>NC_083369.1:68979410-78979410 GCF_030254825.1 Meriones unguiculatus | reverse complement strand
AGGGAAAAGTATTCAGTATTTTAAGCTAAATATAAAAATTTAAGGGTATTATATAGTGTTAAATAGAAGTTTCAGTCGTCTCTCAGTTATTAAGTTGAAGTTCTATTCCTTCTGTTCTGACTTTAAACATTAATGGATAATTAAACTTGTCAAAATCTTTTATGCAGCTAGCATTATGTTGATGTACTGTATGACTATGATTACATGGATTTGGTTGATTTTGTAATTCTGAATGAACTTTGTTTTTCTAAGTTAAACTCCCATATGATCAAGATATAATTTTCTTCTTATAAATTGCTAGATTTGTTGTGCTGGTATCCTTTAAAGATATTTATATTGATGTTCATGAAGCATAATAATCTATAATTTTTATTTGGTTTTATTTTCATATTCCTTGTCATCTGGATAAGCCTGAATAAAATTGTAATGTTTTCTCCCGATGACTTCATGAGAATGTATAGAAGTAGTGTTATTTTCATTTTGTTCACTCTTTTTGTTTGTTTATTTGTTTTAATTTTTTGATACAAGCTGTCTTTGAGTAGCTTTGGCTGTCCAGGACTCACTTTGTAGATGAGGCTGTCCTTAAACTCACAGAGATCCATCTGCCTGTGCCTCCAGAGATTCAAGGACTGCTTCACCATGCCTGGCTTGTTTACTAGTTTTGTTTATAATTGACCAGCTGATCTATTTAAGCATGTAATTTTCTTTATTGCAAGCTTTCCTGAAATATGATCTCAGTTTTATTAAGATATATAGAACTATTTATTTGTTATTATATTCTTCTTCATAAATTTATTTTTAGCAATTGGTGTCTTACACAGAATTGAACTATGTCATCTAACTTGTCAATATATTCAGCATGTCATTGTTCCTTTTATTGTCTTGACATTATTCATGATATAAACAATTTTTAACTTGATCCCTTTTATTAGTTAGGATAAATAGAAATTTAATAATATTGAACTTTTTAAAAATTTAATTTTATTTATATATTTATTCATTACAATTTATTTTTTTGTATCCCTACTGCAGCTCCCTCCCTTGTCTACTCCTAGTCCCACCCACCCTTTTTCTTCTCCTCCTATGCCCTTTCTCTAGTCTCCTGATAGGGGAGGACATCCTCCCCTTTTATCTGGTCTTAGCAAGACTGGCTGCATCATCTTACTCTGCTGCCTTGAAAGAGATTGCTCAGGGGTTAAGAGCACTGGCTGCTCTTCTAGAGGTCCTGAGTTCAATTCCCAGTACCCATGTGGTGGCTCAGAACTATCTATAAGAGAATCTGATACCCTCTTCTATCTCAGGCATAGATGCGAATATTGAACTTTTAAAAACCATTTTCTGATTTCTTTGATTTGTCTCTTTTTTTTTCTTTTCACTTATATTTGTTCCAGCTCTTAACCATAGATTTGCTTTCTTCCTTCTTCCTTTAACTCTGTTTTTATTTTATATTGCAAATATCATCAGCACTCTATTGGTTTGAAAGCATTCTCCTTTTAAAGTATTACATTCTATCATTTTAAAAAGCAGTAGAGATAATGATACTGTCTCAGTTTATTTTCCTGTTGCTGTGTGTCCTAATTAGGGTTTCTATTACTCTGATAAAGCACCATTACCAAAACTGCTTGTGGGGAAAATGGTTTATTTTTCCTTACAGTTTATAATGTCATCATCCAAGGAATTCAGGGCAAGAACCTGGAGGCAGCAACTGATGAAATGGCCATGGAAGAGTGCTGCTTACTCGTTTGATTCCCATTGCTTACTCTGCCTTACTTCTTTTTTTGTTATTTCCACAGGTTTTTTGTTTTGTTTTGTTTTGTTTTGTTTTGTTTTGTTTTGTTTTGTTTCACTTTACATCCTGGTTGTAACCTCATCTCTCATTGTCTCCCTGTCCCAACTTCCATTCCCCCCTTCCCTTGCCTATTCCTCAGAAAAGGGAAGCCCACTTTCCCATCTACCCCAGCTCATCAAGTTTCTCATCATGTTCAAGACTGGACATGTCCTCTTCTGCTTGGACAGACAAAACAGTCTACCAGAAGACTGTGATCGAAAAGCTAGAAAGTGAGTCCTTGTCCAATGTAGTCCCCACTTCCCTTACTAGGGTATCCACACGAAGCCTAAGCTATCCATCTGTTATATCTTTGTAGGAGGCCAAGGTCTATTTCCTGCATGATCCTTGTTAGATGCTTCAGTCTCAGCAAGCTCCTCTGGGCCCTGTTTAGTTGGCACTCTTGGTGTTCTTGTGAAACTCCTGTCATCACCAGGTCCTTTTTTCTTTCCTCCCACTTTTCCACAAGACTCCCTAAAGATCTCCCAGTGTTTCGTTATGAGTCTCAACATCTGTTTTGAGGCACTGCTGGGTAGAGAACAACTGTGTCATGCTGTTGTCTGCGAGATTAGCAGAGCATCCTTCATAGTGTCAGGGGTTGGTACTCTGCCCTAGGGTAGGTTGTTGGTTGGGCCAAACAATGGTTGAACATTTCCTCAGTCTCTAGACCCAAAAAAGATAAATAAAATGGAGGATCCAAGGAAGAATGCATAAATCTCACTTAGAAAGGAAGATAGAAGAGAGAGTGGTAGTAGCTGAAGACAGGGAACAAGGTAAGAAAGGGGGCACAGAGAGTTAAAAGGATGGAGAAAACCAATCTTGCTAATGACCATTGATGCAAAATGCTCATAAAGAATTTGCAAATTGAATTCAAGAACACATTAAAGATTCCATTCACCACAACCAAATAGGCTTCATTCCAGGCATTCAGGGGTGGTTCAACATATGAAAATCCATCAACATGTTCCAACAAATAAACAAACTGAAAGAAAAAAAATACTTGCTCATCTCCTTATATGCTAAAAAAATGTATTTGACAAAATTCAACACCCATTGATCTTTAAAATTTTTGAGAAATCAGGGACACCATGCACATACCCAAACATAGTAAAAACAATATACTACAAGCATATAGCCAATATCAAACTAAACAAAGATACACTTAAATCAATCTGACTTAAATCAGGGACAAGGCAAGGCTGCCTACTCTCTCTTTATCTCTTCCAATAGTTCTTAAAGTCCTAGATAGATCAATAAGACAGCTAAAGGAATCAAATGGATACAAACCTGAAAAGAAGAAATTAAAGTATCACTATTTACAGATGATATGGTAGTATACATGAGAGACCCTAAAATTTAAACTGAGAACTCCTTCAGTTGATAAATACCTTTAGGAAAATATCTGGATATAAAATTAACTCAAAAAATGTCTGAAGCCCCAACAGCACAGGCTCTAAGAGCAACAATCAATAAATGGGACCTCATGAAACTGAAAAGCTTCTGTAACGCAAAGGACACTGTCACAAAAACAAAACGACTGCCTACAGATTGGGAAAGAATCTTCACCAACCCCTTGTCTGACAGAGGGCTAATATCCAGTATATATGTTTGTAGCAGCCTTATTTGTGATAGCCAGAAGTTGGAAACAACCCAGATGCCCCTCAGTGGAGGAATGGATACAGAAATTGTGGTACATCTACACAATGGAATATTACTCAGCAATAAAAAAAAAAAAACAAGGAAATAATGAAATTTGCAGATAAATGGTGGGAACTGGAAAAGATCATCCTGAGTGAGCTATCCCAGAAGCAGAAAGACACACATGGTATGTACTCACTCATATAGACATATAATATAGGATAAACCTACTACAATCTGTACACCTAAAGAAACTAATCTAGAAGGAGGACTCTGGCTAAAATGCTCAATCCCATTGTGAAAGGCAAAGAGAATGGACATCAGAAGAAGAATGCAGGAAACAAGGTAGGAGCCTCCCACAGAGGACCTCTGAAAAGCTCTGCCCTGCAGATTATCAAAGCTCAAAGCAGATGTTGAGACTTATGGCCAAACTTTGGGCAGAATGCAGGGAATATTATGAAAGAAGTGGGAAAAAGTAAGATCTGGAGATGACAGGGGGTCCACAACAAGAGCAACAGAACCAAAAATTTTGAATACAGAGAGTCATACTCCAACCAAGTACCATGCATGGAGATAACCTAGAACCCCTGCACAGATGTAGCTCATGGCAGTTCACTGTCCAAGTGGGTTCCATAGTAATGGGAACAGGGAATGCTTCTGACATGAACTCATTGGCCTGCTCTTTGATCACCTCCCCCTGAATGGGGAGTAGCCTTACCAGGCCACAGAGGAAGACAATGCAGCCACTCCTGATGAGACCTAACAGACTAGGATCAGAAGGAAGAAAAAGAAACCCTCCCCTACCAATGGATTTGGGGAGGGGCATGCATGGAGAAGGGGAGGAAAGGAGGGATTAGGAAGGGAGGAGGGAGAGAACTAGAGGAGGGATACAAAGTAAATAACGTGTAAATAAAAATTAAAAAATGGGGAACAGAGCTAAACAGAGAATTCTCTGTAGAGGAATACCGAATATCAGAGAAACACTTAAAGAAATGCTCAACATCATTAGCCATCAGGGAAATGCAAATCAAAATGACCCTGAGAGTTCACCTCACATCCATCAGAATGGCTAAGATAAAAAACTCAAGGAATGATGCATGCTGGAGACAATGTGGAGAAAGGGGAATCCTCCTCCATTGTTGGTGGGAATGTTACCTGGTACAACCACTTTGGAAATCAATCTGTTACTTTCTCAGAAAATTAGGAATAGTGATGCTTCAAGATCAAAGTATAACACCCCTGGATGTATACCAAAAAGATGTCCTACCACTCAATAAGGACTATGATCATAGCTGTTTTATTTGTTATAGCCAGAATCTGGAAACACCCTAGATGTCCCTCATTGGAGGAATGGATAGAGAAAGTGTGGTATATTTGCGTAATGAAATAGTAGTCAGCAATTAAAAACATGGAAATAATGAAATCTGTAAACAAATGGTGAGAACTAGAAAAGATCATGCTGAGTGAGGTAATATAGAAGCAGAAAGACACAATAGTATATATTCACGTATAAGTGGATATTAGACATATAATGTAGGATAAACATACTAAAATCTATAGTCCTACAGAAGCTAAAAAACAAGGACCCCAGGGAAGATGCTTAATCATCACTCAGAAGGGCAAACAGGATAGACATCAGTAAGCGAAGACAAGAAACATGACAGTAGCCATCCACAGAAGACCTCTGAAAGACTCTACCCACCAGGGTATTGAAGGAAATACAGAGACTCATAGCCAAACTTTGGGCAGAGTGTCAGAATCCTTATGGGAGAAGAGGGGAGACTGAAATACTTGGAGGGAGCTCCTGTCCTCTCCAGGTCTTTCATCTCCCCCTTCTTTGAAACAATTCCCTGGTGAAAAGAAGGTATACTCTTGAGTTTCGGTGAGAATTTCTGTAGACATCTCTTAGGTCCATTCAATTTAAGACCTCTCTCAGTGTCATTATTTCCTTATTTAGCTTCTGTCTAGAAGAAATGTCCCTTGGGTAGAGTGGAGTGTTGAAATCTCCCACTTTTACGTGTTGGGATCAATGTGTGATTTGAGCTTTAATGTTTCCTTTGCAAATGCAGGTGCTCTTTTATTTGGTGCATAGATGATCAGAATCATGATATCCTCCTGATAGATTTTTTCCTTTGATCAAAATGAAGTGCCCCTCCTCATCATTTTTTTGAAAATCATTATGTTTGAAATTCTATTTTATTAGATATTAGAATAGCTACCCCAGCTTGTTTTCTGGGTCCTTTTGCTTGAAAATATTTTTCCAGCCCTTTATCAGAGGTAGTGTTCATATTTGTTGCAGAGGTGTGTTCCTTTTTCCCTTGCTGCTTTTTAATATTTTTTCATTGTTCTATAGTTGTAGTGTTTTGACTATTATCTGTCATGAGGATTTTCTTTTCTAGTCCACTGGTTCTAGAGCAGGTACTAGTGTTTCAGCTGTAGATGAGGGATGAAAGTCTCAGGATCATGTGCTGAGGCTCAGGAATGTTTGTGGAAGTGTGTCTGGAAGGATAGGGAGCTAGAATGTTTAGATGCCTCTAAGGATTGGGCTTAATACAAGATGTGGTGCTTGTGCTGTTTTAGGGTACAATGTGCACGCTCATGTTCCTTGAATACCTCAGTGGCCTACAAGCTTGTTATAATTTCCTCCTGGTATTCATATCTGTCTGGGCTCCAGGACTTGTTTGCCTGGTGGGTCTCCACTGGTAGACCCACAGATCAGGGGCTTCAATGTTTAGAATGCTGTCCCAAGGATCCCTATGTTGCCCACAGTGGGTTTGTGGGTGAGATGGATCTGATGTCCGGCTGCTAGAGTAGAGGGACCCTGAATCTTGGGTTCTGTATGTACTCTTTTGAAGGTGCCCTCTCTAGCCAACAGGCCTATGTGGAAAGCACAGGTTTCTCTCCTGTTTCTACTTTCAGATTTAGGCCCACAGGGGTAAATGAAAGTGTAGGAGATCTGTCAGCTCAGTGGTGTCCACTGTTGGGTCACAGAGCAGGGAGACCCATACTTGGAGCAGCTTGTGCTGCTATCTTAGTCCCTAAACAAGGAGGCTCATGTTTGGCACAACCCCTGCTGCCTCCAAGAAGCAGGGCCCATGCTTGGGGAAAAGGGAAATGCAGAGGAGTCGAATATTCACTACTCTCTGACCCTGGAGATGTCCACTGGTCATCTGGATCTAAACTGTCCCAGGTTTGTCTCACAGGTTGTTCCCTTTTGCCAGGATGTGGATGTTTTGCTCATTGTTGATGCCCTAGCTTCAGCTGTCCCTCCCCTCCTTAATTTCAGAGTTCTGAAACTTCTTCCACTCTTATATGGATCTTTCTGGTAGCAGCTATCTTGGACTCCAAGAGTTGGTTCATGTTGTGACTTTGGAACTTGCCTGAAATCCCTCACAACACCCAGCAGCTGAGATTAGACCACATCATACCAACCATTCCAGACCACTCAGCTACCAAGCTGAACCTGCAATATTGCCATTTCTTTTTAAAATTATCAGTGCATCTAATCAGTCAAACATATTGTCATCGTGCTTTCCTTTCTAAAATTTACTCTAATTACCTTTATAGAGTGTAACTTTTCAGGTTATTTTATATGATATTTTGTTCGTTCTTTGATAATCCCATGTAGAGAATTTTTTTTATCCAGCAACACGGATGATCCAACAAGGGATCACATCTAAAGACCTTCTAGATTTAGGATACCCTGTTAGAATGCAAACACTCTCAGGATTACAATATGATCTGCCTGTAATACTGATATGCCTTTCATACTCGACTTTAATCACAAATAATGTAGGAAAGGTTAGATAATAGAAGCAAGCAACCATGTTTGAAACTGTCTTCTAATTGAGGGGCAGACAAAGTGATGAATCAGATAAAGATGTGAGAAAATGAGTCAAAGCTATGATGTGCTCAACTTGAGAATAGGACAGGAAACAGAGGCAAATTAAGAGCAGCTAGGGAGAGAGAAGGATTTTTTTTTTTCACTGAGAGTTTCTTACTGGGAAAGTTTTGTAGAGATATATTGCAGACAGAACAAGCTAGAGACAGAGTATGAGAAGGAAGCAGAAGGTTAAAGCATATTTCCAGAATTAGTTTGAGGCCAGGCAGAGCAACTCAGTCAGAAGGCAATAGAAGCCAGTTTGAATCAGTCAGTTTGGAGAGATATTTAGGACAGAACAGCTGAGTTAGAACAGCCAGTGCAAGCTCAGAAAGAGCTAGAAAGATTAGAACAATTCTCATCTCATCTCCTCATCTGAGGAAATGAAACAACCTTTACCATCCCATTCTTGTATACGTTGTATTTTGGTTATATCCATTGACATTTCCTTTGGACTCTCACCTAATACATATTCTCAGCTCACAATATTTGACATCCTTTATATGAATTGTTTTGCTTTCTCTTTCATGTAATTCACCAATTTCAACCAAGTTATAAAGTCTGTGCAATTTTTTTCTACCCTGAAAATCTTGGAGAAGGTATTTCACTGGAGTTGGGCTTTAAGATTTCAAAAGCGCACATCAGTCCCAGTCTTGCTGTCTCTGGAACAGGTGTAAGTTCTCAGCTCCATTGCAAAAACGACACACGTATTCCAACAAAGCTACACCTTCTAATCCTTCTCAAACACTTCTATCAATTATGGTCAAATATTGAAATATAGGAGCCTGTGGAGCTATTCTCATTCAAACCACCATGGATGAGTAATGAGGTTGTGTATCTGGGAAGCATTGGCTGAGAGGAGTGAATATGATCAAAATCCATTAAACAATTTTCTCAAGGAATGTATGTGTGTGAGTGTGTCTGTGTGTGTAAAGCTTTTTTGGCATCTTTCTAAATGACTATATACTTTATGTAATTGAGTCCATTTATTTGACATATTACCTTTATTGATTTTCATGTTCAACTGTCCTTGTATCCCTGAGATAAAGTCTAGTTAATTATGGTAAATAATTACCTTGATAATTCCTTGAATTTGGCTTGAAAATATTTTTGTGATTTGTTTTGAGGAAGCAATTGTTTAAATTTAATTAGAATCCAGGACAAAACAAGAAAAAAAAAGGCCAAAGGAAATACAGACCCAGAAGATAAGACACAATTCTTCCCCCATCACATCACTGTCCCTATTGTGGTGACACTTGGGATTAAGACAGGACAGTGCAGGGGGTGCTTTGAACCTCAGTCTGACCCAACAGACTCCATGCCTGCATCGGAGCCCTACAGCAAGACACAATTTAGCTTCAGGGTTGGAGGATAGGGATGGGGACAAACAGTTTAGGAGAGGCTCAGAAGAGACTTTACTTCCTGACAGACATATCTTTTCTTTTCTTTTCTTTTTTTTTTTTTTTTAGCATGCTGCTTTTTTTCATTTTTTTAATTAATTACAATTTATTAACTTTGTATCCCAGCTGTAGCTCCATCCCCATCCACTCCAAATCCCACCCTACCTCCCTCTTCTTCTCCTATGCTCCTCCCCCAGTCCAATGATAGCATAGGTCTTCCTCCCCTTCCATCTGACCCTAGTCTATCAGGTATCATCAAGACCAGTTTCTTTTTTTTTTTTAATATATACAAATACATTGATTTATTCTATACTATTATATACAACCAACATTTAGCAATTTTCTATAAGATTTTCTAGCTTATATATATATAAATTTAATATAGTTTTAGTATAGCTTTAAATTAAAAACATACTCATAACATTTGTATGCCTCCTGTAGTGGTTATTTTCTCTTACCCATAATACTTTAAAATAGAATGTATCACTTATGTTTTGGTTTATTATAATATATTTATATTCTGGATTATAATGTGCATTTTAGGAACTAAATTGGGATTTGCTAAAAATAGCATCTTAATACTTTTTGCAATTCCTCAAACATTTGTCAGATGTCTTATAATATACTGATTTTTTTGTCAGATCCATATATAACATTGCTTTTGACTGACACATAAGATTTTTGTACCTGATTTTATCGCTATGTTCATGCATTTTTAAGGTCTGTGAATAATTGCATGGTCTTGTGTCTTCTTTTAATATTACTCGCGTTTTTTATGAATTATCTGAAGACTGGTGTTTGCATATAATTTTAAAATAAACTTTGCAATTTTATTTGGTGTTTTACCTCAGAGCTGAGATTTGGAGGTATATTCTAGCAAATATTTCTTTTTTTTTTTTTTTCAATGCAGTTTATTCAGGAACATTGAACAATCCTCGGACCCCGGGGAAAGCCAGCCCACAGCTTAAATAGCCTCTGGGTAGCCAACCCAGGCGTGCCACAGGGGCAATGCAGATAGGTCCACATACATGGAAGCAAGCCAGATCCTCGGCCTTAGCCTAATGTGGAGTTGTTCCTGACAGAGAGCACTCACCATCGGGAAGGTGGAAGGCGGAAACCAGCTCCATCTTTAAGGCATAGCATTCCACAGCTCTCTACAGTTCCCCCTTTTTGTTTTAGACGCATCAGGCAAGAGTAGAGGTCTGATCTCTGATATTAGAAATAAATTGGGATTTTGTACAGATGTTCATTTAGGTGTCATCCACCCAAAGAGCATCAGACCCGTCCAATACCTTTTTCTCAGAGGCGGGACCTGGGGCATCAACCCGCATGCAATCAGACATGCTCTTCTCTGGGTCCAAAGTGGCTGACCCTGAGTGCAGTGCTTAGCCTCGCATCCTGAGCGTATCATTTTAGCTTTTTATGGTACCAACCATGCTTGGGGAGAATGTCCTGCTTCAATGGCTGTAAAGGCCTGAATGATCATGGCTGCATCACACTGTTGTGAGACTCTAATCTTGCATATATACCATAGGCAAACCAAGGAGACCAACACCAGAAGGCCTGCTAACACTCCCATGCCCGCCCATTCCTTCAGATGATTCATGGCTGCAGCAATCCATGTTGATAATCCTGTGGCTAGTCCTGCGTCCACTCTGGTAGAATTTACTGTGACAATGGCCACTCTCAGCTGCTCCATCGTAGTATCGAATTCTCCAGTCCAATTACCTAAAATATAGCTCGACAATTGTTTAGACAGAATTGCAGCACAGGAAAAATTCTCATGTTGTATGCTAGTGACACAAAGTCCAGCATACTTTCATTGACAGCCAGGTTGAGCGATTTGCCATAGGGTATCAATTTGCTCCTGCAAGAGGTCAATCCTCTGATTGAACACCATCAAGCTTCCTTTTAGTTGAGCATTAATTCCTTTATGTACAACTAAGGCATGAGCTACATTGGCTAAATGATTATTCAGGGTCTGAGCAGTCTGCCCAGTATGACTCATGGCTAATGCCCTGGTGGTAGCTCCAACAGCCGTCAATGAGATGGTAGTAACAATGGTGGCTGTAGTTCCAAGATCCCTTTTCTGTCTGAAGAGAGTCATAGCGTGAGGGGCATCAATGGGCACAGGCACCCAGTGAGGCATGCGAGTAACCAGGGCATACCTAAATTTACTAGCATTCCAGCATTGGGCAAAAAAGCAAGTATCATTACCACAATTACTTGGCTCTATCTGGCTAATAATGAATAAAAATGGGGGATATAGACAAACAGGTGTGGGCTTATAGGAAATATTATGAGAAGCCTTAACCCCTCCTTGGAACATCCTGCGTCAGTTCTAGAACTAGCAGTGGTGGTGTCCGAGGTCTGAGTAGGTTCAGGAGACCATTGCCCCCAGGGGCGAGACGTGCTCCATGCCAATTGACTAACTCCATGTTTTCCTCCAATTTTGAAAGTCATTTAAGGTTCTTAAATTATTTTTTTCCCTTTTTTCTTAAATTTTTCATCAATTACACTTTATTCATTCTGCATCCCCCCATAAGCCCCTCCCTCCTCTCCTCCCAATTCCACCCTCCCTCCTCCCTCTGCTTGCATGCCACTCCCCAAGTCCACTAATAGGGGAGGTTCTCCTCTCCTTTCTGATCTTAGTCTGTCAGTTCACATCAAAAGTGGCTGTATTGTCCTCTACTGTGGCCTGGTAAGGCTGCTCCCCCCCCCCCAGAGGGAGGTGATCAAAGAGCAGGCCAATCAGATTATGTCAGAGGCAGTCCCTCTTCACATTACTATGTAACCCAATTGGACTCTGAACTGCCCTGGGCTACATCTGTGCAGGGGTTCTAGGTTATCTCCATGAATAGTCCTTGGTTGGAGTAAGAGTCTCTGGGAAGTTCCCTGTGTTCAAATTTTCTTGTTCTGTTGCTCTCCTTGTGGAGACCCTGTCCTCTCCAGCTCTTACTATTTCCCAGTTCTTACCTAAAATTCCGTTCTCCTGCCCAACAGTTGCCCATCAGGCTCAGCATCTGCTTTGATAGTCTGAAGGGCAGAGGCTTTCAGAGGCCCTCTGTGGTAGGTTCCTAGGTTGTTTCCTGTTTTCTTCCTCTTCTGATGTCCATCCTCTTTGCCTTTCTGGATGGGGATTGGACGTTTTAGTTAGGGTCCTCTCTCTTGCTTAGTTTCTTTAGATGCACAGGTTTTAGTGGGTTTGTCCTATGTTGTATGTCTATATGAGTGAGTATATACCATGTGTGTCTTTTTGCTTCTGGGACAACTCACTCAGGATGATCCTTTCCAGATCCCACCATTTACCTGCAAATTTCATGATTTCCTTATTTTTCATTGCTGAGTAATATTCCATTGTGTAGATATACGACAATTTCTGCATCCATTCTTCAGTTGAGGGGCATCTGGGTTGTTTCCAGCTACTGGCTATTACAAATAAAGCTGCTACAAACATGGTTGAGCAAATGTCCTTTTTGTGTACTTGAGCCTCTTTTGGATATATGCCCAGTAGTGGTATGGCTGGATCTTGAGGAAGCGCTATTCCTAGTTGTCTGAGAAAGCGCCAGATTGATTTCCAGAGTGGTTGTATAAGTTTACATTCCCACCAGCAGTGGAGAAGGGTTCCCCTTTCTCCACAACCTCTCCAGCATGTGTTGTCACTTGAGTTTTTGCTCTTATCCATTCTCATGCGTGTAAGGTGAAATCTCAGGGTTGTTTTGATTTGCATTTCCCTAATGGCTAGTGAGGTTGAGCATTTCTTTAAGTGCTTCTCTGCCATTCGGTATTCCTCTACAGAGAATTCTCTGTTTAGCTCTGTTCCCCATTTTTTAAGTGGATTACTTGGTTTGCTGCTTTTCAGCTTCTTTAGTTCTTTATATATACTGGATATGAGTCCTCTGTCAGATAAAGGGTTGGTGAAGATTCTTTTCCAATCTGTAGGTGGTCGCTTTGTTTTGATGAAGGTGTCCTTTGCTTTACAGAAGATTTTCAGTTTCATGAGGTCCCATTTATTGGTTGTTGCTCTTAGAGCCTGTGCTGTTGGTGTTCTGTTCAGGAAGTTTCCCCCTGTACCAATGAGTTCTAGGGTATTTCCCACTTTTTTTTCAAGCCGATTTAATGTGTCTGGTTTTATGTTGAGGTCTTTGATCCACTTGGACTCCAGTTTTGTGCAGGGTGACAAGTATGGATCTATTTTCATTTTTCTACATGTAGACATCCAGTTAGACCAGCACCATTTGTTGAAGATGCTATCTTTTTTCCATTGTATGGTTTTGGCGTCTTTGTCAAAGATCAGGTGTCCATAAGTGTGTGGGTTTATTTCTGGGTCCTCTGTTCGGTTCCATTGATCCACCATTCTGTTTCTATGCCAGTACCATGCAGTTTTTAAAACTGTTGCTCTATAGTACAACTTAAGATCAGGGATGGAGATACCTCCAGAAGATCTTTTATTGTAGAGGATTGTTTTAGCAATTCTGGGTTTCTTGTTATTCCATATGAAGTTGAGAATTTTCCTTTCCAGGTCTGTAAAGAATTGTGTTGGTAATTTGATGGGCATTGCATTGAATCTGTAGATTGCTTTTGGTAAGATGGCCATTTTTACTATGTTAATCCTACCAAGCCATGAGCATGGGAGATCTTTCCATATTCTCATATCTTCTTCTAATTCTTTCTTCAGAGACTTGAAATTTTTTTCATACAAGTCTTTGACTTCCTTGGTTAGGGTTACTCCGAGGTACCTTATGTCATTTGTGGCTATTGTGAAGGGTGTTGTTTCCTTAATTTCTTTCTCAGCCCTTTTGTCTTTTGTATACAGGAGGGCTACTGATTTTTTTGAGTTAATTTTGTATCCTGCCACTTTGCTGAAGGTGTTTATCAGCTGTAGGAGTTCCCTGGTAGAGTTTTTGGGGTCACTCACGTATACTATCATATCATCTGCAAATAGTGATAATTTGACTTCTTCCTTTCCAATTTGTATCCCCTTGATCTCCTTCAACTGTCTTATTGCTCTAGCAAGGACTTCCAACACTATGTTGAAGAGATATGGAGAGAGTGGGCAGCCTTGTCTTGTCCCTGATTTCAGTGGGATTGCTTTAAGTTTCTCTCCATTCAGTTTGATGTTGGCTATAGGCTTGCTGTATATCGCCTTTACTATGTTTAGATATGTGCCTTGTATCCCTGATCTCTCCAATACTTTGAACATGAATGGATGTTGGATTTCGTCAAAGGCTTTTTCAGCATCTAGGGAGATTATCATGTGGTTTTTTTCTTTCAGTTTGTTAATATGGTGGATCACATTGATGGATTTCCGTATATTGAACGACCCCTTCATACCTGGGATGAAGCCTACTTGGTCATGGTGGATATCTTTGATGTGTTCTTGTATTCGGTTTGCGAGTATTTTGTTGAGTATTTTTGCATCAATGTTCATAAGGGAGATTGGCCGGAAATTCTCTTTCTTTGTTGAGTCTTTGTGAGGTTTAGGTACCAAGGTGACTGTGGCTTCATAGAATGAATTTGGTAATATTCCTTCTGTTTCTATTTTGTGGAATAGTTTGAAGAGAATTGGAGTTAGCTCTTCTTTGAAGGTCTGGTTGAATTCTGCGCTGAAGCCATCTAGTCCTGGGCTTTTTTTGGATGGGAGACTTTTGATGACCGCTTCTATTTCTTTGAGGGATATAGGTTTATTTAGTTGATTTACCTGGTCCTGGTTCAGCTTTGGTAAGTCAAATCGATCAAGAAAATTGTCCATTTCATTTAGATTTTCAAATTTTGTGGCATATAGACTTTTGAAGTAGGTCCTAATGATTGTTTGGATTTCCTCAGTGTCTGTAGTTATATCCCCCTTTTCATTTCTGATTTTGTTGATTTGGGTGGTGTCTCTCTGCCTTTTAGTTAGCCTGGCTAAGGGTTTGTTGATCTTGTTGATTTTCTCAAAGAACCAGCTCTTGGTTTCATTGATTCTTTGAATTGTTTTATTTGTTTCCAATTGATTGATTTCAGCCCTGAGTTTGATTATTTCCAGCCGTCTACTCCTTCTTGGTGTGTCTGCTTCTTCTTTTTCTAGGGTTTTTAAGTGAGCCATTAGGGTGCTTGAATGAGCTGTCTCGAATTTCTTCTTGAAGGCACTTAGTGCTATGAACTTTCCTCTTAGCACTGCTTTCATTGTGTCCCACAAGTTCGGGTATGTTGTGTCTTCATTTTCATTGATTTCTAGAAAGACTTTAATTTCTTTCTTTAATTCTTCCCTGACCCAGCTGTCATTTAGTAACAAGTTGTTCAGTTTCCATGTGTGTGTAGGCTTTTTGTTATTTCTGTTATTGTTGAGGTCCAGTTTTATTCCATGGTGATCAGACAAGATACATGGGATTATTTCAATCTTCTTGTATCTGTTGAGGCTCGCTTTGTGACCCACTATGTGGTCTATTTTGGAGAAGGTTCCATGAGGTGCTGAGAAGAAGGTAAATTCTTTTGTGTTTGGGTGTAAAGTTCTGTAAATGTCTGTTAGGTCCATTTGATTCATGACCTCTGTCAGAGACATTGTTTCTTTGTTTAATTTCTGTTTGGTTGACCTGTCCTTTGTTGAGAGTGGGGTGTTGAAGTCTCCCACTATTAATGTGTGTGGATTTATATGTGCTTTAAATTTTATCAATGTTTCTTTCACAAATGTGGGTGCCCTTGTATTTGGGGCATAGATGTTCAGGATTGTGATGTCTTCCTGGTGGAATTTTCCCTTGATGAGTATGAAGTGTCCTTCCCCATCTCTTTTGATTAATTTTGGTTGAAAGTCTATTTTATCAGATATTAGAATGGCTACTCCTGCTTGCTTCTTGGGTCCGTTTGCTTGGAAAGTCGTCTTCCAACCCTTTACCCTCAGGTAATGTCTATCTTTGTGACTTAGGTGTGTTTCTTGTATGCAACAGATTGCTGGGTTTTGTTTACGTATCCATTCTGTTAATCTGTGTCTTTTTATTGGAGAGTTGAGTCCATTGATGTTGAGAGAGATTAATGACCAGTGGCTGTTAGATCTCTTGATTTTGATGTTGGCTGTGGTCATCAGGTTGTGTGCTTGGTTGCTTTTTGTTTTACTGAAGTGAGGTTATTTATTTCCTGTGTTTTCTTGAATGTAGCTAGCTTTCTTGGGTTGTATTTTCCCTTCCAGTGTCTTCTGTAATGCTGGATTTGTTTGTAGGTATTGTTGAAATTTGTTTTTGTCATTGAATATCTTGTTTTCTCCATCTATGAGGACTGAGAGTTTTGCTGGGTATAGTAGCCTGGGCTGACATCTGTGTTCTCTTAGGGTCTGCATGATATCCGTCCAGGCCCTTCTGGCTTTCATAGTCTCTGTTGAAAAGTCAGGTGTGATTCTAATGGGTTTGCCATTATATGTTACTTGGCCTTTTTCCCTTGCAGCTTTTAGTATTTTTTCTTTGTTCTGTATACTTACTGTTTTGATTATTATGTGGCGGGAGGATTTTCTTTTCTGGTCAAATTTGTTGGGTGTTCTGTAGGCCTCATGTATTCTAATTGGCCTCTCCTTACCTTGGGGAAATTTTCTTCAATGATTTTGTTGAAAATATTTTCTGGGACTGGGAGAAGGGAGTCTTCTTTTTCCTCTATACCAATTATTCTTAGGTTTTGTCTTTTCATATTGTCTTGCATTTCTTGGACAGTCTCTGTCAGGAATTTTTCGGATTTAACATTTTCTTTGACAGATACATCGATTTCTTCCATTGTATCTTCTACACCTGAGATTCTTTCTTCCATCTCTTTTAGTCTGTTGGTTATGCTTACCTCTGTAGTTCCTGTTTTCTTCCCTAGATTCTTCCTTTCCATTATTTCTTCCATTTGTGTTTTCTTTAATTTTTCCAATTCTATCTTCAGGTCTTGAGTTGTTTTGTTTACTTCCTTCACCTGTCTGATTGTACTTTCCCGTTTTTCTTTTAGTTTCTTCAACTCTGTTTCTATCATTTCATTCAGTGTTTTAAGCATTTCCTTTCTAAAGGCCATAAACTGTTTGTCTGCAGCTTCCTCTATTTCTTTACGGATGGCAATATTCTGTTTGAGTTTATCTTCCTCTATGTCTTTACGAATCTTATTTGTTTCCTCTGTTATCATCTTCATGAGCATACTTGCTAGGTCATCTTCTTGGATTTCAGTTATGGTGGGGTGTCCAGGGCTACTTGCCCCTGGATAACTGGGTTCTGGAGATGCCATATTGCTCTGTCTTTTGTTGCTTGAGCTTTTACGCTGGCCTCTACCCATTGTGTTATCTTAGGAGTTTGGGGTTATTTTCTGGTGGTTCCTGGGGATCCTGTGGTGGAGAGAATCGCCTTTGCAGAAAGCTGGTTTTTCCTGAAGGATGTCTTCTCAGCTTTTTGGGTATAGTCCCTGGATGGCTGGTGTTTTTTCAGGAGTTGCTCACCTCAGGGATATAGACCTGAGTGGTAACTGTGGTCTTTGTTAGTCGAGAGGGTTCTCCTCTCACCCAGGGAAGTCCTGAGGGCAGCTGCCCTGTTTCTGGGTTTCTTGTTGCAAATTTAATGATCAGCTGCTGTGACCCAGTTGGACATCAGGCGTGCCTCAACTGTTTGTGCTTGTGTCTGGAGCACAGCTGAGTGCTGGCGCCTCGGCCCCACTAGACTGCTAGACTTTTTCTAGGGAAGGATTGGGTGATTTAGATCAGTACAGTTTCCTTCCTTCCCCGTGGATTCTCTGGAGACACGGACTCCTAGTGTCTTTTTTTGCCCTGGTGCACACTGCTCAGTGTCCGCTAGCTGGCTGGCCACAGAAATTTGCCTGTGCCTGGAGCACAGCTGTGTGATGGCGGCTCAGTCTCTGCCAGCTGTCTGGTGCGCAGAAACTGCCTGTGTCTGCCTTTGCAGCTTTTGGGAGCCCGAGTGGCTCCTTAAGCTGGGTAATTTTCCGGGGACCTTTTCAGGTTGGGGGTGAGCTGAGTGCTCTGAGATCAGATCCGCCGTTTCTATCTCTGGCGGCGAATCAGGCGCGCAGGCAGGCAGGGCTCTGTGCTGGAACCTGGGTCCCCGGCTCTGGCTCCGGGCTGGCTCCTGGGGTGCCTGTGGAACCCGCCCGAGTCTTTTCCAGGGGATGTCTGGGTGACCTAAGGCCGGTCCCAATAGTTTCCTGTACCCTGGGGTTATCTCTTGACTGAAAATTCCAGTCTCTGATAGTGTGGTGCCCAAGGTTCAGTCTGGGACCGTGACCAGAGACACTGGCTTGTGGCTCTGGGCTGGGGCTGGGGCTGGAGGCCGGCAGCCAAGCATCTGGCGGAACCCGGATCTCTTCCTCGGTTTAGCCGGGTGAGTTAAAAGCTGATTGAATCCCCCACCGTGGGGTATCCTCTCACCTGGGAAACACAATGACTGTGTTTTATGGCCGAGAGTTCTGAT
Source organism: Meriones unguiculatus (assembly GCF_030254825.1). Classification (NCBI taxonomy): domain Eukaryota; kingdom Metazoa; phylum Chordata; class Mammalia; order Rodentia; family Muridae; genus Meriones; species Meriones unguiculatus. The sequence continues at coordinate 78,961,257 of NC_083369.1, read as the reverse complement.
AGCTGTTCACTGTGCTGATCCTGCTGTGCTGCTGCTCAGAATGAGAGTCCTCCTGGCGCCGCCATCTTGCCCCTCCCTCCAAGACCAGTTTCTTTGTCTTCCTATACAGACAGGTAAGGCTGCTCCCTGCTCAGAGGGAGGTGATCAAATAGCTAGCCCATGAGTTCATGTCAGAGACTCTTCCTATTCCTATTATTGGGGAACCCTCTTGGACACTGAGCTGGCATGGGCTACTTCTGTGCAGGGGTTCTAAGTTATCTCCATGCATGGGCCATGTTTGGAGTATCAGTCTCAGAAAAGATCCCTGTGCCCAGATTTTTTGGTTCTGTTGCTCTCCTTGTGGATCTGCAGCAAATGGTGAGATCTAGAAATGGTTATCCTGAGTGAGGTATCCCAGAAGCAGAAAGACACACATCATATATAATCACTTATAGGTGGATATTAGACATATAATATAGGATAATCATACTAAAACCTGTATACCAAAGGAAGCTAATCAAGAAGGAGGACCCTGGTAAGAAGTTTAATCTTCATTCAGAAAGGCAAACAAGATGGACATCAGAAGCAGGATAGAACAGAACAGGACAGGAGCTTATTACAGAAGGCCTCTGAAAGACTCTACCCAGCAAGGTATCAAAATATATGCTTATATTTATAGTCAAATTTTTGCAGAGTGCAGGGGATATTATGAAAGAAGGAGGAGATAGAAAGCCCTGGAGAGGACACACATATATTTCTAAGGGCAGGCAGCCCATCCATTCAAGGGCCCCAGCCATGACTGCATCCATGATTGAGAAGCAGCTTCAGTGAGGCAGTATAGAAAAGATTATTAGGGCAGAGTCACCCACACAATTTTAGGAGGTCAAACCAGAGCTTGCAAAACAGGCCTCAAACTAGAGTTAGTGACTAAAGTCCTCAGTGAGAGGATTGGTAATGACAGGTCTTTCTCTTGCTGTCTACTACCCCTTCGATACCTGCCTTCAGAGGAGTTTAGTATGGAAAGCAGTCTATCCCTGCTGTTGACTTCCAAATGTCCTAGGAAAATAGAGAAGGCCTGGCCTCTGCCACGTACTCCAGAGGTCTTTTGGAAGAAGACAGGGAAGAAAAAAGACAGGTTCAACTGCCTCAGATGCAGGATGATGAGGTGCTTGATTAGGTTGAGAACAATGGGGGCAAGCAAATGGTTAAAGTGCTGGGAGCAGTTTCTTAAGAAATTCCTTCACAGCTGCCATTTCCTGAGGGGGAATATGTGCATAACACCAGAGTACATCTTGAACAGGATGTTGGCATGTAAGGCAATAGACCAGAGCTTCTCAGTTGTCAAGGGCCAAAACTCTAAGAATATCATGGTATCAGCTTGTCATGGCATTGAACACGGGTCATGTTATTGGCACTGCAATTGGCTGCCTGTGTGACTTTATGATGCTGAGGCATCCAGTAGCTTAAAACCGCAATGCTAACCAAAGAGTGAAGGCATAAGACGTCCTTGCTTGTAAAAATCTATGTAGAACATTTCAATTGACAGGAATCTTATAATTTAGTTCATGTTCAATCAGGTCCTTGCTGCTCTCTGTTGTCTTCTTAATGCCAGTCTCATCCTCTGCTGTGTCTAGACTCAAAACTGTCAGGTCATGCCATGTTAAATTCCACAGGGATCCTGGATGTTGGTGTTTCAGTTATTGCAACGGGAGGAGGGTTGCATGTGCAGGTGCACAAGTGCCGGTAAGTAAGTTAGGGCATGTGCATGGAATTGTGCCTTGAAGGGCAGGGTGCTAGACTTTGTAGATGCCTGTAATGTGGTGATTAAGCTCAGAAGGTGGTGCGGGTTTTGGTGCTATTTGTGGATGCAATACACAGGCGCAGGTTTCCTGAACACCTCAGTGGTCTTCTGGCCCTTTGTACTGTCCTCCTGATATTCATATATTTCTGGGCTCCGGATTTGTTTGTCTGGATTCCACTGGTAGATCCACACAACAGGGGATTCAATGTTGAGAATGCTGTCCTAGGGATCCCTATGTTAGCCAGAGTGAGTTTGTTGGGGGGAGGGGATCTGATGTCTGGCTGCTAGAGTAGAACAGACCCAGGCTCTGGGGATCTGCATGCATTCACTTTAAGTCTCACTTTCTAGCTTAGAGCTATAATTGGAAAACACAGAGTTTTCCTCTGTTCTCTACCCTCCGATTTGGGACTGCAGAGGCAAATGAGAGTGTAGGAGATCTGTCAGCACAGTGGTGTCCATTGTTTGTTCACTGGGCAGAGAGACCTGTACTTTGGGCAACAGCCTCTGCTCTCTCAACCACAGAGTACAGAGGCTCCTGCTTGGGACAGCCACCTCTGCCATCTCAGTCACAGAGCAAGGAAGATTACTCCCGCCTCTGACGAGGAGGGAGGCTGTGCTTGGAGCAGCAGCCACTGCAGGCTGCCTCTGTTAAGCAGGGATGTCATCTTGGGGCAAGGGGAAGTGAAGGGAGGTGAGTATTTGCCACTCTGATTCCTCGGAGATATCCATGGGTGACCTGAATCTAAACTGTCCCAGCTCATGGGTTGTCCTCTCTCTCCCAGGAAGCCTCAGTATGATGTTCCTGCTTCAGCTGTCCCTATACTCACCAATTTAGGAGTTTTAGATCCTGTGACTCTCAGATAGGGTGCATGCTGGTAGCCGCCATCTTGGACTCTTCGAGATTTCCTTTTTATGTGACTTGTGTGTGTGGTTTTTGTTTGGTTTGTTTATTCTTTATTGTTGTTATCGTTATTGTTGCAGCTTTCAATAAATTTTCTTTGCTCTGTGTACTTAGTATTTTAACTATGGTATTCCATGGGGGTTTTCCTTTTTGCCTGATATTGGCCCTCTTTTCTTCCTATGGGGTTGCTTTGTCCAACTCCGATATGATATTTTTGCCTTCTCTTATTATATTTTGTTTGTGGCATGTTTAGTTGTCTCTTGATACCTACTCTTTTTTGAAGGGAAACAGAGGGTAATAGATCTGGGGGAGATGTAAAGTAGGAGGGGGTTGGGAGAAGAGGAAGAAGAAACTGTAGTTCGTATGTATTGTATGAGAGAAGAATATATTTTAAATAAAAGAAAATTATATAGCCATTAATGAATCCATGTACCACATACTACTTATTTTATTCTTTGTATTCTTTGCTTCTACTATAGAAGAGGGAGATTATGAACTTTCAGTATACATAACAATGAAAGATCCCCATCCCAGACTTGTTAAGATACATCTGCAGCTATTAGAATTGTGCAAGAGTTCTGCTAAGAGCAACTTAAAATTGTTTACATGTGATTCCTGGAGTTTAACTAAATATGTGATGAAATGGTATCTATTTCTTTATGCTATGTACAAAATAACTTTCACCAATGAAGGATTTGAAAATGTTGCCCTTTCAACTAGTTTTATTTTTAAAGGTGTAAACTCAACCATATGTTCCTGAGGGAAAGGTTAAATAAACAAGTATATTTTATCACCTTTTGTTCTTTTTGCTTTGTTAACTTGTATTAGAAGCAACAGTAACTGTAACTATAATGTAGTAGTGAGAGCAAGAAATTACAAAATTAAAGCTCCTATTACAGAAAAAAATTAAAAAAAAACATTTATGTGAAAGGAATAAAATAAATCATCCTTATACAACACATTGAAATGTTCCTTTAGCTTAAAACTTACTGTAACTATTCTTATGCCTTCTAATAACCATATTCTTCAAAGTTCCATGGCTTCCCTTACTTTTGGAAACTAAAAATGAAAGGAGAACAAGCAAGGAATTTAACAGCATCTGACAGTTCTCATACATCTGGAAGTTGATAGCTCTTGTTTAATAGACACATTAATGAATCTAAATAGATAAATGTCTCTGTTTTCAGTAGAACATACAACTATTCATTCTTCTTCATAGTGTGATAAGAGAAGTGTAGTTAGTTCTGTTTTCCAAAGAAGAGGAATGTTATCACATGTTATCACAAAACATGTTATCATAAAAACAATGCTGTTAAGGAAAAAAGTAAGGAAACAGACAAAAATAGAGGAACAAACTGTAAGGGAGGTAAATTATATGGCAGGCTGACGGAGGGCTAGATATGAGCAAAATACAATCATATGTGTGTATTAAAATGTCATAAGCCGAATATATTTTATGAGTCCTAAAAATTATATTTAAAAGAGGGAAAGAAAAAGTACATGACATGAAAATAGAATCATTTGCAGATATCACAAACTCTCAGGAAGAATATACAAATTGTGTTATTATGATAACCACAGTGTAAGCATTCTACCCATCAAAATGTAACTTAATCTCCATGACACTTACAGACAACTATGTATATACTTGTAGATCAACAATGCTTTTTTAAGGAAACCACATGTTTCCATGTGGACCAAAACAGGATTTTTTTTGACTGGTCTGACTTCTTCCATTAGACATAGCCCAACCATATACAGGCCAGAGGACTCATGTACATATTCAAAGTACACTCACTCACTCATATAAGAAAAGAGAGAAGGGAGAGAGAGTGGGAGAAAATGGGGGGAAGGGGGAGTACAGAAAGAATAAGGAAATATGAATAGGGAAGTAAAAGGAGAAATGGGGAGAGAGAGGGTAGGAGAGAGGAAAATAAAGAAGAGAGAAAATATGGAAAAAGTGATAAGAGAGATGGGATAGAGAGAGGTAGTAAGTTAGGAGAACATTAAAAAAAACTTGAAATACCATCTTGTTTAGCTCAACACTGGAGACAGAGGACATCTTTAGAAGGCAAGAATTGAACAGGATGGGAAGTTCAGTGAAGAGAACACTAGTGACAGAAGTGACCTAGTTAGAACATATAACCTTGAAATTAACAGAAATTTTGAAAAGGATATTTTTTTCTTCTAAGAAAATCGAATTCAATCTGCCTATCAAAGTGTAAGTTTGCTACAAGTACTACTAACACAATGACTTATAAAAGCATCAATAGAATATCTAAATTAAGTCAATATATATACCTTGGATTTAGTCACAAAGAAAAAAACTAATTGAGAATATCTGAAGCTATAGTCTTGACATTCTGATATAAAAACTGAAGATATATCAATATGTATATATATGCACATATAGAAATATACAAATAAAAATTACACTGATAGTACTATGTGTTTTAATCTGGTGTGTAAAATACTGTGCCATTACAATTTTGTCATTTCAAAGATAGCTTAAGTCTCATTTACAACACTGATAATATATATATACATATACATAAATAATATGGTGTGCTGCAGTGCTACAAACCATTGTACTTTTCCCTTTTGATTTTTTTTATTTTTCTTCATATTAATTACAGTTTATTCACTTTGTATCCCAGGTGTTCCCCCTCCCATTATCCCTCCCAATACCACATTCTATCCCTCATCTCCTCCCATGCTCCGCTCTGGAGGGCCTCCTCCCCTTCCATCTAACCTTAGCCTATCAGGTCTAATCAGGACTGACTGCATTGTCTTCCTCTGTGGCCTGGTAAGGCAGAGCCCCCAAAAGAGGAAGGTGATCAAAGAGCCAGCTACTGAGTTCATGTCAGAGATAGTCCCTGTTCCCCTTACTAGGGAAAACTTGGATAATGAGCTGCCGTGGGCTCAGAGCTTAGGTTCTAGGTTGTCTCCATACATGATCCATGGTTAGAGTATCAGTATCAGAAAATACCCCTGGGACCAGATTTTTTAGTTCTCTTGGTCTCCTTGTGGAGCTCCTTTCCCCTCCAGGTCATTATATCACCCCCTTCTTTAATAAGATTACCTGCACCTTGCCCAAATTTTGGTTATGAGCCACAGCATCTGCTTTTATACACTTCTGTGTACAACATTTCAGAGACCCTCTGTGGTAGGCTTCTGTCCTGTTTCCAGTTTCATCCCTCTTCAGATTTCCACCCTGTTTGCCTTGCTGAGTGAAGATTGATGATCTTACCCAAGTTCCTCCTTCTTGCTTAGCTTCTTGAGATGTACAGATTTTAGTATGTTTATCCTATCTTATAAGTCTAATATCCACTTATTAGTGAACCTATACCATGTGTGTCTTTCAGCTTCTGGGATACCTCACTCAGGATGATCATTTCTCGATACCACATTTGATTAACATTTTCATGATTTCCTTGTTTTTAATTGCTGAGTAGTATTCCATTGTGTAAATGCACCACAATTTCTTTATCCATTCCTTAGTTGAGGGGCATCTTGGTTGTTTCCATGTTCTTGTTATTACAAAAAAAGCTGCTACAAACATGGTTGAACAAAAGTCCTTGTTGTGTACTTAAGCATCTTTTGGATATATGCCTAGGAGTGGTATAGCTGGATCTTGAGGAAGCACCAGATGATTTCCAAAGTGGTTGTACAAGTTTACATTCCCACCAGCAATAGAGGAGGGTTCCCCTTTCTCCATATCCTCTCCAGCATGTATGTGTTGTCACTTGAGTTTTTGATCTTAGCCATTCTGATGGGTGTAAGGTGAAATCACAGGGCCATTTTGATTTGCATTTCCCTGATGACTAAGGATGTTGAGCATTTCTTTAAGTGTTTCTCTGCCATTTGATATTCTTCTACAAAGAATTCTCTTTTTCTTTCTGTAACCCATGTTTTATTTGGATTACTTGATTTGTTGCTTTTTAACTTCTTGAGTACTTTCTATATTCTGGATATTAGTGCTCTGTCAGAAATAGGTCCTTTCCAAATCTGTATGCTGTCATTTTGTTCTGACAACCCTGTCATTTGCTTTACAGAAATTTTCAGTTTCATGAGGTCCCATTTATTCATTGTTGATCTTAGGGCCTGTGCTGTTGGTGGTCTGTTCAGAAAGTTGTGTCCAGGGCCAATGAGTTCAAGGCACTTCCTCACTTTTTCCTCTAACAGATTTAGTGTATCTGGTTTTATATTGAAGTCTTCGATCCACTTGGACTTTACTTTTGTGGGGGGTGATAAACAAGGATCTATTTGTATTTTTCTACATGGAGGCATCCTGTTAGATCAGCACCATTTGGTAAAGATGCTGCCTTTTTTCCATTGTAAGGTTTTGGCTTCTTTGTCAAAAATCATGTATCTGCAGGTGTTTGTATTTATTTTTTTAATCTTCTGTTCGAATCCATTGATCCACCATTCTGTTTCTATGCAAGTATCATGCAGTTTTTATTACTATTCCTCTGTAGTATAGCTTGAGATCAGGGATGGAGACACCTCCAGATGATGTGTTGGTGTACAGGACCATTTTGGCAATTCTGGATTTTTTTTTCCATATGAAATTGAGAATTGTTCTTTCAAAGTCTGTAAGAATTGTGTTGGTATTTTGATGGGAATTTCATTGAATCTGTAGATTGCTTTTGGCAGGATGGCAATTTTCAGTATGTTTATCCTACCGATCCATGAGCATTGAGATCTTTCCTTCTTCTGATATATCCTCCAATTTCTTTCTTCAGAGACTTGAAGTATTTTATTGTTGTTGTTGTTGTTTTGTTTTGTTTTTTTTCCTTTTTTAATTAATTACATTTTATTCATTTTGTATCCCCCCATAAGCCCCTCCCTCTTCCCCTCCCGATCCCACCCTCCCTCCCCTTTCTGCATGCATGCCATTCCCCAAGTCCACTGATAGGGGAGGTTCTCCTCTCCTTTCTGATCTTAGTCCATCAGTTCACATCAAAAGAGGCTGCATTGTCCTCTACTGTGGCCTGGTAAGGCTGCTCCCCGCTCAGGGGGAGGTGATCAAAGAGCAGGCCAATCAGATTATTTCAGAGGCAGTCCCTCTTCCCATTACTATGTAACCCACTTGGACACTGAACTGCCATGGGCTACATCTGTGCAGGGGTTCTAGGTTATCTCCATGAATAGTCCTTGGTTGGAGTATGAGTCTCTGGGAAGTACCCTGTGTTCAAATTTTCTTGTTCTTTTGCTCTCCTTGTGGAGACCCTGTCCTCTCCAGCTCTTACTATTTCCCACTTCTTACATAAAATTCCATTCACTCTGCCCAACAGTTGGCCATCAGGCTCAGCATCTGCTTTGATAGTCTGAAGGGCAGAGGCTTTCAGAGGCCCTCTGTGGTAGGTTCCTAGTTTGTTTCCTGTTTTCTTCTTCTGGCTTGTTTTGTTTTTTAAACAGGTCTTTCATTTGGTTTGTTAGAGTCACACCCAGGGACTTTATGTTATTTGTGGCTATTGTGAAAATTGTAGTTTCGCTAATTTCTTTCTCAGCTCTTTTGTCTTTCATATACCAAATGACTACTGATTTTATTTTGGTTATTTTTTTTTTATCCAGCCACTTTGCTGAAGGTGTGTATCAGGTGAAGGAGTACTCTGGTTGAATTTTTGGGGTTGTTCATGTATGGATCATATCATCTGTAAATAGTGATACTTTGACTTCTTCCTTTCCCAAGCAAATCCCCTTGATCTCCTTTAGTTGTCCTATTGCTCCAGCTAAGACTTCAAGTACTATGTTGAAGAGATAAGGAGAGAGTGGGCAGCCTAGCCTTGCCCCTGATTTCAGTGGGGTTGATTTATGTTTCTCTCCATTTAGTTTGATGTTGGCTATAGGCTTGCTGTATATTGCTTTTACTATGTTTAGGTATGTGCCTTATATTCCTGGTCTCTCCAAGACTTTAAACATGAATGGGTGTTGGATTTTGTCAAATGCTTTTTCAGGATCTAAGGAGATACTGATATGGTTTTTCTCCTTCAGTTTGTTTACATGGTGGATTACATTGATGAATTTCCATATATTGAATCCCCCATACCTGGGATAAAGCCTACTTTGTCATGGTGGATGATATCTTTTATGTGTTCTTGGATTCTGTTTGCAAGTATTTTATTGAGTATTTTTACATCAATCTTCATAAAAGTGTTAGGTCTGAACCTAAAACTTTTTTATTGAGTCTTTGTGTGGTTTAGGTATCAAGGAGATTGTGGCATCATAGAATAGGTTTGATGATTTTCCTTTTCTGTCTATTTTGTGGAATAATTTGAAATGAATTGGAGTTAGCTCTTCTTTGAACGTCCTGAGAATTCTGCGTGGAAACTATCTGGCCCTGCGCTTTTTTGCAGGGGGGAGAATTGTGATGACAGCTTCTATTTCCTCTTGGGATATAAGCCTATTCAGTCTATTTATGTCTTCTTGATTTAGTTTTGGTAAATGGAACCTAGCAAGAAAATTGTCCGTTTCATTTAGATAGTCAAATTTTGTGGCATATTGGCTTTTATAGTAAGACCTAATGATTGTTTGGATTTCCTCAGTGTTTATTGTTATGTACCCCTTTTCATTTCTGATTTTGCTGATTTGGACAGTTTTTCTCTGCTTTTTAGTTATTTTGGCTAAGGGTTTGTCTATCGTATTGATTTTCTCAAAGAACCAGCTTTTATTCTCATTGATCCTTTGAATTGTTTTCTTTGTTTCTAATTCATTGATTTCAGTTCTGAGTTTGATAATTTCCAATCATCTATTCCTCTTAGGTATGTCTGTTTAGGTTTTTTCCTAGTGATTTTAGGTGTGCCATTAAGTTGCTTGTATGCGATGTCTCCAAGTAATTTCAGGAGGCACTTAATGTTATGAACTTTCCTCATAGCACTACTTTCATTGTTTCCCATATGCTTGGGTAAGTTGTGCTTTCATTTTAATTGAATTTTATGAAGTCTGTAATATCTTTTTTTTTTTATTTCTTTCCTGAACAAACTGTCATTGAGTAGAGACTTGTTTAGTTTCCATGTGTACGTAGGCTTTTTGTCACTTCTGCTGTTTTTGAGGTCTAGTTTTAGGCCATGGTGGTCTGAGAAGATATAAGGGATTATTTCAATCTTCTTGTATCTGTTGAGGCTTGCTTTGTGACTGACTTTTGAGAAGGTTCCATGAGGTGCTAAAAACAAGGTATTCTCTTTTGAGTTTGGGTGAAAAGTTTTGTAGACGTCTATTAGGTCCATTTGATTTAGTACCTCTGTAAGTGTCATCATTTCCTTATTTATCTTCAGCCTAGATGATCTGTCCCTTGGTTAGAGTGGAATGTTGACATCTTCTACCCTAAGCAGTTGTGGTTGATGTGTGATTTAACCTTTAATAATAGTTCCTTTACAGATGTAGGTGCTCTTTTATTTGAGGTATATATGTTGACTAATGTGATGTCCTCCTGGTGGATTTTCCATTTGCTGAGAATAAAGTGCCTCTCCTCATCTTTTTTGATTAATTTTGTTTGAAAGTCTATTTTATTAGTTATTAGGACAGCTACCACAGCTGTTTTCTGGGTCCATTTGCTTGAAAAATATTTTTCCAGCTATTTACTCTGAGGTATTGTTTATCTTTGTTGCAGAAATGTGTTTCTTGGATGCAGCAGAATCGTGGATCCTGTGTCAGCAACCACTCTTTTAGCTTGTTTTTATTTATTTTTATTGGAGAGTTGAGTTCATTGGTGTTGATAGATAATAATGATCAATGAATGTTAGTTTTTTTATTGTTTAATTGGTGGTGTTACTGTCATTCAATGCTTGTTTTCTTTTAATTTTTTGTTGTGAATTTATCTATATCCTGTGTTTTATTGGTTGTAGTTATTTTCATTGGATTGGAATTTCCCTTCTAGTATCTTTTGTAGGGCTGGGTTGCTATATAGATATTGTTTATGTTTAGTTTTGTCATGGAATATTTTGTTTTCTCCATCTATGTTGATTGAAAGCTTTGCTGGTTTAGTCTGGGTTGGCGTGTGTGGTCTTTTAGAGTCTGCATGACATCTGCCTAGGCCCTTCTCACTTTCATAGTTTCTGTTGAAAAATCCGGTGTGATTCTGATAGGTCTACCTTTATATGTTACTTGGCCTTTTTCCCTTGCTGCTTTTAATATTTATCTTTGTTCTCTAGATTTAGTGTTTTGACTATAGCATGACGTGAGGAGTTTCTTTTCTGGTCCAGTCTATTTGGTGTTCTGTAGGCCTCTTTTATGTTTATGGACATCTCTTTCTTTAAGTTGGGAAAATTTTCTTCTATGATTTTCTTGAAAATATTTTCTGGACCTTGGATCCTGGAATCTTTTTCTTCTATTCATAACATTTTTATGTTTTGTCTTTTCATGGCATCCTTGATTTCTTGGATGTTTTGTGTTTGGAACCTTTCTGATTTTACTTTTTATTTGAGAGATGTACCAATTTCTGCAAGTGTATCTTCAGAACCTGAGATTTTTCTCTTCCATCTCTTCTATTTAGTGGTGAGGCTTACCTTTGTGGTTCCTGATCTTTTTTCTATGTTCTCCAGCTCCAGGTTTTTCTCTGTTTGTGTTTTCTTTTTTAATCTAATTCTGTTTTCATGTCTTGCCCCTTTTTCTTCATGTGGTTTAATGTGTATTCCTGTCTTTCTCTGATGGCCTCTATTTTTTTGTTAGTTTTTTCTGTATATGGCACTAATTATAATTCTGTTTGTGCCTCTATTTGTTTGGCTGTATTTGCCTGTATTTCTTCCAGAGCTTTGTTCATTTCCTCTTTATCTGCCTCCATTTGTGTGGCTATTTCTTTGATAAATTTGTTTGTTTCCTCTTTATGTGCCTCTAATACCTGGATAAGCATAACTTTAAAATCATTTTCCTGTGTTTCTCCTGAATTAAAATATCCATTGATTTGGGGTTTGCTGCTGAAGCCATGATGTCCTGATTTTTGTTGGGTGTGTTCTTACACAGACCTCTAGCCATCTGCTTATCCATAACCTTTGCTGTTTGTTCCTAGAATCCGTATGTCAGACTGGGTCTGTATGTCTCTGGTGTCTGGAACAGTCTTCAGGGAAGATGAGTGAGGTCCACTGGTTTGATAGTGTGTGTTGATTTTTTTCAGCTTTAGCTAATATAGGAAGGTTGCAGGCGCAGGTGCCCAAGTGCAGGTGAGCAAGAGTGGGTATGTGGGTGGAAGTGTGCCTTCAAGGACAGGGTGCCAGAGACAGTACATGCCTGAATGTGGGGCTTTAGCACAGAAGAGGTTGCAGGTGTTGGCGTTCTTTGATGGTGGAAAGTGCATGCACAGATTCCCTGAGTACCTCAATGGCGTATAGGCCTGTAGTACAGTCCTCCTGGTATTCAGATCTATCTGGGCTCCAGGAATTGTTTACCTGCACTCCACTGGTAGACCCACAAAACAGGGGCTTCAATGATGAGAATGCTCTCTCAAGAATTCCTATGTTGTCTACAGTGGGTTTGTGGGTAGGAGGGATCAGATGTCTGCCTGCTAGTGTAGAGGGACCCTGGATCTTGGGCTCTGCATGCACTCATTTGTAGGTGCACTCACTTGCTAACAGGCCAAATCTGAATGTACAGGGTTTTCCCCTGTTGTCTACTCTCAGATTTGAGTGTAGAGGGGTAAATTAGAGTTTAGGAGTTCAGTCAGCTCAGTGTTGTCCACTGTTTGTCCACTGAGCACGGAGACTCTTACTTGGGTTAGCGACTTCTGTTGTCTCAGTCATGGAACATGGAGGCTCCTGTTAGAGTCAGCTGCCACCCCACTGCCACTGATGCAGATCTCAGAGGCCAGTAAAGTCACCCAATGGGAGGCTCTGGGAAGTCTATACAGTTGCCCACAGACCTGAGAGGCCCATATTGGGACCCGCTGGGTGTACCAGTCACAGCCACAGAACTGGACAGCCAGTACAGATGCTCCTTTGGAGGCTCTGGGAAACCTGTATTGCTGCCCCTTGCTGCAGAACTGGGAGGTCATCCTCTGCTATTTTAGTTACCTCGCAAGGTGGTCTGTATTTGGAGCATGGAGCACTGTGGGCCGCCTCCTCCTCCAAGGGAGGCCTGTCAAATGGCAGTACAGGGAGGTTGAATATTTGCCACTGTTAGTTCCCAAAGACTTCCATGGATGACCTGGATCCAAATGGTCTCAGCTCATTGGGTTGTTCACTCTCGACCAGGAAACCTCAATGTGGATGTTCAGGTTTCTGCTGTCCCTTTCCATTTTTTTCTTTATTTAATCACTTTACGACATGATCTTAGCTCTCTCCCTCCTCTCCTCCCAGTCCTGCCTTCATAACTTATTCCCTCTAGCCCATATTCTCTCTCCCTCTTCTCAAAGGTGAGGCCTCCAAGGGATATCAACCCACCCCAACAATATAATTTACAGCAGGACTACATGCTTCCTTTCCCACTGGGGCCTGATAAGGCAGCCCACCTAGGGGAAAGGGCTCTAGTGGCAAACAACAGAGTATGAGGCAGCCCCTACTCTAATTGTTAGGGGCTCCACACATTGACCACACTGCACATCTACTACATTTGTGTACGTGGTCCAGGCCCAGTCCATGTATGCCCTTTGATTGGTGGTTCAGTCTCTCTGAGCCCCCATAGGTCCAAGTTAGTTGATGCTATAGGTCTTCTTGTGGTGTCCTTGACCCCTTTGGCTTCCTCTATCCTTCCGCCCACTCTTAGCACTCCCTGAGCTCTGCCTATTGTTTGGTTGTGGGTCTCTGCATGTGTTTCCAGTAGTTATTGGATAAAGATGCTCAGAAGACAGTTATTCTAGTCTCCTGTCTGTAAGCATGGCAGAGTATCATTAATAGTGACAGAAGTTGGTTCTCTCCCATGGAGTGGGTTGCAAGTTGGGCCAGTCAGTGGTTTGTCATTCCCTCAATCTCTGTTCCATCTTCACCCCTGCACTTCTTGTACCCAATACACATTTTGAGTTGAAAGTTGTGAGGATGGATTGCTCTCCTCCCTTCACCAGAAGTCCCATCTGCCTGCAAGAGGTGTCCACTTCATCCTCCTTAACACCTGATGCTTCAAGTCTCAGTTAGGGTACTTCCTATAGGCTCCTGGGAACCTGCCCTTTCCAAGAGATGCTCCCCACCTATTTTCACTCTCTTTCTCCTGATCCTCCCACTCATACCCCTCCCCAGCTCAGGCCCACCTGATTCCCACACCTGTTACCCTCCCCACTCCCTTTTCCATCTAGTTTCCTCCCTCCATGTACTTCAGATGTCTATTATACTTCCTCTTCTGAGTGCTATCCAAGCATCCGTATAATTGAAGAACCATTTATCACATGTCATAACTGTCTGAGACAATGCTAAGCCAATGAGACACAAAGTATCTTAAGAGATTTAAAAATTCAAGAACAATTTTGAAAAGTGGATTAGAAGCAAAACAATTCTCCTTCTCATTGTTTTAAGCATACTATTATGATGTAGTATATATTTTGCTTTTAATTAGTATCAGATAATACAAATTTACTATAAAAATCAATTTAAAACTAAGGCAACTTCTAATATTCAAACACAGTATCTTGATAATGCTTATCTAATAAAAGGGATAAAATGAAGTATAGCAAAACCATACAATGTAGAAATTCTTCTGAATGAGGATTGATCATCTTACCCCTGGTCCTCTTTCTTGTTTATCTTCTTTAGGTGTACAGATTTTAGTGTGTTTATCCTATCTTATAGGTCTAGTAACCATTTATAGGTGAGTATGTACTGTGTGTGTCTTTCTGCTTTTGAGATAGCTCACTTAGGATGATCTTTTCTAGATCCCACAGTTTGCCTGCAAATTTCATGATTTACTTGTTTTTAATTGCTAAGTAGTATTCCATTGTGTAAAAGTACCACAAATTCTGTATCCATTCCTCCGTTAATGGACATCTGGGTTGTCCTGCCACAGAGGGCCTCTGAACGACTCTACCTAGCAGTGTATCAGAGCAGATGCTGAAACTCATAACCAAACCTTCGGCAGAGTATGAAAGATGGGAGAATATGTATGACCTGGAGAGGACAGGAGCTCCAAAATGACCTAATATATGTGGGGACAGGGGTCTTTTATGAGACTGTATCTCCAACCAAGGATTATGTATGGATATGACCTAGAACCCCTGCTCGGATATAGCCAATGCTAGCTCAGTATCCAAAGTGGGTTCCCTAGTAAGGGGAAAAGGGACTGTCTCTGACATGAACTCAGTGGCTGGCTCTTTGACTCCTCTCCTTCCCCCAAGGGAGGAGCAGCCTTGCTAGGCCATAGAGGTAGACACTGCAGCCAGTGCTGAAGAAACCTTATAAGCTAGGATCAGATGGAACAAGAGGAGAACTCCCCTATCTGTGGACTTGGAAAGTAGCAGGGAGGAGATGAGAGAGGGAAGGTGGGATTGGGGGGGAATGTGGGATGTGGGAGAGGGCTACCGCTGGGATACAAAGTTAATAAACTGTAACTACTATTTTTAAAATTAATAAAAAAATGAGAAAAAAATTCTTAATGCTCTATAAGTTAGATATTTTTTTCTGATTTTCATTTCTGGAGGATATCATGTCTCAAGGAAGAAGATACAATATGGAAAATGTTTCCAACTAATAAACACAAATTATATTTAGTGGAAATAATAGAAAGGAAATTGCCTCAATGTTTTTAGCTTTCACATTAGGATGGAAGTCTTTACAATGCTGAAAATTTAATAGTAGCAGCAACTTAATGCAGTTTTAGTTACAATGACCAAAATCTGTAGTTGGTAATTTTATAGTTGCTAAATTATTATGCAATCAAGGATCCTTCTTTTTATAAACAATAGAATACTCTCTTTCAATGGTCAATAAAGTAGACAATTTTTACAGAAAATTACAGTCAACCTAAATCAAAAATGAGGAAAACACACTAATCAACCAGTTTTTAAATTGTTATTTGTAGTTTAGGACTTAACATTTTTAAGCAACTAATTTTTCTAACCTTCAAAGCTTTTGTGAACATTAGAGGAAGTTTAAATCAAATGAAAAAGTTATCACAGTACTTATTATATTCAATAAGTCTTAAGGCTTGCTCTCAATTTGAATCAAGAATTTGAAAAAACAGCCATGTGACAAGTTCAAATAATATAGAACATCATGTAAGTGTTATATTATATAGGTTATAAATACTCTGTTTCAAAAGATGAGATAAAAGAAATTATAAGTACTCAGGAAAGCTTTAAGGAAAAAAGTCAAAAGTCGGAAATGACAGACAGAAGGTTGGCCTAAGACTCAAAGTCCAACTGGAATTTAAAAAATAAAAATAAAATAAAGTACCTGATATTAGAACTTAATTTACTGCCAAAAAGAAAATGATATTGGTAGTAAATATGTAACTGTGCATGCATGAATTTATGCCTCTGTGTGTATGTGTCTGTATGTGTGTTAATGACAGTGCATGCAGGTGTACTTGTTTGCATGTGTATTTGCATACAGAGTACAGAAACCAACATCGATATGCTACAGTGTTTTCAACTTAAGTTTTGCGACAGTGTCTCTCATTGTACCTGGAATTTATCAGTCAAGCTGAACTGGCTGGGTAGGGAGCTCTAGAAATTTGCCTGTCTCTGTCCCTCTATGCCTACATACACCTCCATACTCAATTGTGCTAAGGATCAGTTCATTGATTAGACATGTCCACCTCACAGTGTTAAGGTACATGTCTAACATACATAAGAATGTGGGTTCTACACACACTACCACAAAAGAATGGGAAATTTGTTCTATGATTTGGATCCAGAAAACATTCTTAGTTGATTATAGCATATGCATCTCTCTCTCTCTCACTCTCTTTCTAGGTTTCTTTGGTTTTTCAACACAGGGTTTCTTTACATAACCTTGGCTGTCCTGTACTCACTTTGTAAGCCTTGAACTCACAGAGGTCTATCTGCCTCTGCTTCCCTGAGTGTTGGGATTACAGGTGTGCACCACCACTCGTGTGTGTGTGTGTATATGTGTGTGTGTGTGTGTGTATGTGTGTGTGTGTGTGTTTAGTTCTGTTACTGATTTTAAATATACCCTGAGAAAAGCAACATAAAGAGATAGAATTTATTTTGTTTCACAGTTGTAGAGGAGAAAGAGAACATCACTTTCAGGAAAGCATGTTGGCCACTGTTTCAAATTACACCAGTTGTCAGGAAGAAGAGGAAGTGGATCCAGGCTATAAAGTCTCAAAACTTACCACCACTGGCATACTTCCTTCCACAAGGCTATACCTCCTAAAGGGCCTATAACTTTTCCAGTCATTGCCACTAACTTGTGACCAAGAGTTCAAACATCTGAGCACATTTAAGCCACATGTTTATTTTTCTGTTCTAAAAAATTCTGGTCTCCCAAAATTGCCTTCATTTTTTTCCAATGGTTGTATGCTGTAATTTGCACCGTATTGATACATTATTTTTTTGATACAGGGATTCACTATATACCATGGCTGCAGTAGAAGTCACATTTAGACTAGGCTGGCCTAGAACTCAGACATCTGTCTTCTTCTGTCTCCTAAGTACTGGGACTAAAGGTGTGATCCACCACTCCTGGCTTATACTGTGGCAATATTTTAGTCAGTGACATAATGTAGAGAAAACATTGGTCTTGTAATATTATGTTGGTACTGAACATTCCTATCATATGTTTTGGTTGTAACTTACATGGTTTTTAATATCTAAATATTTGTCATCGTGTCACAACTATATATATTATTCAACGAAGCCCAGGAAAATCATATACCTAAAGCAGGCTATCTACCACCTGGGATGTTCTATTTACACAATAGCAAATTCTTAACAATGTACTCCTCAGAATGCATCCTTATCATTAGATGACAGAAGACTGAGTATGTCTCCTCTTATTTTATACAAAAAATGTGCATTGGACGTAGGAGAAAACAAATAACAGGCCAGGAGCCTACCACAGAGGGCCTCTGAAAGACTCTACTTAGCAGTGTATCAAAGCAGATACTAAGACTCATAACCAAACCTTCGGCAGAGTGCAGGACATCATATGAAAGAAGGGGGAGTTAGTATGACGTGGAAAGGACAGGAGCTCCACAAGGACCAAATGTATCTGGGCACAGGGCTCTTTTATGAGACTGACACTCTACCAAGGACCATGTATGGATATAACCTAGAACCCCGGCTTGGATGTAGCCTGTGGTAGCTCTGTAAGCAATTACTTTCACATGGTAAGGAGAACAGGGACTATTTCTGACAGGAATTCAATGGCAGGCTCTTTGACCTCCCCACCCCCCAAGGGAGGAGAAGTCCTGCTAAGCCACAGAGGAGGACTTTGCAGCCAGTCCTGAAGATACTTGATAAAACAGGGCCAGATGAAAAGGGAGGAGGACATCCTCTATCAGTGGACTTGGAAACGGGCAAGGAGGAGATGAGGGAGAGAGGGTGGGATTGTGAGGGAATGAGGGAGCGGGATATAGCTGGAATACAGAGTTAATAAAATGTAACTAATAATAAAAATAAAAATAATAAAAAATACAATGAAAAAATAATAAATGCCAAATCAGTAGACACTTCAACATTCTATTAAGAATCATCATTCATGTTGGAAGGTATGAAGTGTGTGGTTTAGAATTCTGACACAAACCCCTTAAATAGCATTAGGTCACCTTGGATTGACAGATTACATGAAAATTTTCTTGTAGCATATCTACCATTTGATATGTACCATGAAATTGCTCTTATGAATGTGATTCATTACACATTTTCTTTAAAAACTGGCTACATTTTAAAGTGTAAAGCAGTTTTAAGTTGACAGAATGGAGCAGAAGCCCTGCACAGTTTGCATATACAGCTGGCTTGCATCCCACAGATACAGTCTTCTCATGATCAACACCACCCACCAGAGGGGAGCTTTCCTCCAATGAAGTAATGTTATCACATTCAAGATTTGTGTACAGTTGATTCTTAGTGTTACTTATTCTGTGGGCTTTGCTAAATGTATAACGCATTCAATTAAATTCCAAGGAACATGGTTGATAAGTCATATATTAAATGAGCATTTAGTTATTGAAGAAACTGTTCCACTGTATTAAAAATGATGTTATTATTTTTCATTCCTCCTGATAATAAATGTTCCACATTCTCACCAAAAAAAATGAGCCTCAAGTAATTATTAAAATTAATGCAATAAATACAATTGGTCAAATGCAAACACAAATGATAAAAATACAATATAACCCCCACACCTAAGTCCAAGTAGTATCACAAAATGGGAAAAGAAAGATTGTAAAAACCAGAGAAATAGGATGTGACATCTGCTGTGAGATCGTTTCTTCTGTCTATTAAAAGAAATTTGCACCCAGGGAATCTCACCGTTATAGTTATCGAAACAAGACCTAAAATAATGACACTACCAACTGTTATACCAATATTCATTAAAGAATTCTTAGAAGGCTTCACCGTGCAAAGAAGAGATACAGATAATTAATAATTGCTGAGAGAGGGAGAAACAATCGTCTTCAGGGATGAAAACCTTGGGAGGTTAGCCCTTTATAGGTTATCCAGTCACATGAAGTCAGCTATAAAAAAAAATGAGCAACATTAAATGATCTCAGCAGGCCATTAACTTGAGAAGTAGGGAAGGGAAGAGAGGAATTATAGAAAGTAAATGGAGGGTGGTTATGTAAAAATAGTGATAATGTATGAAACTATCAAAAAATGAAAAATAAATAGTAAAATCTTTATTGCAATACTTATTGTGTTCCTATTGCATGCTTAGAATAATGTCAGGGGAGAATATAAACAAACAATCTGTATTATTAAAGGTTTTTATAACTTTATTAGAAGACAGAAAAGAATAGTAGTGTGTGATTTCCAGTGAAGACATGAATCATTATACAGATAATCCTTGAAATATATTAAAACTTTGCCACTTCCAGATGCATTTTCTAACAACTGCCTACCTAAAGTCAAATGTGAAATCTACAGATTTAGCTCCAGTCATAACTGTTTTCTGTAACTTCAACCAAACAAAAGCATACCTTTAGGTCATCAACCTTATTATTATAGTGCATTGTCACAGTATGGAAGAACCTGTGATGTGCCAAAAAAGGAAACAATTTGAAATTACATTAATGAAGTAGATAAAAATGAGTGAGTAATAGCTAAGTAATGTCTTTCTGAAACTTAAGTGGTTTCTAAATCCTTTTTCTTAATAAACCTGAAGAAGGACATAACTGAATTTCCAGCCTAAAAATCATTCAAATGGTTTTGGATGATAAATCAGCGTGAAATTCTTGGCATACAACTCAAAATATATCAAAAGAATTAAGAAATGTTGCTAAAATAAAACTCACTTCATTTCACTTAATTGTGCATGATAAGAAGTTACGCTGTGCTTGAATTTTAGAAATAAAAGAAAATTAGTAAAATTATAAGGACTGTCTCGTTCTAAAATGGAAATTCGGCCACAAGTATCAACAGTTATTAGTTTAAAAGGTGTCATTTTAAAAATATACTTCCAATAATAGTCTTTATTTTAATTATTTGTCAAAATTTGATGTTACTCTGTTGTTTGTAATGTCTATAAACTAGCAATGATTCATTGCAGGAATAAAATTCAAAATGCAATAAATTATCAGTATATTATAAGCCCTTTATCATTATAAGTTAAGGTAAGATATTGTATGAAAATTAGAATTGGAAAACCAGCTAGCAGTAGAAGAAAAATGATCAATAGATGCCAACTGTTAAGGCTTTCTGTACTGGCTTATATATTTTTCAAATAGATCATGGTATAATTCAAAGCACTGCAGCTTTTTAGATTGTATAAGAAACACTTAAAGAGAAAATGTGACAAATTTAATATAATGTTCCTAATATCAATTAATCATATCCATTGTAAATATTTAAATATTCATTTTGAACAAAATATTAAAATTACTCTTTATTTGTTTAGTCGTATTCTTCATTTAAAAACATTTAAGATAAATGGACTTATGGGAAAAATGGGCACTTCCAATATTACTGGTAGGAAGGTAAATGAATAATTCTTCTTAGAGATAATTTGAAAAATGGATCAAAAACTTAAAAGTAAAGTACATCAGACACATAAATTTCCTTTTAAATTTTAGCCTAAATAAATTGCCATGATAAACTACAAATACTTAGCTATAAATAGGTTTATTAAAACTATGTATAAAACATAAATAATAAAAGTAACATCAAAAGCAAAAACCTTAGGCTAGCCACATAATAGGGAAATACTATAAGCACAAATCTATGAAGTCTTTCATCCAAAGCTCAGAGATTATTGCCAAAGAGGAGACAGAAAGAATGTAAGAGACAGAAGCAGTAGATGATTACAAAGAAACAAATTCTTTTTGACACAGCAGGAAGACTGCGCTTATTAATATACAGTAATTGTGACAGTACGCACAAGACCTATGAAAGCCTAATTCAAAATAAATCCCAGAATAATAAGGGTTTTGGTTTTACAAAGAAGCCACAACCATAAAATACAAAAAAAGAGCATCTTCAACAAATGGTGCTGGTCTAACTGTATGTCTACCTGTAGAAAAATGCAAATATGTCCATATTTATCACCCTGCACAAAACTAAAGTCCAGGTGGATCAAAGACCTCAACATAAAACCAGACTCACTAAGTTGGTTAGAAGAAAAAGGTGGGAATTGCCTAGAACTCATTGGCATAGGAGACAACTTACTGAACAGAACACCAACAGCACAGGTTCTAAGATCAACAATCAATGGATGGGACCTCATGAAACTGAAAAACTTCTGTAAAGCAAAGGACACTGTTGTCAGAACAAAACAACAGCCTACAGACTAAGAAAGGATCTTCACCCACCCTATATCTAACAGAAGGCTAATATCCAGAATATATAAGAACTCAAGAAGTTAAACACCAACAAATCAAGTAATGCTAAAATGGGGTACAAAGCTAAACAGGGAATTCATGGTAGAGGAATATCGAATGGCAGAGAAACACTGAAAGAAGTGTTCAATGTCCTTAGTCATCAGGGAAATGTAAATAAAAAGTACCATGAGATTTCACCTTACACCCATCAAAATGGCCAAGATCAAAAATTCAAGTGCCAGTACATGCTGGAGAGGATAGGGAGTCAGTGGAACCCTCCTCCATTGCTGGTGGGAATATAAACTTGTACAACCACTTTGGAAATCAATCTGACCCTTTCTCAGACAATTAAGAATACTGCTTCCTCAAGATCCAGCTACATCACTCCTAGACATATATCCAAAATATACTCAAGGACATTTGCTCAACAATGTTCATAGCAGCTTTATTCGTAATAGCCAGAATCTGGAAACAACCCAGATGTCCCTCAACTGAGGAATGGTTACAGAAATTGTAGTACATTTACACCATGGAATGGAATTCTACTCAGCAATTAAAAACAAGGAAATCATTAAATTTGCAGGCAAATGGATGGAACTAGAGAAGATTATCCTGAGTGAGGTATCCTAGAAGCAGAAAGACACACATAGAATATACTCACTTATTAGTGGATATTAGACATATAATATAGGATAAACATACTAAAATCCATACACCTAAAGAAGCTAAACCAGAAGGAGGACACTGGGTAAGATGATCAATCAACACTCAGAAATGCAAATGGGATGGGCATCAGAAGTGAGAGAAAATAGGGAACAGGACAGGAACCTACCACAGAAGGCCTCTGAAAGAATTCTACCCAGCACTGTATCAAAGCAGATGCTGAGGCTCATAGTCAAACTGTGGGCAGAGTGCAGTAAATCTTATGAAATAAGGGGGAGATGGAAAGACCTGGAGGGGACAGGAGTTCCACAAGGAGACCAACAGAATAAAAAATCCAGGCAAAGAGATCTTTCTTGAGACTGATTCTCCAACCAAGGACCACACATGGATATAACCTAGAATCTCTGCACAGATGTAGCCCATGGCAGCTCAGTCTCCAAGTGGGTTCCCTAGTAATGGGAACAGAGGCTGTCTCTGACATGAACTCAGTGGCTGACTCATTGATCACCTCCCCTCCCCTCCGAGTAAGGAGCAGCCTTAGTAGGCCACAGAGGAAAACAATGCACCCAGTTCTGATGAGATCTGCTATGCTAGTGTCAGATGAAAGGGGAGGAGGATCTCCTCTATCAGTGGACTTGGGAAGGGACATGGGGAGGAGATGAGGAAGAGAGGGTGGGATTGATAGGCTAGGTTCAGATGGTGTGGAGGACCTCTCCAATTAGTGGAGTGAGAGGCATAGCGGGAGAAGGGGGAAGATGGTGGAACTGGAAGGAGATGAGGGAGGGGCTACAGCTGGAATATAAAAAGAATAAATTGAAATAAATACAAATAAGCAAATAAATAAAAGTAAGTTTCTTTTCCATTGAAAATTCCCCTTTTCTTTGAGAACTCCTTTGTTTCCCCTTGGAGAACAGTTGGACTAGAACAATATTTTTATAGATACTTCATACTTTTATGTAAAGCCTAGAGAGAGAAAAAAACACAACAGCAGGAGAAAGGGGTTTATACACTGTGCTGACTAAATCTCTGTGTTATAAAAGAAAGAACAAACACCAAAAATTTAACACATTAATATATATAACCATGTGAGGTCAGACAGCAGGAGCTATAGAAAAATACTTCTGTCCAAATCATGCTTTTATATATTAGCTCCACAATTTCAGATTTCATACTCCTATAATCACAGATTTCACTTTTTTATCAGTTTCCTTACCTGTCCAAAGGGTGTAATTATAGAAACTACCTGATAGTACTGAACTCACTAATCTTTCAAAAATGCTACCTAATGATAATAGTGTATAGTGAAATATGCAGTCATATTTAGATGGCTAGAGTGAATTTATTATTTGTGTGACACTGGTCAAATTAAATACATTATAATACATTAAACTTTTCATCCGTAAAATGTGTCAGATAAAATATTCTGTTGTGTTGTATAGGAACTAAAACAAATAATTCATGGAAAAAAGTTTGTAACAATACACATGTTAAATAAGTGTGACCCCAAGGTATATAGCATTGGATTGTCTCAATCCTTTGTTCTATCTGATTCTCTTCCTCAGTAGATTGGCCTGTATAGGCTACATATATCACTTTACTTTTCTGAGTTACAACTATTAGTTGTGTTGAGCTAGTGGAGAGCATCAGCAGAATATGAAAATGGAATCCCCCTGAGAGAAGGGACTGCACTGATAACAGTTGGCTTTTCTTAATCATACCTTTTTTTGAGCTTCATGAATTTATTCTCTCTTTTAATCTCCTTAATAATAAGGAAAATAATGTCAACATCTGTTGGGTCTAATGCTAAATCCTGTGGTTCCCATGTACACAGTGTAAATCTTTACGAATAATTATTTGGTGAATAAACCCCACTCAAATTACTGTATTATTTGTTTCCTGTTAGAGTCTTGACTAACTCATAGAGCATAGCATGGTTTATAATAAAGCTTACTTTTACAAAAAATAAGTTTAAAGATATTTCTGCTAATGAAATTTAAACATTCAAAATGCATTAAAAATCACCATGTGCCATATGAGTAGTCTTTTTTATTGGGAGAAAACACAAGAAATAGTCATAGATGTCAAGCCTAAATCAATTTATAGTAGGGAAATGATGGAGCTTAGAATTAACCTTTTTCTGTAGTGAGTAGTCCAACAGACTGCAGGATCAGTGATTCTCTTGATTAAATTTTTCCATAGTAAGGTATTACCATTGCAGAGGAGATAACCACTAATATCCAGATCATATTCTAATGGGGTTGTAGGAGAATCCTTTCTTTATTAGCAAAATGAGACATTTTAATGATTTTCTTCATTTTAAAAATTCAAGTGGCAAAGCTTAATTCTACATGCTGTGGTCATTTTAAATTTTTGTTACTACTCTATGGAAATGCTTTTGTTATTTTCATCCTTGCTCAAGTAACACTAGAGCATACAGACAGAATGGCTTCCATAATAACACACCCAGAGATTCTGATATACTCACTGATATTTCCAAAGATAAGCATTTCAACCTTTGCTCTTGATATAGCAGGACAATGATAAGATAGATGATATAAGAAGTACATTTTCCTTATGTTCTTAAGCTCTTCGACATCTGTAAATGTGCTAATAATTAATAAACTCAAATATGCCAAATTATTTTTATTTAAAAAATAGTATGAGTGGACTAAACTTGCCAATAGCCATCTTGTGAAGTTGGAACACATACATCTCAAAAAATATACACATTTTCCTCTTGTGTAATGTGACAAATGGTAGGTTTTAATAATTACAATGCTGCATGAGGCCAAGTAGATTTAATGTTGCATATGAAATCTCAAATTTTCTAAGGTTGCTAACTGAGGGAATCATAATAAGCAGCCAGTTTTTGTGTTTAGGGAACAATTTGGTGATTTTACCTTGATTGATGCATTTCCGTCCTGTACTAAGAGCCAGGAACTGGTGTAAGTAGATGTTTGAATAGGAAAAAAATTGATAGAAAAGCATGCATCCCAGGAAAAATGAATTAGCACAAAGTAGGCATGGGGAGCTTCTGAAAGGAAACATTAAAAGAAAGTAGAAAGCTGTAGTCCTTTGACATTTGTGCACAGTAGATGAATATTAATTAGGCATACTTTTGGAAAATTACTTCTTATAACCACTGCCATCTGGAATCATAAATGCAATCTTAAACCTAAACATATACTTAGAATCATAAACTGTATGATTCTAAGCACAGAACCCACAGTTAATGATTCTTTTTTAATGTATGCTTTACAAGAAAGAAATATATTTAAAACCACTCTTACAGTACAGCTAAGTATGTTATTACAGAAAATTAAACTTCTAGATAACTTTTTGCTACTAAGATAACAAAGTACCTCCAAAGTCAATAAGCCAACAATAAAGTGCATATCAATTCAACTTAGAATATAGAATATAGACGTATTGAAATATTACATATACTTGCTAGTTACTAAATATATTTTTATGGATTCTTTACCAGGAGGACTCTAATGTTTTATTTCTTGGATTCTCCTATCTAAAAGCTTCATTGGTTCAATGACACTTCTTAACCGTAATTAAACTATATCCCAAATCATACCATACCTGGAAATTGAACTGTTCATGCTTTAAATTGAATTTCTCAAAGTGAATCTTTTATAAATAATTCACATTAACATAAAAAACTGTCTAAATGAAATGAGGTAATTTCTTTTTCTCAAAGGAAGCTTGATTTGCAACTCCATCTTCTTCAATAAGACGTTTCAAGTAAGTTGAAGCAACATGAATGCAAGTCCAGTGAAATTTAAAAATTGGCTATTTCTTAATGGGAGTTTGTATTACTTATGTGAAGTTTGCTAAATTTTAGAGACATAAAATATTTTAAATCATGCATATGTAGCTTTTCTTTCACAAATCAAAGAGCTAAGGACAAGACAAATCATTTAAAATGTGTACATGAAACACCCTCTGTTAAACTAATTTAAATATGAGAAAAAGACACTAAAATTATTAGTATACACTATACTGATGCTATAGAACACATTATTAAAAGACCTCTCAAATCACAAATGGTAATACAAATAATGAATTATGGATTTAGTAGAGAACGTAAACTATAAGCAGAACCACAAAGTCCATTTTCCTGGATCACACTCATACATATACATCAAAATGGGTACCAAAACTGTTGCAGTTGACACTTTAAGTATTAATTGAAAAATAAGTAAGTAAATTAATAAATTTGTGTGAATAAGAAGAATACATTTTATAGGACTAACATAGGAATTAACCACCAGCTAAAGATCAACTGAACTGTGGTGAAAGCAAAAACTGAAGTATCTCAGGAAGAAAGAAAGCATAACAAGCAGAAGTTTAATAAAACAGCAAAATAACTTATAATCATAAGTTTTGGCAATCCATGGGACTATCCAATGTTTATAGTTCCTATTGGGGAAATGGATTTATCTACAAAGAGAACCCTATGCAAATAGTTGCTTTTGACTTCAACTCTTCCAATCATCTATGAGGAAAATATTTAAAATTTTGATCATCTTGGTCTTGGGATAGAAAAAAAAATTCTCATAGGAAACCAAAGTCCTCATATATGTGCCACAGAAATTGGAATCTGAATTTAAACTACAAACATAATTGACAAAACACTATAGCCTGGAATTACTTTGGATTGAGTTTTAAAACTGTAAAAAAGTGTGTGGAGTGTATATTTTTTCTAACAAATTAAATAACAAATCTCAGTGCTCTCAGGTTTAGTTCACTTGACTGTACATGAAATGATTTGGTCTTTGCAGTCTTTCCACTACTTTCCTATGTCAATTTATGTGTCTACTGCTCTTCTTTCTTCTCATTGTGAAAGAATAAGCTGCTCCGTCTATGACAAGAGTTACTTTCCCTTTTCTCTAACCAAAACAATAATACTTTCTCTCTCTCTTCATTTTTTTACTATCGTTTATCACAATTAATTCGATTTGTATCCTGGCTGTGGCCTCATCTGTTGTCTCCTCCCAATCTCACCCTTCCTCACTATGCCCCTCCCCTAGTCCACTGATAGGGGAGGTCCTCCTCCCTTCTGACCCTAGCCTATCAGGTCTCATCAGGACTGGCTGCATTGTCTTCCTCTGTGGCCTGGCAAGGTTGCACCCCCCAGGGGGCCCTCAGGGCTCATTTTTATTTTATTTTATTTATTTGTTTATTTTGTGTGTGTGTCCCTTCACACACACTGTTGTTTCCCTAACTATTTCTAATTTGTTTTTAGTAACTAATTAAAAATTTGAATATTAGTCATCCTATTATCTACTGAAAACTAACAAGCATGTTAAACAATTCATAACAGTATTCTCAAAACTAGCCATTTACAATCCTTAGAAACATGTTTTCTTTTATTAATTTTCATGGTTTTTAATTAGTCCATATATATTTCTCTGTGCTGTCTTTCCATGATAGCCTGTATTCTTTTTGTTCATTTCTCCTCTATATGCCAGTACTTGGGCGTTTGCATGTGCCTATATCTGTTTGGCTGTATTTTCCTGTATTTTCTTTGAGAGTTTTGTTTGTTCCCTCTCTATAGGCCTCTACTTATGCCTATATTTGGCCTTATTTGCTTGTATTTCTTTGAGAGCTTTGCTTGATTCCTCTTTATGTGTCTCTAATAACTGGATAAGCCTTTATTTGAGACAATTTTCCTGTGTTTCAATGAATTAAAATGTCCGTTGATTTTGGGTGTAGCTGGTGAAGCCATAATGCCCTGATTTCTGTTGGATATGCTCTTATGCCAACCTCTAGCCATCTGCTTATCTTTAACCTTGGCTGTTTGTTCCTGGATTGTGTACTTCAGACTGGGTCTGTCTGTCTCTGGTGTCTGGATTATTCTTCCTGAAGATGAGAGAGGTCCACCAGTTTGAGTGTGGAAGTTGGTGTTTCAGCTGTAGCTAAGACAGGAAAGTGTCAGGCACATGTGCACAAATCCAGGACAGTTCATGGAAGTGTGTCCTTAAGAACAAGTTGCTAGAGCATCTAGATGCCTGGAAGGGTGAAGCATAAGTGCTGGAGGGAGTGCTGGCATTTTTCATGGGTACAATGAACATACACAGGTGCTCTGAATGCTTCAGTGGCCTAGAAGCCTGTACTACTGTCCTCTCAGTTTTCAGATTTGTATGGGGTCCAGGAATTGTTTGCCTGGACTCCACTGGGAGACCCAGAGAACAGGGATTTCGGTGTTGAAAAGGCTGTCCTAAGCATCCCTATGTTGCTCACAGTGAGGGTATGGGAAGGGTCCAATATTTGGCTGCTAGTGTAGAGGAACCCTGGCTCTGGGGCTGTGCAATCACTCACTTAAAGGCATACTCTTTTGCAGTCCTAATCAGAAAGCACAGAGTTTCTCCCTTCTTTACTCTCAGATTTGTCCACTCAGGGCCAAATGAATTTGTAGAAGATCCGTCAGGTCAGTGGTGCCCACTGTTTTTCTGTTGGACAGGGAGACCTATACTTGGGGAGGCTGCCTCTGTTGTCGCAGTCAGCGAGCATATAGACTGCTGCAGCTGCAGACCTGTGAGGCTCATACAGCCAGTGGCCTCTGCAGTCTCTGTCACTAAGCATGAAGGATCCTGCTTTGGGCAATCTCCTCTGCTTTCTCAGTCACCGAGAATGGAGGCTCCTGCTAGAGCTATCCACTGCTGGCTACAGCACCAGACCTCTGAGGCCCATTCAGCTGTTTACTGCCGCTACAGCTCTGAGAAGCCCATACTGCTGCAGCCTCTGCTGTCTCAGTCACTGAGCAGGGAGGCCAGTGCTTGAAGCAAGGGGAAGTTCAGAGAGGTCAAATATTTGACACTCTCAATCCCTGGAGACATCCATGGGTGACCTGGATCCAAACTGTCCAAGCTCACATATTTTCCCCCTCTCTCACAGGAAGGCTCAATGTTGATGTTCTGGCTTCAGCTGCCCTCCACTCACCAGTTTCAGAGTTTTTGATCATGTGCCCCCCAGATATGGTGTGCATTGGTCACAGCCATCTTGGACTCTATTATTTACCTTTTCAGCTATTAAAAACAATGACAACATGAAATTTGCAGACAAATTGGTGGGACTAGAAAAGATCATTCTGAGTGAATTAACCATGACCCAGAAATATAAACATGGTATGTACTCACTTATAAGTAAATATTAGCTGTAAAGTACATTAAACCATGCTATAATCCACAGACCAAGGTAAACTCAGTAACAAAGAGGATCAAAGGCTCCTTGAATATCACCCAGAATGACAAATAAAACAGACATCTGAAGTAGATGGTGGAAGGGAACTGGGAAGGAAAGGAGGTGGGGAGTGGATCAGGAGGGATAAATTAGTGGAAGGACTGAGGGAGAGAAGACTGGAATTGTTTGGTGGGAGGCATCTTTGGGAAGGAATCTATGAGGGTGAGCCTAACCAAGACACCTAGCAATGGAGAATATGGAATCTGAAAAGCCATCTTCTAAAACCAAAAAAGACTGGAAAAAAAGATTGGAACACCATCTCAGCCATATAACTTTTGATCTACAATTTGTCCTGCCTTCAAGATATGCAGTGGTAAAGGTGGGACAGAAATTGAGAGTGTGGTCAACCAATGACTGGTCTAGATTGAGACCCATGCCGAGAGAGAGAGAGAGAGAGAGCCCACTCCTTACACTATTAATGATATTCTGCTATAGTTACAGACAGTAACTTAGCATAGCTGTCCTCTGAGGCACTACAACCAGCAACAAAAGAAAACAGATGCAGAAACCCACAGCCAAGCATTAGGCAGAGCTTGAGGAATCCTGTGGAAGAAGGGGAAGAAGAACTGAAGAAGCCAGAGAGGTCAAGGATACCAAAAGAAAAAAACTACAGGATCAACTAATATGGGCAGAAAGTGACCCACAGAGACTAAACTGCCAAAATAGAGCATGCATGGGATAGACCTAGGCCTTCTGCACATATCTAACAGTTGTATAGTTCGATCTTCATGATGCACTCCTAACAGTGGGAGCAGGGCTGTCTCTGACCCTTCTGCCCACCTTTGGATCTCTTCCCTTTAATTGAGATGCCTTGTCTATCCTCAGTAGGAGCCGATTCCCTAGTCCTACAGCAATTTGATATGCCAAGGCAGGTTGATATCCATGGAAGGCCTCCCCTTTACTGAGGAGAAAGGGGTGGGAAGCTAGTGAGAATAGGAGGGGATAGAGAGGGACTGGGAGGATAAGAGGGAGAAGAATCTGCAATCATGATTGGGATGTTAATTAATTAATAATATTCAATAAAATTTAAAATATAAATATTAAAAATTATATTGGTAATAGAAAAGAAAATGTTAATAATGGAACAGTGTGTTCTGTTGTAAGATGTTTAGGAATATATACAAAGTATATACTTACCAATGTGTAGATATTAAGTACAATATTTAGAGAAATATTATTAAGAATAAGTACGATCATTTAATTTTTTTTCTATTTCCTATGTCAAACGAAAATGTGCCTTTAATCAAATAATGAGTTATTTACTTCCTTATTCTTTTTATGCTCATTAATTTATTTGTTCATTTTACATCCCAATTGCAACCCCACTTCCTCTTCTCCTCTCCCTCCACCCCCAGGGTTCCAACCCATGCTAGCATATCAAGTTGCATCAGAACTAACTGCCTTCTCTTTCACTGAGGTAAGAAAAAGCAGCTCTGCTAGGGAAACAATATGGAGAGTGAGGCAACAGAGGCCAAGTTAGAGACAGCCATTGTGTAAATGTACCACAGTTTCTTTATCCATTCTTTGGTTGAGGGACATCTCGGTTGTTTCCAGTTTCCAGCTATTATGAATATCTCTGCTGTGAACATAGTTGAGCAGATATCCTTGTGGTTTGGTGAAGCATATTTTGGATACATGCCCAGGAGTGATATAGATGACTCTTGGGGTAGAACTATTCCAACTTTTCTGAGAAACCATCAGATTGGTATCTAAAGTGGTTATACAAGTTTGCAGTCCCACCAGCAATGGAAGTATGTGCCCTTTGCTCCAAATCCTTTCCAGCATGTGCTATCACTTGAGTTTTTGATCTTAGCCATTCTAATCAGTGTAAAATGATATCTCAGAATCGTTTTGATTTGCATTTCCTAATGATTAAAGATATTGTACATTTTTTTAAGTGCTTCTCGGCCATTAGAGATTCCTCTGCTAGGAATTCTCTATTTTACTCTGTACCTCATTTTTTAATTGTGTTATTTGGTTTGTTGGTGTTTAGTATATTCTGTTCTTTATATGTTTCGGATATTCACCCTCTAGCAGATGTAGGATTAGAGAAGATCTTTCCCAGTCTGTAGGCTGTCATTTTTTCTATTGATAAATATCCTTTGCCTTACAGAAGCTTTTCAGTTCCAGGAGGTCCCATTTATAATTGTTGCTAATAGAGCCTGGGCTGTTGGTGTTCTCTTCAGGAAGTTGTCTCTTATGCTAATGAGTTCAAGGTCTACCTCAACTATACCAGACCTGGGCATACACCTAAAAGATGCTTCACCCTACCTCAAGGATACTTGCTTAACTATGTTCATAACAGCTGTTGTGACCTGCCTAAATTCTGTATCACCTCTGTTGAAACCTACTTTATTTCCTGGTATAACTATGGTTCCTCTGTTAACACCTGCTGTAGCCTTTAGCAAATCAGAAACCATTTTGCCTCCAAGTCTCCATTTTGTTTCTATGGTTTTATTTATAAAACTTTGTATACTTTGTTACCTGAACACTCTATGAAGTCACCCAGCTACAGAAGCAATCAAAGTAAAGGTCAGTTAGATATACTTTGTCTAGCTAGTCACAATTATGTAATGCGGCTTCCAACAGCTGATTGCCTAGTTGCATTTTTGATACCTGGTTGTTACCTAGTTGCAGTTTGTTTCCTACACCTGGTTACAGTTTTTTGTTGTTGTTGTTGTTGTTGTTGTTTGTATTAAAAAACCTGTCTTAGGAGCAGACCAATGTCAGTCTGTCTCCCCAGTACAGATTATGGCCCAGACTGCTCAGGTTCTGTTTAGCATTCAATAAACCTCTGTTGAGTTGAGTCTGGTGTCTAAGTGAGTAACCATTCCTGAACGAGTATCACAGCTTTATTCATAATAACCAGAATCTTCAAACAACCCAGATGACCCTTAGCAGAAGAATTGATACAGAAACTGTGGTACATATATACAATGGACTACTACTCAGCTAATAAAAAACAAGGACATCACAAAATTTTTAAACAAATAGGTAGAACTACATATAATCATCCTGAGTGAAGTAACTCAGAACCAGGAAGCCATGCATGGTGTATATTCACTTATAAGTAGATACTAGCCAAGTAATACAGGATAAACATAGCACAATCCACAGATCTAAAGAAGCTAAGTAACAAGAAGGATCCTAGCGAGTATGCTTAATTCTCATTCACAAACAGAAGAAACAAGGGAAGCTGCTGAACAGAAGGTACAGTACAAGATCCTACCATAGATGCCTTCTAAGAGACTCCACCCAGCAGGGGATTGAAGAAGATGCTGAGATTAACAGCCAAACTTTGGTAAGAGCACAGGAAGTCTTATGGAAGAGTTGGGAAATAGACAGATCTGAAGGGGCCAGGAATTCCACAAGGAGACCAACAAACCAACAAATCTGGGCCCAAGGTAGCCTGTGGAGACTGATGCACCAACCAAGGACTATGCATGGAGAGAACTTAGGCCCCTGTTCAGATGTAGCAGATAGGCAGCTGGATCTCCACGTGGGTAGTGAGTTACCTCGTAAGGGGAAAAGGGTCTGTCCCTGACATGGACTTTGTTGACTGTTCCTCTACCACTTTTCCCTGCAGGGTGAGGATACAGTAGAAGAGGATGCATCCATTCCTGAGGAGAATTAATAGTCTGTGGTCAGTTGGTAAGGGAGGAGGGCTCCCCTTTTCTGAGGAGTATAGGAGGTAGACTGGAGTAATAGAGAGGGAGGTTGGGACTGGAATGAGACAAGGGAAGGGGCTATGATAGGAATATAAAGTAAATACATTTTTCAGTGGGGTGCTAAGAAGAACATATAATCTTTTGTGTTTGGGTGAAATGTTCTGTAGATAATTGTTAGGTCCATTTGAGTCATGAAATCTGTTAGTTTCACGATTTCTCTGTTTAGTTTCTGTCACAAGGATCTATCCATTGGTGAGAGTAGGGGTTGAATTGAGATGTCATCTTAATGGATTTTTTCTTTTTATGGGTACTAAGTGTCCTTCCCCACCTCTTGATAAATTTTGGTTAAAAGCCTTTTCTTTTTAACTTTTCTTCTCTAAATACTTGTTGTTTTTACTTCTCTAAATACTTTCTATTTTAAATAACATACTGATTTTCTATTCACTGGTTTATAATTATTTAACTGAAAATAGAAAATCTATTTTGTTAGATACTAGAATGGCTGTTCCAGCTTGCTTCTTGGCTCCTTTTGATGAAAAAGCTTTTTCCAGCCCCTTACTCTGAGTTGTCTATCTTTGTTGCTGAGATGTGTTTCCTGTGTGCAGCAGAATGATGGATCCTTTTTTCAGATACTTTCTGTTATCCCCTGTCTTCTTATTGTGGAATTGAGTCCAATGCATTGAGAAAAATAAATTACCAATGAATATTAATTTCTGTTATTTTGATGTTGGTGGTGGTAGAATATGTTTGCTTGTGCTGTATACTTTGTGCTTCCTTTCTTTTGGTTTCCTTTCTCTTGCTGCACTGGAGTTACTTATTCCCTGGGTTTTCTTGGCTGTAGATAGCTTCTTTGGGTTGGAATTTTTTCTTCTAGTACCTTCTGTAGAGCTGTATTTATGGATAGACATTGTTTATACTTGTATTTGTGGAGGAATATCTTGTATTCCCACTCTCTGGAAATTTGACTGAATATACTAGTCTTGGTCTACGTCTACATCTCTTAGTATCTGTAAGACATATGCCCAGTCGCTTATTGCTTTTAGAGTCTCTGTTGAGAAGTTGGGTATGATTCTGATAAGGTCTGCATTTATATGTGAGTTGGCCATTTTCCCTTGCATCTTTTAATATTCTTTCTTTGTTCCCAACATTTAGTGTTTTGATTATTATGTGGAGGGAGATTTTTCTTTTGTGGTTTAATATATTTGGTGTTATGTAAGCTTCTTTTATTTTTAGAGGCATCTCTTTCTGCAGGGTGGAGAAATTTTCTTCTACGATTATGTTGAAAATAATTTTAAAGACCTATAAATAAAGCAACACACTCACAGACACTTGATTTTTGACAAAGAAGCCAAAAGCATACAATAGAAAAAAAAAGACAGCATATTCAACAAAGGGTGCTGGTTTAACTTGATGTCTACATGTAGAAAATGCAAATAGATCCATACTTATCACCCTGCACAAAACTAAAGTCCAAGTGGATCAAAGACCTCAACATAAAACAAGACAAAATAGATCTGTTTTAAGAAAAAACAGGGATGAGTCTTGAACTCACTGGCACAGGAGTTCAACTTCTTGAACACAACACAAATAGCACAAGCTCTAAGATCAACCATCAATAAATGGGATCACATGAAACTGAAAAGCTTCTGTAAAGCAAAGGAAACTGTCAATAGAACAAAACTACAGTCTACAGACTGAGAAAAGATCTTCACCAGCCCTACATCTGACAGAGGGCTAACTAATATCCAGAATAAAGAGAGAACATGAGAAGTTAAACACCAACAAACCAAGTAATCTAATTAAAACATGAATTCTCAACAGAGATAGACAGAGAATTCTCAACAGAGGAATAACGAATGGCAGAGAAACACTTAAAGAAATGTTGAACTTCCTTAGTCATCCCAGAAATGCAAATCAAAACAAACCTGAGATTCCACCTCATACCCATCACAATGGCTAAAATCAAAAACTTAAGGGATGGCACATGCTGGAGATGTTGCACAAAAATGGGAACCCTCCTCCATTGCTGGTAGGAAAGTAACATTGTATAACTGCTCTGGAAATCAATCTGGTGCTTTCTTAGAAAATTAGGAATAGTGCTACCTCAAGATCCAGCTATATATCCAAAATATATCCTATGTATATAACCAAAATATGCTCAGGTATACAACATGGACATTTGCTCAACCTAGTTTGCAGCAGCTTTAGCTGTAGTAGCCAAAATCTGGAAATAACCTAGATGTCCCTCATTGGAGGAATGGATACAGAAATTGTGGTACATTTATACAATGGAATAATACTCAGTAATTAAAACAAGGAAATCATGAAATCTGCAGGCAAATAGTGAGAACTAGTAAGATCATCCTGAGTGAGGTAACCCAGAAGCAGAAAAACTCATGTTATATACTCACTTAAACTATATATTAGCATACACTATAAAATAAACAAAAATAGTCCTAAAGAAGCTAAATAATGAGGACCCTATGGAAGACTCTGAAATTTCATTCAGAAGGGTAAACAGGTTAGACATCAGAAGGAGGAAAAGCCAGGGAACAGGATAGGAGCCTTCCACAGGGGACCTCTGATAAACTCTATCCATCAGGGTATCGAAGGAGATGCTGAGACTCATAGCCAAACCTTGGGCAGGGAACCTTATGGAAGAAGAGGGAGAGAGAAAGACATCAAGGGAACAGGAGCTCCACAAGGAGACCAACAGAACCAAAAAGTCTGGGCCCAAGGGTCTTTGCACAAACTGATACTCCAACGAAGGACAATGCATGGAGATTATCTAGAACCCCTGCTTCATTGTAGCCCATGGCAGCTCTGTCTCTCTAGTGAGGGGAGCAGGCCTGTCTCTGGCATGAACTCAGTGACTGGCTCTTGGAACACCTCTTCCTGGAGAGTGCAAACTTGCCAGGCCAAATAAGAAGATGATGCAGCCAACCCTGATCAGACATGATAAGCTAAGGTCAGATAGAAGGGGAGGAAGTTCTCCACTATCAGTAGACTAGGAGAGGGACATAGTAGTTAGGAGGGAGCATAGGTGGGACTGGGAGGAATAGAGGGGAGTCTACAGCCAGAATACAAAGTGAATAAATTGTAAGAAATAATAATAAATATATAAATAAAAACAGAAAATAATTTTCTGGGCTTTGGAGCTTCTCCTTCTTCTATTCCTATTTTTCTGAGGTTTGGTCTTTTCATAGTGTCCCAGATTTCTTGGATGTTTTGTGTCAGAAACATTTTGGATTTCACATTTTCTTTGAATGATGTATTGATTTCTTCAATTCATATTCTACATCTGAGATTCTCTCTTCCATATCTTAAATGTTGTTGTTGATTCTTGTGTCTGTAGTTCCTGTTCTCTTCACTAGGTTTGCCATCTTCAGGATTCCCTCCATTTGTGTTTTCTTTATTGCTTCTATTTCCATTTTGAGGACTTGGACAGTTTTATTCATTTCCTTCACTTGTCTAATTCTATTTTCCTATATTTTATTAGGAGTTGTTCAACTGTTTGTATTTTTCTGTCTTTCTTTAAGGGATTTATTGATTACATTTACCTGTTTGATTGAATTTGCCTGTATTTCTTTAAGGGATTCATTCATATCCTCTTTTACGGCCTCTATCATCTTTATAAGGTTGGATTTAAGGTTGTCTTCTTTTGCTTTGGCTGTGTCAGGGTGTCCAGGACTTCTAGTGGGATTTCTGTGTCCTGGTGACAGCATATTTCCATGGATCTTACTGACTATCTTTTTATGCTGGCCTAAATCCATCTATCTGGTTGACCATGGTCTTGGCTGGATATTCTTGATGCTGACAAGACTCCTCTCCTCTGGGAGGCTGGAAAAGCCCTGTGCCTGATAGTGGAGCTCAGGGAAGATCAAGCTGCTCACAGCTGCTGGCTGGGCATTCCTAGGACCTCCCAGTCTGGATGATCCTCTGCTGGCTTTGTTCCAGGTGGGCCTGGCATGCAAGAGAAAGGCTGAGTAAAGTCTAACTTGGCTGTTCCTGGTACCCACAGGTTGGCTATTCCTGGTTCTGACAGGAATCCTCTAGAGGGAAGGTTATCGAGTTGAGGGGGCAGCTTGCAGCTTGTCTCTGCTGAGGTGTGGGCTGTCAGGTAGAAGAAAGGCTGGGTGCTATCTAACCTTGCTGTTCATGTGGAATCCATTGGCCTGGATGGTCCTGGGGCTAGCATGCCTCCTGCGGAAGTAATGTTATGGAGCTGACAATTCCTGGGGACTCACAGACCTGAAAGTTCCTGGGACTAGCAGTCCTCTTCCCGAAGAAAAGTTATCGGTTTTTTTTGTTTGTTTGTTTTGTTTTGTTTTGTTTTGTTTTGTTTTGTTTTCCAGGGGGGTTGAGGTTGTGGGGGAGCAGCATGCAGCTCACCTCTGCTGGCTATCTGCTGGCAGGAAGGAGAACAGCTGGGTAGGAACATACCTAGCTGTTTGTGGGGACCCACAGGCCTGGATGTTCCTTGGGCCTGTAGGCCTCCTCCAGAGGGAAGGTTATGGAGTTGGGTGGTGGGTATGCAGAGCTCACCTTTGCTGCCTGTGTGGATAGGCTGAGTGGGCTACTTTCTCAGTCTTAATGGATCTTCTTTATAACTTCCTGAGTTTTCATGAGTTTACTTTCAGAATAGAATTTTCAGTGGGACAGAATTGCTGTACAACATATGCTCTGAGGACAGTAACAGAGAAAATCTGAAATAGTTTATAAAGCCTCTGTCCTTTCCCCAGAAAGAGTTTTTTTTTTTTTTTAATTTCAAAAAGAAAAAAATCACAATGTCCCTAAGTTCTAAAAGGTTTATAAGCAATAAGGGCTTTTTAATTTAATTATTTCTTTATATTAATTGCAGCTTATTCACTTTGTATCCCATCTGTAGCCCCTCCCTCATTCCCTCCCAGTCCTACCCTCAGTCTCTCATCTTCTCCCATGTCCCTCTCAAGTCCACAGATAGGGGAGGTCCTCCTCCTCTTCCATCTGACCCTAGCCTATCAGGTCTGATCAGGAATGGTTGTATTGTTTTCCTTTGTGGCCTGATAAAGCTGCTCCCTCCTCACGGGGAGGTGATCAAAGAAGCAGCCACTGAGTTCATGCAAGAGACAGTCCCTGTTCCCCTTACTAGAGTACCCACTTGGAGGCAGAGCTACCATTGGGCTACATCTGAGGGGGTTCAACATTATCTCCATCCATGGTCCTTGGTTAGAATATCAGTCTCAGAAAAGACCACTGGGGCCAGAAGTTTTGGTTTTGTTGCTGTCTTTGTGGCGCTCCTGTCCTCACCAGGTCTTTTTATCTTCCCCTTTGTTCACAAGATTCCCTGCACGACTCTCAAAGCTTGGCTATGAGTCTGAGCATCTGATTTGATACCCTGCTGTGTAGAGTCTTTCAGAGGTCCTCTGTGGTTGGCTAATGTCCTGTTCCCTGTTTTCTCCCTCTTCCAATGTCCATCCCACTTACCTTTTTGAGTGTTGATTGTTCATCTTACCTGGGGTCCTCTTTCTTGCTTAGCTTCTTTAGGTG
This sequence comes from Meriones unguiculatus, assembly GCF_030254825.1. Lineage (NCBI taxonomy): Eukaryota > Metazoa > Chordata > Mammalia > Rodentia > Muridae > Meriones > Meriones unguiculatus. The sequence goes on along the minus strand of NC_083369.1, from coordinate 78,922,607 downwards.
TACAGATTTTAATATTATTATCCTATATTATATGTCTAATATCCACTTATAAGGGAGCATATATCATGTGTGTCTTTCTGCTTCTGGGATACCTCACTCAGGATGATGTTTTTAGTTCCCACCTTTTGCCTGCAAATTTTATGATTTCCTTGTTTTTAATTGTTGAGTAGTATTATGCTGTATAATGTAATTTCTGTATCTGTTCCTCTGTTGAGAGACATCCGGGTTGTTTCCAGATTCCAGCTATTATGAATAAAGCTGCTAGGAACATGGTTGAGTAAATGTCCTTGTGTACTTGTGCATATTTTGGCTATAAGCCTAGAAGTGGTATAGTTGGATCTTGTGGAAGCAGTGTTCCTAATTGTCTGAGAAAGTGCCAGATCACAGGCTATAAGATCAACAATAAATTAATGGTATTTCATGAAACTGAACAGCTTCTGTAAAGCAAAGGACACTGTCATCAGAACAAAATGACAGCCTACAGAGTGGGAAAGGATCTTCACCAACCCTATGTTTGACTGAGGGCTTATATTCAGAACATATAAAGAACACAAGAGGTTAAAATGCAACAAATCAAGTAATCCATTTAAAAATGGGGTACAGGGCTAAACAGAGAATTCTCTGTAGAGGAACATAGAATGGCAGCGAAACACTTAAAGAAATGTTCAACATCCTTAGTTATCAGGGAAATACAAACCAAAATGACCCTGAGATTTTAACTTACAGCCACAAGAATTGTTAAGATGAAAAACTCAAGTGACAACACATGCTGGAGAGAATGTGGAGAAAGGGAAACCCTCCTCCATTGCTGGTGGGAATGTAAAATTGTACAACCACTCTGGAAATCAAGGACTTTTGAGAGTAGCAGATTTTATGACTTAATGAGTTGTAAGTATGTCTTGATGAGTACCTAGTGTACATTCATGATTTGCCACTCACCCTTGAGTGCGATTTCAATGATTCAGTTATCTTCAAATTCCTGAACACAAATAAGTACACCTATACTATTTAATATGTAACCACAATGCAGTCATCACTTCACCAATGTGAACTCTGATGATAAAATTACATTGGTTGTCTCTCTATCTGGAATGAGTAGATGTTTCTTCATTTCTCCCCAAGATTGTCACATCAAAGAATAACAGGGCTAGTACTAACATTTTTTTATGTTTTGTATTTCTAAAATGTATTTATTTTTTATTAATTACAGTCCATTTACTTTGAATCCCACCTGTAGTCCTCTCCCTCATTCTCTCCCAGTCCAACCACCCCACCCTCATCTCATACCATGCCCCCATCCAAGTCCACTGATAGTGGAGGTCCTCCTCCCCTTCGCTTTGACCCTAGCCTATCAGGTCTCACCAGGACTGGCTGCATTGTCTTCCTCTGCTACTACTAACTTAATCAAAGCAATTGTGACTACCCACAGGTGACTTCCAACAAGATCAGGTATGTTCCCGTACTCTCATAGAAGTACAGGGTGGATAGAACACTCACCAGAAATTTCAGCCATACTCTCCCTCCTGAATGTTCCCTCCTATCTATTGGTAATTTTGTCCCTTCAGTAAGTGGCCTTAAGAGGTGTGAGCATGTATAGGAAGGGGAAACAACTATGAAGAAGTTATTATCCAAGGTCATGTCAGTAATTTTAATGATACAGCTGTCTGTGGGCTACCTATGATGCTGTAGGAGACCCTTCCTTCATCATACATCTATATGGAAATCCAAGAAAATTATCCATTCACCAAGGTATACTTGGATTCAGTTGTTTCTTTGGTTGGTTATTGATAATCTTACTGGATGAATATGTATTTTTTCATGTTTCTCAAGGAAAATTTTTTTGAGGAGATTTGAATCATCTGATTCAAGTAAAATGACAGGATGTTCTTTAGGACATTACTTAGCTCAGCAAGAAATACAAATTTTATGATTTCAAATCAAACATTTATTTAGTGTCTAGAGCATAACAATCAGGAAATCTACAAAATGGCAGGTTTCAAAGATTCCAGAGATAGCATTTTTTTCAATATATTATCATAAGAGCACCATTTTCTGATATAAGGGTTACAGCAGTACCAGGTCCACCTTCAAATCTTCAAGGTAACAGTGTTAATTGCTTTAGATCAGAATGAAATTTCAGTGTAGTGCACTTAGCACCACTATCCCATAATGGATAACAGTCATCTCTAACCCAACTGGTCATCATTTTGGATAATAGGCAACGAAGAGTAGCTAATGTGACACTTAACATGATGTTTCTATTACTTTGTACAAGTGGTGTCTACATACAAGTTACTATGTAATCCCACTGAGCCTACCTTAATTTTCTTTCCATAACATTTAAGGGATTTAAAACTAAAACATAAACTTTCTTGTGATATCAAATCAATATTCTCTGCCATACTTCTGGCTCCAAGACTAAGCTTGGAAAGATATACTATTAAACATAGACCACAATACGAAATTGTGCATTTAAAATGTCTTCACCTAAAAGAGCTCACATTTAATATTCTTACTTAATAAAACAGAGCTTTAAAATTGAAATATTCTAATAAGTAACATAGTGTTTGTTTGCCTACCTATATAAGACCCTGTCAAACTCTTCCTTATTATGACTTTCCTTTTCAAATTTATTCACTCATCTTATATTTTTCAGTGTTTATCATGTTCCAAGCATGGAAACATGAATGACATGTCTTACATATATATTTATTTATTTATCATATAAATATTAATGAAAGATATAGGGTCATAATAAAACAAAATCATTGCCATGTAGACCTTACTTTTTAGTGCAGAAAGAAACTAAACAACAAATGTAATACATTCCATAGTAAAGGTGATAAAGAGATTAAGCAAAAATAAAAGGCAGATAAAAGGAAGTAACATGGAGAGTAGATGGATATAGAAAGAAATACAGAGATTTAGTTCTAGTAAATCACTATATTATGATATCATGAAGAAAAGAATAAAAAAGATAAGTAAAAAAGAATTTTGGCATTAGAAGAGGCAAAGGGGTTTGCAAAAAGACAAATGATAAATGTATATAAAACAATAAATTTCTGTTACTTAACTAAAGAAAATGATGGCTCAGAATTTACCCATATACTTCTAAAAATGAAGGTCAATAATAACTACCATAATCATGGAGGCAAAACAAAAAGTAAGATGGACTTTATGAAATCAGAGACAGCAAAGGCTACATAGAGAAACCCTGTCTCAGAAAAGAAAGAAAGAAAGAAAGATCAGAGGTAAGGATTTATAGAAAAACTGCAAATTTGCAAATTAATATAAGGAGTTCTATAATTAAAAAAATACTGAGAATTAAGATACATGTTGAGAAGAAAGACCATAGTGTGTGTGTGCATGTGCGTGTGTGTTTGTGTATGTGCACGCACAAGCATGTGTACGCCCTCACTCTTGCACTCCTTTATTAGGTTACACTTTGGTGGTTTGTTTTATTTCATCTTTATGGACATGGCTTTACTCATTTTCTTACTTTTGCTTTTTTGTGGAGGTTGTTGTTATGTGGGATTTTTGTTTGTTTTTTGAGCAAGAACTTAATGTTGGGTAGGTAGGAAGAGGAAAAGGATCTAGAAGGACTTGTGGGAGGGAAAGAATAATCAAAGTATATTTAAATTTAAAAATGTTTTAAAAAATAGAAAATTCAGATTACTAAAACTGGAAGTAAATATAAAGGATGGTATTATAAAGAGGAGTAGATAAAAGACAGCATTACTTGCTCAGGCAATATTTCTCAGACTTTTTGGACCCAGGAGCTCTTTTGGAATCCCTTGCATTTCTAAGAAAATATTGTTGAGTAGACAGAAAATATTTTTGGCTGTATCAATTAAAATTTTATTATAATTATAATGTGTTTTTAATTTTAAAAATGAAATAGTAGAATGTATGAATATACTTTCATATCTTCTACAAAACTTAATTGTATACTTATATAATTAAATTAGAAAAATACTTTATATATTAAAGAAAAATGTTTCTAGAAAGTAAGTATCAGTGGTAATAGTTTGATTATATAAAGGTAATCTTATTTTATCTATTGAGTAGACAAAAATATATTCAGTATTTATCTTAAAAAATAATTTCTCTGTAGCATTGATTGCTATATGAATCTTCTAGCTATTCTAAACTTGTTGGACAACTCTCTACCAGATTTCTTACTACAACATTGCATTCTGTTACAAATAGCCACTTGATTAGAATTCACCCATAAAACAATTTGTTTTAATTTACTTGTTATTCTTTAGACACTATTCTAGAAGTTTAAAATATGGTTACTAATTACATAGAAAAATCCAACACACTTTGTGGATCTGGCATTCTAGTTAACATATGGAATATATTTGAATATAATAAGCACATTAATGGAAACAACACGTATTCTAAATGAGTCAAATATAATTCACATCCTTATTAGCATACAAAGTAAATTCAAGTTCTGTCTTTCTTAGAAAGCATTCATTTCTCTGCCTACTATAGTATTGCAAAATTTCATGTAGGAGAGTCTACATCATCTGAAGACTAGTTATTTCAGTTGCTATCAACACTATGATTTAGGACATACTTAAGAGTATATATACTGTTTGAGTATAATATTCATTATATTCATATATGACTCTAATCTGCATATGGATTGCAGCACCTATTTCAAATGTGTTCCTTTGATTAAAAGTTTCAGTAGCAACAGATCCAAAATGGCTGCGATCAGCAAGCACTGTTTTTTGAGAGGTAGACCATATGAAACTCCAAAATTGGTGAGTGGAGAGACAACTGAAACCAGAATTTAGATATTTTGGCTTTCTGAATGAGAGGGGACACCACAGAGGCAGAGAACTCTTATAGATTCAGATCAGGTTCAGACTTCTCTAGGAACGGAGAGGGGCACTTTCCTTGTTCTGGCCTCCCTCCTCCTCAGGGGAGCCTACACAAACAGCGCCAGTGAGCTAAGCACAAAACTCACTGCCAGGGGACCTAGATAGCAAACGCAGGACTTCTAGCTCCTCAGCCACAAAGGGCAGCTGTACCCGCCCACTGAACACCATCCCGAAGAGCAAACATCCAAGGAGCCCCAGCCCTGCCATCACCCTTTCTCAGAACTCCCACCCCACCAAAGCTCCCCCTCCGAGTGCCTGCCCTGCCAGAGAACCAGTGAAGCCCCCTTCCTCTCCAGAGCCTCAGCCGCACAGAGCCCCTCCCCTGCCTGTGCCCCAGCCCAAAGGAGCACCTGCCCTGCCTGAGCTCTCACCAGCAGAACTCCCACCCTCAGAGCATTCGCCTGCCAAGTGCCTGCTGCAGAGTGCCAGATCTGAAGTACAATCCATCCCGGGTCCCACGTCTATGAGCAGCAGTACTGATTCCACAGGGCCTCTCAGCCAGTGACTGTATGAACCATCCAATCCCTCAGTGTTAGATAGCCAGCTGAAAAGCCACCAAAGTCAGCAGACCTGCAAAAACACCTAGGTACACCAGTGTTGTGTCACCTAGGTCTGTGGACCACTTTTGCACTTTTGTGGCTCTCCAGGACCTACCAGCAAGCACCTGGATTCCCCAGTTCTGCAGCTGCAGCTAGACTCCCTAGCCCAAAGGCTGCAGCACCACTGAGCTGACTGAGCTCAACCTGCCATATTTTACTCAGTAGGTCCAATCCAGCCACTAGAGAGCAGGAGAAACCCCTGTGCTTTACAATTTAACCTGCTAGAGAGTGAGTGCACCCTCAAGTGCCTACAGAACTCCAGATTCAAGGTGCTTCCAATCTAGCAGCCAGACATCATACCCCTCCAATCTATACATCCACTGTGGGAAACAGAGGGCCTCTTGGGACATTGAAGCCCCTGCTCTGTGGATCTACCAGTGGAGTTTAGGCAAATAACTTCTGGAGCTCAGTCAGAGCAGAATACCAGTAGCCTGTAGGCCACAGACATACTCAGGGAATTTGTGCCCACAATCATCAACAGCACTTGCAATATCTTAAGTGCCTGCGACCATTTCGGTGCTGCAAGGCGTGTATCTCTAACATTGAAGGCCTCTACATTCTCTACCATCCTGTTGCTACCATCCTCACACTTCCACACATGCTCACACACTTCCTCTTGTCTGTCCTTATGCTGCTTTCAACTTTCCTCCCACAGATACAACTGAAACACCAATGCACATGCTGAAACAGCTGGACCTATCACATTTTCCTGAAGAATTCTCCAGACACCAGAGAAAGGACAGTTTGGTCTTTGGAATCCAGGAACAAACAGTGAAGGCTACAGATAACCAAATGATCAGGGGTCGGCAAAAGAACATATCCAACATAAATCAAGACATCATGGCTTCACTAGCAACCCCAAAATTGATGCCTACACCAACTCATTAGAAACACAAGAAAATGACTTTAAAGCTATGCTTATCCAATTATTAGAGGCACATAAAGAGTAAACAAACAAATCTCTCAGAGAAATAGCCATACAAATACAAACAGTTAAAAAGGAAACAAGCAAATCTCTCAAAGAATTTGCCAGCCAAGTGGAGGCAAACAAAGAAGAAATGAACAAAGCTCTCAAAGAAACACAGACAAATTTAGCCAAACGAAGGAAGACATAAGTAGAGACACAATTAGTAGCATATAGAGAGGAAACAAAGAAAAAAATAGAGACCATCTTAGAAAGACAGGAAATCACATTCAAACAGATGAAGGAAATGGTGCAACAACACATAAAAAAAGAATTAGAATGAATAAAGAAAACACAAACTGAGAAAACCCTGGAGCGGGAGAACTTACAGAAAAGATCAGGAAGCACAAAGGTAAGTATCACCAATAGAATACAAGACATGGAAGAGAAAATCTCTGGTGCTGAAGATACAATTGCAGAAATTGATACTTCTCTCAAAGAAAAAGTAAAATCTGAAAAATTCAGAATACAAAACATCCAAAAAATAAAGGATGCTATGAAAAGGTAAAATCGAAGAATAATAGGAATTGATGAAAAAGAAGACTCCAGGTTCCAAGGTCCAGAAAATATTTTCAAGAAAATCATAGAAAATTTTCTCAACTTAAAGAGATGTCCATAAACATTCAAGAGACATACAGAACACCAAATAGACTAGACCAGAAAAGAAACTCCTCATGTCACATCCTAGTCAAAACACTTAATCTACAGAACAAAGAAAGGATGTTAAAAGAAACAAGGGAAAAAGGCCAAGTAACATATAAAGGTAGACCTATCAGAATCACACCGGAATTCTCATCAGTAACTATAAAAGCCAGAAAGGCCTGGGCAGATATCATGCAGTCTTTAAGGAAACACAGATGCCAACCCAGACTACTATACCCTGCAAAGCTTTCAATCAACATAGATGGAGAAAACAAAATATTACATGACAAAACTAATTTTAAGCAATATGTAAACATTAAGCCAGCCCTACAGAAGATACTAGAAGGAAAATTCCAATCCAAGAAAAAAAAAAACTACACACAAGAAAACATTGTATACAGATAATTTCCCAACAAAAATTAAAAGAAAACAAGCCATGAATCACAGTAACACCACCAATTTCGCAATAATAGGAACTGACATTCATTGTTCACTATTATCTATCAACGTCAATGGACTCAACTCTCAAATAAAAAGACACAGACTATCAGAATGGATGTGGAAATAGGACCCAACACTCTGCTGAATTCAAGAAACACACTTCTGCAACAAAGATAACAACTACCTCAGAGTAAAAGGCTGGAAAAATGTTTCTCAGGCAAATGGACCCAGAAAACAAGCTGGAGTAGCTATCTTAATATCTAATAAAATAGACTTTCAACCAAAATTAATCAAAAAATGTGAAGAGGGTCATTACATTCTCATCAAAGGAAAAGTCCACCAAGAGGACATCTCAGTTCTGAACTTCTATGCCCCAAATACAAGAACACCTACATTCGTAAATGAAACATTATTAAAGCTTAAATCATACATCAATCTCAACACCTTAATAGTGGCAGACTTCAACACCCCACTATCACCAAGGAACAGCTCATCTAGACAGACACCAAATAGGAAAATAAAGGCCCTTACAAAGGTCCTAATTCAAATGGACCTAATAGATGTCTACAGAACTTTATACCCAAACTCAAAAGAGTATAAATTCTCTTCATAGAAACTTCTCCAAAACAGACCATATTGTTGGTCACAAAGCAAGCCTCAACAAATACAAGAAGATTGAAATAATCCCCTGTATTCTATCTGACCACCATGGACTAAAGCTGGCCCTCAACAAGAATGGAAATAGCAAAAAGCCTACATGCACATGCAGACTTAACAACTTGCTACTCCATGACAGATTGGTTAAGGATAAAATAAAGAAAGAAATTAAAGACTTCCTAGAATTCAATACAAATGAACAGACAACATACCCAAATTTATGGGACACAATGTAAGTAGTGCTCAGAGGAAATTTCTTTTTTTTATATTGTTTGTTATTATTAGTTACATTTTATTTATTCTGTATCCCAGCTGTATGCCCCTCCTTTATTCCCTCCTAATCCCACCCTCCCTCCCTCAGCTTCTCCCTGCCCCTTTCCAAGTCCACGGATTGGGGAGGACCACCTCCCCTTTCCTCTGGCCCTGTTTTATCAGGTATCTTCAAGACTGGCTGCAAAGTCCTCCTCTGTGGCCTAGCAGGACTGCTCCTCCCTTAGGGGGTGGGGAGGTCAAAGACCCTGCCATTGAGTTCCTGTCAGAGATAGTCCCTCTTCCCCTTACTATGGGAAACCAATCAGTTATTGAGCTACCACAAGCTTCATCCAAGTAAAGGTTCTAGGTTATATCCCTTCATGGTCCTTGGTTGCAGAAACAGTTTCAGAAAAAAAAAAAAAAAAAAAAAACCTGTGCCCAGATATATTTGGTCCTTGTGGGGCTCCTATCCTTTCCCTGTCATACTAATTCCCCTTCTGCCTAAGGTTTGGTTATGAGTCTTAGTATCTGTTTTGAAACGCTGTTTGGTAGGGTTTTTCAGATGCCTTCTGCAGTAGACTCCTGTCATATGTCCAATGCACATCCCATTTGTCTTTCTAATGAGGATTGATCATCTTACCTCATGTCTGCTTTCTTGTTTATCTCCTTTAGGTGTATAGACTTCATTATGTTTATTATATCTTGTAGGTCTATATAAACAAGTATATACCATGTTTGTCTTTCTCCTTCTGGGATACTTCACTCAGAATGATCTTTTCTGGATCCCACCATTTGTCTGCAAATTTCATGATTTCCTCCTTTTTGATTGCTGAGTAGTATTCCATTGTGTAAAAACACCACAATTAATGTATCCATTCCTCCTATGATGGACATCTGGGTGGTTTCCAGGTTCTGGCTATTACAAATAAAGCCGCTACAAACATGGTTGACCAAATGTCCTTGTTGTGTACTTGAGCAAATTTTGGGTATATACCTAGCAGTGGTATAGCTGGGTCTTGAGGAAACATTATTCCTAATTGTCCGAGTAAGCGCCAGATTGACTTCCAAAGTGGTTGTACCAGTTTACATCCCCACCAGCAATAGAGGAGGGTTCCCCTTTCTCCACAACCTCTCCAGCATGTGTTTTCACTTGAGTTTTTAATCTTGGCAATTCTGATGGGTGTAAGGTGAAATCTCAGGGTCATTTTGATTTGCATTTCCCTAATGGCTAATGACATTAGGCATTTCTTTAAGTGTTTCTCTGCCATTCGATATTCATGTATCGAGAATTCTATGTTTAGCTCTGTTCCCCCTTTTTTAATTGGATTACATGGTTTATTGCTTTTCAGCTTCTTTAGTTCTTTATGTATATTGGATATTAGCGCTCTGTCAGATAAAGGGTTGGTGAAGATTCTTTCCCAATCTGTAAGCAGTCGTTTTCTTTTGATGATGTTGTCCTTTGGTTTACAGAAGCTTTTCAGCTTCATGAGGTCCCATTTATTGATTGTTGCACTTAGAGCCTGAGCTGTTGGTGTTCTGTTCAGGAAGTTGTCTCCTGTGCCAAAGAGTTCTAGGCTCTTCCCCACTTTTTTTTCTAACCGATTTAGAGTATCTGGTTTAATGTTGAGGTCTTTGATCCACTTGGACTTTAGTTTTGTGAATGGTGATAAATATGGATCTATTTTCATTTTCCTGCATGTAGACATCCAGTTGGACCAGCACCATTTGTTGAAGATGCTGTCTTTTTTCCATTGAATGGATTTGGCCGCTTTGTCAAAAATCAAGTATTCATAGAGGAGTGGGCTTATTTCTGGATCTTCTATTCGGTTCCCTTGATCCTCTTTTCTGTTTCTATGCCAATATCATGCAGTTTTTATTACTATTGCTCTGTAGTACAGCTTGAGATCAGGGATGGACATGCCTCCAGATGATCTGTTGTTATACAGGATCGTTTTGGAGGTTCCGGTTTTTTTGTTTCTCCATATAAAGCTGAGATTCTTTTTTTCAAGGTCCGTAAAGAATTCAGTTGGTATTTTGATGGGAATTGCATTGAATCTGTAGATTGCTTTTGGCAGGATGGCCATTTTCCCAATGTTTATCCTACCAATCCATGAGCACGTGAGATCTTTCCTTCTTCTGATATCTTCTTCAATTTCTTTCTTCAGAGACTTGAAGTTTTTCTCAAACAGGTCTTTCACTTGCTTGGTTAGAGTCACACCAAGGTACTTTATGTGGTTAGAGGCTATCGTGAAGGGTGTTATTTCCCTTATTTCTTTCTCGGCCCTTTTGTCTTTGGTATACACGAGGGCTTCTGATTTTTTTTTTTTAGTTGTTTTTGTATCCTGCCACTTTGCTGAAGGTGTTTATCAGCTGGAGGAGTTCTCTGGTTGAATTTTTGGGGTCGCTCATATATACTATCATATCATCTGCGAATAGTGACACTTTGACCTCTTCCTTTCCGATTTGTATCCCCTTGATCTTTTTTAGTTGTCTTATTGCTCTGGCTAGGACTTCAAGTACTATGTTGAAGAAGTATGGAGAGAGTGGGCAGCCTTGTCTTGTCCCTGATTTCAGTGGGATTGATTTACGTTTCTCTCCATTGAGTTTGATGTTGGCTGTAGGCTTGCTGTAAATTGCCTTTACTATGTTTAGATATGTGCCTTATATCCCTGGTCTCTCCAAGACTTTAAACATGAATGGGTGTTGGACTTTGTCAAATGCTTTTTCGGCTTCCAAGGAGATGATCATGTGGTTTTTCTCCTTCAGTTTGTTTATGTGGTGGATTACATTGATGGATTTCTGTATGTTGAACCACGCTTGCATGCCTGGGATGAAGCCTACTTGGTCATGGTGGATGATATCTTTGATGTGTTCTTGGATTCAGTTTGCAAGTATTTTATTGAGTATTTTTGCGTCAATGTTCATAAGAGAGATAGGTCTGAAGTTCTCATTTTTTGTTGGTTCTTTGTGTGGTTTAGGTATTTAGGTGACTGTGGCTTCATAGAATGTGTTTGGTAATGTTCCTTCTGTTTCTATTTTGTGGAATAGTTTGGAGAGAATTGGAGTTAGCACATCTTTGAAGGTCTGGTAGAATTCTGCACTGAATCCATCTGGCCCAGGTCTTTTTTTGGAAGGGATACTGTTCATGACTGCTTCAATTTCCTTGTGGGAAATAGGACTATTCAATCTTTGTACCTGGTCTTGACTTAATTTTGGTAAATGGAATTTATCAAGAAAATTGTCCATTTCTTTTAGATTTTCGATTTTTGTGGCATATAGGCTTTTGTAGTAAGACCTAATGATTATTTGGATTTCCTCAGTGTCTGTAGTTATGTCCACTTTTCATTTCTGATTTTGCTGATTTGGATAGTTTCTCTCTGCCTTTTGGTTACTTTGGCTAAAGGTTTGTCTATCTTGTTGATTTTTTCAAAGAACCAGCTCTCAGTTTCATTGATTCTTTGAAGTTTTATTTGTTTGTAGTTGATTGATTTCAGCCCTGAGTTTGATTATTTCAAGCCGTCTGCTCCTCTAGGGTGCATTTGCTTCTTTTTTATCTAGGGCTTTCAGTTGGGCCATTAAGTTGCTTGTATGAGGTGTCACAAATTTTTTCTTGAAGGCATTTAGTGGTATGAATTTTCCTCTGAGCACTGCTTTCACTGTGTTCCATAAATTAGGGTATATCTTACCTTCATTTTCATTGAATTCTAGGAAGTCTTCAATTTCTTTCTTTATTTCTTCCTTAACCCAGCTATCATTGAGCAGCAAGTTGTTCAGTCTCCATGTGCTTGTAGACTTTTTTCTAATTTCATTGTTGTTGATGTCCAGCTTTATTCCATGGTGGTCAGATAGAATGCAGGGGATTATTTCAATCTTCTTGTATCTGTTGAGGCTTGCTTTGTGACCAACTATATGGTCTATTTTGCAGAAGGTTCCATGAGCTGCTGAAAAGAAGGTATACTCTTTTACGTTTGGGTGGAAAGTTCTGTGTTCTGTAGATATCTATTAGGTCCATTTGATTTAGGCCCTCTGTAAGTGCCTTTATTTCCTTATTTGGTTTCTGTCTAGATGATCTGTCCCTTGGTGAAAGTGGATTGTTGAAGTCTCCCACTATCGAGGTGTTGGGATCGATGTATATGATTTAAGTTTTAGTAATGTTTCATTTATGAATGTAGGTGCTCTTGTATTTGGGGCATAGATGTTCAGAATTGTGATGTCCTCTTGGTGGATTTTCCCTTTGATGAGAATGTTGTGTGTATGTAGGTGGGAGGAGTTCAATGCCTGCTTCTGTTTTAGAAGGACCCAGGATCTGGGGATCTGCAGATTCTCAAGGGTGCACTAACTTACAGGCAGGTCACTTGGCAGAGATCGGGTATCTGGGTTCTCTGCTCTCTGGTTTGGCCCTGCTTCTTTGATGTGCTCTGCCAGCTCCGTGCTGCTGTCACTTCCAGTTTATGAGGTCCTGCTGCAGCTGGTGGTCAAGTCAGTAGGAATAGGGGTAACCAGGCTCTCTGTTCTCTGGTTTGGCACTGGTTAGTCTTAAACTGGAGGGCTGATGTGCCCCACCTTCTCAGTGCTGCTCGTCGCCAGGTTAGGAAGTCCCACAGTAACTGGAGACTGGGTTGCTAGTCCAGATGTTTTCTGGGAAGTCCTGGGGTCTCTCCACTATGCTCTCCAATCTTGGGAGGTCCAGTGCTTGGTGTGCCTAGCTTGTATGGCGTTTCTGCCTGGTTTTGGTGAGTATATAGCATATTTTCTGTCACTGTGGGATTGGGCGGGCTGTACCATCAGTGATCGCGATCCTGCAGAGCCAGTATGTCGTCTAGCAGACTCGGGCCCTTGGAGGATGGTGCAGCAGCAATGCAGATCTGAGACTCAGAGACGGGTACTGCTGGCATTTGCCACTAAAGGGCTTGGATCTCCGCCTCAGTGGCTGCAGACCCCAGGCACTTACGTCTGGCTCCAGAGGAAGTTTCATAGCACTAAGTGCCTTCAAGAAGAAATTTGTAATATCTCATACAAACAACTTAATGGCCCAACTGAAAGCCCTAGGGAAAAAAAAAAGAAGCAGAGACACCCAAGAGGAGCAAACGGTTGAAAATAATCAACCTCAGGGCTGAAATCAAACAATTAGAAACAAATAAAACTATTCAAAGAATCAATGAAACCAAGACATGGTTCTTTGAGAAAATCAACAAGAAAGACAAACCCTTAGCCAAACTAACTAAAAGGAAGAGAGAAACTATAAACATCAGCAAAAACAGAAATGAAAATGGGGACATAACCACAGACACTGAGGAAATCCAAAAATTCATTAGATCATACTAGAAAAGCTTATATGCCACAAATTTGAAAATCTGAAAAAAATGGACAATTTTCTCGATAGATTCCATCTACCAAAATTAAGTCAAGATCAGTTAGAAAGATTGAACAGCCCTATATCCAGCAAGGAAATTAAAGCAGTCATCAACAGTCTCCCATCCCCAAAAAAGCCCTAGGCCAAAGAAGTGCTAACTCCAATTCTTTTCAAATTATTCCACAAAATAGAAAGAGAAGGAACATTACAATACTCATTCTATGAAGCTAAAATCTCCTTGATACCAAAAACCACACAAAGACCCAACAAAAAAAGAGAGAGAACTTCAGACCTATCTCTCTTATGAACATTGATGCAAAAATACTCAATAAAATAATTCCACACCGAATCCCAGAGCACATAAAAGATATCGTCCACCATGACTAAGTAGGCTTCATCTCAGGCAGGCAAGGGTGGTTCAATATCTGGAAATCCATCAATGTAATCCACCATATAAACAGGTTGAAGGAGAAAAACCACATGGTCATCTCCTTAGATACTGAAAAAGCATTTGACAAAATCCAACACCCATTCATGTTTAAAGTGTTAGAGAGATCAAGGATACAATGCTCATACCTAAACATAGAAAAGACAATATACAGCAAGCCTATAGCCAACATCAAACTCAATGGAGAGAAACTTAAATGAATCCCACTGAAATCAGGGACAAGGCAAAGCTACCCACTTTGCCTTTATCTGTCTTTTTATCTCTTAAACATAGTAATTGAAGTCCTAGATAGAGCAATAAGACAACTAAAGGAGGTCAAGGAGATACAAGTCAGAGAGGAAGAAGTCAAAGTATCACTATTTGCAGATGATATGATAGTATACATGAGCAACCCAAAAAATTCAAACAAGAACTCCTTCAGCTGATAAACACCTTTACCAAAGTGGTTGGATGCAAAATTATCTCAATAAAAAAAAAATCAGAAGACCTCCTATACAGCAAAGATAAAAGCGATGAAAAAGAAATTTGGTGAAAAACACCCTTCACAATAGCCAAAAATAATATAAAGTACTCGGTGTGACTCTAACCAAGCAAGTGAAAGACCTGTTTGAAAAAAAATTTCAAGTCTCTGAAGAAAAAAAATGAAGAAGATATCAGAAGATGGAAAGATCTCCCGTGTTAACAGATCGGTAGGATTAACATAGTGAAAATTGCCTTTCTGCCAAAAGCAATCTACAGATTCAAAGCAATTCCCATCAAAATACCAACACAATTCTTTATAGATCTGGAAAGAAAAATTTTCAACTTCATATGGAAAAACAAAAACCACAGAATTTCCAAAAAGTTCCTGTACAACAACAGATTGTTTTTGTCTGGAGGTGTCCCCATCCCTGATCTCAAGCCATACTACAGAGCAATAGTAATAAAAACTGCATAGTATTGGCATAGAAACAGAAAGGTGGATCAATAGAACTAAATAGGAAACCCAGAAATAACACAACACACCTATGAATACCTGATTTTTGACAAAGAAGCCAAATCGATTCAATGGAAAGAAGACAACATCTTCAACAAATGGTGCTGGTCCAACTGGATGTCTACATGCTGAAAAATGAAAATAGATCCGTATTTATCACCCTTCACAAAACTAAAGTCCAAGTGGATCAAAGATTTCAATATAAAACCAGATACACTAAATCGGTTAGAAGAAAATGTTGGGAAGAGCCTAGAACTCATTGGCACAAGAGACAACTTCCTGAACAGAACACCATCAGCATAGCCTCTAAGAGCAACAATCAATAAATGGGACCTTATGAAACTGAAAAGCATCTGTAAAGCAAAGGACACTGTTGTCAGAACAAAACAACAGCTTACAGATTGGAAAAGGATCTTCTCCAATCTTACTTCTGACAGAGGGCTGATATCTGGAATATATAAAGAACTGAAGAAGTTAAAAGGCAATAATTCAAGCAATCCAATTAAAAATGTGGTATGGAGCTAAACCGAGAATTTTCTGTAGAAGAATATAGAATGGCAGAAAAACACTGAAACAGATGTACTACTTCCTTAGCCATCAGAGATGCAAATCAAATTGACCCTGAGATTTCACCTGATACCCATCAGAATGGCTAAGATCAAAAACTCAAGTGAAAACACATGCTGGAGAGGCTATGGAGAAAGGGAACCCTCCTCCACTGCTGGTGGGAATGTAAAGCGGTACAACCACTTTCGAAATCAATCTGGCGCTTTCTCAGACAAGCAGGAATACTGCTTCCTCAAGATCCAGGTATACCACTCCTAAATATATATCCAAAAGATGCTCCCACTCCTAAATATATATCCAAAAGATGCTCAAGTACACAACAAGACATTTGCTCAACCATATTCGTAGCAGCTTTATTTGTAATAGCTGGAACCTGGAAACCACCCGATGTCCATCAACAGAGGAATAGATACAGAAATTGTGGTATCTTTACACAATGGAATACTACTCAGCAATCAAAAAGGAGGAAATCATGAAATTTTCAGGCAAATGGTGGGATCTAGAAAAGATCATCATGAGTGAGGTATCCCAGGAGCAGAAAAACACACATGGTATATACTCACTTATAAGTGGGTACTAGACCTATAAGATAGGATAAACATACTAAAATCTGTACACCTAAAGAAGATGAACAAGAAAGAAGACCAGGTGTAAGTTGATCAATCCTCACTTAGAAAGAAAAATGGGATGGACATTGGAAGTAGGAGAAAACAAGCAAAAGGACAGGAGCCTACCACAGAGGGTCTCTGAAAGATTCTACCTAGCAGTGTATCAAAGCAGATGCTGAGACTCATAACCAAACATTTCATATGAAAGAAGGGGGAAATAGTATGACCTGGAGAGGATAGGTGCTCCACAATGACAAAATATATCAGGGCACATGGGTCTTCTCCAACCAAGGACGATGCATGGATATAACCTAGAACCCCTGCTCGGATGTAACCCATGGTAGCTCAGTACCCAAGTGGGTTCGCTAGTATGGGTGACAAGGATTATTTCTGACAAGAACTCAATGCCTAGCTCTTTGACCTCCCCCCACCTCCTGTGGGAGGATCAGCCTTTCTAGGCCACAAATAAAAACATTGCAGCCAGTCCTGAAAATACCTGATAAGCTAGGGTCAGATGGAAGGGGAGGAGGACCTCCTCTATCAGTGGACTTGGAAGGGAGCAGGGAGGAGTTGAGGGAGTGAGGGTGGGATTGGGAGGGAAAGAAAGAGGGGGCTATGACTGAGGTACAAGTGAATGACCTGTGATTAAAATAAAAAATAAACATAAATAAATATATATATTTTAAAAAGTTACAGTAGCTAAAAGGGTGAAAATAAAATGGTATGATCTACTAAAGTAATACTTTCTTCAAATCTGGTGAATGAACTCCAAGTTCAGGCTGAATTAAAACCATATCAAGAACAACATTTTCACTTAATTCTTGTAAAGGAAAATACAGGTGATAAGCATAAACACCATTTATAGACGCAGCATATATTTTAGGTTTCCATCACTGTTATGGGTAAAATGACAAGCATATTTATATTATGCTCAAAGTAATATAGTTGTAATATATAGCATAATTACATTATACCCAATTAAATAAGACCCAATCTGTTTTGAAACAAAATATTCAAATTTTTTAGCAAAGAAATTTTTCTACCATTTATTTGTTTAAAAGAATATTACATACATGAAGCAAATAATCACCAAAACCCATGAAGAGCTTAATAATAGTCCAACAAGCAATCTTCTGTTCATGAATTGATATTTTTAATAAAATGAGTAAAGTTGTTTAGGATTTATATACACACATGTATTTTGTATAACACACACACATACTCATACACATATATATCCCTCTAAAAGTAAAATTTTCTAAAGAATATACTGAATTTATCATGATACATATAAATTATTGATTCTGGGTTATCTTAGAAGGTTTAAATGGCTAAGAAATATCTTGTAAAATTGTGTGAGCTTTATGTGATACTTTACAGTAAAAAATAATTATCTATCTGGGCTTGAAAGTTTAATTGTGCTATTCTAAATTCAACTGCTTTAAAACTATCTAATATCAAGGATTTTGTATCTCAAAATGGATTTAGCATTATAAGACTTATTCCATGTAATCCCTTCTTTTCATATTAAGCATGATGATAGCTTATTACTATAAAGAATTTATTATTATTGACTTAGAAACTCTTTCAAGGTTTCGTGTATTTTAAGACATTTAAAAATGTTTTTTTCATGTAGTATTAAGTAATGAACATTTCTCTCTATTGTATTCGTCATAATATTTCTATTATTCTACTCAGAGCCACTATTACATTTTTGGTGTACTATCTATCATGACTTGACTCCAGGCCCAGAGATGTAATTAAAGAGAGGCTAATCAACATCTTTCAGCCTCAGGCCTCTGAAACTGGATCAGACGTGTGTGTTTGGCCCAAATACAGCAATGAAACACAATCATAAGACATTTCACAGAATTTTTGGCAATAGGAATCAACCTGAACTGTAATCTCTGAAGTCATGAATCTAGCAGGCATGTCCATCCTATGATCTTCAGGCTATATACAGTCAATAATAGCTATGAATACAGTTCAAGAAAAAAATATTAATTCTCTTAAAGAGATGTATTGTAAATTTTTAATGGCAATTTGGTTGCATACTGTTTGAGTCTGAACTTTTCAGAGGAAAACATAGTTTCACAGTCTCAGAGTATCATAGATAATCCTGTAGACTGTTAAAGACAAGCAAGCTCATCAAAAATATCAGCTCTGATCACTGCTTTCTTCATTTTGATAACTTTAGGTTTCTTTTGTTCATTATGTAATTCCTTCAATCATAAAATTAAGATGTCTGGAATCTTTTATTATAATTTAGGAATTATTTGTTACAAACTTCTATCCTAGACCACTTTATGGAAATCCATAGTTCTCATATATTGTGTTTTCATATTAACTATAATTTTTCTTAAAAATTTCAGAATTTCATACATTGTACTTAGAACAGGTTTGCCTCTGTTCACTTGACCTATGTTGTACAAGCAACCAGAGTTGAGGTTGGTGCCTGAAGGCAGCAATTCTGTCATGTCCAAGGAGCTATTCTTCCACTTCTACTTCAGTCCTGAATTGCCTCTACCTCTTACAGTGTTTCCCTTCCCTCTTCTATGATGGTCCCTTAAGCCTTGAGATGGTGACTCAGGATATAAAATTCTTATTTATGGCTGCACTGAAGTCATATTTTTTACCTTAAACTTTTTTCAGTGTTATTTATTTATTTATTATTATTATTAAATTACAATTTATTCACTTTGTTTCCCAGGTGTAACTCCCCTCCCTCATCTCCTCCCAGCCCCACACATTCTCTCTCTTCCCCACTATACCCCTCCCCTAATCCACTGATGGGGAAGGTCCTCCTCCCTTTCTATCTGACCCTAGCCCATAAGGTCTTATCAGGGCTGGCTGTATCATCTTCGCATATGGCCTGGCAAAGCTGCAGTCCCCAGGGAGAGGTGTTAAAAGAGCTGGTCACTGAGTTCATGTGACAGAGACAGCGCCTGCCACTGAGTTCGTGTGAGAGAGAGAGCGCCTGCTCCCCTTATGAGGGAAACCACATGGAAACTGATCAGCCTATGGGCTTCTTCTGAGTTGGGGAGGGGAGGAGTTTAGGTCCTCTCCATGCATGATTCTTGATTGGAGGATTGGTCTCTGCAGGCCCCCCTGGGCCCACGTTTTTCTACAGCACTGTTTGCCCTACAACTCTTCCATATCCCCAACACTCGCCCAAATTCATGAGTTTTTAAATTATTATTCTTAGAGATGGATTACTTTTTTGGCACCATTGTTGTCACTGGTTTGCCAGAATTTTGCCTCTTTACTGTTACTGATTTTTAGTTTCACTCCATTGTAATCAGAAAAGATCTGTCTTATTATTCAATCTTCTTAAATTTGCTTATGAATTATTTGTGTTATCATATTTCCATTAGAAAATGCATATCTTATCTTTGCTGAAAATTTGATGGATGTCATTAGTTTTCTATCCTTAAAAGGCAGGTTCTGTTGGTTGGAAACAATGCAGGAGGAACCTGTCAATGTTTGCAAGTAAGGCAGGTCTGGACAGAAGTCTAGAGGTTGACTGTCATGCAGGTGAGGTGGGAAGAATAGAATAGGCCAAGGTTTGTAGGACCTGTTGGAAAACATGGCTTCCTAAACAAGAGAGGATCAAGAAAAACAGCAATGTACATGGTAAAGTGCATAAGGGAAAGCCCATGAGGTCTCAACCTTAGACGAAGAACTATAGTCAACTAAGGATTGCTGAGAGTGGAATAAATAGTCTTTCCCAAGGAAGAGCATACCAATTGATTGTCCAGTGCAAAATAGTCAACCATAAAAATGCACATAAAGTACAATAATAGAGATGGCATGTAATATTTAATAATATGATATATTTTATATGAGGCATAATATGTATGTTATATGATAATATATTGATTATATATTAATTTTCTATTTTATAATTTATTTAATTGTATTGTATAATTGATACCACACTGGCTACTGCATATTTGTTTTATATTCATTTTTTATTTAAATTTACTTTTTAAAATTTATTCACTTTACATTCCTATTGCACTCCTCTCTTGTCTACTCCCAGTCCCAAAGTCTCTCCTTCTTTCACCCTAGTCCCATCTATTAATCCTTTTCCCTTACTAATTGACACCAGCCTATCAAGTCTCATCAGGACTGCCTGCATCCTCTTCCTCTGTGGCTTGGCAAGAGTTCCCAGCCAGGGGGAAATGATCAAAGAACAGGCAGCAGAGTCCATGTCAAGGACAGTCCCTGCTCCCCTTACTAGGAAACACACATGGAGACTGAGTTGCCTAGTGGATACTTCTGGGCACAGGGTATAGGTATTCTCCATGCATGGTTTTTGGCTGGTGCATTAGTCAATGCAGCCCACCCTGAACCAAGGTTTGTTGGCTCTGTTGGTCTTCTTATGGAGCTCCTGTCTCCTCCAGGTCTTTCTGTCCTCCAACTCTTCCATAAAACTCCCTGCACTCTGCTCAAAGTTTGATTGTGAGTCTCAGCATCTGCTGGATTGATATATATGATAGGCTCCCATCAGGATTATTCTCTTCAACTGCTTCCCTTGTCTATTTGTGCTTCTGAATGAGAATTAAACATGTTGTCTAGGCTATTTCTAACAGGAACTCAATGACTGACTCTTTGGCCTCCCCACCCCCCAAGGGAGGAACAGTCCTGTTAGGCCACAGAGGAGCGCTTTGCAGCCAGTCCTGAAGATACCTGATAAAACAGGATCAGATGAATGGGGAGGAGGTCCCCCCCCATCAGTGCACTTGGAAAGGGGCACGATGGAGATGAGGGAGGGAGGGAGGGACTGGGAGGGAACGAGGGATCGGGACACAGCTGGGATACAGAGTTAACAAAATGTAACTGATAAGAAAAAAATAAAATTAAAAAAAAAAAAAACATGTTGTCTAGGATCCTCCTTATTACTTAGCTTCTTTAGATCTCTGGATTGTAGTATGTTTATCCTGAATTGTATGTCTCATATCCACCTACAGGTGAGTATATACCATTTGCTAAAAATTTCATGATTTCCTTGTTTTTAATAACTGAGTAGTAATCCATTGTGTAAATGTACAATTTCTGTATCAATTCCTCTGTTCAGCGACATCTGGTAGTTTACAGATTCTGGCTCTTATGAACAAAGCTATTATGAACATAGCTAAACAGGTATCCTTGTGATATGGTGGATCATGTTTTGGGAATATGCCAAGGAGTGATTAAAGCCGGGTCTTGAGGAAGTACTGCTGACATATTCTGACAGGCATATGATGAAATCTCAGAGTAGTTTTTATTTGCATTTCCTTGATGACTAAGGACATTGAGGATTTCTTTAAGTTATTCTCTGCCATTTGCTTTTCCTCTGTTGAGAATTCTCTGTTTAGTTTTGTAACACATTTTTAAATTAGATTATTTGGTATTTTAGGTTAAATTTCTAGAGTTCTTTATGTATTTTAGATATTAGTCTTATGACAGATATAGGGTTGGTGAAGATCCTTTCCCAGTATGTAGGCTGTCATTTTTTTCTGATGACAGTATCCTTTGCTTTACAGAAGATTTTCAGTTTCAGAAAGTCCCATATATTGATTGTTGATCTTAAAGCTATGCAGTTGGTATTCTGTTCAGGAAGTTGTCTCCTGTGCTAATGAGATCAAGGCTCTTCCCACTTTTGCTCCTAATAGATTTAATGTGTCTGGTTTTATATTGAGGAGGTCTTTGATCCACTTGGGCTTTAGTTTTGTGCAGGGTGATATGTATGGATCTATTTGCATTTTTCTACATGTAGGCATCCAATTAGACCAGCACCATTTGTTGAAGATGTTATCTTTTTTTTCCATTGTCTGTTTTTTGCTTCTTTGTGAAAAATCAAGCATCTACTCTGGCTAAGATGCTCAATCCCCATTCACAAAGGCAAAGAAGATGGACATCGGAGGAGGGAGAAAAGAGGGAACAGGGGAGGAGCTTACCACAGAGGGTCTCTGAAAGACACTAGCTAGCAGTGTATCAAAGCAGATGCTGATACTCATAAACAAACTTTGGGCAGAGTGCAGGGAATCTTAGGAAAGAAGTTGGAAATAGTAAGACCAGGAGAGGACAGGAGCTCCACTAGGAGAATAACAGATCCAAAAAGTCTGGACACAGGGGTCTTTTATGAGACTGATACTCCAGCCGAGGACCACTCATGGAGATAGACTGGAAACCCTACACAGATATAGCTCATAGCAGTTCAGTGTCCAAGTGGGTTCCATAGTAATGGGGACAGGGACTGTCTCTGACATGAACTGATTGGCCTCCTCTTTGATCACCTCCCCTGAGAGGGGAGCAGCCTTACCAGTCCACAGAGGAAAATAATGCAGCCACTCCTGATGAGACTTGATAGACTAGGATCAGAGGGAAAGGGAAGAAGACCTTCCCTATCAGTGGACTGGGGAAGGGGCACTGGTGGGGAAGAGGGAAGGAAAGTGAGATTGCAAGGGGAGGAGGGAGGGAGCTAAAAGGGGATACAAAGTTAATAAACTGTAATTAATAAAAATAAAAATAAATTTAAAAAAATCAAGCATCCATAGGTGTGGGTTTATTTCTAGGTCTTTGATTTCATCCATGTGTCCACCATTCTATTTCTATGCTAGTGCAATGCAGTTTTTATTACTGTTGCTCTATAGCACAGCTTGAGATAAGAGATTGAGATACCTCCAGAAGATCTTTAATTGTACAGGATTGTTTTAGCACTTCTGGATTTTTTTTTTCCACATGAATTTGAAAATTGTTCTTTCAAGGTCTGTAATGAATTGTGTTGGTAATTTGATGGGAATTGCATTGAATCTGTAGATTGGTTTTGGCAATATAACCATTTTTTACTATGTTATTCCTACTGATTTTTGAGTGTGGGAAAATTTTATGTTATCCGATATTTTCTTCAATTTCTTTCTTCAGGGACTTGGAGGTTTGTTTTGTTTTTCATATAAGCCTTTTAATTCCTTGGTTAGAGTTAAATCACAATATTTTATATTATTTGTGTCTATTGTGAAGGGTGTTTATTTTTCCCCTAATATCTTGTTCAGCCTGTTTATCATTTGTATAAAGGAATGTTACTGATAGGTCATTTGGTATATATCATTGAAAAGGTTATTTAGACTCTGGCCCACCAACCCCTGATCATAGCCTACCATTAACTGACTGCTCTTACCAGAGGCTCTTGCCATGATATGCTGAGCTAAAAGCAAGAGAATAAAGCACACACACACACACACACACACACACACACACACACAAAATCCTTTGACACAATTATATGGAAGCCTACCCTTTATTATGCTATGGAAGATTGCTGACAGAATTAGGTGTGTGTGTGTGTGTGTGTGTGTGTGTGTGTGTGTGTGTGTGTGTGTGTTTTCTCTGGAGACAAGGAATTAAAATAAAGTTATCCTATAAATAATTGTAATGCTCCTACTAAATAACCACAAGATAACAAACAAAAAACCCAGTGCCAGGGATAGGTTACTTCTTGTGCAGTTTTTAACCACTGATGTCCCATAGACATATAAATATTATAGATTATTTCTGGTATTCTTGGTTACCTTCCACAATTTGGCTACAGGATTAGAACAAAGACATATCAGGCTAGTACTGAACTAGAAGTTTCACCCTTACTATCTAGCTTTCATAGTGACAGATGATACTATTCATGATGTGGAAGAGAAAAATAATCATTAATCTTTTACCCTACAATAACAAGTGACCACACAAGTCATGCCCACTGCCAAAATAGTTGCATATATACCAGAAAAAAGAGGTGAGCATGAAATAACACCCCTAGTCAAGAAGACATTGGCAATTAACAGCTGTAGAAATCTTCACTTTTCTTTAAATATCTGTTTTGTTTTTATTTTACCAATTACTATTTTAGATTACTATAGTCTCATAAGAGAGACAAGGCAAGACTGTGGATTTGAGTGGATGGGGAAGTAGAGGAAGATCTGAAAGGAGTCAGAAGAATGGAAAGCAAATCAAAATCTATTTTGTAAAAACATTTATTTTTAAGTAAATTTTGACTGACAGATAAAATAATATATTTTCTGGTATATTGACATCCCAGTAGAAGGTAACATCTCTAAAATTATGTGGACAAAATGGTTTTAACTAGTGTATAAAAATAGAGAGAACAAAGTTGGGAGAGAAGGGAAGGAAGTTGTATCTAGAAGGAGTTGAGGGAAGGAGTTCTCAAAACATATTGTAACAAATTCTCAAAACACCCTGAGATTTTACCTTACACCATCAGAATGGCCAAGATGAAAAACTCAAGTGACAATACATGTTGGAGGGGTTGTGGAAAAAGTGGAACCCTCCTCCCCTGCTGGTGGGAATGTAAACTTGTACAACCACTCTGGAAATCAATCTGGTGCTTTCTCAGACAACTAGGAATAGCGCTTCCTCAAGATCCAGCCATACCACTCCTACGCATATATCCAAAAGAGGCTCAAGTACACAAAAAGGACATTTGCTCAGCCATGTTTGTAGCAGCCTTATTTGTAATAGCCAGAAGCTGGAAACAGCCCAGATGCCCCTCAACTGAAGAATGGATGCAGAAATTGTGGTACATCTACAAAATGGAATATTACTCTGCAATGAAAAATAAGGAAATCATGAAATTTGCAGGTAGAATGGTGGGACCTGGAAAGGATCATCCTGGGTGAGCTGTCCCAAAAGCAGAAAGACACACACGGTATATACTCACTCATATAGAATTATAGGATAAACCTAAAATCTGTACATCTAAAGAAACTAATCAAGAGAGAGGACTCTGACTAAAACGCTCAATTCCCATCCTGAAAGGCAAAGAGGATGGACATCAGAAGAAGAAGAAAGCAGGAAACAACCTAGGAACCTGCCACAGAGGGCCTCTGAAAGCCTCTGCCCTGCAGACTATCAAAGCAGAAGCTGAGACTTTATGGCCAACTGTTGGGCAAAGTGCATGGAATCTTATGTAAGAAGTGGGAAATAGTAGGTTATGGAGAGGACAGGAACCCCACAAGGAGAGCAAAAGAACCAGAAGATTTGAACACAGGCATCTTCCCAGAGACCCATACTCCAACCAAGTACCAGGCATGGAGATAATCTAGAACCCCTGCACAGATGTAATCCATGGCAGTTTAGTGTCTAAGTGGCTTACATAGTAATGGGAAGAGGGACTGCCTCCAACACAATCTGATAAGCCTGCTCTTTGATCACCTCCCCCTGAGGGGAGAGCAGTCTTACCAGGCCACAGAAGATGACAATGCAGCCACTCCTGTTGTGATCTGATAGACTAAGATCAGAAGGAAGGAGAGGAGGACCTCCCCTATCAGTGGACTTGGGAAGGGGCATGCATGAAGAAAGGGGAGGGAGGGTGGGATAGGGAGGGGAGGCGGGAGAGGCTTATGGGGGGATACAAAGTGAATAAAGTTTAAAAAAATAAAAATAAATAAACACACACACACACACAAAACAAAACAAAACAAAATAACCTGGAGAGATAGATCAACTATTAAAAGGCTAGCTTCATCATCAAAAATAAAATAACTTTTAAAAAGAGAGCAAAGCCAACATCCTTAGTTATCAGAGAAATGCAAATCAAAACTACTCAGATTTTACCTTATACCCATCAGAATGGCTAAGATAAAAAATTCAAGTGACTTACACATGCTGGAGAGGATGTGGAGAAAGGGCAACCCTCCTCCATTTCTGGTGGGAATATAAACATGTACAACTTTGGAAATCAATATGGAGCTTTCTCAGACAATTAGAAATAGTGCTACCTCAAGATCCAGCTATACTACTCCTAGGTATAAATCCAAAATATGCTAAAGTATACACAAGGACGTTTGTTCAACCATGTTCATAACATTTTTATTCATAATAGCCAGAAGCTGGAAACAAACCAGATTTCCCTCAACTGAGAAATTGATACAGAAGTTATGGTATATTTACACAATGCAATTAAAAACAAAGAAATCATGAAATTTGCAGGCAAATGGTGGAAATACAAAAGATCATCCTGAGTGAGGTATCCCAGAAGCAGGAAGACAAACACGGTATATATGCATTTATGAGTGGATATTAGACATATAATATAGGATAATCATACTATAATCTGTACACCTAAACAGGAGAAGCAAGAAGGAAGACCCTGGGTAAGATTGTGAAACTTCATTCAGAAAGGCAAACGGGATAGACATCAGATGAAGGTGAAAACAAGGAACAAGACAGGAGCCTACCACAGAGGGTCTCTGAAAGACTTTACACAGAAGAGGATTAAAGCAGATGCTGAGACTCATAACCAAACTTTGGGCAGAGTGCAGGGAATCTTATGAAAGAAGTAGAATGTAGAAAGACCTGGAAGGATATAGAGCTTCAACAAGGAGAACAACTGAACCAAAAAATCTGGGCCTAGGGTCTTTCCTGAGACTGATATTCCAACCAAGGACCATTCTGGAGATATCCTAGAACCCCTGCACAGAGGTAGCCTGTGGCAGCTCAGTTTCCAAGTGGGTTCCCTAGTAAGCAGAACAGCGACTGTCTCTGACATGAACTCAGTGGCTGACCCTTTGATCACCTCTCCCTGAGGGAGGAGAAGCCTTACCAGGCCACAGGGGAAGGCTGAAAGACAGTCCTGATGAGACTTGCTAGGCTAGGGTCAGATGGAACAGGAGGAGGTCCCCTCCTATCAGTGAAATGGGGAAGGGGCATGGGAGAAGATGAGGGAAGGCAGGATTTGGAGCAGATGAGGGTGGTGCTACATCTGGGATACAAAGTGAATAAATTGTAATAAACAAAAAATATATTAAAAAACAAATAAATGAATAGAGCAAAGCAATGGTTTTCTGAAAAACACAATCCAAAACAAAACTTGCTTATTTGCAAATCTATTTTCTCAAATATTTTGTCGTTGTGGCAAAGAAACACCAGATATATATCTGAAGAAAAATACCATGGTTTTGCAGAATTATTCACAATAGTATACATATGGAACTGAACTTTCTATTAACAGATGAATAGGTTAAGAAATTCAGATGTAAATATAAAGATTGTTTTTCAGCCTTAAAAATAATGGAATCCTTCTGTTATGACAATACATAAAAGGTATTTTATTAATAATGATACCAGATGCAAAACATCAAACTTTAATGATTTCAGTTATATAAATAATGTATAAAAGTTAATTATTTAGAAAGAATGGAAGGGTACATGATTGGAGTAAACAGAAATGGGAAAATGTTAGTCAAAGAGTACAAATTGTCGTTATGTCAAATGAATGAATCTAGGCATCTGAGGCATGTCATAATAACTATAATTAATAATACTACTTATTTAGAAAGAGATTATATTTCAACTGAAAATACAAGAAAAGAAATAACCATGTGAGAGGATGGATATAATAATTTCTTTGGTTGTGATTTTCATCCTTTACAAGTACATATGTGTACATATATAATTATATATATGTATATATCTAGTTTGTATAGAAATGCAAACATACATTAATACATAAACAGAGATATGTGATAAAATATTTTGTATATCTCAAATATATCCATTTTATGGGAAAATAATAAAATAAATTGAAAATATATTCCAGTTCTACACAAGCTCAGGCATATTCAAGGTAGTATGACCATAGACTGTATTCCAATTTTCATGTTGATCTCTGTCACTGAGAGCTAAATTAATCTTAACTGATTATAGCTGATTCAAGTCTACTACTACCAAATGTATATTAAGGATTTGAACTAAAATTTTTGGCTTTAAAGAATCTGAGACTAGACAGGTTATGGGCCTCACTGAAAAATTACTACTATTATCATGATAAAGGAACATAGCAATAAAATGACTCATAATGACATATTGCTGTTTCTATACATTAGAAAATTGCTCAGTCCTCATCAGAGAAGCTTCTTGCAGAATATAGGAAATTAACAAACTGTTCAACAACTCAGTAATGAACAAGAGTTAGAGACTTTGGAGCACTCAGTCATAAGTGGGATATGATTATTAAACCCTCCAATCAAGGCTGAGAGATGTATGTGGCAGAGGAGGCAGAAAGATTCTAAATATCAGGTGAAGTAGATGACCCCCAAGTAACAGTCTTCTGGATACAAGATTGATACAAATATGAAATCACTGAAATTATGACAACAGGCACAACACCAGCAGGGGTTCAAGGAAGTCAAAATCCTTGCACTGTAAAGAAAAAAAAAAATGACCACAAAGTCTCACATTTAACAAAAAAAGCTATTAGTAATTGACACCTATTGGAAAAGATAAAACCAGTTTTCCCAAAGGAAAGTCACTGTGCATGTCAACTACCCTCCAGAGCAGGTTTCATGCCCAGGAGTGGTTAGCCAACACTAGGGTTTTGGATATAGTTAGTAGGCTGGTGACCTGTGCTATCTGTAAGGTCAGGTCACATCTGACTGTTGATTTTATGCCATTTGTGTTGACTTATTGATTCATTTTGCTTTGTTTTGACATTTTTTAATTTCATTTTGGTTTTTTTTGTCTATTTTAATTTTCATTTGGGTTAGGTTGTGTTACCTTTTTTTTGTATTGTTTTGTTTTTCAGAGAAATAACATGAAGTTGGGTGAGTAGGGAGGTGGGAAGGATCTGGGAGGTATTGGGAGAGGAAAAAGAATATGATTAGTGTAGGTTTTCTATGACCATTAAGGGCAGCAGACTGTCGATACGCCAGAGGAAAGAAGAAATTCAGTTCAGAAAGATTCAGTGGCTCGTGTTGTTTCAAAGTTCTATTGTCTAGCCTCAGGCAGTTTATTTTAGGCATGTTTAAATGCAACAGAAATTTAAAGAAAAGTTTTTTTCCATTCTGTAATGCTGATTCATGTATTTGCATATATATCCAATTATAATGGAAACTATATATTGAGTACCACTTTCTATTTTTTGTTAAATATGAGTATTACTTTTAAATTAGACAGCTTTATATTAAATACATTAGGAGACAAAACAAAAAAGACAAATTACACTTGATCTCCTCATTCTTAGGGAGTTATTAGATACAATAAAGAAAAAATAGAAAGATGTATAGAAAGATAAAAAAAACACTTCAAAGTAAAATTTGGAGCTAAGTAAGAAGACAAGTTTGAAAATGATAGTGAAGTGTTATACAGACTGATCATAGCATCCTTATGAATAGAATCAGATGGGGAAAGGGCATCATTTAAACACCCTGAAAGTTAAAGTTTTAACTATGCTATATGTGTAAGCTCACTGCCATCTGCCATCCAACGTGAAATTACACCATGACATACTGTCTGAATAATTCCAATGATACTTTCTGTGAAATCCTTTACAAAAATCAGTGTACTTCTGTCTCTTGTTCCATTTGCCAGAAAGTTTCTTATAGGTAAATTTATTGTCATCAGTTCTGAAGAATGAATTTTGATGTGTCTTAGCTTCTATTAAACTCTTTTCACGAACAATTATGTATCCTTTATATTTTTATTAAAATAAAAAGTGTCTGTCATCATTAGAGTGCATAAAGCAAAAAGACTACATACATGATTACTCACCACTTTAAAAGAAATAATTTCCTCGAAATAACATGGTACTCAAAACAAAGCAAATAAAACTGTCTTCATTGTACTAAATTTAACTTGAAACAGTTATATCCCATTACATGTTAATAAAATTCTAATTATCATGTAAGTTTGGCTAAGAAGAAAGCTCACTTTAATCTCCTTCCCTTATTCTTAAAATTAACTACAGAGCCCACCATTTGCCTGCAAATTTCATGATTTCCTCCTTTTTGATTGCTGAGTAGTAAAAATACCACAATTTCTGTACCCATTCCTCCGTTGATGGACATCTGCGTTGTTTCCAGGTTCTGGCTATTACAAATAAAGCCGCTACAAACATGGTTGAGCAAGTATCCCTTTTGTGCATTTGAATAAACTTTGGGTATATACCTAGCAGTGGTATAGCTGGGTCTTGAGGAAGCACTATTCCTAATTGTCTTAGAAAGCGCCAGATAGCTTTCCAGAGTGGTTGTACCAGTTTACATTCCCACCAGCAGTGGAGGAGGGTTCCCCTTTCTCCACAACCTCTCCAGCATGTGTTATCACTTGAGTTTTTCATCTTGGCCATTCTGATGGGTGTAAGGTGATATCTCAGGGTCGTTTTGATTTGCATTTCCCTGATGGCTAATGAGGATGAGCATTTCTTTAAGTGCTTCTCTGCCATTCGATATTCCTCTGTCGAGAATTCTCTGTTTAGTTCTGTTCCCCATTTTTTAATTGGATTACTTGGTTTGCTGCTTTTCAGCTTCTTTAGTTCTTTGTATATACTGGATATTAGTCCTCTGTCAGATAAAGGGTTAGTGAAGATTCTTTCCCAATCTGTAGGCAGTCGTTTTGTTTTGATGACGGTATCCTTTGCATTACAGAAACTTTTCATTTTTATGAGGTCCCATTTATTGATTGTTGCTCTTAGATCCTGTGCTGTTGGTGTTCTGTTCAGGAAGTTGTCTCCTGTGCCAATGAGTTCTAGGCTGTTCCCCACTCTTTTTTCCAATTGATTTAGGGTATCTGGTTTTATGTTGAGATCCTTGATCCACTTTGACTTTAGTTTTGTGCAGGGTGATAAATATTTCTGAGTGAAATATCCCAGAAGG
Organism: Meriones unguiculatus; assembly: GCF_030254825.1. Lineage (NCBI taxonomy): Eukaryota > Metazoa > Chordata > Mammalia > Rodentia > Muridae > Meriones > Meriones unguiculatus. The sequence continues at coordinate 78,891,566 of NC_083369.1, read as the reverse complement.
AGAAAGACAAACATGGGATATACTCACTTATATAGACCTATAAGATATGATAAACATAAGGAAATCTATACACCTAAAAAAAGATAATCAATTGAGCGCACATGGGGTAAGATGATCAATCCTCGTTTAGAAAGACAGATGGGATGGGCATTGAACGTATGACAGGAGTCTACTGAGCGCATCTGAAAGACTCTAACTAGCAGTGTTTTCAAAGCAAAGACTCATGACCAAACCTTTGGCAGAGTACAGGGAATCATAAGAAAGAAGGGGAGTTAGTCTGATGGGGAAAGGATAGGAGCTCCACAAGGACCAAATATATCTGGGCACAGGGTCTTTTCTGAGACTGACATTCAACCAAGGACCATGTATGGATATAACCTAAAACCTCCACTCAGATGTAGCCTGTGGTAGCTTAGTAACCAACTGGTTTCCCAAAGTGAGGGGAACAAGGACTATTTCTAACAGGAACTCAATGACTGGCTCTTTGGTCTCCCCACCCCCGAAGGGAGGAGCAGTCCTGTTAGGCCACAGAGGAGGGCTTTGCAGCCAGTCCTGAAGATACCTGATAAAACAAGATCAGATGAATGGGAGGAGGTCCCCCCTATCAGTGGACTTGGAAAGGGGCACAGTGGAGATGAGGGAGGGAGGGAGGGACTGGGAGGGAATGAGGGATCGGGACACGGCTGGGATACAGAGTTAATAAAATGTAACTGATAAAAAAAAATAATAAAAAAAAGAAAAAAATTAACTACAGAGAAAAGCTATCGTTGGACTGAAGGAAGTGTTCTGCACTTTGTGCTGATATCAATAATAGTTAAAACACACTGGACAATTTTATTTGATTTCCATGCCTATAATATTCTTTTTCTAATTAGCCATATGATGCTTGGTTTCCTACATTTATTTAGATCTTTGTTCATGTGTCTTACTCATGAAGACTATCCTTGACTACCTAACTAAAACAGCTACTGCCATAAATTGCATCACCTTCTACTTTCTAGCTGGCTTTCTTTCTCTTCTAAGCACTTACAATTAATGAGCTATAATTTATACACTTATTACCTCTTATTTGAATTTAGTTCCAGACACAATATCTTCCCCAATATCCAAAGTACTATAAGGTAAGGAAGAAGAACTCCATTAATACTTTTTGAGTAAAGCAGATCTTTAAAAAATAAAATGTAACCAATTGGTTTCCCATAGTAAGGGGAACAAGGACTATTTCTGACCAGGAACTCAATGGCAGGCTCTTTGACCTCCCCACTCCCCCAAGAGAGGAGCAGTCCTGCTAGGCCACAGAGGAGGAGGACTTTGCAGCCAGTCCTGAAGATACCTGATAAACCAGGGTCAGATGAAAGGGGAGGAGGACCTCCTCTATCAGTGGACTTGGAAAGGGGCAGGGAGGAGATGAGGGAGGGAGGGAGGGAAGGTGGGATTGGGAGGGAATAAGGGAACGGGATACAGCTGGGATACAGAGTTAATAAAATGTAACTAATAATAAAAAATAAGTTAGATATGTTTTTAGATTAATAATAACTAACAAAAATGGAGCAATTTAACACTAAAAAAAGAAAATGTAAGTCTGGGAGAAATTAAAATTAGAAATGTGCTGAGCATAGTGGCTCACATCTTTTTATCTTCTATTATTATTTTTATTTATTTATTACAATTTATTCACTTTGTATCCCAGCTCTATAGCCTCCCCTAGTCGTTCTCCCCTCCTTTCTGTCCCTAGCCTATCAGGTTTCATCAGGACTGGCTGCATTGTCTTCTTCACTGCCCTCATAAAGTTATACCTTCTAAAGGGAGGTGATCAAAGAGCCAGTCACTGAGTTCATGTCAGAGACAGCCCTTGTTACCGTTACTAGGAAACCCACTTAGAGACTGAGCTGTCATGGGCTACAACTGAACAGGACTTCAAAGATATTTCCAAGCATGGTCCTTGGTTAGAGTATTGGTCTCTGCAAAGACCCCTGGGTAGAGATGTTTTGGTTCTGTTGGTCTCCTTGTGGAGCTCTTGTCCCCTTCAAGTCTTTCTATCCCCTGCTTCTTTCATAAGATTCCCTGCACTCTGCCCAAAGTTTGGTTATGAGTCTCAGCATCTGCTTTGACACACTGCTGTGTAGGGTATTTCAGAGTCCCTCTGTGATAGGCTCCTGTCCTGTTTCTTTTATTTTCTGCTTCCAATGTCTATCTCATTTGCCTTTCTGAATGAGGATTAAGCATCTTCCCTAGGGTCCTTTTACTTGTTTAGCTTCTTTAGGTATACAGATTTTAGTAAGTTTATTCTATATTATATGTTTTATATCCACTTATAAGTGAGTATATACCTTGTGTGTTTTTCTGTTTCTAGCTTACCTCACTCAGGATGATCTTTTCTAGTTCCATCCATTTGCTTGCAAATTTCATGATTTCCTTGTTTGTTTTTTTCAATTCTTTTTTTTATTGTGTCTGTTTTTTTTATTTTTAATTTTTTATTTATTACAATTTATTCACTTTGTATCCCAGCTGTAACCCCCTACCTTTTTCCCCTCAATCTCACCCTCCCTCCCTCCCTTTTCTCCTCCCATGCCCCTCCCCAAGTCCACTAATAGAGGAGATCCTCCTCCCCTTCTTCTGACCCTAGCCCATCAGGTCTCATCAAGAATGGTTGCATTGTCTTGCCCTGTGGCCCAATAAGGCTGCCCATACCTCAGGGAAAGGTGATCAAAGAGCCAGCCACTGAGTGAGTTAATGTCAGAGATAGCCCCTGTTCCCCTTATTAGGGAACGCACTTGAACACTGAGCTATCATCAGCTAAATCCTTGCAGGGATTCTAGGTTATCTCCATGAATGATCCTTGGTTGTAGTATCATCCTCAGAAAGGACCACTTGGCCCAGATTTTTTTGGTTCTGCTGTTGTCCTTTTGGAGCTCCTGTCTTCTCCAGGTCTTACTATCTCCCCCTTCTTTCACAAGATTCTCTGCACTCTGCCCAAAATTTGGCTATGTGTCTCAGCATTTGCTTTGATACCCTGCTGGGTAGTCTTTCAGAGGTGCTCTGTGGTAGACTCCTGTCCTGTTCCCTGTTTTCACCCTCCTCCAATATCTATTCTATTTGCCTCTCTGAATGGAGATTGAGCATCTTACCCAGGGTCCTCCTTCTTGCTTAGTTTCTTTAGGTATACAGATTTTAGTATGTTTTTCCTATGTTATATGTCTAATATCCACTAATAAGTGAATATATACCATGTGTGTCTTTTTGCTTCAGGGATACCTCACTCAGGGTTAACTTTTCTAGTTTCATCCTCTTGTCTGTTTGTAAACTTAATTACTGATAGGTACTATCTTTGAAAAGAGATGTTTAATGAATAAAGAATGAGTTTTTATAAAGCTAACCAATTTGGCTATATATATATATATATATATATATTCAATAATTTAATACTGGCTGGATTTTAACATAGTCATGATCTCTATTTATTAAAGATTAATAGCATAAATTTTAAAAACAGTGTACCTACCTGTATAAATAGAGATGGCCAAACAAAACAATGTAGATATTCAAATATATTTTTGGTTCACAGTTACAGGTGAATTGCTCAATGCATTTAAGGTATCAAATTCTCTATTAACATAAGCATCCTCTTTATGATCTATCCAAAATTTTGGAGCTGCTTCTCCAAAGAACTTTTTACATCCTCAATCTATAATGAACAACCTTTTAGGAATGCGTTTTATTTTTTAATTATTTTACTTCATCTTCTATGTGCACCATATATGTGCCTGGTGCCCTCAGAGACTGGAAGAAGGCAACAGAACCTCACCAGATGTTGTTATAGGAAGTCTAGAGCTTGGCATTTAATTTTAATTCAGTATCCTGAGAATGGAAACCTGGAAAGAAGCTGTGGACTACAAAGCCTGATTAACTGATTAGATCTTCAATGATGTGGAAATGTTTGAATGTTTTAAATTCAGAGAAAATTGGCCCTCTTAATAACCATTTATTGCCCCTCTCTCATTGGTTGTCATCTTTGTTATCATTGAATAAATGCTTTGAAATGCATAAATAGCATCCAGATTTCTACCTTTCAAAGTCTAATACTACCATCAGACAGAATCTAAGGTCCATAGCTGAGATTTCCCTGCTTTTCTGTAACTGACCTACCTAGTAATTCCATCAGTGTATATGGAAAAATTTGTTTAGTTGTGTTTTTGTTGTTGTTATTGTTTTGTTACAATAAAAGTTCATGGAACTCTTGCCATGTTTGAACATGAATCTATGTTTCTGAGCTGTAGTCAATCATCCTTAGCTCTAGAATAAACAATTTCTTTTGCTCCTTTGAGATGACAGCTGTTTCTTTCATTAATAATTCTATTATGTGACTTTTTAAAAAGAGTATTCTCTATTTGTAACTCCTTCCCAGTACATTGGAAATTTCCATAAGGAAAAGATGTTATGTTTATTTAACATTCGTCACATAATAATCACACAGGTTTCATAAGAACCTGTATGTTCACTTACTAAATTAATGGTATTTACACCAGCATATACACTAAAAAGTCTTCTTGCTAAAAGTGCTCTTTAAGAATATGTTTCCCAACCCAGATGTCCATCAACGGTGGAATGGATACAGAAATTGTGGTATTTTTACACAATGGAATACTACTCAGCAATCAAAAAGGAGGAAATCATGAAATTTACAGGCAAATGGTGGGATCTAGAAAAGATCATTCTGAGTGAAATATCCCAGAAGGAGAAAGACAAACATGGGATATACTCACTTATATAGACCTATAAGATATGATAAACATAAGGAAATCTATACACCTAAAAAAGATAATCAATTGAGCAGACATGGGGTAAGATGATCAATCCTCATTTAGAAAGACAGATGGGATGTGCATTGAACGTATGGCAGGAGTCTACTGAGCGCATCTGAAAGACTCTAACTAGCAGTGTTTTCAAAGCAAAGACTCATGACCAAACCTTTGGCAGAGTACAGGGAATCATAAGAAAGAAGGGGAGTTAGTCTGATGGGGAAAGGATAGGAGCTCCACAAGGACCAAATATATCTGGGCACAGGGTCTTTTCTGAGACTGACATTCAACCAAGGACCATGTATGGATATAACCTAGAACCTCCACTCAGATGTAGCCTGTGGTAGCTCAGTAACCAATTGGTTTCCCAAAGTGAGGGGAACAGGGACTATTTCTAACAGGAACTCAATGACTGGCTCTTTGGTCTCCCCACCCCCGAAGGGAGGAGCAGTCCTGTTAGGCCACAGAGGAGGGCTTTGCAGCCAGTCCTGAAGATACCTGATAAAACAGGATCAGATGAATGGGGAGGAGGTCCCCCCTATCAGTGGACTTGGAAAGGGGCACGGTGGAGATGAGGGAGGGAGGGAGGGACTGGGAGGGAATGAGGGATCGGGACACGGCTGGGATACAGAGTTAATAAAATGTAACTGATAAAAAAAATAAAAAATAAAAAAAAATAAAAAAAAAAGAATATGTTTCCATGAAATGGAAACACATTCAAGTCTCAGCTACAATGAAAATATGCTGATACCTGAAGATCTAGAGCCTCTGGGTTGATGGCTGTGCAAAGAAAATGGTAAAGGAAAATCCTTAAGATGATCAGGGGCTTAAGTCTAGTAAATGGCTTATGAATAAAATAAGGATTTCAAAAATTTATATTCTCTGCCAAAGACAAAAACAGGGAAAGATCACATCAGAGAGGCAATGTTGGTATAAGCCAGAAGCAATACATATGTGGTTATGGTTTTAGAGTGCAATATCATTCAGAAGAGTAAAAACTGATATAAAATGTAAGTGGCACTGTGTTATCAGTAAACCTAAGTGTTAGATTAAAGCTTAAGTCTTCTCTGGAGGTGACATCAAATTCTCATAAATACAGCACCTTGTAATACAGCGTCAAGAGCATGCTATATCAGAAATGTAGATGAACATATTTGTGTCTTCCCAGAATAACAGAATTATTGAATAACAAATTCAGAAGTTCTGGTAGTTTTAATGGGCATAAATTTGTCAGATGCTCTTGATTTTTTCTATTGTTTTCTTTATTCCTATTTCATTGATTTCCATCTAATTTTATTATTTCTTGCCATCAACTGAGTTTCGATTTGGTTTGATCTTGCCTTTTCATCTTTTTGCATTGCATCACTAGGCCATTTACTTATGCTTTTCTGATTTTTAAAATATGGACACTTATAGCTATAAATTTCCCATATTTTTAATTTTTATTTTTTATATTAATTACAGTTTATTCACTTTGTATCCTAGCTGTATCCCCCTCCTTCATTCCCTCCTTCATCTCCTCCCATGCCCCTCTCCAAGTCCATTGATATGGGAAGTCCTCCTCTCCCTCCATCTGACCCTAGCCTTTCAGATCTCATCAGGATTGGCTATATTGTCTTTTATTAGTACTGACCCAAGGACACACAAGTTATTTTACTCAATTATTACTTACCAATATAAACTCTCATATATTAGATATTATATATCACTATATTGTGTATGTGTGTATATGTGTAATTGCTACAAAAAGTTAAAGAGACAAGAAGTTTCAAAGAGGCTCTGAAAGTCTCTAGTAGCCAAAGCTAGGAAACTGATAGAAATGCAAATACAATCTCTTTAAGGGTGAGATATAGGAGCTGGAGATTTCTGAAAAGGCACAAATGCTATGTCTGCAGTCAGCCTGAAAGGGCCAGAGTTGAGTTGAGCTGCAAAACTGACTCAATTATTATAGGTAAAAGGGCAAGAATGTAGATCCAGATGGGTAAAAAGGAGAATAGGCAGATAGCTATCTGAGCTGTTAACAGCTCAGACTAAGCCTAACTGAAGAACCTGGGGAAATCAAGATCTGTCTTCTTATTGGCCTCTTACACATTACTGGGTGGTCAAATATCAGGTCCATGTGAGTATGGTTATAATAGTGCTAGGATGATACTTCTCTGAGTGATCAAGAACAGGTAGTTGTGGAGCTCTGATGGAAGAGGTTAAAGTCAGTCATCTCTGTATAGCCATTTATTTGTGCTCAGACTATGATGAAAGAGTACCTTTTCTCAGCAGAGTTCTAAAAGTCTCCTCTGATCTGGAAGACCCCAGGTCTTGTAAAGAATGTCACATAGCCCTCAGGGCAGATTACAGGCCAGACCCTTTCTTGATAAATAAACAACTCTAGCTAGGATTTCCTAGAAATGCCCCTCCCTGCTGATGTTCTTAATCTTCAGCAGTGACCTTCAATTGTACTTGTAGATATTCTCCCTACCCATAGGATGATTAAGTGCTATGTTCTCATTCTTGTGATAGGACCTTGCTATTGCAAGGAAAATGCAACAATGTGTCATTACACATAAATCAAGTATCTTAATCCCTGACCCCAGTGAATCAAACACATTTACCTTTGAAATCCGATGCCCAAGGTTTATAAATCTCTGATTTCAAACAAACATGCTGGCTCGCTGTGTGATACCTCAGCCTTCTACCATAACTATCTGAGAGTCCTCATTTACCACCCCCAACCCCCAACTCCTCCTTACCCTCCAACCCCACCTGCACCCCTCTGGCCACTTCTCTCTGTCTTGCTGAGCCTGGGCCAAGGTCTTCCCCAACCTGGGCCTAGGCTGCAAGCCAACAAGGCATGAGATTCTGTCCTCAGCTCTGCTGTACTTATCACAGCAGCTCAACCAAGAGTTGAAACACTTTGGTATTGCCATAGGATTTGGAATGCCCAAGTTTCCATTGCCACCACTGGTCTCATGCTAAAAGAGTTAAACTGAAACACTCCACGGAAAAACTTTTCCACACCTTAGCCTAGTTTGCACTTGTGCCTCTTTCTCAAGCACTCTACCTGCCCCTGAGAGTAAAGGAACTAGAAACTCCAATTCTCCTTCTGGGAGCAGAGCAAGACCCTAGCAGCGATCCAGGCTACCACCAAAGGGAGAACCACAGATACTACAGTTCCTTGGTCTAGTCTGTTCATTCCCAAATCTGGCTTTCCTAATATAGGGTTAATATGTCTATGTGTTTCTACCTTCTCAATTTATTTCAATAAATTTATAGGATAGCTTCCTTTTTTACTCCTAGGTAAAAGTCATTTGTCATTCTTTGTTGTATGTATAGTACCCAGCCTATAGTACTGCTCTTGTGTCCATCCAGGTACAGAGTCATCCTCCATCTTCAAGAAAAATTGAAAATCTACTTGCATAATGGAGAATCTCATGGCAAGACAGTCTGAAAATCTAACTTTACACAAAATGGAGTAACTTAGAGCATAGAGCAGCATACACATTCAGAATTTTAAAATGTTTATGTTTTATGGAAATGTAAAAAAGCAACACACTAAGAAGGTAAAAAATTCAACAGAGGTCCTTCAGCATAGGTTGATGTCTATAACAAACATTTTTCAAATGTACAGGCATACAAATGCACAAACTACAAAATGCCAATCATAAATATCATATACAGATTACAAAGTAAGTAGGCTTACATATTTTCCTTTTATTTAAAATAGATTTTTATTTATAATGTAATATATTTTAAATATGGTTCTGTTGGTAAGAGAACTCACACACCTGTGCTCTCTCTCTCTCTCTCTCTCCTACCCTACCCCGAGATGGTCTTTGTGACCCTCCTCCTACTTCTTTTAATAAAACCTCCCATGAGAAACGAGCTTTGTGGCATGATTTGTGAACCCACCATTTAATTTTACTGCACAATCCTAGCATTTGGGCATTGGCCAAATAGGCGCTTTCAGCAGCCATGCAGTGTGGTGGTTGCTTTAGGCACCAGGGTCACCACCAGAGCTGCTGGAAACCTATTTCATTTCAGGCTACGAGCTCTCCCCCCAAAACCTCTGTCCATCTTTCCCTTTGAGCTCCCTTACTCTGTCATCTCTATTCTCTTCTATGGAACTTTACTGACCACTCTTTATCATGGACACACACTAACCCCTGTCCATCTCCTCCTAACATTGGGGACCAGGTCCTTCTCTCATCTTTTTCTCCTAAGTGATAGGGTCCTTTCAAGGTGATTCTTGTGACCCTCACAGATGCTAAGCTTGAGGGCTTCCCTCACTGGATTCACCTATATCACCTCAAGCATTTTACCCCCCCACACACCTCTTCAAGATAATTCTCCCTCCTATATATCAACTCCAACAGGACCCTGCTCCCTCAAGTTCCACAAGATGCCAAGATCAACCACCTTGCCTCTGGTTCCAGAGAAATGAGGCCTGGCTATAGCAGCTGTGTCTGACCCTAGTAGATTGGATATGGATTTTTCTTTCTTACCCTCTTGCCCTCTTGCCAGGTAATCCCTACATTGGAGATTCGAGCTTCAACAAACCATCATTGACAATAAACAATCTCTCCAAATAGGGTCAGAAAATTGTTCTAAGGGAGGCTGTCAGGAGCTGACTGAAATAACCATCACCCCACATCTATCCCTCCTCTTTTTTTTTTTTTTTTTTGGTGGACCATGAGTTTTATTGGGGTTACTTAAGGGGTATGGGTGAGGGGTTACTTTACAGGATCAGGAGTAACTCAAGAGAGCTGCATCACCAAGGCTTACCCCAGCACTGCTAACAGCTCACAAAAGCTGGAAATGTGGGGCATACTGCATAGCTTGAAGGCAGCTCAGGGGGCTGGAGAATGTGCTTTCCAAGAGAAACCTCTTCCAGGAAGCTCGGCTGATTTCTGCTTCTTCCAGGCATCTTATTTCGTCCCAGAGTCTTTTCTGTATCTTGGTTGTCTGAGAGGCATCTTTGCAGCTTGGCTTGTTCACTCTGGAAGGATGGAGCCTAGTGAATCTGTCCAGTTTCAGGAACTTCCTGAAGCTATTTTGAGTTGTTCATCTTCCTGTTTAAGGAGCTTCCCTGTATGATGGAATGTTTCAATTTCTGAGGAAACTGTTGCACAACAGGGATGGGTGAGACCCAGGGTCCTTGGTAAGCTGTTTGTGGGTAGGAAGAGTCAACTGAGAAGGAAAGCTAGAGACGTTAAGGATGTATTATTGGAGTATTCCGGGAGGCAGGAAGGAATGGGGTCTAGAACACAGCATTGAGCTTAGATGGGAATGCAAGCCATTTAACCAGCATCACAGGAAGAAGAGCAGAAAGGGTGCATGAGCATACAGTAGGTGACTGTAGTGGGGCATGAGCACACAGTAGGTGGCTGTATGGGACAAAGATCTTTATGGACTTTCTTGTTAATTTTCTTCTAGGTTTCTCAGGGAAGTAGGAAAGAAAAGATTAGGCATTAAGGGTGAGGAACTTGGAGAGATGTGTGCTGGAGGGTGCTGAGCACAGACCTCTTGTGTCTTGTGAGGGGATAAGAAGACCTGTGCAGCTGAGCTGAGGAAACTGAGGATCAGGGCAGAGAAGTGCAACAACACATGGAGAGATTGTAGGTTCCAGGTATGCTTTGCACATAGATATGCAGAAGTTGCTGGTGAATCTGCAATGGGGGCAGGGGGAGAGAGAGCGATCCTGTCTTGAAAAGCATCTTAAAGGAGTAGTACGTTTTAACAGCATCACTCTCAATGAAATGGAAGCCTGAGCTTTCCTGTTTTGGCCTAACAATTAAAGTACACTCTTTAAATGTACTCTTTTTTTTTTTTTTCAATGAAGTTTATTCAGGAACCTTGAACAATCTTCTGACCCTGGGGAAAGCCAGCCCACAGCTTAAATAGCCTCTGGGTAGCCAACCCAGGCATGCCACGTGGGCAATGCAGATAGGTCCACATACATGGAAGCAAGCCAGATCCTCAGCCTTAGCCAAATGTGGAACTGTTCGTGACAGAGAGCACTCACCATCGGGAAGGTGGAAGGCGGGAAACCAGCTCCATCTTTAAGGCATAGCATTCCACAGCTCTCTACAGTTCCCCCTTTTTGTTTTAGATGCATCAGGCAAGAATAGAGGTCTGATCTCTGATATTAGAAATAAATTGGGATTTTGTACCGATGTTCGTTTAGGTGTCATCCACCCAAAGAGCATCAGACCCGTCCGATACCTTTTTCTCAGAGGCGGGACCTGGGGCATCAACCCACATGCAACCAGACATGCTCTTCTCTGGGTCCAAAGCGGCTGACCCTGAGTGCAGTGCTTAGCCTCACATCCTGAGTGTAACATTTTAGCTTTTTATGGTATCCAACCATGCTTGGGGAGAATGTCCTGCTTCAATGGCTGTAAAGGCCTGAATGATCAAGGCTGCATCACACTGTTGTGAGACTCTAATCTTGCATATATACCACAGGCAAACCAAGGAGACCAACACCAGAAGGCCTGCTAACGCTCCCATGCCCGCCCATTCCTTCAGATGATTCATGGCTGCAGCAATCCATGATGATAATCCTGTGGCTAGTCCTGCGTCCACTCTGGTAGAATTTACCGTGACAATGGCCACTCTCAGCTGCTCCATCATAGTATCGAATTCTCCAGTCCAATTACCTAAAATATAGCTAGACAATTTTTTAGACAGATTTGCAGCACAGGAAAAAAGTCTCATGTTGTATGCTAGTGACTCAAAGTCCAGCATACTTTCATTGACAGCCAAATTGAGCGATTTGCCATAGGGTATCAATTTTATCCTGCACGAGGTCAATCCTCTGATTGAACACCATCAAGCCTCCTTTTAGTTGAGCATTAATTCCTTTTTGTACATCTACGGCATGAGCTACATTGGCTAAAAGATTATTCAGGGTCTGAGCAGTCTGCACAGTATGACTCATGGCTAATGCTGCAGTGGTAGCTCCAACAGCCGCCAATGAGATGGCAGTAACAATGGTGGCTGTAGTTCCAAGATCCCTTTTCTGTCTGAAGAGAGTCATAGCATGAGGGGCATCAATGGGCACAGGCACCCAGTGAGGTATGCGAGTAACCAGGGCATACCTAAATTCACTAGCATTCCAGCATTGGGCAAAAAAGCAAGTATCATTACCACAATTACTTGGCTCTATCTGGCTAATAATGAAGAAAAATGGGGGATATAAACAAACAGGTGTGGGCTTATAGGAAATGTTATGAGAAGCCTTAACCCCCTCGTTGGAACCTCCTGCATCAGTTCTAGAACTAGCAGTGGTGGTGTCCGAGGTCTGAGTAGGTTCAGGAGACCATTGCCCCCAGGGGCAAGACTTGCTCCATGCCAATTGACCAACTCCATGTTTTCCTCCACTTTTGAAAGTCATATAAGGTTCTTAAATTATTTTTTCCCTTTTTTTAAATTTTTCATCAATTACACTTTATTCATTCTGCATCCCCCCATAAGCCCCTCCCTCCTCCCCTCCCAATCCTACCCTCCCTCCTCCCTCTGCTTGCCTGCCACTCCCCAAGTCCACTGATAGGGGAGGTTCTCCTCTCCTTTCTGATCTTAGTCCATCAGTTCACATCAAAAGTGGCTGCATTGTCCTCCACTATGGCCTGGTAAGGCTGCTCCCCCTCAAGAGGAGATGACTAAAGAGCAGGCCAGTCAGTTCATGTCAGAGGCAGTCCCTCTTCACATTACTATGTAACCCAATTGGACTCTGAACTGCCCTGGGTTACATCTGTGCAGGCGTTCTGGGTTATCTCCATGAATAGTCCTTGGTTGGAGTATGAGTCTCTGGGAAGTTCCCTGTGTTCAAATTTTCTTGTTCTGTTGCTCTCTTTGTGGAGACCCTGTCCTCTCCAGCTCTTACTATTTCCCAGTTCTTACATAAAATTCCATTCACTCTGCCCAACAGTTGCCCATCAGGCTCAGCATCTGCTTTGATAGTCTGCAGGGCAGAGGCTTTCAGCGGCCCTCTATGGTAGGTTCCTAGGTTGTTTCCTGTTTTCTTCTTCTGATGTCCATCCTCTTTGCCTTTCCGGATGGGGATTGGACATTTTAGTTAGGGCCCTCTCTCTTGTTTAGTTTCTTTTTTTTTTTTCAATGCAGTTTATTCAGAAACCTTGAACAATCCTCGGACCCTGGGGAAAGCCAGCCCACAGCTTAAATAGCCTCTGGGTAGCCAACCCAGGTGTGCCATGTGGGCAATGCAGATAGGTCCACATACATGGAAGCAAGCCAGATCCTCAGCCTTAGCCAAATGTGGAATTGTTCGTGACAGAGAGCACTCACCATCGGGAAGGTGGAAGGCGGGAAACCAGCTCCATCTTTAAGGCATAGCATTCCGCAGCTCTCTACAGTTCCCCCTTTTTGTTTTAGATGCATCAGGCAAGAGTAGAGGTCTGATCTCTGATATTAGAAATAAATTGGGACTTTGTACCGATGTTCGTTTAGGTGTCATCCACCCAAAGAGCATCAGACCCGTCTGATACCTTTTTCTCAGAGGCGGGACCTGGGGCATCAACCCGCATGCAACCAGACATGCTCTTCTCTGGGTCCAAAGCGGCTGACCCTGAGTGCAGTGCTTAGCTTCGCATCCTGAGCATAACATTTTAGCTTTTTATGGTATCCAACCATGCTTGGGGAGAATGTCCTGCTTCTATGGCTGTAAAGGCCTGAATGATCAAGGCTGCATCACACTGTTGTGAGACACTAATATTGCATACATACCACAGGCAAACCAAGGAGACCAACACCAGAAGGCCTGCTAACACTCCCATGCCAGCCCATTCCTTCAGATGATTCATGGCTGCAGCAATCCATGATGATAATCCTGTGGCTAGTCCTGCGTCCACTCTGGTAGAATTTACTGTGACAATGGCCACTCTCAGCTGCTCCATCGTAGTATCGAATTCTCCAGTCCAATTACCTAAAATATAGCTCGACAATTGTTTAGACAGATTTGCAGCACAGGAAAAATTCTCATGTTATATGCTAGTGACTCAAAGTCCAGCATATTTTCATTGACAGCCAAGTTGAGCGATTTGCCATAGGGTATCAATTTGCTCCTGCACGAGGTCAATCCTCTGACTGAACACCATCAAGCTTCCTTTTAGTTGAGCATTAATTCCTTTATGTACAACTAAGGCATGAGCTACATTGGCTAAATGATTGTTCAGGGTCTGAGCAGTCTGCCCAGTATGACTCATGGCTAATCCCGCAGTGGTAGCTCCAACAGCCGCCAATGAGATGGTAGTAACAATGGTGGCTGTAATTCCAAGTTCCCTTTTCTGTCTGAAGAGAGTCATAGCGTGAGGGGCATCAACGGGCACAGGCACCCAGTGAGGCATGCGAGTAACCAGGGCATACCTAAATTTACTAGCATTCCAGCATTGGGCAAAAAAGCAAGTATCATCACCACAATTACTTGGCTCTATCTGGCTAATAATGAATAAAAATGGGGGATATAGACAAACAGGTGTGGGCTTATAGGAAATATTATGAGAAGCCTTAACCCCCTCGTTGGAACATCCTGCGTCAGTTCCATAACTAGCAGTGGTGGTGTCCGAGGTCTGAGTAGGTTCAGGAGACCATTGCCCCCAGGGGCGAGACGTGCTCCATGCCAATTGACTAACTCCATGTTTTCCTCCACTTTTGAAAGTCATTTAAGGTTCTTAAATTATTTTTTCCCCTTTTTTTAAAATTTTTCATCAATTACACTTTATTCATTCTGCATCCCCCCATAAGCCCCTCCCTCCTCTTTAGATGCACAGGTTTTAGTGGGTTTGTCCTATGTTGTATGTCTATATGAGTGAGTATATACCATGTGTGTCTTTTTGCTTCTGGGACAACTCACTCAGGATGATCCTTTCCAGATCCCACCATTTACCTGCAAATTTCATGATTTCCTTATTTTTCATTGCTGAGTAATATTCCATTGTGTAGATGTACCACAATTTCTGCATCCATTCTTCAGTTGAGGGGCATCTGGGTTGTTTCCAGCTTCTGGCTATTACAAATAAAGCTGCTACAAACATGGTTGAGCAAATGTCCTTTTTGTGTACTTGAGCCTCTTTTGGATATATGCCTAGGAGTGGTATGGCTGGATCTTGGGGAAGCACTATTCCTAGTTGTCTGAGAAAATGCCAGATTGATTTCCAGAGTGGTTGTACAAGTTTACATTCCCACCAGCAGTGGAGAAGGGTTCCCCTTTTTCCACAACCTCTCCAGCATGTGTTGTCACTTGAGTATTTGATCTTGGCCATTCTCATGGGTGTAAGGTGAAATCTCAGGGTTGTTTTGATTTGCATTTCCCTAATGGCTAGTGAGGTTGAGCATTTCTTTAAGTGCTTCTCTGCCATTCGGTATTCCTCTACAGAGAATTCTCTGTTTAGCTCTGTTCCCCATTTTTTAAGTGGATTACTTGGTTTGCTGCTTTTCAGCTTCTTTAGTTCTTTATCTATACTTGATATTAGCCTTCTGTCAGATAAAGGGTTGGTGAAAATTCTTTCCCAATCTGTAGGCGGTTGCTTTGTTTTGATGACGGTGTCCTTTGCTTTGCAGAAGCTTTTCAGTTTCATGAGGTCCCATTTATTGACTGTTGCTCTTAGAGCCTGTGCTGTTGGTGTTCTGTTCAGGAAGTTTTCTCCTGTACCAATGAGTTCTAGGGTATTACCCACTTTTATTTCAAGCCGATTTAATGTGTCTGTTTTTATGTTGAGGTCTTTGATCCACTTGGACTTCAGTTTTGTGCAGGGTGATAAGTATGGATCTATTTTCATTTTTCTACATGTAGACATCCAGTTGGACCAGCACCATTTGTTGAAGATGCTATCTTTTTTCCATCCTCTCTTATTTGATAGAATTTTTGTTTGCTGCCTCTTTGATCAAACATAAAATTTTTGCAAAAAATGGCCAGACAGATATGATGGCTGCCCATAATGGTCTTGCCAAATCCACACACCAGCACAGAAGAATCTCCTTCACCTGTATAAAAGGACTCTCTGCTTATATATCCAAGGCCCTTGGCATCTCTGATGGGAAACAGGCATCATTGGAAAATTCTACCACCACTACACACCAATTTTAACAATAAGTACCATCCATATCCTGAGAAAATACTTCCCAATTACCGTATCCCTGAGAATGGGAACAGTAGAGAAGGTAATTAAACACTCCTCTAGGATCATTGCCTCTCTGACATCCCCACTCCTAAATAATACAAACCTGTCATTCATCTCCTACTTCAGACTCTGACCTTGTCCTACAAGCTCCTTACTGTAACCCAACTGGGCCATTTTAAACCTTGCTGGATATGTGTACCACCTGGGACCAACTCAGAACTACTGCTGACAGCTTCTCTGGAGACTCTGTCAAGTAACCCTACTTCACCATTCACTAACTGCCCTGACTCTGATGTTGCCATAACCCCCTGCCTTTTTCATATTACCCTCTTTATCTTGGCAAGCTGTTTCAAGGCATCTGAGACACACTCTGTATGAATTGCTAAATTCCTTTGACTGTAATAAAACTATAATCCTTGATACCTAATCTCAACCCCAATGCCCTATTGCAAATAATACCTCTATTCTTTGGGATACTCAGGTCTATCATAGTCTGCCTGCTAGTTGGTCAGGAGTTTGCAAGCTGGTGCTCCTCTTCCCGAGCTGGGGGTGATAAAAGAAAAGGAGCCCCTACCAATCCCAGTCATGGACTCAATAGCTGCCCAGCAGGATAAAAGTGCAATTCAAATCTTGTCCCTCTTGGCTATTGCAGGAATCACAGCAGCTGTGGGGACAAGGGACAGCAGGACTAGCCAATTCACTAACTTTGTATTATCAGCTTTCTTCAGGTTTATCCAGGACCTCCCACAAGTGGCTCAGAGAACACTAACTCTCCAAAAACAGATGGGCTCACTGGGAGCAGCAGAACTTCAAAACCAAGGAGGACTGGATCTCCTCACAGCTAAAGAAGGTGGCCTTTGCATCTTCCTCCAGGAGGAATGCTGTTTTTATGTCAACCAGTTGGGTATAGTAAAAGACAAAATCCAACAACTCCAGACAAATCTACAAAAGCAAAGGGAACAGCTCGAGGCCTCTAGCGCTTGGACCTTAGAGAACCCCATGTGGAAATGGATTATGCTCTTCCTCACATCTCTTCTGCTTGTCTTTCTGCTTTTGCTTTTTGTACCCTGCATTATTAACTTCTTCTCTACACTCCTCCAACAAATGCAGAAATTCTCTAACCAAACTATTGATCAGTTACTATTACAGGATTATCAACCTCTGCCCACAGAACCAGATCACAATGACCTTCCAATCAACCATGATGGTGGGGACCAGCTATACCTTGAGAATGACAGCACCCTTAATCAACAGGAGGTAGCTTGAAGAGCAAAGGTCACTCCTCTGCCCTTCCCACCATCAACCCCTTCCTAGCTCCTCACTTTTTAATAAAACAAAAAGGGAAGAATTTGGGGGTCTATAAAAAAGTGTCTCTCTCTACAGCCAGCCCCAAGGGACCTGACAAATTGGATATCAGGCGTCTGTGAGGCCGATGATGGACCAACTGCACACCACCTGAAACCACCTGCATATGCTCTGGGTCACCTTAGAAGAGAACTTGCACCACCTGATCTTTTTCTCTTTCCTGCCCTGTCCAGAGATGGTCTCTGTGATCCCCTCCCCCTTCCTCAAATAAAACCTCCCACATGGAACCAATCATGTGAAATGATTTGTGAACCTGTCATGTAACTTTACTGCACAATCCCAAGTTTCCCTTTCCTCTATTCCTCCTAGTTACTCCCTACCTCCTCTAGCATCATGATCCATCCCTATTCTGTCTCTCATTAGAAAACAAACAGGCTCATGAGGGATGACAATAAAATAAAATAAAATAAAATAAAATAAAATAAAATAAAATAAAATAAATAAAAATAAAGCAAGTGTAAGGACCTTGCAGTCAGCTTAAAACAACCCCCAAACAACTTCCCAGCACAGAGGAGATTTATTTGCCCCAGAGTAACAAAGGGCAGGAAAAGACCTGTAGAGTAAAATTAGAGTAAAAAAAAAAATATAAATAAAATAAAATAGGGTAAACAAATATGAAAGGAAAACTTTGACTTGACATCATGAGACAAGGAACCTCCAAAGATGCCACTGAGTTCATTTTCTTTTGGCCATATACCCTACCCTGAAGTGTGGTTTGTTTCCCCATTGAGACTTCCTTGGAGAAAACTAAATTTTTATTTGCACATGTTTATGAATTAGAGATTGGTTCTAAGCTATAAATAGGAACATGCATTCACTTTTTTTACCTCTAAGACCTCATCTGGTGCAGATTATTGCAGGGCCTGTAAATGCTACTTCTGTCTTTGTGAGTTCAAATGTATATTCATCTTGTTGATTTAGAGGGCCTTGTTTACTTGGTGTCCTCCATCTATGATGGCCATGGACTAAACTTCTGAAACTGAAAGCCATCCTCAATCCACTCTGGCTCTTGTACTCTTTTGGCCTTCTCTTCTTCAGGATTCTCTGAACCCTGAAGGGTTCAGAAATTTGATGTAACTCTTCCATTTAGAGGTGGATGTTCCAAGGTCTCTCACTCTCTCCATAATATCTGACTGTGGGTCTCTCTGTTTATTCTCATATGCTACAAGACGAAGCTTTAATGGCTAAGCAAGGTAATTATCTATGAGTATAGCAGAATGTCATTAGAAGTCATTTTATTATTACTTTTTTTAGAATAATAGTATTTGGTTTTGCCCTAGGTCCCTGGGCCATCTAGTCTGAGGCTCTTGGTTACCCAAGCAGCTTTGAATATGGGTTCCATTTTCTGGAGTCGGTTTTAAGACATATCAGATATTGCTGGTTACTCTCACAACCTTTGTGCCACCATTGCACTAGTAATATCTTGAAGACAGGACACCATTTTAGATAAAAGGATTTGTGGCTGGGTTGGTGTTTACTTTCTACTTTGTTAGCATGAACATTAATCTAGGGGTGGAGGCACCATGTAGGCACCAGCATGACTTTTCCATGTTTAATCAGTTGTGTAGGTGTTGTCTTCAGCCACAGGGCCTTGCTGTCACTTTGTGGAGAGCAAAATATTGTCTTGACAATAGCATGCATTATTTGGATGTTCCCATGCTACTCCCTTGGCTAACAACTCAATTAGATGCAACTCAACCTGGTACCGGAAGTTTCATTTGATTACAAGAGATGTTCAGGTGGGGTTTTGTGTCTCCCATTATTTGTCTATTCCTTTACATTGCCTTCACATATGTATTTTAAAAGCTTCTAATGTAATAAGTTTTGATAGAACTCCTCAAATGACCCTTATTTTTTTAGCTTTCTCTCCCTGTGTTACCCTCTCTTTCCTCCACTCCCAGTTTGGTTCTCCCATTTACAGTCTCTCCCTCATATGCCCCCAATCCTTCCATATCTATCTATTCTATTTCTTTTTCCTAGGGAGCTCTATTTGTCTCCCTACTAGACCACTATTCTGCACCCAAATGTGTTCCTAATTTCATTTTTATTACTGTGATAAGAAACCAAAACCAACTGAACAACAACAACGAAAACCTTAGGGAGCAAGGAGAGTTATTTTTACTCAGTGTTCCACAGGTACAGAGTCCATCACAGCAGAACTGGCTGCGGAAAAGCTGGCTGATATAGCATATACTCACCCAGGAAGCAGAGTGAATTCAAAAAGTAAAGCCAAACAATGAAATCTCAAAGCCAGACCCCTACCAAGTGAGTCTTTTCTCCAGCAATGTCCTACCTTCGAAGGGTTACATAACCCTTCCCCACAAAAGAGCCACCTAATTGGGAACCAACTGTTCAAATACCTGAGCCTACTTGGGACATTTCTTTTTTAAACTGCAAGAGCATCAATATATTGGTAGGGAATAAAGGACTTTAAAATGTTCAGAAATAACAAATCAAATTTCTCAAATAATAATGTATAATTAAAATTATAAAAGTAAGTCTCTGTGCAGTGTAAATAAAGAAGATATATTTAGTAAACTGGAAACTAAGAAATAGCATGTAAAATAACAGAAAAAAGATCAGAAGTATACAAACATTCAGAAATATGGATGATATGGTAGTAAAAGAAGAACAGAGAGAGTAGGGAAGAAAGAATACTAGAAAAGATGAAAGGTATGGATTTTGCAGAATTGTTAAAGAAATGAATCTCAAAATGTAGCAAGCATAATCAAGAAATATAAATCTGTACTGAAGTTTAGTAACATAAAACTGCAAATTAGCAAGGACCGTGACAACAAACCCTCAAAATCACTAGTAATGATAGCTATAATATAGAGTAATAATATCTAAAATTACTGAGATAAAATAAATTTT
Organism: Meriones unguiculatus; assembly: GCF_030254825.1. NCBI lineage: Eukaryota > Metazoa > Chordata > Mammalia > Rodentia > Muridae > Meriones > Meriones unguiculatus. The sequence goes on along the minus strand of NC_083369.1, from coordinate 78,871,396 downwards.
AGAAGAGCTGAACAGATAACTCAGTGGTTAAACACTAATTGCTGTTTAAAAAAACTGTTTTTATATTTACTTATTTTGTGTGTATCACTGTCTTGCCTGCATGTATGGATGTGTATCACATGATCACATGCATTCTTGGTGCCCATGAAAGCCAGAGGAGGGCATAAGTTCCTATGGAGCTAGACTTATGGGTGGTTGTGAGCCACCATGTGGGTGCTGGGAACTAAAACTGGGTCTTCATAAGAGCAGTAGCACCCTTAACCATAAAACTCCCTCTCCAGCCATTTACTGTCCTTGCTTTAAAAAATATATTTAAAAAGATTTGGAGATATAAGAAAAATGTACTTAGTATATTCCATCTTACTTTTGAAGATTGTTCATTCCACAGTGAACACTTACTGAGAATGTGCCACAATAATAGAATGATAGAAAACAAAGATTGATATCTTGGCCTACTGAAACTAGAGTCAGTTCTATAATTTCACAGGAAAGGGTGGATGAGTGTCACCCATGGCTAATGATCCATGTTTATAAGCAAAGCAGAGGAGCTAAAAAAAAAAAAAGGCTACAGTGACCTGCTGATCAAAAGAAATAGTAACATTCTTGGAAATTCAGTGAAATAGTAACAGCTGTACTCAACTGTGAGATATTTTTCTTCTCTGAAAGTGTTTTCTGCTTTAGATGGCTAGCCAGAAGGCTCTAGGATACAGTGATTATACCTTTAAACTAAAATCAGCAAGGAAAAGAGAAAGAACAAGCTAGAAATCTGTTCTTCTCTCCTATCATTAATTGATTAATTGGTACAATAAATGCAATCATTTGCAAAGGCCAAGTAACTATTGAGAAAAAAACAGAGTACTAATTCTAAATAAGTGTAGACAAATTACCACCCAATGAAGGGCATAGAAGGAGAAAGTGAAACTTGAGACCCATTAAAAAATAAGAGTTCAAAGATAGGTACTGTATGAAAAACTATTTTGGGAAGATGGTTGTTGCTAATTTCATGAAGCATCCCAGTACTCCTCTTAAGTTACTTGTGATGTGAGCTTCAGCTGGAAAGCTCCAAAAAAAAAAAAAAAAAAAAAAAAAGAAAAGATTAAAAGATTTCTTACCTGATCTTCCAAGGGAGAAAGCTGAGATTTCTGAGATTTTGGAAAAGCCATGAGAGCCTATAATCCTTGCTGTTTCCTAAAGCATTTGTTTTTTTCTTTTTTTCTTTTTTTTTTTTTTTTTGGCTTATCGTAAGATACCACAAATATATAGATGGTAGTATGCTAATGCCTCACTTACCAAATTAGTTTCCTTTTCTCATCTCTTTCTATTCCTATGTATACCCAGTGGAATAAGGCAAATTTCAAACTATGTAAGTAACCAACTTCATATTAAAGTGCATCCTAAACTTCATATTAAAGTAGCATCCTAAAATTCTATTCCACTGTTCTTCTGAACATAATGGTTCAGACATCAGAATCTAAATCTTACTGCTTGGTTTTGAATCCCAACCCATACTACCTGGTATGTATGTAACACAGAACACGCTACTTAAACTCCTTGTCTCTGAGTATGTTTCATTTTCTTTCTGTAAAAGAGCAAAGCCAGGTTTCTATGAAAGATTAAATTTGATACATAAAGTGCATTACACATACTAAATAGTCTGTGTGCAAATCATTTATTAAGTATTTTATATGAAGTCCAAAATGGCCGCAATGACAACACAGGATATCTGAGCATCAGCTTGGCGGTGAGAGCAGGGTGACCAGCAGGTTGCACTGTGGACCTCGAAACTCCTATGTCTGTGTTTTTCAGGTGAGAGGATAATCCATGGGGATACTCAAAGTTCCATTTTCAGACAACCCTGTTAATACCTGGCAAATATCCTGGGCTCCTGCCCTGCACTGCTGCAGCCCTAGGCCACCTATACAAACCCACCATTTGTGGATACACTCTTGTGACCAGCAGCACCCATGTAGTGTGCACAGCTTCTACCTCACAGCCTTAGGCCACCACATGAACAAACCATCTGTGGATGCCTTTCTCAGACCTGGAAGATCTCTAGGCTCTGTCCTCTCAGCCCTAGGCTACCTGCCCAAACCCACCATCTGTGGATACCTTCCTCAGACCTGGAAGCTCTCTAGGCTCTGTTCTCCCAGCCCTAGGCCACCCACCCAAACCCACCATCGGCGGACCACCATCTCCCTGGGACCAGGATCTGGTGGTTCAGACCTTGGGCTCTTATTCTCACTGCCTGCGGAGTGAATACATTTGTGTACAGAGGGTGAGGCTCCCTACCCAGGTGCCTACTTTCATAGTCCTGTAGACACATTCTGGGTACTAGCAGATTCCTGATTCCAAACCTAGGAGACCACTCTCAACATCCTGTAGACACCTTCCTGATGTCAGCAGCTAGTGATGTTCATTCTCACCACCCAGTGTAAGGGATACATTTTGGTACTGTCGGGGAGGCACAACTCCATTCTGCCTACTCTCCTCCTTCCTGACTCACCTAGATCAGAACCAGGCAGTACAGCACAGACATTGAAGGCAGCAGAGCTGAGCTAGGAATGGGACCCAGGTTCCATTCTCCACAATCTTAAGGAAGCCTTTTGGGCACTGGGGTAACTCTAGGCACAGAGATCTATCAGCCAGTGTCCCATCAGCCTGGAACACCTAAGCCAGAAACAGTGAGAAAAACAGAGACAGAGAACCCAGAAGAGCTGAGCTAGGCACCTGACCCAAGTTCTATTGTCCTCCTACCCAAGGAAGCCTATGGGACACCAGAGCAGCTCTAGGTTCAGAGATTTTTCTGCTTGATCCCCAGCAGCCTAGCCTGCCTTGGTTGGAAAGTTTAGCTATTAGTCTCAACATCTGCTTTCATTCCCTGCTGCGTAGAGTCTTTCAGAGGCCCTATGTGGTAGGCTCCTCTCTTGTTCCTTATTTTCACCTTCTTCCAATGTTTATCCCATTTGTCTTTCTGAATGAAGATTGATGATCTTAACCAGGGTCCTCCTTCTTGCTTATGAGAGAACAGGGAGATAAAAAGACCTGGAATGGTCTGGAGCTCCACAAGGAGAACAACAGAACCAAAAAATCTGGGCCTAGGGGTCTTTTCTGAAACTGATACTCCAACCAAGGACCATTCATAGAAAAAACCTGGACCCCCTGCACAGAGGTAGTCTGTGGCAGCTAAGTCTCCAAATGGGCTCCCTAATAAAGGGAGCAAGAGCTGTCTCTGACATGATCTCAGTTGCTGGCTCTTTGATCACCTCTCCCTGAGGGGAGAGCAGCCTGAAGAAGAAGACTATGAAAGACAGTCCTGATAAGACCTGATAGGCTAGGCCCAGATGGAAGGGGAGTTAATCCACTATCATTGGACTGGGGAAGGGACATGGGAGGAGTTAGGGAGGGAGGGAAGGCTGGACTGAGAGGGAAGGAGGATGGGGCTACAGCTGGGATACCAAGTGAATAAATTGTAATAAATTTAAAAATTATGTTAAAAAAATTCCCAACCTTACGATAGAGATGCCCTTAAACGTACAAGTGGCTTACAGAACACTAAATAGAGTAGACCAGAAAAGGAACTCCTCCAAACACATAATAATCAAACCCCTAAATCTACAGAACAAAGAAAAATATTAAAAATGGCAAAGGAAAAGGTCAAGTAACATATAAAGTTAGACCTATCAGAATCATACCTTCTCAACAGAGACTATGAAAGCCAGAAGGGTCTGGGAATATATCATGCAGACATTAAGAGACCACAGATGCCAACCCAGATACTATACCCAACAAAACTTTCAATCAACATAGATGGAGAAAACAAAATATTCCATGTCATAACTAAATTTAGACAATATATACTCAGCAATCCAGACCTACAGAAGATGCTAGAAAGAAAATTCCAACCCTTTGAGATTAACTACGCCCAAGAAAACACAGGATAAATACACCAGAAGAAAGCAGAAGAAAACAAGCATACAAACACACAATCAACACCAACTACACAATAAAAGGAACTAACCAGCATTGGTTACTAACAAATGTTCTCAACTCTATAATAAAAAGACACAGACTAACAGAGTGGTTGCGGAAACAGGATCCAACATTTTGGTGCATTCAAGAAGCACACCTCTGCAGCAAAGGTAGACACCACCTCAGAATTGAGGACTGGAAAAAGGTTTTCAAAGCCAATAGACCTATGAAGCAAGCTGCAGTAGCCATCCTAATATCTAATAATATAGACTTTCATCCAAAATTAATCCAAAAACATGGACAGGGACACTTCATTCTCATCAAAGAAAAAATCCAACGAGAAGACACCTCAGTTCTGAACATCTATGCCCCAAACACAAAGGCACTCACATTTGTAGAAGAAACATTGAATAAAATAAAGCACACATTGATCTCAACACCTTAATAGCTGGAGATTTCAAAATCCCACTCTCACGAATGAACAGATCATTGAGAAGAAGCTAAACAGAGATAATAACACTTACAGAGGTTTTAAATAAAATGGACCTAATAGATGTCTACAGTACTTTTTTACCCAAACACAAAAGAGTACACCTCAACACCCCATGGAACCTTCTCAAACATTGAACATAGAGATGAGCACAAAGCAAGCCTCAACAGATACAAGAAATTTGAAATAATTCCTTGTATTCTATTGGACCACCATGGTCTACAATTAGACCTCAACAATAACAGAAATAACAAAAAGCCTATACACTCATGGAAACTGAACATCTCTCTACTCAATGACAACTGGATCAGGGAGGAAATAAAGAAAGAATTAAAGACATCCTAGAATTCAATAAAAATGAAAGTACAACTTACCCTAACTTATGGGACATAATAAAAGCAGAGCTAAGAGGAAAGTTCATAGTACTAAGTGCCTTCATAAAGAAATATAAGGCACGTCTCCTGGGGGAATAGGTGCAGCCTTGCCAGGCCATAGAGGAAGATGATGCAGCCAACCCTGTTGAGACCTGATAGGCTAGGGTCAGAGAAAAGGGGAGGAGGTCCTCCCCTATAAGTGGACTAGGGGATAGGCATAGGGGGATAAGATGGAGAGTGGGTGGAACTGGGAGGAGGAGAGGGCTACAGCTGGGTTACAAAGTGAATAAATTGTAATAAATAATAAAGAAAAAAGTAATTTTACCAATTAGATTTTTTTTCTAATCATTACATTACTAATACTAATGAGAATTCTTATTTGGGTGCCTTATTGCTTCCTTGGCATATGTCAAATGTCCAGTCTCTTTCAGCTGTTATGGCTTAATCATTTCAAATCCCAATGGTATATACTCAGTTTCAATTTTCTGCTCTTTCCTGAACCTTAAACACACCACCTTCAGGCAAGTAAGGATTAAGGCTACAGTGTTTACAATGAAATGTGGAAATATTGATTGAACTTTACTTGTTGTTGTGCCCAGATCTTGGAGACCCCAAAAAGACCACAAAGGAGCCAATTCTGATGCAAATGCACTAGGGTTGTTTTATTCAACCTCGATCAGACAAAATTAACAACCATAATTGACAGAGTGGATCGGTATTGAGAGCACCAAGCTCCAAATCATCAGTGTTTTTATTGGGGTTATAGCAAGGTTCAGGGAACTCCAGCTTGGCTGTTCTATGATTGATTGTCACTTAGTAAATATTGGGTGATAAAATTTGATTGATTGTGTCCTGTGGGCCAAACCATAATTGTTTTACTCAACCTATTGTAAAGAAAATGTGGGTAAACTCCAGGAAATCACTGATTAGCCATTACTAGTGGTGATGGTTAAATGTTACCAGAGGATGAGGAAGAGAATACAGTTAACAGTAAGGCCATTTCATGGGTCATGTGAAAACCTACTATAGTAGAAGCCTCTTAAATATATATATATATATATATATATATATATATATATATATATGTGTGTGTGTGTGTGTGTGTGTGTGTGTGTGTGTGTGAAAGAAATATAAATGGAATTAACAAATAATATGGGAGACATAAACATAACTAGACATCTCTCACCAAAAAACATACCAAGAATGGATTATATCTCATTGAGTAGCTGGCTAAAGAAGCCTCATGGAAACCCCCAGACAAACTAGGCTATTTCTAGGGCTGATGGTAAGGCCCTATTGGTAAAGACAACATCTACACATCTAATTGAACACAAAGAAGTCAAGGAGGTGCCTACCTAGGGCCTTCAACTCTACTGACAAGTGCTCATGGCTGGAAGGTACTCTGCATGCTAGCAGAAGAGAAAGGTAAACACCAATCCACCTATAAATCCTTCTGTCTACAATGGTGATCTGCCTGCATGATACTCCAGTACAATAGCAGTGACATAATGCTTGTCAGAGAAACCCACAAATACCTGATTTGATTTAAAGTCCAATCCATGAGATGAATCCCATTCCTGACATTGCTCAGGTATCCAAGAACCTAAAACCAAATACTATTGTTCTGCCAAAGCAACAGCAACATTCTGCTATATTCATATGTCAGTGTTTTATTTTCAGTTATCATCAGAGAAGTTTCCTCATAACTAACTGGACAATGTTCAGAGAGTGAGAGAGCTTGGAACTTTCAGTTTTAAATGGGATGTCTCCATCAAACCTTTCCCCTAAGCGTTCACGGCATTCTGTGCAAGACATGACAGAATGATTATAAGAGCCAGTGGAGATGGAACACACTAAGGAAACAGTCTTATACAGAAAACAGGGCTGAAACACGTAAGAACTTACAAACACTGTGACAGAATGCATAGGCCTAAGATAGCTGGGGAACTAAAGCTGAGATGGGAAGTAGACAAAAGTCCTCATTCCTAATTCAGAAGATATCACAAATTGACAACTTCTTGCACTGGAGTCTCACTTTGTATATAAAACCACACTTAAGGCCAGTTGTAATTCCCAGCAGTAAATGGCCAACATAAAACAAACTCAATGTATTTTTAGAGGATTTTTGTCTCATAATGTTTTATTTGGGTAATTTTTGTTTCTTACCTTACAGGTTTTTGGCTCATATGCTTTTTGATATTGTGTTTTTATGGGATTTCTATAGGTATAAGTGTATCTTTGGGTCTGTAGGTGTTTCTTGTGCATTTAATTTGGCTCTTTATTTTCTGCTTGTTTTGCCCAATTCTATTTTGTTTGTCTTTTAGTTTCTAGTTTATAGTAAGGAGTGAGAGAAAGAAGAGTGTGCATTTGGGTAAGTAGGAGTTGGGAAGGTTCTGAGAGTGGTTGGGGGAGAGGAAACTATGATCAAAATACATTGTATGTAAAAAAAATAATTTTCAATAAAAATTAAAATTAAAATTTAATAAGAATGGTTATTATGAATTGTTTATACAATAAATGAAACTTACTTCATACTGTGATTTATTTTTATGTCCTTTTGTGTATTTAATATAGTTACTATCATTTTTATGATATTGATATTTTGAAGAATATGGACTTATTTTTTCCATATTCTAAATTTTTATTTTTTTCCTTGTGCATTATAAAATTTATACCTTATTTCCTATACTTATCTGGATGTCTGAGTAAATTCTGATTCAATATTTCATAATAAGAATATTTCCTAATGGATGGTTTTGTGTATGCATAATAATCCCTGTTATTCTATCATTAATAATAGTGTGTGATTAAAATAGTGAGCACCAACAATTTCTTAATAAAGGAATATTGTCCCCTTTCTCTACTTCTCAACTTCACATTTCCTGTTAGGTAGTATGTTACTTGGGATAGAACTTTAACAATACAAGATTTTACGATTTTACTTTAAAACCTATTGTTTCCAGAAGCAATTTGTATTCTTTGTATCAATTGCTTGCACTGGGGGTTACAAAAGAATACTTTTGTGAATCTGTTAGTCTACCATAATTATAGGCTTAAGCTGTTTGGTTCTTTATTTCTGAGAGAGAGAGAGAGAGAGAGAGAGAGAGAGAGAGAGAGAGAAAGAAAGTTTGTGTATTTCTTAACATTATATTGATAAAGATCAAACAACTAAGTGCATTACAAAGTCTAGGCAAACACCTACCACTAATCTACATTTCCAGCTTCCCCTTAATACCAAAAGCATTTTAAAGGTATGTAAAAATCAGGGGGAACTGTAGAGAGCTACGGAATGCTATGCCTTAAAGATGGAGCTGGTTTCCGCCTTCCACCTTCCCGATGGTGAGTGCTCTCTGTCACGAACAACTCCACATTTGGCTAAGGCCGAGGATCTGGCTTGCTTCCATGTATGTGGACCTATCTGCATTGCCCACGTGGCACGCCTGGGTTGGCTACCCAGAGGCTATTTAAGCTGTGGGCTGGCTTTCCCCAGGGTCCGAGGATTGTTCAAAGTTCCTGAATAAACTGCATTGAAAAAAAAATCATATTTTTTTTCCTATAATATCCAGTAAAGGGGAGAAAAGTGATTTAAGAATTGGGGTTAGCATTTGGAGCAGTATCTTTGAGTGAGCAAGGTAAGATTTAATGCAAGATAGGACAGATTGGTCTCTTATAGGATCAATAATAATTTTTTTCTATATCACCAGAACCAAAACAGTTTTTAAAAGACATGTATAATTGAATAAAAACATTAATACTTTATAGTTAGTTGTCACAGTTTTAAGACATGAAGTTATCACTGAAAGTTCAGCTTGGGAAATAAGATTGCTTAGCTTATTTCATAAAAATAATCTTGAGGTTACAAGAAAAAAAAATGCTTAAGTTCCAGATCCTGCACACACAAAAAACTAATTACACATGGGCATGACAGTCTAATTGTAATTTCAGCCCCTAAAGGTAGAGACAGGATATCCATGCAAAAGATGGCTTATTAGTCTAATGCAAACCAAACCTTGGAGTTCCAGATTTTATTGAGATCCTGCCTCAATATTAAATTAAGGATTTTCTAAGAAATTAACCTAGATGCAAAATAAATACATAATTTTTAGAATCTCAAAATAAAATGGTCCCAATATTCTCAATAAAAATAATTTGGTAAGTAAGAGGTGTATACAAAATATGCAGAAATAGATTAGAAATGGCATTTTATGAGAAATACAGTATTTGTGTGTAACCACTTGGATCTTACTCATGAAGGTGTCAAGTCCCATAAAGAAGCCAGTGGATATCAAAGAATCCTGTCAGTTCTCTGGACAGAGACTCATAGACCAAGAAGAAAGTAGTCTTACCTCAATAATGCAGGTTTTTTTATTTCATGTTTGTTTTGAGTCAGTGCAGAGCAATGGAGGAACCTAATTCTAAAACAACAGAGTTTATCTTGATTAGTCACAAGATGCTAAGAATAAAAAGTCAGTTTGCATAATTCATGGAAATATCTTGAAGTATTGCTTCATGATCATTTCAAATCCTACAGACTTCTTCAAAATCCTAAAATTCTAAGACATTAAATGCTCATAAAAGTTATAAAACTGCTTCTTTTCTAGTAATCCCAATTCAAATATTTCAATTGTAGTCAGTACCTTGCTTATATAAGTATCAAAATATGACCCTTTTCACTACCAGAATGCACCATGACTTAAGGACAAGGTGACTTTCTAAGGTGCAAGGTAGTTCACAGAAAAAAGTGAAGATTAATTTTGAATTTAAAAGCCCTGCTAGATACTTCTGATTTTGATTTCCAAATATCAGTTACAAAGTCTTTGTAAATATCCATAACACCACCAGGAATAAATTCAAATATTTATTCCCAAATTAGGACTTTATAGGAGAGAAAAAAATTGTTCTAATTGGCTTAACAGTAATATATGACGAGAATAACCATTTTTACTTAAAAGGAAAGGTCATGTTTGTTTATTGTGATTAATCAGATCAAATTGAGTTCAAAATATTCCTAGTGAGAGATGAAACTATTCTTTATTAATTACTTTCTTTAGGATATTTTTTCTTATAGTTAATAATAACATTTCCTATTTCATTCTTCAAAACATTAAGCATAATGAATTCACAATAAAATTATGAGCAACTAAGAAAGGACCTAGGCATCGGAAGATTAATTTTGTGCCTCTGCATAATTTTCTAAATGACCAGACATATTTTATCTATGAAATTATATTTTTATTATATCTCAATCCCATAAAGCACTAGTAAGAATTTGAAAACATAAAAGGCACAGTTGTTTAACCAATATTATAAGACATATATTAAATAGCATAGCATAACTTTAAGACTTTTTGAGAGTGGTAGTGACAACATCCAAACACTGAATAGTGTGATCCTTCGGATTAATTGTAAACTTGACACTGGGGAGGCATACTTTCTCTGCATCTCTGAGGCATTCTTTCCACAGATAAATCCTTTATCAAGCAGGGCAGAAGGGAAGGTGGGAAGAGGGGAGTAAAAGTGGCTGCTTTTTGACTTGGGCAGGAAAACAGTAGCAAATGACCTTGCTGGTGTATTTTTTTTTTCTTTTTGAAATTATTTTTTATATCCCTACAATAGTTTCCCCTCCCTCTTCCCCAAGTCCCTTTCCCACCTCCCTTCTAAGCCTCCCCATTCATTCCTTCTCCATTTTTCTTCAGAAAAGGGTAGGCATCCCGTGAATATCAACTAAACACAGAATATCAAGTTGTATTAAGATTAGGCACTTCTCTTCATATTAAGACTGCACTAGGCAATGCAGTATGATGAAAAGTTTCTCAAAAGCAGTCAAAAGAGTCACAGACAGATCCTAATTGCTTGGGTTGGAGCCCCACAAGAAGATCAAGCTCCGCAACTATAACATACATGCATGCAAGCTAACTGGTTCAGCCTCTGGGGACCTTATAAGACAAGGTTAGTTGATTCTGTGGGTTTTCTTGTCATGTTCTTTTTTTTTTTTTTTTTTTTTTTTGGTTTTGTGTTTCTTTTTTATTTATTTTTATTTTTATTATTAGTTACATTTTATTAACTCTGTATCCCAGCTGTATCCTGCTTCCTCATTCCCAATTCCACCCTCTCTCCCTTATCTTCTCCCTGCCCCTTTCCAAGTCCATTGATAGGGGAGGACCTCCACCCCTTTCATCTGACCCTATTATATCAGGCATCTTCAGGACTAGCTGCAAAGTCCTCCTCTGTGGCATAGCAGGGCTGTTTCTCCCTTGCGAGGTGGGGAGGTCAAGGAGCCTGCCATTGAGTTCATGTCAGAAATAGTTCCTGTTCCCCTTATTAGGGGAAAACAATTGGTTACTGAGCTACTACAGGCTACATCTGAGCAGAGGTTCTAGGTTATATCCATACATAGTCCTTGGTTGGATAAACAGTCTCATATAAGACCCCTATGTCCAGATATATTTGGTCCTTGTGGAGCTCCTGTCCTCTCCAGGTCATATTAACTCTCCCTTCTTTCTTATGATTCCCTGCACTCTGCCAAAGGTTAGGTTATGAGTCTCATCATCTGCTTTGATACACTGCTAGGTAGAGTCTTTCAGAGGACCTCTTTGGTCGGCTCCTATCTTGTTACTTGTTTTCTCCTATGTCCAATGTCCATCCCATTTGTCTTTCTAAGTGAGGATTGATCATCTTACCCGGGTCTTCTTTCGTGTTTATCTTCTTTAGATGTATAGATTTCATTATGCTTATCATATCTTATAGGTCTGTATAAGTGAGTATATACCATGTGTGTCTTTCTCTTTCTGTGATACCTCACTCAGAATGATCTTTTCTAGATCCCACCATTTCCTGCAAATTTCATGATTTCCTCATTTTTTAATTGTTGAATAATATTACATTGTGTAGACATACCAAATTTTCTGTATCTATTCCTCCGTTTATGGACATCTAGGTTGTTTCCAGGAATGGCTATCCTGCCAAAAGCAATCTACAGATTCAATGCAATTTCCACCAAAATACCAACACAATTCCTTACAGACCCTGAAAGAAAGATTCTCAGCTTCATATGGAGAAACAAGTAACCCAGAATCTCCAAAATGATCCTGTACAACATATCATCTGGAGGTATCTCCATCCCTGATCTCAAGTTGTACTACAGAGCAATAGTAATAAAACTGCATGGTATTGGCAAAGAAACAGAAAGGAGGATCAAAGGAACAGAATAGAAGACCCAGAAATAAACCCACACACCTATGAATACTCGATATTTGACAAAGAAGCCAAAACCATTCAATGGAAAAAAAGACAGCATCTTCAACAAATAGTGCTGATCCAACTGGATATCTACATACAGAAAAATGCAAGTAGATCCATATTTATCACCTGCACAAAAATAAAGTCCTAGTGGATCAAAGACCTCAACATAAAACCAGATACTCTAAATCAGTTAGAAGAAAAAGTGGGGAAGAGCCTGGAACTCATTGGCACAGGTGACAACTTCCTGATCAGAACACCAACAGCACAGGCTCTAAGAGCAACAATCAATAAATGGGACCTCATGAAACTGAAAAGCTTCTGTAAAGCAAAAGACACTGTTGTCTTGTCATGTACTTGATCCTTCTGGTTATTATAATCATTCCCCTTGTTCCACAGGATTCCTGAGTTCTGCTTAATATTCAGCTGTGTGTCACTGCATGTTTTTTTTTTTTTTCATTAGTTACAGGATGAAGTCTCTCTGATGACAACTGGGCTAGACAGAAATCTATGAATATAGCACAACAATGTGAGGAATCACAGAGACCTAAAGTAGAACTAAACACAAGTGTTGTCTTAAATGGATTCATTTGGGAAGACCCTTCTTATTTGTGGGTTGTACCAGTCCCTGATCATGAAAAACAGAACCATCTAAAGTAAAGAAGCATACTTCATATTAACATGTATGCACTAATTCATTTCTCTATGCTATTGACTGTGGATGTGATGTGTCCAGCTGCCTCCACGTCTTATCACCTTGATAATCCATCCAATATGGATTATAACCTATAACTATGATCCAGAATAAACCATTCCTCATTTATGTTGCTTTTGTTTGGTTATTCTGTCACAGTAATAGGAAACCAAACTAAAACAATTACTTACTGGTCACTTACTATAAATAAGATATCTTTTTAGGGAGAAATAGTCAAAAGAAACATAAGGGTCTCAATTTCAAAATATATATTGTGTAATGAATACACCAAGAGGTAATCAGGACAAATAGGTCAATCCCAAACTAAGGAAAGTAGGAATGTGCCAAGTGAGAATAAGAGCCACTAGAGGAAATGCTTCACTTACCAAAAAGAAAGCAAGATTAATGAGGGATTGAACAGTCATGAAACAATTTACTGAAGGAGTTCAAACTTCAATTAGAATATGGAAGAATGAATATATTTAGAGAGGAGAAGAGAATAATGGTCATCTAAGAAAGGACAAAGTCATGAGAAAAATCATATAGACATCGATGTGTTTGACACTCATGAAGTGCAATAAGGAGAGAAGTGTTGAGATGCTAATATATTTGCTAATTCAAGTTAGCAGTTTTTGAGATGATGCATTTCCCTATAAATTTCCAAATGTTCATAAAAAAAGTATTCACAAATGTAAACTTAGTTGACTTTATGAATCTAAATTTACCAAAACTTAAAGTATCTTTAGTATACTTTTATGTGGTACTGTAATTTTTTGCATACAAACAAGATCTTCTGTTATTTTATATGTATTCTGTATTTTTTATGTATAACTTTTTAAATTTTTATTTAATTACAGTTTATTCAGTTTGTATACCACCTGTAGCTCCCTCCCTCTTCCTCTCTCAATCTCACCCTCCCTCCCTTCCTCTTCTCCACCCATGCCCCTCCCACAGTCCACTGATAGGGGAGGTCCTCCTCCCCTTCCTTCTGACCCTAGCCTATAGGTCTCATCAGGAGTAGCTGCATTGTCTTCCTCTGTGGTCTGGTAAGGCTGCAACCCCCTTAGGGGGCGGTGATCAAAGAGCAGGCCAATCAGTTCATGTCAGAAACAGTCCCTATTCTTATTCCTATGGAATCCACTTGGACACTGAACTGCCATGTGCTACATCTGTGCAGGGGTTCTAGGTTATCTCCATGAGTGGTCCTTGGTTGGAGTATTCAGTATTTTAACTTTCTCATTATCTCATTCGTATCAAAACACATTTATAATAGTCATTAATATGTGTTATATTCGAAAGTAAAACAGTAAAATACAATTCTAATTTAAATAGGTGTGGCCCTTCTTCAGTGTTCTGAATTAGGTAATTTGATTTTATTTAAAACTATCTATTAAATGAAGGAATAAGTTCAGATCTGTAGTTTTAAAATTATTTAAGTATTTCAAATGAGACCCTTTCAATTTCTTTCCCTACACCTTCCTCTTTTACTTCCTTGCTTTCTCAATTTCATAGCCTCGTTTTCTATAAATAATAATTCCATACTCTAAGACAAAAGAGTCAAAACAAACTAAAGTATATCTGTGTAGTTGTTCTACTTGAATCAAGAGCACATCCTCTGTACACATTTATTCGTTATTCCTTCCCTTTGCCCCTACAGAGACAAAAACATACATTTCTTTTCTTGAATCACAGGAATTCAGGGAGCAAATACTGCAATACAGAGGATTTCTTCATTATGTGCTTGCACTCAGCTTTCTGTTTCTCCTTTTAGCTTTGTCCAGTACGTGTCTTTCAGAGTGTGTCTTTCCACCACCATATTTAATCCATTTAAAAAAATCCCTCACAGGCAGGCATGCCCACAAGCAAACTCAAAACAGACAGTACCTTACTGACAACCTCTTTTGATTCTGCATTCTGTCAAATTGTCAATTAAAGCTAACAATCACATCTCTCATTCATTTGAATGATTTCTTGGATTGCTGTCTACAGTGTACACGTTTCTGCTCATGTGTCAGGTAGAACAAGTACACAGATGTACTAAAGTTTGTCTTGTTTCTTTTGTCTTTGAATAAGAAATTATTGCTTATAGAAAAGGAGGACATGAAATTGAGAGGGCAAGGAAGTGTATGAGGAAGAGGTGGAGGGAAAAAGAGAGGAAGAAGATATAAATTTTAATTTCAACAACTTAGAATTAAGACAAATTTTTCTCATGTTTTTTCTTTCTAATGACATAACTCAACTTGATTTACATTTGATGCTAAAGTGACAATGAATGTTATTGATCAATGTATTTTTACATTTTAATATATTTATTAGAATATAATTACAACATTCTTCCTCTTTCCTTCCTTCAGCTTCACCCATGTTCTCTATCTCCAATGACTCTCATGTCAGTTACCTCTCAAATTGCACAGCTTCCTTTTCTTCGATTAGTATTGTAACACACATGCACATATACACAAAAATATATATAATATATAATATATATAATATACATAATATATATTCTGCTGAGTTCAGTTTTGATGACTATGCGTATATGATTTCAGATATGAATACTTTGTGTTAGAAAAGCAACACAATTAGAGGGTTTTTCTCTGAGAGAAACTAATTATCCCTCTTAGCAGTTATTAGTTGCCTATAGTACTTTGTCAAGGGTTAGGCCTTCATGAGATTTTCTTCCTTGCCATGTTATCATGTCTATTAATAGTGTCACTGTTCAGGTCTTCTTTAGGAAGCTATTTCTAGGAGATAAAGTTTTACAGATTTCCTTATCCTCTGAATCTTGATGATGTTTGCTCATCATCAAGAGTGATGAGGAGAGGAATTGTATTGAAGATGTATGCATTTTGTAATGGTCTCCATGTTCTGTAAAGAGAAGCTTTTTTGAAGAGATGGGAAAGCTACAATTATCTGAATCAGGATATATTTTTAGAATGTAGTTAGATGTTATGCTACTTTAGCAAAGTGGCAGTAGTAGATTCTCCTCTAAGATCCATGACCTCACTAGTTCTCTGAAGTTGGCTAGGTTTCTAGTACCAGACATGATTTACCTCCCATAGAGTGGACCTTAAGTCCAATTGGACAACTGTTGGTAACTGCCAAGATATGAGTACTTTTAGGGATTTCTTGCTGTCCTACTCATTATTGTGGCTCATAGGCATACCCTAATATCTTATTTCTCCATCAGTTAAAAAGTCCTAATATGAAACCTCATACATGAATTTATGCTGTTTCCTTGTCTCCTCTGACAGACTTAGTATTAGATGTCATATAATCAAAGCCATTCATAAATGCCTCATGATACATCTGTAAGTTTCTAATATAGTTATCTTTAGCCCTTCTCTTTATGCCTAGCTTCCAGCTCTCATCACATTGGGTCAAATGTGCATTATATTCACATAAGAAACGGAAATCCAGAAAAATATCCACAAACAAAAAAGCTCATAATAAATTCTCTCATGAATATATATTACTCTCTGTAAAATCACATGACAACATCTGATAACTCAAGACACTTTCCAGCCTTGAAAGCTGACAAAAATCAGGCAACAGTCACAGAGTTTAGCATGGCTCATCAGGACACACTGAAATTCTAAGGCCAAAGACAGCTAGCATAGTATTTAAAAAAAAAAAAAGCTACATCAGAGATGGAAGGTCTTTAATCTCCATGGGTACTATCAAACTTTATTTTGTCTAAAACAATTTTGGAAGTAAAAATGACTACATTCTGTCTCAGCTTAGAAAAAGCAAGTTAACATGACTCCTCATCTACAGAAACACAGAGAGATATATACTACAATCTTTGTTGTCTTGCCTTTAACAATGCTGGGAATTACTTTAAAATTTATCCTATTGATAGTGTCCATCACCTCAAAGAATTATATAAGATTAATGAAAAAACTCAATAGAAATATCTTACTTCTCATTTTATATGATATCATTTAATATACCCATTTAAAATATAATATTTTGTTTTTTTCAGTTACCTGTAATTATTTGAAGTCTAAATATATTGATGGGGAATTTCAGGAATAACAATAACTTTAATATTCTATACTCTTCTGATTAGTGTAAGGAAATCTTGAACTGTCCAATTATAACCTAATCAGGATGAATATGTTCAGGTTGCATAGGTTAAGTGCCCATTTCTCACTTAGAAGTTGTCTTAGTAATCAGAGTGGCTTTCACAGCATCACTGTGCTTATACTAGAATGACACTTGTTTTGCTTGACAGTAGACTCACAGTACAAAATTACAAGAGAAAGCAAATGCAAGAAAGAAGAAAAAATTCACATAATTAGTATATGGGACAGATTCTCAACCTATAATGAAATTAAATACTAGTAAACTCATCATCAGCTAAAAATATACTGAGTACAAAATACTTAGTACCCATAAATCCACCAAACATTATAACTTAGCTTAAACATTTATCTTAGCCTCTGGCTAGAAAAGTTATTTACACAATCCTATTTGATAATAAACTGCTAAATAGTTCATGTAATGCATTCATTCTTTACATCTAATAATTCTGGGAACACTATATGTTTTTCTTAGTGAATTAGTGGTTAATAGGGTGCAATGGCTTGATGTTGCTTTTCAAGATCACAAGGAGGGTAACCATAAGAAAGTTAAAAATATGGTTTCTATTCAATGTGTATAAATTTTGCACCATCACAAAATCCAAAACTCAGAGAGTGGGACCTATATATATTAGAAATCATTTGTGAATGGTTATAATTTTTCCATGTTTTTTTTTTTTTAGTTATTGTGGTTCATATCCTACTGTGCCTGGTTTGTGAATACATTTTCATTATTCTTATGTACACAAAGGGAAAATATAGTATATGTAAGTTTTCTGTAGTGTCCAGGTTTCCACTATATCTTTTGGATATATCACTATGGACAAACATATGCTACAGTACATGTCTACTGGGATCCTACTTGCACATCAAGAAGCAGATTGTAAGCATTGGAAAATCAAAGGAAAATACTCTGGCTTTACAATTTAATGTTCCTAGTGTTGCTATGTGGAGGAGTCTAGTTTCTGCTGCAAGTGCAGCTGGAATCTTGATTCTTCTACTCTGGAAAGACAAGAATTCATACAAAGGAATTCAAATAAAACATAGAATAAGCAATCAAGACTTTAATTAATGGAAAGGAGGAGGAGCTCCCCTATCAGTGGACTTGGAAAACGGCTTGGGATGAGATGAGGGAGGGTGGGTGGGATTGGGAGGGATACAGCTGGGATACAAAGTGAATAAACTGTAATTAATATAAAAAGTAAAAATAAATAAATAACAAAAAGTTTAATTGTGCAAGCAAATGATCAAGGATATGTTTTTTAGGCAAATAAAGTTGGCCAAACTGAGCAGCAATGCCCTGATCCTAATAGGCATGGGACTTGTATCTCTCCTCTCCCTATTACTCCTTCATTGTGTCTGCAACAGGACAGGCAGGTGCAAGAAAAGAATATGTTTTTCTCAGAAGCTAAATTTACCTAGAATTAAGTCTTTTGTAAGTATATGTATAAGATGTGAGAATATGTATAGGGATTTAGGCAGGACGAAGATGAAAATCTGAATAGTAGAAAGGGTAAGATGATTCTTCATAAGCTCCCCTGGAAAGGAAATCTTGAAGTTGCTTTAATCTCACCTAACTAGCATAGGTCACTAAGAACTTAACAACCTGATTTGGAGCTCATGGCCGATCCATTTAGAGTCTACCATCTCAACAATCTTATATTTGAGCACTGCTCGATTAGTGCCATTATCTTCAAATCCTGCCTATGTACTTCCTCAAAGAGCTAACATTCTAACTTACAGTATTATAAAGGGCAAGAGGCTTTCTCTGAAATGATTTAAAATACTATTATATTCATAAACTCTAAGTTCAAAGTGAAAATCTACTTCAATTAGTACATGCACATACTTTTCAAATACTCTATCGTGTCTTCTTTGATAAAGCTACATTTACTCAAAATGTAATTCTATTCACGAATAGAATTAAATGGAAAAAAATAAAGGGAAGAAAATAGTACCAGGAGGGTACTATATCAACAGTAAGTACAATTCAAAGAGGGATTCTCCTGTTGTACTGCTTTATAAATAGAAAATCACACTTTCATGGCTTTCCCTAAAACCATCAATAATATGTATGCTGAAATGGTCATCCTCTTATAACACAAGGAATTTCAATTAAGCAAAAGTATAAATGCTATGATTGCTCATAAAATTGCCACTAACAGTTTAGAATGATGGAACAGGAGAGAAAGACTGTAGGACATTACTTAATTACAACAGTTTTGATGTGAAATGGTATAATCCTCCTGGAAAGCATTTTAACAATACGCAACACAAGCATTTATGAACTGTGCATGCCCTAATAGCTATTTGAGCAGTTAATTCAGCATTTAGCAACATGGGAGAGAAGATCTGCTTCTCTTTCCCTTTGAGGTAAATGGCAACACTTGACTCTCTCCACTCCTTTGATTAGTTTAGGGGCAGTGAAATGTGAGCATGAATATTTCATTTCTAGGCAGGAGCACTTAAAAGCCAGCAAGCAATTCATTTCATTCTAATTCCCTGCCAGTGTATTCATGAGAACGTGTTGAGAGGGCAGTTTCAGGAAGTAAAGGAGCTTTGGTAAGCTTGATTCTAGACAGTAAACATAGCCACTGTACAATGGAATTGTAACATTAACAAGATACAAATCAGTGTTTTAAAGCATGAAGATTTAAGAACATTATCAGCATAACCTAACAAATTCAGACTAACAGAGTTTGTCCAAAAAGTTTATATGAATATACATAAGGTAATTTTTTAAATAATTTTAAATTAGAAGTCCAAGAATCTCATAGAACAGAATTTTGAAGTAGACGGTAGCAGCAAATCTTTTTAGTATAACTACTACACAACTATTAAAAGTTATGTCATGTGAGAGCTCAATGAGTAGAGTTATTGTCACTCAGTCATGAACATCTAAGTTTGAATTCTCCAAACCACATAAAGCCAGGCCCAGTAGCATATATATTCAATTCAAGTATGCCTAAAGGGTTATGGTGGGCAGAGAGACAAGAAGAATCTCAATAAGCTCACAGACTTAGTATATGCAACAGGGAACAAAAAGGCCCTCTCTCAAACAAGTTGGAAAAGGTAAAGACTGACACTCATTGTCTTCTGACCTACACACAGACACACACACACACACACACACACAGGCAAACACACACCTTGGTACTCTTGTGCCTTTTCTTACACATACATGAACACACATCATACACAGATACACACATATACACTTAAAATTATATTGTACGAATTTATGAATTACTATTTTAGTGTGAAATTATAGTATTTACACACACTCACATGTAGAAAATCTTACACTCTTGGGCTTCTGTGTTGAGAAACTTTAGGAGGTCAATTCTATTTGGAGGACATAAATCACTGAGGACACGCCCTTGGGTGCTATACCTTGCCATGCATCCTTCTTTTTTCTTTTTTCTGCTTCCTGTGTACTGTGAGGTAAAAAGGATCACCTGTTCCAACTATCCTAATGTTCTGCCCAAGTATATGAGGCCAAGCAACCATATTCTGCATACTCTGCAATTGTGAGAAAAAAATGAATCCTCCCTCATTGGAACTTTTTTAAAGTTATTATTATTATTATTATTATTATTTACAATTTATTCACTTTGTGTCCACCTATAGCCCCGTCCCTCATCTGCCTCTCACCCCAGACCCACAATCCCTCCTTCTTTTCTCCCTGTGCCCCTCCCCTAATCCACTGATAGGAGAAGCCCTCCTCCCCTACTATCTGACCCTAGCCTATCAAGTCTCATCAAAACAGAGAACAGGACAGGAGCCTACCACATAGAGCCTCTGAAAGACTCTGCCCAGCAGGGTATCAAAGCAGATGCTGAAATCCATAGCCAAAATTTGAGCATAGTGCAGGAAATCTTATGGAAGAAGGGAGAGAAAGAAAGACCTGGAAGGTAGAGGAGCTCCATAAGGAACTGTTCTTTTTATTAATTTGATCATAGCTATATAAACATAATAAAGGAAATAAGACCAATAAAACTAGGACTATTATTGTACCTGCCTGACAGTAGGTATCTTAGAATTTTGTAACTGATACATTGGATGAATTCAGAAATATTTGGAGTGCTTAAATAAGAGAATTCTTAAAATGATACAAGCAAGATGTAATGGGTTTGTCTAGTAGGAACACACACCAAAACATGGACAGGTATGAAGACAATAAAGACAAATAAGTTTTCAGATGGAAATGAGACTGCATTGGAAATGAGACAAGCAATGCAATGTGCCTTACATTATTGCAAAGAATACAGTCACATTCTTCTGAGAGTTTATGGCAAACCGACTATAACAGCAATAGAATAACTAATCTCACAGAAGGAATTTTAGGGCAGTCCCTCATTCAAGTGGTGGCTGCAAGTGGATTATCTCTGGCTTCTTTTAATCAGGTGTACAGTGAAAATTGAAAAAAAAAAAAGAAAAACAGCTGAGATGCTGAGATGTAAGATTTACAATCTTGGGATCTGGCCAAAAATACTGAGTAAAGTTGTTTCCAAGGAGGCATGATTTTGGAAGAGAACAGCACAATTTAAAATAAGCCAAACACTTTGTATAAGATTAATAAAAATGACTCCTTGAGGATACCTCAGAAATTAAACTGGTCCTGTCTGCTCTTAGCTTAAAGGATTAAAAAAGTTAATTCATCATAAAAAAAGGTTGGGTATGGTGGTCCACATCTGTAATCTCATAATGTGAGAGGTTAGGGCAGAACTATCATGAACCAGATGCTAGCCTGATCTACATAGTGAGTAACAAGACAAAAAGAATCATGACTCCAGATGCCTTGCTCACACAGGGCCACTAAGACAGTTGTTACCCTAGTATTTCAATTCTGAAGCTCTAGTTAAAGGAGTTCCACCTAATGTTCAAGCTGGTAGCTGATCCTGGCATTTTCCATGTTTTTTCAGGTATGAAAAATGGAAGTGATGTGTAGTCAATCAAGCCTCTACTTACATTTCGTAGGCTGGTCTAAGAGGTCAGGTAACATATGAACAGCATCAGATGCCCTGCAAGAAATCCTGAGTAGATAGTGGATGAAGCTATAAGAGTTGGTCCTAAATTGCAACGAAAAATTAAAGAAGCTAGAAATGAATGAAACATGAAAAGTCCATTCAAAAAAGTGATGGTATTGTGTGGATCCAGCCTAAGTGTGAGATAACATAGATTGTAAAGAAAAGAGAAATATATACTCGGCTACCCAAGCTTATTTGGGTTTACAATATACTACCACTGTTCCAGTTGATAGATATGAATTTAGAGGATTTAATATTTACCTTGTCGGGGTTTGTTTTTGCTCTGGTTAGCTTTCTATGCCTCTTTTGTTCCTCTTTGAAAGGAGAATGTTTATTCTCTTTTATTGGATATTTAAGGCATATAATTTTCTTTTTGGTTCTACAGGGGCTTATAGCTAAAAGTCTGCTTTGGGTTTTAAAAGAGACTTTGAACTCAGGCTTTTGAACAATGTTAAAACTATGAAAACTTGATGGACTAAATAGACCTTGTAATATGAAACTACCAGGGCCATTTGGGAACCTCAATTTAGAATATTACAGAGTCAATGTGAAATGATGTTCATGGGATCACATTTAGAATGTCTAAAATCAGTTATTGGTCCTATTTGGGAAGGTTGTAGAAACTTAAGAGAAGAGGCTTAGTTAGAAGGAGGAAGTTGGGCTGGCAAAACAGGTTGGCTATTAAAGAATAAAGTTGACAACAGCAACAAAAAAAAGACAAGAAACAATTCACTGGGGCTAGGTCTGGTTCTGTTTCTTCCTGTACTCCTGTATTTCTCTGCTTCCTGTCCACCATAAGATTTAAAAACTCTTCCTATGTCCTAATACTTGACTAGAGTGTGCGAGCACTAGTTTAAATCCCCCAAAATCACAAAAAAAAAATCCACAAAATACAAGCTCTTCTACCAATAGTTCAGTCTAGGTATATAGATCAATAACTATGATCTAAGCGCCTTTTGAGACCAAAAAGGAGCCAAAAAATGTATCTTTCTTCCTTTAAGTTTTCTTCTTAGGTATTTTTGTTGCAGATACACAAAGTAATTAACATATATGATGAAGACTATTAATGACAACATTGAGAGAAAACAGTTAAGCTACAAACCGTACTTGTACTATCCAGTTTTTGCTACCAATACACACCTCACATGTGCATACGCCAAAATGTTAACATTGGTTAACAGTGATGAGCATGACGTGTTCCACTTTCCCTTTCTCTCAATTATAATTGCAGAAAACATACATGCCCATGCAACAGTTTCAAAGGATTGATTTTTAATATTAACAAAATCACTGTTAATTCAAAGGCCTACATGAGGTTAATGCCGTTTAAGGAATTATTATTTTTTTTACTTTTATTTTTGCTCCAACAAGGATATAAACAGTATCAACACACACACAAACACAGATAAAAATAGCTTATCTTAAAAATATGCACATACAATAAGTATCTTCAGCAAAAAGTAGGTAAGTCTGATTTATTTCCTTTCATTTTTCTAGCTTATGGGCAGCTGTTCTTTTACTCATAAACCTGCTGCTACTACTAGGAAAATCAAGCGAAGACCCTGAAGGGTGATTTTTAATCATTTATGGTGAGCTCTGGGGAAGAAAAGAAGCTATTGTTATGCAACTCACAGAACCCTTCCACCTTCTCTTTTCAACTTCATTTTGGTTCTGCTACTTCAAGATTTAAATACTAGATGAATTTTGAAAGGGGATTTTAATAAGACACAAGCAGTTTTTATAATTTCTTTGCAACTAGGAGAGTTATGTTCCTTATTGCCTTTATCAGGATGACAATTTATGCTACATATAATTACCATGACACTTCACTACTGATTTGTATGGCAGAGAAGGTGGGGAAGAAAAGATTCCACATTTAAATAAGGGCCAGATAATTACGGTATGAGTTGATGTGTACTCATGGGTACTTTATATGAGGATTTTCTTTATTACTGTTATTCCTAAAAAAGAAATGAGAAATGTTTAAAACAATCAAGAAAAAGACCAATAAGATGTTAATAGACACAATGTACAGCTACACACTATATATATATATATATATATATATATATATATATATAATTTTTTTTCCAAGACAGGGTTTCTCTATGTAGCCTTGGCTGTCCTCCACTTTCTTTCTTTGTAGACCAGGCTGGCCTCAAACTTACAGAAATCAACCTGCCTCTGCCTCCCTGAGTGCTAGGTTATAGGTGTGAACCACTGCACCCAGCTGCCTAGTAATAATAAATTATAAAAAATCACTTCAAAATTTGACATATAAACATCCATGCTGAACCTTAGCTAGCCAAGGCAAGAAAAAGAAAACATAACATTCATTGCCATTCTTTTTTTCCAACAAGCATTTATTGACTCTACTGCATACCTGCATTAGAATACTAGTATACAGCTAGAGTGCTTTTTAGCTGATGAAACACATGAACATGACATAGATGGTGTGATGAGATAAAAGAACAGGTACAAGTAAAAAGTTTGAGGCCACCTCTTGTAAAATATATCCTAAGCACTCTCCTCTGAAGGAGAGAGTGACTTTCCACAGCCTGAAGACATTAAGCCATACATTGCTTTAGGTCTGTCTTCAGGACAGAATTAAGAACTTGGCTGTGCTATGACCTAACAACCTCTAATTTATGGTCTAACCCTGCACCCAGTATCTCCATGCTTTTCATCCTATACATTACATAAAACTAAACCCCATGGTGTGGAACTTCCTACCACTCTCTTAAAGGCTATAAAAGGTCTCTATTATTTTTTAATGAAATTTTTATTTTTTATATTAATTACAGTTTATTCATTTTGTATCATAGCTATAGCATCCTCCCTCATTCCCTCCCAATCTCACCCTCCTTCCCTCATCTCCTCCTATGCCCCTCTCCAAGTCCACTGATAGGGGAGGTCCTCCTCCCCTTCCATCTGACCCTAGCTTATCCTGTCACATCAGAACTGGCTGCATTGTCCTCCTCTGTGGCCTGGCAGGATTGCTTCCCCAATTCAGGGGAAGAGGTCAAAGAGCTAGAGTACAAAGTGAATAAACTGTAATTAATATAAAAAAATTAATTAAAAAATAATAAGAAAAAGAAGAATGAACAGTTCATGATATACATAGTAATTATTCCATAAACAGCATTTCAGACAGCCAAGTCCAGGTTTGAAAGTACCACAGCTTCTGGACTTCTCTATAAAGGAGAGCATTGGATCATGTTCACCTCAGTCAATTGTTATATTATGTGTTTCTAATGAGCATGGCAAATTGCTGCAAGGAAAAACAGCCATGGGATTCTAGATAGCTGCATAATGAAATTTTTTAAATTCAGTTTAAAATTTAAAAAAAAATGTCCCATATTCTCCTTTCTTCATGGGGTTTCTCTGTAGGCTCTTTTTTTTCACTTCTGTGCCAACCATCACTATGTTGCCTATTGCATCTCTTCTGTTTAATTTTCCTATAAGACACCCTTCTTAATGAAAATCTCCAAGGTTTGAAGGAAAACCTCCTTTCCTCTGTAAAGTCTGATAGTGCTGAAATAGTGTACCATCCTTTTCTAATGCTCTCCCATCTCAAAGACAGGTCTTTTCTTCAGTAGAGGCCATGTCCTCTCACATAATAAATCTCGTTCCTGAATCATAATTTTGTTTCATCTTCTTACCTGAACTAACCCACCTGATGCTTCTTATGTCTATTTTCTTCTAACAATAAGGTGATAGTGCTTCAAAATAATTTTTTTAAAGAATAAAATAAATTAATTTTGCTTATACACTTGTTTTCTTGTTTACTATGTTCATGTAACAAGTAAGCTTTGTCCATGAATAGGCATTGTTCCTTTCCATCATCATTGTTGCTAGTTCTGGCATCCAGTATTCGATATGGTATAGGAGTGTCTGCTGACTACATGGATTTTTAGATAAGAGACAAGAGATAGCAATTATAGATGTAGTCTCAAGTTTTGTTGTTTACTGTGCCAGTGTGAAAGATGAATGTGATCAGGTAATTTTAATGAAGAATTATTAGCTATTAAGGAAACTGCAAAAGACAGAACAAACAGAACTAAAACTGTGTTGAGTGACTTCATGAAAGAAGAAAATAGTAATGTATTGCCTCATAAATAGCGACCTAAAGCAAGTTATGCAAGAAAATTGGGAAATGAGAGCATACAAGTTTATTTCTGTTGCCATGAAAAAATATACTACACTGAGAAATTTATTCATAATAGATGTTAATTTGTTAGAGCTTCAGCAATTAGGAAGTTTGAAAGAAAGATGCCAGCAGATTCAGGGTCTCGTACAGCTGTTCTTGGCTTCCCAGTGTCCACAATTAGCATGAGGACAAAAGACACCAGGGTATTCATGTATACTCTTACAAAATGTACAGGTAGATTCCTGTGGGTATTTGTTATTTTTCCAGTAGTATAAAATATATGAGAATGGCAACATATAAATAGAAAAAGCTTATTTTTGCTTTTACTGTAGGAGTTTCATATGATCACTTAGTCCTATTACATCATTGTGAGAGTCGGTAACACAGTGTCTAAGCCACTGGACAACCTATTACATGGATCATTAATGTTTGCTTTGTCACTAAAACCCTCTACTCAAATTATTTCTTTTACATACATTTGCCTGTATGTTCATATATTCCATTTGCTCATTTTTGCTTAGACTTTCTGTGTTTATTACAATAAACCAATAAATTTGTGAAAAGTACTTGCTTTGTTTCACTTATAATTTGACTAAGAAATTCATTACCGACAAGGGCGGGGGGACAAGATGGTGGCACCAGGAGAACACTGCATCTGAGGAGCAGGACAAAATTTTTCATACAGGGACCAAGATACTGAACTCTGGCCCCTAAAACAACAGCAATCATGTTTCCCAGGTGAGAGGAAACGCCCACTGCATGGGAATCAGTCGGGTCCACTCTCAGGCCACACAGCAAGAACCCAGAAGAGATCTCGGGTCCTCAGGCACTAGGTTGCCTGACCAGAGCCACATGTCTGCTTGTCCTTATCACCTTCCCAGGCTGATCGGTGGGCACAAAAACACCAGACTGAGAATCCCAGTCACAAGAAAAACCCTCGGGGAAAGAATGCAGTGGGACTGGCCACGGGTCACCCAGTCTTTACCTGGAAAAGGTCTCACAGACCAGCTGGTACAAGCCGCCCTCACTGAACTGGGCTCAAGCAAACTCTCCCTAGCATGGATAGTTGCTACCTGCCCAGCTCTCCAGCACAGAGGAAGCTGTGTGCACCAGTGCAACAGAGACTGCGAAACCCTGTCAGGAGAGGCCTCCAAGGGAAGGAAGGAAATGGTGCTGACTTAGGTCACCTAGGCTTTGCCTGGGGAAGGTCTCCCATAGCACCAGGTATAAGCTGCTATCACTGAACTGGGCCCAAAACAGGACACAGAGAGTTGTTGGGTGTCCAGCTCTCCTGCACAGACAGAGGTGTGCACCCCAGGAGAGATTGAGAGTCCCTGTCAGGAATAAAGCCCACAGGGAAGGAAGGAAATGGGAACCCAAATTAGGTTATCCAGTATATCCCTGGGAAATGTCTCCCAGACTAGTGGGCAAGCGTGCTGGCCTCCAGCCCAGAGACCTGCTTTGTAGCAACTATTCCTCACACACAGAACAGTGCGCCTCCAGGACACGAGAGACTTGGAGTCACTGTCGGGAGAAATGCTCACATGGTACAAAGCAAAAGAGACGGACTTAAACCATCCAGTATATCCCTAGAAAAGGCCCCACAGACTGGCCCAACCCAAGGACCTGCTGTGCACCATATAGCCAGCTGTTACCAGGAGAGCAGTTCTAACCCACCAAAGATTACAGCTTGGGTACTGGGGCACAGAGCCCCAACGTCAGACCTAAAAAAGCCCGAGATCCCAGAGATCAACCCCCAGATACTGCTCCAAGAGGCAACCAGTTATCCCTAACAAAACTGACCAAACCAAGGGACACACAGGTTACAACAGCAAATCACTAAATTTACAGCAAGAAACCCAGAAGCAGGGCAGCTGTCTCCAGGACTTCTCTGGGTGAGAGGAGAGCCCTCTCAACTAACAAGGACCACAGTTACCACTCAGGTCTCTATGCCTGAGGTGAACTGGGGCAACTCCTGAAAAACACCAGCCATACAATGACTATACCCAAAAACCAGAGGAGGCTTCCTTCAGGAAAAACCATCTTCCTGCCAAGGGGATTCTCTCCACCACAGGATTCCAAGAACCACCCGAAACTAACTCCAAACACCTATATATAGGCCAATGGGTAGAGGCCAGCATAAAAGCGCAACCAACAAAAGACAGAGCAATATGGCATCTCCAGAAACCAGCAGTTATCCATGGGCAAGTAGCCCTGGTCACCCCAACAAAAATGAAATTCAAGAAGATGACCTAACATCTATGCACATGAAGAGGATAACAGACTAAACAAATAAAATGCATAAAGACCTAGAGGAAGAAAAATTCAATTAGATTGTGGCCATCTGTAAAGAAACAGAGGAAGATAAAAAACAAGCAGATTGAAAGGAAGAGGTCAAAGTGTCACTATTTGCAGATGATATGATAGTATACATGAGCGACCCCAAAAATTCAACCAGAGAACTCCTTCAGCTGATAAACACCTTCAGCAAAGTGGCAGGATACAAAATCAACTCAAAAAAATCAGAAGCCCTCCTATATACCAAAGACAAAAAGGCTGAGAAAGAAATTAGGGAAACAACACCCTTCACAATAGCCACTAATAACATAAAGTACCTTGGTGTGACCCTAACCAAGCAAGTGAAAGACCTGTTTGAGAAAAACTTCAAGTCTCTGAAGAAAGAAATCGAAGAAGATATCAGAAGATGGAAAGATCTCCCGTGCTCATGGATTGGTAGGATTAACATTGTGAAAATGGCCATACTGCCAAAAGCAATCTACAGATTCAATGCAATTCCCATCAAAATACCAACTCAATTCTTTACAGACCTTGAAAAAAAGATTCTCAGCTTCATATGGAGAAACAAAAAACCCAGAATCTCCAAAACGATCCTGTACAACAACAGATCATCTGGAGGTATCTCCATTCCTGATCTCAAGCTGTACTACAGGGCAACAGTAATAAAAACTGCATGGTACTGGCATAGAAACAGAAAGGAGGATCAATGGAACCGCATAGAAGACCCAGAAATAAATCCACACACCTATGAATACTCGATATTCGACAAAGAAGCCAATTCCATTCAATGGAAAAAAGACAGCATCTTCAACAAATGGTGCTGGACCAACTGGATGTCTACATGCAGAAAAATGAAAATAGATCCATATTTATCACCCTGCACAAAACTAAAGTCAAAGTGGATCAAGGACCTCAACATAAAACCAGATACCCTAAATCAATTGGAAAAAAAAGTGGGGAACAGCCTAGAACTCATTGGCACAGGAGACAACTTCCTGAACAGAACACCAACAGCACAGGCTCTAAGAGCAACAATCAATAAATGGGACCTCATGAAACTGAAAAGTTTCTGTAAAGCAAAGGATACCGTCATCAAAACAAAACGACTGCCTACAGATTGGGAAAGAATCTTCACTAACCCTTTATTTGACAGAGGACTAATATCCAGTATATACAAAGAACTAAAGAAGCTGAAAAGCAGCAATCCAAGTAATCCAATTAAAAAATGGGGAACAGAGCTAAACAGAGAATTCTCGACAGAGGAATATCGAATGGCAGAAAAACACTTAAAGAAATGCTCATCCTCATTAGCCATCAGGGAAATGCAAATCAAAACGACCCTGAGATATCACCTTACACCCATCAGAATGGCCAAGATGAAAAACTCAAGCGATAACACATGCTGGAGGGGTTGTGGAGAAAGGGGAACCCTGCTCCACTGCTGGTGGGAATGTAAACTGGTACAACCACTCTGGAAAGCTATCTGGCGCTTTCTAAGACAAATAGGAATAGTGCTTCCTCCAGACCCAGCTATACCACTGCTAGGTATATACCCAAAGTTTGTTCAAGTACACAAAAAGGACACTTGCTCAACAATGTTTATAGCAGCTCTATTTGTAATAGCCAGAACCTGGAAACAACCCAGATGTCCATCAACGGTGGAATGGGTACAGAAATTGTGGTATTTTTATACAATGGAATACTACTCAGCAATCAAAAAGGAGGAAATCATGAAATTTGCAGGCAAATGGTGGGATCTAGAAAAGATCGTTCTGAGTGAAATATCCCAGAAGGAGAAAGACAAACACGGGATATACTCACTTATATAGACCTATAAGATATGATAAACATAATGAAATCTATACACCTAAAAAAGATAATCAATTGAGCAGACATGGGGTAAGATGATCAATCCTCATTTAGAAAGACAGATGGGATGTGCATTGAACGTATGACAGGAGTCTACTGAGCGCATCTGAAAGACTCTAACTAGCAGTGTTTTCAAAGCAAAGACTCATGACCAAACCTTTGGCAGAGTACAGGGAATCATAAGAAAGAAGGGGAGTTAGTCTGATGGGGAAAGGATAGGAGCTCCACAAGGACCAAATATATCTGGGCACAGGGTCTTTTCTGAGACTGACATTCAACCAAGGACCATGTATGGATATAACCTAGAACCTCCACTCAGATGTAGCCTGTGGTAGCTCAGTAACCAATTGGTTTCCCAAAGTGAGGGGAACAGGGACTATTTCTAACAGGAATTCAATGACTGGCTCTTTGGTCTCCCCACCCCCGAAGGGAGAAGCAGTCCTGTTAGGCCACAGAGGAGGGCTTTGCAGCCAGTCCTGAAGATACCTGATAAAACAGGATCAGATGAATGGGGAGGAGGTCCCCCCCATCAGTGGACTTGGAAAGGGGCACGGTGGAGATGAGGGAGGGAGGGAGGGAGGGACTGGGAGGGAATGAGGGATCGGGACACGGCTGGGATACAGAGTTAATAAAATGTAACTGACAAAAAATAAATAAAATAAAATAAAATAAAAAAAAAAAAACAAGCAGATTATGGCCATCCATGAAGAAATACAGTAAGCTGCAGCTAAACATTATGTGGCCTTTACAGAGGAAATACTTAAATCACTGAAAGAAATAAAAGAAACAGAGGATTGTTCAAACAAACTGCTAAAGTAATTGAAAGAAAAACAGGAAAATACAGTCAGACAGGTGAAGGAAATCAACAAAATGGCTCAAGACATGAAGATAGAAATGGAAAAATTAAAGAAAAAATGGAGGAAATTGTGGAGAGAAAGAACTTAGGGAAGAAAACAGGAATTACAGAGGTAAGCATAACCAATAGACTACAAGGGATGGAAGAAAGAATCTCAGGTGTGGAAGATACAATGGAAGAAATTGATGTATCTGTCAAAGAAAATATTAAATCTAAAAAATTCCTGAAACAGACCGTCGAAGAAATTCAAGACAACATAAAAAGACAAAACCGAAGAATAATAGGAATCGAGGAAAAAGAAGATTCCGTCCTCCAAGGCCCAGAAAATATTTTCAACAAAATCATTGAAGAAACTTTCCCTAACTTACAGGAGAGGCCAATAAGAATACAAGAGGCTACAGAACACCCAGTAAATTAGACCAGAAAAGAAAATCCTCCCGTCACATAATAATCAAAACCGTAAGGATACAGAACAAATAAAAAGATACTAAAAGCTGCAAGGGAGAAAGGCCAAGTAACATATAATGGCAAACCCATTAGAATCACACCTGACTTTTCAACAGAGATTCGAGAGCCAGAAGAGCCTGGATGGATATCTTGCAGACCCTAAGAGAACACATATGTCAGCCCAGGCTACTATACCCAGCAAAACTCTCAATCCTCATAGAAGGAGAAAACAAGATATTCAATGAAAGAAACAAATTTTATCAATACCTACACACAAATCCGGGTGTTACAGAAGACACTGGAAGGGAAAACACAGCCCAATAAAACTAGCTACTTTCTGTCACGAACATTTCCACATTTGGCTAAGGCTGAGGATCTGGCTTGCTTCCATGTATGTGGACCTATCTGCATTGCCCTCGTGGCACGCCTGGGTTGGCTACCCAGAGGCTATTTAAGCTGTGGGCTGGCTTTCCCCAGGGTCAGATGATTGTTCAAGGTTCCTGAATAAACTGCATTGAAAAAAAAATAAAAAAAAAAAACACTGTAATCATTACTCGTTACCAGGATAGATCATGAATATGTAGGTGTCCTTTTTTTCATATTTTGGTGAGGTTAAAAAATACCAACTTATATTAGTTTCTAAGAACAGTTATAATAAAATATAGAAAATTGTGTGACAGGAAAAAAAAAAACTAGCTACTTTCAAGGAAACATAGGAAATAATTAACCTCACTACAGTAAAACAAAAAGCAACGAAGCACACAAACTTATGACCACAGCCAACATCAAAATCAAAGGATCTAACAGCCACTTGTCATTAATATCTCTCAACATCAGTGGATTGAATTCTCCAATAAAAAGACACAGACTAAAAGAATGGATGCATAAACAAGAGTCAGCAATCTGTTGCATACAAAAAACACACCTAAGTCACAAAGATAGACATTACCTGAGGATAAAGGGTTGGAAGACAGCTTTCCAAGCAAACGGGCCCAAGAAGCAAGCAGGAGTAGCCATTCTAATACCTGATAAAATAGATTTTCAACCAAAAATAATAAACTGATATGGGGAAGAACACTTCAAAACAATCAAGGGAAAATTCCACCAGGAAGACATCACAATCCTGAACATCTATGCCCCAAACACAAGGGCACCCACATTTGTTAAAGAAACATTCATAAAACTTAAACCACACGTAGATCCCCACACATTAAGAGTAGGAGACTTCAATACCCCACTCTCAACAAAAGACAGTTCAACAAAACAGAAATTAAACAAAGAAACAATGTCTCTAACAGAGGTCATGGATCAAATGGACCTAATAGATATTTACAGAATTTTTCACCCAAACAGAAAAGAATTTACCTTCTTCTCAGCACCTCATGGAACGTTTTTCAAAATAGACCATATAGTTGTTCACAAAGCGAGCCTCAACCGATACAAGAATATTGAAATAATCCCTTTTATCCTGTCTGATCACCATGGAATAAAGCTCGACCTCAACAACAACAGAAATAGCAAAAAGCCTACACACACATGGAAATTGAACAAATTGCTACTAAATGACAACTGGGTGAGGGAAGAGATAAAGAATGAAATTAAAGTCTTCCGAGAATTCCATGAAAATGAAGGCACAACATACCCAAACTTGTGGGACACAATGAAAGCAGTGCTAAGAGGAAACTTCATAACACTAAGTGCCTTCAAGAAGAAATTTGAGACAGCTCATTCAAGGAACTTAATGGCTCACCTGAAAACCCTAGAAAAAAAAAAAAAAAAAAAAAGAAGCAGACATACCAAAAGGAAGTAGACGGCTGGAAATAATCAAACTCAGGGCTGAAATAAATCAATTAGAAACAAATAACACAATTCAAAGAATCAATGAAACCAAGAGCTGGTTCTTTGAGAAAATCAACAAGATAGAAAAACCCTTAGCCAAGCTAACTAAAAGGCAGAAAGACGCCATCCAAATCAACAAAATCAGAAATGAGAAGGGGGACATAATTACAGACACTGAGGAAATCCAAACAATCATTAGGACTTATTTCAAAAGTCTATATGCCACAAAATTTGAAGATCTAACTGAAATGGCCAATTTTCTTAATCGATTCGACTTACCAAAGCTGAATCAGGACCAGGTAAAACAATTAAATAGTCCTTTATCCCCCAAGGAAATAGAAGCAGTCATCGAAAGTCTCCCATCCAAAAAAAGCCCAAGACTAAATGGTTTCAGCGCAGAATTCTACCAGACCTTCAAAGAAGAGCTACCACCAATTCTCTTCAAACTATTCCACAAAATAGAAACAGAAGGAACACTACCAAACTCATTTTATGAAACCACAGTCACCTTGGCACGTAAACCTCACAAAGACCCAACAAAGAAAGAGAATTTCAGGCCAATCTCCCTTATGAATGTTGATGCAAAAATGCTCAACAAAATACTTACAAACCGAATACAAGATCACATCAACGATGTCATCCACCATGACCAAGTAGGCTTCATCCCAGGTATGCAGGGATGGTTCAATATATGGAAATCCATCAATGTGATCAATCATATTAACAAACTGAAAGAAAAAAACCACATGATAATCTCCTTAGATGCTGAAAAAGCATTTGACAAAATCCAACATCCATTTCTGTTTAAAGTCTTGGAGAGACCAGGGATACAAGGCACATATCTAAACATAGTAAAGGCAATATCCAACAACTGGATAGCCAACATGAAACTAAATGGAGAGAAACTTAAAGAAATCCCAATGAAATCAGGGACAAGGCAAGGCTGCCCACTCTCTCCATATCTCTTCAACATAGTTCTGGAAGTCCTTGCTAGAGCAATAAGACGGTTGAAGGAGCTCAAGGGGATACATATTGGAAAGGAAGAGGTCAAATTATCACTATTTGCAGATGATAAGATAGTATACCTAAATGACCCCAAAAATTCTACCAGGGAACTCCTAGCAAAGTGGCCAGATACAAAATTAACTCAAAAAAAAAAAAAATCAGTAGCCCCCCTGTTTACAAAAGACAAAAGGGCTGAGAAAGAAATTAGGGAAACAACACCCTTTACAATAGGCACAAATGACATAAAGTACCTTGGTGTAACCCTAACCAAGCAAGTCAAAGACTTGCTTATGAAAAAAATTTCAAGTCTCTGAAGAAAGAATTAGAAGAAGATATCAGAACATGGAAAGATCTCCCATGCTCATGGATTTGGCAGGATTAACATAGTAAAAATGGCCATCTTACCAAAAGTGATCTAAAGATTCAATGCAATTCCCATCAAATTACAAACATAATTCTTTACAGACCTGGAAAGAAAAATTCTCAACTTCATATGGAATAACAAGAAACCCAGAATTGCTGAAACAATCCTCTACAAATGATATTCTGGAGGTATCTCCATCTCTGATCTCAAGCTGTACTATAGAGCAACAATAATAAAAACCGCATGGTACTGGCATAGAAACAAAATGGTGGATCAATGGAATCGAACAGAAGATCCAGAAATAAACCCACACACTTATGGACAGCAGATCTTTGACAAAGATGCCAAAACAATACAATGGAAAAAAGATAGCATCTTCAACAAATTGTGCTGGTCTAACTGGATGTCTACATGTAGAAAAATGCAAATAGATCCATACTCATCACCCTGCACAAAACTAAAGTCCAAGTGGATCAAAGACCTCAACATAAAACCAACATATTAAATCGTTTAGAAAAAAAAGTGGGGAAGACCCTAGAACTCATCGGTACAGGAGACAACTTCCTGACCAGAACACCAACAGCACAGTCTCTAAGAGCAACAATCAATCAATGGGACCTCATGAAACTGAAAAGCTTCTGTAAAGCAAAGGACACAGTCATCAAAACAAAACGATTGCGTACGGATTGGGAAAGAATCTTCACCAACCCTTTTTCTGACAGAGAGCTAATATCCAGTATATATAAAGAACTAAAGAAGCTGAAAAGCAGCAAAACAAGTAACCCAATTAAAAACTGGGGAAAAGAGGCAAACAGAATTCTCTGTAGAGAAATACAGAATGGCAGAGAAACACTTAAAGAAATGCTCAAAGTCATTAGCCATCAGGGAAATGCAAATCAAAATGACCCTGAGATTTCACCTTAACAGCCATCAGAATGGCCACATTGAAAAACTTGAGTGACAACACATGCTGGAGAGGCTGTGGAGAAAGGAGATCCCTCTTCCAGTGCTGGTGGGAATGTTAACTTGTACAACCACTCTGAAAATCCTTCTGGTGCTTTCTCAGTCAACTAGGATTTGTGCTTCTTCAAGATCCAGCCATACAACTCCTAGGCATATATCCAAAAGAGGCTCAAGTACGCAATAAAGACATTTGCTCAACCATATTTTTTGCAGCTTTATTTGTAATAGCCAGAAGCTGGACATAGCCCATATGCCCCTCAACTGAAGAATGGATGCAGAAATTGTGGTACATCTACACAATGGAATATTACTCAGCAATGAAAAATAAGGAAATCATGAAATTTGCAGGTAAGTGGTGGGACTTGGAATGGATCATCCTGAGTGAGCTATCCCAGAATTAGAAAGACACACACGGTATATACTCACTCATATATACATGTAATATTGGATAAACCTACTAAAATCTGTACATCTAAAGAAATTAATCAAGAGAGAGGACCCTGACTAAAATGCTCAATCCCCATCCTGAAAGGCAAAGAGGAAGGACATTAGAAGAAGAAGAAAACAGAAACAAGCTAGAAACCTGCCACAGAGGGCCTCTAAAAGGCTCTGCCCTGCAGACTATCAAAGCAGATACTGAGATTTTGGCCAACTTTTGGGCAGTGTGCATGGAATCTTATGTAAGAAGTTGGAAATAGTAAAATCTGGAGAGGACAGGAACTCCAGAAGTAGAGCAACAGAACCAGAAAATTTGAACACAGTGGTCTTCCCAGAGACTCATACTGCAACCAAGTACCATGCATGGAGATAACCTAGAACCCCTGCACAGATGTAGCCCATGGCAGTTTAGTGTCCTAGTGGGTTACATAATAATGGGAAGAGGGACTGCCTCTGACATAAACTGATTGGCCTGCTCTTTGATCACCTCCCCATGAGGGGGGAGCAGCCTTACTAGGCCACAGAAGATGACAATGCAGCCACTCCTGATGATATCTAATAGACTAGATCAGAAGGAAGGAGAGGAGTAACTCCCCTAATAGTGGACTTGAGGAGGGGCATGCATGAAGAAGGGGGAGGGTAGGTAGGATCAGGAGGGGAGGAGGAAGGGGCTTATGGTGGGATACAAAGTGAATAAAGTATAATTAATTAAAATAAGAAAAAAGAAAAGAGATTCATTACCTTGATCCTCTTAAGTAAATTAAAAATTAAGGTAAAATAATCAGGAATTGTTAAGAAACAAGGCTATCCCTGATGTTCAAGCATAACAAGTTCTTACATGAAGAAATATAGCCCAGCCATTCTATTCATAATTTCTCAAAACTCATCATTTATCTCATCTTCAATGTTAAGCCCAAAATTTCCTGGTTATCACCTATATCAGAATGGATGAGACTCAGAGAATGATTCAGCTTATGATAACTCATCCTTCCAGATAGGCACTTTCAATGAGAGTGAATGTGTTTCTGAAGTACAGTGGACTATGGTCCAAACATGAGTAAGATAACAGCAATCCAAAAGGGAGAAATATGAAAGAAAAATTAGTAACATTGTTTAAGTGAATTCAATACCATTCAACACAGATTGAATATTTTGACACCATATCCCAGGCTACCAGAAAGACTGGGGCATAAATTGGGCCCCTAAATTATCTGATAAATCTGCCTTTTGCCTTTGCTGGTCTCATGCAGCACTTCTCCTATTTTAGACTCATATGTTTGAGATTTCCAGTCAAACTTCTTGTTGTTATTCATCTGGAACTTTAAGGGGGTTAGAGTGAAGGCTGCTCTCATGACTCCACACAGCATTAAACTTTTGAGACCTCTTTGTAGTCATCTGACCCCACAGATCCATTGAGCATTGGTAGGTCTGCTAGTATCTATACTTAGCCTGAATCCTGAGGTTTCTATGGGCATCTTTTCTAATACAGGTAGAAGATGCCAATCTGCTGATTAAGTTTAATGTATGTTTCCTCTAAAACAGTAGCCAAACTTATGTTTGGGCCCCTCTTGAGACAGAGCTGGGATGGTTAAAGCTGGGTTGAAAATTTTCAGAAATATAAGTTCTACTTTTTTTTTGTATTTAGAAATGGGAGCTTTAATTTTTTTTCTTCTTACATTTTTCAATAATAAGACAATAGAACCTTGACTATTTTGCTTACATATATTTTCTGCCAAATCATCTAGTTCATGGCTCTCAAATTCTGCCTTCCACAAATATTCAATTTTTAACAGTCATTTCTTTTGCTCCTTGCCTTCTCTTTATAGATTTGCCTATTCATACATGATAGAAATAAAATAATACCACACGTAACCTTTTTACCTAGCAAAATGCTTTTAATGTTCTTTGTAGCATTTATAAGTACTTTATTCCTTTCAGCAGGGAAATTATAGTTCATTTGCTGAGGGATATTTTATTTTCATTCACATCCTTTGTGAATCTTAAACATTCTGATAGATTTCGAGCTGTATTTTCCTTCTGTGGTACATATTGGCTACTTTTTAATGTTTTATTTGAGAGGAAGCACTGTTAATTTGGATGTGTGTGCTTCTAGAGGTCAGTCTTGGGGAAGCATCCAATTCCTCCCCCAGCTTCCCAGGGACAAGATGTCTCACTAAGAACTATGATTCATCAATTTGACTAAGCTGGCTGGACTCTGACTTTCAAAGATTTACCTGTCTTTACCTTTTCAGTACTAGAATTAAAAGAACACATCCATATTGGGCTTTTAATATGGGGATCAACCTTAGGTCCCCATCCTTACATGGTAATCACTTCACCAAATGAGCTATTACCCAATGTAATATATAAAAAATTTCCAGATGTATCAGCATTCTCTTTTAGAACAGTCTTTGCCAGTATTTGACCCATGCAATAAAATTTAAATGTTAAAGATGATTTTTTCATACTTTAAAGGCTATTTTATTGTTTGAAAATACATTTGTATTCCATACTTTATCTGAATACTTATTTTTATTTCCTGTGTAAATATTCTGATATCTGATGGATTAAAAATAAATATCCAATGGTTTTGAAAAGCCACTTCATGACACACACTTTACAAAGAATTACTCATTCAAGATTTCAAGGACGTTATAAGACAAGCAGATTTTACAGATGAGAATTTGAAATACAAATCTATGGAGAAAATGCTCAAGTTCATACAGATTTTAATATGAATGGGTGAATTCAAAGTAAGACATCTTGTTTCTGTAGCTGAGAGTTATGGCCAACCTTTGGGAAGAGTGCAGGGAATTTCATAAAAGAAGTAGGAAATAGTAAGACCTGGAGAGAACAGGAACTCCACAAGGAGAGCAACAGAACCAAAAAATCTGGGCACAGGGGTCTTTTGTGAGATTGATACTCCTACCAAGGACCATTGATGGACATAAACTAGAACCCCTGCACAGATGTAGCCCATGGCAGTTCAGTGTCCAAGTGGGTTCCATAGGAATGGGAACAGGGACTATCTCTGACATGAACTGATTGGCCTGCTCTTTGATCACCTCCCCCTAAGGGGGGAGCGGCCTTACCAGTCCACAGTGGAAGACAATGCAGACACTCCTGATGAGACCTAATAGACTAGGATCAGAAGGAATAAGAGGAAGACCTCCCCTATCAGTGGACTTGGGGTGGCACATGTGTAGAGAAGGCAGAGTGAGGGTGGGATTGGGATGGGAGGAGGGAGAGGCCACAGGGGGAATACAAAGTGAATAAAGTGTGATTAATAAAACTTAAAATAAAAATGGAGAAGAAAAAAGACATCTTGTTTCAAGTTTCAATTTTTTGCTTTGTTGTTATTGTTTTACTACACTGTACTTAGAGTGTTAAACTGTTGGTATTCTGAAATTGTGCTATCAAATGTAGATTTTATTTTAAATCAAAGCTATTTAAACATGTTAGCAGGATAAGACAAAGTAGAAAAATGGAGACTGAAAATATCTACACATAGAATAATTTATATTACCTCATCTAAGCAAGTCAGAAAGATTTAAAGAAGATACACATTAAATTACTACCTATGGCTATAATTATTTAACAGAAGTTTTCTTGTTTCTTATATTTGAGTACTTTGGAATAAATGAGAGCCTCACCCTGGTATTTTGTGTATTCTTTGGATCAACATCTTTTTAAAAATTTATTTATTTTTTAAATTAATCATAGGTTATTTACTTTGTATCCTAGCAGTAGCCCCCTTCTTTCTTCCCTCCCAATCCCACCCTTCTTCCCTCATCTTCTCCCTGCCCCATTCCAAGTCCACTAATAGGGAGGACCACTTCTATAAATTCTCCTTCTAAAACTTATCTGACTTCAGAAAAACACATAAGAGGAAAATTATATATGTATGTATTATTATATGTATTATACATAAATTTTTAATTAAATTTATTTTTATATTACAGTTTATTCACTATATCTCCAAGCTCTAGTCCTTGCCGTCTTCCCCTTCCTATCTTCCCCTCCCTCTATCATCTCCTCATATGCCCCTCTCAAGTCCACAGATAGGGGAAGTCCTCCTTTCCTTCCATCTGACCCTAGCTTATCCTGTCTCATCAGAACTGGTTGCATTGTCCTCCTCTGTGGCCTGGCAAGGATGCTCCCTCCTCAAGGGGAGGTGGTCAAAGAGCCAGTCACTGAGTTCATGTCAGAGACAGTATATGTTCCCCTTACTAGAGCACTCACTTTGATACTGAGTTGCTGTGGGCTACATCTGAGCAGGGGTTCTAGTTTATATCCATGAATGATCCTTGTTTGGAGTATCAGTCTCAGAAAAGACCCCTGTGCCCAGAGATGTTGGATCTGTCATTATTCTTGTGGAGCTGCTGTCCTCACCAGGTCTTAAGATATGCCTATCCTTTCCTAAGAGTCCCTGCACTCTTACCAAAGTTTGTTTAGGAGTCTCAGTATCTGCTTTGTTACAATGCTAGATAGAGTGTTTCAGAGGCCCTCTGTGGTAGGCTCTTGTCTTGTTTCCTGTTTTGTCATTCTTCCAATGTCCATCCATTTGCCTTTCTGAGGGAGGATTGATGATATTACCCAGGTTCCTCCTTCTAGCTCACCTTATTTAGGTGTACATATTTTTATAGGTTTATCCAATATTATATATCTAGTATCCACTTATAAGTGAGTATATACACTATGTGTGTTTCTGCTTCTGGGATACCTCACTCAGGATGATCTTTTCTAGTCCCCACCATTTTTCTGCAAATTTCATGATTTCCTTGTTTTTAATTGCTGAGCAGTGTTCCATAGTGTAAAAGTACCACAAGTGCTGTATCCATGCCTTAACAGAGGGACATCTGGGTTGTTTCCAGGTTCTGGCTATTGCAAATAAAGCTGCTACTAACATGGTTGAACAAATGTCCTTATTACTTGAGCATATTTTGTAAACATACCTAGGAGTGGTATAGCTGGATCTTGAGGATGTGCTATTTCTAATTATCTGAGAAAGCGCCAGATTAATTTCCAAAGTGGTTGTTCAAGTTTACATTCCCACCAGCAGTGGAGGAGGGTTCCTAGTACATACTTTCCTGCATCTATTGTCACTTGAGTTTTTTACCTTAGCCATTCTGATGAGTATAAGGGGGTATAAGGTGAAATTTCAGGGTTGTTTTGATTTGCATCTCCCTGATGACTAAAAATGTTGAGCATTTCTTTAAGTGTTTCTCTGCCATTCTATATTCCTCTACAGAGAGTTCTCTGTTTAGCTCTGTACTCCATTTTTTAATTGGATTACTTGATTTGTTGCTTTTTAACTTCTTCAGTTCATTACATATTCTGGATATTAGCCCTCTTTCAGATATAGGGTTGGTGAGGAACCTTTCCCAGTCCATAGGCTGTTGTTTTGTTCTGTCGACAGTGTCCTTTGCTTTACAGAAGCTTTTCAGTTTCATGAGGTCCCATTTATTGATTGTTGATCTTAGAGCCTGTGCTGTAGGTGTTCTGTTCAAGAAGTTGTCACCTGTGCCAATGAGTTCTAGGCTCTTTCCCACTTTTTCTTCTAACTGATTTAGTGTGTCTGGTTTTATGTTGAGCTCTTTGATCCACTTGGACTTTAGTTTTGTGAAAGGTGATAAAGATCTATTTGCATTTTTCTACATGTAGACATCCAGTTAGAACAGCACTATTTATTGAAGATGCTGTCTTTTTTCCATTGAATAGTTTTGGCTTCTTTGTCAAAAATCAAATATCCATAGGTATGTGGGTTTATTTCTGGGTCTTCAATTTGATTCCATTGATTCACAATTCTGTTTCTATGCCTGTGCCATGTGCTTTTTATTACTATTGCTCTGTAGTAGTGCTTGAGATCAGGGATGGAGATACCTCCAGAGGATTGATTGTTGTGAGGGGTTGTTTTGTCAATTCTGTTATATATGCTTTTTGAGTAGGCTGTCCCTACTCAAAATGTTCCAGGTTAAGCATCATGTATTATATATATAAACATTAGTAGGAAAAAGGTGGTTAAATACATGTTTATAGTGAAAATTACCAAAATGGGTTATAATAACCAAACTCTTATTGTATGGTTTGGTTTTATGAGTGAAGATAAACAAATGCAATTAAAGGAGAGCTTTAAAAAGCCCAGGAACTGAAGAAAGAAAGAAAGTTCTGTAAGAATAGCAATAAAAATATAGAGAGCAGTGTTAAAAATTAAGATTTGACCTGGGCATGATGATGCTCAGCTGTAATCCCAGAACTTGGAGATACAGAGGCAGGCAGATCTCTCTGAGTTTGAGGCCAGCTTAGTCTACAAAGTCAGGCCAGGATAGCCAAGGCTACACAGAGAAACCCTGGCTCAAAAAAAAATAAGATTTGATGGAAGTAATGAGATTTTGCTGCATACCAGTTCACAAACAGGCATCTGTACTACCAAATTAGAACAATACTGCTGAGGTATGTGTTAGCCCATTTGGTCTCTGAAAGCTCAACTCACCATCTGCCTATTTAATGTATGAATAATTTCCAAGAAGGGCCAGGAGAGAGCGAATCCCTTGATTTAAAGGGAAGAAAAGAATGACAACATGAGGACAAGCTCTATAAAAACTCTGTAGATATTAGGGTTTCAGGTTTTTATTCTTGAAGTGACATGAATCAGTTTCTTTCCACCAGAGGAACATACTTATCAGCTTGCTGTCTATAGAAATTAATCACATCAATATAAGAAAAATTGTATAAATGTCACTAATAGAAGAGATGGACACCATTTAAGTACTTCATATAAATGTGTGAAAATGTCGTAAAGAAGCTCACTCTTTTGTGTAATTAAAATATTAATCAAAATTAGTATGAAAAAGCATTTGGAGAGACCTGCCGCCCAAGCCTGGTTGTTCCCCACTTGGAGCAGCTGCAGCACATGAGGGTCAATGCATATGATTCATAATAGAGAGTGAAAGCACTGCTTCATGATGAGAATCAACCCCTTGTGGCCACTGATTCTTAAAAGACGGAGGCTGGCTCTTCCTACTCAAAATGCCCTAGGTGAAGCATCAGAGAAAGAAGCAAAGAGATCTTCTGCCCAGCAGAAGCCTGCTCAAGCTCAGGTCTCCCAGGAGGTTGCTGAGTCCAGCTTTTGAAAGTTTCCAGCTGGAATCAAGATGGTTAACCACTCCATCACACCCAACATACAAGTGATAACCATCCCCAACAATGCTGACATCAAGAGCATCATCGCAGCACTAATTTGCAAAAGGAAGAAAATGGCAACAACAGACCAAACAAGTTCATTAGCTCTGGGGGAACCTCATTGCACCCTCCTGGTCCTCAGCCTCAAGTACAAACCAGCAATGATTCCAAGAGGACAGAACTGATCACTGAGATGCTGGGACCAAAACCAGGAGCTAAGGGTGTGTCGGAGCCCTTTCAAAACAAAGACAGGAAAGGTGTGCTGGCGGTGAAGCAGCAGGCTGCAAGCTAGACAGCAGCTAAACCAATATTCAGTAGCTTGGCAAGATGAGTTCTGACAGGCTGGGCTGCAAGCATTAAGCAGGGGATGTAAGAGAAGGAGAATTATCACATGGAGCAGAATCACGTTCAATAGCCCTCAGGAACTTCCATATCTTGACAAGACTCTGTGTCTGAGAAGCCACTCTACTCTTACATGGCCATAATACAATTCTCCATCAATAGCACTGAGAAAAGCTTATGACCTTGAAATATATCTACATTGGATTGAGGAACATTTTCCTTATTTTAAGCACATGGCCAATCCAGGATGGAAGAATTCCATTCATCATAACTTTTCTCTCCACAACATGTTTGTTTGGGAAACATCTGCGAATAGCCAGGTCTCTTTCTGGACCAT
The DNA here is from genome assembly GCF_030254825.1 of Meriones unguiculatus. Lineage (NCBI taxonomy): Eukaryota > Metazoa > Chordata > Mammalia > Rodentia > Muridae > Meriones > Meriones unguiculatus. Next base: position 78,827,425 of record NC_083369.1, on the reverse strand, counting down.
TCACCCAAGTGCCAATCACTACTTGACATTGGATTAGGTGTTTAAGGCCTCCACCAGCCACTGGAACCAGGGTCTCTACAATCGCCCAAAGACTTGGAATCACAGCAGAAACGACCCAATCCTGCGGTCTGGAGAAATGTTACCATCAAAACTGCACTCCAGATGGGTGACGATCAAAAGATGAAGCCAATGCTCCCTAGGGTTAAATAATACCTGGTGCCCATCCAGTTGCCAGTGAATCACTCCCTGGGGTTACAGCCCTCTTTGAAGGTGCCATTGCTTCTGGTGGCTTCACTTATGAGCTCAGAACTCACCCATCATAGCAAGCAAGTCCACATTGCGCCAAAGGTGCTGCTAGCCAGAGAAAGGATAGCCCCATTTCCTGCTGCAGAACTAGTGAAGGAGAAACCCCTGCTCGGAGAAGGGCTGTTGCTTCTGCTTTCAATTCAGTCTATTAAGGAGGAAGAAATCCAGCCTGAGGAGGAGAGACCTCTCAAAGTGGAGAACCCACCCTTGGAAAAGTGGCTCTCTCCATGTGCATCCCTGAAGGAGAAGACTCCTCTTGCTCTCCTACCCTAAAGCCCAAAAAGTTCTACTGTGGGCTCAAGTCCCCAACCAGGTATGTTTCAGAAATGCTGGTGACTAAGCAGAGAGAGAAGAGAGAGATGATCTGGTCTTGGAAGAAACAGCACCTCTCTCTACTTTGTCTTGATGAGGCTGAACTGCTCTTCTTAGGTGACTCCAGCGCATTATGACCAGCCATGGAACCCCTATTCCTGGCAGTCTTCTGAGCCTGTGCCCCAGCTCATCTGTTCTCTGGAGGAAGAAGGACCTTTCAAGACCCCCATCAAGGAGATCTTGACCCTCTCCTCCACTCTTAGCAAGTGTGTGCTCTCCAGAGACCCTGAGTCCTGGAGGATCACACCCCCAGACAAGGTTGTGGGGTTAGATTTCAACCCAGTACTAACCCCCCCAGGGCACCTTTGGTCCCCTGCCTGATTCTCAGTGACTAACGGAGCAAAATATCACACCTCCGAAAAGTGTTCCCCTCTGACTCACCCCAAGAGCTCCTCAATACAGAACTCTTTAGAAGGACCCTCCTTGTCTCTGACCCATTCAGCAGCTCTCTCCCCCATATCTGGAGGCCTCCAAACCAAGGTCCCCAGAGTCACAGGTTCCCAACCTCTCAGCCAACTGTTCACTCACAGAGAGCCTGGTCCTGGACACAATGAACTACAGCCTCAGCAAGATCCTTCTAGACATTAGTTTCCCTGGCCTGGAGGACAACCCTCTGGGTCTTGACAACATCAACTGGTCTCAGTTTATGCCTGAGTTGTGGTAGAGGAAAACCCTTGCCCTTGTTGCCCAATGCCTACTATCCTGGCAGTGTGTGGTTGGATAGTGCAAGGCTCAGTGGACCCTAAGCTGTCTGAGGGAAGCTATCAGGCAAGGGCAGAGCTGTACACCTTGACATAATTCTGCCAAGAAGATAGTCACATCTAAGTCACTGCTGGGACCTATGCAAACAATAGGGTTTCCCAGAGAGTCTGAGTCCTCTTCTTTCTGCTGGCAACTCAATGGTGGGTTTGACAAAAGCAGTGATGATCAGGAAGTGTCCATTAGTTATCCACTGCTCAAGGCAGAATGACCTTATAAATGGTGTAAGTTCCCCAAATGGTCCTCTAATTATAAACGTAAGCTTATTTCCTTAGATCATTATCCAGAGACTGCCAGGGGTGGGTAGGATCACAAAGGCTTGCATTTAGCTTCTGCTTAAGGCCTTTGCGGGAAGAACCTGCAGTGCAATTTTTTCCATACTTGAGGGTTCTGCTGTAGGCTTCTAGGCATACAGGGTGGCTTGCCAGGATTCAGCTTACTGCACTTTCCTCACAGCTCCACGTGTTTCCAAACCAGTGGTCCTGCAAGAGGAAATCCTGGTGTAAAAGCCTATTGGATTTGGGTGTAGGGGGATGGGTGCACCTGAAACAAAGTGTAGGTACCCACATGAGTCCTGTTATGTGTTCCTTTGATAGTGTTACTAATCATACCATTGAGAAGTCAGGCTGAGACCTGAGGAGGAAGTGACCTCTGTCTTCCTTAGCCTGCACCTGAGCTATGCAAAGAGCCACCGTAAACCCCCACTGTACAAGCTAGCACACTAACACTACTTTAATTACCTACGAATAAAACACAGAAGGCACTGCTGGTCTTGAGCATCCAAAAAAAAAAAGAGGAAGAAAAATCACTTGGAAAGCATGGCTATTTTATTGAGTTTAAGCATGGGAACACAGGGGTTAATTAGGATAGGTATATGCTATTCCCCGTCCCCTTATGCATTTGCATATCTTAGCATTACACTCAGGTAATCAGGTTTTGATATCTGTAAGAGCAGTGAGTAACTTTATAGTTCCAAGATAAATTGGAGAAGTTGGCAGTACACTTTAAACCAAACAATTTTGCTTAACACAAAGATAAAGAATTCCCCCAAAAAAGAAGGAATTAAGTCAGAGAGAAAACAAAATCCCTACTTGGAGTAGAAAAGGTAACAAACAGTGTTGGTGAAGTGAAATACTTTCCACATGGAACAATAATTTAAATACTGTTAGTGGAGAGACACAGGAGGAGAAGAGAGAGGGAGGGTAGGACAGGGAACAGATGAGGATACAGCCAGGATACAAAGTGAATAAACTCTAATAAATAATAAATCAAGAAAAAAGAAAAAATACTGCTAGGTCTAAAAGACTAAGAGATGATGAAAATATTCACAATGATGGAGATCATCTTATACTTTAAGAAGAACATTAATGAATATAAATTTCACAGATACTACTGATATTTTCATAAATCATTCCTTCTTCTCTCCCCCACTTGCATTTCAAATGAAACATTTAAGCAGAAACATTCATTGCAATCATTTTCCAACAATGCAAAAAAAGGAAATAATCTTAAAACAATATCTAAACAATAGATAGAAAGCTATGCTGCATGTTTGATAGAATTTCCCAATTGGCAGGAGTAGGAAGAAAACCTACACCTGCAGTACTTCTGCAAGTTATAAAACTGTTAGATTCAAGACGTAGGCCTGTGATGTCAAAATGACAAGCAAAGACTGAAATGACCATCCTCTAAAGGTTTTAAATTAAAAAAGATACTTCCTGTTCAGAACCAGGATCTAGGCAAATATCAAAAGTTCTTAGCACTGACATTCAAGTCAGTGGTGCTTACAAGCCTAAAAGGGTTTGATTTCTGAGAAAAGAGAATTCTGATTCCTTTCTCACCTACACAAATTGCTATTAAAACATGCCTGCTGTCATTCCAAAGCTGAAGTGAAAACATCGTGGAGATCTAGAGGTCTCCATGGTTGTGAACCATTTACCTCCTTATGAGACATGTCACTCTACTATACACACATATTAGCACATCTCCTCAGGACAAAATCAGAAAGACTGTCATGTACAGGATAATGGTCAGTTTAAACATGCAAAACTTTATCATCTCTTCAGCATCTTGCATTTTTCAGAGCTCAGCCACTCCATTATTACCACACAGTTCTTATTCATATTTATTAAAGAACGTATATAACTGAATCAAGAAATATTTAAGCATATTTAAGTGACAGAATTTTTTATAATGACACAGATTCTTATCCTACATTCTTCCTTATCCTTCAATCCCTTTGTCTCAGCCACCAACTCCCACAAGCTTTCCCTGAAAACCTAATGGCCACACCATTCAGGGAAGCATATACATGTCTTGTTCAGGCATCATCAGAAAAGCTTTTCTTTGCAGATTTTGAGATCCACAACTAGAAAACATGCAGATGGTGAGAGACTTTGTAACCCTCATCTGTAAAAGGGATGTCTCTATTGACTTCCTCCCATCAGAGCTCAAGAAACTCTGCAGAAGAGAAGGCAGAAAGATTGTAAGAAGTTGGGACAGAGTACCTCAAGAAAACAAGACCTTCTAGACACAACAGGCCTGGCACACATTTGAGCTCACAGGGGTTGAGACAACATGCACAGCACCTGCACAGGTCTGTACCACGTATGGTCTTATATGGTCCTAGAGCTGAAAGTGAAAATGGACACATGGCCCCCTCCCTAAACTGATATTTTCATGACAGTCACTTTTAAATGAAAAATTAGCTTCCTCCAAAGGAGTCTCATTGGGACACAAACCACACTTAGGTGTTTGTTTCTCCCAACAGTATGGTCCACTTAAAATGAACTTAAGAGCATTTTGAAATTTTTATTTCTCTCTCTTAATGTTGAAACATTTTGTTTCTTAACCTTATAAATTCTTTGTATATAAATTATGGCTTTGGGTTATGTGTCTTTATGGGATTCTAATGTGTGTGAATATGTGAGTTTCTGTACCTATGTGCATTTCTTGAGGTTTTTCTTTAGCTGATTTTCTTCTGATTGTCTGTTTTCTCTTATTCCGATTTGCTTGGTTTCTTTGTATTTTATTGTATTGTATTTTTTCATTGTTATTCCTTGGGTGACTGTTTTCTAAGGAAAAACAGAAAGAGATGAGAAACAGAGCTGAATATGAAGGAAAGGAATGAAGAAGTGGTAGGAGTTGGGAGAATGGAAAACATAATCAAAACATTAACATATGGAGAAACTTTTTTTCTTTTTTTTGATAAAGAAATTTTTTAATTTTTACTAATTACACTGTATTCACTTTGTGTCCAGCCATAAATCCCTCCCTCCACTCCTCCCTGTCCCAACCCTCCCATCCCCTTCTTCACGCATGCCCTTCGCCAAGTCCACTAATAGGGGAGGTCCTCCTCTCCTTCCTTCAGATCTTAGTCTATCAGATCTCCTCAGGAGTGGCTGCATTGTCATCTTCTGTGGCCTGGTAAGGCTGCTCCCCACTCAGGGAGAGGTGAACAAAGAGCAGGCAAATCAGATTATGTCAGAGGCAGTCCCTCTTCCCATTACTATGTAACTCACTTGGACACTGAACTGCCATGGGCTAAATCTGTGCAGAGTTTTAGGTTATTTCTATGCATGGTACTTGGATGGAGCATGAGTTTCTGGAAAGACCCCTGTGTTCAAATTTCTGGGTCTGTTGCTCTCCTTGTGGAGTTCCTGTCCACTCCAGATCTTACTATTTCCCACTTCTTCCATAAGATTCCATGCACATTGCTCAACAGTTGGCCATAACTCTCAGCGTCTGCTTTGAGAGTCTGCAGGGCAGAACATTTCAGAGGCCCTCTGTAGCAGGTTCCTAGGTTGTTTCCTGTTTTCTTCTTCTTCTTCTGATGTCCATCCTCTTTGCCTTTCTGGATGGGGATTGAGCATTATAGTCAGTGTCCTCTCTCTTGATTAGTATCTTTAGATGTACAGATTTTAGTAGGTTTATCCTATATTACATGTCTATATGAGTGAGGATATACCATGTGTTTCTTTCTGCTTCTGGGACAGCTCACTCAGGATGATCATTTCCATGTCCCACCATTTACCTGCAAATTTCATGATTTCTTTATTTTTCATTGCTGAGTAATATTCCATTGTGTAGATGTACTACAATTTCTGCATCCATTCTCAGTTGAGAGGCATATGGGCTATGTCCAGCTTCTGGCTATTACAAATAAGGTTGATACAAACATGGTTGAGAAAATATCATTATTGTGTACTTGAACCTCTTTTGGATATATGCCTAGGAGTTGTATGGCTGGATCTTGAGGAAGCACTATTCCTAGTTGTCTAAGAAAGCACCAGATTCATACAAGTCTTTGACTTGCTTGGTTAGGTTCACACCAAGATACTTTATGTTCTTTGTGACTTTTGTGAAAGGTGTTGTTTCCCTAATTTCTTTCTCGGCCCTTTTGTCCTTTGTATACAGGAAGGCTACTGATTTTGTTGAGTTAATTTTGTATCCAACCACTTTGCTGAAGATGTTAATCAGCTGTAAAGGTTCCATGGTAGAGTTTTTGGGGTCACTCAGGTATACTATCATATCATCTGCAAATAGTGATACTTTGACTTCTTCTTTCAAATTTGTATCCCCTTGATCTCCTTCAATTGTCTTATTGCTCTAGCTTGGACTTCAAGAACAATGTTGAAAATATATGGAGATAGTAGACAGCACTTCCTTGTCCCTGATTTCAGTGGGAATGATTTAAGTTTCTCTCCATTGAGTTTGATGTTGGCTATAGGCTTCCTGTATATCGCCTTTACTATGTTCAGGTAAGTGCCTTGTATCCCTGATCTCTCCAGTACTTTAAACATGAATGGATGTTGGATTTTGTCATAATGCCTTTTCAACATCTAAGGAGATGATCATGTGGTTTTTCTGCTTCAGTTTGTTTATGTGGTGGATCACATTGACGGATTTCCATATATTGTACACAATAAGAACATTTACTCAATCTTGTTTGTAGCACCTTACTTGTAATAGCCAGAACTGGAAACAGCCCAGATGCCCTTCAGTGGAGCAATGGATGCACAAATTGTGGTATATCTACACAATGGAATATTACTCAGCAATAAAAAACAAGGAAATCATAAAATTTGCAGGTAAATGGTGGGATCTGGAAAATATCATCCTGAGTGAGCTATCCCAGAAGCAGAAAGATGCACACGGTATATACTCACTCTTATAGACATATAATATAGGATAAACCTACTAAAATCTGTACACCTAAAGAAACTAATCAAGAGGGAGGACTCTTGCTAGAATGTTCAATTCCTATCCAGAAAGGCAAAGAGGCTATACATCAGAAGAAGGAGAAAAGAGGGAACAAGTCAGGAGCCTGACACAGAGGACCTCTGAAAAGCTCTGCCCTGCAGACTATCAATGTAGATACTGAGACTTATGGGCAACCTTTGGGCAAAGTGCAGAGAATCTTAGGAAAGAAGTGGGAAACAGTAAGATCTGGAGATGACAGGAACTCCAAAAAGGAGAGCAACAGAACCAAAAAAATCTGAGCACAGGGGTCTTTCCTGAGACTGCTATTCCAACCAAGGACTATGCATGGAGATAAAATAAGACCCCTGCACATATGTAGCCAATGGCAGTTCAGTATCCAAGTGGGTTCCATTGTAATAGGAACAGGGACTGTCTCTGACATGAACTAATTGGCCTGTTCTTTAAATACCTCCCCCTGAGGGGGAAGCAGCATTACTAGGCCACAGAAGAAGACAAAGCAGCCACTCCGGATGAGACCTAATTGGCTAGGAGTAGAAGGAAGGAAAAGAAGTCTTCTGCTATCAGTGGATTTGGGGAGGGGCATGCAGGCAGAGGGTGGAGGAAGGGAGGGATTGGGATGGGAGGAGGGAAGGAACCACTGGGGGGGATACAAAGTGAGTAAAGTATAATTAATAAAGAAAAAAAAGTTAAAGGAGAGGAAACAAAAAGAAAGAAAGAAAGAAAGAAAAAGAAAGAAAGAAAGAAAGAAAGAAAGAAAGAAAGAAAGAAAGAAAGAAAGAAAGAAAGAAAGAAGGAAAGCACCAGATTGATTCTCAGAGTGGTTGTACAAGTTTACATTCCTACCAGCACTGGAGGAGGGTTCCCCTTTCTCCACAGCCTCTCCAGCATGTGTTGTCACTCAAGTTTTTCAATGTGGCCATTCTGATGGCTGTTAAGGTGAAATCTCAGGGTAATTTTGATTGCATTTCCCTGATGGCTAATGACTGTGAGCATTTCTTTAAGTGTTTCTCTGCCATTCTGTATTTCTCTACAGAGAATTCTCTGTTTGGCTCTGTTCCCCAGTTTTTAGTTGGGTTACTTGGTTTGCTGCTTTTCAGCTTCTTTAGTTCTTTATATATACTGGATATTAGCCCTCTGTCAGAAAAAGGGTTGGTGAAGATTCCTTCCCAATCTGTAGGCAGTCGTTTTGTTTTGATGACTGTGTCCTTTGCTTTACAGAAGCTTTTCAGTTTCATGAGGTCCCATTTATAAATTGTTGCTCTTAAAGCCTGTGCTGTTGGTGTTCTGGTCAGGAAGTTGTCTCCTGTACCGATGAGTTCTAGGGTCTTCCCCACTTTTTCTTCTAAACGATTTAATATGTTGGTTTTATGTTGAGGTCTTTGATCCACTTGGACTTTAGTTTTGTGCAAGGTGATAAGTATGGATCTATTTGCATTTTTCTACATGTAGACATCCAGTTAGACCAGCACAATTTGTTGAAGATGCTATCTTTTTTCCATTGTATTGTTTTGGCATCTTTGTCAAAGATCAGCTGTCCATAAGTGTGTGGGTTTATTTCTGGATCTTCTGTTCGATTCCATTGATCCACCATTTTGTTTCTATGCCAGTACCATACGGTTTTTATTATTGTCCCTCTATAGTAGAGCTTAAGATCAGTGATGGAGATACCTCCAGAAGATCATTTATTATAGAGGATTTTTTCAGCAATTCTCGGTTTCTTGTTATTCTATATGAAGTTGAGAGTTTTTCTTTCCAGGTCTGTAAAGAATTGTGTTGGTAATTTGATGGGAATTGCATTGAATCTGTAGATTGCTTTTGGTAAGATGGCCATTTTTACTATGTTAATCCTGCCAAATCCATGAGCATGGGAGATCTTTCCATGTTCTGATATCTTATTCTAATTCTTTCTTCAGAGATTTGAAATTTCTTTCATACAAGTCTTTGACTTGCTTGGTTAGGGTTACACCAAGGTACTTTATGTCATTTGTGGCTATTGTGAAGGGTGTTGTTCATTAATATATTTCTCAGCCCTTTTGGCTTTTGTATACAGGAGGGCTACTGGTTTTTTTTGAGTTAATTTTGTATGCAGCCAATGTGCTGAAGGTGCTTCTCAGCTGTAGAAGTTCTGGGTAGAATTTTTGGGGTCATTTAGGTATACTATCTTATCATCTGCAAATAGTGATAATTTGACTTCTTCCTTTCCAATTTGTATCCCCTTGAGCTCCTTCAACCGTCTTATTGCTCTAGCAAGGACTTGCTGAACTATGTTGAAGAGATATGGAGAGAGTGGGCAGCCTTGTCTTGTCCCTGATTTCAGTGGGATTGCTTTAAGTTTCTGTCCATTTAGTTTCATGTTGGCTATCCAGTTGTTGTATATTGCCTTTACTATGTTTAGATATGTGCCTTGTATCCCTGGTATCTCCAAGACTTTAAACATGAATGGATGTTGGATTTTGTCAAATGCTTCTTCAGCATCTAAGGAGATTATCATGTTTTTTTTTCTTTCAGTTTGTTAATATGGTCGATCACATTGATGAATTTCTGTATATTGAACCAACCCTGCATACCTGGGATGAAGCCTACTTGGTCATAGTGGATGATATCTTTGATGTGATCTTGTATTCGGTTTGCAAGTATTTTGTTGAGCATTTTTGCATCAACATTCATAAGGGAGATTGGCCTGAAATTCTCTTTCTTTGTTGGGTCTTTGTGAGGTTTACGTGCCAAGGTGACTGTGGTTTCATAAAATGAGTTTGGTAGTGTTCCTTCTGTTTCTATTTTGTGGAATAGTTTGAAGAGAATTGGTGGTAGCTCTTCTTTGAAGGTCTGGTAGAATTCTGCGCTGAAACCATTTAGTCTTGGGCTTTTTTTGGATGGGAGACTTTCGATGACTGCTTCTATTTCCTTGGGGGATAAAGGACTATTTAATTGTTTTACCTGGTCCTGATTCAGCTTTGGTAAGTCGAATCGATTAAGAAAATTGGCCATTTCAGTTAGATCTTCAAATTTTGTGGCATATAGACTTTTGAAATAAGTCCTAATGATTGTTTGGATTTCCTCAGTGTCTGTAATTATGTCCCCCTTCTCATTTCTGATTTTGTTGATTTGGATGGCGTCTTTCTGCCTTTTAGTTAGCTTGGCTAAGGGTTTTTCTATCTTGTTGATTTTCTCAAAGAACCAGCTCTTGGTTTCATTGATTCTTTGAATTGTGTTATTTGTTTCTAATTGATTTATTTCAGCCCTGAGTATGATTATTTCCAGCCGTTTACTCCTTTTTGGTGTGTCTGCTTCTTCTTTTTCTAGGGTTTTCAGGTGAGTGAATAACTTACTTGAATAAGCTGTGTCAAATTTCTTCTTGAAGGCACTTTGTGCTATGAAGTTTCCTGTTAGCACTGCTTTCGTTGTGTCCCACAACTTTGGGTATGTTGTGCTTTCATTTTCATTGAATTCTAGGAAGTCTTTAATTCCTTTCTTTATTTCTTCCCTCATCCAGCTGTCATTTAGTAGCAATTTGTTCAATTTCCATGTGTGTGTAGGCATTTTGCTATTTCTGTTGTTGTTGAGGTCCAGCTTTATACCATGGTGATCAGACAGGATACAAGGGATTATTTCAATCTTCTTGTATCTGTTGAGGCTTGCTTTGTGACCCACTATATGGTCTATTTTGGAGAAGATTCCATGAGGTGCTGAGAAGAAGGTAAATTCTTTTGTGTTTGGGTATAAGGTTCTGTAAATGTCTATTAGGTCCATTTTATTCATGACCTCTGTGATAGACATTGTTTCTTTGTTTAATTTCTGTTTTGCTGGCCTGTCCTTTGTTGAGAGTGGGGTGTTGAAATCTCCCACTCTTAAGGTGTGGAGATCTATGTGTGGTTTAAGTTTTATGAATGTTTCTTTTACAAATGTGGGTACACATGTATTCCGGTTATAGATGTTCAGGATTGTGATGTCTTCCTGGTGGAATTTTCCCTTGATGAGTATGAAGTGTCCTTCCCCATCTCTTTTTATTAATTTTGGTTGAAAGTCTATTTTATCAGATATTAGAATGGCTACTCCTGCTTGCTTCTTGTGTCCATTTGCTTGGAAAGCTGTCTTCCACCCTTTATCCTCAGGTAATGTCTATCTTTGTGCCTTAGGTGTGTTTCTTGTATGCAACAGATTGCTGACTCTTGTTTACACATCCATTCTGTTTGTCTGTGTCTTTTTATTGGAGAATTGAGTCTATTGATGTTGAGAGAGATTAATGACCAGTGGCTGTTAGATCCTTTAATTTTGATGTAGGCTGTGGTCATTAGTTTGTGTGCTTGGTTGCTTATAGTTTTACTGTAGGGAGGTTAATTATTTCCTATGTTTCCTTGAAAGTAGCTAGTTTTCTTGGGTTGTATTTTCATTTCTAGTGTCTTCTGTAACACTGGATTTGTGTGCTATTATCTTCTGTAAGACTGGATTTGTGTGTAGGTATTGATGAAATTTGTTTCTGTCATTGAATATCTTGTTTTCTCCTTCTATGAGGATTAAGAGTTTTGCTGGGTGTAGTAGCCTGGGCTGACATCTGTATTCTCTTAGGGTCTGCATGATATCTGTCCAGGCCCTTCTGGCTCTCAGAGTCTCTGTTGAAAATCAGGTGTGATTCTAATGGATTTGCCATTATATGTTACTTGACCTCTTTCCTTGCAGCCTTTAGTACTTTTTCTTTGTTCTGTATACTTACTGTTTTGATTATTATGTGGCAGGAGGATTTTCTTTCTTTCTTTCTTTCTTTCTTTCTTTCTTTCTTTCTTTTTTTTTTTTTTTGCAATCTTAGCACTTTTTATTGGTCATTTTTTTTAATTTTATTTTTCTTTTTAGTTACATTTTGTTAACTCTGTGTCCCCGCTGTATCCCGCTCCCTCATTCCCTCCCCAACCCCACACTCCCTCCCTGGTCTCCTCCCTGCCCCTTTCCAAGTCCACTGATAGAGCGGGATCTCCTCCCCTTTCATTTGACCCTGTTTTATCAGGTATCTTCAGGGCTGGCTGCAAAGCCCTCCTCTGTGGCCTAACGGGACTGCTCCTCCTGGGGGGTAGGGAGGAGTCAAGGAGCCTGCCCTTGAGATCCTGTTAGAAATAGTCCTTGTTCCCCATACTTTGGAAAACTATTTGGTTACTGAGCTACCATGGGCCACAACCGAGCAGAAGTTCTAGGTTATATCCATAGATGGTCCTTGGTTGAGTGTCAGTCTCAGAAAAGACCCTGTGCCCGGATATATTTGGTCCTTGTAGAGCTCCTATCCTTTCCGCATCATACTAACTCCCCTTCTTTCATATGATTCCCTGCATTCTCCCGAGGGTTTGGTTATGAGTCTTAGTGTCTGCTTTGAAACACTGCTAGGTAGAGTCTTTCAGATGCCTTCTGCAGTAGACTCCTGCCATACATTCAATGCACATCCAATTTGTCTTTCTAAATGAGGATTGATCATCTTCACCCGTGTATGCTTTCTTGATTATCTTCTTTAGGTGTGTAGATTTCATTATGTTTATCTTATCTTGTAGGTCTATATAAGCGAATATATACTGTGTTTGTCTTTCTCCTTCTGGGATACTTCACTCAGAATGATCTTTTCTAGATCCCACCACTTGCTTGCAAATTTCATGATTTCCTCCTTTTTGATTGCTGAGTAGTATTCCATTGAGTAAAAATACCACAGTTTCTGCATCCATTCCTCCATTGATGGACATCTGGGTTGTTTCCAAGTTCTGGCTATTACAAATAAAGCTGCTACAAACATGGTTGAACAAATGTCCTTGTTGTGTACTTGAGGAAATTTTTGGTATATATCTAGGAGTGGTATAGCTGGGTCTTGAGGTAACACTACTCCTAATTGCCTGAGAAAGCACCAGATTGACTTCCAAAGTGGTTGTACCAGTTTACATTCCCACCAGCAATGGAGGAGGGTTCCCCTTTCTTCACAACCTCTCCAGCATGTGTTGTCACTTGAGTTTTTCATCTTGGCCATTCTCATGGGTGTAAGGTGAAATCTCGGGGTCGTTTTGATTTGCATTTTCCTAATGGCTAATGATGTTGAACATTTCTTTAAGTGTTTCTCTGCCATTCGATGTTCCTCTTTCGAGAATTCTCTGTTTGGCTCCGTTCCCCATTTTTTAATGAGATAACCTGGTTTGTTGCTTTTCTGCTTTTTTAGTTCTTTATATACACTGGATATTAGCCCTTTGTCAGATAAAGGGTTGGTGAAGATTCTTTCCCAATCTGTAGGCTGTCGTTTTGTTTTGATGACAGAAGCTTTACAGAAGCTTTTCAGTTTCATGAGGTCCCATTTATTGATTGTTGCTCTTAGAGCCTGTGCTGTTGGTGTTGTGTTTAGGAAGTTGTCTCCTTTGCCAATGATTTGTAGGCTCTTCCCCACTTTTTTTAAAAACTGATTTAGAGTATCTGGTTTTATGTTGAGGTCCTTGATCCACTTCTACTTTAGTTTTGTTGAAGGTGATAAATATAGATCTATTTTCATTTTTCTGCATGTAGACATCCAGTTGGTCCAGCACCATGCTGTCTTTCTTCCATTGAATGGATTTGGTTTCTTTGTAAAATATCGAGTATTCATAGGTGTGTGGGTTAATTTCTGGGTCTTCTATGTGGTTCCATTGATCCTCCTTTCTGTTTCTATGCCAATACCATGCAGTTTTTTTTACTGTTGCCCTGTAGTCCAGCTTGAGATAGGGGATGGAGATTCCTCCAGATGATCTGTTGTTGTACAGGATCATTTTGGAGGTTCTGGGTTTTTTTTTTTTTCTCCATATGAAGCTGAGAATCTTTTTTTCAAGGTCTGTGAAGAATTGAGTTGGTATTTTGATGGGAATTGCATTGAATCTGTAGATTGCTTTTGGCAGTATGGCCATTTTCACAATGTTAATCCTACCAATCCATGATTATGGGAGATCTTTCCATCTTCTGATATCTTCTTTGATTTCTTTCTTCAGAGACTTGAAGTTTTTCTCAAACAGGTCTTTCACTTGTTTGGTTAGAGTCATACCAAAGTACTTTATGTTATTAGTGGCTATTGTGAAGGGTGTTGTTTCCCTAATTTCTTTCTCAGCCTTTTTGTCTTTGGTATACAGGAGGGCTTCTGATTTTTTTGAGTTCATTTTGTATCCTGCCACTTTGCTGAAGGTGTTTATCAGGAGAAGGATTTATCTGGTTGAATTTTTGTGGTCGCTCATGTATACTATCATATCATCTTCGAATAGTGACACTTTGACCTCCTCCTTTCCGATTTGTATCCCCTTGATCTCCTTTAGTTGTCTTATTGCTCTGGCTAGGACTTCAAGTACTATGTTGAAGAGATATGGAGACAATGGGCAGTCTTGTCTTGTCCCTGATTTCAGTGGGATTGATTTAAGTTTCTCTCCATTGAGTTTGATGTTAGGTATAGGCTTGCTGCATATTGCCTTTACTATCTTTAGGTGTGTGCCTTGTATTCCTGATCTCTCCAAGACTTTAAACCTGAATTGGTGTTGGACTTTGTCAAATGCTTTTTCAGCATCTAAGGAGATGATCATGTAGTTTTCTCCTTCAGTTCGTTTATGTTGTGGATTACATTGATGGATTTCCATATGTTGAACCACCCTTGTATGCCTGGGATGAAGCCTACTTGGTCATGGTGGATGATATCTTTGATGTGTTCTTGGATTCGGTTTGCAAGTATTTTATTGAGTATTTTTGCATCAATGCTCATAAGAGAGATAGGTCTGAAGTTCTCTTTTTTTGTTGGGTCTTTGTGTGGTTTAGGTGTTAAGGTGACTGTAGCTTCATAGAATGAGTTTGGTAGTGTTCCTTCTGTTTCTATTTTGTGGAATAGTTTGAGGAGAATTGGAGTTAGCACTTCTTTGAAGGTCTTGTAGAATTCTGCTGAAGCCATGTGGCCCAGGGCTTTTTTTGGAGGGGAGACTGTTAATGACTGCTTCAATTTCCTTGGGAGATATAGGGCTATTCAGCCTTTCTACCTGATCTTGACTTGGTTTTGATAGATGGAATCTTTCAAGAAAATTATCCATTTCATTTAGATTTTCAAATTTTGTGGCATATAGGCTTCTGTAGTATGACCTAATAATTGTTTGGATTTCCTCAGTGTCTGTGGTTATGACCCATTTTCATTTCTGATTTTCTTTTCTGGTCTAATTCATTGGGTGTTCTGTAACCTCTTTTATTCTTATAGGCCTCTCCTTTAAATTGGGGAAATTTTCTTCAATAATTTTGTTGAAGATATTTTCTGGGCCTTGGAGGAGGTATCTTCTTTTTCCTTTATTCCTATTATTCCTAGGTTTTGTCTTTCTATGTTTTCTTGGATTTCTTGTATGGTCTGTATCAGGAATTTTTTAGATTTAACATATTCTTTGATGGATACATCGATTTCTTCCATTGTATCTTCCACACCTGGGATTCTTTCTTCCATCTCTTGTAGTCTATTGGTTATGCTTACCTCTGTAGTTCTTGTTTTCTTCCCTAAGTTCTTTCTCTCCACAATTTCCACCATTTTTTCTTTAATTTTTCTATTTCTTTTTTTTTGTTTGTTTGTTTTTTTTAATTTTTCTATTTCTATCTTCATGTCTTGAGCCATTTTGTTGATTTCCTTCACCTGTCTGACTGTATTTTCCTGTTTTTCTTTCAATTACTTTAGCAGTTTGTTTAAACAATCCTCTGTTTCTTTTATTTCTTTCAGTGATTTAAGTATTTCTTCTCTAAAGGCCACAAACTGTTTGGCTACAACTTCCTTTATTTCTTCATGGATAACCATAATCTGTTTTTCTTTCTCTTCTATCTCTTTATGGATGGCCATAATCTTTTTTTTTTATCTTCCTCTATTTCTTTACAGATGTCCATATTCTGCTTGTTTTTATCTTCCTCTATTTCTTTACAGATGGCCATAATCTGTTTGAGTTTATCTTCCTCCAGGTCTTTAAGCATTTTGTTTGTATCCTCTGTTATCCTCTTCATGAACATAGATGTAAGGTCATCTTCTTGAATTTCATTTATGCTGGGGTGACCAGGGCTACTTGCCCCTGGATAACTGGGTTCTGGAGATGCCATATTGCTCTGTCTTTTGTTGGTTGTGCTTTTATGCTTGCCTCTACAGATTGGGTTATCATATGTGTTTGGAGTTAGTTTCTGGTGGTCTCTGGAATACTGTGATGGAGAGAATCCCCTTGGCAGGAATATGATTTTTCCTGAAGGAAGCCTCCTCAGCTTTTTAGGTATTGTCACTGTATGGCTGGTGTTTTTCAGGAGTTGCTACAGCTCACCTCAGTCATAGAGACCTGAGTGGTAACTGTGGTTCTTGTTAGCTGAGAGTGCTCTCCTCTCACCCAGAGAAGTCCTGGAGACAGCTGCCCTGCTTCTGGGTTTCTTGCTGTAAATTTAGTGAACTTCTGATGTAACCTGTGTGTCCCTTGGTTTGGTCAGTTTTGTTAGTGATAACTGGTTACCCCTTGGAGCAGTATCTGGCGGTTGATCTCGGGGTTCCCTGGATTTTTTTTTAGGTCTGAGGTTAGGGCTCTGAACCCCAGTACCCAAGCAGTAATCTGTGGTGGATTAGTACTGCTCTCCTGGTAACAGCAGGGTATATGGTGCACAGCAGGTCCCTTGTTTGGGCCAGTCTGCGGGGCCTTTTCCGGGGAATACTGGGTGGCCTTTGTCTGTCCCCTTTGCTTTGTTCCCTGTAAGGATTTCTCCTGACAGTGACTCCAAGTCTCTGGTGTCCTGGGGTGCACAGTTCTGTGTGTGAGGAATAGTTGCTACAAAGCAGGTCTCTGGGCTGGTGGAGTGCACACCTGTCTGCTATTCTGTGGTACCTTTCACAGGGATATACTGGATGACCTAATTCAGGTCCCTGTTTCCTTCCTTCCCTGTGGGGTTTACTCCTGACAGGGACTCCCAGTCTCTGTTGTACTGGGGCGCACTGCTCCAACTGTGCCAGATATCTGGTCGTGTAGCCACTCTCCGGGCTAGCGCCTTGAGCCCAGTTCAGTGAGGGCAGCTCCTACTAGCGGGTCTGCGAGATTTTTTCCATGTAAAGCCTGGGTGACCCATGGCCAGTCCCACTGCCTTCCTTCCCCATAGATTTTTCTTGTGACTGGCACTCTCAGTTTCTGTTGTTTTTGTGCCCACCATTCAGCCTGGGAAGGTGATCGGGGCATGCAGGTGTGTGGCTCTGGTCCCAAGACCTAGTGCCTGAGGCTTCCGGGATCTCTTCCAGGTTCTGGCTGGGTGGCCTGAGAGTGGTCCTTACTGATTCCCAAGCTTATGGGGGTTTCCTCTCACCTGGAAAACACAGTCGCTGTTGTTTTAGAGCCCAGAGTTCAGTCTCTTAGTCGCTGTAAAGTAAATGTTGTCCTGCTCCTCAGAGGCAGTGTTCTCCTGGCACTGCCATTTTGTCCTTCCTCCACTTATTTTCAATAAAAGAAAAAATAATCAATGGACAGAACTGTAATTGTTAAAGAGCTAATGTTCTGCATGAATGACTGAACCATGGCATTACTTGCATATACAAATATTTTACAAAGGTAGTAGCTATTAAGTTTATTTCCTAAAAACTTTATAGAGCAGAAGCAGAGTAAAAAACAAAACTGCATTTATTTATATTTAATCACAGGAATTAAACACAGTAGAAAGGAATAACTGGTGACCCTCTCAAGGAACACTTTTTCAGGCTTATCATAGTTACACAGAAAAGAAGAAATTGTTCATATGTCAGACAATTCAGAAAACTTTTTATAGCTGTGCCCTTATTGGCCTCATTTTCAACTTTATTTACATACATACAACTATGCAATATGGACCAGCTGAGATCACAATAATGTTGGATGGTCTATAGCTTCAAGGCAGATGAGAAAAATTCCAAAAAAAAAAAAAAAGAGTATACAAGAAGCCACTTGAGATGAACCAACTGGCTAACCAGGCTTCTATAGCCTCCAGATCTCCAAAAGCAGCTGTAGGCAGAGAAGCTCACTTCTTTAGGGGTAGGGAGTGCAGTTCTTGTCATTCCTGTTGATGAACTGCAAACTTGTTCTGTCATTCCAAAGCCACAAAGAGCACAGGGCTATAATGTCTGAAATCCAAGCCCTGTGCTAAGGAGTTAGAGATAGATTATCTTGTTAGTAAGAGATAAGAGATGGTCATGATTGGATGTTGCATTGTGAGTCACCAGTCATGCATATTCCTCCTGAAAGTAGCCTCAACAAACTTGACCAGTTATTCAAGCTTAAAAAAATCTTAATTGAAAAATATCACCCCAATAGTTGAATAAAACAGTTTCAACATTAGAGTATTGAGTTAATTTTTCCCTAAACAGAGTACATAGAGTTCTTTTCACTTGTGAAAAATACATACAAATGAGCTGATCACATAACATGTTTTAGCGGTTATAGACATATAAAGAAAGAACTGTATGAAGAATGGGATTTTATCCCATAAAATATGATAAAAAGAGAGAACCTACGCTTGCTTTTCCCCAAAACTGCCATTGCTACTGCACTTCAAAAATGAATTAGAGACCTGATAGGCTAGGGTCAAAGGGAAGGGAAGGTCCTCTTCCCCTATCAGTGGACTTGGGGAGAGACATGGGAGGAAATGAGGGAAGGAGGGTGAGATGGGGAAGGGATGAGGGAGGGGGCTATAGCTGGGATACAAAGTGAATAAATTATAATTAATAAAAAGGACATAAAATGAATTATAAAGAAATTGAGTACATTTGTTATCTCTTTCAAACTAAAATTAGAGATGTCTTTCAAATATTAAAGATAAACAGAATACTTACTGTTAACCATGACACTCCAACAATAAAAATTCTTGAAAGAATTGAACAATCCACACTTTCCTACTCTTGTATAAAAATGCACTGACAACAACATACCACTTAGTTGCCTTTCTAAGAAACACATAATCTCATAAGAATGAGAAGTAACATTTCATTTTTATGCTCTATGCTCATTATCAACTAGAAATGCTAAATTATGTCAAAGTTTCTGGGAAAGGTGAGGCAATATGACTACTGACTACAATTCTCTGACAATAGTTTCCCCACTGACATACTAAGTAGAACAGCTATGCACGAACCAGGATACCTTTAGGGGAGGAAAGAAAACCAAATGAAAGACTAAAGTACCTGCTTTATTGTTCACTTAAAAAATAAAAGCAGAAAATAAACTGGAGGAAGGAAGAAAACTAGTGGCATAGAGATGGCGGATGTGGGGAAAAAATAGAGTATAAGATGAATACAGTCAAAGTGTATCATTTACTTAAAAGAAATTGTCTTTGTGAGAGTCTGCACTGTTTACAATGAATAGATATAAATAAAATATTTTAAAATTTAAAAAGAACAAGAAAAGAAAAAAAAGCTTCGTTGCAAAGATTGAAATGAACATGTTGCTTCTATAGCTCTTCATTCAACTCCAAGCAGTTCATGTTGGACAGAAAAGTTTTTGTGAGGATAGAAAATAAATAAAATCCAGGTCTTACATACAAAAGCCAGGTCATCTCAGTGAGATGCAGCACTAGTAATCAAAGGCCCTAGATGTAGGCCAGAGCTCACAGATGGTAGTTTAAGCTCTCATTAGGGATAGACCTTGATAACAGTGGGGAAGATTCAAGTTTCAACATTCATCACTGTTAAATGTGGGGTGAACATAGATCACCCACATCTCTCCCTGAGACTATGCATGAGACTCAAACATAATCCAATTTAATTTAAACTTTGGTGTCTAAAGTACTATTTCTATTATCTATCTCCAATTTTAGGCAAAACTAATACTGTCAGGCCTGTGTTCATAGACACATTCAAGAACTTTCCTGACAATAGGCAGACATATGTATCCTCAAGGGATAGACTATTGGTCTGTTCTATTGTCTAGAATACTACTGAAACTGTGAAGATTCATGACTGTGTGAAAGTTACATGGGATATAGCTTCTTTCAGCCAAGATGGTCAAGGCATTGCCTTTGTCAACATTAATACAATCTCTAGCATCATAGTGTGAAATAAGACTCCATTTGCTGGCTATAAGATAAGATAGTAAGTGTAGGACATTGCCCTAAAAACTTAATGATGGGATACTGAAATATAGCACTGGGCAGATGCTAAGGGTTCCACTCCCTAGGACTGTCTATAGACAGAGTCTCTGGACCAGTTAAAAGTCCAGGGAAAGACAAACGATTACACTACTAGATTTTTTTTTTTTCAATGCAGTTTATTCAGGAACATTGAACAATCCTCGGACCCCGGGGAAAGCCAGCCCACAGCTTAAATAGCCTCTGGGTAGCCAACCTAGGCGTGCCACGGGGGCAATGCAGATAGGTCCACATACATGGAAGCAAGCCAGATCCTCAGCCTTAGCCAAATGTGGAATTGTTCATGACAGAGAGCACTCACCATCGGGAAGGTGGAAGGCGGAAACCAGCTCCATCTTTAAGGCATAGCATTACGCAGCTCTCTACAGTTCCCCCTTTTTGTTTTAGACGCATCAGGCAAGAGTAGAGGTCTGATCTCTGATATTAGAAATAAATTGGGACTTTGTACAGATGTTCATTTAGGTGTCATCCACCCAAAGAGCATCAGACCCGTCCGATATCTTTTTCTCAGAGGCGGGGCCTGGGGCATCAACCCGCATGCAATCAGACATGCTCTTCTCTGGGTCCAAAGTGGCTGATCCTGAGTGCAGTGCTTAGCCTCGCATCCTGAGCGTATCATTTTAGCTTTTTATGGTATCCAACCATGCTTGGGGAGAATGCAAAAAGACACACATGGTATATACTCACTCATATAGACATACAACATAGGACAAATCCACTAAAACCTGTGCATCTAAAGAAACTAAGCAAGAGAGAGGACCCTAACTAAAACGTCCAATCCCCATCCAGAAAGGCAAAGAGGATGGACATCAGAAGAAGAAGAAAACAGGAAACAACGTAGGAACCAACCACAGAGGGCCTCTGAAAGCCTCTGCCCTTCAGACTATCAAAGCAGATGCTGAGCCGGATGGGCAAGTGTTGGGCAGGTGAACGGAATTTTATGTAAGAACTGGGAAATAGTAAGAGCTGGAGAGGACAGGGTCTCCACAAGGAGAGCAACAGAACAAGAAAATTTGAACATAGGGAACTTCCCAGAGACTCATACTCCAACCAAGGACTATTCATGGAGATAACCTAGAACCCCTGCACAGATATAGCCCAGGGCAGTTCAGAGTCCAATTGGGTTACACTACTAGATTTTTATACAAACTGTTGTAGACAGTGATTAATATTTACTATTGATATATCTTTAGTAAAGCTGCTGTTAGTCCTAAACAGCTGTATAACCAAATCACCACACAGAGACTGGATTTACTGGATTTATTTAGTTAACCTAGAACACAATGCAGGGCAATAGTTACTCCCTCCTAAACCTCCAAGCCCTCATAGTTTCTTACATTTAGATTTCCCACATTATATTTGCTTTTAGTGATATATTATGTCCAGTCCATCTCTCCACATCGTTCCAAGATCTCTCTCTCCTGCCTCTCTTCTCCCTGCTCTGCCTCACTCTTTTTTACTCCCACTCATTTTCTGTCCTCTGGTTCCTCCCCTCTTTCCTGTCCTTTGGCTCCTCACCTCTCCTTGCTCAACATTGTGGCTAGTTGCTTTATTTTGGCCTGTTTATACAAAGTTGAGACAAGATGCTTAGAATAAGTATCACAATGCAATATCCTGATTGAAACCAGAGAGTGTGGGGGGGATCAGCATTTGAATGAACAAGGGTAAGGTATATACATTTCAAAAGAACATTATGCCAACACCAAACCAACATAATCTAGTGTTAATTGTTATATGTTTTAGCCACAGCTCACCTCATCAGTAAGTAGCCCTTAAAATCATGGGCCTTAATTGTTCCCCATGGTGTTAGTGGTCTTGGTAGGAAAAAAGAGGCAGTCTTCTGTGAATTTCTGCAAAGACATTTGCAAGCAAAGGCAGACCAGGAAGACTGAAATAAATACCTAGTTCTTCAGTGCCCAGATACAGATGCACATGAAGGAGCAACTTGACATCTAAGGAAAATAGGCCCTCACCTAAATAAGACAATAGAATCTCACTGTATTAGCAGTCAGTGTGAGAGAAAAAAGCTGTTTTAAGGAAATTAAGTGGGTGTGAGAAAAATACAGATAAATGGTTCAGTATGCTAGCTGAAAAACTTACCAAAGATATAGAAGCAGCTGTAGCCACATATAAATTATTGAGATGAAAGATGTAGTTATTGAAATTGAAATTGTGACAAAAGTTTATTGCAGAAAGATATTTCAAATGGAAATTAAAACAACAGGCAAGCCAATGTGCTTGAAAATACAATGAGATAAGACAAAAGAAAAGAGAATAAAGTAGAATGAAGAAAGCTTAAAAATTTTATAAAATCCTAAAGGAAGTTCAGTCACTAAGGCTTTAAAGTCTACCCACAAGAACAATTGACTAACAAAACCTGCAGTACCAGGAATGACAACCTCCTTTCAAATAGTTGGACAAGGAAACCCTGGTGGCTCCCAATACAATAATGAACTATGGCTATTGAGTGTGATTTTCTCTTAATGGTTGAAGATATAATGCTCTATTGCTGAAGACACTGTACACTTAGAACACAGGTCTCATGATATTTGAGCTGGACTTAATCTAAAAGCCTTCTTCCCATAGTCTAGTTTCCATGTTACCAGAAAATACTACACAAGCTACCAAGGAGAAAGCAGTTAATAGCTCCACCAAAATGTGATGCCAGTGAACCACAACAATGACTAACATGGCAAGATATCCATAAATGTTCAACAGTGACCCACACATGCTGTTAATAACCAACTGTCCTAAAACAAACTGTGGAACTAAAATAAACTGAATAGAAGGGAAATCATTCTTGGTACCAGAAACCTAGCCAACTTCTCCATATGAGTGAGGTCACTGATCTTAAAACAGAATTTCAAAGATTCAAAAATTGAACTAAAGTTTGCAGGTTAATAGATAGAACTAGAAAAAAAAAGTCATTGAGTAAGATATACCAGATCTACAAAAAGATATATGTTATGAATTTGCTAGTATTTTTGCTTATGTATTATCTATTAAGTCAATGATAGCAAGCTACAATCTGTAGAACCATAGAGGTTAGGTTAAGAGTAGGGATTAGGGGAAACAGCTAGATTTCCATAGGAAAGGTAAATAGAATAGGTAGTTATATATAGTTGGCAGTGGGATAGAACATGAGGATTAGATTGGGAGGGAGAGAAAAGAGGGAAATGAGGAAGAAAATACAGTTAAAATTAAGGGCCACTTGGGTAATAGTATGGGAACTTTGTACAACAGAAGTTTTCTCAAATATATAAATATACAAAAGCAATATAAAGGAAAGTGCCAAATAATGGGGTAATGAGAGAGGCAGAACCTCAACTGAACACCTCTTGTCACCAAATGAAGTTTACAGTACCAGAATTCAGTTACATCTAATTGAGTTGTTGACACAAGGGAGAAGCCTGAAACAATACAGGATGTTGCCAAGACCAGAAGTTGCTTGGACAAATTGACAACAGGACCCAACTGCTGAAGATAATACCCACACAACTCATTGAACATGGAAAATTCAAGCTGGTACCAATACAGAGCCTTCATCCGATAGCGTCTTTGGAACAGGAAGGTACTGTGCAGGTTACCAAAAGACAAACATAAACAACAATAAAGCCACAAACCTTCTATTTGAAAATGATGTCCTGTCTAAACAATATGCTAGGACAATGGTGGCACTAATATTGTAGGAATAACTAAGCAAAGAGCACTCCACGGATTGGAATGCATACTTAAACTTTTTTGGGTGAACAAGAATCTGAGACTAGATAGCCGAGGGACCTAGGGTCCAATTACTACTAATCTTAAAAACAAAGCAAAACAAAAATTCTTCATAATAACATACTTCTATATTCATAAATCAGTTAAGGCAATTTAAAAGAGCAAGGTGCTCAGCCATCAGAGACTCTTCCTTCAGAGGCAGATAGGAACTAATACAGAGACAAACAGCAAGACAATATGCAAAGAGCTTGGAACACTCAGCTCTAAAAGTGGTGTCTCCATCGAATACTTCCCCTCAGGGATCAGGAAAGATGGCACCCTGAAGAAGAGAAGGAAGAAAGAATCTAAGAGTCAGAGGGCATGGAGGCTATCAAGGATACAGGTTCTCTAAAGCAACATGATCAAAGCACAGAGTTTGAGTTAGCATGCACAGGTATGTACCAGGTTGTTTGGTGTTTTATGGGATTCCTGGGTGTGTAAATGTGTGTGTCTCTGCTTCTCAGGCCTTTTCTTGGGCCCTTTTTTCTTTCTGTTTGCTTATTTTATTCAATTCCAATGTGTTATTGTTTTATATTATGTTTTATTGTTATCCCTTAGAATCATGTTTTTTTTTTCTTTTTACATTTTGTCTAATTTATTTATTAATTTAATCTCTTTAGAGGCTGATCCCAACCCCCTTCCTTATCTCCTCCAAATCTTGCCTTCACGCCCCTCTTTTTTTTTCTTAGAGAAGGGGAGGCACCTAAAGGGTATCAACCCACCCATGTACCTCAAGTTGCAGCAGAACTAAGCACATCCTTTCCCACTAGGGCCTGTTTGTTTTCTAATAAGAGATAAATGAGTATATCCTGATGTACTAGAAGGTGGTGAGAAATGAGGATGATTAGAGCAAGCAGAGACTGTAATCAAGATAAATTTTGTAAGAAAAAAATCTATTTTCTATAAAGTGGATAAATAAAAATATAAAAAAAGAGAATCTACTACAACTACATTGCAAGACCAGAGAAATTACTAACTGCTTTCAAAATCTTATTCTTAAACACACATATAGTGTTTAAGATGTTTTTCTTTAAATCATATGGAAAAAAATCAAAGAAAACCACAACTGGGTGGAGCAGGGGGAATCCAGGATGGCAGCAACCAGTGCACTGAGAGGCAGAGGATCTAAAACTCTGAAATTGGTGAGTGGACGGGCAAGTGATGCCAGAAAATTTACATTAAGGTTTCCTGAATGAGCGGGGACATCACATGATCTGAGACCATTAAGATTCAGGTCACCCGCGGACTTCTCTGAGGACAAGAGTGACAAATATTCGAACCCCTTGAACTTCACTTTTTTGGGCCTCCCTCCTCCTGGGCAGAGCAGGCCCACAGCACCAGAGACTCTTAGCACAGAACTCACTGCCTGGGTTCCGAGACAGCAGAGGCAGAGCTCCTAGTCTCTCAACCTCTGCTGCCAGCTGGAATAGCCTTCTGAGTCCCAGATCTGTGGTACCATCATTCCAGGTCCTGTGACTATGAGCAGCTGTAAAGACTCCACAGAGCCTCCCAGCCAGTGACTGTACAGGTAGCCCAATCCCTCAGTGGCAGACAGCCATCAAATATGCCAGACCCGCCAAACCATTCAGATACACCAGGCCTGCTGGGCCACCTAGGTCTTTGGACCACTGTTGTGGCTCCTCAGGAATTCCCAGCAGGCACCTGGGCCTGTCTTCCAGTTCTGCTGCTACTGCTGCTGCTGTACTCCCAAGTTCAGCGGCTGCAGTACCACTGAACTAACAGCTCCTACACAAGCATTTGACCCAGCAGGCCCAAAACTGAGAATAGAGAAAATTTGCTGTCCGATTTGACCTGCTAGAGAGTGAGTATGCCTTCAAGTGCCTGCAGAGCCCCAGATCGAGGGTCCTTCTAAGCTAGCAGCCAAACATCAGATCCCTTCCTACCCACACACCCACCGTGGGAAACAGAGGGACAGTATTCTCAACATTGAAGCCCCTGTTCTGCAGATCTACAAGTGGAGTTCAGGCAAATAACTCCTGGAGCCTCAGACAGAGCTGAATACCAGTGGCCTATAGGCCACTGAGGTATTCAGAGAATCTGCACAAGCAAATTGTGCCTGCCAAGATCTCAAGCACCTGCAATCCCTTGAGTGCCTGCCCAGTGCCCCTGCCCCACACTTCAGGCATCTACATCCTCTAACACCCTGTACTTCAAGGCATGCTTCCATGCACACACACATGCACATGCACATCATATGCTCCCCTGCATTTGTCCTTCTGTGCCTTCGAATCTTCCTCCTGTAGGTAGAGCTGAATCACCAATGCACACTCCAAATCACTGGACATCTCTCATCATCCTGAAGAATTCTCCAGAAACCAGAGACAGATGGTACTAGTCTGAACAGCAGAATCCAGGAACAAAAAGTGAAGGTTACAGATAAACAAATGGCCAGAGGTCAAGTAAGAATATATCCAACAAAAGTCAGGACATCATGGCATCACCAGCAACACACAAAATCAATGGATGGTCCAATTCATTGGAAACAGAGAAAATGATTTTAAAGCTATGCTTATCCAGTTATTAGAGGCACATAAAGAGGAAACAAACAAATCTCTCAAAGAAATAGTCACACAAATGGAGGCAAATAAAGAGGAAATGAACAAAGCTCTCAAGGAAACACAGGCAAATATAGCCAAACAAATAGAGGCACAATTAGTGGCATCTAGAGAATTAGAATGAATAAAGAAAACAAACTGATAAAACCCTGGAGTGGGAGAACTTACAGAAAAGATCAGGAAGCACAAAGGTAAGTATCACCAATAGAATACAAGAGAAGGGAGAGAGAATCTCTGATGCTGAAGATACACATGCAGAAATTGATACTTCTCTCAAAGAAAAAGTAAAATCAAAACAGTACCAAACACAAAACATCCAAGAAATCAAGGATGGCATGAAAAGGAGAAATATATTTTTTCTTTATTTTATTAATTTTTATTTTTTATATTAATCACAGGTTATTGACTTTGTATCCCAGCTATAGCTCCCTCCCTTATTCCCTCCCAATCCCACCCTTCCTCCCTCATCTCCTCCCTGCCCCTAAATCTAAGAATAATAGGAATTGATGAAAAAGAAGACTCCAGATTCCAAGGTCCAGAAAATATCAAGAAAATCACAGAAGAAAATTTTACCAACTTAAAGAAAGAGATGTCCATAAACATACAAGAGGCCAAGAGAACACCAAATACATAGACAAGAAAAGAAACTCATCAAGTCACATCCTAGTCAAAACACTTAATCTACAGAACAAAGAAAAGATATTAAAAGCAACAAGGGAAAAAGGCCAAGTAACATATAAAGGTAGACCTTTCAGAATCACACCAGACTTCTCATCAGAAACTATGAAAGCCAGAAGGGCCTGAGCAGATGTCACATAGACTTTAAGGGACCACAGATGACAACACAAACTACTATACCCAGCAAAGCTTTCAATCAACATAGATGGAGAAAACAAAATATTCCATGACGAAACTAAATTTAAGCAGTATCTACACAGCAAGCCAGTCCTACAGAAGATACTAGAAGGAAAACTCCAATCCAATGAAAACAACTATATCCAAGAAAACATAGGATACAGATAATTTTCCAACAACAACAACAACAACAACAAAAAAAAAAACAAGAAATGAATCACAGGAAGACCACCAACTCTACAATAAGAGTAACTAACGATCATTTGTCACTATTATCTGTCAACATTAATGTACTCAACTCCCCAATAAAAAGACACAGACTAACAGAATAGGTGTGGAAACAGGATCCAACATTCTGCTGCATCCAAGAAACACACCTCTGCAAAAAAGATAAACACTACCTCAGAGTAAACGGCTGGAAAAATGTTTTTCAAGCAAATGGACCCAGAAAACGAGCTGGGGTGCCAATCCTAATATCTAATAAAATAGACTTTCAACCAAAATTAATCAAAAAAGATGAGGAGAGGCACATCATTCTCATCAAAGGAAAATTCCACCAGGAGGACATCCCAATTTTGAACATCTATGCCCCAAATACAAGACCACATACATTTGTACATGAAACATTATTAAAGCTGAAATAACACATGGATCTCAACACCTTAATAGTGGGAGAATTTAACACTCCACTCTCACCAAGGGACAGATCACCCAAACAGAAGCTAAACAGGGAAATAAGGGCACTTACAGAGGCCTTAAATCAAAAGACCTAATAGATGTGTACAGAACTTTTTACTCAAATTCAAAAAAGTATAACTTCTTTTCAGTACCTTATAGAACCTTTGCCAAAATAGACCATTTAGTTGGTCACAAAGCAAGCCTCAGAACATACAAGAAGATTGAAATAATTCCTTGTATCGATCTGACCACCATGAACTAAAGATGGACCTCAAAAACAAACAAACAAACAAAAAACCAAAAAGCATGCACATACATGGAAACTGAACAAGTTGCTACTGAATGACAGCTGGGTTAGAGAAGAAATAAAGAAATTAAAGACTTCCTAGAATTCAATAAAAATGAAGGCACACCATACCCAAATTTATAAGACACAAAGAAAACAGTGCTAAGAGGAATGTTCCTGCCCTTGAGATCCTGTTAGAAATAGTCCTTGTTCCCCTTACTTTGGGAAACTACTTGGTTACTGAGCTACCACAGGCCACATCCAAGCAGAAGTTCTAGGTTATATCCATAGATGGTCCTTGGTTGAGTGTCAGTCTCAGAAAAGACCCTGTGCCCGGATATATTTGGTCCTTGTAGAGCTCCTATCCTTTCCATATCATACTAACTCCCCTTCTTTCATATGATTCCCTGCACTCTGCCAAGGGATTGGTTATGAGTCTTAGTGTCTGCTTTGAAACACTGCTAGGTAGAGTCTTTCAGATGCCTTCTGCAGTAGACTCCTGCCATACATTCAATGCACATCCCATTTGTCTTTCTAAATGAGGATTGATCATCTTCACCCGTGTATGCTTTCTTGATTATCTTCTTTAGGTGTGTAGATTTCATTATGTTTATCATATCTTGCAGGTCTATATAAGCGAGTATATACTGTGTTTGTCTTTCTCCTTCTGGGATACTTCACTCAGAATGATCTTTTCTAGATCCCACCATTTGCCTGCAAATTTCATGATTCCCTCCTTTTTGACTGCTGAGTAGTATTCCATTGTGTAAAGATACCACATTTCTGTATCCATTCCTCCTATGATGGACATCTGGGTTGTTTCCAGGTTCTGGCTATTACAAATAAAGCTGCTACAAACATAGTTGAACAAATGTCCTTATTGTGTACTTGAGAAAATTTTGGGTACATTCCTAGGAGTGGTATAGCTGGGTCTTGAAGTAGCACTACTTCTAATTGTCTGAGAAAGCACCAGATTGACTTCCAAAGTGGTTGTACCAGTTTACATTCCCACCAGCAATGGAGGAGAGTTCCACTTTCTCCACAACCTATCCAGCATGTGTTGTCACTTTAGTTTTTGATCTTGGCCATTATGATGGGTATAAGGTGAAATCTCAGGATCATTTTGATTTGCATTTCCCTAATGGCTAATGACGTTGAGCATTTCTTTAAGTATTTCTCTGCCATTCTATGTTCCTCTATCGAGAATTCTCTGTTTAGCTCCATTCTCCATTTTTTAATTGGATTACTTCGTTTGTTGCTTTTCAGCTTCTTTAGTTCTTTATATACACTGGATATTAGCCCTCTGTCAGATAAAGGGTTGGTGAAGATTCTTTCCCAATCTGTAGGCAGTCATTATGTTTTGATGGCGGTGTCTTTTGCTTTACAAAAGTTTTTCAGTTTCATGAGGTCCCATTTATTGATTGTTGCTCTTAGAGCCTGTGCTGTTGGTGTTCTGTTCAGGAAGTTGTCTCCTGTGACAATGAGTTCTAGGCTCTTCCCCACTTTTTTTCCAACTGATTTAGAGTATCTGGTTTTATGTTGAGGTCCTTGATCCACTTCTACTTTAGTTTTCTGGAGGGTGATAAATATGGATCTATTTTCATTTTTCTGCATGTAGACATCCAGTTGTTCCAGCACCATTTGTTGAAGATGCTGTCTTTTTTCCATTGAATGGATTTGGCTGCTTTGTCAAAAATTGAGTATTCATAGGTACATGGGTTCATTTCTGGGTCTTCTATTCGGTTCCATTGATCCTACTTTCTCTTTCTATGCCAATACCATGCAGTTTTTATTACTGTTGCCCTGTAGTCCAGCTTGAGATCGGAGATGGAGATTCCTCCAGATGATTTGTTGTTGTACAGGATCGTTTTGGAGATTCTGGGTTTTTTTTTTTTTTCTCCATATGAAGCTGAGAAACTTTTTTTCAAGGTCTGTGACGAATTGAGTTGGTAATTCTGGATTTTTGTTTTTCCTTATGAAGTTGATAATTTTTCTTTCAAGGTCTGTAAGAATTGTGTAGGTATTTTGATGGGAATTGCATTGAATCTGTAGATTGTTTTTGGTAAGATGGGCATTTGTAATAAGTTAATCCTACCAGTCCATGAGCATGGGAGATCTTTCCATCTTCTGATACCTTCTTCGATTTCTTTCTTCAGAGACTTGAAGTTTTTCTCAAACAGGTCTTTCACTTGCTTGGTTAGAGTCACACCAAGGTACTTTATGTTATTAATGACTATTGTGAAGGGTGTTGTTTCCCTAATTTCTTTCTCAGCCTTTTTGTCTTTGGTATACAGGAGGGATTCTGATTTTTTTGAGTTGATTTTGTATCCTGCCACTTTGCTGAAGGTGTTTATCAGCTGAAGGAGTTATCTGGTTGAATTTTTGGGAACACTCATATATACTTTCATATCATCTGCACGTAGTGACACTTTGACCTCTTCCTTGCCTGTTTGTATCCCCTTGATCTTCTTTAGTTGTCTTTTTGCTGTGGTTAGGACTTCAAGTACTATGTTGAAGAGATATGGAGACAATGGGCAGCCTTGTCTTGTCCCTGATTTCAGTGGGATTGATTTAAGTTTCTCTCCATTGATTTTGATGTTGGCTATAGGCTTGTTGTATATTGCCTTTGTTATGTTTAGGTATGTGCCTTGTATCCTTGATCTGTCCCAGACTTTAAACATGAATGGGTGTTGGACTTTGTCAAATGCTTTTTTGGATTTCCGTATGTTGAACCACCCTTGCATGCCTGGGATGAAGCCTACTTGGTCATGGTGGATGTTATCTTTGATGTGTTCTTGGATTCGGTTTGTAAGTATTTTATTGAGTATTTTTGCATCAGACCTACATTTCTTAAGAACATTAATACAAAAACACTCAATAAAATACTTGCAAACTGAATCCATAAACACATAAAACTTATCATCTACCATGGCCAAGTATGTTTCATTCTAGGCATGCAACAATAGTTCAAGATAAGGAAATCCATCAATGTAATCAACTGTATAAAAAAACTGAAGGAGAAAAACCATATTATCATCTCCTTAGATGCAGAAAAAAACATTTGTCATAATCAAACACCCATTCAGGTTTAAATTTGGAGAGATCAAGGAATCAAGGCATATATGTAAACAAAGTAAAGGCAATATACAGCAAGCCTATAGCCAAAATTAAACTAAACAAACATAAACTTAAATCATTCCCACTTAAATCAGGGACAAGGCCAGGCTGCCCACTCTCTCCATATATCTTCAACATAGTTCTTGAAGTCCTAGCTAGAGCGATAAGACAACTAAAGGAGATCAAGGGGATACAAATCAGAAAGGAAGAAGTCAAAGTATCACTGTTTGCAGATGATATGATAATATACATGAGCAACCCTTAAAAATCAACCAGAGAACTCGTTCAGCTGATAAACACCTTTACCAAAGTGACTGGATACAAAATTAACTCAAAAAAAGTTCAGAAGCTCTCCTGTATACCAAAGACAAAAGGGCCAAGAAGAAATTAGGGAAACACCTTTCACAATAGCCACTAATAACATAAAGTCCTTGGTGTGACTGTACCAAGCAAGTGAGAGACCTGTTTGAAAAATATTTCAAGTCTTTGAGAAAGTTGAAGAAGGTATCAGAAGATGGAAAGATCTCCCATGTTCATGGATTGGTAGAATTACAATAGTGAAAAAAGCCATTCTGCCAAAAGCAATTTAAAGATTCATTGCAATTCCCATTAAAATACCAACACAATTCTTTACAGAACTTGAAAGAAAAATTCTCAACTTCATATGGTGGAAAAAAAGAAAGAAACGAATTTCTGTAAACATCTTGTACAACAGTAGATCACCTAGAGGTATAACCATCCTGAACTCAACCTGTATTACAGAACAATAATAATAATAACTGCATGGTATTGACATAGTAAGAGGATAGTGGATCAATGGAACCTAATAGAAGAACAAGAAATAAACCCACACAACTATGGATACTTGATTTTTGACAAAGAAACCAAAACCATTCAATACGAAAAAGACAGCATCTTCAGCAAATGGTGCTGGTCCAACAGGATGTCTACATGCAGAAAAATAAAAATAGATCATATTCATCACCCTCCACAAAACTAAAGTTCAAGTGGATCAAAGACCTCAACATAAAACTAGACATACTAAATCAGTTAGAAGAAAATTGAGGAAGAGCTTAGAACTCATTGGCACAGGAAACAATTTTCTGAACAGAACACCAACAGCACAGGCTCTAAGATCAACAATCAATAAAATGGACCTCATGAAACTGAAAAGCTTCTGTAAAGCAAATGACACGTTCATCAGAACAAAAAAAAAACAAAAAAAACAAAAAAAAACAGCCTACCGACTAGGAAAGGATCTTCACCAACCCTATATCTGACAGAGGGCTAATATCCAGAATATATAAAGAACTAAAGAAGTTAAAAAGCAACAAATCAGGTAATCCAATTAAAAAATGTGGTATGGAGCTAAACAGAGAATTCTCTGTAAAGAAATATAGAATGGCAGAGAAACACTTAAAGAAATGCTCAATGTCCTTGGCCATCAGGGAGATGCAAATTAAAATTACCCTGAGATATCACCTTATACCCATCAGAATGGCTCAGATCAAAAACTCAAGTGAAAACATATGCTGGAGAGGTTGTGAAAAAAGGGGAACCCTCCTCCATTGCTGGTGGGAATATAAACATTTACAACCACTTTTGAAATCAATCTAGCACTTCCGCAGACAATTATGAGTAGTGCTTCTTCAAGATCCAGCAATACCATTCCTAGGCACATATCCAAAATATGCTCAAGTACACAACAAAGGCATTTGTTCAGCCATGTTCATAGCAGCTTTGTTCGTAATAGCCAGAACCTACAAACAACCCAGCTGTCCTTCAATGGAGGAATGGATACAGAAAGTGTGGTACTTTTACACAATGAAATACTACTCAGCAATTAAAAACAAGGAAATCATGAAATTTGCAGGCAAATGGTGGGATCTAGAAAACATCATCCTCAGTGAGGTATCCCAGAATCACAATGACAAACAAGGTATATACTCCCTTATATGTGGATACAAGACCTAAAAGATAGGATAATCAAACTAACATCTGTACACTTAAGGAAGTTAAGAAGGATGATGAAGGGTAAGATGATCAACCTTCACTTAGAATGACAAATGGAATGGACATTGGAAATAGGCAAATACAAGAAACAGGACAGAATTCTACCATACAGGGCCTCTGACAGACTCTACCCAGCAGTTTATCAAAGCAGATGCTGAGACTCATATCCAAACCTTTTGCAGAGTGCAGGGAATCATAGGAAATAAGGAGTAGTTAGTAAGTCCTGGATAGGACAGGAGTTCCATAAGGACCAAATATATCTGGGCCCAATGGTATTTTCTGAGACTGATACTCCAACCAAGGACCATGCATGGAGATAACCTTTAACCCTTGCTCAGACATAGCCAATGGCAGCTCAGTATCCAAATGGCTATCCTAGTAAGGGGAACAGGGACTGTCTCTGACATGAACTCAGTGGCTGACTCTTTGACTCCCCCACCCCCAGGGAAGAGCTGCTTTGCTATGACACGGAAGAGGACATTGCAGCCAGGGCTGATGAGATGTGATAAACTAGGGTCACATTGAAGGGGAGAAGGACCTCCCCTATCAGTGGATTTAGAAAGGGACATGGAAGAGGAGAAGAGAGATGGAGGATAAGATTGGGACAGAATGAGTGAGGGGGACTGCAGATGGGACACAAAGTAAATTAACTGTAATTAATTTAAAAAATGTAATTAAAAAAAGAAAACCACAACTAAACACAATGCAGAGGTCAATTGACTGTAGAGCAAAGCCATAAAAGATAAATTCACAAAACACTTCCTGTATCTCTGGGTCAGGGAACACAGCAGAAGAAGGCTTAAGAAAGTTTGTAAGAGCCAGAATATCAAGAGTCTGTTGTGTAACAGTCTCTTATAGAAACGACTACATAAACAATGTCATAAACAATTGCAAAATCAAAGTCTTGGTAATGTTAAAGAGATAAAATATCGTGGGGTCAAATCATTTGGTAAGGAATTATAGGCTGTGGAGAGAGGAAGAATTATCTTGTCCCAGGGATGAAATTAATTGCTTTTGCAATACCAAGTAAGCAACCTTAATTGGTCTAATACAAAGTGGTCAGCCTTGAAACCATGTACATACAAACTACAAAAAGTTGGCTCAGTAGGTTGTGTTTATATATTTGTGCATATACACACGTGTAAATAAAATAATAGTGATAATCAGGGAAAATATGATATAAAATTTATTTATTTTTATATTAATTACAGTTTATTCATTTTTATCTCAGCTATAGCCCACTCCCTTATTCCCTCACAATCCCACACTCCTTCCCTCATCTCTTCCCATGATCCTCTCCAGTCCACTAAAAGGGGAGTTCCACCTCCCCTTCCAACTGACCCTAGCCTATCAGGTCTCACCAGGACAGGCTGCATTGTCTTCTTCTGTGGCCTGGTAATGCTACTCCCATCTCAGGGGGAGGTTATCAAAGAGCCAGCCACAGAGTTCAT
This sequence comes from Meriones unguiculatus, assembly GCF_030254825.1. Lineage (NCBI taxonomy): Eukaryota > Metazoa > Chordata > Mammalia > Rodentia > Muridae > Meriones > Meriones unguiculatus. The sequence goes on along the minus strand of NC_083369.1, from coordinate 78,792,914 downwards.
GTCAGAGACACCCCCTGGCCCCCTTACTAGGAAACTTACTTGGACACTGAGCTGCCATGGACTACATCTGTGCAGGGGTTCTGACACCCCTGGGCCCAGATTTCTTGGTTCTGCTGCTTTCCTTATGGACCTCCTGTCCCCTCCAGGAGTTGCTATCTCCCACTTCTTTCATAAGAGTCCCTGCACTCTGCCCAAAGTTTGGCTATGATCCTCATCATCTGCTTTGATACCTCTCTGGGTATAGTCTTTCAAAGGCAATCTGGGGTAGGCCCCTGTCTTGTTCCCTGTTTTCTCTCTCTTCTTATGTTCATTCTGTTTGCCTTTCCGAGTGAGGATTGATCATCTTACCCAGGGTCCTCTTTCTTGCTTAGCTTCTTGAGGTGTACAGATTTTAGTATGTTTATCGTGTATTATATATCTAATATCCACTTATATGTGAGTATATACCATATCAGTCTTTCTGTTTCTGTGATACCTCACTTAGGATGACGTTTCCTACTTCCCACCAATTGCCTCAAATTTTCATGATTTCCATGTTTTTAATTGCTGAGTAGTATTCCATTGTGTAAATGTACCACAATTTCTGTATCCATTCTTCAGTTGAGGGACATCTAGGTTATTTCAATTTCTGGCTATTACAAATAGAGCTGCTACAAACATGGTAGAGCAAATGACCCTGTATATATGAGAGTATTTTCGATATATGCCTAGGAGTAGTATAGGTGCATCTTGAGATAGCACTATTCCCAACTGTCTCAGAAAGCACCAGATAGATTTCCAAAGTTGTTGGACAAGTTTAAAACCCCACCAAAATTTAACAGGGTTTGCCTTTCTCCACAACCTCTCCAGCATGTGTTGTCACTTGAGTTTTTTATCTTAGCCATTCTGATGGGTGTAAAGTGAAATCTCAGGGTCATTTTGATTTGCATTTCCCTGATGAGTAAGGATATTGTGAATTTCTTTAAGTGTTTGTCTGCCATTCGATATTCCTCTATTGAGAATTCCCTGTTTAGTTCTGTACCCCATTTTTCAATTGGATTACTTGATTGGTTGCTTTTTAACATATTTAGTTCTTTATATATTCTGGATATTAGTCCTCTGTCAGATATAGGGTTGGTGAAGATCCTTTCCCAGTATGTAGGCTGTCTTTTTGATCTGATGAGAGTGTCCTTTGCTTTATAAAAGCTTTTCAGTTTCATGAGGTCCCATTTGTTGATTGTTGATCTTAGAGCCTGTGCTGCTGGTATTCTGTTCAGGAAGTTGTATGCTGAGCCAATGAGTTCAAGGATCTTCCCCACTTTTTCTTCTAAGATGTTTAGTGTGTTTGCTCTTATGTTGAGATATTTGATCCACTTGGCCTTTAGTTTTGTGAAGGTGATAAATATGGATCTAATTGCATTTTTTCTATATGTACACAGCCAGCTAGACCAGCACCATTTGTTGAAGATGCTATCTTTTATCCATAGTATGGCTTTGGCATCTATGTCAAAACTCAGGTGTCCATAAGTTTACTTTTGGGTCTTCTATTTGATTCCATTTATCCACCAGCCTATTTCTATGCCAGTACCATCCAGTTTTTTTACTGTTGCTTTGTAATACAGCTTGAGATCAGGGATGTAGATACTTCCAGAAAATCTGTCATACACGATTGTTCTAGCAATTCTGGGTTTTTTGCTTTCCCGTTTGAAATTGAGATTGTTCTTTCAAGGTCTGTAAAGAATTGTGTTGGTATTTTGATGGTAATTGCATGGTATCTATAGATTGCACTTGGAAGGATTGAAAATTTTTACTATGTTAATACTATCAATCCATGAACACCAGAGATCTTTCCATCTTCTGATATCTTCTTCAATTTCTTTCTTCAGAGATGTGAAGTTTTTTTTTTCTTTTTTTATTATTATTAGTTACATTTTATTAACTCTGTATCCAAGCTGTATCCTGCTCCCTTATTCCCTCCCTATCCCCTCTTCCCTCCCTCGGCTTCTCCCTGCCCCTTTCCAAGTCCACGGATTGGGGAGGACCGCCTCCCCTTTTGTCTGGCCCTGTTTTATCAGGTATCTTCAGGGCTGGCTGCGAAGTCCTCCTCTGTGGCCTAGCAGGACTGCTCCTCCCATGGGGGGTGGGGAGTCAAAGAGCCTGCCATTGAGTTCCTGTCAGAGATAGTCCCTGTTCCCCTTACTATGGGAAGCCAATTGGTTATTGAGCTACCACGAGCTTCGTCTGAGTAAAGGTCCTAGGTTATATCCCTTCATGGTCCTTGGTTGCAGAAACAGTTTCAGAAAAAAACCCTGTGCCCAGATGTATTTGGTCCTTGTGGGGCTCCTATCCTTTCCCTGTCATACTAACTCCCCTTCTGCCTAAGGTTTGGTTATGAGTCTTAGGATCTGTTTTGAAATATTGCTTGGGAGGGTCTTTCAGATGCCTTCTGTGGTAGACTCCTGTCATATACCCAATGCACATCTCATTTGTCCTTCTAAGTGAGGATTGATCATCTTACCTCATGTCTGCTTTCTTGTTTATCTCCTTTATGTGTATAGACTTCATTATGTTTATCATATCTTGTCGGTCTATATAAGCGAGTATATGCCATGTTTGTCTTTCTCCTTCTGGGATACTTCACTCAGAATGATCTTTTCTAGATCACACCATTTGCCTGCAAATTTCATCATTTCCTACTTTTTGATTGGTGAGTAGTATTCCATTGTGTAAAAATACCACAATTTCTGTATCCATTACTCCATTGATGGACATCAGGGTTGTTTCCAGGTTCAGGCTATTATGAATAAAGCTGCTACAAACATGGTTGAGCAAATGTCCTTGTTATGTAATTGAGCAAATTTTGGGTATATACCTTCAAACATGTCTTCACTTGCTTGAACAGAGTCATAACAAGGTACTTTATGTTATTTGTGGCTATTGTGAAGGGTATTCTTTTCACGATTTCTTTCTCATCCCTTTTTTCTTTTGTATACAGGAAGACTAATGATTTTTTTAATTAATTTTGTATCCATCCATTTCACTGAAGGTGTTTATCAGCTGAAAAAGTTCTCTGGTTGAATTTTGGGGTCTCTCATGTATATTGTCATATCATGTGCAAATAGTGACACTTTGACCTCTTCCTTTCTGATTTGTATCCCCTTGATCTCCTTTAGTTGTCTTATTGCTCTAGCTAGGACATCAAGTAGTATGTTTAAGAGATATGGAGAGAGTGAGCAACCTTGCCTTGTCCCTGATTTCAGTAGGATTGATTTAAGTTTTGTTCCATTTGGTTTGTTGTTGGCTATACGGTTGCTGTATACTCTCTTTACTATATTTAGGTATATGTCTTGGGAAAATTTTCTTGTATGATTTTCTTGAAAACATTTTCTGGACCATGGAGCCTGGAATTTTTTTTTCAACAATTCCTATTTTTCTTAAATTTTGTCTTTTCATGGCCTTGACCTTTTGGATGTTTTGTGTTTGGAACTTTTCCTATTTTACTTTTCCTTTGAGAGATATATCAATTTCTGCAATTGTATCTTCAGTGCCTGAGATTCTCTCTTCCACTTCTTGTATTCTTTTATTGATACTTACCTTTGTCTTTCCTGATCTTTCCTCTAGTTCCCCAGTTCAGGGTTTTCTCTGTGTTTTCTGTATTGATTCTAATTCTGTTTTCATTCCTTGCACCATATCCTTCATCTGTTTGAATGTGGATTCCTGACTTTCTATGATGACCTCTATTTTATTGTTGTTGTTCCTTTCCTCTCTATATGCTACTAAATGTGCCTCTATTTGTGCCTGTATTTCTTTGGCTATATTTGTCTGTGTTTCTTCAAGAGCTTTGTTCATTTCCTCTTTATGTGCCTCTAATATCTGGATAAGCCTTGAATTGTAATCATTTTCTTGTGTTTTCAATATATTTGCATGTCCATTGCTTTTGGGGGTTGCTAGAGAAGCCATGATGTCCTGATTTTAGTTGGATATGTTCTTATGCTGACCTCTAGCCATCTGCTTATCTGTAACCTTTGAAGTTTGTTCCTGGAGTCTTTACTTCAGACTGCATCTGTCTTTCTCTGGTTTCTGGAGTATTCTTACAGAAGATGAGACGGGTCCTCTGGTTTGACAGTGGATATTAGTATTTCAGCTGTAGCTAAAGGAGGATGGTTCCAGGTACAGGTGCACAATTGCAGCCTTGTGTGCGTGGAACTGTGCCTTGAAGGACAGGGTGCTAGAGCATGTAGATGCCTGGAATGTGATACTTAAGCACAGGAAGGGGTGCAGGTGCTGATGTTGTTTGCAGCACAATGCTCGTGTGCAGGGGTCCTGAACACCTCAGTAGCTTATGGGCCTGTCATACTGTCTTCCTGGTATTCAGATATGTCTGGGCTCCAGGAATGTTTTTGCCTGAGCTCCACTGGTAGACCTGCAGAACAGGGGCTTCAATGCTGAGAATGCTGTCTCAAGGATCCTTATGTTTCTCACAGTGTGGATGTGGGTGAGAAGGATCCAATATCTGGCTGCTAACTTAGAGGGTCTGCAGATTTGGGGTTCTGCATGTACTCACTTGAATGCCCACTCATTCATTAGCAGGCCTAATAGGAAATCACAGGAGTTCCCCAAGTTCTCTACTCTCAGATTTGCCCTTCAGGGCAGATGAGAGTGTAGGAGATCAGTCAGCTCAGTGATGTCCACTGTTTGTCTGTTGGGAAGAGAGACTCTTAATTGGGGTAGCCAATTATGTAATCTCAGTCATGGAGCATGGAGGCTCCTGATAGGGTTAGCTGCCAGCCCACGGCCACTGCACCAGACCTGGGAGGCTGGTAAAGCTACCTGCTGGGAGGCCCTTGGAAGCCTATACAACTGCCCTTAGACTGGGAGGCCCATACAGTGGCCTACTGGGAGGGCCGGACAGCTGCTTGTCAACTCTGCTGACCTGGGAGGCCTGCCTCTGCTCTTTCAGTTTTGAGCAAGGAGGCCCATGCTTCGATCAGTGGGTACTGGGTGCTGGGGGCAGCCTCTGCTGAGGAGGGAGGCTCGTGCTTGGGTTAAGAAGAAGTTCAGTGGAGTTGAATATTCACCACTCTCAGTCCATGGAGATGTCAACAGGTAACCTGGTTCTTAATGTTTTCAGCTCATGGGCTGTCCCCTCTTGCCCAGGAAGCCTCAATGTTGATGTTCTGGCTTCAGCTGCCCCTCCACGCACCAATTTTGGAGTTTCAGATTCAGTGCCCCTCATATAGGGTGCTCACTGGTCACTGCCATCTTGGATCACTGATGCTAAAAATTTGAGAGTGGCCAAGGGACATGGAATAAGTTGCAGTGAGGAGTCTTAGGAAAGGTTGGAGAAAGGGAAGGATGAAAATGATGTAACTGTATATTTATAAGGTAATTAATACATCAAATAAAGTTCATGTCTGGATGTTTTCAGTGCTAATTTCTGCAATGCACTACAAAAAGAATTGTTATCAATACTTAAAATATATTGCAAGAAATTAAAAGTTTCTATGAGGTTAGCATTTCTTAGATATCATAACCATACAAGAATACAACAAAGAAAACAAAGTATAGCAATCTCAAATATCTGATAAACTTATGTATAAAAATTTTCAACAAAATATTTGCAAATGATATTCAGTAGCACTATAAAAACTATGTACCATGATCAATCAAGAGATACCCCAGAGGTACAAAAATGGCTCAATGAATTTAAAAAAAAATAGTTTACATGATGAAATATATCAGAATAATGAAGAAAGAACGGTTATTTATAGTTATATCAATAAATACAGAAACCTCATTTGACAAACTTCAATATCACATTAAGATGAAAATTCTAAGTAAACTTTGCGTAACAAAAAGATACTTCAACATGATAACCGTCACCTATATTAAATCAACAGAAAACATCATGGTAGACACTGAAAAGCTTAAAGCTTTCTCTTTAAAATGTGGAGCAATTATAGTTGGAGACTGGAGAGATAGCTATAAAGTTAAGAGTATGTACTGCTCTTGCAGAGGACTGGAGTTTGTTTCCTAGCTTGAAGTCAGTTTCACAACAGCCTACAACCCTAGTTCCAGGGACTACAATGTTCTCTATTAGCATTCATAAGACCTTGTACTCACATGAACATACCCACAAAACACTGAATTTTAAAAAGGTAAAAATGCTTTCTTCATAATTTTTTGACCTAGTCCTCAAATCTTAGCCAGAAAAAAGACAAGAGAAAGTAGAGGAATTACTCTCAGTTATCTTTCCATTACTTTAACAAATATATGATATACTATAATTTCTATGAAGGAAATTTATTTCATCTCACACTTTAAGAGGTATCAGTCAGATTCTCTGCAAAGGCATGTTCCCAATGACATAATTTTCTTCCAGTAAATACTATTTCTTAAAGCTTCTACCCACAAAGAAAAGTGTCACAGGCTGGTAACAAGCCTTTAATATATGTAGCATTGGGGGAATAGATAAGATTCAAATAATAAAGGAATCCTGAATAGTAAAGAAAAAAAATAAAATTATTTTAGAATTTAGAATCCTAAAGATTCCACCCCAAAATTTTAGAATTAGCAAATGAATTTAGTAATGTTTCATGATAAAAAACTAATAAAGAAAAAGCAAGGGTAATGCTTTAGGTCAATTGCAAATTATCTAATATAAAGGTCAGAAAAACAATAACATTTATAAACCTGCAATAAGAAATGACAAACAAATATAATCATGAATAAAAGATAGACCTACAAAGAAAACAAAAATTAATAAAACAACCAAAACAAATATATGAACACTTTATGTTCTTTGATTCAAGAATGAATGGAAACATGTCCCTATTACTCAAAGAAATCTATTGGTTAAGTGAAATCTTTATAAAAAATACCATAATTATTCATAAAAATAAAAATAATTCTAAATATTTGTTGGAGATAAAAAAACATACAAATACAGCAAGAAATTTGGACCAAATTGAATAAAATAGGATATACTACAATATTTGACTTGAACATATATTTTAAAGCTATAGTAACAAAAGCAATGTAATATAGATACAGAAACAGACCCACAGTGCTGAGTGCTATAGTTCATGGCTATTTTCTCAGCACTCAGGACTCTGAGTAAGGAAGACAATGACTTTGAGTCCAGTCATGTCTCAAAAGTGAGTTCCAAGCCAGACAGGGCTATAGAGTAAGACTATATCATTAAAAGCATAAGCACTAACCCCAAGGGGTAAAGAGTAAGACTATATCATTTCAAAGCATAAGCACTAACCACAAGGGGTAAAGAATGTACACCATAGAAACAGAATAGAGAACTTAGAAGAAATTCTACACAATCAATTGAGTTTTTTGAATAAAAGTTTTTGAAATATTGATGGTGCAATCTTTTCAATAAATGGTGGTGGAAGCATTGGTATGTACATTCAAAAAGAGGAAATTAAATTCCTTGGTCAATGTTTACAAAGATCACGTGAATGTGGATTAAAGACTTAAGAATTTAATAGTGTTTGAAGTCGTGGCTAAAGGAGTAAGACAACTAAATAATCAAGGGTATACAAATTGGAAAGGAAGAAGTCAAACCATCACTATTCATAGATGATAGTATGCATAAGTGATCCCCTACAACTGATACACACCTTCAGTAATGTGACTGGATAAAAAATTAAGTAAAAAAAATCAGTAGCCCTCCTTTATACAAATGATAAACGGACTGACAAAGAAATTAGGGAAACAACACCCTCACAATTGACACAAATAAAATATATTGACGTAACTTTAACCAAGCAAGTGAAAGATCTGTATGAAAAAAAAAATTCAGGTCTCTGAAGAAAGAAATCTATGGAAATATGAGAAGATGAAAAGATCCCCCATTTCATGGATCAGTAGGTTTAACATACTAAAAGTGACCATCTTAGCAAAAGCAATCTACAAATTCAATGCATTTCACATCAAAATTCCAACACAGTTCTTTACAGACCATGAAAGAGCAACAATTAACTTCATATGGAGAAAACAAAACAAAACAAAACTACAACAACAAAAAAAACAGAATTGCTATAACAATCCAGTACAATAAGAGAACTTCTGGAGGTATAACCAATCTGATTTCAAGCCGTACTATAGAGTAACAGTAATCAAAACTGCATGGTACAGGCATAGAATCAGAATGATGGATGAATGGAATTGAATAGAAGACCCAAAAATAAATCCACACACCTATGGATGCTTGATTTTTGACAAAGAACTCAAAACCATACAATGGAAAAAAGATAGCACCTTCAACAAATGGTGCTGGAGTAACTGGATATGTGCATGTAGAAGAATGCAAATAGATCTATAGCTATCACTCTGCACAAAACCAAAGTCCAAGTGGATTAAAGACCTTGACATAAACCAGATACATTAAATCTATTACGAGAAAAAGTGGGGAAGAGCTTTGAACTCATTGACACAGGAGACAACTTTCTGAACAAAACAAAAATGCCCAGGCTCTAAGATCAAGAATTAATAAATGGGACCTCATGAAACTGAAAAGCTTCTGTAAAAGCAAAGGACACTGTCAGCAGAACAAAATGACACCCTACAAACTGAGGAAAGATTTTTATAAACCCTACCCTCGACAGAGAGCTAATATCCAAAATACATACATAACTCTATAAATTAAACCCCCAGAAATAAATAATCCAGTATAAAAATGTGGTACAGAACTAAAAACAGAACTCTCAACAGAGGACTCTCTAATATCTGAGAAGCACATATAGAAATGTTCTATGTCCTTAGCCATCAGGGAAATGAAAATCAAATAGACTCTGAGATTTCATCTTACACCCATCACAATGGCTAAGATAAAAATCTCAAGTACAGCTCATGCTGGTGTGGATATTCAGGAAGAGAAACACTCCTTCATTGCTAACAGGAGTGCAAACTTGTACAACCACTGTGTATACCTATCTGGAGGTTTCTCAGAAATTTGAGAATATATCTACTTCAAGACCTAGCTATACCACTCCTGAGCATATACCCAAAAGATGTTTTACCATACCACAAGGATACTTGAACAACTATGTTCTTGCACATACAGGAAGCAAAGAGGTGGAGAACAGGAAGTGATGTTTATCTATAAGCATTGAAAGCTTGTATTTAATGACATACTTCTACCAGCAAAGCTCCACAAACTAAAGAGTCCATAACCTCCTTCAGATAGTGCCCCCAATTTTCAACAAAGTATTCATATATTTGAACGTATGGGAGGCATTTCTAATGTCTGTAATTCTTATGTTATAGATTCCCTTTATTTGAAAATTGAGTTTTTTAAATTTTTTTAACTTTTATTATTTAAACTTTATTCACTTTGTATCCCCTCTAAACTCCTCCCTCCTCCCCTCCTAATCTCACCTGCCTTCCCCCTTCTTCACGAATGCCCCTCCCCAAGTCCACCTATAGGGGAGGTCCCCCTCTTCTTCCTTCTGATCTTAGTCTATCAAATCTCCTCAGGAGTGGCTGCATTGTCATCTTCTCTGGCCTGGTAAGGCTGCTCCCCCCTCAGGAGGAGGTGATCAAAGAGCAGGCCAATCAGTTTATGTCTGAGGCAGTCCCTCTTCCCATTACTATGGAACCACTTGGACACTGAACTGCCATGGGCTACATCTGTGCAGGGGTTCTAGGTTATCTCCAACTAAGTTCCATGCATGTTATAGATTCTTATGTTATATAATTCTTATGTTATAAGATAAACAAAATAAACTAAATCTACATGTAACAACAGCAAGAAATAATTTTTCAAGACATTTTGACAATGAAGGAAAAATAATTTTAAGTTGATTTCAACAAAGTACCAGTCATGTTACTGTACTGTACACATGCATGAACTCATTGACCTAAAAGCACATACATGAGCATAATTGTCAAGAAGAGCTAAGTATTCGAGAAAAGGGGTTCAGTGGTAGAGAAAAGGCTAAGAAGGTAATAACACTTAAAATACTAAAATTCATTATGTGAGTATATGAAATTAACAAATAAATATTTGAAAAGAACCAAAGTTGGTATATTAGTCTGTTTGTTAGTTTACAAAAGAATGAATCAATATAAATGTTAATTGGGAGTCAAGGGAGTCAATAAGGTAGTTTGGCTTTTACAGGTACTTGCTGCCAAGACTAATGACCTGAGTTCAATTGCTGGAAACTACATGGTAGAAAGAGAGAACAAAGAACCAACTATCACAATTTCTCTTCTGAACCTTCCATGTATGCCATTGAAACAACATACACACACACACACACACACACACACACACACACACACATATGTACGCATGCACACACACAAAGTAAATAAATAAATAAATACATAATGTCCAAATTCTAATATTACTTAAAAGGAAAAAGAAAATTAACCTGAAGCTCTAAAATGTAAAAGACATAAAATGCTAAGCAATCCTCATTCACAAAAATATTTCTCTTTGATTATAGTCATCAATTGTTTATTCTTGTAATCTTTCCTGAGTATAGCTCAAATGTTCTACTTTCCCTGTGTAAGACTTATTTCAAAGCAACAACTTATTCCCTCAGCTCACAGACATTAATCATATGCATAAATAATTATTCTGAAACCAGCATGATTCAAAAGAAAAGTTCATCCTAATTTACTACAGTCTAAATCATCAACCATCTAATAGGTGGAAGGGCTAAACACCAAAAATAAGCAATCAGTAAAAGATCAAAATACGCATTTTATATGCCTTATTTCTTTAAGTAATTCTGCAGATTTTATCATAATTCAACTATTTTAATAGATTTTTTTATTCAAATCTTGCAAACTTGAGAATTACCAATACTCCAACATTCTAAGTGAGTCATCTGGAACTTCCTGACAGATACCAAGGCCTACTTATGCAATGGCCACTATTTTTAAGAAAATATTTAGAAAGAAATATAAATCTATATGCAAATAAGGGCTGACAGTACCCTGTCCTTCAAAGGTATTTCAGTTTGAAAAAAAATCCATATACAAAGATAGTCCATAAAAGTAAAATTATAGGTATGCATGTAGGATACAAGGGCATATCAATGGAATAAAAATATGTACATTAAAGAAAGAAGGAAGGAGACAGATAAACACAAGGAAAGGAAAGGAAAAAAGGAAGGGAAACTTCAAATAAGTCCTGTCAACAAAGGCTTTCACATCTATAACATTTAATGTATCTCTCACAATAGATCCCACTACTATGCTTAAGTGAATTCTACAGTTAAGCCAACCCCCAATAACATCAGTCATGGGCAAATATCAGTGGTTAATTAGATTATAAAATAGACCTATGCCCTCAGATTAAGTTGTATATTTATGTGCAAGGAAAATAACTGACTCAATGCTAGAAGCAAGTTGTTTTTTTTTATTCTGCTTTTTTATTGTTTATTATTATTAGTTACATTTTATTAACTCTGTATCCCAGCTGTATCCTGCTCCCTTATTCCCTCCCTATCCCCTCTTCCCTCCCTCAGCTTCTTCCTGTTCCTTTCTAAGTCCACTGATTGGGGAGGACCTCCTCCCCTTTCATCTGGCCCTGTTTTATCAGGTATCTTCAGGGCTGGCTGCAAAGTCCTCCTCTGTGGCCTAGCAGGGCTGCTCCTCCCATGGGGGGTGAGGAGTCAAAGAGCCTGCCATTGAGTTCCTGTCAGAGATAGTCCCTGTTCCCCTTACTATGGGAAGCCAATTGGTTATTGAGCTACCACGAGCTTCGTCCGAGTAAAGGTTCTAGGTTATATCCATACATGGTCCTTGGTTGGAGAATCAGTTTCAGAAAAAAAACCCTGTGCCCAGATATATTTGGTCCTTGTAGGGAAACTGTCATACTAACTCCCCTTCTGCCGAAGGTTTGGTTATGAGTCTTAGGATCTGTTTTGAAACGCTGCTCGGTAGGGTTTTTCAGATGCCTTCTGCAGTAGACTCCTGTCATACGTCCTATGCATATCTCATTTGTCTTTCTAAGTGAGGATTGATCATCTTACCTCGTGTCTGCTTTCTTGTTTATCTCCTTTAGGTATATAGGCTTCATTATGTTTATCATATCTTGTAGATCTATATAAGCGGGTATATACCATGTTTGTCTTTCTCCTTCTGGGATACTTCACTCAGAATGATCTTTTCTAGATCACAACATTTGCCTGAAAATTTCATGATTTCCATTTTTTTTTTCTCACTACAACATCTTTAATATATATTTTTTCCATGCACCTATCATAAGGTACAGGTTTGCTTGAGATTGTTATTGTGGAGAACTTATGTAACAAGTGATTTCCTCTTTAGCAAAGTTTAAGCATTAACTGAAGTGTTTAATAATATAGTACGATACACTATGGATTTGATGCTGTACAATAGAGCTCTAGGGTTAATTCATATTGCACAGTCAGATGATTTCTATTTTTGATTGCTGAATAGTATTCCATTGTGTAAAAATACCACAATTTCTGTATCCATTCTTCCGTTGATGGACATCTGGTTTGTTTCCAGGTTCTGGCTATTACGAATAAAGCTGCTACAAACATGGTTGAGCAAATGTCCTTGTTGTGTACTTGAGCAAATTTTGAACAATAAGACTATTCAAAAAATCAATGAAACCAAGAGCTGTTTCTCTGAAAAAATCAACAAGATAGACAAACCTTTAGCCAAACTAACCAAAAGGCAGAGAGAAACTATCCAAACCAGCAAAATCAGAAATGAAAAGGTGGCTATAACTACAGACACTGAGGAAATCCAAACAATCATTAGGTCGTACTACAAAAGCCTATATGCCACAAAATGGGAAAATCTAAAAGAAATGGACAATTTTCTTGATAGATTCCACTTACCAAAATTAAGTCAAGATTAGGTAGAAAGATTGAATATTCCTATTTCCTCCAAGGAAACAGAAGCAGTTATCAACAGTCTCCCTTCCAAAAAAGTCCTGGGCCAGATGGATTCAGTGCAGAATTCAACCAGACCTTGAAAGAAATGCTAACTCCAATTCTCTCCAAACTATTCCACAAAATAGAAACAGAAGGAACATTACCAAACTCATTCTATGAAGCCACAGTCACCTTGAAACCTAAAATACACAAAGTCCCAACAGAAAAAAGAGTACTTCAGACCTATCTCTCTAATGAACATTGATGCAAAAATACTCATTAAAATACTTGCAAATCAAATCCAAGAACACATCAAAGATATCATACACCATGACCAAGTAGGCTTCATCTCAGGCATGCAAGAGTGGTTCAACATACGGAAATCCATCAATGTAATCCACAACATAAACAAACTGAAGGAGAAAAATCACATGATCATCTCCTTAGATGCCGAAAAAGCATTTGACAAAGTCCAACACCAATTCAGGTTTAAAGTCTTGGAGAGATCAGGGATACAAGGCACATATCTAAACATAGTAAAGGCAATATGCAGCAAGCCTATAGCTAACATCAAACTCAATGGAGAGAAACTTAAATCAATCCCACTGAAATCAGGGACAAGACAAGGCTGTCCACTCTCTCCATATCTTCAACATAGTACTTGAAGTCCTAGCCAGAGCAATGAGACAACTAAAGGAGATCAAGGGGATACAAATCGGAAAGGAAGAGATCAAAGTGTCACTATTTGCAGATGATATGATAGTATATATGAGCGACCCCAAAAATTCAACCATAGAGCTCCTCCAGCTGATAGAAGCAAGTTGTAATGGACTAGAATATAAACCAATCCCAGCAGTAGACTATAAATTATGTGTTTTTCTACTCACTCTATCTCAAATTCTTAGACTCGAGACATACCCTAGTGGCAGATTGGTTCCTTCAGAACTATTCCCTGGGTGCACTTTCAGGTCAAAATGACTAGTACAGATATTAATGCTGTAGCAACTCCTGTACTCAGTTTGTCCCTACATAATCAATCTGGGGATCCATGTACAGATCACATAATAAATAAAGATATATTAGATAACTGAATATAATATATAGATTAATAGAAGCTCATTGATACAACAAAATGAAATAACTACATAAAAATTCAGGAAAACAATACATGAATAAAGTGAGAAATTAAAAAAGAGACCAATGACAAAAGAGAAACAAACAATAATCCTACAATCTCTAGAACACAATTACTAAGCTGAAAACTTTTGTAAGCAGCTTCAACAGCAAATTAATCAAAGCAAAAGAAAATGAAGTCCAAGATATCAATGAAATTATCCACTTAGAAGAATGAAAAGGAAGAAGAATGAAAAAATACTACCAAACTTAACAAACCAAATAGAACACTGCACAGAGCAGAGAAATAGGAAATGCAAGCTTATTTAATCCATAAAGCCAAAAATAACAAATATATCAAATATGTAAAAGCTTTGTCACATGTACAATAATAAAAACTTCAGGAGTTCAAGATAATGAGAAAAAAATAGTACAAGGAAACAAACTTATCATATATTAGCTATTTTCCATTACACCATCAGAAGATTTCTGTGAATAAACAAAGAACTGGATGGAATAGCATGATGTATACAAAGGGCTGAATATACATCTATATATATATCTATATCTATATCTCCAACCTAGAATACTTTAAAAAGCAAAGCTACAATTCAGTAATGAAAGACAGGTACCTATTTTTTCATAACAACAAGCAAACAAGCACTTGGAAAGTTGATCACCGTTAGAATGGATGTATAAGAAATGCAAGAGACAACCCTTCAATGTGTAGTAATATGATACATGAAACATGGGAAACACAAATTTCTCTAGTAGAGTTTAAGGCAGTTAAGCTCATAATAGTCTGATATGTTAATGTGGCACAAAAATAAGTTACTACATGACTTCTATGTCATGTAGTAACAAAACCTTGACAAACCCCGAAAATCACTACAGTATTGTTTAGAATCATTATCATTATTACAACTTACTCACTTTGTATCCTGGTTTTAGCCTCCTCCCTCATCTCCTCACAGTTCCACCCTCCCTCCATCTTTCTAGTCCACTCATAGGGAAAGTCTTCCTCCCCTACTGTCTGACCCTATCCTATCTGGACCCATCAGTACTGCCTGGATCCTCTTCCTTTGTGGGCTGGCTAGGTTGTCCCACCAGGGAGAAATGATAAAGGAGCAAGCAACTGAGTTCGTGTCAGAGGCTGTCTCTTCTCCTTTTACTAGGGAACCCACATGGAGACTGATGTGTCTATGGGCTACATCTGAGCAGGGGGCAAGATCCTCTGTATGTAAGGCCTTTGGTTGATGCATCAGTCTCTGCATCCCTCCTTTGCTACCCAGGACCCTGCCTTTGGGTGGAGGAGCTTTATTGGTCTTCTTGTGTGGTTCCTATCCCCTCTGGGTCCTTTTGGAGTCTTAATCACCAAAATCATGTGCCAAATAAACCAATTTATCTGTATTCATCATTTTGTTACAGTATCCAAAATATACTATAGTTGTAAAAGCAGTTTGAGAGAAGCTTGTACTTATAAGCACCTAGATTTTTTTAAAAAAAGAAAGTTTTCAACCTTTGTTTGTACCTCAGAAAATGGTTTAAAAAAATGAAGCTTGTTTAAGCTTATCAGAATGAATTAACTAAAATAAATAAATTAAATGGATACTGAAAATATAAACTATGAGGTAAAACCCTTTAGCTAGAATAAGAAAAAAGAAGACTCAAATGAATGATATAGTACATTAAAAAGGAGATATTATAACTGATTCAACAGAAATCCTGGGAACCACAAAGGCTACAAATACAATTATATATTGCCAGCAAATTTGATAATTTAGAAGAGAAAGTGGGGAAAAGTATAAATGCATTTACTATCAAAAACATATTCTACCAATAATGAATCAAGAAATATGAAATATGAAACAATCAAAAATGAGTAAATATATTACATATGTAACAAAATAATTACCAAGAAATATTATGGCTTTAATGGCAAATTCTGTCAACCATTTTAATAGGCATCATTGTTCTGATTTTTAATGAGAATGTCCTCAATAGGCTTAGGTATTTGAATCTTTGGTTGCCAGTTTCTGGCACTGTTTGGGCAAATTTAGATTTGGCCTTGTTGGAGAAGTATGTCACTGGGTTGGTGGTAGAATTTGAGATTTCAAAAGGCCATGACTACTCCCAGTTTACTCTTTTTGCTCCCTGATTGCACTGATTGCAGTTTAAAATGTGAGCTTCCAGCTTGATCCTTCAAATGATATAAGTTCCTGCTGCTCCAATTTCAAGCCATGAACTGTAATCCCAAATAAACTCTTCTATAAATTTCTTTGGTCATGGTGTTTTACTATGACAATGGAAAGTAACCAGAATAATCAACAAAGTTTTTTATTTTTTCTAAACTATCTGAAGAGGAATAAGTTTTCATATTTTAGACAAGTTGGGGATACCATGATTCCAAGAACAGAAAGGATAAAATTTTTGTAATATAATGTCCCTAATGAATATATATATATATATATATTCATTATATATGAAAATAAAAGCTGACAGTACCCTATCCTTCAAAGGTATTTCAACTCAGACTCCCAGAATCTCCCACCCCTTTTCCAGATTCTCTTCACCTCCGTTCCCACCCAACTTCATGTTTTTCTCTCCTTCCCTGCCTAAAAGTCCCCCCCCCCAAAAAAAACCACCATGGAATATTTTGTTTTGGCCAGCTATTCCTTGGTATAGGGCCAGATTCTGCACAGAGATGGGGATGTGGACACAAAGTCCTATATATAACCAAGCAAGCTATTTGCAACTGATACGTGATGGAAACCTTTCCTTTTATAAGTAAATCATGTTTCTCCAATAATTGAGAGGTACTATTAACCACACACCAGAGGTTTAATTTTATGTGTTTGAGTATTTTGCCTGAATGTATGTACATGCACCATGTTTGTTGCTGGTGGCTTTGGAAGACAGAAGAGGGTACTGGATCTTCTGGAACTGAAGTTTCAGGTAGTTGTGAGCCATAACATTATGTGGATGCTGGGGAGAGAACCAAGTCCCGCAGTAAGAGCAGCAAGTGTTCTTGACCAATGAAGCAGGTCTCCAATCCTTTCTTTAGGTCTTTTAAATATAGAATACTAGTATCTGAAAATAGTTTTATCTCTTGCTCCCTTATTTGAATTATTTTAATTTGTTTTCCTGACTTACTAAGTAAGAATTACTTACTAAGAATTCCAGAACTATATTGTGTAAAACTTTAGACTTCAATCTGACACTTTTTCAGACAATTAGGAACAGCACTTCGTTAAGATATAGCTATACCACTCCTAGGCATATATCCAAAATATTCTCAAATACACAACAAAGACATTTGTTCAACCATATTGGTAGCAACTTTATTCATAATAGCCAGAAGCTGGAAACAATCTAGATGTCCCTCAACAGAGGAATGGATACAGAAATTGTGGTACATTTACACAATGGAATACTACTCAACAATTAATAACAAGAAAATCATGAAATTTGCAGGAAAATGGTGGGAACTAGAAAAGATCATCATGAGTTATCCCAGAATCAGAAAGATACACACGGTATATACTCACTTATAAGTGGACCTAAAAGATAGGATAAAAATACTAAAATCTGTACACCTAAAGAAACAAGACAGGAGCTTACCATAGAGGGCCTCTGAAAGACTCCACCTAGCAGTGTATCAAAGCAGATGCTGAGGCTCACAACCAAACTTTGAGCAGAGTGCAGGGAACCTTACGAAGGAAGGGGGAGATGGAAAGACCTGGAA
The DNA here is from genome assembly GCF_030254825.1 of Meriones unguiculatus. Classification (NCBI taxonomy): domain Eukaryota; kingdom Metazoa; phylum Chordata; class Mammalia; order Rodentia; family Muridae; genus Meriones; species Meriones unguiculatus. The sequence goes on along the minus strand of NC_083369.1, from coordinate 78,775,199 downwards.
GGGACAGGAGCTCCAACCAAGGACCATTCATGGAGATAACCTAGAACCCCTGTTCAGAGGTAGTCCATGGCAGTTCAGTGTCCAAGTGGGTTCCATAGTAATGGGAACAGGGACTGTCTCTAACATGAACTGATTGGCCTGCTCTTTGATCACCTCTCCCTGAGGGGTCAGCAGCCATTCCAGGACACAGAGGAGGACATTGCAGCCAGCCCTGATGAGACCTTATATGTTAGGGTCAGATAGCAGGGGAAGAAGTCCTCCTGTATCAGTGAACGTAGAGAGGGGCAAGGGAGGAGATGAGGGAGGGAGGGTGGGACAAGGAGTAAATGAGGGAAGGGGCTACAGCTGGGAATCAAATTAAATTAATTGTAATTAATTTTAAAAAAATAAAAATTTAATTTAAAAATTGGAGAGGAAAAAAGTAAAAAGAAAAAGTTTTCAGTTTTCCACATTTGGGTAGTCTGACGGCTCTAAGTTTGTCATATATAAACTTTATTATGTTGCGTTAAGATCCTTCCATTCTTCATTTATTCAAACTTTCTCTCATCCACTGGCATTGAATAAGAAATTAATCCAGCCACTAAGGAAAACAGTGTGGTGTTTCCTTAAAATACAAAATAGAATTCCCATATGATCCAGCTATCCCACTCCATGTATACACTAAAAAGAATCAAAATCAGCATAGTTATATATAATACCTGCACATTTTCCAAGCCCTACTAGCTTCTACTCATAACAACTAACTTACAAAATAAGCCTATCAGTGCAAGAATAAAAAGTGTGATATATTTGAATATGGTCAAATACACTATATACATATTGAAAATATAGCTGAATACTTTGTACAATTAGTACATACTAATAAAATGTATAGGTATAAAAGACTGTCATGAAACTACATTGTCATGCCTTAATATACTGTAATGCTTAATATCTGTGATGCTTACTGTAAACTATCAGCTTGACAGAATCTATGATCCTTGGACAGGTGTCTAAGCATGCCTGTGGGAATTATACTGATTTCACTGATACCTCTGGGTGGTATCATAACTGGACTTGGAAAGGGCAGTTAGAAGCAGTTTGCATTCATCACTCTCTGATTCCAGATTATGGATACAGTGTGACCATAAAGTCTCCTGCTCCTGTCATCATGCCTTTCCTGACTGCTACCATGTCTTCCCTGCTTCAATAGTCTCTGGGACTGTGTATGAAGACAGATCTTTTCACTCTAAGTTGTTTTGGTAAAAGCATTTTATCACAGCAAAGACAAAGTAACTTAAGACCGCATCCAATGAAAACAAAATCAATATCTTCAGGAGACATGAAGTACTGGTTTCAGTGTAGCAGTATTCATCATATACTAGACAAGTAAACACCCTAAGTAACACTCGATGAATGGACAAAGAAAAGATTTAATTAGTTTATTTGCTGTTGTTGTGTGTGTGTTTGTGTCCACATCTATTAATGTTATTCTTTAAAACATAAAGAAATCCTGTCATTTTTGGCAACATAGTTGAATTTGAAGATCATTATAATAAGAAAAGTAAACCATTCACAGAAGAGCACAGGATAAATCATTTCATTCATATGAGTTATATAAAATAAACTCATGGAAGCAGAAAGTAGACTAGTGTTTGCCAGAAACTGGTATTAGGAACAGTTCAATGGGGGAATATAGTTACATAAAGTGAAAAACCTTAAATATTTGAGCTTATACTCAAGCGTAATGTACCTGCTATACATGTACAATTTTAACAGGATCTATTAGTTATGTTTTCATCTTTGTAATATTTAAAAACAACTTACCTATTCATTTTATAGAATATTTAAAGTCATAGTTTTGCATAAATACATTACTGGTATTATTTTGAACATTTTTTTCATTGTTGCAGTGAAAATATATTATTTTAATAAAGAAAATATGTTGCAAATTAGAAATGTCTCATTTACATCATATTAAAATATTTATTTTCTATCCCAGTTTCTGAGATTTCAGCCTACTCAACTGGAATTGAGATATGTCAGAAGATCTAGGTGGAGAAGCAATGGTAGAACAGAACGACACACTGTATGGCAGCCAGGAAACAGGGATGATGAGGAATGGAAAGGAGAGAAAGGGGGAGAAAACCCTGCCATAAGACACCCCCCCAAAAATGTATCTAAGGATCAATTCCCTCCAATTATGAAAGTTTCCATCACCTCCTAATAATGGAAACTAATTATCAGTCCACTCATTTGATCAGTGTTGTCATAATCCAGTTACTTCTAAAAAACTGGATCTTCTAACTGTGGAACAAACCTTCCACACATATAGTTTTGATGGTGGATACTTCAAATCCAATCCAAAATATGTTAGGGTGTCAATCTAAAAATGTGTATTCTTTTCTTTTTTAAATTTGAATTGTTTTTCTTCACAATTTATTCATTATATATCCTGACTAAAGCCCCCTTCCTCAACTCCCCAAAGTCCCACCCTCCCTTCGTCTTCCCCCATATTCTCTTCCCCTACTCCACTGAAAGGGGGTTTTCTCCACATTGCCGTATGCCCATAGCTTGTTAGGTCTCATCAGTACTGCCTGGATCCTCTTCCTCTGTGGCCTGGCAAGGCTGCATCACCAGGAACCAATGATCAGAGTGGGCCACTGAGTTCAGTATAGAGGCAGCCCCTGCTCCCCTCACTCAGAGACATGGAGACTGAGCTGCCAAGTGGTTACATTTGAGCAGGGAATCTAGGTCCTCTCCATGCATGGTCCTCGGTTGGTGCATCAGTTTCTACAGAAACCCGTGGGCTCAGAACCTTTAGCTTTTTTGGTCTCCTTGTGGGGTTCCTGCCCCCTCCATGTACTTCTATTCCCACCCCTTTCTTCTTCGATAAGACTTCCTGAGTTCTGCCCGAAGTTTGGCGCTGAGTCTTAGCATCTGATTTGATCCCCTGTTGAGTGGGTCATTTCAGAGAACCCTCTATAGTAGACTCCCATCCTGGTTCCTCTCTTTCACTGCTTCTGATGTCTATCCTGTTTGCCATTCTGAATGAGATTTAAGCATCCTTCTTAGGGTCCTCCTCAGTGTTTAGCTTCTTTAGGTTTGTAGATGGCTATCCTATATTACATGGCTAATCTGCTTATAAGTGAATGTATACCATACCTGTCTTTCTGTTTCTGGATTACCTCACTCAGGATGATCTCTTCTAGTTCCATCCATTTGCCTCCAAATTTCATGATTTCCTTGATTATTATTCCATTGTGTAGATGTACCACAATTTCTGTATGTATTCCTCCAATGAGAGACATCTAGGTTGTTTCCAGATTCTGGCTATTACAAATAAAACTGTTTTGAACATAGCTGAGCAACTCTGAGATTCCATCTTACACCAGTCAAAATGGCCAAGATCAAAATCTCAAGTGAGGGGGCAGTCCAAGAAGGTGGCCAACAACATGCACCAAATCTGAGGGGCACAGGACCTGAAACTCCGAACTTGGTGAGTGGAGGGACAGCTGAAGCCAGAACATCCACATTGAGGCTTCCTAGACAAGCGGGGACAGCCTGTGAGCTGGGAAATTTTGTCTCAGGTCACCTGTGGACATCTCTGGGAACTGAGAGTGGTGAATATTCAAAACTCCTGCACTTCCCCTGCCCCAAGCTAGGGCCTCCCTGCTCAGCTAAAGCCTCATTGATTGCCCCAACCATGAGCTTCCTTGCTCAGTGACTGAAATGTAACAGGCATGCTTCCCAGAGCTGCAGCTGTGGCAGGGCTGCAGCTGGCCCAAGCAGGAACCTCTGTGCTTTGTGACTAAGACTGCAGAGGCAGCTACCCCAAGTACAGGCCTCCCTACCCAGCAGGCAAACAGTGCACACCACTGAGCTGACTGATCTCCTACAATCTCATTTGTCCCTGCAGGTCCAAATCTGAGAGTACAGGACAGGGTGAAGCCCTGTGCTTTATGATTAAGCCTGGTGAGTGTGCCTGTGAGTGTTTGCAGAGACCAAGATCCAGGGTCCCTCTATGCTAGCAGCCAGATATCATATCCCTCGCACACACACACCCACTGTGGGCAACATAGGGATCGTTGTGACAGCATTCTCAACATTGAAGTTCCTGTTCTGTGGGTCTACCAGTGGAATCCAGGCAAATACTTCCTGGAGGCCAGACATATCTTAATACCAGGAGGACAGTACGACAGGCCTGTAGGCCACTGAGATATTCTAGACACCTGCACATGGACATTGTGCCCGCAATCAGCACCAGCACCCACATCCCTTCCCACAATTAAACTCTACCCTTCCAAGCATCTACATGATCTAGCACACTCTCTCTCAAGGCACACACCCTTGCTTGCTTGTGAATAAGAGCCTGGGACCTTCCTCCTTTAGCTACAGCTGAAACAGCAGCATCCACTCTCAAACTGGTGGACCGCTCTCTTCTTCCTGAAGAATACTCCAGAGACTAGAGACAGACAGACCCAGTCTGACTACAGGAACAAACAGCAAAAGTTACAGATAAGACGATGGCTAGAGGTTGGTGTAAGAATATATGCAACAAAAATCAGGGCATTATGGTTTCACCAGCAACCCCCAAATCAGTAGATATTTTAATTCATTGGAAACAAAGGAATGATTTTAAAGCTATGCTTATCCAGTTATTAGAGTCACACAAAGAGGAAACGAACAAAGCTCTCAAAGAAAAACAGGCAAATACAACCAAATAAATAGAGACAAATGTAGAGGCACAAATAGTGGCATATAGAGAGGAAATGAACAAAAATAGAGGCCATCATGAAAAGACAGGAATCCCAGTTCAAACAGGTGAAGGAAATGGTGCAAGACATGAACACAGAATTGGAATCAATAAATAAAACACAAACAGATAAAACTCTGGAGCTGAAGAACTTAAAGAAAAGATAAGGAATCACAAAGTTAAACATCTCGAACAGAATACAAGAAATGGAAATGAGAATCTCAGTTGCTGAAGATACAATTGCAGAAACTGATACATCCCTCAAAGAAAAAAGTAAAATCAGAAAAGTTCCAAACACAAAACACCCAAAAAATAAAGAACACCATGAAAAGATGAAATCTAAGAATAATAAGAAGAGACAAAAAAGAGGCACCAAGGCCCAGAAAATATTTTCAAGAAAATCATAAAAGAAAATTTTCCCAACTTAAAGAAAGAGATATCCATTAACATGCAAGAGGCCTACAAAACAACAAATACGCTACACCAGAAAAGAAATGCCTCACATTACATAATATTCAAACACTAAATCTACAGATAAAAGAAAAAATATCAAAAGCAGCAAGGGAAAAAGGCCAAGTAACATGTAAACTTAGACCTATCAGAATCACACCAGAATTCTCAACAGAAACTTTGAAAGCCAGAAAGGCCTGGGCAGATGTCATGCACACTCTAAGAGACTACAGTTGCCAATCCAGACTACTATACCCAGCAAAGATTTCAATCAACATACATGGAGAAAACAAAATATTCCATGACAAAACAAAACTTAAACAATATCCACACAGCAACTCATCCATAGAGAAAATACTAAAAAGAAAACTCCAGTCCAACAAAAACTATACCAAAGAAAACACAGGATATAGAAAACTTCATAACAAAGAATTAGAAGAAAACGAGCATTGAAACACAGTAATACCACCAACTCCACAATAAAAGGAACTAACATTCATTGGCCACTATTATCTGTCAACATCAACAGACTCAACTTTACAATAAAAAGACACAGAATAACAGAATGGTTGCAGAAACAAGATCCAACTTTCTACTGCATCCAAGAATCACACCTCTGCAACCGCGATAAACATTCTTCCATTGCTCGTGAGTGTGTAAACTTGTACAACCACTTTGGAAATCTATCTGGTGCTTTCTCATAAAATTGGGAATAGTGCTACCTTAATATCTAACTATACCACTCCTGGGCATATACCTAAAAGATGCCCCACCATTCAATAAGGACATTTGCTCTACTATATTCATAGCAGTTTTATTTGTAATATCAACATGTGTATTTTTTTTTTTTTTTTACTGTAACAACTGGCTATGAGTCTCAGCATCTGCTTTAATACCCTGCTGGCTAGAGTCTTTCAGAGGCCCTCTGTGGTAGGCTCTGTTCAGGTTCCTTGTTTTCTCCCTCCTCCGATGTCCATCCTGTTGGTTTGCCTTTATGAATTAGGATTGTTCATCTTACCCAGGGTCCTCCTTTTTGCTTAGCTTCTTTGGGTGTATAGATTTTAGTAGGTTTATCCTATGTTATATTTCTAATATCCACTTATAAATGAGTATGTACCATTGTACCATATGTGTCTTTCTGCTTCTTAAATACCTCACTCAGGATGATCTTTTCTAGTTCCCACCATTTGCCTGCAAATTTCATGACTTCTTTGTTTTTAATATTGTTTTGAGTAGTATACCATTGTGTAAACATGCCACAATTTCTGTATCCATTCCTCAACTGAGGGACATCTGGGTTGTTTCCAGCTTCTGGCTATTACAAATAAAACTGCTATGGACATGGTTGAGCAAATATCCTTGTTGTATAGCTGAGCATATTTTAGATATATGTCTAGCAGTGATATAGCTGGATTTGAGGTATTTTCTAATTTTCCTAATTTTATAATATTTCCTAATTTTCCAAGTCAGTGCCAGATTGATTTGCAAAGTGGTTGTACAAGTTTACATTCCCACCAGCAATGGAAAATGGTTTTCTTTTCTCTACATCCTCTGTAGCATGTATTGTCAGTAGAGTATTTGATCTTAGCCATTCTGATGGGTGTAAGGTGAAATCTCAGGGTCATTTTGATTTGCATTTCCCTGATTACTAAGGATGTTGAGCATTTCTTTAAGTGTTTCTCTGCCATTCGATGTTCCTCTATTGGGAATTCTCTGTTTAGCTCTGTACCACATTTTTTAATGGACTTACCTGATTTGTTGCTTTTTAACTTCTTGAGTTCTTCATGTATTCTGGATATTAGTCTTCTGTCAGATATAGCATTGGTAAAGATCTTTTCCCAGTATGTAGGCTATCGTTTTTCTTCTGGTGACAGTGTCCTTTGCTTTACAGAAGCTTTTCAGTTTCATGAGGTCCAATTTATTTATTGTTGATTGAGGGCCTTTGCTGTTGATGTTCTCTTCTAGAAGCTGTCTGCTGTGCCAATGAATTCAAGGCTCTTCCCTACGTTTTCTTCTAACAGCTTTAGTTTGTCTGGTTTTATGTTGAGTTTTTTGATCCACTGGGACTTTAGTTTTTTGCAGGGTGATAATTATGGCCATAGACTCAGTTTCCCAGTGGGTGCTCTAGTAAGGAGATAAGTGGTTGTCTCTGGCATGAACTCAGGGTCTGGCTCTTTGATCACCTCCCACTGGAGTTGCAGCCTTGTAAGACCACAGAGGAAGACAATGCAGCCTGATGGGACCTGATAAGCTAAGATCAGATAGAAAAGGAGTAGGTCCTCCCCTATCAGTGGACTAGGGGAGGGGCATAAGGGGAGAAGAGTGAGAGAGTGTGGACTGGGAGGAAAAGATGTAAGGGGCTATAGCCAGGATACAAAGTTATTGAACTGTAAAAGAAAATAACTAAACAAAAAATAATTTAAAACAGTACAATGTCTGTTTTAACCTTTAAAAGTAAAATATATTCAACATGTATTCAAATATATTTGTTATTCAGAACTAGCTATTTACTAAATAACAATTTGATTTTCTATTTGACCTACAGATTATAAAATATGCCACTAATTTTATAAACATTATTTTATAATTAATATTTTGTTTCTTTGTACTTTTAATTCAATAGTGCCACACTAATATGCTTAGCATATGTTAAATCCATTTAAAGTTGTTCATGTTTAATTATGACTAACACATCGGTAACTTGGGAAACATTTCCATCTTAAATTAAAATATATAAAATTTAGAAAATATAGATATACTACTTTGCATACACAATGATATGCTGGCAAATGTTTAATAACTCATTCATGAAAAAAAAATAAGAAGAATCAGGTGTCCAAAAATGTAGGTTGGCCCTATTTCCATAGCATGAAGACTAGTGCCAATTTCAGCTATAAACATAGTATCACTGTATATGAAGCTGAAAAAAGTTGTCTACATACAATCCTCATAGGCTAGAATAAACTGGTTCTCGAATGCTACTCTATCTACTAAGTCTACATATTCATTATATTGGCCAAATTTTTATTTTCTTGTTATTCTTACCTTATTGCGTATCAAGAAAATTATATAAAATATCTCAGTATGGTAACATAGTAGTAAATTTTCCCTTGAAGTGTGGTCAAATATACTCTACATATTTTAAATTTAAGTCATTGGATACATAGATAAAACGGAGGTTCATCATACTCCCTTTTAAAGAGACGAGCTCCACAAGGACCAAATATATCTGGGCACAGGGTCTTTTCTGAGACTGACATTCAACCAAGGACCATGTATAGATATAACCTAGAACCTCCACTCAGATGTAGCCTGTGGTAGCTCAGTAACTAATTGGTTTCCCAAAGTGAGGGGAACAAGGACTATTTCTAACAGGAACTCAATGACTGGCTCTTTGGCCTCCCCACCCCCGAAGGGAGGAGCAGTCCTGTTAGGCCACAGAGGAGGGCTTTGCAGCCAGTCCTGAAGATACTTGATAAAACAGGATCAGATGAATGGAGAGGAGGTCTCCCCCTATCAGTGGACTTGGAAAGGGGCATGGTGGAGATGAGGGAGGGAGGGACTGGGAGGGAATGAGGGATCGGGACATGGCTGGGATACAGAGTTAATAAAATGTAACTGATAAGAAAAAATAAAAAATTAAAAAAAAGAAAATTTCCCCCAAAAAATATTATCAAAAATATCATTTTAGAAGAGAAAGCTTTTGGAAATAAGTGAGCATTATAAAGTAAACTTGCCATCATGGAATAACACTGGTATATTGCAGCACATAATCCCTCAACATGAATCTTTAAATATATAGGAAATCTTTAAAAAATATGTCATATGCTTGGAGTGACTAGACTTCTTACAGAATACATTTATGGAGAGTACTTTGATTGCTACATATGGTACTAATTAGCGTCTAAAAATTTTTTGATGAACTCCCCCCCCAACAAAGATGCATGAAGATTGTGAATTTACAAAGATCATGAGGTGCATATTCAACAAACCCAAATTACAAATTGGGATATTTGAGCTATGTTTAAATTTTTGATATGTGCCAGTTAAGACTGTAAAATAATATGGGAACAGAAAACCAGGCTGCAACCCAGCATGTAAGTTTAAAGAGTAAAGAAGAAATCTTTGGTAACTGAGCCCAGTCTTGTATATTGGAGAATTAAAGCTAGAGCAAAAGAAAAATAAAAACACAAAGAAAGCTCATACACATGTATGTATGTTATGTATCTGTATAAGTATGTATGCATGTGTGCATATTGAATGACTTGAAAGTAAAAGAAAGATTGGCATAATGAAGAAGAGTACTGGAGCTGAAAGGAGAAGGGAGGAGGGAACATTGATTATAAAAAGAAAGGCAGCAAGGAGTATATGCAAAGTTTGGAAGGATGAAAGGGAAGGCGAAATGACGTAATTATATTGTAATCTCAGAAACAAAAAATTAAATAAGCAAAGTACATGATACACAGGGAAGAAAATGTCTTTGAAACAGAATTTTACAAAACAAATACATGCCAATAAAAACTGTTATATGGACCTCTTCTTTTATATAGTAAATAAAATATTATATATTAAATATTTTACAACATTAATCTTTGGACATTTTATGTCCTTTTAGTCATCTATGGTTTTTCCTTTGCAAGAATATCACATTCAGTGTTGACCATTTGGTATTGGATAACCAACTGGTGTGCTTTTCCCTGGGGAAGACTCTTTTTCTCGGCATTCCTTAGTTATCTGTAGTTCTTCATTGAGGTCTCCTGGGCTTTTTCCCCATACACTTTGATATGTCTGCTTTTGTCATCCTTGTTTAGCTCATGTTTAGGCAGTCATCTTGGTAAGACTTTATGGCTGTAGCTTCTGACATTTCCAAAAGACATAATCTCACAGTAAACTTTTGATCAGCGGAATCTTACAATATTTAATTGTTTGTTTGTATATTACAATTTATCCATTTTTATCCCAGGTGTAGCCCCCTCAATTGTATCCCCCCAGTCCCACCCACTCTCCTTCTTCTCTCTCTATGCCTTGTCCCTAACTCACTGTTAGAGGAAGACCTCCTCCCCGTCTATCCAACCTTAGCGTATCAGGGCTCATCAGAGCTGGCTGCATCACCTTCCTCTGTTGCCAGCCACTGAGTTCATATGAGACAGCCCCTGCTCCCCTTACTAGGGAACCCATGGAACTGAGCCACCATTGGGCTTCCCCTGAGCAGGGGGTCTAGGTCCTTTCCATGCATGGTCCTTGTGTTGTATCAGTCTCTGCAAGACACTCTGAGCCAAGGATTTTTTGTCCTGTTGGTCTCATTGTGGAACTCCTGTTATCCAGCTCTTTCTATCCCCCTCTTCTTCAATAAGGTTTTGTGCACTCTGCCCAAAGGTTTGCTATGAATCTCAGTATCTCCTTTGATACCCTGATGGGTAGTCTTTCAGAGGCCTCCTGTGGAAGGCTCCTGTCCCGTTCCCTGTCTTCTCCTAGTACTGATGTCTATCCTTCCACAAAACAAGTAATTTAAATAAAAAATGGAGCACAGAGCCAAACAGAGAATTATCAACAGAGGAATTTTGAATGGCAGAGAAAAATTTAAGAAATGCTCAGCATCCTTAGTCATCTGAGAAATGCAAATTAAAATGACACTTGAGATTTCACCTTATACCCATCAGAATGGCTAAGATCAAAAACTCAAGTGACAATACATGCTGGAGAGGATATGGAGAAAGGAGAATTCTTCTCCATTGCTGGTGGGAATGTAAATTGGTACAACCACTTTGGAAATCAATCTGGTCCTTTCACAGACAATTAGGAATAGTGCTACTTCAAGAATCAGCTATACCACCCCTTGCCATATATCCAAAACATGTTCAACCATACAACAAGGACATTTGCTCAACCATGTTCGTAGCAGCTCTATTTGTAATAGTCAAAATCTGGAGAGAACTCAGATGTTCCTCAATGGAGGAATGGATACTGCAATTATGGTCCATTTTCATATTAGAATACTACTCAGCAATTACAAACAAGGAAATCACGAAATTTGCAGGCAAATGGTGAGAAGTAGAAGATATCATCCTGAGTGAGGTAAACTAGAAGTAGAAAGACACAGATGGTATATACTCATGTATAAGTGGATATTTGACATACAATATAGGATAAACATACTATAATCTTTATACCTAAGAAGCTGGGCGAGAAGGAGGACTCTAGGGAAGTTGCTCAATCCTCATTCACAAAGGCAAATGAGACAGACATTGGAAATGAGAGAAAAAAGGGAACAGGGTAGGAGTTTACTGCACAGGGCCTCTGATAGACTCTACCTGTCAGGGTATCGAAGCAGATGCTGTGACTCAGAGCCAAACTTTGGGCAGAATACAGCGAATATTATGAATGAAGGGGGAGACAGAAAGACCTGGAGGGGTCAGGAGCTTCACAGGGAGAACAGCAGAACCAAAATATCTGGGCCCAGCCGTCTTTGCAGAGTCTGAAACTCCAACAGAGGACCATGTACAGCGATAACCCAGACCCCCTGCTTAGATGTAGCCCATGGCAGCACAGTGTCCAACTGGGTTACCTAGTAAGGATAGCAGTGGCTGTCTCTAACATGAACTCAGTGGCTGGCTCTGTGATTACTTCCATGTGGGGTTTGAAGCCTTTCCTGGCCACTAGGAAGAAGCCAGTCCTGATGAGACCTGATACGTTAGGGTCACATGGAAAGGGAGAAGGACCTCCCCTATCAGTGGACTGAGGTATGGTCATGGGAAGAGAAGAGGGTGGGAAGGGAGGATTAGGAGGGAACTAGGGAGAAGGCTACAGCTGGCATACAAAGTGAATATTGTAATAAATTAAAAAAATAAATATTAAACATTTATATAGCAATTAGTCTCAGTTTTAATACTGTTACAAGCTTTATAAGAACCAAGAATCACAGAATATAATGTAGCAACTATAGGCCGCATGAATTTTATTGGCTAATTGATTAAAGTGCATAAAATTTTGGAAGAAAGCACTACACATCTTTATTTTAAAACTTTATATGTTCTACTTAAACATGTTTTTTTGTAATACTTTATTTCAAAAATGGATGGTATCACATTTAGAAAACCATTTCTGCTAATAAATAAAAAAAGATTGTGTAATTACAAGGGCTTTTCAAAAGAACAGATTCTGAAAGCAGATGTATTTGATTTTGTTATGGTTGCTAAGGAAACACCTGAATGTAATTACATTTAACATAAGACTCTTTTAAAATACTGATCAGAAAAGATCAGAAGCTTCAAGGTATTTAATAAAGTGGCTGAGTAACTGCTTTCTTACCGGAAAAATAAAAGAGAGACTGTTTTATTCTATAAATCTATTTCAGCAACATTGCATACATGTATGGAAAATAAAAACAGGGAACCAAAGAAAAGGTGAATTTATTTCATTCTTGTCTCATTTTGTCTCTGGTTAAGATATAAAAGAAAAGAAAGAGTCCTCCTTCTTGATTAATTTCTTTGGGTGTACAGATTTTAGTAGGTTTATCCAATATTATATGCCTATATGAGTGAGTATATACCATGTGCATCTTTCTGCTTCTGGGATAGCTCACTCAGGATGATCCTTTCCAGATCCCACCATTTACCTGCAAATTTCATGATTTCCTTGTTTTTATTGCTGAATAATATTCCATTGTGTAGACGTATCACAATTCCTGTATCCATTCCTCCACTGAGGGGCTACTGGGCTGTTTCCAGCTTCTAGCTATTACAAATAGGGCTGCTACAAACATGGTTGAACAAATGTCCATATTGTGTACTTGAGCCTGTTTTTTGGGTATATGCCTACGAGTGATATAGCTACATCTTGAGGAAGCGCTATTCCAAGTTGTCTGAGGAAGTGCCAGATTGATTTCCAGACCTAATTGACTAAGATCAGAAGGAAGGAAAAGAAAACCTCCCCCATCAGTGGACTTGGGGAGGGGCATGCATGCAGAGGGTGGAAGAAGAGGGATTGGGACAGGAGGAGGGAGGGAACCACAAGAGGGATACAAAGTGAATAAAGTGTAATTAATAAAGAATTTTTAAAAATGCAAAAAATAATGAAAAGAAAAATAAGAAATGACTTGATGCAAGCAGTTTCTTGTAGTCAGCATTCAGTGATTAAATTTTAACATAAAACTCACACCTAATGGGAGATCTTTGTGTTTGTTTGAGATTCCTTAATGTGTACCTGTGTACTGTGACATAATAGCCTCATTTCTTCTCTGTTTTCTAGTTACTGTAAACTACTCTGAAGCTCAGAGGTTATTTTCTAGCATACCTTTATCCATAACATCTGGCCCAGTAACATGCTATATATTTAAACCTCTTCCATCATCTATTTTCCCCATTCACTGTCTTTTTCTTTTTTAATTAAATTTTTAATTTTGTATATCAATCATAGTTTATTTATTTTGCATTCCAGCTGTAGCCCCCTCTTTCATTCCCTCCCAATCGCACCCTCCCTCCCTCATCTCCTCCTTTCCCCTCTCTAAGTTCACTGTTAGGGGAGGCTCTCCTCCCCTTCCATCTGACCCTAATTTATCAGATCTCATCAGGACTGGCTGCAATGTTCTCCTCTGTGGCCTAGCAAGGCTGCTCCTCCCTCACGGGGGGTAGGTAGGTCAAAAAGCCAGCCACTGAGTTCATGTCAGAGATAGTCCATGTCCCCCTTACTAGGGAACTCACTTGCATACTGACCTGTCATAGGCTATGTCTGAGCAGGGGTTCAAGGTATATCCATGTATGGTCCTTGGTTGGAGAATCAGTCTCAGATAAGACCCCTTTGCCCAGATATATATATATGGTACTTGTGGAGTGCCTGTCCTCTCCAGGTCTTACTAACTCTCCCTTCTTTCATATGATTCCCTGCACTCTGCCGAAGGTTTGGTTATGAGTCTCAGCATCTGCTTTGATACACTTCTAGGTAGAATCTTTCAGAGGCCCTCTGTGGTAAGCTCCTGTCCAGTTTCTTCTTTTCTTCTACTTTCAATGTCCATCCCATCTGTCTTTCTAAGTGAGGATTGATCATCTTACCCCAGGTCCTCACTGTCTTTTTCTAAATGAAATAGGAAAACTTCATTTTTGTACCAGGTTATTTTCTCCCACTTCTGGAACTTTTTGCATACATCCTTCTAATACTGAAGTCCTAAGGTTCATTTTTGGGCAAAATTATTTTCATCCTCCAGTTCTATTCTTAAAAATCCCTTTACCTAAGGCCTCCCTAACTCCTCAAATCTAGACCTCTTTTATGTTTTTGGACTGTCATATTTTGGTACCTCTCTCAATGTGCTGTACTTGAAATGACATTTTCATAACAAGGAAGGACCTTATTACACACTGGTTGCATGGCCATATTAACTTCATACATCTTTGATGACTTCATAAAAGGACTACTGAAAACAAAGAAAATGGACAGGTATGAAGTGATGCAACAGTGCATAAGACACAAGATACACTTATATCATTAGGATGGATTAAAAGAAAAATTAATACCAATACAAGGTAGACCTTAATGAATACTACAATTTAGAGAAATGTTTACATGTGTTTTTCTATTTTCAAATTATCTATCAAACTGTTCATTTAGATAACGTTTGTGGGTTTTGTGCTTGAACTCCTGATTTTACAATTAAGCAAACAGATCAACTGTAGTTGTAACTGAAGTATAAACAAATTTCTGCTGGGCTGTAGAAGACAGAGAATTTGAAAGAGCACCTTTTTTTTTTTTAGTGTACTTCTTGAGGAAGTACAACATTCCTTGGGATTTAAGTGGGGGAATACACAGAAACGGATGGATAGAAGACAGAGTTTTACTTAAATTTTAAAGCCTGTCTGCAATATCTTCTTAAATAGGAAGGTAAATGAGGGAGGGGGATGCAATAGTGAATAAACCAGTGTGACCGGAATAGAACTCGAAACATCATTTTAAAGCACAAGAAAGAGAAATGATATAGGAATTATGAAGTTTGAATTAGTTCTGAGCAATTGGTTATCTTTCAAGGTTGTGAATTAGTTCTGAGCAATTGGTTATCTTTCAAGGTTGACTCTCTCAACAGGAAGGGAGATTAGGGACCTGAGACTGTTTGTTTCTTGAGGATGGGGAAGATTGATAACTAAAAAGCTTTACAAACAGTCAAACAATACTAAATATCCTTCTCCAAAAAACACACACACACACACACACACACATTTGTGTTCTGGGTTATTTACTTCTCTTTTTAACATAATTTAAGATTATAATTACTTCATTTCCCCCTTTCTTTTTCTCCCACCAACCCCTCCTATGTACTCCTACCTAGCTCCTATTCAAATTCATGACTTATTTTTCTTTAAATTTCGATATGTATATTTCTAAATATACAACCTGCTCAGTATGTATAATATTAATTGTGGATGTATTCATCTTCAACACAGTTCCTGCATGTAAGACTAAAGGATCCTTGCAAAGGGCGGGAATATTGTAATAACCACAACAAACAAACAAACAAACAAAAACAGAAAGTTTGCTGTAAGCATATGTCTCTTATAAATGTAAGAAGCTATACATAAGAAGTCTTACCAACAGGATCTCCTAAACAAGAATGACAACAAGATAAATGCTAATGTGAAAGAGGAAGAGCTCTCAAGGCCTCAAACCCAGATAAAGAACTATAAGTAACTAAGGAATGGGAGAAACAGACTTCCCTAGGGAAGAGTGCACTCATACACCCTGTCTGTCTATCTCAAATTTGATATGGTTCAGAGGTACCTCTAGATCCAGCTATACCACTCAAAGGCATATATCCAAAAGTTACACAAGTACACAACAAGGACATTTGCACACCCATGTTTGTAGCAGCTTTATTCTTATTAGCCAGAACCTGGAAACAACCAGATGTCCATCAATGGAGGAATGGATACAGAAATTTTGATACTTTTACACAATGTAATACTACTCAGCAATTAAAAACGAGGAACTCATGAAATTTGCAGGCAAATGGTGGGATCAAGAAACAATCATCCTGAGTGAGGTATGCCAAAACCAGAAAGATACACATGGTATATCCTCAATTATATAGACCTATAAGATAGGATAAACATACTAAAATATGGACACCTAAACAAGATAAACAAGAAAGAGGTCCAGAAGTAAGGTGATCATTCCTCATCTAGAAAGACAAAGGGGATGGACATTGGAAATAGGAGAAAACAGGTAACAAGACAGTATCCTACTACAGAAGACACCTGAAAAACTCTACCTAGCAGTATATCAAAGCAGATGCTGAGACCCATAACCAAACATTTGGCAGAGTATAGGGAATCATATGAAGGAAGGAGGAATTAGTATATCCTAGAGGCGATAGGGAACCCCACAAGGTCCAAATATATCTGGGCTCAGGGGTCTTCTATGAGATTGTTTATCCAACCAAGGACCATGCATGGATATAACCTACAACCCCTGCTCAGACATAGCCCATGGTAGCTCAGTATCAAATGGGTTCCCTAGTAAGAGGGACAAGAATTGTTTCTGACATGAACTCATGAGCTTCCCCCCCCCTCCTGAGGGATGGGCAGCCTTAATAGGCTACAGATACGGACAATGCAACCATCCTGAAGATACCTGATAACCTAGGACCAGATGGAAGGAGAGGAGGACACCTCTTCTCAGTGGACTCAGAAAGGTGCAAGGAGGAGACAAGGGAGGGGAGGATTGGGAGGGAAAGAGGGAGAGGGCTACAGATGGGCTACAAGTGAATGTATAAAATTATTTAAAAATGAAAATATTAAAAAAAAAACATGGTTGAGCAAATATCCTTGTGTAATTGAGCAAATTTTGGGTATATGCCTAGGAATGGGATAGCTGGTCTTGAGGAAGTACAATTCCTAATTGTCTGAGAAAGTGGCAAATTGATTTCCAAAGTGGTTGTACCAGTTTACCTTTCCACCAGCAATGGAGGAGGGTTCCCCTTTCTCCACAGCCTCTCCAGCATGTGTTGTCATTTGAGTTTTTGATTTAAGCCATTTTGATGGGTGTAAGGTGAAATCTCAGGGTCATTTTGATTTGCATCTCCATGATGACTAAGGATGTTGAACATCTCTTTAAGTGTTTCTCTGCCATCCTATATTCCTCTACAGAGAATTCTCTGTTAAGCCCCATACACTATTTTTTAATTGGATTGCTTGATTTATTGCTTTTTAACTTCTTTGGTTCTTTATCAATACTGGATATTAGCCCTCTGTCAGGTATAGGGTTGGTGAAGAGCCTTCCCCAGTCTGCAGGCTCACATTTTGTTCTGACAACAGTGTCTTTTGCTTTAAAGAAGTTTTCAGTTTCATGAGGTCCCAAATATTGACTGTTGCTTTTAGAGCCTGTGATGTTGGTGTTCTGTCAAGGAAGTTGTCTCCTGTGCCAATGAGTTCCTGGCTGTTCCCCACTTTTTCTTCTAACAGATATAGAGTATCTGGTTTTATGTTGAGGTCTTTGATCCACTTGGACTTTAGTTTTGTGCAGGGTGATAAATATGGATCTATTTTCATTTTTTCTGCATGTAGACATCCAGATGGACCAGCACCATTTGTTGAAGATTTTGTCTTTTTTCCATTGAATGGTTTTGGCTTCTTTGTAAAATATCAAGTATTCATAGGTGTGTGGGTTTATTTCTGGGTCTTCTATTTGGTTCCCTTGATCCTCCTTTCTGTTTCTTTGCCAATACCATGCAGTTTTTATTTACTATTGCTCTGTAGTACAGCTTGAGATTGGGGATGGAGATACCTCTAGATGATCTTTTGTTGTGCAGGATTGTGTTGGAGATTCTGGGTTTTTTTGTTTTTCCAAATGAAGTTGAGAGTTGTTCTTTCAAGGTATTTAAAGAATTGAGTTGGTATTTTAATGGGAATTGCGTTGATTCTGTAGATTACTTTTGGCAGGATGGCCATTTTCACTATGTTAATCCTACTGATCCACGAGCATGGAAGATCTTTCCATCTTCTGGTATCTTCTTCAATTTCTTTCTTCAGAGACTTAATTTTTTTTTTCAAACAGGTCTTTCACTTGGTTAGAATCACCCCATCTTGTGATATCTTCTTCAATTTATTTCTTCAGAGACTTGGAGTTATTTTTGAACAGGTCTTTCACTTGCTTGGTTAGTGTCACACAAAGGTACTTTGTTATTAGTGGCTATTGGGAAGGGTGTTTTTTCCCTGATTTCTTTCTCGGCCCTTTTGTCTTTGGTGTACAGGAGGGCTTCTGATTTTTTTGAGTTGATTTTGTATCCTGCCACTTTGCTGAAGGTGTTTATCAGCTGAAGGAGTTCTTTGGTTGAATTTTTGGGGTCGCTCATGTATACTATCATATCATCTGGGAATAGTGACACTTTAAGCTCTTCTTTTCCAATTTTATTCCCTTGATCTCCTTTAGTTGTCTTATCGCTTTAGCTAAGACTTCAAGTACTGTGTTGAAGAGATTGGGAGAGAGTGGGCAGTCTTGCTTGTCCCTGATTTCAGTAGGATTGATTTAAGTTTGTCTCCATTGAGTTCGATGTTGGCTATAGGCTTGCTGTTTATTGCCTTTACTATGTTTAGGTATGTGCCTTTAAACATGAATGGGTGTTGGACTTTGTGAAATGCTTTTTTGACATCTAAAGAGATGATCATGTGGTTTTTCTCCTTCAGTTTGTTTATGTGGTGGATTACAATGATGAATTTCCATATGTTGAACCACCCTTGCCTGCCTGGGATGAAGCCTACTTGGTCATGGTGGATGATATCTTTGATATGTTGTTGGATTCGGTTTGCAAGTATTTTACTGAGTATTTTTGCACCAATGTGCATAAGAAATATAGATATGAAGTTCTCTTTTTCTGTTGGGTCTTTGTGTGATTTAGGTATCAAGGTGACTGTGGCTTCATAGAATCAGTTTGGTAATATCCCTTCTGTTTCTAGTTTGTGGAATAGTTTGGAGAGAATTGGAGGTAGCACTTCTTTAAAGGTCTGATAGAATTCTACAGCAATCCATTTTCTATATAATTTAGTAACAAATGCTAAAATTTTTAAATTTTTAAATTTTTTTTCCATTATAGTGTTTAATGAAAAGTAATTTAAATTTTGTGAATTCTAGCTTATTAATTTTTTTGTTTTACAATGTCTATTTTTCTAGGTCTTTTTTTTTTTCAATGCAGTTTATTCAGGAACCTTGAACAATCATCTGACCCTGGGTAAAGCCAGCCCACTTTAAATAGCCTCTGGGTAGCCAACCTCAGCATGCCACGTGGGCAATGCAGATAGGTCCACATACATGGAAGCAAGCCAGATCCTCAGCCTTAGCCAAATATGGAGTTGTTTGTGACAGAGAGCACTCACCATCGGGAAGGTGGAAGGCGGAAACCAGCTCCGTCTTTCAGGTGCGGCATTACACAGCTCTCTACAGTTCCCCCTTTTTGTTTTGGACGCATCAGGCAAAAGTAGAGGTCTGATCTCTGATATTAGAAATAAATTGGGACTTTGTACTGATGTTCATTTAGGTGTCATCCACCCAAAGAGCATCAGACCCGTCTGATACCTTTTTCTCAGAGGCGGGACCTGGGGCATCAACCCGCATGCAATCAGACATGCTCTTCTCTGGGTCCAAAGCAGCTGACCCTGAGTGCAGTGCTTAGCCTCGCATCCTGAGCATAACATTTTGGCTTTTTATGGTAGCCAACCATGCTTGGGGAGACTGTCCTGCTTCAATGGCTGTAAAGGCCTGAATGGTCATGGCTGCATTACGCTTTTGTGAGACTCTAATCTTGCATATATACCACAGGCAAACCAAGGTGACCAACACCAGAAGGCCTGCTAACGTTCCCATGCCCGCCCATTCCTTCAGATGATTCATGGCTGCAGCAATCCATGATGATAATCCTGTGGCTAGTCCTGCTTCCACTCTGGTAGAATTTACCATGACAATGGCCACTCTCAGCTGCTCCATCGTAGTATCGAATTCTCCTTAAAATATTTTTTTTATTTTAAATTTTTCATCAATTACACTTTACTCATTCTGCATCCCCCCATAAGCCCCTCCCTCCTCCCTTCCCGATCCCACCCTCCCTCCTCCCTCTGCATGCATGCCACTCCCCAAGTCCACTGATAGGGGAGGTTCTCCTCTCCTTTCTGATCTTAGTCCATCAGTTCACATCAAAAGTGGCTGCGTTGTCCTCTACTATGGCCTGGTAAGGCTGCTCCCCTCCAGGGGGAGGTGATCAAAGAGCAGGCCAATCAGATTATGTCAGAGGCAGTCCCTCTTCACATTACTATGTAACCCAATTGGACTCTGAACTGCCCTGGGCTACATCTGTGCAGGGGTTCTGGGTTATCTCTATGAATAGTCCTTGGTTGGAGTATGAGTCTCTGGGAAGTTCCCTGTGTTCAAATTTTCTTGTTCTGTTGCTCTCCTTGTGGAGACCCTGTCTTCTCCAGCGCTTACTATTTCCCAGTTCTTACATAAAATTCCATTCACTCTGCCCAACAGTTGCCCATCAGGCTCAGCATCTGCTTTGATAGTCTGTAGGGCAGAGGCTTTCAGAGGCCCTCTGTGGTAGGCTCCTAGGTTGTTTCCTGTTTTCTTCTTCTTCTGATGTCCATCCTATTTGCCTTTCCGGATGGGGATTGGACATTTTAGTTAGGGTCCTCTCTCTTGCTTAGTTTCTTTAGATGCACAGGTTTTAGTGGGTTTGTCCTATGTTGTATGTCTATATGAGTGAGTATATACCATGTGTGTCTTTTTGCTTCTGGGACAACTCACTCAGGATGATCCTTTCCAGATCCCACCATTTACCTGCAAATTTCATGATTTCCTTATTTTTCATTGCTGAGTAATATTCCATTGTGTAGATGTACCACAATTTCTGCATCCATTCTTCAGTTTAGGGGCATGTGTGTTGTTTCCAGCTTCTGGCTATTACAAATAAAGCTGCTACAAACATGGTTGAGCAAATGTCCTTTTTGTGTACTTGAGCCTCTTTTGGATATATGCCCAGGAGTGGTATGGCTGGATCTTGAGGAATCGCTATTCCTAGTTGTCTGAGAAAGCGCCAGATTGATTTCCAGAGTGGTTGTACCAGTTTACATTCCCACCAGCAGTGGAGAAGGGTTCCCCTTTCTCCACAACCTCTCCAGCATGTGTTGTCACTTGATTTTTGATCTTGGCCATTCTCATGGGCATAAGGTGAAATCTCAGGGTTGTTTTGATTTTCATTTCCCTAATGGCTAGTGAGGTTGAGCATTTCTTTAAGTGTTTCTCTGCCGTTCGGTATTCCTCTCCAGAGAATTCTCTGTTTAGCTCTGTTCCCCATTTTTTAAGTGGATTACTTGGTTTGCTGCTTTTCAGCTTCTTTAGTTCTTTATATATACTGGATATTAGCCCTCTGTCAGAAAAAGGGTTGGTGAAGATTCTTTCCCAATCTGTAGGCGGTTGCTTTGTTTTGATGATGGTGTCCTTTGCTTTGCAGAAGCTTTTCAGTTTCATGAGGTCCCATTTATTGATTGTTGCTCTTAGAGCCTGTGCTGTTGGTGTTCTCTTCAGGAAGTTTTCTCCTGTACCAATGAGTTCTAGGGTATTTCCCACTTTTTTTCAAGCCGATTTAATGTGTCTGGTTTTATGTTGAGGTCTTTGATCCACTTGGACTTCAGTTTTGTGCAGGGTGATAAGTATGGATCTATTTTCATTTTTCTACATGTAGACATCCAGTTGGACCAGCACCATTTGTTGAAGATGCTATATTTTTTCCATTGTATTGTTTTGGCTTCTTTGTCAAAAATCAAGTAGGTGTGTGGGTTTATTTCAGCTAAACACAGCAAAGGCAATAAACAGAATGGCTATAACAAACATCAAAGTAAACAGAGAAAAATTTAAACCAAATCCCACTAAAATCAGGGACAAAGCAAGGCTACCCAGTCTTTCCTTATCTCTTCAACATAGTACATGAAGTCCTAGCTAGAGCAAGAAGACTACTAAAGGAGATCAAGGGAATACACATTGAAAAGGAAGAAGTTGAAGTATCACTATTTGCAGATGATCTGATAGTCTACATGAGCAACCACAAAAATTCTACCAGAGAACTTCTGTTAATAAATGCCCTTATGGCAGCAACTAGTATGCACTGTTTCTGAAGGGCAGAGGGTCTGAAACTCTAAAAGTGATCAGTGCCTAGGCAGTTGAAACAAGAGCTTCGACTTTGAGGTTTCCTGGGTTACAGAGAACAATCCATAAGCTGGTACAGATTGGATCTAGGTTCTCCATGGGCGATTTCTGGAGGTCTGAAAGTGGTGAAATATCACTCACCACTTTGAGCTCCACCTTCCCTGGCTCCAGTAGGAGCTATGGTGAGTGCATAACCCCAAGTATGGAGCCTCCTTGCCATAAGGGCCAAACAGAAAACACAAATATGATAGTAGGAAACTGTGGGCCCACTGAACATACTGCATACACTTGCGAGTAAGTTTGTGGGCACTCTGAACTCCACATACACACCTGCAAGTGAGTGTCTCTGTAAGATAGTGCATACAGAGCTCCAGATCTGGAGTCCCTCTACACTAGCCCCCAGACACACTAGATACTTCCCACACACACTCTCCCAATGTGCAACATAGGGATCCCTGGGACAGTATTCTCAACATTGAAGCCCCTGTTCAGTGGGTCTCACAGTGAAATCCAGCCAAACAATTCCTGGAGCCAAAATGATACAACACAGACAGATCTGAGTGTTAGGAACCCAATACCACAACAGGCCTGTAAGATATAGAGCCATTCAGGACACTTGTACACTCTCACTGTGTCCATGTGAACCACTCTTGCACCACAACCTGCATTCTCCTCCCTCACATTCCACCCTTCTAGGCAGGCACACTTCCACATACACTCCTGTGCTTAGGCACATGCACCTGCCACTTTCCTCCCTTAGCTCCATCTGAAACAAAATGCCCAATCATAAACCAGTGGAACTCTCTCATCTTTCTGAAGAATACTCTAGACTCCAGAGACAGACAGACCCAGTCTGTAGTACAGGTTCCAGGAACAAACATAGAAGGCTACACATCATCAGATGGATAGAGGTCAGCATAAAAACACATCCAAAAAAAAAAAAAATCAGGACATCATGGCTTCAACAACAAACCCCAAATCAATGAATATTTTAATTCATCAGAAACACGGGGATATTATCTCAAATTTATGCTTTTCCAGTTATTGTTAGCACATAAAGAGGAAACAAACAATTCTCTTAAAGAAATACAGGCAAATATAGCCACACAATAGAGGCACACTAAGAGGAAATGAACAAGAAAAAATAGATGCCATCATGAAAAGAGAAGAATCCACATTCAAACAGATGAAGGCAATGGTACAAAACATGAAAACAGAATTAGAATTAATAAAGAAAACACAAACAGAGAAAACTCTGGACCTGGGGAACTTAGAGAAAAGATTATGAAACCACAAAGGTTAGCATCACCAACAAAATACAAGAGATGGAAGAGAGAATCTCAGGCCCTGAAGATACAATTGCAGAAACTGATACATCTTTCAAAGAAAAAAGTAAAATCAGAAGAGTTCCAAACACAAAACATACAAGAAATCAAGGACTCTATGAAAATACAAAATCATTTGTTACACTGGGCTTTCATGCTGCACAGAAAAATGAAGGGCAAGCTAAGCTCACCAGGTCTACAATTATTACATTTTTTTCTTAATGTAGTTATTTTTTTATAATTTTTATTTTTTATATTAATCACAGTTGGAGAAAAGTTTCTCAGAAACTGCAGGATTTGCAGTTTCCTTTTGAGTACACAGATGAAGACTGCAGAGGCCTGGCCCAGGCTTTAAAAACCTTTGTCACAGTGATGGTGATTTTAATTACCAAATTTATATGATCTAGAATCATATGGGAAGAGAGTCTAAGTGACACACAGTTTAGATTAGGTTGGCCTGTGGGTATGTCTCTGGGGTACTGTCCTGAATATGATAACTGAGGTAAGAAGACCCGGCCTAAAAGCACATTCCATTAGGCTGGGACCTGGATCACCTCCCCCTGAGAGGAAAGAAGCCTTACCAGGCCACAGAAGATTACAATGCAGCCATTCCTGATGTGATCTGATAGACTAAGATCAGAAGGAAGGAGAGGAGGACTTCCCCTATCAGTGGACTTGGGGAGGGGCATGCGTGAAAAAGGGGGAGGGATGGTGGGACTGGGAGGGTAGGAGGGAGGGGCTTATAGGGAGATGAAAAGTGAATAAACTGTAATTAATAAAAAATAAATTAATTAAAAAAAGAGAGAAATCTCATACAAGCAACTTAATGGCCCACATGAAAGCTCTAGAAAAAAAAAAAAAAAGAAGCAGACAAACCCAGGGGAAACAGTTGGAAATAATCAAAATAGTGGCTGAACTCAATAAATAAGAAACAAAAAAAATAAATTGAAAGAATCAATGTAACCAAGAGTTTGTTCTTTAAGAAAATCAACAAGATAGACAAAATAGTCAAACTAACTAAAAGGTGGAGAAAGACTATCCAAATCAGCAAAAAAAAAAAAAATCACAAATGAAAAGGGGAACATAATTACTGACCCAAGCTGCCCACTCTCTCCATATCTCTTCAACATATTACTTGAAGTCTAAGCTAGAGCAATAAGACAAAGGAGATGAAGGGGATACGAATAGGAAACAAAGAGGTCAAAGTTTCACTACATGCAGATGATATGATAGTATACATGAGTAACCCAAAAATTTAACTATAGAATGCCTCAGCTGATAAAAAAACCTTCAGCAAAGTGGCTGGATACAATAAATAGCTAAAAAAAATCAGAAGCCCTCCTGTATACCCAAGACAAATTGACGGAGAAAGAAATCAGGGAAACAACACCCTTCATAATAGCCACGAATGACATAAAATACCTTGGGGTGACTCTAACCAAGCAAGTGGAAGACTTGTTTGGAAAATACTTCAAGTCTCTGAAGAAAGAAATTGAAGAAGATATCAGAAGATGGAAAGATCTCGAATGCTCATGGATAGGTCTGATTAACATAGTGAAAATGGCCATTTTGCCGAAAGCAATCTACATATTGAGTGCAATCCCCATCAAAATACCAACACAATTCTTTAAATACCTTGAAAGAACAATTCTCAACGTCATATGGAAAAACAAAACAAAACAAAAAAAAAAAAAAAAACAGAATTTCCATAAAGATCCTGTACAACAAAAATTATCTGGAGGTATCTCTATCCCTGATCTCAAGCTGTATTACAGAGCAATAGTAATAAAAACATCATGGTATTGGCATAGAAGCATCAAAGTGGATCAAAGGAACTGAATAGAAGACCCAGAAGTAAACCCACAGACCTATGAATACTTGATTTTTTACAAAGTAACCAATACCATTCAATGGAAAAAAGACAGCATCTTCAAGAAATAGTGCTGGTCCAACTGGATGTCTACATGCAGAAAAATGAAAATAGATCCATATTTATCACCCTGCACAAAACTAAAGTCCAAGTGGATCAAAGACCTCAACATAAAACCAGATACTCTAAATCTGTTAGAAGAAAAAGTGGGGAACAGCCTAGAACTCATTGGCACAGGAAACAACTTCCTTGACAGAACACCAACACAGCACAGGCACTAAGATCAACAGTCAATAAATGGGACCTCATGAAACTGAAAACTTCTGTAAAGCAAAGAACATTGTTGTCAGAAGAAAATGACAGCCTACAGACTGGGGAAGACTCTTCACCAACCCTATACCTGACAGAGAGCTAATATCCAGCATATATAAAGAACTAAATAAGTTAAAAAGCAGTAAATCAAGCAATCCAATTAAAAAATGGGGTACGGAGCTAAACAGAAAATTCTCTGTAGAGAAATATAGAATGGCAGAGAAACACTTAAAGAAATGGTCAATGTCCTTAGCCATCAGAGGGATGCAAATCAAAATGACCCTGAGATTTCACCTTACACACATCAAAATGGCTAAGATCAAAAGCTCAAATGACAGCACATGCTCGAGAGGTTCTGGAGAAAGGGAAGCCCTCCTCCATTGTTGGTGGGAATGTAAACTTGTACAACCAATTTGGAAAACAATCTGGTGCTTTCTCTGTCATTTAGGAATAGTGCTCCCTCAAGACCCAGCTATACCATTCCTAGGCATATACCCAAAATTTGCTCATGTACACAACAAAGAGATTTGCTCAACCATATTTGTAGCAGGTTTCTATGTAATAGCCAAAACCTAGAAACAACCCAGATGGCCATCAACAGAGGAATGGATACAGAAATTGTGGTACTTTTATACAATGGAGTACTACACAGCAATTAAAAACAAGGAAATCATGAAATTTGCAGGCAAATTATGAGATCGAGAAAAGATTATCCTCAGAGAGGTATCCCAGGAGCAGAAAGATACATGGTATATATTCAGTTTTAACTGGATACTAGACCTGTAAGAGAGGATAAACATACTAAAATCTGTACATCCAAAGAAGCTAAACAAGAATGAGGACCTGGGGTAAGATGATCGATCCTCATTTAGAAAGACAAATGGGATGGACATTGGACGTAGGAGAAAACAAGGACTAGGAGAGACATCTATCGCAGAGGGCCTCTGAAATATTCTACCTAGCAGTGTATCAAAGCAGATGCTGAGATCCATAACCAAACCTTCGGCAGAGTGCAGGGAATCATATGAAAGAAGGGGGAGTTAGTATGACATGGAGAGGACAGGAGCTCCACAAGGACCAAATCTATCTGGGCACAGGGGTCTTTTATGAGACTGTTTCTCCAACCAAGGTCCATGTATGGATGTAACCTAGAACCCGTGCTCGAATGTAACCCATGGAAGCTCAATATGCAAGTGGGTTCCCTAGGAAAGAGAACAGGAACAGTTTCTGACATGAACTCAATGACTGGCTCTTTGCCCCCCCCCCCCCGAGGGAGGAGCAGCCTTGCTGGGCCACAGAGGAGGACATTAAAACCAGTCCTGAAGATACTTGATAAGCTAGGGTCAGATGGAAGAAGAGGAGGATCTCCCCTATCAATGGACTTGGAAAGGGCCATGGAGGAGATGAAGGAGGGAAGGATTGGGGATGAATGAAGGGAGGGTCTACTGCTAGGATACAAAGTAAATAACATATGATTAGTAAAAAAATAAAAATTCTAAAAAAATGAATAAATTATAAAAAATTTACTGACACAATATTTGAAAATCTGAGTGAAATGGAAAATTTTCTTAACAGATTCTGTTTATGAATGCTAAATGAAGTTCAGGTAAATAGATTAAATAGTCCTATGTCCCCCAGGGAAATAGAAGCAGTCATAAGAAAAATTGCTCCTAAGACAAGCCCATCATGGACTGATGGTTTCTGTGAAAAATTCTACCAGTACTTCAAAGAAGAGCTAACACCAAACTATGTCACAAAATAGAAACAGAAGGAACATTACCAAACTCATTCTGAGGCCACAGTAACCTTGATATCTAAACCACACAAAAACTCCCCAAAAAGAAAGAACTTGAGACCTACCTTTTTTATGAACATTGACACAAAAGTACTCAATGAAATACTTGCAAATTGAATGAAAGAATACATGAAAGATCATCCACCATGATCAAGTAGGCTTCATCCCAGGCATGCAGAAGTGGTTCAATATTCATCAGTGTAATTGATCACATTAAAAAAAAAAAAAAAGACCCGAAGGAAAAATAACACACATGGTCATCTCTTTAGATAAAGAAAAATCACTTGACGAAACCCAATACTCATTTATGTTTTAAAGTCTTGGAGAGATCAGGGATACAAGGCACATACCTAAATGTAGTAAAGGCAATACAGAGCAAGCCTATAGCCAACATCGAAGTAAACAGAGAGAAACTTAAATCAGTCCCACTGAAATCAGGGACAAGGCAAGATTTCCCATTCTCTTCTTCTTCTGATGTCCTTCCTTTTTGCCTTTCGGGATGGGGAGTGAGCATTTTAGTCCAGGTCCTCTCTCTTGATTAGTTTCTTTAGATGTACAGATTTTAGTAGGTTTATCCTATATTACATTTATATATGAGTGAGTATGTACCGTGTGTGTCTTTCTGCTTCTGGGACAGCTCACTCAGGATGATCCTTTCCAGGTCCCACCATTTACCTGCAAATTTCATGATTTATTTTTCATTGCTAAGTAATATTCCATTGTGTAGATGTGTCACAATTTCTGCATCCATTCTTCAGTTGAGGGGCATCTGGGCTGTTTCCAGTTTCTGGCTATTACAAATGAAGCTGCTACAAACATGTTTGAGCAAATATCATTATTGTATACTTGAACCTAACCCACCAAGGAGGGCCTCTGAAAGGCTCTGTCCTGCAGACCCTCACAGCAGATGCTGAGACTTATGGCCAACTGTTGGGCAGTGTGCATGGAATCTTATGTAAGAAGTGGGAAATACTAAGATCTGGAGAAGAAAGGAACTCCACAAGCAGAGCAACAGAGCCAGAAATTTGAACACAGGGTTCTTCCCAGAGACTCATACTCCAACCAAGTAGTGCATGGAGATAACCTACAACCCCTGCACACATGTAGCCCATGGCAGTTCAGTGTCCAAGTGGATTCCATAGTAATGGGAAGAGGAACTGCCTCTGACATAATCTGATAGGCCTGCTCTTTGATCACCTCCCCCTGAGGGGGCAGCAGCCTTACCAGGCCACAGAAGATGACAGTGCATCCACTCCTGATGAGATCTGATAGACTAAGATCAGAAGGAAGGAGAGGAGGACCTCCCCTATAGGCGAACTTGGGGAGGGGCATGTGTGAATTAGGGGGAGGGAGGGTGGGACCAGAAGTGGAGGAGGGAGGGGCTTATGGGGGAATACAAAGTGAATAAACTCTAATTAACAAAAAAATAATTAATAAAAAATAAAAAAAAAGATTGCCAATTCTCTTCATATCTCTTTAACTTAGTACTCTAAGTCCTAGCTAGAACAATAAGACAACTAAAGGAGATCAAGGGAATAAAAATCATAAAGGAAGAAATCAAAGTATCATTATTTGCAGATGATATGATAGTATACATAGTGACCCCCAAAATTAAACCAAAGAACTCCTTCAGCTGATAAACATCCTCGGTGAAGTGGCTAGATAAAAAAAAAAAAAAAAAAAAAAAAAAAAATTGAAAAAAACCCCAAACTCTGAAGCTCTCCTGTATATAAAAAACAAAAGGGCTAAGAAAGAAATTAGGGAAACAATACCCTTTACAATAGCAATAATTAACATAAATTACCTTGTTGAGACTCTAACCAAGCAAGTGAAAGACCTGTATGAATGAAACCTTTAAGACTCTAGAGAAAGAAATTGAAGTAGATATCGGAAGATGAAAAGATCTCCCATCCTCATGGATCAGTAGGATTAACATTGGAAAAATAGCCATTTTTTTCAAAAGCAATATACAGATTGAATGCAATCCCCATCAAAACATCAACACAATTCTTTACATAATTTTAAGAAAAATTCTCAAATTCATATGAAAAAAAAACAGAATTGTTAAAATAATCTTGTACAACAATAGATATTCTGAAAGTCTCTCCATCTCTGATCTCAAGCTGTACTACAGAGCAACAGTAATAAAAACTGCATGGTACTGGCATAGAAATGGGTATAGAATAGTGGATCAAATGACTCGAATAGAAGACCCAAGAATAAACCCATACAGCTACGGATACTTGATTTTGGCAAAGAAGCCCAAACCATACAATGGAAAAACAAAAAACAAAAAAACAAAACCAGCATCTTCAACAAATGTTGTTGGTCAAACTGGATGTCTATATGTAGAATAATGCAAATAGATCCATATTTCTCACTCTGCACAAAACTTAAGACCAAATGGATCAAAGACCTCAACATAAAACCAGACACACTAAACTTATCAGAAGAAAAAGTGGGGAAGAGACTCATTGGCACAGGAGACAACTTCCTGAACAAAACACCAACAGCACAGGCTCTAAGAGCAACAATCAATAGATGGGACCTCATGGAACTGAAAAGTTTCTGTAAAGCAAAGGAAACTGTCATCAGGACAAAACGACAACCTACAGATTGGGAAAGAATCTTCACCAACCCTACATCTGACAGAGTGCTAATACCCAGAATAAACAAAGAACTCAAACAGTTACACACCAAACAACCAAGTAATATAATTGAAAATGGAATACAGAGCTAAACAGAGAATTCTCTGTAGAGGAATGTAGAATGGCAGGGAAACACTTAACAGATTTTCAATGTCCTTAGTCATCAGGGAGATGCAAATCAAAAGGACACTGAGATTTCACCTGACACCCCTCCGAATGGCTAAGATAAAAAACTCAATACACAACACATACTAGAGAGGATGTGGAGAAAAGGGAACCCTCCTCCATTGCTGGTGGGAATGTAAACTTGTACAACCACTTTGGAAATCAATCTGGCACTTTCTCAGAAAATTAAGAATAGTGTTATCTCAAGATCCAGCTATACCACTCCTAAGCATATATTCAAAACATGCTCAACTATACAACAGGGTGATTTGCTCAACCCTGTTCATAGCAGGTTTATTAGTAATAGCCAGAATCTGGAAACAATGTAGATGTCCCTCAGTGGAGAAATGGATATAGAAATTGTGGTACATTTACACAATGGAATACTACTCAGGAATAAAAAACATGGAAATCATGAATTTTGCAGGCAAATGGTGGGAACTAGAAAAGATCATCGTGAGTGAGTTATCTAAAGACTCACATAGTATATACTCACTCATATGGTTATTAGACATATAATTTTGGATAAACATACTAAAATATATACTCCTAAGGAAGCTACACAACAAGGAAGATCCTAGGGAAGATGATCAATCCTCATTTGGAACGGCAAATCCGATAGGCATTGGAAGCAGGAGAAAACAGGGAATAGTACAGGAACCTTCTACATTCGGTCTCTGAAAGACTTTAAGGATCGAGATACTGAAGCAGAGGCTGAGACTCATAGCCAAACTTTGGACAGAATGCATGGAATTTTATGAAAGAAGGGGGAGATAGAAAGACCTGGAGGGGATGGGATCTCCAAAAGGAGATCAACAGAGCCAAAAGTACTGTGCCCTGGTGGCCTAGTAGAGACTGATACCCCAACCAAGGACCATGCATGGAGAGGACCTAAAACCCCTGCTCAGATAGAGCCCACACAGTCTCCAACTGAGTTCCCTAGTAAGGGGAGGAGGGGCTCTCTCTGCATGAACTCAGTGGCAGGCTCTCTGATCACCTCCCTTTGGGGGGTGCAGACTTGCTAGGCCACAGAGAAAGACAATGCAGCCAGGCTTGATGAGACCTGATAGGCTAAGCTCAGATAGAGGACCTCCCCTATCAGTGGACTAAGGGCGGGCATAGGGGGAGAAGAGGGAGGGATGGTGTGATTGGAAAGAGATGAGGGAGGGCTCCACAGCCAGGATAAAAATTGAATAAATTGTAATTATTATTATTCATAATAATAATCGATAAACTATTTTAAAAATGAAAAAAAGAAATAAGCATGGATATGTTCCAATCCAACTTTATTTATGGACAATTAAATTTGAATTTTATGTAATTTTTCTATACAAAAAAAATAACACTATTCACTTGCGTTTGTCTCAACCATTTAAATATTTGAAAATCAGTGTCAGTTCATAGGTTGTACAAAAATAGGCTCTACACTGGATTTAACCTTCAGGCCAGGAATAATGACCCTTATCTACGTGTGAATTAAGAAGATTCTAAGAAGAAGTAATACATGTTCCAATAGACTTTAATTTTAGAGTAGTTTTATTATGTTCACCACTAAACTGAACAGAAGCAACTGAAATTTACACTGTCATCCAACCAGAAATGCATACCCGTCAGCTTTTAATGAGTAGTACAAATTTTGACTTTTTTTCTTTGTTTCATAGGCTCAGAAATGGAAATTGGTAAGAATTGGCAACTGTGCTAAATTTTTGGATAAAACACAGATTTGTGGAAGCACAACCCCCCTAA
Source organism: Meriones unguiculatus (assembly GCF_030254825.1). Lineage (NCBI taxonomy): Eukaryota > Metazoa > Chordata > Mammalia > Rodentia > Muridae > Meriones > Meriones unguiculatus. The sequence goes on along the minus strand of NC_083369.1, from coordinate 78,742,984 downwards.
CATTACTTAAAGAATTATAACCACATATTAATCTTGATAGTTGCTGACGGGAAAATATTTTTAAAATTGAAATTGGCATGATGTATCTGTTAACAGGTATCTCCTCAAAAGATTGCATCTTCACAAGTTGTTCAATAATTTCTTTCTGTTTAATGTATAATTGGAAAATGATACAAAATAATCACAATCATTTCCTGTTCCATCAGTAACTATACACCTTAGCATTTTGAATTTGTCTTTCTGAAATAAAAGCCTGCTCTTCCAAGATATGTCATCAACTGCTCTACCTACTTTTTATAATCATGGAGAATTGACATTAGGAAATAATCCAGCACACACACACACACACACACACACACACACACACACCACACTCTGTAACTGTAACTGGTAAGATGACAGAGACTGTCCTGGAACTATAATTATATGAATACAAAAGAATTCAATATCCAAGTTCATATGGGTCACTTTGATTAACCAAACCTCCCTCAAGATGGGGAACATATATATTATATTAAAAACCTAGCACAAGAACAGTCAAAGTATTCCTCATCTCAGGCTCAAGGACAGAAAGATGTAAATTATTTGAAAATACTTGCTTTGAAAAAAGAGCTCTGGGGTACCCTAATGACACAAGACTACTTAAGGAAATGTTTCCTTGAGTTTAGCCATCTAGGAGCGCAGAGGCACTGCAGGTAGGGTTTCAGATGGCTCAGATAATGTCAGAGTGATGCTGCTCTTTCAGGCCAGCAATTTAAGCTATTTTGGCAGAATCCTGGAGGCTTCCACATCAACATTTCAAGGGAAATCTTAGATAGCACATAATGTGTTATTGGGCCCATTAGCCTATAAGTAGAACCGGAGACTATAAAGGGTAAAGGTCTGGGGAATGAAGCCAAAACATGATGAAGATTTCAGGAATTTGGAGATGACAGAAACATGGAATATAGAACATCTTCTAATGAAAGCTGCTAGGTTTGAGCAGAGGCAGAGCACAGAGGGCATACCAACGACAACCATAAAGGTTATAGATACAGGGCTTACCAAGAGTGCTGGGATTCATTATATACTGAAGATGCCATATATAGAGCCATAGGATTTAGTGTTTTTTCCTTCTGGGCTTCAGTCTTCCTTCATTTATCCCATGTTTTTCTGTCCCCACATTTCTCCTTTTGATTGAGGGTATTTAGTCAATACTATTATGTTAGATATATGGAATTCACTTCTTAATTTACAGTTGCTCACAGGTAAAAATCTACCTTGAATTTCAAAATATGCTTTGGATTTTAAGTTTTGAGCTGGAACTCTTAAAACTAAGGATAATCTTGGAATAAATAAACTGAATGTGTTTTATAAAATACAATCTGCAGGACTCTTTGGAGGTGAGGGGCAAATTTTTATGGTTTGAATCTGAGAGTCTCATTTTATAGCTGTTTTCTCTTGCTTTTAGTGCATTTTTGGAATGTGGTACAAACTTTCAGAAATGGAACATAGCTGGAGAAAGAAGGCCACTGTAAATATGGGAAGGGTATGCCTTTGTGGAGTATAACTTGCCTTGAACCTTTCCTGTCTGTCTCTTTGTTTCCTGGATTCTGTGGGGTGATGAGGTTTGCCACATCATACCCTCAGTCTTACATCATACTCATAGCAAGAAATTCAGTTGATCTTGGACCAAGCTCTCTAAAACTGTAAGACATAATAAATCTTCCTTCATTTTCAGTCATTTTACTCAGATACTTACTTCAGCAACAGTAAACTGGTTATATTGAAAAGCATGCACAATTGTCCTCTCTTCCTTCTTGCCTCTTTATCTTCAATACTGTTTCTACTCCAACTCATGATTTACTGATAGTGCCAGCTAAAGTGATCATTCATTCTGGACTGCACAATACTGAAAGACCTATAAGACAAAGACTGTTCAGAGCTGAAACCAAGAAGGAAAAACAGAGATGAATCATTCATAGTACCATCATACATGTTTTGTCATCTGCACATTGAGCTGCTTAAAACCAGTTTGCACTGCAGTGGGTGGATGAATAAGTGAGGAGGGAAGATTAGACTCAGTGCCTCTGGTTGGGGTTAGAACAGAATGCCAAACAAGAGTGCCTGTAAATGCAATTTCTCCACCCCAAATAGAGGGCTATAGTACTTCATACAATGCTTAATCAACAGGCTCCAGCCTCTGGTAGAAGTGGGTATTTACATTCAGATCCTCAAAATGTTAATTGATATTATTTGCAGCTAAAAGAAGTTTGAAAACTTCTTTCATTACATGGACAAAGCCTGGAAAGGTGGTATTTTTCTCTCTATTATTCTTTATTGTAAGCTCCTATTGTACAGATGAACAACAGCCAGGCCTTTTTCAGCTGGCTATTCTAATTTCTGAAGCTTTCTTCAAATGAAAATCCAAATATAAACCTTATTCTTGGCTTCTAAGTGGCATAAGAACTCCTTTGTTGACAAAGTTACCACCATAGAGCTGGAAAACTGATTTTCTGCTGTGTATAGTTCCTCATGACTTTTGTATAAGAATGGCCTTGGCAGAAGCTGTTTGTCATTGCAAAAGGGAAAATTTGTTTTCATTTTACCTAGCAATTTCAGAGAAAACTTCCAAAATTAACAGGCAAATATGGGCTCCTATCATGGGAGGGTGTTTTATAGGCTATGTTAGGGATTAGAGCTTTCCAGTGTAAAGGTTTCCCGAGTAATGGATTGGAGAAATTTCAAGTCCTTCTGAGGGTGGAGAGGTGGTGTAAAAGTAATTTATTCTTTTGACTTAATCTTTGCCTAGTAGACTTACTGTTTCCATCTGCTGACCCAGGCTTAGTCCTGGAAGCATCTAGTCTCCAAACAATCTAATTGAGGCCTAAAATGTTTTCATACTCAGAGGCTTACTGGTGAACCAACTCATCCTTTCTGAACTCTGGCTATCTGGTTCAATTCAGTTGTTCTGTGTCAAAGTCCTTGCCAATCTGACTGTTTTAAACTGGCTTCTCTCAGTTTCTCACTGAATTGCTCTCTTTGACCTCAAACTATCTCTAACAATCTGTCCTAATCTTCTGGTTCCTCATTATTTAGCTCTTTCTGTCTTTACCTGTGTCTAGCTTGTACTCTCTTCAACCTGTCTCTGTAAAACTCTCCCAGTAAAACTGCCTCTGCATCTGCTTTGATACCCTGAAGGGTAGAGCCTTTCAGAGGCCCTCTGTGGCAGACTCCTGTCCTGTTCCCTGTTTTCTCCATATTCTCATGTCCTTCCTCTTTGCTTTTCTGAATGGAGATTGAGCATTTTAGCCAGAGTCCTTCCTTCTTGATATGTCTAATATCCACTTATGAGTAGGTATATACCCTGTGTGTCTTTCTGCTTCTGGAATACCTCATTCAGGATGATCTTTTCCAGTTCCCACCATTTACCTGCAAATTGCATGATTTCCTTGTTTTTGTTTTTGTTTTGTTTTGTTTTGTTTTTTTTCTGAGTAATATTCCATTGTGTAGATGTACCACAATTTCTGTAGCCATTCCTCAGTTGAGGGACGTCTGGGTGGTTTCCAGCTTCTGTCTATTACAATTAAAGCTGCTATAAAGATGGTTGAAAAAATGTCCTTGTTGTGTAATTGAGCATCTTTTGGCTATACGCCTAGGAGTGGCATAGCTGGATCTTGAGTAAGCACTATTCCTAAATGTCTGAGAAAGGGCCAGATTGATTTCAAGAGTGGCTGTACAAGTTTACATTCCCACCAGCAGTGGAGGAGGGTTCCTTTCTCCACATCCTCTTCAGCATGTGTTGTCACTTGAGTTTTTGATCTTAGCCCCTCTGATGGGTGTAAGGTGTGGGCAGAGTGCTGGGAACCTTATGAAGGAAGTGGGAAATAGTAAGACCTGGAGAGGTCAGGAGCTCCACAAGGAGAGCAACAGAACCAAAAATTCTGGGCAAAGAGGTCTTTTCTGAGACTGATAACCCAACCAAGGATCATTCATGGATATAACCTAGAACCCCTACACAGATGTAGCCCATAGCAGTATAGTACCCAAGTGGGTTCCACAGTAAAGCGAACAGGGACTGTCTCTGACATGAACTGATTGGCCTGCAATTTGATCACCTCCCCGTAAGGAGGGAGCAGCCTTACCCAGACCCAGAGGAAGACAATGCAGCCACTACTGATGAGACCTGATAGACTAGGATAAGAAGAAAGGGAAGGAAGACCTCCCCTATCAGTGGACTGGGGAGGGACATGGGTGGAGAAAGGGGAGGGAGGGTGGGGTTGGAAGGGGAAGAAGGAGCTACAGGGGAGATGCAAAATGAATAAATTGTAACTAATAAAAATAAATAAATAAATAAATAAATAAATAAATAAATACTGCCTCTGAATTCCAGGAATTACCACAAACTTAACTGCCACAAATTCAATTCCACTGCACTGCCTCTCAAATCACTGACTCAATGGAACTACCTGAGCAGAACTGATTAAAGTCAAAGATCTAAGTGCGTCTCTCTCTCCTGAGTGCTGGGATTAAAGGCGTGTACTACCATGTCTAGGCCTAAGCTTTTCTTTATCTGAAATTTGTTAGATACCAGGCTGGCCTTGAACTCAAAGATGTGCTTTTCTCAATCTTCTGGGATTAAAGGTGTGTCTGCATTCCAGCTAGATCACAGAAAGTTTTGAGTTCTATGGATGTAATCTCTTGCCAGAACAACACGTTCCGAATTAAAATTCCTCTACAGGTGAGTTTAGGGATTGGTGGATATTCCTGTTCAGGGATTGGTAGATTTTTTTTTTTCTTGAGGTAAGAATTTTTTTTTTCTTGTAGGGTGGACCTGGCTATTCTTCCTGCCTCAGTGAAGGCTTTCTCTGTTGTTTCAGTTGATGAGAATAGCCAGGAAAGAGTCTGAACTAATATGCTTATCTTAATAATGCAATGTAATTTGCATGATTTTGTGAAGAATCACAGGCATGCTGAGGTTTAAATGGATCCTAAAGGTCTTTTAATACAATGTTCAAACCTGAATTTCTGTAAAATATGCCCTTTGTTTGGGCACTTCTAGGATAAAATAGTCACAATCATATAAAATTGTGTTTGACATGTTTGTGTATTAGTCACATTTTTCATTGCTCTGACAAGCTCTCTGACTTAAGGGATTTATTTAGCTCTTGGTTTTAGGGATTTCAATCTGTGGTTCTTGGTTGTGTTAATTCTGAGTTTGTAATGAAGAAGACAATGATACCCACAGGAGCACATCTCAGAGGGCGAGAAGCACATAAGCAGAAGTTAATGGGCATGGGATAAGGCAGAACCCCCAAGGTCATAATCCTAGAGACATACTTTCTCTAGCTAAAGTGCTACTTATATAGTTTCCAAAGTCTTCCAAAATAGAGCCACCAACTGGAAAATAAGCCTTCATTAAATAATCTTTTGAAGAAAATACTTCATATTATAGCCATAAAAGTTTATGAAATAATCTATCGTTATACAGAGTAAAAATCCTTCTTTAAGTGTAAATCCAGTGGACTTAATTCAACACTTTTAAGACAAATGCTTGAATTTTTCTACTATGCCCAATCCTAGTTTTCAATGTATATAACATTTAGTGCATCATTAAGTATTTTGTACATGAAAACATTTACTTCTAACAATACTAACACAAGAAGATAGCTCAACTGGTAAAAGATCTGGCATATGAGCATTAGGAGCAAGCCTCACATTCCCAGCTCCAAAATAAAAAATCCAGGTATGGCTATATCCACCTGTAACTCTAGAGCATGAATGAGTAGCTTCAGGTGAATCCCTAGAACTTAATGTCTAGACAGTCTACTGAGCCTGTGTATATTGTATTCAATGAGAAAGCTTGTCTGAAAATGTAAAGTGGAGAATTAATTGAGGAAGACACCTATGTCAATCTCTGCATGTACGCACACACAAGTGCATAAAGGTACCCCAAATAGGTGTGTCCATATCTTATACACAGACATACAACTCATAGCAGCTGGGGGTTACATGTGCATGACCCATACAAAACCAAGGCAGTCAAAATTCCAGGATAAATGGGAAGAGCCTCTAAGGACCCACGCATATCAGAGGAGCTTTAGGTAGTTGATGACTACTGAGGGAGAGAGAGTCACTCTCCTTTTGGAATATGGCAGCTGGTTGCTTGTTCATGACTCAGTGGCTAGCAACACACATGTGCATTAACTAGTGTGTTAACTAGTGTTAACAAGACTAAGTGAGTTGTGAATAATAATACAAATAAGATATAATATTGGGAGGATGATGGGGTTGGGAAAGCTGGAAGAAGGTACTGGTAGATGAATATGATCAATATACTTTGTATAAATATATGAAAATTCCAAAGAATGAATAAAATTTTTTAAACTAGGCTATTCCATTAGAACTCCTACCTATTGGATCTATGGTTCACTGTAATTGTATTTCTCTACCAAAGGCAACATTGTTATCAATAAATCTTCTCTCTAAACTACTGTCTTGGAGTTCCTGAAGCTTTCACACACATTCCCTTTCTCCTCTGGCCCAAAGAATTGTTCTATACTATTGACAGTGTTTCAGGATCTTTTGCTAATATCCCTTCATCTCCCTGTGTCTCTGTAAAACATCCTTTAATTAAATCCACCTCCAATTTGTCTTAAGACATTGTCATATGTTTCTTGCCAGGTTCCTGCCTAATTCAACCACCTTCTTTCTAAATTCTGTATGTTATTTAATTCAACCTAAGATTGAATTCAGTTGCCAAAGCTTCCATATTCCATACAAGAAACTAATTTAAACATCAAATAAGATATTGAAATACATACCTTTAGGGTTTTCTACAACTCTGAAAGGGAACAGCTGCAGTTAAAGACTCTATCCTTTTTTTTTTCTTAAAGGTCTAACAGAAAACATATTAATTACCTAAGCCCAGTGTGTGAGTAAGCAAAAATCAATAATACATAATATAACTAAGTTATGTTAGTATATGATTTTGAATAAATAAGGGATATATTAAGCTCTTTCAGATTAACCAGTCTCTCCCCCCATGCACACAAATATATGCACACAGCAAAAGTCTAATACAATTCTTCTAAGACAATTTCCTCATAACATTTTTAAAAGAGATTCACTATATACCAAATGCAAAAATAGGTCTCTAAAGAGACAAATATGGAAATTTCTTACTCATAAAACTATTTTATGAACAGTCTATATTTGTAGTTACAGGTTCAAGAAACACTAGAATCTAATGATCTGTTACCAAAGTAAAGTGTGGCTCCAGTATTGATTTAGTTTTAGTTACTTAGAAACAATATTGATCCTTAAGAGATACATTTCACCATCTTGCATTGATAGCATAAAGTGCTTCCATCCAATTGATTAATACACACTTTTTGCTTTTAATAAGATCTTTTTCTGGCTGAGATAGTAGGATATTAGTCGAATGTTAAAGGCATATTTACAGATGAACTGTTTAATATAAATGAATATCCATATGATCTTATAAAAATGCAAAAAAAACTCATGTCATAATAATTTTTAGAAAATGACTTGTGAAAAATTGATGAGGATGCTAGGTATCTATAGAGAAGAAACTACCTCTATGTTGTCCTAACAATCTTACCATTTTCTATATACAATTTGATAATCATAGATATGGGAGAGATTCAAAATATGCTTCCCAAAATGTCTTCAAATATACATCATGGGACAAAGAAAATTCTGGGATTTTCCCAAGTATTTGCATCATCATATTCACAAATAAGGTTCAGGCTATTCTATTATCTAGTCAAGAAAACTGAGAAACTAGATGATCTCTGTCAACTGAGACATAAAGAATGAATGGTCATATTTCCTTGCAACATCTAGAAAATTTACAGCACTAGATTTTTTTTTTAAAAAGAGAAAAAACAGATACCAAAAAGGAAAAACACTGTGAGGTACTATAAAATATCTGGCTTTGCATCTTAGCTGCTTACTGTGCTGTGGCATGACCTTACATGGGTTTACCTAAGCTCTTAGTACTTCATTTATAAAAATAGAGATAAAAAATCCATTTCATGGGAATGGTGTGAGGACTCAATATGATTATATGAGAGAGACTAACAAAATAATCATCACATAGAATTTTTTTCAACCAATTACAGTGTTATTTCATAAAAGAACATCTGTCAGTAATTTAATGCAGTTACAGCAATGAACTAAATGTTCTTGAAATAAATGGAGTACATTAAGAGGTAATGTAAAGTGTTATAAGGAAGAATGTCAGGTCTCACAAACTGTAGCTTTAAGAGAATAAACACTTTGTAGATTAGTCAAGGGAGTATATAATTTCTAAACCGTCGGTTCTCCATAGTCTATTTACCCGTGTTCAAATATAATGAAACACATAACTAAATATGCAATATGTTTTAAGTATGAGACCTGTATCAAACATGACTTCACCATTGGCTTCTCTTGGATTACCAGTGTAAATGTTCTCCTTCAATTAATAGAGATAATAACAAATTGGCTGATTTATCTATACGCCTGACCCAGGAGTATCAGCCAGCTGATGTGTGATTTTCTGTTGCTAGCCAGTGTTAGATGTTTGTTAGGATCTTTAAAATTTATGAAATGATTTACAGTTTCTACAGTGCTTTGACTTGCATCTAAATTTCTATTGAACACTGTAAGTATGACTTACATATTTGGTTTCTATTCAATGAGTAAATAGACATTTGTGCAATTTCTTCCCCACCACAGACACAATATACTAACTCAGAATGTTCTACATTTAAAAGTGAATACAACATAAACTAAACAACTTGGACCATTAACAGGACACAGTAAACTCATTAAGGAAATGTTAAGATAGCCTGTTCTTGGTACAATTAAAACTCTTATATAGTACAAAACTAAAAAGCATATGAACTTGTAGCAAAACACAGAAGCATGTTCTGCTCTAATAGAAATTTGCAGTTGTGAAAAGAATAATAATAATCATCTACTATGTGCAATCAAAACTAGGAAGTGGAAAATTGGGCTTTAAATGCTTTTTAAAAAATAGTCAGGGCTGGCATTCTTTCATATTCTTCTATGACCCTTACTTTCTTTTAAAAGATCTACATTTAGTTGTATACTTACCAAATTCCCAGATGTCAGAAATTTGACCATATTTCTTTTGGAAATATACTTAACACTTCACAGGTCTTGATTCAAAGTACAACATACTTTTCAATCTCTCTTAAATAACAGTCTTAATGGCCCAATAATTTCTTTTATTTCTTTTTTTCTCATTTATTTTTTGATTCAATTTACATCCTTGTAACCTCTTCCCTACTCCCCTCCCAGCCCCACTCTCTTTCCCTCCCTCTCCACATTCCACCCTTCCCTATTCTTCAGAAAAGGGGAGCTCCCTTTCCCACCCACCCCAGCTCATCAAGTTTCATTAGGACTGAACATGTCCTCTTCCCCTGTGACCTTGTCAAGGCAGTCTTCCCAGAGGAAAGTGATCTAAAAGCTAGCAAGTAAGTTCCTGTGACATTCAGTTTCCACTTCCCTTACTAGAGGAGACCCACATGAACCCTAAGCTGAACATCTACTATATTTTTGTAGGGGTCCTAGGTCCACTTCATGCACAGTACTTTGTTGATGCTTCAGTCTCAGCAAACCCCTACGGGCCCTGGTTAGTTGGGTCTGTTGTTTTCTTGTGGAGCTCCTGTCACCTCTAGGTCCTTTTCTTTTTCTTCCCACTATTCCTCAAGACTCCCTATGTACCCACCAATGTTTGGCTGTGAGTCTCAGATCTGTTTTGAGGCACTACTGGGTAGATTCCCACAGTTTTGTCAGTTTAGCTAGGGATAACTGGTTGATCTTTGGAGCACTATCTGAGGGCTGCTGTAATGGCTCTCTGGCTTTTATAGGTCTGAGGATGCAGCTGTGTGCCCCAGTGCCCTAGTGTTACTCAACAATGGTGGGTGAGCACAGTGCTCATGCCTGCAGCAGAAGGCTAGAGCCTACAGTCTGTGTGAATGCATAAAGTCTTCTGGAGCTGGGTATCCTGTGCGTTGGACTTGATGATCCCCCCCGCTGTGGGGTTTCCTCCTGACAGGGACACCCAGACTTTGCTTTGGGGACCACTGTTCTGTCTGGGATGGAGAGTAGAACCCTCAGGCATAGACATGCTTGGCTCTGCCTTTCTGGCAACTGGGTGCCTGGGCATCAGCCGAAACTGGGTAATTTTTCCCGAGACCTTTTTTGGGTGGTTGTATCGGCTGAGTGCTCTGAGATCTGACCTGCTGTTCCTCTACCTATGGGTTTGTACCTGACAAAGAAACTCATTCTCTGGTGCCCTGGGGACCACAGTTCTATCTGGGGCAGTGAGTCAGGCATGCAGGCCAGCACCTGGGTCTCCAGCTCTGGCTCTCGGCTGGTTCCTGTGTACCTACAGAACCTCGGGTCTTTTCCAAGGAAAATCTGGGTGACCTAAGGTCAGTCCCGATGGTTTCTCTGATGTTGTGGTGCCCACAGTTCAGTCTGGGAAAGTGATCAGCAATCTTGAAATAGACCCCAACAATAATACGTATGAAATAATCAGGTTAAATATATAATGAATATATTTAACTAAAGAATATAGGGTGAAGTAAGGGCAGGGGTCTTTCAGACTCATACTCCAACCAAGTACCATGCATGGAGATAACTTAGAAGTCCTGAACAAATATAGCCCATGACAGTTTAGTGTCCAAGTGGGTTATATAGTAATGGGAAGAGAGACTGCTTCTGACATAATCCGATTGGCCTGCTCTTTGATCACCTCCCCCTGAGGGGGTAGCAGCCTTACCAGGTCACAGAAGATGACAATACAGCCACTCCTGATGTAATCTGATAGACTAAGATCAGAAGGAAAGAGAGGAGGACATCCCCATCAGTGGACTTGGGGAGGGGCATGAGTGAAGGAGGGGGTGGAAGGGTGAGATCGGGAAAGGAGGAGGGAGGGGCTTATGGGAGATACAAAGTGAATAACATGTAATCAATAAAAAAAAATAGGTAAAGCATGTGTAAATAATAAAGTACTGTGCTATTTTTACAAAGAGGAGCTTAGCTTAACTCTTCTCTGAGATCCTCTCCCTACCGCCATGAAGCTCTCTGATAATATGTATTTATTTTATTTATGAATTACTTGAAGTAATAGAGTAACAGTAATAACTAATAAAAGTATACACAATTATAATAATATACTTTAATATTGGCACAGTCTTTTAAAATATGTTTATGGAGACATACTTTTGCACTGAAGCTCAGGTTGATCCCTGTAACTCAGTACTTTAATGGTGTCAAGGGTTGGCTCTCTCCCATGGAGTCAGTTTTCAACATGGTTACATTGATTATTCTCCATGTGGACCAAGTCGAAAAAGGTAGCATGCAAATGATGTGCTACAGCCAGCATGAAAATACCTGTTCAAAGATGGCTTAATTCTGGAGTCTTGTTTATAGCCTCAGGTGTAATCAATACTCCCCACACTGTCTCAGTGCTATCTGTCTATGGGGTGACTGGCAAATTCTCTGCTAATACACTACCCTAGAAGCGGAAGGGGCATCATTTCCAAATAAATGAACAAGCAAATGCTGTTGTTATTTTTGTTAAATTCAAAGATTAAATTCCCATGTGATTTCTCCAATCATGTGCAGTAATGGTACATTTATAGGAGCTTGCTGTCTTGAAAAAGTAGTCCTCTCTAGGGATTAAAACTTAAATTACCTCACAGGAGATTTAACAGCAAGGCATCAAACACACTAGCTGTCTGAATAAACTTCAATATGTGTACATTGTCATCAATCAAGTTTACTTGATTGTTGAGCAAGTATCCCTTTTGTGTACTTGAGCAAACTTTGGGTATATACCTAGCAGTGGTATAGCTGGGTCTTGAGGAAGCACTATTCCTAATTGTCTTAGAAAGCGCCAGATAGCTTTCCAGAGTGGTTGTACCAGTTTACATTCCCACCAGCAGTGGAGGAGGGTTCCCCTTTCTCCACAACCTCTCCAGCATGTGTTGTCCCTTGAGTTTTTCATCTTGGCCATTCTGATGGGTGTAAGGTGATATCTCAGGGTCGTTTTGATTTGCATTTCCTTGATGGCTAATAAGGATGAGCATTTCTTTAAGTGTTTCTCTGCCATTCGATATTCCTCTGTTGAGAATTCTCTGTTTAGCTCTGTTCCCCATTTTTTTTTGAGGTGACTTTTGGCTTGAAATCCATTTATTATTGATCAGAATTGTACTGCATGTCAAATAGATGTATGATGCCAGCAAAATTTAATATGGTTATTTTGTTTTATTTAATAACATCTTTTTTTTTTCTTTGGCAATTTCATACATGTAACGAGTGAATCTTGACAATGTCCATCCCAGCTCTCTCCCCTATTTTCCCTGGGCACCTCCAGTATATGCCCCGTCTCACCATGCCTTACCCCCCCCCTTTTTTTTTCAATGCAGTTTATTCAGGAACCTTGAACAATCCTCGGACCCTGGGGAAAGCCAGCCCACAGCTTAAATAGCCTCTGGGTAGCCAACCCAGGCATGCCACGTGGGCAATGCAGATAGGTCCACATACATGGAAGCAAGCCAGATCCTCAGCCTTAGCCAAATGTGGAATTGTTCGTGACAGAGAGCACTCACCATCGGGAAGGTGGAAGGCAGAAAACAGCTCCATCTTTAAGGCATAGCATTCCGCAGCTCTCTACAGTTCCCCCTTTTTGTTTTAGACGCATCAGGCAAGAGTAGAGGTCTGATCTCTGATATTAGAAATAAATTGGGACTTTGTACCGATGTTCATTTAGGTGTCATCCACCCAAAGAGCATCAGACCCGTCTGATACCTTTTTCTCAGAGGCGGGACCTGGGGCATCAACCCGCATGCAATCAGAAATCTGTCTAAACAATTGTCGAGCTATATTTTAGGTAATTGGACTGGAGAATTCGATACTACGATGGAGCAGCTGAGAGTGACCATTGTCACAGTAAACTCTACCAGAGTGGACGCAGGACTAGCCACAGGATTATCATCATGGATTGCTGCAGCCATGAATCATCTGAAGGAATGGGCGGGCATGGGAGCGTTAGCAAGCCTTCTGGTGTTGGTCTCCTTGGTTTGCCTGTGGTATATATGCAAGATTAGAGTCTCACAACAGTGTGATGCAGCCATGATCATTCAGGCCTTTACAGCCATTGAAGCAGGACATTCTCCCCAAGCTTGGTTGGATACCATAAAAAGCTAAAATGTTACGCTCAGGATGTGAGGCTAAGCACTGCACTCAGGGTCAGCTGCTTTGTTCCCCATTTTTTAATTGGATTACTTGGTTTGCTGCTTTTCAGCTTCTTTAGTTCTTTGTATATACTGTTTATAGCAGCTTTATTTGTAATAGCCAGAAACTGGAAACAACCCAGATGTCCATCAACGGAAGAATGGGTACAGAAATTGTGGTATTTCTACACAATGGAATATTACTCAGCAATCAAAAAAGGAGGAAATCATGAAATTTGCAGGCAAATGGTGGGATCTAGAAAAGATCATTCTGAGTGAAATATCCCAGAAGGAGAAAGACAAACACGGTATATACTCACTTATATAGACCTATAAGATATGATAAACATAAGGAAATCTATACACCTAAAAATGATAATCAAGAGAGCAGACATGGGGTAAAATGATCAATCCTCGTTTAGAAAGACAGATGGGATGTGCATTGAAAGTATGACAGGAGTCTACTGAGCGCATCTGAAAGACTCTAACTAGCAGTGTTTTCAAAGCAAAGACTCATGACCAAACCTTTGGCAGAGTACAGGAAATCATAAGAAAGATTGGGAGTTAGTTTGATACAGAAAGGATAGGAGCTCCACAAGGAACAAATATATCTGGGCACAGGGTCTTTTCTGAGACTGACATTCAACCAAGGACCATGTATGGATATAACCTAGAACCTCTGCTCAGATGTAGCCTGTGGTAGCTCAGTAACCAATTGGTTTCCCAAAGTGAGGGGAACAAGGACTATTTCTAACAGGAACTCAATGACTGGCTCTTTGGCCTCCCCACCCCCCAAGGGAAGAGCAGTCCTGTTAGGACACAGAGGAGGGCTTTGCAGCCAGTCCTGAAGATACCTGATAAAATAGGATCAGATGAATGGGGAGGAGGTCTCCCCCTATCAGTGGACTTGGAAAGGGGCATGGTGGAGATGAGGGAGGGACGGAGGGGCTGGGAGGGAATGAGGGATCGTGACAAGGCTGGGATACAGAGTTAATAAAATGTAACTGATAAGAAAAAATAAAATAAAAAAAAGAAAATAAATATATATTAAAAAACGTTACAGCCATTGAAGCAGGACATTCTCCCCAAGCATGGTTGGATACCATAAAAAGCTAAAATGATACGCTCAGGATGCGAGGCTAAGCACTGCACTCAGGGTCAGCCGCTTTGGACCCAGAGAAGAGCATGTCTGATTGCATGCGGGTTGATGCCCCAGGTCCTGCCTCTGAGAAAAAGGTATTGGACAGGTCTGATGCTCTTTGGGTGGATGACACCTAAATGAACATCTGTACAAAGTCCCAATTTATTTCTAATATCAGAGATCAGACCTCTACTCTTGCCTGATGCATCTAAAACAAAAAGGGGGAACTGTAGAGAGCTGCGGAATGCTATGCCTTAAAGATGGAGCTGGTTTCCGCCTTCCACCTTCCCGATGGTGAGTGCTCTCTGTCACGAACAACTCCACATTTGGCTAAGGCCGAGGATCTGGCTTGCTTCCATGTATGTGGACCTATCTGCATTGCCCCCGTGGCACGCCTGGGTTGGCTACCCAGAGGCTATTTAAGCTGTGGGCTGGCTTTCCCTGGGGTCCGAGGATTGTTCAATGTTCCTGAATAAACTGCATTGAAAAAAAAAAAAAAGTTTACTTGATTGACAAAGACATTGCAATCAGTTTGCTAGGGAAAATTCCAGTAATTCTTTGGTCTTTGAAGTTCCTTTTATACTTAAGATCTGCTTAAAAAATAGAGTGTATATTAATAAAGTTGGTTTGTCTTTCCAAGCACAAGATTGACAGCTGTTTTTTTTTTTTTTTTTTCCTGCAGTGTTTTTCCCTGCAGTGGTTTAGAGTCTCCCTTTGATAAGTAAATGGAATTTCCATAGAAACTAATTAATATGATACCATCAACATGACTTAAACATATCTTGAGCATTACTTAGCTTAGCTTAGCTTCATACCATCAATCAGATCACAAGTTAACCCTGAGAAATTTTGTGTATAATCAAGCATTAGTTGTATTCTCACAGATTCTGATACGATAAGCAAAGGTAGAAACATAGCACTAAAATTTTTAAATGCCTCCCAATTTATTGTGACATAAAGTTAAGGTTCACAAAAAAATGTAATTTTTACTCTTTTTTTTTTTTGCTGATGTTTTCAGACAAGTTTTCTCTGTGTAGCCCTGGCTTTCCTGGATTTGCCTTGTAAATCAGGCTAGCCTCTAACTCACAGATATTCACCTGCCTCTGCCTCCCTGAGTGCTGGGATTACAGGTATATGCCACCACACCTGGCTCATTGTATTCTTTTAAAAACCTTGCGTTATTGTGTTCCATTTTCATTCCTTGGTTGAGGGACATCTAGGTTGTTTCCAGATTTTGGCTTTAATGAATAAAGGTGCTATGAACATGGTTGAGCAAATGTCCTTGTTATATGGCTGAGTGTATTGCAGATATATGCCTAGGAGTGGTATAGCTGGATCTTGTTCTAATTGTCTGAGAAAGCACCAGATTGATTTCCAAAGTGGTTATACAAGTTTATATTGCCACCAGCAATGGAGGAGGGTTCCCTTTTCTCCAAATCCTTTTCAGCATGTGTTGTCACTTCAGTTTTTGATCTTAGCAATTCTTATGGGTGTAAGGTGAAATCTCAGGGTTGTTTTGATTAGCATTTTTGAGATGACTAAGGATATTGAACATTTTTAAAGTGTTTCTCTACCATTCACTGTTCCTCTATTGAGAATTCTCTGTCTAACTCTGTACTCCATTTTTTAAATTGGATCACTTGATTCATTGATTTTTAACTTCTTTAGTTCTTTATATATTCTGGATATTAGCCCTCTGTCAAATATAGGGTTGCTAAAGTGCCTTCCCCAGTCTGTAGGCTGTCATTTTGTTCTGTTCACAATGCCTTTTGTTTTATCAGCAATTAAAAAACAAGAAATCATGATATTTGCAGGCAAATAGATGGAACTAGAAAAGATCATCCTGAGGTAACCCAGAAGCAGAAAGACACACATGGCATATACTCACTTATAATCGGATATTAGCCATATAATATAGGATAAACATACTAAAATCTATAGTCCTAATGAAGCTAAACAACAGGGAGGACCCTAGGGAAGATGCTTAATCCTCATTCAGAAGGGAAGACAGGATACACATGAGAAATAGAAGACAGAGAATGGGACACTAGCATACCACAGAGGGCCAGGCCTCTGAGAGATTCTATCTAGCAGGGTACTGAAACAGATGCAGGTACCCATGGCCAAACTTTGGGCAGAGTGCAGGGAATCTTATGGAAGAAGAGGAAAATATAAAGACCTGGACAGGACAGTAGTTTCATAAAACCAACAGAGCCCAGGAGGTCCTCCAGAGACTAATGCTCCAACCAAGGACCATGCATGGAGAAGACCTAGAACCCCTACTTAGATGTAGCCCATAGGCAGCTCAGTCTCAATGTGTGTTACCTAGAAAGGTCTCTGACAAGGACTCAGTGGCCGGCTCTTTGATCACCTACCCCTGGTGGGTACAGCCTTTCCCAGCCACAGAGGAAGAGGATGCAGTCAGTTCTGAGAAGACCTGGTAGACTAGGGTGAGGTAGTATGTGAGGAGAACCTCCCTTATCAGTAGACTAGGGGAGGGGCATAGGGGGAGAAGAGAGAGGGATGGTAGGACTGGGAGAAGATGAGCAAGGGGGCTATAGCTGGGATACAAAAAGAATAAATTGTAATAAATAATAAATCAATAAAAAAATCATTGTGATATAGCAGCTCTCTCTCTCTCTCTACACACACACACACACACACACACACACAATTATTATTTAACCCCACTCACTTGTCTTTCCTTTCACCATACTTTATGTAGGCAATAGTCTAAGCCAGTATTCTCTAAAAGGTATTGGGGTTATATGAAGTTATATATGAAAAAAAAAGGACCCAGAACTTCAAAAAGTTTTGAAATTCTGATTGAATTCAAGTTAAAACAAATTTCTTTACTATAACACTTCCCAAAGATTTTTAACAACCCTAATTTGTCATTCAATATTTCCTAATTCAGATATTCTCACTGGACTGTGTTTCAAATGGCTCTGTCCTCAGCATTACTCTTCACTTTTATTTCTAAATAAAAAGTCCATTAATGTTCCAGACTTCAATTAGTATTCTTATACTTAAATTGGAACATAAACCTTCAAAGATCATGTGAAATATTGAACAAAATATAATTTTTTAGGCTAGGATATAATTTCTAATACATTCAACATCTGTAATTCCACCATAAAATACTCCTCAAAACTGTCCTTTGAGGTGTCTCCCTCATCACCATACTCAGAAAAAACACGATCTTCAGATCTTTCTTAGTTTGTCTAGAAAAACTACTTCTAGTTGACTTGGCATGCAGAGTTTCACCCTAGAGAGGATTCTAATTTTTATTTATTTTTTTACTCTGTAGAATTTTTTAAATTTACTCTTCTGTCAGATATTACATTCTGATCTCAGTTTCCCCTCTCCCTAATCTCTTCCCAGTCCCTCCTCACTGATATTCCTTCTCCCCAGATCCACTCTTCCTCTATTTCCCTTAGAAAAAGGAAGGCCTCCCAGGGAAATCATCCAAGCATGGCATGTCAAGTTGCAATAATACTAGGTACCTTCCCTCTTATTAAAGCTGGAGGAGACAAGTCAGTAGAAGGGAAAGGTTTCCAAGATCAGGTAAAAGGATCAGAAACAACACCTTCTCCCATTGTTAGGAATTCCACAAGAACACCAAGCTACAGAACTGTAAAATATATACAGAGGGCTTAGGTCAGACCCATTCAGGTGCCCTAATTGTCATTTCAGTCTCTGTGAGCCTCTATGATCCCTGGTTAGTTGATGCAGTAGATTTTCTTGTGGTATCCTCATTGCCAATGGCTCCTACAATCCTTCCTCCTCCTTACCCCAAGATTCTCTGAGTTCCTCTTATTGTTTGGCTGTGAGTCTTTGCATGTGCTCCCATCAGTTGCTGGATGAAGCTTCTCTGATGATGATTATGCTGAGCTTCAGAAATATTGAAATACAAATTACCAACAAGAGCTGTTTCATTGATACCTCCACTTGCAGCAGCAATAGAGAGGTAAAGTTGAGTGAATGTCCTCAGAGCCATGCTTCAACTTGATTCTCTTTCAGAGGGATGCGCTGGGGGGCAATGGAAGACATTTTAACTGCATGATCTTAAGAGGTTCAAACAGGAACATTTGCTGCAAAATCTCCTTGATTTCTTGTTGGGCTTGTTGAGATTATCATGTCTATTAAAAGATAAGTTACATATCATCATTTTTATAAGAACCTTTCCTCACCCTTTAGATATAGCAACTTTAAAAATAATAGTTAGGTTACCAGGACTAGCAAGTGTTTAGGCATATGAGTCAAAAGCCATCTATTTCAGGTCTGACTCTGCCTTACTTTACCTATGTGACAAAAAGTAAGCCTACTTTCCATTTGAGGTCTCAATTATCATTCCTACACTATTTCTGGAGTACAACGAGAGTACAAAACAAAGGAGATGCTAAGTATGAAAAGCTTTTGAAAACACATTACAAACTTTTATGTATCAAGTTTAAATTATTTAAATACAGGTCATACATGCAATAGAGCCCCCCCCCCCGCAAAGACTTTAAAAAACCCTGAACATTCAAATACAATCCCATTCAATCCCATTTCTTTAGTAGAAATACAGATGGACTTGGTAGAATCTACAAAGCTAAGGACAGCTACTCTGTCTCTATTGTCTTTGTGGTCTTTTATCTCTATATATCTGTTTTATTGTTCTCATTAACCATCATATGTTTTCTGATCCAACAATCTAATTGAATTAGCCTTTGTAATTCTAACTCAAGTATTCTTAGAGAATCTGTTAGTCCTGTAGATGTCATCAGACATAGCAATGAAGAAAAGATCACATAAGATTGTCCTAGGGTGCTCATTCTCAGTGTAAACAAAGAAAGTACTCTAAAAAAAAAAATATATATATATATATATATATATATATATATACTAGATGGTTGGCAGTTTAGAGAAGAAATGTGCTCACCATAAAATTAAATAATTCATCACTTCATTAGTTTCATTAAAAGCAGAATAACTCTTTCCAGAAACTCAAGTGAGAATGTCTCCTTACATATAACAGACAGAGAGAAGTCTGCATCATAGAAAGAAGACAGACATACTTCATCACCCATAACTTGATTATTGTCATCTTCTTTCTCTTTCTCTAGCCCCATGAATCATAACAAAAGCATAAATACAACAATTTACTTCCTTGTTCCCAGATGCTTCTGAAAAACAATAAAATTATTTTAGGTGATGTTTTTCATATGTTTCTATAAACTTTCTTATGAATTTATGCTCTTTAAATTCGATAAGTAAAATTAAGAAAACATTTGTACTTAATGTAATATTTTAAGCTCCAAATGAAATTGTTCTATGAAGTGGTGGGTATATGTATTTATTGAAGGGAAATTACATTATAAAAGTTTTCTATTTGACAGGTATAGGTAACTGCTTCATACTTTTGTGTCAACCATAATAGTAATCAGTTACATCTCCTTGCTCAAGATCAGTATAGTAGGGTAGAAAGATATATCTCACAAATTCACACTCAATGATTGATTTAATTTTCAATGCATAAAAAATAAATACATGTCCCCAGATTTACAAAATATGGTAACCAAGGTGTGCCAATGATCACACTTACATAAGCCACAGCATGGCCACCAAGAAGCTATGCAGCTTATTATGAGAGCAGTTAGCTCTGCTATGCTCCTTACAGTGAGAACAGCAATGCATTACTTAGACAGGCTTGGCTTCTCTGAAAGTGGAAAATATCCTACATGAACATGAGTATGAATAGTTATCATAGCTATTGTACCAATTCTGAGAATAGGCAGAAATATCCCTACATCAGCTACAAAGCCGAATTTAAGTCATATTTTTATTTGCTAAGTATTTCCTCAGTGAATCTAGATACCTGAATTTGAAAACAACTGCCCAGATGAAAAGATTACACTGATGCCCGAATGGGAATGTCTCTATAACCTACTCTTCTTTTATTCTTTCTATCTCACTTTCCAGGATACCACGCAGCCTGAAATCTCTCCAAAGAGGAGAATAAGACTCCTACATAGAAAATAGAAGTCATCTTTTGAAGACTCTCGATTACCTACTAATCTCCCTTTCTTTTTTCAAGTGATAGCTTCTTTCAAACCATTAAGTTGAATTGTTTTTAATATATATTAAAATACATATGCTTTTTATTTTTTTTAATGTGAATACCAAAAATGTTTAATAAATAATGATGGAACTAAATTTCTTTTTTTCCATCTTTTTTTTAAAATTCACTTTAAAGCCTGATTGCAGCATACCTCCCTGCACTCTTCTCAGTCCCACCATCACATCCTCTCCCCATCTACCCATCCTCTTAGCCTCAGAGGAGGGGACCTCTCCATAGATACCAAACCACCCTGATACATCAAGTCACATCAGGACTAAATGCACCCTTTCCCACTGAGGCCAGACAAGGAAGCCCAGATAGGAGGAAGGGATCTAAAGGCTGGCAACAGAGTCAGAGATATCCCCTGCTCTAATTATTAGGAGCCCATATGAAGAACAAGCTGTTCGTCTGCTACATATGAGTAAGAACCCTAGGTCAAGCCCATGCATGCTCTTTGGTTGTTGGTTCAATCTCGGTGAGCCCCCATGGGCCCAGGTTAGTTTACTCTGTAAGTTTCCTTGTGATGATCTTGTTCTCTTCAACTCCCCCTACTCTTCCAAAAGACTCCCACAGGTGAGGGTCTCTGCATCGGTTTGCATCAGCTGCTAGATGGAGCCTCTCAGTAGATAGTTACACTCAGCTCCTGTCTGCAGGCATAGCAAAGTAGCATTAATAGTGTCAGGTGTTGGCTCTCTCCCATGGGGTGTGTCTCAAGTTGGGCCAGTCATTGGTTGGCTTTTCTCTTGATTTCTGCTCCATTTTTATCCCTAAACTTCTTGTAGGCAAGACAAATTTGGAGCCAAAGGTTTTATGAGTGGGTGGAATCCACCTCTGTCCACTGGAAGGCCCATCTGGCTATAGGAGATGGTCTTTACAGGCTCCATGAAACTATTTCTATGGTGCAATGTAGCTTTCATGTTTTCACAGCTATGGGAGCTTTAGTTCCGTCAGTGCATATTGCTATATAAAAACTTCCATGCTTGTCTCTGCTCTACAAGAAACTACCCTCCTCTTTTTTTTTTTTTTTTTTTTTTTTGCATTAATTCTTCTGTTTAATTCTCAGAGAAACTCAGACATGAACATCAATGTCCCCATTTTACCAAGGAACATAAATGGGTGAACTTGTTTTGCTTATTGATCCAGTATCAAGTCTACTGCCCTGATATGGACTGGAGGTTCAAGAACAATGAAAAAGACTCCTTTACATACCAGGTTTTCTGACCTTTACATTTGACCCAGGCTTCTTCCTGTAACTCCTGAAACTCTGCATGCTGACTATAGCCCAGTAGAGCCTCAGCTGGAATCTGTGCAAACAGCTCTTCCCAGTACAGTCTGTCCTCTTCTATTCAAGAGAAGAGACTGTTTAAAAAAGTATTCCTGATGACTTCTTTAATTTTTTGCATAATTAATTTTTCTCTCAACTTTCTACTTTCTTTTTTTTTTTTTTTTTTCAATGCAGTTTATTCAGAAACCTTGAACAATCCTCGGACCCTGGGGAAAGCCAGCCCACAGCTTAAATAGCCTCTGGGTAGCCAACCCAGGCGTGCCACGTGGGCAATGCAGATAGGTCCACATACATGGAAGCAAGCCAGATCCTCAGCCTTAGCCAAATGTGGAATTGTTCGTGACAGAGAGCACTCACCATCGGGAAGGTGGAAGGCAGAAACCAGCTCCATCTTTAAGGCATAGCATTCCGCAGCTCTCTACAGTTCCCCCTTTTTGTTTTAGACGCATCAGGCAAGAGTAGAGGTCTGATCTCTGATATTAGAAATAAATTGGGACTTTGTACAGATGTTCATTTAGGTGTCATCCACCCAAAGAGCATCAGACCCGTCTGATACCTTTTTCTCAGAGGCGGGACCTGGGGCATCAACCCGCATGCAACCAGACATGCTCTTCTCTGGGTCCAAAGCGGCTGACCCTGAGTGCAGTGCTTAGCCTCGCATCCTGAGCGTAACATTTTAGCTTTTTATGGTAGCCAACCATGCTTGGGGAGAATGTCCTGCTTCAATGGCTGTAAAGGCCTGAATGATCAAGGATGCATCACACTGTTGTGAGACTCTAATCTTGCATATATACCACAGGCAAACCAAGAAGACCAACACCAGAAGGCCTGCTAACGCTCCCATGCCCGCCCATTCCTTCAGATGATTCATGGCTGCAGCAATCCATGATGATAATCCTGTGGCTAGTCCTGCGTCCACTCTGGTAGAATTTACTGTGACAATGGCCACTCTCAGCTGCTCCATCGTAGTATCGAATTCTCCATATGCTTTTTATTTGTGTGTGTGTTTTATTGCTAAAGTTTCTCTTTAACCCTGAATTCCTTTTATATGATGAAATACAATGCTTTCTGCAATGTACAACTTACAGTTGTATAGGCACAGGTAATATTTCCAACACGCAAGAGAAGTAACTGACAGTTCTTAGAAGATAAATCTAGACTCTGACCAAAATTATGATTGGATGTATTTGGTGATGTAGAGAAAAGGAACAACAATTTCACACACACACACCAATATGAAAGGCAAACTTGCAACAATTACAATTGCTTCTCTACCATGTTTACATACCTGAAACTAATATTTTCATTCTAGGCACTACAAAAATAATTTTCTTTATACAAGTTATTTTATATATTTTAATTGAAATAGAATTATATCACTTTCCCCCATCACTTTCCTCTCCAGTACTTTCAATCCCTCCCATACTCACTCTCAAGTTGATAACTTATTTTTCTTCGCATATATATATATTCTTTATGTATATATACATATATGTATATATACCTGTATATTATATGATATATGTATATATGTCCTATATATGTGTATGTATATACATACATACATACATACATATATGTATATATATGTATATATGTATGTGTGTGTGTGTGCATGTGCTATGGAGTTCACTTTTGTGGGTTTGTGTGTATACATTGGAAAATGTATAAGGAGGTTTTTTTCCTGGGAAAGTTTATTTCTCTTTCTTATAGCAGTCATTAGTTGCCAGCAGTTCTTTACCCAGAGGTGTTAGCCTGTAAAAATTCCTCTTTTGCATGGCCATTGATATTGACATTATTCTGGTCTTGTTTATGCAGCAATTTGTAAAAGAGACTGTTTTACAGCAACCTTTCTGTTATTTTGACTCTTAAAATCTTTCTCTCCCTTCTCCCACAATGTTCCTTGACCCATAGATACAGAAGCTGTGTTGTAGATGTATCCATAGGGATAGAAAGAAGCATTTTCAATATTTATTGTTCCACAGTCATTTAAGAATTTTATTGAAATGCCAATTCTTATATCATAATTTTTGAACGCCTAATTAAAACAAGTGTGGTAAACACTAATAATGTATACTTTTTTTCCAAGCACTTTAAGTAGTTTAGATGACTTCAGCCGAACTATTGCCTCTAAGAAGCTATTGTTAACAATAATAATATAAACATATAGTTCCATGATTCCTTCTGCTCCCTGAAAACACATGAGGACAACTACATTAAGCTGACTGTTGTGTAGGATTCTGCTTGAACAATAAGTAAAAGAAAGGTTTTCTGGACTTAAGGTACTGCCAAGGAGGTGAACAGCAGTAGACAAAACTCAGAAAATTCAATGGAAGTCTTATTAACTGTACATAAGTAGGGGTGAGGGCAATTAAAGCACAGTGAAGATAGAGGGAACAGAGAGCAAATGATAGTGAATTTAAATTCACCTGGACATTCTTTGAATTAAGTGTATCTCAAGAAAAAATACTTAAAACATCAGAGGCTATAAAGTCAATAAATTACCCTGCCTCAATAA
This sequence comes from Meriones unguiculatus, assembly GCF_030254825.1. Taxonomy (NCBI): domain Eukaryota; kingdom Metazoa; phylum Chordata; class Mammalia; order Rodentia; family Muridae; genus Meriones; species Meriones unguiculatus. Next base: position 78,718,675 of record NC_083369.1, on the reverse strand, counting down.
ATTATCCTTGCTGTCATTTCTGCTAATATCACTCATCTTTGTCTCCTAAGTACTGGGGTTGGCAGCTTTGAGTCAAATGAGATAGAAGATCAGCCCTGGCACCATCAGAAACATTTCCATGAAGGCTCTCAGCAGGATGGTGTCACATAAACCATGGAGGCTTGAGTTCCAAATCAAGTTTACCATTAGTTCACATTATTTCCTTGATCATTCATAGTTTTATTTTTCAGTAAAGAGCTATAATTCAGCAAGCAGGGTAGCTGAGACAGCAGAGGCAGTTGAGGCTGCTGACGGTTGCAGCAAAGAAGCAGCACTCAAAAAACAATGGGATCTAATGCATACTCTTTTAAGCACTGGGCAAGAATAAAATGGTCCTTTTCATCATTCAGCCTGCTAACTGACCTAAGTTGGAAAAAACTATAAGATGTAAAACAAAGAAGGAAATAGACACACAGGCAGATTCTTTAATGCTTAAAAGTGCTATAAGGAGTATAGCCAAATTTATCAATATCTAGCCTTTAGAGAGAAGTATGCAAAACCACACTGCCAAGAAAACATTTGTGCATAAGGCTGAAAAAGCAGAAATGCAAAACAGAGAAAAGTGGATAGGCACAGCTGCCTCTGGCGGGAACTTTCCAGCTAGAGGGATGTGAGGAGGGATGCAGGTTCTGGCTATATGGACTGTCATGCCCTGGGCAACACACTCACACTGCTAATTAGAGAATATGGATCTTCAACAACTAACTTGATTCTATTCTTAATGCTTTGGGCTCCCATTTCCCTCCAGTACTCACTGTCCTTCTATGGCCTTTGCTTAACAGCACACAAAGGGCCCCCTGGCTTCCAACACCTGTCAGAATCAGATAGTTTGGTTAACTCAGATAATGGATGTATCAAAGACAGTGAAAATTGTACATGTTTCCAAACTTCTCCAATAATTCTAATAGGTCATAATTTCAAAGCTCTGTGGAAAAATGACAAAAAATCAGATGAATTACACCTACCTGGCAAGTGCAGAAATTACTTAACAATGCCAGTTAAGACCTGATAAAACAGGATCAGATGAATGGGGAGGAGGTCCCCCCTATCAGTGGACTTGGAAAGGGGCACGGTGGAGATGAGGGAGGGAGGGAGGGACTGGGAGGGAATGAGGGATCGGGACATGGCTGGGATACAGAGTTAATAAAATGTAACTGATAAAAAAAAGACTTCTATGCTATTGTTCCTTCTATGTGCATCCCTCCTAAATCTCCCCCTCTCCTTTTATCAAAATCTGTCCTCATTAAACACAACAAAAATATGTATACTGTATTTTTTCATAACAGTGGTTGAATTCCAAGCGTCTCTGTCTCTATGAAATGGCAAACTATATTGCATTTTTTTTTTTTAATTTTGTTGAAGTAGATCTCCTACTTAAGGGGATTTATGTTCTCTGAAAAAATGGGCATTGATGAAGTTGATAACAGTTGTCCTTAGGATACCATTTACAGATAAATGAATGGAAATAGAAAACACTACAGTGAGTGAGGTAACCTAGAACAAGACAAATTTCACATTCTCTCATATTAGCTCCAACAATGAGGTTTGAATATATAACCTGAGGTAACTGCAGATACTAGGAAAGTAAAAAGGGACCAGTAAGGTGGGAGAAAAGGAGCTCTAGAAAGCAAAACAGGATACATGTGCTACTAAAGAGGAAATGGGAAACCTGGGGTGGGAAAATTTGCTTACGCGAGATGGGATGCAATACAAAGAGGAGGAAGGAGAGCTAAATAAGCATATGGATATTCAGAAAAGCTATAGGGAATCATTATTTTATGTTTACTTAAATACATACTAAGTATTTATTTATATATATTTAAGCATATTTAATACAAATGTAATGAAATTATGCTGCTTGAGATAACAATACTTGAGGGGCGGAGCCAAGATGGCGACTAGCACACACAGTTTCTGAGCGGTGGGATACCTGATCTTCTGAGTTGGAGAATGGAAGGACCCCCAACCCAGGAAAACCACAGCGAGGCTTTCTGAACACCAGGGAACATCGCAGGAGGTGAAAACTTTGGCCTCTGGTCACCCGGAGACTTGCTTGGGGAAGGAGAGAAACGATCCTTTGTTCTTGCGGCACTCCCTTCCCCCAGACCTCCTTCCTCCTTGGCACAGTGGCACAGCGGACTCATCTTTCTCAGCGCAGACTTAACTGCCTGGGGTATACAGCCACTGAGACGGAGCCCCAAGCACTTTAGCAGCAGACAAAAGCCAGCAGTACGTGCCCCAGAGTCCCAGATTCGCACAGCGGCTGCACCATCCTCCCAGGGCGCGAATCTGCTAGACACCATACTAGCTCCACAGGATCGCCATCACTGACTGTATGGCCAGCCCAATCCCACAGTGACAGAGAATACGCTATATACTCACCAAAACCAGGCAGAAACGTCATACAACCTGGACACACCAGGCGCTGGGCCTCCCAAGCTTGGAGAGCACAACGAAGAGATCCCAGGACTTCCCAGAAAGCATAGGGACTAGCAACCCAGTCTCCAGTTACAGCAGGAAGTGGCAGCGGAGCAGCACTGAACTGGCGGGGCACCACAGCCCTCCAGTTTAAGACTAACCAGGGCCAAACCAGAGAACAGAGAGCCTGGTTACCCAATCCCTGAAGTGACCACCCTGAAATCTCCAGCTGCAGCAAGACCTCAGAACCTGGCAGTGACAGCAGCACAGAACTGGCAGAGCACATCAAAGAAGCAGGGCCAAACCAGAGAGCAGAGAGCCCTGGATACCAAGATCTCTGCCAAGAGACCTGCCTGTAAGTGAGTGCACCCTTGAGAATCTGCAGTTCCCCAGATCCTGGGTCCTTCTAAATCAGAAGCCAGGCATCGAACCACCCTCCCACCCACATACCCACTTTGGGAAACAGAGGGGCACTAGGGACATTGAAGTTCCTGCCCTGTGGGGCCTGATTGAGGAGTTAAGACAGTTAATGCCAGAAATTGCGCTGCGATCATCATTAGCGCCTGCGACATAGACAGTGCAGAGCCCCTCCCACACACTCAAGGGTTCAACATTAGCCATCACTCTGTCCCTCAAGAAACTCATCCACGCACACTTACACACACAGACACACACACACGCGCGCGCACACACGCTTACATTTGCCCCGTTTGCGCCTGCTTACTTTCCTCCCACAGGTACAGCTAGTCCTCAGCACACGCTGAGAGTGCTCAGCTTCCTGAAGAACTCTCCAGACACCAGAGAGAAACAGCACCAGTCTGATCTGCAGAATCCAAAAACAAACAGGGAAGGTTTCAGATAAGCCAATGGCCAGGGGTAGGCGAAAGAACACATCCAACATAAATCAGGACATCATGACTTCACCAGCAAACCCCAAAATCGATGGATACACCAATTCAGCAGAAGCACAGGAAAATGATTTTAAAGCCATGCTTGCCCAATTATTTGAGGCTCATAAGGATGAAATGAACAAGTCTTTCAAAGAGATGGCCAGTCAATTGGAGGCAAAGAAAGAAGAAATAGACAATATCCTTAAAGAAACACAGGCAAACATAGCCAAACAAATAGATACACAAGTAGAGGAAAAATTAGTGGCATATAAGAAGGAAATGAAAAAAGAAATAGAGGCCATCGTAGAGAGACAGGAATCCAAATTCAAACACATGAAAGAAATGGTGCAGGGCATGAAAACAGAATTAGAATCAATAAAGAAAACACAAAATGAGAAAACCCTTGAGCTGGAGAACTTGGAGAAAAGATCAGGAACCACAAAAGTAAGCATCACCAACAGAATACAAGAGATGGAAGAGAGAATCTCTGGAGCTGAAGACACACTTGCAGAAATGGATACTTCTCTCAAAGAAAAAGTAAAATCAGAAAAGTTCCAATCACAAAATATCCAAGAAATCAAGGATGCTATGAAAAGACAAAATCTAAGAATAATAGGAATTCACGAAAAAGAAGACTCCAGACTCCAAGGTCCAGAAAATATTTTCAAGAAAATCATAGAAGAAAATTATCCCAACTTAAAGAAAGAGATGTCCATAAATATACAAGAGGCCTACAGAACTCCAAATAGACTAGACCAGAAAAGAAACACATCACGACACATCATAGTCAAAACACTAAATCTACAGAACAAAGAAAAGATATTAAAAGCAGCAAGGGAAAAAGGCCAAGTAACATATGAAGGTAGACCTATCAGAATCACACCGGACTTCTCATCAGAAACTATGAAAGCCAGAAGGGCCTGGGCAAATATCATGGAGACTCTAAGAGATCACAAATGGCAACCCAGACTACTATACCCTGCAAAGCTTTCAATCAACATAGATGGAGAAAACAAAATATTCCATGACAAAACTAAATTTACACAATATCTACACAGCAAACCATCCCTACAGAAGATACTAGAAGGAAAACTCCAATCCAATGAAAACAAATTCACCCAAGAAAACAGGGCATACATATAATGTCCCAACAAAAATGAAAAGAAAACAAGCAATGAAACAGGGTTAGATCATCGACTCCATTACAAAAGGAACTAACATGCATTGGTCACTATTATCTATCAATATCAATGGTCTCAACTCACCAATAAAAAGACACAGGCTAACGGAATGATTAAGGAAACAGGATCCAACATTCTGTTGCATCCAAGAAACACACCTATGCAACAAAGACAAACACTACCTCAGAGTAAAGGGCTGGAAAACTGTTTTTCAAGCAAATGGTTCCAGAAAACAAGCTGGAGTAGCCATCCTAATATCTAATAAAATAGACTTTCAACCCAAGTTAATCAAAAAAGATAAGGAGGGCCAATATATTATAATCAAAAGAAAAATCCACCAAGAGGACATCACAATCTTGAATATCTATGCCCCAAACACAAGAGCACCGACATTCGTAAATGAAACATTATTAAAGCTTAAATCATACATTGATCCTAATACCTTAATAGTGGGAGACTTCAACATTCCACTCTCACCAAGGGACAGATCAACTAGACAGACACCAAATAGGGAAATAAAAGCACTCACAGAATCCCTAAATCAAATGGACCTAATAGACGTCTAAAGATCATTTCACCCAAACTCAAAAGAGTACACCTTCTTTTCAGCACCGCATGGAACCTTTTCCAAAATAGACCATATAGTGGGTCACAAAGCAAGCCTCAACAGATACAAAAGGATTGAAATAATCCCTTGTATACTATCTGACCACCATGGACTAAAGCTAGACATCAACAACAACAGAAACAAAAAAAAAGCCGACACGCACATGGAAACTGAACAACTTACTACTCAATGACAGCTGGGTTAAGGAAGAAATAAAGAAAGAAATTAAAGACTTCCTAGAATTCAATGAAAAGGAAGGCACAACATACCCAAATTTATGGGACACATTGAAAGCAGTGCTCAGAGGAAAATTTATAGCACTAAGTGCCTGCAAGAAGAAATTCGTAACATCACATACAAACAACTTAATGGCCCAACTGAAAACCCTAGAAGAAAAAGAAGCAGATACACCCAAGAGGAGCAGACGGCTGGAGATAATCAAACTAAGGGCTGAAATCAATCAACTAGAAACAAATAAAACTATCCAAAGAATCAATGAAACAAAAAGCTGGTTCTTTGAGAAAATCAACAAGATAGACACACCCTTAGCCAAACTAACTAAAAAGCAGAGAGAAACTATCCAGATCAGCAAAATCAGAAATGAAAATGGGGACATAACCACAGACATTGAGGAAATCCAAACAATTATTAGGTCATACTACAAAAGCCTATATGCCACAAAATTTGAGAATCTAAATGAAATGGATAATTTTCTTGAAAGATTCCATCTACCAAAACTAAGTCAAGATCAGGTAGAAAGACTGAATAGCCCTATATCTCCCAAGTAAATCGAAGCAGTCATTAACACCTCCAAAAAAAGCCCTGGACCAAATGGCTTCAGCAGAATTCTACAAGACCTTCAAAGAAGTGCTAACTCCAATTCTCCTCAAGCTATTCCACAAAATAGAAACAGAAGGAACACTACCAAACTCATTCTTTGAAGCCACAGTCACCTTAATACCTAAACCACCCAAAGACCCAACAAAAAAAGAGAACTTCAGGCCTATCTCTCTTATGAACATTGACGCAAAAATACTCAATAAAATACTTGCAAACCGAATCCAAGAACACATCAAAGATATCATCCACCATGACCAAGTAGGCTTCATCCCAGGCATACAAGGGTGGTTCAACATACGGAAATCCATCAATGTAATCCACTAAATAAACAAACTGAAGGAGAAAAACCACATGATCATCTCCTTAGATGCCGAAAAAACATTTGACAAAGTCCAACATCCATTCATGTTTAAAGTCTTGGAGAGATCAGGGATACAAGGCACATACCTAAACATAGTAAAGGCAATATATAGCAAGCCTATAGCTAACATCAAACTCAATGGAGAGAAACTTAAATCAATCCCACTGAAATCAGGGACAAGACAAGGCTGTCCATTGTCCCCATATCTCTTCAACATAGTACTTGAAGTCCTAGCCAGAGCAATAAGACAACTAAAGGAGATCAAGGGGATACAAATCGGAAAGGAAGAGGTCAAAGTGTCACTATTTGCAGATGATATGATAGTATACATGAGCGACCCCAAAAATTCAACCAGAGAGCTCCTTCAGTTGATAAACACCTTCAGCAAAGTGGCAGGATACAAAATAAACTCAAAAAAATCAGAAGCCCTCCTATATACCAAAGACCAAAAGGCTGAGAAAGAAATTAGGGAAACAACACCCTTCACAATAGCCACTAATAACATAAAGTACCTTGGTGTGACTCTAACCAAGCAAGTGAAAGACCTGTTTGAGAAAAACTTCAAGTCTCTGAAGAAAGAAATGGAAGAAGATATCAGAAGATGGAAAGATCTCCCGTGATCATGGATTGGTAGGATTAATATTGTGAAAATGGCCATACTGCCAAAAGCAATCTACAGATTCAATGCAATTCCCAACTCAATTCTTTACAGACTTTGAAAAAAAGATTCTCAGCTTCAGATGGAGAAACAAAAAACCCAGAATCTCCAAAACGATCCTATACGACAACAGATCATCTGGAGGTATCTCCATTCCTGATCTCAAGCTGTACTACAGGGCAACAGTAATAAAAACTGCATGGTATTGGCATAGAAACAGAAAGGAGGATCAACGGATCCGCATAGAAGACCCAGAAATAAATTCACACACCTATGAATACTCGATATTCGACAAAGAAGCCAATTCCATTCAATGGAAAAACGACAGCATCTTCAACAAATGGTGGGGGACCAACTGGATGTCTACATGCAGAAAAATGAAAATAGATCCATATTTATCACCCTGCACAAAACTAAAGTCAAAGTGGATCAAAGACCTCAACATAAAACCAGATACCCTAAATCAATTGGAAAAAAAAGTGGGGAACAGCCTAGAACTCATTGGCACAGGAGACAACTTCCTGAACAGAACACCAACAGCACAGGATCTAAGAGCAATAAATGGGACCTCATGAAATTGAAAAGTTTCTGTAAAGCAAAGGACACTGTCATCAAAACAAAATGAATGCCTACAGATTGGGAAAGAATCTTCACTAACCCTTTATCTGATAGAGGACTAATATCCAGTATATACAAAGAACTAAAGAAGCTGAAAAGCAGCAATCCAAGTAATCCAATTAAAAAATGGGGAACAGAGCTAAACAGAGAATTCTCGACAGAGGAATATCGAATGGCAGAGAAACACTTAAAGAAATGCTCATCCTCATTAGTCATCAGGGAAATGCAAATCAAAACGACCCTGAGATATCATCTTACACCCATCAGAATGGCCAAGATGAAAAACTCAAGCGATAACACATGCTGGAGAGGTTGTGGAGAAAGGGAAACCCTCCTCCACTGCTGGTGGGAATGTAAACTGGTACAACCACTCTGGAAAGCTATCTGGCGCTTCCTAAGACAAATAGGAATAGTGCTTCCTCCAGACCCAGCTATACCACTGCTAGGTATATACCCAAAGTTTGTTCAAGTACACAAAAAGGACACTTGCTCAACCATGTTTATAGCAGCTCTATTTGTAATAGCCAGAACCTGGAAACAACCCAGATGTCCATCAACGGTGGAATGGGTACAGAAATTGTGGTATTTTTATACAATGGAATACTACTCAGCAATCAAAAAGGAGGAAATCATGAAATTTGCAGGCAAATGGTGGGATCTAGAAAAGATCATTCTGAGTGAAATATCCCAGAAGGAGAAAGACAAACATGGGATATACTCACTTATATAGACCTATAAGATATGATAAACATAATGAAATCTATACACCTAAAAAGATAATCAACTGAGCGGACATGGGGTAAGATGATCAATCCTCGTTTAGAAAGACAGATGGGATGTGCATTGAACGTATGACAGGAGTCTAGTGAGTGCATCTGAAAGACTCTAACTAGCAGTGTTTTCAAAGCAAAGACTCATGACCAAACCTTTGGCAGAGTACAGGGAATCAAAAGAAAGAAGGGGAGTTAATCTGATGGGGAAAGGATAGGAGCTCCACAAGGACCAAATATATCTGGGCACAGGGTCTTTTCTGAGACTGACATTCAACCAAGGACCATGTATGGATACAACCTAGAACCTCCACTCAGATGTAGCCTGTGGTAGCTCAGTAACCAATTGGTTTCCCAAAGTGAGGGGAACAGGGACTATTTCTAACAGGAACTCAATGACTGGCTCTTTGGTCTCCCCACCCCCGAAGGGAGGAGCAGTCCTGTTAGGCCACAGAGGAGGGCTTTGCAGCCAGTCCTGAAGATACCTGATAAAACAGGATCAGATGAATGGGGAGGAGGTCCCCCCTATCAGTGGACTTGGAAAGGGGCATGGTGGAGATGAGGGAGGGAGGGAGGGACTGGGAGGGAATGAGGGATCGTGACAAGGCTGGGATACAGAGTTAATAAAATGTAACTGATAAAAAAAATAAAAAATAAAAAAAGGTAATATTTTTTTCTTTTATGACAGTAAATGGTAAAAAAAAAGAGATAACAATACTTTATCTCAAAACCATAACATGGGAAAACTCCTTTTCCCTTAGACAGGGGAGTCCAAAAGACCTCCAAAACAAAAGACACTATTACCATTATCCTTGGTTACCTACCATAAATTGAAGTTCATACCCTAATGCTGAAGACGACATACATTTCAGACACAGGACTTAAGGGAATACAGCTTGAACTGACCTGTAATCCTTCTCTTGGAGGACTACTTTCCATAGTATCCAAAGATATATCCAAAGATACTATGAAAGCTAACAATAGAGAAAAAAACAATAGTGCCACTTATATCTGGGATAGGGGAGGGAGAATAAAAAATCATCTAAGCCCACTCCTTAGGAAGGAATTCTTCTCAGATACTTTAAAACTAGCCCACTTCCTATAACTTCTCATCAACCCAAGAGAACCTATTATTGCCATTTCATTAAACCTGTATGATTTCTAACTGTATTCTAAATACTTAACCCTTATCCTGACAGATCAGGGCATCTCTCATTTCTCATCAAAGAAGCTTTTGCAGCAGTAGCAGACTGGTACAGAAAACAAGTGATCAAAAATCAGATAACAGTTCACTCTAGGATGCCCAGTCCCAAGATGTAAGTGACAGTACAAGCCCTATAGGAAACATTGTGGAAAAGGGAATGGAAAGATTATAAAAGCCAGATCATCTGCTTGGAAGAGTGTCTTCTTCTTATGAAAGGGAAGCTGCTCCTATGTAATCTCAACAATATAATGACCTAAACCAGATCTGAAAAAATGACAAAACCAGTTGACATGCAAACTTGGATGGCCTCTTCTCAATTTCATAACTCTGCTTTCATTAATTATTATTGTCACCTACATATATACATACACTTATTACTTTCTGAGTCATTTTAGTATTACTCATATGCAAGAATATATAGGGAAAACTGTATCCAGGGGGCTTATCCCTTAGAGCAAACTGACTTTATCTTTTTCAGGAGAAATTAACTGTAGCTTTTCCTCTAGGGATTGGGTCTTAAAGATTTGATTTATCCCATCCATCTTGGCATGAGAGAACTCAAAGAGTTGGAAGGAGAAAGAGGACAGAAAATGATGTAAATACAGTATTCATATATAAAATTCTCAAAACAACAAAATATTTATAAAGCTCAACTGATAAATGACGACTAGTTCAATATAAATTTGGGGAAACTACTAAAGTGATATTTGTCCTCCACTGATTTTAAATAGCACAGTAGTCATGAAGGATGAAGACATAAAAAGAAGGTTGATTCCAAATGCAGTTGACAAATAGTTTGAAATAATATTGAGTACAATGGTTGGCAGAAGCCAAATTCAAGAAATTGGAATTGAAATTGAATGAATCATCAAAATTGCTTTCCAAAATTCAAATGTACAAGTATAACAAGAACTGACACAAAAATTTTAGAAGTGTCTGTTCACAACAGATTCAGCTGAGCTAACAGTATTGTTCCTCCTTAGAACTTCAAATATCTCACTTGAAGAGAGATGTACTGTATTAATCATTTCAAAACTAATTATTTCATTAGACAATTAATTCAGAAGTTCCCATACCAGAAAATAATGGGATGTTCTCTTTCAAAGAAATTCTGTGTGGTTAGAATGATATATTAATAGAGGGATTATAGGCCCAGGATGTCAATGAAAAATTCAGGGAAGTGCATTTGGGGTTATCGGTGACTTGGGGGAACTATTAGCATGTAATCAGCAGAATACACAAATACTAGCACCTTTGCTGTATGCAGGATGATCCCATAATTATGCAGGTGAGAAACATTTATTAAAGTAGTAAAATAATAGGAAAAAAATTGGAAATTATGCTATAGGATGAAGAATTGAAAGGACTGAGGATGTCTACCATGATAATGAAGAGGCTCTGGAATAACAATATTTCCAATCCTATAATAATGTCTCTCTCCATCTTGGTTTTTGAGACACGGTGTATCATTGAAGCTAAAATTTAAAAATTATCTACACTCTCTGGTCAAAGAGCCTAAGGAGCCTGTCTCCTTCTGCCTTGCTACTACAGGGGTTACAGGTATCACCACACTGGCCTTTCTATGTGAGTGTTAGGAAACCCAACCCAGGTCCTTATGCTTGTACAGCAAGTATTTTATCCACTAAGTCAAAACCCCTCAAACCTTAGAAGAAAGAAGTTTGAAAGTTTCTACCATACAGAGAGCTATAAAGGCATGAGTCAAACCCCACCCAATGCAAACATATAAATACATAACATAATAAATAATGATGATAGAAAAATTTAGCATCTTAAGGTAGATTATACAAAGGTAAAGGCTGATTTTGGGAATTTACTAGATATTATTTCATTCTTCTATATGATTAAACCATACAGTAATATCATAGGGCTTTTATGGAAATTAAATAAGACAATAAAAATGAAGGCAATTCTTTTACTTTATCACTCCATAATAATCCAATAAACACTAGATCCTAGAATACTGAAGCAAGGTATCATAGCAGTTCTTCATGAGAATTGTAGTTATATTATTGTCCATCAAGAAGTAAAGAGCCATCAAGAGCCTCTACCACATATTCCTGTGGGTATGATGCTTTACCTAGATGCTTGAGGCCATGCAACCAAGGATGATATTCTGAAACTGTTGGAAGATGAATAAAATCAAAACACATTGTGGCATATATGTAATTCTCAAAGAATAAATAAAAAAGTACTTTATTTAAGAAGAAGAAAGAATATACAGTTTGGATTCTGGATTCTTGATTAAGGCTACTTATGTTTGACTACTATAAAAGAAACAACATTCAAGGTAGTTAAAAGAAGTGATTCACAAGCTATGTAGTCTAGATTTAAATATTGGCTCTTAAATACTACAATGATCTTGAACAAGTTACTTCTCTTAGTTCTTTAATTTCTACCTCTGTTCAGTGGCATTAATAATTGCACAACCACTGAGATGTTGTAGAAATAAAGTAATACTGTAAATCATGCTTGCAAAAGTGAATACCATACAGTGAGTATTATAAAAGTCATCAGTTATCTACTGTGTGTTTCATAACTTTTGACAGGTTCATTGTCACCGAATTCAAATTCTATGTATGTAAAATGAGGATAGAAAGACTTCTATGTGAATTAAGAAAGATCCCTTGTGTAAAGATTTTAGAGTAGCATTTCCTTGGCATATCTCAAAGCTTCAGTTGTGAGGGGAATGAAAGGCAGTAAGCAAACCAATTCCTCCATCAGTTTTATTAAAAGATGGACAGCTTGTTTTAGAATGGAAGGAATTCAGAGAAACCCAGTAAAATACACAAACATTCAGAACAAGAGTCTGAAATGAATTTCTTCCCCTTTGGTCTTAGAATTTGGTCAGATTTTTTTTTCCTTTGGTCAGTATAAACCCAGAAGAAACAAAACTGCAAACACAATTTTAGAAATTCTTGTTTTTATTTATTTTAATCTGTTTTCTACAAAAAAGTATAGATGAATTTTGACATTATATATCATATTCTTCACAGGGTGAAACTGCCTTTACAAGAAGCCACCTCATGCTTATCCTGAGTCTTATACAACCCTGCCATGATGCCACCTACTTGTGCCAGGCAGTTTTCAGAGATGACTTCCAGTGATCTATGATCCCTGACTCTTGTTAGTGAATTATTCTAAAGGTTCCTATAGCAGGTTGTTTCTAATGAGCAGAATATCACAAAATTATGTTCTAACTAGGTTGATTACAAAAGTCTGTGACATCTATTTTTGCTAGCACTGTCCTTGGCTCTCTCATAGAAGTCAGCTCATGGCAGGCCTATGATAAGCTTCAGGGAACCAAAAGCTGTTAATAGGATAGTCACAAGAACAAATTTGGAAGCAGGTCTTTCTTCAGCAGACCTTTCCACAATAGAACTTGGTAGAGGCCCTGTGCTAGAGGATCCAGCTAAACTGTGCTCATATTCTTTGCACACGTAAGGATAATGAGTAAATAAATATTCTTATTGTCACTTAGTTTTGTAGCAATTTGTTATGCAATTATAGGTAGATAATACAGAATTATATACATATTATACCTGTATTTCAATCAAATGCTTCTGCTTATGATGTTGCTAATGCTGCTATGAACATAAATTGCTAACATTTGTTGGGCAATTTGATTTTTCTAGGCACTGTGAAAAGCACATTGCACATAAGGTCTTTTCAAAATCTCTTAGGAATCATATAAGGTAGGTACTATCATTATCACACATGCACGTACAATTTGTAGCTTACAAAACTGAAGCACTGAAACTGAGAAGCCAATAGCTTGTGCCTGATCAAAGTGCAGCAAATAAAAAAGGCAGAATTATGACTCAAATGATTTGACTCCAAGGCTTATAATACATATTCAAATACAGGATTGAGTTTCTTTTCTTCTCTTCTCTTTTCTTTTCTCTTCTCTTCTCTTCTCTTCCTTCCTTCCTTTCTTCCTTCTTTCCTTCCTTCCTTCCTTCCTTCCTTCCTTCCTTCCTTCTTTCTTTCTTTCTTTCTTTCTTTCTTTCGTTCATTCTTACTGACCTTTTTACTTACTTTTTTGACACAGAATCTTACTATATAAAGCTGACTGGCCTGAAACTTGCTACATAGACTAGGCTAACTTCCAGCTCTCAGGGATCTGCTTTTCCTTGCCTCCCAATTAACGCTAATAAAGATGTATGGCATCATGCCCCCAGAAAGGGGTGTGTGTGTGTGTGTGTGTGTGTGTGTGTGTGTGTGTGTGTGTATTGAACTGGGAGGAGACAAGGGAGGGGGCTGCAGTGGGGATACAAAGTAAATAAATAAATGAATAAAATTTTTAAAAAATTATAAAAAAGAATAGTTAAATATGCTCTCTCCTTCCAATTTGAAATAATATGTACACTTTACAACAACTTCAAAGCAAAAGTTCAATTTTTTTGTTTTAAGTTTTTAATATTAATCACATAACTCTGTACAAAAACACATGATTAAAATTTCAATAAGTAATTATTATAATTTGAATGATATGTATCTAGAAATAAGGGGTCAGTTCAGAAGTAGAATAAGAAAAATATTTATATCAAAAAACTAAAAAATCACAGGCTCTAAGAGAAATAATCAATAAATGGGACCTTATATAACTGAAAAACTTCTGTAAAGCAAAAGACACTGTTGTCAGAACAAAATGAGAGCCTACAGATTGGGAAAGGATCTTCACCAACCCTATATCTAACAGAGGGCTGATATCCAGAATATATAAAGAAGTAAAGAAGTTAAAAAGCAATAAATCAAGCAATCCAATTAAAAAATGGGGTACAGAGCTAAACAGAGAATTCTCTGTAGAGGAATATAGAAAGGCAGAGAAACACTTAAACAGATGCTCAACATCCTTAGCCATCAGAGAGATGCAAATCAAAATGACCCTGAGATTTCACCTTACACACATCAGTATGGCTAAAATAAAAAACTCAAATGACAACACATGCTGGAGAGGTTGTGGAGAAAGGGCAACCCTCTTCCATTGCTGGTGGGAATGTAAACTGGTACAACCACTTTGGAAATCAATCTGGCACTTTCTCATACAATTAGGAATAGTGCTTCCTCAAGATCCAGCTATACCATTATTAGGCATATATCCAAAAGTTGCTCAAGTACCAAACAAGGACATTTGCTCAACCATGTTTGTAGCAGCTTTATTTGTAATAGCCAGAACCTAGAAACAACCCAGATGTCCATCAACGGAGGAATGGATACAGAAATTGTGGTATTTTTACACAGTGGAATACTACTCAGCAATCAAAAATGAGGAAATCATGAAATTTGCAGGCAAATGGTGGTATCTAGAAAAGATCATTCTGAGTGAAGTATCCCAGAAGGAGAAAGACACACATGGGATATACTCACCTATATATACCTATAAGATATGATAAAAATAATAAGAGCTATACACCTAAAGAAAATAAATAAGAAAGAAGACTCAGGGTAAGATGATCAATCCTCACTTAGAAAGACAGATGGGATGGGCATTGAATGTAGGAGAAAACAAGTAACAGGACAGGAGCCTACCACAGAGGGCCTCTGAAAGACTCTACCTTTCAAAGCAGATGCTAAGACCCCTAACCAAACCTTTGGCAGAGTGCAGGGAATCATATGAAAGAAGGGGGAGGTAGTATGACGTGGAGAGGATAGGAGCTCCACACGGACCAAATATCTGGGCACAGGGGTCTTTTATGAGACTGTTTCTCCAATCATGTAACATGTATGGATATAACCTAGAACCTCTGCTCGGATGTAGCCAGTGGCAGCTCAGTAACCGAATGGGTACCCTAGTAAGGGGAATAGGGACTATTTCTGACATGAACTCAATGGCAGGCTCTTTGACCTCCCCGCTCCCCAAGGGAGGAGTAGCCCTGCTAGGCCACAGAAGAGGACTTTGCAGCCAGTTCTGAAGATACCTGTTAAAACAGGGTCAGATGAAAGGGGTGGAGGTCCTCCCCAATCAGTGGACTTGGAAAGGGGCAGGGAGGAGATGAGGGAGGGAGGGAGGGATTGAGAGGGAATAAGGGAGTGGGATACAGCTGGGATACAAAGTTAATAAAATGTAACTAATAATAAAAATTAAAAACAGAAAACAAAAAATGTGCCTGAAGATTTATACATGAAATAATTGCACATGAACAGTAGATTTTAAGTGATTTTTTTTGTCCTCATGATCCTAAATCCAAAATAATTATTTAGTATATAAAGAGGACAATTGTTGGGATGATAGCCTGTTGTATTCTTCATAGCTATTTTTAAAAGTAATTTATTACAACACCAAGTATGAATTATATGAAATACCAAAAGGATAATAATGAAATTTTGAATAATCAGATTCTCCAGAGATCTAAATCAGAATATACTGGTGCAATCAAAAAAGGGCTACAAGTACGTGCTTGTGCCTTCTTTTACTGTGCCATAGAGTGAGGAGGCTCATACATATGCACGTGGTCATTTCTATCCAGAAGTCGAAGTTCCAACTTTGTGAACTTTATAGGAATATATTTAGTAAATAAAATATAAGGTATCATATATTGTATTTGACAAATAAAGGGTATATTCTCATTTCACAAAATGCCTTTCAGACCAAGGTGTATACAGTAACAGCACAATGTTCCTCTCGATGTGAAAAAAAAATGACCACTTTTTCTATGGTTCTCCATTATGGTCCACCAAGCAGGCATGAACTGACCAGTGACCAGTTAATCAGATGATGACAATGATGACGTCTGTGTCTAAAGTACCTAACAAGAGTAACTCTGACACTGATTTCCACAGACTGCATTAATCTATGGGTTTTCCTAATTAGGACTTTAAAAACATACATTGTAAGCTGCAGGTACCACTTTCTGAGGCCTAAAAGGAGACAGGCTCCAAGAAATTTAACGAGTCTTGTTTTGAGGTAGGGTTTTAACACTGCTGACATGTTTTCTATTACTTCATTGTCTTTAGACAGCTTTAAATTGCCCATTCACCTGTATAACCTAAACACATTTCTCCTTTTCTGACTTCTGTCACTAGATAGCATAACTATACTAGCAAAGAACAGCAAAGCAAAGTATGATCATGGATATTGATGGCATGTTAGCTAGAGGGGAAAATTTAATGGTACTGATTTTAGGCATCAAATTAAGCCAACTAGTAACACAATAGACACCTCCAGATATTGTTAGCTATCAACCAAATACATAAACATGAAAATTTTCTAAGGACCACTTAGAGCAGGAAGAGAAAAGTAAATCAAAATCTTCAATGCATCCTCAAGTCTATCTTCCTGAGTTCCTGATTTAAAGTTGGTGCAGATATACTGGCACAAAAGTCTATGTACCAGCATATATTTGTCTCCTGTCATTATCTTTATTTCCATGCAAGATTTCTTCCTCTGAATTATCACCTAACATTACCAGAAATCATGGACAGAGGAAACTATACATGTGTTTGTGTGTGCATTCAAAAAATAAACCAAAAACACTAATCCAGGCAAAGTCTTAAAACAAAATGAGGGAGCATGTCAAGACAGCCAAGATCACCAAATATATCACACTAAGAGATGGGATCAGTTTTGCTCAACAATCTTCTTATACATATAGATTTATTAAGCTTAGTAGATGTAAGTAAGCAAAGCAAAAAATAGAATGGGGAGCATTTTCCTCTATTGCTTAAGGCATTATGTTTATAATTTGTTCGTCTACAGAAAAGATGGTAAAGTCTGAAAGGCCACTACTCACATTTTTTTCATTCATAGAAAACTCAGAGATAATGAAAAGTCAAGTCAAAGACAAAGATCTCTGTACTGAAATTACATCCATCTCTCAGGAAGATGACATACAAGCCAGTCAAATGGACAGAGATGATCAAAATGTGTCTTAAAGTGGTTGATACAGGCTTGACATCTGACACATCTCTAGAAGATAGAAGTAATTTCCCTGGAAGACAGAAAATGAATTCGATGTTTGAGGTGCTTACAACCTCAAACAGTAACAATAAAATGTATTTCTGTCAAAAATTGCCAGAGTCATGCTGTTTAAAAAATATATAACTAAAATAATGTATTCCTCTTTATTAGAAGCTCACATACCAATATTAAACTAGGTGATTTTTTGTGAGCTTCATCTTCTTTAATCTCTATATTGGACCAGGAAACCCCATTAATCTCATTTTATAGAAAAAAAAAAAAAAGAAAACCCCAAGATACTAAATACATTGGTCAGGAGCACAGAACTTCTAGTGGAATTCAGATAGCTCTTAATAGCTGTCATTCAATTGGGATGTGGAGGCTATAACTCTAGAGGGGAAAATGCCATATTAAGAGGAAGGTGGCCAAATCTATGGGGGAATCATCAACTTATTTCATGTATGAAAAAATTCAAAAAACGAAAGATATTCAGCATGAAGGAACAAAAAGCTTCACACAGAAAAAAAAGAACTGTGAATACTATCTTTTAGTCACAAATGCACCCTTAATTTCAACCATAATGCCAAATGTATAGTAGGTTATAAACAAATATTAATTAAAATTAGGTGAATGGGTTAATGGAGGAAACTGTGAATAGAAACCAAATAGAAGAAATACAATTACAATATTCTGTATGGCTTTTGGAAAAGAAATTATAAAGTATCACAAATAAAAATGAAAAGGATATTTCTCAGGTATATTCTGCCCAAGCCCAAGAATGGGGTTGTATGGAGAAGTATAATACATTTTTATATTTGAAGTACTTTCCTTTATTCAAAATGAGCACAGGGTGGGGATCCAAGATGGCTGCAACCAGCACACACCTTATCTGAGAGGCAGAGGATCTGAAACTCTGAAATTGGTTAGTAGAGGGGCTGCTGAAGCCAGAAAATTGACACTGAGGCTTACTGGATGAGAAGGAACAACACGCAAGCTGAGACTATTTAGATTCAGGTCACCTGTGACTTCTCTGGGGATGGAGAGTGGCTAACATTCGATCCCCTGCCCTTCCCACTTTTGGGGCCTCCCTCCTCCTCCTCAGCAGAGGTAGCCCACAGTGCCTGAGACTCTTAGCAAAGAACTCACTGCCTGGTGACTGAGACAACAGAGGCAGGGTTCCTAGCTCCTCACAGGTGGCTGCCAGCTGTACCAGCCTTCCAGGTCCCAGGTCCATGGTACCAGCATCCAGGTCCTGGGTCCGCAAGCAACTGTAAAGCCCCACACGGTCTCCCAGGCATTGATTGAACAGGCTGCCCAATCCCTCAATGGAAGATAGCCAGCTATACAACCACCAAAGTCCACTAGACCCACCAAGCCACCCAGGTACACCAGGCCTGCAGGGCCAACCAGGTCCATGTACCACTGTAGTGGCTCCCCAGGACTTCCCAGCAGGCATCTGTACTGACTTCCCAGTTTTGCTGCTGTGGCTGGACTCCCAAGTTCTGTGGTTGCAGCACCACTAAGCTGACAGAGCTTCTACACCCGAATTTGCCCCAGGAGGCACAAATCTGAGAGTAGAGAACAGGGGGAACTGCTACTCTTTCCAATTTGACATGCTAGAGAGCGAGTTCGCCTTCAAGTGCCTGCAGAGCTCCAGATCCAGGGTCTCTCTACCAGCCAGACATTGGATCCTTCCCACTCACAAACCCACTGTGGGAAACACATGGATTGTTGGGACAGTGATCTCAACATTGAAGCCCCTGCTCTGTCTGCCTACCAGTGGAGTCCAGGCAAACAACTCCTGGAACCCAGACAGATCTGAATATTGATGGCCTATAGGCCACTGAGGTATTCAGGGAAACTGCATAAGTGAAGTGTGCATGCAAACACTGCCCAGGGCCCACGAACCCTTCTGTGCCTGCACTGCACCCCTGCCCCACATTCCAGACAGCTACATTCTCTAGCACACTGTTCTTCAAGGCACAATGCCACACACAGGCAAACTCTCGCCTGCATTTGTCCTTCTGCGCCTGTGGATCTTCCTCCCTTAGGTACAGCTGAAACATCAACAAAACTCTCAACCCACTGGACCTATCTCATCTACCTGAGAATACTCCAAACACCAGAGAAAGATGGACCCAGTCTGAACTACAGAAACCAGAAACAAACAGTGATGGTTACAGATAGCAAATGACAAGAGCTCAGCAGAAGAACACATCCAACAAAAACCAGGACATCATGGCTTTGCTAGCAACCCCCAAAATCAACAGATACTCCAATTCATTGGAAACACAGAAAACTTATTTTAAAAATTGAGTATCCAGTTATTAGAGGCACATAAAGAGTTAACGAAGAAATCTCTTAAAGAAATAGCCACACGAATGGAGGCAAATAAAGAGGAAATGAACAAAGCTCTCAAAGCAACACAGGCAAATATAGCCAAACAAATAGAGGCACAAGTAGAGACATAATTAGTGGTATATAGAGAGGAAACAAAGAAAAAAAATTGGAGACCATCATGGAGAGACAGGAATCCACATTCAAAGAGATGAAGGAAATGGTGCAAGACATGAAAAGCAAATTAGAATCAGTTAAGAAAACAGAAACAGAGAAAGCCCTGGAGCTGGAGAACTTAGAGAAAAGATCAGAAATCACAAAGATAAGCATCACCATTGGAATACAAGAGGTGGAAGAAAGAATCCCTGGTGCTCAAGATACACTTGGAGAAATTGATACTTCTTTTAAAGAAAAAGTAAAATCAGAAAAGTCCCAGACACAAAGCATCTAAGAAGTCATTTCTCCATGAAAAGGCGAAATCTAAGAATAATAGGAATTGAAGAAAAAGAAGATTCCAGGCTCCAAGGTCCAGAAAATATTTTCAAGAAAATCATAGAAGAAAAATTTCCCAACTTAAAGAAAGAGATGGCCATAACCATACAAGAGGCCCACAGAACAACAAATACTAGACCAAAAAAGAAACTCATGTCACATCATAGTTGACACACTAAACTTACAGAACAAAGAAAAGATATTAAAAGCAACAAGGGAAAAAGGCCAAGTAACATATAAAGTTAGACCTTTCAGAATCACATCAGACTTCTCATCAGAAACTATGAAAGCTAGAAGGGCCTGGGCAGATATCATGCATACTTTAAGGGACCACAGCAAACCAGCCCTACAGAAGGTACTAGAAGGAGAACTCCAATACATTGAAAAAAAAAAAAAAAAAACTACACCCCAGAAAACATAGGAGACAAATAAATTCACAACCAAAATTAAAAGAAAATAAGCAATGAATCATAGTAACACCACCAATTCCACAATAAAAGAAACTAACATTCATTGGTCATTATTATCTACCAACATCAATGGACCTAACTCTTCAATAAAAAGACACAGACTAAAAGATTGGTTACAGAAACAGGATCCAAACTTCGGATGCATCCAAGAAACACAGGTCTGCAACAAAGAGAAACACTACCTCAGAGTAAAGGGCTAGAAAAAAGTTTTTCAAGCAAATGGATCCAGAAAACAACCTGGGGTACTTATTCTAATCTCTAATAAAATAGACTTTTAACCAAAATTAATCAAAAAAAGATGAAGAGAGGCACTTCATTCTCATCAAAGGAAAAATCCACCAGGATGCCATCACAATTCTGAACATTTATGACCCAAATAAAAGACTACCTACATTTGTAAATGAAACATTATTAAAGCTTAAATCACACATCGATCCCAACACCTTAATAGTGGGAGAATTCAACACTCCACTCTCACCAAGGGACAGATCATCCAGAGAGAAACCAAACAGAGAAATAATGGCACTTTACAGAGGTCCTAATTCAAATGGACCTAATAGATATATACAGACCTTTTCACTCAAATTCAAGAGTATAACTTCTTTTCAGCATCTTATGGAACCTTCTCCGAATAAACCATTTAGATGGTCACAAAGCAAGCCTCAGTGGATCCAAAAGATTGAAATAATTCCTTTTATCCTATCTGACCACCATGAACTAAAGATGGTCATCAAAAAAAAAAAATAGCAGAAAGCCTACACATACATGGAAACTGAACAACTCGCTGGGTTAGGAAAGAAATAAAGAAAGAAATTGAAGACTTCCTAGAATTCAATGAAAATGAAGGCACACCATACCCAAACTTATGGGACACAATGAAAGCAATACTGGGAGGAAAGTTCATAGCACTAAGTGCCTTCAAAAAGAAATTTGACATATCTCATACAAGCAATTTAATAGCTCACCTGAAAGCTCTAGGGAAAAAAAAAGAAGCAGACACACACAAAAGAGTAGACAACTAGAAAATTCAAGCTCAGGGCTGGGATCAATGAATTAGAAACAAATAAAACAATTCAAAGAATCAGTGAAACCAAGAGCTGGTTCTTTGAGAAAATCAGCAAGGTAGAAAAAAATCTTAGCCAAACTAACTAAAAAGCAGAGAGAAATTATTCAAATCAACAAAATCAGAAAAGAAAAGAGGGACATAATAAAAGACACAGAGGAAACCCAAGTAATCATTAGATCTTACTACAAAAGCCACAAAATTTGAAAATCTAAAGGGAATGTACAATTTTCTAGATATATTCCATTTACCAAAATTAAATCAAACTCACATAAATAGACTGAATAATCCTATAACCCCCCAAGGATATAGCAAGCATATAATAAAGACATAGGAAGCTGTCATCAAAAGTCTCCCTGCCAAAAAAAGCCAAGGGCCAAATGGTTTCAGTGCAGAATTCTACCAGACCTTCACAAAAAAGCTAACCCTAATTCTCCTCAAACTATTCCACAAAAGAGAAACAGAAGGAACATTACCAAACTCATTCTATGAAGCCACGGTCACCTTGATATCTAAACCACACAAAGACCCAACTCAAAAAGAACTTCAGACCTAACTCTCTTATGAACATTGATGCAAAAATACTCAATAAAATACTCTCACACTGAATCGAAGAACATATAAAAGATATCATCCACCATGACCAATAAGCTTCACCCCAGGCATGCAAGAGTGGTTCAATATATGGAAATCCATCAATGTAATCCACCATATAAAGAAACTCAAGAAGAAAATCCACATGAATATCTCCTTACATGACGAAACAGCATTTGACAAAATCCAACACACATTCATGTTTAAAGTCTTGGAGAGATTAGGGATACTAAGCATGGACCTAAGCATAGTAAAGACAATATACAGCAAGCCTATAGCCAACATTGAACTCAATGGAGAGAAACGTAAATCAATCCCACTGAAAGCAGGGACAAGACAAGGCTGCCCACTCTCTCCATATCTCTTCAACATAGTACTTGAAGTCCTAGCTAGGGCAATAAGACAAATAAAGAAGATCAAGGGTATAAAAATCAGAAAGGAAGAAGTCAAAGCATCACTATTCACAGATGATATGATAGTATACATGAATGACCCCAAAAATTCAACCAGAGAATTCCTTCAGCTGATAAACACCTTCAGCAAAGTGGCAGAATACAAAATTAACTCAATAATATCAGAAACCCTCCTATATACCAAAGACATAAGAGCCAAGAAAGAAATTAGGAATACAACACCCTTCACAATAGCCATTAATAACATAAAGTACCTTGGGGTGACTCTAACCAAGCAAGTGAAAGACCTGTTTGAAAAAAAAAATTCAAGTGTCTGAAGAAAGAAATTGAAGAAGATATCAGAAAATGGAAAGATCTCCCATGCCCATGGACTGGTAGGATTAACTTATTACAAATGCCCATCTTACCAAAAACAATCTACAAATTCAATGCAATTCCCATCAAAATACCAACACAATTCTTACAGACCTTGAAAGAAAAATTATCAACTTCATAAAGAAAAACAAAAATCCAGAATTTCCAAGATGAACCTGTATAACACCACATCGTCTGGAGGTACCTCCATCCCTGATCTCAAGCTTTACTAAGAGAAATAGTAATAAAAACTGCATGGTATTGGCATAGAAACAGAATGGTGGATCAACGGAACTAAGTAGAAGACCCAGAAATAAACCCACACACCTACAGATACTTGATATTTGACAAAGAAGTCAAAACCATTCAATGGAAAAAAGTCACCATCTTCAACAAATGGTGCTGGTCCAACTGGCTTTCTACATGAAGAAAGAAAAAATAGATCCATATTTATCACCCTGCATAAAACTAAGGTCCATGTGGATCAAAGACCTCAACATAAAACTAGACACACAAAATCGGTTGGAAAAAAAAAAAAAGTGAAGAAGAACTTGGAACTCATTGGTACAGGAGACAACTTCCTAAACAAAACACCGACAGCACAGGCTCTAAGATCAACAATTAATAAATAGGACCTCATGAAACTGAAAAGTTTCTGTAAAGCAAAAGATGCTGTTGTCAGAACAAAACAATAGCCTACAGACTTGGAAAGGATCTTCACCAACCCTATATCTGACAAAGTTTTAATAACCAGAATATATAAAGAACTCAAGAAGTTAAACAGCAGCAAAACAAGTAATCCAATTAAAAAATGGGGTATATAATTAAACAGAGAATTCTCTGTAGAGTTATATAGAATGGCAGAAAAACACTTAAAGAAATGCTCAATGTCCTTAGTCATCAGGGAGATGCAAATCAAAATGACCCTGAGATTTCACCTTACACCCATCAAAATGGCTAAGATAAAAACCTTAATGACAATACCTTTTGGAGAGGATATGGAGAAAGGGGAACCCTCGTCCATTGCTGGTGGGATTGTAAACTTTTACAACCACTTTGGAAATCAATCTGGCACTTTCTCAGACAATTAGGAATAGTGCTTCTTCACGAACCAGCTATATCACTCCTAGGCATATTTCAAAATATGCTCAAGTACACAATAAGGACAGTGGTTCACACATGTTTGTAGTAGCTTTATTCGTACTAGGCAGAGGCTGGAAACAACCCAGTTGTCCCTCAACAGAGGAATGAATACAGATATTTTGGTACTTTTACACAATGGAATACTACTCATCAATTAAAAATAATTAAATTTGCAGGCAAATGGTGGGATCTCTGAAAAGATCATCCTGAGTGAGGTATCCCGGAAGCAGAAATACTCACATGGTATATACTCACTTATAAGTGGATACTAGACCTATAATATAGGATCTACAAACTAAAATCTGTACACCTAAACAAGATGCTAAACAAGATGGTAGATCCTGGGTAAGATGATCAATACTCACTTAGAAAGACAAACGCAATGGACATTGGAAGTAGGAGAATACAGGAAGCAGGACAGGAGTCTACCACAGAGAACCTCTGAAAGACTATACCCAGCTGTGTATCAAAGCAGATGCTGAGATGCATAACCAAACTTTGTGCAGAGTACAGGGCATCATATGAAAGAAGGGGCAGTTAATAAGACCTGGAGAGGACAGGAGCTCCACAAGGAGAGCAAGAGAACTAAAATATCTGGGAACAGGGGCCCTTTCTGAGACTGATAATCCAACTCTGACCACCCCTTCAAGGTTGGCTACAGTATCCACCTCTTGCCAGGCCTTAGAGGCGGATACTGTAGCTAGTCCTGATGAGACCTGATAAGCTAGGGTCAGACTGAAAGGGAGGAATACCTCCCCTATCGGTGTACTTGTAGAGGGACATGGAAGGAGATGAGGGCGGAATAGTGGGATTGGGAGGGAACGAGGGAGGAGGTTACAGCTGGGATACAAAGCAAATAAAATGTATTTAATATAAAAACTAAGAATTTAATTAAAAAAAACTTCCAAGTTTATAGTATTAAAGAGATATGTGTAATAATGAGCAAATAGGGTAGTTTTGTGTTTTTTTTTTATCTTCTTATAAATAAAGAATAGAAAAACACAGAGGCATGTAGTCTTTTTATAATTATCATTTATTACAGTTTATTCAATTTGTGTCCTGGCTCTGTCCCCCTCTCTTTTCTCCTCCCAAACCCACCCTCCCTCTCTTCTCCCCCTATATTCCTCCCTTTGTCCACTGATGGGAGAAGTCCTCTTCTCCTTCTATTTGACCCTAGCCTATCAAGTCTCATCAGGACTGGTTGCATTGTCTTCCTCCGTGGAATGGAAAGGCTGCAACCCCATCAGAGAGTCTGCCACTGAGTTCATGGCAGAGACAGCCCCTACTTTTACTAGGCAACCCACTTAGAGACTGAGTCTATGGACTACGTCTGAGCAGGGGTTTTAGGTCAACAGAGCAATGGATGCAGAAATTATACTACTTTTACACAATAGAATACCACTCAGCTATTAAAAACAAGGAAATCATGACATTTGTAGGCAAATGGTGGGAACTAGAAAAGATAACCTTGAGTGAGGTAACCCAGAAACAGAAAGATATATATGGCATCTGCTCACTCATTAGTGAGTGAGCCACTTAATATAGGATAAATATACTAAAACTTATACTCTTTTTTTTCTTAATAAAGAAATAAAATTTAATAAATATTAAATATTTTTTTTTCTTTTCAATGCAGTTTATTCAGGAACCTTGAACAATCTTCTGACCCTGGGGAAAGCCAGCCCACAACTTAAATAACCTCTGGGTAGCCAACCCCAGCGTGCCTCGTGGGCTATGCAGATAGGTCCACATACACGGAAGCAAGCCAGATCCTCAGCCTTAGCCAACTCTTAAAGAACCTAAACAACAGGGAAGACCCTAAGGAAGATGCTCAATCTTCATTCAGAAAGACAAATGGGATAGACATCAGAAGCAGGAGAAGACAGGGAACAGGAAAGGAGCCTACCGCAGACGGCATCTGAAAGACTCTACTGATTAATGTGTGGAAGCAGATGCTGAGACTCATAGCCAAACTTTGGGCAGAGTGCAGGGAATCTTATGAAAGAAGGGGGAGATAGAAAGACCTGGAGGGGACAGGAGCTCCAAAAAGAGTCTAACAGAGCAATAAAAACTGAGACCTGGGGGCCCTGAAGAGAATGATACCTCAAAGAAAATGCAGGGAGAGGCATGTATTTTGACTTGAATTATCATCCTGAAGTTTCTGAGCTTAAATCAAATGTTGATCTTAAAACACACATACTCAAACTCTTATGTAAAGAGATTGTTTTTCTGCATTTCTAAATGAAGTTTTTATTTATTATTTCTAATTTATTTCTATCAGTAAGCCTAACTAATGCATAGAACTGTTAAATAGTAAATCACTTACTAAAGTATATGGAAATCATTGGATTAATATAGTTTAAGAGCCTACCACAGAGGGCCTCTGAAAGCCTCTACCCAATAATAGGGTATCAAAGCAGATGCTGAGACTCATAACCAAACTTTGGGCAGAGTGCAGGGAATCTTATGAAAGAAGGGGGTGATAGAAAGATTTGAAGGGGACAGGAGCTCTAAAAGTAGAGCAACAGAATCAAGAAATCTGGGCCCAGGGGTCTTTTCTGAAACTTATACTCTAACCAAGGACCATGAATTGAGATAACTTAGAACCTCTGTTCAGATGTAGCCAATGGCAGCTCAGTATCCCAAGTAGGTTCCCTAGTAAGTGGGACAGGGATTGTCTCTGACATGAACTCAGTGGCTGGCTCTTTGATCACCTCCCCCTGAGGAGGTAGAAGCCTTACCAGGCCACAGAGGAAGACAATGCAGCCAGTCCTGATGAGACCTGATAGGCTAGGGTCAGATGGAAGAGGACAAGGACCTCCCCTATCAGTGCACTTGGAGTGGGACATGGGAGGAGATGAGGGAGGAAATGTGTGATTGGGAGGGAATGAGGGAGGAGCTACAGCTGGGATACAAAGTGAACAAACTATAATTAATATAAAAAATAAAAATTAAAAAAAAGAAACTGCGATACCTTACACAAGACATTGTAATTGTGATACAACTTCCTGGTCAGTTCATATCAGCATTGCTGACCATAAAGGATGGCCCTGTAAAAGATTAAAAATTCTAAGCACAAAAAATATATTATGGGGACAAGAGGAATGGCTCAGGATTTATGAGTGCATACTGTTTTTTCCAAGGATCTGAGTTTTATTCCCAGTACCCATATCTGATGGTTTGTAACCACCTATACCTCCAGCTACAAGGAATCCAACACCTTCATCTGAATGCTACAGGCACTTACACTTGTGTGTGCATAAAGGTGCACACACAATTAAAATATTAAAAATAAAATAGTAAAATAATGGTATAGTCATGAAATCAAACAAGTAGAATTGATTCTAATTATTTACAGTTTTTGTATTTGTTAATCTCTCTACTTACAAATATTTATTTGTATTATCCCCAAGAAAAACAGTGTTTTCATAGTCAATCACATCTGTGTATACAGTCAGAGTAACAAACAGAAACGAGTCACTGGTATGAACACCCTCAGATGAGGTGGGACAAAACAATGTTCTACCGTCTAAGTTTAGCTCTCACACTACAAGCAAGGTTCCTTTTTTTCTGTATAGTTGGTGCCATATTTTTCAGTTTTGTGGGTTTTTAAAAAAATAATTTCTGTATTTTAAATAACCCTCATAGTATAGTGTTTAAGTGCAGTCTACTGTTTCTAAATGCAAAATGCTATGCCTTGTGGATAAAATATGTTCAGAAAATCTTTAATCAGGCATGTAAGTAGCTACTGGCTATGAGTACACTGTTAATGAATCAACAAAATATGTTAAATGGGATGTCCTTCAGCAGAAGCCAACAAAAAAACAAAATAATATATTGATAGGTTAAAAACTGGGTCATAGAAAACCAACCTAATTCAACTGTTTAGAAACTGGAGTATATGACTACTGTAAATATTGAGAGACACTTGTATATATGGGGATAATCTCCTTATCCTGTCTATGGGAAAGAACATTGGTATTCAGCTAACTAATATCTCACTTTGACCCTTGGAACTGAGAACATATCTGTGGGCATCTCAAGTAGTATCTGAAGAGACAGGATAAGAGGTGTGTAAACAAAGCAAAGGTCTCAAATTCATTCTCAAGATATAGTGTTTATAATTCTGGAAATTTATGAAAACAAGTTGCCAGTAAAATCATGCCCTCATTCAGCATTATCAGTTTGAACCAAGCAGCTAATCATTTTCCCAAGGGTGACAATATCTTCCAGTGAAACTTTTCTTTCTTCCTGCACATGTTCCATGTTAGAGCATAGGCTCCTTACTAACAACACTTTTCAATGATTTCTATTTCAATTGAAAACTAAACTTTTCAGTAAAAGTCCTTTTTAGTGTAGAGCAAGGTACAGAGAGAGAATGTGAGATTCATTTCTTTTGACAGGGCATTTTGCTATGGCAGTCGAAGCTCAGCCATTGTAAATATTCTATTTCAGGAAGTCTGAAAAGAACCTGACGAAGCAGATACACTGGGTCTTAGGCACCTTCCTCTCTTATAAAGAAACTACTAAGACTTAGGGGCTAAAAAATTGCTCCTTGCTGATTAACTCAGAAAAATAACCACCATAGCAGGTAAGGCAAAAGCTCCTTCCATTATCTGTGGGAAACAGCATATCTGACAAGATGTCCAGCTACAAGCAATTAGCCACCAAGCTTTTGAAAGCTTCAGATTACAGTACTTGCCACAAAACATGTCACTCACCACTAAGAAAGAAGTTTCTTTAAAAAAAAAAAAAAAGGAAGTTGTCTGGATTTTTTGTTTGTTTTGTTTTATTTTGTTTTTAAGAACACTTGACTAAAGGTACTAAAACACTTGGAATAAAACTTCAAGTCAAAGCTGTCAAAGGCATCGGAATAAAGCGCTATAAACACATGCATAAATTTGCTACACTTCTTCAAATCAGACCATACTGCCACCTACTGAACAAAAATGCCCTTTCCTTTGGCTTTGTCTGTACTGAATGCTTCCTGAATATTCATTCTGATAAATGTGACCAGTTTTCTCCCATTCTCAGGGTACTTTGGCAGCACAACAGCCAACCTCCACAGTGAGCTAGCAGCACCATCTTCTCTAACACCCACCCACCAGAAGAAACTGGAAGCCAACACCATTAAATACTGACTCATTTGTTCTGTGACAGAAGTTGGAGAAAGCAAAACCCAAATGAAAGTGAGGAGATACACACCACACAAAAACAGTTGAATCACAAGGCAACCACAGGGAAGAAACTACTGACAAGTGTTTGAAGCAAGGCACCCATAAGCATGAATCATGCAACATAACAGCTGGGTACCAAATGATTTGTAAACCCAGAAGATTCAGAAATAGCTTTGCAGGAACAACCCATATGAGATGCAATTCTGAGCCCAAATACCATGGCCTGAAGCAACTCAGAAGCAAGACTGCACATGGGATTAATGCCTTTCAAAACTGTTACTTGTCATCAAGTATCCGTAAATAACTCACCAGCTTTCAAGGTTGAAATACCAATTTCCCTGGAGTAGAGGTTTGAGAGAAAAGCTAGATCAATGATGATGAAATATTGGGTGGATAGGAGAGGGGGTAGATTTGGTAAGAGGTGGAGGATGGAGGGGTGAATATGGTCTGAATACATTGTATGAAATTCTCAAAAATTAACTTAAAAAGAATGCTGGTAAAGAATATTTATCTTTTAAAGATAGAGACAGGAGGCTGCTACACATGACAAAACTGAAAAGGCTGCAGCTAAATCCAGCTATATACTCAAGTAGTGTGAGAAGTGACCTACATGATATATCTTGGTGGGTACTTATTACTTCTTAACTCTTTGAGATTCTTTCCATCTTTCTGTTATACACTGCAAATTATCCTAAAATTTCAGCAACCAAAGCAGATTTTGGTTTTAAATGCAGACCTTTCTAAAGGGTTAATAATACCATAATCATATATAAAATTTGTTTTACCTTTGTAGTCAAGAATATTATAAAAAGTTGAGAAGAGATATTAAAAAAGTTGAGAAGAATATTATAAAAAGTTGAGAAGAGTCTAGACAGGCAACACAACATTTGAGTAGAAGTGAGGACTTAGAAATTGGAAAAATATGAAAATAGTATATGTAGAAGATAGAAAAATAAATAAGGTGACCAAAAGTGTACCAAGACAAAATTCAGTGAAATGAAATTTTCTTAGATCAGCCAATACTATAGAGCATATTAATAATACATTACTATGTTAAGTAGTATCATACAGCAACAAGCTTACAGAGAACATAAGAAAAGAAATAAAACTCCATTGCCAATTGTACTATTCGGGGAATATTTCACCTCAATCTGTGGGCTGTGCTCCCCCTTGGGGTTGAATGATCCTTTTGCAGGGGTCACTTATTAAATATCCTTTATACCATATTTTTACATTATGAATCATAACAGTAGCAAAATTACAGTTATGAAGTAGGAATAAAATAATTTTATGGATTGGAGGTCACCACAACATGAGGAATTATTTTAAAGGCTGGCAGCATTAGGAAGGCTGCAGCCTTAAAGTATAGGCAAAATTAAGAAAAGTGAGTAAGTGTCCCAGATTTGCAGGTAATTATTATGATAAACCTTACAATGGGTTTTATGAGCCCTTGGGACTGAATTGTGGGAGGAATATGGAAGAATTAGAATCTCTGGTCTAGAAAAGCCCTTGAATATTTCAAACAGAATTTAATGAATAATTATGGTGTGAGTTTGGTTTTTTGTTTGTTTGTTAAGTTTATTTTTCAATTGATTGACTTTAAATCTAGATCATAGGACAATGGAGGACAAAAATCAGAAGTTTCAGAGGTGAACAAAAACAATATAGGTATTTGACTAGAGGTCATTTATATGACATTCTGACAATTAATCTAGGGGCATTCTACCCATGTCCTAAAAGTTTAAGAAAGACAAATATAGGAGTCATAGTCTAAATTTGCTTTGTGGATGTCATTGTAAAACAGGATGATATACAGGTTGTGTATGTTTTTCTACTGACAGAGAGAAAAACAAAAGTAAAAAATATTTAAAAGATAATGTATTGATGAAAAGATAGTTAGAATGTTTGATCTTGTGAACAAGGTAAATATGAAAGCAATTATAACTATTGAGAATAGTAAAAGTAGAAGTGTGTACAGAGGAAACAAACAAAAAAATTTAGAAGCCATAATAGAAAGACAGGAATCCACATTCGAACAGATGAAGGAAATGGTGCAAGACATAAAAACAGAATTAGAATCAATAGAGAAAACCCTGGACCTGGAGAACTTAGAGAAAATATCAGGAAACACAAAGGTAAGCATCACCAACAGATTACAAGAGATGGAAGAAAGAATCTCAGGCACTGAAAATAAAGTTGCAGAAATTGGTACATCTCCCAAACACAAAACATCCAAGAAATCAAGAAAGCCATGAAAAGACAAAATCTAAGAATAATAGGAATAGATGAAAAAGAAGATTCCAGCTCCAAGGTCAAGAAAATATTTTCTTTTTTTTTTCTTTTTTTTTTTTTTTATCAGTTACATTTTATTAACTCTGTATCCCAGCCATGTCCCGATCCCTCATTCCCTCCCAGTCCCTCCCTCCCTCCCTCATCTCCACCGTGCCCCTTTCCAAGTCCACTGATAGGGGGGACCTCCTCCCCATTCATCTGATCCTGTTTTATCAGGTATCTTCAGGACTGGCTGCAAAGCCCTCCTCTGTGGCCTAAAAGGACTGCTCCTCCCTTCGGGGGTGGGGAGGTCAAAGAGCCAGTCATTGAGTTCCTGTTAGAAATAGTCCCTGTTCCCCTCACTTTGGGAAACCAATTGGTTACTGAGCTACCACAGGCTACATCTGAGTGGAGGTTCTAGGTTATATCCATACATGGTCCTTGGTTGAATGTCAGTCTCAGAAAAGACCCTGTGCCCAGATATATTTGGTCCTTGTGGAGCTCCCATCCTTTCCCCATCAGACTAACTCCCCTTCTTTCTTATGATTCCCTATACTCTGCCAAAGGTTTGGTCATGAGTCTTTGCTTTGAAAACACTGCTAGTTAGAGTCTTTCAGATGTGCTCAGTAGACTCCTGTCATATGTTCAATGCACATCCCATCTGTCTTTCTAAACGAGGATTGATCATCTTACCCCATGTCCGCTCAATTGATTATCTTTTTTAGGTGTATAGATTTCATTATGTTTATCATATCTTATAGGTCTATATAAGTGAGTATATCCCATGTTTGTCTTTCTCCTTCTGGGATATTTCACTCAGAATGATCTTTTCTAGATCCCACCATTTGCCTGCAAATTTCATGATTTCCTCCTTTTTTGATTGCTGAGTAGTATTCCATTGTATAAAAATACCACAATTTCTGTACCCATTCCACCATTGATGGACATCTGGGTTGTTTCCAGGTTCTGGCTATTACAAATAGAGCTGCTATAAACATGGTTGAGCAAGTGTCCTTTTTGTGTACTTGAACAAACTTTGGGTATATACCTAGCAGTGGTATAGCTGGGTCTGGAGGAAGCACTATTCCTATTTGTCTTTGGAAGCGCCAGATAGCTTTCCAGAGTGGTTGTACCAGTTTACATTCCCACCAGCAGTGGAGGAGGGTTTCCCTTTCTCCACAACCTCTCCAGCATGTGTTATCGCTTGAGTTTTTCATCTTGGCCTAATAGACATCTACAGATCATTTCACCCAAACTCAAAAGAGTACACCTTCTTTTCAGCACCGCATGGAACCTTTTCCAAAATAGGCCATATAGTGGGTCACAAAGCAAGCCTCAACAGATACAAAAGGATTGAAATAATCCCTTGTATACTATCTGACCACCATGGACTAAAGCTAGACATCAACAACAACAGAAACAAAAAAAAAGCCGACACGCACATGGAAACTGAACAACTTACTACTCAATGACAGCTGGGTTAAGGAAGAAATAAAGAAAGAAATTAAAGTCTTCCTAGAATTCAATGAAAAGGAAGGCACAACATACCCAAATTTATGGGACACATTGAAAGCAGTGCTCAGAGGAAAATTTATAGCACTAAGTGCCTGCAAGAAGAAATTCGTAACATCACATACAAACAACTTAATGGCCCAACTGAAAACCCTAGAAAAAAAAGAAAATATTTTCAAGAAAATTATAGAAGAAAATTTTCACAATGTAAGAAAGAGATGTCAATTACCATACAAGAGGCCTACAGAACACCAAATAGACTACACCACATAAGAAACTCCTCACATCACATAAAAGCCAAAATACTAAATCTATAGAACAACAAAAAAATATTAAAGCAGTAAGGGAAAAAGGCCAGCTAACATATGAAAGTAGACTTATCAGTATAACACCAGACTTCTCAACAGAAACTTTGAAATCAAGAAGGGCTTGGGCAGATGTCATGCAGACTCTAAGTGACCACAGATGCCAGCCCAGACTACTATGCCCAGCAAAAGATTCAGTCAAGACAGATAGAGAAAACAAAATATTCCATGACAAAAATAAACTTAAACAGTACCTATATAGTAACACAACCCTACAGAATATACTAGAAGGAAAACTCCATTTAAAAAAATATCACTTATGCCTCAAAAGAACACAGGATACAGATAACTTCACGACAAAGAATTAAAATAAAACAAGCATTAAAACACAGGAGCACCATCAACTCCACAATAAAAGGAACTAACATTCATTGTTAGTTCTTTATATCAATATTGTTATTTTCTATCAATATCAACAGACTCAAAGCTCCAATAAAAAAACACAGACTAAGACAATGGTTGTGGACACAGGACCAAAATTTCTGCTGCATCCAAGAAACAACCTCTGCAACAAAGATAAACACTGTCTCATAGTGAAGGGCTGGAAAGGGTTTTTCAAGCAAATGGACCCAGAGAAAAAGCTGGGTTAGGTATCCAATATGTAATAAAATATATTTTTAACCAAAATTAATCAAAAAGATAAGAAGGGGCACTTCATTCTCATCAAAGCAAAAATCATGAGAGTATCACAAATGTGAACATCTATGCCCCAAATACAAGAGGACATGCATTTGTAAATGAAACATTATTAAAGCTTAAATCACACATAGATGCCAATACTTTGATAGTGGGAGACTTCAACAATCCACTCTCACCAAGGGATAGATCATCTAGACAGGAGCTAAATAGGGAAATAATGACACTTACAGAGGTCCTAAATCAAATGGACCTAATAAATGTCTACAGAACTTTTCACCCAAAATCAAAAGAGTATACCTTCTTTTCAACACCTCATGAAACCTTCTCAAAAATTGACCATATAGACTGGCACAAAGCAAGCATCAGGAGATATAAGAATATCAAAATAATTTCTTGCATCCTATCAGACAACCATGGCCTAAAATTAGACCTCAAAAACAATAGAAACAACAAAAAAGACAACACACACATAGAAATTAAACAACTCTCTACTCAATGAGAGCTTGGTCAGGAAAGAAATGGAAAAAGAAATTGGAGACTTCCTAAATTTCAATGAAAATGAAACCACAATTTACAGAAACTTATGGGGCACAATGAAAGTAGTGCTAAGAATAAAGTTCATAGCACGAAGTGACTCCAGAGAGAAGTTTGAGACATCTCATACAAGCAATTTAATGGCACAACTAAAAGCCAAAAAAAAAAAAAGTCAGAACACCAAGATTAGTAGAAATAATCAAACACAGAGCAAAATCAATGAATTAGAAACAAAGAAAAGAATCAATGAACCCAAGAGCTGGTTGTTTGAGAAAATCAACAAGATAGAAAAGCCCTTAGCCAAACTAAATAAAAAGGCAGAGAGAAACTATTCATATCAGCAAAATCAGGAAAGGAAAGGGGGACATAAAGACAGACACTGAGGAAATCCAAACAATCCTTAGGTATTATTACAAAAGCCTATGCATCACAAAACTTGAAAATCTAAATGAAATGGACAATTTTCTTGATATATTCATTTACCAAAATTAAATGAAGATCAGGTAAAGAGGTTGAATATTCCTATATTCCCCCAAGAAAAAAGAAGCAGTCATCAAAAGGCTCACTTCCAAAAAAAGCCGAGGGCCACATGGTTTCAGTGCAGAATTCTACCAGACCTCCAGAAAAGAGCTAATTCCAATTCTCTTCAAAATATTCCACAAGATAGAAACAGAAGGGTCATTACCAAAATCATTTTATGAGGCCACAGTCACCTTGATACCTAAAACACACAAAGATCCAACACAAAAATAATACTTCAGACATATATCTCTTATGAACATTGATGCAAAAATACTCAATAAAATACTTGCAAAAGGATTCCAAGCACATGTAAAAGATATCATCCACTGTGACCAACAAGACTTCATCCCATCATATAGGGGTGTTTCAATATATGGAAATCCATCAATGGTGTTTGAAATCCACCATAAAAACAAACTGAAGTAGAAAAACCACATGAATATCTCCTTAGATGCTGAAAGATCATTTGACAAAATCCAACACCCATTCATGCTTAAAGTCTTAGAGAGATCAGGGATAGAAGGCACACACCTAAACATAGTAAAGGCAATATACAGCAAGACTATAGCCACATCAAACTCAATGGAGAGAAACTTAGAACCAATCCCACTAAAATCAGGGACAAGGCAAGACTCCCCACTCTCTCCATATCTCTTCAACATAGTACTTGAAGTCCTAGCTACAGCAATAAGACAAGTATAGGAGCACAAGGGGATACAAATCAGAAAGAAAGAGGTCAAAGTTTCACAGATGATAGGATAGTATATATGAGTGACCCCCAAAATTCAACCAGAGAACACTTTCAGCTGATAAACACCTTCAGTAAAATGTCTGGATACAAAATCAACTCAAAAAAAAAAAAAAATCAAAACTCTTCCTGTATACCAAAGACAAAAGGGCCCAGAAAGAAATTAGGGAAACAACACCCTTCACAATAGCTACTAATAACATGAAGTGCCTTGGTGTGAATCTAACCAAGCAAGTGAAAGACCTGTTTGAAAAAACTTCAAGTGTCTTAAAAAAAAATAAATCGAAGAAGATAACAGAAGATGGAAAGATCTCCCATGCCCATGGATTAGTAGGATTAACATAGCGAAAATGGCCATCCTATGAAAAGCAATCTACAGATTTAATGTAATTCTCAACAAAATACCAGAACAATTCTTTACAGACCTTGAAAGAACAGTTCTCAATTTCATATGGAAAAACAAAAACAACAAACAGAATTGCTAAAACAAACCTGTACAATAGCAGATTGTCTAGATTTATATCCATCCCATATCATAAGCTGTTCTAAAGAGCAACAGTAAAAACAAAACAAAACAAACAAAAAAAAACCCTACATGTTATTGGCATAGAAACAAAATTTTCAATCAATGGAATGGAGTAGAAGACCCAGAAATAAAACCACTCCTCTCTGGTTACTTGATTAAAAAAGACAGCATCTTCAACAAATGGTGCTGGTCTAACTGGATGTCTACATGTAGTAAAATGCAAAGAGAAACATACTTATCATCCTGAACAAAACCAAAGTCCAAGTGAATGAAAGAACTCAAAATAAAACTAGACATACTTAATCTATTAGAAGAAAAAGTGGGGAAGAGCCTTGAACTCATTGGCACAGGAGACAACTTCTTGAACAGAACACCAACAGCACAGACTCTAAGATCCTACCACAGAGGGCCTCTGAAAGAGTCTAACCATCAGGGTATCAAACCAGATGCTGAAAATCATAACCAAACTTTGGGCAGAACGCAAGGAATCATATGAAAGAAGGGGGAGATATGAAGACCTGGAGGGACAGGAACTCCATAAGGAGAGCAACAGAACCAAAAAATTTGGGCACAAGGGTCTTTTTTGAGACTGATACTCCAACAAAAGACCATTCATGGATATAAAATAGAACCCTTGTTCAGATATAGCCCACTGGGCAGCTCAATATCCAAGTGGGTACTCTAGTAAAAGGAACAGGGACTGTCTCTTACGTGAACTCAGTGGCTGGCCCTTTGATTATCTCCCATAGATGGGGGAGTAGGCCTGCCATGCTATACAGGAAGACAATGCAGCCAGGCCTGATGAGACCTGATAAGCTACGGTAAGATGGAAAGTGTTGAGGACCCCCCCCCATTAGTGGACTTGGAGATGGGCATGGGAGGAGATGAAGGAGGGAAGGTGAGATTGGGAGGGAATGAGTGAGGGGCTACAGCTGGGATACAAAGTGAATAAACTGCAATTATTATAAAAACTAAAATTAAAATTTCAAAAACAAAAGATCAACAATCAATAAATGAGATCTCATGAAATTGAAAAGCTTCTGTAAAGCAAAGGACACTGTCATCAGAACAAAATGACAGCCTACAGATGGGGAAAAGATCTTCACCAAACCTATGTCTGACAGAGAGCTAATGTCATATAAAGAACTTAAGAAGAAAAAAAACACCAATGAATCAGGTAATCCTTTTAAAACATGGGTTATAGATCTAAACAGAGAATTCTCAATAGAGGAATATCCAGTGGCAGAGAAACACTTAAAAAAATGCTCAACATCCTTAGCTATCAGGGAAACGCAAATGAAAATGATTCTGAGATTTCACCTCAGAATGGCTAAAATCAAAAACTCAAGTGACAACACATGTTGGAGAGGATGTGGAGAAAGGGAATCTTCCTCCATTGCTTGTAGGAATGTAAACTTGTACAACCACTTTGGAAATCAATCTGGCACATTCTCAGACAACTAGGATTAGCGCTTCCTCAAGATCCAGCCATACTGCTCCTAGGCATATATCCAAAAAAGGCTCAAGTACACAATAAGGAGATTTGTTTTGTAGCAGCTTTATTTGTAATAGCCAGAAGCTGTAAACAACCCAGATGCCCCTCGACTGAAGAATGGATACAGAAATTGCAATGCATCTACACAATGGAATATTTCTCAGCAATGAAAAACAAGGAAATCATGAAATTTGCAGGTAAATGGTGAGAACTGGAAAGGATCATCCTGAGTGAGCTGTCCCAGAAACAGAAAGATACACACGGTATATGCTCACTCATATAGACATAATATAGGATAAATCTACTAAAATCTGTACATCTAAAGAAACTAATCAAGAAGGAGGACTCTGACTAAAATGTTCAATCTCCATCCCGAAAGGCAAAGAGGATGGACATCAGAAGAAGAAAACAGGAAACAAGTTAGGAACCTGCCACAGAGGGCCTCTGAAAGACTCTGCCCTGCAGACTATCACAGCAGATGCTGAGACTTATGGCCAACTGTTTGGCAGAGTGCATGGAATCTTGTGAAAGAAGTGGAAAATTGTAATATCTGGAGAGGACAGGAACTCTACAAGGAGAGCAACAGAACCAGAAAATTTGAACCCAGGGGTCTTTCCAGAGACTCATACTCCAACCAAGTACCATGCATGGAGATAACCTAGAACCCCTGCACAAATGTAGCCCATAGCAGTTCAGTGTCCAGGTGGGTTACATAGTAATGGGAAAAGAGACTGCCTCTGACATAATCTGATTGGCCTGCTCTTTGATCACCTACCCCCTGATGGGGAAGCAGCCTTACCAGGCCACAGAAGATGACAATGTAGCCACTCTTGATGAGATTTGATAGAGTAAGATCAGAAAGAAGGAGAGGGGGACCTCCCTTATCAGTGGACTTGAGGAGGGGTATGCACGAAGAAGAGGGAGGGAAGGTGGGATTAGGAGGGGAAGAGGAAGGGGCTTATGGGGGAATACAAAGTGAATAAAGTATAACTAATAAAAGTTGAATAAAACAACAACAAAAAATAAGTTAAACACCAATGAATCAAGTAATCCTTTTAAAACATGGGTACAGATCTAAACAGAAAATTCTCAATGGAGGAATATCCAATGGCAGAGTAACACTTAAAAAATGCTCAACATCTGTAGCTATCAGGGAAATGCAAATGAAAATGATTCTGAGATTTCACCTTACCCCCCTCAGAATGTCTAAGATCAAAAACTCAAGTGACAACACATGCTGGAGAAGATGTGGAGAAAGGGAATCTTCTTCCATTGCTTGTAGGAATGTAAACTTGTACAATCACTTTGGAAATCAATCTGATGCTTTCTCAGAGTATTACGAATAGTGCTTCCTCAAGATCCAGTTATAGTACTCTTAGACATATAACCAAAATATGCTCAAGTACACAACAAGGACATTTGTTCAACCATGTTCATAGCAGCTTTATTCATAATAACAGAATCTGGAAACAACTCTGATGTCCCTCAATGGAGGAATGGATGCAGAAATTGTGGTACATTTATACAATGGAATACTAAGCAATTAAAAATAAGGAAATCATGAAATTTGCAGGCAAATGATGGGAACTAGAAAAGATCATCCTGATGAGGTATCTCAGAAGCAGAAATACACACATGGTATATACTTACTTTTAAGTGGATATTAGACATAAATAGAGGATTATCATACTAAAATCTGTACACCTAGAGAAGCTAAACAAGACAGAGGACCCTGAGTAAGATGATCAATCCTCATTCAAATAGGCAAATGGGATGGCATTGAAAGAGGGAGAAAACAGGGAAGAGGCGAGGCGCCTATCACAGAGGGCCTCTGAAAGACTCTGCCCTGCAGTGTATCAAAGGCGAGGATAAGTAAGACTTGTAGTCAAACTTTAGAGAGAGTGCAGGGAATTTTATGAAAGAAGGAAAAGATAGAAAGACCTAGAGCAGACTGGAGCTTCACAAGGAGATAAAAGATATCTGGGCATAGGGGTCTTTTCTGTGACTCATACACCAACCAAGGACCATTCATGGACATAACCTAGAACCCCTTCACTGACATAGCCCATGGCAGCTCAGTGTCCAAGTAGGGTTCCCTAGTAATGGGAACAGGGACTGGCTTTGGCATGAACTCTTTGATCACCTTCTCCTGAGGGTGGTACAGCCTTACCAGGCCACAGAGGAAGATCATGCAGCTAGTTCTGATGAGACCTGATAGACTACGGTCAGATGG
The DNA here is from genome assembly GCF_030254825.1 of Meriones unguiculatus. Taxonomy (NCBI): domain Eukaryota; kingdom Metazoa; phylum Chordata; class Mammalia; order Rodentia; family Muridae; genus Meriones; species Meriones unguiculatus. The sequence goes on along the minus strand of NC_083369.1, from coordinate 78,678,283 downwards.
AAGTGGAGGAGGCCATCTCTTATCACTGGACTTGGAGAGGGGCATGGGAGGAGATGAGGGAAGGAAGGTGGGGTTGGGAGGCAGTGAGGGAAGGGATTACAGCTGGGATACAAAGCAAATAAAATGTAATAAATAAAATAAATAAATAAATTTTAAAATAGCATCATTAAGGTCATGACTGGCACTTTGCACTGAAACAACAGGGTGTCCTATGAGGATAATATCCCCTCCATTAAATTTTCCATTTTGTGAAAATTAAAACTAGCTTGAAAGGAGAATGCTTAAATTCAGAATCCTACTGATAGTTCCCGGGTGTTCTCTGTTCTTCACAAGCCACTCATTAGTTTCCCCAAGGTCAGCATACAGAAGATAATGCAGTTGGATACAAGTGGGTTGCACTACATCCTTATATGGAAGCAGAATTTAATGACATCATTTGCATGAAAATGATTTTGTAGTGGTAAGATTACAGTCACGTAGTCTTAACACTGATCCACAGAGGCTTGGCATTATATGGCGGGGTCAGAGTTTCTGCAAAGCAGCCTTGAAAATGTTTCAGTCACAGCCTAAATTGTAATATAAACCTTAGGATTGTGGCATTGCCAGTACCATGGGTGGCTTACTAAGGAAAGCTGAGGGCCTGAATGGAACCAGTCTAAGAGAGGGGCTGTATATGATAAAGGCAGTAGAGCTGGAAGCGTCAGGATACTCAAGTTCTTTGGAACCATATGACACCATCATAATCTCCAGGCTGTGGACATGTGACTGCAGAATTTAGGGTTTGCCCTACTCAAGTTTGGACTTGTTTTGGTCCAGCAATACAATTCTTTTTTTTTTTTTTCCAAAGTTAGATTTATTTAGATACTACAATCAAGAGGCAAGTCACATCATGGTGAACTACAGTTTTTCTTTTTTTTTCTTTTTTTTATTTTATTATTTTTTTTATCAGTTACATTTTATTAACTCTGTATCCCAGCCGTGTCCCGATCCCTCATTCCCTCCCAGTCCCTCCCTCCCTCCCTCATCTCCACCATGCCCCTTTCCAAGTCCACTGATAGGGGGGACCTCCTCCCCATTCATCTGATCCTGTTTTATCAGGTATCTTCAGGACTGGCTGCAAAGCCCTCCTCTGTGGCCTAACAGGACTGCTCCTCCCTTCGGGGGTGGGGAGACCAAAGAGCCAGTCATTGAGTTCCTGAGCGGACACGGGGTAAGATGATCAATCCTCATTTAGAAAGACAGATGGGATGTGCATTGAACGTATGACAGGAGTCTACTGAGCGCATCTGAATGACTCTAACTAGCAGTGTTTTCAAAGCAAAGACTCATGACCAAACCTTTGGCAGAGTACAGGGAATCATAAGAAAGAAGGGGAGTTAGTCTGATGGGGAAAGGATAGGAGCTCCACAAAGACCAAATATATCTGGGCACAGGGTCTTTTCTGAGACTGACATTCAACCAAGGACCATGTATGGATATAACCTAGAACCTCCACTCAGATGTAGCCTGTGGTAGCTCAATTGGTTTCCCAAAGTGAGGGGAACCAGCAATACCTTTCAATATCCCATTCATACCTGTCTAAATGAGAATGTTCATTCTGATTTGCATTTCCCTGATGGCTAATGAGGATGTGTGTAGTGGAAGGATTTCACTTGACTTTGATTTTATTATAGGAGTTCACAGTTAAGATATTGTTTTGCATTTCAAAGGCAACATGGAGTTTAGACCTTTACTTAGTGTTGTAACTATTGAAGAATTTGGAGAATTTTCAAGTTAGACTGAAAGCCTCTGGTATTATAAGATGGCCATCAATCTATGGGGACAAGGGATAGAAGGTTGTAGTCTAAAGGTATTGTGTTTGTGTGTCAAGCTGGGAAAATGAGGATTTGTGATACATACTCTTGATTGTGAACTTGAAGGTATTCTGAAACACTATATACATATATTTTTCTATAGATATGAGGGATTAACTATGTTAGGTTAACTGAGGAAGGAAAAACTGTCATAAATATTGATAGTACTGTTCCATAGGCTGAGTAGACTGAATACAAAAGGGGAAATGAGCTAAGCACAAATGTTCATTACTCTCTGCTTCCTGGCTGTATATACCATGCAACCTGATCCCTCTTGCTTCTAATCCAATGCTGTCTCTTCATAGTGGACTATTCACCTGGGGTTGTTTTCCAAAATAAACCTTTTTTTCAATTAAGTTTTTTTTTGAGCTATTTTGCCACAACAATAAAGAAAGTAACTCAAACAGGAAGTTGGAAATGAGGCCATGCAGATATGTGAATAAAGCTGCCAAACCACAATTTGGGGCTATTTTTTTTCTTTTTGAGCCATGGGTTTTTAATATCTGAAATGGAGGTAGCAGCATGACTGCATTATGCTTTTAAAAGAATTAAATAAGATATTTTCTGTCAAGTTCATTGGCACCATGCCTAGCACACAATAGTTTTTAAATTTTGCAACTTCTTATGCTGTGCCATCATTATCACTACCATCTACTATCAGAAATGGCAATACCAAAGGGAATAATTATGAGGTACAGCCTAATATTTGTTAAATTAGTAAACTAATATTTATTTTATATTAGTAACCTAATATTTATACCAAGATGGTCTTATATTAAATTGTATGTTAAGGTCATATAATAGAGTGAGTTAAAGCAGATGCTGAGACTCAAAGCCAAACTTTGGGCAGAATGCACAGAATCTTATGAAAGAAAGGGGAAATGGAAAGACCTGGCGGGTACTGGAACTCCACAAGGAGAGCAACAGAACCAAAACATCTGTGCCCAGGGGTCTTTTCTGAGGCTAATACTCCAACCAAGGACCATTCATAGAGATAACCTAGAACCCCTGCACAGATGTAGCCCATGGCAGCTCAGTGTCCAAGTGGGTTCCCTAGTCAGGGAAACAGAGGCTGTCTCTGACATGAATTCAGTGGCTGGCTCTTTGATCACCTCCCCCTGAGGGGTGGGGCAGTCTTACTAGGCCACAGAGGAAGACAATGCAGCCAGTCCTGATGACACCTGATAGACTAGGTAGGGTCAGATGGAAAGGGGAGGAGAGTTCCCCTATCAGTAGACTAGGGAAGGGGCATGGGAGAAGAAGGAGGAAGGTGGGATTGGGATGTGATGAGGGAGGGGGTTATAGCTGGAATACAAAGTGAATAAGTTGTAATAAATAAAAAATTTCATAAAAGAAAAGGCAAAAAAAGTGTGGCTCTTGAAAAGGGAACAGCCTTACCAGGCCACAGGGAAAGACAATGCAACCAGTACTGATGAGAATTGATACATAGGCTAGGGTTAGATGGAAGGGGAGGAGGACTGCCCATATCAGTGGACTAAGGGAGTAGAAAGGAAGAAAATGAGAGAGGGAGAGTGGGATTGGAAGGGATGAGGGAGGGGACTACAGCTGGGATACAAAGTGAATAAGTTGTAATTAATAAAAAAGAAATTAATAATAAAAATAAAAAAGATATCACAAAGAGGCATCCAAGTAGATTTGTGAATAGCCTAAACATAAAAGATACAGAAGAATGAGTAAGACCATCCTAAGTTGTAGGGAATATAGATGATAGATGTATAACCAAACAAGAAATTCAAAGGAGCATAAGATTTGGGTAACAAAACAAATGATTAATTTCTTCTGTAAAATAGTTACCTTTAGGTATTTTTAATAATCACAAGTGATTATAGTTTATGCATATTTAATAATATAAGGCCTGTGAATAAAGATTAATATGTTTGCTTATGAGGTAAGTTAAGGAAATCATGATTGAAGCCCAGTGGTAGGTAAACTTGCCATATTGTTGAATATACAACGAAAGCAAAGGGCGAATAACAAAGCCTGAAGGAATAGCCCCACTTATGGACTACGACAAAAAGGGCTAGTAAATGTTTAAAAAATGAGGATAAAAAATAAGCATTACTTCCTATTTAAAAAATATCTTTATTCATTGGGTGCAGTGGCACACATATTTAATCCCAGCTGGGAGGCATAGGCAGAGATATGATTGAGTTCAAAGCCAGCTTGGTCTCTAGAGAGAGTTGCAGGACAGCTAGTGCTAGACAAAGAAATCCTGTGTAAAAAAAATTAAAATTAAAATTATTATTATTATTATTTCTGTACATCATAAAAGATTCAAATTAATTACAAGATGTTTTCAAACCTAAATTTGGAATAGGCTTTTAAAAATTTGCTAATGTGCCTAGAATGATTGAAGAATCATTGACAATTTTTTGTTTGTTTGTATTTTTAATTTTTTTTATAATTTATTAGTTGTATATCTCGGTTATAGCCTCCTTCCTCAACTCTTTCAGTCTCTCCATCCCTCCCTCTTCCCCCCATTCCCTTCTCCTAGTCTACTGAATGGGGGAGCTCTCCTCCCCTGCCATCTGCCCCTAGCTTTTCAAGTCTCATCGGAACTGCCTGGATCATCTTCCTTTGTGGCTTGGCAAGACACCATCACAAGGGCCAAGTGATCAAAGAAGAAGCAATTGAGTTCATGACAGAAGTATTCCCTGCTCCCCTTACTCAGGAGCATCTGAGCTCTAGGTCCTCTCCATGAGGTCTAGGTCCTCTTCATGCATGGTCATTGGTTATTGGATTAGTCTCTGCAGGAGCCCCTGGGGTCAGATTTTTTAGCTTTGTTGCTTCCATCCCCTGTTGTGTGGAGAATTTCAACTGACCCTCTATAGTAGGCTTCTACCCTGTTCCCTCTCTTCCACCACTTCTGATGTCTACCCTGTTTGCCCTTCTGAATGAGATTTAAGCACTCTCTCTAGGGTCCTGCTTGTTGTTTAGCTTATTTAAGTCTGTAGATCTTAGTATGCTTATCCTATATTACATGGCTAATGTCTGCTTATAAGTGAATTTTAAAGGGGATTATCATTTAATACATTCTAAAAGTATCTCCCATGGTTCTGCAAAGGAGAATGCCAAGTATTCTAGAGAAAAGAATAAGGTATACAAACTCTGCCCTAAAGAAGGTGGTAAGACACATTGATACATGCATACAGAAATATTAAAAGGATAGTACCTGAGTAAGTTAAAAAATTGAGGCAATATTTATCAAGGGTAATGTGTAACTAAGTGCAAAGGAATTGCTAAGAGTTTAGAAAAGAGTCTAAAGGATATGAACCTCAATTGGGATATTTTTAAAACCATGGTTTAGTGAAAATGTAATTAGGACAAAATTCTGATACATTAAACAATTAATTTTGAACATAAAACTAATGTAAAGAGGTTCATGCTGAATTTTAAGTACCATAGAGTCTAAGAGATCATAGGCATATTCCAGTTGGTGCTCAACTCTTTTTTGACATGGATAACACACTATCCCCACCTCCAACTCTTAAGGCTTTCTTTCTAAGGCACTTTATAACTCCAAAACATTACAAGTTGTATGGCTGGACATTTCCCAAATATGGAAAGTGGGCTCAGGAGAAAAGAACAACTCATAAGCAGAAGAAATGGCCAAACTTGACCCACAAATATTGTTTCATATATCTATACACAAAGCAAAACTAAGAACATTAAATACTCCCCCCCCAAAAAAAAATACAGGAAAATAAGGTCAAGTAATGACCTAGCCTGGCTGAAGAAACTTGCATTTGGGGACAGGAAATTGCTGAAAATTAAACAGTAATAAAAATTATTTAATCTTGATCCTCTGGGAAAACTAAGAGAGGAGAGTGAAGAGGCAAAATGAAAAAGGTCTGGGTTAGTTTGGCCTGTAGGAATATCGGCTTTGAAAGGTAATAAGGTGAGTCAAAAGGAAGAAAAGGGACTTTGCTTTTCAAGTAAAGGTTGATATTAAGATGCAAGAAATGACTTTTAAATTATGCATATGACTCATTCTATGGAGCACAAGTCTGCAGTTTCTGAAGTAGAATGGTGTCCATAACCCCTAGAAAGTATGACCCTTTAAGGAGAATATTGGGTTGCTGCTCTTTTGAATTTCCCAAAAACAACCCACTGAAATTTTCCAAAGCAATAACAAGAGGAACAGCAGGAAAGCCTGTGCTGACAGGAAGATCTTGCTTTTAGGAAATTTAATGTGTGATTTTTATGAAGAGATCATCTGAAGCAATTATCAGATTTACATGCCATTCTGTGCTGAAAATTACAGCTACACTTAATTATTACCTCTTTCAAAACAATAGCCTCTACACTCCCCAATTCACCTGAAGCAATTAAAACTGTAAATTCTGGAGATGAACAACAAAGGTTGTAAGTTTTATAATTTTTTAGCATAAAGTTTTAAAAAATGTAAGTTTAGGGAGGAGACCAATTAAAGTAACACCAAATTCAAATTCGCTGGGAGCAAAAAAAAATGTCATAGTGGAGACACAATGAAGGAGAAAAGGGAGCTATGTAGTCCAAGGCCAGATTGATCAAGAATATCAGCTCTCTGTCAGGAACAACTCCACATTTGGCTAAGGCTGAGGATCTGGCTTGCTTCCATGTATGTGGACCTATCTGCATTGCCCCCGTGGCACGCCTGGGTTGGCTACCCAGAGGCTATTTAAGCTGTGGGCTGGCTTTCCCCGGGGTCCGAGGATTGTTCAATGTTCCTGAATAAACTGCATTGAAAAAAAAAAAAAAAAAAAAAAAAAAAAAAAAAAAAAAGAATATCAGCAGAGTTAACACGGTAAGAGGAGTTTCCTACATTTGGTAATGAAGCCCCTATTCACTTTACATCTTGCTTTCCTTTAAAGTTTGCAAGGCAGGTATTTTTATTTTTTATTTTTTTACATCTGTAAAGACAAGTAAGATAATATAATAAGATACAGCATCTAGAAAATGTCTCTGACATTTATAACTGGAATAGCAGAGATGATATCAACCATTATTTTCTGACAGAGAAGAGTGATAGAGGTGTCTAACAAGTTAATCAGGGTCCAGAACACTGAGCTTAAATGAGCTTATCATGGCCAAAGATTGGTTGGTTGTGGGAATCAGTTTGTGGTAATACAAATAATACCTTATATATCTTGATTTCTGTCATCTAATGAATTTGAGCTTTACATCATATAACATCTCTATCCATATCAAGACTAGTACAATCTTTTAGCGTGTCTGGTGAAATATTATAAAATGTTCTGATATTTAAGAGTTTGTTTCTATTACAATTATTATTGCATGTCATAGCTGTATGCTTTTCAATGTCTGAGCTTTCAAACAAGGGTTTCAGAGCAATCTAACATCTTTGCTTATCCAACCAGCAATTTTTAAGGTATCTACTAGCTAACTACACTCTGAAAAAAAATGAACAAGAGGCTTAAACCAGAGATTAAATGAGAATAGGAGTCATAATGCAATGTATTATAGTTCAGTTAATAACATCCTCTTCCCAGATGCTAAGAATGTAGCTCTTAGAAGAGTACTTGTCCAGTATGAATGAGATTTTGGATTCTCTTTTTTTTTTTTTTTTTGAAAGACTTTAAGGGTTTATAAGAAAAGGATGAAAACATGTCCCCCAGCCTGGGGAAGACTGTCAAGACATAGTAGAAACACAGTTGATCTGTTCATTGGAGTCACTCTCAGGATGCGGAAAGCACAGCTATTGCGGTGTTTAATTGTCACCTTACAGATTAAAATCACTTTTAACTTAAGATTTACTGAAAACACAAGGATTATGATAGCAATCACATATATTGAACAGGCAATGCTTGAGCCACTACTCTAAATGTTTGCAAATATCTTTGAAATTTTTCAAAACAAACAAACCAACAAGAACTAAAAATCCTTTCAAAAGCTGTGTGCCATCTTAAATATTACCTTATGCAACAAATAGTAGAAGGCATTTTACCCAGCTTGCCAATGTAAATACCTGAGTGAAGAGAAACAAAACAAAACAAAACAAACAAACAAACAAAAAACATGGAGGTCTTTTCACCCAAGTACAAAGGGCTACATGACATAGTACATAAAAATCTAACAGAATATTGATATCTTCTGCTTTTCCATCATGGGTTAATAATCCATTTCAATTTTTTTTTTAAATATTAGTTTATTTACTTTACATCCTGAGGGTGACCCCTCCCTCCCTGGCTTTCTTTTTTCTTTTTTTTTTTTTTTTTCAATGCAGTTTATTCAGGAACCTTGAACAATCTTCTGACCCTGGGGAAAGCCAACCTCAGCATGCCACGTGGGCAATGCAGATAGGTCCACATACATAGAAGCAAGCCAGAGCCTCAACCTTAGCCAAATGTGGAGTTGTTCGTGACAGAGAGCACTCACCATCTGGAAGGTGGAAGGCGGAAACCAGCTCCATCTTTCAGGCGCGGCATTCCGCAGCTCTCTACAGTTCCCCCTTTTTGTTTTAGACGCATCAGGCAAGAGTAGAGGTCTGATCTCTGATATTAGAAATAAATTGGGACTTTGTACTGATGTTCATTTAGGTGTCATCCACCCAAAGAGCATCAGACCGGTCTGATACCTTTTTCTCAGAGGTGGGACCTGGGGCATCAACCCGCATGCAATCAGACATGCTCTTCTCTGGGTCCAAAGCGGCTGACCCTTAGTGCAGTGCTAACCATGTACAAAACACATATCTTCCTATCTGCACTCAAACCACTCAAAGCCTTCTTAGACATCAAAGTGTAACTAAATTCCTGCATACCTCCTGGAACTTTCTTCCATGACTTAGTCCTACATTGATTATTCTAGGCATACCAGTACTACTTGGAATCAAGAAATATTTTCTGCTTCTATGCAATCCTGTTCAGTATTTAGCATAGTGCCTAACAGGAATAGGTACTCTTAACACTTATTTCCTCAGGCATATGAAAGAGTGAGACACAATCAGTTTTAGGTAAAACAAAGGATTACATTTGCCTTTGTGTTTCTTCTGGAGTATAGTTGGGATTCTATAGGCTCATAAACCATGCCTAAAAAACTGCCACACCACATTCTCATAGTAAATGTGAGTGTAAATGTTATAATCATATTGATGACTATCTTTAGTAAGTGAGGAATATAGATATGAGGATCAAGGAAGACACTTTGAAACATCAAGTTGTCCAGAGACAACATAATACAGGTAGTTCATGAAAAAGAAATTCTAAAGTACTGTAATATATGTTCAGTAACACTAATTAATTTTAGAATTTAAATAATATTAAAGGCATGGCATTTTGTGATTATAAATAAAGAACATAGGTTAGATAATAAATCTTTGGATTACCTTGGGAAAATAGAACATAATTAACTCTACATTTTATTCCCAGAACCTAATAATGAGCCTGGCACATAAGGTTGTGTTTAGTAAATATCTGAGTTGGGCAAATGGACAGATTAGAATGAATGAATATAGGAAATTTGAATCAGCAACAAAAGAGTTCATATAAGCAAACTTGAATTCCACTGTTTCCTGCCACCAACACATAATTATTTCACTGAACATTTAGAATAAATACAGAAGGCTGGAAATTACCAGATTCTATTTTGAGACTCACAACTGACATCCCTGAAACCAAAGGACTTTGGTGATAATGTTTCTCCTGTATACATCAGGAAATTTAACTCTGCAAGCCAGTTCTCAAAAGCAAATACAATATGGCTTACACACAGAAAAAGACCAGCCACAGCAACACTGAGAAACTATTCTAATATCTTTCCAGATCAGAGGCCTCACAATGTGATTAACTTAATTAAACTTATATCATTTACTAATACTTCCTCTCAAAATATTTGGCTTGTTTCTTTTCCTTAGTACTTATTAGAATTATGCTTCCTAGTGCCTATATGGTTTTACATAACCAATTCTGGACAATGAGTTAAAATGAACTTTTCTATGCTGAGTTTAACAGAAGAATTGCTTGATTTCCCATGTTTCAGAGTCTGGCTATGTTCCTAACAGTTGCTTTTCCACACAGCTGAGTTGATGACAACTGACAACAGTTGATGACGAGTTCCACATAGATTGAGGGTGATGACAATGTGGAACTGATCTCCCGAAAGACTTGTGATGGAATAATATATTGAGAAGACAGAAAATAATAAACTCTTTGTTTTTAATCACTAATATTTCAATATGCTTATTCCTTGAGCATAGTCCAATCTACCAACTGATACTGTAGGCAAGGTAGTTTAGGTCTTTTCCAGTGCTACTATCCAATATTTAAATGTTAGGATCTATTTGCTACTAATAATGTGGAAAGTTATTAGTATAAAAAATGACATGGCAAAAAATAAAATTATACCAGCTAACATGGTAGTCCTAACATACAAAGCAGAGACAATTTTTGAAACAATTTTACTTGGCAAGAACAGACTCACATTATTCTTTCCTTTGATAGAAATCCATGAACTACAAAGGGAAATGTCTTGAAAAAATAGAATAGCAGACCACATGCAAGATGGCCTATGAAAAAAAGGTTATCCTTGGGATAGGGATGGGAATTCCTTAGAGAGAAAGTGTGAGAACATGGGAATTCAAAAAAGATATGTTACTGAGTCATTCTAAAGTTAACACACCAATACTTCACTCTAAAGACATTATATTACATGGTTCTTTTTATATCTATTTCCTCATTTGGGTACCAAAGCTCACCTAAGACAAGAGAGGGAATACTATCTATAGGTAACTGCTGAAAAAAAAAATGATGAGTACTGGGCTTTGGATTGCCTAAGGCTGTAATAGCTAACACATAAAAAAGGTGGAGTTGTAATATATGTCTCCTATTCTTTGTATCCATGCTGTTTGGATCCTATGTGTTTCTAATAAAACCTATGCTGTCGCTTACTTTAAATAAACCATTTACCAGCACTAAAGTCATTGTTTGTGATTTAAATTTTACTTGACTAACAACCACCCAAACAATAGGTGAACTAATAATGTTTCTATCCTGTGTGAAAAGAGGAGGCTGTATAAGATGTAGTAAACATACCATCTAGTTAAATCACTTCTCAGCTGCTTATGGCTCTGGATGCAAATTAGCACTGTGCTTTTTCAGACCCAACAGATGTTTCTGGATGTTTATTTTTATATGTTTCTCATCTGAGAAGTTACATGAAGAAAACAGGCAATGTAGGCTTTCATGGACTGCATGCTGTAGTAAAGATCATGATGAATTAGAACCTAAGGGCCTGCAGCTGGAATTCAATATCAGCTTCTTTGTTCTGTTATACATCTATTTGCTGGAGATAGTCCACCCTGCACCTAACATGAGTACACTAGCATTATAAGAAGACTGTGGATTGGATTTCTTTCCTCAAACAGAAATAAGGTAAAAGCATAAGAGTTTTCTAGTTTTAGGACTCAGTGAGGCCTTAAATGAATTTATATAATCAGATTTCGCACGACATTGAAGTATTCTACATGGAGGAAATGTTTCCAACCATCATGAAATGGTTATAAAGCAGAAAAAAAAACTGTTCACACTGTACTAAGAAATATGATCAAATATGTAGCTTAATCATTTATTTTATTACAAATCCAATATTTCTAATATTCCTTTTCCTATCTAGAAAAAAAGGAAGTTTTATCAGGTTAAATTATTCACTGTAAATCAACACAACAATTTAAATTATTTAAGTACTGCTGTCTCTTTAGATAAATTCAGTCTTTACAATGGTCTCTTCATTCCCCTGGTCACACTTAAAATAGTGATTGAGGTTTTCTCTCTCTCTCTCTCTCTCTCTCTCTCTCTCTCTCTCTCTCTCTTTAGCATTCCCAACACTTCTTTATTTTTAAAGTATTTTTAAGCTACAATGTATTAACTTCGTATCTCAGCTGTAGCCAGCTCCCTCATTCCCTCCCAATCCCACCCTCCCTCCCTCATCATCTCTCTGCCCCTTTCTAAGTCCACAGACAGGGGAGGTCCCCTCCCCTTCCATCTGACCCTAGCTTATCAGGTTTCTTCAGGACTGGGTGCAATGTCCATCTCTGTGGCCTAGCAAGGCTTCTCCTCCCTTGGGGGAGGGGGGTCAAAGAGCCAGCCATTGAGTTCATGTCAGAAATAATCCCTGTTCCCCTTACTAGGGAACCCCCTTGGATACTGACCTACCATGGGCTACATCCGAGCAGGGGATCTAGGTTATATCCAAAGACTTTCATGACTATAGGAAAATATTAAGTTATGGTTCTTCCAATCTATTTAATCAGATAGCATGAAAGAATAATATTTTTAATGTGTCCAGCATGCCTAAATTCTATAATGAATCTATGGAACCACCATTCAACAATTTTAAAAGAAGTTTTAAACCTGTTTTGCAACCCTACTATACAATTCATTTCTGACATAAATGAGTTTAGTTTGAAGAGGAATTAGAAAATGAAAAACAAACAAACAAACAAACAAAAAACAACAAAAAACCACTCTCTTTCAGAAATAGTACCTTTCCTTATCTCCACAGAAGAAGGGAATGGTTATTTCTCCTAGCCTAAACTAAATGAAAAACATCTCAAGATGAGAACAAAGAGCTTATTTATTTGTCCACTTCCATTTGGAGGTCGCAGGAAACTAAGGTATAATGTGGAATGAAACTCAATAGAGCAAGAGTTGTGAGTGGTAAGCTGTTTTCATAATGAAGATAGTGCCCTGATGTAAACAAATTCTGGGGCGTTAGTTTCTCTTTTGGAATAAGAATTACTTACACTCTAGGGTTCCCATAAGCAGTTGCCACACATACTAATATGTTACCAATATTTCTAAGAGTTTGAAGTTCAAAAATGAAACTCATGGTGCTAATATTAATCAAGGTTTTTAGGGATGGTTCCTCATGAGATTTCCATGAGGAGGTCTATTCCTTATATAGTCTTACTTCTAGATATTGCTAGAATCCCTTGGCTTCCACCTGATCAATCCAATCTCTACTTACATTTTCAAAACCACCTTCTCTTATCAGTGATCTTGGACCATGTTCTTTGTTTTGTATATAGAGTCTCATAGAGCCAGGCTATCCACAAATTTGATATGTAGTGTGGCTTTCAACTCTTGATCTCTTGGCCTCCCTGTCTGAAGTGTTGGAGTATACATGTATGATCACAGCCTACCATTGTGCTTCTACTTGTAAAGGCCTCTATTATTATATCAGCCCTTCTCACCTAATATAAGATACTACCATCATTTTAAAATCCTCCAACATATTATCAAGTTTTCATCTATCAGGTAGAGTAAATTCATAAGTTCTAGGTTTGGACATGGACATCTTTGCTAGACCATTCTTCAACTTATGAAAGATAAGTTCTAGGTTTGGACATGGACATCTTTGCTAGACCATTCTTCAACTTATGAAAGAGAAGAAGTAAGTAGAAGTATTCCTCTAGTAATCTGTCCCAACCTGAAAAATTGGGAACAAATGTCTTTAGTATTAGCTCCCTTTAGTAGTCTGTCCCACCCTAGAACAATGGTACCTCAAAACACTAGAGAAACACTATATAAATCATGAAAGCAGAAGTTAGAGATGGATCTTTAATGCCCATGCAAAGAAGTCACTTTGTTGAAGAATGTTGAGGTAAAAGATCACCAAATAACTCATGAAGACAACTCAAATACTGGCTTAAATATTTAATAAGTAGAAAAGTAACACACTACAAATAAGAGTTTTCTTGATTCTTTCTTCCCATTCTCATGTTTCATAAAACTTGAAGAAAGGGTATGAGAGAATGAGCAGTGGAAGGCAGGAAATTGGATGATAGATGAGTCTCAGGAGAGAGAAAATGTTGCAATTTCAAGTGAAGTTAAAATTATTACACTGGCTCCAAGATGGTGGCCACCAGTATACACCATACAAGAGAAGCAGGGGATCCAAAACTCTAAAACTGGTGAGTGGGTGGGCAGCTGAAGCCAGAGCATCGACTTTGAGGCTTCCCTGGCTAGAGGGGACAAACCTTGAGCTTCGATAGATGGGATCCAGGCCCACCATCGATGTCTCCAGGGTCTGAGAATGACAAACTATTGACCCCCTGCACTTTCTCTTGATTTGGCAGCAGTGGCAGTGTGATGACAATGGCAGGGAGTGCTTAACTCCAGGTATGAGGCCTCACTACTCTAGGTGCTAAAGAGTGGACTCAAATATGAGAGTAGAAAACAGGGCCCTCTGAGCTTTTCACATATGTTTGCAAGTGAGTGTGCCTGGGAGAGAGTGCATAGAGAGCCCCAGATCAGGGTACCTCTACACTAGCCACCACACATAGGTCCCCCCCCCACTACCCTAATGTAGGAGACATAGGGATCCCTAGGAGAGTGTTCTCAACATTGAAGCTCATGTTCTATGGGTCTCCCAATGGAGTTCAGGCAAAAAGTTCTTGGAACCAAGATGGTGCAACCCAGATAGATCTGAATACCTAAAGTACAGTAAGACAAACCTGTGGACCACTGAGGCATTCAGGGCACCTGCTCATGTACACTGAGCCTCAAACAGCTCCAGCAACCCCTTCTGCTCTAATGCTCTACCCTTCCAGGTACAGCCCTAGCAACCCGGTCCTTCAAGGCACACTTCTATGCACAATCTCTCACTTGTGCACATGCACCTGTGCCCTTTCTTCCTTAGCTTCATTTGAAATACCAACACTCACTATAAAATCTGTAGACCTCTCTCATCTTCCTGAAGAATACTGCAGACTTCAGAGATAAATGGATCCAGTCTGTGGTGCATGCTCCAGGAACAAACAGCAAAGGCTATATATCATCAGATGGCTAGAGGTTGGAGAAAGAAGACATCCAAAAAATTAAGGACAGCATAGCTTCACCAGTAACCCCCCAAATCAATGGATATTTTAATTCACTGGAAACACAGGAAAATGATCTCAATGATCTCAACTCTATGCTTATCCAGTTATTAGAGGCACATAAAAAAAAACAAAGCTCTTAAAGAAATACAGGCAAATAAAGCCAAACAAATAGAGGAACATATAGAGGCACATAAAGAGGAAACTAACAAAAAAAATAGAAGCCATCATGGACAGACAAGAATCCACATATAAACAGATGCAGTAAATGGTGCAAGACATGAAAACTGAATTTGAATCAATAAAGAAAATACACACTGAGAAACTCCTGGGGATGGAAAACCTAGTAAAGCAATCAGGAAGCACAGGAGTAAGCATTGCAAACAGAAATCAAGATATGGAGGAGAGAATCTCAGTTGTTGAAGCCACAATTGAAAAAATCAATAAATCTCTCAAAAATGACATAAAATCAAAAAAGGTCCTCAAACAAAAGATCCAGGAAATCAAGGACAATAAGAAAAGACAAAACATACAAATAATAATAGATGAAAAAGAAGATTCCAGGCTCCAAGGCCCAGAAAATGTTTTCAAGAAAATCAGTGAAGAAAATTTTCCAAACTTAAGAAAGAGATGTCAATTAACATACAAGAGGCTTGCCAAATAGATTAGAGCAGAAAAGAAACTCCTCACATCACAGAATAGTCAAAACACTAAATCTACAGAACACAGAAAAATATTAAAAGCAGCAAAGGGAAAAGGCCAAGTAACATATAAAGATAGACCTATAAGCATCACACCAGAGTTCTCAACAGAGAAAACCAGAAAGCCAGAAAGGCCTGGGCAGACATTATGTACACTCTAAGAGACCATAGATACCAGCCTGGACAACTATACCCAGCAAAGATTTATTTTCTTAATTAACTTTTTCTTTGTTTATATTAATTACATTTTATTTGCTTTGTATCCCAGCTGTAGCCCCATCTCTCATTCACTCCCAATCCCACCCTCCCTCCTTCATCTCCTCCTAGGCCCCTCTCCAAATCCACTGATAAGGGTGGTCCTCCTCCCCTTCCATCTGACCTTAACTTATCAGGTCTCATCAAGACTGGCTGCAATGTCCTCCACTGTAGCCTAGCAAGGCTGCTCTTCCCTCGGGGGGGGGGAGGGGTGGAAAGAGCCAGCCACTGAGTTAATGTCAGAGACAGTCCCTGTTCTCCTTACTAGGGAACCCACTTGGATACTGAGCTGCCATGGGCTAGCTCTAAGCAGGGGTTCTAGGTTATATCCATGAATGGACCTTGGTTGGAGTATCAGTCTCAGAAAAGACCCCTGTGCCCAGATATTTTGTTTCTGTTCCCAGCAAAGATTTCAGTCACATGGATGGAGAAAAAAAATATTCCATGGCATAACAAAATTTAAACCATATCCACACAGAAACCCAGCCTTATAGAAGATACTAGAAGGAAAACTCCAATCTAATGAAATCAACTACACTCCAGAAAACACAGGATGTACATAACTTCACAACAAAAAATCAAAAGAAAACAAGCACACAAACACACTATTACCACCAACTCCACCATAAAAATAAAAGGAACTAAAATTCATAGATCAATATTATCTGTCAACATCAACGGGCACAACTCTCCACTAAAAACAAAAAAGTTCAGACTAAAAGGATGGTGGTGGAAACAAGATCCAACACTATGCTCCATCCAAGAAACACACCTCTACAAGAAAGACAGACACTACCTCAGAGTAAAGGATTGTAAAAAGGTTTTTCAAGTAAATGGACCCAGAAAACAACCTGCAGTAGCTATCCTAATATCTAATAAAATAGACTGTCCACCAAAATTAATCAAAAAAGATGAGGAGGGACACTTCATTCTTATCAAAAGAAAAAATCTACCACACAATTCTGAACATTTATGCCCCAAATTTAAGAGCACCTGCATTCATAAATGAAATGCAATTAAAGCTCAAATCACACATTGATCCCAACACCTTAATAGTGGGAGACTTCAACAGTCCACTCTTACCAAGAGACAGGTCATCTAGACAGAAGCTAAATAGGGAAATAATGACACTTACAGAGGTCTTAAATCAAATGGACCTAATAAATGTCTAAAGAACATTTCACCCAAACAGCACCCAGTGGAAACTTCTTAAAACTTGCCGTAGAGTTGGGCATAAAGCAAGCCTTAACAGCTACAAGAAGACTGAAATAATCCCTTGTATCCTATCAGATCACCATGTGCTAAAACATCAAAAATAACAAAAAGCCTACACACACATGAAAACTAGACAACTCTCTACTCAACAACAGCAGGCTTAGAAGAGAAATTTAAAAAAAAAAGAAATTAGAGATTTCCAAAAATTAAATGAAAATGAAGCCACAACTTACCTAAATTTATGGGATACAATGAAAGCAGTGCTAAGAGGAAAGTTCATAGTATTAAGTGCCTTCAGAGAGAAGTTAAGATTCTCATACAAGCAACATAACTGCACAGCTGAAGTCTTAGGGGAAAAACAGAAGCAGACATACCCAAGAAGAGTAGATGTTTAGAAATAATCAAACTTAGGCTGAAATCAATAAATTAGAAGCAAAAAGAGTAGCCCATGGCAGTTCAGTGTCCAAGTGGGTTCCCTAGTAATGGGAACAAGGACTGTCTCTGACATGAACTGATTGACCTGCTCTTTGATCACCTCCCCCTCAGGAGGGTGTAGCCTTACCAGTCCACAGAGGAAGACAATGCAGCCACTCCTGATGAGGCCCTATAGACTAGTATCAGATGGAAGGTGAGGAGGATCTCTCCTATCAGTGGACTGGGGAAAGGGCATGGCTGGAGAAGATGGAGGGAGATTGGGATTGGGAGGGGAAGAGGCAGGGAGCTACAGGTGGGACACAAAGTGAAATAACTATAATTAATAAAAATAAAATAATAATAAAAGGTGAAAAAACGAAACAAAGAGAACAATTCAAAGAATCAATGAAACTAAGAGCTGGTCCTTCGGAAAATCAACAAGGTAAACAAACCCTTAGGCAAACTAAAAGGCAGAGAAAAATTATCCAAATCAACAAAATCAGAAATGAAAAGGGAGACTTAACTACAGACACTAAGAAAATTCAAAGAATCGTTAGGTTTTACTGCAGAAGCCTATATGCCACAAAATTTGAAAATCTAAATGAAATGGACAATGTTCTTGATAGATTCCATTTACCAAAGTTAAATCAAGATCAGTTAAATAGATTAAATAATCCTTTATCCCCCATGGAAATAGAAGCAGGGCCAGTTTCAGTGCAGAATTCTAGCAGTCCTTCGAAGAAGAGCTAAATCCAATACTCTTAAAACTATTCCATAAAATAGAAATAGAAAGAACATTACAAAACTCAATCTATGAGGCCACAGTCACCTTGATACCTAAACCACACAAAGACCCAACAAAAAGAATACTTCAGACCTATCTCTCTTATGGACATTAATGCAAAAATACTCAGTAAAATACTTGCAAACCGAATCCAAGAAGACATAAAACATCTCATCCTCTTCCCCTTCCATTTGACCCCAGTTTATCAGGTCTCATCAGGAGTGGCTGCATTGTCCTCCTCTGTAGCCTGGCAAGGCTACTCCCCCCTCATATGGAGGTGATCAAAGAGCCAGCCACTGAGTTCATGTCAGAGACAGCCCCTGTTTTCCATCTCTTAATGATAAGCAATGACACATAAAACTAGATGGATGCAAGAACCTTCATCCAAACTTTTCTTGGAATTTACACTACAGTAATTCAATTTTAAAATTTGAATTAAATTGGAAAATCACATCTAACTTGGAGAGGGGCATGGGAGGAGATGACGGACAAAGGGTGAGATTGGTAGGGAATAAGGGAGGAGCTACGGCTGGGATACAAAGTTAATAAACTGTAATTAATATAAAAATAAAAATTTAATAAAAAAGAAAAAAAGAGATGGGAAAAAAATCTCATCCACCATGACCAAGTAGGCTTCATCCCAGGCATGCAGGGATGGTTCAATATATGGAAATCCATCAATGTAATTCACCATATAAACAAACTGAAGGAGAAAAATTACATGATCATCTCCTTAGATGACAAAAAATATGTTTGACAAAATTCAACACCCATTCATTTTTAAAATCTTGAAGAGATCAGAAAAGTCTGGCACTTGGCTTAATGTTGTACCTGTGCTTTTTTGAACATGGTTTCATTTTGCTTCCTCTTTATAGTTCCATTCTCCTATCATTTTGTATGGTCAAGTACAGCTCATTTCCAAGCAGCAAGTGTACAACTCACAATTAAGTGCAATAAAAATGTTAAGAAGATAGTAAATAAACTTTAGGGAGTGTAGAAAATATAATCATCTAAGAAACTTCCCTTTCCATGGGTCAAATTTGTTTAAAAATTTCTCATGAAATTAGTTGGTTGAGTTTTGTCAGATTTCTCAAATGCTAATGCTTTAGGGCCTGCAATTACTCAACATTTGTAAAGAATATGTTTTGATTCCTCCTTAAGACCAGATGGGGTCACTACATAGAAAAATATCTTAGAATGTGTTATCCTGTGTCTACCCCTTCTGATAACATTTATCCCTCATCACAAGTTACAAGGACACAGGTATTTAGGAGGCCAGCATCCTGGTAGGTGAGAGTTTTTAAGATGATTTTTTTTTATTGTTATTGATTCCCTTTTCCCCACATGAAAAGGGAAGCTTATAAACTCGGAACGCATGTGTCATTAGGACAACTTCAAGGGCACTGTCTCTGGAAGTCCATTTAAGTTCCTAACATTTGTTAAAACTGTGAACAGGAATCCAGTTCTGCAAGAATAAATAGAAATCAATAATAGTTAACAAAATATAAAGCCAAAATTATACATAAAGGGCTCTGTGAAAGACTATGTTTTTAAAGATAAATATATACCTGACTAAAAGAACACTCTAACCCATATCAAATTAGGGTTGCAGTTTGCTCAGATGGTGGGAAAATTAAAACGGTACGGGTTAAGGCTGTAAATCTCCAGATTTATAATGCAGCATCACTGAATTAATAAAAACCAGATGTCATTAATATCCCAGAAGCTTTGAGAAAAACATGATTAATAACTAAACCTGGTAAGAATTTTTAAAATAACTATTATTTATTTATTTATTACTTTTTGTTCACTTTGTATCTCGGCTGTGGCTCCCTTTCTCATCTCCCTCCTTCCTTCTTCTCCCCCTATGCCCCTGATAGGGTAGGACCTCCTCACCTTCTATCTGACCCTAGTCTATCAGGTCTCATCAGGGCTTTCTGCATCATCTTCCTCTGTGGCCTGGTGGGGCTGCACCTCTCAGAGAGAGGTGATCAAAGTGCCAGCCACTAAGTTCATGTTAGAGACAGCCCCTGCCCCCCTTACTGGGGAACCCACTTGAAAAATGAGTTGCCATGGGCTACATCTAAGCAAGGATTCAAGGGATATCCATGCAAGGTCCTTGTTTGGAGTATCATTCTCACAAAAGACGCTTGTGCCCAGATTTTTTGGTTCTGTTTTTCTTCTTGTGGAACTCCTGTCCCCTCTTGGTCTTTCTATCTCCCCCTTCTTTCATAAGATTCCCTGTACTCTGCTCAAAGTTTGGTTATGAGTCTCAGTATCTCTTTCAATACCCTGATGGGTAGAGTCTTTCAGAAGCCCCTTGTAGAAGACTCCTGTCCTATTCTTTGTTTTCTCCTACTTACAATGTCTATCCTTTGGCTAAAACATTTTAAATACTTCCCCTAGAATAACTTTCAGAGTACTAAGCATGTTCACCTTAAGCTCTTTGAAAAAAAAAAAAAAGATTCCAAAAGGGCTCTTTCATTGCTGTGAGGCAGCCATATTTGACTAAATATCATTCTAGTCTCAAGTTTTTAGCAGAATTGCCACCTACACAATTCTCGCCCCAGAAACAATTACCCTTTCTCCTCTCCTCACACTAATCTTGAGTATCTGCAGTATAGAGTTCAGGGATAAAAGCAATCCAGCTCTGTAGGCAAAGTCAGTATCTCACCAGATAGAGGTACCTGGGGAAAAGCAGATAAAGGAAGTCAGTGTCCTTATCTGCAGCAGGAAGTCTAGTAAAGTCAGAGATTTCAGAAAAGTGTCTGAGCCATACAGTTCTATTCTTTGTGGCCACATCCAGGATTACCTAACATAAAAATAGACACACTCATCAATTCCCACAGTTGCAGGCCAAGCACCCCAAAGCCTGACTGATTCATAACTACCAATAAAATTGAAACAGGCAATTTTAGAGCTGAGGCATAAGCTTTTCCTCTGAGAAGTTAAGGCCAGTAATAATATAAACAGCTCCCTTTTCTGCTAAACTCTTTTATAATTTGATTTGATTTGAGTATTATTGATGTTACAGACCAAGTCTCATTCATTATTTAGGAGATAACCCCAAATAGTTAGTCCATAAGTCTGAGACTCCAACTTCAGAACCAAGGTGTCTCATAATTATCCATCTCTACAACCACATTTTGGCTAAGGATTGGGGGAGATAATATGAAGAGTTTCAATATATCTTTACAGTATGTGCCATTGTATATATTAGTATGTAAAGCTTAAATCCTGGGCACTTAGACTTTAGAGCTTAGCACAAAACCACAGAAGCAACAATGGTAATTAAGGGATTGTATCAACTTGGAAAGGTGGTATACTAGTGCCATTATAACTCAAAAATTACAGATATCTCCCTTTATGTCTATACTCATAGGGCCATTGTACAATACAGGATATATAGAGGCAAGTAACAATATTTGAAGCTCTAAGTTTCTAACCAGCATGATTAAAAATGAGGGCTTATTTGAGATAAATTTGACTTTAAGAAATTATATAAAATATTGTGTATGTATCCAAATCTATGATGTAAAATTTCTAATCAGTACACAACTTTTGGCAGGCACCCTATCAGAAATTCAGACCAATTCAGTATCTAATAAGCATACAGGCTTAATTATATTAATAATTAGACAAGATGTCTCCTTTATCTTAAGCATATTCCTACAGAAAAAAAAGGAGCATTACAAAACAGTTACTCTATCAGATAAAATCAATATTTGAAAAAGCAAGATAAAGTATAGATCCTTTTCAATGTTTACCAGTGTACAAGATTTATGTATGCCCACCAATGTCTCAAAGAAACACCATTTTAGTTTGTTTTCTATTGCTGTTGTTAACACTATGACAAAAAACAAATTAGGGAGAAAAGGATTAATTTCAAATTACTGTTTATATTTTATCACTGAAGGAAACCATGGCAAGAGCTCAAGGCAGGGACCCAGATGCAAACTATGAAGAAAATATCTAAAGGAGATACTTCTTATTGGCTTGCTCTCTCTAGTCAGCTCAGCTATGTTCCTTATTCAACTCAGAACCACCTTCTAGGTATGGCACTGGCTAGACTTGGTCTTCTTCATACATTAATTAGAAAGCAAACAAAACAATGTAACCTACACATGACCAGAAGCCAATGTGATAGTGTCAATTCCTCAACTAAAGTTCCATCTTTCTAAGCATCCTAAGTAGAAAACCAAAAAAAAAAAAAAAAATCTATAAGAAGTACCAAGGCAGGACCATAAGTACAGATTATTTTTCCAAGTAAACAATAGACAGAAACAGCTGTATTGGCTCTCTCCTGGGGTAGGGCAAAATGTAAAACATTCAGCTGTTAAACTATGCAGTCTTTAGACAATCACTGGCATGTTAGCTACACTCTTGGGTCTGCTAAAGAAATCACAGGCAGTCAAATTAATACATGTATCACAGTATGCAACAGTGAATCCCCAGGATTCAGCACAGCCTGATTAGTAGTAACAGCAAACCAAGGGAAGGAGGGATTAAAGGATAAACTACTCAGTCATCAAGGTATGAACTAACTCAGTTCAACAGTAACAAAGACTTAGCTTATGTTGTTCCCTACCTAAAATAACTTTATCTCTCCCTCTGGCTCCATTCATCTTTCAAAGTCTAACTTCAACCCTATCTTCTATGTGAAATTTGAGGGAATATTTGGGATTTGTATTATCCAAAGTTTTATAGAACTATGACTCTACAATTCACTAATTGTTTCATCCACGGTACATATAATTTCCATGCTCAAAATGATGTGAGCTTTTATTTCTTTGTATTTTTAACTAGAAGCTACTAAATTGCTACATTTCATGGGTAGTTAATCTTACTACAAAACTTTGGTAATCTTATGAATTGCCAATTTTCACTTGACCAAATAAGGGCAGTTTTTAAATAATTAGGAAATTGCCACTCTGTATAAAAATGAACTAGGTAATAAGGACCAACTTTTTACATGAAACAACATAACCAGCTGGTAAAGATCTGAATTATCAAGGAAAACAATAGAGAAGAAACAAGTTACTGACAGGCAGCCAGGTCCGGGGATTTCAGCAACTGCAGAGAGAAGGGCAGCCAGTCCTTCCAGAGAATAAATGATGAATCTGTCATTCATGGTGAAATAAATGATGTGCCCCCTTTAATTTGCATGAAACAGAGACTTATAAACCTTGGGCAGAGATTTTGAGAGTGAATGTGTTTGATTTGCTGGGGCTAGGGGTACCAAGGATGCTTCATGTAATAATACATCCCTATCATAGGAGAGGGGACAAAGTACTTAATTACCCCATGAGTGGGGGAAGAACTCCAGGTATGGCTAAAAGTCATTGGTTGAAAGACACGTCATTAAAGTAGAGTGGGTGTTTCCAGGAATTCCAAGGTGCTTGATGAATGGGTTTCTTATCAGGAAAATATTGGGCTTGTAGTCTCCCTGAAGGTTATGTGACACTCCTTAGAAGATTTGGGGTTGCCCAGATCAGGTAGATAGGGAACCCAGCTGAGAAAGGGAGTCTGTCATATTATAACAAGCTCAGAGGCTATCCAGAAATGCCAGACTTCAACCTTAATAGCAGGGTCACATTAGAAGGAAACAAGGGTTATATACACATTAGGGAGTGGGTAGAGGTATTCAGTGTGAGTGTACATCATTGGGTGGGGCCAAGGTGCTAGGAATGCTTCATTTGTATGAAAAGGAATTCCAGGTAAACTTGAAACCTGGCTACCAGGCTAAATGACTACATCAAGGATGGCAAAGGTGGGAGTCACAAGGATACATGCACTGGGACATGCAAATCTAGAGCAGAGAGGAATTTTTCCTACTTCTTCTAGTATCAAGATGAGAATTTCAGGAATGGACATGTCTTGACCTCATTCTTGCTCTGGGCCAACTCCCCTGGTCACACAGCTTACTGAGTCTACATTGGACCATCTCTCATAACCAAATGAAGCTTCCATTACTGGCACTGGGTTATATCTAATTGAAGTGTTAGCCAAAGGGGTTCCATGGATATTCCAAAACAATCTAGGCTGTTGCCAAGACAATAGCTTGTCCTGCACAAATTGAAAGCAAGTCCCCATTGCTGAAGACAACATCCATGCAATTCATTGAACATTGAAAAGTTAAGCTAGTACCTATATAGAACCTTTGTCCATATGTTCTATTGTCTTTACTATAGGAATGTACTCTGCAGGCTACCAAAAGTGGAACTTAAAGAACAACCCAGCCACCTTTGATTTACAATTGTGTTGTTAGGCCTAGCAAGATCCTAATTTCTGAGCAGGCAGATGAAGGGAACTCTGAGACCAAATTGACACAAATGCAAGAGGTGTATTCAAGTCATCACATGATGCGGCTGCCCTCCAAACCAGCAAGAAACAGCACCAAGAGACAAAAGCACACCCAGGGCCCCCAATGCACCTAACAATGACAAAGAAAAGATATGTCCTATGCTTTCTTTAGAACTTCAAAAAAACCTTTGCTGGGCTGAAGAGATGGATTAGCATATAAACTGCTTACTATCAAAACTGATAAACTAACATTGATCTCCAGATTCTATATGATAGAAAGAAGGAGAGAGTCAGCTCCTATAGGTTGTGTTCTGACCTCTATACATATACCATGACATGTGCACCAATATACATACATAGGCATAAATGAATGCAATAATAAAAGCTTATTCTGTACTTTTCTGTAACGATCTCCATCGGTTGCAGAGAAGTTTCCTTAATGAAGGTAGAGGGTTTCACTTATCTATAGGTATAGAAGTAAATGTTTAGATTGTTTTTGCTGATTTAGTAAAGTAGTGGTTATAGGTTCACTTTCAGGGTCCATGATTTCACTATCCCTGGGTAGTTGGCTATGTTTCCAGTATCAGACTTATTTTCCCTCTTTTTAAGAGTATCTTAAGCCCAATTAAAGAGCTAGGGGTGACCACTAAGGTATGGATAGTACTACTGCACATATACAGTTTTCATGCCTTGCTGGGTTTTGGTATGTTTCATAAGCATAGCCTGCAAGGGCAGTTGGTTGCTTCTCTCCTTTGGAAGCTCTCATGGCACCTTGTTATTCGATGAAAGGTTGTCCTCAAGATAGAAGCATATACCATTCACACAAATTCCAGCTTAGGAGCTTTAGGGCCCTACATCTTAAGTACATGCTGTCTTCGGGAATAGAGACTTATCTGGAGAGAAAGATCAGCTCTTAGAACACTGGCCACAAAAGTCATGATTTCCTTGTTTTTAATTGCTGAGTAGTATTCTATTGTGTAAATTTACCGTAATTTCTATACCTGGTCTTCAACTGAGGGACATTTGGGTTGTTTCCAGCTTTTGGCTATTACAAATAAAGCTGCTGCTATGAACACAATTGAGCAAATGTCCTTGTTGTGTACTTGAACATCTTTTGAATATATGCCCAGGAGTAGTATAGTTGGATCTTGAGGTAGCACTATTCTTAATTGTCTGAGAAAGTGCCATATTGATTTCCCAAGTGGTTGTACAAGTTTATATTCCCACCAGCAATGGAGGAGGGTTCCCCTTTCTCAACATCCTCTTCAGCATGTGTTCTCACTTGAGTTTTTGATCTTAGCTATTCTGATGGGTGTAAGGTGAAATCTCAGGGTCATTTTGATTTGCATTTCCCTGATGACTAAGGAAGTTGAACATTTAAGTGCTTCTCTGCCATTTGATATTCCTCTATTGAGAATTCTCTGTTTAGCTCTGTACCCCATTTTTAATTGGATTACTAGATTCGTTGCTTTTTAACTTCTTTAGTTCTTTATATATTCTGGACATTAGCCTTCTGTCAGATATAGGGTTGGTGAAGATCCTTTCCCATTCAGCGGGTTATCATTTTCTTCTGATTACAATGTCCTTTGCTTTACAGAAGCTTTTCAGTTTCATGAGGTCCCATTTATTGATTGTTGATCTTAGAGCCTGTGCAGTTGGTGTTCTGTTCAGGAAATAGTCTCCTGTGCCAATGAGTTCAAGGCTCTTCCCCACTTTTTCTTCTAAGCAGTTTAGTGTTTCTGGTTTTATATTGAGGCCTTTGATCCACTTGAAGTTTAGTTTTGTGCACGGTGAATAGTGAGAACTAGAGAAGATTATCCTGAGTGAGGTATCCCCGAAACAAAAAGACACACATGGTATATACTCACTTATAAGTGGATATTAGACATATAATATAGGATTCTCATATTAAAATTTTTACACCTAAATTAGCTAATCAAGAAAGAGGACCCTGGGTAAGATGCTCAATTTTCATTCAGAAAGGCAAACGGGAGGGACATCGGAAGATGGAGAAAAGAGGGAACAGGACAGGAGCCTACCACAGAGGGCCTCTGAAAGAATCTACCCAGCAAGGGTACCAAAGCAGATGTGGAGACTCATAGCCAAACTTTGGGCAGAGTGCAGGGAATCTTATGAAAGAAAGGGGAGATAGAAAGACCTGGAGGGGACAGGAGCTCCACAAGGAGAAAAACAGAACCAAAATATCTGGCACAGGGGTCTTTTCTGAGACCTATACTTCAAACAAGGACCATTCATGGAGATAACCAAGAACCTCTGCAAAGATGTCATGGCAGGTCAGTGTCCAAGAGGGATTCACTAGATAAGGGAACAGGAAATGTCTCTGACATGAACTCAGTGGTTCAATCTTTGATCACCTCCCCCTTGGGGAGGGAGCAGCCCACTGGGCCACAGAGGAAGACAATACAGTCAATCCTGATGAGACATGATAGATGAGGGTCAGATAGAAAGGGAGGAGGACCTGCACTATCAGTGGACTGGGGAAGGGGCATAGGAGAAGAAGAGGGAGAGAGCATGGGATTGGGAGGGAGTGAATGAGGGCCAACAGCTGGGATACAAAGTGAATAAACTGTAACTAATATTTTTTTTTAAAAAAGAACACTGGCAGCTCTTGCATAGTATGTGATTTCAGTTCTCATCACCCATATCAGCTGGCCTACAACTGTCTTATATTTCAGTTCCAATAGATCCAAAACTCTCTTCTAACCTTCATAGACACTGAGATATCATGTGGTACACTGACATACATACAGGCAAAGCACTCATACACATAAAAATAAAAAGGAATAAATGTAAAAAGAAATTTTATACAAAAAAATCAGATGAGGATTTCTTCACTCCTGACTCTTCTCATGTATGCAAGAAAGAAGAAAATGAAATCAAGGTCTAAAACAAAAGAGAAATAACATGTTCTTAAGGGTCTGTCATGATTATGAACACAAAAGTATCAAAAATATGTACAAACACCATAGCAAAGTCACAGTACAAAAGATTAATAGAATTTTTGATGTTTGGGTTTTTTTTTTTCTTTTAATAACAACTTGAAAGGGAAATTTGAAAGTTAATTGTAATGTTATCAAGCAATAATGTTTAAAATTAAGGTTTTAAAATATTGCTACATATAAACTATAAATTATTGCTGAAAGAAATTTAATAATATTGCAGGTGTTGTAGAAACCTAATATAGTGAAAACTTCATGCCATCTATTAGGGTAACCCTAGGGAGGACTCCTACTAATGGAGGATCAAAAGTGTGAACTGGCCATCTTTTGTAGCTAGTCAAGGCTTACAGTAATAGGACTGAGATGTATTCCTTTGAGTTAAGGTTTGGGGTGGAGGAGGGCATCCAGTGGACTTCCCTAAAAAATCCTGGCTGATGATAAGACAGAATGTCACTCTCTAAAAACTGACAGCAGGCCCCATTGTCAAGAACAACTTCTACACAGCTCACTGAACATAGAGAGGCTGAGTTGATGCAGATATGCAGTATTTATCCCTATGTTACAGTCTCTTTGGCAGGATAAGATACTCTGTATGTTACAGAGAAAGAAACCGGGACACCAAACCAGCCACAAAACCCTTGATTAACAATCAGTCCTACCTGCAATGTGTGCTGATGCAATGGTAGAGAAGAACTATGGGAGTGGCCAACCAATATTTGGTTTACCTTGAGGCCCAGACTAAGAGAGGGAGCCTATGTCCTACACTGCCTGAATAAGCAGGAACCAAAGAAAGGATAGTTCAGAGAGCTAGGGTAAAACTAAAAATGACTGGCAATTAAAAAAATTCATCAAATTATTCCTAATGATATTCTGATATATTCATAGATCATAGAGGCTTTTCTTGGCAGCAAATATGTGCATATACAGAGACTCACACCTAAATATTATACAGAGAGAGTCTAAATTGGAGGTCTCCATCAGATCCCTCACCTCAAAGATTGGAGAACCCCACAGAAGAAGGAAAACCAAGACTGTAAGAGTCAGAGGAGCTAGAGAATACCAGGAGAACATAGCTCACTTAATAAACATGGACTCACAGAGACTGAAGCTGAAAGCACTGCAGGAGTCCACACTAGGTTCTCTATGTATATGTTATGACTGCTAGGTTAGTGTTTTGTGGGACTCTTAACAGTGAGAAAGTGTTTCTCTGGCTCTTTTTTTTTAATAATATTTGTATTGATTCTTTTGCAATTTCACATTATTCACCCTGAACACACTCATTTCCTAATCCTTCATTGTCTTCCCCCTACTTTTGTGACCTCTCCAAATAAAATTACAAATTTGTTGTCTATATACACACTGAAGCATACTGAAGGTCTCAGTAGCCTGTCTCTTGAATACCCATACCCCTGTCAGAAGCTATCAACTGTGGATAGCTAACTTCAGCATCTTTATCACACCTTTTTTCCAAATAAATTCTTTATTAAATTTTTTACATTAATTATATTTTATTCATTTTGTATCCCAGCTGTAGCCCCCTCTCTCATTATCTCCCAATCCCACCCTCCCGCATTCATCTCCCATGCCCTTCTCCCAATCCACTGATAGCAGAGGTCCTCCTCCCCTTCCATCTAACACTAGTCTATCAGGTCTCATCATGGCTGGCTGCATTGTCTTCCTCTGTGATCTGGCAAGGCTGCCCCCCATCTCCGGAGGAGGTGATCCAAGAGAAGGCCACTGAGTTCATGTCAGAGACAGTCCCTGTTCTCCTTACTAGGGAACCCACTTGGATACTGAGCTGCCATGGCTTACATCTGAGCAGGGGTTCGATCAATCCTCACTCAGAAAGACAAGTGGTATGGATATTGGAAAAAGGAGAAAACAGGAAACAGGACAGGAGCTTACCACAGAGGGCCTCTGAAAGACT
Organism: Meriones unguiculatus; assembly: GCF_030254825.1. Classification (NCBI taxonomy): domain Eukaryota; kingdom Metazoa; phylum Chordata; class Mammalia; order Rodentia; family Muridae; genus Meriones; species Meriones unguiculatus. Next base: position 78,649,036 of record NC_083369.1, on the reverse strand, counting down.
CTACTCAGAAGGATACCAAAGCAGATGCTGAGACTTACCAACATTTTAATGACATCTTTGATGACATTCTGTTTAGTCTCCTAATTTTGCGGGAGTGGGGGGGGTTGTGGTATGGTTTATCACAGAAGCCTTCCATGTCTCTCTTTTTCAACTGTGCATCTGTAGAGATAAATATCACTGCAAAAGGTAGCTTCCTTGCTCTTTACAGTCAGCAGGATCAGAGATCATGAGCTTCCACATGGTCTCTGCAACATAATTGACCACAAACACCACCTTTTGCCTGCTCCTGAGACTCATTACCTTCTACTCAGTTGCCTTGACCAGACTGCCTTGTTTTGCCTTGTTTGGCTATCATTTCTAGGAGGCCTGCTTTCTCCTAAAGAGGAAATGAAGGAAGAGTGTCTCTGAGGAACAGGGGAGGTAGTCAGGGAGCTGGCAGGAATAATGGAAGGGGAAGCTGTGATTGGAGTGTATTGTATGAGGGAAAAAACATTTTCAATAAAAATTAATGAATATATCATCTTCATATATTCTTCTCAATTATAACAATATCTGAACCAAATTCATTGTACTTACATTGGCAAATAACAGTAAGATACATCTATTGATACAGTAGAGAAACATCATTATGCTGAGTAGAAAGACCAGAAACAGAACTATTACATATGGCCAAATTATTTTCAATGAATACACCAAATTAATTTAATTAGGCAAAACAATGGCTTTCTAACATTCATAATAGCTAGGTATGATACCTTTTATTAAAATGAACCTTTCTAGAAATATTGGTAGAGCAGTAAGACATCTATATTTTTTAAAGTGAATCTGTACCCAAGTCTTGTATCATCACAAAAAAATATAAAACAAAACAAATAAAACCCTTAACTCTGAAAGGAAGATAGTCAGCTATAAAATTCAAAACTAGTCTCAGAAAATACCTCTATGCCAGATTTTTTGGTTCTGCTGTTCTTGTGGAGCTCCTGTCTTCTCCAGTACTTACTATTTCCCACCTCTTTAATAAGATTTCATGCACTCTGCCCAGTGGTTGTCCATGAGTCTCAGCATCTGCTTTGATATCTTACAAGATAGAGCTTTTCAGAGGCCCTCTGTGGCAGGGTCTTGTCCTGTTTCCTGTTTTCTTTTTCTTCTGATGTCTTTGCCTTTCTGAATGGGGACTGAGCATTTTAGCCAGAATCCTCCTTCTTGATTAGTTTCTTTAGATGTACAGATTTTAGTAGGTTTATCCTGTATTATATGTCTAATAGATAACCTAGAACCCCTGCACAGATATAGCCCATGACAGTTCAGTGTCTAAGTGAGTTCCATAATGATGAGAACAGGGATTGTCTCTGACATGAAGTGATTGGCCTGCTCTATGAACATCTCCCCCTGAGGGGGGAGCAGCCTTACCAGGCCACAGAGGAAGACAATGCAGCTACTCTTGATGAGACCTGATAGACTAGGATCAGAAGGAAGGAGGGGAAAACCTCCCCTATCAGTGGACTTGTGGAGGGGCGTGCATGGAGAAGGGAGAGGGAGGGTGGGACTGGGAAGGGAGGAGGGAGAGAGCTACAAGGGGGATACAAAAGGAAGAAAGTATAATTAATAAAAATTAAAATAAAATAACACAAAAAATTCAAAACTAGAAAATAATTTAAAAAAAGAAATATGGCAATGATTTTTTACGTGGGACCCAAGGCATGATTTACAAAATATATGTCTAGTATAAGACTTTAATTCAAATTATGCAAAGAACACTTAAAACTAAAAATAAGAAATAAATATAACAAAGAATAAATAAACAACTGAACATTAAAAAAATTGAAGTTATTTTAAAATGGGTAAAAGGCCCAAACAAAATGCTACCAAGAAGATATGCAGATACACATATGAAAATATATTAAAATTCACGTTGTTATGGAATTTTAAATCAAAAGGAGCTATCACAACTCACCTACTAGAGAAGACAAAGTAGTTACATAAACCTCTGGAGTGAATGATAAACAGGAACTCATTCACATTTGAATTTTATTTTGGTGGCTTTTCCTAAGACTCAGCATTTTTTTATCATATAACTCATTAATCATGTTACTGGTATTTACCTAAATGAATGGAAAATTGGTGTCCACATAAAAACAAGTTGATGGGGACCCTGGTGTCAGGTACATGCAGATTTGTGTTCTTGGGAATCTAGGATAGGAATTTCACTTAAGCCAGATTAAGTGCTGTTCAGGGCAGCTAGTAAGACTAGCCCTTTGAAAAAGTATATAGTTACAAGAGCCTCCTTCATAAGCTCAAAAAAATTAGAAGAAACCAACATGTTTTTCAGAAAGTGAATGAAGAAATCTACTGTGGTTTATATAATCTTTTATTATTTGGCCTTTAAAAGAAACAAACTATCCTAGCTATCAGGATGAAGAGATGGCTCAGCTGGTTTAGTATATCTAACTACATCTGCCTGATGATAAACTGAATATGAAGCCCCACATCTCAGATAAATTGCTGAATGAAATAGATAGCATATTCATTAGCAATCTCATAGTACCCATACTGAGAGATAAGATGTAGAGGCAGAAGTGCCAAAAGCTCAGAGGTCACTGGCCAGCTAGACTGGTATAGGAAGCATTGAACAACAAAATGTTCCTCTCTCAAATACAGTTAAAAAGCAAGATATTCCTTGGATCTACAGGTACATACATACATACACACACACACATATACACTGAGAGGGGGAGGGAGCAAAGAAAAGAGGGAGACAGAGAGAGAAGAACTGAACTATCAAGCCATAAAAAGACAGAACAGGAGCCTAATGCTTTCTATGAAAAGGTAGCATAAGTAAAATGCCTAATAAATGACATCCTGAGAAAACATGCAAAACTAAGAAGATGGTGAAAAGACCAGTCATTGCTACTTATTAGAGGAGAGGGAGGATGAGTAAACAGAACACATGGGAGTGAGGACTTTTACTGATAATTAAGTTAGAAATATATATATATATATATATATATATATATATATGTATATTATATACTTATCAAGACCAATAGCATGCATAACACCAAGAGTTAATGTTAATATATCCTATGAACCTTGGATGTTAAAAATGTGTCAAAATTGTTCCACAAATACCAACACATGTACCCCTGTGGTAGGCATATTGAAGACAGGAAAGAGTGACACATCTGTGAGATCAAGGGCTATTTGGTAATTCCATTCTCTCCCCTTGAGTTTCCTGTGAAATTTAAAATAGTGCCTAGTAAAATGAAAAAAAAATGAACCTCAAACTCTGTTGAACATAGCACACAAATTTAATTTTGATGAATAATGCAATTAGGAACATAAATTAAACCATAAACTTCCTAAAGAATATTATTAGTAAAATTACATCACATTGGCTTTCTTATTCAAAAGGTATACAAAATTACTAACTATAAAAGAAATGTTCAATTCAATTCAAGAATTTGAGGGGCTGTAGAGATTGCTCAGTTAAGAGCACTTGTTGCTCTTGAAGACTACCTGTGTTTGGTTCTAGCACTCACATTGTAGCTCACACCTACCTGTAACCCCAGTTTCAGTGAATCCAACACCATCTACTGGTCTCCACAGGCACAGGCACATGTTATCCATATACACATGCAAATATTCACAAAAGCACATAAAGTAAACTTCAATAGTTTTTAAATTAAAGAAATTTTAATTTTAAAAATTAAAAAAATAATTGAACATCAGAAAAACATGCTTTTGGGAAAGAAAAGTCAATCATGACATCAAAAACTTAAAATATTTAAAGTTATGATTTTTTTCTGAAAAGAATATCTTTCTATACCTGGAGTTTTTAGCTACATCAGGTAAAATACACTGACAATATGATGTCAGGGTAACCATCTAGAGCCTTGTGATGCACTGTCTCAGTTATTTGAGTTAGGCTAGAATATAGTTTTAAAAACTGTAGCTAAGATCAGTGTTATAGAAGATTTATGTCTCTGTGACTTCTAATAAAATCATGGCCACCAAGCCTCAGATGGGTCATTCTGCTTGTTGACAGTTTCATTTTATCTCATGTGGCTTCTGGAAAAATGTCTTATCTGTACAATTTCACTGGGAGACAACTGAATGCTTATATCTGTTTCTCTTGATCTCTCTCCTTATGCAACTTTTCCCTTTGATGATTTTAATTTTGTAACCCTCTATTATAATGAACCATGATGATAATATTTCTAGTCTCTCTGAGACCTTTAAGCAAATCATCCAGGTGGTCCTGGGGATCCCAACAAAATCATGTTTTCTTGTTTTATTCACATAACATATAAAATAGTATTTTGTAGATAGTATATACATATATTTAATGCCAGATACAAAATTAATTTACTACTATAGCCAACCATTTTGACAAACTTTAAGAAAATACAAGTGAGAAAATGAAAGCTATTCATATTCAGACAAATGGGAGAAAATTCTATACAGCAGCTAAAAGGATACCTGATAAAACAGGGTCAAATGAAAGGGGAGGAGGTCTTTCCCTATCAGTGGACTTGGAAAGGGGCAGGGAGGAGACCACAGAGGGAGTGTGAGGTTGGGGAGGGAATGAGGGAGCAGGATACAGCGGGGACACAGAGTTAACAAAATGTAACTAAAAAGAAAAATAAAATAAAAAAAAATACTGGGATATCTAGGAGGAAGACAAATTACCTTTTTAAAAAAATTAAAATGGGGCTTCTTCCTAAAAGTCATAGATTTTTTTCACTACTCACTCATCAAAGATAAGGGCTACATATTTTTAAGTGTTTCAAAAATTTTAAGTGTAGATTAAATTTGAACATCTACTAAAGCATATTACTTTTCTTTATTGTTTTTTTCTTTACATTAAATTTTAACTGGAATGTTCATAACTAAAATATTTACTTATAAAAGAAAAAGTTAATGGCAAAAACATAAACTTTAAAGTAAGATTTGACTTCCTGACATTTTTAAGACTTACAGCCTTTTTTCATCATTCTATGTTACTATAAGATGATTTGCCATATACAAACAGACAAAAAGTGGGAGTTGATTCACTGCAATCTTCTGAAACCTATACCTCCTTGTCCTAAAGTATCCCCTGCTAGTTTGTAGGTTAGTGTTAGAGAAATAGTATCAGTAGAGTGCTATTCATCTATATAACACATCTGCATGCACATAAAAAATTGGAATGCTCTTTGTCCAGAAAATAAATTAAGTGGCAAATCTAGATCATTGAAACAGATGTTGAGATGTATCTCTGGAGAAATATTTTTGTTCTCCATTTTGTAGCATGACTCAAATTTTTGCACTCAAGGGGAGCCAAGATAACGGCGCCAGGAGAGCACTGCCTCTGAGAAGCAGGACAGCACTCTCCATGCAGAGACCAGGAGACTGAACTCTGGGCCCTGAAATTACATCGATCAATCATGTTTCCCAGGTGAGGGGAGGCTCCCACGGCTTGGGAATTGGTCGGGTCCACTCACTGCTACTCAGCCAGAACCCAGAAGAAACCCCGGGTAACGCAGGCTTTGTGTCTCTGGGCTGGAGCCTCAAGCATGCGTGTCCCAATCACTTTCCCAGGCTGATCCGTGGGCACAGGGTGCATGAGACTGGGAATCCAAGTAGCAAAAAAACCCCACGGGGGAAGCAAAGTTGCCAGTCTGATCACAGGTCACCCAGTCTTTCCCCGGAAGGTCTCTAGGACGGCGAGTACCCACCACCAACACAACTGAGCTCCTGCTGCACAGAGAGCTGCCCGCTCAGCTCAGCAGTACAGACAAGCTGCGCGCCCCAGTACAACAGGGACGGGGAACCCCTGTCCAGAGAGGACCCCACAGGGAAGGAAGAAACCGTGCTACTGGGGTCTCCTAGGGAAAGTTTAGCAGCCTGCAGATCACAAACAAGTGAGTACGCCCAGCCATCACAGATCTGGGCCCAAACAGGGAGCACAGAGCGATTGGAAACTCAGCTCCCACAGACTAGCAGGTGGGCGCACGCTCCACCAGCCCAGAGGCCTGCTTTGTACCAACTACACCTTACAGGCAGAACTGTGTGCCCAAAGACACCAGAGCAGTACTCACCTGCCACAGATTACCTCTTGGGTTCTGGGGCACAGAGCCCCAACCTCAGACCTACAAAAGACCAGGAACCCTGAGATCAACCCTCAGATACTGCTCCAAGAGCCCTCTCGACTAATCAGGACCACAGGTACTACCCAGGTCTCTATGCCTGAGGTGATCTGTAGCAACTACTGAAAAACACCAGACATCCAGTGACTATACCCAAAAAGCTGGGAAGGCTTCCAGCAGGAAAAACCATCTTCCTGCCAAAGGGATTCTCTCCACTACAAAAGTCCAGGAACAACCAGAAACTTAATTCAAACAACTAAGATAGCCCAATGGGTAGAGGACAGCGTAAAAGTTCAACCAACAAAAGCCAGAGCAATATGGCATCTCCAGAACCCAGTTATCCAGGGGCAAAGAGCCCTAGACACCCCAGCATAAATGAAATTCAAGGAGATGACCTAACATCTATGATCATGAAGAAGATAACAGAGGAAACAAATAAAATACGAAAAGAATTAGAGGAAGATAAAAACAAACAGATCATGGCTATACGTAAAGAAATGTAGGAAATTAAAGACAAGGAGATTATGGCCATCCGTGAAGAAATACGGGAAGCTGCAGCCAAACATTCTGTGGCCCTTAGAGAGGAAATGCTTAAATCACTGAATGAAATAAAAGAAACAGTGGATTGTTCAAACAAACAGCTGAAGGAATTGACAGAAAAACATGAAAATACAGTCAGACAGGGGAAGGAAAACAACAAAATAGCTCAAGACCTGAAGATAGAATTGGAAAAATTAAAAAAAACACAAATGGAAGAAATTGTGGAGAGAAAGAACTTAGGGAAGAAAGCAGGAACTACAGAGGTTAGCATAACCAATAGGCTACAAGAAATGGAAGAAAGAATCTCAGGTGTGGAAGATACAATGGAAGAAATAGATTTATCTGTCAAAGAAAATGATAAATCTAAAAAATTCCTGACACAGACCGTCCAAGAAATTCAAGACAACATAAAAAGACAAAACCTAAGAATAATAGGAATAGAGGAAAAGGAAGATTCCCTCCTCCAAGGCTCATAAAATATCTTCAACAAAATCATTGAAGAAAATTTCCCCAACTTAAAGGAGAGGCCAATAAGAACACATGAGGCCTATAGAACACCCAATAAATTAGACCAGAAAAGAAAATCCACCATATTAACAAATTGAAAGAAAAAAAAACTACATGATAATCTCCCTAGATGCTGAAAAAGCATTTGACAAAATCCAACATCCATTCATGTTTAAAGTATTGGAGAGATCAGGGATACAAGGCACATATCTAAAGATAGTAAAGGCAATAAACAGCAAACCTATAGCCAACATCAAACTGAATAGAGAGAAACTTAAAGCAATCCCACTGAAATCACGGACAAGACAAGGCTGCCCATTCTTTCCATATCTCTTCAACATAGTTCTGGAAGTCCTTGCTCGAGCAATAAGACACTTGAAGGAGATCAAGGGGATACAAATTGGAAAGGAAGAAGTCAAATTATCACTATTTGCAGATGATATGATAGTATATGTGAGTGACCCCAAAAACTCTACCAGGGAACTCTTACAGCTGATAAACACCTTCAGCAAAGTGGACGGATACAAAATTAACTCAAAAAAAAAAAAAATCACTAGCCCTCCTGTATACAAAAGACAAAAGGGCTGAGAAAAAAATTAGGGAAAAAACACCCTTCACAATAGCCACAAATGACATAAGGTACCTCAGAGTAACCCTAACCAAGGAAGTCAAAGACTTGTATGAAAAAAATTTCAAGTCTCTGAAGAAAGAATTAGAAGAAGATATGAGAAGATGGAAAGATCTCCCATGCTCATGGCTTGCAAGGATTAACATAGTAAAAATGGTCACTTTACCAAAAGCAATCTACAGATTCAATGCAATGCCCATCAAATTACCAACACAATTCTTTACAGACCTTGAAAGAAAAATTCAGCCATACCACTCCTGGGCATATATCCAAAAGAGGCTCAAGCACACAAAAAGGACATTTGCTCAACCATGTTTGTAGCAGCTTTATTTGTAATAGTCAGAAGCTGGAAACAACCCAGATGCCCCTCAACTGAAGAATGGATGCAGAAATTGTGGTACATCTATACAATGGAATATTACTCAGCAATGAAAAATAAGGAAATCATGAAATTTGCAGGTAAATGGTGGGACCTGGAAAGGATCATCCTGAGTGAGTTGTCCCAGAAGCAAAAAGACACACACGGTATATACTCACTCATATAGATATACAACATAGGATAAACCCACTAAAACCTGTGCATCTAAAGAAACTAAGCAAGAGAGAGGACCCTACCTAAAACGGTCAACCCCATCCTGAAAGGCAAAGAGGATGGACATCAGAAGAAGAAGAAAACAGGAAACAACCTAGGAACCTACCACAGAGGGCCTCTGAAAGCCTCTGCCCTACAGACTATCAAAGCAGATGCTGAGCCTGATGGGCAACTGTTGGGCAGAGTGAATGGAATTTTATGTAAGAACTGGGAAATAGTAAGAGCTGGAGAGGACAGGGTCTCCACAAGGAGAGCAACAGAACAAGAAAATTTGAACACAGGGAACTTCCCAGAGACTCATACTCCAACCAAGGACTATTCATGGAGATAACCCAGACCCCCTGCACAGATGTAGCCCAGGGCAGTTCAGAGTCCAAGTGGGTTACATAGTAATGTGAAGAGGGACTGCCTCTGACATAATCTGATTGGCCTGCTCTTTAATCACCTCCCTCTGGGGGGGAGCAGCCTTACCAGGCCATAGTAGAGGACAATGCAGCCACTTTTGATGTGAACTGATTGACTAAGATCAGAAAGGAGAGGAGAACCTCCCCTATCAGTGGACTTGGGGAGTGGCATGCATGTAGAGGGAGGAGGGAGGGTGGGATTGGGAGGGGAGGAGGGAGGGGCTAACCGGGGGATGCAGAATGAATAAAGTGTAATTGATGAAAAATTAAAAAAAGGGAAAAAATAATTTAAGAACCTCAAATGACTTTCAAACGTGGAGGAAAACATGGAGTTAGTCAATTTACATGGAGCTCGTCTCGCCCCTGGGGGCAATGGTCTCCTGAACCTACTCAGACCTCGGACACCACCACTGCTAGTTCTAGAACTGATGCAGGATGTTCCAACGAGGGGGTTAAGGCTTCTCATAATATTTCCTATAAGCCCACATCTGTTTGTTTATATCCCCCATTTTTCTTCACTATTAGCCAGATAGAGCCAAGTAATTGTGGTAATGATACTTGCTTTTTTGCCCAATGCTGGAATGCTAGTGAATTTAGGTATGCCCTGGGTACTTGCATGCCTAGTTGGGTGCCTATGCCCGTTGATGCCCCTCATGCTACGACTCTCTTCAGACAGAAAAGGGATCTTGGGACTACAACCGCTATTGTTACTGCCATCTCATTGGCAGCTGTTGGAGCTACCACTGGGGCATTAGCCATGAGTCATATTGTGCAGACTGCTCAGACCCTGAATAATCTTTTAGCCAATGTAGCTCATGCCTTACATGTACAAAAAGGAATTAATGCTCAACTAAAAGGAGGCTTGATAGTGTTCAATCAGAGGATTGACCTCATGCAGGAGCAAATTGATACCCTATGGCAAATCGCTCAACTTGGCTGTCAATGGAAGTATGCTGAACTTTGTGTCACTAGCATACAACATGAGAATTTTTCCTGTGCTGCAAATCTGTCTAAACAACTGTCTAGCTATATTTTAGGTAATTGGACTGGAGAATTCGATACTATGATGGAGCAGCTGAGAGTGGCCATTGTCATGGTAAATTCTACCAGAGTGGACGCAGGACTAGCCACAGGATTATCATCATGGATTGCTGCAGCCATGAATCATCTGAAGGAATGGGAGGGCATGGGAGCCTTAGCAGGCCTTCTGGTGTTGGTCTCCTTGGTTTGCCTGTGGTATATATGCAAGATTAGAGTCTCACAACAGCTTAATGCAGCCATGACCATTCAGGCCTTTACAGCCATTGAAGCAGGACAGTCTCCCCAAGCATTGGAGCTAAAATTTTATGCTCAGGATGAGAGGCTAAGCACTGCACTCAGGGTCAGCTGCTTTCGACCCAGAGAAGAGCAAGTCTGATTGCATGCGGGTTGATGCCCCAGGTCCCGCCTCTGAGAAAAAAGGTATCGGACGGTTCTGATGCTCTTTGGGAGGATGACACCTAAATGAACATCAGTACAAAGTCCCAATGTATTTCTAATATCAGAGATCAGACCTCTACTCTTGCCTGATGTGTCCAAAACAAAAAGGGGGAACTGTAGAGAGCTGCGGAATGCCGCGCCTGAAAGATGGAGCTGGTTTCTGCCTTCTACCTTCGCGATGGTGAGTGCTCTCTGTCAGGAACAATTCCACATTTGGCTAAGGCTGAGGATCTGGCTTGCTTCTGTGTATGTGGACCTATCTGCATTGCCCACGTGGCATGCCTGGGTTGGCTACCCAGAGGCTATTTAAGCTGTGGGCTGGCTTTCCCCAGGGTCAGATGATTGTTCAAGGTTCCTGAGTAAACTGCATTGAAAAAAAAGTTTTGTTTTTTTTTTGCACTCTTGCTGTTTTGGTTTCATCAAGTTCCAAAGCACTCCTTGTATTAGATGTAGCCACTGAGTTTCCTCACCAGAGATTTGGAATACATTCATAAAACAATTGTAGCTTAAAATGACATAATAATGTTTAAAACTTTAATTATAAACAATCACAATGAAAATAAATATTAGTTTTTACTTAAAAGAATGAACGTTGGAAAGAAAACAAGGTTTGTCAAAATGTATTCCTATAAAATGAAATACATGCATGGAAACAGTTAAAGGGATGTTCATGAAGGTAATGCCATTCTTTTTAGATAAAAATATGAGTAGAGTAGAAACCTGTTTCCATGTATTTCTAATCATTCTCCTGCCAAATATTATATCTATTAATCAATGTTCAGTGCAAAATTATAAAAATCTATATGTGGATCCTAAGGAATTCTTTTTTAAAAAAATATTTTTAATTTATTTATTTAATCACTTTACAATCTGATCCCAGCCCATGCTCTGATTTCCTCCCTCAATGCCCACCCAGTTCCAACTTCTCCTTCTTCTCAGAGAAAAGGAAGCTCCCAAGGGCTCCCAACTCACCATGATACATCAAGTCACAAGTGGACATAGCACAGCCTCTCCTTCTGAGGCCAGACAAGGCAGCTCAGCTAGGGTAAAGAGATGTAAAAACAGACGAGTCAGAGACAGTTCCTACTCCCATTGTTAGGGGACTCACATGATGACCAAGCTGCACATCTACTAAATATGTGTAGGGGATCTAGGTCCAACCCAAGCATGCTCTTTGGTTAGTGGTTCAGTCTCTGTGAGCCTCCATGGAACCAAGTTATTTTACTCTATCAGTCTTCTTATGGTGTCCTTGACCCCTCCAATTCCTCTATCCTACCCCTCATTCTTCCACAAAATTCACAGAGCTTGGACTTTTTTTTTTTTTTTTTTTTTTTTGGCTGTGGATCTCTGCATCTGTTTCCATCAGCCCCTGGAAGAAGCCTATCATAAGACAATAATGATAGGCTCCTTTCTGTGAGCAAAGCAGAGGTCATTAACAGTGTCAGAGGTTGGCTTTCTCCCATAGAGTGAGTCTCAAGTTGCATCAGCCATTGGTTTGTCATTCCCTTAATTTCTACTCCATCATTATCGCTACACTTCTTATATGCAAGACAAATTTTGGGTCAAGATTTTTATGAGTAATTTGAAAATTGTTGACAGCTTTAAATATCACATTAAGGTATAGTAAACATCCAATGCAGTTCCTAACACATAAAAAGGAAGTAAAAAATATTGGTAGGGTAAGAATAAAATTATATCTTCCTTTCTACAAGGAATAATTTTTCATTCCAGATGTATTTGATTTGTGTGGCTTAAATGCTTACATATTTATTGAAATTTAATATTTGCTTATATTATAGCTCAGATGGTAAAAATAACTCAGAGTTTTATTTGTTAAAGATTTGTTCTATAGAGTGGAACTTTCCACACATTGTAGAATCCTTAGGATGTGAGCACATGTAAGTGCTGATCTAACTGGATGTCTACATGTAGAATAATACAAATAGATCCATACTTATCACCCTGCACAAAACTAAAATCCAAGTGGATCAAAGACCTCAACATAAAACCAGACACACTAAACTGCTTAGAAGAAAAATTAGGGAAGAGCCTTGAACTCATTGGCACAGCAGACAACTTCCTAAACAGAACACAGACAGCACAGGCTCTAAGATCAACAATCAATAAATGGGACCATATGAAACTAAAAAAGCTTCTATAAAGCCAAGGACACTGTAATCAGAACAAAATGACAGCCTACAGACTGAGAAAGGATCTTAACCAATCCTATATCTGACAGAGGGCTAGTGTCCAGAATATATAAAAAACTCAAATAGATAAACAGCAACAAATCAAGTAAATCCCCTTAAAAAATTAGGTACAGAGCTAAACAGAGAATTCTCAATAAAGGAATATCAAATGGCAGAGAAACACTTAAAGAAATGTTCACCTTCCTTAGTCATCAGGAAATGCAAATCAAAACGACCCTGAGATTTCATCTTACACACATCAGAATGGCCAAGATAAAAAACGCAAGTGACAACACATGCTAGAGAGGATATGTAGAAAGGGGAAGCCTCCTTTATTGCTGGTGGGAATGTAAACTTGTACAACTACTTTGGAAATCAATCTAGCAATTTCTCAGACAATTAGGAATAGTGCTTCCTCAAGATCCAGTTATACCACTCCTAAGCATATATACAAAATATGCTCAAGTATACAACAAGGGCATTTGCTCAACTATGTTCTTACCAACTTTATTCATAACAGCCAAAATCTGGAAACCACCCAAATGTCCCTCAATTGAGGAATGGATACAGAAATTGTGGTACACTTACACAACGGAATACTACTCACCAATTTAAACAAGGGAAAAATGAAATTTGCAGTCAAGTGGTGGGATCTAGGAAAGATCATCCTGAGTGAGGTATCCCAGAAGCAGAAAGACACACAGGTACATATTCACTTATAAGTAGCTATTTGACATATAATGCAGGATAAACATACTAAAATCTGTACACCTAAAGAAGCTAAGCAAGAAGGAGGATTCTGGTTAAGATCATCAATCCTCACTCAGAAAAGCAAACAAGATGGACACTGGAAGAGGGAGAAAACAGTGATCAGGACAGGGGCCTACTAGAGAGGGCCTCTGCCCAGCAGGGTAGCAAAACAGATTCTGAGACTTTTAACTAAACTTTGGGCAGAATGCAGTCAATCTCATGAAAGAAGGGAGAAATAGAAAGAACTGGAGGGTTCAGGAGCTCCACAAGGAGAGCAACAAAACCAAAAACATCAGGTCACTCACAAGGGTCTTCTTTGAGACTGATACTCCAGCCAAGGACCATTCAAGGAGATAACCTAGAACCTCTGCTCAGATGTAGCCCATGGCAGCTCAGTCTCTAAGTGGGTTCCCTAGTAATGGGAACCGGGACTGTCTCTGACATGAACTCAGGGGCTGGCTCTTTGATCACCTCCCCCTGAAGGGGGAGTAGCCTTATCAGGCCCCTGAGGAAGACAATGCAGCCAGTCCTGATGAGACCTGATAGGCTACTGTCAAAAGAAAGGCTAAGAGGACCTCCCTTATCAGTGGTCTTGTGGAGGGGCATGGGAGGAGAAGAGGGAGAAATGGTGGGATTGGGAGGGCCTGAGGGAGGGGACTACAGCTTGGATACAAAGTGAATAACTGTAATTAATTAATAATAAATAAATTTAAAAATCATTAGGTTATTAGGGTTACACCCTCAAAGAGGATTGTGAGAACATGCATTTTCCTCTTACTTTGCTCTGTCTCAAGACAAAGGCAAAAAGTTCGCTCTACTAAGTTTCTCCACAATTTTTATTTATATTTAGTACCTTCTCCAAAGCCAAAAGTCCACTGAACTTTCAGTTTCATCACTTCCCTCAAATACACTATCCACCACAGGGTGGAACAGAGAAGCAGCAGAACATAGAGGGAAACTAGATGCCATGTAAGAGTGTTCAAAAACAGTAGCAGTTCATAGCACTGACTGTATGTGCATGCTGGGAGGAATAGTTACCACAAAATAAGGTAGAGCAAGACTAGTAGATGGGCTTCCAGAAGAACCAGGGAAATTAAATGGAGGGGAAAGTCAATGAAATTTGAGTTATCTCTGTGAATTTTTCAGTTACCTCCTAGGGTTAATCATATACGTACGCCAAAGTATTTTTATAGTATTGAAGTTGAACATATGAAGCATTTAGCATACCAACACACAAGTGCTATACACATGTTGTTATTTTTGGTACAAAATTGTCTGTTTATTTGAAATTTATCACACACACACACACACACATATATATTAATTTGTTCTCTTATCTAATAATATGCCGGGAGCCAAAGCTATCTACTGAAGCCAAAGTCAAACAGTGAGCCAAAGCTATCTAGTGGAGACAAAGCTATTTACTGAAGCCAAAGCCAAGTAGTGAGCAAAGGTCATTTAGTGGAGACCTAAAGCTATTTAGTTGAAGAGTTACCTAGGACCCGAAATCATGGGTGATAGATTGTGAGAACATCCATCTGTTAGTTTTAGAGCATCCGTGAGATAGCTTAAGAAAATATCCTTACGACATCTTGCAGGTGCAATATTTAACCCATGAAAGCACTCTTCCTATCTCCTGCAGCAGTAAATTAACCTTCCCCCTTTCCTGTCTTCTCCCTATATAAGTTGGGTAAAAATTTCTAATAAACCTTGATCAGATGAACAGACTTGGCTTTCATTTCTTGCATCTCTTGTTCCTTTTCCCCCATTCCTTCCAATCTCCCCACCTTAGGAACCCCGTTGAAGCCCCGTGGGCCGGGGCAATAATATATACCTAGTAATAATAATATATAATGCACGTATCTAGTTCTTGGCTATAGCCTAGAACTCTAATTCATAGATAAATCTTTGAAAGAACCCTGTGATTACTCAAACACAAATAACACAAATTTACAGTATTTGTTAATTACTTTTAAATTCTATACAAATAATGTGACAGCATTTTATAATTCTCTCTCTCTCTCTCTCTTGCCAAGTAAATGCCATTATGGTCAGCATGTGAACTAAATGACAATAGTCCATCAGTTATTCATTTATTCTCAGTACTACACTTAAATTTTTGATAGCTTCCATCAGGTATACATTTGATGCCTAGATGGTGTTGAGTGTACAAATTGGCTACTCTAACCCCAGGCTATGAAAACCTATTCATCTTCATTTAGTAATGAACTCTGTATTATTCCTTCTTTTAAAATGTAGGTATAATTAGTAACAAATCTATGTACAAAAGAAAAGGTATATATATTACAGGAAACCCAAAAGAAATTTAAAAAATAAAAATACCTTAATTAACCCCTGTCTTGGCTACATTTCTATTTCCATGACAAAGCACCATTTAATTTGGTGTCTCTGCATTAAAGAAGGTAAGAATCTGTGACCATTGTGGTGAAGAATATGAAACTGGATAAGCAGGCATGGTACTGGAGCAGCAGCTGAGCGTTTATATCAGATCCACAAGCAATAAAGCAAGGAGAGGGTTAATTGGAAATGCGGATACACCTCCTCCAACAAGACCACATTTCCTAATCATTCCCAAATAGTTCCACCATAGGGGACCAAGTTTTCAAGTATATGAGCCTTTGGAGACAATTCTCATTCAAACCTTCACAAATACTTTGGCTATCATCATTTCGTAATCTCATTCCCTTGGAGAAGGCAGTAAAATATAATCCTCAGCTTATTCTGAATCTTTTTCTTAGAATCAGAAGCATTCTAGTGTTCATAACTTTTTCTATGGTTTATTGTTTTAATTTGAAGCTAAAGGGCAGTTCTCATAAAGAATACTTTTCACTGTAGAATTTTCTTGCATACAAGAATGACTTTTAACTTGCCATTACATTATTTCTGAAAAGTAAATGCAGCTGATTCCACCTACACATTAATTTCCCAACTACTGTTTTCTCTCCTTCATGGCTAACCAAGAATATGAAAAGAAAACCTAGGCATAATAGAGTCTAGTCTATAGCAAACACCAGATTCCCAGTTTGTGCAAGTAGATGGATGAAGTTACTCTACACTAAGACAGGTAATATTGGAAGAGGACCAGGTGTTTGGGCAATGTTCTAAATATATTTTTTTCCCTTTCAGTACTTCTATGTACCATGCACCCAGAAAAGTCATAGACCCATATGTATACCCAGGGCAAGATACCCCTCCTATGTTACCACTCTCAATTATTGTGAGAATATTCTAAGAAGTTGAAGCTCCAAAATTTGTCCAATTTTCCCCTAGAGACTGTCTTTTCATGAATGTAAAATAGTTTTAAATGTTCGTTCATTTAGCCAACCACTCCGGACTATAAAAAAATTCCCCCAAACAATTACAATTGGAATTTGGAGCCCAAAATTTAGGTTAAGGGGGCATATAAATTCCTAATAATTCCATTAAATAAAAAGTAAACAGAAGAAAATTAAGATATCCTTCTAAATAATTTTCTTTTAAAACCCCTCCTAATGACTTGTCATTAGTGCCTCTCTCATCAGAGAACCTTTTTGTAGTAGATAGCAATTAGCACAGAAACCCACAAATGCAGAGAATAAGAGACTGTGGAGTGCTCAGCCCTAAATGAAACATCTCTATCAGACCTGCTCACCAATTCTCAGGAATTTTTGCAAATGGGATAAAATGCTTTTAAGAACCAAAGTTTATAGCTAATTTCAAAGCACTGGAAACAATGCTTTCCAGACACAATTGCATATATGAATTCACAGCAGTTAAAGCACCATGCATAAGATCTGTGAAAGCACTAACCAGAAAAAAAAAAAGTCCCATCATGGAAAGAAGAGTTGGGCACAAGTCCAACCCCTAGAGGAGTTATTGGCAATTCTTTGAGTCTGGGAGACAGACAGTATTCTGTAAGAGTGTCACCCACGATAAGTTGACACTCCAGTGTAAGTCTACATGCCAAAGTATATATAAGCAACATGAACTGGGTTAAAAATAAAAAAGGGAACCCAAGGTAGTAGAGGAGGGGGTGAACATAATCAGTATTTTTATTTATCCTTTGGAGATTGGCCTTACATAAACAAACATAATTTGAAAACATGAAACAATTTCTACACTGTGCAAAAGTAGTGATAAAAACAAAAAAGAAAGTCAGGTACTGTGGTGCACACCTGTAATCCCACCACTCAGGGAGGCAGAGGCAGGCAGATCTCTCTGAGTTGGCACCATCCTGGTTTACAAAATGAGTCCAGGACAGCCAAGGCTATTCCTAGAAACCCTATATAAAAAACAAACAAATAAAATAAATAAATAAATAAATAGCAAAAATTAGAAAACTTTGGAAAGTAACATATTATGAATATAAACAGAAGAGACAAAAATGATTGTGTTGACTATCACATATGGCCCAATCCTGTACAAATTATGCTACCATATTTTCTCTAGAGTCTATTAATTTACTTTGTAGCCAGTGACTAAGCATGGCCTATTGTAAAACACTGTGTAGAGTATAGGAAAGCAGAAACGCAGGGAAATGGAAGTGAAGAGAGGAAAGAAGAGGGGAGGGAAGGGGATGGCAAACGACTGAAGGAGAGGACAGGACAGTAAATACTGTAGATTGATTGGTAAAAGGATCTATTTTAACTATAATAATGGAATATTTGTGATCATTGAAAAAATAGTTTGGCGTATAAAATAAGTGAGAAAAACTTTCAAGAAGCATATTTCTACTCCTTAATCACAAACAACCTCAAAACATTTTGCAATTTATTGTTTCTCAGCAACAGACATGTAAACAGTTATGAAAACTACAGACACTTCACTCACTAGTTCCTCTAATGAGTCCCATTAAGCTATAATTGTCTAATACTTTAAATCTATGCTATATTTCAGTTATTTTTATGTTTTTCTTCCTCTGCTAAAATAAAAGCCAGATGATTACAGAACTTTCTCTGTTTCACCGCTGTATTTCTACTGTTTATATCAGTGCCTGGTATGTAAGTGATTAATTAAAAGTTGTTAAAGCAATGAAAAATAAATTATGCAATGAAATATGCTTTAAGCAAGAAAATTTCACTTTAAAAAATTTATCATTCAAATGTTCAACAAAACAGTCCCTGACTTTATAATAAATCTGATTCATTATTTTTATCTCCAATATTTGCCAATTTTGAAAATCATTGACACACATTGGAAGAAAAATGTGTCTCCTAGAAGGCTATAAAGTTAGAATCATTTTTAGACTTGCAACACAATATCAGACAGAAATAATTTAATTTCCATGGCTTGACTTCTCTCCTTAGTGTTCTAAACAGCTCCTTGACCAAAATAACAGACAGTTTATCTGCAAAGTAGATATAGCAGAGCAGTCCATGTATTAAGGAAGAGGTTATACTCAGTGCAAGTTTTTTTTTAAGAAAAATACTCAGAAAGCTTTAAGCATCTTTTGTTCTGTTTTCTTCCCTCCTACACCAACTAGCCCCTACTTCTAGCACTTCTGAGAATTAGTGCTCATGTCTATAGACTCCACACAAGTAAACAGACTGGGGAATTATTTTAAAGGACAAAAACAATTGGACTTAATATCAACTTTAGACAGAGAAAAATTTTAATGTCAAAAGCATGTGTTCAACCTCCTCCAGCTCAAAAACTTTAATGTTTCTTTTGTCACTTGTTTGTTAGGTTCTTTGATCATTTCTGACAGCACTATTATCAACTTTCTCTGTGTTAATGCCATTCTGTGACTTGAGGGTGATATAGCACAAGACAAAATAAAAAGCCAGAGAGCAAAATGCCTTGGTTTTCACAAATGGCACTTGGTCTTATTCATGTTTTTTTTTTTTGCCAGTCTTGTTTTCCAGTCTACTTCAAAATACATTTATAAGCCTTGGAAAAAAATACAAAAAAAAAATGCTTTAAATATGTTGCTAAAGCTCCTCAGAAACTAGACCTTTATTATTCCCAAATAGTCTCAAAAGCTGACCTTTTATGTCTGAGTGTTAGAAAATAAGACAACACAAAACATATTAAGCTATAAATATTTGAGTCCCTAAAACTTAGATACTTTTCCTTGGCTATCCTATGGGTCAGTGAAATGAGAACTGATCTTTTCCTTAGTATTACTCACACACACAGACACACACACACACACACACACACACACATCAACATGTAAAATTGAATGCTTGAGGTCAAGCCATCACCACCAGTAAATTAGACCTAGAGACGAGTCAATAATGAGCCAGAGAGTTAGGTGTAAAATGGGGGCAAAAAGTTTTAAAACTTGGTCACTCATAGATTCCAATAAGAAGGATATGGGATTGTGCAGTGAAAGAAAAAATACAGGTCCAGTGTAAGACTACGAACATGAAGCTTAGAACAGCCCTCACTTACTGCCATCTCCCTTACTACCCATGCTAGAGTAGCCTTGCTAAGCAAAATGACAACCTTGCTACAAATACTGTGAAATTCTAGATAAAGTAGGATTAATTAGCTATGTAGCAACAATATTCAGCAGTCTGTCAGATGCTAAAGCCAACATGCTCCTAGTAGACTAGACTGTCTCCTAGTAGACAGTTGTATAGCTGGTGTAAAAGACATTCAGCAAGCTAATATGAACATCCAAGCATCAATGCCCAATTCAGGAATGAATTTATATATATAGAGTCTATGTATGAGTCCAATCAAACGCAATTTATAGAATGTTAGTTAAGATAAAGATATGGTCAGAGATACAGAAATACAAGTGAACTAGGTAGACCCAATGAGCACTGAGATTGAGCCACAATTCTGACACTCAAAGGTTGTTTGAATATGAGTAATGAAAGTTGATTCCAATTGACTGAGACATCTGTAGATTGTGTTACGTTTAGAAATGGAATCAAAGACCTCAACATAAAACCAGACACATTAAATCGGCTAGAAAAAAAAAAGTGGTGAATACCCTAGAACTCATTGGTACAGGGGAAAACTTCATGAACAGAACACCAACAGCACAGGCTCTAAGAACAACAATCAATGAATGGGACCTCATGAAACTGAAAAGCTTCTGCAAAGCAAAGGACACCGTCATCAAAACAAAGCGACTGCCTACAGATTGGGAAAAAATCTTCACCAACCCTTTATCTGACAGAGGACTCATATCCAGTATATATAAAGAACTAAAGAAGCTGAAAAGCAGCAAACCAAGTAATCCACTTAAAAAATGGGGAACAGAGCTAAACAGAGAAATCTCGACAGAGGAATATCGAATGGCAGAGAAGCACTTAAAGAAATGCTCAACCTCATTAGCCATTAGGGAAATGCAAATCGAAACAACCTTGAGATTTCACCTTACACCCATGAGAATGGCCAAGATCAAAAACTCAAGAGACAACACATGCTGGAGAGGTTGTAGAGAAAGGGGAACCCTTCTCCACTGCTGGTGGGAATGTAAACTTGTACAACCACTCTGGAAATCAATCTGGCGCATTCTCAGGCAACTAGGAATAGCGATTCCTCAAGATCCAGCCATACCACTCCTGGGCATATATCCAAAAGAGGCTCAAGTACACAAAAAGGACATTTGCTCAACCATGTTTGTAGCAGCTTTATTTGTAATAGCCAGAAGCTGGAAACAACCCAGATGCCCCTCAACTGAAGAATGGATGCAGAAATTGT
Source organism: Meriones unguiculatus (assembly GCF_030254825.1). Classification (NCBI taxonomy): domain Eukaryota; kingdom Metazoa; phylum Chordata; class Mammalia; order Rodentia; family Muridae; genus Meriones; species Meriones unguiculatus. Next base: position 78,628,157 of record NC_083369.1, on the reverse strand, counting down.
GGTACATCTATACAATGGAATATTACTCAGCAATGAATAAGGAAATCATGAAATTTGCAGGTAAATGGTGGGACCTGGAAAGGATCATCCTGAGTGAGTTGTCCCAGAAGCAAAAAGACACACACGGTATATACTCACTCATATAGACATACAACATAGGACAAACCCACTAAAACCTGGGCATCTAAAGAAACTAAGCAAGAGAGAGGACCCTACCTAAAACGGTCAATCCCCATCCTGAAAGGCAAAGAGGATGGACATCAGAAGAAGAAGAAAACAGGAAACAACCTAGGAACCTATCACAGAGGGCCTTTGAAAGCCTATGCCCTATAGACTATCAAAGCAGAAGCTGAGCCTGATGGGCAACTGCTGGGCAGAGTGAATGGAATTTTAGGTAAGAACTGGGAAATAGTAAGAGCTGGAGAGGACAGGGTCTCCACAAGGAGAGCAACAGAACAAGAAAATTTGAACACAGGGAACTTCCCAGAGACTCATACTCCAACCAAGGACTATTCGTAGAGATAACCTAGAACCCCTGCACAGATGTAGCCCAGGGCAGTTCAGTGTCCAATTGGGTTACATAGTAATGTGAAGAGGGACTGCCTCTGACATAATCTGATTGGCCTGCTCTTTGATCACCTCCCCCTGGGGGGGAGCAGCCTTACCAGGTCATAGTAGAGGACAATGCAGCCACTTTTGATGTGAACTGATTGATTAAGATCAGAAAGGAGAGGAGAACCTCCCCTATCAGTGGACTTGGGGAGTGGCATGCATGTAGAGGGAGGAGGGAGGGTGGGATTGGGAGGGGAGGAGGGAGGGGCTTATGGGGGGATGCAGAATGAATAAAGTGTAATTGATGAAAAATTTAAAAAAAGTGGAAAAAAGATAATTTAAGAACGTTAAATGACTTTCAAAAGTGGAGGAAAACATGGAGTTAGTCAATTTACATGGAGTACGTCTCACCCCTGGGGGCAATGGTCTCCTGAACTTACTCAGACCTCGGACACCACCACTGCTAGTTCTAGAACTGCTCTGATGCAGGATGTTCCAACGAGGGGGTTAAGACTTCTCATAATATTTCCTATAAGCCCACACCTGTTTGTCTATATCCCCCATTTTTATTCATTATTAGCCAGATAGAGCCAAGTAATTGTGGTAATGATACTTGCTTTTTTGCCCAATGCTGGAATGCTAGTAAATTTAGGTATGCCCTGGTTACTCGCATGCCTTGCTGGGTGCCTGTGCCCATTGATGCCCCTCACGCTATGACCCTCTTCAGACAGAAAAGGGATCTTGGAACTACAGCCACCATTGTTACTACCATCTCATTGGCAGCTGTTGGAGCTACCACTGCGGCATTAGCCATGAGTCATACTGTGCAGACTGCTCAGACCCTGAATAATCTTTTAGCCAATGTAGCTCATGCCTTACATGTACAAAAAGGGCAAAAAGGAATTAATGGTCAACTAAAAAAAGGCTTGATGGTGTTCAATCAGAGGATTGACCTCGTGCAGGAGCAAATTGATACCCTATGACAAATCGCTTCAACTTGGCTGTCAATGGAAGTATGCTGGACTTTGTGTCACTAGCATACAACATGAGAATTTTTCCTGTGCTGCCAACCTGTCTAAACAATTGTCTAGCTATATTTTAGGTAATTGGACTGGAGAATTCGATACTATGATGGAGCAGCTGAGACTGGCCATTGTCTTGGTAAATTCTACCAGAGTGGACGCAGGACTAGCCACAGGATTATCATCATGGATTGCTGCAGCCATGAATCATCTGAAGGAATGGGTGGGCATGAGAGTGTTAGCAAGCCTTCTGGTGTTGGTCTCCTTGGTTTGCCTGTGGTGTATATGCAATATTAGTCTCACAACAGCTTAATGCAGCATGACCATTCAGGCATTTACAGCCATTGAAGCAGGACAGTCTCCCCAAGCATGGGAGCTAAAATGTTATGCTTAGGATGAGAGGCTAAGCACTGCACTCAGGGTCAGCTGCTTTCGATCCAGAGAAGAGCAAGTCTGATTGCATGCGGGTTGATACCCCAGGTCCCGCCTCTGAGAAAAAGGTATGTGTCGGGTCTGATGCTCTTTGGGTGGATGACACCTAAATGAACATCAGTACAAAGTCCCAATGTATTTCTAATATCAGAGATCAGACCTCTCTACTCTTGCCTGATGCGTCTAAAACAAAAAGGGGGAACTGTAGAGAGCTGCGGAATGCCGCGCCTGAAAGATGGAGCTGGTTTCTGCCTTCCACCTTCCCGATGGTGAGTGCTCTCTGTCACAAACAACTCCACATTTGGCTAAGGCTGAGGATCCGGCTTGCTTCTGTGTATGTGGACCTATCTGCATTGCCCACGTGGCACGCTGGGGTTGGCTACCCAGAGGCTATTTAAGCTGTGGGCTGGCTTTCCCCAGGGTCAGAAGATTGTTCAAGGTTCCTGAATAAACTGCATTGAAAAAAAAAAAAAAGAAAGAAATTGGATTTCTTATTATTATAATTTCTGGAGAGAACAGGATGTCTATAAAAAAGAGCAACAGAACTAAAAAATTTGAGCACAGAGGTCTTTCCTGAGACTCATACTCCTATCAAGTACCATGCATGGAGATAACCTAGAACGCCTGCACAGATGTGGCCCATGGCAGTTCAGTGTCCGAGTGGGTTCTGTAGTAATGGGTACAGGGACTGATTGGCCTGCTCTTTAATCACCTCCCTCTGATGGGGGAGCAGCCTTACCAGGCCACAGAGCAAGACAATGCAGCCAGTCCTGATGAGACCTAACAGACTAGGATCAGAAGGAAGAAAAAGAAACCCTCCCCTACCAGTGGACTTGGGGAGGGCATGTGTGGTGAAGGGGAAGGAAGGGAGGGATTGGAAGGAGAGGAGGGAGAGAACTAGAGGGGGGATACAAAGTAAATAAAGTGTAATTAAAAATAACAAAATTTTAAAAAATTAAGGAAAAAAAAAAGAAATGGGATTTCTTACATTTAGCAGTACTTGTCTTCATAAAGAGGACCAAAGAACAGTGATAAAAGTAAATTATTGCATCAACACTCTCATAAAAATATTTTAAATATTTATGTTACTTTTAACTATATATATGCATATGTCTTGGAAACAAGAGTATGTGCATACTGAGTGCAGTTGTCCCATGAAAGCCAGAGGTATTAATTCCCCCTGGAGCTGGAGTTACAGATAGTTGTGAGATACTCAAAATGTGTTCTCAACCTGAACTCAGGCCCTCTGAAGGTGCAGTATGTTTTTCTTACCAGTTAGCCATCTTTCCAACCCCAGAAAATAATTTTTTAAGCCAAATTACAAAGGTAAGGAAGATTAAATGAAAGGAACCGAGGGAAACAGTTCTACACGAAGAGTATCTCCTCTTAAAATGAGACAAGACTTTCCTTGCTTAATGTACAACTTTGAACATTTCTTCCCTTCTTTTGGGCCTCCAGAAAAAAAAAAAAACTGATGGCTTCAATCTGAATAGTGTATTTGATCTCTTGAAGCTCCTCAGTCTTTGATCCTGTAAGTCTTTTTATGGGCTATATTTTAGCTGTGGGCATAGATGAGAGAAGGACAACGTACGTCTTACCTTCCTTAGATCTTTCCTTCATCTTCTAATTATATTCTCATTTTCCATCTGTCATGACACTATTTTAGGTGCCCTCAAACCAGGAAATCTCTTCCATTTGCTGGCAATAAATAATAAATTCTTTATTATGAATTAATAAATACAGGCTACTCTGAATCTATCATATTTCTAAAGACAAGAGGAAATTTCTGTCTAATGTAATAGTGAGCATCATTCATATAAATCTATTATCCTCAAAGTAGCCTCCAGGGATATCTTCCCATCCAGAAGAACTACTTCATCACAGTACATTTATCATTTTAGTATAACTATGATAATAAAGGACATAATGACTTTTAGTTTCACTGCAGTTTCTGTGCTAACTTAACATGAATGTATACAAGAAACATTCCTCTCTTAGAAGAGTCAATGTGTATCCATGGTAGTCTGATTAATGACTTCTAAAATTCTCTAGGTCTTAACCTATAAAGCTTGTGGATATATTACCTCATATGGCAAAGACATTTGATTGCTACAATAGCCTTCTGCACTATTATCACCTCAATTTTAAAATTAATGACGTTCAGACTCTGACAGATCAGAACTAATTAGCTGGAGAGCCTGAAATGGAAGTCAGGTATCTGACTTCACAAGCTATTTTCTTACCATTACAATATCTAGTAAAAATAACAGAGAAAGAGATCTTACATTCATCTGAAGCTAGCATAGCTCTTTGATCACCTCCCCCTGAGGGGAAAGCAGCCTTACCAGGCCATAGGAGAAGACAATGCAGCCAGTCCTGATGAGACCTGATAGACTAGGGTTGGAAGGAAGGGGAGGAGGACCTCCCTTATCAGTGGACTGAGAGAGGGACACGGGTTGGGAAGAGGGAGGGTGAGATTGGGAGGGGAGGTACAAGAGGGATACAAAGTGAATAAACTGTATTTAATAAAAATAATTAAATAAAAAATTATAGGAAAAATTTATTTCATTTCTCCCCCAAATCTAAAAGAAACTAAAATTTGCATTAAAACAGACTTTTATTAGCTTTGTAGAGAGGGAAAGTCCTTTGATTAAGGGTGTGATGTGGCCACACTTGAGTGGAAGGCCACACATCCAAGAGTGCATGGACAGTACAAATTGGACTTGAAAGGTTTAAAATATAGAAATGAACACAAAGATGGAAGAGGAGTGGTTCCTGGAGGAGCTGTGGGAAGAGGGTGTATGGTCAAAAAACATAGTATGAAATTCTCAAAGACTTATAAGAATTACAAAAATGAATGGATGAATGAATGAATAACCTATTTAATATTTGTGTGCAGATGGGAAAATAATTTTATTCTCTGTGACTCATTTTTCCTTTTTAAATAATTTGCTTGCTCCTTAAAACCCAAACCCAAGCCTTCACATATGCTCTTATTCTACAACTCAGCCATAACCCAGACTGACTCAATTTTATCATCTCTACAATGAAGCTGAAATGTATTGATACAGGCTTCATACATACACTATGAAAATAAGAGATTTTATATTTTTCAAGAGCATATAACATCACTTGGAACACAGTGCCATATTATAAAATTAACATGTCAATATATCCTTTCCAGAATTGCAGCTTAAGATTTTATTTCCAAAGATTAGCCTTCTCCGCTAATTAACTAAGTGATCTTCACCTAGTTCTGTAATTATAAACTAGAAAACATTCAAACGTTGTTATTTCATAAGATGAGGCTCTTTGGGCATCAAGCATACAATTTTCCATATGTATGAAATAAGGCCTTTGAAAATAATGAGCTCTGTCATTACATGATTGTGTGAGAAGTCTGGGGGCCACTAAGAACCTCCACATTTATTTAGCCACTCTATCTCTTACAGACAAACACTAATTTTCTTCCTACACAGTGAGTTTGAGTAACATAGATTAATGAGAACTTAAGGAAACCAAATCATTCCATGCAGCAAAGCAGTTTATCTGTGGCTGAGAATATATTTCTTCTAAATCTTCTTAATTAACTGTTTCTGCTTCCTACAAAAATGCAGATCATTAAAGTGGCTTTTGAAAATTTAAAAGGTTCTGAAATTTAAAAAGCAATGTGCACAGTAGCACTCAATATTATGTTAACCTTAGAACTGCTTGGAGATGGACGGAGCAATTAATGAATGTCAGGCATCTCCATTACCATGAAAGAAAATTTATAAGACAGAGGTAATTATCTGTGAACTAAATTTTCCCAAGAAAACCCACTTCTTTTGGCAAGAACAGAGAACACAATCCTCTGCCAGCCAGGGCCTGGCTGTGCACTTCAATAAATAAATAAGGGAAGGCAAGGGTCTCTGTACCATTATCTCAGAGGGGGAAACAAACTTTTGTTGTCACTAGGGCAAAGCCAAATGCTGCTGCTATTTACCTTTACCTTAAAAGAACCTCTCTTCCCAATAGCTAATTGGCCAACAATGGTTTTTCTCAAACTTTGCATTCTACATACTTCCTCAAATGCTTTGTATATTGTAATACTTCATAGGTAGATCAATATATTACATTTTTTTTCACAAGATGTGAGACTATGACTTTGTGGTTGAGAAGATAATAGCCTTAATGGCCAGAGTGGAGTCAAGTAATATAAATCAAGTGACATGAAAACAGAATAGGGATTACTGGGAGATGGAAGTGGACAAACAGGAAATGGATAGTGAATGTGAAGGGAAGCTTGAAAGGGAAACAAGAACAAAGTATAGGAAAAGGTTAATGAATCACATGATTTTCTATGCAAGCTTTTAATTCTGATACACAAAAGAGCTACTTTCTCAAATCTACACAGTAACTTTTGTTTTCTGATAACAGAAAACAAAGTGTAAAACACTGAATCTTAAGATTTATACATTTGAAGAATAAAACAAAAATGTGAAAAACAATATATTTAAAGGGATTTCTGAAAGCAATTTTTGAAGTCTTTAAAATAATTTTATCCCTCCCTAGTCTATCCCTGAGGCTGTTGTCAAGTGAGCATTTTGTCTGTGTTCCTCCTACTTGCTTATCCTGATATGGCCACCAAACCTCCTCCTCAAAAATGGTTGCTATGGGACTGGGCCTCATTTACTCTGACCAAGTAGACACATTTTATTTTGCTGTTATTTTATTCAATTTCTCTTCCATGTGGAAAACACAAGTGCAAACCCTGGAGGTAAAAATTCCCTGTTAAACTAAGGGTTTTAGGATGGACAGTTGGCTCAACAGTTAAAAGCACTTGCTGCTCTTGCAGAAGACTGATGTTAAGTTTCCAGAAACTGTGTCAAATGACTCATGGCCCATTTGAACTCCAGTTCCAGGGAATCCATTGTGATCCTCAGTCCACCAAGGCACAAGACATATTCATAGCTCTTATACATACCTGCAGGTACCCACACATTACAAGAAATAAAAATATTTTTTATTTAAAAATGTATTTTAAAGGGTTCTGTTTCTAATGCTGTTAAAGTGACTCAATTTCAGTTTCCATAATACGTCCTCTACCACAGTTCTGATGCCCCTGTGTTCTCTATATCATATATGTCCTAAAAGTCTGTATCTACTGACCAGGAAGGATACCAAAGTGGATTCAGTGAGGAGCTAGCCTTTGAAGTGAACCTTGAGAGATGGACAAAGGATCCACAAGAAAAGATAATGAAATGAACATTCTAAAAATATAAGTCTGAATAAAATACTGAACAGTGGTTATTGAAATATAAACATTAATTTAAAATGGTAAATTATACGCAATGTGTCTGGAGTACAAACCAGAAAATTAACATTTTTTTTTTTTACAATGCAGTTTATTCAGGAACCTTGAACAATCATCTGACCCTGGGGAAAGCCAGCCCACAGCTTAAATAGCCTCTGGGTAGCCAACCCAGGCATGCCACGTGGGCAATGCAGATAGGTCCACATACATGGAAGCAAGCCAGATCCTCAGCCTAAGCCAAATGTGGAATTGTTAGTGACAGAGAGCACTCACTATAGGGAAGGTGGAAGGCAGAAACCAGCTCCATCTTTAAGGCACAGCATTCCGCAGCTCTCTACAGTTCCCCCTTTTTGTTTTAGACGCATCAGGCAAGAGTAGAGGTCTGATCTCTGATATTAGAAATAAATTGGGACTTTGTACCGATGTTCATTTAGGTGTCATCCACCCAAAGAGCATCAGACCCATCTGATACCTTTTTCTCAGAGGCGGGACCTGGGGTATCAACCCGCATGCAATCAGACATGCTCTTCTCTGGGTCCAAAGCGGCTGACCCTGAGTGCAGTGCTTAGCCTCGCATCCTGAGCGTAACATTTTAGCTTTTTATGGTATCCAACCATGCTTGGGGAGAATGTCCTGCTTCAATGGCTGTAAAGGCCTGAATGATCATGGCTGCATCACACTGTTGTGAGACTCTAATCTTGCATATATACCACAGGCAAACCAAGGAGACCAACACCAGAAGGCCTGCTAACGCTCCCATGCCCGCCCATTCCTTCAGATGATTCATGGCTGCAGCAATCCATGATGATAATCCTGTGGCTAGTCCTGCGTCCACTCTGGTAGAATTTACTGTGACAATGGCCACTCTCAGCTGCTCCAACAACTGACCATCTTACTAACACAATAGTGGTTTTTAAATGACCATCTTACTAAAACAATAGTGGTTTTTAAATGACACTTAGAGAAACAAATTGATTCACGAAATGTTTTAGTGAGTCAGATAGAATATTTACATTGTTTGAATTACAAAGAGAAATCTTGTTGAGGATCTGTGGTGAGAGTTAAGGTCTATATGAAATCACTGTCACAAGGATACACTGAGAAATGATCCTGATCCCTTACCAATGTGGAGGGAGAACATACTGAGAAAATTCTGCCTGTGAAGGAATTAGTTCCTCATTTATTTGTATTTCTAGCTCCCAAAGCTCAAAATTCCTTAAGTACATAATGATCACTGCTGTTTTACAAACCACAGATAATAAATTTCTTCTCTACACCTAAACACCTTCCTGTCAAAATTATTACACCTCATGTTTTAAAGCTGGCACTTCATGGGGTTTGGCTGCACAGTTCTTGAGGAAAAAAAAAGAAATTTTCACACATAATGGAAATATACATAAAAGTCAGGAATTGAAAGTAGTATGAATGGTATTTATGAAGAAGCCTATAAACTTAACGACTAACTTATTATATCAAGGCATAAAATTCATGAACCTGGGATTTCCTGTTTAATTCACAAATGTTCGGGATAGCTGCTGCCCATCATTTAACAGATTCTATTTAACAGCCGAGGTTATCAAGGAACAAACACAACTGATTCTAGAATAAGAATATGATTAAGTTTGAAAAAAAATCTAGGTACATGTAAAGTATAAACACATGTTTTACTAAGAATGAATTAGGAGTATCATCTCACTTTATAAAGTAAAGCTGTATGTTTTACCTGAGAAAATTCAGATATAATAGATTCATGTACCACTTTTTCGGCCTTTAGATAAGTATGTGAAGGCATCCTTTGAACTGAAAGTAAAAGAGAAGGAAAGTGTGTTTGGTAATGCTTTGGAGAAGAATTTGGGCTAAAGAATAGTACTCAGCCAAGGTAGCATCAAAATGTAATCACTGCATCTGTTGTCTAAAGGGAAAAGTTTCATATGATTCAACGGGATTCTGAATCTTCCCCTGACACTCACTAAAATGCATGCAAGAAGTTAAAATCCCCACCAGGAACAATGTAATTTGTTTTATGTCTGAACAACTACTCACAATTGAAAGAGGATTAGAGCCCAAAGCATGTTAGGATCTTGCTAAGAAAGTGGCAATGTGAATTGGAAAAAGGACAGGACTGGTATATATAAAGAGACAGTAATACTATTTTTAAAACAAGGACCTCTGTGAGAGGGTAAACAAATATTTTTTTTTTTTCTTAAACCTTAAACATTTAGGTATGAGGAACATGTCTCATTCATAGAGCACTTGCTGAGCACACACGAAGCCCTAGGTTCAGTTCCTAGAATGCTCCAAACTAGGTGATGTTGGTTGTGGAGATGGTTATATCTATAAAATGCTTGCTCCACAGGTATGGCAACTTCCAAACAAGAACTCACATAAGTAGCCAGGAATGGGCAGGGAAATAGCAGAGCATGGCACTGCACATCTGTAATTCCAGTGATGGAGGATGAGGCAGACAGCATATCCCAGGAGCTCACTTTCTAGCCAATCATTCTAGCTGAATTGGTGACTTTCAGGTTCAGTGAGACCATATCTTTTAGTTAGCTTTAACTATAACTTTACATAGCCCAAAGTCACCTGAGAAGCGAATTTCAACTGAGGGATTGCCCAGATCAAATTAGTCTGTGAGCATGCTTATGGGGATTGTCTTGATTATTATTTGATGTAGGAAGGTCTAGCCCACTGTGGGCAACACCATTTTCTAATAAGATGGCCCTGGACTGTGGAAGGAAGTTAGCTATGTATTAACCTGTAAGCAAGCAAGCCAGCAAATAGTGTTCCTCAAGGGGTTCTTCAAGATACTGTCATGATTTCCTTCAGGCTGGGATTGTAACATGGAAGCATAAATCAAACAAAGCCTTTCTTTCCCAAAGTTGTTTTTGGTCAGAGTGTTGTTTACATCAACAGAAATAAGACTAGAATTTCCTTAAAACAGCAGCCAACCTAGCAGTGAACAATATGGTGTCCCTGATGATGTATTGGCTGCAATGTTCTAGTATCAAGAGATCCAGGTATCTGGATCGGTGTTACTAATAAAAACGTCATCTGCAAAGACTCTAAGTAATAAGATGAGGTATCTACACTTGTCCTACAGAATTACTATAACATATGAGTTGATACACATGCTTGTAATACAATGAACATCAGTTATGACAATGATAATTGCTTATTAAATGTGACACAACTACTTGATTAGTCATGAGACCACTTCTGAAGCTGGGTTGCATACCTTAGCTTTTTGTTTTGCCTTAAAGGCTGTACAGAGGTCCTGAGATTCTAACAAATACATCAGTTACCTGAGATAAAATATATGACAAATTCCCAAAGCTCAAGGTGTCTTCATCAATAGAGTGCATCTGGAGGGGAGCAACCAAGCACAACAATAATATCCTAAAATTTGGGGAAGTCTTTTAGACAACCAGTTCAACAACTCAAAAGAGGGCTTTTCATGCATGGTATTGGTGATTTTGTTGAAAGTCTGTGGTTCTTGAGTTGAACATTGTCAGTCCAGATGGAAAAAAAATCACATAAAATATGTGTGTGTGTGTGTGTGTGTGTGTGCGCGAGGGCAAGGGCTTGCAGGAGCACATGCATGTGCACACACACACATGCACGCTCGTGCGCACATGCAGACTTTCGGGTATTACAGGTATATTTAGGTAGATAATTAATGGAATAACTTTTATGACTTATTTAAACGTCCTTACTGTTATTTTATCCTCCTCTCTAAGATTTCACTTTACACCTATCAGAATGGCTAAGATCAAAAACTCAAATGGCAACACATGCTGGGGAGGATGTGGAGAAAGGGGAACATTACTCCATTGCTGGTGGGAATGTAAACTTGTACAACCAATCAATCTGGCACTTTCTCAGACAATTAGGAATAGCGCTTCCTCAAGATCCAGCTATACCACTTCTGGGCATATATCCAAAAGATGCTCAGGTATACAACAAGGACAGTTACTGAAACATGCGCATAGCAGCTTTATTTGTATTAGCCAGAAGCTGAAAACAACCCAGATGTCCCTCAATGAAGAAATGGATACAGAAACTGTAGTACATTTACACAATGGAATATTACTCAGCAATGAAAAACAAAGAAATCATGAAATTCCCAGGCAAATGGTGGGAACTAGAGAAGATCATCCTGAGTGAGGTATCCCAGAAACAGAAAGACACAAATAGTATATACTCACTTATAAGTGGACATTAGACATACAATATAGGATAATCATACTAAAATCTGTACACCTAAAGAAGTTAAGCTAGAAGGAGGACCCTGGATAAGATGCTCAATCCTCATTCAGAAAGGCAAATGGGAGAGACATCAGAAGAGAGAAAAAAACAGGGAACAGAGGCCCTCTGTGGCAGGTTCCTGTCCTATGCCTTGTTTTCTCCTTCTTCTGATGTCCATCTTCTTTGCCTTTCTGAATGGAGATTGAGCATTTTAGCCAGAATCCTCCTTCTTGATTAGTTTCTTTAGGTGTACAGATTTAGTGGTCTATCCTATATTATATGTCTAATGTGTACTTACAAGTAAATATATACCACAAGTGTCTTTCTGCATCCTCACTCAGGATGATCTTTTCCAGTTCCCACCATTTACCTGCAAAGAGGGGCTCTGAAAGTCTCTACCCTGCAGAGTATCAAAGCAGATGCTGATACTTATGGCCAACCTTTGGACAGAGTGCAAGGAATCTTATGAAAGAAGTGGGAAATAGTAAGACCTGGAAAGGACAGGAACTCTACAAGGAGAGCAACAGGACCAAAAAATCTGGGCACAGGGGTCTTTTCTGAGACTGATACTCTAAACAAGAACCATTCATGAAGATAACCTAGAACCCTTGCACAGATGTACCCCTGGTAGTTCAGTGTCCAACTGGGTGCCATAGTAATGGGAACAGGGACTGTCTCTGACATGAACTGATTGGCCTGCTCTTTGATCACCTCCCCCTGAGGGGAGAGCAGCCTTATCATTCAACAGAGGAAGACAATGCAGCCACTCTTGATGAGACCTGATGGACTAGGATCAGAAGGAAAGAGAATAAGACCTCCCCTATCAGTGGACTTGGGGAGGGGCATGCATGGAGAAGGGAGAAGGAGGGTGGGATTGGGAGGGAAGGAGGAAGGGAGCTACAGGGAGATACAAAGTGAATAAAGTGTAATTAATAAAAATTAAAAGAAAAAGATAAAAAAAAAAGGGAACAGGACAAGAGTATACCACAGAGAGACTCTGAAATCTCTACCCAGCAGGGTATCAAACAGATGCTGAGACTCATAGCCAAACTTTGGGCAGAGCATAGGGAATCTAATGAAAGAAAGGGGAGACAGAAAGTCTTGGAAGGGACAGGAACTCCTCAAGGAGAGCAACTGAACCAAAATATCTGGGCACAGGGGTCTGTTCTGAGACTGATACTCCAAACAAGGACCATTCATAGAGATAACCTAGAAATCCTGTTCAGATATTGCCCATGGCAGCACAGTGCCCAAGTGGGTTTCCTAGTAATGGGAACAGGAACTGTTTTGGACATGAACTCAGTGGCTGGCTTTTAATCACCTCCCCCTGATGGGAGTGCAGCCTTACCACGCCACAGAGGAAGACAAAACAGCCAGTCTGATGAGACCTAATAGACTAGGGTCAGATGGAAGGAGAGAAGGACCTCCCCTATCAGTGGACTGAGGGAGAGAAGGAGAAGAAGAGGGAGGGAAGGAGGGATTGGGAAGGGATGTAGGAAGGAGCTACAGCTGGGATTCAAAGTGAGTAAACTGTAATTAATTAAAAAAATAAATTAAATTTAAAAAAAGAATGGACCTTGCAAAATGACTATCATGTGTGGTCAAAACAATATTTCTTCACAAAACAGAAATAGATGTATATTTTTATTGAGAAAGAAATATTGATAAATTAGTGAAATTTTGAAAAAAAATGTCCTTGGAAAATTTAATTAGCCCTTTACGTTATATTTCTTGGTTTTTAAATTGAAATAAAACACATATCTACTTTCTTTTTTTATTAATTACACTTCAGTCACTTTGTATCCCCCCATAAGCCCCTACTTCCTCCCCTCCTGGTCCCACCCTCCCTCCCCCCTCTTCGCGCAGGCCCCTCCCCAAGTCCACTGATAGGGGAGGTCCTCCTCTCCTTCCTTCTGATCTTAATCTATCAGATCACATCAGGAATGGCTGCATTGTCATCTTCTGTGGCATGGTAAGGCTGCTCTCCCCTCAGGGGGAGGTGATCAAAGAACAGGCCAATCAGATTATGTCAGAGGCAGTCCCTCTTCCCATTACTATGTAACCCACTTGGATACTACACTGCCATGGACTACATCTGTGCAGGGGTTCTAGGTTATCTCCATGCATGGTACTCGGCTGGAGTATGAGTCTCTGAGAAGACCCCTGTGTTCAAATTTTCTGGTTCTTTTGCTCTCCTTGTGGGGTTTCTGTCCCCTCCAGATTTTACTATTTCCCACTTCTTACATAAGACCCCATGTACTTTGCCCAACAGTTGGCCATAAGTCTCAGTGTCTGCTTTGATAGTCTGCAGGGCAGAGCCTTTCAGAGGCCCTCTGTGGCAGGTTCCTAGGTTGTTTCCTGTTTCCTTCTTCTTCTGATGTCTATCCTCTTTGCCTTTTGGGATGGGGATTGAGCATTTTAGTCAGGGTCCTCTCTCTTAATTAGTTTCTTTAGGTGTATAGGTTTTAGTAGGTTTATCCTATGTTATATGTCTATATGAGTGAGTAAATACCGTGTGTGTCTGGGACAGCTCACTCAGGATGATCCTTTCCAGGTCCCACCATTCTACCTGAAAATTTCATGATTTCCTTATTTTTCATTGCAGAGTAGTACTCCGTTGTGTAGATGTACCACAATTTCTGCATCCATTCTTCAGTTGAGGGGCATCTGGGCTGTGTCCAGCTTCTGGCTATTACAAATAAAGCTGCTACAAACGTGGTTGAGGAAATGTCTTTATTGTGTACTTGAGCCCCTTTTAAAATTGGACACTTTAAATCAGTTAGAAAAAAAAGTGGGGAATACCCTTGAACTCATTGGCACAGGAAACAACTTCCTGAACAGAACACCAACAGCACAGGCTCTAAGAACAACAATCAATAAATGGGACTTCATGAAATTGAAAAGCTTCTGTAAAGCAAAGGACACCATCATCAAAACAAAATGACTGCCTACAGACTGGGAAAGTATTTTCACCAACCCTTTATCTGACAGAGGGCTAATATCCAGTATATATAAAGAACTAAAGAAGCTGAAAAATAACAAACCAAGTAATCCAGTTAAAAAATGGGGAACAGAGCTAAACAAAGAACTCTCTGTAGAAGAATATCTAATGGCAGAGAAACACTTAAAGAAATGCTCAACATCATTAGCCATTAGGAAAATGCAAATCAAAACGACCCTGAGATTTCAACTTACACCCATCAGAATGGCCAAGATGAAAAACTCAAGTCACTACACATGTTGGAGAGGTTGTGGAGAAAGGGGAACCCTCCTCCACTGCTGGTAGAAATGTAAACTTGTACAACCACTCTGGAAATCAATCTGGCGCTTTCTCAGACAAGTAGGAATACTGCTTCCCCAAGATCCAGCCATACCACTCCTAGGCACATATCTACTTTCATAATGTTGTCATAGTGTTTCAGTGACATGATATGTCATGATATGATGTGATATGATATATAAAGCATGCATACACCCTATGGGTTACACTCAGTAAATGCAAGATGAAAATTATTTTTATAATTATTAAAAATAAAATTGACAGGTCTCTAATTGATCTTAAGTTCTGTTCAACATAAGGAAAATCATGCCTGGTACTGGAAAATAGCTAATTACCCAGGGCTAATGAATTCATGGGTCTTGTAGTAGAATGTATAATCAACATTTTACTAAACCAGCATAATACCTGACTATATTTTAAATATTTATACTTATAGCTACATATAAGTTTGATTTTCACCCCTCATAAAAGAAATGTCTCTTTGCAACAGACAGAGATCATCACAGAAAACCACAAATAATAAAAATGCAATATTGTATCCCCCAGTCCAGATAGATACATCTACAACACAACTCCTACACCTAAGGCTCAAAAAATCATACGAACAGGGAGTACAGATATTTAAAAGTCAAAGGAACAAAAAAATTGTTATGACACTATGTCTCTTAGAAATGTCAGAGAAGTTACATCTGTAAAGCTTCTAAACATGACATGAACAATGACTACATCAATAGACATACAAACAAAGAAGAAGAAAACATCATGAGCCTCAATTCTAGACTAAGAACTACAGGCCACTATAGGAAGCTGAGAGCAAGGGAAGTCATCTACACCAGGGAAGAACATACAATTGTTCTTCTAAATGATCAGACTTGAAAAAAACATTCATTTAAGTATCAGCATATCAATTAAGCATGTTGTATTGATATATTTAGAAACATATATGTATGCATTATAATATATACAAGTGTGCATGTGTCTGTGTGTGTATATAACAACATTTTTTAAAAAGCGCACATGAATTTTACAAAACATGTAGGCTCCATTAAAGGGTTTTGAAGAAGGAAGGGGAAGGAAAAAAATGATACAATTTTATTATAATCTCAAAAATATGTAATTAAAAGTTGTGGGAATAGGATTTACTTATTTTATAATAAAAAAATCAAATAATCTAAAAGAAAGAAGATAGCCAGTCTAAATATACCAAAAATGAAGTAGGTAAATGCAATACTGGTTCTAGAGTCAAACTAAGAAATAAATTCTAACTCAGCCATATTTTATTGGACTAGGCAGTTTATTTGAATCTCTCTGCCTTTGTTTGCCCACCCACAAAGTAAGTATAAAATACTTCAGTAAGCTATTGAAAGAATTAAACTGGAATTTCATTATTTTAATTCTAGGTTAATCAACATACATGGAATATGTAAAGCTCTTAGTGTGTTATTTGACATACATTTCACTTATTAAAGGAAATCAATTATGCTTTTACTTTTCCCATTTACCTGTTTCAAAAATCATAACAAATATGTACTTTTTTAGAGCCATGACTAAGTTGGAAATAGCTGAGACAATAAAGTAAACAGAGTAAGAGATAGAAAGATAATAATGGCTGGACATGAAGCTGATAGTGGAAAATATAAGTTTTAATATGGTTTCTTCATTTCTTAACATATGTAATGTTTTAATGAATGTCTTGAATATTGTAGCATATCGAAGTGGATAGACTTTGATGCTAGAAAGATTTTCAATATTGTTTGTCACCACCAAACCCCTAAATTCATGTAGGAGTTTAATTCCAAGAAGTGTGTGTTAATATTGTAAACAAAGAAGAACCTTGCTGAGTGTGATGGTATACACCTTTACTCCTGGCACTTGAGAATCAGAGATGGGTAGATCATTGTGAGTTTGGAGTCATCCTAGTCCAAGCAAGCCAAGAATACATAGTAAGATTCTGTCTCATAGTGAAGAGGGTTAAAAACTCAATTTAGTTTTAATATTTAAAGATAGAACCTTTGGAGATATAGTTGAGAATGAATAAAGACATGAAGGAAAGAGTCCAGTGATAGAGTCCTGGTGGGTTTATATGAACAGGAGAAAAAAGACAAACATACATACAAGCATCCACTCCTTGTCTTAAGCCACACAGTGTTCTTTATACATTAGCACTCTACTAGTAAGAAGGAAATTGCCATAAGAAAATCTCAGATATTGTCCCTCTGGAAACATGATCTCCAATCAAACCTCATTTACTTATAAAGTAGCCTGTCTCAGGCATTTCATTATTACAATGACCTCTTGTTACACTAAATGTAGAAGACTGTTTCTTTCATGTAGGCATTAACTCAAAAAGAATTTTGGTCTAAAATCCAGCAAAATTTTAGGTTGGTTATGGTTCTCCTCTCTTTATAAGAGTGGCCTGAGATAATTGGTTGGTATATATATTTTTTAAATTTTGTGTATTTGTGCTACCAATATTTTCTTTTCTTTTTTAATTTACTTTACATTCTTGTTAAGCCCATCAATCCTACCCTATGAATAACAACACCCTCTTTCCTCCTTTTTCTTCCCATTTTCCTCACAAAAGGGGACTTCCCTTTCCTGTCCACCCCAGCTCATCAAGTTGCATCATATCCTCTTCTCCTGTGGCCTGGCAATGCAGTCCCACCAGAGGGAAGTGATCAAAAGCCAGACAAGTGAGTCCATGTCTGATGCACTCCCATTTCCCTTACTAGAGGACCCACTATGAAGCCTAAGCTCCCCATCTGCTACATCTTGGTAGGGAGACTAGGTCCAGTTCCTTCATGGTCTTTGGTTGGTACTTCAGTCTCAGCAAAGCCCTCTGGGTCCTGGTTGGTTGTCTCTGTTGGTCTTCTTGTGGACCTCCTATCACTTCTAAGTCCTTTACTTTTTCCTCCCATATCTGCCCAGTGTTTGGCTGTGAGTCTCAGTATCTATCTTGAGGCCCTGCTGGGTAAAGCCTCTCAGATGACAAATCTGACAGGTTCCTGTCTGTAAGCTTAGAAGAGTATTGTTCATACTGTCAGGGGTTGGCATTCTCTGATAAGGTGGGCCTTTGGCCGGGCCAGGCATTGGTTGGGCATTCCCTCAATATTTTCTCTATCTATTCTATCTTTATCCCTGCACATCTTATAGGCAGGGTAAAATTTCTGTCCAAGTTTTTGTGGGTGGGTTGGGGTTTCCCTCCCTGTGCTAAGAGACTCCTTTTACTAGGAGTCTAGTTACAGGGTTCCCTCTTCAGGCTTTAATGGGCTCTGCTACTAGGAGCTTCTGCTAGAGTCCTCCTCATATCCTCCCAGAAGCCTACACTGATTAGGTCCAACATGTCATAGAAATACCCCAACCCCCAGTTTCTGTTTTTTTCTACAGGACTTCTGTCCTCTCTCCCATCTCTACCCTCCTAACTCTCTGTACAACCTCTACTACCTTGTTCCCTTTCTTCACCCACTACCTCTATCTATTGCATTTCCCCTTCTGAGTGAGACTTATGCATCCTCCCTTGGATCATTCATATTAGTTATCTCCTTTGGGACTGTGCCACTTAGTATGCTTATCTTATGCTATATGGCTAAAATCCACTTATAAGTGAGTACATACCATGTGTCTTTCTGGGTCTTGGTTATCTCACTCAAGATGGCCTTTTCTTTTCCATCTATTAGCCTCAAAATTTCATGATTTTTTTGTTTTCAATAGCTGAGTAGTATTCCATTGTATAAATGTGCCACAGTTTCTTTATCCATTCTTAGGTTGAGGGACATCTAAATTGTTTCCAGATTATAAATAAAGCTGTTGTGAGCATAATTGAGCAAGTAAATGTCCTTGTTGTATGGTGGAGCATCTTTTGGGTATATACTCAGGAGAGGTATAGCTGGGTATTGAGGTAAAGTTATTCCCAATTTTCTGAGAAAGTGACAGATTGGTTTCTAAAGTGGTTGTCCAAGTTTACACTCCCACCAGCAATGGAGGCATGTTCCTTTTACTCCTAAACCCTCCTTATCATGTGCTGTCACTTGAGATTTTGATCATAGCCAATCTGACCAGTGTGACATGGAATCTCAGAGTTGTTTTGATTTCCATTTCCTTAATGAATAATGATGTTGAACATTGTTTTATGTGTTTCTTGACCATTCACCATTCCTCTGTTGTGAATTCTCTGCTTAGTTCTCTGTCCCATTTTTAATTGGGTTATTTTGTTTATTGGTGTTTGATTTCTTGAGTTCTTTATATATTCTGTATGTTGGCCATTTGTTAAATGTAGAATTGATGACTTTCTTTTTCCAATCTGTACACTGTCATTTCTTTCTATTGACAATGTCATCTGCCTTACTGAAGTTAATCAGTCTCAGGAGGTCCCATTTATTAAGTGTTGATCTTGGAGCCGGAGATGTTGGTATTCTGTTCAGGAAGTTGTCTCCTATGCCAATGAGTTCAAGGCTCTTCCCCACTTTTTCTTCTAATAGATTTATTTTATCTACCATTATATGGAAATAATTGATCTACTTGGACTTGAGTTTTGTGCAAGGTGATAAGTATGGATCTATTTGCATTGTTCTACATGTAAACATCCAGTTAGACCATCACATTTTGTTGAAGATGTTGTCTTTTTTTTTTCCATTGTATGGTTTTGGCTCCTTTGACAAAAATCAAGTGTCCATAGGTGTATGAGTCTTTTTATAGGTCTTCAATTTGATTTCATTGATCAACCAGCTGATTTCTTTGTCAGCAGTATACACTTTTTATTACTATTGCTCTGTAGTATAGCTTAAAGCCTGGGATGGAGATACCGCCACAAGTTCTCTTATTGTATAGGATTGGTTTTGCTTTTCTGGTTTGCTGTTGTTGTTTTTCATATGAAGTTTAGAATTGTTCTTTCAAAGCCTGTAAAGAACTGTGTTGATGTTTTGACTGGGATTGCAATGAATCTGTAGGTTGCCTTTGGTAAGATGGCCACTTTTACTATACTAATACTACTGATTCACATGAGCATGGAACATCTTTCCATCATCTGATGTCTTCTTCAGTTTCTTTCTTTAGAGATATTTCTTTCTTGTCATACAGGTCTTTTACTTGCTTGTTTAGTTATACCAAGATATTTTATATTATTTGTGGCTCTTGTGAAGGGTGTAGTTTCCCTACTTCCTTTCTCAGCCCATTTGTCATTTGTTTATAGGAGGGCCACTGATGTTTCCTTAAATTAATCTTGTCTCCAGTCATTTCAATGAAGCTGCTTATCATATGTAGGAGTGCTCTGGTAGAATTTTTGGGGTCACTTACATACACTATTATATCTTCTACAAATAGTGATACTTTGACTTCTTTCCAGATTTGTATCTCCTTTAGTTGTCTTATTGCTATAGCTAGAACTTAGTACTATATTGAAGAGGTATGGAGAGAGTGGGTAGCTTTTTCTTGTCCCTGATTTTAGTGGACTTGCTTTGAGTTTCCTGCCATTTAGGGAACAAAGCAGGAGAGAGGTCAAAGAGAAATATGAGGATGGAGATCTGTCCTGGGGATAGCAGAGGTGAGAGGACAGAAGGCCTGTAGAAAAAAAGAGGAACTGAGTGTGGGGGCATGTCTATGACAAGCTGGAGACCTAAGTCAGAGTAAGCTCCTGCGAGAATATGAAGGAGTCTCAAGCAAAGACTCCTTGTAGCAGAAGCCATAGAGAATGAAGTGGACACCCTCTAACTAGACAAGCTCCTAGTATAGAGAGGGGTACACCAACTCACCCACAAAAACTTTTACCCAAATTTTACCCTGCCTACAAGATGTACAGGGATTAAGGTAGAACAGATATTGAGGGAATGTCAAACGAATGCCTGTCCCAACCAAAGACGCACCCTATGAGAGAATGCCATCATGCCCAGACACGATGAATGACATGTGGCTAAGTCTGCAGACAGGAGCTTATCAGAGTTTTCCTCTGAGAGGCTCTACCCAGCAAAGCCTCAAAACAGATGCTGAGACTCACAGGCAACCATTGGGCAATGCATAGGGTGTCTTGTGGTAAAGTAGGAAGAAAAAGAATAGGACCTGGAGGTGACAGGAGAACCAAAAAAAGAC
This sequence comes from Meriones unguiculatus, assembly GCF_030254825.1. NCBI lineage: Eukaryota > Metazoa > Chordata > Mammalia > Rodentia > Muridae > Meriones > Meriones unguiculatus. The sequence continues at coordinate 78,607,246 of NC_083369.1, read as the reverse complement.
CAACAGAGCAAATTAACCAGGACCCAGAGGGGCTTGCTGACACTCAAACATGAAACAAGGACCATGTATAGACTGAACATAGTCATCCCTCCCTCCAGAATGTAGCCAATGGGCAGTTCAAGATTCTTGTGAGTACTCAAGTAAGGAAAGCAGGGATTGCTTTTGGCATGGACTCACTTGCTAGATTATTTTTATCACTTCCCCCTGGTAGGCCTGCCTTGTCAGGCCTTGGAGGAAGAGGACATGCTCATTCCTGATGCAACTTGATGAGCTAAAGTGGATGGAAAAGGGGCCTCCCTTTTCTGAGGAATGGGGAAGTGGGGAGAGAGGGTGAATCTGGGAGACAAGGTGGGATGAGACAAAAAGGATGTAAATTGAATAAGAAAATAAATAAATTTAATTTAAAAATCTATTTTTTAAGAAAATGAATCATTGAATTATAATTTTCAAAATAATAAGGAGGAGTAATATATGTCATTTATTTGGAAAATAACTTCCACGTTTGTGATGATATTCCCTTTGTCATTAATTTTATCAAATACTTTCTGTCCTTTTGAGTAAGCTAATATTGTTGTCATTTTTGTTTAAGTATTTTTAATTGCATTTTTCATTGCACTGGGTATCTAGTTGGCTAACTTGATTCATAGCTATTCTTTCCTTCTGTTCTCCTTTTGTTTATATTTTTCTACCTCTACAAGGTGATCAGTTAGTAGAAACTGTGAAACTCTGTATATTTCTGCCTAAAGCTCAGAAGCATTCCTTAGTATGAACCTACAAGTTATTCCCATTGTAATTTTTAAATATTCTGGAATTGTGCTTTTAAATTTTTTTCTAAATTCAGCAATTACTTTTACCTGAAAATTGTCAGCCCATGTGCTATTTATTATCATCTCAGCAGCATAGAAAATTCTAATGAAATAAGCAGGAAGTGTCATGGTTTCCATTCTATTCGGCATATGGAATGAAAAATGAGATGCTATAAATAAGAATATTTATTTCCCTGTAGGTATGTGATTTTTAACTAAAAAGATAACTTTCTGTCATTTTATATCTCAATTTAACCATTATTAAAGAATGATTTAAATATATCATTATTCCATATCTATTGGGACCTGGAGGGGACAGGAGCTCCATAAGGAGAGCATCAGAACCAAAAAATCTGGGCACAGGGGTCTTTTGTGAGACTGATACTTCAAACAAGAATCATGCAAAGAGATAACCTAGAACCCCTGCACAGATGTAGCCCATGGCTGCTCAGTATCCAAGAGAGTTCCCCAGTAATGGGAACAGGGACTGTCTCTGACATGAACTCAGGGGATGGTTCTTTGATTACCTTCACCTGAGGGGGGAGCAGCCTTACCAGTCAACAGAGGAGGACAATGCAGCCAGTCTTGATAAGACCTGATAAACTAGGGCCAGATGGAAGGGCAGGAGGACCTCCCCTAGCTGTGGACTTGGAGAGGGGCATGGATGAGATGAGGGCGAGAGGGTGGAATTGGGAGGGAATGAAGGAGGGGCCTACAGCTGGGATACAAAGTGAATAAACTGTAATTAATAAAAATAAAATTTTTAAAAATCACGAATTAATTGGATATAACTATATACACCTGGACAGGCAAGATGGCTCCATGAATACATGCCTTATAGTTAAGACTGATAACCTGCTCCATCGTAGTATCGAATTCTCCAGTCCAATTACCTAAAATATAGCTAGACAATTGTTTAGACAGGTTTGCAGCACAGGGAAAATTCTTATGTTGTATGCTAGTGACTCAAAGTCCAGCATACTTTCATTGACAGCCAAGTAGAGCGATTTGCCATAGGGTATCAATTTGCTCCTGCACGAGGCAAGATTAGAGTCTCACAACAGCTTAATGCAGCCATGACCATTCAGGCCTTTACAGCCATTGAAGCAGGACAGTCTCCCCAAGCATGGTTGGCTACCACAAAAAGCTAAAATGTTATTCTCAGGATGCGAGGCTAAGTACTGCACTCAGGGTCAGCCGCTTTGGACCCAGAGAAGAGCATGTCTGATTGCATGCGGGTTGATGCCCCAGGTCCCGCCTCTGAGAAAAAGGTATCGGACAGGTCTGATGCTCTTTGGGTGGATGACACCTAAATGAACATCAATACAAAGTCCCAATGTATTTCTAATATCAGAGATCAGACCTCTACTCTTGCCTGATGCGTCTAAAACAAAAAGGGGGAACTGTAGAGAGCTGTGTAATGCCGCGCCTTAAAGAGGAAGCTGGTTTCTGCCTTCCACCTTCCCGATGGTGAGTGCTCTCTGTCACGAACAACTCCACATTTGGCTAAGGCCGAGGATCTGGCTTGCTTCCATGTATGTGGACCTATCTGCATTGCTCACGTGGCACGCTGGGGTTGGCTACCCAGAGGCTATTTAAGCTGTGGGTTGGCTTTCCCCAGGGTCAGATGATTGTTCAAGGTTCCTGAATAAACTACATTGAAAAATAAAAGACTGATAACCTGAGTTTCTCCCAAAGACCCACATAGTACAAAAAGAGAGATGGACTGATTCCCACGGGTTTTTTTTTTCTAACCTCCACACAAGTGCTCTAGCACACATTCACACATATACATTAGTAAATAAATGTAATTTTAAAAATAAAAACTTATTTTGTCTTTTATTTTTATTTGTCTTTTTAAATTTTATTTATTTATTTATTCATTTTACATCTGTCTTGTAGGCTCTTCTTTCTCTCCTCCCAGTCACACTGTCCCACCCTCTTTTCCAGCTTGCCACAAAGATGTCGTTGACCACAGTTTTTCTTTTCTCTTCAGGTGCACTGTTTTCCTAAACCCTCTCCCCACACAACTCCCTGCTCTCCCGAGGTCTTATCTCCACCTTCATTTCTTTTCAAGTTCCCTCTCCTACCTTGTTCCCTCTCTTCAACTGCTTCCACTGTCTATTCAGTTTCCCCTTCTGAGTGTAATTTAAGTAAATATCCTCCTTTGGGCCCTCCTTTTTACTTATCTTCTTTTGGTCTGTGACTTGTATGATTATCCTGTACTATATGGCTAAAATCTGCTTGTAAGTGAATACATGCCGCGTGTCTTCCTGTATAGAAATGACAATGGGCTGAGAAAGATATTAGGAAACCTACACCCTTCACAGTACCCACAAATAATATAAAGTATATTGGTATAATTCTAACCATAGCTATGTGACAAGAACTTTAAGTCTCTGTGAAAGAAAATAAAGTAGATATCAGAAGATGGAAAGATGTCCCATGATCATAGATCAGTTAAGATTAACATAGTAAAAGTGGTCATCTTACTAAAAGCAATCTACAGATTATTCAATGCAATTCCCATCAAAATACCAACACAATTCTTTACAGACCTGGAAAGAACAATTCTAAACTTCATATGGAAAAACAAAACAAAACAAACAAACAAAACACACAGAAAAGCTAAAACCATTCTATACAAGAAAAAAAACTTCTGGAGATATATCTATCTCTGATTTCAAGCTATAGTAATAAAAAGTGCTAGCATAGAAATAGACTGGGTTTTGTTTTTGTTTTTGTTTGTTGAGACAGGGTTTCGCTGTATAACCCTGGCTCTTCTGGGCTCTGTAGACCAGTATATATGGTATTTACAACTTTATTAGTTATATTCATTGTTTGATATGTTTCTATTTTCATTTAAAATTTTATGTAAATACATTCCTTTATCATGTTCCTTTTGTTAAATTATTTTTGTATTTGCCAATATTGATTTCATATGTGAATGGATGTTATGCTGTATTTTTACTGCATTCTTTATTCTGGCCACTAAAGTGGACACAGATGATAGAATATTCTGTTTTGCTATCCAAAATAATAGCAATGAAGTATTTGCAGCTACTAAGCACTTGCAGTGGGTCAAGGACTGCTGCAAATGAGAATTATAATTTACTTTAATTGAACCTTGCTTGAACCTTTTTGTTTTTTTCTGGGTATCTTGTGTATTTGTTGGCAATTGCCCCAGTCTTCCCTAAGTTTTCTATAGAAGGTATGTTTTTGAAGTTTCCTAATTCTGAGAATTATTCATATTACATTGGCAGGGTACAGAACTACCTAACGAAAATATTTTTCCACTAAAGATGTAATTGCAACTACATGTTATGACATTAAGTATCATCGAAAAGTTTAAAAGTCTAATGCTCTCTGCTTTAAAAAGAACCCATTCTCAATTTTTGTACTTTGTTTCATACCATCTCTTTTTAAATTTTAGAATGAATAATTACATGATTTTTTTCATCCTTTTCATTGAACTTCAGAACATTCATAAGAACCTTCACATTTTTAGTTTGACTAGAACTAGGTAATTCCTTTACTTTAGAGATATTTTTATTATTGCTTGTATTACATATTTGTCTTCCAGATATAGAGATTGGTAGCATTTTGGTCCTCTATCAATTGGCCTATTATATTTATCTTAAGTTTCTTTCTTTTCTTTTTGTCTAAATTCTGGGAGAACTTAAAGTTACATCAAAGTTCTGATTTTATTCTTTTTAATTTATATTTATTTTATGAATGTGGGTTATTTTATGCATATTTTGTTCACAAGTATGTCTGACACATGTGTGTACCTAGTGCCTGTGGAGGCCATAAGAGGACATAGGATCTCCTCCCAGACAGCTGTAAACCCCATGTGGATGCTGGAATTTGAACCAGGGTCCTCTAGAGGAGCAGACAGTGCCCTTAACTGTGGAGCCATCATCATGGCCCAAGTTCTGATTTTATATTCTGCATTATCAAACTGTTCTATTACTGTTCATTTTGTTTCTATGTGATAATAATATGATTTTTGTTTATAATTATCTTTTTGACTTACAAAACTGCAATTTTACCATGATTTTCAAATGGTACAAAAATGACTGCAACATAAGTGATCATGACAAAAACTTAAAGCACAGTGATTGAGCATTAAAATACATATGATTGAATAAACTGTGCTGTATCTATGTCTTGGATATTATGCTGTAATTCAAAAAGGTTGTGAAATTTTATCAAATACACTAGGAATTAATTATTAGAAAGTGAGACAGAGGGGCTGGAGAGAAGGGGTAGTGGTTTAGAGCACTGGCTGCTCTTCCAGAGAACCCGGGTTCAATTCCCAACACCCACATGACAGCTCACAATTGTCTATAACCACAGTCCCAGGGGATCTGACACCCTCACACAGACATACATGTAGGCAAACACTAATACACAAAATAAATTTTTTGAAAGAAAGGAAAAGCCAGGTGTGGTGGTGAACACCTTTAATCCCAGCACTTAGGGAGGAAAAGGCAGGTAGATCTCTATGAGTTTGAGGACAGCCTGCTCTACAAAGTGAGTCCAGGACAGCCAGGACTACACGGAAAAACTCTGTCTCAAAAAACCAAAATAAACAGAAAGAAAGAAAAAAGAAAGAAAGAAAATGAGACAGAATAATCTTCCTAAAAGTAGCTATCTGAAGGTACTGTGAATTTAGTTACTTCTAATTATCTAATATTAACACTTCCATTACATAGAGTAAGGTAGTTTACAGTTCTGTAACCCAAAAAGCCAGTGGTATTAAAGGGGATACCAGAGTCACAAACACTGCTGGCAAGGTAATTTTGTCTCCATTTCCTCTTTTTATTTAGTGAAGCTCCTACATCTCTGACCAGACTTAAACCTCTTCATGACTGTCCTCCATATCATGACATACTCTTTTCCCAAGTAGCTCCAGTCCTTTCCAGTTTGGTTTGTGTGTGTGTGTGTGTGTGTGTGTGTGTGTGTGTGTGTGTTCGTTTTGTTTTGTTTTGTTTTGTTCTGTTCTGTTTGTTTGTTTGTTTAGCTATAAGCTTTCTTCTATTTTCTATGGGGCTGAAATTCTTGGAGTGCAATTACAAGATTTCACTGTTTTTGTTGTTGTTCCTAGCTGTTCTCCACTTTTACAATTGGAAAATTCTTTCCTTCTTTACATTTTAAGATTAGTCTTCACTTTATATTTCTATTCTAATCTCCTAACTATTTTAAGATTATCCCTATTTCTTAAATACAAATACTGTATTTTTTTTTAGCTTGGATTGTTTATAATCTGATTGGTCAACTAGCTAGTGTTCGAAGACAAGATCTCACTATGTATGTCAGCACAGCCTCAGTATCACTGTTATGTGAAAAACTTGTCTTCCAAAACATCAAAGTTTGCAATAAAGATGTTGAATACTGCATTTCAGAGGACAGAATAAGTCATCTATATCTACACATTGTTCTATCCCACAGATCACATTTAAACTACTAACACAACTTTAAAAGCTTTGACTCATCTTTGACTCCTTGGGACCTCTGCATTATGCCCTACCCCATCAGTGTTTTATGGAATCTAACTTAAAGGCTATTTTCATACTCTTAATTATCAAGCCTTACTTTCTATTTTCATGAGTGAGGCCAAATTTAGCTTCTATGCATTTCTTAGGCTTACCAGAGTAGCAAAGAGGCAAGGGTTCTTTATAGCTTCAATCGGCACTCTATAATTTTCAGCAATGACAGCTCTGACGGGAAAATGCCTGGAAAGACACCAACCTCTGCTTCTCATAACTATGAAAAAGGCACTTGTTGTCAGGTTTTGATAAAGAGGCCTCAGTGAGAACACAATAGAGCAAGAGTCCACATGAGCAGGACTCTCTCTGGTTTGGCCTCAGGTTTCTCAAATGCAGGCTTCTGTGAACTATATAACCCTCACATTTCACCTCATGAGCATTGGTTCCTTAGTTACAGACTATAAGTACCTTATCCTGATTTAACAGCATAAGTTCAGTAGAGAGCTCTTTTCTACTGAAGCACAAGAGAATGCTAAAGTGGGAAACTCTGAAAGTGAGCCAAATGGACTAGCTTGAATGAGTTCAGATAATTTCAAATAAACCAGACACCATAAGGTATTGGTATCCCTGACCTGCATGTAATATTGCACAAGTAGCAGTTATACAGGAGGAAAAAAAATAGTTAAGACAACCATGTTTCAATGTAAATTTCACAGCTCCAAAATTTATCCTCTTAATCCCGTGTTATAATCTATCTCTTCTAGACCTGACAAGACTCTTAAAATTCCTACTTTGTAAATTATATTTTGGTTAAAGAAATGCAATGCTGTTGATACAGTTTAACTGAGAAAACCTAAATCAGGCAATTCAAACCATTTTTAAAAAACATGTTAGACCTTAGAAATTGTTTTTGTATTAAGTATTTTCCTACAAATAAGCAATAAACAATAATAAACAATACTGCCACTTTATAACATATAATATCTTATAATCCAAAAAAAACATTCTTTTCATGTCTGTACAGGTAACAACAATATATTATCCTGGTTATCTGAAGAAAGTGAGAATCGAGAATTAACAGATATCTATCTCCATTAACAATGAGTAAAAGAATGGAAAGATTGTGATAGAAGAAAGAGACTATGAGAAAATCCTAAACACTGAGAATCACATTATGGTGGAAACTAATGGTAAGGATGTTAAACTCAAGATCAATCTGAACTTCTGCTCAGATAAAGAAGGAGGTGATATACAACAAAAGGAGATAAACTTTTCCTGTTTCACAACATTGTAAAACATTACATATGGTAGCAGCCTTTAGTGTATGAATATCACCTTTTGAGGATCTTCCTATAGCATGGAACATCATGGTGCTGGATTGGCCACTGCACAAAAAGTATCATAAAACTAATTTGCTGGGAAGTAAGCAAACCAGGCCTTTGTCCTTATACTCCATTAATTACTATCCATGTGGTCTTTCACAGTGTGTGTGTGTGTGTGTGTGTGTGTGTGTGTGTGTGTGTGTTTGAATACTAAGAAAAGACAAGTATCCATAGCCAATTTAAAAGATCATAAAACTTTAGACAAGATGCAACTTTATTCAAGGTGCAACAAAAGCCCCTTTTTATTGATGTTTTTCTTTTCACTTTACATCAGTATCACAGCCTTCTTCATTCTTTCCTTTCAATCACCCCTGCCACCCTTTTCTCCCTCTCCTCTTCTCCTCAGAAAAAGAGAAACCCACTCATACCAACCCACCTTGGAACATCAATTCACAGCAGGACCAAGAGAGTTCTCCTCCTCTGAAGCCAGTAAAGGCAGCTCAGCTAAAAGGAAGTGATGCAAAAACAGGCAAGAGTCTGTCTCAGAGAGAGACCACACTCTACTTACTAGGGGTCCTACATAAAGATCAAGCTTCTCATCAGTTACAATATATTATATGGGTTGCACTAGTCTAGTTTCCAGGGGTTCCAAAAGCAAACATGAAAATTTAGGATCTATTCACATCAACTTTTACTCTACCAGTAGAGAAGACAGATAATAACTAAACAAGAATTCAGCAAAGGGTACCTGATGCTACCATGCAGACTTTGAGATATAACTATATACATTAAAAAAGTTAACATGGAACATGATAGACAGATTTTTTTTTGTGTAGATCAAAGAATAGATTGGAAGGCTCATTGTAAACCACCAAGTGTATAATCTTTGCCAGACAAAAATGAAATTCTGTGACCACTTCACTGCTGTGAGAAAGCAAAAAAAAAAAAAGAAAGAAACTGAACATGGTTCAGATTCTGTTGTTAAAGCATATGAAAATAGATCAATTAATACATAGCAAAATGTTTTCCCTAAGGAATAAATAGAAGTGTGAGAAGTAAATTAATTGAGAATAAAGCTGAATCATAGAATATTTTTCTCATTTCATATGTTTGCGTTTAATTTCTGGAATTGGGACAACATGTGAAAGCTAAAACTGAGATAATACTGAACATCTACAAAGTCCCCAACTACAGAAAAGGCCAAAATTCACATGATCAAATGAAACCCATATCACAGAGATACTGATATGTTCCCTTCCACTGTCTGAAGCAGAGAACTGAGTCCAATAGAAGGTGACACAGGTAGGAGAATCCAGGTGTTTAAAATAAGCTTGGCATCACAGGTCCATGCATTGTAAGGCAAGTAGGAATCCTTAACTGAGGAATGAATGCTTGCAGACAATTTGGGAGAGATAAACCTAAAATTAAACTCTTCCTAGCACTACCTTATAAGAGACAGTTTAGAAGGAGGAAGGTATTTTATATGTACATATTAAGTCTTTTAATTTCTGGACTCTGTTTTTGCTGTTATTGTGGTAGTGGTGGGTTTTTTTTTGTTTGTTTTGCTTTGTTTGTTTGTTTTGCTTTAATTTTAGCTGGGCTTATAAAGATATTTTCATACATGTCTACAATATCATTTAAACATATTCTACCCCATGCTTCCTTGCCTTTCCCTTTCTCATCCTTCCCACATCTCATTAGTGTCCTTTATTCTCCTAGATGGTTTAGTGTCTAATTTAATGTCATATAAACATACATCGTTTACGTTTATCTATAAAATCTGTATGCACGATTAAAAAACATTTAATGGTTTTCTTTCCGAGACTGATATAATTCAATTAACATGATTATCCTTAGCTCCATCCATTTCCCTGCAAAGTACCCATATAAAATCATTCTTTGTACTAAAAAATTAATTCTGAATATATACTATACTTTCATTATGTATCCCTGTGCTGACATAGGTTGAATCCCTATCCTTTGTTTCTCTATGCTCTCTCTACACTTTTTTTTCTGTCAAACCAGGCATCCCATGTGCCACCTGTTCTCAATGAGGTGAATATAACATTTCTCTACTTCCAACTAGATACTAAGGCTGAGCTGTCTCGGATACATGAGGGTTCCCAAACAGTATGTATCAGAGTCAAAATTGAATCATTTTTCCACCCCTGGAACCAATTAACGTCACTCTCTAATATTGACAGTGATATTGGGAAAGGGGAGAGAGTGTGATAAAGAGAAAAGAATGAAGATATCAAAAATACTGAAGGTATAAAAAGTATTTCTTCCATTGCAGACCAAAAGAGTTGTTAAAGTAAAAGCCAGTAGAAAAATAAAGTTTAATGCTAGAAAGATCATTACTTAGAATGATCATTAGCTATGATATATTCTTTGACATATTTCTATGTATGAAGAGTTTTACCTTATCTAAACTTACTGAATCAGAGGGTAAAGAAATACGAGATAGAAAAAAATTCTTGAATTTCTGACAAATTCTCTTTTGTAGCTCTTATGCATCCTAAGGTTAGAAAAGACCTATTATAAGATCCATTCCCTCATTTTTCAATAATGAAATACAAAACAAAAGGCAATATATATTTAATTTGTGCAAAATATAGCAAAAATGAAAGTCAATGCTGTTCTCAGCTCCCATCATAGTGTATCTCTCCTATACAACATTACTGTTGTCACCATGTTGTCAGTGTCAAAGGAAAAGAACACCCGGCTCCTTGAAAAGCAAGGAAGCAAGATGCACTCAGCTTATTGTAGTAAAAAAGTCAGCTAGTTGTCACAATTCCTCAGAACTCCTAAGCTGCTTTCCAAAGTATATCTTTGATTAAATACAATACCAATTACAATAACCTCTATACACAGGCAACTATTATTAATACTATTGTAGTGTTTATCCTTCTAACAGTATTTACAAAGTCACTGAATTCCCCAAAGCAGCAAAACCACAACTATCCAAGACATAACTAAAATTGCAAAAATATGAAGTGTAAAGAAGATACATGGGGCCCAAGAGGTATCTTTCCTTCTTTACTCAGCTTTTGCTATTCATAAAGACAGATCTGATTAGTAATCATTTTAAAAAGTCAACTTAAGTTCATCACTGTTTTCAGTCATTATTATAGTCTTGGGTCAGATGACAGACAGCTTCAAAAGTGCTGTGTATTACTCTGTGTTTATTCTGAAAGAAGCTTCTCCCTATAGGCTGGCTCAGTGTCCATGTGGGAACCCAAGTAAGAAGAGCAGGGGCTGCCTCTGTTATAAATTTTGTTACCTGCTATTTGATCACTTCTCCCTGATGATGTGGCCTTGCCAGGTCACAGAGGAAGATTATCCAGGCAGTCCTGATGAGTCTTGATAGGCTAGGGTCAGATAGTAGGGGAGGAGAACTACCACTTCCAATGACTAGGTGAAGAGGATAGAGTAGATGAGAAAGGGAAGGTGATAGGAGGAGATGATGGATGGGGCTACAATAAGGATTTAAAATTAAATAAATTGTAAATAAAATAAAATAAAAAAGAGTTAAAAAAGGAAATATTCAAGGGTCTAGCCATGTGAGTTTATCAGGTTCACCCCCCCCGCTTCATGTACCCGGCGCAACACCCCAGATCTAGCTTATGTTCCAACATCCAGTGCCCTGATATAGCCTAGCCATCCCTGTCCTTGCTGTCCTGTACATCTAGGCTTCCATCAGGATCCACCCGGCCTGTCCCAAACCTAGGGGACCTTATCGTGCCAAATGAAAACTCTCCATCCATCTAGATCCTGAATACTCTCTTTTATTAAAATCTTATTTATTTATTTATTTATTTATTTATTTATTTGATGTTTGTTTGTTACTATTTATTCACTTTGTATTCCCCATGTAGCTCCCTCTCTTCTCCCCTCCCAATCTCACCCTCCTCCCTTTTCCCCATCTGTGACCCTCCCCCAGTCCACTGATAAGGGAGGTCCTCCTCCCATTTGCTCTGATCCTAGTCTATCAGGTCTCATTAGGAGTGGTTGCATTGTCTTCCTCTATGGCCCGGTAAGGCTGTTCCCCCCTCAGGGGGAGGTGATCAAAGAAGAGGCCAATCAGTTCATGTCAGAGACAGTCCCTGTTCCCATTACTATGGAACCCACTTGGACACTGAACTGCCATGGACTACATCTGTGCAGAGGTTCCAGGCCATCTCCATGAGTGGTCCTTAGCTGGAGTATCAGTCTCAGAAAAGACCCCTGTGCCCTGATTTTTTTGGTTCTGTTGCTCACCTTGTAGAGTTCCTGTCCCCTCCAGTTCTTTCTATCTCTCCCTTCTTTCATAAGATTCCCTGTACTCTGCCCAAAATTTGGCCATGAGTCTCAACATCTGCCTCGATACCCTGCAGGGTAGAACACTTCAGAGGCCCTCTGTGGTAGGCTTCTGTCCTGTTCTCTTTTTTTTCCCTCCTCCAATGTCCATGCTCTTTGCCTTTCTGAATGGGGATTGAGCATCTTAACCAGAGTCCTCCTTCTTGATTAGTTTCTTTAGGTGTACAGATTCTAGTTTGTTTGTCCTATATTATATGTCTAATCTCCACTTATGAATGAGTATATACCCTGTGAGTCTTTCTGTATTGGGGATACCTCACTCAGAATGATCTTGTCCAGTTCCCACCATTTACCTGCAAATTTCATAATTTCCTTGTTATTTATTGCTTAGTAATATTGCATTGTGTAGATGTACCATAATTTCTGTATCCATTCCTCAACTGAGGGGCATCTGGGCTGTTTCCAGCTTCTAGATATTACAAATAAAACTGATATGAACATGGTTGAGCAAATGTCCTTGTTGTATACTTGAGCATCTTTTGGATATATGCCTAAGAGTGGTGTAGCTGGATCTTGAGGAAGCACTATTCTTAATTGTCTGAGAAAGTGCTAGATTGATTTCCAAAGTAGATGTACAAGTTTACATTCTCACCAGTAGTGAAGGAGGGTTCCCCTTTCTCCACATCCTCTCCAGCATGTGTTGCCACTTGAGTTTTCATCTTAGCCATTCTGATGGGTGTAAGGTGAAATGTCAGGGTTGTTTTGATTTGCATTTCCCTGATGACTAAGGATGTTGAGCATTTCCTTAAATATTTCTCTGTCATTCGTTATTCTTCTATTGAGAATTCTCTGTTTAGCTCTGTTCCCCATTTTAAAATTGGATTACTTGACTTGTTGCTGTTTAGCTTCTTGTGTTCTTTATATGTACTGGATATTAGCCCTCTGTCAGATATAGGGGTGGTGAAGATGCTTTCCCAATCTGTAGGCAGTCATTTTGTTTTGACAACAGTGTCATTTTCTTTATCAGAAGATGGAAAGTTCTCCCATGCTCATGGCTTGGCAGGATTAATATGGTAAAAATGGCCATCTTACCACAAAAAATCTAAAGGTTCAATATAATTCCCATGAAATTACCAACACAATTCTTTACAGACCTTGAAAGAAAAATTCTCAATTTCCTATGGAATAACAAGAAATGCAGAATTGCTAAAACAATCCTCTACAATATAAGAGCTTCTAGGGGTATCTTCATCCCTGATCTCAAGCTGTACTATAGAGCAACAGTAATAAAAACTGCATGGTACTGGCATAGAAACAGAATGGTGGATCAATGGAATCAGATAGAAGACCCAGAAATAAACCCACACACCTATGGAGACTTGATTTTTGACAAAGATGCCAAAACTATACAATGGAAAAAAGATAAAAATCTTCAACAAATGGTGCTAGTCTAACTGGATGTCTACATGTAGAAAAATGCAAATAGATTCATAGCTATCACTCTACAAAAAAAACAAAATCCAAGTGGATCAAAGACCTCAATATAAAAACAGACACACTAAACCTGTTAGAAGAAAAGGTGGGGAAGGACCTTGAACTCATTGGCACAAGAGACAACTTTCTGAACAGAACACAAACAGCACAAGCTCTAAGGGCAAACAATAAATAAATTGGACTTCATGAAACTGAACACCTTTCTAAAGGTGTAGGTAGCTCAGTCTGACTGATCCTCCCCTCATCACACCCATTTTAACCCAAAGACACATCTCCAAATTACAGGCTAAACCAGAACACAAATCTGGCATTCCAGCCTTGTTCAATGTGTTCAGCTCATTTCATTCCACCTAACCTATGTCTGACCTCTAAGTTCAACCTGATCCAGCCATCCTATCTTCTGTCCCAATTTGATGGTACAAATAATTAGTACTAATAATATGATATATCAAGGCAATAATCCTCCCCCAAAAAACAGATGTCTTATAGAAAAGTTTCTCAATGGTAACTATGTAAATGAATCCTACAAAATTGAATTTCAGAAAAAAAGCACTCCCAACAGTTTGAATAAGGTTGTCTCTGACTCTTTTACCTGCACTTTGAACCCTTTTTCTTCTACTGGGTTGCCTTATCCAGCCTTGATATGAGGGCTTGAGCCTAGTCTTATTATTCCATGTTTCATAGCCTCGGGAGGACTGCTCTTTTCTGAAGAAAAAATAGAAAAGTGCATCTAGAGGAGAGGAGAAGTAGGGGCAGGCAACGGGAGGAGTTGAGGAAAGGGAAACTTTAGTAGGGATATCTTGTATGAGAGAAGAATTTTTAAAAAGTAACCCAATAAAAATAATTGATTCATGAACTAGATAGATAGATAGATAGATAGATAGATAGATAGATAGATAGATAGATAGATAGACAGACAGACAGACAGCAATATAGGGTGATAGATTAAGCATACATAGATAGATAACTAGCTAGTTAGCTAGCTAGCTAGCTACATACATACATAATACTTACATACATACATGCATACATACAAAATAGATACATAGAGAGACAGAGAGGTAACAAATAGAGAAAGATAGATCAAGCATAAACTTCATCAAAGATTTCAAGGAGCTTAAAAAGATACTAAAACAGCTTAAAGAACTTAAATAAAATAAATATCTGAGTGACAAATACATATATAAAAATGTAGAAGTGACAAAAAGAATCCAGGGTTTGAAAATGGAATTCAATGAAGAATTTAAAACATCAAAGAGAATTCAAACTAAAATTAAAATGTATTCCAAATCATAAAATGCTACAATAGCCAGTCTAGAATAATATGTATACCAAAACTTTTTACAATACCAAAGGAGAAAAAAACTTTCTATGATATAAAAACAGGATAAAAATTATATCTACAGATGCTGATATGCTGGTCCATGTTACCTTCAAAGGCTATGTTGATGTTCATGGTCCTTGCCCAGTGCTGTGTTGCTGTACTTGGTCCTGCTGCCACTAGAGCCCATGTTGATATCCATGGCCCTGTTGCAGCCAGGGGTGATGTTGATGACCACGGCCCATGTTACCACTGAAGACTATGGGAATCTCTGTGGTCTGTGCTAGCACCTGAAGCCATATTGATGTCCATGGCCCATGCTATAAACAGAAACCATGTGGAAGTCCATGATCCCAGCTGCTTCTGAGTATAAAGATGAAGGAAGCTTTTTTTTTTTTTTTTTTTTTGCAGTGTTATAAAGGCTGTACACTCGTAGTTGAAAACAAGAGACATAGAAAGTTTCTATGACAACATCCCTTCACCAAAAAAGAAAAAAGAACCATTCCAGACAGGAAACCATTGAAGAATGCCTCTAAAAGTTGTGATTGGGATGTTGAAGTATACCTCCTCACAGTTGACATTCTGGCAGTGGTTGTGGTAGAGAAGGACTCAATTTTCTTTTTTTTTTTTCTCCTTTTATGAACGGAGGTTCAAGACAGTGTTTCTCTGTGTAGCCTTGGCTATCCTGGATTCACTTTGTAGACCAGGCTGGCCTTGAACTCACAGAGATCCACTTGCCTCTGCCTCTGCCTCTGCCTATCCAAGTGCCAGGATTAAAGGTATATACCATGATGCAAAGTGAATTCTATTTTCTTTAAGCAACTATCCACTGGGAGTTTGATCATTCTCAAGAAACTACATATGGGCAACAGAAATAAAACTTGTTTTTACTTCCTCCTCCTACACCACTTCCTCCTCCTCTTCTTCCTCCTTCTCCTCCTCCCCCTTCTCTTTTTTTTTCTTCTCCTTTTCTCTTCTTTTGTTTAGGGGAGGTAACAAGTGTGGGAGGTGGATCTTGGAGGACTAGGAAGTAAATGTGATTGGGGTGCATTATATTAAAATTCCAAACATAAATATTATGTTTAAAAGGAAGATTATATTTTTAACAGTTTAAACCTAAAGAAAATATAGGGAACAATATTTCAGGCTGAAGAGAAACATGAGCATAGCTGAGACTATACAAATAAATAAAAAGCTGTAATTACTAAAATAAAATAAAATGTACCACTGAGAAGGCCTCAAGACCAAAAATCAACAACACAATGACCGTGATCAACAAAAAACTTTCAATAATAATTTTAAATAATAGTGAACGTAAATGCCCAATCAAAAGAGACAGGGTGGTTCAATGGATCAAGAAACATAATCTGTCTGTTGTTTATAAGAAACACATGTTACTTTTAAAGAGAGATACCACCTTAGAACGAAACAATAGACAAAATATTCTAATCAAACAGGACCAGGAAGCAAGCAGACATTATTATCTTAATAACTGACAAAATAGATTTCAAATCAAACCAAATCAGATGTGATAAAGGACACTTAACTATAGTCAAGTAAACAGTTAACCAAGAAGGCATCACTATTATAAACATATATTTTTTATTTTTTATATTTTATTATACATATTATTGAATTGGTTGCTTCTATGGTATAACCATTTCAATAAAATATATATTGCTGGAATGACAGGCAAGAACAGATTAATATCAAACCATTAATAGTAGGTGATTTCAATATCTCACTTTCTCCAATAGACAGGACATCTGGACAAAATTATGCAAAGAAGTATCAGAATTCAATGACCTCATATATCAAATTGTCCTAACACATATCCACAGAATATTCCAGCCAAGCACTAAAGAATATACTTTCTATTGAGCAAAATATGAAAGATTTTCTAAAATAGATTAATCTTGTGACACAAAACAAATTTTGCAAATTCAGAGAGATTAAAATAATTATTTTTAAAACATTTGACCATGATTCAATAAAATTTAAAATTCATGGAGGTAAAAAACAAAACACACAAAATAACCACCACTACCTCATAACTGAATAAATCAAGAAAAGAGATCAAGATAAAAATTAAAATTGTAAGGAAAAGAAACACACAATGTAAGAAAACTTCTGGGAAGTATTAAAGGCAGCCATACAAGGGAAATGTATACCTCTTATTGCCTAAATTGAAAATTCAGAATGTATATTATATTATATATACAAATATATATCTTAATAATAAAACTCAAAATTTTGAAAAACAAGAGAAAACCAAATCCAAACCCAGCCAAAGGCAATAAAAAGTAAAAATCAGAACAGGTTAATTAAATATAAACAACAACCCAAAAAGATTAAACTAAAAGCTGATTCGTAGAGAAAGATAAACAAGATGGACAGACCAGACAAATGGCCAAATAAACCAAAAGAAAGAACAAAAGGATCCAAATTAATATAATCAGAAATGAACAGGGAATTACAGCAGATACAAAAGAAATTCAGAATACTATATGGAAATACTTTAAAAACTTAAATTCTATTGAGTGGAAAAACATAAAAGAAATGGATGAATTTAAAAAATAAGCCATGCTCTTCTCTGGGTCCAAAGCGGCTGACCCTGAGTGCAGTGCTTACCTCGCATCCTGAGCGTAACATTTTAGCTTTTTATGGTAGCCAACCATGCTTGGGGAGACTGTCCTGTTTCAATGGCTGTAAAGGCCTGAATGGTCATGGCCCCAGAGAAGAGCATGTCTGATTGCATGCGGGTTGATGCCCCAGGTCCCGCCTCTGAGAAAAAGTTATCGGATGGGTCTGATGCTCTTTGGGTGGATGACACCTAAATGAACATCAGTACAAAGTCCCAATTTATTTCTAATATCAGAGATCAGACCTCTACTCTTGCCTGATGCATCTAAAACAAAAAGGGGGAACTGTAGAGAGCTGCATAATGCCGTGCCTTAAAGATGGAGCTGGTTTCCGCCTTCCACCTTCCTGATGGTGAGTGCTCTCTGTCACAAACAACTCCACATTTGGCTAAGGCTGAGGATCTGGCTTGCTTCCATGTATGTGGACCTATCTGCATTGCTCACGTGGCATGCTGGGGTTGGCTACCCAGAGGCTATTTAAGCTGTGGGCTGGCTTTCCCCAGGGTCAGATAATTGTTCAAGGTTCCTGAATAAACTGCATTGAAAAAAAAATAAAAAAAAAAAGAAGTGCAATGACCAATGACACCCTATCTACTATTTTATTTTTTCTTTATTATTACTATTTATTTTAATAAAATAATAGAGTAAATAATAAAAAAAATAAAAAATAAGCCAAAGCACCAAAATTAAAGCAAGAAGAGATCAAGAACCCAAACCAAACTATACCCAATGAGGAAATTAAAGAAGTAATAAAAGCCTTAAAACTAATAATAATAATAATAATAATAATAATTTAAAAAACCTCCAGAGCCAGTTATATTCACAGCAGAATTCTACCAGACTTTCAAAGAATATATACAACCAATCCTTCTTAAAGTACTTTTTTAGGTAGAAACAAAAGGAGCAGTCTCTGAATGAGACTTGAGCCTCATCCCTAAGGTCCTCCTTGTTTAGCTTCTTTAGGAATATAGATTTTCGTATATTTGTCCTATATTATATAGCTAATATCCACTTATAAGTGAGTATATACCATGTGTGTCTTTCTGCTTCTGGGTAGCCCCACTCAGGATGATCTCATTCAGAAAGGCAAACAGTATAGATATTGAAAGTAGGAGAAGAGAGGGAAGAGGACAGGAACCTTCCACAGAGGACCTCTGAAAGACAGGGTATCAAAGCAGATACTAAGACTCATAGCCAAACTTTGGACAGAGTGCAAGGAATCTTATTGAAGAAAGGGGAGACAGAAAGTCCTGGAGGGGATAGGAGTTCCACAAGGAGACCAACAAAGCCAAAATATCTGGGCTCAGGTGGTCCTGCAGAGACTGACGAAACAACAAAGGACCATGCTTGGAGGGGACCTGGACTCCCTTCTCAGACTGAGGCCATGGGAAGTTCATTCTCCATATGGATTCCCTAGTAAGGAGAGCAGAGACTGTCTCTTACATGGACTCAGTGGCTGGCTCTTTGATCACCTCCTACTGGTAAGGTGGCCTGACTAGGCCACAGAGAAAGAGGATCTAGAAAGTCCTGAAGAGACTTGATAGGCTAGGGTCAGATAGTAGGGAAGGAGGACCTCCTCCATCAGTGGACTAGGGGAGGGATTTGGGGAAGAAGAAGGAGGGAGGATCAGACCAGGAGAAGATGGGGAAGGGGGACTACAACCGGGACAGAAAGTGAATAAATTGTAATAAATAATAATAATGAAGAAAAAAATTAAAAAAGAGCAATCTCAAATTTTATGAAGAACATAAATGAAATTGAAGACTTAAATCACATCATCATCTCATTAGGTGGAGAAAAGTTCTTTGACAAAATCCAACATGCCTTCAAAGTACAAGTCCTAGAGGATGTAAGACTAGAAGGAATATACCTAAATGTAACAAAAGCTATATATGAAAAATCCACAGCTAATATCATCCTGAATGAAGAAAAACTTGAAGCAATTACAGTGAAGTCAAGAATGAGATACGGCTACTATTTTTCAATATTGAACTTGAAGGACAATCTGGAGCAATAAGGCATAAGAAACAAATTAAAGAGATACCAAGAAGAAAAGAAGTCAATTTACCTCTATTTTCAGGGGGTATGATATACATATAGGATCCCAAGTTTCTACTAGAAAATGTTTAGAAATTATAAACAAATTCAGTAACATGGCAGGATACAGATTTATACTTGCAAAAATCAGTAGCTTTTATATGCACCACCAACAAACATCTAAAGACTGTGGACACTCCCATTCACCTTAAAGAGAATAAATTATCTAAACATAAACCTAACTCAGGAAGTGGATCTCACCAATTAAAATTTTAAATCTAGGTGATCATGGTATCTCCCCTGCCAGGTAAGTCTTGAAGTCCTAGCCAGAGCAATAAGACTTCTAAAGGAGATCAAGGGGATACAAATCGGAAAGGAAGAGGTCAAAGTGTCACTATTTGCAGATGATATGATAGTATACATGAGTGACCCCAAAAATTCAACCAGAGAACTCCTTCAGCTGATAAACACCTTCAGCAAAGTGGCAGGATACAAAATCAACTCAAAAAAATCAGAAGCCCTCCTGTATACCAAAGACAAAAAGGCTGAGAGAGAAATTAGGGAAACAACACCCTTCACAATAGCCACTAATAACATAAAGTACCTTGGTGTGACTCTAACCAAACAAGTGAAAGACCTGTTTGAGAAAAACTTCAAGTCTCTGAAGAAA
Organism: Meriones unguiculatus; assembly: GCF_030254825.1. Classification (NCBI taxonomy): domain Eukaryota; kingdom Metazoa; phylum Chordata; class Mammalia; order Rodentia; family Muridae; genus Meriones; species Meriones unguiculatus. Next base: position 78,587,163 of record NC_083369.1, on the reverse strand, counting down.
GAAATTGAAGATATCAGAAGATGGAAAGATCTCCCGTGCTCATGAATTGGTAATATTAAAATTGTGAAAATGGCCATACTGCCAAAAGCAATCTACAGATTCAATGCAATTCCCATCAAAATACCAACTCAATTCTTTATAGACCTTGAAAAAAAGATTCTCAGCTTCATATGGAAAAACAAAAAACCCAGAATCTCCAAAACGATCCTGTACAACAACAGATCATCTGGAGGTATCTCCATCCCTGATCTCAAGCTGTACTACAGGGCAACAGTAATAAAAACTGCATGGTATTGGCATAGAAACAGAAAGGAGGATCAATGGAACCGAATAGAAGACCCAGAAAGAAACCCACACACCTATGAACACTCGATATTTTACAAAGAAACCAAATCCATTCAATGGAAGAAAGACAGCATGGTGCTGGACCAACTGGATGTCTACATGCAGAAAAATGAAAATAGATCCATATTTATCACCCTGCACAAAACTAAAGTCAAAGTGGATCAAGGACCTCAACATAAAACCAGATACTCTAAATCAGTTGGAAAAAAAGTGGGGAACAGCCTAGAACTCATTGGCACAGGAGACAACTTCCTGAACAGAACACCAACAGCAAAGGCTCTAAGAGCAACAATCAATAAATGGGACCTCATGAAACTGAAAAGCTTCTATAAAGCAAAAGACACTGTCATCAAAACAAAACGACAGCCTACAGATTGGGAAAGAATCTTCACCAACCCTTTATCTGACAGAGGGCTTATATCCAGTATAAATAAAGAACTAAAGAAGCAGAAAAGCAACAAACCAAGTAATTCCATTAAAAAATGGGGAACGGAGCTAAACAGAGAATTCTCGAAAGAGGAACATCGACTGTCAGAGAAACACTTAAAGAAATGCTCAACCTCATTAGCCATTAGGGAAATGCAAATCAAAACGACCCTGAGATTTCACCTTACACCCATCAGAATGGCCAAGATGAAAAACTCAAGAAATAACACATGCTGGAGAGGTTGTGGAGAAAGGGGAACCCTCCTCCATTGCTGGTGGGAATGTAAACTGGTACAACCACTTTCGAAGTCTATCTGGCGCTTTCTCAGATGATTAGGAGTAGTGCTACCTCAAGACCCAGCTATACCACTCCTAAGTATATACCCAAAATTTGCTCAAGTACACAACAAGGACATTTGTTCAACCATGTTTGTAGCAGCTTTATTTGTAATAGCCAGAACTTGGAAACAACCCAGATGTCCATCAATGGAGGAATGGATACAGAAATTCTGGTATTTTTACACAATGGAATACTACTCAGCAATCAAAAAGGAGAAAATCATGAAATTTGCAGGCAAGTTGTGGGATCTAGAAAAAATCATTCTGAGTGAAGTATCCCAGAAGGAGAAAGACAAACATGGTATATACTCGCTTATATAGACCTACAAGATATGATAAACATAATGAAATCTACACACCTAAAGAAGATAATCAAGAAAGTGGATACGGGCGAAGATCATCAATCCTCATTTAGAAAGACAAATGGGATGTGCATTTAAGGTATGACAGGAATCTACCGCAAAAGGCATTGGAAAGACTCTACCTAGCAGTGTTTCAAAGCAGACACTAAGACTCATAACCAAACCCTTGGCAGAGTGCAGGGAATCATATGAAAAAAGGGTAGTTAGTATGATATGGAAAGGATAGGAGCTCTACAAGGACCAAATATATCCTGGCACAGGGTCTTTTCTGAGACTGACACTCAACCAAGGACCATCTATGGATATAACCTAGAACTTCTGCTCTGATGTGGCCCGTGGTCTCTCAGTAACCAAATAGTTTCCAAAAGTAAGGGGAACAAGGACTATTTCTAACAGGATCTCAAGGTCAGGCTCCTTGACTCCCCCCCCCCCAGGGGAAGAGCAGTCCTGTTAGGTCACAGAGGAGGACTCTATAGCCAGCCCTGACGATACCTGATAAAACAGGGTCAAATGAAAGGGGAGGAGGTCCTTCCCTATCAGTGGACTTGGAAAGGGGCAGGGAGGAGACCAGGGAGGGAGTGTGGGGTTGGGGAGAGAATGAGGGAGCGGGATACAGTGGGGACACAGTTAAAAAAATGTAACTAAAAAGAAAAATAAAATTAAAAATAAATTTTAAACCTCTGAAGGAAGAAGCAGAAAAATGTACTAGAAAATGGAAAGACTTCCTACATTTATGGATTGGTAGGATTAATATCGTAAAACTGATCATTCTACAAAAAGCTATTTATACATTTGTTGCAATACCAATTAAAATTCTTGTCATATACTTCAAAAAATAGGAAAAATAAACTTAAAATTCATATGGAACCGCAAAGAACCTCCAGATAGCAAAATAATCCTGAAGAAAAAAAATAACAAAGTTGGAGGGATTTCATCTTATTTAAAGCAGAATTACAAAGATTAACAAAACAACCGACTACAGATGATGGAGAGTATATGGGGCAAGGAAATACTCATTCACTCTGGGTTGGATTGCAAAATGATCTAGCCACAATGGAAATAAGTGTGGAAAATCCATAAAGAACTAAAACTAAATCTATTCTCTGAAAGAGTTGTATTACTCCTTTACATATTCCCAAAGGACTTGATATCCTACAGTACAAATACTTGTTCAGCCATGTTTATTGCTGCTCTATTCACAATAACTAAAAATTGGAAACTACCTAAATGTCCTTTAACAAACAAATTGATTAAATGAATGAATAAATGAATAAAAATGGTACATATACACTATAAAATGTTATTCTATTGTCAAGAAATTTGGAATAATGAATATTGCAGGTAAATGGATAGAACAAGAAAATATAATCAGTGAGGTAACCCAGACCCAGAAAGACAAATGTAGTACATTATCTCTCATCTAAGGTTCCTAGCTTCACGTTTTCACTGTGACCTGGAGTAACTACTAAACCATGAAAGTAAAGGGTAGAAATGGAGAAGTTGGGGTGTTATAGAAGAGCTAGGGAAAAATAGCAAGGTACAAAAGATTTGGAGATGGGAATGGGGGAAATGAGGAAGTCTTAAGGAAACATGCTATAATCTACCTACCTATAACACATGTAATTCTTTGTATACATAGAGTTTAAATAAAATTTTCTCATCTATGCTAACAGCACTCCCCAAGAGCCATACACTATCTAACCAAAATCCCAACATGAGGAATAAGAAGCTCTCTTTTGAGTTGTAGGTCTAGGTTGTCTAAGAGACTCCCATAACATTATAGGCTATTGCAATTGACCTTGATTGTCTCCCAGAGGTGGGACATAAGTCCCTTTTGTTGAAGATACCATTTACTTCAGATACAGGACTGAGAGGACCTGAGCTTGATCAGACCAGATAGCCTCCTCAAGGGGTCTAGATTTCATGTTACACAAGCTTCAAAGAGAGAAAAACAATCAATAGTCCTACCTAACTTGGTACCCAATGAGCCATAACAAATACAATCATGGCATGACAGCCTGAAGGATGCATTAGTGGCACACATAACTTGGTGGTAACCAACAGATCTCTGATTGGACTAAGGTCCACTTAGTAAGAAGGAAATCACATCTGGAACTGGAAACCTAGCCAACTACCTGTGGCTAGTAAAGCTATGTATCTTGGAGGATAACCTATAACCACCATTTTACAATTCCAACCCAATCCCTAACTACATTCTAAATATTCATCCTCAAGATACCTTCAGAAAGTCTATAAAGTTTATGTAGTTCTTGTTCTCATCATAGAAACTTCTCATTGCGACAGAAACCATTACAGAAAACCACAACCAATCAAAATGAAGCATTATGGAATCAAGTCCCAATACACGTACAACACAAATCCTGTACCTAAGTCTCTTGTGGATCATTGCAGAAGAGGGAATGCAAAAATTGTAAGACCCACAGGAACAGAAAGTTTGTTGTATGATTGAGTCTTTTAGCAATGTCAGAGAGGCAACACCCATGAAGTCTTACCAATATGGCTACCGTAACAAGACCTAAGAACAGTAATATATATGCTAATGTAGAAGAAGGAAAGCTTATGAGTCCTTGACCCTAAGGGGAAAAAATCTAAAGGTAACTAAGAAATTCTTAGATTTGAAGAAATTCTTCCCCAGGGAAGAGCATGGCAGCTGATTATTCAATACCATGGTCAGTCCTGAAAACATAAATATACAAGTAACATTTTGTAGACTGCACAGGTTATATTAATATATCTAGGCATATAACACACAACAATCATTAAAGAGAGCATGAATTTAAGAGAGAATAAGAAGGTAAGTACATGGGAGGAGTTGGAGAGAAGAAAGGGGGAATAATTTAATTATACTATAATCTCAAATTTTTGTACCTAAAAATTAACAAAAATAACCAAATAAAGTCATTATCTACATAGCAAGTAAAGATGTACTGACTATTTACTGTATGAAGAAGTGAAATCCTGGATCCTTGCCTTAGACTGCTTTATAAATTACTTTGAAAAACAAAATGTATCATAAACTTAGGATTGTTCCTGGATGTTAGGAAATGTTTCATGTAACGTACTGCCTTATAAATATGTATGTCTACAGCCACAGGTGACTATTACTACCAGCTTTTATCAGATCTTCTATTTGCAGAAGGTGATGGTTTAGGCAGGTTTATACCTAATCAAAATGCTAAAAGTAAGGACTGGATGGGAACTCAGCACTAAATGAAATATTTATGGGAGGAAAGACTGTACGAGCTGAAAGTATGAGGAGGAGTGCTGGGAAAAGCTGACTTCTGAATATGACAGAGCAAATGCAATCATGAACACATAGCAACTGTGACTACCTGGGCAAAGAAAGCATGAAAGTAGAAGTGAGACCAGCTAGAAAGAAGAAATGCGCCCACAGGAGTAGGAAGTGGATAAGAGAGGGTAAAGGAGGAGGATATATTTAACAACATATAGTATTCATGTATAAAACTGATTAAATTTTAAAAATTAAGAATACAGAACTTTTTATTTCTTTGTCCTTCAGAATATCTTTAAACAGCCTCTTTGGGTATGATGAGAGGTAATCCGTAATGGCTTCAGCACAGTTTCAACTCAATCCCTTTGAGCCCTGTCTGAAGTGTGTGTTGTCTTCAGCAATAGGGTCTCATATGAAGTTCTAGGGGACAGCCAACAACAGTGAAAATAAGCTACTTTATTTTAGGATTACTTACACCCCTCTCCTACCAACAATTTCAAGGGAAGATTTTTTTTCCTTGCCTAGAACTGAGTTTTTGTTAAATGGTCTATGGCTTTTGGAGGAGTCATTATTACCCCATCCTGGATAAATGCATTTAATATATGTGTTCATACATGCATGTATTTTTAAGTAAGCTTATAAAATAGTCCTACCCACCTGTAAAGCCTGAAAAGCACAACAGTTACTGGCCAGACAAGTTTTTCCAGTAGCAAATAGTGGTGCTTATATCGTGGGTGTAAACAAACACTGCCTAATTGAAATTAAGGTCTGAAAATAGGTGGAAATCCATACCTGGACTTCAAACCTACCCATGGATGAAGAAGTCATAGACCATAGAGGAGAACTTATTGCTGTCATTTTTCTAAATCAGTATAGTTTCTAACTGTATATTAAATAATTAACTTTATATCCACACATAGCATAGCTCTCACATCCCATCAAAGAAGCTTCTTTTTTTTTTTTATCAGGTAAGGCTACTAACAGAAATCCACAACTGGTCAAAATGCAGATAACAAGAGACTATGGGGCACTGTTGTATATCAGTTTTCTCCAAGACTGAAATACTCCATTCTGCTAGTAAGCTTTTTAATTCAGGAAACAAGTCAAGATACCTTCAGAAAGTCCATGAAACTTATCATAGTCACTACCCCATCTCCTAAAGAGTATATAAACAGTGAATAATGCTGAGAGTCACTTCAGACAAACCTAGCTACCTGGAAGAAGCAGAGACCTGCTAAATGGCCTAGAAGGAAGAAAGATCAGCTGAGTTGCCTGGAAGGGGCTCAGACTAACTGAACCACCTGTAAAGGATATTCTCCAATTTTTGAGGTGCATGCAGGCTATGCAGTATGCTTCAGATTTCCAATTATCCCATGTTAGGGTAGGCTTTGGTGATGCACTTGTATTTTAGTCATGAGTATTCCTGTAAGTAATCATTTTTTTCATATTCCTGGAAATAACCTCAATAAAAAGCATTACTTTACCAATTTGGACTTTTGAGGTACCTGTAACATTGGTCTGTCATCAGTTTCCTATAGATTGAGGAGATATTTGTTGCCATCTCCCCATGAATAGTATCGTACAACAGGTACCTGAACTCAACTGAAATATCTATAATACCATCCCTATACTCAAGGCTTATGGAATAGCATGAGAAGAGATGGAAAGATTGCAAGAGCAAGTGTACCAGGTTGCTTGGTGTAATATAGTGCCTCCTAGGTATGACATTGATGTTATAGCCATGAAATCTCAATTATAAGGTTGTTTGCACAACACCTGTATATTAATGATCACACAAGTCAACATACCTATGAGGATGGAGGAATTTTTACAAAGCTCCACCCCTATATGAAGAGCAACAGAAAATCAGTGACTGCTGAAAGAGAACATCAGTTTTCCCCATAGGTGAACCACCCAATAAGCTAACTAATCCCAAGTGGTCAACCTTGAACACATATACATAACAGCAACACTAAATTCATTTAGTAGAGGGTGCACATATTTGAAGAAGAAAAAGTCATAAGTGTGAGAAGGAATGGGGAAACCAGAGAGATGTTAAAGGCAGAACAATGATGGTTTAAATAATGTACACACAGTACTCAAAACTCTTTTGAAATGCTCAAAGAATAAAAATTTTAATTAAAAAATAAAAGAAAAAAAGAAAATTGTCTACACAATGTGGTGTGTGTAAATTATTCAAAGTAAGTTAAGTAATTCTCTTGTATCACACTTAACTCTTTTTTAAAATGAGGATAACAGTGGTACTTATCCTACTGCAAAGACTAAAAAACAACATAAATGTAGAATGTTCTGTCTTATTTGTAATTCTTAGATCTAAATCTTTACATTTGAGGAGTATGTAAAGAAGAGCAACTGCAAATACTAGGAAAATAGAAGGAAACCATGACAGGGGTGTCAGAAAATAGACACACACAATTGCTATAAAAGGGGAAACTGAAAAAAAAATGGGTATGGAAGACTTTCATGAGGAGGAGTACCCGATCTCAACTGATATATATCTTAACAAAAAAGAAATGAGAAGTGATAAAGAATACTAAGAATGTTTGAAAAGGTAAGAGAGAATCATACTATTTTGTATTTGTTCAAAATTGCACACATATATAAATATATATGAATGCAGATATACAAACAGTTTAATTCAAGTTATGCCACTTGGAATAACAAGAAGGTTCCCAAAAAGATCCATAGTCTAACAGAAACTTCACTGCCAGCTTGTAAAACCTCCTTTTGAGTTGATAAGATGATTTCAAGAGGTGCCTAAAACAATATAGGCTGCTAATGTTGCTCTTGGTTGCCTTCCAGGGGGAAAAAAAAAGTAAGACCCTATTGCTGAAAACTGATGATACCAAAACTGGAAGCAATCCATCTGGAAATCACCTAGAATCTTCCTCCCCAAGCTCTCACAATATTCGGAGAAGCTATGGAAAATGCCAATGGAGAAAAGAAATATAATGCCCATGAATTATAACAATAACCATAATGGAAATACATTCCAGTGGGTATAATGCTGGAGCTTATACATGGTGGATACAACCAACAATCAACTAATTTGGGCTTAAGGCTCAACAGAAAGAAATTAATGTTGGCTAGTGACATTCAGTCTATGGCTAGTGAGACTGTGATTACAGAACCTAGTGGGGAATCTACTTCTGCCACCTTCCTAAACCAGTATAATTTCTAAGTGCATTCTAACTATGTGTTCTTCTACTACAGATAAGTTAGCTCTCACCCCCATCAAATAAGCCTTTTTAAGCAGCAGGCAGAGATTATTACAGAATGTCACAACTAGTGAAAATGCAGAGAACAACTGACCCTGGGGTACCCATTCCCAAGTTATGCATTAGCAAAACAACCTCTATATGTAAAGCTCAGAAAATTTCACTAAAGAGGGAGCAGGAATATTGTAAGAGCTAGAGGACCAGGATATTTTCTGCAAGGTAGTGTTTTTTTTTAAGTACAGAAAATAGCGAGAGTTAGAATTGGGGTGTTGGATCTTTCCAGACTTGAGGGAAGGAGTGGGGATGAATATAATAAAAATATAATATATAAAATTTTCAAAGAGTTAATAAAATATATAAAGCCAATGAACCACAATTACTAGAATGGTAACATTTCCACAATGGTGAAATAGTGACTATTTTTTCTCAGAGGTTACCAATAGCTCTCCAGTTGGATGGAAGACCAACTGCTCAACACAGTAGAAATCACACCTAGTAATAGAAAGCTATCCAATTACCCATAGCTAGTAAGAATTTATTTAAAAGATAAATAACCACTTCTAGCTTCCTAAATCAGTATAATTCCTAACTATTATGAATCATTTTCCTTATACCCACAGAGAAGTATAACTCTCATCCCTCATCAAAGAAGCTTCACTTTGCAGCAGATGGAACCAAAACAGAAATCCATAAGTGGTCAAAATGCAGAGAACAATTCACTGTAGGTTGCTCATCCCCAGTTAACATAACTGTAACACAACTCCTGCACCCACAGCTCAGGGAATGTCTCAAAAGAGGGCACATAAAGAATGTAGAAGACAGTGGACCAGGAATTCTGTAGTGAGATTGTGCTTTCTAGCTATAGCAGGGTGACATAATGTGGGGTGGGATGGAGTAGAGTAGTATGCAAGAATGAAGTGGAATAAATGACACATCACATGGAGATGTTAGAAAAAGCACAAATGCAAAGCATATGACTTATAATAGAATACAATCCACGGAAGGTGCTCCCTGAGTTTGTCATTTAGCTCATTATTTTTTTTTTTTTAGGAGTATGGTTATTTTATTTATTTTTTTTTCAATGCAGTTTATTCAGGAACCTTGAACAATCTTCTGACCCGGGGGAAAGCCAGCCCACAGCTTAAATAGCCTCTGGGTAGCCAACCTCAGCATGCCACCTGGGCAATGCAGATAGGTCCACATACATGGAAGCAAGCCAGATCCTCAGCCTTAGCCAAATGTGGAGTTGTTTGTGACAGAGAGCACTCACCATCAGGAAGGTGAAAAGCGGAAACCAGCTCCATCTTTCAAGCGCAGCATTACGCAGCTCTCTACAGTTACCCCTTTTTGTTTTAGATGCATCAGGCAAGAGTAGAGGTCTGATCTCTGATATTAGAAATAAATTGGGACTTTGTACTGATGTTCATTTAGGTGTCATCCACCCAAAGAGCATCAGACCCATCCGATACCTTTTTCTCAGAGGCGGGACCTGGGGCATCAACCCACATGCAATCAGACATGCTCTTCTCTGGGTCCAAAGCAGCTGACCCTGAGTGCAGTGCTTAGCCTCACATCCTGAGCGTAACATTTTGGCTTTTATGGTAGCCAACCATGCTTGGGGAGACTGTCCTGCTTCAATGGCTGTAAAGGCCTGAAAGGTCATGGCTGCATTACGCTGTTGTGAGACTCAAATCTGGCATATATACCACAGGCAAACCAAGGTGACCAACACCAGAAGGCCTGCTAACGCTCCCATGCCCGCCCATTCCTTCAGATAATTCATGGCTGCAGCAATCCATGATGATAATCCTGTGGCTAGTCCTGTGTACACTCTGGTAGAATTTACCATGACAATGGCCACTCTCAGCTGATCCATCGTAGTATCGAATTCTCCAGTCCAATTACCTGAAATATAGCTAGACAATTGTTTAGACAGATTTGCAGCACAGGGAAAATTCTCATGTTGTGTGCTAGTGACTCAAAGTCCAGCATACTTTCATTGACAGCCAAGTTGAGCGATTTGCCATAGGGTATCAATTTGCTCCTGCATGAGGTCAATCCTCTGATTGAACACCATCAAACCTCCTTTTAGTTGAGCATTAATTCCTTTTTGTACATCTAAGGCATGAGCTACATTGGCTAAAAGGTTATTCAGGGTCTGAGCAGTCTGCCCAGTATGACTCACTGCTAATGCCGCAGTGGTAGCTCCAACAGCCGCCAATGAGATGGCAGTAACAATGGCAGCTGTAATTCCAAGATCCCTTTTCTGTCTGAAGAGAGTAATAGCATGAGGGGCATCAACGGGCTCAGGCACCCAGTGAGGCATGCGAGTAACCAGGGCATACCTAAATTTACTAGCATTCCAGCATTGGGCAAAAAAGCAAGTATCATTACCACAATTACTTGGCTCTATCTGGCTAATAATGAATAAAAATGGGGGATATAAACAAACAGGTGTGGGCTTATAGGAAATATTATGAGAAGCCTTAACCCCCTCGTTGGAACATCCTGCATCAGTTCTAGAACTAGCAGTGGTAGTGTCCGAGGTCTGAGTAGGTTCAGGAGACCATTGCCCCCAGGAACGAGACTTGCTCCATGTAAATTAACTCCATGTTTTCCTCTACTTTTGAAAGTCATTTAAGGTTCTTAAATTATTTTTTCCCTTTTTTTAATTTTTCATCAATTACACTTTATTCATTCTGCATCCCCCCCATAAGACCCTCCCTCCCCTCCCAATTCCACCATCCCTCCTCCCTCTGCATGCATGCCACTCCCCAGGTCCACTGATAGGGGAGGTTCTCCTCTCCTTTCTGATCTTAGTCAAACAGTTCACATCAAAAGTGGCTGCATTGTCCTCCACTATGGCCTGGTAAGGCTGCTCCCCCTCAGGAGGAGGTGACTAAAGAGCAGGCCAGTCAGTTCATGTCAGAGGCAGTCCCTCTTCACATTACTATGTAACCCAATTGGACTCTGAACTGCCCTGGCCTACATCTGTGCAGGGGTTCTGGGTTATCTCTATGAATAGTCCATGGTTGGAGTATGAGTCTCTGGGAAGTTCTCTGTGATCAAATTTTCTTGTTCTATTGCTCTCTTTTGGAGACCCTGTCCTCTCCAGCTCTTACAATTTCCCAGTTCTTACATAAAATTCCCTTCACTCTGCCCAACAGTTGCCCATCAGGCTCAGCATCTGCTTTGATAGTCTGAAGGGCAGAGGCTTTCAGAGGCCCTCTGTGGTAGGTTCCTAGGTTGTTTCCTGTTTTCTTCTTCTTCTGATTTCCATTCTCTTTGCCTTTCCGGATGGGGATTGGACATTTTAGTTAGGTCCTCTCTCTTGCTTATTTTCTTTAGATGCACAGGTTTTAGTGGGTTTGTCCTATGTTGTATGTCTATATGAGTGAGTATATACCATGTGTGTCTTTTTGCTTCTGGGACAACTCACTCAGGACGATCCTTTCCAGATCCCACCATTTACCTGCAAATTTCATGATTTCCTTATTTTTCATTGCTGAGTAATATTCCATTGTGTAGATGTACCACATTTTCTGCATCCATTCTTCAGTTGAGGGGCATCTGTGTTGTTTCCAGCTTCTGGCTATTACAAATACAGCTGCTACAAACATGGTTGAGCAAATGTCCTTTTTGTGTGCTTGAGCCTCTTTTGGATATATGCCTAGGAGTGGTATGGCTGGATCTTGGGGAAGCACTATTCCTAGTTGTCTGAGAAAATGCCAGATTGATTTCCAGAGTCATTGTACCAGTTTACATTCCCACCAGCAGTGGAGAAGGGTTCCCCTTTCTCCATAACCTCTCCAGCATGTGTTGTCACTTGAGTTTTTGATCTTGGCCATTCTCATGGGTGTCAGGTGAAATCTCAGGGTTGTTTTGATTTGCATTTCCCTAATGGCTAGTGAGGTTGAGCATTTCTTTAAGTGCTTCTCTGCCATTCAGTATTCCTCTGTGGAAATTTCTCTGTTTAGCTCTGTTCCCCTTTTTTTAAGTGGGTTACTTGGTTTGCTGCTTTTCAGCTTCTTTAGTTCTTTATATATACTGGATATGAGTCCTCTGTCAGATAAAGGGTTGGTGAAGATTCTTTCCCAATCTGTAGGAGGTCGCTTTGTTTTGATGGCGGTGTCCTTTGCTTTACAGAATCTTTTCAGTTTCATGAGGTCCGATTTATTGATTATTGCTCTTAGAGCCTGTGCTGTTGGAGTTCTGTTCAGGAAGTTTTCCCCTGTACCAATGAGTTCTAGGGTATTCCCCACTTTTATTTCAAGCCGATTTAATGTGTCTGGTTTTATGTTGAGGTCTTTGACCCATTTGGACTTCAATTTTGTGCAGGGTGACAAGTATGGATCTATTTTCATTTTTCTACATGTAGACATCCAGTTAGACCAGCACCATTTGTTGAAGATGCTATCTTTTTTCCATTGTATGGTTTTGGCATCTTTGTCAAAGATCAGGTGTCCATAAGTGTGTGGGTTTATTTCTGGGTCCTCTGTTCGGTTCCATTGATCCACCATTCTGTTTCTATGCCAGTACCATTCAGTTTTTAAAACTGTTGCTCTATAGTACAACTTAAGATCAGGGATGGAGATACTTCCAGAAGATCTTTTATTGTAGAGGATTGTTTAGCAATTCTGGGTTTCTTGTTATTCCATATGAAGTTGAGAATTTTTCTTTCCAGGTCTGTAAAGAATTGTGTTGGTAATTTGATGGACATTGCATTGAATCTGTAGATTGCTTTTGGTAAGATGGCCATTTTTACTATGTTAATCCTACCAAGCCATGAGCATGGGAGATCTTTCCATTTTCTCATATCTTCTTCTAGTTCTTTCTTCAGAGATTTGAAATTTTTTTCATACAAGTCTTTGACTTCCTTGGTTAGGGTTACTCCGAGGTACCTTATGTCATTTGTGGCTATTGTGAAGGGTGTTGTTTCCCTAATTTCATTCTCAGCCGTTTTGTCTTTTGTATACAGGAGGGCTACTGATTTTTTTGAGTTAATTTTGTATCTGGCCACTTTGCTGAAGGTGTTTATCAGCTGTAGGTGTTCCCTGGTAGAGTTTTGGGGGTCACTCATGTATACTATCATATCATCTGCAAATAGTGATAATTTGACTTCTTCCTTTCCAATTTGTATCCCCTTGATCTCCTTCAACTGTCTCATTGCTCTGGCTAGGACTTCAAGTACTATATTGAAGATATGGAGAGAGTGGGCAGCCTTATCTTGTCCCTGATTTCAGTGGGATCGCTTTAAGTTTCTCTCTGTTCAGTTTGATGTTGGCTATAGGTTTGCTGTATATCGCCTTTACTATGTTTAGATATGTGTCTTGTATCCCTGATCTCTCCAATACTTTAAACATGAATGGATGTTGGATTTTGTCAAATGCTTTTTCAGCATCTAGGGAGATTATCATGTAGTTTTTTTCTTTCAATTTGTTAATATGGTGGATCACATTGATGGATTTCCGTATATTGAACCACCCCTGCATACCTGGGATGAAGCCTACTTGGTCATGGTGAATGATATCTGTGATGTGTTCTTGTATTCGGTTTGCGAGTATTTTGTTGAGTATTTTTGCATCAATGTTCATAAGGGAGATTGGCCTGAAATTCTCTTTCTTTGTTGAGTCTTTGTGAGGTTTAGGTACCAAGGTCACTGTGGCTTCATAGAATGAGTTTGGTAATGTTCCTTCTGTTTCTATTTTGTCAAATAGTTTGAAGAGAGTTGGTGTTAGCTCTTCTTTGAATGTCTGGTAGAATTCTGCGCTGAAACCATCAGGTCCTGGGCTTTTTTTGGATGGGAGACTTTTCGATGACTGCTTCTATTTCCTTGGGGGATATAGGACTATTTAATTGATTTACCTGGTCCTGATTTAGCTTTGGTAAGTGGAATCGATCAAGAAAATTGTCCATTTCATTTAAATTTTCAAATTTTGTTCCTTATAGACTTTTGAAGTAAGTCCTAATGATTGCTTGGATTTCCTCAGTGTCTGTAGTTATGTCCCCCTTTTCATTTCTGATTTTGTTGATTTGGATAGTTTCTCACTGCTTTTTAGTTAGCTTGGCTAAGGGTTTGTCTATCTAGTTGATTTTCTCAAAGAACCAGCTCTTGGTTTCATTGATTCTTTGAATTGTTTTATTTGTTTCTATTAGATTGATTTCAGCCCTGAGTTTGATTATTTCCAGCTGTCTACTCCTTCTTGGTGTGTCTGCTTCTTCTTTTTTTAGGGTTTTTAAGTGAGCCATTAAGTTGCTTGAATGTGCTGTCTCAAATTTCTTCTTGAAGGCACTTAGTGCTATGAACTTTCCTCTTAGCACTGCTTTCATTGTGTCCCACAAGTTTGGGTATGTTGTGTCTTCATTTTCATTGAGTTCTAGGAAGATTTTAATTTCTTTCTTTATTTCTTCCCTGACCCAGCTGTCTTTTAGTAGCAAGTTGTTCAGTTTCCATGTATGTGTAGGCTTTTTTCTATTTCTGTTGTTACTGAGGTCCAGCTTTATTCCATGGTGATCAGACAGGATACAAGGGATTATTTCAATCTTCCTGTATTTGTTGAGGCTTGCTTTGTGACCAACTATGTGGTCTATTTTGGAGAAGGTTCCATGTGGTGCTGAGAAGAAGGTGAATTCTTTTGTGTTTGGGTGTAAGGTTCTGTAAATGTCTGTTAGGTCCATTTGATTCATGATCTCTGTTAGAGATATTGTTTCTTTGTTTAATTTCTGTTTTGTTGACCTGTCCTTTTTTGAGAATGGGATGTTGAAGTCTCCCACTATTAGTGTGTGGGGATCTATATGTGGTTTAAATTTTATCAATGTTTCTTTCACAAATGTTGTTGCCCTTGTATTTGGGGCATAGATGTTCAGGATTGTGATATCTTCTTGATGGAATTTTCCCTTGATGAGTATGAAGTGTCTTTCCCCATCTCTTTTGATTAATTTTGGTTGAAAGACTATTTTATCAGATATGGCTACAGAATGGCTACTCCTGCTTGCTTCTTGCGTCCATTTGCTTGAAAAGCCGTCTTCCATCCCTTTACCCTCAGGTAATATCTATCTTTGTGACTTAGGTGTGTTTTTTGTATACAACAGATTGCTGGGTTTTGTTTACGTATCCATTCTGTTAGTCTGTGTCTTTTTATTGGAGAATTAAGTCCATTGATATTGAGAGAGAGTAATGACCAGCAGCTGTTAGATCCTTTGAATTTGATGTTGGCTGTGGTCATACGGTTTTGTGCTTGGTTGCTTTTTGTTTTACTGTAGTGGGGTTATTTATTTCCTGTATTTTCTTGAATGTAGCTAGCTTTCTTGGGTTGTATTTTCCCTTTTGAAGTAAGTCCTAATGATTGCTTGGATTTCCTCAGTGTCTGTAGTTATGTCCCCCTTTTCATTTCTGATTTTGTTGATTTGGATGGTGTCTCACTGCTTTTTAGTTAGCTTGGCTAACTAGAATCAGGTGTGATTCTAATGGGTTTGCCATTATATGTTACTTGGCCTTTTTCTCTTGCAGCTTTCAGTACTTTTTCTTTGTTCTGTATACTTACCGTTTTGATTATTATGTGGCGGGAGGATTTTCTTTTCTAGTCTAATTTATTGGGTGTTCTATAGGCCTCTTGTATTCTTATTGGCCTCTCCTTTAAGTTGGGGAAATTTTCTTCAATGATTTTGTTGAAGATATTTTATGAGCCTTGGAGGAGGGAATCTTCCTTTTCGTCTATTCCTATTATTCTTAGGTTTTGTCTTTTTATGTTGTCTTGAATTTCTTGGACGGTCTGTGTCAGGAATTTTTTTAGATTTATCATTTTCTTTGACAGATACATCTATTTCTTCCATTGTATCTTCCACACCTGAGATTCTTTCTTCCATTTCTTTTAGCCTATTGGTTATGCTAACCTCTGTAGTTCCTGCTTTCTTCCCTAAGTTCTTTCTCTCCACAATTTCTTCCATTTGTGTTTTTTTTTTTTAATTTTTCCAATTCTATCTTCAGGTCTTGAGCTATTTTGTTGGTTTCCTTCCCCTGTCTGACTGTATTTTCATGTTTTTCCGTCAATTCCTTCAGCTGTTTGTTTGAACAATCCACTGTTTCTTTTATTTCATTCAGTGATTTAAGCATTTCCTCTCTAAAGGCCACATACTTTTTGGCTGCAGCTTCTTCTATTTCTTTTTGTATTTTATTTGTTTCCTCTGTTATCATCTTCTTGAGCATAGATGTTAGGTTGTCTCCTTGAATTTCATTTATGCTGGGGTGTCTAGGGCTATTTGCCCCTGGATAACTGGGTTGTGGAGATGTCATAATGCTCTGGCTTTTGTTGGTTGAACTTTTACGCTTTCCTCTACCCATTGGACTATTTTAGTTGTTTGAATTTAGTTTCTGGTTGTTCCTGGACTGTTGTAGTGGAGAGAATCCCTTTGGCAGGAAGATGGTTTTTCCTGCTGGAAGCCTTCCCTGCTTTTTGGGTATAGTCCCTGGATGTCTGGTGTTTTTCAGGAGTTGCTACAGCTCACCTCAGGCATAGAGACCTGGGTGGTAACTGTGGTCCTGATTAGTCAAGACAGCTCTCCTCTCACCGGGAGAAGTCCTGGGGGCAGCTGCCCACCTTTTGGGTTTCTTGCTGTAAATTTAGTGATCAGCTGCGGTAATCTGTGGCGGGTGAATACTGCTCTGGTGTCTTGGGGCACTCAGTTCTGTCTGTTTGCAATCTGCAGTCTGCTAGACTTTCCCTAGGTGACCCCAGCAGCACGATTTCTTCCTTCTCTGTGGGGTTCTCTCCAGACAGGGGTTCCCAGTCCCTGTTGTACTGGGGCATACAGCTTGTCTGTACCGCTGAGCTGAGCGCAAAGCTCTCTGCGCATGGCAGGAGCTCGGCTGTGATGGCGGCAGAGACCTTTCGGGGAGAGACTGGGTGACCTGCGATCAGACCCGCAACACTGCTTCCCTGTGGGGTCCCCCCACGACTGGGACTACCAGTCTCAGGTACCCTTGTGCCCACGGATCAGCCTGGGAAAGTGGCTGGAACACGCCTGCTTGGGGCTCCAGCCTGGAGACCCAAAGCCTATGTTACCCGGGATTTCTTCCAGGTTCTGGCTGGGTAGCCGTGAGTGGACCCGACCGATTCCCATGCCGTGGGAGCCTCCCCTCACCTGGGAAACATGATCGATGTAGTTTCAGGGCCCCGAGTTCAGTCTCCTGGTCTCTGTACGGAAAGTGCTGTCCTGCTCCTCAGATGCGCTGTTTTCCCGGCGCCGCCATCTTGGCTCCCCCCTGTATTTGTTTTCTTGCAACAAAACTTACTGGTTAATTACTGTGGCTGTTTATATGGCTAAGGTTAAGTTGCTGCTTGATGTACCCAGAATCTAAGAGAAATCTCTATAAGTCAGCAAAAGAATATGCATACATTGCTTTTAAAACAAAAAGAAATAGAGTAATTTCTTCTATGTAAAGACCCATAATTTTCCAAGAAGCAAAAGTTATTAGAGACCAAGTGTAGCAAAATTTTACAAATTTACAAGTGTATTGAATGATTATATTTTTGAGGGATTCTGCTTTACCTCAAGTTCAGAGTTTAAATAAAGTCTTAAATTAAGTTTTACAGACTTTGATGGTGCTATTCGAGACTTTGTGTATTTTCTGCCTTGTTACGCTGACTGGGAAAGGGGCCATGAGCATTTTTCTTTCAGTACCTGCAAAATTTCCTATAGAAAATTTACTAACCTTCAATTAGTTTCAATGATACATTTAGCTTTTCAATTCCAGGAGTTGCACCTGATGCCATGTTGTAGAGAATACAGTTTAAGGTGATTTTTCTCTGCCCAATAAAGGGCAAGCATGGACTGAGCTAACCACTGAGGCACTTCATCACAAGTTTAAAATTTCTACAGTGTTTAAAATTAATACAAATAGGTCCTCAAGAGATGTCTCAGTTGGTAAAGTTGTTTGCTGCCAAAACGGGCCTGAATTCCTCAGGTATCACATGGTAAAAGGAGAATACTAGCTCCTAGAAGTTAGTCTCTGACCTCCACACATGTACCATGGCATGTGTGCCCCACCCTTCACACACAATACATGAAATTAAATTTAAATAATATACATTTTTACAAACTCTAAAAAACCATAAAGTCCATAGTCTTTCAGCACAGGATGTGTGGATCCCAAATAAGCATGTCAGACCAGCATAAGTTCTGAGGTTGAGTTGCAATCTAGAATTGATAATGAAGGAAGAAAAACAAATGCCATAGCTTTCAAACCACTGGTACTTGTTGGACCTTCGATTATTCCATCACCAACTTCCTGAAATTTTGCCCAGGTATTAGATACTTATTTGATGATACAACAAAATTCCTGACAAAAAAACACTTGCAAGTAAGGAAGAAGAAAGAATGGAAGATAAAGAATAAAAAGAAAGCGAGAGAGGGAGAAGGGAGCTAAAAATAAAGATAGGTAGATAGATAGATAGATAGATAGATAGATAGATAGATAGATAGATAGATAGATAGACTGATTTATTCTCGTATATAGTTCTAAGATATACAGTCCATCACAGTGCAGAAGGCATAATAGCAGGAGCATGAAACATCTGATCACATTGTATTTATAGTCAAGAAGTGCAGGTGAGTCACTGTGCCCAGCTTACTTTTTTCTTTTTTCCTTTTTATATTTTTTTTTTTCAGTAAAGGTCTTCAGATCCTAAAATGGTATCTTCCAAAATTAGGCTGGGTTTTCCCACATCACTTAATCTAATCTAAGTAATACCTTATAGATATGTTCAGAGATGTTTTTCTCCTCATAGTGACTTAAAATCCCATTAATTTCACAATGAAAACTAATAAAACTACTATAAGAACAGAGATCCCCATAATTCTGGAAGATCTGCAAACAAAACATTGAGAAAATATGCAGTCAAATGGGGAAATTGAGCCTTCCTGAATGCTGTTCCATTGAAATACTTTCCAACTGCTGGATTAAAGATAATCCATGACCTCAATTTTCAGATGATGACCTCAACTGTATAGATAATTATGATCTTTCTTTGAAAAGTCATTATCCAATATCTCATTAAATTGGGATATTCTGGCCCAACTCAGAAACAAGACAAGATATAAAATAAGGTTAACTGTAATAAAAAATAAGTAGAATGATAAAATAGAGATTCACCTAGAGGGGTAATTTAGATAGTCTGGTCATGAATGGTTTCAATGGATAAATGAACAAGGAAATCATGAAATTTGCAGGTAAATGGTGAGAACTAGAAAAGACCATCCTGAGTGAGATATCACAGAAGCAGAAAGACACACAGGGTATATACTCACTCATTAGTGGATACTAGACATATAATATAGGATAAACACACTAAACTGTGTGCACCTGAGGAAGCTAACTCAGGAAGGAGGACTCTGGCTAAGATGCTCAAACCCCATTCAGGAAGGCAACAAGGATGGACATCGGAGCGGGGAGAAAACAGGGAACATGACAAAAGCCTACCACAGAGGGCCTCTGAAAGGCTCTACCCTGCAGGGTATCAAGGCAGATGTTGAGACTCATCGCCAAACTTTGGGCAGAGTACAGAGAATCTTATGAAAGAAGTGGGAGAGAATAAGACCTGGAGAGGACAGGAGCTCCACAAGGACAGTGACAGATCCTACAAGTCAGGGCACAGAGGTATTTTCTGAAACTGATACTCTAGCTAACAACAGTTTATGGAGATGGCCTGGAACCCCTGCACGGATGTAGTCCATGGCAGTTCAGTATTCAGGTGACCTCCATAGTAATGGGGACAGGGACTGTCTCTGACATGAACTGATTGGCCTTTGATCTTTGATCACCTCCTTCTGAGGCCTTACCGGGCCACAGAAGAAGGCAACAGAGCCACTCATGATGAGACCTGATAGACTAGGGTCAGAGGGAAGGAGAGGAGGACCTCCCTTTTCATTGGACTGGGAGAGGGACAGGGATGGGGAAGAGGGAAGGTAGGATTGGGAGGGGAGGAGCAGGAGGGTACAGTAGAGATACAAAGTGAATAAACTATAATTAATAAAAGTAAAAATAATTAATAATAGAAAATAGATAGTCTGCCACACAAACACATATTTTAACATCTTAGGCCAAAGAAACCACATGTGCAAAAGTTTTAATATTTTTTTGTTTACCAATCTAGAAGTGGTGGGACCTGGAAGAATAGAGCAAATAAATGAGGGGGACTAAAAGTCTCATACTCTGGATGTTTCCCACCAGAGTATCAAAGGAGATATTGAGAATCATAGCCAAACTTTGGGCAGAGTGCCAGAATCCTTTTGGAATAAGAGATAGATAGAAAGATCTGGAGGAGACAGGGATTCCACAAGGAGAACAACAAATCCAAAATATCTGCGCCCACAGGTATTAGTTGGAGACTAATACTCCAAATAAGGAACATGAGTGGAGAGGATTTGGACCCCCTGTTCAAAAGAAGCGCATTGGTTGAGCAGTTTCCAAATGGGTTGCCTAGTAAGGGGTACAGGGGCTGTTTCTGACATGAACTCAGTGGCTGGCTCTTTGATCACCTCCCCCTTGCGGGGGTGCAGCCTTGCCAGTCCACAGAAGAAGACAATGCAACTGGTCTTGATGAGACCTGATAGGCTAGGGTCAGATAGAAGGGGTGGTGGACCTACCCTATCAGTGGACTGGGAAAGTGACAAGGGAGAAGAAGGAAGAAGGGTAGGTTTGGGAGGGGATGAAGGATGGGGCTGCAACTGGCATAGAATGTGAATAAACTGTAATAAATAAATATATAAATAAAATAAAATTTAAAAAAAGAATTATCAATCACGTGAATAAGGTGTTCAATCACAGACAAGCCACACATTGAAAAAAAAAAACAGAAAAACAAAACAAAACAAAACAAAAACATGTTTTTCCATGGAGGCATTTAAAGAATAGCTCAGACATTTAAATGAATAGCAGCAGCAAGCAATATTGAGTAAGCTGAAGTAAACTCACCACTATGTGCTACACCTGAAAGGAGCACATAAACATATTTCAGGAACAATTCCTTTTTTTCCCTTTTTTTTCTTTTTTTAATTTTTATTAATTACAGTTTATTCAGTTTGTATAACAGCTGTAGCCCCCCTCTCCCATCCCTTCCCAATCCTACCCTCCCTCCCTTTTTTTCCCCTATGCCCCTCTCCCAGTCCAATGATAGGGGAAGTCCTGCTCCCCTTCCATCAGACCATAGTCTATCAGGTATCATCAGGACTATCTTCTTTGTCTTCCTCTGTGGTTGGTCAGGCTGCTCCCTCCTCAGGTGAAGGTGATCAAAGAGTCAGCCCATGAGTTCATGTCAGAGATGGTCCCTGTTTCTATTATTGGGGAACCCTTTTGTACACTGAGCTGCCATGGGCTACTTCTGTGCAGGGGTTCTAAGTTATCTCTATGCATGGTCCTTGTTTGGAGTACCAGTCTCAGAAAAGACCCCTGTGTCCAGACGGCTTGGTTCTGTTGCTCTCCTTGTGGAGCTCCTGTTCCCTCCAGATCTATCTCCCCCTTCTTTCATAAGCTTCCCTGTATTCTTCCCAAAGTTTGGCTATGAATCTCAGCTTATGTTTTGATACCCTGCTGGGTGGAGTCTTCCAAGAGGCCCTCTGTGATAGGCTCCTGTCCTGTTTCCTGTTTTCTCTTCTGGTGAAGGTCTTATTTGCATTCCTGAATGTTTTGAAGAAACTAAGGGGACAAGACTCTTGGTTTTTTGAATTGTTTTAACAAACAGAATTTCTCCTCACATGGTAACATTATGGATCTAAATTGAAAGGTTAACATAGCAGTAGTGTAAAGGAGGAGAAACAGTAAGAGATGAGATTAGAAATAGAACCTAAGGTCAAATCACAATGAGTTTGGATTTCACTCTCTGCCTATTGGAATGTGATAGAGCATTTCAACCAGTAAAGTGGAATCATGCGAGGAATACTTTTTAAAGATAAATAATAATTAAAATGGAAAAATAATGTTAAGGTGATTGCAGAAGCCCAGGTTAGGCATCATTGTGATGACATGGCCTAGAGTGATAAAAAAAAAAAAAGACTGTGGTATGACCAATCTGAAATGGTACATTTGTCATTCAATGCCTATACAAAAATCTCACTGAACATCACTGAAGAGGGGTCATAATGACTATGACAGCCAAAAGATGTCTGCTGTGATATATTGTCTTATGACAAAGGAGCTACACTCATGAGAACTCAATAGTATGGTTGTCTGAAAAAGTCCAGAATAATGATAACAACAGAATCCATGTCAAAATGGACCTAGGAATTCTCAGATGATCCCACCTCTAGATGAAGATCTACAAGTATTTAGTATCTACTAAGAGGAAGAGTCTCCTCCAGAGATGACATAGGTTACCCAATCCAAAGTGGCCAACCCTGAACATATATATATTCAAGTTACAGTTAAATGGGTTATTTTATATTTTTCCATTGCTCTATTTGACAATCGTTTTGGTAGTACCACTTTCTGGATTTCTGTCTCTACGTGTTTTATTTATTCTTGAGAATTTCATACGTGTATGCAAGATGTTCTGATCATGTCGACCCTACCTCCAGCTCCCTTAAAATGTTTCAGAAAAATGATGCCAATACTTTTTTTGCATAAATATTTTTAATTTTTTCTTTTTTATTGTTATTATTTATTACAGTTTATTCAGTTTGTATCCTGGTTTTGGCCCCCTCCCTCATATCCTCTGAATTCCACTCTCCCTCCCTCATGTCTCCCTAAGCCTCTGCCCCAGTCCACTGATAGAGGAGGCCCTCCTCCCCTTATATTTCATCCTAACCTATCAGGTCTCAGCAGAACTGGGTGCATTGTCTTCCTCTGTGGCCTGATAAGGCTGCACAACACAGGGGGAGGTGATGAGAGAGCCTGCCACCGATTTCATGCCAGAAAAAGTCCCTGCTCCCATTACTAGGGAACCCAGTTGGAGACCTCCATCTGAGCTGGTGTATTAGGTCCTCTCCACGCATAGTCCTTGGTAGTGGTATCATTCTCTTCAGGACCTCCAGGGCTCAGATATATGGTTCACTTGGTCTCTTTTTGGAGCTCCAGTCCCCTAGAGGTCTTTCTGTCTCTCCCTTCTTTCATAGGATTCCCTGCACTCTGCCCAAAGTTTGGCTATGAGTCTCAGCCTCAGCTTTGATACCCTGATCAGTAGAGTCTTTGAGAGGCTCTCTGTAGTAGACTCTTGTCCTGTTCCCGACTTCTCTACTTCCAATGACTATTGTATTTGTCCTTATGATTAAGGATTGAGCATCTTCCCTAGGGTCTTCCTTGTAGTTTAGCTTCTTTAGGAGTATAGATTTTAGCATGTTTAGCTAATATTATATAGCTAATATCCACTTATGAGTGAGTATATACCATGTGTGTCATTCTGCTTCTCGGTTACCTCAGTCAAGATGATCTTTTCTAGTTCCCACAATTTGCCTACAAAATTCCTGATTTCCTTGTCTTTAATAGCTAAGTAGTATTCCATTGTGCAAATGTACCAAAATTTCTGTATCCATTTCTCCTTTAAGAGAGATCTAGGTTGCAAATTTCATGATTTCCTTATTTTTCATTGCTGAGTAATATTCCATTGTGTAGATGTACCACAATTTCTGCATCCATTCTTCAGTTGAGGGGCATCTGGGTTGTTTCCAGCTTCTGGCTATTACAAATAAAGCTGCTACAAACATGGTTGAGCAAATGTCCTTTTTGTGTACTTGAGCCTCTTTTGGATATATGCCCAGTAGTGGTATGGCTGGATCTTGAGGAAGCGCTATTCCTAGTTGTCTGAGAAAGCGCCAGGTTGATTTCCAGAGTGGTTGTACAAGTTTACATTGCCACCAGCAGTGGAGAAGGGTTCCCCTTTCTCCACAACTTCTCCAGCATGTGTTGTCACTTGAGCTTTTGATCTTGGCCATTCTCATGGGTGTAAGGTGAAATCTCAGGTTTGTATTGATTTGCATTTCCCTAATGGCTAGTGAGGTTGAGCATTTCTTTAAGTGCTTCTCTGCCATTCGGTATTCCTCTACAGAGAATTCTCTGTTTAGATCTGTTCCCCATTTTTTAAGTGGATTACTTGGTTTGCTGCTTTTCAGCTTCTTTAGTTCTTTATATATACTGGATACGACTCCTCTGTCAGATTAAGGGTTGGTGAAGATTCTTTCCCAATCTGTAGGTGGTCGCTTTGTTTTGATGACGGTGTCCTTTGCTTTACAGAAGCTTTTCAGTTTCATGAGGTCCCATTTATTGACTGTTGCTCTTAGAGCCTGTGCTGTTGGTGTTCTGTTCAGGAAGTTTTCCCCTGTACCAATGAGTTCTAGGGTATTTCCCACTTTTTTTTCAAGCTGATTTAATGTCTCTGGTTTTATGTTGAGGTCTTTGATCCACTTGGACTTCAGTTTTGTGCAGGGTGACAAGTATGGATCTATTTTCATTTTTCTACATGTAGACATCCAGTTAGACCAGCACCATTTGTTGAAGATGCTATCTTTTTTCCATTGTATGGTTTTGGCGTCTTTGTCAAAGACCAGGTGTCCATAAGTGTGTGGGTTTATTTCTGGGTCCTCTGTTCGGTTCCATTGATCCACCATTCTGTTTCTATGCCAGTACCATGCAGTTTTTAAAACTGTTGCTCTATAGTACAACTTAAGATCAGGGATGGAGATACCTCCGGAAGATCTTTTATTGTAGAGGATTGTTTTAGCAATTCTGGGTTTCTTGTTATTCCATATGAAGTTGAGAATTTTTCTCTCCAGGTCTGTAAAGAATTGTGTTGGTAATTTGATGGGCATTGCATTGAATCTGTAGATTGCTTTTGGTAAGATGGCCATTTTTACTATGTTAATCTTGCCAAGCCATGAGCATGGGAGATCTTTCCATCTTCTCATAGCTTCTTCTGATTCTTTCTTCAGAGATTTGAATTTTTTTTCATACAAGTCTTTGACTTCCTTGGTTAGGGTTACTCCGAGGTACCTTATGTCATTTGTGGCTATTGTGAAGGGTGTTGTTTCCCTAATTTCTTTCTCAGCCCTTTTGTCTTTTGTATACAGGAGGGCTACTGATTTTTTTGAGTTAATTTTGTATCTGGCCACTTTGCTGAAGGTGTTTATCAGCTGTAGGAGTTCCCTGGTAGAATGATACGCTCAGGATGCGAGGCTAAGCACTGCACTCAGGGTCAGCCACTTTGGACCCAGAGAAGAGCATGTCTGATTGCATGCGGGTTGATGCCCCAGGTCCCGCCTCTGAGAAAAAGGTATCGAACGGGTCTGATGCTCTTTGGGTAGATGACACCTAAATGCACATCAGTACAAAGTCCCAATTTATTTCTAATATCAGAGATCAGACCTCTACTCTTGCCTGATGCGTCTAAAACAAAAAGGAGAAACTGTAGAGAGCTGCGGAATGCTATGCCTTAAAGATGGAGCTGGTTTCCGCCTTCCACCTTCCTGATGGTGAGTGCTCTCTGTCACGAACAATTCCACATTTGGCTAAGGCTGAGGATCTGGCTTGCTTCCATGTATGTGGACCTATCTGCATTGCCCACGTGGCACGCCTAGGTTGGCTACCCAGAGGCTATTTAAGCTGTGGGCTGGCTTTCCCCAGGGTCAGATGATTGTTCAAGGTTCCTGAATAAACTGCATTGAAAAAAAAAAAAGAGAGAGAGAGATCTAGGTTGTTTCCAGCTTCTGGCTATTACAAATAGGGCTGCTATGAACATGGTTGTGCAAATGTCCTTGTAGTGTACTTGAGCATAGGATTGGTATAGCTGGATCTTGAGGAAGCGCTATTCCTAACTTTCTGAGAAAGCACCCAATTGATTTCCAAATTGGTTGTAAAAGGTTACATTCCTACCAGCAATGGAGGAGGGATCCCCTTTATTCATATTCTCTCCAGCATGTGTTGTCACTTGAGTTTTTTATCTTAGCCATTCTGATGTGTAAAAGGTGAAATCTCAGGGTTGTTTTGATTTGCATCCCCCTGATGACTGATGACAATGAACATTCAGTGTTTTTCTGTCATTCGATGTTCCTCTATTGAGAATTCTCTGTTTATCTCTGTATTCAGTTTTTAATTGGATTACTTGGTTTGTTGGTGTTTAACTTCTTAAGTTCTTTATATATTCTGGATATTAGCCTTGTGTCAGATATAGGGTTGGTGAAGAATTTTCCTAGTCTGCAGGCTGTTGCTTTATTCTGATGACAGTATCCTTTGCTTTACAGAAGCTTTTCAGTTTCAGGAGTTCCCATTTATTGACTGTTGATCTTAGAGCCTATGTTGTTGGTGTTCTGTTCAGGAAGTTGTCTCCAGAGTCAGTGAGGTCAAGGCTCTTCCCTAATGTTTCTTCTAATAGGTTTAGTGTGACTGGTTTTATGTTGAGGTCTTTAATCCACTTGGACTTTAGTTTTGTGCAGGGTGATAAATATAGATCTATTTGCATTTTTCTACATGTAGACATCCAGTTAGACCAGCATCATATTTTGAAGATGCCCATTGTATGATTTCGCATTCTTTGTCAAAAATGAGGTGTCTCTAAGTGTGTGGGTTTATTTCTGGGTATTCTATTTGATCCCATTGATCCACTATTCTATTTTTTTGCCAGTACCATGCAGTTTTTATTACTTTTGCTCTGTAGTATAGCTTCAGATCAGGGGTGGGGAAAACTCCATAAGATCTGTTATTGTACTTTGCTGTTTTAGCAATTCTGGGGGGTTTTTTTGTTTTGTTTTGTTTTGTTTTGTTTTGTTTTGTTTTTACCTATTTAGCTTCTGTCTAGATAATCTGTCTCTTGGGAAGAGTGGAGTGTTGAAGTCTCCCACTATTAAGCTGTTGGGAATGATGTGCTGTTTGAGTTTTATTGTTTCATTTAGGAATGCAGGCACTCTTGTATTAGGAGCATAGATGTTCAGGACTGTGTTGTCCTCATGGTAAATTTTTCCTTTAATGAGAATGAAGTGTCCCGCTTCATCTTTTTTTTTTTATTAATTTTGGTTGAAAATCTATCTTATTAGATATTAGGGTAGCTACTTTAAATGTTTTTCTGTGTATATTTGCTTGAAACTCCTTTTTCCAGCCCTTTACTCTGAGGTAGTGTCTGTCATTGCTGCAAAGGTGTCTTTCTTGGATGCAGCATAATGTTGGATCCTGTTTTTGAAACCATTCTGTTTGTGTTTTTTTTAATTTTTATTTTTTTAATATTAATTACAGTTTGTTAACTTTGTATCTCTGCTGTAATACACTCCCTCTTTTTCTCCCAATCCACCCTCATCTCCTCCCTGACCCTTTCCAAGTCTACTGATAGGGGAGAACCTCCTCGCCTTTTATCTGATACTGATTTATCAGGTGTCTTCAGGACTGGCTGCAAAGTCCTCTGTGGCATAGCAGGGCTGCTCCTCCCTCGGAGGTGGGGGGAAGTTTAAAGAGCCCGCCATTGAGTTCAAGTCAGAAACAGTCCCTGTTCCCCTCATTAGGGTACCCACTTGGATACTGAGCTACCAAGGTCTACATCTGAGCAGAGGTTCTAGGTTGCATCCATACATGGTCCTTGTTTGGAGAAACAGTGACACATGGTATATACTCACTTATATAGACCTATAAAATAGGATAAACTTACTAAAATCTGTACACCTAAAGAAGAAAAACAAGAAAGAGGACCCAGGTTATGATGATCAATCCTCACTTAGAAAGACAAATGGGATGGACATTGGATGTAGAAGCAAACAAGTAACAGGACAGGAGCCTACCACAGAGGGCCTCTGAAAGACTCTACCTAGCAGTGTATCAAAGCAGATGCTGAGACTCATAAGCAAACCTTATGCAGAGTGCAGGGAATCAAAAAAAAAAGGGGGGTGTTAATATGACCTGGAGAGGACAGGAGTTCCACAAGGACCAAATATGTCTGGGCACAGCGGTCTTTTATGAGTCTGTCTTTTCTTATTGGAGAGTTGAGTCCCTTGATTTTGATAGATAATAGTGACCAATGAATGTTAGTTCCTTTTATTGTGGAGTTGTTTTCTGATAGTGTCTTTGTGTGCTTGTTTTCTTTTGATTTTTTGGTTGTGAAGTTATCTATATCCTGTGTTTTCCTAGGTGTAGTTTATTTCAGTGGATGGGAAATTCCTTCTAGTATCTTCTGTAGGGCTGGGTTGTTGTGTAGATATTGTATAACTTTAGTTTTGTCATGGATTATTTTCTTTTCTCTATCTATGTTGATTGAAAGCTTTGCTGGTTATAGTAGTCTGGGTTGGCATCTGTTGTCTCTTAGAGTCTGCATGACATCAACGCAGGCCCTTCTGATGGTTTCCGTTGAGAAATCTGGTGTGATTCTGATAGGCCTACTTTTGTATGCTACTTGGCTTTTCCCCCATGATGCTTTTAATATTGTTTCCTTGACTTTAGATTTAGTGTTTTGACTATTATGTGATGTGAGGAGTTTCTTTTCTGGTTTAGTCTATTTGGTGTTCTGTAAACCTCTTGTATGTTTATGGACATCTCTTTCTTTAAGTTGGAAAATTTCCTTCTATGATTTTCTTAAAAATACTTTGGCAGAGTACAGGGAATCATAAGAAAGAAGGGGAGTTAGTCTGATGGGGAAAGGATAGGAGCTCCACAAGGACCAAATATATCTGGGCACAGGGTCTTTTCTGAGACTGACATTCAACCAAGGACCATGTATGGAAATAACCTAGAACCTCCACTCAGATGTATTCTGTGGTAGCTCAGTAACCAATTGGTTTCCCAAAGTGAGGGGAACAGGGACTATTTCTAACAGGAATTCAATGACTGGCTCTTTGGTCTCCCCACCCCCGAAGTGAGGAACAGTCCTGTTAGGCCACAGAGGAGGGCTTTGCAGCCAGTCCTGAAGATACCTGATAAAACAGGATCAGATGAATGGGGAGGAGGTCCCCCCTATCAGTGGACTTGGAAAGGGGCATGGTGGAGATGAGGGAGGGAGGGAGGGACTGGGAGGGAATGAGGGATCAGGACACGGCTGGGATACAGAGTTAATAAAATGTAACTGATAAAAAAAAAAATTAAAAAAAAATAAAAAAAAGAAAGACCTGGACGGAACAGGAGCTCCACAAAGAGACCAACAGAGCCAAATAAATTCTGGATTCAGGGGGTCTTGCAGAGACTGATGAATCAACCAAGGACCATGCATGGAGAGGACCTAGCTCACCTGCTCAGTCTCCATGCAGGTTTCCTAATAAGGAGAGCAAGTGCTCTCTTTGATATGAGCTCAGTGGCTGGCTTTTTGATCACCTCCCCCTGGTGAGGTGGCCATGCCAGGCCACAGAGGTAGACAATGTAGCCAGTCCGTGTGAGACCTGATAGGCTAGGCTCAGATAGTAGTGGAGGAGGTCCTCCCCTATCTGTGGACTAGGGGAGGAACATAGAGACAGAAGAAGGAGGGAGAATGGGAATGGAAGGAGATGAGAGAGAGAGTTACAGCTGGGATACAAAGTGAATAAATTGTAATAAATTATTATAATAAAGAACAATATTAAAAAAGAAAAAAATACTTTCTGGACCTTGGAGACTGGAATATTCTTTTTCTTCTATTCTTATTATTCTTAGATTTTGTCTTTTCATGTTGTCCTTGATTTCCTGGATATTTTGTGTTTGGAACTTTTCTGATTTTATTTTTCTTTGAGAGATGTATCAATTTCTGCAACTGAATCTTCAGTGCCTTAGATTCTCTCTTCCATCTCTTGTATTCTGTTGGTTCTTGATCTTTTCTCTAAGTTCTCCAGCTTCAGGGTTTTCTCTGTTTTCTCCAGGGTTTTTAGGTTTTCTTTATTGATTCTAATTCTGTTTTCATGTCTTTCACTATTTCCTTCATCTGTTTGTATGTGGATTCTTGTTTTTTCCATGATAACCTCTATTTTTTTGTTTGCTTCCTCTTTATGTGCCTCTATTTGTGTTGCTATATTTGCTTGTATTTCTTTGAGAGCTTTTTTCCCTCTTTATGTGCCACTATTTTTGTAGCTATATTTACCTTTATTTCTTTGAGAGTTTTGTTTATTTTCTCTTGTGTACCTCTATAACTCTATAAACATAGATTTAAAATCATTTTCCTGTTTTTGCAATAAATTAAAATATCCATTGATTTTTTGGGGGTTGTTGGAGAAGCCATGATATCCTGATTTTTTGGGAAGTGTTCTTAAGCTTCCCTCTAGCCATATGATGGTCAGTAGATTTTGCAGTTTGTTTCTGTAGCCTGTTCTGCAGACTGGGTCCCTCTGTCTCTGGAGTATGGCATATTCTTCAGGAAGATGAGAGAGGTCTACCAGTTTGAGTGGGTGTTGATGTTTCAGATGCAGTTAATGGAGGAAGGTAGTAGACACAAGTGTGCAAGTGCAGGAGTGTGCATGTAACTGTGCCTCCATGGAAGGATGAAGTGTAAGGTTGTGGTGCAAGTGACATTTTCAGGTGCAGTGTGTGTGTGTCAGCAGAAGCCCTGAATGGCTCAGTGGCCCATAGGTCTGTCTCAGTCTTATGCTCCAGATGCTCAGGTCTGTCTGGGCTGCACCATCATAGACCCTTTTGGGAGAAGCACAGAACAGGGGCTTCAGTGTGGAGAAAGCTGTCCCAGAGATCTCTATGTTGCCCATATAAGGGGTGTGTGTGGGAGGGATCTGAAGTCTTGCTGTGACCCTTATCTGGAGCTCTGTAAGTACTCTCTCACAGAAGCATTCACCGAAAGGCATTTGTGGAAAACCAGTGTGTGGAAAGCACAGAGGGTCTGTGAACTCACTTGCAAGGTGTTTGAGGTAAGCTCAGATGTCCCACAGTTTTCTACTCTTAGATTTCGGTCCCCTATTTTGTCCTTAGAGCAAGGGAGCCCCCTTACCTGGGGTTATGTAACTCTCCACCACTGCTGTCGCCAGAGCCAGGGAAAGTGTGGGCAGTCCATAATTCGCCACTCTCAGACCCCTGGAGACTTCCATTGGGGGAACTTGGATCCAATCTGTCCCAGCTCGCAGGTTGTCCCTTCTAGCCCTGGAAGCCTCAAAGTTGATGCTCCGGCTTCAGCTGCCCCTCCACTAACCAGTTTCTGAGTTTGAGATCCTCTGCCTTTCAGATATGGTGCACACTGGTAGCTGCCAACTTGGAGTACTCTGATACTTGCCCTTTTAGGGCAAAAAGAAATGTCAAAATGTACGTCTAGATTACTTGGTAACAACTGAGTGAGATTTTCCAAGATCTACCTACCTATTAATATTTACTGCACATCTACTACAGAAATTAGTTATCTCTAAAATACTTGAAAGCTTATGTGGGTTAAATCTCATTACTGAATCCAGGGCCCTGTATTAAGTATCCATTCCTCTTCCTATAATGCAATGGCTAAAGTACAATAAATTTAATCTGGTTTAATTGTTTTTCTTTCATCTTCTCATTCATATTTAATGGGGACATAAAGCAAACATGAAAATCTGAATTTCCCCCATAAAGGCAGATTGCCTTGGCCTATATTTACCTAAAATAACTACTAATGTGTATGGCACCAACAATGGAAACTTTTTACAACAACAACAGCAACAAAAATCTCTAAAGAATCACACATAGATTTTGCTCTACTCTGCAAACCACACATGAAACAACCTCTTTTATCCGTCATATCTTATTCAGATGCTGAACTGTATTGTCAAGTACAAAATGTTTTATGTCTTAACCTAATTGACTTACCATCATAATCTCAATGGTATGTTTCAGGAATCTAGAACATACCAATAATCTACTTACCTGCCATTTTTCATCAGGGTACAAGAGAAAAGTTGTACAGTTTGCATTGCTTAGAGACAATAACCCCTTCCAGAACTTTGTGAATCTTTCCTCCTTAGTCCCTAAGGATTTGTGAATGTATTTGGAAATAAAGTTCAAAAACCATTACAATAAATCAAGGAGTTACAAAAAGTTTGAGTGTGTTGATTTTCTCCATGTAAATCTAATCAGTTCATAAAAGCTAAACTTATAAAAAAAAACAATGATTTTTATTGTTCTTTGCTTTATTTTAAAAATATGGATTTAAGAATACATATATACATAGACATAGGCATATATGCATGCAATAACAATTAGTTTTTTAAAAGAAGCCATGAATTTGAAGGAGAATAGGGAGAGAGATATGTGAGGGTGTGGAGGGAGGAAAAAAAAGGGAGTAATGCTTTTAATTAAATTATAATCTTAAAATAAGAAATGTAAGCCAGTTCATGGGTAGTGCTCATCTTTAATACAATTGCTCAGGAGGCAGAGGCAGGAGGATCAAGGCCAGCCTGGTCTAAAGAGAGATCAAGACAGCAGGGCTACAGGGATAAACCATGTCTCAAAACAACAACAAAAAGACAAACAAAAACAACAACAGAAATGAAACACAAGTATAGCATTTTAGAAGAACTTCACAAGATTACTTTTAAATTAATACAAGCAAGAGATCAATTAGTATTCATCACATAACTTCTTAAGAACATTTCTAGTATATCACACATTGTACTTTTGCAGAGTATTACATAGGATTGTGGAGACAGCACAGTCTCATGGTTCTATCTATAGTATCCTCTAACTTGTCAGTGATATTGCTTTAATTTATACATAAAAAGCTATGAAGTGAGGCTTAAATTTTGGTAAATCTTCATAATTAGAACTTGCAAGATTTCAAAGAAAATGTTAGATCTGTATGCAGATTTTTTCGTGTGTGGGGGGTGCACGCACACGTGTGTAGTGCATACACAGTGATTTTCTTAAACAAAATCTTAACATGTGCACGTATGTTCTGTCACTTTTTTAGTGTATACTCTTCCAAAGTATGAGAATTCCAACTCCTCTTTTTGGCAGAATTCATCACTCAGTGGAAATTATCTGTGAGAAGACATGACTCTGGAAGACAGTTATACAGGGGAACAATAATTCCAGTACTGATGTGGCTCTTGGCACCAAAATGGAGTCCTAGGGCTTAGCCTGAAATTCAAATGCTAAAGAGGACATAGAAAGTACAAAACCTTTGGTTTCAGGTGCTTGTTACCATATTTCTTTATTATGTAGCCTTGGAAAATGTAGGTAAGCTCTCTGAATATCAGGTTGCTCGTATACATGACCAAGTTAATATAGGGTAGCTGTAGGTAAGCACTGATCTAATTGGATTTAAATACAAAATGGAATTCTTAAAGTTTGAGAAATGTTTTCAAGTAAAGACAACAAAGGGAACAGATGTTATAAGTTACCCTAAAAATTGCAACTAATCTGTACCCCTTCCCACAGTATTTTATTTCTTTCCAGACATCAGCATGCAGATTCACACATACTTCTTTATCACACAAGCATGAAAACAAAGTCATTCAGAAGCATGTTGCATCCCTCCATTGACTCATGGAAAAATTGGAGTACTACTTCCAGCAGCTGTTGTAACTTCACCTCTCCATTTTTTCTATCCACAGATTCTACCAATGATTAGAAAAATACAGCCATCTCTCTCTTAACATGGTTTTCAGTTGATTCTTCAGTTATTTATCGTTTTGGGGAGAAGCTAAGGGAATCAGATAAAAGTTAGGTTACTTCTCTGGTCTGCTCTTGGCTTTCACAGATATTAGAGTAGATCATAGGGAAATAAAAGGTATGAACTAAAATAGGACAATCTTACGTTTTCTTAACAGAACAGAACAAATAGAGGCTTATATTTAAGATTAACTCTCAATAAAATAGTCTACTCTGTGTGATTAATTTCACATTATCAACTATGCCTCATTAATTTGGTTGGTAAAACATGTTGACACATCATTTTCTTTATCCCAATATAAGTCTGGAGGGACATAGCACTTAGGGATGCTTGTGTGATAAGGGAGCAGAGTAGGCAGGAGATGGCTTAGTGCTCAGTAAAATGTAATCTGCAGAATGTTGAAAAGTTCTCAAGCAAGAAGCTGTTGTATACTTTCAGAAGTGATTTTTCAAATTGTTTAAAACCTCATTAGTTTCCAAGATGACAAACCAAATACCATCTCTTCTCAAGCGTTTCATTAATCTTCTTCTATCTATCATATTTAAAAATTTGATAATTTTTTTTAAATTATAGAAGTATTTGATACTTCCAGAAGAGGCGATACCCAAAAATACTCAAACCTCAACTCTGTGTCAGGACTCTATAGAATAATATGTTTTAAGACCCCTGACTGAAGTTATGTTTTTCCCACAGAAAGTAGAATTTAATCATTCATTTAGTCATTCATTCATTCATTCATTCATTCTCTCTCTTTTAACTGGAATCCAACACTGTTTTTATTATTATTGTATACTGATTTCACCAAATAATTGGCTTCATTGGAACATTTTCATATATATATATATATGTGTGTGTGTGTGTGTGTGTGTGTGTTTGTGTGTACATATATACATATGTGAAATATACATGTACCAATATAGAACATTTAAGACATATATATATACAATATATATGTGTATAACATACCCACATTTCTACAAATATTATTTTAGTATATTATTTTTATTTTCAATTACATACAAAAGCAAGAGGGGTGAATATGTGCATTTGAGCCCATGTGGCTGTGGAGATTAGTAGAGGGTGCTTGATTCCATAGACCTGGAATTATAGGTGGTTGGGACCTACCCAACTTGGGTGCTAAGAACTAAACCCATGTACTCTACAAGAACAATATGATTTCTGCACTGTGAAATCATCTTTCCAGTCTTCAGTGTGTTTAAAGCCTACCATCATTACCCTGTATTCAACAAGTTACATATGCTATTTTCCAACAGTTTTCTATGATCCCCTTTCTATTTGAGGCACTATATATCTCTGTTTTGATGATTCATTTACTTTCATAATAATCTTATAAGCATTTTATTATTATTCAAATGGTATAGTTAAAATAGGAAATAATACAGGATAATTTTTTTATTAATTCTTTTGCTTTTAAGATTATAATATAATTATATCATTTCCCCCTTCTCTTGTCTCCCTTCAAATCACCCCATATAACGCTCTCTGCCCTCTTTCACATTCATGGTCTCATTTTCCCTAATCATTTTTACATAACTTCATGTATATACATATATATCACTACATACAAACTTTTAAATCTCTATAATGTTATTCATCTAACATTATGGTTATTTGGTTTTAGATAAGTAGTTACTGTACTATTCCCTGGGTAGACTATGTCTCCCAATCTCAGCATTTCTTGGTTGCCTGTAGTTCTTTGTATGAAATTGAGGTTGTCTACTGTTGAACTTATTTAGGCAGTTATGTTACTAAGACTTTATGGTGAAGCTTCTGACATTCCTAGGAGATACAATAAACTTCATGATCCTCTGGCTTTTACAATCTTTCAACCTCATCCTCGCCAATACTCCCTAAGCCTTAAGTACATTAGTTGTTTTGTAGCTGTGTCCATCTGGATAGGCTCTACAACTTGGCACTTTGATTGGTTGTGTACTTTCGTAGTGGTCTCAATCTTTTGAGATGAAAAGTTTGATAAAGGGTGAGAACTACACTTACATGCAGGTATAAGAACAAATGTTTAGAATGTATTTAAGGATTATACTAATTTAGTAAAGCAATGGTTGTAACTTCTCCAACAGCCAAGATTTCAATAGCCCCAGATAGCCTATTAGTTTTCTAGTATCAGGTATGCCTTCCCTTTTTTGATCAGCTGTTAGTTACCATGAAGGCATGTATGCTACTATTAAACTATTAGGGTTATCCATGCCATGTTTGTCATCATTGTAGTCCATAGCCCTCTTAGCTTGGCAGGACTATTTGTTACTCCCCCTCCCCCTTTTTTTGAGGCTTATTCTCTTCTTTTTATTTTTCTTTTTTGTATTTTTTATTTGTACATTTTTCTTTATTAATTACACTTTATTCCCTTTGTAGCCCCCCTGTGGTTCCCTCCCTCCTCCCATCCCAATCCTTCCCTTCCTCCACCCTCTGCATGCATACACCCCACTCTCAACAAAGGACAGGTCAACAAAACAAAAATTAAACAAAGAAAAATTAACTCTGACAGAGGTCAATCAAATGAACCTAACAGACATCTACAGAACCTTTCACCCAAACTCAAAAGAATTTACCTTCTTCTCAGCACCTCATGGAACCTTCTCCAAAATAGGCCTTATAGTTGGTAACAAAGCAAGCCTCAACAGATACAAGAAGATTGATATAATCCCTTGTATCCTATCTGATCACCATGGACTAAAACTGGACATCAATGACAAAAATAGCAAAAGGCCTACACACACATGGAAACTGAACAGCTTGCTTCTAAATGACAGCTGGGTCAGAGAAGAAATAAAGAAAGAAATTAAAGACTTCCTAGAAATCAATAAAAATGAAGGCACAACATACCCAAACTTATGGGACACAATGAAAGCAGTGCTAAGAGGAAAGTTCATAGCACTAAGTGCCTTCAAAACGAAATTCAAAACATTTCATGCAAGCAACTTAAAAGGCTCACTTAAAAGCCCTAGAAAAAAAAGAAGCAGACACACCAAAGAGGAGTAGACGGCTGGAAATATTCAAACTCAGAGCTGAAATCAATAAGTTAGAAACAAATAAAACAATTCAAAGAATCAATGAAACCAAGAGCTGTTTTATGAGAAAATCAACAAGATAAACAAACCCTTAGCCAAACTAACTAAAAGTCAGAGAGAAACTATCCAAATCAACAAAATCAGAAACAAAAAGGGAGACATAACCACAGACACTGAAGAAATCCAAACAATAATTAGGTCTTACTTCCAAAGTCTATATGCCACAAAATTTGAAAATCTAAATGAAATGGACAATTTTCTCAACTGATTCTACATGACAAAGCTGAATCAAGACCAGGTAAATCAATTAAATAGTCCTATATCCCCTAAGGAAATAGACGCTGTCATCAAAAGTCTACCATGCAAAAAAAAAAAAAAAAAAAAAAAAAGCCCAGGGCCAGATGGTTTCAGCACCAAATTCTACCAGACCTTCAAAGAAGGTCAATACTCTTCAAACTATTCCACAAAATAGAAACAGAAGGAACACTACCAAACACATTCTATGAAGCCACAGTCACCTTGGTACTTAAACCTCACAAAGACCCAACAAAGAAAGAGAATTTCAAGCCAATCTCCCTCATGAACATTGATGCAAAAATACCCAACAAAATACTTGCAAACTGAATCCAAGAACACATCAAAGATATCATCCACTATGACAAAGTAGGTTTCATCCCAGGCACGCAGGGGTGGTTCAATATATGGAAATCCATCAATGTGATCCACCACATAAACAAACTGAAGGAGAAAAACCACATGATCATATCCTTAGATGCTGCAAAGGCATTTGACAAAATCCAACATCCATTCATGTTTAAAGTATTGGAGAAATCAGGATACAAGGCACATACCTGAACATAGTAAAAGCGATATACAGCAAGCCTATAGCCAACATCAAACTCAATGGAGAGAAACTTAAATCATTCCCACTGAAATCAGGGACAAGGCAAGGCTGTCTACTTCCCCTTCTTTGAAAATTTTTATGGCATCTTGGAGTACCATGAAAGCTAATTCTCAGTGAAGAGGCATTCATGTCGATCGCAGCACAAAAACTTCTAGGTCCTGTGCCTGAAGTTCATGGTGTTTTCAGTAATAGGGATTTGCACTCCACTTCTGGAGAAGAAACAAGAATAGAAGCAACATGTATGTTTTGTAAGTCTCTTAGATAATGCAGACCAACAACTCAAAAGTGGGTTTTTCATTCCCCAACCGTGTTGGGGTTACGGTTAGATGATCTTTGACTTTTGAAAGAAGCATTATCAACTCAGATGAGAAAATTTGATTTAAACTCTATGTGTATATTTCTACATAGGCTCATGAATATTTTAGGTAGTCAATAATATGTTTCCTTATAACTTTTTTTCAGATAGCCTTAAAGTTGTTTTATCCTCCAGCTTCCTTCTCTATTTATATCCCCCTCCCTAAGTATATGTCCCCTATTTTCTCTTTTTTTTTTTATCAGAACACCTGAACTTTGCTAGTGGGGAGAGAGGATGTAGAATATATATTCCATTTAAGATTGGATATTCTTCTGTGTCTTATTTTCTGCACCTTGGCCCCTTGTGGGCCTCTGTGTTAATCCCTATCCATTGAAAATAGAAGCTTCTCTGATGAGGTTTAAGAAATATAGTAATCTAAGTTTATAAGTATAAGTCATTAGTAGTGGGTTGGGTTTAATATTACATAGATTTAGCAGTAGAAATTTCTCCACTAAGGTTTATGACATATCTAACCATATATCCCTGGCCTGATAATAGTCCCAAGTCTGAGTTTCATCTTGTAGAACAGGACTTAAATTCAACCAGAAAGTATTTATTATTGTGGTGTATCAATGTCCATATCTTTCCAGGCCAGTCATTATTGTAGCTTATTGGGTTCAAAAGTTTTTAAGATTGATCATTACTTTTTTCCCCTGGTAGCATGTATAGCACCATCTACCATTCTACTTTCATAGCAGAATAAAGCTTCTAAGTCTATATATAATGGCTTTTTTACTCAAATATGTGATAACTTCAGTAATAGGGTTTTATTGTCAACTTCTGAAGTATAACCAAAAGCAATAACAAGAGCCCCCAATGTTTGAGGAGTGTACATACCTTGCTGGCCAACAATAGCAAAAATAGTAATGCTTGCATTGGACTTTGTTAGTCTCTGGAATCTCCTAAGATCATTGCTGTCCTGTTAAAGCATAATTACAGTTTCACTCTTTCCTGTATCTCTGCTTTCTCTTTCATAATATGTGAACTTTCAACAATAGTATATTTTCTAAGGCTTTTTTGTAGGCCCTTAGTGTTATCTGTCCCTCTCTATATTCAGCAAGATACTAAACACTAGTAGAAATGTATACAAATCACCTAGTACTTTTCAACATAAGATTACAAGAGCAATATCAACCATATTATGAAACTATATATCTACTACTTTGCATTGCAATTTCAAAATCATTCCCATAGCACAGAAGAAGTCATAGATACATGAAGTAATTGACATGAAACTGTCCTTCAGCCAGGCTTGCTGGTACAGAACTATAATAATCCTATCTACTCTGGATTGTGAAAAAGAAGTTACACAAATTCAAGGCCAGTTTGAGCTATACAGAAAGCTCAACATAAGCCTGTGGTCTGTCTCAATTTTTTTAAATTAAATGTTGAATAAAAGAAACTAGGAGAGGGATATGGTTCCAAAGTAGAGGGCTTGCCAAGAAAGTAAGAGGCTCTAAGTTTTATTTTCATCACTGAAAAAAAAAAAAAGTGAAACAAAGGGAAAAAGCTAGCCAGGGGAATAAAGTCACCTCAGGGTATAAGATTAATACCAAAACTTCCTAGAGTCCAGCCTGATCACTTAAAACTTTTAGCAGCCTCTGTCAAATTCTTAAATTATCCCTTTTCTTATGTCTGTCTCTCTCACTCAAAGAAAAAGTGAGCGCATATAGCCTATGTCAGATTAAGATGAGACAGATTTCTCAAGTGACAGGATGATCCTCTCACATCTTCTGGTGGAGATTGGTTCCTGCCAACCAACTGGCAGGGAGAAAAAGTGACAGCAAGCCACATAAGTATGAGTGTCTGTGGGTGGAAAAATGTCAGAAACAGAGAAAACTCCTTAAAATATTAAATGCAAACTCATTTACTGGTGGCTGCAGATAAAATGGAAGAGTTTACCATCAACAGGGACTTTGACAGTGATGAATGAAACAATTCTGGATATGTGAATGCATGTGGCCGCTGAGAAGGGGGCAGGCATCCGGAGGGAGGGAGCAGGAAGATGATGTAGGCAGGGGAACAGGAAGAGAATGAGAACCAGTGATGTGTGGGCTGAGACATTTTCAGTGGCAGAACAAATATATATATATAGAACTAATGTTGCTGCTGGTACTTAAAAAGCCCAGGCAGGCATCAATTCCCACCCACCCTAGTCCCCCACACTCTAAAATCAGAGAAGCCGAGGTTTTAAAGGAAAAATGAGGAGGCAAGTACAGATGACTAAGATTCATTTTGACAAATGCAATTAAACGGGGGTCAGTTATCAAATTCCCCAAGGATGAAAGCAATTCCAGCAGAGGACCAGTCTAATGAATGACAGAATCAGTGAGCACACAGATTACTGGCACTCAACCCTTTGGAAAGACTGTAAGAAAACTGCTCAAGAAGTTCAAAAGTCATTATTCCAAGTTTTTCTTCACTTCACAGTTAAAAGATGACAATGCTCCCAGAAATAAAGAGAGCCTGAGTCATGGCAGGAATTGAGAGATTGTGTTGAAAATGAAAGGTGAGTTATGGAAATGAGGTATTTTTTACATAAATGAAAAAGAAATTTGGTATACAGTAATTCTCTAAAACTGTTGGGGGAAGAGGTAATAATACTGTGTTCTTCATGTTTAAGGGCTTGACTATTTTAGTGAATATAAGCACACATCTAAGTTCACTTTGCCATTTTCTTTCTCCATATAGGTTTGGTACATCATGTCCTCTGAACCTTTCAGACTCTGAAACATCTATTATGACCCTACTGGTTGACAAACATGCTACTTTGTGTTACAGAATTGAAGTTATCAAATAGTGTTCCACCACAGGGGATTTAGAGACTAGTTAGAGAGAATCATCTCTCTAATCATCAATAGGTAAGAAGCAAGGGAGACCTAATTCAAGTCATCCCATTAGGCAAGCTGGTACCTAAGGAAGTCCTAATGCAGAATGATAAATGAAAAGAATAATGAAGTAGTGAAGTTAACTCTGACTCCGAACTACACAAAAAACAAAACAACAGCAACAAAAATCTCCTTCATTAACTGACTGGAGTAGTTATGAAAAGAGATAGGTAGTTAGCATCAAAAAGAATGTACCGAACTGAGTAGGTCCTTCCACCACAAACTTCTCTTCTTTTGACATAAAAATTCTGAGCATACTAAATAAAAACACTGAAATATCCAAGTTTTCAAAGTTTTAAAGGATTTTTATTAATAATTATGTATATACTACCATGGGTTTATGTTTACTACAAGTACAAGTGTTTGCAGAGGCCAGAATTGGGTGTCAGGTTTCCTGGAAAAGGAGTTATAGGCTATTGTAAGCCACCTACCTGTTATGAGTGTTAGGAAATGAACTACTGTCCTTTGCAAGAGTTACTCAATCACTGAGACATCTATCTTGCCCCATGGTTTAACATTTTAAAAGCTCATTTTATTAACTTTACCATATACTGTCTTTCATCATATTTTTTTAAGTTCAAAGCTCCATTTCCTGGTTTTTATTCTTTTATTACTTGAATGATCCTCAAATTTGAACATTTATCTGAATCAATTGAAGATCTTATTAAACAAGCTTACACTGGGCCTCTTATCTCTATGTCTCTATCCCTCTCCCCTCCTTCTCCCCTTGTTCTTTTTTATTCTGCTCTAATTTTTGTTCTCTCTTGCTCCTGCCCCCTCCCACTCCCCCTCTTCCATTGCCCTCTTTCTGTGTGTGTGTTTGTGTGTGCGTGTGGGCTTGCATGCTTTGCATATATACATATAGGTGTGGTGTTCATAGGTTGACACCACGTATCTTACTCTATCACTCTCCACTTTGTTTTACAAAACAAGGTCTCATTTTATTTATTTTTTAATTAAATTTTTACTTTTTATATTAGTTACAGTTTATTTACTTTGTATCCCAGCTGTAGCGCCCTTCCTCATTCCCTCCCAATCCCACCCTTCCTCCCTCATCTCCTCCCTGTCCCTTTCCAAGTCCACTGATATGGGAGGTCTTCCTCTCCTTCCATCTGACCCTAGCTTATCAGGTATCTTCAGGACTGGCTGCAATGCCCCCCTCTGTGGCCTAGCAAGGCTGCTTCTCCCTTGGGGAAGGAGGGAGTCAAAGAGACAGCCACTGAGTTCATGTCAGAGACAGTCCCTGGAACTTCTTCTTGTTTATCTTCTTTAGGTGTACAGATTTTAGTATGTTTATCCTATCTTATAGGTCTAGTATCCAGTTATAAGTGAGTATATACTGTGTGTGTCTTTCTGTTGCTGGGATACCTCACTCAGGATGATCTTTTCTAGATCCCACCATTTGCCTGCAAATTTCAGGATTTCCTTGTTTTTAATTGCTGAGTAGTATACTTGGAGGTTACAAACTGTCTACAAGCTCCTAAGATCTTTTCTCCACTTCCCTATTGCTGGGTACACAGGGTATGTATCATGTAGCTGGGTACTGAGGTTCTGAACCCAGGTCATTACACATGTAGAACAATATTTTTTTGACTAATCCCTTTCCCCAGCTCTTCCACCAATACTGGCTTTGCTGCCTAGATTTCATTCTAGGTAAATTTTATTGAATGTATTCAAGGAAGGTCGTACTTGTATAAATGTTGGTTGTTATTCCTATAAGAAATGTTTCCCCATGTCATAAACCTTATTATCCAATGGCATTACTTCAGAATAAACACAGAGAATAAAAAGAGATATTTCAGATATAATTCCATGTTTTCCTTCCCATCAGCTAGTTTAACATATATGTGTGATGGTTTGAGTGATAATGGCACCCATAGGCTCATATATTTGATTGCTTGTCTCCCAGTTTGTGGAACTATAAGAGGTGTGGCCTTGTTGGTGGAGGTGTGTTACTAGAGGTGAGCTTTGAGGCTTTGAGCTTTCAAAAACCCAAACCATTCCCCCTCCTTCCCTTGCTCCCTTTCTCCCTCTCATTCCCATCTCCCTCTCCTCTCTCTCTGCCTTGTGCTTGTAGATCAGGCATAAGAAGCTCTTAGCTACTGCTCTCATGCTATGTGTTCCTGCCTGCTGCAATACTTCTTGCTGATCATAGACTAACCCTTGGAAACAATAAGCAACCCTCCATTAAATGCTTTTTTACATGAGATATCCTAGTTATTATGTCTCTTCACAGCAATACAAAGTAACTAAAATAATGTGATGCAAGAAATCTGAATTATATAGAAGAGAAGCCCACAAACATAATCACAAAGCACCTAATATGCTATAGAAATTTAAAAGAGTGGAGAAAATACCTTAAAGATAGTTCTTTCTTAAAATTAAAGACATCGTATATGTGTGTGTGCATAAATATATACATACAACACAAATACAGAATGATAGCATTGAAAAGTTGGTTCAGATTTAATACGAATCCCACAAAGTTCACAGATGTTCAAAATCTGGAAGAAAAATGTACCCTCTCTTCCCAGCCAGGCAAGTTTTCTGGGCATGAGCCGTGACCTGAGGGCTATCAATCTAGTAGCAACCAATAAAAGAAAAATATAGCTCCAAGTCTGAAAAGCATTACGTCTTGCATAGCAGAAGGAATGGATCCATTTCTACATCCCCTGGGGTTAGAAAATATAG
Organism: Meriones unguiculatus; assembly: GCF_030254825.1. Taxonomy (NCBI): domain Eukaryota; kingdom Metazoa; phylum Chordata; class Mammalia; order Rodentia; family Muridae; genus Meriones; species Meriones unguiculatus. Next base: position 78,543,815 of record NC_083369.1, on the reverse strand, counting down.
CTCAGCACTTAACCTATATTGGCAAGGATGCTCCAAATATCCTTCTCAAGCACACCTATGAGCAAGACAGTGGCAACTTATTGTCTCCTGAATAAAGGAAAGTTCTTAACCCCTTTATTTGACCATCAAATGTTCCTTTCTCTAGCTTTAAAACAGTCTATCTGATATCCTCTGTTTATTCCCATACCCTGTGTGATTTTCATACCAGACTCATCTACAGACTTCACTGAACATTCCTTACTGTATGATATTCAACATGTTAATCCCTATATTCTGAATACCCACAATTTCTACCCTTATCTCTTGCCTTCAGGCACTCCAGGAACATTTTTCTATATCCTAGCTAAGGGTAACCTCCATCTAAATGGTACTTCCACCACATCTGTTAATTCTTATACTAAGTGTAGTACACTTTTCTTTCTTTTCCACATGATCATGTATCTCTTGTATCTCCTATTAAAATTTTAGCTCCTTAAAGACAGGTGCCCCTTCTTAAGAACCACAGTCCAATGATACAATGTCCTACTAGATTAATCAATGGTTATATCCCAGCACAGAGGGATTAAACATAGACTGTTCTACTAACTAACAGATGGTATGAACGAAATTGTTCCATCCATCTTAACTGGTATTTCCCCAATACAGTTGCTGTTACTTAGAGCACAATTTCCTCTGAACAATATAAGATGTAATTTCTCTATTTTTTTTCAGTAAAAATCATCTCAAATTTCTGATAAATTATAGTGTAGTGAAAGTGTCGAAGTTAGATGGTACAAGTTGTTCTTGATCCATGTTTCAAATTTGTTTGCATTAGCTTTAGTGTAAGCCTTAGATTTAAACCTGGGACAATACTCTGGAATTTGAAGCCCAGGACCAATATCTTAGGTAACTTATATTCAAATGTTAGTCTCTATTCTGGTTTAAGCAAAATACCAAAAGAGAAGCCTCTTATCAATCCTCAGAACCGGTCCAGACCTCCATCCTATCCCTGGGGGTTCTCTAATTTTATAGATTCTTCAAACCAGAGCTATACTGAAAATGGTTTCTGCCCTCAAGAATTCTATTTTGTATCTAGAGCCTGAGTATCAACACACTCACAAATACTAACTGAATGTTAACATCACTGTTGTGATCAGTAGGCAAGGAGTTATGAGTTGACCCTAACTGAACAGTGTGAGTCAAAAAACTGTGTTTCCTTAAAGAAATGCTCAACCTCATTAGCCATTAGGGAAATGCAAATCAAAACAACCCTGAGATTTCACCTTACACCCATCAGAATGGCCAAGAAGAAAAACTCGAGTGGCATCATATGCAGGAGAGGTTGTGGAGAAAGGGGAACCTTCCTCCATTGCTGGTTGGAATGTAAACTGGTACAACCACTTTGGAAGTCAATCTGATGCTTTCTCAGACAATTAGGAATAGTGCTTCCTCAAGACCCAGCTATACCACTGCTAGGTATATACCCAAAATTTGCTCAGGTACACAACAAGGACATTTGATCAACCATGTGTGTAGCAGCTTTATTTGTAATAGCCAGAACCTGGAAACAACCCAACTGTCCTTCAACAGAGGAATGGATACAGAAATTGTGGTATTTTTACACAATGGAATACTATTCAACAATCAAAAAAGAGGAAATCATGAAATTTGCAGACAAATGGTGGGATCTAGAAAAAATCATTCTCAGTGAAGTATCCCAGAAGTAGAAAGACAAACATGGTATATACTCGCTTATAAGACCTACAAGATATGACAAACATAATGAAATCTATACACCTAAAGAAGATAATCAAGAAAGCAGACACGCGGTAAGATGATCAATCCTCATTTAGAAAGACAAATGGGATGTGCATTGAACATATGACAGGAGTCTACCACAGAAGGAACCAAACCTTCGGCAGAGTACAGGGATTCATATGAAAGAAGGGGGGTTAGTATGATGTGGAAAGGATAGGAGCTCCACAAGGACCAAATATATCTGGGCACAGGTTCTTTTCTGAGACTGACACTCAAACAAAGACCATAAATGGATATAACCTAGAACCTCTGCTCGGATGTGGCCCGTGGTAGCTCAGTAACCAATTGGTTTCCCATAGTAAGGGGAACAAGGACTATTTCTAACAGGAACTCAATGTCAGGCTTTTTGACCTCCCCACCTCCAAAGGGAGGAGCAGTCCTGTTAGGCCACAGAGGAGGACTGTGCAGCCAGTCCTGAAGATACTTGATAAAACAGTGTCAGATGAAAGGGGAGGAGGTCCTCCCCTATCAGTGGACTTGGAAAGGGGCAGGGAGGAGATGAGGGAGGGAGGGAGGGTTTGGGAGGGAGCAGGTTACAGCTGGGATACAGAGTTAACAAAATGTAACTAATAAGAAAAAAATCAAAACAAACAAACAAAAAACTGTGTTTCTACTGCAGCCCTGCTTCATTGCCTGAAATCTGCTGTTCCCTAAGGGTAAAAAAAAAAAAAAAATGTGGGCATGTATTTTTTTTTTCAGAAGTTGCTTTTATCACTTAATAGGTGAAATGACAACAATGTTATCCAGTGTTATCCAGTCATTTGAAATTTCAGAACTATTACTTTTCTATTGTTGTGATAAAGGAGCATGACCAAGGGAACTTATAAAGAAAAGCATTGATTTGGGCTTATGTTTTCACATGGTTTAGTCTGTATTATTATTATAAATGAAATTTCATCATTAAGTTTCTTCATATTTTTATTTATTTATTTTTATTATTAGTTACATTTTATTAACTCTGTATCCCAATAACAATCCCTTATTTCATCCCAATGCCACCCTACCTCCCTCATCTCCTCTCTGCCCCTTTCCAAGTCCAGTGCTTTGGGAGAACCTCCCCTTTCATCTGATCCTGTTTTATCAGATATCTTCAGGACTGACTTTCAAATGCAGTCATCCCAGAGATTCAAGTGTGATGAACGAGCAATTCTTCATGAATGTATAAGCCAGTAGAAAAGCAGGCATCTTTTGAATAGAATGAAAGTTGAAGCAATTGCTAGGTCTTCACAGGAATCTTAAAACTTCTCCTGCCTTTATTCTCTATATATTCTCTATATATTCTCTATATATTTTCTCTATATATTTTCAGTGTCATTAGCCCCATCCTCAATGAGCTCTCATTCTATTGGATAATTTCAACATGATGGAGTAAAAAATGAGACAGAGGTAGATATCAGTGCCAAGGAACTCAGGGGAAATTTTCAGTGTCCTGTGACATTATCAAAAAAGGCTTCAGAGGAAGAGTTATCTAAGTAGTGTCTGGGAAGTATGAACAGAAACTAGCAAACAAAAATGTATTCTGAGAAGAGAGTTACATGAGTAAGGCATTTGTGTTTGTAATAATGTGATATACATGAGTAAGGTTATTGAAGGTATTAAGATATGTATGTCACGCAATATGACTATAGCACAAAATGAGGCAAAATGGAGGCAGTGAGACTCATCATGGCAAGACATAGATCATTAGGACAGAGAGTCTGTACTTTGTGGCAAAGTCAACAGGGGATACTCAAGGTGTTTAAGAAGAATTCGAACAATCAGATTTATGAAAAAGGAGGACAATGGTGACTTTGTGGAGAAAGGATCAGGAAAAGACAGGCCTAGAAGTAGAAAATACAATTAAAATGCAGGATAAGGGCCAGCAAGATGACTCAGCACAAAAGGGCAGTTCATACCAACCATGACTGAGTTCAATTTACAGGACCTAGAAAATGGAAGAGAGAACTGACTAGCCATAGCTGTCCTCTGACCTCCATATGTGGTAGGTCTCTCCAAAACAATAGATGAAAAAAGGCTGGAGCAATAAGCAGAGCCATTTCTTTTTTGTTTTTGTTTTGTTTTTTTAATTTTATTTTTCTCATTAGTTACATTTTGTTAATTCTGTATCCCAGCTGTATCCCTCATTCCCTCCCCAATCCCACCCTCCCTCCCTCATCACCTCCCTACCCCTTTACAAGTCCATTGATAGGGGAGGACCTCCTCCCCTTTCATATGACTCCCTTTTGTCAGGTATTTTCAGGACTGGCTGCAAAGTCTTTCTCTGTGGCCTAACAGGACTGCTCCTCCCGTGGGAGGTGGGGAGGTCAAAGAGCCAGTCACTGAGTTCCTGTCAGAAATAGTCCTTGTTCCCCTTACTATGGGAAACCAATTGATTACTGAGCTACCACGGGCCACATCCAAGCAGAGGTTCTAGGTTTTATCCACTCATGGTCTTTGGTTGAGTGTCCATCTCAGAAAAGACCCTGTGCCCAGATATGTTTGGTCCTTGTTGAGCTCCTATCTTTTCCACATCAAACTCCCCTTCTTTCATATAATTCCCTGCACTCTGCTGAAGGTTTGGTTATGAGCCTTAATGTCGGCTTTGAAACACTGCTAGGTAGAGTCTTTCAGATGCTTTCTGCGGTAGACTTCTGTCATACGTTCAATGCATATCCCATTTGTCTTTCTAAATGAGGATTGATCATTATACCCCGTGTCTGCTTTCTTGATTATCTTCTTTAGGTGTATAGATTTCATTATGTTTATCATATCTTTTAGGTCTATATAAGCGAGTATATTCCATGTTTGTCTTTCTCCTTCTGGGATACGTCACTCAGAATGATCTTTTCTAGATCCCACCATTTGTCTGCAAATTTCATGATTTCCTCCCTTTTGGTTGCTGAGTAGTATTCCATTGTGTAAAAATACCACAATTTCTGTATCCATTCCTTCGTTGATGGACATCTGGGTTGTTTCCAAGTTCTGGCTATTACAAATAAAGCTGCTACAAACATGGTTGAGCAAATGTCCTTATTGTGTACTTGAGCAAATTTTGGGTATATGCCTAGCAGTGGTATAGCTGGGTCTTGAGGAAGCGCTATTCCTAATTGTCTGAGAAAGCGCCAGATTGACTTTCAAAGTGGTTGTACCAGTTAACATTCCCACCAGCAATGGAGGGGGGTTCCCCTTTCTCCACAACCTCTCCAATATGTGTTGTCACTTGAGTTTTTCATCTTGGCCATTCTGATGGGTGTAAGGTGAAATCCCAGAGTCGTTTTGATTTGCATTTCCCTAATGGCTAATGACGTTGAGCATTTCTTTAAGTGTTTCTCTGCCATTCTATATTCCTCTACAGAGAATTCTCTGTTTAGCTCTGTTCCCCATTTTTTAATTGGATTACTTGGTTTGTAAGCAGAGCCATTTCATCTTTGCTTCACTCCTTGTTTTTGCTCATTTTCACAATCACTTCTTCCTAAAGTCTCTTCTGCATTTTTGTTAGAAAGTGTCTCTGACTTGGTCCCTGATAGAACTGCAGGTGACTCTCCAGGACAATAAAAATGTTTCCAAGAGTCTGCCATTTTTCTTTATAGAAGAAATTGAACTATCTTGGCACCTGGATGGCTTCTACAAACATCACTACATGGCAGGCTACAGTAAGAACAGAAAAATCACCCTCTCACTAGGATGTGCCACTAAGAGGTATCTAAAAAATCCCTTCTCAGATGTCTGTTTTCTTTAATTTGCAAGATCATTTGAATTCAAAGAAATGCTGCTTTACTAGAGTGATAAAGGAGCTTGGAACTGCGGGAAATTCATGTTTTGTGTTCATTGCCCAAGGAAGTCCTACTTTTACACACACACACATACACGAGCACACACAGACACACAGCACACACACACACACAGACACACACCCACTGTCCCTTTGTAAAGCACTGGTAAACAACTGGGTTTTCTCTTCTTCTTCTTCTTCTTCTTCTTCTTCTTCTTCTTCTTCTTCTTCTTCTTCTTCTTCTTCTTCTTCTTCCTCTTTTGCTTCATTCCTTACTGTCTTCCCTACTGTTACAGTAGGGTTCCTGATAATAGCTCACTAACTTCAGAAATTCCCCATTACTGGTTTTTCACTTTTAGACATAACCTTTCACTGGAAGTACCTGATAAAAATTGCCAAGACTTAAGCCTATTGTTACCCAGTACTTATTAATGGAGAACCTTAATTTGAGGCTGACCTCAATCCCAACTCAGTCTTCATGACGCTCATTCACAATCAAAAGTGTCTCTGCCTGCCCTTGAGACTGGCTACCTAAACACAGTGTTAGCACCAAAGGAAATAAACTTTTGACACAGGAACACTCAGAGTAGCCAACCCTTAGCTTGTATGAATTCTTTCATTTACATCATTCTTGAAAGAATCAATCAGATTGAGAGCATCATATCTAAATATTATATTAGTTACTTTTTGTCACTGTCATTAAATACATCCAGGATTATTATTATTGATTTTTTCTGTAGACCTAAAGCAAACTATACTCTTTATAAATTACTGAGTCATAGATTCCATTCTTCACCCTTTTTAATTAAATTTTTATGTTTTATATTAATTACACTTTATTTATTCACATTATATCCCAGCTGTAGTTCCCTGCATCCTCCCTTGCCAATCCCACACTCCCTCCCTCATCTCCTCCTATGCCCCTATCCATGGATAGGGGAGATCCTCCTCCCCTTTCATCTGACCCTAGCTCTTCCGGTTTCATCAGAACTGGCTGCATTGTCATGTTCTGTGGCCTGACAAGGATGCTCTCCTATCCAGGGGAGGTGGTTGAAGAGCTAGCCACTGAGTTGATGTCAGAGACACTCCATGTTCCCTTTACTTAGGGGCCCATTTGAAGACTGAGCTGCCATGGGCTATATCTGAGCAGGAGTTCTAGGTTATATCCATGAATAGTCCTTGCTTGGCGTACAGTCTCAGAAAAGACCCCTGTGCCCAGATATTTTGGTTCTGTTGCTATCCTTGTGGCGCTCCTGTCCTCTCTAGCTCTTATTATCCCTCCCTTCTTTCCTAAGATTCCCTGCACTCTGCCCAAAGTTTGTTTATGAGTCTCAGTATCTGCTTTGATACAAGGCTAGGTAGAGTCTCTCACAGACCCTCTGTGGTAGGTTCCTGTCCTGTTTCCTGTTTTGTCCTTCTTCCAACGTCCATCCCCTTTGCCTTTCTGAAGGAGGATTGATCATCTTACGCAGGGTCCTCCTTCTAGCTCACCTTCTTTAGATGTACAGATTTTTATAGGTTTATCCTATATTACATGTCTAATATCTGCTTATGAGTAATATATACCACGTGTGTCTTTCTGTTTCTAGGATACCTTGCTCACGATGATCTTTTCTAGTCCCCAACATTTGCATGGACATTTCATGATTTTCTTGTTTTAAATTGCTGAGTAGTATTCCATTGTGTAAACGTACCACAATTTCTGTATCCATTCCTCTGTTGAAGGACTTCTGGGTTATTTCCAGGTTCTGGCTGTTATGAATAAAGCTTTGATCCACCATTCTCTTTATATGCCAGTACCATTCAGTTTTTATTACCATTGCTGTGTAGTACAGCTTGAGATCAGGGATGGAAATATCTCCAAACCATTAGTTGTTGTACAGGATTGTTTTGGCAATTCTGGGTTTTTGTTTTTCCAAATGAAGTTGAGAATTGTTCTTTCAAGGTATTTAAAGAATTATGTTGGCATTTTGATGGGAATTGCATTGAATCTGTAGATTACTTTTGGCAGGATGACCATTTTCACTATGTTAATCCTACTGATCCATGAGCTGGGAGATCTTTCCATCTTCTGATATCTTCCATTTCTTTCTTCAGACACTTGAAGTTTTTTTTTTTTTTTTTCAAACAGGTCTTTCATTGCTTGGTTATAGTCAATCCTTGGCACTTTATGTCATTTGTGGCTATTGTGAATGGTGTCGTTTCCCTAATATCCCTTTTGGCTCTTTTGTCTTTGGTATACAGGAGGGCTTCTGATTTTTTTTTCAAATAATTTTTTATATAACCACTTTGCTGAAGGTGTTTATCAGCTGAAGGAGTTTTCTGGATGAATTTTTTGGGTCTCTCATGTAGACTATCATATCATCTGCAAATAGTAATATTTTGACTTTTTCCTTTCTGATTTGTATCTCCTTGATGTCCTTTAGTTGTCTTATTGCTCTAGCTAGGACTAAAAGTACTATGTTGAAGAGATATGGAGAAAGTGGGCAAACTTGCCTTGTCCCTGATTTCAGTGGGATTTATTTAAGTTTTTCTCCATTTAGTTTGATGTTGGCTACAGGCTTGCTGTATATTGTCTTTACTATGTTTAGGTATGTGCCTTTTATCCCTGATTTTTCCAAGACTTCATACATGATTGGGTGTTGGATTTTGTCAAATGCTTTTTAGGCATCTAAGGAGATGATCATGTTGTTTTTCTCCTTCAGATTTTTTATGGATTACATTGATGAATTCCATATATTGAACCACTCCTGCATGCCTGGAGTGAAGCCTACTTGGTCATGGTACATGATATCTTTTATATGTTCTTGGATTCGGTTTGCCAGTATTTTATCAAGTATTTTTGCATTAATATTCATAAGAGATAGGTCTGAAGTTCTCGTTTTTTGGTCTTTGTGTTATTTTATGTATCAAGGTGATTATAGGTTCATAGAATGAGTTTGCTAAAGTTCCTTCTGTTTCTCTTTTGTGGAATAATTTGAAAATTATTCAGTTATTCAAGAATTCAAGTTAGCACTTCTTTGAAGCTCTGGTAGAATTTTCCACTGAAACCATCTGGCCCTGGGCTTTTTTTAGAAGGGACACTTTTGATGGCCACTTTTATTTCCTTGGGAGATATAGGACTATTTAATCTTTCTACCTGATCTTGATTTAGTTTTGGTAAATGGAATCTATCAAGAAAATCGTTCATTTCCTTTAGATTTTTAAATTTTGTGGCATATAGGCTTTTGTAGTATGACCTAATGATTGTTTGGATTACCTCAGTGTCTATAGTTATGTCCCGCTTTTCATTTCTGATTTGCTGATTTGGATTCTTTCTCTCTGCCTTTTATTTAGTTTGGCTAAGGGTTTGTCTATCTTGTTGATTTTCTCAAAGAACCAGCTCTTGGTCTCATTATTCTTTGAGTAGTTTTATTTGATTCTAATTTATAAATTTCAGCCCTGAGTTTGATTATTTCCAGCCATCTACTCCTCTTGAATGTGTCTGCTTCTTTTTCTTCTAGGAATTTCAGGTGGGCCATTAAGTTGCTTACATAAGATGTTTAAAATTTCTCCTTAAAGGCACTTAGTGCTATGAATTGTCTTCTTAGCATTGCTTTTATTTTGTCCCATAAGTTTGGGCATCTTGTGCCTTCATTTTCATTGAATTCTAGGAAGTCTTTCATTTCTTTCTTTATTTCTTCCTTAAACCAGCTCTAATTGAGAAGGGAGTTTTTCTGTTTCCATGTGTGTCTTGGCTTTTTATTATTTCTGTTGTTGCTGAGGTCCAGATTTATTTCATGGCTGTCAGATAGAATACAATGGATTATTTCTATCTTCTTGTGTCTCCTAAGACTTGCTTTGTGACCAACTAAATGTTCTATTTTGTAGAAAGTTCCATGAGGTGCTGAAAAGAATGTATACTCTTTTGAGGTTGGGTGAAAATTTCTGTAGGCATCTATTAGGTCCATTTGAATTAGGACTTCTGTAAAATGCCTTTATTTCCCTATTTAGCTTCTGTATAGATGATCTGTCTTTTGGTGAGAGAGGAGTGTTGAAGTCTCCCAATATTAAGGTGTTGAGATCGATGTGTGATTTAAGCTTTAATAATGTTTCATTTACAAATGTTGGTGCTCTTATATTTGGGTCATAGATGTTCAGAATTGTAATGTCCTCCTGGTGGATTTTTCCTTTGATGAGAATGAAGTGCCCGTCCTCATCTTTTTGGATTAATTTTGGTTGAAAGTCTATTTTATTTGATATTAGGATAGCTACCCCAACTTGCATTTTGGGTCCATTTGCTTGAAAAAATATTTTTCCAGCCTTTTACACTGAGGTAGTGTTTATATTTGGTGCAGAGGTGTGTTTACTGGATGCAGCAGAATGTCGGATCCTTTTTCCAAAACCATTATGTTAGTCTGTATCTTTTAATTGGAGAGTTGAGTCCATTGATGTTTATAGATAATAGTAACAAATGAATGTCACTTCCTTTTGTTGTTTGTCGTATTACTGTCATTCATTCCTTGTTTTGTTTTACTTTTTGTTGTGAAAGTTATCTGTATCCTATCTCGGGTATAGTTGTTTTCCTTGGATTGGAGTTTTCCTTCTAGTATCTTATGTAGGGCTGGGCTGCTGTGTAGATACTGCTTAAATTTAGTTTTTTCATGGATTTTTTTTCTTCATCTATGTCAATTGAAAGCTTTGGTGCATATGATAGTCTGGGTTGGCATCTGTAGTCCCTTAAAGTCTGCATGACTTCTGCACAGGCCTTCTGGTTTTCATAGTTTCTGATGAGAAGTCTGGTAGATCTGGTAGATCTACCTTTATATTTTACTTGGCCTTTTTCCCTTGCTGCTTTTCATATCTTTTCTTTGTTCTGCAGATTTAGTGTTTAGACTATGATGTGACCTGAGGAGTTTCTTTTCTGGTCTAGTCTATTTGGTGTTCTGTAGGCCTCTTGTATATTTGTGGACCTCTCTTTAAGTTGGGAAAATTTTCTTCTATGATTTTCTTGAAAATATTTTCTGGACCTTGGAGTCTCGAATCTTCTCTTTTATTAATTCCTATTATTCTTAGATTTTGTCTTTTCATGGCGTCCTTGATTTCTTGAATGTTTTTTTTTGTTTGGGACTTTTCAGATTTTACTTTTTCTTTGAGAGAAGTATCGATTTCTGCAATTGTATCTTCAGCACCAGAGATTTTCTCTTCCATCCCTTGTTTTCTATGTGGCTCTAATAACTGGATATGCTTAGCCTTAAATCACTTTCCTGTGTTTTTCAATGAATTGAACTATCCATTGATTTTGGGGGTTGCTGGTGGAGTTATAATGTCCTGATTTTTGTTGGGTATGTTCTTAAGCCGACCTCTGGGCATCTGTTTATCTATAACCTTCAGTGTTTTTTCCTGCAGTCTGTACTTCAAAATGGATCCATCTTTCTCTGGTGTCTGGAGTATTCCTCAGGAAGATGAGAAAGGTCCACTGGTTTGAGAGTGTGTACCTGTACGTAAGGAAGGTAAAACCACTGGCACAGAATCGCAGTTCTGTGGGAGGAAGAGTGTGTGTGTGTGTGTGTGTGTGTGTGTGTGTGTGTGTGTCTTGAAGGAGAGAGTGCTAGAGAATGTAAATACTTGGAATGTGAGGGGGAGTGCAGGCACCGTAAGGGGTGCAAATCCTATTTCTGTTCGAGTACACAGTTTGTGGGCACAATGTGCCTGTCCCGATTTCCTGAATGCCTCAGTGGTCTACAATCCTGTCATATTATTGTTCTGGACTTCAGATCTGTCTGGGTTCCAGGAGTTGATTGTCCATACTTCACTGGTAGACCCGCAGAGCAGGGACTTTAATGTTGATAATGCTGTCCCAAGAATCCCTATGTTGCTACAGAAAGTGGGGGCTGGTGTTGAGGTTCACCGGGAGTCCAGCCACTGCAGCAGAACTACAAGGCCTCTGGCAGAGATGCCTTCTGGTAGGCCCTGGGGAGCCAAGGGCCTGGTTGGCCTGGTGAAGCCACTGGTATTGCACTCTGCTAAGAGCTGTGGGCAGTGCTGCACTCTATGGTGGCCACTGTGGGCAACCTCTGCAGCCTTCGCCTCAGCCAAGGAGGGAGAAGGGAGGCCTACCGTGGGGAAATGCTGGTGGATTGAGTATTCTCTGTCTCAAATCTCAAGCAGGTATTCTGTGCTAGGAGCAGCCAGCACTGTGCTCTGTGCTAGGAGCTGCATACACTATGGGTTGCCTGCACTGCTTCAGCCTTGGCTTCAGCCTGTTCAAGGGGAAGTGTCAGGGAATTGTTTCCACCTGTTAAAGGGGAAGTGACTGGGAACTGAGTCCCCAGGAGAAGTCCGTGGTTGCCCTGTATCCTATTGGTCTCAGGTCAGGGTTTGTCCTCTTTCTCCCCTGAAGCCTCCATGTTGTTGTTCTGGATTCAGCTGCCCCTCTACTTACCAATTTTGGAGTTTCAGATCCTCTACTCCTCAGATATGGTGCACCCTGTTTGCCGCCATCTTGGATTCCCCCCATTCTTCACTCTTACAAATATATTTAATTACCATTTTCAGGGTACACAAAACTGCATTAAGCAAGAGTCCACCAGGCCTCCCACATGATAACAATGTAGTTGTGCAAAAAGGCTAATGAAAGAAAAATGTCAGCCAACTCAAAGGTTCCAACCAGTATGAAATCCTAGCAGACAACATAAGATGGGGTTGAAGATACAGCCTCAAAGAGAGTGATATGGTAGGAGATTGGAGAGATTGGTGAGATCTGAGTCAGGAAAATAGATCACTTTTGTTATTGCTGACTAAAACAGAATCTCACACTGCAGCCCAGACTGGCTTTAAAGATATGATTTGCTAGCAACCCTGTTTCAACCTCCACTGCACTGGGATTATAGGTATGAAACACTATCCCTTGCATGAGTTTTCTAAGAGCTATCAGTTAACTCTTTGCAATGTTGCAAGCCTGATGACATAGATGAACAGTCTCATTCATTCCCCCACCATATTCTTTTGAAGCAAATCTCAATATTAGCCTCAGTTTTACAAGAAAAGAATCAGAGTGTTGAAAACTCTGCTAGCCAGGAATCCTCTTGACACCTGCTTTAACCTCAGCATTCAATGAATGGGGGTGGGGGAGAATGGATCTCTGTGAGCTCAAAAGCAGTCAGGAGGACTACCACACAGGGAGATCCTCTCTCTCAAAAAGAAAGAAACAAAAAAGAAAGAGGAAGACAGAAATTCTGTTTGACATATATCACATAAACTTACATATAGCAAGGTTAGAAATTAAAGACAAATCTTTCTAACTGTATTGCCCATACTTTTAAGTAGTTCCCTGCTTTGAAACTAGTTCTAAACCCTAGGTCCAGAGAGATGAGCTGATAAGAAGCCTTGTGTGGGAAAGAGGGAAAGGAAGGCATTTCCTGCACCCAAATAACACTTTCTTTACCAATACCTAGTTAATGAATATCGGATACTAAAAATCTCCATGTGCTCTGTTTTTACTCTGACTATACAGACTCCATAAATTTCCCAGTATGATGGAAATACAGGAATCTGTTTAGTTTTAGTAAAGTTAAAAAACTTTCTAACAACATAAAAAAGACAAGAAAATGCTGTTTCTTTTTTTTTTTAAGTTCAACCTACTATTCTGTTTCTATGGAAGCAGGTAAAGGCAAACTGTAGAAATTACAGCTTAGGCAAGCTTCACCTTTACCCCTTGAGCTGCTAAGCTTCTTTTCCCTTTCAAATAGAGAAATGCTGCTTAAACAAGCCTTTAAGACTGGGGGACTGGTGGATTGTTTGAAAGAAGGGATTTAACAATAATAGAATTATAACAGCAGCTTCAGTTCAACAAAGTTCCTGGCCCTGTGAATTATTTTGTTAACTCAGGTACAAATTTCTTTGGTGCATTAATATTAGCCTACTTAATCTCCAGCAACCAGCTACCATGAGGTGTGATTATTTGGAAGAAATTCAGAGGCTAATGTGCCTGAACTGAGTCATCCACAACCTCCCTGTGGAAAAAAAAAGTCCAGTTTCAATTAAACAGGACCCAATGGAGTGGAATCCTCAACTAATTGCCTCCACTTTTTCCATAAAGTGCCCAATGATAAGAAAAATTTCTGAAAACCTATCAAGGAAATTTAGTACAGTGCATATATGCAGCATGAGTTTTGAAACTTTATATTCACTATTCTTCCAATTCCTTAATTGTAAAATACTTATTAGGAGAATTAATTAAGATAACAGATGTGGGGTTTTCACACAGTACCTGGAACTAACTAATTTTAATGGATATTAATGATCTTTTACTTTATATTGTTTTCCAAAAACCATCTTTCAGAAACATTTCAGTGTTGGCCTTCACCTATCTCTCATCATCTCGCTTGCTGTTACCAAAAAAAAGATATATCTGTTGTCTAAGTAATGTTCTAGATATCTGGCAAGGGCTTCACTTATCCCCAAAGAGTCTGTGGAAATACTTTCAAAATCTTGAAAGAGCCAAACATTTCCAAATATTTGAACATAAAACTAAAACAATATTCAAGCCTCTCTTCTCTTGATATGTTTAATCTCATTGTCCTTTATCTCCCCCATGCAGAAATATTTAACTATGTTGCATATAGCCCACATAGTCTCTAGGACACAGAATGTCTTTGACTCAGTGCAGGAACAGGCTAGGTCTACGGCGTTCTCTAAGTACAGCACCATGCCCAATTAGATGCTAAATTGGGCACCACTTCCTGATGATGATGATTATCATTATTATTCCCACCACCAGACTGAGGCAAAATTGCTCAAAAAGGCAAGCTGTTTTCTCTTCTATACCAATTGCATAATTTCCCTTCCTAGCATTTTCCCTTATGTGTACAGAATCCAGAACCTTCTCTCACACTGATTTACTCTGAAGTATGAAGAGTCAATGACAGTTTAAAATGGATCTAAAGAGACAGAGAGAAAGGGAGAGTTTCTAGATGAGTTTCTAACAAAATTAACAGTATTCTAAAAGATGATAAGATCTCCCAGAACCTCTGGCATACCACTTCAGAGATCCTTCGTAATAAAAGGAGACATGAACCTCATTCTTTAAGTGAGAAAAGTGATACATAGGAGGTGCAGAAGTTCTTAGTGTGTCATTATTATCAAGATCTGTTATACGGATTATGGTACCAGTTCACTCAATTTAATTAAGGAATATCAAAATAGCTACTCCAATAGTCCTCAAGGGTAATTCCAAGTGTTTAAGTCTTTAACTTAAATGGTTTGTCATTCAGAAATATAAAAATCATAGTTCAAATTTTCCTAAAAGTTCACAGAGGAAGTGATGAGAGTAAGATGCACTAGATAGCCACATTTTGACAGTAGAGGATGAAAAAGAACATTTTTCTTTTTCCAGCTATAACAAAATATCTTGTATTGAATAACTTATAAAAACAGGAAATTTTACAAGCTCGATATGGTGGCACATACATATAATCTCAGCACTCAGAAGTCTAAAGCAGGAAGGTTATGAGTGTGACAACAGTCTAGATATACAGGAAATTTGAGGATAACCTGGAGCACATAAAAAGAGTCTATTTAAAAATTAAACAACCACAAAAAAATCCATAAATTTCTTTTTCAATGTTCTGGATCCCAAGAAAATCTAAGACGAAGGCATTGGTAGGTAGAGTGTGTGCTAAGAAATCTGGTATCTCCTTACAAGGAGATGCCTTGTTTCTCCATCCTAAAGGAATGACATTATGGCCTCACATAACAGAATAGCAAAACAAGGCATGAGGAGGGGCTTAACCCAATTACCAGAAGTTTTTTTTTTTAAAGGCACGCATATATATTATGAAAGCAGAATGTCATGATTTAATCACTTCCCAGTAGACTCTATATCTTAACACCACTCCAATGGGCTTCAAGTCATGAATTTTGAAGAACACCTCAGACTACAGGTGAAAGGGAATTGACAGAGTCTCAAGTTGTTGAAAGCATACATTATACGGAAAATAGTAACCATGTCCATCAATCTTTTCTTTTTCCTTCCTTTTTCTGCTCTCTGTTCCTCATAGCAACTGAGAATATGGCACAAGAAGATAACAAAAGACGACAACCTCAAATTTTGCTCTATATAACACTGTTGGCGACTCAGTTCTCCTCAAATTAATGGTCTGTCCATGTGCTTTGTTTACAAATGCTCCTAAATCCACTTAATGTTGTTAAAAATCTTCAGCTGAGTTTCTATCAGAACTCTCTATGGAAAGATTATACCAAGTGCAAGCAAAACTGCATGCCTGGCCCCATGAAGTGTGAACTATTTGGATAACATATTGGACATTTCAAATACCTTCCATTTTCTGCTGAGACAGCTGACTTGCTGAGAACATGTTCTTTGAGAAGCAAAAAGTTAAGTGCTCTATTCCAAATCCTCAGTGGGGCAGTAAGCTTGACAGAACATCAACTAGAGGCAGCCAATTAATGTAGTTTTACCATGACAACCAGTGCATCTTCCTAAAAAAATCAGTGGGTTTCATGCATGCAAGGGGAAAAGAGAGAAGTGTCAGACAATGTGCTAACCTTGAAAGACTCCTTCTATGAAATGAGCCTATATTATTCATTTCCTCAAAATATATAGAAAGAGGAGAATTATTCCTGTCAATGGCATGACATTCATTTAGCTCATGAATGTATAGTTTCCGGATGGTTGAAAACATCAGCAAGAGCAGGAATTTTAGAAAGTACTACAGTTATCTACACTGTTTATAAATAAGCTAGAGCAGAGGCATATGATAAAACTGATCCAAAGACATCTCTCCAACTATCATTCAAATGAGTAGGTGCAGACTTTTTATCTGTGAATTAAAAGTGGTTATCTTTCTTTACTCATCACTGAACAATTTTGCAGCTTTGTTCAAAACTGAACTCAATTTCCTATTTCCTTATGACGCCTTCTTTTCAAGAATCATTTTTTGAGAATTCTTATTATTCAGATTCATGATACTTTAAAACAATAATTGACACATTGATTTCATTTCCCCAGTGTGACCATAATTTCTTGAATACCACACTATACTGACTTTTAGTAGACACCTTATACAAATTTATACCTGGCAAGTTCACTTTATTGAAGATTGGCTATATCATCTTGAACATAATGCTTTTAGTCTAAGAAAACTGTCCTTCTATGTTCTCCATTGAAAACAGAGGGAAGATGGCACCAATGAAAAAGAATTAATTTCCATCATGAAGTTCCTATCTACACATTGCTAAGATGATAAAAAAGTGCCATCAATAGTAGTATAAATTTGAGCATAGGGGTCTTTCCTGAGACTCATACTTCAACCAAGTACCATGCATGGAGATAACCTAGAACCCCTGCACAGATATAGCCCATGGCAGTTCAGTGTCCAAGTGGGTTACATAGTCATGGGAACAGGGACTGCCTCTGACATAATCTGATTGGCCTGCTCTTTGATCACCTCCTCCTGAAGGGGGAGCACCCTTACCAGGCCACAGAAGAGGACAATGCAGCCACTTCTGATGAGACATAACAGACTAGAATCAGAAGGAAGAAAAAGAAACTCTCCCCTACCCCTGGACTTGGGGAAGGGGGTATATGGTGAAGGGGGGAGAAAGGGAGGGTTTGGGAGGGGAGGATGGGGGGAACTAGAGGGGGGATGCAAAGTAAATAAAGTATAATTAAAAATAAAAAATAGTAGTATAATATTGGCAGACATTAGAGTTTATTTCAGAAATAATATTCTCACATAATGCCTTAATTCAGTCTTCCTTCAAATCTCAAATTTCTTCATCTATAAAGCCCTGCCCCCTTTGCACTTTTGAACTATCAAAGCATTTTATCATTCTTCTTTTAACAACATGTTATTTCCTGCTTCATAAGTTATCTATGTCTCTGTTTTCACAAGCCTGGTAGACACAGAGTGACACAATAGATGCATAACGCTAGTAGTGACATATAACACTACCTGTAGTTTATCTTTTTAAATATGTATTAATTACATCCTGAATATATTATTTGGTTTAATCTCCAAAGCAATCTTGTTGACACAAATATTGTTCACACATGGCAAATTTGAAAATTAGAAACTAAGACCCTAAAAGTATAAATAATTTAACATAGTATGGTCAACAAAAAATACTATATAGAGAATAAAATAATCAATAGTCTTAAGAATTATATGCCACTAATCCTCCATAACCAATCCAGTAAATAATGTAAGACAATAAAATAAAGATTATATTTTATTACAGGTTTTCTAGCCATCTACTCTCCTTTTTTACCTTTAATTTTTTTCTTCACAATTTATTCGTTATATATACCAATTGAAGCCCCTTCCCTCAACTCCACCCAGTCCCACCTTCCCTCCCTCTTTCCCTTATACCCTTCCCCTAGTCCACTGAAAGGGGGTATTCTCCATCGTTGCCATCTGCCCATAGCTTGTCAAGTCTCATCAGGACTGTCTGGATCCTCTTCCTCTGTGACCTGACAAGGCCACATCACTAGGGGTTAGTGATCCATGAGCATTCAACTATACTACCATCTATTCTCTTTTAGACTATGACTTATCAAGGGCTAGGAGCTACTTACTCATAAAGAATAATCATTCATAAGATCAAAAGGAAGTGACCAAATTATAGGCTTTCAGTGTCAGCTTCTTTTTAGTTAAAATAATACCAGCTTTCTATTTTCAGCTTACCATTTTTCTGCAAACAACCTAAAGCTCACATGTAGTATTTATACATAAGTGCCCACCAGCAGTACTCTAAAAGTTTGGAACTGTCCTCATTCTCCAAGCTGAGTGACTAAACTCTGAGCAATGTGCACAGCCAAGCTCACATATAAATACATAGTTTCTTTTTTTAATTTATTTGTCTATCAATGACATTTATTGAATGATAAAAGGAATTTTACCTATTAAGCACTCATTAGGAGCTAAGATAACACATCAACATATATTGAAGTATCAGATTAGACATCATTAATATAGATCAGAATGCATGTCAAAGAGCCAGCCATTGAGTTCATGTCAGAAATAGTCCCGGTTCCCCTTACTAGGGTACCCATTTGGATACTGAGCTGCCATGGGCTACATGTGAGCAGGGGTCGAAGGAGGAGCAGCCTGCTAGGCCACAGAGGAGGACTTTGCAGCCAGGCCTGAAGATACCTGATAAGCTAGGGTCAGATGAAAGGGGAAGAGGTCCTCCCCTATCAGTAGACTTGGAAAGGGGCAGGGAGAATATGAGGGAGGGAGGGTGAGATTGGGAGGGAATGAAGGAGCAGATACAGCTGGGACACAAAGTTAATAAACCGTAACTAATATTAAAAAAAAGAAAATTTAAATAAAAACAACTGGAAAAAATTGGAAATTTTCTTAGATTTTAGATAGAAAGAAAGAAAGAAAGAAAGAAAGAAAGAAAGAAAGAAAGAAAGAAAGAAAGAAATAGAGGGAGAGAAGCTAGGCATACTGCTGCACACCTTTAATCTCAGCACTTGCAAGGTAAAGGCCTGCAGATCTCTATGAGTTTGAAGTCAGCCTGGTCTACAGAATAGTTCCAGGACAGTCAGGGCTACACAGAGAAAACATGCCTCAAAAACAATCTGTCTGTATTTTTTCTTTTGAGAATTTTGTATTTGTATCAATTTTATATTTTTATCAGCTCCCTCAGCTGCTTCCAACTCTTCACACATCCCCTTCACTCCTTCTCAAATGTGTCATCTCTTATTCTTGAATTACTACTGTTACATATACACATATTAACCCATAACAGTGCTGCTCATATGCTTATATGTTTAGAAGTGGCTGCTGAAAAGGGGAATATTCCTCCGTTGCTGGTGGGAGTGAAAACTTATACAATGACTTTGGAAATCAATTTAGCAGTTTCTCAGAAATTTAGAAATAGATATACCTCAAGACCCTGACAATCCCCTCCTGGGCATATATCCAAAAGATGCTCCACCACACCAAAAGGACACTAGCTCAACTGTGCTCATAGCAGCTTTATTTGTAATACCCAGAAACTAGAAACAATGTAGCTATCTCTCAACCAAAGAATAGATACAGAAATTTTGGTATATTTGCATAATAGAATATTACTCACCTATTAAAAGCAAGGAAACCATGAAATTTGCAGACAAATGGATGGAGCTAGAAAAGATCATCTTGAGTGACTCAGACCCAGAAAGACAAACATGGTATTTACTTGCTTATAAGTGGATATTAGTGATAAATTATAAAGATGACCATGCTACAATCTGTCAGTATTTAGGCAGCCTGCTTCTGGAGTGCCTAGTAACATATGATGGCATCATGTGTCACCCCCAGGTAGTCACACCCGGCAGGAGTGGTTAAGTTTCTCCTTAAAAGGATCAACCTGCCACTTTGTTGCTCTCTTGCCCTCTTGCTCTCTTACTCTCTCACTCTCCTTCTCTCTCCTCTTTCACTGTCAGGTGCCTCCTCCCTTTCCCCTATCATGTCTCACTCTTTCCTTCTCTCTCTCTCTCTCTTCATCTCCACCTAATAAACCTCTTTCATATAAAATCTGTTGTATCCATCATCATGTATCCATGTTTCCTTGGTCCTAACATTGGTACATTAGGCTGGGAAGGGCTCTCCTGGTAGCACCTATTCTGGTCACACCACGTGGTCTTAATCAGACCACGATGCCTGCAACAGAGCTTCTTTTCTCTTCTACTTAAACCATCTCTGCCTTAAAACCTACCCTTTCTCTCGACTGCCCTGCCCTTTCCTGCCCTGTCCCTCTGGTCATGGTTGCTCAGATTTGGTATCCTGCCATGGTGAACACTCACACTGTGCCAGAATCTGCTTAGGGAAACGAAAATGATCACACCAGATGCTGAAACTGCCAATTCAGACAGATGCGGCCTGCTTCTCAACTATTGCTGTTAGGTAAGCAATTCCTGGGAACCCTGCACACACTCATATAGCTTTAGATTGCACTGCTGCCCCAGGCCCCACAGGCGAAGTTTTAAATCTTCCATAGAATGCCTGCCACAAGAGGCTAGCTTGCAGAGAAGGGTTTTCAGTTGAGCAGACTTCCAATCAGCCTTGGTGTGCACAGAAAGTTTTGAACAAAGCTCAGACAGCCATCACTTGGTCTCCACACACTGCACATGGATTGCTCCATGTTGATTTTGAGACAAGAAAGGTGGAGCCAAGGCTTCTCTGCCATCTCAACTAACAGCAAGCACATAGTTTCAGTAACATTTTAATTTAGGGCAATCAAGGGAAGTCACATGATTGGCAGTCATCTTGGTTATGAAACAAACAAATAAAATAGCTGTCAATACAAAAGCCTGAGAAAAATGTTGTTTGAGGGTTTAAGAAAGGGTTTTAAGGTTGGTAAATGCAAGTTATAGATATTTGAGGGTCAAAGAAAGTTTTTTCAGGTTGGTAAATGCAAGTTATAAAGGTTGCAAGGTTTAGGGTGCTTTAAGGTATCCTAAATAGGTAAAAATGCTTAATATTTCCTCCTGTTGCTATTCTACTGTTATATTGAGTATCCTGAGCTTTGACCTTAATCAATAAAGCTCTGATACTAATACAAAAACATTCCCCTATACCACCCTTATTCTGGTTCCAAGCTCAAGATTTTAAAATTTCCTTTAAATCTCCATAATTGCTCAACCATGTTTGTAGCAGCTTTATTTGTAATAGCCAGAAGCTGGAAACAACCCAGATGCCCCTCAACTGAAGAATGGATGCAGAAAATGTGGTACATCTACACAATGGAATATTACTCAGCAATGAAAAATAAGGAAATCATGAAATTTGCAGGTAAATGGTGGGATCTGGAAAGGATCATCCTGAGTGAGTCGTCCCAGAAGCAAAAAGACACACATGGCAGATACTCACTCATATAGACATACAACATAGGACAAACCCACTAAAACCTGTGCATCTAAAGAAACTAAGCAAGAGAGAGGACCCTAACTAAAATGTCCAATCCCCATCCGGAAAGGCAAAGAGGATGGACATCAGAAGAAGAAGAAAACAGGAAACAACCTAGGAACCTACCACAGAGGGCCTCTGAAAGCCTCTGCCCTACAGACTATCAATGCAGATGCTGAGCCTGATGGGCAACTGTTGGACAGAATGAAGGGAATTTTATGTAAGAACTGGGAAATAGTAAGAGCTGGAGAGGACAGGGTCTCCACAAGGAGAGCAACAAAACCAGAAAATTTGAACACAGGGAACTTCCCAGAGACTCATACTCCAACCAAGGACTATTCATAGAGATAACCCAGAACCCCTGCACAGATGTAGCCCAGGGCAGTTCAGAGTCCAATTGGGTTACATAGTAATGTGAAGAGGTACTGCCTCTGACATAATCTGATTGGCCTGCTCTTTGATCACCTCCTTCTGGGGGCGAGCAGCCTTACCAGGCCATAGTAGAGGACAATGCAGCCACTTTTGATGTGAACTGATAGACTAAGATCAGAAAGGAGAGGAGAACCTCCCCTATCAGTGGACTTGGGGAGTGGCATGCATGCAGAGGGAGGAGGGAGGGTGGGATTGGGAGGGGAGGAGGGAGGGGCTTATGGGGGGATGCAGAATGAATAAAGTGTAATTGATGAAAAATTAAAAAAAAGAAAAAAATACATAAATAAAATAAAATTTAAAAATATTTCCCAACTTCGATTAAAAACGAAAACTCTCAAAAAAAAAAAAAAAGGTTAAGATCAAGTGAGCTTTTGTCACTTCTACTTTATGAAAGGCTTTTGCCTTTTCAAAGCTCACTTTAAAGAATGTTTATTCTGTTAACACAATTTGTCTTTGTAAAACTTAAAAGTAATTCTTGTAAGCTTCAGGAAATCCACCTGAATCTACCTCTCAGGTCAACTGGGCTCCAGATAAGTACTGTACCTATTGCCTATCTCAGAGGGTGGGATTCCTCCCCTTTCCCTAGTTTTGGGACTTCCTGCCTGCCCAATGGTAATAGTCCATTTGTCTATTCCTCCAGATTCTCCTCTGAGATATCTTCAGGAGAATTTCAGATTTCTATACCTAGTGCCTGCTTTAAGGGCCTCTAATCTTACACACCTCTGTAATCAAACTTAGCCTCAATTTCCTTAAATGACAGATCTAAAGCACAATGTTTTTAATTACTGCCAGTTATTGGGTAAATGGAGCTTCCCTCAGGTAAATGGGGGTTCCAATGTTCAAGTTTATTTGATCCAAAGCTTCCACCTCTGTTTGCTCTCCCGAAAGTTTTAAATGTACACCTAAAGAATTTTCTCCATAATCTACTTAACCTTTTCTTCTGCCTATATATATGTTCCAGTATCCTGCCACACACAGGTGTTTCCTATATCCACAACAGAGCCAAAGCAGCTACCACAGGTGTTCCAGTCTGACCTCATTGACTTCCATCAAGCTGGACCGGCATTTTCCCTCCTAGCCACTGATGTTCTCACAGACCCTGGACAGCATCAAAACAGCTTGTTCTTCCTGGATTTGGCCAGCATTTCAGCCTTTTGACCCCCCTTCAGTGCCCCCAGTGTCAGCAGGAAGTAGCCAGAAGAGAATCTACATCGTTATTCATTTATTACTAACAAAGGGCTGGAATTTATTACTAAATTCCCAGTGCCCCCAGTGTCAGCAGGAAGTAGCCAGAAGAGAATCTACATCCGTTATTCATTTATTACTAACAAAGGGCTGGAATTTATTACTAACAAAGGCCCAGGACAAGTAGCTACAGGTGCTTCCAGCATTCCTCAGTACCTACCTGCTGCTTTGCATGGCTGGCAAATCTCTACTGGCAACCCTCTGCCCTGAACTTTTCAAGGCAGAGATTTCCCCTCCTCCCTTGACTAGGTACTCTGGACATTTTGATGCTATAATTTTTCCTCTCTCTCTCTCTCACCGTCTTGCATGGCAACCAAGAGCTGCTTCCAGTGAACCTAAATTTATATACTTTAACTTGACTTACATGAGAAGCAGGCCACGCTCCTCATTTTTTCATTATACAAAAAGAGAGGAATGTTATTTAAGCAGCCTGCTTCTGGGTTGCCAAGCAACCTATGATGACATCATGTGTTGCCCACCAGGTAGCCACACCTGGCAGGGGTGGTTAAATTTCTCCTTAAAAGAATCAACCCACCACTTTGTAGCTCTCTTGCCTTCTTACTCTCTTGCTCTCTCCCCTTTCTCTATCAGGGCACCCCCTTCTTTCCCCCTATTATCTCTCTCTCTTCATGTTCATCTAATAAACTTTCATATAAAATCTGTTGTGATCACCATAATTTCCTTGGTCCTAATACAATCCACAGACCCAAAGAAACTAAGTAACAAGCATCAAGAGTAGATGCTTGAATCTCACTAAGAAAAGGAAATAAAACAGATATCAGCAGAATTAATGGAGAGATGGGACTGTGTTGAGAAAAGGGTGTATGGTAACAGGATGGATGAAGTCAGAGAGGACTAAAGGAGAGACAAAGGGAATGAAGGTAGGCATCTCTGAAATGAGCTAGAAACCTAGGACAATGGAAACTTCCAGGAATATATAAAGGTGATTCTAGCTAAGACTTTTAGCAATGGAGGATATGGAGCCTTAACTGGCAATCTCCTATAACCAGGCAAGGCTTCCAATGGAAGGACTGGGATAACAACCCATCCAGAAAACCTTAGACTCACAATTTGTCCTGCCTATAAGATGTGCAAGGGTAAAAGATGGAACAGAATTTAAAGGAAGGGAGAACCAATCACTGCCTGATCCTGAGACCTACCCCACAGTAGAGAGCCAACCCTTGACACTATTAAAGATATTCAGCTAACAGGAACCTAGCATAACTGTCACCAGAGAGCAACTGATGAAAACTGATGCAGAGACCCACATATTAAGTGGAACTTGGGGAATCCTGTGGAAGAAGTAGAAGAAGGATTGAAGGAGGCAGAGAGACCAAGTGCACCATAAGAAATCAAATGGCAGAGAAACACTTTAAAAATGCTCAACATCCTTAGTCATCAGGAATATGCAAATCAAAACAACCTTGAGATTTCACCTTACACCCATCAGAATGGCTAAGATAAAAAAACTCAAGTGACAACACATGCTGGAGAGGATGTGGAGAAAGGGGAACCCTCCTCCATTACTGGTGGGAACGTAAACTTGTACAACCACTTTGTAAATCAATCTGGCACTTTCTCAGACAATTAGGAACAGTGTATCCTCAAGATCCAGCTACACCACTCCTAGGCATATATCCAAAATATGCTCAAGTATACAACAAGGATATTTGTTCAACCATGTTCATAGCAGTTTATTCATAATAGTCAGAATCTGGAAACAACCCAGATGTCCCTCAACAGAGGAATGGATACAGAAATTGTAGTACATTTACATAATGGAATACTACTAAGCAATTGAAAACAAGAAATTCATGAAATTTGTATGCAAATAGTGGGAACTAGAAAAGATCTTCCTGAGTGAGGTATCCCAGAAACAGAAAGACACACACATGGTATATAGTTACTTATAAATGGATATTAGACATCTAATATAGGATAATCATACTAAAATCTGTACATCTGAAGAACCTAAGCAAGAAGAAAAACTCTGGATAAGATGCTCAATCTTCATTCAGACAGGCAAATGATATAGACATTGGAAGAGGGTGAAGACAAGAAAGAAGACAGGAGCCTACCACAGAGGGCCTCTGAAAGACTCTACCCTGCAGGGTATCAAAGCAGATGCTAAGACCCATAGCCAAACTTTGGGCAGAGTAAAGGGAATCTTATGAAAAAAATGGGGAGATAGAAAGAACTGGAGGAGAGAGGAGCTCCACAAAAAGAGCAACAGAACCAAAAAAATCTGGGCAAAGGGGTCTTTTCTGAGACTGATAGTCCAACTAAGGATCATTCATGGATATAACCTAGAACCTCTGCACAGATGTAGCCTATGGTAGCTCAGTCTCTAAATGGGTTCCCTAGTAAGGGGACCAGGGGCTGTCTCTGAAATGAACTCAGTGGCTGGCTCTTTAATTACTTCTCCCTGAGGGGAGGCAGCTCTACCAGGCCACGGAAGAAGACAGTGAAGCCAGTCCTCCTGATGAGACCTAATAGGCTAGAGTGAGATGGAAGGGGAGGAAGACCTACCATCTCAGTGGGCATGGGAAGGGGCATGGGAAGAAAAGATGGAGGGAGGGTAAGATTGGGAGAGGATGAGGGAGAGAGCTATAGCTGGGATACAAAGTTAATAAACTGTAATAAATAAAAAGAAAACCTACTGAGTCAAGTAACCTGATACCATAAGGGCTCAGAGTTTGAACTGCCAATCATAGAGCATAAATGGGATGGACCTACATCCTCTGAACATATGTAACATTTGTGCAGCTGGGTCTTCATGTGGATGGAACTCCTAAAGTAGTAATAGCAGGGGCTGTCTCTGACTACATTGCCTGCCTTTGGATCACTTTCCCTTAACTGGACTGTTTTGTCTAGCCTCAATAGGAAAAGATGTACCTTATCTTACTGCAACTTGGTATGCCAAAGCTGGTTGGTATCCATGGGCAGCCTCCCCTTTTTTGAGGAGAAGGGGAGGAGGGATGAATAGAAGGGGGTAGAGAAAACAGGACTGGAAGGAGAGGAGGAAGAGGAAGCTGCAATTGGGATGTAAAGTAATTTAATAATTAATTTGAAAGGAAGAAACAATTGCTAAAAATGGGATGAACTATCAGGAGGCTCATCCTTAGAGAAGATGATTTGTCCAGAGCATGTTTTAATCAAAGTATAGCTATGGGAGGCAATTAATGTGTTAACTAAGTCTTTTTAACCATTCCACCATATGTGCATATTTCAAAATATCATGTTTTATATGCTATAAGTATATATAATTTTCTCTGTTAACATAAATGAAGAAGTGTTTAGTGACTAACTGTAGAATAGAGCTAGAATTCTGTAGTTTGATATTATCAGAGTTGATTCAAATGTCTTGAAGTCATGTGTATTATCAGAAAGAAAACCACAATACATTAGCAATAATCCTGAAGTATTTCATGGTGATAATGAGGCCCATAGTTTATCATGTATACTCTCTATCTGGATGGTTAATGTGAGGGAGAAAGAATATATAAGCAATAAATAATTTTCTGCACCAAAAATACTAGTGCTGATCAAGATGATAAAATATAGTACAAAGACATTGTACTAATTTATATCAATCTAATTTTTAGCAATCTAACAGAACAAAAGGCCAAGCAATAAATGCTAAAAAATAACATTCAGTAAACAGCTTTCTCCAAAGGCCCACTAAATACCAGAGTTCAATATATCAACACTACTAGGACAGAATACAACCACTCTCCAGGTCAGACCTCAACTGCTTTCTGGGACAGACTTTCACTACCTATTCTTTATGGCATCTTAAGGTGGACCACAACATATGCCTGCCACAAAATCTCTTCAGCAACCTAGATGCTCATCCCCTCACAGATACTGTAGAACTTCTACCAGGACTCTGGAGGCAACCAGTAAATCCACCTAGAACTCTAATGCCTCTTAACAATATACAGCCATATCTTGACCATGAAGAACAAGATTGTGACCATGACCAAGACTTTGAAGAATGTTGCTTTTTTAAAAAACTAATCTAATGAGGAGAAAAAATATGCTGAGAAACTGATGAAAACATAGCACCAGTATTACTGGCTGAACCTGCCTTCGGAATATGAAGAAATAAAATCAATAACACTGGAGAACAGGCTGAAAGCAATGAAATATGCAATACACTTGAGAAAAGCCATAAATCTGTCAATACCGGAAAAGTACAAAATACTGAAAACTGATGAAAATTACCTCTCATTTGCATGACTTTGTTGATATTATTACCTGAATATACAGGTAAAATCTATCAAGAAAAGAATGACTAGATAACCAGTTTGCACAGGATGGAAGCTTTGCACCCATAATCTGGCACAATTCTGTAGAATATATTTGAAAAACACATCCCAAGCAAAAATGATAAGACCTGAAAATCCCCATAAATAAAGAATGACTTCTCTGGTCAACAAAGGAAGTACACACGTTTTCTATAAATTGTGCACAAATATCACCTGATATCTGTATTTTTGCTTTTAAGTAAAGAAAATTGACCACCATGGGAAAAGGATTGAATCAATATTACATATATATATATGAATTATGAAATTATTAAATGTGGCACACTTGTAATTTTAAAAACAGTGTCTAATTTAGTGTAGGATAGCTTATTACATAGATGATGCAACCAACATAATCAACATGATTGTGTGTGTGTATGAAACATTGACTACATCAAGCAAGCTATCTGTAAGCCAAAAAATCCTCAAAAATATCATTCTTGTATTGTGTGTTTCCCTTATTTTTCCATATTTCCATTTCCATATTATTCAATTATTTTTCCAAAATAAATTTATACAGAACTTATTTGAATAGATTTTAAAGGCTTTATCCAAATATAATTTACCTTGCTTTAATTTAACACAGAACCACTTGTTTCTGGAATTTCAACTACCAAAATTATATTCTTCATTTTCAAGAAAAATCATTTGTCCTATATACTGACTATATACTAAGCATTGTATGTAAAAGAAAGCTTACATCTACAGCCTTTACATATGAAGCAATGGTGATAGTGTTTACACAAATTTTAGATTAAGGAAAACTGACAATTATGGTTCAGACTATGAATGGATTTGTTTAATCAAAGTTTCGCAAGAAAGGTTTTAAAAGGTGGGACTGCATTAGTTTGGTGCAGTGTAAGGTGGGATTTATAATAAATCTGGCATAGTTCAAATTATGTTATTTCTTTTATAATTAAATTTTTATTTTTATATTAATTAGAGTTTATTCACTTTGTATCCCAGTCCTATCTCCCTCCATCATTCCCTCCCAATCCCATGCTCCCTCCCTCATCTCTTCCCATTCCCCTCCCCAGTCCACTGATAGGAGAGGTCCTCCTTCCCTTCCATCTGGCCCTCACTAATCAGGTCTCATCAGGACTGGCTGCATTGTGTTCCTCCGTGGCCTGCTAAGGATGCCCTCCCCACTCAGAGGAAGTGATCAAAGAGCCAGACATTGAGTTCATGTCGGAGACAGTCTCTGTTCCCCTTACTAGGGAAACTCAGTTGGATACTGAGCAGCCATAGGATACACCTGAGCGGGTTCTAGGTTATATCCATGCATGGACCTTGGTTGGAGTATCAGTCTCAGAAAAGACCCCTGTGCCCAAATATTGGTTCTGTTGCTCTCTTTGTGGAGCTCAGGTCTTCTCCAGGTCCCACTATCTCCCCATTCTTTCATAAGATTCCCTGTACTCTGCCAAAGTTTGGTTAAGAGTCTCAGAATCTGCTTTGATACAGTGCTGGGTAGAGTCTTTCAGAGGCCCTCTGTGGTAGGCTCCTATCCTGTTCCCTGTTTTCTCCTTCTTCCAATGTCCATCATGTTTGTCTTTTTGAGTGAGGATTGATCATCTTACCCAGGGAACTCTTTGCTTAGCTTCTTTAGGTGTAGAGTTTAGTATGTTTATCCTATATTATAGGTCTAGTATTTACTTAAAAGTGAATATATACTGTGGGTGTCTTTCTGCTCTGGGACAC
The DNA here is from genome assembly GCF_030254825.1 of Meriones unguiculatus. Classification (NCBI taxonomy): domain Eukaryota; kingdom Metazoa; phylum Chordata; class Mammalia; order Rodentia; family Muridae; genus Meriones; species Meriones unguiculatus. The sequence continues at coordinate 78,514,683 of NC_083369.1, read as the reverse complement.
CTCAGGTGATCTTTTCTAGATCCCACCATTTGCCTGAAAATTTCATGATTTTTTGGTTATTAATTGCTGAGTAGTATTCCATTGTGTAAATGTGCCACAATTTCTCTATTCATTCCTTCATTGAGGAACATCTGGGTTGTTTCCAGGTTCCAGCTATTACAAATAAAGCTACTATGAACATGGTTGTACAAATATCCTTGTTTACTTGAGCATATTTTGGATTTATGCCTAGGAGTGGTATAGCTGGATCTTGAGGGAGCACTATTCCTAATTGTCTGAGAAAGTAACAGATTGATTTTCAAACTGGTTGTACAAGTTTATATTTCTATCAGCTGTGGAGGAGGGTTCCCCTTTCTCTACATCCTCTCCAACATGTGTTGTCACTTGAGTTTTTTATCTTAGCCATTCTGATGGGTGTAAGGTGGTATCTCAGGGTCGTTTTGGTTTTCATTTCCCTGATGACTAAAGATGTTGAGCATTTATTTCAGTGTTTCTCTGCCATTCTATATTCCTCTACAGAGAATTCTCTATTTAGATCTGTATCCAATTTTTTAATTGGGTTACTTGCTTTGTTGCTTTTTAACTTCTTTAGTTCTTTATATATTCTGGATATCAGCCCTTTATCAGATATAGTGTTGGTGAAGATCCTTTCCCAGTCTGTGGGCTATTGTTTTGTTCTCACTACAGTGTCCTTTGCTTTACAGAAGCTTTCAGTTTCATGAGGTCCCATTTATTGATTGTTGATCTTAGAGCCTGTGCTGTTGGTGTTCTGTTCAAGAAGCTGTCTTCTGTTGCCAATGAGTTCTAGGTTCGTCACCACTTTTTCTTTTAACCGATTTAGTGTGTCTGGTTTTATGTTGAGGTCTTTGATCCGCTTGGACTATAGTTTTGCTATTTCTTAAGTACAGAAATTTCAGCAAGTTACATAAACCTTCTAAACTGCACTCTGGTAGTATTATCATTTAAAAGAAGATAAACAACATCTTCATTGAGTTGATACAAGGATTAATCAAGATTATAAAGGTTAAAGAACATAATGACTTACATTCTGCAAGGTGATCATGAGTCTTGGTGTATGCTAATTAAATGTAATCTATATGTGCCTCTCCATTACTGTAGTATTTCTTCTTAGTGTTTGGAAATCATTTAAACACTTTCTTAGAGCACAATATGTATATGTTGTGGATACAAACTTGCTTTTATTTTGGGCCCAAGTGTGGAATGTGGGACTGATTCAGATGGTCCACAGCAGCAGAGTATTTGCATCATGTGGGCTCTGAGAGGAACTCTTTGAAAGCAGCAGATAGTTTGAATCTGAGGACTCTGCCAGAGTAAATGCCAGAGCCCAGAGAGTAGAGATAAGAGAAAGAATAAGGCTACTCCTGATTTTCCCTTGCTGTTCCTAGTTGCTGTTATGAAACTGATGCAAGGATTAGACTGGCTCCAAGGACCCAAAGACCTTGACTAGCAGGAAGCAGCTAAGAAAGAACTGCTTCCCCTTTCTCACTAATCCCTTTCTCTCTCCTACCTGGTGTTGGGGTGTTGGAAGGGATTGGGGTGGAGTAGGGAGAAAAAGGTATCAGAAACATAAATAAAAGAGTTTATAAAAAACTGACATCTACACGTATGTACTTTGTTTCAGCTAGTATTAGTCTCCTTATATATGAAATTGTAAAAGAAAAATTCTAAAAAGATATTATGACAATAACTCCTATTTAGCATATATGGAGATTCTTTAAGTAATTATTACAAGCAATCCATGGTTTTATTTCATTAGTAGATTTCATTAGCATATTCAGAGTAATAGGAATGTTGGGTAGAAAATAAAGATGAGAAGGAAGTAGTAAATGACAAAGCAAAAATGCAGGAAATGGATGAAAACTCTGAAAGGAAAAGGAGCAGTATAAACAAATAATCTAAGTCAAGAATGAATAAGTTAAGCATGAGTTTAACAGCAGTACTGAGTCAGAAGAAAACTATTGAGTATAAGGCATCTTTTCGTGAACACACTTGTTATAGAGAATTAAATATTTGAAATAGAGTAGGAGATGTAGCACTATAAAGCTCTTACCTAGCATGCTAAGTCCCATAAGTCCCGTGTCCAGTCAGAGCCCCACAAAACCCTGGTGGTACACATCTGTAATCTCAGTATTTGGGAGCCTTAAGTAGGGAGATCAGAGTATCAAGATCATTCTCAGTCTCATAAGAAGTTCGAGGGCAGCCAAAGCTACTCAATCCTCTGTCTCAAAATACATATGTATACAATACCCAACCCACACACACATACACAAACACACACAAACTCTTTTTGGTTTTGATAACTACTTTGAAAATGGCAAATCCCAGCCAGCTTGAAAAGAAGATTTCAGATATGGTAGGATTACTACTAGTCCTGGTCATTGAAATGATTGTTTCATGTGCTTCTCCTTGGATTTAAGTGTACTGGTTTCTTGCTGTAGACATACTTGAAACATCTACCCACAGAACACTGGCCCAATCTTCCTTGAAATGTATTATAGCTCAGTGAAGCCTCCAATACTCTCAGTAGAAAATGAGAAGCTGTAAAGTTTATAACATGCCAGATAAACCCATATATCCTGTACTTACAAACCAGCGAAACCTGGCACAAGCCATGTGGGAACTAATATCCCCATAATTCAGCATTTTCTCTGTGTCTTAGGGATTTCTTTTAATTTATCACAATTTGCCTTTGCACCTTGAGCTCACTTTCCATTCACATGCCCCCAATTATTCTAAACACAATAAATTATCCTGAAAGAAATTCAACCAACTCATAAGAGGAAGAGAAAGAGCAATGGGAACAGGAGAAAGCAGAAGCAAAGGTAATAAAGAAATGGAGGGTAAAATGGAGGGGTGAAAGAATGGAGGAAGAGAGAGCAAATTCATGCAAAAAATTAATTTGACTTTTTTCTCTTGGCAAACCAAGTAAATACTCTGAAATTCACTGTTTCTGTTATTTAAAATCTGTTGTAAATACTAACTACCAGCACCCTGGCTTGCCTGCAGGAAACAGGTAGTGAACAACAGAGCCAGCTCCTAGTATAACTATCTGATGTCTAGCTACATTCACGATATGGTCTGCTCTCTAAGTTTTCTAAGCCAAAGACTTCTCAGTTGTTCTTGTAGTATAAAAACATCTGCAGAAACAAAGAGTAACAGAACCAGTACTAGGTAAATGTGTGAGGCAAAGAACTCTGTCTTCTGTTCCTGTACCACTTCCCTAGCTCATCTGTGTCCTTCAGATTGCCACCCTATTACCACCTACACAGCCTTCTCTTATGGAATAAAATGGGAAGTTGAGGCACAGGAAAGAAAATATGTTTTCCTCCATCACTTACTATGCAGTCTTAGACATGTTTATTATCTGAGCCTCATTTTAATAATTTAAAAAATATCTTAATACTACTTGTTTAATTAGCATGTTATGGTGACTAGGAAGCACTTTTATGGTGCTAGGGATAGAACCAGAGACTTAGCTCTGTGTTTCATCAAGACTGTGCAAAATTGATAGCTCTTCTAACACAGTCAAAGATGCCCCCTCCCCCATGCAGAGCAGGTCTTCCTTTTCTGGAAAAAGAATAATGATTCATTCATCCCTTAGGCAAGCATTGACCAGGGCATCAGAAGTACAGCACATGCCTGATAGTGAAGAGATTACATTCTAATTTAGGAATTATAATATGTGGCTCTATTGCAGAGCCACAGCCAGAATCTCAACATATAAGATGAATCTGAAGAGATGCAAATGCCTAAGGAAGGTACAGTGAATTTTCAAGATTCAGTCTACACTATTTGAAGATTAGAACAGAAAAGTTAACACAGGAAGACCATGGCTTTCTAAATATAATTTTCCAGATACACCATCCAACATCACTCAAAATAAGATTGCCAATGGCACAACCTGCTCTCATGGAATAAAATGGCATGTCTTTCTGGCCCTCATGTTAATAATAAAGGTGAGTAATTCAAAGGAAATTTCTCTTTGGCTTAATGGATCTTACAATACAACAGTACACACACACACACACACACACACAAACACACACACACATACACACACACCATATAAACAGATTAATAATCACAGATAAGTAAAGTCCCAAATACAAGACTTTGCCTACTCTTAATGAAATTCATTGATTCTACATATGATATTACATTTCCAGAAAAATCTAAGTGTGTAGGCAAAGGAGTGACAATTTAAAGGGCTAACCCACTCTGATAACATCTGAAGACAGTGTTTACCCTCAAAGGAGTGGCTGTGGTAGCAACATTCCAGACACCGTGGCACATCAGTGGAAGCTGTATTGTTTAAACCACATATTATCACATTTCACAGCATACTGGGGCCATCTGTTCCTGCCCTACTGTTTCTTAAAGGCTTGACAGTGGAGAGCTCTTACCCATGCACATTAAGTTTTCCCGCTCTAGTCTCTTCACTAAAAAAAAAAACAGCAATGTTCTTGAGAGAGGCACAATATTTTTTCTGTTCATTCACTCATCTCCTCATGTTGCTCACAACAAACAGTCAGTGAGCACATTCAAAATGCCAAGTAGTATTAGGATTCAGGGGCAAAAAAGATATAACCTCTGCCATTGGAGAGCACACAGTCTATTGGAAGATAACCCATTAAATATGTATTTATTTGAGAAAATGATAAATACTCTAATGGAATAATCACAAAGTGGTAAAGCAATATAAGCATAAACACTTGAATGAGTATGAAAAGAAATAAGGAGCCTGACAAACCTTCTGAAAGCAGGAAATGTTCAGATGATACATAGAGTATGCTAGACAAAGGAGGAGAAATTGAACATTGTGAGGAAAGCCCACCATGGGTAAAGACAAGCATATGATTATCATACATGACTGAGCAATAAAACCAGACTTCCTGATGTCTGTTCAACATGGTCCACATTAGGTCAAGACAACCCAATTTATGAGCATTATTTGGGCATAAATTGTTAATAGTAGATGCTTTCATTTTCAAGCTATTCCACTAATTTAGCAGAGAGGTAGGAAAAATCTTGGAGGAATTGGAGAAGAAAAAACATGATCAAAATATATGAAAATTTTTTCAGTGAAAGTCTTTTCACATTAGACAATGCATTGTGCAGTCTCAAAAGGAACTACAGGGAAGTGAGGAAGTTAGTATGGGAACACAACTTGCACACACTCCAGTTTACAATGGACTCTATAAATTAGAATTGAAATAAGACTATTTTGAAATTTGTTTCCATTTTGAAATTCCAGCCACAAGATGTGAAATCATCAATTAATATAGTTCAACTTTCTAACCAAGTCTGGAGAAAAAAAAATCAATTTACATTGTTTATAACTACCCTTGGAATGATGGTAGCATCAACTAAGTATATTAATCTGAGGAAGTTGAGCTCATCTTCCCATGTATAATATGTGGATTGATTCAAATATTCAGTAAATAGTCACGTTATTATAATGTCTTCTTCTAGTTAGCTTTAAGAGACAACTTGACAGCTCAGAATCATCTTAGAAGGGAATTTCAGTTCATGGATTAACTAGATAAGATTGGCATGTGAACCTGACCAGTCTTTTGAGGGTAATCTTAATTGTCAAGTGATATAAGAGTGCCCAGCCAACTATGAGCAACTTCATTCCCCAGGCAAGTGACCGTGGGATGCGTAAGAAAACTAATTTAATATGAGTCTGCAATCAAGCCAGCAAGAAAGGTTCCTCCATGGCTTCTGCTTCAAGTTACTGTTTAATTTCCTACTTTGACTGCTTTCAATGATGGACTGTGACCTCAAAGCAAAAGCCAAATCAAATTTTTCCTCCCATAAGTGACCAGAATGTTTTTCACAGAAACAGAAAGGAAGCAAGAACAGATACTGAATTCATTCCTTTTTTGCAACTGTGATAAAATATTATGACCAAGGCAACTTACATAAGAAAAGGTTTATTTGGGATATTTTTTCCAGAGGGATAACAGTACATCATGGCAGGGGGGCATGGCAGCAGGAAGGCATAGTGGCTAGAGCAGGAAGCTGAGTAACAATATCTTCAATTTCAAACATGAAACATAGAAAAAACTGGAACTAGGGCAATACTATGAACCCCCAAAGCCTTATTCCAGTGACAAAATTCTTCCAGCAAGGCTATACCACCGACTGGGAACCAAGTGTTCAAATAAAGGCCTATGGAAGAGGTGTCTCATGCAAACCACCACAGGCACTGTTATGTTAGCATGATCCCTAGAAACTTTTCCTATCTTTGAAGAGAAAATAATCTAATGGTAGAGACAGACATTAAATAAGTAATTATGAGAAAAGTTTGCTCATTTATATTATGAAGGTAGTACAACTCTGATCTCAAAGCTAATAAAGCCATGAAATATGTATATGTGAACATTCATATATGCATACATATAAATTTCAACGTCCCAGTCATAAATATCACTAAATTCCAAACAAAATATCCAGCAATCAAATTTAGTGGTATATTAAAGGATTACATACCACATGATTCAGTAGGACAAATTCCTCAAATATCACCTTTTTTCCCCAAAACAAATGACAACTCTCATATGCATCACATCAATAAAGAAATGAAAAATATCTACATGGCGGCTCTAGTTAGCTTTAACTATGAACATGAAACAGCTGTAAAGAGGGTCAATTGATTATGTTTAATAAGGTATGTGAGTATATTTTGAGGGTTTGTCTTGATTTTTAATTGATCAAGGAATGTCCAGCTTATTGTAGGCAGTACTATTCCCTAGGAAGGTCATCATGAACTTTGCAAGAAAGCTAGTTAAGGATGAGGCTGCAAGTAAACCAACAAACAAAATATTTCCACAGTTTCTAATTATAGTTCCTACTTGAGTGCCTACACTGACTGCCCTCAATATAGACTTTGACATAGCATATTTGTTTCATTGAGTGATATGTAAGCTAAAGAAAACCTTTTCTCCCTTAAGTTGGTTTTGATTGTGATGTTTATAACATCAACAGACTAAAGCAAAACAATAACCACCTGATGTAATCTGAATGTTTCTCTCCAAATTTATATCTTGAACTTAATAAGCAATGTGATAATATTAAGAGCTGAATCCTTTAACAGGTAATTCCATTGGGGAAAGATTAGTACACAAATATAAAAGGTATGTATAAATGAGTTGCCTTACTCTTATGCTATATGAATATAAAGGAAAAAATTATTATATGGTAAGTAAAATATGTGCCTTTATGAAACACTGAATATATTTGTGCCTTTATCTTGGACTTCTCAACATCTAAAATTCTTAGACATAAAAACCTATGGCTTACAAAATGCCCAAACTAAGATATTTTGTTATAGCAACTGGAATACACTAAGATACTATCTTAATGGTTTTTTTTCATAAAATATCAGTAAATTAAAAAAAAAAAAAAAAAAACAGATAATCACACTGACTCCAGATCTTGTTCAGGAGACATTATCTCTGGAACTGTACCAAGTATTGAAGGCTCTCAGCTTTCCAAGAAAAACTCTTGTCATCTGCCTTCTTATTATTCCTGTGGATAAACCTACAACAAAGATTGTTTTCTGCTCTGGTAGCTCTGGTGTTCCCAGGGGCTCAACTCACTACTAACTTCCCAGAACACTGTCCTAGCTCCACTGGGAACTTCACAAGTGTCACACATATTCATTGGGCTACAGAATAACTTCCTGGTATAGAAGTAATCTCTGTTGTCCTAAGACCATGTTAGCTGTCTCAAGGCCATGATTGAACTGCATGCCAAGATCCCAGACATTGGTAGAAATGTATTTTCTTTTGTTCCCATAAAATAGATTGGAGAGGAATCGCTGCTATAGCTTATTGCCCCAGTGTTTTGACAATACTGCAAAGAATATTCTCTTGTCTATTGAACATATATGGGCACTGCAGATCAGAGACATCAAATGACTATGGTTATAATGTTCTTAAATTGCAGAGCCCTCCTGTTATCTATGTTTCAGTCATGGGATATTTTTTCACTAAATAAATCCACATAGTTGGACATAAGTGTGAATGTATTCTGTCCAATTTCCTAACTGTCATTGAGAAGGCTTTTTTTAACCCAGTGAAAGAAGATACGATTGGGCCATGGCCTCAAGTGTCTGGAAGAATATCGTTAACAACCTAAGGACTGGTTTATTTATTTATTCTCTCATATCTTGCATCTTGAACACAGTTTCCCCTCTCTCCTCTCTTCCCAGTCCCCTCACATCTCTCCTCTCCTCTAGATCCATTCCTCCTCCATTTATCTTCAAAATGGGGAAGGTCATCTAAGGATATCAACCAAACATGGCATACCAAGTTGTAATAAGACAAGGCGCCTTCCCTTATATTAGGGCTGGACCTAAGTTCAGACTCATGGAGGCTCCCTGATTGTCAGTTCAGTCTATTCGAACCCCTCTGAGCCCTGGTTATTTGATTCTGTGGGCCATTTTCTTGTGGTGTTTTTGATGCCTCTGGCTCCTACAATCCTTTCCCTTCTTCGTCAGCAGGATTCCTGAACTCCATCTAATATTTGGCTATATTTACCTTTGGGTCTTTGCATCTGCTTCCATCAGTTGTGGAATGAAACCTCTGTAATGATGATTATGATAGCCTTCTGTCTACAATTATAGCATAGAATCATTAGGAATCATTTCATTGACTTCTTTATTCTGTTTGTGTTTGGTTTTATCCTAGGTCTCCTGGCTATCCAGCCTCTGATTTGTGGCCCTTCAGGTACTGTCAGGCACAGGATTCCTCTCTTGGCATGGTTATCAAGCTAGACCAGTCACTGGTTGGCCACTCTCACAAGTTCTACACCACCTTTACCTCAGCACATTTTGTAGGTCAGAAAAATTGTAAGCCAAAGGTTTTGTGGCTGGGATGTTGTCCCAATCCCTTGCCTGAAAAACTTGCCTGGTTAAAGAAGATGGCTGGTTTAGACTTGTTATTGCCTACTACCAGGAGTCTTCACTGGGGTTACCCTCTCATATTCCTGGAAGTTTCCACTGTACTGGGTTTTTATCTCTACCCTTAAGTGCCCCCAGTTCCAGTAATTTCTCCTAGTACTCTCTCCCTTCATATCCCCCATCCTGATCCCTCTTTTTACCATCCATACCACACTACACTCCATCCCACATGTCAACCCTAGAAATCTATTTTATTTTTCTTTCCCAGGAAGATCCTTGTGTCTTCTCTTTGAGGTCTCCTTATTATTTAGCCTCTCTGAGTCTGTAGATTGTAGCATGATTATCCTTTACTTTATAAATAATATTAACTTATCAGTGAGTACATACTATGTCTTTCTGAGTCTGGGTTACCTTACTAAAGATAATTTTTTTCTAGTCCCATTTGTTTGTCTGTGAATTTCATGATGTTATTTTTCTAAATAGCTGCATAATACTCCATTGTGTAAATGTACCACAATTTTCTTTATGCATTCTTTATTAGAGGACCCCCTAGATTTTATCCAGTTTCTGACTATTATGAATAAAGCCACCATGAACATAGTTGAGCAGGTGTCCTTGTGGTATATCCTCTGGGTATATGACCAGGAGTGGTTTGGTGGGTCTTGAGGTAGATCAATTCCTAATTTTCTTAGGAAACTCCATATTGATGTCTAAAGCTGTTGTACAAGTTTGCACTCCCACCAACAATGGAGGAATGTTCCCCTTGTTCCACATCCTTGCCAGCATGAGCTGTCACTTGTGTTATTGAGCTCAACCATTCTGATAAGTATAAGAATTATTTTGATTTTCATTTCCCTGATGGTGAAGAAAATTGAACATTTAAGTATTTCTCAGCTGTTTCAGATTCATTTGTTGAGAAATATCTGTTTAGATCTGTACCCCACAAAAATGTGATTATTTAGTTTGTTGATGTCTAGTTTCTTGAATTATTAATATATTTTGTAAATTAGCCCTCTGTCAGATGTAGAGTTGTTGAGAATCTTTTCTTATTCTGTAGGCTGCCATTTTGTCCTTTTGACAGTGTAAGGCTGATTTTTCCTAACAGGACAACATGCAATTTCCCAGCCCCGTAATTAGTTTTGCTATCCACTCTTTTATATTCTGGAGAGAACCCCTTCCTCAGACCAAAGATACTAAGATGTATAACCCTGCTAAGAGCAGAAACAAGAGTCCCATATTCTCAAAAGTATTATAAGCTGGGTGGTATTAAAGAGGTTCAGAACATGCCAGTATTTCAAGTGACCCTAATTCTCAAGAGGGCATAGGTGGCCTTCATTCTACAAGACAACTAATTTCTTGGAATAACTACATTTCACCCCATGAAATCTGGCTACATTTTCTCATATTTTTAACACATAAAATGTGGACCAAGGCCTGCTGCCATGTGACAGGTTAAGTAGCACCAATAGTGCTGATGAGACACAAGTTTTGCCTCTAAAGGCTCTTCAATCTAGAAAAAGAGGAATACAAGCAAATGAATGCATGTGGTATTTTGAGTAGTAGAGTTTTTAGCTCATAACAAATGCCCACTGAAAAGAGAACAAAGCAAGGAGCCCATGGATGAGAGTGCAGTACATCCACAAATAAATCAGAGGTTTGTGTGAGAACACGGAGAAAAAGTAATTGCTTCTGTGCCATGAAGATAATGTTTCAGCTCAAGCTCTAAGGGGTGATAAGCAGAGAATGAGAAGATACTCTATGGAGTAAAAGTAAAAATCCAAGAAGAGCACAGTGTTGACGTAATATTATTAAAATATCTCTTACATTTTAAGAGATGAAAATTTTGCCTTATGGCCAAAGTTAATTGTACATTGTGAGGTCTCTTAACGCTATCCTTCTGTGTATTCAGCCTGTTTGTTTAGCCTGCCTTTAAGGAAACAATGTAACAACCAACTGTTCTTGCCTTGAATTTCCCTTTCTTGCAAAAGTCAGCTTTTGCAACCCTAGCTAATATATAGCTTCAGTTTTAAATTATGTATTATGTATGTAATCATTTTCTGAAAACAGTGATAAGTAGATATTTATAAAATGAATATCCACCATAAATTTGAACATAAGGATTTCAGTTAACAAACAATGATATTTGTTTTATTCTTTTTTTAAATCTGGGTCAGCTGTGGTCAGCAACTTAATATCTTGTAAAATCTTTATCAATGTTTTCTGAATACCACCCCTCGTTCTTTCCTGACTTGATGCTTTCTGTACTGTTCAATAAAAGAAAGAGCAAAATCCTTTATTAAGAACAGAGACAAGGACAGAGTTAGGGACAAATTCAAAATAGAGCCTTTAGGAATACACACACACAGGACAACAGAAGACAGAAGATATGGGGAGAGAATGAAGTAGAGAATTCAAATCTGTGTTCACTCCTGGTTAACTGACATCAAGGGAAAATTCCTTCAATTCTTTCCTTAATGTAGCACCAGTGCATTATTGGTGACTCGAAGTTTATTATTGATGCTTTCAAACTGATGCAAAGCACATGCAGGTTACAAGAGCCACACAGACTGGCATGGTGGTACATGTCTTTAATCCCAGCAAATGGGAGGTAGAGGCAGGTGAGTTCAAGGCCAGCCTGGTCTACAAAGTGAGTCTAAGATAGACAGGGCTGCAAAGAGAAACCATGTCATGAAAAAAACAAAAAAAAACCTAAAAAAGAACCACACACAGTTCATGACGGCTGTGAGTTTTTAGTGCAAGACTAGGAGAAGAGCAGGACCAGGGACAAAGGAATCAGTAGACCCAGCTCTGCCAGGATCTCTCTGCTTCATTTGTCCTATTTTTCCTGTGAGACAATTCTACTCATGCCAAACAATGCATATATTGCTTAGAGGCAGCGCTCAGGCATTTAGAATAGAATTTCTCAAACCAGTCTTGAGCACATTACTGCACAGAAAATGTAATCATTGCCAATAACTGACTATTTGAAGATTTTCTTCCTGGCCTAGTTTATACAGTACCAGACACAACAGCAGTATCCTCTCAAGAAGCTGGTCATATCTGCAAGCCAAAACTTGCATACATTCTATGAAATACTACACTTCAGGTTATGCATGCCAACTTCCTGTAGGTCCTGAGCACAGGCCTGCTAAATAACTACAGCACAGCCAGACCCTGCAAGTACGCTTGGAAACCCTTATCTCAAAGATTTTCTCAGCTGTGGAGGCACATCTGCATCCCTGTCCCACACCAGAGACTGAATCTCCTGGCATAAAGCTCCAGAAATAGAAAGAAGCAGGGTCATTAGACGAATACAGGACATAATAGTTCAGGAAAACGGTGACACTCCCCTCCTTAAATCTGGAACTGTGTACTCCACTGTGGAAATAAAATTAGAAAATAAAATAATAGGTTCACGGAAAAGAAAATAACTTGATATAATAAAAAATAACTTTGACTTCAAACCACTAGCTATCACCCTAACTAATAATGATCCAAGAATACTGATATCATAATAACTAGGAATACTATTTTGAGAATTACATATTATCACAAAGGTAGTATATCAAAGATGGTTGATAATTGGTAACTGTAAGTATTATTTGGTATTGTTATTACTATTGTAATTTTTTATAAAAATACCACACAGGGAAAAGTAATGCTAGAACATAGCTGAAAATAAAGATGAAGCCATATCCACGAAGGCCTGTGTGCTATACCTAAAAGATAACATTGGCAACAGGCAATGTAGTTCAATGGTAGGGAATGTGGTTACCACTGAATTATAAAAATTTTAATTTGATATCTAGCATTGAAAAAAAGAATGACACATAATCATTTACATGAACTTGAGCCACTCATTTAATTTATCCTCTTGTTATATATGCTACAGATGAAAAAAAAGAGTTAAAAAAAAAGAGAAGCTACTTAGGCTATCTGTACTAAACAGAGTATTTTAACTTCTCTGTGGAGATGAAATGAAGAACATGTTGAAGAACAGCTTCAACATTTCAGCTGTGGGCAAACTGAGTCAGGGAATAGAACCTGCAGCTGTTGTCTGGCTGGTGACCCCGTAGACTTTTTCTGAGGGTAATTTTCCAGGGCTGGAACTGGTGGTTACTGACCGTGACATCCACTGATAGTGGCAAACTGAGGGGCAAGAATTAAATTGCAGGCATGAGCTAGTTCTGACAGCTTCCTGACAGGGACTTACAACTACCATGTCAATAAGGGCTAGCCAGGCCTTCCACTGATTGTGGCAACCATCTAAAAAGAAAACAAAAGGAGAGAGAAAGATCACACACACACACACACACACACACACACACACAGACACACACACTTGATAATGAAATAAGACAGATTCCAGCAGGTAGGTTCCAACAAGCTTCTTTCTTCACTTAACTTTTCCTTATTTAGCTTCCCTTACAGGCTTCTTTTATTTTACACATACACATACATACATACATACATACATGCAGGCATGCATACACATTCACATATTAGATGGATGGCACAAACTCCAGAGAAAGAGAGATATAACACAACCTTACATATATGCATATACACATACACCTTAGTGGATGGAACAAACTCTGAAGAACGTGTTTCAAACCACACTTTTACTCTTTTTCCCACAGCTTATATATCCCAGCAAAATCTTTCCAGCAGTACAAAAATCACAATGTGGTTATATTCTATTTTTCTTTTTTTTAAATATTTTATTTATTATGTATACAATATTCTATCTGCATGTACACCTGCATACCAGAAGAAGGCACCAGATTTTTTTATAGATAGTTGTAAGCCACCATGTGGGTGCTGGGAATTGAACTCAGGACCTCTGGAAGAACAGCCAGTGCTCTTAACCTCTGAGCCATCTCTTCAGCCCCCACATTCTATTTTTCTTACAGTGAATATTTAGAATGAGTATACCTAGGAAAAAACATGTTCCCCAATACATGATCAAATGTTTTACGTATTATGGGTGAAAAACAAATATGAAAAACCAATTGTTTCCAAGAACATATACACTTTGTAACTAAGCAACTTGTTTATACATTAACAGACTATGCGCAAACAAAGTAATTTCTCAGCCACCTTTTCTTTACTGGCAGGCTGCAGTTTGTGGTTACAAAGAGAGAATCAATTATCTTAAAACGTAATCTTATAAAATTCTTGAAATAATTACAAATCTAAACCTTTATATACAAAACAATCAGCCATCTCTACTTTAAATCTTTAAGGTGCACATCTGCTCATTAATAATTTTTATTAAATCATATCAGGAATATGAGGGCAAAAGCAAGTGTAAGCAAATCAATTGTTGTCTCAGTAGCCAGCCCAGCTTCAGAGTGACAAGTCAGCCAGTACTACTTTGGGCTATTGTCTTTGTTCACTGACCTTTGAAAGTCCCTGGGTTTACTATTCAGAGTGTACTTTCCTGAACTTTAAATTGTTCCCTAAGATTTTTCTACATCAGAGCCACTAGTAAAAACATCTTTACCTAACCTTGCTAAACAATCTATTTTTTCCAAATTCTTTCTAAGGGTAGCTAGCAGTCATTGCTAACAATCTACAACTGTAGGTTCTTTTCAAGAGTGGTGGTTAAATCACTAATCTGTTTCAGCAACCATGCCTGAAAAAGTTCAAGCATAGTTAATTGTAAGTGTCAGATATACTGCCCAGTCAGGGGATTAAAGTCCCCTTAGATTTTTCACACAATTCATATACTAGAAGGATTATGAGGCCCACAAGAATAACAAGCAGAACTCTGCTCCATAACATCAAGTCCTCAGAACAAATAGTTCTTGGGGCTGTGCCATGCCAAGACACACTCACTGTGGCTCTGCTAACTGGTGAGCTGCATTCCATGAGTTCTACAGTTGTTTTGCTGTTGTTCCTGCATGGCTCCCAATAAGAACAAGGGTATGTAAATCAGATAAATCAATGAACTACTCATCATAAAATGAAGACAAGGTAAAGAAACAATGGCAATGTGAAATGCAGTCATGGCATTAGAGATAGACATAAATAATATATACAAAATATATCCAGAAGGCAAAATATCTATAACTATCACTACTTAATACATTGGGGAAATAAAGCAAAGTGAAGGGAGTGTAGAGCCAAGCAGATTATTTGAGACCTCATTGCCATGTTAAGAGAAAAATGAACATGTGTTCTAATAAGAAAGGAGAGCTGTTAAAAGACTTAGCAGGAACTAGGCATGATCAATTTTTATTTTACAAAGTCCTCTAAATTTCTATAGAGAAAACTTTGGAGAGATACAAAAACAGACGTAAGACCACTAATTTAAGCAACTTTTAAAATTATCCAGAGGATTTGGAAAAGAACTGTAGTTGGAAAACTGCTTGCCCTACCCTCATGCACAAAGCCCTGTGTTTGATTCCCAGCAACATATGAGGCAGAGGTGGTAGCACCTAACTTTAATCCCAGCATTTGGAAAGCTGAGGCACGAAGGTAACTGTGATTCTGACACAAAGATAAACTACACTGTGAGACCCTGTCTGTCTTAGTTCTGTTGCCATGATAAAACCCCAGGACCAAGGCAACTTAGAAATCATTTCATTTGGAGCTCACCATTGTGGGGAGTTAGAGTCCATGATCATTCTGGCAGAGAGAATGACAGTAGGAAGGCAGTCACTGAAGCAGTAAGTAAGTGCTTACTTCTTAATCCAGAAGCACAAGACAGAGAGAGAAAGAAAGAAAAAAAAAAACTAAAAATGGTGGTGTGTCTTTTGAAACCTCAAGGTCTACCTCCTCCAACAAGACCACATCCCCTAATCCTTCATAAACAGCTCCAGCAACTGAGAACTAAGCATTCAAATACATGAGCCTATAAGGACATTCTCATTCAAACCACCACATTATCAAAAGAGAATCCCTGAAATAAAAAGTAAAAAGTATTTTTCACAAGCCCAAGAAATAACTAAAGTTCTGTTTAGTGTATTAGTTGGGTGGGATGATTGTTCAAGGTTCCTGAATAAACTGCATTGAAAAAAAAAAAAAAACAGCAAAACTAAATCATTTGAAGAAAAGTAGATTTCAAGGGGACGATTGGTGACTTATTGTTCACAATATCAGAAGAGGATTTTCTTTCTTTTTTTTTGAAGATTTTCGTATACTCTTACTAAAAGATAGAGACAGAGGTGGGGAGAGTGGCAATTACTCAAATCAAATACACTTCAGGTTTCTTCCTTTCTCTCCTTTCATTTGCAGCTGCTCTGGAGATAATGGAAGTCTTAAGTATAGTACTCAATCAAAGGAATCTTAGACTTTAGTCCTGTACAAAATCACACTCCTACTTTGGAATGAGGGACAAGATCTCACCCTTTAGCCCAAACTATCTTTAGTTGTCTAGCAACATTTCCTAATGCTGGGATTACAAGCATAAACTATCATGTGTGGCCCATTTTCAAGCTTGGTTTCTAAATCAAATGTAGCCTTCTAGGATTTGGCAATGAAAGCATTAGTGATAAGAAAATGGCTTAGGAAAACCTAGGCTTAGATCCTAGATTTGTTGAAGGCTATATCTTAGGTGCAATTCCTACTTTTATAATACATGCAAGTTATAGATTCACGCAATTCCCATCAAATTACCAACACAATTCTTTAAAGAACTTGGAAGAAAAATTCTCAACTTCATATGGAATAGCAAGAAACCCAGAATTGCTAAAATAGTCCTCTACAATAAAAGACCTTCTGGAGGTTAGGTTATCTCCATCCCTGAGCTCAAGCTGTACTATAGAGCAACAGTAATAAAAACTGCATGGTACTGGCATAGAAACAGAACCGTGGATCAAATGAATCAGATAGAAGACCCAGAAACAAACCCACATATTATGGACACGTGATTTTTTTTGAGCAGGATTTTTTCATTTATTCCAAAAATAAATAACAACTGAGTTACAGAGATTTGAGATCAACATTGAAGACTTGTTTTTTTTTTTCTTTCCCTGCATTTTTTAGTTTAATTTTTTAATTAATTACACTTTATTTACTTTGTATCCCCCATGTAGTTACCGCCCTCCTACCCTCCCAATCCCTCCATTCGTTCACCTTCTCCAAACATGCATTTCCCCAAGTCCATTGGTAGGGGAGGTCTTCTTTTCCTTCCTTCTGATCCTAGTCTGTTAGGTCTCATCAGGAGTGACTGCATTGTCTTCCTCTGTGGCCTGGTAAAGCTGCTTTCCCCTCAGGGGTAGGTGAACAAAGAACAGGCCAATCAGTTCATATCAGAGACAGTCCCTGTTCCCATTACTATGGAACCCACTAGGAGACTGAACTGTCATGGGCTACATCTGTGCAGGGATTCTGGCTTATCTCCATGCATGTTACTTGGTTGGACTATTAGTCTCAGGGAAGACCCATGTGCCCATATTTTTTGGATCTGTTGCTCTCCTTGTGAAGCTCCTTTCCCTTCCAGGTCTTAGTAACTCCCATTTCTTTCATAAGATTCCTTGCAATCTCCTCAAAGGTTGGCCATAAGTCTCATCATCTGCTTTGACAGTCTGCAGGGCAGAGCCTTTCAGAGTCCCTCAGTGTCAGGCTCCTAACATGATCCCTGTTTTCTCCTTCTTCTCATATCCATCCTCTTTGCATTTCTGGATGGGGATTGAGCATTTTAGCCAGAGTTCTCCCTCTTGATTAGTTTCTTTAGATGTACAGATTTTAGTAGGTTTTATCCTACATTATGTCTATATGAGTGAGTATACACCATGTGTGTCTTTCTGCTTCTGGGATAGCTCACTCAGAACATTGACAAAGATGCCAAAACCATACAATGAAAAAAAGATAGCATCTCCAACAAATGGTACTAGTCTAATTGGATGTCTACATGTATAAAAATGCAAATAGATCCATACTCATCACCCTGCACAAAAAAAATAGTCCAAGTGAATCAAAGACCTCAACATAAAAACAGACACATTAAATCAGTTAGAAGAAAGAGTGGGGAACAACCTAGAAATCATTGGTACAGGAGAAAACTTCTTGAACAGAACACCAACAGCACAAGCTCTAAGAGCAACAATCAATAAACGGGACCTCATGAAACTGAAAAGCTTCTGTAAAGCAAAGGACACAGTCATCAAAACAAAACGAATGCCTACAGATTGGGAAAAAAATCTTCACCAACCCTTTATCTGACAGAGGGCTAATATCCAGTTTATATAAAGAACTACAAAAGCTGAAATGCAGCAATCCAAGTAATTCAAATTAAAAAATGGAGAATAGAGCTAAACAAAGAACTCTCTGTAAAGGAATATCAAATGACATAGAAACAGTTACAGAAATGCTCATCATCCTTAGTCATCAGAGAAATGAAAATCAAAATGACCCTGAAATTTCACCTTACACCCATCAGAATGGCTAAGATTAAAATCTCAAGTGACAACACATGCTGGAGAGGTTGTGAAGAAAGGGGAACCCTCCTCCACTGCTGGTGGGAATGTAAACTTGAACAACCACTCTGGAAATAATTCTGGCACTTTCTCAGACAATTAGGAATAGCACTTCCTCAAGATCCAGCCGTAGCACTCCTAGGCATATATCCAAAAGGGGCTCAAATACACAATAAGGACATTTGCTCAACCATGTTTGTAGCAGCTTTATTTGTAATAGCCAGAAGCTGGAAACAGCCCAGATGCCCCTCAAATGAAGAATGGATGCAGAAATTGTGGTACATCTACATAATTGAGTATTACTCTGCAATGAAAAACAAGAAAATCCAGAAATTTGCCGGTAAATGGTTGTACCTGGAAAGAATTATCCTGAGTTAGCTGTCCCAGAATCAGAAAAACATACATGGCATATACTCACTCATATAAACATATAACATAGGATAAACCTACTAAAATCTGTACATCTAAAGAAATTAATCAAGAGGGAGAACCCTGACTAACATGTTCAATTCCCATCCGGAAAAGCAAAGAGGATGGACATCAGAAGAAGTAAACAGGACACCATCTAGAAACCTGCCACAGAGGGCCTCTGAAAGGCTCTGCCCTACAGACTATCAAAGCAGATGCTGACACTTATGGCCAACTGTTGGGCAGAGTGCATGGGGTCTTATGTAAGAAGTGGGAAATAGTAAGATCTGGAAAGGACAGGAACTCTACAAGGAGAACAACAGAACCAGAAAATGTGAACACTGGGGTCTTTGCAGAGACTCATACTCCAACCAAGTATTATGCATGGAGATAACCTAGAACCCCTGCACAGATGTAGCCCATGACAGTTCAGTGTCCAAGTGGGTTACATAGTAATGGGAAAAGAGACTGCCTCTGACATAATCTGATTGGCCTGCTCTTTGATCACCTCCCCCTGAGTTGAGAGCAGCCTTACCAGGCCACAGAAGATGACAATGCAGCCACTCCTGATGAGATCTGATAGACTCAGACCAGAAGGAAGGAGAGGAAGACCTCCCTTGGGAAGGGGCATGCGTGAAGAAGGAGGAGGGAAGGTATGATTAGGAAGGGAGGAGGAAGGGGTTTATGGGGGGATACAAAGTGAATTAAATAAATTTTTAAAGTGAATAAGTAATTAATAAAACTTAAAGAAAGAAAATTAAAAAATGGAGTACAGAGCTAAATAGATATTCCTTTATTTCTCAATAGAGGAATATCCAATGGCAGAGAAACACTTAAAGAAATGCTCAGTGTCCTTAGTCATCAGGCAAATGCAAATCAAAACTACCCTGAGATTTCACCTTACACCCATTAGAATGGCTAAGATAAAAAACTCAAGTGACAACACATACTAAAGAGGTTGTGGAGAAAGGGGAACCCTCCTCCACTGCTGGTGGGAATGTAAATTTGTACAACCACTCTTGAAATCAATCTGGCGCTTTCTCAGACAATTAAGAATGATGCTTTCTCAATATCCAGCTATACCACTCCTAGTCATATATCCAAAAGATGCTCAAGTATACAACAAAGACATTTGTTCAACCAAATTTTTAGCAACTTTATTTGTAATAGCCAGAAGCTGGAAACAACCCAGATGCCCCTCAGTTGAGGAATGTATACAAAAATTGTGGTACATCTACACAATGGAATATTACTCAGCAATAAAAAAACAAGGAAATCATTAAAATTACAGGTAAATTGTGGGAACTGGAAAGGATCATCCTGAGTGAGCTGTCCCAGAAGCAGAAAGTATATACACAGGGTATATACTCACTCATAAGTGTATATTAGACATATAATATAGGATAAACATGCTAAAATCTGTATACCTAAGGAAGCTAATAAAGAAGGAGGACTCTGACTAAGATGCTTAATCCCCATTCAGAAAGACAAAAAAGATGGACATCGGAGGAGGGAGAAAACAGGGAACCGGACAGGATCCTACCACAGAGGGCCTCTGAAAGACTCTACCCAGCAGGGTATCGAGGCAGATGCTGAGAATCATAGCCAAACTTTGGGCAGAGTGCAGGGAATCTTATGAAAGAAGTAGGATATAGGAAGACCTGTTAAGGACAGGAACTCCACAAGGAGAACAACAGATCCAAAATATCTGAGCACAGGGATCTTTTCTGAGACTGATACTCCAGCCAAGGATAACTCATGGAAATGACCTGGAAATCCTGCCCAGAAATAGCCCATGGCAGTTCAGTGACCAACTTGGTTCCATAGTAATGGGGACAAGGACTGTCTCTGACATGAACTGATTGGCCTGCTCTTTGATCACCTCCCCCTGAGGGGGGGAGTAGCCTTACCAGGCCACAGAGGAAGACAAAACAGCCACTTCTGATGAGACCTGATAGACTAAGATCAGAGGGAACGGTAGGAGGACCTCCCTTTTCAGTGGACTGGGGGAGGGACACAGGTGGGGAAGAGGAAGGGAAGGTTGGTTTAGGAGAGGAGGATGGAGGGAGCTACAGGGGGGATACAAAGTGAATAAACTCTAATTAATACAATTTTAATAACTGGAAGATTCATTTAACCAATAGCACACATTTCTGTAACCCAAAGAAGAAAGTAACAAATGGTATTCACATCCCTATTTATACCATCACTACTGAGCAATGTAATAACTTCATATACAAACTTATTTTACACTTGCACCACATTGTCTTCCTTTTCCAAACAGGATACAAAATGCATTCACAGGCAACTCTCAAAATGAGCACTGAGCAAATCTTCCTTCACACAAAAGCTTATCTACCATTTAAATGACTAAAATTAGAAAGGCATTGTCTGTCACAAAAATGGAAGCAATGCTGCCAGCCCACTTTGCACAACTTTTCAAGGCAAGCATAACTAAATTTCCTTGGCTTCCTTGAACAATGACATTCTGTAAAATACATCAGGCAACCAACCCTATAATTGGTCCCTTGGAAAGACCATTTTCTCATCATTAACTTTCGGCCTTCGAAAGAATCACTCCTTTTTCAATCTTTCTTCCTTATCAGAAGGCAGTACCTTCTGTTTCTTCTACTTATTTGCTAATGCAATGTCAGCTATGCCTTGGGAAACTGAGAATTTTTCTTTCCTCTTTCATTGGGGGCATTTTAAAACTTCTCTATTGAAGTTCCATCCAATAATTTGGCAAGTGACAAAGCACTGCATAGTACTGACATGATGATCCATGGTGATTTCTCGTGAGGCCTCTGTTTACTAACCATATAGTCGAGGAAAATGATCTAATACTTTTGAGTTTTTCTAACCATAGATGGAAACAACCACATACGAAATACATTCTACCTCACAGAGTAATAATAAAAAGTCAAATTAAATCTTGTGACAACAATAATGATAATAATAAAATGCCCAAAATATTTAAAGCTCATTGAAAGCCCTTTCATGAGATGTATAATTTCATTTAATTCAACATAAGCACCTTGAAAATTATATAAAATATCAAAGTAGGCATGTATACATGCTCACTGTCTCTCAAATTAATCAAGCGCAAGAGGCATTGCAAATCTCCTTAAAGTTTTTACCACATATATTCCAATTATACACAACCCTGTTTGTTATACTTTCCTTCTTTTTACTATGATTTCTATTTTTTTTATATTTCATGAAGGCAAAAATCTAGTCCTTTACAAAGATATGCTGCATTTAAAGATATCCATCAAAGCAACTCCAATTTTAACTTATTCACACATCTATTGTTTTATTTTATATATACACATATTGTTTTATTAAATTGAAACATACAAAAATATTTATGATATTATTCATAAAGTAAGCCAAGCCAAAAATGGAAACCTATCTCATTGTTTCTTAGCTAAGAACAGAATTCAAAAGCATAGCAGTGATTTGATATCAATAAGAATATTTGAAAAGTATTTTACTGGGCACTAATGACTACTTATAAAATATTTATATGTTCTTCCTTTGTACTGTACAGTAGAATTACTGACCCACATCTAGTTGTAACCTTCACTCAACTTAATACACCATAAACACAATACATAGTTAACTATATTGTCATGTGGCTAGTTTCATGCAACCATGCATGAGTGGAGGTTACAACAGGTTACTACATGGGTGGAAGCTTTAGGAAACAGAACATTAATATACTCACTATCCCTCTGTTAAAGTAACCAACAATGCCCATGGTCACAGTTACTCTGTCAACCAGGCACTGGAATTCTGGTGACATAGTCAGGCAACTAGAAATCTGTAGTGAGAATGAGAACTAAGTCTTTGTTACTGGCATTTTCTATGACTGGAATAATAATATGTGCCTTTTTTTATCTAGCTCCTTTCATTTGGTCCAATTTTCAAAGTTCATTTAAGCTGCAATAGTACATTTTTGTATGGCCAAACAATAGTTAAATATCACACTATGTGATTATTTATGTATATCTACATAAACACCCACACACAAACATGCACATACATATATGCAAACATCCTACTTACCCCTTGGTGCTATTTTGAACTGTTTCCTACTTTTGACCTATTAAAAATAAGGCAATTATTTCTCTACAATATTTGTAGAAATATATTTTTAGATATATAATGGAGTAGAATGATTTGGTCTTATATATGTATCTTTAAGTTTTTCAGTAAGTATCATACTATCCCAATTTTACATTCCTATTAATATATTGAGAGTTTCAACTTCTACATATCATTTTCTTTTTATTATTTTTTATTTTTACTGTTGAGTTGTTAACACATAGTTTTACTATATAGCCCTGGCTATTTTGGAACTTGCTCTGTAGACCAGGCTAGCCTCAAATTCATAGAGATCCACCTGCCTCTGCCTCCTGAGTGTTGACATTAATGAAGATGTGTGCCAACATGCCTGACTCATTGTCTTTCTTATTATACCCAGTCTACTAGGTGTGAATTCCATTCATATTTTATTGTGATTTGGATCTGTAGGTAGACATCACTATTTAATAAAGTGTTTTCATGTAAATTTAGATATTTAAAACAGCTTCCAGAGACATACATAATAAGAAAAAAAAGTTTAAAGTTTATGTAGATTTTAGTGTTCTTCCAAGTAAAACTTCAACAGTAAATATATCTAAGTAGATCCAATAAGCAAATGCTAAAATATATTCATTTACATTTTACATGTAATCTATCTCATTACAAAATAAAGTTAAGCAACTAAAAACTATACAAATGGCTTGTGTAGCTTGTGTAAAAAAAGATTAGACAGAGAAAAATGAGAAGAAAATTAAGGAACAACAAAGTTAGCACAGGAAAGTATATAAACAGATATTTGTCAAAGGTAGGTCAAAGATGTGCACTTTGAAAATTAAAGAAAAGTGGAATATAAGTACAGTTCATATTGAAGAATAGGTTCTACCCAGTTCCAAGTTATTCCATTTGTGTAACATAGGGATATTTTCGAAGATTCTTTGAAACGAGTTCTCACTATGCAGGGCATGTTGGCTTGGGACTCAGACTACTTGCAAACTCACAGAAGTCAGCCTGTCTCTGCCCCTGGAATGCTGGTATTGAAGGTGTGTGCTAGTGAGGTGGAGAGATGGCTCAGAGTTGAGAAGAACTCACTGCTTTTCCAGAGGTCTTGAGTTCAATTCCCAGCAAACACATGGCTGCTCACAACCACCCATAATGATATCTTGTGCCCTCTTCTGTCATGCAGATGTACATGCACACAGAACATTGTACACATAATAAATAAATCTTTAAAAAATTGTCTGCTTTAATCACCTGTTGGGTGGATCCTTTCAGATAATTCTCTACAGTGGGCTCCTATCCTTTTTTTTCTCTTCTACCACTTCTGGTGTCTATCCTGTTTGCCATTCGGAATGAGATTTTAGCATCCTCCCTAGGCCTTCCTCAGTGTTTAGCTTCTTTAGGTCTGTAGATGGCTATCCTATATTGTATGGCTTGTGTGAGTGTATACCATACATATCTTTATGGTTCTAGGTTACCTCACTCAGAATGATCTTTTCTAGTTCCATCTATTTGTTTAAACATGTCATCATTTCCTTGTTTTTAATCACTGAGTAGTATTCCATTCTGTGGATGTACCACAATTTCTGTATCCATTCCTCCGTTGAGACACATCTCTGAGACTCACGGCCAAACTCTGGGAAGAGCACAGAGAGTCTTATGGAAGAAGTATGGGGTGGGGATAGAGGGATATGGAGGAGACAGGAGCTCCACAAGGAGACCAACAAAGCTAAAGGATCTGAGCCCAGGGAGTCCTGCAGAGACTGATGCACCAACCAGAGGACCACGCTTGGAGAAGACTTAGACCCCCTACTCAGATGTTGCCAATTAGCAGCTCAGTCTCCATGTGGTATCTCCAAGTGAGGGGAATAGGGGAAGCTTCTGTCAGGAAATTAATTGACTGCTCTTTGATTATTCACCCCTGGTGATGTGGCCTTAGCAGGCCACAGAAGAAAAGGATCCAAGAAGTTCTGATGAGACTTAACAAGCAATGGGCAGATGGCAATAGTGGAGAACGCCCCTTTCAGTGGACTAAGGGAAGGGGATGATGGGAAGACAAACGGAGGGTGGGGCTGGGAGGATTTAAGGGAGGAGGTATATAGATAATGAATAAATTGTGAATATATAATGAATAAATTATTTTCAATGAAAAATTTTAAAAGGTATATGCTATGATATCAGGCCTAAAATGTTAATTTGACCCAAGAGATTCAATTTTACAAGCAAATTGTGACTCAATTTGAAGATGGAAGATGACTTGGAACTTCGGTGAACTTATAAATCTCATTGGCTGGCTGGCACCATCGACGAAGCATAAACTGATAAATTGCTTAAGCCTAGGTGAACTGAGAATGTAGAAGCATATAAGGATATTAAAATATATCAGACAACTTATCGAACATGCCAGATCAAAGAAAGGGCACACCCTCACCCAGATCCCATAAACAGGTAGACTCTCAGCACTGTGATAGTAACAGCCTCCACAGACCTGTCATCTGATCACTCAGTGTGTACATCGAGGAGCATACAGGATGAAAGAGAATTCTTGACTCTACTCAGGGCTTTATCTTATGTGGTCACTACTGTTTGTTTAGCCTTCTCAATTACCATTCATTTGTCTACCTATCTTCCTGTTCATATGTTTGGACCTGCCATCCATCCATCCATCCATCCATCCATCCATCCATCCATCTGTCTGTCTATCCATGTATCTATCTATCTGTCTATCTATCCATTCATTCATATGGATCCCTTCCTACCCTTTTGCTTCAGCAGTCAGACTCTGCTGTGCAGCTTTGCTCTCAAACAAATGTTCTCTCAGCTCCCACTACTTCTTCAGCTTCTTCCCTCTATCTAGGTTTGCTTCTTATTTTTTTCTTTTTTTAATTTAATTTTATTTTTAGATACATATTCATTTTTAATTTAATTTTATTTCATTAATTACACTTTATTAACTTTGTATCCCTCATAAGCCCCTCCCACCTTCCCAATCCATTCCAACCTCCCTCCCCCTTCTTCACACGTGTCCTCCCCAAGTCTACAGATAAGGGAGGTCCTCCTCTCCTTCCTTCTGGTCTGAGTCTATCAGATCTCATCAGGGGTGGCTGCATTGTCATGTTCTGTGGCCTGGTAAGGTTGCTACCCCCTCAGGGGGAGGTAATCAAAGAGCAGACAAATCAGATTATGTCAGAGGCAGTCCCTCTTCCCAATACTATTTAACCCACATGGACACTAAACTGCCATGGACTACATCTGTGCAGGGGTTCTAGGTTATCTCCATGCATGGTACTTGGTTGGAGTATGAGTCTCTGGGAAGACCCCTGTGTTAAAATTTTCTGGTTTGGATTGCTCTCATTGTGGGGTTCCTGTCCTCTCCAGATCTTACTATTTCCCACTTCTTACATAAGACCCCATGCACTCTGCCCAACAGTTGGCCATAAGTGTCAGCATCTGCTTTGATAGTCTGCAGGGCAGAGCCTTTCAGAGGCCCTCTGTGGCAGGTTTCTAGATGGTGTCCTGTTTACTTCTTCTGATGTCCATCCTCTTTGCTTTTCCGGATGGGAATTGAACATGTTAGTCAGGGTTCTCCCTCTTGATTAATTTCTTTAGATGTACAGATTTTAGTAGGTTTATCCTATGTTATATGTTTATATGAGTGAGTATATGCCATGTATGTTTTTCTGATTCTGGGACAGCTAACTCAGGATAATTCTTTCCAGGTACAACCATTTACCGGCAAATTTCTGGATTTTCTTGTTTTTCATTGCAGAGTAATACTCAATTATGTAGATGTACCACAATTTCTGCATCCATTCTTCATTTGAGGGGCATCTGGGCTGTTTCCAGCTTCTGGCTATTACAAATAAAGCTGCTACAAACATGGTTGAGCAAATGTCCTTATTGTGTATTTGAGCCCCTTTTGGATATATGCCTAGGAGTGCTACGGCTGGATCTTGAGGAAGTGCTATTCCTAATTGTCTGAGAAAGTGCCAGAATTATTTCCAGAGTGGTTGTTCAAGTTTACATTCCCACCAGCAGTGGAGGAGGGTTCCCCTTTCTTCACAACCTCTCCAGCATGTGTTGTCACTTGAGATTTTAATCTTAGCCATTCTGATGGGTGTAAGGTGAAATTTCAGGGTCATTTTGATTTTCATTTCTCTGATGACTAAGGATGATGAGCATTTCTGTAACTGTTTCTATGCCATTTGATATTCCTCTACAGAGAGTATTATCTAGCTCTGTTCCCCATTTTTTAATTGGATTACTTGGTTTGCTGCTTTTCAGATTCTTAGTTCTTTATATGTACTGAATATTAACCCTCTGTCAGATAAATGGTTGGTGAAGATACTTTCCCAACCTGTAGGCATTTGTTTTGTTTTGATGACTGTGTCCTTTGCTTTACAGAAGCTTTTCAGTTTCATGAGGTCCCGTTTATTGATTGTTGCTCTTAGAGCCTGTGCTGTTGGTGTTGTGTTCAGGAAGCTGTCTTCTGTACCAATGATTTCTAGGTTCTTCCCCACTTTTTCTTCTAACTGATTTAATGTGTCTGGTTTTATGTTGAGGTCTTTGATCCACTTGGACTTTAGTTTTGTGCATGGTGATAAATATGGATCTATTTGCATTTTTCTACATGTAGCCATCCAGTTAGACCAGCACCATTTGTTGAAGATGCCATCTTATTTTCCATTTTATGCTTTTGGCATCTCTGTCAAAGATCAGGTGTCCATAAGTGTGTGGGTTTATTTCTGGGTCTTCTGTTCGGTTCCTTTTCTCCACCATTCTGTTTCTATGCCAGTACCATGTAGTTTTTATAACTGTTGCTCTATAGTACAGCTTAAGATCAGGGATGGAGATACCTCCTGAAGATCTTTTATTGTAGAGGATTGTTTTAGCAATTCTGGTTTTCTTGTTATTCCATATGAAGTTGAGAATTTTTCTTTCCAGGTCTGTAAAGAATTGTGTTGGTAATTTTATGGGAATTGCATTGAATCTGTAGATTGCTTTTGGTAAGATGGCCTTTTTTACTATGTTAATCCTGCCAAGCCAAGAGCATGGGAGATCTTTCCATCTTCTCATATCTTCTTCTAATTCTTTCTTGAGAGAGAGACTTGAATTTTTTTTTCATACAACTCTTTGACGTCCTTGGTTACGGTTACACCAAGGTACTTTATGTCGTTTGTGGCTATTGTGAAGAGTGTTGTTTCCCTAATTTCTTTCTCAGCCCTTTTGTCTTTTGTATATAGGAGGGCTACTGATTTTTTTGAGTTAATTTTGTATCCGGCCACTTTGCTGAGGGTGTTTATCAGCTGTAGGAGTTCCCTGGTAGAGTTTTTGGGGTCACTCACATATACTATCATATCATCTGTAAATAGTGATAATTTGACTTCTTCCTTTCCAATTTGTGTCACCTTGATCTCCTTCAACTCCCTTATTGCTCTAGCAAGGTCTTTCAGAACTATGTTGAAGAGATATGGAGAGAGTGGGCAGCCTTGTCTTGTCCCTGATTTTAGTGGGATTGTTGTAAGTTTCTCTCTGTTCAGTTTAATGTTGGCTATAGGCTTGCTGTATATCACCTTTACTGTGTTTAAATGTTTGCCTTGTATCCCTGATCTCTCCAATACTTTAACCATGAATGGATGTTGGATTTTGTCAAATGCTTTTTCAGCATCTAGGGAGATTATCATGTTGTTTTTTTTTTTTTCTTTCAGTTTGTTAATATGGTGGATCACATTGATGGATTTCTGTATATTGAACCACCCCTGCATACCTGGGATGAAGCCTACCTGGTCATAGTGCATGATATCTTTGATGTGTTCTTGTATTCAGTTTGCAAGTATTTTGTTGAGTATTTTTTGCATCAAAGTTCATAAGGGAGATTGACCTGAAATTCTCTTTCTTTGTTAGGTCTTTGTGAGGATTAAGTACCAAGGTGACTGTGGCTTCATAGAATGAGTTCAGTAATGATCCTTCTATTTCTATTTTGTGGAATAGTTTGAAGAGAACTGGAGTTAGCTCTTCTTTGAAGGTCTGCTAGACTCTTGCTCTGAAACTACCTGGTCTTGGGCTTTTTTTTGCATGGGAGATTTTCGATGACTGCTTCTATTTCTTTGGGGGATATACTACTATTTAATTGATTTACCTGGTCTTGATTCATCTTTGGTAAGTAGAATCAATCAAGAAAATTGTCCATTTCATTTAGATTTTCAAATTTTGTGGCATATAGACTTATGAAGTAAGTCCTAATGATTGTTTGGATTTCCTCAGTGTCTGTAGTTATGTCCCCCTTTTCATTTCTGATTTTGTTGATTTGGATGGTGTCTCTCTGCCTTTTAGTTAGCTTGGCTAAAGGTTTCTCTATCTTATTGATTTTCTCAAAGAACCAGCTCCTGGTTTCATTGATTCTTTGAATTGTTTTGTTTCTAATTGATTGATTTCAGCCCTGAGTTTAATTAATTCCAGCCGTCTACTCCTTCTTGGTGTGTCTGCTTCTTCTTTTTCTAAGGTGTTCAAGTGAGCCATTAAGTTGCTTGAATGAGTTGTTTCAAATTTCTTCTTGAAGGCACTTAGTGCTATGAACTTTCCTCTTAGCACTGCTTTCATTGTGTCCCACAAGTTTGGGTATGTTGTGTCTTCATTTTCATTGAGTTCTAGGAATACTTTAATTTCTTTCTTTATTTCTTCCCTGACCCAGCTGTCATTTAGTAGCAAGTTGTTCAGTTTCCATGTGTGTGTAAGCTTTTTGCTATTTTTGTTGTTGTTGAAGTCCAGCTTTATTCCATGGTGATCAGACAGAATACAAGGGATTATTTCAATCTTCTTGTATCAGTTGAGGCTTGCTTTGTTACCAACTATATGGTCTATTTTGAAGAAGATTCCATGGGGTGCTGAGAAAAAGGTAAATTCTTTTGTGTTTGGGTGTAAGGTTCTGTAAATGTCTGTTAGGTCCATTTGATTCATGACCTCTGTTAGAGGACATTGTTTCTTCGTTTAATTTCTGTTTTTTTGACCTGTTGAAGTCTCCCACTATTAATGTGTGGGGATCTATATGTGGTTTAAATTTTATCAATGTTTCTTTTACAAATGTGGGTGCCCTTGTATTTGGGTTGTAGATATTCAGGATTGTGATGTCTTCCTGATGGAATTTTCCCTTGATGAGTATGAAGTGTCCTTCCCCATCTTTTTTTATTAATTTTTGTTGAAAGTCTATTTTATCAGATATTAGAATGGCTACTCCTGCTTGTTTCTTAGGTCCATTTGCTTGGAAAGCTGTCTTCGAACCCTTTCTCTTCAGGTAATGTCTATCTTTGTGACTTAGGTGTGTTTCTTGTATGCAACAGATTGCTGGGTTTTGTTTACACATCCATTCTGTCAGTCTGTATCTTTTTATTGGAGAGTTGAGTCCATTGATGTTGGGAGAAATTAATGGCCAGTTGGCTGTTAGATCCTTTGATTTTGATGTTGGCTGCGGTCATAAGGTTGTGTGCTTGGTTTTACTGTAGTGAGGTTAATTATTTCCTGTGTCTTCTTGAGGTTAGCTAGTTTTCTTGGGCTATATTTTCTCTTCTAGTGTCTTCTGTAATGATGGATTTGTGTGTAGGTATTGTTGAAATTTGTTTTTGTCATTGAACATCTTGTTTTCTCCATGTATAAGGACTGAGAATTTTGCAGGGTATAGTAGCCTGGGCTGACATCTGCGCTCTCTTATGGTCTGCATGATATCTGTCCAGGCCCTTCTGGCTTTCATAGTCTCTGTTGAAAAGTCAGGTGTGATTCTAATGGGTTTGCCAAGTAATATGTTACGTGGCCTTTTTCCCTTGCAGTTTTTAGTATTTTTTTCTTTGTTCTGTATACTTACTGTATTGATTATTATGTGGAGGGAGAATTTTCTTTTCTGGTCTAATTTATTGGGTGTTCTGTAGGCTTCTTGTATTCTTATTGGCCTCTCCTTTATGTTGGGGAAATTTTCCTCAATGGTTTTGTTGAAAATATTTTCTGGGCCTTGGTGCAGGGAATCTTCTTTTTCCTATATTCCTATTATTCTTAGGTTTTATCTTTTTATGTTGTCCTGAATGTTTTAGACGGTCTGTGTCAGGAATTTTTTAGATTTAACATATTCTTTGACAGATACATCGATTTCTTCCATTGTTTCTTCCACACCTGAGATTCTTTCTTCCATCTCTTGTAGTCTATTGGTTATGCTAACCTCTGTAGTTCCTGCTTTCTTCCCTAAGTTCTTTCTCTCCACAATTTCCTCCATTTGTGTTTTTTTTAATTTTTCCAATTTTATCTTCAGGTCTTGAGCCACTTTGTTGATTTCCTTCCCCTGTCTGACTGTATTTTCCTGTTTTTCCGTCAATTCCTTCAGCTGTTTGTGTGAACAATCCTCTGTTTCTTTTATTTCTTTCAGTGATTTAAGCATTTCCTCTCTAAAGCCCACAAACTGTTTGGCTGCAACTTCTTGTATTTCTTTACAGATGGCCATAATCTTTTTTGTTTTCATCTTCTATTTCTTTACAGATGGCCATAATCTGTTTGAGTTTATCTTCTTCTAGGTCTTTACGCATTTTATTTGTTTCCTCTGTTATCCTCTAAAAAGAGCATAGGTTTTAGGTCATTTTCTTTAATTTCAATTATCCTGGGGTGTCCAGGGCTACTTGCCCCTGGATAACTGGGTTCTGGAAATGCCATATTGCTCTGTCTTTTTTGTTGGTTGAGCTTTTATGCTGGCCTCTACCCATTGGGCTATTGTAGGTGTTTGGAGTTAGTTTCTGGTGGTCCCTGGAATCCTGTGGTGGAGAGAACCCCCTTGGCAGGAAGATGGTTTTTCCTGAAGGAAGCCTTCTCAGCTTTTTGGATATAGTCACTGGATGGCCGGTGTTTTTCAGGAGTTGCCACTGCTTACCTCAGGCGTAGAGACCTGAGTGGTAACTGTGGTCCTGATTAGTCAAGACAGCTCTCCTCTCACCCAGCAAAGTCCTGAAGACAGCTGCCCTGCTTCTGGCTTTCTTGCTGTAAATTTAGTGATCTGCTGCTGTAACCTATGTGCCCTGTGGTTTGGTCGGTTTTGTTAGGGATAACTGGTTGCCCCTTGGAGCAGTATCTGGGGGTTGATCTCCGGGATTACGGGCTTCTGTAGGTTTGATGTTGGGGCTCTGTGCCCCAGTAACTAAGTGGTAATCTGTGGCAGGTGGGTACCGCTCTCCTGGTAACAGCAGGCTATCTGGTGCACAGCATGTCCCTGCTTTCCGCAGGTCTGCGGGCCTTTTTCCAGGGATATACTGGGCGGCCTAAGTCCATCCACTTTGTTTTGTTCCCTGTGAAGATTTCTCCCAATAGTGACTCCTAGTCTCTGTTGCTCTGGGGCGCACAGCTCTATCTGTGCTGAAAAGCTGGGCACGCAGCAACTGTCTATGCCTGTGGCTAAAGCCCATTTCAGTGATGGAGGCTCCTGCCTGCTGGTCTGCAAGACTTGTTCCAGGGAAACACTGGGAGACCCAAGTCAGTACCGTTTCCTTCCTTCCCTGTGGGGTTTTCTCTCAACTGGGACTCCCAGGCTCTGGTGTTTTTTGTGCCCACCGATCAGCCTGGGAAGTTGATCAGGACATGCAGGCGTGTGGCTCTGGGCTGGCGACCTAGTGCCTGCAGGATCTGGGATCTCTTCTGGTTTCTGCTTGGGTGACTTGAGAGTGGACCCGACTGATTCCCACGCCGTGTGGGTTTCCTCTCACCTGGGAAACACGATTGCTATTGTTTTAGGGCCCAGGGCTCGGTCTCTTGGTTGCTATACGGAAAATGTTGTCCTGCTCCTCAGATGCAGTGTTCTCCTGGCACTGCCATCTTGTCCCCCTCTAGATCGGTTTGGTACTTATTAATGTGGATCCTGTTTCCAATTCTATCGTCTACTTCTAAAACCTCTTGAATTCTGCTATGGCTTTATAACCCTTTATAGCCAATCTGTAATCTTCATAGGTAGGTAGTTACGTAGATAGAAAGATAGATAGATAGATAGATAGATAGATAGATAGATAGATAGATGGATAGATAGACTTACTGTATAGTGTATACTATGATAGTTAATATTATGACAGGATTAAAAGAATTTCCTTCTGTGGTTTACCAAGGAAAGAATGAGTATGTGGCAAATAGTTACCTTTGATACCACTTGTGAATATGTATCGTTATTAAATATATTTTGATGTTGTAGAAAAACACAATATGCTTATCTATGTTTCTGATCTAGTGTGCTCATGACATTCCTACTTTTACTATCCATGATAATGGTGTTTCAGTTATTCAGAAAATATCTCTGTATATGTTAGTAAAGAGGCACTAGTGAAACTTCCCATCTCATTATTTGGTGGAGTTGTTTCATCAAAATAGCCAGTAGGATTTGTTAAAAATTCATATTCCCAGGTAGTTTAAAGTTTTATCAGATGATTATTTGGCAAGCAAGCTTTGCAACCATCTATGGAAAATATTCTCTTGTATCTAATGGTAAGTAAAATATGTACTTTGACAGTTGTTTTTCATGGTGTTTCTCATTTCAAGGAAATAAAGCTGGGAAATAATTAGCCTGCCAACACATTGAGAACAACTAAACATTCCAATGGTCTAGCTTAATATAAGAGTAAAATATATTACACATTCCAGAAAAATATACTCAAGTTCAAAATTTTTTACAAAGTTTCAATAAATTAAGAGACTTATGAAGCCCATCCCTGGATAATCCACAGTTTATAAGCCCCCCAAACCATTGATCCTAAAACCTTCATGCACACAGAGTTCTTAGACATGTCTGCTAAATAGAGATTCTGATTATTAAAAGAGTGGCATGGCATGTGGGTTGGTTTGGAAACGCAGTGTACACCTAATTGACCTTCAAGAATTAGCTTAATTAGGAGAAAATGCTTTGAAAAATGGAGGCCGTGATCAGACCTTGAGGAAGAAGTACATTAAAAAGGAACAGTACATTATAAGAGAAAACTTGAACGTAGCCTTAAAGAGACAGGCTTCCCTTAAGAATATGGCAATGTAGGTTCTTTCAGAGACCCTCTGTGGTAGGTTCCTTCCCTGTTCCCAGACTTCTCCCTCTTCTGATATCTATACTGTTTGACCTTCTGAATGGGGATTAAGCATCTTTTCCAAGGTCCTCCTTGTTATTTAGCTTCATTAGGACAATAGATTTTAGTATGTTTATCCTTTATTATATGGGTAATACCCACTTAGAAATGAGTATATACCCTGTGTGTCTTTCTGCTTCTGGATTAACTCACTCAAGGTTATTTTTTCTCTATTTCCACCCATTTGCTTGCAAATTTCATGATTTCCTTGTTTTTAATTGCTGAGTAGTATTCCATTGGTTAAATGTACCACAATTTCTGTATCCATTCCTCAGCTGAGGAACATATATGTTGTTTCCAGCTTCTGGCTATTACAAATACAGCTACTATGAATACAGTTGATCATTTTATCCTTGTTGTATGCAATCTACCCAGTGAGATATTGAAGCAGATGCTGAGTCTCATAGCCAAAACTTGGGGAGAATACAGGGAATCTTATGAAAGAAGGAGGATAGAAAGACCTGAAGGAAATAGGATCTCCATAAGGAGAACAACAGAGCCAAAAAAAAATTGCATCCGAGGGGGCCTACAGAGACTGGTGCTCCAACCAAGGATCAGGTGTCGAGACCTAGATCCCCTGCTGGTATGTAGCCTATAGGCAGCTCAGTCTCAATGTGTATTAGCTCAGAAAGGGAGCATGAGCTGTCTCTGACAGTGGAAGGCTTTTTGTTTACCTCCCCCTGGCAAATGCAGCCTTGTGAGACCATAAAGGAAGAGGATGCAGCCAGTCCTAATGAGACCTGACAGGCTAGGGTCAGATTGTAAGGGAGGAGGATCTCCCCTATCTGTGGACTAGGGAAGGGCATAGGGGCAGAAGACAAAAAGAGAGTAGGACTGGAAGTGTATGAGGGAGGGGGATACAGCTGGGATACAAAGTGAATAAATTGTAATGGATAGAAAAAAAATAAAAATTCTGGCAAGAAATTTCATTAAGAGTAATAACTTAAAGTCAGAAGAAGAGAGAAAATCATTGTGGACAAGATGTCAGAGAGAAGTTCAGAGAAGACCTTCAAAGAAATTTCCCAGAGTAAAATATGTGATTCCATACCACACGATTTATTTCAATACAGATAACATGACAAAGACTATGCAGAAGACAGATACTAGACAGGACCATAAATTAGTAGCTGTAAAAAAAAAATCACAGTACAAAACAGCTTCTTAACTGGTTGTCCTAGAAGGAAGGAGGAAAAGTGTCTTTAGGGGTAAGCTCATGATCAAACACTGATATAAAAAAAGTCTGAAATGGAACCTAAGATTTGGCCAATTCTTAAAAACTACTAAATGATACTAATAATGTTGGCAGACTTCTAACTGCTTTTAGAAGCAATTGTTGTGAAAAAGTATGTATCTTTCAGGCAATCCTCCATGAATATTTTGTCTTTTTTATCTGCTTTCTTTTTATTGTTTCATTTTTATTAATTACAGTTATTTATATTGTATCCCCTCTGTAGCTCCCTCCCTCCTCCCCTCCTAATCCCACTTTCCTTCCCTCTTCCCCACCTGTGTCCCTCCCCCAGTCCACTTATAAGGGAGGTCCTCCTCCCCTTCCATCTGATCCTAATCTATCAGGTCTCATCAGGAGTGGCTGCATTGTATTCCTCTGTAGCCTGGTCAGGCTGCTCCCCCCTCAGAGGGAGGTGATCAAAGAGCAGGCCAATCAGTTCATGTCAAAGACAGCCCCTGTTCCCATTACTATGGAACCCACTTGATACTGAATTGCCATGGGGTACATCTGTGCAAGGGTTCTAGGTTATCTCAATGAATGTTCCTTACTTGGAGTATCAATCTCAGAAAAGACCCTTGTGCCCAGATTTTTTGGTTCTGTTGCTCTCCTTGCAGAGCTCCTGTCCTCTCCAGATCTTTCTATCTCTTCCTTCTTTCAAAAGATTCCCTGCACTTCGTTCAAATTTGGCTATAAGTCTCAGGATCTGTTTTGATACCCTGCAAGGTAGAGCCTTTCACAGGCCCTCTGTCATGTCAACATGTAGAAAATTGCAAATAGATCCATAATTATCACCCTGCACAAAACTAAAGACCTAAATATAAAACCAGACACACTAAAACTGTTAGAAGAAAAATTGGGGAAAAGCCTTGAACTCATTGGCACAGGAGACAACTTCCTGAACAGAACACCAACAGCACAGGCTCTAAGAGCAGCAATCAATAAATGGGACCTGAGACAGTCTGTAAAGCAAAGGACACTTTTGTCAAAACAAAAAGACTACCTACAGATTGGGAAAGGATCTTCACCAACCCTATATCTGACAGAGGGCTGATATCCATATATGTAAAGAACTCAATAAGTTAAACAGCCACAAATTAGTTAATCCAATTAAAAATGGGGTACAGAGCTAAACAGAGAATTCTCAATAGAAGAATATCAAATGGCAGAGAAACACTTAAAGAAATGTTCAATGTCCTTAATCATCAAGGAAATTCAAATCAAAATAGCCACAGGATTATCAACATGGATTGCTGCAGCCATGAATCATCTGAAGGAATGGGCGGGCATGGGAGCATTAGCAGGCCTTCTGGTGTTGGTCTCCTTGGTTTGCCTGTGGTATATATGCAAGATTAGAGTCTCACAACAGTGTGATGCAGCCATGATCATTCAGGCCTTTACAGCCATTGAAGCAGGACATTCTCCCCAAGCATGGTTGGATACCATAAAAAGCTAAAATGTTACGCTCAGGATGCGAGGCTAAGCACTGCACTCAGGGTCAGCCGCTTTGGACCCAGAGAAGAGCATGTCTGATTGCATGCGGGTTGATGCCCCAGGTCCCGCCTCTGAGAAAAAGGTATCGGACGGGTCTGATGCTCTTTGGGTGGATGACACCTAAATGAACATCAGTACAAAGTCCCAATTTATTTCTAATATCAGAGATCAGACCTCTACTCTTGCCTGATGCGTCTAAAACAAAAAGGGGGAACTGTAGAGAGCTGCGGAATGCTATGCCTTAAAGATGGAGCTGGTTTCCGCCTTCCACCTTCCTGATGGTGAGTGCTCTCTGTCACGAACAATTCCACATTTGGCTAAGGCTGAGGATCTGGCTTGCTTCCGTGTATGTGGACCTATCTTCATTGCCCACGTGGCACGCCTGGGTTGGCTACCCAGAGGCTATTTAAGCTGTGGGCTGGCTTTCCCCAGGGTCCGAGGATTGTTCAAAGTTCCTGAATAAACTGCATTGAAAAAAAAAAAAATGACACTGAGATTTCACCTTACACCCATCAGAATGGCTAAGAACAAAAACTCAAGTGAAAACACATGCTGGAGAGGATGTGGAAATATATTGTCTTAATATTAAGCTTTTACTAGAAGCTCAATGATAAATTCTCTTTTTAAATATATTTGTATTTTTATTAATTATACTTTATTCATTTTGTATCCCTCCTCCCCTCCCAATCCTACCTGAGTTCCTCCCCAGTCCACTGAAAAGGGAGGTCTTCCTCCCCTTCCTTCTGATCCTAGTCTCTTAGGTCTCATCAGGAGTGGCTGCATTGTCTTCCTCTATGGCCTGGTAAGGCTGCTCACCTCTCAGGAGGAGGTGATCAAAGAGCAGGCCAATCAGTTCATGTCAGAGACAGTCCCTGTCCCCATTACTATGGAACCCACTTGGTCACTGAACTGCCATGGGCTACTTCTGTGCAGTGGTTCCAGGCCATCTCCATGAGTGGTCCTTGGCTAGAGTATTAGTCTCAAAAGAGACCCCGTGCCCAAAATTTTTGGATCTGTTGCTCTACTTGTGGAGCATCTGTCCTCTCCAGGTCTTACTATCTCCAACTTCTTTCATAAGATTCCCTGCACTCTGCCCAAAGTTTGGCTATGAGTCTCAGCATCTGCCTTGATACCCTGCAGGATAGAGCCTTTCAGAGGCCCTCTGTGGTAGGCTTCTGTCCTGTTCCCTGTTTTCTCCCTCCTCCGATGTCCATCCACTTTGCCTTTTTGAATGGTGGGGATTGAGCATCTTAGCCAGAGTCCTCCTTCTTTCTTAGCTTTCTTAGGTGTACAGATTTTAGTATGTTTATCCTATACTATATATCTAATATCCACTTATAAGTGAGTATATACCATGTGTGCTTTCTGCTTCTGGGATACCTCGCTCAGGATGATCTTTTCCAGTTCCCACCATTTAACTGAAATTTTCATGATTTCCTTGGGTTTTTGTTTGTTTGTTTGTTTGTTTTTATTGCTGAGTAATATTCCATTGTGTAGATGTACCAAAATTTCTGTATCCATTCCTCAGTTGAGGGGCATCTGAGTTGTTTCCAGCTTCTGGCTATTACAAATAAAGCTGCTACAAACATGGTTGAGCAAATGTCCTTGTTGTATACTTGAGTGTCTTTTGGATATATGCCTAAGAGTGGTATAGCTGGATATTGAGGATGCACTATTCCCAATTGTCTGAGAAAGTGCCAGATTGATTGGTTGTACAAATTTACATTCCCACCAGCAGTGGAGGAGGGTTCCCTTTTTTCCACAACCTCTCCAGCATGTGCATTTCCCTGATGACTAAGGGAGTTGAACATTTCTTTAAGTGTTTCTCTGCCATTGGCTAGAGAAACATTTAGCTCTGTATTTAGCTCTGTACCCTATTTTTTAATTGGACTACTTGATTTGTTGCTGTTTAACTTCTTGAGTTATTTAGCTCTGTACTAGGAAATCTTATAGCTATAATAGGTATCTGTATTAAGATCACAGAAAGTGCAAAACTAACTGAATTAATGACATGATAAAAAAAACAAACAAACAAACAAAAAACCAATGGAAGAAAAAGAACAAACCAAGCCAATGGCAAGATATAACAAAAATTAGGAGCTATCCTGGATAACAGCCCGGACCATGAAGAGTATCTGAACAACAGCTCAGCAGTGAGCGCAGGATGACTGGCAGGCTGTACTGTGAACCCCAAAACCCTGATGTCTGTGCTTCTCAGGTGAGAGAAGAATCCACAAAGATACTTGAAGGTCCATCTTCAGTCCACAAGGCTAATAACAGGAAAAATCCTCAGGCTTCTGCCCAGCACTACCACAGACCGGGACTACCTGCCCAATCTCACCATCTGGAGCTACCTTCCTGGGACCAGCAGCAACTGGCCTCTGACTCTGCAACCCTAGGCCACTCTCCAAAACTCACCATCTGTGGATATATTCCAGGGACTGGCAGCAGAGGTGCCCGCAGAGGTGGGAGGCCCTCCTACCCTGCACCTTCACACCACTCACCTACCCAAACACACCATCTGTGGATACCTTCCTGGACATGCAGCAGCAGAGCACATGGAGTCTGACCCTGCAGCTTTAGGCCACCCAATGCCTAAGCCCACGTCCTGTGGATATCTTCCAGGAACCAGAGCCAGGCAGCTCTGACCTTTAGCACTCCCTCTAACTGCCTGTGGAGTGAATACCTTCCTGTACTGTGGGTGGACTCCAGACCTGGGTGCTCACTCTCACACTCCTGTTGACACCTTCTGGGTAATAGGGGCTCTTGTTTCCAAACCCAAGGACCACACTCAACGTCCTGTGGATACCTTCTTGCTTGCAGCTCCTAGTGGTGCTTACTCTCATAGCCCAGTGGAGGCCATACATTCCGGTAATGTGGGGGAGGCAGGGCTCCATTCTGCCTACTCCTCTCCTGCCTGGTTCACCCAGGTCAGAATCAGCCAGCACAACACAAACAGTGAACACAGTGGAGCTGAGCTAGGCTTGTGATCAAGGATCCATTCCCCACCATCTAAGGGAAGCCTGTGGGACACTGGAGCAGATATAGGCAAAGAGATCTATCTGCCAGTGTCCCAGAAGCCTGACTTACGTAGTCCAAAATCAACAGGCCCAGCACAGACATAGAACCCAGTGGAGCTGAGCTAGGCACTTGACCCAAGTTCCATTGTCCTCCTCTCCAAGAAGGCTTGTGGGGCATTAGAACAGCTCTAGGCTTGGAGATCTTTCTGCCTGTTTCCCAGTACCCTAGCCCACCTGGGTTGGAAACAATGAGGCCAGTACAGCCAGTGAATTCAGCAGAGCTCAGACAGACCTAAGACCCAAACACCATCGTTCACCTTCTTTTTTATTTTTATTATCATTTATTACAATTTATTCAATTTGTATCCCATCTGTGGACCCCTCCCTTGTCTCTTCCAAATCCAATCCTTCCTCCCTCTTCTTCCCCTATGCTCCACCACTAGTTCACTAATAGGGGAGGTCCTTCTCCCTTCTATTTCAACTTAGCCTATCAGGTCTCATAATGACTGGTTGCATTCTCTTCCTCTGTGGCCTGCCAAGGCTGCACCCCTCAAGGGGAGGTGATCAAAGAGCCTGTCACTGAATTCATGCCAGAGACAACCCCTGTTCCCCTTACTAGGGATACAACTTGGAGACTCCTATTGGACACCGGAGCAGCTCTAGACACAGAGATCACTCTTCTGTGCCCCAGCTAGCCAAGTCACAAACTATGAGCCAGCAGAGAGAATGAATCCAGGGGAGGTTACTCAAGACTCCAGAGACAGGTGGATCGAGTCTGCAGTACAGGCTCCAAAAATAAATCAGTCAAAGTTACAGAAAACCAGACGGCTAGAGGCCAGCATAAGAATACAGGTAACAAAATCCAGGACATCATGATTTCATGAGAATCTCCACAAATCAATGGATATTCTATTGCATCTGAAACACAGGAAAATGATCTTAAATCTATAACTATGCAGTTATTTGAGGCACAAAAAGAGGAAATTAACAAAATTAGAAGACATCATGGACAGACAGGAATACACTCTCAAACAGATGAAGGAAATGGTGCAGGATATAAAAACAGAATTAGAATCAATAAATAAAACACAAACAAAGAAAACCTTGAAGCTGGAGAATTTAGAGAAGAGATCAGGAACCACAAAGATAAGCATCACCAAAAGAATATAAGAGATGGAAGAGACAGTCTCAGGCACTGAAGATACAGTTGCAGAAACTGATATATCTCTCAAAGAAAAAATAATTTCAGAAAAGTTACAAAGACAAAACATCCAAGAAATGAATGACACCATGAAAAGATGAAACCTGACCCAGCCTGCAGGTCAGACGAACAAGACCCTAAGAGAGGGGGTAAGAATGGAGTGGGACGAGAGGCTTGAGAAATGAAGACCAAGACAGTTTCTCTGATCAAGGTCTCCATTTATTTGAATTTTTCATACAACTTTATAGGCAGAGCAGAAGGAATGTAATTGCCTTTGGCAGGGTTACTAAGAGAGTAGGATGGCCCACCAGAGGAATGACAGGATTGGCTAATAATGGTGGTTTGGTATGCCCCGTCCTGTGGGGCTTCAACGGGGTTCCTAAAGTAGGAGAATGGAAGGAATGGGGGGGGGGTAGGGACAAGAGATGCAGGAATGAAAGCCAAGTCTGTTTGTCTGATCAAGGCTTCCGTTTATTAGAAATTTTTATTCAACTTATATAGGGAGAAGGCAAGAAATGGGGAAGGTTAATCTACTGCTGCAGGAAATAGGAAGAGTGCTTTCATGGATTAACTATTGTACCTGCAAGATACCATAAGGATGTGCTCTTAAGATATCTACGGATGCTCTAACAAAGGATGTCCTCACAATCTATCACCCATGATTTAGGGTCTAGATAACTCTTTCACTACATAGCTTTAGGTCTCCACTAAATGACCTTTGCTCTCTACTTGGTTTTGGCTTCAGTAACTATCTTTGTCTCCACTAGATAGCTTAGACTTTGGCTTCCATAGATAGCCTTGGCTCACTAATTGACTTTGTCTTCCCTAGATACCTTTGTCTTCACTAGATAGCTTTGGCTTTGGCTTCCATAGATAGCTTTGGCTCCCGGCAGTTTGGAAAGTTCCTCAGAAGTGTTACTTGAGAAGCCCTGAGGAGGGAGGAGGGTTTAAGGTGTTTTAAGAAGATGACCTTATCAAAAGCCTCAGGTCAGCCAGGAATGCACTATTGTATCCAAGCAGTAGGTCATTAAGCCAAGTCAGGTCAGATGCCAAGAATTCTGGAGTCAGCAAGGTGCCAGAAGGTCCCCCACAGAAACTTGAGAATAATAGGAATAGACAAAAAAAAAAGATTCCAGGCCCCAAGGTCCAGAAAATATTTTCGAGACTATCATAGAAGAAAATTTCCCCAACCTTATGAAAGAGATGTTCTTTATCAGAGGATTACAGAACATGAAACAGACTAGACCAGAAAAGAAAGACTTACTTCCACATAATAATCCAAACACAAAATCTACAGAACAAAGAAAAAAGTATTAAAAGTGGCAAGGAAAAAGCCCAAGTAAAGGCAAACCTATTAGAATCACACCAGACTTCTCAACAGAAAACATGAAAGCTAGAAGGGCCTGGATGGATATCATGCAGAAGATTAGAGATCATAGATGCCAACCAAGACTACTATATCCACCAAAACTTTCAATCAACATTGATGGAGAAAACAAAATATTCTGCTACATAACTGAATTTAAACAATATATATGCAGCAATCCAGCCCTACAGAAGATACTAGAAAGAAAACTTCAAGCCAACAAGATCAAATACACCCAAAAAAATAAGATAAAGACATCACATTTAAAAGGTAAAATAAAGAAACACACACACACACACACACACACACACACAATCACCACCAACTCCACAATAAAAGAAATAAACAATCATTGCTCAAAAATATGTAT
Organism: Meriones unguiculatus; assembly: GCF_030254825.1. Taxonomy (NCBI): domain Eukaryota; kingdom Metazoa; phylum Chordata; class Mammalia; order Rodentia; family Muridae; genus Meriones; species Meriones unguiculatus. The sequence continues at coordinate 78,472,042 of NC_083369.1, read as the reverse complement.
TAACATCAATGGGCTGAACTTTTCAATAAAAAGACACAGACTAACATAGTGGTTGCAGAAACAGGATCCGACATTGTGGCTGCATTCACAAAAAACACCACTGCAACAAATATAGAGACTAGCTCAGAACAAAGGGCTAGAAAAAGATTTTCCAAGAAAACAGACACAAGAAGCAAGCTGGAATCACCATTCTAATATCTAATAAAATAGACTTTTAACCAAAATTAATCACAAGAGATGGAGAGAGACCCTTTATTCTCATCAAAGGAAAAATCCACCAAGAGGACATCACAACCCTGAACATCTATGTACCAAACAGAAGAGCTCCTGCATTTGTCAAAGAAACATTATTAAAGCTTAAATCATACATTGATCCCAACACCTTAATAGTGGAGGACTTCAACACCCCACTCTTGCCAAAGAAGATATCATTAAGACAGGAGATAAAAAGAAAAGTAATGACAGTTACAAAGGTCTTAAATCAATAGACATAATAGATGTCTACTGAACCTTTCACCCAAACACAAATGTACCTTCTTCTCAGCACCTCATGGAACCTTCTCAAAAATTGACCATATAATCAGGCACAAAGCAAGCTTCAACAGATACAAGAAGATCAATATAATCCTTTGTATCATATCAGACCACCATGGTCTAAAACTAGACCTCAACAATAACAGAAATAACAAAAACCTACACACACATGGAAACTGAGCAACTCTCTACTCAATGACACGTGGGTTAGGCAGGAAATAAGGAAGAAATTAAGGACTTCCTAGAACTTAATGAAAATGAAGGTACAATTTACACAAACTTATAGGACACAATGAAAGCAGTGCTAAAAGGAAAGTTCATAGCACCAAGTGCCTTCATAAAGAAATTTGTGGCATCTCATACAAGCAACTGAACCTGAAAGCACCAGAAAAAAAAAAAAAAAGAGCAGACACACCCAAGAGGATTAGCCAGCTGGAAATAATCAAACTCAGAGCTGAAATCAATACATTAGAAACAAAGAGAACAATTCAAAGAATCAATGAAACTAAGAGCTGGTTCTTTGTGAAAATCAACAAGATAGACAAACCCTTAGCCAAACTAAGTAAAAAGATACCGTCAAAATCAACAAGATCAGAAATGAAAAGGAGGACATAACAGACACTGAGAAAATCTAAGGAAACGTCAGGTCCTACTTCAAAAACCTATATGCAATAAAATTTGAAAATGTAAATGAAATGGACAATTTTATTGATAAATTGCATTAATAAAGCTGAATCAAGAGCAGGTAATTAAATTAAATCATCCTATATCTCATAAAGAGACAAAAGCAGTCATCAACAGTCTCCCATCAAAAAGAGCCAAGGGCCAGATGGTTTCAGCACAGATTTCTACCAGACCTTCAAAGAAGAGCTAACATAGAAACAGAAGGCACATTACCAAACTCATTCTCTGAGGCCACAGTCAGGTTCTTACCTAAACCACACAAATACCCAACAAAAAAAGAACTTCAAAACTATCTCTCTTATGAACATTAACGCAAAAATACTCAATAAAATACTCACAAACAGAATCAAAGGGCACATTAAAGTTATCATCCATCACAACAAAGTAGGCTTCATCTAGGCATACATGGGTGGTTCAAGATATGAAAATACATCAGTGTAATCCACTATATAAACAAACTGAAAGGAAAAAACACACATGCTCATCTCCTTAGATGCCAAAAAAAAAAAAAAAAAAAAAAAAAAAAAAACATTTGACTAAAAATCCAACACTCATTCATGTTTAAAGTCTTGGAGATATCAGGGATACAAGACACATACTAAACATAATAAAGAAAATACACTGCAAGCTTATAGCCAACATCAAAGTAAATGGAGAGAAACTTATATCAATGCCCCTGAAATCAGGAACAAGACAAGGTTGTCCTCTCTCCCCATATCTTTTCAACATAGCTCTTGAAATCTTAGCTAAGCAATAAGACAGCTAAAGGCTATCAAAGGGATACAAATCAGAAAGGAAGACGTCAAAGTATTACTATTCACTGATGATATAATAGTATACATAGGTGACCCTAAAAAGTTACCAGAGAACTCCTACAGCTGATAAACAGTGTCAGCAAAGTGGCTAGATTCAAATATCACAAAAACGTATGAAGTCCTCCTCTATACAAAAGACAAATGGGCTGAGAAAGAAATTAGGTGAACAAAACCCTTCATTATAGCTACAAATAACAGAATGTACCCTGGTGTAAGTCTAACCAAGCAAGCAAAAGACTTATATGAAAATACTTCAAGTCTCTAAAGAAAGAAATTGAAGAAGATATCAGAAGATGTAAAAATATTTCATGCTCATGGATTGATAGGAATACCATAGTGAAAATGGCTATACTACCAAAAGCAACCTATAGATTCAGTGCAATTCCCATCAAAATACTAACACAAACTTTTACAGCCATTGAAAGAATAATTCTCAATTTCATATACAAAAACAAACAAACAAACAAAAAAAAAAACCTAGAATAGCTAAAACAATCCTGAACAATAAAAGAACTTTTGGAAGTATCTCCATCCCAGATCACAAGCTTTACTATAGAACAACAGTAATAAAAATGGCTTGGTACTGGCATAGAAAAAGAATGGTAAATCAATGGACTCAAACTGAAGACCCAGAAATAAACCCACCTAGGTAGGGAAGCTTAATTTTTGATGATGAAGCCAAAACAATACAATGGAAAAAAAGACAGCATCTTTAACAAATTGTGCTGGTTTAACTGGATGTCTACATGTATAAAAATGAAAATCAACCCATTTTATACAGCATGCACAAAGTTAAAGTTCAAGTGAATCAAAGACCTCAACATAAAACCAGACACACTAAATCTGTTACAAGAAAAACTGCCCAAGAACCTTGACCTCATTGACACAGGAGACAACTTCCTGAACAGAACACCAATAGCCCAGCCTCTAAGATCAACAATTAATAAATGGGCCCTCAGAAAACTGAAAAGCTTCTATAAAGCGAAGGACACTGTCGTCAGAACAAAACAACAGCCTACAGACTGGGAAAGGATCTTCACTAACCCTACATCTGACAGAGGGCTAATATCCATAATATCCAGAACACAAAAAGTTAAACACCAACAAACCAAGTAATCCAATTAAAACATGGGGTATAAAGCTAAACAGATAATTCTCAACAGAGGAATATCAAATGGCAGAGAAACACTTAAAGAAATGCTCAACATACTTAGTCATCAGGGAAATGCAAATCAAAACGACCCTGAGATTTCACCTCACACCTATCAGAATGACTAAGATCAAAAACTCAAGGGATGATGCATATTGGAGAGGGTGAGGAGAAAGGGTAACCCTCCTCCATTGCTGGTGGGAATGTAATCTTCTACAACCATTCTGGAAATCAATCTGGCACTTTCTCAGAAAATTAAGAATAGTGCTACCTCAAGATCCAGCTACACCACTCCTAGGCATATAAGCAAAAGATGCCCCACCATTCAATAAAGAAGCACATTTGTTTAACTATGTTCATAGGAGCTTTATTTGTAATGGTCAGAATCTGGAAACAACCTACATGTTTCTCAGTAGAGGAATGGATACAGAAAGTGTGGTACATACACAATAGAATACTTCTCAGCAGTTAAAAACAAGGAAATAATGAAATTTGCAGGCAAATAGTGGGAATTAGAAAAGATCATCCTGAGTAGGGTAACCCAGAACCAGAAAGACACATATGATACTCACTTATAAGTGGATATTAGACATATAATATAGGATAAACCTACTAAAATCTATAGTCCTAAAGAAGCCAAACAACAAGGAGGAACCTAGGGAAGATGCTTATTCCTCATTCAGAAGGGCAAACAGGATAAAAATCGGAAGTAGGAGAAGACAAGAAACAGGACAGGAGCCCTCCGCAGAGGACTTGTGAAAGATTCTACCCACCAGAGTATTGAAGGAGATACTGAGATTCATATTCAAACTTTGAGTAGAGTGCCAGAATCCTCATGGAAGAAGAGGGAGATAGAAAGACCTGAAGGGGACAGGAACTCCACAAAGAGAACAAAGAACAACAGAGCCTAAATACGTGGGACTGGGGGTGGTGGTGCTGCAGAAACCAATACTCCAACCAAGGACCATGCACAGAAAGAACCTAGACCCCCTGTTCAAAGGAAGCCCATAGGTTGCTCAGTTTCCAAGTGAGTACCTTAGTAAGGGGGTGTAGAGGCTATCTCTTAAATTAACTCAGTGGCAGGCTCTCTGATCACCTCCCTCTGGAATATGCAAACTTGCCAGGCCACAAAGGAAGATGATGAAGTCAGCCTTGATGAAAACTGATAATCTAGGGTCAGATAAAGGGGAAGGATCTCCTCTCCTATCAGGGCACTAAAGAAAGGGCATAGGGGGAGAAAAGGGAGGGTGGGTAGGACTGGGAGGAGATGAGGGAGCAAGCTGCAGAGGGGATACAAAGTGAATAAAGTGTAATAAATAAATACATAAATAAAATTAAATTAAAATAAATAACAAAAACCAGAGTTGAAATTAATGAGATAGAAACATATAAATGATTACAAAGAACCAGCAAACCTAAGAGGTGGTTCTTAGACCATGATAAACAAGATCACATATATAAATATAAACTTTAAATAATGTTTTCCCATCTGGGATGACAATACTCCCTCCATGAGCCACAAAATGTGTGTATGTATGTATATATGTATGTATGTATATATGTATATACATATATACATATATATATTTAAAAATCTAACATCACACACAAGAATCTCTTTAGAATTGTTGGTCAGAGGTAATTAAGAGACCCAAAAAACCATATAGGCAATACTTTTGGTTGCCTCTCAGAGGTGGAATCCCTATCGCTGAGATACCATACACTTCTGACAAAGAACTCAGAGGAACTGAGCTGCATGTGGACTGAATGACTCCTCCCTAAGAACTAATTTTCTACTACCAGAAAATACTACACGAGCTTTAAAGACAAAAGAAAACAATAGCCCTACCTGGCTATGATTACTATGAACCAAATCATGACAAGTATGTTACAAGAAACCTAAGGGTGCAACAGTGCACAAATACCTGTGGTAACTTACAACTCTCTAATTGGGCATTAGGCCCACTCAACATGTGACATTTTGCCTGGCACTGGAATGCCTAGCCTACTAAACCTGGTTTGTAAACTCATAAATCTTGGGGGTAAATATATAACCAACACTTTGCTAAATCAGATTAAAATCTAACTACATTATAAATGTTTCTAATTGTATACACAGCCCCAACTAATTTATCTACATGATATTAATTACTACTATGCCTAAGGTTCAGGGATCACTGGCAAATAGGCAGAAGTATTTTTAAGAGCCAGGGAAATAGAAAGTTTGCTGTGAGATTTTCTATCCTAGGAATGTCAAAGAAACTGTACATATGAAGTATCATCAGCATGGCTGCACAAACAAGACCTGCACAAGATGGATATCAATAGATTTATTGACATGGAAAGGGGAAATCTGATGAGACCTCAACTTTAGACAAGAAATCATTAGCAACTAAGAAATGCTGAAAGCAAGAGAAATAGTCTTCCTCAAGGAAGAACCCCTAAACTTGTTATCCATTACTAAGTTTTCAACCTTGAAATCATATACATAGGAACAACCCTAGACAGACTCAGTATGTTACACCTACATATTCATATATATATATATATATATATATACATATATATATATATATAATTAAATAAACAGAGGCCATGAATTTGAAAGGGCATGTGAAACAGGGGATATTGGAGGGATGAGGTCATTTTATGTGAGTAAAATACACATATATAATTTTTTAATTTAAACAAGAAGAAATTAACAAAAGTATAATAAAAGTGAAAAAGGATAGGAAGTATAGATATTACTCCAGGAATGAAATATGTGGATATTAGTGATTCAAAAACACCAAACATGTAGTAAAGTATAGTGGTTAGAATACAAAATGTCTGTTACAAGAATTTGCTTGCCAGGTGATTATTTTGGGAAGATTGATTACAACCTGAGAGCCCTATCTTCATTAATGAAACAGTTCTTTAGGGGACTTATAATATAATGACATTATTGAGAACTGGCAGAAAGTAAGAGGTAGAACCTCCTTACAGAGTTAAATCATTAGACATATATTGTATCCTCTCTTTCTTTTTCCCTACCTCCTGTCATGAGATAAGCTATTATGTTATACTACACATCTCCATCACAGTAGAGCCCGCCAAACATCCATGCAAACCACTAAACTATTGATTTTCTCATGGATTTTTCATCAACATTGAAAATCTGCCACACTGAAAAACTCTAAAATCCTTATTTTGACAATTTAAGTAAAAGCAAACCACTAAGATGAAAGAAATACTAAATAGTATTGTGATTATTAAAATAGAACAAGAGACAGAATACATGTTTAAAAACTATCAAAACTCATATTGTGATACAGTAGTTTTATTTTTAACTTGTTACAAATTTTATTTCATTTTATTTTCCTTTCTTTTCTTTTATTCAAAAGTGGTAAAACTATGTTTTAGCCTAAGATTTTTTTTTCATTTTTATTTATAAACTTATCTTTACATCGCAATTGTAGCCCCTCCCTCCTCTGCACCCACCCCCACACTCCTCTCTTTCCCTTTACCCCCCACCCCTACTCTAAGAAAAAAGGTGCACTCACAACAGCATATCAAGTCAGTCGTATCAGGACTGAGCCCATCGTCTCCCACCAAGGTCTGGCAAAGCAGCCCTGCCAGAGAGAAGTGATCAAAAAGCAGGCAACAGAGTCCATGTCAGAGACATGCTCTTTAAACTAGGGAACCCATTTGAGAACTAAGCTGCCCAAAGACTACATATGTGTAGCAGGAATAGGTACAGTTCATGCATCGTCCTTGATTGGTGTTTCAGTCTTCATATGCTCCTCCCTGGGACCTGGTTAGTTGACTCTGTTTGTCTTCTTCTAGAGTTCTTGTCCCCTCAGGGTCCTTCTATCTTTCCCTGACTTTTACACAAGGCTCTTCCCCCTCCCACTCCGTCCCTCCTGTTCTGCTTAATGTTTAGCTGTGAGTCTCAGTGTCTGTGTCCTTCCACTGTTGTATGAAGTCTCTCAGAAGACAACTATGGTAGGCTCCCATCTACAAACATAGCATAGTATTGTTATTAGTGTCATGTGCTGCCTCTCTCCCACTGGGTGGTTCTCAAGTTGGGCCAAGCATTGGTTGGACATTCCCTCAATCTCAACAGAAACTCAGAAAAGCTAAACCTATTAGAAGAGAAAGTAGGAAGAACCTTAAACTCATTGGCACAGGAGACAACTTCCTGAACAGAACACCAACAGCACAGGTTCTAAGATCAACAATCAATAAAGGGAAACGTATGAAACTTAAGAGCTTTTGTATGGCAAAGGATTCTGTCAATAGAACAAAAATGACAGCCTACACCCAACAGAGGGCTAATATCCAAAATATATAAAGAACAAGGAGAGCCTAAGAGGAGATGCTTGAATCTCACTCCAAAAGAGAAATAGAATAAACAGAAGATGTGAATGAAGAGAGGGAACAGGATAGCAGAGGGAGTGTGGAGGGAAATGAGGATGGGGATCAGATGTGGGGAGAGTGTAGGAAGGAGATCAGACTGATTGGTGACAGAAAAGAAACCAAGTGTGGGAGCATCTCTGAGACAAGCTGAAGACTTAGGACAGGGTAGGCTCCTGGGAGAATATGGGGGTGACTCTAGCTAAGACTCCTAGTAGGTTGGGTCATGGGGACTGAAGAGGCCATGTTCTAAGTAGATAGGACTTCTAGTGGAGGGGGAGGAACACTAAACCACCAACAAAAACTTTGACCCAAAATTTACCATGACTAGACTATAAATGTGCAGGCATTCTATTTCTCTTTAAATATTTTTAATTTAAATAAAATTGCATTACTTGCTCCCTCTTTTCCTCCCTCTACACTAACCTAGTTAACCTCTTTTAAACTGCTACCATACTTTCAAATTGATAGCTTCTTTTTCTTTGGGAGAGAGAGACAGAGACACAGAGAGAGAGAGAGACTGCTGACTTTTTTTTTACTGTTTTCACAGTTTATTCAAAAGTTGAATGATTAAAATGTGGGCATTTCCCCAAAAATGAACCGTCCCCAGCACACAGGCTCTACCACGACCCTATTACATCTCCCATGCTCACCACACACATGCAAACACACAGGGACTAGGATCCCAAATGTTTGGCAATACAAAGTGAGCTCAAAGCTCCACACAGGACCTTCTGTGTCTACACTAGCAGGCTCTGACTAGAAGATAAAGGAGCTAGCACACCAAACACCCTTACCCAGATTTAAGACCTCTCTAACATTCCTTTTTCTTCATCTGAGACAAGACTACCCAAAGCAGTTTCTCTTCTCTGAATGGCTGAGCTAGGACAGAGCTGACCTTCACAACTGGCAGAGCAGGTCCTGGTTGTAGCTTATCCATGAAATTGCAAGTTTATAAACAGGTGCAAATAATGGTTTAACAGTCATCAACCTGTAAAACCAAACTCTAATGATGCATTAATATGGAATCTCCACATTTTTCTGATGCAGCATAAAAGTCTTCTAAATGTGGCAGCAGCTGTGACAGAGAAGGTACTTTGTGCTAAACTTACTGTTTCTCAGGAGAGAATACCACAGTGGAGAAGCCAGGTCAGCCAAGCTGCAGGCAACCTCTTTGGGTGGAGAGGCAAATATGCCCTGGGAAGGCATCCGCAAAGGAAAAAAAAAAAAAGGTTAATCATGGTTCCAAGGCAAAATGGCCACTTAAACTTGGGATATGGAAATAACAAGATTAACACAGTTGCACCATGTATTAAGGAATGAGCACAAGTACTACTCAGCAGGCTGGTTCCACCCTGACATCCAAGGAGGCTGTGAGATCTTGAACAGCAGCATCTGACCCCCACTGAATTCCCTATTATGTTCTCAGGAACAAGCTTCTCTGGTTGTACTTGCAGGTATTGCTGGTAGACAGCATGTGTTTCAAAACCTTCTCATAGAGCTGCAAAGAGAAATGAGGGCTGTCCACATGGTCCAGAACTCCTTGGCAGTGCCCAATGGCTTTGTGGGCTTTCTAAGAGCAACAAAGGACCATACTAGTACCTCCACCAACAGTCAGAATTGCAGCATGAGTCTTTGGATAAGAAGACAGGTCAGTGAGTCAGGGTCTTTGCCTTAGTACCACAAGTAAAGCACACCATGAATGAAGGCTGTGGAAAGCCACTTGCCCAGGCTGAGGTACGGTGAGAAACTGCTGGCACTGCAGGAGAGAGATGGTTCCTTCAGCAATACTGTTGGCTGTTCACACAGACTTTCATTATTGCATAAGTATTTTTCTTTTTGAATTTTAATTTTATTTTTATTAATTAGAGTTTATTCACTTTGTATCCCAGCTATATCCCCCTCTCCCATCCCCTCCCAATCCTACCCTTCCTCCCTCTTCTTCTCCTATGCCCTATCCCCAGTCCAATGATTGGGGAGGTCCTTCTCCCCTTCCATCTGCGTTATTTCTTTAACTACAGAATTTTCAGCTTTAAAGAGAAAAATACTTGGTGGGCTTTGCTGGTGCATATCAACACGGCACAGGCATTGGTTGGTACTCAGTGCGTATAATCTTGCTAAGAGTGGATGGCTGTTTTTCCCCTTCCTTCTGATGAACTTAAGAAATTCAAATTTTCTTTAAAACACCTACCAAACAGGCTCACAGGGCTTAGAGCAAGTCACTGGAAAAATGCTTGTCTTTGTCCTATCACCTTCCCAGTGCACTGTGGGGGGAATATCCACTTACAATCACATTTCAGAGACTTGGCTATGAGATAATAATGGGTTCTACAAACTTCCTGGAAGTTCTTTCAAGAGCATGAGATGAAAACCATAATGTTGTACAGAGAAATCTGCCCCATTTAGGGTTCCAGCACGGGCCCTATTTTGCTGCCTTCATATAGGAAAGTATGACCTCCTGGATGCCAGGCCCTTGAAGTACTTGTATGTATAATTGATGAAATCCTCGTGTTTGTTCTTGTAGTCAGTCTCAAGATAATTACTCTTGGTCACTGTGGGCTTAAGAATATCACACTTTATATTATATGTCTAAGATCCACTTATGAGTGAGTTTATACCCTGTGTGTCTTTCTGTCTGTTTCTGGGACAACTCACTCAGGATGATCTTTTCCAGTTCCCACCATTTACCTACAATATTCATGATTTCATTTTTTTGTTGTTGTTGTTGAGTAATATTCTATTGTGTAGATGTACCACGATTTCTGTATCCATTCCTCCGTTGAGGGGCATCTGGGTTGTTTCCAGCTTCTGGCTATTACAAATAAAGCTGCTACAAACATGGTTGAGAAAATGTCCTTATTGTGTACTTAAGCATCTTTTGGATATATGCCTATGAGTGGTATAGCTATAGGTTAAACCCACTAAAATCTGTACACCTAAAGAAACTAATCAAGGAGGAGAACTCTGGCTAAAATGTTCAATCCCCATTCAGAAAGACAAAGAGGATGGACATCAGAAGAAGGAGAAAACAGGAAACAAGTCTGGAGCCTACCACAGAGGGCCACTGAATGGCTCTACCTTGCAGGGTATCAAATGAGACTCAAAGCCAAACTTTGGGCAGAGTGCAGGAAATTTGATGAAAGAAGTGGGAAATAGTAAGACCTAGAGAGGACAGGAGCTCCACAAGGAGGGCAACAGAACCAAAAATTCTGGACACAGGGCTCTTTAATGAGACTGATACTCCAGCTAAGGACCATGCATGGAGATAACCTAGAACCCCTGCACAGATGTAGCCTATGGCAGTTCAGTGTCCAAGTGGATTCCATAGTAATGTAAACAGAGACTGTCTCTGACATGAACTGATTGGCCTGCTCTTTGATCACCTCCCGCTGAGGAGGGGGCAGCTTTACCAGGCCACAGAGGAAGACAACTCCTGAAGCTACCTAATAGATTAGGATCAGAAGAAAGGAAAGGAAGACCTCAGCTATCAGTGGACCTGGGGAGGGCCATGGGAAGAGATGAGAGAGGGAGGGAGGGAGGAGTTGGGAGGGGAGGAGGGAGGGAGCTACAGGGAGGATACAAAGTGAATAAAGTGTAATTAATAAAAATTTTTAAAAAATTAAAAAAAACTGTAAGCAAAGAAAAAAAAAGAATAATAAACTCTGGAAATTCATCAAAGTTTGAGGTATCGTCAATGCTCTTGATTTCAATATATATTACAGATGACCTCTCCCTAATATGTTCACAGTCGACACCTTCAAAATATCATTATTTTTTATTTCCTCAACTCCAGGGCCTCCAATTCTATGTTCTTATTCACAGCAGAACCTCAAAATCAAGCCCTTGACTTTCTCTGATTCAGGAACTTCTGAGGGAAAGATCAAAGTTTGCCATCACTTTCTTTTTTTAATTTTTACTAATTATGCTATATTCACTTTGTATCCTCCCATAAACCCTTCCCTCCTACCCTCATGATCCCACCTTCACTCCCCCTTCTCCATGTATGCACCTCCCTAAGTCCACTGATAGGGGAGGTCTTCCTCTCCTTCCTTCTGATCTTAGTCTATCAGATCTCATCAGGAGTGGCTGTATTGTCTTCCTCTGTGGCCTGGTAAGGCTGCTCCCCGACCAGGGTGAGGTGATCAAAAAGTAGGCCAATCAGTTCATGTCAGAGGCAGTCCCTGTTCCCATTACTCTGGAACACACTTGGACATTACCTTGGGCTACATCTGTGCAGGGGTTCTACCTAGAACCCCTGCCATCACTTTCTTATATGTCTCTTGTGGGGTCTTAGAGCAAAATGGTAAGTAGCCTATCAGCATCTCAAAAATGATCATCCCAAGTGACCACCTGTTGCAGAGCTTGTTGTACCTTGTCTGCATGAACACCTCGGGAACAATGTAATCTGGATTGCCCACTGTAGAGAAGGCCAGTTGGCTTCGGTTTCTTTTCCAGTTCTCTGCTTTCCTTTTGGAATTCACGTTCTGAAAAGTGAAATCACTGGCAGGCTGTGGTTTAGCTTCCTATAAAATTCTGTCCTGTGTGCTTTTTTCAGGCCTGTACAAATGCTAAAGTCAGAAAGATTGTTCAGAAGAAAGAAACACGGCTGGCGTAAGTGATGAGAATTCTGCACAAAACAGACAAGCTTGAGAATGAGCAGGTTGGCCACGTTCGTGCAGAGTGAGACATTCTGCTGGAAACAGACAGTTTGTGGGTTGTGAAAATGTTCTGTAGTTTTCAGGATCAGCTAAACCTCTACCTAATCGTGCAGTTCCTGCCTGGAGAGGACATGGTGATCTTATTGATGAAAAAAAAAAGATACTCTGACAGAAAAGGAGACTCAGTTTTACATAGCAGAAACAGTATTAGCCATAGACTCCATTAACCAGTGAGGATTCATCCATAGAGAAGTTGAACCAGACAACCTTCTTTTGAACAGCAAAGGTCATGTGAAACTTGCTGACTCTGTTTTTGTTGGTGGTATATATATGGTGTCAGGACTGATCACTCTGCATGGGAAAAACCAATATGGGTGCTCATTCCTGGGGGAAGCTAATCCTCCTCCCATCAGTCAATAGTTGCCAATATATGGTACTTTTTACTACAAAAGTACATACAACACTTTAAGAAAAAAGATAACATTCATTCTGGAGAATCACCCCCTTGAAAACAGAGGCAACTGAAACACTTTCTAACATTTTATTAAATTACATTAGCATGATCTTGATGTAAAACAGTCAATAGTGCAAGAAAATAAAATATCAAGGCATTATGGTGTATGCTTGTAAGCCCAGCATTTAAAAAGCTGAGTCAGGAGGATCCAGAGTTTTAGGCCACCCTGGGCTACATAGCTAGTTCCACTAGCCCGAGAGTAAAAGCAACACTGTCTAAAACTGAAAACAGAAAATAATAGATCAATATTACTTGTGAATATAAATATTAAATACCTGAAAAAAAATTGGCAAGCTATGTCAGACAATGTAAAAAGTATCCTAAAACTGTATAATCAAAAGAAGCTTACATCAGTAATATAAGGTAGGTTCAATGCTCAAAAATCAATAATTGCAGGCTAACACATCAAGAAGTTCAAAGAAACAAAAGCATATTGCCATATTCATCAATACAAAGGCAAAATATGAAAAAATAGTTAATAGACAATTTCTAATCCAACTAATAAGAACTAGAACATAATTTTCTTAAATATGAGGAAAGTCCTCCATAAAACTAAGATTTAATGTTTTACCTAATGGAGACAGACGAGGCATTCCCTATAAGATTTGTTTCTAAACAAGGATGCCTTTTTCATCATTTCTAGTTAGTCCAATAAGACAAAGAAAATGAATAAAATGAATACCAACTACAAAAGGAAGAGCGTAAAATTATCCCCATTTGTTAACAATGTCCTTATCTAAATACAAACATAGTGCCAATAGGTAATCTCAATAAAATGGCAAAACAGATTTCAAAATTTACAAAAAGTAATTACGTCTTTATACTGGTCATATACAATCAGAAACTGAAGTTTAAAAGGAAGCAATAACATTTAAATTTAACACTCTAGTGGTGTTGATCAGCCATAGAGTGTTTGTCTAGCATGTAGAGGGCCCTGAGTTCATCCATAAATTTTTTAATTAAAAAATTAAAAACTAAGAGAAAATAATAAAAATCTCCAATATAGTATGTTCATATGGTGCTTTAGGAATCTCAAGGAAATATTCATGTTTCCGTGTTCATAGTAGCATCAATCACAATACCTGATGGGTAGAGGCAACTTGTTAATAAATACACAAAATGGAGTACATGTACATAAAATTATTTTAAAGCAGATTATTCCATAGCAGCCTTATTCATAATAGCAGAAGCTGGAAACAACCCAGATATCCCTCAACTGAAGAATGGATACAGAGGTTGTGGTACATTTACACAACTGAATACTTCTCAGCTATTAAAAACAAGGAAATCATGAAATTTTCAGGCAAATAGATGGAACTAGAAAAGATCCTCCTGAACTAGAACCAGAACCCAGAACCAGAAACCAAAACCAGAAAGACAATCATGGTATATACTCACTTATAAGTGGATATTAGCCATGTAATATAGGATAAACATACTAAAATCTATATTCCTAAAGAAGCTAAACAACAAGGAGGACCCTAGGGAAGATGCTTAATTCTCATTCAGAAGGGCAAACGGGATAGACATTGGAAGGGGAAGAAAACAAGGAACAAGACAGGAACCTACCACTGAGGGCCTCTGAAAGACTCCACCCAGCAGGGTATTAAAGCAGATGCTGAGACTCATAGCCAAACTTTGGGCAGAGTGCAAAGAGTCTTATGGAAGAAAGGGGGATAGAGGACACAGAGGAGACAGGAATTCCACAAGGAGACCAACGAAGCCAAAATATCTGAGTCCAGGAGTGCCTTCAGAGACTGATGCATCAACCAAGGACCATGCACAAAGAGGACCTAGACCCCCTGCTCAGATGTAGCCCATAGGCAGCTCAGTCTCCAGGTGGGTTCCCTAGTAAGGGGAGCAAGGGCTGTCTCTGGCATGAATTCAGTGGCTGGATCTTTGATCACCTCAGGCAGTCTTGCCAGGCCATAGAGGAAGAGGATCTAGGCAATCCTGATGAAACTTGACAAGCTAGGTTCAGATGGTAGGAGAGGAGGTTTTTCTCTCTTTCAGTAGACTAGGAGTGGGGAATGGGTGGGGGGAAAGGGAAGGAAGGTGGGACAGGGAGAAGATTAGGGATAGGGCTACAACTGGGATAGAAAGTGAATAAATTGTAAATAATAATAATAATAATTTGTAAGACTAGCAAAATTGCTCAGTATGTACAGCATTTGCTGCCAAGTGTGATATCCTGAGTTTTAGAGTCCATAGTCCAGGGTCACCATTATATCATAGAACCCACTGATATCCTGAGTTGAATCCCTGGGAACTTCACAGCAGAAGGAGAAAACCAACTCCCACAAACTGTATTCTTACTTCTACATGTGCAGTATAACACACATGTGCACAATCATCGCCCCCACACACACACTTTCTCCAAATGTAATGTAAGCGAATAATTAAGTATATTCTTCCAGAAAATTACATATAAACCAGATTAGTGGTTTTCTAAAGCAGGGTTAAGAATCAAAAAGAATCAACAGTAAACTTATCTGAGATAAACTGGGGTGATGAAATGCTCCACAACTGACTCAATGAGGATTTCAAAACTTTATTAACATTCTTCTTTAAAAAAAAAATCTTGGGAATTTACACTTTTAAAGTATGCAGAGCCTCTGGGTGCAGCTCATTTGAAAAAGTGCTTGTCTAATATGCACAAAGCCCTAGGTTTGATTCTCAGCACTGTATAAACCAAATGTGATGATACACAACCATAGCTCAGCACTAGGGAAACTACAGCAAGAGGATCAGATGTTCAAGTTTATCTTAGGCATAGTAATTTTCGGGCTAACCTGTGCCATATAATACTTTTTTTAAGGTGAATTAAGGGATTTATATGGCAGCACATGCTGGTAATCCTAATACTGGAAAAAATAAATGACACAGGTGAAACCTGGCAGACTTGGTAGGAAAATTCAGGGAGGAGCAATGCTCAATATATTTTATAAAAAAGTTAACAAAAAGGTTAAATCTCAGAACGGGCTTGAAATGGACAATTTAATGTGTTTATCACAATAAAAACCCAACCAGTCAATCTTGTTCTATTTACCACCTCTGTGGACTTGAACTATAGAACTTTCTTTAACCTATGAGTAAAAACATGAGATAGTTATCATGAAAATGTATGAGAATTTTACATAAAGAGTTTGGCATATAATAAGGAATCAATAAATGGTAGGTGTTGTTACTAAACAGACACTAATTGCTTTTTCACTGAAGCTATCTTAAGCAAGTCCTTGAGTTACATTTTGTGAAGTAAGCAACAGAGAAATCCTCCCAGATTGAGTCCAACTATCAATTTCTATTCTGTGGCACAGACAACAATCTATGCTGAACAAGAATGTGATATTTTCTCAAGACATAATGCTTGAGATAAAGACCTTTAATCAGACAGCAATATCAAAATTCTTAAAGTTCAAGTACACTCTGTCTTTATACATCACTACTAAAATCCCAGCATAGAATTCACAGGTATTCTAGATTTCTCAGGATAGAATACCAAGAGGGAATCTCAAACAGATAAGCCAAATGTGAAATTAACATGTAAAATTGATATATATATATATATATATCAATTTAAATTTAAATTTGTCCCACTGTAACTGAGTAGCACACACAAAACATTTATCCAGTATTAGGAATTTGAAAAAGAAAAATGAACTAGCTGAGGCAGTAACCTGGAAGCAGTAACATTTTAATCCTGTCTTCAGGAAGGATTAAACTTGTGCATATATATATATATATATATGCACAAGTTCAAGACTGTCCAAGAACCAATTATCTCTGCCCATTTCAACACTCTCTCACTACCACTCAAACTGAGAGGTGGAATATCTTACCTCAGTCGACCCTAGCATCTAGGAAAAACTTTGAAAAAAGTGGAAAACTGGATGAAGCAATTGAATTTGGTATTAGATATTGCATGTTTGCGGGCCATGACTACAACAAATTTACTCCGATTTTTATTTCCCTCACTTTCACACCCTGCACCCTGCCCCACCCTGCTGCTTGTTCAATAAGACAGTCCCCAGCAATAGTTTCCTTAGCATCAGAATCCATCATAGAGGGTGGAAAAAAAGAAAGACATTTCCATCTTCCGCCTCCTCTTGATCAAACTGGGGCTTCAGCCCACACAGATCTGTCACTCTGAGTAGGCTCCGCAGTCACAGCATCTTTGCCAAGGCAGAACAGAGATAATTGCATCTCAGAGCGACACAAAGCTAACTTTTCTCTTCAAGCCTGTGTTTTAGCAGCACTACCTTCTTTAGAATAATTATCTCAGAAGTACAAACTTGGTTTTTTACCTGAGTTGAAATCTTACTAGAGAAAGGAGTCTCCTGGCTGAGTTTGCACCACAGCCTAAAATCACACTGCAAAAGAACAAAACTATAGAATTAATGAATGTATGGTATAAGATATGGCTTTGTTAGGAAAGCCTTGTTTGACAAGCACCCTCCAGAATCAAACCCAGAAATGGAAATCCTCTTTGCTTTACATTCCACCATTGTGCCAACCAAGAATATGGGCATTAATGCTGACTCATATGCTCTGCTCTGTATTTTAATCCTTCCTGAAGAGAGGATTAAAATATTACTGCTTCCAGGTTACTGCCTCAGTTAGTTCATTTTTCTTTTTAAAATTCCTAATACTGGACAAATGTTTTGTGCGTGCTACTCAGTTACAGTGGGACAAATTTAAAGTATACCTAGTCTGACATCAGGCGCAGGAGCAAGGAGATTGTAACTTACTTGTTTGTTTGCTTTGGAACATCTTTGTTTTATCTATGTTTATCAGTTTTTTGAGAATACTTTACTTGTTTTTTCACAAGTATTTACTGTTCAACTCAAAAATGCTAAAGTGCTAAAAAAAAAAAAAAAAAAAAAAAAAAAAAAAAAAAAGCTTAGGTACCCCTGAGTCTATTGGGTCATCATCTATGGCTGATATGAAGGAACCTGTCAAATGTCAACATGCTGTCATCCCAATAGGAGATGGCTGCTACCACAGTCTGAAACATTTGAGTCAGGAGATGGACAGATAGAGGCACATAATACAGGGGAACCCAGAAACAGCCTTAAGTGAATTCTTTGTTGGCAAGAAGATGAACTGTGGTTGGGAAGGTTTTCTTGAATACTGTCTTTCTTTTCTAGCTAATCACATACACAAATAAAATACTTGCTTAAGTACACAGTCCCAAGGGCCAATATCTCTTCAGGTCAGATTTGCTTCCAACAGACTGATTGTGGGTGTCCCCCCCTATGTTCTTCAGAAGAAAAGTTCTAGAGCTACAAATCCATCTGCAAGTCCTGCTGTGTTACTGTCAAGACTATACTTAGAAGGATTACAGGGAAAGGGCATGAAGACTTAACAAGAGAGTCAAAGCAATCATGCAAATACAGGGCATGTTGCAAGTCTGGCAATGGAAGTTGCTGGAAGTAGAAGTTCTCAGTACACTTGGACATTTGTAAGCACTAGGAGTTGTTACAACATAGGGAGTTAATATGAAAAACACTCAGGAGTTTCTGGAACCTTTTGCTCAAGAGATGGCAAGGCAAGGAACAAGACTGTTCAATTAAAGTACAATGGATTTAGAGTCAATCATAATTATAAGACTATCTGTGTAATCCTTTACATAAGGAACAAGACAAATTTACTTGACTGTTTATTTTACAGAACAGTAATAAGGATCAAAGGAGATATATTTGAACATGCCTTGTAAACTCCAAATCACTACTCAAATGTGAGCAATTACTATTATTAAATCACATACAGAGACAAACATCAGAGGTGTGTAACACTAACAATAAGAGCAAGTTGAGTAATGAGCCTCAAATTTGCACCTAAGGAATACAAAGATAGGTCAGAGTAGTAGAGGTATCATAAAGGAACAGAATCAAAAAGGCCAAGCAACTTTTCTTACAGGGAACATCTAATAGAAGCTAAGACAGGTCAAGACTTTCTCCTCTGTATAAATAGAGAAAGATTTAATAAACAGCATACATTTATAGATTAACTACTGAGGACCCCGGTGGAATGGATGACCCTCTAAGGTGTTTCCTGCCTTGTTGAGTTGACATTACCACTATGATAATCAGGGTTATAATCACTATTACAAAGAACAGAAGGAAATAGCCTGAATGGGAAAAAAATCTATAGTTCCTGGGTTCAGAGGTTTTTGAACTTGCTTGACTAGCTGTTACTTTGTTCCTCATGGAACAAAGAGGAATCAAAGACAGCTAGACAAAGAGGGACCAGGGTTACGCTACTGCACACAACGAGCATAGCTCCAGTTAGTTCTGCTTCCAAAAGGTTCTATCAACTCTCACTCATACCATCAAATTATGAATCTATCACAGCCTTCAGGATACATTTCTGTCTCAGACCCACATGCTTTACCTTATGAGGCTTTGAGGAGACCATTCATAAAGAAACCATTAACAAGGCTACAGTGATGGCTCAGTAATTAATAACATTGGCTGTTTTTCTGGAGAACCTGGATTCAGTTCCCAGAACACATATGGCAACTCTATAACTCTAGTTCCAAGAAATCTGACACCCTCATGCAGGCAAAACACCAATGCATATGAAATAAAAATAAATTATATAAAAATAAATGAACCATAACAATCCCATACCCAGTGGTCTAAACCTAGAACTTGAAGTATATTATGGACTACCACTTCTCCATCTTTAATGTTCCCTGTGCAATCAATCACTAAGACCTGACATGCTCCTCAGACCTCTAACACCTATGCTTCCTCTCAGTACATACATCTACATACATAACTCAGGCTATTACTCCCCATTATTTCAGCTTTCTAATTAGACTCAGCACTATCTATTAATCATTCTCAAACACAAATCAGATTATGTCTGCAGCTTAAGTCTCACTGTCCTTAAAGTGGTAAGACCCTCCATGATCTTGTTCTTACTACCTTCCTTTTATTAGTTACCTGACCTACTTACACCCATTGAACATCTGGTCTTGTCAAACTATGTATAGTCAATGTTTCATACATTTTCAAGATTCTGACATTTCTTCTGTTGACCTTACCATTTGGATTGCACTTCTCCCTCTTTCTGCCAAGTAAATATAGATGAAGCTTTTATGACAAGGCTTAGTCATCATTTCCTTTATCAGCCTTTTCCCACCTACTTTAAAAAGAACTCCCCATCTCTCATTTTTTATTATATTAAGTATCTTATTTTGACTTTTATCATAGTAACTATAATACATCATTCCCCATATATGCTTACTTCTTATTTTTTTTCTACTAGACTTGGCTCTTTTTAAAGACAAGAATAAAGTCTTACCTGTTTATTATTCATTTTTGTTGCTCCAATGCTTAACCCAAGACCTTACATGAAGTGTGAGGTTATCAAATGGTTATTAATTAGAAAAATAAATTTTAAAAATCACCTGGTGAAAATCTGTAATATGTGAACTAGGCTCCCGAACAGTTTATTCTCTGATCAAGGAAGATGGCACAAATTAGTACAGTACGTAAACATTCAATTGTTCCTTGTGCACAATAGATGCTGTAGAAGAGAAAAATAATTCATTTTCTTTAACTAGAGAAGAATCCAGAGTGGTGATGAGACATAAACTGGGTCTCACAGGATCCAAATGACCTGGAGTTGTTAGCACATGTCTATATGTGAGGATGTGTGTACTGGTAAAGAGTAAGAGAGTTTCAGGAAGACACTAAAGAAAATGGGAACTCAGGGACTGGCTAAGACTCCTTAGAACATTCAGAAGGATAATGTCAGCCCTTTGTTGGCACCAAATAAGCACATTTCTAGTTAATAAGGAGGCTCACTCTTTGCTTTCTGAAAACAGGGAAATTAAATTATCTGCTTTGGAAAGGTTCTCACAGGAAAGCTTGGCACACAGGCTGACTACAGAGTCACCATCCTGGCAGAAAAAAAAACCTCAAATACAGCATAACTCTGACAATGCACAGAATATGCAACAAAAACTTAAAGGGACGGGACTTGGATTTTAGCCATAATCAGTAAGTTAAAATCTCTGAAGGATGGCAGAGAGCATGATTTAACACCAAAGGAAAAGTTTCAGTAGGTCTTAAAGAGAATGTGCTATACAGAAGCAAATACTAACCGTCAAAACATTAGCAATATCATATATTCAAAAATATTCCAATATATAAGTAAAAAAAATACCTGGTAGATGGAAATGACTGATGGACTCATTTCCAGAGATTTTAAAACTGTGGTTACTTTAAAGAACTTATTTATTCCCATTCCCAACACCATGAAATCCCTATGATGCTAATATAGATGGATGAAAGCTAGAAGCTCATATAGTCTGCCTGATTTTTGTAACACTTCTGATACAAACAGATAACATTTATCAGCTGTTTTCACTGACAGAGCAGTAGCAGTAATAACACTTTTCAATTCCTATTTTAGAGACTTTGTTTTCTTTCTCAGCAAACTATATATAAAATATGCTTACATCATACCATTGACATTATAGAGAACAGTCTAGCTTTCCCACATTTTGATCCATGATGATGAAATCAGAGAGAGAATCAGGGCCTGCATTGGGATGCATTTACCTGGAGATTCAAGAACTTCTGGAAAAATACATTTAGATCAATTATAGAAATAGAGAAGTGGTAGAGGATGGCAGAGAAAAGAAAATCCATTCTGTTGTAATTAATTTTTATGAAAAAATCAAACTGCTATACCTCTGGGTCAGGATGTAAACTTGAATTTAACCCCCTACCCACAGATGTGTGGGTATATAAATATTTTTCTATTCTCTAGTGCTGGCTATTGGGTCTCATGGAGCATATAGCTCCTGGTACCACATGGATCTAGGAACAGCTAAGTTCTCTGCTTAGGTCATTTTTCTCTCCTAGCTCAAAGATGCTCTAAAACTATAAATCGCTCTGTATGTCTTATAAAATAATATTGCCATATAGGTTGCTATATATTCACATTTCAAAGGAAAATGTAACCAAGGAATAAAATTACATACAGTTCCTTATTCATAGTAATCCATGGCTTGGGATTTGATTAACCTGGTCTTAACAGACAGAGATGTAAAATAGCTTCCTACTACATTCTATTCTGTTATCTTTTGTTTATGCAAGGTTATGAGGTCAGAAAGCAGATTGCCTTACATGGAAGATAATATGAACAAACTGACCTTACTTCTGTCACTAAGGGATCTATACATTCTCAGAGAACACAGTATCAATAAATGGCTAATCACCTAGACATGAATATTTGCTCAGTTATTTCTGTTTAAAAGCACAAATCATTTGCCACTTTCCTCAGTAAAACCTCCCATACCTCCTAATGAACAATTCCAATCATTTATACCTCTTTTTAATATGCAGGAAAAAAATGCCACTGTGTTAAGTATTATCCCATAGAACTTTCTCTGAAAATGTAAATTTCCTATATCAATGGTATCCAAGAGAGTGGCCAATAAATTCATATGACCATTGAGCTCTTGAACTATTGCTAGCATGACAGAGAAACTGAAATTTTCATTGCATTTAACTTTAATTAATTTAAACTCAAAACTGCACTTAGTTATTGGTTATTTCTATGGACAGTTCCAATAGTTAACTTGTGTTTCCTAAGGGCAAAGGTTATTCTAGTGTCTCTGTGATACTCTATCCTCAGTGCCTGTATATAGCCACAGTTAATGAATACTTAATTACTTGGTTGACTTGTCAGTCTATCAACTTTTATTTAGCCCACTGTGGAAACAATATCACAAATTATTCAGTGGGATGGTTACCAGATATTCAAGCTGATAGAGAAAATAGTAAAAACAAAGTAGGAAAAGAACAAGAAGGAGCAGAGGATACTCAAAAGTTTATGTTTTTGTTTTGACAGTAGCTATCTGTATGGCCTTTGGAGTGTTGTTTAAACCTGCACACCTTTGGGATCCTCATTTATACAATTTGGACAGAAAAAAAAATGACTATCTTAGGTTATGGTGGTGAAATAAAATGAGACATCTAAAGTACTGGAGAAATAAGTGGTAACGTTGTTTGCTTATTTACTTTTGGAAGCAGAGGTTTTGCCAAATAGAAATAGTATAGCATGTACTTTATTTATACTATATTATAGTATATAATTTATAGTCACTGAATTTGGTTAAATAGACATAAATCCTAAGACTATTCTTGAGAAATCTAGTTTCTTGAGTCATTTACCAACTAAATCCAAACAGGGACTTCCTTGTATGTCATTACACAAAACCCACTTCACATGGATAACAATTTATCCAGTACTAGACAATAAATTCATGTTTACTTATATAGTGGTACACACTGCACACTAGTGTCTCCAAACTAGGTGATTACATTTACATTTGCCACTGGGATACTGTAACATTTCCTGAGCATTTGCTATGGTACTGGTTTTCTTTGCCATTGGCCATCTCTTCTTCACTAGTACACGTTCTGTAAAAGATGGCAGCAGCCTAGGCGATGATACGTATGTTGAGAAATAACCTTCATGATTTGGGAGTGATATCCAAGGTTAAGGATGCAAAACATTCTTTTTACAGCTTCTTATAATCAGGGAAAGGACTGTCACACAACTCACTAATATTTCAGTGACCATCTAGCCTTCTTGTGTCCGGGTAACGCTGACAATTATGGGGTAGGAGAGAGGTGGTAAGAACTACAATAAAATGTAAAAGTTAACATATTATTTACAAAAAATTCTTGGGCCTATACATGAAGTCCAGTCATTTTATTGGTAAAAATAAGTAAATCTCATAATAAACCATCAATTTCAGAATCAAGACAGGAAAATCCAGAGTTTGGGTCATGATAAGACCCTGCCTTAATTAAACGAGACATAGTATACCTTTTCATTTGACTTTCTACATTGCATAAGGACAGGTAACAAAGTCATATCATATTGTCCTCAGAAAACTTCAGAAACGATTTATCTCAACATTTCTGTTTTTTAGATAAGGAACTGAAACCCAGAGACAGATCTTGACCTCCTCAAGGTCACCTAAGCCACTAGTAGAACTTGGAATCCATGATTCCCTATGTAGAAGCATATATTGCTGACGGCTGAATATTCCTTATCTGGAAGAAATGAGGAAGGTGTCTTCCAAAATTTAGAGGTTTTTTTTTTTTTTTTTTTTCTCACAACTCGGGATATATGCATAAAACTTTATTGCCTGAGTTTTTATAATTTAAAAACCCAATATCCAAAACCTGAAATTCATTGCTTAAAAACTATTCTATTTTAAGGTACTATGATTTGGTAACAATTTGGGTTTCAGACTTATGACACACAATCTGCATAATGAAAATATACAGCCATAAAACCTGAATTTAAGTACTAGATTTTCTTGTTACTAGCTCAAGTCATTTTCATTTATACTCTTTGGCCCTCGTGCCCTTAATTTCTGATGTGTGATTAATAATGATTTATCAAAGGCAGTTATTTTGAAAATCAGGTAAGAAAGCATATATAAATTATTTGGCCTTGTTTTGAGCATATAGTATGAGTTTTAGTAATCTACTTTCTTCCCTGGTATAGTATTCTTTTCACTTATCTGTTTTATATTCATATATTTTCCATGGCAGTAATAGTCTTAAGAAATAAGATGGAGACAAATTTGATCACTAGAATCTCTATTAAGAATAATATTATCTTGGATTGAATGATTGTCTTGGTATGCGACTGAAGTAGAAATAAAATGAATCTTCTCAATCATTCCTCTCTCCTTCCACATCTTAGGAGTGGGAAAGAAGTTGTTTTCAAAGAGATAGGAGCTTTATTGACCTCAAAACATGGGAGAAGGTAAAAAAAAAAATAGTAAGATAGAAAGGAGATGTATTTAGGTGAGAGTAAAATGTGTCTGACATTTAAGACTGGAAGTATCCACAGAACATGGTAATATCCATAGAGCATGCTTATGTGCCTACAATATGAATGACTCTCCATATCTTCTATAATAGTTCAGTAAAATCTCTATAACTTAAAAGTACTCTGTATAATTGAATTATTGGCAGAAATCTGAATTTTAGGGACCAAAGGGGCTAAGGTCAGGGCTTTCAGCAAGCATGGAATTGGCAAAAAGTACAAGTTAATTCTAATTAGATCTTACATTTACACTCCACCTAACTTCTTTGACATAATCATCTTTATAGACTAGGTTACCAACTGATTGCTAGCACCTTAGTTGTTCTTGACCTTAGTCTAACTACACTCAAATATTCTTCGGTTTCTTGAGACTGAGTCACTCCATATTTGAGGCAAAGGTTCTACTGCAGAATCAAGGTGTTTCTTCTAACAAAGTCTTGAGAGACAAAGAACTCTAATGAACTAAGTAAGGAAATAAAGAGCAATGTCTAAATATTGCTCACTTGTTTACGGTAAGAAGCTATAATAGCTTCCTAAGTTGTTCTTTTTTGTGACTTTTTTATTTTTTATTATTACAATTTATTCATTTTGTATCCCAGCTGTTAACACCCTCCCTCATCCTCTCCAATCCCATCCTCTCCCCACTCTGCTGTTCTCCCCACAAACCCTCCCTCAGTCAACTGATAGGGAAAGTCTTCCTCCCTTTACATCTGACCTTAGACTATGAGGTCTCATCAGGACTGGTTGCACTGTCTTCCTGTGTGGTCTGGTACATCTGCACTCCCCACATAGGAAAGTGATCAAAGAGCCAGCCACTGAGTTAATGTAAGAGACAATCACTGTTCCCATTACTAGAAAATGCTCATGGAGACTAAGCTACCTATGGGCATGCATGCATGATCCTTGGTGGGGGTATCAGTCTCTGCAGAGACCCTGGACCCAGACTTTTTGTTCTCTTGGTCTGCTTGTAGAGATTCTGTCCCCTCCAGGTTTTTCTATCTCCCCCCTTTTTCATAAGATTCCCTGCACTATGCTCAAAGTTTGGCTATGAGTCTCAGCATTTGCTTTGATACCCTGCTGGGTAGAGTCTTTCAGAGGTCCTGTGTAGTAGGTTCCTGTACTGTCCCCTATTTTCTCCGCTTCTGATGTCTAAACCATTTGTGTCTGAGTGAGGATTGAGCAACTTCCCCAGGATTCTCCTTCTTGTTTAGCTTCTTTAGGAATATAGATTTTAGAATGTTTATCCTATATTATGTGACCAATTTCCAATTCTAAGTGAGTATATACCATGTGTGTCTTTCTGCTTCGGGGTTACATCACTCAGGATAGTCTCTTCTAGTCCCACCATTTGCCTGCAAATTTCATGATTTCCTTGTTTTTAATTGCTGAGTAGTATTTCACTGTGTAAATGTACCACAATTTCTGTATTCAATCTTTGATTGGGGGACATTAGGGTTGTTTCCAGATTCAGGCTATTATGGATAAAGCTTCTACAAACATGGTTGAGCAAATGTCCTTGCTCTATACTTTAGCATATTTTTGGATATATAACCTTAGCCATTCTGATGAGTATAAGGTGAAATCTCAGAGAACTTTTGATTTGCATTTCCATGATGACTAAGGATTGTGAGCATCTCTTTAGGTGTTTCTCTTCCATTCAATATTCCTTTATTGAGAATTTTTTGTTTAGCTGTGTACCCCATTTTTTAAATTGGATTACGTAATTAGTTGGTGTTTACATTTTTGAGTTCTTTATATATTTGGGTATGGGATTGGACCTCTGTCAGATATAGGGTTGGTGAAGATCCTTTCCCCATCTGTAGGCTGTTGTTTGGTTCTGTGTCCTTTGCTTTACAGAAACTTTTCAGTTTCCTGAGATCCAATTTATTGATTGTTGATCTTAGAGCCTATGCTGCCGGTGTTCTGTTGAGGAAGTTGTCTCCTATGGCAATGAGTTCTAGGCTCTTCCCCACTTTTTCGTCTAATAGGTTTAGTGTGTCTGGATTTATGTTGAGGTCTTTGATCCAGTTGGACTTTAGTTTTGTGCAGGGTGATAGGGTGATAAATACAGATCCATTTGCTTTTTTTCTACATATAAATATCCAGTTGGACTGGCAACATTTGTTGAAGATGCTGTCCTGTTTCCATTTTATGATTTTGGTTTCTTTGTCAAAAATCAAGTTATCTATAGTTGTGTGGCTTCATTTCTGGGTGTCCTATTCAATTTCATTGATCCACCATCCTGTTTCTATGCCAGTACCATGCAGTTTCTATTACTATTACTCTGTAGTACGGCTTGAGATCAGGGATGGAGATATCTCCAGAAGATCTGTTGTTGTACAGGATCATTTAAGAAATTGTGGGTTTTGTTTTCCCATATGAAGTTAAGAATTGTTCTTTCAAGTCTTTAAAGAATTGTGTTGATATTTTGATGGGAATTGCATTGAATCTATAGATTTCTTTTTGCAGGAAGACCATTTTCACCATGTTAATTCTATTGATCCATGAACATGGGAGATCTTTCCATATTCTGACATCTTCTTCAGTTTCTTTCTTCAGAAACTTAAAGTTCTTTTTTTTTCCAAATAGGTCTTTCCCCTGCTTGGTTAGAGTCACCCCAAGGTACTTTATGCTATTTGTGTCTATTGTGAAGGGTGTTGTTTCTCTAATTTCTTTCTCATCCCTTTCGTCTTTCTTATAGAGGAGGACTACTGATGTTTTTGAGTTAATTTTGTATCCTGCCACTTTGGTGAAGGTGTTTATCAGATACAGGATTTCTCTGGTAGAATTTTTGGGGTCTCTTATGTATACTCTCTTATCATCTGCATATAGTGATAAAACATGAATGGGTGTTGAGGGCATTGATGTTGATAGAGAATAGTGACAAATAAACGTTAGATCCTTTTTTGCGGAGTTGGAGGTGATAGTGTGTTTGCATGCTTGTTTTCTTTTTTTTTTTTTTTTTTTCAATGCAGTTTATTCAGGAACCTTGAACAATCCTCGGACCCTGGGGAAAGCCAGCCCACAGCTTAAATAGCCTCTGGGTAGCCAACCCAGGCGTGCCACGGGGGCAATGCAGATAGGTCCACATACATGGAAGCAAGCCAGATCCTCAGCCTTAGCCAAATGTGGAATTGTTCATGACAGAGAGCACTCACCATCGGGAAGGTGGAAGGCGGAAACCAGCTCCATCTTTAAGGCATAGCATTCCACAGCTCTCTACAGTTCCCCCTTT
Organism: Meriones unguiculatus; assembly: GCF_030254825.1. NCBI lineage: Eukaryota > Metazoa > Chordata > Mammalia > Rodentia > Muridae > Meriones > Meriones unguiculatus. Next base: position 78,444,183 of record NC_083369.1, on the reverse strand, counting down.
TTGTTTTAGACGCATCAGGCAAGAGTAGAGGTCTGATCTCTGATATTAGAAATAAATTGGGACTTTGTACCGATGTTCATTTAGGTGTCATCCACCCAAAGAACTTGTTTTCTTTTGAAATTTTTTTCCGTAATTTTATTTTTCTCATTAGTTACATTTTGTTAATTCTGTATCCCAGCTGTATCCCTCATTCCCTCCCCAATCCCACCCTCCCTCCCTCATCTCCTCCCTGCCCCTTTCCAAGTCCACTAATAGGGGAGGACCTCCTCCCCTTTCATATGACTCGCTTTTGTCAGGTATTTTCCGGACTGGCTGCAAAGTCCTCCTCTGTGGCCTAACAGTACTGCTCCTCCCTTGGGAGGTGGGGAGGTCAAAGAGCCAGTCATTGAGTTCCTGTTAGAAATAGTCCTTGTTCCCCTTACTATGGGAAACCAATTGATTACTGAGCTATCACGGGTCACATCCGAGCAGAGGTTCTAGGTTTTATCCTCTCATGGACTTTGGTTGAGTGTCCATCTCAGAAAAGACCCTGTGCCCAGATACGTTTGGTCCTTGTGGAGCTCCTATCCTTTCCACATCAAACTCCCCTTCTTTCATATGATTCCCTGCACTCTGCTGAAGGTTTGGTTGTGAGTCTTAGTATCTGTTTTGGAGCACTGCTAGGTAGAGTCTTTCAGATGCTTTCTGCGGTAGACTCCTGTCATACGTTCAATGCATATCCCATTTGTCTTTCTAAATGAGGATAGATCATCATACCCCATGTCTGCTTTCTTGATTATCTTTTTTAGGTGTATAGATTTCATTTTGTTTATCCTATTTTTTAGGTCTATATAAGCGAGTATATTCCATGTTTGTCTTTCTCCTTCTGGGATACTTCACTCAGAATGATCTTTTCTAGATCCCACCATTTGCCTGCAAATTTCATGATTTCCTCCTTTTTGATTGCTGAGTAGTATTCCATTGTGTAGAAATACCAGAATTTCTCTATCCATTCCTCCGTTGATGGACATCTGGGTTGTTTCCAGGTTCTGGCTATTACAAATAAAGCTGCTACAAACATGGTTGAGCAAATGTCCTTGTTGTGTACTTGAGCAAATTTTGGGTATATGCCTAGCAGTGGTATAGCTGGGTCTTGAGGAAGCGCTATTCCTAATTGTCTGAGAAAGCACCAGATTGACTTCCAAAGTGGTTGTACCAGATTACATTCCCACCAGCAATGAAGGAGGGTTCCTCTTTCTCCACAACTTGAAATTTTTTTGTGTGAAGTTATCTATATCCTCTGTTTTCTTTGGTGTAGGTGATTATTTTTTATTGGAGTTTTCCTTCTGTGTGGTTGGGTTACTGCATAGATGATGTTTAAGTTTAGTTTTGTCATGGAATATTTTGTTTTCTCCATCTATGCTGATTGAAAGCTTTGCAGGGTATGGTAGTCTGGGTTGACATCTGTTTTCTCTTAGAGACTGCATGACATGTTCCCAGGCCTTTTGGTTTTCATACTTTCTACTGAGCAGTCTGGTGTTCTTCTGATAGCTCTACTCTCATGTGTTACTTGGCCTTTTTACCTTGCTGCTCTTAATAGTTTTCTTTGTTTTGTAGATTTGGTGTTTTGACTATTGTGTGACATGAGGGGTTTCTTTTCTGGTCTAGCCTATTTGGTGTTCTGTAATCCTCTTGTATGTTTATAGACATCTCTTTCTTTAAGTTTGGAAAATTTTCTTCTATGGTCTTTTGAAAATATTTTCTGAAGCTTGGAGCCTGGAATCTTCTTTTTTGTCTATTCCTATCTAAGAAGATTTCATCTTTTCATGGCACCCTTGATTTCTTCGAAGTTTTGGGTTTGGAACTTCTCTGATTTTATTTTTTCTTTGAGAGATGTAACAATTGTATCTTCAGTACCTGAGATTCTCTCTTCTGTCTCTTGTATTCTGTTATTGATGCTTATATTTATGGGTCCTGTTCTCATCTCTAATGTCTCCAGCTCCATGTTTTTCTCTGTTTGTTTTTTCTTTATTGATTTTAATTCTGTTTTCATGTCTTGCACTATTTCTTTCATCTGTTTGAATGTGGATTCCTGCCTTTTCATGATGGCCTCTATATTTTTGTTTATTTCTTCTCAATATGCCTCTACTTGTGCCTTTATGTGTGCTTCTATTTGTTTGGCTGTATTTGCTTGTATTTCTTTGAGAGCTTTGTTTGTTTCCTCTTCGTGTGCCTCTAATGACTGGATAGGCATAAGTTTGAGATCCTTTTCCTGTATTTCCTGTGAATTAAAATATACATTGGTTTCTGGGGTTGTTGATGAAGCTATGATGTCCTGATTTTTGTTGGATGTGTTCTTATGTTGATCTCAGCTCATGGTTTGTACCTTCTAGCCCAGCAAGCCTCAATGTTGATGTTCTGGCTTCAGCAGCCCCTTTATTCACCAGTTTCGTATCTTCTTCCCCTCAGATATGGTGCATGCTGGTCAACACCATCTTTGAACCTAACTTATTTTTGACAACAGTTTTCCCATAAAGTTATATGTTTTCAACTCACTGGTTCTCATTATACATGACAAATATAGTCCGCTATTTTAAATGTTCACTGATGACTCTACATATTCCTCAGTTAACCAAGATATTCAATCTTTTAAGAAGGCACAGTTCCCACATGATTTATATGTTCAGACAAAAACATAAAGGTTTTAGTGTCTAATTCAGTGGTTCTCACACCTATTAAGTTTTTAAATTTAAATTACATTAATTCCATGATTTGAGATTATAGTACAATCCTTCTCCTTCCTCTTTTCAAACCCTTCCATATACCTCTCTTTGTTCTTTTTCAAATTCATGACCTCTTTTTCATTAGTTGTTGTTACATGCATGTATATATTTATTATGTACATACATATTTTTCCTAAATATAACCAGCTAGGTCTGTTTAATGTTATTTGAAAATATGTTTCCAGGGCTGACCATTTGGTATTAGATAACTAATTGTTGTGTTCTTCCCTGGAGAACACAATTTTTCCCTCTATCTGCATTCCTCATCTGCTTAAAGTTCTTTGTGTAGGGCTGAGGCCTAGTGGTCTTTCCTCCTTGTCCACTTTTGAAGATATGAGTCACTTAGGAAAACATCATGCCCTTAAGCCCCACTTAGCAGAGTCTAGTAGGATAGCCTCAGAAAACTAAATCATCTTCTTATGCAAAATGGGACATTAGTCTACAAAGGCAGTCATGAAAAATTATTACAGTCTGAGTATATTAATTTTTCTTTTTGTAATTGAAATGTTTTATACAATATAGTCTGATGACTCCCCCAACTTCTCCCAAATCCTACCCACCTCCACACCCATACAACTCCATGCCCTTTCTCTTTCTTTATAAAAAACAAATATCCATGACCATGCAGGCCTTTACAGCCATTGAAGCAGGACAGTCTCCCCAAGCATGGTTGGCTACCATAAAAAACTAAAATGTTATGCTCAGGATGCGAGGCTAAGCACTGCACTCAGGGTCAGCTGCTTTCGACCCAGAGAAGAGCATGTCTGATTGCATGCGGGTTGATGCCCCAGGTCCCACCTCTGAGAAAAAGGTATCGGACGGGTCTGATGCTCTTTGGGTGTTTGACACCTAAATGAACATCAGTACAAAGTCCCAATTTATTTCTAATATCAGAGATCAGATCTCTACTCTTGCCTGATGCGTCTAAAACAAAAAGGGGGAACTGCAGAGAGCTGCATAATGCCGCGCCTTAAAGATGGAGCTGGTTTCCGCCTTCCACCTTCCCGATGGTGAGTGCTCTCTGTCACAAACAACTCCACATTTGGCTAAGGCTGAGGATCTGGCTTGCTTCCATGTATGTGGACCTATCTGCATTGCCCACGTGGCATGCTGGGGTTGGCTACCCAGAGGCTATTTAAGCTGTGGGCTGGCTTTCCCCAGGGTCAGATGATTGTTCAAGGTTCTTGAATAAACTGCATTGAAAAAAAAAAAATAACCCAGACCTAGAAACATAAATACGGTCTCTATTAACTTATAAGGGAATATTTGTTATTAACCCAGTGATAACTAAGATATAATCTATAGACACAGAAAGGTTAGTTGAGGAGGAGGAGGACTCTAGGGAAGATGCAGGGATCAACATGGGAGAGGAAATGGAGTAGGTTTTATGGGAAAACTGGAAGTAGGTGGGGACTGGAATAGAGGATCAGGTTGGACAGGAGCTTGGGTGGAGGGAGATAGTGTGGAGAGAGATGGCTGGGATTGGTGGGGTGGGTATTTGGGAGGTGGAATGCAATCTTAGTGTACTAGAAACCTCCTAGAATCCATGAAGGTAATCTTAATAAAGACTCCTACAAAAGGCAAAAAAAAAAAAAGAAAACAAATAGGCAAAAATAAACAAATTATAATAAAATGAAAACACAAACAATCCACAAGAAATATACACACACACAAATGCATAAAAACACAACATTGGAAATCATAATAATAAGACCAGTAAGACAAAAAAACAACTCAAGTCCAATATTGAGGTACTATCAGTTTGAGTTTGGCCTCATGCCTCTTTTCTTCACTTACAGCTGGTCATCATCTACCTCTTTTCCTCACATGGAATGTGTTCTTCTGCTGCATGTCGCTGGCAATTTTTCTTTGTATAAGGAAACCAGTACTTTTAGACTGAGGGTCTGCTGTCTTACAACCTCATTTAATCTTTATTTTCACTTTAGAGAATTTTCCTTATATATAGTAATGTTGAGAGTTAGGGATTCAAGATAGAGACTTGTGGCAATCACAATTCTGTTAGTAAGTGGCTTGCAAAATTTACTTAGAAAAATAATGATGAGTAAAATATAAAATATAGGATATAATAAGTCAGAAATAGCTCTCCAGTATTCATGATATGCAAAATTTAGGGTATGGACCTCAGAATTTTATAAATAGTAATTAAAATGGCTTTGCTTTCATAAACATCCAAGGTAGAAAAAAATTGGACACAGCATGTTTTCCAACATGTTAAGTAGCCACCCTACCACTGAGCTGCATCATCAGCCCTCTATGGTAGAAATTTTATAGTACACTCAATATATTGAAAACAAGTTCCAAATACAGTAACCATATAATAAATTCAGCTAAACCAGGATATTTGAGAATAAAACAAGGCCATAAGCACAAACTAGAGCTATCATAGGCAAAATAGTCCCTCTGATCATCCTACACATGCTGTCTTTTTAAGTGTTTGGGGACTACCAAGTTTTAAGTGTTAGTCACTAGCCTATTCCATTTCCATGCAAATTTATCTCACTAGCATAAACACTGCCTTATAGGGCAAATGAAGGGCAGGCTGAGACAGGGAGTGGTGATACATGAATCCATTACTACTTATTAACATGGTAGCTTGAATCCGTTTTCGAGATTAATGAGTTCTCAGTGGAGAAAAGTTAATTAGGGTACAGAACAAATTTGATTTTATAGAGGAGGGAGTAAAAGGTCATCGATGAGGAAGCTGAGCTACTGTGAGGTTGCTCAAGTTTACACAGTTCAAAGGTGAACAGGCTGTTTTCTCACCCAGGCCCTTGGTTATGTAATATAATGTTCCTACCAGATATGTCTTTAAAGGGTAACATTTTTAGATAAGATAGCATATTTTGGGCGTACAATGAATATAATAAAATCCTAGAACATGGACTGGAGAGATGGCTCAGAGATCCAGAGCACATGTTGCATAATCATGGCTGCCAGAGTTTGGATCTGAGTACACGTGCAACAAGTTGGGCATGCAACACATACCAGGAAACCCAGAACTGAGGGAAGTGAAGACAAGAGGATCAACATGACATGTTGGCTTCTATCATAGCCTAGGAAACATGAGCCCAAGTACAGGTAGAGTCCCAACCTTAAAATAAAAGTTGGAGAATAATAGAGGAAAACACAGATACCGTAAGTGTGACTCTATATTCACACAGATGTATACACACAAATATATAAACCTTTTAAAAGTCTAGAATACTAACATCTAAGCTAGAAGAGTCAGGCCTCCACCCAAAACACCTGCATCTTCATCCTCAGCTCTTTTAACTATTTTGGACCCTAGAGCAAAATGGAAACAATACTGAAAGTGACATTAAGAGTACTAATAATCTAACTTTACAAACATTCACCTATATTGTAGAGGTTGCCTCACTGTATTGAGAATGGGCTTCAAAGATAGAAGAAGGAAGAGCTCAAAATGATGGGAAATGAAGAAACTTTGACTAGCCATTGCAAACTCTGAAAAAAAAAGGACATATAAGCTAAGGAAATGTGGGTGGCATCTAGAAGTGGAAAAGACAGAGAAAGCAGATTCTGCCACAGAGACTTTAGGGAGAAATCCAGTCCTGTCAAAACTTTGAGTTTATTTCACGGAAATTTGTTCTGACCTTCTGGTCTCTGGCTTCTAGAACTGCAAGAAAACATATTTGTATTAATTATGCCAGTAAAATTATACTAATTTGTTATGGTCTGAAAATTACTCATCCTACAGGATTTACTAAACGCTTGTTCTACAGCTGACAGTACTTTAAGAGGAAATGGAAATATTTGGAGGTCAGGCTTTAGAAGATATAGGTCCTTAGGATCATTGTCTTTAAAAAGTATACTGAGATTTCAGTGTTTACTTTTCTGATAACTGCAAGATTTATTGTTTGTTTTGAGGCTTAAGATTTGTGGGATTTCAGATGAGCCTTGTTCGAAGCCCCCCTATGTCCCTCTTTCTTCCTTTTAGAATAAGAGTGTCTATCTCATATCATTATCATTGAAGTCTATAACATGATTTTTTTTTAATATTTGCAAAGCCTTATATCAAAAAGATGGCCTTGAACTTTGGAGACAATTTGGCTTAGACTTGTGAGCTTTACTATAAAATTATTGAGGTTCTTAAAGACAAGATGCAGAGATCAGAAGATGGCGGCAGCTAGTGTGCACAGCTTAGCTAAAGGGCAGAGGACATGCATCGCGGAAATTGGTGAGTGAAGGGGCTGATCAAACCAGAACAGACTTATCTACACTTCCAAGAAGAAAGAGATTAACTGTGAACTGAGTCCATCTAGAATCAGGTCAAGGCAGACTCCTCTGGGAGGAGATACCGCGGGAGGTGATCCCTAGGCACTTCCCCACACCCAACACCCTACTCCCTCTTTGAAGGAGGCAGGAGGCATCCAGCAGAATCTGCCAGAGACCACACTGTCTGTACCCCAGCCCCAGTGAGAGCTGCAGCTTCCACCAAAAAAAAAAAAAAAAAAAAAAAAACAAAAAAAAAAAAAAAAAAAACAAGATTCAGTGCTGAGAAAACCCAATCCTTTTGGCTCACTCCCCCGAAAACGAGAATGCCCCCACAATTCTGCCCAGGCGGAGAAGAAGGATAGAAAGGTGCACAGCGGCTTCACAGCGCCCTGATCACAGTGCTACCAGCTGTTCCTAGCAAACAAACTTCAGCTCGGGATCTGGGACTGTGGTCATTCAACACATCCTGAAACTCTCCCGGGTCCAGCGCAATAAGGTCTAGCACCAAGTCCTAGCACCACAAGCCCCCCCAGAAGCTCCCGGCCCCTAGCAGAGAAACCCCAGTTCAGGAACGGGGATTGAGAAGTCCCAACCCCTCCTGGCACGCCCCTGAGAGCACTGCCATAAACTTGCCCTAGCAGAGGGGAAGGTCAGAGGGGAAGGACAGAGAGGCAGCCTTCCGCAGGCCACAGCACACCCTCTCCAGCTCAATCAGTGGCCCCTGACAGAGAAACCCGAGTTCTGGATCTGAGGACACTCAACCCTACCTGGTACTTTCCCGGAACCAGCAAACATAGGTTCTAGCGCCAGGCTGCTTCTGGCAGAAAGATCTGGGCCCAGGCCCAGGACACTCAACATAACTCTTTCTCGCCCTACCCTGGGACCAGCCAACATAACCCTTCCCTGGCGGAGGGGAAGGACAGAGAGGCCGCACACAGGGCAGGTGGACACTGAGTCCTGCTGCTACAGTGCCACAGAGCTGACGGTTAGCCTACCCGCGCATTTGCCGCAGCAGGATCAAATCGGAGAGTAGAGAGCAAGGAGAATCCCTGTGCATTCCAACTGATCCTGCAAGGGAGTGAGTGAGCCTTCAAGGGAGAGTTTGCACCAGACCCAGGGCCTCTCTAAGCAAGCAACCAGACAAGATCACTGTCACCTGCACCCCTAGTGTGGACATCATAGGGATTCTTGGGATAGCGACCCCAACGCTAAAGCCTCTGCCTTGTGGGTCCAACAGTGTAATCCAGGCAAACAATCCCTGGATTCCAGACAAAGCTGCATACTAGTTTGGCCTGTAGGCCACTGAAATAGTCAGAGAATCCGCGCATGCACACTGGGTCCACTAAAAGCACATGCGAATAGCATCAGTGTCACATTCCTTACTTAGGCAAAACTGAAACCACAATGCATACTGCCAAACCAGTGATCCTCTCTCATCTTCCTGAAAAAACAGTCCAGAAAACAGAAAAAGACAATCTTAGCCTGAACTACAAACTCGAGGAGCAGTGAGGGTTATAAATAACCAGATAGCTAGAGGCAGACATAAGAACACACCCAACAAAAATCAGGACATAATGAACTCACCAGCAACCCCACAAACCAATGGACACTTCAATTCACTAGATATACAAGAAAATGACTTCAAAAATATGTTTTTCCAGCTATTAGAGACCCATAAAAATGAAATGAACAAAGCCCTCAGAGAAATAGCCAAAGAAATCGAGACGAACAAACAGAAAATAAATAAAGCTCTCAGAGAAATGACCATAAAAATTGAGGCAAACAAAGAGGAAATGAACAAAGCTCTCAAAGAAGTGTCCACACAAATTAAGGCAAATAAAGAAGAAATAAACAAAGCTCTCATAGAAATACAGGCAAATACAGCCAAAGAAGTAGAAGCACAATTAGTGATATAGAGAGAGGAAATGAACAAAAAAAAAAACAAAAAAAAAAGAAGCCGTCATTGAAAAGCAGGACTCCACATTTAAACAGATGAAGGAAATGGTGCAAGACATGAAAACAAAATTAGAATCAATAAAGAAAACACAAATAGAGAAAAACCTGGAGCAGGAGAACATAGAGAAAAGACCAAGAACTACAAAGGTAAGCATCACCAACAGAATACAAGAGATGGAAGAGAGAATCTCAGGAGCCAAAGATACACTTGCAGAAATTGACACATCTCTCAAAAAGATAAAATAAAATCAGAAAAGTTCCAAACAAAAAACATCTAAGAAATCAAGGACACCATGAAAAGACAAAATCTAAGAATAATAGGAGTAGAAGAAAAAGAAGACATCAGGCTCAAAAGTCCAGAAAATATTTTCAAGAAAATCATAAAAGAAAATTTTCCCAACTTAAAGAAAGAGATGTTCATAAACATACAAGAGGCCTGCAGAACACCAAATAGACTAGAGCAGAAAAAAAATTCTTCATGTCACATCATAGTCAAAACAATGAACCTGCAGAACAAAGAAAAATTTTTAAAAGCATCAGGGAAAAAGGCCAAGAAAACATATGAAGAAAACATAGACCTATCAGAATCACACCAGATTTCTCAACAGAAACTATGAAAGACAGAAGGGCCTGCACAGAAATCATGCAGTCCTAAAAGGGACCACAGATGCCAACCCAGGCTACTATACCCAGGAAAACTTTCAATCAACATAAATAGAGAATTCAAAATATTCCATGTCAAAAACCAAATTTAAACAATATCTGCATAGTAACCCAGCTCTACAGAAGTTACTAGAAGGGAAACTCTAAACCAAAGAAAACAACTACATCTAAGGAAACAGAGGAAATAGATAACTACACAACAACAAAAAACAAAAGAATACAAGCAATGAAACTCAGCAACACCACCAACCCCACATCAAAAGAAAGTAACAATTGTTGGTCACTAGTATCTATCAACATCAATGGACTCAACTCCCCAATAAAAAGATACAGACTAACACAATGGTTGTGGAAACAGGATCCAACATTCTGTTGCATCCAAGAAACACACCTATGCAACAAAGATAAACACTACCTCAGAGTAAAGGGCTGGAAAAATGTTTTTCAAGTAAATGGTTCCAGAAAACAAGCTGGAGTAGCCATCCTAATATCTAATAAAAATAGACTTTCAAACAAAGTTAATCAAAAAAGATAAGGAGAGGCACCATATTCTCATCAAAGGAAAAATCCACCAAGAGGACATCACAATCTTGAATATCTATACCCAAATACAAGAGAACCTACATTCGTAAATGAAACATTATTAAAGCTTAAATCACACATTGATTCTAATACCTTAATAGTGGGAGACTTCAACACCCCACTCTCACCAAGGGACAGATCAACTAGACAGAAAACAAATAGGGAAATAAAAGCATTTACAGAGTCCCTAAATCAAATGGACCTAATAGACGTTTACAGATCTTTTCATCCAAACTCAAAAGAGTATACCTTCTTTTGAGCACCGCATGGAACCTTCTCGAAAATAGACCATATAGTTGGTCACATAGCAAGGCTCAAAAGATACAAAAAGATTGAAATAATCCCCTGTATTCTATCTGACCACCATGGACTAAAGCTGGACTTCAACAACAACAGAAATAACAATAAGGTGACACACACATAGAAACTGAACAACTTGCTACTCAATGACAGCTGGGTTAAGGAAGAAATAAAGAAAGAAATTAAAGACATCCTAGAATTCAATGAAATTGAAGGCACAACATTCCCAAATTTATGGGACACATTGAAAGCAGTGCTCAGAGGAAAATTTATAGCACTAAGTGCCTTCAAGAAGAAATTTGTAAAATCACATACAAGCACCTTAATGGCCCAACTGAAAACCCTAGAAAAAAAAAAGCAGATTCAGCCAAGAAGAGCAGATGGCTGGAAATAATCAAACTCGGGCTGAAATCAATCAATTAGAAACAAAATTATTCAAAGAATCAATGAAACAAGAAGCTGGTTCTTTGAGAAAATGAACAAGATAGACAAACCCTTAGGCAAACTAACTAAAAAGCAGAGAGAATCTATCTAAATCAGCAAAATCAGAAATGAAAAGGGTGACATAACTACAGATACTGAGGAAATACGATCATTAGGTCATAATACAAAAGCCTATATGCCAAAAAATTTGAAAATCTAAATGAAATGGACAATTTTCCTGATAGATTCCATCTTCCAACATTAAGTCAAGATCAGATAGAAAGACTGAATAGCCCTATATCCCTCAAGGAAATTGAAGCAGTCATTACCAGTCTCCCCTCCAAAAAAAGCCCTGGGCCAGATGGTTTCAGTGCAGAATTCTACCAGACCTTCAAAGAAGTACTAACACCAATTCTCCTCAAACTATTCCACAAAATAGAAACAGAAGGTACATTACCAAACTCATTCTATGAAGCGACAGTCACCTTGATACCTAAACCACACAAAGACCCAAAAAAAGAGAACTTCAGACCGACTTCTCTTATGAACATTGATGCAAAAATACTCAATAAAATACTTGCAAACCGAATCCAAGAATACATCAAAGATATCATCCACCATGACCAAGTAGGCTTCATCCCAGGCATGCAAGGGTGGTTCAACATACGGAAATCCATCAATGTAATCCACCACATAAACAAACAGAAGGAGAAAAACCACATGATCATCCCCTTAGATGCCAAAAAAGCATTTGACAAAGTTCAATACCCATTCATGTTTAAAGTCTTGGAGAAACCAAGGATACAAGGCACATATCTAAACATAGTAAAGGCAATATACAGCAAGCCTATAGCCAACATCAACAGCTTCCCTTCCAAAAAAAAAGCGCAGGGCCAGATGGTTTCAGTGCAGAATTCTACCAGACCTTCAAAGTAGAGCTAACATCAATTCTCTTCAAACTATTCCACAAAATATAAACAGAAGGAACATTACCAAACTCATTCTATGATGGCACAGTCACCTTGATACCTAAACCACACAAAGACCCAAAAAAAGAGAACTGCAGACCTATCTCTCTTATGAACATTGACACGAAAATATTCAATAAAATACTTGCAAACCGAATCCAAGAACATATCAAATATATCATCCACCATGAACAAATGAACTTCATCCCAGTCATGCAAGGGTGGTTCAACATACAGAAATCTATAAATGTAATCCACCACGTAAACAAACTGAAGGAGAAAAACCACATGATCTTCTCCTTAGATGCCGAAAACCAATTGACAAAATCCAACACCCATTCATGTTTAAAGTCTTGGAGAGATCAGGGATACAAGGCACATACTTAAACATAGTAAAGGCAATATACAGTAAGCCTATAGCCAACATCAAACTCAATGGAGAGAAACTTTAATCAATCCCACTGAAATCAGGGACAAAACAAGGCTGCCCACTCTCTCCCTATCTCTTCAACACAGTACTGGAAGTCCTAGCCAGAGCAAAAAGACAACTAAAGGAGATCAAGGGGATACAAATCAAAAAGGAAGAGGTCAGAGTGTCACTATTCACAGATGATATGATAGTATACATGAGTGGCCCCAAAAATTCAACCAGAGAACTCCTTCAGCTGATAAACACCTTCAGCAAAGTGGCAGGATACAAAATCAACTCAAAAAAAAAAAATCAGAAGCCCTCCTGTATACCAAAGACAAAAGGGTCAAGAAAGAAATTAAGGAAACAACACCCTTCACAATAGCCACTAATAACATAAAGTACATTGGGGTGACACTAACCAAGCAAGTGAAAGACCTGTTTGAGAAAAAACTTCAACTCTCTGAAGAAAGAAATTGAAGAAGTTATAAGAAGGTGGAAAGATCTCCCATGCTCATGGATTGGTAGGATTAACATACTGAAAATGGCCATCCTGTCAAAAGCAATCTACAGATTCAACACAATTCCCATCAAAATATCAACTCAATTCTTTACAGACCTTGAAAAGAAAGATTCTCAGCTTCATATGGAGAAACAAAAATCCCAGAATCTCCAAAACAATCCTGTACAACAACAGATCATCTGGAGGTATCTCCATCCCCGATTTCAAGCTGTACTACAGAGCAATACTAACAAAAACTGCATGGTACTGGCATAGAAACAGAAAGGAGGATCAACGGAACTGAATAGAAGACCCAGAAATAAACCCACCCAGTTACGGAAACCTTATTTTTGACAAAGATGCCAAAACCATTCAATGGAAAATAGACAGCATCTTCAACAAATGTTGCTGTTCCAACTGTATGTCTACATGTAGAAAAATGAAAATAGATCCATATTTATCACCCTGCACAAAACTAACGTCCAAGTGGATCAAAGACCTCAACATAAAACCAGATACTCTAAATCTATTAGAAGAAAAATTGGGGAACAGCCTAGAACTCATTGGCATAGGAGACAACTTCCTGAACAAAACACCAACAGCACAGGCTCTAAGAGCAACAATAAATAAATGGGACCTCATGAAACTGAAAAGCTTCTGTAAAGCAAAAGACACCGCCATCAAAACATAATGACTGCCTACAGATTGGGAAAGAATCTTCACCAACCCTTTATCTGACAGAAGGCTAATATCCAGTATTTATAAAGAACTAAAGAAGCTGAAAAGCAACAAACCAAGTAATCCAATTAAAAAATGGGGAACAGAGCTAAACAGTGAATTCTTGATAGAGGAATATCGAATGGCAGAGAAACACTTAAAGAAATGCTCAACCTCATTAGCCATTATGGAAATGCAAATCAAAATGACCCAGAGATTTCACCTTACACCTATCAGAATGGTCAAGATGAAAAACTCAAGTGACAAAACATGTTGGAGAGGTTGTGGAGAAGGGAGAACCCTCTTCCACTGCTGGTGGGAATGTAAACTGGTACAACCACTTCCCAAGTCTATCTGTCACTCTCTCAGACAATTAGGAATAGTGTTCCTCAAGAACCAGCTATACCACTACTAGGTATATACCCAAAATTTGCTCAAGTACACAACAAGGACATTTGCTCAAGCATGTTTATAGCAGGTTTATTTGTAATAGCCAGAACCTGGAAACAACCCAAATGTCCATCAACAGAAGAATGGATACAGAAATTGTGGTATTTTTACACAATGTAATACTACTCAGCAATCAAAAAGGAGGAAATCATTAAATTTGCAGGCAAATGGTGGGATCTAGAAAAGATCATTCTGAGTGAAGTATCCCAGAAGGAGAAAGACAAACATGGTATATACTCACTTATATAGACCTATAAGATATGATAAACATAATCAAATCTATATACCTAAAAAAGATAATCAAGTAAGGGGACACGGGAAGATGATCAATCCTCATTTAGAAAGACAAATGGGATGTGCATTGAATGTATGACAGGAGTCTACCACAGAAGGCATCTGAAAGACTCTACCTAGCAGTGTTTCAAAGCAGATACTAAGGCTCATAACCCAACCTTGGGCAGAGTACAGGGAATCATAGGAAAGAAGGGGAGTTTGTATGATGTGGAAAGGATAGGAGCTCCACAAGGACCAAATATATCTGGGCACAGGGTCTTTTCTGAGACTGACACTCAACAAAAGACCATGTATGTATTTAACCTAGAACCTCTGCTCAGATGTAGCCCGTGGTAGCTCAGTAACCACCTGGTTTCCCATAGTAAGGGCAACAAGGACTATTTCTTACAGGAACTCAATGGCTGGCTCTTTGACCTCTCCACCCCCCAAGGGAGGAGCAGTCCTGTTAGGCCACAAAGGAGGACTTTGCAGCCTGTCCTGAAGATACCTGATAAAACAGGGTCTGATGAAACGGGAGGAGGTCTTCCCCTATCAGTGGACTTGGAAAGGGGCAGAGAGAAGATGAGGGAGGGAGGGTGGGATTGGGAGGGAATGAGGGAGCAGGATACAACTGGGATATGGAGTTTAAAAAAATGTAACTAATAAGAAAAATTTTAAAAAAAATTAAAAAAAAGACAGGATGCATGTTCCTCTGTGAAATGGGTATGAATCTTTTGGGATATATTAGTTATGTTTCTATTATTGTAATAAAACTCATGGCCAAGGAAATTCATAGAATAAAGAGTTTATTTCTGTTTAGCATCCCAGAGGTATAAGAGTCCATTGTGATAGGGAGGTATGGCAACAAAGGAACATGGCTGCCAAAGCAAGGAGCTTAGAGCTCACATCTCAACAGTAAGCATAAAACAGAGAGTGAACTGAAAATAGACAAGGCTTTAAGGCAGTGATTCTCAACCTTCCTAATGCTGCAAGACTTTAAAACAGTTCCTCAAGTTGTGGTGACCCCCAACCATAAAATTATTTTCATTGCTACTTCATAACTAATTTTTCTACTGTTATGAATATTGATGTAAATATCTGTGTTTTCTGGTGGTCTTAGGCAACCCCTGAGAACCACTGCTTTAAGGTCTTAAAACCTTTTCCTAGTGACATTTTCTTCAGCCCAACACTTCCTAACCAATGCCAAACAGTACCATCAACTGGGGACTGAGTGGATAAATGTCCAAGACTATGGGGGACATTTCTCATTCAAATTACCACAGAGGACAAGGGTGCAATGTTTTAGTTCCAATTTCAAGTACCTTACATTGTAATGTATTGGAGGCTTGATCTTCAGACATTAGTGCCTTTGGGAAGTGATGGAAAATCTGCGAAGTGAGGACTATTTAGAGTGACTGGATCACTGGGAGCACTGGCCCTGTCCTTACACTCTTTTCAATTCCTATCCCCAGTGAGGTGAGCCACTTTGTTTCACAATATGTCCCCTGCTATAGTGACTCTCTGCCTCACCACAGGTTTGGAAAACAACAACAACCAAGTATTAGCAGGCAAAGAAAAATCTTACTTTTTTTAAGCTGTTTTTCTTGGGTACTTTGTCATAGCTAAGTAAAGTTGGCTAGTGCACAATATGCTACAGCAACAATAGAAAATTAGTATAATTAAGCAGAAAAGGTGATTAGGAAAGAGAAATGGACAAAGGCCCAACAGAATTGAGATTATTTATTTTCTAATATTAACTTTGTTTATTTTACCTCTTTCCAAACAAATACAATTCGTAATAGTTACTGGAAGCAGTTTGGTTGTAATATTACCTTATGCCATTATGTATTTTAAATAACCCTGGGTGAATTTTCTAGCATTCAAAATCTTCATAAATAAATCAGTCTTGATAATATTCTAATAACTCATCTGAATCCAAAGATGGGTTCAAAGTGCTTTCCTTCTCAGTCTGTCTGCAAATATCAGCATCTTTAAGACCAGAGCACCAGAAAGGATAAATAAGAAAAATTGAAATAAAATATTTGCCTTCCTGACAATTTTTCTCTATATAAATCATTTCTTCTTGAGCCAATGATGATTCTGCGAGTGACTTGCACAAGCATGAAATTCTACTTACTCTGCATTTACTTTTCTGTTACTTGATTACATGGAGAAAGAAAAGTGTTAACCAATTACAAAGAAAGCTGACTCTAAATGTGATTATCTCAATTAACAATCAGATTTTCAGGAACAGTTTCAATTGTAAATACACTTTTCTCTCTTAAGCATAGACCTTGATATAGACTGTCACATAGTGTAAATTTGGAGAGTATCAGAATTCTAACAGTCCTACAATTTTCATAACTTTGAACACGATAGCAAGAGCAGTATCTTATCAATGTGCATATTGGAGGCCTGAAAGGGAATTTCTTGGCTGAATATTAAAAGAATAATATTTTCCTCAAACACATCGTGTCCCATTTAAATCATATCAGTTCTAACACTTCAGCAGCTGCTGTTCACAAGGAAGAACAATTAGAAAATTCATAAAGTATGGTTCAATTGGCATTTTAACTCAAAAGAGAAATTACTTTGAATTTAGGCATTCAACTATAGGTTAACTTCAAGGAAAAACAGAAGCCTTATACAATCAATATATTCACTCTAAAACTGACAATCTTCTGCCTTAGAATATTGTGGATCTATAAATATTTTAAATAATACTATTATCATCCTCGAAACATAACATTTAGAATATCTCCTTCCATAATGGCCTGTGTTATCATCTGCCCAATGTGATACCCCATTTTCCCTTCCTAAAATTAAGCTCTTTCAATGTCATAGAAAATATATTCCATGTACTTTAAATAGTAACAACTTCCACTCCTCATCTTGTAATTCACTTGAGTCAGTATATGACCCATGTAACTCTACTGGGAAAGAACGTGAAAGTTAACAGAATCAAGACAAAATCACTTATGTCAATAATAACAACAATGAAAAAGTAGATATAGCTTAAATGTTATTAAAAGGAGGTTTTAAGCCTTATGTGGAGACATGGAGTTGTAATCCCAGCACTCTGGGAGGCAACAGAAAGCATATCTCTGTGAATTCTAGGCTAGCCTGGTCTACAAAGCAGAACCAGGATAGCTGAGGCTACACAGAGAAAACCTTGTCTCAAAAACAACAACAGTTTTAAAAAGGAGGTTTTAACACATGATTTCTTGTAGTGACTATCACTAAAAACTTTGAGAAACAAAAAAATGCAAAAGTCATGAAAATATTTCACAGGGCATATTTCCGGGCACTTTCGATTTTTTTTAAATTTAATGAACTTTATTGTAAACTATTGCAAATAGGTCCCACCATTTAACTGCAAATTTCATGATTTCCTTGTTTTTAATTGCTAAGTAGTATTCCATTATCTAAATGTACCACACTTTCTGTATTCATTCTTCCATTGAGGGACATCTAGTTTGTTTCCAGATTCTGGCTATTAGAAATGAAGCTGCTATGAATATAGTGGAGCAAATGTCCTTACTGAATAGTGGGGCATCTTTTGGGTATATGCCTCAGAGTGGTATAGCTGGATCTTGAGGTAAAATATTCCTAATTGTCTGAGAAAGCTCCAGATAGGATTTCCAAAGTGGTTGTTAAGGGTTACATTCCCACCAGCAGTGGAGGAGGGTTCCCCTTTCTCCACAACCTCTCCAGTATGTGTTGTCACTTGAGTTTTTGATCTTAGCCCTTCTGATGGGTGTAAGATGAAATCTCAGGATCATATTGATTTGCATTCTCCTGATGACTAAGGACATTGAGCATTTCTTTAGGTGTTTCTCTGCCATTCAATATTCCTCTATTTGAGATTTTTTGTTTAGCACTATACCCCATTTTTCATTGGTTTATTTGATTTGTTTCTGTTTAACTTCTTGAGTTATTTATATATACTGGATATTAGCATTCTGTCAGATATATGGTTGGTGAAGATCCTTTCCCAGTATGTAGGCTGTCATTTTGTTCTGATGACAGAATCCTTTGTTTCACAGAAGATTTCCAGCTTCATTTATTTATTATTATCAGGTTCCATTCATGGATTGTTGATTTTAGAGCCTGTGCTGTCAGTGTTCTGGTCAGGAAATTGTCTCCTGTGCCAATGAGTTCAACCTTCTTCCTCACTTTTTCTTCTAACAGGTGGAGTGTGTCTGGTTTTATATTGAGGTCTTTGATCCGCTTGGACTTTAGTTTGTACAGGATGATAATAATGGATCTATTTGCATTTTTCTTTATGTAGATATCCAGTTATACTAGCACCATTTGTTGAAGATGCTGTCTTTTTTCCATTGTATCATTTTGGCATCTTTGTTAAAATCAGGTGTCCATATATGGCTTTATTTCTGGGTCTTTTATTTGATTCCATTCATCTACCAGTCTGTTTCTATGTCAGTACCATGCAGTTTTTATTTCTCTTGCTGTGTAGTACAGCTTGAGATATATAGTAGAGCTTGCTCTATAGTACAGGGATGGAGATACCTCCAGAAGATCTTTTACTGTAGAAGACTGTTTTATATATTCTGGGATTTTTGTTATTCCATATGAAGTTGAGATTTTTTTCTTTCAAGGTCTATAAAGATTGTGCTTGTAATTTGATGCAAATTGCATTAAATTTGTAGATTGTTTTTGGCAAGATGGCCATTTTTACTATGTTAATCCTGCCAAGCCATGAGAATGGGAGATGTTTCCATTTTCTGATATACACTCTAATTCTTTCTTCAGAGAGTTGAAGTAGTTTTTTTTTTTTTTTTTCATACAAGTTTTGACTTGCTTGGTTAGAGTTAAACCAAAGTACTTTATGACCTTTGTCGCTATTGTGAAGGGTGTTGTTTCCCTAATTTCTTTCTCAGCCCATTTGTCTTTGTGGACAGGAGGGCGACTAAATTTTTTGAGTTAATTTTGTATCCAGCCACTTTGCTGAGGGTGTTTATCAGCTGTAGTAGTTCCCTGGTAGAATTTTGGGGGTCACTCATGTATACTATCATATCATCTGCAAATAGTAATACTTTGACTTCTTCCTTTCCAAACTGAATCCCCTTGATCTCTTTTAATTGTCTTATTGCTCTAGCAAGGACAGCAAGAACTATGTTAAAGAGATATAGAGAGAGTGGACAAGCCTTGCCTTGTCCCTGATTTCAGTGGAACTGATTTAAGTTTCTCTCCATTCAGTTTAATGTTGGCTATAGGCTTGCTGTATACTGCTTTAATATGTTTACAGATGTGCCTTGTATCGCTGATCTCTCCAGGACTTTAAACATAAACTAGTGTTGGATTGTATCAAATGTATTTTTCAGCATCTAAAGCAATTATGAGGTAGTTTTATTTTTCTTTCAGTTTGTTTATATGTTGGATTACATTGATGCATGTGCATATACTGAACCACCCTTGCATACCTGAGATAAAGCCTACTTGGTCATAGTGGATGATATCTTTGACATGTTCTTGGATTTTGTTTGTGAGTATTTTGTTGAGTATTGTTGCATCAATCTTCATAAGGGAGATTGGCCTGAAATTCTCTTTCTTTGTTGGGTCTTTGTGATGTTTAGGTATCAAGGTGACTGTGGCTTCACAGAATGAGTTTGATAATGTTTCTTCTGTTTCTATTTTGTGGAATAGTTTGAAGAGAATTGGAGTTAGCTCTTCTTTGAAGGTGTGGTAGAATTGTGCACTGAAATCATCTGGCCCTGTGCTTTTTTAGGAGGGGAAATTTTGATGAATGTTTCTATTTCCTTAGGGGAGATAGGCCTATTTTTCTTTCAAGGTCCATAAAGAATTGTGTTGGTATTTTGATGGGAATTGCATTGAATCTGTAGATTGCTTTTGGCAGGATGACCATTTTCACTATGTTAATCTTACCAATCCATGAGCACGGGGGATCTTTCCATCTTCTGATATCTTCTTCAGTTTCTTTCTTCAGAGACTTGAAGTATTTTTCAAACAGGTCTTCACTTGCTTAGAGTCACCCCAAGGTACTTTATGTTATTAGTGGCTATTGTGAAGGGTGTTATTTCCCTGATTTCTTTCTCAGCCCTTTTGTCTTTGGTATACAGGAGGGCTTCTGATTTTTTTTAAGTTGATTTTGTATCCTGCCACTTTGCTGAAGGTGTTTATCAGCTGAAGGAGTTCTCTGGTTGAATTTTTGGGGTCAGTCATGTATACTATCATAGCATCTGCAAATAGGGACACTCTGACCTCTTCCTTTCTGATTTGTATCCCCTTGATGTCATTTAGTTGTATTATTGCTTTAGCTAACTTCAAATACTATATTGAAGAGACATGGAGAGAATGGGCAGCATTGCCTTATCCCTGATTTCAGTGGGAATGATTTAAGTTTCTCTCCATTGAGTTTGATACTGGCTATAGGCTTGCTGTATATTGCCTTTAACATGTTTAGGTATGTGTCTTGCATCCCTGATCTCTCCAAAACTTTAAGCATGAATAGGTGTTGGATTTTGTCAAATCATTTTTCTGCATCTAAGGAAATGATCATGTGGTTTTTCTCCTTCAGTTTGTTTATGTAGTGGATTACATTGATGGATTTCCGTATGTTGAACCACCCTTGCATGCCTGGGATGAAGCTTACTTGGTCATGGGGGATGATATCTTTGATGTGTACTTGGGTTCAGTTTGCAAGTATTTTTTTAATTTTATTTTATATTTCCTTGCACATTATTTTCTTTGTATCCCCCCTGTAGTTCCCTCCCTTCTTCCCTCCCAATTCTTCCTTTCCTCCCCCTTCTCCACACATGCCCCTCCACAAGTCCACTGGTACAGGAAGGTTTCTTTTTCTTCCATCTGATCCTAATCTGTTAGGTCTTATCAGGAGTGGCTGTATTGGCTTCCTCTGTGGCCTGGTAATGTTGCTCCTCCCTCAGGGGGAGGTGATCAAAGAGCAGGAAAATCAGTTCATGTCAGAAGCAGTCCCTGTTCCCATTACTATGGAATCCATTTGGACACTGAACTGCCATGGACTACATCTGTGCAGAGGATCTAGGTTATCTCCATGCATGGTACTTGGTTGGAGGATGAGTCTCAGGAAAGACCCCTGTGCTCAAATTTTTTGGTTCTGTTGCTCTCTTTGTGGAGTTCCTGTCCTCTCCAGATTTTACTATAATTTCCTACTTCTTTCATAAGATTCCCTGCATTCCGCCCAAATTTTGGCCATAAGTCTCCACATCTGCTTTGATAGTCTGCAGGGCAGAGCCTTTCAGAGGCCCTCTGTGGGAGGCTCCTAACTTGTTTCCTGTTTTCTTCTTCTTCTGATGTCCATCCTCTTTGCCTTTTGGGATGGAGATTGAGCATTTTAGCAAGAGTCCTCCTTCTTGAATAGTTTCTTTAGATGTACAGATTTTAGTAGGTTTATCTTATATTATATGTCTATGTGAGTGAGTATAAACTGTGTGTGTCCTTCTGCTTTGGGATAGCTCACTCAGGATGATCCTTTCCAGTTCCCACCATTTACCTGCGAATTTCATGATTTCCTTGTTTTTCATTGCTGAGTAATATTCCATTGTGTAGATGTACCACAATTTCTGTATCCATTCTTCAGTTGAGGCGCATCTGGGTTGTTTCCAGCTTCTGGCTAATACAAATAAAACTGCTACAAACATGGTTGAGCAAATATTTTATTGAGTATTTTTTGCATCAATATTCATAAGAGAGATAAGTCTGAAGTTCTCTTTTGTGTTGGATCTTTGTGTGGTTTAGGTATCAAGGTAACTTTAGCTTCATAAAATGAGTTTGGTAAAGTTCCTTCTGTTTCTATTTTGTCAAATATTTTGAAGAGAATTGGAGTTAGCACTTCTTTGAAAGTCTGGTAGAATTCAGCACTAATCCATTTGCCCCAGGGCTTTATTTGGAAGGGAGACTGTTGATGACTGCTTCTATTTCCTTGGGGGATATAGGACTATTCAATCTTTCTACCTGATCTTGACTTAATTTTGGTAGATGGACTCTATCAAGAAAATTGCCCATTTCTTTTAGAATTTCAAATTTTGTGTCATATAGGCTTTTGTAGTATGACCCAATGATTGTTTGGATTTCCTTGATGTTTCTGTAGTTGTATCCCCCTTTTCATTTCTGATTTTGATGATTTGGAAAGTTTCTCTCTGCCTTTTAGTTAGTTTGGCTAAAGGTTTGTCTATCTTGTTGATTTTCTCAAAGAACCAGCTCTTGGTTTCATTGATTCTTTGAATAGTTTTATTTGTTTCTGTTGATTGATTTCAGCCCTGAGTTTGATTATTTTCAGCCATCTGCTCCATTTGCGTGTATTTGCTTCTTTTTTGGGTGGGCTTTCAGTTGGACCATTAAGTTGCTTGTATGGGATGTCACAAATTTCTTCTTGAAGGCACTTAGTGCTATGAATTTTCCTCTGAGTACTAAGTTCATTGTGTCCCCTAAATTAGGGTATGTTTTACCTTAATTTTCATTGAATTCTAGGAAGTCTTTAATTTCTTTCTTTATTTCTTCCTCAACCCAGCTGTCATTGAGCAGCAAGTTGTTCGGTTTCCATGTGCTTGTAGGCTTTTTTGCTAATTACATTGTTGTTGAGGTCCAGCTTTAGTCCATGGTGGTCAGATAGAATACAGAGGATTATTTCAATCCTCTTGTATCTGTTGAGGCTTGCTTTGTGACCAACTATATCGTCTATTTTAGAAAAGGTTCCACGAGGTGTTGAAAAGAAGGTATACTCTTGATTTTGGGTGCAAAGTTCTGTAGACATCTATTAGGTCCTTTTGAATAAGGGCCTCTGTAATTACCTTTATTTCCCTATTTGGCTTCTGTCTAGATGATCTATCCCTTGGTGAAAATGGGGTGTTGAAGTCTCCCACTATTAAGGTATTGAGATTGATGTGTGATTTAATTTTAATAATGTTTCATTTATGAATTTAGGCTCTCTTATATTTGGGGCATAGATGTTCAGAATTGTGATGTCCTCTTGGTGGATTTTTCCTTTGATGAGAATATAGTGCCCCTCCTCATCTTTTTTGATTAATTTTGGTTGAAAGTCTATTTTATTAGATTTTAGGATAGCTACCCCAGCTTGTTTTTTTTTTTTTTTTTTTGTCCATTTGCTTGAAAAACATTTTTACAGCCCTTTCCTCTGAGGCAGTGTTTATCTTTGTAGCAGAGGTTTCTTGGGTCAGCACAATGTTGTATCCTGTTTCCACACCCAATCCATTAGTCTGTGTCTCTTTTTTGGAGAGTTGAGTCCATTGATGTTGATAGATAATAGTGCCCAATGAACATGAGTTCCTTTTATTGTAGAGTTGGTGGTCTTACTGTGATTCATTGTTTATTTTCTTTTAATTTTTGTTGGGATATTATCTGTATGCTATGTTTTC
This sequence comes from Meriones unguiculatus, assembly GCF_030254825.1. Taxonomy (NCBI): domain Eukaryota; kingdom Metazoa; phylum Chordata; class Mammalia; order Rodentia; family Muridae; genus Meriones; species Meriones unguiculatus. The sequence continues at coordinate 78,420,526 of NC_083369.1, read as the reverse complement.
TTGGTTATAGTTGTTTTCGTTGGATTGGAGTTTTCCTTCTAGTATCTTCTGTAGGGATGGTTTGCTGTGTAGATATTGCATGAATTTAATTTTTTCATGGAATATTTTGTTTTCTCTATCTATGTTGATTGAAAGCTTTGCAGGGTATAGTAGTCTGGGTTGGCATCTGTGGTCTCTTAAATTATTCATGACACCTGCCCAGGCCTTTCTGGCTTTCATAGATTCTGAAGAAAAGTCTGGTGTGGTTCTGATAGGTCTACCTTTATATGTTATTTGGCCTTTTTACTTTCCTTTTGCATAAGGAAATTGCACACGATTACCACCAGTGCCTGCTATATCTACAGTGCATGCACAAGTAACCCCTTAGATGCCTGCAAGGCAGAGAACCTGCCACACACTCAAGGGTTCAACATTCTCTATCACTCTGTCCCTCAAGGCACACTTCCATAGAAGAAATTTTCTTCTATGATTTTGTTGAAAATATTTTCCTTCCCTTAGAGATGGGAATCTTCTTTTTCCTTTATTCCTATTATTCTTAGATTTTGTCTTTTTATGTTGTCTTGGATTTCTTGGATAGTTTGTGTCAGGAATTGTTTAGATTTAACATTTTCTTTGACAGATACATCAATTTTTTCCATTGTGTCTTTCACACCTGAGAGTCTTTCTTCTATCTCTTGTATTCTGTTAGTTAGGCTTACGTCTGTAGTTCCCGTTTTCTTCCCTAAGTTCTTCCTCTCCATGATTTCCTCCTTTTGTGCTTTCTTTAATTTTTCTACTTCTATGTTCAGATCTTGAACCATTTTGTTCATCTCCTTCACCTATCTGACTGTATTTTTTGTGGTTTTCCTTCAATTCCTTCATCTGTTTATTTGAACATTCCTCTGTTGTTTTATCTTGTTTTAATTTCTTTCAGATGGTTTAATTATTTCCTCTCTGAAGGCCACAAACTGTTTGGCTGCATCTTCCTGTATTTCTTTACAGATGGCCCTAATCTGTTTGACTTTAATCTTCCTGTGTTTTTTCACAGATGGCTATAATCTGTTTGACTTTATCTTCCTCTATTTCTTTAGGCATTTCATTTGTTTCCTCCATCATCCTCTTCATAAGCATAGATGTAGGATCATCTTCTTGACTTTCATATATGATAGTGTGGCCAGGGCTACTTGCCCTGGATACCTGGGTTCAGAAGATGCCATATTACTTTGGCTTTTGTTGGTTGTGATTTCACTCTGGCCCCTACCCATCTGGCTGTCTCTGGTATTGGCTGTTACTTTCTTATTCCTGCTGGAATCCTGGGGTCAGGAGAATCCCCTTGTCGAGAAGATATTTATTACTTAAGGAGGCCTCCTCAGTTGTTTAGGTATAGTCACTGAATGATCAGTGCTTCTTAGGAATTGCCACAGTTCACCTCAGGTGTAAGTACCTGTGTTGTAACTTTGGTTGTTTGTAGTCAAGGGGTCTCTCCTCTAACCGGGAGAAGTCCTGAACACAACTGCTCTGCCCCTCGGTTTCTTGATCTGAATTTAGTGAACTGCTGCATCTGCTCTTACACTGTGTTTTCTGGGTGCAGTCCTCCTAAGGAACCAGGGAACCCCACAGCTTGTTCAGTTTAGCTAGCGAGATAGGTTGTGTTTTGGAGCAGTGTCTGAGGGCTGATCCCGTGGATGCTAGGGTTTTGTAGGTCTGAGGCTGGAGCTTTCTGCCCCATTACCCAAGATATGGTCAGTGGCAAGTGAGAGTAGCACTCATAAGTGTAGCAAGAGTGTAGATTCCAGAAACTGCACGAACACAGGGACTTTTCTGGGAATTAGCTGTGTATCCTGAGGTTGGACCTGCTGGTTCCCCCACAGTGGGTTTCTTCCCTACAGGGAAACCCAGTCTGTGGTGTTTTGAGGTCCACATTTCAGTGTGGGATGGTGAGTAGAGCAAGCAGGCTCAAGCAAGTGGATCTGTGCTGGCTACTGGGTACCTGCAGGAAGCTGGGAACCTTTCCAAGAATTTTGGAGGAGAGAGTTTGGCTGGATGCGCTGAGGTGTGACCTGATATTTTCTCCAACATGGGGTTTCCTCCCAACAAGAAAACCAAGTCTCTGGTGCTTTGGGGACCACAGTTCTGTCTAGGACAGTGAGTAGGGAGCACAGGCTGGTCTCTGGGCTGGTGGCTGAGTGCCTGCTGGAGCCTGGGACCTTTTCCAGTATTGTCTGGGTGACATGATATAGGGCCTGATTGCTTCCTTCACAGTGGGATTTTCTCTCAACTGGAAATCTCAGTCTCTGGTGTTGTAGGACCCACAGTTCAGTCTGGGATGGTGATCATAGCATGCAGGCTTGTCACTCTGGGCTGGAGACTGAGCGCCTGCCAGGGAGCACTTCCAGGATTTCTGGGTGACTTGAGAACAGACCTGATTGCTTCTCTCATTGTAAGGATTCCTCTCACCTGAGAAAAAACAATGGCTGGTGTTTTAGAGCCCAGAGTTAAGTCTATTGGTTACTATGGAGTCGCTGCTTGTCCTGCTTGTCCAACACAGTGTCCTCTTAGTGCTGCCATCTTCCTTGGTGTCACCATCTTTTTTAACTTTTAATTGATTCTTTATGAATTTCACACCATGTTCCCCCATCCCAGTCATCTCTCATCCCCTTGTAGACACTCTCTACCCTTGCAAACTTTCCCCAACAGAGAAAACAACTCTCACTGTGGAAGCTGTAGTGTGTTATAGTGTGCCCCATAGCATATCCTTTTGTCCATACATCTTTGCTTGCAAATGTTCGTTGCAATGATTTGTTGGTCTGGTTTGAGGCCTCTGGCTATTCCTACACTATCAATACTGAAACCTAACTGGGACTCCTCTCAGATATCCTATTGTTGCCATGTACCAAAAAGATCCTGTAATTTGGTTTTGTATGACTGGTCCCTTTATGCACTCCAGCATTTCATTGATGGGATAAATGTTGGGGTGATCCAATTCAAAGCCCTGGATCTGGAACTGAGATATATATGAGTTGGTCAGCCTGCCTGCCAGCTTTCCAGCTCTCACACTTGGGGCCAGCTCACCTGCAATCTCTACAACCAGGGCCAGCTCTACTCTGCTGCCCAGGTGAGGTGCAGGGCCCAACTCTCCCAGTGTTTGAAGCTGGTGAGCATCATGGCCAGTTCTCCTGCTCTCATGACTCTGGGGCCCATCTGCTATAAATGGTAAGGGAAGAGGGAAGGGAAGAGAGTGCCTCTCCCTCATTTGAGACACCATCCAAGCAGCATTTCTGCCTGACAGGGACAAAGGGCAAAGTAGGGGAGGCAGCTCTCCCTTGCCCATGTTACTTCTTATCAAACAAGTGGCAGCCAGCTCTCCCATGCTCACACCCTCAGGACCTGCTTGCCCACCACTAGGGTCAGCTCTAGTGTACTGTCTAGGCAAGGTGCAAGGCTTGCTCTCCCAAGTGCTGCAGCTAGTGAAGGGCAGGGACAGATCTCCGGCTTTCATGACCCCAGGACCAGGTCTCCCACTTGCTGCAGGTGTTGATGGGTGAGGAGGTCAAAGGGTATCTTTTCCCAGAACATGCAACCACAGGGAGAGTACTGGTAGGGGCAGCTCTTCCAATGCTCACATCCTCCGGGCTGACTGCTGTTTCTCACTACCCTCCAGTCCACAGTTCTGCTTCTCATCACCATACCCACATCCTTCTCATCCTTTTCTTTATCTTTCTCTTCCATTTTTCCACTTATTTGCTCCTATTAGTGGCACCCAGGGTCTTGAAGTCTCTGGTTGGTCAACTCAGGAGTGATCTCAGGAGTGTTATGTCCTGCTCTCACATTACGGCGCTCCTTACCCAGGCCTGTACTGCTCTAGACTGATGTTCATCTCAGGATAGCTCCTTGTCTGAGCCCCATGTTGCAGATATGTTGGTTGTCTCTGGTACTCTTTGCCAGTCCCACTCGAGTGGCCATCTGTCTCAGGCTCATTCCTGCCCAGGGCTTGCAGTCTCTGGCTGGGTTCTTCTAGTCTCCAGCTTGCTTTCCATCCTGAGAGCTCATCCAGGCCTTGCCTGGAGCCAGACTGGTGGTTATCTCCGGCTAGCTTCTTTTCAGGGAATGTTAGGCTACTGATTATGTAGATGTTCAATGGCCAGGCCACTGAGCATAGACAAAGCCTCTCTTCTCTCTGCCACACACTTATGCACATGTGACACAGCAGCCACACCTGCAATGACTCTAAGAATAGGCACTTTGAAGTCTTTTAAGTAGTTACTTTATACTTGGTTAAATTTGATTGGTTACATAGGTTAAATGAATGGCTATTGGTTCAACAGAACAATGTGTTGTGGTCATACTTTATATTAAATGTTCTAAATATTGTGTAACATGTATAAAATGGCCCAGGGATAATGAAGACCAACATAAAATAATATTGAAAATAAAATATCATATATTCTTATTAATTACTAAACTCTATGAAAATTTTATTAGTAGTAGTTCAAGCCTTTTATCATTTGCAATTTAAAATTTTTTTAAATACTTGCAACAAAATTAATAAAGAGTACAGAGTAACTAAATTCTTTTAAATTCATTTATTTTTAATGTGTATAGGTGTTTTGGACTACATGAATGTCTATACCACATGTATGGATAGTACCATAGAAGGCCACAAGTGGTCATTGGATCTCCTGGGACTGAAGTCACAGAAATATCATGGCCTGCCATGTGAATACTAGGAATCAGACATGGATCCTCTTAATTACTGAGCCATTTCTCCAGCTTTTAAATCTCTACTCTTAAAAATGGGATTTTTCACAAAACAAAATTCATTTTACAAGTAAATTATTTTTCCTTTGTTTATCTTTAGTAAACACTATTATGGAAAGATAAAAATATAAATTCTTGGTTCAAAACTATTATACAAATTGGGCTTTTATTTCATCTTGTGTTGAATTTTCCTTTAAAAACTTTGTTTCAATTGCCTGTCAAAATTCTATAGAAGTATAACTTTACAAAATGACCCTGTGATTTTAGATGCCAATATAAGACATACTTGAAGTTAACAATAGATCCCATTTAAATTTATCCTGAAAACAACCCATCCTCTAATTGTTAGCTGCTCAAATATATCTAAAGAGATCATAAATTATTCACCTCTAGCTCAGATATCCCTCATGAGACCTGACAAGACTGACAACCAATACAGAACCCAGCTCCATCTCAGCAATGAGAGGTAACCAAAACCTAACTATGAATAGCTGATAAATCATATTTTCAGAGACTAACTTCGGTCAAAGGAAGAGAAAGAGAGAAAAATGCCAAAGTTTTCAAAAACAAAACATAGTCACGCCAACCCTAACAGAATTAAAGAGCAGATAAAAGAAAATGTTTTGAAGCAAGTGTTTTACACATGTTTTCTGATAATAACTATTACAAAAGATTATTGATGATAAAAAATTGCATACACACCACAATGTAATACAAGGAAATGTGCCCAGCATCTGTCTGTCCAATCTACGCATATCATTGTTGTCATTAATCACTGTAATCCTTAGCACAATCCTCTTTTCCTTTATTCTTTCATAGAATATATCCAGATCACCATTTTCCCTCTCTCCTTCTCCTTCCAGCCCTTCCCCCCACCTCTCTCTTCCCCAGATCCACTCCTCCTTTTTCTCTTCAAAAACTGGCAGGCCTCCCAGGGATATCAACTAAACATAGCATATCAAGATGCAGTAAGACTATACACCTCCCCTCTTATTAAGGCTAGAAGAGGCAAGCCAGTAGGAGAAAAGATTCCCAAGCATAGGTAAAAGAAAAAAAAAGTCATGGATACTCCTACTAATACTGTTAGGAGTGCGGCAAGAATACTAAGCTACACAACCATAATATATATGCACAGGACCTAGCTCTTACCTATACAGGTTCCATGGTTGCTGCTTCAGTCTCTGTGAGCCCCTATGAGCCCTGATTAGTTGATTTTGTAGACTGTGTTCTCCTAGTGTCATCAACACCTCCACTGCTTATAATCACTCCTTCCCCTCTTCTGCAGGATTCTGAGCTCTTCTCTTACATTTGTCTTTGCCTCATCCTTTTCACACATTCCCAGTTACTGTGGCATGTGCACTCTTATTACAATAGTATTACCAAGTAAATATCATTATTCTTTCTTTCTCTGATTGCTTCTTTGATACTATGATACTATGCATAAGAATTAGTTCAATTATTGGTGACTGCTCTTCTTGAGTTATTGGCCCTCAACAGAGAAGCTTAGCCTTGCAGTAAATGGGAATTAGAAGAGACCAAAACCTTGGAAATGTGAAGATTATGAGAGATTTTGGAGTTTTCAACACTAAATGGTATGCACTTATCACACCTCAGGTCTCAAGAATCTATGTGGAAGAGGAGGTACAAAAATTGTAAGAGTCAGAGGTGGTAGGTGACCCAAAAAAAATATAGTCTTCCAGACACAAGAAGACTGATACAGATTTTAACTCATAAAGACTGGGACGCCATGCACAAGACCTACACTGATTTAAACCTGTAGAAACCCAGCTCTGAGAAAAGCAAGTGAACACCAAGAAGCTATTTGGACCAGAAGCTGGGAAAGGGAAAATGAGTTTTCTTCACTGGAGTGCCACTGGGTTATATCAAATGCACTCCAGGACAGGCTCCATGCCCCAGAGGTAGTTGGCCAACACAAGACAGACTATTTTGTGCACTTTTTGTTTTACTTTAACTTGGAGGCTTTGTTTTATTGTTTTTTTTTTCAAATTGTCTGTTTTGATTTTCTTTTTTTTGTTGTCATAATTTTTAAAGAAGGAGACACACTCAGGGGGCAGCGGAGAATCTGGAAAAAGTTTGAGAATAAGAGGAATGTTGTATGGAAAAATTTATAAGTAACTTCTTATTAGTAAAAGTTAAACACCTAAATGAATGCTGGGTAACTTCTACTATTATTAAGACTTTTTAATTGTTTTATGTAATGAAAGGCCCAGATTCAGCAAAACATAAAATGAAATGCAAGTTCTGTCAAATATGAACTTTATAACCTAGGAAAAGTCTCTCTCCCTCTTTCTCTTTTCCATTTTATTTTTTTCTTTTTAATCTTCAAAGTCACGATAGCAATAATACCAACTTCTGGGATCAATGAATCACTAAATATCATAATTTTTTAAAAATATCTATCACATTACTTATCATAAAGTAAATGGTTTGTATATAGAAAGTAGCTTTATGATCAGAGTTAACAAAGTAAAATAGGAATTGATTCTTCCTAAATATTTTTTGTATTTAAAAGAAACATATTCAGGTTCTAGACATAATCTTGGATCTGAGTATTCAATATCATGGATAATAACAGTTTATTGTAGTTTGTTGATTAATTTTAAAAAATATTAACTTAAAGTTTAAATTTTTAAGTTGCATGGTATGGAACTGAGAGTTATCCATTCAATAAAAATATTTTTTAATTATAAGGGGAGAAGAGGTAGGGTGGCTGGGACTGGGAGGAGAAAAGCGAGGGGGCTACAGTGGGGATACAAAGTGAATAAATTCAAATAAATAAATAAATAAATAGATAAATAAAATTTACAACATAAGTGTATGAAGCGAGGTAGAAGACTCAAAGTTTCCCTTAAGACTGGAAGATATAAGGACTATAAAAAACATGCAGCTGGTTTAGCCTTTCTTCTTGGCATATGAAGAAAATTTAGTCAATAATGTAAACATAGAAAATGCAGTCCAGAGAAAATTATGTTCCTAGTTGCAATTTTTCTTTTACTTCTAACTCCAGGCATATTCAAAATCAAACATCCCTTAGATATCATAAGTGAATTAATAAGTTCTCCTTTGCTTCACTTAGTTAAAGTGAAAGTCATAAAAGACATCCCTTTAGTGCAGCTTCATAGTCCCTGCTTTGTTACCCCCAACAGTGGTGCTCAAACTGTCTGCACATATCATTTACCTAGAGAGCTTTAAGAATCTCAAAAATGCCCAAGCTATACCTTCCAAGACTCAGATATAGAGCACAGAGGTCAGTAATTTATAATTCACAAGTAAGTAGCCAAGAGTAACAACCATGATTCTACAGAGCAAGTCACCAGGTGATCTTTGGGGTCAGGTTAATATTCACTGACCTTGTTTGTTCTGTTTTCACTTTGGTTTGGTTAGGTGATTCTTTTGAGACACAGTCTTAAAATATAACTTGGTTCATTCACTTCTGGTTCTTTCTATGTAGTCCAGGCTTTCCTTCACTTGTGATCATCCTCCTATCTCAGCTTCTTCTGGAAATCTACTTAGCTCAGTATTAAATATATATATGTGTGTGTGTGTGTGTGTGTGTGTGTATCCAAAATGTGTGGGTTTTTTTTAATTGTTCCCATTTATCTTAAATCAATTGCTTTCATTGTTGCTTCCTCTTGAAGGATCCTTGCTTTTCTGCCCATAGGATGACAGAGGACAGTGGAGAAGCCAACAGACAAAACTCCCTGTTTGTATGGTTAATTTATAGAGATTTATAGAGACCTGGGTATTTCTCATCTAGAAAGTATGAATTAGAGATCTTCAACAGGCACTTTTTGTCTCTTTCCTCTTCACATTTTCTGGTGAGAGATGAAAGAGATGTTTTGCAAGAAGCATGTTCTCTTAGGAGGCTGTCAACACCAGAAAGTCCAGTTTAGAATTCTCCAAGCTTAATGGGGTACCCAAATTCCCTAAAGAAATTTTTTTCTAAAGATAACCAAGGATCATGTATGGATATAACCTAGAACATCGGATGAAGCTCATGGTAGCTCAATAACCAATTGGTTTCCCATAGCAAGGGGAACAGGGACTATCTCTGACAGGAACTCAATGGCAGGCTCTTTGACCTCCCTACCCCCCAAAGGAGGAGCAGTCCTGCTAGGACACAGAGGAGGACTTTGCAGCCAGCCCTGAAGATACCTGATAAAACAGGGCCAGAGGAAAGGGGAGGAGGTCCTCCCCAATCCGTGGACTTGGAAAGGGGCAGGGAGAAGCTGAGGGAGGGAGAGTGGGATTGGGAGGAAATAAGGGAGCGGGATACAGCAGGGATACAGAGTTAATATAATGTAACTAATAATAATAAACAATAAAAAATAAAAAAAGATAAGCTTTGGAGTCTCTATTTTAAATGTGCTAGGTAGGGCACAACAATATGTGTTTTGAATATGCCAAAGTGATTTTAAATTCTGACCCTACTTTAAAAACCAACCACGAAGAGCAGTAGTATGAAAAGTGGCTCATAGAAGTGTCATTAATTCTTTTTGTTTTTCATTAATTCTTAAAATAGTAAATCCAATGGAGTTTTGGGAAAGAAATACTAAAATTTCGACACATATAAGATAATCTTAATCTTATTTTCATACGTTTTGTAATGTTCAAAATTTAGTAAGCCAGTTTTACTGGTAATCTAAATATATACATCAAAATGCATGCATTTTATCACATGACTAAATATAATCAAAATAAACTGAATAAGAGACCCATAAGTTTCTTATATATTGATCGTTGGAATGCAGATTATATTTCCAGATATAAATATGCTTTCTTCCTGGAAAAAATATAACTTCATATTTTAAATGATATACACATTGTTTGAATGCAATCTAATATCAATGCAACATATTAATATTTAAAATTGAGCTGGGCGTGGTGGAACACGCCTTTAAGCCCAGCACTCAGGGTGGCAGAGGCAGGCAGATCACTGAGAGTTAGAGGCCAGCCAGGCCTACAAAGAGACTCTAGGATAGGCAAGGCTATACAGAGAAATCATGTGTCAATAAAATAAAATAAATTTGACAGGAATTTGGTGGCACCAAATGATACCTTTTCAGGTTTTTAAGGAAATAAGAAATAGTTTACTCTTGAGCTGAATACGAGTATGGCACAGGAACACAGATTCAGGCTGCCCACAATAACATTGTAGAAATTATTTTCCTACAGAACAAAAGAGAACAATAAATCAAAGGATTTTTACAAATAAATTGGTGGAAACATTTAATAGATAGGGTATAGCAATGCAGAAAAATTTGTGCTATAAGCATCAGAGGTTCTCTGACAATAGTCTTAGCATTTAAAGACTTTTTTTTTTTAGTAAAAATAGAATTATAATGCTTCTTCCTTCTCTTTTTCCTTCCAACCCTTCTAGCTATCCCTCTCATGTAATTACCATTTTCAAACTAATAACCACTTCTACTTTGATGAATGCACAAATGTATAAATAGTGCATGCTGAGTTCAATTTTGTTGTTTGTGTGTATATGGTTTTAGGGATGACCACTTTGTATTAGATAACCCATCAGGAGACTCATCCTTGGGAGAAGCTAATTCTCCCTCACCCAACAGCCACTAGTTGCCTGTAATTTTTTATTTTACCTCAGTGTCAGATCATGTGAACTTTCCCTCTTCTAGCTTTGTATATCTATTGATATTTACATCGTTCCAGTCTTCTTCATGTACACATTTCTAGAAGAAACTGCATTAGAGCAAACTTCCTGGTATTCTGGCTCTTACAATCTTCCCATCAAATCTTCAGCCATAATGGTGGAGGTGAGCCAACCTCAGGAATGTGATGTTTATGAAGCCCACCTACAGCTAACTCCTTCCCTTAAAGAATGGAGAGGGATCTGGCAGCATGTGACTGTGGGAGCATGATGGGAAGTGACATAGTGACTGTGAACCTCTCATGGCATCCTTCAGAAAATGTTGATCGTACATCGTAATTGAATGAACAAAGGCTCCGAGATGGTGGTGGCGTGGTATAGAAAGGGTCCCACAGGTATGGGATTTGGGACTGATTCAGATGGTCCACCGAGATGGTCCACCGCAGCAGACTATTTGCTTCATGCTGGCTCTGAAAGGAGCTCTCTACCAGCTGCGGATAGTTTGAATCTGAGGACTCTGGAGAGACAATAAATGCCAGAGCCCAGAGAGCATGAAGGAAAGAACGAGGCTGCTCCTGCTTCCCTCTTGCTGCTCCTAGTTGCTGTTGTGGAATAAGAAGTTGGAGATCTGCTGAAATAAGGATTGGATTGGCTCCAAGGAATCTGACGACCCTGATCTGCAGGAAGCAGCTAAGAAAGAAAGGCATTCCCTCTCCTACTAACTGTTTCTCTCTCCTACCTGGTTTTGGGGTAAAGGAAGGGATTGGTGTGGAGTACAGAAAAAAGGATAAACACAAATAAAAGAGTTTTTAAAATAAAAAAAAATCTTCAGCCATATTTCTTAATCTATAGATATGTGAGTTGTGATGTCTATAGATATATGAGTTGTAAAAAAAATGAAATTGGCTCCACAACGTCTTTTAATGTCAAGATAGTGTCCAGTTTCGGTTTTCTGAAATGGTCTTTATCTGCTATAAAAAGAAATTTCTTTGAAGGGGTGACAGCTGAATCACAGTTCTCTTTGGGTAAAAAAATAAGTATTTCCACAGTATGTAGAAATTATACACCTTTTTATTTTTTTAATTATTACAATATATTTACTTTCTATCCCAGCTGTAGTCCCTTCCCTTGTCCCCACCCAATCCTACCTTTCTTCCTTCTTCTCCCATGAATCACCCCCAGTACAGTGATAGGGGAGGTCCTCTTCCCTAATATCTGACCCTAGTCTATCAGGCCACATCAGGACTGGCTGCATTGTCTCCCTCCTTGACCTGGTACAGTTGTACTTACCCCAGGGGGAGGGGCATGATAAAAGAGTCAGCCACTGAGTTCATGTCAGAGACAGTCCTGCTCCCCTTACTAAGGAACCCACTTGGACACTGAGCTGCCATGGGCTACATCTGAGCCAGGGGTCTACATAACATCCATGAATAGTCCTTGGTTGGAGTATCAGTCTTTGCAAAGATACCTATGCCCAGAATTTTGTTTCTGTTGGTCTCCTTGTGGAGCTTCTATACCCTCCAGGTCTTTCTATCTGCCCCTTTTTCATAAGATTCCCTGCACTCTGCACAAAGTTTGGCTATGAATCTCAGCATCTGCTTCGATACCTGCTGGGTAGAGACATTCAGAGTCCCTCTGTGGTAGGCTCCTATCCTGTCCCATTCCCTGTCTTCTCCCTCTTCCAATGTCCACCCTGTTTTGCATTTTGGAAAGAGGATTGATCATCTTACCCAAGGTCCTCCTTCTTGCTTAGATTCCTTACATGTACAGATTTTAGTATGTTTATCCTATATTATATGTCTAATATCCACTGATGAGTGAGAATATACCATTTCTGTCTTTGTGTTTCTGGGCTACATCACTCAGAATGATCTTTTCTAGTTCCCACCATTTGCCAGCAAATTTCATGATTTCCTTGTTTTTAATTGCTGAGTAGTATTCCATTGTGTAGATGTACCACAATTTCTATATCCATTCATCCGTTGAGAGCCATCTGGGTTGTTTCCAGATTCTGGCAATGATGAATAAAGCTGCTAAAAACATAGTTGAGCAAATGTCCTTGTTGTATACTTGAGCATATCTCGGATATATGCTTAAGCGTGGTGTAGCTGGATCCTGAGGAAGCACTATTCCTAATTGTCTGAGAAATCGCTAGATTGATTTCCAAAGTAGTTGTACAAGTTTACATTCCCACCAGCAATGGAGGAGGCTTCCCCTTTCTACACATCCTCTCTATCAAGTGTTGTCACTTGAGGTTTTTATCTTAGCCATTCTGATGGGTGTAAGGTGAAATCTCAGGATTGTTTTGGTTTGTATTTCCCTGATGACTAAGGATGTTGAGCATTTCTTTAAGTGTTTTTCTGCCATTTGATATTCCTGTATTGAGAATTATCTGTACCCCATTTTTTAATTGGATTACTTGATTTGTTGCAGTTTAATTTCTTGATTTCATTATATATTCTGGATATTAGACCTCTATCAGATATAAGACTGTTGAAGATCCTTTCCCAATCTGAAGACTGTCATTCCGTTCTGATAATAGTGTCCTTTGCTTTACAGAAGCTTTTCAATTTCATGAGGTCCCATTTATTGATTGTTGCTCTTAGAGCCTGTGTTGTTGGTGTTCTGTTCAGGAAGTTGTCCCCTGTGCCAATGAGTTCATGTCTCCTTCCCACTTTTTCTTAAAGATGTTAAGTGTGTCATGTTTTATGTTGAGGTTTTTGATCCACTTGGACTTTAGTTTTGTGCAGGGTGATAAATATGGATCTATTTGCATTTTTCTCCATGTAGATATCCAGTTAGACCAGAAACATTTGTTGAAGATGCTATCTTTTTTGCATTGTATGGTTTTAGCTTCTTTGTAAAAAAAAAAAAAAAATAAAGTATGCATAAGTGTGTGGGTTTATTTCTTGGTCTTCTATTTGATTCCATTGATCAACCATTCTGTTTCTATGCCACTACCATGCAGTTTTTATTACTATTGCTCTGTTATACTGCTTGAGATCAGGGATGGAGATACCTCCAGAAGCTCTTTTATTGTACAGGATTGTTTTAGCTATTCTGGTTTTTTGTTTGTTTGTTTTTCCATATGAAATTGAGAATTGTTCTTTTAGGGTCTGTGAAAAAAATGTGTTGGAATTTTGAAAGAAATTGCATTGAATTTGTAGATTGATTTGGCAGGATAGCAGTTTTCACTGTGGTAATCCTACTGTTCCATGAGCATGGGAGATATTTCCATATTCTGATATATTCTTGGATTTCTTTTTCAGAGACCTGAATTTTTTTCAAACATGTCATTCCTTTCAAGCAGGTCTTTGAAACAGATCTTTCTAGCTTGGTTTGAATCACACCAAAGTACTTTATGTTGTTTCTGGCTAGTATGAAGGGTGTTGTTTCCCTAATTTCTTTCTCAACCCTTTTGTCAACCCTTTTGTCTTTTGTATACAGAAGGGCTACTAGATTTTTTGAGTTAATTTTGTATCCAACCTCTTTGCTGAAAGTGTTTATTAGCTGAAGTAGTTCCCTCGTAGAATGTTTGGAGTCACTCATGTATACTATCATATCATCTGTGAATAGTCACACTTTGGTTTCTTCCTTTCCAATCTGTATACCCTTGATCATTTTTAGTTATCTTATTGATCTATCTAGGACTTCAAGAACTGTGTTGAAGAAATACAGAGATAGTGGGCAGCCTTGCCTTGTCCCTGATTTCAGTGGGACTGAATTAAGTTTCTCTCCAATTTTTTTGATGTTGGCTAAAGGTTTGCTATATGTTATCTTTAGTATGATTAGGTATGTGTCTGTATCCCTGATCTCTCCAAGACTTTAAACATGAATGGGTGCTGGAATCTTCAAAGGCTCTTTGGGCATCTAAGTAGATGATCATGTGGTTTTTCTCCTTCAGTTTTTTTTTTTTTTTATGTAGTGGATTACATTGATGGATTTCCATATATTGAACCACCCCTGCATGCCTGGAATAAAGCTTACTTGGTAATGGTAGATGATATCTTTGATGTGTTCTTGGATTCAGTTTGCAAGTATTTTATTGAATATTTTTGCTTCAATGTTCATGAGAGTGATAGGTCTAAATTTCTCTTTTTTGTTGGGTCTTTGTGTAGTTTAGGTATCAAAGTGACTGTGGCCTCAGAGAATGAGTTCAGTAATGTCCCTTCTGTTTCTATTTTGTGGAATAGTTTGAAGAGTATTGGAGTTACCTCTGCTTTGAAGATCTGCTAGAATTTTGTGCTGACGTTATCAGGCCCTGGGTTTGTTTGTTTGTTTGTTTGTTTTGTTTTGTTTTGTTTTGTTTTTAGAGGGGAGATTTTGATGACTGCTTCTTTTTCTTTGGGGGATATAGGACTATTTAATCTATTTTCCTGATTTTTATTTAAATTTAGTAAATGGAATCTATCAAGAAAACTGTTCATTTCATTTAGATTTATAAATTTTGTAGCATATACGTTTTTGTAGTAAGACCTAAGGATTGTTTGGATTTCCTCACTTTCTGTCGTTATGTCCCCTTTTTCATTTCTGATTTTGCTTATTTGGGTAGTTTCTCTCTGCCTTTCAGTTAGTTTGGCTAAGGGTTTATCTAGTTGATTTTCTCAAAAAAAAAAAAAAAACAGCTCTTGGTTTCATTGATTCTTTGAATTGTTTCTTTGTTTCTAATTTATTGAGTTCAGCTCTGAGCTTGATCATTTCCAATCAACTACTCTTGGATGTATCTGCTTCTTTTTTTCTATGGCTTGATGTGTACTGATATGGTGTTTGTATGAACTTTCCTCTTAGCAATGCTTTCATTGTGTCCCATAAGTTTAGGTAAGTTGTGCCTTCATTTTCATTGAATTTTATGAAGTCTCTAAATTCTTTTTTTCATTTCCTCCCTGACCATTGTGTATAGATGTTTAGTTTCCATGTGAATGTCGGCTTTTTATTATTTTTGTTGTTGTTGAGGTCTGTAAGCCATGGTGTCCTGATAGGATACAAGAGATTATTTCAATCTTCTTGTATCTGTTGAGGCTTAATTTGTGCCCAAGTATATGGTCAATTTTGGAGAAGGTTTCGTAGGGTGCTAAGAAGAAAGTACAGTGTTTTAAATTTGGGTGAAACGTTCTGTAGATATCTATTAGGTCCATTTGATTTTGGACCTCTGCCGGTGTCATTGTTTCCATATTTAGTTTCTGTCTAGAAGGTCTGTCCCTTGGTATGAGTGGAGTGTTGAAGTCTCCCATTATTAAGATATTGGATTCGAAGTGTGGTTTAAGCTTTAATCACATTTCATTTACAATTGTAGGTGTTCTTGTATTTGGGGCATAGATGTTCAGGATTGTGATATCCTCATGGTGTATTTTTTCCTTTGATGAGAATGAAGTGTCCCTCCTCAATTTTTTGTTTAATTTTAGTTGAAAACCTATGTTATAAGATATTAGGATACCTACTCCAGCTTGATATCTGGGTCTGGTTGTTTGACAAGCCTTTTTCCAGCCTTTTTCAAGGTAGTATTTATCTTTGTTGCAGGGGTGTGTTTACTGGATGAAGCAGAATGTTGAATCCCGTTTCTGTGTGCAGTCTGTTAGTCTGTATCTTTTTATTGGAGAGTTGAATTCGTTGATGTTGATAGATAATAGTGACCAATGAATATTAGTTCCTTTTATTCTGGACTTGGTGTTACTATGTTTCTATGCTTGTTTTATTTTAATTTTTTGTTGTGACATTATATATTCCCTGTATTTTCTTGAGTGTAGTTGATTTTGTTAGGTTGGAATTTTCCTTCTAGTGTCTTCTGTATGTCTAGGTTGCTGTGTAGATATTGTTTCAGTTTAGTTTTGTCATGGAATATTTTGTTTTCTCCATCTATGTTGATTGAAAGTTTTGCTGGGTATAGTAGTGTGAGTTGACATCTGTGATCACTAAGCTTCTGTATGACATCTGTCCAGGCCCTTCTGGTTTTCATTATTTCTGTTGAGAAGTCTGGTGTGACTCTGAAAGTTCTACCTTTATATGTTACCTAGTATTTTTCCCTTGCTGCTTTTAATATGTTTTGAATATTATGTGACACAAAGAGTTTCTTTTCTGGTCTAGTCTATTTGGTATTCTGTAGGTCATTTGTTTGTTTATGAACATCTCTTTCTTTAAGTTGGGAATTTTTTCCTCCATGATTTTCTTGAAAATATTTTCTGGACCTTGAAGCCTAGAATCTTCTGTTTCATCTATTCCTATTATTCTTCAGTTTGGTCTTTTCATGGTTTCCTTGATTTCTGCTATGTTTTGTGTCAGGACATTTTCTGATTTTATGTCTTTTTTTTTGAGAGATTTATTGATTTTTTTCAATTGTGTCTTCAGCGCCTTAGAGTCTCTCCTCCTCCATATCTTGAATTTTGTTGGTGATGCTTACCTCTGTGGTTTCTGATCTCTTTGTTATGTTTTCCATCTCCAAGAGTTTCTCTGTGTGTGTTTTCTTTATTGATTCTAATTCCATTTTCATGTCTTGTACCATTTCCTTTGTTTGTTTGTATATGGATTCCTCTCTGTCCATGATGGCCTCTATTTTTTTATTAGTCTCCTCTCTATATGTTGCTATATGTGTGTCTATTTGTTTGGCTGTATTTTCCTGTATTACTTTGAGAGCTTTTTTCATGTCCTCTGTATGTGCCTCGAATAACTGGATAAGCATAGATTTGAGCTCATTTTTATGTGCTTCCGACGAATTAAAATATCTGCTGATTTTTAGGGTTCCCATGATGTCTTGATTTTTGCTATAGCCTTCTGCTTATCCATAAACATCGTTATTTGTTCCTGGAGCCTGTACTGCAGACTAGAGTCTGTAGTATTCTTCAGGAAGGTGAGAGAGGTGCATCAGTTTGAGAGTGGATGTTGGTGTTTCAGCTGTTGCTAAGGAAGGAAGGTGGCAGGTGCATGTGCACAAGTGTGGGAGTGTGTATGGAAGTGTGCCTTGGAGGACAGTGTGCTAGTGCATACAGATGCTTAGGGTGTAGCATAAGTGCAGTTGGTGTTTTTGACGTGTTTTGTGGGTACAGTGTGCATGTTCAGGTGCCCTGAATGGCTCAGTGGCCCACATACCTATGGTGGTGTTGTGCTCCAAGGGTTCAGATCTGTCTGGGTTGCACCATCTTGGCTCCAGGAATTATTTGCCTACACTCTACTTGGAGGCCCACTGTATGGGGGCTTCAATGTTGAGAATGCTGTCTTAAGGATCCTTATGTTGCCCACAGTGGGGAGTGTGAGTAAGAGGCATCTACTGCCTGGCTGCTAGTTTAGAGGGATCCTGGATCCGGAGCTCTGCATGCACTTGCTTGAGGGTGCACTCTCTGACTCACAGTCCTATGTGAAAAGCACAGGGGTCCTTGTCTTCCCTACCCCCATTCTCTACTCTCAGATTTGGGACCATAGGGACAAATGAAAGTGGAGGAGATCTGTCAGTGGTGTCTGCTCTTTGGCCACAGTGCAAGGAGGCCCATAGTTGGTGCTGTCTCTGCAGTCTCAGTCATGGAGCACAGAGGCTTATTCTTGGGGCAGAAGTTGCCTGCTGCAGCAGCCAAACAGAAACTCCTGTACTTGGGGATGCATCCACTGTGTCAGTCACCAAGCTTGGAGGCTCCTACCACCTCTGCCTCCACCATCTCAGTCACAGAGCAACAAGGCTCATTCGTGCTTGGGGTAGTAGCAACCACTGCAGTACCAGTGAAATAGGAAAGCCTGTGCCTAGATCCAAACTGTCCCAGCTCAAGGTTTGTCCCCTCTAGCCCAGGAAACCACAATATCGCTATCCTGGCTTCAGCCTCCTCTCCATTCATCAGTTAAAAGTTTCAGATCTTCTGCCCCTCAAATAATGTACACACTGGTTGCAGCCATCTTGGAGCCCCCTCCGAATAATACACCTTTTAAAAGTAGTCAAACTGTATTGACACCGTTTTCTCTTGTATTCTATAGGGAAGCTTTCACACTGGCTCTTTTTTCTTTTAGGAAACTTTTTTAATGTTTCCCAAATTCTGGATCCTGAACCATTAACAACAAATAGTTTGCCCTGGCAGAAAACAGAGTTGGTGTCATTTGAGTCCTTGATAATTTTTTAACTTTCCCTGTAGCATGATTTAAGAAGTTTCTCTCTAATTAAATCCTCCAGTCCTAACCTAGTGTTACTTTATGTGGTCAATTAACAGAGAAATATATAACAAAACTCTACAGTTTCTGTAATTCTTCGCTAATTTCTGGATCAATTGAAAAATGACTGATATTTAAAAGAGCCAATTATTGTTCCTACTGAAGTCTGAATGTTACTGTTCCTTAAAGATATTTCCACATTGTTTTCAATAGTACCTTGATAAAATGATTCTAGACAAGTTTGATGTGAAAAAAATACTGCTCAAGGAATAGTCTGTTTAAAGATTTTGATCCTAAAATGTAAATGTTCATGAGAAAATATTTCAATAATTTAGCAAAAGGGTATTTTTGAAGTAAATCAGGTCAGGGACAGTCTAGGGAGAAAGGCTAAGCAGTATATAAAAAGTTACAGTTAAGTAAGAACAAAATGTTCTGTAATACTATTACACAATAAGGTCTTCATAGATAACAGTAGTGTAGTCAATATTACAAAAAAAAAAAAAGGATTTTAAAAGTTCTCACCATAAAGAAATGGCGAATGTTTCAGCATACATGCTTAATCTGATTTAAACATCACCCACACACTACATTGTACTTCATTGACATGTACATTTTTATATATCTCATATAAGAGACTAAAAATAAATTTTAAAAACATAGTCAAGGCTTTCTCAAAGTGCCATCTAACTGTAAGTTGAGTTCCAAGACCTGTGATGAATAAGAAGAGAAATAAGGTAGCATCTTCCACATGGGAAATCATTGTCCTTGAAGAGAGAAGGACATTTACTTAAGTCAAAGGAGGAGTTGATAAACTCTCTGATATAACTACAACAAAAGCACTTCTGGAAAATAAGAAACAAAGGCAACTATTTCAAGTGTAAGCCCTTAGAGAAGATTTATGGTGCTTTTATTGAGAGGCAAGATGGAATATTATTGCCAAAAAAGAAAGAACAAACAAAAGCCCTATGTTGAGACAAAGTTGGATGTAGTTAAGAAAACTAAAAGTACCAAGAATAATTGTTTATGTCACTATTTCCGGCACACAGGAGGCAGACAGAAGAGTTTGAGTTCAAGGACAGCCTGGGCCACATACCAAGATGTTATACAGATAGATAGATAGATAGATAGATAGATAGATAGATAGATAGATAGATAGATAGATAGATAGATAACAAATAAATAAAAGTTACAAAGGAAAGGTAGAAGGAAGAAATCAAAAGAAATTAGGGGTTAACAATAAATATTTGTACATTTTTTGCTTATTCTCACTGATAAGTGTAGTCTTTACTGGTAATCAAGGAAACTTCTCTATACAACACAGAGAGACTGCTACAGAAAATCGCAACCTATCAAAATGAAGAGTTACGGAGCCCAATCCAAATGAATAGATATAGAAAAAATAGTCCCACACCTAAGACTCAAGGAACATTGTGAATGAAGGGTCTGAAAGATTGTAAGAGCCACAGAACCATGGAGTTTTTCTGAGGTGACGACTCCTAGTAATGTCAAAAGCTACACCCATAACCTCTCACTAACATGTCTGTCTAAATGTTATGTGAACAAGGAGGACAATAAAGAACATGCCAACATGGATGTGGAAAAGCCCATGAAGACTCAGCCTTACACAAATAACTACAGGCAACTGAGAAATGCTGGGAGGAGGACAATAGGTCTTCTCAGGGAGGAGCATACCAATTTGTTGTCCAGAGTCAAATGATCAGCCATGAAAACACACACAAACACATATATATATGTAACAGTATATGGACACAACAGGACATATTTATGCATAGATCTAGAAAGCCAGAAAAACAGTTGCAAAGGGTGATTTTTTAAAAGGGTCCATTACCATGAGGAGGAGCTAAACAAACTACTAAATGAAGTAAGGAAATCAATTCATAATCTAAATAAGGACTCCATAGCCTACTCTAGGGAAACCTGTTCATCCATCTTCATTGCTGCTATACTCACAAAAATAAGAAATGGAAATAGCCTAGATGCCTATCAAATAATACTGAAAAAGTTTGATGCATGTACACTATGCATTACTGTTCAACTACTTAAAAATGAAATGATGAAATGTATGAGTAAAGTATAGGTCCAGGTTACATCACCCAATGAAATGAAAGTCACATATTTTCTCTCATTTAGGGATGTTAGCTTTGAATCCTCAAATATGCACATTTCATTAGAGGTCAGGAAATCACTAAGGGGCCATTTGGACAGCTTATTTCTTTAATTTTTTATATTAATTATAAGTTATTTACTTTATATCCGAGCTGTAGTACCACCCTTCCTCATTCCCTCCCAATCCCATCCACCTTCCCTCATCTCCTCCCTGACCCTCTCTAAGTCCACTGATAGGAGAAGTCCTCCTCCCTTTCCATATGACCCTAGTTTATCAGGTCTTATCAGGATTGACTGCAATGTCCTCCTCTGTGGCATAGCAAGGCTGCTCCTCCCTGTGGGAGGGGGTGTCAAAGTGCCTGCCACTGAGTTCATGTCAGAGACAATCCTTGTTCTCCTTACTAGGGTACCCACTTGGATACTGAGCTTCCATAGGCTACATCTGAGCATGGGTTCTAGGTTATATCAATGCATGTTCCTTGGTTGGAGAATACCCCTGTGCCCAGATATATTTGGTTCTCTCCAGGTCTTCCTAACTCCACTTTCTTTCATATGATTCCTTGTATTCTGCCCAAGGTTTGGTTATGAGTCTCAGCATCTTCTTTGATACACTGCTAGGTAGAGTCTTTCAGTGGCCCTAGAGGTAGGCTCCTGTCCTGTTTCTTGTTTTCTCCTACTTCCAGTGTTCATCCTATTTGTCTTTCTCAGTGAGGATTGATCATCTTACCCTGGGACCTCCTTCTTGTTTAGTATCTTTAGGTATACAGATTTTAGTATGTTTGTCTTATCTTATAGGGCTAGAATCCACTTATAAGTGCTTATATATCATGTGTGTGCTTCCGCTTCTTGGCTACCTCACTCAGGTTGATCTTTTCTAGATCCCACCATTTGCCTGCATATTTCATGATTTCCTTTTTTTAATTGCTGAGTAGTATTCCATTGTGTAAATGTACCAAAATTTCTGTATCCATTCATCCACTGATGGACATCTGGGTTGTTTCCAGATTCTGAGCATTACGAATTAAGTTGCTACAAACATGGTTGAACAAATATCCTTGTTGTGACCTTCCAGAACAGAACACCAGCAGCACAGGCTCTAAGATCAACAATCAATAAATGGGACCTCATGAAACTGAAAATCTTCTGTAAAGCAAAAGGACACTGTCGTCAGAACAAAAGGATAGCCTATGGACTGGGAAAGGAACTTCACCAACCCTATATCTGACAGAGAGCTAATATCCATAATTTATCAAGAACTAAAGAAGTTAAAAAGCAACAAATCAAGTAATCCAATTAAAAGATGGAGTTCAGTGCTAAACAGAGAATTCTTTCTAGAGGAATATAGAATGGTAGAGAAACACTTACAGAAATGCTCAACGTCCTTAGCCATCAGGGAGATGCAAATCAAAGCGACCCTCAGATTTCACCTTACACCCATCAGAATTGCTAAGAGCAAAATCTCAAGTGACAGCACATGCTGGAGATGTTGTGGAGAAAGGGGAAATCTCCTCCATTGCTGGTGGGAATGTAAACTTGTACAACGACTTTGGAAATCAATCTGGCACTTTCCCAGACAATTATGAATAGCACTTCTTTGAGATCCAGCTATAGCACTCCTAGGCATATATCCAAAATATGCTCAAGTACATAACAAGGGCATTTGGAGGGCTTCTTAAGGAAGGGGAGATAGAACACAATTTTTATTTTTTATATTAATTACAGTTTATTCACTTTATATCCCAGCTATAGCCTACTCCCTCATTCCTTTCCAATCCCACCTTCTCTCCCTCATCCCCTCCCATAGCCCTCTCCAATTCTACTGATAGGGGAGATCCTCCTCCCCTTCCATCTGACCCTAGCTTATCAGGTCTCATCAGAAATGGCTGCATTGTCTTCCTCTGTGGCCTGGTAGGCTGCCTCCCCCTCAGGAGGAGGTGATCAAAGAGCCAGCCAATGAGTTAATGTCAGAGATAATCTCTATTCCCCTTACTAGCGAACCGACTTGGATAAAATGAGCTGCGATAGGCTACATCTGAGCAGGGTTTCTAGGTTATCTCCATGAATGATCCTTCATTGGAATATCAGTCTCAGAAAAGAACCTTATGCCAAGATTTTTGGTTCTCTTGCTCTTCTTGTGGACCACCTGTCTCTTCCAGGTCTTTCTATCTCCCCCTTCTTTCGTAAGATTCCCTGCACTCTACCCAAAGTTTGGTTATGAGCCTCAGCATCTGCTTTGATACACTGCTGGGTAGAGTCTTTTAGAGGCCCCCTGTGGTAGGCTCCTATCCAGTTTCCTGATTTCTCCTTCTTCCAATGTCTGTCCCATTTACCTTTCTGAGTGAAGAACGATCATCTTACCCATGGTCCTCCTTCTTGCTTAGCTTCTTTAGGTGTACAGAGTTTAGTATGTTTATCCTATATCATATGTCTATTATGCACTTATAAATGAGTATATACTTTGTGTGTATTTCTGCTTCTGGGATACCTCACTCACAATTATCTTTTCTAGATCCCACCATTTGCCTGCAAATTTTATGATTTCCTTGTTTTTAATTGCTAAATATTATTCTTTTGTGTAAACATATCTCAATTTCTGTATCCATTCTTCTGTTGAGGGACATCTAGGTTGTTTCCAGGTTCTGGCTATTACAAATAAAGCTGCTGCTGACATGGTTGAGCAAATGTCCTTGTTGTGTACTTAAACATATTTTGGTATATGTGGTATAGCTGGACACATTTTTAAAGGCTTAAACTGGAATAATGGGACTGGAAACAAGAAGAAATACATTGGAGTGGAGAAGCAGAGGGTATAGTAGAGGAAGAAGTCTCCTAAAATATACATATATATCACTTAGGAGAAACTGAGTTTCTATAGCCTGGCTCCACTTGCTATTCTCTCTTTACTCCCAGAGTGTGGATTCAATATGATTGTCCAGGCTTCTCTGCTCCTATGACCATACCTTCCCTACATGTTGACTTGTCTTCCCACCAGGACAGACTCGATAGCCCTAGAACTGTAACCAAATTAAATCCTTTCACTCTCAAATTATTTTTGTCAGGATGTTTTATTACAGCAACAACAAAATGAATAAAGGTTACAACACATACAAACTAGAAAATACAATGTCAAGTGAAATAAAGTATACACAGAAGGACAACAATTCTACTTATGTAGCATATCTGAAATAGGTACCTTCATAAGAATAGAGATTAGGGAAAAGCTGATAGCTCACTCAGTAAATTGCTTGCCTCGTAATCGCTGGGAATAAAATGAGAGTTTCATTTCCCCATAATTTACATAGGAAAAAAAATAAGCCAGGTGTGGTGTCGGATCCTAATAATATGAGATTGTGAAGGGAAACCATGCGGATTTCTGGGGCTTGCTAGCCTGCCACTCAGTATAATTCCAGGCCAATGGAAGACCTTTACTCAAAATTAGTGACATATAGACTCAAAACAAACCAGTTTACAGGTTATTAATACAAGCAAGGACTATGGTCAAAATGTTATTCGATGCTATTGAATATGATTATGAAATATTTTTAGGTGAAGAAAATTTTTGGAAATAGATAATGAGATTTCATATCATTTTATATGTAATTAATGCCACTATGTTGCATACATAAAAATTGTTAAAATGGTAAATGTTTTGCCACAGCAAGTAGGTAAAAAAAATAAAACCACATTTATTTATAAACGATAGTATCTACCCAAATGATTTTTTTTTTATTTTGCAGGAGAGATATTGCAAAGGTTTGAGTTTGTGCTACCCTCTATGTTAAAACTACTGACCTCTAAGGTGCATATAACACACATGTCTGTAACCCCAGTACTTGGTTGACAGGAACAGGAAGATCGTTTGTCATTTGATAACAGCCAGGTCTACATGAGAGACCCTGTCGCAGAAAACTTTTTGACTTGAAATAAAATAAAAATAGAAACTATCCTCTTAATCTTTGATTTCTAGGAGAGGGTAATATCCAAAACCAGTGTCCTGGCCATTATCTTCAAGTGTCATGCTTTGAAATGCTTTCATGATCATGTTGTTCTACCACACCATATCACTTGCTCATAGCAGTAGGTCAAGCTCACCATGCACTCCTTGCTGACAATGGCTCCAGCATGTGCAAAGCTGGCTTCTAGGGTAATGATATTTCCCCCACTTTCTTCCCCTCCATTTTGGACCACTTAGGCACTAGGGAATAATGGTGGGCATGGGCCAGAAGGATTCCTCTGTGGTTGATGAGGTCCAGAGCAAAAGAGGCATCCTGACCCTGAAGTACCCCCATTGAACCTGGCATTGTCCTCAACTGGGATGATGTGGAGAAAACCTATCACTACACATTCTACAAGAAGCTACATATGATCCCTGAAGAGCACTCTGTGCTTACAGAGGCCCCACTGGAATCCTAAGACCAACCATGAACAGATGACCCAGATCATATTTGAGACCTTCAACACCTTATCTAGGCCGTGCTGTTGCTGAATGCCTCTGGTCATACCACTGGCATTGAGATATACTCCAGAGATAGGGTTCTCCCATTTATGAGGACTGTGCTCTTTCTCATGCCATCCTGCATCGGGATCTAGCTGCCAGGGACCTGGCAGACTACCTCATGAAGATCCTGACTGAGTGTGGCTAGTTTCACTACCACAGCTGAGAGGGAAATTGTGCATGGCATCAATGAGAAACTATGCTATTTTGTCCTGGACTTTGAGCAAGAGATGGCCACTCTGCTATCCTCTTCCCCCCTGAAGAATAGCTATGTGCTCCCTGATGTCCAGGTCATCATTATTGGCAATGAGTGGTTTTCCTGCTCTAAGGCTCTTTTCCAACCTTCTTTCCTGGGTGTGGAATCCTCTGGCATACACAAAACTCAATTCCATCATAAAATGTGACAACAACATCCGCAAAGACCTCTATGCCAACACAGTGCTGTCTGGTGGTACCACCATGTACCCAGGCATTGCAGACCAGATTCAGAAGCAGATCATTACTCTCTCTCTCAGTACCATGAAGATCAAGATCATTGTCCATCATGAGTACAAGCACTCTGTGTAGATCAGTGGCTCCATCTTGGCCTCACTGTCCACTTTCCAGCAGATGTGGATCAGCAAACCCAAATGCACTGAGTCTAGCCACTCCATTGTGCATTGCAAATTCTCCTAGGTGGACTTTTAGTAAGCTTTCTTTAACTTGTGTAGGGAAAAAATGATATCATTAGTATGAATTTATTTGTTTGGTTTGGGGTTTTGTTGAGATTATTTTTTTAATGTTTGGGGGTTTTGTTTTGTTTTGGTGCTTTTAACTCAGGATTTAAAAACGGGAATAACCAGTCTGAACAAGCACACCCCCCTATAGGTCCCCAGTGTGGCTGAAGACTGTTTCTATTTTGTTTGTTTGTTTGTTTGTTTGTTCATTTAATAATCATTCCAGGTATCAATGAGATATATGGCTATAGAAAGGCCTCACTCTTCCAAAAGCTGCTTTCAGGTTTGAGAAAAGAATAGTCAAGTCCTTGACCTGTGTCCACACCAAGGAGGTGAAAGCATTTCTTCTAAGTAAATTTATACTGTAATTTTTTAAAAAGAAATCTTCTGCCTTAATACTTTCTTTTTTTATATTTTGAATGGTCAGCTATAGTGACACCCCTTTTTTGTCCCCCTAATTTGATGTACAAAGGTCTCCCTGGGAGTGGATTGAGGGGTTGAGATAGTCAAGACTTACCTGTACACTGACTTGAAAGCAGTTTAATAAAAATACGCACCTTACCAAAAAAAAAAAAAAAAAAAAAAAGATCAGAGGTGAGGTGAGGTTGTAAAAGGAGCTTTAAGTAATCTCATTCTTTTGATATTATATAAATTATTTAAATATTTTATTAGTTCTGTTTTTGCCATATTCATCCTGTGTTTCTGTGGAGAAAAACAATTTCCTTGATATTTGTCACGACCACTGGCTCCTAAAATGTCTCTGCTCCCAGGTCTGTAAAGATTCCTGGGGCTTGCGGGGTAAGATATGATGATGCATGCCCAATTTAAGGATCAACACTCCATAGTCTCCTACTCTCTGTATCTTCACCAGTTTGGGGTTTCAGTGTTAACTATCATGTATTGTAAGCAGCTTATTGAACTCAAATATATTTAGCAACATCTAAATACCAATAGTCTAGAAATACTGAGTACAATATAAGCATTTACAAACAAGTCATATTTCAATTATGAGTTTAATTTATTTTAAATTAAATTAATTTTCTTATAAGTGAGGTTTTCTAGAATATTGGTCTCTTTGAGACATTTTATTCCTCCACAATATCATAAATACATAATGTACTTTAATAACACTCCCTTGCGTTATTGTCTCTTTTTCCTTTCCTGGCCCTGCTGAACATCTTCTTCACAAGAAGTCCCTATTGTGCTTTCCTATCTTTTCTTTGTGTATGATACATTATGTTTAATTACAGTAGAGATTCCTTCATAATTGTCACCCCATTGATGTCTTTTCCAGAACCACTAAAAACAATATCTTTAAATTTTAGGTGAATTGTGTTTTCCTTTGAACACAGCGCTTTATTAAATCTGATCAGCTTTATCCAGATCACATTAAAAATGGCTTAGAGAGTTGATTTCTGAAATTTAAGTAATGAAAAAAAGTATTTAGAATAACCACACAAAAGATCTGTAATGAGAACTATATGTAGTCAATTCTTAAGTTTACATGCACTGAACTACAAATAAAACAAGTGTTTATTTCTTTTGTTTTGTTATTTTCCTTTTTATTTTTAAATTAATTACAGTTTATTCCCAGCTATAGCCCCTTCCCCCATTTCCTCCCATTCCCACCCTTATTCCCTTGCCCTCTCTAAGTCCACTGATAGGGGAGGTCCTCTTACCCTCCCATCTGGCCCTAGCCTATAAGGTCTTATGAGGACTTGTATGCATTGTCTTCCTCTGTAGCCTGGTAAGGCTACTACCCCATCAGGTGGAGGTGATCAAAGAGCCAGCCACTGAGTTCATGTCAGAGACAACCCCTATTCCCCTTAATAGGGACACATTTGGACACTGAGCTGCCATGGGCTACATCTGTGCTAAGGGGAACCCACTTGGACAATGAGCTGTTCAGGGGTTATAGCTTATCTCCGTGCATGACCCTGGGTTGGGGTATCAGTCTCAGAAAAGACACTTTGGCACAGGATTTTTGGTTATGTTGCTCTCCTTGTGGAGCTCCTTTCCCCTCCAGGTCTTTCAGTCTCCCCATTCATTCATAAGATTCCTTGCTTTCTGTCTAAAGTTTGGCTGAGTCTCAGCATCTGCTTTGATACCCTACTGGGTAGAGTCTTTCAGAGGCCCTCTGTGGTACACTCCTGTTATGTTTCCTGTTTTCTCACTCTTCCAATGTCCGTCCCATTTCCCTTTCTCAGTGAGGATTGATCATCTTACAAGGATCCCCTTTTTGATTAATAGGAGGGGTAAAGAATGCACTTTTCTGTGTCTATAAGGACAAATGTTTATAGAATTTTGTTAATATTGTGATGGTTTAGTAAATTAGTGGTTGAAGATTCTTTTTTAATAACCATGATTTCATTTAGGTAGGTGTCCAGTACCAATCATGTACCCTCTTATTGAGTGGGTCTTAAGTCCAATTAGAGAGTAATTAGTCACCACAAATGGTGTGTCTGCCACTACTCTATACTTTCGGTTATTGTACCATGCTGGTCACTGATATGATTCATAAACATCATAGTTGGGTCAGACTGTAGGTTGCCTCCCTCTTTTGAAGGACTTCATAAAACCTTGCAGTACAATGAAAGCTAGTCCTCTGGAAGGAGGCGTTCAGGTCCATTCCAGCTCAGGTGCCTCTAGGCCCTGTTTCTGAAGTGCACAGTGTTGTAAGAGGCAGAAATTCAGGAACTTTGCAGTGAGGTTTTATCTCCTACTAACATCAATAGCTATTCCATTAAAGTCTCAGCAACATCACCACCCAAATGTGAACTAAACAAAAAGGACAACAATGAACACAAGAAACTGAACAAGGACAAGTCTATGAGTTCTCACCTTTACACAAAGACTTATAAGCAACTAAGAAAAGCTGGGAGCAAAAGAAGAGGCTCTCCTCAGGGAAAAACATACCAATTGGTAGTCTAGTACTAAACAGTCAGCCCTGAAAAGATACATATGGGTAA
This sequence comes from Meriones unguiculatus, assembly GCF_030254825.1. Taxonomy (NCBI): domain Eukaryota; kingdom Metazoa; phylum Chordata; class Mammalia; order Rodentia; family Muridae; genus Meriones; species Meriones unguiculatus. Next base: position 78,391,726 of record NC_083369.1, on the reverse strand, counting down.
CATTATATAGACTGAGCAGATAATATTTAGGTACACATACACAGAGACAGACAGACATGTAATGAAAAGATGGGCCATGAATTTGATAGATAGAAAAGAGAGGTATATAGGAGATTTTGGAGAGAAGAAATAGAAGGAAATTAAGTAATTATAATATTAAAAAGTGACCCATTAAAATCTGTGCATCTAAAGAAACTAAGCAAGAGAGAGGACCTTAACTAAAACACTCAATCCCCATCCTGAAAGGCAAAGAAGATGGATATCAGAAGAAGAAAACAGGAAACAACCTAGGAACCTGCTACAAAGGGCCACTGAAAGCCAGAAAAAGAAAACAGGAAACAAACTAGGAACCTGCCACAGAGGGTATCTGAAAGCCTCTGCCCTGCAGACTATCAAAGCAGATGCCGAGCCTGATGGCCAACTGTCGGGCAGAGTGAATGGAATTTTATGTACAAAGTGGGAAATAGCAAGAGCTGGAGAGGACAGGAACTCCACAAGAAGAGCAACAGAACAAGAGAATTTGAACACAGGGAACTTCCCAGAGACTCATACTCCAACCAAGGACTATTCATGGAGATAACCTAGAACCCCTGCACAGATGTAGCCCATGGCAATTCAGTGTCCAAATGGGTTACATAGTAATGGGAAGTGGGACTGCCTCTGACATAATCTGATTGGCCTGCTCTTTGATCACCTCCCCCTAATGGGGGAGCAGCCTTACCCGGCCACAGAAGAGGACAATGCAGCCACTTTTGATGAGAACTGATAGACTAAGATCAGAAAGAAGGAGAGGAGAACCTCCCCTATCAGTGGACTTGGGGAGGGGCATTCATGCAGAAAGGGGAGGGAGGGTGGGATCGGGAGGGGAGGAGGGAGGGGCTTATGGGGGGATACAAAATGAATAAAGTGTAATTAATAAAAAATAAAAGTTATAAAAAATAATATTAAAAAGTGGAAGAAATAGTTTTTTTTTTTTTAAATAAGGTGTTGGCAAGAATGTGGTAACACAAGAGCTCTCATACTCTGTGGGTAGAAACATAATTATATTCATTTAAAGGTTTTTATCATCTGGTAAAATTGGTGACATACCTACCATATTATGAAACAATTATATGCCCCCCCCAAATTTTTTGAGAGCGGGTTTCTCTCTGTAGCCTTGGATGTCCTGGACTCATTTTGTAGAGCAGGCTGGCCTCTAACTCATAAAGATCCACCTACCTCTGCCTCCCTGAGAGCTGGGATTAAAGACATGTACCACCACACCCTGCTTATACCCATATTTCTAATGATACTCATTGCAATATTCTAAATGTTCAGCAGCAGAGCAAACGAATTGTGACATAGTCACATAAAAATATTATTGACAAGGATTTAACTATACACAAAAGCAACAATATGCACAATTCTGGAACAAAGAGTTAAAAAGACCTGTCAGAGAAAAACACATGGTATGATTGTTTGAATGAGATTGGCCCCTGTAGGCTCATATATTTTAATATTTGATCCTCACTTGGTAAATGGTTTGAGAAGCATTAGGAGGTATGGTCTCCTTGGAGGAAGCATGCCACTAATTGTGGGCTTTCAAAAGAGTTGTGTCATTGCTGATCCCCACCCCCAGCCTCTTACTTGTTGATCAAAGTCTAGTCTCTCAGCTGTTCCTGCCATCATACCTTTGTTCTTCCACCATGGACTCAAACCCTCTGAAATTGTAAGGCCCAAATAAATACATTTTTCTGTAAATTGCCTTCGTCAGAATTTAGTATTATGCAACAGTAACATGATACACATTTTGTGAGGTTCTCAAAGTAAAACAATAACAGGCAAAAATATCATGTGGGATCATCCACATGAATAATAAGATCTGAAAATTCAAGGGAATGTTAAATGTAAAGTTTAGGCCAGCACTTACTTTTTTATTTTTTATTTTTTTACACTTTATTCACTTTGTATCCCCCCATAAGCCCTTCCCTCCTCCCCTCCTGATCCCACCCTCCCTCCTCCTTCATGCATGCCCCTCCCCAAGTCCACTGATAGGGAAGGTTCTCCTCTCCTTCCTTCTGATCTTAGTCTATCAGATCACATCCGGAGTGGCTGCTTTGTCTTTTGTGGCCTGGTAAGACTGCTCTCCCTCAGGGGGAGGTGATCAAAGAGCAGGCCTATCAGATTGTGTCAGAGGCAGTCCCTCTTCCCATTACTGTGTAACCCACTTAGACACTAAACTGCCATGGATTACATCTGCGCAGGGGTTCTAGGTTTTCTCCATGCCTGGTACTTGGTTGGAGTATGGGTCTCTGGGAAGACCCCTGTGTTCAAATCTTCTGGTTCTGTTGCTCTTCTTGTGGGGTTCCTGTCCTCTCCATAACCTACTATTTCCCACTTCTTACATAAGATTCCATGCACTCTGCCCAACAGTTGGCCATAAAGTCTCAGTGTCTGCTTTGATAGTCTGCAGGGCAGAGGCTTTCAGAGGCCCTCTGTGGCAGGTTCCTGTGTTGTTTCCTGCTTTCTTCTTTTTCTGATGTCCATCCTCTTTGCCTTTCAGGATAGAGATTGAGCGTTTTAGTCAGAGTCCTCTCTCTTGATTAGTTTCTTTAGATGTGCAGATTTTAAGTTTATCCTATAAGTCTATATGAGTGAGTAGATACCGTGTGCAGCACTTACTTTTGAGACAAGCAGTAATTCAAATTAGGAATGAACATGAGAATTTTAGCAGTACCAATAATTTGCTAGTTTTCTACTACAAAATTTTAAAAATTGAAAAGAATAATGTAAATACATTTTACCACAGGCTCATGATGGAGCCTGAACCCATGCTAGGTATCCAAGATAGAGGAAGTATGGCTAATAGACTGTTAGAAGCCCTATCATTTAATAAAATAAAAACACATTTAGTCTCAGCTACATAGCATACCATTAGGGAAAAAAGGCCACATGCTGGCTCCCACAAGGCCTCACAAGAAGGTGCTCATTACTTTCACTAACTTACCATGGTGCTAGGTTTGGCCCTATGCCTTGTAACCTCTGAAACCGGATATTATCAGCTCACCAACAGTAAATCCACATCCCAGCAATGCATGCACACTAATTAAGCTCCCCAGTCTGAGATAAACACCAAAATGCCAGTTCATTAACTGACAAACCAAAATATAAGCCTCACATAGACTAACATAATCAAGTCAGCATGATAACAGAATTCTCTCTCAGTAGTCATACCATGTGGGAGGCCAAATCATAATAAAAAGTTATTTTATTAAATTTACACTGAGAATTAACTGTCACCAGCACAGGATTATTCATAGTTTATAAGAACAGGATATTTTTTTCTCCCAGTGGTTATAGAACATGGAAAGCCACAATAAAACTCAGAAGATTTACATAATGAGTTTGAAATTATCACAAAGGATATCAGAAGGATCTAAGTTTTAAACGCATCATTTCTAGCCTGATGAATTGGTCTTATTGCTTTCAATAATAGGTCAAAGTACTAGAAGGGCATTAGCTCAAGCTCTCGCCTCAGTAGCTTGGGTAGACACAGATACTATGTGACTTCCTGAATCTCTTTTATACTTACTGGGTTGATATATTCTCTTCTTATAAATTTATTTATCTGATATATTAATATATTATATACATTAATACTAATTGGTGATCTATTTAACATTAAATTGTATATATCTACTGAATCAGATGTTAATTTCAGAGAATAACCCATCCCCTCATTTTTATGTTTTCGGAAGCACCTCACTAAACCCATACTAAGTGTTTCTAAGAATCATTTTATAAGTAAAACTATAACTGTAAAGGATCTGAGGTCCTGAGTGACTGGAACATTTGGAGAGATGGTAGAAATGAGAATACTCCAGGAGGCACACAGATGATTGTCTCATTCCTTTTCACTTATAATTCCCTCTATAGCAGAATGAATTTAAAATATCCCCCATTATATTTAAATAGCCACAATCCAGTTTAATAAAGAGCGAAGAAAATTGACTATCATTAATTAAAAGGTGAGTTAAAGTTGTACCAGAGAATATACATAAAACCATTACTGTGGTTAAGTTTTGAAATCTGTCTTGCAGCAAGACAGAGAAGTACAGAAGCATCAGGATGCATCTCCACAAAGAGAATGTGAGTATTGTTTGGAAAGACTTCTTTTACGTTCTGCTCAGTATGACAGTTGAGTTCTACCTATGTTCTTGTTGAAAATAATATCAATGTTTGTCCTAGTCAAAGAAGGCACTATTGATCCAAGAGTGGTAGATTGAAACATTTTCTTCCTTGATCTGGGCCCTTCATGTTGCCTAGACTGACCTTCTAAAATATGCATTTGTTCATGTTACATGAAGCAGAAAGAGGGTATTATAGGTAGGAGAAGGAAATTAAAAAGAGAAGGACATAGGAAGATAAAGGAAGAGAGTGATTAAAGTTTGGAAAACTTTTATAAATTCATTTTTGTGGCTATAATAAAATACTTTGATGGAAAGAAACTTAGACAAGAAAGCATTTGTTTGGCTTACAATTCCAGATTGTGAGGAAGTCAAGGCAAAAATTTTCACAACCACAGTGAAGAGCAGAAAGAAGTGAGTACGTGTAAATTGATTCCTTCCTTGCTTACTTGTGTTCAGCTCACCTACTCCACTCTGACACAGTTCAGAACCACCTCCTTAGGGAATAGTGTCAACCAAAGTTGGCTAGACCTATACCCATCCTCTTAGCCATGCTTATAGACCAATCAAAGGCAATTGTGTCAAGCTGACAAAGTAAATGATTATAGGAGACCAATAAGAACAATGTTTGGAGGACTGGTGAGAAGGTACAGCAGTAAACAGCACTTACTACTCTTGCAAAGGACCCTTAGTATCCACCACACATATCATGGAGTTCACACCTTCATACAACTCCAATTCCAGGGATTCTGGTTTTCTCTTCCAGTTTCCATGAACACCAGGCATGCACATGGTTTACATACATACATACATACATACAGGTGGTCACATGTAACCATAAAATAAACAATAAATGTTTTTTTAAAAAAACACCATATGAAAATGTCATACTGAAAACCTTTAATTGTGTGCTAACATTAAAAATCACTTGTTGAAAATGAGGAGAAGCCGAATGTTTATTTGTGAATGATAGTGCAAGTGTTTTTTACTGACAGTGGAAGAATATTATCTGTCTCATTCTCACAAGGAAAAAAAAAAACATTATAAGTGTCTTCCTTAGTGCCATGAGATTAGTAATCCAGAGTTAGATGACCATTAACAACTCATCTAAGCCTTATATCAGTGCTACAGTCCTACACAGTAAGATTTTTATGTCATATGTCATCAATTAGAATATAAAGTTCTGATCAGTTCACTGATAATGAGGAGTAAGAAAACGCCAGAGTTAGTCCATAATAGAAAACCAATGTCATAGGCATAATCTAATATGACTAAGAAAGCAAAGTACACATTTCTCTTCCATAGAATGATTTCTAAAGATGGAACTCATCTTAGTAATAAGGTACATTGTTTCATACAGAATTAGAGTCTCACCTTATGAAACAGATGACACATACAAAAATAAAACACAATTTAGTATTTAATAAAGGAGTTCTTTATAATGTAAAAAGATTACGGGAATTCAGCAAGAAATGAAAAAGTAGAGAAATCAAGAAATGTTAATGTCATGCATATCTAAAAGACTAACAAAGCATGACAGAACTTTAGGGGAAAGGTGCTTTATTGGAATTGTGCTCTTCCATAAAGGAACAAAGTCATTTCCAAATTACATCAGGAAGGGGATCTAGAATAAGTGCCTGAGTTTTTCCCACACTTTCCAACACCCTGCCAGTTCTTTCCCATTTTAACACCAAATCAAAAGCCAGTAAGAGATCAGACCTCTACTCTTGCCTGATGCGTCTAAAACAAAAAGGGGGAACTGTAGAGAGCTGCGGAATGCTGTGCCTTAAAGATGGAGCTGGTTTCCGCCTTCCACCTTCCCGATGGTGAGTGCTCTCTGTCACGAACAATTCCACATTTGGCTAAGGCTGAGGATCTGGCTTGCTTCCATGTATGTGGACCTATCTGCATTGCCCACGTGGCACGCCTGGGTTGGCTACCCAGAGGCTATTTAAAGTGGGCTGGCTTTCCCCAGGGTCAGATGATTGTTCAAGGTTCCTGAATAAACTGCATTGAAAAAAAAAAAGCCAGTAAGAAAAGGAACTAATTGATATTACCCTTAAAAATTGGTCCCCAAGGAGATAAAGCTCAGTACTGAAGAGATCTAGAGGATCAAAAAGATGATGCCCTGCATGTATTAAAGATACACAATGGGAAGAAACAATATTGTTTGTGTGTGTGTGTGTGTATAGTAATTAACATAAATAGCTTACATTCAATAGAGTACACTCAAGCATTTCATCCCTAGCACATAGATACTCATTGCATACACAGCATGAATTACATCATATAGCTTTCTTATCATTAAATAATTTCTCAGGTTCTAGAGCAAACTTGACTAAGTGTGAGACAAAAGCAAAAAATTTAAGACATGCTTTGACTCAAGCCTAAAGATAATCACACAGGATAGTTCAGCAAAGGAATACATTCTATTTTCCAAACAGATGGGACAACTGAACCATTGGGAAAGAGAAAAATTTCCAAACTTCATTTCTTTTTTTTAAGTTTTATTTAATTTTATTTTCTGTGCAGAATTTTAGATTCCTGGAACTGGAGGTATAAACAATCATGAACTGCTGGGAATTGAATCTGGCTCCTCTGGAAGAACAGTCAGTGCCACTTAACCACTGGGCCATCTCTCCAGCCCTCAATCTTCAGTTCTTAACAAGAATTCTGAGATAGAATAGGCATGGCTTGCTGATATCAGTCAAGACAGATGTAGCATATGATTTTCCAGAAATTCTGTCTCTCTTTCTCTGTGTTTCTATGTCTGTATCTCTGTGTCTCTGTCTGTGGCTTTCTATCTCTGTCTCTCTCTTTCTGACGCCTCTGTGCATGAGGTAGGGTGTTTGAATGGTTGGATGCATGTGTTCATTCCATAAACTTGGAGCTCACCAGTTTGACTAGAATAGCTACCCAAAAAGGTCCAGAGATGCACCTGCCTCCTCTTCCCCAGCACTGAAATTACAAGCACATGCCACAGAGCCTAGCTCTTTCATGGGTGCTGGAGTGTGAAGGCCCTTGTGCTTGTGTAGCAGACTTGACTTTACTTAGTCCCATCTACCCAGTCCTACAAGTTATTATGCCAGAAGTAGATAGTAAATATCTGCTTTCAAGGGTCAGATGTAAAGTGACAATGTTTGTAGAAGCCAAGACACTAAACTAAGTAAGGTGTAGAGAACAAGTCATGGGGGATCTGGATGTGGTCTGGACTAATTTCAGAGAAGAGACTCATCCCCAAAGGATAATTTTGTTTTTTCAGTGGCTGGGGGTATTACTTATGTACATAGCCCAGAACTATTGAAAAGGGACAGAGGTGATGTGTTCAATGAGTGTCTTTCTCAATGCTTCCAGCTTCTGAGTTACCTTTTGCCTGAAAATATGCATTATCTAGAAAGGTAAATTACTCCAATATTCCAGGGTTCCCCTCCTCCTATCTCATATTCTTGCACTCAGAGCTGTGGCTGTTCTCTGACCAGAGTGTCACACTACAGGGGTAGACAGGTTCTCCTTATTTCACCAATTAGTTCCTCTTGTACAAAATTATTATACATAAAAGGTCAATTTTGGCTTTTTTTCTATCACATCTCTCATTTCAGATCTTGCCCTAGAATTCCAGCCTTTTCATGTATAATATAAAAGATATATCAAGATGTTTTCATAAACAAAATTACTTTCCTTGCACACTGAGCAACACAAAGAACTAGCAAAAGTTTTGCAATTGCAGCTTTTCTCTAATTTGCCAAATAACAGTTTGACACAGGACTCCCTGCCCTGCCAAGTGCACTGTAAGCAGAAAGTGGGCAATTCAAAAACTATATTGTCTCCCCTGCCTAAAATACTTGAGCACAGATTTGGGACTTTTCATTTAACTGTTATATAAGGAACGTGAATTCTCTGTCCTTCAAATTTGATCACCCCTACGGCTTTTTCTGTAACCACGACCATTGTGACCCAGCCTGCTGCTGCTTTCCAGAGAAGAAAGGACATTTTATCAAGGAAAAACAAGAGGTGAGATGAGATAAGTCAACCAAGGCTCCTTAAGTGGCAAGTGAGCAATAAATTTCTACAAAATCTAACTTTGGTGGTTTATGAAATCCAAATACTAGCATTGCATTTCAGGGATGACTGACTTAATCTCCACCCTCAGTGATCATCAGATCTCCTCTGTGTTAAAGAAGACAGCTACTAATATATGATAACTCATTTCATCAGCATTGCTTATAAAAGCAGCATATTTTCCTACCTAATAGCTCAAAAAAATTCAATCTACTATGAAATCAATTAATTGTTCCAGATTCCAAAACTATTATGCAATGCTTATGTATAGCTGTTTTACAAGAATTTTCATAAAGCTGGTCTTCTGTTATCTGAAAATAGTGAATTGAAAAGAATATTTAAATATACCTATAGAATGAACTGAAACGGGATAGTACCACAGGTATTTGAAACTACTTAGTGTTACATTATGTTCAATGCCAAAATCTTGTATTCTGTAAACAAACTGGTAGACATTCAGCTACCTTGCTAAAACTACAATGAAAAGGTTTTCTACAATTCATCTCAAAAGGCATTCCCTTTAACTTAAGATTAAAAAAGCTGAGTCCAAGATGGCGGCAAACAGCACACACCATATCTGAGGGACAGAGGAGCTGAAACTCCAAAAGTGGTGAGTGGAGGGGAGGCTGAAGCTAGAACATCAACACTGAGGCTTCCTGGGAGAGAGGGGACAACACATGAGCTGGGACAATTTGGATCCAGGTCATCTGTGGAACGAGATTCTCTGGGGTCTGAGAATGTCGAATATTCGACTCCCCTGCAGTTCACTTTGCCCAAAGCACAGGGTTCCCTGCTTGACAGAGGCAGCAGTGGTTGCCCCAAGTAGGAGCCTCCATGCTCCTTGACTGAGACAGCAGAGGAGGTTGCCGCAAATACAGGTCCCCAGCTCTGCAGCCAAACAGCAGACACCTGTAAACTGAGAGATCTCCTACACTTTCATTTGCCCCTGCTGGCACAAACTTGAGAGTAGACAACAGGGGAAACCCCTATGCTTTCCACATAGGCCTGCAAGCAAGTGAGTGCACCTTCAAGTGAGTGCATGCAGAGCCGCAGATCCAGGGTCCCTCTACTCTAGCAGACAGACATCAGATCCCTCCTACCCACACACCCACTGTGGGAAACATAGAGATCCTTGGGACAGTGTTCTCAACATTGAAGCCCCTCTTCTGTGGGTTTCCCAGTGGAGTTAAGGCAAACTATTTCTGGGGATAAGATGGTGCAGCCCAGAGAGATGTGAATACCTGTAGGACAGTAAGACAGGCCTGTGGGCCACTGAGGCATTCAGGGCACCTGCACACGCACATTGTACCCATGAACAGGGCCAACACCCCCACCTGCACTTATGTTCCACCCTTCTAGGCATCTACATGCTCTAGCACTCTGTCCCTAAGGCACACTTCCATGCACCCCTTCACACACACTTGCACGCAAGTAACTGCAACTTTCCTCTCTTAGCTACAGCTGAAACACCAAAATCCACTCTCAAACAGGAGGGCCTCTATTGTCTTCCTGAAGAATACTCCAGATCCCAGAGACAGATGGACCCAGTCTGAAGTACAAACTCCAAGAAAAAAACAGAAAAGGTTAAGGATAAGCAGATGGTTAGAGGTCAGCTTAAGAACACAACCAACAAAAATATGAACATCATGACTTCACCAAGAAAACCAAAAATCAATGAACATTTTATTTCATAGGAAACACAGGAACTTTCTCTCAAATCTATACTTAATCCAGTTACTAGACCTCTCCGTTCACGGTCCTTTGTTGATTCATCAGTTTCTGCAGACACCCTGGGCCCAGATGTTTTGGCTCTGTTGGTCTACTTGTGGCGCTTCTATCCCCTCCAAGTCTTTCTGTCTCCCCCTTATTTCCTAAGACTCCCTGCACTCTGCCTAAAGTTTGGTTATAAACTTTGATTATTCAGCATATGCTTTAATACCCCAATCATTCATTAGAGTCTTTCAGAGGCCCTCTATAGTAGGCTCCTGTCCTATTTGTTCCCTGTCTTTTTCTATTTCCTATGTCTATCCCATTTATCCTTCTGAATGAGGGTTGAGCATCTTCCCTAGGGTTCTCCACCTAGTTAATTTCTTTAGGAGTATAGATTTCAGTATGTTTATCCTATATTAAATGAAATGGGTGGATATTGCTTTAGACTGTCATAATATCACAATAAAGACAATTAAATATCAAAAAATGTCTAATAACCACTTACAAGTGAGGACAATCTTTGTAGTTCCATCCATTTGCCTTCAAATTTCATAATGTCCTTGTTTTTGATAGATGATTAGTATTCTGTTGTGCAAATGTACCACAATTTTCCGTATCCATTCCTTAGTTGAGGAATATCTAGATTGTTTCCAGATGCTGGATATTATGAATAGAGCAGCTATCATGGTTGAGCAAATGTTCTTGCTATATATTTGAGCATATTTTGGTTAACTGCCTAGGAGTGCTATAACTTGATCTTGAGGTAGCACTATTCCTAATTGTCTGAGAAAGTGCCAGATTGATTTCCAAAGTTGTTGTACAAGTTTACATTACCATCAGCAATGGAAGAAGGTTTCCCATTCTCCAGCATGTGTTGTCACTTGATTTTTTTATCTTAGACATTCTGATGGGTGTAAGGTGATATTTCAGGGTCCTTTTGATTTGCATCTCCCTGATGGCTAAGGACTTTGAACATTTCTTTAAGTGTTTCTCTGCCATTCGGTATTCCCATACTGAGAATTCTGTTTAGCTCCATACCCCATTTTTTAAGTATATTGCTTGACTTATTGCTGTTTAATTTCTTGAATTCTTTATAAATTCCAAATATAATCTCCCATGCCCCCTCCCCAGCCCACTTAGAGGAGAAATAATCCTCCCCTTCTATCTGACTCTAGCTATCAGGTCTCATAAAGACTGGCAGCACTGTCTTCCTCTGTGTCTTCTAGGGCTGCTCCCCCGTCAGGAGGAGGAGATGATCAAACAGCCAGACACTGAGTTCATGTCAGAGACAGTGGTACCCTAATAATGGGAACAGGGACTGTCTCTGACATGAACTCAGTGTCTGGCTGAGCTTCCTTGGGCTCCATCTGTGCAAGGGTTCTAGGTTATCTCCATGAATTGTCCTCGCTTGGAGTGTCAGTCTCAGAAAAGACCACTGTGCCCAGATTTTTTTTGGTTCTGTTGCTCTCCTTGTGGAGCTCCAGTCCCCTTCAGGTCTTCCTATCTCCCCCTTCTTTCATAAGATTCTCAGAATTCTTCCCAAAGTTTGGCTACGAGTCTCAGCATCTGCTTTAATACCCTGTTGGGTAAAGAATTTCAGAGGCCCTCTGTGGTCTCCCAAGACTTTAAACATGAATGGTTGTTGGATTGTGTCACATGCTTTTTAGGCAAGGAGATGATCATCTATTTTGTTTTGTTTTGTTTTCTTTTTCCTTCAGTTTGTTTATGTGGTGGATTACATTTCTGGATTTCCATATACTGAACCAGCCCTGCATGCCTAGAATAAAACCTACTTGGTCATTGTGGATGATATATTTTATGTGTTCTTAGATTCTGTTTTCCAGTATTTTATTGAGTATTTTTGTGTCAATGTTCATAATGAGATGGGTCTGAAGTTCTCTATTTTTTGTTGGGTCTTTGTGTGGTTTAGGTATCAAGGTGACAGTAGCCTCATAAAATGAATTCAGTAATATCTCTTCTGTTTGTGGTTTGTGGTTTAGTTTGAAGAGTATTGGAGTTAGTTCTCATTTGAAGTAGTGGTAGAATTCTGCACTGAAACCACCGGGCCCTGTGCTTTTTTTGGAAGGGCGATTTGATGACAGCTTCTCTTTCTTTTAGAGGATATAAGACTATATAATCTAATTACCTGATCTTGATTTAACTTTGGTAAATGCAATCTATCAAGAAAATTGTCTGAACTCAGTGATTGGCTCTTTGTTCATCTCACCCTGAGGGGGGAGCAGCTTTGCCAGGCCACAAAGGAGGACAATGCAGCCAGTCCTAATGAAACCTAATAGGCCAGGGTCAGATGGAAGAGGAGGACATCCCCCTATCAGTGGACTTGGAGAGGGGCATGAGAGGAGATGAGGGAGGGAGAGTTGAATTGGGAGGGAATGAGGAAGAGGGCTACAGCTGGTATATAAAGTGAATAAACTATAATAAATATAAAAAATTAAAAATTTAATAAAAAAAAGTAGAAGGAAGTAAGAGAATGAGTATCATAAGGGGCAGAGAGCTATCCAACAAGGAAATGGTGGGGAGAGGTAAATGTGATGTTATGTGCTTGTCTGGAAATGTCACAGTGAAACCCATTATTTTGTACAGGTAAGATATTGAATAAAAAATTAAATAATTCTCCCTAAAAAATAGAAAAGAAAAATTTCCATTTCATTTAGATTTTCAAATTTTATGGCCTGTAGGCTTTTGAAGTAAGACTTAATGATTCTTTTAATTTCCTCATTGTCGTTATGTACCCCTTTTCTTTTCTGATTCTGCTGATTTGGATAATTTCTCTCTGCCTTTTAGTTAGTTTGGCTAAGGGTTTGTCTATCTTGTTGACTTTCTCAAAGAATCAGCTCTTGGTTTCATTGATTCTTTCAGTTGTTTTATTTCTTTCTACCTTATTGATCTCAGCCCAGAGAGTGATTATTACCAAAAGTCTACTCCTCATGTGTCTTCCTTCTTTTTTTCCCCTAGGGCTTTTAGGTGAGTTGTTATGTTACTTTTATGACATGCCTTGAATTTCTTCATGAAGAAACTTAGTGCTGTGTAATTTCTTCTTAGCACTACTTTCATTGTGTCCTATAACTTTAAGTAAGTTGTGCTTTCATTTACATTGAATTTTAGGATGTCTCTAATTTCTTTTTTTCATTTCTTTCCTGTCCCTGCTGTCCTTGAGTAGAGTGCTGTTTAGTTTTCATGGGTGTGTAGGTTTTTTGTTTTTTCTATTGTTATTGAGGTCTAGTTTTAGGCCCTAGTAGTCTGACAGGATACAATGGTTTATTTTGATCTTCTTATATCTGTTGAGGCTTGCTTTGTGCCTGATTATATTGTCAATTTTGGAAGAGGTTCAGTAGGGTGCTTGCTGAAAAGAAGATATACTCTTTTTAGTTTGGTTGAAAAGTGCTGTAGACATCTATTAGGTTCATTTGATTTAGGATCTCTGTAATTATCATTATTTCCCTATTTAGCTTTTGTGTAGATCTTTCCCTTGGTGAGAGTGGAGTGTTGAAGTCTCCCACTATTAAGGCATTGGGATAGATGTATGCTTTGAGCTTTACTAACGTTTCATTTAGGAATGCAGGCATTCTTGTGTTTGGAGCATAGATGTTCAGGATTGTGTTGTCCTGGTGGATTTTTTCTTTCATGAGAATGAAGTGCCCCTCCTCATCTTTTTTTGGTTACTTTTGGTTGAAAGACTTTTTTATTAGATGTTAGGAATGCTATTCCAGCTTGTTTTCTGTGTCCATTCTCTTGAAAAACCTTTTCTAGCCTTTTCCTTTGATGTAGTGTTTATCTTTGTTGCAGAGGAGTGTTTCTTGGATGTAGCAGAATGTTTTATCCTGTTTCTGCAACCATTCTGTTAGTCTGTATCTTTTTATTGGAGAGTTGAGTCCATTGATGTTGATAAATAATAGTGATCAATGAATGTTAGTTCCTTTTATTGTGGAGTTGGTGGTGAAAGTATATTTGTGTGCTTGTTTTCTTTTGTTTTTTTTTTTGTTGTGATGTTATCTATATATTGTGTTTTCCTAGGTGTAGTTGATTTCATTAGATTGGAGTTTTTCTTCTAGTATCTTCTGTTGGGCTGGGTTGCTATGTAGATTTTGTTTTAGTTTTGACATGGAATATTTTGTTTTCTCCATCTATGTTTATTGAAAGCTTTGCTGGGTATAGTAGTCTGTGTTGTCATCTGTGGTCTCTAGGAGTCTGCATGACATCTGTCCAGGTCCTTCTGGCTTTCATAGTTTCTGTTGAGAAGTCTTGTGTGATTCTGATAAGTCTTCCCTTGTATGTTATTAGGCCTTTTTCCATTGCTGCTTTTATTAGTTTTTCTTTGTTTTGTAGATCTAGTGTTTTGGCTATTATGTGATGTGAGGAGTTTCTTTTCTCGTCTAGTCTATTTGGTGTTCTGTAAGCCTCTTGTATGCTTCGATTGTATGATTTTCTTCAAAATATTTTCTGGACCTTGGAGCCTGGAATCTTCTTTTTTGTCTATTCCTGTTATTGTTAGATGTTTTCTTTTCATGGTGTCTTTGATTTCCTGGATGTTTTGTGTCAGGAACTTTTCTGATTTTATGTCTTCCTGAGAGATGTATTGATATTTTTCAGTTGTGTCTTCAGCACCTAATATCCTCTCCTCCATATATTGAATTCTGTTTGTGATGCTTACCTCTGCGGTTCCCAATCACTTTGCTAGGTTTTCCATTTCCAGGAGTTTCTCAGTTTGTGTTTTCTTTATTGACTCTAGGTCTGTTTTCATGGCTTCCACTATTTCCTTCATCTGTTTGTATTTAGATTCTTCTCTGTCCATGATGGCCTCTATTCTTTTTGTTTGTTTCCTCTTCATTTGCCTCTATATGTGCCTCTTTTTGTTTGACTATATTTGCCTGTATTTTTTTGAGAGCTTTGTTCTTTTCCTCTTTATTTGCCTCTAATAACTGTATAAACATAGATTTAAGATTCTTTTCCTGTGTTTCCGATGAATTAAAATATCCATTGATTTCTGGGCTTGTTAGTGAAGCCGTTATGTCCTGGTTTTTGTTGAATGTGTTCTTCTGCTGGCCTCTAGCAATCTGATGGTCCGTAGCCTTCATTGTTTGTTCTGGATCCTGCACTGCAGACTGGGTCCCTCTGTCTTTGGAGGCTGGCATATTCTTCAGGAAGATGAGAGAAGTCCAAAAGTTTAAATGTGAATGTTGCTGTTTCAGCTGCAGCTAAGGAAGGAATTCCACAGGTGTGTGCGCAGTGTGAGAGGGTGTGTGGATGTGTGCCTTGAAGGTCTATGTGGAAGTGCATGTAGATGCCTGGAAGGGTGAGCATAAGTGCAGGTGGGGTTGCTGGTGCTGTTCAGAGGTGCTGTGTGCAAGCACAGGTGCCCTGAATAGCTCAGAGGCCCACAGACCTGTACTGTGCTCCTGGTACTCAAATCTGTCTGGCTGCACCAGCTTGGCTCCAGGAATTGTTTGCCTGGACTCCACTGATTTGCCACTTCAATATTAAGAACTCTGTTGCAGCGATTCCCATGTTGCTCACAGTGGGGTTGTGGGTGGGTGGGATCCAATGTCTAGAGGCTAACATAGAAGGACCCAGGATTTGGTGTTCTTCATGGACTCACTGTCAGGGACACTCACTTGTGACATATGCAAAAAGCAGAAAGTGCAGAGGTCCCAAGGTTTCCTACTTTCTGATTTGGGTCTACTGTTTGGCCACAAGAGCAAAGAGGTCCTGCACATGAGGTTAAGCACTGCCCACCACTACAGCTTCCACCACAGGTGCAAGGGAAAATACAGATGCTGAAAGTTAGTCATTCTCAGACCTCCAGAGATGTCCACAGGGGTCCTGGATCCAATCTGTCCCAGCTCAGGGTTGTTCCCTCTAGCCTGGGAAGCTCAAAGTCGATGCTCTGACTTCAACCACCCATTCACTCACTGGGTTTGGAATTTTGGATGCTCTGCCCCTTAGATAGGAGCACACTAGTCGCTGCCATCTTGGAGACCCCCTCCTGCTTTTATCTATTTTATATGTTTTGTTTTCAAGAAAGATCTCAGGTGTGACTTACTAATGCAGTATATGCCCAGCATGTGTGAGGTCCTGGTTTGATTCAGGTAAGAGTCTATCTGTAATCCAAAAATAAGCACTGAAACTACCATCTTACAAAGGAAACCATTGGCATTTCATATACTATGGTCATCTAATAAGGAAATATTTCAGAATCTTTCCATGTTTGTAAAATCCCAGTTTGCTATCCTTAGCAGCAGGTCCTTCATCATACCTGGTGACTCAATTCCCACAGCTAAAGTAATAACCAGACCAAGGGGAATCTCCTTACAGATCAAATGTGTCCTTTTTCTTCAGCTCTTAATTTATTTTTTCTTTTTATTTATTTTTTATTTATTACAATTTATTCACTTTTTATCCGAGCTATAGCCCCCTCCCTCGTCCCCTACCAATCCCACACTTCTTCTTTCTTCTCCTCCCAAGTGGGTTACAGTGTAACCTGGCTGAATAAAGCCGTCTCGCCGATGATGTGGACATGCTTATGCATTGCTTCCTTTAAGTATCTCTTTCAACAGGACTAGAGCATGGGCCTAAGCGGCTTAGAGAATTGCCATGTTACCTTGTCACTTTGATCCTCTTACTGAATTTGTTGGCTTCCTGGCTTTATGAAAATCATATTTCCACTTTACTGAGACATAACTGAAATAGTCTGGTATTACCCCTGGCCAAGATGGAGATTAAAAGATAGTTGTCACTAGAGTTGGAATGGAGAGCAAGTATGGAGAGGAATAGAATGATGAATTCACTGACAGCACTAACATTTTTCCTACACCCCTCACTGTTTTCTCGAAAAAAAGAGAAAGAAACCTGAAACAGCAATAGTAAGAGAAATGAAACAAAGAAAGCACAAAAACAGAGAGGAAGGCAGTGTGAGTCTGATGAATAATAAACATGCAGTACAGCACTCAGACTAACTTATAATGCAAACCATATTTATATTGGCAAGGCACTAAAACCAAGGGTTTACACACATGAATGAACATATGTAACATATTGGGACATTTTCTCAAATATGCCAAGATATTTGAAGGCTGGCAATAAGCCCTCTAGTTCTTCTTATAACAGCTGCTAATTTCTTCTGACTTTTAACTGCCTGATTTTCAGAAAGTTGAATTTGTATAAATGTAGAAGACACTCTAGTCAAGGAAATAAGGTTTAAAAGGGAGGCATGCTTGGATTTAAATCAAGCCAAGGCAGAAAGTTGTCCTTCTCCTTCAGTTTCTTCCACATTACTTCCACAAACAGAATCACATGTTCACTCTGGATTTTAGCCACTTGAAACATGATACATGAACTAAGCCAAACTATTTGTTCCCTCTTGTAATTTTCTCCTTGGTAAAATGGGTATATAAAACTAGATATGGCCTTTATTTGTTCTTTAATTCTAGTATTTAATGAATATCCAGAACTTTGAACAAAAGAAGTCAGAAGACCAATCTCCTTTCTTAATGAACCCTTAGTTGGAAAGAGTTTGTGTTACCATTTAATAGGAATAAACAATAGCTCTGCCTTTCAACCTTAAGTCAATGCTAGAAAAAAAATGAAAATATTTCTTTAAAAGAATAAAACTGGGTCTAGAGATGAAAAATAGGGCCATCAAGAAACTTTAGAGAATTCCTAAGAAGTAAAAAACAAATAATACTCTACTGATGAACCAGAAAAAATAAAACCTCAGCCCTGTACACAGAAGATAAATGAAATTCGGGGAGTCCAAGATGACTGTGCCAAGAAGACACTGTCTGACAGCAGGAAAGCAGTGACTACACAGCGACCAACAGACCGAACTCTGGGCCCTAAAACACCAATGATTGTGTTTCCCAGGTGAGAGGAAACCCCACTGTGTGGGAAGCAATTGGGTCCATTCTCAGTTCACCCAACTAAGCCCTAGAAGAGTTCACAGGTCACCAGCCCAGAGCCACACATTTGCACACTCTGAACACCATCCTAGACTGAACTGTTGGCAGCACAACACCAGAGACTGGGTTTTCTAGTCAAAAAGAAAACTCCACTGTGAAGGAAGCAATCAGGCCCAAACTAAGGTCAACCAGACAATACCTGGAAAAGGTCCCAGGCTCTAGCAGGCACTCAATCACCAGCGCAGAGAACAGCCTGTCTGTCCTACTCACCTTCCTAGACAGAACTGAGGGCCCCAAAGCACCAGAGACTGGGTTTCTCTTTTGGGAGGAAACCCATTCATGAAGGAAACATCAGATCCATGGTGAAGGAAACATCAGGTCCAACCTCAGGGCTTCCCGCATAACATAAACACACACACACACCTGGATAAGTTCTCAGGAAAAGGTTACAGGTTCCTGCAGGTACCCATTGCTCGTGTGCGTGTGTGACAGCATACTCTACTCATCAAACCAGTCTGAACTGTGGACCCCAAAACACCAAAGATCAGGTCTCCCTGTTGGGAGGAACCTCTACGGTAGGGGAAACATCAGGTCTGACCTTAGGACACCCAGGTCCAGGAAAGTCTCTGTGTTCTCGCAGGCTCCATGTTCTAGCCTCCTGGCACATGGATAAGTGCTGTGCTCACCTTCCACTGATTACAAACTGGATGCTGGGGCACAGAGCTCCAACCTCAGACCTACAGAAGCCTGGGATCCACAGGATCATCCCAGAAACTGCTCCAAGGCACAATCAGTCTCTATAGCAAAAACCTGACCAAACTGCAGGGCTTCCTGAATCTTCAAGAGGGCTGTGCCCAGCAAACACAGTGTAAGAGCAACAACAGCAGCTCACTAAATTCAGAGCAAGAAACCCAGTGGCAGAGCATCTGTCTCCAGGATTTCTCCTGGTGAAAGGAGAGACCCCTTGACTACCAATAACCACAGTTACCACACAGGTCCATATGCCTGAGGTGAGCTGTGGCAGTTCCTGAGAAGCACCTGCCATTCTGTGATCATACCCAAAAAACTGAGGAGGCATCCTTCAGGAACACCTATCTCCCTGCCAACAGGATTCTCCCCACCCAAGGATTCCAGCAAGCACAAGAAACTGCCAAGACCTGAGACAGCCAGATGGGGAGCCAGTGTAAAACCAACAAAACCCAAAACAATATGGCATCTCCAGAACACAGGTATCATGGGGTAAGCAGCCCTGAACACCTTATCATAAGTGAAACTCAAGAATATGACCTCACATCTATGCTTATGAAGAGGATAGGAAGATAAATTCATAGAGATTATGACCATCTATAAAGAAATAGAGGAAGATAAAGTCAAACAGATTATGGCCATCTGTAAAGAAATACAGGAAGTTGCAGCCAAACAGTTTGTAGCTTTCAGAGAGGAAATAATTAAACCATCGAAAAGAAATAAAAGGAAAAGAGAAATGTTCAAACAAACGGGTGAAGGAACTGAAGGAAAAGCATAAAAATACAGTCAGGTGAAGGAGATAAACAAAATGGTTCAAGATCTAAAGATAGAATTGGAAAAAAAAATTAAAGAAAATGCAAAAAGAGGAAATCATGGAGAGGAAGAACTTAGGGAAGAAAACAGGAAATACAGAGGTAAGCATAACCAACAGAATACAAGAGATGGGACTCAATGACTGGCTCTTTGGTCTCCCCACCCCCGAAGGGAGGAGCAGTCCTGTTAGGCCACAGAGGAGGGCTTTGCAGCCAGTCCTGAAGATACCTGATAAAACAGGATCAGATGAATGGGGAGGAGGTCCCCCCTATCAGTGGACTTGGAAAGGGGCACGGTGGAGATGAGGGAGGGAGGGAGGGACTGGGAGGGAATGAGGGATCGGGACACGGCTAGGATACAGAGTTAATAAAATGTAACTGATAAAAAAAATAATAAAATAAAAAAAAGAGATGGGAGAAAGAATCTCAGGTGTGAAAGATACAATGGAAGAAATTGATGTATCCGACAAAGAAAATGACAAATCTAAAAAATTCCTGACACAAACTATCCATGAAATCTAAGACAACATGAAAAGACAAAACGTAAGAATAACAGGAATAGAGTGAAAAGACTATTCCTGACTACAAGGCCAAGAAAATATTTTCAACAAATCATAGAATAAAATTTCCCCAATATAAAGGAGAGGCTTGTAAGCATACAAGAAGTGTACAGAACACCTAATAAATTAGACCAGAAAAGAAAATCCTCCCTCCACACAAAAATCAAAAGAGTACATATACAGAACAAAGAAAAAAAATACTAAGAGCCACAGGAGAAAAAGGCCAAGTAACACATAATGGCAAACCCATCAGAATCACACCTGACTTCTCAACAGAGACTATGAAAGCTAGAAGGTCCTCGAGAGATATCATGCAGACCCTAAGAGAACACAGATGTCAGCCCAGGCTACTACACCCAGAAAAATGCTCAGCCAACTTTGGTGGAGAAAACAAGATATTCATCTATTAAACAAATTTAAACAATACCTACCCATAAAACCAGCATTGCAGAAGATACTAGAAGGAAAAATACAACCCAGGAAAGCTAACTACATTCAGGAAAACACAGGAAATAAATAACCTCATTACAGCAAAACAAAAAGTTGCCAAACACATAAACACAATACCACAAACAACAAAAAAATAAAAGTATCTAAAAGCCACTGGTAATTTATCTTTCTCAACATCAATGGACTCAACTCTCCAATAAAAAGAGACAGACTAACAAAATGGATGCACAAACATGACCCAACAATCAGTTACATATGGGAAACACACCTAAGTCAAAAAGATAGATATTACCTGAGAATACAGGGCTGGAAGAGGGTTTTCCAAGCAAATGGACCAAAGAATCAATGAAGAGTAGTCTTTCTAAAATCTGATAAACTAGGCTTTCAAGCAAAAGTAATCGAAGGAGGTGGGGAAGTTCATTTCATACTCATCAAAGTAAAATTCTACCAGAAGACACCACAATTCTGAACATCTATGCCCCAAATACAAGGGCACCAACATTTGTTAAAGAAACATTAATAAAATTTAAACCACATATAGATCCCCACACATTAATAGTGGGAGACTTCAACACCACACTCTCAACAAAGAACAGGTCAAAAAACAGAAATTAAACAAAGAAATGCTGATTCTAACAGAGGTCTGAATAAAATGGACCTAACAACATCTACAGAACCTTCCATCCAAACACAAAAGCATTTATCTTCTTCTCAGTACCTCATGGAACCTTCTCCAATATAGATCATCTACTTGGTCACAAAGCAAGACTCAACAGATACAAAAAAACATTAAAATAATCCCTTGTATTCTATCTGACCACTATGGATGAAAGCTGGACCTCAACAACAACAGCAATAACAAAAAACCTACACACACATGGAAACTGAACAACGTACTACTTAAAGACAGTTGAGTTAGGGAAGAAATAAAGAAAGAAATTAAAGACTTCCTAGAATTCAATGAAAATGAAGGCACAACAAACCCAAACTTGTGGACACAATGAAAGCAGTGTTAAGAAGAATGTTCATAGCACTAAGTGCCTTCAAGAAGAAATTTGAAAGATGTCATTCAAGCAACTTAATGGCTCACCTAAAAGCCTGAGGGGAAAAAAAGAAGCAGACACCCCCAAGAGGAGTAGACAGCTTGAAATCATCAAACTAAGGAATGAAATCAATAAATTAGAAACAAATAAAACAATTCAAAGAATCAATGAAACCAAGAGCTGGTTCTTTGAGAAAATCAACAAGATAGACAAACCTTTAGCCAAACTAACAAACAGGCAGAGAGAAACTATCCAAATCAACAAAGTAAGAAAAGAAAAGGGGGACATAACAACAGACACTGAGAAAATCCAAACAATCCTTAGGTCTTATTTCAAAAGCCTATAGGCCACAAAATTTAAAAATCTAAATGAAATGGACAATTATTTTGATCAATTACACTTGCCAAAGTTGAATCAAGACCAGGTAAATGAATTAAATAGTCTTATATCCCCTGAGGAAATAGAATCTGTCATCAAAAGCCTCCCATCCAAAAAATGCCCAGGGCCAGATGGTTTCAATGCAGAATTCTACCAGGCCATCAAAGAAGAGCTAGCAACAGTATTCTTCAAACTATTCCACAAAATAGAAACAAAAGGAACATTACCAAACTCATTCTATAAAACAACAGTCACCTTGATATGTAAACCACACAAAGACCAACAATAAAAGAGAACATGATTTATCACTTATGAACATTGATGCAAAAATACTCAATAAAATACTTGCAAACTGAATCCAGAAATACATGAAAGATATCATCCATCATGACCAAGTAGGCTTCATCCCAGTTATACAGCAGTGGTTCAATATCCGGAAATCCATCAATGTTATCCACCATATAAACAAACTAAAAGAAAAAAAAAACATGATAACCTCCATGGATGCTTAAAAAGCATTTGATAAATTCCAACACTGGTTTATGTTTAAAGTCCTGGAGAGATCAGGGATACATACTTACCTAAACAGAGTAAAGGGAACATACAGCAAGCACATAACCAACATCAAAATGATTGGAGAGAAACTAAAATTAATCCCACTGAAATCAGGGACAAAGCAAGGCTGCGCACTCTCTCCATGTCTCTTCAACATGGTTCTTGAAGTCCTTGTTAGAGCAATAAGAAAATTAAAGGAGATCAAGGGGGTTCAGTTTGAAAAGGAAGAAGTCAAAATATCACTATATTCTAGTATAAATGAGCAACCCCAAAAATTCTACCAGGAACTCCTGCAGCTGATAAACACCTTCAGCAAAGTAGCTGGATACAGAATTAAATCAAAATATCAGTAACTCTCCTGTATAAAAAAGACAATTGGGCTGAAAAAGAAAATAAAAAAACACCCCCCTTCATAACAGCCACAAAGGACATAAAGAACTTTGGTATAACTCTAACCAAGCAAGTCAAAGGCTTGTATGAAAAAAAAAAAAAAAAAAAAAAACACATCTAGTCTCTGAAGAAAGAAATAGAAAAAGATAAAAAGATCTCCCATGCTCATGGCTTGGCAGAATTAACATAGTAAAATGGCCATCTTACCAAAAGCAATCTACAGATTCAATGCTATTGCCAACACAATTCTTTTCAGAACTTGAAAGAAAAATTCTGAGCTTCATGTAAAATAACAGGAAACCAAGAATCGCTGAAACTATCCTCTGCAATAAAATGTCTTCTGGAGCTATCTCCATCCCCTATCTCAAGCTGTATTAGAGAACAATAGTAATAAAAACTGCATGGAACTGGCATAGAAACAGAATGGTGGATAAATGGAATCAAATAGAAGACCCAGAAATAAATCCACATACCTATGGATACTTGATTTTTTTTAAAGAAGCCAAAACCTTATTATGGGAAAAATATAGAATCTTCAACAAATGGTGGTGGTCAAACTAGATGTCTACATGTAGAAAAATGCAAATAGATCCATATTTTTTACTATGCCACAAAACTAAAGTCCTAATAAATCAAAGACCTCAATATAAAACCAGACACGCTAAAACTGTTAGAAGAAAAAGTGGGGAAGAGCTAGAACTCATTGGCACAGGAGACAACTTCCTGAACAGAACACCAAAAGCACAGGCTCTAAGAGCAACAATCAATACATGGGACCTCATGAAACTGAAAAGCTTCTGTAAAGCAAAGGACACTGTCATCAGAACAAAACAACAGCCTACGGATCCTCACCAACCCTATATCTGACAGAGGACTAATATCCAAAATATATAAAGAACTTAAGAAGTTAAATAGTAACAAATCAAGTACTACAATTAAAAATTGGGTATAGATCTAAACAGAGAATTCTCAATAGAGGAATATCAAATGGCAGAGAAACACTTAAAAAATTCTCAACATCCTTAGTCATCAGGGAAATGCAAATCAAAATGACGCTGAGATTTCACCTTACACCCATCAAAATGGCTAAGATCAAAACCTCAAGTGACAACCCATGCTGGAGAGGATGTGCAGAAAGGGGAACCCTCCTTCACTGCTGGGCAGCTTACAACCTGTAACTTCAGCTCCAGAGGTTCTGGCATCCATGGGCACATGCACATGCCATTCACACACACACGTGTGTGTGTGTATACATTTTAATATACATACATTATATACTTGTCTTGCCACGAGTGACATGAGCAAGGGAGAAATACCAATCTCACCACTTCCCACCTGCAGTGGGCAGAAGACCTGGCCCTAGGGTCATAACAACAGGAGAGCTAACCCCCTTCCCTGCAGCAGCAATTGGGAAAGCAGGCCATGTAC
Source organism: Meriones unguiculatus (assembly GCF_030254825.1). Classification (NCBI taxonomy): domain Eukaryota; kingdom Metazoa; phylum Chordata; class Mammalia; order Rodentia; family Muridae; genus Meriones; species Meriones unguiculatus. The sequence continues at coordinate 78,367,512 of NC_083369.1, read as the reverse complement.
CTCACCTGGGTAGCAAAGTAGAAGTGACCCTGGAAGTGTGGGTTACAGGTGATACTGCCCCAAGGAGTGTGCACTGAAGAGTTATCCCTGCCTTTTGTCTACTGGGTGGTGTTGTGGACGTGGGAGATATGCCCTCCTCCCCTCATTCCTCCTTCTCTATCTATGGCAAACAGGAGAGCAGGACCTGGGTGTCATGAGAGTGGGGGAGTTAGCCATGTCCCTCAACAGCTTCAAATACTCAAGAGAGCAGGTCCTGCACTTCACTTGGGCAGCAGGGTAGAGTTAGATCTGGTTGCGGGGTTGGGCTGGGTTTCTAGTGAGTCATCCCCAAGGGTGTTAAACCTGGAGAGTCAGCCATCAGGTTTACCAGCTCAGATACCTCTCAGGACCAGATCAGGGCTTTAATTTCACCTACCCCAACATCTACTCCTTTGATGAACTGCTGTAGTACATGAAGAGACTGTTCTTACAGATCCAAAACTACAGGATCTCCATGACACAGAAATTAGGGAAACAACACCCTTCACAATAGTCACAAATGACATAAGGTACCTTGGAGTAACCCTAACAAGGAAGTCAAAGACTTGTATGAAAAAAATTTCAAGTCTCTGAAGAAAGAATTAGAAGAAGATATGAGAAGATGGAAAGATCTCCAATGCTCGTGGCTTGGCAGGATTAACATAGTAAAAATGGCCATTTTAACAAAAGCAATCTACAGAGTCAATGCAATGCCCATCAAATTACCAACACATTTCTTTACAGACCTGGAAAGAAAAATTCTCAACTTCATATGGAATAACAAGAAACCCAGAATTGCTAAAACAATCCTCTACAATAAAAGATCTTCTGGAGGTATCTCCATCCCTGGTCTTAAGTTGTACTATAGAGCAACAGTTTTAAAAACTGCATGGTACTGGCATAGAAACAGAATGGTGGATCAATGGAACCGAACAGAGGACCCAGAAATAAACCCACACACTTATGGACACCTGATCTTTGACAGAGATGCCAAAACCATATAATGGAAAAAAAGATAGCATCTTCAACAAATGGTGCTGGATGTCTACATGTAGAAAAATGAAAATAGATCCATACTTATCACCCTGCACAAAACTGAAGTCCAAGTGGATCAAAGACCTCAACATAAAACCAGACACATTAAATCGGCTAGAAAAAGAAGTGGGAAATACCCTAGAACTCATTGGTACAGGAGAAAACCTTCTGAACAGAACACCAACAGCACAGGCTCTAAGAGCAACAATCAATAAATGGGACTTCATGAAACTGAAAAGCTTCTGTAAAGCAAAGGACACCGTCATCAAAACAAAACGACTGCCTACAGATAGGGAAAGAACCTTCACCAACCCTTTATCTGACAGAGGACTCATATCCAGTATATAAAAGAACTAAACAAGATGAAAAGCAGCAAACCAAGTAATCCACTTAAAAAATGGGGAACAGAGCTAAACAGAGAATTCTCAACAGAGCAATATTGAATGGCAGAGAAGCACTTAAAGAAATGCTCAACCTCATTAGCCATTAGGGAAATGCAAATCAAAACAACCCTGAGATTTCACCTTACACCCATGAGAATGGCCAAGATCAAATACTCAAGTGACAACACATGCTGGAGAGGTTGTGGAGAAAGAGGAACCCTTCTCCACTGCTGGTGGGAATGTAAACTTGTACAACCACTCTGGAAAGCAATCTGGTGCTTTCTCAGAAAACTAGGAATAGTGCTTCCTCAAGATCCAGCCATACCACTCCTAGGCATATATCCAAAAGAGGCTCAAGTACACAAAAAGGACATTTGCTCAACCATGTTTGTAGCAGCTTTATTTGTAATAGCCAGAAGCTGGAAACAACCCAGATGCCCCTCAACTGAAGAATGGATACAGAAATTGTGATAAATCTATACAATGGAACACTACTCAGCAATGAAAAACAAGGAAATCATGAAATTTGCAGGTAAATGGTGGGACCTGGAAAGGATCATCCTGAGTGAGTTGTCCCAGAAGCAAAAAGACACACACAGTATATACTCACTCATATAGACATACAACATAGGACAAACCCACCAAAATCTATGCATCTAAAGAAACCAAGCAAGAGAGAGGACCCTTACTAAAATGTTCAATCCCCACCTGAAAAGCAAAGAGGATGGACATCAGAAGAAGAAGAAAATAGGAAACAACCTAGAAACCTGCTACAGAGGGCCTCTGAAAGCCAGAAGAAGAAATCAGGAAACAAACTAGGAACATACAACAGAGGGCCTCTGAAAACCTCTGCCCTGCAGACTATCAAAGCAGATGCTGAGCCTGATGGCCAACTCTCGGGCAGAGTGAATGGAATTTTATGTAAGAGCTGGAGAGGACAAGGTCTCCACAAGGGGAGCAACAGAACAAGAAAATTTGAACACAGGGAACTTCCCAGAGACTCATACTTCAACCAAGGACTATTCATGGAGATAGCCTAGAACCCCTGCACAGATGTAGCCCATGGCAGGTCAGTGTCCAAGTGGGTTACCTAGTAATGAGAAGAAGGACTGCCTCTGACATAATCTGATTGGCCTGCTCTTTGATCACCTCCCCCTGAGGGGGGAGCAGCCCTACCAGGCCACAGAAGAGGACAATGCAGCCACTTTTGACGAGAACTGATAAACTAAGACCAGAAAGAAGAGGAGAACCTCCCCTATCAGTGGACTTGGGGAGGGGCATGCATGCAGAAATGGGAGGGAGGGTGGGATCGGGAGGGGAGGAGGGAGAGGCTTGTGGGGGGATACAAAATTAATAAAGTGTAATTAATAATAAATAAATAAACACATTAATAAAAAGAAAACAAACAAAAAAATCAGCCATTCTCACATGGAAAAAGTAGTGACTATTACTCCTTCTAAGTGTGATGAAAATAATGGATTCCAACTTATAACAGGTAGGAATCCAACTCACAAATTTAATGGTTATGAATTTGAGAATGACTGGTCAGTTTTTTGTTTTTGTAAAAGGTATTTTTTATGAAGCAGAGTATTGTAATACCTTGGGATAGAGGCCGTTCATGAAATTGCATGCAAACAATAAACGATGTGAAAAGGAAAAAAAATAACAGAAAGAAAAAGAAACAATCAACTGAAAAGGAGGCCAAGAGGGTAGGAAAGAATCTTTTCCAGGTATACATCTGACAGAGAATTAATATGCAGAATATATGAAGAACTCAAATGACAAAGAGTCAAAAAAAGACATAGGTTAATGATTCTCTAACAATTATAAACAGAATTCTCAAAGAAAGAAATGAAAGTGACTAAGAAATATCTTATTAAATGTTCATCATCCTAAGTGTAGGGAAACAGAAATGAAAACAGCTTGGATTGAATTCATCTTATCTCAATCAGAATAACAAAGATTAAAATAAAAACAACAAACAACATCCAATGTTAGAATAGTTATAGAGAAAAAGGAGGCATCATTCACTGTTAGTAGGATTGCAAACTGGCCTAGCCACTATGGATACTGGAGTAGAGAAAAAAAGGGGGGGGGGCAGACAGTTTCAGTATAGAATTCTACCAGACCTTAAAAGAAAAGCTAACTCCAATTCTCTTCAAACTATTCCACAAACTAGAAACAAAAGGAGCATTACCAAACTCGTTCTATGAAGCCACAGTCACCTTGATACCTAAACCACACAAAGACTCAACAGAAATAGAGACTTTCAGATCTATCTCTCTTATGAACTTTCAACAAACTGCAGGGAATCTTACAAAAGACTGCAGAGACTCATAGCCTAACATGGGCAGAGGGCAGGGAATCTCATGAAAGAAGGGGGAGATGAAAGACCTGGAGGGGACAGGAGCTCCACAAGGAGAGCAACAGAACCAAAAATTCTGGGCACAGGGGTATTTTCTGAGACTGATACTCCAAACAAGGACCATGTATGGTGATAACCTAGAACCCCTGAACAGATTTGGCCCATGGTAGCTCAGTGTCCAAGTGGATTTCCTAGTAAGGTGAACAAGGGCTGTCTACAACATGAACTCAAGGTTGGCATTTTGTTCACATCCACCTGAGGGGGGAGAAGCCTTATGAGGACACAGAGGGAGACAATACAGCCAGTCCTGATTAGTCCTGATAGACTAGGGTCAGATGGAAGGGGAGGAGGACCTCTCCTATCATTGGACTGGGGGAGAGGCATGGGAGAAGAAGGAGAGATAGTGGGATTGGGAGGGAGGGGGCTACAGCTGGGATACAAAGTGAATAAATTAATAAAAAATAAATTAATTTCCAAATTGGCTGTACAAGTTTATATTCACACGAGAAATGGAGGAGGGTTCCTCTTTCTCCACATCCTCTCCAGTGTGTGTTGTCACTTGAGTTTTTGATCTTAGCCATTCTGATGGGTGTGAGGTGAAATCTCAGGATTGTTTTGATTTGCATTTCCCTGATGACTAAGGATGTTGAGCATTTCTTTAAGCATTTCTTTAAGCATTTGATGTTCCTTTGTTGGGAATTCTGTTTAGCTCTATACTTCATTTTTTGCTGTTTAACTTCTTAAGTTCTTTATATTCTGGATATTAGACCTCTGTCAGTTAAAAGGTCGGTGAAGATCAAACTTGTACAACCACTTTGGAAATCATGAATTTTGCAGGCAAATGGTGGGACCTAGAAACGGTCATCCTGAGTGAGGTATCCCAAAAGCAGAAAGACACACATGGTATATACTCACTTATATAGACCTATAAGATAGGATAAATATACTGAAATCTATACACCTACAGAAGACAAACAAGAAAGAGGACCTGGGATAAGATGATCAAGCCTCACTTAGAAAGACAAATGGGAATGGATATTGGATGTAAGGGAAAACAAGTAACAAGACAGGAGCCTGCCACACAGGGCCTCTGAAAGACTCTACCTAGCAGTGTATAAAAGCAGATATTACAACTCATAACCAAACTTTTGGCAGACTGCAGGGAATCATATGAAAGAAGGGGGAGTTTGTAAGACCTGGAGAGGACAGGAGCTCCACAAGGACCAAATATATCAGGGCACAGGGGTCTTCCATGAGACTGTTTCTCCAACCAAGGTCCATGTGGGTTCTCTATTAAGGGGAACAGGGACTATTTCTGACATGAACTCAATGGCGAGCTCTTCGACACCCCCCCCCCCCCCAGAGGGAGGATCAGCCTTGCTAGGCTACAGAAGAGGACATTGCAGGCAGTCCTGAAGGAACCTGATAAGCTAGGATCAGATGGAAGGGGAGGAGGTCCTCCCCTATCAGTGGACTTGGAAAGGGGCAGGGAAGAGATGAGGGAGGGAGGGTGGGATTGAGAGGGAATGAGGGAGGGGGCTACAGCTGGGTACAAAGTAAATAATCTGTGATTAATACGAAAAATAAAATTAAATAAACTTTTAAAACAAAAAATGCAAAAAAAAGAGAGAGAGAAAGAAATATTCAAAGTCCTTAATCATCAGGGAAATGCAAATCAAAACGAACCTGAGATTTCACCTTACACCCATCAGAATGGCTAAGATGAATAACTCAAGTGACAACACATGCTGGAAAAGATATGGAGAAAGGGAAACTCTCCTCCATTGCTGGTGGGAATGTAAACTTATACAACCACTTTGGAAATCAATCTGGTGCTTTCTCAGACAATTAGGAATAGCTCTTCCTCAAGATCCAGCTATACCACTGTTAGGCATATACCCAAAAGACACTCAAGATGCTCAATCCCCATTCAGAAAGGCAAAGAGGATGGACATCGGAAGAGGGAGAAAACAGGGAACAGGACAGGAGCCTACCACAAAGGGCCTCTGAAAACCTCTACCCTGCAGGGTATCGAGGCAGATGTTGAGACTCATAGCCAAACTTTGGTTACAGTAGAAGGAATCTTATGAAAGAATTGGGAGATAGTAAGACCTGGAGAGGACAGGAGCTCCACAAGGATAGTGACAGGTCCTGAAAGTCTGGGCAGAGTGGTCTTTTCTGAAACTGATACTCCAGCTAAGGACCACTGGAACCCCTGCACAGATGTAGTCCATGTCAGTTCAGTGTCCAAGTGGGTTCCATAGTAATGGGAACAGGGACTATCTCTGACATGAACTGCTCTTTGATCACCTCCCCCCAAGGGAGAAGCAGCCTTACCAGGACAAAAAAAAAAAAAAAAAAAAAAAAAGACAATGCAGCCACTCCTGATGAGACCTGATAGATTAGGATCAGAGGGAAGGGAGGAGACCTCCCATATCAGTGGATTGGGAGAGGGACATGGGTGGGGAAGAGGGAATGTAGGATTTGAGGGGAGGAGGGAGGAAGGTACAGTGGGGATACTAAGTGAATGAACTGTAATTAATAAAAATCAAAATAATTAAATAAAAAGTAAGTCTCTAAATAGGCATCTATTATGAACAAATATTTTAGGAGGAATAAGTTTGTAGTAGTATATATGAAAATATATGTACCCCAGTTCCTCTAAGTCATACCAGAAAGGAGCTTTAAGGTTCAGCACTGGCTTCTAGAAATCTCTTTTGACACTGAAAATATTCACCCATTAAAGGAGAACAGAAGCCAAATTTTTCTTCTAGAAATGACACATAGTTGATAGAAGTTTTCACTTTCTCAAATATGGTCCTCTTGCGCTAACAGTAGAGGACATGTAGTGATGACTTCTACTGTTCACAACCATTTAGATCCTTGTTCCTTATCAGGTGTATATGTTACTTTCTACAAAGTCTGTATTATGCAGTCCATATTATGCAGGGGCAAAAAGGCAGATAGATTTATGGGATTCTTGTTTTATATTGTATGATTGTATGGAAAGATAATTAACCATGGAGTTGGGTTAAACCATTTTTTTAACTATGGCTTAACAACCTTAAACAATTTATTTGCCATGGCTTATCTTCAAGTTTATTATCTATAAAATAGGTACATGGGTCTAGAGAGATGGCTTCCTTGTTTAAAGCACAAGGAAGGAAAACAGTTTCCCTAGAGCCCGTGTAAAACTGTATCCATAGTGTAAGCATCTGGAACCCCAGCACTCCTACAAGGCAGTGGGAGGTAGAAACAGGAGAATCCCCAGAAGCTCACAGGCTATGTACAGTGATTCATACAGTACAAAAACAATCAAGAAATCTTGTCTTAAACAAGGTGGAAAAGGAAGCTGACACTTGAGATTATACACTGACCTTCATGTACACACGGTGCTATACACACACTCACACGTGTACACATTCACACACACATCATAAACACACATACAAAGATAAATGAAAGCATAAATAACATTAAATTGACATGTAACTTTACATAATCACACACTTATGCCTGTTAATTTCAATTAGTTCTTACAAATCTAGGTATTAGTGAACATTACCTATTAAGTGAAGAGAAATACTGCATATTATGTATGTAACTAGCAAGTGACAATTCAAAAGCCCCTTATATAGCTGTTTTGCTACTATATTTTTACAAATATCTACATAAAAATGTATTTAATTATTCCCAATGGCCTGGATTTGCATGTAAATATAGTTTATCTCCCAGCCTAAACTCTGGTAGTAAAATTAATCCTTGGAGCACCTGAATTATAAGGCTGGAGGCTACCATTGGAGATCCCAGGGTTGGTCACAACTCCAGATTTATGAACTCATAAAACATTAACCACATTTCTTTGTGATTTGTGTCTGATTCTGTTTTTCACACATGATGTGTAAGTGAAGCATGTTACTCCCAGATGACATTAGTGCCATGACAAACCTATAAAATCAGTCTTGTATTTAACTGTACTCACATTCAGAAAGTATAAATACAAGATGATATGAAGACTAATAGAAAATCGGTAGATTTCATAAAGCTGCCGGTTTTACTGTCATACTTTAAAAAAGTGTGAGTGGACAAAAGTCCAGTGTTAGCAAAAACTGGGCTCCATATGTGAAAGTTGTGGAAGGATGATGAGGCTATCCTCAAGATCTCTAAGGGCTCTTTATTTTCTTTTTTTATTTTAATTTTATTTTTTTCTTCAAATTTTATTCATTATATGTGCTGACTAAAGCTCCCTCCCTCTTTCCCCCATTCCCTTCCCCTTGTCCTCTGAGAGGGAGGACTCTCCACTATTGCCATCTGCCTATATCTTGTTAAGTCTCATCACTGAGGAAGCTCAGTGGCCTGCATCATCAGGAGCTAGTGATCAAAGAGCAGTCAACTGACTTCATGATAGAGGTAGTCCTTGGTCCCTTCACTCTTGAGATCCACATAGAGACAGAGTTTCCAATAAGCCACATCTGAGCAGGGGGTCTATGCCCTCTCCATGCATGGTCCTCTGTGCATCAGTCTCTGAAGGAGCCCCTGCGCTCAGCTCTTTTAGTTTTGTTGGTGTCCTTGTGGGGCTCCTGTCCCCTCCATGCCCTTCTATTCCCACCCCCTTCTTCCTCTATAAGATTCCCTGCTCACTGCCAAAAGATTGGCCATGAGTCTCTCATTTCAGTGGACCCTCTATAATACACTCTCATCTTGTTTCCTCTCTTCCACTGCTTCTGGTGTCTAACCTGTTTTCCATTCTGAATGAGATTTAAGTGTTTAGCTTCTTTAGGTCTGTAGATGGCTATCCTATATTATATGGCTAATATCCAGTTATAGGTGAGTATATACCATGACTGTCTTTCTGTTTCTGGGTTACCTCACTCAGGATGATCTCTTCTAATTCCTACCATATACCTACAAATTTCTTTTTTTCATGGTTTGTTTTTTTATTTTTTCTTTATTAATTACACTTTATTCACTTTGTATCCTCCCTGTGGTTCTCTCCCTCCTCCCATCCCAATCCCTCCCTTCCTCCAACCCTCTGCATGCATGCCCCTCCCCAAGTCCACTGATAGGGGAGGACTTCTTTTCCTTCCTTCTGATCCTAGTCATTTAGGATTCCTACTATTTGCCCGCAAATTTCATGATTTCCTTACTTTTAATAGCTGAATAGTATTCCATTCTGTAGATGTACCACAATTTCTGAATCCATTCCTTTGTTGTGGGACATCTAGGTTGTTTCCAGATTCTGGCTATTAAAAATAAAGCTGCTATGAACATGGTTGAGCAAATGCATTTTCACTTTTCCCATTTTCTTCAGGAATCATGGCACATGTTGTTTTGGAAAATATGTCATTTGCTGCAGTGAAGATTTCCACAAATAGTCAACATACCGAACAATCATTCCTCAAACTAGGGACATGAGAGCAAGTGGGCCACATTAAATTTCATCAAGATTGTTTCATTGGCCAAAATGTTTGCATTCTCCAGAAATGCACATGATGAAATTTAATTTCCAATGTGAAGACACTGTGGGTGGGGACAGGACTTTGGGAAGTTTTGGGGTCATGTCTTCAAAACTCTTGTATTGGTCACTTTAGTAATTACTCTGACCAAATACCTGACAAGAGTAAGTTTAAGGGAGGGAGGGGGTTTTGTTTTTATTTTTGTTTTCTGTGTTACAGTTTCATGGAAAGGAAAGCGTATATGCAGTATTGTAAAGCAGCTGATAACATTATATTTGCACTCAGGAAGCAATGAGTGATGGGTGCTATTGCTCAGCTTTCTACATTGTATTCAGTTGAGGACCCTAGTCTCTTGAATGATACACTCACATTTACAGCAGATCATTCAACCTCAATTAACTCAGTCATGTTTAGAGGTCTGCTACCTAGGTTACTCTAGATCTGTGGTTCTCAACCTGTGAGTTGTGAACCCTTTGGGGTTACATAACAGTTATTCTCCATATCCAGTATGTGCATTATAATTTATAACAGTAGTAAAATTATAGTTATGAAGTAGCAATGAAAATAATTTTATGGTTGGGAGTCATCTCAACATGAGGAACTATATTAGAGGACTGCAGCATTAGGACAGTAGAGAACCACTGGTCTAAGTCCTGACAGTATAATCAATATTATCCTTGTCAATTTAACAGTCAAACATATCACTTTAAATTATCAATGTTATACTCCTGGTTTCCAAAAGTCGAATTTTTATCTCATAATGTAAAATGTGTTAACTGATCTTTAAGCACTCCCATAATTTTCTTATTGTTATTTTCTTACAGAGACTATACAACCTTATCACACAGTGTCTACCCTAAACAGCCTAATGGAACAGTAGTACTAGACTCCATAAATCTCTCAATGATGCCCACTTTATGAGTACAAAACACACCATATGGAAAATGTTATCAACTTCTGCTCTAAGCTTGGAATGGAGGCCCACACCCTTAGACCAATGCCAATGCTTTAGTAGCCTCTGTGTAGTGCTTTGGATATTAAATCTGCAAAAACTGTTTTCATAGGCAGTTACTTTTAAACAGGAAACCTGTTTTACAGCACTCTCATTCAGGCTCTCTTCATTTAAACTTACATTTTCAGAAGATAAGGCCTTCAATGTATAGACTCTTGTCCTCATGGCACTCTTCTTATTGCCCCAGTGCAGAGCAGGAAATTTCACCCTTTTTTATAGTCATGAAAATTTATTGTTTAATAATTACAATAGCCATTTTTATGAATTCATAAATTAGTTTAAGAAAAATTATTTCTTATCCAAATAGCAAATATAAGAAAGCATATTTGGCAATGAAAAAATACATATACAGATATTATGTTCCTTAAATACATTTAGACTTGTATTTACTAAATAAATAGTCCATAGTCTTGATGTATTTTTCTTTGATTTCTAATACATTTTAATTAAAATAGAATTATAACACTGCCTTCCTTTTCCTACCTCCAGTCCCTCATAAATATCCTCCCTTTAATGCTTCCTATATTTTCCCACATTCTCAAATTGATAGCATCTTTTTTCTTTGATTATTATTGTTATATACATATATGTGGATGTATTTATGTGCACAAATATATAAATAAATATTGTGAGTCTATTTTTGTTATTTATGTGCATTTGACTTCAGGGCTGACCATTCTACATTAGACAATCAATAGTGGAGCTCATGCCAGAGAAAGGTGAATTCTCCCTGTCTCAAAAGTCACAACTTCCTTGTCATTCTTTGTCTAGGGGTGTGACTTCATGAAATTTTACCCCTTCCACATTAACATGTCCATCAATATTGCCATCATTTTGGTCTTATTTTTGCAGCCACTTCTAGGAGAACATGTTTAACAGTGGGCTTATAGGAGATTACTCTTCAGTGGGACTGATTTCATAATTACACACAAGCACTTGCCTTGTGTGCAACTCCAAGCTCTCTCCTTTCTTCTATCAAGTGGCACAGCTTTCGTGTCTTTTCACTTTCCCCATGTTTCTCTCTCACAGAAGACCTGGATAAGAGCAGTGATGAGTAACCAGTACACAGTCTGAATGCTATACCATCATGAGATTTCCTGTACCAACTAGTCCACTGCCTTTCATTTCACTCAGATTCTCAAAACACAGGCAGAATACAGCCAGACTATTTACTAAAATAAATTATGAATGGTCTCTAGCACAAGTCCTGCCTGACTCTTCTATTTTCAAGTTTCAAGAACCCAAGACTCACCTATCCATATTTCTCTGAGCCTTCTGTTCTGCTAAATTCACACCCATATGGTCCATTAAGCTCTCCTTTGAAGATTAGACAGCCTCTTATCATCCTACCTCCCTACATTCAGCCTACCCTGTGAAGATGAAACCTCTTCCCAGTACTTCTGCTATTCTGAGAATATTAGGCAACTGCTTCCCACAAAAGATCTCCTATCTTTTCTGCACATGCAAGAACTCTAAAATTTTGGGCTGCTGATTAAGATAAAATGTTTCAGATGTCATTTTCTTTACATTCTGAGCATACATTTAAAAACTCTTGGCATTATTTTTATTGTGATTTCCTATCTTTAGTTCTAGGTTAGGTCCATGTGTCTGAATTCTCCCTTCTCCACCAAAGAGTTCTTCTCTAGGAGACTTTAGTCTTTCATAACAACTGACTCTCAACAAATCTGTTTCATGCTTTTTCTCTATGTTTCCAGGAATATCTGTTTGGAAAGGTAATTCTAGTTTAATCTCAAACACCATGTTACTGTATTCATAATGACCCCATGAGTGACAAAAATCAAGGGATAATTGTTTATTTTAATTGAGTTAACTGAAACGGAGAGAATAAGACTTACTCAAGGATACACTGTGAAGAAAATACAGTGCGAGAAAGTTGTCTCAATAAGGAAAACTCTTGTCACATAAACATGAGGACCTGAGTTTAGATCTCTAAAACCCACATAAATCATGGTGTGGTGGTGTACACCTGTATTTCCAGTATTCCTAAGAAAATATGGGACGAAGAAACAAGACAATCTCTGGACGCTTTAAGACAAGTTATAATTGTATACATAATGGCAAAAAACATGTCCCAAACAAGGTAGAAGGTGAAAAATGACACCTGAGTTTGCCCACTGGCTTACATATACACACACATGCACACACATTCACACGTGAAAGGAAAGAAGGAAGGAAGGAAGGAAGGAAGGAGGAAATTTCAGAAAAAGGGGTGAAGTACATGCTCTGAGCAATTAGTACAGAGGTTTATATACTCTTCAATAGAAAAACTGCAACAAAAATCTGTAAATTTTATAGAGAAAGACAATAGTGTCAGCAAACCAACTGAATGTAAAATATTTAATATCTTTACATCTTCACTCTAATAAATTCAGTTAGTAGACAGGTAAAATGCTCCTATCAGCTGTCTCATGTATATGTTGGCTGCAGTAGGGCTTTATCTCACTTTAAAAACTTCACAGAAGACACAAGAAGCCATTTAGTATCATACACCTTTTCTTTGACTTCAAATGGGTCACACTTAGTGCCAGAGATGCATTTTGTGATTGAAAATGAACCCCAAATAAGGTATTTAAATGAACATATTATAAATATGTCAGACCTTACAATCTCCAGGGAAGGAAGGAAAGAAATACAGATCCATGTTAGCTAAAGTCTCTGAGGCCGCAGCTTGTGAAAATTGGTTAGAGACTGTTATCAACTTTATGAAACCTGTGATAAGACAATCAAAACACTCCACCTTTCAAAAAGAAAAAAAAAAGCTTTGGAAACTAAAGTGTCTCCAAGTCTGTGCCCATGGAAACCACTCTACCTGTAGAAATCTTCTCATAGGAAACACAGCTAACATTGTTTCCTGAAGCAAAACTATGGGGTTCTTCTACCACCACAACCCTCGAATCACTAGTGTCCCTTGGCATGAACTGCTTCTGCCTGCGGTCACCCCTTACCGAATTGTTAAAGAAAGGAAAAAGTTAAGCTTTTGACTACCCATACAAGTGAAATGATGCCTCTGTCTAGCTAAACAAATAAGAGGTGATTCATTGGCTGATTTGTCCTTCTAAAGTGGTAGAGGGAAAGAATTTATTGCTTGTCTCAGGCATCCTTCAATATGACCTGCAAAGCAAGCAGATTTAATGTAACATTAGTTTGGTGCTCAGGGATTTCTGGCTCAACTCCAAAATCCGCTTGCATTATTTGCATTTTACACACACACACACACACACACACACACACACACACACAGAGTCTTTGTCATACCAAGGTCATTCAATATTAAGATCATTAAATTCTCTCTAAGATGATGTATCATTCTCAAGACTAATTAAATAATAACTAAATGCACTGAACACTGTATATACTTTAGAAGTGCTTATTCACTGTTCTGGCACTGCTTAGCAAGAAATCTTTCAACAAGGGAAAACTATTAGCATCTTTACATTAAAGCAGTCTTATCTTCTTTAGCCCCACCATCACACACTCATATTCACTGCCACCAACAATAACAAATCCAGATAAATTCAAAACAGACACTTAAATGGTCTAGTGTTTGGATGTTATAGTCATTAGCTCTTGAGCTATAAAATGCTTACCCCTCATTTTCTAGCAGCTTCTCTGAGCCAAAGTCAGTTCCTATCCCATTATTTCACAGATTGCATCATTATGCATGGCTTATAGAGCTTTAGAGAAAAGGTAAAATGTAAACGGTTCCTCCCAAGCACACATTATCAAGGCAAGCAGACAGGTACTGAACAGTGACATCATTATTAATATAGAAACATCACCAATAAAATATAGGATAAGGGCAGTCCAATATGGCAGCAACAAGCATGCACCATATCTGAGGGGTACAGGATCCAAAATTCCAAAATTGGTGAGTGGAGGGGCAGCTGAAGCCAGAACATCCATAATGAGGCTTCATGGGTGAGAGGGGACAACACATGAGCTGGCACATTTTGGATTAAGGTCACCGGTGGATACCTCCAGGGACTGAGAGTGGCATATATTCAACCACCCTGCACTTCCCCTTGCCCCAATCATGGGCCTCCCTGCTCAAATGAAATCCCAGTGGTTGCCCCAAGTATGAGCATAACTTAAACAGCACAGGCTGGATCCCAGAGCTGCAGCTGTGGAGAGGCAGCAGCTCATCCAAGCAGGAGCCTCCTTGTTCTGTGACTGAGACTGCAGAGATAGCTACCCCAACTACAGGCCTCCTTGCCTAGTGGCCAAAGGGTGGACACTACTGAGCTGATGAATCTCCTACACTCTCATTTGCCTCTGCATGCCCAAATCTGAGAGTAGAGAACAGGGGAAACCCTGTGCTATCCAATTAGGCTGCTAGCAAGTGAGTGCACCTTTAAGTGAATGCTTGCAGAGTCCCACATCCAGGGTCCCTCTAAGCTAGCAGCCAGACATTGGATCCTTCCCAGTCACACCCCTAATGTGAGCAACATAGAGATCCTTGGGACAACATTCTCAACATCGAAGGCCCTGTTCTTTGGGTCTACCAGTATAATCCAAGCAAACAATTCCTGGAGCCTGGACAGATATAAATACCAGGAGAACAGTACCACAGGCCTGTAGGCCACTGAAGCATTCAGGGCACCTGAAAAAGTGCATTGCACCCAGGAACAGCACCAGCATCTGCACCCCCTCCCACGCTTAAGCTCCACCCTTCCAGGCATCCACACTCTCTAACACCCTGTCCTTCAAGGTACACTTACATGCACACTCCTGTGCTTGCGCACATGGACCTGCTACCTTCCTCTCTTAGCCATAGCTGAAATGCCAACATCCACTCTCAAACCAGTGGACCTCTCTCATCTTCCTGAAGAATACTCCAGACTCCAGAGAGAGATGTACCAGGTCTGATGTACAGACTCCATGAACAAAGGTTACAGATACACAGATAGCTAGAGGTCAGCATAAGAACACAACCAACAAAAATCAAGACACGATGGCTTCACAAGGAAACAAAAAATTCAAAGGATATGCTAATCCATTGGAAACATAGGAAAATTATTTTAAAGCTACGCTTATCCTGTTATTAGAGGCATGTAAAGAGGAAACAAACCAAAGACAAAAGAGCCGAGAAAGAAATTAGGGAAACAACACCCTTCACAAGAGTCACAAATAACAAAGTACCTTGAAGTGACTTTAACCAAGCAAGTGAAAGACCTGTTAAAAAAAAAAAAAAAAACTTCAAGATCTCCCATGCTCATGGATCAGTAAAATTAACATAGTACAAAGGGCTATCCTGCTAAAAGCAATCTACACATTCAATGCAATTGAAACATCAATGCATTGCATCAACATTCAATGCATCAAAACACCAACAAAATTCTTTACTGATCTGGAAAGAACAATTCTCAACTTCATATGCAAAAACAAAAAACCCAGAATTGGCAAAATGATCCTGTCCAACAACAGATCTTCTGGGGGTATCTCCATCTCTGATCTCAAGCTGTACTGCAGAGCAATAGTATTAAAAACTGTGTGGTACTAGCACAAAAACAGAATGGTGGATCAATGGAACCGAACAGAGGACCCAGAAATAAACCCACACACCTAGACATGCTTGATATTTGAAAGAATCCAAAACCATACAGTAGAAAAAAGACAGCAACATCAACAAATGGTACTGATCCAACTGGATGTCTACATGTAGAAAAATGCAAATATATCCATATTTATCACCCTGAACAAAACTGAATTCCAAGTGGATCAAAGACATCAACATAAAATCAGACACATTAAATCAGTTAGAAGAAAAAGTGGGGAAGAGACTAGAACACATTGGCACAGGAGACAACTTCCTGAACAGAACACCAACAGCACAGGCTCTAAGAGCAACAATCAATAAATGAGATCTCATGAAACTGAAAAGCTTCTGTAAACAAATGACACTGTCATAAGTACCAAACGACAGCCTACAGACTGGGAAAAGATCTTCACCAACTCTATATCTCACAGAGGTCTAATATCCAGAATATATAAAGAACTAAAGAAGTTAAAAAGCAACAAAGCTAGTACTCCAATTAAAAAAATGGGGTACAGAGCTAAACAGAGAATTCTCTATAGAGGAATATAGAATAGCAGTGAAACACTTAAATAAATGCTCAACATTCTTAGTCATCAGGGAAATGCAAATCAAAATGACCCTGAGATTTCCCCTTACACCGATGAGAATGGCTAAGATCAAAAACTCAAGTGACAACACATGCTGGAGAGGATGTGGAGAAAGAGGAACCCTCCTCCATTGCTGGTGGGAATGTAAACTTGTACAACCACTTTAGAAATCAATTTGGCACTTTTTTCAGACAATTAGGAATAGGGCTTCCTCAAAATCCAGCTTTACCACTCCTAGGCATATATCCAAAAGGTGCTTGTTGATATAATGTTCTTTTGGAATGTATACAATTTACCCTTGTTCACTCAAATGCTGATTTTTCTACCCCACTATGTTTTCAATGAGAGCTTTGCACTGTGATGCTTATTCTAAGCATCACCTGTCCCAAGTTTGTGTAAACATGCCACCATTTGTTCTCTATATTTTCAACTAAAACAGCCAGCCACAATGCTGAGCAATGGAGAGGATAGGGTGAGACATCCTGGTCTGGAGTGGAAGGAAGAGGAAGGAATCAAGAGAAAGAAGCAGAGGAAACTCTGGAGGCGAGGTCTTGAACCACATGAAGAAATGAACCAGACCTAAGATGTGACTGAAAGCAAATATAATGGGTGAATCTGAATGGTAGGAAACTATGCAGGTTTGGAGGTTTATGATGGAGGAACTATTGCCCAACACTGTGCTCTAGGTTAATTAAATAAATTCTAGTTTCTGTGTGGTGATTTCGTTATACAGCTGTTTAAGAATTAACACTGGTTAACTAAAAGATATATCAGTAGTAAATATTAAATATGACAACAGGTGCTCAAGTATACAACAAGGACATTTGCTCAACCATGTTCATAGCAGCTTTATTCGTAATAGCCAGAATCTGGAAACAACTCAGATCTCCCGCAGTTGAGGAATGGATACAGAAATTGTGGTACTTTTACACAATGGAATACTACTCAGCAATTAAAAACAAGGAAATCATGAAATTTGTGGGCAAATGGTAAGAACAATAAAAGATCATCCTGAGTGAGGTATCCAAGAAGCAGAAAGACACACATGGTATATACTCACTTATAAGTGGATATTAGACATATAATATAGGATAATTATACTAAAATCTGTACACCTAAAGAAGCTAAGCAAGAAGGAGGACTCTGGATAAGATTCTCAATCTTATATTTATGGTTGTGAGCCTAGCCTTTAACAGCTGAGCCAGTGGGACCTAGAAACGATCATCCTGGGTGAGGTATCCCAAAAGCAGAAAGACACACATGGTATATACTCACTTATATATTCCTATAAGATAGGATAAATATACTGAAATCTATCCACCTAGAGAATATAAACAAGAAAGAGGACCCAGAGTATGATGATCAATCCTCACTTAGAAAGACAAATGGGATGGACATTGAATGTAGGAGCAAACAAGTAACAGGACAGGAGCCTACCACAGAGGGCCTCTGAAAGACTCTACCTAGCAGTGTATCAAAACAGATATTAAGACTCATAAGCAAACCTCCAGCAGAATACAGGGAACTAAAAAAGGGGGGAGTTAATACAACCTGTAGAGGACAGGAGTTCCATAAGGACCAAATATATCTGGGCACAAGGGTCTTTTATGAGACTATATCTCCAAACAAGGACCATGTGTAGATGCAACCTAGCGCCCCTTTTCAGATGTAGCCCTTGGTAGTTCAGTATCTAAGTAGGTACCCTAATAAGGGGAACAGGGACTTTTTCTGACATGAACTCGATGGTGGGCTCTTTGATCTCCCCTCCCCACCCCTGGGAGAAGCAGCCTTGCTAGGCCACAGAGGAGGACTTTGCAGCCAGTCCTGAAGACACCTGATAAACCAGTATCAGATGGAAGGGGAGGAGGTTCTCCCTTATCAGTGGACTTGGAAAGGGGTATGGAGGAGTTGAGTGTGGGAGGGTTTGGGAGGGAAAGAGGGAGTGGAATACATCAGGGATACAAAGTTAACAAACTAACTAATATTAAAAAAATAAAAATTTAAAAATAAAATATGCTCAATCTTCATTCAGAAAGGCAATTGGGATAGACATCAGAAGAAGGTGAAAATAAGAAACAAGACAGGAGCCTACCACAGAGGGCCTCTGAAAGACTCTACCCAGCAGGGTATTAAAGCGGATGCTGAGAGTCATAGCTAAACTTTGGGCAGAGTGCAGGGATTCTTATGAAAGAAGGGGGAGATGCAAACACCTGGAAGGTTCTGGAGCTCCACGAGGTTAACAACAAAATAAAAAATTCTGGGCCTGTGGGTCTTTTCTGGGACTTATAATCCAACCAAGGAACATTCATGAAGATAACCAGGACCCCCTGCACAGAGTTAGCTCATTCTCCAAATGGGTTCCTTAATTGGGGGGAGCTGGGGTTGTCGCTGACATAAAGCCAGTGGTTGGCTCTTTGATCACCTCCCCCTGAGGGGGGAGCAGCCTGACCAGGCCACAGAAGAAGACTATGAAAGACAGTCCCGGTGAGACCTGATAGGTTAGAGACAGACGGAAGGGGAGAGGTCCTCCACTATCAGTGGACTGGGGGAAGAAGGGAAGGAGGGAGAGAGGGATAGGGAGGGAACAAGCATGGGGCTACATCTGGGATAACTGTAATAAATAAAAAATTATATAAAAAATAAAAAGTATAAATAAATAAATAATGAACATATACAATTAAAAGAAGGAAATAAGGATTTGCACCAAACAACTTTTTTTATTTATTTTTTACTTTATTAATTACAATTTATTCATTTTATATCCCCCCATAAGCCCCTCCCTCCTCCCCTACCGATCCCACCCTCCCTCCCCTTTCTGCATGCATGCCACACCCCAAGTCCACTAATAGGGGAGGTTCTCCTCTCCTTTCTGATCTTAGTCTATCAGTTCACATCAAAAGTGGCTGCATTGTTCTCTACTATGGCCTGGTAAGACTGCTCCCCCCCAGAAGGAGGTGATCAAAGAGCAGGCCAATCAGATTATGTCAGGGAATTATGTTTAATACGCTCTTCCCATTACTATGTAACCTACATGGACACTGAACTGCCATGGGCTACATCTGTGCAGGGGCTCGAGGTTATCTTCATAAATAGACCTTGGTTGGAGTATGAGTCTCTGGGAAGTTCCCTGTGTAAAAAGTTTCTTGTTCTGCTGCTCTCCTTGTGGAGACCCAGTCCTCTCCAGCTCTTACTATTTCCCACTTCTTACATAAAATTCCATTCACTTAGCCCAACAGTTGACCATCAGGCTCAGCATCTTCTTTGATAGTCTGTAGGACAGAGGCTTTCAGAGGCCCTCTGTGGTAGGTTCCTAGTTTCCTGTTTTCTTCTTCTGGCTTTCAGAAGCCCTCTGGAGAAGGTTCCTAGATTGTTTCCTGTTTTCTTCTTCTTCTGATGTCCATCCTCTTTGCCTTTCAGGATGGGGATTGACCGTTTTAGTTAGGGTCCTCTCTCTTGTTTAGTTTCTTTAGATGCACAGATTTTAGTGGGTTTGTCCTATGTTGTATGTCTATATGAGTGAGTATATACCATGTGTGTCTTTTTGCTTCTGGGACAACTCACTCAGGATGATCATTTCCAGGTCCCACCGTTTACCTGCAAATTTCAAGATTTCCTTAATTTTCATTGCTGAGTAATACTAAATTGTATGGATGTACCAAGGTTTCTGCATCCATTCTTCAGTTGAGGGGCATCTGGGCTGTTTCCAGCTTCTGGCTATTACAAATAAAGCTGCTACAAACATGGTTGAGCAAATGTCCTTTTTGTGTACTTGAGCCTCTTTTGGATATATGCCCAGGAGTGGTATGGCTGGATCTTGGGGAAGCGCTATTCCTAGTTGTCTGAGAAAGAACCAGATTGCTTTCCAGAGTGGTTGTACAAGTTTACATTCCCACCAGCAGTGGAGGAGGGTTCCCCTTTCTCCACAACTTCTCCAGCATGTGTTGTCACTTGAGATTTTGGTCTTGGCCATTCTCATGGGTGTAAGGTGAAATCTCACAGTTGTTTTGATTTGCACATTTCTTTAAGTGCTTCTCTGCCATTCAATATTCCTCTCCATAGAATTCTCTGTTTAGCTCTGTTCCCCATTTTTTAAGTGGATTACTTGGTTTGCTGCTTTTCAGGTTGTTTAGTTCTTTATATATACTGGATATGAGTCCTCTATCAGATAAAGGGTTGGTGAAGATTCTCTCCCAATCTATAGGCAGTCGCTTTATTTTGATGACGGTGTCCTTTCCTTTGCAGAAACTTTTCAGTTTCATGAGGTCCAAATTATTGATTGTTGCTCTTAGAGCTTGTGGTGTTGGTGTTCTGTTCAGGAAGTTTTCTCCTGTACCAATGAGTTCTAGGATATTCCCCACTTTTTTTTTTCTAGCCGATTTAATGTGTCTGGTTTTATGTTGAGGTCTTTGATCCACTTGGACTTCAGTTTTGTGCAGGGTGACAAGTATGGATCTATTTTCATTGTTCTACATGTAGACATCCAGTTGGACCAGCACCATTTGTTGAAGATGCTATCTTTTTTCCATTGTATGGTTTTGGTGTCTTTGTCAAAGATCAGGTGTCCATAAGTGTGTGGGTTTATTTCTGGGTCCTCCCTTCGGTTCCATTGATCCACCATTCTGTTTCTATGCCAGTACCATGCAGTTTTTAAAACTGTTGCTCTATAGTACAACTTAAGATCAGGGATGGAGACACCTCCTGAAGATCTTTTATTGTAGAGGGTTGTTTTAGCAATTCTGGGTTTCTTGTTATTCCATATGATGTTGAGAATTTTTCTTTCCAGGTCTGTAAAGAAATGTGTTGCTAATTTGATGGGAATTGCATTGAATCTGTAGATTGCTTTTGGTAAGATGGCCATTTTTACTATGTTAATCTTGCCAAGCCATGAGCATGGGAGATCTTTCCATCTTCTCATATCTTCTTCTAATTCTTTCTTCAGAGACTTGAAATTACTTTCATACATGTCTTTGACTTTCTTGGTTAGGGTTACTCCAAGGTACTTTATGTCATTTGTGGCTATTGTGAAGGGTGTTGTTTCCCTAATTTCTTTCTCAGCCTTTTTGTCTTTTGTATACAGGAGGGCTACTGATTTATTTGAGTTAATTTTGTATCTGGCCACTTTGCTGAAGGTGTTTATCAGCTGTAGGAGTTCCCTGGTAGAGTTTTTGGGATCACTCACGTATACTATCATATCATCTGCAAATAGTGATAATTTGACTTCTTCTTTTCCAATCTGTATCCCCTTGATCTCCCTCAAGTGTCTTATTGCTCTAGCAAGGACTTCCAGAACTATGTTGAAGAGATATGGAGAGAGTGGGCAGCCTTGTCTTGTCCCTGATTTCAGTGGGATTGCTTTAAGTTTCTCTCCATTCAGTTTCATGTCGGTTATAGGTTTACTATATATCGCCTTTACTATGTTTAGATATGTGCCTTGTATCCCTGATGTCTCCAATACTTTAAACATGAATGGATGTTGGAATTTGTCAAAGGCTTTTTCAGCATTAAGGGAGATTATCATGTGTTTTTTTTTTCTTTCAGTTTGTTAATTTGGTGGATCACATTGATGGATTTCTGTATTTTGAACCATCCCTGCATACCTGGGATGAAGCCTACTTGGTCATGGTGGATGATAGCTTTGATGTGTTCTTGTATTCAGTTTGCGAGTATTTTGTTGAGTATTTTTGCATCAATGTTCATAAGGGAGATTGGCCTGAAGTTCTCTTTTTTTGTTGGGTCTTTGTGAGGTTTAGGTACCAAGGTGACTGTGGCTTCATAGAATGAGTTTGGTAATGTTCCTTCTGTTTTGATTTTGTGGAATAGTTTGAAGAGAACTGGAGTTAGCTCTTTTTTGAATGTCTGGTAGAATTCTGCGCTGAAACCATCAGGTCCTGGGCTTTTTTTGAATGGGAGACTTTTGATGACTGCTTCTATTTCCTTGGGGGATATAGGACTATTTAATTGATTTACCTGGTCCTGATTTAGCTTTGGTAAGTGGAATCGATCAAGAAAATTGTCCATTTCATTTAAATTTTCAAATTTTGTTGTGTATAGACTTTTGAAGTAAGTTCTAATTATTGTTTGAATTTCCTCAGTGTCTGTAGTTATGTCCCACTTTTGATTTCTGATTTTGTTTATTTGGATGGTGTTTCTCTGCCTTTTAGTTAGCTTGGCTAACAGTTTGACTATCTTGTTGATTTTCTCAAAGAACCAGCTCTTGGTTTCATTGATTCTTTGAATTGTTTTATTTGTTTCTAATTGATTGATTTCAGCCCTGAGTTTGATTATTTCCAGACGTCTACTCCTTTTTCGTGTGTCTGCTTGTTCTTTTTCTAAGGTTTTTAAGTGAGCCATTAAGTTGCTTGAATGCGCTGTCTCAAATTTCTTCTTGAAGGCAATTAGTCCTATGAACTTTCCTTTTAGCACTGCTTTCATTGTGTCCCACAAGTTTGGATATGTTGTGTCTTCATTTTCATTGAGTTCTAGGAAGATTTTAATTTCTTTCTTTATTTCTTCCCTGACCCAGCTGTCATTTAGTAACAAGTTGTTCAGTTTCCATGCGTGTGTAGGCATTTTGCTATTTCTGTTGTTGTTGAGGTCCAGCTTTATTCCATGGTGATCAGACAGGATACAAGGGATTATTTCAATCTTCTTGTATCTGTTGAGGCTTGCTTTGTGACCAACTATGTGGTCTATTTTGGAGAAGGTTCCATGAGGTGCTGAGTAGTAGGTAAATTCTTTTGTTTTTGGGTGTAAGGTTCTGTAAATGTCTGTTAGGTCCATTTGATTCATGACCTGTATTAGAGATATTGTTTCTTTGTTTAATTTCTGTTTAGTTGACCTGTCCTTTGTTGAGAGTGGGGTGTTGAAGTCTCCCACTATCCCCTGTGTGGGGATCTATGTGTTGTTTACGTTTTATCAATTTTTCTTTTACAAATGTGGATGCCCTTGTATTTGGGGCATAGATGTTCAGGATTGTGATGTCTTCTTGGTGGAATTTTCCCTTGATGAGTATGAAGTGTCCTTCCCCATCTCTTTTCATTAATTTTGGTTGAAAGTCTATTTTATCAGATATTAGAATGGCTACTCCTGCTTGTTTCTTAGGTCCATTTGCTTGGAAAGCTGTCTTCGAACCCTTTCTCTTCAGGTAATGTCTATCTTTGTGACTTAGGTGTGCTTCTTGTATACAACAGATTGCTGGGTTTTGTTTACGCATTCATTCTGTTAGTCTGTGTCTTTTTATTGGAGAATTAAGTCCATTGATATTGAGAGAGATTAATGACCAGTGGCTGTTAAATCCTTTGACTTTGATGTTGGCTGTGGTCATCAGGTTGTGTGCTTGGTTGCTTTTTGTTTTACTGTAGTGGGGTTATTTATTTCCTGTGTTTTCTTGGATGTAGCTAGTTTTCCTGGGTTGTATTTTCCCTTCTAGTGTCTTCTGTAATGCTGGATTTGTTTGTAGGTATTGTTGAAATTTGTTTTTGTCATTGAATATGTTGTTTTCTCCGTCTATGAGGACTGAGAGTTTTGCTGGGTATAGTAGCCTGGGCTGACATCTGTGTTCTCTTAGGGTCTGCATGATATCCATCCAGGCACTTTGGCTTTCATAGTCTCTGTTGAAAAGTTAGGTCTGATTCTAATGGGTTTGCCATTATATGTTACTTGGCCTTTTTCTCTTGCAGCTTTTAGTATTTTTTTCTTTGTTCTGTATACTTACAGTTTTGATTATTATGTGGCGGGAGGATTTTCTTTTCTGTTCTAATTTATTGGGTGTTCTATAGGCCTCTTGTATTCTTATTGGCCTCTCCTTTAATTTGGGGAAATTTTCTTCAATGATTTTGTTGAAAATATTTTCTGGGCCTTGGTGCAGGGAATCTTCTTTTTCCTCTATTCCTATTATTCTTAGGTTTTGTCTTTTTATGTTGTCTTGAATTTCTTGGAAGGTCTGTGTCAAGATTTTTTTAGATTTAAGCACCAAACATCTCACTGTGCTCTACTAAGATCTTAACACTTAGTGACATACTGATAATATTAAATTTTGACCAGAAGATAAAAGTAACTCTGTCAAACACATTTGAAAAGGGTCATCCTACTTAATTCCACTACATGTCAGATTAGCTCATTCCTACTCTATTATTCAGTGCTCCTCCTAGTCTACTACAAAACTCTGAACAGGCTTTTATCAAAACATAAACAACTGAAATAAACAATAAGGCCAGAAATAAACACTAAAAAAAGACACCTACAACAAATTGTTTTGGTCACATTGGATAGCTGCATATAGAATAATGGAATTAGACTCATATTTTTCACCTTGCACAAAATTTAAGTCCAATAGAATCCAATAGAAGAGAAAGTAAGAAATAGTCTTGAACTTATTGACACAGGAAAAGATTTTGTGAACAGAACAGTAATAGCACAGGCACTAAGATCAACAATTAATAAATGGGATCTCATGAAATTGAAAAGTAAAAAGAAACAAACAAAAAAAACAGCTGCTTACAGAATAGAGAAACATTTTAAGCAACTACGTATCTGATAAGTGGCTAATATGCCAAATGTATAAAGAACTAAAAAATCTGGACATCAAGAAAACAAATAACCCATTTTTAAAAGAATTGTGGTACAGATCTAAACAGAATATTTTCAAAAAGGGAACTCAAATGGCTGAAAAACAAAACAAAACAAAAAACAAAGTTCAATATCCTTAGTCATTAAAATAAACAAACAAACAAACAAAACATCCTTGGTCATCAGGGAACTCAAAACAAAACTACTTTGAGATTTAGCTTACAATAATCTGAATGGCCCAAAACAATAAAACAAATAGTTCATGCTGGCAAGAATGCAGAGTAAGGAGAATAGTATCCATTGCTCTTGGGAGTGCAAACTTGTTATAGCTGCTATCAAATCAGTGTGGCAGTTTCTCAGAAAGATGGGAATGGTTCAACCTCAAGATACAGCTAGCTCACTCTTAGGCATATGCCCAAAGGATGCTTCATTCTACTACAGAGATACTTGCTCAACAATGTCCATTGCCACTTGCTGTGGTCATTGCTTTATTACTGTGAAGAGACACACCATGACCAAGACAGTATTTCTAAAAGAAAGTATTTAATTGGTGGCTTGACTATACTTTCAGAGGTTTAGTCCATGATCACCATGGCAGGGAGCATGGCAACATGCAGATGTGGTGCTAGTGAAGTAACTAAGAGCTACTTCCTGATCTGTAGGCCAAGAGAGTGACAGTGGGTCTACCTTGGTTTTTTGAAACCTTAAAGCTCAAGCCCAGTGATATACTTCCTCCAAGAGGCTACACATCCTAATTCTTTTAATCCTTTGAAACAGTTCTCCCACGCACCACCGGGTGACTAAACATTCAAATATATGAGACTAATGGGGGTCATTCATATTCAAACCACCTCACGGTTCTATTCCTAATAGCCAGAAATTAGAAATAACCTGCATATCCATCTGTGAATGAATGGACAAAAAATGGGAGTGGGACATTCTTATTCAAACCGCTTCACTCTTCTGTTCATAATAGTCAGAAATTAGAAACAATCTGCATATCCATCAATTAATGAACGGACAATAAATGCACTATGTTTACACAATGAAATATTATTACTAGTAAGAAAAGTGAAATAATGGAATTCCCACGTAGAAGGATGGAACTAGCAAAACTCATCTTGAGAGATAACTCAGAACTAGAAAGACATATATAATATATATTCATGTATATATGGATGTTAGCTGTTAGGTCATTGATAAGCAAGCTACAGTCTATACAACCACAGAGGTTAGGTAAGGGACTAATGGGGAGGGATGGACCTTTCTAGAAAGGAGAGATAGAATATATAATTATTGGATGGACTAGCAAGGGGACTGGAATGGGAGGATAAAATAGGAAGGAGATAAGAATCAGACACACCTCTGAGTATGCTTCTGAGTTACTTTGAATGATAAATAACTATATTCAAGTTTGATTAAATTTTTAGATCTTCAAGGTACATATCCATATTAGCTACTTACCTTATTGCAGCCATGGAAACAGGAGCTTGAGGAAGCAGCTGGTCACACTGTTTACATGATCAGGATTAATATTTGTGCTCAACTTACTATCTCCACTTTTTTCTTAGTCCAGGACTGCCCCCCATGCAACAGCAGGAATTTTCCTAACTCAACTAACATAAGCTAAATAACCCCCAAATAGACACAGCCCAAGGCTTGTCTCCTAGGTCCTGTCAAGTTAATATTAACCATCAATAACTTTGACTATCCACAATATCTTTACCAGCATGCTTATTGCAAGAGAGATATAGAATCAAGTGACATAATGAATGGATGACTGGATAAAGAAAACATAGCATACATATACAATAGAATATCGATTCGATATAAAAAATGAAGTACCAGCATTTGGGGAAAATGAATAGAAGAGTTAGAAGACATTATGTTAGGTCAGATAAGCCTGTCACAGGAAGACAAATACTACATGTTCTTTCTCAATATCTAATAAAACAAAATGGCTGAGAAACAAATTAGGGAAACAACACCCTTCACAATATCCACAAATGACATAAAGTACCCTGATGTGACCCTAACCAAGCAACCAAAGATTTGTATAAAAAAAAAAAATTTCTAGAAAAAGATATCAGAAGATGGAAAGATCTCCCATGTTCATGGCTTGGCAGGATTAACATAGTACAAATGGCCATCTTACCAAAAGCAATCTACAGATTCAATGCAATCTGCATCAAATTACCAACACAATTTTTTACAGAACTGGAAAGAAAAATTCTCACCTTCATATGGAACAACAAGAAACCCAGAATTGCTAAAACATTTCTCTACAGTAAAAGATCTTCAGGAGATATCTCCATCCCTGATCTCAAGCTGTACTATAGAGCAACAAAACTAAAAATGGCATGTTACTGGCATAGAAACAGACTGGTGGATGAATGGAATCTAAGAGAAGACCCTGACATAAATCCACACACTTATGGACACCTGATTTTTGACAAAGATGCCAAAACCATTCAATGGGAAAAAGACAGCATCTTCAACAAATGATGCTGGTCTAACTGGAGGTCTACATGTAAAAAAATACAAATAGATCCATACTTATCACCCTGCAAAAAACTAAAGTCCACGTGGATCAAAGATCTTGATATAAAACCAGACACACTAAAACTGTTAGGAAAAAAAGTGGGGAAGAGCCTTGAACTCATTGGCACAGGAGACAACTTCCTGAACAGAACACCAACAGCACAGGCTCTAAGAGCAACAAACAATAAATGGGAGCTCATAAAACTGAAAAGCTTCTGTAAAGCAGAGGACACTGTCCTCAGACCGAAACGACAGCCTACAGATTGGGAAAGGATCTTCACCAACCCTATATCTGACAGAGGACTCATATCCAGTATATATAAAGAACTAAAAAAGTTAAACAGCAAAAAATCAAGTAATCAAATTAAAAAATGGAGTACAGAGCTAAACAAAGAATTCTCAGTTGAGGAATATCAAATGGCAGAGAAACACTTAAAGAAATGCTCAACCTCATTAGGCATCAAGGAAATGCACATCAAAAGGACACTAAGATTTCACCTTACACCCATCAGAATGGCTAAGATCAAAACCTCAAGAGATAACACATGCTAGAGAGGTTGTGGAAAAAGGGGAATCCTCCTCCATTTCTGGTGGGAATGTAAATTTGTACAACCACTCTGGAAAACAATCTGGCACTTTCTCAGACAACTAGGAATAGCGCTTCCTCAAGATCCAGTTATACCACTCCTAGGCATATACCCAAAATAGTCTCAAGTACACAATAAGGACATTTGCTCAACCATGTTTGTAGCAACCTTATTTGTAATAGCCAGAAGCTGGAAACAGCCCAGATGCCCCTCAGTGGAAGAATGGATACAGAAATTGTGGTACATCTACACAATGGAATATTACTCAGCAATAAAAAAACAAAGAAACCATGAAATTTGCAGGTAAATGGTGGGATCTGGAAAAGATCATCCTGAATGAGCTGTCCCAGAAGCAGAAAGATGCACATGGTATATACTCACTCATATAGACTTATAATATAGGATAAACCTACTACAATCTGTACACCTAAATAAACTAATTGAGAGGGAGGACTCTTGCTAAAATGCTCAATTCCTATCCAGAAAGGCAAAGAGGATGGACATCAGAAGAAGAAGAAAATAGGGAACAAGTCAGGAGCCTGACACAGAGGGCCTCTGAAAGGCTCTGCACTGCAGACTATCAATGCAGATGCTGAGACATATGGGTAACCTTTTGGCAGAGTGCAGGGAATTTTAGGAAAGAAGTGGGAAACAGTAAGATCTGGAGAGTTCAGGAACTCCACAAGGAGATCAACAGAATCAAAGAACCTGAACACAGGGGTTTTTCCTGAGACTGATACTCCAACCAAGGACTCTGCATGGATATAACCTAAGACCCCTGCACAGATGTAGTCCATGGCAGTTCAGTATCCAAGTGAGTTCCATTGTAATAGGAACAGGGACTGTCTCTGACATGAACTGATTGGCCTGCTCTTTAATTACCTCTCCCTGACGGGGAAGCAGCATTACCAGGCCACAGAAGACAATGCAGCCACTCCTGATGAGACCTAATTGATTAAGATCAGAAGGAAGGAAAAGAAGACCTCCCTAATCAGTGGACTTGGGGAGGGGCATGCATGCAGAGGGTAGAGGAAGGAAGGGATTGGGATGGAAGGAGGGAGAGAGCCACAGGGGGGATACAAAGTGAATAAAGTATAACTAATAAAGAATTTTAAAAAAACATAATAAAAAAAGAAATGTATCTCCACTGGCAACATGGCTTTGATACAGTAAGACTTTTGTCATTTCTACTAACCTGTTAGAATTTTTAATTTCCTGTTAGTAACCAAGCCTATTAAGGAAATTCATTATTGCATCAATAAAAAACTAAAACAGTAGGGATATATTACTATTACCATTTTCACACCAAAAGGAAAGTCTTGGAAGGAATAAGTTGCATATCTAAGAACACACCAAAAAGAGTTTGATAATAATTATGATTCAAATTACAGCCCACATAGTTTACCATTATGTTATATATTCATACCAAGAAACAAAACCCTAAAGAAACTTTTTTAAGGCAGTTGTTCAAACCCAGGACCTCAAATCTACTAGGCAAGAACACTACCACTGAACCTCATGCCTAATTCAAAGAAATAAAACTTATGTGCTTCATCACATACTGTAATAACAACCATACTAATACATCTGGGCATTTAGCTTTGCTGCTCTCAAGACCATATGACTGCAATGCTTAAAGTGATAAGAATGCTAATTGCCTTGATATGATTATTGCACAGAGTATGCTTGTATTACACTATCATAGTTTACTCTATAAATACATATAATTGTGTATCATTTTAGAATGTTAGAACCATGGATGTAGGTAAATGGTAAAGGATTTGCTCATTGTGCACAAGGTCCTACAAAGGTCCTACATACAATCCTAATACTTCATAGACAATAAAATACAGCAGAAATGACTTGTAGAATAAATGTGACAGATATATATATATATATATATATATATATATATATATATATATCCCTCACTCAACCTTGCTGGTATCCTACCCATTTAAAACACTGATATAGTAAACACATAGCAGTAATGAAGATATTCCAGAAAACTCTGAATTTTATGCTTTTAATTATTCATCTTGCCAAAATCTCACTCATAAAGCCACAGTAATTAAGACTGAAATAAGAAAACGAAATAAATCCAACAGGGAGTACAAAATTATACATATACAAGTGTGAATACCTTAAAAAAACAGAGCTAGTCATTGAACTTCATAGGGGAAAATGAACATTCAATAAAGTTATTTGACACTCTCAAATTATTATTATTATGACAGAACCATAAAACATAAGACATGATGATCAGCCTCACTTATAATCAAAGAAACACAAAATAAAAACAATATACATTTTACAATGGCCAAAATAATAAGTCAAGTCTGTTAATGAGTATTTACAAAGATGTAATGCAACAGTAATTTCTACATTCAGTTAACAATTAGTATGAAAACTTTGGAAACATTGAATAAATTCCATTTCTATGATCTGCTAACACTAACTCTGTATACACACCCTACTTACTACATCAACCAATACATGAATAAAATCTACTTACATAAAGGTGAAGGTATTTCACAAATATAATGTTAAGGGAAAAATAATCTCACAGTATTACTTTATTCCTAGAAAGTTAAAACATGCAAAACTAAAAAAAAATATTTTTATACAAAGATACATAATTTTTCAACCCATATAGCAAGAAAATCAGGAACATTAAATTCATTGTGGTGATCTAGGTGCAGTGGTGCACGCCTGTAATCCCAGAACTCAGGGAGGCCAAGGCAGGCAGATCACTGTGAGTTTGAGGTCAGCCTGGTTTACAAAGCAAGTCCAGGACAGCTAAGTCTAAGTTTCTCCTGTTAGAAACTCTGTATCAAAAATCCAAAAGTTATTGTAGTACCTTCTTCTGGGGGGTGGGCACTGAAAACAGATAAAAGGCATTGTACAGATTGATTAAAAGTACTTGATAACATTCTATTTCTTAATGTAGGTGGTAGGTCTGTAAGTGCTCCTGTATTATTTAAGATGCATAATATATTTCACTATAAATATTGTATGTATCATCTTTCAAAGCACATATGTGAGTAGTCATGTTCTAACCATGATTACTGAAATGCACTTGGGACAGCATAAGAGGGCTGGGAATGTTAGGAAGGGAAGACTGGCTCTCCAACTATGTCTTCAGTCAGTGCAGCAGCATTCACTGAATACAAAGAAACTCTGAAAAGGTCGCATTTTGAAAAGAATTGTTTTTTTTCTAATTTTTTTAAAGAAGGGTGCACAATGAATTTCAAGGCTCTTTTTGTATACTTTGCCACTACCTGTATGTATAGCCAACAAAGTTAAAGTTTCAAGTATTAGTCCTAGAATCTGAAAACACAGAATTTGAGACAGCAGTAATGAAATGATATTGTGGACTCAGATAAAACTAGTATCTACTCACACCCAACTTTCTAGAAGAATAATAATAACAATGAAGTGGATATAGTTGCCGTTCTCAGTGTCTTTGCTCTTGGTCCCATCTTCCAAACAGTGGTAACCTATAAAATAATTTCTAACATCCAAAAGGGATTTGTCACTGACTCCCCTTTTTTTTTCCATACCTCAGCTGTTCACTATTTCTAATAAAACATTATATGTGACTATAATTTTTCTTCTATAAAACATGTCAGCATATGTGAGAAATCATCAGCTCCCCGCTATTTCATAGTCTCTCATAATCTATAGCATCAATCACATAGTATTATTGTAAAAATACTTTAACTCTGTGCCTCAGCAATTCCATATCTAAATAGATACCAAAGTATTTATATGGCTTTCAATTTATTTTTCTTTTCTCTGGACCATTTTCAACCTGTTACCAACTTCCCTGCTGACTTTGTCTTTTTATTCAGCAAAAATCAGCTTTGACCATGCCTTGGTGTTTCAGAAGAGATGGATAATATGTTTAGTGAGAGCAATTTCCTGCTCTAACCTACCCCTTAATTATTTTTAATCATGTATGTAGTGTGTTTGGCATGGTGGTGCCTCATTTATCTTAAAAAGTTTCATTGTAAATAAGAATAAAAACACATTTATTCTGGACTGTATTGAATAAAACCACCACAGAAAGGGTCTGCCTTATTTTACAGTAAACATAGATTCTCAAAATGTGAGTACACATATTTCTGTAAGTCTAGGATTATATTTCTATAAGCAAATATTACATTTGGGAGTGATGGGTAGGCATTTTGGAAAGCAAGTAAAACTAACTGTCTTGCTAATTTAGTGGCATTTGTAACATTGAACTGTCACCCACAGATAAATACAAAAAAAATGCCATTATGAAAAAATTCTGCACTAAAAACACCCACAAATTACTTAGCTAAGTTTAAATATATACTTAATATATTATATGTATTTGTGTGTATATATAACATAGTACCCCTAAACGTATATATTTTCTATGTTTTATGTATTCCTTCAAAATCAAATTTAAAACTAAACTTCTAAGGCCTTGTAAATGACTTTCTATTCAATATAGTAATTATTACCATGCAGTCCATCACATTAGGAACACTGTGGTAAGCAACACTGTATGCTATGGAATTTGACACACAATCTGGCAAATCTCCTGGGATTTTAATATTATTCAAATACATCAACAGAAAGAAGGACAAATGTTTTAAGTAACTAAAAGTATTATATTACTGAGGCTGAATATGGTGGTGGACCAATAATAACAATAGTTAGGAGGCAGGAGAAATATGTGACACAAGCCTAGGCTACAATTCCAAACTTCAAAGTTTTAAATTAAAACAAACATTTCCTGCCTGAAACAAGCATATTCAATGCAATTTGAAGTAAATAATAGGAACTCAAAGAAACATCTTCAGTTGCTACTTGGAACTCTGCCCCCTTACTCTCATGATTTCAAAATTAACTCTTATGTTAGGAAGATTTTTGAGAGAAAACTTTTAGAAACCAGATATACAGTATCTGCAACAAGGAACTAGCCAATCTTTATTTGAAGAGCTCAGCTCACCAAAGAGCATTCACTTAAGAAAAAATGTAAAGTTATTGAAACAGATGCTGAACAGATGCTGAGACTCATAGACAAACTTAGGGCAGAGTGCAGGAAATCTTATGAAAGAAGAGGGAGATAGAAAGACCTTGGGAGACAGGAGCTCCACGAGGAGACCAACAGAGAGAAAAAATCTGGGCCCAGAGGGCCCTGCAGAGACCGATAACCCAATCAAATACTATGCATATAAAGACCTTAGAACCCCTGCTTAGATGTTGCCCATAGGCTGCCCATAGGGAACCAAGTGGGTTCCCTAGCAAGGGGAACAGAGGCTATCTCTGACAGGAACTGAGAGGCTGGCTCTTTGATCACCTCACCCTAGAGGGTGCAGCCTTGCCAGGCCACAGAGGAAGACAATGCAGCCAGTCCTGATGAGACCTGATAAGCTAGGGTCAGATAGAAGGGGAGGAGGACCTCCTCTATCAGTGGACTAAGGGAGGGGCATGGGAGGAGATGAGGGAGGGTGGTTGGGACTGGCAGGAGATGAGGGAGGGATCTACAGCCAGGATACAAAGTGAATAAATTGTAATAAATAATAAATAATTTAAAAAGAAAAAATAGCAAAACTTTTCACTATTCAAAAAACCTATTAGAGGGGTGGAGCCAAGATGACGACTAGCACACACAGTTTTTGAACTGTGGAAGAGCTGAATGCTTATTGGGTGAGTGGAAGGACTTCTGAAGCCAAGGAAACGATGGAGAGGTTTTATAAACGACAGTGAACATCACATGAGGTGAGAATTTTGGTCTCAGGCCAACCAGGGACTTCTGTGGGGAAGGAGAGAAATGATCCTTTGATCCTCTGGCACTCCCCTTGCTCAGACCTCCCTCCTTCTCAGCACAGCCAACTCACTGAGATTCTCAGCTCAGTGCTCATGGCCTGGGGTCTGCAGCAGCTAAGACAGAGCCCCTTAGCCCCTTAGTGGCAGCTGTACCAGTCTTGGAGTCCCAGACCTGCAAAAACCATTCTCCCAGGCTCCCAGGTCTGCTGGCCTCCATACTGGCTCCACAGAGTGGCTCAGTCACTGACTGAACAACCCACCCAAATCTTCAGTGACAGATAATATGTTATATACCCACCAAAGCCCAGCAGACCCAACATACAAGCCAGGCATATTAGGCGCTGGGCCTCCCAGACTTGGAGAGCACAACGGAGTGTCCCCAGGACTTCCCAGAAAGCATCTGGACCAGCATCCCAGTCTCCAGCTGCAGCCAGACTTTCTAACCTGGTGGTGGCAGCAGCACTAAGCTGGCAGAGCCTATCAGTCCTCCTGCGGACCAAGCAGGGCCAAACCAAAGAGCAGAGAGCCTGGATACCCCGATCCCTGCCGAGTTGACCTGCCTGAGAGGTCCCAGACCCCTCTCACCCACATACATACTGTGGGAAACTCTTGAGACATTGAAGCCCCTACCCTACGGGCCCAACTGAGGAGTTAAGGCAGTTAATACCAGAAATTACTCAGCGACCATCACCAGCACATGCTAGCACACACGAGCCTACATTTGCCCTTCTGCACCCTTGTACTTTTCTTCCATAGGTACACATATTGCGCCAACGCACACGCTGAGGCTACAGGACCTCTGTCAGCTTCCTGAAAAACTCTCCAGACACCAGAAAGACACAGTACCAGCCTGATCTGCAGAATCCGGAAACAAACAGGGAAGGTTTAAGATAAGGCAATGGCCAGGGGTAGGCAAAAGAACACATCCTACATAAATCAGGATATCATGACTTCACCAGCAACCCCCCAAATTGATAGATACTCCAATTCATCAGAAGCACAGGGAAATTACTTTGAAGCTATGCTTACCCAATTATTTGAGGCTCATAAAGAGGAAACAAACAATTCTTTCAGAGCAATAGCCATGCAAATTCAGACAGTTAAAAATGAAATGAACAAATCTATCAAAGATTTGGCCAGTCATTTGAAGGCGAAGAAAGAGAAAGCGGACAAAATTTTTAAAGAAACACAGGCAAATATAGCCAAACAAATAGAGGCACAAGTAGAGAGACAATTAGTGGCATATAAAGAGGAAATGAACAAAAAAAAAAAAATGGAGACAATCGTAGAGAGACAGGAATCCACATTCAAACAGATGAAGGAAATGGTGCAAGGCATGAAAACAGAATTAGAATCAATAAAGAAAACACAAACTGAGAAAACCCTGGAGCTGGAGAACTTAGAGAAAAGATCAGAAACCACAAAGGTAAGCATCACCAACAGAATTCAAGAGAAGGAAGAGAGAATCTCTGAAGCTGAAGATACACTTACAGAAATTGATACTTCTCTCAAAGAAAAAGTAAAATCAGAAAAATCCCAAACAAAAAATATCCAAGAAATCAAGGACACCATGAAAAGATGAAATCTGAGAATAATAGGAGTTGATGAAAAAGAAGACTCCAGGCTCCAAGGTCCAGAAAATATTTTTAAGAAAATCATAGAAGAAAATTTTCCCAACTTAAAGGAGATGCCCAAAAATATACAAGAGGCCTACAGAACACCAAACAGGCTAGACCAAAAATGAAACACATCACGTCACATCATAATGAAAATACTAAATCTACAGAACAAAGAAAAGCAGCAAGGGAAAAAGGTCAAGTAACATATGAAGGTAGACCTGTCAGAATCACACCGGACTTCTCATCAGAAACTATGAAAGCCAGAAGGTCCTGGGCAGGTGTCATGTAGACTCTAAAAGACCACAGATGCCAACCCAGACTACTATACCCTACAAAGCTTTCAATCAACATAGATGGAGAAAACAAAACATTCCATGACAAAACTAAATTTATGCAATATTTACACAGCAAACCAGCCCTACAGAGATACTAGAAGAAAAACTCCAATTCAATGAAAACAACTTCACCCAAGAAAAAAATAGCATACAGATAATATCCCAACAAAAATTAAAAAGAAAACAAGCAATGGAACACAGTAAGACAACCAACTCCAATATAAAAGGAACTAACATTCATTGGTGACTATTATCTATCAACATCAATGGACTCAACTCTCCAATAAAAAGACACAGACTAACAGAATGGGTGCAGAAACAGGATCCAACATTATGCTGCATCCAAAAAAACGCACCTCTGCAACAAAGACAAATATTACCTCAGAGTAAAGGGCTGGAAAAATGTCTTTCAAGCAAACGGACACAGAAAACAAGCTGGGGTAGCTATCCTGTTATCTAATAAAATAGACTTTCAACCAAAATTAATCAAAAAAGATGAGGGGCACTATATTCTCATCAAAGGAAAAATCCACAAGGAGGACATCACAATTCTGACCATCTATACCCCAAATACAAGAACGCCTCCATTCATAAAGGAAACATTACTAAAACTCAAATCACACATAGATCCCAACACCTTAATGGTGGGAGACTTCAACACTCCACTCTCAATAAGAGACAGATCATCTAGACAGAGGCTTAATAAAAAAATAAAGACACTTACAGGGGTCCTAAATCAAATGTACCTAACAGATGTTTACAAAACTTTCCATCCAAACTCAAAAGAATATACTTTCTTTTCAGCACCTCATGGAACCTTCTCCAAAATAGACCATATAGTTGGTCAAAAAGCAAGCCTCAACAGATACAAGAAGATTGAAATAATCCCCTGTATTCTATGTGACCACCATGGACTAAAGCTAGACCTCAAAACAATGGAATTAGAAGAAAGCCTACAAACACATGGAAACTGAAAAACTTGCTGCTCAATGACAGCTGGATTAAGGAAGAAATAAAGAAAGAAATTAAAGACTTCCTAGAATTCAATGAAAGTGAAGATACAACATATGTTAATTTATGAGACACAATGAAAGCAGCGCTCAGAGGAAAATTCATAACACTAAGTGCCTTCAAGAAGAAATTTGTGACATCTCATATAAGCAACTTAATGGCCCAACTGAAAGTCTTAGAAAAAACAAGAAGCAAATGCACCTAAGAGGAGCAAAAGGCTGGAAATAATCAAAATCAGGGCTGAAATCAATCAATTAGAAACAAATAGCACTATTCAAAGAATCAATGAAACCAAGAGCTGGTTCTTTGATAAAATCAACAAGATAGACAAACCTTTAGCCAAACTAACTAAAAGGCAGAGAGAAACTATCCAAATCAGCAAAATCAGAAATGAAAAGGAGGACATAGCTACAGACACTGAGGAAATACAAATAATCATTAGGTCTTACTACAAAACCCTATATGCCACAAAACTCGAAAATCTAAAAGAATTGGACAATTTTCTAGATACAGTCCATCTACCAAAATTAAGTCAAGATCAGGTAGAAAGACTGAATAGTCCTATATCCCCCAAGGAAATAGAAGCAGTCATCAACAGTCTCCCTTGCAAGAAAAAAAAAAAAAGCCCTGGGCCAGATTGTTTCAGCACAGAATTCTACCAGACATTCAAAAAGTGCTAACTCCAATTCTCTCCACACTATTCCACCAAATAGAAACAGAAGGAAGATTATCAAACTCATTCTATGAAGCCACAGTCACCTTGATACCTAAAACACACAAAGACCCAACAAAAGAGAACTTCAGAACTATCTCTCTTATGAACATTGATACAAAAATACGCAATAAAATACTTGCAAACCAAATCCAAGAATACATCCTGTACAACAGCAGGTCATGTGGAGGTATCTCCATCCCCGATCTCAAGCTGTACTACAGAGAAATAGTAATAAAAACTTCATGTTACTGCCACAGAAA
Organism: Meriones unguiculatus; assembly: GCF_030254825.1. Lineage (NCBI taxonomy): Eukaryota > Metazoa > Chordata > Mammalia > Rodentia > Muridae > Meriones > Meriones unguiculatus. The sequence continues at coordinate 78,329,658 of NC_083369.1, read as the reverse complement.
CAGAAAGGAAGATCAATGGAACAAAATAGAAAACCAAGAAATGAATCCACACACCTATGAATACTTGATTTTAGACAAAGAATCCAAAACCATTCAATGGAAAAAAGATAGCATCTTCAACAAATGGTGCTGGTCCAACAGGATGTCTACATGAAGAAAATGAAAATAGATCCATATCAATCACCCTGCACAAAACTAAAGTCCAAGTGGATCAAAGACCTCAGCATAAAACTAGATACATTAAATTGGTTAGAAAAAAAAGTGGGGAACAGCCTAGAACTCATTGGCACAGGAGACAACTTCCTGAACAGAACACCAACAGCACAGGCTCTAAGAGCAACAATTAATAAATGGGACCTCATGAAACTGAAAAGCTCCTGTAAAGCAAAAGACATTGTCGTCAGAACAAAATGAGAGCCTACAGACTGGGAAAGGCTCTTCGCCAACCCTATATCTGACAGAGGGCTGATATCCAGCATATACAAAGAACTAAAGAAGTTAAAAAGCAATAAATCAAGTAATCTAATTAAAAAATGGGGTATGGAGCTAAACAGAAAATTCTCTGTAGAAGAATACAGAATGGCAGAGCAACACTTAAAGAAGTGCTCAACATCCTTAGCCATCAGGGAAATGCAAATCAAAACGGCCTTGAGATTTCACCTTACACCCATCAGAATGGCTAAGATCAGTAACTCTAGTGACAACACATACTGGAGAGGTAGTGGAGAAAGTACACAACAAGGATATTTGCTCAACCATTTTTGTAGCAGCTTTCTTTGTAATAGCCAGAACCTGGAAACAACCCAGATGTCCATCAAAGGAGGAATGGATACAGAAACTGTGGTATTTTTACACAATGGAAAACTACTCAGCAATGAAAAACGAGGAAATCATGAAATTTGCAGGCAAATGTTGGGATCTAGAAAGGATCATTCTGAGTGAGTTATCCCAGAAGGAGAATGACACACATGGTATACACTCACTCATATAGTCCTATAAGATATGATAAACATAATGTAATCTATCCACCTAAAGAAGATAAACAAGAAAGAGGACCCGGGGTAAGATGATCAATCCTCACTTAGAAAGAAAAATGGGAGGTACATTGGACATAGGAGAAAACAAGTAATAGGACAGGATCCTATCGCAGAGGGCCCCTGAGAGACTCTACCTAGCAGTGTATCAAAGCAGATACTAAGACTCATAACCAAACCTTCGGCAGAGTGCAGGGAAACATATGAAAGAAGGGGGAGTGTGTATGATGTGGAAAGGATAGGAGCTCCACAAGGACCAAATATATCTGGGCACAGGGTCTTTTCTGAGACTGACACTCAACCAAGGACCATGTATGGATACAACCTAGAATCTCTGCATGGATGAAGCCGTGGTAGCTCAGTAACCAACTGGTTTCCCATAGGAAGGGGAACAGGGACTATTTCTGACATGAACTAAATGGCAGGCTCTTTGACCTCCCCACCCCCCAATCCGGCTAGGCCACAGAGAAGGACTTTGTAGCCAGTTCTGAAGATACCTGATAAAACAGGATCAGATGAAAGGGGAGGAGGCCCTCCCCAATCAGTGGACTTGGAAAGGGGCAGGGGGGAGATGAGGGAGAGAGGGAGGGTTTGGGAGGGAATGAGGAAACAGATACAGCTGGGATACAGAGTTAATAAAATGTAACTAATAATAAAAAATTAAATTAAATTAAAAAATACAAAAAAACTATTAAAGCAAGGTTTACCCATTAAAGCAAGGTTCAGGCCTGCAATATCAGCACTCAGCTGAAGCAGGAGGATTTGTATGAGTTTCAGGTCAGCCTACAATAGAGTGAGACCCTGCCAAAAAAATTTCATTAAGGACTGGGAAGGGCTGTTCCTCTGTGGGTTAAGAAGGTGGCTGTAGTTGGATTTCATCAGTATATTCTGTAAGTGTGAACAGAAATATCATACACACTGAACTTCACTAATATCAGGAATCAATATATATTGATAAAAATAGTATAAAATAAAAATTAAATAATAATAATAGTTTCTACCTCACCTACCTGGATCTCATTGCATCATTTGCTTGTCATCCATCTCCCTCATTGGGAATGTGTTCCTAATTTTTACTTTTTGAATTTTATTTTTTTAAATTATATATACGTGTGTGTGTGTGTGTGTGTGTTGTGTGTGTGTGTGTGTGTGTGAAAACATATAAATAATGATTTCTTGGTCACATACTACTCTGACTCTTCCCTCCAGATCCCTCAGAGTCTGGCCAATACAGTTCTCTACTAACTTCGCATCTTTTTTTTTTTTTTTTTAATAACCCACTAGATACAATTAGTGCTGTCTGTATGTGAATCCGTGTGGATCCATCCACTGGGGCAGACAGAGTAAGTTTCTTTTTTCACAGTTAAAGTGATGTTTTTTGTGAAAGCATAAGTAATCAGACTTATAACCTCAACACCAAAGCTCTTCTATCAGCTCTCCTTATGCCTGGTTCCCTCACTAGAAGGCTCAGAGAGAGGAAATCAAAGCTGATGGAAGCTTCTTGTACCACTACCTCCTTGGCTGGAGAAATTGGGCTTTTCCTGGGACTAGGGAGGCCCACTGCAGCTCTCAAGCTGTATTTTGAAAGGTGGAACACAGAGCCAGCTGAAGGAATCAACTACGGTGAAGAAGGATATGATCAGATTGGGTGGCGGGGAGCAATGTGAAACACTGAAAAATAAGCAAAGATGTATCCAGGAGCTTTACTGGGTCTTTAAGGTAAAGATTTATGTTTAAACAATGACATACCAGTCCATATCTCTGAAAACTGTGAGTTGCCATTTGAAATCTAGGAGCAGATGATTCCTTGTAGGAGGATTTTATGCTATGCTTGTGCTGTTTCACTTGAACATGAGGTCAAAAGAATGTGGCCAAGCTGAGATACACCTGTGAAGCACTTTCAGAAATGCATATAGGGTTATTTCTTCATGTGTCACACTGTTCAAGTGTGAAAGAGAGTGCATTCATCTCAAAGAGATTTAAAGGATCATATTTGCTTATGCCATTTAAACAATTAAAATGTTTAATTTGAAAACATTTCTTCTCAACAGTACACCAAGAGCTGAAATCCCTAATCACATTTTTATGCACTCAGAAAGCATCTTATGAACCATAGTACCCCAAAGCAGTATGTTACATCACTACATCCTTTGTACTGTGTCACATGAGCAATATCATTACCTGCACTCAAATATTTGTTTCTTCCAGTGTTATAGCTTCACCTTGACCTCCTCCAGTGAGTCAGAGAAATTTTTATCTCAGAAGAAACACATGGCAATGTAATCACTACCCTTATTCAAAATGACTTAAATCCAGAGGCTTAAGAATTGCAAACTCCTTCCTCTGTGCCTGCTCACCATCATCATCAATACCAAGATCAAGAGTAGAATTGAAGTCACACAGCATTGTGCTTTCCACATTCTTCACCACACAGCATAATGCCACATCCTCCCCTAGCTGCTAGTTTTTCTGCTTACTTTATAATCAAGTTTCAAGTCAGACATTGACCTCTACCACTCTCTCCATGGACTTGTCACTGGCTAGATGTCAGCTCTGATAAAATATATTCTTCCAGTACCTGCTTCACTTCAATGGCAGTCCATCTGTAAGTACAAAAATTTCTCACCATTATTGTCCTACTTGCTTCACTTCATCGAATATCAAAACACTGCACCTTTCAGTATGAAAATATTGAAAGCAGTTTGTAGTATATGCATTGTACTTAAAGGGACATCTTCCTTCATAAGTGCACAGTATGCCTTCCCAACTCTACTTCTTGGATTCTGGACCAGATCTCATCTGATATAGCTCATAGTACCAATGATAAGGTTTTGAAGAAAAAATATGACAAGGAAACAAAGGTTGAGTATCACCAACTTTCTAATTACATTTTTAGCTTATTTAGGAAAGATAATAGACCTCTTACAAAAGTGCCTACAAAATATTCAGTGCCTTTTCTCATAAGACAAGTTGAATCATAATCTTAGGAATGATTTCAAGTACTTTACCGTAGTACAGATAACAGTCTCTGTTGAGTACAGCTATGCTTTAACAACTTTCTTCCCTACTGTGCTAAATTGACCCAGAAGTGTTTTTGCAGTATTTTTCTAGAAAAAAAAATACATATTCTGATTTTAAACTATTGGATATTATTAAACCTAATTAGCTCTTTCCTGTGACATATTTTGTTTACCTGAATGAATAAGTAAGTTCCATATAGGGCCTTAAAAAAACAATAAAACCATTGTACACAAATTGGTCTTAGTGGAATTGATAATTTCTTTGTTTATAGGGCTAAATTGCAATTTCTTATTCTAGAAGAGGCTTGATGAGACAAACCATCTATAAAGTACAGTATAGATTCTAAAACATACATATTAAAACCAGTACCAGTTGTGTGTGTGTGTGTGTGTGTGTGTGTGTGTGTGTCTTGATACTCTTAACTCTGACCTTGTATACAGGTACTGCCTTTTCACTGACAATGAGTTTTCAGCTCATACTCCAGATTCATTTACTAAGACCTTTTCTTTTTTTCTTTTTTCTATGCAGGAATCCCTATCTAGGCAATTTATTAGGTTGGAGTGACCTTTTCTTTTCCTTCTCAGTATAAGGGCAAATACAAATTTACTTTGCTTTAAATTTTTCCTGTTGTTAAAAAAAAAAAAGTAAAGATAACTTTCCTCCCTCTACTTTCTTCCAACATTTCCTTCAGGAAAAAAAAAGGATTAGAAAATGCTGCTCATCTTGATCTTCATGTGGTTCCCGAGCAAAGGGAGCAGGAACAGTCTCTGACATGGAGCCTGTTGCCTGATCACTTATCCCAGGCACAGCTGTCTCAACAGGAAACAGGGGAAGAAGATGCTCTTAGTCCTAACGCAACTTGATATGTAGTTACACAGTGGGGCTGGAGGATCCCATTATTGAAGCGGTAAGGGAGAGGAAATAGGAGGAAAAGGAGGGACGGTGGTTCTGGGAGGAGAAGAGGGAGAGGAGTATGGTTGGGATGTAAAAGGAATAAATAAATAAATAAATAAATAAATAAATAAATAAATAAAGTTGACCCTTAAAATATGTGTAAATCTCTATTTCAAAATTAAATAAACCTCTCACCAATGCTACATTTCAGAAATGTCATTCTTTTTGTTCTGCTAATGGGGATTGAACTCAAAGCCTTACAAATGCTTGGCATTACACTCTTATCACTGAGCTACACCCCAAACTGTGTTGTGGGTTTTTTTTTTCACAATTTATTCATTTTGTTATGCTGGCTGTAGCCTCCTCTCTAATTTCCTACCAGTCCCACCCTCCTCTTCTCTCCCATGCCCCTCCCTTAGTCCACTGATAGGAAACGTTCTCCTCCTCTACTATCTGACCCTACCAGGTCTCATCAGCACTCCCTGAATGGTCTCCCTCTATGGCCTGACAAGGCTGCACCCCACCCAAGGAAGAGGTGATCAAAGAGTGGGCCACATACTCCATGTCAGAGACATTACCTGCTTCTCTCACTAAGGAACCCACATGGAAACTGAGCTGCCTGTCAGCTATATCTAAGCAGGGATTCTAAGTCTTCTCCATGCAGTGTCCAAGGTTGGAGCATTGGTCTCTGCAGACCCCCCTGGGCCCAGATTTTTTTGGTTCTGTTGTTCTCCTTGTGGAGCTCTTGTGCCCTCCAGGTCTTTCTATCTCCCCCTTCTTTCATACGATTCCCCGCACTCTGCCCCAAGTTTGGTTATGAGACTAGACATCTGCTTCAATACCTTGATGGGTAGATTCTTTCAGAGGCCCTCTGTAGTATGTTAGTGTCCTGTTCCCTGACTTCTCCTATTTCCAATTTCTATACTTCTTGCCCTTCTGAATGAACAGTAAGTCTCTTTGCTAGGGTCCTCCTTCTTATTTAACTTATTTAGCACTATAGATTTTAGTATGCTTATAATATATAATATGACTAATAACCACTAATAAGTAAGTATTACCATGTGTGTCTTTCTGCTTCTGGGATACCTCACGCAGGATGATCTTTTCTAGTTCTATCCATTTACCTGCAAATTTCATGATTTCCTTGTTTTTCATCTCTGAGTAGTATTCCATTGTGTAAAAGTACCACAATTTCTGTATTTATTCCTCAGTTGAGGGATATCTAGGTTGTTTCCAGTTTATGACTATTATGAATAAAGCTGCTATGAACATAGTTGAGTAAATGTCCTTGTGTGGTTGAGCATCTTTTGGCTATATGACCAGGAGTAGTACAGCTAGATTTTGACTTCGCACTATTCCTAATTTTCTGAGAAAGTATCAGATTGATTTCCAAAGTGGTTGTACCCCACCAACAATGGAGGAGGGTTCTCCTTTCTCTATATCCCCTCCAGCATGTGTTGTCACTTGAGTTTTGATCTTAGCTATTCTGATGGGTGTAAGGAGAAAAAACTAAGGGTAGTTTTGATTTGCATTTCCCTGATGACCAAGGATGCTGAACATTTCTTTAAGTTTTTCTGTGCCATTTGATATTCCTCTATTGAGAATTCTCTGTTTAGCTCTGTATCCCATTTTTTAATTGGATTTCTTGATTTGTTGGTGTTTAACTTTTTGTGTTCTTTATATGTACTGGATATTAGCCTTCTTTCAGATATAGGGTTGGCGAAGGTCCTTTCCCAACCTGTAGGCTTTTGTTTTTTTCTGACAACAGTGTCCTTTGCTTTACAGAAGCTTTTTAGTTTCATGAGGTTCCATTTATGGATCTTAGAGCCTGTGCTGTTGGTGTTCTGTTCAGGAAGTTGTCTCCTGTACCAATGAATTCAAGGCCCTTCCTTCTGAGGTTTCTTGATTCCCTTGTTCCTAAGAGTTTTGAATATGTTATTCCAATATCCTGACATTTTTGCAATAACAACATACAATTTTCTTTTTTTTTTCCTTTGCTTCTCTGGCTAGAATAATTGCCTTTAGTAAAGGCCTCAGCTAATGCTGACTGCCCATCTATCTATCTGTCTGTCTATTTGTGCAGAAGTGACAGTACCATGGTAATTTTGGAGCTCAGAGGACAACTTGCAGGAGTTAGTTCTTTCCCTGAATGACATAGGTTATGGGTGTTGAAATCAATGAGCTGAGAGTTCCTTGGCCTTTACAAGTGACATTTCTGTAATCTCATGTTTCCCACAGAAGAGAAGATACATTTGATAAATGTGCCAAATGTTTAATCTATCTGTACAAGATCTTAAAACAGTAAATAAAATGGGGTAATTTCCAGCCCTATGATATTCTCACTTCAGTGTCTTCATTTGTAAAATTTTTCTCTGTAGTTAATCTGTGCTATGCCTTTACCTTTCTTTCTCTGGGTTTAAATCTAAACTGGAGTTGCTTTCAGTTATAAAAGAGTCATAAGTTTATGCAGTCAGAGACTTCCAAAAGGTTTTTAGGACTGTCTCTTTGCAGTGGTTTATAGGAAAACTTAATTATTTAATATGTACATAATTTGCTGGTAATCTTAAAAACTAAAGCACAAATCAAAACTGATTGTTTGGCTTCAAGTGGACTTACTAGACAAAGCAAAGAAACATATTTGAGGAGGAGGGGCAAGATGGCAGCGCCGGGAGCACTCTCATTCTGAGCAGCAGCAGCAGGATCAGCACAGTGACCAGTAATCAGAACTCGCGGCCATAAAACACAGTCATTGTGTTTCCCAGGTGAGAGGATACCCCACGATGGGGGATTCAATCAGCTTTTAACTCACCCGGCTAAACCACGGAAGAGATCCCGGTTCCAGCAGATGCTTGGCTGCCAGCCGCGAGCCCCAGCCCCAGCCCAAAGCCACAAGCCAGTGTCTCTGGTCACGGTCCCAGACTGAACCGTGCCCACCCCACTATCAGAGACTGGAATTTTCAGTCGAGAGATAACCCCAGAGTACAGGAAACGATTGGGACCAGCCTTAGGTCACCCAGACATCCCCTGGAAAAGACTCAGGTTCTACGGGCACCCCAGACCCAGACTGGAGCAAGAGCCCGAGACCCAGGCTCCAGGACAGAGCCCTGCCTGCCTGCGCACCTGATTCGCCGTCTGAGATAGAACTGTGGGCACCAGGGCACCAGCGAATGAGTTTCACTGTCCGGCACAAACACACAGGGAGGGAAACGTCTGGTCTAATCTCAGAGCACTCAGCCGACACCCCCAGCCTGAAAAAGTCCCTGGAAAATTACCCAGCTTAGGGAGGCACCCAGGCTCCCAAAGGCCGCAAAGGCAGACACAGGCAGTTTCTGCGCACCAGACAGCTGGCAGAGACTGAGCCGCCAGCACTCAGCTGTGCTCCAGGCACAGGCAGTTTCTGCGACAAGCCAGCTGGCGACACTGAGCAGTGTGCACCAGGGCAAAAAAGACACTGGGAGTATCTCCAGAGAACCCACAGGGAAGGAAGGAGACTGTACTGACTTAAATCACCCAATCCTTCCCTAGAAAAAGTCTAGCAGTCTAGCAGAACAGTGGGGTCATCACTCAGCTGTGCTCCAGACAGAGGCACAAAGAGTTGCTGCTCGCCTGATGTCCAACTGGGTCACAGCAGCTGATCATTAAATTTACAACAAGAAACCCAGAAACAGGGCAGCTGCCCTCAGGACTTCCCTGGGTGAGAGGAGAACCCTCTCAACTAACAAAGACCACAGTTACCACTCAGGTCTATATCCCTGAGGTGAGCAATTCCTGAAAAAAACACCAGCCATCCAGGGACTATACCCAAAAAGCTGAGAAGACATCCTTCAGGAAAAACCAGCTTTCTGCAAAGGGGATTCTCTCCACCACAGGATCCCCAGGAACCACCAGAAAATAACCCCAAACACCTAAGACAGCACAATGGGTAGAGGCCAGTGTAAAAGCTCAAGCAACAAAAGACAGAGCAATATGGCATCTCCAGAACCGAGTTACCCAGGGGCAACTAGCCTTGCACACCCTAGCATAACTGAAATCCAAGAAGATGACCTAACAACTATGCTCATGAAGATGATAACAGAGGAAACAAATAAGATACGTAAAGACAGAGGAAGATAAACTCAAACAGAATATTGCCATCCTTAAAGAAATAGAGGAAGCTGCAGCCAAACAGTTTATGGCCTTTAGAAAGGAAATGCTTAAGGCACTGAATGAAACAAAAGAAACAGAGTTGAAGGAACTAAAAGAAAAACAGGAAAGTACAGACAGGTGAAGGAAGTAAACAAAACAACCCAAGACCTGAAGATAGAATTGGAAAAATTAAAGAAAACACAAATGGAGGAAATAATGGAAAGGAAGAATCTAGGGAAGAAAACAGGAAAGACAGAGGTAAGCATAACCAACAGACTACAAGAGATGGAAGAAAGAATCTCAGGTGTAGAAGATACAATGGAAGAAATCGATGTATCTGTCAAAGAAAATGTTAAATCCGAAAAATTCCTGACAGAGACCGTCCAAGAAATGCAAGACAATATGAAAAGACAAAACCTAAGAATAATAGGTATAGAGGAAAAAGAAGACTCCCTTCTCCAAGGCCCAGAAAATATTTCAACAAAATCATTGAAGAAAATTTCCCCAAGCTAAAGGAGAGGCCAATTAGAATACATGAGGCCTACAGAACACCCAAAAAATTTGACCAGAAAAGAAAATCCTCCCGCCACATAATAATCAAAAGTATACAGAACAAAGAAAAAATACTAAAAGCTGCAAGGGAAAAAGGCCAAGTAACATATAATGGCAAACCCATTAGAATCACACCTGACTTTTCAACAGAGACTATGAAAGCCAGAAGGGCTTGGAAGGATATCATGCAGACCCTAAGAGAACACAGATGTCAGCCCAGGCTACTATACCCTGCAAAACTCTCAGTCCTCATAGATGGAGAAAACAACATATTCAATGACAAAAACAAATTTCAACAATACCTACAAACAAATCCAGCATTACAGAAGACACTAGAAGGGAAAATACAACCCAGGAAAACTAGCTACATTCAAGAAAACACAGGAAATAAATAACCTCACTTCAGTAAAACAAAAAGCAACCAAGCACACAACCTGATGACCACAGCCAACATCAAAATCAAGGGATCTAGCAGCCACTGGTCATTAATCTCTCTCAACATCAACGGACTCAACTCTCCAATAAAAAGACACAGATTAACAGAATGGATACGTAAACAAAACCCAGCAATCGGTTGCATACAAGAAACACACCTAAGACACAAAGATAAACATTACCTGAGGATAAAGGGTTGGAAGACGACTTTCCAAACAAACGGACCCAAGAAGCAAGCAGGAGTAGCCATTCTAATATCTGATAAAATAGACTTTCTTTTTTTTTTTTTCAATGCAGTTTATTCAGGAACATTGAACAATCCTCGGACCCCGGGGAAAGCCAGCCCACAGCTTAAATAGCCTCTGGGTAGCCAACCCAGGCGTGCTACGGGGGCAATGCAGATAGGTCCACATACATGGAAGCAAGCCAGATCCTCAGCCTTAGCCAAATGTGGAGTTGTTCGTGACAGAGAGCACTCACCAACGGGAAGGTGGAAGGCGGAAACCAGCTCCATCTTTAAGGCATAGCATTCTGCAGCTCTCTACAGTTCCCCCTTTTTGTTTTAGACGCATCAGGCAAGAGTAGAGGTCTGATCTCTGATATTAGAAATAAATTGGGACTTTGTACAGATGTTCATTTAGGTGTCATCCACCCAAAGAGCATCAGACCCGTCCGATACCTTTTTCTCAGAGGCGGGACCTGGGGCATCAACCCGCATGCAATCAGACATGCTCTTCTCTGGGTCGAAAGCGGCTGACCCTGAGTGCAGTGCTTAGCCTCGCATCCTGAGCGTATCATTTTAGCTTTTTATGGTATCCAACCATGCTTGGGGAGAATGTCCTGCTTCAATGGTTTAAAGGCCTGAATGATCATGGCTGCATCACACTGTTGTGAGACTCTAATCTTGCATATATACCACAGGCAAACCAAGGAGACCAACACCAGAAGGCCTGCTAACACTCCCATGCCCGCCCATTCCTTCAGATGATTCATGGCTGCAGCAATCCATGTTGATAATCCTGTGGCTAGTCCTGCGTCCACTCCGGTAGAATTTACTGTGACAATGGCCACTCTCAGCTGCTCCATCGTAGTATCGAATTCTCCAGTCCAATTACCTAAAATATAGCTCGACAATTGTTTAGACAGATTTGCAGCACAGGAAAAATTCTCATGTTGTATGCTAGTGACACAAAGTCCAGCATACTTTCATTGACAGCCAGATTGAGCGATTTGCCATAGGGTATCAATTTGCTCCTGCAAGAGGTCAATCCTCTGATTGAACACCATCAAGCTTCCTTTTAGTTGAGCATTAATTCCTTTATGTACAACTAAGGCATGAGCTACATTGGCTAAATGATTATTCAGGGTCTGAGCAGTCTGCCCAGTATGACTCATGGCTAATGCCCTGGTGGTAGCTCCAACAGCCGTCAATGAGATGGTAGTAACAATGGTGGCTGTAGTTCCAAGATCCCTTTTCTGTCTGAAGAGAGTCATAGCGTGAGGGGCATCAATGGGCACAGGCACCCAGTGAGGCATGCGAGTAACCAGGGCATACCTAACTTTACTAGCATTCCAGCAGTGGGCAAAAAAGCAAGTATCATCACCACAATTACTTGGCTCTATCTGGCTAATAATGAATAAAAATGCGGGATATAGACAAACAGGTGTGGGCTTATAGGAAATATTATGAGAAGCCTTAACCCCCTCGTTGGAACATCCTGCGTCAGTTCTAGAACTAGCAGTGGTGGTGTCCGAGGTCTGAGTAGGTTCAGGAGACCATTGCCCCCAGGGGCGAGACGTGCTCCATGCCAATTGACTAACTCCATGTTTTCCTCCAATTTTGAAAGTCATTTAAGGTTCTTAAATTATTTTTTCCCTTTTTTCTTAAATTTTTCATCAATTAGACTTTATTCATTCTGCATCCCCCCATAAGCCCCTCCCTCCTCCCATCCCAATCCCACCCTCCCTCCTCCCTCTGCTTGCATGCCACTCTCCAAGTCCACTAATAGGGGAGGTTCTCCTCTCCTTTCTGATCTTAGTCTGTCAGTTCACATCAAAAGTGGCTGTATTGTCCTCTATTGTGGCCTGGTAAGGCTGCTCCCCCCCCCCCCCCAGAGGGAGGTGATCAAAGAGCAGGCCAATCAGAGTATGTCAGAGGCAGTCCCTCTTCACATTACTATGTAACCCAATTGGACTCTGAACTGCCCTGGGCTACATCTGTGCAGGGGTTCTAGGTTATCTCCATGAATAGTCCTTGGTTGGAGTATGAGTCTCTGGGAAGTTCCCTGTGTTCAAATTTTCTTGTTCTGTTGCTCTCCTTGTGGAGACCCTGTCCTCTCCAGCTCTTACTATTTCCCAGGTCTTACCTAAAATTCCGTTCACCTGCCCAACAGTTGCCCATCCGGCTCAGCATCTGCTTTGATAGTCTGAAGGGCAGAGGCTTTCAGAGGCCCTCTGTGGTAGGTTCCTAGGTTGTTTCCTGTTTTCTTCTTCTTCTGATGTCCATCCTCATTGCCTTTCTGGATGGGGATTGGACGTTTTAGTTAGGGTCCTCTCTCTTGCTTAGTTTCTTTAGATGCACAGGTTTTACTGGGTTTGTCCTATGTTGTATGTCTATATGAGTGAGTATATACCATGTGTGTCTTTTTGCTTCTGAGACAACTCACTCAGGATGATCCTTTCCAGATCCCACCATTTACCTGCAAATTTCATGATTTCCTTATTTTTCATTGCTGAGTAATATTCCATTGTGTAGATGTACCACAATTTCTGCATCCATTCTTCAGTTGAGGGGCATCTGGGTTGTTTCCAGCTTCTGGCTATTACAAATAAAGCTGCTACAAACATGGTTGAGCAAATGTCCTTTTTGTGTACTTGAGCCTCTTTTGGATATATGCCCAGAAGTGGTATGGCTGGATCTTGAGGAAGCGCTATTCCTAGTTGTCTGAGAAAGCGCCAGATTGATTTCCAGAGTGGTTGTACAAGTTTACATTCCCACCAGCAGTGGAGAAGGGTTCCCCTTTCTCCACAACCTCTCCAGCATGTGTTGTCACTTGAGTTTTTGATCTTGGCCATTCTCATGGGTGTAAGGTGAAATCTCAGGGTTGTTTTGATTTGCATTTTCCTAATGGCTAATGAGGTTGAGCATTTCTTTAAGTGCTTCTCTGCCATTCGGTATTCCTCTACAGCTCTGTTCCCCATTTTTTAAGTGGATTACTTGGTTTGCTGCTTTTCAGCTTCTTTAGTTCTTTATATATACTGGATATGAGTCCTCTGTCAGATAAAGGGTTGGTGAAGATTCTTTCCCAATCTGTAGGTGGTCGCTTTGTTTTGATGACGGTGTCCTTTGCTTTACAGAAGCTTTTCAGTTTCATGAGGTCCCATTTATTGGTTGTTGCTCTTAGAGCCTGTGCTGTTGGTGTTCTGTTCAGGAAGTTTCCCCCTGTACCAATGAGTTCTAGGGTATTTCCCACTTTTTTTTCAAGCCGATTTAATGTGTCTGGTTTTATGTTGAGGTCTTTGATCCACTTGGACTTCAGTTTTGTGCAGGGTGACAAGTATGGATCTATTTTCATTTTTCTACATGTAGACATCCAGTTAGACAAGCACCATTTGTTGAAGATGCTATCTTTTTTCCATTGTATGGTTTTGGCGTCTTTGTCAAAGATCAGGTGTCCATAAGTGTGTGGGTTTATTTCTGGGTCCTCTGTTCGGTTCCATTGATCCACCATTCTGTTTCTATGCCAGTACCATGCAGTTTTTAAAACTGTTGCTCTATAGTACAACTTAAGATCAGGAATGGAGATACCTCCAGAAGATCTTTTATTGTAGAGGATTGTTTTAGCAATTCTGGGTTTCTTTTTTTTTTTTTAATTTATTTATTTATTTTTATCAGTTACATTTTATTAACTCTGTATCCCAGCCATGTCCCGATCCCTCATTCCCTCTCAGTCCCTCCCTCCCTCCCTCATCTCCATCGTGCCCCTTTCCAAGTCCACTGATAGGGGGGACCTCCTCCCCATTCATCTGATCCTGTTTTATCAGGTATCTTCAGGACTGGCTGCAAAGCCCTCCTCTGTGGCCTAACAGGACTGCTCCTCCCTTCGGGGGTGGGGAGACCAAAGAGCCAGTCATCGAGTTCCTGTTAGAAATAGTCCCTGTTCCCCTCACTTTGGGAAACCAATTGGTTACTGAGCTACCACAGGCTACATCTGAGTGGAGGTTCTAGGTTATATCCATACGGGTTTCTTGTTATTCCATATGAAGTTGAGAATTTTCCTTTCCAGGTCTGTAAAGAATTGTGTTGGTAATTTGATGGGAATTGCGTTGAATTTGTAGATTGCTTTTGGTAAGATGGCCATTTTTACTATGTTGATCCTGCCAAGCCATGAGCATGGGAGATCTTTCCATCTTCTGATATCTTCTTCTAATTATTTCTTCAGAGCCTTGAAATTTTTTTCATACAAGTCTTTGACTTCCTTGGTTAGGGTTACTCCAAGTTACCTTATGTTATTTGTGGCTATTATGAAGGGTGTTGTTTCCCTAATTTCTTTCTCAGCCCTTTGGTCTTTTGTATACAGGAGGGCTATTGATTTTTTTGAGTCAATTTTGTATCTAGCCACTTTGCTGAAGGTGCTTTTATCAGCTGTAGGAGTTCCCTGGTAGAGTTTTTGGAAGACGGCTTTCCAAGCAAATGGATGCAAGAAGTAAGCAGGAGTAGCCATTCTAATATCTGATAAAATAGACTTTCAACCAAAATTAATAAAAAGAGATAGGGAAGGACACTTCATACTCATCAAGGGAAAATTCCACCAGGAAGACATCACAATCCTGAACATCTATGCTCCAAATACAAGAGCCCCCACATTTGCTAAAGAAACATTGATAAAATTTAAAGCACATATAGATCCCCACACATTAATAGTGGGAGACTTCAACACCCCACTCTCAACAAAGGACAGGTCAACAAAACAGAAATTAAACAAAGAAACAATGTCTCTGACAAAGGTCATAAATCAAATGGACCTAACAGACATTTACAGAACTTTACACCCAAACACAAAAGAATTTACCTTCTTCTCAGCACCTCATGGAACCTTCTCCAAAATAGACCATATAGTGGGTCACAAAGCAAGCCTCAACAGATACAAGAAGATTGAAATAATCCCTTCTATCTTGTCTGATCACCATGGAATAAAGCTGGACCTCAACAACAACAGAAATAGCAAAAAGCCTACACACACATGGAAACTGAACAACTTGTTACTAAATGACAGCTGGGTCAGGGAAGAATTAAAGAAAGAAATTAAAGTCTTTCTAGAAATCAATGAAAATGAACACACAACATACCCAAACTTGTGGGACACAATGAAAGCAGTGCTAAGAGGAAAGTTCATAGCACTACGTGCCTTCAAGAAGAAATTCGAGACAGCTCATTCAAGCACCTTAATGGCTCACTTAAAAACCCTAGAAAAAGAAGAAGCAAACACACCAAGAAGGAGTAGATGGCAGGAAATAATCAAACTCAGGGCTGAAATCAATCAATTGGAAACAAATAAAACAATTCGAAGAATCAATGAAACCAAGAGATGGTTCTTTGAGAAAATCAACAAGATCGACAAACCCTTAGCCAACCTAACTAAAAGGCAGAAAGACACCACCCAAATCAACAAAATCAGAAATGAAAACAGGGATATAACTACAGACACTGAGGAAATCCAAACAACCATTAGGACTTACTTCAAAAGTCTATATGCCACAAAATTTGAAAATCTAAATGAAATGGACAATTTTCTTGATCGATTTGACTTACCAAAGCTGAATCAGGACCAGGTAAATCACCTAAATAGTCCTATTATCCCCCAAAGAAATAGAAGCGGTCATCAAAAGTCTTCCATCCAAAAAAAGCCCAGGACCAGATGGCTTCAGCGCAGAATTCTACCAGACCTTCAAAGAAGAGCTTACACGAATTCTCTTCAAACTATTCCACAAAATAGAAACAGAAGGAACATTACCAAACTCATTGTATGAAGCCACAGTCACTTTGGTACCTAAAACTCACAAAGACTCAACAAAGAAAGAGAATTTCATGCCAATCACCCTTATGAACATTGATGCAAAAATACTTAATAAAATACTTGCAAACCGAATCCAAGAACACATTAAAGATATTATCCACTATGACCAAGTAGGCTTTATCCCAGGTATGCAGGATTGGTTCAATATACGGAAATCCATCAATGTGATCCACCATATTAACAAACTGAAAGAAAAAAAACACATGATAATCTCCGTAGTTGCTGAAAAAGCCTTTGACAAAATCCAACATCCATTCATGTTTAAAGTATTGGAGAGATCAGGGATACAAGGCACATATCTAAACATAGTAAAGGCGATATACAGCAAGCCTATAGCCAACATCAAACTGAATGGAGAGAAACTTAAAGCAATCCCACTGAAATCAGGGACAAGACAAGGCTGCTCACTCTCTCCATATCTCTTCAACATAGTGCTAGAAGTCCTTGCTAGAGCAATAAGACAGTTGAAGGAGATCAAGGGGACACAAAATGGAAAGGAAGAAGTCAAATTATCACTCTTTGCAGATGATATGATAGTATATGTGAGTGACCCCAAAAACTCTACCAGGGAACTCCAACAGCTGATAAACACCTTCAGCAAAGTAGCCGGATACAAAATTAACTCAAAAAAATCAGTAGCCCTCCTGTATACAAAAGACAAAAGGGCTGAGAAAGAAATTAGGGAAACAACACCCTTCACAATAGCCACAAATGACATAAGGTACCTCGGAGTAACCCTAACCAAGGAAGTCAAAGACTTGTATGAAAAAAATTTCAAATCTCTGAAGAAAGAATTAGAAGAAGATATGAGAAGATGGAAAGATCTCCCATGCTCATGGCTTGGCAAGATTAATATAGTAAAAATGGCCATCTTATCAAAAGCAATCTACAGATTCAATGCAATGCCCATCAAACTACCAACACAATTCTTTACAGACCTGGAAAGAAAAATTCTCAACTTCATATGGAATAACAAGAAACCCAGAATTGCTAAAACAATCCTCTACAATAAAAGTTCTTCAAGAGGTATCTCCATCTCTGATCTTAAGTTGTACTATAGAGCAACAGTTTTAAAAACTGCATGGTACTGGCATAGAAACAGAATGGTGGATCAATGGAACCGAAGGGAGGACCCAGAAATAAACCCACACACTTATGGAAACCTGATCTTTGACAAAGATGCCAAAACCATTCAATGGAAAAAAAGATAGCATCTTCAACAAATGGTGCTGGTGCAATTGGATGTCTACATGTAGAAAAATGAAAATAGATCCATACTTGTCACCCTGCACAAAACTGAAGTCCAAGTGGATCAAAGACCTCAACATAAAACCAGACACATTAAATCGGCTAGAAAAAAAAGTGGGAAATACCCTAGAACTCATTAGTACAGGAGAAAACTTCCTGAACAGAACACCAACAGCACAGGCTCTAAGAGCAACAATCAATAATTGGGACCTCATGAAACTGAAAAGCTTCTGCAAAGCAAAGGACACCATCATCAAAACAAAACGACCGCCTACAGATTGGGAAAGAATCTTCACCAACCCTTTATCTGACAGAGGACTCATATCCAGTATATATAAAGAACTAAAGAAGCTGAAAAGCAGCAAACCAAGTAATCCACTTAAAAAATGGGGAACAGAGCTAAACAGAGAAATCTCCACAGAGGAATACCGAATGGCAGAGAAGCACTTAAAGAAATGCTCAACCTCACTAGCCATTAGGGAAATGCAAATCAAAACAACCCTGAGATTTCACCTTACACCCATGAGAATGGCCAAGATCAAAAACTCAAGTGACAACACATGCTGGAGAGGTTGTGGAGAAAGGGGAACCCTTCTCCACTGCTGGTGGGAATGTAAACTGGTACAACCACTCTGGAAATCAATCTGGCGCTTTCTCAGACAACTAAGAATAGTGCTTCCCCAAGATCCAGCCATACCACTCCTGGGCATATATCCAAAAGAGGCTCAAGTACACAAAAAGGACATTTGCTCAACCATGTTTGTAGCAGCTTTATTTGTAATAGCCAGAAGCTGGAAACAACCCAGATGCCCCTCAACTGAAGAATGGATGCAGAAATTGTGGTACATCTACACAATGGAATATTACTCAGCAATGAAAAATAAGGAAATCATGAAATTTGCAGGTAAATGGTGGGATCTGGAAAGGATCATCCTGAGTGAGTTGTCTCAGAAGCAAAAAGACACACATGGTATATACTCACTCATATAGACATACAACATAGGACAAACCCAGTAAAACCTGTGCATCTAAAGAAACTAAGCAAGAGAGAGGACCCTAACTAAAACGTCCAATCCCCATCCAGAAAGGCAAAGAGGATGGACATCAGAAGAAGAAGAAAACAGGAAACAACCTAGGAACCTACCACAGAGGGCCTCTGAAAGTCTCTGCCCTACAGACTATCAAAGCAGATGCTGAACCTGATGGGCAACTGTTGGGCAGAGTGAATGGAATTTTAAGTAAGAACTGGGAAATAGTAAGAGCTGGAGAGGACAGGGTCTCCACAAGGAGAGCAACAGAACAAGAAAATTTGAACACAGGGAACTTCCCAGAGACTCATACTCCAACCAAGGACTATTCATGGAGATAACCCAGAACCCCTGCACAGATGTAGCCCAGGGCAGTTCAGAGTCCAATTGGGTTACATAGTAATGTGAAGAGGGACTGCCTCTGACATAATCTGATTGGCCTGCTCTTTGATTACCTCCCCCTGGGAGGGAGCAGCCTTACCAGGCCATAATAGAGGACAATGCAGTCACTTTTGATGTGAACTGATGGACTAAGATCAGAAAGGAGAGGAGAACCTCCCCTATCAGTGGACTTGGGGAGTGGCATGCATGCAGAGGGAGGAGGGAGGGTGGGATTGGGAGGGGAGGCGGGAGGGGCTTATGGGGGGATGCAGAATGAATAAAGTGTAATTGATGAAAAATTAAAAAAAAAAGAAAGGGAGGAAGTCCTCCCCTATCAGGAGAGTAGGGAGAGAGCATAGGGGGAGAAGAAGGAGGGTGGGTGGGACTGGGAGGAAACAAGGGCAGGGGATACAAAGTGAATAAATTATAATAAATAAATTTATAAATAAAAGAAAATTCAAAAAATAAAAAAGAAACATATTTGATCCATCCATTCTCAGATTAATGTTAAAAAGTGTCATATTTTTAAAAGTCAGCCAATTATGCAGTAGCCTAATACTGTTGCTGCTGCTGCTGTTGTTACTACTACTACTACTATTACAAACACACATACACACACACACACACACCAATATTTTATACATCTCTGACAATGCAATTGCATCATAATCCTCCAAGTCCCCTGGTTTTGTCTTTGATTTCAGAAAGGTATTTGGACAATTAGAATGGGATATCACATCTTCTCCAGCTTTAGGAATTCAAAATTATGAGAAAAAAAATTTAATGTGGAATTTTAGCTCTTACGTTCATATCTAAAGACTATAACAAAAACATTTGAATGTATCTGAATCTTTGGGGCAGTCATTTATAGGAAACAAATACTCATGAAGTTGGTCACTTGATATATATATTCCACATATGATAAAACTTACAAGTGTATAAAGCTTCACCTTTGTTTGTATACTACTCAAGTGACTAAAATTAAGCATTCTGTTAGGTCCTATTAACTGTACTTTGGAGATTCAATTTTTCTAAACCCTACTACTTGAAAATTAGAGAATCTCGAAGAAAATTGAAAGATGGTTAGTTAGAGGATTTCCACCTACTCAAATACCAGTAACTTATTCTAGAAATCACCAAAGACAGAAGAAAAAATTCTAAAAGCCATGATTTTGCTGGTAGCTATAATTATAATAGCTGTTGTGAAAACATGAAAGATTTCAAACCTGGCATCTCCATTTTCAATGAGAAAAATCTCTGTTAAGAGTCAAAACTAAGATTTAGAAAGGAGCTAGGAAGACTGCTCAGTGGATTAGAGTACTGAATGCCTTTCCAGAGAACCTGGGTTCAATTCCCAGGATCCACACGAAGCTCAAAATTGTCTGTAACTCTTTTTCCTGGGTATCCTGACACCCTGACAAGACAGGCATGCAGGTAAAACACCAGTGGACATTAAATAAATTACCTTTAAAAGAAATATTGAAAAAAAAAAGATTTAAGAGGAGGGAAGTGAATAAATGGATTGAAAAGAGATTAACATCCAGTTAGACCAGCACCATTTGTTGAAGATGCTGTCTTTTTTTCCATTGTATGGTTTTGGCATCTTTGTCAAAGATCAGGTTTCCGTAAGTGTGTGGGTTTATTTCTGGGTCTTCTATTTGATTCCATTGATCCAGCAGTGTGTTTCTTTGCCAGTACCATGGAGTTTTTTAAACTGTTGCTCTATAGTACAGCTTGAGATCAGGGATGGAAATACCTCAAAAAGATCTTTTATTGTAGAGGGTTGTTTTAGCAATTCTGTGTTGCTTGTTATTCCACATGAAGTTGAGAATTTTTCTTTCAAGGTCTGTGAAGAATTCTGTTGTTAATTTGACAGGAATTGCATTGAATATGTAGATTGCTTTTGAAAAGATGGCTATTTTTACTAGGTTAATCCTGCCAAGCCATGAGCATGGGAGATCTTTCCATCTTCTCATATCTTCTTCTAATTCTTTCTTCAGAGACTTGAAATTACTTTCATACAAATCTTTGACTTTCTTGGTTAGGGTTACTCCAAGGTACCTTATGTGATTTGTGGCTATTGTGAAGGGTGTTGTTTCCCTAATTTCTTTCTCAGCCCTTTTGTCTTTTGTATACAGGAAGGCTACTGATTTCTTTGAATTAATTTTGTATCCGGCCACATTGCTAAAGGTGTTTATCAGCTGTAGGAGTTCCCTGGTAGAATTTTTGGGGTCAGTAAGGTATAATATCATGTCATCCTCAAACAGTGATACTTTGACTTCTTCCTTTCCGATGTGTATCCCCTTGATCTCCTTCAATTGTCTTATTGCTCTAACAAGGACTTCCAGAACTATGTTGAAGAGATATGGAGCGAGTGGGCAGCCTTGCCTTGTCCCTGATTTCAGTGGGATTGCTTTAAGTTTCTCTCCATTTAGTTTGATGTTGGTTATACGCTTGCTGTATATCGCCTTTACTATGTTTAGATATGTGCCTTGTATCCCTGGTCTCTCCAAGACTCTAAACATGAATGGATGTTGGATTTTGTCAAATGCTTTTTCAGCATCTAAAGAGATTATCATGTGTTTTTTTTTCTTTCAATTTGTTAATATGGTAGATCACATTGATGGATTTCCGTATATTGAACCACCCCTGCTTGCCTGGGATGAAGCCTACTTGGTCATAGTGGATGATATCTTCGATGTGTTCTTGTATTCGGGTTGCAAGTATTTTGTTGAGTATTTTTGCATCTATGTTCATAAGGGAGACTGGCATGAAATTCGCTTTCTTTGTTGGGTCTTTGTGAGGTTTAGGTACCAAGGTGACTGAGGTTTCATACAATGAGTTTGGTAGTGTTTCTTCCGTTTCTATTTTGTGGAATAGTTTGAGGAGAATTGGGAGTTAGCTCTTCTTTGAAGGTCTGGTAGAATTCTGCACTGAAACCATCCGGCCCTGGCCTTTTTTGCATGGAAGATTTTTGATGACAGCCTCTACTTCCTTATGGGATATGGGACTATTTAATTGATTTACCTGGTCTTGATTCAGCATTGGCAAGTCAAATCGATCAAGAAAATTGTCCATTTCATTTAGATTTTCAAATTTTGTGGCATATAGACTTTTGAAGTAAGTCCTAATGGTTGTTTGGAATTCCTCAGTGTCTGTAGTTATGTCCCCCTTTTCATTTCTGATTTTGTTGATTTGGATAGTGTCTCTCAGCCTTTTAGTTAGTTTGGCTAAGGGTTTGTCGATCTTGTTGATTTTCTCAAAGAACCAGCTCTTGGTTTCATTGATTCTTTGAATTGTTTTATTTGTTTCTATAGAGCAACAATACTAAAAACTGCATGGTACTGGCATAGAAACACACTGGTGGATCAATGGAATTGAATAGAAGACCCTGACATAAATCCACACACTTTTGGACACCTGATTTTGGACAAAGATGCCAAAACCATTCAATGGAAAAAAGACAGCATTTTCAACAATTGGTGCTGGTCTAACTGGATGTCTACATGTAGAAAAATGCAAAAAGATTCATACTTACCACCCTGAACAAAACTAAAATCCAAGTGGATCAAAGATCTCAATATAAAACCAGACACACTAAACCGCTTAGAAGAAAAAGTTGGGAAGAGCCTTGAACTCATTGGCACAGGAGACAACTACCTGAACAGAACACCAACATCCTTAGTCATGAGGGAAATGCAAATTGAAACTACCCAGAGATTTCACTTTACATGCTGGAGAGGTTGTGGAGAAAGGGGAACCCTCCTCCATTGCTGGTGGGAATGTAAACTTGTACAACCACTCGGGAAAACAATCTGGCGCTTCCTTAGACAACTAGGAACAGCCCTTCCTCAAGATCCAGCTATACCACTCCTAGGCATTTACCCAAAAGAAGCTCAAGTACACAATGAGGACATTTACTCAACCATGTTTGTAGCAGCCTTATTTGTAATAGCCAGAAGCTGAAAACAGCCCAGATGCCCCTCAGTGGAGGAATGGATACAGAAATTGTGGTACATCTACACAATGGAATATTACTCAGCAATAAAAAACAAGGAAATCATGAAATTTGCAGGTAAATGGTGGGATCTGGAAAAGATCATCCTGAATGAGCTGTCTCAGAAGCAGAAAGATACACACGGTATATACTCACTCATATAGACATATAATATAGGATAAACCTACTACAATCTGTACACCTAAATAAACTAATTGAGAGGGAGGACTCTTGCTAAAATGCTCAATTCGTATCCAGAAAGGCAAAGAGGATGGACATCAGAAGAAGGTAAAAAGAGGGAGCAAGCCAGGAGCTTGACAAAGAGGACTTATGAAAGGCTCTGCCCTGCAGTCTATCAATGCAGATGCTGAGACATATGGGCAACCTTTGGACAGAGTGCAGAGAATCTTAGGAAAGAAGTGGGAAACAGTAAGATCTGGAGAGTTCAGGAACTCCACAAGGAGATCAACAGAACCAAAAAATCTGAGCACAGGGGTCTTTCCTGAGACTGCTATTCCAACCAAGGTCTATGCATGGAGGTAGCCTAAGACCCCTGCACAGATGTAGTCCATGGCATTTCAGTATCCAAGTGGGTTCCATTGTAATCGGAACAGGGACTGTCTCTGACATGAACTGATTGGCCTGCTCTTTAATTACCTCCCCCTGAGGGGGAAGCAGCCTTACCAGGCCACAGAAGAAGACAATGCAGCCACTCCTGA
Source organism: Meriones unguiculatus (assembly GCF_030254825.1). Lineage (NCBI taxonomy): Eukaryota > Metazoa > Chordata > Mammalia > Rodentia > Muridae > Meriones > Meriones unguiculatus. The sequence continues at coordinate 78,306,147 of NC_083369.1, read as the reverse complement.
TGAGACCTGTTTGACTAGGATCAGAAGGAAGGAAAAGAAGTCCTCTCCTATCAGTGGACTTGGGGATGGGCATACATGCACAGGGAGGAGAAAGGGAGGGATTGGGACAGGAGGAGGGAGGGAACCACAGGGGGCATCCAAAGTGAATAAGGTTTAATTAATAAAAAATATTTTAAACAAACAAAAAAAGAATAGTACTTCCTCAAGATCCAGCTATACCACTCCTAGGCATATACTCAACAAAACTCTTAATCACTATAGATTGAAAAACAAGAAATTATATGATAAACTCAAATTTAAACAATATCTATCTACAAATCCAGCCCTACAGCAGGTTATAGAAGGAAAACTCCAACCTAAAGAGGTTATCTACATACATGAAAACACAGAAAGTAAATATCTCAGACCAGCAAAAATTTAAAAAAGGGTAGCACATACACACTTACACATACCCCCACCACCACCACCAAAAACAACTACAAAACAACAAAAGTCAACAATCATTGTTCATTGATATCTCTCACTATCAGTGGCCTCAATTCGCCAATGAAAAGGCACAAACTAACGGAATAGATGTGAAAACAAGATCCACCCTCCTGCTGCATCCAAGAAACTCACTTCAACACCAAGGATAGAAGTTACCTCAGGGTAAAGGCTTATAAAAAGATATTTCATGAAAATGAACCTAACAGGAAAGCTCAGTAGCCATTTCAGTATCTAACAAAATAAACTTCAAACCAAAATTAATCAAAAGAGAGGAAACTCTGATGCTTGAGAAATACTTAAAGAAATGTTTAACACCTTTAGCCATCAGGGAAATGCAAATCAAAACTACTCTGAGAGTCCATCTTACACCCTTCAGAATGACTAAGATCAATAACACAAATGATAGCTCATGCTGACAATGATTTGGAATAAGGGAAGCACTCATTCATTGCTGGTGGAAGTGTAAACTTGCAGAGCCACTATGGTGGAAACCAATATGGTGGTTCCTCAGAAAATTTGGAATTATTCTGCATCAAGACCCAGGTATATCACACTTGAGCATATAACCAAAGCATGTACCATCCTTCCACAAGGACACTTGTTCAACTATGTTCATTGTGGCTTTATATATCCCTCAACTGAAGAATGGATAAAGAAAATGTAGTATATTTACACAATGGAATACTACTCAACTATTCAAAAATGACATCATGAAATTTGCAGGCAAATGAATGGACCTAGAAAAAAGTCATTCCTAATGAGGTAACCAAATCCAGAATGATAAATAGGTATTATTCACTTATAAGGGGATATTATCCATTAAGTAGATGATAACTAAGCTACAATCTATAGGCCCAGAGAGGCTAAGTAAAGAAGAGGGGTCTTGGAGTCCATAGAGACCTCTTCAGGAGGAGGAAATAAAATAGATTTTATGGGTAGATTGGGATTGGGTGGGTATGGGAGCAGGGGTTCCATTCATTAGGAAATGGAGTAGAGGGAAAGAGTGCAGGGAGAAATGGCTGGGATCTGGAAGGGGAGGGGAAGGGACTTGGGAGATGATATTCCATGCAGTGGAAACTTCTTGGAATCTATGAAGGCCATCTAATTCTTCTACTGATGGGGATATATGATATCTCAACTAGTCATTTCTTGTAGCCAGGCAAGGCTTCCAGTGATGGAACTAGGTTACATTCAATTGAGTCTTTGGCCATGGATTTCCCATGAAAATCTCCCAAACCTAGGCTATTTGAGACAAAATGTTGTTCTTTGAAAACTGACATTTTGGCTCTCTTGCTGAAGACAACGCCCACACAACTCGTTGAACAAAGAGAAGTCAAAATGGTGTGCATGTGGAGCCCTCACCCCTACATTCTAGTCTTCTTGGTGTGAAAGGTACTCTGCAGGCTATCTAAAGAGAAACGTAGAACCAACTCCCCCTTACACTCTCTCTCTCTCTCTCTCTCTCTCTCTCTCTCTCTCTCACACACACACACACACACACACACACACACACACCACAAAAGCTTTGATTTACTACAGTCTGTCTTGACTGCAAAATATGAAAGGACAGTGGTGGCATAAAATTTATGGGAGTAGCTAGGCAATGCTTGATTTGACTTAAGGCCCACTCCACAAGAAGGAACACATACCCAACACTTCCTGGGTAAGAACCATAGTCTAGATATTCCAAAGACCTAGGGTAAAACCAAATACTACCGTTCTAAAAGGAAAAAAAAATCAACAAAATGATTCCTAATGTTATTCTGCTATACTCACGCATCAGTGCCTTTTCCAGTTATCGTAAAAGCAGATGGAAATAGATGCAGAGACTCACAGCCAGACATTATGTACAGAGAAGGTCTAAGTTGAAGGTGTCCATTAAATCACTCCCCTCAGATCTCAGGAAATTCCACAGAAGAAGACAGAGTATAAGAAACAAGGGATACCAGAAGAGAAGAAACTTTGAATCAACAAAGGAAGGCACATAGGAGCTCACAGAGACTGAAGCAGCACATATAGGGCCCCTATGGGTCTGTACCAAATCCTCTGCATATATATTATAGCTATTGGCTTAGTATTTTATGGGACTTCTGACTGTAAGAACAAGTGAGTCTCTGACTCTTTCGCCTGTTCTTAGGACTTTTTTCATCCTGTTGGGTTGCGTTGTCCAACTTCCAGCTTCAATACGGTGCTTTTTACTTCATCTTATTATACTTTATTTTTTTCTTTTTTTTAATTTTTTATTAATTACACTTTATTCATTTTGTATCCCCCCATAAGCCCCTCCCTCCTCCCCTGCTAATCCCACCCTCCCTCCCCTTTCTACATGCATGCCACTCCCCAAGTCCACTGATAGGGGAGGTTCTCCTCTCCTTTCTGATCTTAGTCTATCAGTTCTCATCAAAAGTGGCTGCATTTTCACCTTCTGTGGCCTGGTAAGGCTCCTCCCCCCTCAGGGGGAGGTGATCAAAGAGCAGGCCAATCAGATTATGTCAGAGGCAGTCCCTCTTCCCATTACTATGTAACCCACTTGGACACTGAACTGCCATGGGCTACATCTGTGCAGGGGTTCTAGGTTATCTCCATGAATGGTCCTTGGTTTTGTCATGTTTGATTGTTATCTCTTAGAAGTCTGCTCTTTTCTAATGAGCAACAGAAATAGAGTTGATCCAGAGATGAGAAGAGGAGGAAAGGAACTAGGAGGATTTGGGGGGAGGATATCTGTAATCAGGATATATTGTATAAAAATGTATTTTCAATTTTTTTTCCTTTTTTTATTTTATATCTGTGAGTGTTCTGTCTCCATGTATCCCTGAATGCCGCAAGAGGGCATCAGATCCCAGTACAAATGGTTGTGAGCCACCATGTGGCTGCTGGGAATTGAACTCAGGACCTTAGGAAGAGCAGACAGTGCTCTTAACCACTGAGCTGTCTCTCCAGGCATGCATGCAGAGGGAGGAGGGAGGGTGGGATTGGGAGGGGAGGAGGGAGGAAATTATGGGGGAATGCAGAATGAATAAAGTGTAATTGATGAAAAATTTTAAAAAAAGGGAAAAAAATAATTTAAGAACCTTAAATGACTTTCAAAAGTGGAGGAAAACATGGAGTTAGTCAATTTACATGGAACACGTCTCGCCCCTGGGGGCAATGGTCTCCTGAACCCACTCAGACATTGGACACCACCACTGCTAGTTCTAGAACTGATGCAAGATGTTCCAACAAGGGGGTTAAGGCTTCTCATAATATTTCCCATAAGCCCACACCTGTTTGTTTATATCCCCCATTTTTATTCATTATTAGCCAGATAGAGCCAAGTAATTGTGGTGATGATACTTGCTTTTTTGCCCAATGCTGGAATGCTAGTAAATTTACTAGCTGGTTACTCGCATGCCTCACTGGGTGCCTGTGCCCGTTGATGCTCCTCACGCTATGACTCTCTTCAGACAGAAAAGGAATCTTGGAACTGCAGCCGCCATTGTTACTGCCATCTCATTGGCGACTGTTGGAGCTACCAACGCGGCATTAGCCATGAGTCATACTGGGCAGACTGCTCAGACCCTGAATAATCTTTTAGCCAATGTAGCTCATGCCTTAGATGTGCAAAAAGGAATTAATGCTAAACTAAAAGGAGGCTTGATGGTGTTCAATCAGAGGATTGACCTTGTGCAGGAGCAAATTGATACCCTATGGCAAATCGCTCAACTTGGCTGTCAATGAAAGTATGCTGGACTTTGTGTCACTAGCATACAACATGAGAATTTTTCCTGTGCTGCAAATCTGTCTAAACAATTGTCTAGCTATATTTTAGGTAATTGGACTGGAGAATTCGATACTACGATGGAGCAGCTGAGAGTGGCCATTATCACGGTAAATTCTACCAGAGTGGACACAGGACTAGCCACAGGATTATCATCATGGATTGCTGCAGCCATGAATCATCTGAAGGAATGGGCGGGCATGGGAGCGTTAGCAGGCTTTCTGGTGTTGGTCTCCTTGGTTTGCCTGTGGTGTATATGCAAGATTAGAGTCTCACAACAGCATAATGCAGCCATGATCATTCAGGCCTTTACAGCCATTGAAGCAGGACAGTCTCCCCAAGCATGGTTGGCTACCGTAAAAAGCTAAAATGTTACGCTCAGGATGCGAGGCTAAGCACTGCACTCAGGGTCAGCAGCTTTCGACCCAGAGAAGAGAAAGTCTGATTGCATGTGGGTTGATGCCCCAGGTCCCGCCTCTGAGAAAAAGGTATCGGACGGGTCTGATGAACATCGGTACAAAGTCCCAATTTATTTCTAATATCAGAGATCAGACCTCTACTCTTGCCTGATACTTCTAAAACAAAAAGGGGGAACTGTAGAGAGCTGCGTAATGCCGCGCCTTAAAGATGGAGCTGGTTTCCGCCTTCCACCTTCCCGATGGTGAGTGCTCTTTGTCACAAACAACTCCACATTTGGCTAAGGCTGAGGATCTGGCTTGCTTCCATGTATGTGGACCTATCTGCATTGCCCACGTGGCACACTGCGGTTGGCTACCCAGAGGCTATTTAAGCTGTGGGCTGGCTTTCCCCAGGGTCAGATGATTGTTCAAGGTTCCTGAATAAACTGAATTGAAAAAAAAATTTTAATTATGATAATTTCCACTTTTAGGATATAAGGCTTATTAATGTGGACAGAGGGAATTGTTTTATTGCCATTGTCATCCAGGAATTATCACAAATGTCTGCAGATTCGGCTGTTGTTCTACAGTTGGGCACCATGATCCCAGGTTATTTGGCAGGCTGCTATAGGAAGACCATTTAAGACCTGCTATTTTCACAATATAGCAAAACTCCATCTTAAAACAAAACACCAAGCTGTCACATTCCAGGTAACATAGACAGCTCAAACCCTTAAAAAATTCTCTTTGGCTGATATTCAGCAGTCTACTGTGTTGAAATGGCCTGGAGGCTTGCCTCTTGCTTTGTTTATTCCAGCTTTGCTAAAACTTAGATTGACTCTTAAAACAAACAATATTGTATCTTCTTGAATTTCTTTTTGGCAGGCCTGTGTATTTGGGTCTGAAACGCTCACAATGTCTTCTTTAACAGAATCTTCTCATCATATTCAGTACTTTATAAGGCCTCTCTTTTCCTCTAGAAACCCTGAGACAAAGTCAAAAGGTCCTAGAGGGACTTATTGGAGAAATTTTTCAGCTTTATCAAACTGGGCAGTTAAGCCAGGCATGGTGGTGTGTACTTCTATTCTCAGCTACATGAGAAACTGAGAATGACTTAAGGATGAGACTTCAAATACATCCTCGGTAATAGTAACACCAAAAATATACAGTTTTCCATACATAAGAGTATTCTAGAAGGAAGGTGACGTATTTTAACCATGTCAGATGGACCTCTTTCCAAGTACTGTTGTCTATGGCTATCAGACTGAAAAAAATTCCACAGGGATTCATGTTTGCCATGTGAGACCAGTTGCTTAGAACTATACCATGCTTTCTACAGATAACTTGAGGCTACAGTGTCTTGAGTGACTGGTATTGGTATTGAACTCAAGTGAAAGGAGATATAGTGATTAGCATTGGTAGTCTTCCTCTCCAAATGGGCATGGGGTGTGTTTTCAGTTATAGTAAAACTCACATTTTTTTTCTAGAAAGTGAACATTATTTGTTAAAATTCTCTTTCTATTGCCCTAGTAGCTTCTATCATCACATTTCCAATTTACATAAATTGTTCTTCTAGTCCATACATAGTCTGGATATAACTGTAGAACTCAGTTTAAGGGAAGAATAAAGTGAAACTACATTCATTATTGTTTTAATATTATTGAAGTAAAAATAGCAAATATACATCTAGAATCTCAAGCTCTCAATTAAACACAGGAATATTTTGCTACAGTTTCTTTGATGGGATAGTATAGAAAAGTATCTAATTAACCAAATATAATCTGGTCATTTACAGATAAAGACTGTAGAATATGACTTTGATGTCATTTCCTTATTTTGGGAATACATGTTTTCTCCAGACTTTGTAAGAATATATAAACAAAGATGGATATGTATGTATGTATCCATATATATATATGGAATTAGAGTTATCTAAATAGCTAACTATACTAATGTAACTAGTGGTGGTTTGGGGCAAGGTGAAAGACATCTCACAAGCTAGATTTGTTATCCAAACTTAATACCTAGAACCTAAATACTACAAATTCAATCTGTGCCCTTCTGTAAGTGTTCACAACTGTCTTTGTGTTTTGTATCTGGGAGAAATTATTTGGTGTGATAGAATAATTACTGAATGGTAATTTAGCTTATAAGTATACTGTTCCTTTTTATGACCAATGAGAACTCTAGGGAAATTTATTGGACCTTATGAGAAAAACTCAGCTAAAAACTTAGATTATCAGGCTCCAGATTTATGCTACACATTAAACTTTGATATGGTATAATTTCATTAAAAGCTGCAAAATAATTTTCAAATAATCATTTGAAAGCAGATGCAATAAATATATAACACAGCTCATAAAATTAATAAATGATAAGAAAAATTTAGGTATTGCTAATGAAGAATCTCCCTTAATCATTCATTATTATTATTATGTTACAATTATAGATTATTCTTCCAAGGTGAATGTTGTACTAATTTTTAATTTATTCTCTTGTAATTCTTATATTTGCTTTGTTTTATGTGTCATTATGGACTTATTGGTTAGTTTCACTGCGGCAAACTGCCTAGAGGAAAGTGGAAATGGCAGTGTGGAAAACCATGAAACTAATTTCACTAGGAAATAGGGAAAATTGTGAGAGTAAACACAAATATAAATGTTTTTTTTTTCTTAATGTATAAGATTAAAGAACTTTTCCCCTTTACTTTCCTTTTAGCAATTCCTTTAGAAAATTTGAGATTATGACTAAGATTATAATTAGACCTCTTGCTAGTTTTGTACCATAGGCACCATCATTCTTGGCAGCCAGTCATATCTTTTCGAAATAAAAGACATGGATCTGAAGAGATGATGACTCAGTGGATAAAGTACTTGATGTACAAGTGTATGGAGTAGAGTTTGGGTTCCCAAATCCATATAACCAGGTGTGTGTAGCAGCTTACCTCTAATTCTAGCTTCAGAAACAGAACTGGGAGTTTCCAGAGCAACATTGGTAACTAGCAGAGCCTGTGTGGGGACTTCTTGATTCATCTGACTCAATACATGAGCTGAAAAGTGATTAAAGAAGATGCCAGATGTCAACCTCTAGCCTTCCCACATATGTGTACACTTCTGCCATGCATTCACACACACGTGAGGTCCTACTTACATGTATATTCACACATATGCAAGCACACACACAAGTAAAATTATGGAATATTGTTGTCTCTTTCTTTTTGCCCTCTTTCCTCTTGGAAATTTAGCTCCAAGATATAATTCTTTGCTTATCAGAAAGATATAAGAAACTTTAGTTTTCTTTTGATAAGTATGTATAGTTAACACACATCATACTCTAAAAGAATAAGAGTTCATATTGTCTTTTTAGGGGATTGCCTCTAATGTGAAACATAGTCTGGATTAATGCTCAGTAGTTAATAATACTGCTTCATTACTTTTCCCATTTTGTGAAAGACTCTTTACTAGATTAGAGGGAGATTTTAATTTTAGCTGTGTCTTCCCATCAAGAGTCACCTTCCTTGGATACTATCCTTCTCCAGACCACCAGCTCAGCAGGTAAGGCACTACAATACAGTGATGTGTTCACCTATGTTAGACTGCTTTCTGAACGAAACTATTTCTTAATTTAAATAAGGAAGATAAGTTCTTAGTTCCAACTTTAAAATACACTGAAGCCTTCAGTATAATAAAATCACATAGACAATGTTCTAAGATTTTTTTCTCACTTAAGCTCTCCCCAGTTGAATTGCATGCATAGGATGAGTCAGATCTATGAGTTCTCAAATCTGTAAGATGCCATTTATACTTATAATTGCAAATATAAAACAAAATTTGCATAAAATGGTGAAATGTAACTTTACAAAAATGTGTTATTTCTTTAAAAATGAAAGTGGTATTGCTTTAGAAAGGCCTAATGACAACTGATGGTCCTTAGAGAATAAACAGTTTGCCATCCAGTAGGGAGAAGCAAAAATCATAAGTACCATTCTTCTATAAATAACTTTACATTGGCATTACTTCTGTCTTTAAATCAGCTTTTTTGGGATATAACTCTCAAAGTAAAATCCACAAACTCAAGTGTAAAGTTAATAATTTTGGAAAATGTGCGTATTAATATACACCACAGTAAACATATAAAAACATTTCTATGCAACAGTAAATGCCTTGTATCGACTTTATAGCCAGTCTCCACCACATCACAAAGGACTTCAGACAGCCTCCAATCAGTCTGGTGTGGATCATCTTGACTGTTTCATTTAAAGGGAATCATATAGTATATGTATTTGAGTATTTGGTTCCTTTTGCTTGGTGTATTTTAAATCTTACTAATATTGCTCATATTTATACTGAGTTTCTTTCATTTTGGTAGGGTATTACATTATATTAATACAATAGTATTTTGTTCATTTTAGTGATTCCAGTTTGAAACTGTAATAAATAAAACTGCTATGAACATTCATTTGGAAATTATTTTGTGAAGTTATGCTCCCTTTTGTTTGTAGTATACACGAAGTTGTATTTGCATGTACTAGATGACATAATAGAGCCATTGAACTTTATTAAAATAACTGCCAAACTATTTTCAAAACTGGAAGTATCATTTTACATACCCACCAGAAATGTGCAAGATATGATTCAACTCCCACAAACCTAATATTTTCAGTCTTTTAAACTTTAGGAATTCTAATTGTATGTAAAGTTATATTCCACTGTGCCTTTTCTTTTCATCTTCCTGTAACCCCATGATATTAAGCATTTTAACATATTTATTATATATTTCTATCTTCATTTGTAAGGTACATGTTTAATACACATTGTGTCACTTTTCTTATTAAAATATGAGTTTTTCATGCTACGGATAAAACAGTATGTTGTTGAGACTGCAAATATGTCTTCATTTATACAGCTTTTCTTCCAGTTTTCAAAAGAGAAAAGTATACTTTTAAGTAAATAATTTGTGTGTATGTACATGACTGCATGTTTGTAAGTACATATGAGTATAAATGTTATGTGTACATGTATTTGGAAACCAAAAGACAAGACAAGCTTGGACATACCATTGTTTCTCATGGACCATTCATCTTTTCCTGAGATTGTATCTCTTACTGACTTGGAGCTTACCAAAGAGTATAGGCTGGCAATCCAGGAAGCCCCAGAAATTTACCTGTCTCCACTTCCCCAGTGCTGAGATTGCAGGAGCACACCACCATACATGGTTTCTTGCATAATTGCTTTCTTCCTTCTCCCATCCTTCCTTTCTTTCAGAATATGTCTTCTTCGATCATTCTCCACCTTATCATTTAAAATTATTTTATTTATTTATTTATTTATTTATTTATTCATTTCATTTCATGTCTGTACCACAGTGCACCTGTGGAGGTAAGAAGCAGGTGTTCTCTTCTTCTATCATGTGGGTCCCTCATGTCTTCAAGGTTGGAAGCAATGATCTTTACTTGCTAAGGCTTAGCAGGTAAACCATCTCTCTACCCTACTCACCTGTTTTGTTTGTTTTGCTTTTATGTACGTCCTCATGCTTGCAAGACAAGCACTTTACTGAGAGGTTTATCTCCTTGCTCCCTCCTTTTTTATGTTTAGTGAAAAGTAGCACAGAATTTCTTTTGTGGATTCCCTTAAAAGTTTCATGGTGTGTTTACACCTATAAAAATTTTAAGTAAGTTTAGTGTGTGATGGACAATAATGAACATTATTCATTTTTCTTTAGGTGGTTATCCATTTATTCTGTTACAATTTGCATTAAAAACTGTCTCAAGAGCTAGAGAGACGGCTCAATGATTAAGAGCACTGTTTGCTCATCCAAAGGATCTGGGTTCAATCCTCATCATCCATATGGAAGCTCATAACTGTTTGTAACTATAATTCTAAGGAATCACATCAATACACAGAAAATAAAACTAAATAAATTATTAAAAAACTGTCTCTGCCAATGAACTGATACAGCCAAAAAAAAAAAAAAAAACCACTGTTGAATATATATGCATGCATCTATTTCTCTGCTCTCTATTTTGTTCCATTATAAATAAAATAAATCAATACTCAAACCCTAAAAAAATAAAATGTATTTTTTATTAATTACAGTTTTTTTTCACTTTGTATCCCCCTATAGCTCCATCCCTTCCTCCTTCCCTCCCAATCCCACTCTTTCTCCTTCTTCTTTTCCTATGTCCCTCCCCCAGTCCACTGATAGGGGAGGTTTCCTCCCCTTCCTTCTGATCCTAGTCTATCAGGTCTCATCAGGACTGGCTGCATTGTCTTCCTCTGTGGCCTGGTAAGGCTGTTCCCCCCTCAGGGGGAGGTAATCAAAGAGCAGACCAATCAGTTCATGTCAGAGACAGTCCCTGTTCCTATTACTATGGAACCCACTTGGATACTGAACTGCCATGGGCTGCATCTTTACAGGGGTTCTAGGTTATCTCCATGAATGGTCCTTGGTTGGAATATTAGTCTCAGAAAGACCCCCGTGCCCAGATTTTTTTTGGTTTAGTTGTTCTCCTGTGGAGCTCCTGTCTTCTCCGTGTCTTACTATTTCCCACTTCTTTCATAAGATTCCCTGCATGCTGCCCAAAGTTGGCCATAAGTAATTAATAAAAAATAAATACATATTAATAAAAAATTCACCATTAAAAAAAGAAAGCTGAGGTGATAAAGATCACAGAGGTGTTTTCCTTATCTCAGAGATCACAGATTGTTTGTAATGAAAAATTAGTTCATATACTGTCTCCAGTTTTCTAGTAATTGATTTCTGGAAAGCAAGAACATATCAATCATTCTGTCACATGAGAAGTACCTACTGAATAACTTAGTGTTAGACAATATGCTTAGCATGCACAAAGTTCTAGGTTTAGTCATCAGGACCAGAAAAGAAAAGAGAAAAAGGAAAATAAAGGAATGAAGAAAGGAAAGAGGAAAGAAACTATAGTTATTACGGGTTATTTGGCCTGGGTATTTGCTCTTTGTACATGAATCACTGAGTCTGACTCTAAACACTGCAGAAAAAGTATCCCTTTCTTAGCGTGAAGTGATCTATTGTTAAATGCAAACCTAAAATTACACAACACTGATGGTTTGGATCTGGAGTGTCCTTCAAAAGCTCATGTGCTGAAGGCTAAATCTTAAGCCCTCTTGGAAGGAGGCAGGAATATTAGGAAGTAAGGTTATTTGGCATGTGCATTTGAAAAGGATATGGGGAACTTCCCCATCCTTGTATCTCTTTTCTGACCACCATGAAGTGAGCATATTTGCCCTATCACACATTCCCGGCGCAGTGTTGTCCCTTGACACAGGCCCATTACCATGGAGCCAGCTGACCATGTGCTCAAGGCTTTGGAACTGGAAGCAACAATAAATCTATCCTCCTTGAAATCATTTTCTTCCTAGATTTGTGACAACAATGGAAAGCTGACTACCCATACCACCATTCATCTAAGGATATGATCTAACATGAAGACATACAAACAAGAGAAACATAAATGAAAAGTAATGCAGAAAACAGAAACATGTTATTCTACAAATATCTTTAGAGAGTTTTGAGAAGCTATTTTACATACTAAATTTTAAAAAAAGCTGCGAAGAAAATGAAAATTAAAGAGAATGAGAAAGTCTTAGAAATTAGATATGTACATCCATGTAAATATGTACTTACACATATTGGAAGAAAAGATTAAAAAATTCCTAGAAATTAAAGCAAAAAAAATAAAGAAATAAACAGTAACATAGAAATAGTAAAATATAAGATTAGAACAAGACATTCAACAGCTTTAAGAGGATGGAGGAAATAAAGGAAAGGAAATTAAATAATTCAAAGAAGAATGCTGGTAATTAAGGGTCATGTCATCTCAGTTTTAAAGGCTTAGAGCAGTGATTAATGCAACATACAGAATGGCACATCACCATGAAACCTCGGAACATATCAAAGGAATAGAAAGGATTTTAAATTTTCAAAGGGAAAGAACATAAAACATACATTGGATTGTGAAAGCAAATAACAGAGGTTCTTACTAGAAGATGAGAGAGGAGGAATACCTTCAATAGTCTGAGGCAAATCACTTTCGGACCCAGAACTCCATACTACATGTCAAATATGACAGCAGGCTAAAGATACTTCCAGACATGCTGAGTCTCAAAGACTAATCAGGCCCTTTAGAAAGAAGGAGGCAGGTCCCTAGTAGTGGGAACAGGGCTTGTCTCTGACATGAACTCAGTGGCTGGTTTCTTTGATCACCTCCACCTGAGAGGGGAACAACATTTCCAGGCCAAAGAGGAAGACAATGCAGCCAGTCCTGATGAGACCTGATAGCCTAGGGTCAGATGGAAGGGGAGGAGGATCTCCCCTATCAGTGGACTAGGGAAGGGGCAAGGGAGGAAAAGAGAGGAGGGAAGTTGGGGTTGGAAAAGGACAAGGAAGGAGGCTACAGGTGGGATACAATATGAATAAACTGTAAGTAATAAAAAAATAAATAAACAAAAAGAATAAAAAATTTCCTAGAACCCCTGCACAGATGTAGCCCATGGCAGTTCAGTGTCCAAGTAGGTTCCATAGTAATGGGAACAGGGACTGTCTCTGACATGACCTAATTGGCCTGTTCTTTGATCACCTCCCCCTGAGGGGGGAGCATCCTTACCAGGCCACAGAAGGTGACAATGCAACCACTCCTTATGAGATTTGATAGACTAGGATCAGAAGGAAGGAGAGGAAGACCTCCCTTATCAGCGGACTTGGAGAGGGATATGTGTGGAGAAGTGGGAGGGAAGGTGGGATCAGGAGGGGAAGAGGAGAGGTTTATGGGGGGATACAAAGTGAATAAAGTGTAATTAATGAAATAAAATAAATAAAAATAAATATTCTCAGCTAACTTAAGAAAAAGAAAGAAAGGAGGCAAGCCAACAGACATGACACCATAGCACCCCCCCAAAAAAAACCCAACAAAACTGAGACACCAAGTATGACAGTGGTAAAGGGAAACAGCAAAAGGGTGGCTACTCAGTAGACTTCACAAACAGTTCAGATTGAGCCAGGTGAACACGAATTTCCTGAGCAACTAACTCATCAATAACTCTGTCTCTTCCTATACAAAGGGAATACTGCTCTACTAGATTATAATAGGTAAACAGAACACAAAAGCAAACACAAGACCATCATTCATTCCAAATAAAAACAGCACTTGTAAAAAAAAAATAAAGTCATATACGACATAGTTCACAGTATTTGCACTTTCATGTCATGAAACACTATTGATTTAGCCATATATTGAAAGAATAGTAGGAATGAATTTGTATAAATGGAAAGGAATAGTTTGATAAAATTGGCATATTAAAATGCAAACAATATCTCAAAGTTAAAAACCAGTAAAAATTAAATATTTTTATAATTATGAAAATAATGCACATCCCATTTGTCTTTCTAAGTGAGGACTGATCATCTTACCCCAGGTCCTCTTTCTTGTTTATCTTCTTTCAGTATATAGATTTCATTATGTTTATCATATCTCATAGGACTATATGAGTGAGTATATAGCATGTGTGTCTTTCTCCTTCTGGGATACAGGAGGCTACCACAGCGGGCCCCTGAAAGACTCTACCTAGCAGTATATCAAAGCAGATACTAAGACTCATAATGAAACCTTGGGCAGAGTGCAGGGATTCATATGAAAGAAGGAGGAGTTAGTATGACATGTAAAGGATAGGAGCTCCACAAAGACCAAATATATCTGGGCACAGGGGTCTTTTCTGCAACTGACACTCCACCAAGGACCATGTACGGATATAACCTAGAGCTTGGATGAAGCCTGTGGTAGCTCAGTAACCAATTGGTTTCCCATAGTAAGGAGAACAGGGACTATTTCTGACATGAACTCATTGGCAGGCTCTTTGACCTCCCCACCCCCCCAAGGGAGGAGCAGTCCTACTAGGCCACAGAGGAGGACTTTGTAGCCAGTCCTGAAGATACCTGATAAAACAGGGTCAGATGAAAGGGGAGGAGGTCCTCCCCAATCAGTGGACTTGGAAAGGGGCAGGGAGGAAATGAGGGAGGGAGGGAGGGAAAGAGGGAGGGAGGGAGGGTTGGGGAGGGAATGAGGGAGCAAGATACAGCTGAGATACAGAGTTAATAAAATGTAACTAATAATAAAAAAGAAAATAAAATAAAAAAAGAAAATAATGAAACAATTAAATGTAGGTGTAGAAATCAGGGCTAGTAAGGACAAGGTGACTACTGCTTTCACACATATGTCTTAGACTATAAGTCAAATTTTTAATCTCTGACTATGTATTATTTTTTTCTTTTTTAATTTTTATTATTAACAGTTTATTCAATTTGTATTCCAGCTGTATCCCCTCCCCCATCCCTTCCCAATCTCACCCTCCCTTCCTCTTCTTCTCCTATGCCCCTCCCCCAGTCCAATGATAGAGGAGGACCTCCTCCCTTTCCATCTGACCCTAGTCTATCAGATCTCATCAGCACTGTTTTTTGTTTTGTTTTGTTTTGTTTTGTTTTGTTTTGTTTTTGTCTTCCTCTGTGCACTGGTAAGGCTGCTCCCCCCTCAGGTAGAAGTGATCAAAGAGCCATCCCATGAGTTCATGTCAGAGATATTACTTTGATTAAAAAAATTAAAGATATATTCTTGGCACTCTTTCAAATTTTGCCTTAAATGAAATAACTCAAATGTTAAAAAGTCAGAGATCAAAATTCAACTCACTTAGGATAAATTTTCACCAGTGTTCCACTCTCAACCCTCCACATGGCCAAATCTTTCAAAAGCTACATCTTCAATTTCAATGAGTCCTGAGTTAGACATGAGTTCAAATTAAAATCATTAAAAAAAATTCCAAATGTCCCTTTCCTAAGAACAAAAGAGACTAAAACCTTCTGACTATGTATGTGTGTATGTGCATCTCCATAGATAAATTGTGGCAAAAATCTATCACTTTGAGATTAGATTTCTCCAAAAATATATTCTTTCTCTATATGAAAAGGTTCTAAAAATAGGATAAAACTAGAGAATAGCTAAAATTATCCAGCAAGACCCCATAGAAATTTGACTCTAAATTGCAAACAAAGGGGCCTTTTTATTCTCAATAATCAGATGAGTAACACCATCTGTGCAGGTCTGGACCATTGGAACAAATGAAAAACCACATCTTCAGATAGCAGTGCTCATAGAGCTAATGTCAAAATATTCAGTAGTTCTGAAGTTGATAGAGAATCAGTAGTATGCAAAACCCAAAGAAATATTTCAAAATAAAATGAAACATTTATCCATAGATATACACAATAGTTGACTATCAGTTAAAAATAACTTGGTCTTTAAAAAATGCACATATGCATGTAACAAAAATCAATGAACAAAAGAAGCCACAAATTTAAATGAGAACAAGGAAGGGTATATGTAAAGATTTGGAGGTAGAAAAGAGAAGGGAGAAATAATTTACTAATATTTTTTTAAATCCTTATTTGGTTAAATTACAAAAAAAAGTATATATGTATGTGTTATATACATATTTGGGCATAAACATACATATATGCAACAATAATAACGAACAAGAAGCTATCAACTTGAGAGGGTAGATCATGGGCGGGGTTCAAAAGAGTATCTATGAGAAATTAAAGGGAGTAAAAAAAGATGCAAATAATGTAATTCTATTTCAATTAAAAGCATATTTTTTAAGTTCCACAAAATGCTCAATAAGCACTTTATTTTATTTTTTACTCTTTTTATTTATTATTTTTATATTAATTACAGTTTATTTACTTTGGATCCCAGCTGTAGCCCCTCCCTCATATTCTTTCCAAGTCCACTGATAGGGGAGGTCCTCCTCCCCTTCCATCTGACCCTAGCTTACCAGATCTCTTCAGGGATGGCTACAATGTCCTCTTCTGTGGCCTAGCAAGGTTGCACATCCCTCGGGGGGAGGGTGTCAAAGAGCCAGCCACTGAGTTCATGTCAGAAATAGTCCCTGTTCCCCTTACTAGGGTACTCACTTGGATACTGAGCTGCCATGGGCTATATCTGGGCAGGGGTTCTAGGTTATATCCATTCATGGTCCTTGGTTGGAAAAACAGTCTCAGAAAAGACCCCTGGGCCCAGATATATTTGGTCCTTCTTTTTAAAAAAAATTCAGATATGTACCTTTGAGACCCTGTTGTATTGTTTTAATTAGCTAACTCCAGACCTCATCATTCCTCAGGACCTTTACTATATTTTTAAGCTGTAATCTTCCAGTGAAGTTGCCTCACCCCATCTCATAAACATATACTTTCAACACACACACACACACACACACACACACACACACACACACTCATATACAGAGTTGGTAAGTGGCCTAAACTCTAAAATGCTCTACTTCCATAATTTAGGTAATGTGTTCTGTCTATTGCACTGGTAAATTCCTCTTAGAAACTCTAAGTGGATTTGTGCCTGCCTCAACCAATTATGTCAGTCTAGTTAAAAGGGTATGGTTATGTGAACTTCTCCTAGAGAGATTTAAGCAAACATCTTACCCTGGATGGGCCATCCATGACCCATGGTACCAGGACACAAAAGTCTGCCTTGGTGAACCAAAGAGTTAATCTGGCTTATTTAGACAGTATGGGTAAGGGGTTTCTTGTAGGGAGTATGAGAGACCACAAAGCAGCTGCACAAACAAAGCCTTACTTGAGCATGGATAATGATTTCCATGACAATAGTTGTGTAGCCAAGCAGCCCCACATGAGTTAACCTCCCCTCTATATATTCTTGCATCTCTAGACAATGAACCCATGTGTAATTTGGACTAGGCAGAATTCTATTCAGCTGGCAGGGGTGGGGGGTTGCTACAAGGGAATAAGTAACTTAGATATCAAGTATGGTTGTGTTTACCCTCCCATCCTTTTTTTTTTTTTTTTTTTTTTTCTGACCAAATGTCAACAGGCCAGATCTCAAAGGTCTCTTGCAAATAGTAATAGCTGTTCTAATGGAGATGGTAAGTGGCTTTTATGGTCAGAGGACAGTGTTCTATAACAGTTGTACTCATCTTTAACTCTAACACTTAGCAGACTAATTCAATGACTGAATTTAAGTCCTGAGCTACATGATATTAAAATATGACAACACCACACACTTATGCATATGACTTCTAGAGTGTCACAGACTATATCTACTTTCCTTTCAAACTCTTGAAAAGCATAATTTCCTCTCCACAAGTGCTCTCCAACTCTTTTTAACTACAGAAAAATTACTCTTACTTTGGCTCTTCCTCCCGGAATGTAAGTAGTTGATGGATTCATTTTAACCAAATGCCATTATAACAAAAATATTCTTACTCATCTTTTCATGAGGTGGTCCTTTCACTGTAGTTATTTTCAGACTAATGGAACTAAACATTTTCAATGGTGCATCTAAAATTCATATGCCTAAGTTTTATACCTCCTCCCACTCAAGAGACTCTGAATCAGTCTCTCTATGGTGGAATCTAAAAATCTCCATTTTCTATAACACTAAAGTGACTCTAATCTTGGGGATAAAATAGACATTACTTTGAAATGCTGTGCCTTTTAGCTTGTCAATACAGCCCACGTGTATCCACTTAAATAACAAGGAATACAGAGCTTTGAAGACTATGTATGCATCTGAAAGCCTGTCTTTTTTTTCTGATATTAACCCCCCCAAAATCAAGAGCTAAACTCATTTACTGTCTCTTTAAAGAGCACCATTATTCCAAAAATGAAATGTTTACTTGCTTGCTTTACAAAGAAAAAATTCTGCTTGCTGTGGGTGTAAAAGGTGTTATGATTGCAAAATTTTTGTTCACCAGACAAATCCCAGTCTTTTCATATGGCTTTAGACAATGTTCTCTCTTAGCTGTTTGCACAGCACTTCAGAATCCTGAGGAGGTGGCTTCAGTGTGGGCTAATGCCAGTGTTATTTAGAGAACATAGAGGCACAGACTTCAAACAGCTCCAGGGGACAGAACAGTGGCCTCCCCAACAATGGTATTTGTACTTTCTAAAGTCGCTGAGGCATCTTAGAGCAAAAGACTCACCTCTCAAGTAATGGGAGCTGAATTTCTTACCAAGTTCAGAGAGGAAAATCTGGCCCAAACATTCCTTGGGACATGTTCGCTATTCCCATAAGACCTTCGGCAAGAGTAATACTACAGAGATTTATTTTCAGTTCTGACATTTTCCTAACATATTTGGCAAATCATTTCACTCCTCTGAGCTTATGGAATTAAGATATCAATATTTACCTCACAAAGTGGTTGTGAAAACTGAGTTTATTTTATGAAAGTATGCAGCACAGCATATTACTCAAAATTTGGTTTGGAGTCAATGTCAAACCAATCCCTTAACAGCAATGAGAATTTCCTCCAGCCATTCCTAAGCTCAGGCCAGCACTCTTTTCCACTGTGTGCCACTTAATGTTATTGGTTTTGTAGACTGGTACAGTTGACATTTGGCCTTTCAGTTACCAGTATGATAAAGCAGCAAGTAGGTTGCTGGGTTTGATGCTAGCTAAAATTTTAATCTTATCCATTTGTTTTCATCATATTTCAATGATGTTTAAAGAGGAGGCACAGAAAAATCTGGAGATACATAACTGATCAGATAAATGGGGAGCTCTCAGAGGTACAATGGAAGCAGAACAGTTTTCAGAAGCCCAAGTGGGTGGTATAGCAAAAGCATACATATGCATCAAACACTGCATTACATTTACAAAGGTTCACAGACTCCTCAGAGACCATCAGTGAAACAATGCTGAGAACAGCTATAAGTATTTTAGTCTGCTTGTCATGCTAAACTAGCAATTTGAGGTCAAGCCTGGCCCTTCCCCTTCGAACCCTGAAAATAAATAACATGGGTAAAGTCTTTCAAAATCCCACAGAAGACTTGCATGAGCTCCTTTAACAAATGCTTAGGTTCTCAAAGAGAACTATATACAGTGTATGTCTGGGCAATGATAGGGTTGCCATGGTGAGGCAATTAGGAAATAGAATTTACAGAAATTTAGTGAATTTGTTTTCCAGCTTCAGTAAGTCAGGTAGAAGTTGAAATCAGGGCAGAAATATGAGCTCAAGAAGACTAAATTTTCTCTGTGGGCATATCCAGATTTTACAAGCCCTATCATCCACATTGTTCAAGGGATCTTAAAATTATACTGAGAGATGCTTGTGGTACACTGGTGGAAAATGCCTCCAACCTGCTTAATTCTGCTCCACACAATGGAGCATTCAAAGTACACACTTTGAATAATAATGACCTTCATTTTATCCTGAAGAGCATCTATCTTTAGAAAAAGTAATAAATACTACTTTGTGCTTCTCGATTCTCCAGATGGGACCAATAAGGCCAAATATTTTGTTAATGAACTCAAAGGCATCCATATAAACCACCTAAGTGGCATATGTAAGCTACATGTCATGTTACTTGATTGCAGGTTTTATGCTTGCTTTGATCAACTTTTTCTCAAAAGTAGGTTGGGATGGGGATGTTTTTTATGGAGAAACAACTTTGTATTCATGTTTCTTTTTTTTTTTTGAGAGAGAAAGCTGATATTCTTATTTTTATATCTGAATAATGGTACACCCTGACCCTTAAAACTGAGCAGTTTGGGGAAGGCAGACGAATTATGAATTAGTGGTGCATGCCTGCAATGAAAATTTTTAAATTATGTTATAATATAGGCTGAAGGAATATAGTTATAATTTATAATAAATTATAATTTGCCTCTCCCCTAATTGTCTAATTCTCACTATTTTCTATACATAATCCTCATTTTTATAGTTGCTTGCCATCTGTCAAACAGATCTTCCATCAATTCTTTATATCTAAGAATCAGAGAATTTGAAAGTGTGTACTTTGAATGCTCCATTGTGTGGAGCAGAATTAAGCAGTTTGGAGGCATTTTCCACCAGTGTGCCACAAGCATCTCTCAGTATAATTTTAAGATCCCTTGAATAATGTGGATGATAGGGCTTGTAAAATCTGGATATGCCCACAGAGAAAATTTAGTCTTCTTGAGCTCATATTTCTGCCCTGATTTCAACTTCTACCTGACTTACTGAAGCTGGAAAACAAATTCACTAATTTTCTGTAAATTCTATTTCCTAATTGCCTCACCATGGCAACCCTATCATTGCCCAGACATACACTGTATATAGTTCTCTTTGAGAACCTAAGCATTTGTTAAAGCAGCTCATGCAAGTCTTCTGTGGGATTATAAAAGATTTTACCCATGTTATTTTAAGTTGGAAAGAAAATTAATGCTTTTGAAACTAGTAAGTAACAAGTTGATATAATCAAGAAAAGAGATTTAAAAAGAACCTTAAACTTTAAAAAAGCATAACAGGCTCCATGTGGTTTTATTACATAGAAAGCATAGGAAAGCGGGTTTTGTTTTGTTTGGTTTGGTTTGGTTTGGTTTGGTTTGGTTTGGTTTGGTTTTTCCCTTATTGCCTTTAGCAATGAAAACCATTACCAATATCCAAACAGCAGTTATAATGAGCAAATATATAACCATCCATCAACAGGGAGGTTGCAATTTCATCTTCTCAAGGATTAGTACTGCACTTTTTGCTCTTCTTTACTAATATTTTCTCCAGGCCTAACCTCTCTCAGGCCTGTACATTGAACTGCTTACTTAGCTGTAATTGCCAGGAAAACAAAATAATAATAATAATAATAATAATAATAATAATAATAATAATAAAAACAATAATAAATTAAAATAAACAATAGCAAATGGAGAAGGCATCAAAATGGCATGAAAGGGAAGAATCACAAAAAGCAAAATTGGAATGATTAAGGAAAATGAATGGTAGGAGACAACAAATGACTAAACAGAAATAATTCTTTCCAAATTAATAATGACTTCAAACACAAATTTGCCAAAACAAACCTATTAAAAGACAGATTAGCAATATGTTTTAGAAAATAACTCATCTGAAAAGGTGTGGTGACTCACACATATAATCCCAGCTCAGGCTGGGATAGGAGGATCACGGAGAATATGAGGTAAACAGTTTGTATCAGGTCAGACTGAACTACAGAGTAAAACCTTGTCCTACCCACCTGTAAAAAAACCTCATCTGTCTAAGGACTCATGGTAGAGTCCTTGCAAGCTCTGGATTTGATACATTTTTTTTTTTTTTTTTTTAGAAAAAAGATTTTGCTTTTGCTGCCATTAAGACCAATACAGCTGGGAAAATCTCTACCTTCCTCAAAAATGCCTGAGCAAGGTATGGAAACCTACTACTATAGAAGCTTCCTAAAATATACACACATATAAAAGAAATTTAAATCAGTCAGAAAATAATGGGGGAGACAATTCTCCAGTAAGGCATCTTTTGCCAACAAGTGAAATCTCCAGTGCCAAGAATAGGTTAAAACTAGTTGAGTCATTGACCAAATGGACACCAATAAAGCCCCCTTTAACATCTCAAGCTATTTCCAAGGCTATTAATTGCTCTTCTCAAACTGGTAGTTTTTAGCTTTACTGCTGAAAACAATACCTACATATCTCATTGAACAAGCTGGTGTCTAAGGCACCCTATGAATTAGTATACTGGACAGTACTCAACAACGCTCTGCATGCTACCTTAGGAGAAAGCTAACCATTAATCCAGCTACAAACCCTGCAATCTATAACAGTGATCTGCCTAGAAAATACACTGATGTAATACTGGCACAAAAGTTACGAGAGTAAACAACCATTATCCAATTGAAATTAAGGCCCATTCCATGAGATCAAACCCATGTGCAACACTGCTAGAGTGGCCAAGAACCTGAGACCAGATAGGCCATTTACCTAGAGAAAATCTAAATACTGTTGCTCTGCTAAAGAAACATGGCAATGAAATTATTCCTAATGATATTCTATTACACCCAAAGATTAATGCCTTGCTCAGCCATCATCTGAGCAGTAGATTGGAACAAATAAAGAAGGTAGGCATTACACAGAGAGTGACAGACTTTGGAACACCCGTCCTAGGTGGAATGCCTTCATAAAACTCCTTCTCTTTTGGCTCAGGGAGCTATGTGGAAAAAGAAGTAGAAAGGTTATAAGAGTTGGAAAAGTTATAAGAGCCAGAGGGGTTGTATTACTCCAAGGAAACAGTGACTTCCAGACACGAGAAATGATGCACCATGCACAGAGCCTATATGTATTCAAAACAGATGTTTCCCAGCACTAAGATGATTAAATAGACATGGGTTCTCAGCACTAACCAGGAATCTATCTCCAATTTATCCCAGTTGCTAAGAAAAGAATTATTTTTCTCCAACGGAGCTTCACTAGGTATATTAACCACACTTAAAAGCATATCCCATACCTAGCTGTAGATGGCCAACACAAAATGAACTCAACTGTATTTTTGCAGATTTGTTATCTCATGTTGTTTTATTTATTATTATTTATGAACTTTTTTCTTACTGATCTTTTACTTGTATATAATAAATTGGGATTTTTTTTATAGGATTTGTTTGTTTATGTATGTGTTTCTTATATTTTTTTGTTTTTTATCTGTATTTGCTTTGATGGTTTATTTGTTTTATTTGTTTTGATAAGAGAGGAGGTCCTCCACTCTCAGTAAACTGGGGAAGGGGCATGGGAGGAGATTAGGGAGAGTGGGAGGGAGAGCGGGATTGGGAGGGGACAAGGTTGGGGCTGCAGCTCAGATACAAAGTGAATAAACTGTAAGAAATAAAAAATTATATTATTTAAAAAAAAAACAACTTTAAAAAAAAAAGGAATTTGCTAGATCAATAGCTGCACACCATGTACCAGGAGAGGTCTTATTCTACTCATGTAAGGACACCACATCTGGTACAACAGCTGCAATGAGAGTCACTACTTGGTTGAGTTTTCAATAGTCAGCTGTCATTTTCCACAATCCACCTGTTTTCTGCACTGGTCAGACAAGAGAGTTAAAGGAAGTTGTAGTGGGGACCACCACTCTGCATCTTTTAAGTCATTGATGTTGATGGTGGCGCTAATTTCTGCAGGTTTTGTTTCGCTATTTTTTACCTGTTGGAAGAAACTCTAAGAAACTCATTTAGTGTTTCCCACCATAATAGCCCTCACTCCACAGGTCAGGGAATCAATGTGGGAATTCTAAAAACGTCCAAGTATATGTATCCTAAATATACATTCTGGGACTAGGAAAATTACAGGATGAATTGAGTTTGGGGACCCACTGAACCCACTCTGAGTTGTAATTTAGCCAAAACCCTATTGATCATTTGTCCTCCATAAGCCCCTACTTTAAGTGGAAGGACACAATGTTTCTTGGGGCCTCCCAGAATCAGCATCAATTCAGAGCCACTATCCAAAAGAGACCTTGGAAAGTCTGATTGTCTCACTCCAGTTTATAATTTCCTTGTAAAAGACCGTAGGTCTTTAAGGAGAAGTACTGGGAAAAGGCTAACAGCAAAACTCTGAAGTATTTTATCAAGGTCCTTCCTCAGGGGGAACCTGACCATTTCTTCAGGGACCTGCAAACTGGCTCAACTCTGGGAATTGTTTCATGAGCCAAGATTCCCTCTTTCCTCAATCCAACATAGCTTTTCTTTCATTTGAGAAATTTTCCACTTGTACAAATAAAGCAAATACAGTAGCTTTCTTATCTATTTCATGCCCTGAAAAAAAACATTTTCAATCAATTTTTAAAAATTGAAACTTGTTCAAAAAATATTTTGTTCAACACAGTGAGATAACTCTAGAAGTCAGTCATAGAAGTAATAATACAAAAGTAATAATTAAGTAATACACTTGTGTTGATCAACTTTCTGTCATGGTGACAAAACGTGTTTAACAAAGCAACTTAAAGGGAAAAAAATGAAGATATATCAGTCCATAGTTGGCTGACTTTGGACCTGAGGCAGGACACAAAATCATGGCAGCAGGCAAATGTGGCACAAGAGTCTGTTTACCTGGTGGTAGCTAAGAACAGAAAGGGAACTGAGTGGTCAGTGAAGGCAGGGGAGGAGGGAGGAATAGGAAAACACTCTGGCTTTCCCAAAAATCCACTCCATCCACCTCACAAAGCAAAACCCATTAAAGTCCACTTCTGACTTCTTCTAGTCACAGCAGTTCCAGCATTGCTTAAAAGCCCATTGTCCTCTGAGACCCAAAGAAATTCTTAGCTCTGAAGTTCTGTAAAATTCAAGACCCAATTACATGCTTCCAAAACACAGTGATGAGATAAGTACTGGGAAAAAAAAATATTAGCAAGCCAAAAGGAAGTAACAAATGCAAAAGAAGATGGATAGGACCTAAGCAATAAAAACGCCACCAGTGCAAACATCTAATCCTGGATTTCCATGCATGTAATTCAGCTTATATGATAAGGTAGTGTGAGCACCAAAAGATGTGAGTTCATTGCTGTGACCTCTTTCTTGAATTGGTTCTTCTGAGTGATTACTGCTTCTCTTAACAGACTTTCTACATTACTGGAATCTCTAACTTCTTGGAGTTCACATTGCATCAGAAAAAGAAATGTCATAGCTTCAGACCTGACTCTCTTGGGGGCAGATTCCTGGGATTCTTACTCTGTCACACAGTGATTGACTGTCCATGCTTTGTTAAAACCTGCTTCTAGTGTTCCATAACTCTTGTATTCATGTATGTCTGCAAAACCAGCATTAGGTGAGACCCCTTGGACCATGGTTGCAATGAACTCTGTGTACATGGTTATATAACCTTGTGGAACTATTTCCCTAGGGGCCCCTATTTGAGCTGAGCAACTTAAAGTGCTCTTCTCAAAGCAAAACTTCTCAAGTAATGTTACACCTTTACATCTTTGAAGCTGTAATGAATAGTGTCCAGCTAATATCTATTGTCCAGAACAAATACACACTTTCTTTGACCCTTAAACTTTAGACATGCTCCTTTTCTCTGGAAACTATAAGTTTATAAATCATCTCACTATGTATTTTGCTCTGAATATCACTGCAAATTTTGCTACACACAGTTACAAAGACATACCACAGCCTGAGAGTTACGCTACTGTGTTCTTTTATTCAAATTAATTACCAGATTAATTAGTTGATCACCTTTAAATTCAGTCAGTGTCTTAAAAAGTCTCAAGGTATGGACAAATGTGATAATGCATGAATAACAAATTCCTGACAGAGTCTTCCTTCCGATCTGAAATCTAATAGTCATTTCTGTCTGTACACTCCTGTGCACTTTTATCAGGACTCTTCTGAGAACCAACAGCATAACACATTTAAAAATTTCAGTACACAGCTGGCTGGATCCATTGCATCTAATCCTGTTGGAAGGCATAAACATCCTGACAGAATGGTATGGCACAAAGAAGCTCCTAACATCATGTCAGACAGGTAATAAAGAAGGGGCCAGGGACAAGATATCACTCTTTGTCAAGGCATACCCTAATGACGTACTTCCTTCATCTAGGCTCCACCCCCAAATAGTGTATCCAACTATGACTCCATGTTCCAGGTACAAGCTGGAGATGACCATCAAACACATTAAGCAATCAGTGAGTCAAAAAGGAACTCATCTGTACAAAGTCCCAATTTATTTCTAATATCAGAGATCAGACCTCTACTCTTGCCTGATGCGTCTAAAACAAAAAGGGGGAACTGTAGAGAGCTGCGGAATGCTATGCCTTAAAGATGGAGCTGGTTTCCGCCTTCCACCTTCCCGATGGTGAGTGCTCTCTGTCACGAACAACTCCACATTTGGCTAAGGCCGAGGATCTGGCTTGCTTCCATGTATGTGGACCTATCTGCATTGCCCCTGTGGCACGCCTGGGTTGGCTACCCAGAGGCTATTTAAGCTGTGGGCTGGCTTTCCCCGGGGTCCGAGGATTGTTCAATGTTCCTGAATAAACTGCATGGAAAAAAAAAAAAAAGGAACTCACAAGTAAAATCAGACAAGGGTTTGTAAAACTAAAAACAGCATGGCAAAAATATAGATATGAAGGGAACTATAGCTGTAACATGAAATATGTACTTAAAAAGAGAACTAATATTATGAAATCAATAATCTAATTTTATATGGCTAAAAGATAGGAAAAGAAAAGGAATCTGTATCTAAAAGTAGCTGGACAGAAGTACAGGTTAAAAGAGAGCTATATGAAACAGGGAATAGTAAACAACAGCCAGTCAGTGAAAAACCTACATCCTCGAGGATGGACATAAAACTGAAGATAAAATTAAAATTGGTCTTCACAGCTCAAGAGGAAACTATTGTGTTTTGTGAAAATATCTGTGGGTGGGTATTTTGCTCAATGATATGTCTAGCTGTGTTTTTGTGTAAGTGGATTGGAATGTCAACGTTTTGGTTACAATGACCACATTCCTATAAACTTTCCTGTATTCCTGTTAGGAGCAGTACAGTAGCTAGTATTTATTACAGGACAAGGATATTAGAACAATTCTAATCCTATATCCTCTAAAACTTTGCTAAGTGTCTTAGTGACTGAGCTCACTAATCTACCTGGGTCCTAGACGTCTCGTTTGGAAAGGAAGAATGCACTAGTATAATAAGTTCTGAAATAACTTTCTACCCCAAATCCCAGATTTATAGAGATCAGCACAAAGTTCTTGTACTGTATGGGCATACAAACTCTTCTATAGCCTTGCTTTGCACTAGCAGCCCTGATACAAATCAAAAGTGAGGCAAAGTATAATCAGGAATGGAATCACAGGTAATACCACACCTTGAGATCAGCTCAGGATATCTGAGTAGTCTTCCAGCCAATGAATCTAAGAATACTCACAAAGGAGGGCTTCATTGCGGAGTTCATAGCTCAGAGGTGATCCATAAAATCTAAATCCTCAAGTAAAGGCATAACACTGAAAATTTAAAATTGGTCCTCACAGGTCTTAAGAGAGCAATTGTGTTGTATAAAAATGTCTAGGAATGGATATTTAGTTCAAGAATATGTCTAGCTATGTTTTTGTTGTGGGTATATTAACTAAAATGTATAACAAAAATAAATGCAAGTGAATAGAAAGTTGATGTAAGGCTAATTATAAATCAAAGAAACCTACACTTCTGCCAGGAAATTATACATAAGCATGCACATATGCACATACATACCACACACACAAGCTGCATATAGCTGTCTGGAATGATTAAAGAAATATACATAGGGGCATGACTTTGAGGTTTTATGTCAGGACTTCCTAAACTTTGTTGCATAATACAAACAGAGAAAAAATTTTAAATTCCTAAGACTTGCTGTGGACCAGTGCCAACTCCATCAGAATGGCTAAGGCTAGAGGCCAAGCATTTTAAAAGTCCCCTGTGGATTGTAATGTGAAGCAAGGGCTGGGAACTAGTGATTTCAATACAGAAATCACCATCTTTCTCTGAAGCCTCTGAGGGAGCATAAATGGTAAAGAAGCCTTTGATCACCTGGGGTTATTTATTCAATCAATACTTGAGGTAAGATTCATGATTATTAGGATTCTTGAATCTCCCTTGCAATCATGGCCTTTGTTCTTTCTAGGGAAGCATCCTGTCATTATTTTAGCATCAGGTAAGAAATGGAAGTTTCTGAGGAAAGGGAAGAGAATGATTTCTACACTTCTTTATTGAAGGAGTCTCTGGGGTGGTAGTAGTATTGACACAGTGTATTGCAGCAGCACTGTAAAGCAACACACAATACCTGGGCTGTGTGTTTGTTTAGGGTAAAGAATGCTGGTTGTGAGGGAAGAGGAAAGCCATCACATGTAAGCACTGTGAAGAAGAAAAGAATGCAAAAATTTCTGTCCTAGTAAGGTGACTTCTAGCAAAAAGAGAGAGGAAGGTGGGAGGTGGCAGTATCAGCAGCTTCTTAATACCATATTCCTATATGCATTCATTCATATGTTTGTGGGGTTAGGATACTGTAATTATGTATTTGAAAATTATAATACATTATTTATGTGTACAAGGTGATGATATAATTTTGCATACAATATTGATTGAATAAAAAAGGTAAATGTCAATCACCTCAAACATTTAATGGTGTGTGTATGTGTGTGTGTGTGTGTGTGTGGGAGAGAGAGAGAGTCAAAAGAACATCTGAAATTGACTGTGAGTAACAGACAACTGTGATGTTCCTTATTCCTTTACTAGTTGCAGGGACCATGATAGCAATTTACCTGAAGATCTAAACCATGCTTCCTGTGAAATTTTTCATAAGCTTTGACTATCATCTGCTCATTTTCTGGTCCCTCAACCCCAGAAATGTAAAAGTGTAATCTCTGCTTATCAGATCCTTTTTTTCTACATGCATTAGAACACACACACACACACATACACAAAAAAAAAAAAAAAAAAAAAAAAAAAAAAAAAAAAAAACCAAAAACCCATATCTTTCTTTCCTGGCATATTTCAACTAGCCCAAGGTTCTCTAAACCCATACATATTGTTGCCATAAGAAGAATATTTTCTTCCATTTTAAAGGCTGATTTATGTACATCTACTTTACCTTTCTCAATTCATTCCTTGATAGAAACTTTGGTTAATACTCTAATCAGGCTGTTATGAAGAGTACTTCAATTAACTTGAGAGTGCAGATGTCTGTTTGGAAAAATTATTTCATTGTTTTTAGATTAGATATATATACACAAAGAGATATCCCTGGGGTCATGTGAATTGTTAACTACATTGGTACAAAAATGTAAGTCCAATGTTATTTTCTTCGGATATTTTGTTTCTTTTTATTTTTTTTTTACAATTTATTCATTTTATATCCCCATTTAATCTCCCTCCCTCAACTCCTCCCAGTCCCACCTTCCTTTCCTCTTTCCTCCGTCCCCTTCCCCTAGTCCACTGAAAGGGGGAGTTCTCCTCCTCTGCCATCTTCCCCACAAGGAGCTCAACAAAGCCAGAAGTCTGAGACCAGGGGGTCCTGCAGAGACAGATACAACAACCAAGGACTGTGCATGGAGAGAACCTAGACCCCCTGCTCAGATGTAGCCAATTGGAAGCTTAGTCTATATGTAGGTTTCCTAGTAAGGGGACCAGGGGCTGCCTCTGTCCTGAACTCGATTGACACTCCACCCTTCTTTTCCCATTTTCTTTTCTTACCTCCTTTTCCTGCTTTTTGTTTCTTCACCATACTGTTCCCCTAATAAATCAAAGTTTTCTTAAGGAACAGAAGTTATTTATTTATTCATTTATTTACTTGTTTGTTTGTTTATATTCAGGTTTTGTTAAACCGGTTTATAATATGTAGTCCAAGTGGTCCACTAATGGCTATCTCATGATTTTAAGACTAAGAATCTGGTAGTCATTCAGTCTATGAGGCTGAGTACCAATGTAGTCCCAATTTGGAACTGGAATCTGAAGGATTCCTGAAGAGCTATTAGAATCAGTCTATACTGGAATCCTGAAGAAGTTAGATAGGTGAACTTGCCTATGAGAAGAGTCAGGACACGGAAACCAAAAGCAAAATTTCCTTCTTTCGTGTTATTTTTATAGACTATAGGCTATAGGCTGTTACCAGAAGGTGTGGCTCAGCTTTAGGGAGGGTCCTCCTGTTTCAAGTTATCTGATTAAGAAAATTTCTCACTGGAGTATCCAGCACCTTGGGTTTTAGTTGATCCCATATGTAGCAAGTTGACAACCAAGATTGGTTCTCACAACCCTCATTTTCTCCCTCATATCCTTCATCATCTTTCTCCTCCTCTGCCTTCTTTTCTCCATCTTCTTACTATGCTTGGAAGAACCATGCATTTTTCATACAATAGTTACATCACTATATTATATCCTCTGTTCATATAGCTATCTCCTTGCTAAATTCTCATATGGAAGACATGAAGAAGTTCCCCAGTGTCTTAGTATGAGGGCACTTCACCCTTATTTATTCACTTATGGACACCTCCCCAACACACTTCCCAATATCATCTCAATTAAGGTAGGATATCAACAATATAGTAGGATGGGAGCATAGTCACTCAATCATTAATACTTCCCAGTTAAGAATGTTCATGAGGGAGGAGGATTCAAGATGGTGGGGCAAGGAGGACACTGTGTCTGAGGAGCAGGACGGCAGTGACTTCACAGTGACCAACAAACCGTAAACTGAGCCCTAAAACACCAGTGATTGTGTTTCCTAGGTGAGAGGAAACCCCATGGTGTGGGAAGCAATTGGGTTCAGGTCACCCAACTAAACTCCAGAGGAGTTGGAAAGTTCTAAATCACAGACATAGTAAGCTACAGCACAGTGTGCTATGATATATGCAGCAGATAGACAAGTTTGGAGGAAAGTTAATTGGTGCTTGAAAATATACTTCTTCTAATTTGCTTTCTGTTGGTATGATAATCACTATAATCAAAAGCAACTTGGGTAAGGAAAAGATTTATTTTACATTTCAATTCCAGGTAATACTCCATCACTGGGGAAAGTCAGGAGAGAAATTCAAGCAGGAACGGTGGTAGTAAACATAGAGGAACACTGCTTACTGACTTTCTCCCCAGCCTTCCTTAAGATAGCCTTCATATATAGCCCAGGGCCCCCTGCCAAGAGATGATACTGCCCAGAGTGATGCGCCTATGTATATTATCAATCAAAAACATGCCCACAGTCATGCCTACAAGCCAATCAGACTAAAGTAATCCCCTAACTGATTCTCCCTCAGACTGTTCTGGAATGTATCAAGCTAACTACAGTACTCAAGGGATCATAGTTTATCTGACTACTGATAGATTACTAACTAATTAACTAAAAGTAAAGCAGTGGACAAAGCAACAAAGCAAACAATATCAACATGGTTAGAAATGACTGTGTGTCCTATGAATACTCGATATTTGACAAAGAAGCCAAATCCATTCAATGGAAAAAAGACAGCATCTTCAACAAATGGTGCTGGACCAACTGGATGTCTACATGCAGAAAAATGAAAATAGATCCATATTTATCACCCTGCACAAAACTAAAGTCAAAGTGATCAGATCAAGGACCTCAACATAAAACCAGATACCCTAAATCAATTGGAAAAAAAGTGGGGAACAGCCTAGAACTCATTGGCACAGGAGACAACTTCCTGAACAGAACACCAACAGCACAGGCTCTAAGAGCAACAATCAATAAGTGGGACCTCATGAAACTGAAAAGTTTCTGTAAAGCAAAGGATACCGTCATCAAAACAAAACGACTGCCTACAGATTGGGAAAGAATCTTCACTAACCCTTTATCTGACAGAGGACTAATATCCAGTATATACAAAGAACTAAAGAAGCTGAAAAGCAGCAATCCAAGTAATCCAATTAAAAAATGGGGAACAGAGCTAAACAGAGAATTCTCGACAGAGGAATATCGAATGGCAGAAAAACACTTAAAGAAATGCTATCCTCATTAGCCATCAGGGAAATGCAAATCAAAACGACCCTGAGATATCACCTTACACCCATCAGAATGGCCAAGATGAAAAACCCAAGCGATAACACATGCTGGAGAGGTTGTGGAGAAAGGGGAACCCTCCTCCACTGCTGGTGGGAATGTAAACTTGTACAACCACTCTGGAAAGCTATCTGGCGCTTTCTAAGACAATTAGGAATAGTGCTTCCTCCAGACCCAGTTATACCACTGCTAGGTATATACCCAAAGTTTGTTCAAGTACACAAAAAGGACACTTGCTCAACCATGTTTATAGCAGCTTTATTTGTAATAGCCAGAACCTGGAAACAACCCAGATGTCCATCAATGGTGGAATGGGTACAGAAATTGTGGTATTTTTATACAATGGAATACTACTCAGCAATCAAAAAGGAGGAAATCATGAAATTTGCAGGCAAATGGTGGGATCTAGAAAAGATCATTCTGAGTGAAATATCCCAGAAGGAGAAAGACAAACATAGGATATACTCACTTATATAGACCTATAAGATATGATAAACATAATGAAATCTATACACCTAAAAAAGATAATCAATTGAGCGGACATGGGGTAAGATGATCAATCCTCGTTTAGAAAGATAGATGGGATGTGCATTGAACGTATGACAGGAGTCTACTGAGCGCATCTGAAAGACTCTAACTAGCAGTGTTTTCAAAGCAAAGACTCATGACCAAACCTTTGGCAGAGTACAGGGAATCATAAGAAAGAAGGGGAGTTAGTCTGATGGGGAAAGGATAGGAGCTCCACAAGGACCAAATATATCTGGGCACAGGGTCTTTTCTGAGCCTGACATTCAACCAAGGACCATGTATGGATATAACCTAGAACCTCCACTCAGATGTAGCCTGTGGTAGCTCAGTAACCAATTGGTTTCCCAAAGTGAGGGGAACAAGGACTATTTCTAACAGGAACTCAATGACTGGCTCTTTAGTCTCCCCACCCCCGAAGGGAGGAGCAGTCCTGTTAGGCCACAGAGGAGGGCTTTGCAGCCAGTTCTGAAGATACCTGATAAAACAGGATCAGATGAATGGGGAGGAGGTCCCCCCTATCAGTGGACTTGGAAAGGGGCACGGTGGAGATGAGGGAGGGAGGGAGGAACTGGGAGGGAATGAGGGATCGGGACACGGCTGGCATACAGAGTTAATAAAATGTAACTAATAAAAAAAATAAAAAATAAAAAATAAATAAAAAGTTATGTTTTCAGCAGAAAAAAAAAGAAATGACTGTGTGTATTTATACCAATGTGGAGAAAAAAAATGGATGAAACATTAAGAAACATGCCCATAACTAAGAATAGGGTATTGAATACCACACAAATATTTGCCACTTACAATGAAAGTACACTCACTAGTACCAAAATAGTTACTACTTTTTATCACCACTCTGTTGTAGTAAATTAAAAGAATGAATGTTGGGCTATATAATGTTTATTATTATTTGACCTATAATTATTTCAGTGGTATTATTTAACCATATATCATAAATAATAGTACAGAAACATCTGAGAGATTTTATAATTGCCTTATTTACCTTGGGTCTGGCAGATATTTCTACGTGCACTGTCTCAATAACCTCACCATTCATCTCCCATCCCCCACCCAATGCCATCTGCCTTCATCATCCTCATTTGGTCTACCTTCCAGCCTTAATCCCAATATACTTGCTTACATTTTTTATCTTGGTATTTTTTTCCATCCACACCATCCTTGGAATTATTTCTCCCAGCTCATGTGGCTTCTTCTCTCCATTAACCCATAGTGATGTCCTCCTTCTTCCTCTCTTCCCATCTGTCTGTTTCCTGTGATTCTCCTGTATGAAACCTTAGTCATATCTAAAATACAGGAGACTAGTCCATAGTTCCAGAGTGGCTAATCTGGGAGGTCTTAGGTAGAGGCCATGAAATCCAAGAATATTTAATAATGTCTTTATAAGAACTATGTCAAAGACTGCATTGGTCTCAGCAACACTGTATGGCCTCCAGATAGCTTGGGCCGCCCATAAAATTCTCTTCAAAAAACCTTAAAAAACAATGAATCAAAGATTCTTTTTGCATCTCCTTCTTTTCATCTTCATAACTGAAGGATCAAATAAGGAAAAAATAACAATTATACATTAATCAGGACCAGTGATTTTCTAAATGTAAGACAGAAAGAGGTTGTACACATGGACATGTATGCTATACAGTTGTGTAGTAAGTCTGAACAAATAGAGAACACATTTTCCTCTTGGAACTTGGAACTTGTGTAACTGAATATCAGATTCTTTATAGACTTCAATCCTGTGATCACACCTACTTGTCTCCCTCTTGGTAAATACCAGAAAGACCTCTATGTGTAGTGTGTGTGTGTGAGAGAGAGAGAGAGACAGAGACAGAGTGAGAGAGAGTGTGTGTCTGTGTGTGTGTGTGTGTGTATCCATGCATGCATGCATGTAGTAACACTGTGCTGTTTACTTGAGAGATCATCTAGCATTTAAAAAAATCCTCCAAGACTCTTGATTCCCACCTCTGCAATGTGAAAAAAAAGAGGCTGTCATAAAATACATAGCTGTGAAAATGGAGGGAAAACAAATAATAAAGTTCTGATTCTTTAATTGTGCTTAATACCAAGATATAACTTAAGGCTTATTTGCCAACTTAATTGTAATCATACAATTATCAATAGCAAAAGAAGTTAAGTCATCTGTATTGTTAGAAGATAAGATTATATAAACAAAATACTCCAAAGACTATATCAGAATTCCGTTGCTCCTGACATATACATCCAGAAAAGTTCAGGATACAAAGTCAACATGGTCGAATCAGTTTTTTATATGCTAATAAACAAACTTGCAGAAAAGTTATTAATAAAGAAATTCCATTTATAAGAACCTCAAAAAAATAACAAAACTAGGAAGGGGACAAGATGGCGGTGATCAGTGCACATCGTTTCTGAGAGCCAGAGAACTGGAAACTTTGAAATTGGTGAATGGAAGGACCTCTGAAGCCGGAAAATTGACATTGTGGCTCCCGAAGAAGGGGGGGACAGCACAGGAGCAGAGAACTCTTTGATTCAGGTCAGACACAGATTTTTCTGAGATTGGAGAGAGGCACTTTCCTTCGGGCATCCCTTCCCCTTGGAGTAGGGAGCCAAACCGCCAGCGCCAGTGCTGCCTGAAAAGCGAGATAGCAGAGGTGGGAATACTAGCACCACAGCTTCAGAAGACAGCCTAACCTGCTTGCTGAGCCCAAGATCCAAGGTAAAAGGCTGCCTGGGTCCCACGCCCAAGAGTGGCTGGCCTTACCGACTCTACAGAGCCTGACTATACTGTACAGGATGCTTAGTTCCTCAGTGGCAGACTTAGTCTCTCAGTGGCGGACTCAGTGGCTGTGCAGCACGTGGTGTGGCAGACCTGCAAAACCACCCAGGTGCACCAAGCCCCGAACCACAGTACTGTCCCCACAGGACTTCCTGGCAGGCACCTGGACACCCCATTTCTGCCCCATTTCTGCAGCCGCAGCTGGATTCCTGACTCCCAGGTACAGGGGTTACAACACCACTGAGCTGTCTGAGTGCACATTTGACTCAGCAGGTCCAAACCAGCCAGGAGAAACCACAAGGATCCCCTGTGCTTTACCATTTGACCTGCTAGAGAATAAGTGTGCCCCTAGTGCCTGCAGAGCCCCAGATCTTAGGGTGCTTCTAAGCTAGCAGCCAGACATCAGAAATCTCCTACCCACACATCCACTGCAGGAATCAGAGGGTATTCTGGGACATGGAAACCTCGGCTCTGTGGTACCACCAGTGGAGTTTAGGGAAGTAACTCCTGGAGCTTAGTTAGAGACAAATATCAGTAACCTGTAGGCCACTGACCTACCCAGGAAATTTGCGCACGTGATCTTAACTGGTGCATGGATACTTCATCACCCATGACCCCTTCGGTGAACACAAGGCACCCTTCCCTCACACTGAAGGCCTCTACATTCTCTAGCATCCTGTCCCTCAAGGTAAATTTCCACACACACGCACACCCACGCATACACCCTTGTCCTTCTGAGCCCACAGACTTCCCTCCCACAGGTACAGTGAAGCACCAACACACATGCTAAAACCATTGGACCTCTCACATCTCCCTGAAGAATTCTCCATACACCAGAGAAAGATGGTACCAATCTGATCTGCAAAATCCAAGAACAAACACATAAGGTTTCAGATAAAGAAATGGCCAGAAGTAGGTGAAAGAACACACCCAACAAAAATCAGGAAATCAAGGCCTCACCAGCAACCCTGAAAATCAATGGCTACTCCAATTATTCAGAAATACAGGAAAATTACATTAAAGATATGCTTATCCAGTTATTAGAGACACATAAAGAGGAAACAAACAAATCTCTCAGAGAAATAGCCATGCAAATAGAGGAACAAGGAGAGGCAAAATTAGTGGCATATAAAGAATAAACAAAGAAAGAATAGAGGTCATCATACAGAGACAAGAAGCCACATTCAAACAGATGAAGGAAATGGTACAAGATATAAAAATAAAATCAATAAAGAAAACACAAACAGAGAAAATCCTGGAGCTGGAGAACTTAGAGAAAAGATCAGGAACCACAAAAGTAAACATCACCAACAGAATACAAGAGATGGAAGAGAGAACCTCTGACACTGAAGATATGCTTGTAGAAATTCATACTTCTCTCAAAGAATAAGTAAAATCAGAAAAGTCCCAAACACAAAACATCCATGAAATCAGACACTATGAAAAAGCAAAATTTAAGAATAATAAGAATTGATGAAAAAGAAGATTCCAGTCTCCAAGGACCAGAAAATATCTTCTAGAAAATCATAGAAGAAAATTTCCCCAACTTAAAGAAAGAGATGTCCATAAACATACAAGAGGCCTATAGAACACCAAACAGACTAGACCAGAAAAGAAAATCCTCATGTCACATCATTGTCAAAACATTAAATGTACAGAACAACAACAACAACAACAAAAGATATTAAAAGCAGCAAAGGAAAAGGGCCAGGTAACATATAAAGGTAGACCTATCAGAATGACACCAGACTTCTCATCAGAAACTATGAAAGCCAGAAGGGCCTGGGCAGAGGTCATACAGGCTTTAAGGTACCACAGATGCCATACCCAGCAAAGCTTTCAATTAACATAGATGGAGAAAATAAAATATTC
The DNA here is from genome assembly GCF_030254825.1 of Meriones unguiculatus. Taxonomy (NCBI): domain Eukaryota; kingdom Metazoa; phylum Chordata; class Mammalia; order Rodentia; family Muridae; genus Meriones; species Meriones unguiculatus. Next base: position 78,268,980 of record NC_083369.1, on the reverse strand, counting down.
CATGATAAAACTAAGTTTAAGTAATTTCTACACAACAACCCAACCCTACAGAAGATACTAGAAAAAAAACTCTAATCCCATGAAAACAACTATACCCAAGAAAACATAGGATACAGAAAATGCCCCTACAAAAATTAAAAGAAAACAAGCAATGAATCACAGTAAGACCACCTACTCCACAAAAAAAGGAACCAACATTCATTCATCACTATTGTCTATTAACATCAATGGACTCAACTCACCAATAAAAAGACACCGACTATCAGAATGGGTACAGAAACAGGATCCAACATTCCGCTGTATCCAAGAAACACACCTGTGCAACAAAGATAAACACTATCTCAGAGTGAAGGTCTGGAAAAAGGTTTTACAAGCAAATGGACCCAGAAAACAAGCTGGAGTAGCAATCCTATCATCAAATAAAATAGACTTTCAACCAAAATTAATCAAAAAAGATGAGGAGTGGCACTACATTCTCATCAAAGGGAAAATCCACCAAGAGGATATCACAATTCTGAACATCTATACCCCAAACACAAGAGTACCTACATTGGTAACGGAAACATTAAAGTTTAAATCACAAATCGATCCCAACACCTTAATAGTGGGAGACTTTAACACCACACACTCACCAAGGGACAGATCATCTAGACAGAAGCCAAATAGGGAAATAAAGGCACTTACAGAGGCCCTAATTCAAATGGACCTAATAGATGTCTACAGAACTTTTCACCCAAACTCAAAAGAGTATACCTTCTTTTCAGCACTTCATGGAACCTTCTCCAAAATAGACCATATAGTTGGTCATAAAGCAAGCCTCAACTGATACAAGAACATTGAAATAATCCTCTGTATTCTATCTGACCACCATGAATTAAAGCTGGACCTCACAAAAATAGAAATAACATAAAGCCTACACTCATGTGGAAACTGAATAACTTAACACTCAATTACAGGTAGGTTAAGGACGAAATAAAGAAAGAAATTAAAGACTACCTAGAATTCAATGAAAATGAAGATACAACGTACCCAAATTTATGGGACACAATGAAAACAGTGCTCAGAGGAAAATTCATAGTACTAAGTGCCTTCAAGAAGAAATTTGTAGTATCTCATAGAAGCAACATAATGGCCCAACTGAAAGCCTTAGAAAAAAAAAGAAGAAGCAGATACACCCAAAAGGAACAGACAGCTGGAAATAAACAATCTCAGAGCTGAAATCAATCAATTAGAAACAAATAAAACAATTCAAAGAATCAATGAAACCAAGAGCTGGTTCTTTGAGAAAATCAACAAGATAGACAAACCCTTAGCCAAACTTATAAAAGGCAGAGAGAAACTATCCTAGTCAGCAAAATCAGAAATGAAAATGGGGACAGAAATATAGACACTGAGGAAATCCAAACAACCATTAGGACTTACTACAAAAGCCTATATGACCCAAAATTTGAAAATCTAAAAAAAATGAATAATTTCCAAGCTAGATTACATCTACCAAAATTAAGTCAAGCTAAGGTAGAAAGATTGAATAGCCCTATATCCCTTAAGGAAATAGAAGCAGTCATCAACAGTCTCCCTTTTTAAAAAAAAGCCCTGAGCCACATGATTTCAGTGCAGAATTCTACCAGACCTTCAAAGAAGTGCTAATTCTAATTCTCTTCAAACCATTCCACAAAATAGAAACAGAAGGAACTTTACCAAACTCATTCTATGAAGCCACAGTCACATTGATACCAAAACCACACAAAGACCCAACAAAAAAGAGAACTTCAGACCTATCTCTTTTATGAACATTGATGCAAAAATACTCAACAAAATATTCGCAAACCGAATCCAAGAACAAATAAAAGATATCATCCACCATGACCAACTAGGCTTCCTCCCAGGCATGCAACGATGGTTGAATATACGTAAATCCATCAATGTAATCCACCATGTAAACAAACTGAAGGAGAAAAACCACATGATCATCTCCTTAGATGCCGAAAAAGCATTTGACAAAGTCCAACATCCATTCATGTTTAAAGTCTTGGAGAGATCAGGAATACAAGGCACATATCTAAACATAGTAAAGGCAATATACAGCAAGCCTATATCCAGTATCAAACTCAATAGAGAGAAACTTAAGTCAATTCCACTGAAATCAGGGACAAGGAAAGGCTGCCCACTCTCTCCATATCTCTTCAACATAGTACTGGAAGTCCTAGCTAGAGCAATAAGGCAAGTAAAGGAAATCAAGTGGGTGCAAATCAGAAAGGAAGCAGTCAAAGTTTCATAATTTGCAGATAGTATGATAGTACACATGAGTGACCCCAAAAATTCAACCACAGAACTACTTCACCTGATAAACACCATCAGCAAAGTGGCTGGATACAAAATTAACTCAAAAAAACCAAAAGCCCTCCTGTATACCAAAGACAAAAAGACCAGAGAAAGATAAGGAAACAACACCCTTCACAATAGCCACCAATAACATAAAGTACCTTGGGGTGACTTTAACCAAGCTGGTGAAAGACCTGTTTGAAAAAAAAAAATAACTTCAAGTCTCTGAAGATAGAAATTGAAGAAGATATCAGAAGATGGAAAGATCTTCCGAGCTCATGGATTAGTAGGATTAACATAGTGAAAATGGCCATCCTCCCAAAAGCAATCTACAGATTCAATGCAATGCCTATCAAAATACCAATACAATTCTTTACAGACCTGGAAAGAAAAATTCTCAACTTCATATGGAGAAACAAAAAACCAAAAATTTCCAACACGATCATGTACAACAACAGATCATCTGGAGGTATCTCCATCCCTAATCTCAAGCTGTATTACAGAGTAATAGTAATAAAAACGGCATGATATTGGCATAGAAGCAGAAAAGTAGATCAATGGACCCAAACAGAAGACCCAGAAATAAACCCACACACCTATGAATAACTGATTTTCAACAAAGAACCCAAAACCATTCAATTGAAAAAAAACAGCATCTTCAACAAATGGTGCTGGTCTAACTGGATATCTACATGTAGAAAAATGAAAATAGATCCATATTCATCACCCTGCACAAAACTAAAGTCCAAGTGGATCAAAGACCTCAACCTAAAACCAGATACATTAAATCGGTTAGAAGAAAAAGTGGGGAAAACCTTGGAACTCATTGGCACAGGAGACAACTTCCTGAACAGAACACCAACAGCACAGGCTTTTAGAGCAACAATTGATAAATGGGACCTCATGAAACTGAAAAGCTTCTGTAAAGCAAAAGTCATTGTCATTTGAACAAAATGACAGCCTAGAGAATAGGAAAGGATCTTCACCAACCCTATATCTGACAGAGGGCTGATATCCAGAATATATAAAGAACTAAAGAAATTAAAAAGCAATAAATCAAGCAATCCAAACAAAAAGCGGGGTACGGAGCTAAACAGAGAATTCTCTGTAAAGGAATATAGAATGGCAGAGAAACACCTAAAGAGATGCTCAACGCCCTTAGCCATCAGAGAGATACAAATCAAAATGATCCTGAGTTTGCATCTTACACCCATAAAAATGGCAAAGGTTAAAACCTCAAGTGACAACACATGCTGGAGAGGTTGTGGAGAAAGTGGAACCCTCCTCCACTGCTGGTGGGAATGTAAACTTGTACAACCACTCTGGAAATAAATCTGGTGCTTTCTCAGACAGTTAAGAAGTGTTACCTCAAGATCCAGCTATACCACTCCTGGGCATATATCCAAAAGATGCTCAAGTACACAATAAGGAAATTAGCTCAACCATGTTTGTAGCAGGTTTATTTGTAATAGCCAGAATCCTGAAACAACCCAGATGTCCCTCAATGGAGGAATGGATACAGAAATTGTGGTACTTTTACATAATGGAATACTACTCAGCAGTTAAAAACAAGGAAATAATGAAATTTGCAGGCAAATGGTGAGATCTAGAAAAGATCATCCTGAGTGAGGTATCCCAGGAGCAGAAAGACTCACATGGTATATACTCATTTATATAGTCCTATAAGATAGGATAAATATACTAAAATATGTGCTCCTAAAAAAGATAAAAAAGAAAGAGGACCCAGAGTAAGACGATCAGTCCTTACTTAGAAAGACAAATGGGATGGACAAGGGAAGTAGGAGAAAACAAGAAGTAGGACAGGAGCCTACCACACAGAGCCTCTGAAAGACTCTGCCTAGCAGTGTATCAAAGCAGATGCTGAGACTCATAACCAAACCTTCGGTAGAGTGCAGGGAATCATATAATATAAAGGGGAGTTAATATGACCGGAAGAGGACAGGAGCTCCACAAGGACAAACTGTATCAAGGAACAGAGGTACTCTATGAGATTATTTCTCCAACCAAAGACCATCTATGGATATAACCTAGAACCCCTGCTCAGGTGTAGCCCATGGTAGCTCAGTATCCAAGTGGGTTTCCCTAATAAGGGGAAGAGGAACTATTTCTGACATGAACTCAAGGAATAGTTCCTTTACCTCCCCCTGCCTCCAAGGGAGGAACAGCCTTGCTAGGCCACAGAGAAGGACATTGCAGGCAGTACTGAAGATACCTGATAAGCTAGGGTCAGATGGAAGGGGAGGAGTTCCTCCCTTATCAGTGGACTTGGAAAGGGACAAGGAGGAGATGAAAGAGGGAGGGTGGCGTCAGGAGGGAATGAGGGAGTGGGCTACAGCTAAGAAACAAAGTGAATAACCTGTGATTAATACTAAAAAATAAAAATTAAAAAAATAACAAAATAAAAAAAACTAGAAATAAACCTAAACAAGAAGCTGAATGACCTACAATGAAAACTACAAAAAACTGAAGAAAGTTAAGCAAACACCATAAGAGAGAAGAAAGATGTTCCATTCTCATATATCAACATAATTGAGACTGTTATATAACTGATATGTAGACTCAATAAAATCCCCACAGCTCTAATGTTGTTTTTCATAAAGCAAAACAACAACAACAAAAAGCTAGAATTCATAGGTTCACATGAAAGTACAAAAGAGCTACAAAAAGCTACAGTGCTAAAATAATCCCAATTACTGGATGTACCACAACACCACAACTCTAATTATACTACAAAGACATAGTAACAAAAACAAAATGGTACTGGCACAAAAACAGACATGGGGTATTCATACTAAAGCCATGTGATTTTTTAAAAGCTTAACCCAAAATTCTCATTGTTGAAAAGACAGCATCTTCAAAAGTAGATGCTGCAAAACTGGATGTCTGTATATAGATGAATGAAGACAGCTTTTGTTTCACACCCAATTCCAAACATATCAAAAGCCATAGTTTAGGGGCTGAAACTTTTAAATTGCAAAAGAAAAACTCTCCAAGATATAAAGATAGGCAATGACATTCCAAAACAGACTCACATAGCTCAGGAAATAATGTTAAGAACTGAAAAAAAAACTGGGATTGGCTAAAGTTAAAAATCTTCCCGCACCACAATGGAAGCAACAGAACAGAAAGTAGTCTATGAATGGGAGAAAATCTTTGCCAGCTATACACTTGAAATTTAATTTCTATTTAGAATATGTAAATGACTCAAGTACTCTGATACACATATAACACAAAACAAATCATCCAATCAATGAGTTGGCAAATGAACTAAGAGAAAAATTTTTGTAAGAAGAAATGCAAATGATGGCCTATAAGTATAATGAAAAACATATTTATAGCCTTAGCCAACAAGAAAGTGCAAATCAAAACTACTATCAAATCATTGAGTTCTCATATTACCCCCAGGGAAAATGGCTGTTCTCAAAAGAACAAATCCTGGGAAGAATGTTGAGAACAAAGAAGCCTTTCAACACCACTGCTGGGGAAGTAAATTAGTGCCAAGCTATTAACAGGATGGAGGTCCCTCAAAATCCTACAAAAACAACTATTTAAAGGAGGAGGGTGACAAGCAAGAGAGAGTGATTGGGCATGATGAGTATGAGAAAAGTTTAAGGATGCACATGTGTGAAAAGGGCAAAATGAAACCATTTTTTAGTATGCTAGCTAACAAGGTTAATTTAAAATATCATACTATGACTCTTTCACTGTTTGACTAACATAACACAAACATCTACAACTAAAGACATACTTATCACCCATTAAATGTGGTTCTACTTAATATTCCAATGTTTTTGCTATTTGACAGTACTCTTAAGAGCCACTATTTCTAGTTAATATTTGAAGCTGCAACCTGGGACCAAGTACCAGAGGTCCAACAAGTACCTGCCCCAGCCATTTATACTGCTGCTTCCATTAACCATTTTCTAAACAGGTGATAGTGTATGTCTGATAGAGGTGCTCTGCCTATGGCACTTAATATTTTTAGTAGCCTAGGACTAGAAGAAAAACAATCTCAGAAGAACCAATGAGGAGCTATGACATGTGACATGTGTTGGAACACAGTGTGATTTATTTTACTATGCATATTAATATTTTGGGAAAAATAGATTTAATTGAATTTTGTTCTAAATGGCAAGATTGTTCTTACTTTACTTGAATTTAGTAAATAATACAGCTCCAAGAAATAAGCAAATGCTGGAAAACTGAGTAAAACAAAACAGTACACAGGTACATGGGACTGTGGCTGTCTTGCTGGGTTTCTCAGGCTGCTTTGGTCTGATAATTACCTTGCCCACCTTCTTCTGCTCCTTCTTTCACTGTCTTATCTCCAGTATCTTCATGCACATCCTCCCAATTATCATACTCATATTTACTGATTGTTAAAATGAAGAATAAGACAAATGTTGGAAAGAATCAATCACAGACAAAATAACTTCATTCAAAGCTAGTAGCAGCATCCATACTCTATTCTCAGGAGAGGCAATGGCATAGATTGAACAAAATAACAGCTAAGCACCTTCCTGCTGTTGATATTACCTACTCTGTCTTTCACATTTCTGCTTCATGATCATTTCCATAGTCATGTTTTGCCATAGTTTCCAGTAAGGCTACCAGTCAATACTATTAATAAACTTCTCCATTGAGGAAGAAGGAATCAGAATCATTGGAACTGTTGGCAATCTCTAGACTTTGGCAGATCATCGATGGGAAAAAGAATTGTTTGCCTCAGACAAAATCTACAGTGAAGCTGTTTCCTCAAACCACTGTATATTTAGTGCAAAAGTCATAAACCAAAGTGCAGCACAGCAGATTTGATTTTCCTCAAGCCTTCTTTTTCTTTTTCTGCCAAGCTTCCCTCTGAACACCAACTTCCCACTGACATTCATGTGTGGATTCATGAACTGCACTGGGAATCTCTGCTGTCTTATTAAACATGGGTTAATAGAGAGCAGGAGTTCCCTCAAAACTGCAAAAGTGTTTAGTGAACTGGTCTTTTATTCCAGCACATCCAGTCTTACCTTGGAGGAGCTCACACTACCAATTCCCTATCTGAGATCAACACTAGGTACAACCAATATCCAGCACCTCTACAGAGGCTGCCTAAAAAAAACCTTCAGTATCCCTGCCTCTGTGTATCACATTGTGAACTCATTTGCCACTTTCCACTTCTTTCCACCACTTTTCACTTCATGATTGTTGTAGGGAGCTCCCCTTTGTTTACTTACCCCTTACTTCTGAGATTATCCTAAGCTTCTCATCTATCACTTCCATGATAGATCCAACAGAACCATCCTCTACTGCAACACTGTCAGTTGGCTCCTGGTCCACTGTATTTAAGGGGGTCATCTGAAGCATGTCAAGACTCCAGCCCAATCTGATGCTCAGGCATGTACCCAGGACAAGGCTTAAACCAAAACCTGGGTTTAAACCCATGCCCAAGCCCAAGTCGAGACTCAGGACCAAGCCAAAGCACAGGATCAGGTAGCCATGGATAGTGCCCTTCTTGAAACCAGGCCCCACTCTTTGCCTCTGGAGAAACCAGAGATGTATAGAAAGCCATTAGATGTATGGAAGCCAGGTCTCATGATCAGAGATCACTGTTGGGCTGAATCAAAATGTCATAATTGTCCAGATGTGATCATAAGGAAGTAGACCAGTTCCAGAACCATGAAGAAAAAAGCCAAACATGGAGAAATTATAGATCTGTGAATCAGGTCCTGTCTATTAATGCTACAGTCCAACCCTCCTCCTTCTCTGTGGGCCCAATATCCTAGCCTTCCTTAGTATCACTGCCCTCCTGGTCTCTGGATAAGACTAAGACTGCTGACCTATACCCTCCTCAGGCTAACACTTAGCCTCTGTGTTCTCCAAAAGATAGTATTGGCTTTTCTGGCCACAGATGCTGCCTTGCACATCTGTAAGACATAAACTGCCACATTTAAGATTGAGTCTCAATCTCTCCCATACCTTCGACATACACCACATTTGCCCACCTACTACCCAAGTTCCTGTTAGATTCACCTGGCCATTTTGACCCTCTTGGGTCTTATCTTGGTCCCATGAGACAGACATGACAATACATCCTTCACCAGAGCTGCAATTGGGATTTTGACAACCAGGGAGATGAGTAACAGTACACACCACTATTAAGACTGTGGCTGGTAATCCACTCTAGAGAGCAGGTAAGCACTAAAGCATAAGGAGAGGAGAAAGCTCAGACAAGCTGAACACCAAGAGGATCAGAGTGGTATCTATGGAGAAAACAAGGGCCCAATTCAAGGAAGAACCATCTTAGGTTTTGCCTCAGAAGAACCCTTCAATGGAAGAAGATTATGAAGTTTCAACAAAGCCCTTCTATCTAAACCTACATTGCAAGGCCATGTGCTTATACCAGTCATGGTCATCATATCTACATGCAGCAAGCTCTGTTTTCCTCCAAAATCAAGACCGACACACTTAGCAATCAATAATCAACAATATCAGACTCTGCTATTACACAGAATCAGCTACTTTTTTTTCCAACCTTGGTTATCTTCACCTGTACACGTTAATTTCACAGCCATCCTGACATTTATTTGTATTTACAGGCAAAAGCATAGTAATTCAAGGTGCACATGACCCATTGAGCAATTCATCCACCAATTGCTACCTACTAATGGCTCCTGCAAGCAGGAATAGTCATAAAAATATTATGTGACTCAAATCTCAGCAGAGGTAAAAAGAGATTCTGATGATGTGGCATAGTTAAAGCCACTTTGAACGAAAATGGTGAATAATGATGCACTGGAAGGTGTTTAGGCAATCCTGCTACATTCAGTTTATGTCTCCAAAGACTGAAATAAAACTTTTGAGTATCAGATAATGAAAGAAAACACATATTGTATTGTGAAATAATGTGCATGTCTATTATTACATCAATAAAAAAGCTTCTTATCTTTTGAATTTTTTGGAAAAAAACTGCAGTAATTTTATGTAATTTCAGTGGACTACATAATTTGGTTTTTGATAAATCATTTTTTTACAGTCATGCAGAGTTATATGCTTCTTCCCCAGTGGAGTTTATGCCCAGTCAGTTCAAGGATATGTGCTGATAAAATGAAATGATAATTAAGATATTTACCATCTTGTTTTATTTGGCTTTTTAAAAAAAAAAATTTCTTTTACTGAATTGTATAATCAACCCAATTTGTTCAGCTGCAAATATATTCTTTGTAGGTACTGGATGGTGAATAATCACAAGGAAAATCATTTCTGTCTTTACTCTGTAACATGAGAACTCAGATAATAAGTCAGGAGACATCACAAAAATATGTGGTCTTTTCTCCTGATCATTTTCACTGAGGACAGAAGACTTGCACTCCAAAGCTGTATAGTACATCTTAACTGAGGACAGTGGCAGAGGAAAACTGTTTTCTCTGTATTATTTTTGTTATAATGTACTCATAATCTCACAAAAGCCTAACATTTGGGGTACGTGAAGGACACAGTGTTGGCCTGGGACAGAAAGTAAAACAAGGGAATGTGACAGAAATCCTGGGATGCAAAAAGATCTCCTTCATCCAAAAAAACTATATCCTTAGTTGTCTCTATTTTTTTAACTAAACACCCATAGAGCAATGCTTAAATGCATTGTCAGTGATCTTACTTTTTATGTCTTCTTTCTGTCTCTGTTCAATCATCCTTGCTTCATAACTCTCAAAAGTTGCAGTAATATTGGCTTTACAAGGGTTAGTGTACATGCTATAAAAAAAATCAAAATTCCAAACCCATACAAGTAAATTGCCATATCAAGAAAAGTTCAGCTCTCCACTTGAAACTGTAAGATAAAATCCCCATACTATAGTCATCCACTTATTCACTGAGCATGTACTGTTCACTATAAGTCTGAAGTAATGTTAGAAGTTAGGGAATAAAACATACTTAAGATTCATGACTTGTTCTATCTAATCCACTTTCTGGAGAGAAAGACAGAAATTTGAATGACATTAAGTTGTGTCTAATGCTCTAACAGAGATGAGGACAGTGTACTATGGGAGTTCAAGAGAGAAAAACCAGCTATGGTGGAGAGGATCTGCAAGGGAGATACCTTGGTGTATAGGAAAGAACTCAGCTGGAGACATTTCAGCTTGATGCAGAGACTAGAAACACAGCTGTCAATAAACAGAGGTAGCAAGTGGCTGCAGATAAAGAAAGCAGTATTCAAGTGGAAGAGCAATGTATGTATGTGTGGAAGGGGTACACGCGCACGTATATTTGTCCAAGACACAAGATATCTAGAGCATTAGCAAGAGTGTGGGATTGACCTTTAAAGCAGATGAGCTCATAAATGCTTCATTAAAACCTTTGCCAAGAAAAGTGATCATCTACCTTCAAAGCAACCATTGATGTAGTAGCAGCATTAGGATAGTATGTGGTACATTTATCTATTTTTATTACATAAATGTATACTTACACTTTAAGTTGTTTTAGTATGTACACGTTGTACTTTATAGGTTCTATTATTGGGTTTTAAACAGTATCTTATTGGGAAAAAGTTTATGTCTGACCTTGCTTTTCTCTAAAGCTAATATTGGATATGTTCTCTGCTGTTTTTCATACTTCTAACCCATATACTTTCCTTCTTATCCTTACTTTACCTCTTTTCCCTATTTCTCATTCCCTTCTCACTTCACTAACTTAAATGTTGATTTTTTTTTTAACCCACGTTTTAAAATGACTGTAAACTATGCTTTCCCCAACCAGAGTACCCTACTGCTGCTATCTCTAAACTCAATGGGGAATACAAAGTTAAGTAAACAAGCTTTTTTTTTCTCCTGTAGCTAGCAGTAAAACTGCTCCCAAACTATCACAGTTGTTATTGCAGCTGGCTTTCCCCCTTGAAAAACTTGAAATCAGAGGACACATGCATCCCAACAGATGTACATAACACAGCAAACAAACACAAAAAAGACCATGAGACAGCATTCCATTATGACACCTCCACAAGGTGACAACATCTCAATTCTATAAAAGAAAAATAAGGGGATAACTGAGACACAAGATAAACATTTCAGATTCCTACCTTAATAGAAGTCAATAATTTCACACAGCACTCAAATAAAGAAATGCAGAAGTCAATTCAGGATGTAGGTATGAATGTTAGTAAATAAAATCAGGACCTATATGAGAAGTTTACCAAAAAGGATAAAATAATAAGCAATGTGGAAGAAAATTTTAGATACATAGAGGAACAATTCAGCAAGGAAACAGAGATGCTGAAAATACCAAACAGATATTCTGGAAATGAAATAGTCAACCAGTTAAATAAAAACACAGCAGAAGGCAAATAAAAACAAATAGGACAAAGCTCTAGAATAGACAATAACACACAGAGAGAGATAAATATATAGTAAAAATTAATGAAAATGAGCAAAAGTTCTAAGAAGTTTTAGATTCATTCAACCTATTTAATAAAATTATAGCTGAGATCCAAATCTAGAGAAAGAATAGACACCCAAACATGGGCAACATTTAGAACCCAAAATGGATTTGGTCAGAGAAGAACATCACCAGGCTACATCAAAATCAAGATATCAAAAATACAAAGCAATGGAAACCATTAATGTGACGTCACAGTGATGTTTATAACTATTGAAGTAGACTTCAAAAGAAAAGTAGTCAAAAGAGATAAAGATTTTCATTAAGTATGCAGAAAGATAAAATGCATCCAGAAAGTATAAACATTTTAGTGTTTCTTCACAGAATCTTAGGGCTCCTAATTCCATAAAACAAATACTAAAATGTACAAAAAGCCACATAGGACCTGACAAAATAATAGTGGAGGACTTCAATACCTGACTTCCATCACTTGGGTCTTTCAAAAATTAAAAATCAGCAAAGAAACATCAAATAGAGAAAACAGTTTTCTCAGCAGCACATGAAACCTTATTGTATTTAATAACATTACAGACCACAAGCAAACCCTGACATGCACAAACAAATTGAAATAATTCCCTGAATACTATCAGACCACTGAGGACTAAAACTGGAAAACAGTATCAAGAAACCTCAGAAACTACACAAAGACCTAGAGACTGTATCATGTACTTTTGATGAACAGTAAGTCATTAAAGAAATCAGGAGGCAATTAAACAATTTCTAGAATAAAATGAGATAAAGGTGCCTGCTCTTTCCACTCACACAGTATAGTGTTCAATGACTTAGGTAAAGCAATGAGAAAGATATAAAGGGGATGAAAATGAGAAAAGTCCAACTATACCTATTTGGAGATGTTATAATTGTATATTTTAAAAACTCCACAATATCCACCAGATAAAATTTAGTAAGGTCCAAAAAAAGCATATAAAAGTCAGTATATGTATGTATATACATATGTATACGTATGTATATATACACATATATACATACATACATATACATATATATATATATATATATATATCACCTGAGAAATTAAGAAACAAATCCCAATCACAATGACTTCAAAAATACCTAGGAATAAACGTAATGAAGGAGGCAATGAATTATTTTAGACACTAAAGAAGTAAATGGAAGGAAAAGAAAACACTTCTGAAAACCTAAAAATGGCACTCCATTCTCCTAAACTGGCAGAGTTAATATTGTGGATTAAAATAAGCTACAGATTAAATACATTCCTCATCAAATTTCCTGTAGCATATTTAACAGAAATTGGGAAAAATATATGGACATACAAAATTTCACAGACAGTTAAAGCAATCCTAAGCAGAAAGAACACTACTAAATGTATCACAAAACTTGACCAAAGCTGGGCATGGTGGTTCACAACTGTATTCCTGGAGGAGGCAGAAGCAAGCAGATCTCTGTGCATTCGAGGCCATCCTTATCTACAAAGCAAGTCCAGGAGAGCCAAGGCTACACAGAGAAACCCTGTCTCAAAAAAGAAAAAAAAATGACCAAAAACTACATTACAGAGTGATGGTGACAAAGATGCCTACATGCCATCACAAAACAGATGTGTAGAATAATAGAGAAAAATAGAGGAACCAGAAATAAACCCACACACCTATGGATAGCTAATTCTTGACAAATGTGTCTAAACTATACATTGGAAAAAAAATTGCACACTTTTCAACAAGTGATATGGGCAAAATTATATATCTACCCACATAAGAATGACATTAGATCCATGTACCTAATCTGTGGATCAAAGCTCTTAATTTAAAACATATGGTCTAGAGAGATATCTCGTCAATGAAGTGTTTATCTCACAAGCATGAAGACCTCACCAGCAAATATATTAAAATATCAGACATGCTTCTGTATATCCATAATCCAAGCACTGAGAATATGAAAACAGGAAGATCCCTGGATCTTGCTGCAAGCCAGACTACATTAATTAAAAATCTCAAGGTTAAGGATAGACTTTGTAGCAAAGTAGAGGATATCCCTCAGTATGACACCTACTTTGGTTACTTTCTATTTTCATGACAAAACTCTTAAGTTCAAGATGACTAATAAAAGCAAGCACTTAATTTGGGGGATCCTGATTTCAGAGTGTAATAGAGTCCATGATCCTCTTGGGAGACAGCATGGGAGCAGGAAGGCAGGCATGGCACTGGGGTAGTAAGAGCTTACGTGTAAACAATAACTACAAGGTAGAGAGAAAGAGAAAGAGAGAGAATCAGACAGACAGACATAAAGAGAGATAGAAGAAATGAGAATGATGTGAGTTTTGGAAATCTCAACCTGTGCTCCAGTAACACACCTCCTCCAACAAGACCACACCTCGATTTCTACCCAAACAGTTCTAACAACTGCATTTAAATATAAAAGCATATGGAGAATATACAAACCACCACAACACTCAAAGTTGTCTTTGGCCTTAACACACATGTATGCATATTTACATGCATACCTCTACATATGAACATGTACATACACAAGCTTACACACTTGCATTTTAAAAGAACCTGAAGTGGTGAGACATACAGAGATAAAATATATGTAAACACTTTAAGATGTATGTATAGATGAGAACTTTTTATTTTGTTTTATTTTATTTTTCTTTTTTATTTCATTTTTTCTTTATTAATTACACTTTATTCACTTTGTATCCCCCCTGTGGTTCCCTCCCTCCTCCCGTCCCAATCCTTCCCTTCCTCCACCCTCTGGATGTATGACCTCCCCAAGTCCACTGATGGGGGAGGACTTCTTTTCCTTCCTTCTGATTCTAGTCAATTAGGTATCATCAGGAGGGGCTGTATTGTCTTCTTCTGTGGCCTGGCAATGCTGTTTCCCCCTTAGGGGGAGGTAATTAAAGAGCAGACCAATCAGTACATGTCAGAGACAGTCCCAGTTCCTATTACAATGGAACCCACTTGGATACTGAACTGCCATGGCCTACATCTGTGCAGAGGTCTTAGATTATCTCCGTGCATAGTCCTTGGTTGGAGTATCAGTCTCAGGAAAAACCCCTGTGCTCAGATTTTTGTGTTTTGTTGCTCTCCTTGTGGAGTTCCTGTCGTCTCCAGATCTTACTGTTTCCCACTTCTTTCCTAAGATTCCCTGCACTCTGCCCAAAGGTGGCCCATAAGTCTCAGCATCTACATTGATAGTCTGCAGGGCAGAGCTTTTCAAAGGTCCTCTGTGTCAGGATTCTGACTTGCTCTCTCATTTCTCCTTCTTCTGATGTCCACCCACTTTGCCTTTCTGGATAGGAATTGAGCATTTTAGCAAGAGTTCTCCCTCTCGATTACTTTCTTTAGGTGTACAGATTGTAGTAGGTTTATCATATATATATATATATATATATATATATATATATATATATATATGAGTGAATATATACCGTGTGCATCTTTCTGCTTCTGGGATAGCTCACTCAGGATGATCTTTTCCAGATCCCACCATTTACCTGCAAATTTCATGATGTCCTTGTTTTTTATTGCTGAGTAATATTCCATTGTGTAGATATACCACAATTGTGCATCCATTCCTCCAATAAGGGGAGTCTGGGCTATTTCCAGCTTATGGCTATTACAAATAAAGCTGCTACAAACATGATTGAGCAAATGTCCTTATTGTGTACTTGAGAATCTTTTGGATATATGCCTAGGAGTGGTTATAATTGGATCTTAAGTAAGCACTATTCCTAAAGCGCCAGATTGCTTTCCAGAGTGGTTGTACAAGTTTACATTCCTGCCAGCAGTGGAGGAGGGTTCCCCTTTCTCCACAACCTCTCCAGCATGTGTTGTCACTTGAGTTTTTTATCTTAGCCATTCTAATGGGTGTAAGGTGAAATCTCAGGGTCGTATTGATTTGCATTTCCCTGATGGCTAATGAGGATGAGTATTTCTTTAAGTGTTTCTCTGCCATTTGATATTCCTCTATTGAGAATTCGCTGTTTAGCTCTGTACCCCATTTTTTTTTCAATGCAGTTTATTCAGGAACCTTGAACAATCCTCGGACCCTGGGGAAAGCCAGCCCACAGCTTAAATAGTCTCTGGGTAGCCAACCCAGGCGTGCCACGTGGGCAATGCAGATAGGTCCACATACATGGAAGCAAGCCAGATCCTCAGCCTTAGCCAAATGTGGAATTGTTTGTGACAGAGAGCACTCACCATCGGGAAGGTGGAAGGCGGAAACCAGCTCCATCTTTAAGGCATAGCATTCCGCAGCTCTCTACAGTTCCCCATTTTTGTTTTAGACGCATCAGGCAAGAGTAGAGGTCTGATCTCTGATATTAGAAATAAATTGGGACTTTGTACCGATGTTCATTTAGGTGTCATCCACCCAAAGAGCATCAGACCTGTCCGATACCTTTTTCTCAGAGGCGGGACCTGGGGCATCAACCTGCATGCAATCAGACATGCTCTTCTCTGGGTCGAAAGCGGCTGACCCTGAGTGCAGTGCTTAGCCTCGCATCCTGAGCGTATCATTTTAGCTTTTTATGGTATCCAGCCATGCTTGGGGAGAATGTCCTGCTTCAATGGCTGTAAGGCCTGAATGATCATGGCTGCATCACACTGTTGTGAGACTCTAATCTTGCATATATACCACAGGCAAACCAAGGAGACCAACACCAGAAGGCCTGCTAATGCTCCCATGCCCGCCCATTCCTTCAGATGATTCATGGCTGCAGCAATCCATGTTGATACCCCATTTTTTAATTAGATTACTTGATTTATTGCTGTTAAACTTCTTTAGTTCTTTATATACACTGCATATTAGCCCTCTGTCAGGTATAGGGTTGGTGAAGATTCTTTCCCAATCTGTAGGCATTCATTTTGTTCTGAGGACAGTGTCCTTTGGTTTACAGATGTTTTACAGTTTCATGAGGTCCCATTTATTGATTGTTACTCTTAGAGCCTGTGCTGTTGGTGTTCAGGAAGTTGTCTCCTGTGCCAATGAGTTCAAGGCTCTTCCCCACTTTTTCTTCTAAGGGGTTTAGTGTGTCTGGTTTTATGTTGAAGTCTTTTATCCACTTGGACTTTAGTTTTGTGTAGGGTGGTAAGTATAGATCTATTTGCATTTTTCTACATATAGACATCCAGTTAGATCAGCACCATTTGCTGAAGATGCTGTCTTTTTTTCCATTGAATGGATTTGGCATCTTTGTCAAAAATCAGGTGTCCATAAGTTTGTGGACTCATGTCAAGGTCTTCTATTCGATTCCATTGATCCACCAGTCTGTTTCTATGCCAGTACCATGCAGTTTTTAGTATTGTTGCTCTATAGTACAGCTTGAGATCAGGGATGGAGATACCTCCGGAGAATTGTATAGAATTGTTTTAACAGTTCTGGGTTTCTTGTTGTTCCATATGAAGGTCAGAATTTTTCTTTCAAGATCTGTAAAGAATTGTGTTGGTAATTTGATGGGAATTGCATTAAATCTCTAGATTGCTTTTGGTAAGATGACCATTTTTACTATATTAATCCTGCCAAGCCATGAGCATGGGAGATCTTTCCATCTTCTGATATCTTCTTCTAATTATTTCTTCAGAGACCAGAAATTTTTTCATACAAAACTTTGACTTGCTTGGTTAGGTTCACTCCAAGGTACTTTATGTCCTTTGTGGCTATTGTGAAGGGTGTTGTTTCCCTAATTTCTTTTTCGGCCCTTTTGTCTTTTGTATACTGGAGGGCTACGGATTTTTTTGAGTTAATTTTGTATCCAGCCACTTTGCTGAAGGTGTTAGTCAGCTGTAGGAGTTCCCTGGTAAAATTTTTGGGGTCACTCAGTTATACTATCATAACATCTGCAAACAGTGATACTTTGACTTCTTCCTTTCCAATTTGTACCAACTTGATCTCCTTCAATTGTCTTTTTGCTCTAGCTAGGACTTAAAGAACAATGTTGAAGAGATATGGAGAGAGTGGACAGCTTTGCCTTGTCCCTGATTTCAGTGAGAATGACTTAAGTTTCTCTCCATTTAGTTTGATGTTGGCTATAGGCTTGTTGTATTTCGCCTTTACTATGTTCAGGTATGTGCCTTGTATCCCTGATCTCTCCAATACCTTAAACATGAATGGATGTTGGGTTTTGTCAAATGCCTTTTCAGCATCTAAGGAGATGATCATGTGGTTTGTCTCCTTTAGTTTGTTTATGTGGTGGATCACATTGATGGATTTCCGTATATTGTACCACCCCTACATGCCTGGGATGAAGCCTACTTGGTCATAGTGGATGATATCTTTGTTGTATTCTTGTATTCAGTTTGCAAGTATTTTGTTGAGTATTTTTGCATCAATGTTCATAAGGGAGACTGGCCTGAAATTCTCTTTCTTTGTTGGGTCTTTGTGAGGTTTAACTACCAAGGTGACTGTGGCTACAAAGAATGAGTTTGGTAGTGTTCCTTCTGTTTCTATTTTGTGGAATAGTTTGAAGAGTATTGTTAACTCTTCTTTGAAGGAGTGGTAGAATATGGCGCTGAAACCATCTGGCCCTGGCTTTTTTTTGCATGGTAGAATTTGATGACAGCTTCTATTTCCTTAGGAGATATAGGATTATTTAATTGGTTTACCTGGTCTTGATTCAGCTTTGGCATGTAGAATCAGTCAAGAAAATTGTCCATTTCACTCAAATGTCCTTGTTGTGTACTTGAGAAAATTTTTGGTATATTCCTAGGAGTGGTATAGCTGGGTCTTGAAGTAGCACTACTCCTAATTGTCTGAGAAAGCGCCAGATTGACTTCCAAAGTGGTTGTACCAGTTTACATTTCCACCAGCAATGGAGGAGGGTTTCCGTTTCTCCACATCCTCTCCACCACGTGTTGCCACTTGAGTTTTTCATCTTAGCCATTCTGATGGGTGTAAGGTTGAAAATCTTAGGGTCATTTTGATTTGCATCTCCCTGGTGACTAAGGACGTTGAGCATTTCATTAAGTGGTTCTCTGCCATTCTATATTCCTCTACTGAGAATTCTCTGTTTAGCTCTGTAAGCCATTTTTAATTGGATTACTTGATTTGTTGCTGTTTAACTTCTTTAGATCTCAAGGACATTTTCTCAGCCATGCTTGTAGCAGCTTTATTTGTAATAGCCCAAAGCTGGAAACAACAGAGATGCCCCTCAGTTAAGGAATGGATAAAGAAATTGTGGTACCTCTACACAATGGAATATTACACAGCAATAAAAAAACAAGGACAGGGTTTCTCTGTGTAGCCTTAGCTAACCTGGAGTAACTTTGTAGACTAGGCTGGGCTTGAACTAACAGAAATCCACCAGCCTCTGCCTCACAGAATACTGGGATTCTGTGAGGCAGAATACTGGGATTCTGTGAGGCAGAATATTGGCCACCCCACCCAGTTGAAACCATAATTTATTCATTTATTTGTTTGGTAGGTTTCAATTTTTTTTACTTTTTTATTTTATTTTTTTAACTTTTATGAATTACACTTTATTCACTTTGTATCCCCCATAAACTCCTCCCTCTTCCCCTTCCAATCCCACATTCCCTCCCCTTTCTCCACGCATGCCCCTCCCCAACTTCACTGATAGGGGAGATCTTCCTCTCCTTCCTTCTGATCCTAGTCTATCAGATCTCATCAGGAGTGGCTGCATTGTCATCTTCTGTGGCCTGGTAAGGCTGCTCCACCATCAGGGTGAGTTGATCAAAGAGCAGGCCAATCAGTTCATGTTAGAGGCAGTCCCTGTTCCTATTACTATGGAACCAACTTGGACACTGAACTGCCATGGGCTACATATGCGCAGGGGTTCTAGGTTATCTCCATGCATGGTACTTGGTTGGAGTATGAGTCTCAGGAAAGACCCTTGTGCTCAGATTTTTTAGTTCTGTTGTTCTCCTTGTGAAGCTGTCCTCTCCAGATATTACTGTTTCCCACTTCTTTCATAAGATTCCATACACTCTGCCCAACAGTTGGCCATAAGTCTCAGCATCTGCTTTGATAGTCTGCAGGACAGAGACTTTCAGAGGCCCTCTGGGGCAGGCTCCTAACTTGTTTCCTGTTTTCTTCTACTTCTGGTGTCCATCCTCTTTGCTTTTTGGGATGGGGACTGGACATTTTAGCCAGTGTCCTCCCTCTTGATTAGTTTCTTTAGGTATAGAGATTTTATTAGGTTTATCCTATACTATATGTCTATATTTGTGGGTATATACCGTGTGTGTCTTTCTGCTTCTGCGATAGCTCATTCAGGACCATCTTTTCCAGTTCCCACAATTTACCTACAAATTTCATGATTTCCTTATTTTTTATTCCTGAGTAATATTCTATTGTGTAGATGTACCACAATTTCTGTATCCATTATTCAGTTTAGGGGCATCTTGGTTGTTTCCACCTACTGGCTATTACAAATAAAGTGCTACAAACATGGTTGAGCAAATGTCCTTATTGTCTACATGAGCCTCTTTTGGATATATGCCTAGGAGTGGGATAGCTGGATCTTGAGGAAATGCTATTCCTAGTTGTCTGAGAAAGGATCAGATTGATTTCCAGAGTGGTTGTACAAGTTTACATTCCCACCAGCAGTGGTGGAGAGTTCCCCTTTTTCCACATCTCCAGCATGTATTGTCACTTGAGTTTTTGATATTGGCCATTCTGATGGGTGTAAGGTAAAATCTCAGTGTCGTTTTGATTTCCATTTCTCTGATGGCTAATGATGTTGAGCATTTCCTTAAGTGTTTCTCTGCCATTCGATATTCCTCTATCGAGAATTCTCTGTTTAGCTCTGGATGTCTACATGTAGAAAAATGCAAATAGATCCATACTTATCACCCTGCATAAAACTAAGGTCCAAGTGGATCAAAGACCTCAACATAAAACCAGATACATTAAATCGGTTAGAAGAAAAAGTGGAGAAAACCTTGGAACTCATTGGCACAGGAGACAACTTCCTGAACAGAACACCAACAGCACAGGCTCTAAGAGCAACAATCAATAAATGGGACCTCATGAAACTGTAAAGCTTCTGTAAACCAAAGGACACTGTCCTCAAAACAAAACAAATGCCTACAGATTGGGAAATGATCTTCACTAACCTTCTCTCTGACAGAGGACTAATATCCAGTATAAATAAGGAACTAAAGAAGTTGAAAAGCAACAACTCAAGTAATCCAATTAAAAAAAAAATGGGGAACAGATGCTTCTATTTTTTGATACAGGGTTTCTCTGTGTAGTCTTGACTCTCCTGTAACTCACTCTGTAGACCATTCTGGCCTCAAACTCACAAAATTCTGCCTACCTCTGCCTCCTGAGTGCTGGGATTAAAAGCCTGTACCACCATAGCTCAGCTGAAACCATAATTCTTGACTCACCATTATCCACAAAGTAAGAAATGATAGATTACCTTGCTTCATGTTTCAGAGGTTTCAGTTCATGTGGCTGGAAGAACCTGGCAAGGCAGCACAGCTCACATCATGATAGCCAAAAATTAAGAAAGGAGGGCAAAAGGGAGTAGGGCATAAACAAGATACCTCAAGAACTTGCTTTTAGTGACTGACTGTCTCCATCTAAGCCCTAAGTCTTAATTTTCCAGCACCTCCTAAATTAGTACCAGAAGCTGGGGATCCACTCTAGAGTACAGGGACCTGTGGAGGATGTTTAATTTTCAAAACATAATCTGCCTACCTGTGTTTATTCATAACAGCCAAGTTACTGAGTCAGGCGAGATTCCCACCAATTGATAAATAAAAAAAATATGACACACACAAAGACACATATCCACTCATGCACTCATTTATGTGCATGCAAGCATGCATGAACACACAAACAAGGTATGCATACTTGCACATTTATACACAAAGTGAAGTGTCATTCAACCTTAAGGAAAAACTAAAACTTTTTATGCAGAGGAGTGAATGTAACTAGATATTAACATGTTAATTAAAATAAATGAGACTTGGAAATTCACTTATCATACATTTTTTTCTCTTGTGGAATCTAGGAAAACATTTGAAAGTTAAAGGAACATTAAAGAAAAAGAAAGAGACTGTGATATTAATGAAGAGGAAAGTAGGATATCAGGCTAACAGGAATGGTAGATAACATCAAAACATACTTATGAGTAAATAAATAAGTCACAAGCCGTGCATTATTGGGAAGGGAGAGTTCAAGACAGCATTTTTATGTGTAACCTTGGCTGTTTTAGAATTGCTTTGTAGACCAGGCTGGCCTTGAACTCACAGAGATCCGTCTACCTCTGACTCCCCATCTGCTGGGATTATAGGAGTGCCCTGCCTTGTCTGGCTTTTTTTTTTAGTAGCTCATTATTTTTACAATTAATATGCACTAAGAAAAGTTTTTAACTTCTTTTTTTATATTTCACACACAAACAAGAACATCATTTATTGACAGCTTTATCAACACCTGCAAAATCTGCATGTTAAAAGCAAAATAAATATTCGAGTATTTTTACATTTGCAATTTACTCAAATTTATATCACTGTAAAATGTTATCTGAGTACAATTTTGTTGTTTATATATATGTATAGATATGCTTTCAATATTGACCACTCTGCATTGGACAATGCTTGAGGTGTTAATGCACGGGGAAAGCTAACTCTTCTCCCAGAATTCATCAATTGCCTGTAGTTCTTTCCTAGGAGTGGGACTCAACAAAATTACATGTCAATTGAGATTGTTCCTTTTTTGCTTATGCATAGTTTCTGGTGTTCTGACTTATGGTCTTTCTTTTCACTTTTCTACAGCGTTCTCTGAGCCATAGACAAAGGAATTGTGATGTACATGAATCTTTGGAGTAAAATCTAACCACAATCTTTTCATCTCTAGGTTTGTATTCGTGCCTTATATTGAAAAATATTCACATAACTAGAATAAAACACAAAAATACATAGATAACGACCTTCTAGTAGGCCACACAGATACTTTCCAAGATTTTTTTAGGATCATATTGAATTTTTTTTCACAAACTTCTCTTGAAACAGCAGTAGCTTTGTTTAAGAGACAATTCGGATTAGTAACTATAAACTTTCACGTATAATATCAAATAATGTTTCCAAATATACTATATTCATTAAGATTCAAAGAAATAGAATTGAGTAAGTAAATTGTGATTTAAACACAAATCAAGCTTCTTTATTTGGCATGGCTTACCACTTCATTGCTGACTTGAAATGAGTCAGTAGGTAAGGCAGTGGGGTACCATATCTTTGGTGTATTAATATTGCTGGCAAGGGATCATCCTGATGTGCAGAGAACCTCTTCACTGATGCAGAAATGGAACTGTGATAAGAGATTAGGAATCTGCCAGCAGCTTGTATTTATTCAAGCATATTATGTAGTTATGTCTTGAATTAGGTTTCTTACAAGCCCCTTTTGCTTTTCTTTCTTTGGCTTTGCCAACTGAATGGGTGAGGGATTCAGCCTCCTATGTTACAGCTTCTCCTAAGGGAAAGGGATGGCACACTTGAATTTTTATACAAATAGGCCGATTTTCTGCTTCTCTAAAGCTTTTATTTTGTGCACTGAAACAAAAATGAAAGAAAGATACACTTGATTAGGCCAGTCCCTTCAGCATATGGTAGTGGGCCAAAATTCACTTTGCGTGATTAATTTCATTGTTGTTTTTCATTGCTATGCATCATGTTTACTAACAGGTAACAATGCTATGCATTCATTAGGCTTTAATTTGTAACAGTCACAAATATGTTATATATAATTTAATTCTTGTAATTAGCTTATGAAGTAAGTACAGCTTTTCTGTATTTTATAAAACTGAGAAAAAAAAAACAACTTCGGAGACTTGAAGTGACTTACTTAAGGCACACTGTCAGCTTTGAAGCTGTAATTCTGTCATGATTTATTTTTTTATTTCTTGTTGTTTAGTGTGTGTGTGTGTGTGTGTGTGTGTGTGTGTGTGTGTAGAGACAGAGAGAGAGAGAGAGAGAGAGAGAGAGAGAGAGAGAGAGAGAGAGTTGAGAGTATGCAGGTGTTTGTATGCCACACTGTGGCTGTGGCTGTGGAGGACAAAGGACAACTTTTGGGCATTAGTCCTCCCCTTCCATCATGGAGTCCCATGATCAAACTCAAATCATCTTTCTTTTTAAAAAAGAGCTAGGGAAACTGCTTGTTATATTGAGAATATGCTATGTTTAAAGGGGTTGTAACAAAGAAGTATCCCTTAAGCAATTTCCTCAAAGATTGTTTTTATGTTCAATTCAACAAATGTTGAATGCAAAGACTAATCCAGTGGCCCCTGAAGAAGTACACAGTTTGGGATTTTCTGCCAGTTCAAGAATTCAAAACTAGATTTGAAAGTGAATGTTTTTCCCTTTTTCATGATAAGAATTATAAAATGCATTGTACTGACATTTAAAATTTTTAATTTAGAAGTATGTGTATATTTGTAGTATATAACATGAAATTTTGATAGATGTACATATTGTAGATCAGCTACATTGAAATAATTAATATATAAACCACTTTATAGAATTACTTTGGGTGATAAGAACAATCAGAATCACAACTAGAAATCTTTTTGAAATTTTGTATTCTTCATTCAACATTTCTCCCATCCACTAAGTTCAAGCTGCTGTTATAGTCTACTCTCTGCCTAAGGGAAGGCTGAGGAGATTGTTTAGTCCATAAGGCACTTGGGAATCAAGTTTGAGGAATTGAGTTTAGATCCTTAGTACTTATTTTAAAAACCAGGAATGGCAGTGTGTGCCTAAACTCCTAATTCAGGGAGATGTATGCAGAATAATTCCTGAGGCTTATTGCCCATCCAGTCTAGCCAAATTAGTAAGCTTCAAATTCAGTGAGAAATCCTTTCTCAAAGAGTAATGTAGGTGGGCTGACAAGATGGCTTAACAGCTGAAGGAGCGTTTCATCAAGTCTGATGACCTAAGTTTGATCCCTGAGAACGATGTGTTGAAAGGAGAGAACTAATTGCCAGAAGTTGTCATCTAACCTTCATATATGTGAGGTAGTATGTGCACATACAGCATATTTTTATCTCAAGCTGTATTACAGAGCAATAGTAATAAAAATCACATGGTATTGGCAAAAAAATAGACAAGTCAATCAGAGTCCAAGATAACAGCGACCAGCCGGCACCATATCTGAGGGGCACAGGATAAAAAATCTCTGAAACTGGTGAGTGGAGGGGCTGCTGAAGCCAGAAAATCAACATTGAAACCTCCTGGGTGAGAGGGGACAAACCCATAAGCTGGGAAAGTTTGGATCCAGGTCACCTGTGACTGTCTCCCAGGACTGAGAGTGGAGAATATTCAACTGCCCTACACTTCTTCTTGCCCCAAACATGGGCCTCCCTGCTCAGAAGAAGCAGCACTGGTTGCCTCAACCAGTATCCTCCATGCTCAGTGACTGAGACAGCAGAAGTGGAGGCAGTAAGGGTCTCCTAGGTAGGTAGCTGCTGCAGGCCGCTGTACAAGCATCCCAGGTCAGCATCTATGATAGGCAGCTGTACGGCCCTCCCAGGTATGCAGCTGTGGCTAGCCCAAGCAGAAGCCTCCATGCTCAAAGACTAAGACAGCAGAGATGGCTGTCCCAAGTAACGGTCTCCCGGCCCAGTGGGAAAAGAGTGGACACCATTAAGCTGATGGATCTCCTACACTCTTATTTGCCCCTACAAGCCCAAATATAAGAGCAGAGAACAGGGGGAACCCCTGTGCTTTCTGATTAGGACCAAGAGCTAGTGAGAGTGCCTTCAAGTGAGTGCATGCACAACTCCAGACCCAGGGTCCTTCTGCTAACAGCCAACATCAGATCCCTCCCAACCACACCCCTACTGTGGACAAAACAAGGACCCTTCTGACAGTGTTCTCAACATTGAAGGCCCTGTTCTGTTCAGCGGAGTCTAGGCAAACAATTCCTAGAGCCCAGAGAGCTCTGAATACCATGAGAACAGTACAACAGCCCTGTAGGCCACTGAGTTATTCTGTGCACCTGCACATGACCATTGCACCGGCAAATGGTACCAACACCCGCAACTGCAATGATGATTTGCACTTCAAACAATTACATGCTCTAGCACCCTGTCGTTCAAGGCATATTTCCATGCACACACCAGCACTTGTACACATGCACCCACGACCTTCATCCCTTAGCTACAGCTGAAACACCAACATCCATTTTTGGACTGGTGAGCCTCTATAATCTTCTGGAAGAATACTCCAGACACCAGATACAGACAGACCCAAAATGAAGTACAGACACCAGGAACAAACACTGAAGGTTACAGGTCAGCAAATGGCTAGAGGTCAGCATAAGAACACATCCAACGAAAATCAGGACATTATGGCTTCACCAGCAACCCCAAAAATCAATGGATATTTTAATTCATCAGAAACACAAGAAAATTATTTCAGAGCTGTGCTTATCAAGTTATTATGGGCGTATAAAGAGGAAACAAACAAATCTCTCAAAGAAATAGCCACACAAATGGAGGTAAATTATGAGGAAACTCTCAAAGAAAAACAGGCAAACATAGCCACAAAATGGAGGCACATGAGGAGAAAACCAATAAAAAATAGATGCCATCATGGAAAGAGAAAAATACACATTCAAACAGATGAAGGAAATGGTACAAGACATGAAAAACAGAATTAGAATCAATAAAGAAAACACAAACAGAGAAACCCTGGAGCTTGAGAACTTAGAGAAAAGATCAGGAACCACAAAGATAAGCAATACAAACAGAATACAAGATATAGAAGAGAGAATCTCAGGCATTGAATATACAATTGCAGGAACTGATACATCAGAAAAGTTCCAAACACAAAACATCCAAGAAATCAAGGATGCCATGAAAAGATGAAATCTAAGAATAATAGGAATCAATGGAAAAGAAGATTCCAGGCTACAAGTCCAGAAATTATTTTCAAGAAAATTATAGAAGAAAAATTTCCCATCTTTAAGAAAGAGATGCCCATAAACATACAAGAGGCCTACAGAACACCAAATAGACTAGACCAGAAAAGAAACTCTTCATGTCACATAAGAGTCAAAACACTAAATTGGCAGAACTAAGAAAAAAAAAGCAGTAAGGAGAAAAGGCCAAGTAACATATGAATGAAGACCTATTAAAATGACACCAGACATCTCAACAGAAACTATGAAAGACAGAAGGGCCTGGGCAAATGACCTGCATACTCTAAGAAAGCATAGATGCCAATCCAGACTACTATATCCAGCAAATTTTTCAATCAACACACATGGAGAAAACAAAATTTTCCATGACAAAACTAAACTTAAACAATATCCACACAGCAAACCAGCACTACAGAGATACTGGAAGGAAAACTCCAATCCAACAGAAACAACTACACCCAAGAAAACACAGGATAGAGATAACTTCACAATAAAAAATTTAAAGAAAACAATTAGTAGTAACACCATCAACTCCACAGTAAAAGGAACTAACATTCATTGGTCACTATTATCAACATCAATGGACTCAACTCTCCAATAAAAAGACACAAACTAACAGAATGGTTGCAGAAACAGGAGCCAACATTCCGCTGCATCAAAAAATCACACCTCCACAACAAATATAAACAATACCTCAGAGTAAAGGGCTGGAAAAAGGTTTTTCAAGAAAATAGACCCAGAAAACAAGCTAGGGTAGCTAATATCTAATAAAATAGACTTTCAACCAAAATTAATAAAAAAAAAAAAATGAGGAGGGACACCTCATTCTCGTTAAAGGAAAAATCCTTGAGGAGGACATCACAATCCTGAACATCAATGTCCCAAATACAAGGGCACCTGCATATATAAAGGAAACATTATTAAAGTTGGAATTACACATTTATCCCGACATCTTAATAGTAAGACACTTCAACACTCCAGTCTCACCAAGAGACAGATCATCTACACAGAAGCTAAATAAGGAGATAATGGCACATACAGAGATCCTAAATCAAATGGACCTAATAGATGCCTACAGAACTTTTCACTCAAACTCAAAAGGGTATACCTTCTTTTCGGAAAAATCAAGGAAACTTCTCAAAACTTAACCATATTGTCAGGCACAAAGCAAGCCTCAACAAACAAGAAGTTTGAAATAATCCCGTGTATCAGACCACCATGGCCTAAAACTAGACCTCAACAAAACATAAATAACAAAAAGCCTACATAGACATGGAAACTAAACAACTCTCTACTCAATGATACATTGGTCAGAGAGAAAATGAAAAAGTAACTTAGAGACTTCATAAAATTCAATGAAAATGAAGGCACAACTTACCGAAAGTTCTAGGACACAAAGAATACAGTGCTAAGAGTGAAGTTCATAGCACGAAGTGCCTCCAGAAAGAAGTCTGAGACATCCTATACAAGCAACTTAATGGCACACCTAAAAGCCCTAAAAGAAAAAAGAAAGAGACAGACACACCCAAGAGGAGTAGACAGTTGGAAATAATCAAACTCAGAGCTGAAATCAATGAATTAGAAACAAAGAAAACAATTCAAAGAATCAATGAGACCAAGAGCTGGTTCTTTGAGAAAATCAACAAGATAGACAAACCCTTAGCCAAACTAAGTAAAAGGCATAGAGAAACTATCTAAATCAGCAAAATCAGAAGTGAAATGGGGACATAATGACAGACACTGAAAAATTCCAAACAATAATTAGGTCTTCCTACAAAAGACTATATGCCACAAAATTTGAAAATCAAAAGGAAATGGACAGTTTTCTTGATAGATTCTATTTGCCAAAATTAAATCAGGATCAGGTAAATAAATTAAATAGTCCTATATCCCCCAAGGAAAATAGAAGCAGCCATCAAAATAATTCATTCCATAAAGAGCCCAGGGACAGGTAGAGTCAAAGAATAGCTTCAAAGAAGAGCTAACTCCAATTCTCTTCAAAGTCTTCCACAAAATAGAAACAGAAGGAACATTACCAAACTCATTCTGTGAAGCCACAGTCACCTTGATACCTAAACCACATGAAGACCCAACAACAAAA
Organism: Meriones unguiculatus; assembly: GCF_030254825.1. NCBI lineage: Eukaryota > Metazoa > Chordata > Mammalia > Rodentia > Muridae > Meriones > Meriones unguiculatus. The sequence continues at coordinate 78,240,248 of NC_083369.1, read as the reverse complement.
AAAGGGAACTTTAGACCTATCTCTCTTATGAACATTGATGCAAAGTTACTCAATAAAATACTTGTAAACCAAATCCAAGAACACATCAAAGATATCCACCAAGATCCTGTATGCTTCCTTCCAGGCATGCAGGGGTGAGATATCAATATATGGAAATCCATCAACATAATCCACCACATAAACAAACTGAAGGAGAAAAAAACCACATGATCATCTATTTAAATGCCATAAAAGCTTTTAACAAAATCCAACACCCATTCGTTTTTAAAGTCGTGGAGAGATCAGGCTTACAAGGCACATATAAACATACCAAAGACAATATACAGCAAGCCTATAGCAAACATCAAACTAAACAGAAACTTAAATCAATCCCACTGAAATCAGCGACAAGGCAAGGCTGTCCACTCTCTCCATATCTCTTCAACATAGTACTTGAAGTCATACCTAGAGAAATAAGAAAACTAAAGGAGATCAAAGGGATACAAATTGCAAAGGAACAAGTCAAAGTATCACTATTTGCAGATGATATGTTAATATACATGAGCGACTCCAAAACTTCAACAAGAGAACTCCTTCAACTGAAAAACGCCTTCAGAAAAGTGGCTGGATACAAAATTAATTAAAAAAAATCAGATGCCCTCCTGTATACCAAAGACAAAGGGACCAAGAAAGAAATTAGGGAAACAACACACTTCACAATAGCCACTAATAACATAAAGTACCTTGGTGTGACTCTAACCAAGCAAGCAAAAGACCTGTTCAAAAAAAAAAAAAAAAACTTCAAGTCTCTGAAGAATTGAAGAAGATATCAGAAGATAGGAAGATCCCCCGTGCTCAAGGATCGGTAGGATTAACAGTGAAAATGGCCATCCTGCCAAAATCAATCTACAGATTCAATGCAATTGCCATCAAATTACCAACACAATTCTTTACAGACCTTGAAAAAAGATTCTCAACTTCATATGACATAAAAAGAAACCCAGAATTGCTAAAACAATCCTCCTCAATAAAAGATCTTCTGGAGGTATCTCCATCCTTGATCTCAAGCTGTACTATAGAAAAACAATACTAAAAACTGCACGGTATTGGCATAGAAACAGACTGGTGGATAAAATGAATTGAATAGAAGACCCTGAAATAAATCCACACACTTATGGAAACCTTCTTTTTGACAAAGATACCAAAACAGTTCAATGGAAAAAAGATAGCATCTTCAACAAATGGTGCTGGTCTAACTGGATGTCTACATGTAGAAAAATGCAAATAGATCCATATTCATCATCCTGCACAAAAGTAAAGTCCAAGTGGATCAAAGACCTCAACATAATACCAGACACAGTAAATCAGTTAGGAAGAAAGTGGTGAATAGCCTTGAACTCATTGGCACAGGAGACAACTTCCTGAACAGAACACCAACAGCACAGGCTTTAAGATCAACATCAATAAATGGGACCTCATGAACCTGAAAACTTCTGTAAAGCAAAGGACACTCCCCATTAGAACAAAATGACAGCCCTCAGACTGGGAAAGGATCTTCACCAACCCTGCATCTGACAGAGGGCTAACATCCAGAATATATAAAGAACTAAAGAAGTTAAAAAAAATCAAGTAATCCAATTTGAAAAATGGCTTACAGAGCTGAACAGAGAATTCTCAGTAGAGGAATAATGAATGGCACAGAAACACTTAAAAATTGCTCAACGCCCTTAGTCATCAGAAAAATGCAAACTAAAACCACTCTGAGATTTCACCTTACACCCATGTGATTTACTAGGATCAAAAACAAAAGGGACAATACAAGCTGAAGAGGATGCAGAGAAAGGGAAACCCTCCTCCATTGCTGGTGGGAATGTAAACAAGTATACAACAAGGACATGTGTTCAACCATGTTCACAGCAGCTTAATTCATGATAGCCAGAATCTGGAAACAACCTAGATGTCTGTCAATGGAGGAATGGATACAGAAATTGTGGTAAATTTACACAATGGAATACTACTCAGCAATTAAAAACAAGGAAATCATGAAATTTGCAGGCAAATAGTGGCATCTAGAAAAGATCATCCTGAGTGAGTTATCCCAGAAGCAGAAAGACACACAGGGTATATACTCACTTATAAGTGGATATTAGGCATATAATATAGGGTAAACATACTAAAATCTGTACACCTAAAGAAGCTAAGCAAGGAGGACAACCCTGGGTAAGATGATCAATCCTCACCCAGAAATACAAAAAAAAAAAAAATGGGCAGAGTGCAGGGAATCTTATGAAAGAAGGGGGGGGGGGTAGTAAGACCTGGAGAGGACAGGAGCTCCACAAGGAGAGCAACAGTACCGAAATATCTGGACACAGGTGTCTTTTCTGAGACTGACACTCCAACCAAGGACCATTCATGGATATAACCTAGATAACCTAGGACCCCTGCTTGGATATAACCCATGGCAGCTCAATCTCCATCTGGGTTCAGTAGAAATGGGAACAGGGACTGTCTCTCACATGAACTCAGCAGCTGGCTCCTTTATCACCTCCCCCTGAGGAGGAAGCAGCCTTGCCAGGGCCACAGAGGAGGAGGATACAGCCAGTCCTGATGAGACCTGATAAGCTAGGGTCAGATGGAAGGGGAGGAGGACTTCCCCTATCACTGGACTTGGAGAGGGGCATGGGAGGAAATGAGGGAGGGAGGATAGGATTGGGAGGGACTGAGGGAGGGGGCTACAGCTAAGATACAAAATGAATAAACTATAATTAATATTAAAAATAAAAATTTAATTAAAAACAAGTGGAAAGTACTGATATAATATAGGATAAACATCCTAAAATCGGTACACCTGAAGAAGCTAAGCAAGAAGGAGCACCCTGGGTAAGATGATCAATCCTCACTCAGAAAGGCAAATGGACAGACATAGGAAGAGGGAGAAAACAGGAAACAGGACAGGAGCCCACCACAGAGGGCCTCTGAAAGACTCTACCCAACAAGGTAACAAAACATAACTCATATCCAATCTTTGGACAGAGTGCAGAAAATCTTATGAAAGAAGAGGGTGATAGAAACACCTGGAGGGTTCAGGAGCTCCACAAGGAGAGCAACAGATCCAAAAAAATCTATGATAGGGGTCTTTTCTGAGAGTGATACTCCGAACAGGGACCATGCATGGATATAATTTAGAACTCCTGCACAGATGTAGACCATGACAGCTCAATGTCTAAGAGGGTTCCCTAGTAATGGGAATAGGGACTGTCTCTGACATGAACTCAGTGGCTGGCTCTTTGATCACCTCCCAGTGAGGGAGTATCAGCCTTATCAGGCCACAGAGGAGGACAATACAGCCATTTTTGATGAGACCTGAATGCTAAGATCAAAAGGAAAAAGAGGAAGTCTACTTTATCAGTGGACTAGGGGAGGGGCATGGAAGGATTTGAGGGCAGGAGGGTGAGATTGGGAGGTGATGAGGGATTGGGCTATAGCTGGGATACAAAGTGAACAAACTGTAATCAATAAAAAATAAATTAAAAAATACAGACAAGTCAACCATTGGAATCGAACCTAAGGCTTAGAAATAAACCCACACACCAACAGACACTTGATTTTACAAAGAAGCCAAAACCATACAATGGAAAAAGAAAGCATCTGCAACAATTGGTTCTGATATAACTGGATGTCTACATATAGAAGACTGCAAATTGATCCTTATTTATCACCCTGCACAAAACTCAGGTGCACGTGAATCAAAGCCTTAACATAAAATTGGATACAATAAAGAGAAAGTTAGGAATGCCCTTGAATTCCTTGGCACTGGAGATTGAAGTGGAAGTTTCTGGTTTCTGTGAAGACTCATGTGTTGTTTTGCTAGAATCTGAGAGAGAGGCATAACTTTAACCAGCTGAGAACATTGGTGGGTGGACCCTGAGGAGAAAAAGTATAGAGAAGCCCACGGAGAATGAAACAATGCTTTTTGGATCCACATTGCTGTGTTGGTCTTTGTTCTTCACTTCACAGAGAGAAACTTTCCAGAGAACTTCTCGGGGCAATCCAACTGAGTCTTGTGGCTTCCGCTGACTCATTTGGATCTGCTAAATCATGCTAATTTCATATTGTTGTTTGGTGTTAGCATTTGGACTGGAATGCTGGCATTTAGACAACAAAGAGCTACTTTGAAAAAGGTCTACAACCCTCTTTTCCTAATAACCTTCTTTCTTTCATACCTCTGGTCAGTGGGTTTGGAAGTGAGACAGAAGCATTTAAGAACCCTAAATAAAGTCGGTTTGTTGAAAAATCTAAGTCTACAGGTAGTGCCCAACACAGGACACAACTTCCTGAACAGAACACCAGCAGTTCAGGCACTAAAATCAACAATTAAGAAATGGGACCTCATAAAACTGAAAAGCTTTTGCGAGGCAAAAGGCACTGTCAATAGGACAAAAGAGCAGTCTACAGACTGGGAAAATATCTTCACTAACCCTACATCCAACAGAGGGCTATTATCCAAAATGTATAAAGAACTCAAGAAATTAAACACCAACAAACCAAATAACCCAATTAAAATGGGGTAGAGAGCTAAGCAGAGAATTCTCAACTGAGGAATCTCTAATGGCCAAGAACCACATAAAGAAATGTTCAATTTCATTACTCATTAGGGAAATGTAAATTAAAATGACTCTGAAATCCCATCTTACACCCACCAGAATGGCACAGATCAAAACGTCAAATGACTTTGAGACTGATACTCCAACTAAGGACCATTCGCGGAGATAACCTAGAACCCCTGCACAGATGTAGCCCATGGAGTACAGTGTCCAAGTGGGTTCCATAGTGATGAGAACAGGGACTGACATGAACTGATTGGCCTGCTATTTGATCACCTCCCCCTAAGCAGGGAGCAGCCTTACCAGTCCACAGAGAAAGACAATGCAGCCACTCCTGATGAGACCTGATAGACTAGGATCAGAAGGAAGGGAAGGAAGACCTCCCCTATCAGTGGACTGAGGGAGGGGCATGGGTGGAGAAGAGGGAGGGAGGGTGGAATTGGGAGAGGAGAAGGGAGGGAGCTACAGGAGGATACAAAGTGAATAAATTGTAACTGATAAAAATTAAAATTAAAATTAAAAAAACTCAAGTGACAGCACATGCTGGTGAGCATGTGGAGATAGGAAAGCACTATTCCATTGCTGGTGGGAATGTAAACTTTTACAACCACTGTGGAAATCAGTCTGACACTTTCTCAGAAAATTGAGACTAGATCTACCTCAAGACCCAGCATTACCACTCCTGGGTATATACCCAAAAGATGTTCTACCATATAAGAACACTTGCTCAACTTTATTTATAGAAGCTTTATTTGTAATAGTCAGACACTGGAAACAATCTAGATGTCCCTCTACTGAAAAATGGATAAAGAAAATGTGGTACACAATGGAATACTATTCAGCCATTAAAAACAAAGACATCATGTAATTTACTTGCAAATGGATGAACTAGAGAAGATCATTCTGAGTGAGGTAACCCAGACCCAGAAAGACATGCATAGCATCTACTCACTTAAGTGAAATATTAGCCATGAAGTACAGGATAACCATGCTATAATCCATCGGCCCAAAGAAACCAAGGAAGGCCTGACGGTATATGCTTGATTCTTACTCAGAAGAGGAAATAAAATAGACATATGATAAGATGGATGGAGAAAATTGGGTTGGAGAAGGGGTGGGAAGGGTTACAGGTGTTGGCAATTAGGTATGAGGAATTGGAGTGGGGAGAGCAAGGGGCAGGACCAGGAGAGAGAACAGCAATAAAAAGGAAGCATCTCTGGGACAGGGGAGGATTCTGGGAGTCTATGGAGGTGACCATAGCTGAGACTCTTAACAGCAGGGGTGGGGAAATAAGGGATATGGAGCCTGAAATCGACACCCCCTGTAGCCAAGCAGGACTTCCTCTAGGAAAGGGGACATGAACCCATTCATAAAACCTTCAACCCAAAATTTGTCTTGCCTACAAATATAGGGAATGGCAAATCAATCATTAGCCCAACCTGAGAGCCAGCCCCTATTATTATTAATAACACTCTGCTGTGCTTGCAGACAGGCACCTAGCATAACTGTCTTTTGAGAGGCTTCATCCAGCAACTGATGGAAACAGCCAAATAATAGGCCAAACTCAGGGAGTCTTATGGAAGAGTAGGAGGAAGGATAGAGGGAGCCAGAGAGGTCAAAGACACCACAAGAAGACCTACAGAGTAAACTAAATAGGGCCCATGGGGACACACAGAGACTGAACCACAAACCAGAGAGAAAAGAAGAGGAAAATGAAGAGAGGAGTTGTGAGGATGGGACTGGGAGAAGAGGAGAGAGTGGGCTGGGATCTGGCTGTAAAATGATTAATTTTTTAACAAGAAAATAAATAAATTATATTTTTGGAAGTTAAAAACAGATAGATAGATAGATAGATAGATAGATAGATAGATAGATAGATAGATAGATAGATAGATAGATAGATAGATAACTGTAATCTTAAAAGAATGATGGAAGATGTTTGAAAAAGACACCAGCTAGTAACCTGTGACCTCCAAATGTACCCACACAAAAAGCTCCTTGATGTGGGAGATCATAAATCCATGATTTTAGTTATAATACTGACTTTTTATTGTCATCCTTCTTATTTTTCAATAAAGATCACTCCAAACCATTGTCCCCTAAATGCTTTACACACTCTTGTCTCTGCTGGGCTTTTGATAACTTTGCTCCATTTGGCTACGCTGCCCTAGCTTGACTCTCTGAATGATAGTCCCTCCTTAATTCCTGACTTTGGTCTAGTTTCTTTCTTGATGACTTCCCTTACCAAACAGCCCACAGGTATGGCTCTGCCTCCCCAACTCCTACAGTCCTCATGAGAAACCTTGTCCTATTTATTGTATTCTTTTACCTCCCAGGCTTGTCTGTTAACAAAACAAAGAAATATATCTGTGCAGGGTCAATTCCTTTAATTTTTTGTAGCTCCAAGGGTCTTGTCTAACACTACACAGGAAAATTATAGAAAGTAAGCCAAAAACGGTTTGCATTCAAGATGGGTTATATTGCTTTCCCTTTATGCTCTCATTTAGTAGAGCTTAACAAATCCCCAAATGATTGATTTTCAATGAACAACATAGATTTGGTTCATAAGTTCCAGTTCCAAATTACACTGAAAATAAAAACCTCTTTGTTTTGGATGCTCTTATTGCAGGGAGGTATTCTATGATATACTACTGGATACTGGCTGCTATCCTAATAAATATTTTATGGATCTATTTGTCTAGTGCTATGACATATTTTCATCTAAGGTTATAGTTTATATTTTATAGACTTAAAGAAGTTTATTTGAGTAGAAACATCACCACTAAATGTTGTTATTCATCTATATCTGTGGGTTCCATATTCATGGCATCCATCAATCACATATAGAAAATATTTGAAAATCATATATGTTTGAAGCAAAATATTTGTCTTGACTGGGAGGTTAGCTCAGTGGTACAATGCTTGACTAGCATGAACAAGAGTTCAAGACCCTGTTTTGTTTTGTTTTGTTTTGTTTTCAATTCCTAGCTCTGGAAAATATGAAGAAGTTCCTACATGGACCATATTCAACATGTACATACATTTTTCTTGCCATCACTCCCTAAATATATGGTATGATAATAATTTATACTACCTTTATATTGCAGTAGGCATAAAAATAATCTAGAGATAATTTAAAGTATTAAGAAAATGTGCAAAAAGTAAACATACATAGTGTGCTATTTTATAAAATGAATTCAGGGGCTGGGTGAATCACAGCACTAACTACTCCTTCAGAGTGCAGTTGAATTCACAGCACCACATGGTGGCTTACAGCTATTCCAGTTCCAGGTGACCCAATGCCTTCTTTTGGTCTCTCTGTGTACTGCATGCATGTGTTGCATGGACAAACAAGGAGGTAAAAAAAAATACCTATTCAAAAAAATTAAAATTAAATAATTATTTTTAAAAGAATTCAAGTATCTACAGATTTTGACATCATAGGAAATTGTCAAGTATAGGGAGAGATCATATATATTACGTTGGTGTCTGCTAATGCTTGATAGCATATTTACTAAAGATTAAGATAATGCTCTAGAGTCAGTTTCATTAGGATATTCAAGCAGAAATGAATAGAATAGTACGTATATTTTTTAAAGAGGATATAACTGAGATATAAATGAACAAACCTTGATAAAGCAATAAGATTGTAACCTTGCTTGAGGTGGAAAAGATGAAGCTTTGATTTTTTTTCTTTTTTTATATGACACACAGCTTAGTTTATGGTTCAATAATTTTTTTTCTTTTTTTTTTTCAATGCAGTTTATTCAGGAACATTGAACAATCCTCGGACCCCGGGGATAGCCAGCCCACAGCTTAAATAGCCTCTGGGTAGCCAACCCAGGCGTGCCACGGGGGCAATGCAGATAGGTCCACATACATGGAAGCATGCCAGATCCTCGGCCTTAGCCAAATGTGGAGTTGTTTGTGACAGAGAGCACTCACCATCGGGAAGGTGGAAGGCGGAAACCAGCTCCATCTTTAAGGCATAGCATTCCGCAGCTCTCTACAGTTCCCCCTTTTTGTTTTAGACGCATCAGGCAAGAGTAGAGGTCTGATCTCTGATATTAGAAATAAATTGGGACTTTGTACATAGGTACAATAATTTTTAAAAATGTTTCCTAAGGTCTTGATGCTTTATAGAGTTCACTTGAGAGTCACTTTGAGCAAAGGGTTTGTTGGGTAACATTGATAATATGAAGAATAAAGCAGTTTTGTTGAAATCCCATTTGCTTTTTATCTGCATCACAGAGAGTAGAATAAGGTGTGGAACTTATGACCTCATTTTTGGTCCAGATAATTTATGTCCCACTAGCCTTATTCCAGATGCTGTTAGCAGTTTTTAGCTGCTTCAAACCTATTTACTCATCTATTAAATGGGAAATTATATCAATTTTATACTTTGACAATGGAGTTCAAATGAGATACAATAATAAAATTTATTTATTGAGCATGTAATTATGTATGGGGTTCCTTTTTATCACTTTCATACATTATCTCATCATTTTTCCAGTAAGGCATGGAGTCAAAGAACTGGTTAGAACAAGGAGAGTAGAAAGAGCTAAAGCACAAGCCTGAGAAATGTAAAGCTTAAGAAAACTGTAAGATTAAGAAACATGGAGACCCAAGTTAGCACTAAAGAAATCATCACTGCAAGATTTGGGTTTGAACCCCAGCTCTCCTACCAATTTGTTAAATAACCTATAAGAACATTGAGATCCTTGGCTCACTTTCTTCTGAAAATGGGGAACCTAAGTCATTTTTTAGAAATAGCAAGAATTAAGTAAATTAATGTGTATATGGGCTTTTGGTAGACAGTGGAATTAAAAAACAAACAAATATGGTATTAACCAGGGCACAAAAGACCTCAAGATTTTGTTTAAAGATTTTCTTTATTTCTTTTTTAATTAAATTTTTATTTTTACATTAATTACATTTTATTCGCTTTGTATCCCAGCTGTAGTCCCCTCCCTCATTTTCTCCCAATCCCATCCTCCCTCCCTTATCTCCTCCCACGCCCCTCTCTAAGTCCACTGATAGGGGAGGTCCTCCTCCCCTTCCATCTGATCCTAGCTTTAACATTCTCTAGGGATGAGCACATGGGCCAGAGGGAAAGTAAAATAAACAAAGCAAAGCAAGTGAATCTGCTTACCTCTGGTCCAGAGGAGTCTGTGAAGTAAGCTCTGAGATAGGTCAAACAGAAATATGACAAACATGACTCCCAGCTTCCATAAAACAGTTTTGGTGCAGAAGAATTAATATTTTTTTGTTTTCAATTAAAAATAAAGACATGAAAATTGATGAGGCTGACCTATTGTTTTTAAGTTGGCACATTTCTAACTACTGATTTGATTTCATTGGATGTTACAGGTCTCTAAATTTTTTGCATCATCTTGATATAATTTCTCAATTGTTTCTTTTATTTCTATCTTATTTTATGTGTATTAGTATTTTTTATGCATGCATGTCTGTGTACGATGTGTGTGCCTGGTGCTCAAGAAAACCAAAGAAGAGATCAGAGCCCCTTGAGCTGGAGTTACAGTCATGAGGTGCTATGTGAGAATCAAACTGTTTCTCAGGAAGAACAGCCAGTGATATTAACCACCGAGCCACATCTCCAGCTGCTGTTGATTTAACTTTGATAAGCCATATATATCTAGAAATTCATCTTTGTCTTTTAGATTTCCTAGTTTGATAGAATGTAGACTTTTAATGTAAGTTTTTTATGAATCCCTGAATTTCCTCAGTGTTTATTATAATGTCTTCTTTAGGTATAACAAATAAGGAACTTTGTAATGCTCATTCCTAAGTAAAACATCTATATCACACCTCCTCCTCTCAATTTTCAGGGATCACTGAATAAGAAGGTTTACAAAGTGTCTAAGAGCTAAAGGCAATGAATGACTGTAAGGAAGCAGTATGTTCCAAACACAGCAAGGAAACTAACTGCACATACAAATTCACAGTACTTATAACAGTATACACAAGATCTGTGGCAAGATCAAACCACACCAAATCCCAGTACTGAAGGGGAAAGTGAGCATGAATTCCCACCGCTAGATAAGGAGTTATTGTTAACTGATAGCTTCCAGGAGATGAACAATCTGTTTTGTTTTGTTTTGTTTTGTTTTGTTTTGTTTTTAAAGAGCGTAGCCCATAGTAGGTTGACCACACTGCACATTCAAGAATATGTGGGAAGCCCCAATTGGACTTGATGGGTTAAAAAAATAATAAAGTTGGGTGGCTAGGGAAAGGTGGTGGATCTGGGATGAGTTTAGGGACAAGGAAAAATATGATAAAAACAAATTGTACTACACTTGATCTTAGCCAAAAGGCTTAGAGTGTTTTCAAGGGATTCCTGAGCATGCAAACAGGTGGGCTCCTGACTTTCAGCGCTTATCTTCAGCTCTTTTCCTTCCCTGGGTTTGTTTCATCCAACGTGTATGTAATCATTTTTGTTTTGCTATATTGTATTTTATTTTGCTGTATTTCATTATTATTTCTTAGAAGCCTGTTCTTTTCTAATGAGGGACAGAGAAGGAGTGGATTAAGAAGGGAGGGAACATGAGAGGAACTGAGAGGGGAAACTGTAATCAGGCTATATTATGTGAGAAAAGAACCTTATTTCAATAAAAGAAAAAATTATATGCTTTTAAATGATAAAAAAAAAACAAAAAAAAACAAATTGTATAAAATTCTCAAGGAACTAGCAAAAATAATTTTACAATATAAAAAATAGATCAATTCATAAGATGTTTCAACAGATAAAGACAATTGTCACCAAGCCTAACAACCTAAGTCCCCAAGAGCAATATGGTAGAAAGAGAGAACTGATTTCTGAAAGTTGTCCTCCAATCTCCACATGTGCATCATTGCACACATACACATACACACACAAAATAAGATGAAATTAAAATACTTTTAATACAACACACATAATTAATAAAACAAAGAGTATGTCCTCTTTGAGTTATTCTACACAAGGGAAAATGATCATTGCAAAAGTTATAGGTTGTGAAATAAAAATCCCAGTGCTAGGTATGGAACAACTATTTTGAGTTAATGGGCATGGATGACCCAGTGATGCTAAAACAATAAAGGCTATTATCATGGTTTTGTTTGCCTACCAGAACTTGATAGTAAGACCCTATTGTTGAAGATACCATGGACATTGTTTACAGATTAAGAATAAATAATAATGGTACTATCAAGAAAACATCCTCCCTGCTGGCTTGCTTTCATAGTACCAGAAACTACTGTGTAGGCTGCTGGAATAAAAAGTCACCAAGAGAAGATGGTGGCAAAAAGCACACACCATATATGAGGGGCACAGGATCCGAAACTCCAAAATTGATGAGTGGAGGGGCTGCAAAAACCAGAACATCAACATTGAGGATACCTGGGAGAGAGGGGACAAGCCATGAGCTGGGAACTTTAGGATCCAGGTCACCTGTGGAACTCTTTAACCTGATAAACACCTTCATCAATGTAGCTGGATAGAAAATTAACTCAAAAAAATCAGTAGCCCTCCTATATACAAAGGACAAAAGGGTTGAAAAAAATTAGGGAAACTACACCCTTCACAATAGCCACAAACAACATAAAGTACCTTGGTGTGACTCTAACCAAGCAAGTGAAAGACCTGTTTGAAAAGAAAAAAAAATTGATTGAAATTATCCCTTGTGTCCTATCTGATCACCATGTACTAAAGATGGACCTCAATGACAAAAATAGCAAAAGGCCTACACACACATGGAAACTGAACAACTTGCTACTAAATGACAGCTGGGTCAGAGAAGAAATAAAGAAAGAAATTAAAGACTTGTTAGAATTCAATGAAAATGAAGGCACAACATACCCAAACTTATGGAACACAATGAAAGCAGTGCTAAGAGGAAAGTTCATAGGGCTAAGTGCCTTCAAGAAGAAATTCGAACCATCTCATGCAAGCAACTTAATGGCTCACTTTAAAGCCCTAGAAAAAAAAGAAGCAGACACACCAAAGAGGAGTAGACAGCTGAAAATAATCAAACTCATGGCTGAAATCAATAAATTAGAAACAAATAAAAAAATTCAAAGAATCAATGAAACCAAGAGCTGGTTCTTTGAGAAAATCAACAAAATAGAAAAAAAAATTAAGTCTCTGAAGAAAGAAATTGAAGATTTCAGAAGACGGAAAGATCAGATGGCAAGATAACCCAAGTTCATTGATCAGTAGGTTTAATATAGTGAAAATGGCCATCCTGCCAAAAGCAATCTACAGATTCATTGCAATTCCCATCAAAACACCAACACAATTCTTTACATTACTTGAAAGAATAATTCTCAATTTCATATGGAAAAACAAAAAACCCAGAGTTACTAAAACAATCCTGTACAACAACAGATCATCTGGAGGGATCTCTATCTCTGATCTCAAGCTGTACTACAGAACAATAGTAATAAAAACTGCATGGTACTGGCATAGAAACAGAATGTTGGATCAGTGGAATGGAATAGAAGACCCTGACATAAATCCACACACCTACAGATACATGATTTTTGACAAAGAAGCCAAAAATATACAATGGAAAAAAGACAGCATCTTCAACAAATGGTACTTGTCTAACTACATGTCTACATGTAGAAAAATGCAAATAGAACTATATTTATCATCCTGAACAAAACTAAAGTACAAGTGGATCAAAGTCCTCAACATAAAACCAGACACATTAAATTTATTAGAAGAAAAAGTGGTGAAGAGCTTTTCACTCATTGGCACAGGAAATAATTCCTGAACAGAACACAGGCTCTAAGTTCAAAAATTAATAATCTCATGAAACTGAAAAGCTTCTGTAAAGCAAAGGACACTGTCATCAGGACAAAACAACAGCCTACAGATTAGAAAAGGATCTTCAACAACCCCATATCTGACAGAGGGCTAATATCCAGAATACATTAAAAAAAAAAAAAACTCAAGAAGTTAAAAAGCAACAAATCAAGTAATCCAATTAAAAAACCGGGTACAGAGCTAAACAGAGAATTCTCAATACAGGAATAGTGAATGGCACAGAAACACTTAAAGAAATGTTCAATGTCCTAAGTCAGCAGGGAAATGCAAATCACAACCACCCTGAGATTTCACCTTACACCCATCAGAATGGCTAAGATCAAAAACTCAAATCAGAACACATGCTAGAAAGGATGTAGAAAAAGAGGAACCTTCCTCCATTTCTGGTGGGAATGTAAACTTCTATAACCACTTTGAAAATCAAACTGGCACTTTCTCAGACAATTAAGAATAGTGTTACCTCAAGATCCAGCAATACCACTCCTAGGCATATATCTAAAATATGCTCAAGTACATGACAAGGACATTTGCTCAACTATGTTTGTAGCAGCTTTATTTGTAATAACCAGAATCTGGAAACAACCCAGATAGCCCTCAGTGGAGGAATGTATGCAGAAATTGTTGTACATTTACACACTGGAATACTACTCAGCAATAAAAAATAAGGAAATCATGAAATTTGTCGGCCATTGGTGGGAACTAGAAAAGATTATCCTGAGTGAGGTATCCCAGAAGCAGAGAGACATACATGGTATATACTCACTTATAAGTGGATATTAGCCATAAAATATAAGACAAACATACTAAAATCTGTTCACATAAGGAAGCTGAGCAAGAAGGAGAACCTTGTGTAAGATGATCAATTCACACTCAGATAGACAAACAGGGGGGGACATCAAAAGAGAGAGAAAACAGGGAACAAGATAGGAGCCTACCACTGAGGGCTTCTGAAAGACTCTAATCAGCAAGTTATCAAAGCAGAAGCTGAGACTCATAGCCAAACTTTGGGCAGAGTGCAGGGAATCTTATGAAAGAATGGGGAGACTGAAAGAAATTGGGGCTCAGGATCTCCACAAGGAGAGCAACAGAACCAAAATATCAGGGTACAGGGTTCTTTTCTATGACTGATACTCCAACCCAGAGCCATGCATAGAGATAACCTAAAGCTCCTGCACAGGTGTAGCCCATGGTAGCTCAGTCTCCAAGTGGGTACCTAGTAAGGGAACAGGGACTGTCTCCAACATGAACTCAGTGGCTGGCTCTTTGGTCACCTCCCCCAAGAGCTTTCTCTACCGAGGATTTAATAAAGGTACACTTAGGTCAAGAGTCAGAGCAAGAAACCAACTGTCAGGGATTAATTAATAAGGAGGGGCATTGAGTTTAAGGGTATATAAGACAGCATGGAGAAGGAAAAAGGGTTTTGTTTTGTTTTGTTTTGTTTTCTTATTTTGTTTTTTGTTTGTTTCATTTTCTTTTGTTTTGTTTGGTGGGGAGTGCCTCTTTAGCTCTTCAGCTCCTTGGCCTTTAGCTTTCAGTGCTTTAGCTCTCTAGTTCTTGGACTTTTAGCTGTTGGCTTTTTCCTTCTGGGTTTTTGAGTGATTTGGCAGACCTTTTCTTCCTGGCCTGTCAGCTGAGCTAGCATCTTTTACCTTTGGGCTTTTGGCCTTTTCCTTCCAGAATGTGAACTGAATAGGAAGATTAGCTGGGTGCTTTATTTGACTCTCTGAACTAGTAGGTTTTGACTCCAGCATCAGGTTGCTCAGTCTGTATTGGTAAGACACCACGGTTAAAATTTTCATTTTTTGTACAGATGTTCATTTAGGTGTCATCCACCCAAAGAGCATTCTATCTGCATTGCCCCCGTGGCACGCCTGGGTTGGCTACCCAGCGGCTATTTAAGCTGTGGGCTGGCTTTCCCCGGGGTCCGAGGATTGTTCAATGTTCCTGAATAAACTGCATTGAAAAAAATAAAAAAATAAAAAAATAAAAAGTTAAATAAAGTAAAAAAAATAAAATAAAATAAAGTGCTAGGTCTTTTATTGCTTGTAAAATGTTAAGTCTGTGGTATTGTTATAGTAGCATAAATACTATCTTAAGAACATCTCCAGTTTTGTTGTTTAAAATAAAGTTTTTTTTTCCCTCAAAAAAAAATTTCATTTTTTTATAACAACAAAGAAGAGTCCGTTTTTCTTCGAATTTGTGGTCCAGTGCTCCATTGGACAGATGTGAAATTAGAAGAAGGTGAAGAGGTGAAGGCAGATCTGAGAGAAGTTGGGATGATAAATGGGGGCATGGATGTAATTAAAGTAAATTATATAAAATTCTCAAATAATTAATAAAAAATATTATGTTTTAAAAGTTGGTCACTTGAAAAGACTAATAAGATTAGCATAGCAAATTATAGCCAATTTTGCCAAAAAAGTACAGAGAAGACCCAAATTAATCAATTATATACAAAAGGAAAGATACTGAAACAGATTCTAAATAAATTCAGAAGATTATTGGAACATACTTTTAAAACATTGTTTTAAAAGCTGGAAACTCTAAATAAAGAACATAATATGTAAAAGGGGTTATCTAGTAAGTCTTATATCTGATTGCTCTCATGGGCAGTTTCTGCAATTTGCTTTTATCAATATATGTGGGCTACATTTTAGATATCTTATAATTTTTTTGTTGAAAATGAGACATTTTGAATAATATTTTTAGCAATTCTGGTTACTGGTGTTTTTTTCTTCCCTCAGAGGGGGTTGCTATACTTATTTGAACATTTATTTGTTTGATAGCTAGCTGAATAACTTTAGTGAATTGTATTTGCTTCCCCCAATGTGAAGCCATTTGGCATGTACTGAGCCACTTGCAACTGGAATAAAAATTGTTTTGGCAGGGTTCACTTTCTCCCTTTCTTGAACTTCCCTGCTATTGGGGCTGTTAATTGCTGCCTGATTGTTCTACTATTTTCTCAGTACTCTGGAGCATAAATTTTTCTATAGACTGATCCAATTAAATTCTGACTTAATGGGCATAAATTTTTGAGGGGTGTGTGTGTGCTGACAGGTATCTTAGGTTCATTTGCTAGTGCTATGATAAAATACCCTGACAAAAGCAATTTTTTTTTAAAAAATCATTTTACTTGGCTTATGATTTCAGGTTAAAGTCCATCAATAAGGGCAAATCATAGCGGCAGGAACTTGAAGCAGTTCACACTACAGCCACACTCAAGGGCAGAAAGCAATGAATTAATGCACAGATTCTAGTGTTTATCTCACTTTCTCCTCTTTATTCAGTCCATGAAATAGCTCATGAAATAATGCCACTCACAATAGGCAATTTCTCCTTTAGACTCCCTTCCCAGATGATTCTGGATCATGTGAAATTACCAGTTAAAATTAACCACCACAACAGAATTATTTGTCTTATCCCATTCTTTCTCCAGTTCTTCCTGATTTAGCTTCTAACACCGAGGGCTTTTTTCTTTTTTTTCCTACAACCTTCATTATTTGGGAAGTGTCTTCTGGTTTGAACTTCCTCGTACTTTTGTGGAAATGGCAGAAATCCTTTGAATTCTAATCATCTAGGCTCTCTGTCTTATGCTCCAAAACTCCTTCTAAGCAAAACCCTGTGACTCAGGAGTTGTTATATGGTCAACTTCTCGAAGTAGCATCTGCTTTTTAAATGAAATACTTAACGAAACAGCAGTTGTACCTTCTGCTCTTTTCATTCCCCCTCATCTGTTTCAGGCCTTCTACCTAAAGATTGAACTTAAATATAAGTGATTAGGAGTCCCAGTTTCCTCAGCATATTCTCTTCAACGAGAGTCACTGTCCCGGACACACTCATCCTGAATTTAACTTCACTAGCAGGTAGCTGAAAGCAGGATGAGAAATGCTTATATCATTCCCACCTGCATATCATTCCCACCTCCATGAAGATACTGTAGTCCACTCTAATAGTCAGAATTCTGTCACTGCGGCAAAGTACTCCAACTAGCCAACTTTGAAGAAGGAAGTTTTAGTTTCATATGTTGTTTTAACTCATGCTCACATGGCCCTGTTGTTTTGAGCCTGTAGCAAGGCAATGTGTGGTGGAGAAGGGAAGCATGTGGAATACATCATGGAAGAGGAGAATGCAGTGTCAAAAACTGCTGTTCTGTTTCACAGTGGCTAGAAAGGAGATGGATGCTTGTGTTGAAATAGTACGTCATAGCAGAGGACGTCATTCACTTCATGGTGACAAGGAATCCCAGAAGAGGGAAAGAACGGGAGCAGGTCCTCAATATCCCATTAAAGAGTATGTAAATTCTCTCCACTGTGCCACATCTCCTAAAAGTTCTACCACTTCCCAATGGAAACATCAAGATGTAAATGACTGTGCCTTTTAGAATCATCTATACATTAATTATATTGCCCTGAGAGCTATGACAGAGATGAAATGGAAATGTCTATTATTTGAATGTCACAAATACTTGTCCTTACAAAGTTTTAATATTTTTTTCCTCTTAAAGGGATGTCTTAATTTGTTATGTATCCTTAGGATCATTTCCAAAAAAAAAAAAATGTTTAAAACATGTTTCCAATACTATGGATTGAACCCAGAGACATGCCAGGTAACAACACACTACCACTAAAACTATAACGTAGACCTAAATATTGTGTATTTTTTTTAAATCTACCAACTTCATGTGAGTCTGTAAAACTCATTTTGTTATATCACAATTGTAGCTGAAAGCTACATTTAATTTAACACACACATACACACACACACACACACACACACACACACACATAATTTGCCCAAGTTTAATATTTGTACTTGTCAGCTTGTCAATTTCAACATTTTATCAGTTTGAAGTATAGAAATATTTCACTTAGTCAATTATTTTCACTCTCTTTATTTAAGAAGGACCTAATTTATTTAAGGAAGGACCTAAGACTATGATTTGTGCATCAACCATTAAATACAATTTGAAAAATCTCAAGAGGAAAAGAAAAACCTAATGTATTTACACAAAACTTTACTCTATGTGTTGTAATTTCTTCCCTTTTTGTGTTCCAAGTTCTTTCTTCTCTAATTTGCTTGCTGCTTTCTGAGGTTTCTTTAGCCATTTTTATATTGCCTCCATGATGGCAAACTCTTAAATTGCCTTCATTTTTCATTGCTGAGATTTCTTTCTTTTCCTGAAGGACATCTATATTGTTTTATTTTTAATTTTACATATAATATTTTTATGATACTCTTTCCCCACCTCAACTCCTTCCAGATCCTCCCCACCTCCCTACCCACCCAAATTCCAACACTTCAACCCCCTCTCAAAAAATGACATAAAAAGAAGGGCAAAGATCAAAACAAGCAAGCAAAAATTCAGTAAGACAAAAAATAACAAAACAAAAAGCACTCAAAAGCATGGAGTCGGGTTTGTAACAACCAACTAGTCCTGGACATGCTGGACATGAATCCTGCCCTGAAGTGTGTTTGATATACCCAGTGACACTCCATTGGAGAAAACTGAGCTCCCTTTCCGTGAAGGTAACAATTGCAAATAGCTTCTTAGTTAGGGGTGGGAATTTTGTGCCCACTTCCCATTCTCAGTGCTAGGTTTTGTCTGATTTGAACCTGTGCTGGTCTCCTGTGTGCTGCCACAGTCTGCATTCATATGTGTACCCGCCCTGTTTTGTCTGATAGATGCTGTTTCCTGTAGTTACTCATCACCTCTGACTCTTACAGTCTTTCTGCCTCCTCTTCCATACATCCCAGAGCCTTCAGGAAAGGAGTTTGATGAAGACATATCATTTAAGGCTGAGTGCTCCAAAGTATTTCAGTCTCTGCACATTGCTGTAGGACTTTATAGTTCTTTGCATGCAGTATCTTAAAAGTATGCACCTCCTTCTGACTTTGAGGGATACTAATGGAAAATTTGTGGTCATTTGAATCATTATCCACTGTAAGGAAGGTGCAGTTTCTATTTTGTTGCTTTTTAAAGTTTGTTTGTCTTGAATTTTCAAGACTGATTATTATGTGCCTCAGCAGAAGTTCTTTGGGTGTGCCCTGCTTCAAATTTGGTCAACATTTTATAGGATCATTATTTTCACCAAATCTGGGAAATTTTCTGCCACTATGTCTTTGAACATTGCTTTAGATCCACATTCTTTCTCCTCAACTAATGAGACATCGATAATACAAATGTCACATCTTTTCTTATGTCCCACAAGTTCCTTATTGCTTCCTTATCCTCCAACTATTTTTTTTGTGTTATACACCCTGTTCAATTTCTATTGTCCTAAATTTATTGATTCCTTCTTCTGACATTTCTTGTTATTCTTGCTTTTCATTTTGGTTGTGACCTTGAGTTCTAAAACTTGGTATTTTTCTATAATCTGATGTCTTTACTTGTTTTCTATTTTTGAACTACTTGTATTATCATTTATATTATTGCTTAGTGACTCATTATGATAAATTCTTTAAAGTCCTTGTGAGATCATCTATTATTTGCCTCAT
The DNA here is from genome assembly GCF_030254825.1 of Meriones unguiculatus. Classification (NCBI taxonomy): domain Eukaryota; kingdom Metazoa; phylum Chordata; class Mammalia; order Rodentia; family Muridae; genus Meriones; species Meriones unguiculatus. The sequence goes on along the minus strand of NC_083369.1, from coordinate 78,220,340 downwards.
ATTTTGATTAGTAGTATACTTTTATTTTTATTATATCTGTGTATGTGTGCATACATGAGTATATGTGCATGTGTGTGTGTATGTGCACATATGTTTGTATGTACCTGTGTGTCATGGTGAATGTGTGTTAAAGACAGAGGATAACATGTGGGATTCTGTTTTCTCCTTCTGCCATGTGTTTCACAGAGATCAAACTCAAGCCATCAACAAGCATCTTTAACCACCAAGACATATTTCCAGACCCTCTTTTTGTTCTTTATGTGTGTTAATATTTTCCTGGTTCTAGAGCAGAAAAAGTTATATGGGAGGATTTTGAGGGATGAAGAGAAAGGGATAAATGGTCTAGTCAAATTATAATCTCAAAATATATATATATATATATTTCTTAGTATCATGAGTGACTATTTTTGCTGTGCTTTGGGAATTTGTGGCATTCACTAATTTTTATTTTATTTTATTTCATACTATGCTCAGAATAATACCAACAGTACTTTTAATGGTTGATTATTAAAAATAATTTAAGATTATTTTCTACTTTGTACCTATTCTTGTGCATTTGTAACTTATAATATACATTCTGCTAGATAAATAGGATGAATTTGTTGCATTTGAAACTCCTTTTAAATTTGTTGTTTAGCATATAAAATGGGTTTCTTTATGACATTTGCATACATATATATATTATCCTGTTTCTCTATTTCCATTGCTTTTCTCCCTTTCTCCCTGTCTTACAGATCTTCTTCTTCTCCCCAAATGGTCCCTATCTCTGATTTCATGATACCCTCTTTTGCCTCACCTCTTTTTGTACCTCTTCTCCTTTCACCCTCTCCTTTTTCCTTTTATCATACCATGTCAGGTCTCCATATCACCATGTCATGGGATCAGCATATTACCAGTATGCAACTCCAGACTGGAAGAGCTTCAGATACAAGACTCCATCCTATGGGAGCTTCTGTATAGTCTGTTCCCACAAAAGCCTTAGACCCACTTTTCATACCAGTGTGTCCATTAGTCAGGATATAACACTATATACTGTTGTGTGTTCTGCTGAGTTTTGAACATAATACATAGGATCAGATACTGCATTATTCTTTCTTTGATTTTACTTTTAGAAGAGAATGCCTATCCTATGTCTATTTCACAATTCTTCTTTTCTATTAAAGGAGACCATCAACGCCAAAAAAGTTGGGCCCAAGGGGGATTGCAGAGACTGACATATCAACCAAAGACCATGCATATAGAGGACCTAGACCCCCTGCTCAGATGTAGCTGCTCATAAACATCTCAGTCTCCATGTGGGTTCCTTAGTAAGGGGAGAAGAGACAGTCTGATATGAACTTGGTTGCCTGCTCCTTGGTCACTTCTCCCTGGTAGGGCAACCTAGCCAGCCACAGAGGAAGAGGATGCATGCAGTCCTGATGAAGCTTGATAGGCTAGGGTCGACAGTAGGGGCTGAGGACTTCCCTTATCAGTGGTCTAAGGAAGAGGGAAAGTGGAAGAAGAGGGACAGAAGATGGGAAGGGAGGAGATAAGGGAGGAGTCTACAACTGGGATACAAAGCAAATAAATTGTAAATAATAATAATAATAACAACAATAATAATGAAACAAAACTTTTTATTTATTTACTCATGTTGCATCCTGGTCTTAGCCCCATATCTCTTCACCTCCCTCTCCTCATCAAGTCATATCAGAACTGAGCATGTCCTCTTCCTCTGTGGCCTGGTAAGGCAGTCCTGCCAGAAGAAAATGATCAAAAACCTGGAAAATGAATCCATGTCAGAGAGAGCGTTTTTGCCCCCCTTATTAAGGATCCCACATGAGACCAGACCTGCCCAATAGCTACATGCTTTTAGGGGATTTCAGTCCACTCCATGCAAGGTCCTTAGTTGGTGCTTCAGTCTCAGCAGGCCCCTCTTGGCTCTGGTTAGTTGGCTCTGTTGGTCTTCTGTGAAGTTCTTACCACCTCCAGGTATTTTTCTCCTTCCCTCCACTTTTCCACAAGGATCCCAACTCCTCACCAAATGTTTGGTTGTGTGACTCAGCATCTGTTTTGAGGCCCTGCTCGGTAGAGCCTCTCAGAAGATAATTTTTTGACTCCTGTCTCAGAAAATTGGGACTACCTCTACCTCAAGACCAAGCTTTACCACTCCTGGGTATAAACCCAAAAGAAGTTCCACCATACAAGAACACTTGCTCAGCTACATTCTTAGAAGCATTATTCATAATAGCCATAAACTGGAAATAACCTAGATGTCCCTCAACTGAAGAATGGATAAAGAAAACATGGTACTCACCTATTAAAAACAAGGAAATAATGAAATTCGCAGGGCAAATAGATGGAACTAGAAAAGATCCTGAATGAGGAAACACAGACCCAGAAAGACACTCATGGTATATATTCACTTATAAGAGTATTTTAGCGATATAGTACAGGATAAGCATATCATAATGCACAGACCCTAAGAAGATAAGTAACAAGGATGATTCAAGGGAAGATGCTTAAATCTCACTCAGAAGAGAAAATAGAACAGACAGGGGGAATGGTTGCAGAGAGGGAACAAGGTAGGAAATGAAACACAGAGAGCTACGAGGGTGAAGATCGCCATTTATTTATAAAATATATTGCTTTTATTTCATAGGCTCACAACCAGAGGAGATTTTTTTCCTCAGAAAGGATGGTACCTTAAGTGTTACTCAAAGCAAAATTAGATTAGATTTTTAATTTTTGACTGGTTGATGAATCTGGTTACAGTTTTGGAGGTACATTAATGAAATAAATGTAATTTGTGTATTAGGGGGGAATGAGTTTGGAAAATCCAGGATATGTATGCATTGATTTCTTTTTGTGAAAGGAGGTATAACAGCATGTGTATGAAGGTCAAAGGACAATTTTCAGGGGTTGACTCTCTCTGTGTAAGTTCTGGGGATCAATCTCTGGTCATAAAGAGAAACAAATCCATTTATCTCTCATTTCAGAGAGAAAATGTACAAAGAAAAATTATAATCATTTCAGGCACTGGAAACATTTTGATAAACTGTTTTTCTTATAGCATTAGAACAATCATGATAAATAAAACAAAGAACATTTCTATCACTTGTACAGAAGATTCACTTCTTCCTCTCATATCACCCTAACATTGACTTCCTTGGAAATGAGTCGTCTTTTCAACGGAGGAAACAAGACCTGCTTAAGATAAATATGTTTCAGTCATGCTTATAAAAGATAACTTGTGTTGAATCTTTCCCCTGGCTCTGCCTTGGATGGTACCTTTTAATGTCTGATATGATTACATAAGGTAAAAAGATAAAATGTTTACAATGAGATAGAAACAGAAACTGAAATTGGGACCCTCAATCATCCAGTGCACACTTTTAATAAATGAAGACAACTCTTCTGCCCGTTCTGAAGTGGATATTTTGTTTTATTAAAGTGGAATAACATACTGATTAGCTTTAAGGTCAGTAATAGTAAACTGTAGCCTCAGGCTACAATAGTTACTGAAACTATGTCATAACTTGCAGAATTTATGACCACACCAAGTTATCCTAAGGGCAAGTGGTTTGCCACTTTCCTGGAAAAGCAATTACTGTTTTACTGTTCATAGGATTTCCTCCTCCCCTTCCCTTTCTCCATGAAATGATGGATTTTTGCTATCAGCATCTTAACTCTTATTTGCTGGGAATAGGTGGAAGACGCAGAGTCAGGGATAGAGTTCCTAGAGTTGTCCACATTAACTGAGCCTGAGTGAAAATGATGTATATGCCATATAACCTTTATCTCCTTTACCAAATATTGTCACAGGCCACAAGAACTTGTAGAGTTAAATGGCAATGATTAAGGGGAACTGGGGATGTTGGCTCAATCAATTTACTTGTAAATCAAATTATTTATAAAGATAAATAAGTTTTGAGGTTTCACACTCAATCGATTGTCTACTTTTCCAGTTCATTTTTCTATTGGGTGTTTTTATCTAAACTTGGAGTCAAACTAAAGGCTTAAATTCCTGGCCTCTCTATTAACTACTTGTGATACTTCAGGCAAGTTATGTTAGTTTTCAAAGCCTTGGCTTCTTTAGTGGAAAAATGAGCACGAGGATAACATCTACCTCTAGCAGTATGTGATATTAAGATGCAATAAAATTACAAATGTCTATAAAACTCTGGCCCATTATAGTCATTTACTATGTGTAAATTTAAATGGTAATTATCTTTTCAGGAAAATGGGTCTATTAATATGGATGGATCACAACTGTTGATGGCGTTTAATAACACTTGCTTTCTCCATTTCTGCACTCTCAGTGAAATATAGAGTCAGGGTAGTGCTCAGCTTTATAAAATCACATTAATTTACAGAAGTTGTAACAAAATTTTTAGGTCATATTTATTAAGTTATCCAATTGTGGGTAACAACTTCAGAAATCTAAACTTGGGAGAGAAAACAGGCAAAGACAAATTGAAAATGCAGTTAGTGTGAAGGCATCATTCTTCCTTCTCATTTTAGTGGGTTTGGGGTTACTTATGAAAATATACATTATGAAGTTATATGTCTGCACATATGTGTGTCTGTGCCTTAAAATTTAGGATGTTCTATCAGGGGATACTTATAGCTATTTACTACTATTTACTAATATCATCTAGAAGAACATAGTCATCATTATAGCTTTATAACCAAATAAAAATATGAGTAGTTTGACTCTTTACTATTTTCTAAAATAGATCATCAGTTTTACCTTTATTAATAAATAGAAAATGTTTTATCTTAAATTTCTAGAAAAATATATTTTGCATTTTATTTGAAGTATTATTGCTAAATTTAACTTTCTTTATTAACATATAAAAAGTACATACTAATGGAGTTCAGTGTGATATTTACACACATGCCTAAAATGTGAGATAACCATATCCAGCTTTCATTTTTCTAACCTCCAATTCTTCCAATTCCCTACTCAACATCTAGTAAACACTATTTACTTTCAAGTTGGATTTCATAGCTTTTACATGTGAGAAAGAAAATACAGTTCTTGTCTTTCTAAGTCTTGCTTTTTGACTTATTTTATAATCATCCTGTTTCATACATTTTGCTAAAGTGACAATTTTCACTCTTTAATAGGTAAATAATAGCCCATTATTTATGCATTCCATATTTTCATTCATTCATTTATTGATAGGTACCCTCATAGTTAGCTTTAACTATTAACTTGACAAAGGAAAAGTCACCTGAAGAGGGAGTCTCTATTACAGGATTGCCCAGGTCAGACTGGCCTGTGAGCATGGCTGTATGGTTCCTGTTTCAAGTTCTTGCTTGAATTCCAGCCTTGAGTTCCCACAACGATGAACTGTGACCTAGAAGTATGAACTAAATAAACTCTTTCCTTTAACCCTCTAAGATACTTTTGGTCAGAATGTTTTGTCATAGCAACAGAATACAGCTAGAACAGGCAACTAGGGTGATTCTGTATCTTAGCTATTGTGAATAGTGGCACAATAAACAATATTATGACAATATCTCTCGGATGTACTGCTTTCCTTTGGCTATGAAATGGGAGAGCAAGATTGTATGGTACATTTACTTACATTTTTTCTAGGCTTCTCCATATTATTATGTGTCTACTGATTTAGGTTCTGATGTATAAGAGTTCATTTTTCTCTACATTCTCTTCAGGAATTTTTTGCTTTTTTATCAGTTATTCCAACAGAGCTGCATGTTAACTTATTGTGGTTTTTATCTCACTGATGGCTAATTATATTGAGCATTTTTCATGCACTTGTAGGTCATTTGTGTTTCTTTTAATAAGTGCCTTTTTAGATCATTTGCCTATTTAATTGGATGACTTGATTTTTGTCGTTTTTTTTTTTAAATTCTATATATAGTCTGTTAGATGAAGAGTGGGAAAACTTTTATTCTTTGTGATGTCTATTCATGTTCTTGATTATTTTTTGGCACTACAAAAGACTTTTACCTTCGTTTATTCACATTTGTCAGTTTTTATTATTGGATTCTGTACGTTGGAGGTCACATCCAAAAAGTGACTACCTGCATTTATATCATAATGTGTTCTCCCTAAACTTTTTTTCTATTGGTTTCAGAGTTCCAGGTCTTACATTGAGGTCTGTGATCCATTTAGAGTTGGGTTTTATATGGGTATGTATGAAACATGGTAATTAATGATAAATAATTTTTAAAAGGTTGGAGTTTGCATATTGATACAGGTCAAAGTGCATGCTTTATCCAGGTACTGCAATGTGTACCATTATTCCCAGCTACCAGGAGGCTGGAGCAGGACTACTTGAAACTGTGACTTGTAGGCTAGCCTGGACAAGATAGCAACAACAACAACAAAAAAATATTTTCAAAATAAGCATTTGGACTTTCAGAAGATGACAGAGAGCACCCAGGATCAGCTATAATCTCAAGGGGAAAAGCTGATGAAAGCTGGATAGCAGCTATCTGAAGAGGTGGATGACACTCTAGCTTTAATGCAAAATAAAGCAGGGAACATTAGAAAACAGTTTCCTCATCAAGGTAACTACTCTTTGCTACATATAGAGACCATTACAAAAAAAAAAATCAAAACCAATGCAGAGTCCCAACTGATACATGTACAATACAACTTCCACACATAAGGCTCAAGGATCATTGTGAGAAAGTGGGTGGAGAGATTATAAGAATCAGAGGAATAGGGAGGGTTTTTTTATGAGATGGTATCTCCTGGTAATATCAGAAAGGACACCTATGATATCTCACCAACCTGAGTGCCTAAACACGAGCTGAACAAGGTCAAAAAAAATAGACATGCTTAACATGGATGAAGGTGCAGCTCAGGAGACCTCAACCCTATGCAAAAAAAAGCTATGCTGAGCAATAAAAGAATGCTGCGTAGCAGAGAAATAGTCTTCTTCAGGGAAGAGCATATCAATTATTTATCCAGGAATGTGGTCAGTACCGAAATCATAAAAGTAACATTATACAGGCTGAGCAGATGGCATGTATTTGTAAATACATACTTTATATATTTAGGGGTCTCTCTCTGTCTCTCGCTGTGTGTGTGTGTGTGTGTGTGTGTGTGTGTGTGTGTGTGTGTGTGTGTAAGACAGTCTAATGAAAAAAACAGGCCATGAATTTGAAAGAGAGTAAGGAAGGATATATGGGAAGTTTTAGAGGAAGCAAAAGGAAGGGGGAAATGATGTAATTACAATCTCAAAAAACTAGAAGAAACATTTTTTCAAAGATCTTTTGAAAAGTCAAGTGACTCCCACACAGCAAACAGGGCACAACCAAATAAAAGTCAGAGTCAAGAGCACAGGTGAAACCTAAAGGGTAAGACAAGACAAGCCATGTGTTTGTAGCCATATGGTAGACTTTCATCAACTGAAAGGGAGGCTTTGTGCTCCTGATGAATAAAGACAAACATGGCTGAGAAAAAAAAAAAAAAGGTGGATGAGAACAGGGCTGAGGTGGGTAGAGCAAGAGGAAGCTTATTTTCCATAAACTACCAGAAATGCTGAAGGTACTATTTTTAAGTAAAGATGCTCAACAAAAATGATTAAATGATTTTTAACATTTTTAAAAAGTCAGGGGAGAAAGTCCAGAGTCTGTCCTTCAGGGGTGAGCTCAGTTTGAGGAGCTACCTGTTAACTGTGAAATAGAGCCCAATTCGGAGCTGCACCTTACAACAAATGGCTCATACAGCTTGCATTATACTTTCAGTAACTTATATTTTTAAAACAAAGAGAGAGAGAGAGAAAGAAGGAAAGAAAGAAAGAAAGAAAGAGAGAGAGAGAGAGAGAGAGAGAGAGAGAGAAAGAAAGAAAGAAAGAAAGAAAGAAAGAAAGAAAGAAAGAAAGAAAGAAAGAAAGAAAGAACCACAATTCTGTATCCATTCTTCTGGCTATTACAAATAAAGCTGCTACAAACATGGTTGAACAAATGTTCTTGTTGTGTACTTGAGGATCTTTTGGATATATGCCTAGGAGTGGTATAGCTGGTTTCTTGAGGTAGCACTATTCCTAATTGTCTGAGAAAGTGCCAGATTGATTTCCAGAGAGGTTGTACAAGTTTACATTCCCACCAGCAATGGAGGAGGATTCCCCTTTCTCCACAACCTCTCCAACATGTGTTGTCACTTGAGTTTTCGATCGTAGCCATTCTGATGGGTGTCAGGCAAAATCTCAGTATTGTTTTGATTTGCATCTCTCTGATGGCTAAGGACGTTGAGCATTTCTTGAAGTGTTTCTCTGCCATTCTGTATACCTCTACTGAGAATTCTATGTTTTAGCTCCGTACCCCATTTTTTCAAGTGTATTGCTTGATTTATTGCTTTTTAACTTCTTGAGTTCTTTATACATTTTGGATATCAGCCCTCTGTCAGATACAGGGTTGGTGAAGATCCTTTCCCAGTTTGTAGGCTGTTGTTTTGTTCTGACAACAGTAGCTTTTGCTTTACAGAAGCTTTTCAGTTTCATGAGGTCCCATTTATTGATTGTTGATCTTAGAGCCTGTGCTGTTGGTGTTCTGTTCAGAAAGTTGGTACCTGTGCCAATGAGTTCTAGGCTCTTCCCCACTTTTTCTTCTAACAGATTTAGTGTGTCTGGTTTTATGTTGAGGTCTTTGATCCACTTGGACTTTAGTTTTGTACAGGGTGATAAATATGGATCTATTTTCATTTTTCTGCATGTAGACATCCAGATGGACCAGCACCATTTGTTGAAGATGCTGTCTTTTTTCCATTGAATGGTTTTGGCTTCTTTGTCAAAAATCAAAGAGACAGGGTTTCTCTGGGTAGCCTTGGTTGTCCTAGACTCACTTTATAGACCAGGCTGGCCTCAAATTCACAGAGATCCACTTGCCTCTGCCTATCTGAATGCTGGAATTACAGGCTGCTCTGAGGAATTTTTTTAATTAAATTTTTATTTTTTATATTAATTACAGTTTATTTACTTTGTATCCCAGCTGTAGCCCCCTCCCAATCCATCAGTAGGAGGTGTTAAAAAGCTAGCAACTCTAGCTCTTTGACCTCCCCAACCCCTGTGGGAGGAGCAGCCTAGCTTGGCCACAGTGGAAGACATTGCAGCCAGTCCTGGTGAGACCTGATTAGCTAGGTTCAGATGGAAGGGGAGGAGGACCTCCCCTATCAGTGTGCTTGGGGAGGAGTATGAGAGGAGATGAGAGAGGGAGGGTGGGACTGGGAGGGAATGATGGAGGGGGCTACAGCTGGGATACAAAGTAAATAAACTGTAATTAATACAAAAAATAAAAATTTTTTTAACAATGAAAAAAAATTAGAGCACACATATTTAAATTATTGTTCCAAAATTAATTTGATGCCAGGTTTGTTAAAGATCACTGAAATAAATTTGGAATAAAATTTTCAAAAAGAAAAACAGGTAGCCACTGAGTTCACATCAGAGACAGTCCCTTCTCCCCTTACTAGGGTACCCACTTAGATACTGAGCTGCCATGGGCTACATCTAAGCAGGGATTTTAGGATATATCTATGAATGGACCTTGGTTGGAGTATCAGCCTCAGAAAAGACCCCTGTGCCCAGATTTTTTTTTTATTCTGTTGCTCTCCTTGTGGAGCTCCTGTCCTCTCCAGGTCTTACTATCTCCCCCTTCTTTCATAAGATTCCCTGCACTCTGACCAAAGTTTGGTTATGAGTTCCAGCATCTGCTTTGATACACTGCTGAATAGAGTCTTTCAGAGACCCTCTGTGGTAGGCTCCTGTCCTGTTTCCTGTTTTCTCCTTCTTCCAATGTCCATCCTGTTTGCCTTTCTGAGTGAGGATTGATCATCTTACTCAGGGTCCTCCTTCTAGTTCAGCTTCTTTAGGTATACAGATTTGAGGAACTTTTTTAATGTCTGTTTGTATTTTTTTTTCAATGCAGTTTATTCAGGAACCTTGAACAATCCTCAGACCCTGGGGAAAGCCAGCCCACAGCTTAAATAGCCTCTGGGTAGCCAACCCAGGCGTGCCACGTGGGCAATGCAGATAGGTCCACATACATGGAAGCAAGCCAGATCCTCGGCCTTAGCCAAATGTGGAGTTGTTCGTGACAGAGAGCACTCACCATCGGGAAGGTGGAAGGCGGAAACCAGCTCCATTCGACCCAGAGAAGAGCATGTCTGATTGCATGTGGGTTGATGCCCCAGGTCCCGCCTCTGAGAAAAAGGTATTGGATGGGTCTGATGCTCTTTGGGTGGATGACACCTAAATGAACATCGGTACAAAGTCCCAAGTTATTTCTAATATCAGAGATCAGACCTCTACTCTTGCCTGATGCGTCTAAAACAAAAAGGGGGAACTGTAGAGAGCTGCGGAATGCTATGTCTGTTTGTATTTTAATGAGATAAAGAAAAGATGTGAATTTGGGTTGGTGGAGAAATGGGGAGGATATGAGAAGAGTTTGGGGAGGGGAACCAGAATCAGAATATATTGTATGAAAATAATATAATTTTCAATGTAAAAGAAAAGGAAGTACTACTGAAAAGGAAAAGAAAATCTGGCATTATAGAAATGTAAATCCAAGTTATCACAATATAATGGATATTACATAGAGAAATTGGAAGACCTTCATGTGTTTGGTTGCATCATATTACATAAGAAGCAGTAACATGAACAGACTTGTTTTTCCAAGCCATTCCACTAAGAATATGAAAGGAAAATTAAATCTTTAGGGCTGCATTTCTAGGACACTAGGCCCATAGTAACAGAGGCCATTATCATTTTGTCCCTCTAGGAAAATAAACATGGTTTACTATCCAGGAATATATAGCAGCTCTCCCTTTCCAAATGCTGGCCTTGAACAGTGAGATTAAGGGGAGGGCATGGGGAAGAAGACTTTACTAATTTCTACTGATCCTGGGTGAAACTCCACAGAAGATTGATTGCACTTTGGAAAAGACACCATTTGAGGAACTCTGGCTGCAAAGGTGCAGACATCTTAACTGCTTGTCTGGAAGTTCTTGGTAGAGGTAGTGCCATCAAGGAAAAGACTACAGCAGCATGGGAAGGGTGGGAGTCATAATGTGCTGGGCCACTGCCCCTTCCCTCACAGTTAGTAGCCCTCTCATACTGGCTGTTTTCTTTCTACTATTCCCTTTTAGCCTTGTGGTTGTGAGTTGGTGTGTCAATGGGGAGAGAGGAGCTCTCTATCCTACTAGCTTTTGGAGGGAATGCACCTCTAGAAATGAGAGTTGGAAAGGCTGCTTTCCATCATTGAAGTCTCCATGCAGCCAAAACTTCATTTCTCAGTGGTTGTGTTAGAATTTGTTAGAAGAATCAACTCTCAAACAATGCCTTTTAAATTATGTATGTGGGATAATACTGCATCATACTTGTGTGAATGTAAAAATACATTACATGAGGGGCTGGAGAGACGGTTTGGCAGTTAAAAGCACTGGCTGTTCCTCCAGAGAACCAGGATTCAATTCCCAGCACCCATGGTGGTTCGAAACAATCTATAACTACAGTGCCTTAAGGATCTTGCATCCCTTTTGGCCTCTGAAGTTTTTGCAAACATGTTGGGCACATGCATACATACAAGTAAAACATCCATACACGTAAAAGGAAAATGGTAAGGCCTTCACCATGGAGAGCATGGATGTTAACAGTGTGTCTAGAAAGTATCAGCCACAGCTTCCTGCTCCTGAATGACTATATCCATACTAATCTCTGAGTCACTGCTCAATTCATTTAAGCCAACAATCAACAGAACCTCTGAAGTTCTATAAATGAGTTCTCTATGTTACTGTGAGCCAAGATTTAAGTCACTAGGGGTCATCAGGGAAATGTTAAAGGTCCTTCAGTGTGCAGCAGACTGATTAGCTGACTGGTCTTTGCAATACTTAGCACACAAAGCAATATGTGAACCATTTTGCTAGTCTTGTAATACCTAAAAGGTAATCCTTAGGTCAAAATATCTTGACCTTTCTTTTAGAAATATGTATCTAGTCAATAGACTCAACAATATCTTAACCACTCCAAGAAATTTGGGGTATTTTATATTTATTTACTTATTTGTTTAATGTGCATATGTGCATGTATTATATGGGAAAGCCATTAGTGTATCATCAGCACAGGTGTAGAGGTCAGAATGAAAGTTGCAGTTCCTTCCTTTCATCATATGGGTTTGAGGCCAGAAAATATTTTTATACGTGTTAACTACAGAGAAAGATCTCATAAGTCTACAACATTGAATCAGAGTCATAGATTGACAGGGAACACATAATGGAAGTTATGGGTGTATATAAACAATCAAGACCTAAGTCAAGACCTGTAAGTCAAGACCTAAAACCTAGAAATACCATTTCTGTAAAGTTATTTAAAATCTATGCAGTTCGTTTAATATTTCCAAACACGTCCCTTGAGACAGGAGTGATAAATGTCTCAAACTAGAGAAAGGGCTAGATATTCCCTATAAAGACTCCAGGCTTACAAATGAACTAAATGATGTCTACATATATTACTGTAATTCAGAATAACCAGAGGCAAGGTTGGTAGTGTGGAAAAAACATAGGAAGAAAGGCTTTCTTGGAGATGTGTTTTGAGCTAGGCTGTAAAGCAGAGCTTTGGGCATGCTGCCTATGGGTGTGGCCTACCATCTCCAGCGTTAAATAGGAATACCTTAAAAAGCATAGCCTTAGTAGAGCCTTTTACTCTACTGTTACTCACTATAGATTTGCAAATAAATAATCACTATAACACTATTCTTGATTGACAGAAGTAGTTTACAGAAATAAAATACATTGTCCTGACAAAGGCTAAGTGTTGCTAATTCCTAAGTTAGAGAAAATCAAACATTTTGTATAGGTTAAAGAACCATAATGACTTTAAGATGGAGCTGGTTTCCACCTTCCACCTTCCCGATGGTGAGTGCTCTCTGTCACGAACAATTCCACATTTGGCTAAGGCTGAGGATCTGGCTTGCTTCCATGTATGTGGACCTATCTGCATTGCCCACGTGGCACGCCTGGGTTGGCTACCCAGAGGCTATTTAAGCTGTGGGCTGGCTTTCCCCAGGGTCAGATGATTGTTCAAGGTTCCTGAATAAACTTCATTGAAAAAAAAAAAAAAAGAACCATAATGAACTTCATGACAGCAGTAGGAAATATGACTAATTTTTCAGCTTGGTATGGGCTCAGATAGAGGACCAAGGTAATGTCACACTCTGGATTTGTTACTAGCCATGAAGAAAGCACCAATATGAGAGCTGGGAAGAAGATCTAGGATTTGCTTTAGATAGTTCATGAAGGTATAGCTGCTCAGGTTCTTTATTTGCTAGTGTCAATAATTTCTTCCTCAGAGCCATGGGGATAAATTGATACAGCTGCAAAATAAACATCTCTACTGTGATCTTTCTCCTTCAAAACTGCTTGATTTGTAGCAAATTCCGTGCCTAACCCTACCTAAAGTAGCTTCCATCATGAACTTCAGAGATGAGGACTTCAAAGTTGACAACAGTCCTTGTATCTTGTTCTGTATCCACTAATACCTATAGTAGACATCCAGAGACTTAGATATTGAATACCAACTAAACTTTTAGCAAATATATCAGAGGACAACACTGTATGTATTCTGAATGCATCTTCATCTATAGGTCAGAGACAAATACCCCAAGAGATACAAGGAGAAGAATTAGTAGTAGGAGAACCATACGGGGTATTAGCAATAGCAGCAGAGGAGAAGGAATAAAGAAAATATGAAAGAAAGGGAAGAATAAAAAGGAGTGGAGTTTAATGACTTTCAATATTTGGAAGATCACTTAGACACACAAAAGGAAAACTGGACTTATACAACACTTCATGCCAACAGAATTAACAATCCACGTGACCCCCCCAAATTTCCCTTTGTATATACATATATACATTCAAAGGCAATGAACTTATTATGTCAAAGAGACACTGAACTTAAAGTAACTGATTTATTGGTAACAATAGCCCAATTACATCAACCAAAGTATCTGACATAGGATGAATTGGAAAATAAAATGTAAATACACAAAATGGAATACTATTCACCCTTTAAAATGGAAGAAATATATGCCTCTGTGACAACAGCATAGATAAATTTGGAGAACCACAGGCTAATTGAAATAATCTAGGAAAGAAAGGCATGGTTTATGGGTTATAACTTATGTATGGAAGATAGAAAATTTTGAAGCTGGAAATAAAAGGAACATTTTTCACCCATTAGAGAAATCAGTGTAGAAGTTCCTGGGGAAGATAATAATCAATCGACCTGAAGATCCAACCACACCACTTTTGGACATATAACCAAAGGATGTTTTATCCTACCACAGGCCAATTGCTGAGGTATGTTCACTGATGCTCTATTCATAATAAGGAGAAATTGGAAACAACCTAGATGTTCTTCAAAAGTAGAATGGATCAAAGAAAATGTGGTACATTTACACAATGGAGTATTACTGAGCTGTTAAAATTGACATCATGAAATTTACAGGCAAATGAATGGAACTAAAAAAAAAAATAATAATCATCCCAAATGGAATAACCAAGACCCAGAAAGATAAATATGTTGTTTATTCACTTATATGTGGATGTTAGCTGTTATTGCATCCATTTGATGTCATTGATAAGCAAGCTTCAATCCATTTAACCACAGGGGTTAGACAGAGATTAAGGAACTAGGAAGGAGGGAGTGATCTTCCTTGGGAGGTGAAATAAATGGTTATGGTTGGATGTGGCAGGGAAGCTGGAATAGGAAGATCAAGTGAGGAATGAAAAGGGAGAGAAAGATCAGAGAAGAAATATGGGGAGAGACAGCTAAAAAGAAAGGACTGTTTGAGGAGTACAAAAACCTGATATAGTAGAATATTCTTAAAGTTTATACATATGTGAAAGTAGTCAAAATGAAATTGCTAAATAATGGGGAAGAGCGATCCCACCTGATCATCTCAGAGTCAAACTGGTACCTACATAAAGCCTTTTCCCCATATATATTAACATCTTTGTTACACAAAGGTTCTCTGAACACTACCAAAAGAAAAGTGGAAACACCAATCCAGCCACAAACTCTTTGATCTACAATGCTGTCCTGCCTGCAAGGAATGCTATGGCAATGGTGGCACAAAGTTTGTGGAAGTAACCAACCAAACAATATCTGATTTGATATAAGGGCTGCTCCATAAAATAAAACCCATACCCAACATTGGTTGGGTAACAAAGAACCACCAGTGATTAGATATTCTAGGGACCTAGGGTAAAACCAAATACTACTGCTTCTAAAAACAAAGTGGCAATAAAATGACTCCTAATGACATTAGGCTATAGTCATAAATCAGTGCCTTGCTCATTGTCTTATTCAGTTATCATCAGAGAAACTTCCTTCTGCAACAGATGGGAACAAATATGTTTGGTCTCTACCAAACATAATGCAGAGTGAAAGACCTTAAAACTCAAAGCTCTAAATGGAATATCTCAATCAAATCCCTACCCTCAGAACTCAGGGAACCTTCACAGAAAAAGAGGCAGAAATTGTGTAAAACCCAGAGGGGATGGAGGACACCCAGAAAACAAGGCCCTCTAAACCATCATGAGAAAAGCTCATATGCACTCATAGAGATTGAGGCAGCATGCACATTTCCTGCACAGGTCTGTACCGGGTCCTCTGCATGTGTGTATTATGTCTTCCAATATAGTGTTTTTATAGGATTCTTGAGTGAGTGAGTGAGTGAGTAAGTGAGTGAGTAGGTCTCTAACTCTTGTGATCTTTTCCCCGTATTTGTTTTGTCCAATTCTAATGCTTTAGTTTTTGTGTTATCTTATGTTAAGTTGGGTTGTATTGTATTTGTGTTGTCTTGTATTGTATTTTATTATAATCTTCTGTATTTTATTGTATTGCATTGTATTCTTATCATGACTTAAAGGCTGCTTGTTTTTTAGGAGAGACAGAAAGAGGATAGATTCAGGTGGGAAGGGAGGGGAGGAGGACTTAGGAGAAATAGAGGGAGGAAAAACTGTCATCAGTATATATTATGTGAGAAAAAAAATCTATTTTCAATAAAAGGGAGAAAAACAGAGAGGATACATTTTTATGTTTCTGAGATTAAGGAGGCCAGAAAATGTGAAGATGTTAGCCAGGCCTATAAAATCTCTCACAAGAAGCATGAATTAGTCATGGTGAGACCTGATAAGCTAGGGTCAGATGGAAATGGAGGAGGACCTCCCCTATAAGTGGACTTAGAGAAGGGCAAGGAGCAGATGAGGGAGGGAGGGTGGGGTTGGGAGGGAATGAGTGAGGGGGCTTCAGCTGGGATACAAAGTAAATAAACTGTAATTAATATTTAAAAAGAACTTAAAGTAAACTAGTGAAGGAATAAGGAACAAAGCAGTGTCTGTCACTCCAAGCCAATATCAGGTGTTCTTGTTACAAAAAAATTAAATGTTTGAGATAATGGCATTTGGCCATATTCACCCATTCAGCATTGTATCTAAAAACTATACGATCACATTGAAAGACATAAATGCATACAACAGTTAGCAAATATATAAATACATTAAAATTTACATGGTTTCAACCTGACAAACATATGAGTGAATACAGGTAGAAAAATGGAGATAAGAAACTTAAGACACTGCAAAGCTCCCACCTTCTCTACTCTTTTGCTAAAAGTCACCTTAAGAAGAAAAGGAAATGTGCATTCCTTCCTCCATCACAGTGCTTACATGTGATGGCTTTACTCTTCCCTCACAACCAGCATTCTTTACCCTAAACAAACACACAGCCCAGGTATTACGTGTTGCTTTACAGTGCTGCTGCAATACACTGTGTCAATACTACTACCACCCCAGAGACTCCTTCAATAAAGAAGTGTAGAAATCATCCTCTTCCCTCTCCTCAGAAACTTCCATTTCTTACCTGATGCTAAAATAATGACAGGATGCTTCCCTAGAAAGAACAAAGGCCATGATTGCAAGGGAGATTCAAGAATCCTAATAATCATGAATCTTACCTCAAGTATTGATTGAATAAATAACCCCAGGTGATCAAAGGCTTCTTTACCATTTATGCTCCCTCAGAGGCTTCAGAGAAAGATGGTGATTTCTGTATTGATCAGTGAAATCACTAGTTCCCAGCTCTTGCTTCACATTACAATCCACAGGGGACTTTTAAAATGTTTGGCCCGTAGCCTTAGCCATTCTAATGGAGTTGGCACTGGTCCACAGCAAGTCTTAGGAATTTAAAATTTTTTCTCTGTTTGTATTACGCAACAAAGTTTAGGAAGTCCTGACATTAATCCTCAAAGTTATGTCTCTGAGTATATTTGTTTAGTCATTCCTACATCATTCCAGACAGCTATATGCAGCTTGTGAGTGTGTGTGTGTGTGTGTGTGTGTGCGCGTGCACGCATGTGGCGTGTGTGTGCATATGTGAATGCTCACGTATAGTTTCCTGGTGAAAGTGTAGGTTTCTTTGATTTATAATTAGCCTTACATCAACTTTCTATTCACTTGCATTTATTTTTGTTATACATTTTAATTACTCATAACAAAAACATGGCTAAACATAATATCCTTGATCAAATTATCTATCCCAAGACATCTTTACAAGACACAATTGCTCCCCTATGACCTATTTTATTTTCAGTGTTGTTCTCCTCTTTAAGGACGCAAATTTTTAGACTTACATTTTTATGTTATGTTTTGCTTTCATGTATGTATGTGTACCACATGAGTGTTTGGTAGCCACAGAAGACAGAAGGAAATGTCAGATCCCCAGGAACTAGTTACAACCAATGGGTTGTAAGACACTGTGTGGGAGGTAGGAATTGAACCCCTGTCCTCTGAAAAAGCAACAAACCCATTTAACTGCAACCACTCCAGTTCTAAGGATATACATTTTATGACTATTTCTGATATATAAATTCTTCAGGAAAACCGTAGTTTGTGAGTACTTCTAATTCCCACTCTTCTTAGAGCATTTGTCTGCAGGCATGTAATATTATTATCAGCTTGTCATACTTCTGGTTGTATACAGCAAAGTTGTTACATTATGTGGGGTTATGGATGGATATATATTTTATGCAATGTAATAATTTTATACTAATTTGTATAAAGTCCTGTAATTAAGAGACAACAGGATTCCAAAACTCAAATACTCCAATCTACCACTCCCTTCTAAAATGAGAAAGATAAGGCCGAATGAGGTAAATTTGCTCAATCACTGAAGAACTCAAACAACCACTCACAGAATTATGCTTGCACCACAGCATTAGAATGACTGCTGTTCTACTATTCTCTAGTGCTGCTAGAGCAGCAACACAATGAAGTGCTTAAGAATAAGTCCATTCCACTAATAGGAGAGGTCCTCCTCCCCTTCCATCTGATCCTAGTCTATTTGGTCTCATCAGGAGTGGCTGCATTGTCTTCCTCTGTGGCCTGGTAAGGCTGCTGCTCCCTCAGGGGGATCAAAGAGCAGGCCAATCAGTTCATTTCAGAGACAGACCCTGCTCCCCTTACTATGGAACCCCCTTAGACACTGAGCTGTCATGGTGGGATACAAAGTGAATAAACTGTAATTAATAAAAAATAAAAAAGTCTCTGGAAAGACCCCTGTGTTCAAATTTTCTGGTTCTGTTGCTCTCCTTGTGGAGTTCCTGTCCTCTTCAGATCTTACTATTTCCCACTTCTTTCATAAGATTCCATGCACTCTGCCCAACAGTTGGCCATAAGTCTCAGCATCTGCTTTGATAGTCTGCGTGGCAGAGCCTTTCAGAGACCCTCTGTGGCAGGCATACTCCAAACAAGTATCATGCATGGAGATAACCTAGAACCCCTGCACAGATGTAGCCCATGGTATTTCAGTGTCCAAGTGGGTTCCGTAGTACTGGGAACAGGGACTACCTCTGACATAAACTAATTGGCCTGCTCTTTGATCACCTCCCCTTGAGGGAGGAGCAGCCTTACCAGGCCACAGAAGATGACAATGAAGCCACTCCTGATGAGATTTGATAGACTAAGATCTGGGAAGGAGAAGAGGACCTCCCCTATCAGTGGACTTGGGGAGGGGCATTCGTGAAGAAGGGGAGGAAAGGTGGGATTAGGAGGGGAGGAGGAAAGGGTTTATGGAGGGATTCAAAGTGAATAAAGTGTAACTAATAAAAGTTAAAAAAAATGAATAAAAATAAAAAGTCAATAACTTAAAAAAAAAATGTAACCATTAAAGTAATAGTATTTTTCCTGAAGGAGAGCAAGTAAGCCTAGTGCTGGGGATATCCAACCTGATAAATGAGGCTGTGTCCATTGTTGTATACAATAGGAGAGTCCAACAGAAACTCTCTTTAGATGAATTCTAGCAGAAATCTCATCTTGAGATGGATTTGGGAAAAATGAGTTAGTTAGTATACATATCCTAAGTCACTAGGAGACCACATTTTTAAAATTTATTTATTTTTATTAATTACTCTTTATTCACTTTGTATTTCAGCTGTAAGGAGTCAACATTTAAAAACGGTATTATCTCTTATGTGTATATGTGTGTGTGTGTGTGTGTGTGTGTGTGTGTGTGTGTGTGTGTGTGTATACTGGTGAAAACACAAAATAATTTCATGGAAGAGCATGATGTTAGCAAGTTCATAGAACAGGACTTTCTAGAACTTGTTTCCTTTCAGAAACACCAGTTTGCACAACCTTCTTAGAATTTCCTCTCCATGGTCTTAAAAAAACAAGTTAATGATTTTAAAACCTGACTCAAAACAGAAACAATAATAGGCACATTGAAGAAGTCAGAACAGATAGTTTTGCAATGCTCCTGTCACCTTGCCTCAATAATTATCACACAGAAGGTTAGATAGTTCAACATATGAGACAGAGAGTTAAGTGTACAGATAACTTAGCTATAGATCACAGCACCAGTCCTGCCCTGTTGAACTCCAAGGTAAGATCTACCTCTATGGCCTTATGAAGTAAGGCTCCATGCACATGTAGCACTAAGTCTGCTCCATGGATCTAAGTTCACCGGAACTTTTTTTTTGAACACAGCAACTACCCCCCTCACCCACTAACCAGTTGATAGACCCACTCCAGTGGAACCCAGTACTAGACTACCACAACTAACTCAAATACCAGACACCTGTGGACTAAGGGAAACATTTGATCCATCTGATGACCCAGATACCACAAAGACTTGCAATTGACACTGCTAGATGGTATGTCCAGAATCCCTAAACACACCTGTAAACATAGTTAGAAGTAGCCATGTCTTCAAGTGTTCAGACACCTGTGGATAGCTATAAGGATCATGAATAATCAGGAAAAGATGAGAGCACCAAAGGAACAAAATGAGGCACTCATCCCAGGGACTAACAAAGGAAAACCTATAAAATTACTGAAAAAAAATCAATATAATCTTCATAAAGTCAGGTAAGTGCCAGAGTACATAGAAAGATAAATAAAAAGAATCGGAAACAATTCATGCACAAAAGAAGTTCAAAGATGAAAGAGAAACCATAAGAAGACAACAAAACAGAAACTCTAAAACTGAAGAACAAAATGTCTGAAATGGAAAATGTCATAAAGATTGTTAACATGAGACTTAATTGAACATAAGAACAAGTCATTCATCATGAATCATGGTCATCTGAAATTATTCACAGGAACTAAAGTGAAAAATGAATGACAAAAATTTAGAAAAGCATACTATGAAAAACCATCCAGCCAAGCAATTATGAAATGGGTTAAATCATGAAATGAGCATCAAAAGAAAAGGAGGCAGAAGACTTATTTAAAGAAATGACAGAAAAAAATTCCAGAAACTTAACCATCTCCACTCTAGCCAAAAACCATTAAACATAATGAATCTAGAGCTACTGTCCCCAAAAATTGACAAAATGCAAAAGTCAAAACAATGAGTGGATCTTAAAAGCACCAAAATAAAAGCAGCATTCAAAAGAACATTCATAAATTATATCTACAGAAACCCTGAAGGCCAAGATAAAAGATGATATGCAATGATATATCCAAAGTTATAAATTTTATAACACAACCAAGAATGTTATGTCTATAAAGGAAAGAAAAGACTTCCAGACGGACAAAAAAAAAAAAAAAAAAAAAGGTTGAGCCACTGCACTTGCCCAGTAAGAAATGTTAAAAAGAGTCCTTCAAATCATATCAAAAGATGAAAAACGACATGAAAACTTATGAAAATATAAAGCACACTATAAAGACAAAAACATAGTAAAAATCAGAATATTCTGACACCATAAAGACAGTGCATAAACTCCTCTTAACTTTGAGAGAAAGGTTAAAAAGAGAATTCAGAGGTTAAAAGTACCTTCTTTTCTTGCAGAGAGCCAGGGTGTGGTTCCTAGCACCTACATTAGAACTTTCTAAATCCAGTTCCTGGGGTTTCAATGCCTTGTTTTGACCTCCAAAGGTACCTGCATATATGTGCACATATAGACAAGCACTTTCACATCCATACACATAAATAAATCTAAATAATTTTTAAAGATTTATTCACATTTACTTTATATATATGCTTTGCTTGGAAGTATGTCTGTAAACCACATGCACACAGTTCCCACAGAATCCAAAAGAGAGTGTCATATACCCTGCAAGTGGATTTACAGATGGCTGTTAGCTGAATGCTCAAAATCAATCCAGGTCCTCTGAAAGAACAACATGTGCTCTTAACTGCTGATTCATCTCTCCAGCTAAATTTTAATATTTAATATCCAGGTAATTTTCAATGTGAAAAGACAGATTATTTTAAAATACTAATACAACAATTTATTGATGAAATCAACATTCATAAAAAGTACAAATTTTGAGCCAGGGGTGGTGGTACAAAGCCACAATAACAATACTATGAACATGGAGGCAGAAGATCAGGGGAGTTCATGACAGCTTATCAGTAAGAAAACAAAAATGTATAAACTCTGACATTAGTAACACAAAATACAGAGAAAAGAGGATATTAAAGTATACAGTTATTATATTTGGTCAATATGTTATCTCCTGAAGATGAATTGTTAACAAGAATAAGGGCTCCTAGAAAAAAGAAGCAAATACACCCAAGAGGAACAGACAGCTAGAAATAATCAAACTCAGGGCTGAAGTCAATCAATTAGAAACAAATAAAACTATTCAAAGAATCAATGAAACAAAAAGCTGGTTCTTTGAGAAATTCAACAAGATAGACAAACCATTAACCAAAATAACTAAAATGCAGAGAGAAACTATCCAAATCAGCAAAATCAGAAATGAAAAGAGGGACATAACTACAGACACCGAGGAAATCCAAACAATCATTAGGTCATACTACAAAAGCCTAAATGCCACGAAATTCGAAAATCTAAAAGAAATGGACAATTTTCTTGATAGATTCCATCTACCAAAACTAAGTCAATATCAGGTAGAAAGATTGAATAGTCCTATATCCCCCAAGGAAATAGAAACAGTTACTCATCAACAGTCTCCTTTCCAAAAAAAGCCCTGGGCCAGATGGATACCGTGCGAAATTCTACCAGACTTTCAAAGAAGTGCTAACTCCAATTCACTCTAAACTATTCGACAAAATAGAAACAGAAGGAACATTACCAAACTCATTCTATGAAGCCACAGTCACCTTGATACCCAAAGACCCAACAAAAAAAAGAGAACTTCAGACCTATCTCTCTTATGAAACTTAATTCAAAAATACTCAATAAAATAATTGCAAACCGAATCCAAGAACACAACAAAGATATCATCCACCATGACCAAGTAGGCTTTATCCCAGGCATGCAAATGTGGTTCAACATACAGAAATCCATCAATGTCATACACCACATAAACAAACTGAAGGAGAAAAACCACATGAGCATCTCTATAGATTTCAAAAAAGCATTTGACAAAGTCCAATGCCTATTCATGTTTAAAGTCTTGGAGAGATCAGGGATACAAGGCACATATCTAAACATAGTAAAGGCGATATACAGCAAGCCTATAGCCAACATCAAACTCAATGGAGAGAAACTTAAATCAATACCACTGAAATCAGGGACAAGACAAGGCTGTTCACTCTCTCCATATCTCTTTAGCATAGTACTTGAAGTCATAGCTAGAGCAATAAGACAACTAAAGGAGATCAAGGGGATAAAATCGGAAAGGATTTCAAACAGTGATACTTTGACTTCTTCCTTTCCGATGTGTATCCCCTTGATCTCCTTCAATTGTCTTATTGCTCTAACAAGGACTTCCAGAACTATGTTGAAGAGATATGAAGAGAGTGGGCAGCCTTGCCTTGTCCCTGATTTCAGTGGGATTGCTTTAAGTTTCTCTCCATTCAGTTTGATGTTGGCTATAGGTTTGCTGTATATCGCCTTTACTATATTTAGATATGTGCATTGTATCCATGATCTCTCCAATACTTTAAACATGAATGGATGTTGGATTTTGTCAAATGCTTTTTCAGCATCTAGGGAGATTATCATGTGTTTTTTTTCTTTCAGTTTGTTAATATGGTGGATCACATTGATGGATTTCCATATATTGAACCACCCCTGCATACCTGGGATGAAGCCTACTTGGTCATGGTGGATGATATCTTTGATGTGTTCTTGTATTCGGTTTGCGAGTATTTTGTTGAGTATTTTTGCATCAATGTTCATAAGGGAGATTGGCCTGAAGTTCTCTTTTTTTGTTGGGTCTTTGTGAGGTTTAGGTACCAAGGTGACTGTGGCTTCATAGAATGAGTTTGGTAATGTTGCTTCTGTTTCGATTTTGTGGAATAGTTTGAAGAGAACTGGAGTTAGCTCTTTTTTGAATGTTTGGTAGAATTCTGCGCTGAAACCATCAGGTCCTGGGCTTTTTTTGGATGGGAGACTTTTGATGACTGCTTCTATTTCCTTGGGAGATATAGGACTATTTAATTGATTTACCTGGTCCTGATTTAGCTTTGGTAAGTGGAATTGATCAAGAAAATTGTCCATTTCATTTACATTTTCAAATTTTGTTGCATATAGACTTTTGAAGTAAGTCCTAATGATTGCTTGGATTTCCTCAGTGTCTGTAGTTATGTCCCCCTCTTCATTTCTGATTTTGTTAATTTGGATGGTGTCTCGCTGCCTTTTAGTTAGCTTGGCTAAGGGTTTGTCTATCTTGTTGGTTTTCTCAAAGAACCAGCTCTTGGTTTCATTGATTCTTTGAATTGTTTTATTTGTTTCTAATTGATTGATTTCAGCCCTGAGTTTGATTATTTCCAGCCGTCTGCTCCTTCTTGGTTTGTCTGCTTCTTCTTTTTCTAGGGTTTTTAAGTGAGCCTTTAAGTTGCTTGAATGCGCTGTCTCAAATTTCTTCTTGAAGGCACTTAGTGCTATGAACTTTCCTCTTAGCACTCTTTTCATTGTGTCCCACAAGTTTGGGTATGTTGTGTCTTCATTTTCATTGAATTCTAGAAAGATTTTAATTTCTTTCTTTATTTCTTCCCTGACCCAGCTGTCTTTTAGTAGCAAGTTGTTCAGTTTCCATGTATGTGTAGGCTTTTTGCTATTTTTGTTGTTACTGAGGTCCAGCTGTATTCCATGGTGATCAGACAGGATACAAGGGATTATTTCAATCTTCTTGTATCTGTTGAGGCTTGCTTTGTGACCAACTATGTGGTCTATTTTGGAGAAGGTTCCATGAGGTGCTGAGAAGAAGGTAAATTCTTTTGTGTTTGGGTGTAAGGTTCTGTAAATGTCTGTGAGGTCCATTTGATTCATGACCTCTGTTAGAGATATTGTTTCTTTGTTTAATTTCTGTTTAGTTGACCTGTCCTTTGTTGAGAGTGGGGTGTTGAAGTCTCCCACTATTAGTGTGTGGGGATCTATGTGTGGTTTAAGTTTTATCAATATTTCTTTCACAAATGTGGGTGCCCTTGTATTTGGGGCATAGATGTTCAGGATTGTGGTGTTTTCTTGGTGGAATTTTCCCTTGATGAGTATGAAGTGTCCTTCTCCATCTCTTTTGATTAATTTTGGTTGAAAGTCTATTTTATCAGATATTAGAATGGCTACTCCTGCTTGCTTCTTGCATCCATTTGCTTGGAAAGCCGTCTTCCATCCTTTTACCCTCAGGTAATGTCTATCTTTGTGACTTAGGTGTGTTTCTTGGTGGGTTTTGTTTACGCATCCATTCTGTTAGTCTGTGTCTTTTTATTGGAGAATTAAGTCCATTGATATTGAGAGAGATTAATGACCAGTGGCTGTTAGATCCTTTGAATTTGATGTTGGCTGTGGTCATACGGTTGTGTGCTTGGTTGCTTTTTGTTTTACTGTAGTTAGGTTATTTATTTCCTGTGTTTTCTTGAATGTAGCTAGTTTTCTTGGGTTGTATTTTCCCTTCCAGTGTCTTCTGTAATGCTGGATTTGTTTGTAGGTATTGTTGAAATTTGTTTTAGTCATTGAATATCTTTTTTCTCTGTCTATGAGGACTGAGAGTTTTGCAGGGTATAGTAGCCTGGGCTGACATCTGTGTTCTCTTAGGGTCTGCATGATATGCGTCCAGGCCCTTCTGGCTTTCATAGTCTCTGTTGAAAAGTCAGGTGTGATTCTAATGGGTTTGCCATTATATGTTACTTGGCCTTTTTCCCTTGCAGCTTTTAGTATTTTTTCTTTGTTCTGTATACTTACTGTTTTGATTATTATGTGGCGGGAGGATTTTCTTTTCTGCTCTAATTTATTGGGTGTTCTATCGGCCTCTTGTATTCTTATCGGCCTCTCCTTTAAGTTGGGGAAATTTTCTTCAATGATTTTGTTGAAAATATTTTCTGGGCCTTGGTTCAGGGAATCTTCTTTTTCCTCTATTCCTATTATTCTTAGGTTTTGTCTTTTTATGTTGTCTTGAATTTCTTGGATGGTCTGTGTCAGGAACTTTTTAGATTTAACATTTTCTTTGACAGGTACACCTATTTATTCCATTGTATCTTCCACACCTGAGATTCTTTTTTCCATTTCTTGTAGCCTATTGGTTATGCTAACCTCTGTAGTTCCTGCTTTCTTCCCTAAGTTCTTTCTCTCCACAATTTCTTCTATTTGTGTTTTTTTTTAATTTTTCCATTTCTATCTTCAGATCTTGAGCTATTTTGTTGGTTTCCTTCACCTGTCTGACTGTATTTTCATATTTTTCCATCAATTCCTTCAGCTGTTTGTTTGAACAATCCACTGTTTCTTTTATTTCATTCAGTGATATAAGCATTTCCTCTCTAAAGGCCACAGACTGTTTGGCTGCAGCTTCCTCTATTTCTTTTCATATTTCATTTGTTTCCTCTGTTATCCTCTTCATGAGCATAGATGTTAGGTCATCTCATTGAATTTCAATTATGCTGGGGTGTCTAGGGTTATTTGCCCCTGGATAACTTTGTTCTGGAGATGCCATATTGCTCTGTCTTTAGTTGGTTGAGCTTTTATGCTGGCCTCTACCCACTGGGCTATCTTAGTTGTTTGAATTTAGTTTCTGGTTGTTCCTGGACTCTTGTAGTGGAGAGAATCCCTTTGGCAGGAAGATGTTTTTTCTTGAAGGAAGCCTTCTCAGCTTTTGGGGTATAGTCACTGGATGGCCGGTGTTTTTCAGGAGTTGCTACAGCTCACCTCAGGCATAGAGACCTGGGTGGTAACTGTGGTCCTGATTAGTCAAGAGGGGTCTCCTCTCACCGGGAGAAGTCCTGGAGACACCTACCCTCCTTCTGGGTTTCTTGCTGTAAATTTAGTGATCAGCTGCTGTAACCTGTGTGCCCCGTGGTTTGGTCGGTTTTGTTAGGGATAACTGGTTGTCCCTTGGAGCAGTATCTGGGGGTTGATCTCAGGGTTCCCGGTCTTTTGTAGGACTGAGGTTGGGGCTCTGTGCCCCGGAACCCAAGAGGTAATCTGTGGAGTGTGAGTACTGCTCTCCTGGTAACAGCAGGCTATCTGGGGCACAGCAGTTCCCTGGGTTGGGTCAGTCTGTGGGACCTTTTTCAGGGATATACTGGGTTGCCTAAGTCCATCCTCTTTGCTTCTTTCCTTGTTCCTTGTGAGGGTTTCTCCAGACAGTGACTCTCAGACTCTGGTGTCTTGGGGCACACAGTTCTGTCTGTAAGGAGTAGTTGGTACAAAGCAGGCCTCTGGGCTGGCAGAGCGTGCGCCTGCCTGCTAGTCTGCTGGAGCTGAGTTTCCAATCCCTCTGTGTTCCCTGTTTGGGCCCGGATCTGTGAAGGCTGGGCGTACTTAGTGTTTGCGATCTGCAGTCTGCTAGACTTTCCGTAGGTGACCCCAGCAGCACGGTTTCTTCCTTCCCTGTGGGGCCCTCTCCAGACAAGAGTTCCCAGTCCCTGTTGCACTAAGGCACGCAGCTCCTCTGTACCGGTGAGCAGCTCTCTGAGTGGCTGGAGTTCAGTTGTGATGGCGATGGGTCCCTGCTGTCCACGAAACCTTCCAGGGAAAGACTGGGTGACTGTAATCAGACTCACAACTTTGCTTCCCCGCGTGGTTTTCTTGTTACTGAGACTCCCAGTCTCAGGCACCCTTGTGCCCACTGATCAGCCTGGGAAAGTGATGGGGACATGCAAGCTTGCCAGCCTGAAGACCTAAAGCCCACGTTACCCGGGATTTCTTCCGGGTTCTGGCTGGGCAGCCGAGAGTGGACCGAACCGATTCCCACGCTGTGGGAGCCTCCCCTCACCTGGAAAATACTATCGCTGTAGTTTCAGGGCCCAGAGCTCAGTCTTCTGGTCACTGCATGAAG
Organism: Meriones unguiculatus; assembly: GCF_030254825.1. Lineage (NCBI taxonomy): Eukaryota > Metazoa > Chordata > Mammalia > Rodentia > Muridae > Meriones > Meriones unguiculatus. The sequence continues at coordinate 78,192,637 of NC_083369.1, read as the reverse complement.
AGTAATGTCCTACTTCTCAGACACAGTGCTCTCCCGGGGCCGCCATCTTGGCTCCCCCCCATTCCTATTATTCTTAGGTTTTGTCTTTTGAATACTCGATTTTTGACAATGAAGTCAAAACCATTCAATGGAAAAAACACAGCATCTTCCACAAATGGTGCTGGTCCATCTGGATTTCTACATTCAAAAAAATGAAAATAGATCTATATTCATCACCCTGCACAAAACTAAAGTCCAAGTGAATCAAAGACCTCAATATAAAACCAGATACTCTAAATCAGTTAGAAGAAAAAGTGGGGAAGATCCTAGAAATCATTGGCACAGGAGACAACTTCCTGAACAGAACACCAACAGCACAGGCTCTAGGAGGAACAATCAATAAATGGGACCTCATGAAACTGAAAACCTTCTGTAAAGGAAAAGACTGTCATCAGAACAAAACGACAGCCCACAGGCTGGGAAAGGATCTTCACCAACCCTATATCTGACAGAGGACTAATATCCAGCATATATAAAGAACTAAAGAAGTTAAAAAGCAGTAAATCAAGTAATCCAATTAAAAAATGGGGTACTGAACTAAACAGAGATTTCTCTGTAAAGGAATATAGAATGGCAGAGAAACACTTAAAGAGATGTTCAAAATCCTTAGACATCAAGGAGATGGAAATCAAAACGACCCTGAGATTTCACCTTATACCCATCAAAATGGCTAAAATCAAAACTCAAATGACAACACATGGTGGAGAGGTTGTGGAGAAGGAGAACCCTCCTCCATTGCTGGTGGGAATGTAAACTTGTACAACCACTTTGGAAATCAATCTGGCGCTTTCTCGGACAACTAGGAATAGTGCTTCCTCAAGACCCAGCTATACCACTCCTAGGCATATAGCCAAAATTTGCTCAAGTACTCAACAAGGACATTTGCTCAATCATGTTTGTAGCAGATTCATTTGTGATAGACAGAACCTGGAAACAACCCAGATGTCCAACAACGGAGGAATGGATACAGAAATTATGGTATTTTCACACAATGGAGTACTACTCGGCAATCAAAAAGGAGGAAATCATGAAATTTGCAGGCAAATGGTGGGATCTAGAAAAGATCATTCTGAGTGAAGTATCCCAGAAGGAGAAAGACACACATGGTATATACTCATTTATATAGACCTATAAGGTATGATAAACATAATGAGATCTATACAATTAAAGAAGATAAACAAGAAAGAGGACACAGGGTAAGATGATCGGTCCTCACTTAGAAAGACAAATGGGATGTGCATTGGATGTAGGAGAAAACAGGAAACAGGACAGGAGCCTACCTCAGAGGACCTCTGAAAGACTCTATCTAGCAATGTATCAAAGCAAATGCTAAGACTCATAACCAAACCTTCGGTACAGGGCAGGGAATCATATGAAAGAAGCGGGAGTTAGTATGACATGGAGAGGATAGGAGCTCCACAAGGACCAAATATATCTGGGAACAAGGGTCTTTTCTGAGACTGATACTCCACCAAGACCATGTATGGATATAACCTAGAACCTCTGCTTGGAATATAGCCCGTGGTACCTCAATAAACAATTGGTTTCCCATAGTAAGGGGAACAGGGACTATCTCTTACAGGAACTCAATGGCAGGCCCTTTGACCTCCCCACCCCCCAAAGGAGGAGCAGCCCTGCTCAGCCACAGAGGAGGACTTTGTGGCCAGTCCTGAAGATACCTGATTAAAAAAGGGTCAGATGAAAGGGGAGGAGGTCGTCCCCAATCAGTGGTCTTGGAAAGGGGCAGGGAGGAGATGAGGGAGGGAGGGTGGACTGGGAGGGAATGAGGGAGCTGGATACAGCTGGGATACAGAGTTAATAAAATGTAACTCATAATAGAATAAGATAAATAAAATTAAAAAAAAAGAATAAGGGCTCTTTTAGTCTGATGTGACCTTAATAAACAAATACAAATAATATACAGAAAAGAAGGAGAAATGGCTACAACCATAAACAATAGAACTTAGGAACTACAAACAATAGGAAAACAATGGAAAAATTGCAGCAAGTACTTATTGATAAATAATGATTGAAATATAAATTCCTGATCAGAAAAGTTTGTCAGGGAAAGTTATATGATGCATCTTTACTAATTTTTGTGTATTATTACTGTTTCACCTTGTATCACAGCTCAAGCCCCCTCCCTCATATTCCCTCCTAAATCATACTCTCCCTCCCTCATCTCTTCCCATGCCCCTCCCCAAATCCACTGAAAGGGGAGATCCTCCTTCCCTTCCATCTGACCCTAGCCTCTCAAGTCTCATCAGGACTGGATGCATTGTCTTCCTCTGTGGCTTGGTAAGGCTGCTACCATCTTTTTTTTTTTATCAGTTACATTTTATTAACTCTGTATCCCAGCCATGTCCCGATCCCTCATTCCCTCCCAGTCCCTCCCTCCCTCCCTCATCTCCACCGTGCCCCTTTCCAAGTCCACTGATAGGGGGGACCTCCTCCCCATTCATCTGATCCTGTTTTATCAGGTATCTTCAGGACTGGCTGCAAAGCCCTCCTCTGTGGCCTAACAGGACTGCTCCTCCCTTCGGGGGTGGGGAGACCAAAGAGCCAGTCATTGAGTTCCTGTTAGAAATAGTCCCTGTTCCCTTCACTTTGGGAAACCAATTGGTTACTGAGCTACCACAGGCTACATCTGAGTGGAGGTTCTAGGTTATATCCATACATGGTCCTTGGTTGAATGTCAGTCTCAGAAAAGACCCTGTGCCCAGATATATTTGGTCCTTGTGGAGCTCCTATCCTTTCCCCATCAGACTAACTCCCCTTCTTTCTTATGATTCCCTGTACTCTGCCAAAGGTTTGGTTATGAGTCTTTGCTTTGAAAACACTGCTAGAGTCTTTCAGATGCGCTCAGTAGACTCCTGTCATACGCTCAATGCACATCCCATCTGTCTTTCTAAACCATCTTATGGGGATGTGATCAAAGAGCCAGCTACTGTGTTCATGTCAGAGACAGCCGGTTCCTCTTACTAGGGAACCCACTTCGATACTGAGCTGCCATGGGTTACATCTGAGCAGGGGTTCTAGGTTATATCCATGCATGATATTGGTTTGAGTATCAGTCTCAGAAAAAACAGTTGGGCTCAGATTTTTTAGTTGAGTTGTTCTCCTTGTGGAGCCCCTGTCCTCTACAGCTCTTACTATCTCCCATTTATTTCATAAGATTCCCTATACTCTGCCCAAAGTTTGGCTATAAGTCTAAGAATATGTTTTGATACCCTGCAGGAGAGAGTCTTTCAGAGGCCCTCTTTGGTAGGCTCCTGTCCTGTTACTTGTTTTCTCCCTCTTCCAATGTCCATCCCATTTGCCCTTCTAAATGAAGAATGAGCATCTTACCCAGGGTCCTCCTTGCTTAACTTCCTTAGGTGTACAGATTTTAGTTTGTTTATCCTATATTATATGGCTAATATCCACTTATAAGTGAGTATTACCATGTGTGTCTTCCCATTTCTGGGATACCTCACTCAGGATGATCTTTTCTAGTTCCCACCATTTTCCTGCAAATTTCATGATTTCCTTGTTTTTAATTGTTGAGTAGTATTCCACTGTGTAAATGTACTACAATTTCTGAATTCATTCCTTAGTTGAGGGACATCTGGATTGTGTGCAAATTCTGGTTATTATGATTAAAGCTGCTATGAACATGGTTGAGCAAATGTCCTTGCTGTATACTTGAGCATAATTTGGATATATGCCTAGGAGTGGTATAGCTGGATCTTGAAGTAGCACTATTCCTAATTTTCTGAGAAATCGCAGATTGATCTCCAAAGTGGTTGTACGAGTTTACATTCCCACCAGCAATGGAGAAGGGTTCCCCTTTCCCTGTATCCTTGCCAGGATGTGTTTTCACTTGAATTATTTTATGTAAAATTTTTGTATTATTGCTGTCTACAGTAGGTATTTGGAATATTTTCTCAGTAAATAAATATACTTGAACATAACATTTTGAATGATTGGTTAGTATTACAGTGTTATTCTTTTTTTAACTGTATTTATATTTTATATTGATTATATTTTATTCACTTTGTATGCCAGCTGCAGCTTCCTCCCTCTTAACCTCCCAATCCCTCCCTCTCTCCTTCATCTTCTCCCATTCCTCTCTCCAAGTCCACTGAAAGGGGAAGTCCTCCTCCCCTTCCATCTACCCTATCAAGTCTCTGCAGGGCTGGCTTAAATGTCTTCATCTTTGGCCTTGTAAGGCTGCTCCCCCCTCAGGGGGAGGTGATCAAATAACCATCCAGACCTAGAGGGGGCAGAAACTCTACAAGGAGAGCAAAAGAACCAAAATATCCGGGCCCAGGAGTCTTCTCTGAGACTAATACTCCAAGCAAGGACCATGCATAGAGATAACTTAGAACCGCTGCACAGAGGTAGACCATGGCAGCTCATTATCCAAGTGGGTTCCCTAGTAAGGGGATCAGGGACTATCTCTGACATGAACTCAATCACTTGAGTTGTTGTGCTTAGCCAAAAGGTGTAGGTATAAGGTGAAATCTCAGGATCATTTTCATTTCCGTTTCCCTGATGACTATGGACATTGAGCATTTCTTTAAGAGTTTCTTTGCCATTGTATATTCCTCTATAGAGAATTCTCTGTTTAGCCCTCTACCAAGTGTTTAATTGGATTGCTTGATTTGTTGCTTTTTAACTTCTTGAAATCTTTATATAGTCTAGATATTAGCCCTCTGTCAGATACAGGGTGGGTGAAGATCCTTTCCCATTCTATAGGCTGTTTTGTTCTGATGACAGTGTCCTTTGCATTACAAGGGCTTTTCAGTTCCATGAGGTCCCATTTATTGATTGTTGATTTTAGAGCCTGTGCATTGGCGTTCTGTTCATGAAGTTGTCTCCTATGAAAATGAGTTCAAGGTTCTTCCCCACCATTTCTCCTAACCGATTTAGTATGTCTGGTTTTATATTGGTTTTGTTGAGCCACATACACTTTATTTCTGTGCAGGGTGATAAAAATGTATCTATTTGCATTTTTCTACCGGTAGACATCCAGTTAGACCAGCACCATTTGTTGAAGATGCTATCTTTTTTCCATTGTATGGTTTTGTCAAAACTCAAGTATCCTTAGGTATGTGGGTTTATTTCTGGGTCTTCTATTCAATTCAATTGATCCACCATTCTGTTTCTGTGCCAATACCATGCAGTTTTTATTACTATTGCTGTGTAGTACAGCTTGAGATCAGGAATGAAGATACCTCCTACCTCCGGGTGATCTGTTGTTGTACAATATTGTTTTAGAAATTCTAGGTATATTTTGTTTTTCCATATGAAATTGAGACTTGTTCTTTCAAGTTCTGTAAGAATTGTGTTGGTGTTTCGATGGTAATTGCATTGAAACTGTAGATTGCTTTTGGCAGGTTGGTAATTTTCACTATGTTAATCCTACCAATCAATGAGCATGGGAGATTTTTCCATCTTCTGATATCTTCTTCAAATTCTTTCCTCAGAGACTTAAAGTTTTTTTTTTTTCAAACAGGTTTTTCACATACTTGGTTAGAGTCACACCAAGGTACTTTATGTTATTACTGGCTATTGTAAAGGGTGTAGTTTCCCTAATTTCTTTCTCAGACATTTTGTCTTTTCTTTACAGAAAGGCTACGGATTTTTTTTTTTAGTTTATTTTTTATCCAGCCATGTTGCTGAAGGCATTTATAAGGTGAGGGAGTTCTCTGGTAGAATCTTTGAGGTCACTCATGTATACTATCATATCATCTGCAAATAGTGATACTTTGACTTCTTCCTTTCTGATTTGTATCCCCTTGATCTCCTTTACTTGCCTTATTGCTCTAGCTAGGACTTCAAGAACTGTGTTGAGAGAGTCTGCAGCCTTACCTTATCTCTGATTTCAGTGGGATTGATTTAAGTTTCTCTCCAGTTAGTATGGTGTTGGCTATAGGCTTGCTGTATATTGTCTTTATTATGTTTAAGTATGTGCCTTGCATCCCTGATCTCTCCAAGATTTTAAACATGAAAAGGGTTTAAATTTTGTCAAATGCATTTTCATCATCTAAAGAGATGATCATGTATTTTTTTCTCCTTCACTTTCATTTTTTTATGTGATGGATTACACTGATGGATTTCTGAATATTAAACCACCCCTTCATGCCTGAGATGAACCTTACTTGGTCATATTAGATGATATCTTTGATGTCTTCTTAGATTCGGTTTGTAAGTATTTTATTGAGTATTTTTGCGTTAATTTTTATAAAATAGATGGGTCAGAAGTTTTCTTTTTTTGTTGGGTCTTTGTGTGGTTTAGGTATCATGGTGACTGTGGCTCTTTAGAATAAGTTTGGTTATGTTCCTTCTGTTTCTGTTTTGTGGAGTAATTTGAAGAGAATTGGAGTTAGCTCTTCTTTGAAGGTCTGGTAGAAAAACCATGCGCAAAAAACCATGTGCAAAAACCATCTGGCCCTGGGCCTTTTTTAGAAGGGAGAGTTTTGATGACTGCTTCCATTTCCTTTAGGGATACAGGAATATTTAATCTATTTACCTGAACTTGATTTAATTTTGGTAAATGGACTCTATCAACGAAAATTTTCCTTTAGGTCTTCAAATTTTGTGTCACATAGGCTTTTGTAGTAAAACCTAATGACTGCTTGAATTTTCTCAGTGTTTGTTCTTATGTCCCCCTTTTTGTTTCTTATGTTGCTGAAGTGGGTAGTTTCTCTCTGCCTTTTGGTTAGTTTGGCTAAGGGTTAATCTACCTTGTTGATTTTCTCAAAGAACTCTTGGTTTCATTGATTCTTTGAATTGCATTCTTTGTTTCTAATTCATTGATTTCAGCTCAGAGTTTTATTATTTCCAACAGTATACTCCTCTAGGGTGTATCTACTTCTTTTTTTTTCCCTAGGGCTTTTAGGTGTACCATTAAGTTGTTTGTGTGAGATGTCTCAAACTTCTTTTTGTAGGCACTTAGTGCTATGAACTTTCTTTTTAACACTGTTTTTATTGTGTCCCATAAGTTTGGGTAAGTTGTGCCTTCATTTTCATTGAATTTTAGGAAGTCTCTGGTTTCTCTTTCATTTCTTCCCTGACCAAGCTGTCACTGAGTAGAGAGTTGTTTAATTTCCATATGTATGTAGGCTTTTTGTTATTTATGTTGCTGTTGAGGTCTAGATTTAGGTTATGGTGGTCTGATAGGATACAACAGATTAATTCGATCTTCTTGTATCTGTTGAGGCTTACATTGTACCCAAATTTATGGTCACTTTGGCTAAGGTTCCATGAGGGGCTTAGAAGAAGTAATATTCTTTTGAGTTTGGGTGAAAAGTTCTGTAAATACCTATTGGGTCTATTGGATTTAGGACCTTTGTAAATGTTATTATTTCCCTATTCAGCTTCTGTCTAGATGATCTGTCTCTTGGTGAGAGTGGAGTGTTGAAGTCTTCCACTATTAAGGTGTTGGGTTCAATGTGTGATTTGATCTTTAATATGTTTCATTTACAAATGCAGGTGCTCTTGTATTTGGGGCATAGATGTTCAGGATTGTGATGTCCTCTTGGTAGATTTTTCGTTTGATGACAATGAAGTGCCCCTCCTCATCTATTTTGATTAATTTTGGCTGAAAGTTTATTTTCTTAGATATTAGGATAGCTACTTCAGCTTGTTTTCTGGGTCCATTTGCTTGGAAAAACTTTTTCCAGCCCTTTACTCTGAGGTAGTGATTGTCTTTGTTGCAGACATTTTTTTCTTAGATGCAGCAGGATGTTGGATCCTGTTTCTGCAACCATTCTGTTAGTCTGTGTCTTTTTATTGGGGAGTTGAGTCCATTGATGTTGATAGATAGATAATAGTAACCAATAAATGTTAGTTCCTTTTATTGTGGAGTTGGTTGTGTTACTGTGTTTCTATGCTTGTTTTCTTTTAATTTTTTTTTATTTTGAAGTTATATGTCCTGGTTTGGTTTGGTTTGGTTTGGTTTGGTTTGGTTTGGTTTGGTTTGGTTTGGTTTGATTTGGTTTGTTTGGTTTGGTTTGGGGGGATGTAGTTGATTTTGTTAGATTGGAGTTTTCCTTCTAGTATCTTCTGTAGAGCTGGGTTGCTGTGTAGATAGTGTTTAAGTTCAGGTTTGTCATGAAATACTTTGTTTTCTTCATTTATGTTCATTGAAAGCTTTTCTGGGTATAGTAGTCTGGTTTGGCATCTGTGGTCTCTAAGAGTCTGCATGACATCTACCCAGGCCCTTCTGGATTTCATAGTTTCTGTTGAGAAGTCTGGTGTGATTCTGATTGGTCTACCTTTATATGTTACTTGGCCTTTTTCCCTTGCTGCTTTTAATATTTTTCTTTGTTCTGTAAATTTAGTGTTTTGACTATTATGTGACATGAGGAGTTTCTTTTTCGGTGTAGTCTATTTTGTGTTCTCTACGCTTCTTGTACTTTTATGGATATCTCTTTAAGTTGGAAAATTTTTATTCTATGATTTGCTTGAAAATATTTTCTGGACCTTGGAGCTTGGGATTTTCTTTTTCATCTATTCTTATTATTTTTAGATTTAGCCTTTTCGTAGAGCTTTTTATTTCTTGGATGTTTTGTGTTTGGAACTTTTCTGATTTTCCCTTTTCTTTTAGAGATATATCAATTTCTGCAACTGTATCTTCAGTGTTTGAGATTCTCTCTTCCATCTCTTATATTCTGTTAGTGGTCCCCGATCTTTTCTCTAAGTTCTCCAACTCCAGGGTTTTCTCTGCTTGTATTTTCTTTATTGATTCTAAATTGATTCTTTATTGATTTTCATATCTTGTACCATTTCCTTCATCTGTTTGAATGTGGATTCCTGTCTTTCCATGATGGCATATAGGTTTTTTTTTTATTCATTTCCTCTTTATGTGCCTCTATCTGTGTGGGCTATATTTGTCTGTATTTCTTTGAGACCTTTGTTCCTTTCCTCTTTGTGTGCCTCTAATAACTCGATAAGCATAGATTTGAGAGCATTTTCTGTTGTTTCCAATGAATTAAAATATTCATTTATTTTTGGGGTTGCTTGTGAAGCCATGATGTCCTCATTTTTGTTGGATGTGTTTTTACCCCGAACTCTAGCCCTCTGCTTATCTGCAACCTTTGCTGTTTGTTCCTGTAGTCTGTACTTCAGACTGGATCCTTCTTTCTCTGGAGTCTGGAGTACTCTTCAAGCAGATGAGAGATGTCCACTGGTTAGAGAGTGAATGTTGGTGTTTCAGCTGTAGCTAAGGGATTAAGGATGCAGATTCCTATGTGCAAGCATTGGACTGTGAATGGAAGTGTGCCTTGAAGGACAGAGTACTAGAGTGTGTAGATGCCCTGAAGAGTGGAACTTAAGCACAGGTGGGGGTGATGGTGCTGTTCGCAGGCACAGTGCACACGCACAAGTTCCCTGAATGCCTCAGTGGCCCATAGACCTGTCTTACTGTCCTCCAGGTATTCAGATCTGTCTGTGTTGCACCATTTTAGCTCCAGGAATTATTTTCCTGGATGCCATTGGGAGACCTACAGAACAGGGACTTCAATGTTGAGAAGCTGTCTCAAGGACTCCTATGTTGCCCACAGTGGGAGTGTGGGTAGCAGGGACCCTGGACCTGGGGTTCTGCATACATTCACTTACAGGCACCCTCTCTAGCTGGCAGGCCTATGTGGAAAGTACAGGAGTTTCCCCTGTTCTCTACTCCCATATTTGAGCACATGTGAGTAAATGAAAGTGTAGGAGGTCTGTCAGCTCAACAGTGTCTGCTGTTTGGCTGCAGGACAGGGAGACCCATACTTGGAGCAGCTTCCTCTGCAATCTCAGTCACCAAGCACAGAGGATCCTTCTTAGAGCAACAATTGCTTCCTCTTCTGAGCAGGGAGGCCCATGGTTGGGGCAAGGGGAAGTGTAGAGTGTTCAATATTTGCCACTCTCTGGCCCTAGAGACGTCCAAAGGTGACCTCGATCCAAACTGTCCCAGTTCATGGTTGTCCCCTCTCACCCAGAAAGCCTCTATGTAGATGTTCTGGGTTCAGCTATCCCTTCACCCAGAAATTTCGCAGTTTCGGATTGTGTGCCCCTCAGATAGGGTGTGTGCTGGTAGCCACCATCTTGGATCTCTTTACACAGATATATTACGGTACTTTATTCATATTTGTCCCCAATTATCATATACACATATGGCATTATATTTTGTTCTTGTTATCCTGCACGCCACTAACACCAATCTCTATTCTCCCCTTCACCTCTATGCTTTTGAAGTTCAAGGACCAATTTATAGAGTTTGAGAGCACAACAGGCAGGTAAGCTGTAAATCTTGGAACCTACTGGACAAAGGGAGATACAGAAGAAGAATAAAGCCATGCTTTTTGCACTATGCCAGCAATGGAAGTTGGCAAGAAGCTGTAGGATGGGAGAAGGAGATTGTATTCAGACAAAGCATTAAGAAATCCCAGGGTGCCTGCTTTCTTTGAACTGGTTCCCTCCTCCACACAAATGGTCCCTCCTTCTACATTTATACCTCATGTATTCTATTACCCATCTTCTCTCCTTTATACCACTTAATTAGTTTTTATTTTGAGATAAGGTCTTCAAATGTACCTCTGACTGCACTGGAACTCAATATATATCCCTAATAGGTCTGGAACTCACAGTAATTCTCCTGCATCAGACTCCCTGTTGCCATCACTACAAAAATAAACTGCTACACCAATAAACTACTACACCTGACTATGAGTATAGTTTGATAAGTTCATTAATATACAGTCATTGATATGAATTGTCAATGCAGTGCTCAACAGAAAAACTCTTGGCTTCTAAGTAGCTAGAAGCACCAATGCTACAGCTTCTAAAATAAAAGCTAAAGACACACAACAGACAGGCAGAAGTGTGAAGATTGCTATTTACATGGTATGTGGAAGAAAGAATGGAGAAGAGATAAACCTCATATACATGCCACAAAACTAATTTAATAACTAAAGGTTCTATGTTTGTATTTCTGGAGAATGTGTCTGACTGCTCTTTGCCTAGGGTTTGCCACCACACAGTGTTCAAACAGTGAGTTTCAAATAATGGCGATGAAAATATTATACACAAAACATTAAGCAAAACACTAATAATAATACTTCTCTCAGAGCCTCCTATGACAGACATGAAAGAATTACCACACAAATGTATCTTGGCAAGCAAAATGTCATCTATACATCCACCAGATAAATATTTACTTTGAACCTCCTCTCTGCCAGTCACTGTGACATAAAAGGTTGTTAAGTCCTTTCCCCAAAAGTGTTGTAAAACAGAGACAAAAGTCAGATGGCATCTAAAGTGCCACATAATCAATGATCTAGTGGCTAAAAATGAAATTTGGGGTGCTTTGCTGTAAGGAGAAGCTCCAAGGATTTTATTTTTTTCCAGCATTGACACATTTATTTCCTTTTTGTTGTTGTTGTTACATTTTATTAACTCTGTATCCCAGCTGTATCCCACTCCCTCATTCCCTCCCAAACGCTCCCTCCCTCCCTCATCTTCTCCCTGCCTCTTTCCAAGTCCACTGATAGGGGAGGACCTCCTGAAGATGAAAGGGGAGGAGCTCCAAGGGTTTTAAAAAGAGACTCATGAGGTACCTGTACTAAGTGCTAAAGTTACATAGATAACTTAACATACTTACTTCCATTCTGGAAACTCCAGGAGCTTACGGAAGACAAAAGGGAAATGGTGCAATTTACCATCCAAAAATGCAAACAAGTAAAATAAGCTAATCAGAGTATATTGTGGGAACATGAAGAAAGGAGCTACAAATTCTGAATGTTGTCCAACCTCTTTTTCATAGCTCAACTGCACTTCTACCACTACAACAGAGCCAGGCATAATGACTCATGCTTTTAATCCCAGCACTTGGGAGGCAGAGGCAGGCAGATTTCTGTAAGTTCAAGTCCAGCCTTGGTTACAGAGTAGTTTCTAAGAGAACAGGGCTATGTAAAGAGAACTTGTTTCAAAACACACAAAACAAAACAAAACAAAACAAAACAAAAAACAAAACAAAAAAAAAAACACATGAACTTTTCGAGTCTTCATAGAGGTGAAGCTACTCATGCCCAACGGGAGACCATATTGACTTCTGAATTCCTATTCATTTCATTGTAAGAGCTCTAACAAACATTATCAGCCCCCAAATCCTTCTTCCCCTTCCCTTCAAAGCTGAGTTATCTGCTTTTTATTTGGAAATCTGGGTTTATACATAAGGGTCTGAAAGAATTAATTAGTTCTACTAACATTATGCACCTCAAAGAAGAAATCTAAAAATCGGTTACTCTTTCTGTGGCTAGGATACAGCTCAGTTATAAAGTACTAACATAATTTGCATTGAGGTTCAATTTCCAACTGCAAAAACAAAACAGAGTATCTACTCAATGAGTGCTGGGAGAAACTCAATCAATTGTGCCATCCATTGCACACAATAAGAAGACTTGTAAATTTAGAACCAGAAAGACACACAGCCAGGGAGTCTGAAGGAATCTCTGAAATATGTTAAGTATGTCAACTACATAACTTGACAGATCAGTAAATTAAGGAAAAAAACACTGAAGACCCAACAAGTGGTTGACAGTACTGTGTTAAAAGCACAAGGCTTAGGTTAATGGAGAAATAGTAAGTTTTCCTATGAGAATTATGAGAGCTCATGAGAAAAGAAAAAATGAGAGCTCTAAGATCCACCTGATACATCTCCCCAACCACTGGAAATCCCCACTCCAATATCAACCCTGGAAAAAAATGAGTTGGCCTCGTTAAAGTCATTCCCAATTTTTCTTATGTTATTCCCTCATCCCCTCCATAAACACATTAAACTACCACCTTAGGATGTAAAGCGAAACAATTGGTTGGCTCCCTTTTTGAATATTTAATTTAGTTAAATGGAAATAAAATATGTACGGAATAAAACAGAAACAAAGATTAAGAGAAGAAGCTCTACTTTTAAAGGCATTCCCTATGCTTACCATATACACTGATGGAGTAAGTTCATTTTTGTTTTTGTTTTTTTCAATGATTTCATTTTTTTTATTTTTACTAATTTCACTTTGTATCCCAGCTGTATCTCTGCTCCCCTCCCAATTCCATGCACCTTCCTCTTCTTCTCCTATGTCCCTCAACCAAGTCCAATGATAGTGAGGTCCTCCACCCCTTCCATCTGACCCTAGTCTACCAGGTCTCATCAGGACTGGTTTCATTGTCTTCTTCTGTGGCCTTGGTAAGGCTGCTCCCCTTTAGTGGGAAGTGATCAAAGAGCCAGCCACTGAGTTCATATCAGAGACAGTCCCTGTTCTTATTACTGGGGAACCCTCTTGGATGCTGAGCTGCCATGGGCTACATCTGTGCAGGGGTTCTAGGTTATCTCCATGCATGGTCCTTGATTGTAGTATCAGTCTCACAAAAGAACCCTGTGACCAGATTTTTTGGTTGTGTTGCTCTCGTTGTGGAGTTCCTGTCCCCCCCCCCCAGGTCTTTCTATCTCCCCTTTCTTTCATAAGATTCCCTGCACTCTGCCCAAAGTTTGGCTATGAGTCTCAGCTTATGTTTTGATACCTTGTGGGCAGAGTCTTTCAGAGGCCCTCTGTGAACAGGATCCTGTCCTGTTCCCTGTTGTCTCCCTCTTCTGATGTCTGTCCTGTTTGCCTTTCTGGATAGGAATTGAGCATTTTAGCAAGAGTTCTCCCTCTCGATTAGTTTCTTTAGGTGTACAGACTTTAGTATGATTATCCTATATTATATGTCTAATATCTACTTATAAGTGAATATATAGCATGTCTGTCTTTCTGCTTCTGGGATACCTCACTCAGAAGATGGCTCAGAGGTTAAGAGCACTGGCCGCTCTATCAAAAGGTCCTGAGGTGTCAGAAGCCCTGTTTTTTTTTTTTTTTTTTTTGAAACCGGGTTTCCCTGTGTAACAAGAGTCCTGGCTGTCCTGGACTCACTTTATAGACCAAGCCGGGCTCAAACTCACAGCGATCCACCTGCCTATGCCTCCCCAAATAATTAGATTAATGGTGTGCACCACCACACTCAGTTGACTTCTGTTTTTTTTTTTTTTTTAAAAAAAAGGCATAATTAACAAGTATTACTCCAAAGTGTCTGTGTCATTTTTATTTGATTCTTTTGCTTTTGTTTGAAACAAAGCCTTTATATATAGCCCAAGGTGGTCTTGAACTCATGCTTCCCTTCCTCAGCTTTTCTGGTGCTAAGATTACAGGTAGGTGCCAACACACCCAGGTCCCAAAGGTTTCTTGTATTTTAGAGGGCATAGACCTCTGGTATGAAAGAGGAAGCAATGTGATTCATCCTGTATGGTCAGAAAACACCTGTGGGGAAAAAAACAGGTTTGAGGTGAACAAATGCAAGAGTACAGAGATGAAGCATGACCTTCCTTCCATGAACCTGAGTAAGCCTTTGGAGGTCATCACAAAATGAAGCAAGGAGTGAGAAGACAATTCCCAATTTGAAAAGTGAACATACATGAAACAAAAAAACTTCAGTAAAGCAAAGGACAGTCTCATCAAAACAAAACGACTGCCTACAAACTGGGAAAAGATCTTCACCAACCCTACATCTGACAGAGGGCTAATATCAAGAATATATAAAGAACTAAAGAAGATAAACACCAACAAACTAAGTAATCCAATTTCAAAATGTGATACAGAGCTAAATAGAAAATTCTCAAAAGAGATTGAATGGCAGGAAGCACTTAAAGAAATGTTCAACATCCTTAGTCATTTAGGAAATGCAAATCAAAATGACCCTGAGATTTCACCTCACACCCATCAGAATGGCTAAGATCAAAAAATTCAAGGGATGATGCATGGTAGAGAGGATGTGGAGAAAGGGGAACCCTCCTCTATTGCTGGTGTGAATGTAACCTTGTACAACCACTTTAGAAATGAATCAAAATTTAGGAATAATGCTACCTCAAGATCCAGCTATATTACTCCTAGACATAAACCCAAAAGATGTCCCACCATTCATAAGGACATTTGCTCAACTATGTTAATAGCAGATGGAAAACAGCCTAAATGTCCCTCAACTGAAGAATGAATACAGAAACTGTTTCACATTTACACAATGGAATACTCTTCAGCTATTAAAAACAAGGGAATCATGAAATTTGCAGGCAAATGGTGGGAACTAGAAAAGATCATTCTGAGTGAAGCAGAAAGACACATGTGATACATACTAACTTATAAGTGGATATTAGCCATACAATATAGGATAAACATACTAAAATCTGTAGTCCTAAAGAGGCTAAACAACAAGGAGAACCCTAGAGAAAATTCTTAATCCTCATTCAGAAAGGAAATCGGGATAGACATTAAAAGTAGGAGAAGACAGGGAACAGGACAGGAACCTTCCATAGGGGGCCTCTGAAAGACTACTCATCAAAGTATGGAAGGAGATACTGAGTCTCATAGCCAAACTTGGAGCATAGTGCAGGAAATCTTATGGAAGAAGAAGGAGATAGAAAGACCTGGAGGGGATTGGAGCTCCACAAGGAGACCAACAGAGCTAAAAATCCTGGGCTCAGGGGTCCTACAGAGACCAATACTCCAACCAAGGACCAAGCATGGAGAAGATCTAGACCCCCTGCTTAGAGAAAGCCCATAGGCTGCTCAGTTTACTAGTGGGTTCCCTAGTTAGAGGGGCAGAGGCTGTCTCTGACATAAACTTAGTGGCTGGCTCTTTGATCATCTTTCCCTGGGGGTGCAGCTTTGCCAGGCCACAGAGGAAGATGATGCAGCCATCCCTGATGAGATCTGATAGGAAAGGGTCAGATGGAAGGGAAGGAGGACTTCCCTTATCAGTGGACTAGGGATGGGGCATAGGAAGAGAAGAGGGAGGGTGGCTAGGACTGGGAGGAGATGAAGGAGGGGGCTACAGACAGGATACAAAGTGAATTAATTATTTATTAATTAATTAATTAAAAGGAAAAATGAAGATACAAGGCTATTATATACCAAATATTTCTTCACTCCCCCTTTGTAACTCTTGAAATAAGTTTCTGGATTTAAATACTTCATATCTTTCTAATACAGTGAACTGATAAAGCTTTCAAAGAGATCTGAACAAATGGATTCTTTTAAATATGGCTTCAAAACCAATAGTTATTACTAGTCAGACTCAAAGGGGGGGGGGGAATCTTTACACATTCTAGTTAAGAACTGCTCTTATCTCAAGACCTGCTCATTCTAACAGAAGGGAATTACATGTCTCTTACTGATATCCATGTTCTACTTCGAAATTTGACCAAAATCAAATAACGGAAAAGATGAGAGAGTAGGGAGGAATGAAAAAATAATTTATCTCCACAAACAAAGGCCTTATAGGGGCCCTTTAAAGCCCAATTTACACAGATGCTTCAGGATTCTTTTTTTTTTTTTTTTACCTAGATCAAAGAACATAGTTTTGAATTTGCAGCTACACTAACTCAGACCCCAGAGACTCCAATTGCATAATACCTCGTAGCCTGGGCCTATGGAAACCACATATCTTCTTGAGGTTACTAGATAGGTTTCACAGTCAAGTGTTATGATTAACTCGAAGTACTTCCTTCAAGAGAGATGGAGGGTACCGCATTTCTCTTATCCTCTGTGCGAATCTAAGAATGATAACTCCTTTAGAAATGTGATATAGCAGCCTGTGATAGTGAAAGTGACTGCAATTTTAGAGAAAGCCAGAAGGTTGAAAACAACTCTTTTTCTTACTTACCTTATCCCAGTATGCTAATCAAGCTAAAACAGGAGATCACATTGTCTCTTCTACAGGCTAGAAGTTAATTGCTCTGAGGCACCAGAGATGGGCTTCATATAGGCCAAGTACTTATCCCAGGCATATATAAACTTTTTAGGAGCTATGAAAACTTCAAGCACTTTCAAGTGGTTTCAAGTACGTTAGTCATGCTTTGCACAAAGCATAATAAATCTGGTGGATGGTAAAAATAATAATGTTGTTAGTCCAAACAGCTTGAATGTGAATCATCCACTCCAGCAATCCAGATTGATTTAATGCCCTTTGGACAGAATGACTCACTTCTTTCCTGGAGGACTAATGGATAATCAGTGTCTCATTTAGGCCCCATTCACACTCCTCTTTGATTCTGCATGAAGAAAACAAGCTGATGGTTTCCTGTGATCAGGCTCTATGTGATTGTGCCTCAATTGGAAAGACCTTAGCTATTACAGAAAACTGAGGGCTGTAATCCCGTCTACCTTATATTTATCAGATCTCTTTGGTAATTGATATTATCTAAACACAATAACAAAGAGGACAGTGTGAGCCAGAGAAAATAAAAATCTTGGCATAGCTTGGGGAAAACAGTATTATTGCTACTTTCAAATAAAAAACAACTCAGCATTTGAACATCTGTCATATACTTAACTTGGACTGGAAATCTATCTTGTGCAATACAATCTTTACCCTTAATGTTTATTTATTGTTATTATTGTTATTCTTATTCTTCTTATTATTATTATTATCAAATGTAAGTCTATTTATACTTACTTTTTTAAAAAGGAACATTTAGATTCAAAATTCATTTAGAAAATATTATCTCAGAATCACACTAAGACAATTAGGAATTATTAACAACTGACAGATCATTTACAAATTGAAGGTGAGTGTTCTATTTAAGAATAGTTTATTTAATGCTGAAAAAATTTTGGCTACTTTTATGGAATGGAAATACGAAGTTTTTCAAGATTCTAAGTCATATCCAAGGCATCCCCACAATTAACTTGCAATTTGAAGACTTGAATCTAGATGGTTTTCTTATCTAAATTCTAATCTCACAATCAAGATGCTTTTCTTTGTCTGTTCTTGCAGTCTACAGTAAAATACTTGTGCTGAAATTAAGAGGAAACATTGTGTGCCTCTTTTGTTACGCTGTCATAAACATTTGCTTCAGTAACAGAGAATGATCCCAGAACTTTCCCTACTTGGAAGAAGTTTCTCTGTTTTTAAGGAAATTATGTACTCAGGCAGAGAAACTGCCAGATATCTGCTATACTCACTATGCTGGTAGATTGGTGCCTAGCACAATTGTCATCAGAAAGGCTTCACCCAGCAGCTGATGGAAACACATGCAGAGACCCACAGACAAATATTAGAAGGAGCTCATGGAATTCTTCAGAAGACTGGGAAAAAGGAATAGAGGTGCCATGGGGATCAAGAACACCACAAGAAAACCCACATAATCAACCAATCTGGGCTCAAAGAGTCTCACTGAGATTGAACTGACAATGAGGAAGCCTGCATGGGACTGACCTAGGCCCTCTTCACATGTATTGCAATTGTGTAGCTTGCTCTTCTTGTGGTACTTCTAACAATGGGAACAGGGACTATCTCTGACACTGTTGCCTGCTTTTTGGAATCCCTATCCTTCCACTGGGTCAACTCATCAATAAAAGGAGAGGTGCCTAGTCCTACTGCAACTTGATATACCATGTTTGGTTCATATCCATGGGAGGCCTGTCCTTTTCTGAAGAGAAACAGAGGAGGAGTGGATGGAGGAGAAGACAGAGGCAAGGTGTGGAGGAAGGACTGGGAAGAGATGAGGGAGGGGAAATTGCTGTCAGGATGTAAAAAAAAAAAAATTTTAGAAGGAAAAAAAGTTTGTCAATCTTGTTTATCATTTCAAAGCAATAAGGAGAATCAGGAAAGAGTTGAGAGAAAGGAAAGAATATGATCAACCTATACTGTACGTCAAATAACATACAGAGTAAACATATTTAGGAATATCTGTGCATATATATATATATATACATAAAATACATCTATTTTAAAAGGAGTCCATGAATCTGAAGGAGAGCAGAAAAGGATATATGGGAGGAGGATTTGGAGAGAGGAAAGGGAAAAAAGAAATATAATAATATAATTATATTATAATCTCAAAAATATTGTAAAAAACAAAGATTGCATTGGAAATCCCAAAGAAAACAAATGAATAAAATAAAGAATTAGTTATTTGCATCATTGATTCTTTGTAGTGTTTTTTATCTATATTTTATTATTAATTTCATTCCTGATTTTAATTCTCTGTTCCCATCTACCGCTTTTAGGGATTGGCTTGCTTTTGTTTTTCCAAGGCTTTTCTCCAGGCACATCATTAAATTATTAATATGAGAGCTCTCAATTTTTTATGCAGACACTTTGCACCATAAAATTACCTCTTAAAACTGCCTGCATTGTGCCCCAAAAACTTTTGATGTATACTGTGTTTTCCTTTTCATTTAATTCAAGGATTTTTAAATTTTCTTTTTTGATGTCCTCCTTAACCCAATTATCATTCAGCCACATGTTGTTCAGATTTCTTAAATTAGTGTATTTTCTGTATTTTTATTGCTATTTATATCTACCTTTATTCCACTGTAGTTAGATAAGAATACCAGATTATTTCAGTTTCCCTATATTTTTGATATTTTCTTTGTAACCTAAATTATGATGAGTTTTGAAGAACATTATACTGGCTTCTGAGAAGAATGTGTATGCTTTCGTATTTCAGTAGAATGTTCTGCAGTTGTCTGTTAGGTCCATTTGATTTGTGATATCAATCACAATGTTTCTCTGTTTAAATTTTGTCTGGGTTAACTTTATTTGATGATAGTGTGGTATTGAAGTTTTCCACTATCACTATATGTTATGAGGGTTAGAAGTATTTCCTTTATGAAGTCGGGTCCACCTACTGATATAATTTTTTTTCTAAATGGCCACGCTGTCAAACTGCCTTCTAAATATTTATGTTTCTATCCATGGATTTGTGGTGCATTAAACCTTCTTCAGATAAGCTTTTTAATGCTGTGGGCAGTGACTGATGTAGTGATGCATTAGAACTCAAAGTGCTGAGAATTAGTGACTGCAAGTGCTCATCCATAGATAGAACATCTATATCAGCTCCCACCAACAACAACACTCAAACAACATCTCAGAAGAGCAGATTGAATAAGGTGAGAGCCAGAAAATGAGAGTAGTGTGCAATGTTTTCCTCTGGACATGAAGTTTTACACATAAACACACAGTAGCTGTGGTTACTTATTCACAAAGTCAAGCCAATTAAAATTTGCTCTTTGACCTCTCCCCCCAAGGGAGGAGCAGCCTTGCTAGGCCACAGAAGAGGACATTGCAACCAGTCCTGATGAGACCTGATAAACTAGAGTCAGATAGAAGGGGAGGAGGTCCTCCCCTATCAGTGGACTTGGAGAGGGGCAGGGAGGAGATGAAGGAGGGAGGGTGGGATTGGGAGGGAATAAGTGAGGGGGCTACAGCTGAGATACAAAGTAAATAAACTTAATAAAATTAAGTATAAATAAATTTATATAAATAAAATTAAGATTAAAAAGTTAAAATTAAAATTTAAAAAATTAAACAATGAAGTGGGGGAGGGGCTTCATACTCAACATCCTTGGTCAACAGGAAAATGCAAATTAAACCGACCTTGAGATTTCACCTTACACCAATCAGAATGACTAAGATCAAAAACTCAAGTGACAATACATACTGGAGAGGATGTGGAGAAAGGGGAACCCTCCTCCATTGCTGTTGGGAATGTAAATTTGTACACCCACTTTGAAAGTAAAAGTGGTGCTTTCTCAGATAATTAGAAATAGCTCTTCCTCAAGATCCACTTATACCACTCCTAGGAATATATCCAAAAGATGCTCAAGTACGCAACAAGGACACTTGCTCAACCATGTTTGTAACAGCTTTATTCATAATAGCCAGAACCTGGAAAAAACTCAGATGCCCCTCGATGGAGAAATGGATACAGAAATTGTGGTACACTTACACAATGGAATAATTCTCAGCAATTAAAAACAAGGAAATCATGAAATTTCCAGGCAAGTGGTGGAAACTAGAAAAGATCAACCTGAGTGAGGTATCCCAGAAGCAGAAAGACACACACGGTATATACTCACTTATAGGTGGTGGATATTGGACAAATTATATAGGATAAGCATACTAAAATCTGTACACCTAAAGAAGCTAAGCAAGAAGGAGGACCCTGAGTAAGATGATCAATCCTCACTCAGAAAGAAAAATGGGATGGACATTGGAAGAAGGAGAAAACCAGAAACAGGACAGGAACCTACCACAGAGGGCCTCTGAAAGACTCTGAAAGCAGTGTATCAAAGCAGATGCTGAAACTCATAACCAAACTTTGGGCAGAGTGCAGGGAATCTTCGGAAAGAAGGGGAAGATAGTAAGACCTGGAGAGGACAGGAGCTCCACAAGGAAATCAACACAACCAAAAAATCTGGGCACAGGGGTATTTTCTGAGACCAATACTCCAACCAAGGACCATTCATGGATATAACCTAGAACCCCTGCTCAGATGTAGCCCATGGCAGCTCAGTATCCAAGTGAGTACCCTAGTAAGGGGAACATGGGCTGTCTCTGACATGAACTCAGTGACTGGCTCTTTGATCACCTCCCCCTAAGTGGAGAGCAGCTTTACCAAGCCACAGAGGATGACAATGCAGCCAGTCCTGATGAGACCTGATAAGCTAGGGTCAGATGAAAGGGGAGGAAGACCTCCCTTATCAGTGGACTTGGAGAGGGGTATGGGAGGAGATGAAGGAGGGTGGAATGGGGAGGGAAAGAGGGAGGGGGCTACAAGTGGGATGCAAAGTAAATAAATTGTAATTAATATAAAAATAAAAATTTAATTAAAAAATAAGCAGGGACAGGTAGAGATAGGATACCTAGAGCACACTAGTGAGCTACTCTAGTCTAATTGGTGTGCTCCAGAACCATGAGAGATCCTTTTAGTCTTGTCAGCCTTGGCTGGATTTCAAACTAAGCACTAACAGGAAAACCTTTGGGAATAGCAGTCAGAGATTTTCTCGATTACTTTAATTGAAGGAGAAAGTCCCACTTTAAATGTGGGTAGTGCCTTCCGTTGACACCCCAGACAAAAAGAAGTCTGAGTAACATTTTACCTTTTTTCTTCTTGCCCTATATTATGCTGACAAGTACATGTATCCTATTGACATATTTTTTCTGCTGTTTTTATTGCTGACATTAGAACCAGGTTCTCCAGTTTGCCAATGTGGAATGGAAACCAGTGACTCAAGGAATTCTCCAGGACATCAGTACCAGTGTGAAAGTGTTAAGGCATTCAGCCTTATACTCAGTAACCTACCTACTGGTTCTCACTCTTTCCATTATTGGACTACCTAGATCATATCAAATAAGCCAATCTAATAAATTTCTTTTTAACATATATTCATTCTATTGGTTATGTTCCTCTAGAGTAGTGGTTCACAACCTTCCTAATGCTGCAACCCTTTAATAAATTTCCTCATCTTGTGGTGGCACCCTACCATAAAATTATTTTCATTACTACTTCATAACTGTAATTTTGTTGTAATGAATCATAATGTAAATATCTGTATTTTCCAGTGGTCTCAGGAACCCTTATGTAAGTGTTGGGAACCTCCCAAATGGTTCATGACCCACAGGTAGAGAATCACTGCAGTACATACTCCTACTAATACAGAGACAGGTGGTGTTTCTGAGAATGGACACCTCTGGATTCCACACACATGTACACACACACACACACACACACACACACACACACACACACACATTTTTTATAAGTTATGGTTATATATCTATAACTCCTTATGAGTTCTTTTTTTATATTTTTCCTTTTTTCCTTAGAGTTCTTAAACTTCTTTCCTTCCTTCTATTATTTGCATATTTGCCAATCTCTCTGTTTCTTCCATTATCCTCTCCTCATTCCTCATCTATACCCTTTCCCTACTTTTCCCTTATTTTCTCCTTCTGTCTCCCTCTATCTCCTTTCTTCTTTTCCTCCTCTTTATTCTTCTTCTCTCTCTTCTCTTTCTCTTTCTCTTTCTCTTTCTCTTTCTCTTTCTCTTTCTCTTTCTCTTTCTCTTTCCTCTAAGGGGTTACCAGATTCTTAAGGCATTACTTACTCTAAACCAAAAAAGATAAAATGTCCTGTTTCTAAATTGCATATTTTAATATAACTCCAAAGCTGCAATGAACTTTAATGACCATCTAGTTGTCGGTGTCAATCATTATAACCTATTTTTATTGTCATTCAGAATTCAGCAATTGTCTTCCGAATTAGCCACTGGAATACATGGCAATCAGAAGAAGAGGAGAAGGAGGAGGAGGAGGAGGAGGAGGAGGAGGAGGAGGAGGAGGAGGAGGAAGAAGAAGAAGAAGAAGAAGAAGAAGAAGAAGAAGAAGAAGAAGAAGAAGAAGAAGAAGAAGAAGAAAAGCATTTTCTCATATTCCCATAAACTCATGGGGATAAAACACTGTGATAATTTGGCTAAACTGCAATTTGTAAAGGACATAATTAAGTAGAACAATGGAAGTGCCCTCTTCTGTTTGGCTCAGACAAAGACACCCACAACGTGGCTCTTAATTCAGTGATAAGCTCTAATAGTGTGTTTGTCCTACTATAGGCACAAAGCTGTGTTCTGCTATTACCTAACCAATACACAAAATAGTTACTCCTTCCAAATGAGCTTAGACACAAACTGACTCTCTTGAACACCAAGCACAGAATAACTAATATAAATCAACCAGAGTGATATAACAATGAAATTCATTTTACTATTGCTCTTTTAGGCTTTTCTTCATCTACATAATCTCCCTCATGTTGTAAATGTTTCTCTTTGAAGCAACTAAGAGAAAATACACATCTTAGTCTCTTTTTTAGATATTGGTAAACCTAGACCAAAGCAAAGAATTAACTTTGTCAAAAGCACTTGGTTTGATTTGGTATTAGTCTATCACTAATACAACAACAAAAAAGGGTCTTCTTGAACCAGGAAAAAATATGGAACCAAGTTTTTGCGTACAAGAAGCCAACAGATAACTGATATCTATTTCAGTTTTCTTTTCCCTTATACTGGCAAGAGAAACTGATCTGAGAAAAGCACAAGAATAAAGATGAACCATAAATTTGTTCTTAGGGGATATATCAATGAAATGTTAAAAACAGATTATTGATAAAAGTGAAAGAAAGCTGAGGGGAGTACATGCCTGTAATCCCAGCACTCAGGGAGGCAGAAGCAGGTAGATCCTGTGAGTTCAAGGGCAGCCTGGTCCACAAAGCAAGTCCAGGAAAGGAAAGGCTACACAGAAAAAACCCTGTTGTGAAAAAGCCAAAAAAAAAAGCAAACAAACAATGAATGTAAAAGAAAAGTGATTTTTAAAATTCCTTAAATTTGACCTGTCAACACCTGGCCATAAACCCATGGACATTTATGCTGTTTTAGTTTAAAAAATCTAGAAAAGATCATCCTGAGTGAGGTATCCCAGAAGCAGAAAGACACACATGGTATATACTCACTTATACTTGGATACTAGATAGGATAAACATACTAAAATCTGTACACTTAAGGAAGATAAACAAGAAGGAAGTCCCTGGGTGAGATGATCATTCCTCACTTAAAAAAGCAAATGGGATCGACATTGGAAGTAGGAAAAAACAGGAAACAGGACAGGAGCCTACCATAGAGGGCCTCTGAAAGACTCTACCTAGCAGTATATCAAAGCAGATGTTGAGACTCATAACCAAACCTTGGGCAGAGTACAGGGAATCATATGAAAGAATGGGGAGTTAGTAAGACGTGGAGAGAACAGGAGCACCACAGGACCAAATATATTTGGTCACAGGGGTCTTTTCTGAGACTGATCCTCCAACCAAGGACCATGCATAGATATAACCTAGAACCCCTGCTCAGACGTAGCCTATGGCAGCTCAGCATCCAAGTGGGTTTCCCTTGTAAGGGGAACAGGGACTGTCTCTAACATGAACTCAGTGGCTGGCTCTTTGACCTCTCACCCTCAGAACTCCGAGGGAGGAACAGTCTTGGTATGCCACAGAAAAGGACATTGCAGCTAGTCCTGATGAGACCTGATTAACTAGGGTCATATGGAAGGGGAGGAGGACCTCCCCTATCAGTGGACTTAGAGAGGGGCAGGGAGGAGATGAGGGAGGGAGGGTGTGGTTGGGAGGCAGAGAGGGAGGAAGGAGGCTACATCTAGGATCCAAAGTAAATAAACTGTAATTAATATAAAAAATAAAAAAATTAATTTAAAAAAGCTCAAATAACACATGAAGAAGTATCGTATTTCTGAATGAAAAGTGAAATAAACTTTCATAATATATATGGTTCCTAATTCACACCTCCAGGTTGAGGTTTAGATCTAAAACCATTTAAGAAGTTCTAAGCCAGACATGATGGCACACAGCTATATTCTCAGTACTTAGGGTCTGAGTCATGAGGATAATGAGTTTGAGTAGAGCCTTAACTATGTAGTGAGACCATGTTCCCAAAAATGGAAGGGGAAAGTAGGAAAAATGGAAACTAGGCATGGTGGTAGTAGCCTGCAATTCCAGCACTACAATGGTGGAATAAGAAAATCAAAAGTTCATGATAAGTCTCGGGTGTATACTGAATTTGAGGTCAGGTTGGGCTACATGACATCTGGTCCCCCAAAAAAATGAAGTAGAAAAAGAGAGGGAGAAGGAAGGAATAAAGGAGGGAGGGAAGAAGAGAGAGAAGGAAAATAAAGTTATTAAAGACTCTGGGAAAGAAATTAGCCAATAAGAGGTCAAAAATGTTGGTTTCCACAAATCACATCATCCACGTGCCTCGGTTTGTCTGTGTGTAGATTGCTAACAATGTGCAATAGTAACACAGCTTTTAATGTCTCTAAATACTTGAAACCATAAGGATCCATTTGACTCTTCATTCCCATTTTCTAAACACACTTGTTCACTAAGTTCTCTGAGTTACAATAGTGGTGTACTGGATATTATTTTCCACTTACTTGCCTAGACTACTTCATCAAGCTTCTAACTATTATCCCTGCTTGTAATCCTTCCTAGCTCAAAATATCCTCAATACTGCCACCAGAGTAATATTTCAAAGCCAACCTGGCAATGTCATGCTTCCATTAATTATATTTTCTATGTGATAAAATCCAAACAGTCTTTGTAAGAATCAGAAAATTTTCTACCTGGCTCTCCTATGCTTCTTCATGTACAACTTAATCTCAAACTACCCCTCTACTCACACTATCCTCCAAAATTTTAAATTTCTTGCAATCCTACTACATTGTCTAATATTTTATTTTATGCACTCCATTCCATTAACCTGACATATCAGATTCCACTTTCTAAAAATTTCAATCAATCCCCCAAGATCCCTTAAGAATCAGTTCAAATTTTACCTTCTAAATGATTTTTTCTAGTATTTCCATGAAAAAAAAAAACCCTCATTTATACTGCTTCAGCACCCTAGTCATACAATTATCATACTGTCTATGTTACTTGTGATGAAATAAACAGTAATATCAGATTGTTTTTAATCCTGAGTTTCTTGAAGGTTAGCTGTTTCTTTTACATATCACTATTCCAAATATATAGAATAGTACTTGTTCCAGCGTATTGCTCTGTAAATGTTTACTGAAGGGCTGGGAAGATAGATCAATAGGTAAAGGCACTTACCTCCAAACCTGACCCATGTGCATGCCCAAGCATGCATACTACAAACACACACACATACACCGAATAAATAATAAATGCCATACAAATTAAAATGTTAGATGATGTTTGACGAATAAATGAATAACTATTTATGATCGCTGTATAACATAATATATATATATAACGATCAACAAGTACAGCCTGCCTTGGCTGCTTCAATTCTCTTATTCATTTGAAGTTTTTATCTAAACATTTGGGAGATTTACCATCTTGAAAGGGAAAAAAAAAAACTTGCCTTTCCTGTAGCTTTTTTTTTTTTAACAATATCAACCACACTGTGGATATGAGGGGGAAAGACTGATCATCAAAATCTACTTTTCAGTCTTTTGATCGTGATGATTCACCGTACCCCTTCACTTCTAAACTTTATTTAGGTTCCATGGAGGAAGAACACGTCCTAAAAGTTAGTTTTTTTCCCTTTCCTAATATGCCCTACACCAATTTTGTCCCCACACAAAAGCGATGATATCCACTAACTACATTTAAATAAACTGCCAAATCATTATGCAATTTATACTGGAAGGCTGACAATACACTTAGACCTTCTCCAAGGTCATTCACCTACTCACTAATATCTGGGAAATTGCTGAGAGAAAAATAGGTAGATAACTCAATCTGTCATGTGGCTCTAAGGAGATTGTACAAATACCTCATTTCCATAACAACATTGTACTTGGTGTCCCAACATAATAAATGAATATGCTGTGACTGAAGACTAAACAGAGGCTAATGGTAAATGCATTAATTAGAGACCTGTTTACACTTCTCCTGGGAAGGACAGCCATTTGTTAGCAGCTGCTGTCATGCAAGAATACTGACTGCAGTTTGAGTTTTCACTCTGGGAATGCATATAAATTTGTAAGAGTCTCCCACGTTATAGTTTGCTGACAGACATTAATGACACTAATGAAGGCAGAAGAGCTTGATTCAAACACACAAATGATTAGAGTTGATAATAGATATGTGAACAGGGCCCTCATTAATGAATTTATTAATGATGTGGAATGGAAGCTAAGATGGAATGTCTAGACATGTATTTATAGCACCTCTACCTCTTTCAATCAAAGATAATTCTTCTAGCTCTTTGATTTATACAGCCTTTAGTATCTAAGAAAGCAGAGTATTCATATTCTAGGAAGTAAAATCCAGAGAAAAGAATAGATCCAATTATATTAGGTTAATGACAATTATGAACAAGAATAGTGTTGGAATCAAAAGATCACCAGCCCTTGTCTTAAAAAATGTATGATAATGAATGCAAATTAAATGGTTTATTCAAAGCAGAAGGAGCATTTGCTAATCATGTCAGAGCCTAGTTGAAATCCTCACTTATAGAAAAATATGAAGGTATTGTTATCAATTTACTTCTTATATTATTGATATAATAGCCACATTCTTGACAAGTAGTCAGATTTTAATATCGGAAATAGTATGGTTTGACAATACACTTTCATTCTCTTCTTTTATTCTGATTAAATATCTAATCCATTCTATTTCTTATCAAGAGAGGACAATAAAATGTCAATGTTATATAGGAGGATCATGACTTATTTATTCAGTTGCTCACATTCCTTAAAAAGACAAGTTTAACTAACTTGTAGATAGGTTTTATTGGGGACCTAAATACAAAGTTTCAAAACAATTCGTTTCAGAAAACAATTTCAAAAAGTTAATTAGTATGTTCAGTACTAGAAGCAACTAAAAACGGCAGTCACGTGATTGAGTTTTTACTGACTACTGAGAAAAAAAAAACATTACTTCAAGTAAAATGCTTGGTTAAGGGGTATTGACTATGTAAGAACATATTTAACTGTGAACAGCATATTAGTTCTATCAAGTTACATGGTTAAACTATTGTTTCTCATAACTAAATTCTAAATGTAATTATATATCCTGGAGGTTAAAACAAATAAGATCTCTGCTACATTTTTAATATTGTCTTAAAGCTTTTAAAATTTCATAATGCCAAGTAAAAGCATAAAGATGGCACTGTAACATAGGCCAAGATAAGCAATCATCCTCTTTTAGTAGGATTCTGGTTTGAATTATGGAGAGGGGTAAATAACACTAAACGCCTTTCAAAAACATTGTATGGAAATCTATGTACTACTTTAAAAGCTTCCTAAAATATGCATGTGCACACTAAACATCTAAAATAACAGGGTGGCAATGTCACTATTGATTACCACAGGCTAACAAACAAAAACCTAGTATTAGGAATAGTTTTCCTCATTGGGAGATGTTGGCCAGGAAAGTACCATAGACTCTCAAAAATTACAGACTACTGCCTATGCTATTGGTTACCTTCCAGAACTTGATAATAAGATCCTATTGCTGAAGATGCCACATACTTGAGTCATAGAACATGAAAATATCAAGCTGGTACTGACCTGAAAGCTTCATCCCAGCTGGCTAGATTTCATCATCCTGAAGATATCATGTATATTACTAGAGGAGAAAGTTAAGTATCAATCTTACCCCTACTACAAACCTTGTAACTTAAACATTACTGCCCTGGCAAGACAAGACAACCAGTACAATAATTGCATGAATGTAATGGAAGTAATGAACCACTTTCTTTTTTTTTCTATTTGAACTTATTTTATTTTATTTTGTAGCTAAAGAAAGAGAAGAACATTGTATAAAATCACCCCAATTAAAAGACAGCTAAAAAGGGGCTTATGTATCATGGGCTCATTAATCTTCAAAAGGTAGGAGGAATATTTTTGCTGGTAAAATTGGCAGGTAGAAATTTCATAGAGGTCCTGAAGGTAGTCAAGTTCTCAAATAACCAATTTACATATTGTAGTTACTTAGAGATTTTAATATTAGTTAAAAATGAGTTCCGGAAGAGAAAATGAAATTGGAAACATGGAATATATAATGAAGTAGGTTTGCATGGCCTTTTCCCTTTTGTTTCTCTAGTTCTGATTATGAGCTGAAATAATAACATTTGAGGCCTTGTTGCTGATTTTTTTGTTTTTATAATTGCTGTTGCTTTTCATTTTTCATATTTATAAATTTTACTTTAAAGAGAAAGCCTGATAGCTGCCTGATATAGAGGCATAGCTACAACTTCATCCTCAGGTCTTATGGATTCTGGCTTTGTAAATATTCTGCCAATACTCACTCCACAGCTTTCACATGAAGACTTCTTAATTCTAATTCCCTAACCAACCTTATATCTCCACCTGTTACTTTCCTATTTGGTAATTCCTATTACCAAAGACCTGAGGACTTTTTAAAAATGACATTTATATTTTCCTTTATAATAATTTACATTCTTGAACAATAACATCTGTCATTGTTTGGGTTTGTCTTTCTGTTCATAGGACAGATTCTGTATTTTCTTTTAGCTAATTTATTCATTATATATCCTCATGAAGCCCCCCTCCCTTAACTCCTCCCAGTCCCACCCTCCTTCATTCTCCCGCCATAGGCCCTTCCCTTAGTCCAATGAAAAGGGGAGTTCCCCTCCCCTGCCATCAGCCCCAAGCTTATCAAGTCTCATCAGGACTGCCTGGATCCTCTGTGGCATGGCAAGGCATCTCCAGGGGCAAATGATCAAAGAGTAGGCAAACAAGTTCATTACAAAGGCAGACTCTGCTCTTCTTATTCTTGAACCAACAGGGAAACTGAGCTGCCTATCAGCTACATCTGAGCAGGGGGTCTAGGTCCTCTCCTTAGTTTGTGCACCAGTCTCTGCAGAAAAAATCTGGGTTCAGATTTTTTTAGATTTATTGGTCTCCTTGTGAGGTTACTATCCCTTTTGTGTCCTTCTATCGCCTCCTTCCATAAGACTCACTGAGCTCTGCCGTTTTAATTTTCATATGGAAAAAAAAAAACAGAATTGCCAAAACAAAACAATACAACAGATCATCTGGATGTATCTCCATCCCTGATCTCAAGCTGTACTACAGAGCAATAGTAATAAAAACTGCATGGTATTGGCATAGAAACAGAACGGTGGATCAATAGAACAGAATAGAAAACCCAGAAATAAACGCACAACACTATTGATACTTCATTTTTTACAAAACCATACAATGGAAAAAAGGTAGCATCTTCAACAAATGGTGCTGGTCTAACAGGATGTCTCATGTAGAAAAATGCAACTAGATCCATATTTATCACCCTGCACAAAACTAAATTCCAAGTCGATCAAAGACCTCAAAATAAAACCAGACACACTAAATCGGTTAGAAGAAAAAGTGGGAAGAGCCTCAAACTCATTGGCACAGAAGGCAACTTCCTGAACATAACACCAAAAGCACAGGCTCTAAGATTAACAATCAATAAATGGGACCTCATGAAACTGAAATGCTTCTGTAAAGCAAAGGACATTGTCATCAGAACAAAAAGACAGCCTACAGACTGGGATAGGATCTTTACCAACCCTATATCTGACAGAGGGTTAATATCCAGAATATAAAAAGAACTCAAGAAGTTAAAAAGCAACAGATCAAGTAATCCAATTAAAAATGGGGTATGGAGCTAAACAGAGAATTCTCTGTAGAGGAATATAGAATGGCAGAGAAACACTTAAGGAAATGCTCAATGTCCTTAGCTATCAAGGAGATCCAAATCAAAATGAAACTGAGATTTCACCTTACACCCATCAGAATGACTAAGATCAAAAACTCATGTGACAACACTTGAGAAGCTGCTGGAGAGGTTGTGGAGAAAGAGGAACCCTCCTCCATTGCTGGTGGGAATGCAAACTTGTACAACCACTTTGGAAATCATTCTGTCACTTTCTCAATTAGGAATAGCGCTTCCCCAAGATCCAGCTATACCACTCCTAGGTATATATCCAAAAGATGCTCAAATACACAATAAGGACATTTGTTCAACCATGTTCATAGCAGCTTTATTCGTAATAGCCACAACCTTGAAACAACCTAGATGTCCCTCAACTGAGGATGGACACAGAAATTGTAAATTTACACAATGGAATGAATACTACTCAGCAATTAAAAACAAGGAAATCATGAAATTTGTGGGCAAATGGTGGGATCTAGAAAAGATCATCCTGAGTAAGGTATCCCAGAAACAGAAAGACACACACGGCGTATACTCAATTAAAAGTGGATATTAGACATATAATATAGGATAAACACACTAAAATCTGTACACTTAAAGAAGCTGAGCAAGAAGGAGGACCTGGGTAAAATGATCAAGCCTTACCCAGAAAGACAAATAAGATGGGCATTGGAAGAAGGAGAAAACCAGAAACAGGACAGTGGCCTACCACAGAGGGCCTCTGAAAGAATCTACCCAGCAGTGTATCAAAGCAGATGCTGAGAGTCATGACCAAACTTTGGGCAGAGTGCAGGGAATCTTAGGAAAGAAGGAGGAGATCATAAGACCTGGAGAGGACAGGAGCTCCACAAGGAGAGCAACAGAACCAAAAATTCTGGGCACAAGGGTATTTTCTGAGACTGATACTCCAACAAAAGACCATTCAGGGAGCTAACCTAGGACCCCTGCACATATGTACCCTATGGCATTTCAGTATCCAAGTGGGTTCCATAGTAATATTGACAGGGACTGTCTCTGACATGAAGTGATTGGCCTGCTCTTTGATCACCTCCCCCTGAGTGGGGAGCAGCCTTACCAGGCCACAAAGAAAGACAATGCAGCCTGATGAGACTTGATAGACTAGGATCAGAAGGAAGGAGAGGAAGGCCTCCCCTACCAGTGGACCAGGGGAGGGGCATGGGTGGAGAATGGGGAGGGAGGGTAGAATTGGGAGGGCAGAGGGTAGGAGC
Source organism: Meriones unguiculatus (assembly GCF_030254825.1). Lineage (NCBI taxonomy): Eukaryota > Metazoa > Chordata > Mammalia > Rodentia > Muridae > Meriones > Meriones unguiculatus. The sequence continues at coordinate 78,160,282 of NC_083369.1, read as the reverse complement.
TACAGGGGGAATACAAAGTGAATAAACTGTAATTAATAAAAATAATAAAAAAGGAAATAATGAAATTTGCAGGCAAATGGATGGAACTAGAAAAGACCATCCTGTGTGATGTAACCCAGAAACAGAAAGACACCCATAGTATAGTCTCACTTACAAGCAGATATTAGCCATATACTAAAGGATAACCATTCTAAAACCTACAAACCTCAACAAGCTAAAAAATAAGGAAGACCATAGGTAGGATGCTTAAATCTCATTCAGAATGGCAAACAGGAGTGACACAAGAAGCAGGGGAAGAGAACAAACAAGATGGGAGCCTACTATAGTGGCTTCTCGGAAACACTCTACCCACCTGGGGATTGAAGCACATGCTTAGACAGATCCAATTTTTCTTTCTTTATTAATTACACTTTATTCACTTTGTGTCCCCCCTGTGGTTCTCTCCCTCCTCCAGTCCCAATCCCTCCCTTCCTCCACCCTCTGCATGCATGCCCCTCCCCAAGTCCACTGATAGGGGAGGACTTCTTTTCCTTCCTTCTGATCCTTTTCAATTAGGTCTCATCAGGAGTGGCTGCATTGTCTTCTTCTATGGCCTGGCAATGTTGCTTCCCCCTTAGGGGGAGGTAATTAAAGAGCAGGCCAATCAGTTCATGTCAGAGACAGTCCCTGTTCCTATCACAATGGAACCCACTTGGACACTGAACTGCCATGGGCTACATCTGTGCAGGGGTCTTAGGTTATCTCCATGCATAGTCCTTGCTTGGAATATCAGTCTCAGGAAAGACCCCTGTGCCAGAGCCAAAATTTTTAAATAAATATTTATTTTTATATTAATTAAAATTTATTCACTTTGTATCCCACCTATAGCACCTTCCCTTATTTCCTCCAAATCCCATCCTCCCTCCCTCATGTCTTCCCATGCCCCTCTGCAAGTCCACTGTTAGGAGAGGATCTCTGCCCCTTCCATCTGACCCTAACTTAACAGGTCTCATCAAGACTGGCTGCATTGTCTTCCTCTGTAGCCTCAGGGGATGGTGATCAAAGAGCCAGCCACTGAGTTCATGTCAGAGACTGTCTCTGTTCACCTTACTAGGGTACCCACTTGGATACTGAGCTGCCATGGGCTATATCTGAGCAGGGGTTCTAGGTTATATCCATGAATGGTCCTTGGTTGGAGTATTAGTCTCAGAAAATACCTTTGTGCCCAGATTTTTTGGTTCTGTTGTTCTCCTTGTGGAGCTCCTGTCCTCTCCAGGTCTTATGATCTCCTCCTTCTTTCCTAAGATTCCCTGCACTCTGCCCAAAGTTTGGTCATGACTCTCAGCATCTGCTTTGATACACTGCTGGGTAGATTCTTTTAAAGGCATGGGAGGAGATGAGGGAGGAAGAGTAGGAGTTGAAGGAAATGAGGGAGGGGGCTACAGGTGGGATACAAAGTGAATAAATAGTAATTAATATAAAATAAATATTCATTTAAAAATTTTGGCTCTGTCTAAGCATGTGTGTGCTTCAATCCCCAGGTGGGTAGAGTGTTTCAGAGAACCCACTATAGTAGGCCTCTGTCCTGTTTCTGGTTTTCTCTTTCTTCTAATGTTCATCCCATTTGTCTTTCTGAGTGAGGATTGGTCATCTAACCCAGGGTCTTCCTTCTTGCTTAGCTTCTTTAAGTGTACAGATTTTTTTTATGTTTATCCTATATTATATGTCTAATATCTACTTATAAGTGAGAATATACCATGTGTGTCTTTCTGCTTTTGGGATACCTCACTCAGGATGATCTTTTCTAGATCCGACCATTTGCCTGCAAATTTCATGATTTCCTTGTTTTTAATTACTGAGTAGTATTCCATTGTGTAAATGTACCACAATTTCTGTATTCATTCCTCAGTTGAGGGACATCTGGGTTGTTTCCAGGTTCTGGCTATTACCAATAAAGCTGCTATGAACATGGTTGAACAAATGTCCTTATTGTGTATTTGAGCGTCTTTTGGATATATGCCTAGGAGTGGGATAGCTGGATCTTGGGGAAGTGGTATTCCTAGTTGTCTGAGAAAGTGCCAGATTCATTTCCAAAGTGGTTGGGGCTACCGGGTTTTTCATTTTTGTTTTTGTTTTTTGAGTTAATTTTTATATCCAGCCACTTTGCTGAAGTAGTTTATCAGCTGTAGTAGTTCCCTGGTAGAATTTTTGGGGTTACTCATATATATTATCATATCATCTGTGAAGAGTGATACTTTGACTTCTTCCTTTCCAAATTGTATCCCCTTGATCTCTGTTAATTGTCTTATTGCTCTAGCAAGGACTTCAAGAACAATGTTAAAGAGATATGAAGAGAGTGGGCAGCCTTACCTTGTCCCTGATTTCAGTGGGATTAATATAAGTTTCTCTCTGTGTAGTTTGATGTTGGATATTGTATATTGTTTTTACTATTCTTATGTGTAGAAGATGATGTTTATGTGGTGGATCACATTGATAGATTTCCGTATGTTGAACCACCCCTGCATGCCTGGGATGAAACCTACTTGGTCATGGTGGATGATACCTTTGATGTGTTCTTGGATTCGGTTTGCAAGTATTTTATTGAGTATTTTTGCATCAATGTTCATAAGAGACATGGGTCTGAAGTTCTCTTCCTTTGTTGAATCTTTCTGAGGTTTAGATATCAAGGTGACTGTGGCTTCATATAATGAGTTTGGTAATGCTCTTTCTGTTTTTATTATTTGGAATAGCTTAGAATATTGGTATGAGCTCTTCTTTGAAGGTCTGGTATAACTCTGCACTGAAACCATTTGGCCCTCAGCTTTTATTTATTTATTTTTTTGGATGGGAGACTTTTTAAAATTTATTTATTTTATTAATTACAGTTTATTCACTTTGTATCCCCCCATAAGGCCCTCCCTCCTCCCCTCCTGGTCCTATCCTCCCTCTCCCTTCTTCACACATGCCCCTCCCCAAGTCCTCCTCTCCTTCCTTCTGATCTTAGTCTATCAGATCACATCAGGAATGGCTGCATTGTTGGATGGGAGACTTTTGATGACAGCTTTTATTTCCTTGGAGAATATAGGACTATTTAAATTATTTACCCGATCTTGGATTCACCTTGGAATCTATGAAGAAAACTGTCCATTTCATTTAGATTTTCAAATTTTGTGGGCTATAGGCTTTTTTGAAGTAAGACCAATGATTGTTTGGATTTCCTCAGTGTCAGTTACTATGTCCCCTTTTCATTTGTGATTTTGTTGATTTGGAAAGTGTATCTCTACCTTTTAGTTAGTTTGACTACAGGTTTGTCTATCTTGTTAATTTTCTCAAAGAACCAACTCTTGGTTTTGTTGATTCTTTGAATTGTTATGTTTGTTTCTAGTTTATTGATTTCAGCCCTAAGTTTGTCTATGCCTCTTGGGTGCCTCTGCTTCTTTTTTTTTTTTTTTTTTCTCCCTAAGGCTTTCAGGTGAGCTGTTAATTTGCTTGTAGGAGATGTTTTGAATTTCTTTATGAAAGCACATAGATGTCTCCAACTTCTTTATAAAGGCACTTAGTGCTAAAAACTTTCCTCTTAGCACTGCTTTCATTGTGTCCCATAAGTTGGGTAAGTTGTACCTTCATTTTCATTGAATTCTAGGAAGTCTTTAATTTCTTTATTTCTCCCGACCCAGTTGTCTTTGAAAGAAAGTTGTTCAGTTTCCATGTGTTTGTAGGCTTTTGTTATTTCTGTTGTTGTGGTGGTCTAGCTTTAGTCCATGGTGGTCTGATACCACACAAGGGATTATTTCAGTCTTCTTGTATCTGAAGAGTCTTGCTTTCAAACCAACTATATGGTCTATTTTGGAAATTTTTCCATGATGTTCTGAGAAAAATATGTTTTGTGTTTGGGTGAAAAGTTCTGTAGATGTCTGTTAGGTCCATATGAGTCATGAAAACTATTAGTTTCATAATTTTTCTTTGTTTACATTCTGTTTCATTGACCTGTCCTTTGGTGATAGTGGGATGTTGAAGTCTCCCACTATTAATGTGTGGGGATCTATTTATGCTTTAAATTTTATTAATGTTTCTTTTATAAATGTGGGTGCTTTTGTATTTGGGGCATATGTTCAGAATTGAGATGTCTTCTCGGTGGAATTTTCCTTTGATGAGTATGAAGTGACCTTCCCCATCTCTTTTGATTAATTTTACACAGACTTGAAACAGGTGATGCTTAGAATAAGCATCACAACCCAATGTCCAGATAATGGGATAGAGAAATCAGCTTGTGAATCAACAAGGGTAAATTGTATACATTCCACAAGAACATTATACCAACAGGTTGGTGAAGGTCTTTTCCCAGTCTGTAGGCTGTCGTTTTGTTCTGTTGTCCATGTCCTTTGCTTTAGAAAAGCTTTTCAGTTTCAGGAAAAGCTTCTGTAATGATTGTTGATCTTAGAGCATAAGCTCTTGGTGTTCTGTTCAGGAAGTTGTCTCCTGTGCCAATGCATTCAACGCTCATTCCCACTTTTTCTTCTAACACATATAGTGTGTTTAACAGATATAGTGTGTTTAACAGATATACTGGTTTTACATTGAGGTTTTTGATCCACTTGGGCTTTACTTTTATGCAGGCTAATAAATATAGATCTATTTGCATTTTTCTACATGTAGACATCCAGTTAGAGCAGTACCACTTGTTGAGTATGCTATCTTTTCTCCATTGTATGTTTTTGGCTTCTTTGTCAAAAATTAAGGTTCCATGGGTATATGGGTTTATTTCTGGGTCTTCTATTCAATTCCATTGATCTACCAGTCTGTTTCTATGCCAATACCATGCCATTTTTATTACTGTTGCTCTCTAGTACAGCTTGAGATCAGGGATGGAGGTACTTCCAGAAGTTCTTTTATGAAACTAGAAAAGATCAACCTGAGTGATGTATATGAGAAGCAGAATGACACGCATGATATATACTCAATTATAAGTGGATATTAACTATATTATTTTGGATAAACATACTAAAATCTACATACCTAAAGAAGCTAAACAACAAGAATGACCCTAGGGAAGATGCTTAACTCTCATTCAGAAGTGAAAACAGGATAAAGACGAGAAGTAGGTAGAAGATAGGGAACAGAACTGGAGCCTACCAAAGATGTCCTCTAAAAGACTAACCAGCAGAAGATCAAAACAAATGCATAGACTCACCGCCAAACTTGGACAGAGAGCAGGGAGTTTTATGGGAAAGGGGAAGGGATATAAAAGTACCCAGAGAGTACAGGAACCACACAAGGAGACAAAGCCAAAAAAAAAAAAAAATAACAGGGCCCAAGGGAACCTTCAGAGACCAATGCATCAACCAAAGACCATACATAGAGAGGACCTAGATTGCCTTCTCAGATATAGCCCATAGACAGTTCAGTGTCCATGTGGGTCCCCTAGTAAGAGGAGAAGAGATAGTCTCAGAAATGAACTCAGTTGCCTGCTCCTTGATCATGTCTCCTTGGTGTGGCAACCTAGCCAGCCCACAGAGGAAGAGGATCCAGCAGCCCTGATGGGACCTGATAGGCTAGGGTCAGTCCGTAGGGGAGGAGATCTTCCTCTATTAGTGGACTAGGGAAGAGGATTAAGGGAGGAAAAGGGAGGGAGGGTGGAACTGTGAGGAGATGAGGGAGAGGCCTACAACTGAGATACAAAGTGAATAAGTTATAAATAATAATAATGAAAAATAAATAATCATTTCCTTCAAATTATAAATAAAAAAATATGTGTTGGGTAAAGTTTTCTTTCTCTTTTTTCCATTCTTTTTTTTCTGTTTTGTTTTGTTTGAGACAGGGTTTCTCTGTATAGACTTTGCTGTCCTAGACTCTCTCTGTAGACAAGACTAGCCTCAAACTCACAGAGATCCAACTGCCTCTGCCTCCCCAGGTGCTGAAAGAGAAAAAAAGGACATTAAAGGTGTGTGCCACCACACCTGACTGACTGTAAGGTTTTCTAACAGTAAAAAAATGAATATTTTTGGAAAGTATAAAATTCTTCATAATCCATTTCTTGAAAGCAACTTGTGTAAATATATATTCCATATTCTTCCATAAACCTTTATATGCATACATATTTTATTACCTAAATGTATTCACATCTTACAGAAATACTCTGCAACTTACTTCTCTTTTTTTCTCTGATCAAAGTCATTTTCTTTTCTTTTTTTCTTTTTTTAAAATTCTTTATTAATTACAGTTTATTCATTGTGTATTCCCCCTGTGGTTCCCTCCCTCCTCCCCTGCCGGTCCCACCCTCCCTCCTTCTTTATGCATGCCCCTCCCCAAGTCCATTGATAGGGGAGGTCCTCCTCTCCTTCTTTCTGATCTTAGTCTATCAGATCACATCAGGAGTGGCTACATTGTCATCTTCTGTGGCCTGGTAAGGCTGCTCCCCCCTCAGGGGGAGGTGATCAAAGAGCAAGCCAATCAGATTGTGTCAGAGGCAGTCCCTCTTTCATTACTATGTAACCCACTTGGACACTAAACTGCCATGGGCTGTATCTGTGCAGGGGTTCTAGGTTATCTCCATGCATGGTACTTGGTTGGAGTATGAGTCTCAGGAAAGACCCCTTTGTTCAAATTTTCTGGTTCTGTTGCTCTCCTTGTGGAGTTCCTGTCCTCTCCAGATCTTACTATTTCCCACTTCTTACATAAGATTTCATGCCCTCTGCCTTACCAGTTGGCCATAAGTCTCAGTGTCTGCTTTGCTAGTCTGCAGGGCAGAGCCTTTCAGAGGCCCTCTGTGGCAGGTTCCTAGGTTGTTTCCTCTTTACTTCTTCTTCTGATGTCCATCCTCTTTGCCTTTCAGGATGAGGATTGAGCATTTTAGTCTATCTATTTCTCTTTAATTCCTTTCTGCCACCCTTTTACTTGAGACAATCTAAAAACATCTTTTATCATTTGCAAAAAAAAAAAAAAGAGTCTAAGAAATCAGTTCTAATCTTGTCTGGGTTCCAAGATGTTCACTCTGTGTCTCTACTTATGCTGGTCCAGCTTTTGGGACCTTTAATCCTTCAAAAAATGCCCTGCTTCAGGGATACTGACATTACTGGACAATAGCTGCCTCCCACTCATTTAGTAATGTCAGTCAGTATTGTTGCTATAGATTCTCTGGTTGTTCTGCCTACCTGCAATGACCTCTTTTTACCTGAATACTTTCTTATCATTCTTTGAGCCCCTGTAGCATCTAGAACAGCAGTTCTCAATCTGTGGGTTTTGACCCCTTTGAAGGGGTCAAGACATCCTGCATAAGCAAATATTTACATTATCATTCATAACAGTAGCAAAATTACAGTTATGAAGTAGCAATGTTTTTTTATGTTTGGGGGTCACTACAACATGAAGAATTGTATTAAAGGGTCACAGCATTAGGGAGGCTGAGAACCACTAATCTAAAAAGACTTCCTTTTCTTTGCTCCCCCACATGACTTTTCCCTCTTTGTACTCCAAAATTCATAATTTAAATCACTTAATCGATCACCTTCATTTTATGATGGCCTGTGGTGTTTTTTTTTTTTCTTTGTTTATGCTAGCTTTCTTGACTCTCCAACTTATAAAGAACAGGAACATATTTCCTATAAATTTCAGGTAATTTCCTTGATTCATGAACCTGGAGAAGAAGTATTTGTTGTTTGAATGGTATCTACATGGAGCATTTGCATTTCATGAGGCATATCATGGAACACCTCTAATGAAAAGCAATCAGTAGTGAGAGGACTACCCTAATGGGACCCATACTAACAGTTTAGTTGTTAAGATAGTATCACAATGGCAGGGCTCTCATCAAGGGGAGGTTGATGTCCTCAAATCCATGGGTCTTGTGAAAGAACTACATTTTTTTTATTTCGCATAGCAAAAGAGAGAGACTAGGAAAGCCCTGCACCCTGGAATGTCACTTAACTGTTTAATATCATGAAGTAACTCTCATGCTTCTCTAGAAAAGAAAACATATAACTCTAATCCTATACTCATTTCTGAACAAATAACTTAAGATAAAAACTGTAGAAATGCCAATAATTTTCTCTATCCTTCCTGATAGAATACATTTTTACATGGTCTCCTTGTCCACTGACCTTCACAAGCTAAGTTTTAATCACTTGTTAAGAAGACAACCATTCAATATGGGGTTTAAAATATCAAGAGATGCCAAACGATCCCAAAAACAAGAACTTTCCTTTAGTTACAGTATTTTTGATGCAAAAAGAAATCTGGGTCTTCCTAGAGTCATTTCCAAAATTGATAAGAGAACCATACATCAGCAGTGCTATTTTGACACTCCCTTATGAGTCATAAAATTTCTATTCAACACCTACTCCCTGAGCCCAGGGTATTATTTATTCCAAGGGTTTGGTAAGAGGTCTCAACTAAGCAAGGATAATCTCCTTCTGAAAACCATAGTTAAGAAAAGGGCAAATTTTTTGTCATCCTCAGAAACTGATATGCAAAAAATAAATCTGACTAAGAACATGTGGGTGGGAAGGTACACGGCAAAAAGGTTTTGAGAAAAATTTCCCCCATGTTATCCACTCAGAAGCAATTGCTATGCTATGCCTTTATTTTTTGGTTTCCTGTTTTTGCTTACAGCAGTTGAAAACTTGATGGCAATGATTTTAATCTTCTTTGTCAGCCTTCCAAGCTCATGGTGGGAGGGAAGGTTAAGAATAATTCCTGTCTTCAGGCAGGAAACCAGAGTTCAAGAAAATGGGCTTCAGTAGGAGATGAAAATGCAGATGATCCTCCAAAGGCTGCTATATAGACTTTTGGAACACTTCCAGATCTTGGACAGGGAAGGCATGCTAGTGAGGAATTTAGTTAACTGTCAGGCAGGCTCCCTGACATTGTGAATCTGGAAGATGGATATTTAAAATGTAAACAGTTTGGGGAAGGGGTATTTACCTAGCTAGCACTGAGTTTGAAAGTCCAAAGGCTTGATTATTCTTTCCTAAATTTGTTATTTTATACCTCCAGTCTTCTCTAAAAGTCAAACAGCCACAGGAAGCATGAAATACAGTAGGTAACATTTTGGTAAGATCTTAATATAAATTAATTTGTCAATTTTTTTCATTGAGAGGGGCATATGTAAAAAGATTCCCTACTCCTAAAAGGATTCACAATAATTTCTGTCAAGTTATGAAAATCAAAATAGATGTCAGAGACTGGCAATGTCACTTTCAGTCTTCTTTTATTAATTTTTTCAATGTTTAGAATAGTAAAGGTTTATTACTTTTACTATAAAGAGATTTAAAAAAACAATAGCCATGTACTTTTTTAAATTTAAATTTTTCTAATCAAGGTATCTAAAAGATAGTGTGTCTTTATATGTTTAGAAAGCTATAGATGAAGTCAGATTGAGAGCCTACATTGTACAGCTTCCTCTTTCTCTCTGAAATTCTTACCATATTCCTTTACAAAGCTTCTCTGAGACATTTGCCTTTATTTATGTTTTCTTGGCCTAGAATCATGAGTCCCTGTTCACTGCCTAAGTACTAGCTATTCCCTCAACTAAGAATGGTATCCCTCCTCACGTTTGTAAAATTCACATATTCCTTTCTCAAAAGCAGTTTACTTATCTAGCACACGCCTGCCCTAGCACATTGCCAATTTGATTTCTTTATAACACTTGTGAGCACCTAGTTTCATCTGATTATTGTTGTGTGTTTGCTTTTTTAAATGGTTTCCTTCCTCTCTCAACCTTTAAGGAGAATTGCATCAGGACACAACCATATGTGTTTTGTTCACAGATGGATCTAGAACAGTCTCTGGCTCATGAAAATCTCTCACTACATATTTCATTAATAAATGAATGAATAGATAAACATGTCTGTCCTTCCTCTCTACCTATTCTAACCCAAACTGGTCACCCTATGAACATCTTAAAAAGACTTCTCAATGTAAGAGCCAAGCACATTTTCTTCCCCGTGAGCTATCTGTCCACATCTTTGATCCATTTATCTTTCTGATGAGTTGTCAGTCTTTGCAGAACCATTTTACATATGACAGAAATTAAAATTAAAATGTTATGAGTAGCAATTGTTATTTCTGTATTTTGAAATTATTTTTATTCTGATTATTATATCTATCAGTATACAGAAATTTTAAATGAGATCAAATGTATAAAAAAATCTTTTAAAAGATTCTGATCACCTCCCCCTGAGGGGAGAGCAGCCTTACCAGGCCACAGAGGAAGACAATGCAGCCAGTCCTGATGAGACCTGATAGACTAGGATCAGAAGGAAGGGGAGGAACACCACCCTTATCAGTGGACTGGGGGAGGGGCATAGGTGGAAAGGGGGGAGGGAAAGTAGGATTGGGAGGAGAAGAGGGAGAGAGCTACAGGGGGGATACAAAATGAATAAACTGTAATTAATAAAAATTAAAATTAAAAAGAAGAAGAAAAAAAAAGAAGTTCCTAGGAGGTGATCACAAGGTTGCCTCTCAACCTCTCCTTAGAGATAACTGTACATGAGACAGTTCCTTATCAGCTCTTGAGTTCCCATAAGCTATGTGGTTTCTGCTACATCCTTTCAGGAAAATAAAACTATTTTATGTATAATGTATAACATATAAACTTGAATTTAAATTTTAAAAATATAAGTAAAATATATGAATATAAACTTACATAAATAGGTACACTGCAGAACATAAGACTGCTTATGTTCAGTTTCTTGAGGTCTCACTTATTGATTACTGATCTTAGAACCTGTGCTATTGATATTCTGTTCAGGAAGTTGTGTCCTGTGCCTGTGAGTTCACAAATTTTTTTTCTAACAGGTTTAGTGTGTTTGGTTGTATGTCAAGATCTTTGGTCCAGTTGGACTTTAGCCTCTGCGGATATCTTCCTGGGACCAGCAGCTGGTGGTTCTGACCCTGCAGCCCTAGACCACCAGCCCAACCCTACCTCTATGTATCCCTTCCAAGACCAGTGGCTGATAGCTGGGACCTTGAATGCTCACTCTCACTGCCTGTGGAGTGAGTACATTCTGGTACTGAGGATGAGGCTCCAAACCCGGGCATCCGCTCTCACAAGTGGACACTTTCTGGGTACCAGTGCCCCCTATTTTCAAACCCAGGAGCTCACTCTCACCATCCTGTGGAGGGGACAACATCTGGTACTGTGGGGGAGACACAGCTCCATTCTGACTGCTCCCCAACTGCCTGGTTCACCCAGATCAGAATCAGCCAGCACAGCACAGACAGTAAACACAGCAGAGCTTAGCTAGGCACAGGACTCAAGTCCCATTGTCTGCCATCTCAAGGAAGCCAGTGAGGCACTGGAGCAGCTCTAGGCACAGATATCTTTCCTCCTGTGCCCCAGCAGCCTGGCTCACCTGGGCCAGAATCAATGACACCTGCACAACCAGAGAACCCAGTGGAGCTGAGCTAGGCATCTGACCCAAGTTCTGTTGTCTTCCCCAAGGTCTGTGGGACACTGGAGCATCTCTAGGCTCAGATATCTATCTGCCTGATCCCCAGGAGCCTAGCCCACCTGGGTCATAAACAATGACCCCTGCACAGCCAGTGAACTCAGTGGAGCTGAGCCAGGGATGGGACCCAAATCCTATTCTCCACCATCTTAAGGAAGCCTGTGGGACACTGTAGCAACTCTAGGCTTGTAGATCTTTCTGCCTACGCCAAAGATACCTGGCATACCAGGGTCAAACACAATAAACAAGAAAAGACAGTGAATCCAGCAGAGACTTCTTGAGACTCCAGGGACACTTGGACCCAGTCTAAAGTACAGGCTCCAGGAAAAATCAGTCAAGGCTACAGACAACCAGATGGCTAGAGGCTAGCATAAGAATACAGAGAAAAAAACAAGGACATCATGGCTTCATCAGAATCTCCAAAAATCAACAGATATTCTATGGCAGCTGAAACACAGGAAAATGGTCTTAAATCTATAATTGTGAAGTAATTCAAGGCACATAAAAAGAAAATAAAAACCCCTGCTTAGATGTAGCCCATAGACTCAGTCTCCAAATGGGCTTCCTAGTAAGGGGAATAGGGGCTGTCTCTGGCATGAACTCAGTGGCTGGCTCTCTGATAACCTCTGCCTGGGGGGTGCAGCCTTGCCAGGCCACAGAGGAAGACAATGCAGCCAGCCTTGATGAGACTTGATAGGGTCAAATAGTAGGGGAGGAAAACATCTCTTATCAGTGGACTAGGGGAGGGGCATAGTGGGAGAAGAGGGAGGGATGGTGGGATTGGGAGGAAATGAGGGAGAGGGCAACAGCTAGGATACAAATTGAATAAAGTGTAATAAAAATAATAATTAAAAATTTTTAAAGTTTTAAAAGAAAGAAATAAAGATGCATAATGGAAAAGAAAAGGAAACAATAAAAAAGTAGAGACCATCATGGACAGACAAGAATCCACATTCAAACAGATGAAGGAAATGAATAAAATCATTCAAGACATGAAAACGGAATTAGAAAGTAGGGTCCATCCCAGGCAAGCAGGGATGGTTCAATATATGGAAATCCGTCAACGTAATCGAGAATATAAACAAACTGAAGGAGAAAAACGACATGATCATCTCCTTAGATAACAAAAAAGCACTTGACAAAATCCAACACCAATTCATGTTTAAAGTCTTAGAGAGATCAGGGATAACAAGACACATACGTAAACACACTAAAGACAATATATAGCAAGCCTATAGCCAACATCAAACAAAACGGAATCAAATAAAAGACCCAGAAATAAACCCACACACCTATGGATACCTGATTTTGACAAAGAAGCAAAAACCAAGCAATGGAAAAAAGATAGCATCTTCAACAGATGGCACTGGTCTAACTGAATGTCTACATGTAGAAACGCAAATAGATCCATATTTACCACCCTGCACAAAACTAAAGTCCAACTGGACCAAAGATCTTGACATACAACCAAACACACTAAACCTGTTAGAAAAAAAATTTGTGAACTCACAGGCACAGGACACAACTTCCTGAACAGAATATCAATAGCACAGGCTCTAAGATCAGTAATCAATAAGTGAGACCTCAAGAAACTGAAAAGCTTCTATAAAGCAGAGGAAACATTCAGCAGAACAAAACAACAGCCTACAGGCTGGGAAAGCATCTTCAACAACCCTATATCTGATAGGGGGCTAATATCTAGAATATATAAAGAACTAAAAAAATTAAACACCAGCACATCAAGTAATCCAATTAAAAAATGGGGTAAAGAATTCTCAATAGAGAAATATTGAATGACACAGAAACACTTAAAGAAATGCTCAACAACCTTAGTCATCAGGGAAATGCAAATCAAAATGACCCTGAGATATCACCTTACACCCATCAGAATGGCCAAGATGAAAAACTCAAGTGACAACACATGCTGGAGAGGTTGTGGAGAAAGGGGAACCCTCCTCCACTGCTGGTGGGAATGTAAACTGGTACAACCACTCTGGAAAGCTATCTGGCGCTTTCTAAGACAATTAGGAATAGTGCTTCCTCAAGACCCAGCTATACCACTGCTAGGTATATACCCAAAGTTCGTTCAAGTACACAAAAGGGATACTTGCTCAACCATGTTTATAGCAGCTTTATTTGTAATAGCCAGAACCTGGAAACAACCTAGATGTCTATCAACGGAGGAATGGGTACAGAAATTGTGGTATTTTTACACAATGGAATACTACTCAGCAATCAAAAAGGAGGAAATCATGAAATTTGCAGGCAAATGGTGGGATCTAGAAAAGATCATTCTGAGTGAAATATCCCAGAAGGAGAAAGACAAACATGGGATATACTCACTTATATAGACCTATAAGATATGATAAACATAATGAAATCTATACACCTAAAAAAGATAATCAATTGAGCGGACATGGGGTAAGATGATCAATCCTCGTTTAGAAAGACTGATGGGATGTGCATTGAACGTATGACAGGAGTCTACTGAGCGCATCTGAAAGACTCTAACTAGCAGTGTTTTCAAAGCAAAGACTCATGACCAAACCTTTGGCAGAGTACAGGGAATCATAAGAAAGAAGGGGAGTTAGTCTGATGGGGAAAGGATAGGAGCTCCACAAGGACCAAATATATCTGGGCACAGGGTCTTTTCTGAGACTGACATTCAACCAAGGAACATGTATGGATATAACCTAGAACCTCCACTCAGATGTAGCCTGTGGTAGCTGAGTAACCAATTGGTTTCCCAAAGTGAGGGGAACAAGGACTATTTCTAACAGGAACTCAATGACTGGCTCTTTGGTCTCCCCACCCCCGAAGGGAGGAGCAGTCCTGTTAGGCCACAGAGGAGGACTTTGCAGCCAGTCCTGAAGATACCTGATAAAACAGGATCAGATGAATGGGGAGGAGGTCCCCCCAATCAGTGGACTTGGAAAGGGGCACGGTGGAGATGAGGGACGGAGGGAGGGACTGGGAGGGAATGAGGGATTGGGACATGGCTGGGATACAGAGTTAATAAAATGTAACTGATAAAAAAAATAATAATAAAATAAAAAAAAACGACCCTGAGATTTCACCTTACACCCATCAGAATGGCTAAATTCAAAAACTCAAGTGACAACACATGCTGGAGAGGATGTGGAAAAAGGGGAACACTCCTCCTTTGCTGGTGGGAATGTAACCTTGTACAACCACTTTGGAAATTAATCTGGTGCTTTCTCAGACAATTTGGAATAGTGCTACCTCAAGATTCAGCTGTGACACTCCTACGCATATATCCAAAAGATGTTCAAGTATACAACAAGGAAATTTGCTCAGCTATGTCCATAGCAGCTTTATTCACAATAGCCAGAATCTGGAAACAACCTAGACGTCCCTCAACTGAGCAATGGATATAGAAATTGTGGTACATTTACACAACTGAATACTACTCAGTAATTAAAAACAAGGAAATCATGAAATTTTCAGACAAATGGATGGAACTAGAAAAGATCAACTTGAGAGAGGTAACCAAGAAGCAGAAAGACAGACATGGTATGTACTCACTTATAAGTAGGTATTAGGCATATAATATAGGATAAACATACTAAAATCTATAGTCCTAAAAAAGGTAAACAAGGAGATCCCTAGGGAAGAGGCTTAATCCTCATTCAAAAGGGCAAACAAGATAGACATCGGAAGTAGGAGAAAACAGGGAACAAGACAGGAGCCTTCCACAGGTGGCCTTTGATAGACTCCACTTAGTAGGGTATCAAAACAGATGCTGAGACTCATTGCCAAACATTGGGCAGAGTGCAGGGAATTGTATGAAAGAAGGGGAAGACAGAAAGACGTGGAGGAGACAGGAGCCCCACAAGGAGACCAACAGAGCCAAATAAATAAATAAATAAATATAAAAAAATTCTGTGCTCAGGGGATCCTGCAGACACTGAGGAATCAATCAAGGACTATGTATGGAGAACACTTAGACTCCTTGCTCAGATGTAGTCCATGGACTGCTCAGTCTCCATATCTATTCCCTAGTAAGGGGAGCTCAGGCTGTCTCTGAGATGGACTCTGTGGCCTGCTATATGATCACCTCCCCCTGGCAAAGTGTCCTACCTAGGCCACAGAGAAAGAGGATCTAGAGAGACCTGAAGTCTTGATGAGACCTGATAGGCTAGGGTTGTATAGTAGGGGAGGAATAACTCCCCTATCAGTGGACCAAGGGAAGGACATAGTCTGGGAATAAGGGTAAAACAGGGAGGAGATCAGGGAGGGGGCTACAGCTGGGATACAAAATGAATAGTAATAAATAAAAATAATAATAAAATTATTTTAAAAATAAACTGCCAAGCCACAGCTTCAAATGAGCCGCTTAGCAACGTGGCACCCCACAATTTATATCACAACAATCCAGTCCCTTTTGTTTTCCTGTCATCCATTTTAGTGTGTGGACAAGGACCACATGGAGCTGGCACATTAGGCTCATTCTTCTTTTCACTGCCTATGTAAGTGATACACTGTCGAAATCTAGAAATGACTCAATTGATCTTTTCAAGTTGAATCAGTCTGACCTTGGCCTTGTGTTGTATATGTAAGATTGATGGGCCTCAGACAGAAAGAAAACAACCTTCTCATTTTTACTGCAATATGTTGTAACGATTTCCGTGCTGGAAAGTTTAAGTTAAAATACTGAGACATGAGAGCTGAAATGTAGCTCATTAGATCATTTCCCTGGAATAAATAAATAAATCCCTGAATTCCTTCCATAACACCACAAAAAAAAAGTTAGCATATGTATTTAATTCTTCTTAAAAAAATACTCTTACAGTCAAAATGCTGTGCTGCAACCTAAACTCGCCTTGCTGGTGCACAGAAAATTGAAGCTACTGACGATTTGTTGCAGAAGTATTGTCTCATGTGGTCTCAGCCACTTGTCTGTATAAAATCCCTGGAGTTCATTTTCACCATGCTCTTATTTTAGGCATGTCTCCACTCTAAGGACGTGACCCTTATTTGCAATTTTTTTCTAAAAATGCTCCACCACATCTTCCATCAGCTACTGTCTGCTTCTATTTACCAGATTATTCATAAGTCCTCTGACCAGCAAAGTCTTTCCACAGTATTCAGTAAATAATAGAATGAAGAAGAGAGCCCACTGAGTATCTGCAGAGCGGTAAGTAGATAGCAACATATACTCTGATCGCCAAGAAATTATATTACAAGAAGAAAGTCAATATCAACATTTGAGTGTTAAATATATGGAGCTATATAATAAAAGTGTACTAAACCAAAAGTTATGTAAATGAAAAATACTGTTGATATTAGCATGTCATTATGGCAAATGTGGCATTTGAAGTAGAAAAACAGAATCACAATTTCAGTAATGGAAAAAAAAGTATAATTGAACAATGAGAAAAAAACAAAAAAAGATAGCTCAGACTATAAGTAATTCTGGGAAGAAAGAGATTAGTCCATTTTTTCCCTAGAACTGTTTAAGATAACCTCTGCATTCTTAACACATAGTTGGGAAAAAAAGAGAACAAGAAAACTTCTTAGGATTCATAGGATAGTTGACAAAACTAGAGGGAATGGATACTGAGTACTTGCAAATGAATAAATGTAAGGATAAACCTGTCATTAAAAATATGGAAGAGTTAAAGGGAAAAGAAAGGCAGTTAGAATAGCAGTAAAAATAATATTAACAGCAGCAGCTATAGACTGTTTGGAGTCGTTAAGGTGCTAGTTAAGTAGTTCTCAATCTGTAGGTTGCAAACTCTTTGGCAAACATCTGTCTCCAAAAATACTTCCATTATGATTTATAACAGTAGGAAAATTACAGTTTTGAAGTAGCAATGAAAATAGTTTTATGCTTATGGGTCACCACAATGTGAAGAACTACATTAGAGGGTCATGGATTAGGAAGGGTGAGACACACGTTAGTTGCTTTACATATATTATCTCATTCAGTTCTTTCAGTTCTTACAAAACAAAGCAAGAAGGAGACTAGAAGAGATGCATTGCACTGATGGTGACCATAACAAAGTGTTGCATTGTGTATGACAAAATTCTGAGAGCAGAATTTAAATATTATTTACACAAAGAAGGTGAAGTTTGTGATGAATTTAGTAGTGACCAAAATGGAATCACCACACAGTGTGACCATATACAAAAACATAACATTGTACCCTATAATATATGATACATAGTTTTAATTTTTGAATTAAAAATAAAATACCCAATGTTTTTAAGAAGAAACAGTCTCAGAGAAAAAAAAAAAAAAACTTGGCCCATATCAGACAGGAAACACATAGCTAAGGTATGTCAAACTTTAAAACCACTGCCCTTAATTATGCCTTGCAGGAAAACAGAGAGGAAACCAGAGAGAAAACCGAAGGTGTTAGACTGAAAGCTGGTATGTATGAGAACAGGGACTTTCCGGTGTTAGGAAAGGATATGTTAGGAAGAGAATAAGGTGAAATTAAAATAAGAAACCATTAGTCTTTAGGAGAATAAGGGGCTTTGCTTCCCCAAGACTGCAAACACATCAGAGAAGAGGCCTAGGGTGTTGAGACAGAGTGAAAAGACAGCAGACACACACCGGATCCAAGAGGACCTTGAAACAGATGCCAAGTCTGCCTCCAAGAGCAAGCTGCTTATATTTGATGACTCATTCCCCAGGGTAAAGCCAGCTCTTGGCTAGCAGCCATTAAGGATGCTGCAGCAAGGCAATACTCCGCACTGGTAAGTGCTGTCACATCTGGACTGCCTCCACTGGTCTCCAGGAAGCGTGACCAAATTCTAAAGCCACTGTGACCGTTTGTCATTAAACCATTTATTCCATTTGGGCAACGGCAAAAGGGATGAGAGAAAACCACAAAATGCCCTCTAAAGACATTGGAGCTGGTTCTTTATGAAGGGAAATAAGGGCGCCCTGAAGGTTAATACTAGAATCACCTAGGAAACACGCCTCCTGTATTGCCTGTGAGGTTAGTCTTAAGTTAATTGAGGTAAGAAGACACTCTCAAAAAATGGATAGCACATTCTCAGATAGGGTTCCTGGACTGCTGAATAAGGAGGAGGCTAGCTGACATGAGCTCTATCACTGCTTCCTTACAGAGAACACATATGATGAGCTGCCTTAAGTCCTGATACCATGACTTTCCAGCCATGATAAACTGTGCCCCGGAACTAAAACCCAAAACAAACCCTTTCTTTAATTTGCTTTTGTCACTTGTTTTGTGTGTGCGTGCACACACACAGACACACACATACAACCTGACTACCTAACCCTTAACAACTGTCACTTGCAGTGACACCCTTGCAAGTTTGATCCCAAAAGCCTGAAGGTGGTAGGAAGCCTTCTCAGAGAACCACGCTGATTTTGTCCACAGCTGTAGTCTGAATGTGCCACAGACTTCTTCTCTAATCCAAGATGACAATAAGAAATGAACATAACAGAAGTGCATCTTCCTCGGGAAAAGGTGAGCTGCTCTGAGGCCAGTACACACAGCTGGAAACCAGTTGTATTATATTGCATCTGGGAGCCTCCCACTGAATGTGCAAAATGAAATGCGTTGCTTGACACAGCTACAATGTGAGCCTTTACTTTTCTTTTTTAAATGACACATCAGTACCTGTTTTGAAAATGGTGATTTCATCTGAAAATCTGAGCATCACTCTATAGATTAAATAATAATAATAATAATAATAATAATAATAATAAAACCTTTTTTCCAAAGATCATGGAACCTGGACCCATAACAGCAGTATTCCTTTGTTAGACTTGATTAATGTTATGCAAAGGGTAAGACAGGGAGGCTGGTATGGAAAAAGAGAAGCATCTTTGGGAAGAACAAGAATATGTCCTTCAGGGAGCTAAGCACATGTTTAATTTTGCGATTTAAACTCCTCAGCAGACTGCAGATCTATAAAGGGAACCACTGAAAGTGAAGATAACGGCAACTTACCCAGAGCATCACGCTGTTTTTTTCACAAGACGGGCTAAGAAGTGAGAAAGCAAAATCTTAGCTTTGCTCACACAAACTCTCCCTCCTTTGCAGAGAAACTTGTGAGCTGAAATGGAGACAGATGCTAACGCAGAGCTTCTGCATGTAGGTCTGGGCTTGTCAAACACTGACATCTACTGGTCGATTTGGAAATGTAGCTTCGTTCTGAAAGTAATCCATCTGCAGTATCAGAAAGATATATTTTGCCATTCATTTCCTTATGGGGAGTTTTCTTCTTTGACCTTTTGGAAAATACCAACCCAATGCTACATTTTTTTTTGTAAAATGTATAGTTGCTTAATTCATAGTTCTTTTTTTAAAGTTGTAAAGTTATTAAATAAGATGGAAAGCACAATATCTCTAATCAAAATTTATTGGTAAAATACTCAGCTTTTAGATCCAAACGGCAATAATCAATCTCCAAATCATTATGTCATTGTATAGTCAACAGCCCTTGGAAACAAAAGGTCAGAACTATTCTATCTTAAAAAAAAAAAAAACCCACACAAATATCCAGAAAATCTAGTTCATAAATCCAAGGTTGCAGGGCAAGTGAGAGGTGATGTGGATAACAGAATCACGGTTTTCCAATTTACTGGCTAGAACTTTTATCATTAAGGTACACTTTCTTTTGTGAAAAGAAACAAATGATTCTAAGCTGGTGAGTGTAAAGGAAAAGGCAATTGGGGATACATAAACACACTGCCCCTTTCTTTTGCTCTGTACCGTTAAAGCTCTGACATTAACTAATGAGCAGAGGGAGAAAGCTGCTGTGGGTGATAGCGGCACTCTGTTTTAGTACATCAAGAAAGACTCAGCTGAAGCTAATGAACCCACTGGGCATTATTAACCTTTTCCTCTAGCATACCAAAATCAGCCACCACAATGAAGTGTAGAGGTGGATCTTTTAAGGCACACTGGACAGTCATTCAGAGAAACTGAGGACCGTTATTCAGAGAACCTGAGGACTGGGTACCTGATGTCCAGATTTATCTGTCTTTTTTCCTATAACCAGAGCAGAGATGCATGCTGTGGATGCTAATATGCCTCCTAATTGTCTTCAAAAATTATTGATACATAGGGAAACTTTGCTAAAGAAAGGCACACTGGACAATAGAACGAATGGTTATCAACTCACTCACTTTATCTGTTTTGTGTGTGATTTACCAAAGGTGTCAGAATTTTAAAGTAGACAATTTTTCCCCCAGAAATGGTTGTGAATATTTAAAAAAAATGAATCAGACTATGGAAGCTGGAGTATAATGACTGCTTCATATATGACCACTGGAATGAAAATGTTGCCATGAGATTCCCACATGGGACACAAGGCATCTGTCTTAGAAAATTATACCCAAATGTGAACTGCTACCATTTTGCTAGGACAGGAGGGAGAATTCAAGCATTTTGCAAGTCAAGGTGATGAGAAATCAGGAGACACCTGTCAGGCACATAGTAGGGAAGTACAAATCACCTCTCAGGATTTGGGTACCTGAAATATTTCTGCCTCCAGAAAGCCAAGGTACTTTCATTTGGTAACTAGTCAAAATTCTCAAAGTCAGCTTACTGTAGCGCACAGCCATATTTATGGCTGCATTATTCACAATACCTATGTTATAGAACTAGCCAAGTTTGCCATTGACAGAGTAATTAATAAATAAAATACAATATACAATTATATAATAAAATTATTTCACCATAAAAGAGATTAAAATTGTGTCATTTTCAGGAGAGTAGATGGAACTAGAGGTACTCATTTTAAGAAAGGTAAGTCAGACTTAGAAAGACAAATATTTCATGCTTTTTCTCATATGTGAAATCTAGGAGTATAAAAATAATGAGAATAAAAAAGAGCTTATTAAAACCAAGGAAGAGAGAAAGGAGAAGGGATAAGGCAAAGTACATTATACACAGGTATGAAAAAATGTTAAAATTAAACTTAATGCTTTGTATATTAGCATATACTAATAAAACAAACCAAAATAAAATGTCAGATTAAATATTTCAAGATCACTATAAGAAAGGACTATGGAAGTTTTCATAACCAAAAAAAAAAAAAAATACTTACAATTGTTTAAGGTGATAGAAATGCTAATTACCCTGATTGTGTAATGACACAATTACTACATGTATCAAAACATCAGTGTATCATATTATACCCCATAAATGTGTTCAATTATAAGTTGTTAAATAAAACTAAAAATAAATATGAAAGAAGAAAACCAAAGTATCAAATTCTACTACTAATGGGTTTTTCAATGACAAAATAAAGATGACACAGAGTAACATATTAATGCATCTCTCCATTTCTGACAGTAAAATCTCAAGTCACGGACAAGCTAGAACTCTTGATTCCTTTCAGGATGTTTCTCTTAACAACTGTAATAACAATTAAACACAACCCAGCAGGCAGTATTCAAAGCATATTCATGTACATTCATACACATATGAATGAATACCTATATATTATTGTATAGTAACTAAGCAATCCCAGAACAACCCTAGCAAATTGTTACTATTATCCTTACTTTACAAATGCATAGAAGGAAGTACAAAAAGTTGGTAATTGAAATGTGATTACACACACTTTTAATGTTGGGACTAAAATTTAAATTCAAGTATACCCATTTGCTGTTCCCACTCCCTCTTCTAGAGAGCAGTGGTTCTCAAATTAACATGCCTGGACCAGCACAATAAGCATTATCTAGAACCACCTGCTCCTAACAGACCAAAAACAAAAACTAGGGAGTTGAGGTTTTTGTGGAGTTTTTTTTTTAATTTTACTTTAACACACAAGTTATTTTACTGTACATAACTGCTTCAGAACTCATGCTATATTTTGTATCACCTGGTTCTAAAAGGTAGTTGAAAGTATAGGACTTTCAGCTAATCTAGCTTCATCACTTAAGATTCAGTGAAAGATTATGTCTCTTTATATTTTAGAATATATATATATATATGCATGTAATTGATGAAAAAGAGGCCCTGAATGTAAAGGAGAAAAGGGAGTGGTATATGGAACTGTTTGAAAGGAGAACCGGGAAGGGAGACATGTTGGTATAATATACAATGTCAAAAACAAAAACAAAAAAGATTCTGTCTATAAAAACAATGTAAAGTAGATGCTATTTTCCTAAACCAATATGATTTCTAACTTTATCATCTAAAAAGCTTCTTTTTACAACTGATGGGGCCTAATACAGAGATCTACAACTGGTTAAAATACAGAGAATAAGGGAGTGTGGAGTGTCCAAGCCCAATTTATATGTCTGTGATACAACCCCTACACCTAAGGTTCAGGGAGAATCATGAAAGAAGGTGCAGAAAGATTGTATTAACCAGAGGTCCAGACATCTATCTGTTGCTAGATTGTGTTCTCTGGACATGACAGAGAAAAATGGACCCATGAAATCCTAAAAGCAATTAACATTATGAAAACACTGGTTGGCATGGCAACATGGACAGGAAATTTTTACATGACCCCACCCTTAGATAACAAGCTACAGGTGTTCAATGGATGCTGAGAAAGGGAGGAAGTCTCCTCCAGAGACAACCTCTTGCACAGGATGTCCAGTCTCAAGTGATTTGCCTTGGACATATGCACATATAAGCAATGCTAAATAAAGTCAGTAGGCTGCACATATATGTGCTCATATACACACCTGTATATACATATAACAATAGTAATTAGAAAGTATGACAGGAAATGGGGACAAGGGAGTATTTTGAGAAAAGAAGAGAATGATCATGTAATATAGATACACTGCTCATGTCCAAAGTTCTTAAAATTATAAAAAATTAATATATGAATATATATAAAGTGCAAAAGCAGTTAAAGACATTGTCTTATATACATGTGCACACATGCATACACACTCATAAACACACACAAGAAACCTCTATACACAACCCAATGAGAAGTCTTACAGTAAAAAGATAATTGCCTTACAAAATTCAGTGACTTCCTAACTTACTTGATCAGGACCTCTGCTTTATATGACATTGATAACTTCTCTGGAACAAATGGTCTTAGAAACACATTTGCAAAACCTAATTTGGCCTAAGACCACTATATCGCTCAGTCTCTAAGCCATTTGAAAAGATGAAGTAAGCAGGAAATGTGTGTGTGTTAGAACACTCCTTAAACAGAATGTAAGGGTTATGTAAGTGCTTTGTTGTTGAAGTGGGCAGTGAGGGTGTCATTCTTGACACACTTAATGCCTTTCCTGCAATTTTGACTAACCATGAAGACCCAGAAAGACAACTATGTCATCATGATGGAAACAAGCTTATATTTTTCTTAGAATAGACTTATATAATTTGTATCATTGACTTCAAAGGTATCATGCTACGATTTTATCCCATGCACAAGCAAGCCTTGTAAGGGAAAAGCCCAGCAAGCTGTCAAGTGCTTAGCAATCCCTTGCATATGCTAAGACTAGTCAGCTTTTCTACCCTGAATCCCATATTCTAGAAAGTCTAAAGTATTTATCACTTTTAGCAAACACATCCTGGCTGTTTTAGACTATTCTCTGAACAGTCAGTTGGACCTTTGATACAACGTTAAGTAACATGTCTTCCAAACTTTGTACTTCAAGGGATTCTAGTTGATAGCAGGTACTGCTGAACTTTTGTGGTGGGTTAAAACTGGAAATAAAGACTGAAAAGAAGGCAGGATTCTGTCTCTAATAATTAGCACCTTTCATAATGAGATAAAGAGCTGAAAGAACCTCCTACTACTGGGTAAACTGTGATAAATATGGCTGTTTGTCAGGCTGTTAACAAAATCTGTACCAAGCTACAAGAAAAAGCAGGGACACTTCTGTGCTTTTCATCCAGAACCATCACTATAGTATCTCTAGGACTTCCCCTTAATTCTCATAATCCCAATGCCTTTCTGTGCTTTATAGAAGCCTCCTGTGCTTTATAGATCTCATAGGCCTCAGCTACCTATAGAAACCACATTACAGGTACCCACCCCATCATTGCTGTCAGTGTTCCCCATGATAGATGAAGACCCTTGTGTTTATATTGAGCATATACTTCCTCCTGCTCCCCAAGCCTCCAGAGCTACATCAAGCTATTGATGCTGGATGGTGCTGTTCATGAACCTAAATCCCACCAGGTGTTAATGCTCTGCCAGTTCTTGGGGCTGAGTAGCACATGTCGCTCTGTGTATCACCCCTGGCACTTATGGTGTGCTAAGGCCTCCTGAGTGATGAGGCTGATTTATGCTCCTTGGAAACCCCATGTACCAAACTTACCTTAGCCCTGACCTAATTCTCAATTAGTTAGGCTTACACAGAGCTGCCTTATCTCTTTTATAATACCTCATTAGGAGCTTTGTAGAAACTATTGTTTTCCCTGTTTATATGATATTACTTTTAGTATCCTCCTTTTCTGAGACTGATTCCCAAACAGCCAGAGAACTAGACCAATGGGCAAGTCAAAATGGCAGATGCTATGGTCATACTTATGCAAATACTATAATCCCTTTATATTTGGACCTACTATGTGTACATGGATGACTTTTTCTCGAGAGACTCAAGGCATGGGAAACTAAGAGAGGGAAACACTTCCAGCACTTCAGAAATTATCTACAGAGTAATGCAGGATCCATATTAGGGTCTTGCTTGTATCCCTTGTTATTCCAAGAACATCAGTCTTGCAAATTAACCCCAAAGAGTGTAAGAAGATTCACTGGTCTAGGTAGAATTCAAATTCAAATTCCAGTTTGATCATTTATCATCCATGTTAGTCTTGGGCAGGCCACTTAACCTCCATCTACTGAGATAATAATAATGTCCTTGCCTGTCCCTAGGTTTGTCCATTAAAGAAATATTAATTGAATCTCCTTCCAAAAGACAGACACAAGGCTGGGTCTGTTGAAGAGACAACGAACAGTAAAGAGATTTTACTAGCTAACAGCACACAAACAGCAGTACTTTTAGGAAAATATTAGTTGAGTTCTTACAAATTATTCTGGGTCTTTATGTTACCTTGTTCTTCATAAAAACCCTAAAAGATGATCATGATTAAAGCCATCTTGCGGAAGGGGAGGAGGACCTCCCCTATAAGTGGACTTAGAGAGAGAAGGAGATGAGGTTGAGAGGGTGAGATGGGAAGGGAATAAGGGAGGGACTACAGCTGGGACACAAAGTAAATAAACTGCAATTAACATAAAAATTAAAAAATTATACCAAAAAATGAATAAAGCCATCTTGCAAATGAGGGAAAAACACTTATTTAATTCATATATAAAGAAAATTATGGTATTAGAATTGAAACACAGATGTGTCTTGTGCCAGAATCTATGAGTTTTACACCCAACCATACTCCCTGATGTACATAAATGGTTGTAAAGTAAGGTAGAAAATTATTTCATTTTATAAGACTTATATGAAGAGCCATGAAATCAAATTAAATGCATATAAAATGTTTTATAAACAGTCAAGCTGACTAAATTGTAAGATGCTTCTGTTATTGTCATTAGGTTAGTGGTATGCAAAATGTGCTGTTTGTAAAATCCTATATGTAAATAGAAGTTAAGCAAGCCTGGGTAGAGAAAAATAATATTAATATTAATAAAAGATTATCTAATTTTCACTTCAATAGATCATTGAAAACCAGTGCCTCAAATCCAATCAGTAGTCTAAATCACATAGCAACTGCTCATGTGTGGATAACTTGTGTTAAAAAACAATCCGCAGTACCAGGCACATGGAGATAACCTAGAACCCCTGCACAGATGTAGCCCATGGCAGGTCAGTCTCCAAGTGGGTTACCTAGTAATGGGAAGAGTGACTGCCTCTGACATGAACTGATTGGCTTGCTCTTTGATCACCTCCCCCTGAGGGGGGAGCAGCCTTACCAGGCCACAGAAGATGACAATACAGCCACTCCTGATGAGAGCTGATAGACTAATATCAGAAGGAAGGAGAGGAGGACCTCCCCTATCAGTGGACTTAGGGAGGGGCATGTGTGAAGAAGGGGGAGGGAAGGTGGGATTAAGAGATAAGGAGGGAGGGGCTTATGGGGAGATACAAAGTGAATAAAGTGTAATTAATAAAATAAAATAAAATAAAGAATCCGCAAATCTCACTGTTATACCTGAAAAGAATGAAAATGCATTCAACAGATTGCAGCATGTTAAATGAAGCTCTTAACAGGACTTGTTGGAATGGGTTAGTAGGATCACTTGAAGTTGGGGGGAAGGAGACGATTCAGTAAGTGGGTAAAGTGCCAATTTGCAAATACGAAGACCTGAGTTCACATACTCAGCACTTACATAGAAGCCTGACATAGTTGTGCATGTCTGTAGCCCTAGAAGTTATCTAAGAGAGGTGGAGAGAGTTGGACCCCAGAGTTGGCTAGCCGGCCAACCTAGCCAATCCAGGTTCAGTGACAGACTCAAACACTAAAGAGAGGGTAGCAGATGATAGAAGACATCTGACGTTAGCTTCTGGCCACCATATATATGTTTAAATATACAAACACTACACACACACACACACACACACACACAGAGAGAGAGAGAGAGAGAGAGAGAGAGAGAGAGAGAACCACTCCATGATGCAGGTTCTTATTCAGTATGAGCAAAACCCAAGTGGGATGTAAAGAGTTGGCTCTTGAAAGAAGACTTGTTCTAGAGCCTTTTTGGGAAACTCAAAATCTAATAATCATGTTTTACATGTTTTAAGCAGGATCTGTTTTCCAAACAGTGAGGTGATCATAGTTAGAGTACAATTCAAGTTATCATTTTCTGATGAGGCTAACTGTATTTATATGCTTAGGAGCACAAGTTTTGAAACACTAAAGACCACTATCTGTTCTACTCTTGGACAGGTGAAACTTTCTGAGACTCTCTTTCATAATCTATAAAACTGAGATCCATAAACCCTGTGGAGTTGTCATTAGGATGAAATAAGTTTATCACTACACCACACGTAAAGCATTCAACAAATGTTAAAAGCCCTATTCTTCCTGCTGGATTTTTATGCTGCAAGTCTTGCAGAAATCATTCTTTTGACTTATAGGAAGGGCACTAGACAATTCATTCTAGGCATTTTAGCAATCTACTGCATAACAACTTAACTCTAAAATTTTAGCAGCTCAAAGCAAAACATATTTATTATTTTACTACTTTCATGAGTCAAGAATAAGAGCCCACTGCTTAAGGGTCTTTCACAGCAGAATATGGTCTTGTATGAAGCTATGCCTGAGGAAAGAACCATTAACTAGCTCACTCATGTAGTGGTTGTCAGGATTCATATTGCTTTAGGCTATTGAACCAAGGGTCTTTGCAGGTTATTTATTAGAGGTCATTTGTGTTTCCTTGTCAAAACTGGGACTTCTCTAACATAGTACCTGTACTCCATTACAGCCAATGACAGAGTCAGCTAAACAAATAGAAGTGACAGTATATATATATATATATACTCTAGTGTCAAAATGATAGTCCAGATGCTTTATCTGGACTCAATGGGAGAGTATGCACTTAGTCTTGTTGCAATTGGATGTCCCAGGGTGGGTTGGTACCCATGGGGAACCTCTGGAGGGGAAGGAAAAGGTATATGAGGGTGGAACTGCGAGGAGAGGAGGGAGAGGGCTGTGATCAGGTTGTAAAGTGATTAAATTGATTAATTAATGAAAAAAATGATAGCCCAGGACTTTTGCTGTATTCTATTCTTTCAAAAACAGTAATTAGGTCATCTGACCCTATCCTACCAGGTCTCATCAGGACTGGCTGCATTATCTTCTTTACACTTACAGAGGATTACACAAGTTACTGTATGGAGTTAATTTGAGACAACCTTAAAGAGTTGGTCAAGCAGATTGAAAAAGCTGATAAGTTTAACAGTCAAATTTTCTTGAGGAAGTAAGTTTGTCCTTATTTCAACAGTACATACTATCTGTATCAAAATACCACAGAGTAGCTCATAAATGTGTGCTTTTTGTTGAATGAAATATTTTAAGAAATAGCTAATGGGCCTTATGAAATAAAAAATAAAGCATAAAGCTATAGATTCATAAAGTCATATGTGTAAATGACATGAAAGTGAAGAAGAAATTGTCTAGAGGAACAAACTGTTCTAATGAGAGAGGGAAGGGCTGGAAAGAGGAGTGGAGAGAGTATGCTCAACTTATAGTACATACTTACATGAAAATGACCTCATGTGACCCAGTATAATACTTTTAAATACAAAAAAAAGACAAGAAGTGCCAATAGTAAATAATGTTAAATAGTAAATATTGAGGCTTTGTTCATCTCAATAAGTAAAGGATTGTATCCTTTGATGATGGTTTAGTTTTCTTACATTTATTTTATATAGTAAGATTTTAATCAGTGGCCATGATAATTTTGCAGATTCTCTAGAACTGGAGTTACAGACCATTGTGAGCTGCCATGTGGTTGCTGGGAATTAAACCTAGATCCTCTGGAAGAATAGCTAGTGCTCTTAACCACTGAGCCATCTCTTCAGCCCTATGTTTTAGCTTTTTCAACATTTTGTTTTTGACTAATTACAAATATTCCAGTCTTTGCCACCCACACCCTTCATCCTTGACATAAACCCTGTGTTTCCCAAATCTGGTAATAGTAGTTGTTTAGAATTTTTTAAAGAATTAATTCATTACTTAATGCATATGAGTGTTTGTCTACATGTGTGTCTGTGTACCATCTGCATGCTAAGTGCCTGGTGAGGCTAGAAAAGGGCATCAATTCCTAGGGGTAAGTGGAGTTATGGATGACATGATCCAAGAGGTGGGTACTGGAAACCGAACGTGAGTTCTCTGCAAGAACAACAAGTGATCTTAACTGCTTAGCCATCTCTTTCGTCTCAGTTGTTTAGAAATTTAAAGCCAGTTATTTATAACTGGCAGGAAAATAATCTCCTTTGTTCTTCAGTAAGTAGGTAATATGTTGTTTTCTGGCAGCCTTTAGGGGCTAAGTCCAATATTAGGTAAAGACAAGTCAAAATTTCTTTTGTCCACCATCTTTGTCTACACCACTAATCTTAGACAATATCAAAATTCTAGGGTTTCAGAGTGACTTAAAGTTTGAATATATTAAGAGTTTGTCAGAATAGAGGGCAACATGAAGAATAAATGAGAGTGACATAGGAATCACCTTCATTCCATTACAAAGATATTTCTTTAATCAAACAAAGCAGAAAATTTGATGGCATCTCTATAATCACAACCAAGCATCCAGTGCACACACAAGAAAAATTAAGCCCGTGAGGTACATTGTATGAAACATAAGAGAGCTGTGTATTCAGAGAGCAATGCCATAAAGCATACACCCAAGTGACCATAAGCCCTTCCAAGCAGACACTGTCAGATAGACTCACTTCTGACCCAGATTAACTGTTTAAAACTACAGAATGAATTCTGTAGTATATCAGGTTTTTCTTGGGCATATAAAAATCAAATCCACCCTGTCCTCATCTTCAGTTTGGCTGGTGAGGTTTTGGAATCTTGGAGGCATGTTACTTGCCAAGGCAGAATTTTTAAGTTTGACTGGAAATATCAGCATGCATGATATATTTCCTCCTATATTTTTTAATTTTTTATTTATTATAATTTATTCACTTTGTATCCCATCTGTAGCCCCCTCCTTTGCTCACCTTCCATCCCTCTTCTCCTCCCATGCCCCTCCCCAGTCCACTAATAAGGGAGTACCTCCTGCCCTTTCATCTGACCCTATCCTATCAGGTCTCATCAGGACTGGCTGCATTGCCTTCCCTGTGGCCCAGAAATGTTTCCCACCCCCCTCCTCAGGGGGAAGTGATCAAAGAGTCAGCCACTGAGTTCATGTCAGAAACAACTACTGTTTTCCTTACTAGGGAACCCACTTGGACACTGAGCTGCCATGGGCTACATCTGTGCAGGGGTTATAGGTTATCTCCATGTATGGTCCTTGGTTGGAATATAAGTCTCAGAAAAGACCCCTGGGCCCATAATTTTTGGTTCTGTTGCTCTCCTTGTAGAGCACCTGTCCCCTCTAGGTCTGTTTTTTCTCCTCCTTCTTTCATATGATTCCCTGCACTCTGCCCAAAAGCTGGCTATGAGTCTCAGCATCTGCTTTGATTCACTGCTGGGTAGAGTCTTTCAGAGGCCCTCTGTGGTAGGCTCCTGTCCTGTTCCCTGTTTTCTCCCTCTTTATTTGTCTATCCCATTTGCCTTTCTAAATGAGGACTGAGCATCTTACCCATGGTTCTCCTTATTGCTTGGCTTCTTTAAGTGTACAAATTTTAGTATGTTAATCCTGGATACAAAAATCATGGTACATTTACACAATAGAATACTAATCAGCAATTAAAAACAAGGAAATCATGAAATTTGCTGGCAAATGGATGGGACTAGAAAAGATCATCCTGAGCGAGGTGTCCCAGGAGCAGAAAGACACACATGGTATATACTCACTTATAAGTGGATATTAGACATATAATATAGGATAAACATACTAAAATCTTCCTACCATATTTAAAGGGTATATTTTTTATTTTTTTATTTTTTTTATTTTTATTTTTTTATTAATTACACTTTATTCACTTTGTATCCCCCCATAAATCCCACCCTCCTCCCCTCCTAATCCCACCTTCCCTCCCCCTTCTTCACACCTGCCCCTCCCCAAGTCTACTGATAGGGGAGGTCCACCTCTCCTTCCTTCTGATCGTAGTCTAACAGATCTCATCAGGAGTGGCTGCATTGTCATCTTCTGGTAAGGCTGTTCTCCCCTCAGGGGGAGGTGATCAACGAGCAGGCCAATCAGTTTATATCAGAATCAGTCCCTCTTCCCATTACTATGGAACCCATTTGGACACTGAACTGCCATGGGCTATATCTGTGCAGGGGTTCTAGGTTATCTCCATGCATGGTACTTGGTTGGAGTATGAGTTTCTGGAAAGACCCCTGTGTTCAAATTTTCTGGTTCTGTTGCTCTCCTTGTGAAGTTCCTGTCCTCTCCAGATCTTATTATTTCCCTCTTCTTTCATAAGATTCAATGCACTCTGCCCAACAGTTGGTCATAAGTCTCAGCATCTGCTTTGATAGTCTGCAGGGCAGAGCCTTTCAGAGGCCCTCTGTGGCAGGATCCTAACTTGTTTCCTGTTTTATTCTTCTTCTGATGTCCATCCTCTTTTCCTTTCAGGATGGTGAATGAGCATTTTAGTTAGGGCCATCCCTCTTGATTAGTTTCTTTAGAAGTACAGATTTTAGTAGGTTTATCCTATATTATATGTCTATATGAGTGAGTATATACCATGTGTGTCTTTCTGCTTCTGGGAAAGCTCACTCAGGATGATTTTAAGGGTGTATATTTTAAAGGTGAACATATATATGATAGTACATGGTCATATTATTTTTGGAAGGATGTGATAAAACTGTAGTTACTCTCTAAGGAAGGGAACTAGAATACTGGGAAACTATGGAGCTGGAATACGTAGGAAAGAGAGGCTCTTTTTTTCTTTTTTATTTTTTAAATATATTTTTCACGGGGGATCCAAGATGGAGGTGCCAGGAGGATACTCATTCTGACCAGCAGCACAGCAGGATCTGCACAGAGACCAGCAGACAGAATTCTGGGTCCTAAAACACAAGCAATTGTGTTTTCCCAGGTGAGAGGAAACCCCACGTTGTGGGATTCAATCAGCCTCAGGTCACCCAGCTAAACCACAGAAGACCAGGCACTTGGTCACCAGCCCAGAGCCACATGCCAGCATGCTCTGATTACTACCCCAGTCTGAACTGTGGTCCCCACAACATCAGAGACTGAGATTTCCAATCAAGAGAAAACCCCATTGTGCAGGAAGTGATAGGGAGCAACCTTAGGTCACCCAGACAATCCCTGGAAAAGACCTGGGGTCCAGTGGGTACCCAGCACCCAGCCCAGGGCAGGGCCAGAGGCACCAGCACAGAATCCTGCCTATGTGCCTGACTTACTGCCCCAGATAGAACTGTGGGCCCCGGGGCACCAGAGACTGAGTTTCTCTGTCACGTGGAAACCCACAGTGAGGGGAGCAGCAGGTCTGACATCAGAGCACTCAGCTGACACCTCCCTCCCCCTAAAAAGTTCTTGGGCAAAGTTCTCAGGTTTCTGCAGATGCCCAGGAGCCCAATCACCAGAAAGGCAGAGCCACGCACCTGTGCCTGCTTGTTCTACTCATCATCCTAGACAGAACTACGGTCCCCAAAACACCACAGTCTGGGTGTCCCTGTCAAGAGGAAACCCCAAAATAGGGAAAACATCAGGTCCAAGGCTCAGGACACCCACCTCCAGAAGAATTTCTGGCTTCATGCAGGTTCTCGGCTCTGGCCTTCTACTGCAGACACTAGTGCTGTGCTCACTTGCCATTGATTACAGCTAGGACACTGGGGCACACAGCTCCAATCTCAGACCTACAAAAGCCTGGGAGCCATTGGAGCAGCCCTCAGATACCGCTCCAACGTGAGACCAGTTATCCCTAGCTAAACTGACAGAACCTCAGGACCCCCTGGTTCTTCAAGAGGGCTGTGCCCAGCAAATACAGCTTAAGAGCAGCAGCAGCAGCTTACTAAGTTCAAAGCAAAAAATCCAGCAGCAGAGCAGCCATCTCCAGGACTTCTCCTGATGAGAGGAGAGCCTTCCTGAACACCAGAGTTAACACACAGGTCCATATTCCTGAGGTGAACTGTGAAAATTCCTCAGAAGCACCACCATTCAGTTGACCATACTCAAAAAGCTGAGGAGCTCTCCTTCAGAACCCTGCCAACAGGATTCTCCTCACTGCAGCACCCCAGCAGGCAGAAGAAATTAACAGACAACACCTGAGACAGCCAGATTGGGAGAAGATAACATAAAAGCACAACCAACAAAAGGCAAAGCAATATGGCATCCCCAGAACCCAGTTATCCAGGGGTAAGTAGCCCTGGACACCACAGCATAAGTGAAATTCAAGAAGATGACCTAACATCTATGCTTATGAAGATGTTAATGGAGGAAACAAATAAAATGCATAAAGAATTAGAGGAAGATAAAGTCAAACAGATTATAGCCATCCGTAAAGAAATACAGGAAGAAGCAGCCAGTTTGTGGCTTTCAGAGAGGAAATTATTAAATCACTGAAAGAAATAAAAGAAACAGAGGAATGTTCAAACAAGTGAAGGAATTGATTGAAAAAAATGGGAAAATACGGTCAGAAAGATGAAAGAAATCAACAAAACATTTCAAGATCTGAAGATAGAATTAGAAAATTTAAAGAAAGCACAAGTGGAAGAAATCATGGAAAGGGAGAGCTTAGGAAAGAAAACAGGAACTACAGAGATAAGCATAACCAAGACTACAAGGGATGGAAGAAAGAATCTCAGGTGTGGAAGATACAATGGAAGAAATTGATGTATCCATCAAAAAAAAAGAAAATAAAAATAATAAATCTAAAAAATTCCTGACATAAACCACCCAAGAAATCCAAGACAACATGAAAAGACAAAAAGTAAGAATAACAAGAATAGAGGAAAAAGAAGATTCCCTGCACCAAGGCCCAGAAAATATCTTCAACAAAATCATTGAAGAAAATGTCCCCAACTTAAAGGAGAGGCCTATAAGAATACAAGAGGCCTGCAGAACACCTAATAAATTAGACCAGAAAAGAAAATACTCCTGCCACATAATAATCAAAACAGTAAGTATACAGAACAAGAAAAAATACTAAAAGCTACAAGGGAAAAGGGCCAAATAACATATAATGGCAAACCCAACAGACTCATACCTGACTTCTCAACAGAGACTGACAGCTAGAAGAGCCTGGTTAGATATCATGTAGACCCTAAGAGAACACAAATGTCAACACAGGCTACTATACCCAGCAAAACACTTAGGCCTCATAGGCAGAAAAAACAAGATATTAAACAACAAAAACAAATTTCAAAAATACTTAAACACAAATCCAGCATTACAGAAGACACAAGAAGGAAAAATATAACCCAAGAAAACTATCTACTTTCAAAAAAACACAGGAAATAATTAACCTCACTACAGAAAACAAAAAGTAGCGAGTACACAAACACACTACCACAGCCAACAGCAAAATCAAAAAATCTAACAGCCACTGGCCATTAATCTCTCTCAACATCAATGGACTCAATTCTCCAATAAAAAGACTAACAAAATAGATGTGTAAACAAGACTTAACAATCTGTTGCTTACAAGAAACACACCTACATCACAAAGATAGACATTACCTGAGAGTAAAGGGCTAGAAGATGGTTTTCCAAGCAAATGGACCCAAGAAGGAAGCAGGAATACCCATTCTAATATCTAATGAAATAGACTTTCTACAAAAATTAATAAAAGGAGATGGGGATTGTCACTTCATACTCATCAAAGGAAAATTCCACTAAGAAGACATCACAATCCTGAACATCCATGCAGCAAATACAAGGGCACCCACATTTATAAAAAAAACATTAATAAAACTTAAAACCACACATAAATCCCCACACATTAATAGTAGGAGACTTCAACACCCCACTCTCAACAATGGACAGGTCACCAAAACAAAAATTAAACAAAGAAACAATAACTTTAACAAAGGACATGAATCAAATGGACCTAACAGATAGCTACAGAACCTATCACAAAAACACAAAAGAATTTACCTTCTTCTAAGCACCTCATGGAACCTTCTCCAAAATAGACCATATAGTTGGTCACAAAGCAAGCCTCAACAGATACAAGAAGATTGAAATAATCCCTTGTATCCTATCTGATCAACATGGACTAAAGCTGGACCTCAACAACAACAGAAATAGCAAAAAGCCTACACACACATGGAAACTGAACAACTCGCTACTCAATGATAGCTGGGTCAAGGAAGAAATAAAGAAAGAAATTAAAGTCTCCCTAGAATGCAATGAAAAAGAAGGCACAACATACCCAAAAACATTGTGCTTTCATTAGACACAATGAAAGCAGTGCTAAGAGGAAAGTTCATAGCACTAGGTGCCTTCAAGAAGAAGTTTAAAACATCTCATTCAAGCAACTTAA
The DNA here is from genome assembly GCF_030254825.1 of Meriones unguiculatus. NCBI lineage: Eukaryota > Metazoa > Chordata > Mammalia > Rodentia > Muridae > Meriones > Meriones unguiculatus. The sequence continues at coordinate 78,124,841 of NC_083369.1, read as the reverse complement.
TGGCTCACCTAAGACTCCTGGGGCGGGGGGGGGGGGGGAAGCAGACACACCGAAGAGGAGTACACGGTTGAAAATAATTAAACTCAAGGTTGAAATCAATAAATAAGAAACAAAACAATTCAAAGAATGAATGAAACCAAGAGCTGGTACTTTGAGAAAATTAACAAGATAGACAAACCCTTAGCTAAACTAACTAAAAGGAAGAAAGACACTATCCCAATCAAAATCAGATATGAAAACGGGGACATAACAACAGACACTGAGGAAATTGAAACAATCATTAAATCTTACTTCAAAAGCCTATATACCACAATATTTGAAAATCTAAATGAAATGGACAATTTTCTTGATCAATTACACTTGCCAAAGCTGAAGCAAGACCAGCTAAATCAATTAAATAATCCTATATCCCCTAAGGTAATAGATGCAGTCATCAAAAGTCTACAATGCACAAAAAGCCCAGGACCAGACGGTTTCAGTGCAGAATTCTACCAGACCTTCAGAGAAGTGCTAACACCAATACTCTTCAAACTATTCCACAAAATAGAAACAGAAGGAACACTACCAAACTTATTCTATGAAGCCATAGTCACCTTGGTACCTAAACCTCACAAAGATCCAACAAAGAAAGGGAATTTCAGGCCAATCTCCCTTATGAACATTGATGCAAAAAAAAAAAAAATACTCAACAAAATACTTACAAATGGAATACAAGAACACATCAAAGCTATCATCCACTATGTCCAAGTAGGCTTCATCCCAGGTATGCAGGGGTGGTTCAATACATGGAAATCCATCTTGTGATCCACCATATAAACACACTGAAGGAGGAAAAACCACATGATCATCTCCTTAGATGCTGAAAAAGCATTTGACAAAATCCAATATCCATGTATGTTTAAAGTCTTAGAGAGATCAAGGGTACAATGCGCATACCTAAACATAGTAAAAGCAATATACAGCAAGCTTATAGCCAACATAAAATTCAATGGAGAGAAACTTAAATCAATCCCACTGAAATCAAGGACAAGGCAAGGCTGTCCACTCTCTCCATATCTCTTCAACATAGTTCTTAAAGTCCTTGCTAGGCCAATAAGACAATTAAAGGAGACAAAGGGGATACAAATCGGGAAGGAAGAAGTCAAAGTATCACTGTTTACAGATGATATGATAGTATACATGAGTGACTCCAAAAACTCTACCAGGGAACACCTACAGCTGATAAACAACTTCTGCCAAGTGGCTGGAAAATTAAGAAAAAAAATCAGTATTCCTCCTATATACAAAAGACAAAAGTGCTGAGAAAGAAATTAGGGAAACAACATCATTCACAATAGCCACAAAGGACATAAAGTACCTTTGTGTGACCATAAGCAAGCAAGTCAAAGACTTGCATGAAAGAAAATTTCCAGTCTCTGAAAAAGGAATTAGAAGATTTCAGATGATGTCAAGATCTTCCATGCTCAGGGCTTGGCAGGATGAACATAGTAAAAATGGCCATCTTACCAAAAGCAATCTACAGATTCAATGCAATTCCCATCAAATTACCAACACAATTCTTTACAGACCTGGAAAGAAAAATTTTAAACTTCATATGAAATAACAAGAAACCCAGAATTGCTAAAATAATCCTCTACAATAAAAGATCTTCTGGATCTTCTCCATCCCTGATCTCAAGCTTTACTATAGAGCAACAATACTAAAAACTGCATGGTATTGGCATAGAAACCGACTGGTGGATCAATGGAATCGAACAGAAGAACCTGAAATAAATCCACACACTTATGGACACCTGATTTTTGACAAAGATGTCAAAACTATTCAATGGAAAAAAGAAAGCATCTTCAACAAATGGTGCTGGTCTAACTGGATATCTACATGTAGAAAAATGCAAATAAATCCATACTTATCACCCTTCACAAATCTAAAATCCAAGTGGATCAAAGACATCAACATAAAACCAGACACACTAACCTGTTAGAAGAGCCTTGAACTCATTGGCACAGGAGACAACTTTCTAAACAGGACACCAACAGCACAGGCTCTAAGAGCAACAATCAATAAACGGGACCTCATGAAACTGAAAAGTTTCTGTAAAGCAAAGGACACTGTCTTTAAAACAAAATGACTTCGTGTAGATTGGGAAAGGATTCTCACCAACCTATATCTGACAGAAGGCTAATATCCAGAATATATAAAGAACTTAAGAAGTTGAACAGCAACAAATCAATTAATCCAATTAAGAATGGGGTACAGAGCTAAAAAGAGAATTCTCAATAGAGGAATATCAAATGGCAGAAAAACACTTAAAGAAAGGCTCAATGTCCTTAGTCATCAGGGAAATGCAAATCAAAATGACCCTGAGATTTCACCTTACACCCATCAGAATGGCTAAGTTCAAAAACTCAAGTGACAACACATGCTGGAGAGGATGTGGAGAAAGGGGAACCCTCCTCTATTGCTGGTGGGAATGCAAACTTGTACAACGACTTTAGAAATCAATCGGGCACTTTCTCAACAATTAGGAATAGCACTTCTTCAAGATCCAGCTACACCATTCCTAGGCATATATCCAAAAATATGCTTAAGTATACAATAAGGACATTTGCTCAACCATGTTTTGTTTGTAGGAGCTATATTTGTAATAGCCAGAAGCTGGAAACAACCCAGATGCCCCTCAGTTGAGGAATGGATTCAGAAATTGTGGCACATATACACAGTGGAATATTACTTAGCAATAAAAAACAAGGAAAACATGAAATTTGCAGATACATGGTGGAAACTGGAAAAGATCATCCTGAGTGAGGTATCCTAGAAGCAGAAAGACACACAGGGTATATATTCACTCATTAGTGGATATTAGATATATAATATATGATAAACATACTAAAATCTGTACACCTAAAGAAACTTATCTGAGTAAGATCCTCAATCCCCATTCAGAAAGGCAAAGAGGATGGACATCAGAAGAGGGAGAAAACAGAGAACAGGACAGGAGCCTACCACAAAGAGCCTCTGAAAGTCTCTACCCTGCAGGATATCAAGGCAGATGTTGAGACTTATAGCCAAATTTTGGGCAGAGTGCAGGGAATCTTATGAAAGAAGTTCGAGATAGTAAAACCTGGAGGGGACAGGTGTTCCACAAGGAGAGCAACAGAACCAAAAAATCTGGGCACAAGGGTCTTTTCTGAGACTGATTCTCCAAACAAGGACATTCATGGAGATAACCTAGAACCCCTGCACAGATGTAGGCCATGGCAGTTTAGTGTTGAAGTGGGTTCCCCAATAATAGGAACAGGAAACATCTCTGACATGAATTCATGGGCTGGCTCTTTGATCACCTCACCCTGCGGAGGGAGCAGGCTTAGTGGGCCACAGAGGAAGACAATGCCAGCCACTCTGGACGAGACCTGATAGACTAGGATCAGAAGGAAGGAGAGGAAGACCTCTCTTATCAGTGAACTTTGGGAGGGGCATGAGTGGAGAAGGGGGAGGGAGGGTAGAATTGGGAGGGGAGAAGGGAGAGAGCCACAGGGGAGATACAAAGTGAATAAACTGTAATTAATAAAATTAATAAAACAAAAAATATATTTTTTCACAATTTATTCATATATATATCCTGATTGAAGTCTCCTTGCTCAACTCCACCTAGTCTCACCCTTCCTCCCACTTCCCCCCTATCTCCTTTCCTTATAAGGGAGACTCATTTTTTGTTCTACAATCTCAGGTATAATTTTAGTGCACTAGCTTTGTGTAACCCATTTTTACTTAAAATAATTATTTATTCAGCAAACAAATACAGGGTTCTTAACCATATATGTGCATCACAGTTTCTTATGGAGCTTTTGTCTACATACAGATGGAGGCAGTTTAAATGAATAGCTGTGGCCTGGAGTCAGATTCCAGGGGTTTGAGAATTTCTAAGAAGTAAAACTTGGGCTTTCTAAGCCTCGGCCTCCTTTGAAAATGATAAAACTATTCTGAAGCCTGTGTAGCTAAGTTTGGAAATGAAAAAAGAAGTCTTTTCAGGGACTAGTACTTGGTGGGACTTGAGTCAACTGGCAACATAAAGGAAAAGATGAGCCCATCTACCGTCTCACATTTCCACATAGGAACAAGAACAAAGATTGAGTATTTTCTGAAATTAAGAAGGGCATTAAATGTGACTTGTTTCTCTGAGGCCTCACCCACGGCAATTTCTATTACCTCTATTTTGTTTCAAAATTGGGCCCATTCATATGACTCAAAGAGGAAAAGTTGACTTTTAGGCATTACTAAAACTTTGTTGGCAATGACCTGCTGTGGAATACTTTTTTGCCTTTCACTATTGGAAATCAAAAGGACTGTTTACCTTTCTGATACAATAGCAAAATGGGACAATGGAATCTGCTAAGATTTGAGCAGGCTTCAAGTCATACAGTTGGCCAGCATAGTCCTAAGTGTTGAGTTGACATTTCTATTCATCTTTTTAATTTATTCTCCAAGTTCAGATCACTAAAATAATCTGTGTATCTCACCTTCTACATGTCTTTCACTCCCTTTATCAATGTATAGCATGTTTAAATACTTTCCTCTTTGAGGAAGAGGAGAAAAACCATTAAGAGGAAGTATTAATTGGACACTTCCAGAATAAAAGACTATAAATAAACTATGCTGTCAAAAAAAAAAAAAGGCACTCTCATTAAGGGAATTCTTTTCCAACTTGGGCTAAGAAGATAGATGCTGTTGCTATACAAATGGCCATGCATCTTAATCTATAATGGCATAAATTTCCATACATAAAATAAATCTTTAAATGGCAGCCTCCATGATCTTGTTATTATTCCAATCTGCAGTTCTCTGGTATTATTTACTCCATTAAGAATAACTAGTTTCTAGGTGTGGTGGCTTATGTAATTCCAGGGCTCAGAGGGAGGTGCTGAAACAGGGTGACCCCCACAAAGTTGAGGCCAGTCTGGTCTGTCTCAAAAGAAAACAGCACAAAAAAGGAGAAGAAAAAAGGAAAGGAAAGAGAAAAGAAAAGAAAAGAAAAGAAAAGAGAAGAGAAAGAAGGGAGGGAGGGAGGGAGGGAAGGAAGGGAGGAGGAAAGAAAGAAGAAAGAAAGAAAGAAAGAAAGAAAGGAAGGAAGGAAGGAAGGAAGGAAGGAAGGAAGGAAGGAAGGAAGGAAGGAAGGAAAAGAAGAGAAGAGAAGAGAAGAAAAGAAAAGAAAAGAAAAGAAAAGAAAAGAAAAGAAAAGAAAAGAAAAGAAAAGAAAAAAGAAAAGAAAAGAAGAGACAATCTCACTGCTGATGTACACAAGGTGTCCAGAAGTGGATACATACCAGTGGCTTGTGGAAGTAAATGAGCCTTGATTGCAAGGAATGATGATGCCTGCTTTTAATTTCAGCACATAGGGAGACAGAGTCAGGTGGATTTCTTTGACTGTGAGGCTAGTTTGATCTGCATAAGGAGAACCAGGAAAACAAAAGAAAAGGGGGGATTGAAATAATCACAACAGAAACATGCATTGCTACCTCCATTTAAGACCTAGGAATTAAAGGGATTTTTTTTTTAAAAGCTGGGTAGGGTGATGTCTTTAATCCCTGCACTTGGGAAACACTGGCAGGTGAATCTCTGTGAGTCTGAGGCCAGCCTGGTCTACAGAGCTGGTTCCAGGACAGCCAATACTACACAAAGAAACCATGTCTTCTCATTTCTACTGAATCAAAATCTCATATTGACTGTGAATTTGCTAAAGTATGCTGGAAAGTGACTAGCACTTTATATGCCTTAATATCATTTAACCCTCACAACTATCACAAGTTTTTAAATAATACTATTATATAATTGTAAAGATCCTGGACTATTTTCAATATTCTCCTTGTGACATATCTTTCTTCATTAATCTTCCTTGTTCCAATAGTAAACAAATACTCCTAGGGGTGCCTCAAATGCTTAGGGATCTCCCCCCAAAATCTCACTTCTTTTATAGTATGGCTTCCATGATGAAAATAAAAGTTTCAGCTAAATCCAGGCAATATCCAAGCCCACATTCTTACCTGCTCTACATTGCTTCTCCTATTTGTTCAATGACCTATGGAATACACAATGAGACTACTTAGAAAATAAGAACTACATGTAGGGCAACAAGGTAGAAGTCGAAGGGGAAGAGGTTAGAGGATCAAGAAAGAATAATGGGAACTATAAAATGACAAATACTGACTGTGTGCTCTCTCATATGTAGAAATGTGTGTGTAGATGTGTGCGTGTGTGTGCGTGCATCAAAGGCAGAATGAGAATTATTTTTGAGGAAAGACAGTAACTAGTGGGAGAAGGAAGAGGTAACAAGTGAAAGTGATGAAGGGCAAGTATGAGCAAAACAAAACAGAAAAAAAATATCTTTTTTAGTTTGCAAATCATTGAATAGAAAAAAGACAAAGATCATTAAGACTGTCTTTTGAAAGAGAAGGGTCCTTCTTTGTCTTAAAAATAACAATGCACGTCAGCTTCTATAACTAGCTAATTCTAACACTGACTATAGCAAGTACTTATTGAATACCATATTCCAGGCAATATAGAACATATTTACATTTTGTTCACTTAATTATAAAAAGAAAAAAAAAACCTGTAAGGCAAGCATTAGTATTATGCTCCATTTTATGGCTGAAAATCCTAAGGCCCAGATTGACTTGTAAGAATTTGCTCCACTCTTAACAGAACTAAGCGCAATTTCAGAATTGCAAAACTCGTATAATTTATCACTCAGTCAAGACCAGAAGATATATAATTTGATTAATCTTTAACTATATTTGTATATATGTAGGATTTTGGACATTTTAAATTATGAGTACTGTGTGTGTGTGTGTGAGAGAGAGAGAGAGAGAGAGAGAGAGAGAGAGAGAAACTGAGATAAAAGCTGAGATCTCCCTGACCACAGGAAGCAAATACTGTAAATTAGTTCAATTTTATTATAATTATTATTGGAGTTGGGCGTGTTGTTTGGGGTAATTTTTGTTTGCTTGGTTGGTTAGTTTGCTTTCTTTTGTTTTTTTGTTTTTTTGTTTTTTTTTTTTTTTTTTGGTTTGTTTTTGGTTTGTTTGTTTGTATGTTTTTGAGATAGAGTTTCTCTGTATAGCCTAAGCTATCCTGGACTTTGTAGACAAGACTGACCTTGAACTCACAGCGACCTGCCTGCCTCTGCCTCTCCTGAGTGCTGGGATTAAAGGCATGCACCACCATGTCAGGCTATGATTATTACTGGTTTAAATATTTTATTGCTTTTGAGAGAATTTTATACATACATGCAATGCATTTTGACCACACACCATCACACCTCTCGGATCTACGATACCCCTTCCAACTTCATGTCCTCTTTGCTTTTTATAACCTACAGATTGCAATTTTTATTGCTCATATACTGCTGGGTGTGGGACCCTCCAGCTGAGCATGGTTAAAGTATCAGGAGCCACAACCTTAAGGAAAACTGATTCTCCCTCAAAAGCAATCAATAGTAAATAACTTGTCACTTTGGGGTACAGAATCAAGAGGACTAGCTGTATATTTTTAAAATGACTACTTTATGGGACTTTAGATATGGCTCAATAGTTAAGAACACACAGTGCTCATTCAGAGGACCTGTGTTGGTTCTGAGCACCTACAACATGTAGCTCACAACCACCTGTAACTCCAGCTCCAAAAGATCTGATGCCTTCTTCTAAACTCTGAGGACAGCTGCAGTCACACATGAACATACTCACAGAGAGGCACACACCACATACACATATATACATAAATTTAAAAGTCAATCTTTCATGGAAAGAGGATATTTTCTTTTTTATTTTTTTATTTATTATTTATTACAATTTATTCACTTTGTATCCCAGCTGTGGCACCCTCCTTCATCTCCTCCCAGTCCCACCCTCTCTCCCTCTTCTCCCCCTATGCCCTTCCCCTAGCCCACTGATAGGAGAGGTCCTCTTTTTTAAGATTTATTTATTTTACGTATCTGCATGTACACTTGCATGCCAGAAGAGGGAATCAGATCTCACTATAGATGGTTGTGAGCTATCATGTGGTAGCTGGAAATTGAACTCAGAACCCCTGGAAGAACAACCAGTGCTCCTAACCACTGAGCGTCTCTCCAGCCCTCTTAGATATTTCTGATGTTAGCTTTTTGGCAGCATGACTCATGTGAGAAAAGAGTCAAATGTGCAAATGAGGATATTAGAACTGATCTTTTTTCAGTAACGTAGAGAAGCTGTGTTATTTACCCAGAACTCAAGAGATTTCTCAGAGGTCAACTCTCACTCTTTGCATTGTCCCACAATTCTCCTATTTCTACCTTAATAAGCTAGACATTTTAACCCAAGTGACGACAGATAGATAGGCAATTCTGAATGTCTACATCCTGCCCAGAGCTCCTTTGGTATCCTTATGTAGAAAATTCAAAACATCTTCCAGTCATTAACACTGCTGGTGAGAGCGTCAACTGGGGCAGACATTGTGAAAATCAGTATGGAAGTTCCTCAAAAACCTAAACTAAAACTGGAACCACTCTAGATGGCATATGACACAGATACTCCCAAATCCACATTTATTACCACACAACAGTCAAGATATGGAACCAACCTAAATGTCCATTAACAAATGAATAGATAAACAAAATGTAGCAAGGATACACATTGGTGATTTATTCAGCGGTTTAAAAAAATAGAGTTATGGCATTACAGGAAAGTGGGTGGAATAGCAAAATATAATATAAAGTGGGACTCAGAAAGACAAATGTTGCATATTTTCTCTTATATAGAGAGTCTAGATTTAAGTATATATGTGACATGAAAATAGATATGGCCCACTGAGAAGGTAAGAAGAATCAAAAAGGAAAAGAGAAATAGGGGCTGGTAATGAAATATTTATCATGCAAATAGTATGGGAACACTATCTGGGATGGGAAAGCAGGATGATGCAGGGGAACAGGGTAGCACAGTAAGGATTCAATAAGAACAAAGTACAATGATATAGATTTGTAAACATTTCATAATATCTCTTATTGTATGTAAACTAAAAATTACTTTTAAAAGAAATTCCTCTCAAAATACACTTTAAATCCAAAGAAGTGCAAAGCCCTTCTGACAACTATAATCAAATTGCTATGAGAAGCCATTGTCAGGACATACTATTGTTTTGGAAGAGAATGCAGAAGCCTAAAATCTGTTCTTTTTTTTTTTTTTTTCAATGCAGTTTATTCAGGAACATTGAACAATCCTCGGACCCCGGGGAAAGCCAGCCCACAGCTTAAATAGCCTCTGGGTAGCCAACCCAGGCATGCCACGGGGGCAATGCAGATAGGTCCACATACATGGAAGCAAGCCAGATCCTCAGCCTTAGCCAAATGTGGAATTGTTCATGACAGAGAGCACTCACCATGGGGAAGGTGGAAGGCGGAAACCAGCTCCATCTTTAAGGCATAGCATTCCGCAGCTCTCTACAGTTCCCCCTTTTTGTTTTAGACGCATCAGGCAAGAGTAGAGGTCTGATCTCTGATATTAGAAATAAATTGGGACTTTGTACAGATGTTCATTTAGGTGTCATCCACCCAAAGAGCATCAGACCCGTCTGATACCTTTTTCTCAGAGGCGGGACCTGGGGCATCAACCTGCATGCAATCAGACATGCTCTTCTCTGGGTCCAAAGCGGCTGACCCTGAGTGCAGTGCTTAGCCTCGCATCCTGAGCGTATCATTTTAGCTTTTTATGGTATCTAACCATGCTTGGGGAGAATGTCCTGCTTCAATGGCTGTAAAGGCCTGAATGATCATGGCTGCATCACACTGTTGTGAGACTCTAATCTTGCATATATACCACAGGCAAACCAAGGAGACCAACACTAAAATCTGTTCTTTTGGAGCTCATAACTGCGTTTCTCGGGAGGAAGCACAGATATGACCTCTCTGAAACAAACAAGACAATGACAGAGTTCAGCAGGACAGAAACGCCTCTCTCTCAAACTATTATCACCTATCCTTCAGATGACTTCACTACCAGAGGTGGAAAGGGATGTAGGAAGTGAATCAAGAAGCCAACTTCTTTAGTCAGACACTGGAGAATTTATGGTGCACTAAAGCCAGATACTTAAGTACTATCTCCTGATTGTTCTGTCACTTTGCTGCTTTTTTCCTCACATTTTTTATATCTATTTAAACACACAGGAACATATATCTCCTAAATACATATATATACAGGTATAGGCACACACCATCTCTACCTGGTTCATTCTGTCAATATGACTTCAATAAAGCTAGTGCAACTATAAAAGAATACAGATACGGGTTTAGCTTTGAGTACTGAATCAGTTGTGTTTATCTATAAATATATACATACGCTTGCACACATACATACACACTTCTCCTATAAGCACACACTTCACTTCCCACTTATATATGTTCCTAAAAATTCAGTAAATATCAAAATGGGTACCAACTAAATAAAAGCCAATTAAAACTCAAATTCAGATGACTTAAACTGAATTATTTTCTTACATAAGAGCACTTACTAGTATAAATACTTTTGATAGTGGGTACAAAAGCACAAAAATACTATCATTAGTCACGGACCTAGTGGAGATGATAATGGATATGATTTAAAGTGCTCTACTGCAAACCCCTTTTATAGCATGATTAATTCTTCCTTAGTGTGAACATCCATACAAATGGATTATAATATATTTGGTATTAACTTTTCCTATATTAGAACAAACCTATTTATACAAGATTGAAACTGTACTTCATTTCTATTATATCCAGATTATATTATACATTCTTAAAGTGTGTGGCATTGCAAGTCAGAGCACTGGATGACAAAGGGTTTTAATTCCTCATCTGTACAAAATGGCTCCTTTTCATTGTTCCAACTTCCTCACATATATTAAAAAGTGGTTATAATACCATGTCTATTTAATATGGTTAATGAAAAGATAAAAAATGAAACCAAATATGTGACGATAACGTTCTACAAAGCGTAAGGCAATGCAGGAGGCAGAATTCTATCATGGTCTCCAGCCCATGACTGGGAATTTTGAATTGGTCAGCCGAAAAAAGGTATGTGGACACTAGTGTCTTTAATCTTGTTTGGCAAAAATAATCCTTTGTAGATATATGCCATTTGTATTATCTTTGTATTGCTGAATAACCAAATTACCACAAACTTAGCAACATAAAACACTACATATTTCTAAGAGCCCTGAACTTGTACATGTTTTATGATGTGAAGATTATTATAACTTGGTTATTCAGCAGTACTCAACTGTTTGACAATTACAGATAAAACCATGCTGAATTAGGAGTAAGAAGATCTGGAACTAAATCCTGTACTTGCTATGGGCTCTACCACTGGGTGCATCTCTCCTTGATTCTGCTTATTTGTAGGACAAGGATATTAATCCTTATTTTCCCAGATTGCTGTGATGATTGAAGTGACATGAAAACATGTTAGCCTGGCAACATTTAATAAATGTGTGTATTAATTTATTATACTCACTTTTCACAAGTAATTATGTTTTGTACTTGGTATAGAGTCACTGAAAATGTTCCATGCATTTCAAGGAGTTCAGAATACTATTTCAAGAATAGATGAAGCAAAGAATTGGACTTGATATCCCACCAGGCCTCACTCTGAAAATCTCTGTCCTAGAAAGCTCCATCCCCTAAGAAAAGCTGCTTTATGATCACTTCCCACTGATGGAATGGGACTTCCCAGCAGGCCACAGGGGAGGAAGACAAACTCAGTCCTCATGTGAATAGATGAGCTGGGGTGTGTGTCTACTGGGGCTTCGCTATTCTGACTAATAGGGAAGAGGGGGCATGGGAAAGAGGAGCAAGAGACCTATGATAAAGATGTAAATTGAATTAATTAATTAAAAAATAAAAGAAATCCTATATGAAAAAAAAAGAATAGATGAAGATAAAGTTCTACAAAGCATAAGGCAATGCAGTAAGCAGATTTCTGTATAGAAATCAACAGTTTCTATACAGAACTGTAGTCAATGTGTTAGAAAGCAAAACAAATTCTTTGTTTTGAATATATATATATTCAAAAGAAAAATTTTATCAAGTTGGGCTTTAAGGAATATTTCTAGTTCAATTCAGTACTGATTCTTCACTTGCAGTTTAAAGTGCTGGTTCTCAACCTAGAGATCTTTAAAAAATATCAGTTGCTGGGCTGGAGCTAAGGATCAGAAAGTAAGAGCACAAATCGCTTTTGCAAAGGATCCAATTTGGTTCTCAGTATCCATGCTGGGAGTAATTACACTTTCGGAGGTGTAATTCCACCTCCAAGGGATACAACACGTTCTTCTGGCTTCTGTGAGCATCTGTACCCACTGGCTTCTGTGGGTATCTGTACTCACATGTGCACAGAGAGAAAAGAGAGAGAGAGAGACATAATTTAAAAATAAATCTTAAAAATAAATAAATAAGTAAATAGCTCTACATTCCACTAACAGATTAGGATTTAATTCACCACATTATGGCTTAGTCAAGGCATGTCCTCTGAAAAAAAACAAGGTTGAGTTTTAAAGATGTGCTGCTCATATCCCTCTTCAAAGAACAACTTCCACCCAGCTATGGGACAATGTGGAGTTTTCAGTTCATTTAGGGTCTGCCTTAGTTGCAAAGAACTACCTCAACTGAGCTCATGCCCCTCCTACAGTGGCCAGAATCTAGTGACTGAACAAAGTATGAAGGGCAAACCATTTCAGACTAACTCAAGATAGTTCTGATGAACAGTCCTTGCTCAACAGCCTTTTTACTAAGTTGGCCAAGCTTCTTTCTCTGCTTGATCCTGCTTCCTCCCCTTTTGGTTCTCTGATGTTAAGTTCCTAATGAGTGGTTTAAATCTCAAATGGTGTCTCAGCACCTGCTTCTTGAGATGCCCACTTACAGGCACAGATAAAGCCTGTTCAGCGACAGAACCAAGAATTCTGAGAGCAGGAAAAGGCAAGTAATTTCAGCTTGGATGGTCCTCAAGTGGTAAACATTTGATTTACTCTGGCCATAATACTCTGACACTGAGAAGAACAACATAGATAGCATTATTCAGTGTCCTGTTAGTGAGGAAAAACCTAATAGCAAAAGGGAAAGGTAGTGAGGGAGCTCATGTTCTTGAGGAAAAATAGCCATCAATGTAGCAGACTAGTTAAATGAATTACAATGCATCACTGTACTACAAAAATTCATAGCTTTTTTTATTAATTTTTTGTTCTTCAAACTGTATTCATTATATATCCTGATTGAATGCATGGCTTTTAAAAAGGATGAGATAAAAGTGTATTTGCTACATGACAGAATGTCTAAAACATTTTTTCTGAATTTTATAAAGAAAATCGGGGCTCAATTTCATTTGACATGACCCCCTTTTTTGAAGTTAACACACTATAGTAACATTTTTAAATAAATGTGAATTCTAATAATATGAAATATGATATTTTCAACCTGGCTCATGTATTGTTGAATACTGCAAGTCTCCCCAAATTAAAATACCACCATGCAGCTTGAAATCTGTGAGGCCAAGTGAATTGCAAACTGTGTTTATGCTTTTGCCACATGGTGGCACCATGTTAGCTGATAAACAGGAATTCTGGCCTTCCTTTACCAAGACTGGTCTGAAATTCTGCAAATTTTTAATTATGTGGAGACCTCGGGAATACACTTCTCACATGAAACACAGCTGCCATGAATACTGACAAGCAGATTATCTGAAAAAAAAGTATGTACCAAAGTTAACTGTGGTTATTTCTGGGAAGTTTTGAGAATGACGTCTATAATATATCTGTGTTTCATACTTACTATTTATAATTTTACTGTTTCTATATTCAGTAAGAAAAAATATACAAAATGAAATTACTTCTGATTTCACACACACATACACACACCAAAATGCCTTCTTTGAATTCTTGGTAAATCCCCAAGCGTGGGGTTCTACTGGATAAGGTTGAAGTAGGTCATCTCCAGATAGCCAATTTATTTGTGCACAAATGGTCTATCATGATAGACTCCCTTTTCTGAGTGGGGTTTTAAAAGTCTCCTCTGATTGGGGTGATTTCACATCTTGTAAGGAGCATCACATAGGCATCAGGGCAGATTATAGGCCAGACCCTTACCTGATAAGGTAACTGCTCTAGCAAGCATCTGGAAATTCCTAGAAATGCCCCACCCTGCTAAGGATCTTAGTCCAGCAGTGACCTTCAATTGTTCTTGGAGAGCCCGGCCCAGGATAATTACTGTATTTCTCTTCTTGTGATAGAACCATTAAGTATTCCTGACTCCCTGACCCCAGCAAATCAAACACATTCACCCTCAAAATCCCTCCCTCTGCCCGGGGTTTATATTGTCCTTGATTTCACATGAATAAAGTTCTGAGCTTTTTCACTCTCAAGCTCAGCAGACAACCAGAGAACAGCACAACCTCATCCTCGCTCCTCTTCTGTAGCTGGATCTTCCATCAGTCACAGAGTAGGCAAAACCTTGGAGAGAAACAGTACTGTCAGAATTGATGAGAAGCCCCACTGGAGCTGGGAAGTTCCATGCCACATTGGCCCCCTACATGGGTGAGGCTGCTCAAAGCACTAACAGCACCTGCTACTAGTTGTTTTACAACAACGCATTAACAGAAGTAAGCATAAAGGTGTATACTGAAAACTAATTCATTAGGTAGTGTGACATGGATTTTGAGTGCTAGAAGTGTGGCTCAGTGGTAGAAAACCATAACACACAAACAAGTGTCTCAGATGGAGTTCAGTCTCCAGCACCAAAAATCACATTTCATAGCCTTTAATCCCACCACTCAGGAAGTAGAAGCCAGTGGATCTCTGTGAGTTCAAGGCCAGCCTGGTCTACAAAGTAAGTTTCAAGACAGCCAGGGCTACACAGAGAAACCCTGTCTCAAAAACCAAAAAGAAAAAGAAAGGATAAAAGAAATTTCATTTCATTTCATATTTTTCTAGACTTGAAGGAAATGATCAACACTTTCTGTTTGTAACTAGTTGCCACAACAAATCCTAAAATATATTCATCTTATAATGGAGATTTCAAATACATATGTAGTACCTTCCAGTTTACTTCTGTTCTAGTTCCATATATACTTACACTATCAAGATAAAATGCTTTTGAATGCTTTAAAGACAATTTTTGATGAAAAGAACATAGCATATTCTTTGCCTGATACCATTGCAAATTATTTTCATATTTAGATTTTTAAATGTCATTTTAAATTATTAATCTAGTGGAGAGGTTATGTGTGTGCAGGCATAAGTGTGCTGCATGCATGACTGCATGCATGTGCCTGTGTGTGTGTGTGTGTGTGTGTGTGTGTGTGTACATGTGGACTGAAGTACTTGTGTAGGGCGTGCATATGAAAACAGGATAATCTTAAATGTAGGTCTTCAAGAGCGATTCACCTTTTATTTGCGATGGTGCCTCTTACTGTCCTGGAACTTTGCCTGCCAAGTAGGTCCTGCTACCTGGCCCACAAAGTTTTCATTGCTCTCCATATGTCTCTATCTTACATCTCATCCTCGTGATTTTTCATGCATGCATTATTAGGTCCAGCTCATTATATGGACGTGTATTATATAGATATATCCTCACATTTGCAAGGCTGCAAGGCAAACACAATAATATCTAAGCTATCTCACCAACCCTGATTCAATTTTGTTTTGCTTTGCTTTGTTTACACCCTTTGGCTCAGGCCAGGCTGGAACTCAACATGTATTCCAGGATGGCCTCAAACTCTTGATGATTTTCTTACAATAACCTAAGTATAAGGAGATAAGGTAGGCACCACTATACCTTGCTTCAGTAATGTTTTGGTTTTCATTTCTACATCATGTTTTTCTTCTGAGTTCATTTTGAATGCATACATCGTTCCAGTATTTGTCCATTTATGAACTGTATAAATTCAATTTTTGTGTGAAAACATTGTAGAAGGTTTAAAAATGTGGTTCTTAGGTATTCCACATAACTGTCAAAAAAAATCATATTGAGCCCTTCCTGTATAATGACTGGCTATGTAATATGATTACAGTTCTTTTTGACCTTGGTAATGTGCTGTTCTCTCATACATTCTTGAATCTGAAAGTTTTCTATTTGTAGTATTGACATTTGTATATCCATAGTCTTGAGTTTTTATTTTGAGTTAATCGATTTCACCATCACCATAGTCTAGGATGTTCTTGTGCTTTTATTCTTCTCAATTTTCTCCTCTTAATGGAAAACTAAAATTAAAACTTCTTCATTTTTAACCATAATAAGCAAACAAAACCCTTAAAGGATAAGGTATACTTTGAGCAATACATTTTTCAAAAATAAAGATAATGTAATCATGATCATTTGTGTCCAAAATTACTTTATCATTCTAGGTTGTCATAGGATTCTTTTGTTTTCTTACAATTTTAGTCTATTTAGCACAGTTTCTAATAATTGATGAGCAATGATGGAATAATAAATTGGATATTAAAAATATGAAAATACATGGGTCTTCCTTGAGACTGATAGTCCAACCAAGTACCATGCAGGGAGATAACCTAGAACCCCTGTACAGATGTAGCCCATGGCAGTTCAGTGTCCAAGTGGGTTCCATTGTAATAGGAACAGGGACTGCCTTTGACATAATCTGATTGGCCTGCTCTTTGATCACCTCCCCCTGAGGGGGGAGCAGCCTTACCAGGGCACAGAGGAAGACAATGCAGCCACTCCTGATGAGACCTAATAGACTAGGATCAGAAGGAAGGAAAAGAAGACCTCCCCTACCAGTGGACTTGGGGCGGGGCATGCGTGGAGAAGGAGGAGGAAGGAAGGGTTTGGGAGGGGAGGAGGAAGGGAACTACAGGGGGATACAAAGTAAATAAAGTGTAATTAATAGAAAAAAATTTTAATTACATTTAAAAAAATATGAAAATACAGAAAAGCTAAGTGTAGTAAGATTCCATAATGTATGTTTACTTTGAAAGAATTTTCAGTGAACTCATGTGGTAATTGCAAAAGAGAATGCATAGACTTGCACTTTAAAAAAATAGATTGCTTTTTGTTTGAAAAAAAAGTAGAGTATTTTGTTCATTTGAATGCCACTTAAGAAAAAGTAAGTCGAGGTTCCAAGATGGCAGCGAACAGAGCACACCGTTTTGGAGAGGCAGAGGACATGAATCTCCAAAATTGGTGAGTAGAGAGACAATTGAAACTAGAATTTGGACTTTTGGGCTTGCTAAAGGAGAGAGGACACCACAGAAGCGTGAAGTGCTTGTAGATTTAGATCAGGCAGGGACTTCTCTGAGAACGAAGTGGGTGCTTTTCTTGTCCAGGCCTCCTATGAGGGGGGAAACCTGCACACAGCACCAGGTAGCTGAGCGCAAAGCTCAAAGCCTAGGGATTAAGACAGCAGAGACAGTGCTCCAGGCCCCTTACCACAGCAGACAACTATAAACACCCGCTGAACCACACCCCTCAGACTCACGTCCAAGGAGCACATACCGCGGGCGCGGGTCCTGCCTAGGGCCCTCTTGCCAAGCTATGGACCCACAGAGCGTCTCCCCCCTCTCCCCACCCCCCCACATCCCACAGGACGCAATCCTGCCACAAGAAGCACAGCGGAGCAAATGTCCCTCCAGAAATCCTGCGTGGCCAGAGTGCACATACCTCTGGAAAACCCACCCCGACTGAGAGCACCCAACATAGGAAATCCCACCTCGTGGTAGCACACACACCTCCAGAAATCCTACCAACCACATGGGAGGAGCACACCCAATGCCAGCACCAGAGCGCAGGCCCTACCACAGAGTGCAATCCACAGAGACTCAGTTCCACAACACAATCCTTCCTGAATCCCAAATCTGCAAATCTCGGTGCCTGGGGCCCAAGAGAGCAAAGGCAGGGCTTCAGCTCTAGAGCCCCACTGGAGAGCTGTAACCACCCACTGAACCACCCCTCAGAGCACACGTCTGAGGAACCCATGCCTTGCCTAGTTCTCTCTTGCTGAGCTCTGGACCCTCAGAGCACACCCCCCACCACCATCACCACCAAGCCCCACCGGAAACCCCACCCCACCAGAGCATCCAAAGAGTGCCAGCCACAGAGAATCAGATCCGAAGTACAATACTTCCAGATCCCAAGTGTGCAAATGGCAGTACTGACTACACAGGGCTGTCCAGCCAGTGATTGTATGGACCATACAACCCCTCAGTGGCAGAAAACCAGCTGAATAGCCACCAAAGACTAGCAGACCTGCAAAAGCAATACGTGCCTGCAATCTTCAACAGCGCTTGCGATCCCTTAAGTGCCTGCAACACCTTCAGTGCCTGCAAGGCACCCTTATCACACACTGAAGGCCTCTTCATTCTCCAACACCCTGTCCCTTAGGACACACCTACAAGCGCACACTCAATCACATGCTACCCCACAATTGCCCTTCTGTGCCTGCAAACTTTCGTCCTACAGGTATAGCTGAATCACCAATGCACACACTGAAGCCACTGGACCTCCCCCATTTTCCTGAAGAATTCTCCAGACACCAGAGAAAGACCAGTCAGATCTGCAGAATCCAGGAACAAACACTGAACACTATGGATAACCAAATGATCAGGGGTCAGCGAAAGAACACAACCAACATAAATCAAGATATCATGACTTCACTGGCAGCCCCCAAATTACTGGATACTCCAACTCCTCAGATACACAAGAAAATTATTTTAAAGTTATGATTATCCAGTTATCTGAGGCACATAAAGAGTAAACCAACAAATCTCTCAGAGGAATACCCATACAGATTCAAACAGTTAAAGAGGAAACAAATAAATCTCTCAAAGACTTGGACTCCCAAATGGAAACAAAGAAAAATGAAGTGAACGAAGCTCTTAAAGAAACACAGGAAGATGGCGACTCGCACACACAGTTTCTGAGCGGTGGAATGCCTAGGCTTCTGAGTTGGTGAAAGGAGGGACCTCTAACCCAGGAGACCTGCAATGAGGCTTTCTAAACAACGGCGAGCAGGAGGTGAAAACTTCTGTCTCGGGTCACCCAGAGACTTGTTTGGGGAAGGAGAGAAACGATCCTTTGATCTCGTGGCACTCCCTTCCCCCGGACCTCCTTCCTCCTTGGCACAGCGGCACAGTGGACTTGTCTTTCTCAGCGCAGACCTAACTGCCTGGGGACTACATCCACTGAGGCAGAGCTCCAAGCCCGTTAGCGGCAGGCAAAAGCCAGCAGTACGTGTCCCTGGGTCCCAGATTCGCTCGGCAGCTGCACCATCCTCCCAGGGCCCAAGTATGCTAGAGGCCATCCTAGTTCCGCAGGATTGCCATCACTGATGGTACGGCCCGCCCAATCCCACAGTGACAGAGAATACATACGCTATATACTCACCAAAACCAGGCAGAAACGCCATACAGCCTAGACACACCAGGCACTGGGCCTCCCAAGCTTGGAGAGCACAGTGAAGAGACCCCAGGACTTCTCAGAAAGCATCGAGACTAGCAACCCAGTCTCCAGATACAGCGGGACTTGGCGGCAGAGCAGCACTGAGCTGACGGGGCACAACAGCCCTCCAGTTTAAGACTAACCAGGGCCAAACCAGAGAACAGAGAGCCTGGTTACTCCGATCCCTACTGACGTGACCACCCTGAAATCTCCAGCTGCAGCAAGACCTCAGAACCTGGCAGTGACAGCAGCACAGAACTGGCAGAGCACATCAAAGAAGCAGGGCCAAACCAGAGAGCAGAGAGCCCAGATATCCCATCTCTGCCAAGTGACCTGCCTGTAAGTGAGTGCACCCTTGAGAATCTGCAGATCCCCAGATCCTAGGTCCTTCTAAAACAAAAGCCAGGCATCGAACCCCCTCCCACCCACATACCCACTTTGGGAAACAGAGGGGCACTAGGGTCATTGAAGTTCCTGCTTTGTGGATCTAATTGAGGAGTTAAGGCAGTTAATGCCAGAAATTGCGCTGTAATCATCACTAGTGCCTGTGACATATACAGTGCAGAGCCCCTCCCACACAATCAAGGGTTCAACATTAGCCATCACTCTGTCCCTCGAGACACACGTCCACACACGCACGCTTGCATTTGCCCCGTTTGTGCCTGTGTACTTTCCTCCCACAGGTACAGCTAGTACTCAGCACACGCTGAGAGTTCTCAGCTTCCTGAAGAACTCTCCAGACGCCAGAGAGAGACAGTACCAGTCTGATCTGCAGAATCCGAAAACAAACAGGGAAGGTTTCAGATAAGCCAATGGCCAGGGGTAGGTGAAAGAACACTTCCAACATAAATCAGGACATCATGACTTCACCAGCAAACCCCAAAATCGATGGATACTCCAATTCAGCAGAAGCACAGGAAAATGATTTTAAAGCCATGATTGCCCAATTATTTGAGGCTCATAAGGAGGAAATGAACAAATCTTTCAAAGAGTTGGCCAGTCAATTGGAGCTAAAGAAAGAAGAAATAGACAAAATCCTTAAAGAAACAAAGGCAAACATAGCCAAACAAATAGATACACAAGTAGAGGAAAATTCTGTGGCATATAAAAAGGAAATGAACAAAGAAATAGAGGCCATCGTGGAGAGACAGGAATCCAAATTCAAACACATGAAAGAAATGGTGCAAAGCATGAAAACAGAATTAGAATCAATAAAGAAAACAGAAAATGAGAAAACCCTTGAGTTGGAGAACTTGGAGAAAAGATCAAGAACCACAAAAGTAAGCATCATCAACAGAATACAAGAGATGGAAGAGAGAATCTCTGGAGCTAAAGACACACTTGCAGAAATGGATACTTCTCTCAGAGAAAAAGTAAAATCAGAAAAGTTCCAATCACAAAATATCCAAGAAATCAAGGATGCTATGAAAAGACAAAATCTAAGAATAATAGGAATTCACGAAAAAGAAGACTCCAGGCTCCAAGGTCCAGAAAATAATTTCAAGAAAATCATAGAAGAAAATTTTCCCAACTTAAAGAAAGAGATGTCCATGAATATACAAGAGGCCTACAGAACTCCAAATAGACTAGACCAGAAAAGAAACACATCATGTCACATCATAGTCAAAACACTAAATCTACAGAACAAAGAAAAGATATTAAAAGCAGCAAGGGAAAAAGGCCAAGTAATATATGAAGGTAGACCTATCAGAATCACACCGGACTTCTCATTAGAAACTATGAAAGCCAGAAGGGCCTGGGCAAGTATCATGGAGACTCTAAGAGATCACAAATGTCAACCCAGACTACTATACCCTGCAAAGCTTTCAATCAACATAGATGAGAAAACAAAATTTTCCATGACAAAACTAAATTTATGCAATATCTACACAGCAAACCAACCCTACAGAAGATACTAGAAGGAAAACTCCAATCCAACTAAAACAAATTCACCCAAGAAAACAGGGCATACAGATAATATCCCAACAAAAGTGAAAAGAAAACAAGCAATGAAACAGGGTTAGATCACCGACTCCATTACAAAAGGAACTAACATGCATTGATCACTATTATCTATCAATATCAATGGACTCAACTCACCAATAAAAAGACACAGGCTAACAGAATGGTTACAGAAACAGGATCCAACATTCTGTTGTATCCAAGAAACACACCTATGCAACAAAGATAAACACTACCTCAGAGTAAAGGGCTGGAAAAATGTTTTTCAAGCAAATGGTTCCAGAAAACAAGCTGGAGTAGCCATCCTAATATCTAATAAAATAGACCTTCAACCCAAGTTAATCAAAAAAGATAAGGAGGGCCACTATATTCTCATCAAAGGAAAAATCCACCAAGAGGACATCACAATCTTGAATATCTATGCCCCAAAGACAAGAGCACCGACATTCGTAAATGAAACATTATTAATGCTTAAATCATACATTGATCCTAATACCTTAATAGTGGGAGACTTCAACACTCCACTCTCACCAAGGGACAGATCAACAGACAGACACCAAATAGGGAAATAAAAGCACTCACAGAGACCCTAAATCAAATGGACCTAATAGACGTCTAAAGATCGTTTCACCCAAACTCAAAAGAGTACACCTTCTTTTCAGCACCACATGGAACCTTCTCCAAAATAGACCATATAGTGGGTCACAAAGTAAGCCTCAACAGATACAAAAGGATTGAAATAATCCCTTGTATACTATCTGACCACCATGGACTAAAGCTAGACATCAACAACAACAGAAACAACAAAAAGCCGACACGCACATGGAAACTGAACAACTTAATACTCAATGACAGCTGGGTTAAGGAAGAAATAAAGAAAGAAATTAAAGACTTCCTAGAATTCAATGAAAATGAAGGCATAACATACCCAAATTTATGGGACACATTGAAAGCAGTGATCAGAGGAAAATTTATAGCACTAAGTGCCTGCAAGAAGAAATTCGTAACATGACATACAAACAACTTAATGGCCCAACTGAAAAACCTAGAAAAAAAAGAAGCAGATACACCCAAGAGGAGCAGACAGTTGGAAATAATCAAACTAAGTGCTGAAATCAATCAATTTGAAACAAATAAAAATATCCAAAGAATCAATGAAACAAAAAGCTGGTTCTTTGAGAAAATCAACAAGATAGACAAACCGTTGGCCAAACTAACTAAAAAGCAGAGAGAAACTATCCAAATCAGCAAAATCAGAAATGAAAATGGGGATATAACCACAGACACTGAGGAAATCCAAACAATTATTAGGTCATACTACAAAAGCCTATATGCCACAAAATTTGAAAATCTGAATAAAATGGATAATTTTCTTGACAGAGTCCATCTACCAAAACTAAGTCAAGATCAGGTAGAAAGACTGAATAGCCCTATATCTCCTAAGGAAATTGAAGCAGTCATTAACAGTCTCCCCTCCAAAAAAAAGCCCTGGGCCAGATGGCTTCAGCACAGAATTCTACAAGACCTTCAAAGAAGTGCTAACTCCAATTCTCCTCAAACTATTCCACAAAATAGAAACAGAAGGAACATTACCAAACTCATTCTATGAAGCCACAGTCACCTTGATACCTAAACCAAACAAAGATCCAACAAAAAAGGAGAACTTCAGACCTATCTCTCTTATGAACATTGACGCAAAAATACTCAATAAAATACTTGCAAACCGAATCCAAGAACATATCAAAGATATCATCCACCATGACCAAGTAAGCTTCATCCCAGGCATGCAAGGGTGGTTCAACATACGGAAATCCATCAATGTCATACACCACATAAACAAACTGAAGGAGAAAAACCACATGATCATCTCCTTAGATCGCGAAAAAGCATTTGACAAAGTCCAACACCCATTCATGTTTAAAGTCTTGGAGAGATCAGGGATACAAGGCACATACCTAAAGATAGTAAAGGCAATATACAGCAAGCCTATAGCTAACATCAAACTCAATGGAGAGAAACTTAAATCAATCCCACTGAAATCAGGGGCAAGACAAGGCTGTCCATTGTCTCCATATCTCTTCAACATAGTACTTGAAGTCCTAGCCAGAGCAATAAGACAACTAAAGGAGATCAAGGGGATACAAATCGGAAAGGAAGAGGTCAAAGTGTCACTATTTGCAGATGATATGATAGTATACATGAGCGACCCCAAAAATTCAACCAGAGAACTCCTTCAGCTGATAAACACCTTCAGCAAAGTGGCAGGATACAAAATCAACTCAAAAAAATCAGAAGCCCTCCTGTATACCAAAGACAAAAAGGCTGAGAAAGAAATTAGGGAAACAACACCCTTCACAATAGCCACTAATAACATAAAGTACCTTGGGGTGACTCTAACCAAGCAAGTGAAAGACCTGTTTGAGAAAAACTTCAAGTCTCTGAAGAAAGAAATCAAAGAAGATATCAGAAGAAGGAAAGATCTCCCATGCTCCTGGATTGGTAGGATTTACATTGTGAAAATGGCCATCCTGCCAAAAGCAATCTACAGATTCAATGCAATTCCCATCAAAATACCAAATCAATTCTTTACAGACCTTGAAAAAAAGATTCTCAGCTTCATATAGAGAAACAAAAATCCCAGAATCTCCAAAATGATCCTATACAACAACAGATCATCTGGAGGTATCTCCATCCCTGATCTCAAGCTGTACTACAGGACAACAGTAATAAAAACTGCATGGTATTGGCATAGAAACAGAAAGGAGGATCAATGGAACTGCATAGAAGACCCAGAAATAAACCCACACACCTATGAATACTCGATATTTGACAAAGAAGCCAAATCCATTCAATGGAAAAAAGACAGCATCTTCAACAAATGGTGCTGGACCAACTGGATGTCTACATGCAGAAAAATGAAAATACATCCATATTTATCACCCTGCACAAAACTAAAGTCAAAGTGGATCAAGGACCTCAACATAAAACCACATACTCTAAATCAATTGGAAAAAAAAGTGGGGAACAGCCTAGAACTCATTGGCACAGGAGACAACTTCCTGAACAGAACACCAACAGCACAGGCTCTAAGAGCAACAATCAATAAATGGGACCTCATGAAACTGAAAAGCTTCTGTAAATCAAAGGACACCGTCATCAAAACAAAACGACTGCCTACAGATTGGGAAAGAATCTTCACTAACCCTTTATCTGACAGAGGACTAATATCCAGTACATACAAAGAACTAAAGAAGCTGAAAAGCAGCAAACCAAGTAATCCAATTAAAAAATGGGGAACAGAGCTAAACAGAGAATTCTCACCAGAGGAATATCGAATGGCAGAGAAACTCTTAAAGAAATGCTCATCCTCATTAGCCATCAGGGAAATGCAAATCAAAACGACCCTGAGATATCACCTTACACCCATCAGAATGGCCAAGATGAAAAACTCAAGCGACAACACATGCTGGAGAGGTTGTGGAGAAAGGAGAACCCTCCTCCACTGTTGGTGGGAATGTAAACTGGTACAACCACTCTGGAAAGCTATCTGGCGCTTTCTAAGACAAATAGGAATAGTGCTTCCTCAAGACCCAGGTATACCACTGCTAGGTATATACCCAAAGTTTGCTCAAGTACACAAAAGGGATACTTGCTCAACCATGTTTACAGCAGCTTTATTTGTAATAGCCAGAACCTGGAAACAACCCAGATGTCCATCAACAGAGGAATGGATACAGCAATTGTGGTACTTTTACACAATGGAATACTACTCAGCAATTAAAATCAAGGAAATCATTAATTTTGCAGGTAAATGGTGGGATCTAGAAAAAAATCATCCTGAGTGAGGTATCCCAAAAGCAGAAAGACACACATGGTATATATAGACCTATAAGATAAGATAAACATACTAAAATATGTACACCTAAAGAAGATAAACAAGAAAGAGGTCCAGGGGTAAGATGATCAATCCTCATCTAGAAAGACAAAGGGGATGGACATTGGAAATAGAAGAAAACCAGTAACAAGACAGTAGCCTACTACAGAAGGTACCTGAAAGACTCTACCTAGCAGTGTATCAAAGCAGATGCTGAGACCCATAACCAAGCCTTCAGCAAAGTGTATGGAATCATATGAAGGAAGGAGGAATTAACATATTCTAGAGGGGACAGGGAGCCCCACAAGGTCCAAATATATTGAGCACAGGGGTCTCTATGAGACTGTTTATCCAACCAAGGACCATACATGGATATAACCTACAACCCCTGCTCAGACATAGCCCATGGTAGCTCAGTATCCAAGTGGGTTCCCTAGCAAGGGGGACAGGAATTGTTTCTGACATGAAGTCATGAGCTTCCCCTCCCCCTTGAGGGAAGAGCAGCCTTGCTAGGCCACAGATAAGGACATTGCAACCATCCTGAAGATACCTGATAAGCTAGGGCCAGACAGAAGGAGAGGAGGACACCCCCTCTCAGTGGACTCAGAAGGGGGCATGGAGGAGATGAGGGAGGGAGGGGAGGATTGGGAGGGAAAGAGGAGAGGGCTACAGCTGGGAGACAAGTGGATGTATAAAATTATTTAAAATAAAAAATATTTTTAAAAAGGAGAGGAGCAAATTTCTGAGACATATGAGAAAGAGAGAGAGAGAGAACAGAAGAAAATATTAGGATTTCCACAGAATTTTAGAGAATATTGGGAGAAAATACCCAATAGTCCTATCAAAAGTATTGATATGCCAGTTAAGAAAAAAGTCCAGGACACAGTTGGAATATTCATGATCACTACCATGAGAAAATTTGATTTTTATGTTGAAAGTTGAAGTTCTCTCTGACATTAATACTTTGCAACCTTGCTTTTAGTTTCCTTCCCTTTTGTTGATGCAAAACTATTGAGCTAATTGTTTCAATGCTTTAATGTTGCCAGCCTTTTATTGAATATTACCTTTGAATTAAACAATAAATCTTTCTCTTCTGTCAAAAAAAAAAAGAAAAAGAAAAAATAAGTCATGAAATACTAAACTTCACAAATATTTAAAACTCATTCAAAATAGACAAATAAAACATAACTGGACCCATAGACCTTGATGAACCTTCCAAAGGTTCCTAGTTACCTTCAGAGTAACTGACGATCTGAATACCCTCACCTTTTACCTTTGTTTATCTTCTAGGTACTTCACTAGACATGCTACTCCAGCCTCCCTCTGCATTTCCTGCCCCAGTTCTACCAAACTAGCTGCAGTCCTGAACACAGCAAGTGTTTCTCACACTTCTCTGTCCCTGCTCTTGCTATTTCCTCTACACAACAGGGCCTTTTTCTCTCAAGTGCTTGGTGAACATCCATATTTCTTTAATTCTTATCTCAGCCCTGACTTCAAGAAGCTGTTTTGGATGCCCCACCCCCCAGCTCAGTTGAGCTAACTATCCTGCAGAGCACTAATCTCTGTGTTTCCACACATTATTTTGTGACTTTTAATGTATCTGTCTCCCTCATTAGCCAGTATGCTCCTTTATGTCAGGGGTCGCTTTTAATTTAAACCCTTAGGCTCAGTGTCTAGAAACACAATAACTAAATATTTGTTGAATGGATTGATAAATAGGTAAATACACTAGCAGAACTGGACCATAAAATTTCTATTAGAGTTCCAGAAATGGTAATGCACACCTTTAATCTCAGCAGTCATGAGGCAGGGACAGTAGGATTTTTTTAAGTTTGAGGCCAGTGGTCTACAGAGAGGATTCTAGGATAGTCAGGGCTATATAGTGAGATCCTGAGTCAGAAAGCATTTCTATTATAATACATGAGGAAATGGAGCTCAACGGACACACACTGGTAACATTTTAGATGCTCTCCAAGAAGCCAGAGTGCAAAGTCTGCTCCATAGAGTGCTTTTTTTTAATCATTACTGTGCCCTTACCCAGAAAACTTGACCCACAAATTGATTTATCACTTTCAATGGAGATATTGTATACAGACAGTGGAGGAATTGGAAAACACTTCAACAAAGTGATCAAATTTAGGATTGTTAATAAAGACCAAAGGATATTATTATACACATCACTTTCATTATTTTTTCTAGCATAAGTAAACTAACCAGGGGAAAACAGACAAGTCAAAATAAGAATGGTTCAGTTTAAGAAAAAAAAAGTCTTAATCTCCAAATATGTTGCAAATTAAAGGAAATTACACCCATATTACTACCAAATGCAATGTTTGCCGCTGGGTTGAGCTCTGTATTAAAGGATTAAATAATATTTTGAAGAGCATTATTTAGTCAATTTGATAAATTACATAAATGGTGGTTTATATTAAGTACTGTGTCTGGGTTAAATTTACTAAAATTGCTCATTGTATGTTCTTTTATTAGAAATACATTTATTCTTAGGAAATAAATGCTGACTTATTAAGAGACCATGATAATATATAACATATACTACTGATGTGGAGTAATATATAGAGAGAGTAATATGTAGAGAGATGGGGGCAAGAAAACTAGGAGTGATAGTGACTGAGGAAAGAACCTGTGGCTACTATCTGTTTTTATAACTTTTCTGTATATTTTTGTTTCTAAGTAAAATGTTGAGGTGAATGAAAGTAAATAAAAGCATTTTTTATGATCCATCTTTGCATAGCAGTCTTTACTTTATGTTGAATATCTCTAATTATTCTTTTTCCCAGGATTAATGTTAAGTTTCACTAGGGTGGGTGTTATACTGGGAATTATTCCTGGTACATGGTAGGGACTCAGAACATATTTTTCAAGTGGGTGAATAAATGAGGGTGAATAACAAAAATAATATCTAACCTTTATAAAGTACTTACAGTGTGTCACATCTTGTTTTAGACACTTTAGATACAACATTTCATTTAATCTTCAAAACAACCATATGAAGCAGTTTGTCTTTGTTAGGCTTTTATTGCTGTGAAGAGACAACATGACCATAGCAACTCTTGTAAAGGAAAATATTAAACTAGGATGGCTTACAGTTCAGAGGTTTAGCCCATTATTGTCGTGGCAGGAGACATGGCAGTATTCAGGCAGACAATGGTACTAGAGAGGTAGCTGAGAGTTCTACATCTTAATCCACAGGCAGCAGAAGAAGACTGTGTGCTATATAGCATGAAAAAAATGAGACCTCAAAGCCTGCTCCACAATGACACACTTCCTTCAACAAGGTTACACCTACTCCAAGAAGACCACACCTCCTAGTAGTGTAGGACAAGCATTCAAACACATGAGTCTATGAGGACTACTCATATTCAAACCACTATAATTTATTGTCACTTGTATTCACAGCTGAGAAAACTGAGTTGTCATGAGTCGAGTCAGTTGACTAAGGTCACATTGTTAGTAAGCAGAGATAACATGTTGAAAGTATAACAAGAGTCACTTGTATTCACAGATGAGAAAACTGAGTTGTCATGAGTCAAGTCTGTTGACTAAGGTCACATTGTTAGTAAGCAGAGATAACATGTTGAAAGTATAACAAGAAACTTGAGGTTTCAAGCCAATGACAGACTGAGAAAGGAACTGATTTTCTTTCTTTGTTTTCTGTCACATTCCACACGCTACCTCTAACTCTTGTTGAAATACTGGCTTATGGTTGGCCTTCTATGTCCTCTGGCTATTTCTCACCTTGCTTCAAATGAATTACAAAACCCTAACATGTCTGGAAGGTAGTAGTCTCTGTAAGATTATCTAGCCCGGTAGTTATTAAAAGACATCACTGACCATAAGCAAAAGCTGGGGATTTGAGGAAATTCAAATTCTCAATCTTTACCTTTTAAATAAAAAACTGTGGGGGATGGACCCAACTACTGTTATTCCAGTGCACATAAAAGTTTAAAAATCACTGCTATAGCCCAACTTTTCCATTTTATACATGAAAAATTGAGATGCAAGTGTCCAAATTCACAATATTGGTCCGTAATAGAACCTGTGTTTTACCCTTCATATTTCCAATAGTCTTTGCAGTGTACCACAGTGCTCCAGAAGAATAAAACAATAATGTTCACTAACTACCTATAAAATAATATCAAACCCTTTCTTCTACTAGGAAAGAGCTTAAAATATTAACATCACAGTAAACTTGGGACAACTAGGAAACAGGTAGAATAACCAAATGCACGTGTATTCCAAAGGTCAACAAGAGACTATTTTTAACATGAATTTTGCTTCTCTGGACATCAGATGTTCTAGATAACAACCACCTCAGACAATATTTGTGGTGTTCATCCCTCATAGGTTTCTAAAAGCAGATGGCCAGATGCATCCCATTAAGGACAGATTAAACATTCTCATTCCTTTGAGAAACAACATATATACAGCCTCTGAAAACTGGTTCTCAGGGACTCTACATGAAGCAACTAGCAGGGCCAGAGAGATAGTTCAGCAAGTAAAGGTGCTTGCCACCAAGGCTGACAACCTTGAGTTTGATTTTGAGAAACCACATAATGGTAGGATAGAACCAACTCTTGCACATAGCCCTCTGAACTCTATTGCACACTGGGACGTATGCACCCACACACAAAGAAAAATAAATAAATGTAAATTTAATTTTTTAAGTCAGAAGTTACTGTATATTTCAAGGTAAGGCCAGCCACACCACGCTACCTTGGACAACAAGGTAATGGGGCAGCCAAATATTTCGAAAAGACTCTAATTAGTGAAGCAATTTGGGACATCCATGCACAAGCAAGGCTACACTGACTTGACAGGCACTTCCTTACATCAGTGTGGAGAGCTTCTTGTTAGTCAGGCTGCTTTGTTATTGAGTTCTTAGTGGAAACCATGTTTTCACTCTGGCCTTCTCAGGAATATGCAGGATGTATTGCCAAGTTACTTCCCTTTTGTTTGAGACAGGAATAGGCTGGATGTTTTGCCAAGTTACTTCCCTTTTGTTTGTGTGAGGATCACACAGACAGGTGGTCGAGGTAAACAAGTTTGACTTCTCAAGAAACCACTTCTTTGTATCAAGGTGATTTGCTCTGACTATAAAAAGAAATTGTGGAATAAACCAGGCACCACAGTTTCCACTGGCAGCCCTCTTGAGCTGATCTTGTGTGTAGTTGTTAGTTTTGTTTTTGTTTGTTTAATTGTTTAGTTTATTTTAGATTAGTTTTGTTTTGTTTTGATTTAATTTTCTTCCAGTCCTCACTCCCCACTCAGGAACTGTTCGACTCTGTCAGCAGGCTCTGGCACATCAGGTTGAAACTGAATGAAAGTATGAGCACATAGAAATTATTCACTTGATGTCATTGGCACCCCAGCACCATCATCACCACTAAAAAGCAGAAAAATCATTTTGCAAATTTTATTTTAATTAAAATATAATTATATTATTTCCCCCTTCCCTTTCTTTCTGCAACCTCCCATTTCCTTCTCCATCCACCCATCCCTCTCAAATGCTCGGCCTCTTTTTCTATTAATATATATATATATATATATATATATATATATATATCACATAAATATATTAATATGGCCTGCTGAGTCCACTTAGTGTTGTTTAGATGTGTCTCCTAGAAATGACAGAGAAGCTTGTACCTAGAATACTTCAACAATATGGCTGCCTAATTAAGACCAAACAAATGACAATAGCCATACTAACATGGAAAGGGGAAATCTCATGAGGTACCACCCTTAGAAAAAGAAACATAGTCAACTTACTGCCACTGAGAGGAGTACTAGTCTTCCTCAGGAAGGATTTCCCTAAAAACAAGATAAATCTTACATAGAGAACACAGCACAGTGTCTATGTAACCATAAGGTTTAGGGACTAATTATAGGTGGAGTTTTCAGTGTGCCACCATCATAACAAAAATAACCAAATTGTCCTAGGTCAAATTAGCTGAGAAGCCAGGTGTGGTGTCACATACTTTTAAACCCAACATTCAGGGAGGCAGAGGAAGGCAGATCACTGTGACTTTGAGGCCAGCCTGGTCTACAAAGTGAGTTCAGGACAGAAAAGGCTACACACACACACACACACACACACACACACACACACACATACAAAAAGCCCTGTCTCAAAAAAAATGCTGAGGATCTGTAGAAACATTCCATCCATATAAAGTTAGTATTCCTAGGATTCTACAGCTTTCACCATACCTCACTTATCCGTGTGTGTGTGTGTGTGTGTGTGTGTGTGTGTGTGTATGTGTGTGTGTGTATGTGTGTGTGTGTGTGTGTGTGTGTGTGTGTGTGTTAAGTTAGGTTGGATTTTGTTGACATGCCATGTCTGACATGACAACAAAATTCATTATGTAGCTCAGGATGGCTTTAAGTTTAAGATTGTCCTGCAGCCACCTGGGCTCTGGATTATACACGCGAGTCCTCACTTCCAGCTCTTGCTTTCCTTCCTCTGGCCTTTCTTCTCTTCTCACCTTCTGTTTCCTCACTTAGGCTCACTGTCACATGCAACCATCCCTCTATCCTATACTTAGGCAAGCAGCCAGATAAGGAGTAACTGTTCCCCCTTTCCCTTCCCTTCCCTTCTCCTTTCTCTCCCACTGAAGACTGCTGGTAAGTAGGAGTTAGAACTTTGTAATCATGACTGCCTTAGCTATTGTGGTATGGGAAAATCATGCGATAGTAAGTGCCTTGGCACTCTCTTGTTATGCATGCAAGATGGGTACATTATCTTCACTATAGAACACTGTAAAGGAATTCTTTTTCAAAATTTTTTCTTTGTTATTATTATTTATTATAATTTATTCATTTTGTATCCCAACTATAGTCCCGTCCCTCATCTCCTCCAGGTCCCACCCTCTGTCCCTCTTCTCCAACCCCATGTCCCTCCCTTGGACCAGAAAATGTAAAGGAATTCTTAAATATTGTACAACTGAGACACTGGCCTCTACATGGAACCTTGCATTTTGTACCTCCCCTAGTCCCCTACACTTCATAATGATCTGCTAAAGGCTAGACTGTGTCCTGTTCTCACTGAGTTCCTGAGGAAATCTCTGTCAAAACAAGCACTGTCATAATTTCTGCCTTTCATCCCCCAAAGCACACTCCTGTCCTACATTCCATATGCAATGGTCTCATAAATTTAAGGACGTTAACTTGCTCCCTTCATGTTTATATTGCTGGTACTTTCCACAAGAAGTTGGATTTTATATGATTTCTTCCTGCTAATCTCCCTCAGGTCCCCAGAACTTGCCCCCATCAATCCTCAGATGCTCTGGGTAGACCCCTCTGGGACTGAATTATAACTTATTTGACTCTCATTTCATTTTCCTCACTTTTTCCAACTCTTTCTTGCACTCAAGTCCCTACTTTAAACTTTTTGTTCTCTCCTCCTTATGTACCTTCCTTGTCATTTTCTGATTCTCTCTACCCCCACCATAATTATGACATATTTAGTGTTTTTCATGAATGAGACTGAACAATCATTTTGTGAATGGGATCCAATGGCCTAATTAAGTATCTAATGTGCTCTTGACAGTTTTATACAACCAAGTTTCAAATAAGATAGACTAATCAAGGTTGGTTTGAACATGCTGCCCTCTGTCCGAATATGTAAAGCCAATCTTCCAACTGCAACTCTCCACAGAGGCTGTCAGAGATAGAGACTAATGACTCTGAAGTGCTCTTTGCTTCCCCCCATCCATCAAAGAGCAATTTTCAGTAATGTTAGTGCAGATTACATTAAAATTGTGCAAAGAAAAGACATGACCTTTTGTTTTGGTTTGTTTTGGTTTGGTTTGGTTTGGTTTGGTTTGGTTTGGTTTGGTTTGGTTTGGTTTGGTTTTTTAGTTAGCTGGTACTCACAAGGGCTGTGAAGTTGCTCGCTCTCACCAGATATCACCAGCCAAGGGTGATTTAAAGTTCAATCCATTGGATAAAAAAGGATGCTCACTTTGTACCTCCATAATCCATTATCATTGTTTTGATCATTAAATCTTAGGATTCAATCTTTTCTGATCATTGCTTATGCTTCTTGGAATTCAGTATAAGCTCTCATTTCAGATGTTTGGATGGGGACTGCCTGCTTGAAACCTAAAGTTTAAATTGGTGATTTTTAAACAAGTCTACAGGGTTAGCAGGGTAAGGATGTTGTGAATGCAAGCCTGAAAAGGCTCCCTAAGAGGAAATAACTGATTATCCAAAATAAGCAGCACTCCAGTGCTGTTACGTACTTCTTCATTATTAAAGCATAGATCATGACTTAGGTGCCCTCCCTTCTCACCAACCATTGCCAAGTGCACTCCTTCAATAGAATAAAGAATAAAGCAACAATCCTCGAGTCACATAAGGACTTTAAAAATCTCTGAACAATTCACTTATACACTTTACTCTTAAACAATTTGTTTTCAGTGTGAAAGTCAACAGAACTGCAAAGCACACATTTGGTAATTAATATATTGCCTTGTGACTTTGTGGTTTTAGATTTAAATGACTGAAATTACACTTTTTTTGGGGGGGGCAAAGTCTCAGTATGTAGTTCTGGCTATCCTGGAGTTCGCTTCATAGGCCAGGGTATCCTCCACCTGCCTCTGCCTCCCGTGTGCTTCGATTAAAGGTGTGTATTACCGAACCTGGTGAAATTCTTATTTCATATGTTCTTAGGAAAACAGGCTATTTTTAATTTGTTGATTTTTAACGTTTTAGCTGAAATAGAATTATATCATTTTTCCCTCCCTTTTCTCCCTCCAGCTCTTCCAAGCTAACTTTCCTTTAGCCTCATCCATGTCTCCTCACTCTTAATAGTCTCATTTTCATTGATTATAATTGTTGCATATGTATGCGTGTGTATGCACAAGCACTCTTTATTTGTCTTTAGTTCTTGGCCTAGGGTAGGACCCTGCAAATTTTTCTCCTTCCATATTAACATGTCCATTGGTCTTGCTATTGTTCTGGTCTTGATTATCCAGCCATCTCTAGGAGAAACTGTTACACAACAGACTTCCTAATATTCTGGCTCGCCGAGGTTTTTTTTTTTTTTTCTCTAAAGATGTATTTATTATGTATACAGGGTTCTGCCTGCATGTACATCTACAGGCCAGAAGAAGGCACCATATCTCATTGTAGATGGTTGTGAGCCACCACATGGTAGCTAGGAACTGAACTATTGGATCTCTGGAAGAGCAGCCAGTGCTTTTAACCTCTGCACAATCTCTACATCCGTGGCTTTTAGAATCTTACTGGCCCTCTTCCAAGATGTTCCTTGAACCACAGATGCAGGAGCTGTGATGTAGATGTACCTGATGGAGTTGAGGTTCCCATGAACTGTTGGTCTCTGCTTTGTGTCCATTTGTAGTTTTCTATGAAGCTATCATCCCTCATCAAAAAAGCCCCTCTTTACAGCAAAAATAGGTTATTTTAGTCCCTTTAGGCTGCTATAGAACAATGCTATAAACTGAAATTTTTATGAGCAGAAATGTTTTCTTTTTAAGTTCTGGAGGCTGAGAGCTCTAAAAGCATAAGGTTCTGGCAGATCCAACAGATATTAGTACAAGCTCACCACATCATTACTGATGCTTTCTGGCTGTGCCCTTAAAGGTAGAGTGAGTACTCCACTATAACTAGTTCCCTAGGATCTTTTGACAGTGATACCAGTCAGACCCAGGAGGACTACATCTTCATGATCTAATAATTCCCCCATTCCTTACCTATTGAAATTAAACCACATTGATAATTAATTAATCTAAGGAAAACAAAAACATTTAGAACATTACATAAACAATAGGGGCATTTCAATATTTCAGTACAAAAAAAATGTTCACCGCCTTTTCAAACAACTACTTAAGCTCCAAGAAGGGTTCATCAAACAAGATTCTCCCCAGTATGCTGTATTCTGTTTAAATCTAGTGATAGGCAGGGTAACAAAGCAGATGCTGAGACTCATAGCTAAACTTTGGGCAGAGTGCACGGAATTTTATGGAAGAAGTTGGAAACAGAATGACCTGGAGGGTACAGGAGTTCCACAAGGATACCAACAGAGCTAAAAAAAAAAAAAAAAAAAAAAAAAAACAGGGCCCATAGGCTGCTCAGTTTACAAAAGGATTCCCTAGTAAAGGGGCCAGGGATATCTCTGACATGAACTCAGTGGCTGGCTCTTTGATCTCCTTCCCCTGTAGGGAGCAGCCTTACCAAGCCACAGAGGCAAATGATGATGCAGCCAGCCCTGATGAGACGTGATTGGCTAGGGTCAGAAAAAAGGAAAGAAGGACCTCCCTTATCAGTGGACTAGGAAAGGGGAATAAGGGAAGAAGAGGGAGGAAGGGAAGGACTGGGAGGAGATGGGGGAGGGGTTATAGCAAGGATACAAAGCGAATAAATTATAATAAATAAATAAATAAATAAATAAATAAATAAAATGTAAAGAAAAACTAATGATGGTAAATGTGATCATTGGTTCACAAAGTATTTTAGGCAGTATACAGTTACAGATTTTATAGTCAAGGGGGGGCATTATCACATTTTGAGGTTGATTATCCTGTGTTAGAGTTGCCCTTTAGTGTCATGGCACACTAAATATGAACATTCTTTCATCTTCCTATTCATTCATTCAAATATTTAGAGAATGTGTACTACTTGTTAGTCTACTGACTAGGTCATAACAAAAATAAATCCATTAAACAAAGTAGGCATGATGTCTTTTGTCTTTTGTACAAAGTCTTTTGTTACTTCTCATGAAGAGACATTAAAAAATCTCTATTCATCCCAAATAGTATACCAACATACCAAAGAATGTGTTCCTTCCTAGTCAAGTTTAATGAAACAATAAGTTTTTCAAGGTTGCTTAGAGTTGCATGGGTAAGTGAAAAACATCTGCACCAACAGGAAGTTGTAAAAGTGATGGGCTGAAGAGTCTCCCCAGGGGCATGAACAGCACACAAAAAGCAACACCATTGAAAAGTCCTATGGGCAGTGTGATGGCTCAGGCAAAGCTTTATCTCTGAAGAGTCACTGAGGCAACTAC
Organism: Meriones unguiculatus; assembly: GCF_030254825.1. NCBI lineage: Eukaryota > Metazoa > Chordata > Mammalia > Rodentia > Muridae > Meriones > Meriones unguiculatus. The sequence goes on along the minus strand of NC_083369.1, from coordinate 78,088,517 downwards.
TGTGCAGACAGCTATACTGCCTAAGATTCCCACTCCTCAATCATTTACCTTCTAGAAAACCTCAAGAAGAAGAGATACCTCATGGGCCTCTCCACTCCTCCCATGAGGGAATGTTTTGGGCCTGGTCTTGTGAGGGGCTCTTCCAGGTAGATACAACACTACATGAATATAATCTGGCACTAAACAGGACCAATTTCAGAGGATTCTGAGGTCAATGCCAGCCTGGGCTACATTTAGAGACTCTGTCTCAAAACAGACAAACAAACAAAAATCCAAGAAAGTGTCTTTCTGCGTTACGCAGTTTTATTCTTGACTAAGCCTTCATTCCTAAATTAATTTTCTAAATCAGATGTTTCTTCCCTTACTCCTTAGACTAACATAGGGCATTCAGCCCAGACCACAGAGGACTTCTCCCTTAAACCTATTGCCAAGATCCATCAGAAAGTCTTGCTAAGCCTGCTTAACAGGCCACCATCACTTACTTAATCTAGTCCTGTTTTTTTGTCCAATTGTGAGTTAGCTGTATCTATCATATAACAGTAATATAGTGGCCATGTCTGTGTTTGTTCCATTTTGTATCTTTCCATGAACTATAAGATTACTGGACTTGGATGAATATAGTTGTTTTTTTAAAACAGTTATATTACTATTATGGGTATAAACCACCCAGCCTAACTCACAGTTTATACTGTTGCAGTAATTCAGAATATAACTGAGAGCAGGGTATTCTGGACTGATCTATGAAAATCAGCTTTCCTAAAAAAAAATTAGACTAAAAAAAGGACAAGGAAGCTAGACACAGTGGCACATGCTTATAATCCCAGCACTTGGGAAGTGGAGGCATGGGTTTCAGGAATCCAAGGTCATCTTGAGCTGTATAACAAGTTCAAGGCTAGCCTGGCCTAAATGAGTCACTGTATGAAAAGAAAAGAGGAGGAGGAGAAAAATTACTTCCCCTTAAAATATAAATATTTTAGATTATGCTAGAACCTATTTGGATAAGACAGTGAATGGTTATTTTCCTAAATTAATTTCTTAAAATGGGCCTCACTTTGACACTTTATGTCATTTCATGTTACTAAAGGTGAAGGAAATAACAGTGTACTTAAAATATTTTGTATTTCAGATTTATAGCCAATTAGACATGGTTTCCTTGCACCCCATCAACCACAAAAAATGAAAGCTGAATGTACCAAATTAAGGAGTTTTGATTTTTTTTCATGTCACCAGTGCAGATATCTTTGTCTTTCTCTGTCAGAATCAGGAAGCAGGATAAGAGAAGTAGGTCTGCACAGAAAAATAGCATATCTAGGAATCCTCAAGTTATTAGGTCAGGAGTATGAACTGATATCAAATAAGAAGCATAAGTGGGACTACTAACAGCAGGAGCAGGGGCTGTCTCTGACTGTTGACTGCCTTTGGGACACTTTCCTCCTACTGGACTGCCTTATTTAGCCTTAGTAGGAGAGGAGGTGTCTAGTCTTCCTGCAATTTGATTTGCATGGCTGGTTGATATACATATGAGCCCTTTTCTGAAGAGAAATGGAAGAGGGCAGGTGGGGTCTAGGAAGAGAAGATGGAAAAGAAACTTCAATCAGGATGTTAGATAGATAGATAGATAGATAGATAGATAGATAGATAGATAGATAGATAGATATGAGTGGTGTGTGTGTGTGTGTGTGTGTCTTGACGCCAAAGAGCCACAGCTTCAAAGATTAGGCAAACTTTCCTTTTTGTTTGTTTGTTTGTTTGTTTTTCTCTTGTTTTTCTATTTTTATTTATTTACTTTTTGTTTGTTACATCTTATTAACTCTGTATCCCAGGTGTATCCTGCTCCCTCATCCCTCCCAAACCCTCCCTGCCTCCCTCATCTCCTCCCTGCCCCTTTCCAAGTCCACTGATAGGGGAGTACCTCCTCCCCTTTCATCTGATACTGGCTTATCAAGTATCTTCAGGACTAGCTGCAAAGTCCTCCTCTGTGGCCTAGCAGGACTGCTCCTCCCTTGGGGCGGTGGGGAGGTCAAAGAGCCTGCCATTTAGTTCATGTCAGAAATAGTCCCTGTTCCCCTTCCTATGGGAAACCAATTGGTTACTGAGCTACCACAGGCTTCATCCTAGCAGAGGTTCTAGGTTATATCCATACATGGTCCTCAGTGGAATGGCAAACTTTCAAATCTAGTTTGTTTCTCTGTGTACCATACAGATAAAAGTTGTCTAAGCTCACAAATCACTGCCCCAATCTCATAAAGGGAGAGGATAAGAGAGGACAAGAACAACCAGATGGATCAAGATACTCCCCTAAACTTCCAACACAGTCTCTCTCCCTCGTAGCTGTCTAAAGATCATCCTCCCCCACAGCAGTAAAAGAGATCCTTTGTAAACTAAATCCCACTATCCATCTGTTTAAGTCTATCCAAGGTCTATTCATGTCACTCAAAGTAAAAGTCCTAGTTTTTTCACACCCTACACAGCCCTAAACAACTCATCCACTTTGGCCACTACCACAAGGGGCTCTCCAAACTCATCTACCTCTCTGTATTTTGCTCACTTCCCTCCTGCCACATCAATCTCTGTGTTTTTCTAGAACACATTAAATACATGCCTGACTTGTATTTGAATATATCCTTTGTCAATAATCTTCTCCCTCCAGATATCTGCTCATATCAGCAAGCAGTTTCAAGTCTTCTGTGTTGGATAAAGACATTTGGAAAGAGGGAACATCATTTGAGAAAATGCACTCCCTCCCCAGCTGATTAGCCTGTATGCTAGCCTGTGGTACATTTTCTTAATTAGTCATTGCTTAGAGAGGTCCCAGGCCATTGTGGGTGGTGCCACTTCTGTGCCGGTGGTTCTCGATACTGAAAGAAAACAGGCTAAGTAATAAAGAACAAGCCAATAAATGGCGCTCCTTTGTGGCCTCTGCATCAGTTCCTGTGTCCAGGGTCCTGTCCTGACTTCCCTGAATGATGGGCTATAAGCTGTAAGGGAAAATAGCTTTTGGTCATGGTGTTAAATTACAGCAATAGAAACCCTAACTAAAACAACTTCTTAAATTGCCTATTTCTCTGTGAAGCTTTCCTTGACCATACCAATTCAAATTGCATCACATACCATCGCTGCAATTCCACACTCCCCTTTACTTTTCCCCCAACTGTACTCATCAACATTTAACTTAATGTGCACTTAAATGTCTTACTTATTGTCTATCTAACACATTTAAATATCAAGGAATAAAAAAATAAAATATCAGATTCCATTATGATGGGGTAATTATGTCTTTTGTTCACTGTTATAGTCAAGAGCCTACAACATTATCAGATTCATGATAAGCTTGCAATATTTATGGAATACCTAAAGCAGCCCATCACTAACCACTGAGCAAATATTAGGATTTCTGAAAGTGGTGGTTTTTAAAACCTATTTATACCTAATTTTGACTCTCTGGGATTTAGAATATGTTGGACCCAGAAATATAATTCAAAAGCTACCCAGCTGATTCTAATGTGCAGCCAGACTAATTTCTGTTACAGAAATCCAAGTAGCTCTTCTTGTGCTATAAATAACAATCATCTTCTGGAATACTTCCTCTGCAAAGGAAACTACTTGCACCTTCTTAGCTAAATAAATGTCTGTTAAAATTGGAGAGTTTAGGTTAACTTAGATTTGAATGATCAGCAGAGGGAAAAAACAGAATTCTCAGCCAGTGAAATATACTGAGGGGAGAGTTACAGGGAATCATTGAGGAGGAGTTATAAGGAATGTTGTAAGTATGCATTATTATTGTTATTAAGGAATAAGACAGGAAGGCCATGCCTATGGTACCTGTGTCTCCCTGGGATTACCTTGGTCCAGGAGATGGCTCTCCAGTTTAGAAGTTTAAAAATAACAGTATTTTGTCAGCCTGCATTGGGGAGGAGGGGTGGGTTTTTCTGAAAAATTAACTCTTACCCAGCAACCTCATAAGCAATAACTCTACATAATTGCACAGATACATGAATAACTCCCTGGTATGACTGACTTGATGATGGTGACAAAAGAGGAGTCCATGCAGAGATGAGTGCCCAGATTTTAACTTAGAGGGAAGAAGGGGTTCGCAGGTAACCTGAACAGAGGTACTGCTCAGGTAGGCCCTTCACCAGCAACTGTGTAGGTTGTAAACATTTGTAATCACTGTAGGAAACCTCTGCTCTGCCAAGGTTTTTAGCACTCTTTTTAACGAGTGTTTAACTGTGGCAAAACGCCTGCTGGTTAGGGGAAAGGAAAAATGCATCAGCTATAAAACTTTAAGTTGAAAATACAAAGCCAACTGGGACTTTGCTTTGAGTGAGACAAAAGGATTTTCAATGGACTTGAGCCAGGGGAGTGGTAGGGTTTAACTTACAAAGGCTCACTCACGGAAAGGATAGACTTTAGCAAGGCAAGGGTGGAAATAGAGATAGGATGATACACATATTTCCTCACTCAATCTCGATCCTCCTAATGGTCTGTGTGGAAGATATTATTACTCCAGTATGATCACTGAGTCAGTAATCAGTTGAAGCAGGATTGGGATTATCTGAAGCCCATGCTTTAAACCAGTTGTCCTCAGAGTTCCCTGAACATTAGAGTCACACGATGAATTTATTTGAACTGTTAGACTCTCAGCCAATCCTTACTCTAAGATCTTCATTTAAAGCATGTGATGCCGGGCCCGATAATCTGAAAGCTACAAGCCCCACTCTCAGACTCTGTGGCACTGAGGGTGCAAATGACAGTTTGCAGAGATTCAGAGTTCTTTTTGTGTGACATCCTTGAACAAGGAAGCAGCCTCCCTTCTTCTTCACAGCACGTTCAGAGTAGACTTAAAAGAAGCTTCGGCCTTGATTCTATCATGCTCTTTGGTCCTCTTCTGCTCAACTTGCTTGCTTGATAAGTTCAAAAGCCATTCACAGTGAGGTCAGATCAGGAGAAACTACACAGATATCTTTGAGTGAGATATCTATAGCAGCTGGCTTTCATCTCAAAGGAAGAACATGAGTTCTCCCCCAACAGCAGATTGCCACATTAGGCAGAGGTGACCAGCAGCTCTTTCCCCTGAGTACCTTCACAAAGAAAGCATTACATCTGAAGCAGGCCATCTTGAGGGGGTGGAAAATAAGTAGCCCTTGGAGGCAAAGAGTGGACATGCCTAATTGCTTTGCAAATTTTAGTGTTGTCATCCCAGCTGTAACACAAATACCAGTTCCATATAGAACATGAATCCGGGCCATTTGCCGTATCAGTAGAACTCAAGGACAAAGGGAATTGACACAGACATGCTGATATTTAGGTTTGGTATACTATCAGTAATACAGTGTTGATGTCGTACCTTTTCTTCCATAGTGACAGGCTAGGTAAATTAGCTCGAAAGTAGGGTAAAATCAACTCCCAAGCCCAACAGAAGTTACAGTCTCTTCAGACTCTGTGATGGTCTGTGTACAGTTTTAGATCCTGTACAGGGAACACAGCAGACAAAAGTCTCTTTCTCATATGAGGAACACGGTAAATAGGGTCAGGCAAGGGCCCAAATAAACAAGATGATCAGCATTGCAAGTAAAAAATCAGCAGGAGTAAATGTCCTCATCTGTAAAATGAGGTCAAGATTCTTGTCAGCCTTAGAGTTGTTGTGAGCATTCATCTCATTGGCAGTCTGCAAGAAAAATGCCCTTTTGTTATTATTCTTCCTTCTTTCTACCATGGAAGCAAAGAGCAGAAAGTGGCTTCCTGGTGTTCTTTGTAGGGGTTGAAGCAGGATAAAGAAGCAAAAGAGGACAGAAGGGGCTCCCTGCAGTTCCTGTGAGGGTGAGCTTTAGCTACAGCATCCCTCCCTAAGCAGACCTCAGGTCCTTCTTGCCTTGATTTCTGAGAAATACCTTGGAATGGGAAGTTAGAAATGTAACAAATGAAATAAATATATAACAAAAGAAAAAGTAAGTTGAAATTGTAGCCAGTGTATGGATCTTTAGTGCACCCCTTCTTCTGAAAAAAAAAAAAAAAAAAGCAAGCTTCCACAGAAGAAAGCACACCTCTGCTGAATGGTTCCATCCCCACTGGCCCTAGGAATTCCTTTTTCCCTCTCCGAAGTTGTTGCCCAGGACTTGCCTTGAGGAGGCCAACTTGTCAGAGGAGAGCTAGTGTATACTGTGAGTGCAGAACTGTAGCATCCTCACAAACCTCTGCACTTCCCTTTCTACTTCAACCACCACTTCACAGGTACTTCCTCCTGCTGCTGTGCTGCCCTGCCAGCAGCAACAGTGCCTACCTCTCCAATCTCTTACATCATCTGTGTTCAAATGAAGTGCACTAGCAAGCACCCACTCCAGTCTGAGAGCAAGTGTAACAGACAGTAACAAGTGGAGGTTACCGCTATGCATAGGGCTGTAGTCCTAGTTTCCTTTCAGAGCCATCATAGAAGAAACTATTTCAAGGACCAATTTCCTGGTTTTCTGTGTCAAGTGGTAGAGGGAGAATTGTTTTTTTTTTTTTCTTTTTCTTTTTTTTTTTTTTATTCAAGACAGGGTTTCTCTGTGAAACAGCTCTGTCGAGCAAGATGGCCTCGAACTCAAAGAGATCTGCCTGTTCTACCTCCCAACTGCTCATATTAAAGGTGTGTGCCACCACCACCTGGCTTTTTTTTCCGATCTCTTCTAATAAGGCCAAGTTGCCATTTATTGTGCCATGAACAGCTAGAGTAGACCACTTAGTGATAATTCACTCACAAGGGCTCCACTTTCATGATCTAATTACCTCCCAAAGGCCATATTTTCAAAAATCATACTGAGAACCATTACAGCACATGAATCTGAGGGGTGACACAGCCACATTCAAGGCCTATTACAATCCTGACAATAGAGAAACTGCTCTTAACAGTGGAGTGTCACCAACAGTGTGTGAGCAAAGCAATGGAGAGATGTGAGGTGACTGGTAGCCACACTCAAATGAACATGCAGTTCCTAGTTTATTATTACAGTTTCCATCCAGTTAAAGCACTTGATTCTATGTTTCAATTAATAGCAGTACCACTAATTTTCATTTTAGTGACATTTCAAGTAAAATTTATTTTAAATGATTGAAACAAAATGTGGGCAAAATCATGAATGTGGTATTGAAAAGGCTAGAAGCTGAGAAATCATGAGGTCATGGTTTAAAATTTGAGCTTTGAAGACAGCCAGACAAACAGACAGATCTATGTTCTAGTACTGGATCTTTCAAACATTAGCTGGGTAATGTGAAATAGACACAAGCTTGCTTAGTATAAGACTAAACATCCAGACTTTTCTAAGTCTTATGCTATTCCTCCCTCCTTCTTTCTTCCTTTCCTTTTATCTGTGCTAGGGATGAAACCCAGGGCCATGTACTCCATAGGACACTAGGCTATACCCCCTTCCCAGATGTAAGCCACCACTCTTAAAAACCAAGAAAGACCCACCTCAAAAGCAGGAGTTTTCCTACCCAAGGAAAAGAGGCAGCCAGTTCAAAGTTTCTCAGTGGAAGCTGATCCATGGTTGTCATCAGTCCACAGGCCATATTTGATAGGCCCATGGGAAACTGCTTTATAACTTGTTGCTCAGATGCCATCAGCCTTAACTGTAGGTGACTAAACACCTGTCAGAGTATCTTAATCTGACAGTGTTGGTGAATGGCAGCCTCTCTTCAGGCATTGCCTAGTCCAGGCCTGCATTCTCAAGTCAATCTTCAGTGGCTCACAATCACTGAACTCCACAATTACTTGAGAACCGAACACAGAGGAAGAAAATGTGCCCATCCCACCTCTATCATTTAACTGTCCAGAAAACCACCCACATGTCTGTACCTTTCAAACTGAGGGAAAGAACTCTGAGATCAGTGAGGGTAGTTTACATTCCCCCCAGACCATCAGCCGTGGGTGGGGGGAGGCGGCGGGTAATTGTCCTTATTGAACCACAAACAACAATGAGCCCTTCCAGTTACTCCAAAGAACAAGCAGGGGGAGGGCAATTTTACTTTGGACAGAAACTGCATGACATCTGTGGGGTTGTGAGCAGCCCATCCCTTCAGCTCATTGGACCAAAAGCCCTCTGGCCAATTGCTCATGCTGTTTCCATTTCTATTTGTCTTTCATTTGAATCTTTACTATTCCTCTTATTTAAATAGCCTGGTGAGGCCCTGGTGATCTTCTAAGATTCCTCTTTGTTTCCCCCTGAATATGCATGGGACCTCTAAGCAAGCCTTGTTTTTGCTCTTTGTCCTATTGAATATGGCACTACTATTAGCTTCTTTTGAATCTTGCAGCTTTTGTTTTTTGGGATAAGTTGACTTGAAGCTGTAAGTTTCAAGAGCCTTGATGGATTTGTGTTGGCTATTGACAAAAGAGGTTTTAAAGGAGACTAAAGCAGTAGGGGTTTTAAAGGCATTCAAAAACAAAAGTGAGAGAATTGAGGGACAAGGTTGCTGATAAACAACTGGTCTATCTGACCCCAACCCCATCTTTTTTTTTTTAAGACAGGGTTTCTCTGTGTAGCCTTGGCTGTCTTGGACTCGCTTTGTAGACCAGGCTGGCCTCAAACTCACAGAGTTCCTGCCTCTACCTCCCTGAGTGCTAGAATTATAGGCATCCACCACCATGCCTGGCTCCAAACCCATCTTTATATATACCATCAGCAGGAACTCATTTAAGACAACTCTCCACCACCACCACCACTACCACCTTCTTCTTCTTCTTCTTCTTCTTCTTCTTCTTCTTCTTCTTCTTCTTCTTCTTCTTCTTCTTCTCTCTCTCTTTCTCTCTCTCTCTCATTTTCTACTCCCACCTCCTACACATACTAACTCACACTCTACCCCCAGCTCCTGGACACACACACATTCCACGCCCATCTTCTAAACACACACACACACACACACACACACACACACACACACACACACAGCTCATTAGGGCTCTGCAGGCCTTTCAAGCTTCCAGCAGTGCAAGGGAAGATGAATGGACTCTAGCTGCTAAAGGCTCCCTAGGAGCAGAAGGCTTAAGTATTTTGCCTTATTAAGCAGCCTAACCACATGCTACCCCAAGTGATAATGACCTGGGAATATGGTTGCCAGAAAAAACTAAAGAAAGCAATATTTGGAACACACACATTCAAAAAACAAAAATCTATTGTTGATTTGAAATTCAAATTTAACTAACCACACCATACTTTTAGTTGCTAAATCTGGCCAATTAGCAAATTTAATAAAACCTTCCCAGAAACCACATGAGAGCAATGTCACTCTAAACTGCTTTTTATAATGGGGTGAGAAATAGGGTTCCTGTAATCTATAATGTAATTTCTTCACATTGTCAAACACCAGGCAGACTCACCAGCCCTAACATCAATGTTCCAAACCTGCAACCATGTACTACTGATCACTGCTAGTTTGCCTGTGTTGCCAGTAGCCCTCAATCTCCCTGGCTGTAATTCTCATTTGCCCTAAGTTACAGGTCTATATTGGATTGTTTTGTTTTGTTTGTTTTTGTTTTTCAAGACAGCGTTTCTCTGTGTAGTCCTGGATCTCCTAGAACACACTCATTGACCAGGCTGGCTTTGAACTCAGAGATCTGAGTGCCCCTGCCTCCCATGTGTTGGGAATAAAGGTGTGTACCATTGCTTTCTGGCCTTACCTGTCTATTTTTTTTCACACAAAATAAACTCTTCCTAAATGGACTATACCATCCCAAAATCCTAGAGCACTGTGCAAAATTTCCCTGTGTCAGAAGATCATCTATGATAATTTCTCAAGGAATTATCAGAGTTGAGAAAAAAGATGTACTGGACTACTGCCCATCCTCTCCCTGAGACATCTCAACCCATTCTTTAGGCCTACCAGCTTGCAAGCTCCCATCTTAGCTCTGCATTTTTGTTCATACAAGCTAAGATTTTGTTTATAGAGACAGTCTGAGAAGCCCATTAAAATAAATAAAACTTGGAGTTCTTGAATATTCAGGAAAGCAGCATCTTGCATGAAGTAAAACATATGTCCATGTCACAAGCAGGGACACACCGAGAGAAAGTGTTGAAGAATAGTGCACTGTTTTTTGTTTACTAGCCTCCAGGCAGCAATACACAAACTAGACTATAAAATATGGTAGCTGCCACAGCTGCTTGAAGAATGTATGAGATACCCTCAATTTGAAAGCTGTTCTTCCCACTTACATTGTGGCCCACACAGCACAAAAGTACAGCTAGGTAGTGAGCATATTGTTTTCACTGTCACTGCCTGCAAAAGAAATCACAGGCCTCAGAAATTTGTCTCTCTAATTGTCAGCTGCCTATACTTCAAGTTTCAACAGGAAAATCCTGTCTGGCCAGGTTTTGTGGCCCCAACTGTTACTTGGGGAGCTAAAGCGGAAGATCATTGTAAATTTCAGGCCAGGTTGGGCTACATAGTCCAATACAGGAAAGCCTGGGCTACATTATGAGGCATTACCTTAAAAGAAAAGGAGGGAAGGAAGAAAAGGAAGGGAAGAAAGAAAAGGAATGGAAGGAAAAAAAGAGCAAGCAAAAGAAAAATGAAAGGTCTATCTGGGTGCAAAAATATAAATACTGCATGTTTTCTCAGATGCAGAATGTAGACTTAAACTTACGTTTATATACAAGAGTGCATATACATGAGGGGATATGAGGAGAGAAAGAGGTTTAAAGGAAGGGGATAAAGAGAGAATAATGGAACATATGTCATGGAAACAGAAGGAAAGACTATTCATGAGGAGGAAGGTGTGGCAGTTTGAATAAAAATGACCCACATAGGTCTATAGAGAGTAGCACTATTAAGAGATGTGGCTTTACCTGATAAAACAGGATCAGATGAATGGGGAGGAGGTCCCCCCCTATCAGTGGACTTGGAAAGGGGCAGGGTGGAGATGAGGGAGGGAGGGTGGGATTAGGAGGGAATGAGGGAGCGGGATACAGCTGGGATACAGAGTTAATCAAATGTAACTGATAAGAAAAAAATTAAATTAAAAAAAAGAGATGTGGCTTGATAAAAATAGGTGTTGTTTTGTTGGAAGAAGTGAGACTCTGGGGCAGGCTTTGAGGTCTCAGTGTATCTCAGGTCACTTCTTGCTGCTTGCAGATCCAGACAGCTCCTTCCCCAGCACCATGTCTGCCTGAACACTGCCATGCTTCCTTCCATGACAATCATGAACTAAATTTCTGAAACTATAAGCCAGCCCCAATTAAATATTTTGCTTTATAAGAGTTGCCATAGTTATAGTGTCTCTTTACAGCAATAGAAACCCTAACTAAGACAGAAGAGAACCAGTAAGAAGGGAAAGGGGAAAGAATAAGGGAGAGGACAAATAAGAACAAGATGTAATTATATATACATTTGTCAACATGTCATAGAGAAATTCATTTCTCCATATTCTAATTATAAAAAAAAAACTTATAGAAAGAAAGATCCCATCTGGCTATGGCTTCCTCAGGAGGGCCAAGCCTGAAGTCTTTTACCATTTACTCATTTTATCAACAGGCATTCACTAAATTTCTACTGTGTCAGCCTAGCTGATACAGCAGTGGGGAAAGGTGCGTGAAGTCACTAAATGATAAGATAAGACTGAACATTTAATGGAAGATACACACACACAAGCAACTTCTGTACATGATGTAGAAGTGGAAGCACTGTCAAAGCACAAAGGAAAGGCACTTCATATGCTCCTAGGGGTCTTGCAAAGGGAACCTCATGAAAACTGATGTCCACACTGAGGCTTAAAGGATGAGGAGTTTGCTGGAAAGGGTGCCTCACAAAAGAAACATGTCCCAGTGACTGGAAGCATATTTAAAAAACAGCAGGAGGAAATACAGGGTGTCCCAAGGTGGTTCTGAGCTAAAAGGAAGTATGGCTTACTTCTTTTGAGCTTCACAGCATCCCTCCTATAAGGCACAGAGGGTATTATTTGATCCAGCATCATACTTCTATTAAGTTATGAAGCCAGGAATATAACCCCAACTATTCATACTCAACTACATACTTCACTCATAAAACACAAATCCATAACTCAAATGAATATAAGAAATTGTAGAATGCCAGCATGAGACCCTAGCCTTCAAGCCTCGAGCCACCAACTCTACATATATCCCAATTCATCTCAGCTCCTTGTCCTTCTCTGGACTTAGAACCTCTGTCCAGTGCTGGTCTCTTAATAATTGGTGGCATCCAATCATGACTCTCCCTGTTGCCTGAGTCCCTGGTCATGTCAGATTTCCATGGCTAAAGCCACATAACTATCCTTAAACAGGAGCATTTCTTGTCCCAGACCTCCAGTCACTGGCCCCTTCTTCTCAGACCCTAATTACTGCACTGTGCTTACTCTCTTTTTATGCATTTTTTCTTATTCTGGTTTCAGGGAAAACCCCCAGATTACTTTCATATCTTTATGTCTTTGGCTGTTGTCTAGGGACAAGCCATCCTCAGACTGGCTTAGTACATCATCCACCAAAGTTTAAACTGGAAGTGAGGACCTGAAGGAGACAGGAAGGGCTTATGAGAGATTAAGTAATCTGGGGATTTTAGAGTAAGAGAATGGTTGGAGATGACAGTCTAGAATCCCTGGTCTAATTTGAATATGGAGTATATTACCTAGACTGAAATGCTTCTAGAAGGAATTTGCAAAGAGAAGGCCTACTGGGAACATAGAGAGTCTAGCAAAAGAGAAATATATGCAGGTGTATGTTGTACACCCGAATAACCTTTCCAGACACTCACTTTGCTTAGGGAGAATACCCATATCTGACATGGAAAGGAATGGGACCTTCTAAAACAATGGAATAGAACCCATAGTGGTGTTATTCCATGCACAAAGATCCTAACCAGACAGAAATGATACCCTGACTTGGGTCCAGCCCTATCTGGACATAGTGTCTTCACCATACTATGTATATATGGTTTCAGACATCATTTCAGCACATAGTCCAGAGAAAAAATTCATCATTACCTGCTATTCATTTTGTACTACCCTACAAAACACTGGAATTTCTTCAGTCTTTATGATACAAGGACAAAATGAAAAGTTCATATTTAAGAATTGCCTTTTTCCTTCTTCAGAGGTCAGGAACAGCTGGCAAGAAGATGGAAGAGGTGGTTAGCAGGGCTTCTCCTGCCTTAATGTACACACAGTCCTCTAAGAATCTTCCTAAATTGCACATTCTGAGTCAGCAAGCTTGGGGTGGCGTACAGAGTTTGATTGCTAACAAGCTGCCAGGTATTACAAGCGGGAAACATACCTGAAAGGGCAAGACTGTTCCTGTCCTTGTGCATTCCATTGCCTTGACCTGCCTCTTTATCACTTAGGAAGGATGGGAGTAAATATGAAAGAATCACCGTAGAATTTTATTTGATAAACCTGGCAGCCTAACTAGAATGAATGAAGTGAGAGAAGTGGAGAGAAATGAGGGAAGAATGTGGTGGCAGACCATTAACTGCAGAAAAGTAAAAGTAAGTAAACAGGTTGAAAGATATTTATAACACCCCCAGATGTTTCCTACAGCTGTTTATTGTCCATCAGACACATTAAATAGCTTGTAGACATTTTGCCATCAAAGAACAATTGCTTTGGGCTGACATCAGTTTCATAGATATTAATGTATATTCACAATTCAGGCTAGTTACTACATCATTTATCAAGTTGCTTTACAGCGTTATAGACATTTAATGTCATCTCTTCATTTTGCAAGTTAGGAAATTAAAGCTAGCCAGAAACATGATACAACTGACTCAATCACATGGCTACTTAGCAGAACTAGATAAGAACAAGTCAAGGTAGCCAGTGTTCTTTCTACTGCTGGAATTTCTTCAAGCCTAAAACAGGGAATATAATTTGCTGATTGATCATAAGTGAGCTCCATATCCTGCTTTGGTGACCTTGGTGGAAGTTTCCTGAATGGAAGTTAAAATTCCCAAGCTCTTGGTCACTCAAACAATTATATTTTGGCACATTATATATTTGTTTACTGAGCAAATATTTGCGGATCTTCATGCTAATTAAAAAGTAAAAACCACAGTTCTTGTTTTGTGAGAGCATATACTTCAGTAAGGAAAGACTGTTGTGTAAACACATAAGCGTATGGTCCTGGCAAGATGGCTCAGTGAGTAAAGACAGCCAGACATGGCAAGAGGCGAGGACTACAGTAGGTGGTCCTTTGACTTCTGCTCATGCACTGTGACATGAGAACACCTACCCACATGAAAACAAACGAAATAAAGTTTTCAAAATCACATAAGTGTAATAAATAGCTACGGACATACAGACTGGGGAAGCAGCTGAGTTGAAGAGCATTTTTTGAGCCTTCTTGAGGCTCTACATTCAATCCCTAGTATTACCTTTTCACTCATCCATATGTACTGCAAAATATACAAAACCCCTGTACATTAGAGGCTTCGGGAAAAAAAAGCCATCATCCAAAAAGGAAAATAAGCCAAGATAAGCACTAAAAGTAGAACAGACCTGTAAGTGGAGCATGGTCAGAGTTCACTAGAAAGTGTGTGTGTGGGGATCTCTGTGAAATACAAAGGCGATAGAAGGATGTTTGTTAAGTCTAGAACTGAGCCTTAGAGCATGTATAAAAATCATACCACAGCTGGACAGATGGCTCAGAGGTTAAGAGCACTGGCTGCTCTTCCAGAGGTCCTGAGTTTGATTCCCAGCACCCACATGGTGGATCACAGCAATCTATAATGAGATCTGGTGCCCTCTTTTGGCATGCAGGTGTACATACACTACAGAAGACTATATACATAATAAATAAATATTTAAAAATCATAGCCAAACTTAGCATGGTGGTGTATGCTTCTGATCCCAATACTTGGAAAGCTGGGCAAGAGCATCATGGAGCTATTCTGGGGTACATAATAATATTAGCTCAAAAAATAGGCAGAGGATGAGAAGGAGGGTGAAGAGGAAAAGAAGGAAGGAGGAACAAAGAAATGGAGGAAGAAGAGGAAGAAGCCGGAATGATGCATGGAAGCGACATGTGCACGTGTGTAGACAAAATAAAGTTCATTCCTTCTCCAAAATAGTTTACTTCCATCTTTCCTGTAAATATCTCTGGCCAGTATATTACATTTTAATGGTTTCTCAGCATTCTCCAACATCAAACTTTACTTTCTCTATACCTCTGGTCACCTGAAGGGCTAGCATGTAAAATTGTGCATACTGATCACTACACAAAGATGTCCAGTAATCATGGTGAATGATAACTCAATCTACTCTACATGACACTAATGAAGCCATGTTTCCTTTCTTAATTTTTAGTTACATGTATGCTTTACAGGGGGCCTAGGGGGAAAAAAAGCACTTCTTTAAATTTTTCTATTTATTTTTGAGAAATACGTACGTTTATGATGAAATATGATCATATCTACACCTACATTTTTCCCTCCAACTCTCCCTATATCTCCCCAACAATCCTCCCTCCCAATGTCATGTCTTTTTTTTATAACCCACTAAGTCCAGTTAGTGATGCCCATGTGTGCTTGGGTGTGGGGTCATTTACTGGAACATGAGAAACCTACCAGTAGCCACATCCTCAAAAAGAAGATTTCCCCCTCCCTCAGCAGGTCTCTTCTGCCAATACTTCTTCAATAAGGAAGGGACAGGGCTTGAAGATCATCTATTCCAACTATTTCAGGATTTGGCTGGTTTAATCTTGTACATGTCTTGTGGAGGTAACCACAGCTACAATGAGTTCATGAGTATTACACACTTGTGTCATGTGCAGAAGACATAATCTTACACATATCCCTTTTATATTTCTTCTACCTCCTCTTCTGCAATAATCTTGCAGCTTTGGGTGAAGTTGTTAATATAGATATACTATTTATGAATGAGTACTCAGTTTCAGTTTCTTACTTTTAGTACTTTAATGAGTGATGCATCTCTCCATTGACTGTCACTGTAAAAAGAAGTTTCTCTAACCAAGTTCGAGAAAGCAGCCCAGATCTATGGGTATAAATATAAATATTTAGAAGGCAGCTTGACACATAACCATTTATCAAAATAACAATAGCAGGTTCTACCCTAGGGTCTGTAGTCTCCACAGCTATGGGTTTTGACTAGCATTAGAATAACAGGAATAAAATTTCGTCCTGTGGAGTAGAACTCAAATCCAATCAAAAAGCAGTTACTTACCCTAAAATTTTCATGCCACTACAGCACCAATGGGAACATCCTGCCTAGCAGGTTATTACTGCAAGATCCAAGGTCCACTACTGGATAAAACCGTTGATGTCTTTTCTCTGCCAATAATTTGCATAGCGCATTCTGGTACTATGGAAGCTAGCATAGAGAAAGTTCCCCAGTTGGTTTAAAAATGCTTTCAAAAAATAAAGAACATATAAATAAGAGCCCAGAGACAGAGAGAGACAGAGATTTGCATTGAAATGCCTTGCACCGCTTGGCTTCACTCTCAGAGAAAAAAGCCCCAGAGAGCTCTTCATGCCTCTTCTGCTGAATCGTGCCGCTGCTGCTGAACCGTGCCGCTGCTGCTGAACCCTGCTGCTGCTGTTGCTGGACCTTGTTGCTGCTTTTGCTATTTCTGGATTGCTGGTTTGATGTTTGACTGGACTGCTGGTATCCGGGTGACAAAGAGTGGATTCGTCCCAAGGAACTACTTCTAAAAAGGTCCACATCTGCAGTCCCTATTAACCTTCTTTCTCTCCTACTTGGTGTTGGGGTGTTGGAAGGGACTGGAGTGGAGAAAGGAGAGACATAAGGAACCCAAATAAAGTAGGTTTAAAAAAAAGAATGCTTTCAAAAGGAACAGTTTTCTGTGTGCGTTTGGCAGTGGGTGAAACATTAGATCAGCAAAGACTCAAATTATAAAACAAATGAGATTACGCTCTAACTTCTTTTATTTCCAACTCTTTATAGCTAAAGCCACTAATGGAGCCCAACTCACAGGCTCACTTCCACCACAGTTTTTGTTTGTTTGGTTGGTTGGTTGGTTGGTTTGGTTTGGTTTTTGGTTTTCAAAAAAGGGTTTCTCTATGTAACAAGCCCTGGCTGTCCTGGACTCACTTTGTAGACCAGGCTTGCCTCAAACTCACAGAGATCCTTCCTTCCTCTGACTCCCTGAGTGCTGAGATCAAAGGTGTGTGCCACCATGCCCAGCTCCACCACTTTTCTTAATACTACTCATGACTGAGGTAGAACATTAATAAGAGTCCCATTTACACATTATTTACCTTATAATTTTTACTTTCTAGGATCTTGGCAACAAATGACCCAGAAATGACATAGGCTGAATGCAGCTCTCCCATGATGGAATTTCTTTCTAATTGTGAACTAGATGCCTGAGTATCACCTCAGCCCTAACAGGAAAACTACATTTCGGCATGACTCATGACAAAGCTCATTCTTTGCTTCTTATCTGCCCTGTCTATGCAAATAAGCCTTGGAAATGAAATGGCACTCACTTATGCCCAGTCTACCAAAGCAAGTAGTGCTGCACTAACTTCTATCTCCCTTTTCCTTCACACTTAGCCCACACCACCAAGACCCACTCTTTTCCCACAACTTATCAACCAGGGCTTTCAAACATCCAGAATTTTCTTTTGTTTGCAGTCAAAGATATAAGCCATTTAATATAAAGATCCAACAGTACAATGAGTCAAGTAACAATGAAATTTCCCTCCAAATGAGAGTCTGGGACATACAAATGACCTATTCCATGAATTCAGTCACTCCAGAGTTGAGATTTACTCCATGTCATTTTTGTTCTCTCTTCTAGAGCAAAAGTCTCACATACCTAAATGAAACTATACTATTGGCATTCCTATGTCTCTAACTAGCAAGAAGAGAGAAAAGACATACATAAAGGAACATGTATGTAAAGTTTAAAGGACTGTACCAAAAGGAATATGAGCACAACAATATTCTTGCTCATATTACATCAATCACCAGGACATACCACATTACAAGAGAGACTAGAAAATGTACTATGTAGCTAGACAGATTTGTTCCCCTGTGACTCTACTGTGAAAGATACCATACCTCCTTCCTTATTAGAAAAAGGTAGATGTTTTGTCACAATTTCCTATTCAAAGTAGAAAATCAATGATCAAATTCAATCAAATACAACTATCTAAAATTGAATCAAGCCTTGGTGATTAATAAGTGAATACAATATTTAGCAAATACCTTCCCATTAGGTAATGTGTGTCAAGGTAAATCATGGAGGGCCACTGATCACCCAAGAAATTTAATAAGTAGAAAGAGAAGCACCAACAAGATCAATTATTAATATATTTTCCATGTATTTAAAATGCTGTTTAAAAGAGCTGGAAATTACAGCTCAGTGGTAGAGTACTTGCCTAGCATGGATGATTTCATGCTTGGGTTCATTCTTTGGTACCACCAAAAGAAAAAAGGAAAAAAACAATTTAAAGCTACTTATGATTTTCCACAGCAATTGCCTTATATACTTAACATCCTTAAAGGGTAAATTAGGGGACAATGGGTACAATTCACCTCTGGTAACATATTTTGCCATTTGTGTGTTCATGTTTATGCTAAATTTGCATGTGTTTTGTGATTATTATACTGTTTGTATTTGTACTGGATACTATTCTACCTGACCACCCAAATGTGGCTGATTTAATTTAAGATATTAATAAAGAAAACTAAACTGATCAAACATCATTAGCATAAATAATGACCCTGTCTCCAGGAAAAATACAAAAAGGGAATCAGTACATGATATCAGTACATGCCGAGACAAATAAGCCTCTGTGTGTGTGTTTGAAAATATCATGCATGCAATAAAAATGCAAATAAGAAAATAAATATCCGATGATTTTATTTTATTTTATTTTATTAGTCTTGACACCCATATGCTTCAGTGTCTACCATGGCATTTGTAATAAACTTCATCAAATTATAGCATGAAATTATCAATATTTTTACATAATTATTAACCAAGATGCAATTACCCCTGTAGTAAACCACCAGAACTTTTTGAGAGCAAGCATGAAGCAATTCTTTGCTTTGTGAAACTGATGTATATTGTGACTAAGGCAGAAATGATACTAAAGCTAGAAGGGTATCATTCAAAGTTATTAGACCCCTTGGCAAAACAAGCACAAGTCACTTTATTGCCAAGAAGCTTGTAAAACCAAGCACATTAATGACAAAATGACTTAGAGAACACAGAATAAGCTACTTGCAAAAATTCCTATAATAAACATCACTGGGCATCCACAGTGTCTATGGCACATGATGTAGAAAGGCAATTACTATCAGATGTGGATGTTGCCAGCAGAT
Organism: Meriones unguiculatus; assembly: GCF_030254825.1. NCBI lineage: Eukaryota > Metazoa > Chordata > Mammalia > Rodentia > Muridae > Meriones > Meriones unguiculatus. Next base: position 78,069,229 of record NC_083369.1, on the reverse strand, counting down.
ATATTTTCTATAGTCAGACAGAACCACTGATATATAGACTCTTGGCACTAGAATAGGATACACACACACACACACACACACACACACATCTCCACAGATTTTTTGAGTTTTGATCCTTAAGTTCCATGCTATAAGAATAAAATTTTGAGACAGATGGTCAGTGGTAGGGTAAAAACTCCTACTATGCAAGCATGAGAACCTTACTCGCCACCCACAGCACCCACATAAAAGCCACACGTGGCCATGCAAACCTGTAGCTCCAGTGCTGGGAATTTAGGAGCAAGGATGGGAGGATCACTGAAACTTACTGGCCAGCCTAGCCAAAACACGGATAACACAGTGAACAACAGAGGACCCTTGCACACATACATACACAACACACAAAATTTTGTAATTTAAATTTTCATTGTATTTTATTTGTGTATGTGAGTGCAAACATACACACACCAGTGCCACAGCACAATTACAGAGGTCAGGGGACAACTGTAGGAGAAGGGAGCTGCTTCTCTCCTTTCACCATACTGGTTCCAAGGAATTGAACTCAGGTTGTTAGATTTGTTGACAAGTGCCTTTACCCACTGAACTGTATTATTGCCACACACACACACACACACACACACACAAAATGTTTGCTTTGGATTGACTGTAGATTTTCATACAGGTTTACGGAATAATACAATAAGAAATCATGTACCATTCTCCAAGTTTCTCCAAAGATAGCTCTTTTGGTTTGAACACAAAATGTTTCATTGCTTAATGTTACAAAATTTGACTCCCAGCTGATGGCTAAAGTTTCTTCTCCTATGAGCTGGAGAGATGGCTCAGTGGTTAAGAGCACTGTCTGCTCTTCCAAAGGACCTGGGTTCGTATTCCCAGCACCCACGTGGCAGCTCACAACTGTTTTTCACTCCAACCCCCTGGGATCTGACACCTTCACACTAATGCATATAAAATAAAGTAAAATAAGTCAAAGCTGGTCTTCTGAAAAAAAAAAGTTTCTTCTCCTAGATTTACATCCAATTTTCTCTCTGCTTCCTGTCTGCAAATTCAATGTTCCCTGCCACAATGTATTATATCTTCTCAAACTGTGAGCCAAAATAAACCCTTTCTCCTTAACTTGCTTCTTTTCGGGTATTTGGTCACTGCAATGAGAAAAGCTAACTAGTGTAATAGTTCACTGCAGTACCATAGTGTAATATCACAACCAAGATGTTGACATCAACACAACCAAGATGTTGACATCAACACAGTCAAGATGCAGAATGGGTCTATCACAAGGAGCTCTACATTGCCAAACTAAACACATGCATCTCCACCCACTCCTTCAGTCCTGAAAACCACTAATCTTTTCTCTATTTCCTTAGTCATTTCAAGAACATTATACTTTTAGAATCACATAGCATGCAGCCTTTGGAAACTACCTTTATAGTAAAATTCTTTTAGTTCTACCCAACATGCTATCTTTATCAATAATGGATTACATTTTTCTGGTGAGTGGTATTGCAAAACATTCAAGTACTGCAGTTTATTTAATCATCTACTTATTGAACTGTTTTTTTTTCCCATTTGGAGCCATCTTGGATAGAGCTGCTTTAACATTTTTGGACAGGTTTTTGTAAGAACATAAGTTTTTATTTCTCTAAAATAAATGCACATGTGTGGAACTGCTAAATTGTATAGTGATTATGTATTTTTTTCTCTATTGTCAAAATCTTTTCCACAATGACCACAAAATTCTCACCACCAGCCAAAATTTAAGAAGGCCCAGCACTTCTTCTTAAGGTCTTTAATTTGTGTACCAAAGATTTTGTTTTGTTTTTTGTCAGTTGTGATGTACACTGGAAAAGGGCACTGAAGTCAATATTAAGAAACATTAACCTTGAAATATATAACCTTGAAATATGTTACTATGAAAAAAATAAATATTACAAGTAAGTCCCAACATATTTAATGTATAATTCATTAACAGTGAGCATCAATATGCCCATTTGTCACAATTCAGTGTTTAGGAAAATAATGATTATAATAAAATTGTGGCCTCTTTTTTTCTGGATGGAATCATGGAGGCCATACCAGAGGAGAAAAAGAAGGTTCCTGCTGTGCCAGAGACCCTTAAGAAGAAGTGAAAGGATTTCACAGAGTTGAAGGTGAAGTGCCTGAGGAATAGCTTTGCCCTGAAGACACTTAGAAAGCCAAGGAGGAAGCTCGTCTATGAGAAAGCCAAACAATTATAACAAGGAGTACAGGCAGATGTACCAGACTGAGATTCGGATGGCCAGGATGGCAAGGAAAGCTGGAAACTTCTACATGCCTGCAGAACCAAAATTGGCATTTGTCATCAGAATCTGAGGTATCAGTAGTTGTAAGCCCAAATATCCACAAGGTATTACAACTTCTTCATCTTCGACAGATCTTCAATGACACGTTTGTTAAACTCAGTAAGGCTTCGACTAACATGCTGAGGATTGTGGACCCATACATTGCGTGGCAATACTCCAACCTGAAGCCCGTGAATGAGCTCATCTACAATTGAGGCTACGGAAAAATCATTAAGAAGTGAATTGCCTATACAGATAATTCCTTGATTGCTCGATCTCTTGGTAAATTCAGCATTATCTGCATGGAGGATCTAATTCATGAGATCTATACAGTTGGAAAACACTTCAAGGAAGCAAAGAACTTCCTGCGGTGCTTCAAGCTGTCTTCTCCATGAAGTGGAATGAAGAAAAAGACAACTCCCTTTGTGGAAAGTGGAGATGCTGGCGATAGGGAAGATGAGATAAACAGGTTTATTACATGGATGAACGAAGGTGCTGCCCAAGTGTTTTCCACGGTATTTTTGTAATCTGGTCATTTTAATAAACAGACACAGCTTGGCAAAAAGAAACAATAATAAAAATTTGGACCCTGAAAGTATGCCTTTGTAAAATAAAAGGGGAACCAGAGAATGTAATAGGGCTGTGAATATGATCAAAATACGTTATATGCATGGATTTTAAATGTCCTAATGAGCCCATTTTGTACTATTATTATACAGTAATTTTTTTAAACATGAAAGTTGGGTCTGACTTTTTAACATGTGGAACAAAAGTCATAACCAAAAATATAGTTTCCACTCTTCCATACTGAGCACACCAGTTGAGATAAACTGCTTCCTCATATGTTTTTGACACAAAGAATAAAGAAGAACACTTTATAAACATGATAATGACACTAAAGATCACTTTTTGGGTTAAAAATTATTTTAGATTTATTAATTTTGTGTATTTAAGTGTTTTGTCTGCACATATGCATATGCATCACATTCGTGTCTGGTGGAGGTCAGAAAAGGGCATGGGATCTCTTGGAATGGGAGTTACAAATGGTTATAAACCACCATGTGGGTGCTAGAAATTGAATCTGGATCTTCTGCATGACCAGTAAGTGTTCTTAACCACAGAACCATCTCTCCAGGCCCCCACTTCTCATATTTTAAATGCCTTGCTCAAGAAGTATTTTATAGCTACATATTCAGAATCTTTCTTTGTTTATTCAAGATAGGGCCTTACTATGTAGCTCTGGTTGTCCTGGAACTCACTACACAGACAAAGTTGGCCTCAAACTCAGAGAGACCCACCTGCCTCTGCCTTCCAAGCACATGCACTACTATGCCAAGCATACTCAGAATCTTAAAGGGGCCACAAGTATTTTAACATCTGCCACATCATTTATTTTTTATTTGCAGGAGGAGTTGAAACAACGACAGGACAGGAGCTCCACAAGGACCAAATATATCCGGGAACAAGGGTCTTTTGTGAGACTGTTTCTCCAACCAAGGACCATGTATGCATATAACCTAGAACCCCTGCTCAGATGTAGCCCATGATAGCTCAGTATCCAAGTGTGTTCCCTAGTAAGGGGAACAGGGACTATTTCTGACATGAGCTCAATGGCTGGCTGTTTGACCTCCACCCCCACCCCCACCCTGAGGGAGGAGCAGCCCTGCTAGGCCACAGAGGAGGACTTTGCAGCCAGTCCTAAAGATACCTGATAAGGTAAGGTCTGATGAAAGGAGAGGAGGACCTCCCTTATCAGTGGACTTGGAAAGGGGCAGCGAGGAGATGAGGGAGGGAGGGTGGGATTGGGAGGGAATGAGGGAGCAGGATACAGTTGGGATACAAAGTTAATAGACTGTAACTAATATTAAAAAATAAAAATTTAATAAAAGAAAAAAATTTAAGGTTGTTTTTCTTTTCTCCCCTAAACATAAATCATTCTCGTAAAAACCAACTTAACTATAGAAATTAGCAAAGTAAGGAGAAGTAAGAATAACAAACCAAGAGTAAAGGCTGGGGGAAGAGGAGGGTGAAGTCAGGATAGAACATATGCACAGGGGCGATGATTCACCTGCTTGGGACCACCTCCCCATAAAGAAAGTACAAGGACCCTTTCATGAGGATACCCCTCACTCCCAACATCTGAAAATATTTCAATTCAAAAAGTAAGGGAAAAAAAAAACCTAAAAACACACAACCCGACAAACTACCCAGCCATGACCACCATCCTTAATCAATCATAGTTTCTTCTAATTTATAAAAAGATTAATAAAAATGTTGAAAAAATATTTTCTCATCTTATATTTGTAAAGATAATAGAATTCAGAAGTTTCTTGGAAAACAGACCAGAAATTGCCCTCCAGTTTCCATTCCTTTCATTTCATTTGGAGCTAAGAAGATGAACTTGGTTTTCACTCTCTTCACATCCTTATTTTTTTTAAGTCCTTTTATTTTTTTCCTTTCTTTTTAAGTGATATGTAGCAGGAAAATTTAATTTGAGCAACTTTGATTCTTAAGAGAAAAAAAAAAGCATGTGAATAAACATTGAAATGTTCACCTCAGTCTCGGACCAAACTGCTTGGATCTTTGTAAAAACCAGTTTCGTATGTTAGGAGGAGTTTGAAGCCTTTTTGACCACCTTATGTACCCCTTTCTCCATAGCCATGTAACACATGGAGTTGCTCCCAGCCACCCCCATAAACCCTGCTCTTGTCTTATTTCTTCTAGGCTGGTCTTCCCATTCTCCACCAGCATCCCAAACTTTGTAGCCCTGCTGGTCCTCAGCAAGTATTATTTCATAGGTAAAAATATCACTACATTTCACATCAAAGAAAAAGTAATCAACATTTTTATTTATTTGTTTGTTTGTTTATTATTATGATTTATTCACTTTGGATCCCAGCTGTAGGACCTTCCTTTGTCTCCTTCCTGTCCCACCATCCCTCAGTCTTCTCCCCCTATGCCCCTCCCTTAATCAACATTTTTAAGGAAAGGCAATGCAATGCAAACAGCTTCCTAAGAATTGTATTCTGCTTCAAATGTGCAAATTTTGTTTGTTTGTGTGTGTGTTCACATTGTGGTGAGATGTGTGTGTACAGTAATTTACTTTTCCTTCCCAACTACTATTCCTTTCTCTATCACATCATTTTGTAGAGTTACCTACAGGGTCCTACGTACTGAGAATTTTGGAATTTTTGTTTCTTTAAAAACACAGAATATATCTGGGCACAGTGGTCTTTTCTGAGACTGACACCCCACCAAGAACCACGTATGGATATAACCTAGAACCTCTGCTTGGAATATTGCCTGTGGTACCTCAGTAACCAATTGGTTTCCCATAGTAAGGGGAAGGAGGGACTATTTCTGACAGGAACTCAATGGCAGGCTCTTTGACCTCCCCACCCCCCAAGGGAGGAGCAGTCCTGCTAGGCCACAGAGGAGGACTTTGCAGCCAGTCCTGAAGATACCTGATAAAACAGGGTCAGATGAAAGGGGAGGAGGTCCTCCTCAATCCGTGGACTTGAAAAGGGGCAGGGAGGAGATGAGGGAGGAAGGGAGGGTTTGGGAGGAAATGAAGGCGTGGGATACACCTGGGAAACAGACTTAATAAAATGTAACTAATAATAAAAAAAATTTAAAAAAACACAGAAATATTGTAAGAATATGTTTTCATTTTAATCCCAGGTGTGGAAATATGGGGCTGCTTCAAAGCAGCTGACTATAATTTGCCTGATGCTCGGGTGGGGATATGATTTTACCAGCTGCAGACAGTTTCTGCTATTGGATGACCTATGGAATTCTCGGAACTTTTCAGCGAGTATACAAATGCTAGGGCCCCAAGAGGTGGGGTTGGTAGTTTTTGGAGTGTTGGTGATTGGTTGTTGAGGGTTGTTGGTTGGTTGTTGGTGGTTTTGCTTTGTTAAGTAGTTGTACACAAAGCAGAAATAACAAGAAGAAATTAGCTATCCTGATGGTGAAGACCAAACTTGCACTAAGGAACTCGATGCCCCTAATCAACAGGAAGTAGTATAATGATAACATCATCCCCTTTCTGACTTATGACTTTATTAAGGGATCTCTTTCATTTCCTCTCCATCCATTTTTTTCTTTCATATCTAATATTAGGGGATTAAAGGGGTGGAAAAAGGATAGAGAAAGGTGGAAGAAATAAAAACCCAAAAAGTAGCAAATGCAAGCTACAATCATGGGTAAAAGGTTATTTGCAGGAGTGTAGGCACTTACCAATGACTACACCACTGAAGAAGATGCCTCTCTCCTACCACAGCAACCATGAACAATGCCTATAGATCCTCTAGGAGGGGTGGATCTTCAAAGCCCTACCACTTCGGTACTACCACAGTGGAGGACCTTGTTTCCAGCTAAGGAAACACTAAGGAACAAATCATATCTAAACCTCAATTCACTAACTTAGAAAAGTGTTGGTTGTTCTGTGGTAGGATACTCAAATACACTAACAGCATATACATTCTTGTCTCACACTCTGCTTTGGGGGAAGCCAACTAAAACATTTATGCATGTAAAAGTTAGTGAAATAATTAATGAAAATGGGCCAAAAATTTTAAGGAAAGCAGATATGAGAGGGTATGGAAAGAGGAAATGGAAGAGAGAAATGTTGGAAGTATAATCTAAAATTTTTTTTAAATTTAAATAACAATTGTCAAATGTTGCCTCACTTATTTCACCTATATTAGAGTGTTTAAATGCATTTTTTTTACATTTGTTGGTTTAGTAAAAATAAGAAAAGAAGAGGGACAAGATGGCGGCGCCAGGAGAACACTACATCTGAGGAGCAGGACAACATTTTCCATACAGCGATCAATAGACTGAACTCTGGGCTCTAAAACAACAGCGATCATGTTTCCCAGGTGAGAGGAAATCCCCACGGCATGGAATCAGTCAGGTCCACAGTCAGGTCAACCAGCCAGAACCCGGAAGAGATCTCGGGTCCCGCAGGCACTAGGTCACCAGCCCAGAGCCACATGCCTGTGTGTCCTGATCATCTTCCCAGGCTGAATGGTGGGCACAAAAACACCAGAGACTGGGAGTCCCAGTTGCGAGAAAACCCACAGGGAAGGAAGAAAGCAGTAATGACTTGGGTCACCCAGTCTTTCCCTGGAAAAAGTCTCACACACCGGCGGATAGGAGCTGCAATCACTGATCTGGCCTCCAGCTGCCGGCACAGGCAGTTGTTGCATGCCAGCTATCTGACACAGACAGAGCTGTGTGGCCCAGAGCAACAGAGATTGGGAGTCCCTGTCATGAGAAAACCCCACAGGGAAGGAAGGAAACAGCACTGACTTGGGTCACCCAGGTTTTCTTTGGAAAAAGTCTTCCAGAGCAACGGGTATGAGCCACCATCACTGAACTGGGCTCCAGCTCAGAGCACAGACAGTTGCTGCATGCCCAGCTCTCCAGCACAGACAGAGCTGTGCTCCCCAGGGCACCAGAGACTGGGAGTCACTGTCAGGAGAAATCCTCACAGGGAACGAAACAAAGGGGACAGATTTAGGCCACCCAGTATATCCCTGGAAAAGGCCCCTCAGACCAACCCAACCCAGAAACCTGCTGTGCACCAGAGAGCCTGCTGTTACCAAGAGAGCGGTACCCACCCGCCACAGACTACCAGTTGGGTTGGGTACTGGGGCACCGAGCATCAACCTCAGACCTACAAAATCTCAGAATCCCAGAGATCAACCCCCAGATACTGCTCCAAGGGGCAACCAGTTATCCCTAACAAAACTGACCAAACCACAGGACACACAGGTTACAGCAGCAAATCACTAAATCTATAGCAAGAAAACCAGAAGCAGGGCAGTTGTCTTCAGGATTTCTCTGGGTGAGAGGAGAGCCCTCTCGACTAACAAGGACCACAGTTACCACTCAGTTCTCTATGCCTTAGGTGAGCAGAGGCAACTCCTGAAAAACACCAGCCATCCAGTGGCTATACCCAAAATGCTGAGAAGGCTTCCTTAAGGAAAAACCATCTTCTTGCCAAAGGTATTCTCTCCACCACAGGATTCCAGGAACCACTAGAAAATAACTCCAAACACTTAAGATAGCCCATTGGGTAGAGGCCAGCATAAAAGCTCAACCAACTAAAGACAGAGCAATATGGCATCTCCAGAACAAAGTTATCCAGGGGCAAGTAACCCTGGACACCCCAGCATAATTGAAATTAAAGAAGATGACCTAACATCTATGCTCATGAAGAGGATAACAGAGGAAACAAATAAAATGTGTGAAGACGTAAAGGAAGATAAACTCAAACAGATTACAGCCGTCTGTAAAGAAATCTGTACAAAGTCCTAATTTATTTCTAATATCAGAGATCAGACCTCTCCTCTTGCCTGATGCGTCTAAAACAAAAAAGGGGAACTGTAGAGAGCTGCATAATGCCGCGCCTTAAAGATGGAGCTGGTTTCCGCCTTCCACCTTCCCGATGGTGAGTGCTCTCTGTCACGAACAATTCCACATTTGGCTAAGGCTGAGGATCTGGCTTGCTTCCATGTATTTGGACCTATCTGCATTGCCCACGTGGCATGCTGGGGTTGGCTACCCAGAGGCTATTTAAGCTGTGGGCTGGCTTTCCCCAGGGTCAGATGATTGTTCAAGGTTCCTGAATAAACTGCATTGAGAAAAAAAAAAAAGAAAGAAATAGAGGAAGATAAAACCAAACAGGTTATGGCCATCCGTAAAGAAATACAAGAAGTTGCAGCCACAGTTTGTGACCTTTAGAGAGGAAATGCTTAAATCACTGAAAGAAATAAAAAAACAGAGGATTGTGCAAAAAAAAAAAAAAAAAAAAAAAAAAAAAAAAAAAAAACAGTTGAAGGAATTGAAGGAAAATAGAGTCAGACAAGTGAGGGAAATCAACAAAATGGTTCAAGACCTGAAGATAGAATTGGAAAAATTAAAGAAAACACAAATGGATGAAATTGTGGAGAGAAAGAACTTAGGGAAGAAAACAGGAACTACAGAGGTAAGCATAACCAATGGACTACAAGAGATGGAAGAAAGAATCTCAGGTGTGGAAGATACAATGGAAGAAATCAATGTATCTGTCAAAGAAAATGTTAAATCTAAAAAATTCCTGACACAGACCGTCCAAGAAATTCAAGACAACATAAAAAGACAAATCCTAAGAATAATAGGTATAGAGGAAAAAGAAGATTCCCTGAACCAAGGCCCAGAAAATATTTTCAACAAAATCATTGAAGAAAATTTCCCCAACTTAAAGGAGAGGCCAATAAGAATACAAGAGGCCTACAGAACACCAAATAAATTAGACCAGAAAATAAAATCCTCCCGACACATAATAATCAAAACAGTAAGTATAGAGAACAAAGAAAAAAATACTAAAAGCTGCAAGGGGAAAAGGCCAAGTAACATATAATGGCAAATCCATTAGAATCACACCTGAGTTTTCAACAGAGACTATGAAAGGCAGAAGGGCCTGGAAGGATATCATGCACAACCTAAGAGAAAACAGATGTCAGCTCAGACTACTATACCAGCAAAACTCTCAGTCCTCATAGATGGAGAAAACTAGATATTCAATGACAAAAACAAATTTCAACAATACCTACCTACACACAAATGCAGCGTTACAGAAGACAATAGAAGGGAAAATACAACCCAAGAAAATTAGCTACATTCAAGAAAACACAGGAAATAATTAACCTCACTATAGTAAAACAAAGAGCAACCAAGCACACAACCTCATGACCACAGACAACATCAAAATCAAAGGATCTAACAGCCACTGGTCTCTCAACATCAATGGACTCAATTCTCCAATAAAAAGACACAGACTAACAGAATGGATGCTTAAACAAAACCCAGAAATCTGTTGCATACAAGAAACACACCTAAGTCTCAAAGATAGGCATTAACTGAGGGTAAAGGGTTGGAAGACAGCTTTCCAAGCAAATGGAATCAAGAAGCAAGCAGGAGTAGCCATTCTAATATCTGATAAAATAGACTTTCAACCAAAATTAATAAAAAGAGATGGGAAGGATATTTCATACACATCAAGGGAAAATTCCACGAGCAAGACAACACAATCCTGAACATCTATGCCCCAAATACAAAACCACAAATAGATCTCCACACATTAATAGTGGGAGACTTCAACACCCCACTCTCAACAAAGGACAGGTCAACAAAACAGAAATTAAACAAAGAAACAATGTCTCTAACAGAGGCAATGAATTAAATGGACCTAACAGACATTTACAGAACCTTACACCCAAAAACAAAAGAATTTACCTTCTTCTCAGCACCTCATGGAACCTTCTCCAAAATAGACCATATAGTGGATCACAAATCGAGCCTCAACAGATACAAGAAGATTGACATGATCCTTTGTATCCTGTCTGATCACCATGGAATAAAGCTGGACCTCAACAACAACAGAAATAGCAAAAAGCCTACACACACATGGAAACTGAACAACATGCTCCTAAATGACATCTGAGTCAGGGAGAAAAAAAGAAAGACATTAAAGTCTTCCTAGAACTCAATGAAAATGAAGACACAACATACCCAAACTTGTGGGACACAATGAAAGCAGTGCTAGAGGAAAGTTCATAGCACTAAGTGCCTTCAAGAAGAAATTCGAGACAGCTCATTCAAGCAACTTAATGGCTCACTTAAAAAACCTAGAAAAAGAAGAAGCAGACACACCAAAAAGGAGTAGATGGCTGGAAATAATCAAACTCACGGCTGAAATCAATTAGAAACAAATAAAACAATTCAAATTCAATAAATGAAACAAGAGCTGGTTCTTTGAGAAAATCAACAAGATTGACAAACCCTTAGCCAAACTAACTAAAAGGCAGAGAGACACCATCCAAATCAACAAAATCAGAAATAAAAAGGGGGACATAACTACAGACACTGAGGAAATCCAATCATTTGGACTTACTTCAAAAGTCTATAGGGAACAAAATTTGAAAATCTAAATGAAATGGACAATTTTCTTCATCGATTTGACTTACCAAAGCTGAATCAGGACCAGGTAAATCAAATAAATAGTCCAATATCCCCTAAGGAAATAGAAGTGGTCATCAAAAGTCTCCCATCCAAAAAAAAGCCCAGGACCAGATGGTTTCAGTGCAGGATTCTACCAGACCTTCAAAGAAGAGCTAACTCCAGTTCTCTTCAAACTATTCCACAAAATAGAAACAGAAGGAACACTACCAAACTCATTCTATGAAGCCACAGTCACCTTGGTACCTAAACCTCACAAAGACCCAATGAAAAAAGAGAATTTCAGGCCAATCTCCATTATAAACATTGATGCAAAAATACTCAACAAAATACTTGCAAATGGAATACAAGAACACATCAAAGCTATCATCCACTATGACCAAGTAGGCTTCATCCCAGGTATGCAGGGGTGGTTCAATATACGGAAATCCATCAATGTGATCCACCATATTAACAAACTGAAACAAAAAAAAAAAACACATGATAATCTCCCTACATACTAAAAAAGTATTTGACAAAATCCAACAGCCATTCATGTTTAAAGTCTTGGAGAGATCAGGGATACAAGGCACATATCTAAACATAGTAAAGGCGATATACAGCAAGCCTATAGCCAACATCAAAATGAATGGAGAGAAACTTAAAGCAATCCGACGGAAATCAGGGACAAGGCAAGGCTACCCACTCTCTCCATATCTCTTCAACATAGTTCTGGAAGTCCTTGCTAGAGCAATAAGACAGTTGAAGGATATCAAGGGGATACAAATTGGAAAGGAAGAAGTCAAATTATCACTATTTGCAGATGATATGATAGTATATATGAGTGACCGCAAAAACTCTACCAGGGAACTCCTACAGCTGATAAACAACTTCAGCAATGTGGCTGGATACAAAATTAACTCAAAAAAAAAAAAAAATCAGTAGCCCTCCTGTATACAAAAGACAAAAGGGCTGAGAAAGAAATTAGGGAAACAACACCCTTCACAATAGCCACAAATGACATAAAGTACCTTGGTGTAACCCTAACCAAGTCAAAGATTTGTATGAAAAAAATTCAAGTATCTAAAGAAAGAATTAGAAGAAGATATCAGAAGATGGAAAGATCTCCCATGCTCATGGCTTAGCAGGATTAACATGGTAAAAATGGCCATCTTACCAAAAGCAATCTACAGATTCAAAGCAATTCCCATCAAATTACCAACACAATTCTTTACAGACCTGGAAAGAAAAATTCTCAATTTCATATGCAATAACAAGAAACCCAGAATTGCTAAAACAATCTTCTACAATAAAAGATCTTCTGGGGGTATCTCCATCCCTGATCTTAAGCTGTACTATAGAGCAACAGTAATAAAAACTGCATGGCACTGGCATAGAAACAGACTGGTGGATCAATGGAACCGAACAGAAGACCCAGAAATAAACCCAAACACTTAAGGACACATAATCTTTGACAAAGATGGCAAAACCATACAATGGAAAAAAGATAGCATCTTCAACAAATGGTGCTAGTCTAACTGGATATCTACATGTAGAAAAAATGCAAATAGATCCATACTTCTCATCCTGCACAAAACTAAAGTCCAAGTGGATCAAAGACCTCAACATAAAACCAGACACATTAAATCGATTAGAAGAAAAAGTGGGGGAAACCCTAGAACTCATTGGTACAGGAGACAACTTCCTGAACAGAACACCAACAGCACAGGCTCTAAGAGCAACAATCAATAAATAGGACTTCACGAAATTGAAAAATTTCTGTAAAGCAAAGGACACTATCATCAAAACAAAAGGACTACCTACAGATTGGGAAAAAATCTTCACCAATCCTTTATCTGACAGCAGGCTAATATCCAGTATATATAAAGAACTAAAGAAGCTGAAAAGCAGCAAAACAAGTAATCCAATTAAAAAAATGGGGAACAGAGCTAAACAGAGAATTTTCAATAGAGGAATATCTAAAGGCAGAGAAACACTTAAAGAAATGCTCATCCTCATTAGCCATCAGGGAAATGCAAATCAAAACGACCCTGAGATTTCACCTTACACCCATCAGAATGGCCAAGATGAAAAACTCAAGTGACAACAAATGCTGGAGAGGTTGTGGAGAAAGAGGAACCCTCCTCCACTGCTGGTGAGAATGTAAACTTGTACAACCACTCTGAAAATCAATCTGATGCTTTCTCAGACAACTAGGAATAGTGCTTCCTTAAGATCCAGCCATACCACTCCTAAGCATATATCCAAAAGAGGCTCAAGTATACAATAAGGACATTTGCTCAACCATGTTTGTACCAGCTTTATTTGTAATAGCCAGAAGCTGGAAACAGCCCAGATGCCCTGAAAAATGGATGCAGAGATTGTGGTACAGCTACACAATGGAGTATACTCAGCAATGAAAAATAAGGAAATCATGAAATTTGCAGGTAAATGGTGGGAATTGGAAAGGATCATCCTGAGTGAGCTGTCCCAGAAGCAGAAAGACACACATGGTCACTCATATAGACATGTAATATAGGATAAACCTACTAAAATCTGTACATCTAAAGAAACTAATCAAGAAAGAGGACCCTGACTAAAACACTCAATCCCCATTCCAAAAGGCAAAGAGGATGGACATCAGAAGAAGAAGAAAACAGGAAACAACCTAGGGCCTCTGAAAGGCTCTGACCTGAAGACTATCAAAGCAGCTGCTGAGACTTATGACCAACTGTTGGGCTGACTGCATGGAATCTTATGTAAGAAGTGGGAAATAGTAAGATCTGGAGAGGTCAGGAACTCCACAAGGAGAGCAACAGAACAAGAAAATTTGAACACAGGGGTCTTCCCAGAGACTCATACTCCAACCAAGTACCAAGCATGGAGATAACCTTAGAACCCCTACACAGATGTAGCCCATGGCAGTTTAGTGTTCAAGTGGGTTACATAGTAATGGGAAGAGGGACTGCCTCTGACCTAATCTGATTGGCCTGCTCTTTGATCACCTCCCCCTGAGGGGGGAGCAGCTTTACCAGGCCACAGAAGATGACAATGCAGCCACTCCTGATGTGATCTTATAGACTAAGATCAGAAGGAAAGAGAGTAAGACCTCCCCTATCAGTGGAGTTGGGGAGGGGCATGCATGAAGAAGGGAGAGGGATGTTGGGACAGGGAGGGGAAGAGGGAGGGGCGTATGGGTGGATTCAAAGTGAATAAAGCGTAATTGATAAAATAAAATTTAAAAAAAAAACGAAGTAAGATAGAAGCCATCTCCATATGGGAACTTCAGTGATCATTGCCACAACAGACCTTCACATCCTCGTGAAATGTTGTCCCTAAATATGATTCTTTTCTCGAATATAAACACATACCCCAGTAAAAAGCATATTGGCTGTTTATTACATTAATGTTATGGGGATAACATGTGATAGAGTTTCTTTTCAGATTAGTTTAACCATGGTATGAATAAGGTGCTTGTTATAGGGCCTTTGCGAACATATATGAGAAACACCATCTAAAGGCTCCACAGGAGAGTCCAGATCTGTCTGAAAATATTACGGTAATGCATACTGATTTCTGTGTACAGATGTACATTCATTTTCTGAAGAAAAAATTCAGTAAATTTAACCTCCCTTTAGAGAAAACTGTTGACAAAAATAAAGTTAAAAGGCAGTGATAAGAGATTATCAGGCTCCATGACCTCTGGGTAAGAATGATTTTGTTGATAAGAAGGAAGCCAATGGAAGTGTTTAAATCATTCTAATGAGCTGATCCTCATTGTCACCAAATCGCACAGTTAACTTCATTATGTGAGTCTAACTAGAACTGATATGATTATAATGTTCCATCCTCAAGGTCTCATTTATTTTTTTAAAACTTTTTTTCTCTTACTCACTTCAGCAGCACACATATTAAATTGGAGTGATACACAGAAGATTGGCATGGCTCCTGCATAAGAATGACACTCAAATTCATGAAGCATTACATATTTTTTTTAAAGGCAGACCTATCAGATTCACACCAGGCTGCTCAACAGAGACTATGAAAGCCAGAAGAGCCTGGGCAGATATCATGCAGACACTAAGATATCACAGATGCCAACCCAGAGTATTATATCCAGGAAAACTTTCAGTCAACAGAGATGGAGAAAACAAAATATTCCATAACATAACTAAATTTAAACAATACATAAGTAGCAATCCAGCCCTACAAAAGATACTAGAAGGAAAACTCCAACCCAACAAGATCAACTACACTCAAGAAAACACTGGATGAAGACACCTTCACAACAACAACAAAAAAAAAATCAAAAGAAAACAAGCACACAAACACACTATCACCAACAATTCCACATTCAAAGGAACTAACAAGCATTGGTCACTAATATCTTGTAACATCAACAGTCTCAACTCTCTAATAAAAAGACACAGACTAACAGAATAGTTGTGGAAACAGGATCCAGGATTCTGCTGCATCCAAGAAATACAATTCTACAATAAAGAGAGACAGTTCTAACTCATAGTAAAAGGCTTGAAAAAGGTTTTCCAAGCAAATGGACCCAAGAAGCAAGTTGGAGTAGCCATCCTAATATCTAATAAAATAGACTTCCAAGCAAAACTAATCAAAAGAGATGAAGAAGGAAACTTCATTCTCATCAAAGGAAAAATCCACCAGGAGGACATCACAATCCTGAACATCTATGCACCAAACACAAGGACCCTTGCATTTGTTAAAAAAAAAAAAAAAAAAAAAAAAAAAAACATTATTTAAGCTTAAATCACACATTGCTCCCAACATCTTAACAGTGGGAGACTTCAACACTCCACTCTCACCAAGGGAAAGATCACTAACATAGAAGCTTAACAGAGAAATAATAACCCTTACAGAGGTCTTAAATCAAAAGGACCTGATAAGTGTCTACAGAACTTTAAACCCAAACAAAAAGAATACACCTTCTTCACAGCACCTCATGGAACCCTCTCCAAAATTGACAATATAGTCATGCACAAACCAAGATTTAACACACACAAGGAGATTTATATAATCCATTGTATCCTACCAGACTACCATGGCTTAAAACTAGACCTCAACAACAAAAGAAATAGCGAAAAACTTACACACACATGAAAACTGAACAACTCTCTACTCAATGACAAGTGGGTCAGAGAAGAAATAAAGAAAGTAATTAAAGACTTCCTAAAATTCAATAAAAATGAAGATACAACTTACCCTAACTTATGGGACATAATGAAAGCAATGCTAAAAGGAAAGTTCATAGCATTAAGTGCCTTCATAAAGAAACTCATGCAAGCAACTTAACAGCACACCTAAAAGTACTAGAAAAAAACAGAAGCAGACACACTCAAGAGGTATAGATGGCTGGAAATAAACTCAGGGCTAAAATCAATGAATTACAAATAAAGAGAACAATTCAAAGAACCAACGAAACCAAAACCTGGTTCTTTAAGAAATGCAACAAGATAGACAAACCCTTAGACAAACTAACTAAAAAGCAAATGAACACTATTCAAATCAACAAAATCAGAAAGGAAAATGGGGACATAACAACAGACATTGAGGAAATCCAAAGAATCATTAGGTCTCACTTCAAAAGCCTATATGCAATAAAATTTGAAAATCTAAATGAAATACCCAATTTCCTTGATAGATTCCACTAACCAAAGCTGAATTAAGGCTAGGTAAGTAAATTAAGTAGTCCTATATCCCTAAGGAAATAGAAGCAGTCATCAAAATTCTCCCATCCAAAAAAAAAAAAAAAACCAAAACAAAACAAAAAAGCCCAGGGCCAGATTGTTTCAGCACAGTATTCTACCAAATCTTCAAAGAAGTGCTAACTCCAATTCTCTTCAAACTATTCCACAAAATAGAAAAATAGAAACAGAAGGGAAATTACGGACCTCTTTCTATGAAGCCCACAGTCACCTTGATACCTAAACCACACAAAAACCCAATAAAGAAAGAGAATTTCAGACCAATCTCGTTTATGAACAGTGACAAAAAAATACTCAATAAATACAAACCAAATCCAAGAACACAATAAAGATATCATCCACCATGACTTAGTAGGCTTCCTTTCAGGCATTCAGGGGTGGTTCAACACACAAAGATCCATCAATGTGATCTACCACATAAGCAAACTGAAAAGAAAACGCACACACACACACACACACACACAAACACACACACACACAATTATCTCCTTAGGTACCAAGAAAGTATTTGACAAAATCCAACAGCCATTCATGTTTAAAGTCTTAGAGAGATCAGCGATACAAGGCATATATCTAAACATAGTAAAGGCCATATACAGCAAGCCTATAGCCAACATCAAACTAAATGGAAAGACACTTAAATCAGTCCCACTGAAATCAGGCTGGCCAATCTCTCTGTATCTCTTCAACATAGTACTGGTAGTCCTACCTAGAGTAATAAGACAACTAGAGGAGATCTAGGGGATACAAATCAGAAAAGAAGATGATATAGTATCACTATTCATAAATGATATGATAGTATATATGAGTGACCCCAAAAATTCTACCAGAGAACTCCTTCAACTAATAAATACCTTCAGCAAAGTAGCTGAATACAAAATTAACCCTCCTGTATATGATAGATAAAAGGGCTGAGAAAGAAATTAGGGAAACAACACCCTTCACAATAGCCACTAATAACATAAAGTACCTTGGTGTCACTCTAACCAAACAAGTGAAACAGATGTATGAAAAAACTTCAAATCTCTGAAGAAAGAAATTGAAGAAGATATCAGAAGATGGAAAGATCACCCATGCTCATGGCTCGGTAGGAATAACATAGTGAAAATGTCAATCCTACAAAAAGAAATCTACAGTTTCAATGCAATTCCCATCAAAACACCAACACAATTTTTTACAGACATGATGATACAATTCTGAATTTCACATGGGAAACAAAAAACCCAGAATAGCTAAAAAATATCCTGAACAATAAAAGATCTTCTGGAAGTATTTCCATCCCTCATCTCAAGCTGTACTATAGAGCAAGAGTAATAAAAACGGCATGGGACTGGCATAGAAATAGACTGGTGGATCAAGGGAACAGAATAGAAGACTGAGAAATAAACTCACACACCTACAGATACCTGATTTTTGACAAAGATGCCAAAACCATAAAATAAAAAGAAGATAGCATCTTCAATAAATGATGCTGGTCTAAGTGGATGTTTATATTAGAAAATGCAAATAGACCCATATTTACCATGCTACACTAAAATAAAGTCCAAGTGGATCATAGACCTCAAAATAAAACCAGACACAATAATCCTGTTAGAAGAAAAAATGGGGGAGAGCCTGGAACTCATTGGCACGGGAGACAACTTCCTGAACAGAATACCAACAGCACAGGTTCTAAGATCTACAATTAATAAATGGGACCTTATGAAACTGAAAAGTTTCTGTAAAGCAAAGGACACGGTCAAAAGAACAAAATGACAGCCTACAGACTGGGAAAAGATCTTCACCAACCCTATATCTGACAGAGGGCTAACATCCAGAATATATAAAGAACTCAAGAAGTTAAACACCAAGTAATCCAATTTAAAAATGGGGTACAAAGCTAAACAGAGAATTTTCAACAGAGGAATAAATAGAATGGCACAGAAACACTTATAGACATGCTCAACATCCTTAGTCATAGGGAAATGCAAATCAAAACGACCCTGGGATTCCATCTCACTCTCACCATAATGGTTAAGACCAAAAACTCAAGGGATGATACATGCTTGGAGAGGTTGCAGTAAAAGGAGAACTCTCCTCCATTGCTGGTGGGAATGTAACCTTGTACAACCACTTTGGAAATCAATCTGGTGCTTTCTCAGAAAATTAAGAATAGTGCTACCTCAAGATCCAGTTAAACCACTCCTGGGCATATATCTGAATGATGCTCAACCATACAAGGACATTTGTTCAACTATGTTTATAGCAGCTTTTGAAAGGATTAAATTAGCAGAACCAACTCTATGTTGATTCTCAGACTCCATCCAAGGTTTGCTTGTCCCTGAAGTACTGTGGCTCCCACCCTTGAGTTCTGAAAAGAAAGGAAGGAAGGAAGGAAGGAAGGAAGGAAGGAAGGAAGGAAGGAAGGAAGGAAAGAAAGAAAAAAAAACACAGAATATCCTTTGATAAAGACAGGAACAGTTAAGGAAAACATAAGTTGTTCCCAGGGTCACAATGTTCCTCTTGGCAATCTGTCCCTCTCTGTGGTTTGGCCAGGTGCAGTTAACCAACAAGTCAAAGTGCATTTCATTTCTTTACCTTTGGTCCAGTCATGTAGCACTGAGGCATAGAAGCTCCTACTTGTGGTTTTTCCCTTTAAAAACCCTGTTCCCTTGGAGCCGACTGTCGCTCTCCCAACCTGCTGTGTTGGAGAGATAGTGACCCAAGCTTGAGCTTGTAAATAAAAAGATTCTCTTGTACTTGCATCGGTCTCATGCTCCTGGTGGTCTCAGGGGTCTTACAATCTGGGCACAACACTTTATTCATAATAGCCAGAATCTGAAAAAAAAAAAACAAAACTATATGTCCCTCAACTGAAGAATGGATACAGAAATTGTGGTAAATTTACACAATGGAATACTACTCAGCAAGTAAAAGCAAGGAAGTCATGAAATTTGCAGGCAAATGGATAGAACTAGAAAGGATCATCCTGAGTGAGGTAACTCAGAAGCAGAAAGACATATATGCGATACTCTGACTTAAAATTGGATATTAGACATATGATATAGGATAAATATACTAAAATCTATAGTCCTAAAGAAGCTAACCAGCAAGGAGGACCCTAAGGAAGATGCTGAAACCTCACTCATAAGGGCAAACAAGGGTAGACATCAGAAGTAAGAGAAGGGAGGAGACAAGATAGACAGGGGGCCTCTGAAAGACTCTACTCATCAGGGTATAAAAGCAGATGCTGAGAATCATAGCCAGACTTTGAGCAGAGTACAGGTAACCTTGTGGAGGAAGTGAGAGATAGAAAGACCTGGAGGGGACAGGAGCTCCACAAGGAGACCAACAGAGCCAAAAATCCTAGGCCTGGGGGGTCAGGGTGGGGGCTGCACATACTGGAGCCCCCAACCAAGGACCATTCATGGAGAGTACCTAGACAACTCCCCCCCACGCTCAGATGAAGTCCATAGGCTCTCAGTTTCCAAGTAGTTTCCCTAGTAAGAGGAGCAGGGGCTGTCTCTGACATGAGCTCAGTGGCTGGCTGTTTGATCATCTCTCCTTGTGAGGTGCAGCCTTGCCAGGCCACATAGAAAGATGGTTCAGCCAGCCCTGATAATACCTGATACGGTAGGGTCAGATAGAAGAAGAGGAGGTCCTCCCCTATCAGTGGACTATAGGCAGGGCCTAGGAGGAGAATATGGAGTGTGGGTACGACTGGAAGGAGATGAGGGGGGCTACAGCCAGGATATAAAGTGAATAAATTGTAGTAATTAATTAATTAAACTTTTTTTTCTCTTCCAAGCCTAGTTTTTGTTTTTTTTTTTTTTTGTTTTTTTTTTTTTTTTCTCCCCAAGACCTAGTTTTCAGCATCTGGATTTGATGATCTGGTCCCAATTTTCCCCTCAAAGCAATGACTCCTTGTCTCAAAGAACTTTTGGGACTTTGCCAACCAACAGGAAAGGGTTTAGATTACAGTATGTGCTCTTTCCAGAATAGCCCCATTCTCCCAGAGAGTTCTCTGCCCCTTAATTTGGTGCATTTCCAGGAATGTGAAAGATTCAGGGCCAGCTGTCAATGAAGCAGTTCCTTCCACCTGCATCTTGTCCAGCCCCTAAATTACTAACTCAGAAAGGAAGTTGGAAAGTTAAAGAGACACACTTTTTTCTAAAGAGCCTTAATTAGGTTTGGCATTGCTTTTGTAAGGGTGTCTTTTTTTTTTTTCTCTTTCCCTATTAACAAAGAACTATTTGTACATCACAAATAAAGTAGAGGAAGAAAATTACATATTAAAATCATTTCCACTTAAGCAACTAAGACAAAAAATAATGGTACAGGTGGCTTTTTAAAAGGAAGAGAGAAAAAAAACCAACTACATAAGCCATTTTCTTGAATAGGCTTTTAACTAGCCTTAGTGCAGCTGCAAGGACGCATTTAATGTTCCTTTGATTTATTACCCTAAGGCGATATTCTCAGCCATCATCTGCAGAAGAGGCCTGAGTAGTATGTAGAATGGAAGACTAAGAACATAGTGGAATGGGCTAAATTTCCCATGTGATTTCCATTTTCTTTCTGATTGTATGCTTCAAGTCTTTTTTTTTTTTTTTTTGAAAGATGTTTAGCTGCCATGAATAACACAAAAGCACACTGCCCTGGAGCCAAGAACTGAGACTGCTATCAAGGAGAGGAGCTGCTAGCATCCTCCATACTGCAAAGGTGATTCTTTTTGTTGTTGTTAAATTTTTTTTGATCCTCATATTGTTACTTCTCTATTTTTCATTTATTTATTTATTTATTACAATTTTTTTTACTTTGTATCCCCGCTATATCTCCCTCCCTTGTCTCCTCCTAATCCCATCCACCCTCCTTCTTCTCCCCCTATGCCCCTCCCAATTCCACTGATAGGGGAGGTCCTCCTCCCCTTCTATCTGACCCTAGCCTATCAGGTCTCATCAGGGCTGGCTGAATCATCTTCCTCTGTGGCCTGGCAATACTGAGACTCATAGTCAAACTTTGAGCAGAGTGCAGGAATGGTGATATTTTCTACCAGCAGCAATTAGTACAAAATACCTTCCTTGACTTACAAAGCTATTCATGACTTTCACAGAGTGCCCCTGGACGCGATCACAATAGTTAGTAAAGAGCAGCTATTGTACCAAGTACTATGTGTCAAGAAAAGTTCTGGGCCATTTATTAGGATTGTTTCACTTAATCTTCTATTTATCACGTCTGTTGTATAGATGAGGAAACTTTAGCTGAGTGGTTAAAGTCACTTTACTCATGGTCACAAAGCCTGTGAGAAGAAAGCTGAGAATGAGTTTTTTATTTCTATGATTACAATAGTAATGTTTTTAACTACCACACAATTTTAAGACCTTTCTTTTCTTCTAGTATTCCTCTCTGATGACAAATATAATATGGAAGCAGGCAACGTGATAGCCCCCCAGCTGCAATAGCAATCTAATTACAAAACTCACCTATGCCTTTCCTCAGATATGTGTGAAAAGTTCTACCAAACAAACACGTGTATATCTGGCTTCTCCATCAAATACGTCTATAAAGTGGTGATGCTTATTTATTTGCAGAAGCATCTTAGACTGTATCTCAGGTTGCTCTCAAACTTGCAGCAATCCTCCTGCCACACTGTAATTGGTACTAGAAATAAAAGCATGCACCACCACACACAGCCTGTGGTACTTATGGTGAAAATGATTTCTGATTTTCCTCATTTTATCTGCTCAAACTCTTTTTTTATATTATTTTTTATTTTTTAATTTTTATATTAATTACAGTTTATTTACTTTGTATCCCAGCTGTATCTAGCAGTGTATCAAAGCAGATACTGAGACTCATAACCAAAACTTCGGCAGAGTGCAGGGAATCATATGAAAGAAGGGGGAGTTAGTAAGACCTGGAGAGGACAGGAGCGCCACAAGGACCATATATGTCTGGGCACAGGGGTCTTTTATAAGACGGTTTCCCCAACAAAGGACCATCTATGGATATAACCTAGAACCCCTGCTCGAACGTAGCCGATTGTACCTCAGTATCCAAGTGCGTACCCTAGTAAAGGGAACAGGGACTACTTCTGATATGAACTCAAACTCTCTTATAAACATGCACATGAACATGCATCCTTATTCTTACTAGATGTCAAACATTATATTGATTAATTTACACACATTTTCCTCACTTGATTCTCTGAAGTAAACCTGTGAGGTAATTACTACTGTTATCCCTGTTAAATATTTAACAAAACTGATGATCTAAAATCTTCTGCCATTTACTTACGCAGATAAAGGAGCCAGGGTTTGAAATCAGCTATATTTGTCTTGAGAGCTCCAAACCGTAAAGCGCTACACTCTACTTCCCTTTTTCATAACAGTGATAAATCATGTTGCTAATAGACAACAATGATACTGTGTGATAAGAATGGAACTTTATCTTTGTAGTGTTCTCAAGTTAATAGCTTCAGTATCATCATGAGAAATACAACAGACAAATACCAGTAAAGGAACACTGTACTCTTCCAAATTGTCAAGGCCATGAAAAATAAGAACTCGGGTGACATCTGCAGAATTGATACAAACACGAACTCCAAAGATCCCTTTCACCACATAAACAAAGAATAAATAACCAAAGCTGCCACCATCAACTTTTCCTGAACTATGGATACTAAAAGCTTGCAAAAGGGAGAGTTGTACTTAGTAACAGTAACAAGCAGCTGCACTGTGGCCATGGACGTTTCTGGTATTTTTTTTTCAATGCAGTTTATTCAGGAACCTTGAACAATCATCTGACCCTGGGGAAAGCCAGCCCACAGCTTAAATAGCCTCTGGGTAGTCAACCCCAGCATGCCTTGTGGGCAATGCAGCTAGGTCCACATACACTCAGTAGAAAGTCCCAATTTATTTCTAATATCAGAGATCAGACCTCTACTCTTGCCTGATGCGTCTAAAACAAAAAGGGGGAACTGCAGAGAGCTGCGTAATGCCGCGCCTTAAAGATGGAGCTGGTTTCCGCCTTCCACCTTCCCGATGGTGAGTGCTCTCTGACACGAACAACTCCACATTTGGCTAAGGCCAAGGATCTGGCTTGTTTCTGGTATTTTTACCTACCTTTGGTATAGCCCTTGTTCCTACTTCAGCAGCAACCACAAACAGAGCAGTCCAAAACAGTCCAAAGCAGTACCAGTTCTCAGTGCTGAAGAGATCAAAAAATGAACCATATTGTCAAAGACTTGTGTTGTTATTGTTGTTTATTTACTTTGCAATTCTCTGAAAGAACAATAAAGAACGTTTATTTAGTCTAACTTAGTCTGAAATGACTAACCAAAGGGCAATTGTTGAAAAGAACTAAAAGGAAATATATTAGTCACTGTCACCTGGGATCAGGGATAATGTTTAAGGCAAACAATAAACCAGCCTGAACTCTTGAGAGGAAAGGCTGAGGAGGAAACATTGTGAGGATTATGAGTTCTTGAAAAGTTTATTCCTATTCTTAGAAATCTGGAAGCCCAGACTAGATATATACTTGCAGAAGAGTTCACACTCTTCCATATGCCTGATGATGTACACTATTATATAATTTAAAGAAAACTGAGGAAGATGAAATTGCAGTCAGTGGATCCCTGTATTTGAAATTATTCGAGGTTCTACTTTTAGCCATTATCAAAAGTTCTTATGGAACTAGTTATAGTGGAGTATTGACTCCACCTTTAAGGGCACAGGTGGAAAGCATCAGTAGTGGTGGGGTGAGCTTCCACTAACATCTATTGGATTTGCCAGCACTTTGTAATTTTAGAGCTCTCAGCCTCCTGAACTTCAAGAACCCACATAGAAACTGAGCTGCCCATACATTCACTTATAAGTGGATATTAGCCATATAATATAGAATAAAAATACTAAAATCTATAGTCCTAAAGAGGCTAAACAACAAGGAGGACCCTAGAGAAGATGCTGAAACCTCATTGAGAAGGGCGAACAGGATCAGTAGTGGGAGAAGACAGGAGCGTACCACAGAGGGACTCTGAAAGACTCTACCCAACAGAATATCAAAACAGATGCTGAGACTCATAGCCAAACTTTGAGTAAAGTGCAGGGAATCTTCTGGAAGAGGGAGAGTTATAAAGCCTTGATGGTGACAGGAGCTCCACAAGGAGACCAACAGAGCCAACTAAACAGGACCAGAGGTCTTGAGAAGACTGAAGCACCAACCAAGGACCATGAATGGACTCGACATAGGCAGATGTAACTGATGTGCAACTCAGGCTTCATATGAGATTCCTAGTAAGGGGAACAGAGCGTTCTCTGACATGGATTCTGTTGCTTACTTTTTGATCAGTTCCCCATGGTGCTGCTGCCTCTGCAGACCATATGGGAAGAGGATGCACTCAATCCTGATGCTACTTTATGAGCTGGAGTGGGTGGGTAGAGAGGGGACAAGAAAAGAGTAAGGGAGGATGAGACCAGAGGAGAGGAGGACAGGGGCTATGGTCATAATATAAAGTCTAATTAATTAACTAACTAATTAATATTATTTGAAACCATTGCTCTTTTACAATATATTTAGGATTAAAAGAAATGTGTGTTTATAAATTGCTAGTACATATGAAACAGATTACAGTTGTATTCTTTTGGAGTCTGTTATGAGTAAGATTATTAATAATTAAATCTAATTATCATGTGCAAATCTATAAGCAGAAAATATAAAACCATTTAAGCTGTTTTGATGAAAACATTTATTTTTAAAAGCCACAAAGTACTCTGAAACAAAATATCTTTTTTTAAAAGGTATGTCAAATGTAAGGATTTTCTAAAGGCAAAATATAATGCATTGATTTAACTTATAACCTAATGCTTTGAGTCCAAAGCAATAAGGACTCCTTAACAACACGGTCCTGAGGGACCAACACGCCCCTACCCCTAGATGAGAAACTACTGACAGTACTGATGGTTTTTAGGGAGCATAAGTTAGTTTTCTTTTTTTCTCTCTCTTTTTTTGTTTTGTTTGGTTTAGTTTTTTTATTTTCAAGACAGGTTTTCTCTGTGTAGCCCTGGTTGTCCTGGAACTCACTTTGTAGACCAAGCTGGCCTTGAACTCACAGAGATCTACCTGCCTCTGCCTCCCTGAGTGCTGAAATTAAAGGCCTATGCCTCCATGCCCAGTTGGGTTAGCTTTCTTTAAGGGTGAAAAACTCAGGAGATCCACCATGCTCTCCTAAATGCCTGTACACCCAGAGTATATTAGCAACACAAATTATATTTGGTAGGCTATTAAAAAAAACATATGAGATAGAGCGATGACTTGGCAGAGAAGAGCATTTTTCTTACAGAGGACCCAGGTTCAATTCCTAGCACCCACATGGCGGCTCACAACTCTCCATATTCCAGAAGCTTCTCTATTGACCCCAAACAAACCAGGCATGCACATGGTACACAGATATAGATGTGAACAAAACACTCATACACGTGAAATAAAATTTAAAAATCTAAAACAAAATTAAAAAAAAAACAAGACATAAAATTGAGGGGTGTAGTGGTGGGATACATCTGAGAGGAGTTGGAGGTAGTATAAGGGTTAAATATCAAATACATTGCATATATATTATGAAATTCTCAAAGAATTACTAATAATATAATGTTTTTAAAAGAAATGAAAATACTTTTGTGTAATAACATAGGCAAAACCATCAGCATAAGGGACAAAGATGTGTTTTATCAAGATAACTGTATTTTCTGCTGGTTTTGCCAGGCTCTTGAATACTCAGGAATCTGAATTTTAATAAAGTAGAAGTCAATCAAAATATCTGTTTAGTGGAGAGAAACTTAAATCAATCCCACTGAAATCAGGGACAAGGCAAGGCTGCCCATTCTCTCCATATCTCTTCAACATAGTACTTGAAGTACTTGATAGAGCAATAAGACAAATAAAGGAGATCAAGGATTCAGTTTGAAAATGAAGAATTCAAAGTACTAGTATTTGCAGATAATACGATAGTATACATGAGTGACCCAAAAAAATTCTACCAGGGAACTCCTACAGCTGATAAATACCTTTAGCAAAGTGGATGGATATAAAATTAACTCCAAAAAATCAGTAGCCCTCCTGTATACAAAGAACAAAAGGGCTGAAAAAGAAATTAGGGAAATACACCCTTCACAATAGCCACAAAAATGTAAAGTGTCTTGGTGTAACCCTAACCAAGCAAGTCAAAGGCTTTTATGAAAAAAAAACTTCAAGTCTTTGAAGAAAGAAATAGAAGAAAATATCAGAAGATGGAAAGATCTCCCATGCTCATGGATTGATAGGATTAAAATAGTGAAAATGGCCATTTTACCAAAATCAGTCTACAGATTCAATGCAATTCCCATCAAATTATCAACACAATTCTTGGGTTTTTTTTTATAGGGTTTCATTTTGCACTCTAATAATAAACTTTCAGTTGGTAGAACTAAATATGTCAGATCAAAGTTAACCCTAACAATCAAATATTACATAATATCACTCATATTGTTGCACAAATGAAAAATCATGAACATCAGGAAGTTTCCACATTAACAACACTCCTCCAACTTTACTAAGTTCTTCAGCCATATTCATGTATTTATAATCCCCAACGCACACACCTTGGTGAACAGGTATGAATTCTTTCTAAAAGTAAAGAGCAGAGGGAGCCTGACTAAAGAGATCCCCGTGTTTCCGGAACGAAAACTATTCAACAAATTCAATAGCCACTCAACGTCTACAACAGCAAGTTTGTATCTAGGTACCAATACACAGGGTGAGCAACCAGCTGCCAACGACCTTCTTGAGACCATTGGCATCCTGTCACTTTCTCTTATCTTGAAAACAAGACTAGTATTCTGACTTTCACCCCAACCACTTTCTCCTATGATCATGAGAGGTTGGTACTCAGGCGGCAAGAAATGCAAGTACTACTCAATGGACACAATGACATTGAGAAAGAAAGCTGAGTCTAAGAAAACTTCTAGGAAATGGATGAAAAAAAATGATGCCTAAATTGCATTTTGTTTTTAGAAGGCTTTTTCCCCCGTAAATTTAAAGACTGCATTATGTAGTCATTCATTCTGTAAATTAAGCTTTTTGATTCCAGTAACATTATGCAGAGCTAGCATATTGTACCTATTTGCCAAGATAATATGTTAGTGAATGCTTTCGTTTTCTTTGCCAAAATTGCCAAAATGTCTCATCACATACAAAGAACAACTTAAATATTACCAAATAGAATGCTTTGTGTCTTTGGAGATGAAAGCACAATAGATGATAGTTACTTCATGTGCCCAAAGATATATGGAAACAAAAACAAATAAAACAAAGGAAAACTACTCAGGTTAAGCTATCGGTGGTAGAAAACTTACCCAGGGAAACTAATCATTGAAACACAGCTGTTGAACAGAAAATATTGTCTGATAAAACAAAGGTTTGGGGACAGCCTCACCCTTCCTGTTCTTGGTTCAATAGCAACTAGTGGCACTTCATATTGCCCGAGATTACCTAAAATGGACAAAAGATTCTAGCACATCACACAGCCTAATTTAGGTGTGGCAACTCTGTGTCAAGAGATAAAAATAAAATGCACTTCTTGGTACATATGTATTATAATATTTAATATCTAAGTAATATAAAATACAACATTGCATGTAGATAGTTGTCAGAATACTTTCAGGTTGGAATATTATAAACCAAATCTAAGAAGCAGGAGGTATTTGGGAAAGGAGTGCCAAACTATTTAATATTCACTTGTCCACTATGCATATACATATAAAATTAATGTTCCTGTGCTCTGATTACTTGCTATCTGACAATTACATTTGTATATGCTCTTGGAGTTCATACGACACCTAGAATTTGTTATATCACTGTGAATTTTCTAGAGACACTAGTGAGGCTACTTTTTAAAAAAATGTTAGGGAAAAATGCTTAAGCACAGAATATGGAGATTATATTACACATGAGAACAACAAGACACTCAAACCTATAAATACGTATCAAATTACTGAAGTTGGACTTAGGGTCTTTAGGTTTACAGGGTGTTTTATTATAAATTATTCACTTTGTATCCCAGCCCCCTCCCTCTTCTCCTCTCAGTCCCACCCTCCTTCCCTCATCTCCTCCATACCCTTCCCCCAGTCCACTGATAAGGGAGGTCCTCCTCCCCTTCTATCCCACCCTAGCCTATCAGGTCTCATCAGGACTGGCTGCATTGTCTTCCTCTGTGGCCTGTTAAGGGTGCCCCCACTCCCACAGGAGGAAGTGATCAAAGAGCAGGCCCCTGAGCTCATGTCAGAGACAGCCCCTTTTCCCACTTACTAAAGAACCCACTTGAAGACTGAGCTGCCATGGGCTACATCCGTGCAGGGGTTCTAGGTTATCTGCATACATGGTCCTTGGTTGGAGTATCGGTCTCAGAAAAGACCCCTGT
This sequence comes from Meriones unguiculatus, assembly GCF_030254825.1. NCBI lineage: Eukaryota > Metazoa > Chordata > Mammalia > Rodentia > Muridae > Meriones > Meriones unguiculatus. Next base: position 78,039,764 of record NC_083369.1, on the reverse strand, counting down.
GCTCAGATTTTTTGGTTCTGTTGCTCTCCTTGTGGAGCTCTTGTCCCCTCCAGGTCTTTCTATCTCCCCCTTCTTTCATAACATTCTCTACACTATACCCAAATTTTGGCTATGATTCTGACCATCTGCTTCAATATCCTGCTGTGTATAGTCAGCTATTAAAAACATGATGACATTTTCTAGTTCCATCCATTTGCCTGCAAATTTCATGATTTCTTTTTTTTTTTTAATTGCTGAGGAGTATTCCATTGTGGAAATGTGCCACAGTTTCTGCACCCATTCTTCAGGTGAGGAACATCTGGGTTGTTTACAGATTCTGGCTATTACAAATAAAGCTGCCTTGAACATGGTTGAGCAAATGTCCTGTTGTATATGTGAGCATATTTTGGAAACATGCCTAGGATAGGTATAGCTGGGTCTTGAGGTAGCACTAATTGTCTGAGAAAGCTCCATATTGATTTCCAAAGTGGTTGAACAAGTTTACATTTCCAACAGCAATGGAGGAGTGTTCCCATTTCTCCACATCCTCTCCAGCATGACCAACACAATTCTTTACAGACCTTGAAAGAAAAATTTTCAACTTCATATGGAATAACAAAAAACACAGAACTGCTAAAACAAACTTCTATAATAAAAGATCTTCTGGATGTATCTCCATCACAAATCTCAAGCTGTAATATGGAGCAACAGTAATAAAAATTGCATGGTATGGGCAGAGAAACAGCCTGGTAGATCAATGGAACCAAACAGAAGACCTGGAAATAAACCTCTGGACATATGATTTTTGAGGAAGATGCCAAAGCCATACAATAGAAAAAGATAGCATCTTCAACAAATGGTGACAGTGTAACTGGATATCTACATGTAGAAAATGCAAATAGACCCATATTTATCATCTTACACAAAAGTAACGTCCGGGTGCATCAAAGACCTCAACATAAAAACAGACACAATAAACCTGTTAGAAGAAAAAGTGGGGAAGAGCCTCAAACTCATTGGCACAGAAGACAATTTCCAGAAAAGAACACCAATAGCTCAGGTTCTAAGATGAAACTGAAAATCTTCTGTAAAGCAATGGACACTGTCAAAAGAACAAAATGACAGCCTACAGACTAGGAAAAGTTCTTCACCAACCTTATATCCAATAGAGGGCTAATACCCAGAATATATAAAGAACTCAAGAAATTAGACACCAACAAATCAAATAATCTGATTTAAAAATACGGTACAGAGCTAAGCAGAGAATTCTCAATGGAGGAATATCGAATGGCAGAGAAACACTTAAAGAAATGTTCAGGGTCCTTAGTCATCAGGGAAATGCAAATCAAAACAACTCTGAGATTCCATCTTACACCAATCAGAATGGCTAAGATCAAAAACTCAAGTGACAACACATGCTGGAGAGGATGTGGAGAAAGGAGAACCACTCTCCATTGCTGGTAGGAGTGCAAACTTATACAATCTCTTTGAAAATCAGTCTGGTGCGTTCTCAAAAAAAATGGGAAAAAGCAACTATTTCAAGATCAAGCTATACCACTCCTGGGTATATGCCGAAAAGATACCCCACCTTTCAACAAGGACATTTGCTCAACTATGTTCATAGCACCTTTATTTGTAATAGCCAGAATCTGGAAACAACCTAGATGTTCCTCAACAGAGGAATGGATGCAGAAATTGTGGCACATTTACACAATGGAATACTACTCGGGTGTTAGAAACAAGGAAATCATGAAATTTGCAGGCAAATGAATAAAACCAGAAAAGATCATCCTGAGTAAGGTCACCCAGAAACTGAAAGATGGGCATGGTATGCACTCAGTTATAAATGGATATTAGCTGTATAATATAGGATAGCCACACTAAAATCTATAGACCTAAAGAAGCTAAACACTAAAGAAGACTTTAGGGAGGATGCTTAAATCTCATTCAGAATGGCAAACAGGATAGACACCAGAAGCAGTGGAAGAGAGGAAACAAGATGGGAGCCTGCTATAGTGGGTTCTCTGAAAGGCTCCACCAAAGAGGGGATTGAAGCAGATGCTGAGGCTCACAGGCAAGCTCAGGAAGCTCAGGGAGTCTTATGGATGAAGGAGGAGGGAGAGAATCGAAAGACATGGAGGAGATAGGAGGTCCACAAGGAGACCAACAAAGCTAAAAATCCTGAGCCCAAGGGGGTCCTGCAGAGACTGATGTACCAACCAAGGACCATACACAGAGAGGACATAGATACCCTTCTCAGATATAGCCAATAGGCAGCTCAGTGTCCATGTGGATGCCCAAGTAAGGGGAGCAGGGGCTGCCTCTGTCATGAACTTGATTGCCTGCTCTTTGATCACTTCTCCATGAAAATGTGGACTTCCCAGACCACAGAGGAAGAGGATTCAGGCAGTCCTGACAAGAGTTGATAAGCTATGGGCAGATGGCAAAGGAGGAAAACTCTCCCTTTCAGTGAACTAGGGGAAGGGGATAGAGGGAAAGAAGGAGCGAGGGTTGGACTGGGAGGAGTTGAGGGAGGGGGCTTCAACTGAGACATATAATAAATAAATTGTGAAAAAATTAAATTAAAAATTTTTAAAATACAGATACTGTTGGATGTTGTGGAACTAGCTTAAATAGTTAGCACTTTTCATTCTAGCCCACTTATATTTTCATTATATTTCAAGAGGATTTAAGAATTAATAAAGTGCCTTAAATCCTTTCTATGTGCTGTCTCCTTGCATGTGCACACATGAACATGCACACGTGTGAGCATACACACACACACACACACACACACACACACTCACTCACTCACATGCAAAACACAAGGAAAGATATTGTGTTGCCATACTGCCATTCTTAGCTCCTTGCTCCCTTTCAGGTGTATATAGCTTCAGACAGAACCAAGTAGTCTGCTGTTTAGCAAAGACTTGAAAGCCTTATGAGGAACTGGAAGGAGCCAAAAACTTGGCTTTAACAGTTTTGGCTCCCACAAACATAAACTGATCCATAGACCACTTGGGCTCCTGGAAAGAACTCTGTGGGCTTGCGTAGAACTGTCTCCAAAGTTTCTTCAGCTTTAGGTTGTGTATGGCAAGTCCTAAGGGTCTCAATGTTACACTCAGACTCAGTGTATAGCCTGTTGAAAATCTTTATTCCAGGGATCTAAGAGGTGGCGCTGAGAGAACATTATTTCTGAGGAGCAGGACAGCAGTGTAGGTACAGCAACCAAGAGACTGAAATCTGAGCCCTAAAACACCAGCAATCATGTTTCCCAGGTGAGAGGAAACCCCACGGTGTGGGAATCAATTGGGTCCATTTTCAGGTCCTCCAGCTAAAACCCCGAAGAGATCTTGGGTCCCACAGGCACTTGGTCACCAGACCAAAGCCACAAGCCTGTGTGTCCTCATCACTTCCCAGGCTGAACTGTGGGCACCAAAACACCAGAGACACAGAGACAAAAACACAGAGTCACAGTCGCAAGAAAACCCCACGGGGAAGGAAGCAAACAGGACTGACCTCAAGTCACCCTGGAATCTATCCCTGGAAGAGGTCCTACAGACCGGCAGACACACAGCCACCAGCCCAGAGACCTGCTGCGAGCCGGACTCTCCATCACAAAAAGAACTGTGCACCCCAGGGCACGAGAGACTGGGTTTCCCTGTCGGGAGAAAATCCCACAGCAAGGAAAACAGCAGAGCCAAGATTAGAGCACTCAGCCAGCCAACCCCCCACCCCTCCACCACCACCACACATGGAAAAGTTCTCCAGAAAGGTTCCCAGGTTCCTGCCCAGCCACCAGCTTGGAGCTACCACCCACCAGTGCCTGCACACTCTACATGCCACCCTAAACACCACAGACTGGGGCCTTCCTGTTGGGAGGAAACCCCACAGTGGGGGAAACATCTGGCCCTGCCTCAGGACACCTAGCTCCTGAAAAGTTTCTGGGTATTCACAGGCTCCAGGTTCTAGCCTCCTGCTGCATACATGAGAGCTGTGCTCACCTGCCACTGATTACCGCTTGGGTACTGGGGCACAGAGCTCCAACCTCAGACCTACAGAGCCTGGGATCCCCAAGATCAGCACCCAGATACTGCTCCAAGGGGCAACCAGTTATCCCTAACAAAACTGACCAAACCACAGGACACACAGGTTACAGCAGCAGCTCACTAAATTTACAGCAAGACAGCCAGAAGCAAGACAGCTGTCTCTAGGACTTCTCCAGGTGAGAGGAGAGCCCCCTTGACTAAAAAAGACCACAGCTACCACTCAGATCCATACACCGGAGGTGAGCTGTGTCAATTCCTGAAAAACACAGGCCATTCAGCGATCATGCCAAAAAGTAAAAGCTGAGGAGGCCTCTTTCAGGAAAAATCATCTTTCTGCCAAGGAGATTCTTGCCACCCCAGAATTTCAGGAAGCACCAGAAACTAACAGTCAATACCTAAGATGGCCCAGTAGGTAGAGGCCAGTGTGAAAGCTCAACCAACAAAAGACAGAACAACATGACATATCCAGAACCCAGTTATCCAGGGGCAAGCAACCCTGGACACTCCAGCATAAATGAAACTCAAGAAGATGACCTTACATCTATGTTTATGAAGAGGATAATAGAGGACATAAATAAAATGTATAAAGAACTAGAAGAATATACAGTCAAACAAATTATAGCCATCCATAAAGAAATACAAGAAGATGCAGCCAAACAGTTTGTGGCCTTTAGAGAAGAAATATTTACATCACTGAAAAAAAATAAAAGAAACAGAGGATTGTTCAAACAAACAGCTGATGAAATTAAAGGAAAGACAGGAAAATAGTCAGACAGATGAGAGAAACCAACAAAATGGCTCAAGATCTGAACATAGAATTGGAAAAATTAAAGAAAACACAGAGGAAATCATGGAGAGGAAGAATTTTGGGAAGAAAGCAGGAACTGCGGAGGTAAGCATAATCAATAGACTACAAAAGATGGAAGAAAGAATCTCAGGTATGCAAGATACAATGGAAGAAATTGATGTATCCATCAAAGAAAATGTTAAATCCAAAAAAATTCCTGACACAGACCATCCAAAAACCCAAGACAACATGAAAAGACAAAACCTACGAATAATAGAAATAGAGGAAAAAGAAGATTCCCTCCTCCAAGGCCCAGAAAATATTTTCAACAAAATCATTGAAGAAAATTTCCCCAACTTAAAAGAGAGTACTATAAGAATACAAGAGGACTACAGAACCCTTAATAAATTAAACCAGAAAAGAAAATATTCCCCCACATAATAATCAAAACCGTAAGCATACAGAACAAAGAAAAAATACTAAAAGCTGCAAGGGAAGAAGGCCAAGTAGTATATAATGGCAAACCCATCAGAATCACACCTGACTTCTCAACAAAGACTTTGAAAGCCAGAAGAGCCTGGACAAATATCATGCAGACCCTAAGAGAACACAGATGTCAGCCCAGGCTACTATACCCAGCAAAATTCTCAGTCCTCATAGACAGAGAAAACAAGATATACAACAACAAAAACAAATTTCAACAATACATACACACAAGTTCAGCATTACAGAAGATACTAGAAGGAAAATTACAACCCAAGAAAAATAACTACTTTCAAGAAAACACAGGAAATAATTAACCTCACTACAGCAAAACTAAAAGTAGCCAAGCACACACACTACCACAGCCAACAGCAAAATCAAAGGATCTAACAGCCACTGGTCATTAATCTTTCTCAACATCAATAGACTCAATTCTCCAACAAAAAGATACACACTAACAGAATGGATGCATAAACAAGACCCAGCAATTTGTTGCATACAAGAAACACACCTAAGTCACAAAGACATTACCTGAGGGTAAAGGGCTGGAAGACAGCTTTCCAAGCAAATGGATCCAAAAAATCAAGCAGGAGTAGCCATTCTAATATCTAATGAAATAGAATTTCAACCCAAAATTAATGAAAAGAGATGGGGAAGGACACTTCATATTCATCAAGGGAAAATTCCACCAGGAAGACATCACAAACCTGAAAATCCATGCCCCAAATACAAGGGCACCCACATTTTAAAAAGAAGCCTTAATAAAACTTAAGCCACACATAGATCCCAACACATTAATAGTGGGAGACTTCAGCAGCCCACTCTCAACAAAGGACAGGTCAACAAAACAGAAATTAAACAAAGAAACAATAACTCTAACAAAGGTCATGAATCAAATGGACCTAGCAGACATTTACAGAATATTTCACACGAACACAAAAGAATTAATGTTCTTCTCAGGATCTCATGGAATGCTCTCCAAAATAGACCATATAGTTGGTCACAAAGCAAGCCTCAACAGATACAAGAAGATTGAAATAATCCCTTGTATCCTATCTGACCACCATGGACTAAAGCTGGACCTCAACAACAACAGAAATAGCAAAAAGCCTACACACACATGGAAACTGAACAACTCACTACCCAATGATAGCTTGGCAGGGAAGAAGAAAGAAAGAAATTAAAGACTTCCTAGAATTCAATGAAAAAGAAGACACAACATACCCAAACTAATGGGACACGATGAAAGCAGTGCTAAGAGGAAAGTTCATAGCACTAAGTGCCTTCAAGAAGAAATTCAAAACATCTCATTCAAGCAACTTAATGGCTCACCTAAAAGCCCTAGGGGAAAAAAAAGGATGAAGACACACCAAAAAAGAGTAGATGGCTGGAAATAATCCAACTCAGGACTGAATCAATAATTAAGAAACAAATAAAACAATTCAAAGAATCAATGAAACCAAAAGCTAGTTCTTTGAGAAAATCAACAAGATAGACAAACCCCTAGCCAAACTAACTAAAAGGCAGAAAGACACTATCGAAATCAACATAATCAGAAATGGAAAGGGGGACATAACAACAGACACTGAGGAAATGCAAACAATCATTAGCTCTTACTTCAAAAGCATATACACCACAAAATTTGAAAATCTAAAGGAAATGGACAATTTTCTTGATTGATTCCATTTGCCAAAGCTGAATCAAGACCAAGTAAATCAGTTAAATAATCCTATATCCCCAAGGAAATACAATGAGTCATCAAAAGTCTACCATGCAAAAAAAGCCCACGGCCAGATGGTTTCAGTGCAGAATTCTACCAAACCTTCAAAGAAGAGCTAACACCAATATGCTTTAAACTATTCCACAAAATAGAAACAGAGGAAACAGTATCCAACTCATTCTATGAAGCCACAGTCACCTTGGTACCTAAACCTCACAAAGACCCAATAAAGAAAAAAAAATCAGGCCAATCTCCCTTATGAACATTGATGCAAAAATCTTAACAAAATACTTATAAACCGAATACAAGGACACATCAAAGGTATCATCCGCTGTGACCAAGTAGGCTTCATCCCAGGCATGCAGAAATGGTTCAGTATATGGAAATCCATCAATGACATCCACCATATAAACAAACTGAAGGAGAAAAACCACATGATCATCTCCTTAGATGCTGAAAAATCATTTGACAAAATCCAACATCCATTCATATTTCAAGTCCTGGAGAGATTAGGGATACACAGCACACACTTAAAGATAGTAAAGGCAATATACATCAAGCCTATAGCCAATATCAAACTAAACAGCAAAATTAAAATCAATCCCACTGAAATCAGGGACAATACAAGGCTGCCCACTCTCTCCATATCTCTTCAACTTAGTACTTGAAGTCCTTGCTAGAGCAATAAGACAATTAAAGTAGATCAAGGGGATACAAATTGGAAAGGAAGAAGTCAAAGTATCACTATTCACAGATGATATGACAGTATACATGAGTGACTCCAAAAATTCTACCAGGGAACTTTACCGCTGATAAACACCTTCAGCAAAGTGGCTGGATACAAAATTAACTCAAAAAAATCAGTAGCCCTCCGATATACAAAAGACAAAAAGTCTGAGAAAGAATTAGGGAAACAACACCATTCACAATAGCTACAAAGAACACAAAGTACCTTGGTGTGACCCTAACCAAGCAAGTCAAAGACTTATATGAAAAAAAATTCCAGTCTCTGAAGAAAGAATTAGAAGAAGCTATCAGAAGATGGAAAGATCTCCCATGCTCATGGCTTGGCAGGATTAACATAGTAAAAATGGCCATCTTACCAAAAGCAATCTACAGATTCAATGCAATTCCTATCAAATTACCAACACAATTCTTTACCGACCTGGAAAGAAAAATTCTCAACTTCAGATGGAATAACAAGACACCCAGAATTGCTAAAATAATCCTCTACAATAAAAGATCTTCTGGAGGTATATCCATCTTAAGCTGTACTATAGAGCAACAGTAATAAAAACTGCATGGTGCTGGCAGAGAGAGAATGGTGGATCAATGGAATCAAATAGAAGACCCTGACATAAATCACACACTTATGGACACCTGATTTTTTACAAAGATGCCAAAACCATTCAATGGAAAAAAGATAGCATCTTCAACAAATGGTGCTGGTCAAACTGGATGTCTACTTGCAGAAAAATAAAAATACATCCATATTTATCACCCTGCACAAAACTAAAGTCCAAGTGGATCAAAGACCTCAACATAAAACCAAACCAACTAAACCTGTTAGAAGAAAAAGTGGAGAAAATCCTTGACCTCATTGGCACTGGAAACAACTTCCTGAACAGAACACCAACAGCACAGGCTCTAAGAGCAACAATCAATAAATGGAACCTCATGAAACCAAAAAGCTTCTGTAAAGCAAAGGACACTGTTGTCAGAACCAAACGACAGCCTACAGATTGGGAAAGGATCTTCAACAACCCTATATCTGATAGGGTTAATATTCAGAATATATAAAGATCTCAAGAAGTTAAACAGCAACAAATCAGTTAATCCAATTAAAAATGGGGTACAGAGCTAAACAGAGAATTCTCAATAGAGGAATATCAAATGGCAGATAAACACTTAAAGAAATGTTCAAAGTCCTTAGTCATCAGGGAAATGCAAATCAGAATGACCCTGAGATTTCACCTTACACTCATCTGAATGGCTAAAAACAAAAACTCAAATGACAACACATGCTGGAGAGGATGTGGAGAAAAAGGAACCCTCCTCCATTGCTAATGGGAATGTAAAATTATACAACCACTTTGAAAATCAATCTGGCGCTTCCTCAGACAATTAGGAATAGCGCTTCCTCAAGATCCAGCTATATCATTCCTAGGTATATTTCCAAAAGATGTTAAGTATACAAGGACATTTGCTCAATCATGTTTGCAGCAGCTTTATTTGTAATAGCCGGAAACTGAAAAAAAAAAAAAAAAAACCCAGGTGCCCCTCAACTGAGGAATGGATACAGAAATTGTGGTACATCTACACAATGGAATATTACTCAGCAATAAAAAAGAGAGGAAGAGGGACTGCCTCCAACACAATCTGATAGGCCTGCTCTTTGATCACCTCCCCCTGAGGGGAGAGCAGTCTTACCAGGCCACAGAAGATGACAAAGCAGCCACTCCTGATGAAATTTGATAGACTAAGATCTGGGAAGGAGAAGAGGACCTCCCCTATCAGTGGACTTGGGGAGGGGCATGCATGAAGAAGGGGGAGGAAGAGTGGGATCGGGAGGGGAGGAGGAAGGGGCTTATAGGGGGATACAAAGTGAATAAAGTGTAAAAAATATATAAATAAATAAATAAATAAAAACAAGGAAAATATGAAAGTTGCAGGCAAATGGTGAGAACTGGAAAAGATCATCCTAAGTGATTTATGCCAGAAGCAGAAACACACACAGGGTATATACTCACTTATAAGTATATACTAGATATATAATATAGAATAAACATACTAAAATCTGTACACCTAAAGAAACTAATCAAGAAGGAGGACTCTGGCTAAGTTGCTCAATCCCCATTCAGAAAGGCAAAGAGGATGGACATCAGAAGAGGGAGAAAACAGGGAATAGGACAGGAGCCTACCACAGAGGGTCTCTGAAAGGCCCTACCCTGCAGGGTATCAGAACAGATGCTGAGACTTATAGCCAAACTTTGGGCGGAGTGCAAGGAATCTTATGAAAGAAGGGGGAGATCGTAAGACATGGAGCATACAGGAGCTCCACAAGGAGAGCAACACAGCCAAAAAAAATCTGTGCCCAGGGGTCTTTTCTGAGACTGGTACTCCAACCAAGGACCATTCATGGAGATAACCTAGAACCCCTGCACAGATGTAACCTATGGCAGTTCAGTGTCCAAGTGGGTTCAATAGTAATGAGAACAGGGACTGTCTCTGACATGAACTCAGTGGCCTGCTCTTTGATCACTTCCGCCTGAGGTGGGAGCAGCCTTACCAGGCCACAGAGTAAAACAATGAAGCCACTCGATGAGACCTGTTAGACTAGGATGAGAAGGAAGGAGAGATGGACCTCCCCTATCAGTGGACTTGGGGAGGGACATGAGTGGAGAAGAGGGAAGGAGGGTGGGATTGGGAGGAGAAGAGGGAGGGAGCTACAGGGGAGATAAAAAGTGAATAAATTGTTATTAATAAAAATAAAAAGAAAATGAAAAAAAAAGAAAGTCTTTATTCCAGCTGGCTGGGACCACACCCAATCATTCAGAGAAAGAGGTAACAATAGACATTTTCAACCTGGAGAAAGCATCAATGAGTGTCAGCCGAAGAATGCCATTGTAGTCCAGTTCAGCACCCATTAGAAGAGATCTTACAATTGGTCCAGGATTATAATATCCAAGAACATCAGCTAGATGTCAGGTCTCTCTGTAATTGGAGGTTGAACATCAGGGACAGTGTCATCTATGGAAAGAATGTTATTTCTGAGGGCTGACCATTCCCTGTTGAGGAAAAGCTGAAGGAGGTCATTATTTTTATGATAGGGCAGGTATTTTTATGAAGTATCACCTGTCTCAGCATTTTGTAAATATCTTCTACATCACCCTTTTCTTGATATAAGAAAGAGCTGAATGGCCCATAGGAGGGAAAGAAAGAGGATAGGCAGGATTTCCAGGCAGAGAGAAGAACTCTGGGAAAGAATCAAGCATGCGGGATTTGCCAGCCAGATGCACAGGAAGAAACCTCTCCAATACTGAGGAGAGGTAAGGAGCCACTTGGCAGAATGTAGATTAGTATACATGGGTTTATTTGAGTTATACAAGCTAATTGGGAACAAGCCTAAGCTAAGGTCAAGCTGCATATTAATAAGATGTCTTCATGTCATTACTTGGGAGGCTGGTGGGTAGAGATAATCCAGTGATAATTGGCACCTAACATGGCAATAATTGGAGCCAAATGTGAGGTGGTAGGTCATAGTGTGATATCTGTGGCAGAGAACAACACAGAACAGATCCTCCATAGCCATTAGGCTATGCCAGTTTGCCCAAAAAAAGTTGCAGTAACCTACCTATATTAACACATACTCAAAAATGTTCAGTAAAACTGGCATATTCGAGAAGGTTGGGTGAATTGGCTGTACAACAACTTGATCCTTGGACAATGAATGGCTCAATTGTTCGGGAAGCATACAGTATTCTCTTTATTCAATGTTGAAAGTCCTTTTCAATTTTGTCAGCTATTGCCTAGGAAATGGACTGAAAGATTAAATAAAATCCAGCTTTTCATCATTTGTTTGCTTATGAAGGAATCTGAATGATGCATTTTCCACCTAAATACTTTTCTAATTTTTAGGGCTTTGTAAGCTTTGACATGTTACCTGCTTCATGCTTTCCGCTAATAGATGGCTTCAGTGGCTTTAGTCTCTGATGTTTATAACAATAAAACACAGTGTTCTTGAAGCACTGGGGAAACAAGTACATTTTGAGTGACAATAATGATAATGCTTAATATTTTCCATGTCCACCTTCATCTTGGATGATAACCCACTAGAACCACCAGACTAGCCAGCTCACCTTCCTCCTTAGCATCCCATGGCTACATCACATTGCCAGGGATGTTTACATCACATCATTCATCAGATAGTTCTCTGTCAGGAAGGAGGTGTAAATAGCCTGCCATCTCATACCTACTATGGGAAGAACCAAGCACCAGGTTTTGTGGAAGTTCCACATGACATCTTTTAGCACAAGAGAAACACTGCCTTTTATGACAGTATGCAGCCAACAAAACAAAAAAGACACTGAAGTTCTTTTGCTTATGTATTTTTCAGCCCCAGAACATTAGCCTTGGAAATTTAAAGGACATACACTCTGAAGCACAGGACTTAACACTGAAGGACCACATGGTCTTGGACTTGACCTGACCCTTCAGGGCCCCTGGCTGGTAGAAAGGGCAGTCTGGCAACTCATGTCCTATCCCAGAAGGCTCCTTCTGTCTCTATCCCTCTGCCTCAGGGCAGTACCGTGCTGATGCCTGCACTCTTGGCTTGCTCTTCATTCCAGGATCAAACTTCTCCAGTGCATCTCCTTCTGCGGCAGCTGAGCCACAGGGACAATGACTGCTTCCCTTCCTACTCTGACTGACCTGCCTGGCTTCCCTAAGGTACCCCAGGACCAAATCTGTAATTGTATCGGTGTTTCAGGCTTAAGAGCACAGGTGGCCCCAATTCAAGAAGTCCTGTGGTTCTGGATGCCAGGCAAGTAGATGAGGTTGAGCTGCAGAAGGGCTAATAGTCAAATTAGCATAGTCACCTTGTAGACTAAAGAGAATGACAGAGTCAGTTAGTGACTATTGCCTATTCATAGTCTAATAAGCAACAGGCCCTGTTGAAATTGTTCCCCCTTGCTGTCTCACTAGTAAAAGGAACAAGGCCTGTCTATGACATGAACTCAGTGGTTGGCTCTTTGATCACCTCCCCCTGATGGGGAAGGCAGCCTTCCAGGCCACAGAAGAAGACAATGCAGCCAGTCCTGATGAGACCTGATAGGCAAGAGTCATATGGAAGAGGAGGAGGCCCTCCCCTATCAGTGGACTGGGGGAGGGACATATGGGGAGGAAAGGGAAGGGAAGGTAGTACTGGGAGGGGCTGAGGGTGGGGGCTACAGCTTGGATACAAAGTGAATAAAGTGTAATAAATTTAACAATAAATTAGAAATAAAAATTATATATATTAAGTAAAAATAATTTAAATATATTACAAAGGAATAAAAAGAATGTAGATGCTGAAATCTGAGGTCAGGTAAGACACTGGACTCTAAAGGTGAGGAGATGCGGGAACATCTACCACCTCTATCACACTCTCATCCACAGTCTCTGTGATCACTGGTTGAATTTGTTGCCTTTTTCTCAGCTTCATTGTCTACCAGTTTAAATAGTCTAATTTCTACTGCGAAGAAACTTCTACTTGGAGAAAAGAGTCCAAGCTCTACCTATACTGTGTCTGCCTACTAGTCAGAAAGGTTATTATTCACCCAGAGTTGAAAGAAGCATTACTCTCCTGACAGTGAAAACTGGCCCTCATTTTCAGAGGTAAGTAGAGTGGACTAAGGTAGGTAAGTAGAAAGGGGGAGTATCAACAATTGAGAGGAATGACTAGATACTTTGGAAGTTTCTATGCCAGACCAAAAAAAAAAAAACAAAAAAACAATTAGATGGTATGGACAATTTCTAATTGACAGGGGCATAGCATCCAGGTACTCAGAACATTTAGCAGTGAACCCACCAATAGGCAATCAATTGATACGAACAAATCTAATAGTAGAGGATGGTGGGCATCTTCAGTGGCTTCCAATGAAGACTGTAAAGATTATAATGCCCTTCATTCCAGGTACAGCAGTAAGAAGTACTGTGACTCTTTCTCACTGGGTAAAGGGATAGACAGGGATAGAGCAATAGATAGATTAGATAGATAGATAGATAGATAGATAGATAGATAGATAGATAGATAGATAGTTGTAGATAGTTGATAGGTAAATAGGTAGATAGATAGATGATATCAACTGTTTTACTTATAGTGGCAGAAAGAGGATGGGACAGATAAATTTATCAAGCATACCTCCATGATCCACACCGAGAAAAGGATGAACAGTTTGTTGTTGTTGATACAAATAAAGGTCATATACAATTCTAGAAATGATAATCACAAGCAGTGTCTCTGTATGTACTCCACCAGTATTGTACTGTTAGCAATCACTGCTTATTAAAATGTACTTAATTAAAGTTTAAATAAAAATAATAACTTGCACAAAGGGGGGGGAGGAAAGAAACTGTTCCCCCTTAGTCCACTAATGCAGACAGCAAACATTGTTTCCTTTTAGAGCACTCTTGACATTGTTGTTCCCCCTTTTTCCACAAGGGGGCAACAGGCCCTCTTGGCTTAGACCCTTTTTGTGTGTGAGGGGGCAAGAGGCACTGATGACTTTGTTGTCACTTGCCTTTTGTCTGTCGGGGGCAATAGGCTCTCTTTACTTTTTCATTCCTCTTTAGTCTGGGGAGGGGGCCTAGGCAGACAGTCTTGAACTTGTCAATCCTTTTGTTCTTGAGGAGGCAGCAGGCACTATTTTTTTGTTCATTCCCCTTTAATCTATGAGGAGATGACAAGCACTATTGACTGTCATTTCCCTTTTGTCCACAAGGTGGTGACAGGCTCCCTTGACAGCGTTGTATCCACTTAATCCATGAGGGGGCAACAGGCATGCTTGGCTTCCACGTTTGTCCAAAGTTCAACAAGGGGTCTCTTGCTGCGACTGGGCTGAACTTTCACCAGTAGCCTCTCTTGGGCTTTCCTTGGGGACTTCATCCCTGCCACACACTGCCAAGCCTCAGCTGTTCTCCATGACCCCTGCATGCTTCCTAAACTACCAATACCTGAGTGATTCTCATATAACCAAGTTCCTCTGTCAGAATGAGGTACAACCTTGGCGGGGGAGGGGCACTGGAATACAGCTTGCATGTGCTGTCTCTGAGGAAACACTTACCAGAAGATTGCACTTCACTGAGGCCGGTCTCTTCTTAAGGACCACTAATTTCTCAGCTCTTACTGACCAGCTTCAACTGTCCCAACAAAACGAAGGTAATAGTTCTGGTATATTTTAAATCAAGCTGATTCCTCAGTCACAGCTAAGCAGAACCACAGATTCTTAACTCAGGAAAGCAAATGGCCCTGATTGAGTCATTGAGGGACTCTCAAACACATTCTGAAATATCACTAGGCAGCCCTCCATCATCTGCACTGCTCTCAACATTGTTATCACCCAAGCTCCCACAGAACAGCTCACCAAGCTTTGAACACTCAGTGGGTTCCTCACCAAAAGTTCCAGTGTCCTTCCACAATCAGTCATTCCACATATGGTCAGGTCTGTCACAGCAACACCCCATTTTCCTGGTACCAATTTCTGTCCTAGTTCAGGTTACTATTGCTATGATGAAACAACGTGATCAAAAGCAAACTGGGGAGGAAAGTATTTGGCTTACACTTCTACATCACTGTTCATGTGAGAGCAGGAACCAGGAGGCACAGAGGCCTGCTGACTACTGACTTGCTTCCCATGGCTTCTTATACTACCCAGGACCACCAGCCCAGAGCTCGCACGACTCGCAATGGACTGGGCCGGCCCATGTCAATCACTGATTGAGAAAACGCCCTATAGGCTTGCCTACAGCCTTATTTTATGAAGGAATTTTCTCAGTTGTGGCTGCCTCCTCTCCAGTGACTCCAGCTTATGCCAAGTTGACATAAAACCACCCAGGACATGACAAAACGGGGATGACAATGTCTAGAGTGCCTACTGCCCCCTGTTGAACAAAAGAGAAAAGACAGAATCAAGATTACCTGCTGCCTTCTGGTAAAGGGGTACAACTATGTCAAGAGTGCCTGTCGCCCCCTAGTGGACCCCAGGGGATTGACAATGTAAAGAGTGCCGTGGACTCTGAATGAATAAAAAAGAAAACAAAAAAAAAAGGAAAGGAAACATGCCTGCTCCTAGATAGGGTGGGGGAGAAGGTTTATTGTACATAAAATAAAGACATACCCAAAGTCAGCATGTCCAGACTGACCTGTGCCATTTGGGGAGAGGGGAAAGGGAGGGAGAAGGGAGAGAAGAGAGAGAGGGGAACCAGGGGCAGCATCCAGGAGGCCTAAAGGTACAAAAAGGCTGGGTAACCAAAATAGTTGGAGTATACAGGAAACTCCCCTGAGCTGAAGAGCCCAGGGTATGGGGTGGGGTATGCAAGCCAGGAAATAGGTAGAAACTGAAGGATGCTGGGAGAATCTGACAGCAGAGTCCACTTTGATATGGTAGATAGACACACCTCAGCCCTTTGTCCCAGGTCTGAAACCTAACAGACTTTTCTCAAAGGCTAAAGAGAAATAATAATGTCGAGTTGCCAGGACAAAGACAGAGGTGGATCTGGGACTCTTACTCCATACAGAACCGGGTTTGGAGCCTAACAGGCTCTACGTGGTCACCACTTAGCTATTCTCACTGCCCTCACCCCACCTCACAGCTCATCAGAGCCGCCTTGCAAGCAGGCACCTCCAGCAGTGCTGAGCTCACTATCAGAGAGCCTGCCCACCTTCCAGTCATTTACAGTGTTGTAATGGACTTGCAAATAGTAGCAGAACTGAGCCCCATCGGGGAAAACACTGATTATCAGCAGGAGTTTATCCTGCCCTTCCTTGACATACAGTGGCAGGGTGAGTCAAAGGCAGCACAATGACAAGGTGACAAAGGAGAAAGTGCAGGTCAGTGTAATCCATCACCGAAGTACTTTCGGCCCTTCTGTGACGTGTAGGAATTACTGAAGGTGACTCAATCATGCCATGTTGTGAAAGGGTACCTTTCTGTCATTCTGTTTAAAAGGAATTTACATGATGCTAGAATCACTAAGATATTTACATCACTGTTTTAGTAATCACAGGGGAAAGGGGACATGCATATTGAGAATGCACCTCTTTATTGATGAAAGAATTGCTGAGAAGTAAGGGTTGTCACGGCAGCATATGTGGTCAACATGTTGGTGGCACAAGAAGAGGCCATCCCCACCTTGCTGTGGCACAAGGATGGCACTCAAATGTTGCGCTAAAATCTTCAGGGAAAGGTGCTGTGGGGAGTAGATACTACACCTGTGATCCTTCTCCTAGTTCTTCTGTACCTGACTCACCTAATCTTAAACTAAGCCTACATTCAAAAGGATGAGTGGCTCAGTTAGTACACTAAAAAGCATGCCAATAAAAAAGCAAACAGAAAACAACAAAAAAACATGTACCTTTGTACATAACCACTGAGGTTTTCATTGATTTTTTTTTTTTTTGTAGGTACTAGGGAATGAACCTAGAGCTTCATGCTTGCTAGGACAAGTGCTTTATCTCTGAGTTATATGCTCAAGCACATCAGTGAAATCTTAGACCATACACAAAGAAGCCCTTCATTTTGTTTTCATATGCCAGGGCTTTCTGACTCTATTTCATACCCACAGACTTTTAAGTTCCTCCAAAAACCAAGAGACTCCATCCCAACACACCGACTTCAACATATCTAGGGCAAAGGTGTCTCAAGACTTCAGACGAGTTTTAAAATGGCTGTCCTGCCAAATCGCGTTTTTTCAGATTACTGACCTGCACTCTGGACTCTCTTACACCCATACATTTCAAAAGATCATTCCTAAAAGAAAAAAAAATGGCACATGTCCAGTATGTGGTACCATGGATGAAATAAAATAGGCAAAGCCTATTTCACATTCTGTTTTAAATGTTTGCCCCATGAACACCTCTTCCTGCCCCCAACAGTGTTTGTACCATCGGCCTTGAGGCTTAATTTGCCCAGAGTTCTCACACCATTATGACCCTGTACCAACTTTAAGAGGAAGCAAAAAAAAAAAAATCATTAAGCAGAACAAAATTGCAAACAAATGTAGAACCCCACCCTGCGCTTTTCCAGTCAGACCTCAGGCTTCTCTCGCCTGCCCTATCAGGGCCTTGAATCTCTCCAGTTTCCAAGTGGACTCATTTAAATATAGGAAGAAATTAGTTTCATTCCCAATTGCCATAGCTTCCACCATACCCTCAAACCTACCTGCAGGAGGAGTGGGTTAGGCAGTCTAGAGTTTCGAGGTGGCTTTTATATCAAGAGGGCATGTGAGGTCCTTAAGAGAGAGACAAAATTCTCCTAGAACTAGCATGTGTTCCCTGAAAACTGGGCACCAAGCAGGGAAATCTGCTTACCTTGATGGGGCATTGCAGGAATTACTGCATTGAAGAAGGGTCTCCAATTGCTCCAACTGCCAATTGGGGAACCTAAGGTGGTGGAGGGCCATCTGTTATCCCTAGGCTTCACACTCTTGTGGCTCTCAGTGCCCTCAGCAACCGGCTCACATTGTTCCTGCTCCAAGCCACTACCAGTGGTGCCATCAGCCTCCGGACCTTAGGACCAGTGGTTATTCCCATCAACCTTAGGACCTGGAACACCAAAAGCAAAGTGGCCTTTTCCTCCTCCATTTAATTTTTCTTTTTAGCTTTCTGTTCCCTCTGCTCTGATTCCAGGCTGACCCAGTGCACCTTTCTCCTCTCTTCTCTCTCCAACTTGAAAGAACATCTCTGCCTTCATATCTGAAAAAGAGAAAACACAAAGACATCAGAGCTCAGTCTGCATGGAAAGGTGAGACAAAGCAATGGAAGCTCCAGATAGAGCTGACAATGGGCACTGGCACTCCACTCACTTCTACGAGGACACATATGCTTCCTGTGGCTCACAAAAATACCATTTCAATACAGGTACTGACCGTGCTGTTCTTCCTGGACCTCCCTGAGTCCTAGGCTGAGTAACCAGGTGATATCGTGGCTACAGCTTTGAGACTCCATACCCTGAATATCATCCATAACGAAGTATGCCTCTGCAGATTCAGAGCTGGAGCATGTGGTGTCCCTGGGAACAATACAGTATCTGTGATCCTCAGCCTGGAAAGGATCGCCTAAGGCCTATTTCAAGTTACAATGTATCCAGTTCCAGGCTTGTCTTTGCTTTCTGCTCACATGCAGTTCCTGTGGGCCGAAACTTTGAGGTACACAACTGACAGCAGTTTAGGGATGTAATGTGCACCGTGTGCTTGCAAGAAGGAGACAGGTAGTGGGTATGTGGGTGTGCAGAACATGGTGTGCCAAGTTACTTAGATCAGCTGACTACACTAGCCTTGGTAAGATATGCAGTTAGGCATAAAGGTCTCCGGAAATCAAACAAGGTCTTTCTTCACCTCCGTTTGATTCACTCTGTACAGTTCAGCACCAACACTTTTCTCACCAAGGCTCATGCAATCAGCTGACACAAATGTTCACACGCACCTACCATGGCCACATAGTAAAGTGACTTTTGAATTATTGCTTTGAAAAGCAGTATTCCCCTCAAGATGTGAGTGGGCAGATGCTGCCCATCCCTGCTTCACACTGCAGCCCCTCAGCACGCCTTTTCCCGTGTGATGGACCTAGATGCCGGATGATTCTCATTGTCTTCTCTTGTTCAGCTGGGAATGCAGGAGTGATCTTAAAGGACAGAGAGGAAGATGAGGAAGGTGTATGGTATAAGCTTGTGTAAGGAGTTGGGACAGTGGTAGCAGCAGGAAGAAAGAGAAGTAAGAGGGGAAGGCCATAATGGCTCAACACTCACAACAGGAACCATGAGGACAGTGGCCCTAGCAGTATCAACCCAGAGACACGTCTGGCAGCAAAAGGAGCCAATTCCTGAGTGCATAAAGAGTCTACACCCTGAGGACACACAGCCTCCCCCCCCCCACTATACTGGGTTCACCTAGTCATAGCTACAGGAGCTGGAGAACTGTCTCCAAGAAAGTCACTACCCACAGCTTGTGGGCACAGTTAGCAGATTGCACTGCCTGGTACCCAGTTGGCAGGGAGCATGGGCTGGTCCAGCATGGCCTTTAACTGTACATGTCCCTCCCCCTTGCCCTGAAATGAAAGCACCCACAGGACTCCAGGCTGCCCGGCCCCCTCCTCTAAGCAGTCGGGAGCTGGATTCAGAATGGGAGCCTTGTCAGCTGGCAGAGAAGGTGCTTTCTTCTTGATTTTACTGAATCAAGTTGGAAAGCTTCAGGTAACGCCTAAAGCCTATTACTATGAATAATATACTCTAAAAACTGGGATGAGAAACCTCAGGGATGGGTAGCTGAGAAAGAGGATGAGTAGGGTCTGATTTTGTCTCAAACTTTTGCTAATTTTTTGCTCTTTTGTTTGTTTTTGAGATAGGGTTTCGCTGTGTAGCCTTGGCTGTCCCGGAGTCATTTGGTTGACCAAGCTGTCATTGAACTCACAGAGGTCTGCCTGCCTCTGCCTTCCTGAGTGCTGGGATTACAGTGTGTGCCCAGCTTTGCTAAATATTTAATATTTGCCTTCCCCCTCTCTCTTGTTATCTCCTTTCTCTCTGTCTCTCTCTCTGTGGTGTGTGTGAGCACACATATGTGCATCATGTATGTGTGTGTATATCCTTGGAGGTTAGAAGAGAGTATCAGATGCCCTAAAGCTAGAGTACAGGGAACCCCTCACTGAATCCAGTGAGCCTACTGACTTGGAAACTGGGTACTCCTAACTGAAGCACCCAGTTAAGATATATTTTATTTTTATTTTTATTAATTACAGTTTATTCACTTCGTATCCCACCTGTAATTCCCTCCCTTTTCCCCTCCCAATCCCATCCTCCCTCCTTCTTCTCCATCCGTGCCCCTCCCCGAGTTCACTGTTAGGTAGGTGCTCCTCTACTTCCATCTGATCCTATTCTATCAGTTCTAATCAGGAGTGGCTGCATTGTCTTCCTCTGTGGCCTGTCAAGGCTGCACCCCACTGAGGGGGAGGTGATCAAAGAGCAGGTCACTGAGTTTGTGTCAGAGACATTCCCTGTTCTCATTACTATGGAGCCCACTAGGACACTGAGCTGTCATGGGTTATATCTGTGAAGAGGTTCTAGGTTATCTTCATGCATGGACCTTGGTTGGAGTATTAGTCTCAGAAAGTACCCCTGTGTCTAGAATTTTTGTTCTGTGTTCACCTTATGCAACTCCTGTCTCCTCCAGGTATTTCTATCTCCCCCTTCTTTCAGAAAATTCCATGCACTCTGCCCAAAGTTTGGCTATGAGTCTCCACATCTGTTTTGATACCCTGCAGGATAGTCTTTCAGAGGCCCTCTGTGGTAGGCTCCTGTCCTATTCCCTGTTTTCTCCCTCTTCTGATGTCCATCCTCTTTGCCTTTCTGAATGAGGATTGAGTATCTTATCCAGAGTCCTCCTTCTTGCTTAGCTTCTTTGGGTGTACAGATTTTAGTATGTTTATCCTATATTATATGTCTAATACCCAGCTATACCACTCCTAGGCATATATCCAAAAGATGCTCAAGTATACAGAAAGGACATTTGCTCAACCAGGTTCATAGCAGCTTTATTTGTAATAGACAGAAGCTGGAAACAACCCTGATGTCCCTCAGTTGTGAAACGAATACAGAAATTGTATATTTACACAATGGACTATTACTCAGCAATTAAAAAACAAAGAAATCATGAAATTTGCAGGCAAATGGTGAGAACTAGAAAATATCATCCTGAGTGAGGTATCTCAGAAGCAGAAAGACACACAGGATATATACTCACTCATAAGTGGATATTAGACATATAATGTAGTTGGATCTAGAAGTAGCACTATTCCAAATTTTCCGAGAAAGCACCAGATAGATTTCTAAAGTGGAAGTATAAGTTTACATTCCCACCAGCAATGGAAGAGGGTTCCCCTTTCTCCAAAGCCTCTTCAGCATGCGTTCTCACGTGAGATTTTGATCTTAGCCATTCTGATGGATGTAAGGTGAGATTTCAGGATCATTTTGATTTGCATTTCTCTGATGACTAAGGACACTGAGCACTTCTTTAAATTTTTCTCTGCCAATCTATATTCCTCTATTGAGAATTTTCTGTTTAGCTCTGTACCTAATTTTGTAATTGAATTACTTGATTTGTTGCTGTTTAACTTCTTGAGTTCTTTATATATTCTGGACATTAGCCCTCTGTCAGATAAAGGGTTGGTGAAGATCCTTTCCCAATCTGTAGGCAGGCGTGTTGTTGTGATGACAGTGTCCTTTGCTTTAGAAAAGCTTTTCATTTTCATGAGGTCCCATTTATCGATTGTTGATCTTAGAGCCTGTGCTGTCAGTGTTCTATCCAGGAAGTTGTCTCCTGAGCCAATGAGTTCAAGGTTCATCTGCACTTTTTCTTATAACAGATTTAGTATGTCTGGTTTTATGTTCCTCTTGGACTTTAGTTTTGTGCAGGGTGATAAATATGGATCTATTTGCATATTTCTACATGTAGAAATCCAGTTAGACCAGCACCATTTGTTGAAGATGCTATCTTTTTTCTATTGTATGGTTTTGGCATCTTTGTCAAAATTCATGTGTCCATAAGTGTGTGGGTTTATTTCTGGGTCTTCTATTTGATTCCACTGATTCACCAGCCTGTTTCTTTGCCAGTACCATGCTGTTTTTATTACTGTTGCTCTATAGTACAGCTTGAGATCACAGATGGAGATAACTCCAGAATATCTTTTATTGTAGAGGATTGTTTTAGCAATTCTGGGTTTCTTGTTATTCCATATGAAGTTAAGAAATTTCTTTCAAGGTCTATAAAGAATTGTTTTGGTAATTTCATGGGAATTGCATTGAATCTGTAGATTGCTTTTGTGTCTATTTTTATGTCTCCCTTTCCATTTCGGATTTTGTTGATTTGGATAGTGTCTTTCTGCCTTTTACTTTGGCTAAGGATTTGTCTATTGTGTTGATTTTCTCAAAGCACCAGCTCTTGGTTTCATTGATTCTTTGAATTGTTTTATTTGTTTCTAATTTATTGATTGAGTTTGATTATTCCTAGCTGTCTACTCCTCTTGAGTGTGTCAGCTTTTTGTTTTTTTCTAGGGCTTTCAAGTGAGCCCTTAAGTTGCTTGTATGAGATGTTTTGAATTTCCTTTTGAAGGCATTTTGTGCTATGAAAATTTTCCTCTTAGCACTGCTTTCATTGTGTCCCATAAGTTTGAGTATGTTGTGCCTTCATTTTCACTGAATTCTAGGAAGTCTTTAATTTATTTCTTTATTTCCTCCCTGACCCAGCTGTCATTCAATAGTGAGTATCTTTTCGGCATATACCCACAAAAAGACGGAAATAATCCCTTGTATCCTATCTGACCACCATGGACTAAAGCTGGACCTCAACAACAACAGAAACAGCAAAAAGCCTACACACATATGGAAACTGAACAACTCGCTATTCAGTGACATCTGGGTCAGGGAGGAAATAAAGAAAGAAATTAAAGACTTCCTAGAATTTCTGCCTTTTTGTATCTGTTGAGGCTTGCTTTGTGACCAACTGTATGGTCTATTTTTTGAAGCCTGGATCCACGGGATCAGCACTCAGACACTGCTCCAAAGTACAACCTGTCTCCTAGCCAAACTGAGCAAACCATGGGCTCCCTGATTCTTCAAGGGGGCTGTGCTCAGCAAATATAGTGTAAGATCTGCAGTAGCAGCAGCTCACTAAATTCAGAGCCAGAAACCCAGCATCAGGGTAGCTGTGTTCAGGACTTCTGGTGAGAAGAGAGTCCCTCTGACTACCAACAACCACAGTTACCACACAGGTCCATAGGCCTGAGGTGAGCTGTGGCAGTTCTTGAGATGCACCGGTCATTCAGTGACCATACCAAAAAGGTTGAGGAGGCCTCTCTTAAGAACAAGCATCTTTCTGCCAATGGGATTTTCCCCACCCCAGGATCCCAGCAGGAACCAGAAACTAACAGCCACCACCTGAGACAGCCCGATGGGTGGAGGGCAGAGTAAAAACATAACCAACAAAAGCCAAATCAATATGCCATCTCCGGAAACCAGTTATCCAGAGGCAATTAGCCATGGAAACCATAGCATAAGTGAAATTCAAGAAGATTACATTACATCTATGCTTATGAAGAGGATAATGGAGGAAACAAATAAAATGCATAAAGAAACAGAGGAAGATAAAAACAGATTATGGCCACCTGTAGGGAAATAGAGGAAGATAAAGCCAAACAGAGTGTGGCCATCCATAAAGAAATACAGGAAGATACAGCCAGTTTGCAGCCTTCAGAGAGGAAATAATTAAGTCGCTGAAAGAAATTTTTTAAAAAAAGAGGAATGTTCAAATAAACAGATGAAGGAATTGAAGGAAAATACAGTCAGAAAGGTGAAGGAAATCAACAAAATGGTTCAAGATCTGAAGATAGAATTGGAAAAATTAAAGAAAACACAAACAGAGGAAATCATGGAGAGGAAGAACTTAGGAAAGAAAACAGGAACTACAGAGGTAAGCATAACCAACAGACAACAAGAGATGGAAGAAAGAATCTCAGGTATGGAAGATTCATTGGAAGAAATTGATTTATCGATCAAAGAAAATGTTGCATCTAAATATATTCCTGACACAAACCATCCAAGAAATCCAAGACAACATTAAAAGGCAAAACCTAAGAATAATAGGAATAGAAGGGAAAAAATAGATTCCTGTCTTCAAGGCCCTAAAAATATTTTCAACAAAATCATAGAAGAAAATTTCCCCAACTTAAAGGAGAGACTTATAAGCATACAAGAGGCCTACAGAACACCCAATAAATTAGACCAGAAAAGAAAATCCTCCTACGAAATAATAATCAAAGCAGTAAGTATACAGAGCAAAGAAAAATACTAAAAGCTGCAAGGGAAAATGGCCAAGTAACATATAACAACAAACCCATCAGAATCACACCTGACTTCTCAACAGAGACTATGAAAGACAGAAGGGCCTGGACCGATATCATGCAGACCTTAAGAGAAAACAGATGTCAGCCCAGGCTACTACATCAACAAAACTCTCAGTGATCATAGATGGAGAAAACAAGATATTCAACAACAAAAAGAAATTTAAGCAATGCCTATCCATAAATCCAGCCTCACAGAAGATACTAGAAGGAAAAGTACAACCTAATAGACCTAACTACACTCAGGAAAACAGAGGAAATAAATAACCTCACTACAACAAAACTAAAAGTGGCCAAGAACACAAACACACTACCACAACCAACAGCAAAATCAAAGGTTCTAACAGCCACTGGTCATTAATCTCAACATCAATGGACTCAATTCTCCAATAAAAAGACACATACTAACAGAATGGGTGTGTAAACAAGATCCAAAACCTGCTGCATACAGGAAATACACCTAAGTCTCAAAGATAGACATTACCTGAGAGTAAAGGGCTGGAAGACAGTTTTCCAAGCAAATGCACCAAAAAAGCAAGCAGGAGTAGCCATTCTAATATCTAATAAAATAGACTTTAAACCAAAATTAATCAAAAGACATGGGGAAGGTCACTTGGTAGTCATCAAAGGAAAATTCCATCAAGAAGACATCACAAACCTGAACATCTATGCCCCAAATACAAGGGCACTCACATTTAAGACCGGTCTATTTTTAGAGTGAACAGAACATGTTGGAAAAGGTGGCTGTCATGGGATCAGGCTAGCCACATTTCACTGAAGGGCCTGCTTGCCTGGCAGTTCTGAGATGAAGACCAGGGCATAAAGGGCCAGCTCTTCACATTTTGACTACTCAGAGAAGACATTAGCAGTGTGTGTGCGTGTGCATGTGTGTGTGTGTGTGTGTGTGTGTGTGTGTGTGTGTGTCCTCAACTGAAATTAACGCCCCATTTGAGACCCCACTGGATAGGATCTGGGCTTACTCCATGACAGGCCTCAGTTCACTGTCAAAAGGAGCAGGCCTAAGTTTCTATTTCCCTGAAGTGAGTTAACATTTACTGGAAAAAAAAAACACAGAAAATGGCAGAGCCTGCCTGACCCTCTGCCGGACCCTCTGCTGGACCTTCTGGCAGGAATGATAAGGTTGCTTAACTCATGACTAGCCCAAGAGTTTACTGACCACCTCAAAGTTGCCCACACTTACAAGTTTGAATGTTCCAATCATATTTTGGTTTATCTAACCCAGCCTGAAATTTCCTCTGAGAACCTATAATAGAAACCCGTGAACTTCTGGGTTCTTCGCCATTTTGCTTTGCACAGGCGGGGAACCCAGTGCAGAATAAAACACTCATTGCTGTTTTCATACTATTTGAATCTGGAGTGTTTTGTTCAGCAAGCTCCGGAACCTAACTGCGTGTGTGTGTGTGTGTGTGTGTGTGTGTGTGTGTGTGTGTGTGTGTGTGTGTGTGTGTTTATGTTTTAGACAAATATGAGGACCCTCAGCAGAGGTATGTCAATTCTGACAACTTTCACCAGCACTTCTCAAAGCGTAAGCAGTGCGGCTGAACTCCCCAGCAGCCCTGGTGAGGATGCACCGCAGTCTGCTCTCTCTGAGCAGCCAGCAGGCCCTGCAGCCCTGCCCAAGCTCCTATAATTTAGGCAGAGCTCTTATGAAAAAAAAAATGTAACTTCACTTTCTGTGAACGCCCAAAGGAAGGCCCCACCCCCACCCCCGATAAATGTCAGTTCTGTGCCAAGTAGCAGGGACCCAATGTGGAGCACTAGACCAGGAGGTCTTGCGGACACATTTCTGCAAGGACCCCAGAACTAAGGGGGGATCTCCTGTTACTTCCAGCCAATCCAGTCCCCGTAGTTGATTGCCACCCATTTCTTTGTTAAATATTTCAGCAAGGCAAAAAGAACTCATGGAGTTGCCAATTGGAGGGCCCCTTTCACATCCAACTTGTCCTCTCCCTGAAAACACATCCTACTGATCACAGCTCCAAATACTCTCAGAATTTTCCACCTCTGAGAGTCAACCAACGGCAACTGTCAATTAACCCTGCAAGCCCGGAAGTCCCGCCCTGACTGTCCCCTAGCGGGAAAAGATCCTAGCGGGTAGAGAAGCTCTCCAACCGGAACTGTGGGGAGCTCCGGCTCCGAGGCTGTCGATGCTCGAGCAACTGTAAGCCTGAAGCGACTTCAACAGCCGTTAGCTCATGGAGCGTGGAGATATCAACTGCCCGCCTAGTGTGGAGTCTGAGGAGGAAAACTGTGAAGGTCAGTGGGTGTCAGGAGTGGTGAGTTGGCCTTGCCCGTGAGGGAAGGGATCCCTCAGAGCTGACTGGACAGGCGCTGCTGGCTTAGCCCGCCTTGACATCATGGCGGCTTCGCACGTGATCTTTCTCTGTTTCCTCACTTTCAGGTCCGAAGGCACAGATGCTCTCGACTGCTGGAGAGGGAAGAAATGGGGAAGATGGTGGTCAGGACTCCCCAGGGTGTGATCCCCTAGCAGCAGAAGGGGGAGTAGTAGAAGAACTGGGGACGGCGGGGGAAAGTGGAGGAGGTCCCTCTGCTGCTGGCGCTTCGGGCTTCAGGGACGCCTGGACCCAAAAGGGTGCCAGCCACATTAGGCAGGAGAATAAGCGTCGGCCTCGCAGGCCAGTCCGGAAGGGTATGTCGGGCACCAAGGGTATGCAGCCTGTGCGAGGGCTGGTGCCTCGTGTTCAGCATGTGCCACTTGTGGTACCAAGTGCACAGTCTATGTCAGTGAGGGTACCTCGTGTACGATCTGTGGCCATCCCTGTGCCAGTTAATGTGCCCCGGGCACAGCATTTGCCCGTTCCTGTCCACCAGGTGCAGCCTATGCCAATCACTGTGCCCCGGATACAGCCTATGCCTGTTCCTGTATGTCATGTACACCAAATGACAATTATGGGGCACCAGATACAGCGAATGTCAATCACTATGCCCCGGCTTCAGCCTATGCTGGAACCTGTGTCCCATGCACAGCCTATGCCATTCACTGTGCCAAATGTACAGCAAATGCCAGTTATTGTGCCCTGGGCACAGCCTATGCCAGTTATTGTGCCCCATGTGCAGCCTATGCCATTTACTGTGCCAAATGTACAGTGTGTGATAGTAATTGTGCTCTGGGCACAGCCTGTGTCTGTTCCTGTGCCCCATGCCCAGCCTATGCCAGTTTCTGTACTCCATGCCCAGCCTATGCCAGTTAGGGTGCCGCGCATGCCACATATGCCAGCATGTGGTGCACAGCCAATGCCGGTCTGCATGGCCTGTATGCAGTCCACACCAACTGCAGGGCCCCCTGCACAGCCTTTGCCAGTTTCGGTGTCCACGGTCCAGCCTATGCCAGTGCCGGTGCCCTGCCGCCACCTCCATGACAGGTTTACTGAGCAGCAGCTGCAGGAGCTGGAGCGCATTTTCCAGAGAAATCACTATCTCCGTGCTGAGGAAAGGTAAGCAGATTGTGTGGCCTCAGGTCATTAGAGGAGGAGCAAGCTGGTACAGAGAGGCCTCAGGCCCTCTGGCAGTTGTCCTTCTTGTCTTTACTTATAGCACAGTTTCGATTACTTTTTAAAGTGTTTTTGTCTGAGGGTCTTTTCTTGGGGGGAGGATCTGTGCCTCATGTCTGCAGGTCAGAGGGCAGCTTTGAATGACGTGGTTGTCTCCTTCCGAGGTGTGCATTAGAAGTTCAAAACCAGGCTAGCAGGCTAGCACCTTTATCTGCTGAGTAATCTGGTCGGTGTCCATTTTGCCCTCTAGAACTAGAAGCCACCCACAAAAGCCAGCCTGCCAGAGCCCTGCCTTACTCTCCTTGGGTTCAGGAATGGGAGTGGGAGCTATGCAAACTGGAAATGGAACTATTCTCATGTGGTGTCTAGGTGGACCAAGTCAAAACCTTTGTCAGTGTCCATGGATCTAAGTAAGGTCCTGGTAGGACAGGCCCAAGAAACTGAGGTGTGGTTGGAATAATACGGGGTGACATTCTGTCTTTGTTTACAATGTTGATAAGTTTGTACAAAGTGTATATTTTTGCTTTGTGTTTCATAATTATAAAGACATCAGCACATTTCACTTCATTGCTGTTTTTGGCAATTTTCTGGACATTTTTTGTGTCCTGCCCAAAGACAGTTGTCCATAAAGGTAAGATCAGTGTTGGCTATGGTGACTTCTCCCAGTAATCTTAGCATGGAGAAGGCCGACCCTGAGCTACAGTGTGTATGTGGGAGAGTGAGTTCCTAGAGGCCTGAGCTACAGAGAAGAACCCTATCTCATCACAGAAAAAAATAATCTGTTTATCAAACCAGACATGTGTGTCGTCCCAGCCCTTGAAGGTAGAGGAAGCTAGCACAGACATTCAAGGTCATCCTCAATTATGTGACTAAAGCCAGCCCACTCCCCAGGAGACCCTTTCACCAATGCTTTAGTCCTGGGTTTTGTTCTGTTGTTTTGTTTTGTTTTTCTTCTGATTTTCTTATGCAGGGTCTCACTCTGTAGCCAGGATGGCCTGGAACCTGCAGGGAACCTCTTGTTTAAATCTCCCTCATGCTGGGAATTCAGAACTGTGTGGTCAGCATTGAGAGATTATATAACCTTCATGTTGTGCCTGGTGTGATTTTAACACTCTATTTTCTGGGACTGACAAGAAGGCTCAGCAGGTAAAGGCTTAAGCTGGCCTGGGATCTAGAGAGAACCAAGTTCTTTCTGCTCTGATTTCCACAAGTACATTGTGGCCATGGGCAATCATGCACACACACACACACACACACACACACACAAGCACATACACACAGGCATGCAGGCACACACACTCGCACAGAAGCACACACACTAAATGAGGCAAATGTAACATCACTTGTTCATCATGATGATCACCATGTTGGACATCTTTATGTATAAACTGAACGTTAGGTATCCTCAGGTAATTTCCAAGAACCCATCTTCTATTATTTGTGTTTATCCTTCCACCATGGCGAACATCCTCACAAGGGTTCTTTGTGTGTGTGTGTGTGTTTGTAGCTCTTCTTTTGTATTGTGTTTTATTTGGAGGCCGTCTTATGTTCCCCCATACTCTGTGTTGGGAGCATTTCTTTAGAGGCTTTTGCTATCTATATTAATGTTTTAAATTGCATATTAGATATGTGCTTAGGGTTTATGTCTATTGATAGCACCTTGCTGAAGTACTAAACTGGCCTGTAGAAATTGACTGTCTTAGAGGGTAGGAAATTGAGACAAACATTTTAATAAACTTAAAGAGTCTTTTACATGCTTTACTTCTTCTGTGATGCCAAACACTGACTATATGCCATTTTTCTCTCAGGAAACATCTGGCATTATTAATGGGTGTGACGGAGGACAAACTGCAGGTGAGTAAGCAACAAAAAGCCGTTTGACAACATGGCCTCTCGAATGCTCCCTCAGGTCTAGGACATGTTTGCTCTGTGACTGAGGTTGTACTGTTGTGTTTGTCTCACCATGCCCCAAAATGACTCTTTAAGACAGATTTCTTTGAAAGTGTGTGTGTGTGTGTTTGTGTGTGTGTGTGTTTGTGTGTTTGCCAGATGTGTGTGTGACACACACCTATATTTGTTGCCCCATAACCGGAGTTACAAGTGACTGTGAGCCACGAGGCATAAGTGCTGGGAAATGAGTTCAGGTCCTCAAGAACAGCAAATGCTCTTAATCCTTGGGTCATCTCTGCAGCTGCCTCAAAGAGATTTGAAGCCTGTGGCCTGTGTGCATAGAAAGTGGAATCAGAAGGCTCACTATACAGCATGGGCACAAGTACCGTGGCACATAACTTACAGGCACATAACATACTCAGTTTGAGTATGTGGTTAGTTCACAGGCAGAACTCAGCTCCCATAGAGCTGATGGTTAGGAAGAGACTGATGGGAATGGGGAAAGCATAGAGTCCACATGCCTCGCCCTCCTGCTATTTTGACATGCCAAGTGAAGCCACACAGATAATGTGGCATTATAGTTCTCTGTAGCGTGCCAGTGCGTCTGCCTGAAAATTCTGCTAATGTCCTCCAGACTATGGTATGGTACGCTATGGTGTGGTGTGGTATGGTATGGTATGGTATGCTATGCTATGCTGTGCTGTGCTGTGCTGTGCTGTGCTGTGCTGTGCTGTGCTGTGCTGTGGTGTGCTGTGCTGTGCTGTGGTGTGCTGTGGTGTGGTGTGGTGTGGTGCGGTGCGGTATGGTATGGTATGGTATGGTATGGTATGGTATGGTATGGTATGGTGTGGTATGGTATGGTAAGGTATGGTATACAGAGAGAATTAAAGCATGCAATGTTTGCACATTTGTCCAGCGACTGTTTTGCAGTGTTGGGGACAGAAGCCATGGCCCCCCACATTCTAGACATGCACTGGGCCCTGTGCCAGCCCTCAGCCCCTCACAGAATTAGAGGACTGGGAACTCAGGATCTCCTGTGAAATATAATATTTAATTTAAATTATATTAATATAAATTATTGCAGTTAACTAACAGGACACCTTGTGTTTTCTGACTAAATATTTAATTGAGTAATTAACTAACTGAATTAATCCCAATTACTATCCCAAACAAATCCATCTTCCTCTCCTTGTAGAGATGGTTTAGGAAGAGAAGAGAGCAGATGTGGAGAGGGCAGAATCAGCCAGAGCCTAGTGGTGGTGATCCTCCTGGGACCGACTCCAGCTCTCTCTGAGATCGTGCAGGAGCCCTGGTGTGATGCCCCTGACCAGGAGCTGCTTGCAGTTGCATATTTTCTCTACCAACATGTTATTACATCTTTATCCCTAAGCACTTGTGTTTGAAATAAATAGATTCTCAGTTTATTTGCCTCATGTGTCTTCGAGTAGTTCAGTATGTGTGGCAGTCATCAAGGAAATGCCCTTTAAACAGAATGACAAGGTATCCTTCTGTGGGTGACATCACCGAGTAACCATCCATAGGCTTTTAGTATCACAAAAGCTTGTCAAGTGACACCATAGGTTTGCACTGACCTTTACATTTTCTTCTCCGTTGTTATGACATCTTCATCTTCACCCTGACCATATTGCACTACAGATGTTTAAGAGGGACAAGGACAATCCAGAAAGACAGCATTTATCCAGCCAGACCTTGGTCTAGCCGCATTGGGATTTCATACCCAGATGAACTCTGGGAGAAACTTTCCAAGAAACTACTCTCAGTTTTCTTGGGAAACAACAAAATGCATTCATTTGGGCAACTCCCAGGTTCATTTACTGTCATCCAATTTGTGGAAACTATAGGGCATTGGCAGCCGCTTTTCCAGAGGTCCTGCTGCTTCAGAGGGAACAGAAGAATCCTCTCATCCAGACCAGAAAGAAGCACCTTTCTCTTGCCTCCTACTGCTAGCAAAATTTTCTCCCCTTGAGGAGCTAACTGACATTTTTAAAAGTTGTATTTCTAAATTACCCCTCCTCGAGATTTCAGAAACACACTAATACTTAAAATATTTTTTTTATTTTTTAATATTAGTTACAGTTTGTTAACTTTGTATCCCTGCTGTATCCTCCCAAACCCACCCTCCCACCCTCATCACCTCCCTGCACCTTTCCAAGTCCCCTGATCAGGGAGAACCTCCTCCCTTTACATCTGATACCGGTTTATCAGGTGTCTTCAGGACTGGCTGCAAAGTCCTCCTCTATGGCCTAGCAAGACTGCTCCTCCCGGGGGGGGGGGCTAAAGAGCCCGCCATCGAGTTCATGTCAGAAACAGTCCCTGTTCCCCTTACTAGGGTACCCACTTGGATACTGAGCTACCAAGGGCTACATCTGAGCAGGGGCTCTTGTTTCTTGTGAGGGTTTCTCCAGACAGGGACTCTAAGACTCTGGTGTCTTGGGACACACAGTTCTGTCTGTAAGGAGTAGTTGGTACAATGCAGGCCTCTGGGCTGGTGGAGTGTGCGCCTGCCTGCTAGTCTGCGGGGGCTGGGTTCCCAATAACTCTGTCCTCCCTGCTTGGGCCCGGATCTGTGATGGGTGGGCGTACTTGCCTGTTTGTGATTTGCAGTCTGCTAGACTTTCCCCAGGCATAGCCTAGGTGACCCCAGCAGCATGGTTTCTTCTTTCCCTGTGGGGCCCTCTCCGGGCAGGGGTTCCCAGTCCCTGTTGCACTGGGGCGCGCAGCTCGTCTGTACTGGTGAGCTGGGCGCGCAGCTCTCAGCGCGGCAGGAGATCAGTTGCTATGGCAGTGGGTACCCGAAGTCTGTGAGACTTTCCAGGGAAAGACTGGGTGACCCGTGATCAGACTCACAACTTTGCTTCCCAGTGAGGTTTTCTTGCGACTGGGACTCCCAGTCTCAGGCACCCTTGTGTTCACCAATCAGCCTGGGAAATTGATCAGGACATGCAGGCTTGCGGCTCCAGCCCGGAGACCCAAAGCCCAAGTTACCTGGGATTTCTTCCGGGTTCTGGCTGGGTAGCGGAGAGTGGACCCGACCGATTCCCATGCCGTGGGAGCCTCCCCTCACCTGGGAAAAAAGATCGCTGCAGTTTTAGGGCCCAGAGTTCAGTCTCCTGGTCGCTGCACGGAGAGTGCTGTCCCGCTTCTCAGACAGTGCTCTCCCGGCGCTGCCATCTTGGCTCCTCAGCAGGTGCTCTTAATCAACACCATCACTCCATCTCCTTTGTTGGCTGAGCTTTTTCTGTGTCTGATTCCTTTGCAGCAGAACTTGAAGCACCCAGCTCTGTCTTAAATGTGTTAGCCTTCTCTAAACCTGTAGCAAGAATTCAATGAGTATTGTGAATGCCTACTATATATCACACACCTACTGTTTGTTTTCATGTTCTAAATATAGTGTTAGAGCAGACTCACTCTAGAGGAGCAAACACACTTCAAAAGACAGATTTCTTTTTTTTTATTTTTATTTTTATATTAATCACAGCTTATTTACTTTGTATCCCAGCTGTAACCCCCTTCCTCATTCCCTACCAATTCTACCCTGCTTCCCTCATCTCCTCCCTGCCCCTTTCCAAGTCCACTGATAAGGGAGGTCCTCCTCCCCTTCCATCTGGCCCTAGCTTATCAGGTATATTCAGGACTGGCTGCAATGTCCTCCTCTGTGGCCTGGCAAGACTGCTTCTCCCTCCGGGGTGTGGGGAGGTCAAAGAGCCAGCCATTGAGTTCATGTCAGAAATAGTCCCTGTTTCCCTTACTAGAGAACCCACTTGGATACTGAGCTACCATTGGCCAAATCCGAGAAGGGTTTCTAGGTTATATCCATACATGGTCCTTGGTTGGAGAAACAGTCTCATAAAAGACCCCTGTGCCCAGATATATTTGGTCCTTGTGGAGTTCAGTAAAAGAAAAAAAAAAGAATGTCATCACTTTGTAATTTTTATCTACTTAGAAGATTTCGCTGGGATATACAAGCTGTTCGAGACAAAAATAAAGTTGTTGGAGCTTGTTGAAGCTTACTTCATCCACCAAGTATGTATGTGTGAGAGTATGATCGTTTTCCCCTTTTCTTTTCTCCCCCCTCCCCCCTGCTACAAGCAGTACCAGCCCGCAGCCATCAGCCACAGGGAGTTTTGGCCCTGAGAATCAAGCTTTGTATGCTCAGAGAAACATCTACTGGGAGGTCAGGCACCAACTCTATGCCCCACCTCAGTTTACCTTGTGAAGTCAAAGCTGGCCTTTGACACATTACCCTCAGAAACATCTTGCCAAAATGTAAGAAATCAGTAGGAAAAAAGTCAGAAGTTCAAAAATCAGTTTCATGAGGCTAATGATCTCCTGTTCAGACCACCTGAAGCAGAAAGGCCTAAGGCCAAGGAAAGTCACTCCAGCTTTGGGAGTCAGGAAATAATGCCCACATATGGAAAATCCAAAAAGAAAATCCTTGAGCCATGGAGGACCAAAGAATCCTGGGGCTTTTATCTAACCACTAAAAATCCTCCTATCGTCCAGAATGAGCCCGCTTCTGGATATTTGGACTGCCTTTTGGAGTTTGGGGAATTGGGGTCTCCTTTGAACATAACGATTTTCTTTATTTCCTGAGATATGGGCTCATGTAGCCCTTACCGTCTCAAATTTGCTAGAGAGCTGAAAAACGATCTTGAATTCCTGATCCTCCCAACTGATATGTGCTACCATGTCTAGTAGCTTTCATGTTCTTGCCACTTGGAACACTCCAGCTGTATTTGATGCTCATCAAAGCCCAGTTATGGATATATGTCTCAGAAAGTTCAGCAATCCAGTGGCCCCTCCTCCCCAACCTTATATTTCTAAGAAACAGATCGAGGACTGTGGCATGCTTGTAACTGTGCACTTATCAGTGTTAATAAGAAATCTGTCTTTTCACACATGGTATATACTCACTTATAAGTGGGTACTAGACCTATAAGATAGGACAAACATACTAAAATCTGTACACCTAAAGAAGATAAACAAGAAAGAGGACCCAAGATAAGATAATCAATCCTCATTTAGAAAGACAAATGAGATGGACATTGGATGTAGGAGAAAACAAGTAACAGGACAGGAGCCTACCACAGAGGGCCTCTGAAAGACTCCACCTTGCAGTGTATCAAAGCAGGTACTGAGACTCATAACCAAACATTGGTCAGAGAGCATGGAATCATATGAAAGAAGGAGGAGTTAGTAAGACCTGGAGAAGACAGGAACTCCACAAGGACCAAATATATCTGGGCACAGGAGTCTTCTCTGAGACTGTTTCTCCAACCAAGGACCATGTATGGATATAACCTAGAAACCCTTCTCGGATTTGGCCAATGGTAGCTCAGTATCCAAGTGGGTTCTCTAGTAAGGGAAACAGGGACTATTTCTGACATGAACTCAATGGCTGGCTCTTTGACCTCCCCACACCCCGGAGGGAGAAGCAGTCTTGCCAGGCCACAGAGGAGGACATTGCAGCCAGTCCTGAATATACCTGATAAGCTAGGGCCAGATGGAAGGGGAGGAGGACCTCCCTTATCAGTGGACTTGGAAAGGGGCAGGGAGGAGATGAGGGAAGCAGGGTAGAATTGGTAGGGAATGAGGAAGGGGGTTACAGCTGGGATACAAAGTAAATAAGCTGTGATTAATATAAAAATAAAAATAAAAAAAAGAAATCTGTCTTTTGAAGTGTGTTTGCTCCTCTAGAGTGAGTCTGCTCTAACACTATATTTAGAACATGAAAACAAACAGTAGGTGTGTGATATATAGTAGGCATTCACAATACTCATTGAATTCTTGCTACAGGTTTAGAGAAGGCTAACACATTTAAGACAGAGCTGGGTGCTTCAAGTTCTGCTGCAAAGGAATCAGACACAGAAAAAGCTCAGCCAACAAAGGAGATGGAGTGATGGTGTTGATTAAGAGCACCTGCTGAGGAGCCAAGATGGCAGCGCCGGGAGAGCACTGTCTGAGAAGCGGGACAGCACTCTCCGTGCAGCGACCAGGAGACTGAACTCTGGGCCCTAAAACTGCAGCGATCTTTTTTCCCAGGTGAGGGGAGGCTCCCACGGCATGGGAATCGGTCGGGTCCACTCTCCGCTACCCAGCCAGAACCCGGAAGAAATCCCAGGTAACTTGGGCTTTGGGTCTCCGGGCTGGAGCCGCAAGCCTGCATGTCCTGATCAATTTCCCAGGCTGATTGGTGAACACAAGGGTGCCTGAGACTGGGAGTCCCAGTCGCAAGAAAACCTCACTGGGAAGCAAAGTTGCGAGTCTGATCACGGGTCACCCAGTCTTTCCCTGGAAAGTCTCACAGACTTCGGGTACCCACTGCCATAGCAACTGATCTCCTGCCGCGCTGAGAGCTGCGCGCCCAGCTCACCAGTACAGACGAGCTGCGCGCCCCAGTGCAACAGGGACTGGGAACCCCTGCCCGGAGAGGGCCCCACAGGGAAAGAAGAAACCATGCTGCTGGGGTCACCTAGGCTATGCCTGGGGAAAGTCTAGCAGACTGCAAATCACAAACAGGCAAGTACGCCCACCCATCACAGATCCGGGCCCAAGCAGGGAGGACAGAGTTATTGGGAACCCAGCCCCCGCAGACTAGCAGGCAGGCGCACACTCCACCAGCCCAGAGGCCTGCATTGTACCAACTACTCCTTACAGACAGAACTGTGTGTCCCAAGACACCAGAGTCTTAGAGTCCCTGTCTGGAGAAACCCTCACAAGAAACAAGGAACAAAGCAAAGGGGACGGACTAAGGCAACCCAGTATATCCCCAGAAAAGGTCCCACAGACTGGCCCAACCCAGGGAACTGCTGTGCGCTAGATAGCCTGCTGTTACCAGGAGAGCAGTACTCACCCGCCACAGATTACCTCTTGGGTTCTGGGGCACAGAGCCCCAACCTCAGACCTACAAAAGACCGGGAACCCTGAGATCAACCCCCAGATACTGCTCCAAGGGGCAACCAGTTATCCCTAACAAAACTGACCAAACCATAGGACACACAGGTTACAGCAGCTGATCACTAAATTTACAGCAAGAAACCCAGAAGGAGGGCAGCTGTCTCCAGGATTTCTCCCGATGAGAGGAAAGCCCTCTTGACTAATCAGGACCACAGTTACCACCCAGATCTCTATGCCTGAGGTGAGCTGTAGCAACTCCTGAAAAACACCGGCCATCCAGTGACTATACCCAAAAAGCTGAGAAGGCTTCCTTCAGGAAAAAACATCTTCCTGCCAAAGGGATTCTCTCCACTACAACAGTCCAGGAACAACCAGAAACTAAATTCAAACAACTAAGATAGCCCAATGGGTAGAGGACAGCGTAAAAGTTCAATCAACAAAAGCCAGAGCAATATGGCATCTTCAGAACCCAGTTATCCAGGGGCAAATAGCTCTAGACACCCCAGCATAATTGAAATTAAAGGAGATGACCTAACATCTATGCTCATGAAGAAGATAACAGAGGAAAGAAATAAAAAACGAAAAGAAATAGAGGAAGCTGCAGCCAAACAGTTTGTGGCCTTTAGAGAGGAAATGCTTAAATCACTCAATGAAATAAAAGAAACAGTGGATTGTTCAAACAAACAGCTGAAGGAATTGACAGAAAAACATGAAAATACAGTCAGACAGGTGAAGGAAATCAACAAATAGCTCAAGACCTGAAGATAGAATTGGAAAAATTAAAAAAAAAAAAAAAAAAAAAAAAAAAAACACAAATGGAAGAAATTGTGGAGAGAAAGAACTTAGGGAAGAAAACAGGAACTACAGAGGTTAGCATGACCAATAGGCTACAAGAAATGGAAAAAAGAATCTCAGGTGTAGAAGATACAATGGAAGAAATAGATGTATCTATCAAAGAAAATGTTAAATCTAAAAAGTTCCTGACACAGACCGTCCAAGAAATTCAAGACAACATAAAAAGACAAAACCTAAGAATAATAGGAATAGAGGAAAAAGAAGATTCCCTGCACCAAGGCCCAGAAAATATCTTCAACAAAATCATTGAAGAAAATTTCCCCAACTTAAAGGAGAGGCCAATAAGAACACAAGAGGCCTATAGAACACCCAATAAATTAGACCAGAAAAGAAAATCCTCCTGCCACATAATAATCAAAACTGTAAGTATACAGAACAAAGAAAACATACTAAAAGCTGCAAGAGAAAAAGGCCAAGTAACATATAATGGCAAACCCATTAGAATCACACCTGACTTTTCAACAGAGACTATGAAAGCCAGAAGGGCCTGGGCAGATATCACGCAGACCCTAAGAGAACACAGATGTCAGCCCAGGCTACTATACCCTGCAAAACTCTCAGTCCTCATAGACGGAGAAAACAAGATATTCAATGACAAAAACAAATTTCAACAATACCTACAAACAAATCCAGCATTACAGAACACACTAGAAGGGAAAATACAACCCAAGAAAACTAGCTACATCCAAGAAAACACAGGAAATTAATAACCCCACTACAGTAAAAGAAAAAGCAACCAAACACACAACCATATGACCACAGCCAACATCAAAGTCAAAGGATCTAACAGCCACTGGTCATTAATCTCTCTCAATATATATGGACTTAATTCTCTAATAAAAAGACACAGACTAACAGAATGGATGCTTAAACAAAACCCAGAAATCTGTTGTATACCAGAAACACACCTAAGTCACAAAGATAGACATTACCTGAGGGTAAAGGGATGGATGATGGCTTTCCAAGCAAAGGGATGCAAGAAGCAAACAGAAGTAGCCATTCTAATATCTGATAAAATAGACTTTCAACCAAAATTAATCAAAAGAGATGGGGAAGGACACTTCATACTCATCAAGGGAAAATGCCACCAAGAAGACATCACAATCCTGAACATCTATGCCCCAAATACAAGGGCACCCACATTTGTGAAAGAAACATTGATAAAACTTAAACCACACATAGATCCCCCACACACTAATAGTGGGAGACTTCAACACCCCACTCTCAACAAAGGACAGGTCAACTAAACAGATATTAAACAAAGAAGCAATATCTCTAACAGAGGTCATGAACCAAATGGACCTAACAGACATTTACAGAACCTTACACCCAAACACAAAAGAATTTACCTTCTTCTCAGCACTTCATGGAACCTTCTCCAAAATAGACCACATAGTTGGTCACAAAGCAAGCCTAAACAGATACAAGAAGATTGAAATAATCCCTTGTATCCTGTCTGATCACCATGGAATAAAGCTGGACCTCAATAACAACAGAAATAGCAAAAAGCCTACACACACATGGAAACTGAACAACATGCTCCTAAATGACATCTGAGTCAGGGAGAAAAAAAGAAAGAAATTAAAGTCTTCCTAGAACTCAATGAAAATAAAACAAAACATACCCAAACTTATGGGACACAATGAAAGCAGTGCTAGAGGAAAGTTCATAGCACTAAGTGCCTTCAAGAAGAAATTTGAGACAGCTCATTCAAGCAACTTAATGGCTCACTTAAAAACCCTAGAAAAAGAAGAAGCAGACACACCAAAAAGGAGTAGACGGCTGGAAATAATCAAACTCAGGGCTGAAATCAATCAATTGGAAACAAATAAAACAATTCAAAGAATCAATGAAACCAAGAGCTGGTTCTTTGAGAAAATCAACAAGATAGACAAACCCTTAGCCAAGCTGACTAAAAGGCAGAGAGACACCATCCAAATCAACAAAATCAGAAATGAAAAGGGGGACATAACTACAGACACTGAGGAAATTCAAACAATAATTAGGACTTAATTCAAAAGTCTATACACAACAAAATTTGAAAATTTAAATGAAATGGACAATTTTCTTGATCCATTCGACTTACCAAAGCTAAATCAGGACCAGGTAAATCAATTAAATAGTCCTATATCCCCCAAGGAAATAGAAGCAGTCATCGAAAGTCTCCCATCCAAAAAAAAGCCCAGGACCTGATGGTTTCAGCACAGAATTCTACCAGACATTCAAAAAAGAGCTAACTCCAGTTCTCTTCAAACTATTCCACAAAATAGAAACAGAAGGAACATTACCAAACTCATTCTGTGAAGCCACAGTCACCTTGGTACCTAAACCTCACAAAGACCCAAAAAAAAAAGAGAACTTCAGGCCAATCTCCCTTATGAACATTGATGCAAAAATACTCAACAAAATACTCGCAAACCGAATACAAGAACACATCAAAGATATCATCCACCATGACCAAGTAGGCTTCATCCCAGGTATGCAGGGGTGGTTCAATATACGGAAATCCATCAATGTGATCCACCATATTAACAAACTGAAAGAAAAAAACCACATGATAATCTCCCTAGATGCTAAAAAAGCATTTAACAAAATCCAACATCCATTCATGTTTAAAGTACTGGAGAGATACAAGGCACATATCTAAACATAGTAAAGGCCATATATAGCAAACCTATAGCCAACATCAAATGGAATGGAAAGAAACTTAAAGCAATCCCACTGAAATCCGGAACAAGACAAGGCTGTCCACTCTCTCCATATATCTTCAACATAGTTCTGGAAGTCCTTGCTAGAGCAATAAGACAGTTGAAGGAGATCAAGGACATACAAATTGGAAAGGAAGAAGTCAAAGTATCACTGTTTGCAGATGATATGATAGTATACCTGAGTGACCCCAAAAACTCTACCAGGGAACTCCTACAGCTGATAAAAACACCTTCAGCAAAGTGGCTAGATACAAAATTGACTCAAAAAAATCAATAGCCCTACTGTATACAAAAGACCAAAGGGCTGAGAAAGAAATTAGGGAAACAACACCCTTCATAATAGCCACAAATAACATAAGGTAACTTGGAGTAACCCTAACCAAGGAAGTCAAAGACTTGTATGAAAAAAATTTCAAGGCTCTGAAGAAATAATTAGAAGAAGATATCAGAAGATGGAAAGATCTCCCATGCTCATGGCTTGGCAGGATCAACATAGTAAAAATGGCCATCTTACCAAAAGCAATCTACAAATTCAACGCAATTCCCATCAAATTACCAACACAATTCTTTACAGACCTGGAAAGAAAAATTCTCAACTTCATATAAAATAACAAGAAACCCAGAATTGCTAAAACAATCCTCTACAATAAAAGATCTTCCGGAGGTATCTCCATCCCTGATCTTAAGTTGTACTATAGAGCAACAGTTTTAAAAACTGCATGGTACTGGCATAGAAACAGAATGGTGGATCAATGGAACCGAACAGAGGACCCAGAAATAAACCCACACACTTATGGACACCTGATCTTTGACAAAGACACCAAAACCATAAAATGGAAAAAAGATAGCATCTTCAACAAATGGTTCTGGTCCAAATGGATGTCTACATGTAGAAAAATGAAAATAGATCCATACTTATCACCCTGCACAAAACTGAAGTCCAAGTGGATCAAAGACCTCAACATGAAACCAGACACATTAAATCGGCTAGAAAAAAAAGTGGGGAATACCCTAGAACTCATTGGTACAGGAGAAAACTTCCTGAACAGAACACCAACAGCACAGGCTCTAAGAGCAACAATCAATAAATGGGACCTCATGAAACTGAAAAGCTTCTGCAAAGCAAAGGACACCGTCATCAAAACAAAGCGACTGCCTACAGATTGGGAAAGAATCTTCACCAACCCTTTATCTGATAGAGGACTCATATCCAGTATATATAAAGAACTAAAGAAGCTGAAAAGCAGAAAACCAAGTAATCCACTTAAAAAAATGGGGAACAGAGCTAAACAGAGAATTCTCTGGAGCGGAATATCAAATGGCAGAGAAGCACTTAAAGAAATGCTCAACCTCATTAGCCATTAGGGAAATGTAAATCAAAACAACCCTGAGATTTCACCTTACACCCATCAGAATGGCCAAGATCAAAAACTCAAGTGACAACACATGTTGGAGAGGTTGTGGAGAAAGGGGAACCCTTCTCCACTGCTGGTGGGAATGTGAACTTGTACAATCACTCTGGAAATCAATCTGGCGCTTTCTCAGACAACTAGGAATAGCGCTTCCCCAAGATCCAGGCATACCACTCCTGGGCATATATCCAAAAGAGGCTCAAGTACACAAAAAAGACATTTGCTCAACCATGTTTGTAGCAGCTTTATTTGTAATACCCAGAAGCTGGAAACAGCCCAGATGCCCCTCAACTGAAGAATGGATGCAGAAACTGTGGTACATCTATACAATGGAGTATTACTCAGCGATGAAAAATAAGGAAATCATGAAATTTACAGGTAAATGGTGGGACCTGGAAAAGATCATCCTGAGTGAGTTGTCCCAGAAGCAAAAAGTCACACACGGTATATACTCACTCATATAGACATACAACATAGGACAAACCCACTAAAATCTGTGCATCTAAAGAAACTAAGCAAGAGAGAGGACCCTAATCTCAAGAGAGATTGACCCTAAAAGGTCAATCCCCATCCTGAAAGGCAAAGAGGATGGACATCAGAAGAAGAAGAAAACAGGAAACAACCTAGGAACCTTCTACAGAGGGCTTCTGAAAACCAGGAGAAGAAAACAGGAAACAAACTTAGAAACCCACCACAGAGGGCCTCTGAAAGCCTCTGCCCTATAGACTATCAAAGCAGATGCTGAGCCTGATGGTCAACTGTTGGGCAGAGTGAATGGAATTTTATGTAAGAAGTGGGAAATAGTAAGAGCTGGAGAGGACAGGGTCTCCACAAAGAGAGCAACAGAACAAGAAAATTTGAACACATGGAACTTCCCAGAGACTCATACTCCAACCAAGGATTATTCATGGAGATAACCTAGAACCCCTGCACAGATGTATCCCATGGCAGTTCAGTGTCTAAGTGGGTTACATAGTAATGGGAAGAGGGACTGCCTCTGACATAATCTGATTTGCCTGCTCTTTGATCACCTCCCCCTGAGGGGGGAGCAGCCTTACCAGGCCACAGTAGAGGACAATGCAGCCACTTTTGATATGAATTGATAGACTAAGATCAGAAAGGAGAGGAGAACCTGCCGTATTAGTGGACTTGGGGAGTGGCATGCATGCAGAAAGGGGAGGGAGGGTGGGATCAGGAGGGGAGGAGGGAGGGGCTTATGGTTGGATACAAAATGAATAAAGTGTACTTAATAAAATAAAATAAAAAATATATTTCATCTTAAAAAAATAAATAAAATAAACAAAAAAAGAGCACCTGCTGCTCTTGCAGACATGAGAGGTCCAGTTCCCAGCACCTAAAGGACAGCTTCCATCTTCAATTTGAGTTCCAAAAGATCAGATATCCTTTTCTGGTCTCCTGGTGCACAGACATTCATGCAGACAAACACTCATAAAATCTGTCTGTCCTAGGCAGATTTCACATAAGCTGACTGGAGTGATCCTGTAGGAATTTGATTACTTGGTAGGTATTAAGTCAATGGACAAGAATGAAGGACTAGGGTTGAGATGCCCACTATAGTTCGTCAGATTCTCTCAAAGTCACAGCAAAGCAGCATGAAAGGAAAACATTTCCTATGTTTTAATCAGCAGTGGAATGGGATGCTGTATTCCCAGGGAGCTATCAAGATAAGTACAGGAAGGGAAACTGAGCTCAGGGTCAGGGCTAGCCCAAGGTTAGAGCATACAGCCTACCTCTGAATCCTGACTAGACACTGGACTGTAAGATCTGTGGCCTGGGGTGGTGTAAGAAGAGATCAGACTAGCAAGTTTTTCAGTTAGGACTTAAAGCATGGGCCAAGATTGAAGGCACTCACTAAAATGCAGCATGAGAAAGTGGAATTCATAGACAACAACAAGGTGGGGCAGCGGGGGAGGGGGTCTGTAGGCAGAAAACTACCTCTGTAACGAGCATTCTGGGTGAACAAAGCTAACAGGACTTGGCCCCAGTCAGGTCAGCATTTCCAGACTTCTGCTGGGTGTCTACAATGGTGAGGACGTTGAGAGTGCTCAGCTATGCAGGACAGCGAAACTGACTGAGCTAAACCTGGACCAGGTAGACACAAAGTCAGAAGTTCAGAGTCCAGGCCCAGTCTCACAAACTGAATTTAAGAACACATCAAATATATCATCCACCATGATCAAATAAGCTTCATCCCGGAAATGCAGGAATGGTTCAAAATGAAAATCTATTAATATAATCCACCATATAAACAAACTCAAGGGAAAAAAAATCACATGATCATCTCATTAGATGCAGAAAAGGCCTTTGACAAAGTCCAACACTACTTCATGATGAAAGTCTTGGAGAGATCAGGGATATAGGGCTCATCCCTGAATATAATGAAGGCTATATGCAGGAAGCTGATTGCCAACATCAAATTAAACGGAGA
Source organism: Meriones unguiculatus (assembly GCF_030254825.1). Classification (NCBI taxonomy): domain Eukaryota; kingdom Metazoa; phylum Chordata; class Mammalia; order Rodentia; family Muridae; genus Meriones; species Meriones unguiculatus. The sequence goes on along the minus strand of NC_083369.1, from coordinate 77,995,337 downwards.
GAAATTCAAAGCAATTCCACCAAAATCAGGACAAGAAAAGACTCTTCGCTCTCTCCTTACCTCTTCAATATAGTATTTTAAGTTCTAGATAGAACAATAAGACAACTAAAGGAGATCAAAGGAATACATATTAGAAAGGAAGAATTCAAAGTATTACAATTGCAGACAATATGATAGTATACATAAGCGACCCCAAAAATTCTATCAGAGAACTGCTACAGCTTTAGCAAAGTGGATGGATACCAGACCTGGAGAGTACAGGAGCTCCACAAGGAAAGCAACAAAGCCAAAATATCTGGGGTCAGGGTTATTTTCTGAGACTGATAAGACAACCAAGGTCCATTCATGGATATAACCTAGAGCCCCTGCTCAGATGTAGCCCATGGCAGCTCAGTATCCAAGTAGGTAACCTAGTAAGGGGAACAGGGACTATCTCTGACATGAACTCAGTGGCTGGATCTTTGACCACTACCCCCCTGATGGAGGAGCAGCCTTGCCAGGCCACAGAGGAGGACATTGCAGCCAGTCCTGATGAGACCTGATAAGCTAGGGTCAGATGGAAGGGAAGAGGACCTCCCCTATCAGTTGAATTGGAGATGGGCATGGGAGGAAATAAGGGAGGGAAGGTGGTATTGGGAGGGATTGAGGAAGGAGGCTATAGCTGGTAAATGAAGTGAATAAAATGTAATTAATGTAAAAACATAAAAATTTAATTTAAAAAAACATACAAAAAAGCAGTAGCTCTCCTGTACACAAACGACAAATGGTCTGAGAAAGAAATTAGGGAAACCACACCTTTTACAATAGCCACTAATAAAAAACTATCTTGGTGTAACTCTAACCAAGTGAGTGAAAGACATATATGACAAGAACTTCAACTCTCTGAAGAAGGAAATTGAAGAAGATATCAGAAGATGGAAAGATGTTCCATGCTCATGGATCAGTTTAATATACTAAATAATACAGTGAAAATGGCCATCTTACCAAAGGCAATCTATAGATTCAATGCAATACCCATCAAAATACCAACATAGTTATTAACAGACCTTAAAAGAACAATTCTACACTTCATATGAAAAAAAAAAAAAAAAACAGAAGAGCTATAACAATCATATACATGAAAAGTTTCTGGGGTTATCTCCGTCCCTGACTTCAAGCTATACTACAGAGCAACAGTAATAAATACTGCATGGTACTGGCATTAAAATAGACTGGTTGATCAATGGAATCAAATAGAAGACCCAGAAATAAACCCACATATCTATGGTCACTAGATTTTTGACAAAGCAGCCAAAACCATGCAATGTAAAAAAGACAGCATCTTCAACAAATGGTACTGGTCTAACTGGATGTCTACATGTAAAAAATGCAAATAGATCCATATTAATCTCCCTGAACAAAACTCAAATCCAAGTGGATCAGAGACCTCAAGATAACACCAGACACATTAAATCTGTTAGAAGAGAAAGTTGGAAAGAGTCTCAAACTCATTGGCATAGGAGACAACTTCCTGAACAGAACACCAACAGTTCAGGCTCTAAGAGCAACAATTAATAAACGGGACCTTTTGAAACTGAAAGTCTTCTGTAAGGAAAAGGACACTGTCAATAGAATGAAAAGACAGTCTACAGACTGGGAAAAAAATCTTCACTAATCCTACATCTGACAAAGGGCTAGTATACAAAATATATAATGAACTCAAGAAATCAAACACCAATAAATAATCAAACCCAATTTAAAAATTGGGCACAGACCTAAACAGAGAGTTGTCAACAAAGGAATCTCAAATGGCTGAGAAGCACTTAAAAATATGCTCAACTTCCCTAGTCATCAGGAAAATGGAAATCAAACAGTTCTGAGATTCCATCTCACACAAGTCAGAATGGCTAAGATCAAAATCTCAAATGACAGCTCTCCTTTCTGGAGAGGATGTGGAGAAAGGGGAACACTCCTCCATTGCTGGTGTGAGTGTAAACTTGTACAATCACTTTGGAAATCATTCTGGCACTTTCTCAGAAAATTGGGAATAGCTTTACCACAAGACCCAGCTATACCTCTCCTGGGTATATATCCAAAAGATGCTCCACCATACAAGAAGGATATTTATTCAACTGCATTCATAGCAGCTTTATTCACAATAGCAAGACTCTAGAAACAGCCTAGGCATCCCTCAATGGAAGAATGGATAAAGAAACTGTTGCACAGAACCTGGAAACAACCCAGATGTCCATCAACGGAGGAATGGGTACAGAAATTGTGGTATTTTTACACAATGGAATACTACTCAGCAATCAAAAAGGAGGAAATCATGAAATTTGCAGGCAAATGGTGGGATCTAGAAAAGATCATTCTGAGTGAAATATCCCAGAAGGAGAAAGACAAACATGGTATATACTCACTTATATAGACCTATAAGATATGATAAACATAATGAAATCTATACACCTAAAAAAGATAATCAAGAGAGTGGACGTGGGGTAAGATGATCAATCCTCATTTAGAAAGACATATGGGATGTGCATTGAACGTATGACAGGAGTCTACTGAAGGCATCTGAAAGACTCCAACTAGCAGTGTTTTCAAAGCAGATACAAAGACTCATAACCAAACCTTCGCAGAGTGCAGGGAATCATATGAAAGAAGGGGAGTTAGTCTGATGGGGAAAGGATAGGAGCTCCACAAGGACCAAATATATCTGGGCACAGGGTCTTTTCTGAGACTGACATTCAACCAAGGACCATGTATGGATATAACCTAGAACCTCCGCTCAGATGTAGCCCGTGGTAGCTCAGTATCCAATTGGTTTCCCAAAGTGAGGGGAACAAGGACTATTTCTAACAGGAACTCAATGACTGGCTCTTTGACCTCCCCACCCCCCAAGGGAGGAGCAGTCCTGTTAGGCCACAGAGGAGGGCTTTGCAGCCAGTCCTTAAGATACCTGATAAAACAGGATCAGATGAATGGGGAGGAGATCCCCCCCCATCAGTGGACTTGGAAAGGGGCACGATGGAGATAAAGGAGGGAGGGAGGGACTGGGAGGGAATGAGGGAGCAGGACACGGCTGGGATACAGAGTTAATAAAATGTAACTGATAAGAAAAAAAATAAAATTAAAAAAAAAAGAAACTGTGGCACATTTAAACAATGGAATACTACTCAGCTATTAAAAACAAAGAAATCATAAAATTTGCAGGCAAATGGATGAACTAGAAAAGATCATCCTGAGTGAAGTAACACAGACCCAGAAAGACACTCATGATATGTACTCACTTAAAAGTGGATTTTAGCCATATATTACAGGATAAGCATACTACAAGGTTCAGACCCAAAGAAGATAAGAAACATAGAGGATTCAATGGAGGATGCATAAAAATCACTCAGAAGGGGAGATAGACTAGACAGAGGTAGTGGCTGAAGAGAGGGAACAAGGTAGGAGAGGGGGCACAGCATATTAAGAATGTAGAGATCAGACCTGGAGAGAAACAGGGTGAGAGGACAAAAAGAGTGCAGAGAACAGAGAAACAGAGGTGGGGTTATTTCTGTGGCAATCTGGAGACCTAAGTTTGGGTAAGGTCCTGGGAGGATATGAGGGGGACTCAAGTAGAGACTCCTAGTAGCAGAGACCAACTAGACCAAAGACTAGGCTCCTAACAGAGGGAGGGAAATACCACCCACAAAAAAATTTCTACCCAAAATTTACTCAGACTACAAGATGTGCAGGGATAAAGACAGAGCAAATATAGCAAATGGAGCCCAACCAAAGACTCAGCCTATCAGAGAGTTCTGTCCCCTGACACTATGAAGGATACTCTGCTAAGCTTGCAGGACTGAGAGGCTTTACCCAGCAGTGCCTCAATACAGATGCTGAAACGCACAGCCAAACATTGGTCAATGCATAGGGAGTCTTGGAGAATAGTAGGAGGAAAGAAAAAAGAACCTGCAAGTGACAGGAACTCCACAAGAAGACCTACAGAGCCAACTAACCAGAGTTGCTGTGACTGAAGCATCAACCAAGGACCATGCATGAACTGGACCTAGGCCCCCTAACAACGATATAGAAGATGGGCACCTTAGGCTTCCTGGACCTAGGCTCCCTACCAAAATATAGCAGATGGGCACCTTAGGCTTCATGTGTGTCCTATAGTAAGAGAAGTAGGGATTGCAACAGCCTCAGACTCACTTGCCAGCTTTTTTTATCACTTCCCCCTGGCAGGGGAAGAGGACATGTTCAGTCGTGATGCAACTTGATGAGCTGGGGTGGGTGGGAAAGGGAGATCCACTATTCTGAGGAAAAGGGAAGGGAGATGGGGAAGGAGGGAGGGCCAAGGTAAGGAGAAATGTAGCTACAACAATGATGTAAAGTGAATTTTAAAAGATGGCTTTAAAACAGCCTAGCTTTTATAATATCATAATTTCAATGTTATGAATGTCCTACTTAGAAATGAGCATTCATCACCTATTTTTTTTAAATTTTTCATCAATTACACTTTATTCATTCTGCATCCCCCCATAAGCCCCTCCCTCCTCCCCTCTCAATCCCACCCTCCCTCCTCCCTCTGCTTGCATGCCACTCCCCAAGTCCACTAATAGGGGAGGTTCTCCTCTCCTTTCTGATCTTAGTCTGTCAGTTCACATCAAAAGTGGCTGCATTGTCCTCTACTATGGCCTGGTAAGGCTGCTCCCCCCCAGGGGAAGGTGATCAAAGAGCAAGCCAATCAGATTATGTCAGAGGCAGTCCCTCTTCACATTACTATGTAACCCAATTGGACTCTGAACTGCCCTGGGCTACATCTGTGCAAGGGTTCTAGGTTATCTCCATGAATAGTCCTTGGTTGGAGTATGAGTCTCTGGGAAGTTCCCTGTGTTCAAATTTTCTTGTTCTGTTGCTCTCCTTGTGGAGACCCTGTCCTCTCCAGCTCTTACTATTTCCCAGTTCTTACCTAAAATTCCATTCACTCTGCCCAACAGTTGCCCATCAGGCTCAGCATCTGCTTTGATAGTCTGAAGGGCAGAGGCTTTCAGAGGCCCTCTGTGGTAGGTTCCTAGGTTGTTTCCTGTTTTCTTCTTCTTCTGATGTCCATCCTCTTTGCCTTTCTGGATGGGGATTGGACATTTTAGTTAGGGTCCTCTCTCTTGCTTAGTTTCTTTAGATGCACAGTTTTTAGTGGGTTTGTCCTATGTTGTATGTCTATATGAGTGAGTATATACCATGTGTGTCTTTTTGCTTCTGGGACAACTCACTCAGGATGATCCTTTCCAGATCCCACCATTTACCTGCGAATTTCATGATTTCCTTATTTTTCATTGCTGAGTAATATTCCATTGTGTAGATGTACCACAATTTCTGCATCCATTCTTCAGTTGAGGGGCATCTGGGCTGTTTCCAGCTTCTGGCTATTACAAATAAAGCTGCTATTAACATGGTTGAGCAAATGTCCTTTTTGTGTACTTGAGCCTCTTTTGTATATATGCCCAGTAGTGGTATGGCTGGATCTTGAGGAAGCGCTATTCCTAGTTGTCTGAGAAAGCACCAGATTGATTTCCACAGTGATTGTACAAGTTTACATTCCCACCAGCAGTGGAGAAGGGTTCCCCTTTCTCCACAACCTCTCCAGCATGTGTTGTCACTTGAGTTTTTGATCTTGGCCATTCTCATGGGTGTAAGGTGAAATCTCAGGGTTGTTTTGATTTGCATTTCCCTAATGGCTAGTGAGGTTGAGCATTTCTTTAAGTGCTTCTCTGCCATTCGGTATTCCTCTCCAGAGAATTCTCTGTTTAGCTCTGTTCCCCATTTTTTAAGTGGATTACTTGGTTTGCTGCTTTTCAGCTTCTTTAGTTCTTTATATATACCGGATATGAGTCCTCTGTCAGATATAGGGTTGGTGAAGATTCTTTCCCAATCTGTAGGTGGTCGCTTTGTTTTGATGATGGTGTCCTTTGCTTTGCAGAAGCTTTTCAGTTTCATGAGGTCCCATTTATTGACTGTTGCTCTTAGAGCCTGTGCTGTTGGTGTTCTGTTCAGGAAGTTTTCCCCTGTACCAATGAGTTCTAGGGTATTTCCCACTTTTTTTTCAAGCCGATTTAATGTGTCTGGTTTTATGTTGAGGTCTTTAATCCACTTGGACTTCAGTTTTGTGCAGGGTGACAAGTATGGATCTAATTTCATTTTTCTACATGTAGACATCCAGTTAGACCAGCACCATTTGTTGAAGATGCTATCTTTTTTCCATTGTATGGTTTTGGCATCTTTGTCAAAGATCAGGTGTCCATAAGTGTGTGGGTTTATTTCTGGGTCCTCTGTTCAGTTCCATTGATCCACCATTCTGTTTCTATGCCAGGACCATGCAGTTTTTAAAACTGTTGCTCTATAGTACAACTTAAGATCAGGGATGGAGATACCTCCGGAAGATCTTTTATTGTAGAGGATTGTTTTAGCAATTCTGGGTTTCTTGTTATTTCATATGAAGTTGAGAATTTTTCTTTCCAGGTCTGTAAAGAATTGTGTTGGTAATTTGATGGGAATTGCTTTGAATCTGTAGATTGCTTTTGGTAAGATGGCCATTTTTACCATGTTAATCCTGCTAAGCCATGAGCATGGGAGATCTTTCCATCTTCTGATATCTTCTTCTAATTCTTTCTTTAGATACTTGAATTTTTTTCATACAAATCTTTGACTTGGTTAGGGTTACACCAAGGTACTTAATGTCCTTTGTGGCTATTGTGAAGGGTGTTGTTTCCCTAATTTCTTTCTAGGCCCTTTTGTCTTTTGTATACAGGAAGGCTACTGATTTTTTTTTTTTGAGTTAATTTTGTATCCGGCCATTTTGCTGAAGGTGTTAATCAGCTGTAGGAGTTCCCTGGTAGAGTTTTTGGGGTCACTCAGGTATACTATCATATCATCTGCAAACAGTGATACTTTGACTTCTTCCTTTCCAATTTGTATCTCCTTGATCTCCTTCAATTGCCTTATTGCTCTAGCTAGGACTTCAAGAACAATGTTGAAGAGATATGGAGAGAATGGACAGCCTTGCCTTGTCCCTGATTTCAATGGGAATGATCTAAGTTTCTCTCCATTGAGTTTGATGTTGGCTATAGGCTTGCTGTATATCTACTTTACTATGTGCAGGTATGTGCCTTGTATCCCTGATCTCTCCAATATTTTAAACATGAATCGTTGTTGGATTTTGTCAAATGCCTTTTCAACATCTAAAGAGATGATCATGTGTTTTTTCTCCTTCAGTTTGTTTATGTGGTGGATCACACTGATGGATTTCCATATATTGAACCACCCCTGCATGCCTGGGATGAAGCCTATTTGGCCGTAGTGGATGATATATTTGATCTGTTCTTGGATGCGGTTTGCGAGTATTTTGTTGAGTATTTTTGCATCAATATTTATGAGGGAGTTTGGCCTGATATTCTCTTTCTTTGTTGGGTCTTTTTGAGGTTTAGGTACCAAGGTGACTATGGCTTCATAGAATGAGTTTGGTAATGTTCCTTCTGTTTCTATCTTGTGGAATAGTTTGAAGAGTATTGGTGTTAGCTCTTCTTTGAAGGTTGGGTAGAATTCGGGGCTGAAACCATCTGGTCCTGGGCTTTTTTTTACATGGTAGACTTTTGATGACAGCTTCTATTTCTTTAGGGGATATAGCACTATTTAATTGGCTTACCTGGTTTTGATTCAGCTTTGGCATGTATGCAGGAACAATCAAGAAAATTGTCCATTTCATTTAGATTTTCAAATTTTGTGGCATATAAACTTTGGAAGTAAGACCTAATTATTTTTTTGATTTCTTCAGTGTCTGTGGTTATGTCCCCCTTTTCATTTCTGATTTTGTTGATTTGGATAGTTTCTCTGCCTTTTAGTTAGTTTGGCTAAGGGTTTGTCAATCTTGTTGATTTTCTCAAACAACCAGCTCTTGGTTTCATTGATTCTTTGAATTCTTTTTATTTGTTTCTAATTTATTGATTTCAACCCTGAGTTTGATTATTTCCAGCCGTCTACTCTTCCTTGGTGTGTCTACTTCTTTTTCTTCTAGGGCTTTTAAGTGAGCCTTTAAGTTGCTTGCATGAGATGGTTCGAATTTCTACTTGAAAGCACTTAGTGCTATGGACTTTCCTTTTAGCACTGCTTTCATTGTGGCCCATAAGTTTGGGTATGTTGTGTCTTCATTTTCATTGAATTCTAGCAAGTCTTTAATTTCTTTCGTTATTTCTTCTCTAACCCAGCTGTCATTTAGAAGCAAGTTGTTCAGTTTCCATGTGTGAGTAGGCCTTTTGCTATTTTTGTCATTGAGGTCCAGTTTTAGTCTATTGTGATCAGATAGGATACAAGGGATTATTTCAATCTTTTTGTATCTGTTGAGGCTTGCTTTGTGACCAACTATATAGTCTATTTTGGAGAAGGTTCCATGAGGTGCTGAGAAGAAGGTAAATTCTTTTGACTTTGGGTGAAAGGTTCTGTAGATGTCCGTGAGGTCCATTTGATTCATGACCTCTGTCAGAGTTATTGTTTCTTTTTTTAATTTCTGTTGTGTTGACCGGTACTTTGTTGAGAGTGGGGTGTTGAAGTCTCCCACTATTAATGTGTGGAGGTCTATGTGTGGTTTAAGTTTTATTAAAGTTTCTTTTACAAATGTGGGTGCCCTTGCATTTGGGGTATAGATGTTCAGGATTGTGATATCTTCCTTGGGGAATTTTTCCCTTGATGGGTATGAAGTGTCCTTCTCTATATCTTTTGATTAATTTTGGTTGAAAATCTACTTTATTAGATATTAGAATGGCTACTCCTCCTTGCTTCTTGGGTCCATTTGCTTGGAAAGCCGTCTTCCAGCCCTTTACTCTCAGGTAATGTCTATCTTTGTGATTTAGGTGTGTTTCTTGTATGCAACAGATTGTTGGGTCTTGTTTACTCATCGATTCTGTTAGTCTGTGTCTTTTTATTGGAGAATTGAGTCCATTGATGTTGAAGGAGATTAATGACCAGTGGCTGTTAGATCCTTTGATATTGATGTTGGCCATGGTAGTGAGTTTGTGTGTTTGGCTACTTTTTGTTTTGCTGTAGTGAGGTTAATTATTTCCTGTGTTTTCTTGAAAGTAGTTAGTTTTCTTGGGTTGTATTTTTCTTTCTAGTATCTTCTGTAATGCTTGATTTGTGTGTAGGTATTGTTGAAATTTGTTTTTGTCGTTGAAAATCTTGTTTTCTCCATCTATGAGGACTGAGAGTGTTGCTGGATAGAGTAGCCTAGGCTGACATCTGTGTTCTCTTAGGGTCTGCATGATATCCGTCCAGGCTCTTCTGGTTTTCATAGTTTCTGTTGAGAAGTCATGTGTGATTCTGATGGGTTTGCCATTATATGTTACTTGGCCTTTTTCCCTTGCAGCTTTTAGTATTTTTTCTTTGTTCTGTATACTTACTGTTTTGATTATTATATGGCCGGAGGATTTTCTTTTCTGGTCTAATTTATTAGGTGTTCTGTAGCCTCTTGTATTCTTATAGGCCTCCCCTTTAAGTTGGGGAAATTTTCTTCTATGATTTTGTTGAAAATATTTTCTGGGCCTTGGAGGAGGGAATCTTCTTTTTCCTCTATTCCTATTATTCTTAGGTTTTGTCTTTTAATGTTGTCTTGGATTTCTTGGATGGTTTGTGTCAGGAATTTTTTAGATTCATTATTTTCTTTGATGGATACATCAATTTCTTCCACTGTATCTTCCACACCTGAGATTCTTTCTTCCATCTCTTGTAGTCTATTGGTTATGCTTACCTCTGTAGTTCCTGTTTTCTTTCCTAGGTTCTCCCTCTCCATGATTTCCTCCATTTGTGTTTTCTTTAATTCTTCCAATTCTATCTTCAGATCTTGAACCATTTTGTTGATTTCCTTCACCTCTCTGACTGTATTTTCCTTTAATTCCTTCAGCTGTTTGTTTGAACGTTCCTCTCTTTCTTTTATTTCTTTCAGTGACACAAACTGTTTGGCTGCATCTTCCTGTATTTCTTTACGGATGACCATAATCTGTTTTATTATATCTTCCCCTAATTCTTTATGCATTTTATTTACTTCCTCCATTAACCTCTTCATAAGCATAGATGTAAGGTCATCTTCTTGAATTTCACTTATGTTAGCGTGTCCAGGGCTACTTGCCCCTGGATAACTGGGTTCTGGGGATGCCATATTGCTTTGCCTTTTGTTGGTTGTGCTTTTTCGCTGGCCTCTAACCATCTCTCTGTCTCAGGTGTTGTCTGTTAATTTCTGGTGCCTGCTGAGTCCTGGGGCAGGGAGAATCCACTTGGCAGGGTTCTGAAGTTCTCCTCTGCTTTTTGGATATGGTCAACTGAATGGTGGTGCTTCTCAGAAATTGTCACAGTTCACTTCAGGTGTATGGACCTGTATGGTAACTGTGGTGTTCAGGAAGGCTCTCTTCTCATCAGGAGAAGTCCTGGTGATGGCTGCCCTGCTGCTGGGTTTCTTGCTCTAAATTTAGTGAGCAGCAGCTGTTGCTTTTAAGGTGTAATTGTTGGGTGCAGCCTTCTTGAAGAACCAGGGATTCCCACAGTTTTGTCAGTTTAGCTAGGGATAACTGGTTGATCCTTGGCTCAGTATCTGAGGGCTGCTGTAATGGCTCTCTGGTTTTTGTAGGTCTAAGGATGCAGCTGTGTACCCCAGTGCCCTGTCGGTACTCAATAATGGCGGGTGAGCACAGCACTCCTGTCTGCAGTAGAAGGCTAGAGCCTAGAGTCTGCGTGAATCCAGAAAGTCTTTTGGAGCTGGGTGTCCTGAGCATTGGACCTGAGCCAGACATGAAGTCCCTCCTTTGAGGTGGCCAAATTATGTCACTCTATACTATAAAACAATCATCTCCATGAACTTTCTTTATAACACTATCTTATTTATGATTCTAGACATATGATTATTTTGTCATTGTTTTATATAATATATTTAGTACCAAATCTGTTTATGAGTAAGCATTAATGCAAACTTGCAAACAAAATAAAACAAAGTAAAAATATAACAAGAACCCAAAAAAAAGAGAACTTCAGACCTATCTCTCTTATGAACATTTATGCAAAAATACTCAATAAAATACTCACAAACTGAATCCAAAAACACATAAAAGATATCATCCAACATGACCAAGTAAGCTTCATCCCATGCATGCAGCGGTTGTTCAGTATATGGAAATCCATCAATGTAAACCACCAAATAAACAAACTGAAGAAGAAAAACCACATCATCATCTCCTTAGGTGCCAAAAAAGCATTTGACAAAATCCAACACCCATTCATGTTTAAAGTCTTGGAGAGATGAAGGATACAAGTCACATACTAATGACAATATACAGAAAGCCTATAACCAACATCAAACTAAATGGAGAGAAACTTAAATCAATCCCACTGAAATCAGGGACAAGGCAAGGCTTCCCAATCTTTCCTTATCTCTTCAACATAATACTTGAAGTCCTAGCTAGAACAATAAGACAACTAAAGAAGATCAAAGGAATACAAATCGAAAAGGAAGAAGTCAAAGCATCAATATTCATAGATGATATGATAGTATACATGAGTGACCCCAAAAATTCTACCAGGGAACTCTTTCAGCTGATGAACACCATCAGCAAAGTGGCTGAATACAAAATTAACTAAAAAAATCAGTATCTCTCCTGTATATGAAAGACAAGAGGGCTGAGAAAGAAATTAGGGAAACTACATCCTTCACAATAGCCACAAATAAAATACCTTGGTGTGACTCTAACCAAGCAAGTGAAGGACCTGTTTGAAAAAAAAAAAAAAAACTTTAAATCTCTGAAGAAAGAAATTGAATAATATATCAGAAGATGGAAAGATCTCTAGTGCTCATGGATTGGTAGGATTCATATAGTGAAGATGGCCATCCTTCCAAAAGCAATTTTTAGATGCAATTCCCATCAAAATACCAACACAACTCTTTACAGAACTTGAAAGACCAATTCTCAATTTCATATGGAAAAAAAAACAGAATTGCTAGATCAATGCTGTAAAATATATCATCTGGAGGTATCTCCATCTCTGATCTCAAGCTGTACTACAGAGCAACAGTAATAAAAACTGCATGGTACTACCAGAGGAACAGAATGGTGGATCAATGGAATCGAATAGAAGACCCAGAAATAAACCCACACACCTAGAGATACTTGAATTTTGACAAAGAAGTCAAAACCAAACAATGGAAAAAAGATAGCATCTTCAACAAATGGTACTGGTCTAACTGGATGTCTACATGTAGAAAAATGCAAATAGATCCATACTTATCACCCTGCACAAAACTAAAGTCCATGTGGATCAAAGATCTCAACATAAAACCAGATATAATAAACCAGTTAGAAGAAAAAGTGGGGAAGAGCCTTGAACTTGTAGGAACAAGAGACAACTTCCTGAATAGAACACTAACAGATAAGGCTCTAAGATCAACAATTAATAAATGGGACTTCATGAAAATGAAAAGTTTCTATAACACAGAGGACACTGTCATCAGAACAAAATGACTGTGTACAGACTGGGAAAGGATCTTCACCAACCCTATATCTGACAGAAGGCTAATATCCAGAATATATAAAGAAGTTAAAGAAATTAAAAAGCAACAAACCAAGTATTCCAATTTAAAAAAGGGGGGTACAGAGCTAAACAGAGAATTCTCAAAACAGGAATATCGGATGTCAGAGAAACACTTCAAGAAATGCTCAATAGTGGGCCCCTGTCTTGTTCCTTGTTTTCGCCCTCTTCTGATGTCCATCCCGTTTGCCCTTCTGAATGAAGATTGAGCATCTTACCCAGGGTCCTCCTTCTTGCTTAGCTTTATAAGCCTGTGAAAGACTCTACCCAGCAGGGTATTAAAGCATATGCTGAGACTCATAGCCAAACTTCGGGCAGAGTGCAGGCAATCTTATCAAAGAAAGGGAAGATAGAAAAACCTGGAGGGGACTGGATCTCCACAAGAAGAGCAATAGAAACAAAAATTTTTGGTCCAGGGATCTTTTCAGAGACTGATACTCCAACCAAGGACCATTCATGGAGATAATATAGAACCCCTGTATAGATGTAGCTCATGGCAGATCAGTCTCCAAATGGGCATCTTAGTAAAGGGAACAGGGACAATCTCTGACATGAACTCAGTGGCTGACTCTTTGATCACCTCTCCCTGAAGGGGAACAGAATTACTAGGCCACAGAGGAAGACAATGCAGCCAGTCCCGATAAGACCTGATAGGTTAGGGTTAGATGGAATCGGAGAAGTACTGCCCCTATCAGTGTACTGGGAAGGGTCATGGGAGAAGAGGGAGGGAAGGTGGGATTGGGAGGGGAGGTGGAAGGAGGCTACAGCTGGGATACAAAGTAAATAAATTGTAATATATAAAAAATTAATAAAAAATAAAAGAACAACAAAATTTTAAAAACGTAAAAAAAGAAAAGAAATGGTCAACATCCTATGTTATCAGGGAAATACAAGTCAAAATGACCCTGAGATTTCACCTTACACCCTTCAGAATGGGTAAGATCAAAAACTCAAATGACAACACATGCTGGAGAAGATGTTGAGAAAGGGCAACACTCCTCCACTGCTGGTGAGAATGTAAACTTGTACAACTACTCTGAAAAGCAATCTGGTGCTTTCTCAGACAATTAAGAATAGTGCTACTTCAAGATCCAGCTATACCACTCCTAGGCATGTATCCAAAGATGCTAAGTATACAACAAGGAAATTTGCTCAACCGTGTGCATAGCAGCTTTGTTCATAATAGCCAGAATCTGGAAACAACCCAGATGTCCCTCAACTGAGGAATGGATACAGAAACTGTAGTACATTTACACAATGGAATACTACTACGCAATTAAAAACAAGAAAATCATGAAATTTGCAGGCAAATGGTGGGAACTAGAAAAGATCATCCTGAGTGGGGTATTCCAGAATCAGAAAGACACACATGATATATACTCACTTATAAGTGGATATTAAACAAATAATATAGGATAAGCATACCAAAATCTGTACACCTAAAGAAGCTAAGCAAGAAGAAGGACCCTGGGTTAGATGATCAATCCTCATTCAGAAAGGCAAACTGGACAGACATTGGAAGAGTGAGAAAACAGGGAACAGGACAGGAGCCTACTACAGATGGTCTCTGAATGATTCTACCCAGCAAGGTATCGAAGTAGATGCTAAGACTCATAGCCAAACTTTGGGTAGAGTGTAGGAAACCTTATGAAAGAAGGGGGAGATGGAAGACCTGGAGGGGACAGGAGCTCCACAAGGAGAGCAACAGTACCATAAAATCTGGGTCCAGGGGTCTTTTCTGAGACTGGTACTCCAACCAAAGACCAGGCATGGAGATAACCTAGAACTCCTACATAAATGTAGCCCATGGCAGCTCAGTGTCCAAGTGGGTTCCCTTGTAAGGCGAACAGAGACTGTCTCTGACATGAACTCAGTGGCTGGCTCTTTGATCACCTCCCTCTGAGTGGGGAGCAGCCTTCTAGGCCATAGAAGAAGACAATGCAGCCACAGTCGCCCTCTGAAATAGTCTACTGAATGAGGTTTCAAAGCATAGGCTAAGACTCATAGCCGAACCTTGAGCAGCATTTAGGCAATCTTATGAAAGAAGGAGGAAGTAGAAAGACCTGGAAGGGATAGGAGCTCCAAAAGGAGACCAATAGAGCCAATAAAACTGAGCCCTTATGGACCCTGCAAAAACTGATACCCCAACCAAGGACAATGCATGGAGAGGACCTAATGCCCTAGCTCAGATGTTGACCGTAGACTCAGTCTCCAAGTGGGTTCTCTACTAAGGGGAGCAGGGGCTTTCTCTGGCATGAACTCAATGACGGGCTCTCTGAACACCTCCCCATAGGAGGTGCAGCCTTGCCAGGACACAGAGGAAGACAATGCAACCATTCCTGATGAGACCTGATAGACTAGGGTCAGATAGAATGGGAGGAGGACCTCCTCTATCAATGGACTAGGGGAGGGGCATAGGGGAAGAAGAAGGAGGGTGGGATTGGGAGGAGATGAGGGAGGGTGCCACAGCTGGGATACAAATTGAATAGATTGTAATAAATGATAATAGTAAAATTTAAATAATTAACTGAAGAAACAAAGATGACATCTATAAAAACAACAACTACATAATAAGCATACATATATAAAGAGAACAAGGAGGGTTTGGTGATCTTGATACAGAGATGACAGTCAAATACTATTGGAAATGGTGTATGCACTGGAAAGACTTAGACTATTCTATCAGTTCCTAAACATGTCTTCAAAATTCTAACTGTAGCTCTTCTAAGTCCTTTCTTTTTTATTCTTCTTTATACAACTTACAAACTTATTGAAATTACCCCAATAAGTACTTTTTCTTCAAGCAATTTTTTTCTTCAATATTTGTTATTATTGATTGTGTTGTCTGTTGACATTCTGTCTGAACAGTAGTTTTGAGATTAGTGGGGAGCAGCTACAAGGATAGTTCAACTTAAGGGCAGACTCCAGGCAAGCTTGACCTAGGAATCACTATTTGTATATGTCTTAGTTTCTTGATATTGAACAAAGAGTTTATTGGCACTGACTCTGTATTGTGTGTCACTCTCTCCCCTATCTTGCAACAGGCACTAAAAAATAAAACGCAAGATGACCTATCAGTAATAACTTCAAAAAGTTGTTCAGATGCAAGGAGGAAAAGTTTTTAGAATTGAAATGAAGTCATGCTAGGTATGGTAAGATATACTTGTAACTCCAGTACATGGTGCGGTTTGAGCATGGGGATCAGGAATTAGAGCCAAGCTACATAACAAGATTAATTTTCAGAGCCTATCATAAAAATGGAGTTACTTGTATTAAGCTTCTCACAAGCAACTCATGGCAAGAAGTTACAGAGAAATCATTCTTATGTATAGATACTTAACACTAAACCCTTTCCATTTCATTCTTAGCGGTCTATAATCATGCAACTATATAAAATGAAACAAAAGATGGCCAATTCCTACACAATTTAATTTATTGGTAATCTTTTAACTGGTTCTTTCCTGTTCTATCTTTAGGCTTGAACTTGTGGCCATTTTTATATTTACTACTTCAACCATTACTACTTGTTTCCTTCTTGCATGTTACTGAACTGATATTTCACAAAACATACAAGCAAGACTGGTTAGCCCCTAATTGATTATGGAATATTCAAACACAAGGTATGGAAAAGAACTGTAACCGGCACTTGGAAGCTACTTTTGCTAAAATGTATTGGTGGAAACTAAAATTAGGATGAATGTGCGTCATTTCTGCCTTATTTTTGCATCTATCTTGTTTCCTTAGGGTCACTTGCTTAGTTCCTCACATAGGCATCTTAGTTGCTCAATGAGTGTCTATCTAGAGACAAATGATACCAAACCTCACTGCCCATTGCTATTGAAAGCCAGAAGATAAATTATTGTCCTAAACCTATGAGTTCCCTTGAATTAAGAAACAGCAAGGCCTGCAGGCAGGATAAACCACTCCTAAGATGAAAATCATTATCAGTGATGAAGATACTACACCCTGGAACACATCATACTGTAAAAACCAAATAAGTTATCTCAGTGGAGAACATGATTACCAGATTAAACAAGGTTTTTTTTTTTTTTTTAGCTGAAGGGAATGGATCCAAGAGCAGTCAATTATGAGCAAGATCACACCTTGACCAGGTCTGATTAACTGTGCATTCAGCTAACCCCTGCCCTAAATCTTTCCATATTTAATCCTAAAGTTTATATGAAGATGAATTTGTAGTCCCTTTAATGGATTCTCATCCTAATAATGTTTATTGACTGAATCTCTTTGCTTTACAACAAAAACTTAAACATATATTATTTGCGATCTGAGACTAAGATAGATTTTTATATAAAATTCAGTATATCTTTGTGGTAGTTTTTTTTAATTATTATTCTTTTCAGCATGTACTACTTTCAGTAGAGTACTCAGCCCACACCTGTGCACTCTAACATGATATGTCCACATAAGACAAAAACCAAAATAATATCCAAAAATGAGTGCTCAATGTCTGTTTTCAGTTCTTTTCATATAGCATATTACTCTAGCTTAGTAAATATGTTTAAGAATCTTACATTTTCTAAAATGTGGTAGTAGCACACGCCTTAATCCCAGCACTCCTGAGGCAGAGGTAGGCAAATCTCTGAGTTCAAAGCCAGCTTGGTCTACAGAGTAAATAGTAGGACAATCACAGCTACATAGAGAAACCCTGTCTAGAAAAAAAGAAAAAGAATATTACATTGGGGGGGGGGCTTTCTCATGTCTCATTTCTTTTAAATTGTCTTATTCCTTTGACTTGCTTCTCTTCTGCTTATTCTGTCTTTTTTCTTTCATTTTGGATGCCTTTTTCAAGTGACCGGTAACTCTTGGGTGCTTATTTCCTTTTAAATTCACTTTTTACATATGGAATGGAATCACTACGTAACCGCAGGGCTTCATGTTAGAGCAATAAAAAAATAGACCTCTTGGCTTTTGGTGTGCCCCCTTAGCTGTCAACATTCTTTGCAAAGTCAGATATTTCTCCAGAGAAAGTTTCTTGAATTAACTGTTTGTGGAGGAAGTAGGCCCTTGATTTATTGCCTACTGATACAAGATCCAAGGAAGTAGGCTTATAGTCCAAAAGCAGATACTCAGTTATTTTATCTGAATTTAGTTTTACGCTTCAGTGATCATTTTAAAAGATCAATCCTGTACCTACAATAAAGGTTACATGGTTCCTCCAATTCCTGGAACTGGCTGGGATTTTTAAGAAAGATTCAATTTGCCTATCATTGGTACCTCCTTTTGTAAGCATGCAGACTACAACCGTCCCCCATTCTGCTTTTCTTCCCACATATGTTGTGGTTCTCAGTTTGCTGGTGTGGGCTAACTTAATTAAATATGGAGAAATAGAGACAAAAATATTACACCACTTGAAAATGCCCAATATATACCTAGAAGGAGGTTAGCAGAAAAAAAAAAAAAAGAATGAAAATATTGAAGACATGAGACTATTACCATAACCAAACAATATGAACCTCCAGATTGAAAACATTACAGTGTGTCTATCTGAATAAATGAGATAATATCTAAATAAGGCTTATCATCATCAAATTGCAGTAATAAAACATAGATAAAAGGGAATTATTATAAGCTTCCAGATGGAAGCAAATACAAGCCGTTTATGCTACCCAAAATGCAGCTTGGAAATCAGAATCAGAGTTGATGTTTCAGTAATAACCTACCATGAAGATAAACACTGTGTAGTTTTTCTCAGCCTGGAAATGAATACCTGTCCAAATAAGAACCTAGAGATAAACAGAGGTCTGCATACATAGCAATTCTGCTTCCTATACATCTTTTCTTAGGAAACTTCTTGAAAGGAAACCATGAGATATAGGAGTGGGACACCAAAGGGATTCGGGATGGTAACTGTGCATGGGGGCTAAAGCAACTGCTTTATTTATTTAGTGTGGAAATAAAGGGAACTTGTTGTCTCAGGGTGGTATCACAAATAGACGGAAAGATCTTTTATTTAACAAACAACAGAAATAAAATGCAGAAATTTTTAAAATTTTTAAAATGAAGAAATTAAAAAGGAAATGTTCTTTGAAAAACCTAAGTAATTTGTATCCCAGTAAGCTATAATATACATGGGGAACATGATTATATGCTAGCACCACTCTCCAGAGACAGCTCTCTGTTAATTGCACGTATAATTGCATTGAAATTTTTATTTGCAAGGCACTGTTCTAGGCATTTTTATAAACATTACCAGAAACATTAAATTCTCAGAATAACTTTGTATATGGGTATAATTATTGTCTCTATTTAAAGATAGAAAGTGAAGATCAAAAGGCCAAAAAGTTATGCAAGTAGGTTGTAGGGCCAGGTTGTAGCTCTTTCCACTGTATCCAAAAGTTACACTGCTTTCCACTTAACATGCATGCCCAACTTTATTCATTTTTTATTCATTCCCAAACTTTACTATAATGTTTCTGACAATACTATTCTTCAAATGATTTGAAGCATTGGTCTTCTCTGGGAGCGTCTGTGGCTACCATCAACACTACCAATATCTTCACTACTCTCACTGCTGCTATTGCAGCAAAATATGAAAGAACTCCCACTTCCTGCATTAGTTACAAGAGATTTTTCAAACTTCCTAACTCTTTCATATCCCTAGACACTTAACAGTTGGGATATATTTTGAGAATGGATCTTCAAAAATTTTCATCATTGTGAAACCATCACAAAGTGGTGTTTATTAAGCAAAACTAGATGATATAGCCCATACCACACTCAGGATACCTCATAATTATAGCTATGCTATATGAACGTGAATGTGCATATAGGCCAAGATATATATAATAGCCTAGTCCTTTCAAACACATGATTTAAAAGTGATAAATATCAAAGATGTGATAAACACAAGGTACGTGAAGCTTGTGTCATCTAGTTTTATATCAACTTGACACAAGTTAAAGTGATTTTGGAAATGGGATCTCATGAAAATGAAAATCTTCTGTAAAGCAAAGGATACCGTCATCAAAACAAAACGACTGCCTACAGATTGGGAAAGGATCTTCACCAACCCTATATCTGACAGAGGACTAATATCCAGTATATATAAAGAACTAAAGAAGTTAAACAGCAAAAAATCAAGTAATCCAATTAAAAAATGGGGTACAGAGCTAAACAGAGAATTCTCTGGAGAGGATTATCAAATGGCAGAGAAACACTTTAAAAAATGCTCAACCTCATTAACCATCAGGGAAATGCAAATCAAAATAACCCTGAGATTTCACCTTACACCCATCAGAATGGCTAAGATCAAAAACTCAAGTGACAACACATGTTGGAGAGGTTGTGGAGAAAGGGGAACACTCCTCCACTGCTGGTGGGAATGTAAACTTGTACAACCACTCTGGAAATGAATCTGGTGCATTCTCAGACAACTAGGAATAGTGCTTCCTCAAGACACAGCCATACCACTCCTAGGCATATATCCAAAAGATTCTCAAGTACACCATAAGGACATTTGCTCAACCATGTTTGTAGCAGCCTTATTTGTAATAGCCAGAAGCTGGAAACAACCCAGTGCCCCTCAACTGAAGAATGGATGCAGAAATTGTGGTACATCTACACAATGGAATATTATTCAGCAATGAAAACAAGGAAATCATGAAATTTGCAGGTAAATGGTGGGAACTGGAAAGGATCATCCTAAGTGAGCTGTCTCAGAAACAGAAAGACAGACACGGTATATACTCACTCATATAGACATATAATATAGGATAAACCTACTAAAATCTGTACATCTAAAGAAACTAATCAAGAGGGAGGACTCTGATTAAAATGCTCAATCCCCATCCTGACAGGCAAAGAGGATGGACATGAGAAGAAGAAGAAAACAGGAAACAAGTTAGGAACCTGCCAAAGAGGGCCTCTGAAAGGCTCTGCCCTACAGACTATCAAAGCAGATGGTGAGACTTATGGCCAACTGTTGGGCAGAATGCATGGAATCTTATGAAAGTAGTGGGAAATAGTAAGATCTGGAGAGGTCAGGAACTCCACAAGGAGAGTAACAAAACAGAAAATTTGAACACAGGAGTCTTTCCAGAGGCTCATACTCCAACCAAGTACCATGCATGGAGATAACCTAGAACCCCTGCACAGATGTAGCCCATGGCAGTTCAGTATCCAAGTGGGTTCCATAGTAATTGGAAGAGGGACTGCGTCTGACATAAACTGATTGGCCTGCTCTTTGATCACCTCCCCCTGAGGGAGGATCATCTTTACCAGGCCACAGAAGATGACAATGCAGCCACTCCTGATGAGATTTGATAGACTAAGATCAGAAGGAAGGAGAGGGGGACCTCCCCTATCAGTGGACTTGGGGAGGCACATAGGTGAAGAAGGGGGAGGGAAGGTGGGATTAGGAGGGGAGGAGGGAAGGGGTTTATGGGGGGATACAAAGTGAATAAAGTGTAACTAATAAAAGTAAAAAATAAATAAATAAATAAAGTGAAACAGTAGCCCGAAGGGGGGGGGGGGAGTGATTTTGGAGCTTTAATTAAGAAAATATCCCCAGCCAGTTGCAGTGGCACAGGCCTATAAGCCCAGTACTCAGGAAGGCAGAGACAGGCAGATCTCTGTGAGTTGGAGACTAGCATGTTCAAAGCAAGTCCAGGACAGCCAAGGCTACACAGAGAAATCCTGTCTCAAAAAACAAAAACAAAGAAACAAAGAAAATATCCCCACCAGGTTGGCCTGTGGGCAAGCATGTGGTGAACGTTCTTGATTTATAATTGATACTGGCAGGGTACTTTCATCTGACTGGTACAGTCACACAAGAAAACAACAAACATGTAATGTGGTAAGCAACAATATTATGACTACAGCACCACTAGGTAATAGGATATTTTCAGCTCCATTATAATTTATTGGAACACTGCTGTATACAGCCACCAATGACTACAAATGTCATATGGTACCTGGCATCATTAGACATACTATATTTTGAACATATGGTAATTATACATCATAGTCTGGGATTTAATATGTAGGACTCAACCCTACAGGGTTTTATGCCATTCTGGCACCTTAGTTGAGCTTTTTGTCATCTGTTCTATGTTATCAAGCACTCTGCAAAAGCTATAACAGTTGGCAGGATATTCTGGCAGAGAAGGCAAATCCCTTCACAGAATATATAACCTATTCTGAGAAATGATTGCTCTCTTGGTGATATAAAAGATCCAAGTAACTGAACTGGAACAACATAGCTTTCTTTCCCACCCCAGAAATGATGTGATATCAAGGCCCACTGGCAGGTTGGTAGCATATACTAGATCAGCATTAGTGAAGGGAAACCTACCCACCGGGAAAACAGTCTATTTCTATATTATACCAATCTTTCTGCTGATCCATCTGTAAATCAGTCTTGAATTCTTCCTTTCACTGCCATGTGACAGTAGTAGACCACCAGCATGTTGAAAGGAAAGTAACAGTGATAGAAACAAACAGCATATGTCTAGGCCATTTGCTCCAACATTTTAGTCTTGTTTGCTGGGCCTGCCCAATCCCCTGTCCTAGTATTACGACTAGGTAGGTCATGTATCATCCAGTTTATTGAAAGCAGTTGGTTCTACATAGTTCCATGGTGCTGGTGATGACCACATCCTAAAAGTGAACCCTAATGAGTCATGCCCTTATATAATCCCCTCCTCTAAAGTATAAGGGGGATCTGAAACTACTAGGCAAGAGATTATAACTAAGGAGATAAGATAATTTCTTCTATTGTTATATAAGATTCTATCTGCTCCAGAGCTTAAGAGCTCTGCACTTTGACTTTCCAAGGGGGGTTCCTGAAAGTAAATGTAAAGAGATCTGCTAGTAAGATGGTCTAGAGCCCTGCTACAGAAATTCCTCTACCCCTGACCTCAACTGAAACTAACATTCATCTAGTTACAAAAATTTTTTTTGAAGTAGGACTAAATGCATTTTGCATTGTGATATGGTGTGGAATGTGGTGGTTTGCATGAGAATGTCTTATACTTGATCTCCAGCAGGTTTTAAGAAGAGTAGCCTTGCTGATGGCTGCCTTAGAGGATTCAAAAGCCATAACCTGTTCCTAGTTTGCTCTCTGCTTCCTGGTTCAAGATGTGAGTTCTCAGCTTGATGTTACAGCTCCCATGCTTGCTTCCCCATAATGTTAATGGACTCTTATACCTCAGGGGAAAAAAAAAGACCAAATAAACCCTTCCTTCTGTGAAAAAAAAAAGGTAAGGATGAATCAGTATTCTCATCACATTATGTATTATATACAAACTGCCAAGTGATAAAACAGTACTGTGCTTCTGTTTCAGTGGTCAGGGATGGAAAGTTTACTTTACTTTACTTTACTTTACTTTACTTTACTTTACTTTACTTTACTTTACTTTACTTTACTTTACTTTACTTTAGAGTAGGTGTTCTATCCCAGACTTCCAAACCTGTAAAAATTCTCAAAGTGAATATACTCATCAATATAAAGAGTTAATATGACATTTTTACTATGTTAATCCTGCCAAGCCATGAGCATGGGAGATCTTTCCATCTTCTCATATCTTCTTCTATTTCTTTCTTCAGAGACTTGAAATTTTTTCATACAAGTCTTTGACTTGCTTGGTTAGGGTTACACCAAGGTACTTTATGTCATTTGTGGCTATTGTGAAGGGTGTTGTTTCCCTAATACAAGTGTGCATATGTGCACACATACACACAATAATAGTATTTTAAAGAAGTAACTCTGATATCAAATGTCTTAGCCAAAATCCCTTCTAAAACAAAGACTGGGTCAGAAATCAAGTATTAATCATCCTGATGTGTAAACCCAAAACAACAAAAACAAAGAAGATGAAAAGGGGCCCATTATTGGAGAAGGAAAGCTGTGAATCAGTGAAATACAATGCATGATCTCATGGGCTATTACTATTAAAAACTGCAAGGCAGCAGCCAGGTGTGTACCTGATTTTTTTTCTAGACTGATTGGAAGACACACACACATACACACACACACACACACACACACACACACACAGAAATATGTAAAGGAAGAAAGGAAGAGAAATATATCTGCCTGCCCCTCTCATACCTCTTGATTTCCATCAGTCAATGTCTATATCTCAAGGAGCTGACATCATTTTCCAGGTTACATCATTTAGTCCCTTGACAGCTTCTCACAGGTCTAGACACCATTCCTGTAGAGCGCAATTTAACTCAAGTGTTCAGTGAATGAGAGCTTAGTATTCATTCAGTGTGCAGAACATTAGGACCATTCAGGCACAGGGCTTCAATTAAGACTACCATGTGGGTCTGGGAGCTCAGAAAAAAATGCCAAAACCAGAATGGTAGCAGAACAATCTGTAAAGTGAAAAGCAACCTGGAAAAGATTTTAAGAAAGCAGAAAATTTGTGCCCAATATGGAAAATAGTTTGGACTACAATAGGGAGAATAGCGGTGGAGAAAAGACCAATTTAGGATACATTTTAAAGAGAAAGCCAACAAAACTGTTTTAAAAACTAGACAAGAGGAGCCAGGGAAGGAAGGATTCATGAATAACTCTGACATTTTTCTAAGCTGAGTAACTTGACATATCATTATATCTTTTATGAGATATGGGAAATGAAGAAGAATGAACTTAGCAAAAAGGAAATCAATATATATGTTAAGATAGTCCAAATATGAGTAGGAGTCCAAGACGGCAGCAACCAGTGTACACCATATCTGAGGGGCACAGGATCCAAAACTCCAAAATTGGTGAGTGGAGGGGCAGCTGAAGCCAGAACATCAACACTGAGGCTTCCTGGGCGAGAGGGGACAACCTGTTAGCTGGGACAGTTTGGATCCAGGTCACCTGTGGCCATCTCCAGGGACTGAGAGTGGCAAATATTCAACTGCCCTGCACTTCCTCATACCCCAAACATGGGCCTCCCTGCTTGGCAGAGGTGGCACTGGCTGCCCCATGCAGGATCCTCCATGCTCATTGACTGAGACAGCAGAGGGTGGCAGCAGTAAGGGCCTTCTAGATAAGCGGCTGCTGCAGTACTGTGTGGGTACTCCAGGTCAACACTACTGCAGACCTCTGTCCAGGCATCCCAAGTATGCGGCTGTGGCTAACCCAAGCAGGAACCTCTCTGCTCAGTGACTGAGACACCAGAGACAGCTATCCCAAGTATGGATCTCCCTGCCCAGTGGGCAAAGAATGGATACCACTTTGCTGACGGATTTCCTACACACTCCATTTGCCCTTGTGGGACCAAACCTGAGAACAGAGAACAGCAGAAACCCCTCTGCTTTCTGATTAGGCTTGCAAGCTAGTGAGAGTGCCTTCAGGTCAGTGCATGCAAAGTCCCAGACCCAGAGTCCCTCTATGCTATCAGCCAGACATCAGATCCCTCCAACACACACCCCCACTGACAGGGATCCTTTTGACAGTGTTTTCAACATTGAAGGCCCTTGTTCTGTGGGTCTCCCAGTGGAGCCCAGGCAAACAGTTCCTGGAGCCCAGACAGCTCTGAATACCAGGAGGACAGTACAACAGGCCTGTTGTCGCTGAAGTATTCAGGCCACCTGTACATACGCATTGCTCCCTTGAACAGCACCAACACACCATCCTTCACTTAAGCTCCACCATTCCAGGCATCTACACATTCTAGACAGTATTCCTCAAGGCATACTTCCACACACACACACCCATGTTTGCGCTCATGCGACCACAGCTTTCCCCCCTTAGCTACAGCTGAAATAACAACATCCACTCTCGAACTGGTGGACCTCTCTCATCTTCCTGAAGAATACTCCAGACACCAGAGACAGATGGACCCAGTCTGAAGTACAGACTCCAGGAACAAACAGTGAAGGTTATAGATAAGACAGATGACTAGAGGTCGGCATAAGAACACAAAAATCAGACACCATGGCTTCACCAGCAACCCCCAAAATCAATGGATATGCTAATTCATCGGAAACACAGGAAAATGACTTTAAAGCTACGCTTTTTTAGTTATTAGAGGCACATAAAGAAGAACAAACAAATCTCTCAAAGAAATAACCACACAAATGGAGGCAAACAGAGAGGAAACGAACAAAGCTCAAAAAGAAATACAGGCAAATATAGCCAAACAAATAAAGGCACACAGAGAAGAAACAAATAAAGAAACAGAGGCTATCATGGAAAGACAAGAATACACATTCAAACAGATAAGGAAATGGTGCAAGACATGAAAACAGAATTAGAATCAATAAAGAAAAGGCAAACACAGAAAATCTTGGATATGGAGAACTTAGAGAAAAGATCAGGAACCACAAAGGTAAGCATCACCAACAGAATAGAAGAGATGGAAGACAGACTCTCAGGCACTGAAGATACAGTTACAGAAATTGACATATCTCTCAAAAAAAAGTAAAATTGGAAGTTACAAACACAAAATATCCAAGAAATCAAGGATGCCATGAAAAGATGAAATCTAAGAATACTAAGAATATATGAAAAAGAAGATTCCCAATAAATGGGACCTCATGAAACTGAAAAGCTTCTGTAAAGCAAAGGACACTGTCATCAGAACAAAACAACTGCCTACAGACTGGAAAAGGATCTTCACCAACCCTTTATCTGACAGAAGGCTGATATCCAGAATATATAAAGAACCTAAGTTAAACAGCAACAAATCAAGTAATCCAATTAAAAAATGGCATATGGAGCTAAACAGAGAATTCTCAATAGAGGAATATCAAATGGCAGAGAAACACTTAAAGAAATGCTCAACCTCATTAGCCATTAGGGAAATGCAAATCAAAATGACCCTGAGATTCTACCTTATACCCATCACAATGGCTAAGATCAAAAACTCAAGTGACAACATATGCTGGAGAGGATGTGGAGAAAGAGGAACTCTCCTCCATTGCTGGTGGGAATGTAAAATTGTACAACCACTTTGGAAATCAATTGGCGATTTCTCAGAAATCTCAAGATCCAGCTATACCATTCCTATGCATATATCCAAAAGATACTCAAGTATACAGCAAGGACATTTGTTCAACCATGTTCGTAACAGCTCTATTCATAATAGCCAGAATCTGAAAACAACCCAGCGGAGGAATGGATACAGAAATTGTGGTACATTTGCACAATGGAATACTACTCAGCTATTAAAAACAAGAAAATCAGGAAATTTGCAGGCAAATAGTGGGAACTTGAAAGTATTATCTTGAGTGAGGTATCCCAGAAACAGAAAGACACACATGGTATATACTCACTCATAAGTGGTTATTAAACATATAATATAGGATAAACATACCGAAATCTATACTCTTAAGGAAGCTAAACTACAAGGACGGTCCTAGGGCAGATGATCAATCCTCACTCATAAGGGCAAACATGATAGACATCAGAAGCAGGAGAAGATGGTGAACAGGACAGGAGCCTACCACAGATGGCCTCTGAAAGACTCTATTAATGAAGGTATAGAAGCAGAAGCTGAGACTTATAGCCAAACTTTGGGCAGAGGGCATGGAATTTTATGAAAGAAGGGGGAAATAGAAAAACCTAGTGGAGATTGGGGCTCCACAGGGAGACCAACAGAGCCAAAAAACTGGATACTGGGGACCCTGCAGAGACTGATACCCCAACCAAGGACCATGCATGGAGAAGACCTAAAACTCCTGCTAGATGTAGTCCATAGGCTCAGTCTCTACATCAGGTCCCTAGTAAGGGGATCAGGGACTTTCTCTGGCATGAACTCAGTGGCAGGCTCTCTGATCACCTTCCCAGGGAGGCGGGGGTGCATACTTGCCAGGCCACAGAGGAAGACAATGCAGCCGGTCCTGATGAGACCTAATAAATAGGCTAGGGTCAGATGGAAGAGGAGAAGGACCTCCCTTATCAGTGGAATTGGGGAAGGGCATAGGTGGAGAAGAGGGAGGGAGGATAGGATTGGGAGGATACAAGGGAGGAGGCCACTGACAGGATACAAAGTGAATAAATTGTAATAAATAATAAGAAGAAAATAAGAAAAAGTCCAAATAGTTGGGATTTTCCTTAACAGGCTGTTCCTAGCCTGTGACAACATGAAAGGTAACAATATTCAATGTAGAGTACCTCTTCTTTTCAGAATTACTCTATGTGCTTTCTTTGCATTCATCTCATATATGTCTCTGAACAACTGTGTAGCAATTATTGCTTTTATTGTCACTTACAATTGAGAAAGTTCAGATGTTAAGTAATCTCGCAATGTCTTTCAAGCGGTAAATGGTTCTAGCTCAGCTCTCACTTAAACCCTCACCCAATCATTATATGAGTACTGTCTATAGCTAGGTAAATTTGGCATGGAGACATCTGTGCTAAAGTCCTGGGGAAAATATTATTTGAAATTTGGGGAGATACCTAAAGATACCTCAGGTCTGTGTAATCCATTTTATTGTTCTGAGCCAGGTGTGACCCCAATTAGTAGTCCCTTTTTAGAATATATCCCTTAATAGCTACTTATTTTCATCCAAGGATTCCTTAATAACCAAGAATATTGATTCCACAAAGCACAGGGTAGCTGAGCAAATCCATTACCAATTATTTTCCTCTTTAATCCCAGTTAATGAATAGCTAACTATTGAGGGGAGATTAAAAGAATTGACTTCCTGATGACACTGAGCAATTAAGATTTTAGCTCTCTTCACAAGTCAAATCACTGCCTAAGCAGAGATAAATAAAGATGGATCCCTTTTCTATCTAATTCCTATTTTGTAACCAACTACCCACTGCAGGCTTCTGACCTTACCAAGATGCTTTACTGGAAGCAAGTTAAATCTTAGTCCCCTTAAACGAACATTTACAACCAATTAACCTCTTGTTAATGACAAAACAGCTAGCTGTCCTGAAATGGGAAAAAGGAGCATAATAAGGGAGCTTACATTTCAACATGCCAGCTGGTCCCTTAAAGCTTCTTAGAAGTATTACCAAAGAGATTATATACAGACCTTCCTAATTTCCTCTTCTGAATTTTTTTTGCTTTCCATTATTTATTACTTCTTTTATTTTTGAGATTATTATATAATTATGTAATTTCTTCCTTTCTTTCCCTCCCTCCAATCCTTCCTTTATACCACCCCTTTTTCTATTTCCAATTTATGGCCTCTTTTTTTTTTTAACTAATACCCGCACCCAAAGACTCAGGGAACATTGTGAAAGAGAAGGAAGAAACAGTATAGGAGCCAAAGAAATTGTGTGTGTAGTTGTTTTGCCTTCATTTATGTCTACACATCACTTTCTTTATTTTCCTTTTCTTAACTTTTTTATTTTCATTTTTATTAATTACAGTTTATTCACTTTGTATCCCCCTGTAGCTCCCTCCCTCGCCCTTCTCCACCTATACCCCTCCCCCAGTCCACTAATAGGGGAGGTCTTTCTCTCCTTCCTTCTGATCCTAGTCAGTTAGGTCTCATCAGGAGTGGCTGCATTGTCTTCCTCTGTGGCCTGGTAAGGCTGCTCCCCCCACCTCAGGGGAAGATGATCAAAGAGCAGGCCAATCAGTTCATGTCAGAGACATGTTCTCATTACTATGGAACCCACTTGGACCCTGAACTGCCATGTGCTACATCTGTGCAGGGGTTTTAGGTTATCTCCAAGAATGGTCCTTTTTTGGAGTATCAGTCTCAGAAAAGACCCCTGTGCCCAGATTTTTTGGTTCTGTTACTCTCCTTGTGGAGCTCCTGTCCTCTCCAGGTCTTACAAAAGATAGCATCTTCAGCAAATGGTGCTTGTCTAACTGGATGTGTACATGTAGAAAAATGCAAATAGATCCATACTTATCACCCTGCACAAAACTAAAGTCCAAGTGGATCAAAGACCTCAATATAAAACCAGACACACTAAATCAGTTAGAAGAAAAAGTGGGAAAGAACCTGGAACTCACTGGCATAGGAGACAACTTCCTGAGCAGAACACCAACAGCACAGGCTTTAAGATCAGCAATCAATAAATGGGACCTCATGAAACTGAAAAACTTCTGTAAAGCAAAGGACACTGTCTGTCATCAAAACAAAATGACAGCCTACAAATTGGGAAAGGATCTTCACCAACCCTATATCTGACAGAGGGCTAATATCCAGAATATATAAAGAACTCAAGAAGTTAAAAAGCAACAAATCAAGTAATCCAATTACAAAATGGCATATGGAGCTAAACAGAGAATTCTCAATAGAAGAATATCAAATGGAAGAGAAACACTTAAAGAAATGCTCAATGTCCTTAGCGATCAGGGGGATGCAAATCAAAATGACCCTGAGATTTCACCTTACACCCATCACAATGGCTAAGATCAAAAACTCAAGTGACAACACATGTTGGAGAGGTTGTGGAGAAAGTGGAACCCTTCTCCACTGCTGTTGGGAATGTAAACTTGTACAACCACTTTGGGAAGCTATCTGGTGCTTTCTCAGACAATTAGGAATAGTGATTCTTCAAGATTCAGCTATACCACTCCTAGGCATACACATCACTTTCACACCTTATGCTCATGGAGAACAGAAGAGAGCATCAGATCCCCTGTAATAAGAGTTACAGATAGTTTTGATCTACCGCACAGGTTATGGGAACCAAATCCAGGTCCTCTGGAAGAACTCTTGACTGTTATACCAGTAGTCTCTCCAACCCAAGCTTCTCTGTGTTCTAACAGAGTTCAAAGTTTCTAGTCTTGGGCTAGCAATACAACCTAGAGGATTAAACCGGCTTGCCTACAAGCTTGACAACCTGAGTTTGATTCCCAGGTCCCACATGGCAAAAGGAGAGAAACAACTCCTATAGGTTGTTCCCTGACGTCTACATGTGTGCCATGACAAAGACATGCCATACACAGAAACGCTCTAAAAAAAATAAAGTAACTTTCAAAAAAAATAAAATATATCAATCCTCATTTAGAAAGACAGATGGGATGTGCATTGAACGTATGACAGGAGTCTACCGCAAAAGGCATCTGAAAGACTCTACCTAGCAGTGTTTCAAAGCAGACACTAAGACTCATAACCAAACCCTCGGCAGAGTGCAGGGAATCATATGAAAGAAGGGGAGTTAGTATGATATGGAAAGGATAGGAGCTCTACAAGGACCAAATATATCTGGGCACAGGGTCTTTTCTGAGACTGACACTCAACCAAGGACCATCTATGGATATAACCTAGAACTTCTGCTCGGATGTGGCCCGTGGTAGTTCAGTAACCAAGTAGTTTTCCAAAGTAAGGGGAACAAGGACTATTTCTAACAGGATCTCAAGCGCAGGCTCTTTGACCTCCCCACCCCCCCAGGGGAGGAGCAGTCCTGTTAGGCCACAGAGGAGGACTTTGCAGCCAACCCTGAAGATACCTGATAAAACAGGGTCAAATGAAAGGGGAGGAGGTTCTCCCCTATCAGTGGACTTGGAAAGGGGCAGAGAGGAGACCAGGGAGGGAGTGTGGGGTTGGGGAGGGAATGAGGGAGTGGGATACAGCTGGGACACAGAGTTAACAAAATATAACTAATAAGAAAAATAAAATTAAATAAATAAATAAATAAAATATATAGCCCAAAGAAGAATAAAGACCTAAAGACTAAAAAATCCATCACTTGGCGGAGGGGCGGAGCCAAGATGGCGACTAGCACACACAGTTTCTGAGCAGTGGGATACCTGATCTTCTGAGTTGGAGAATGGAAGGACCCCCAACCCAGGAAAACCACAGCGAGGCTTTCTGAACACCAGAGAACAGCGCAGGAGTGACAGAGAATACGCTATATACTCACCGAAACCAGGCAGAAACGTCATACAACCTGGACACACCAGGCGCTGGGCCTTCCAAGCTTGGAGAGCACAACGAAGAGATCCCAGGACTTCCCAGAAAGCATTGGGACTAGCAAGCCAGTCTCCAGTTACAGCAGGACGTGGCAGCGGAGCAGTACTGAACTGGCGGGGCACCACAGCCCTCCAGTTTAAGACTAACCAGGGCCAAACCAGAGAACAGAGAGCCTGATTACCCCATCCCTGCTGAAGTGACCACCCTGAAATCTCCAGCTGCAGCAAGACCTCAGAACCTGGCAGTGACAGCAGCACAGAACTGGCGGAACACATCAAAGAAGCAGGGCCAAACCAGAGAGCAGAGAGCCCCGGATACCACGATCTCGGCCAAGAGACCTGCCTGTAAGTGAGTGCACCCTTGAGAATCTGCAGTTCCCCAGATCCTGGGTCCTTCTAAATCAGAAGCCAGGCATCGAAACCCCTCCCACCCACATACCCACTTTGGGAAACAGAGGGGCACTAGGGTCATTGAAGTTCCTGCCCTGTGGGCCTGATTGAGGAGCTAAGACAGTTAATACCAGAAATTGCGCTGCGATCATCATTAGCGCCTGCGACATATACAGTACAGAGCCCCTCCCACACACTCAAGGGTTCAACATTAGCCATCACTCTGTCCCTCGAGAAACTCATCCACGCACACTTACACACACAGACACACACGCGCGCGCGCGCGCACACACACACACACTTGCATTTGCCCCGTTTGCGCCTGCGTACTTTCCTCCCACAGGTACAGCTAGTCCTCAGCACACGCTGAGAGTGCTCAGCTTCCTGAAGAACTCTCCAGACACCAGAGAGAGACAGCACCAGTCTGATCTGCAGAATCCAAAAACAAACAGGGAAGGTTTCAGATAAGCCAATGGCCAGAGGTAGGCGAAAGAACACTTCCAACATAAATCAGGACATCATGACTTCACCAGCAAACCCCAAAATCGTTGGATACACCAATTCAGCAGAAGCACAGGAAAATGATTTTAAAGCCATGCTTGCCCAACTATTTGAGGCTCATAAGGAGGAAATGAACAAGTCTTTCAAAGAGATGGCCAGTCAATTGGAGGCAAAGAAAGAAGAAATAGACAATATCCTTAAAGAAACACAGGCAAACATAGCCAAACAAATAGATACACAAGTAGAGGAAAAATTAGTGGCATATAAGAAGGAAATGAAAAAAGAAATAGAGGCCATCGTAGAGAGACAGGAATCCAAATTCAAACACATGAAAGAAATGGTGCAAGGCATGAAAACAGAATTAGAATCAATAAAGAAAACACAAAATGAGAAAACCCTTGAGCTGGAGAACTTGGAGAAAAGATCAGGAACCACAAAAGTAAGCATCACCAACAGAATACAAGAGATGGAAGAGAGAATCTCTGGAGCTGAAGACACACTTGCAGAAATGGATACTTCTCTCAAAGAAAAAGTAAAATCAGAAAAGTTCCAATCACAAAATATCCAAGAAATCAAGGATGCTATGAAAAGACAAAATCTAAGAATAATAGGAATTCACGAAAAAGAAGACTCCAGACTCCAAGGTCCAGAAAATATTTTCAAGAAAATCATAGAAGAAAATTTTCCCAACTTAAAGAAAGAGATGTCCATAAATATACAAGAGGCCTACAGAACTCCAAATAGACTAGACCAGAAAAGAAACACATCACGTCACATCATAGTCAAAACACTAAATCTACAGAACAAAGAAAAGATATTAAAAGCAGCAAGGGAAAAAGGCCAAGTAACATATGAAGGTAGACCTATCAGAATCACGCCGGTCTTCTCATCAGAAACTATGAAAGCCAGAAGGGCCTGGGCAAGTATCATGGAGACTCTAAGAGATCACAAATGTCAACCCAGACTACTATACCCTGCAAAGCTTTCAATCAACATAGATGGAGAAAACAAAATATTCCATGACAAAACTAAATTTATACAATATCTACACAGCAAACCATCCCTACAGAAGATACTAGAAGGAAAACTCCAATCCAATGAAAACAAATTCACCCAAGAAAACAGGGCATACAGATAATGTCCCAACAAAAATGAAAAGAAAACAAGCAATGAATCAGGGTTAGAACATCGACTCCATTACAAAAGGAACTAACATGCATTGGTCACTATTATCTATCAATATCAATGGACTCAACTCACCAATAAAAAGACACAGGCTAACAGAATGGTTAAGGAAACAGGATCCAACATTCTGTTGCATCCAAGAAACACACCTATGCAACAAAGACAAACACTACCTCAGAGTAAAGGGCTGGAAAACTGTTTTTCAAGCAAACGGTTCCAGAAAACAAGCTGGAGTAGCCATCCTAATATCTAATAAAATAGACTTTCAACCCAAGTTAATCAAAAAAGATAAGGAGGGCCACTATATTCTCATCAAAGGAAAAATCCACCAAGAGGACATCACAATCTTGAATATCTATGCCCCAAATACAAGAGCACCGACATTCGTAAATGAAACATTATTAAACCTTAAATCATACATTGATCCTAATACCTTAATAGTGGGAGACTTCAACACTCCACTCTCACCAAGGGACAGATCAACTAGACAGACACCAAATAGGGAAATAAAAGCACTCACAGAATCCCTAAATCAAATGGACCTAATAGACGTCTACAGATCATTTCACCCAAACTCAAAAGAGTACACCTTCTTTTCAGCACCCCATGGAACCTTTTCCAAAATAGACCATATAGTGGGCCACAAAACAAGCCTCAACAGATACAAAAGGATTGAAATAATCCCTTGTATACTATCTGACCACCATGGACTAAAGCTCGACCTCAACAACAACAGAAACAACAAAAAGCCGACACGCACATGGAAACTAAACAACTTACTACTCAATGACAGCTGGGTTAAGGAAGAAATAAAGAAAGAAATTAAAGACTTCCTAGAATTCAATGAAAAGGAAGGCACAACATACCCAAATTTATGGGACACACTGAAAGCAGTGCTCAGAGGAAAATTTATAGCACTAAGTGCCTGCAAGAAGAAATTCGTAACATCACATACAAACAACTTAATGGCCCAACTGAAAACCCTAGAACAAAAAGAAGCAGATACACCCAAAAGGAGCAGACGGCTGGAAATAATCAAACTAAGGGCTGAAATCAATCAACTAGAAACAAATAAAACTATCCAAAGAATCAATGAAACAAAAAGCTGGTTCTTTGAGAAAATCAACAAGATAGACAAACCCTTAGCCAAATTAACTAAAAAGCAGAGAGAAACTATCCAGATCAGCAAAATCAGAAATGAAAACGGGGACATAACCACAGACATTGAGGAAATCCAAACAATTATTAGGTCATACTACAAAAGCCTATATGCCACAAAATTTGAGAATCTAAATGAAATGGATAATTTTCTTGAAAGATTCCATCTACCAAAACTAAGTCAAGATCAGGTAGAAAGACTGAATAGCCCTATATCTCCCAAGGAAATCGAAGCAGTTATTAACAGTCTCCCCTCCAAAAAAAGCCCTGGACCAGATGGCTTCAGCACAGAATTCTACAAGACCTTCAAAGAAGTGCTAACTCCAATTCTCCTCAAGCTATTCCACAAAATAGAAACAGAAGGAACACTACCAAACTCATTCTATGAAGCCACAGTCACCTTAATACCTAAACCACACAAAGACCCAACAAAAAAAGAGAACTTTAGGCCTATCTCTCTTATGAACATTGACGCAAAAATACTCAATAAAATACTTGCAAACCGAATCCAAGAACACATCAAAGATATCATCCACCATGACCAAGTAGGCTTGATCCCAGGCATGCAAGGGTGGTTCAACATACGGAAATCCATCAATGTAATCCACTACATAAACAAACTGAAGGAGAAAAACCACATGATCATCTCCTTAGACGCCGAAAAAGCATTTGACAAAGTCCAACACCCATTCATGTTTAAAGTCTTGGAGAGATCAGGGATACAAGGCACATACCTAAACATAGTAAAGGCAATATATAGCAAGCCTATAGCTAACATCAAACTCAATGAAGAGAAACTTAAATCAATCCCACTGAAATCAGGGACAAGACAAGGCTGTCCATTGTCCCCATATCTCTTCAACATAGTACTTGAAGTCCTAGCCAGAGCAATAAGACAACTAAAGGAGATCAAGGGGATACAAATCGGAAAGGAAGAGGTCAAAGTGTCACTATTTGCAGATGATATGATAGTATACATGAGCGACCCCAAAAATTCAACCAGAGAACTCCTTCAGCTGATAAACACCTTCAGCAAAGTGGCAGGATACAAAATCAACTCAAAAAAATCAGAAGCCCTCCTGTATACCAAAGACAATAAGGCTGAGAAAGAAATTAGGGAAACAACACCCTTCACAATAGCCACTAATAACATAAAGTACCTTGGTGTGACCCTAACCAAGCAAGTGAAAGACCTGTTTGAGAAAAACTTCAAGTCTCTGAAGAAAGAAATTGAAGAAGATATCAGAAGATGGAAAGATCTACCGTGCTCATGGATTGGTAGGATTAACATTGTGAAAATGGCCATACTGCCAAAAGCAATCTACAGATTCAATGCAATTCCCATCAAAATACCAACTCAATTCTTTACAGACCTTGAAAAAAAGATTCTCAGCTTCATATGGAGAAACAAAAAACCCAGAATCTCCAAAACGATCCTGTACAACAACAGATCATCTGGAGGTATCTCCATTCCTGATCTCAAGCTGTACTACAGGGCAACAGTAATAAAAACTGCATGGTACTGGCATAGAAACAGAAAGGAGGATCAATGGAACCGCATAGAAGACCCAGAAATAAATCCACACACCTATGAATACTCGATATTTGACAAAGAAGCCAATTCCATTCAATGGAAAAAAGACAGCATCTTCAACAAATGGTGCTGGACCAACTGGATGTCTACATGCAGAAAAATGAAAATAGATCCATATTTATCACCCTGCACAAAACTAAAGTCAAAGTGGATCAAGGACCTCAACATAAAACCAGATACCCTAAATCAATTGGAAAAAAAAGTGGGGAACAGCCTAGAACTCATTGGCACAGGAGACAACTTCCTGAACAGAACACCAACAGCACAGGCTCTAAGAGCAACAATCAATAAATGGGACCTCATGAAACTGAAAAGTTTCTGTAAAGCAAAGGATACCGTCATCAAAACAAAACGACTGCCTACAGATTGGGAAAGAATCTTCACTAACCCTTTATCTGACAGAGGACTAATATCCAGTATATACAAAGAACTAAAGAAGCTGAAAAGCAGCAATTCAAGTAATCCAATTAAAAAATGGGGAACAGAGCTAAACATAGAATTCTCGACAGAGGAATATCGAATGGCAGAAAAACACTTAAAGAAATGCTCATCCTCATTAGCCATCAGGGAAATGCAAATCAAAACGACCCTGAGATATCACCTTACACCCATCAGAATGGCCAAGATGAAAAACTCAAGCGATAACACATGCTGGAGAGGTTGTGGAGAAAGGGGATCCCTCCTCCACTGCTGGTGGGAATGTAAACTGGTACAACCACTCTGGAAAGCTATCTGGCGCTTTCTAAGACAAATAGGAATAGTGCTTCCTCCAGACCCAGCTATACCACTGCTAGGTATATACCCAAAGTTTGTTCAAGTACACAAAAAGGACACTTGCTCAACCATGTTTATAGCAGCTCTATTTGTAATAGCCAGAACCTGGAAACAACCCAGATGTCCATCAACGGTGGAATGGGTACAGAAATTGTGGTATTTTTATACAATGGAATACTACTCAGCAATCAAAAAGGAGGAAATCATGAAATTTGCAGGCAAATGGTGGGATCTAGAAAAGATCATTCTGAGTGAAATATCCCAGAAGGAGAAAGACAAACATGGGATATACTCACTTATATAGACCTATAAGATATGATAAACATAATGAAATCTATACACCTAAAAAAGATAATCAATTGAGCGGACATGGGGTAAGATGATCAATCCTCATTTAGAAAGACAGATGGGATGTGCATTGAACGTATGACAGGAGTCTACTGAGTGCATCTGAAAGACTCTAACTAGCAGTGTTTTCAAAGCAAAGACTCATGACCAAACCTTTGGCAGAGTACAGGGAATCATAAGAAAGAAGGGGAGTTAGTCTGATGGGGAAAGGATAGGAGCTCCACAAGGACCAAATATATCTGGGCACAGGGTCTTTTCTGAGACTGACATTCAACCAAGGACCATGTATGGATATAACCTAGAACCTCCACTCAGATGTAGCCTGTGGTAGCTCAGTAACCAATTGGTTTCCCAAAGTGAGGGGAACAGGGACTATTTCTAACAGG
This sequence comes from Meriones unguiculatus, assembly GCF_030254825.1. Classification (NCBI taxonomy): domain Eukaryota; kingdom Metazoa; phylum Chordata; class Mammalia; order Rodentia; family Muridae; genus Meriones; species Meriones unguiculatus. The sequence goes on along the minus strand of NC_083369.1, from coordinate 77,957,625 downwards.
AACTCGATGACTGGCTCTTTGGTCTCCCCACCCCCGAAGGGAGGAGCAGTCCTGTTAGGCCACAGAGGAGGGCTTTGCAGCCAGTCCTGAAGATACCTGATAAAACAGGATCAGATGAATGGGGAGGAGGTCCCCCCCCCATCAGTGGACTTGGTAAGGGGCACGGTGGAGATGAGGGAGGGAGGGAGGGAGGGACTGGGAGGGAATGAGGGATCGGGACACGGCTGGGATACAGAGTTAATAAAATGTAACTGATAAAAAAAATAAAATTAAAAAAAAATCCATCACTTTGGCTTAATAGTATGTTCTTGTTTTTTAAGATTTATTTATTTATCCTTTTTAATTTTCTTTTTTATTACTAATTTTTACAACTTATTTACTTTGTATCCCAGTTGTAGCACCTCCCTCCTCTCCTTCCCATTCCACCTCCTTCCCTCTTCCTCCCCTTTGTCTCTCCCCTAGTCCACTAATAGGGGAGATCCTCTTCCCCTTTTATCTAACCCTAGCCTATCAGGTCTCATCAGGACTGCCTGGATCCTTGTCCTCTGTGGCCTACTAAGGCCACCCCACCAGAGGGGAGGTGTTCAAAGAGCAAGCAACCACGTTCACGGCAGAGACTGTCCCTGCTCCCCTTACTAGGAAACCCACGAGGAAACAGAGTTGACTATGAGCTAAATCTGAGCAGGGGGTCCACATCCTTTCTATGTATGGTCTTTTGTTGAGGCATCAGTCTCTGCAGACCCCCTGGGCCCAGAGTTTTGGGCTAGAGACCCCTCTAGGATTTCCTATCTCCCCTTTCTTCCATAGGACTCCCTGCACTCTGCCCAGAGTTTGGCTATGAGTCCCTGTACCTGCTTCCATCCCCTGTTGGTTAGAGGGCATCTTTGATAGGCTCCCATTCTGTTCTCTCTCTTCAACCACTTTCAGTGTCTATCCTTTTAGTAGATTCTTAACCTAAGTTTTCAGAGTGATACCCCTGTGTTAAATGTACCCCTCATCTTACAAGGGTACATTTTTATCAAAGGTAATGTTTATCAAAGTCCATTCCTGGATATCAATATGCCTCTAGCCAGCTGCTTCCTTCCAGAATGGCTCTCCTAGGCCTGTGATTAAGTGCTTTGATTCTATAAATTTGATAAATTTGATTCTAGGCCCACACCTGGAGATCTGAAGACTGTATTCTCTCTTGGCCTGATTCTGTCCAACTGCCTATGACCTATAGCAGTAATAGCAGCACAACTTACCTTATCTAGACACATGAATGACAGTTTCATGTCTTTACTTGGCAAATTCTCTAAACTGGAAGTTCAGACCTTGTTTCTCAAGGGGATAAAATCATACATTAAAGCACATACGTGCTCTCTCAAAGCCAGAATAAAACAGCAAGTGTGTTTGGTATCAAGTTAAAGAAAATGAGTGTGGGGTGAGAAGGTGGCTCGGTCAGTAATTTTTTTTTTCTTTGTAAGCATGAAGACCTGAGCTCAATCCCCAGAACACATGTGAAAAGATGGGCATGGTCAATGCAAACTTCAAATTCTAGTGTTGGAAGATACAGACAAGTAGATCCCTGGAGCCCACCAATCAGCCAGTATAGTGCCAGACCAATGATAGACCCTTGTCTCAAAAAATGACAAAATGATGGCTACTAAATAATGACAGACAACATTATCCTCTGGCCTCCATATGCATGCACAGATGTATACCCACACAAGAAAAGAAAATGAATTACATCAATCATCTTGCTTACCAGCTGGAGGGTGTACCAAATTAACTGGACATTAAGGCTATAGGGGGTTTTAAAAGCCTCATCTTATAGTCTGGAAGACAATAGAGCTTTTGATCCAGAAGCTTCCTTTCCAGAAGATAAGAAAAAAAATTATAGGGTGTTGTACTGGTTACTTTTATTTCAACTTGACACAAGCTGGAGTCCTTTTAAAAGAGGGAACTGCAATTGAGAAAATTCCCTCACCAAACTGGCCTGTTGGCAAGAATATGGTGTATTTTCTTGATTTATGATTTATATGGTTGGTCTCATCTCACCATGGGTAGTGTCAACCCTTGGCTAGTGGTCCTGGTTCTATAAGGAAGTAGGCTGAGCATTCCATAGGGAGCAAGCTAGTAAGCAGCACTCCATCCATGGCCATCAGCTCCTGCCTCCACTTTCCTGCCCTGACTTCCCTTTGATGATGGACTGTGATGTGGAAATGTAATGTCTTAGTTACGATTCTAACTAAGACAGACTTCAAAATGGATTTTAAATTCCTGAGTTAAGCTACAGTATGGTTCAAAAGGCTGATGAAACATACATGGTAATTTTATTTTAAGATTTTTAACCTGTGAGTCATCTGTGATAAAAGAGTTTGTAATTCCCAGAGATGTCTTGTTAGACTGCCCAATATGTTATAAAGACCTCACATTACCATTAACTAGAGCTGAAGACCAGGTCATAGAGTGATGTTGAGGAAAGGAGGCTCTTGTGGTGCTACTTGCTCCCTGAGGATCTATCTTTAGGCAGTTAAGTTTCTGAGTGCTGGGGGAAAAAAAAAGTTTTCTTAGTGGAGTAGCTAATGGTAACTCATTTATGTTCTTTTTTTTTTTTTTTTTCAATGCAGTTTATTCAGGAACCTTGAACAATCCTCGGACCCTGGGGAAAGCCAGCCCACAGCTTAAATAGCCTCTGGGTAGCCAACCCAGGCGTGCCACGTGTGCAATGCAGATAGGTCCACATACATGGAAGCAAGCCAGATCCTCAGCCTTAGCCAAATGTGGAATTGTTCATGACAGAGAGCACTCACCATGGGGAAGGTGGAAGGCGGAAACCAACTCCATCTTTAAGGCATAGCATTCCGCAGCTCTCTACAGTTCCCCCTTTTTGTTTTAGACGCATCAGGCAAGAGTAGAGGTCTGATCTCTGATATTAGAAATAAATAGGGACTTTGTACTGATGTTCATTTAGGTGTCATCCACCCAAAGAGCATCAGACCCGTTCGATACCTTTTTCTCAGAGGCGGGACCTGGGGCATCAACCCGCATGCAATCAGACATGCTCTTCTCTGGGTCCAAAGCGGCTGACCCTGAGTGCAGTGCTTAGCCTCGCATCCTGAGCGTATCATTTTAGCTTTTTATGGTATCCAACCATGCTTGGGGAGAATGTCCTGCTTCAATGGCTGTAAAGGCCTGAATGATCATGGCTGCATCACACTGTTGTGAGACTCTAATCTTGCATATATACCACAGGCAAACCAAGGAGACCAACACCAGAAGGCCTGCTAACACTCCCATGCCCGCCCATTCCTTCAGATGATTCATGGCTGCAGCAATCCATGTTGATAATCCTGTGGCTAGTCCTGGGTCCACTCTGGTAGAATTTACTGTGACAATGGCCACTCTCAGCTGCTCCATCGTAGTATCGAATTCTCCAGTCCAATTACCTAAAATATAGCTCGACAATTGTTTAGACAAATTTGCAGCACGGGAAAAATTCTCATGTTGTATGCTAGTGACACAAAGTCCAGAATACTTTCATTGACAGCCAGGTTGAGCGATTTGCCAGAGGGTATCAATTTGCTCCTGCAAGAGGTCAATCTTCTGATTGACCACAATCAAGCTTCCTTTTAGTTGAGCATTAATTCCTTTATGTACAACTAAGGCATGAGCTACATTGGCTAAATGATTATTCAGGGTCTGAGCAGTCTGCCCAGTATGACTAATGGCTAATGCCCTGGTGGTAGCTCCAACAGCCGCCAATGAGATGGTAGTAACAATGGTGGCTGTAGTTCCAAGATCCCTTTTCTGTCTGAAGAGAGTCATAGCATGAGGGGCATCAATGAGCACAGGCACCCAGTGAGGCATGCGAGTAACCAGGGCATACCTAAATTTACTAGCATTCCAGCATTGGACAAAAAAGCAAGTATCATTACCACAATTACTTGGCTCTATCTGGCTAATAATGAATAAAAATGGGGGATATAAACAAACAGGTGTGGGCTTATAGGAAATATTATGAGAAGCCTTAACCCCTCGTTGGAACATCCTGCGTCAGTTCTAGAACTAGCAGTGGTGGTGTCCGAGGTCTGAGTAGGTTCAGGAGACCATTGCCCCCAGGGGCGAGACGTGCTCCATGCTCATTGACTAACTCCATGTTTTCCTCCAATTTTGAAAGTCATTTAAGGTTCTTAAATTATTTTTTTCCCTTTTTTTTAAAATTTTTCATCAATTACACTTTATTCATTCTGCATCCCCCCATAAGTCCCTCCCTCCTCCCCTCCCAATCCCACCCTCCTTTCTGATCTTAGTCTGTCAGTTCACATCAAAAGTGGCTGCATTGTCCTCTACTATGGCCTGGTAAGGCTGCTCCCCCCCAGAGGGAGGTGATCAAAGAGCAGGCCAATCAGATTATGTCTGAGGCAGTCCCTCTTCCCATTACTATGTAACCCAATTGGACTCTGAACTGCCCTGGGCTACATCTGTGCAGGGGTTCTGGGTTATCTCCATGAATAGACCTTGGTTGGAGTATGAGTCTCTGGGAAGTTCCCTGTGTTCAAATTTTCTTGTTCTGTTGCTCTCCTTGTGGAGACCCTGTCCTCTTCAGCTCTTACTATTTCCCAGTTCTTACCTAAAATTCCGTTCACCTGCCCAACAGTTGCCCATCCGGCTCAGCATCTGCTTTGATAGTCTGAAGGGCAGAGGCTTTCAGAGGCCCTCTGTGGTAGTTTACTAGGTTGTTTCCTGTTTTCTTCTTCTTCTGATGTCCATCCTCTTTGCCTTTCCGGATGGGGATTGGACATTTTAGTTAGGGTCCTCTCTCTTGCTTAGTTTCTTTAGATGCACAGGTTTTAGTGGGTTTGTCCTATGTTGTATGTCTATATGAGTGAGTATATACCATGTGTGTCTTTTTGCTTCTGGGACAACTCACTCAGGATGATCCTTTCCAGATCCCACCAATTACCTGCAAATTTCATGATTTCCTTAGTTTTCATTGCTGAGGAATATTCCATTGTGTAGATGTACCACAATTTCTGCATCCATTCTTCAGTTGAGGGGCATCTGGGTTGTTTCCAGCTTCTGGGTATTACAAATAAAGCTGCTACAAACATGGTTGAGCAAATGTCCTTTTTGTGTACTTGAGCCTCTTTTGGATATATGCCCAGGAGTGGTATGGCTGGATCTTGAGGAAGCGCTATTCCTAGTTGTCTGAGAAAGCGCCAGATTGATTTCCAGAGTGGTTATTCAAGTTTACATTCCCACCAGCAGTGCAGAAGGGTTCCCCTTTCTCCACAACCTCTCCAGCATGTGTTGTCACTTGAGTTTTTGATCTTGGCCATTCTCATGGGTGTAAGGTGAAATCTCAGGGTTGTTTTGATTTGCATTTCCCTAATGGCTAGTGAGGTTGAGCATTTCTTTAAGTGCTTCTCTGCCATATGGTATTCCTCTACAGAGAATTCTCTGTTTCGCTCTGTTCCCCATTTTTTAAGTGGATTACTTGGTTTGCTGCTTTTCAGCTTCTTTAGTTCTTTATATATACTGGATATGAGTCCTCTATCAGATAAAGGGTTGGTGAAGATTCTTTCCCAATCTGTAGGTGGTCGCTTTGTTTTGATGACGGTGTCCTTTGCTTTACAGAAGCTTTTCAGTTTCATGAGGTCCCATTTATTGGTTGTTGCTCTTAGAGCCTGTGCTGTTGGTGTTCTGTTCAGGAAGTTTTCCCCTGTACCAATGAGTTCTAGGGTATTTCCCACTTTTTTTTTCTAGCCGATTTAATGTGTCTGGTTTTATGTTGAGGTCTTTGATCCACTTGGACTTCAGTTTTGTGCAGGGTGACAAGTATGGATCTATTTTCATTTTTCTACATGTAGACATCCAGTTAGACCAGCACCATTTGTTGAAGATGCTATCTTTTTTCCATTGTATGGTTTTGGCATCTTTGTCAAAGATCAGGTGTCCATAAGTGTGTGGGTTTATTTCTGGGTCCTCTGTTTGGTTCCATTGATCCACCATTCTGTTTCTATGCCAGTACCATGCAGTTTTTAAAACTGTTGCTCTATAGTACAACTTAAGATCAGGGATGGAGATAACTCCGGAAGATCTTTTATTGTAGAGGATTGTTTTAGCAATTCTGGGTTTCTTGTTATTCCATATGAAGTTGAGAATTTTTCTTTCCACTTCTGTAAAGAATTGTGTTGGTAATTTGATGGGCATTGCATTGAATCTGTAGATTGCTTTTGGTAAGATGGCCATTTTTACTATGTTAATCCTACCAAGCCATGAGCATGGGAGATCTTTCCATCTTCTCATATCTTCTTCTAATTCTTTCTTCAGAGATTTGAAGTTTTTTCCGTACAAGTCTTTGACTTCCTTGGTTAGGGTTACTCCGAGGTACCTTATGTCATTTGTGGCTATTGTGAAGGGTGTTGTTTCCTTAATTTCTTTCTCAGCCCTTTTGTCTTTTGTATACAGGAGGGCTACTGATTTTTTTGAGTTAATTTTGTATCCTGCCACTTTGCTGAAGGTGTTTATCAGCTGTAGGAGTTCCCTGGTAGAGTTTTTGGGGTCACTCACGTATACTATCATATCATCTGCAAATAGTGATAATTTGACTTCTTCCTTTCCAATTTGTATCCCCTTGATCTCCTTCAACTCTCTTATTGCTCTAGCAAGGACTTCCAGCACTATGTTGAAGAGATATGGAGTGGGCAGCCTTGTCTTGTCCCTGATTTCAGTGGGATTGCTTTAAGTTTCTCTCCGTTCAGTTTGATGTTGGCTATATGCTTGCTGTATATCGCCTTTACTATGTTTAGATATGTGCGTTGTATCCCTGATCTCTCCAATACTTTGAACATGAATGGATGTTGGATTTTGTCGAAGGCTTTTTTAGCATCTAGGGAGATTATCATGTGGTTTTTTTTCTTTCAGTTTGTTAATATGGTGGATCACATTGATGGATTTCCGTATATTGAACCACCCCTGCATACCTGGGATGAAGCCTACTTGGTCATAGTGGATAATATCTTTGATGTGTTCTTGGATTCGGTTTGCAAGTATTTTATTAAGTATTTTTGCATCAATAGTCATAAGGGAGATTGGCCGGAAATTCTCTTTCTTTGTTGAGTCTTTGTGAGGTTTAGGTACCAAGGTGACTGTGGCTTCATAGAATGAATTTGGTAATATTCCTTCTGTTTCTATTTTGTGGAATAGTTTGAAGAGAATTGGTGTTAGCTCTTCTTTGAAGGTCTGGTAGAATTCTGCGCTGAAGCCATCTGGTCCTGGGCTTTTTTTGGATGGGAGACTTTTGATGACCTCTTCTATTTCTTTGGGGGATATAGGTCTATTTAGTTGATTTACCTGGTCCTGGTTCAGCTTTGGTAAGTCAAATCGATCAAGAAAATTGTCCATTTCATTTAGATTTTCAAATTTTGTGGCATATAGACTTTTGAAGTAAGTCCTAATGATTGTTTGGATTTCCTCAGTGTCTGTAGTTATATCCCCCTTTTCATTTCTGATTTTGTTGATTTGGGTGGTGTCTCTCTGCCTTTTAGTTAGCCTGGCTAAGGGTTTGTCGATCTTGTTGATTTTCTCAAAGAACCAGCTCTTGGTTTCATTGATTCTTTGAATTGTTTTATTTGTTTCCAATTGATTGATTTCAGCCCTGAGTTTGATTATTTCCAGCCGTCTACTTCTTGGTGTGTCTGCTTCTTCTTTTTCTAGGGTTTTTAAGTGAGCCATTAGGGTGTTTGAATGAGCTGTCTCGAATTTCTTCTTGAAGGCACTTAGTGCTATGAACTTTCCTCTTAGCACTGCTTTCATTGTGTCCCACTCGTTTATGTTCTTATAAGAACCACTCACCCATACTCCTGTAAGGAACCTTAATTAAAGTTCACCAATAATATAAAAAAAGTAGCAGGCAGACTAGGAAATAGAAAGGGATCAACAGGAGTGGGAGGGACTATGAGAGAGTAATAAGAGTTGAATGTAATGAAAGTGCTTTATATACATAATACACATATGAGCACATCATAATAAAACCAATTAGTCTATGTAATTAATGTATGACAATAACATCTTAAAGTGTGTCTGTCTGTCTGGAGGCCAGAAGTGTTACATTCTCTAGTGTGTAACAGGCAGCTGTGACTTGCCTGGTATGGGTGCTGGGAACTGAACTCACTTCCAAAACGCAAGAGCAATATGTATTATTTTTTGTTTGTTTTTTGTTTTTGTTTTTTGAAACAGTGTTTCTCTATGTAGACCAGGCTAGCTATGAAAACTGAGATCACCCTGCCTTTACCTCCCATGTGTGCCACCACTCCTGGCTGCCATATGTGCTCTTAACTACTGAGCCATCTCTTTAGCTCCTAATACAAACATTTTAAGAGAAGCTTAAGGCAGTTTTATAATGTTTAGTTGTAAATTATGTAAAACATCTTGTGTATTAGTATGCTTCTCTGCTGTTGTGACAAAACATTGACCAAACACAATTTGGTGGGGGTGGCAGCACAGGGGTGTGTTTCAGTTTACACTTCAACTCACAGTCCATCGCTTGAGGGAAGTCAGGACAGAAACTCAAAGCATGAAGCTGGAAGCAGGAGCTGATGGAGGGGTGCTGCTTACTGGCTTGCTTCTCATGGCTTGCTCAGCCTGTTTTCTAATAGAACTCAGGACCACCAGCCCAGGGTTGGCAGCACAAACACTGAGCAGGTCCTCCTACATCAACCTTTAATAAAGAAAATGCCCCCACAGACATGCCCACAGTCCAATCTAATGGAGGAAATTCCTCAACTACAGCTCCCTTTTCCCAGATGATGCAAGTTATGTCAAGTTGACAAAAATAACCAGCACATTTGTAACTTTTTGCAAAGAACTATTTTTATGTTGAACATGAATTTAAGCCAGTATATCGGCCCGTCAAGATGAGTATGAAAAGTGACCAAAGTTCAACACAATAAGCACTAATGTGCAAGAATGGCAAATGAGAAATATGAAAAAAGGATAGGCAATTATTATTGCATGTTTCTGTATATGTTAATATACAGACTTGCTGGGTAGTGATAACAATACTAGTTTTGATTAAATGTAAAGACGGTCATTTTGCATTAATATTACTTATTTAACTTAATACAACTATTTAATAATTGAGACCACTAAAATCTTCAGTACATACTTGAGTAAGCATTTAGAACCAGCTACTACTTTATAAGAAATACAAAGGACAAGGACATATATTCAATACAATGAGGATGCTTTCAGCAAAAACCAAACTGAAAAAAACTGGTGGAAAATCCGCCTATTTTCTTCAACAAATAAGCTGCAAAGAATAAAAATACAGTGTAAGAACATTGTTAGCATCCTGTTCCAAACATTCAAACACAAAAAAATATAACATGGAAATTTTTACAAGTTTTATTATATTAAATATATATTAATTTATAATATACATATACACTACTAGACTGAAGAGATGGCTTGGCAATTAAGAGCTCTTACAGTTCAATCAAAAGACCTGAGTTCTGGTCCAAGAACCTACATCAGAACCAGATGGTTCACAACCACAACAACAACTCCAGGGGATCCAATACCTTTTTCTGGCCTATGTGAGGGCCATCTACACACATGCGGCGCTCTCTCTCTCTCTCTCTCCTCTTTCCCTGTCCCCCCTCTCCTCTCTTTCCCTTCTGTTCCCTCTCTCCCCTCTCTTTCTTCTCTCCTTCCTCTTCCTCTCCCATCTCTCACTCTCTCCCTGGAGGAGATGAAGGAGGGGGATATAGCTGGGATACAAAGTGAATAAATTGTAATAAATAATAATAATAAAGATTTTTTAAAAGACATCAGAATTTAAAAGAAGAGATATGGTAGTGATTTGTACATAAGAACATGGTACACTTGCTAGGAAGATGTCTCTGTAGGTAAGAGACATCTTTGCATTGCTTTGCTATGCAAGCCTGATGACTTGAGTTTAGATCATTACTACCCATGTGACTTCATATACATCTGTGAAACAGTGGCATGGTGGGCAGAGACAGGAGAAGCCTGGGAGTTTCCTAGTCAGCCATCCTGGCTGGAAATGAGATGTTTCAAGTTTAGTGAGAAACTCAGTCTCAGGGAAATAAAAAAAGTAATAGAAGAAGACATGCATCCTCCTCTGGCCTCTTGTTTGTTCACATGTGTACATATGCTATACAAACACACAAAGAATATGGTATAGTTTTAGTATTTTTCATGAGATGCAAAATCATACTTACAAATAAAATTATCTACAATATTTAGTTTGCTTCAAAATAATAGAGAAAGTTATCTATTTCCACCCCTGCTACTGAACAGTATATTGGTGAAACTCAATGTCAAAGAATTTTAATAAATGGACATATATGCCAATTCAACTTATTTCCCCACTTACTTTCAAATTAATTTATACTTTCAACATAATTCTAATCAAAATCCAAGCAGGATATTTTGTAAAGATTTATAAACTATGGTAAAAATGTATACAAAAAAAGTGAAACAAATTGAAAAGGCTTTTAAAATTGAAAAAGTACACGGTTGGAGGACAGTATATGATTCCAAGATTTTCTATAAAAGTAGCAGTAATTAATAGAGGTGTTAGAATAGATACCTATATCAGTGGAACACAAGAGAATTTAGAACAAAAATCAATTAAGTGGATGAGCTTATCAACTGGTTTCTTGCATGCCTGTGAATTTAACACAGTACTTTGTACATGAAGGCAAGAAATATTTTTGTTTGGTTTGTTGTTTTTTTTGTTAACTTTTGAGGCAGTGTTTTCTTAAGTTACCCAGGTTATCTTTGAACATGTTCTGTGTTTACACCTGTGATCCTCAGGAGTAATTAGGATTACATGACTTGGCTATATTAAATATTTATGAGGGGGAGGCGGAGCCAAGATGGCGACTAGCACACACAGTTTCTGAGCGGTGGGATACCTGATCTTCTGAGTTGGAGAATGGAAGGACCCCCAACCCAGGAAAACCACAGCGAGGCTTTCTGAACACCAGAGAACATCGCAGGAGGTGAAAACTTTGGCCTCCGGTCACCCGGAGACTTGCTTGGGGAAGGAGAGAAACGATCCTTTGTTCTTGCTGCACTCCCTTCCCCCAGACCTCCTTCCTCCTCCGCACAGCGGCACAGCGGACTCATCTTTCTAAGCGCAGACCTAACTGCCTGGGGTATACAGCCGCTGAGACGGAGCCCCAAGCACTTTAGCGGCAGACAAAAGCCAGCAGTGCGTGCCCCGGAGTCCCAGATTCGCGCAGCGGCTGCACCATCCTCCCAGGGCGCGAATCTGCTAGACACCATACTAGCTCCGCAGGATCGCCATCACTGACGGTACGGCCAGCCCAATCCCACAGTGACAGAGAATACGCTATATACTCACTGAAACCAGACAGAAACGTCATACAACCTGGACACACCAGGCGCTGGGCCTCCCAAGCTTGGAGAGCACAATGAAGAGATCCCAGGACTTCCCAGAAAGCTTTGGGACTAGCAACCCAGTCTCCAGTTACAGCGGGACGTGGCAGCGGAGCAGCACTGAACTGGCAGGGCACCACAGCCCTCCAGTTTAAGACTAACCAGGGCCAAACCAGAGAACAGAGAGCCTGGTTACCCCATCCCTGCTGAAGTGACCACTCTGAAATCTCCAGCTGCAGCAAGACCTCAGAACCTGGCAGTGACAGCAGCACAGAACTGGCGGAACACATCAAAGAAGCAGGGCCAAACCAGAGAGCAGAGAGCCCCGGATACCACGATCTCGGCCAAGAGACCTGCCTGTAAGTGAGTGCATCCTTGAGAATCTGCAGTTCCCCAGATCCTGGGTCCTTCTAAATCAGAAGCCAGGCATCGAACCCCCCTCCCACCCACATACCCACTTTGGGAAACAGAGGGGCACTAGGGACATTGAAGTTCCTGCCCTGTGGGCCTGATTGAGGAGCTAAGACAGTTAATGCCAGAAGTTGCGCTGCGATCATCATTAGCGCCTGCGACATATACAGTGCAGAGCCCCTCCCACACACTCAAGGGTTCAACATTAGCCATCACTCTGTCCCTCGAGAAACTCATCCACGCACACTTACACACACAGACACACACGCGCGCACACACACGCTTGCATTTGCCCCGTTTGCGCCTGCGTACTTTCCTCCCACAGGTACAGCTAGTCCTCAGCACACGCTGAGAGTGCTCAGCTTCCTGAAGAACTCTCCAGACACCAGAGAGAGACAGCACCAGTCTGATCTGCAGAATCCAAAAACAAACAGGGAAGGTTTCAGATAAGCCAATGGCCAGAGGTAGGCGAAAGAACACTTCCAACATAAATCAGGACATCATGACTTCACCAGCAAACCCCAAAATCGATGGATACACCAATTCAGCAGAAGCACAGGAAAATGATTTTAAAGCCATGCTTGCCCAATTATTTGAGGCTCATAAGGAGGAAATGAACAAGTCTTTCAAAGAGATGGCCAGTCAATTGGAGGCAAAGAAAGAAGAAATAGACAATATCCTTAAAGAAACACAGGCAAACATAGCCAAACAAATAGATACACAAGTAGAGGAAAAATTAGTGGCATATAAGAAGGAAATGAAAAAAGAAATAGAGGCCATCGTAGAGAGACAGGAATCCAAATTCAAACACATGAAAGAAATGGTGCAAGGCATGAAAACAGAATTAGAATCAATAAAGAAAACACAAAATGAGAAAACCCTTGAGCTGGAGAACTTGGAGAAAAGATCAGGAACCACAAAAGTAAGCATCACCAACAGAATACAAGAGATGGAAGAGAGAATCTCTGGAGCTGAAGACACACTTGCAGAAATGGATACTTCTCTCAAAGAAAAAGTAAAATCAGAAAAGTTCCAATCACAAAATATCCAAGAAATCAAGGATGCTATGAAAAGACAAAATCTAAGAATAATAGGAATTCACGAAAAAGAAGACTCCAGACTCCAAGGTCCAGAAAATATTTTCAAGAAAATCATAGAAGAAAATTTTCCCAACTTAAAGAAAGAGATGTCCATAAATATACAAGAGGCCTACAGAACTCCAAATAGACTAGACCAGAAAAGAAACACATCACGTCACATCATAGTCAAAACACTAAATCTACAGAACAAAGAAAAGATATTAAAAGCAGCAAGGGAAAAAGGCCAAGTAACATATGAAGGTAGACCTATCAGAATCACGCCGGACTTCTCATCAGAAACTATGAAAGCCAGAAGGGCCTGGGCAAGTATCATGGAGACTCTAAGAGATCACAAATGTCAACCCAGACTACTATACCCTGCAAAGCTTTCAATCAACATAGATGGAGAAAACAAAATATTCCATGACAAAACTAAATTTATACAATATCTACACAGCAAACCATCCCTACAGAAGATACTAGAAGGAAAACTCCAATCCAATGAAAACAAATTCACCCAAGAAAACAGGGCATACAGATAATGTCCCAACAAAAATGAAAAGAAAACAAGCAATGAAACAGGGTTAGATCATCGACTCCATTACAAAAGGAACTAACATGCATTGGTCACTATTATCTATCAATATCAATGGACTCAACTCACCAATAAAAAGACACAGGCTAACAGAATGGTTAAGGAAACAGGATCCAACATGCTGTTGCATCCAAGAAACACACCTATGCAACAAAGACAAACACTACCTCAGAGTAAAGGGCTGGAAAACTGTTTTTCAAGCAAACGGTTCCAGAAAACAAGCTGGAGTAGCCATCCTAATATCTAATAAAATAGACTTTCAACCCAAGTTAATCAAAAAAGATAAGGAGGGCCACTATATTCTCATCAAAGGAAAAATCCACCAAGAGGACATCACAATCTTGAATATCTATGCCCCAAATACAAGAGCACCGACATTCGTAAATGAAACATTATTAAACCTTAAATCATACATTGATCCTAATACCTTAATAGTGGGAGACTTCAACACTCCACTCTCACCAAGGGACAGATCAACTAGACAGACACCAAATAGGGAAATAAAAGCACTCACAGAATCCCTAAATCAAATGGACCTAATAGACATCTACAGATCATTTCACCCAAACTCAAAAGAGTACACCTTCTTTTCAGCACCCCATGGAACCTTTTCCAAAATAGACCATATAGTGGGCCACAAAGCAAGCCTCAACAGATACAAAAGGATTGAAATAATCCCTTGTATACTATCTGACCACCATGGACTAAAGCTCGACCTCAACAACAACAGAAACAACAAAAAGCCGACACGCACATGGAAACTGAACAACTTACTACTCAATGACAGCTGGGTTAAGGAAGAAATAAAGAAAGAAATTAAAGACTTCCTAGAATTCAATGAAAAGGAAGGCACAACATACCCAAATTTATGGGACACATTGAAAGCAGTGCTCAGAGGAAAATTTATAGCACTAAGTGCCTGCAAGAAGAAATTCGTAACATCACATACAAACAACTTAATGGCCCAACTGAAAACCCTAGAAAAAAAAGAAGCAGATACACCCAAGAGGAGCAGACGGCTGGAAATAATCAAAATAAGGGCTGAAATCAATCAACTAGAAACAAATAAAACTATCCAAAGAATCAATGAAACAAAAAGCTGGTTCTTTGAGAAAATCAACAAGATAGACAAACCCTTAGCCAAACTAACTAAAAAGCAGAGAGAAACTATCCAGATCAGCAAAATCAGAAATGAAAATGGGGACATAACCACAGACATTGAGGAAATCCAAACAATTATTAGGTCATACTACAAAAGCCTATATGCCACAAAATTTGAGAATCTAAATGAAATGGATAATTTTCTTGAAAGATTCCATCTACCAAAACTAAGTCAAGATCAGGTAGAAAGACTGAATAGCCCTATATCTCCCAAGGAAATCGAAGCAGTTATTAACAGTCTCCCCTCCAAAAAAAGCCCTGGACCAGATGGCTTCAGCACAGAATTCTACAAGACCTTCAAAGAAGTGCTAACTCCAATTCTCCTCAAGCTATTCCACAAAATAGAAACAGAAGGAACACTACCAAACTCATTCTATGAAGCCACAGTCACCTTAATACCTAAACCACACAAAGACCCAACAAAAAAAGAGAACTTTAGGCCTATCTCTCTTATGAACATTGACGCAAAAATACTCAATAAAATACTTGCAAACCGAATCCAAGAACACATCAAAGATATCATCCACCATGACCAAGTAGGCTTCATCCCAGGCATGCAAGGGTGGTTCAACATACGGAAATCCATCAATGTAATCCACTACATAAACAAACTGAAGGAGAAAAACCACATGATCATCTCCTTAGATGCCGAAAAAGCATTTGACAAAGTCCAACACCCATTCATGTTTAAAGTCTTGGAGAGATCAGGGATACAAGGCACATACCTAAACATAGTAAAGGCAATATATAGCAAGCCTATAGCTAACATCAAACTCAATGGAGAGAAACTTAAATCAATCCCACTGAAATCAGGGACAAGACAAGGCTGTCCATTGTCCCCATATCTCTTCAACATAGTACTTGAAGTCCTGGCCAGAGCAATAAGACAACTAAAGGAGATCAAGGGGATACAAATCGGAAAGGAAGAGGTCAAAGTGTCACTATTTGCAGATGATATGATAGTATACATGAGCGACCCCAAAAATTCAACCAGAGAACTCCTTCAGCTGATAAACACCTTCAGCAAAGTGGCAGGATACAAAATCAACTCAAAAAAATCAGAAGCCCTCCTATATACCAAAGACAAAAAGGCTGAGAAAGAAATTAGGGAAACAACACCCTTCACAATAGCCACTAATAACATAAAGTACCTTGGTGTGACCCTAACCAAGCAAGTGAAAGACCTGTTTGAGAAAAACTTCAAGTCTCTGAAGAAAGAAATTGAAGAAGATATCAGAAGATGGAAAGATCTACCGTGCTCATGGATTGGTAGGATTAACATTGTGAAAATGGCCATACTGCCAAAAGCAATCTACAGATTCAATGCAATTCCCATCAAAATACCAACTCAATTCTTTACAGACCTTGAAAAAAAGATTCTCAGCTTCATATGGAGAAACAAAAAACCCAGAATCTCCAAAACGATCCTGTACAACAACAGATCATCTGGAGGTATCTCCATTCCTGATCTCAAGCTGTACTACAGGGCAACAGTAATAAAAACTGCATGGTATTGGCATAGAAACAGAAAGGAGGATCAATGGAACCGCATAGAAGACCCAGAAATAAATCCACACACCTATGAATACTCGATATTTGACAAAGAAGCCAATTCCATTCAATGGAAAAAAGACAGCATCTTCAACAAATGGTGCTGGACCAACTGGATGTCTACATGCAGAAAAATGAAAATAGATCCATATTTATCACCCTGCACAAAACTAAAGTCAAAGTGGATCAAGGACCTCAACATAAAACCAGATACCCTAAATCAATTGGAAAAAAAAGTGGGGAACAGCCTAGAACTCATTGGCACAGGAGACAACTTCCTGAACAGAACACCAACAGCACAGGCTCTAAGAGCAACAATCAATAAATGGGACCTCATGAAACTGAAAAGCTTCTGTAAAGCAAAGGATACCGTCATCAAAACAAAACGACTGCCTACAGATTGGGAAAGAATCTTCACTAACCCTTTATCTGACAGAGGACTAATATCCAGTATATACAAAGAACTAAAGAAGCTGAAAAGCAGCAATTCAAGTAATCCAATTAAAAAATGGGGAACAGAGCTAAACATAGAATTCTCGACAGAGGAATATCGAATGGCAGAAAAACACTTAAAGAAATGCTCATCCTCATTAGCCATCAGGGAAATGCAAATCAAAACGACCCTGAGATATCACCTTACACCCATCAGAATGGCCAAGATGAAAAAAACTCAAGCGACAACACATGCTGGAGAGGTTGTGGAGAAAGGGGATCCCTCCTCCACTGCTGGTGGGAATGTAAACTGGTACAACCACTCTGGAAAGCTATCTGGCGCTTTCTAAGACAAATAGGAATAGTGCTTCCTCCAGACCCAGCTATACCACTGCTAGGTATATACCCAAAGTTTGTTCAAGTACACAAAAAGGACACTTGCTCAACCATGTTTATAGCAGCTCTATTTGTAATAGCCAGAACCTGGAAACAACCCAGATGTCCATCAACGGTGGAATGGGTACAGAAATTGTGGTATTTTTATACAATGGAATACTACTCAGCAATCAAAAAGGAGGAAATCATGAAATTTGCAGGCAAATGGTGGGATCTAGAAAAGATCATTCTGAGTGAAATATCCCAGAAGGAGAAAGACAAACATGGTATATACTCACTTATATAGACCTATAAGATATGATAAACATAATGAAATCTATACACCTAAAAAAGATAATCAATTGAACGGACATGGGGTAAGATGATCAATCCTCATTTAGAAAGACAGATGGGATGAGCATTGATTGCAAGACAGGAGTCTACTGAGCGCATCTGAAAGACTCTAACTAGCAGTGTTTTCAAAGCAAAGACTCATGACCAAACCTTTGGCAGAGTACAGGGAATCATAAGAAAGAAGGGGAGTTAGTCTGATGGGGAAAGGATAGGAGCTCCACAAGGACCAAATATATCTGGGCACAGGGTCTTTTCTGAGACTGACATTCAACCAAGGACCATGTATGGATATAATCTAGAACCTCCACTCAGATGTAGCCTGTGGTAGCTCAGTAACCAATTGGTTTCCCAAAGTGAGGGGAACAGGGACTATTTCTAACAGGAACTCAATGACTGGCTCTTTGGTCTCCCCACCCCCGAAGGGAGGAGCAGTCCTGTTAGGCCACAGAGGAGGGCTTTGCAGCCAGTCCTGAAGATACCTGATAAAACAGGATTAGATGAATGGGGAGGAGGTCCCCCCTATCAGTGGACTTGGAAAGGGGCACGGTGGAGATGAGGGAGGGAGGGAGGGACTGGGAGGGAATGAGGGATCGGGACATGGCTGGGATACAGAGTTAATAAAATGTAACTGATAAAAAAAAATAAAAATAAATAAAAAAATAAATAAATAAATGTTTATGAAAGTACAAGGACAATAATACAGTGAAGAAAGTATAGTATTTTTATAAACAATATTGGAATTAGACATGTATATGCCTAAGAAAAATGTTGACCTAGACTTCACACATTATATGAAGTTAAGTCAAAATGAATAACTGATAACATAAAAGAAAATTTTATTGACTTGATGTATTTCCTTTGGATACCATTTGGGTGGTATCCAAACTATAACAGGTTCTAAAATCTTGTATGGAAACAAACAGCTTTATTTTCTCTAGTCTCTAACTGATGTTTAACATTTTCTAATACCAGCATTCAGGAGGTAGGAAATAAAAGACCTCAATTTTGAACTAAGCTGGCTACATATGGAGACCATGCCTTAGAACAAAAAAGAAGTTGATTTGAACTTGATGGTTATCATTTATGTGTTAGTTTCTTAGTGGACTTAGTGTGTATAGTGGCATTATTGGAAGGTGGTAGAAAAATAGGATGTGAACCTAACTAAAACATTTAAGTCACTAGGAACATACCCTGGAAAGATGCAAGCTGTCACCAGTTCCATCGTAGTGCTCTCTGCTTCCTGGTAGGAATGACCAGCCTCTGCCACATATTCCAACTACCACAATATTTTGGTTTGCCTTTCAGCCCAATGCAATATACTCAGCTGTGAATCCTCTGAAACCATGAGCAAAAAAAAAATCTATCTTTCCTCCTTTCAAATTGTTTCTCTCAGTAACCAAATAAAACTGAGTAAAACAAGTCCTTGCTATAAATGTGTTCCTTTTTGTGTATGGTGCTGGGAATTGAACTTAAAAGCCATATGCATGTTACCCAGTGCTCTAGCATGTTACCCAGTGCTCTAGTTGAACTATGTACCACTTACTATAACATGAACTATGTATCACTTGCTATAACAAAATGCCATAAACATGGCTTGTTAAAAAGAAAAACAATGTATTTCTTACATGTCTGGATTAATGGCAGTATAAGATGATCAAGGTATAGTTCGTATGCAGGAAGGGTTCATTTCTTGTACTAGATGAAGTTTTCTGCCTAGATCCTCATATGGTACTATTATTAAAAAAAAAAAAAAAACAATCCAGCACTCTGGGAAATCTCTTTTATTAGGACACTAATCTTGTTAATGAGGATCTATGAGCTAACAGTCTCCTAAAGGCCTCACTTCCTAATACCACCACACTAGTGATAAGTTTTCAACATATAAATTGTGGGTACAGGGGAATAAACATTCAGACCATGGCACCCATAATGCACTTGTTGGTCTGAACTCCATTCACTTAAAGGAAATAGATGACACATAAATGAAAGAATAGCTATATGTTGATAAGCATTAAAACTTTGTCACATGTTCTTTGCTTTCTTTGATTTTTGTTATACTTG
This sequence comes from Meriones unguiculatus, assembly GCF_030254825.1. Classification (NCBI taxonomy): domain Eukaryota; kingdom Metazoa; phylum Chordata; class Mammalia; order Rodentia; family Muridae; genus Meriones; species Meriones unguiculatus. The sequence continues at coordinate 77,938,188 of NC_083369.1, read as the reverse complement.
AAATTTTCCATAACAAAAGGACTTAGAGGTAATAAAGAAAATGCAATTCAACCAGCAGAATTCCTCAAATTTATATATGTATTCGTTCATCAAGCACTTATTGCCTCAAGCACAATTTATGTTATATTAAGGTTGTAATTAGTGTAGAATACATACAAAACAAGAAGAAATAATAAGAAGGAGTCAGGTCCAGTTTAGAAGGAAAGGAAGAGAATGGTAGGAGGAAGCCAAGAAGTCAAGTAAAAGGCTTTGAGGCAGGGCATTTGGACAGGTGTTAAATTCTTGAAAAAAACAGGAATTGGGTAAGTTACTGGCATCCTACCATAGGGAGGGGAGATTGAGTAGTATATGGGAACAAGTTGACTATAAATGAGAATGGAGAAGTGAAGAAAATTGCTAAAGTTGCCACCAATGACAGCTTTTATATCCTCCTTCATAACTACGTCCAACCCTACATGGAATGATCTGTTCAGTTGTTTTCCACTCAAAAATGTATTCAAAAAGATATCATTTAAACAAGTAAAAGCAAACAATGTTCATATCTAAGCTTTGTTTCTGCAATGTGAGTTTTAAGGTTTATAATGTGAATGTTTACTTTCTAGAATAGGGCTTTTAAAGGAATGTAATGTAATGTGGAGCTAATGAAAATCAAATGTCAGAGAGTTGAAATTAACCCTTGTTTGCATTTCATTTCCTCTAATATTTGCCTAATTTGGAAAATAGCAACTGGGTTTTAATAACACTGGAAGAGTACAAATTCCCAGGATATAACCCTTTAAACAAATTTTCTTCCAAAGACCATTACAATAATGAGTTGGTAATGATTGCACTCATAGGATTGTTCTGGCTGGCACCTAAGACTAGTGGGCTTCAGGCCTCTGCTGGAAGCCAGATACCCACATGCCAAGCTCCTTACCCAGTCCAAAAAAAAAAAAATGTCCAGACTTGGTTTCATCAGGAAAGCCTTTGAGAAAGCTTGGTGAACAAAAAAAAAAAAAAACTTTATTTCAAAGTCTTTCGTCTACCTTAGCTCCTGGGTACAATACCATCTGAACTTCCTGTGACCCTGTTGATGAGGAAACAGTGGCTTATGTTTCTCACTCAAGTGGCAAGTATTTCTATCCATCCTAGAGCTCAGCTCAATCAGCCAGAACAATTCAATAGCCAGTTGCCCAGACCCTGTCCTCAAAAACACACAGTTCAGGGGGAATAACAATATCTCTATAATGGTAATATCTTAAAAATTTTACAAAGATTAAATAGAATTAAAAATAAACAGAAAAAAATTCTTTAAAGGAAAAAACAACAACAAAAGAAGTCCAGTGGGAGGGACAAGATGGCTACGCCAGGAAAACACTGCATCTGAGGAGCAGGACATTTTCCATACAGCAACCAAGAGACTGAACTCTGGGCCCGAAAACAACAGCAATCGTGTTTCCCAGGTGAGAGGGAACCCCCATGGTGTGGGAATCAGTTGGGTCCACTCTCAGGTCCCCCAGCCAGAACCCGGAAGAGATCCTGGGTCCCACAGGCAATAGGTCCCTGGACAGAGCCACACGCCTGCATGTCCCAATCACCTTCCCAGGCTGAACGGTGGGCATAAAAACACCAGAGACTTGGAGTCCCCCTTGCGAGAAAAACCCATGGGGAGGAAGGCAGTGGGACTGGCCACAGGTCACCCAGTCTTTCCCTGGAAAAAGGCTTGCAAACTGTCGGATACCCACCACCATCACTGAACTGGCTCAAGCCGCCAGCACGGAGAGTGGCTGCACGCCCAGCTCTGTGGCACAGATGGAGCAGTGCACCCCAGTGCAACAGAGACAGGGAAGAAAGGAGACAGTGCTGACTTGGGCCACCCAGGCTTTGCCTGGGGAAGGTCTTGCAGACCAGCGGGTATAAGCCGCCATCACTGAACTGGGCCCAAGCCAGGAGCACAAAGAGTTGTTGGGCGCCCAGCTCTCCAGCACAAACAGAGCTATGCACCCCAGAGCATCAGAGACTGGGAGTCCCTGTCGGGAGCAAACCACACAGGGAAGGAAAGAAAGGGGGATACGAATTAGGTCATCCAGTATATCCCTGGGAAAATTCCCGCAGACTAGCAGGCGGGTGCACGCCCCACCAGCCCAGAGACCTGCTTTGTACCAACTATTCCTCATGGACAGAACTGTGTGCCCCAGGACACCAGAGACTTGGAGTCACTGTTGGGAGAAATCCTCACAGGGAACGAAGCAAAGGGGATGGACTTAGGCCACACGGTATATCCCTGGAAAAGGGCCCGCAGACCTGCCCAACCCAGGGACCTGCTGTGCGCCAGATAAACTGCTATTACCAGGAGAGCAGTAACCATCCACCACAGATTACCACTTGTGTACTGGGTCACAGAGCCCCAACCTCAGACCTACAAAAGCCCAGAATCTCCGAGATCAACCCCCATATACTGCTCCAAGGGGCAACCAGTTATCCCCAACAAAACTGACCAAACCACAGGGCACACAGGTTACAGCAGCAGATCACTAAATCTACAGCAAGAAACCCAGAAGCAGGGCAGTTGTCTTCAGGACTTCTCTGGGTGAGAGGAGAACCCTTTCGACTAACAAAGACCAGTTACCACTCAGGTCTCTATGCCTCAGGTGAGCAGAAGCAACTCCAGAAAAACACCAGCCATCCAGTGGCTATACCCAAAAGGAAGACAAACTCAGATTACAGCCGTCTGTAAAGAAATAGAGGAAGATAAAACTAAACACATTGTGGCCATCCGAAAAGAAATACAAGAAGTTGCAGCCAAACAGTTTGTGACCTTTAGAGAGGAAATGCTTAAATCACTGAAAGAAATAAAAGAAACAGAGGATTGTGCAAACAAACAGTGGAAGGAATTGAAGGAAAATAGAGTCAGAAAAGTGAGGGAAATCAACAAAATGGCTCAAGACCTGAAGATAGAATTGGAAAAATTAAAGAAAACACAAATGGAGGAAATTGTGGAGAGAAAGAACTTAGGGAAGAAAACAAGAAGTACAGAGGTAAGCATAACCAATAGACTACAAGAGATGGAAGAATCTCAGGTGTGGAAGATACAATGGAAGAAATTGATGTATCTATCAAAGAAAATATTAAATCTAAAAAATTCCTGACACAGACCGACCAAGAAATCCAAGACAACATAAAAAGACAAAACCTAAGAATAATAGGAATAGAGGAAAAAGGCCCAGAAAATATTTTCAACAAAATCATTGAAGAAAATTTCCCTAACTTAAAGGAGAGGCCAATAGGAATACAAGAGTCCTAAGAACACCCAATAAATTAGACCAGAAAAGCAAATCCTCCCGCCACATAATAATCAAAACAGTAAGTATACAGAACAAAGAAAACATACTAAAAGCTGCAAGGGAAAAAGGCCAAGTAACATATAATGGCAAACCCATTAGAATCACACCTGATTTTCAACAGAGACTATGAAAGCCAGAAGGGCCTGGATGGATATCATGTAGACCCTAAGAGAACACAGATGTCAGACCAGGCTACTATACCCTGCAAAACTCTCAATCCTCATAGACTGAGCAAACAAGATAGCAATACCTACATACAAATCCAGCATTACAGAAGACACTAAAAGGGAAAATACAACCCAAGAAACTAGCTACTTTCAAGGATACACAGCAAATAATTAACCTCACTACAGTAAAACAATAAATAACCAAGCACACAAACTTATGACCACAACCAACATCAAAATCAAAGGATCTAACAGCCACTGGTCATTAATCTCTCTCAACATCAATGGACTCAATTCTCCAATAAAAAGACACAGACTAACAGAATGGATGCGTAAACAAGACCCAACAATCTGTTGCATACAAGAAACACACCTAAGTCATTAAGATAGACATTATCTGAGGATAAAGGGATGGAAGACAGCTTTCCAAGCAAATGGAGCCAGGAAGCAAGCAGGAGTAGCCATTCTAATATCTGATAAAATAGACTTCCAACCAAAATTAATCAAAAGAGATGGAGAAGGACACTTCATACTCATCAAGGGAAAATTCCACCAGGAACACATCACAATCCTGAACATCTATGCCCCAAATACAAGGGCACCCACATTTGTGAAAGAAATATTGATAAAACTTAAACCACACATAGATCCCCACACACTAATAGTGGGAGACTTCAACACCCCACTCTCAACAAAAGACAGGTCAACAAAACAGAAATTAAACAAAGAAACAATGTCTCTAACAGAGGTCATGAATCAAATGGACCTCACAGACATTTACAGAACCTTACACCCAAACACAAAAGAATTTACCTTCTTCTCAGCACCTCATGGAACCTTCTCCAAAATAGACCATATAATGGGTCACAAATCGAGCCTCAACAGATAAAAGAAGATGGAAATAAACCCTTGTATCTTATCTGATCACCAAGGTATAAAGCTGGACCTAAAAAACAAGAGAAATAGCAAAAAGCCTACACACACATGGAAACTGAACAACTTGCTACTAAATGACAGCTGGGTCAGGGAAGAAATAAAGAAAGAAATTAAAGTCTTCCTAGAATTCAATGATAATGAAGGTACAACATACCCAAACATGTGGGACACAATGAAAGCAGTGCTGAGAGAAAAGTTCATAGCAGTAAGTGCCTTCAAGAAGAAATTTGAGACAGCTCATTCAAGCAATTTAATGGCTCACTTAAAAACCCTAGAAAAAGAAGAAGCAGACACACCAAAAAGGAGTAGATGGCTGGAAATAATCAAACTCAGTGCTGAAATCAATCAATTAGAAACAAATAAAACAATTCAAAGAATCAATGAAACCAAAAGCTGGTTGGTTGAGAAAATCAACAAGATAGACACACCTTTAGCCAACCTAACTAAAAGGCAGAGAGACACCACCCAAATCAACAAAATCAGAAATGAAAAGGGGGACATAACTACAGACACTGAGGAAATCCAAACAAGCATCAGGACTTACTTCAACAGTCTATATGTCACAAAATTTGAAAATCTAAATGAAATGGACAATTTTCTTGATCAATTCAACTTACCAAAGCTGAATCAGGACCAGGTAAATCAATTAAATAGTCCTATATCCCCCAACAAAATAGAAGCAGTCATCGAAAGTCTCCCATCCAAAATAAGCCCAGAACCAGATGGTTTCAGCCCCGAATTCTTCCAGACCTTCAAAGAAGAGCTAACTCCAGTTCTCTTCAAACTATTCTACAAAATAGAAACAGAAGGAACACTACCAAACTCATTCTATGAAGCAAACAGTCACCTTAGTACCTAAACCTCACAGAGACGCAACCAAGAAAGAGACTTTCAGACCAATCTCCCTTATGAACATTGATGCAAAAATACTCAACAAAATACTCGCAAACCGAATACAAGAATCAAAGATATCATCCACTATGACCATATAGGCTTCATCCCAGGTATGCAGGGGTGGTTCAATATACGGAAATCCATCAATGTGATCCACCATATTAACAAACTGAAAGAAAAAAAACCACATGATAATCTCCCTAAATGCTGAAAAAGCATTTGACAAAATCCAACATCCATTCATGTTTAAAGTCTTGGAGAGATCAGAGATACAAGGCACATATCTAAACATAGTAAAGGCGATATACAGCAAGCCTATAGCCAACATCAAACTGAACGGAGAGAAACTTAAAGCAATCTCACGGAAATCAAGGACAAGACAAGGCTGCCCACTCTCTCCATATCTCTTCAACATAGTACTGGAAGTCCTTGCTAGAGCAATAAGCAGTTGAAGGATATCAAGGGGATACAAATTGGAAAGGAAGAAGTCAAATTATCACTATTTGCAGATGATATGATAGTATACCTGAGTGAACCCAAAAATCCTACCAGGGAACTCCTACAGCTGATAAACACCTTCAGCAAAGTGGCAGGATACAAAATTAACTCAAAAAAATCAGTAGCCCTTCTATATACAAAAGACAAAAGGGCTGAGAAAGAAATTAGGGAAACAACAACCTTCACAATAGCCACAAGTGAACTAAAGTACCTCGGAGTAACCCTAACCAAGCAAGTCAAAGACGTGTATGAAAAAATTTTCATGTTTCTGAAGAAAGAATTAGAAGAAGATATGAGAAGATGGAAAGATCTCCCATGCTCATGGCTTGGCAAGATTAACATATTAAAAATGGCCATCTTACCAAAAGCAATCTATAGATTCAATGCAATTCCCATCAAATTACAAACACAATTCTTTACAGACCTGGAAAGAAAAATTCTCAACTTCATATGAAATAACAAGGAACCCAGAATTGCTAAAACAATCCTCTACAATAAAACATTTTCAGGAGGTATCTCCATCCCTGATCTCAAGCTGTACTATAGAGCAACAGTAATAACAACTGCATGGCACTGGCATAGAAACAGACTGGTGGATCAATGGAACCAAACAGAAGACCCAGAAATAAACCCACACACTTATGGACACCTGATCTTTGACAAAGATGCCAAAACCATTCAATGGAAAAAAGATAGCATCTTCAACAAATGATGCTAGTCTAACTGGATGTCTACATGTAGAAAAATGAAAATAGATCCATACTTATCACCCTGCACAAAACTAAAGTCCAAGTGGATCAAAGGCTTCAACATAAAACCAGATACATTAAATCGGTTAGAAGAAAAAGTGGAAAAGACCCTAGAACTCATTGGTACAGGAGACAACTTCATGAACAGAATACCAATAGTACAGGCTCTAAGAGCAACAATCAATAAATGGGACCCCATGAAACTGAAAAGCTTCTGTAAAGCAAAGGACACCGTCATCAAAACAAAACGACTGCCTACAGATTGGGAAAGAATCTTCACCAACCGTTTTTCTGACAGAGGGCTAATATCCAGTATATATAAAGAACTAAAGAAGCTGAAAAGCAGAAAACCAAGTAATCCACTTAAAAAATGGGGAACAGAGCTAAACAGAGAATTCTCTGTAGAGGAATATAGAATGGCAGAGAAACACTTAAAGAAATTTTCAATGTCATTAGCCATTAGGGAAATGCAAATAAAAACGACCCTGAGATTTCATCTTACACCCATCAGAATGGCCAAGATGAAAAACTTGAGTGAAAACACATGCTGGAGAGGCTGTGGAGAAAGGGGAACCCTCCTCCACTGCTGGTGGGAATGTAAACTTGTACAACCACTCTGGAAAGCAATCTGGCACTTTCTCAGACAACTAGGAATAGCGCTTCCTCAAGATCCAGCCATACCAGCCCTAGGCATATATCCAAAAGAGAGGCACAAGTACACAATCGGGACATTTGCTCAACCATGGTTATAGCAGCTTTATTTGTAATAGCCAGAAGCTGGAAACAGCCCAGATGTCCCTCAAATGAAGAATGGATGCAGAAACTGTGGTACATCTACACAATGGAATATTACTCAGCAATGAAAAATAAGGAAATCATGAAATTTGCAGGTAAATGGTGGGACCTGTAAAGGATCATCCTTAGTGAGCTGTCCCAGAAGCAGAAAGACACATATGGTACATACTCACTCATATAGACATGTAATATAGATAAACCTACTAAAACCTGTACATCTAAAGAAACTAATCAAGAGAGAGGACCCTGTCTGAAATGCTCAATCCCCATCCCAACAGGCAAAGAGTAAGGACATCAGAAGAAGAAAAAAACAGGAAACAAGCTAGAAACCTGCCACAGAGGGCCTCTGAAAGCCTCTGCCCTACAGACTATCAAAGCAGATGCTGAGACTATGGCCAACTGTTGGGCAGTGTGCATGGAATCTTATGTAAGAAGTGGGAAATAGTAAGTTCTGGAGAGGACAGGAACTCCACAAGGAGAGCCACAGAGCCAGAAAATTTGAACACAGGGAACTTCCCAGAGACTCATACTCCAACCAAGTACCATGCATGGAGATAACCTAGAACCCCTGCACAGATGTAGCCCATGGCAGTTCAGTGTCCAAGTGGGTTACATAGTAATGGGAAGAGGGACTGCCTCTGACATAAACTGATTGGCCTGCTCTTTGATCACCTCCCCCTGAGGGGTGAGCAGCCTTACCAGGCCACAGAAGAGGACAGTGCATCCTCTGATGAGATCTGATAGACTAAGATAGGAAGGAAGGAGAGGGGGACCTCCCCTATCAGAGGACTTGGGGAGGGGCAAGTGTGAAGAAGGGGGTGGGAGGGGAGTGTGATCGGGAGGGGAGGAGGGAAGGGCTTATGGGGGGATGCAAAGTGAATAAAGTGTAATTAATTTTAAAAAAAGAGATGGTTCGGTGACAAATATGTTTATCATATAGACCATGAGAAATAATTTTCTGAATAAAAGAGCTACTGTTGAGGAAAAAAAAAAGTCCAGTGCAGTGGTGCTCAACTGTGATCCCAGTATTCAGGGAGGTAGTAGCAGGCAGATTACTGTGAGTTTGAGGCCAGCCTGGTCTACAAATCTAATTCAGGAAAGCTAAGACTGCACAGAGAAACCCTGTCTCAGAAAAAAAACAAACAACCAAAAAAAAAAAAAATACCTAGGGCAGATGAGATGGACCTATGGTAATGCATCTTTTCCCAAGCCCAAAGTGTCCTGGATGCAAACAAGAGAACCAACACCCAAAAATTATCCTCTAACCTATTAAAGTGCCATGGCACATGTGCATGTGCACACAATAAATGTTAGCATGCTTTAATTTAAAAAGTCATTAAAACAAAATTTTAAAATCTTCTTAATGTCCAAGATCAGCAGAAAAAAAAGTTGTATTTGTTATTGTGAAACTTTAAATCCTTTATTTCTTTACAATCAAACTGGCCTAACCTAACCTGCTTAAGAACACAGGCTCAGCTGAGCATGGTGGTGCACAGCTTTAATTCCAACACTCCGGAGGCATAGGTAGGCGAACAGAGTTTGAGGCCAGACTGGCTGGTCTACAGAGTGAATTCCATGACAGCCAGGGCTACACAAGGAAACCTTGTCCCCCCCACAAAAAAAAAAAAACTTTTTAAAAAAGCCATTTAGTTGTGGTGCACACCATTAATACCCGCCCCATTCGACCACCACCACCCCCATACTCAGCGGAGGCTGGTATTTGCCTGGAAAGAGGGAAAGAGAAAGTGAGATGGAGGACAACAAGGCTCTAGAAACAAACCACACTTAATTAAAGAGACTTCACATTTGCTAGTTATATGATCTTAGACAAGTTATCTCCTCTGAGACTCAGTCTCATGATCAGTAAATGAGGATAACCGTATCCAGCTGTCATAGTATTAGCTTAAAAGTTAAGTGAGATGTTTTGATTTAACTCCTCCCCTTAGTAACATGTGGACAGCATTCCAATATCCACTCAGATCTCAACACCCTCCTTCTAGAACCATGAATCTGGGAGAAGGCTCTGGCTGTCTCCAAGCAAACCCCTAGTTATGAGTATAAAGAGCCTTCAGATACCCTAAGGCCAGAAGAGCATTTACTTCATTTCTATCCTTCCCCACAAAGCCAGGAAAGAGGAGAAGGGCCACCTGAAAAGCAGTGAAAGGCTAATGCCTATAGGCACATGATAATTTCTTTACTTGAACAAGAAGAAATAAAGTGGGCCAGATATCTGAGGTACCAATGACTCAGTGCCCACCACATCCTTGACTCAAAGGAAAGCCCACAAGAGACTTGGAGGAAGAAAAGAGAAACAAGGAAGAGAACACCAGAAGGGAAAAAGGTCAAATGAAGGAAGGAAGAAAAAAAAAGAGTAAGAAAGGGGATTAAAAGAAAGAAATAATCCACCCACCTAGAAACCTCCTATAAGCTGTTTGTATCGATGTCAAATGCATATGTTCAAACCTATTCCTCAGTGTGATGGTATTCATAAGTGAAAAGTCTTTGAAAGATGGTCAGTTCATGAGCAATGAATCAAATTAGTGTCCTTACAGAAGAGGCTCCAGAAATTTCCCTCTCTTTTTCCATGTGAGATCATAGCACTCTAGACACTAATCCTGATAAAGACTTTATCTTGGATTTCCCAGCCTTCAAAATTGTGGGCAATAAATTTCTCTTGCTTATAAACAACTCAATCTATGGTATTTTGCTATAGTGTTCCAGGTGGATTATGGCAGAATTATTCAAATTACCATTCTCCAGACACCAGAAAGAAGTTAAAGATGTATTCCCACACAACTACTAAGGGAAGATGGCTGGCAGTAAAGAACAGTGGACAAGGAACAAAACGTCACCACCACCACCTTTTCCATAGAGTGCAGTCTCAGGCAGAGACTACTTCTGCCAGTAATGCCTAAAACCATACAAGATAAGAGAGACATCTGGGCAACAGACTTGTCCACACCTACAGGCCAGATACCAGGACCCACACCAAGAGGCAGGGAGAAAAGAAGGAGCTGGGTGGGAAGCATCAGATGATTGCTAGGCTGCAAAATTTGTACAGAAATTGCAGAGTCACTGACTAGACACAACTGGGGCTCTGGCAGTGTTGTTGTTGTTACTATTGTTGTTGATGATGATGTTGTTGTTGTTGATGATGATGTTGTTGCTGTCATTTTCTCCTTCCAAAAAATAGAAGGGACTGGATACTGCACCCTCACAAAAACACACACCCCTTCTCCTTCCCAAGGACTTTTCCATTCTCTATTTGGTCTGCTATCCTTAAGGACAGTTAAAATGTAATCTCTTGTAGTTTCCATGATGAAATTTTACATGGTGCTTACAATTTCCCATGTGAGTCCAGGCATACAAAATGATTCTCTCCATGTCCCTACTTTCTTCCATGGCTCTATGCCTCTATGCATATAGATACAATGATAGATATGTTCTAACTCATAAAAGTCACCCCACTTGGCTTCGCTACAAAATCTAAGAAATAAATGACAATCCCTCTAAAATAGAAAGATAATTAAGTGAGATAGTTTGTGTGTGGTCACTAGCAAAATCCTAGTACAGAATGTGTTTCATAAATCTTAGGAGGGTTATCTTTTTATTTGAGTTGGGGTCTCATATGGCCTTCTAAACTTCCTACCTCAACCTCACTAGTATTAGAATTACAGGCATGTGCCCTCATGACTATTTTAGCCATGCCAACTCTGGAGATTAAATTGATATATGTTAGGCAAGCATTCTACCAACTGTATATGCTTGTATATGCTAGGCAAGCATTCTACCAACTAAGCTATATTTCCAAACCCATGTTATTTATTCTAAAGATTTTTTTACAGTGCTATTTTACTCTTCCATTCACGAGCATAAAAAACATGAGACATTGGCAAGGCATGGTAATGCATACCTATAATCCCAGCACTCAGTGGGCATAGGCAGGCAGAAATTGCTGTGAGTTCAGAGTTCAAGGCCAGCCTGGGCTACAAAATGAGTCCAGGACAGCCAAGGCTACACAGAGAAACCCTATCTTGGAAAAACAGAGAGAGAAAAAAAGCACCTAGAAATAGTCTCCATTCTTCAGGAGTCTATACTATGGGTACAAGATGTACACATGTGGGTGATGCTTTTAGAATTCCTGGCAAGGCATGAAACATGCAAATGAATGAATCAGAATAAAAGGGTATTCCAAACATGGCTATATGCCACTTGCCTTAATCTCTGAAAGGTAGCCAAGATTTGTGTGGGCAAAGGACATTGCACACTGTGCCAGTACCATAAGCAGAGACTTAAAATTCCAAGGAAATTTTTCATATTTTCAAAAGACATTTTCAAAAGACAGTGAGAAATACAGCTAGTAGGAGACCATAGAAAAAGGCACTAGAAAGCACAACCAAAGATATTCAAACTATATCACAGTTTATGACTAGTGGAAACACAGAATACAGAGCTCAGCTTCTGATAACTGGAGCCAGAACAAACATGGTGTCTGTGTAGAAGGCGGGGGGGTGGTGGCTGTAAGGAATAATAGAAGGCAAGAATCAGCAGCATGGAGGAATAGGAAACTACACAATAAACAACAGCCGGTAAAGCAAAAATGACCAATTATAAAGTTTAGCCCGGTATGGTAGAGTATGCCTATAATCCCAGCGGAGACAGGAGAACTTCCCAAACCTAGAAAGTGGTTTCAGATATTGAGCAAAAAGCCGTGGAGGAGTATAAACCCACATGTCCGGTTACACAATGAGCCTTGCAATTGCTCAAGGTTACTGCTCCAAGGCAATTTCCAGTATAAAACACTTGAAGAAGGAGCCCAGTAGTTTCACTGAGTTGAAAAAAATAGAGACTATTGTTCAGGGACACAGAGGCAGCTATTATTTATGGGACAGAGCATCAGAAACGAAAGAGCTACAGAGAGGAAAAGCCCCAGAAATCTGCAGAGAAGGGTCCTTTAAATCTTTCCTAATCTGATTAGTATACTTGTAAGAGGAGAAAGTTTGGATATGCAGAAGAGATAAAAGGGGGACTGGGAGATAGCTTAGTGGGAAAAAATGCTGGCTTCATAATCAGGAGGACCTAAGCTAGGATTCCCAGCACCCACTTGAAAGCTGAGCACAATGGCACATACATCAGTTACCTCAGCACTGGGGTATAGGGAACAGAGATAGGCACATCCTGGGGGCTTGCTGGCCAGCCAATCTTGCCAAAGCAATGGATTCCAGGTTCAATGAGAGATCCTGTCTCAAAAAGACTGGGAGGATGGTGTGCTGGTTCAGAGCACTTTTCTCTTTCACAGAAGACCTGGGTTTAGTTCCCAGTACGCACACTAGGCAGCTCATAACTGCCTATGTCACCAATCAGGAGATTTTCGTGCCCTGTGACTTTCTACATGCACATGGTACACACAAATTCACAGTCACAAATATATACATATGAATTTAAATAATTAAATAAATAAATCTTGTAAAAAAAAACTAGTGAATATTAACAGAAAAAAAAAAAAACACCTAACATCCATCTACTTCCAGCTTCCACAAGTACAAGCATGGGCAATGTACTTATACACACACAAGCACACATCTATACAAACACATGCACACGAAAGAGATACAAGGGATCTATCTATATATCTATATGCAAAGTTGTGTGGGTACACAATAAGAAGATGGACATGTGTAAGCTGAGAATAGCATTCTCGGAAGAAACCAATTCTACTTAGGATTTCTACCCTCTAGAACTGAGAAAATAAATTTAACCTACCTAGTCCATGGTATTGAAGGCAATATAAAAAGCTATTATACAAGATCATACAATGATTACTCCCTAGTCCCACTGAAATCAATAGATGATATCAATCCTTTGTATATCCCTCCAGAGATGATTCATGGGTAGAAAAACAACATACAAGTTGATACAGTCATAGCGCATACTAAAAATCCTGGACAATAGGGGAAATAGAAGCTGTGAACAGTGGGAAAACTATCAGAGCATTTCAGCAACAAAGTAGCATGGCAATGGGATGAGCATTCCTGATAATAAGAGAAAGATGGTAATGATGGTTTCCAGCTGGGTTTTGGTTCCAGGATTCCCGTCAGATATCTTATATAAAATACTGTACTTTTTTACACAAGCTATGTACATCCCCCTGCATACTTTAAATTACCTGCAGATTCTTTATTATACCCAACAGTGTAAAGACTATGTCAAACATTGTTTTAACATACTACTTAGGAAATGAGGACAAGAAAAATGTCTGTATTTGTTCAGTACAGATGCAATTTTTCGTAATACTTTTGGTCTGTGATCGACTGAATCCCTAGATATACGGGGATTGACTTTTCATACATTTTTTTTTTCTATTAAGCTCTCTCACCAGTCCTTTGAATAACTTCTGCTTACTCTTTAGGCCCCAATTTAAGTGTTCTTACCTTGTCTTCTACCACCTTCTTCTTTCCCCTCATAACATTTTTATTTTAGGTGTGGAAAGGCAGAGGGGAGATGGGCTCCTATAAGCCTGGCTAACCTTCAAATTCCTGGGGGTTGACACTGGCCTTGAGCTCCTGATCTTCTAGCTGCCATCTCCTAGCAGGTGTGCAAAGAAGCAATACAAGTGTGTCCAAGGAATGATCTGCCCTCCATAAAATGCCTAGTATTGCAACCACTGGAAACTCTAAACAAACATATTACTCTTACATTTTAAAAGTTACTGGTTTCTCCAGAAATTTTAAACTTATTTTTTATATTCATACCAATGTATAAAGTACTGAATGAAATATCTTAGGCTGAAATGAATGTGGTAGTACATGGCTATGGCCCCAGTGTCTGGGAAGTGCAAGCAGGAGGATCAAAAGTTTAAATTTACCAAGTGGTAGTGGCATATGACTTTAATCCCAGTACTTGGGAGGCAGAGGCATACAGATCTCTGTGAGTTCAAGGCCAGCCTGGTCTGCAAAGGGAGTCCTGGACAGCCAGAGCTACGCAGAGAAACCCTATATCAAAAGAGAGAGAGAGAGAGAGAGAGAGAGAGAGAGAGAGAGAGAGAGTTGGTTTAAAGTCATCCTCAGTCTCACAGTGAGTTTGAGGAAAGTCTAAGCTTTACCAGACTTCTTGTCTCAGAATAAAATTAAAAGATCATACATATATATGTTTATATATAGAGAGAGAGGCTAACAAAGTATTTCACAAATACTAAAACACCACTGATATCCAAGTCCATGCAACTGAGCAGTATGTTATTGTTCCCCACTGTCTAGACAGACTTCAGACTAAAGCCTCCTAAAGGGTTAAAATTGCTCTTCATAGTTGCAATTCACTATCTTCTCCCTAAAAGTTGCTTCTCTGCTATATTCCCTGTTCCCCAGTGAAAGATGTCTTTTGTATCTTAATGATTAACTATAGAGTTAGTTATTCCTGGGAAAATGAATTAAAAAGACATGAGTCATAAAACTTCTAATCAGAAAACTTTTTCTTAGGTTTATAGAACCCAGGACACCTGGTGATGTACAGACAACAGTACCATAATTTGTAAATACTCAACACTGACATGCCCCCAAAAAAAGAAAGGAAGAAAGGAAGGAAAAGGAAAGAAGGAAAGAAGGAAAGGAAAAGGAAAGATAAGGGAGGGGAGGGGAGGGGAGGGGAGGGGAGGGGAGGGGAGGGGAGGGGAGGGGAGGGGAGGGGAGGGGAGGGGAGGGGAGGGGAGGGGAGGGGAGGGGAGGGGCGGGAGGGGAGGGGCGGGAGGGGAGGGGCAGAAGGGGAGGGGAGGGGAGGGGAGGGACAGAAGGGGAGGGGAAGGGCAGGAGGGGAGGGGAGGGGAGGGGAAGAAGGGGAAGGGGAAGATGGGGAAGGTCTCCTTGTGGAGCTCCTGTCACTTCCAGGTTCTTTTCTCTTTCCTCCCACTTTTCCCCAAGACTCCCAAGCCAATGTTTGGCTGTGAGTCTCAGCATCTGTTTTGAGGAACTTCTGAGTAAAACCTCTCAGAGTACAACTCTGTCAGGCTCCTGTCTGCAAGCTTAGTATAGTACTGTTCATAATGTCAGGGGTTAGCACTCTCTGATAGCGTGGGTCTTTGGTTGGGCCAGGCGTTGGTTGGCCATTTCCTCAATCTCTGTTCTATTGGTTCTTTGTTCTTGCACATCTTCCAGGCAGGGTAAATTTTGGATTGAAGTTTTTGTGGGTGGGTTGTTGTTCCTCACCCTTTACTAGGAGACTAGTCTAGTTAGAGGATGTCCTCTTCAGTCTCTATGGTCTCTGCTACTAGCAGCCTCTGCTTAAGTTCCCCTCATATCCTCCCAGAAATCTACTATGACTTAGTTCTCCAGCTTATCACAGAAATATCCCCACCCTCAGTTTTTTTCTCTACATGCCTCTGTCCTCTCACCCTCGCTCTCACCAGATCTGATCTCCACCCAGTTAACTCTCTGTGCCCCCTTTCCTACCTTGTTCCATCTCTTTAGCCATTACTTCTGTCTATTCTATCTCCCCTTCCAAGTGAGATTTATGTATCCTGAATTGGGTCCTCATTATTACTTACCTTCTATGGGTCTGTGTGTCTTAGTATATGTATCTTGTACTATATGGCTAAAATCCACTTATAAGTGAGCACATACTATGTGTGTCTTTCCGGGTCTCAGTTACCACACTCAGGATGATCTTTTCTAGTTCCATCCATTTGCCTGCAAATTTCATGATTTCTTTGTTTTTAATAGCTGAGTAGTATTCCATTGCATAAATGTGCCACAATTTCTGTATCCATTCTTTGGTTGAGGGATATCTAGGTTATTTCCAGATTCTGGATATTGTGAATAAAGCTGCTATGAACATGGTTGAGCAAGTGCCCTTGTTGTATGGTGGATCATCTTTTGGGTATATACCAAGAAGAGGTAAAGCTATTCCAAATTTTCTAAGAAAGTGACAGAGTGACTTCCAAAGTGGTTGTACAAGTTTACACACCCACCAGCAATGGAGGAGGGTTCCCATTTCTCCACACCATAGTCAACATGTGCTGTCCCTTGAGATTTTGCTCTTAGCCATTCTGACTGGTGAAAGATGGAATCTCAGAGTCATTTTAATTTGCATGTTCCTGATGACTAAGGAAGTTGAGCATTTCTTTAAGTACTTCTCAGCCATTGGAGATCCCTCTGTTTAGAATTCTGTTTTTTTTTTTAATTGAGTTATTTTATTTATTGGTGTTTGATTTCTTGAGTTCATTATATATTTTAGATATTAGCCCTTTGTCAGATATAGAATTAGTGAGGATCTTTTCCCAATATGTAGACTGTCTTTTCGTCTTATTGACATTGTCCTTTGCCTTACAGAAGCTTTTCAAGTTCAAGAGGTCACATTTATTCATTTTTAATCTTAGAGCATGAGCTGTTGTTGTTCTGTTCAGGAAGTTGTCTCCTGTGCCAATGAGTTCAAGGCTCTTCCTCCACTTTCTCCTCTAATAGATTTAGTATATCTGGTATTATATTGGGTTCTTTGGTCCACTTGGATTTGAGTTTTGTGCAGGGAGATAAATATGGATCTATCTGCATTTTTCTACATGTAGACATCCAATTAGACCAGCACTTGTTGAAGATGCTGTCTTTTTTCCATTGCACGGTTTTGGCTCCTTTGTCAAAAATCAAGTGGCCATAGGTATGTGGGTTTATTTCTTAGTCTTCTACTTGATTTCATTGATCAACCAGTCTATTTTTATGCCAGTACCATACAGTTTTTATTACTATTGCTGTGTAGTACAGCTTGAAGTCAGGGATGGTTTTTTGAGAGAGTGTTTCTTTATGTAGCCCTGGCTATCCTGGAACTCTCTCTGTAGACCTTGAACTCAAGTATTCTACCTGCCTCTACCTCTCTGAGTACTGAGATTAAAGGCATGCACCACCACACCTAGCATAATAGGCCTTTTCAATTTCAAGTAATTAACTTGAGTTTGGTAACAGTAAGAAAAATGACCTAACTACTTCATCGTCTTTTTCACTTTACCTTTTGAACCATTTTAAAGCAAGATTCCCATGCCTAACCTTATGTCTTCTTACCAGCTTTGCCCCCTTTGCTCAAGTGTTTCCCAAATTTCCCTTTTGGTTTCTTTGTTGCTTTTATGGTTGTTTTGTTCTGCATTCATTCAGCTGTAACACAAGGCCTTGAGTATTTGAAACAAGCACTCTACACTGTACACTCTCATAGAAAAGTAATTCACTTTTTTTCTTAAGAACAGAAATACAGGATCCATGAAAAATATATTAAGTGGACTTTCAAATCCAGTGTCAAGTTGATAATAGTGGCATTCACTAACCAGTTTCAGGTAGTTATGGCCAAATTGCAACTCTTTGTATCAGGTTCCTTGTTTTCAGGAGAAGTCAGCAATTGGTTGGACAAACTTCCCTGTTTTTGAAAGCTTGGCAACTACTTTTTAATACGTATATGGTCACCTAAATGAGTTATGTCTACAGACTAGAGATGATCCCTGTAATTATTTGCCTTTGTCCTAACTGTAACAGATTTGACTCAGTACTATAGCAGGAGTAAAAGTAGGATACCATCTAGGTAATGGTGACATATACCTAGAACTCCAGCACTTATTGGGTTGAGGCAGGACGATCTTGACCTCTAGATCATCTGGGCTATAAAGGAAATTCCAGTCTAACCTAATCTGCATAGTAATACCCTGTCTCAAAAAAAATAAGTCTAGGGAATGGGGGTGGAATGGAGAGATGACTCAGTAATTAAAATCACTGGCTGTTCTTCCAAAGGATCCAGGTTCAATTCCCAGAACCCACTGTTGGTATAATATTCTTTTGGAATGTATACACTTTACCCTTGTTGATTCGAATGCTGATTTCTCTCCCCCACTCTCTGGTTTCAATCTGGACATTGAAATGTAATACTTATTTTAAGCATCACCTGTCTCAATTTTGTGTAAACATGCCAAAATAAAACAACGTGCCACAATGTTGAGAAACGGAGAGGGGAGGAACCAGAGGAGAGGAAGGAAGAGGAGGACGGGAAGGAGTGGGAGGAGAAGAGGATGGGAATGGCAGGAGCAGATGCTGGGAGACAGAGGCAAGAGGAGAGGTCTTGGAACAACATGGAGAAATGAACCGGACCTAACATATCACAACACAAGTATAATGTGGGAAATCTAAATGTTAGGAAACTATGAGGGCTTGGAGGTTTAGGATGGAGTATCTATTGCCCAGCATTGTGTTCTAGGTTAATTAAATAAATCCCAGTCTCAGTGTGGCAATTTGGGTATGCAGCTGGTTTAGGATTAACAGCAGTGTTACTAAAAGATAGATTAATAGTAAATATTAATCAACTATACAAAAACCCACACAAGAACTCAACTCTCTGTGACTCCAGTTCCAGAATACCTACCACCTTCTTCTGGTTTTGCATGCACTCAATACACAGACTTACATGTAAGCAAAACATCCATACATATAAAATAAAAGTAAATGAATATTTAATTAAAATAATACTAGGATGGGCACAGTGGCACAAGCTATTCCAGTACTTAGTAAGCTGAAGCAAGAGACAACCTGAGCTATATAGACATATCTAAAAAAATACTCTCAGGAAAAGTAAACAAATATTAAGTAATAAAGTAAATAAAAGCAGCATACCACAGAAATATAGGAAGATGCAATCACAAAATTCATATTGTCATATTAATGGATACATTTTTTTAAAAATAGGCCAAGTGAAACTATAACCAAGGCACATTTCTCAAGCCCCCAACCATTGTTTGGAAGTCCCAAGTCACACAATTTATCTAGCCACAGAGCATGACCTACTCTCTTGTCAATGTTTAGCCTCCTCGATCCTGGCAATAAAATCCAAGGAAATGATGATCAAAGGAAAGGAACAGTGTTCTGCAGAAAAATAATTCTAGAAAATTTATTCTTAGGTTTCTCAATCTGTTAATAGTTTATTCCTTGGTCTACCTGTTGAATGTAGACATTTTTATTATAATTTTCAATACTGTGCTTTAAAAATCCCTGCTTACGAGCCTGGTCTGAGTCAAGTATGGTGGCACATGCCTTTAATCCCAGCAAAGAAAGAAAGAAAGGGGAGAGAGAGAGAGAGAGAGAGAGAGAACCTGGCCTGATATCTTCAAGTCCCCTAGTTTATCAAAATACTTCAGTCTGGTTTGGCCATTTAATCCTATATAACTCAATATTCTGCTGCTCCTCCAGCAAAAACACTATTAAATGCTTTTTAACTCTAACCACTGCCTCCAAGCATATCTTGCTATTGGCACACAATTCACTTCTGTACTCATTATTCATCCTTCCATTTCCTTCACTTGTAACTCTTCTGTTACTATCTCTGTATAGCTCCATAATTCGTGGGCTCTTTTATGTTTTATTGTAGGCAATTAGTTTCCTGGAAAATAGTCATTTTTAATAAAACTAATGCATAGCCCTGCTTGGAGAATTCCTTCAGGAAAATGCATCCATACCTCTATGCCAGTTAGTTCAATACTTCTAAAAAATGTGGGTACTTCACTTTCTCCAGCATCTAGCTGACCATAACAGAGGGGTCATGAGTCCCTTGGAGGAAAAACAGAATGAATCATTACTATGTGTCCTTCTGATACTACTTTACAGTCCACTCTCCCAGGAAACAAAAAACACCCCACCCCACTGCCATTTAATCCATGAGTTTCAGGTTTGAAAACTGGTTCATGCTGAAATCCAAGAAATAAATATGCCCGTCTATTTTCACCCTACAGTTGTCATGTCCTCTTTTTGTTTATTATATTTTTTGAGATGGGGTCTCTCACATAGTTCTGACTGTACTAGAAGTCACTATGGCTGGCTTAAAACTCCTAGAGTTTCAGTGCCTCTACCTCCCAAGTGCTGAGATCAAAGGTGGGCGCGACAATGCCCAGCCTCTTTTATTTTTTTCTTAATATTTATTTACTTTTGTGGTGTATGAATGTCTGCCTGAGTGTATACATGGACACCACATATACATATAGGAGCCTATGGAGGTTATAAAGGGCATCAGATGTCTGAGAACTGTAATAACATATTTTTGTCAGCCACCATGTGAGTACTGGAAACCAAACCCTGGTCCTCTACAAGAGCACTAAGTGCTCCGAACTGTTGATCTGTGTCTCTAGTCCACTGCCACATTCTCTTAACTACCTTCATCACCCTCTTAGTTAGGCCCCTTGCCTGCCAAATCTCACTCATCTCATCGCCATATTTGTACCCACCTAGATTCCTTCTACTGAAGAGCCCACTCTACTGTTTTCGTTTCAAATCATCCCATTGCTAGTTGTGACAGTTAATCTTGATTGTCAACTCAATTGGATCTGTAATCAGGAAAGACATCTAGGCAGGTCTGTGGGAACAGTTCCAGGAAAGATTAGCTGTAATGAGAAAACCCTCCCTCAGAGTGAGCATGGCTTTCCTATAGTGGCCCACATAGAAAGAGGTTCCAGGAAAAAACAGTACTGTGTATCTGCCAATCTTCACTTCTTGCTAGAGAGTTCATCTATCCCACAAATGCTACTGCTATCCTTTGATGTGCACTAAAGACCATTTAATCCTCCAAACTCTCAACACCATCCTAGGACTGCTGGAGTATCCAGTCTCATGGGCTGAGCATGCTATGTAGTTCTCCACCTAACCAGCTTTCAGATGGTCATTGTTAGACTATGCAACATATATTTTGTAAACTAGACTGATAAGTCTTCTTTTAACACATATCTAGTCTACTGATTCTGTTCCTTTCGAGAAGTCTAATACACCATCTATGAATCCACCTTGGTGTTTTTTCCTATTACTATTCATTCTGTCCTGAAGAGAACCACCAAAATGAACTTTTAAATTATGTAACCCCTCTTACTCGTACATTCCTCATTGTGTGGCAAACAGTATGGCTCCATAATCTTTCCCTACAACATAATCCTCCATTGAGTATCTGACATCACACGTCTACTGAAATGTGCCCACCTCCCTGTCCTTCTAGTTCACTATCAGCCATAGCAGTTCAAGCAAACATATTTTTTCCATCTTGCCAGTGTGCTTGCACATGCCTCAGGTCCTTACTAGGGTGTTAGGTTCTATAATTCAGGATAATGCTTATATTTTATATATTGTATATGCTTATGTCATACCACTTATAAAGTATATTTTATTTTCAAATTTTAATTCTTCCCCCCCCCCACCTTGACTCGGCAGTATCAAACTGCTTGCCAGTGCCTACTTCCTAGATCCTAATGATACTTGTTGACAAAAAGTTGCAGTTTTGTCAGAGTTCTCGTTTTTGGTTTTTTTTTGTGTTTTTTTTTTTTTTTTTTCCTATTTGTGCTAGTATGTCATGTTAGCAGATCTGCTACATTGGCTACTTTCAGGAGAAAAGAGGCTGGCCTTCTTTATATTGTCTTAAGATAATGGAGTTTGCTAGTTCTTTAGTAGGGAGACAGGATCACCTCCACAAGTTTGTAGGAGATCAGGGTTTTTCAAGCCTTGAAATCCAAAACCTTAGCTCATGGTATTATTCTTTCTCAACAAGGTCTCTGACCTCAAAATGCAGACCTGCTTCCTTACTCTAATGATTAAGTCTAGGTATGTTCCTTGGCTTGCTTTATTTGTTTGTTTGTTTTGTTTTGCTATTTGAGACAGGGTTTCTCTGCCTCTCTCTGCCTCCGAAGTGCTGAGATTAAAAACTTACACCACTATGCCTGGCTGTTCCTTGACTTTCTTTAAAAAAATAAATAAATAAAAAGAAGAGTTGTGGAACCCAGTCCAAACTGATATATCTGTAATACAACTTCCACACCTAAGGCTCAGAAGTCACTGTAGAAGAAGGAGTGGAAAGGGTCTAAAAGCCAAGGATCAAGGAGTTTGCTGTGAGAGTTTGTCAGAAGCTACACCCGTTAAAGTCTCACTAATATGACTGCTTAAACATGAGCTGAAAAAGATAACACCAAATGGCATGCTAACATGGATAGGTGGACAGCCCTTTAGGCTTCAATCCTACACAAATAACTATAGGCAACTAAGAAATGATGAAAGTGGGAAAAATAGTCTTCTACTAGGAAGAGCACACTAATTAGTTATCCAATATCAAATGGTTATCCCTGAAAACATACATACAAGTAACATCATACAGACTGAGCAGGTTGTATTTATGCATTTTTTAATATGTATATATTTCTATATGTGTATGTACCAATAATTAATAAAAATGGGACTATAACCTTGAGAGAGAGAGCAAGGAAGTACAGATTGGAGGGCTTGGAAAGAGAAAAGTGTAGGGGAAATAATATAATTATATTAAAACCTAAAAAACAAAAGAAATACTTTTTTAAAGATTTATTTATTTGTTATGTATACAATGGTCTGTCTGCATGGATAGCTGCACACCAGAAGAGAGCACCAGATATCATTATAGATGGTTGTGAACCATTGTTGTAAGTGGTGATTAATATTTACTACTGGTTTATCTTTTGATAATGCTGCTGTTAATCCTAAGCAGCTGTATAACCAAATCACCACACAGACACTGGGTTTATTTAGTTAGCCTAGAACACAATGCTGGGCAATAGCTACTCCATCCTAAACCTCCAAGCCCTCATAGTTTCCTAACATTTAGATTTCCCACATTATACTTGCTTTTTGTGAAATCTTAAATCCAGTCCAGCTCTCCACGTAATTCCAAGATCTCTCTCCTCCAGCTCTCCTCTAAACTGTCCTCTGGCCCCTTCTCCTCCCACTCACTTCCTGCGCTTTAGCTCCTCCCACTCATTACCTGCTCTCTAGCTCCTCCCCTCTTTCTTGTCCTTTGGCTTCTCCCAGCTCAACATTGTATCTAGTTGCTTTATTTGGAAGTTTACACCAAGTTGAGACAGGATGCTTAGAACGAGTATCACAATGCAATATTCGGATTGAAACCAGAGAGTGGGGGGGAGGGAAGAAATCAGCATTTGAATGAACAAGGGTAAGGTGTATACATTTGAAAAGAACATTATACCAACAGCCACCATGTGGTTGCTGGGAATTGAACTCAGAACCTCTGGAAAAACAGCCAATCTTAATCTCTGAGCCATCTCTCCAGTCCACAAGGAAGGAAATAATTTTTTAAAACAGGGGCATTCTGGCAGAGAAACACTTAAAGAAATGCTCAACCTCATTAGCCATCAGGGAAATACAAATCAAAACGACCCTGAGATTTCACCTCGCACCCATCAGAATGGCCAAGATGAAAAACTCAAGCGACAACACATGCTGGAGAGGTTGTGGAGAAAGGGGAACGCTCCTCCACTGCTGGTGGGAATGTAAACTGGTACAACCACTTTGGAAATATAACTGGCGCTTTCTCAGACAATTAGGAATAGTGCTTCCTCAAGACCCAGCTATACCACTGCTAGGTATATACCCAAACTTTGCTCAAGTACACAAAAGGGATACTTGCTCAACCATGTTTATAGCAGCTTTATTTGTAATACCCAGAACCTGGAAACAACCCAGATGTCCATCAATGGAGGAATGGGTACAGAAATTGTGATAGTTTTACACAATGGAATACTACTCAGCAATCAAAAAGGAGGAAATCATGAAATTTGCAGGCAAATGGTGGGATCTAGAAAAGATCATTCTGAGTGAAATATCCCAGAAGGAGAAAGACAAACACGATATATACTCACTTATATAGACCTATAAGATATGATAAACATAATGAAATCTATACACCTAAAAAGGATAATCAAGAGAGCGGACATGGGGTAAGATGATCAATCCTCGTTTAGAAAGACAGATGGGATGTGCATTGAACGTATGACAGGAGTCTACTGAAGGCATCTGAAAGACTCCAACTAGCAGTGTTTTCAAAGCAGATACAAAGACTCATAACCAAACCTTCGCAGAGTGCAGGGAATCATATGAAAGAAGGGGAGTTAGTATGATGTGGAAAGGATAGGAGCTCCACAAGGACCAAATATATCTGGGCACAGGGTCTTTTCTGAGGCTGACATTCAACCAAGGACCATGTATGGATATAACCTAGAACCTCTGCTCGGATGTAGCCCGTGGCAGCTCAGTAACCAATTGGTTTCCCATAGTAAGGGGAACAAGGACTATTTCTAACAGGAACTCAATGGCTGGCCCTTTGACCTCCCCACCCCGCAAGGGAGGAGCAGTCCTGTTAGGCCACAGAGGAGGACTTTGCAACCAGTCCTTAAGATACCTGATAAAACAGGATCAGATGAATGGGGAGGAGATCCCCCCATCAGTGGACTTAGAAAGGGGCAGGGTGGAGATGAGGGAGAGAGGGTGGGATTGGGAGGGAATGAGGGAGCGGGATACAGCTGGGATACAGAGTTAATAAAATGTAACTGATAAGAAAAAAATAAAATAAAAAAAAAAAAAACAGGGGCATTCTATATAGCCTCAAATTGCCAGTCTTCCTGCTTTACCCTCCTGTGTTCTGGGATTATAGGTGTTTGCCACAACATTCAGATATGATCACACTGTTACCTGGAAGTCAAAGCATTTTATATGCTACCAAAAAGGTTATATGACTTTCATTCTCAACTTGAAATTGTCAAAGTGATAACTTTCAACTTCTTCTTACCTGTTTTCATAGTATAAGTCAAACAGTAAGAGTCACCAGGATTGGAAATGTATTTCAGTGGCAGAGTGCGAGCTAGTACATGCAGAGCTGTTACTTCTAACCCAAACACTCCAGAAGAGAAATAAAGCCTGAGAGTTCCCTAGCCAGCTCTCCCTCCAACCTCCCCTATCAATCCCTTTGCCACAAGAAGGGTTATGGGCTGGAGATGGTTATGGCTCAGTAGTTAAGAGCATTGGCTGCTCATCCAAGGGTGTGGAGTTCAATTTGCAGCAACCACATTGGCTAATAACTATCTATAGTGAGATCTGGTGCCCTCTTCTGGTTTGCAGGTGTATATGCGGGCTGAATACTGTGTACATAAGAAATCCTTTTTGTCACTTGAGTTTTTGATCTTGGTCATTCTCATGGGTGTAAGGTGAAATCTCAGGGTTGTTTTGATTTGCATTTCCCTAATGGCTAGTGAGGTTGAGCATTTCTTTAAGTGCTTCTCTGCCATTCAGTATTCCTCTCCAGAGAATTCTCTGTTTAGCTCTGTTCCCCATTTTTTAAGTGGATTACTTGGTTTGCTGCTTTTCAGCTTCTTTAGTTCTTTATATATACCGGATATGAGTCCTCTGTCAGATAAAGGGTTGGTGAAGATTCTTTCCCAATCTGTAGGTGGTCGCTTTGTTTTGATGACGGTGTCCTTTGCTTTACAGAAGCTTTTCAGTTTCATGAGGTCCCATTTATTGACTGTTGCTCTTAGAGCCTGTGCTGTTGGTGTTCTTTTCAGGAAGTTTTCCCTGAGGATCATCCTGAGTGAGTTGTCCCAGAAGCAAAAAGACACACATGGTATATACTCACTCATATAGACATACAACATAGGACAAACCCACTAAAACCTGTGCATCTAAAGAAACTAAGCAAGAGAGAGGACCCTAACTAAAATGTCCAATCCCCATCCGGAAAGGCAAAGAGGATGGACATCAGAAGAAGAAGAAAACAGGAAACAACCTAGGAACCTACCACAGAGGGCCTCTGAAAGCCTCTGCCCTTCAGACTATCAAAGCAGATGCTGAGCCTGATGGGCAACTGTTGGGCAGAGTGAATGGAATTTTAGGTAAGAACTGGGAAATAGTAAGAGCTGGAGAGGACAGGGTCTCCACAAGGAGAGCAACAGAACAGGAAAATTTGAACACAGGGAACTTCCCAGAGACTCATACTCCAACCAAAGACTATTCATGGAGATAACCCAGAACCCCTGCACAGATGTAGCCCAGGGCAGTTCAGAGTCCAAATGGGTTACATAGTAATGTGAAGAGGGACTGCCTCTGACATAATCTGATTGGCCTGCTCTTTGATCACCTCCCTCTGGGGGGGAGCAGCCTTACCAGGCCATAGTAGAGGACAATGTAGCCACTTTTGATGTGAACTGACAGACTAAGATCAGAAAGGAGAGGAGAACCTCCCCTATTAGTGGACTTGGGGAGTGGCATGCAAGCAGAGGGAGGAGGGAAGGTGGGATTGGGAGGGGAGGAGGGAGGGGCTTATGGGGGGATGCAGAATGAATAAAGTGTAATTGATGAAAAATTTAAAAAAAAAAGAAATCCTTTTTGTCAAAGGGGATTATGCTACTACTACACTTTGAACACATCCCCTAATTATAGTGCAAGGTTATGTAAGCTATGGATTATATAAAAACACTTCTTTTCTCCCCAGCATGGCTCCTGATGTGACACAAGAAGTTGCCCATCCAAAAGGCAAGCCATCTTAATACCATCAGTCAGACATCCATGACCCTGAAAGTACTGGGCCTAATGAGTTCTCAAGTACAGTGGCCACCTACCACTATCTCCCCCCAAAAATAATCTGCTTAAAAATTGGGGGGCACCAAGAGGTTGTGAGGGACACGTGAAACGAATGCAGCAAATGTGAACAACACAAGTCCACAGAGATCACTAGTTCGGGGAAAGCATTGAGGTGCCTGACTGTTCACCTCTGTGTTAGACATCAGAAAATCATACAAGGCCTAACCACATTAAAGTTCACTGACAGAATGCTTGTTACTAAGTACCATGACAACAAATTTTTTATTATTTTTTACAATTTATTTATTTTATATCCCGATTGTAGCCCCCTCCCTCATCTCCTCTCTTCCCCCTATTCCCTTCCCCTAGTTCATTGAAATGGGGAGTCCTCCTTCCCTGCCATCTGATGAGGTCTTGGCAGGCACAGAGGAAGAGGATCCAGGTAGTCCTGATGAGACAAGAACTTTTAACATCAGGGGGACTTCTGGCAGAGGCAGTCAGGAAGGGTAGGGGCAGGGCTGGCTGTGACAGAAGCCCCAGCTTGCCCATCTTTATCTTCCTCTGCTGAAGATGGGGAGAGTTACAGATTAGTGGTAGCAATAAAGGTGTGGTCAGGGGCGAGAGGAGCTAGAAATTGTGCATGAGACCATACAGATGCATACACTCTCACAAATGTAGAAGAGTATGGCAAGAGGATGCAGAGCAGAGTAAGTAGAAGACCCATGGCCTTTCCCCAAAAAGACTCTCCTTCACCTTTGTATCTCATTTCTCTTCCCCTTCTCCATGGTACAAACACAGTACATTTATAGACAAACTATTTTGAATTTTGTTGCCTCACCCTCAGTGCCCTGTGCTCTCCCTTTCTCAAACCACACCCCCTGTCTTCTTGCTTCTGGTCCTCTGTACTCTCTACCATGCTCTCTTATGTCATTTGTTCCCTCCTTTTCAATCTTCCCTGGCCTAGTCCTAATACCAGGGACCCTATCTCTGTCCTCTGTGTGGTAGTCTCCATATTAGATAAGACAAATTGGATCACTAAATATTTTGTTGTATTTATTTAAAATTCGCCAAATAACATTTTTCTTACTGTTCTAATGAAAGTTTCTGTGACACACACCTATGGTGTCAGCTACTCATAAGTCTGAAGCAGGGAAATTGCTTAAGTCTAGAAGTTCAGAACATCATAGTGAGATGTTGTCAAAAAGGGAAGAAGGGAAGGGAGCAAAGGATGGAAGGGTGAAATAAAGTGAGAAAAAGAAAGAAAATCGGGAGACACTGGGATGGAGAGAAAGAAAGGAAGGTAGAGCTGGATGTGGGAAGTGGATAAAGAGAGAAAAAGGAACAAAGGGAGAAGAAAGGATCACTATTCTCTCCATACTCGTCAAATGACTGATAGATCCCAATAGCTGCTTAGTATTCTTTTCTACCACTGAAAGTCTGAAGTGTGCTATGTCAGAGAGTATGCACCATTTACCACCAGTAATGAGAACCTAAATGTAGAGCAAGTGGTGAGCGATATAGGTCCATAACAGTGCCTGCTTCCTCAGACCACTCTTGTAGAGTCTGGGCTCCTCCAGGAAATCAGCTCTGAGATGGAGACTCATTTGCAGGATGTTTGTTATGGGCTACACTTAGAATGGACACTTGTGGAAAGGCCATGAAGGGAAGAAAACCAAACAGGGAGATGCTAAACTATAAGACAGTCAAAATAATAGCTTCAGGTAAGTCCAGTGTGAAACTCTAATGGCTGTTGTCATGGATTAAGTTAAGTGGGCTGGGCTTTTATGGCTCTGTATTGATTATGCATTGACTGGGAAACCCCTGACAATGAGGCATGGCATGGAGGGAGGCAGTTTTATTTAGGAAAGGTAATTCCTAAAGATGGCTGATAATTGGGGCTATAGAGACACCTCAGCAGTTAAGAGCACTGGCTGGTCTTTGAGAGAATCTGGGTCCAATTCCCAGCACCTACATGGCAGGTCACAACCATCTGTAACTCCAGTCCCAGGGGATCTAGTGACATCTTCTTGCTGAAAGCAATATGCACACACATTGTGCACAGACATACATGCAAGCAAAATATCCCTACACTTTTTTTATTTAAAAGATGGCTGATACCAATGGCCATCTTCTAGACATGATTTCATAAACTAGGGGAAAATCTCCTTATTCTTTCTCCTAATAGGTACAGAAAATTACACATTCACTTCAATAATAACCACAAATATATGGCTGTGTTAATAAAGATACATCAGGGGGCTGGAGAGATGGCTCAGTGGTTAAGAGCACTGTCTGATCTTCCAGAGATCCTGAGTTCAATTCCCAGAAACGATATGGTGACTCACAACCATCTGTAATAAGATCTGGGCTCTCATCTGGTGTATAGGCACACATGCAAGCAGAGTACTGTATAAATTATTATAAACAATATTTAAAAATAAATAAATAAATGTACATCAGACACAGCAGTCACAACCAGTAATACCATTTCATTTTTCAATCCAAGATGGCGCCGCCGACTACACAGGGTGTCTGAACAGTTGCTCAGCAGTGAGAGTAGTGTGACCCCAAGGTCTGTGTTTCTCAGGTGAGAGGAGAATCCACGGGGATTTTCGAAGGTCCATCTTCAGGCCACCTGGATAATACCAGGGAAAAAAAATCCCAGGCTCCCTGCCCCACACTCCCACAGCCTTCCTAGGACCAGCAGCTGTGGTGCACAGGGCTCCTACCCTTCAGCATTAGGCCGCCGGCCCACCATCTGTGGATACCTTCCTGGGACCAGCAGCCTCAGCTCACTAGGTTCTGACCCCACAGCGCTAGGCCACTCTCCTAAATCCACCATCTGTGGATATCTTCCTCAGACCAGCAGCGTGCTTGTGTGGCTCCTACGCTGCAGCCTTAGGCTACTCACCCGCCCAAACCCATCTGTAGATACCTACCAGGACAGTCAGCAGCCTTAGGCCACCCACAGCCCAAGCCCACTTTTATGTATACCTTCCTGAGACCAACAGCAGTGCACAAGCATAGCTCTGACCCCACAGCCTTAGGCCACCTGATGCCCCATCCCACTTTCTGTGGATACCTTGCTGGGATCTGGCAACTCAGACCTTGGGCGCTCACTTTCATTGCCTGTAGAATGAATACCTTCCTGTACTGAGGGTGAGGCTCCAAACCTGGGCGCTCACTCTCACAGGCCTGTGAACACTCTCTGGGTATTAGCGGCTCCTGGTTCCAAACCCTGGAAACCACACTCAATATCCTGTGGACACCTTCCTGTTCGTAACGGCTACTCTCAATGCCCTGAGGGGGTACATTCTGATATTGTGGGGGAGGTGCGGCTCCACTCTGCCTACTCCCCACCTACCTGGCTCACCCAGCCAACACAACACAGACAGCACACCCAGGCAGCACAGCACAGACAGTGAACACAATAGAGCTGAGCTAGGCTTAGAACTGAGATTCCAACCCCTACTATCTTTAAGGAAACCTGTGGGGCACTGAAATAGCTCTAGGCACAGGGATCTATCCTCCAGCGCCTCAGCAGCCTGGCTCACCTAGGCCAGAAACAGCTAGCCCAGCACAGACAGAGAACCCAGCAGAGCTGAGCTAGGCACCTGACCAAAGTTCCATTGTCCTCCTCCCCAAGGAGACCTGTGGGGCACTGGAGCAGCTTTAGGCTCCACAATCTTTCTGCCTGCTCCCCAGCAGCCTAGCCCACCTGTGTCAGAAATGACAAGGCCAGCAGAGCCAGTGAACCCAGCAGAGCTGAGCCAGGCCGGGGAACCAAATCCCATCCTCCACCATCTTAAGGAAGCCTATGGCACACTGGAGCAGCTCCAGACTCAGATATTTTTGCCTGTGCCCCAGATAATTGCATTCCTGGGTCACATAGTGAGCCAACAGAGACAGTGAATCCAGGAGAGACTATTTGATACTACAGCCAGAGGTGGATCCAGTCTATAGTAAGGGCTCCAGGAATAAGCAGTCAGGGCTATAGACAACAAGATGGCTAGAGGCCTGTGTAAGAATACAGACTACAAAAACCAGGACATCATGGCTTCGCAAGAATCTGAAAAAAATCAACAGATAATCTATGGCAGCTGAAAACATAGGAAAATGATCTTAAATCTATAACTATGCAGTTATTTGAGGCACATAAAGAAGAAATGAACAAAAAAAAATAGAGACCATCATGGACAGACAGGAATCCACATTTAAACAGATGAAGGAAATGGTGCAGGACATGAAAACAAAATTAGAATCAATAAAGAAAACACAAACAGAGAAAAGCCTGGAACTGGAAAACTTAGAGAAAAGATCAGGAACCACAACGATAAGCATCACCAACAGAATACAAGAGATGGAAGAGAGAATCTCTGGAGCTGAAGATACAATTGCAGAAATAGATACTTCTCTCAAAGCAAAAGTAAAATTGGAAAATTTCCAAACACAAAACATCCAAGAAATCAAGGATGCCATGAAAAGACGAAACCTAAAAATAATAGGAATAGATGAAAAAGAAGATTCCAGGCTCCAAGATCCAGAAATTATTTTCAAAAAAATCATAGAAGAAAATTTTCCAAACTTAAAGAAAGAGATGTCCATGAACATACAAGAGGCCTACAGAACACCAAATAGACTAGACTAAAAAAGAAACTCCTCCTGTCACATCATAGTCAAAACACTAAATCTACAGAACAAAGAAAAAATATTAAAAGCAGCAAGGGAAAAAGGCTAAGTAAGATATAAAGGCAGACCTCTCAGAATCACACCAGACTTCTCAACAGAAACTATGAAAACCAGAAGCACCTGAGCATATGCCATGCAGACTCTAAGAGATCACAGATGACAACACAGACTACTATACCCAGCAAAGCTTTCAATCAGCACAGATGGAGAAAACAAAATATTCCATGACAAAACTAAACTTAAACAGTATCTACACAGCAACCCAGACCTACAGAAGATACTAGAAGGAAAACTCCAATGAAAACAACTACACTTAAGAAAACACAAGATATAGATAACTTCACAACAAAAAATTAAAAGAAAACAAGCACACAAATACAAACTCCATAATTAAAGGAGCTAACTAACATTCATTGGTCACTATTATCTATCAACATCAATGGACTCAATTCTCCAATAAAAAGACATAGACTAACAGAATGGTTGCAGAAAGAGGATCCAACATTCTGCTGCATCCCAGAAACACCTCTGCAACAAAGATAAACACTAACTAAAAGGAAAGGGCTAGAAAAATGTTTTTCAAGCAAACAGACCCAGAAAACAAACTTGGGTAGCTATCCTAATATCTAATGAAATAGACTTTCAACAAAAATAAGCAAAAAAGATGAAGGGGGACATTTCATTCTGATCAAAGGAAAAATTCACCGGGAGGACATCACAATCCTGAACATCTATGCTCCAAATACAAACGCACCTACATTGGTAAATGAAACACTATTAAAGCTTAAATCACACATGGATCCAAACATGTTAATAGTGGGAGACTTCAACACTCCATTCTCACCAAGGGACAAATCATCCAAACAGAAGCTAAATAGGGAAATAATGACACTTACAGAGGTCATAAATGGACCTAATAGATGTCTACAGAACTTTTCACCCAAACTCAAAAGAATGTACCTTCTTTTCAGCACCTCATGGACCCTTCTCAAAAACTGACCATATAGTCAGGGACAAAGCAAGCCTCAACATATACAAGATCAAAATAATCCTTTGTATCTTATCAGACCTCCATAGCCTAAAACTAGACCACAACAACAACAGAAATAACAAAAACCCTACATACACATGGAAACTAAACAACTCTCTACTCCATGACAGCTTGTCAGGGAGGAAATGAGAAAAGAAATTAGAGACTTCCTAAAATTCAATAAATATGAAGGCACAATTGACCCAAACTAATGGGACACAAAGAAACCAGTGCTAAGAGGAAAGTTCATAGCGCTAAGTGCCCCTAGAAAGAAGCGGGAGACACCTCATGCAAGCAACTTACCAGCACACCTAAAAGCCCTAGGGGGAAAAAAAAGAAGCAGACACACCCAACAGGAGTAGACAATAGGAAATAATAAAACTCAGAGTTGAAATCAATGATTTAGAAACAAAGAAAACAATTCAAAGAATCAATGAGACCAAGAGCTGGTTCTTTGAGAAAATCAACAAGGTAGAAAACCCTTAGCCAAACTAACTAAACGGCAAAGAGAAACAATCCAAATCAACAAAATCAGAAAATAACAACAGACACCGAGGAAATCCAAAGAATCATTAGGTCTTACTATAAAAGCCTATATGGCACAAAATTTGAAGATCTAAATGAAATGGACAATTTTCTTGATAGATTCCATTTACCAAAATCAAATCAAGATCAGGTAAATAGATTAAATGGTCCTGTATCCCCCAAGGAAAAAAAAAAGCAGTCATCAAAAGTCTCTTCCAGGGACTGTCTCTGACATGAACTCAGTGGTGGGCTCTTTGACCTCCCTCCCCACCCCCTGCTCCCAAGGAAGGAGCAGCCTTGCTACAGAGGAGGTTTTGGACATTGCAGCCAGTCCTGATGAGACCTGATAAATTAGGGTCAGATAGAACGGGAGGAAGGCCTCATCTATCAGTTGACTTAGAGAGGGACAGGAGGAGATGAGGGAGGATGGGATTGGGAGGGAATGAGGGAGAAGGTTACAGCTGGGATAAAAATGGAATAAACTGTAATTAATATAAAAATAAAAATTATATTAAAAACAAACAAACAAACAAATGAAGTCTCTCATCAAAAAAATGCCCAGGGCCAGATTATTTCAGCGCAGAATTCTAACAGAGCTTCAAAGAAGAGCTAACTTCAATTCTCTTCAAACTATTCCACAAGATAGAAACAGAAGGAACATTTCCAAACTCATTCTGAGAAGCTACAGTCACCTTGATACCTAAACGACACAAAGGCCCAACAGAAAAAGGCAACTTCAAACCTATCTCTCTTACGAACATTGATTCAAAAATGCTCAATAAAATACTTGCAAACCTTATCCAAGAACACATGAAAGATATCATCCACTATGAACAAGTAGGTTTCATCCCATGCATGCAGGGGTGGTGTAATATACGGAAATCCATCATTATGGTCCACTATATAAACAAACTGAAGGAGAAAAACCACATGATAATTTCCTTAGTTGGCGAAAATGCATTCGACAAAATCCAACACCCATTCATGTTTAAAGTCTTGGAGAGATCAGGGATACAAGGCATATACCTAAATATAGAAAACACAATATACAGCAAGCCTATAGCCAACATCAAACTCAATGAAGAGAAACTTAAATCAATAGGACTGAAATCAGGGACAAGGCAAGGCTGCCACTCTCTCCATATCTCTTCAACATAATACTTGAAGTCCTTGCTAGATCAATAAGACAATGAAAGGAAATCAAGGGGATACAAATCAGAAAGCAAGAAGTCAAAGTATTACTATTTGTTGATGACATGATAGTATACATGAGTAACCCAAAAAATTCTACCAGAGAACTTCTTCAGCTGATAAATACCTTCAACAAAGTGGCTGGGTACAAAATTAACTCGGGAAAATCAGTAGCCCTCCTGTACACAAAAGACAAAAGGGCTGAGAAAGAAATCAGAGAAACTATATCCTTCACAATAGCCACTAATAACATAAAGTACTTTGGTGTGACTCTAACCAAGCAAGTAAAAGACCTGTTTGAAAAAAAAACTTCAAGTCTCTGAAGAAAGAAATTGAAAAAGATATCAGAAAATGAAGAGATCTCCCATGCTCATGGTTTGGTAGGATAAACATAGTGAAAGTGGCTCATTCTCCAAGTGGGTTTTATTAGTACAGGGAACAGGAACTATTTCTGACATGAAGTCAATGACTGGCTCCTTTACCTGCCCCACCTCTCAGGGTGGAACAGCCTTACTAGGTCACAGAGAAGGACATGGCAGCCAGTCCTGAAGATACCTGATAAGCTAGGGTCAGATGGAAGGGGAGGAGGACCTCCCCTTGCAGTGGAGGAAAGGGGCAGGGAGGAGATGAGAGAAGGAGGGTGGGATTAGGAGGGAATGAGGGAGGGGGCTATGTCTGGGATACAAAGTAAATAACCTGTGATTAATATAAAAAATTAAAATTAATAATAAATAAAAAGAAAAATATTTTAACGATAATAAAAAGAGGATACGGAGTATGATCTATAGTGAAGGGGTTGTATCTTGGAGGGGTTGAAGGGAGATGGCTATGATCAAAATGCACTGTATGAAATTTTTAAAAGACTAATAAAATTTCTCAGATTAAAAAGAAAAATGAAAAAGGTCATCCTGCCAAAAGCAGTTTACAGATTCAATGCAATTCCCATCAAAATATCAACACAATTCTTTACAGACCTTGAAAGAACAATTCTCAATTTCATATGGAAAAACATAACAAACAAAAACACAGAATTACTAAAACAATCCTGTACAACAACAGATCTTCTGGAGGTGTCTTCATCCATGATCTCAAGCTGTACTACAGAGCAATAGTAATAAAAACTGCATGGTACTGGCATAGAAACAGAATGATGGATCAATGAAATTGAATAGAAGACCCAGAAATAAATCTACACACCTAGAGATACTTGATTTTTGACAAAGAAGCCAAAACTAAACAATGGAAAAAGATAGCATCTTCAACAAATGGTGCTGGTCTAACTGGATGTCTACATGTTAAAATAATGCAAATAGGTCCATATTTATCACCCTGCACAAAACTAAAGTCCATGTGCATCAAATACCTCAACATAAAACCAGACACACTAAATCGTTTAGAAGAAAAAGTGGGGAAGAGCCTGGAACTCATTGGCACAGGAGACAACTTCCTGAACAGAACACCAGCAGCACAGGCTCTAAGAGCAACAATCAATAAAAGGGACCTCATGAAACTGAAAAGCTTCTGTAAAGCAAAGGAAACTGTCAACAGAACAAAATGACAGCCTACAGACTGGGAAAAGATCTTCACCAACACATTATCTGACACAGAATAAAGAACTCAAGAAGTTAAATACCAACAAACCAAATAATACAATTAAAAAATAGGGTACAGAGTTAAACAGAGAATTCTCAACAGAGGAATATCAAATGGCAGAAAAATGCCATTAAAGAAATGCCATTTCTGATGGAAAGATCTCCCATGCTCATGGCTTGGCAGGATTAACATAGTAAAAATGGCCATCTTACCAAAAGCAATCTACAGATTCAATGCAATTCCCATCAAATTACCAACACAATTCCTTACAGACCTAGAAAGAAAAATTCTCAACTTCATATGGAATAACAAGAAACCCACAATTGCTAAAACAATCCTCTACAATAAAAGATCTTCTGGGGGTATCTCCATCCCTGACCTTAAGCTGTACTATAGAGCAACAGTAATGAAAACTGCAAGGTACTGGCATAGAAACAGAATGGTGGATCAATGGAACCGAACAGAAGACCCAGAGATAAACCCACACACTTATGGACAACTGATCTTTCACAAAGATGCCAAAACCATACAATGGAGAAAAGAACGCATCTTCAACAAATGGTGCTGGTCCAACTGGATGTCTACATGTAGAAAAATGCAAATAGATCCATACTTATCACCCTGCACAAAACTAAAGTCCAAGTGGATCAAAGACCTCAACATAAAACCAGACATATTAAATCGGCTAGAAAAAAAAGTGGGGAATACCCTTGAACCCATTGGCACAGGAGACAACTTCCTGAACAGAACACCAACAGCACAGGCTCTAAAAGCAACAATCAATAAATGGGACCTCATGAAGCTGAAAAGCTTCTGTAAATCAAATGATACCGTCATCAAAACAAAACGACTGCCTACAGATTGGGAAAGAATCTTCACCAACCCTATATCTGACAGAGGGCTAATATCCAGCATATATAAAGAACTAAAGAAGCTGAAAAGCAGCAAACCAAGTAATCCAATTAAAAAAATGGGCAACAGAGCTAAACAGAGAATTCTCTGTAGAGGAATATCGAATGGCAGAGAAACACTTAAAGAAATGCTCAACCTCATTAGCCATTAGGGAAATGCAAATCAAAACGACCCTGGGATTTCACCTTACACCCATCAGAATGGCCAAGATGAAAAACTCAAGTGACAACACATGCTGGAGAGGTTGTGGAGAAAGGTGAACCCTCCTCCACTGCTGGTGGGAATGTAAACTTGTACAACCACTCTGGAAAGCAATTTGGCGCTTTCTCAGACAAGTAGGAATAGTGTTTCCTCAAGACACAGCCATACCACTCCTAGGCATATATCCAAAAGAGGCTCAAGTACACAATAAGGACATTTGCTCAACCATGTTTATAACAGCTTTATTTGTAATAGCCGGAAGCTGGAAACAGCACAGATGCCCCTCAACTGAAGAATGGATGCAGAAATTGTGGTACATCTACACAATGGAGTATTACTCAGCAATGAAAAATAAGGGAATCATGAAATTTGTAGATAAATGGTGGGACCTAGAAAGGATCGTCCCGAGTGAGCTGTCTCAGAAGCAGAAAGACACACACGGTATATACCTACTCATATAGACATAACATAGTATACACCTACTAAAAACTGTACATCTAAAGAAACTAATCAAGAGAGAGGACCCTGACTAAAATGCTCAATCCCCATCCTGAAAGGCAAAGAGGCTGGACATCAGAAGATGAAGAAAACAGGAAACAACCTAGGAACCTGCCACAGAGGGCCTCTGAAAGCCTCTGCCCTACAGACTATCAAAGCAGATGCTGAGACTTATGGCCAACTGTTGGGCAGTGTGCATGGAATCTTAGGTAAGAAGTGGGAAATAGTAAGAGCTGGAGAGGACGGGAACCACACGGAGAGCAACAGAACCAGAAAACTTGAACACAGGGAACTTCCCAGAGACTCATACTCCAACCAAGGACTATTCATGGAGATAACCTAGAACCCCTGCACAGATGTAGTACATGATAGTTCAGTATCCAAGTGGGTTACATAGTAAAGGGAAGAGGGACTGCCTCTGACATAATCTGATTGGCCTGCTCTTTGATCACCTCCCCCTGAGGGAGAAGCAGCCTTACCAGGCCACAGAAGATGACAATGCAGCCACTCCTGAGGTGATCTGATAGACTAAGATCAGAAGGAAGGAGAAGAGGACCTCCCCTATCAGTGGACTTGGGGAGGGGCATGCAAGAGGAAGGGGGAGGGAGGGTGGGATCCGGAGGGGAGGAGGGAGGGGCTTATGGGGAAATACAAAATGAATAAAGTTTAATTAATAATAAAAAAATTTAAAAAGAAATGCCACTTAAAGAAATGCTCAACATCCTTAGTCATTCAAGAAATGTAAATCAAAACGACCCTGAGATTTCACCTTACACTCATCAGAATGGCTAAGATCAAAAACTCAAGTAACAATACATGCTGGAGAAGATGCGGAGAATGAGGTACCATCCTCCATTGCTGGCAGGACTGTCATCTTGTCCAACCACTTTAGAAATCAATCTGGCACATTCTCAGAAAATTAGGAATAGTGCTACCTCAAGATCCAGCTATACCTCTCCTAGGCATATATCCAAAAGATACTCATCCATACAACAAGGACATTTGCTCAATCATGTTTGTAGCAGCTCTGTTCGTAATAGCCAGAATCTGGAAACAACCCACATGTCCCTGAACATAGGAATGGATGCAGAAATTGTGGTACATTTACACAATGGAATACTACTCAGCAATTAATAACAAGGAAATCATGAATTTGCCGGCAAATGGTGGGATCTAGAAAAGAGCATCCTGAGTGAGGTAACCCCGAAGCAGAAAAACAGTATACTCACTTATAAGTGGATATTAGCCATATAAGATAAACATACTAAAATCTATAGCCCTAAAGAAGCTAAACAACAAAGAGAACCTTAGGGAGGAGGCTGAAACCTCACTTAGAAGGGCAATCAGGATAGAAATAGGAAGTAGAAGACAGAACAGGAGCCTTCCACCCAGGGGGGGGGGGCGGGGTTGAAAGACTACCCATCAGAGTAAGGAAGGAGATACTGAGAATCATAGCCAAACTTTGGGCAGAGTGCATAAATCTTTATGGAAGAAGAGGGAGACAGAAAGATCTGGAGGGGACAGGAACTGCACAAAGAGACCAACAGAGCCAAACCCCTGAGCATAGGGGACCCTGCAGAGACCAATAGTCCAACCAAGGACCATGCACGGAGAGGACCTAGAATCCCTGCTCATTTTCCAAGTTGGTTCCCAATTAGGAGATAAGGGGCTGAACTCTGTAGCTGGCTCTTTGATCACCTCCCCCTGGGGGATGCAGCCTTGTCAGGGCACAGAGGAATATGATGCAGCCAGTCCTGATGAGATCTGATAGGCTAAGGTCAGATGGAAGGAGAGGAGGAGTAGAGGGAGGGTGGGTAGGACTGGGAGGAGATGG
Source organism: Meriones unguiculatus (assembly GCF_030254825.1). Classification (NCBI taxonomy): domain Eukaryota; kingdom Metazoa; phylum Chordata; class Mammalia; order Rodentia; family Muridae; genus Meriones; species Meriones unguiculatus. The sequence goes on along the minus strand of NC_083369.1, from coordinate 77,898,974 downwards.
TTGGAGGCTACAGCCAGGATACAAAATAAATAAACTGTAATAAATAAATATTTAAAAAAAATTATATTACCCAAAAAAGGTTTTTTTTTCATCAGCTGTGATTTTCCTATATTTTTCAGGGACTACACTCTTGAATTAAGTAGATATCCAACAGGGACTACATGGTGTACATATGTGATCATACTAAAAGTCTCTAAGATACACTGTCTTTAAGTTGGTTAATTTACCTATTGCTATCTTAGTGTGTAGAGAATTTAGGAGGCATCAACTTATCTTTTTCTACTACAAATATAGCTCTTACTCTACTGGACAATGTACCAATGTAAGGCTTCTACCAACTTCTCAGTGTTCCAGATGTAGGTGTATATTTTAGAAATAGGCAAATGATCTTCACGAAAAAGTCCATGGTGCCCTGCTCTTGGCTCGGGACTAGACTTATTACATATCCCACACATTACCAAGCAAAGAGGGTTGGATTTCTTTGCTGAAAAGTTACTAATTTGTCTTTTTTAAATTAATTACTTTTTATGTGTATGAATGTTTTTCCTACATGTTGTGTCTGTACACAACATCCATGCAGTTCCTGTGAAGACCAGGTGAGGGAGGGCGCCAGAATCCCTGAAAATGGAGTTATTGGCAATTGTGAGCTGGAAACCAAGCTTAGCCATCTCTCCAGGGACCTTTTACTTAAGTAATTAATTAATTATTAATTTCCTTTTTCTAAATATTTATATTAGGGATAAAGTTTAGAGTTCGGAAATACAATATATTTTATTTTCTCTTAAACTTTCCCCTGATTCTTTTTTAGAATTTCATACCTGAGTAATATAATTTACATAATTTACACCCCCTTCCTCTTCCTTCTTCAGATCCTCCCATTTCTCCTCACTCCCTCTCAAACCTCCTCTTATTTATTATGACACACACACACATCCTACAGAGTCCATTTAGTGTGTACATATGTATATGTGTTTAGGACTGACCACTTGTGATTGGACAAACTATCGGGGTACTTGTCCTTACGACTGATTCTCCCTCTCCTAGCAACCATTCATTACTTGTGGTTCTCCATTTAGGGGTAGAGCCTTGTAAGACTGACCCCATCTACATTGGCATGTCAACTGGTACTGCCATTATGCAGGTCATTTTTAGGACAACATATTGAGATTCTAAAGGTGCATTTTCTCAACATATATAGAAGACACTATCTCACGGCAAACTTCTTGGCCCTCTGACTCCTCTATGCTCTCTCTGATGATGGTCCCTGAGCCTTATGTGTAGGAACTATAGCCAGGTGTAGTGGAATACCCCTGTAATCCCAGCGCTTGTAAGACACACACAGGCAGATCTCTGTGAGTTTGAGGTCAGCCTTGTCTACAGAGTGAGATCCAGGACAGCCAGAACTACACAGAGAATCCTGCTGAAAGAAAGAGAGAGAGAGAGAGAGAGAGAGAGAGAGAGAGAGAGAGAGAGAGAGAAGAGAAGAGAAAGAGAGAAAGAAAGAAAGAAAAAACAAAGAAAGAGAGAGAGACAGAAAGAGAGAAAGAGAATGAGAAAGAAAGAAAGAAAGAAAGAAAGAAAGAAAGAAAGAAAGAAAGAAAGAAAGAAAGAAAGAAAGAAAGAAAGAGTGAGAAAGAAAGAAAGAAAGAAAGAAAGAAAGAAAGAAAGAAAGAAAGAAAGAAAAAGAAAGGTGTAGGAGTTATATTGTAGATGTAGCCTTTGGGGTTGGTCTGTTATTCTCTGCATATTTTAAAGATTGATTCATTTTGTGGGTTTTTGAAACCCACAGAATCACTAACCTGGGCCCATAGGGATTCAGAGACTGAACTGCCAACCAGGGAGCCTGCCTGGGACTGACCTAGGTCTTCTGCACATATGTTAGAGTTGTATAGCTTGGTCTTCATGTGGGACTCCTAAGAGAAAAAAACAGGGGCTGTACCTGACTCTGTTACCTGCCTTTGGGACACTTTCCTTCTTCTGGGCTGCCACATCTAGCTTTAATAAAAGAGGAAGTGCCTGGTCTTACTGCAATTTGATATGCCATGGCTGGTTGGTATCCATAAGAGTCATGTTCTTTTCTGAAGAGAAACAGAGGAGGAGTGGATGGGGGAGAATAGAGGAAAGGGGACTAGGAGGAGAAGAGGAAGAAGAAACTGTGGTCAGGATATAAAAAAAAACAAAATTTTTAAAAGATTGGTTCATTTTATGTGGATACATGTGTTCCTGAGTCTGTACGCAATGCAGTGCCCAGATAGGCCAGAAGAGAACACTGCATCCCCTGGAACTGGAGTTACAGGCAGTTGTCAACTGCTGAAAGTGTGTGCTGGAACTTGAACCCTGGTCTTCTGAATAAGCAACAAGTGCTCTTAAGCATTGAACCATTTCTCCAGTCTTGTTCTCTGCATTTTAGTTTTTACAGGGTCATTCTGTACATGCCTGGCTTGTCTGGATCCCATTGTGCAGAACAAATTAGCCTTGAACTTGTGGTCTTCCTGAATCAGGCCCTCGAGTGCCAAAATTACAGGCCTATGCTGATATGCCTGGATTTCCAGTGATTTCTTTTTTTTTTTTTTTCAGTGCTATGGATCAAAGCATGGCCTGTACACATTCCAGACAAGAGCTCTAACAATTAAGCTTCATCCCCAGACTTACACTGATGTTTATCGATCTTGCTATACCAATTATGGTGTTACCTAATAGTGTTTTGTGTTTTTACAAAACACTACATGTATTTTGTATTTCTTATATAAGCCCAACAATTCTTCTGAATGCCTAGGTAATTTCCATGCTCATATGAAGATGACACTTTAGGAGTCATTGTATTTATTGCAATTTATAATAAATTTGATTTCCTGTATGGTTGTCTATGTCCCTGAGCAACAGTGCACTGGCAGCTGTTAGGTTAGCATCCCACATCTCCATTAACTCAGCCAGTAAGAAGGCAAACAGATAGTTCTTTGCATAAGCAGTAGACACAAAATCAGCATGGTATTTTTGGTCCTCTACAATGACACTGAGCCACTAAATTCCTTTTCTGTGGAGTAGCCAACTCTAAGCTATGGCCAAGCAGTTTATACTCCAGCTATATGAGATGGTGGAGATGGTGGAGGCACTATGCCTCAGTGCAACCAGTAGGCAGATGAGAAACTGCCTCTTGGGAGCTTTCCGTAAGATAGAGACATGTAAGAGAAACAGCTTTGTAATAGCTTGTCATGATATTGCTTATTTTGTCATGTTTCTGTGAGAATCACAAGGTATTCCTCCAGGACGTGAGCAGATTGTGGTTGAAGCTTGGCTAGAAGGAGCTGTTCGAGGTCACTGGAGCACCATGGAAAGAACCAGTACTCTATTCTCACAGCTTAATGTACAATCCACAAGTGTTAAATCTGTACATAGTATACCCCCTAGTAGTCTGAATGTTTGCCACATAATAGTTGCTTGGTAAACATATTAGGAATGAATGAATGAATGAATGAATATGTAGGATATGTAATATGATTGCCTGTGAAGCAAGAACTGTCTGCCGTTCCTCTCGTCTCTAACTCAAAGTGAAAGCGGTATCCTCTTTCCCAGTTCTTCTTCAGCTTTCTTCAGCTTACCTAACTCTACCATCACTAAAATCAGACTCAAGAAGAGACTTATTGAAGGACCTCTGTGGTTCTTCCTTCTTCCTTGATGAGTGCTTCAATGTTTGTCATACTCGGTCTCTGAGAAAAGCTAGATTGGCTCTGAGATTGTTGGCTCCCTAACCTTTCTGCTAGAACTAGAGTGTGGTTCTAAGCCTTGATTGTACATTAAAATTGCCTTCAAAAAATCTCTCTCAGGCTGGCTCAGAGGTTAAGATGGCTCAGAGGTTAAGAACACTCATTGTTCTTCCAAAGGTCCTGAGTTCAATCCCCAGCAACCACATGGTGGCTCATAACCATCTATAGTATGATCTGGTGTACAGGCAGAATAATATAATATAATATAATATAATATAATATAATATAATATAATATAATATATTTTATATTATAATATATAATATAATATATAACAATATATTATTGTATAAATAATATAATTTATACAATTATAAATTATAAATAAATCTTAAAAAAAGAAAAATTTATTAAAAAAATCTCTCTCTAGACAACTTTCCAGAATCTCTAGCTTGGTTACTTCGTTGTGGGACCAACCAGAATGTAGGTAAAGTTTTCCTAAGTCCCCAGGTAATATTAATGTACAACTAGGGCACAGAACCACAGGCTCAAATGCAGCCTTGCAGCCAGCACCAAGTGTCTATTGATGTATCTACTTCTAAGACCTTAAGTACTTTTCACAGGGAACAAAACATTTTCTTCCACAGAAGAAAGAACGATAAAATACAAATATCCCTAAGAGAGGAATTAGAGCCTTATAAGGCATAAAGGTTTGATCACTGGCCCTTTAGTCAGATGATCTGGGCTGTAGCCCAGACTACCATTTATCAGCCATGTGATCTTAGACAATGAATTTCTCTAGCATTTCAAATCACCTATTACTATGCCTGCTGTGAAGCAGGTCCTCAGTGTGTGTGTGTTGACTCTGAAAGTGAACCTCTGGGCTTCATCTGAAAATGAAAAGCAATACAGCTGCCTACCTGCCTGACTGACTGCCTGCCTCTTCACTTTGCTGTGACAATAAAAATAGAAGGCACTTAGGTGCTGAACAAATGGAAGCAATAAACATTACTTTTCTTTTATGAAAATGGTCAGTGCATATACCACTTTTTAAAAACTTTTCTAGGAACTTTCATGACTCCAGTCTCATAAAGAGCTCTGGCAGCAAACTGAGTGCTACTTGAACTGACAAGCAAACTGAGAAGAAATGGGCTGTACAGTTTATACTGGGCTAAACTAAAAGTAAATTCTAGGATTGTTAACTCGAAGGCAGCTATTCTTTTCACCCAACGACTATTACAAAGGGTTTATTACAAGTTAAGAACCTGCCACAGAGTGCCTTTAAAGGCTCTGCCCTGAAGACTATCAAAGCAGATGCTGAGACTTATAGCCAACCTTTGAGCAGAATGCAGGGAATCTTATGAAAGAAGTGGCAAATAGTAAGATCTGGAAAGGACAGAAGCTCCACAAGGAGAGCAACAGAACCAGAAAATCTGAGCACAGGGGTCTTCCCTGAGACTGATACTCCAACCAAGTAGCATGAATGGAGATAACCTAGAACCCCTGCACAGATGTAGCCCACAGTTCAGCCGCCAAGTGGGTTCCATAGTAATGGGAACATGGACTGTCTCTGACATGAACTGATTGGCCTGTTCTTTGATCACCTCCCCCTGAGGGGGGAGCAGCCTTACCAGGCCACAGAAGACAATGCAGCCACTCCTGATGAGACCTAATAGACTAGGATCAGAAGAAAGGAAAAGAAGACATCCCGTACCAGTGGACTTGGGGAGGGGCATGCGTGGAGAAGAGGGAGGAAGAGAGGGATTGGGAGGGGAGGAGAGAGGGAGCTACAGGGGGGATACAAAGTGAATAAAGTGTAATTAATAAAAAAATTTTAAAAAAAGAAAAAAATTCCCACTTTAAATATACACTTAAATGGTTTTTAGCACAAAAAAAATAAATAACTAAATTCCCTTAAATAACTACATTGGTCATTTGATCAGAATCCCAGACTGCTCATGTTCTCCTCACTCAATGAACTTAAATCAAAGGGATTCAGATCTAGTTTCCCCAGGTCTACAGTCAGTTACACATTTTACTTAGGTTTCTGATTTCCTATCATCCGTTTTCCCCTGTAAAATATTTTCAGTAGGCATGCTTTGACTGCACTGAGGAAAACCAAAAGAAACCTTCCCAACTCCACATCATCACAGTAGCTTCTTTGTACATGTGTCATTTTTTCAACTTCAACACTGGGTAGAAAATGCAATGAAATGACAACACTTAAGACTAATAGCCACAAGATGGCAGAGTTTACCATTTCATTTTGTTCTTTATTCTATCTTTTATTTATTCATTCATTCAAGAATTGTCTTTTCTCTACCTAGCAGTGTATCAGAGCAGATGCTGAGACTCATAACCAAACCTTGGGCAGAGTGCAGGGAATCATATGAAAGAAGGGTGAGTTAGTATGACCTGGAGAGGACAGGAGCTCCACAAGGACCAAATATATCTGGGCACAGGGCTCCCACCAAGGACCATGCATGGATATAACCTAGAACCCTGCTCAGATGTATCCCATGGCTGCTCAGTATCCAAGTGGGTTTCCCTAGTAAGGGGAACAGGGACTGTCTCTGACATGAACTCAGTGGCTGGCTCTTTGACCTCCCCCTGAGGTGGGAGTAGCCTTGCCAAACCACAGAGGAAGACAATGCAGCCAGTCCTGATGAGACCTGATAGACTAGGATCAGAAGCAAGGAGAGGAGGACCTCCCCTATCAGTGGATTTGGGGAGGTGCATGGGAAGAGAGGAGGGAGGGAGGGTGGGATTGTGAGGAGATGAGGGAGGAGGCTACAAGCTGGGATACAACATGAATAAACTGTAACTAATAAAAAAATAATTAATTAATTAACATTGAGACCAGAAAAAAAAGTCAAGAAAAATACAAAAGACTTAGTATGTTCCAGGTCTTGATCTAGCAACAGATGGGGATGGTCTGTAAGGAAGGAAAGACAAATCTAAGGACACTCAACTGAAAATAAAGTCAATGTAAGAGATACTATAGGAGATTGGTCCAGAAAACGCCACAGATGTCAAATTTTATTCAGACTTCAAAGTGGCATTCCAAATAAACTATGAACTATATATAACTTCCTGTACAATTTAAATCATTTGTACTTTATTTATATAACTTCATACCAGGACTTGGGAGACAGATCTATCAGTAAAGTGCTTGTCAAGAAGACTTAAGTTCAATTCCCAGAACCTATGGGAAAATGCAGGTGATGGTGGCATGCTTGTAATCCCTTAACTGGAGAGGCAGAGACAGGCATAATTCTAGGGCTCAGTAGCTAGGCAGCCACAGGCTAATGAATATTCTCTCTCTCTCTCTCTCTCTCTCTCTCTCTCTCTCTCTCTCTCTCTCTCTCACACACACACACACACACACACACACACATGCACACAAAGCCCAAGGTGGACCTCTGGCTTTCACACACCAACACATATGCATGTACCTACTCAAAGATGAATGCCTACACACAAAAGAAAAAAAAATTAACACAGTTCAAATTTTATAAAAATATTCATCATGCTGTACTATTTAGGAAATAATGACAAAAAAACAATCTCAAGTACTTGGAACAACTGTGATTATTTTCAATTATTTTGAGCCTTTGATTGGTTAATTAAATTCCCAGGTTTAGAATTCATGGATATGAGAGTTTACTAAACTGGCAGTGTATTATTCACAGGCCAAATGAGTAATATAGACTGCTATGTGATCTTACAGTTGGCCAGATGTAGAGAAGAGTTGAGAACTGACATGGAACTTGAAGAAAAGATAAAACAGATGGAGAAAGAATAAATTACAACCAAAGCAAACAGTACAGACCATGCCACTAAGTTGAAAACACACAAGCAATGAGTCCAGGTCAATGACAGGACTATCCTGCTTATGGTAGATGTTGACTAATATTCTTAATAGATTATGGAAAGAGAGTGAATGTAACTTTCCAGACTCAGGCCCTCAATGTATCAGAGGATACCTGCTCATATTGATGAGAACCACCTTCTTTAGAGTTGACCTACTCTAATGTCCTCTCAGACCCAGGAATAGTGTTTTACCCATTATCTGGATATTCATTATCTGGATATTCCTTAGCACAGTAAAGGTGATGCATGAAATTAACTGCCTTGCTTCCTGTATGCTAAATCCTACACTGAAACCAATATAATGACGCATGCCTGTTATCCCAGCACTCAGAAAGCTAGGCAGAAAGACCATGAGTTGGAGGTCAGCCTAGGCTATAATGTGATACTATTGCTACCTTGGGTTAAATATTGAGACCCAATTTCAAGTAATAGTTATTATAATAGCTACTATTATACAAGCAAGATAAAGATGAGTTACAGCTTTGTAAAGAAGGCAGTCTAAAAATAACTATATAAGAAACTAGAAGTAAAAACCAGTTGTTGAGGTATGTGTTAAGGTATACTCCTCTAACCTTAACACTTAAAGGTCACAAGACAGAAGGATCGTAAGCTCAAGGCTAGCCTAAGGTACATGAGTCCCTGTTTCTTTTTTTTTTTTTTTTTTTTTTATTGAGACAGTGTTTCTCTGTGCAGCCTTAGCTGTCCTGGACTTGCTTTGTATACCAGGATAGCCTGGAACTCATAGACTTCTGAGATTACAAGTATGGGCCACCAAGCCCCACTGAGACCATGTTTCATGGGGAAAAATAAAAGGAGAAAAGGAGGAATGCCGGACAGGGAAAGAGAAAGGGAGAGAAAAAGAGAGATGGGAAGAAAAAGCAAAAGTGACTAATTTGGGGATTGGGGATATGGCTCAGTAGTAGAGCTTTTGCTTGGTTAATATGCTTTGCTTAAGAGACAAGCAGCTGAGAGGATCTGACTAACTCCATTTTGAGACAGGGTCCAAAGACAGGCCAAAGTTCTTGCCACTCTTCCCCCTTTCTTGCTTGATGAGTTCTTGAGAAAACCACAAGTGTTGAGCAGCCAATCAGCAACTGTCCCAATAGCTGGCTTAAGGCTATATGAGGTGACTGTTTCTTTCCTAAGGTCAGAACCAATCAGGAACATACAAGTATCCCTTACCATGAACCCATCCAATCCTGGTAAGGATTACCTAACCTCAATTGGAAATCCCCTAGCTGACTTTAAAACCATTTTGTAAATTGGCTGACCCTGCATGCAGGATTCTTGCTTTCAAGTAATAAAAACACTTTTGCCAATTGCATATGTGAGTGGTGGTCTCTGTTCAGTGATTTCAGACTTAACACAGCCAAATATTAGGCAGAGCTCAGGGAATCCCACAGAAGAGGGTGAGGAAAGATCCAGAGAGAAGCCAGAGAGGTCAAGGACACCACAAGAACACAGCCCAGAGAATCAATTATGCAGGGCTCATAGTGGCTCTCAGAGACAATCAGGGAGCCTATACAGGACAGACCTAGGCCCTCTGCACATATGTTATAGTTGTGAATCTTGGTGTTCATCTGGGATTTCTAACAGCGGGAGTATGGGTTGACTCTAACTCTTTTGCCTGTCTTTGGGCCTTTTTTCTCCTACTGGGTTGCCTCATCTAGCCTCAATAGGAGAGGGTGTGCCTAGCCTAACTGCAACTTGATATGTTATGGCTAGCTGTTATCTATGGGAGGTCCCCCCTTTTCTGAAGTGAAACTGGAGGAGTGTATGGGGAGAGGGGAACTTGGGGAAAAGACTGTAAAAAGAGGAAGGGGTGAAACTAAACTGCCATTGGGATGTAAAGTAAATTAATTTAATTAAATACTAAAAAGATGCTTTGCTTAGCTCAGTGGTAATGGCACAACACTCAGAAAACAGAGAGTGGCAGATCTCTGTGAGTTTGAGACCAACCTGGTAGTCTACAGATCTAGTTCCAGGACAGCCACAGCTGTTATTCAAAGAAAGCCTGTCTCATCTAGGGGAAAAAAGTGCTTCAGCTCTGAGTTCCATCCCCAGCACCGAAAAGGAGGAAGAAGGTGAAACTAAATAACCAGACAAAATTACAATTCATTCAAAAGTACAGAGTGCTCTGCTAGAGATAAATCAAAGGACTGTCTCAATCTTGTAGATCAGAAGTTCTCCCCTCCCCCACCAAGAAAGGGTAAGCTGGACAAAGAAGAAGGAAGTATTTCAGGAAATGGGAACAGCAGGAAAAAAATGGCTCTAAGCTCAGAAGGAGCATGGCCTCTCAGGGAACTAAAGGCCACTATGACTAGAGGTTACACTGCTTTAAAACAATATCTCTCTGCTTCACACTGCCATCAGGCACTATGCAAACTGGGACTTGTTGATCAAATACCTTTGTACTTATACCATTATTTTTCAAGTTCTCTCTATTCTAGCCTAGCCTGAATATCCTAGTAAGACATTGTCTCAAAGAAAAACAAGAAACAAAGACTCAGGGTGCAGCCCAGCGGTTAAACACTTTAAACACTTATTTACCATGTACTAAGCCCTGGGTTAGATCTAACACCACAGGAAAGAGAAAGACAGACTGAGGAAAAGATAGGTTTTAAATGGTGAAAATGAATGGGTGTCTCAGAATGATGGAGTTATTGATACTTTCAAGGTGGCAGTATTTATAAACAATGGAAGTTTATTTTTATCTTTATTCTTTTCCTGGAGTGCCAGGCATACAACCCAGGGTCTCCTGCTGGTTGGATAAGTGCTCTAACGTTAAGCTACACCCCCAGCAAAGTTTACTGATTTTTAGGGTTGAATGTTCACTGAGAGGGACTGTTTATTTACAGAGCCTATAAACCCAGCACTTGGGAGGAAATGCAGAAACACAAAATCCCTGAAGCTCATTTGCAAGCCTTGTCTCCAAAAATAAAGGTGTGGAACAATCAAGAAAAGACACTCACTTTGCACAGTGGCACAAGCCCTCAATCCCAGCACTTAGGGAGGCAGAGACAGGCAATCTCTGTGAATTCAAGGCCACCCTGGTCTACAAAGTGAGTACAGGACAGCCAGGGCTTGAAGTACAGGACAGACACAGAGAAACCCTGTCTCAAAAAAAAAAAAAAAAAAAAAAAGAAAGAAAGGAAAGAAAAGACACTCAACATTTGGGCTGAAGAGATAGCCCAGTAGTTAAGCACATTGGCTGCTCTTGCAGAGGACATGGGTTCAATTCCCACGCATACATAGTAGCTCACAACTCTTGATAACTCCAGTTCCAGGGGATCCAATCACCACTTCTGACCTCCATTGTCAAGACACACACCACATACATGGCACTCATACATTTCCTCAGACACACATATACACATAAAATAAATACATGGAGTTTTGTTTGTTTGTTTCCAAGACAGGGTTTCTCTGTGTAGCCTTGGCTGTCCTATACTCACTTTGTAGACCAGGCTGGCCTCAAACTCACAGCGATCTGCCTGCTTTTTCTTCCCTAAGTGCTGGGAACAAAGACATGTGCCACCACACACAGCAAACACGTTTGGGTTTTTTTTTTTTTTAAGACTCCTAATATTGACCTCTGGTTTCTACATACAGTTGTGCACACAATACCACCACACAAAACACAAACACTAACAAGTATATGTACCTTACACATGCACACACATCACATAATACACAAAAATCCTTGTCTTTTCTTGTTGAAGTACAGCTTTTTAAAATCTGTTTTTGCTCTTTGGCTATTGTGATGCTTTGAATAGGAACAGGCCCCATAGGCTTATATATTTGAATGCTTGATTATTAGGGAGTAACACTACTTGAGAGGGATTAGGAGGTGTAGTCTTGTTTGAGTAGGTGTGGCCTTGTTGGAGGAAGTTTGATAATAGGGGTGGGTTTTGGTTTTCATAAGGCAAGCCAGGCCCAGTGACTCATGATTCCTGTTTCCTGTAGATCTAGACAGAACTATCACTTCCTGCAGGGTGCAGTGGCTCATGCCTGTAATTTCAGCACTCTGGGAGGCAGAGGTAGGCAGATCTCTGTAAATTCAAGGCCAGCCTGGTCTACAAAGTGAGTCTAGGATAGCCAAGGCTACACAGAGAAACCCTGTCTTGAAAACAAACAAACAAAAAAATAACAAAAAACAAAAAGAAAAATAAAACCTCTCAGCTCCTTCTCCAATACCATGTCTGCCTGTGTGCTGCAATGCTTCCCGCCACAATAATGGACTAAACCTCTGAAACTGTAAGCCAGCCCCAATTAAATGTTTTGGTTTTTTTTTATATTATATTTGCTATGGTCATGGTGTCTCTTCACAGCAAATAAAACACAACAATAGCTGTGAACTACTTGGAGCAGGGTCTATGATTTGCCTTTGTACCTAGCTTAGAATAGATATATACAGTCAACATAAGAGTAGATATTTAGAAGATGTTTGGATGCTTAGAGATAGATATTTTTATAAAAAGCTACATAGATTACATGTGCATTTGGGTTTAAAAACTAGTATTTGGCTGAGTAAATAAATATGTAACAGGAAGGAGGAAAAGTTCATTGTAGAAAAAGGCATACTCAAGGCAAGGGATATGTTATCTTCACATGACGAGATTGGAGAGAGGGAAAGGGGAACAAATAAAAGAAAGAGGGAGAGTAAGAGGGAAAGAGAGAGAACAGGGAGAGAGGAAAGAAGGAGAGGGAGAAATAGAGAAAGGGAGAGGGAAGAGGAAAGAAGAGAAAGAGAGAGAGAGATCTTCCTGATAGCCTCTAGACTGTGGTAGAAAATCAGTAATGGCCACAAGCTATCCTTGAGCTATTATTAAATCTCTATAGGCTGAGAAACTGGCTTAGTCAGTCAAATATTTACCATACAAGCACAGGGACCTCAGTTTGTTTATGTGTTTGCTTTTAAAGCAGAAATCTCTTTTTTAAAGATTTTGCATGTATGAGTGCTTTGCCTGCATATATGTATATGGACTCCATCCATGCCTAGTACCCAAGGAGTCCTAAAGAGGTCATCAAATCCCCTGGAGCTGGAGTGACAGATGGCTGTGAGTTTGTTCTAGGAAACAAACAATGGTTCTCTGCAAGAGCAGCAAGTGCTCTTAACTACCGAGCCATTTCTCCTGGGTTTGCTCCCCAGATTCCATATTTTAAAAGAACCAAAAAATGGTGGTATGCAATTCTAATCTCAGCTCTGGGCCAGGAAAGACAAACAGATTTCTGGGGCCTGCTGGGCAACCAACCTAGCCAAATGAGCAAGTCCCAGGCCAATGAAAGAGATAGACAGCTCCTTGGAAATGACATATGAGGATAACATCTGGCCTCCACATGATAACATGCATGCACACATGCTCACATAAGCACATAGATATCCACACATCCCAAATAAGCAACTGGGACAAAGATAAGAGAAATTTTGCCTCTGTGAGGTTTTACCTATTTAGAAAACTGCCCCATACATTGTTTGCTCCTTGTACACCTTCCAGAATTTGATGGAAAAGGCAATAGTAGATTGGTAAGGTATCTCATTGATAGAAGCCTTGCCTAGCATGGATAGCGAGGTCTGGAACTCCTCTCCCAAAAATAAAAATCGACTGGTGATAAGGATTACCTGGAGGTGTTTGTCTGTTTTAACGGCATCAGGATAAACCTTGAACAAACTGTCAGACTCTGAACAAGGAACTCTCCATTCCCCTAAGGCTTGCTGAAATATCCTGGCCCTATGTTGAAACTCCAGCCCTTTCTGCCTCAATGCCATTGCCCAACTCAATCACCCACTGTCACCTGTATCCCAATAGTCAGGGCAAGGCAGTTTCTAAAGATAAAGCAGCCTTGTCTGGACACTTTCAGGAAATGGAAACTGCAGACTCCTGCAGCAACGTTTAACATCCTATTCTCCAAACACTTTATATATAAACTCCAAGTATTATCTTTCCCTTTTCAAAGATCCCTTTTCCCACAGGATAATGTCTGCCCCAACATTGCTGTTTGAAACAAGCAGCCTCTTCTTCTGGAGTCAGCCTCATCTCCTGCCTCCTGTCTCTCTGCACCTCAGACATCTAACAAATGGCATGATCAGCCAGGCACAGTGGTACATGGCTATGATACCAGGTCTTGGGGAGGCATAGGCAGGCAGATCTCTGTGAGTTCAAGGTTAGCCTGGTTTACAAAGCAAGTTTAGGACAGACAAGGCTACACCGATAAACTTTATCTCGAAAACAAATAAACAAACAAACAAAAAGTATGGCATGATCATACTTGGCAGAGCTTTGGAAGTAAGAAACAGTAACTCCTTTTAGCATAGGCTGGTTCACCTGAAAAGCAGTATTAAACTGTCCCTTGACAGGTGCCAGTACTATCAGATCTCATGTAAATATGTCAGACATGTAAGATCCCGGCAGAAGTCTGGAATCAACCCTGAAAAGGTCACTGAGTGGCCAGGGCTCCACAATTAAAGACATTTGATGCATTCAGCAGATAAAACAGAAAAGATTGGACAGCATTCAAAATTTGCAAAACAGGTCTTAGGGCGGTCATGTGAAAAATACATACTTTAGACAGGGCCATCCAGAGGCAAGAGGGAAGAAAAAGCAGGAGGAAAATGCCAGGACAGAGGTAGGACTGTGATACCAGCTCTTCTGGAGGCTGAGGCAGAGGACCAGCCTGCACTACAGAATTAAGGTAACTGTAACAATTTATACTTGTCTACATCACAAGATCTAGAATCAAATCTTGAAATCAAATCTCTGGGTGGGCTTGGGAGGGCTTTTCTAGATTAGGTTAAGTGAGGTGGGTAGACCCACTTTCCATGTAGGCTCCGCCATCCCATGAGCTGAATGAAAAGGAGGAAGGTAGCTGAGCCCAGACAGTCATCATTCTCTACTTCCTGCTGTAAATGCTGTGTGACCAGCAGTCACACTCCTGCAGACATGGCTTTCCTCTCATTGTGGACTTCCTCTCAAACTGGTAGCCAAAATAAAACCTTTCCTTTCCTAAACTGCTTTCAATCCAGTATTTTGTTGTGTCAACAAAGAAAGAAAGTAATTCAGCAATTTACTGAGGCCCTGTCACCAACTCTAAAGGCTGGGGAGAGAGTTAAGTGATGGAGGCCCTAGCTTCAATCTCCAGTTCTGAAAGAACAAGCCTATGGACTTTTCAGTCAAGAAAAGTACTTTTGACACTTAAAAAATAAATAAATAAATAATTCGGATTATTTCATATTAAAATAATAATATATTTTTATTAAAAGAAACTTTCCAGTCTCAAAAACTTTGATGATGTGGCACTATGCTATACTGTAAGGACACAAGGAAAAACATATACTTTTTTGTCCAATTAGTATCTGTTATCTGGTGAGTCCTGGGATCTTGTTCAAAAAAATTACCATTATTACTATAATGTGGGTTGGTTAATCTGAAAGAAACTGATTTTGAGTAGTAATTTTCTTTTGAAACCAGACAGAAATAAGGACCATCCCAAGGAATACAAAAGGTGCATACAAGAGAGAAGTGTTTGGGAGTAAGCATGCTTAGTGTCAAAGGGAATCTTTGATAAGGTTTCTGCTTTGCTATTTGAAAATGACAATGGTCAATACTTTGCTCCTAATCAATATTACCATGTTCTTCTCTTCTGGTAAAAATAATGTCTTTATTACTCTATATGACTCAAATTGAAAACCAGTCTCTCAAGTAAATAAAACAAAACAAATCCTAAAGGAAAGATGGATCAAGGCTTATAACATCTACATAAGTAAATATCAAACATCAAACAAAATACTAAGTTTTAAAAGTAGCTCATATTCATATTAAAATGACTGATAGTTTTAAAAACTTTTTTATTTATTTCACTTTCTGAGTATGAATGTTTTGCATATGTGTGTGTATGTGTGTATGTGTGTGTGTTTGTGTGTGCACCACATGCTTGCTTGGTACCCATGGAGGCCAGAAGAGGAAGTTAGATCACCCCAAGCCTGTGTTTGAGACAACTGTGAGCCACAGTGCTAGAGCTAAAACTAAGCCCTCTCCAAAATGTGCTGCTAAATGTAGAGGAATTTTAACGCAGAACATGGCTGCTTTGGCAAGAGACATGCCTTTAATCCCAGGAGAAAGAGGCAAGCATCTCTGAGGTCAAGGCCAGCCTGGGCCAGAGTAAGTTTCAGGTAAAGAAAGCTTAGGTCCAGGTGGGTTGGTGCATGCCTTTAATCCCAGCACTCAGGAGACAGAGGCATACAGACCTCTGAGTGTAGTTCAGTGTACGGTTGAGTCAATTAGTGGCAATAGAGTTGAGTTTTGTGGCAGTTTAGTGCATGGAATTCAGAGGCAGTTTTACTGGGAGAGTTTTACAGAGACAGACGGGTTAAAGAGGAAACAAGCTAGACATAGGTGAAGACAGAATGAGGCAGAGAATGAGAAGGAGCCAGAAGATTAGAACATATTGCCAAACTTATTATGAGCCCAAGCAGAGCAATTCAGTCAGAGGCCTGAGAGAGAAGCCAGATTAAATCAGTCATCTAGAAGAGGAGTTTGAGCCAGAAGAGCTGAGTTGAACAAGCCAACAAGAGTTCAGAAAGAACTAGAAAGGGTGAGCTTATTCAGCAGTAAGTCTCAGAGACTGAAAACATTCTAGACCTAGATAGGATTATATGGAGGCTAGAAGCTTCCAAGGCCTAGGTTAGCAGGAGGCAATACACCTCTGAGATGACAGTTGCATAAGGCAAATAAAAGTTAGTTAACTAGAAGTTAACTTCTGAGCAATCTCTCCAGACCCATGATTTATAGTTTCAATATATAAATCAATTAAAATTTTGAAAGCATACCTGGTGGCTGTAGAGCCTTTACTCTTAGCACTTGGGAGGCAGAGGCACATTGAGCTAGAGACCAGCCTGGTTTATAGACCACAGACCAAGTTCTAGGATGGCTAAGGCTACACAGAGAAACCCTGTTTTGAAAGACAAAAAAATAAATTAAAGCATGAGGAATGCAGTAGAACTAGCAGAAATATAAACAGAATATTTCATAGAAAATAAATAAAAAGGCTTTTTTTTTTTTTTTACCAGCAAGTGGATTGCAGGAATAGCTCAGGCCTTGTTAGCTATGGCCCAGGGGTCCATCGCCATCAGCAGAGAATAAGAATATATATATTCAAGGAATGCTCCAGGGAAGCAAAGTAGTTAAATTTTATGCAGTAAAATTTGTCAACAAAAAAAAAAGAAAGAAAGGAAAGGAAACACACATAAGCATGATGATGAATACCTGTAGTCTCGGTATTCAGGAGGCTGAGGCAAAAAGATTGCCATGAGTGTGAGGCTAACCAGGGCCACGTAACAAGACCTTGTCTCAAGATAAAAGTAACACATCTAGAAACAGAGAGTGCTATTTGCCAAGCACCATGTGATGACACTGATTGACTCCTGCAATCCCCACTCAGTTTTGCTACTCAGTATGCATCATTTGCAGTAATGAAAACCTCAATACCCAAAACCCAAACATTTGGTTAAATAGAAAATAGAGCAGCTATATGATAAGATTGAAATGATCTGCATTTACTACCATGGTTTTTAAAGGATACAGAGGAGGATATATATGTTGTCCTCCCCCTTCCCATTTTTTGTAATGCTGAGTAGGAAACACATGGCCTCACACAGGCTAGGAAATTGTTCAACCACTGGGCTATATATATTCCAACCCACCATTTCTACAGCATTAGAAATTTTGTGAATATGTATGTACATGTGTGTTTAGAGGGAAAGGTTTCTGAGATATATATATCAAAATGATAACAGCAGTTATTTCTAGGTGGTGAGAGTATTGACTATCTCAACTCCTATTTTATTATTTTCTGATATATGTTGTGGAGTCTTACCATCACAACACCTGTATTCCTGGGAGTTGTCTTTGTGAACATACAGCCTATGATTATACAGAGGCCCATTGCTCAAAAGAGCTCTTTTTTTTTTTTTTTTTAATGCTCTGCTGTCAGTGATTTAATTTTTTGGCAGTCAAAGACTTTGTGTTCAATCCCATGCTATCAAATGATTTCCACATTATATATAATGCATTTTGATAATATTCATCCTTCATTACCCTGTCTTGCCCACTCCCACTGATCCCCTTTCTCTTAACTAAGCCCCTGTCTTAGTTTGGGAGACTATTGCTGTGATTAAAAAAAAAAAAAAGAATAAAGCAAGTTGGAAGGATGGGCTTACACTTCCACAGTACTGTTAATCATCAAAGGAAATGAGGACACGAATCTGCAGGCAGAAGCCATGAAGGGGTGCTGCTTACTGTCTTGCTCTTCATGACTTGCTGACCCCGTATTTTTATAGAACCCAGGACCGCCAGCCCAAGGATAACACCACCCACAGTGGACTACCTCCCCTCCCTGCATCAGTCACTATTTACAAAAATGCCTTTACAGGCTTGCATACAGCCTGATCTTCTGGAGGCATTTTCTTAATTGAAGTCTCCTCCTCTCAGACGACTTTTGCTTGTGTCCGGTTGACATAAAACTAGCCAGCACAACTTTGTGTCACTAGCATACAACATGAGAATTTTTCCTGTGCTGCAAATCTGTCTAAACAATTGTCGAGCTATATTTTAGGTAATTGGACTGGAGAATTCGATACTACGATGGAGCAGCTGAGAGTGGCCATTGTCACAGTAAATTCTACCAGAGTGGACGCAGGACTAGCCACAGGATTATCAACATGGATTGCTGCAGCCATGAATCATCTGAAGGAATGGGCGGGCATGGGAGTGTTAGCAGGCCTTCTGGTGTTGGTCTCCTTGGTTTGCCTGTGGTATATATGCAAGATTAGAGTCTCACAACAGTGTGATGCAGCCATGATCATTCAGGCCTTTACAGCCATTGAAGCAGGACATTCTCCCCAAGCATGGTTGGATACCATAAAAAGCTAAAATGATACGCTCAAGATGCGAGGCTAAGCACTGCACTCAGGGTCAGCCGCTTTGGACCCAGAGAAGAGCATGTCTGATTGCATGCGGGTTGATGCCCCAGGTCCCGCCTCTGAGAAAAAGGTATCGGACGGGTCTGATGCTCTTTGGGTGGATGACACCTAAATGAACATCTGTACAAAGTCCCAATTTATTTCTAATATCAGAGATCAGACCTCTACTCTTGCCTGATGCGTCTAAAACAAAAAGGGGGAACTGTAGAGAGCTGCGGAATGCTATGCCTTAAAGATGGAGTTGGTTTCCGCCTTCCACCTTCCCCATGGTGAGTGCTCTCTGTCACGAACAACTCCACATTTGGCTAAGGCCGAGGATCTGGCTTGCTTCCATGTATGTGGACCTATCTGCATTGCCCCCGTGGCACGCCTGGGTTGGCTACCCAGAGGCTATTTAAGCTGTGGGCTGGCTTTCCCCGGGGTCCGAGGATTGTTCAATGTTCCTGAATAAACTGCATTGAAAAATAAATAAATAAATAAAATAAAATAACTTTAATGTTAAATGAAATTAACAAAAAAAAAAAAAAAAAAAAAAACTAGCCAGCACAGTACTCCTATTTTCAAGCATTTTTTTGTGACACGAAGAGTTCTGTTAGGATTGCTTTCATGAGTGTGGGTGGGAGATAATATACAGGTCCGTGGGCATATTACCTATGGCCACACCATTGAAGAACATGACTCTCTCTCTCTCTCAGCAACTATTACCTGCCTGCAGATCTTCAAGAAGGAGTAGTGTTGTGGATATAAACATGTTTTTGCTTTGGTCCCAGGGGTGGGATGTGAGACTGATTCAGATGGTCCAAAGCAGCAGAGTATTTGCCTTATGTGGGCGCTAAGAGGAGCTCTTTGCCAGCTGCAGATAGTTTAAATTTGAAGACTCTGAAGAAAAAATGAATGCCAGAGCGCAGAGAATGTGGAGCTCCAAGAAAGAACAATCCTGCTCCTGCTTCCGCCTTGCTGTTCCTGGTTGCTGTTGTGAGACAAGAAGTTGGAGATTTCCTGAAACGAGGATTGGACTGACTCCAAGGTACCTAATGATCCTAACCAGCAGGAAGCTAAGAGAAATGAGGCTCCTCTCCCAACTAACAATTTCTCCTTCCCGATGTTGGGGTTTTGGAAAGGATTAGGGTGGAGTATCGAGAAAAATATTTTTTAATGTAAATAAAAGTTTTTAAAAAGTACACCAACAGAGCAGGGTTCCATAAGCCCCATGATAAGATGTTGATGGGGCCTTTGGAAACTCATTAAAAGGTCTTCACATTTTCATTTGGTGCCGTCTTTAAAATTCCATGCCAGTCCCATCAATATATACCTTACCTCTTCAGCTGGTATCACTGAGAACTTGATATTTCCATTTTTCTTCCTTCAAGCACAAGCAGAAACAAACAAACAAAAAATCTCTTAACAAAGTATCTTCTGACTCTTTGTTTTCTATTTCTTTTTAATTTTTTTCATATTTTTATTTTATTTTCATTAATGAGTGTGTGTACACATGTGGCAGCCAAGGGACATCTTCTGGGAGTCAGTCCTAGGACTCTAATTGAAGTCCTCAAGTTTAAGCTGGAAGCACTGTTCTCTTCTCCAACCCCGCCACCCCCACCCCACCCCGCTCACACACACACACACACACACACACACACACACACACACACATACAGCATCCCTCCACACAGGGTTTCTCTGTATAGCCCTGGCTGTCCTGGAACTCACTCTGTAGAGCAGGATGGCCTCAAACTCACAGAGACCTTCCTGCTTTTGCCACCCTGCCTCTTCCTCCTAAGGGCTGGGATTGAAGGAATGTGCCACCAAGCCCAGCTGAGGTGGCTGGAAATACTTTTACCTGCTGAACCTTCCTCCCTCCCTCCCTCCCTCCCTCCCTCCCTCCCTCCCTCCCTCCCTCCCTCCCTCCCTCCCTCCCTCTCCTTCTCACCGTCTCTTTTGTTATCTGTCCCCTTAGAGAAAGAAACTTCTGAGGGTGGATTACTTTTGTTCCCCACTGAAGTTTGGTTTCACACACTCTCTAAACTACTAACAAGATAGATTATGAGTATTCATACAGTCATCCCTAAATACAAATGGTTCCATATCCATGTAGCCAAGCAAGGATTTTTAAAAGTCCCTGAAGAAAAAGATGTTGTCTGAGGACCAGGTGTGGAGCCACATACTTTTTTTTTTCAATTTTTTATTAATTATTATTATTTACTACAATTAATTCACTTTCTATTCTGGCTGTGGCCCTCTCCCTCATCTCCTCCCAATCCCACCCTCCCTCCTCTTCTCCCCCTATTCCCCTCCCCTAGTCCACTAATAGGGGAGGGCCTCTTCACCTTCTATCTGACCGTAGCCTATCAGGTGTCATAAGTACTGTCTGCATCAACTTCCTCTGTGGCCTGGTAAGGCTGAACCCACCAGGGGGAGGTGATCAGAGAGCCTACCATTAAGTTCATTCCAGAGACAACCCCTGCACTCCTTACTAGGGAACCCACTTGGAGACTGAGTCTATGGGTTACATCTGAGTAGGGAAATTCTAGGTCCTCTCCAGACATGATCCTTGGTTGGATCAGTCTCTGCAGGTCCCCTAGGCCCAGGTTTGGTTTGGTTTGGTTTGGTTTGGTTTGGTTTGGTTTGGTTTGGTTTGGTTTGGTTTTTGGCTCTGATAGTCTCCTTGTGCAGTTCTTGTCCCCTCCAGGTCTTTCTGTCTCTTTCATAAAATTCTTTCATAAAATTCCATGAATTCTGCCCAAAGTTTGGCTATGAGTCTCAGCCTTTGCTTTGATACCTCAATCGGTGAAGTCTTTCAGAGGCTGTCTGTGGTAGGCTCCTGTCCTGTTCCCTGTCTTCTCCTGATTCCGATGTCTATCATGTTTGTCCTTCTGAAGGAGGATTGAGCATCTTCCCTAGCATCTTCCTGGTTGTTTAGCTTCTTTAGGAGCATAGATTTTAGTATGTTTATCCTATATTATATGTCTAATATCCACCTTTGAGTGAGTATATACCATGTGTGTATTTCTGCTTCTGAGTTACCTCACTAAAGACATTTTCTAGTTCCCACCATTTCCCTGAAAATTTCACGATTTCCTTGTTTTTAATTGCTGAGTAGTATTCCATTGTGTAAATGTACCACAATTTCTGCATACATTCCTCAGATGAGGGACATCTAGGTTGTTTCCAGATTCTGGCTCTTATGAATAGAGCTGCTAGGAACATGGTTGAGCAAATGTCCTTGTTGTATACTTGAGCATATTTTGGAGATATGCCTAGGAGTGGTATAGCTGGATCTTGAGGTAGCACTATTTCTAGTTTTTTGAGAAAGCGCCAGATTGATTTCCAAAGTGGTGTACAAAGTTCCATTCCCACCAGCAATGGAGGAGGGTTCCCCTTTCCCCACATCCTCTCCAGCATGTCTTGTCACTTAAGTTTTTGATCTTAGACATTCTGATGGGTATAAGGTGGAATCAAAGTATTGTTTTCATTTTCATCTCCCTGATGACTAAGGACACTGAACATTTCTTTAAGTGTTTCTCTGCCATTTGATATTACTCTGTTGAGAATTATCTTTTAGCTCTGTTACCCCATTTTTAATTGAATTACTTGGTTGATTGGTGTTTAACATAAGTTCTTTATATATTCTGGATATTAGTCCTCTGTCAGATATAGGGTTGATGAAGATCCTTTCCCAATCTGTAGGCTGTCATTTTTTTCTGATGACAGTGTCCTTTGCTTTTCAGAGGCTTTTCAGTTTCATGAGATCCCATTTATTGATTGTTGATCTTAGAGCCAGTTCTGTTCAAGAACTTGTCTCCTAGGCCAGGAGTTCCAAGCTCTTCCCCACTTTTTCTTCTAACAGGTTTAGTGTGTCTAGTTTTATGTTGAGGTCTTTGATCCACTTGGACTTTAATTTTGTGCATGATGATATGTATTTTCCTACGTGTAGACATCCAGTTAAACCAGCACCATTTGTTGAGGATCTTTTTTTCCATTGTATTCTTTCCTCTGTATTATTTTCCAATGTCAAGTATCAATAGATGTGTGGGTTTATTTCTGGGTCTTCTCTTTGATTCCACTGATCCTCCAGGCTTTTTTCTGCCAGTATCATGCAGTTTTTATTACTGTTGTTCTATATCACAGCTTGAGATCAGGGATGGAGATATCTCCAGAAGATCTGTTATTGCACAAGATTGTTTTAGCAATTCTGGTTTTTTTTTTTGTTTGTTTTTCCATATGAAATTGAGAATTGTTCTTTCAAGTTCTGTAAAGGGACAACACAATTTTAATCCTAGTATTTGGAAAATAGAGTGCAGGCACTCTGTGGACTCAAGGCCAGCCTGGTCTACATTTGGAGTTTTGAGCTAATGTCTCAGAAAAAAAAAAATGGTTCCTGAACTGAATACATACAGACTATTTTTGTTGTCATTAGTCTCTCAACAGTACAAACACTATGTACAATGTATTTTTTTATAGTCAACCTAGAGGTGACTTAAAGTTCACAAGAGAATATAAGTAGATTATATGCAAATACACCATTTTATAAAAATGACTTAAGAATGCTCAGATTTAGATATGGTGAGAGTCCTGGATTCAACCGATGGCTGAAAGATGATGGCATTAGGTAATATGCCCATATTTTTCTTTCAATTTTTAGTATTTACAGAGGAGAAAATACCTTTCTCCTGGGCTCCTACTCCAGTGAACCTCAGCCACTATTATATTTCATTCACATGCCATTAAATCTTTATATGTAAGGTATCAACATATTTAGCAATGAACCTTAATGTCTACAGCTTTGCCATGCAAGGTCTTCATAACATCTGTAAATAGTTTAAGAGCAACAACTCTCATCAACATTTATAGCTACCAGTGATATAACCAAACTCATACCTGTGAAAGTTCTTTATAGCTTATGCCCCATGTCAACCAGGTTTGAATTATTCACAAAGAGCTTAATATTGTCAAAGATTTCATTTTACACACCTTTCTTTTGATCTTATAAAATCATTAGAAAATTCATTACTTTATAAAGTGTGTCCCACTTCACCATGTCCCTAAGAAATCATGCTTTTAAAATGTTAAAAAAAAAAAAAAAGTTTTCATAACATCCTTTACCCTTTGGCCCCTGTTTTTTTTTTTTTTTTTTTTTTTTTTTTCTTTTTTAAATATTTGGAGTTTCCTATTTTTAAAGCACTATCTACTGAGAGGAAAAGGAGTAAAAATTCTAAGGTGTATCTATTTCCCTTAAAAAATAGTGTTTGGGGGTTATATGTTTGGTGATCCAAACCTGTAATCTCAGCACTTGGAAGGTGGGGCCAGAGAGATCAAGAATTCAAGGCAAGTCTCAACTACATGGTGAATCCAAAGCCAGCCTGGCAATTAAGTTTCTTTTGTACTTAAAATTTGCAGTGCTTTGTAAATTCTGTATGTTAGCCCCACGGGTAAAATTTAGCTGATAAAGATTTTCTCTGGGCTGTCTGTTTGCTCTGCTGTGTTCCTTCACTATGCAAAAACTTTAATTTCATGTATGCTTCTCTGTTAATTCTTGGGATGGTTCCTGTGCTATTGTAATATATATATATATATATATATATATATATATATATAATCTGTCAAACATTTAGTAGGTCACAGCATTGTTCATGATTTTGTTTTCCAAAATAAATGTCAGAATATAGATCAACGTAACTATCTATCAATTATATACATATATACATATATATAACATACATAAAATCTCCAAGATTTATAAGATTAATAAAAAAGGAAAGAAATTAAAAAGAAAAAAATTAAAGATCAAACTTAAAAAAAAAAAAAGCCAGCCTGGGCTACATGAAATTCTGTCTCAAGGATAAAAGAAAGAAATGATAGGTGTAGCTCCATTGTCTTGCAAGAATGGGAACCTGAGTGTGATGCCCAGAACTCATGTAAAAAAATGTCAGGCACGTGCTGTATCACAGTTACCTCCAAAGTGAAACATTGCTTCCAGGAAAGAGAGGCTCAGGAGATTACATGCATAAACAAATGTCATGCCTAAGAGAAACAGAAACTTGGAAGATTCTTCACATCTACTATCACCCCCAACAGTATAAAAGTGAGTAAACAGCTGCTGGGAGAGGAAAACCTGAACAGCTGAATTACAGAAATAAAAGATTTCTCCACTGTGGAGTTGTTTAGAAAGCTCCAAGGTTGCAGCCTTCATGAGTCATCCATCACCTGTTTGGGAGTGGGGTTTTCAGTGAAGCAGCTGCTTTTGAGACATCTCTGCTCTTTGCAAGTAACCCCATTAAAAACTATTGGCTCACTGAGTTGGGCTTTGGTTTGGTCTGCTTTTCACAACAGGATTTCACTGTATAACCTTGGCTGTCCTGGATTCACTTTGTAGACCAGGCTGGCCTCAAATTCACAGAGATTCACCTGCCTCTGCCTCCCACCTGCTGGGATTACAGGTATGCACCACTGTGCCTGGCTCCAAATTGGGCTTTGATGCATTCATTTTTGGTTTATCATGAGTTCCTGTTATGCCCTATTCGTGAGACACCCCCCCCCCAAAAAAAAGACCACCAGGAGTCTAATCCATTGCAAAACACATGCGGATCTTCATTCACAGCTCGAGCTGGGACTCTCACAGACACCAAGGCATTGGTATTTAGCAAAGAGCCCTGATCACTGGATTGTGGGTGACTTTTAGGTCCCAGCCCTTTCCAGTGCACCCATGCAGGGGGATTCCAGCCTGGCAAGCATCTAGTGGTTAAAACAGAAAAGGGGAGGCTACATTTCAGAAACGATTTGCTGTGGAAAGGTGCCAAAACCATGAACACTTCTGGCATTCTTTGTTCTCTCTCTTGTCAGGGGAAAACACCTGGCTTTGGGCTAAGAGGTACAATGAGCTCAGTCTGTGCTATTTTCAGGAGCAAAGCTATGAGTTGGGATGAGTTGGGAGCCATCTGGGCTGGTTTCCTGGCAGTGATATCTCTAATGGGCAGCAAGTTCAGCTCTTCCCTGCATTTGGCTAAATCTGCCGAGAAGCAACAAGGTCAACTGGCCTGATTTGTTTTGAGCTTTTTAGCTCAGTAACCCAAGAAATCTAATTTATAATTCTCTGGTCTCTCATTCCCTTTCTGGATGACTAGATGTGTATGTGTGTATACAAGTGCTAACGTGCATGCGTGTGTCTGTGTGTGTGTTCCTGTACTCATCTCAATAAAATTCTGTCACACAACAACATGGCAGCATGTGCTTGCAATCCCAGTACTAGAGAGCTGGAGACAAGAGGATTCCTGAGGCTCAACTGGCCAGCCAGCCAGACATTTTAATTTAATTGGTGAGATCTATGCAAATGAGAAACCTGGTCTCAAAGGAGAGAAGATAGCAGTCATGCCTAGTGTCCCACTCCTGTAATCCCAGCACTCAGGGAGGGAGAGGTAGGTGGATCACTTTGGGTTCAAGCCTAGCCTGATCTACAAGTCCAGGATAGTAAAGGCTACACAGAGAAACCCTGTCTCGAAAAAACAACAACAAATAAACAAACAAAAGAGAAAGAGAGTATAGCATTCTTGAAAATAGCACCCAGAGTTGTCCACATGCATGTACATACCTCCATACATACACACACACACACACACACAAAGAAAAAAAGACTATAGCAATAACAAAAATAGTGCTCAGACAGGCATGGTGAATGTTTGTAATCCAGCACGTGGAAGGGCTAAAGTAGTTTGTCTGTGAATTCAAGGCAAGCCTGGGCTATAAGGGAATTCCAGAAGTGGTTGTGATACCTTGTCAAAAGCTTTGTGAAGTTATTTTAAATTATAGGTTTCAAATCTTTAACTGTGTTTCATTTAATGCTTCTAATATATCCCATGGATTAGATGAGCATTATAAAGCTCATCAAAATGCCTCCATTGCCCCTTTGAGCTCAGATATTCTCAACTACCTTTTCTAATATAACAGTCAAACTTCCAACTCTCCAGTGACCTTTACTGTTATATGAACAAAAATGTTTAGTTATGATTCTTTTTCTTTCTTTGAGATGGGTTCTCCCTATGAAACCCTGGCTGGCCTGAAACTCACTATGTAGACCTGGCTGAACTCAAATGCCCTGCCTCTGCCTCACAAGTGTTGGGATTAAAGGCTTGCACCACAATGCCAGTGGTTAATTATGGGTATTTTTTTATTATTACAATTTATTCACATCATATCCCAGCTGTAGCCTGCTCCCTCATACCCTCCCAAACCCATACTCCCCACTCCCTCCATCTTTTCCTCCCATGCTCCTCACTCAATCCATTGATAGAGGAGGTCCTCCACCAATTCCATCTGACCCTAGCCTATCAGGTCTCATCAGTACTGGCTGCATTGTCTTCCTCTGTGGCTGGTACAGCTGCACTCCCCCCGGGGAGAGGTTATCAAAGAGCTAGCCACTGAATTCATTTCAGAGACAGTCCCTGTTCACATGACTAGGAAACCTACTAGGAGACTGAGCTGCTCTTGAGTGTGTGTGTGTGGGTTTTTTTTTTTTTTTTTTAGGGCCTTTAGGTGTCTCCAACTTCTTTCTGGAGGCACTTAGTGCTATGGACTTTCCTCTTAGCACTGTTTCCATTGTGTCCCAAAAGTTTGGATAGGTTGTGCATTCATTTTATTAAATTTTAGGAAGTCTCTAATTTCTTTTTTTGTTTCTTCCCTGACTAAATGGTCATTGAGTAGAGAGTAGTTTACTTTCCATGTGTATGTATGCTTTTGTTATTTCTGTTGTTGTGTTGGTCTAGTTTTAGGCCATAGTGGTCTGATAGGATATAAGGGGTTATTTTGATCTTCTTGTATCTGTTGAGGCTTGCTTTGAGCCTGACTATATGAAAAGAAGGTATACTCTTTTGAGTTTGGATGAAAAGTCCCGTAGACATCCATCAGGTCTACTTATTTAGGACCTGTGTGTCATTATTTCTCTATTTAGCTTCTGTCTAGATGATCTGTCCCTTGGTGAGAGTGGAGTGTTGAAGTCTCCCACTATTAACATGTTTGGATCCATGTGTGATTTAAGCTTTAATAATGTTTCATTTACCAATGTAGGTGCTCTTGTATTGGGGGCATAGATGTTCAGGATTGTGATGTCCTCCTGGTGGATTTTTCCTTTGATGAGAATGAAGTGTCCCTCCTTACCTTTCTGGCTTAATTTTAGTTGAAAGTCTATTTTATTAGATATTAGAATAGCTACCCCAGCTTGTTTTCTGGGTCTGTTTGATGGAAAAACATTTTTTCAGCCCTTTACTCTGAGGTAGTGTTTATCTTTGTTGCAGAGGTGTATTTCTTGGATGCAGCAGAATGTTGGATCTTGTTTCTGTAACCATTCTGTTAGTCTGTGTCTTTTTATTGGAGAGTTGAGTCCATTGATGTTGATAGTTAATAGTGACCAATGAATGTTTAGTTCCTTTTATTGTGGAGTTGGTGGTGTTACTGTGTTTCAATGCTTATTTTCTTTTAATTTTTTGTTGTGAAATAATCTATATACTGTGTTTTCGTGGGTGTAGTTGTTTTCATTGGATTGGAGTTTTCCTTCTAGTATCTTCTGTAGGTCTGGGTTGCTGTGTAGATATTGTTTAAGTTTAATTTTGCCATGGAATATTTTGTTTTCTCCATCTCTGTTTATTGAAAGCTTTTCTGGGTATAGTAGCCTGGGTTGTCATCTATGGTCTCTTAGAGTCTGAATGGCATATGCTCACGTGCTTCTGGCTTTCATAGTTTCTGTTGAGAAGTCTGGTGTTATTCTGAGAGGTCTACCTTTATACCTTTACTTCGCCTTTTTCCCTTGCTGCTTTTAATATTTTTTCTTCGTTCTGTGTTTTGACTACAATGTTACATGAGGAGTTCCTTTAATGGTCTAGTCTATTTGGTGTTCTGTAGGCCTCTTGTATGTTTATGGACATCTGTTTCTTTAAGTTTGGAAAATTTTCTTCTATGATTTTTTTGAAAATATTTTCTGTACTTTAGAGCCTGGAATCTTGTTTTTTGTCTGTTCCTATTATTCTTAGATTTCATCTTTTCATGGCATCCTTGATTTCTTGGATGTTTTGTGTTTGGAAATTTTTCAATTTTACTTTTTATTTGAGAGATGTGTCAACTTCTGCAATTGTATCTTCAGCACTTGAGATTCTCTCTTCCATCTCTTGTATTCTGTTGGTGATGCTTACCTTTGTGGTTCCTGATCTTTTCTATAAGTTTTCCAGCTCCAGTGTTTTCTCAGTTTGTGTTTTCTTTATTGATTTTAATTCTGTTTTCATGTCTTACACCATTTCCTTCATCTGTTTGAATGTGGATTACTTTCTGTCCATGATGGCCTCTATTTTTTTATTTGGTTGTTGTTCATTTCCTCTCTATATGCCACTACTTGTACCTCTACCTGTACCTATATTTGTTTGGCTTTATTTGCCCATATATCTTTAAGAGCTTTTTTCCCTTTCCTCTTTATGTGCCTCTAATGGCTGGATTAGCATAAATTTGAGGTAATTTTCCTGTGTTTCCTATGAATTAGCATATCCATTGATTTTTGGGGGTTGCTGCTGAAGCTATGATGTCCTGATTTTTGTTGGATGTGTTCTTATGCCGACCTCTAGCCATCTGCTTATCCATAACCTTCGCTGTTTGTTCCTGGAGTATGTACTTCAGATTGGGTCTATCTGTCTCTGGGGTCTGGAGTAATCTTCAGAGGGATGAGAGAGGTCCACCAGTTTGAGAGCCGTGTTTCAGCTATAACTAAGGGAAGAAGGTCACAGGTACATGTGCGCAAGCATGGGAGTGTATGTGAAAGGGTGACTTGAAGGACAGGGTGCTAGAGTGTGTGGATGCCTGGAAGGTTGGAGTATAAGTGCATTTGGGGGTGCTGGTGTGATTTGTGGGCACAGTGCCCATGCATGGGTGTTCTGAATGGTTCAGAGGCCCACAGGCCTGTCTAGGTGTTGTGCTCCAAGCATTCAGATCTGTCTGGGTTGTACCATCTTGGCTCTAGGAATTGTTTGCCTGGACTCCACTGGGAGACCCACAGAACAGGAATTTCAATGTTAAGAATGCTGTCCCAGTGATCTCTATGTTACACCACAGTGGGGGTGTGGTTAGAGGGATCTGATGTCTGGCTGCTAGCATAGAGGGACCCTGCATTTGGGACCCTGTACACATTATTAGCTTGAAGGCACACTAACTCACTAGCAGGCCTATGCAGAAAGCACGGGTCCCCCCGCCCCCGGTTCTCTACTCTCAGATTTGGGCCCATAGGGGCAAATGAAAGTGTAGAGCTGTCAGTGGTGTCAACTGTTTGGCCACCCTGCAGGGAAGCCAGTGGTTGGGGATGCCTCTGGCCTTGAAGCTCTGAGGCTCTGACTTGGGTCAGTGGCTGCCTGCCACAGCAGCCAAGCAGGGACTCCCATACTTGGGGACACCTCCACTGTCTGAGTCACCAAGCTGGGAGGCTTGTGCTTGGGGCAGCAGCAAGCAGCGCAGTAGCAGCAGAGCAGGGAGGCCCATGCCTCCCTGCCCCTCCACTCACCAGTTTGGAGTTTTGGATCTTCTGCCCCTCAGATATGGTGCAGGTTGGTCATCACCATCTTCTCAGCTCCATGAATATTTTTTAAAACATACATAGAAACATAGATAGTAATGTAAAGTTCAAAGTATACATGACTCATCTTCAGTAATTACATTCTGCCAAGCTAATCACCACTATTTTTCTTGACAGAACTGGGGACTGAACTCAGGGCCTTGCACATATTAGTTACCTAGGACCACAGCCTATGCAATGAATGGCACAACCCACATCTAGAGGTATGCCTAGCCTCCTTAGTCTTCTCTGGAAATTTCTCTCTCCTGTCTGTCTCTCTCTGTCTCTGTCTCTCTCCTGCTTCTCGCCCTCCTCCTTATTCTACACCCGCCCCATACACATACATGTGCTGTACTAATTGCCTAGAGTCTTTCTCAGTCCTGTCAAGTTAACAATCAAGTTTAAACTTCACAGGCATTTAGTTCAAAGTTTTAAAGCAAAGCTGTTCATGTGAATTTGGATCTTACACAAACAAAGTGAGAAAAACAAGGCTTAGGCCTGATCCTACCAGCAGTGCATGCTGAACTCCTGGCACCATGCAGCCAGTGATGCTGTTCAGAGCACAGTATGAAACAAGCAATTTTGTTCCTTAAAAATAAGAACCAAGCTGGATGGGGTGGTAGTGGTACACTCCTTTAATGCCAGCACTCAGGAAGCAGAGGCAGGCAAATCTCGGTGAGTTCGAGGCCAGCCTGGTCTACAGACTGAGTTCCAGGACAGCCAGAGCTACAGAGAGATACCCTGTCTGGGCGGGGAAAAAAAAGAATCAAACCTGGTTGTAAGCAAACAGTGATTTCACCTGTTGGTGATCTTGTACAAGGCCTTGGCCTTGTAGTCCTTTTAGTTGAATAAGACTTGTACAAAGTGGAAAAGTTTGACAAATAAAAATTCAGTAAAACTAATCTTTTTTTGTTTTGGGTTTGGGGGGTTGTTGTTTGTTTGTTTGTTTGTTTTGTTTTTGAAACAGGGTTTTTCTGTGTAACAGCCCTGACTATCCTGGAACTCGCTCTGTAGACCAGACTGGCCTTAAACTCACAGGGATCTGCCTGCCTCTGCCTCTAGAGTGGTAGGATTAAAGATGTATGCCACCACCACTCCCTGGCTTAAAACTTACTTGAAGTTAAAATAAGAAAAAGAAAAAGAGAAAAAAAAAAAACCAGAATTCTTCCGAAAAAGAAATTATGCAGCATATTTAAATTTAAATTATCCAGCATTATTAAATGAGTTTGTTGAAAGATCATAAGATGGGAGTCTCAAGAAAAAACTTCAGTATTATTTGAGAGTCTTGGTCTTAGGACTGCTTTGTAAACCTGTGTGTTTGTTAATTTTAGACACTCACTGATAGCTTCTCACCTATACGACCTGGCTAGGAGATCAGCAGTAGATAATGTGCCCTAAATCTGTTTTTTAACTTCCCATCAGTATGGAAACTCCACTATCAGTCTACAAAGGAAACCTCAATTGCGTCACTCTTTGTGAGGTTGCATGCTTTTGCAGCTCCTTATGTTTCTTTTCATTTCTCATATAGCATTTAATTAAACATAATCACATAGAGAGAAAAATAAGAACCAACACTAAACGCTTTTGCAGAAATGGACGCATTCCAATTGGACACTGAAATTGATCATTCTTGTCCCCTGACAAATAGTATGCTATCATCAAAGAAGAGAAAGGACAGCGCTGTCCATATAAAAAGGTTATAGAATGAGTAACTTTTCCTAGCCATCTCTGGGAATGAATCTGGTTTAGTAAAAACAACTGTAAGAAAGCACTGGAAGGAATAGATGAAAATTGAATTTACTGGCCCTGCTCCATTCAACACAATTTTAAGTAGATATTTGGCAAGATGACCCAGTACTTAATTCAAATTAGAAAACTTTCACTGTAATGGAAGACAGCTGGCCCTCTGAATAAGAAGGAGGGAGAGAGAGAGAGAGAGGAGGGAGGAAAGGCATTAACAGACACAATGCCCACTGAGAAGGAATTACTGAAGAGACTGAAAGAAAGTATTCTGGCAGCCTCTTCAGTGTCATGCCTTTCACATGGCATGGAGAAACAGAAGGAAGAGAAAGTGACTCTTCAGATGCTAAAGGAAAAGATGAATATTGATGAAGATGTGGGCCATAGGTGAAAGACTGCAGGGGGGGGGGGGCGTTGTTTTGTTTTTGTTTTAGGATATGGATGAATTGGATGCCTGCAAAGAAGAGGAAAAAGAAAAGGCCCTTAACATGCAAATTAAAGTTGTGAACCAGGGGCAGTGGCTGTGATCCCAGCACTCAGGGAGGCAGAGGCAGGTGGATCACTGTGAGTTTGAGGCCAGCCTGGTCTACAGAGTGAGTCCAGGATAGCCAAAGCTACACAGAGAAACCATGTCTCAAAAAACAAACAAACAAACAAACAGAAACTCCTAAAAATTGTGAACTTCTTTACCTTAAACACAAACATGCCCTCCCCCCAAAAAAAGAGTAACAAAACTTTTCAGTAATACAGAATAATTTCCTGCAACCCTGATGTCATTACAGTATTTCTTGAACTGTTCACTGTACTTATATCATTGCTAGTCACCACTCAAATGTGTGTGTTTCCAAGAACTCAGGCCCAACTCAGGGTTACCTGAACCAAATCTAGTGATAGTACATTTTGAAAAGCTATAAGGCTAGCCTTTAACTTTCAGTCCTTCTGACTCGGTCTCCCTAGTGGTGGGATTACAGGTGTGACTGACAGCACCAGCTCCAAAAAAAAAAAAAAAAAAAAAAAGAAAAAGAAAAAAAAAGCACTTCAAGAGACTATACATTTATTGGAGGGTTCTGTAGTCCTAATTAGACCTAAGTTCTACACTCACCTCTGCATTTAATTTATTGCATAGCCCTTTGAAAGCAACCCTTGTCCTGTGTCCTGGCCTGATTCCTCACCTGTATTTCTAACATTCATTAACTCCACAAATATTTGTCTATTGCTTACAGGCACTGTGTGCTAGCAATAGAGGGTGGAATAGAAAGAGCCAACATTTATTAAATGCTTACTTTACATTTGAACTTTTGCTAGGGGATTTATGTACACTAACTGATAACCTGTGAGATAGGCACTACTATATTTTTCAAACATAACAAAGGAAAGAACGGAGGCAGAGTGAAAAAAGTCACTTCTCCAGGGTATTAAAGGACTAGGCTATGAGGCTCCAAATCCAACCACCCCCTAGTATACACAGCCAATTCTTGCTCTCCAAAGCGATGACTATTTCGATGACTTGCATTTTGGTTCCGGGCGAGAGAATTCTAAGAGAAACACCCTGTTGCCATGACAACGGTATCAACACATTGGAGTAGGTTAGGGAAACGATCCAGAACTTTACAACAAGCAGACACCAATTCGCTTCCGGACTCTGGCAGTTTCCACGCCCAGGAGGCAGACCGAAAAGGAGCCTGTGGGCGGACCCAGCACACGCAAGCCCCTCGGGCCATCCCATTGGGTACGTAAGGTATGAACTCGGCGTGGGGCGGGGCCTGTCCTCTACCCTCCACCCCCACCCCTCTCCTTCAGTTTCCTGTATCACCCTACCTTTGATCAGACCAACGAGAGGATACCGCCTGCGTCCAGAGCAGCCGGATCAGGAGAGTGACTGCAGACGTGAGAGGAAAGCCACGTAAGACTGCGTTTTCCTGCCTTCTAACCATTCTAGATGCGGTGAGTGCCAAGACCTCGGTCCCTACTCCAAGCGCCACCTGGAGCGGCTGCTCCTCTCCCTCCCCTGGGGAAGGCCTGAGCTCTAGCCCATTCCCAGCATGCCCCACTCGGGATGTCTTGGCAGGTGCTGCGGGGGGGATCTAGTGGGAATGGTAGAAAACAGCCTTCTTAGAGGTGCTCCGCTGGCCCCTCAATGGGATCTTGAAATACTGAAGTCCATCCTGGTACCCAGTCTCCATTTTGATCTCTGTCCACTTTCTCCTTCTAGAAAAAAGAGAAAGTTTGTCTCAAAAACACAGTTACTGCTTTTTCTGTGTGTGCAGTTTAAGTTCTCTTCTGCTCTTTACAAAATATCCTATCATGGTGATCGCTGGTGTGACTTGTTTTCTTATTCCTCAATGGAGGAAAAATGTTAGGATAATTTGTGCAAATAATTTTGTGTAAAATTTGTAGTTGTTTCCAGTTTTAATAATATTTTTGCCTCAAGGAATAGTATCCCTGTCGGGGAAAAATCTAACACAAAATCAGACGAATGGACTTGTCTGGATTGTTATGTATTGGCCAGAAATAATGATTGTGTGATTAGAACTGCAATTATAACAATTCATATTTAGATGCACCTGACAATACTGTTTTGAGGCATAGCTATTCTGTTGTCTCTCCTTTCCTACGGCAACTGTTTATTGACCAAGTTCTCTGGATTACACATGGAAACTGCCATCTTGCCTCTTCCCACCCTCTTCCCCAAACACTCTCAGAAATTGTACCTGCCCAACACACAGCTGTCTTTGTGGTAGAAGTCAAAGCTCATTTCTTCCATAAGAAAGCAGCGGGAGCCAGAAGTGGTGCCATACATGAGTGATACCTGCACATGGGCAAATGAAGTAGGAGAATCACAAGGTCAAGACCAGCTGGAGCTACATAGTGAGACACCACCTCAAAAAAAAGAAAAATGTCAATGTAGTATCTTTGTAGCATTATAGCAAAATTTGGTGCAAGCATCAATTTTGCTTAGTAGATCCACATTTCTCATTTATAGGTCACTTCTATCACTGATAGCCTTTGTGGCTTGAGGTCAGTTATTTAACCTTTATGGTCCTCCATTTCCCTATTTAAAAGAAATATGTGTATGGCTTTGGAGAGTTGAGGTAAAAACAGACTTCTGGTATCCTGCTCTATCACTGTCCCCTTTATTCTTCTGAAACCAGAAAATATACTGAAGGCCAACAGGCCCCAGTGATCTGTCTGCAGTCCCACAGTGCTGGGGTTACAGATGCTTTTATTACATCAATAGTTGGTGCACTGTATTGTAAGACATTTATTCTTAGGGGCAGAATGATAATAACATATGATATTAACCACAAGAAATTTGATTTAGATTGCTTAAAAAAAAAAAAAAAAAAAAAAAAAAAACCCAGGACATTAACCACTAGTTAAATAAAACACTACATTGAAAAGAGAAATTTGAGACTGGTGTTGTTGGCTGCGGCCGGACAGTGGGATGCTTTTAATCCTAGCACTTGGGAGGCAGACACAGATGGATCTCTATGAGTTTGAGGCCAGCCTGGTCCGCAGAGCAAGTTCCAGAACAGTCAAGGCTACACAGAGAAACCCTGCCTCGAAAAACCAAAGAAGGAAAGAAAGAAAGAAAAAAGAAAGGGAGAAGAAAGAAAAGAGAAATTTGAGTTTAAATTGAGTATATGTTCAACCTAAAGTCTTGATCTAAAAGCCCTTTTATAATGACCAGAGGTACTTAATAACAGTGCAAATTTGTCATAAAAAATTTTTAGAGGATGATGGAAAAGCAATGTTTATAACATTAGTTTCTAAACTAATGCTTTGATTTCCCACTTAAATAAAATAAATGATGATATGCAAAAATACACACACAGACCCGCAACACACACACAGTGCAAATTCTACCCATGGACAAGTTTCTATAATGTTACTGTTTCTACTTAATGGTGACCAAATTCCAATGGAAGGATTCTGAGAGTACTTCTCACAGTCTGCTACTCACCTGACTTCAAGCATGTGGACCTTTTGTTTTCAGACATTAAAAGCAAATGTAAGTATATGAGAAATAACCAAGTGAAATTATTGGACTATGTCTTTGAAAAGTCTTTTTCTTTGCAGGAAAAATGCTTTCAGAAAGCAGTTCATTTTTGAAGGGTGTGATGCTTGGAAGCATCTTCTGTGCCTTGATCACTATGCTAGGCAACATTAGGATTGGAATCAGAATGCACCACCATGAACATCATCATCTGCAAGCTCCTAACAAAGACGATATCTCAAAAATTTCAGAGGCTGAACGCATGGAGCTCAGTAAGAGTTTCCGGGTGTACTGTATAGTTCTTGTAAAACCCAAAGATGTGAGTCTTTGGGCTGCAGTGAAGGAAACTTGGACCAAACACTGTGACAAATCAGAATTTTTCAGTTCTGAAAATGTTAAAGTGTTTGAGTCAATTAATATGGACACAAATGACATGTGGTTGATGATGAGGAAAGTTTACAAATATGCCTATGAAAAATACAGGGACCAATACAATTGGTTCTTCCTTACACGTCCCACTACTTTTGCTGTTATTGAAAACCTCAAATATTTTTTGTTAAAAAAGGATCCATCACAACCTTTCTATCTAGGACACACTATAAAATCTGGAGACCTTGAATATGTGAGTGTGGATGGAGGAATTGTCTTAAGCATAGAATCAATGAGAAGACTCAACAGCCTTTTCAGTGTTCCTGAGAAGTGTCCTGAACAAGGAGGAATGATTTGGAAGTTATCTGAAGATAAGCAGCTAGCCATCTGCCTAAAATATGCTGGAATATTTGCAGAAAATGCAGAAGACGCCTATGGAAAAGATGTGTTTAATACCAAATCTGTTGGGCTTTTTATTAAAGAAGCAATGGCTAACCACCCAAACCAGGTAGTAGAAGGATGCTGTTCTGATATGGCTGTTACTTTCAATGGACTGACTCCTAATCAGATGCATGTGATGATGTATGGAGTGTACCGGCTTAGAGCATTTGGACATGTTTTTAATGATGCATTGATTTTCTTACCTCCAAATGGTTCTGAGAATGACTGACAAGAGCATGTATTTGGTAACCACCTTAAGACATGCTATCATGGTTTCTAATTGATAACACACTTAACATAGTCATGTGTTTCTTTTTCTTATCTAGTCACACTGGTATAATCACACATTGAAGTCTACTTGTACATTGTCAAATGGAATGTTATTTTTCCCTTATCTCATTTGTGAGAAATTTAAATGTGTTAGAAATAAATGTTTAAGAACAGCAATTTTGCAAATATGTATTTATAAATATTTATGTGATAAAAGACTAAATTATAGACATGAAAATCTGTGACATATCTTTGCTTATTGGATTTGAATTTTTATGTATCTTTTTAGCTTTCTGATATATGCAAATGAGATATCTAGTGAATTTGTGATTAAAATGATACTTTTAACCCTGTGTTTCCTTTACTTTTCTGTGGGAGCAGGGATGCTTGAGAAGGGCAGGAGCAGAGTCTCATTGTGTAATCCAGACTGTCCTTGAGCTGACAGTTTTCCTTAGCCTCCTGAGAGCTAATGTTAATGCTGTGTGCCTCTATGCCCAATTGTTTTCCTTTACTTTTGACGCAGATTTGTACTCTTACGGCACACCAATGCCAATGGTTTTATTCTACAGAATATACAACCAAGCAATTCAGGAAGTGTTCATTACCACTGTTAAGATTTAAGTTCTTAGCTGGGCGTGGTGTTGTGTGCCTTCAATCCCAGCACACAGGAGACAGAGGCAAGTGGAGCTCTGAGTTCTAGGCCAGCCTGGTCTACAAAGCAAGTCCAGGATAGGCAGGACTATTACACAGAGAAACCCTGTCTCCGAAAAAAAAAGTGCAAATTATTTACACAGAATAAGTAATATTCCTGAAAGTTAATTAAGTGGTATTCCTGAACACTCAGTTTCCATTAACTCTGTACTTCAGCATTCATATCATGCATTTAGAATGGTGACTATGAAAAAAAAAGCCATATAACTGGCTTCCTCCTTAAGCTCTGAGTTGCAGTGTGGATTAAATATATGACCTTTGATTTATTCATGCCTACTGGACAGTGAGTTTTATACAGATCACCTTTGAAAAACTTGTTTTTGCGCATATGAGTGATTTGCTCACCTAAGTTAAATGTGGTGTTTTGTTGTTTTGGTTTTGATTACTTATGCAAAGTTGTGAGATTTTTTTCCAGATCCATGATTATATCACATTGGTTTGTTTCTGTTTTCAGTGAGTAAGCATTAACTTCACCATCCATATTGGATTACCATATCATTTCCTTAATTTTGAGTGACTACCTAAAATGTCTACCTATTGTGGATACAGTTATTCCTGTCCTCCTAAATGCTTGCTTCTGGCCTGTCCTATAATCTGAGCTCATAAATTTGATCCATAAGCCCCCTTAAGACATGAGACTATATTTAGATACAATATTCCTTGTAACTGGCCTCATGGCTCTAATAAAGTAATCTCTTTGAGATTTAGTGAAACAGTGTGCATTTCCTTGGGAAGGCATTGAGCTTCAGATTATTGGTCCTCAAGGTAGTGTATCAAGCCTTCATTTTAAATATTCTTTGACCTTCATTGAGATTTTCAGTTAAACTGAAGCATTATTAATTTCAAATACTCATAAAACCTATTTCATAAGCACCCTATTATGTGGTTGCAGGTGCAATTTCTACAGATCAAGTCACGTTCAGTGTGGGTATAGTGGTTAGGAAGTTCCTGAGTATGACACATTATCCCTAACACTAATATTTTTATATTTTTATTACATCTATTTTATTGAGGTGAGGGGTATTATATAAGCCACAGTGTACACATAGAAGTCAAAGGGAAACTTGTAAGAGTCAGTTTTTTCCTTCCACCGTGTGGGTCCTTGTGGTGAAATTTCAATTGTCAGGGTTGACAACAAACACCTTTACCTACTAAACTATCTGTCTGGCTTTCCTTAAAATTTTCTATCTTAGGAACGAGCCTCCCATCTCCTAGAGGACCCAGGTTCAGTTCCCACTACCCATACTGGGTGGCTGACAACTACCTGTAACTCAGGGATTCAACACCTGGCTTCTGCGGATACCGGCACACACATGACACAGAAAAACACATACATGCATGTTAAACATTTTTTTTCTATTTTTTTGTTGTGTCACATTGCCAACACCAGTGTATTTAACTTTTTCCTCTTTACTTATATTAGTCTTATCAAGATACTGGAATTACCAGGCCATTCGGGAGGCAGAAGCAGGGGGATCACTGTGAGTTCCAGGACAGCCAGGGCTACATAGAGTGACCTTGTTGCAAAAATACTGTAATAAATACGCCAGTCAATGTATCTTTTTGACTTGTCAGTCAATAGATGACAAGGTAAACAGTGGCATTTAAACTCAAATTCATGTTAGTTAAATTTTTACACACGATATTGGGTTATAAAATGTCTCCAATAGTATGTTGCCTTTTTGAAATTATATCCAGGCTTGTAGATAAAAGGTGGATCACTAACAAAAATTATAATGCTGTGATTGTAGATACAGATACACTTTTCATACATGTCAGTTCACTTTATGTGGAAAAATACACATTTAGTAGCTAGAAGCCACACTCTGGAATTAGGGAATAAGGTGATAAAAATTAGCGTTCTAATGCAAATTGATCATGAATGTGAATATCGTTTACATATGACTAACATAATAAATACACTGGTTTATAAAAAACTGCCAGAAATTGAACACACCTCATCCAGCCACAGCTAAGATGTAAATGTCTTCTAAAGTTGAATTTGTGTTTATTTTTCTGCTTTTAAGTAGACACTGGGGCCAACCAACTGCCATTTCCTTGCATGAGCTGAATCCTCTTCAAAATGAAAACATTTATGTCTAAAATTTAAAAAGAAAGAAAGAAATTATACTCCTTGGCTTTTTCTTTTAGATGTGGCAAAAAAAATGCTATATTAAATCTGGCTTATGAGACCAAGAGTTTTCTGGGGTGCATTTAAATAAACCCATCAGGTTTTCTGAAAGCAGAACATAACATTAGGAAGATTGTAGAAAGCAGAGTCTGTTGATGGGGTACCATTCAGTTTCCTTTGTTATGTGTTTAGCTGCAAAATTCAATATACTCAAGCATGCATGCATAGTTATGTGATAAGTAAGTTTATGGAAGTTAGATTTCTTTTTTTGGTTTCTAGTGTTTTGTTTTTAATTGTGTGTGTATATGTATAGGTATGTGCAAGTGAGAGCAGGTGCCCTTGGAGGCCAGAACCCCTGGAGCTGGAGTTCCAGGCAGTTGTGAGCCACATGATGTACCTATTGGTTCTCTAAAAGAACTCTGAGCCATCTCTCCAGCCAGTTTGAAGAGTTTTAATGTTTTTATCACATTCATTTTCTATGAGTGGATACACAGGTACTTGCCACAGCACATGTGTGGAGATCAGAGGTTGAAACTTGAGTCAGTTCTGTTCTTCTACCATGTGAGTTTCTGGATCATGCTCTTGTCTTCAGGCTTAGCAGCAATCACATTTACCTGCTGAGCCATCACCTTATGTGACAGCATGATTTGGTTTCTTTGCTCTTGTTTAATTTTTTGTTTTTGTTTTGTTGTTTTTGTTTTTTGAGACAGAGTTTCTTTGGGTAATACCCTTAGCTGTCCTGGACTCATTATAGACCAGGCTGGCCTCCAAATCATAAAGATCCACCTGCCTCTGCCTCCAGAGTGCTGGGATTGAAGGCATCTGCCACCATGCCTGGCTTCTTGTTTAAACACGGGCTTTTAGTCCAAGTGGACCTCAATCTCAAGGGACTAGTCCTGCCCCAAACTCCTAAGTGTTGAAATTATAGACATGAGCCACCATGCTTGGCCTTTTAAAAGTATTTTAAGAGTGTAAAATAATGAAAATATATCATTGTATCTTCTTCATATTCACCCTCCCAATACACTTCTGTATCCCTCCTGCTTTTGTTCCTTCTTTCCTCAAATAGCCCCCCTTCTACTTTCATGACACAGTCAAAATTCCAGATATGAGAAAAATGCATGATATTTTTGTTATCCCCCAACCTACTCTGTTGCACCTCCCGCTCCCCTTAGACTACCTTGACCCTGCCTAGTCTCTAGCAGAAATTATTTTCTTTTAGCATAGGAACAGTTCTTAAAAGTTAACCTACTTTCCCAAAAAAATCTTCCAAATTTGAAACCTAATTGATGGATCAGGGTTTAGT
This sequence comes from Meriones unguiculatus, assembly GCF_030254825.1. Lineage (NCBI taxonomy): Eukaryota > Metazoa > Chordata > Mammalia > Rodentia > Muridae > Meriones > Meriones unguiculatus. The sequence continues at coordinate 77,857,879 of NC_083369.1, read as the reverse complement.
TGCTCAGACCTGTGATCCTTGCTGAAGGGTTGAGGCAGGAGGATCTCATTAGAACTCAGCCTATATTATATAGTGAAATCCTCTCAAAAAATTAATACTCATGGTCTAGCAAGATGGCTTACTGGCTAAAAGAACTTGACACACCACCAAGGCTTATTATGTGAGTTCAATTCCCAGGACCCACATGTTAGAAGAAAACTGGCTCTTACAAAGAAAAAAAATTTCCTGACTTCTATGGGCAGATTTTAAAAGGTAGATAAATACTAAAAATAAAAATCAGCCCAAGTGTAGTGGTGCAGTTCTTTAACCCCAGCACTTATGAGGCAGGGGCAAGCAGATCTTTGTGAATTTGAATCCAGCCTCAAGTTCCAGGACAACCAATGCTATGTAGTTGGACCCTACCTCAGAAAACTAAAATAAAAATAAAAAATAAAAACAATTATATTCTGGATGTATCATCAAAATTCAATTCAATAGAACATTTAATTAGTGGTAGGTAAATGACTTATTTGGAAATTACAGTATGATATGTATCTGGAACTGTTTCATTTTACGAAACCAAGAATTTAAATTGTATTATTGTGCCATCTTTATAAAATTTTCCTTATGCATATCAAATATCTTTGCGCTGAATACCTGGTCTGGTGCCTTGTGGAATGCAACAAGAACCTAAAGTCATTCATTACAGGCATTCAATTTGTGTAAGGTTTGCATAGCAGTAAAAACATTGTTTATATTGTATAACACTGTCCTCTATATATGTCATGGCCATTATTAGCCTCTTGAACTGTTTTTTTGTTTTGTTTTTCGAGACAGCGTTTCTCTGTTTAGCCTTGGCTGTCCTGGACTTAACTCATAGTGATCCACCTGTCTCTGCCTCCCTGAGTGCTGAGATTACAGGTGTGTGCCACATGGCTCCTCTTGAACTCTTACCAGCTCTTGCCCTCAGAAGACAGACAGGATTTGGTCCATTTAATTCTATCATAAGAGAAGGGGCTCATGAGGTCCCACCTATTCCTAAAGATATGTAGGCAGTTAATAGTTGCTTACTAGGAGCAGCTCACAAGGCCCCATTCTTCCCTGAAAATATATTGGTGGTTAAGAGTTGCTGTAACTCAGGAGGACCATACTCTCAAATAGAGATAGGCAGTTAACAATTGCTGAACATGGGACTAAGGAGCTCCCCACCCCACTAAGGATGGACAGGCACTTGATAGTTGCAGATATTGGTGCTCAGGAGGACACCCCTTCACAACCAAGGATAGACAGGCAGTTAATAGTTGATGATGGCCAGAAGTGATGGCATATGCCTTTAATCCCAGCACTTGGGAAAACAAAGGCAGGTGGATCACTGAGTTTGAAGCTAGCCTGTCTACAAAGTGAGTCAAGAGCAGGCACAGTTACATAGAGAAACCCTGTTTTGAAAAGCCAAAAAAAAAAAAAAAAAGAATTGATGAGGGAGAGCTAGGATTCTCCACCCCTCCTAGAGAGAGTAGGTAGTCAGTAGTTTAACCAGGCATAAATAGTAGCCCAAGGTCCTGTAAATAACCCCCATTAAACTTACTGGTTCATCAAGCCAGACATGGATGAAATCTTTTCTTTGGTCTGTAGTTGGTGCCCTATACCAACTACAGTAAAGAGGTATTTTTTCATCTCCCTAGGTAAAGTCACCCAAAAATTAGAATATAGTAGTCCTTTTGCCTTAAAAATCCTGGATTTTGAGAGATGCCATTTCTTTAAATTCACATAATATCCATGTCTTTGTGATTTTTTTTAATGAGTTCACATAAGAATAGCCATGCCATGTATGCCAATGCATCATTACTTTGGCAAAAGTTCTGGCAGAAAGAGTGGGACTTAAATTTTGGGGTTGTTTGTTTTATTAATTCTTGGATCAGGGCAGAAGGGATGACTCAGTGGTTTAAGAACACTGACTGCTCTTGCAAAAGACCCAGATTCAGTTCTTACCACCCACATGATGGCTTGCAACCAGATGTGACTCCTGTTCCAACAGATTCAATATCCTCTCCTGGCCTCTGTAGGACCATGCATGCAGGTAGTGTATGGACATACATGCAGGCAAGACACCCATACACACGCATGTGTATTATATATACATGTGTATATATATTAAAAAAATATATATATATATATAAATTTTTGGAACTGATAAGACACATCATGCAGGTACCCAAAATTCTAAATAAATGAGAACTGTCAAAACATGAGTTGAGTAATACCTGAGGAAGAGGGGACAAGTTGAGTGGACAAACTAAGATCATTTTTCTCCCTATATTTATCTAAAGTACATGGGAGGAATAAGCCCACTGTTGTCCATATATTAAATATGAACACCGCATATACAGTTCAAATTTTTTAGTAACCACATTAGAGTAAAAAGACATAGGTAAAGTTACTTTTCAAGAATATTTTATTTAACCCAATATATCTAAAACACTGTCAATATATAATCCACAGGAATAGTTACACAATTAACATTTGTTTTTAGTTGTGTCTTTGAAATGCAGTGTATATTTGGCAGTTACAACATACAACAATTCATTTATCATTTATCACATTTCCAGTGCTCAGTAGCACATGTGGCTAGTGACCTCTATACTGCATAGCAGAGGGCTGTTCCAGAAATGTGCCAGACAGGTTCAAAGAGTGGGAGAAAACATCCAAAAGTCCTGTTTGGAGTTGTGCTGAATGAAATGTAACCAGGACCCTGACTTGTATTTGACTCCAGGCCAATACCCTGAATGAGTTCCATCCCCTTCAAAATGAAATCATTGTATTTGAAGCAAAAAATTAATTAGACATCTCAACTTTTCCCCTTATATAAATGAACCCAAACTACTCATTAATATTAATCATCAATATTTTCTCCCAGCTACCTTCAAATCAATTGTTAGTCTTATGCTTGCATGTCTGTAGTTGTAGTTCTTTCTCTTTTTTTTTAAGACAGTCAGTTAATAGCTTGGGCTAACCTCAGAGAGATCCTCCGCCTCAGCCTCCTGAGTGTTGGAATTACTCCCACATAACTAGCTATCCCCTTGTATCTTTTTTTAAGCATCCAGCAAAAACCTCTAGATGCCATAACCTCTAAATGGCCATAAATTACCTGGCTTCAAGGTGATTGAGTAGTATGCATAGCTCAACTCTCAGAATTGAGTTCAATTTCAAAGGATTCTCCTAGTACATCCTGCTATTGAAGAGGAAAAGAACATCCCATTAGCAGCATAAATGATTGTATATCCACTTACCTCATACAAACTCCAGCCACTGTTATCCCACTGTGAAACGCAAGATTACCAATGTATATACTTCTCTCTCACGACCCACAAAGATGATTCAGCTGTGGGCCAAGACTAACATTTTATGGAATGCCATGGGAAAGTTTTCTTCAGAACATATATAGGTTTTGCATTTAGGTGAACTTAGGTTCAGATTCCATTCCTGCCATTTACTAGCTATGTATCTTCAGGTACTCTGAGCATTAGTGTCACTTATAAAAATAAAACTTAAAAGCTTCCCCTCATGTAATCAAAAAGATTAATAAAAATATGTAAGAAGAGCTTGCACTAGTGGACACTTGAGGAATGCTGTTTCCTTATTTGGACACATTTAGTACTGTAAATAGTTAATTATGCACCAGTCTTTTGCATCAGCTATCTTGATGGTAAAATATTAAACTGCTGATTTAAATAACTGGTATTGCATATTGAAACTAACAGGGAAACTAATAGTTTTAAGATAATCTGTACAATTAATCTGTATAAAATGGCTTTTCCTGAAAGTTTTTAAACAAGTATTTTTAGCTGTAAGCCATAAATTACTTTTAAAAACAAGGTTAGATTATTTTTCCCTTTCATAGTAAATTAGACACTAGTGAAGCATAAATTGCTTAAATTGATGAGGTTCTTATTTCTCACAATTTAAGCAAGAGTTTTCTGTTCATACTGGAGAAAAGTACTGCATAAATAAGACTCCTTCATCATTGTAAATGCTTCAAAGCAGCTGGTACTTGGGAGAGGATGGTTTGGCAACACGTAAAAAGTAATAAAGCCATGTGTCTCTCCTCAGACCTCATTCAGGATAAAGAAAGCAGAATTACTTTGTGAATTCTTTTCCATATATAGTAAAAATAACTTTAACCTTGTGAAATACAACATAAGTACAATATAAGTGCCCAAATTTCTAATATATTTTATCTCATACTATTTTAAAAATAAAGCAATATCTGAAAAATACATTCATGTTTTGAAAGCTAGTTAGTAGATATATCAGATATAGGTATTATCATGCTAATTTAAATCTGTATTCAGAAGCTATTTTAAATCTGTATTCAAACATATTTAATTAAAAAACAATATTCTTTATGATGAATTTTAAGTCTAAATGCTTATACAAGAAGCAAAAAGACATACATGGTATATACTCACTTATAAGTGGATATTAGGCATATAATATAGGATAATCATACTAAAATCTGTATACCTAAAGAAGCTAAGCAAGAAGGAGGACCCCGGGTAAGATGACCAATCCTCATTCAGAAAGGCAAACAGGAAAGACACCAGAAGAGGGACCCAGCAGGGTACCAAAGCAGATGCTGAGACTCACAGCCTAACTTTGGGCAGAGTTCAGAGAATTTTATGAAAGAAGGGGGTAGATAATGGGTTCCCTAGTGAGGGGAACAGGGACTGTCTCTGACATGAACTCACTGACAGGCTCTCTGATCACCTCCCCATGAGGGGGAAGCAGCTTTACCAGGCCACACAGGAAGACAATGTGGTGAGTCCTGATGAGACCTGATAGGCTAGGGTCAGATGGAAAGACCTCCCCTATCAGTAGACTTGGAGAGGGGCATGGGAGAAGATGAGGGAGGGAAGAGGGGATGAGGGAGGGGGCTACAGCTAGGATACAAAGTGAATAAACTGTAATAAAGAAAAACTGCAAATAAATACTTAAAAAAAAAAACTTTAGGGACCAGGATAGAGCTTAATTGGTACAGTGCCAGCCTAGTATGCATGAAAGCCCATTTGATCCCCAGCACTGCAGAACTGAGCATAGTGGCACACACCTATAAGTCCCAGCACTTAGGAAGTGGAGGCCAGAGATTAAGAATTTTACGGTCACACTTCCAACACAGAGTAAGTTCCATGTTAGCCTGGGCTATAAGAAGTTCCAGAGAAAGGGAGGAGATGAGGGAAATGGAGGTAGGAAAGGGAAGAACATAGTCATATGAAGGCATGTGTTGTGCTTTAATTCTCAGTAGGTTAACTTTCAAAAAGCTGCCCCAGAGGTACAGGACAAAATATTCCTCACCCTGACCAATTAAGGTCATATGTAAAAGTGAAGTGAATTTTTGCTTTAAAAATTAAATTTTAATAGAATGGCATTTTCAAACCATTTTTGAAAGTTTTTTACATTTACTTATTTAGGGTATGCATGTTACCACCTGCAGGTTGTGGTCAGAGGGCAACTAGAGAAAGTTGTTTTCCTCCTTCCAAGTGGGTCTTGGGGACTGAACTCAGGTTGTCAGCCTTGGCAGCAAGTGCCCTTACCTGCCGAACCATCTTGCCAAGCCCCTGGAGCACCAATTGAATGGGTAGAAACCGTTATACACAGAAAATATTTCACATCATGAAAAACTTTCGAATGTCAGTATACAAACAGAAGCTTTAAGCCATAAAGAATAAGGAAGCAAAATTAAACAAACCCAGTTTTTTACAAGTGAGGTAGGGCAAGGTGCCTCCAGGCTGTTATCCTGAATTCTTCAGGCAAGAGGCTTATGAAATCAAGGCTAGCCCAAGCCCTATAGCAGCACTAACCACCACTACCAGTTGCCTAGGGGCTAGGGATGAATCTATAACAGTATTTGCCTAGCATGGGTGAGGGCCTGGTTGAGGTTTGATTCTCAACATAAAAAAGTTTTCTAATTTAAGGGCTCAAGGACTATTAATGTACACTCCCCAACAAACATGGAGTTTCATCATAAAACCATCTTAACTGGTTTACAGCCAGAAGTAGTGGCGCATGCCTGTGATCCCAGCACTCAGGGATGCAGAGGAAGGCAGATCTCTGAGTTGAAGACCAGCCTAGTCTACAAAGTCTAAAAAAAAAAAAAAAAAAAAAAAAACTGTCTCAAAAAAAAAAAAGCAGAAGTTGGTAAGTAAAATAAGCTGCCATATTTCAGAAGACTTCCCAGTAGGTTTCCTTCGGTGAACAAGGAAACTGAATTGCATTGAAGGCTGTGTTTAAATGGCACTTTTCGTCAAATAACAGCCTAGTTCCAACCAATATTGCTGAAAAGCAAGTCTTTTGCCTACATGCTTGTGAAAGTTACTTATTACATACACTACAGGAAATTAATGATAGTTAACAATTACCACTGACAAGCTACATGATTAAAGATTAAAATAGGAAACGGTAAAGCATATCTTGTAAATCTAGATGTTTTTCCTACGGTAGACTTCCAAGAATACTTATGTGAACTTGAAGGAAGTAAATAATTTATTATGCCCTATCATTTATTGTTCTCCATTCATCCTGACTGAAATTAAAGTATTCGAAAGCTTGACATGGTGCTGCACACTGGTAATCCTAGTACTTCAGGACTGAGACGAAAAGATTGTGACTTCAGAGCAGCTTGGACTATACACAGAGCAAGACCTTTCCTCAAGGGGAAAAGAGGAATCTTGAGAATGGTTTGATGGATTGTTTTTCTTTCTGTTTTTACCTAAATGAAAAACAAATGTAGTGTATGTTGGTATTGAGAAATCTGTGATGGCTTAGACTGATGGCTTAATGGTTGAAAGCAATTGTTCTTCTAAATGACCCGAGAAAATTCTTGGAACCCACAAGGTGATTCACAAAGCTCTTAACTCCAATTGCAGGGAATCTGATGCCTTCTTCTGACTTCCCTGGGCCCCAAGCACAAAGGTGGTGCATATACATGCCAGCAAAACAAAGTCTGCTAAACACCATAAGCCACTGAACTAGTCTTCCCCATAAAAGTGATGCCTATACTTCTAAATTAACTACTTCTGATAGTTACATGTCTTTCCTTCCTCTAATCAAGCTTTCTCTATCCATTTCAGGCATCAAGTCTCATTACTATTTGTGTTTGCTACATTTCATAAACACATTGCCAAAACAATCCATTTAACTCTGATTGAACATTAGTAAGGAGGCATGTCATTCTAACTAGGATTTTAATTGAAAATTATTTTTCTACTTAAGTCTTTTATTTCTCAGCGTATTCAAAGATAAAATTTAGTGCTCTTTAATTGTTAACTCTAAAGCAAATGTTAACTCTCTCCCTGTGACTTTTTTGTTTCAGGGTTGTTAGAAATAGCATCTATATAGTCGAGGCTGGCCTAGAATTCACATTCATCTGGGATTAATGAACTGTTCATAATAATATCAGAAGAAATTCCTGTGAGTTTCTCCCTTGATCCATTCTACGATAAATCTTATTTACTAAAAGGTTAGCTGTGTAGACAATATAGAATAAGCTGGTCTCTAAGCCTCAGTCTGCCTCATTCCAGCCTTCTGAGTACTAGGATTATAGGCAATTATAGAGGTGTGCTCCCACACCTAGCTTCTTTTTTTTTATTTGTTTTTGAGACAGGTCTCTGTATGTAGCAGGGCTGGCTTTGAATTTAGTGCAGTACTGCTTAGGTCTCCCAAGTGCTAGGACTTCAGGCATGTACCACCTCACGAAACCCCCTAATTCTAATGCTGATTTTAAAACTACCATCTGTTTTGTTCATTTACCCCTGATCTGATGTCATTGCAGTCCTTTACTAGAAATTAATTAGTTTTAATACAATACTAAACAAACTGATATTATAGGTGGTAGATCTCACTTTCCCTGACATAAAAAGTTTACTAAAAATATAATAGAAGGCATAAACTACAAAATATAAAAATGTATCATTTACATGCATCAGTCTTTACACAGATAATCATTGCTTCACTACAAACTGCTGTAAGACTATGATATTAAAAGTAGAGTTATATCTGGTCTAATTTTTGCTGTGCTTATATGATTGTAACATATTTAATGTATATCTACTAGGTTTCCAAAATATTTTCATGGCCCACTCTTGTTTCTAGCTGCTTGCAACCTCAGAACTAATAATTATATTGACATGGGATTTCTGTTTTTACTGTTTTTCTTTCATTAAAATCAGTTTTAGTAGCTACTCCTTTAGAATTTGGAATCATTTTGAGTTTCCTGAAGAACACCAAGATGTTCTCAATATTAAGGAACATAAACAAAAAATATTTGCTGTTTTGGGACATGCCTTCATTTCATATTTCCATTAATAATCACTGTTTATGTTACTATGAGAAACAAAAAGAATACCACTGCAAATTTGTCAAATTGCTATTCTTTTATCTTCTTCTGAAGTATCATACTTATAGTGTATCCTCGGTTATGATGTGTACAGATGGAGAACTTGCCTGTGTAAAATTATTATTCAAAAATATCATATGATCTCTCTTTGGGAAATATCAAACCCCTCAATTTAGACATATTCGTGACTACCCTTGGGACAAATCCAGCTGGTTTTGTTTGAAGTGGATAATATTTTTAAAGAGAGATAAAAGAAACCATGAGCTAGATCTAAGTCCTAACTTTTGGGGGGCTGAAGCAGGAGGACCACAAGTTAAAGGACTGTTGGGTTATACAGTGAGTTCAAGGCCAGCTTAGGTAACTTATTGAGACCTGTCTCAAAATTAAAAGATTAGGGATACAACCCAGTGTGAGAGCATTTGCTTAGCATGTACAAAGTCTTGGGTTCAACCTCCAGTACCGGGGGGTGGGGGATGGGGTAGAGTGGGGCAGGTGCTATCAGAACATCAAAACATGGATCATCTAAAAGAGGACTGGCTACTCAAGCTTTAAGCCACTGAACTGTGGGACAACCATCTAACTTTGAATGGTGAACTGCTACAACTCCAAAGCATATGGAGTTTTAAAATGTGTTTAATCTATTGTGTGTATAGGTGTTTTGCATGCATGCATGTCTTTGTACCATGTATATGCCTAGTGCCCATGGAGGCTCTTCTGGATCCCCTAGAAAAAGACTTACAGACAGTTGTGAGCCACCATGTGGTTTCTGGGAACCTAGCTCCAGTCCTCTGCAATAGCAACATGTGCTCTTAACCACTGAGCTATCTTTCTACTCCCACATTTGAATTTTTTTTAAACTCCACTCTGAATACAATGTAAGGGGTTCTTTTATCGTTACTTATGTGTAATTTGTAAATTTCTTTGAGACAGAGTCTCACTATGTAGCCTTGGCTAGCCTGTAACTCACTGTATAAGTGAGACTATCTCAAATTCAGAGATCTACCTGTCTCTGCCTCCCAAATGCTAGGAGACACCACACCTGGCACAAATTTGCCAAATTCTGATGACTAAAATTGGAAAACTATTGTAATTAATACTGACTTTATAAATTTGTCTTTGGGGAAATCACCATTGCCCACTTTATTCTTCAAGAAATGTTCTATACCCAATACACTAGAAGCCCTTTGATTGCAAGAGCTTCTTGTGTATGTTATCCTTTGTGCTGTTTTATTTAGAATAGATGCCTACTGAGCTCAGCTGACCAAGGCTAAGTAAAAGCCAACTACATGAGAATAGCTGGAATGTTTAAGTTTGATACAGATTTAATTTTGAAACTTAAAACTATTATCACATTGTTCAAAAGATAACAGGCTCTTTCTCCTACTCTCAGTAATATAGGTAAGTTAAATTTTCCTTCAAGCATGTTGCATAATGTGGCTCATATTTCTGCTAGTTTAGCATCTCTCAGTTGACTTCCATACATGGCCTACTGTTTAAAAACTGAAAAGGCCTGCCCAATCAGAGTGGCACTCCTTATTACAACTGATGAGATGAGGCCTTAAACTCAGGAGAGGCAGTCAACATACTTAGTACATTACCAGGGCAACAGCCAGTGTACCATAACATAATAGAAAAACAAGCACAGATAATGATGTTGAGTGTTTTTAAAGTGTTCTCTATACCCACTGTAACAGTGGTTAGGTACAAGCATAAATTATTCTAGAAACCAGACAACATAAAAGTTTTAACTTCTCCAATCTATGTTTCTCTGTGCCATATTCTTCATTGTTATTACTACACAGACAATCATAGTCAACTACTTTAGCAGTAAAAATAAAAAGTCCAAAGTTTGTTTCTGGCACAAGTGGCGTATCTATTATTTTTAGGAATTTAAGGAGCTATAGGCATCAAATAAGTATTTCTGCCTCAATATTAGAGACACATGAATTTGAAATCAGTATGTCAGCATAAATGAAGACTTTTTTTTTGAGATAGGATCTTACTCTACAAACTTGACTGGCCAGGTTAGGCTAGCCTCAAACTCAAAAAGCCTCCTGTCTGAGTGCTGGGATAAAAGGCATGCACCATCATACCCTGCAAGATTTTTTCTTTTTCTTTTTTTTTTTTTTTTTTAAGAAAGCTCCCCTGAAAGATGATTTTCTAAACTGATGAGAATATGAGAATATTTACACTTTTATCTATCAGGAATAACTATCAAAATCAAGCAATATGTTAAGTTATAAAATACAATTGTTAGCCAGGCATGATGGTGCATGCCTTTAATCCCAGTGCTCGAGGCCTATTATACAAATTAATATACTGCTATTCTAAGCAGGAAATCTCCAAGCCTTCCAAGGGCCATCAGTAAGAAATAGTTTGCCAAACTGAGGATCACGTATGTGCATTCACCTATGTTATGTCCTGGGAGGCCCAGCTGGAACGGCCAGGTGAATGATATCTCTCTTTACTATCCACCCTCACCATTCTCACCAGCTTCTAACTGAAACACAGGTCACCACAATCTGGTAAAGTCTGTATCCATCTGAAAAATAAAATCATATGTCAAGATTGGTAAATAACCAAGAGAGATGGCTGAGATTCCAGCATAACACTGGGAAGAAAGGCTAAAACTAAAACTCACAAGTATTCTTTTAACTCCAAAACAGATTACTGAGAGCTGAAGAGATGGCTCAGTGGTTAAGCGGACTAGCTGTTCTTCTAGAGGTCCTGAGTCAATTCCCAGCAACAACATGGTGGTTCTTAACATCTTTAATGAGATCTCGTGCCCTCTTCTAGCATGCAGGCAGAATACTGTATAAATAATAATAAATAAATCTTTTTTAAAAAGAGAAGTCACTACAAATGAACCTTAATCTGATGAAATCTATTTTTTACAGGATTATATACTATATATTTCTATATACAAGGGACAGTGATATAATGAAAAAATAGACTATGTGAACTTCATAAGACAAAATTACCTTAAAAATATAAAAGGAGATGAATTTATAAATTAAGAAATAAGTTATCAACCAAACACAATTAAGGATCTTGTCCCTAACTCAAGGAAATTAACAGTTTATAAAACTCAAGAAGAGACAATGGAAGGAATCTGATAAGCTTAGATAGGTGATCACATTAGAAAATAAGTTTTAAGTATTTTCAGGTTATTGTGACTATATTTTAAAGACTAACCTTTTAAAGATACATATTAAAGTAGTCACAGGTAAAGTAACAGGTTAAGATTTACTTCATAGTAATTGGAGATTGGGGAAGAAAACTGAGGCATAGGTAAAGGAAGAGTGGTCTTAAAGTAGAGCAGGGTAATGAAGGAAGGAAAGCCTGTTATACTATTACCCATATTTTAGAGTATATTTGGAGCATTCCATAGTGAAATTTAAAACAACAAACATATACACACACACACACACAAAGAGAACATTGCTGGGTGCCTCTGAATAATGGAATAAAATTCCAAATCTAGCTTCTAGCCCCATAACTAGACAACTATCTAGGAGTCCACCATAAACTGGCAAATACATTTGCCAAATCATCTTATATCATTAACCTAAATAGGACACTGAGTTGTCTGTTGCGTTACTTAGCAGATACCACTTAATGTCAGTTTGCTACCCAATTATAATTTGTGTTTAAGAAAAGTTAAAATAATTTCTGAAGCTAACAGAATTTTAGTATTTGCAGAATTTATTCAGCATAATCATGGGGGCATCATCTTCATGCTATCACAAACAGACACAACACAGATATAGCACAATATCCATATTTAGCCCAAGCACATTCCTTTTGAGGCTCATTTATATGTCTTCATATGCCACAGCCCATCATTTAAATAATGGATATTTTCAATGCCAATTCCTTTGTTGACTTTCTCACTGTAGAAGGAAAAAAATACATAAACATGTTTAGTGAATTTTATAGGCTTATTCATTCATGATAAACACAATCTAAAGTATCTTACTACTTCATAATCATTGAGGAAAATGTAGGACATTTGTTGCTATTACTGTCTACATTAAAGTACAGTACTCTGTGGCAGTTTGTGGGGTTTTGGAGTTTGGTTGGTCTGATTTTTCCTTTACTTGGCTTTTTTTTTTTTTTTTTTTTGATAATACAGAATCAAACCCAGGGTCTCATGCACGCTACATAAGCACTCTACCACTAAGCCACATAACCACATTTAAAGTGATTCTAAAGGTGGGTGTGGTAGCACACACCTGTAATCTCAACACTGGAGAGATCAGGAATTCAGGGTCATCCTCAGCTTCACAGTGAGTTCAAGGGCAACCTGGGCTACAATAGACCCTGTCTCAAAAACTCAAAAAATTAACCAAGCAGTGTTGGCAAATGTCATTAACTTCAGCACTAGAGAGGCAGAGGCAGGTGAATCTCTGTTGAGTTCAAGGCCAGCCTGGTCTGCAAAGTGGATTCAAGGACAGCCAGGGCTGTACAGAGAAACCTTATCTCGAAAAAAAAAAAAAAAAAAACAAAAACAAAAACAAAACCCCAAAAGTAAATACAAATATTGATTTTAGCTGTCTAGCTGGCAATCAGAATGATACCAACAGAACAGACAAATATCAACATATTAAATCTCAAACAAAATTAATAGAATTTTGGTTGTACTACGTTGGAAACATGTCACATTTCTTCCATCACCAGACCAGAATGTAAAATAGTATATAGTGCTGATAGAGTGCTATGTCATTATTTGTTTTTGAGACAGTCTCACTTTGCAGTCCCAGGTAGCTTCAAAACTCATAATCCCACTGCCTCTACCTCCCAAGTGCTCATACTGTGCTTTTATACCCAGCTATATGTGTGTTTTAAAAACTAGCAATAAAATACACACCCTCTATCACCAACTTAAATCTAGACAGCAAAGAGAAAAATCCTAAAGTGCCACATACATAGGTATAAAGCACCTGTTTTAGCATATGTTTCATTTAAAAAGGCTTAAGAATTTAACCCTGAAGACAAAATGGGTTGTAAGGGCTTCCCATGTGTTAGGAAAAATAAGAAATGAGTTACTTTGCTTAGGTATTTATAAGACGTGGTATGAATGACATCGAACTTCAATTGTAACTGATGCTTCCTGAGCTGTCACTAATATTTCAGTTAAGAGAGACTAAAGTGAAACTTACATATCTTCTGCAGACATCTTCATGACACCAACACATAAAGCATGCTGCTTTCCTTCTGCCATGATTGCCTGAAAACAAGCTAAGAAAACTATTCCTCAATTTGGTGAAGGGAAGTGTGAGAAACAATGATCATTTTGCCATTTAAACCCATCTTTTGTGCTCTCTTTTACCACAGACTCCTTAGGTGCAGGAACTTACATGTCTGTGGATACAATGTAAATATTCAATAAATCCTAAATAAATCAATCACTACTTTCAAGACAAATATCAGGATTGCACCTTCATATGTACCAAACCAGGAAGTCAGGCAGAAAGAAGATAAAACTTATGTGAAATAAATACTAAAATCTGTGAAATATGTAGCAATTATTTTAGCTATTTCTACCACCAAATGGTGGCCTTATATAAATAATACATACGATAATAATTATATTCCCATCTGGGCAAGGTCTAAGCTGATAATCATCACACGCAGAAAGTTAGGGAAGGAAAACCATAAATTTTAGGAGAGCCTGAGCTACACAGCTAGCTAGCTTAAGGCCAGCTCTGTGTTATGTAACGAGACATTGGCTCAAAAAATGCAGTATTTCCATTCTGTTTTGATGAGCCCCTCATAACAGTTTTAGCCTTTATAAAGTTTAAACAATAAACTTCATTTGAAACTTCTATGTTTAATGCTGCAGCATTTGTTTTGTTTTTTTAAGTTCAAATATACACAGAATCTCTACATTTTTTTCACAATTCCTATAAATCTATTATTTCAAATGAGTGAAACCACATTTCCAAAAAGGGGCCTGGAGGGGGGGGGTTATGCTAAAGTTTAGATACTAGGAAAATATTCCAGTCAAGAAAAACTGCAAAACTAAAAACATAACACTGTTTAAATCTATAAACATAAAAAGGTAACCTTGTCCTCACAGAATGCTTCTCACCATTGGCTTTCCAATGATCCTTTCAGTGTAGCGCAAATATTTGAGCACCTAGTACATGACTAGAATCTATGTCAAAATAGTGTGTGTCTAACATATACAACTTATTCTATCCTTTAGCTATAAATGCCACAAAAGGAGAAAGCCTTCTTTTGAGCACAAGGCATAATTTTTTTTTTTTTGGCAATGTCACACTATGTGGCTTAGGTTGATCTAGTACTATATAAACCTGGATGGTCTCAAATTCAAAGATTTCAAAGATCCTCCTGTGTGCTGGGACTAAAAGCATGTACCCATCACTACATTATGGTATTTTTGTTGTTGACTACATAATCCAGGCTGGCCTCAAACTAATGACAGTCTTCCTGCCTCGGCCTTCTAAGTGCTGGATTACAGGCATAAGCCACCACATCCAGTTAAGACACATCTTTATACACATTCCAATGGTGTTTTTATCTCATAGTGATTTCCTTGTTCCCACCAAGTACTATTTCTTTTCTCAACCTGAAGCAAATGATCACTCTATCTATAACAAAGCAAAAGATGGACTCCTGTCTCAGTGAACAAAAATCTATTTAATAGAAAACATAGATGAAATATTGCTGTAAAACCACTTAGTCCTATTCATGGCATAAATATACCCTTTATAGTGTATGGAGCAGGGGTCTCATGGTACACCTCTGTAATATAAGCACCTGGAAGGCTAGGGCAGGATTGTGAATTCAAAACCAGTCTGGATCGTGAAGGGGGGTGTTGGGGAAGGGCACACATCTGTAATGCAGCAGTTGGAAAGTAAAGGAAAGAAGATCAAGAGTTCCAGGCCAGCCTGAGCTACACGAGGCCCTGTCTTAAAAACAAACAAGTAAAAAACTGAGTTTCCTCCCTAGCAATCCTTAGACAAAGCAGATAGTAGGAATCATTAACTGTGATCATGGCTTAAAAAACCAGCATGGCTGAATGTGGTGGCATACGCCTTTACTTCCAATGCTTAGGAGGCAAAGGCAAGGTCTCTGGGTTTGAGGGCTGCCTGGTCTACATAGATAGCAACTTTTATGCCAGCCCTGTGAAACCCTGTCTCAAAAAGAATAAAAAGCCCAACATAACAAGATGTGCTGTACATGAAGACTGTTCCCTTGATTTGAAACTGTCTGTCACTAGTTCTTCTATTTCTGCTTTGTTTGTTTTTGAGGCAAAGTCTCATGTAGTGGCCTTGAACTCATGGCACTTATTCTATCTCAGTTTCGCAGGTGGGAATACAGGTATATATCACTACTTACAGCTCCTTGTGCCTTTCTTTAAAAGTGTTAAATGGGTTATACTGTTTTTCGCTCCTGTGGTCATTTCTCAAATAGGTCTCACTCGTTCCTTCTTGTTTGAAGCTACATTGCTGTGTCTCTAAATGCATTTATTTGATCTATTACATTCATTAGTATCTGCTACCTTTTCGAATGATGTCTGTTGTCACACAAACTAAGATAATCAACCTAGGGGTCAGAGTCCTTCCAACATAGTGAATTTTAAATATAGTGAGCTGTATTTAAAAACTCATCCCTAGCTGGGAGTAATGGCATGTGCCTTTAATCCCAGCACTTGGGAGGCAGAGGCAGGTGAAGCTCTGTGAGGTAGGCCTGGTTCCTATATGAGTTGCAGGACAATCAGAATGATGTAAAAGAGACCATGTCTCAAAACCAGCATATCCTAGCCAGGCATGGTGGCTCATGCTTGTGATCCAATATTTGAGAGCTGGTATAGGCGGATCACCAAGAATTCAAGACTAGACAGTTTCTCAAAAAGTTCTATTTAAATATTTTCAAGTTGGATATACTAAAACTCTTAAGACATTTTCTATGTATGCATGTGTGTTTGAGAGTCAGGAGTGCTCACCTTTAATCCCAGTACATGGGAAGCTGAACTAGGAAGCTAGCTTGTACTGTTTATCAAGACTATCTTCAAAAATAAAAATAAACAATTTCTCTTAGAGAAAATATGCTCTCAGGTCCAAATCGCCACAAAAAAGTGATTTTTAGGCTGGGTATAGTAATGCATACTTGTAAGCCGCTGAGACAGGAAGATTCAAGGCCTTTCTCTTTGGCCACCTAGTGAGTTCCAGGCTAGATAGCACAAGACACAAACACACATACCCCATACACACAAAAAAAATTATTTTTTTGTTCTGTTTGTTTTGAGACAGAGATTTTCTGCGTAGCCCTGGCGGAACTCTTAAAGATCCACCTGCCTCTGCCTCAGGAGTGCTGGGATTAAAGACATGAACCATTACCACTTAGACAGTAAAAGTGAATTTGTAAAATAAATGTTAAGCACTTCTGGTATTTCTAATACAGAGTTGTTTTGCTTGAGATATGAGCAACTACACCTTCTATCTCAATTCAGTTCCCCCTTGAATGCTTTTACTCCATAGTATCTGGATAATCAAACTAAACATTAAAGTGGCAAGTTCATGTGCAAAAGAAGGTCCACTGATATCACTTATAGCCTATTCATAATCAAGTTTCAGACTGCTTCCTGAGTCTCATACGAGGTGGTAAGGAGGCTAGATAGATAGATAGATAGATAGAAAGATGGGAAATTCTTCATTAACTTTTCAACCAGCTAGTATGAATGTATCTATGTAAAATAAAGCATAACGTATCATCAATAAATAAAAAGGGACGGTAGGATGGTTCAGAAGGTGCCTAGATGCAGGACTGATGACCTGAATTCTACCCCAAGAACATAGAGTAGAAAGAATTGACTCCTAAAGTTGCCCTTTTGCCTAAACACACACATACAAATTAAAAAAGGAGTAAGGCATGGTAGTATATTCCAGTAATCCCACGACCCATGAATTAGGAGTTTAAGACTAGTTCAAGGCCCGCTTAGGATATATAAGACTGTGAAAGGGGTAGGGGGAGAAAGAAAAGTTAGGAACTGGGAATAATGGTAAACACATGTAATCCCTGTACTCGAAAGGCAAAGACAGGACTGTAGAGAAGACAAGGATAGCCTGGGCTACAGAGTAAAAACTAAACCATCCAGGTTTATATAATAGTGAGATCCTATTTAAAAAAAAACAAAAAATAGCTAGGTATTGTGGCATATACCTTTAAACCCAGCATTCGGGAGGCAGAGGCAGGCTAAACTTTGTAAATTTGAGACCAGCCTGATCTACATCTTCCTCTATGCCAGCCAAGGCTAAATAATGGCTCTGTCTCAGAAAAACAAACAGAAGCCAGGTATGGTGGCACACCCCTTGATTGCAAAGTTCGGGGAGGCAGAGGCAGATGGATCTCTGTGAGTTCAAGGCCAGCCTGGTCTACAAATCGAGTTCAGGACAGCTAAGGCTATACAGAAAAATGCTGTCTTGAAAAAAAAAACAAAAAAAAAAAAGAAAAAGAAAAAAGAAAGACCAACCAACAGAGAATGTGACTATGATTACATTACATTGTATAGGTGTGTAAAAATGTAAAAAACTTATTTTAAAAAATACTTTATCTTATTTTTTTCTTCTTGTATGTATCAAAACTCATACTGAACAATGATTTCTGGTTTGCAAAAGAGGATTTATTTTTGTACCTGTCCAACCTGCCTTTGTCCACAACCTGAATGAAAACAAGTCCTAGGAAAAAAGAAAAGATTAGAAAAGAGCCAGGCATGGTGGTACATGCCTATAATTACAAAACTCAGAAAATTAGTTCTAGAGCACCCTTGGCTACACGTATGATGCCACCCTCAGCTACAGGAGACATTTAAAAAAAAAGAAAAGAAAGAAAAAGGTTTCTTGATTCCAAGTTATCTTTCACTTCTTTTCATGGCCAAGAAACAATATGTCTCCTTTAGTCCAGCATGGTGGGACACACCAATAATTTCAACATTCAGGAAGGAGAAGTAGGAGAATTGCCATTAATCTAAGACCAATTTTGGATACATGGTGAGCTCTAAACTGGCCTGGATTACACATTGAGTTTGAGGCCAGCCAAGACTACATAATAAGGTCCTGTCATTCATAGATAGATAGATAGATAGATAGATAGACAGACAGACACATAAATAAAGGCTGATTGATTTGAGTTTATCTCTCATTTCTCTTTGGCCAAAATTAAAAGTTCCCTTCAACAGAGTATGGTAACACATGACTATAATCCCAGCACTCGAGAGACTAAGGCACCAGAATCACAAGTTCAAGGCTAGCCTTGGCTCCAGAGTGAGATGCATGTCTCTGAAAAAAATAATAACAGAAGTTAAAAGCACATCTTATATTCTCTTGGATAGATGTTTCAGTAACTGTAAGAACACGATGAACAGTTTTCAGCAGTTCCCTGGAAAGGATACAACAATAGTATCTACTGCAGCAGGGTAAAGCTTCGCTCCAGGAGAAGTTAAGCCAGGACACATGATATTTGCTCCACTGAGTACAAATTTGATGGCTCCTTTATCAACCTGCTGATGTGGCAAGATAAAAGGATCTATAAGAGAAAAAATAAACTATATAAATTAGGATGATTGGTGATGCAACATAAAGACAAAGAACATAGACAACTATTTTCCAAATTTACAGTACTCTGATGGTTGCAAAATAAAAGCCAAACCACTATTCTTTATTGACAAAATGGATAAACATTTTCAAGGGAAGAGTGTAGAAATACGTATTCTCATAGACTGCTACAAGGCTTGCATAGCTTCCTTTAGGACAACTTAGCAGCATGCATTGAAAGCCTTGAAAAGAGATTCATTCTTTGACCCAGTAACTCTACTTCTATGAATCTGTCCTAAAGAAAATGCATGTGCAGTATATGGAGTAGAAAGATATTTGTTCCTGCACTAACATATGAAACAAAAATAAACTGAGATGCATCACAATTTCTAACAAATGAGATAAGATATAAACAACTTAAGGTATGTTGACAAGTGTATATAATGTAAGTCTAATAAACCATTCTTTTAGAGAATACATAATACCTAGAAAATGTTCACAATATAACATTTGAATGGAAAATGTAGAAATAAAATATTCTCAAAAAGATGAGTGGTTGCTAGGTGAAGGAAGAAGGATGAACAGGTAGACTACCATGTGTATTCAAAGCAGAACATTTATTCTGTATGATACTGAACAGTAGCTACTTGACATTTGGTGTCAGGCAAAGCCTGTAGAATTGTATAAAAGGAACTTTTATGACCAATAATATTATCAGTAGTAGTTTACTAATTGGAAGTACCTATAATTTATCTTATTAGAGAAAACTAAGTAGCGCAGACCAATTATAAAAGAACAAAAATGGTTGTGCTCAACAGTGTAGTGATATATATATAGCATGCACAGGTTCCTGGGTCTACTCTCTAGCACAAACTGAAAGTGTGTGCATATAACACAGGATATAAGTGGATGAGAGTATGCCAATGCACTAAATATACTAAACTATGAATACAGGAATACATGTGCTCATTAGTTTCTATTCCTGTGATTACCAGATGTATGTTGCATAAATTCTTTTTGTAATCTTTAAAGAAAGTATCTCTGTGTATACCCCAATAACTTATAGATGGGTGTGGTGGCACATGTCTTTAATCCTAGCCCTTGTGAGGCAGAGACAGGTGGATCTCTGTGAGTTTGAGGTCAACCTGGTCTACAGAAGGAGTTCCAGGACATCCAGGGCTACAGAGACACCTGGTCTTGAAAAAACAAACAAACAAAAAAACTAAACTTATAAACAATTAAAGAATTTCTTGAGTTTTTCATAGGATGACTAGAGGAGTTTTGTTTGCTTTTTTTTCCCTTAGATTTCGCTAGAAGATTATGTATATGGGTGTTTTGTCGTCAGCATGTATGCACACCAGAAGAGGGCATTGGATCCTATGGGACTACAGTCAAATGAGATTACACTCAGAGACACTTGTAAGCCACCACATAGATGCTGTGAATCAAACTCAGGTCCTCTGGAAGAGCAGCCACTGTTTTTAATTGCTGAGCCATCTCTCCAGTGCCTAAAGGAGTTTTTAAGCTTTTCTATGGTCCCTAAAAATAAGGATAGTAGCCAGGTATGGCAACACAACTTTATAATCCGAGCACCTGGGAGGTGCAAGCAGGAGAATTAGAAGAACAAAACCACCCTTGGTTACCTAATGTTTGTCTCAAAGAACAACAACAATAACAAAAACTATTCCCATTGCATCAGGATTTAATTTCTATCGGGTCTTAATCGGAAAAAAAAATCACATTGAGTAACTATAATTAGTTTTATAAATATTAAAATATTTCACCTGTTTAAAAATTTCCCTAGCAGTTTTGCTACTCTTGACATCTGAAACACCAAGCAATTAGATGGAAGGGGAGGAGGACCTCCGCCATCAGTGGACCGGGAAAGAGGCA
Organism: Meriones unguiculatus; assembly: GCF_030254825.1. Lineage (NCBI taxonomy): Eukaryota > Metazoa > Chordata > Mammalia > Rodentia > Muridae > Meriones > Meriones unguiculatus. Next base: position 77,837,056 of record NC_083369.1, on the reverse strand, counting down.
GGGAGATGAGGAAAGGAAGGTGGGGTTTGGAGGGAACAAGCGAGGGGTCTACAACTGGGATACAAAGTGAATACATTGTAACAAATAAAATTTAAAAAGTTTAAAATTAGAAAACAAAGTATCTCCTTAGCCAGTCGCAGTAGCACATGCCTGTAATCCCAGCACTCTGGGAGGCAGAGGCAGATGGATCCAGAGCTCTGAGTTGGAGGCCAGTATGGTCTACAAACCCAGTCCAGGACAGCAAAGGCTATATAGAGAAACCCTGTATTGAAACAAAACAAGACAAAACAAAAAAATGTACCTCCTTGTGATTGAATGAATTTGATTTTTACAAGGATATAAATTCATTCAATCATCACTACCCATCATCAGTAGAGCCTATAAGTCAGTACCTTTCCTTCTGCTTCTTGGCAGCAATACCAAACTGAAAAGCAAAAGTTTTTTTCCCATTTGAAAAGCTCTTGCTGATTGAAACCATTATCTATTGCTACAATTTTTTGTAATATAATTAATTTACAGGGAATGGGCATAGGGGGAGAAGAGGGAGGGTGGGTAAAATTGGGAGGAGATAAGGGAGGGGGCTGCAGCAGGGATACAAAGTGAATAATTTGTAATAAATAAAATTAAACTTAAAAATATATAATCATTAACAATCTATAAATGTATGTATAAAATAAACACTTAGTTTCCTGACATCTGTCTGTGTACTCAATTAGTAATAAATAGGACTTCCATATTTACAATTTCCAATGCAGAGATAATTACAGAATTATCTCTATTAGGGAACTCTAGTAATAAACTTAAAACATACCATTCTATTCTTCCAAATACAATAAAGATAAGAGATTATGTCTGTCCTTGCTTACAATTACACTTCTTAGTAACTAGCCCAATACCCACCACAAAGAGTTCACTAAAAAATTGAATTAATATTTCTGAGCTCTTTGTTTGGGGACAAGACTGGCATGAAAATTGTGTCAGTCTCTTGTCTCAGCTTCCCAAGCTCTGTGCTTACATCTGTAAGCCACCATACCAGGCTTTTACTGAATGGATGAACTAAGGAATGTTTCTTTGTACAGGAAAGAAACTTTCTCTAATACATAAAAGAATTTGCATTTTTCAGACTTACCACAAGATGGGGATCCACTTTTATATTCCTTATTACTTGGCACTAATAAATAAACTATCATAAGTCACTTTCCATTCCTATAATTCTCAACTCCTTTTGTGTATTTTTATATTCCAAAATGCATATTTTTAACAACTTACATTTATGAAGTAATCTTAACGTTGGATAAAAAGGCCCTTCTCTTTGTCTAAAAAACAGTAATTCTCCATTTACTGTAAGGATTTCTATATGTTCATGGCTGTAAGACAAATGTCACAAAGAACCAAGTTAGATTTTTTTTCAAAAATGACTGTAAGTCAAACACCCTATAAAATTATAATATGAAATATTCATATATAAAGACACATTAAGTTTATTTTTTCAGTAAAGATACTGACCAAAAAAATACCCGTCCAGTAGAGAAAAAGAGAAAATATGACCTGCTACAGCCAATTTCAATTCCACATTTTATTATTGCAATTCTACTGTCAAGAAATAAAATAATCCCTCAAGAGCAAACTGAAATAAATCCAATTATAAATTAAAAACAAGTTTTTGATAAAACAATACACAAAGCCACATTTTTATAGATGTGGATAAGATTTGAAAATAAAAGTATATTGACAAGTTTTAGAGTTAATTCTATCTAGTCTCATCATTAGTTTATTGATAGCTAATGTGGAAATAATCCCATTTGGAATGAGAACAATCTACCCTTTGATATTCAGCTATGCTAATCTTTACATGGAGAAAAACAAGGACTTACCATCGGACAATTTTCACAGGATCTTTCTTAGGCATGATTTGATTAAGCCATGGTTCAATACCTGGAAATTGCTCTATCAATTGATTTTTAATACCCTTAATAACCGAGGTTTTCAACTGGATGCAGTTGGACACATTTTCTTTTTCATCAAATCTGGCAAATGATTTTTTTCCACGGAAAGAAAAAAAGGGCATTGCTAAGCAGAAGAATCAGAAAAATCTAAAAGTTTCTAATTAATCATCTATTCCCAAGCAAGAACTCATGCTTCAAATAATTATGAAAAATTGCTTTTAAAATACCAATTTCCATTTGTCTTATACAGTATCAAACCAACGTTTTAAGACAGTATTAGAATACGTTGGCATGCGTGCTGAAGTTAATGGAGGCAGAGCGATTGTTATACTGGAATCCATTATCAGCTACACAAATGTCTTTTTAAAATCTTTTTTTTTTTTTTAAATCTAAATGAAACCTCACTCATTAAAACACAAAAGGCCAAATCAAGCACAACAAAAGAATGAGCCCAGGCAGGTTACATAGTCTGCTGAGTTTTGTTGTTTTTTTTTTTAAGAAATAATAGTAATAATATTAAGATTCCTATCCAGATTTGTTCAATTAATTTTTCATGCACAAAACCCACCTTCCTTTGCCCATGTTCCCCCTTTGCCTTTTGCATCTATCAAATCTGGAAGATAAACCCACTGAATAGGTTTCCAAGGAATTTTGTCTTCCTTACACTGACTAGCACACAGGGCTATCACGTTGTTTCAAAGACAACGTTAATCTGGCAGCTATGTAATAAGCTTGACAGGCCGGCCGCTTGCTTCCTGTCACGCAGACTCTTTCACTGCCACGACCCAGGAAGTCAAGCCTTCTCTTTTTCAGTTCATAACTAATAAACATATGGTACAGAATGGAGGGCTCTCCTCTCAGCTAAGGAGGTTGCGCCCCTAAATCACAGTGCAAGTATGTGATTGGTAGAAGCCTAGGAATGGAGATAGCACAGCAGGAGGGTGCAGAACAGAGCTAAGGAGAAAGAAAATGGGAGCGGAGGGCCAAACCCCGATTGAGGATTAAGGATGGAAAGCTTAAAGAAGTGTCCAAGTCCGGAGTGAGCATAGTACTATATTAAAAAAAAAATCAGGATGATGGCAGGGAGAGAGAGAGAGAAAGAGGACCTTTGCTCTCACCCTCTTCCCTACCTCAACCCCACCGCCTTTGTGAGCAGCCGATGGAGGCTACTGCGTGTCCTTACTTCTTAAACATGATCCAAGGTGAAGGGGGCGACGATAAGGAACGGCCCGGAATAGGAAGGAAATTGAATTAGTAAGGGCCCCGACACGAGGCAGGCCGGCACTGACAGTCGGAGCTGCTGTCGTTATCCGGAAGGTGAAAGCACTAACCCGCTTTACGGCCCTTGGTGAAATCTGACTACTTCCGCTCCTCTCAACTCCACGTTGACGCTTTTGTCGGCACCTTTTGAGTAACAGCTTACTCTCCATTGGTGGTAGCCAAAAGGGCGGGACTTCAGAAGGGAAAAGTGATCCAGCAGTTTTTCCTGTTTGCTGGAAGAGAAGAATGGAGGAGGAAGGGAATCAATTAAAGCAGCAATTGTGACAGTTGAGTCAGTTACGGGTTCTTCAAAGTGTCAAGATTGTTCGGTCGTTGTTGCCACCTACTACTGTAACAAATTGTTTGTTACGAGAATAGTTTTCTGAGGCAACCGAGTGAATTGGTGCTTATCAAACAGCACGAACCTAGGCGAGCCTCATAGCTTCGTGATAAAATAATGACAAAAGTTGTCAGGTTCAGCAAATACAATTACAAGACATCTAGTTAAATTTGAGTTCCAAATAAAGTGAACACCTTTTAGTGCAAGTATACTTGGTCTACGTTTTGAGCTTGCTTATGCTAAGAACTTACTTGTTTATCTGAATTTAATTGAACAATCTATTTCTTATCTGGTATTCCTAATCATTGGACAATGAACTGGTCTCATAGAATTATTAAATAAGTCATCGGGTTGTTCTCCCTGCTTCACTATGACACTAATTAAAAGCTTAACTATAAATCAAGAATGTAATGGGACATGGCATCACAAACCTTTAATAACAGAACTGGGGTGGGAGTTGGGGGACGGAACAAGCAGATCTCTGAGTTTGAGGCCAGCCTGGTCAACAGAACTAGTTCCAGGATAGCTGGGACTACACAGAGAAACCCTGTCTCGAAAACAAAAACAAACAAACAAACAAAGTTGAATTTCTTGGCAGGCATGACAAATCATGCCCATAATCACACCACTTGAATGGTTGGAGAATGCTTGAGACCCTATCTCAAAAAGAAAATAAAACAAAAAATGCAAAACTAAGGTAATTTCCTTAAAGAATAAAATATAAAAGAATAAAAAAGATTATGACCAATAATAATAGTCATAATCTAAACGAAGACATAAAGAAATACATTTTGTTTGTGTGATTTGTTTTTGAGACAGGGTTTTACCATTTATCCCTAGATGGCCTTGAACTTGTTATGTTGATCAGGCTGGTCTCAGATTCAGATATTCACCTGCCTCTCTCTGCCTTTCTAATACTGGGATCAAAGGTGTGTGCCACCATACTCAGCTTTGTATAACTTTTTAAACAATTTTTTTTTTTTTAGAAAACAAATTATTCTTTTTATTGGTTTTTAATCTGAAAGATTACAAAAAGGAGCATTGAGGGGCAGGGATGCAAATAAAGCCTTGACAGGCACTACTCAATATGTGAGACACAGAAACACTGCATTTATAAAGCAAACACAGCAGTCTCTCTAGGGGTCAAATATTCTAGTCCTCAATGGGGAGATGAACCTTTAAAATTTTCCAAACAAATATACCATTTACATTGCTCAATTGTTTGTGAATAATTGGTGGTTACCATGCCTACCTTGTCTTGATTCTGTAGCATCAACAATCTTCATTTAATAATTTGATACTTTCAAATCAAATCTGCATTGAACAATTATGTTTTTCTTTATAAATTAATAATTCGGTATTCTGGTTTACACATCATTCTTTTGTGAACATCCTTAGCATGTATCTGCGTTACTAACATCAATCAGCACTGAAGCATTTGAAATATTGAGTTTATCAGCATGCAAAACTGAAGCTAAGAGCCTGGCATGGTGTCCCCTAGGTATAATCCTGACACTAGCAAAGCATGGAAGTTGAGGCAGGAAGGTGGAGCTTTCCGTGCCAACTTGGCTACAAAATGAAACTGTCTCAAAAAAAAAATGAAGTTGATGAGCTTCTTACCAAGGATTATACCTCTCCTAGCAATTCTCACACTACTCCTGTAGTCTACCATTGAACAAGTACATTATAAACAGCCATTACTAAGTTTAATGTTAGTGAAAATAGATAATTCATATTAGAACTTATACATATGTTCTTTGGTTTAAAATCCACTCTATAAGGTGAAAATATTAAATGAAAGAGTGTTTACTACACTTACCCTAACAAGCAGCATAACATAGCAACATAGAACACTGTAAAGAGAAACTAGGTTCTTTCCCTTCATTTTCACTGACTGAGAGATGGGCTTTACTGTCGCTGCCCAACTTAGCAAAACAATACACTGCATATTACTAACCTAAGAACAAATTTTTTTTCTACTAAATGCGTATTATTTTTGCATTCACCCATCAAACCACCAGGGTAGTTTGTATATGGCAAAATTGTGTGTAATAAGTATATATTCTACAAGTAAATCAGAGTCCAATTCATTGGACAAAGAAATATTTTGTTGTTTTTCGAGACAAGGTTTCTCTGTGTAGCCCTGGCTGTCCTGCTACTCGCTGTGTAGACCAGACTGACTTCAAACTCAGGGATCTCTGCCTCCCAAGTGCTAAGATTACAAGCGTGTCCCACCACACCTGGATTGAACAACGAAAGTAGTAATAAATCAGCCAAATGTGGGGGCACATGCCTCTAATCCCAGCACTTGGGAGGCAGAGAGAAGCAGATCCCTGAGTTCAAGGCTGGCCTGGTCTACAAAGTGAGTACTAGGACAGCCAGGGCGCCACAGAAAAAAAACCTGTATTGAAAAAGAAACAAAAACAAAACAAAACTCATATCTTGAAATTTCTTTGAAAATGTACTAATGGAGCTGGAGAAATGTTTCCCCAATAAAGAGTACTGGCTGATTTCCCAGAGGACCTGGATTTGATTCCCAGAACCCACATAGCAGCTTACAACCATCTATAACTCCAGTCCTTGGTACTCCAGTGCACCATTCTGTCCTCTGTGAGCACCAGGCATGCATGCAGACAAAACACCTATACACATAAGAAAATAAAATAATTTAAAACTACTAATTTTACTTATTCAAAAGTATTATGCCAAAAATTCATATTACTAGAAACAATAACTTTCTTTTCCTCATGAAGTCAATTTCTTAGTAGCATGCATTCCTAGTGCTTACATGATGGAATTTTGGGGAGGGGGCTTTTGGTTTGGGGACTTTTTGTATGTTACTGGTGGTGGTACTGGGAATGGACCGAAGGCAGAGTGCATGCTAGGAAAGCACTCCACTACTAAGCTACATTCTCATTCCTTTTTTCCTGTTTTTTTTTTTTTTTTTTTTTTTTTTTTTTTAATTTTGAGATAGAGTCTCACTAAGTTGCCCAGGGTAGCGTTGAACTTGAGATCTTTCTCTCTCAACTTCCTGAGTATCTGGGATTATATGCCTATGCTATCAGACTGGGAGTGGCAGCTGTTGCTTGGTTGCTTATAATTTTTGTTTTTCTTTTGTGTTGTTGTTTTTGTTTGAGGCACATCCTTACTCCATAGGCTGACCTGGAATTCTGTAAGCTCAGGCTGACCCCAAACATGACACTCCTGCTCAGCCTCCTAAGTAAACAGTCATCAACCACCACACAATTCAGTGGCACAGCAATACCTAGTATGTGTCATGCATGCACAACACACACACACACACACGCAGAAACACACAGATGGAAACACAGGGATGAATAGGGCTTTCTGCGTATGACCCCAGAAAATAAAAATAACAAAACATTGTTATATACAGTGTAATAATGATGTGAATTCTACTTCTCCAAGATTATGTTTTGGAGTTTGCTCCTGAGAAAGAACTTACCTTTAGTATAATTATTTACCTATTTTAGGTGTAGATGTGCCTATGAGCACACCACAGGGCATATGTGGGTAGAAGGCAGCTTGTAGGAGTCATAGCTCCCCTTCTACCATTGGAACCTAGGAATCAAACTCATTTGGTCAGGCTTAGCATAAGCATCTTTATCTGACACATAATCTTGGAGAAGTTTTATTATCTTCTTGATAATTAAAAATTTCAAAATTAAAAATTGAGGTAGGTAGTGGTGGCACACACCTTTAATCCTAGTACTCAGAAGGCAGAGACAGGTGGATCTCTGAGTTCAAGGACAGCCTATTCTATGGAGTGAGTTTCAGTACATACAGGGCTACACAAAAAAAAACCCTGTCTTGGAAAATAAAAAGTTGAAGTAATGATGACTCACCCTTAAGCTCAACACTTGAGAGGTAGAAAGAAAAGAATCAGAAGTCTAAGGCCAGTCTAAGAAATATGAGACTGTCTCAAAAATACAAAAAGGAAAACTAAAAATGAACTTCCAGCCCAGATTGGGTAGTATAGGCCTGTAATCCCTGCACTCAAGAGGATGACGACTTTCACTTTCAAGGCGAATCTAGGCAGTATAGTGAGGATATCTTAACAAAAACAAACAAACAAAAAATTGACCCTGAAAATTAAGCTTCATCTATTCATCATAAACAGTTATATAGTATTTAATGCTTTTGATATATGATATCTCTGTCCTATAATTTATAAATAAATATTCTCTGCATCTTATTTTACAAAGATCCCAATGTCCACATAGGACAGGACATAATTCCCAAGCCAATCATGTATTTTACTAAAAGTTTTAATATGCATTAAACACACAGTTTGTGTTTGTCCATTTAGGATTTTGAAAGTGTTTTATCGTTGTGATACCAAGGCTCTAAAGTACAACTCGGGGAAGCACTTCTTAGGCAGCAAGCATAGCACCAAAACCCTTTACAGAGTCTAAAAAAGAAAGGTTCCCTTAGGAGATAGGGTACAAGGTTGAACACTGAAGAAGCTGCTTTCACTGCAAGAAAAAATTGGGCCACTGCCAGACCCTTGCTGGGCCTCCCAGTCTCTCAGAATCTATAGCATGGAAAGTCTCCTCTTAGGTTCGTATTTCCCACGAACTGTTTCTCAGCCCTGTACTTTTGAGGCAGCTGCAGCCTGACTTTCTATCCCCTACTGAATCAAAACACACCTAATAATCACAGCACTCTCCCCAGTGCCTCCAACTAATTCTGAAAAGCTTAAGTGAGAAAGTATATTGTTACATCTTGTCTAGATCTTTATATACCAAGCAATGTATGTAATGTCAGGGAAGTAAACAACTCCCACCTCCAGTCTCAAACACAGCTACATTTGGAGACCTGAGAGTTCCTATCTATCAGAAGACTATCAGGACTCACCAAACAGCCAGACTGGTGATGAGCCAAACTCACTGTGCCTCGCTCACACCCTTGTTTTTGTCTATCATTGTCAAACATGAAGCCAAACAGTTTGACTTGTTGGGACTGTGAGCAAGGTGCTCTCCCACCCCTTTTTTTCTTAGAGAATTTCATACAATGCATTTTGACCACATTCACTCCCAAGTCCTGTCCCAAACTCCTCCCAGATTCATAACACCCTCCCTGCCCTTTTTTCTTTTTTATTATTTATTTTTATTTCATGTGCATTGGTGTTTTGCCTGAATGTATGTCTGTGTAAGGGTGCCATATCCCATAAAATGAGTTATAGACAGTTCTGAGCTGCCATGTGGTTGGCTGGGAATTGAATCCTGGTACTCTGGAAGAGCAGACAGTGCTCTTTAACCACTAAGCCATCTCTCCAGCTCCTGGGCATTTTCTCTAATAAGTTATTGATGTGAAGAGCCCAACCTACTACGGGTGATGCTGTTCCCAGAGCTGGTGGTTCTCAGTTCTATGAGAAAGCAGGCTAATCAAGCCATGAGAAACATTCCAGTAAGCGGCACCCCCCATGGCCTCTGCATTAACTCCTGCCTCCAGGTTCCTGCCCTATTTGAGTTCCTATTATGGCTTCCTTCAGTGATAGTACGCAAGTGTAAGGCAAATAAACCCTTTCCTCCCCAAGTTGCTTTCTGGTCATGGTGTTTCATTGCAGCAATAGAAACAATAACTTAGACACTAGCCATTAAATATATGATAATTAATCTACAACCCAGATACTCACCCCCACCAATTCCCTGTCATGTTATTTTTAAAGCAAGTTAAGTCTAATTTGCACTGCTTGTGCTCTCATGGGTCTGAGGCCATCTCATCTACTGCAGCATGGTTGACATATCAGGGGCCACATCAAAACTGTCTGTAACTCATTCCATGGGCTATGATACCCTCACATAGACATACATTCAGGCAAAACACCAATGCACATGAAATAAAAAGAAAGAATAAAAAAAAAAGAAAAGAAGGGGGGTGGAGAGATGGCTCAGAGGTTAAGAGCACTGGCTGTTCTTCCATAAGTCCTGAGTTCAATTCCAGTCAACCACATGGTGGCTCACAATGAGATCTGGTGCCCTCTTTTGGCCTGTAGGCACACATACATTCAGAACATTGTATGCATAATCAATAAATCTTTTTTAAAAAAGAAAAGAAAATGTCCTACAGCTGGATCTTACAGAAGCATTTTCTCAGTTGAGGTTCCCTCCTTTCAAATGACTCTGGCTTGTGTCAAGTAGACATAAAACTAGCCAGGACACATCAAAATATTCATGCTACAATTGCACACATGGACCAATTTGCCACCACAGTCATTAGTGCAGTTAACATGGCTCACAACTGGACAAACTGGTTGATGACACCTCCTTCCCAGATTACATAGAACCTTCTAGTACTATGAAAGCTGATTGGCAGGGAGGAAGCATCCTGGTACATACCAACTTGCTTTTTCCATGTCTTATGAGCAATGTGTGCATGCTCTTCAGCAATGGGGTCTAACCATCAGGTTCTGGTGAGCAACAAAGAGTAATGGCAAGAGCCTGTATTATTTTCGGGAATCCCTGTGTCTTCCCTGACCAACAATTCAAGGGGAGGTACCCCACACCTGGCACTGGGCTTTTTATTTGGTAACCTATGGCTTCTGGGAACATAATACCCTGTGTAGGGTAACTTAAACTCTTTGGAGTACAAGTTACTTGTTGAAATGGGCAAGTTACTTAAACTCTGTCTTCTCATCTGTAAACTGGGGTCTCTATGTTGTGAAGGTGCTAGGACAACTGTGAAGTGTCAATCTGCAGGAGATAAGGAAGCTTGGTTAAACATAACTCAGTAGCTGAGGTTGGTTCACACTTCAATAGTCTAACCTCAAATAGTTTATTTTATGATTTTTTTTCCAAGGCGGGGTTTCTCTGTGTAGCACTTGCTGTCCTGGAACTCACTATGTAGACCAGGTTGGCCTTACTCTAACTCACAGAGATCTGCTTATCTCTGTCTCCCAAATGCTGGAATTAAAGGCGTGTGCTACCATCACCCTGTTATTTTAGGCATATTTAAAGCACAGCATAATTTGGAAAAAAAAGGTTTCTGGTGATAATTAACTCAATCCCATGTGTACAACAAAGCATAAGACATAACTACACCAAAACTCTTATTAAAGTACAACTGACAGGGGCTAGAGAGATGACTCAGTGGTTAAGAGCACTGACTGCTCTTCCAGAGGTCTTGGGTTCAATTTCCAGCAACCACATGAGAGCTCACATCTGTCTGTTACTCCAGTTCCAGTTATCCAACACCCTTACACACACACATACAAGCAGGCAGAACAGCAATATACTTAAAAAAATAAAAAGTACAAGTGACATATTCCATGAAGATTAGTTCTATAGATTAACTGAGAAACAAACTCAACATAAACAAGCTTATGATAAGTGTCTGGGGGAGGATAACACTATAGATTGGCTGAGACAAACAAGCTCAAGATAAAGGTCTGGGGAATTCAGTATAGCCTGGCCACACAGCACAAAGGTCACCAGGCTATTAGCCACCTCTGTCTCCAGCCTTCTGGTCAGAAAACAGGTTAGGCAGCTTTCTCTTTGAAAAGACAACCCCGCATGCTTAACATTCCTGGCTTCCCTAGTGTTTGTCTGTGAGTTCAAGGACCACATGAGTAAAAAAATGGGAGAGCTTAATAAGAAAGGAGGGAAATAAATAAATAAAATACAATAAAATAGCAGTTAGCAATCATACAATTAACTGTCTACATAATACACATAAGTCTGTGTATAAATATACATATATAGTTTAAATAAGATTTTTTTCATGTGGGCTAACAGTGCTTCCTCCAGGATCCAAAGACCATCTAGCAAAAACTCCAACACCAGGCATAAGAAGGCTTCTTTTGAGTTGGTCAGAGTTGTCCACCAGATTCCCCAAAGATTAGAAGCTATTATTATTTTGCTTATTTCACTCCATAGGTAAAATTCATCTTGACAATTTCTTTTCATGTCAAATAAGAGAAAGATAGAGGAAAAATTCCATAAGATTTCATTGTTTTGAGTGGCTAGAGGACATTCCATAATATGTGTGTGCCCCAATTTATTTAAGCAGTTCTCCCCACCTTCCTTGTTGTCTACCTCCTCTTCCCTTTTCATCCCTCCCTTTCTCCTCTTCCTCCTCCTTTTCTGGCTCTTGGATTTGTTTGCTTGGTTGTTTTAAGATAGGGCCTTTCCTCTGGTATCTCAGGCTGGCTTTAAATTTACAATGTTGCCAAGGATAACCTTGAACTCTTGATATCCTCCTGCCTCCATGTTTCTAGCGCTGGGATGACGGATATTACTACCATACCCCATATACAGGCAGCTAGAGATTGAGTCAAAGGCTTTGCGTTGGTTGAGTACTCTACCAACTGTGCTGACCCCAAGCCATAATCATAACCATAATGATCAAGTCCCCACAAGAAGATGGTTAGGCGGAATGAAATCACAAAACCCCAGCAACCCTGAGTGGCTCTTCAAATTTTGAGGTCAGAGCCCTATGCCCTGGAAACCATATTCTTTAGAAGTCCTTAACTACACTAACCGGAGCATCATCAGTGTGTTCACCACACCCAACCCTATTCTCAGAGGAAGGAAGTCAAGAAGAAACTTGTGTGTGGAAGTTAAACCCACACTTCTTTCACAGTACTTTTCTCCATGCTCCAACCCTTATACTCTTGCCCTCTTTCAGGATTTTCCTTGAGCCTTGCAGAGAGGGGATGACCAGGATTATAAAGCCTTCCGACTAAGATTACATATTTATAGTCACTCTCAGCCCTTTAAGAAGAGAGCTTATGAAGTTCAAAGGGGAAAGTTGGGGTGGGGTAGGGGAGGAATGGGGAGTGGATGGCATCCAAACACACTATATGCATGTATGAATATTTCTTTTAAAAAGAAGTTTCACTGATTGTTTGAAAGCAGCCCAGGACTATTGGTGTAATCATAAATATTAAGCACCCATGCACATATAGACAGCTCTAATTGGATTCACTGGGAGATTTCAAAGAAGGAGGACCTCAAGGTGGGATGGAGAATACGTTGGGGATGGTCAGGGGGACATTGGAGGGAGAAATGGGAGGTAAACATGACCTTAATGCATTGGTATTACATGTGTGAAATTTTCAAAGGATAAAAAGCCCCACACTTCCCCGAGGTTCTCCCAACTCTTAACATCAACCAACAGGAGGCCCATGCGCTCCAAGTATGGTCTCAGAGCAAAGCAACTGTCAAACTTAATTTTTTCCCTTAACAACAGAAGTCAAAGTGTTATCCCAAATATTCTCTGTTCCCTATAGCCTCACTATCACTGTCTGCCTTGAGTCCATCAGGGACCATTCTTCTTGGAACATCTGTCTTATGAAATTGGAAAAGGTGCTATTTGTAGAGAGAAATGGAACCAGCAGGAGGGGAAAGGGGGAACAGCTAAGGGTGATGTAGGGTGAATATGGGTGCCAGGTTATACACACACCAAATGTCATAAGGAAACTCATATTGTATCCCGAGTTAAAAAATAATAATAAAAAGCACAGCTGTCTCCATTTAAGTTCATCATCATAAGAAGCCCCAGACTCCAAAGCTACCCAACATCTAACTCACATTTCCATTTGAATCTGTACATCCTCCACTCTGTCCCCATCTCCCATGTTTCCCTAACTGGTGAAATCTTTCCACTATATCTTCTGGAATTCATATACATCATAAACAAAAGCCATAGTCTCAGTTTCCTTTCCCTGTGCTCCCTTTGTCTTATTTTTTTTTTCTTTTTTTGGTTGTTTTTTTTTTTTTGTTTGTTTGTTTTGTTTTGTTTTGTTTTGTTTTGTTTTGAGGCAGGGTTTCTCTGTATAGCCTTGGCTGTCCTGTACTTGCTTCATAGACCAGGCTCTCCTTGAATTTACAGAGATCCGCTCGCCTCTGCCTTTGACAGTGTTGGGATTACAGGTGAGCACCTGGCCTTCATCTTATTCTTAAAGACTCTTGGATCCTTCCTGAAGACAGTCATTTCTCTGCAGCTGTTTTTTTCTCCTACAGGCTAGAGCAATAAGTTTTGTTTTACTGAAACTTACATAACACTCCTAAGTATTGCATATGTTAATGGTATTTGGATATGGGATATTTAGAAGATACTAAGGATTGGATGAGGTCTTGAGAGTTGGTCCCTCATGATGTATTAGTTGCTTTACAAAAGGATGAAAGAAGTTAGCCAGGTCTCTCTTCTCACAGTGTAATGCTTTCTGCCATGTCATCACCATCTCTCAAGGATTTTATCCTGCTTTTGGACCTCCAGAACCATGGGCTAACTTAACCACTTTTCTTCATAAAGTACACAGTTTATTGTATTTAGTTATGGCAACAGAAAATGGATAATGCACATCCAAATTATACTATCTACCCATTTTGTGTAGGTCCAGATAGTTGAAAGTGACTAGGGAAAAACAGAACCATGCTGAATGACTTCATTTTAAATTCATGAATGTGAATCTTAAGTGGTCTCTTAATGCTTCCTGGCAATCATGTATCACTAGATTAGTGCTGTCCAACATAAATTTCTGCAGTGATGGAAATGTTCTATAATCTGTGCCACCTGAAACAGTAGCCCTGAGTACATATGGCTGATATCTGTCTTAGTCCATTTGTGCTATTCTAACTAAATATCTGAGGCATGGTAGTTTTTACATAATAAGAATTCATTTCTCTCTCTCTCTCTTTTTTTTTCCAGAGCTGAGGACCGAACCCAGGGCCTTGCGCTTGCTAGGCAAGCGCTCTACCACTGAGCTAAATCCCCAACCCCAAGAATTCATTTCTCACTTATTTCTCATTGCTGTTTGTTGTCAGTAAGTGGAAATCAGTGTATTTGTAGCTGAATAATACCACAAACTGGTAAGATTTAAAGAAAAGAGGCTTATTTTGGCTCACAGTCCTAGAGGTCTAAGGACAGCAGATGCATCTGGTGAAGGCCAAGGTACTGCAGATTATCACATGACAAGAGACAGTGTCTCCCTTTGTAGGTCAGGCTGGCCTTAAAGTGACTGTCCTCATGCCCCAACCTCCCATGTGCTGAGATTTAGAGGGACCATCTTGAACGATGAACCATCTTGTAGCAAACACAGAGGTCCTTGTGCTCACAGATAAGCACTAGGGAAACCAGGAATGTTAAGTATGCAGGGTTGTCTCTTCAAAGGGGGAGCTGTATAACCTGTTTTCTGACCAGAAGGCTCTGTCCCAGAGGTGGTTAATAGCCTGGTGACTTTTGTACTATCTGTATGGTCTGGCGACAGTAGACTGTTAGGTTTATCTCAGTCAGTCCATAGTGCTATCCTACCCAAGACCCTAAAGAACATCTTTTTTTTTTTTTTTTTTTACCTTGAAATTGCCTCCTTAGTTAATATATAGAACATGCCTTTATGGAGGATATCACTTTTCCTTTTCACGAGTTTTGATGTAGCTGGCTGGTGCATGCCTGTAATCCAAGCACTTGGGAGGCAAAACCAAGTGGATCTCTGAGTTCATAGCCAGCCTGGTCTATCCAGAACAGCCAGAGAGCTACACAGAGAAACCCTGTCTCAAAAACAAATAAACATCTAATTTAATGCATGTCTTAGGCTTTGTTATGCACACAGGATTAAGTTAATTATCACCGGGATTTTTTTTTCCCAGATCTTGCTGTGCTTAAATATGTCTGAAATAAACTTCCTGGTGTCAGACTCTCAAATTTTGAATCAATGCCAGCCACTGAGCTGTGTTGAACCTGACTTCCCTCTAGCCTCACACCTATAGACACTCCGATGGATACACTTCTGTCTATGGTGTTTTCAGAGACTCCTCACAGGAACCATAATCACTGTCTCTTTATAAAGAGAACAAAAGCAAGTTGTACAAAATAACCTCAAGAGACTCAATAAAACTGTCAAATCCATCATAATTTAACCTGTGCTTCTTTAGTCAATCACTACTCATTTGCTGAAAGTTAGATGAGTGAGCACAGAAGATACAGAAAGTTTGGGTGGGCATTTCCTTCATTTCTTTTACACCAGAGGTAGAGGACTTAGATAAATTTTCTCTTCTAATCAAAACTGCATTATTTTTCCTACGCTTTCTTTTTTTAAGTTTTTATTCGTTTATTTGTTTGTTTTTCAAGACAGGGTTTTTTTGTGTAGCCTTGGCTGTCCTGGACTTGCTTTGTAGAACAGGCTATCCTCTAACTCACAGAGATCTGCTTGTCTCTGCCTCCCTGATTGCTGAAATTACAGACTTGTGCCATCACAAACAAAAAAATTTTACAGCAATCATTCCCAGTGACCTACTTGTTAGGACCATGAAATGATGATGTGCACAACAGATTTTATATGAAAGAGGTTTATTAGATGGAGATGAAGAGAGAGAGAAGGAGAGAAGGGGGAAGGGAGGGGAGCGCTCCAACAGAAAAAGGGCAGAGTGTAGGAGAGCAAGAGAGTAAGAGGGCAAGAGAGCTACAAAGTGGCAGGTTGATCCTGTTAAGGAGCAACTTAACCACACCTGCCAAGTGCTATACCTGGTGGGTGACATATGATGATATCATAGGTTTCTAGGCAACCCAGAAGCAGGCCGCCTAAATATTAACATTCCTTCCTTTTTCTATAATTAAAAAATGAGGAGCTTGTGCTGCTTCTCATGTAAGGCAAGTTAAAGTATATAAATGTAGGTTCATTGGAAGCAGCTCTTGGTTGCCATGCAGGGAGGTAAGAGCGAGAGAAAAATAAATAGCAACAAAATGTCCAGATTATATGGTCAAGAGAGTTCAGGATAGAGGGTTGCCAGTAGAGTTGCCAGCCACACAAGGCAGCAGGTAGGGACTGAGAAATGCTTGGAAGAACCTGTAGCTACTTGTCCTGGTCCTCAAGCACACCATTCCGGCCTTTTGTTAGTAATAAATGAATAGCAGGTGTAGATTCTCTTCTGACTACTTCCTGCTGACACTGGGGTTGCTGTAGAGAGGTAAAAAGGCTGAAATGCTGGCCATGTCCAGGAAGAACAGTCTGTTTTGATGCTGTCCAGGGTCTGTGAGAACATCCATGGCTGGGAGGGAAAGTGCAGATCCAGCTTGATGGAAGTCTGTGAGGTCAGACTGGAACACCTGTGGTAGCTGCTTTGGCTCTGTTGTGGATATAAGAAATACCTGGATCTGACAGGACACTGGAACATAATAATAGGCAGAAGACAAATTTAAGTAGGTTCTGGAGAAAATTTCTTTAGGTATATGTTTAAAACTTTTGGGAGAGCAAAGAGAGGTGAAAGGATTGGATCAAAGAGACTTGAACATGGGAACCCCCATTTACCTGAGGGAGCCTCTATTTACCCAATCATTGGCAGTAATTAAAAATATTTTGCTTTGGATCTGTCATCTAAGGAAATTGAGGCCAAGTTTGGCTACAGAAGTGTGTATGTGTATGCTTAGAGGCTCTTAATGTAGGTACTAGGTGTAGAAATCTGAAATTCTCCAGAAGACATCCCAGAGGAGAATCTGGAGGACTGGACAAATGGACTATTCCCATTGGGCAGGTAGGAGTCAGTGACCTGTCAAGGCATCCCAAGAGCAAGGTTTGACTCAGTAGATTGGTATAATCTGTTCCAACAGCTCGTCAGTGTTGGCCAGAGTCCAAGGGCACAGTTTCCCATAGGTTTACTTAGTGCTAGGACTTTTGTAGACGAGCAAGAGGGGAAGGGAGAGAAACCATGCCAGTAGTGGGAAAATCTTACCCAACGGAGAAGAAGGACCTAGATGAAGGGTTTGGTGAGAGCAGTAGCAAGCATTTGCATCGACCAAAAGTGAAGACCCACCAACTGGCTAGTGTTGGGTGTACGAATGTAGCAACTGGGAGCCAGGAATTCGTACCAAACAGAAGGGAAGGCTCACTAATCAGCTAGTGTTGGATGTAGGACTGTAGCAATCAAGTAGCCAGGAAGGGGACGTCCCAAAACCAGGGAAAGGCGAGGAATCCAAACCTCTGAGATAGCCAATAGGTGCAGTACTCATCTGGAGCCTAATTTACCTGAGAGGAGGATTCAGGTGGATTTCCTGCAGCTTACAAGAATTAGTTTTTAAGTTTTACAAAGGCAATTTGTCTTAACAGAATAAGCATTCTTTAAGGTGAGCTTTGAAAAGGCAGAAGCCTTTCATGAAGTAGAAGGGACAGAAGCTCACTTGATCTTAACCTTTAAAATGTTTACACATTATGGAGATTTAAAGGAGATTTAAAATCTTGAGCTTGGAACCATGATAGTGTGTGGTATAGTGGAATGTTTTTTAATTAGAGTTAGATTAATAAATCAGAGCTCTATTGATAAAGGCCAAAACTCTGGACAGTCAATATAACAGTGGCATAGCAACAGGAGGAAATATTAAACATTTTTACCTATTTAGGATACCTTAAATAACCTTAAACCTTGCAACCTTTTTACCAACCTTGAAACACTTTCTTAGACCCTCAGAAAACATTTTTCTTAGGTCTTTGTATCTAGTTATTTACCATGAGACATAGGTGAGACTGCTATGAACATTTATTGTCCTTTAACTAACGGGATGGTAAAAGGTTACACCTGAGTCCTGTTTCTTGAGTCTGGCAACAGAGCATATTGTGTGTAGGCCTGACAGGCCTTGGTTTCCTGCATATGAAGAGAACTTAGAAGTTATCTGAAGTTGGCAATATGTTCGTGGGACCCCAGTGTGAGGCCAAAACCTGCAATTTTACCCTGGGCTGGGCAAGTGTAATGGAGGTCACTGAATCTAGGAGCCATTTGTCCTCCACCAGGCCAAGTAGCTCGAAGGCTGGAAGTGTCTGTGCCTCTTGTGCTGGTTGACCCTCCTTGGCTGGGCACAGAGGACAAGCCTGCATGGGAGTATTTTGACTTCCAGAGGCCAGTCTGCCAGCAGGCAGTCATGGCTTGTTGAGGCAGCTATGGGACCAGTGTCCTGTTTGGCTGCATTTAAAATAGCTACCTGGCAGAGATGACTTTAAGCCTAAAGTCATCCCCGGCAAGATGGGGCATTGCAGACCTCTTGTTTTCTGTATGGGAATGCTGACAGCCTCGGAGCAGCAGCCAAGGTCTCGAGCTTTTGCTGTAGATGAGCTTATTGGAAAGACTCCTCTCATTATTTTTACAGACTCCTGTATGGTGACTCAGGGACCATCCTCAACTGTTCAATTAGATAAACAGTGAGACCATGTCTGCATCTGTAGGACTATAAATATATTTTGAACATGTTAGAGGACTTGATCATCTATGAGATGACTGACTATTAACTTGCATTTGTTAACCATTAAATATTGTGACTTTAGTTTTAGCCCCTGTTAAATTGGAGCCTTAATAGTCTATTAAAATGAGAGCATAAGAGTTTTCTGTATGATTTAGTATATAAAAAGTTCATAGCTTATAAAAGTCTAAGACTATACTATAGATTAATAATATAACCATTTTTAGAAAACAAAAACAAGCATATTTTAACCTTTTGATAGTGAATATATAACACAATGATTAAGTTTTAACATAAATAAATAAACAACTCTAAAATTAATAGAATGTAATTTAGAGTACTGGTAAAAATTGTACATAGTAACCCCTGAGTGATGAGTTTTAAAACCAACAATATAATAGAACAGTATAAAGCAATTTTGAAATTACATTTGAATTTATTATAGCAAACCTATTAGCCAGAAGCCTAGTGGTGAATCTGGATCATAGGCAGCTCATGGCAGGAGAAACAGCACTTATTAATTTAGGAATTAATAAAGACATAGACAGTTAGATGTACATTTTATTTTTTTGTTTTGTTGTGTTTTAATTTAATTTTATTTTATTAATTACACTTTATTCACTTTGTATCCCCCCATAAGCCCCTCCTTCCTCCCCTCCCAATCCCACCCTCCCTCTACCTTCTTCACGCATGCCCCTCCCCAAGTCCACTGATAGGGGAGGTCCTCCTCTCCTTCCTTCTGATCTTAGTCTATCAGATCACATCAGGAGTGGCTGCATTGTCATCTTCTGTGGCCTGGTAAGGCTGCTCCGCCCCAGGGGGAGGTGATCAAAGAGCAGGCAAATCAGATTATGTCAGAGGCAGTTTCTCTTCCCATTACTATGTAACCCACTTGGACACTAAACTGCCATGGGCTACCTCTTTGCAGGGGTTCTAGGTTATCTCCATGCCTGGTACTTGGTTGGAGTATGAATCTCTGGGAAAACCCCTGTGTTCAAATTTTTTGGTTCTGTTACTCTCCTTGTGGAGTTCCTGACCTCTCCAGTTCTTACTATTTCTCACTTCTTACATAAGATTCCATGCACTCTGCCCAACAGTTGGCCATAAGTCTCAGCGTCTGCTTTGATAGTCTGTAGGGCAGAGCCTTTCAGAGGCCCTCAGTGGCACATTCCTGGGTTGTTTCCTGTTTTCTTCTCCTTCTGATGTCCATCCTCTTTGCCTTTCAGGATGGGGACTGAGCATTTTAGTCAGGGTCCTCTTTCTTGATTAGTTTCTTTAGATGTACAGATTTTACTAGGTTTATCCTATGTTATATGTCTATATGAGTGAGTATATACTGTGTGTGTCTTTCTGCTTCTGGGACAGCTCACTCAGGATAATCCTTTCCAGGTCCCACTAGATGTACATTTTAAATTAGCTTAATTTGAATAGATCTTTATAACTTTGAAATTTTAGCATTATGTAAAATTTATTTTGAACCAGGGTTGAATCATATATATTGTAAAATGTAAATTTGAATTTTTATAAAAATGCGAACCAATTTAAAATGAGATTTGTTGCTGCCCTAGTCTAAAAGGAGATAAAATAAACAGAGAATTAATTATGATTCAAATTGTTCATACCACATGGTCACCTTAAGTTTTACAGTTTAAGTTTTTTTTTTGTTTTGTTTTGGTTTTTTTTGTTTTTTTTGAGAGTATAAAAAGAAACCAGAGAGTATATTTACTGAGGTGGCAGAGAGAAACAGACAAGACTTTGAGAAAAGAGAAATAGGAAATTGTTTTTACTTCACAGATTGCTCTCTGTGTTAGTGGATATCACTGAATATTAGACATTTGAGTAGGGCAAATATAGGTGTAGAAGCCAGGTTTCCCTAAGAGGAGAGAATAAGAGGAAGCCGTTCCTGTGAATGAGAAAGGGGAAATAGGAATGGACCATGCGGCTAGTGGTTCATCAACCAAAAAGCAAGGCAGGTCATGGGCTTAGACTGGCTAAGCTGTAGAATCTAGTTGCCTGGTACCAGGGCTTTATCATCGGTAAGGCTGAGTTCTTGTAGAGGAAATCTCATCCATGGGAAAGGAGAAGGGTAGGAGGTAGGAAGGGGTGCAGTGGCCTTTTAGGGCCTATAAGAGACTGCAGTTCTGCAGCTCTGAAAACAGTGAGACAAAAATAAAATAGTAAAAGCAGCTGCTAGTGGGAGAAACCACAGTGGTTTTTTTGTTTGTTTGTTTTCTGTTTTGGGTTTTTTTGTTTTGTTTTGTTATGTTTATAACCAAGATGGCTGCCAATCATGTGACTGCCCTTGCTTGCCCTTAGTTAAGATGGCAGTGAAAACTTGTGCTTGCCCTTAGTGGAGATGGCAGTGAAGGCATGGCTCCGCTCTCCTTATTCCAAATCAACATGGGAGCTAGCCATGTGCTGTGCATGGCCATAGAGGCATAGTGAGACCGGGTGCTTGCTGGTAGGATGGCTGTCCTGGCCGGGTTCAAAACTCTCTGCCTCTGTATGGCATGGCTGATTGGAAGGCTGTGCAACTGAAAACCCTCCTCTGCAAGCCAACCTCTCAAGGCAGGCATTCTTCAGGATGTTTAAAACTTAGCCTGTGGGAACTGAGGCAGAGCACGATCTAAAGCCATCTGTATGTGTGCAGGGTCCCAGCAATTGCTTACCTAACAACAATAGTTTAGAAGCAGGCTTGGTCTTTGTACGAAGCAGCAGTTTCAGCATCTGGTGTTGAGTGTTTTAGTTTCCACAAGCTGATTCTAGTGCTGAGTAAGTGTCTGCCTTGTCCAGGGTGCTCAGAGCCTTGAGCAGAGGGAGGGACAGGTATCTGCGGTAAGGACAAGGTAGTTGAGAGAAAGTGTAGGTTTTAAGGCATATATGGTTGAGTGGTGGTTAGCGATAGGTAGAACAGAAAAAAAAATCTGTTGCAGGCATCATGGTCTGATTAAAGGGGTCCTGGCATGACCAGATCAAGTGCTCCCAGTAGAGCCCTTCTTGGCCAAATGCACCAATGTTAGGAACAATGGAATGATGATGCACACAACAGATTTTATATGAAAGAAGTTTATTGGATGGAGATGAAGAGAGAGAAAGAGAGAAGGAGAGAGCAAGATATGATGGGGGAATGGAGGGGGCACCCTGGCAGGGAAAGGGAGAGAGCCCTAGAGCAAGAGAATAAGGGGGCAAGAGGTGAGACACATGATGGCATCATAGGTTGCTAGGCAACCAGAAGCAGGCTGCCTAAATACTAACAGTACTTACTTCAGCTAGGCCCCTCATTCTATATATATATATATATATATATATATATATATATATATATATATATATAGCATACCTTTTTTTTTTCTTCAAAAAAGTTGTCATAATGCAGCTCCGGCTAGCCTGAAACTCCCTATGCTGAACTCACAGAACTCTGCCTGCCCTTCCATCTGCAGCACTGGAATTAATGTCTTGCACTACCATTCCTAGCCATGGTTCTGCTTTTTTTTTTTTTTTAATGCATGTGTGTACACAAGTATTCATGTGTCTCAAGGCCAGAGGACAACCTTAGATGTCCTCCTCAAAAATGTTGTCCACCTCCTTTGAGACAGGTTCTTTGACTGGACTGGATGGCCAGAAACCCCCAGGGCTCCTCCTGTCTCCTTTCCAGGCACTCAGGTAATGGTTTACACATCACCACACTAGGCATTTTTATGCCAGTTCTGAGGATCAAACTCAAGACTTCACGCTTGTGAGGGCAACCACTTTACCAACTGAGCTGTCTACCCAGCCCCTGTTTTTGTCTATCTAGGTTACTACATTCACACTAACAACATTTGGAAGCCAGCACTTTCCTTTTTTTTTCCTTTTAACTGTAGGTTTTAACTTTAGACTAACTTGAGGGGAAGGACAGGTCAGGTGGTTACAGAGGTCACCAACTAGCTTTTTTTTTTTCCTGAATGCAATTCTGTTTTGAACATTTTGTTTGCATAATTAATTATACATAATAATATAACTCATTATGATATTTTCATTTGGGCATGTAATGTATTTTGAGCATATCCATCCCCCACTACCCTCTCTTGTTCCCTTCCCACTCCTGCTGAACCCCTTCCTCTTCTCAGTTTGTCCCTCTAATTCCAGGTTTGGGTTTTGTTTCGTTTGGTTTGGTGACCCAATGAGTTGAATTAGGATTACTTACAAGACCAAGAGCATGGGTAAGGAGTTTAGAGGAACATACCATTAGCTATTAACTCTCTCAGAAGAAAATGCCTCTCCATTTTCCAGCAACCACTGTCTATAGATCCTCACTGAAGGGTTGATCCTAGTGAGCCCCTCCTCCACACAACTGTTAGTTGTTTATAAATCCTTAGGAGGAGATTGGGATTTGTGAATTCTCCACCCCCATGAAGGAACGTCGACCAGTCCAATCTTCTGCAGGTCTTATTCAGGTAATCACATTTGCTGGGAATTCAACAGTGTGACAGCCAAGTCCTAGGCAGAAGGAAGAGATCCAGTTTCCCAGCCCTTCCTCTTTCTCGTTCTTAAATTGTTTCTTCCCCCTGAGACATTCCATGAGCTTTAGAGGATAGTATAGATGTCCCACTTAGGGCTGAGTATATGAAATTATTTAATTACCTACAGATATCTCTTGCTCTTTGTGCTTACTCTTTTTTTCTTTTTTTTTAGTTTTTCAAGATCGGGTTTCTCTCTGTAGCCTTGGCTGGTTTGGGCTTGCTTTCTAGACCAGGCTGGCCTCCAAGTCACAGAGATCCCCCTGCCTCTGCCTCCCCAAGTGCTGGGATTGCAGGTGTGTGCTACCATGCCTGGCTGCTCTTTGTGTTTATTCATTCTGAG
Source organism: Meriones unguiculatus (assembly GCF_030254825.1). Classification (NCBI taxonomy): domain Eukaryota; kingdom Metazoa; phylum Chordata; class Mammalia; order Rodentia; family Muridae; genus Meriones; species Meriones unguiculatus. The sequence goes on along the minus strand of NC_083369.1, from coordinate 77,813,482 downwards.
ATTTTATTTTTTTCTGTTTTGCTCAAGCAACTTTCTCTTGCAAGTTTTAATTTAGTTTTTTTTTAGGCATTTTAGGTAATATGGTAAGGCATAGATCCATTGTCTTTAACAGGATCTCACTATATAACTGTAGCTGTCCTGGAACTCTATACATAGACCAGGCTGGTCTCAAACTCACACAGATCCACCAGCCTCTACCTCCCTAGTACTGGGCTTAAAGGCTTCTTACCAGTTTTAGAATGGATTCTTCATTCTTTCTTATCAATGTTGATATTTCTGGATCACTGCCTACCCCAACGTTGTTTCTCATTGAAACAACGTCCCATCCTATATAGACTCCAGACTGTCCTGGAACTCACTATGTAGCCTAAGCTGGCCCCGAACTCAAATAAGTCAGCCTGCCTCTGCCTCTGAAGTGTTGGATTAAAAGTGTGTGCTACCATGCCTGGTTTGCTATCACGTTTTCCACACTAAAGCTAATAATCTGGTATTGTCCTTTTCTCCTAGAGCCCTCTGTCCTACTATTTGACTATACTGAGTCAGATTGTCTGCTTCCTGGATCTCATACCTTCCTCTTTCTTGTTTTGGTCTCTAAGTTTAGTGGAGTATGTCCTCTGGTCACTTCCTGAGAATGAGTGTTAAAGAACATGTATTTATTCTACCCTAACATCCAATTGCTATATTGTTGGAAATTACAGTCACTATGAATGGTAAGGCATAGATCCATTGTCTTTCATCTTTACTAATTTCTTTTTAGAAGTTCAATGTTGATCTTACTCCTGATCCTTTGTGTGAAAGCTTTTACTCCTTTCCCTCTTTGAAAACATTTTAAGGTCTGTTACTTAACTCTATTATTGAAAGTTGACAGTGTTGTGTCTTTATGGAAGTCTTTTACTCTTTATGATCACCTGTGACCTCTTTTTCTCTAAGTATGATAATTGGAGTAAAAGTCTAAAAACTGCATTTACAGCTTTTGCTGCTGCTTTGGACCTATTTCTCCACATCCTCCTTCTCTGTTTAGCTGCTTTAGCCTCTAGCTTTCACATTGGAGCTGCCCTTGAATTGCTTCAAATCCTTCACTAAGGCCCGAAACAGTTAACTGGATGTTCAGCTTGCTAGGGAGATGGATTAGTCTTTGTTTTATAGAAGATGGCAATATGCTTTTGGATTTTTTTAAATTACTAATTTTATACAATATACTTGATCATATTCACCCCCAACCCTGACTCACAAGGCCTCCCAGATCCCCCTCACTTCCCTAACCTCCCACTTCATGTTGTGCTTTAACATTTGTAATTTTTAATATGTATGATTGTTTTGCCCACACGTATGTGTTCTGTATGTGTGAAGTGCCCAGGAAGGCCAGAAAAGGCTATCAAATATTCAAGATTGGAGTTACACAGGGTTGTTACTTGCGATGTAGTACTGGGAACCAAACCTAGGTCTTCTCCAAGAACCACAAGTACTCTTAGCAGCTTGCCATCTCTCTGCCCAACTGATTTGTTTTGGTTTTGTCTTGTTTATAATTCATCAACTCCAATTTGTGCTGCCCATATGCTTGTGGAGGTAGTGTCATCTTGGGGACTGATCAACCTTTCAGGAGCCCTACCCTTAAAGAAAATTGACACTCTGTTACCCAGAAGCTATCAACTGTCCATAGAGCCTCAGTTAGATGCTTCCCACTTCATGATAGAATGTTGACTAGCTTGATCTTGTATGGGTCTTGTAAAGGCGAATACAGCAGCAATGGTGAATTCATGAGTGCAGCAGTCCTTTCATATCCTGAAGACATTGATTCACTGCTGTCCTCCTCGATCTCTGGCTCTTACATTTTTTTTTCTGCCTACCCCCACTTCTGCAATGGTCCTTGAACCATGGGGAGGGGTTGTGATGCTTATGTCCCATTTGTAGCAGAGTACTCGCTTTGATCTTTGCACTGTGTCCTGCTGTTACTGTATTAACCCCTTTTCATTGCACAAAGAAACGTTTCTATTGAAGTCTTAGAGGAAGATTAATCTATGGGTAAAGTCATATAAATTAGAGAAAGTTTGGAACTATATCCATTTTTCATAATAATAATAGTAGGTTCTCCTCCGTGACCTGTGAGCTTCCTAACCATGGATTATTGACTATATTTACAGTATCACAAATATATTTCCTTATGGAGTGGTCTTAAATCCAATCAGAAAGGACCTGGTTATCCCTATAACAACTGTATTACTTACTATTGTAACCATGGCATAAGCAAGATGCTTTGTTATTTAGTTATCAGTAGCTGTTTTTCAGAAATAGTCCAGTAATACAGAGAAGGATGTTTGTTTATTTATTTATTTATTTATTGTATGTGTGTGTTCATGTTCATCTCTCTGTGTGTGTAGGTGGGCACACATGTGTGTGCATGTATGTGTAAGTCAGGAATCTATGTGTTGTGTAGTTTTCTGTCAACATGGCACAAGCTAGAGTTATCTGGAAAGAGGACTCTCAAATGAGAAAATGCCTTTGTCCAGACCTCTTGCAGAAAAGTCTATAAGGCATTTTCTTAATTAATGATTGACATTGGTTGGCCCAGCCCATGGGGAAGGATCGGAGGAGTAGGAGGCAGTGCCATCTTCGATAAGGTGGTCCTCGGTTACATAAAAAAGCAAGCTAAGCAAGCCATCGGGGAGCAAGCCGGTAAGCAGGGTTCCTCTGTGGCTTCTGCTTCAGTTCCTACTTCCAGGTTCCTGCCCACACTCCCTTTAGTGATGGACTGATAACTGGAAGTGTAACATGAAATAAACACTTTACTTCCCAAGTTGCTTTTTGTCATCGTGTTTATCACAGCAATAGAAACCCTAAGAAGATGTCTACCTCAGTTGTATCACTGTCCACCTTGTTTTTGAGACAGGGTTTCTCAGACCCAGCACTAACCAATTAGGTTGGGTCTCACTGTGTAGCCCCAGCCTGTCCTCAAACTCACAGAGATCTGTTTGTTTTCTGAATTCTAGAGTTAGAGGCATGATCCACCATGTGTGTCTATCTATCTGTCTCTTGCACAAACACTCTCTCTCTCCCTCTCTCTGTGTGTGTATATATGTATTTGTAGAAATACGTGTGTACATGTATGGAGGTGTGCCATCTCCACCTCTTCTTGGAGCTGGAGTTACAGATATGTATGGGAGGCCTGGGTTGTTACATGGGTATTAGAACCTGAACTCCAGCCTTCATGACTGTGCAGCAAGTGCTTTTACTCTCTGAGCTGCCTGTCTAGCCCAATACTAATTGATTTTTGAGGCAAGGTCTGATGTAGCCTGGATTGCCCTCAATCTGACTATGTAACCAAGGATGACCTTGAACTTCTGTTCTCATCTCTACCTCCCAAGTGTTTGGATTGCAGGCAAATACCACACGGCCATGCTTATGTTGTACTGGGATCAAACCCAGGACCTTGTGCCTGTTAGGCTAGCATTCTACTAATTTAACCATATCCTCATGCCAGAGAAGGATGGTTTAACTGGTATTCCTTGGACATCAGAAACCTTGCTGTTTATATTCTGGGAACTGCATTTGAGAATCAAAATCCCAGACAACTTTCCCCTCTTTTGCTTTCCTTCTTTTCTTCTTTCCTGGTAGCATCTCACTATGTCATCCAGGCTGGCCTAGAACTCTTAATGTTCCTCCTGCCTCCATCTCCTTGTTGCTGGGATTATAGAAATGTGTCAACATGGCAGGTTTTGGCCTCTTTTCAATTCAGCATTTTCTGTTTCCCCTATTTATTTCCCCACTTATACTTGCCATATTTAATTTTCACTGATTTTTATTAGCATAAATTCATCATATAAATTTGGTGGTTTGAAGGAGAAATGTCCCCCATAGGCTGAGGTGTTTGATTTGAGCACTTGGTTCCCTCTTGACGGTGTTGTTTGGGGAAACTATATACAGCCTTGCTTGGGGAAATACGTCACTGGGGAAGAACTTTGAGAGCTTATTGCCTCATGCCACTCCCAGTTTGCTTTCTCTGCCTTGTGTATGCAGTTGAAAGTATACCATCCAGCTTCCTGCTCCGGCCACCTGCTTCCATGCTTTCATAGCCATTATAGACTCTCCTTCTGCAACCATAAGTCAAAGGCAAAATCTTTCTTTCATTAGGTACTTTTTGTTGTTGTTGTTTCGAGACAGGCTTTCTCTGTGTATCCTTGGTTGTCCTGAGCTTACTCTGCAGAACAGGCTGGCCTCAAACTCAGAGATCCACCTGCCTCTGCCTGTGCCTCTCAAATGGTGGTGTAGCCAGGTGTGGTGGCATATACCTGTCATCCCATCATTTAGGAAGGCAGAAGTAAGTGAATCTCTGTGAGTTTGAGGCCAGCCTGGTCTACAAAGTGAGTCCAGGATAGCCAAGTCTACACCGAGAAACCCTGTCTTGGGAAAAGCAAACAAGCAAACAGCAACAACAAAAGGTGTATGCCACTATGCAGAACCTTATGTCTTTTCATATGACTCATACCTAATGAGTTTAATTTATGGTTGCTTACAAGGCTATGGGCGATATGTTATTCATAGGAGCATGAGCAGCTTACAAATGGCTACACCACTGAAAAAAATATCTCTCCCAGGACCCATTGACTGCCAATGACTACTCAGAAAGATAGAGGGACCCTCATAAACTCCTTCTCCAATTTTCACTTGTTTCAAGTCTATTTTAAAACTTTTGATAAATAACATGAAGAAATGAACAAATGATAATTGTACTGTTCAGTCAATTTTTACAAACAAAACCAGTTGTATAAAGAGCATTCAAATGTCTCTGGCTCAGTTTTTACAAGTAATAAGCTTCTTTTGCTGGAGCAGCGTACATAAAGCAGTCAAAGGCCAGCTGGTGGTGGCACTCACCTATAATCCCAGAGCTTGAGAGGCAGAGGCAGGTAGATTTCGGTGAGTCCCAGGACAGCCAGGGGTACACAGAGAAACCTTGTGTTGAAAAACCGAAACAAAACAAAAAAAACCAAAACAAACAAAATACCAGAACCAAACCAAAACAAAACAAAACAAAAACCCAAAAAGTAAAAAAAGCACTCAGGTAGTCCACACAATATAATGAATGTTTTACTGGTGTTAACTAATCTCATTAAGTCACCTAGCTTTATAAATGGTGTTTTAATGTAAGAGTTGTCTCATAATTACAAGCAAGGTAGAGTCTATGTTCCAGTTTTCCCATTTTTCCTTTGTTTATCTTCATTAATTTGTTTTCTAAAACTGGGTTTCACTATATAGCCTAGCCACAAACTCATGGCAATCAACCAGAGGTGTGAGCCTCCCAAGCTAGAATACTAAGCATGAGCCACTATATGTAAACTTTTCCTTATGGTTTTGGGTGTGCCTTTTGTATTTCACTATTGTGTTACAATTCGTATTGTGAGGGATAGGGATTAATATACAGCCTTGAGCACACCAAGCAATTGTTCTAATACTGAGCCATAAATGAAGCTTAAATTTTAGGTAAAACAATGCTCTGGATACGATGGGAAGAGAAAAGAAATTTCTTTCTTTTTCTGTTTCTCAAGACAGGGTTTCTCTGTGTAGTCCTGGCTGCTGTGGAACTCACTCTGTAGACCAGGCTGGTTGGCCTCAAATTCACAGAGATTTGCATGCCTCTGCCTCCCTGAGTGCTGGAATTAAAGATATGCACTTTAACTGCCTGGCTAAAAAGGAACTTTTTTTTTGTTTGTTTTCTTCTCTTCTCCTCTTTTTTCTTCCTCTTCTTTCTCTTCCTCTTCCTGGCCTTAAACTCAAGGGGATCTGCCTGCCTTTGCCTCTCTGAGTTCTGGGATTATAGGCGTGTGCAATCATGCCCGGCTTGTTCTGAGAGTTTTTATATTTGTTGTTGTTTGTTTGTTTTTGTTTGTTTGTTTGATTTGGTTTGGTTTGGTTTTTGAAACATGGACTGTATGTAACTAAAGTTGTCCAAACTGGCCTCAAAACTCGACAACCCATTAGCTTCCCAATGAATGCTGGGATTGCCTCGAACATGAAGCAGGGCGACCAGCTTCATTTTGATTGGCTATGACATCATTCAAGTCCTTTGTTGTGCAACAGAGTGTCCTGTACGGATTGGTCAGGGATGTTGTCAGTTATCAGAAAGCCATTATCCACGCAGTGGGTAGGCGGGGTTTAGAATAACGACTTTCTGGTGTTATCAGTGCCTTTGTGGTTACAGTCGACAGCAGAACTCTTTGCGAAGGTCTCTGTGATTCTCAAGGTTTGGAGAGCTCCCTCGCATAAATGATAGACCAGAGCAATTTTTGATGATCTTCCAATGACTGAAAGGTAAAAAGCCCCTTGAGAGAGTGAAAAATGTTTCCTTTAGAACTAGGAAGGTGGGTCAGACATACGGCTTCTAAAGTTGAGCCTGATTTTGAGGTAATTTTTTTTTTATTCTAGCTTTGTACTAAATGTCATCAAATGTCTAATAGGGGTATGTTAGAAGTCATAGCCTTATCAGTGATGTGAAGAAGACAAAACTTGTTAGAATCAGTTAAACGTGTCTTGCGAAGGAAAGTTCGTAGCCAAGATTCTGGCCCAGGAAGACCCTCACAGCAGTATCTTGGAACAGCCCAAAGAAACTTGGGTAGCTTGGGGAACTGGAGAGAGAGCATCTGCAGGGAAGAGTTTTCAGCAGACCCAAATGGGAGAACCTGATTTTGGATTGCCCCATCCCCTAAACTTTTCCTTTGGGGATGTGGGAATGGGAGGGCCCCTGGGGCTTCCTAGCTAGCTAGTTGTCTAGCCTGATCAGTAAATTCCAAGTCAGTGAGTCACCCTCAGAATGGTAGGGAAGAACACACAGCTATCTCCCTGAACCCCACTCATGCCCCTCCTTTTGATTCTGACCCCGCCCCATTTCCAGGACCTCCTTCTTCCTCTTTTCGCTCACCATTTGTTGTGCTCTCACTCTCCTTACCCCTCCACCTCAACCCTTTTCCTCTCTCCTCTTCCTTTGTTCCCTCTACTTTATCCCCTGCATACCTACACACTCTCCTTACCTAATATTCTTCCTCCACCCCTTCTCTCTTCACATTCCCTCTCACCTCCCATCTTTGCTGCATACTTAGCCACTCTCCTCCCTCTCCCTGCCCCTCCCTCTTTCATCCCCTCCTTCTTACCTACTCCCTTATCTCTCTGCTACTCTATCCTTTCCCTCACTCCCTTTCTCTCTTCCCTTACTATTCCTCCCAATCCACCTTCTTCCAACCCCTATCTCATCCTCCACTTCCCTCACTCTTATCCCCAAAACCCTCCTCCCTGTTCCTCCTTTATCCCCGCCTCCCTAACCTTTATCCTCATCTTCTTACTCCCTGTTCCTCCTCCCTCAGTCTCCCTCTCCATTCCCTTCTTCCACCCTCCTCCTTATGACTCTCTTCCTTGCTCATGCCCCAATCCTTGAGCTCCCTCACCCTCATGCCTTACCTTCTTCCCCATCTCTTTTCTCACATTCCTCCCTCAACCCCCTCCTCTCTCACCCTCCTCAATCTTCCTCCCTCCCCTACTCTCTTTACTCCTCCCCATCTCTTGTATTCTTCCCTCAGTCCCCCTCATCCTTAATCTCTTCCTCCCTTCCTTCCTCCCTAAGTCTCCCTCCTCCCTAAATCTCCCTCTTCCTCACCCTCTTTTCTAAGTCTTCCTTCCTTCCTCCCTAAGTCTCCCTCCTCCCTAAGTCTCCTTCCTCCCTCACCCTCATCCCTCAATCTCCCACCCTTCTCCTCCTCTCTAATCTCCCTCCTCCCCAATCTCCCCTCTCACTTCCCTCCCTAGTCCTTTTCCTCCCTCCCAAACTCCCTCCTCCCTATCTCCCCTCACACTCCATCATCAATCCCCTCCTCACTTTTCTCTTCAAACCCTCTACTTCTTAATTCCTTCCTCCCTTCCTCTTCCTTCAATCTCCTTCCTCTCCATCTCCTTTCTCCTTCACATTCCTCTATCAATCTCTGTCCTCAAACTTCTCCTTTTCCCTCAATCCCCCTCTTCCATCACCATCCCTTTAATTTTCTTCATGCCTCAATCTCCCTTCTTTCTCAACCCCCTCCTCCCTCAATCTTCCTCTTTTCCCTCTTTCCTTAATTACCCTCCTCTCGTACCCTCCTCTTTATCTTCCTCCCTCATGCTTCTTCATCAATCTGTCTCCTTAATCTTCTTCCTCCCTTACTCTAGTCCATTCTCCTGTGGGCTCTCTCATTTTTTGTTTGTTTTCTGAGACAGGGTTTCACTGTGTAGTCCTGACTGTCCTGGACTCTCTTTGTAGGCCAGGCTGGCCTGGAACTCAGAGAGATCTGCCTGCCTCTGCCTCCTTGAGTACTGGGATCACAGGCCTGCACCACTGTGCCCAGTCCCCTGCTCTCTTATCCTTTCAAATCTCCCTCCTACCTCACCTTCCATTCTACTCCTACTGCCCTTTTCCCATCCTTCTTCCTCAATTTCTCTCTTTACTTATTGTCTTCTCCTTAATCCTCCTTCCTATTCCCCTCCCCATTCCTCTTTCCTCCCCATCCCTCATTCCCCTCCCTTTTCCTTCTCTCCATTTTCTCTCCATTCCCTCTATTTCCCTCCTCCCTCTTTGTCCTCTCTCCTCTCACCCTCCTTTGTATCACTTTTTTACATCTCCTACTCTCCTCAGTCCCCCTGCTCCTGATCCCTTCTCTTCCCCTCTCATCTTCCCTCCCTCTCCTGTACCCAACTCTTCCCTATTCCCCCCTCTTCCTTTTCCATTCTCTTTCCCTCACCCTCCTAGCATAAGTTTTCTTCCCCCTCCCCCATTTCTCTTTTGCCTTTCCAACTATCTCCCTATCCTCTTATTGTCCTCCCTCACCCACTTCCCTCCTTCCTTTCCCCCAGTCTTCTTCCTTTTTTTCCTCCTCCCTTCCCTTCCTTAGTCTCCTCTCTCCCAAACCCTCTTCTTTCTTACTCTCCTGTCTTCTGTCTACCCTCTCCCTCCTATCCCCCCCCCCTGCAGGGTTTCCTCCCTGGCCTCCCCAGGAGCCCCCTACCTTCCCTACTTCTCACTGGATCCTCCCTTCCCTCCTTCACCCCCCAACTAGTCTCTCACAAGTAAACATAATGACCAGACTGTCAGGTATGAAGATCCGACAGCTGTAGATGAATGATTTGAGGGGTGTTATATTTTTTAAGTTAGTTTATTTATTTTTCATGTACCAGTCAGTAGGTGCTCAAGGATTTGTAATTTAAAACAGCATGCTAGAGTTGAAATTTCCAATTTCAGATATTTAAAAATAAAACATGAGCCCGATGTGGTTGGTCAGGCCTTTAATCACACCACTCTTATGTGGGAGGCTGTGGGAGGCAGAGGCAGGCGGAGCTCTGTGAGTTCCTGGCCAGCCTGATCTGCAGATTGAGTTCCAGGACAGCCCAGGCTGTTACACAGAGAAACCCTGTCTCAAAAACAAAACAAAACAAAACAAAACAAAACAAAACAAAACAAAAGCAGGTATATGCCTTTAATCCCAGCACTCAAAGAGGCAGAGGTAGGTGGATCTCTGAGTTCTAGAACAGTCAAGGCTATACAGAAACACAGTGTTGGAAAAAAAAAAGCTTTACTTTTCAAATAGCTTTAAATGGACAAGGAAAAATTAAATATATGAACTGTAATGTAGGAGGTCCTGAGCATCATCCCTATCATTTAAGAAAAGGCAATATAATGGAAGGCGATAAAGGGGAGAGTGTGTTTAGTCTACCCAAAATTTGAGGATTTTCTTAAAACTGCCTTACAAGTGAATTCTCTGTTTTCTTACAGCCCTCAAAGAGAGGATGTCTCGTTCAACCAGCTCTAGAGAAAGACGAGAGAATGACACCAACTCGGAAGATAACAGTAAGTAAACTAGTAAAACCTAGTTACAGTCTGATGATTATTACTCATGTCTCTAAACAGTGATTAAGATACCAAAAGAGCAAGGCTGGAATGGATTTCCCCAGAGGGACCTGAGATCTTGGGGGGGACAGTCAAGGGCACACTTCTGCTCTTGTTTCTTTCTTTTTTAATTAAATTATTTTTTTATTTTATGTGCATTGGTGTGAGGATTTCAAATCCCTTAGAATTAGAGTAACAAACAGTTGTGAGCTGCCATGTGGGTGCTGGGAATTGAACCCTGGTCCTTTGGAAGAGCAGACAGTGCTCTTAACCACTGAGCCATCTCTTTAGCCCCTGCTCTTGTTTCTTATACTGAGAAGTAACTCATGTAATATTTTGGAACTTTAAATTTTAATGAAATTTTGCCTGGGTAAGGGTGTGGGCCAATCAGCAGTCATCAGAAGATAGAGGCATACACTAATATATTTCTGAAGGGTTATGATAATCTCTCACAAATTCTAATATACTTTTCACTTGACCAGACTTGACTGTAAATGTATCTTGTGTAATATTCGTTATAGACTGTTTTTGTTGTAAAATGTTAAAAATAATGTGTGCTTAGATAAGCTTTGCTCTTCTCCAGGTTAAATACAATATAAAGTGTTTGTTTTGAGATAGGGGCTTTCTTTATATCTCAGGGTGGCCTTCATACTCACTGTCCTCCTACCTTTGCTTCTCAAATATTGTGTCTGCACTCCCTCTGAAAGTTTTAGGTGTATATTATGGAAATATACAACTCTTAAATGCTTCATTCCTAATACAAAAAGATTTCTTAGTATGCTTTAAATCACCTTCTCTTTTGTACTACAACCAAATAGTTTCCAAATCTATTTTTAGCCTTTAGTATATTCAAATGTGAGGATCAGTATTTTCAATCTCAAGTTACCAGATATAATTTAGGCTCTGTGTGCCATATGGTCTCTGTCACAACTCTGAACTCTGTTTTAGCACAAATGCAGCCACAGAGAATATGCAAAGGAATGAGTATGACCATGATCCAGTAAAATTTTATTTACACAGACAGGCAGAGAGCTGGAGGTGGCCCATTGGTCAGAGTTTCCCAAACGCTGGTTTTGTTCATCTGAATTCCTGATATATTACTAACAGCATTCTGGTTTTATCAGGTCCACCTTTGCTCCTATTTTCAATGTTCTATAATTTCCCTCTTTTTTCTCAGCCTGATTCCTAAACCACTGTTACTCAAGTAAGGCCACAGCTTGAGCAGCAAGGAGCATTTATGACTAAGAGTTAGTGCTAACAGGCCCAGGAATTCCTTAGCAAATTGGTGACTGAGATGTTGCTTTGCTTCCTCTCTTTAGCTCTTTAAAATCTAGTTAGGATGGAAAGCTATGTCTAGTAACTCATCTTTTCCTAATATTTTGGCCTTGCTGTATTCTCTCTTTTGCAGGATTTAAATGTGTCTCCTATATTCTTCCTCGCTGCTTTCAGCTCCCTTTCATTCCTGCCTATCCAGCTCCAAGGCTTTCATTTGAATTTCTTTCTCAGAAAGTGATTCTTTGACTCTTTTCTCCACTTCATCTCACCAGTCTCCATGTCTCTCTTGGGTATGGCTAGGTGTCTCTGGCACAGTACCTTTCATTACTGCCTGCGAGTAATTGGTTCCCTCACCCACTAGGCCAACGGAGAACAGTTTGAGAGCAAGGGTTGTTTTTTGTGTACTCTGTGACTATATCCTAATGGGCTCAGGCAAGATTTGTTTGTTCAGTATTTACCTAAATTTTGCTAGGAGGAGGAAGAGCTGGAGCTGCTTTTTACCTCCCTTTGGTTGAAGGTCTAGCTGGGGAACAAACTGACTCTCTAGAACTAAACACCACTCTTGGCTGATATGTATATTTGTTGTTATATTTCTTCTTCTCAGGCGCCTGAACTGCGTGTAAGCTTGGTCTTCATATTTGTTACTGTTCTCATTGCTGTGACCGCTCTTTCTCTTTCTCTCTCACATACACACACCAAAACCGACAAAAAAGCAGCAGCACGGTTCAGTCTGAGGTACAGTCTGTCATTGCAAAGCATTTCTTTTGTGGTACTAGGGATGAAACCTAGGGCTTCATACATGCTAGGCAAGTGCCCCACCAACCTACGATTAAAAAATAAAGAAATAAAATAAAAACACAACAAACCTTCCCAGGTGATTCTATTGTGAAGTCAGAGGGAACAGCTGATTTAAACTTAAACTGTTGGCCTTGCTTGTGAGACAAAAACCCTGAACCCAGTATAAGAGCAAACATTAAAGCAGGGCATGGGGAATTGTGAGATTCATTGAGGAAATGACAAGAAGTATAAATGGGGCCCAGCAACTCCATAGTAAATGAGTGCTTGGCATCATCATTGGGAGAATTAACCTGTGGCTGTTACACAAATCCTCAGGGAGAATGGCCTTGTTCTTTCAGTTCATTAGTCTGCCTTTCCAATGTTCCACAGCCATGAGTGATGAAGTTGAGAGTCTAAAGGTTCAAATGTTTTAGGTGCTCAGTCCTCGGTTTTATTAGTTTTATGTATTACACTTATCTTATTATTAATTGGTTTTTTGAGACAGGGTTTCTCCATGTAATAGCCTTGGCTGTCCTGGACTCACTTTGTACACCAGGCTGGCCTTGAACTCACAGAGATCTGCCTGCCTCTGCCTCCTGAGTGCTAGGACTAAAGGTGTGTGTCACCATGACCCACTTTGTCCTTTTTATTTTTATGGTTGTTTCATTTTAGGACATAGCCCAAGCTGACTTGGAATTTGCTATATTGCTGAGGCTGACTGTGGACTCCCTAGTCCTTCTGTCTCTGGTTTTCAAATGTTAGAGCTACAGGTGTTAATTTGCCTTGACACCTATGTCTTTTGAGATAGAGGCCTATATAGCCTAGACTGGCCTCAGTTGCAGGTGTGTGTGTGTGTGTGTGTGTGTGTGTGTGTGATCTACAAAGTGAGTCCAGGTCAGCCAAGGCTACACAGAGAAACCCTGTCCAAATAAACCAAATAACAACAACAAAAAGCATGATTATGTCAGGGTTGAACTGGCACAAAATTAGATATCAAAAGAAAGAAAATTATTAGTCATTTAAGGAAAAATTTATTTATTTTTTTTATAAAACTCAGGGGCATTTCTTGGAGAATTTCCTCAGGTACAGGTATGTCATTCAGCATGTAAGCTCTTTGGAAGCCTGAGGCAGGAGAACTGAAATACAGTTTACCTGAGCAACCAAAGGAATGTCCAGTCCGGCCTGAGAGACTTAACCAGACCCTGTGGCCATGGTTGCTGGGGGTGGGGCTCATGAGATTCCTCTCTTCCCTGAGGTCCTGCTGGGAGTTTATGGTTGCTGGGAAAGAGTGACAGCAAACACTGTGGATATAGTGCAACACTAATCCTTTCCCCCAGTCACCTTTCAGGCCTACTGTTTTTCTTCTTTCATGGTTGTTTTTCTCCTTTCATGCTTGTTTTCTTCTTTCATGGTTCTGGAACTAAATTCCATTAGAGTTTTTCAGCATGATGTCAACTAGCACAAAGGTGCTGAATAATTTTTTTGTTTTTTAATGAGACAGGGTCTCTTTGGCCTAGTCTGGCCTTAACTCAAGGCAGTCCTCCTGCCTCAGCTTCTCAAGTGCTGGGATTACAAGTGTGTGCCAACTTGCCCAGTTTAAAACAGCAACTTTCCAGGAGAATTTGCATGTTAAGGGCTTTTCAGGACACAAAGGAGTGTGGGCTTCCTTATTAGAAATGTGATTTATTTGCAATATTCTTATTTACCAAACAAAACTGCTTTTATTCTATCCACAGGCCTGTCAATTCTCTGTGGATAAAGCCTGTCTTGCTTAGCCTTGCTGTCTACCATTTTTTACATGGTAGACTTCAAAGTTTGGTGTACCAGACTTTTTTTTTTTTTTCGTAAAGGGTCTTGTTATGTAGCCTAGGCTTTCCTTGAACTCAAACTGGCAATCCTGTCTCTCCTTCCAAAATTCTGGGATTACAAGCATGTAGAACCACACTGAGGTTCCAGGCACTTTTGAAGCTTCATTTACCATACTTCCAACCTGCCGTCCTATCTTCTAATCTCATTCCACTTTACATGATTTGATAAACAAAAACCCTTCATGAACTGCCGAGAAATATACTTTCTCTCCCCTCACCCCTTTCTCAACTCCCAGTTTGAGACCCAGCTAAATATTGTGTTTATCTTGTCCTGACTATTCCTCATCTGTGCTTTTTCCCCACGGTAACTTTGTAGACTTAAGAAAAAAAAAAACAACAATCTTAGGAAATTTTGTGTTGAGGCTTTTTTCCTTCACTGGCTTTTCAGAGGTAGGTATCCTGGGTGGTATCTGGCACGTGAAATCTATCTTAGCAAGCTGTTTATACCACACAAGCTGTTTACTGTTTCTACAGTTACAGTGAGCACTGCGGGCAATTGTAGTTTTTGAGTTTGTCTTTCCTGCTGAGAATACTTTAACTCTTTTGTTGTTTTTGAGTCTGTGCAGCCCATCCTGTTAACAAAATAGCTCTACTCCAGCCTCACCCTCCAGAGTGTTGGAATGACAGGTATTTGCCAGTCCTCTGGCTAAAATGTCCCCACAGATTAAGTAAAAAGCTACGAGAGGCTTTCCAGGGTTTATTGCTGGTAATGTAACCAAATTTCGAGGTGTTTGTTTTGTTTTGTTGCTTACTAATAATCACATGTAAAACCTGATCGCAAGGAACACACTGGTAAGGAAACAGGCTTTTGCTAATTCTCTTTAAACTGAGTTGATAAATGAAGGAAGTTGGTCTTTGCTTTGTTTGATTTACAAATTACTGATAGGGTGGGAGGAGGGGTGGACCCTGAAATTGTGCTGGGAAGGGCTCTTCCTTGGTCTTCAAATGTAACCCTAGTCTTGCCAGTTATCTTAGAAAATGCTCTTGGTAGAAAGGTAACAGGGTTCACAGCTTCTTAGTAAGACAGTCAAAATGCGGGCCCTGTGGGATGTTGTGTCACTGACAAAAATGAGAAATTTTGTTGCTGCACCTAGGTAAAAGTTTGCTCCTCGCTAAGCTTTCTCCAGTCCCTGAACATAGTCATACTCCTCTCTAGCAGCAGGCAGGCTTAGGTTTTCCTCTTATTTGGGCTTCTCCCGTGTGAACTTCTCCCTAGTCCTTCAATCTCAAAAAAGTTTCCCTTCTCCTTACTCTTTTCTTTCTACCCTCTTCTTTTCCCCTATAGCTTACCCCGCCCCTAGCCCGCACCACCTACCCTGCCTCACCGGAGGCTTCTCGGTTCTTCTTCTGCCCCCACCCAACCCTATTTGCCCGCCCTCCGCAGGTTCAGAAACGACCAATCAAGAGCGCCGAAGGTGTCACCAAGGACTGTCCCGCCCTCCCTTTCCACCTCTTTTACCCCCCGTGTTCCCTCCCCTAACCCCCCCACATCAAGTCCTGCGGACCCGGGGGCTTCAGGATCTGGGAGCTATGAAAAGTGTCTGCCCAGGCACTTCCGGTAAGAGCGTTGTGGCGCGAAGCTCCCCGCGGGACCGTCGAGGTAGGGGTGGCTGCCGGTGGGTGAGCCTGGTGAAGAGGGTGCCGGCAGGGAAGGGGTGCGGGAACGGGAGTCCGAGCTAGCTGCCCAGAGCAAGCGTACCCAGCGCTTCAAGCCGCCCTGCGGTGAGTTGGCGCCCCCCGCCTCCCAGGCCGCTCGTGTCCTCCTCTCCACCCCCACTCCACGAGGATGACGCCGCCTCTCCACGGGTGCCTCGTGACCGGAAGTGGCGCCATCTTTAGCCTCTTGTGCTATTGACAAAAACAAGCCTTGGCTCGCTCCCCCTCCCCCCTCCAGCTCCGCGTCTCCCCTCCCTGGGAGAGGGAGAAAAGGAGGAGGAGCTGTGAGCTTCTCTGGCTCACTGAGTCGATCCTGCAGAAAGTGGGGGAGAGAGGCCGGAAAGCAGGGGAGTGGGGACGGCAGGGTCCTTTACCTGTCTGCCTCCTTCGCTCCCCCCACCTTGTTCTGCTTACTGCCTGTGTCAGCCTACCCGCCTTCCCAAGCCCTCTCATTTCCCTCGGTGTGCTCCCCCCACTTTCCTCTTGTCCTCTGTGTTTCTCCTCTCTTTCTTTCCTTCCCCCTTCAGTATTGGCACCTCTCCTACATGCACGCAGACAAATAAACGCAGGTTTTTGATGCTCCTCTGCCAGTTGACCCCGCTATTTTCATGTTTCCAACAGGTTTTTCTTCCCCCAATCCCTCTGCTGCTTCTGCTGCTGCTCAGGAGGTCAGATCTGCCACTGATGGTAATACCAGCACCACTCCGCCCACCTCTGCCAAGAAGAGAAAGTTAAACAGTAGCAGCAGCAGTAGCAGCAGTAACAGTAGTAACGAGAGAGAAGACTTTGATTCCACCTCTTCCACTTCCACCCCTCCACAACCTAGAGATTCGGCGGCCCCTTCAACCTCGTCCTTCTGCCTCGGGGTTCCAGTGGCCACTTCCAGCTACGTACCGATACAGAAGAAGCTGCGTTTTGACGACACCCTGGAGTTTGTAGGGTTTGATACAAAAATGGCTGAGGAATCTTCCTCCTCATCTTGCTCATCTTCGCCAACTGCTGCAACCTCACAGCAGCAGCAGCAGCAACTTAAAAATAAGAGTATATTAATTTCTTCTGTGGCTTCAGTGCACCATGCAAATGGCCTGGCTAAATCTTCTACCCCGGTCTCTAGCTTTGCTAACAGCAAGCCTGGCTCAGCTAAGAAGTTAGTCATCAAGAACTTTAAAGGTAACCAAGGCCAAAATCCATAATCATGTACTAAGATTTTGACACTTCAGCAGTCAGTTGTGCTATTTATGTTAATATATCAAACAGTAAGAGGTCCCCTAATGTTTTATGCATAATCAGTGAGTGGACGGGAGGTCCTAGTTTTGATGGAGGTTTTTTTTTTCCCCTGGGGTGTTTGTGTCCTTGCTCTGAAGCACACTCTTGAGTATGTGTGTGCAATGTTGTTGAGGTCTGTCTCAACCCATGATGTTTAATCTTTTCCTTACAACATTGACAGTCTGATTGATCCGGATTTTAGATCTGAGAAACTTGTCTTCTAAAGAGGTACATTTCAGATGCATACTGAGTCTTGGTACTACTGAGATTTTTATTTTGTATAGGCCACAATCCAGGCCCTAAAAATGCAGGTAGCAAAGGTGATGTTTAAATGAGATTTATGTTCAGGTGCTTAGTGTAAGTACTATATTTGTGAAACCAGCAGTATTGAGCGAAAAATTCCTGGGTTTCTGCATTTCTTCCCAAAGGTAAAGTCTGAAAATGGAAACTACTGTGTATTCACAAAAGTAGTGACTCTGTCACTAAAGATAGAAACAGTTAACTACATCTTTACTCACAAAATGGACTTTAAAGTATTGACCTGCAGCTATTGGAAAATTTGTGCATACTGTGTTTGTGCATAATTTGTGCATATTTGTGTTTGAGATTACTGATTGGGAGTGTGGTATATGCATCAGTGAAAATATTAACTCAGCATTGGGATTTTTTTTTTTGAGCTGAGTTCTTATTTGTTGAACGTGTTTCTGTTCTGAATTTTTGCCCCCACCATCCTCAGCTAGCAGGTGGTAGAATGTTTTTTAAAGATAGGGAAGTGAATGAATGAACTTAAGGCAAGCTTACCAGATAAGTGCCTTGTAGCTAATTATTAGCATAGGGAGACTTGGTTCCTCTGTGCTTGTGTTGGAAATGCTGGTGTGGAAAAGAGCATTGTGTTTGCTATTTATCTCAAGCAGGAGATTTTAGTATTGTACAAAAAAAAAAAAACTTTTTTATAGAACTCACTTTCCATCCTCAGGCTCTCAACAGTGTTGTACTCTGATTTATTAGACCTTTCTAAAGTGAATATGAACTGTATTTACAGATTCATTAGTTCATTTAAAGATAACTGATTTAATAGGGAAGGACTTTTCAAGAAATGAGCTGTGATCCTAATTGCATTTGCAAATTGATTTTAGAGACTTTATTTTCCTTTCTCCTGAAGGCATTAGGGCATTTGGAATGTTTAACTTGCTTAACTTTTTAATGGTGAATGAAGTTTAAAATCTAGATTAAGATTTCTTTCCATTTTGAAAATGCTGCATGGGTTCTGGAGTCATTTGGGTGTTAATTTGTTTTTGTTTTGTTTTTAAATTAAATTCTGTTCTTTTAAAACTTAAGAAAGGTTCTCCATTTCTGTGATTGCTGAGGGAGTCAAACACACTTGAATTGGAATCCAAGCTTTGCCATTGACAGCTATGGTGACCTTGGGGAATCTTCCCAAATGAGTTCCAGGCTCAGTTTCTTTAGTTGTAAAGTAGGGGTGTTAATATTCATTGTGGTTATTTTAATTGTTGGGACAATTTCTTAGAAGTTTCTAAAGTACTTTTCACATAGTACATAGTATTTTAAATCTTCTGTACGAGATTCATGTCAACTTCAGTTTTACACATGATAAAACAAGATCAGGACTCCTATTTTTATCTGTCATTCTTGAATTTTTATTTTTGAGGCAATGCAATCAATAGGTGGAAAAAAAATCCTTACCTTCAATTTTCATAGGTGGCCTCTTAAATTCCATTTATAGAGCCAGGTGCATTGGCGCACACTTATAATCCCAGCAGAGGCAGGGGTATCCCTTTGAGTTCAAGACCAGCCTGGTCTACAGAGTGAGGTGAGGATAGCCAAAGCTACACAGAGAAACCCTGTCTTGAAAAAAAAATCTCAAATAAAACCAAACAAAAAATTCTGTTTATACCAAATTTTAATATACCATAATTAATTTGAGATATTAAAAAGATCCTAAAACAGCAATGCTGTTGTATTTTGTGTTTTTTAGTTACTGTATCCTGAATACTTTTCTAATTTTTTTGCATATTATTTAGATAAGCCTAAATTACCAGAAAACTATACAGATGAGACATGGCAAAAGCTAAAAGAAGCAGTGGAAGCTATTCAGAATAGTACTTCAATTAAGTACAATTTAGAAGAACTCTACCAGGTATGTATTAGTCTGTCAACCAGATTTAACTAATATAAGTCGAGATGGGGTGCATTTGTATTTTCCTTTCTTTGAAGATTTATTTTTTATTTTTAAGTCTGTGTGTATGCTTGGGAGCTTGCACACACAATTGAGTGCAGGTGCTCTTGGAGGCTAGAGGCTTAGGATCCCTTTGGAATCATAGGCGGTTGTGAGCTGTCTGACATGGTGCTGGGACTCAAACTTGGGTCATGAAGAAGTGCTTTTAACTGTTAATCCATTTCTCTAGCCCCTTGCATTTTAAGTTTCTGAAACCTGTTTTTCAGTAGACTTTTCGGACACTTACTAGTTAATTGGTGCATTCTGTTTTCTGATCATTGCAAATCTTCCTTGAACTGGGGCTACAGAATTGAATAGTTCTGATAAGGACTTAATGGTACAACCTAGTGTCGAATGCTATAGCACAGATCTTAGAAATGTTTTCTGTAGGATATCATTTCTTTTGTGGCAGTTCTTGCTTAGTTCTGTTACCCACTGACAGGAAAGAAAGTACTCACAGCATGCAACTCTTCACATTCTCGCATCCCTTTTCTGCATTATTCTTTTTTTTTTTAATTAAATTCATTTGTTCTTTATGTATATGTGTATGGGTAAGCCATGTGTGGAGATCAGAGGACAATTTACAAAGGTCACTTCTTTCCTTCTACCTTGTGGGTCCCAGGGATTGACCACAAGTCATTAGGCTTGACGGTAAGTGCCTTTACCTGCTGAGCCATCTTGCTACCATCTTCCTTCTTTAAAGAACTCGATTTTAAAAAATTGTGTTTGTGGTTATGACAGAGAGAGGGGAGAAAAGGGTGTGTGTGTCCATGTGAGTGTGCAAAGAAGCGTGTTAGTTCCCAGTAAACATGTGGAAGTCAGAGGACAACTTGGAGAAATTCGCCTCTTCTTCCACATGTGTTCCAAGGAGCATACTCCAGGTTATTGTGTTTGGTGGAAAGCACATTTACCCAATGAGCCATCTTGTTGGCCCTGTCTCAGTTTTTTTAAATTTTATTTTATGTGTATGGTATTTTGCCTGCATGCATATATATATGCACATGCCTGGAACTGGAGTGATAGACAGGTGTGAGCTGCCATGTAAGTTATGGAAATTGAACTTGGGTCCTTTAGAGGAACATGTTGGCAGTGCTCCTAACTGCTGAGCCATTTCTCCAGCCCCTCTCTGCCTCAATCTTTTTTTTTTTTTTTTTTTGAGACAGAATTTCTCTGTGTAGCTTGGCTATCCTGGACTCATCAGGTTGGCTTCAAACTCACAGGAGATCCACCTGCTGTGCTTTCTGGGGCTCTGGGATCAGAGACGTGTGCCACTGCAACTGGCAGCTGCCTCATTTTCAGTGGTAGCTTTTTGCACTTTTTTTGAGCTTCTTCCATCTCCTGGTCTTCAAAGTATACCTTACTTCAGAAGTGAGCAGTGCCTGTAGTCTATCACCTTAGTCCAAGGTTCATGTTTTTTGTTGTTGTTTTTTTCTTCTGATTGAAAACCAGTGTTTACTTGAAATGTTCAGGATAATGCCAAGAGCAGTTACTCATTCAGATTTACTGTTACCAAGAGTTTTCCTCATTGGTTTTAACAGAAGTAATTAAAATTATTTTCCCTTCCATAATCAGCCACTTGATATTTAAAATATTTCTGATTACATAGACTGTTTTAGGGTTTTTGTATTTAGTAAAACTTGTAAGAAATTAGCTGGAGAGATGGCTCAACTGTTAAAGACTAGGCTCACAACAAAAAATTGTAAGAAATAATGTTGGTTCAATATCTCAGCATTTGTAGTTTTTGCATTTTAGTTGTAGAGTGAATATGTTGATGACCAAACTCTGGATTAGGAGTTAGAAGAAACATTTGGGATTTAATTTTAACTACTACTGCCCTTTTAATGTTGGGCAAAACAATAAACATGTTCCACTTTAGTTTCCTCATTAGAAAAGAGGGAAACTAGTATCTGCCCTTTTTTTTCTTCTCTAGCTTGCTAAAAAAAGAATCAATAAGATGTTTGTAAAACAAAATAAAAAAAACACTATAATGAAGCACTAATGATAAAAATTAAGCTGATGGTAGCATTAGTCACATCCTTTACAACCCATAGTATAGCTTTTTAAAAACCTATTTATTATTTTTGTTCCTAAATTTTATTAATTAACACAGAACATTCCCAACCAATGTGTCCTATTTGTATTTGTAAAAAATTTATTGTTTTATTAATTACAGTTTATTTACTTTGTATTCCAGCTGTAGCCTGCTTTCTCATCCCCTCTCAATCACATTCTCTCTCCCTGATCTCCTCCCCTGACTCTCCCCAGATCCACTAATAGGGGAAGTCCTCCTCCCCTTCCCTCTGACCCTAGCCTGTCAGGTCTCATCAGGACTGCCTGCATTGTCCTCTGTGGCCTGGTAAGGCTGCTTCCCCATCAGGGGGAGGTGATAAAAGAGCCTGCCACTGAGTTCATGTCTGAGACATTCCCTGTTCCATTGCTAGGGAACCCACTTGGAGGCTAAGCTGCCATGGGCTACATCTGTTCAGGGGTTCTAGGTTATCTCCATGCATAGTCCTTAGTTGGAGTATCAGTCTCAGAAAATACCCCTGTGCCCAGATTTTTTGTTGTTGTTGCTCTCCTTCTGGAGCTTCTATCCCTTCTAGGTCTTTCTATCTCACCCTTCTTTCATAAGATTCTCAGCACTCAGCCCAAAGTTTAGATATGAGTCTCAGCATCTGCCTTGATACCCTGCTGAGTAAAGTCTTTCAGAGGCCCTCTTTGGTAGGCTCCTGTCCTGTTCCCTGTTTTCTCCCTCTGCTGATGTCCATCTCATTTGACTTTCTGAGTGAGAATTGAGCATCTTACCCAGGGTCCTTCTTCTTGCCTAGCTTCTTTAGTTGTACAGATTTTAGTATGTTTATCCTATATTGTATGTCTAATATCCACTTATAAGTGAGCATATACCGTGTGTGTCTTTCTGCTTCTAGGATACCTAACTCAAAATCTTTTCTATTTCCCATTTACCTGCAAATTTCATGATTTCCTTGTTTTAAATTGCTGAGTAGTATTCCATTGTGTAAATGTACCACAATTTCTGTATCCATTCCTCCGTTGATGGACATCTGAGTTGTTTCCAGGTTCTGGCAATTACGAATAAAAACTATGAACATGTTTGAGCAAATGTCCTTGTTGTATACTTGAGCATATTTTGGATATATGCCTAGGAGTGGTATGGCTACATCTTGAGGTATCACTACTCCTAATTTTTTGAGAAAGAGTCAGATTGATTTCCAAAGTGGTTGTGCAGGTTTACATTCCCACCAGCAGTGAAGGAGGGTTCCCCTTTCTCCACATACTCTCTAGCGTGTGTTGTCACTTGAGTGATCTTAGCCATTCAGCTGTAAGGTGAAACCTCAGGGTCATTTTGATTTGCATTTTCCCTGATGACCAAGGAAGTTGAGCATTTCTTTAAGCGTTTCTCTGCCTTTTGATATTCCTCTATTGAGAATTCTCTGTTTACCCCATTTTCTAATTGGATTTCTTGCTTTTTATCTTATTCAGTTCTTTATATATTCTGCATATTAGGCCTCTGTCAGATATAGGGTTGGTAATGATCCTTTCCCAATCTGTAGGCATTTTGTTTTGACAACCATGTCCTTTGCTTTACAGAAGCTTTTCAGTTTCATGAGGTCCCATTTATTGATTGTTGCTCTTAGAGTCTGTGCTGTTGGTGTTCCCATTTATTGATTGTTGCTCTTAGAGTCTGTGCTGTTGGTGTTCTGTTCAGGAAGTTGTCTCCTGTGCCAATGAGTTCAAGGGTATTCCCCACTTTTTCTTCTAACAGGTTTAGTGTGTCTGGTTTTATGTTGAGGTCTTTGATCCACTTGGACATTAGTTTTGTGCAGGGTGATAAGAATAGATCTATTTGCATTTTTCTACATGTAGACATCCAATTAGACCAGCACCATTTGTTGAATATGCTCCTTTTTCATTGTATGGTTTTGGCATCTTTGTCAAAAATCAGGTGTCCATAAGTGTGTGGGTTCATTTCTGGGTCTTCTATTTGATTTCATTGATCCACCATTCTGTTTCTATGCCAGTACCATGCAGTTTTTATTACTGTTGCTCTATAGTATAGCTTGAGATCAGGGATGGAGATACCTCCAGAAGATCTTTTATTGTAGAGGGTTGTTTTAGCAATTTTGAGTTTTTCATTTTTCCGTATGAAGCTGAGAATTGTCCTTTCAAGATCTATAAAGAGTTTTAGTATTTTGATGGGAATTGCATTCAATGCAATTTTGGCAGGATGACCATCTTCACTATATTAATCCTTCTGATCCATGAGTGTAGGAGATCTTTCCATCTTCTGATATCTTCTTCAATTTCTTGAGAGACTTGAAGTTTTTTTTAAACAGGTCTTTCATTTGCTTGGTTAGAGTTACACCAAGGTACTTTGTTGTTAGTGGCTATTGTGAAGGGTGCAGTGTCCCTAATTTCTTTCTTAGCCCTTTTGTCTTTTGTAAACAGGAGGGCTACTGATTTTTCTGAGTAAATATTATATCCAGCCACTTGCTGAAGGTGTTTATCAGCTGAAGGAGTTCTCTGGTAGAGTATTTGGGGTCGCTTGTGTATACTACCCTATCATCTGCAAATAGTGATACTTTGACTTGGTCTTTTCAGATTTGTATCCACTTGATCTCTTTTAGTTGTCTTATTGCTCTAGCTAGGACTTTTCAAGTACTATGCTGAAGAGATAGAGAGAGAGAGTGGGCAGCTTTACCTTTCCCTGATTTCAGTGAGATTGCTTTAAGTTTCTCTCCATTTAGCTTAATGTTGGATATAGGCTTGCTGTATATTGCCTTTACTATGTTTAGGTATGTGCCTTTTATCCCTGATCTCTCCACGACTTTAAACATGAATGGGTGTTGGATTTTGTCAAATGCTTTTTTGGCATCTAAGGAGATGATCATATGGTTTTTCTCCTTTAGCTTGTTTATAAGATGGATTACATTGATGGATTTCCATAAATTGAACCACCCCTGCATGCCTGGGATGACGCTTACTGGTCATGGAGGATGATATATTTCATGTGTTGTTAGATAAGGTTTTCAAGTATTTTGTTGACTATTTTTGAATCAATGTTCTTAAGAGAGATATGTCTGAAGTTCTCTTATTTTATTGGGTTTTTGTGTGGTTTAGGTATCAAGGTGACTGTGGCTTCATAAAATGAGTTTAGTAATGTTCCTGCTGTTTCTATTTTGTGGAATAGTGTGAGGGAGAATTGGAGTTAGCTATTCTTTGAAGGTCTGATAGAATTCTGTGCTGAAACCATCTGGCCCTGGGCTTTTTTTGGAAGGGAGACTGTTGATGACTGCTTCTTTTTCCTTGGGGGATTTAGGACTATTTACTATATTTACCGGATCTTGATTTAATTTTGGTAAATAGAATCTATCAAGAAAAGTATCCATTTCCTTTAGATTTTCAAATTTTGTGGCATATAGGCTTTTGTAGTAAGACCTAGTAATTGTTTGGCTTTCCTCAGTGTTGTTATGTCCCTCTTTCCATTTCTGGTTTTGCTGATTTGGATAATATCTCTCTGCCTTTTAGTTAATGTGGTTAAGGGATTGTTGATTTTCTCAAAGAACGAGCTCTTGGTCTCATTGATTTTTTTTTTTTGAATTGTTTTCTTTGTTTCTAATTCATTGATTTCAGTCCTGAATTTGATTATTTTCAATATTCTACTCTTGGGTGTGTCTACTTCTTTTTTTCCCCCTAGGGCTTTTAGGTGTGCTGCTAATTTTCTTGAATAAGATTTCTCCAACTTCTTTATAAAGGCATTTAGTGCTATGAACTCTCCCCTTAGCACCAGTTTTATTGTGTCCCATATATTTGGGTAAGTTGTGCCTTCATTTTTATTGAATCTTAGGAATTCTCTTATCTTTTTTTTCTTTTCTTCCTTGACCAAGCTGTCATTGAGTAGAGAGTTGTTTAGTTTCTATGCATATGTAGGCTTTTTGTTATTTCTGTTGTTGTTGAGGTCTAGTTTTAGGCCATGGTGGTCTGACAGGATACAAGGGATTATTTTGATCTTCTCCTATCTGTTGAGGCTTGCTTTGTGCCTGACTGTATCGTCAATTTTTGAGAAGGTTGGTTCCATGAGGTGCTGAAAAGAAGGTATGCTCTTTTGTGTTTGGGTGAAAAGTTCTGTAGACATCTATTAGGTTCATTTAATTTAGGATATCTCTAAGTGTCATTATTTCCCTGTTTATCTTCTCAATAGATGATCTGTCCCTTGGTGATAGTGGAATATCTCCCACTATTATGATGTTGGGATCAATGTGTAATTTAAGCTTTAATGTTTCATTTACAAATGCAGGTGCTCTTGTATTTGGGGCAGAGATGTTCAGGATTGTGAAGTCTTCCCTGGTGGCTTTTTTCTTTGAGAATGAAGTGTCCCTCCTTCTCTCTTTTTTTTTTTTTAAAGTTCAGTTTTTTTTTTTATCAGTTACATTTTATTAACTGTATCCCAGCCGTGTCCCGATCCCTCATTCCCTCCCAGTCCCTCCCTCCCTCCCTCATCTCCACCGTGCCCCTTTCCAAGTCCACTGATAGGGGGGACCTCCTCCCCATTCATCTGATCCTGTTTTATCAGGTATCTTCAGGACTGGCTGCAAAGCCCTCCTCTGTGGCCTAACAGGACTGCTCCTCCCTTTGGGGGTGGGGAGACCAAAGAGCCAGTCATTGAGTTCCTGTTAGAAATAGTCCTTGTTCCCCTCACTTTGGGAAACCAATTGGTTACTGAGCTACCACAGGCTACATCTGAGTGGAGGTTCTAGGTTATATCCATACATGGTCTTTGGTTGAATGTCAGTCTCCGAAAAGACCCTGTGCCCAGATATATTTGGTCCTTGTGGAGCTCCTATCCTTTCCCCATCAGACTAACTCCCCTTCTTTCTTATGATTCCCTGTACTCTGCCAAAGGTTTGGTCATGAGTCTTTGCTTTGAAAACACTGCTAGTTAAGAGTCTTTCAGATGGTTGAAAGTCTATTTTATTGGATAATAGGATAGCTACCCCAGCTTCTTTTCTGAGTCCGTTTGATTGCAAAGCCTTTTTTCATTCCTTTACTCTGAGATAGTTTTTATCTTTTTTGGCAGGTGTGTTTCTTGGATGCAGCAGGATGTTGGACCTGTTTCCCCAATAATTTGATCAGACTGTGTCTTTTTATTACAGAGTTGAGTCTGTTGATGTTGATGGATAATAGTGACCGATGAATGTTAGTTTCCTTTTATTGTGGAGTTGCTGGTATTACTGTATTTCTGTGCTTTCTTTTAACTTTTTTTTGTGAAGTTACCTATATCCTGTGTTTTCTTGGGTGTAGTTGATTTTGTTGGATTGGAGTTTCCTTCTAGTATAATCTGTAGATACTACTATGCTGTGCATATATTGTTTAAATTTAGTTTTGTAATGGAATATTTTGTTTTCTCCCTCTATGTTGATTGAAAGCTGTTCTGGGTATAGTAGTCTGGGTTGGTATCTGTGGTCTCTTGGAGTCTGCATGACATCTGCTTAGGCCCTTCTGGCTTTCATAGTTACTGTTGAGAAGTCTGATGTGATTATGGTAGGTCTATGTTTATATGTTACTTGGCCTTTTTCCCTTGGTGCTTTTAATATTTTTTTCTTTGTCCTGTAGATTTAGTGTTTTGACTATTTGTGATGTGAGGATTTTCTTTTCTGGTCGAGTCTATTTAGTGTCTGTAGGCCTTTTGTATGTTTATGGACATCTCTTTAAGTTGGGAAAATCTACGATTTTCTTGAAAATATCTTCTGGACCTTGGAGCCTGGAATCTTCTTTTTCGTCTGTTCCTATTAATTATAGATTTCATCTTTTCATGATGTCCTTTATTTCTTGGATGTTTTGCGTTTGGAACTCTTCCAATTTTACTTTTTCTTGAGAGATGTGTCAATTTCTGAAATTGTATATTCAGCACCTGAGATTCTCTCTCCCATCTCTTGTGTTCTATTGGTGATGCTTACCTTTGTGGTTCCTGATCATGTCTCTTAAGTTCTCCAGCTCCAGGGTTTTCTCTGTGTTTTCTTTATTGATTCTAAATCTGTTTTCGTGTCTTACATCATTTCCTTCATCTGTTTGAATGTAGATTCCAGTCTTTCCATGGTGACCTCTATTTTTTGTTGTTCATTTCCTCTCTGCATGCCTCTGCATATGCCTTTGTTTATTTGGCTGTAGTTGCCTGTATTTCTTTGAGAGCTTTGTTCATTTCCTCTTTATGTGCCTCTAATAACTGGATTAGCATAGATTTGAAAGCATGGATTTGAGGTCATTTTCCTGTGTTTCTGATAAATTAGCATATGACTTGATTTTGGGGGTTGCTGGTGAAGCCATGATGTCCTGATTTTTTGTTGGATGTGTTCTTATGCCGACCTCTAGCCATCTGTTTATCTGTAGCCTTCTCTGTTTGTTCCTGGAGTCTGTACTTCAGACTGGGTCCATCTCTATCTGGTGTCTGGAACATTCTTCAGGAAGATGAGAGGGGTCCAATGGTTCAAGAGTAGGTGTTGGTGTTTTAGTTGTAGCTAAGGGAGGAAGGCTTCAGGCTCATGTGTGCACCCTGGGTTTGTGCTTGGAAGTATGCCTTGAAGGACAGGGTGCTAGAGTATTTAGATGCCTAGAAGGGAGGAGGTTAAGTAGTGGATGCTGGTGCTGTTTGCTGGGGCAAGGTGCATTCACAGGTACTCTCAATTACCTCAGTGGCCTACAGGCCTGTCTTACTGTCCTCTAGATATTCAGATCTGTCTGGGCTCTAGGAATTCTTTGCCGGGAATCCACTGGTAGACCCACAAAACAGGGGTTTCAGTGTTGAGAATGCTGTCCTAAGGATCCCTGTGTTACCCATAGTGAGGGTGTGAGCAGGAGGGATCAGATGTCTGGCTGCTAGTGTACAGGGACCCTGGATCTGTGGTTCTGTAAACACTCACTTGAAGGCGCACTCACTCCCTCACAGGGCCTAATCGGAAAGCATAGGGCTTCCCCTGTTCTTTACTCTGAGATTTGGGCCCGCAGGGACAAATGAGAGTGTTTAGTGGTGTCCACTGTGTGGCGACCGCTGGGCAGGGAGATATGTACTTGGCATAGCTGCCTCTGCTGTCTCAGTCACCTAGCACTGAGGCTTCTGCTTGGGAGACCGGCCTCTGCCATTTCATTCTTGGAGCAAGGAGGCTCCTGCTTAGGCTAGCTACAGCATAAGAACAGGGAAGCTCGTGCTTGGGGCAGTGGCCACTGCAGGCTTCCTCTGCTGAGCATGTAGGCCTGTGCTTAGGGGCAAGGGGAAGTGCAGGAGTTTTGAATACTCGCCACCCAGTCCCCAGAGACAGAGACGTCTACCAGTGACCTGGATCCAAACTGTCCCAGCTAATAGGTTGTTCCCTCTTGCATAGGAATCTTCAATGTCAGTGTTCTGGCTTCAGCTGCCCCTCCACTCACCAATTTTGGAGTTTTGGATCCTGTGCCGCTCAGATATGGTGTGCTGGTCACTGCTATCTTAGACTCCTTAAATCTGTAATTTGTTAAATTGAGATCACTGGTTTTTGTTGCTGTGAAAATTAAATGAGTCAGTGTTCAGCAGGTAGTGATGCAGTATAAGTGACAGCCAGTGGTAATACTGAGCTGTTACTTAAGGGTCAGTCCTCATTTGGCTCTTTTGGTACAGTATAGACTTCCTGAATTGTAAAATAACAAAAGTAGAATTAAGAAATTAGAGTAAGAAAGGTCTTAGAGTCCATGAGGTCCACATACCATGTATGTAATCTGCAAAGCAGATCTGTTTTCCAGTAGTTTGTTTAAGCAATACTGAAACTCTTAAAGGATTAATTCTTATCTACACTTTATCAACAAGGAGACTCTCCGAATTTAAGCAACCCACCTAAAGTTAGTGGCTGAACAGGAAAAGTCAAACTAAGATGTTTGATTCTTACTCCTGGAGATTTTCCACTACTGTGCTCCTCCACTAATAAATAACACCACGGAACCTTAAATACCCACTGTAACAGCAGTGTTGAAAGCAACTGAAGTGTATTACTTTATGAAAAAATCTTATTGGGAACAGCTGTTCTGTTTCCATTTGTATATGCAGTCTTTATTTGGGTATGCTGATGGAAGCACAGCTTGTGTAATTGCAGTATTGTATATTTCAAATTTATAGTATATAATGATTGTAGCAGTTAAGGAGCCCTATTCACCTTAATTATTTTCCCTGAGTTTTTGATTTGAAGATCTCTCCCTTGATATGCTATTTTTGGTAATTGTTTAAGAGCACCCACAAGTGTTTTGCATCTAACTTTGCTTCCCCCCCCCTTTTTTTTTTCTTTGAGACAGGGTTTCTCAGTGTAGTTCTGGCTGTCCTAGACCAACTTTGTAGATCAGGCTGGCCTTGAATTCATAGGGATCCACCTGCCTATAGCTCCTATCTTTGCTTTCTTGTACTTGCATTTTACTTGCTGATGTTCAGTTGTATTTTTTTTGTCCTAAATTCACAAGTACCTAGTTATAGCTGAGGCAGGAGGATTTTGATTTCAGAGC
Organism: Meriones unguiculatus; assembly: GCF_030254825.1. Classification (NCBI taxonomy): domain Eukaryota; kingdom Metazoa; phylum Chordata; class Mammalia; order Rodentia; family Muridae; genus Meriones; species Meriones unguiculatus. The sequence continues at coordinate 77,783,973 of NC_083369.1, read as the reverse complement.
CAAGACTGTTTTACATAGGGAAACCTTGTCTCAAAACAACCTCAAAGAGATAAAGCTCCAAGTATCTATATTTTTCATGGTACCTCACATTTATAGTAAATTTGGAAGCAGTTTTTAAAGCTAAAGCAGATTTTTAAAAAAGATATGTTTAATATATATATATATATATATATATATATATATATATATAATATGTGTTCTACCTTCATGTACACCTGCTCTCCAGAATATGGTTGTGAGCCACCATGATGTGGTTGCTGGAAATTGAACTCAGGAACTCTATAAGAGTAGCCAGTGCTCTCAACCCCAGCCTTCTCTCCAGCCTGCTAAAATAGAATTTTTAATTATTGTTTTGTAAATGTTCCTTCATCTCAAGATTATTTTGTGATGAGAGTTTAATTTCTAGAAAATAACACATTGTGCTAATGTTTTCAGTAAGCACTTTTTTTTTCTTTATTTCTTCATTATTTTTTATTTGATTTTTTTTTTCAGATAGGTTCCCTCTGAACATAGCTCTAGCTGTCCTGGAATTCACTGTGTAGAGTTGGGTAGCCTCAAATTCATAAACATCTGTCTGTCTTTGCCTGCTATCACACTCGGCTTATTTGTTTGTTTTAGGCAAGGTTTCTCTGTAGAGTATCTATATTTGTTCTGGACTCGATTTGTAGAGCAGGCTGGCCTCAAACTCACAGAGATCCACCTGCCTCTGCCTCCTGAGTTCTGAGATTCAAGGTGGGTGCCACCATACCCATCACTTTAATTTATTTATTTTTAATTTTATTTTGAGATAGGGTCTCACTGTATATACCTGGCTGTCCTTGACTGCATTGTGTAGACCAACCTGCCCTCACTGAGATCAACCTGCCTCTGCATTCCAAGTATTGGGATTAATTTGTTCCTGGCCTATTGTCTTTTCAAAACTGTACTTTAATGATAATTGTTTCTGAAATTTTAAAATTACCTTTCTTAATAACCTGAAATTCTATGAGAATGAAGCTGCATCTCTCTCTCAGTGTAGATTATCATCAGTTGTAAAATGTGGTTACCTAAGCAGTCAGTAGTTATAGGAGAACACTTAAAATTTTTAACAGTTTTGATTACTCCAAATTGGTTTCTCAAAGTTTAGCGGATGTCACCTGTTTGTCCTTTTTTTTGTTGTGTTTTGAGATTTATTTTAACTTAATGTATTTGGGTATTGTGCCTTCCTGTTTGTCTGTATACCACATGTATACAGTGCCTTCAGATACCAGAAACATTAACAGATATTTGTTAGTTGTCTTGTGAGTGCTGGGAATGGAACCTTGGGTCCTCTGCAGAAGCAACAAGTACTCTTAACCATTGAGCCATCTCCAGCCGTTTTTATTATTTTGAGATAGGGACTCCTAACCCAGGCTGTCCCTAGAACTCTGTGTAGCCTATGATGATTTTGAACTCCTGGCAGTCTAATTGCTTCAAGGTTAGGATTACATATATGAGCAACACATCTGACTGAGTCCATTGATGGCTTAAAAGATCATATTCTGTTACATATTTCTCCTTAAAATGAATCATTAGTATTGTCTCTAATCATTTTTAAAGTGTACAGTCTCAATGAAGGTCCTTGATAATTGATCTTATTGAAGCACCGTTTGCTACGTGATATTGAGTGACAAAACTTTTCCTGGGGAGTGGCAAAAAACATACACCTACTCACCCCCAGAAAGGGGGAGCCCATGATAGACCAAAGTTTGGATACCATCAAAGTCCAACTTGGTGAACCAATGAGTTTTATTGGGGTTATTTACAGGAGTGTATGAGTGAGGGGTTACTTACAGGAACAGAAATGCCTCAAAGATAGCTTTATCACTAAAGCCCACCCAGCCTGGGTAACAGAGAGCTCACAAAGCTGGGAACATGGAACACAAGTACCCTGCAGGCAGCTGAACAGGTTGGAGACTGTCTTTTCCATGTACCTCAGTTTGTCTAAACCCCATCTGGGAAGCTATTTTGGTTTCAGAGTCTTCTTTGTAGCTAAACTTTTCTCTGTGTCAGGGATTTTTAGGTTTTATTATGCATTCTGTCAGAGAGGGGCCTAATAAGTCCAGTCAGTTTCAGGGACTTCATTTTATTGGTATACATTATTGAATTTTTGCATTATGTTTTTGTGTTTTGAGGCTAAGTCTGTCCTTAGAGTCAAGATATTTTCTGCCTCACTCCTGAATGCTGGGCTTAAAAGCATATGTTACCATACACAGTTTCTTTTCTTTCCCTTTTTTTCCTTTTTTTTCTTTTCTTTGAGACAGGGTTTCAATATATAGCCTTAGCTGGCCTTGAACTTACTATGTAGATCCGACTGTTCTTGAGCTCCTAGAGATCCCCTTGCCTCTGCCTTCCATGTGCTTGTCTCTCTTATTCCACATCATCACCAACATTAGCTGTCCCTTGTTTTATTGAACTTATCCATAGTGGTATGTCCCACCACAACCAGCTCTTTAAAAAAAAAAAATTACTTAATTTTTAATTTGTGTGTGCTTCCCTGTGTAATGGGGGAGGAAGAGACACATGCCACAGAATGCTTCTAGAGGTCAGAGGAACCTTGTCAGTTCATCAGTGAAACTCTCATCCTCATGTTTGGCAAGTGCCTTTTACTTCCTGAGTTACCTAACCAGCCACTTGCTTTCCTTTCTTTTTTCTTTTTAATATTTATTTATTATTTATACAATGTTCTGCCTACATTTATGCCTGTAAGCCAGAAGAGGGCACCAGATCATAGATGGTAATGAGCCACCATGTGGTTGCTGGGAATTGAACTCAGGACCTTTGGAAGAACAGGCAGTGCTCTTAACCTCTGAGCCATCTCTCCAGCCCCTCCTTTCTTTATTTTATTTTTTGTTTTCTTTTTTTAAATATAAAAGTTTGAAAAATAAGCTGGGTGGTGGTTACACACACCTTTAATCCCAGCACTTGAGAAGGCAGAGGGCAGGTGGATCTCTTGAGTTCCAGGCCAGCCTGGTCTACAGAGTGAGTTCTAGGACAACCAGGGCTACAAAGAAAAACCCTGTCTCAAAAACAGAAAAATAAGTTTGAAAAATAATACCTAACTGTCATAGTAGGCCTATAAGAGTTTAGCACCTTGGTGGGAATTCTTTATCTTACTGTTTTTGTTAATGAAACATTTACATTCCATTTTCTGTTTATATATTTTCTTTTTTCCCCCAAACAAGTTGTTAGGGTGGGTTTTGTGTTTTTAATGTGATATATGGGTTTTGTAGGATAGGACCTGGGATTTGGAAGAATAAGGGTTAAAAGCTTGCGAAATGTTTGCATTTTATGCCTGACTACCTTCAAAAGCTTTAAGACCCTGTGTTTACACCCCGTCTTTTACTAGATTGTGAACCCAGGACCTCACTCATGCTAACCAAATAGTCTACCACTGAGCTGTACTAGCTATAGTCTACTCTACCACCTTTCAGCTAAGCATAGGTGAGGCTATATGTAAAGCTCAGCTTCATTTTTGTTGTTGTTGTTTCTCATTCTCATTAGCACTCTACCCATTTCACTCTGGGTCTTTGGGGAGACTTGGAGACTTCTCCTAACTTCCCTTTCGAAGGGCTGTGATAGGTAGTTGTATCTCTCTGATTATGCCTGTAACAACACTTAGCTCACACTATAATTTTCTCCTCATGTTTTTCATTCTAATAAAAGTCCTTTCTAATATGCAGGGTATATTATAAACACTCACATTTTGAAACTCAAAGTATCAACTTATGGCTGTGATCACTCTGTCATTAAGTAAAGTCAAGGAGACAGGATATACACATAAAAAGAAAGAGTACTGATTTAGTGACAAGTCAGTGTAGTGTGATGGGTAGAAGAAGCATTAGGCAAATCTGTGGCAATGAAAGGAGTTACCTTATTTGGAAGAAGTAGTACCTAGTTGAAAAGTAACAGAAAATGTGGTAGGTATCGTATGTGAGATGATAAATAGATGTGTCAAGAACTTTTATGAGATAAAAGAGAACACAATAGGAAATAGGATTTATTGAAATATCAGAAGTAGGGAAAGTAGAAAAGATGAAGTTTATGTCATATTGACAGCCTAAGCAGGAAATGAGAAATGCTTGATAAAATGAGTCAGCCGTTCAAAAAGACCACAGATAGAGTAACAAGAAGTATTATAATGGAAGAAGGAAGACACCCCACCTAGGACCTGTGTGAGTAGGGGAATACATGAAACAAGTGCAACTTTAGGCATTTGTGACCTAACTCCAGATTACGTGGTCTGTAACTGTCTTTTTCAGGGGAGACTCAGTGTTCCTATTTCTCCATGGCTGTTAAATCTGATTGGTCTACCGTCTCCTATTGAGACTTGATGGTTTTCCTCCAGTGGAATAAGTAGGCTCCTTTTAAAGCTTTATTTATTAAAAATGTGATCACTAGCAATGTGACATCCAGCTTCATATTTACAAAATTCCAGTCTGACCAACAGAACTTGGACACCCCCCAGTCCCTTTTAATGGAATTTTTTATCTTGTGGTGAGATAGGAATCTTGGTGTTACATTTGAGCCATTGCCAATTATGGATTAACATACTTGTTACCATGCCTGTTGTTTTAAACTTGAAAGGCTTTTGATACAATTAGAAACACACAAAATGTGAACTTATCCTGTTAATTTTTGAGGATACATTCAAGTACTCTAATGAAGTAAAAATGCATTCATTTTGTTGTTCATAATATGGAATATGGGCCTCAAGCTCTTTAGTCAAGTGTTCTTCTAAGCCCAACTTGTTTTTCTTTTAATTACTTTATTTTTTTATTGATTATTTGTAAGCCCAACTTGTAACCCCTATATTCAACTATTTATAAACTGAAACATTAGAGAATTTCATGGTGTTTACTTATACCACACTAATTTTAATACTGGAAGCAATAATTTCCACTTTTTGTATTCAGGAAAGTCCAATGAACTATAAATAAGTTTTAATTGAGTTGCAGTTTTTCATGGCCCATCTCATACATAAAAAAACAGGCAAGATTATTTTTAAACTTATAGCATTCTGCTTATGAAAAATAATATCATTTGTAACAAGAGCTTTTATATGTACTCTGAATTGGGTATCTTCACAGGGTAGAACTTTGCATGTTTCCCTTTATACTTAACCTTTAGTATAGTCTAAACAAAAGTATAGTATATCATAAAGATACAAATGTGGACTTTTCAGTAGTACAGAGGTAATGAAAAAGTTATTCACCCACATTGGTATTTTTCTTTTTTCCTTTTTTTAGACAGGGTTTCTCTGTGTAGCGTTGGCTGTCCTGGACTCACTTTGTAGAGCAGGCTGGCTGGAACTCCAGATATCCACTTGCCTCTGCATCCCACAGTGCTGGGATTACAGGGATACTCACCACCCCCAGCAGTATTTTTTCTTGTTTTACTTTGTAGCTGTTTTAGAGGGTGTATGTTGTATGTATGTGTGTGAGACTAAGGTTTTCCAGGCTAGCCTCAAACATCTGATCTTCCTGCCTCAGTCTCCTGGGTTGTTGCCATTTTTTTTTAATTGACAAATAGGTTATTTTCAATGAGCTGATATAGCATATAACAAAATAATAACTTCTTGTGATAATTAAGACTCCCCTCTTCCCACTCTATCCTATCTTAACAAATTATATGTTTTGTCTTGCAGGCTGTAGAAAATCTTTGTTCTTACAAGATTTCTGCTAATTTGTATAAGCAGCTGAGACAGATCTGTGAAGATCACATCAAAGCACAGATTAATCAATTCAGAGAATATCTTTTTTCAAAACAAAATACCTTTTTAAAGATTTGTTTATATATTTATGTCTGTGAATACTTTGTGTATGTATGTCTGCATGGCAGAAGAGGGCATTAGATCCCATTTGTATATGCTTGTGAGCCACCATGTGGTTGCTGGGAATTGAACTCAGAACCTCTTGAATAGCATCCATACTCTTAACCACTTAACCTCTCCAGCCCCTCAAAATAAAATACCTTAATTTTGATTTTTCTTTACTATTTATCTCTCATTTGTGAGCTTAATTTGAAATGGAATGCCTGTGGTGTTAGATTTATTTCCGTCTTGTTATTTCTAAAAAGGAAAGAACAAAGTTTGAAACTGTTCAGTTTTAATTAGTCAAAATCTACATGTGTGGTATTTGTTTAAGTAAAACTTTCCTCTTAACCTTTTGTCCTGGCAGATTTCCATTGAGGGAAATCTTAAGCAGAAAAACATAATGCTCAGTTATGTTTAACACTATTTAAAGGTAGTTTAAGGGAGATATAATTATTTCTGAAGTTTAGAAAATAGAAGTATGTTGTATAATTCCTATTTAATTTCATTTAGCATATGGGATACTCTATTTAAGACAAGTATGTTTTTATATTACATCTATTACTTATATGAAACACTTTAAAATATCCTTAACATCTGTCTCATGGATTCATTGGATAGTGTTCTTTTTCTAAAAAAGATTGATAAATGCTGGCAAAATCATTGTAGACAAATGGTAAGTTAGACATAGCACTATATACTTCATTTCGCAAAAGTTCATGTTCTAGAATATTTTGACAGCTGTGTTGAAGGAATCGGTGTATAGCTGAGTGATGAAGCAGTAGCTTACCTTTAGTGATACTCTAGGTTGCATCCTGAGCATTGTATAGTAACAGCAACAAGATTTTATAGTCAGTTGGAGTTCTAGCACTTGGGAGACTGAGACCAAAGTATTATACATTCTAGGCCAGTCTGAGCTGCCTTGTTGCAAAAGAAATAGGTGAATAAAATAACAACTTTTTACTATGCATCTATGAAAATGGTATGAAACAAATGAAATAATATACATATATGAAAATGGTATAATGAAACCCATTGTCTTGTGTAATTACACAATACTTAAGAACAAAAGTTTTGTAATATGGGGGCTCTTTATAATTATTCTTTTTCTAAGTTGGAAACTAATTTTGGCTGAATTTTTGTCTTTTAAAACTGTAAATTATAGGTATTTGAGTGTAGTTAAACCTGCTTTTAAGAATTATTTTCACTTTAGAGTCTTGTTTTTGTTTTGAGATTGAGTTTTTCTTACTCTGTATCCAGACTAGCTTGAGCTCTATAGTTTCTAGCCTCAGATTGATGGCAATTCCCCTGCCTCAGCCTCCAGTGTGCTGGGGATTACATGCATCAGCTGTCACACCTGACTTCCTTTATATTTTTAGCTGAATTATGTATTGACCCAAAATTATTTTTCATTAAAGTTGCATCTTCCTCTATCAGTCTTATAGGCAACATCTCCACATATTATTTAATTACTTGTGAAAGTTGGTGTTTTAGTTTAGGTAATAAATTTTCTCTTCTTCCCTAGCCTGGCATTAGTTTATTCTTTTATATTAATGCAAATAGAAATCTTTAAATCCACTTCACAATCCCCTAAATGCCATGGATACAGTTTAAGGCACTTTTATTCCCTCTCCTTGCTCCTAAGGAAAAACAAAGTATACCTTGGATTCCCTGTTGTTGTTTTGTTTGTTTTGTTTGTTTTGTTTTTTTGTTTTTTTTTTTTTTTTCTGTGTAGCACAGGCTGGCCTAGAACTTAACTATATAGCACACACTGTCCTGAAACTCAAGATCCTCCTACCTTTACTTGGTCTCTTGAGTTCTGGGATTATAGGCATATAACCATGTCTGCCTCCTGTTTTCATTCTCAGTTACTTAAGTAGCAAAGGCATCAGAGGAACATCTTAATTCTCTGTCCTCTAGAAACCAAAAGAATTAGAATAGTTTAAAGATAAATCTATAGCACATATTCTCAGCTAGTTGTATTTATTTGCATGTTGGATCCTAGTAGTCTATTTATATAAAATCTTTCAAATTCTTAATTTATTAAGAGCTAATGCTGTAGTTCAAATATACAAAAATTGCTTGATTTTTTTTTCTTTTTATTTGACAGATAATGATCAGGAGCATTTTTTTGTTTCTGGATAGAACTTATGTTCTTCAGAATTCAATGCTACCCTCCATTTGGTAAGGATACCAGAAATTTATGAAAAATTTTGTTTTGTTGTAGTGTTTATTATAACAAAAGAGAACAAGTCTGTAATCAGACTGTTCTCCTAAAATTTCACATTTGGGTTCTAGCAGTTAGTATGTGTGTGAGTGTTTTCATTTTTTTTTTTTTTTTTTTTTTTGGCCTGCTCTAATACAGCAGATAGCTAACTTTCCCCATGGTGTATGAAGAAATAAATACTATGTTCTAATATGGCAGATAGCTAACTTCCCCACATAGTGTATGGAGACATTTCTTTGTTAGTTATGAAGATTAAAGTTTACTCAATAATTTCCATGCATGAATCTTATTGCTGCTGAATAATCAAGTTTAACCTCTTTTCTTGTAGCTATAGTCTGTTCATGAAAATAAAATTAATTGGTCCCTTACCAGGTGCTTAGCATATACCTAGAGTAATGATTGAAATTCACTGATTTTAGAGTACTGAAACCAGTTAATAAAAAAAATAGCCAAAAAGATTTTCAATACCAGTATAGTGGAAGTTATTTTATGTCTTTGAACTAATTTTATTTTTGATTTGACTAAGAAAAAGATACCCTTGAGAGAAAAAAAAGGCACTAAAACCTAGTTATGGAGGAAGCCAGAAATTTAGCAAGCCAAAATGTGTTTCCAATCTAATCTAATAATGTTATTTAAAATTGAATGTGGATTTTATGCTTTTATAATCAGTGCTTCAAAGTCTGAGGCCCCAGTTAACATGTGTTAAGTTAACTCAACCTGTTCACACATGGTATTGCCAGTCCAGATGACAGTTTTGTTGTTGTTGTTGTTGTTTTTTAATTTTAGGGACATGGGATTAGAGTTATTTAGGGCTCATATTATAAGTGATCAAAAAGTCCAAACAAAAACAATTGAGGGCATCCTTCTCCTGATTGAGAGAGAACGGAATGGCGAAGCAATTGATAGAACTTTACTTCGAAGCCTTTTAAGTATGCTGTCTGATTTGCAAGTAAGTTACATTTATACTCACTGCACTACTTTCAAATCTGATTACTGTTCCTAGTCTGATGTTTGAATTTCACAGTCAGAGTGCTATTCAAACACAGTTCAAATGGAAGTCATTCAGTAAATATTTAATGAATAAACAAATACTTTTTTCCCTCCTCCTAGATTTACCAAGACTCTTTTGAACAACGATTTTTGGAAGAAACTAACCGTCTTTATGCAGCTGAAGGTCAGAAGTTAATGCAAGAAAGAGAGGTATTTAAAAATCATGATTAATAAATACACTGTCTCTTACAATAGACATTACATTATAGAACACCAACTTCCCTTTTTGTATTTGTATTCCCAGCATTGTAATGCTCTTTCTTCTCTCACTTAAGTGCTCCTTTCTTTTCTCTCTTCTTAAAGGCCAGAATTCTGGATCATAAACTCTACCTCTAATTTTACATATGATTCTACCCTGTTTGTCACATTTGACGGGGCTGTTTCCCGGATCTTTTGGACTTGACATTTTCTGAATGCTTTAAGGGGAGGAAAACAATAATATAAAAACTATCTTTGTAGGTTCCTGAGTATCTTCATCATGTTAATAAACGCCTAGAAGAAGAAGCAGACAGACTTATTACTTACTTAGATCAGACTACTCAGTAAGTATTACATGCTCAGCCTAATAGTCTTAAAACTGTTAGTAAAGTGCTTTAGGCATTTTAAACATGTAACAATTTTCAAGTATGATTTTGTCTAACTTTTTTTTAATAATGTGCACTTCAAGTTATTATCTTCCTTAACTAATTAGATTTAGTCAGGGATTTGATTATTGGTTGGTTGTGTGTTTACTATATCATTTTAAAATAGTATTAGAGGCTAATGAGAACTTTAAAACTCTTTTGGTGATTTTGAGGCAGAGTTTTACTAAAACCCTGGTTGCCCTGGAACTCAGGGTTCTCCATGCCAACCTCCTAAGTTCTGGAATTACAGGCAAGTACCACCATGCCCAGCTTTTAAAATCTTTAGACTGATTAAAATTCAGTGAATGGGTGTTCAGAGAGAAACTGCTTGTGTACTTTATTAATCTTACCAACCAATTGTTCCCATTAAGCAGCATAGATCACCTTCTTAGTAAAAAGAAAAACTTGGACAAAGCTAGGCACAGCAAGACCATGGAGATGATTGCTTTGAGCAAATTCTGAAAGGCACATTTTTTTCCCTCCAGGCATAATGTAGAATAAATCTTGAGCACTATTTTAAGTTGACACATTGAATAGAAATGGCAAAAATAATGTAAAATAAGGTATTTGGTTTGTTTTCACCAATGGCTGTAAATTTTAAGATGGTCAGATGTTAATAATTCTCTTTTCTCCCTTTTAGGAAGTCACTAATTGCTTCTGTTGAAAAACAACTTCTAGGTGAACACTTAACATCAATTCTTCAGAAAGGTAATTTGCAGTTTCTTAATAAGAGATTCCCAGGGCTAGAGAGATAGCTCAGTGGTTAAGGGTATTTGTTGCTCTTACAGAGCACTCAAGTTCAATTCCTCGCACCCACATGGCAGCTCACAACCATCTATAGTTGCAGTTTCAGGGGATCCAATACTCTCTTCTATCCTCTTTGGGCACCAGGCATGCACACAGTACACATACATGTAGAAAAAAACACTTATACACATAAAAACTGGTTACCACTAAGTCTGCTCAGAAAGTTCAGAAGATTTAAATGAATAGTATTTATAACATGTGCCCCCATAGTCTTGATCAGTTGTAGGAGTATTCTTTCAGAACTATTTGCCTTGTTGACCACATAGGATTAAGAGTGAAAAGATTGCACTGGTAATAGTGCATCATAGAACCATCAGAAATAAAGGAAAGTGTAAAATGTTTTGTGGATTATTTTTGTGTGTAGCAGTTTTAAATTTTAGTTCTTAAAGTCATTTTATGACAACAACTTGACCAAAAGCATGTGATAGGCTTAAACTTGATAAGCATGTGGTTCATTTCTGAAGACTGACAAGTCTTTCCCCAGTTCATTGTCAATTAAATTTTTCTGTAGTTGCCAGTTTCCTGGCTGAAAGTGGAACTGAGAGGAGAGGCCTACTAATACACATCAGTAAGGAAATTGGCTTGGAGTGGGTCAGCGATAGAGCATTTTAGTATATGTGCATTGCCCTAAGTTCACCTTCAGTACTAAAAAACAAAAAAATAGAAACAATGGGAATTTTTTTTTTTAGGAAAGGGCATAGTAAAAGAAGGTAGGTATTACTTGTATTTCAAACTGAGGTGTATGTGTGTGTTTTTTATTGTAAGTATTCCTTGTATTTCCAAACTGGGGTGTATGTGTGTTGTTGTTGTAGGGTGTGTGTGTGTGTGTGTATTTTGTTGTTATGATGTTGCTGTTGTTTTATTCTTAGCATGTAAAGCCAAGAACTTCTAAACCTTAATGGTCTTACAGGATTCCCTGAATTATACTCACATAAATTCTAGTTATAGTTTAGACCAGTATCACAACAGTTAATTTCAACTCATATTTTTATTAAATGCATGGCAAGTCTATTCACTTTTTGATTCTCATATTTTAATACCAAAATATTTCAAACCAGGTTTAAATAACCTCCTTGATGAAAACCGAATTCAAGATTTGTCTCTTCTGTATCAGCTCTTCAGTAGAGTTCGAGGTGGAGTTCAGGTTCTCTTACAGCAGTGGATTGAGTATATCAAGGTATTACCAGTTTTCTGTTGACTTTTATCTTGTATGTTTTGTAATCTATATGCCAAGAGGATCAAAAAGCATTTCTTACTAGATTCAAAATTTTTTAAGGAAGGATTTTTTGTTTGTTTTTTGTTGAGACAGGGTTTCTCTGTGTAGCCTTGGCTGTCCTGGATTTTCTTTGTAGACCAGGGTGGCCTCAAACTCACAGAGATCCAGATGCCACTGCCTTTCTGAGTGCTGGGATTACAAGTGTACACCACAGCACCCTGTAAAGGAAGTTTTTTAAAAACTGAAAATTTTGAAATGTCACCTTGAGAGCATTAGCTGCGTGGAATATCAGGCCTTAAATCAGACTTAAATCACAGTAATACCCCATTAGTAATACCCCATCATGTACCCAACAGTAATTCATTTTTTTTGCGTGTGTTTATGAATGAACACTATCTGTTTAGGGTTTTCTTTTTCTTCAGAGACAGTTGTACTATTGTGTGGCTGTTAAGTACATATGATTGTTAGTACATGTGCCAACTTAGAATATGATGTGGTATTTTTCATTATATATATCAATTACTATAAAACAGACCATTTTCATTTTTAGGCTTTTGGAAGTACTATTGTTATTAATCCTGAAAAAGATAAAACCATGGTTCAAGAATTATTGGACTTTAAAGATAAAGTTGACCATATAATTGATACCTGCTTTCTGAAAAATGAAAAATTTATCAATGCCATGAAAGAAGCATTTGAAACATTCATTAATAAAAGACCAAACAAACCAGCTGAACTGATAGGTATGGTTCATATTTTTTTTTGGTTGTGTCATGTTCTTTTATTGATAAGCTCAGGTAAAATGATATTATACCCCTTCCTGGTTTGTTTGAGGTTGCTTAGCTAGTGATACCAAGTCTGAAATGTGTCTCTAAGGACATGGTTGTAAGAAGTAAAGTCCTTGTCTTTCTCTGTGGACTGATCAAAGAGCCAGCCCATGATGAAACCTGATAAACTAGGGTCAGATCGAAGGGGAGGAGGACCTCCCCTATCATTGGACTGGGGGAGGGGCATGGGAGAAAAAGGGGGGGAGTTAGAGTGGGAGGAGAGGGGGGAGGAGGCTACAGCTGGGATACTAAGTGAATAAACTGTAATTAATAGAAATAAAATGAAAAATTAAAACTAGTGAAGTCCTTCATGCTAAACAGCTTCTCAAAGTCTTCATGTCAAGCATGACATAAATTCTTTGTGAGATAGAACATTGAATAGCATTTACTTTTACTGAGTAACCTTGATTTTGTGCTTTCCAAGCCTATAGTGATTTAGAAATGGGGCAGAATGCTATCTTCTAGAAGTCTCCACTTAGAGCTACGGGAAAAAGGCAGCATTTAATTACCAATGGAAACAGATAAAAAGTTGAGGATGGAAAATAAAAGTCCAGTATAAAAATAAATCTAATACAGGCTTTGTGAGTACAGGCTCACAAAGTATACAGGTGTGTTGCAGTGCTTCTCATGGTTTCTACACATGTACTCATTGATGTTAGGAGAACAAATACCCTAAGAAACTAGGTCCTTTACCAAAACGATGGAGTTGGATTTGATTGAAACGTGACTTTATTTACATTTAAACATTTTATTAATTGTGCCTTCTCTATTGTTTCTGATTATTTAAAAAGAAAATGTTTAAGAATGCATACTATTTGTGTAAAATGGAAACTTTAGAGGATACACATGTTTTCTGGTTAATTTTTCTACCCCCACATAGGGCTACTTTGATCCTCCCCTGTGAACTATTAGTACCTCTTTTTTGTTTGTTTGTTTTTTGTTCGTTTGGTTTTTCGAGACAGGGTTTCTCTGTGTAACCTTGGCTGTACTGGACTTGCTTTGTAGACAAGGCTGGCCTTGAAGTCATAGAGAGCCACCTGCCTCTGCCTCCCCGAGTACTGGGATTACAGGCACGCGCCACCTCAGCTGGTTTTTGTACCTCATTTTTTTCTTTCTGTTTTTTCTTTTTTTTTTTAAACTCTGAAGTACTAGAGTTTGAACCAAGAGCACTGCATATGCTAGGCAAATACTCTACCACAGAGCTACACATGAAACCCTTCCATACCCTATTTTGATGTCATTGTAGTGGAAAGCATACTCAGTGTGGAGTCAGATTTAATGCATTTAGATTGTGGTATTTATTAGCCCTGTGACATTGACAAGTTAACTTGTGTTAGAAACTTTTATAAAAATGCATCTCCATATAGCAGAAATACTAACTTGGTATTTTGGTGTTTTGTTTTGTTTTGTTTTGTTTTTGTTTTGTTTTTCTTTTTTGAGACAATGTTTCTCTGTCTGGTTCAGTATTTTTGGTATTCAGTATTATTTGGGTAAGTGTAAGTGGCCCATGCCTTTTTGATACCCATAGTCATTAAACAACAATATTTTTTTCTTCATTTTAGCCAAGTATGTGGATTCAAAACTTCGTGCAGGCAACAAAGAAGCTACAGATGAAGAACTTGAGAAAATGTTGGATAAAATAATGATTATATTTAGATTTATCTATGGTAAGGGCTGATTACTGCTTTTATATTAAAACATACTCTGAACCAGGCATACTGCTAGCACCTGCAATCCATAACTCAGGAAGCCAAGGCAGTATTGCTGTGTAGAGTATGTAGTGAGTATCAGGCCAACACAAGGGCAATATAGCAAGGCCCTGTCTCAAAATAAACAGAAAACAAAACAATATAGCATTCCTAGAGGAACTGGAAACTTTTATATAACCTGGAAAGACTCATTGGGAACTACAGGTTGTATTTTATTTGTTGCATATTTTTAATTCTTTAAGAATAGTTGAAGAATGTAACTAAATTGCCTTGTGTTTTGACCTTTCCACTATTAAGAACCTGGATTTTGTTTCTTGTTTTAATCTCTTGAGTTTGGTGCTAACAGTACCAGTGTACAAAAGTTTTTCGTGAAGAAAAGTTAGTACAGTATTAATTTTTTATAGTAAAGATGTTTTGAAATGTCTCAGTGTTCTTGAGTTTAATAAACTTTGATAAAATATATAAAGATTAAATAACTTTGTTGTGGTTAAACTTTTGAAACTTTTGTTAGAGCTTTACTTGTCATATGAGTATATTATGTTTTTATTTAATATAGGCAAAGATGTTTTTGAGGCCTTCTATAAGAAAGATTTAGCAAAACGCCTATTAGTTGGCAAGAGTGCATCAGTAGATGCTGAAAAGTCAATGCTGTCCAAACTGAAGCATGGTATGTTTGTCGTTCTTTCTTTTTTATCATTTTGGTTTTTCTTTTTTTTTTTTTAATATTTGAGAAAAAAAATTGGATTAATTGTACTCTTTTCATTGGTTGCTTCTTTTGTTGTTCGTTTTATATACACATGATGAAAACATGAACTGCAGAGATGGGGAGGCTCAGTGGGTAACAGTTCTTTGTGCAGAAGTATGAGGATATGAGTTTGAATCCTTAATATCCATGTTAAAAAAAAAGCCATGTGGAGTCGGGTGGGGTGTCATATGCTTGTAATCTCAGCACTTGGGGAAGCAGAGGCAGGCAGATCTCTGTGAGTTTGAGGCCAGCAGCCTGGTCTACAAAATGAATCCAAGGTAGCCAAGGCTGCACAGAGAAGCCCTGTCTCAAAAACAAACAAAAAAGCCTTGTGTAATGTATAATCTCAGTGGCTGGGGATGGGGTGAGGGTCACAGACGGAAGGATCTTTGGGGCTTCCTAGACTCCAGCCTAGCTCTAGGTTCAATGAGAGACCCTATGTCAAAGGAATAAGGTAGAGTGTGGTAGAACAATACAGCCAACATCTCTGGCTTCTACGTGCAGGGTGCAACCCTCTCACACACACACAAAACCATAAAGTGAGGTTATGAGGGTCCTAGCTTTTGTTGATATCCAAAATTGTTGGCTTGTTTTAAAGATAAAAAATTATTCTTCTGTTTACTTGTATTAAAATTTCTCAAGTATATTATTCCTGAATTTGGATAAGGTTTCACAGGGTTAGAGAATGTACATCTGAATTACTAGGGCATACACTATGGGGTAAGAATTTCTTTTCATTCTTACGAATAGTTATAGATCGTATTTTATGCCCAAGTAAGTTTTGCATATTATTTTGTGATTTAAATTTTTTTCTTTGTTGTATTACCTTGAAATACAAATATGTAAACATCTTTAATAGAATGTGGAGCTGCTTTCACCAGTAAGCTTGAAGGGATGTTTAAAGACATGGAGCTTTCCAAAGACATCATGATTCAGTTCAAACAGGTAAAAGTGAGTTAAACTCTTACTTAATTCCTTGAACTTAAGGACATTTAAGTTATGTCTTTGGGGCAATTTATATTTAAGAGGATAAATAGAAACCTTTGTTACAAAAACTTCATAGCAACTTAACCAATATTGTAGAGTGCAAATACTCTCAATGAAATGTAAGTATGTTTGACCTATTTCAGGATTTAGTCTTAGTAAATAAATCTAGAATAAGACAAAAAATGTATTATTCTAAAGTTACTGTAAGTTAGTGTGAAGTTAGTACTAGACAGTAAGAACAGGGTTTTTCTAGTCAGTTTGGGGTTTGCATGTTACGAGCTTGTAATAGAGAGAGAGGTGAGGTGATTAAGGGCGGAGATTGGTATATGATGTCTCTGGGGACATTTGGGATGAGAATGTTGATCTATAGTTTTGAAGACATAGGTAGAGGGTTGCTTTTTCTTAAAAATATAACTAGATTTAGTTGTGTAAATACAGTCCCAGCTACTTTGGATGCTGAAATAATAATATGTGGGCAATATAATGAGACCCTGTCTCAAACAGCAACAGCTAGGCAAAAGTGATGGCAAATTAGATTATACTCTCTCAGGGTTTCAGTAATGACTTTTTGACTACTGTATTGAAGGTAATAAATGAAACTGAAAGACTGAAAAGTTCAGGGTCAGTTGGATCTTGGATCTTACAGTAGTTGAAGAATTAGGTTTATCTGCCTTCCCCTTTGCCTTTATTTTCCCTTTCCCACCTCAGGTCACCATCTTCAAACAGGGAATGGAACATTTGGAAAAACAGAGACTTGGGTTGGCTGGTAGGGTGAGGAATGGGAGTGGCTTCAAAGTGTTCCAGTTCATGTAGGGATCTCCAAAGGTGGAGATTAAAGTTGGTAGCATTGGGGGAAAAGAATGGAGAAGAGATGCCCTAACAGCTCAGCTATGTATGAAAAATTGAGTTAATAACACCTAGAATGTTTTCATGGAATTTTTGTATGCTACTGTATTAAAACAGCCACCTGCGTATTTTTCTGCTGTATTTTGTGTAGCCTTCATTTCAAGTCTTCTTAATAGTTGCCTTTATTTTTAGGATGGTCAATATTCATATACATTTTTAGAGTAAGGAAATTCTTAAATGAGTGAGTATTATGGTATGATATACACACTTTCATAATCTCAGTGTATGTGTTAATCTTCTTATAGTATATGCAGAACCAGAATGTGCCGGGCAATATTGAATTAACTGTGAATATCCTGACAATGGGTTACTGGCCAACATACGTGCCTATGGAAGTCCATTTGCCACCAGAGGTAAGATTAACTGTTTCAGACCTAAGCTATAGGCATAGAAATCACACCTTTTTTCTGCTTTTTGTTTGAACATAAGTGCCTTTTAAAGGCTTATGTCAACAAACATAGCAGCAAGGTATGAGTGTCAATATTTTATTCTTTTACTTTAATTTCTAAGTCTACTTGAGGACATTATTAATAAAGGTAGTTTTCTAAATTTAGTGCTATTTCCCTATTATTATTCTATTTCTTAGTTTATGACCTCTTAGTCTTTCTAGCTGTCACATGTTGACCAAATTTTACCTGAAGACAGGGTTGGTGACAAATATATGAGTAGCCTCTAATGCCTTGGGAACTTTCCCACTCAGGACCAAAACCTAGAAGGTTGAATAAAGAAAGATACTGATAGTCTATATGGTGAAAACAAAGAAAAAGAGCAGAGCTTGAACTTTTAAAAAGGTTCACATTGAGCTAATGGTAAGAAGAGAAACCTGCAAAAGAAACTTGGGCAGAAGCAGCAGTGAAAGAAAGGAGTCAGTAGAATGTAGAAGCCCAAGTCACCAGAGGTGAAGGAATGATTAAATAGGGCAGAAGAGTTCCATGCGTGTAAAGATCATAAAGTGCTGCTACATTTGCTAGTTAGATTTTCACCTTACATTAAATTAATTGAGTTCTTCTGAACATAGTCATGAAAACTATCAAGTTATTTCAGATGGGCTTAAGAGTGGTGAGAGGGAGGCAGGTCATTGAGGTGGCCCCAGGTTGAAGGCACCTGCAACTAAGCTTGACTTCTGAGTTCAGCCCTCTGGGCCTACATAGTGAAAAGAGGGAACTTCATTCCTGAAAGTTGTACTCTGAGCTTCACTACCATACCCCACCGCATAGTCCAATAAGTAAGTTTAAAAAATAGTGTTCAAGGTGGTATTGCATGTGCAGCATAAAAAACACTCGTTTTATTTGTTTTAGATGGTAAAGCTTCAGGAAATTTTCAAGACATTTTACTTAGGCAAACACAGTGGCAGGAAACTCCAATGGCAGTCAACCTTAGGACACTGTGTGCTAAAAGCCGAGTTTAAAGAGGTAAGTGGATATTCTCCAAACTTAAGTTCTGTCTTTGTCTTTATATGGAAATCGTGTCCCTTGGTTTGAAGGTTTAATCTGCTCTTTTATAAGTGTGTCCTTAATACCTACATGGCAATAGTGATATCTTGTTACAGGTTTGTGTATATCTTAAGATGGTCTCCTTTTCAACATTTGAGTTGTCCCTTCTCTAAAATTGAAAGCAATAGTCTTTTTCTGTACCTCTGGATGCCAAGTTTACACTGTCTTATCAGAAATCATAGCACAGTGGGAGATTAAGGCAAATAATGTCCATCTTTAAAAAAATTCTATAGTTCATGAATGATCTGAATCAAGTCAAAATGCAATTTGAAAGGAGGGCATAGTGGCACAAGGCTGTGGTCCTATTACTTGGTAGATGGCAACAGGAAGATTGGGAATTCAAGAACGTATTTGGCTACAAAGCAAATCTAGCTTGGGCTACATGAAACCTTGTTTCAAAAATGCATTCAGAGTAGTAAGTTCTTGGAGCTTATAGTGAATGTCTATAATGACACATTGGGCTGAGTTATTGTCATTTCTTTGTTCTGTTTTAACACGGATTATAAAAGACCTGCTAATAGACTAACTAATCCTCATCCCATTTTCTGTAGAATCACACCTAAACCTTGCACTGCATAATAAATTACTGTCTGAAGCAGGGTTTTTGGATAATGTTAATCTTCTTTGCTTCTTAACTCACTAATTAAAAATGGTTTTCCTGTTAGAAATTATTACTTTTTGATTAAATTTTCATGTGTTTTAAAAAACAGACTAAACTGATTTTTCTCCAACAGGGCAAAAAAGAACTTCAGGTCTCTCTTTTTCAAACCCTGGTGCTGCTAATGTTTAATGAAGGAGAGGAGTTCAGTTTAGAAGAGATCAAACAAGCAACTGGGATAGGTTTGTATTGTGTCTGTCAAGTAGCAGACTTTTGTCTGTGTTCATAGCTCTAGGAGATGCAAGGAAATAATGCTGTCCTCTATCCTTAAAAAAAGATTTATTTTATATGTATGTTATGAACCTGTATGAGTATATATACCACACACAAACAGGAAACTGTGGAAGCCAGAAGGGGACATTATATCCCTTCAAAATTGAGTTAGGTGGTTGTTAGTCACTGTTGTAGGTGCTAGGAACTGACCTCCGGTCCTCTGAAAGACCAGAAAGTATTCCTCAATGGTAAGATGTTTCTCTAGTCTTCTCCTGTATTCTTAATGATTTCAAAACTAGCGAGTACTAGTATGTAGTGCTAACAAGAAGTGTGTTAAAAGAAGCAAGTAATCATTGTGTAAGTAAGTGGAATTTGAGTTAGACCTTCAAATTTTGATTGGGGAGAAGGCATATGAAGTAAAGGAAATAATGTAAGAAAAGGCTTGGAAATAGGAATGATTAGTGTGGGTAGGAAACAAAGGTTTTGTTGTAGCTTAGAATGGTGAACTATAAAATTCAATAGGTAAGATATATAAGTAGACTGATGAATATAGTTGAAGCCTGTGCTGTAGTGACTCAGATATATGACATGAAGTAACCTATTTAAGAAACTTATTTTGCATTTATAAGCTATTGACAAATAAATAATTAACCATTATTTCTTCAGAGGATGGAGAATTAAGGAGAACACTGCAGTCACTAGCTTGTGGCAAAGCTAGAGTTCTGGCTAAAAATCCAAAGGGCAAAGATATTGAAGATGGTGACAAATTCATTTGTAACGATGATTTCAAGCACAAACTATTCAGGATAAAAATCAATCAAATCCAAATGAAAGAAACGGTAAACCTTTTATTTTTCTCCTAATCCTACAATATTGGGTTTATGTGTGTTTATAGTAGAAATTTACACATTAAAAATTATATTAAATGCATGAGTGTTTTACCTACATATATGTCATCTGGCCCACATGTGAGAATAGGGAATTGGATCCACTGGAGCTGACATTACAGATGGTTGTGAACAGCTACAGGGATCCTGGGGATGTCACCCAGGTCTTCTTAACTTCTAAACCGTTTTTCCAGTCCCAATCTTGAATGTTTATTTTTCTAATGCTGACATTTCACTTAACATTTTCTGTGACTATATCTGACCAAATACATTCAGTATTTGATTTTATATTTTTATATTTCTTTTCTTTTTTTTTTTTTTTTTTAGTAAACATAACAGGTTTGACAATTAAAATTATTGTTTGATTGTTGTTTGTTTTTTTTTTTCTTTTTGTTTTGTTTTGCTTGCTTGGGCTCTTGCATTGCTAGGGATGGAATGCAGAACCATCTGTGTTCTCTCACTGAGTTATTTCCTTAGCCCATCAATGTAATTTTATATTTTGTTTTCTTCTTCCTTATTTGAATTGTGACAGTTCATTACATGTAGTGTTCCTTGCTCATTCAGTTCCTCACTACCTTCCTCTTGCTCTTTTTCTTTCTCCCAAATAGTTTTCTTGCTTTCATATCTTTCTTTCTTTCACATGTGCATGCTTGCGTGCGCGCAAACACACACACACAGACCCATACTACATATATAATTAAATCCAGATTTCACGTATGAGAGAAATTGAGCTATTTTCTTTTGCCTTTTCCATTTTCCCATACTCATTTCATTTCTACATTAGTGTCAATATATTCTTGAATATGTGTGTGTGTGTGTGTATATCAGTGTAGATTCTACATGTGAAAGAAAGTGGGTATTAGTCTTAAGTCTGGTTTATTTTATTTAATATGATGATCTCCATTATCATTCATTCTCCTGCAGATTACATCATTTTATTCTTCTTTACAGCTGAATACATTTCTGTTGAAAGTATGTACCTTGCTTTTGTTAAACATTCATCTGTTGAGGGCTATATAGATTTTTTTTTCTTTTCTTGTTTTTGAAATTAGAGTCTCATTTCTGTAATCTCAATGAGGGGAGGTAGGAGTTGAAGTAAAGTAGATCCTTGGAGGCTCATGACCAGGCAGCTGGCCTACAGGACAAAGTTCCAAGCTGATAAGAGACCCCACCTCAAACGAAAAATGAAAGGCAACTGAGCCCTGATGCTCAAAGTTGTCCTCTGATGTCCCCAGCCATACCCACAAAATGCATGTCCCTATACACACACATTTTAAAATTCAACAAGAGTGCTACATAGCTCTATAACATTCTTGTACATACCTAAATCTTTAATCTCTCTGCTATTTTCCTTAAGATGAATTCATGGGAGGTAGAGACATGACTCAGAAAGATTAAGAACACAGGCTGTTCTTCCAGAGGACCCAGTTTCAAGTCTCAGCACCCACATAGAAGCTCTGTTACCCTCACACATCTATGCAAGCAAAATACCAATGCACATGAAATAAAAATTTTTAAAAATTTAAAAAAATGAATTCATGGAAGTACATTTTTAGATCAATTAATATGAGTATTTTTAAATTTTAGGGAAGGCCAAAGGACAGTCTCCGGTGCCATTCTTTTGGAGCTGTTCACATTATTTCTTGATGTGGTCTCTTACTTGCCTAGAACTCACTAATTATGCTATAGTGGCTAGCCATTGAATTCCAGGAATCTGTTTTTATGTGAGTTCACAAAAATCTGAATTTAAAAATCAGGTCCTCATACTTGAAGGGCAAACAGTTTGAATAACTGAGTAACTCCTCAGTCCCTAAAGTTATTTTCTATTAACCTGCATTGCATTGCTTTAATTGGTACAGGACAATATGATTAGAACAGAAAGGAGCTATTTTCAAGTTTTTTTTTTCTGTTATATCTAAAGTTCCATTTAGACAAGTCAGTGCCTTCAGAACAGTAACATTGTTAGGTCCCTAATGTATAGTTTGTATTAATAATTAAGACTGACTTTATCTGAAAACTTTTTTAGGTTGAAGAACAAGCAAGCACTACAGAAAGAGTATTTCAAGATAGACAGTACCAAATTGATGCTGCGATTGTCCGAATTATGAAGATGAGAAAAACACTTAGCCATAATCTTCTTGTTTCAGAAGTCTACAATCAGCTAAAATTTCCAGTAAAAGTAGGTGTTTCAGTGTCTCCATTCTAGACTTGTTATAAATGAAAAGAAACACATTAGATTTTTAGACACGAATCTTGCAGTATAGATGAAAGGCTTAAAGCCATTTTGAAGCGTTTGTATTCAATTCCTATATTCATACGTGTGATTCATAAAAGAACTTTGTTGGCACATGTATACAACTGTGATAACTTGGGAAACAATTTACAAAAATTGTACCTGAAATTTTAGTGAGAAAATGTGGCTTAAAATTTTTTGAAGTTAATCAGTATATGTCATTTGAATCTTACTTTTCTGGAGATACCTTCTTAGCATTGTACAGATTTGGTTATTAGATTGAGGTACACCTTTTGTTTGGTTACCTTATATAAATTTTTACCATAATTTGTTACAGAAGCTTCTGGGTATATCTTAGTGTAGAGCACTTTTTGTGGAAGCCAGAGAGATGGTTCGGTGGTTAATAGCACTGGCTGCTTTTCCGAGACCCCAAGGTCCATTCCCAGCACACTGGGAATGGCAGCTCACAACTGTCTGTAACTAATTTCAGGGGATTTGACACCCTCAAACAGACATACATGAAGGCAAAACACCAATACACATAAAATAAGAATAAATATATTAAAAGAAAAGATTGATTTATTATGTATACAGTGTTCTGCCTGTGTGCATGCCTGCATACCTGCACACCAGAAGAGGGCACCAAATCTCATTATAGATGGTTGTGAGCCACCATGTGGTTGCTGGGAATTGAACTCAGTACCTCTGGAGAGCAACCATTGCTCTTAACTCCTCCTCTTTGTTTTGTTTTGCTAACCTTCTTAAACCTCATAATCTTCATTCTTCAGCCACCCACATAGCTAGGATTCTAGGCCTATGCCACTAGGTCCAGTGTTATATATAGTTTATATAGTAATTTCTTTTATACATTTTAAATTCATTTGTTAATTGTTTAGTTACTTAATTTCAGGTTTGTTGGTTGGTTGGTTGGTTTGAGACAGAGTCTTACTGTGTACCCCAAGTAAATCTTACTCTCAGTCCTCTTGCCTCTGGCCTCCTACTTGCTTGGATTTTAGAAGTATGCTACAATGCTCCAGCTATATTTAATTTAATTTAATTTCAGAAAGGCTTTTTTCCATGCCACTCTGATGGCCCGGAACTCACTGTGTAGACCAGGCAGGACTTGAACTCACAGAGATCTGCCTCTGTGCAATCCCTTCTAGGCTATGTTCTCTCTTTTTTTTTTTTTTTTAATGGGATGTTGGTGGATGGGCTTATGCTGATGATTATGAGCTTTGCATTAAAAATATGTTTTCTCTTACAGCCTGCTGATTTAAAGAAGAGAATAGAATCCCTAATTGACCGGGACTACATGGAAAGAGATAAAGAAAACCCAAATCAGTACAACTATATTGCATAGAATGTTGGTTGTCCTTGGAACATTGTCATAATGCCATAGCCATTGGATAAACTAACTTGTTGAATCTCATGTTATTTGACTTCTTTTATACTTCCGATGACCAAATGAAGCAGTGTAATGGAAATAGTTGCGTGGACTTTTCTCAGTGGTTAACATGCTCGTTTTAAAGAGTAATACTTAACTTTTAAGAAGAATGTTGTTGAACTCTTTGCATGTTATTTAGTATGATGTGTAGAATACTCTTTAAGAAAGTACCCAGTCTTTATGATTTCTTTTGGAACTGGGGAAGAGATCCCTATGGCCATTAAAAAGGGAGGGGAGTCTTATACATCATCAATAAAGCAAAGGTTTATTTGCATAAAATCATTTAAAAATACTTAAACTGCATGCAAATTTTATTCACTGTACAGAGTTCTGGATGTATTTATCAAATAGAAAAACCACTCTGGTTCTTCACCCATTTTGTGGTTTCCCTTGAAAAGAAAAATCAGTTGTCATTGCTGTTGGCATTCTATTACACTGAAGTGGATGGTTAAATCTTTATTTGAAAACAAATTTTTCAATCCCGTATTTAATTCAATTCCTAAAGGTTTCCATTTATGAGTATGTGATATGTACATAAGGCTTAGCCTCCAAAACTTCCATAATATCTTACAAATTCATAACCTGAAGGTTTCCACTTTTGAGTATGTACATATGACTTAGCCCAAATTTATTGTGCTGATTTAACAGATACTTACTAAAATAGATAATAGAAAAAGTGCTGATCATCTTGTACTAGAAGAACATAGTAAAGGGGAAAATACAGGATGAAGATCACAGGAGACCAAAAATCAACAAGTATGTTTTGTAAATTATAAGCAATACCTCACCAGATACATTTCATCATGCTCCAGTCTTTAAATGTTTGCATCATTTTGTCTTTAATTTGGACCAATTGTCACTTGTCAGAGGCTTCTTAGGATTTGCATTCTAGTTTATTGTCTACTAAAGTGCTTTTTTTTTTTTAAAGCATCTCTTGTCTTTGTTGTTAAACAAAGCTTTTACTGTCATCCTCCTCCTGAATTGGAGAAATTCGACATATGTTTCTCCCTTGTTTCCCTTACACATTCCATATTTGAAAACTTCAAGTTCTTTATTACTTGAATTTAATTACTTGAGTTCTCCTAGCAAGGTAGGTGTAGTGGCACATGCGTTTGATCCCAGCGCTTGGAGGCAGAGGCAGGCAGATCTTTGTGAATTTGAGGCCATGCTTGTCTACAAAGTGAGTTCAAGACAGCCAGGCCTACACAGAGAAACCCTGTCTCCAAAAAAAGAAATGTTCTCCTAGTCACTGGACGACTTCTTTTCAGGGAAATGTCCCCAAATTGTTCACACACAGAAAATAACTGTTGTCCTTCAAATTCAAAATGTGAGTAAGACTTCTCTTGATCACCAGAGGGTTTGGCTTTGCTTCCTGCTTTTTTTTTTTTTTTTTTTTCCAATGAAGGGAATTGATCCCAGGAGAGAAGCAGTTTTAGGTTCGCTTTGAATTAGAACGACTTCAATGCATTATCTTCCAACATATTTCCTTGTCTTTCTGGAGCCATTGGGGAGACAGCTTAGATCTGAAACTTAAGGAGACTTGGGACTCTTAGGTCTACTATTGATTGTTTTCTTGAATTCTCAAAGACTAGCTCTCTGTATTTTTAAAAGTTGCTTCTTTTTTTTATTTAATTTTTAATTTTTTATATTAATTACAGTTTATTCACTTTGTATCCCAGCTGTAGCCCCCTCCCTCCCAATCCTACCCTCCGTCCCTCATCTCCTCCCTGTCCCTCTTCAAGTCCACTGTGAAGGGAGGCTCTCCTCTCCTTCCATCTGATCCTAGTCTTATTAGGTCTCATCAAGACTACGTTGTCTTCCTCTGTGGCCTGGTAAGGCTGCTCCCCCATCAGGGGGGAGGTGATCAGAGAGGGGCAGCGTGCAGGGAATCTTATGAAAGGTGGGAGAGAGAGAAAGACCTGGAGAAGACAGGAATTCCACAGGGAGAGTAACAAAACCAAAAAATCTGGGCACAGGGGTCTTTTCTGAGACTGATGCTCCAACCAAGGACCATGCATGGATATAACCTAGGACCCCTGCACAGTTGTAGCCCATGGCAGCTCAGTATCCAAGTGGGTTACCTAGTAAGGGGCACAGGGGCTGTGTTTGACATGAACTCAGTGGCTGGCTTATTTCTTTCTAATGCATTAACTTGCACACTGTTTGAATATATATAGTATTAGAATTAACGTCCCAATTCTTTTTTAAGTGGCTATTTCATGTTTTTCCTGCTCCTCCCTGATTTCCTTACAGGAGCTCTTTTGACAAGGAAATGTGGCTTTATGTTTTCTGAACCATCAAAATCAGTGTTGAAATTTATCCCTGTTGGTCTCTGGGATATTGAGGCTATTAATACCATTAACTAGTTGCTCTGAAAAAAATTTTTAGGTAGAGTTGTTCCTACTAGGAGACTTTTGATACCACCTTTGTTCTCTTGAAAGCGGGTCCCTGTCCTAAAGTTCCTAATTCTTTGAAAACTTGATGCTATTTCAGCTGAAAAACAAGCCAGTTCACATTTGATTATTTTTATACTTTCTCTATTTTGGGGGGAGTTTTAAGATAACTGTGGAAGAGTCTATAGTAAGACTATAATAAAGATCCCAGTATTCTGAAAGTAAACAATTACTTCCACTTTAGGAAAATCAAGGACAAGTGTAAGCATTCCTTATTAAAACTGTCAAAGTCAGCAATTTCATAATGTCAGTTTAGAAGTATTTTAGATTGAAGTTAGAAGTAGAGATTATGCTTATTGTGTTATGGTGCTTGATATTGTTAATTATTTCTGTTCTGAACAAAAAAACTTGCAGATGTTACTGATGTTTCTTAACTCAGTTCCTGAGTCTGCTGAATGGTCTTAACATGACATCTCTGCCATGGATTTAAAGTTTCTACCTCTTGTACAGGAGAGGACATCAGTTTATTCCATGTAGCCATCTCTAGCTAAAGCAATTGCTAAGTCTGTGTTGTATCCTGGTATCCGTAATTTTTTTTTTCTCTTTAAGACAGAATCTTACTATATATCCCAGGCTGATCTTGAGTTTCTGACATTCCTGCCTTGGGCTCTAAGTGCTGGGATTACAGCTGCGTACCACCATGTCTTGTCCCATACTTCTTTAATTGTATGATTTTGTCTGTTTTAATTACCTTACCATATACTGTTGCAAATGCAAAAATGTTATATATTTTGTTCTCTCATTCACGTAAAATTGCCAGAGCAGTTTGTTAAGAAGAAAGACCCACAGGTAATAGGACTTTGTAGAATTACACTTTATGAAGTGTCATTTTCTAATGCTTTTCACTAATAATTTTTTGTCAGTTGCTTACAGAAACCTTGCTTTGGGTTAAGTGTAGGTGGTGCATGCCTTTAATCCCATTACTTGGGAGACAGAGGCATGTGGATCTCTGAGTTCAAGGCCAGCCTGGCCTACAAAGCAAGTTCTAGGACAACCAAGGCTACACAGAGAAATCCTGTCTCAAAAACAAAACAAATAGAAACATTTACTATGTTCAAAGTGTTGTACAGTTATAAATTTTTGTAGTTTCAGGACATTTTCATCACTCATTTTTGAGCAGTTATTTCCAATTCCTCCTCTAACTTTTTAGAAGTTAGAAACTACTAACTTTTTTTTTGTCTGTATTTGCCTTTTCTAGATAACTCACCTCACTGGAGTCATGACTTATATTAGATTTCTTTCATTTAGCATAATGTTTTTCAAGTTCATTCATGTACGTATCAGGTCTTCATTTCCTTTATAACTGAATTATGTGTGTACATAAACACACACACATATATACATACACATATGCATTTATTTTATGTATGCCATAAGCTTACCTAATGTAGTTGTTTTCACTTTTTAAGGATTGTATACACACTTGTTTAATCCCTTGTTTCAAAATCTTTTGAGAATATACACAGAATGGATCTGCTGAGATATGGTGATTCTGTGCTAAACTTACAAAGGAATCTTCACACTACATTGCTTCCAGTAGCATCCAAGAGTTACAGTTTCTCTGAGTCCTCATCAATGTATGATGTTTCTTGCCGTTTTATCGTGGCCATTCTAGTGGGTATGAAGTGGGTTAATGACAGTTTGGGATTTTATTTCTTCAATAACTAATGTTTTTGCATATAACTCCTTGTTTGCCATTTGTAGCTTTTCAATGTCTCCATGCTGGCCATTTTCAGATAGTCTATCTTTTGTTACTGAATTATAAGAATTCATCATATATTCTGATATAGAGTCTCAGCAAATAGAATAGTTTGCTAATATTTTATCCAGTTAAAAGTTGTCTTTTTGCTCTATCCTTTGCACAAAAGTACTTACTTTTTATCACACTTATTTGTGTGTGTGTGTGTGTGTGTGTGTGTGTGTGTGTTGTGTGTGTAGATGCCATGGCACATGTGTAGAAGTCAAGAGGACAGCTTGTAGGAGTTCGTTCTCTCTTTTCACCTTATACATCCCAGGCAACTTAAGTAGTCAGGCTTGGCAAGTGCATTTAACCTGCTGAGCCATCTCACCAGACCAAAAGTATTTAAGGAAGTAGAGTTAATCCACTTTTTTCTTTTGTTGCTAGTGGTTTTGCTATTTTGCAGAAATTGTTGGCATATCCTCATTCATTTTGTTTAATCTAGTTTTGGTATCATTTGAGTTAAATTTTCTATGAGTTGTGAGATAAGGGTCCTGTATTCTTTTTGTATAGGGATATTAAGTTGTCCCACAACTCTTTGTCAAAGAGATGGTTTCCCTTCTTAAGTGGCATTGCCGTTCTTTTTTCTTTGCGGGGTAGAGTGGGAGGAAGGTGTTCAAGACTGTTTTTCTGAATAGCCCTGGCTGTCCTGGAACTCTTCAGAGCAGACTAGCCTTGAACTCAGAGATATGCCTGCCCTCTGCCTCCTTAGTGCTGGGATTAAAGGTGTGCATAACTACCACCCAATTTATTTTAATATTCTCAAACTTAATTGAACATTAAAGTTGAATTTATGGTTCAGTTTAGTTTTGTTTTTGTTTTTTTTAGTCTCACTATGTAGCCCTGCCTATGACTCCCAAGTGCTAGGATTTAAAGTTGCATACCAGTACACCCAGGTTGGTCTGTATATTGGAATTATTATGCTAGTACTATACTCTTTTGATTAATTGTAGTTCTGTAATAGATTTTAAAATAAGGATGTGTGCATTCCAACTTTGCTCTTCCTTTTCAAGATGATTTTATTTACTTGGGTCAATTGCAGTTCTGTGTAAACTTTAGCAGGAGCTTTTCTATTTCTATTAAAAGGCTTTTAGGAGTTTTAATAGGAATATATTGAAAAGTGTTGTCATCTGATATTTTCAGGTCTAATGACTACAAGATCTATATTTTTAGGTCTTTTTAATTCTAGTTAGATTTCTACTTCTCACATAAAGTTTTGTGTTAGTCCCTAAACATACCTACATATTTTGCTCTAATGCTCTTATGTATGAAATTGTCTTCTGAACTTATTTATACATGCATTGCCAGTATATATAACTACAACCAGTGGTTCTCAAACTTCCTAGAACTACGACCCTTTAATATAGTTCCTCATGTTGTGGTGACCTCCCACCATAAAATTATTTCATTGCTACTTCATAACTGTAATTTCACTACTGTTATGAATCGTGATATAAATGCCTGATATTGCAAGATATCTGATATGTGACCCACAGGTTGAGAACTGCTGATTCTATAAGATTTTATATATATATAATGATTTATATATATATAACGTATATATATATGTATGTGTGTGTGTGTACATATATATGATAGTTTTTATTATCACTTTTACATTGATTTGCTTGTGCTAATATATTTTGGTGGGTTTAATTTACAGCATCTTAACCATCAAGTTTGAGTGCCTTTTTCTTCTCCCTGGTGTGTAAGCCTAGTGTGTAACTAGAGATTTTAATATAACTTTGAATTGAATCATGTAGAGTGGATAACTTTATGGGAGTTTCATAAATAGCCATTATGGGAACTAGAAGTTTCTTTTCACTCCTATTTTGGAGAGTTTGATTTTCATAAAAGATGTATTCATTTTATGTGTATGAGTGTTTTCTGGCATGTATATATATGCCACATTTGCTTTCATGTTACCTGCAGAGGCCATAGGAGGACATTGGATCTCCTGGAACTGGAGTTACAGAAAATTTTGAGCCACCATGTGGGTGCTGGGAACTGAAGCCAGGGTTCTCAGCAAGAACAGCCGGCTTTTAACTACTCAGCCATATCCAGCTCCTGGGGTATGTTTTTTTAATCACTAAACCACGTGGAAATTTATCAGCTAGCTTTCTGTATTAGTTGAGGTGATGTGATATTTTCTTTCATTATGCCAATGTGTATTATGAGTTGGATTCCTTTCATATGTTCAGTAATTATTCTAGTCTTAGTATAATGCTATATAGGGAATGTAATCTTTTGATGTTAGGGATTTGCTTATTAGTGTTGTAGATTTTTGCATAACTGTTTATAAGAAGTCTTTGACAGTGGTATTCTTTTTTAAAGCATTTTATGACATTTGATGGTGGGGCTGTATGTGCCAAGGTGCTTGTATGGAACTTAGATGACAGCTTGTAGAAATCAGTTTTTCTTCTTCCCCCATGTGGGTTCCAGGGATTGAACTCTACGAACTTTGTGCCTTTGTCTGCTGAGCCATCTCACTAGCCCTGTGGTATGCTACTCTGTCTTTATTACTAGGTAATACTAGCTTCATAATATGGCTACTGCTTACTCTTCTAATATTTGGAAGACATAGAGAAGAGTTGGCTTTAAATATGAATACCCTCCTTTAAATATTAAAATTTAAAGGAGTTGTGAACAAAAGTCAGTGTTGGGTATCTTCCTCTATTGCTTTCCATCTTATTCGCTTAGTTAAGGTCTTTCACTGCACCTAGAACTCACCAGTTCAGTAATACTGGCTGTCCAGTAAGCTTCAGAGCTCCTCCTGGCTCTGCCTGCCTGGCACTGGGATTATATGCATTCTCTGCCACATCTAGCATTTTACATGGGTCAGGTGTTCTATGTTACATCTGGTAAGAAAAGTTGGTTCAAATCATTTACATGTACTCTTTCCCTATTCATCTTCGATCTGTAGGACATTGAAGTCTTTTGAAATCTTCAACTGCTGTTGTACCCCATTTTTCCCTTTAGTTCTACCAGTTTTTGCTTCATGTTTTGGGATACGTGTATATGATTATAATTGTTTCATCTTTTTGATGGGTTGACTCATCACATCATATTGTCATTCATCACATTATATTGTCAATCCTTATGTTTTGCTTAGACATATTTTATCTGAAATTACAAGAGATATCCTAGCTCTCACTGTTTTATAGTTTACATGTTCTCTCTGTTCAATCCTTTTCCTTATGTTTTTGTCTCTAGACAGTTTATAGTTAGATCATAATTTTTAATTACTGATAAGAGAAGGACTTCTACCATTTTTCCATTTTCTGTAATGTCTTTTTTTTTTTTAATTTTTAAACTTTATGTGCATTGGTGTTCTGCCTGCATGTATGTTTGAAGGTGCCAGATCTCCTGGAATTGGAATTACAGAAAGTTGTGAAATGCCATGTGGGTGCTAGGAATTGAACCCAGGACCTCTGGAAGAACAGTCAGTGCTCTTAACCGCTGAGCCATCTCTCTTACCCTATAATGTCTTTTTTGTTCATTTACATCTTTAGCAGTTCCTTTTGTGTATCTGTGTGTATATGTGCAGACATTTAATAGATTTTGTTTGATTACTGAAGAAATTGATACTGAATTTCTACATTGTACATGTAGTTTTAGCTTGGATGTATAGTTTAAATCTTAAGCATGTAGAGTTAACATAACATATGTGATAACTAGTCTTTAAAGGAGGTAAGAATATGGTTTGGTCTGAGCAAAATATGGATAACTGTGGCCCAGGAATATGAAATCAAGTTACTCCAAGGGACTTCTTCCACTTCTTCCATAGTGGAAGAGGCTATGCAACCTTTTATAGTCACCGAACCAAAAAGCATGTTATAAATCAGTTCACTTATAGATTCCACTGATGGAGGCATTTGTTAGATGGATGACAACTAAGCAGGAAGTCTCTTTTTTTAGTAGGTTTCAGATGTCACAGCATTCAAAACATCAGCATTGGCAGAAATGAGAAGACACTATGCTTAATCACACATTCTAAGAGTTTTACTTAGTTACCAGGCTGTTAAGTCAGATATTGAGGTTGGTAGTAAATTACTAAAAGGGATTAAAGGATCTCTGTGGGTTTGAAGTTAGCCTGGTCTACAAAGAGAGTCCAGAACAAAGTTAAAGTTACAGTCAAAGCTACAGAGAAACCCTGCCTCAGAAAACCTAATTAATTAATTAAACAAATAAAGGGGCTTAAAGGGATGAGGGTATGGCAGAGTAAAGTGCTTGGATTACAAATGGGAGACATTAAATTCAGTCCCTAAACCTGGGTATAATTTTGCACTCTCAGTACTGGGGAGGTAAAAAGGTCTTGGTTGCCGGCCATCCTAACCTATTTAATGAACTCCAGTCTAGTGAGAGTTTAGGCACCTGAGGAAGGATACCCAAGCTTGACCTGGCTTCCACATGCTTGTGGGCATTTGTGCAACACATTGTGCATACACTCACAAATAAAAGTGAAGGTGGTCCAAGACAATAATAGCTCTCAATTTGCATTATTACACCTCTCCATGGTCTTAGTGTTGTAGCTGGGTGAAATAGTCTGCAGATCTTCAAGATAAATGTTTCTTCATAGAACTTCCACTCAACACCCATAAGCCCAGGTAGAATGAAAGTTGTGAGATCTGCATCACGTTTGATGCTGATAACTCTGAAGGCATTCCCATTCGTGTGTGGAGGGAGCTACACACGCACAGGTATGCATGTCCTTGGAGACCAAAGGAGGACATCAGGTGGCCTACTCTAGCCCTCTCCACCTTATTCCCTTGAAATAGAACCTGAAGCTGGCATCCAGTAGGTAGTCCTACAGTTAATTCTTTCTCTGTGCCCCATAGTCCTGGGGTAACAGATGCCCGCACACTCACACCTGACTTGTAACATGAACACTGGGGATATGAACTTGAACCTTCTTGTTTACACATGAAACTCAACATGCCATTTACCAAAGCATGCCTACCCTACTTTCAGTGTCCCTGTTTTTAGTTAAAACCAACAATATTATTTAATGAGGATTCCCAAAGCCATCGGAATTTGGAAAGCAATTGAGTTACTCCCTGTATTTTCTCAGAAAATAGTGTTTTGCTTTAAGACAAGCAGAATTCCTTTACATATTAATTGTGACAGTACCAGTCAGAGGTAATATATATATATATATATACACATAGAACACATGCAGATGCAGAGATCTGACAGGTTCATCTTAAACTTTCAGCAAGGTGTCAGGTGCTGGAATACAAGCCATACTAGCTTGGAAAAAAAATCTGAATCTTAAATTGCTTCTAGCATACAGAAGCTCAAATGGTTCATGCTTTTTACCTACATTTGTGAGAAAGACAAAATATTTGATCAGTTGATGAGTATTATCCCCTCCCTGCAAAGAGTTTATTATCAGTGTGTATTATCAGTCATAAGTCTTATGAAGGATGGAGACTAAATTTCTTGGGAGTGACCAAGGAGCTCTAACAGCTGTCTAAATGTCTCTACATTCTTATCAGGTAGATAACATGTCTTTCTGATTTGCCATTTCTTTACAACTGTACGTAGTTAATTTTCAGTGGTGTCCAAGTTCTTTGCGAGCAAAAGAGTGTAAAGTTAAAGTTGACTGAGGGGTTGTAGGTGGGAGGAAAATGTTTTTGAGACTAGAGAAGAGTGCTGGAAGAGATATTGGAGATTTGGAGGAGAGCATATGGGAATTCAGATGGACTGAACTGAAGATTGAAAGTTGTAGAAAGGAGGAGAACCAGAAGCAGGGTAAAAGGAAAAGCTCACAGAGGAATTTATTTGGAATTCATGTTTCCTAAAGGAGTCACTGATTTTCACATCATGATAAAAGTGCCCAAAAAAACTGGTAGTGTTGGGAGAACATACAGTGTATAGTGATTCAAGAAGTATTTGGAGGCTTGGAATGGGCAGAGTTCACTGGTACTTATGTACCAATATGAGCTTCTGAATGTGATTGCCCACTATAGAGGGAGGTTTCAGTAATTTATACATCTCATTGGAGGGACACTGAATGAGCACGAAATGGTAGGTCACACCTGTAATGTGGATGTGGCAAAGACTTGAGTGAAGGCCAACCTGAGATGCAGAGTGAGACCCTCTCTCAAAGTAACACCACCACCAAACCAAAAGTATGTCTAGTAGTAGTGACTCATTATAAACCAATCAGCATTTCAGAATGCAAGAAGAATCTCCACAGATGGTGCAGAAATATAGCCTTGCCAAATTTCTTACGCTATTTCCAGAGGTAGCCAAAAGAAGACTCACTGTAGCCAATAGGATGCTAGCTAAAAGTGGTTATGACTCATATTTCTGACTGGCCTTTCAATTGGCTGCATTTACACACAAGCCTTATCACCTGTGTGCCCTGACAGTCACACTCAGAATACGAAATGAGAAAAATGAAAAGCAATAGTTGTTTCTGGAAGGGAACAATCTAACAGTTTCTGTCAAACCAAGGAATTAACCTTTACATATATTTTTCTTCTGCCACTCTTACATTTAGAAGAAAGAAACAAATGTTTTTGCTGCCTTTGTTGTTGTTGTTAAAAGACAGGGTCTTGTAGCTCTGGCTGGTGTGGAACTTGCTATGTAGAGCAGGCTGACCTCAAACATACAGAGGTCCACTTGCCTCTGCCTCCCAAATGCTGGGATTAAAGGTGTATGTCACCAAGCCTGGCTTTTCTGCCCCCCCCCCCCAAGACAGGGTTTCTTTGTGTAGCCTTGGCTATCCTGAACTACTTTGTAGACCAGACTGGCCTCGAACTCACAAAGGTACATATGCCTATGCCTCCCTGAGTGCTGGGATTATAGATGTGTGCCTTCTCACCGGGATACCTTTTCCCCCTCCTCTCTGGAGTTTTATTCATTGAGTCTGTGGTTCTAGAAGAAGGTGTTGGGCCTCTTGGTGGTGAAGCACAGCTTGTGCTGCTGACACTGAAGCACGTGGTGGGACAGTGGGAACTTGATCTTAGAGTCATGGGACAACTGGGGGCAATCTCTTCCACCTTCATGACCTGGATGGGGTGCGGGCACCGTTTCGGACACCCGTGTTGAGGTAGCACTGTGTGACAATACCAGAGGTTGTCAGGTCTTTGCACTCTTGGTGCATGTTGAATGTGCAGGAGTTCAGAGGCCGATGTTTTTGTTTTGTTTTGTTTTTCTAATGGTGGAAAAAGTGTATATTCCGAATTATATAAGCTGAACTCAGTTTAGATGGTCCCAATCTTGTTGGCAACACCTAGAGCATCATAAGTTAGAGCCAACTGAACATACGCCTTCTTCTCTCCACTAGGCCTTATCAGGTTATTGACTCTGGCCATATGAAAATGTCAGTTTTTTCATGACCTGTTTGACTGGTGCTTGTTGGCCTTGATAGCCACAGTGAACGCAAGTGTGTTGTTGTCCTCTATCTACTTCGTGGTTTAGACAGTGCTCATAGGAATTTGATGATGACATAGTGGACAAGCTTGTTTCTCCTGGATGTACCTTTTTGAGGGTATTAGGGCTGCTTCTGGAGCCACAGGGTCTTGGACTGCTGGAAGGTGAGTGACCTGTGCATCTTCTTTATGTGGCTGTGGATGCCTTTTAGTACTGTCTATTTAGTTTTCAAGGCCTTTGCTTTGGCTTCAGCTTTGGGAGGGGCAGGAGCTTCCTTCTTCCCTTTTGGTGCCATCTTGGTGAAAAGATGACCCCGAAGTCCTTTACACACAGTGGTTACTTCTCAGACACCTGCTCGTAGTATACTTATCTCCCCAAATGATTTCATCTTCCTCAGCTGTGACACAAAGTACCACAAGTGGGATTTGGGCACCACCTAGTTAGGTTCAAAGATGGGCATTCGGTACAGTGAGTGGCGTATGGCACTTCGGGTTTTTCAAGCATTGCCTTACCACGTTGTACTTCCGAAGTGTGCCCTATGTCTTCTTGGTGATTCACCCTCCTTCACCAGCACTCAAAAAAGGAGCCAGCTACCTTTTAAACCAAGCATAGTAGATCTGAGTGGGCAGTGTTTGATGTTAATTTTGATCCCATGACACCTGCCTATATTTCTAGGACTTTGGCAATCTCCAGAGTGAATGGGATGTCTCAGAGATGTCATTGTCAACACCCAAAACTATAGATGAATAAAAATAGTGTTCCCTCTGTTCTTCATAGACATGAGACTTGATATATAGTCCTGATTAGTTTGAAGCTCACTATGTAGACCAGGCTGGACTGAAACTTGTGATCTTTCTCTATCTGCCTGGGAAAACAGGAATGTACCCATGCTTGGTTTACCCTTTATAGCTCATAATTGCACAGATCCATGAAACAGACAGCTGATTTGCAAGAGAAAAACCTATGTAGTAGTATGTGTGCCTGTTGCATACTTGGGGGATGATCAGGGTAAAATGAGGAACTTCTTTTCCCTTTGTGTACACTTGCTTTGTTTCTAGAATATGGTTTGATTCATTTCTAGACTACTCATTGATTCATATGTTTCTGTGTATCTCCTCTTTAAAAAAAAAAGATTAAATTCACTTTATTTTTCTTGTATAAAAACACTGTGTGGTAGCCACAGCAGGAGCCAGGGTCCCCCAAATTGAGAGTCTGGTTTGGGTTTCCACAAGATCACAAGATGGTCAGTGAAATTCCTAGTAAGGAGCCTTAGTGAATAGTCTCTTTTCAGAGGTCTGGAGTCAAATAGTTGTATGTCTTAGAGATTATGTCAAAGGTGACTGTATTAGTTGGGGTTCTCTAGAGGAACATAACTGATTGAATATATATCATAATACATATTTATTTATATATAGCTTATATAAAGGATTTATTTATATATGTCCATTCTCTATATAAGTATATAAAGGAGATTTATTATAATGGTCCAGCTAGTCCAACAATGGTTGTGTTGGTAGACATTCTTCCCCTTCAAAGTTATCTTCACAAACTTAATTTGTTAAAACTGTCTCATAATGTTGCCCAGGTTAGCCTCCTGTGGTCACACTTAGATCTACTTTACAAGTACTGGAATTACTGGTGTGCACCACCAAGCCTCGTGGTCAAGAAATTATATCTTTATATATTATGTGCCTGTTAATATGTAGAGAAAACCTTTCTCATGGTTTAATTTTTTTTTTTTTTTTTTGGTTGTTGTGTAGACAGGCTCTCCATAGATTAGATTGGCCTTGAACTTGTAGCAATCTTGTCTCAGCTTCTTGAGTGCTGGAATTGCTGTTCTGAGCCACAATATTTTATTTCATTTTGTGTGTATGTGTGTGTTCATTCTTGTCTATTGTTATATATCACACTTATTGTTTTTAGACCAGGCATGATAGTATGATAGCATATAACTATATTTCCAGTACTTGGGAGGTAGAGGAGGATCAGGAACATGAGGTCAGCCTCAGCTGCATAGTATTTGAGGCTGGTCTGGGCTCCATGAAACCCTGCCTAAGAAAACCACAAGGTTTGTATTTTGAGACATGGTGTTACTCTGTAGCTAAAGATGACTTTGAATTCACTGTGTGCTGCAGGCTTTTCTTAAACTCAAGATAACCCTCCTGTCTTAGCCTTTGAAGTTCTGGAATTTTATGTGTGTACCATCATACTTGGCTCAGGAACTATTCTTGAACATTTGGCAGACAGTAAATTGTATTACATACAAAGACTTTCATTGCTTTGATTGTTTTTGTTTTCTAATTATTGCCATGTGCCTACACTGAAAAGCATTTTAAGGGTAATTTCCATTGAGTTCTTTATGGTGGTTAGCATTATAGCTAAAATGGCAACATAGGATTTCTGGATTCTAAAGAGATGACACAAGGGAGAAAAGCAAATTCACTTAGCATCAAGCCCACACACTTGAAGGGAAGACTTCCTTCTCTGACTTGGCAGCAGTTTAGGCTATGGAGCTACTGTTTTTTACTGATTCCTCTCTAAGTAAAGGAGATCTGATTATAAATCAGAAACTCACCAGGTGAACATTTCCTTTATAGTTTTCAAAAATACTGAATAGCTTACAAAAAAGGTTTAGAAATTTCAAGTACCTTAATTAGCATGGTTTTGCATTTTAACAAAAGCATAGTTATAATATAAAACAGGTTAGTTTTTTAAACAAGATGCATTCATGTACATGCATACAGGTAGCACTTGTTTTGCACTGTTTTATTTGGGGTTTCTTAAAGTCTTAAAGTCTCTCCCAACCCCCCCAACCGTAGGTAGGAGAGAAAAGATTAGTGGGGAGAGGGATCACAGACCTGTTTCCTTCTTCCAGCTGTTTAGGGTAGACAGTTTCATTTAGGGCTTTACCAGTCTCCGCCAACAGCAAATGCAGCAAGCAGTCTCCTCCAAGCCTCTGTGCCCTGAAGTGTCTCTGTTCGTTTGTCTTCTCCAAACCACCACATCTTCCATCTCTGGTCTCTCCAAACTGTCACTTGCCACATTCCACCACAGCACACCATGCTTTCTCTTTCTGGGCTCTCATATTATATCCTCAGAACCTTAGACCATACTCCTCTCCCTGCCACACAAGGAAGCTGACACACAAGGAAGCTGACCAGCTGACAAAAGCCACGCCCCTTCAAGCCAATTAACTGTGTTCAAACTAAAGCTCAACTAAAATCCCACACTTGGGATTAAAACAAAAACATACTTATATAACATAACTGAGTTTACAAAGAAACCAAACTTCCATTACACACACTTATATTTGTGTGCCAGTTCAAGCTAAAGTATGTGCGTAGGTGACCAGAAGAAGGTGTCTGGTATCCTTCTCCCTTTCTGTTTCTTTGACAGAGGGTTTTGCCTGAACCTACACCTCTTGTTATCTCTCTTAGGCTGGAAATCGGCAGGTCCCTAATCATCCAGTCTCCCCTCCTCCTCCAGAGATGGGATTCCAGGGGTGATGCTCAGGTTGTTACCTAAGTGCTAGAATCAGAATTCAGGTTCTCATGATTGCTCAATAAATGTACTTAATCTCTGAGCCCACCTCTGCAGCACTCAAATCAAACATTTTAGCCAATGATAGGTAGCACGAAAGCCCCAAGCCTCTTGAAATATGTGGGGGCTGTCTGTAGTCTTCTAATTTTACTCTTAGGCAAGAATTCATAAACAGAGGGTCATTTCCTTTACAGCTGAAGTGAACTAGGCAAGTTAATTCTTTCAAACTGATTAATGCAACTCCTATAATCTAATCATGGTGATGCTCTTAAATTCTGAAACCCCGGTACTTAGGAGAGGAGGCAGAAGGACCGGGATCTTAGTGGCATCCTTGGCTACATAGCAACTCAAGGACAGCCTGGGCTACAATGAGACTCTGTGTCAAAAATTAATTCCAGAGGCTGAAGAGATTGCTTAGTGGTTAAGAGCACTGTCTGTTCTTCCAGAGGTCCTGAGTTCAATTCCCAGCACCCACATGACCCCTTCTCAAAACTCAAGGTGAATGGATCCTGAAGAATGAGGCCTTCCTTAGCTGAGAGAGGTATTGTTCACCTGTAATCCCAGTACTCAGGGAGGCAGAGGCAGGTGGATCTCTCAGAGTTCGAGGCCAGCCTGGTCTACAAAGTGAGTGCAGGACATCCACGGCTACACATAGAAACCCTGTCTCAAAAAACCAAAACAAAGAAAAGAATGGTGCCTCTAGCCTCCATCCATATGACAACACATGCATGAATGTGTGTATACACATGGAAAAATTGTATAATCTGTGATAAATATGTTTGGTAGTTTTATTCATTATACTTGCCAAAACATTTGAAAAAAAATATTCTCCAAATGGTGATAGGGTAATGTAAAGGAACAACTATTGATATATTCAGCATGGATGCATCTTGAATTCATTCTGCTGAATGAAAGAAGCTAGAATCAAACAGCTTCCTATGATACATCTCCTTTTACGTTGTATACTAGAATAGGCAAAACTAAGTGGAAACCAAATCAGTGATTACCGTGAGTTATGATAGGAGAGTACTAAGTTGCAAACTATAAGAGTACTAAGGGGGAGTTTGAAGGATGATAGAATCATGTCTTAATTCTGCATGTGAAATCTCTGAATTGTATACCAAAAATAAGTTTCCCCTTAAAATAAAGTTCAAACATTTTAAGGATGATCATAAAAGAAAAGAAAGCTGTGCAAGATGCAAACAAGCAGAATTAAACAAACCACCAAGGCAATGTGGTAGAATAGTTGTAAAATAACCAAAAGCCCTCACCACAAAAATCAGAAAAACAACCCACGTATTGGAAGGTGAAATTCATAGTGCACACATAACTACACAGGATCAACATTCAGAAAATATGAATGTTTTATAACAAAAATCTAGGTAACTTGAAAAATAGCAAAAGAATGTCAGAAGAGGAAACCAACTAATGGAAAAAATTGGTCTGGCTCAAATCAGGAATGCAAAGGAAAACAATAAGATATGTCACATGCCTCTGGCTGCAAAAAAAGCAGATGATGCTGGTGATGAAAGACTATGTGAGCGCATCCATGGCAGGTTATAAACTGACATGACTACTTTTACTGTGTTGGAGTTAATCTGTGAT
Source organism: Meriones unguiculatus (assembly GCF_030254825.1). Taxonomy (NCBI): domain Eukaryota; kingdom Metazoa; phylum Chordata; class Mammalia; order Rodentia; family Muridae; genus Meriones; species Meriones unguiculatus. The sequence continues at coordinate 77,743,399 of NC_083369.1, read as the reverse complement.
TTTAAATCTAGTAGTGGGGAGCAGGATAGATATCCCAGTGGTTAAGAGCATGTCTTGGTTAGGGTTTCTATTGCTCTACTCAAACATCATGATCAAAGCAACTTGGGGAGGAAAGGATTCATTCAGTTTACACTTCCACATCACTGTTCATCATCAAAGGAAGTCAGGGCAGGAATTCAAACAAGGCTGGAACCTGGAGGTGAACTGATGCAGAGGCTATGGTGGGATGCTTCTTACTGGCTTACTTCCCATGGTTTGTTCAGCCTGCTTTCTCATACAACCCAGGACCACCAGCCCAGGATTAGAACCATCCACTATGGGCTGTCTCTCCCATATCAATCACTAAGAAAATGCCCTGCATGCTTATGTACAACCTGATCTTATGGAGGCATTTTCTTGAGGTTCCCTCCTGTCAGATGACTTCAGTTTGTGTCAAGTTGATATAAAACTATCAAGTACAGAGCACTTGTTCTTCCAGAGGACCCAGGTTCAGTTTCCAGCACCCACATGGTGACACACAACCACATGCAACATGCAAATCCTGTCCCAAGGGAGAGCATTTGATGCCATCTGACCTTTTTGGGAGCCACACATGAACATGGTGCACATTCATACATTCATGTAAAACCCTCATACACATAAAACAAATCTTTGTTCTGTTTTTTCAAGACAAGGTTTCTTTGGGTAGCCTTGGCTGTACTGGACTTGCTTTGTAGATCAGGCTTGCCTCGAACTCTCAGTGATTCTCCTGCCTCCGCATCCCTGAATGCTGGCATTACAGGTGAGTGCCAGCATGCCAGTCTAAATAAATAAATCTTTAAAAAATGGTAATATGAAGCTGGTAGTAGTGGCACATGCCTTTAATCCCAACACTCATGAGGCAGAAGCAGGCACATACATGTGAGTGAGTTCAAGGCCAGCTTGGTCTACAAATCGACCCCAGCACAGCCAGGGCTACACAGAGAAACCCTGTCTCGAAAAATCAAGACCCAACAAGAACAAAAGTTAATATATTGCAAATGTAGATGACAAGTTTTTGTAAATTCCTGTATAAATGGGGATGGAGAGATGGCTCAGCTGTTAAGAGAACTGGTTGCTCTTCCAGATGTCCTCAGTTCAATTCCCCGAACCTACATGGTGACTCACAACCATCTACAATGGGATCTGTTTCCCTCTTCTGGCTTGCATTAAGACAGAGCAGACATATATATATATCATAAATGAAAATGTTAAAATACTGTAAGAATTTACAGTAGCAGTCTTCAGAGATGGTAGCATCATAAATAATTGCAGAGACTTCTGGGTGGGTGTGGTAGCACATACCTTTAATCCCATTGCCAGGGAGGCAGAGGCAGGCAGAACATAAGAGAGACAGAACATTGCTTGATGTCTGGTCTACATAAAGTTCCAGGCTAGTCAAAACTACACAGTGAGACCCTGTTTCTAGAAGAAATAAAAATAAAGACAAATGTCTCAAATTGGGTTGAGTATATCCCAGATGTAGGCCATGAGATTGGGCTGGGGAAAGAAGAAAGGATATGAATATGTCAGCCACCTTGCCAGGACCTGGGAATACAGTGGATGCAAACCAGAGCTAGTCTCTGCTCCTCTCTAAATGACACTTTAGAGGGCACAAATGAGGAAATGAGCAGTGTGGTACAGTGATGACAGGCTGTGGATACTTGAAGGAAGCCCTCCCAACCCAGGGGCTTAGAGAGCAGAGACTTCTCAGAAGAGTAGAATGGAGTTAAAGCCAAGCGGGGAAGATCCTGAGCAGAGAAAAGAGCCTGTTCACAGCACTGTCGGGAGGCAATGCTGGGCTTGATGAAGCACAGGAAGAAGTGGTTGGGAGGGAGATCCTCGGGGGTCTCTGCTGCCTTTCCTAATAGCAACTTGAGCAAATCATCTGCGAGTTCATTTTATTTTTAAGATTTCTTTATTTGAGGTTTATGAGTGTGCTATCTGCATGTACACCTGCACGCCAGAAGAGGGCATCAGATCCCAGTATAGATGGTTGTGCGCCACCGTGTGGTTGCTGAGAATTGAACCTGAGTTCTTGGAAAGAGCAGAGATGGCTCTTAACCACTGAGCCATCTCTCCAGTCCCACATCTGTTAATTTAAAGCCTCAGTTCACTTGTAAAATGAGGACAGTGCTCTAAGAATGCAGTTAGAGGCATTCTTAAAGCCTGTAAAGTGTTAAAGGCTTGTATTAGGTATTGGACATAAAATACCTAACATATATCTGTCTGTCTGTCTTTCTTTCTCTCTCTTTCTTTCAGACAGTTCTCTGTGTAACAGCTTTGGCTGTCCTGGACCTAGTCTGTAGATCAGGCTGGCCTCAAACTCAGATCTGCCTGCTTTTGCCTCCTGAGTGCTGGAATTTAAAGGCATGTGCCACCACCGCCTGGCTATTAACAACTACTTCTACATTATTTCCTTTTATATGAAACTGCTAGAGATTTGGTCTCACAAATTTCTACATATGATGTTTTATTCTTATGCATTTAAGGCTTTTTTCATTTTTTTCTTTTTAATCTTAGTTTGTTGACTAAGAAACAGTAATTTAATATATTTTTATAATCTTATTCGGCCTCTCTTTATTTTCGTAATTTGTCACCCTCGGCTTTAATACATTAAACACTCTAATACTTTCACAGAGACATTTTCCCCTTTTCTCTCATCTCCTTAAACGTTCTACTTAGGTCTTTCTGCTTAGAATCTACCTTGCTACTACTTAGGAAAGCCCGCCCTCTGGCGGTAATTTTAAGTAACTACAACACACCATGCTTCCATTAGTTCCTACGTAAAGGTTTTTCTTTCTTTCTTTCTTTCTTTCTTTCTTTCTTTCTTTCTTTCTTTCTTTCTTTCTTTCTTTCTTTCTTTCTTTCTTTCTTTCCTTTCTTTCTTTCTTTCTTCCTTTCTTCCTTTCTTCTTTTCTTTCACTTGTTCTTCCTTCCTTTTTTTGCTCTTTCTTTTTCTGTCTCTAAGTCTGTCTCCTCTTCTATCTCTTTTTTCTCTTCCTCCTCCTCATCTTCATTTTATTTATTTTTATATGTATGAGGTTTTGCCTGCATGTATGCATGTGCCTGGTGCCTGTGGAGACCAGAAGAATGCATCTGATTCCTGGCTAAGGGATTAACCAGATTTCCAGTGTCCTGCCTAAAACTTTTAAGTGGAAAACCTGAGCCTCAGAGCCCAAAGAGATTCATAATATACAACCTCTGTTATAAGATGTCATTGGCCCCAAACTTTCAAAAGTACCAACACAGTTAATGCTCAGTGTTATCCCCAGTTTAATGCATCTGCACACAGAATCATCATATACACAGAGACCATACCAAAAGAGAAGTCAAGATTTGGAGCTCTGGGATCTTCATCTGCACTATTAGTGCATTGCTTTCTTCTGCCATTTCCAAGCGACAAGGGTTACATTGGTCGTTTCACAAAATCAGCTTGTAGAGTGTTCTGTTAATTTTGAAACATCACACACATACAAAGGAGAGGGAGAGGCCACACTATCAAATAGGCTTCACATGATTTGGAGAATGAGAGTTCAGCAGAAGCATTGGTTGTAGCACTTGTCTGAGATCTTGCTGATGTGTATTCTGAATTTACAAGAAGTGACTCTAACTTTTAACACCAGTATGTATCAGAACCTTTGCTGGTGGACCACCTTCCAGTACTCTGCAACACTGCAGTTTCTGAAGAAAAGGCCATTGAAAATGTTAGCCTGCGGCACAAGCAAATTTGGTGAGTCTTTTTTACATCCTTTCATTCCATTTTGAAACTCCCCATTGAGAGGAAAAAAATTTCTTTTTGTTATCCTCAATCTCGGTATGAAAGCAACTGAATAGCTAACCTAAAGTCACAAAGCTAGAAAGTGTTAGAGTGAGACCAAAGCCCATAGCTAGGTTGATTATGGGAAAATCTTGTTCAAACTCAGATACCTCAGAGCGAGGGAAAGTCTAAGGATTGCTACTTAAAATTGGGGGGGAGGGGGTTTGCCACAGTGCACATGTAAAGGTCAGAGGACAATCGTCAGTTCTGTTTCTACCTTGGGAGACCTGGGGATTGATCAAACTTAGATCATCATGATTGGTAACAAGTACTTCTACCCCTTGATTTATCTCTCGCCAGACCTTAATTTTTTGAAATATTTATCTTGGACCCAAGTTGGATTTTACTATATTGTTATATAAAGCCTACTTTCAAAAATTAAATTCTTTGTTTAAAAATAGCATCTATGTATATTAAAGAAATGTGTGTGACATACAGAGAGAGAGACACACACACACAAAGAGAGAAAGAGAGAGAGGAGAGGAAACTCTCCTATGTAGCTTGGTAGCTTAAGCTGGGCCTTGGACTCATAATTCTACCTCAGTTTTTCAGATGCTATCTTGTATTTATTACCTATTTAGAGCTAGCAGAGTTAGAGCAATTATCCCCAGTGCAGATTCACATTGCTGATCAGTTCCTTAGGTCTATCTTTTATAATGTATCATTGGTATCTGTGGCCTTACTCAGTGAAGTGCCCAAAGTACAAGCATGGGCTCTGAATGTGGTCTTCACTTTAAGAGAGCTGGCATGGTGGTGCACACCTGCAATTCCAGTGCTGGGAAGGCAGAGATAGAAAGATCCCTGGAGCTCACTGGGCAGCCCAGCCTGGACTGATTGTCAAGGCCCATGTCTCAGTGAGGGACCCTGTCTTGAAAAAAAAAATGATGTAGATAGCTCCTGGCATGCACGGACACGTACCTGCACGTATGTGCAACCCCGTCCCCCCATGAATACATGTACACCTAAATATACATACAGAAAAATAAATTTCAAATGAAGTGGTTTGTAATTTGTTTGTTTGTTTTTGTTTTTAGACATAGGGTCTCTTTATATAGCCCTGGCTGTACTGGAACTCATTATGTAGACCAGGCTTGGCCTCAAACTCACAGATCTTCCTACCTCTCCCTCCCAAGTGCTGAGATTAAAAGTGTGCCATCAGCTCAGCTAAATTAAAAATAAGGTGCAAGGTAAAGGCTAAAACCCAAGGTTGTCCTCTGACTTGTGTGCATGTCCCAGGGACATACACACATGTACATCAAATACACACGTACACAAGATTTAAAAAAATTGAAGTTTAGTTAGGCATGGTGTACTTGGAATGCTAAGGTAGAAAGATTGCCATGAAGTTGAGGCCAACCTGGGCTACAGAGTGAGACCCTGTCTCAAAAATGGCACCGCCAAAATTGAAAGTGAGTCTGGTGTGGTGGTGAATGTCAGTAATTCCATAATGCAGTAGGCTAAGGCAAGAGGATTGCCAGGTTTGAGGCCAATGTGAGCTGCATAGGAGAGCCATTCTCAATAAGCTGAGTAGGTGAGGATAGATCTCAGTGGTAGAGTACTTGCTTAGAGTATGCATGGTCCATCATTTAATCTTCAGCAACACACACAGACAATGAAAATGTTTACATTTTCCTTTGCCTTGTATCTGTAAACCATTATATATATAATATATATTATATATAATATAAATATGTTTATATTTATATAAATATATAAATATATAGTATATATATACTATAAATATATAAATGTTTTAAATTGACACTAGTGTACCTATTTATGGAGTACAACAAAAAATTTCAGAACCTGGATATAGCACACTTTAATGATCTAATTATAGTAATTGGAGTATCTTCTCTTCAAATCCCCACCCTGGCCCAGGCTGACAAAACCACGCCCGCCTACTACATGAGATCCACTTTTAGCTTCTATATTAATGGGAGTATGCAATATTTGTCTTTCTATGCTTGACTTATTTTTTTATCACTCTATCCTTTAGTACCATCCACATTGCTACAAATGATAGGGTTTTATTATCTTATTGCTGAATTATATTCCATTATGCAGATGTAACACATTTGCTTTATCTATTCATCAGGTGATGGATTCTTGTCAATGGTGAAAATGCTTTAATGAATATGGGAGTGCAGATGCCTCTTCAACATACTGCTTTAGTTTCATTAGAAATACACACAATAGGGAGATTGCTGGATTAGTATTTCATTTTTTTTTTCTTTTTTCTTGTTTTTTCAAGACAGTATCTCTGTGTAACAGCTCTGGCTGTCCTGAAACTAGCTATCATTGAACTCGAAAAGATCCTTCTGTCTCTGTCTCTCCAGTGCTGGGATTAAAGATGTGGGCCAGCATGTCCAGCTACATTTTTTTTTTTTTCTGTTGGTGCTAAGGATTGAATCTATGGCCTCATGCATAGGCAAGTACCATCGAAGTATGCCTCCAGATCTGCAAAGGATTTTATATTTTAGAATGTCCACAAATGTTGAGGTACCTTATAAATCATCAAGTTTTGTAAAAGAGAAGTTATTGCCGTTTATGCCTTTAAATATTGAACTATGTAAGTATTGGATTCCAAATATTCTTGTAGACTTACTAATCAAAGTATCATTCTTCAACAAGTATTTTCAAAAAATTCAATTTACTTATTTTCAAGTGTTTTATGTGCCTGCATGTATGCATGTGCTCCATTGTATGTGCATGGTGGCCACAGGGGTCAGAAGAGAATGTCTGTTCCCTGCAACTAGAGTTACGGATTGTGGTGAGCCCCTATGTGGGTGCTAAAACCAAAACCACATCTACTGCAAGACCAACTAGTGCTGTTAATCATTGAGCCACCTTTCTAGCTATACCCCCCCCCCCCAGTAAACTCACTTTACAAAATTCTTTCTATGTTTCTTTTTGAAGATGGAATTAACCTGATCATCCTCTTTCTTTCTTTCTTTCTTTCCTTCTTTCTTTCTTCCTTCCTTCTTTCCTTCTTTTTCAAGACAGGGTTTCTCTGTGTAGCCTGTCCTGGACTCGCTTTGTAGACCAGGCTGACCTTGGACTCACAGAGATCCTTCTGCCTTTTTCTCCCAGAGCACTTGAAATACAGGAATGTGTCACTGCACCCAGCTTTTACCTGATCCTTTTTCAAAATGCTAATATGAACACAAATTTTTGCACAGAAAGATGTATTAGATATAATGTTCTTGGACTGAGATTTTCCTCAGTGTTAAGAGTTGTTGGCTAGGGTGTAAGAAGTCCTAGGTTCTGGGCTAGAGAAATGGCTCAGTGGTTAAGCATACTGGCTGCTCTTCCTGAAGGACATAGGTTCAATTCTCATCACCCACATGGCAGCTTACAACTGTCTGTATCTCTAGTTCCAGGGGATCTGATACCCAGTATATAGATACAAGCTAGAATACCAATGTACATAAAATAAAAATAAATAAATTAAAAAGAAAAAAAAGTCCTAGGTTCCATTCCTTACACCATTGAATGTATGAATACATATATACATTCATACATACATACATACCACATACTTATTAAGAGGTCTTCGGAACAAGTTTATATGCAAATGCCCTGATTTCAAGTTTTCCTTATGGCTAAATAAAACTTCACTGTGTAAATATTCCATATGAACTTTATTCATCTGTTGCTGAAAATGTGCTGGTTAATTTTTATATCAACTTGATACAAACTAGGCTCACCTGGGAAGATGAATCTTAATCTCTTATTCAAGAAAAGCCCCTATCCAGATTAGCCTGAAGACAATCCCGTGGTTCGATTTCTTGGTTGGTGAATGATGTGGGAGAACTCAGCTCACTGTGGGCAGTGTCACCCCTGGAAAGGTAGTCCTGGGTTCTATGAGAAAGTAGGCTGAGCAAGCCATGGGGAACAAGCCAGAAAGCAGCACCCCTCCATGGCCTCTGTATCAGCTCCTGTCTCCAGGTTCCAACTTTGAGTTCCTGTTCTGAGTGCATGATGGACTACAAGGTGCATGATGAAATAAACCATTTTCTACCCAGGTTGCTTTGGTTGTGGTGTTTTTATCACAGCAATGGAAACACTAACAAAGACACAATAGATAGGCTGCTTCCATATAGTGGCTATTGTGGCCAGTGAGAAACATGAACATGCAGATGATCTATATCATGATCTATATCACTCGTCCATATATAGTGAAAGTAGCCATGCTGACTTTCACTATATATGCACGAGTGATATAGGTCAATCCCATGATAGGCCTATTTTTAGTTTTCTGAGGAACTCCTATACTGATTTTCATCATGGCTGTGCTATTTCATATTCTCAACAGCTGTAAATAAAAATTCTCTCTCTCTCTCTCTCTCTGGATTGAAACCAACTAGGCCCAGGGGCTTCACTTCACTCAGTCTATGTAAATAGTATACCACTTACCACATCTTCAGCTCTCTATTTATTTTAGTTTTAAAATAATTAAATAGCTAATAATTTGCCTTTTGATCTTTTTATTTGAAAAATTTCATACAATTCTGATTGTGATTTTCCTTTCTATAATTCCCCTCCACCTCCCTGCCACCTTTATGTACGTCTCAAAAAAAAAAAAAAAAGGAAGAAAGGAGAGAAGAAGGAGGAGAAAGGGAGAAAGAGGAGGAGGAAAAAGATGAAGAAAGGGAGGAGAAGGAAGAGGAGGAGAGAAAAGGGAGGAGGAAGAGAAGGAAGGAGGAGAAAGGAAGAAAAGAAAGAAAGAGAAGGATGGGGAAGAGAAAAAGGAGAAGGAGGGGAGAAAAAGGAAGAAAAGAGGGTGAGAAAGAATAGGGGAAGAGAAAAGGAGAAGAGAGGGAGCAGAAGAAAAAAGGAAAGAAAGGAGAAGGAATAGGGAAGAGAAAAAGAAGGGAGAAGGAGGAAGAGAAGGAAAAGAAGAAGGAGGAAGAGAAGGCAGAGGAGAAAGGAAGAGAAAGAGGTGAAGGAAGAGGAGAAAGGAAAAAGGATATGTAGAAGGAGAAGGGGAAAGGAGAAAAGGAAGAGGTAAAGGAGATGGAGGAAAAGGAGAAAAAGAAGGATGAGGAGAAGCACCCATAGGAATATAAAAATAAGAATAAACAAGCAAATAACCAAGAAAAGGAAAACAAAGCAAAATGACACAATCGAGAAAAATACCATGGAGTTTCTTTTGTGGGGACTTATGCTGGGCATGAGGCCTTCCTTGAAGTGTGGTTGATAAACACAGTGAGACCCCCACCGCAGAAAACTTTTTCCCCTTTGCCAGCAGATATCAGTTGCAGATAGCTTCTTTGTTAGGGGTAGGACCCTGTGGCCACTTCTTTGTCCCAGTGCTAGGGGCACCCATCTCTCTTGAAACTGTGTAGGTGTTGTGTGTGCTGCCACAGTCTTTTTCAGTTCATATGTGCATCAGTCATTTTGTGTCAAGAAGACCCTTTCCCTCAGAGTCATCCACCAGCTCTGGCTCTTCCAGCTCTGGCTCTTCCAGTCTTTCTGCCTCCTCTTCATAGTTCCTCAAGTCCCTACAGGGAGGGGTTCGATGAAGACATCTAGGACTGAGTACTCCAAATTCTCTGCACATTGTACAGTTATGGGTCTCTGTTATTTCTTATCTACTACATGAGGAAGTTTTTCTGATGTGGGTTGATCCTCTATCAGATGTATAAGTGGTAAAGATCTTCTCCAATTGTGTAGGCTGCAGCTTTGCTCAAATGATGTCCTTTTCCATACAGAAGCTTTTCAGCTTCATGAGGTCCCACTTATTAAACTGTTAGTCTTACTGCCTGTGCTATCATTGTCCTGTATAGGAAGTCTTCTCTGTAGACAGACTTTTACTACTTAGTGGGTTCCTCTTTTATCCTTCCAATTTCACCTCCTAACACCAGATAGGAGAAAAACTAAAATAGAGGGGAGAAAGGAAATAGGAAAGTCCCTGAATCTAATTTCTTTCCTTTAGTTTCTTCTTTGACCAGGGCTACTAAGAAACCACAACCAACTTCCCTAAATGACCAACAACTACCCACTCTGCCTCTTGGGGCCTTCACATTTATGTATCCTCTGAAAAGTTCCTAGAATTCCAAATGTCACACAATCTCAGAAACTATCTGCAGCTGGCAAAACCATACCTCTGCTAAAATTAGAGCCAGCTGCTACAGACAGTCTGACGCAGCCCCATATTCCTCCACCTGGGATTAAAACAAAACCACATACTCTTAGGATATATATTTTTAATGCCCAACACTACACAGATATGATATAAAGAGATATTGGGTGGGAGGGGAGAGGAGTTAGGGCTTGAGTGGGCCGTGATGGTAGAGAAAAAGAGATGCAGATAGACCAAGAGATAAAGTGGGAGAGCATAGAAAAAAAAAGAAGGGGGGGTGGCAGAGAGACAAAGTCAGAGAGGAGGGAAGGGGAGAAAAACAAAAGGGAGAGCTGGTGGAAGTGGTAGATGGGAGCACCTGGCCCAGGTGATGACATAAGATGCCAGTGGTGACATAGGACATTGTCAGGACCCTAAAGGTCCTTGAGGACAGTCAGTTGAATTGCCTGCACAACAGAAGACATACTATTATTTCTGTGTTTTTCAAGAAACCAAAATTTCAGAAATCTTAAGACTGTCACTACACTCCTCTTATGCCAATGAATTCAGGCCTATTCCCCTACATTCTCTTCTATCAGACTCAGGGTGTCTGGTCTCATGTTGAAGTCTTTAATCCATTTGGAGTTGAGTTTTGTGCAGGGTGATAAATAAATATTTGCTTTCTTTTTCATCCAGCCAACCAGTTTGGCCAGCACCATTTGTTGAAAATACTGTCCTTCCTCCAGTATGTGTTTTTGGCTTCTTTGTCAAAAATCAGGTGTCCAGGCTGGATGTAGTGGCACATGCCTTTTACAGTAGAACTCAGGAGGCAGACACAGGTGGATCTCTGTGAGTTTGAGGTCAGCCTGGTCTACAGAGCAAGTTCCCGGACAGCCAGATATATACAGAGAAACCCTGTCTCAAAAAGAAGAAGGAAAAAAAAAATCAGGTGTCCATAAGCATGTGGACTTATGTCTGGGTCTTCAATTCCATTTCATTGATTTTTATGCCATGCTGTTTTTGTTACTATTCAGCTAGTTTGAGAGAGGTTCTCACCTAGTTGCCCAGGGTTACCTTGAAATCACTCCATAGTCTTTGCACGCCTTGGATGTATGCTCTTCCTCTCTCAGCCTTTTGTGTAGCTGGGATTACAGTCCTGCCCAATTGAACCTGGCTCCATTGTTTTTGAGGTTATTCATTCTGACTGGAGTGAAATGCAGCTGCTTCTGCTGCTTCTTCCTCTTCCTCCTCTTCTTCTTGACAGGATCTCTCTATGTACGTAATGCTTACCCTGTCCTGGAACTCTGTATATAGACCAGGCTGGCCTTGAACTTAGAGAAATCCATCTGCCTCTGCCACCAGAATGCTGGGATTTAAGGTGTACACCATTATGCCCAGTGAACTTCTAATAACATTCAAATGCTGTCAATATCACACCTTCAGCAAAAGGAGCACACAAAATGTGACTAAGAACACCTTTAATCCCTGCATTGGAATGGCAGTCTGATCTCAGTGAGTTGAAGGTCAGCCTGGTCTACACAGCAAGTACTAGACAGACCCTGTCTCAACACAGAAATAAACAAAAAAAGAAAGAAAGAGAGAGAGAGAGAGAAAGAAAAATTACTTTAGAGGATAAGTCTAGAGTTATCTTTAAATTAATTTTTTAATGTGTATGATACGTAAAACCATCAGTGTGTACAGATTTATAAGTCATTGTATCACATTTTGGTATATGCCATTGCATTTAAATCAGGCTGAACATATCTGTCTCTTTTGACATTTGTCACTTCCTCATGATGAATATTTTTCAGAATGGTTTTTGTATAGCTTTCTGATATGTATGGTGCATTAATGGTGTATAGGTCATACTGTTGAGAAATAGCACACCTGAACCGCTTTTTTTATTTATTACAATGTATTCACTTTGTATCGCAGCTGTAGACCCCTCCCTCACCTCCTCCCAGTCCCACCCTCCTTCTCCTCCCCCCCATGTCTCTCTCCTAGTACCTCTTGGTCCTTCCCATCTATTACTCATTTATCTGTCTTTCCCTTTCCAAGCCATACAACTTGCTCTCATCAGCTTTTGGTAACCACCATTTGGTGACCTCAACTTCCTTGAGGTCATCATTTTATTTAAAATATTAATTATTTTTCCCAAGGCAGGTTTCTTTGAATAGCCTTGGCTGTCCTGGAATTACCCAGGTTGGCCTTGAACTCATATTGATCTGAATGCCTCTGTTTCCCTGAGTGCTGGGATTAAAGGTTTGTGACACCACACCCAGCTATATATTTAAAATTTTTGTGTGTATAATTGTTTTGCCTGTATATACATCTGTCTTCCATGTATGGTAGTATCTGAAGAGGCCAGAATAGAGCATTCGGTCCTCTGGGACTGGAATTACATATAAGTGTGAGTCACTGTGTGGATGCTGAGAATGGAACCAGGGTCCTCTGGAAAAAACAAACAAACAAACAAACAAAAACAGCTGAGCTGTGTCTCCAGCCCCAGGCCAGCTTTATGGAGAGGCTTAACATGAGGAACATCAGGCAGGGTTTGTCTTTTTGTTCCTGGCTTAGGTCCTTTAAAATAATGCTCTCTAGTTTCATCCATGTAGTCATGAATAAAAAGGTTGCTAAAAAGTTAAAACTGAGATGAAGTAGATGAAATGAGCTTACTATTACGAGTTTAACTTTAACCTGAGGACACTGATATGAGATTTTCCTTACACTGTTGGGCTTTGTTGTTTGTTTGTTTGTTTGTTTGGGGTTTTTGCTGTTCTCTTTTGTTTTTGTTTTTGGTTAGTTTTTTTTTGGGGGGGAGGGGGGAGTGAGACAGGGTTTCTATGTGAAATAGTCTGGCTGTCCTGGAACTTGCTTTATAGACCAGGCTGTCCTTAAGCTCACAGAGATCCACCTGCATCTACCTCCTGAGTGCTGTAATTAAAAGAGTGTGCCACCAACTAGTGGCTACACTGTTTTGAAACCAGCAGTTTAACAGTTCCTGCATCACTTCTTAAATAGGAGCTCAAAGTCATATGAGCTACATAATGAGACTATCTTGAACAAAATTGACCAAGGTGAACTTGGAGCAATCATTTGATATGAGAGAATGTGAACCTGCATCCTTGAGCCCATTCTTGAAACAGTCACTGAGCCAAATGCAGTTGTGGCACTCATCTTTAATCCCAGCATTTGGGAGGCAGAGGCAGGGGGATCTCTGTGAGTTCAAGGACAGCCTGGTCTACATAGTGTGTTCCAGGACAGCCAAGGCTACACAGAGAAACCCTGTCTCAAAAAAAAGTCACAAAAGTCACTGATTTGTTACATAAATCTGAAATTTTTTTTTTGTATCAGATTGGTGTGTTCTGGGTTTTCTCTGATCATTTTTAACACCGTGGGCCTCTTGGATGGGAGACATCAACAGATATTTTATAAGTTACATACACATCAAATTCAGTCCAGTAAAAATGCACTTCCATTTATTTGAGGTCATTACCTCTAAGATGATTTTTTACAAAAAAATAAAAAATAAAAACCATTAATTAGTAAAAATAATTGTGTATTTACTGTTGCAAGAACATTCAGACTTCTCTTGTACACTCTGGCTTCTCACACATATTTGATGTACAGTTGACCTGCAAATTCTTAAGATTTCCATTTGTCTTACTAACCTGATAGCTTCTGGAACTCACCTTTAGAGCTCATATTCAGTGGTTCTTGACCTTCCTAATGCTATGAACCTTTAATACAGTTCCTCACATTGTGGTGACCCCAACCGTAAAGTTATTTTCATTGCTACTTCAAAACTGTATTTTTGCTACTGCGATGAATCATAATGTAAATATCTGATATACAAAATATCTGACATGTGGCACCTATGCAAAAGGTCATAGAGCAAATTTTGGTTTTGTCTCTATTTTTTTAATCATGGGAGAAATGTAGGAAGTAGCCATGTTGACTGAGGATCTAGGTGGGGTATAACCTAATGTAGGTGACTACTGACTTCATACATGGCTCTGTCTCAGAGGTTTCTGTCTTCTCTAGGATGTATCTTTGCCTGGTTGAGGGTTTGATGAAGCCCTCAGACCCTGACATAGACTAATTATTATTATTTTTTTTTTGAGACAGGGTTTCTCTGTGTAGCCTTAGCTGCCCTGGACTCACTCTGTAGATCAGGCTGTCCTCAAACTCAGAAATCAGAAATCTGCCTGCCTCTGTCTCTTCAGCTCTGGGATTAAAGGTATGAACCACCATTGCCTGGTGTTATACTGTGTTTTAAATGCATAAAGTAATTCAAATTATAAAGGAGCTATAATTATATCAAATATGAGTGTTTAATTTTTAAATAATTTTTTATTGGTATTTTGCCTGCATTTGTGTCTCTGTGAAGGTGTCAGATTGCCTGGAACTGGAGTTACAGACAGTTGTGAGCTGTCATGTGGGTACTGGGAATTGAACCTGGGTCCTCTAGATGAGAAGCCAGTGCTCTTAACCACTGAGCCATCTTTCTATCCCCAACTATTTAATTTTTTAATAAGAAGGCCAGTCATAATGGCACATACTTTTAAATACTCAGAAGGCAGAAGCAGGTGGATCGCTGTGAATTCAAGACCATCCTGGTCTACATAGAGAGTTCCAAGGATAGCTAGGGTTATGTATGGCGGATGACATGCAGGAGGAACTATGGTGGGCAAGTGAGCTTCCTGGAAATGGCTCATCTTTTTTGTTTGTTTTGTCTGTTTTGAAGACAGTAATTACAAAATCATCAGTTCATCATTTTTTCTCTGTGTAGTGTTGGCTGTCCTGGACTTGCTTTGTACACCAGGTTGGCCTAGAATTCACAGTAATCTTCCTGTCTCTGCTTCCCTGAGTGCTAGAATTAAAGGCGTGCACCACCTATCCCGGCTGGCCCACTATTTTGCATGGCTGTGAAGGGTGTACCTTAGAGAGGAATGGCTCCAGTGACTTCATCTCCAGATTGCTTCTCGCTGCTGCTATGCCTTCTCATGTTTGTCATTGCTATATTCCTCATATATCTGTCATGGTGTAAATGGGTGAGGGGAGACTCTCACTTCCTATAGTCTGGTGTGATTCCTTCCTGGGTATTTACCCACTCTGTTGGGCAAATTTCCTGTAGATCAACATGAAGATATACTTGTTAGTATTTATTTTAAAATTATGCCACACACACAACAGATATTATATGAAAGAGATTTATTGGCTGAAGGTGGAGAGATAGGAAAAGGAAAAAGAGATATAGTAGGGGGTTCACAGGAAAGATAAGCGAAGTGGAGACAGCAAGAGAAGAGAGTAAGAGAGGAAGGTAAGAGAGCACAAGAGAGAGACAGTGATGTGTTGGTCCTTTTATAGCTTGGGCAGGCACAGCTGAAATGTATCTGCCACATATCAGTGGACGACACATGATGACACCATAGGTTACTAGGCAACCGAGAAGCAGGCTACCTAAATGCTAACAGTACTTCCATGAAATAATGCTGTTTTGATGAACTGATGATTTTGTAATTACTGATAATGATTTATAAAATTCCTGATTTGATTCAAGTAGTTTTAACGCATCAAAAAGTTAAGGTAGTTGATAGAAAGCTTAAAGTTAGAAACAATAAATAGTATTGTTGTCCTTCCTGTGGAATAACAAAAGCTGCAAAAGGAGTTCAGTGAATGGTAGGGGCTGGAGAGATGGCTCAGAGGTTAAGAGCACTGGCTGTACTGCCAAAAGTCTTGAGTTCAGTTCCCAGCAACCACATGGTGGCTTATAACAATCTATAATGAGATCTTGTGTCCTCTTCTGGCCTACAGGCAGAACACTGTTTACATAATAAATAATAAATAAATCTTTTTTAAAAGGCTCAGTGAGCTTTCATGCGTTACAAGCATGTAAATTGCACTAGGAAAAAAAGGCTTGGGACAAGTTTATGATCAAGGAAAACATTCAGTCTAGATTAGGTCCCAGGATGAGATCAGAAGTCATAATTAAGAAAAGCCATAATTAAGGAGTGGTTAATTCTTTTTTTTTTCTTATTTGTTTTTTTTTCAAGGATCACCAAGCAGGGAAAGCTTTAAGGAGTGGGCTTGATATGGGGGGGGGGCACTCAGGAGGGGGATAAGAACTAATACCAACTCAACCTTCTGTCTCAAACATTCTGCTAGAAACTTTATTTAATACTCTGCTCACAATGATACTATGAGATAGATAGTTCTGTCACCAATGATAATGACAAAATAAAGTAAGTACCCCTGTTTCATGCTACTATGTATCAGGCACTCTTCTGACCTGTCATTGTCACTATTATCTCATTTGACTCTTAAAAATCCTCAAAGCTATGGAAACTTTCACTATAATGACACTCACCAACTAGTCCCTCCCAAACCCCATTCCTTAATCTAGCACTAGGGTCAATGGAGTTTTCCTAAGATACACTTTTGTGGTCCTTGTTCTCTTAGCAATTCTATGTACAAACATACTATGAGGTAGCAGCTTATATTTGAGACCCAGCTAGAGTAAAGGCACCAACCAAAGGATCCATCCTCCACCTCCTCCTCTGCTAACACTGGTTCACTTAAGAACTCTCTAAGGAAGCAGAGGTGTAGAGAGAAAGTTGACTCACGGTTGCCAGTGGTAAGTGACATAGTTTAAATTCAGCTCTGCAGCAGCTTGGAGACTCAGCCAGGGGTTCTCATTTCTGTGCTGTGTAGGCCTACTTTTCTGTTAGGTTGTTTTGAGACAGGGTCTTAGGTAGGCCCAGGCTTGTCTTGAACTTGCTCTATAGCTGAGGGTGACTTTGTATTTCTCCTCCTGCCTCTACCTTCTGAGTGCTGAGGTTATAGTATATTTCACCATGAGTGTTTTATGCAATTCTGGAGGTCAACCCAGGGCCTTATGCATGCTAAGCATGCATTCTGCCAGCTGAGCTAATCTTCAGACCAATGGTTTGGCCTTTTAATTTTTTTTTCCTTTCTTTTTTGTCATTCTGGTCATTTTCTTTTTTGGGTGGAAGGTTGGTAATAGTGGTAAGTAATGACACCTCTAGCCTGAGTTGACCTTGAACTTGGAATCCTCCCAATTCTACCTCCCAAGTGCTGATAGAAACAAGCACATGCCACCACCTCCAGAGTCTTTCTTTCTATTGAGGTGTGTTGACATTGTATTTTTCTTTGGTATCACAGCTATCAACATAAAAGCACTGCTCTCACCTCAAAGGAATTAAGAGTTTATTTTGGAGACAAATATGAACCACCACAGCCCCAGAACACAGATTCGGATGGCTTCAAATATCATTTTAGCACACAGTAAGAGTTTTGTTTTGTTTTATGGGATTTGTTTGTTTGTTTTGTTTTATGGGATTTGTTTGTTTTGGTTTTTTTGAGAAAGTGTTTCTCTGTGTAGCCTTGGCTATCCTGGCTTTGTAGAGCAGGCTGGCCTTGAACTCACAGAGATCTGCCTGCCTCTGCCTCCCCAGTGCTGGGACTAAAGTCCTGGCCACAGTAAGAGTTTTGTAAACTTTTATACGTACAAAATTAAAAACATAAATACAATGGTGGAAATACCAATTAGGCAGACTACCACTTCTCTTTGTTGACATTTTTCATGTTGTGTGATTGAAACAACAGAATGAGCTAAATGCAAGACGCAGTTATAGTATATACATGCAGATTTATTGGAAGCAGATCTCGGCTACCATTCATGGAGGAGGGAGGGGGAGAAGGGGGAGTAAGAGAAGAGGAGAGACACAGAGAGAGAGGAGAGTGAGAGGAGAGAGGAACTAAAATATCTGGATTATATAGTAAAGGGCCCTGGAAGAGAAGAAGTGCACACACACACACACACACACACACACACACACACACACCGGCTGGGGAATTCAAGGTAGAGGTCAGGGTATACCAGCCACATCCTGCAGCAGGTAGGGAGCAAGGGATTTCTAAAGCCAAATTTTGGGGTTGGTGGAAGCTAGTGATCTAAGTTAATACATCCCCCCAAAGCTTCCCACGATAGTCACACAGATATTGTCATAGGTGGGCAATGGATAGCTATTAAGGAATCTCAAGACAATTTGGTTCTGAGTTCGCAAAATTTCAACTCTCCACAATCAAGATGTTATAATCCTTCAATAGCTTTGAAGCTTTTTAACACAGGGATGCCGCGCACCGCCCCTGCGTTCTTCAGTTTGTGTAACAATAACAAATAAAATATTAATGAAATGAAATGAAAAGTTCTATATGTATAGAAATTCGGAGTTTAAAGTAAACAAATTACCCAATGAAAAGAGAAATGTGAATCTTAAAACGAGAGACATATTTTAGTATTTTTCAGTTATTTAGAAACTAGAATGATGTTGATTATTGAATCCTGGGAGTGTGCTTTTTGAAGCTAGCTTTCTGACATGTAAATTACACATATTTTGAGTGGATAGTTCAGTGAGTTTTGAAAGAAACCAGGCACAGGAAACGATGTTGATGTCTCTGTGGCTCCACGCAAGTCATATGCCAAGCCAGCAAAGAAGCTGGGCTTCCTGGCATGCTCATGCTTGCATACCGGATACTGGCTGAGTAGGTACACAGAAGACTTCAAAAGCAACTCCTGTCAGTAAAGCCAGGAGCATCAGCTTTAGACCTAAGGACAGCCATTTCCCCGAAAAGGCCATGATTAACTGGTAGGGCTTGAATACAAGAATAAAGCAGCATACCACTATAAAAACAAACTGCATTTAAAGCCCAGGCCTGCAGGAAGAGCAAACTCCTGGAAAGATGCCTAGAAGGCCACGGAGCCTGGGAAGTCACTCATTCGCTTAAAAGTACAATGTTCGCTTTTACTGAACAAAGTTGCTTTGACCTTTGGCAGCACTCACGGCCTCCCACTGCGGTGGGTAAGGCTCTGGAACGCAGGAGACACAGAAAGCTCACGCCTCTTTCCAAGCTTCCGCGCCCCACCGGTTGCAAACGCATCCCACGTACTCTGAGATGCGGCACCCTCAGCTTGGGTTCTGCCCACGGGACACACTCTGAACCCTACGCTTCCCCGCCTTTAACGAGGCTAGAAGGGGCGGAGGCGGCAGGAGGCTGTGTCTGCTTAAAAGTTTCTTTTTTCTTCTCTTTCTTCTTCTTCTTCTTCTTTTTTTTTAAATTCAACTATTCACGTGATTGTCCGACTCCTGACTCAGCGATTTCTCGGAACCGGCTGCCTTTAATTCCTTGGTTTGTCATCACCGCCTTCTCCTTTTTTCTTTTACGGTTCTATCTAACACCTTTCAACATTCCAAACAGAACTTTTGTATTTGACACAAACTGCAAATGACTTGGAAGTTTAAAAAATAAAAGTCAAGACTTGAAAGTCGGTCACTGAAACTGCAGGTTTAGGACCATGAGTTGAAGGACAGGCTAGGACACACAGTGAAACCCTGTCTGAAAAACAAAACAAAACAAAAACAAAACAAAACAAAAACCCACCATTTTAAAACCAAGCCAGCTAGTTCTCTTTTTTTAAGATTTATTTATTATTTACACAACATTCTGCCTGCACACCAGATCTTACTATAGATGGTTCTGAGCCACCATGTGGTTGCTGGGAATTGAACTCAGGACCTTTGGAAGAACAGCGAGTGTTCCTAACCTCCGAGCCACCTCTCCAGTCCCCCAGCTAGTTCTTTTAACCTAATTTATTTCAAGCCTACAAAATGATAAAATATTTTAAAATAACTGTGTGGGTGATTCCCAGGGAAGCACTGACCACACAATTTCTTAACTCTTGCACCTTAGTTCTTGCTTTCTTCTCTTCTTGTAAATGAAGAAAAACATATATGCTTACTAATATAGAAATTGATTATTGAAGCTTCTAATGTGCACTCTATTTTATTATCCGGATACTTAACTATTAGTTTTTATTATTTTAACTGTGTGTATAATGGTGTGTCTACGTGCGCATGTGTCCAGGTGCTACAGGGGTAGGACCCGCCTGGAGTTGGAGTGGTTGTGGTGAAGGGCATGAGGACTGGGAACCTAACATGGATCCTCTGGAAGAGCAGGAAGTGCTTTTAGCCACAAGCCATCTCTCCAGCCCCACTGGCAACTTTTTTTGAAGTGGCAAAATCAAGCTAATAAACATATGCATTACCTATCATTCTTATTTTCTGTGATGAGAACATAAAATCTACTTTTAGCAACTGTAGGGTCTTAAAATAGAGTTGCCAAATATTGTCACCATGATGTACAATATCTACAGACCCATTCTTAACCCAATTGAAGGAGTAGATAAAGATTTGATCGGTAAGAGCCCTGGGTACAGTTGTGGACACCTGTGATGCCTGGAGAGGCAGGGCCATTAAGCACCTGGAATTCAACTCCAGCCTGTCGAGCCTGTGTTATACAGCCAGACTGCAACTGCCTTGCTTGCCCTCAAAATTTTTAAGAGATTTGATAAACAACTGTCTTGAGATTTTTCCCCGTCTCCTTAATTTCTTAGAAACCAAACTTTGACTTTCACTTTTAAAAGTTTGTATTAAAATTATGTGTATATGTGCGACTGCGTGTAGGTATGTGCATATGAAAGCAAGTGGCCATGGATGCCACTTGAAGAAGAAGGTGTCAGAGCCCCTGGAGGTGAAATCATGGGCAGATTTCTTTGTTTGTTTTGAGGCAGGGTTTCTTTCTATAGCCCTGGCTATCCTGGAACTCAGAACAAAGACCATGCTGGTCTCAAATTCACAGAGATTCTCCTGCTTTTGATTTCTGAGAGCTGGGGTTGAAGACCTATGCCACTATGCCCATTTTACCGGGAGTTAGGAACACCTGACATGGGAACAAAACTTGGGACCTGTGTAAGATCAGCAAGTGCTCGTAACTGCTGAGCCATCTCTGTGGACCCTAAAAATTCGATTTTGTATTTACATGTTCAATATTGAAAATATGAAAAAATGGACAACTCAAAAGTCAGAATGGAAAGCATTTTTAATTTTCGTACTTGGAAATAATCTGTTAATAATTTTGGTTTTCAATTTTTTTTTGTTGCAGGCTTTTAGAAATCATTGTCACTAAACAATTTTCTTTTCAAAATATTTCCCCTCATCACATTTTCCAAATTTTACTGAAAACTTATTTTCTTTTAGTGGTACTGAGAGGCCTGAATCCAAGACTCTCTCACATGGTAGGCAGGTGCTCTGCAACTGAGGTACAACCTATTCCCCAACACGTAACTTAATGGCTAGTTTATGGTTCATTTTATATGTTGAATATGGATCACATAAGCCTAGTTTCTCCATTTGGGATGTGTGTGTTTCATTTTCGCAAGCTGAGTAAAATCAATAGTCCTGTAGTGAATTCCTACTATGAAACCAGGCATTTTTTGAAATGCTAATAGCCACACTCCCAAGCCAGTCTGTATTTATAAATTTGCATTCTCATTTATTGGTGTCAGTGTGTGCTTAAGCCTTACTTTTGAAGACTGAGACTTGTTTGAAGTTTTCTTTCAAATGTAGGTTAAAACAAAACATCAATAGCCTGGTCTACATAATGAGTCCCAGGCCAGCCAGGGCTAAATAAAGAGACCCTGTCTCAAAACAAAACAAAACAAAAACCCAAATGAAACCAGCAAGCCACAAAATTATTTTTTTAAATAATTTATTTTGTGCTTTGTCCACAGGATTTCAACAGTACATTTCCATAACTCCCTTGGCTTTCAATAGTGAAGACAGACTTGAAAGGCATAGGTGTCCATTAGATAAGCTGTTAGGCTGGAGACACAGAGAGGAAAAGCACTGGACAGCACGGAAGTTAAGGAAAAGTTAAAGAAAGACAGTGTACTTTCCTCCAAGTGTTTCTAGCTCAGACTAGCTGAAATATGATCAAATGTGTATGGAATATTTGGACACGCAGATTTTTTTCCCTTTTTTTCTTTTCTATTAGTTAATTTATTTACTTTACATCCAAATTGCAACTTCCCCTCCTTCCTCTCCTCCCAGTCCTTCTGTCTCTCCTTCCCTCATCTTCCCCCCCCTCCCCAACTCCTCCTCCCTTTCTCCTTAGAGAAGTAGAGCCCTTCAAAGTCTATCAACCAGCCTCAGCATATCAAGATGCAGTAGGACTAGGCACATCTTCTTCTATTGAAGAAGACAGCCCGGTTAGCAGAAAGAAATCCAAAGGCAGGCAACAGAGTCAGATACAGCCCCTGCCCCTGCTGTTAGGGGTCCCACACGAAGACCTAGCGGCACAACGGTTACATATGGGCAAAGGGCTTAGGTCTGTCCCACACATGCTCACTGGTTAGCGGTTCAGTTTCTGTGAGCCCCCATGGGCTCAAGTTAGTTGATTCTGTAAGTTTTCTTATGGTGTGCATGACCTCTCTGGCTCTTATAATCCTTCTCCCCCTCTTCCACAAGATTCCGCAAGCTCCACCTAATGTTTGGTTGTGAGTCTGCATCTGTTTCCATCAGCTGCTGGGTGAAGCCTCTCACAGGACAATTATGCTAGCTTCCTGGACAGGCAGATTTTACCCCACACATTGTCTTGTACCTCCTCCTCCTCCTCCTCCTCCTCCTCCTCCTCCTCCTCCTCCTCCTCCTCCTCCTCCTCCTCCTCCTCCTGCTCCTCCTCCTCCTCCTCCTCCTCCTCCTCCTCCTTCCTCTTCTTCTTCTTCTGTTTTTTTTCAAGACAGGATTTCTCTCTATAGCACTGGCTGTCCTGGAACTCACTCTGTAGATTAGGCTGGGCTAGCCTTGAACTCAAAAAGATCTGCCTGCCTCTGTCTCCCAAGTGCTGGGTTAAATTTTGCACCACCACAGCCCTGCATCTTGTCTCTTTTATAGTTCTACCCTGGAATCTAGTGTAATATAGGCAAAGAAGAAAAATGGATTCATTCAATAATATTTTCCGAGGACCAGCTATTTAGTATGCATTAATATTATTAGTAAACACAAAAGACATAAATCACTGCACTTTGGGCATTAATTGTTTTGTTTTCTGAGACAGTGTTTTTCTGTGTAGCCTTGGCTGTCTTGGACTCCTTTTGTCTACCAGGCTGATTTTGAACTCACAGAGATCTGCCTGCCTCTGCCTCTCTGAATGCTGAGATTACAGGTGTGTGCCACCACCAAGATGGACATTAATGTTTTAGTGAAGGAAGATATACTAAATATGAAAACAGTGTTATTTAATGGTAGAAGGAGGTAAATGCATAAAAAATAGGATAGGAATGGAGAATTTGAGTCTCTCTCTCTTTCTCCGTGTGTGTGTATGTGTGTGTGTGTGTGTGTGTGTGTGTGTGTGTGTGTGTGTTGGGGGCTCAGTATTAAACAGGGAGTCATTAAGAAAGTAGCAGTAGGCTGGAAAGATTACCCAGTGGTTAAGAACACTTGTTCTTTCAGGGATCAATTTCCAGTATCCACATGGTGGCTCATAACCATCCATAACACCAGTTCCAGGGGATCCAGTGCCCCCTTCTGATCTCCCTGGGCAGGAGGCACACACACATGTGGTGCCCTTGCATACTTGCAGGAAAAACACCCATATAACTAAAACAAAAGAAATAAATCTACAAAGAAGACAGTTATAATCAAGCAAAGACTTTGAGGAAATGAGCTAGCTAGCCATCTGGATATCTGAATGAAGAATGTTCCAGACAGACAAAGCAGCCAGTGCCAGAATCATGAAGAATAGCAGGGGAGCCACTGACAGAGAAGAGCCTAGCTGCTTCAGTGAACAAATGTGTAGAGGCCAGTTGTGGTAACACACCACTATAAAAGCCTAGAACTCAGGAAGCTGAGGCAGGAAGAATGACAAGTTTGAGGTTAGCCAGATATACACAAGTCAAGTCTGTCTATAAATAAATAAGTAAATGGATAAATAAATAGTAGCTATGTGGCTCCCAAGCAAAAATTCAGTACCACTAATATTGCAGACTGAACTTAAGGATGTGTTAGAAGCTGCTGAGATAGATAGAAGTTATTGGTAGATGCTTCCAGGTTGGCTTCTTAGAACTTGAATAGCAGAAGGGAGAAGGTACCATTGTGCTTGCTGTAAAACGGAGCCAGAGTCTCCAGATGCCCTTGAAGTCACTGAAGGGCTTGAAGACTTGCAAATTTTAGGAGGAAGAGAAACAGCAAGTCTTGAGACTACTGAGAAAACCACACTCCTGAATTGTTTTTTCCCCTCTTTTTCTGCATCCCTTCTTCCTCCTTCTCTGCTCTCCCCGCCTCTTCTCTTCACTCTGTTTGTTTCCTCTACCTTTTGATTCTATTTCTCTTCTGTTCTAGTTACCATCCCTACCCAATTCCCCTTTTTTCCTCTTTTCTCCTACTGCCCCCTTTTACCTTCCCCACATCCCCTCCCCATAGCTCTATAAACTTTTCCACTTCCTCTCCTCTCCCCTGTACTCCTCTCCCCCTCCTGTGTTTCCATGATTTTATGTTAGCATCCCTATTCACCACCAACACTGCCTCCTCTGGTGATTTCTACACCTTTCCCCTCAACTCCTTCCTTTGCCCTCCTCCTCTGTCCTTTCATCATCTCCCCCACTCTCTACCATCCTGTTTAACCTCTCCTGCCCCCCTTACTCTACCTAACTCCTCTCATCCTCTCGTCCCTTTTCCTTCCTGTGTCACCTCCCTATCCCTATGATCCTCACTCTCTTCGTATCCTATCCTTTCCACACATCCCACTCTCCTCCAGCCTCTCCTCTGCCTTGTAGTCCTCCCATCTCCTTTCTTTTATACCCTTCCTTCCTCCTCCCCTCTCACTCATCACCTCATATCTCCACTATCTTCTTTCCCCCATTAACACCAACCCTCTCATCTAACTTACTTTTTCACCTTCTGCCCTTCTCTTTCCCCTCCACTCCCCTTGCCTCTGCTTCTCCCTTTCCTTATTCGCTCCCATTTCCCCTTCTCTCCCCTTTTGTCTCCCTTTACCCCTCTCCCTTTCCTCTCTACCCCTGCCCCCTCCTAGACCTCTCAGTGCTTTTTTTTCTTCTCCCCACTCCTCTTCCTCTCTCTTCCTCATATTGATATTTTCCCCATCTTTCTTCTTACTTTGACCCTCTTCTCTCCCACTCCCTAATCTTGCCTCTTCTTCTCCACTATCTCCTCTTGATTTTGTTAAGTGAAAAAAAAAGAAAGAAGAGTAGATAAAAATAAAAACAGAAAACCTTCGATTTCATTTTAACATGTTCTAAATGTCGATTTCTAAGGTAAAATAATCAAAGACCCACTGCTTTCTCCCTAAAAAGCACAATTTTTTTTTCTTTTGCTGATTCATCTAATCAGCAGATATTAGATGGCTTAAGAATGCAAGTGTATTGCAGTACCATTTTTGAAGCCCACTCACCTAAAAGGCATCAGCATGCTGGCACTTCTTCAGGACAGTTTCCTTGCCTTTTCTAGTTCATGCCCTCAGCCTGATGCTCTTGGTTCACAGGCCACTCCTCCATCTTCCATGGGAACCACAGCTAGTGTGACCCTGCTATGGAAAAGTGTCTGGTTTCTTCTGATCTCCACTCCAACAGCCATCTTGCTCCTTGAGCTCTGGAAAGAGAAGAATCCAGAGTGCCCTTGAGCTAAGCAGCAGGAGCCTGCTGCCCAGCTTTTTCGCTGTTCCCTCCTCTGTGCCTCCTCCCTTCAGGGCAGTCATTTCTAGGGAAGAGGCACTTTCCTCAGAAACTCACTTTAATCAGAATTCATTCTTAGATGTGTAAAATGCAAGAATGTGTATAAAGGAGTCTTGAAGTTGCTTGAATCTGACCTAGAGAACATGAAGTACTATCTCACTTTGTCCCTTAGATCTGTTTTGGGGATTTGAGATAGCACAGTTGGAATTGACCATTCCACTATCTTCACATCCTGTCTTAGGGTTGTGAGCTGTCCCATCCCACTGGTCTTTATGCCCTATCTTTGAAGCCTATTGGCCATTAGTTCCTTCTGGAGCTATCCTCACGTCAAACTCCTCTGACCCCTATTTTATTTGTCACACCTCTTTCTCTGACTGACAATGCCACTTCCTTCTTTCACTTATAGTGACTTTGTGACCACATTAAGCTCACTAGAAAGAATCCATCATAATTTGCTCACTTTAAAGTCAGTGAAAACCATCTGTAATCCCAGCACTAAGGGGGCAGAGGCAAGGAGATCCTTAGTGTGTGCTCAGCCTAAAATTCTGTTTCAATAAAATAAAGTAAAAGTCAGGTAATAGCAAAGTTATTTACAACAAAGAAATATTAATTCACTTAAAAAAAAAACTCTTCCAGACAATTAAGATATAGGTATGTTTTGGGGAACTTTTTTCTACATATCAAGCCTGACCAAAGGTAGAAAGTTTGCCTCTAATAATGTTACTTTAAATTATTTTAATTCATTTATTTATTTACTTATTTATTATCTATGTGTCCCTCTATTTAATTTTATTTTATTTGTGACAAGGTTTCTCTGTGTAGCCCTGGCTATCCGGGAACTCAGTCTGTAGGCCAGGCTAGCCTTGAACTCATAGAGATCTACCTGCCTCTGCCTCCTAAGCGCTGGGATTAAAAGAGTGCTCCATCACTACCCAGACATTTTCATTATTTTTATTTAATGTGTATGGGTAGTTTTCTTTTGTCTGCATGTATGTCTGTGTGCATGCCTGGTAGCTGAAGAGCCCAGAAGATGGCTTTAGTTCTCTTGGAACTAGAATTACAGACTTGTGAATGGCCATGTGGGTGGTGGAAACTGAACTCGGGTCCTAGCAGCTACTTTTCTCCATTTTCCATTCCCTACTTATGTTACTTTGGTTTGCTTGTTTTCATTTTCTGTACCAGAGGTTGAACCCAGGGCATTGCATATGCTAGACACATAGACAGACAGACAGACAGACACACACACATACACACACACACACACACACAGGCCCACAAGGTGTTGTAACTCCAGTTCCAGGGAATCCAAAGTCTACCTCTAGCATCAGAAAGCACTACACTGTGCCTGGTACACATACATACAGACAAACACCCACATAGGGAAAAATCAATATAAATCTTTAAAAATATGTGTATTTATTTAATTTTAAAATTATTCTAGGATTGAACACAAAGCTTGGTACATGTTAGGCAAACTCTCTCTAAAAATGTACGATGACCCTCTGGCCCCATCTGCTTATTTTGTAAATTTTAAAAAGGTCAAAGTCTTTTTGAAGCATTTGTCAAAGAAATTACATTGACACCGAGTGTGTCTGTTCTTAGATGCCACTATAGAAGGCATATTCTCTTCTCATTCACTGTACACTGCATCCTGTACCAAACACTGAGGCCCAAGAAACTTTCAAAAGCCATAAGGTACCAGTTGGCAGAATCCTTAGAAGTCATCTTACCTAACGTTTCTTCTTCTTCTGTCAAATGGTCTTTGGTTTCTCTGTAAACAGTCACGAATTGGAGCGAGTGACTGTGAGCTTTTGTGTTGTTTTTTGATTTTTTTTTTGAGACAGAGATTCTCTGCATAGCTCTGACTGTCATGTAATTCACTATGTAGACCAGGCTGGCCTTGAACTCACAGAGAGAGCTACTTTCCTCTCTCAAGTGCTGGGGTCAAAGGTGTGTGCAACCACTGCCCAGCTGAGTTACTAATTTTCCTTTTTATCCCTTTGGATTTTTGAGACAAGGTTTTTCTGTGTAGACTTGGCTGTCCTTTACTTATTTTGCAGACCAGGCAGGCCATGAACTCACAGCAATCCACCTGCCTCTGCCTCCTGAGTGCTGGGATTACAGGAGTGTGCCACTGTGCCCTGCTGAGTTACTAATTTTCAAGGTATTGTTTGAAATCTAAAAAGGAGCTAAAGTTTAGTCAATAGGAAAGGAGACTTTCTAACTATTCTTTCTACGTTCCTCTTTGGAACTGCATGAAATATCTTGTTTTTTTTCTCCCTTCAATTGCTTCTGTAGATAGTTATACACTACTGAAAGAAGAGATGTACTTTATTCTTAATTGTATGTGTGTGGGGTGCAGTGTGTGTAAGCAAATGTGGATGCCAGCCGAGGTCAAAGTCCAGAGTCGTTAAATTTCTGAAGTAAGAGTCACAGGCTCTTGTGGGTGCTGAGAACTGAACCCAGGCCCTATGCCAGAGGATTAAACACTCTTAATCACTGAGCCATCTCTCAAGTCCATCTGTAGATATTTGAAGATGGCTATCTTACTGAGACTTCTATTCTCCTGCCTGAACGTGGTCCTCTGGGAAGTTTTCCAGACTTCTCATTCTGGTGTCTTTTGACTTTGTCAATATCCTTCTGCAATGGTAGAACCCAGAATGAAGCATACAACTCTGTTAGAGCCCAGAGGGACATTCCCTTCCTTCACTTGAACTTTCCTTCTGAGTGACCTTAGCTTGTACTTCGTACTTTTCAAAAGAGACAGTGTTGACTCATGGTATGTCAGTAATAAAATCCTGTAAATGTAGCACACATTTTAGAGGTGTGTGTGTGTGGTTCTTTTGCTTTTTACTAATTATAGTTATTTTCTTCTACTCTGTATTTGTAGAATAGACATTAAAATATTTATTTGCTGTGTTTTGTGTGTGTATGCACATACCACAAGCATGCAAGTGCATCTGTAAGTGGAAGAGATCCCCTAGAACTGGAGTTACAGATGCTGTCTGTCAGCTGTCATGTGGCTACTGAGAACTGAAATGGGTTCTCTGCAAGAGCAAGTTTTTTTTAATTAATTAATTAATTAATTGCTTAATTAATTATTACAATTTATTCACTTTGTATCCCCACAGCAGCCCCCTCCCTCCTTTCCTTCCAGTTCCACCCTCCCTCACTCTTCTCCCCCTATGCCCTTTTCCCTAGTCCCCTGATAGGGGAGGACCTCCTCCCCTTCTATCTGACCCTAGCTTATCAGGTCTTATCAAGGCTGGCTGAATTATCTTCCTCTGTGGCCTGGCAAGGCTGCTCCCCTACAGAGGGAGGTGATCAAAGAGCCAGCCACTGAGTTCATGTCAGAGACACCGCTGTACTCTTTACTAGGGAACCCACTTGGAAACTGAGCAGCCAATGGGCTTTCTCTAAACAGGGGGTATGTTATCTCCATGCATGAACCTTGGTTGGAGTATCAGTCTCTGCAGTATGCCCTGGGCTCAGGTTTTTTGGATCTGTTGGTTTTCTTGTGGAGCTCCTGTCCTCTCCAGGTCTTTTTTATCTCCCCCTTCTTCCATAAGGTTTCTAGCACTCTGCCAAGAGTTTGGCTATGAGTCTCAGTATCTCCTTCGATAACCTGGTGAGTAGAGACTTTAAGAGGTCCTCTGTTAAAGGCTCCTGTCCTGTTTCTTGTCTTCTCCTACTTCTGATGTCTATCCTGTTTGCCCTTCTGAATGAGAATTAAGCATCTTCCCTAGGGTCCTCCTTGTTGTTTAGCTCTTTTAGGACTATAGATTTTAGTATGTTTATCCCATATTATATGTCTAGTATCCACTTATAAGTGAGTATATACCATATGTGTCTTTCTGCTTCTGGATTACCTCACTCAGGATGATCTTTCTAGTTCCATCCATTTGCATGCAAATTTCATGATTTCCTTGTTTTTAATAGCTGAGAAGTGTTCCATTGTGTAAATGTGCCACAATTTCTGTATCCATTTCTCCGTTGAGGGACATCTGGGTTGTTTCCAGATTCTGGTTATTACAAATAAAGCTGCTATGAACATGGTTGAGCAAAAGTCCTTGTTATATATATGGATAGATACCTAGGAGTGGTATAGCTGGATCTTGAGGTAGCACTAGTCCTAATTTTGTGATTTCCAACGTTGTTGTACAAGGTTACATTCCCATCAGCAATAGAGGAGGGTTCCCTTTTCTCCACAACTCTCTAGCATTTCTCATCCCTTGAGTTTTTGATCTTAACCATGCTGATGGGTGTAAGGTAAAATCCCAGGGTCATTTTGATTTGCATTTCTTGAATGACTGAGGGCACTGATCATTTCTTTACATGTTTCTCTGACATTTGATATTCCTCTGTTGATATTTCTCTGTTTAGCTCTGTACCCCATTTTTAAATTGGATTACTTGGTTTGTTGGTGTTTAACTTCTTCAGTTCTTTATATATTCTTGATATTAGCCCTCTGTCAAATGTAGGGTTAGTGAAGATCTTTTCCCAGTCTGTAGGCTGTCATTTTGTTCTGGTGACAGTGTCATTTGCTTTACAGAAGCTTTTCAGTTTCATGAGGTCCCATTTATTAATTGTTGATCTTAGAGCCTATGCTGTTGTTCTTTTCAGGAAGTTGTCTCCTGTGCCAATAAGATCAAGGCAGAGAACTCCTTTGGCTGATAAACACCTTCAGCAAAGTGGCTTGATACAAAATTAACTCAAAAAAAAAATCAAAGCCCTCCTCTCTATAAAAGACAAAAGGGCTGAGAAAGAAATTAGGAAAAAGACACCCTTCACAATAGCTACTAATAACATAATGTACCATGGTAACTCTAACCAAGCAAGTGAAAGACCTGTATGAAAAAAAAATACTTCAAGTCTCTGAAGAAAGAAATTGAAGAAGATATCAGAAGATGGAAAGATCTCCCATTATCATAGATCAGTAGGATTAACATAGTGAAAATGGCCATCCTACCAAAAGTAATCTAGAGATTTGATGCAATTCCCACAAAATACCAACACAATTTTTCACAGAGCTTGAAAGAACAATTCTAATTTCATATGGAAAAACAACAACAACCAAAACAAAAAAAAAAGACCCCAGAATAGCTAAAATAATCCTGTACAATAAAAGATCTTCTGGAGGTATCTCCACCTCAAATCTCAAGCTGTACTATAGAGCAACAGTAATAAAAACTGCATGATACTGACATAGAAACAGAATGGAGGATTAATGGAATTGAATAGAAGACCCAGAAATAAATCCCCATATCTATGGAAACTTAATTTTTGACAAAGAAGCCAAAAGCATACAATGGAAAAAAACATAGCATCTTCAACAAATGGTGCTGGTCTAACTAGATGTCTACATGTAGAAAATGCAAATAGATCCATATTTATCATCCTGCACAAAAGTGAAGTCTAAGTGGATCAAGTACCTCAACATAAAACCAGACACACTAAATCTGTTAGAAGAAAAAGTGGGAAAGAGAAAGTGTTTTTAACCACTGAGCTCTCTTCAGCCCCTGGAATAATGATTCACTTTTTTGAGACAGGGTCTCACTTTGTTGCCCAGGCTGATTTGGTGCTCATTACATAGATGAGGCTGTTCTCAAACTCATAAGAGCTCTGCATGCCCTTGTCTCCTAAGTAATGGGGCTAAAGGTATGCACTACCATACCTTAGTCTTAAGAGATTTTTAAAATCAACCAAAAACTAAGCTTCATATCTGAGCATGGTGCCACACACCTTTAATCCTATCACTTAGTGGGCAGAAACAAGCAGATTCCTAGGAATTCTAGACCATCTAAGGCTAAGTAGTGAGATGGTCTGGTAAAAACAAAAGGTGGGCATGGCACAGCACACCTTCAATCCTAGCACTCAGGAGTCAAGGGTAGGTGGATATTTATGAACTTGAGGCCAGCATGATCTACCTAGTGAACTCAAAGACAGCCACAGCTTCATTGTGAGACTCTGTCTCAATCAGCAAAACACAAAAAAATACAAAACCAAAATGAAAACCAAGCCCTCCCCACCTTCATGTTTAGCTATATTCAGTGTAAACTCACTGGTGTGAATCTACTATTCAAGTTGGCTAATCATACATTTGGGGCAACCGAGCTACAATCACATTAGCTTGTTTTCTTAAATTTGGATCATTTAGAGTTCTTGATCACTTAATTCTCAGGAAAATGGTCCTACCATTGCTCTTGGTTCCTAGTCAAGCATGGTGGTAGCACACATCTGGAAACCTAGCACTGGGGAGGCTGGAGCAAGAAGATTGCCAGTTTGAGGATGATTTTAGCTACGTGTTAAGTTACAAGCTAGCCTGAGCTGCACAGTACTGTGTTACAAACAAGTGATTCCCTTTTCCTTTTTCATACTTGTTCTCACTCATACTTACATATTATTCATCTATTTGAACACTTCTGCTTTCCATTTTACTATTTTTCCCTCCTTTGGTTATTCGAGATAGGGTTTCTCTGTGTAGCCCTGGCTGTCCTGTAGACCAGGCTGGCCTTGAACTCACATAGATCTGCCTGCCTCTGCCTCCCTGAGTGCTGGGATTACAAATAGGCATGAGACACCTACCATACCTGACCCAAAAGTTAAAAATGATATATATTTTTTAAGTTAAAAAAAACAAAAAGACTACCAAAATTTAACAAAAGCTCATTTGGAAAAGAGTCTATCAAAATGTTTCCTTTAAAAACACCACAAACATGTTTATTATTTGACTATTTCATTAAAATGTGTACCACTGGCTATCCTGGAACTTGATCTGTAGACCAGGCTGGCCTTGAATTTACAGATATTCTCCTACCTCTGCCTCCCTGAGTGCTGGGATTACAGGTGTGTACTACCACACCCAGTCATTATTTCTTTTTTATTATAAATAACATTTGTGATTTCTACACACTAATGGCCTTCAGTGTGGTCCTCTCATATGTGTATATGACAAACTTTAATCATATTCACAGGGTCTTTGTTACATCATTTATTGTCCTGATACGGGGGAAAGGATTTATCAGTGATCCTCCAACCAGGCCTGGTTGTGCATGCCTTTAATCTCGCCACTGGAGGCAGAGGAAGGAGGATCACTGTGAGTTCTAGCTCAGCCTGGTCTACAGAGTGAGTTCCAGGACAGCCAGGGCCACATAGTGAGACACTGTGTCTCAAAACAAAACAACCATAACAACAACAGAAGAGAGTTGAGGAAAAGGACAGAGTTCCTAAGTAAGGACTGGTGGGGCAACTTCTGAGGACATGATTCAATCATGTGTTCTCTGCAGACACAGGGCATAGCTCTAGCCAGTTCTTATGGGTGGGAGAATGCTCAAATGACATTTTGCTAACATTAATGACTAATGCTGTAATGTATATTAGTCCCAAGTTCAACAAGCCATTTGCTCATCATGCCTTGGTTTCACCTATGATAGAAAGTATATATCAGCAAGTGTTCTTATTTTCAGGAATTAATCACATTAAAGTGAATGCAGATCTGTGGTTATTAATATTTAGGCTGGAGTGAGGGCCTAGGGTAGTCACCAGTCCCATTAGAGAATTAGCTAAATCTATAATGTTCCATAGAAAAACCCTCATCAGTGTCTCATGTAATTGCTGAGAATTTACTAAGCTTCCCCGCAAATCTCTGCTCAAGGTTATATACAGACAGAACCCCAGATTTAAATCTCCCAGACTGCATGATTTTTGAAGCTATGTTTTAGTGTTTATCTTTATCTTCTGTTTTGAGACAGGGTTTCTCTGTGTATCAGCCTTGCTGTTCTTGAACTTGCTCTGTAGCCCAGGCTGGCCTCGAACTCACAGAGATCCACCTGCCTCTGCCTCCTGAGTGCTGGGATTAAAGGAGCAGTGTGTGCCACTATGTCCTGCTTTTAGTACTTCTCAAAGTGTGTTCAAGGACCACAGCATTGGAATCACTCCAGGTGTTTAAGGACTACAGGAAAAAACTTGCAATCTTAGCTACTTGGCATGCTGAGGCAGGGGAATCTTATGCTTAAGTTCTGCCTGAACTACAGCTATCCTGTGAGTTTAAGGTCAAACCATTAGGCAACTTAGTGAGACTGTCAAAAAAAAATTTAAAAAGGGCTTAGTGCTTGCTGATCACATATGAGGAGGCCCTGGATTAAACCTCCAGTACTGTTAACTAACAAACAGTAAATTTGTAAGACAGACACAGGCTATTTATTTCTGAATCTCTAAGTCATCAGATAAACAAAACTGCTTTTAAAACCCCTGAGTCCTGTTTGTGTGTGTGTGTTGGAAACTAAACAGTTCAGGGTCATTGTTTCACTCCAACTCTAGAGTTCTATGTTTAAATGTTTTTTTTCTCTATTGGTTTAAGCTGTGTGTGTTTATTGTTCACTTGGCAAGTGTTCAGAATACTGTTTAGTGTGAACTCATTAGAGAACATTTGTGTACTTGTACATGCATAGAAAAATATCTGGAAGTTTATGTGTTTTGTAAACAGCATCTCTGGGTAGTAGTGGGAATGATCTTTATTTCCTTCTATTCTTGTTTTATTTTTCTCATTATTTCTTCCTCTATTTAAAAATATGCTTCCTCTTTCTGGCTTCAATTTCCCCATCAGGGAGAGTGTTGTAACTTTGTGGACTTTAAAAGCACGATCTGATCTGGTGGTCAGTGACTCCATACTACCCCCTAGCTTCTCTGTCCACCTATAGCATAAACTCTGTAGGTAGTCTCCGTGCTTGGAGAATAATCGTGTACTATTTTCGCATCTATTGCCTTGAGATACCCAGCAACCGTTTCGATGCCAGAAAAATTATTCTGTTTGTTTCTCAAGGACCTGGAACAGAAATAACCATCTCCAAGCTTCAAAAGTTCTTTCTCCCCTGTTAGCCTGAAAAATGCCCTCTCCACACATCTCTTTCTTGTGTAATAACGATTGTGAACCAAAAAGCCAGGGCGTGGCCACCCCACCCTCCCTCCCGGACATTCCCTCCCCTCGCACTGCTTTCAAGCATGGTGATTGGGTGGAAGGATACAAGAACTCCGCCCCTGGTCTTATGACTGGGTCTGAAGAGACGACTCTTGGCTTTTGCAGTGCGGTGGTCTGTGGTCACCTGTGCTTTCGCTTTCCCACGGGCAGCGAGGGTGCTCTTTAGAATCGCCGGTCTGCATCGTTACCTGCCGTGAGGGATCATGATGCGCTTTCGCTTGTCTCCGGTTTCGGGCTCCGGGTTCTTCATGCTCTTTCTGCTCCTGGGTGAGTTTTCGGGCCCTCTCCTTTAGCGTCTTCAGTTGGGCCCAGCGGGATGGCTAGCGCGCGCGCGGGAGCGCGGGATGGGGTGGGGGGTTGTTGTTCAAAGGCCACAACCTGAACGACTGGTCTTTGAGAAGGCGTTGAGAGACCGAACAGCTGACACTGGGCGGCGGCGGCCTGAGGCGCACAGGGCGGGGGAGGGCTGCGCGGGAGGGAGGGGGACACATACACACTTGACCTAGAGAGGGCCTGGCCAAGGAATGGCCCTTGAGAGTAACAGCGGGGCAAGTAAGGGCATGAGGACGACGTCAAGGAATTAGGAAAGAGGAGTGAAGAGTACGAGATGCCGGGGAACCGAGAACAACTTGGAAAAGAGTGTGGGTGAGCAGACACCGGGGAGTCTTGGTTTCCTGGATCCGGGAAAGAGTTTCGAAGATGGTGGAAAAACTATTGAGTGAGAAAGGAAATTTGGAACAGAAGATGCTCTATCCCTGTAAAATTGTCAGGGCCAAGAGTATGGGGCTAGGTAGGTATATAGGACCATAGGGCCTAAGGGACAGACACAAGGTTGGGAACTTTGTAGGTAGGATTTGTGAGGTTGGGAGAAAATGTGACCAGGGAGATGAGGAGTTTTGAGGGTAAAGGGATCTAAGGTGACTGGAGTAACTTCCTGGAAATAAAGATTTCTAGAGACCAACGGGATAAGTGACAACTTTGGTGGGGAGTGACTTGAAGGTGTTGAGGATCTTTTCTTTTCCTGTAACTTTCACTACTTCCTCCCAGCCAGACTCTGACAGAAGAATCCCTAGATGCCAAAGTCGGGGGAGCTTCCAAGATGGTAGTCGTGTATCTGAGTTTTGTATGCTAACTCCTTTTCTTCAGTGTCCTCTTCGTTTTTTCTTCTTTCCCACCACAATCAGCTTATTTGTGGTTTTAAAGTGGTAGGTAATAGCTTAAGGATTGTGTTTGTTACTAGATGGTAAGAGTAGACTGGTTAATGTTGGTTGTTGTTGATCTGCCCCAATAGACTGTGTCTATAACAGCCTAAACTTGAACTTTGATCACAGCATGTCCTCCTGACCTGATTTACTCTGCTTGTTGTTACCTAGTGGCTCTTGATGTTTTTACTTTAAAGAGGTAGAAGGAATAGACCCAGATTGGAATGGAGTGGAGCTAAGTATTTCTTTGGGTGGGGGGAGGTCACTGTTGAGAAGGCAAAGAATTGCATCTGTAATTCACATTTTGGTGGAATAGAATCAGCTGGAACAGTGTGTTCTCAGGCAGTGGGCATTTGTAAATCTCTTCTAGAGGCATTAAAATTTTTTCCATAGTAGCTTTTGAGTTAAATTTTTATTTTTGAGATTGTATTTCAATTACATTTCCCCTTCCCTTACCCCCAAACCTCCTATGTACTCCTTCCTGCTCTCCTTCAAATTCCTGCCCTGTTTTTTCATCTATTATTTTATGCTTATAACTATTTGTATATACATATATATTCTAGAGTCATTTTTGTTTGTCCCATTAGGCAACTTCTAGTAGATAGAGGCCAGGGGTCCTGCTAATCTTCTTGCAAGAACAGGAACAGCCCCTCTCAATAAAGAGTTATCTCCAGCCAGGCATAGTGGTGATCAAGGCCAGCCTGGTATACAAAGAGAGTTCCAGGACAGCCAGGGCTGTTATAAAGAGAAACCCTTATCTGAAAAACAAACAAACAAACAAACAAACAGTTATCTCCTTCAACACATAAACAGAGAAACCCTGCCTTGAAAAATCAATAATTAGTTAATTAATTATGTCCTTCAATACATCAGCACTGCCAAATGTGAGAAGCCCATGTTTAGAGCACAGCATTCAAGGAGCACATCTAATAACTCCCAAGGATGTTCCTAGGGTGCCTGTGGAATCAAAACTTTCCCAACTATACTAAGATCTTTCTTATTTTCACTCTCATCCTTTTGCTTTATATACGATAGCATTTTCCAGAAGATATATAATATGTGATATCATCACCCTGATGATTCCAGGCTTCTTGTTATTTATTCATTTCTCATCTTGCATTTCTGATGCAGTAAATGTCAGCAGATATAATTTATCTAAGCTAAAACTCTGCGGTCTTCCATAGACCGGACATTCTGATTCTAAAACATTTGCAGGTCCTTGATCTGGCCCAGCTGATCATTTGAGTAAGAATCTCCTCCTATAACACTTCTGAAATTGGGCCATGAGGCTTGGCATGGACACTTAATTCTAAGCCTTACCTGTGAGGCACTTACTGAGGGCTGACTGACCCCAAAGAGGTTTGTTTACAGTGGAAAACACCTTATCAGTGACAAGAACACATCTGACAAAGGCCTATTAACCAGTAATTCCCTGCCAATTGAATCTGCACAAACACAAGGCTGTTATTGTTCAGAGAAAGTGAGAAAACTAGTTGACCTACATGTTGGCTTTTGTGTCATTAATTTTTTTCTAATGACATCTTTTGTGTTTACAAAAGCAGTGCTTGGTCACTACAGAAAGTAAACAGACAAAACTTATTAGATAAAGCAGCTCAAACCTAGTGATCTGGAATAACTAGATTCATCCTTTTGGATGCTTTCCATAGCTGATTCCCTCCATCCACAAATTCAGAAAGGGATCTACAGGGGCAACATTTAACAATGTAGTTTTCAGTTTTGTAAAAATATTTTTTGTTTATCTATTTTTTTTTTTTATGTATGTGTTCTCTTTGCCTATATGTCTGTGTACCTGGTGCCTGTGGTGGTTTGAGGAGGAAATCACATCCCCTGAAACTGGAGTTTACATACACATTGAAGAGTTGCTGGGAATTGGAACTGGGTTTTCTGGAAGACCAACAGCTGAGCCACCTCTCCAGCCCCAGGATCCAGTTTTTAAGTCTCTACAGCTTTTTAAGTCTGAAAGATGTTCTTTCAAACATCTCTTGGTTTGCTGTGAGGCTGTGGTGCCTGCCTTTAATCCCAGTGCTTGGGAGGCAGAGGCAGTTGGATCTCTTTTAGTTCGAGTGAGTTCCAGGACAGCAGGGCTACACAGAGAAACCCATCTCAAAAAAACACAAACAAACAAAAATGGAGTTTAAGACCATGGCTACATTTCAATGGTAGAACACTTTTACAGCATGCCTGAAGCCCTGGGTTTACCCTCCAGCACTGTGAAAAAGGAAAACCGAAACTCTTGCTTTAAAATAAGTATAGAAAAATTAGCCTAAGAATTTACTAGCTTAAGAATTTAAGCTTTGTTTATATTGTTTTTTTTTTTTCTTTTTATACAGATATTTCTTTTCGTTTTTCAAGACAAGATTTTTCTGTGTAGTCCTGGCTGTCCTGGAACTCACTCTGTAGACCTAGAACTCAGAAATCCACCTGCCTCGGTCTTATGAGTGCTGGCATTAAAGGCTTGCAATACCATTGTCAGCTCACAGAAAAAATTTTACTGGCTTTCATTTGAATGAATTATAAACAATGAAAGACCATTTGGGGAAAAAAGTCTGAATTAGAGACATGAAAAGGGCAACAGATAAAAGTCTTTTCTTAACATCATTGCTTAATTGTGTCTCCTTAGTGACAGAATTCTGTTGTCATCCATTTTTATAACTAGCTTAACTTCTGTTTGTTTGTTTGTTTGTTTGTTATCTGAGATGGGTTTTCTCTGTGTAGCCATGTTATCCTGGTTGACCTCCAACTCACTGCTATCAGGAGTGCTGGGATTAAAGGAGTGCCCCATCTCGGGAGGCTTAACTTCTGTTTTTATAAAAGGTTGAATGGGACTTGAAAAAAAAAAAACTTTGAGGCTCTTCTTAGAGATAAAAATCTTTTATAACTATGCTAAGTGTAGTTCAGGTTGGGGTCCACTCCCTCCCACAAATGCTTATTAACTGCTTATTGTATTCTAACCTTTACAGCCAGATGAAAGGGAGACAGCAATGTAGAAGACAGTGGAAGGTCTGCTGTCATAGAACCTCTATTTGAGTGGCATAAAATAGCACACCAGGTAGATAACATTTCAGATAGTGAACAGGACCATAATAAATGAGAAGCAGATAACAAGGAATGAAAGTGACTAGGTGAGATAATGGGAGGTGGGTTGACCTGTTGCAGGATATTTGATCACATTGTGAGACCATAGATTGTGAACTGGAAAAAACCTGTTTCTTGTGGTGTGGTTCAGCCCTCGAACCTCGCACACACCTTTTACTAAAGAGCTTTCTGTGAACAAGAGCGAAATAAAGCCAACCATGGGTTAAAAGGCAGAACAAATATCCAGTTGACATAAGCACTCAAAGAGGTTGAGGCAGGCAGATCTCTGAGTTCAAGGCCAGCCCGGTCTACAAAGTGAGTGAAGGCTACACAGAAACTGTGTCTCAAAACAACAAAACAAAACACCCCCCCAAAAAAAAACAACACACAGGAAGGAGGGGTGTTGAGTTGAAGGGTATTAAGACAGTGTAGAGTAGGAAGGTTAACTGTGTGCTTATTCTGCCTTTCTTAGCTAACAGGTTTTTACTCCAGTATCTGGATTCTGAGTCTTCATTGGTAAAAAAGAACATTTGTGATTTTCTTTCTTTTAACAACAGTGACCTTTGTGTTTGTTTGTGTTATATGGTCAGAAGGCTTTCTAGTGTTGAGTGATATTTGGGTAGAGACCTTGGTGCTGGAAGGAGGTCCACCCTACCTATATCCATTTGGGATAATATGGGTGGGAAGCAGGCTCTGGGAGGACATGAGGGAGGGGAAATCATGATAAGAATATATTATGAATTTTCTATAAAAATACAACAAATAAATTACTTAAGCTAAA
Organism: Meriones unguiculatus; assembly: GCF_030254825.1. Lineage (NCBI taxonomy): Eukaryota > Metazoa > Chordata > Mammalia > Rodentia > Muridae > Meriones > Meriones unguiculatus. The sequence goes on along the minus strand of NC_083369.1, from coordinate 77,703,828 downwards.
GTAAATCTTATGTTTTCCCAACTCTTAGGTATACTAGCTTATTTTCTATTCTTTACAGTATTAGTCTCTGAGAGAATGAGGTGACCGTAGCTACTGTTATTTCCCATGGCCTACCTAGCAGCAAGCATAGTGCAGTGGTTAAAGGTCAGTAAGTTTTTGCTGGGGGTATTCATTGGTGGGCTCTGTAGATAAAATGGTGAATTAGATCAAACATGGTCTCTTTTTTTGTCTTCTGTGGACCTGAGACGATGTTTTAAAAAACCTATTTTGTACAGGGAGGCTCATTACTGCTGCTAACTCCAGTACCAGAGGGATCGGATGCTCTCTTCTGGCCTGCACAGGCACTGCATACACACAGTGTACCAATGCATATGCAAGCAAAACACCCCTGCACATAAAGCCTAAAAAAAAAATACTTAAAATATGTTTAAATCACACACACACACACACAAAAAAAAATCTATTTTGTGTCTCTGGATCAAGAACTTCAAAATCAGTGGTAAGAGTGCAGGTAACTAGGATAATCTCACATGTTAATTTTAGCCTTTTTTGCCTCTCCTACTTGTGCTCTCCTTGAGGAGTTAGGGGGATTAGGATCTCACTGTAATCCTTGAGTTCTCTATATAAACAAGGCCTAACTCAAACTTAAGAGAACACTTGAAATATGACTGCATAGGCATGAGGGTTAGTGTGGAGAATTAGGAAAGATGTGGTGAAAAGAATTCGGTTTGCTAAAGTGACCAGCATCTTTCCTTTTGGAGAGCATCAGAAAACAAAATGTTAAACCCTGTTTTCGTGGATTTTTGTTTTTTCCTATAGCCTTCCCATGTTTTGTTTACCTGATAACTTTGACTCATGGTTCAGTTAAAATTCACCTATCTGTATTAGAGACACTCGAAAGACAGGATTGACATGTCTGTGAGTCGTTGGTTATCATATTTGATAGGGTTATAAATATTCAAATATTCCTATGTATGTAGTCTTCTTTCCATGGAATTTACAGTGGACTTTACAAGAAGCATTTCTTATTTTATGTATATGAGTGCTCTGTTTTCATGCACACCAGAAGAGGGAATCTGCTAGTGTATAGGTAGCCTGCTTCTCGGTTGCCCACTAACCTAGAATATCATCATGTGTCAACCACTAGGTATGAAGCAGACACAGTTCAGCTGTGCATGCACAAGTTATAAAAGGACCAACACATCACTTTGCTTCTCTTACTCCTCTCTCTCCAGGTCACTTTCTTTCCTGGGAGCCCCCCACCATGTCTCTCTCTTTCCTTTTTCTCTTTATATCTTCAACTCCAACCAATAAATCTCTTTCATATAATATCTGTTGTGTGTGTGGCATTATTTTTAAATAAATACTAACAGAATCAGATCTCATTACAGATGTTGGGAGCCACCATGTGGTTGCTGGGAATTGAACTTGGGACCTCTGGAAGAGCAGCCAGTGCTCTTAACTTCTGAGCCATTTCTCTAGCCCTATAGTGGACTTTTGTTTATAACCCAGCATTGTTTCATAGCACCGGAGATAAATTCTACGACCCTGGTTCAGGAAGGCTGTACTTCCTAATCACAATTCCATATTAACGTGGTCTGAGATTCTTCCATTCCAAAAGTTTCTTTTATAAGTACTTGTTATTCCATTGTGCATTGCAAAAGCATTCTGGGGGCCTGCCAAATGTGGCTTAGCCGTAGGCACTTTGCATCACTTCAATAGAATTGTTTCATTTTCTGACCTACTCTTTGACCAGAAAAAAAATCAAGGAAGTCATTTTATGGTTAGAAACATATGTTTTGTTAATTTTAAATGTTACTTTCATGTGACAAACATTCGTAGCTTAAAATCTTATTTTCTGTTGTAGCAGACTTAACATACATATATATATATATATATATATATATATATAAACAAGTGAGTCACAGGTGAATATGAGAACAGCTAACCAAACACTTATGTGAAAGTCATCACTTAACAGAAGAAAGTGTGCACCTTTTTGTCCTGCTGTGGATTTTAGTGGTCTCAAACTTGCCCACATCTCACCGGGCTAGCCTGGAATTCATGTTAGTCCTCCTGCTCCAACCTGAGTGCTGGGATTGCAGGCTATGCCCTGTTTTTGTTTTGTTTTTTTTTTAAGATTATTTATTTACCAGTTGTACGGCATTCTGCCTGCACATATGCCTACATAGCAGAAGAGGGCACCAGATCCCATATGGTTATGAGCCACCATGTAGTTACCAGGAATTGAACATAGAACCTTTGGAAGAACAGCCATTTCCTCTCCAGCTCCTAATGCCATGTTTTTTTAAAGTGTATGTGTATATACTTGTATAGCATGTATGTGTGTGGTACACATGTGGAAAGCAAAGGACAACTTGCAGGAGCCAGTTCTGCTATTCTGCGGGTCCCAGGGATTAAACATAGGTTGTTAGATTAATACAAGCACCTTTACTTGCTGAGCTGTCTCTCTGGGCCCGTGCTTTTAAAGATATTTATTTTACATGTATGAGTGTTTTGCTTGCATGTATGTCTATATGCTACATGCATGCCTGGTGTCCCTTAAAGATCAGAAAATGGACTTGTTGTCCTTGGAGCTGGAGTTATGTTTGGTTGTAAGTACCATATTGGTGTTGTGATTAGAAGCCAGGTCCTTTGCAAGAACAACAAATACTCTTAACCACCTAGCTATCCCTTCAGCCCAGTATGCCTTCTCCTCACATCCCCCCCCCCAAAAAAAAATCCTCCACTTTTTGGCCAATTTCACAGTAGATGGGTAGTTTAAGGTAGGACTTAATATGATGAAAGTAAACATACGCCATAAAATGGGAAAGGACTTGTTTCTTTAAGTCTTGTGTTTAATGAAAGGGATCCTTGTAAACAGGATGTCTAACTTGCTTGGAAAACTTCTCTTAGCTCAGGGTTTTTATACCCCATCGATAACCCCCCTAGAAAAATACACAGTCAAGTCTTGGCAAGGGGAACTGTCCCAGAGTCTCATAGCCAGTAAACTTGGCTTCCTGAGTGGAATTTTAGCTTTTCAGCTTTCCAAATGGGTTCTCTATCATCTCATATTGTTTCACTTTGTTGTATGGGTTTTTATTTTTATTTTTTATGTCTACAAGTATTTTAGCTGCTTGTATGTCTGTACTATGTTTATGCCTGGTACAAGGAGGCCACAAGAAGGGGTTGGGTCCCCTGGGACTAGAATTAGAGACAGTTGTGAATAGCCATGTGGGTTCTGAGAATTGTACCTGGGGCTCTGGAAGGGCAGCCAGTGCTTTTAACAACTGAGCCATCTCAACAACCCCTGTTGTATGGATTATGTCTCTATTATCTATCTATCTATCTATCTATCTATCTATCTATCTATCTATCTATCTATCTACCTACCTACCTACCTACCTATCTATTTATTTCTGAGACAGGATTTTTCTGTAAGAGCCTTGGCTGTTCTGGAACTTGCTCTGTAAGTCAGGCTGGCCTTGAACTCACAGAAATTTTCCCGCCTCTGTTGATGAAAGGCATGAGCTGGCACAAATGGGTATACTTTTCAGGTACTGCTTGGGCCTTTTAGACTTATAAAAACTTAGCCACTTTTTTTTTTCCAAATCTTTGTGTTTGGGTACCTGAGTCCGAGTTCTGAATGAACCTAGAATTACTTTTTTTGGAGCAGTACTGAGAACATAATTGCACTTGAGAATGTTGATTTTATTTTGAGGATGATCTTTTCTTTTGAGAATAAACCCTCAGCTCCATAATCACAAATGACAGGATATATTAAGCCATGGCTTTTAAAGACCATATAGCCTTTAACATAGTTTGACTAGTCTAAAAGTCAAGCATAGCAGTTAAGTGTGGAAATCACCCGCTAGAGACATTCTGCTCAAGTATAACATTTCAAGGTTAATCTTTCACTTTATGGGAAAAGCACTATCCCTGGTTTGAAATCAGTTTATGGAAAACTGACATGAGGTTCGTGGTAATATCCAGAACACTGATTTGGAAGTTGTAAAGAGCTGGTCTTCCTGTAATTAGACTGAGCAGTATTTCAGGTCTACATTGCAGGGAATTTTCTCTTTGGTGTAACTGATAAGTATTTATGGAAAACCTAATATGTATTCAGCACTACTAGGAGTGATAGGAGATAGAGGAAAAGTAATAGACCTGTTCTCCAATGTGACAGGCAATATAGATGACATCTGTATAAAAAACACACTCCTAGCAACTGTGGCTTAGATAAGATCTTATGATTAAAGGAGCATATTGGAATTCAAATGAATGATGGAAACACTAGCAAAAGTGAATCTTTGTCCACATATATCACTCACAGACTTTGGTATTTTGCTAATAATAAGTTGCTTACTGTACATCAGTTTCCACAGCATACTAGTGCGTTTGCTGTAAAGTGGCAGTTCAGAAGTGCTGGGTTGGGGTTGGGGATTTAGCTCAGTGGTAGCAAGCACAAGGCCCTGGGTTCAGTCCTCAGCTCTGGGAAAAAAAGAAAAAAGACAAAATAACAAAAAGACCAACAAACAAACAAACAAAAAACCAAGGTAACAAAAGTGTTGTGTTTTGGAGCCTTTGCCAGTAGGGAAGACAGGATTCAATGACAATAACTTGGACTTGCATTGCCATGATAGCTGATGATGTTGAGTACTTTTTAATGCATTCATTGGTCAGTTAAATTCCCTCATTCGGAAATTATCTGTCATTTGTCCATAGACTAAAAAGTATTGAAAGAACATTAAAAATACCAGTAATTCAAGATAGTGTAAAGTCGACTGAGATGTATAAATATGCATTATGGACTGCTTTGTAAGGACTTTTATATTTAAGGGAAGTTTGTAAAGAAGTGACTGATAAATAATGGATAGCATGCAAGCATGGTCCTAATTTGTGTTTGTGTTTTGTTTTTAGAGATGGGGCTCGGGGTTGAGGGCTTACTGTCTAGCCTAGACTAGCCTTAAACTCATGATCTTCTTGCCTCAGCTTCCCAAGTGCTAGGATTACATGCATTCGTCATTACCAAGCCCAGCTTCAGTCCAAGTTCTCAGTTACAAGCATGATAAGGAAAACCTGATGGATTTTAAGCAGAAATGGATTTATTGAAAATAGTGGGGCAGGGTTTGGTAGCACAGATCTGTAATTACAGGCAGGAGACTGGAGTTCTTAGCCAGCCTGGAAAACAAACAGTAAGTTCAAGACCATTCTGGGATACTTACCGAAACGGTTTGACTGTTTGTGGTTCTGATGGGAGGCAGAAGCATGTGATCTCAGTTCAAGGCCAGCTTAGTCTATACAGTGAGTTCCAAGCCAGTGGGCCTGCACAGTGAGACACTGTCTGAAAAAGAAAGGGGGAAAATGGAAGAAAAAGACTGTTTCAAACTACAAAACAAACTACAAAACCACCCCCCTCCCCGCAAGCAGCAATAACAAAACCTTCAAACTATAGTGGGACATATTGCATACTCTTTGAAACCACAATTACACTGTTAGATAAATATTCAACATACAAGCTTACCAATACATGGAAGAGTGTTTTCAGCAGCATTTGTGATGAGACTGACTGGGAACATTATAGCTGTCCATCAACAATACCACAGGTATATAGCAAAGAATCACCCCATAATCAGAAACAGTAGAATAGAAAGAATGAATGAATTGCAGTTACACACATCACAGTGAAAATGAAAGAAGCCAGACCCAAAAGAGAGCATACTACATTATTCTGTTTATATCAAGCTAAAAAGCAGGTAGTTGTCATCTGTATTGTTACAAGTCAACATGTCATTTTACCTTGGAAGGGGAATAGTAACTGAATGGGGAACTTTAGGGGTATAGCCAGACTTCTTTGTCCTCCATTGATTCCATACCCACAGATTCAACCAGCCATATATCACAGTATGGGAGATAAACTGAATATCATGGGCTTTTGGGGGAGGTAGTACAAGTATTTACATGGCATTTGTGTTATATAAGTGGTTCAGGGGAGGTTTTAAAGTATATAGGAGGATGTGGCTGGGTGCAAATACTACATACACCATTTTATACAAGGATCTAGAACATCAGTGTCCTTAGAGAGTCCTGGAAGCTGTTCCTATGGATACTGTGACTGTAGTTGGAATTGTCTGCCTCTTGAAGGAGGGTTCATTTGCTCATGTAATTAAAAAATGCTTTGAGCTGTACCTAACATTGCATACAAGTTTTCCTTATATGTTATGCGGTGTATGATACATCGTAATAAAATATTTTGCTTTAAAGTGAGCAAGGGCTGAGTGTGTAGTTGAGTGGTAGCACACTTGCCCCCAAGTTCAAACTCCAGTATCCAAATCACAAAATAAATAATGTGAAAAAGGTGTATAGTAAACCTGATTCAGTACCCCAGGATTGCATTGCTATGACCAAGTGCAAAAACTTACGCTTCTACCATTGGCTAGTATCATCTTTCTTTCCTGGGCCCTTGAACCTGCTAAGCGATTTCTTTGTTCATAGGATGCTTTTTCTATAGCTGGCTCCCTTTGATTTTAAGTCTAGGGTGGAATTGTTAGGGACAAGTTAAGCTGTAAGGGAGGTTGGAAAAGCAAGCATTCAACATTCCCAGTTTCTGGAGCAGCCAGTGATGTGGGCCAGCAGTTAGAGTAAAATTATTTCACCTTTACAGCCTCAAAGAGCAGAAGTCCTTGAGGTATAGATGTAAGGCATCAGAAGGAAGTGGCCCTTAAGTGCTAGAAACAATAGTAGCCAAGTTGAGTAGAGTGTAGTCTTTGGGCCCAGTAGAAACTAGTTAAGCCAGATTAAAGGGTGTGTTCTGGGAATGTGGTCTGAGTGATGTTAAAGCAATAGAGTGGGATAAAATTAAGGATTACTTTGAAAGTCAGACCGGAATTTAAATTTAGTTTGGCAGTTTGGGAACTGGTAACAGTTTTTAAAATGTGGAGAAAGTGGTATCTGGCAGCGCTTTTTAGGAACAGTTCATAGGGGTCTGTAGTAATGTTGAGTGGAGTGGTAGATTAGGAATAGAAGTAGAAAGAAAGCAGAAGGCTTTGCCTTTTTATTTCATGGTAGGGGTTGAGGTGGGGGCCCATTTGGAGGAGGAAGTAAAAGAATGAATCTGGATTATGAAATTGTTGAGTTTGAGCTGATAAGCCTTTGAATAAAAGCAATCCTCATGTATGTGGACTTGGAGAGGGATGGATAGGTGTGTCTGGGTCCTCAGGGCATCCCTCCCCATTCTCAGTCTTGTGCCAAAGGTAGATGAGCTATTTTGAGTTTGATTGAAAGTGATAAATGCAGTCAGGTGCAGTGGCACACTCCTTTAATTCTAGCACTCAGGCAGGCAGAAGCTGGCAGATTGCTATGAGTTCAAGGCCAGCCTGGTTTACGAATCGAGGCCAGGACAGCCAAGGCTGTACAGAGAAATCCTGTCTCAAAAAAAACAAAACCTAACAAACAAAAAGTGGTAAGTGGGAACTACGACCTGAACCCTCGTCCTAAAACATTTACCTTCTCACCATGGGCAAATCAATCTTGTTACTATCTTACACAACTTTATTCCTTTCTTTTTGCTTTTTTTCTTGTTTCTATTCTACTCTCATCTTCTAAGGACTAAAACGAAAGAGAGCTGTCTACTGATACTTAAATGAATACAGATACAAAACTCTTAATAAGATCACAGCAAATTGAATGCAGCAGCATACTAAGACGATCATTTATCACGACCAAGAAGGCTTTATACCTGGGATACAAGTTGGGGACTTTCTGCCAAGCTGAGAGAATGAATACAGGCAAAGCAAATCTCCAGTTGATTAGGAAAATGTAATTTGGAGTTCTGAGAAACATTCTACAGGGTAGACTTGGATATGCTTGGCAGGACCATTCCATGTCTATGGAGAAAAGAATGGTTGTAAACAAAACAAAACAAAAAAAAACCCACCTATGTTTCTCGTACTAGGTCTTTCTGAATCTTTGCCAGTACTTAGTCGCTGTTAGCAAGCACAAGCTTTAGGCTTGTGTTTGGGCTTGCTAAGGCAGCCAGGTCTCTGGAGCATGAAAGATAGTCTTTTGTGTACAGCTTGAAAGCTGTTGCTGAGGCATACTTGCTTGGTATTCTTTTTAGGAGTTTTCTCTTTAGTCTAATAGCATGTCCCTACCTGTAGACAACACTGGTTTGCTTGGATAACATCAAAGGGTTTGCAGTGATCTTAACAGAAGGCAGTTTTCCCCTTGGATAATGTATGAAACAGGCAAGACAGTTCTCAAATAGTTGCTTGTTTTTTTGTTTTGTTTTGCTTTTTTTCATGTTGCAGGTGTATTTGCTGGCATATTTCCCCCTTCTCCATTATAATATTGAAGCTTAGGTGCTTGAATTTAATAGGTAATGTGTCAGTAATATTCAAGTAATAGAAGATTAGATTAATTTAGATAAAAAGTTCCAAAGCATTTCTACGTGAAGGTCTTTTCATTTATAGAAGGAGCAGGGTGAGAATTTAGGAAGTAATTGTGGATCCACGTGAAAAGTTCATGAACCTTTTTTACTCAATTCAATTTTAAAGTGAAATAAAGTTAAGAATTCTGCATTTGTAAAGTTCGATTTTTCTTATGGATCTAGGCTCCTATAAACCTTTGAGATATTGCTTCTTTGGTCTTGTGATACATGTGAATTTTTACCTTATATTGTTTTGTTTTTTTTTTTTTTTTTTTTTTTTTTTAATCTAGGAGCTGTTCAGGCCTACCCATTGAAACTTAATTTGACAGATTTAAAAAATGCTACTTGCCTTTATGCAAAATGGGACATGGATTTCCAAATAACTTATGAAACTACAAACCACACCTATGTAAGTAAAACTATTTGTCTTTTTTGAGATTTATATACTTTTTATGTATATGGATGTTTAGCACCATAATCAAATGCTACCCTGTTACATCAATAGAGAGCACCGAATCCTGTGGAACTGGAATTCCAGGTGAGGGGGAACTACCATGTTGGTGCTGGAAAGTCTCTGGGAGAGTAGCCTGTGCTGCTAAGCACTTTTTTTCTGGTCCCTTATATTAAACAGATTGTTTTTGTCTGTTTGTTTGTTTATATGGTGGTGGTGCTGGGGTTTGAATCCAAGGTCTTGTAGGTGCCAGGTGAGTACTCTGGCACTATATTACCTCCCAGTCCTTTATTCGTCTTGAGTTTTAAAACAGGGATTTATTTACATTTAGTCCTTTTTTTTTTTTTTTTTTTTTTTTTTTTTTTTTTGGTTTGTGTCCCATCTTCATGTTGTGCCCTTCTACACCCCTCCTGGCCTTGAACTCAAGAGATTCACCTGCCTCTGCCTCCCAAGTGCTGGGATTAAGGACTTAGGCTGCCACCACCTCCCGGCTTTACATTGAGACTCTTTTTTAAAACCCTTCACTGTATATGCATACAAGTAAGATCTCATGTTAATTGGCCTAACACTGAAATCCTGTGTTTTAAAAAGTATTATATTCTTATAAGTATTTTGTTTAATATTGGAGTGGATATTTCATTTTTTTTTGGAGTGGATATTTCAAATTCATTGATTCTTTAGAGTTTTCTTTGGAGATGGTTAAATGCAAATAAGGAAAGACTTCATGACATTTCAGTTTTAATTCTGAAATAATATAATATACTAATATTAAACCTTGAATTTCTTTTTTTAATCTTAAAAAAATTTTTATTTAAAAAAAATTGTGGCTGTATAGGGTATGTGGGTTTAAAATAATTTTTTTCCATGTGTGTTTGCGAAGCACTTGTATGCCTGGTGCTAGAGGAGGACAGAAAAGGGCATTGCCTCTCCTGGAACTAGAGTTACAGACAGTTGTGAGCCCACAGAGTGGGTTCTGTGAATCCAAACCAGGTCCTCTGGAGAAGCAGCCAATGCTCTTAACCACTGAGACATCTAAGAAATAGTTTGCTGTTTCTATTGACCTTTTTGTTGGTCTCTTCTTGGTCTTTTTGTCTCATTTTTATTTTATTAAAGCCCTATCTATAGCATTACTTAAAACAAAAAAAAGTCTTACAGTCTGTGAAGTTGCTCATTGGTAGAACTCTTGCCCATTGTGCTTGAGACCCTGGATTCTATCCCCAGGTCTGCTGAAATAAACAAACATCTAGATAGGAGTCTAGGCAACTTCTCTTTTCTGTAGACATACATGAACTTGTACAGATACTTGGTATGTAGTCAAAGAAGGTGAGATTGGTTCTCATAGCTATGAGATAGTCCAAGCAAAGGGCCTCCTGGCTGAGGGGAAAGTGTGATTTAGCTAAAAGTGACACACTCAACTGGGTTCTCCAGGGGTGGGGCTAACTGCTATCTGCTTTTTCACATCCACTCCTAAACTTTTTTATCTTTTAGAAAACTATAACCATTTCAGATCCTTCCAGTGTGACATACGATGGAAGCAGTTGTGGGGATGACCATAATGGTGCCAAAATAATGGTACAATTTGGATCTGCTATCTCTTGGACTCTGAATTTTACCAAGGAAGTGTCTCATTATTTTATTGACACCATCTCGCTTTCCTACAACACCAGTGATAGCACAACATTTCCTGGTGCTGCAGCTAAAGGTAACCTTAAGATTGGGTTTGTGTTACATTCTCTTGGTTTCATTAGTAAGAAAAATGTCAACAACTAAAATGATTATTATGCCCATCTGTCTTCCTAATAATAAAAAACCAAAAACTTCTTATTCAGCTTATCCCTGACTCCATGCATAGAATAGTGTTGGGCATAAAGTGATATTGACTGTCATTGCTGAAGTGTTGCACTGTATACCATTGATTACTCTGATTGTTACATGCAATATTTTACTGAGTGTGCAGTTTATAGCGTCGCTGGGAAGTAAATAAAGGGAATGAGGCTTGGTGACTTTTCCAAAGACTCCAAATCTAGTAAGTGAGCAAGTAAGCTAGTGTTTGAAGCAAAGTTTACTGAGCTATAGAGTTCATGCACTTAACTGTTGTTCATTCAGTAGCAGGCAGTCAACAAATGTTGGATGAATGAGAAAATTCTTTAATTGAAAGTGTACAAATTCAGTTTAGATTTAGAAATACATCACCTTCAAATCTTTTTACTATTAAGATAAACTTTTACTTGGAAAGCAAACAATGACTAAAGTTAATGGAACTAAACTTGACATTTGCAATTTTGAGACAACTTCAGCTCAAGAACAATTTAGGTGATTTAGGCCAGTCTTGTCATTTTCTTTATTTTTCAAGACAGGGTTTCCCTGTGTTGCCTTGGGTGTCCCGCAACTCCCTCTGTAGACCTCCCTCTGCCTCCCAAGTGCTGGGACTAAAGGCATGTGCCACCCCTGCCTGGCTACCCAGTCTTGTCATTCTTAAAACAATTACACATTAAAATATTCTAAAAGTGTATATAGTAGAAGAAAATTTAAGTGTTTTTTTTTTTTTCTGTCTCTGAAGCAAGCTAGGCTGTCCTGAAATGTATACTCCTCAATGCTCAGCACTCCTGAGTATTGAGATTACTGGTGCTTGCACACTGCTGTGTTCAGTTTATGGTGCTGATTTTATTAGGGATTTAATTCTCTCCCTTTTCAATTCCCTCCAGTGAGATTAGATTAGCATGATGTCTGGAGTAGTTAGCTCTTCTCACACATAATGTGCCATTATGACTGCAAAAACACCGGAAGCTCAACACCAGGTGCCTAGATCTGAGGATTAATACCACCTTTGGATGGATGGAAAGATCATATTTTAAAGACACAAGTTAGCTGAGTGGTGGTAGTGGTGGTGCACATCGTGGATCTCTGAGTTTGGTGGTGGTGCACACTGTATTTCTGAGTTCAAGGACAGCCTGGTCTACAGAATGAGTTTCAGGACAGCCAGGGCTACATAGAGAAACTCTGTCTCAAAAAACAAACAAAGACAAGACTCAGAAGTAAATGAGCTTCACATTAAACTCAGTAGCTAGTGTGACCGAGAGTTGAAAATCAAACTTAAGTTTTTATTCTATTATTCTCTTACTTTGAGAGAATAACTGAGGCAAGAGGTTTTTGGTTATTTTAGATATTTATCTCTGTGGCTAGGGCATGGCTGCATTATTTTTAATTACTAGGTTAAAGTTTGTCCTTGACTGTCAAGGAGTTTAGAGATTATTGAGGAAGACAAAGTTTAGTTGTGTTCGAAGGTGATATGGAGACCATTGAGCTCAGTCTGAATTTTTTTGTTTGTATTTTCTGTTGTAAGTGGTTAGAGAGTTTATAAATCTTTTCTGACCCTATGAGGAAAGTTCTAGATCCCCATTCTCAACAACAAAAACCCACACAGTAAATTCAGAATGTAGTATGCATTCTCCAGTCTCATATGTGGATCCCTGGGCTGAGTGCCTGTTTTCTGAGTGTTATCACCAGAGGTCCTGATGAGGAGCAGAGAGAGAAGAGACATTGGGAGCAGAGACGTCAGTTTATGATGCAGGGGTAAAAGTGCTTGGTGGAGAAATGGGTCCTGAACTGCAGCTGCTAATGGTGGAATGTAAGTGGAAGAATTTGAGCAGGATGTATCCACTAGGGGGAAGTAGAGGATACACAGCAGTCACTAGAGAATTGTCTGATTTAAAATCCAGGATATCTGTATGTGTATCAGGAGGCAAAGACAGCTGGCTCAGTGCAGTGGGTCTCATTATAGGACGACTGGGAAGCCAACAAAGGGCATTTAGCATGATGGGGTAGGCATGAGGGAAAACATGGTAGGTTTTTCTAAGCCAGAAAATGATACAAGCAAGGCTGACTGAATGGTTTATAGAGAATATACTGCTGATTTAATTTGGAAGTGAATAGACTACAAGTGGAGAAGTCAGCTTCAGTTTTATAATAATCAGGGGATGATGCAGTGCATGTCCAACCAACGTGGGCAACTGTTAAAGGAAAATGGCTTTAGTCTGACATGTTAGACAAAAATCACTAACATGCTAACCCTTCCTTGTCTTTATTTTAAATAAGTGGTTGAATTTTTCTATGACTGTCTTCTGTATAATAAAGTACTTACCAAAATGATTTGGGATTCAAAGTACTTTACTTACATGCACTTTAGAGAATTGCCTTTGAAATAATTTATTATTTTGAAATACTAATTTTTTGTTGTTTTGTTTTTTGTTTGATTTTCAATACAGCGTTTCTCTGTGTAGCCTTGCCTGTCCTGGAACTCACTTTGTAGATCAGGCTGGCCTCGAACTCAGAGATGCCCCTGCCTCTGTCTCCTGAGTGCTGGGATTAAAGCTGTGTACCACCACTGCCCTGCTCTAAAATACTAATTTTCAGGCATTTATTAATTGAAGTAACTTCGAAGGTGCTATTTAAAAAAATGTTTCCATGATAAAGATTAAAAAAAAAAAAGAATAGTAGACCCACAGAAATTTATTACCCAGAATTAATTTTATTTTAAATTTTAGAGTTGTTTTGTGTAGCTCTGGCTGTCTTGGAACTCCCTATATAGACCAGGTTGGTCTCTAATTCACAGAGATCTGTCTGCCTCTGCCTCCTGGGTTCTGGGATTAAAGAAATATGCCTGGCCTAATAAATGTAATTTTAAAATGGCTGCTTCATTATTTAAAGAAATAAAACTTTACTAATACATTTGAGGTACTCTTCAGCTCCATTTTCCTTCCTGCCTACTAGAAGCAAACAGTCTTATAATTTAGGGTGTAGCATTTCTATGTGTGTTATCTTTGTTCATAACCAGTAGTTTTAATTTTTATATAGTTTCATAGCATAACCCCAATATGTCTAGAACTTGTTTTTTTTTCATCATTGTTTTTTGTTTTTTTTTTTTTTTTTAAAATGAGGTCTCACCAAGTAGCTCTGGTTGGCCTGGAACTCAAGTTTATGCAGATCATAAACTTAGTCTCAAACTCACAGAGAGATCCATCTGCCTCTGCTTCCTGAGTGCTGGAAGTCACCATGCCTGGCTTCCTTTCATTGTTTTTTTGTTTGTTTGTTTGTTTGTTTTTTATTTTTTGTTTTTTGAGGCAAGTTCACATCTTTTCCTTTTTGATAACAAGGAGACAATTTTAGGAAAACAAATTCAAATTAAAAACAAAACAAAACAACCCTCCCCCCAAAACCCAAAACACCTCATCTGTCTGTCCATTAGGAAGTGCCACGAGAGCATTAAGTGGCTACCTTGTTACATGAAGACCAGCATTAAGGATCATGAATACATTCTTTTTTACTTCTCCAAGAGACCAAGTGACTTAGAGCTGTATGATCTTAGTATTTTGCAGTTTCACTATAGGCATTTCAGTAAACATTTTGTTCACAGTGGCATAACATTTTACTGAAAGAAAATAATCTTAAAAAACTTATTTATTAAATACCAGGATGGCCTTTCTCTGCCTCCTAAGTGCTGAGATTAAAGGCATGTGCCACCACTGCCAGGCTGGAATCATCTTTAAATTGCATGTAGGAACAAGTTCATGAGTAAAGTTGATATAACATACTTGTGGATAGTAACATAAAAATAGAGATTACAAAACTCTGTGTTTAATCCAATCTTTTAAAAAAAATACTATTATAATCATTATTATGCATGTGCCAGTGTGTGCCATGGTGTGTGTGGGTCCGAGAACAACTTATGGAGTCAGTTCTCTCCTTCCATCTACACCCTGGGTAAAAAATTCAGTTATTAGGCCTGTGTACCAAGTCACTTTACTCTCTGAGTAGCCCCAGAAGGAAGAAGCATCTATCATTTCTAATGTAGTCCACGTGGGCCTCTAGCATGAGCTTGATTTCCCAGTCTTCCTGCTGCCACCTCAGGAGTGACAAGGATTTCAATACTGGCCTGTGTGGATACACCACCCCACTTTATTGGGGTCTCTGATATGCCTTTAGGCCAGTGCTCTACTCACTGAGCTACATTCTCAACACTCTTCCTTTCCTATAGTCACTAAGTCCTATTATTTTGCTGTAGAGAGGTATTTTTCTTTTAAGTTTAACCTTTGTTTTCTTCCTCCTGCCCTTCACTATATTAAGGTTGGCACAACCCCTTCACTCTTGCTTTTTACCTAAGCAGACAAATTGGCCTTCTGTTTCCCCTGTCAATTAAAAGTTAGGGTTTTTCTCTGTTGCTGCATATTTGTTGCATTCCGTAAAATAAATTAGGCTGTGTTTCCTCTTTTAAGGCCCACTCCCAACCAAGAAGCTATCTGTAATTAGTACTGGCTGGTGGAAGAGATAATTTTTCTCCAGTGGAGTAGTTAGCCAGCAAAAAACATGGACTTTTGTGTGTGTGTGTGTGTGTGTGTGTGTATACCTTTTGTTTTGACACTTTTTGTCTTAGTGTTTTTTTCTTTGTTTCAGTTTTCATTGCTATGTTCTTGGTCATGAAGTTGGATGGGTAGGGAGGATCAGGGAAGATTTGAGGGAGGGAAAACATGATCAAAATATAATGTATGAGAAAAAATTTAAATTAAAAAAAATACCTGATGTGAGGCTGTCAAGATCACTTTGTGTGTAAAAAGTATTTGCTGTGCCAGTCTGATAACCTACTTAGGTTCTCTGTAACCTGAGCTAGAAGGAAAGAACTATCTCCTGTAGTTCATCTTCTGACCCACATGTATACTGCTTTTAACCAGCTTGCACACAAGTGGATATGCACCCAAAATAATAACGGTAACAGATAGAGTGAAAAACTGAAGCAAGCCCTCCATTGCTAAGAAAGCCCATACTATCTTTAGATGAGAGAAGTTTCAGAGTAACACTACCTACAAAATACTGTCTTTTAAAAAATGTTTCTTTATTATTCTAACTTTTATTTTATGTGTATGGATGTTTTGCCAGCATGTATGTCTGCGCACCATGTGTGTGCCTGCAGCTTACAGAACCCAGAAGAGGATATCAGATCCCCATGGAACAGGATGTTACATGTTACAGGCAGTTGTGAGCTAGCTGGAAACTGAACTTGGTTCCTCTGGAAGAGCTACCAGTGCTCTTAACTATGGAGCCATCTCTCTAGTCTTAGTGCTTTCTTTCTTAACCCTCATTACTTGTCTTCCTTACTCCCCATGGTTTCAGTCACAATGAATTTTTCATTCCTGTCAACCTGCCTCACACTTTATCACCTTTGGCTTGGGATGAGGAAGGCCTAAAAGAAAGGAGAACCTATACTTATATGTTAATATAATATAAATATATTAGCAGTTTCTCATGCCTTCCTGGAAATGCCATTGTTAATCTTGTTTTATAGGAATTGTTCCTGTTACTCATTCTGTGAGATTCGAACTTTCATTTGATGTCATCTTTAGGTGCAATAGTTTATTCAATTTCAGCCAAGAATCTGTTGTTGAGAACTATTGGGATATTCACCTGCAAGCTTTTGTCCAAAATGGTACAGTAAGTAAAAAAGGTGAGTTTTTAATATATGGATTTATATATGTGGCTCTTATTGTAACGGTAGACTACATCAGGTAGCATTCACCGAGGTCGTCATCTGAGAGCATTTTTTAAGGTGCAGACTGAAATTTTTTTTCTTGGACGGGGCTTCTCTGTGTGTACCCCTGGATGAGATGGACTTGCTTTGTAGACCAAGATGTCCTGGAATTCACAGAGATCAGCCTGTCTGAACTTCCTGAGCGCTGGGTTTAAAAGCATGTGCTACCACACCTGGCTGAGACTAAGTATTTTTAAAGTAATAGTAATTCTTTTTGTTTGTTTGTTCTTTGAGACAGGGTTTCTCTGTGTAGTCCTGGACATCCTGGAACGTGCTCTGTGTTTGTGTGTGTGTGTGCGAGAGAGAGAGAGAGAGAGAGAGAGAGAGAGAGAGAGAGAGAGAGAGAGAATGCACTGGAGGCCAGCGGTCAACTCTGGGTCCATTCTTCATGGAGTTTTGACATAGGGTCTGTCACTGGCCTGGAAAGCACTGAGTAGGCTAGGCTGACTGTGCAGTGAATTGCAGGGAATGCACCTGTGGCCACTGCACTCAGCACTGATGTTACAAGCATATGCCTTCATGCTTAGATTTTCTATGTGGGTTCTGGGGATTTATCTCAGTTCTCAGACTTGCCAAGCAAACACTTTTCCAACTGAATTATCTCTCAAGCTTCAGCCTTTGAATGGCTCTTTTTTTCCTTTCTCTTTTTTTTTTTTTGAGAGACGGGGCTTGGAACTCACTATAGAGACTAGGCTGGCGTCTAACTCACAGAGGTCTCTGCTTCTTCCTCTTAGACTGCTTTGATTAAAGATATATGCCACCATGCCTCGCTCTTTTAAGTTTTATAGTTGACTTTTTTTAAAATAATTACTGTGCATGTCTGTGCATCACATGCATGCCTAGTATTGGATCCCCGGAAACTAGAGTTGTACATAATTGTGAGCCACCACGTGGGTGCTGGGACTCAAACTCAGGTCTTCTGGAAGACCATAGTGATCTTAACTGCTGAACCATTTATCTACCTAGCCTTTGTAATAGTTTTATTTTTTAAAATTCTTTATTAATTATACTTTATTCACTTTGCATCCCCCCCTGTGGTTCCCTTCCTCCTCCCGTCCCAATCCCTCCCTTCCTCCACCCTCTGCATGCATGCCCCTCCCCAAGTCCACTGATAGAGGAGGTCTTCTTTTCCTTCCTTCTGATCCTAGTCAATTAGGTCTCATCAGGAGTGGCTGCATTTGGAATAGTTTTAAAGAAAAAATTTTCTGTGATGTTTTCAGCCTATAAAATAAATCCTCAATTAGCTTGGCTATGTGCTCTTTAGCAATTCCTTGCCCCAAGCTTAAAAATTAGATTTTTTTTGTTCTAACCTTGACTTTTACAAGTTGATTTTAAAATAATTTTATGTTCTTTTTAACGGAAATATAATAATTGCACATTCATTTCTAGAAAACTACTAACACTTCCTAAAAAGAAATTTAAATGCTGGTGACCTGCTGTAGGGATAATGAAAAGTAAAGATTTCTTTGTATTGTTAAATATTTAACAATTTCCAAAACTTTTGAAATAATTAGTTATCACAATGGTTTTTTTGTTGGAAGGACAAAGACATTTTATCTGGAGGGGATGTTTTCAGACCTTTCTCTAGATTTTTCCAGCAGAGCAAGGTGAAATTCTTTGAAATAAAGGCCTTTGTGGGCCTGAAAAAGAAGACTATGTGGTAGTATGTTATTAATAATGGCAATACTAGCTATCTGCTGGCTACCATGGGGCTACAGCTGAACATCACCGAGGAGAAGGTAGGGCTGTCTGTTTGGTTTTTTTTTTTTGTTTGTTTGTTTTTTGAAAAAAATTTGCATCTTAAATAATGTATAGCCCACCATGGTACACTTGAGTAACTGTAACCTTTTGATGTGTTCTGAGTTTTTCTACTCTGGTCACAACTCGTAAGAGATTGTTTGTTTATGAAACAGTGCATCCACTTAAAAAATATACCACCCAGGTCTTTTGTCCTTATAACCCTCTTGGACTGTGAGAACCTGACTCTGGGAAGTAGTTTGCTCTTTCCTGGCCTAATACAGCAAGAAGAGCACTCTAGCTTATTTTGTCCTTTGTTTCAGAATATGTGTGTGAGGAAGACACCACTGAAGCACCTGTCATTCATACCACCATGTCATCTCCTACTACAACATTTACTCCAACTTCAAAACCCACTCCTACTCCAACAGTTGGAAACTACTCCGTTACTAATGGCAATACTACCTGTCTGCTGGCTACCATGGGGCTGCAGCTGAATATCACTGAGAAGGTAGGGTTGTCTGTTTTTTCAACAAATCTTTTAAAAAATTTTTCCTCTCAGGTAATGGATAGTCTACCATGCACTTAGGCACTATTACTAGAATGATTCACTTTAAAATATAGAGTTGGTGCTGACTTGAGTTTTGATTAGTATGGAATGACTATATCCATGAAGAGTTAATGCCACTCCAAAGACATCTTGGCTAGCAGAAAATCTGCCAGTTTAAAAGACTTCTTTATAGATTTTAGTATGTTTATTCTATATTATATGTCTAATACCTACATATAAGTGAGTATATATCGTGTGTACCTTTCTGCTTCTGGGATACCTCACGCAGGATGATCTTTTCTAGTCCCCACCATTTGCCAGCAAATTTCATTATTTCCGTGTTGTTAATTGTTGAGTAGTATTCCATTGTGTAAATGTACCACAATTTATCCATTCTTCAGTTGAGGGACACCTGGGTTGTTTCCAGGTTCTGGCTATTATGAATAAAGGTGCTACGAACATGGTTGAGTAAATGTCCTTGTTGTGTACTTTAGCATATTTTGGTTATATGCCTAGGAGTGGTATAGCTGGATCTTGAGGAAACAGTATTCCTAATTTTCTGAGAAAGTGCCAGATTGATTTCCAAAGTGGTTGTACAAGTTTGCATTCCCACCAGCAATGGAGGAGGGTTCCTCTTTCCCCACATCCTCTCCAGCAAGTGTTGTCACTTGAATTTTTCATCTTAACCGTCTGATGGGTGTAAGGTGAAATCTCAGGGTGGTTTTGATTTGCATATTCCTGATGACTAAGGATGTTGAGCACTTCTTTAAGTGTTTCTCTGCCATTTGGTATTCCTCTATTGAGAATTCTCTGTTTAGCTCTGTACCCCATTTTTTACATTGGATTACTTGATTTGTTGCTTTTTAACTTCTTGAGTTCTTTATATATTCTGGATATTAGCCCTCAGTCAGATATAAATCTGTACAACTAAAGAAGTTAAGCAAGAAGGAGGACCTTGGGTATTATGATCAATCCTCACTCAGAAAAGCAAATGGGACAGATATCAAAGAGGGAGAAACAGGGAACAGGATAGGAGTCTACGATAGAGGGCCCCTGAAAGAGTCTAACCAGCAAGTTATCAAAGTAGATGCTGAGACTTGTAGCCAAAGTTTGGGCAGGGAATCTTATGAAAGAAGGGGGAGATAGAAAGACCTGGAGAGGACAGGAACTCTACAAGAGAGCAACAGAACCAAAATATCTGGGCCCAGGGCTCTTTGCTGAGACTGATACTCCAACCAAGGACCATGCATGGAGATAACCTAGAACCCCTGCATAGACGTAGCCCATGGCAGCTCAGTCCCCAAATGGGTGCCCTAGTAATGGGAACAGGGACTGTCTCTGACATGAACTCAGTGGCTGGCTCTTTGATCACCTCCTCCTGATGGGGGAACAACCTTGCCAAGCCACAGACGAAGACAATGCAGCCAGTCCTGATGAGACCTGATAGGCTAGGGTCAGATGGAAGGGGAGGAGGATCTCCCCCATCAGTGGACTTGGAGAGGGGCATGGGAGGAGATGAGGGAGGGAGGATAGGGTTGGGAGGGAATGAGGGAAGGGGCAACAGTTGGGATACAAAGTGAATGAATTGTAAAAAATAAATAAAATGAGAAAAAAAGACTTCTTTACAGCTTAGAGTCCTTCAGCCTTCAGTAGCTCAACATTTACATAGTTAAGTTGAGGATGGGATAAGTTCAGTGGCAGAGCACTTTTTTAACATGCACAAGACCCCGGGTGCCATCTCAGCACTGCCAAAAATTAAAAATCAAATCAAAGCCCTTTCACTTCACTCTTTTATTTGAACCGCATTGCAGGTTGGTATGCAGGACCAAGGCTATTTAATAAGTCAGAGCACAAAGATATCCTCAAGGACTTGTTGGGTTGCAGTACCTCGCTGGGGCACCAGGGGGAGGACCAGTGAACAAATTCCATTTTTCAGGATCCTGTGATTGAAACAAGCCAGACAGATGGTTCTTGTGCTCTGAAAAAAAAAAAAAATCATTTGGCTCATTACTGAGAAAACTTCTCTCTTGTTATTGTTGTTGAAGTCTGCTGAGTCATAGCTTGAAGACTTGTGCCAAGTACTCTTGAAAGTAAGACACCATGAATTCAAGTATTCACACAGGAAGTTTGTATTGTACGTTGAAGTTGGTTTTATCAGTGTATAAGGCTTTGCCATCAAATTTTAAAGTTAATCTGCAGCTTTCTTCTGCTATTGTCCCAAAGGTGCCTTTCATTTTTAACATTAACCCCACTACAACCAACTTCACTGGCAGCTGTCATCCTGAAACTGCTCAACTTAGGCTGAACAACAGCCAAATTAAGCATCTTGACTTTATCTTTGCTGTGGTGAGTACCAGTTGTTTTCTAAAGTTAAGTTCTTTCTCTGAGAAGTGCACCTGAAACTCTGAACAGTGGTAAGGGTATATGGGGGATATTTGGCTTTCTTTGCCCTTATAACACGATTTAATTATAAAATATAGCTTTCTTATCACTCCTCATCTGAGTCAGCTGGATTGCTGATGAGGTGGACTTAATCACAGAAAGTGGCCATTCTGCCATTAAATATACTCTAACGTAGGAACAAGATGAGCTCACATTAAAAGAAAACTATTACTCCATATACAATTAGTTGTTATGATATTTTTCTCTATTATTAAACATTTGTCATGTTTACACATAACATTTTAAACCTTTTATAGTTAAGATTATTTTTAAAAAGATGTATTTATTATTATGTGTATTGGTGTGTTTTGCCTGCATGTATGTATGAAAGTGCCAGATTTTCTGGAACTGGAGTCACAGATAGCTGTGAAATGTGCTGCCATATGGGTGCTAGGAATTGAACCCAGGTCCTGGAAGGGCAGCCAGTGCTCCCAACTGCTGAGTCATCTCTCCAGCCCCTGTTAACAATTCTTTGCAGTAGTGTCTGTACTAATAATAACTAGCACTAATGAGCCTAGTTAACTGTCTGTTTCTAAAAGTAAAGTTGTCTTCAGGTTCAAGTTCTGTGGCAGATATTCTTGTTTAGAATGCACAAGACTTCTGCAGTTTGTTCCCAGAGCCACAAAAATTGCATTTCTTGGGAACATGCACAGACTGTTGTTCTAGTTATTAAAATGTAAGCAATACATTATTCCTTTTATGCAACGTTTACACTTAAGGATTATAGGTAATTTAGGGATGATTGAAAGTATACAGGAGATGTGGGGAAATCATAAGCAAACAGTATGCCATTTTGAAAAGGGAACATGGGCACCCAAGATTTTGGTATCTGTAGTGGATCCTGGTACTAATCTCTGAGAATTTGAGGGATGATTCTTTTGTTATATAATGCCTCTGTATAAATGGATACATTAACTCATCAAATCAGGATCTTTTACAGTGCCAGCATTCAGTTTTTGTTACTCATGCTTATATTAAGATGGTGAGTGCTCTCTGTCACGAACAACTCCACATTTGGCTAAGGCCGAGGATCTGGCTTGCTTCCATGTATGTGGACCTATCTGCATTGCCCCCGTGGCACGCCTGGGTTGGCTAACCAGAGGCGATTTAAGCTGTGGGCTGGCTTTCCCCGGGGTCGGAGGATTGTTCAATGTTCCTGAATAAACTGCATTGAAAAAAAAAAAAAAAAAAAAAAGAACTGAACTGTGAGAAGTTAGGTATACTTGTTCTACTTCTTGCTAGCATCCAAGAATAACTGGGGACCTTAATTTCTACCATTTCAGAATCAATTGCTAGTCTTAATTTTGTGTGATTGATGTATGTGTACAATAGCAAATGGGAATGAAGAATAGGAGATAGTTATAGGTAAGGGAAGATGGGAGCCACTACTGCGTTCTTGAGCTGCCATTATACAACTGTTGTATAATTGTATAAAACCACTTCTGCTTTCAATTCATATTACTTTATGTAGGGATGGGGATACAGTCTCAGATCTGATGTATAAAAAGTAGCTATGGCCAGGCAAGGTGATATTCACCTACCTATAGTAAAGCAGGAAGATGAGAAGTCCAAGGCAGCCTGGACTATGTAGTGAGGCTCTGTCTAAAAATAAACAAACAAGCAAACAAATAAATAAAGTAAATAAAAAATAAAAAACCCACACACAACAAAAAAATGTCAGTATGTTATTTCATATTTGAACTTGTTACCTCTATTGTAACCTTTTCTCCATAGATTGTTTATTGAGTAATTAATGAATATATTAAACAATTTTATTTATAAATGCTGACAAAAAATATTTTCCCCAGTATTAAGTAAATTTTTTGTTACAGTGTGTATATATGTGTGTGTGTGTGTGTGTGTGTGTGTGTGTGTGTGTGATCACCCAGTTACTACTAAGAAGATCCAAATATCCATAGTTTCAGTGGTCAAGTGCTTACCTAGTGGGTGTGAAGGTCTGAGGTTCCATCTCTAGCGCTGCAAAAATTACAAAATAAACAGAAAAGAATTAGCCTGTTCAATGTGTCAAGAACAGGCCTTCCTATACAGCCATTCCATTCTCTCTTTCTCCCTCTCATTTTCTCTTTCTCTCGCAAATGCTAGGCAAGACTACAGCTACCTGGCTACCTGCCTAGGGCCAGGCCAGATGTTAGCAGAAGGTGCTGTGGGAGCAAAGAGGAAGGTGAGAGCTTAGTTCTGACTGGAGGGGAGGTGAAGGTTTAATGGAAGAGATGACATTTGAGGGCATTCAAGGACAGGTCAGATTTGTACATACAGAAATAAGGACAAGTAGAAAAGTAGAGGTTGGCCCTGGGTAAAGGAACATAATCAAGATCAGCTGGGAGAATGATGCAAGTTGAATGTTTAGTTGAGTATATGAATGTAGTTAGAATAAAGTTAGGAGAATCTTGAGTGCCAGGGAGAGGCATTGCCTGAACAGAGGAAGGACGTAGTAAGAGGACATCAAGTCCTTCATTCCCCTTGGTATTGAAATTTCTCTCTGTCTTCATTTCATTCCCCTCTCTCGGCCTCAGGTCTGGTTCCAGTTGTGGTACCTTTTGCCTGGGTTGTTCAAAAGCCTCCTACCTAACCTTCCCTCTTCCTTATCTCCCCTAGATTAATTTTCACAAAGCACATCTTTTCCCCATAAATCTTCAGTGATTCTCTTTTGCCAACAAGGTAACATCTAAATTACAGAAGGGTGATTCGAGCCATGTGGTGAACTCTACTCTTGTAGCTTTTATTTCACTTCATGAATCTTTCTTCACTCTGACTTTCAGGCAATTGGTTGTGAAGTCTAAGAGCACAGCAGTAACCAGCTCACTGATTACTAATTGGCAGTGGGGGTGTATGGAAGGTCACTTAGGAACTCTGTGCGTGAATGACTCATCCTAAACTAGGCACAAAAACAGCATCAGTAGTATAGGGTGTTGGAGCCAGGGCTGGTGGCATAGTTCTATACTCACAGCTACTTGGTCATCTAAGATAAGAAGATTGCAAATTTAAGGCCAGCTAGCTTGTGCTACTTTGAGTTCAGTGCTAGTCTGGGCAACTTAGTGAGACGCTGTGTCAAAAAGGCAAATAAAATGGGGGGTTTACATTACAGCTCAGTGTCAGGATGCTTGTCTAACGTGTGGAGAATGCTATTTCCAATGTCCAGTGTCTCACATACAGAAAGAATAATGGTTGGCACTTCTCAACTGTTCATTCAGTTAATGCTTATTCCTGATTACCTTTGCTTATGCTCTTGCCTTTTTGAAAATCTCTTTTTTCTACTTGTTTCCTAACCAAATCCTGCCCACCCCAAACTCCCCATACCTCAGCTGGCATGACTTTTACATCTTCCCTCATTGGACATAGTTTCTTTCCTGTCAGATTTCTTAATTTTCCACTTTCTTTTTTGTAACAGGATTAATTAACTTTTTTATATATCTTTTCTTTCCAGTCAAGGGACAGAGGGATTCAACTCCAGGAATCAAATGTTAAGCAAGCCCTCTGGCACTGAGCTATATCTTTAATTTCTTATGCATCTGTTTTATGTTCTCTGGTAGATTGCAAGCATTGGGAGAACAAGATATGAGACTGGTTCATCTTGCTAGTTCAATGGAGTGCTTAGACATGCTACTTTGTGCATACTAAGCACTTAGACAATTAGAATGACTGGCCGATCAGTTAAATGTTTCAGAAAGATAATAGGGAGGGAAGGCTAAGTAGAGGGACAGTAAATGTTCCATACCACAATAGGATGACTAGTTCAGAGTACCCTGTTTTATATTTTATGAAGATCTAGAAGAGGGGACCTCAGAACTTCAAACAGTAACAGTTCTAAGGCAAATGAAATGCCAATTACCCTTTATTTGATTAGTACATACTATGTGCATGTGTCAGACTATCACAACTGTGCTCCATTGATACATATAATTTGACTGCTAGGTGTGGTGGTGCACACATTTAATCCTAACACTTGGGAACTTTTGTGAAGAAGGTGAACTTTTGTGAGTTCTAGGCTAGCCAGGTCTACGTAGTGAGTTCCGGAAGAGGAAGGGCTACACACAGAAACCCTGTCTCAAAAACAAAGTGCAAACTACATCCCACTTGCTATATTTAGTGGGATGTGGTAGTGCAAACCTCTTGGTCCAACACTTGGGAAGCAGAGGCAGAGGGGATTACTGAGTTGAGACAGCCTGATCTACATAGTAAGTTTCAGCATATCTAAGGCTACTTAGTGAGATGCTATTTCAAAAGTAAAATACATGTTAATAAAAAAAATAAAACTGCCCAGCACTTGGGAGGCAGAGGTAGGCAGATTTCTGTGAGTTTGAGGCCAGTCTGGTCTACATAGTGAGTTCCAGGACAGCCAGAGGGTACATAATAGAGAGACCCTGCCTCAAATAAACAAACAATAGACAGACAGAAACCTGGCAAGATGGGTCAATTGCTTGATGATGACTTGAGTTCCATCCTCAGAACCAACATGGTGGATGGAGCCAACTCCCATGAGTTGTCCTCAGACCTCCACACATATGAGTTTATGTATGCACACACAAAAACAAAATAAACAAATTGTAATGAAAATTTTAGTAAATAAACACTGGTCTGAAGATGTCCTCAATTGAATAACACTTGTCTGTTATGTGCAATATACCTTGTGTCCTAGAGCCAAAACACAAAGGTTAGAACACAAAATAAAATGCAAAGTAATACATAATATTGAAAAATAAATACGATGAGCAAACAAAAGAAATAATAGTAGTGAAAAGCAGAGAACAGAACTGGAGGAGCTAAAAGGCAGGGCACCCAAATAAAAGTTTACATTGTGAGCTAGGCATTGTGGTGCATGTCTTCAATCCCAGCAGGCAGATCTGTTGATTTCGAAGCCAGCCTGGTGTACAGAGTGAGTTCCAGGGCAGTCAAGGCTACACAGAGAAACCCTGTCTTAAACAACAAAACAAAAATGGCCACTTTGTGACATAGGCTAGATAATATGGACTCAGCAAGTGACAAGAGTAAAACAGGAGGTGATGAATTATCCTATGTCCAGGAATGTCTGATTGCTGTGATCAAAGTGTTTAGAAATGAAATGCATTGGAAAATGGTTTTGTTACAATTAGTGACAAGACTTAGTTGTCTTATGATGATTTCCTCATCTGTATAACTGTACTAGATTGCTATTACGTAGATAGTAACTCTTTAGACAGTTGTGATGTTATTAACTAGAAGTTCTTTCTCAAACAGAAAAATGAAAACCGATTCTATCTAAAGGAAGTGAATATCAGCATGTATTTGACTAATGGCTCAGGTAAGCATAGCATTGGTCTGGAGGAGAAGAATATGGGTTTTGTGCAGAAAATAGAAATGAAAGCTTATGGCCAGATTATATTATATTTTATGAAATAGAAGATGCTATGTAAAAAGTCTTTTGGTCACAACTAAAAAATCTAATGTAGAACTATAGTGTTCTGTCCCCCTGCAGAATCATATTTTCAAAGTATGGTGGATAATTGTTAAGAATGACTGAATGTTAGGATACTGAAACATCTATGGAAAAATGAGGGAGAGAAGTGGATGGGGTGGTGCATGCATGAAATTGTAGCCTTGGGAAGCAGAGACAGAAGGATCACAAGGGTGAGGCCAGCCTGGGCTGCATAGTGAGCCCCTAGGTCAGTTTGGACTATATAGTGAGACCCTGTCTCAGAAAACAAACCAACAACTGAACTTAGTGATGGCGAGATTTGTTTTTTTGAGGGTCAGAGCCTAACTCCAAACTCATATACTTTACTAAAAACCCTCAAGGAAGGGTTTGTGAGATAGCTCAGTTGTTCAAGTACTTGCAAGCACTAACTGTTTTAAAAAAGGTTGCATGGGTATGGTGATGTGCCCTTGTGATTTCAGTGCTAAGGAGGCAGAGATAGGTGGATTTCTGGAGCTTGCTGGCTATCTAGCCTAGCTTACTTGGCAGGCTGTAAGCCAATGAAAGGTCTCTCTCCAAAACCAAGATGGGCAGCACCAGAGGAACAATACCCAAGGCTGTCCTCTGGCCACCACTCAAATGCAGGTACACAACCAGGTGCATCTGTGCACACCCGTATCCACTCCACCCACACACATGAGACACAAGTCCACTGTCTCATTTTTCTTATGTTGATAGACTAAGAAGTTACTAACCTGTCTTTTTTCCTGCAGTTTTCAGCGTTGCAAATGACAACCTTAGCTTCTGGGATGCCCCCCTGGGAAGTTCTTATTTGTGCAACAAAGAACAGGTGGTTTCAGTGTCTAAAACATTCCAGATAAATACCTTTAACCTAAAGGTGCAACCTTTTAATGTGACAGAAGGAAAGTATTCCACAGGTAAGACACAAACAAATTTTATTTACTATGTTCTTCCCTCACCTTATAGGTGGCCTTTCCTCTAAGTGAAGGGCCCCCCTGTATATGAACATGGAGAAATGTAATTCCCCTCTTGATGCTGATAGAAAGATCTCACAGCTTGAAAGAATTGTGTAAGCCTTCATTTGGCTCATCATTTTGCTCAAAGTACATGCAATTTTTTCAAAATCTGAAAATCATTTGAAGTATTTAAAGTCCTTTTTAAGGAATAGGTGCTCCCCTGGGATTGAGTTCAGGTGGAACAGAAGCTTTATGTACCTTACATCATGCCTTCTTGGGATCATCTTCTTGGGGAACATTTTCATACCCAAATTAAAACAGTTTGATTTACTTAAGACACAAGATAAAGGGTGGTAGAAAGCCTCACATCCCTTGAATTCTAGTCTAGATAGCCAAAGTGACATAGGGAGTCCATAAAGTATGCCTTAGTTCAAATAAGGCTTTTTGAAGACCTACTTTAAAAGGGCTAATGATGGCCTTTATTAAGTTTTTAATGAAATCCTCATGTAAGGTTCATTACATTGTATTTGTGTGAATACAAAAGATGCATTTGGCATTGCAAGATTAAAATTGGCATGACAGAACAAAAGTACAGCAAATTCCTTAAGTTACATATACTTTTAAACCAATTACTTGAAATTGGAGGTTTGTGGAGCAGAGCTTTGCTGAGCAGAGCTATTCCAGTCATTCCTATCCTTTCAAACAATTAATCTAGAGGTTTATAAGTAAATGGTGAAGCTGTGATTAAAGTGAATATGCTGTGAACTATTCAGCTGCCTTTGCAGTGGTACCAAATACCTAGTTGGCCTTACTCAGGTCCTTTAACTTAAAAAAATTTTTTTCAAGACTCCATTTCCTTTGCCAGCAGTGGTGACACATGCTTATAATCATAGTACCTGAGTACTATAATTATAATACTCAGGTGGTCAAGGCAGGAATATTTGGAGTTCAAAGTCATTCTTGGCTATATAGTCACTTTGAGGATAGCCTGGAGTATATGAGATCCTGTTTCAAAGAAACCAAAGCAATCCAATTTTTCCTGTTTGTTTTGCTTATTACTTTATTTATTTTGATCTTGTAATAGATTGATTTTTGAAATCTTCATCTAGCTCCCCTACATCATTATCCTAATTTGAGGTCTGATTTTGTGTTTAGAATTTAAAATCATCTGCAGTACTATTCTCAGGTTCAGAAATGTTTATCTAGTTGGCAGTGGCCCGAGATGAGCTTTGCTCTTTGCCTCATTTGAAAGTTTGGGTGCCAGAGAAATATATAACTTTTAAAACTGATATTGAATGCAAGGTTTATTTACAGAACTAGGTTCTTGGTTGTAGGTAACTATAAATATAACACCCAGGCAATACTTAAGTGTATTCAGAGAGGATATAGAATTGCAGTCAGGTTGAAGAGTTGATTGGTTTTTATTAGATCAGAATATTTGTTATAAATAGAAAAAAAAAGATAGTCCCTCTGGGCTGCTATTCTGAGCCAGATTGATAAAACACATAGTAAACATATTCATATTGGCAACCCACTCAAATCACATATTTTAAGCCAGGGCTATACAAGCTATTTGTGAAACTGTCTCAACAGTGATTTCTCAAGCTCTGAAGTCATGGTGTGTATCACAACTCTTTAATTCTGCCATTGTAGCTTGGAAACCACCCTAGCAGTTCATACAGATGAGAGTGGCTATGTTCTAATAAAAACCTGAAAGACATTGAAATTTCATGTAACTCTCGTGTTTCACAAAAGACTGTCCTCTTTTCCAGTCATTTAAAATTATCCATGTTTTTTTTAAGCTCTTAAGCTAGGTTTGGCCCATGGGCTGCAGTTTGGTGAACCCTATTGTTAAGGGTTCAGAGCTGCCAGCCTGATTGTTCAGTCCAGTATTACCCTGATGTTCTCCATTTAACCATGGATGTACATTCTCCCACTCAGATGTTAAACTGGTTCTATAGAGATGTGCTGGGTTAGATTGCTTCATTTATGATAAAGTAATTCTCCCATATTAGAAGTATAATACATTGTGTGTAATGTCATGTGGTACATTGTGTACTTAGAGCTATAAATAAATATGCATTATTCACACATATGAGTATCTTCATATGTACTCACAAGTGAAAAAACACTTTAGAATTTTAGCTTTAACTGGTCATCTCTTTCTATACTTTATCATAAAAAATATGCCTGCCTTTGTTATTTGAAATTAATTTTATAAGAGCATTTCTGACTTTTGAATCAACATCTTTTAGTTTTGGACGTTCTTTTTTGATTATACTCATTATTTGTTACACACTTTTTCTCACTTACAGCCCAGGAGTGTTCGCTGGATGATGACACCATTCTAATACCAATTATAGTTGGTGCTGGTCTTTCAGGCTTGATTATCGTTATAGTGATTGCTTATCTAATTGGCAGAAGAAAGAGTTATGCTGGATATCAAACTCTGTAAAACTAATTCACATGTGATCTCTGTTACAAAATAATAAAGCAAGTACAAGTTCACGTATGCAATACTCTTGAAGGTACATTTAGTTATGATTCTGCTCTTAGGTTGAGTGGTATGGTAGATGTCAAACTCAAACAAAAGAATTCCAAATACTGTCAACTACAAATGAGTCATATGATTTTGGTTTCCCTAAGAAGTTTTAAACTACTATTGCAAAAGGCATTTACAAAATTATCTGAACTACAGGTTCTGTTTCATTGGCTGGATTTCTGATGAGAATGTACAGTGTAGGAAAAAGAGCAGGTGTTTTCTGCCTGCACGAGGTTGATTTTGGACATCATGATCTTCAGTGGATTTGTATTTGCTCCTTTTGCATTGTTTGTGATTTTTGTTTGCAGGTTTAACTTAGCTATTTTGGCATTGCTCCGTGTTTGACCTATTAAAGAGATATCACTAGATTTGAGCAGAGCCCAGCAGTATCATGCTCTTGCTAGTAAAATTCTTTCCCATGCCTTTTGAATACATTTATATTTAATGTGGATGAAAGGACAAAACACAAAAGCTTTTTAAATTTTAGAATAGATGTTAATCTTTTTATTTTAATCTCATTTTAAAAACTGGATATTTCAATCTTTTAAATTGCAAGACACAAAGCAATTCCAACTGGGCATTTCAATCTGGTTTTAGGTGCTTTAGAGATAATTGCTAGGCAGTGCCAAATGAGGGCATTAGTGCTTTGTACCCAGAAATTGACCTCTACATGCAGCACTAAGATGAGTGCAGATTTCTCTTGAACCTTCCAGTCTTCCTTGTTGGTGGCAATGTGCTTTGTTCTTTCTTTCTTTTCCTCAAGAAGAAATGTTAGTATGTCTTAAAACCTAGATAACGAAGTGCACTTAACACTCATAAAATAGCTTGCACCTAATCCAGAAGTCATGGTTTTGCCTTAGTCCATTAACATGCTCTTCATTTCCAGTGGGCATTGACTGCTACAGCATTTACTAATTTGGCTTTCATGTTTAAATGGTTCTGTGATAATCAAAACTTACATTGTTACTGTTCATTGTGGTACCTTTGTATTAAGTTTTGTACTCAGAGATGGCACCAATTGTTCATTTACTGTGTACCACCTAATGCTTATATGAGAGAGCAAATTATTTAACCTTGATAGTTAACACATAATGTATTCTTTGTGGCTTCTAGGAGATCTACAATATATGTATGTATACATGCATACATATTGGTATAGCTCAGCAAATATTTCTTAAAGTACTGATCTGCAGCCATATATAGAAGGGTCTTGTTATTTGGGGAGGGCTGATTATATGCCTTTCATTCACAAGAAAAGGAAGAACTATCTGGCTTCCAAAATTCTGACTTTGAATATATGATATATATGCACATATATGTAGGCAATTGCATGTTAGCATGTTTATGTCTGTAACTGTCTTTTGGGTTGTAGGAGTGGCAGAGATTGTGTCACTTTAACTTGCTGTCTACTTAGCCTGAAAACCTTACTAGTTCAGAATCATATCCCTGACTGTCTCCTAGAGCAACAGGGAACTGCATGGCCAGCTTAAAACATTTAATAGAAATGAAACAGAAATCTGATTTTTAAAAAATATTTTTCATTAAACTGTTTTAGCATAAGCTTGTTATTCTTAAAAGAAATGATTATGCTTTTAAGAACACAGATATTATATATTTGTCACAAATCAACAAAACAGCTTTTAAAAAAGACTAATTGGAACAAGTGGGTGGCACTGGCTTAACGCTGTTAATGTTTCTAAAAGTTTTTACATTTAGATTATATATCTGATTCATATTAAAATACCTCCAAAGCACTGTTTTATAGGAAGATCTGACTTCAATACATATTTTTGTATTTTACATGGGCCAGTTTATGTACTGCTATTTACACTATTATTTCCTATAGACACACTATCTTTTGTATTTTGTTTTTTGTTTTGTTTTACTGGTTTTGCGCCTTGATGGTAATATTCTTATTTGGTTTGCGATGTTTTCCCACACTTTAGCATTTGTATAAGAAACTGGTCCATGTAAGTACTTTCCATGTTTTTTCTTCAATGTTTAAAGTGCTAGTTGATGTATTTACTATATCTCTTCTCAGATATTTGCCTGTCTGTTTGCCCAAAATTGCTTCTAAATCAATAAAGATCCTTTTATTTCTTAAGGAAATTTGCTCACATTTTTTCCCTTTGGTTAAATTGAAGAATTTGTATGCTATATGATGGAAATTTCAAACAGGAAAAAAGACTTAGAAGTACTAGAAAGTACTAAAAAGTAGTAGAAGTACTAGAGAGACTAGAACTAGACTGTTTGCAATACATTTTGTCTGTGTGCTGCCCTGTCTGGAAAGAAAGTCCCACATGTAAGGTTTGACTGATGCAAGGATGGCTGCAGAATAAAAATTACAGATCTAGGCTTCAGGTCTGGATGATTTTATTTGGCTTGTGTGTATGTGTGTGTGTTTGTGTCTATTCATTATTGAATCAGACTCAGCTACTGAGGGATAGATAGTAATCCAGGATATTATGTTTCATAGTAAAAGCTTCAGAGCATCTTTTTGGTTACACTTCTCAATTCCTAAATTAAATGAGGTTATCATTTCATATCCTTAACACAATCTGTCTCTTAGATTATCCACAAAACAATTTTTTTTCAGTCTGTGTGTAATTTCTTAGTCATATTAGTATGTATTGCAAGACAACACAGTAGCCCAGATGGCAGGTTTTTCCTGGGTTACGGAGGTAAGCCATGGGGATTGCAGTTCGATACCACAGCTCTCAGCATGACTTTGGGCCAAGTTGCTGAACTTCATTGGGGATATTAGTGTCACAGGTTTCTCCATCTAGGGATTGGGAGCTTTAAAATTCTCTTTACTCTTCTTTGAGTAGTACCTTTTCCTTCTACTTCTCACTTTGAATATAGGATATATATGCACACATATGTAGGCAATTGCATGTTAGCATGTTTATGTCTGTAACTGTCTTTTGGGTTGTAGGAGTGGCAGAGATTGTGTCACTTTAACTTGCTGTCTACTTAGCCTGTCAGCAGTCATTATATGTTGTCTTTGAAATTGATGTAGACAATGTATAAGTCATACTGAATAGCTTCAAATATTTTGTGTGTATACATACACGTATTTCCATGTGCGTATAGTGTGTGCACGTGTGTGTACGCACATGCACATGTAAAGCCAGACTTCTACGTCAAGTTTCATCCTGTGTGGTTTTTTTACCTTACTTTTTGAGCCAGGGTATTCATTAACCTGGAGCTTGCTGTTTCTGCTTGAGCGCCTGGCTAGAGTGCTCATGGATGTACCTACCTCCATCCCCCAGTGCCGGCCTGGGGTGGCAGATACATATAGTGGATGGTAGGCATCTGAACTTAGTTCTTCATGCTTACACATATGCACTTTACCCACTACCTGGCTCTCCAATGCCACTTTCAAGTATCTGTTCAGCTGCATGTGATATATTTGAAATGTTTTGCATATAGATCTAACGATACATAAATAAGATAAGGTGATAAATAAGGTGAGTCATGAAGTGACTAAAAAACGATCTTAGTTTTTAAGAAGAGTTTCATATTTTATTATAGATAAAACTGATTTCTAATTCTTAGACTGAAAATTATCTTTTTAAAAGATATATTTATTCATTATGTTTACAGTACTCTTCTTGCATGTGTGCCTGTACACCAGAAGAGCCACCATGTAGTTGTTGGGAATTGAACTCAGGACCTTTGGAAGAGCAGACAGTTCTCTTAACCTCTGAGCCATCTCTCCAGCCCTGAAAATTATCTTTGAAAGATCTCTGAGTAGAAAATTGAAGATTAATAGGATTTTAATATTTTTTCTCTATAGGTAATTATTCAATGAAATTTTAATGACTGTGAAACTTTTAAATCTTTTTACTATTATTATTATTATGTTTTTTTGAGAAAGGATTTCTCTGTGTAATAGCCTTGGCTGTCCTAGAACTCACTCTGTAGACCAGGCTGTCCTGGAACTCAAATATCCTCCTGCCTCTGCCTCCCAAGTCCATATGCCACTACTCCTGGCAATCTTTTAAAATTTTTTATTGCTCTTATGCCTTTGAAATTTTTTCACAGGGTTGGGTGTATTTCATTGATAGAGTACTTTCTTAGCATGTATGAGACCCTGAATTCAATTCCCAGTGTCAGGGGAGAGGACGAGGGGGTGAAAATATCAACAGTTAGGCACAATTCTACACAGTCCTGTCATTGAAGCATTTGGGAGACAGATCTCTATGAGTTCAAGCCCAGCAGGAGCTACATAGTGAGTTTATGTTCAAGCAAGATGGCACAGTGAGACCCTGTCTCAAACAAAACAAAACAACAACACCAAAAACCAAAAAAAAAAAAAACAAAACTCAGTTTATTTCCTTTCTCAGAAACATTTTCATTGTAGTATTAAATGTACATTAGGCAATTAGTTCAGGTCAAATTAACCTACATAATGAGTTTTTCTTTTCTTCAGGACACAGCCCTATTAACATTAACTGTTTTAGTGGTGGAGCACAGCTATAATTTCAGCACTTGAGAGGTGGAGGCAGATCAGGATTTCTGGGTCATCTTTGGCCATGTAGTGAATTTGAATTCATTTTGGACTGCGTGGTATCCTGTTTCAAAACAGCAAAGAACAAAGAGTAAAAACTTTTTTAAAAAAAATCTGAATTTGTTTCAATTACCTACAAATTCTTTTAAAGTTGAGTTCATAAAATCAATAGTTATTATAAATTAATATTTCACATACTAATTGAGCATTTTAAGTAAATGACAGCATCTAGAAAGCTGTTTGTATTAGTGGAATTGCCTTTTTGATCTGCTCTGGGAGTATTTGTCTTATATGAAAGCCTTATTGGCAGTATTTATGTAAGTCATCTCAGTATTAGGTCAAGCACTCAATTTGGGAAAGAGGATTGTTGAGACTTTTGCCAAAATAAGAAATTAATCTAATGAGTTTTTTTTTTTTTTTAAATCCAAGAGGTATTAAATAAAAAGCATAGTAGTTTTTGGTATGTACTGCCTAATAGTTTAGAGGCTGGGTGGTAATGTGGGAAATTGAAGGGACAGAGTTAACTGGGAACTCTTTGGTACCATCTGTTCTTGAGTTGAATCTGGCATCATCAACTCTCCGGATTCTTAATAGAACCCAGTTTAAAATGACCATGAAGTTGGTAGCCAAAGTCAATGTCCAAATGTTTATAAATTCCAGGGTTGCATCCTGTTTCCAGGTATTGCTCCAGAGGCTGGCAATGTGAAAAGAACTTGGTACATTTTGTGATTGCAAAGCATAGTCAGAACTGTATTGCAGCCTCTTCATTCTTCATTTTATGGATGAGTTTTTTGCCTACATGTGTGTATATGTACCACGTATGTTTCTTTTGAATGTGGAATAAAGAAGAAGGCTTCAGATTCCCTGGAATGGGAGTTACAAATGTTTGTGAGCTATCATGTGGATTTTGGGAATCAAAACTCAGGGCAGCTAGTGCTGTTAACTCCAATCCCCTTTTCTTCATGGCCAAATAAAATGCCATTATGTATATCTTACCACATTTTCTTTATCTAAGCACCTTTTCGTAGATATCTAGGCTGGTTCCTACAATGTGTTTGTTTACTACTATGTACAGTGCAGCAATAATATATATGTGCAGGTATTTATGGTAGGATAAAACTCCTTTGGGTATGTACTCAGGAATGGTGTAGCTGGTGACACAGACAAATTAAGTTCAATCCAAAACTGAGTTACTTCTCTCTTCTACATAATCCCTTTCATTTTCTAACCAACTCATTTTCAATAACTACAAATGCAACAAGACTAAAATTCATATTTCTTTCTTTTGGATTACTATCACAACGAAGGTCACCGGCATCTATATAACCACTCAAGGGTAGAATTGGAAACCATCCTGTTATTACAGCCTGTTACACTCGCTACATCCATTTTTTTTTTTTTTTGTCTCTCTTGCCTTCTAAATGGATCTGTGGTCTCTCTCTTTTGTATCTACACTTCATTAACCCAGTTCAGGAAAATTTTATTGGTCACTTGGATGCTAGTGATAGAGGTGGCTCCTAGCTTACTACCTACAATATTCCACCTGCAATTCTGGAAAAAAAAAAAAAGTACTCTGCTTGAATTCCTGTTACTATTTGTTTTTTGATTGGGATAAGACAGAACTACTTAAGAGTGTACTTTTGTGAGCTGGTCTTAAATACATTTTTTTTTCTGGCTTCCATACATTGCTTTGTTATCTTCCATGGCATTGCTCCTAGAGTTTTTGTTTTCTTACCTTCTGTGCTTTTGTCCTCATTGTTTTTTGTTTGTTTTTAATTTTTGCTTGTTTGATTTATTTTTTTATTTTTTTAAGACAGGGTTTCTCTGTGTAGCCCTGACTCTTCTGGAACTCACTTTGTAGACTGGGCTGGCCTTAAACTCAGATCTGCCTGCCTCTGACCTCCCAAGTGCTGGGATTAAAGGTGTGTGCCACCACCACCCAGCTCTCTGCACTCTTTCTTATACCTGTAATGCCCTTCCACTACCTGCATAGTTATTAAAATCTACTAATGGTTAATTCCTTGTCTTAAAACCTCAGATCAGGGGCTGGA
The DNA here is from genome assembly GCF_030254825.1 of Meriones unguiculatus. NCBI lineage: Eukaryota > Metazoa > Chordata > Mammalia > Rodentia > Muridae > Meriones > Meriones unguiculatus. The sequence goes on along the minus strand of NC_083369.1, from coordinate 77,667,148 downwards.
GAAATGGCTCAGAGGTTATAGAGTATTGGCTGTTCTTCCAAAGGTCCTGAGTTCAATTTCCAGCAACCATAATGAGATCTGGTGTTGTCTTCTGGTGTGCAGGCATGCATGCAGGCAGAACACTGTGTACATAATTAATAAATAAATAAACAAATAAATAAATAAATACAACAACAGCAAAACCCCCTCAGATCAAGTGTCACCTTTTCAAAGTGTCTTATGTAACAAAGCTGAGTTGATTAGTTCCCTGAAACATTCCATAATACTTTGTGTATTGCTTGCCTCACCATAGCACATCTTTTCTAACTCCTGATTTCTTTGACTCTCACACTTGATTGCATATCTTTTAATTTTCTAAGTTAGAATACAGTGTTTTATTATAGCATTTCATACTACATATACTCCATTATATTTTATTCTTCCCCAGTGCCTTCCTGTTCTCCTCTTGCTGATCCCTTCTTGACAAATAACCTCTTTTGCTTTTATGCCATCTGTATACCTTTACAAATATACCACACATACATATCATCTTCCTCTTTAGAAGCTTTTTTTCCCTTCTCATAGTCTTGGTTATAATTATACACACATTTAGAATCAGCATATAAAAAAAGTGGTATTTGAGGCTGGCTTATTTTGGTGAACATAATGATCTTTAGTTGCAGTTTTTCCAGCAAATGACAAAGTTGTACTTTCCTTATCTATTTACTTTTTGGACATGTATGTTTAGATCTCTATGTATTTGTGAGTAGTGCTGTAGTTAACATGGATGTGCAAGTATCTTTGTGACATACTGATTTACCTTTTTTGGATATGTACTTAGGAGTGGGATAGCTGGGTTATATGGTAATTCCATCTTTACTGTTTCTGTTTTGTTTTGATATACTAAATTAATTCTCTGTGGATACATAGAGTGGAATTCCTGGATCACTATTTATATGGTAATTTTAATTTTCAGTTTAATTTTGTTTGACAACTTGATATATGTATATATTGTTTTCTAATCAGAACTCTTTCTTGCAAAGTTTTATCTCCCTCCCATCCCCATCACTATGGCCAGCTCTTCCTGACAAGTCCTTTTCCAGATTTATGTTTTCTTGGGAGAGGGACTTGAGACTGGTTTCCATGGTAGCTAAATCAAATTTACGTTCCTACCAGTGGTGAATAAGTACCTCTTTTCCTAGACTACACACATGTCATGAAGCCCACAGTTAATGCCAGCAGGGCCAGATTGTCTTTTCTTACCAAGTGAGCTCACATTCTATGCATTGAGCTTTTGTATTTGCTTTAAATAGCTGTTTATTTGGTGAGTTACTACTTTATAATATTCAAAATTCAATGTGATAGTTGGCTCTGAAAGCCCCAGGCTGATCAAGAGAAAGCAAATTATATTTATTCCTTGTTTTCTGTAAGAATCCTGGGAGTGTTTTGACCACTATACATACTTGCATACAAGCGCTGCTTTTTATTTTTGTGTGTTTGTTTTAAGGAATCACTTTTAGGGAACATCTCATTTACTAATGAGATATCTCATTACTGATAATGAATGCTATACTGATAACTTGCTACTTTGATGTAAAAAAAAATCTGTATGTTAGGAACTGCTCTCATTTTTCATAATGGAATGCCATTGTTTCTATTCTCAATTGTCCTCTCTCCACATCTAGCTCAAGACTGCAGTGCAGATGAAGACAACTTCCTTGTGCCCATAGCGGTGGGAGCAGCCCTGGCAGGAGTACTTATTCTAGCGTTGCTGGCTTATTTTATTGGTCTCAAGCACCACCATGCTATATATGAGCAATTTTAGAACCTGAAATCTCATTGATTATATTACAAAGTAGATTCAAATAACAAGGGTTTCTTGCCTGTCAGTTGTATGAAACACTTTGTTCCTTAGAACAGACACCTTGGAACTTTCATTCCTAAATCACTCCCAGTGTTTTGAGATCAGTCTTTCATAAAACAAAACAAAAAATGTGTTCAGCTTAAAATGCAGACTGGCTTTAAAAAAGAAAAAGGAAAAACATATATATGTAATGTTTTAAGGTCTGTCCTAAGAAGCTTTGGCCAAATTGGGATCCTAATCTAAGATGCCTTAAACTTATTAACATGACAATTATAAAAATATATATATGGGGTTGTACTCTACTGGAATTAATAAACACTGCTTCACCACTGGTGTTCTGTTTCAATGTGTAACAGCTGTCCTGATTAAACTCATCACTAGTATGCCTTTGCATATACTTCATGGTTTAAAATGCCCATCAGAAATGCTCTGATAGAGAGTTCTCAGGGCCATCCACATTTTTTTTTTTATAAAATCTCAAGAGAAACCAGAGGGGTTTTGTTTTGTTTGTTCATTTGTTTGAGACAGGGATTCTCTGTGTAGCTCTGGCTGTCCTGGAACTCACTTTGTAGACCAAGCTGAACTCAAACTCAGAGATTCACCTGCTTTTGCCTCCTGAGTTCTGGGATTAAGACATGTGCCAACACTGCCTGGCTAAATCTTACTTTTTAATTTTTTTTTTTTTTTTTTAGTTACTACTTTCACTGGTGCCTTTGAGTTCAAGATAAATATGAAATTAGATTCTCAAATTTGTGATTTTTCCCTAGGTTAGAAACAGGCTCAGGAAGCTATACCAGAGCTCAAACTGGCATCTTAATTAGAAGGGTTTTGTTGGGGAGTGGTTTACGAATCAAGTATTTTCTGTAGTTCTGGCAGGTCTGGTACTTGCTATGTAGTCCAGGCTAGCTTCAAACTCACGAAGATCTACTTTCCTAGGTTTGACAAATGCAAAGTTCACAGGCATGTTTTACCATGCCCAACCTGGGCTTTTTAAGAAAATGTTGATTTTTCAGCAGTATAGACCGAAATGTTTCAAACATTTAACCACTTGCCTTGTTTGCTTCTTTGGATGCCTGATTAGCACTGAAAGATAGAAGATTCTATGAACTAATTAGGACAGATTGTGTTGTGTTCTCTACCTCATCTTGTTGTTCTCTGGAGCATTAAAATCCATTTAGTGCTGTCATCACACTGATACTTATGAAATGTAAACTAACAGCAATCTCAGAAGGGAGGCAATGAAGCACAACAGCTATGCTCTTCTCTAAGACAGCCACTGTGGGGCACAGAGCTGAAAGGGCTGTAGAAAGAGGCTGTGTTGGCCTTAAAATTAGCTAGACAGCTAGTCCAGATTGAAACATTTTCATGGTGAAAGTGAAGTGTTCATGGAATATATAAATAAACCAAAAGATTTAACAGATGAGACTGTGTTCACTCTGAAATGATCATTGATTCATTTTAATGTGTATATTGGGTTGTTTGGAGTTTCTGTCAAGTACTAATTAATAGCACAAATGTGTTTAGGTACCCAGCTGTCTGTTAGGGAGCTCTCTGTAAAACAGTAGTCCACCAAAAAAAGGCTAATTATGTTTTCAGGACCGTAACAATGTTTCTGTGAATGACAAAAATGTAAGAAGAAGAAATCTCAGAGGATATGTTCAGGCTGTTGATGGATCACAGATAACACAAAACATTATAATTTATTCATTGCTTTAGTCTTGTACTGAAAAGACCTTAGAGATTATTTACTCTTAAGTCCACGGTTGTGTGGAAAGGAACATGACTTTTCTGGTATAACATGTCCAGTAGCAATGAGACCATTAGTATTTAGATTAAAATCTCAATAAAATTTAATCACTCAATAGACTGATTAAAACTTGAACTTCTGAGTCCAAAGGTGGGCCCTTTGAGTTGTCCTTTGTTTTGCCTAAGTCATTTTGTAACATCTACTAAGACACACCTGTTATGGTTTCTGTACTGTCAAAACCCAAGCTTTTTTGGATCATAAATATAGGTGTAAAAGGGAAGGGAATGAGTAATTGTGGATCATTTGCTGTGGGTCAGATACTTTAAAATGTATTTAATCCTCAAGTACCTTATAATGTAGGTGTTAGTGGAAGGAAGTGAGGCTGAGCTTAAATAACTTGACAAATTCCTTAAATTAGGTAGTACTTCAAAGAGTCTGATTTCCAGTTCAGTTATGTCTTAAGTCAAAGCTTAGTATCTGTCCACATTGCTTATGCAGTGGTCTAGTGATTCCATGGGATGGACTTATATGGCTTAAGATGCTGCTGTTTTTCAACATGGCCATCAGTTAGTTGAAAAGAATTACTTGTAACCTGTGAGCTTACCTAATGCCTGTGTTAAAATCTTAACAGGAGAGATTGCTAAGAGTATTTGTTGATTGTGCATAGGATCTGGGTTTGATTCCCAGCAACCATATGGTAGCTAACATCCACCTTTAGCTGATACCCTCTTCTGGGCACTGAACACATGGTATACAGACATACACATAGGGAAAACACCCACATAAGATACAAATAAATTAATCTTTAAAAAGTTATAGCACATTATTTTGATCCTTTCTTTTGCTTGTATAGAATTTCTTTTTCCAAATGTCCTTTGTATGGAATGTAAGACCCTTTGGCATGCTAGGCGAGCACTAAACAAGCACTGAGCTAGATCCCCACTCCCAGTTAACACTTTAAAACTAGGTGTGACTAAGGAGAAAGAAAATGAGGAGATGCAGAGGCAGTTATTTCCTTAAGGCCATTAGGCAACTTTGAATAAGCTAATAATATAACTATTGTATAAGCTTAATTCTGATTTTGAACCCTTTCCCATTTTCCCTTTTCTTTTTGTACTGAGAACGTTGGTAATTTTACATAAAATGTTAAGAAACGATGATCGGTTGCTATGAAATGTTTGGGTAAATATGAGAAAATAAGAGTAATGCTCCAAAAAAAATTAGCATGTATCCAACACTCGCAAAGCTTCTTGTTTGCTTCTTTCTGTCTCATTGCATTCTTTACTAATTTCCTTTCTTTGCTGTCTGTCTGTTCTTTTCTAACAGCTGAAGAATGTGCCGCTGACTCTGACCTCAACTTTCTTATTCCTGTTGCAGTGGGTGTGGCTTTGGGATTCCTTATAATTGCTGTGTTTATATCTTACATGATTGGAAGAAGGAAAAGTCGTACTGGTTATCAGTCTGTATAATAAAATCAATCTAGTGCTTCCGTTGGCTAAAAGACAAGAATCACTGTGCAATAATAGGATTCACAGACTGAGTTCAGTGAGTTGCAAGCTGGCTTGGGTATGAGTAGAACTTTAAAAATGTGTTAGGACCAGTCTTTTTTCCCTTCATTTTCTTCTCCATTTGTTAAGGTGTAATTGAAAGAAAACTTAAAACTGCAACTGTCTTTTTAAGGTAAATAATTTTAAACATCTGGATCCAATTTTGAAAATATTTTTACTGAAGTATAATTTTATATGTTGCAGTTAGTTGTATTTTGCTACTTTAATGTTATTTACAAAATCAAACATTATAGAGAGTTTCACTTGCTTTCCAAAATAAATTTTAAAACATAATGAGTTCAATTTCTTTGATGATGAATCAAAAATTTGGCTCATAATAAGAATGACTTTCTTCACTTTCTAATGAGAATTATTTAAATCTCTGTAATTTTGTTACTTTAAAAAGGGGTCTGGAATATACCCAGTTGCACTACATGCATATGTGAAGTTCTGGGTTCCACCCTCAAAACTGCAAAAATGCACTCAACAGAAAATTCTGCCAATTTCTCCATTACTGTTACAGTTACTATATTTTAACAAGGATTTTTTTGGCTTATGCAGTTTGGAATGTATTGAGTATATCAAACCTGACATTTTTACTGCAAGATGAAGCAATGCTGTCAGCGGTTTTTGTTTGTTTGTTTTTGTAAGGTGTTGATTTAGAATGGGCTATGTTTTCTTTTAAAGGCTATAATTTAGAGTTGCTTCCCAGCTTAACTTGTTCAGAAAGTCAATTCATCCTGTATTAACAAAAGAGAAAGTCTTCCGTATACTTTCTGTGCTTCAGTGAGTTCAAGTTGCTATTTCAAATGCATTGACTTCTTCCTCTCACAGTAGCCAGTGCTAACTGTGAAATCTAGTGGACCCTGACAGTGTGGCTGCCTAACCAAAGCTTGCCTGGGATGATCTTATAAATGTTTGCTATTCATTCAGACGTATCCCTGTGGGAGCCACTATGTTTGCTCGATTCGTTAGCTGCTGAGTTACTTTGGAAGTTTAAAGCTGTACATGTTTAGGTCCTAAATGCCAGCTTTGTATACCTGATACCAGCACGAGGCAGATGTTGATTTCTCTCTAGCTATTTTCTTTCTCTACTAAAAACAGAAGAGTCCAAAGATCTGCTTTCACTTTAGAGACCTTGTTTAAGCCTAAAATATTGATCTTAAGTGCAAGTCAGTGGCTCTCAACCTGTGCATCATGACCCTTTCAACAAACCTCTGTTGCCAGGTCAGGTGCACTGGCACACGCATGAATTCCCAGCACTTGGGGAGGCAGATGCAGGCGGATCTCTGAGTTCAAGGCTACCTTGGTCTGCAAAGTGAGTCCAGGCTATACAGAGAAATCCTGTCTCGAAAAACTAAAAAAACCAAACCTCTGCCTCCAAAAATATTTACATTATAGTCCATGACATTAGTAAAATGACAGTTATGACGTAGCAAGAAAGCAGTTTTTTGGTAGGGGTCACCACAACATGAGGGTTGCAGCATTAAGAAGGTTGAGAACCACTGGTCTAAGTGATGTTAGTTTGGTAGTAGATCTCAGGATCAAGTCCCAATCTACCTCAGCACACTGCGGCTGCTCACCACCGTGCTGCTGCTGTGAACTGATGCCAGGATATTTTCTCATTAACTACAGTTATGAAATCCTGTTTAAAAGAAAGCAGGTTTGCCAAGATGCTTCCTTACTCTCTTCTCTATGTCCAGTTCAAAAGCAGAAACTCCGAACTGGTTAGAATGCCAGGTTACGAAGTCTCTCTCCTTTAACAAAGGCAAGTGCTCCACTTGCTCTACTGTATACACCATGGCTTTTGACAAGACGTCTTCCAAAGGCCTTTGCTTGTTTGTTATTTAGCAAAAGTCATTTAGCCAAATTGCTGGTACTATAAAGAACAGTGGCTTCCTTTCAATATGTATTTTGGATATCATCTAGAAGCCTAATTAATTAAATGGACTTTTTGGCTTGCTAAGCATATGACTTGAATATTCAGATAGGTTCCAAAAGGATGGTTTTATTCAAAACCTTTTTACTTTTTGAGCAGGAAATGAATGTAACTAATTCTTCATTAGGTGTCATGTCTTTATCTTAGATAATTAGCAGACATGCATTAAAAAGCAAAATAATAGGTTTAAAAAAAACTGTTTCAACTCCAGTCAAATATAGGAAGTTCAAAGTCTGTGAACCAAATTGAGTGTTCAATTAACTTTTCTCTGTGAGTTCATGTTATACCAATATAATAGTGGATCAGACTAAGACTTTGAACACATGAATAGTGAACCATTTTCCACCAGAGCCTCGTTGGGGTAACTGATGCCTGCTGTTCTTTCAAGTGTTGGATATGTTCATTGAAGGAACTAATGGACCCTGGGAAAATAAAGTATACTGTAGTATTATTGTTTGATGTCATATATGTGATTTTAGTTTGCTACCTTAAAGCTAATAAAGATAATACATTCCATGCCACCATGGATAACTTCATTTTTATTCTGTGTTCACAGCCTTAAGAGCTTAGATTGATTTTTATATGTAAATCCTGCTCTTTGGATGTGTCAGCAGGAATCCATGATCTCAAAGGTCTGAAACTTGACTCAAGTCCCATTGTAAGGAAGATATTAGAGCCTTCAAAATACGAGTGCCTACATATTCAAGAAAATACCCACACCAAAATGTATACATCAAGAACTTTAAGCATTTTTTTTTTGGCACAAGGTTTTTCTGTGTAATAACCCCAGCTATCCTGGAACTCTCTCTGAGGTCCAGGATGGCCTTGAACTCACAGAGGGAGGTCTGCCTGCTTCTGCCTCCCAAGTGCATTAAAGAAATGCACCACCACAACCAGGATCAACTCTTAAGAACTTTTAAATAAATGTACTTACATGTTTTTAAGTACCAATGACCTGTACTCATTACTGAAGTTCATTCTTACCAACAGATACTTTCCAACAAGTGCAGGGGAGGAGCTGAAAGCTCCCTTAAATTCCTTGCAACCCGTCTGCCTGCTCACTTGGTAGATGACTAGGTTAAATTATGCATAAGTATACTCCTTATTTACATAAATTCAGATATTTTGGTGGGAGAATGAATTTAGCATAGACTCTCATTTGTTCTTAAATGTTAGCACTTCATTGATTGCTACAGGTTTTATGCCCTGTTTTTTTCTGAATCATGATCTTACATAACCCAGGCTGGGATTTTGAACTCCTGAGCTCCTGCTTCTTCCTCCTGGGTACTGATGTTATAGACAGCACTGCCACCTGCAGCTTTACTTGGGAAAAATGGTTCTACACAGTATTTCTGGGACTGATTGGGAAAGGGGGTGTCTCAACAGAATATTTCTTGTTTCAGCTCCTTTACTGAATATATTTCACAATTCAATACCTTAAGCAAGAAAAGTGTTCTATGTATGTTACCTGCAAGGGTTCCTTTGGATTCAAGTAAACTTGAAGGATCATCTTTTATGTTGAGTGTATGTTATCCCCGAAAGCTACTATTGTTTTTAGAAATCTGAGAAAATATTTCCTCTTTTCTATTACTTTTCTATTTATTTTTAGGGCACTGTAAATTTGGATCACTTTGTTTCAAGAGGTATATACAATGAACAACAAATTTTGATACACAACACTTTGTTTTTTATTTATTTGTTTATTTATTTTTGAGACAGGGCTTCTCTGCATAACCCTGGCTATCCTGGAACTTGTTTTGTAGACCAGGCTGGCCTTGAATTCACATAGATCCATTTGCTTTTGTCTGTGCTGGGATCAAAGGCCTGCATCACCACTGCTGAAATGGAAATGGTGGCAGGAAAGTCAACTGCTTTCCCCCCCACAATACATTTTTTTTTAATGTTTTTTTTTTTTTCAATGCAGTTTATTCAGAAACCTTGAACAATCCTCGGACCCTGGGGAAAGCCAGCCCACAGCTTAAATAGCCTCTGGGTAGCCAACCCAGGCGTGCCACGTGGGCAATGCAGATAGGTCCACATACATGGAAGCAAGCCAGATCCTCAGCCTTAGCCAAATGTGGAATTGTTCGTGACAGAGAGCACTCACCATCGGGAAGGTGGAAGGCGGAAACCAGCTCCATCTTTAAGGCATAGCATTCCGCAGCTCTCTACACCCACAATACATTTTTAATAGCAAACAATTCTAGTTTCTTTTTTCAATACAAGGTCTCATTATGTAGCTCAGGCTGGCCTCGATTTTCACAGAGATGCTCCTTGCTCTTACCTCCCCAGTGCTGAGGTAGCAGCACCATCACCTGATAGTAACTCTAGTTTCAATGAACAGCTCCAATGCCAAATTCTTGACACATTGTGTCATTCAGGACAGTAATTCTGAGGTTGCATATTATCATTCCCAGTTTATAGAGATGAGGTCACTGAAGCATTTAAGTTAGTGGCTAAGCTGACTTCTGAGCTCAGCTTTGGCTGCTTCCATAGTCCACACCATTTAGCATATTCTGTCCTTCTAAGAAACAGCAGGCTTACAAGGCATTTGCCCTATATTAGTTACAGAAACCTGATTTTTGTGCCCTACCAGCATGCCTATAATCAATCCATAAATGTTCTTTGCTGTGCCTTTTGAAAGTACAGTGCTGGGTTTCAGTGTGCCTTATTACTGATGTTAGGCTTTGAGTGCTTAACATGAAAACATGAAATTGGATGTGTAGGTAGATGAGTTGGGAGTAGAAACATGATAAAAATATATTTTATGGAAAAAAAGAGCCAGTTTCAAGGAAATAAGGCAGAAAGTGATAGAACAGGACAACAGGACACCCAGTGTCTTCTGACTTTTCATGTACACAGACAGGCACTAATGCATACGTGTGTGCACAGGCACACACACGCACAGACACACTATAATAGCATTCCTATGACTTTATTCCCCTTGCATCACTTACCTCCAGTTAATACTTGTGTCTCCAGTTAATACTTGTTTATGTATGTTTCCCTCTAGAAGATGAGTTTAGTGAGAACAGTTGTTGGTGAATCTGTTATTCTGTCCCAATCTCTAAAATGCTTACCTCCTGGCCTATAAATTGAGCTGAAAAAATTATTACATGAACGAACAAACATCTCATGAAAGAGCTAAACAGTTATTAAGCACCAAATGCCTTATTCCAACAAGTCTAAAATCTATCAATTATAAGATCAATATTGACAATTATAATGTGTCCATAAGAAGCCTGCTGAAGATGCTGAGACTCACAGCCAAACTTTGGGCAGAGTGCAGGGTGTCTTATGGAAGAAGGGGGAATAGGACTCAGAGGGGACAGAAGCTTCACAAGGAGCCCACCAAAGCTAAAATATCTGAGCACAGGGTGATTTGAGACTGATGCACCAACCAAGGACCACGCATGGAGCAGACCTTAGACCCCCTGCTTGGATTTAGCCTATATGCAGCTCAGTCTCCATGTGGGTTCCCTAGTAAGGGGAATAGAGGCTGCCTCTGACATGGACTTGGTTGCCTTCTTGTTGTTCATTTCCCCCTGACGATGCGGCTTTCCCAGGCCACAAAGGAAGAGGATCCAGGCAGTCCTAATGAGACTTGATAAGCTATGGTCAGATGGCAGGGGAAGAGAACTCCTGCATTGCAGTGGACTAGGAGAAGGGAATAGGGGGGAAGAGGGAGAGAGAGTGGGACTGAGAGGAGATGAGGGAGAGGGCTACAATTGGGATATAAAATTAATAAATTGTAAAAAAAAAAAGAGAGAAAGGGAAAAAGAGGCCTGCTGATTTCAAAGATGCTAAAAATTGAAATAAAAAGGATTTTGGAATTGACTTTTTCAGGCACCAAGGAGAGTGCACCACATAGATTACATCCTCTACCATTGGTTATTAACTAATAATGAATAGCTAAGCATATACCATGTATATTATGGAAACAGATAAAGCCAGGACCCTTATATACTCTTTTTTTTTGCTTTTTTAAAATTTTTATTAATTACACTTTATTAATTTTGTATCCCCCCATAAGGCTCTCCCTCCTCCCCTCCCGATCCCACCCTCCTTCCCGATTCTGCATGCATGACACTCCCCAAGTCCACTGATAGGGGAGGTTCTCCTCTCCTTTCTGATCTTAGTCTATCAGTTCACATCAAAAGTGGCTGCATTGTCCTCTTCTGTGGCCTGGTAGGGCTGCTCCCTCCTCAGGGGGAGGTGATCAAAGAGCAGGCCAATCAGATTATGTCAGAGGCAGTCCCTCTTCCCATTACTAGGTAACCCACTTGGAGACTGAACTGCCATGGGCTACATCTGTGCAGGGGTTCTAGGTTATCTCCATGAATAGTCCTTGGTTGAAGTATGAGTCTCTGGGAAGTTCCCTGTGTTCAAATTTTCTTGTTCTGTTGCTCTCCTTGTGGAGACCCTGTCCTCTCCAGCTCTTACTATTTCCCACTTCTTACATAAAATTCCATTCACTCTGCCCAACAGTTGACCATCAGGCTCAGCATCTGTTTTGATAGTCTGCAGGGCAGAGGTTTTCAGAGGCCCTCTGTGGTAGGTTCCTAGTTTGTTTCCTGATTTCTTCTTCTGGCTTTCAGAGGCCCTCTGTAGCAGGTTTCTAGGTTGTTTCCTGTTTTCTTCTTCCTTATATACTCTTATTAGAACATTTCAATAGAACATTTTTGTTGTGTACGCATGTATGCTTGCGCAGAGATCAGAGGACCACATGTGGGAGTTGGTTCTCCCTACTCCATGTGAATCTCAAGAATCAGTTCAGATTGTCAGGCTTGGTGCCAGTTGTGCCTACCCACTGGTCTACCACATTGATCCTCTTCTAACTATTAAACAATTGGAATGTGGGCCTGAAGACATGGGTCAGCACATAAGAGCATTTGTTGCTCTTGTAGAGGGCTTTGGTTAGTTTCCTAGCACCAATATGGCAGCTTGAAACCATCTATAACTCTAGTTCCTGGAGATCCATTCTCAGGGTCCCCTTTATAGTTTCACTACTAATAACTACATCCACAAAACCATAAATGAATAAAAATGTATAATTTTACTTGGATCCACATGAAAATGTGCTTTTTTATGGGTGTGATAATTGTTCGCTGTGTCACTTGACATAATTTCTAGTTGCACTTATTTTCCCCTAAATGTTTTTTGAAAAGACTTTTTAATTTTCATTTTTTGAGTTTTTGAGACAGGGTTTCTCTGTGTAGCCTTGGCTTTCCTGGACCCACTCTGTTGACCAGGCTGGCCTTGAACTCACAGAGATTGCTTGCCTTTGCCTTCCTGAGTGCTGGGATTAAAGACATGCACCCAGCACATGATTTATTTTTATTTCTATGTATACAGGTGCACTTGTGTATTGTGTGTATTCACTGAGTGCAGGTGTCTACAGAGTGTGTTAGATCCCTAGGAGCTGAAGGTACAGATGGTCGTAAGCTTAGGTCTTCGGGAAGAACAGCAGGCACTCTTAATGGTCAGCCTTCTCTCCAGCCTTATCATTTCATTTTTTTTTTTTTTGGAAAAAGGAGGCATAAATAGGGCTGGAGAGATGGCTCAGCAGTGGGGGCACTGACTACTCTTCCAGAGGACCCAGGTTCAATTCCCTGCACCCACATGACAGCTCACAAGTGTCTGTAACTCCATGATCTGACACTCACAGACGTGCATGCAGGCAAAATACCAATTCACATAAAATAAAATAAATTATATACTTTTAGAAGGCAACATAAAAATCCATTGTATATATTGAACACCTTTTCTTTATTCGTTGATCTGATTCTGTTTCTTAGCTATTACGAAGAGTACAGCAATATACATTGATGTGTATGAGTCTTTGTGGTAGGGTTTACAGTCCTTTAAATACACACACACACACACACACACACACACACACACACACACCTCTTTCCTTCCTTTTTTTTTACACACTGACTCCAGTTTTCCCTCCCTCTTCTCCTTCTTGTCCTTCCTTCCCATCTTCCTTCTGCCCTGCCTCCACTCCTCTTTCATTTCTATTCAGAAAAGGACAGGTCTCCCATGGAAGTCAGTCACCCATGGCATATCAAGTTACAGTAAGACTAGGCACTTCCCTTCCTATTGAGACTTGAAAAGTCAACCCAGTTGGAGGACAAGGATCCCTAAAACAGGCAACAGAGTCAGAGACAGCCCCTGCTCCTGTTAAGAGTTCCACAAGAAGACCAAGTTACACAACTGTAAAATGTGAAGAAGGCCTAGGTCAGACCCATGCAGGCTTCCTTGTTCAAGAACCAGGTTGTTGATTGAATCTCTGTAAACCCCTGTGAGACCAGGTTGGTTGATTCTGTGGGTTTTCTTGTGGTGCTCTTGACCCCTCTGGCTTCTACAATCTTTCCTTCCCTCTTCCACGGGATTCCCCAAGCTCTACCTAATGTTTGGCTGTAGTTTCTGCATCTGTTTCAATCAGTTCTTGGGTGAAGCATCTCAGATGATAATTATACTAGGCACCAATCTATGAGTGTAGCAGAATATCATTAGGAATCTTTTTCTATCCTGGGCTCTGGGCTATCCAGCCTCTGGATCCTGGTCCTTGGGCTCCTCATGGTATGGGTTTAAGCTGGACAAGTAACTGGTGGGAAACTCCCACAATTTCTATACTACCTTTACCCCAGCACATCTTGTAGGCAGAACAAATTCATATAGTTAGGTGTGTTGTGTTGTGGGTGGATCATATAGTAGTTGGAATTTCATTCCTTTGAGGGCCCTTCACACTTTTTCTGTGAACTGACCACACCAGTTTATATCCCTATCAGCACTATGTAAGGGTTTCTCTTTGTTCATTCCCTCTTCAGTATTTGTCATTATCAGTTTTCTTGTTAGTAGCAATTCTTTCTGGGGTGAGATGGGATCTCACTGTCGTTTTAATTTCCATTTTCTAGATGGCTAAAGAAACAACCTACTAGTTCTTGTGTCACTTCTAATTCCAAAAAAGTAGCTTGTAGCTGTGACTGCTGTAATTTTCTGTTTTAAGACAGGTGGTATATTCAGTATTCCCTTTGCTTTCTTTTAATTGCTATATCTTATAGTATGATATATATGTCAGAACAGGTTTTTTTAATATATTTTTTATTTTTAAATAATTTTATACATTCACTTGTATCCCAGCTGTAGCCCTCTCCCTCTTTCTCTCCCAATCCTCCCCTCCCTCTCTTATCTCCACCCTGCCCCCTTCCAAGTCCACTGAGAGGGGGTGTCCTCTCCTTCTGTCTGTCCCTAGCTTATCAGGTATCTTCAGGATGGTTGCAATATCCTTATCTGTGGTCTAGCAAGGCTGCTCCTCCCTCAGGGGGACGGGGGAGCTCATGACAGAACAGGTTTTTGAACCTTGGCTTTAAACCACAAAGTAGCTATGTGGACCTGGGCAGTTTATTTAAGCTCTCTAAATTAGGTTTATCCATCTCTAAAATAACAATGCATTCTATGGTATAGAGTTTTAAAGTTTTGAGGATTGAAGAGAATGCCACCAAATACATAGTATGCAATAAATGTTTGCTTAATGATATCAAGTTGTATCTTTTTTCCTTAAGGATGACACATTTCAGATGTGATCACAGAAGGGAGTGGAGAGGGCATAAGGCTGAGACAAAATCCAGAACAGAAAAAGAATTTTCAAATCTGTTTAGAAAAAGAAGGCTGAATTTTGAAGTTACATAGTGATTCTCAGTATCCGCTTGAAAGATGCACACATGAGTCTTAAAGGAATAAATAACTTGATTTGAAAGCTTCAGCTAAGAGGATACACAGGATACCAAGAAGCCACACAGAGAGACTATGTCATCTCCCCTAAAAAGGCAAAAACTAACACTGACAAAGGATTGTAAACTATTGGTGTGGACATATATTTGTGGAAAATAATATGAAGATTCCTCACAACTAGAAATAGAACTATTGCATGATACAGCAGTCCCACTATTGGGTTCAAATCCAGAGGAAATGAAATCAGTATGGTTCTACACTTAGAGGCTAGTCACAATACTATTCATCATAGCCCAGTTATGGAATCACCCTGTGTGTCCATTGGCAGGGGAATGAATGAAGAAGATGTACAAATACACAGGATAACATTATTCAATATCACAAGAATGCATTTTGATACTGGAGAGATGGCTCAGTACTTAAGAGGACCGGCTGCTCTTTTCCAGAGGATCCAAGTTTGATTCTTAGTGCCCACATGGTAGCTCACACACATCTGTAACTCCATTTCCAGGGGGCCTGATCTCCATAGGCAGCAGCCATACACATGGTGCACAGACATGCTTGCAGGCAGAACACCCATACACAATTTTTTTTTTAAGTAGAAAGAGAAAAAAAATGCAATTCAGTCATTTGCAGCAATGTGGATAGAATTGGAGGATATTTGTTATATGAAATGTATCTAGCATAGAAAGACAATGCCTTATTTTGATGTCCATCCACTTTGCCTTTCTGAATGGGGATTGAGCATTTTAGCCAGAGTCCTTCTTCTTTATTAGTTTCTTTAGGTATACAGATTTTAGTACGTTTACCCTATATTATATATCTAATATCCACTTATGAGTGAGTATATACCCTGTGTGTCTTTCTGCTTCTGGGGTACTTCACTCAGGATGATCTTTTCCAGTTCCCACCATTTACCTGCAAATTTCATGATTCCCCCCCCCTTTTTTTATTGCTGAGTAATATTCCATTGTGTAGATGTACCACAATTTCTGTATCCATTCTTCAGCTGAGGGACATCTGGGTT
Organism: Meriones unguiculatus; assembly: GCF_030254825.1. NCBI lineage: Eukaryota > Metazoa > Chordata > Mammalia > Rodentia > Muridae > Meriones > Meriones unguiculatus. Next base: position 77,651,305 of record NC_083369.1, on the reverse strand, counting down.
GTTTCCAGATTCTGGATATTCAAATAAAGCTGCCAAAAATATGGTTGAGCAAATGTCCTTATTGTGTACTTGAGCCTCTTTTGGATATATGCCTAGGAGTGGTATGGTTGGATCTTGAGGAAGCATGATTCCTAGTTGTCTGAGAAAGCGCCGGATTGATTACCAGAGTGGTTGTACAAGTTTACCTTCCCACCAGCAGTGGAGGAGGGTTCCCCTTTCTCCACAACCCCTCCAGCATATGTTGTCTCTTGAGTTTTTGATCTTAGCCATTCTGATGGGTGTAAGGTGAAATCTTAGGGTCGTTTTGATTTGCATTTGCCTGATGACTAAGGACTTTGAGCATTTTTTTAAGTGTTTTTCTGCCATCCAATATTCCTCTATTGAGAATTCTCTGTTAAGCTCTGTACCTCATTTTTTTTTATTGGATTACTTGATTTGTTGCTGTTTAACTTCTTGAGTTCTTTATATATTCTGGATATACTTTTTTCTTCTTTATTAATTACACTTTATTCACTTTGTATCCTCCCTGTGGTTCTCTCCCTCCTCCGCTCCCAATCCCTCCCTTCCTCCACCCTCTGCATGCATGCTCTTCCCCAAGTCCACTGATAGGGGAGGACTTCTTTTCCTTCCTTCTGATCCTAGTCAATTAGGTCTCATCAGGACTGGCTGTGTTGTCTTCTTCTATGGCCTGGGAATGCTGCTTCCCCCTCAGGGGGAGGTAATTAAAGAGCAGGCCAATCAGTTCATGTCAGAGACAGTCCCTGTTCCTATTACAATGGAACCCACTTGGATACTGAACTTCCATGGGCTACATCTGTGCAGGGGTCTTAGGTTATCTCCATGCATAGTCCTTATTTGGAATATCAGTCTCAGGAAAGACCCCTGTGCTCAGATTTTTTGGTTCTCTTGTTCTCCTTGTGGAGTTCCTGTCCTTTCCAGATCTTACTTTTTCCCACTTCTTTCATAAGAATCCCTGCACTCTGCCCAAAGGTTTCCCATAAGTCTCAGCATCAACATTGATAGTCTGCAGGGCAGAGCTTTTCAGAGGTCCTCTGTGTCAGGCTCCTGACTTGTTCCCTCTTTTCTCCTTCTTCTGATGCCCAGCCTCTTTGCCTTTCTGGATAGGAATTGAGCATTTTAGCAAGAGTCCTCCCTCTTGATTAGTTTCTTTAGGTGTACAGGTTTTAGTAGGTTTATCCTATATTATATGTCTATATGAGTGAGTATATACTGTGTGCATCTTTATGCTTCTGGTATAGCTCACTCAGGATGCTCTTTTCCAGATCCCACCATTTACCTGCAAATTTCATGATTTCCTTGTTTTTTTATTGCTGAGTAATATTCCATTGTATATATAAAACACAATTTGTGCATCCATTCCTCCACTGAGGGGCATCTGGGCTGTTTCCAGCTTCTGGGTATTACAAATAAGGCTGCTACAAACATGGTTGAACAAAAGTCCTTGTTGTGTACTTGAGAATCTTTTGGATATATGCCTAGGAGTGGTATAGCTGGATCTTGAGGAAGCGTTGTTCCTAGTTGTCTGAGAAAGCGCCAGATTGCTTTCCAGAGTGATGTGGAAAGGATAAGAGCTCCACAAGGAGCTTTGTCCAAGTTTACATTCTCACCAGCAGTGGAGGAGGGTTCCCCTTTCTCCACAACCTCTCCAGCATGTGTTGTCTCATGAGTTTTTGATCTTAGCCATTCTAATGGGTGTAAGGTGAAATCTTAGGGTCATTTTGATTTGCATTTCCCTGATGGCTAATGAGGTTGAGCATTTCTTTAAGTGTTTCTCTGCCATTCCATATTCCTCTGCAGAGAATTCTCTCTTTAGCTCTGTTCCCCATTTTTTTAATTGGATTACTTGGTTTGCTGCTTTTCAGCTTCTTTTTTTTTTCTCTGTCATCTCGCTGTAATTGTTCTGTCTAATTTTGTTGCTATTAAAATCATGTTGCAATGAACATTTTCTTTTTTTTTCTTTTCCATAATTTTATTTTTCTCATTAGTTACATTTTGTAATTCTGTATCCCAGCTGTATCCCTCATTCCCTCCCCAATCCCACCCCCCCTCCCTCATCTCCTTCTTGCCCCTTTCCAAGTCCACTAGTAGGGGAGGACCTCCTCCCCTTTCATATGACTCCCTTTTGTCAGGTATTTTCAAGACTGGCTGCAAAGTCCTCCTCTGTGGCCTAACAGTACTGCTCCTCCCTTGGGAGGTGGGGAGGTCAAAGAGCCAGTCATTGAGTTCCTGTTAGAAATAGTCCTTGTTCCCCTTACTATGGGAAACCAATTGATTACTGAGCTATCACGGGTAACATCTGAGAAGAGGTTCTAGGTTTTATCCTCTCATGGACTTTGGTTGAGTGTCCATCTCAGAAAAGACCCTGTGCCCAGATACGTTTGGTCCTTGTGGAGCTCTTATCCTTTCCACATCAAACTCCTCTTCTTTCATATGATTCCCTGCACTCTGCCGAAGGTTTGGTTGTGAGTCTTAGTATCTATTTTGGAGCACTGCTAGGTAGAGTCTTTCAGATGCTTTCTGTGGTAGACGCCTGTCATACGTTCAATGCATATCCCATTTGTCTTTCTAAATGAGGATAGATCATCATACCCTGTGTCCGCTTTCTTGATTATCTTCTTTAGGTATATAGATTTCATTATGTTTATCCTATCTTTTAGGTCTATATAAGCGAGTATATTCCATGTTTGTCTTTCTCCTTCTGGGATACTTCACTCAGAATGATCTTTTCTAGATCCCACCATTTGCCTGCAAATTTCATGATTTCCTCCTTTTTGATTGCTGAGTAGTATTCCATTGTGTAAAAATACCACAGTTTCTGTATCCATTCCTCTGTTGATGGACATCTGGGTTGTTTCCAGGTTCTGGCTATTACAAATAAAGCTGCTACAAACATGGTTGAGCAAAAGTCCTTATTGTGTACTTGAGCAAATTTTGGGTATATGCCTAGCAGTGGTATAGCTGGGTCTTGAGGAAGCGCTATTCCTAATTGTCTGAGAAAGCGCCAGATTGACTTCCAAAGTGGTTGTACCAGTTTACATTCCCACCAGCAATGGAGGAGGGTTCCCCTTTCTCCACAACCTCTCCAACATGTGTTGTCATTTGTGATTTTCATCTTGGCCATTCTGATGGGTGTAAGGTGAAATCTTAGGGTCATTTTGATTTGCATTTCCCTAATGGCTAATGACGTTGAGTATTTCTTTAAGTGTTTCTCTGCCATTCTATATTCCTCTACAGAGAATTCTCTGTTTAGCTCCGTTCCCCATTTTTTAATTGGATTACTTGTTTTGCTGCTTTTCAGCTTCTTTAGTTCTTTATATATACTGGATATTAGCCCTCTGTCAGATACAGGGTTGGTGAAGATCCTTTCCCATTCTGTAGGCTGTCGTTTTGATCTGAGGACAGTCTCCTTTGCTTTACAGAAGCTTTTCAGTTTTATGAGGTCCCATTTATTGATTGTTGTTCTTAGAGCCTGTGCTATTGGTGTTCTGTTCAGGAAGTTGTCTCCTGTGCCGATGAGTTCAAGGGTATTCCCCACTTTTTGTTCTAAGCAGTTTAGTGTGTCTGGTTTTATGTTGAGGTCTTTGATCTACTTGGACTTTACTTTTGTGCAGGGTGATAAGTATGGATCTATTTGCATTTTTCTACATGTAGACTTCCAGTTAGACCAGCACCATTTGTTGAAGATGCTGTCTTTTTTCCATTGAATGGATTTGGCATCTTTGTCAAAAATCAGGTGTCCATAAGTGTGTGGATTTATGTCAGGGTCTTCTATTGGATTCCATTGATCCACCAGTCTGTTTTTATGCCAGAACCATGCAGTTTTTAGTATTGTTGCTCTGTAGTACAGCTTGAGATCAGGGATGGAGATACCTCCAGAAGATCTTTTACTGTAAAGAATTGTTTTAGCAATTCTGGGTTTCTCGTTCCATATGAAGGTGAGAATTTTTTTTTTCAAGGTCTGTAAAGAATTGTGTTGGTAATTTGTTGGGAATTGCAAGAGCCTGGACAGATATCATGCAGACCCTAAGAGAACACAGATGTCAGCCTAGGCTACTGTACCCAGCAAAACTCTCAGTCCTCATAGACGGAGAAAACAAGATTTTCAACGACAAAAACAAATTTCAACAATACCTACACACAAATCCAGCTTTACAGAAGATACTAGAAGGGAAAACTAACTACTTTCAAGAAATCACAGGAAATAAATAACCTCACTACAGCAAAACAAAAAGTAGCCAAACACACTACCATGGCCAACAACAATATCAAAGGATCTAACAGCCACTTGTCATTAATCTCCCTCAACATCAATGGAATCAATTCTCCAATAAAAAGACACAGACTAACAGAATGGATGAGTAAACAAGACCCAACAATCTGTTGCATACAAGAAACACACCTAAATCACAAAGAAAGACATTACCTGAGAGTAAAGGGCTGGAAGACGGTTTTCCAAGCAAATGGACCCAAGAAGCAAGTAGGAGTAGCCATTCTAATATCTAATAAAGTAGATTTTCAACCAAAATTAATCAAAAGAGATAGAGAAGGAAACTTTATACTCATCAAGGGAAAAATCCCCCAGGAAGATATCACAATCCTGAACATCTATGCCCCAAATGCGAGGGCACCCACATTTGTAAAAGAAACTTTAATAAAACTTAAACCACACATAGACCTCCACACATTAATAGTGGGAGACTGCAACACCCCACTCTCAACAAAGGACCGGTCAACAAAACAGAAATTAAAAAAAAGAAACAATAACTCTGACAGAGGTCATGAATCAAATGGACCTCACGGACATCTATAGAACCTTTCACCCAAACTCAAAAGAATTTACCTTCTTCTCAGCACCTCATGGAACTTTCTCCAAAATAGACCATATAGTTGGTCACAAAGCAAGACTCAACAGATACAAGAAGATTGAAATAATCCCTTGTATCCTATCTGATCACCATGGACTAAAATTGGACCTCAATGACAAAAATAGCAAAAGGCCTGCACACACATGGAAAGTGAACAACTTGCTACTAAATGACAGCTGGGTCAGAGAAGAAATAAAGAAAGAAATTAAAGTCTTCCTAGAATTCAATGAAAATGAAGGCAAAACATACCCAAACTTATGGGACACAATGAAATCAGTCCTAAGAGGAAAGTTCATAGAACTAAGTGCCTTCAAGAAGAAATTCGAACCATCTCATGCAAGCAACTTAATGGCTCACTTAAAAGCCCTAGGGAAAAAAAAAAAAAGAAGCAGACACACCAAAGAGTAGACGGCTGGAAATAATCAAACTCAGGGCTGAAATCAATAAATTAGAAACAAATAAAACAATTCAAAGAATCAATGAAACCAAGAGCTGGTTCTTTGAGAAAATCAACAGGATAGACAAACCCTTAGCCAAACTAACTAAAAGGCAGAGAGAAACTATCCAAATCAACAAAATCAGAAACAAAATCAGAAACGAAAAGTGGGACATAACCACAGACACTGAAGAAATCCACACAATAATTAGGTCTTGCTTCCAAAGTCTGTATGCCACAAAATTTGAAAATCTAAATGAAATGGACAATTTTCTTGACCGATTCTACATGGCCTAGCTGAATCAAGATCAGGTAAACCAATTAAATAGTCCTATATCCCCTAACGAAATAGAAGCTGTCATCAAAAGTCTACCATGCAAAAAAAGCCCACAGCCAGATGGTTTCAGTGCAGAATTTTACCAGACATTCAAAGAAGAGCTAACACCAATACTCTTCAAACTATTTCACAAGATAGAAACAGAAGCAACACTACCAAACTCATTCTATGAAGCCACAGTCACCTTGGTACCTAAACCTCACAAAGACCCAACAAAGAAAGAGAATTTCAGGCCAATCTCCCTCATGAACACTGATGCAAAAATTCTCAACAAAATACTTGCAAACCGAATCCAAGAACACATCAAAGATATCATCCACTATGACTAAGTAGGCTTCTCCCCAGGCATGCAGGGGTATTTCAGTATATGGAAATCCATCATTGTGATCCACCACATAAACAAACTGAAGGAGAAAAACGACATGATCATCTCCTTAGATGCTGAAAAGGCATTTGACAAAATCCAACATCCATTCATGTTTAAAGTATTGGAGAGATCAGGGATACAAGGCACATACCTGAATATAGTAAAGGCGATATACAGCAAGCCTATAGCCAACGTCAAACTCAATGGAGAGAAACTTAAATCATTCCCACTGAAATCAGGGACAAGGCAAGGCATTCCACTCTCTCCATATCTCTTCAACATTGTTCTTGAAGTCCTAGCTAGAGCAATAAGACAATTGAAGGAGATCAGGGGGATAGAAATTAGAAAGGAAGAAGTCAAAGTATCACTGTTTGCAGATGATATGATAGTATACCTGAGTGACCCCAAAAATTCTACCAGGGAACTCCTACACCTTTGCTGAAGATTAACACCTTCAGCAAAGTGGCTGGATACAAAATTAACTCAAAAAAAGTCAGTAGCCTTCCTGTATACAAAAGACAAAAGGGCTGAGAAAGAAATTATGGAAACAACATCCTTCACAATAGCCACAAAGGACATAAAATACCTTGGTGTGAACCTAACCAAGCAAGTCAAAGACTTGTATGAAAAAATTTTCCAGTCTCTGAAGAATTAGAAGAAGATATCAGAAGATGGAAAGATCTCCCATGCTCATGGCTTGGCAGGATTATTATAGTAAAAATGGCCATCTTACCAAAAGCAATCTACAGATTCAATGCAATTCCCATCAAATTATATTCTGGATATTAGCCCTCTTTCAGATATAGGGTTGGTGAAGTTCCTTTCCCAATCTGTACGCAGATGTTTTGTTCTGATGACAGTGTCTTTTGCTTTACAGAAGCTTTTCAGTTTCATGAGGTCCCATTTATTGATTGTTGCTCTTAGAGCCTGTGCTGTTGGTGTTCTGTTCAAGAAGTTGCCTCCTGTGCCAGTGAGTTCAAGGCTCTTCCCAGGACAGGAGCCTGCCACAGAGGGCCTCTGAAAGGCTCTACCCTGCAGGGTATCAAAGCATATGCTGAGACTTTTGGCCACCCTTTGGGCAGTGTGTAGGGAATCTTATGAAAGAAGTGAGAAATAGTAAAACCTGGAGAGGACAGGAGCTTCACATGGAGAGCAACAGAACCAAAAAATCTCGGCACAGGGATATTTTCTGAGACTGATACTCCAACCAAGGACCATTCATGGAGATAACCTAGAACCCCTGCACAGATGTAGCTCATGGCAGTTCAGTGTCCAAGTGGGTTCCATAATAATGCGAACAGGGACTGTCTCTGATATGTACTGATTGTTCTGTTCTTTGATCACCTCCCCCTGAGGGGGGAGCAGCCTTACCAGGCCACAGAGGAAAACAATGCAGCCAGTCCTGATGAGACCTGATAGGCTAGGGTCAGATGGAAGAGGAGGAGGACCAACCCTATCAGTGGATTTGGAGGAGGGGCATGGGTGGATAAGGGGGAAGGAGGGTGAGATTAGGAGGGGAGAAGGGAGGGAGCTACAGGGGGATACAAAGTGAATAAATTGTAGTTAATAAAAATAAAAATTTAAAAAATCCCAAACAATTAAAAAGAAAGACAATGCCATGTGTACTCATTGATTTGAGCAACCTTATAAAGTTGTTCTAGGCATGAGAGATAGCTCAGTGGTCAAGAGCACTGACTGCTCCTTTAGAGAACCTGAGTTCAAATTCTCAGCACCCACATGGCAGCTCACAACTGTCTGTTACCCAGCTCCAAGAGATGTGACATCCTTACACATACATACATGCAGGCAAAACACCAGTGCACATAAAATGAAAAGAAATCATTTTTAAAAGGTCCTTCCCATAGAAAGTAGGGAATGTAATTGTGATTACTGGAGTCCTGGAAGGATATGGGGAAAACAGGATGGACAGAGAATGATTTCAGAGTACAGAGATAAAGTTGGATAGGAAGAATAACCTTTAATGTTCTGTCGCAGAGTGAAAATATCATTTTGAATATAAAAAAAAGTAAAGAGAATTTTGAAATTTCACAAGGAAATGTATATCAGTTGCCCTGCCCAGTGGGTAAGAAGCTTGCTGTGCAAGGATGAGCACCTGGGTTTGCGTCCCCATCCATATAAAATCTGGGCACCATTGCATATGCATTTTACTGCAGCACTGTGGCAAAAAGACAAATGGATCCTGAGAGCTTGCTGGCCAGACAGCAGGCTGCCAAATTGGTGGGCTTCAGGGTTGGTGAGAGTGCCTGAAGAGAATATACCTGAGGTCCTCCTTTGGACTCTGCTGGAACACATACTATACATACGTGCACATTTGCATGTACAACACACATATATCATGTATAAAATAAAATAAATTTCAATGAATTGAAAAGACAACTGGTGAGTAATAAAATAATGTGTTTATTGAAATGTGTTATAAAACTAAAATAAAATATTAGATGCTTTTAATATACCAATAGACCAACAGATAAACTATAGAACACAAAAGCATGCTATGTATTTGTGTGTGTATGTGTCTGTGTGTTAATTTATAGAGTTGTTCAGATCAGGAGGAAAAGAATGGAACATTGAAACTGATGTTTAGCTATTAAAACAATAGTTTGTGTGTTTTGGGCAAAACAGGTTTAGACGCCTAACTTCACAACACTAAAACAAATGCAAGTATGTTTAAAGGGGTTAAAAATTTAAACTAGGAAAGATCCAGAATTGCATATAGATGGTTACATATCTAATCTCAAAGAGCACACTACTAGTGATGCTGTGGCAGAACACTTGCTTGGCATGCACAGGGCTGTAGAATAGTCCCCATCAACACACACACACACACACACACACACACACACACACACACACACACACACGTGCACTCACACTCTAAATGCACGCGCACACAAACAATGAAAGCTGAAAAATGGCAGTGAAAAAGAAGACATTTTCATGCACAAAAATTTACCATTTCTGAGCATTAAAGTGGTATCAGACACAAAGTTAAACATGACAGCAGAAACAAGAGAAAATATTTGTTCTCTGAAGTATATGGGTTAGGATAATATCCTTATTACCAAACTGATAAGAGGAGGAGACAGCCATTCCTGTGATTGAACCGGAATAAAGACTTGAATATGGGAATCAGCAGAAAAGCTGTAAATAAACAACTTAAGAAGATGCTCTATTTTCCTCGTCGCCAAAGAAATGGAACCCTAAAGAAGATAACTATCAGGCTAAAGGTGTATTTTAAATTAAATATGTTGTGTGTGTGTGTGTGTGTGTGTGTGTGTGTGTGTGTGTGTGATGTGTGACACTGGGTGGGTTCTCATACTATGGCATATGGATGGAGGCCAGAGGACAACCCGTGGGCCTGGTTCTCTCCTTCCAATCTTATGTGGATTCTGAAGGGTTGCACACAGATTACCAAAGCTTGTGTGTACAGTAAGTGCTTTCTCCGCTAAGCCATCTTGACAATCCCTGTGTATGTATATATAATGTATTATTTTTTATTTTATGTGCATTGATGTTTTGCCTGCATGTATGTCTGTGTGAGGCTGTCAGATCTTGTAGTTACAGGGAGTTGTGAGCTGTCATGTGGATGCTGGGAATTGAACCCCAGGTCCTCTGGAAGAGCAATCAGTGCTCTTAAGTGCTAAGCCATCTCTCCAGCCCTGATTGTTTATATTTTTAATGATACTATTCACTTTTGCCCATGAGTCAAAGCAAAAGTAAAATTTTGGAAATAATAGTCAAAACTCCCATTTTGACACATATATTGTGAAACATTCATATGATATCAAGTAGCCATTTAAAATCACTTTCTCAAATAAGAACAACAGTATGTGTGTTCAGTAAAAAATAATGGGTTGAGGATGTGGTTCAGTGGATAAGTTACTTTCCTAGAAGGCATGAAACATGGTTTGATCCTAAGCAATGCATGCCTGTAATACTAGTGAGGGCAGGAATATCAGAAGTTCAAGGTCATCTTCAGCTACTTAACAAATTCAGTACCATTTGATCATACAGAAGGGTGGTTCTCAAAATGATGCCCCATTTTGTTTTGGTACATAACACTATATTCCTGTTTCAGCACTCTTCTACCCCTCCAGACATGCATTCGTTCTTACCTTATTCTGGGTACACAGTCCATGACTGAAGGATACACTAGGGCCACTGCTTCCATATATGTATGTAGAAAGGTATTTGTTTATATGTATAAAGAAAATAGATCAAACTATAATAACTTGTTCCTGGCTTTTGGGTTATGAATGCTTTTCACTACTTTTGTAGTTCAATTTTGTTGAACCCAGTTTGCTTTGATAATGAGAAAGGCCTTGCGAAGATAATTTCCTCAGAGTGGGTTTTGAATCTCCTTGGCTTTCTTATGTTTTCTGCACATAGGTGAGAGCCTACCCAGTGAAAGGATACAGCCTTGACTCCTGCCACATCTCACAGCACACTCTGGAACATACATTTATCAAGAGGAGTTCCTTTCTTTTGTTATTCATTTGTCTAGTAACATGGCCCTGAGCTTTCAAGCTCTCACCCTAGAAGGGTGCAGAAGCACATTTCTCTGGTCTGTTTCAGGTGACAGGTTTCTGTAATCACACCTTTCCATATACTGTTGGCAAGGGCCCTCATGGGGAGAGGCCAACTGGGAGTCAGTACTTGTACTTGAGACAAACAGGAGGGGACTTATTTAGAGGAAGGGGCTCTATCAATGTCCCTGAGGGTTTGAATGGGACATGTGCTCAATAGTCACCAACACTAGGGAAGTTGCAAGGCTGTGCTGTCACCTTCACTCTCCTCCCTCTCTACCAGATTACCTCTATAATTCAATTTTTCTATACTGTTGTCATTTCTGTGGATCAATGCATCATCAGACCCTATTGCTTACTATTAATTGCCAATAATAAGAGATTATTAACATATTACACTATAGTAGAAACAGCGTGGAATTTGATGCCAGTCAAGATGGGATTTGAATCCAGGTTACAGTAATTTCCAGATAATGACGATGGGTAAGTTATTGATATGCACTTCTGCAACACTGTTCCATGAAGAATCCCTTCCTTTTTTTTTTTTTTTTTTTTCTGAGACAGGCTTTTCTCTGTGTAGCCTTGGCTGTCCTAGAACTCACTCTGTAGACCAGGCTAGCCTCAAACTCAAAGAGATTTGCCTGCCTCAGCTTCCCGAGTCCTGGGATTAAATATGTGTGCCACCACCACCTGGCGCCCTGAAGAATTCTTAATAAGGGTATCTTATTACACCTATGCCATACTCAATGGTGATAAGCACTGTATCAATCTGTCTTAGACAGAAGAGACACCATGGCCACAGCAACTCTTACATGAAAGCATTTATTTGGGGCTGGCTTAAGGTTCAGAGATTTAGTTCATTGTCATCATGGCAGGGAGCATGGTGACACACAAGCAGACGGCTGAGAGTTCTGCATCTAGATCAGCAGACTGCAGGAAGAGACACAGAGACAAACAGACAGACAGACAGCCTGGCTTCTGAAATCTCAAAGCCCATCCCCCATGACACACTTCCTCCATCAAGGCCACACTTCTTCCAACAAGGGCACACCTCTTAATAGTGCCATTTTCTATAAGCCTATAAGTGTGTATGTGGAGGTTCATTCAAACCACAACATAATCCTTTATTTTATTTTATTTTATTATTTTATTTTGTTTTGTTTTGTTTTATTTTATTTTATTTTATATTTTATTTGCTACCACATGAAATACTTAAGATGGGTATTTTACAAAAAAATGAGGTTTAGAGGCCTTTATTGGGTCTCACATCCAGTATCTCTGCCTAGTTTGGCCATCTTGTGTACACCACAGCCAGCTCTAGCCTTCTCCCAGGATCTATCCTATCTGCCACCTTCAGCAGGTCCCTTCTGTGCTCATTCAACTCTTGCATCCACCACAAATTCCCATATCCTTCTTTAGGATCTAGCCTGGTGAGTCCCTATGCTTTCTCCATCCACACTTCTCCCCCAATCTGCCAGATCTAGCCCAGTCCACAGCCAATGTCACAGTTTACTGGCTCCCTGCCAGTACCACAAATGAGCTCTCGACTTTGGCCAGGATTCTCAATAACTATTCTCTAACTCACAGGCCCCTCCCATGCCATATCCAGACTTTCCAGCCAGCCAGATTTGCCCCCACACTCTAGGACTGGACCAGGAAGCACATCTTGTACACCAGCCCAGTCCTCTCAGTCTACCTGACTTCATCCCACCTAAGGTATTTTAAACTTCTAGGCCCAACTTTCCTGTTCTTTCTCTCTTCTGCCCCAACCTGCTCTGTCATTGTCAGAACTAACAAACCACCAAATTAAACCATGAAGACTTCAACAACCTAAGAAGACCCTTAACAAGTGAGAGATTGAAATAGTAATAGTAAAAAAGCCTTCCAAGTTAAACAAAGAAGTTCAGGGCCAGAAAAATTCACAGCAGAATCCTACCAAACTTTCAAAGAAGATCTATAGCCAATTCTTAAGCATTACAAAGAAGGAAGAGGAGAAAGAAAAGAACAAGAGAGAAAGAGAGAGAAAGAGAGAGAGAGAGAGAGAGAAAGAGAGAGAGAGAGGATGCAATCTCAAACTCCTACAAACCCATCATCAGTAATACCAAAACCAGGTAGACACAAAACAAAAAAAGAAAACTATATATAGGCTAGTATCCCTGATGAACATAGACTAAAAAATGCTCGATAAAATACTTGCAAACAGAATACAGACGTGCACCAAAAAGATTATTATGACCAATTTGGCTTTATCCTTGAAATGCAGAGATGGTTCAACATATGCAAGTCAATACATGCAATAAACCACATAAATGAACTTAAAGGCAAAAAATCACATGATCATTTCAATGGATGCAGAAAAAGCCTTTGACAAAATCCAACACATCTTCATGATTAAAGTCCAAGAGAATGTGAAGCTAGAGGAAGCATGCTCAAGATAATAGAAGCTATATATGAGAAACCCACAGCCAACATCATCTTAAATAGAGAAAAGCTTGAAATAATCCCACTAGAGTCAGGAATGAGACAGGGCTGCCCATTTTCCCCATCCTTTTTAAATAATATGCTGGAAGTACTAGCTGGAGCAATAAGTCAAGAATGAAAAATTAAAGGGTTACAAATAGGGAAAGAAGTCCAACTATTGCTATTTGCACATGACATGCTACTATTAGATGTCCCAAGAATTCTACCAGAAAACTTCTGTAAATGATAAACAAATTCAGCAATGTGTCAGGTCACAGACTCATCTTGCACAAATCAATTTCTTTTTTGTACACCACTAACAAATATACAGAGAAGGAGATCCTGGACACATCCCCCAAAATTAAGGCCAACAGTCGACAAGCAGGAATTCATAAAATTGAAATGCGCTGCACAGCACAGCTAAAGAAATAATTAACCAGGTGAAGAGGAAACCCAAAGAATGGGGGAGAATCTTTGCCAGTTACATATATGGCAGAGGATTGATAATTTACAGAATATATAAAGAACTCAAAAACCAGAAAAAACCCTATTCCACTGCTGGTGGGAATGTAAACTTGTACAACCACTCTGGTAATCAATCCGGTGCTTTCTCTGACAATTAGGAATAGTGCTTCCTCAAGATCCAGTTATACCACTCTTAGGCATATATTCAAAAAGATGCTCAAGTATACAACAAGAACATTTGCTCAAACATGTCTGTAGCAGCTTTATTTGTAATAGCTGGAAGCTGGAAACAACCCAGATGCTCCTCAACTGAGGAATGGATACAGAAATTGTGGTACATCTACACAATGGAATATTACTCAGCAATAAAAAAACAAGGAAATCATGAAATTTGCAGGCAAATGGTGGGAACTGGAAAAGATCAACCTGAGTGAGGTATCACAGAAACAGAAAGACACACAGAGTATATACTTACTCATAAGTGGATAGTAGATATATAATATAGGATGAGCATACTAAAATCTGTACACTTAAGGAAACTAATCAATAAGGAGAATTCTGGCTAAGATGTTCAATCCCCATTCAGAAAGGCAAAGAGGATGGTCATCAGAAGGGAGAGAAAACAGGGAACAGGACAGGAGCCTACCACAGAGGTCCTCTGAAAGACTCTACCTTACAGAGTATCAGAGCAGATGCTGAGACTTATAGCTAAACTTTGGGTAGAGTGCATGGAATCTTATGAAAGAAGGGAGAGATAGTAAGACCTAGAGAGGACAGGAGTTCCACAAGGAGAGCAACAGAACCAAAAAATCTGGGCACAGGGATATTTTCTGAGATTGATACTCTAACCAAGGACCATTCATGTAGATAACTTAGAACCCCTGCACAGATGTAGCCCATGGCAGTTCAGTGTCCTTTGATTACCTCCCCCCTGAGGGGGGAGCAGCCTTACCAGGCCACAGAGGAAGACAATGCAGCCAGTCCTGATGAGACCTGATAGACTAGGATCAGAAGGAAGGAGAGAAAGACTTCCCCTATCAGTGGACTTGGGGAAGGACATGAGTGGATAAGAGGGAAGGAGAGTGGGATTGGGAGGGAAGGTGGGAGGGAGCTACAGGGGTATACAAAGTGAATAAACTGTAATTACTAAAAATGAAAAAAAATTAAAAATGTTTATTGTCCCTATAAATTAGAGAAATGCAAATCAAAACAATGTTGAGATTTCTTCTACCCCAGTCAGAATGGCAAATATATATATACCAAAACCATAATAAATGCTAGAGGGGATTCAAGAAAAAATGAACCTTCATTCACTGTTTGTGGGATTGCAAACTGGTATAACCAGTGTCAAAATCAGTATGGAGAATTCTCAAAAAGTTAAAGATAAAGCATCTATAGGACCCAGCTATACCATTCCTTGGGACACACCCAAAGATTCGACATCCTACACCACTGATAATTTCTCAGCCATGTTTCATTGCTGTCCTATTCACAATAGCTAGGAAATGGAAACAACCTAAATGGCATTCAAATGATGAAGGGACAATGAAAATGTGATACGTATAAACTATGCAATGTTATTCAGTTGTAAAGAAAAGTGAAATTATGAACTTTGCACGTAAATGAAGGAAGCTAGAAAAGATCATATTGAGTGAAGTTACCAAGACCCAGAAATGAGGCACATGTTACATTCTCTCTCTCAAATCTTCGGATGTGACCACGTAACCTAGAGTAAATACCAAAACCAGGAAAATAATTTAGATCTTGGCTGACAATGCTCTCTCCAAGAGCTAAAGACTATTTAATAAATCCCTCCCCAACACCAGGCATGAAAAACCCTCTTTTGAGTTGTTGTCCAATAGACTTTCCAAATATTCAGCCTATTGCTACTGCTCTTGGTTGCCCCAAAGAGGCGGAAGATGATTCCCTGTTGCTGGAGATGGTGCATTTCAGACACAGAGCCAGAGGTCCCTAAACTGGAACTGAACTGAATCCCTCCTTCTTGAGGACTAGTTTCATGGTACCAGAAAGCATCATACAAGCTTCCCAAAAGAAGAAAACAACCAATACACCTATGATGTCTGTGAGCCACAATAACAACCAGCAAGGCCAAATATCCCTAGGGGTGTGGTAGTGGCATGCATATTTTTCTGATAATCAACAACTCTCAAATTGTACTCAAGACCTGATCAACAAGAGGGAAACCATGCCTGGTGCTGAAAACCTAGTTAACCACTCAAGGTTGGTGAAATCATGGATCTTGGAGGGGAACCTACTACCACCACTTTACTAAACCAGCATATTCCCTAATTATACCCACCAATAAGTACTGTCCTCACCCTTCATCAAGGAAACTTTGCAAGAGACGGGACAATCACAGAAAACCACAACCAATCAAAATGTAGAGTTGTGGAGCCCAGTTCCAGTAGATACATCTACAAAAAACTTCTTCACCTAAGGCTCAGAGAACATTTTAGAAGAGGAGGTAGAAAGATTATAAGAGCCAGAGGATCACAGAGTTTGCTGTGAGATTGTGTTTCCTAAGAATACAGAAGTTACACCCATAAAGTCTCACTAACATATCTGCCTAAACATGAACTGAAGAAGGATGACAACAACAATATATATGCCAAAGTGGATGGGGGGAAAGCCCAGGAGGCCTCAACCTTACAGATATTGGTGGAAATAGTCTTCCCCAGGGAAGAACATCCTAATTCGTTATCTAATACAGAATGATGAACCTTAAAAACATACATTGGAGTAACATTGTACAGACTGACAAAGTTATATTTAGAAATATATATGTATATCTATATTCATATATGTATGTAAAAACATTAATGAAAAACAGGACATGAATTGAAGAGTTTGGAAGAGAGTACTGAAGGGTATATGGGAGGGTTCAGTGGGAGAAAAGAGAAGGGGGAAGTGATATATTATAATGTGAAAAACAAAAATTGTAAAAGAAAAAAAAGAAAGATTTATCACTCATTTTTTGGAGATCCAAAAGTATCACAATGGCACCTGCTCAACTCTATTAAAGGCCTAATTTGCCACATCATCTGACAGGGCACGTGGATGAGATAAAAATTACATCTTGAAACAGGAAGTAAAAAAAAAAATTAAAAAAAAAAACCCAAAAAACCAAACCAAACTGAAACAACTTTTACTGCCATCCAGAACTCACATTCATGCTTTTACAATGTGTTCTCCTCAGAATTTACTCCATGAGAAGGATGTTTGCCTCTGGTGAAGTCCTCCCAGTATTTAAGGACCTCGCACTAGGACTTACCACTGGAAGATTTACTTACCATTTCTCAGCTTTGGGGAACCAAGCCTCCAACCTTTTAGGGAAGGACAAACAACATCTAAACTTTAGCATCCACTAACAGCATAATATCCATAAGGTCTCAAATACCAAGTGCTCAGTGATATGTGTAGGTCCTTAGTGGCTATTCCTCAAAAAAAAAAAAAATTACCCCATCATTACAGAGAACAGCCCAGATGGCAGATGGAGGGACCAACACTTGAGGGGACTTGGAAATATTCAGGAACATGTTTGAGGTTGCAGAGCAGAGTAGCCATTTGAGCCCAATTCTTTGGCTGCATTGTCCAGTCCCCTCCAGTAAAATACACTTTACTATCTTTACCTTCATGTATGTGTCCAGAATAGGATGAGGAAGAGGGAATTGGAAGCCATTGTAAATGAGTCTAGTCAAAGAGTCTAGCAACTTGATGTGAAAAATCCTGTAATATTAGTTAATCACATTAATCTATACAAAAATGATAAATAGAAACCTACTGATATTTTGGTGGGCCTCAGGTTATAAATGGAGAGGTCTATTTAGATGAAGATCTAAATCTAAACAATGAGGTCTACAACAATGTGTCCACATTACGATGTAGATTCAGACAAACCTCAAATTTCAACATGCATTTAACTTGCCTGTCTAGGTGTCACCTTCAGAACATCTGGAGTCACCATGTATGAGGTAGTACTTGAGAATTTACAACTAACACCTTCCCCAGTAATCTTGATGCTATCGGTCCACACTAAAAAGGACCACAGCACCCCCAAGTCTCATCTGTGCCCTTTTTCTCCACGATTCCAAGGAGCTATGAATACCATAAAACTTGCTCCAACCCAGACAGTCTAGCTTTGGGAGTAATATTCCTTGTGGACTAGCACTCTGGACTGTATAAATAATCACAAATCTGGAGTGTAAGAATTTTGCTGAGGCAGAGTCACTTTTGTTATCTGCCCCTTTTCCTATCCCAATACCAAGCAGGTAGCCAGCCTATTTCCTTGCTAAGCCTCATGAAATTTTTATCTTGTGGCTAATCTATACTGCTCCAGAACCATAATCACCTTGGGAAGCTTAGGTGTAGGAAAGAGTTGAGGGTGTAGTTTAATTGGAATCTTTCATGCACAAGGATCTGGGTGACAGTTCTCTGCTTCACATAAACCTGGTGGGCCACATATACAATCCAGGCACTCCAGGAGGTGGAGGCAAGAGGATCTACAAGATCCTCTTGTTAGGTAGTAAGTTCAAGACCAGTTACTGCAAAGACAGTCAGATGGACAAACTGATGGGAGAAAAGAGAGAAGGTGAGTGGTGGAGAGGGAGGAGGAGGAAGGAGGAGGAAGAAAGAAAAGAAAATACAGCTGGGATACAGAGTTAATAAAATGTAACTAATAAAAAAGAAAGAGAGAAAGGAAGAAAGAAAGAAAAAAGAAGGAAAGACAAATTATGTATGGGAGTATAGGGATAAAGCCTTGGAGGGCAGAAAAGCAAAAGAGATTTCCACTTATAATATATTAGGGAACCATAGGGAGCCTCAGGAAAATGACTTCTTGTTACACGAGGGATGTTGGACTTCCAGATAGCAGAGCAGAAACATCCAGTTCACTCTCCTAGAGGAACTGCAGATATGTCCACTTTCAAGGGCCCATGCAGTATCAGACAGTGAGAGTAGCTGGGAAAATTACAATGGATTAAAGGACCCACAAAGGTGCTTCCAATTCTTGGTAATCATCACAAAAGGTGCAGCATTCCAATAGGGAATTAGACTGAGCTTTACCTCATTGGGATAAAAGGAAAGTAAGGATTAGAGCTGCCCACTGTGAACAAATCTCTGAAATACAAACTATCTAGAAGACACAGCATGCAAAATGTCCTCTCCATTACTAATTAAAAGAAAACTTCTGAGAAACGTGGACCGTGGTTAGCTGGGCAGAATCCTTCTGGGAATTCAGGGATACTTATAGTTCAAACTGAAGTTGGATCTAACCCCTCATGCCCAGCTCCACCTTGGCTCCTCCATTCCTTGCAGTTGCCACTCCTCATTTGTCTAACTTGAGACCCAGAGCAGTAGAAAGACTGCAAATTCCACACCTACTGGAAGAGGAGTCTGGAAGAGTGACTCTCCATATATTAGCTCTACTTAAAACCCAATTAATCCCCCCAAGGAAGCATCACCTACACAGAGTGCTGTGGTGACTCTGATGTTCTTCATTTATTTCTGACAGGAAAGGGGCTTGGGAATGGGGGAAGTTCAGGGTTGAAGGCTAGAGAATGTAGCCAACACTCCCCTAAATACTTCAAGACAACACAGAGTAGCCAACACTCCCCTAAATACTTTCTTCAAGACAACCAGCTAGGCTGGTAGGAAGCCAGGAAAACACCTATGACCCTTAAGAGAAGAAATGATTGGAGGATCAGAAAAGCTCTGCTTGCGTTTTCACGAGAACATCTTCTTGGTATTTGCCACTGTTCATTTGTCTAACTTGAGACAGGAACAGTTTGATCATGTAAATCCATCTATGAAGATCTCTTTCATGTTGCCCCTAAAACTAGCTGGAAAAAATGGATTTGGGTATTCTTTCTATTGTTTTGTACCCAGAACCACACTATATGCAAGACAGAGAAAACACTTCTGGTCTAATTTGTATCCCAAATTATACTTCTTGTCATCTAGCTGAACTAACCAAAAAGATTATTACATATACCAGTTAATAGAGCATATAGTTCCAACCCCTAGTAAACCCTAAGCAATCAATGATTGTTTTATGAATAGTATGAAACTTCTCAAATTTGCTGTTAATACTATAGCTCTCTAAATTATTCAGTTATCAATTTAATCCCTTGATAAAGGGGAAAATTAAAATTTAACAAGACAATTTTGTTCTTCAGTGTTCCCTGAATAAGTGTCCTAATGTTGCCACTCTAAATTAGAGACAAGGATCTTGATCAATAGAGTTTTCAATAGAGTTTGTGCAAAGGTTATGTTTCATTCAGGACAAAGGACATCATGATTCACCCTGTGTCTGAAATTATGCTCTCTACTATCATCTATCCAACCTTACCCAAAGGGACTATAATGTGCATACTGGGTAATGCAATTGTAGTTTCTATCATATGTCAATTTATCAAAAACTATTGGTGGACGATTGAATGAAATTCAACAAACTTCTGACGTTCTCTAAAATTTTACATTGGCCTTTGAATCCCTTTGAACTCTGCAGTGTCAATAGATTAAGTGCTAACAAAATCTCTCATCAATTCCTTCACTTGTGTGTGTGTGTGTGTGTGTGTGTGTGTGTGTGTGTAAGTAACAGCAGCTAGCTGAGGTCTTACTGAGGTGGAGGCTGCTGCTGAAGGGCATTTCACGAAGAGTCACACAGTGGAAGCCGGGAATTCTTCAGCCTCATGCAAAGATTCTAGAGCTTAGAGACACAAAGAATAGGACCTGTGAATGTTGTAAAAACAAATTAAAGAAACACTACAGTAAAGCAATAGCATTCTCAAGGAAAAAGCAATGTACCCAGAACACACTACATCTTATGTTTTAGAAGTATAGCTATGCCCTGCAGAAGATCTGCTGTTATGCAAGAAGGGATTTAAGGAGAGTTACAGAAAAAGAGAAGAGAATGTTCTATAACATCAGCTTCTTTAGAGTGGTAACTGAATGTATAGCACTTGACTACTGTGTGCCTGTCAATGTACCTGCAACTGGAAATGTTTTCCTTTTAGACATAAATTTGATATATTTAGTATATCCTTCTCAAAACCAATACAAATTATATACACACACAATTAAATCTGCAGAAAGAGATCCATACAGGCTAGTAGATGAACTATGCTAAAGAGGGTAATTGCAGATGAAAGATATAGCTCAGTGGTAGAGTAAAGCCATGAGTTCCCTAGCAAATAAAAAAAAAAAAAAACCCATGGGTTATTGCTTGGTAATAGAATAGTGAAAAGTTTTACTTGATGAGTTTTCATATTTTCTATGATATAAACAAAAGAAAAAAAACATATATTAGGAAAGGGGCCCCAGGAAATGATATCTCTTTGGAACATACCTCCATTATTATTTTCTCCCTCCCTAAATTCAGTGAGGAGCCTGTTTTGGGTCAAAGTTTCCCAGTTCCCCTGGTTATATCTCTATTAGTTTTGTCAATGAATTTGGTCCCTCAGGCTCCAGCACAGGGATCCCACTGCAGTCAACTGCAGACAATGGAGCTACTGGATGAAGCTCCTCCTTCCCCTTCTTGAGTTCTCTGGATGGTGGAAGGAATGCCATTGGGAATGATGCAAAGAACACTGGGAAAGGGGCTGTGAGGACTAGGCTCAAGGACTAGAGAGTGGATCTTGGCATACCTGTTATAGATGCCGTCTGTTCTTTCTTCGGGGACACTGCATACTGCCCATCCTGCAAGCCTGAGTCAAGAGCTTCTGCATGTTTTTTGACAAGTAGAGGCCATGGCGGAGTACCTGGATAATCAGCATCTTGTGATTCAGCAAGGAGTTGCTGTGAGAGCTCAAACTCAATTAGTTTCCTGTGCAACATATCACGCTCTTGTAGCACTTGCTTCAGGTTGTCTCTTGCACTGCGAAGCTCAGAGACCACTTCATCACGTTCATCACGCAGCCTTTGGAGGTCTGTGGCCAAAGTCCATGAGGCTGCCTCATGGTCTTTTACCTGACCGTGCAGCTGTTGAACTCGTCGTGTCTGCCTTTCTCGTTGCCTGGTAGCCACCCTCACTCCCAGGGCCAGAGCACTCCAGGCGCATGCCCGCTTAATTGTGCGCGGTACCTGGGCATCAACCACGATAGACTTCAGGCCATCTTCGATATCCTTCCAGGGCCGTGAACGGAAGGTCAGGTAGAAGCCAGGACCACCGCCATTCTTCAGTACCTCTTCATTGATGAACAGAACCACTTCGCAGTGACGGAAACCACTCTTGGGGTCCCTAAAGTCCACAGCCATAGCTGAACCTGCTACAAGTAGTGCGCTGCAAGGAGCTCACTGTCTCTTAGGTGCCGTCTCCAGTCCTGGCTTTTAATTCCTACCTCCTTCCCTCCCCCTCCACACCTAGACTGAAACCCTGAAGGCCATCAGGCCACTCACACCAACTGCTCCCACGCAAGGGATTAACATGTCAGGGACGTCATAAACATGGGCTGTGAGACCTGCAGTACAACCTGCTAGGACCAAAATGCAGTGACAGATAATTCTGGCTCATCCGGTAAGTTGGGTGTCTGCTCTCTTTTTTTGGTAAATAATTATAATTTATTCACTTTATATCCTGATCATAGCCACCCCCCTCCTCTCTTTCTTCTCCCACCCTCCTCCCCTTCCCCCTCTCCTCCTCTCCTATTCCTCAGAAAAGAGGAGTCCCACCTACCAACCCACCCCAGCACATCGAATCACACCAGGGTTGAGTGCATCCTCTTCCACTGTAGCCTGGAGCGGTAGCCCCTCCAGGAGTGTCTGCTCTTTAAGGTAGGCCATTGTACTACAACTAATTGTCCTGGGAACTGCAGTGAGTCCATAATTTCCTGAGAGTTTCTGAATGGTAACACCCTATCTGGCATGAATTTTTTTTCTTTTTCCCTTTCCCCCTTCCTGTCTTGCTCTTCTTTCTTTTTTCCTCTCCTCCCTCTCTCCTTCCTTCTTTCTTCCTTCTTCTTCGCTTCTCCTTCTTTCTTTCCATCTCTCTCCCTCCCTTTTTTGTTTTCATTTTTTTGAGACAGGGCTTCTCTGTGTAGACCTAGCTGGCCTCGAACTCAAAGATCCCACCTGCCGCTGCTTCCCAAGTGTTGGGATTAAAGGCGTGTGCCACCACACCGGGCTACTCTCCCCTCCCCCCTCCTTTTAAAGTCTGAATCTCCCTGTATAGCCCATTTGGCATTGAACTTTCAGTTCATCTACTACCATCTCCTGAGTGCTGAGATGTACAGTGATGCCATACAGATAGGAGTTGACAAGAATTTCCAACTTGGAATTGAAGAAAGTGAGGGCTTTGGGGAGTTCTTTATGACTGAACTCCCTGTCCCATAAATCTCTTTCTGTATCAAAATTTTTATGTAGTACCAAGTTTCCTAAATCAAACACACGAATGACTGAAGTTCTTCAGTTTTCCTTTTAAACTCCTAATCTTGTTTCAGATACCAGTCATTTCTATTCTATTTCCTCAGGGCTTTTAATCATTGTATCTGTCTTCCCTGTCTTTTTATCAAGACAGGGTCTTGTTTTGTAGTTCAGATTGGCCTTGAACTCACTCCCAATCCTCTCCAGTGCCAGGGTCATTGGTCTGCACCCCTGCTAATGGATTTTAGAGTATTTTATTACTCATTTTTACTGCATCATCTCCCCTCTCTTGTGTTACTGGATAACTTACTTCAATACAGTAAAGCTGTTCAAGTTTCTTCTTCCATGCTTTTTTTAAAATTTATTTTTATTTTAATTTTTAATTTTTTTTATTAATTACACTTTATTCACTTTGTATCCCCCATAAGCCCCTCCTTCCTCTCCTCCAGATCCCACCCTCCATCCTCCTTCTTCAAGAATGCCCCTCCCCAAGTCAACTCATTTCTTTTCTTTGTCTTATGTCTTGCATTTGTCAACACCACCCTTTCTCTCTTCTTAGAGAATAACCTTCAATTAACTGTACCCTCTTCCCTACTCAAAGCTACACTTTGGTTTTCATTCCCAAAACTTTAGTGAAAATACCAAAAGGAGACAGCAGTTTCCACCTTACTACGAAATCTACGTTTGACAGGTGGTTCTCCTGTGGTCTTTCCTTGCAGCTTGGAAGACAGAGGTAGGCAGAATCTAGTGAGTTAAAGGCCAGGTTGGTCTTTATAGTGAGTTCCAGACCAGCTGGTGCTATATAATAAGATCCTGTAAACAAAACTAACATCTACAAACTAAATTAATGTTTTGGTTTTTTTTGAGACAAGGTTTCTCTGTGTGTATCCATGGCTGTCCTGGAATGCCCTCTGTAGACCAGACTGGCCTTGAACTCATAGCGATCCAGGTGCCTCAGTCTCCCTAGTGCTGGGATTAAAAGAGTGTGCCACCGAAGCCTGGCTGAAATTAATGGGTCTCATTGTGATATTTTTATATATGCATATATGTGTTTTGGTTCGTTATAGTCAGTTCTCGTATATGCAGACACTACTTCTTGTCTCCTTCCTCTTCCCAAATAGTTATCATGACTTGTTCTGATGCATCTCTTTTCCCATCTTCCTTCCCAGGCCTTCTCTTTGTCTCTGCTTTTCCTCCACTTTTCAAATGGTTCACATTTCTGCTTTCAGGCCACATGCATTCCTTTACTCTCCCCACCCTTAAGACCACTTGTAGTTTCCTACACGCACACACCTATATATTACTTTAAATCTAAGTTCCATATGAGAGGAGACCTATGATATTTGCTTTCTGGCTTTATGGTAATGATTTCCAAATCAACCCATTTCCTTGCAAAAGCCATGATTTCACTTTTCTTTCTGGCTTAACAAAATCCCAACGTGTATATGTACCACACTTTATCTATTTACTTATTTTTATTTGTATTTATTTCATCTGTTGATGGAAATATAGACTGGTTGCATTTTTTTTTTAGCTGCTGTGAATAGAGCAACAAGCCTCTTTATGATATGTTGACTTATTCCCAGGAGTGATATAGCTGGGCCATGTGGCAGGTCTATTATTAGTTTTCTTGAGGAACTTGCACACTGATTTCCACAGTAGCTTCTTTCTTTTGTCTTATTGCTCCAGCTAAGACATCAAATACTATATTGAAAAAAAGGAGATCGTGCACACTTTAGTCTTCTTCTAGATTTTCGAGAAAATGATCATAGGTTTGTTGCTCTAGTATAAGGTTCGCTATAGGTTTGTCACATAACGATGCCCTTCTTATGTTGAGGTATTTTCCTTCTGTTCCTTGTCTCTTCAGAGCTTTTATCATGAAGGAAGGGATATCGAATTTTCTTGAAGATTTTTTGGCACATCAGATGAGATGATCATGTAGTTTCTGTCCTTACTTCTATTTATGTATTATATTACACTTCTTTTTTGCTTATGTTAAATCAGACTTGCATCCCTGGAATGAACACAGTTCAGCCATGGTGCATAATCTTAATGTGAGAGACATTTATTGAGAATCTTTGCATCTTGATAGGGGAGGACTTCTTAACTAATCTACTTCTATTAGATAATTTAAAATATTAGTCATAATTATACATAAGAAACAATCTTAAATCTACTGTTTTTAACTAAACTACTTCTATTAGATAATTAAAAATATTTATTAGTCATTAAATATATTATATATATGTATACAATTATAGGTATAATATATAATATATAATTATAATCTATTATATTTATATATAATCTATTATAATTATATATTATATATTATACCTATAATTGTATACATATATATAATATATAATTTACATATATAATTATATATACTTATATATTTATATATACATATAATATATAACATATAATATACAATATATAATATATAATAATATAATATATAATATATAATATAATATGTAATATAATATAGAATATAGAATAGAATATAGAATATAGAATATAGAATAATATATAACATAATATATAACATAATATATAATTAATATATAATATATAATATATAATATAACATATAATATATAATTAATATATAATATAACATATAATTAATATATAATATATAATATATAATATATAATATATAATATATAATAATATATAACATATAATACATAATTAATATATAATATATAATATAATATATAATATATAACATATAATATAATATATAATAATATATAATAATATATAATATATAATATATAATATATAATATAATATATAATATAATATAATATATAATATATAATATACAATATATAATATATAAAATAAATATATAATATATAATATATAATAATATATAATATATAATTAATATATTATAATATATAATATACAATATATAATATATAAAATAAATATATAATATATAATATATAATAATATATAATATATAATTAATATATTATAATATATAATATAAGATATGATATATAATATATAATATATAATAATATATAATATGTAATTAACATATAATATATAATATATAATATAATATTATTATAATATAATAATATAATATATCATATATAATAATATATAACATATAATAATATAATATATAATAATTTTAATATATAAAATAATATATAATTATATAATATATAAAATATATAATATATAATACATAATAACATAATATATGTATCATATATAAAATATATGATAATATATAATATATATTTATAATATATAATATCATATAATATATAATATAAACATATATATTATATATAAGCTGAAGATGGGGTGTTTGGGAGAAAGTTTGATGTATATGAGGTCATGAATGTGAGATTCTCTTGATGGTAATCAGTGCCTTTTTGAGAAGAGAAGAGAAACAGGAAACTTCCTTCCCCTATTGGAGAAATGGGAGAAATGAATGTCTTTTTGGATAAGGAAACTGATTTTGCCTCTAGCATACTCCTGTGATGGTTTTATGTTTTGTCTTTTAAAGTGGAGTGTGTGATGAAAATGTTCTCTTTACAATTTTTTTTAAGTGGAGAATATATTTGTTATTTTCTATGTTTCCTTTCTATAGAAAAAGCCAGTTTAGGCCATATAAGCATGACCTGGTATCAGCATTTACTTGGCAGTGGTTGTTCTGAGTTGCTGTAAGTCTAGGAAGAAACAAAACATGCTTACAATCTCAGTTCTAAGCATTGGAAAGAATTAGCTTGGTCTTCTTGTGGGGCTCCTAACAGTGGGGTTTGGAGTGTCTCTGACTCTTTTGCCTTCTCTTAGAACCTGTTTCCTTCTACTGGGTTCCCTCATCCAGCCTTGATATGAGGGGTTTGTGGCTAGTTTTATTGAATATTGTTATGTGGTGTTGAGTTGATATATCACTGGGAGGCCTGCTCCTTTCTAAAGGGAAACCGGAGCAGTGGGAGAGGTAATGTGGTGAGGAACTGGGAGGAGTGGAGGGAGGGAGGCTGAGGTCAGGCTTTATTGCATGAGAGAAGCATTAATAAAAAAATACTGGAAAAAAAAAACCCTATTGAGTCCAATTAGTGTTGTCCACAAGCATATGAGTTTAGAAGGGCTGTCCATATATGTACAAGTTACCAGAAGCATCATTCCTGAAGGAAAACTGATCTTTCTCTCCCCTGACAACCATGGACTTACTGTAACTTCTCAAGTAGGAGTGAGAACTTATCATCACGTTCATCTTCAAGTTTGTGTAGACAGCTATAGCTGTTCATGAGCAAGCCTTAAATTCAGCTAGTCATATGTTGGCTATCCATGCTCAAGATATTCGTGCCACTATTTCACGAATGGACATATCTTCCCAGGTGAATTTTTACTGTAATTCACAGGGTTTACAGTCTTACCCAGCCATTCTTCTCCCTGTGGGTTTGCACTCAACGGTGAAACTCAGTCTCTGGTGCTCTGGGGCCCACAGTTCTATTGGGGCAGCGAGTCAGGCAAGCAGGCAGGGCTCTGTGCCAGCACCTGGGTCCCCGGCTCTGGCTCTGGGCTGGTTCCTGGGGTGCCCACAGGACCCGAGTCTTTTCCAGGGAATGTCTGGGTGACCTAACGTCGGTCCCAATCGTTTCCTGCACTGTGGGGTTATCTCTTGACTGAAAAACGCAGCCTCTGATGTTGTGGTGCCCACAGTTTAGTCTGGGACAGTGATCAGAGCACGCTGGCGTGTGGCTCTGGGCTGGCGACCAAGCCCCTGGCGGAACCGGGATCTCTTCCTTGGTTTAGCTGGGTGAGTTAAAGCTTATTGAATCCCCCACCGTGGGGTATCCTCTCACCTGGGAAACACAATCACTGTGTTTTAGGCCTGCGAGTTCTGACTGCTGGTCCCTGTGCAGATCCTGCTGTGCTGCTGGTCAGAACGAGAGTCGTCCCAGCTCTGCTATCTTGCCGAATCTCTGCTTTATTTATTTATTTATTTATTTATTTATTTATTTATTTATTTATTTTTTAAGTTAGAAAATCTTTTTGTTGTTTTTTTCTAGGCAGGGTGTCCTGGACTCACTTTATAGACCACGGTGGCCTTGAACTCACATTGATCCACCTGTCTCTGCCTCCCCAAACCCTGGGATTAAAAGTGTGCCCAACCATACCCAGCTAGAAAATATTTAAACAATGTGGGCTTCGAGGCTCAAACTCAAGGTTTTAGACTCAAAAGCAAATACTTTTACCTGTTGAGCATTTTCAGTGTCCTTAATTTTTAAATTAGAGAGAGAGAGAAAGAGAATGCCCATACAAGTACATGCAAATGCAATACACTCACATAGCCCTAGCTGTCCTGAAATCACTGTATAGATCAGATTGGCCTCGAACACACAGAGATCTGCCTCTTCTGCCTCCCTGAGTGCTGAGATTACTGTGTGCCCCCACTGCTTGACTCCTAATTCTTATTTTTAATCTAGTCTTTTAGTGAGAGATGTTCTTTCTTGAGCTTTTGTGATTTAATTTTTCCTTGAACTTTCTTCCTCTTCTGTGTGTAGTATTCCTTTAAAAACTATATGCCGTGCTGACTTAGTGGACACAAATTGCTTTAGTATACTTACCATGGAATGGTAGAGATCAACTTCAGCACACGGGGTGGGGTGAACCAAGGTGGGTTGCAGCATCGTCAATGACCAGCTGATGGCTAGTGTTTCTCTCTATAAACTCTTAAACTCTCTGGCAGGTAGCCTTGCTACTCTCTATCTACACTTTAACTCTTAAACTTCCAGGCTGGTATTTGGGGTGCTCTTTGTATACAGTTTAATTCTATATGTACAGTTTAACTCTATATACAGTTTAACTTCCAGGGGCCCCTGGTTATGAGAGTCTCTAAAGGAAAAGACAGTAGAGGGTCTTAATCAGTCAAGCCAGGTGGCTCTGTTAACTCAGAGTACAAGTGTCCACAACCCTGACAATTTCTTGCTGTAAATACAAGGGGTTGTAAAAAGAAAAACCTTAGTTCCTTTTAGCTTAATGGCTCTGCAGTGAAAAGAGGCTTGTAGGAAGGTAGAGTCCTAATTAAGAAGGCCAGTAAAACACTCCAGACTGCTTATCACCTACTAAACTTAATAACTTAGAAACATGCTAAAATGTACAACTTTGGCAGACAAAGCAGGCAGATATTTACAAACCTCACACACATGCATACGTACAATCAATACACCAAACAAGGAAGCTCACACAGACACCATTCATCCACATGTATGTAAATAAACACATATACATACATACAATATATAGAGAAAATTAGGCACATTTTTGAATGAAGCAGGTGGCCTCCACAAATGTTTAATTCTGTCTTGGGTTTTTACACTCTCTAATACAAAGGGTCTCTATGTATGGAAAAAAAATTACATCATTCAAAAATAGATACAATTATTAAATAAAAAAGGAGTTACAGCAGGATTATTGATCCTAACATCCAACTAGATAAGTTTAAAGCAGTTGTGTTATCTATATGTTCATTAGGAGTTCAAAGCAGAAGTTTTATCTTATTTTTCAAATGCATATTATGTATTCAAAGCAAGTTTTTCATGTCAAGGTTTTTCTAAGAAACCATTGTCTCTGTCTTGTCTTGTAGCTAACCACTTATTCTTTGTTTCTGTATTCATATGGTCTTTCTTATTGTTGTGTGCACCTGGGCCTTATCCTTGGATTAAACCTACAATGAATGTAAATCAAGTGCTTGACATATGGAAGCTCATAGAGCTCCTAGCAGTTTTAGTTACACAGAAGGAAGGTTTTTAAATTACTTGCATCAAGTCAGAAACACTTTAAAATCATCATCAGGGGTTATGAAATCATCAATTCACTTAAACAAAACTATCAAAATAATCTGCAGGAAATCTGTCCAGTGGAGTGAAGCAGTAAGCAGTGAAGGTCTCTGCCATCTCAGGTATATGAAACCAGCATGGAAAGGCAGTATAGCAACAATAAGCAGCCTTGAGGCAAAATCCTTGGGGCCTTCCCTACACTAGGGATACACCTATTTGTTAGCCATGCCTCTAGGAAGCTCGCTTGCTTCTGCCAATCCAGCATGCAATTATTCCTAGCAATGGAAGGTTTTCTTTCATTTTAAAGAATAACTTTGCAAGATATAGTAGCCTTTCTTTGCAGTTATTTACTCTCTGCACTTGAAATACATAAATTCAAATGAATAAAATGAAATTAATAAAAAAATGCAAAAAAAGAGAAATACATAAATTCTTGTCCTCCTGGCTTTCAAGGTTTCTGCTGAAAAGCCTGCTATTATTCTGATAGGTTTGTTTTTGTAACTACTTCTCTCTTACAGCTTTCAGTATTTCATCGTTCTGTGCTCTTGATATTTTAAGTATAATATGACAAGGAAAGGCTGGTTTCATCTAAATGGTATTCTAAATACCTCTTACACTTGGACATCCATTTCCTTTCTCAAATTTGAAATTTTTTTCTGTTATAATTCCACTGATTATTTTTTCTGTCCATCCATATATCTTTTCTGTCCTTCTATATCTTAGCTTCCTGTTTTACAGCACAGTTTTTAGGTTTTGTCCTTGTAATCATTCGTGTCCCACGCATTATGACTATTGTGGTCATGAGGTTTTTTTTTTTTGGTAGTTGTCTGAATGTAGTAATTTTTCAACTTTTTCCCTGATCTTGATATTCTTTTTTTCTTTTTTCTTTTATTTTTTATTATTAGTTACATTTTATTAACTCTGCATCCCAGCTGTATCCTGATCCCTCATTCCCTCCCAAATCCTCCCTCCGTCCCTCATCTCCTCCTTGTCCCTTTCCAAGTCCACTGATTGGGGAAGACCTTCTCCCCTTTCATCTGACCCTGTTTTTTGATAGTCTCTCTTCCACCTGATGTAGTCTGTTGGAAGTGCTTTCCATTGAGAGATTTAAAAAATAATTTATTACTTTTTATTTTATGTGCTTTGGCATTTTGTCTGCATATGTCTGTGTGAGGTGTCAGATCTTGGAGTTACACACAGCTGTAAACTGCCATGTGGGTGCTGAGAATTGAACCTGGGTCCTCTGGAAGAGCAGTTAGCTCTTAACGGCTAAGCAATCTCTCTAGCCCCCCCACGGAGAGATTTTTATTTGACTTGTTACATTTTTTTTATTTCCAACATTCATTTTTTTATTAGTATATCTCCCACTCTCCCCGCTTCCCTCCTTCATCCAAATTGTTTCTTATACAAATCTTGAATTGAATTAATTGTTCATTCATGCTTGTTTGAATCATTTTTGCTCATTAATTCTTTTTAATGTTTTAGTCATTACAATTTTGTGTGTGTGTGTAGTGGTTTGGATGAAAATGGCCTCCAAAGGCACATATATTTGAGTACTTTGTTGGGAAGAATTTGGAGATGTGGCCTTATTAGAGTAGGTGTGTGGTTGGGGAGTGGGCTTTCAGGTTCCAAAAGATTTGTGCCATTCCCAGTTGCTCCTTCTTCCTCCTGCTTGTTGATCAAGATATGAACTGTCAGTTGTTCTTACCATCATTCATTTGCTCTGCCATCATGAACTCTAATCCTCTAGAACCATAAACCCAATTTAACACTTTCTTTTATAAGTTGCCTTGGTCATGGTGTTTTGCCATAGCAACATAAAAATAACTAATAAGAGTGTGTGTGTGTGTGTTCACTTATTTTGTGTATGAGAATTCACATAGTTTGTGGGAAGAGGTCACAGGACAATTTTCAGGAGTCAGGTCTACCTTCTACCTTGTTTCAGGCAGGGTCTCTCCTGTTTCTCCTGCTGCACTTGTTATTCTAGACTAACTAGCCTGTAAACTTTAGGGGGATTATCTTAACCTTGCTCTCATCTTGCTGTAGGAGTGCTGGGAACACGCATATACAACATCAAGTCTGGCTTTTGTATATGTTCTGCTGATCCGATCTCAGGTATGTAAGCTTGTGTGGAAAGCCATTGTACTTACCGAGCCATCTCCATTTCATTGGAAGTCTTTTGATAAAATGTTATTTGATCTGAATTCCAGAACATTAGTGGGAAGAGTTTAAGTGTAGAACAAGCTTCACGTCCCCATGGAATAGTGCAAATACCAGTGTAAGCAGGAAAGAAGAAAAGAGGGAGATGATGTTGAGACAGTGATCTCAGAAGCAAGATTAAGACAAGTGATTTTTTTTCTTCCTGTGAAGGGATCATATTACAGTGTTTCTAGTGGTGGCTCCATCAGACCTAGAAAGTTCTTAGATCATATGTATAAATGGACTTAATAGATTTAAGATATTGAATAGATGAAGATAAGAATGACCAGGATTTGGGTTATTATAAAGTTTTATTAGTGAGGATGGACAAAAGAGGAAAAATTGAAAATATATTTTAAATGCAGAATGGATAAATATATTTTTTTAGATGGTGGTCGGATGAGTAAGAGTATAAATAAAGGGGCTGGTGAGATAACTCAGTGGTTAAGAGTACTGACTGCTCTTCTAGAGGACCAGGATTCAATTCCCAGCAACCACATGGCAGCTCACACTTGTCTGTATGACTCCAGTTCCAGGACTTTGGACACCATCACACAGACATATTGCAGGCAAAATACCAGTGAACATAAAATAAAAAAAATTTAAAAGAGTATAAATAAAAACTTTTTTTTCTGAGGTGGAGAAAACCAAGAAAAGAAAGGAGGAAGTAAGAGGGCCAGAGTAGAAATGTGCTTTGTAATGTCTCTTAGTAAGCAAGGCAGAGAAATGAAATGGGTTTTCTGAGATATATAGTTCTGGGCCACAAGAGGAAAATTGACTTTAAATGTAAATTTGGAATCAACTATGAATTCGTGGTATATTATAGCCCTGAACCTAAATGAGATTCCTTGGAAGACATGAAAGAGAAAAATAGTAGAAAATAGTAGGCTCAGTTCTGGAATACTCCAAATCCTAGAAGTGTAGTTAGAGTATAGTCTGCCATTAAAAGCAGAAAACCAGTTCTGTGTTAATTCTTATTTAACCTTTTAAAAATCACACAGTTGTCCCGGAGAGATGGCTCACTGAGTATAACACTTGCTTTAAGGATTTGAGTTAGGATCCCTAGAGCCCAAGTAAAGTCAGGTGTGGTAGTGTATGTCTATAATTCAAGACATGAGACAGATGGTCTATGATGAGACAGAAGGTGAAAATAGGAGAAGCTCTGGCTAGCCTGGTATATGCAGCAGGGAACAACTAAAGAGACACCTTGTCTCAAACAAGGCAGAAAGTGAAGACTCAGAGAACCTTGGGTGGTTCTCTGACATCCACATGAACCTCATGACATGGGCAGTTGCACATTCACACACATGAATGCATACACACGTGCATAATGATAAAGAAACCCACATATTTATGGAAATATGCTAGTGAAGCTATGAAAACTATGGAAAGCTTCCCACATCATTTTTTGTTAGCATCATTAATACCTAGTAAGAAAGTCTATTCCCCCAAAGAATTGTACTGACCTATTTCACTTACAAATAGCTCATACTAATATTTCTATGCCATTTTAGGTTAATATCTAAACACTTTTTTAAATAATTTTTTTTCATTGTATATGAAGTAATATAACTTTTGAATATATAAGTTAAAAATCCATATTATGAGCTAAAACCCATGTTCTACTCCATAGGAAAACACGGGCAGCTTTCTAATCCATTTCTATAATGCCAATATGTTAATAGCCAATCAGGAAAAGTGTACAAGATAATGTGATATATTGTGTGCTAGCACATGTGCTCTAAAGCTATATTCATCTACAGAGACAATGGTCATACTCCTTAAGCAAATTCTGCTGGTAGTAACCAAAAGCAAATTTCCGCTCTCTTCTTTGGTAACGTAACCTCTATATTGTTCAGGCAGTGATGTAAAAGTCCTGGGTAATGGTTTGTGATTTCATTTCAGTCAATATTATCCCCTTTGGTTGGTGGTTGACTTAGGTGTGTGCTAGACTCTCAGGTTAGTCAGTAAGATGTATCAGGATATTGGATGTGGGTTTCAGAGAAAGATTTTTCTTTGTGCATTTGGTAGAGGAACAGTTAAGTGAAACCCTTTTACCATGATCTCACATCTTTTGGGAAAATGGTGTAAAGAATGTGTTGTTTGGAGACACAGTACTTCCTGGGAGGCCATGAGAAGAGACACAGAAGATACATATTGTGACTGATATGGAGAAAGAGGGTAAACCTCCACCTCAAATTTAATTTGGAGTTTGTGCTGGCTAGTTTTATGTCAACTTGACATACACTAAAGTCATCTGAAAGGAGGAAACCTCAATTAAGAAAATGCAGAGGAAGCCACCGACAGATGGCCACTATGTTGAGATGGTCAGGAACATCCTAATGTTCTAGTGGCAGCAAGTCTTAAGGATCCAATTACAGAATCACTGTAGACTAGCTATAAGAGCATTTCAGAAGCAAAGTATAGATCCCAGCAGTAAAGGTCTTCAAAAAACAAAACCACTAAAAGGCAGAGAGAAACTACCCAAATCAACAAAATCAGAAATGAAAAGGGGGACATAACCACAGACACTGAATAAATCCAAACAATAATTAGGTCTTACTTCCAAAATCTATATGCTATTTGTGTGAGGAATCTGTTGTCCTGCTTAGTTGGAGTTGAAGAATCAGCTGTGATTAACAAGAGACCAGAATCACTAAAGTAAAACCTTTGCTTTGCTGGGATAGTTGATGCTGGTCAGCTGGAGCTGAGAAATTAGTGGTGATTAAGAAGAGACAGCAGCTGGGCTTGGTGGTGCATTCCTGTAATCCCAGCACTCAGGAACCAGAGGCAGACAGATCTCTGATTTTGAGGCCAGTGTGGCCTACAAAGTGAGTCCAGGACAGCCAAGGTTACACAGAGAAACACTGTCTCAAAAAACAAAGAGGAAGAAGAAAGAGGAGGAGAAGGAGGAGGAGGAAGAGGAAGAGGAAGGGGAAGAGGAAGAGGAAAAGAAAAGGAGAAGAAGAAGGAGAAAGAAGAAAGAAGAGAAGAAGAAGAAGAAGAAGAAGAAGAAGAAGAAGAAGAAGAAGAAGAAGAAGAAGAAGAAGAAGAAGAAGAAAGAAGAAAGAAGAAAGAAGAAAGAAGAAAGAAGAAAGAAGAAGAAAAGAAATAGACCAGAATTGTTGAGGTGAAATCTCCACTGGGACTTTCTCTGAGTCAGCACACAAAAGCTGTGTTCCAGAGACAATAAAGGTTGTACTGCATACTGAGTGCTGAACTTTGTACTGTAAGAGTCACCCAGGTGGTACTTGTTTTGAAGGCATGAAGGGGTCATGGAGAGCAGCTGAAGCTTGGCTCTGTGAGAAGCCAGGAGAGGTCACTGGCTGAAGGTGCAGCATCAGTGACAGTTGAAGGCCCAGGAAGGCGTCATACAGAGAAGCTATGAATGATGAGGCTAGTGGTGAAAGTGCAGTCCAATTGCAGCAGAAGATCCCAGGATTTTCGAGATGCCAGTACCATAGGATGAACACCAAGAACAGCAGCAGTGGAGTGGAAGCAGCTGGAGCCTAGAAGACAAGCTTGTCTCCACCTGCAACAAGAAATGCCTTCTCAGGACGAAGAGATGCAGAATTGATGGTTGCAGGACCTTCAAAGGATTTAATTGGCTCTAAACTTACTGCACTATGAAAAGCAATAGATCACCTGTAAGTAATAACCAAGACCTCTCCCTCAGGAATACATTCCATGCTGCTAACAGACATATTAACATTTAGAGATTTCACTTCTGTCATTGTAGCATGATCCCAAAGCCAAACAGTCTTATCATCAGCTGAAAGGATCTCCTTTTCTCCACTGCACCACAGGGCCTTTTTAATACCTAAAATATGACCACTGATTTCGTTAAGTTCTGCTTCAGGTTTGTTCAAGTCATATGTGTACAAGCAACTTATCCTGTCCCCCCAGTTAGCAAGTAATTGCTATCTGGTGTGAAATCCACAGTCTTGACAAACATGTGCTTATGAGCCAGGGTCATCAGTTCATCTCCTGATACAGCATCCCACACCTTGGCTGTGAAATCTGCAGCTGCTGTAGCAGCTTTGGTGGCATCCTTATTCAATGTTACACCCCAAGCAGCACCTTCATGACCCCAAAATGTTCCAATCCAGTCTCCTGTATCTCCCTGGCGGAGCATAGGA
Source organism: Meriones unguiculatus (assembly GCF_030254825.1). Lineage (NCBI taxonomy): Eukaryota > Metazoa > Chordata > Mammalia > Rodentia > Muridae > Meriones > Meriones unguiculatus. The sequence continues at coordinate 77,615,267 of NC_083369.1, read as the reverse complement.
TTGCCATCTTTGCAAGCACTGATCAGAAAGTAGTTGTTAAGGTGTGATGCCGCTGAAGGCCAAATCCTGAGCAAGTGAGCGGCATCTGCTTACTATGTAGCCCAGGCTGACTTTAAACTTGCAATCTTCCAGCCTTAGCTTCCTGAGTGTTAAAATCATCTTTGCATCCTTCTCGTTAATTTTAGACAGGAGAAGAGATCCCCACTGAAAATTGGTTTTCATGTCAAGACTGGTGATACTACAACTATATTAAGACAATGGGAAGATTTATGACTGATTTGTCCAGTGAGGCTGTCTTGGGATTTCTATTGCTGTGAAGAGACACTCTTACAAAGGAAAACTTTTCACTGGGGATAGCTTACAGTTTCAAGGTGTAAGTCCATTATCCTCATGGTGGGAAACATGTTGGCATGCAGGCAAACATGGTGCTGGAGAGGTAGCTGAGAGTTTTACGTCCAGATCCATAAGCAAGAGGAAAAGTTGGGGACACACTTGGCCTGGCATGAACACCTGAGATGTCAAAGCCTTCCCCAAAGTGACATACTTTGTCCAACTATGACACACCTACTTTAACAAGCCACACATGTCCTAATAGTGCCACTCTCTCTGAGCCTATGGGAACCATTTTCATTCTAATCAACACAGGTACCTGTCCTAACTACTAGGACAGGTATCCTAACATGAGTGAGTAAGGAAGGGAGACTCAAATAGGTTTTTATGGTGGTTAGAAGGTATGCTGAACTAAAGTATTTCTGAATAGAAGGGGACTACATGCTTTGAAGCTATGTCAGGTCACAAAGGGAGGAGATTATGGCCTTTCTGATGAGCTTGCTGTGATGCAAAGTATCGATGGGAAGAACTATCAGAAGTCAGACACTGAACAATGCAATCAACTTCTCTATTGCTAGATATTTGTAATGACAACACCATGGAAAGATAAAAGAGCTTGAGGCCTTGACAATGTTATTCAGTCCCTAAAATGACCATTTCTCCTGGTGCTAAGGAACTCAAATATTTTTATGGCTGATGATGTTTTGTGGTAGGCTTTTTATTCCTTGGATCCAAAAGAGTTTCAAACTGCTAATGTCAAAGGTACTATCATTGTGTTAAATATATTCAGGGAATACAAGAGTGGTTCGGGATAATTAACGCTATTGTGGTTCAGTATAAATAGACCTATCAGTGTAATTAATAACAAAATGAATGAAAGGATGATATATTATAGTAGTATTGACAACATACATTAAAAGCTTTCATAAAAATCTACCAAGTACTCTGAATTAAAACACAAAGTAGAAGTAGGAAGTACCTATTTACCTAAGATGATAGAAATGCTATTATCCTGATTTGTTCATTGTACAGTGTATACATTCACCAAATCATCACGCTGTACCTGATATATATGTACAAATACCATATTTCAGTTAAAAAAGTAAAATTAGTTTTTTAAATTATTATTTTTTAATTTTTTATATTAGTTGCAGTTTATTCACTTTGTATCGCAGCTATAGCCCCCTCCCTCATTCCTTCCCAATTCCACCCTCCCTCCCTCATCTCTTCCCTGTCCCTCTCTAAGTCCACTGATAGGGGAGGTCCTCTTCCCCTTCCATCTGACCCTAGCTTATCAGGTCTCTTTAGGACTGGCTGCAATGTCTTTCTCTGTAGCCTAGTAAGGCTGCTCCTCCCTCGGGGGTGGGGGGAGAGGAGGTCAAAGAGCCAGCCATTTAGTTCATGTCAGAAATAGTCCCTCTTCCACTCACTAGGGAACCCACTTGGATACTGGGCTGCCATGGGCTACATCTGAGCAGGGGTTCTAGGTTGTATACATGCATGGTCTTTGGCTGGAGAAATAGTCTCAGAAAAGACCCCTCTGACCAGATATATTTGGTCCTTGTGGAGCTCCTGTCCTCTCCAGGTCATACTAACTCCCCCTTCTTTCATATGATTCTCTGCACTCCGTCCAAGGATTGTTTATGAGTCTCAACATCAGCTTTGATACACTGCTAGGTAGTCTTTCAGAGGCCCTCTCTGGTAGGCTCCTGTCCTGTTACTTGTTTTCTCCTACTTCCAATGTCCATCCCATTTGTCTTTCTAAGCGAGGATTGATCATCTAACCCCGGGTCCTCTTTCTTGTTTATCTTCTTTAGGTGTACAGATTTTAGTTTGTTTATCCTATCTTATATGTCTAGTGACCACTTATAAGTGAGTATATACTGTGTGTGTCTTTCTGCTTCTGGGATACCTCACTCAGGATGATATTTTCTAGATCCCACCATTTGCCTGCAAATTTCCTGATTTCCTTATTTTTAATTGCTGAGTAATATTCCATTGTGGAGATGTACCACAATTTCTGTTGAGGGACTTCTGAGTTGTTTCCAGCTCCTGGCTATTATGAATAAAGCTGCTATGAACATGGGTGAACAAATGTCCTTTTTGTGTACTTGAGCATCTTTTGGATATATGCCTAGGAGTAGGATAGCTGGATCTTGACGAAGCACTATTCCTAATTGTCTGAGAAAGTGCCAGATTTATTTCCAAAATGGTTTTAAAAGTTTACATTCCCACTAGCAATGGAGGAGGGTTCCCTTTTCTCCACAACCTCTCCAACATGTATTGTCACTTGAGGTTTTGCTCTTAGCCATTCTGATGGGTGTCAGGTGAAATCTCAGGGTCGTTTTGATTTGCATCTCCCTGATGGCTAAGGACATTGAGCATTTCTCTAAGTGTTTCTATGCCATTCTATATTCCTCTACAGAGAATTTTCTGTATCACATTTCAGTTAAAAAAGTAAAATTAGTTTTTAAAAGTTAAAAAGAAAGAAAACAAGTATTTTAGAGTGAAACACTAAAATGTTTTCAAGATGATCAGAAAAACTGTTATGATTATTATTCCACATATTCTTTCAGATTCTAATAACTGTGATTAGACAGGGTTTTATAGCCTTGGCTGTCCTGAACTGGCTTTGTAGACCAGGTTGGCCTTGAACTCACAGAGATCTGCCTGCCCCTGCCTCTGAAGTTCTAGGATTAAAGGCAGGTACCAACATGCCTGGCTATATTCTTGGATTTTCTTATGGTTTAGATATAAAATGTCCCTCACAGGCTCATGTGTTTGAACCCCAGCTGATGGCACTGTTTGGGAAGATGGTAGACCTCTGATAGGTAGGGCCTATCTTAAGGTAGTAGGTATCTGCTGGGTGAGGCATCACCTGGTTTATAATCAGGATCTGTTTCCTGTTCTCTCTGCCTCTTGGTATGCCAAGATGTGAGCAAACAGCTGCCAAAAGACATGCCTTCTCTGCCTTGATAGATTATATAACCTTTCAAATCTTCCTCCTTTAATTTGTTTCTAACAGGTGTTTATTTAAAGTAATGACAAAACTAAGTCCTGCATCGTTTTTTAGATTGTCAAAATTAAAAAAAAAAAAAACTTTCACTTCAATAGGGATTGGAGTTTGTTCCAGAGCCAAATTTGAGGAACCATGGCTCAGGAACACAAATTAGGTAACTCCAAATCCCATGCTCCAAGTTGGTAACAATTTGATGAAGTATTTATAGAAACAGAACAAAGTAACTCATAAGTCAAGACACTTTTCAAATATGTTAGTGGAAACAGTAGGTAGGTAGTTACATCATAGCAGGGAAAACTCTCCTGTCAGCCTTGGATACTATCTGATGGCATTTTTTGCCTCTGGTTGTTTGGAAACTAAGGGTATATTTGTACATGCCCAGTGGTCACATACAGAAGAAGGTAAAAAAAATAGCTATTAAGGTGGATGCAAATAGACCAGGACAATTTGTCTCTGGACTTGAAATATCTCAACTTCTTCACATTACTGAGGTTGAAATTTAGGTAATCAGCCTTGCAGAAGTTTCAGTGGAAGGCACTGTTCTTTTCAGGAGTGTTTGCTCACAGAATCCTCACTCCTGAACCAGGGATATGAGTTTATCTGACATAAAATGGCTTGGTGTTTGGAAGATACTGATACCATCAAGATCAGACAAAAAAAAGATAGTTTTAGAGTTCAGTCCTCCTTTGAGGGTACCAACTTATGCTTGTGGGTTACAGTGATCTTGTTATGTCTACCTTCAACTTATCTTCCTAACTATTTGCATGTTGAACTCTGAAATTCCAGCATCAGTCATGAAGGCCAGCCGTTGAGAGACAGTTTATCCAGCTCACACAATTGCCTAAGGTAAAAGTGTCTGTTACAAATGTTTTAAAATATTTTACACATGGAGACCTGGTGGTAAATGACTTTACAGTACTCAGGAGGCTGAGGCAGGAAGATAATGAGTTCAAAAGAATCCTGAGTTACATAGTGAGATCCTGTCTCAAAAATTATGCACACACATACACATTCACATATACAGAGAGAGACAAAGTCAGAGTTAAGAGAGCCAGAGAACAAGTGGTTCTACTTCTCAGACTGAGGCCTGACTTACACATAGAAACAAGTTTCTTTTTAAGTCTAAGTGGAGAAAGAAGATGATAATGATGAATAAGAGGACGTTTATGGTAGGCTCCTGTTCTGTTCCCTCTCTTCCACTGCTTCTGGTGTTTATCCTGTTTAAAGGCTCCACCAAACAGGGGATCAAAACAGATGCATGATCTTATGAAAGAAGGGGGAGATAGAAAGACCTGGAGGGGACAGAAGCTCCAAAAGGAGAGCAACAGAACCAAAAAATCTGGGCACAGGGGTATTTTCTGAGACTGATATTCCAATCAAGGACCATGCATGGAGATAATCTAGAGCCCCTGCTCAGATATAACCTAAAGGCACCTCAGTCTTCAAGTGAGTCCTCTAGTATGGAGAGCAGGGGCTATCTCTGTCATTTACTTGGTTGATCACTTCCTTGTGATGATGCAGCCTTGCCAGTCTTGAACAACAACAATAAAAAGTGCAAGAATATTTGTAATGTCCTGAAATTAAAATTTGACACTGTTGGGCATCCAGTTAAAATTATAGGTCATACTCAGATGTAGCCTGTGGTAGCTCAGTAACCAATTGGTTTCCCAAAGTGAGGGGAACAGGGACTATTTCTAACAGGAACTCAATGACTGGCTCTTTGGTCTCCCCACCCCCGAAGGGAGGAGCAGTCCTGTTAGGCCACAGAGGAGGGCTTTGCAGCCAGTCCTGAAGATACCTGATAAAACAGGATCAGATGAATGGGGAGGAGGTCCCCCCCCCATCAGTGGACTTGGAAAGGGGCACGGTGGAGATGAGGGAGGGAGGGAGGGAGGGACTGGGAGGGAATGAGGGATCGGGACACGGCTGGGATACAGAGTTAATAAAATGTAACTGATAAAAAAAAATAAAATTAAAAAAAAATACAAAAAACAAAACAACAACAACAAAAAGAAACTCAGTGTAACTATTTTTCTAAGTCTCTTCTCTTTTCCTTTATAAAATAAAGCACTGTAAAACAGGCAAAAAAAAATAAAATTATAGGTCATAACTAAAACATGATCAAACAAGACAATAAACAAAAAACCAACCTTAACTTATGAGACAATATATCTATCTGTCAAACACAACTCTAAACATGGGCAAACTTGTAATCTCAAAACTTGGGAAGCCAAGGCAAGAGGATCATGAATCAAATAATGAGAGCCTATCTCAAAAGTGAAACCATGCTGGATGTAGTGGCACATGCTGTTAGTATCCAGAATATACTGAAGGAATGACCCCAGAATCAAATAGTATGAAAACATCAAAGAAGTTTATTCTGCAGAGAATTCCAGCATGCTGGGGTCACCATCTTCACAAGATAGCAGCAAACCCAAGGGGACAGTAATGGCCCCCTTTTAAAGTCACAAAGTCTTTACACACAGGCATTCCTACTGTGGCTATGTGATCTTGATTGAAATTGGCTGGCGCTCATGGAAGCTGCATGAAATTATTGGGACTGGATGGCCTTTTGGAATTAAGTCCTCTCAATGCCTATAATCTTATTAGTTAGGAAGCAGAGCCAGGAAGATCAGGAGTTCAAGGCCACTCTCAGCTACATAGTTTGAGTCCAAGAGCCTCTGTCTCAAAAACAAAACAAAACAAGACACCCAGAAGAAAAAATGAGAAAGATATTGGAATTAGCAGACAAGTACACTAAAAGTAATAATAAGTATAGTCCATGTTATCTGAAAGCTAAGTAAAAGAGTGAATAATAGAAAAAGGAAGTAGAATTTCTACATATGAGAACTACATAATATAAGTTAAGACAGAGCACATGGATGTATTTATAATATGCCTGCAAATTATACTTCACAGCACAAAATAAATGTAATGATTTTTGATACTGGAACTCTACAAAAACTATAAAAAAATCATCCAAAGAGACAAACTATCAATGAACTGTGATAAATGGGATTGGTGCATTTAAAGTTTGTATGAGAGCCAGTAGATGAATATTTCACTAAATTTTATGAAACAATAAACCCACAAATTTAATGAACTTGAGTTTCAGTCAGGTGTTAAAAAATGTCTTGATTTTCTCAAATGAGTACCAGGGGTAATCACAAAATAATATGTTGTGTGAAAGAATAGCAATGCATTTAATATCACAAGTAGTATGAGATGACGCAAATAAATGAAAATGTAACCTGTCTTTTTCATGTTTGGGGAGATACTGCTGCTAATTCTGCAAAACAATGTACAGATTCAATGTGATCACCATTAAAATCCCAGTGTTTTCAGAAGAAAAAGCAGTATAGGCCTGGGAGTGATAATACACACCTTTAATCACAGCACCCAGGAGGCAGAAGAGGGCAGATGTTTGTGAGCACAATGCCAACATGCTTTATAAATCAAGTTCTGGGCCACTTGGGATTAAAAAATGAGACTTTGTCTCAAAAAAAAAATTGAAAGGAGCAAAAAGACATATATTACATGAAGTTCTCAAAGAATTATTTTAAAAGTACAGCACATAAGACACAAAATTCAAATTTACTATGAAATTTTAAGGAATTTTGAATATCACAAACACGTTTTTAAAAGGAACAAAGTTTGAGGATGGAGAGAATGGTTTCATGGTTAAGAGCACTTACTGGTCTTGCAGAGATCCTAGGTTCAATTCCCTGCACCCACATAGTAGTTCATAGCCATCTACAGTAACTCTAGTTCCAGGGGCTCCTGGCCTCCTTGTGTACCCACCTGTACCTGGCACATATATAAGCAAGCAGGTACACTTACATAATACAAAATTTAAGGGAACAAAGTTTTCCCTTCTCCTAAGATTCAGAAACATTTTGGAAGAGGGATTGGAACAGAAAGAATATAAGAGGCAGAGGTTGGAGAATACAGAGCTGAAATAGTATCTTCTGAAAAAAAGTAGGACCACTGCATTCGTGAAATCATAGCAAGTATTGTTACTTGCCCAAGACCTACACAAGATCAAGCCAATCAGCATTCTCACACTGAATTTCAAACTGCATTACAAAGCAATAATAATCAAAACAATGTGATGCAACACTTAAACAAAAAGACCAACAGAATGCAATAGAACACTCCAGATAAACTCCCACATATATTGTCAAGTAATCTTTTACAAGGTTGTGAACACTATTCTATTGGTGCTAGATAGACTCTTCAACAAATGGTTATGTGGCAACTGTATTTCCACATGAAAAACAATGAAACTGTGATCTTATTTTCCACTACATACAGTTAACTAAAAATGAGTTAAAGGCCTCAACATGTAGACTAAAAAAGTAAAATTAGAAAAATGTGATAATGTACATCAGGGACACAGACAATAGTGGAAAAGCAACATAACTTTGCAAATTGTATATGTGATAGGTTAACATGAAGACCCGTAAAATACATTTGAATGATATAAAAATCCAATGATCTAACTAAAAATGGAGAGTGATGGAGCTGGAAAGATGGCTCAGTACTTAAGAGTGCTTATTACTCTTGCAGAGTTCCCACATAGGGCAAAGATCATAACTGTGTGTAACCAGGTCCCCCTTCTGGCCTTTGTGAGTACCTGCTCCCATGTAACACACACATAGATATATATACACATCAAATAAAATTATAATAAATTCCCCTTTAAAAAAAAAAGGACAGTGATGAACATGAAGTCCCAGCATCTGGGATGCTGAGGTAGGATTATTTGGGCTCAGACACTGTTTGAGTGACAGACACTGTCTCAAAATAAGGCAAAGCCAAGTATGGTTGCACTCCTATCATCTTAGCATTTGAGAGGCTTCAGCAGGAGGGTTGCCATGAGTTTAAGGGCAGTTTGGATGGACTATACAGTGAGTTCTAGGTTGGCCTAGACTAAATGGCGAGATTATATCTCAAAATAACATAAAGGAAAGGAAAGAAAAGAAAGGAAAAGAAATGAAAAGAAAGAAAAGTAAAAATGAACAAAGGACTGAATAAATATTTTTTCCAAAGATGATATTGTTATGAGTAGTATTGTCAACTTGACAGGATCTAGAATTACATAGGGGACAGACGTCTGAACATGACTTTGAGCCACTTATCTGGATTAGGCTAAGCAAGGTGGGGAGACTTACTTTAATTGTGGATGGCATCATTCCATGGGCTAAGATTCTAGACTGAATATAAAGGAGAAAATGACCTTAGAATGAAAATTTATCTCCTTCTTCCTGTTTATGAATGCAGTTTGATGAGTTGTCTCAAGCCCTGCTACCAAGTTCCACCCATAATGGGCTATACCTCAAACTATGAGTCAAAATAAGCCCTTTCATCTTTTATCAATTGCGTTTATCAGGTACTTTGTCACAACAATGAAACAATTATTCAATATGGATATTATAAGTGTTCAACAGAGAAAGGAAAATTATCTTCAATATCCCTATTACAGAGATTTAACCACCAACCAAACAGCATGCACGGGCTGGACTTAGGCCCCCTACACATATGTAGCAGATGTTCATCTTGTTCTTCATGTGGATTCCCTAACAATTTGAGCATGGGCTACCTCTAACCCTATTACCTGCCTTTGGATACCTTTCCCCTAGCTGGGCTGCCTTGCTTGGCATCAGTGGGAGAGGATGCATTTTGTCCTGCTGTAACTTGATATACCAGGGTGGGTTGGGACCCTTGGTGAGAGGGCCTCCCCTTCTCTGAGGAGAACAGGAGTGGGAAATGGGGGAAGGGAACGTAAAAACTGGAATGGAAGGAGAGGAGGGAGCCTGCAATCAGGTTGCAAGGTGAATAAATAAAAAAATAAAATAAAAAAACTGATTATCAAAGAAATGAAGATTAAAACCACAATGAATTCGCTTCATACCCACTATCAGAAAATCATAAAATGACAAGTTATGGTAAGTAAGTAAATAAATAAGAGTAGTTGTATAGTTATTGTGACTCTAAAATGGTACAGCCACCATGAAAAAAAATAGTAAGATGTTCCTGAAATCATGCCTGTTCCTGTTTATAAAAACTATTTGTAAACTTTGGGCAGAGTGCAGGGAATCTTATGAAAGAAGGGGGAGATAGGAAGACTGGAAGGGTCTGGAGCTCCACAAGGAGAAGAACAGAACCAAAAAATCTGGGTTTAGGGGTCTTTTCTGAGACTGATACTCCAAAGAAGGACTATTCATGTATATTACTTAGAACCCCTGCACAGAGGTAGCCCATGGCAGTTCATTCTCCAAATGTGTTCCCTAGTAAGGGGAACAGGAGACGTCTCTGACATGAACTCAGTGGCTGGTTCTTTGATCACCTCCCCCTGAGGGTGGAGCAGCCTTACCAGGCCACAGAGGAAGACTATGAAAGACAGTCCTGATGAGACCTGATAAACTAGGGTCAGATGGAAGGGGAGGAAGTCCTCCACTATCAGTGGACTGGGGAAGGGCAATGGGAAGAGATGAGGGAGGAAAAGAGGGAGGGTGGGATTTTGGGAGGGGATGAGGGTGGGGCTACATCTGGGATACAAATAGTAATAAATAAAAATTATGTTAAAATGATTTATAATAGCATGAGTTAGAAGCAACCCAAATGTCCATTGATGCGGTATACAAAGACAGATAAAGTGTGGTAAAAACATACTATGAAATATTATTCAGTTTTATAAGAAAGAAAATTGGGGTTGGAGAGACAAGCCAAGTGCTTGGCATGCAAACATGATAATCTGAGTTTGATTCCCAGAAACTATGTGAAATGTTGGCCTTGGAGGTATGTGCTAGGATTCTAACACTGGGAAAGTGGAGACAGGTATATTCATAGGGCTCAATGCGCAAAGAGTCTAGCCTAATTTATGAGCCCTGGGTTCTTTTTTCCTCTTTTTAAAATTTATTTAATTATTTTACAGCCCCCACTCTCTCTCCTTCCAGTCCCACTGTCATACACCCTCCTCCTATTCCCATTCTTTGGGAGAAGCCCCCAAAGAGATATCAACTTACCCTGACATCTCAAGTGGACTATGTGTGTCCTCTCCCACAGGGGCCTGACAAAGCACCTCTGCTAGGGGAAAGGAATCCTAAGGCAGGCAAAAGAGTTGGAGACAGCCCCTACTCCCATTGTTAGGGAAAGTACACGCTGAGGTTCTAGTGAGAGACCTTGTATCAAAAATTAAGGTTTTTGTTCATTTGTTTGTTTCTGCTATTCCTTATTTGTATCCAGAACAACACCTATGTAGAGTTTCTGTGTTGGGACTTCGATAACCTTCCTCAACTTTGATAATCTTCCTCATCATCCTTGTTGAATGACAGCAAGTATCCAGTAGCCGTCTCCTGACTCTTCCTCCTGACATTCTAGAAGAAGAAGACAGCTCTACTTCCCTACAAAGGAGCTGGGCGTCATAGCCATGAAGTATGTATTGTACCTCTATCTTCTGGGGATTGTATTGACCCTGCTTTCCATCTTCGTTAGACTGATGGAGTCACTGGTGACCTTGTTGGAGAGCCCATTGCCTGGGATTTTCAGGATCACTAGAGGTCCACTAGTCAACAGAGCGCATCCCGAGCGCTTTTCGAGATCATCCATGTAGAGGAGTGCAATAAAACCTCCCTCCACTCTGTCCAATGTTTGGTTGTAAGTCTGCTTTGATACCCTGCTGGGTAGAGTATTTCAGAAGTCCTCTGTGGTAGGTTCCTGTCCTGTTCCTTGTCTTCTCAGGCTTTTGATGTCCATCCTGTTTCCCCTTTTGAGTGAGGATTAAGCATCTTCCCTAGGGTCCTTCTTGTTGTTTACTTTCTTTAGGCCTATAGATTTTAGTATGTTTATCCTATACTATGTGGCTAATATCCATTTATAAGTGAGTATATACCATGTGTGTCTTTCTGCTTCTGGGATACCTCAGTCAGGATGTTCTTTTCTAGTTCCATCCATTTGCACACAAATTTCATGATTTCTTTGTTTTTAATAACTGAGTACTATTCCATTATGTAAATGTACCACAGTTTCTTTATCCATGCTTTGATTGAGGAACATCTGGGTTGTTTCCAGATATTGGCTATTATGAATAAAGCTGCTATGAATGTAGTTGGGCGGTGGTGGTGGTGGGGCATGTGGAAATCCAAGATGGCGGTGATAAGCACGCACCGTTTTTTGAGAGGCAGAGGACCTGAAACTGAAATTGGTAAGTGGAGGGGCAACCAAAGCCAGAATTTAGACGTTTTGGCTTTCTGAAAGAGAAGAGAAACCACAGAAGTGAAGAACACTTATAGTTCAGATCAGGCATGGACTTCTCAGGGAATGGAGAGGGTCACTTCCCTTGTTCGGACCTCCCTCCTCCTCAGGGGAGCCTACACACACAGCACCAGTGAGATGAGCACAAAACTCACTGCCTGGGGACCGAGACAGTAGAGGCAGGGCAGCTGTACCCGCCCGCTGAACACACATCCGAGGAGCCCCCACCCCACTGAGCACCCTCTCGCTGAGCTCCTGCCCTGCCAGAGCTCCCGTCCCGCCCTGCCTAGAGCCAGCCACACCAGAGCTCCCGCCCTGCCCAGCAGAGCTCCCATCTGTGGAACTCTTGCCTTCAGAGCGCACGCCCTCCGAGTGCCCACCCCAGAGTCCCAGATCCACGGGTACAATCCTCCTCGGGTCCCACATCTATGAGTGGCAGTATTGACTCTACATGGCCTCCCAGCTAGTGACTGTATGAACCATCCAACCCATCAGTGGCAGAAAGCCAGCTGAACAGCCACCAAAGTCCAGCAGACCTGCAAAAGCACCCAGGTACACCAGGTGTTGGGCCACCAAGGTCTGTGGACCACTTTTGTGGCTCTCCAGGACCTACCAGCAAGCACCTAAACACCCCAGTTCTGCAGCTGCAGACTCCCTAGCCCAAAGGCTGCAGCACCACTGAGCTGACTGAGCTCAACCTGCCATATTTGACTCAGCAGGTCCAATCTGGCCAGTAGAGAACAGAAGGAACCCCTGTGTTTTTCAATTCAACCCACTAGAGAGTGAGTGCATCCTCAAGTGCCTACAGAACCCCAGATTCAGGGTGCTTCTAAGCTAGCAGGCAGATGTCAGACCCCTCCAATCCACACATCCACTGTGGGAAACAGGGCCTCATAGGACATTGAAGCCCCTGCTCTGTGGATCTTAGGCTCAGTGGAGTTTAGGCAAATAAGTTGTGGAACTCAGAGAAGAATACCAGTAGCCTGTAGGCCACTGACATACTCAGGGAATCTGTGCCCACAATCATCAACAACGCTTGTGATATCTTAAGTGCCTATGACCCTTTTGGTGCCTGCAGGGTGCCCCTCTCTCACAATGAAGGCCTCTACATTCTCTAGCTCCCTGTCCCTCAGGGTGTCCCATGCACAAGCATGCTCACACGTTTCCCTGCATGTGTCCTTCTGCGCCTGCGGACTTTCTTCCCACAGGTACAGCTGAAACACCAACGCACACACTGAAACCACTGGACCTCTCTGATTTTCCTGAAGAATTCTCCAGACACCATAGAAAGACCAGTCTGATCTGCAGAATTCCGGAACAAACAGTGAAAGCTACGGATAACCAAATGGCCAAGGGTTGGCAAAAGAACACATCCAACATAAATCAAGACATCATGGCTGTACCAGCAATCCCTAAAATTAATGGATACTCCAACTCATCGGAACACAAGAAAATGACTTTAAAGTTATGCTTATCCAGTTATTTGAAGCATATAAAGAGGAAACAAATGAATCTCTCAGAGAAATAGCCATTCAAATCCAGACAGTTAAAGAGGAAACGACCAAATCTCTCAAAGAATGTAGTTGAATAAATGTCCTTGTTGTGTGGTTGAGCATCTTTCAGATATATGAAAGAGGGTGAAAGACCTGGAGGGTCTGGTGCTCCACAAGGAGCAAAGGGGTCCTTTCTGAGACTGGTACTCCAACCAAGGACCATGCATGGAGATAACCTAGAACCCCTGTACACATGTAGCCCATGGCAGTTCATTCTCCAAATGAGCTTCCTAGTAATGGAAACAGGGGCTGTCTCTGACATTTACTCAGTGGCTGCCTCTTTGATGACCTCCCCCTGACGGGGGAGAAGCCTTACCAGGCCACAGAAGAAGACTATGAAATATAGTCCTGATGAGACCTGATAGGCTAGGGTCAAATGGAAGGGGAGTATGACTTCCTTCCCCTTTCAGTGGACTGGGGAGAAAAGGGAGGGAGGGCAGGATTGGGAGGGGATGAGGGAGGATACAAAGTGAATAAACTGTAATAAATAAAAAAATGAAAAAAAATTTAGAAAAACCTGGAGGGACAGGAGCTCCACGAGGAGACCAACGGAGCCAAAAAATCTGGGTCGAGGGAGTCCTGCAGAGACCAATGCCCCAACCAAGGACCATGCATGGAGAGGACCTAGACCCTGTGCTCAGATGTAGCCCATTGCAGCTCAGGCTCTATGTGAGTGGACTCAGTGGTTTGCTCTTTGATTACCTTCCCCTGGTGGGTCAACCTTGTCAGGCCATGGAGAAAGAAGATTCAGCCAGGAGATTCAGATCTCCTGTTGAGATATGATAGGCTAGAGTCAGACAGTAGGGGAGGAGGACCTTCCCTATCAGTAGACTAGGGGAGGGACATAGGGGAGAAGAGGGACAGAGGATAGGACTGGGAGGAGGAGATGAAGGAGGGACTTAAAGCCTAGATACAAAGTGAATAAATTGTAGTAATAAGAAAAAACTCCCTCCAGTCATCAGCCACACTTTGGCATACTAACGTCAGCATTTTTTCCAACCACATGTTCCATTTTCTAAGAGCCAGCATCAGTGTCTCCACAGAACTATTACTAGGCCTGGAAGGATCTTTTATGTATGTTCCTTACCCTGGAAAATAGCCTATTTAAAATACAAGTGTGAGTTTGTTGTCTGTGGCTATGGAATGGAGTAATCTCATTCTCCCAACCATTGCTTCCTCTGCAGTGTGGCTCTGAGATGGACGTCTATCAGCTTCAGCTCTTGGGAGATATGTTTGTTTGGGTATTGTCCTAAAGGACTCTTTAGGATATAAGTATCTTCTGAGTCTCTCCCATGAGAGCTGTTTGGAAAGCAAAGAGGTTGTGGGTGGACTGTGAAGAGAAAGGTTGGAACATTCAGTGTCCAGGTCTCAGTTGTACATTAAGTTTTTGTTCCAATGTAGTGTGCATGTGTTTGTATATAATGTCTAAAGAGGCTGTGAAATGATTAGGCCTGCTTAGGGTATGGGTGTTCCAGCCACTGTGTAGCTTAAATGAATTTTTCTAATGTAGTAAATGTGAATATGTATTTCAAAAATTTAAGTTGGGTCTAGGGTTTTAGTAGGTAAATGATTAGTCACCAAATGTGAGTTTGGATCCCCAGTATTTTCATATGATAGGTGGGCCTGGTGGCTTGCATATAATACCTAGAACAGTTATACAACTGAGCTCTGGGTTCGATTAAGGAGCCTTGCCTAAAAGAATGAGGCAAATAGCAATCAGGAAAAACTTCTGATATCTGCACACATTGTACATGTGTGCATGTGTGTGTATGTGCACACACATGCACTCAAGATTATCACATACAAACACACACACACACACACACACACACACACATATATATATATACATACATACAAGTGCCAAAAAAAAAAGGTGGGGATTGAGGAAAATACCAAATGTCAACCTCTGGTCTCTGCACTCATGGGCACACACATGTACCTGTGCACATATGAGCATGTATATACATATACACATACACATACACACCCGTGGAAATACTGACATATGCTCTAACATGGATAAACTCTGAGAATATGATGATAAATAAAATAAGCCTGTCACAAAAAGCAAATGGTATATTATTCCATTTACATAGGATAGCCAAGTAGTCAAATGCACTAATTTTGAGGTTGATACCAGTGTTTGGGAAGAGGAGGAGTTGTAAATGCATATAGGATTTCAAATTAGCAAGATTTAAATGAAAGCAAAAAGACCATCAATTTGAGAGGGGCTGAAGGGAGGGGACACATTGGAAGACGATGACATGGGGCTGGAGGAAGAAAAGGGAAGGATAAATGATATATTTCAATTAAAAACATATTTTTAAAAGTTCCAGAGCTGTGTTTCACAATGTGAATACACTATACCCACTTAAATATGTATTTAAAATAGATAAGGTTGGCAAGTTTTATGTATTTGTAAACATATTTTGAAATAAAGTCTCATTTTGTAGCCCAGGCTAGTCTAGAACTCACTATATAGCCCAGGTTAGCATGACAATTATGTGCTTCAGTCTCCTGAGTGCTAGGATTCCTGATATTAGCTACCACACATGACTTATATGAGATTTTTACTATGATGGAAACATAACCTGAGCAACTACAAGTATGCAAATTCATTTGCACAAGAATGCTCATTTGTAAAACAGAGTAGGATGGCTTTGCACACAGAGATGCTTTTCCACCAAGCCTCCCCACTCTTTCTCTTTCTCTCTGTCTCCCCCCGCAATCTCTCTCATTTTTCTCACACAAGACTCTCTCTCCCCCTCTCTTTCTCTCATCCACACAAGACACACATGCACACTCACAAACACTCTCTCACACACATATGCACACACCCTATCTCACATACACACTCTCACACATGCAAATAGAAAATAAAACTAGAAAAGCACATATTATCTATCTATCTTGAGTACATTTTATTTTGAATATCTAGAAGGTTGGATTACAGGACTCCTGAGGGGTTTTCTTTATGAGGAAAAACTTAGAAGAGGAAAGATAACATTGTATCGAAACTAATTATTGATGGCTGGACATATAGCTCAATGTTAGAACACTGATCTTCCACATGTGAGACCATAAGCTCTTTTCCCAGAACTGCAAAACAAAATTGAAAGAAATAGTTCTTGTGTTGGCTAATCATGGTTGTCAACTGGATTGCATCTAGAATCAACTAAAATCTAAGTACTTGAGTGTACCTGTGAGGGAAGATTGATTGGATCACTTCAGTTGAGAAGACACACCCTAAATCGAGAATATTTGAGATAGAAAACCCCACCCTAAATTTGTCACACTTTTTTTGTGGCAGTCCACATAAAAGGACATAGATGAAGGAAACTTTTTAGTTATTGCCTGCTTGCACTCACTCTCATTAGAAAGTTAATTCATACTGTTGCCAAGGCATTCCTTTACTGTAGTATAGTCTTCTTCCAGATTCCAGTGTAAACTGAAGCCTCTAGGAGTTTCCTAGTTCTCTGACCCCAAATTAGGAATACTATGGCATCTAGTTCCATGGAGTGGACAACTACTGATTCTTGGCCTTTTCCATCAGGAGACAGTAATTGTTGGATTGCCTAGACTACAGCCTGTAAGCCGCTCTAATAATCATTCATTCTATCAGTTATGTTCCTTTACAGAACCCTGACGAATACAGTTTTCTTTTCCTTTCTCTAAAATTCATTATAAACTCTCCTTACTCGCAGTTACCCTATTGGCTGATTCAGTGACCCATATACTCACTGATTTGATATTGGTCTTTCCCCTTGAGATACCTGATTCTCTATTATCATATCCTTCTTTGTGGGGTGTGTGTGTGTGTGTGTGTGTGTGTGTGTGTGTGTGTGTGTTTGTGCTCTAATTTCTTTATTACAGCGGGGCCAGGGTGAAGAGTTCAGGTGGGGAGTTTTTCAGTCCCTGCAAAGATTCTTGAGCCACTCTTCCAGGTCTGCATCAACATCAGCCAGGGCTGGCTGAGGCTGTGGCCTCTGCTTTCTTTCCACCAGCAGCCACACTGAGAGAGCTACCGGTGGAGGGAATGTTTGACAGCTTCTCTGTTAGTTTCAGTCAGAGCTCATCCAGTACCTGGGATACAACAGCATCACTTTCCTCTTCATCTTCCTCATTACCCATGGCATCGTCGATGATATCATTCATCATTTCTTCCTTCGTGTCCATATCATGTCCTTCTTAACAACAGATCACTGTAGTAACTATGCATTTATGGTCAGAATTTATGAGGTGGCATGAGCTCCAGGGTTCAAGGCCAGCCTGGGCTATGTAGCAAATGCCTGAAACAATAGGAGAGGTAGGTGTGGTTGTGCACAATTGTAATGCCAACATTTAGGAGGCTGAAGCAGGAAGAGCAAAAGTATGAGGTTAGCCTGGACTACATTACAAGATCTTGTCTCCCCTTCCAAAAAAAAAAAAATTGTTCGTAGATTATTTCTCAACCAGCTTCTCTTTATTATGGGAGGGTTCCATGAATCAGGTTCTTATCTACATCCCTCATTCCAGGGAGATATTGGACTACATAACTTAGCTTTCTTAGTAAACAGCTACAAGTTGCATTCTAGAATAGGCTCCTCCATAGCAGAGTAACCTATGAGTCTTGTCATCTGTCACCTGACACCTGTGCTTTGGTATCACCCAATGGAATTAAGGATGTGTGGATCTGACATTCTGTGTTTGCTTACACCATCTGTGTAAATAATAAATTGTGTTTATCCACTTCAGCTTGTTGTCATCATACTAGCCAAATCTCTGACAGAGTCTTGCAGCTGTTTCTGCTCAGGTATTTCTTAATCTCCTGAAAACCCTTCCATGTTCCACTGTGTAACAACATCACTTCTACCACCTCCTGAAAATCATGGGCAACGGGGCAAGTTATGATGGAGACATTTCTTGCCTCAGCTTTCTGGATACAAGGATATCAGAATGTGTAGGTGGTAGGCACAATCTATAGTTTGTATGAATATGTTCTTTGTTCCATTGGTTAGAAAGGTAATATTGCTCTCCAGGGAACATATGGACTATTTTAGAAACATATTTTTTTGGGGGTGGGCAATATGGGGTTTGAACCTAGGATTCATAAAAGGTAGGTAAGTATTCTATCGCTGATCTACAGACTTTATATCTGGAAACATTTTTGCTCATCAAATTAGGAGGATTGTGTAGTGTTGCCTAGTAGATAGAAGTTCTGTTTCTATGCCAATTCCATGCTGTTTTTATTACTATTGCTCTGTAGTACAGCTTGAGATCAGGGATGGAGATACCTCCAGATGATCTGTTATTGTACAGGATTGTTTTGGAAATTCTTGGGTTTTTTTTTTTTTTGTTTCTCCATATGTAGTTGAGAATTATTCTTTCAAGGTCTGTAAAGAATTGTGTTGGTATTCTGATGGGAGTTGCATTGAATCTGTAGATTGCTTTTGGCAGAATGACCATTTTCACTATCTTAATACTACCAATTCATGAGCATGGGAGATCTTTCCATCTTCTGATGTCTTCTTCGATTTCTTTTTTCAGAGACTTGAAGTTTTTGTTTTTTTTTTTTTTCCAAACAGGTCTTTCACCTGATTGGTTAGAGTCACCCCAAGGTACTTTATGTTATTTGTAGCTATTGTGAACATACTAAAATCTGTATACCTAAAGAAGATAAACAAGAAAGAGGACCAGAGGTAAGATAATCAATCCTCACCTAGAAAGACAAAGGGGATCAAAACTAGAAGTAGGAGAAAACAAGTAACAGGACAGGAGCCTACCACAGAGGGCATCTGAAAGACTTTACCTAGCAAGGTATCAAAGCTGATGCTGAGACTCATAAGCAAACCTTTAGCAGAGTACAGGGAATCATATGAAATAAAGGGGAGTTAGTGTAATCTAGAGGGGACAGGAGACCCACAAGGACCAAATATATCAGGGCACATGGGTCTTTTATGAGACTGTTTCTCCAACCAAGGACCATGCATGGATATAACCTAGAATCTCTGCTCGGATGTAGCCCATGGTAGGTTAGTACTAGGGTTCCCTAGTAAGGGGGACAAGGATTATTTCTGACATGAACTCAGTGACTGGCTCATTGAGCTCCCCCCCCCCCCGAGGGAGGAACATCCTTGCGAGGCCACAGATAAGGACATTGCAGTCAGTCCTGAAGATACCTGATAAGCTAGGGTCAGATGGAAGGGGAGGATGTCCTCCCCTGTCAGTAGACTTGGAAGCGGGCAGGGAGGAGATGAGGGAGGGAGGGTGGGATAGAGAGGGAAAGAGGGAGGGGGCTACGGCTGGGATACAAGTGAATGACCTGTGATTAAAATAAAAAAATAATAAAAATAAAAAAATAATAAAAGAAAAAAAAAAGAAGTTCAGGATGCTTCTAAGTATACTATAGTGCAAAGGGAAGCTGTCAAAACCATGAATTCTTCAGCCCAAGTATCAATAGCTACAAGACAGAGAAAATCTTAGGCTGGAGAAAGCTCACTTCAGGGCCAGCATGCTAACCCTAGAGTTCTAAGCACAAAGTCCCTTGATGTGTCACCAGTAGTGATGGTAAGTGTGGCTCTTCATGTTTATGCTCTTTTGTTTTGGATCTCATGTATTCTTGCTGAGGGCATGCATAATATAAAAGTTTTTATTCAATGAATGTACTCTATTCTGAAGAATGAGATCCTATATTCCTCACAGAGTACTGACAGTTATTGCTTTAGCTGTCCTTGAAAAGACAATTTGGCTATTCTGTGAACATGTGCACACCACACACACACACACACACACACACACACACACACACACCCTAAATACATATACTTATGCATAAACAACACCAACTTTCATAGTCGTATATGGTATGGAATATGTAGAGCTTATCATCGTAGGCTCATTCTTGTGTTTTCTTTGCTATATGGGAAAACCTTTGGTCTAATTTAACTTTCAGTGATATTACTTAACAGCTGATCATATGCTCTATTAAGAATTCAGGAAAAAATGTACTGGCCTGTGGTTAAGAAAGGCAAAATTAAGTCATGGATAAATACTTTTTGTTGTAAAAACAAATTTCTGGCACATCTAGAATATACATGGTACATGGTGGACAGTTTGTCGCTCTCAGGGTTTCTATTGCTTTGAAGAGGCACCATAACCATGGCAACTCTTAGAAAGGAAAACATTTAGCTGAGGCTGGTTTTCAGTTTCAGAGGTTTAGTCTGTCATCATGGTAAGAAGCATGGGAGCACACTGGCAGACATGGAGCTGGATAGTTCTGCATCTGGACTGGCAGGCAGCAGGAAGAGAGACACCGGGCCTGGCTTGAGTATCTGAAACTTTAAAGCCCACGTCCACAGTGACACAATTCCTCCAACAAGGCCACACCTCCCAATAGTGCCGTGGGCATGTGGGGGCCATTTTCATTCAAACCACCACAGACACGAAATGATCAGTGAATATCTGAAGAAACAGTGCCACTGAAGAGAGTCATGTTGGCTTTATTTGCTGGCAGTTTGGAAATTTAGAGGTATCAGCAACTAAGATTAGCTTGGGAAAGTATAAGTCCATTTTGTTAGTTCTATATTCAGTCCCCAAAGAGATATCACTTTAACTCCCAATTTTAAATTGTATTGCAAAGTTATAGTACTCAAAACATTATCACATTAGCATAAGAGCATACACATAGACCAGTGGAACAAAACAAAGGGTTTAAAAACAAACCAATGGACTTGTTCCATTAATTTAAAATTTTATTTACCTATTTTAGATTTTTAATATTTATTTTCATTTTATATAGAGTGTTTTTTTCCTCATATATGTCTGTGTACCATATGTGTGCCTGGTACCCATGGAAGTTAGAAGATGATGTTGGATCCATGAAACTGGAGTTATGCACACTTGTGTGCCCCTGAGTGGGTGCTGGCATCCTCTGCAAGAAGAAAAAGTGCTTTTAACCACTAAGCCATCTCTCCAGCCCCTGTACTATTAATTAAAAATAATTATTTGTTCTTACTGTATAGAAAGGCAACTGATATTTTTTGTCAATTAATGTTTAATCATTTAGTCTTGATGAATCGTTCAGGCTTCATGAGCTCCATAATCTTTTAGTATGTTCCTTAGGATTTTCATCACATAGAAGACCGAAAGAGGGAAAAGGTGTCATCCTCATCTTGTTCCTCACTTATGAATATGTGATCCCTTCTCCTCTTCCTCCTTACTTCCTTTTTCTCCTCTTAATCCTTTATGGTGTTGGGGATTAATTTAAGCATATGCTGTACCACCAAGCTACACTTTCTGACCTCATCTTTATTTTTGGCAGAAGTCAAAGCAGTTTTCAAAATCAAGTCTTATGAAGGCAGATATCTTTTCTATGAACTAAGAGGTTAATGAAGACTTATATATTTTCTTTGGTAAAGATAAACAGAACTCACCAAGTGTAGTGGAAGGTTTGGTTTCTTAAAAATCTCAGTTATGTTATGTAAATGTGTTTTTGTTGTAATCCTAAGTGTGTGATGTGAGAGTGCTTTTAGTTTATCCATAGCTGATAACAACTTGTGAGAGGGTGTGGTATATTTGTCAGCTGGAAACTGTCTGGTGCAGGGGGAATGGTTTTTGCCAGCTGAGAAAAATCCTTGTGTGGACTCTGAGAAGATATAATTAGGAAGAGAGAGAGAGAGAGAGAGAGAGAGAGAGAGAGAGAATACTTCTAGAGAGAAACACTCCAAAGAAGGCTTCAAGGAGGCTGCTGCTGATTTGTTCCACTGCTGCTGTTTACTGTTTGAATGGACTGCTAGAATCCTGACTATAAAAAGTGGAATTGCTCCAAAAAATTGAGGCTAAAGAAGGCTACATCGCCTGTCCCTCCTAACCTTCTTTTTCTCCTACCTAGGGTTGGAGTTTGAAGGGAGGTAGAGGCGTTTAGGAACCCTAAATAAAGTAGGTTTAAAAAATCATCTCTGGGTCTATGCCTTGCAGTATGTTTATCCTGTACTATATGGCTAAAATACCCTTATAAGTGAGTACATACCATGTATGTCTCTCAGGTCTGGGTTACCTCACTCAGGATTATCTTTTCCAGGTCCATCCGTTTGCCGGCAAATTTCATGATTTCCTTGATTTTATAGCTGAGTACTATTCCATTATGTAAATGTACCACAGTTTATTTTATTTTTTAAATATTAGTTATAGTTTATTAACTTTGTATCTCAGCTGTAGTCCTCTCCCTCATTACTTCCCAATCTCACCCTCCCTCCCTCATCTCCTCCCATGCCCCTTTCCAAGTCCACAGATAGGGGAGGTCCTCCTCCCCTTCCATCTGACCTTAGCTTATCAGGTTTCTTCAGGACTGGCTGCAATGTCCACCTCTGTGTTCTAGCAAGGCTGCTCCTCCCTCGGGGGGAGGAAGGTCAAAGAGCCAGCCATTGAGTTCATGTCATCTGTTCTTCAGTTGAGGAACATTTGGGTTATTTTCAGATTCTGGCTATTATAATACAGCTGCTATGAACATAGTTGAACATGTCTCCTTGTAGTACGGTGGGGTGTCTTTTGACTATATAACCAGGAGTAGTATAGCTGGGTCTTGAGATAAAGCTAGTTCCAATTTTCTTAGGGAGTCGTGTGGAAAAGTGGGAGGAAAGAGAAAAAGACCTGGAGGTGACAGGAGCTCCACAAGAAGACCCACATTGTCAACTAACCAGGTTCCAGAGGGCCTTGCTGAGACTGAACAATCAACCAATGACCATGCATGAACTGGACTTAGGCCCCTACAAAGATGTAGCAGATGGTCATCTTAGGATTCATGTTGGTCCTCTAACAAGTGAAGTGCGGACTACATCAGACATGGACTCACTTGCTAACTTTTTAATCATTTTCCCCTGGCAGGACTGCCTTGGCAGGCCACAGAGTAAGAAGACATTTTCAGTTCCGATGCACCTTGATCTGGTGTGGAAGGGAAAGGTCCTTGTTGTATACTTAGCATATTTTGAATATATGCCTAGGAGTGGTATAGCTGGATCTAAAGTAGCACTATTCCTAATTGTGTGAGAAAGCACCAGATTGATTTCCAAAGTGGTTGTACAAGTTTTCATTCCCACCAGCAATGGAGGAAGGTTTCAGAATGTGTTGTCACTTGAGATTCGATCATAGCCATTCTGATGGGTGTAAGGTGAAATCTCAGGTCATTTTGATTTGAATTTCCCTGATGGCTAAGGACGTCGAGCATTTCTTTAAGTGTTTCTCTGCCATTCTGTATTCCTCTACTGATAATTCTCTGTTTAGCTCCGTACACCATTTTATAATTGGATTACTTGATTTGTTGGTGTTTAACTTTTTTGAGTTTTTTATTTATTCCAGATATTAGCCCTCTGTCAGATATAGAGTTGGTGAAGATCCTTTCCCAGTCTGTAGGCTGTTTTGTTCTTATAACAGTGTCATTTGCTTACAGAAGCTTTTCAGTTCCATGAGGTCCCATTTATTGATAGATGACCTTAGAGCCTGTGCTGTTGGTCTTCTGTTTGGGAAACTGTCTATGTGCCAATGAGTTCAAGCTCTTCCCACTTTTTCTTCTAACAAGTTTGGTGTGTCTGGTTTTATGTTGAAGTCTTTGATCCACTTTGACTCTACTTATGTGCAGGGTGATAAGTATGGATCTATTTGCAGTTTTCCTACATGTAGATATCCAGTTAGACCAGCACCATTTGTTGAAGATTCTGTCTTTTTTCCATTGTATGGTTTTGGCTTCTTTGTCAAAATCAAGTATTCATAGGTATGTGGGTTTATTTCTGAGTATTCTGTTTGATTCCATTGATCCTCCACACTGTTTCTATGCCAGTATCATGTAGTTTTTATTACTATTGCTCTGTAGCTTGAGATAGAAATGGAGATACCTCCAGACGATCTGTTGTTGTACATGATAGTTTTAGCAATTCTGTTTTTTGTTTGTTTGTTTGTTTTTCCATATGAAGTTGAGAATTCAGGAATGGAGATACCTCCAGACAATCTGTTGTCGTAGAGTACAGTTTTAGCAATTCTGTTTTTTTTTTTTTCATATGAAGTTAAGAATTGTTCTTTCAAATTCTGTAAAGAATGGTGTTGATATTTTGAAGGGAATTGCATTGAATCTGTAGATTGCTTTTGGCAAGACGGCCATTTTCACTATGTTAATCCTATGGATCCATGAGCATGAGAAATCTTTCCATCTTCTGATATTTCTCTCTTCAGAGACTTGAAGTTTTTTTCAAATAGGCCTTTCACTTGCTTGGTTAGAGTCACACCAAGGTATTTTCTGTTATTTGTGGCTATTGTGAAGGGTTTCATTTCCCTAATTTCTTTCTCAGCCCTTTTGTCTTTTGTATAGAGGAGGGCTACTTTTTTTTTAACTTTTATTAATTACATTTTATTCATTTTGTATCCCCCATAAGCTCCTCCCTCTTCCCCTCCCAATCCTACCCTCCCTCCCACTTCTTCACAAATGCCCCTCCCCATGTCCACTGAGAGGGGAGGTCCCCCTCTCTTCCCTTCTGATCCTAGTCTATCAGATCTCATCAGGAGTGGCTGCATTGTCATCTTCTGTGACCTGGTAAAGCTGCTCCCCCCTCAGGGGGAGGTGATCAAAGAGCAGGCCAATCAGTTTATGTCAGAAGCAGTTCCTCTTCCCATTACTATGGAACCCACTTTGACACTAAACTGCCATGGGCTACATCTGTGCAGGGGTTCTAGGTTATCTCCATGCCTGGTACTTGGTTGGAGTATGAGTCTCTGGGAAGACCCCTGTGTTCAAATTTTCTGGTTCTCCTGCTCTCCTTGTGGAGTTCCTGTTCTTTCCAGATCTTACTATTTCCCACATCTTTCATAAGATTCCATGCACTCTGCCCAACAATTGCCATAAGTCTCAGCATCTGCTTTGATAGTCTGCAGGGCAGAGCCTTTCAGAGGCCCTCTGTGGCAGGTTCCTAACTTGTTTCCTGTTTTCTTCTTCTGACGTCCATCCTCTTTGCCTTTCAAGATGGGGATTGAGCATTTTAGTCAGAGTCCTCCCTCTTGATTAGTTTCTTTAGATGTACAGATTTTAGTAGGCTTATCATATATTATATGTCCATATGAGTGAGTATATACCATGTGTGTCTTTCTGCTTCTGGGACAGCTCACTCAGGATGATCCTTTCCAGGTCCCACCATTTACCTGAAAATTTCATGATTTCCTTATTTTTCATTGCAGAGTAATACTCCATTGTGTAGATGTACTACAATTTCTGCATCCATTCTTCAGTTGAGGGGCATCTGGGCTGTTTCCAGCTTCTGGCTATTACAAATAAAGCTGCTACAAACATGGTTGAGCAAATGTCCTTATTGTGTACTTGAGCCTCTTTTGGATATATGCCTGGGAGTGGTATGGCTGGATCTTGAGGAAGCGCTATTCCTACTTGTCTGAGAAAGTGCTGGATTGATTTCCAGAGAAGTTGTACAAGTTTACATTCTCACCAGCAGTGGAGGAGGGTTCCTCTTTCTCCACAACCTCTCCAGCATGTGTTGTCACTTAAGTTTTTCATTTTGGCCATTCTGATGGGTGTAAGGTGAAATCTCAGGGTTGTTTTGATTTGCATTTCCATAATGGCTAATGAGGTTGAGCATTTCTTTAAGTGTTTCTATGCCATTCGATATTCCTCTACAGAGAATTCCCTGTTTAGCTCTGTTCCCCATTTTTTAATTGGATTACTTGGTTTGCTGCTTTTCAGCTTTTTAGTTCTTTATTTATACTGGATATTAGCCCTCTGTCAGATAAAGGATTGGTGAAGATTCTTTCCCAATCTGTAGGCAGTTGTTTTGTTTTGATGACAGTGTCCTTTGCTTTACAGAAGCTTTTCAGTTTCATGAGGTCCCATTTATTGATTGTTGCTCTTAGAGCCTGTGCTGTTGGTGTTCTGTTCAGGAAGTTGTCTCCTGTACCAATGAGTTCTAGGGTTTTCCCCACTTTTTCTTCTAACCGATTTAATGTGTCTGGTTTTATGTTGAGGTCTTTGATTCACTTGGACTTTAGTTTTGTGCAGGGTGATAAATTTTTTTTTTTTTTTTTTTTTGCCGTTTGTATACCAGAGGAGAGCTTTGGATCCCATGAGACTAGAGATATAGATGTTTGTGAGCCACCACGTGTTTGCTGAGACCTGAACTCAGGACCTCTGGAAAAGCAGCCAGTGCTCTTAACCTCTGACACATCTCTCCAGCTCCAACATACATTCTTTCTACCTCTAGTTCTTTAGGCCTTTTATCATGGCCAGTTTGTCTGGTTGTTTGCACTTTTGATGCTATGGATAAAAATGGCCAAACCTGCAGTGTGTAAATACCAGAGCAAAACACAAATGCGGTTTACACACCCTCCTACCCCCGCTCATCTACTTAACATCAACAGATCCCAAGGGCTAAGGTACCCGGTTCATCTTGAGGAGGATGCAAGGCTGTCCAATAGAGTATCCAAAAGTAGGGTCCTCAAGTTCAGAGCAACTCTTCAGGAAGGAGCGCTTAAATTGGTAGGCCTTCTTGTCCTCATCTTCATCTCCATCTTGGATGAAGTACTGTCCCGGAGGACAATCTACATTCATTTCCTCTTGAAGACTATCATTATACCCTACAGCATGTGTGGGTGGCAAAGGGTTGTGTTAGAGAGGTGTTAGGGGAAGCCCATGCTTTCAGTGGTTTTCTCTAATTCTCTTTGCTCATATATGCTTGTACTCCTTCAGAAGTTCACTTGTTCTGCCTTAATCCCTGTGGACTGGTATAAGGTACTCAAGGGATATTTCTAGCAGCATCCTGCTAGGACGGTGGTTCTCAATGAACTATAGAAATGATCCCTGAACAAGTCAGGAGTCTGACACAGAGGACCTCTGAAAGGCTCTGCCCTGCAGACTATCAATGCAGATGCTGAGACTTATGGGCAACCTTTGGGCAAAGTGCAGGGAATCTTATGAAAGAAGTGGGAAACAGTAAGATTTGGAGAGGACAGGAACTCCACAAAGAGGGCAACAGAACCAAAAATTCTGAGCACAGGGGTCTTTCCTGAGACTGATACTCCAACCAAGGACTACGCATGGAGATAACCTAAGACCCCTGCACAGATATAGCCCATGGAAGTTCAGTATCCAAGTGGGTTCCATTGTAATAGGAACAGGGACTGTCTCTGACATGAACTGATTGCCCTGCTCTTTAATTACTTCCCCCTGAGGAGGAAGCAGCATTACCAGGCCACAAAAGAATACAATGCGTCCACTCCTGATGAGACCTAATTGACTAGGATCAGAAAGAAGGAAAAGAAGATCTCCCCTTTCAGTGGACTTGGGGAGGGGCAGGCATGCAGAGGGTGGAGGAAGGGAGGGATTGGGAGGGGAGGAGGGAGGGAACCACAGGGGGGATACAAAGTGAATAAGTGTAATTAATAAAGAATTAAAAAAAAAAAAAAAAGAAATGATCCCTGAATGTATAGTCTTGGCTCTCAACCTTCCTAATGTTGTGGTCCTTTAATTCAGGTCCTTATGCTGTAGTGAGTGACCTCCAACCATAAAATGATTTTGTTGTTATTTTATAACTATAATTTTGTTACTATTATAAATTGTAATGTAAAAACCTGATATACAGGGTATCTGGTATGTGAACCCTGTGAAAGCATTGTGACGCACAGGTTAATAACCGCTTATTTAGATGATCATGTGGGTTCTATCCTTAAGTCTCCTTATGTGTTGAATTGTACTTATTGATTAATATATTGTGAAACAATTTTGCATCCCTAGAATGAAACCAATTTAGGCATTCGACGTGATCTTTTTAATATGTACTTGAATTCAATTTGCAGGAATTTCATTGAGAATTTCGGCATCTGTGTTCATTAGGAGAATGTGGTATAATTCTCTCTTTTGTTGTGTCTCTATGCAGTTCCAGAATCAGGATAATGTCAGCTCTTAGAATGATCTGTTAGTGTTAATTCCGTTAATTCCCTTTTTGTTTTATAGAAAGTTTGAGAGGACTCAAATTTTTATTCTTCGCTTGAAGTTTCAGGAGAAGCCTTTTTGCTTTTCGAGGTACCATTTGTCATTAGGGTATTAGACTCGTAATGCTGTCAGCCTTGTGGACTATCTTGAATATGGAGCCTAATAGAAAGCAGAAGGGAGACCTGTAGAAAGAAAGCCTAGAGAGTCCCTAATGACATATTTGAGTTTCTGGACATGACTTATAGCAGAAGCTAAATTATATTCAGACTTCACAGTCCCTTTTGTTCCTTCAGTAAAATTGGATTTTGTTGCTATTGGTGTTCAGTGGTTTGTTTTGTCATGAGCAAGCAAAATAATTCAAAATGATGTACCAAAGTTTACTGGATTAGAGAAGTAGGGTCATTTAAAAAGAGAACGGATACTAAAGAACAGAGAAAAGCTCCCTACAATGGTAAAGCTGATGCTTTTGACTGTACAGGCACAGAAAAGAGTGATTATAAAGGCAAAATTGACCCCATGACTGAAGTTGGTTTAGTGACTGATTATTTTTTTTGCAGGCTCCAAAGAATATTTACACAGAACCTCCACCTGACAGCTGTGCTAGGTACCTGCTCGTTAATCTTCCAGATACACTGTTTGCCATTCTGAATTCTGGATTCTTTCCTGGGAGGCTGACCTGCATGAATCACATCAATAGCTTCTATTTTTGTTCCCTTGGTCTGACTGAGCAAGGAGCCAGAGGGAAGATTGAGTGTGTATTCTTTTTATTCCTCTCTAAATGACCACCTATCACCTAGCACCTCTTAATCCTTCCATGAAGCCACCACTCTCCTCCAGACAGACAACTCTACATGTCCCAAACCTGCCCCTGAACCACAGGCTCTAGGAGTGGCAAGTATTCCTCCATTACTAGGCTGGGTCACTGTGCTATTTGCATTTCCTTACATCTATGCTTTCTATAAATGATCCCTTTGTAACTGAACCTTCTATTTACTGTCAAGTTGCCTATTGCTATTTACTTCTTATTGGGACTCTGATTAATGCTAGATTCAGCAATGAACCTGTAAGGCGATGTATTCTGGAGAGAAAGCTTCCAGGCTTATCCTGTCATGCCCTTCTTAAACCTTGTGGATATCCCTATCAAATACTTTTAGCTTCTGCTGTACTACAGAACTTTGTGCAGTAGTCTTTCAACTTCTTCTTCCTTCTGTTTTGCATTCATCAAGCTTGTCTACCCTCACTGTCCCTAACACACATTCTCACTCTATCTCATCCCTCTCTCCTCTTTTCCTCTCCTCTTTTTTTCTTCTCCCTCCCCACCTTCGTCCCTCTCCTCTCCCACCCCCAACACAGGCATGCATTTAAAACTTTTCTGCCTGGAGTAATGCACAGTGTAAATCGCATTTTTGTATTATTTAAGTTACTTTACTGCATACAGATATTTTAAGGGAAACAGTAAAAGGACAGTCTCTAGTGAATAGCCAAAACCAGGAAAATATATATTTTTTCCTTTCTTAATATATCCCAGATCAAATATATCTTCACCTGAGGATACTTTCAAGGAAATAAAGTATCCCTACTGTAGCCCAGCCTCTAAGTTGAATACACAAGGACCTCAACATAAAACCAGATGCCCTAAATCAATTGGAAAAAAAAGTGGGGAACAGCCTAGAACTCATTGGCACAGGAGACAACTTCCTGAACAGAACACCAACAGCACAGGTTCTAAGAGCAGCAATCAATAAATGGGACCTCATGAAACTGAAAAGTTTCTGTAAAGCAAAGGATACCGTCATCAAAACAAAACAACTGCCTACAGATTGGGAAAGAATCTTCACTAACCCTTTATCTGACAGAGGACTAATATCCAGTATATACAAAGAACTAAAGAAGCTGAAAAGCAGCAATCCAAGTAATCCAATTAAAAAATGGGGAACAGAGCTAAACAGAGAATTCTCAACAGAGGAATATCGAATGGCAGAAAAACACTTAAAGAAATGCTCATCCTCATTAGCCATCAGGGAAATGCAAATCAAAACGACCCTGAGATATCACCTTACACCCATCAGAATGGCCAAGATGAAAAACTCAAGCGATAACACATGCTGGAGAGGTTGTGGAGAAAGGGGAACCCTCCTCCACTGCTGGTGGGAATGTAAACTGGTACAACCACTCTGGAAAGCTATCTGGCGCTTTCTAAGACAATTAGGAATAGTGCTTCCTCCAGACCCAGCTATACCACTGCTAGGTATATACCCAAAGTTTGTTCAAGTACACAAAAAGGACACTTGCTCAACCATGTTTATAGCAGCTCTATTTGTAATAGCCAGAACCTGGAAACAACCCAGATGTCCATCAATGGTGGAGTGGGTACAGAAATTGTGGAAATATTTGTTTTTAACTGCCATGTCCAAGACAGATTTACTCTGGGAGACAGTTTGTGTGGTCAGATAGTCCTGGAAGTCGCTAATCATTGAATGTTTGCAGAGTTTCTATTTAGATCTTGGTTTCATTCCTCTTTCTCAAAGCACCATGCTGCATATAAAAAAACTGAACAGTTTATAGCAGGATTCAACCTTGAAAAAGGAAGATACTGGCCATGATGGAGCCAAGGCAGGAAGATTGTGGCTTCAAGACCAGCCTAGGATTACAGTTGCTGTTTAGAAAAAGGGGTGAGATAAAAAGACAAAGTAAGGCTGCTATAACAAAGAAGTCTTTGAAAAACTAGGAAATGGATACTGGAAAGAAAAACGCCTTCAAATAAAACTGATTTTAACTTCATGTCCCTAGAAATAAGTAGTTCCCAACCTGTCGGTCATGACCCCCTTTGCAATTGAACAACCCTTTCCTAGGGGTCACCTAAGACCATTAGAAAACACAGATATTCACATTATGATTCATTATAGTAGCAAAATTACAGTTATGAAGTTGAAACAAAAATAATTTTATACACGAGGAACTGCATTAAAGGGTTGCAGCATTAGGAAGGTTAAGAACCACTGCTATAGATAAAACCCTAAGAGTTAAGAAAAAATATTGAGAGGAAAACCAGTCTTCAAATAATAGGTTGTCAGTTGTCAGGCTTTTTCCCCAATATAGCTTGCTGACCAATATCCCTGCAGAAAAAAAAAAATCAATGATATGGTCCATAAAGAGGAAATCACGCACAGCTTTTAAATTTCTTTTATTGTTGTCACCAACTCCCCAAGTTAATATAAACATTTTCTGTATGAAGAATCCGAGTAAATGGATGCCTAAGAAAGATTACCTTAGAATTATGATTTCAGAGGAGTGAAAGTGAAAAATCATACACAAAATATAGCAAGAACAAAACCGTGAAGCCATCTGGAAGTAGTATTTCTCATTGACAATCAAGTCAAACCAAGTGCATTTCAACAGTTGGTATACAAATAAAGTCCTGGTACAGCACAGTATGGGAGCCTGTCTAAATTAACCAGCTAGAAGATTACTGAATAGTTTGAATCTTTGAATGAACACACTCATTAATCCAGTTCTGTATAATATCCAGTTTTGTATAAGAAAGCTGTTTTGTTCATGTTCCAGTTGACAGCCCAAACTGTCTTAGTACTTTCAATACTTCTTTCAAATTGTGGACGTGACATTAGCCACTGAATGAGAAACACTTATGACAAAAATCATTCCTAATTCCTTATCTAATAGTTAAACATATTCAACAGGGCCATGTATTACGTATAAAATATAGCACCAGTAGTTGAATTCCTGTGAAATGTTAACTATTTAAACTCAAGTTTGACACATTTCAGAATGTTTGGGATATGGTCTATTGATTTTCGAAAAGATGGTATTTCCTGGGAGGCAGCAGCTCCAAGTAGAAAGAGCACTGGACCTGGAGTCAGATGTAATGCAGGTTGTTTTTCCTAAAGATCTTTTCCAGATCAGATGGTGTATACTCTTTTGCTATTAAATCCTGATAATTTGGTTGAGGTAATTTTAAAATGGTTTCAAGTTGTCATTTTCATTTTACTAGTTTTCTGTTCAAAGCATAGGAAACTTAAACTTGTTGAGGACATAGATTCAGAGGAGTCAATTTCTTTGTATTTGTGTGTTATGTAGCCCTGCTGTCCTGCTCATCTGTTGCTTGTTAAATGCTGTCTGCCCCTCACTAGTCTATGGAGGAGATTTAGAAGGGGTCTGTAAAAGAGAATTCCAAGAGCAATAGCAGTTCACAAGACCCAGACAAAAGCACCAAGTTAGGAGCTAGATTGGTGTGTTTGCCAAACCGGCTCAAGTTCCCAACTCATTTAGTAAATACTTCCTAAATGAGTTCAATTAAGCAAATGTTGCTTTTGTTTTAGGATTCCTTCTCTTCTACTCTACACATGTTCATATCTCCACATCAGTGTCTGACCAGAAGAAACCACAAGGTAAAACTGTCCCAAAGTGATAAAAATATCACTATCTTACTGGCTTTAGCCAAGCTGGAAATCCTGGGCTCATTTGTTTGTTTGTTTTTTGTTGTTGTTGTTTTCTCTTCCTTCAACCCCATTCCCATCTTGGTCTTATCCTCTCTGTCTTAGATTCATCCTTGATGTCATGATACCCAAATGCTCTTGATCAAATGCAAATGTGCTCACAGAGATTTTCTGATTAAAACACTTTAGAGACTCCCTTTCGCTCAACATCCCTGAATACTCATGAAATCCGTTCTCTGAGCTCTCATGTGAACAGTTTAGAGTTACCAAAGCTCATGATTTCTTCATGTTTAAGATTCTGAATGTGTAATTTCTTCTGCTACTTTCTCAGTCAGAGAGAGTTATTGTCCCTCACGTTCCCCATAGCATTTCCATACAATATTTTTACATCTCTTGTCACCTTATATTACAGTTACTTCTTGTCTTCTGCAATCAGTCTTCCAGTTCCCTATTTTGGAGAAACTAACCCTTGTAGAGTAAAGTTAGACTCTGCCAGCTTGTGAGTGGAATTTAAGCTTGCATTGGACCCTGAGATACTCTGTTAGTCTGTAATGCTTGCTTCTTCTTTTTGTCCCACCTCTCCCCCCTGGTGGAAGTGTTAAGAAGCAATTGGAATGGTCACATGGCCAAAGATAAAACAAAGCAACTTGGCTGATCCACAACCTGGATAAACATCTGCCTCATGTGATTTTTTTTAAGTAACTGCAAAACTGGCTGATGAGCATTGGCTTCAGGGAGGCCTGGCAGGAACTTTCAGTCCGGCCATGTATTAGTTGGAGAACCGTAATTTCAAACCCCAAGATTTGTAGCTGGGGGTCAAGGCACCCATCCCTGCTGATCTCAAAGAAAACTACACATCTATCAAGCAAATGGGCCAAGAAGATTTGACCAAAGAGCAATTTTCATGTTTTCTCTTCAACCTGGAGTGGAGAAAAAAAATCTGTGTTTGGCTGATTATACTACAGAGCAATAAAAAAATCAAGCATCCCCCTATGCTAACAGTTCTCCCCAGTTGCACCAGGATCTAACTCCCTCCAGAAAAACGTCTCAAAGAAGGTCTTCATCTCTAGCCCAGATCACTGACGTGTTCACATAGCTTGTTGTTCTGAAAATAATGGAGTCTTTGAATCAGTATCTCATCACCTATGGGAGACAGCTGAACTTTCAAGCCGCTCTCCCAACCCCAGCCCCCAGATATAAAGTTCTGATGAGAGAGTAGTAGTCTGGGTTGGTCTGATATTGATTTCTAAGGAAAGACTTTGACAAGCAGTTTTAAAGGTGTGGTGGGTGGTAAGATTATCCACCTGGCTGGGAATAAAATCACCTCTAAAACCAACACATTATGTTTTAGAAAACACGATAGACATTCTTCTTACAAAGGTGAATGTTATCAGATACATATATATATATATATATATAGTGAGACTTCTAGCAGCAAGAACAGGTCTGAATTTGAAGTGAAGGAAAGGAAATTAATATAGTCTGTTTGTCATCAGGAAAGATGACATTTAAAAAAAAACACCAAGCAGATCCCACAGTATCACTTCAAACACACATCAAAGGCAAGGAAAGATGATCTGCTGTGTTAGGTGTTCATCTGGCTGTATCTTAACTGAAGAAAAAGAAACTGAGGTGCTACCAGGGATAACACAAAATGAAACAGAATCAGAACCGGTGGGAATGGCTCCCTGGAGTTCCTAGGTTTCTATGTTCAGTGTAAAGATTATTCTCCCCACAAAACGATCATTGATGACATCATTTATAATGCCTTTGCCCTTCAGTCGGCACTGGACAGGCACTGCTTGGTTCTTCACCACGTCTGTAAAATGTATTGCCACCAGGGGGGAGGTGTAATTAACCTGTAGGTGAAAGAACAATGAATTCTAAATGGGCCAAGGTGACAGCAAGGGTAGGGGCTGGTGATCAGATACTCAAGGCTGGTTAGGTTAGCCTCAGCAAAGGGAACCGTGCAGGTTTCACGATGCCATGTTACAAATGACCACAACAACTAGGATACCTTCCCTGCTTTTGAGAAATTGCACAGCTGGCTTATAATTTAATGTCAAAATGTCTGCTTATTCTCAGGAGAAAACAAATCTTGACTCAGAATGGTTTGATTTTATGGATACCGGACCATAAATCCAACCAAAACGAGTATACATCAAAATACCATACTGGAGAAGAAGCCTGCACTGGCCCTTTATGTGTAATGGGAGAAACAGGAAAGTATTATTTGGACATAAAACTCAATGTTAAAAATCTGTCTTCCTGCCTTTGCCACTAATTAACTGTGTGACTTTGGGTAAGTTCCTTCCCCATTCTGAGCCCCAATTTTCTCATATGAAAACTGAAGTGTTTAGATGAGACTATGTATGACAATGTTTCAGATTTGCAAAGATCATGGTCATTAGAAATGTGTGGAGGGAGCTCCTCTCTGCCCCCACACCCCATTATAGTATATATCAACTCATATGTCTGTTACTGCCACTGCTTTCCAGTTTTCAAAAATCCCAGGTAGCCCTTCCTTTGTCTTGGAGCCCTTTATGACACAGGAGAAGGAAGGATACTGCTTACGTGAGTCAGTTTGCCATAATAAGGGTAGTAGCGGAGATCAAAAGAAGCCGACTCTGGGTAGTAATTGATGGATCTTATGTCATTCTCATCACCTTTCTGTAAGAAAAAGAAGAGATACATGTGGGATGCTGGGTCACAAAGTGAGTTAGAGTCTAGCTTAAAGGGTGTTCAGGTAAAATCACAGTGTGACTCTCAACCAATTGTCCAAAACCCCACATCAGAATTGGCAGAGCTCAACCCTGACTTGTCCTCAGAGAAACATTTCCAGGGTGGGACTGTGCCTTGATTTTACAGTTCAAAAAAACAAAACCAAAACCAAACCAAACCAAACCAAAAAAAAAAAAAAAAAAAAAAAAAAAACATACAGAAGGCCTGGGCTTCTGAAGCCAAAGGTACTTGGTATAGCTCTGTTCTGGTTCCTTTTGTCCAAGGCAGAAAGGATTCAAAGGCCTTTGAGTACTTGGCACTGTTCTAGAAAGGGCCTATGATTACAGCCTATCTCCAAAGAATTGTAGCATGATACCCTGTCTTGAATTTAGTAGCTGAGTCAGGTATAAAGTAGAAAACGTTTCCTAAGTCCTCACTGTAGGGTCAGTTCCATTGGAAGTCAGATCAGGTACACAGGAACCTGATATATAGACACACAGACTGTAGTTAGCTCACCCAAACTCATATTTCTGTCCACATTCTTTGTATTGCCTAATTACTGTACAAGGAATTCAGAGAGTAAGCAAGAGGAACCAAATAATGGGAATGATTAAGTAGGGATACCCTTATCATATCACACCAGGTAGTGGAATGTCCATGAACTATAGCTGTTATAAACAGAAGTGGTTTAGGGTTCAAATGCACAAAGAGTGCATCTCTAATAGCCAATTACTCACTAGAGCCATAGGATCACTTCTGTCTATATACTATATACAATATAGTATAATTGTTTTTGGAACAAGCTGAGCATCCTATAGCTCATTCTGATTATTACCTCATCCTGTTTGATTGGTACAAGTGGGTGTGGATTTGACCTGTATTGATTATTTTTTAAAAAAGGTATATAGACCGTTAATGTTTCTATTTTTTTTAAATGGTCATTCTCAGTAAGGTTCAGTATATAATAACTTGGAAAGTGAACAGCTTACATTAGGGAAATGCAAATAGAAGTTGGCCCAATTAATATGTCAGGTTAAGAGCTAAAGATGTGGATCAGTGGCACAGCACTTGCTGCTACTTTAGACTGGATTGTTCTTTATGACTTATTCATATATTCAAAAAAGGACTGAATTTATCTTTAATGATAGCCTGTGGGATCAATTCCATTAGTTTGTAGTCATATCCCACATGTGACTTTATGCTCACACATGTACATCTGAACAGAATGAATGCTCTTCTTACCTTGTTCAGCTGGCAAATATTGCCTGACCTTAAGAAGCTCATCTTCCTTATTACTACTTCCCACATGGAACTGACCTTTGCTCTTCCATGTCCCCACAGTGCATTTCATTGTGCTTGTTAATATTTCTTGGCCCTGATTTCACAGTCATGTTTACCTTGACATCTCCAAAAGCTAGTTAAATAGCTAGTATAAAATAAGTGATCAATAAACACTTGCCAAGTGTGGAAGAGTAGCCGAATGAGTACTGTCTTTTGCTGTTTTCTGATCTGTCTCCACAAAGGCTATAGTTGTCTACTTTATTCCTAGTTATGACAATGACCATTTTTGCAATGTTTCCAAGACAACTATCAAAGGCTAGAGGATGCAGATGATGTCACTAAACAGAAGGGAGCTACTGCCTGTTTAAGAAGCAATGTCAGGATTGAGGGCCTTTGCCTACAAAGGAGCTAATTGGTGCAGATGAGATAGGAGTTAATGGTCCCTTGAAGGACAGTTAATTAGCATATTAATGGACTTCTGTTTATACTTCCCTTGTAGTCATTTGTTATTGCAACACTCAGTGCCACTGGTCATTGCTGTAAAATGTGAAATTCAGTTTTAAAATCAGGGACCAATGACTCTAATGAAAGCTGCTTGTTTAGTTCAAAGAAACAAGCCATTAGAGCTAAAAGCAAAAGTGTAAACAGAATCCCAATTAATGCCTTGGCACAGTGTTGTTCCCTGCTGTGGACCCTAGCTGAGGTTCAGTTTCTGGTTTTTATAGGTGTAAGTGGCACTGACACCCAGCTACACAGGCACACAGGCACACAGGCACACAGGCACACAGGCACACAGGCACACAGACACACAGACACACACACACACACCCTGAATGTTTTCTAGAAATAGGATGCCCTTAATGCATTAAAAGGAGGCATAATTATGAAAAACACTAATGCTTTCTCTACTCACCGCCCTTGTAGAAGACCTATCTCTTGTAGATGAACTATCTCTGTTTGCCTGAAACAAAAGTGCTAACAATACTTACTCAAAAGGATAGTTTACCTGAACTTTGCAGGACACCTTCACAGGATCTCCAAGCTCAGGACGAAAGCCTACAATCTAGTGAAAAACAAACAAGCAAACAGTGCTTTATCTATCTCTCTCTCTCTCTTCCCTATCTATTTCTATTTATTTTAAGAAACAGATTTCACAGCAAAACTGGAACTTTTCTCCCTGCTTTTGGTCATCACTCCTCATAACTGAATTTCATTTATGCTCCTTTTCAAAGTTGCATAGACCAGTTTACTCCTATTAAATTTGTATTTTAGGCCCATACACAGAGAAACTGCTGCAAAATAACCAAAAGGATGTAAAGAGCTTTCTAGTTTTAAAAAGAGTGTATATGGCAAAAGGTTCTGCCACTCCCTAAGGGAGGCATGATTTAAAAAAAAAGTGCATTTAAGAATGAGTTAATTTATTTTTATGTGCATGAATATTTGGCCTACATGTATGTGTATGCATCATGTACATGCTTGGTGTCTGCAGAGAACACAAGAGGGTGTTGGATCCCCTAAGACTAGAGATACAGAGAGTTGTAAGCTGCCATGTGGGTGCTGAACGTAAAGCTGAGGTCCTCTAGAGGAGCAGACAATGCTCTTGAACACTGAGCCATCTCTCTTACCTGGAACAGTGCAATTTCAAATGACATGAGAACGTAAGAATCGCTTTACAAGCTGGTCAATGGGGCACACGCCTGTAATTCCAGCATTCAGGGAGGCAGAGGCAGGTGGATCTCTGTGAGTTCAAGGCCAGCCTGGCCTACAAAGTGAATCCAGGACAGCCAAGGCTAAACAGAGAAACCCTGTCCTGAAAAACCAACCAACCAACCAACCAAACAAACAAACAAAAAACAACAAATTTCTCTCCACTATGTCCCCACCATGTCAACTCTGTGTTCCAAACATCTCAGGACTCCCATTTTTTTTTCCTTTTGAGATAGAGTCTGCCATGGATCTTGAGATTCTCCTGCTTCTGCCTACTGAGTGCTGAGATTAGAGACATACTCCATTACGTTCAAGTAATCAAGGGTCAGGTTTGTGTATGGGAAAGAAGAATGACGCTAGGAAATGTTCAGGAAAAATGAATTAGTCAACTTGTCTGATTGTTTGCACTTTTGATGCTATGGATAAAAATGGCCAAACCTGCAGTGTGTAAATACCAGAGCAAAACACAAATGTGGTTTACACACCCTCCTACCCCGCTCATCTACTTAACATCAACAGATCCCAAGGGCTAAGGTACCCGGTTCATCTTGAGGAGGATGCAAGGCTGTCCAGTAGAGTATCCAAAAGTAGGGTCCTCAAGTCCAGAGCAATTCTTCAGAAAAGAGCGCTTAAATTGGCAGGCCTTCTTGTCCTCATCTTCATCTCCATCTTGGATGAAGTACTGTCCCGGAGGACAATCTACATTCATTTCCTCTTGAAGACTATCATTATACCCTACAGCATGTGTGGGTGGCAAAGGGTTGTGTTAGAGAGGTGTTAGGGGAAGCCCATGCTTTCAGTGGTTTTCTCTAATTCCCTTTGCTTATATATGCTTGTACTCCTTCAGAAGTTCACTTGTTCTGCCTTAATCCCTGTGGACTGGTATAAGGTACTC
Source organism: Meriones unguiculatus (assembly GCF_030254825.1). Lineage (NCBI taxonomy): Eukaryota > Metazoa > Chordata > Mammalia > Rodentia > Muridae > Meriones > Meriones unguiculatus. The sequence continues at coordinate 77,576,095 of NC_083369.1, read as the reverse complement.
AAGGGATATTTCTAGCAGCATCCTGCTAGGACGGTGGTTCTCAATGAACTATAGAAATGATCCCTGAATTTATAGTCTTGGCTCTCAACCTTCCTAATGTTGTGGTCCTTTATTACTGTAATTTTGCTGCTGTTATCAATCATAATATAAGTACTTATGTTTTCCAATGGTCTTAGGTGACCCCTGTGAAAGGGTACTTTAATCCCCAACAGGGTCATGACCCACAGGTTGAGAACCAGTGTTCTATGAAGCCTTCTTGTGTAATCACTTCAGCCCATGTGATGGTATAATCCCTTGCTTATTCCCTCAGAATTTTCCTCTCAGAACATAGGTTGATAATGTAATACCTTTTCTCTACTTCTCATTATTTCTTTTTGGATACCACAAACAGCAAGTTGGGGTAGCCATCCCTCCTATTCTGAGAGGAAAATGGACACATATCAAAAGAGTTTAGAAGAAGGGCTATATCATATCAAGGCATAGTATGTCAGGAGGCTGAGTTCTTAGGTTAAGATTCCTTAAACTCAATTTAGGAAATCTCTCCCTTTGAGGTAAAGGACAGGCAGCTTTGTTGGGGAACAGAAAAGAATATGAGGGAAAGGGAGGTGAGAAGAGGAGGGAAAAGAGGAGAAAAAAAAATCCCCAACAAACTCATACTCCAACCAAGGACTATTCATGGAGATAACCTAGAACCCCTGCACAGATGTAGCCCATGGCAGCTCAGTGTCCAAGTGGGTTACATAGTAATGGGAAGAGGGACTGCCTCTGACATAATCTGATTGGCCTGCTCTTTGATCACCTCCCCCTGAGTGGGGAGCAGCCTTACCAGGTCACAGAAGATGACAATGCAGCCACTTCTGATGAGAACTGATAGACTAAGATCAGAAAGAAGGAGAGGAGGACCTCCCCTATCAGTGGACTTGGGGAGGGGAGGTCAGACCAAAATGTTGGTTTGACAGGGTGGAATCAGGAGGGGAGGAGGGAGGGGCTTATGGGAGGATACAAAATGAATAAAGTGTAATTAATAAAAGTTAAATAAAAAATAAAAAATTTCAGGGTTGCAATTAGAGACATCTGCAGCAATGAACACATAAAATTAAGTATTTTTTTGTAATATTTTCTTAAATGCAATTATGGAAGAAGCCATAATAGTTTTGTTATTAAAGCTACCAGATCATTTTAATAATTTTATTTCCATTAAAAACCTTTAAAAATGTTTTAAAAAATGTGACATAGGCATGGCATTTATGGCAACGTCACATCCCTATCCTCATGGGAACAAAACTGATGCTCTGGGATAGCTATTTCAGATACTGTTCCTTTGGGAAGGACGTATTATCTATTGTTTTTTTTTTTCTTATTTTCAGGTGTATTTATTATGTATGTGGTATATTTGTTTGCATGTTTGTGGGTAAACACATGCATTTGCATATGGAGGCTCAGGGTTGATGTTGGGAACCTTATCTGTTGAGGCAAGGGTGTCTCAAACATAGAGTTCATTGACATGGTTAGTCTCACTAGTTCGTCTTCCAAGTCTCTGCCTTCTGAGGCTGGAATTATGGGTTACCTGCCATATCCACAGAGCATTTGTGTGACTTCTGAGGCTCTGATTCTGGTCTTCTTGCTTGCCTGGCAAGCGGCAAGTACTTTAACTGCTGAGCTACCACCTCCCCAGTCATATATTACCTACTCTTTAGAAGTAACCCAATGCCGTCCTGTTGTTCCCTGCTTTCATCATCAGGTCAAAATTGGTATTTCCCCATCTACTATCTCATTGCAGGGATTTCCTCAGCAGAAATTCTGGCAATATGCATACTTGAAATAGCTCAAAGCATTTTTAAAGAAAGACACTATGCTGACTAAGATGCCCAAAATACTTTCGCAGCCCAAAATAGAACTACATGAATCAGAAAGAATCCAGCTCTGTCATTCTACAGGTGCAGACTCTGAAACTCAATTTTACCCCAAATAGCAGTGAGCATTACTAGCACCAGACTGAATTTCTAACATCCCCTTAAATGGCAACAGCATAGTTAAGGAAACATGGCATTTCTCCAGCTTAAAAGTTGATACAAATTGTCTGAGAAAATTGAAATGGAGACTGGTTCAATAGCTATGGGGTCTGGTCTGAGATGCTGTGTGACACCCATGCTGCAGACCCTGTAATAACACTTTTGAATAACAAACAGCACCAAACCATGTGAGCTCACAGACTGACTCTGGTGCCAGGAAATTGTGAGGAAGGTACTCCCCCTTTCTGAGTTCCACTTCTCTCATTTTAAAAATGAGGACAAAGGGTTCTGTTATATCTGGTGAAAGTTGAATAACAAAATGTACATGTTATTTTTAATAATTCTTCCTGGCTTATGCTAAGAGACTGTTCCCCTATGTCAGTGTATATTCTACTAGCTACCTTTACCCCACCCTCAACCCCCATTTCAGCCAAAGCAGTCTAGCTCAGTGTTCCTATCCATAAAGTTTAGGTGCAGCAATACAAACTTCAAGAGGTCATTGCCTGATTGATTGATTGATTGATTGATTGATTGATTGTGAGATGGTTGTCTCCCTAAATTGCTCATGCTGGTCTTGAACTCCAGAGTCCAAATTATTCTCCTACCTGAAACTCATGAATGTTGGTTTGACAGGCATGTGCTACCATTTCCAAGTTGGGGTTCTTAGTTACTTTTCTGTAGCAAAAGCAAATTAAGGGGGAAGGGTTTATTTTCGCTTACAGCTCTAGAGGGTTACAGTCCGTCATGGTAGAGAATATACAATGACAGGAAAGGCACAGCGGCAGGAGTAGAGAGCTGGGTGGCCACAGTGCAGAGAGTAAGCAGAAGTGAGGTCTGGCGATAAAGCCTTCAGGGCTGCTTCTAGTGACTCACTTTCTCCAGAACTGCTCATTCTCCTAAAGGTTCCAAGCCTTCCCAAACTACGAATACCTTAGCTCTCACAAAGTGAAAGAGAAAGACATTCCTTTGTCCCTGCAATTGTACCTGATAGCACTACAAGTGCAGGAAATCTCGAGGTATTTGAGATCAACATGCTAGTCAGAGATTTAGTCCGCTGACTCCTTTCTGAATTGCTGCTATAAAAAGACACTTATTTTCTCTCAAGATAGTTCATCTCCTTGGTTCTCTTACTCTGAGCATGTATAAGAAGGCATGAATCTTGCAGCTCTTGGATAACATTCTCCTTTATTATTATTTCCTTCCAGAGTTATCTTTCATAAGAGATCACTTATAAAAATGATCACCTGAGCATCTTAAACAGGGTCTTCTTTCCTGATTAGCTTCCTTAGGTGTACAGAATTTAGTATGTTTGTCCTATATTATACGTCTAGTATCCACTTAAGATGCTCAAACCCCATTCAGAAAGGCAAAGAGGATGGACATCAGAAGAAGGAGAAAACAGGGAACAGGACAAGAGCCTACCACAGAGAGCCTCTGAAAGACTCTACCCAGCAGTGTATAGAGGCAGATGTTGAGACATAGCCAGACTTTGGGCAGAGTACAGGAAATCTTATGAAAGAATTGGGAGATAGTAAGACCTGGAGAGGACAGGAACTCCACAAGGACAGTGACAGATCCTAAAAGTCTGGGCATAGGGGTCTTTTCTGAAACTGATACTCCAGCCAAGGACCACTCATGGAGATGGCCTGGAATCCCTGCACAGAGGTAGCCTATGGCAGTTCAGTATCCAAGTGGCCTCCATAGTAATGGGGACAGGGACTGTCTCTGACATGAACTGATTGGCCTGCTCTTTGATCACCTCCCCCTAAGGGGGAGCAGCCTTACCAGGCCACAGCAGAAGACAATGCAGCCACTCCTGATGAGACATGATAGACTAGGGTCAGAGGGAAGGGGAGGAGACCTCTCTTTCAGTGGACTGGGAGAGGGACAGAGGTGGGGAAGAGGGAGTGTGTGATTGGGAGGGGAGGAAGGAGCGAGGTACGGGGGGATACAAAGTGAATAAACTGTAATTAATAAAAATAAAAATAATTAATAAAAAGAAGAAACAGAAAAAAAATGATCACCTGGATGTGCTCAGGATTTAACTAGGTGCTGCAGGGTATTCATGAAAAGAAAACAAGTTCTGTGCCTTAAAGAGCTCACACTGGGCAACACACAATCAGAGCTGTTTTTTTTTTATTTTTTGTTTACATTTTATAAAGGGTGCTGGCAGGTATGCAAAACAACTCAGAGCCATGATCAGTAGGGGTGACTAAATCAGATTTCCAGGCCACATGGATTTTGCATTTTGGATTCCCACCCACTACTTTTCTAAAGACCTTTCTACTCCTCAGGAGAACTTACCCTGGAGAAAGCCATTTAGGCTAATCACGTAATGCTGCCAAGTTTCAGGTTCAGAAACGTTGAAGTTGAAGTTAAGGCTATGAGCGAAGGGTCTGATCATAACGCCTGGCAATGGAAACAGATCTTGGGTATATTAACCCATTCTTGGACATTGTTTACATAGATTCCCATGACACTCCCCCACCCCAGGCAAACAACATGAAAAGAACCATAATTTTCCAAGTACCATTTCACTTTTCCTCTTACTAACTGAATCTCTAAGTCATTACTGGGAAGAACCAAAGTTAATTGAGGCTAAACATGCTGTGCAATCAGATTTCTACCCAGAGAGTTCTGATGATGCTGGGTATTTGGGTATACTCACCAGGAGGTTTCACCTGCTCGGTGAAGGTCGGCATGTAAGGACTGATGGCTAGGAACAGCATGCATATGAATAGTGTGATCACAGCAGCAAAGGAGGCATAGAAGAAGAAGTAAATGACTAAAATAAGACCTGTAGAGTAATTGAAGATGGCAGTGGTCAGTGCTTACCAATCATCCTCACTTCCCCACTGAACTCATGAACCATGATAAGCTTAGAAAGATTTAGAATATCCTGGCCTATTCAGACTTCGTCAATGTGGGATTTGTGGGGATTGAGTGTGTCAGGGGTCTGAATGAGGTTTTCCTTTACAGTATTTCCAATGGAAAGTCTCACTGTGTACATGATGATTTTGAACAAGACTATAGAACTTCAATGCAGAATAGAGGGGAAATTGCCTGGAAGTCCTTTGGGCAAACCATGGCTGATGTCCTGAATGTAGTTCATTCTTTGCTCTTCATTATTGCAATTGTCCTGAAGAGACCTAGAAACTTGGGTTAAGCTATTTAGATAGTTGCAAGAGGTGAAAACAGCATATATTTTCACATGGTCTAGAATACAAACCTTTGACTCATTTCCAATGGACTTACTTCTAATCAAGGCTTATTCTTGTCTACTTATTTCAAATCTTATTCATTCTTAGCAAAGTTTAAGTGGGTCTTCTTTCCAAAGAGAACACTAATGAAGAACAGGAAAGACAGTAGGAGGAAATGATACTTAATCACTGATACTTGCTGTGTGTGAACTTGGGAAAGCTGTAGAATCTACAACATGTATTTCTGTATTCTTGACAATATCTGAAATTCAGGTTTTTTTTTTCATAATCTTATCCTGATTCTACTTCTAGCTGTTTAGTCTTGGAAATGATGTTTGCTACTCTGAGCCTCAGTGTCCTCATCTGGTAAACAAGGACAGTAGCATAGTACTTGCTATATTAAATAAGCATTAAATAATGCATATCAACACTATGGCAAAGAGCCTGGCAGATCCTAAGTGCTCTATAAATGGCATCCACGATTATTGCTATTATTAATATTGTTATTATTGCTATAAGCTCAGAAGCACAATTGTATGAATGGCCCTTCTGTGGGTTGTATTAGAATTATGTTTGTCCCAGGACTATGTGGCACAGGATGAGGTGAATGAGCATGATACAGGTGCCCAGAAGCTCTTTTCCAGCCTTCCTTGGAGGCCTCTCAGGAAAACATATTTGGCTTCAGTCAAAGGAGTGACATGATGTTGGAATTACTGACTTGAACTGAATCATGAACAAGAAGCTGGGACAAACTACATAATTTCTTTTGTACCCTAAAATGTGTGCAAATATTATATTTTAAATTGAACCATGATCCGAATAAAACTGAGGAGTTGGGAAGAGAGACTGACTAGTTATCTAGTTGGAAATGGAACTGATTCTTTATGTTTATGTAGAATGAACTAAAGTAGAACTGGAACACGCATACATTGATTAAAATCCCTAGAGAAAAAAAAAACAAAAAACAAAAAACAAACAATCACTGTGTGCCTGTGGTTCTTGTCTATTGCTCACTAGCTATCCTAAAGGGCCGTGTTTCAGGGGGTGTTCTGTGTTTCTGCCTCCATTTCTCCACTCCCATTCTCATTTTGGGAATGGATCAACAGCCCAGAGCCATCCTAGGAGCCAAGAGATCCAGTTTCATGCATGAAGGGGAATCAATGAAACCCAGTTTAATTCCCTTGGCACTATCCTCTTTCCTCCTTAAGACATGTGGGCCAGAAAACTGTAGGTAAGAAAATGGCATCAGTAATGAGTCCCCTGGACCCCCATGGGGAAAGGTGACCTTGGGACTGTGATAGCCTAGTCTCTCATCCCATTTAAATGCATCAATCTTTCTCATCCTTCCTGCTCCAGATAGTTTTCCTTGGTGCCCTCTTCTAGGCTTCTGCACTGAATATGCCCCCTCCCACCCAGGCTTGGACAGACCACTAACTGCTCATACTCACAACTCTTAGCCAGTTTCCAAAGACTTTACAAATCATAGAAGGCTTTGTTCATTGTTCAAATTTGTGAAGATACTGAGGCATTCTGACAAGAGAATGAACTCTGGTATTTGAACCCCAGAACTGCCACTTAGTTACTGTGTGACTTTAGGCAAGTAACTTACCCTCTCTCAGCCTTAGTTTCTGCATTTGTAAATGAGATAGTACCAAAATGACCTCATATGATTCTTGTCAGTGTTGAATAAAATAACATATGGTTCCTAAAAATCGGTGTTCCCTAGCTACTGAAGGAAAAGGCCAAACTGTATTAACATGCTGAGTGAATAGTTTGGACAAGATTGGAGTAGGATTAGTAAATGCCCAAGTGGTCACCTAGCTGTCAGAAAAGAGGGCAGCAAATGCCCTAACCTCATGATGTAGGTGTCATATGAACATTTGTCCTTCACCCTGGGACAGTTTCATAGGTGTCTTCATTGCTGAGCTAGCCTAAGACCTGTGAACCAGTGGTCTGGCTGCAGCTTACAATGAAGCATCCCCCATGGCTGTGTTTTCCCCAAAGACTTGAACCTTCCTACCTCATCCTTCTTTGCTGTCAGCTTGTCATCCACCACAGCAATTTAGATGGACGATATCTGGTGAAGTTTCAGTGGCTGTTTAAAGGTTAAAGTATGGCTCCCTCTCCCAGAATCGTACTTGCATTTCATAAGGCCTGCTTTTCCCGGCATCTTTAGGCAAGGAAAAAACAGCTGTGCCCCCTCTGGAGTTCCAGTGAATGTCCAGCATTTGTCTGCAGCTTCCAGAACATTGGAATGTCCCTTAAATGATACATTAGTTCCAGTTCCAGGGTGGGGCTGGGAACTGAGGAGGAGCAATGGGCATTGGGTGTTGTTTAGAGCCTCACACCTGCTATTCCTAATTTCAGGAAATAGAGCTGGTTACTTCAGGCAAGCTGAGTTGAATTAGCAGCACTGAGCACAAAACTGACAAATCTTAGTCAAAAGTGCCTTTGGAAGGAATGGCCATCAACTTCAACATCCTAGTTCCATGGCAGCAGGACTAGTACTTCATCCATGGCATTCACTGCTTTTTTAAAAAATTATTTTCTCCTGTGGATTACCTGAGCTAGGAATCAACAGCTGCTTTCTTTTTTTCTGCGCGAAATGTGACAAGTATGATTCTTTACTACCCTGAACAACTTCTGAGGAGAAGGCTCCGCAGTAATAGTTTTAAGATGTGAGTATAACCCTGGGAAGGGCTTCCTGGACAATTTGTGCAGTAAAAGTGGTGACAAAAGCATTCTATTATTGATCAAACAACAAGGAAACTCAACTTTAGTCCCTAGTAATCTCTTTAAAACATTTTTTCTGTGTCTACCACAAGGTATAAAGCACTGAAGAGTGGGGATCAGGACAGGCTTCTGGGCTCTCCTTCTCTAAACATGGGTAAGTGAACTAATAAAGCTCTATAAACCCTTGGTCATGTTAGCAGAGCCTTGGTCTTGTATCCTAGAAACAGTCTTCCACACAGTCTTTTCAACCTTATGGTTTTCAGCCTGTATTGGAGTCTTATGCTGAGTCTATGAAAGAGGCAGAGCAGAATCCCCTACCTTCCCACATGGGGAGACTGAAGCTATGAGAGGGTAAATGATGAGCTTATTGTCACATGCATAGACAGTGACATGAAGTTGACGTGAAAGAAATCCTGTGATCTTTCAACCTAGTCTCGGTGTTATCTTTATACTGTGTATTGACATTAGTAGATTGCAGTAACACATTCACTGTTGTTCATCTATTTAGTGTCTTTTCTGTTGAGTACAATCTGTCCACAAACCTATGGATGTTACCAGCTATTGGTGTCTTTCTGTGAAATGTTAAGAGAAGTCTGTAACAAACCCATTCAGTGTATTGCCAAGGAACGCTGGATACCACATTAAAAGCCAAGAACACCAGACTGGGAAATTGGGACCAATGGGACTTACTCTGACTCTGACCTGTTCGGGCCAGAGACATCCTTTTCTCCGGATCCCACAGGTATTCATTCACAATCTGCAATTTCTGCCACCAGGCACAACCTGGTGGCTGACCCTGACCTTCTTCTTCCTCCCTTTCCTCCTCCTCCTCTTTTCCTTCCTCTTCTTCTTCCTCTTCTTCCAGACCAGGTGCCAGTATCACCTGAGCCTCTTCTTCCGCTTCCTCCTCTTCATCTGCTAAGTAGTTATGATTCACTTCATCCTGATCATCCTAGAGCGGTGACAAAACACAAATCTCTCTGTGAAAAAAAAAATCCTCATGGCAGCCGAAAACAAATAGAAACAAACTCAATATTTGGAGGTGTTTCAAATTTCTACATCCCCAGAAAAATACCCATTGTTGTAAGAGGTGGATTTGCTTTCTCCGTTCTTTTGGAGGAAGCATCCTTTCTATGGATCATATTGAATAAGTATTATTTCCACAGTGGTGCTAAATTTTACTTTCAACATCGTGTACTTAGGTTTTTCCTGTAGGACATATTATGGCACTGGCCCTGTCCAGGCCCTTGGACTCCTAATAAACTTTGACCTATCAGGACTGAGCGGAGCTTGCACTGAAGGACTGAGAAGTCTTAGACGTTTATGTCTTTGATGGCAACTTCCCAGCCTGAGCCAGCTTTGTCCTAATGCTCTGTGCACTTTCAGCTGCTTGACCTCACCATCCTAAGTTGGGGCTAAAAATAGGCTTGGACAGATATCAAGAGGAGAGGCCAACTGCTGTACCCCTCCTCAAAACTTCCACTGCCTTCCCAACACAAAGTCTCATTTCCTGCTTCCTGCCTTAAGCTAAATGAACAGATCCTCTGAGAGATGAGGTCCCAGCAGATACTTCCTTTGTTTCCCCCTGTAGCTTAATTAAAAAGTTAGGCACTGATGAGACCTAACAGACTAGGATCAGAAGGAAGAAAAAGAAACCCTCCCCTACCAGTGGACTTGGGGAAGGGCATGCGTGGAGAAGGGGGAGGAAGGAAAGGATTGGGAGGGGAGGAGGGAGGGAACTAGAGGGGGGATACAAAGTAAATAAAGTGTAATTAAAAATAAAAAAGTTAGGCACATCTTAATTGATGACCCAAAGCCAAGTGGTCAGCCCTGAAACCATACATGTATAAGTAATACTAAACAGACTGAACAGGTTGCATTTATATATTTAAGTATATATATATATATATATATATATATATATATATATATGAGAGGCCATAAATTTGAAAGGGAATAAAAAGGGGCTTAAATAGGAGAGGTTCAAGGGAGGAAAAGGAAAGGGGGAAATTATGTAGTTATAAGCTTAATTTTAAAAATTAAATTAAAATATATAAAACGAAAATTTGGGCATAGAGTAAGTACTCAGCATACATTTGTTGATTTATTACAACCATCACTGAAGATTTGAAACAGTAGTCTTTGAAATGTTTTACAAAAGCTAAACAAAACAGAAAGAGATGAAGAAAAAAAAAAGGAAAAAAAAACAGATGTCGTCAGTGGTATTTCAAATGCCTCTGAGGTGAAGGCTGGAGGGTTGTACCATTGTTTTTTGGGAGTGCGCCAAGGCTCGCTGCAACAGCAGAAAATCAGGCTACACTCCCTTCTCTGTGCTGTCCAAGTCTGAAGAGTGTCAAGGCCAGTGCACCTGTTGGCGTTGTCAAATGCTAGAGGCCATGGACTCTGTACTGCCCCCTTCCTGCCTGATTCCTCAAAGGCCACTTAGAGGGCACTCAGCTACCCATGCTGCCTCTAGCAGAGAGTTGAGCAAATTGGATGGTTCAGAATCAGTCAAAGTGTTACAGAATTACAAATCTCGGTTCTCTGCATTTGGTCTGCTCAGAACTCTCCAGCTCTTGATTAAGAGCACCCTTGAATTGATTTCTAATATGTTCAAACATACAGCTTCATATTACATACCATGTCAGAACTTACGGGGGATTCCAAAATATGATTGTCCAACTGAGCTCCACAGAGGGGAGAAGATCTGGGTAAAGCCACACAGCAAATCCATGACAGAGTTGACATTCTTGGAACTCGTGTCTCTTGATAAACTACACAGTTTCTCCTCCATCACATTAAACACAAGTGGCTAGAAGTGGCTTAGCAGATTTATGAACATGATAATGTTTTAGAGTCTATGTTTCTGAAATGTAGGTGCATATAATCAAGGATTTCTGACTTTAACATGGATTCACAGTATAAGGCTTAGGGAAATCAACCTTGCCTATGCTAAATGAATTAACGCACATCTTTAAATCTTTCACTTGTGTGTGAACTTATGTATACAATTATCTCCCAAATCAGGTTTTGACATAGTTGGAAGGTCCATATTTCCTAATGTTTTGTGGTCTGTCCACAGTTACTCAGTGAATATTATCAGTGCTACTGCCTGGACTCTGGATGAATAGTCTCAGAATTTGCCATCCTTAAGCTCATATATACTAGACTAGCTAGTCATCATTATCCCTAGAAAACCCATGCACCATATTCTCACAGAATGTGAAATGTGACATTTCATCAGGAAGGGTTTCAAATCCCTGTATATTTCTGGAATGACTTCCTTTTGTTGCCCATGCCTGCCTTCCACATCTGCTTTACAGAGGAAGCAGCTGGCAATGACCTCAGCCTTATCTTATTTGTAGATATGTGCTCTCACAGTAATCTTGTTAAAATGGCTGCCATTAAAGTCTTATCCTCCCAGGAAGAATTAATCTTCTTGGAGCTTATTTTCCCGTCACATATTCCTACCACCTGAGCCTTATTTCAGGAACCTCAAATAGCTTCTTTCCTTTACCTTGCTTCCAGGGACAGGAAAATGTCACACTGTGCAACACAGGCTTTTCCCAGAGGCTCCCTGTTAATGAAATCCTGTGTAAAATGCACTTCCATGCAATTATTTTAACACGCTCCAGTAGGAAATGCTTTGGTGATGAGGACGTTCCTCTCCAAGGTTCTGTTTCTGTCAGTTTCCTAAAGTGGCACCACCCTCATGTGACAGTGAGTGTGAGCATGCTCAGATATGGTAGTGGGTGTGTACTGGGGCCCTCATGTTTCCCTTTTAGGGAAACCTGAAGGACACAAGGTAGCTCCATTTTGAGCAATCTAAATATATAAACATATAAACAAATATACAAATAAATAGCATGACCCAAAGGATAAATTTGTATCTTCCACTGAGTTAACATCATGCAAACATCTGAATAGCTGATTAATTTAAAAGGAAAAAAATACACATACAATTGTGGCAAATGATTTATTTTTAACTCGATCAGATATTATGAAGAGCAAGATCTCACTTAAAATTGAAACTTCTGGACGAATAGTAAAAATTACACACAACATTTTTAGCAATTCAGCATAGGAAGGAAGCCAAATAAGGTACAGCAATATATACTCTGTAGACTGTGACTGATCTTGAGAGAGGAAAAAAAAATTCAGGTATCAAAAGAAAGATTCTAAGAATGCTAAACAATTCCCTTAGTGGTTGACATGTGCATAGAAGAAGAATTATGTTTTTTTCCCCCTGCTCACTCTTGACAGTTTTCCCTCAATTCCTTAGGCGTATTAGTGGCCATATGCAAAGAGAAATTGTTTCTGCTTTGCTTCCTTTGGGAATCATCTAATGACTATCTTAGGGATATTTCAGAATACCCCTCCTGAGAGTGTTGCATATGTACACATTTATGGTTTAGAGCAAAGTAAATGCAAAGACATGTTGGAAGTAAAAGCATTTGTAAAGGAACCTGGAAGTAAACAATGATATGGAAGGTGTGTGCAGTGTGTGTGCACGAGTGTGTATGTATATGTTTGGTGAGGTGAAGTGGTAGACAAAGTAGTGACATGAGTGACAGTGGATCGGAGCTTTGAGAGATTGCCTACCACAAACACAGTGGAAAGAGCACAAGTTAGAAACAAGATGCACATTCTCATGTCGGGGTTCCCACTAACTTGCAAGTCAATCTGGACCTCTGCTACCCAGCAGCCTCCTTTAACATAACGAGGGGTTCTGGAGAGATGATGTCTAGATCTCCTTCTGGCTCCTATCAAGGATTCTGTGATTTTAGTTGTAGTTATGCCTTAGAAAAAGAGCAGCTGGCTCCTAAAAGCCACCACCCAAAGGGACTGAGACAGCTGGGCAGGCAGCATCTTTCATTTCCTCTTCTCTTTCTCCTTTTTCCTGGCCAAATTTCCTGCTATGAAACCTCTGCTCCCATACTCCAAAGGTCTGCTCATATAATAGACTCCTAAGGTAAAGCTTCAAAGGGCTCCTAATTCCCTAGTAGCTTCCCATCCCTTTATCTCTGTTCCCCCTCAAAGAGATGAGCCCTCCTTCCATTCAGTAATTTAGGGTGCTCTGGGGTTCTGGGAGTCACTGCTCTTCCTCCAAAGCCTGGGAATTTTTAAGCATCATTTATTCCTGTTTATCCTAAGGCAAGACAGCCATATCCAAAGTCTACACAGCACCCAACCCAACCAATTCAAAAAGGGCAGCAAAATACTCTGCTCCCCAAGACTCACAAGTCTGTAGCGGTAACCATAAGGAAAGGCAGGAACCCTTCTGGAACGGAGTTGCCTTCTCATGGCTGTTCAGTGGGCCAAGATGCCGCAGAGGCAAGCGAGTAGGGCAGAGTTCTGGAGCTTCTGCTGGTACAGGAGACACTGGTTGCTGGGGACACTTGGAGCCTACTAAAAGTGAACCTTGCTGGCACGAGCCCTTCCCCAAAATAATCTAGCATGCATGCTCCTCTCTCATTGGTTGGCCCCTTCCTGGAATCAAAGAAAAGCCCTTTTGGAAAAGCAAGCTCATCATAACAGGGAGGGGTTGATATTCTGGGTCACGAGGTTGAGCAACTCACTGCCCCCTCCACGTGCCTTTCCTCCCCTTGCCCTTTTCCAGCACCTGAAATATGAAGGACTCAATGGAAATCTTAAGTCATATTATTCTCAATTGAAAGTTGGATATCAGTGTGTGTGCAAGGGGGTGGGGCGAGGGTGGGAGTTAGGGTGAGGGGAGATGGCCAAGAATAACCTGCTTTTTTTGTAAGGCTGATCTCATGCAAAAGGATCTAGGGTGTCAGGGAAGATTCTCTCTGCTCTCCCTACCATCTTATCTCTACACTCTCTAAGCCACCTATAAAATATTCCTTACTGGATCAGCCCACGAACTCCTGAAAATGTGTATTCTGCCTTTTAATTTTAGGTGTAAAGCTCCTGCTTTAACCCTCCCTATCCCAAAGAGGGTCTTGGATATAAAGAAGCCTTTTTCTAGGCCACATGTCACAGTGGCCCCATCAGTCACTGCCCCTCATACACACACCCTTGGAATACTGGCCAAATTTCTGTAGTGGTTGAGATCTATATTTATCCCTTAGCATCAGGGCAGGGAACAAACCAGACCTTTGCAGTGTCAGTTTCCCAGACATATATAACTCTTGAAGCCAAAATGGGATCCACCAAAAGAAAATGAGTAGAAACTGCTAAAAACAAACAAACAAACAAACAAACACATGGTATAGCACTTTGAGTCTGTTTGGTTCACCACTCCAGGGTCTGGATAATTTGTGACCTTTCCTTTAAAAACCACTCACCACCTATATTTTATCCAGATGGCTGAGCTCAGATATTGCAGAAATGAAGGTTCTTGGCATTAGCATGGCCAATAGCATAATCACTTAGGCAGAATTAATCATAGTTCTAAACAAATACTATTCTGACAACAATAGTTTTTTGTTTTTTGTTTTTGTTTTTTTTTTTTAACTGAAACAGTCTTTAATGAAAGTTGTTTATGAGAGGCCTCTATGCCTGCATCTTCTCGATTGCTTCCTCCTTGGTTTTACCTTTCTCCTTTCCTACTTGCTGATATCTGGCTTTCCTCTCCAGGATCCTCTTGGGGTCTTTGTCCAGCTTTAGCCTGGTGATAATCATCTTGCTGGGGGGGATGCCCACGTGGACAATTGTGCCGTTAGCCTTTTCTTGCTGCACTTGCTCGGTGTAGATGACATAGTTCTTCCTGTACACCTGGGCCACTTTTACCAATCTTCTGGCCTTTGTAGTGTCCTTGGACGACCTGAATTCATCTTCCTTTCAAATGGGCATGGAGGGAACATTACACTTCTGTCTCAGATCTTTGGAAAGAGGGGAAGACATAATCTTCCCCAGGATGTGAGACGGTGCACTGAATCGCCGCTTGCGGTTCTTGCTTCAGTCAGAAGTCATGAAGGGATGGAACTTCATCTTGGCGCCAAGGCACAGATGGCTGAGGATTACCTGTGACCATCCACAGAACACTCCCTGATGACAATAGTTTTAGTTATGGTTAACTTTAAATAAAGACTTCGTTTATTTTAATGTCACTCACCAGGACTCTTTCTTACAGACACACCTGCCCCCATTTCTTTAAGAAAGAAATTACTTACAAAAAAGAGAAATCCATTACTCTCTTTGGATTTCAATAAAATTAAGATATGTTTCATGGAATGATCTGCACTGGACTGATATCAGACTCTATTTCTTATACTTTCTCCACTCCAGTACTTACTGTTATCCCTGCTATTGAATATGAGAAATCTGAGTCCCATAGAAGACTCAAAACTAAATACAGGATCTATTAACTGGTCCTATCTTCCAGGGGGTTGAAGGGATGGCCCAGCAGTAAGAGCTCTTGCTGAGGACCCAGGTTCAGTTCCTAGTATCCATGTCAGGTTGCACACAACTATCTGTAACTCCAGCTTCAGGTAAAACAATGCTCTCTTCTGGCCTCCATGGACACCAAAACTCACTTTGCCTGAGCGCACACATGGAATAAAATACATCTTAACAAAAGAGAATATAATAATTTTAGTTACATTTCAAGAATCAAGAGTAGGGAGACAAAAAGAAGATTTGGAATGACAAGACTTCAAGTAACAAGACTGCATTTTCCAGAATCTTTTATCCCATAGTATTCTGAGTTATTAGTTTGATACATACTTAATATATTTGCAATGCATTTTGACTACTGTCCTGACTGCCCTCTATAGTGCCAACTGCTGGATGAGAAAACCAAACCCAGATCCTGTAAGATATCAAAAAAAAATAAAAATAAAAAATCTGTATGTGTTTATACTCAACTCTAGTAAAAAGAAGAGTTGTCAGAGTTGGAGAGATGGCTCAGTGGTTAAGAACACTGGCTCCTCTTCCAGAGGTAAGTCATTTGAGCAAGGAAGTGAGAGGTCAAACTAGGGCCTGAGGCTTCCCATAAACACTTCCTAACAAAGGGTGTCCTCCTTGAAATGAATGGAAGAGGGAGAATTCACTTGTGGTAATGACGATCAAGGGAGGGATTCCAGAATAGGCAGGCCTCAGGCCAGACCTTGAAAGGAAGTTCTTCAGAATGGAATAGTAACTGCCTGACTTTGATGGTGTCAGCTTGGTTCCTGGTATCCAATGTTCCCCCTTCTGAACAGCTAGCCTCTGAGTAATGGCCAGTAGGCATAGCCAGCAGGCTCACTGGCTACGATCAGAGGGTTTCCTTGACCTAAATGGTTCAGATTATGGCTCCAGATCCCTATTTCACTAGGTTCCAGGAAAATCCCTTAGCACATCACATTCCAAAGCAGTTTCCACCTGTCAAGTACAGTTGTAAAGTAAAGGATGCTTTCATTTCGAGGGACTGAAGGCCATGGGTTTGTGACTATATAAGACTAGGCCCCAAAGGTAAAAAAAATGAAGGCTTGGGAAATTGTGAAGTCCTTGTGGAAAGTCAATCTTATTTCTGCTGGCTAAAAGGTACTAATGAGTATAATACAAGAAAGAGATGTTGGTTCCAAAAAACAAGTAATTGGAATTAAGAGAAGAAGTGTGCAGAGGCCTGTAATAAATGGATATGCTAATTGGTCTTCTCTGCAAGCCTCTTGGGCTTTGGCTGTGACATCGACCTAGCCTATTAGATGTTTGCTCTGTAATAGCTGCTGAACGCTGGGGCCCTGCATTGCCATGGTAACACTGATGTCTAGAGTCTAGCTGAGCCCTGGACCTCTTAATTTACTACTCAGGTGGCTACAGTTCTTTGGGTTTTATTATTCTTTGTGCCCCGGGTGCCAGAGTGGCAGTGAATCATGCTTATTCATCCTCTGCACCACCCACGGTGTCTTTGAATAAGTCAGGGTGTCTCTTACTGTGTGTGATGAGCAGATTATTAAGTTAGAGCCTATTCCTGCCTTTGCTAGACTTGTACCTCTCAGGAACCCAATGTGCCTCTATAACTGCTTACTTACCTGCTGCCTCAAATGGCTTTTTGCAAGCAGAATGAAGGCACTGCAGTGCATCCAAAGTAGTTCAGCCTCCTAGCAACCTTTGCTTGCTCGGTGAGCAAGGTGGAGTGTTACAATATAGGTGGGGCAGCACTGACTGTGAAAATGAACTTCGGGAATACACAGGGAAGAAGTCATTTCAGAGTCCCTGCTGGGAACTGGTGCCAGAAGTTTTAGTTTCTACATGGGAAAAGCACTTTCCTTGTTCCAAGTCATACCAAAGGAAGGCAGTAGCCTCTAAAGGCAAAAAGCTATAGGAGTAAATTTATTTTTGGAAGGTTTTTGTTAAGCAAATCAAGTAAAAAAAATCAGTTGCCTCTGCACATTAGTAAGCAACTTGTCCCTGGAGTTGCTCAAACTTTGGTGTCATAGAACAGAGGTGTCCTGAGCATTCACTGTCAGAGAGTGGGTAGGAAGGCTTTGCTGCATGACCTCTTAGTGCTTGCCTAACCTTGAATGTGCTGTGTCTACATCTTTGATGCTGGCTGCTTTATTGGAACATATGCTAAACTTGGACAATACTTTATATGTACATGTACTTTATTCAACAGTACATATGCTAAAATTGGGATGATATTCTATATGTGTGTATCTGTGTCTGTGTCCAGCTGTAAGTGAGACATTGCAACAGGTGCAGACTTGCCACCCTGACACCTCTGTCACTAAGAAATGGGTAGCCTGAAATTAAATGGTCAATGAAGCCCAACATTACACATGGCACTTTTGGGCAGAAGAGTCTTCGGATTATTGGTGTGTGTGTGTGTGTGTGTGTGTGTTATTGGTGTATATGTATATGTTTCTGTATATGTGTCTGTATATTTCTGTGTGTGCTTGTATGTGTATGTGTGTTGCTGTTTATTTTTGTGTGCGTATGTATTTGTGTGTTTGTGTTTGTATACATTTGTGTGTATATGCATGTGTTGATGTATATGTGTGTTGGTGTATATGTATGTCTGTGTGCATTTGTGTGTGTGTGTTGGTGCTTATTTGTTTGTATATGTGTATATGTGAGTTGATATGTATATTTGTGTTTATGTGTGTGTTACTGTCTATGTGTGTATATATGTAAGCATATGTGTTGTATGTGTTCCACTGCTGCATTTTCGGTGCATTCTCAAGCAGGAGTTGGTAGACTAATAAGGAAACAATGGACTACACTAATTTGGCACACATTCCAAGGCTACTTTCCTGTCTGAAGAGGATAGATGGTATAGGGTGAGTGTGAGAGATTTCCTGAAAGTAGTTATATCTTTTTAAAAATTTAATTCTATTTATATAGTTATTTATTATAGTTTATTCACTTTGTATCCCTGCTGCAGCCCCCTCCATTGTCTCCTCCCAGTTCTACCCACACTTACTCTTTTTCCTCTATGCCCTTTTCCCTAGTCCCCTGATAGGGGAGGACCTCCTCCCCTTCTATCTGACCCTAGCTTATCAGGTCTCATCAAGGCTGGCTGCATCATCTTCCTCTGTGGCCTGGCAAGGCTGCAACCTCCCCCCCCAGGAGGAGGTGGTCAAAGAGCCAGCCACTGAGTTCATGTCAGAGACAGCCCCTGTACCCCTTACTTGGGAACCGACTGGGAAGCTGAATAGCCAATGGACTTCCTTTGAACAGGGGGTCTAAGTCCTCTCCATGCATGGTCCATAGCTGGAGTGTAGGTCTCTGCAGGCCTCCCTGAGCCCAGGTATTTTTGCTTTGTTGTTCTCCTTGTGGAGTTCCTGTCCCCTCCAGATCTTTTTAGCTTCCTCTTCTTCCATAAGGATTCTGGCACTCTGCCCAAAGTTTGGCTATGATTCTCAGTATCTCCTTTGATACCCTAGTGGGTAAAATCTTTCAGAGGTCCTCTGTGGAAGGCTCCTGTCTTGTTCCTTGTCTTCTCCTACTTCCAATGTCTATCCTGTTTGTGCTTCTGAGTGAGGATTATGCATCTTCCTTAGGGTCCTCTTTGTTGTTTAGCTTCTTTGAGGCTATAGATTTTAGTATGTTTATCTTATGTTATATGGCTAATATCCACTTATAAGTGAGTATATATTATCTGTGTATTTCTGCTTCTGGATTACCTCACTCATAACGATCTTTTCTAGATCCCACCATTTGCCTGCAAATTTCATTATTTCCTTGTTTTTAATTGCTGAGTAGTATTGCATTATGTAAATGTACCACAATTTCTATATCTATTTCTCCACTGAGGGACATCTAGGTTGTCTCCAGATTGTGTCTATTATGAATAGAACTGCTACAAACATGGTTAAGCAAATTTATTTATTAAAGGTAGTTATATCTTAAGAGGAAAAAATTTCCCTGTAACAGGTGGGAGAGAGAGAGAGAGAGAGAGAGAGAGAGAGAGAGAGAGAGAGAGAGAGAGAGCTGTGAACCTAATGAGATCCAATAAAAAATGCTAAGCATAGAAGGGGCAGTTAGGCAACACTGGGCTTTCCTACAAAGTGCTGCAACCCTGTTTATGATCAAGCAGCTGCATTTTACCTCACTGAAGGCAGGTGATAGTCATCTAACATGAACTCACTCTAGATTCAGCAAAGCACTAGTCAGAAATCACAGGGGCTTTCAGCTGTGTATTAAATCAAAGTCAAATGCATAAGCAAGATCTAAAGATCTCTCCATCAACAGCCATGCTCAGTTATTCATTTTCTGTAAGACCACAAGAATGTCAATTGATTTCTCAGTGGCACTTGCTAAATCCCCCTGAAATCCCAGTGTCCCTGCTATCTCACTCTCAGGAATGTTGTGAACCTAGAACTCTTGAAAAAAAACTGGGAGTTTTCTGAAGTCAGGGGAAATTGTTTATTAAAGACTATACTGTACTGTACAAATATGGATTCTAGAATTAAACTGGGTTTTAATTTGGTATCCACCTTTTTTTCCCCAGTTCTTGGCATCAAACTCAGGGCATTGTGTATGCTACCTATAAGCTATGTTCTCATTCTTTTTGAAGAGGGGTTTGCTATGCAGATGAAGCTAGCCTACAACTCATGATGATCCTTCTGCCTCTGTCTCCTGAGTTTAAGATTATTAGTAAGTATCACAATGCCTAAACAGTTTTCTCCATCTTCCTTTTGCTCCATTTCCAACTCTGTTCTCTCTCATCTGTGTGTGTCTGTCAGTAAGAGAAGGATATTCAGTCAAGAATAGGAGTGTGCATGCCTGTGCACAAATAACACAGAAGCCTTCTCTATCACTACCTATTGCTCTGAGGCAGGGTTTCTCACTGAATTGGAGGTTTCCCATTTTGGCTAGGCTGCCTGGCCAGTGAGCTCCTGAGACACCCCTGTCTTTGCTCTTCAGTTCTGGGGTTATAGACATGTACAGCCATGACCAGCTTTTCATGGAATTTGAACTTAGGTTCTTATGTTTGCAAAGCAAACAACCTTGCCCTCTGTTCCATCTTCCCAGGCTTATTTCTGCTCATAATAATTATGTGGCTTTCACCTCTCTCATCTCCTGTTTTCCCAGGCATACAATCATTAGACTGGTATGAATGGTTTAACTTAAAGTGCCTTTCTTGGTTTACTGTTATATCTTTTCTTTGAGACAGGTCTCATTATGTAGCTCTGGCTGTCCTGGAACTCTCTACTTAGACCAGGCTGGCCTACAACTCAGAGAGATTTGCTTGACTCTGACTCCTAAGTACTTTGATTAAAAGTGGGTGCTGTGGTATCATATCTTGTGTGGCTGCTGCCTGTAAGTATCTCCAAGAACACATGACTTCTTAGAACTCTTTTTTTGTTTTTATCAATCCAGCAATTGGATCCATGGATTCTAAAACTATTAGTGAAAAATTTCATGGCAAACCTGATTTCAGTTTTCAGTGTTTTTTTTCAGGGTCAATTTATATTTCAGTCTCTAAGTATTACTCCAAAGATTACTTGTTATTTTCAAAGAAAAAAAAAGCACCTTCACAACGAAGAATTTCAGAAAACATACATCTTAGCTAAGTTATCATCAAATTTACCACAGCTAAACACAGGGTCATTATAAATGACATATGAATATCTAACTGATGTAGTGGTGTGTTAGTTCAGGTTACTATTGCTGTGATGAAACACCATGGCCAAAAGTAAGCTGGGGAGGAATCTGTTTATTTGGGTTATGCTTCAATATCTCTGTTCATTATTGAAAGGAGTCAGGACAAGAACTCAAACAGATCTGGAACCTGGAGGCAGGAGCTCATACAGAGGCCATGGCAGGATTCTGCTTACTGGCTTGCTTCTCATGGTTTGCTCAATCTGCTTTCTTATAGAACCCACAATGATCTGGGCCATTCCTCATGAATCACTAATTAATAAAATGTCCTAGAGCCGGATCTTATGGAGGTATTTTCCCAGTTGCGGTTCCCTCCTTTCAGTTAACTCTAATTTGTGTCAAACTGACATGAAATGAGCCAGCACTATCAGAGAATCAAATAACATTAATACTGTAGGATCCTTGCCACAAATATTTAATCTGAATGTGATCATGAGGAAAACATCAGAAAAATCCAGATGGTTTATGAGACACTTTCCTGGATTCTTCAAAACTATTAATATTAATAGAGAGGAAAACAGAATCATTCAGAATCTAGGCTAAAGAATATTTAAAAGACAACAAAATTAAATCCACAATTCTAGATTGAATCCCATCAATACAACTAGAATAATTTGGAGAGAATTTTAGAATGTTGAAATGATGTTATTTTAGTCTATCAAAATGTTGCCTTTTTTTTGGATATGATAATGCTTTCCGACTATGCAAAAGAAGAAGAGCATTCTTTTATTCTTAGAAGATATTAGGAGTATTTAATTGTGAAGTGATATGATTGTAATTTTATTTATAATGCTATAACCAAATACATGCATGTATGCATTGCCTATATGTATTTATAAAAGAATACATATATACAAATATCAAATGTTAACAATTTACAAATGAAAGGTATGTTGGTATTTATCAAGGTTACTTTCAGTTGGTAATATATTTTCCAAGTAAAAGTTTGGAATTAAATATTAATACCTCCCACACTTCATCTAATGTGCAACTTCTCATATCCCAATAGGCATCTGTATCTAACTTGATATACCCTCAGTATCCTTCACCTCTCTTAATTGAAGAGTATTGGAGTTAAGGAAACAGGAAACCAAGAAAAGCTTCATGAAGGCACATATATCTCAGCTTATCTTCTAGGGATGGAGCAAGCTTTTACCTATTGGGCAGAAAATGGGGGGAAACTTTCTAGAGATAGGCAATAAGTCAAACAAAGAATATAAACGAGTCTCAACTTCAGTTTGCACAAAAATAAATGAAGAGCATATTAACAATGCTGCTTTCCCAACCCCAATCCCCAAATTCTGGTTCTGTAGGTCTGAGGTATAGGCACAGAAAGCTGAAGGGTTAATAAACCCTAAGATAAATGTGATAATAGGTTCACATATCATGCTTTGGGAAACATTGGCACACAGAGTTGCTTTTTCCACATAAATAACTGGTTTTCTCTCTCTCCTGTCCAGTTGACTTTCTATTTGATTAGTTTTGTCTAAGGCTGACTTGAACCTCCAGAGGGAAGTCCTCGATATTAGACTTGTCATCTATGATACTATGTCCAATACTTTGCTCATTCTCTCCTGCTCAGGAAGGAAAATCCAGCCAGTTATAAATATCAGTTTCAACTTTTTACTTGGAAAAATGCTACACATTTATAGCAAATGATGATAAATGCCTGCATGCCCATTAGCTATAAATTGTTACCATTTAACAATTACATATATGCTTTCTGTCATAGAAGTATGTAGGTATTATACACACATATGTATTTGGTGATGGAATTAGACTATGTCAGGAATGAGCCACACAATTTGATAACAGATAAAAATACACAGAAGACCATACCCAACTGGACAGACAGTAGCAAGCTAAGAGAAGTAGAGTAACACGCTGTGGAATTATTTCTATTTGTTATGCTTTTTTCCAGTCAATGGCAAGAAGAGAAAAATGAAAGAGGGAAGCAGGACTATTACTTGTGAGAAAAAGAGGGACTGGGAATATATTCAATTGGTAGAATACCTGCCTGACACACAACATGTGGAAATGGCATAATGCTGACTAGAAATAGTTTGGGATCCTTGGTGGCTTCCTAAGATATGTATGTTCCCCCATAACCTTTGTTTTCTTTGTGGTATATTGAGAAAACCTCTGTTATCTACGATTAAAGTATTAAATTAATGCACTCTAGATGAAGTTACCAGTGTTTACAGAATTCCTAGTTTCTGTTTGTTCTTTTTGTCTTTTTGTGCTGCTCTCTCTCCCCCCTCCCCCTCTCTTTCTCTCTCTCTCTCTGTGTGTGTGTGTGTGTGTATGGGGAACCAAATCCAGGGCCTGGTGCTTGCTAGGTAAGCATTCTACCACTGAGCTGATCCCTTGTCCTTATAGAATTCCTAATTCTCAGACCTAAAAGTATTTCTATGGCATGTTGTTGCCGACCAAAGTTAACAGGCCAGAAATAAGCTATTTTCTTTTCTCTTGCATCTTCAGGCAGACACACAAGTCAAGCAAAGGAACCCAGAGTCAACTTGCTCAAGATCCTCTTACCATGCAGATTAGTAGCTCTTAATTTGTGGGTTGCAACTCTTTGGGGGTCAAATGACCCGTTCACGAAGTTCACCTAAGACCATCAGAAAATACAGATATGTTTTCATTGCAATTTATAAAGAAATAATATTACAGTTATGAAGTAGCAGTGAAAATAATTTATGGGTGGGAATCACCACAACATGAGGAACTATACTAAAAGGTCACAGCATTAGGAAGGTTGAGAACCACTGGTGTACAGGTTTGTGACCCAAGGACCTAACTTTCCTCTCTCTAGTCCTCCGTGATTAGTTTAGAGTGGAGCAAAACTTATTCCCTTTTTGAACTTATTTCTTCTCACCATTTCTGACTTCAACTCAAGTAGAATCCAGCCTAGAGAATCTATTTCCCCAATGACCCAATCATCCTCTTTGCATTCAGTGTCAATAGCTGCTGGAAAGATCCAAGGAGAGGATGGCAAAGGCTAGGGCAACTTTTCTAATCCTCAAATTTTTGAAGTATGCCAGCACACCAATCCAAATGTTCCTTCAGCCCTACATTTCTGGAAGGAAGCGTGGCATGGAAGAAAATTGATTCATCTGGTTCTTGGCCCCCAAGTTTATGTCTTCTGGACAGCATGGCCAGAATTTGTTGGAATCAGAGTCCTTGTCCTAAGGCTCTTGTTCTCCAGCTCCTTGGACCTCCCCTCTGAATGTACCAACATCCACTGTAGTGAAAGGAATTCTAATACAGGGTTTCTATAACTGCAGCGTAATGTTGGCCCAGTCACTTAATCTCATAAGACCTCCATGTCTTCGGAGGGCTATTGTGAGGGTGGCATGCAATCATTTTGATGAAAATCCTAAACAAATCATCAGGCCTTCTGCTGGAACAGTCCTTTGGGAACATGATAAATGAAAATGGCCTCATTTTTCCATGGTCTCCTGTTTCTTCTCCCTCCAGCCCCAGGATGGCAGCTGTTTCTCTAGCTCTAGTGAACAAAGAGAATGGATTGTCTACCATGTTAATGTCACCGGAGATAAAAAAAGAGTTTGTGAACAATGAGAGGAAAAGACCTAAATTAACAATAGGAATTCTTGGGACACCTGAGATTGGAAATAGCTATTGAAACTGCTTTACCTGACTAATTTAAGGCTTCAAAATCAGTGGGAAAATGTAATCTTGGAATCCTACCTCTCAAATGGCCCAGAACAGAAGAACAAAGCTGAGCGTTTTTAATGTAGGGTTTGTTCATATAGCTCTACCTGGCAAACTCCTGACTCAAAAGAACCATAGCTCCAGAAAAGAACATGACTAAGCAAGAAAAGTCTTTTCACTCACCTAGTATATAACAGGAAAAACAATCAGACACTTTAAACTTGTTCCATTTGTCCCCAGTGGATCACCCATTCCCCAAACTTGAAAACTTATGTCAGGTCTAGTGGCCCATAGGTACAAGGCAAAACTCAGGGTAGAATGCCATCAAATGCAACACCAAACTCCTGAAACAAACCACCCTGGGAAAAGGATACGAATCCTAGGGGTAAAGAGCTCTGGGTGAAAATCTTATGCATTTCACCTTGTGACAGAGAAGAGCTGTGAAGATATTGCTATTTCTTAATATGACTCGAATGCTAACAAGGTAGCTTGTCACATTTTCCCAGATGCTGGCAGAAGACATGAAACTCCTGACTTAATATCCTGAGAGATAAGGAACTCTTTCTCATAGCAATAGTATTAGCCAGAATATAAATATTGTCTTAGATTAATATACCTTGCCCCTAACTCCTGCTGAAGTTACTCAAAGAGGAAATATCTGAGCACAGGGTCTTCAGACCTTTCATTTTTCTTTCTTTCTTTGGTTTTTGTTTCTTTTTTGTTTGGTTTTTCAAGATGGGGTTTCTCTGTGTAGCCTTGTCTGTCCTGGGGTTCACTTTGTATACAGTAGGGTGGCCTCAAACTCACAGAGATCCATCTGCCTCTGACTCCTTGCATGCTGGGATTAAAGGTGTGTGCCAGCACTGCCTGGCCTGAACCTACTAGATGTTGTAATACAGGCAAGCAACAGTGAGCTTAATAAATCTGAGTCTTTTGCTTGCTCCAGAGGGACGCTATCTTGAAAAGCTATACACACAGAGTTGGCAAAATATGCTGGAACAGTGTCGATCAGAATGACTTGTCATAAGATGTTCAGAAACATACAAAACCATTGGAGGATGGTCGAATGAGAGTCCTCATGAGCATGTTAGCTAATCTCTCAAGTCACAATTACTCTCCATCTCTATAGCTTGTATTTAATAGTTATCATCTCTGAAATAATGAAGGTGAAATGAATTCATACATGTTAAAGTAAGTACTAGGCCCTCAGAAGATACTCAACAATCATTTTTTTTATTCCCACACTCACTTTCTCACCACAATTACGCTAAATTTCCACATTTTCCATTCTGTTCTTGTAGTCATTCCTGGACTCCCAACAAAGACCTCAGTTTATCCTTCACCATCTTTCCTCACTTATTTGCTACTTTTCATCTACACCCTGTCAAGATTGAATCTAGTTTAATTAATTTGTTAAGTAATGAACCCATCCATCTATAAACTATATCGTTAATATAACACATGTCAGATATTGATACTAAATGCAGAGAATGAAAAAGGACAGGATCATCACTCCCATGATACTTGCTCTTTACTTTGGGAGACAAACAAATAAATCACATGAAATTATTGTTTATCAGGAAAGCAGAACATTTAGAATAGAAGGCCATCCATATTTTGCTAATTTGATATGTAGTACCCCACTGAATTTAAGTACTGTCCATATAGGGCCACATCTCTCACCACTTTTCCTTGATGGAGTCAAACTTCACTCCTGGGCTTTAACTAGATGAAAGGTCAGTCTAAACTTGTAGGGCAGTTGAGATGTAGCACACTGTCCAAGGAGTGGAGTCCTATTTCTTTTTTAACACAGGCACAGCAACACTGGTGATAGAAAGGAAGGTCAAGGAAATAAGGCTTCTGGAATCTGCTAACATCTTTAAAGAACAGATCCCAGTAGGCTTTAGAACAGTCATTTCTTTTTCTTTTTACATCTTATTTCTTTCCTTCTTTTTATCCTCAAATGTATAATTCTCCTGCCCTGCCTTAATCTTCCAAGTGCTGGGATTTCAGATCTGTGTTTAGCAGAGCCATTCTCTTAAACAACGACAACAATGTATCAAATGAATGTTTGTTTGGGGAGGACTTAATTCCAAAAGGCTGGCCAATTCTAATCAGAGTCATACAGCCTCCACAGACACTAGTTAATTCCAACCCAGGTGCAATAGCTGAGGGGTCTGGAGTCTACTGGCATAGGATTCCAGACAGCCCTGATCTATTCTGTTTGGGCCTGGTTGATATTTAAATAAACTGGGGCAGATTAAGGGTCTGTTTGTCTAATTTGACACCATGCAGGGTTCTTTTCTCTACTTTGTCTGACTAGGCCTGATTATCTGTTTCTTAGAGTTCAAACAAAGAATTCCTAGAAAATCCACAACCTGAGGACAACCAATCAACTAACAGGTCATGTTGACCCAAAGCTATGTTTATGAATACATGGCCTTGCTGTTCCCAAAGTAAAGCATACCCAGCCCTACCCAATTAAATTAAAGGTTAATACATGAGAGAAAGCCAAACATAAATGAGTCAACAAAGTCCCTAATAACTAGGGAAAAATCCCTAAGAAATCAATCAATCCTGGGTTCCCTCATAAACTTATGTCATTTCTGACCAATTAGTTTAAGAGTTGCCACACAAAGCCCCTAACTGTCTACAAATTGAGCCTATGAACTCACTTCTGCGTCACCCTTTTGCCCTAATGGTGATCCCAGCATTGAGGTAACTTTTGCAGAATAAACACTCTTTGTTCATGCACACTACCTGAGTCTGGGGTCTTTCCTCCTTGATTCTTGGACCCTAACAGTTTTCTTTGTTTGGTTTTTTTTGAGACAGGGTTTCTCTGTGTAGCCTTGGCTGTCCTGGACTCACTTTGTAGACCAAGCTGGCCTCAAAGTCAGATCTGCTTGCCTCTGTCTCCCAGAGTGATAGGATTATAGGCATGTGCTATTGTGCCCAGCTTTGTCTTTTATTCTTAAGGAACAAATACAGTACCCTTCGTTTTTTAAAAGATAGACTTTATGTAGCCTAGAATTCATAATCCTCCTTCCTCAGCTTCTTAAGTGATGACTTTACAGGCACGTGCTACTATGTCTGGCTAGTGTCCCCGTTTTTCACAGTTTATTAGCCACACAATAGTTCTTCTCATAAGAACTTAACCTCATTCCTGGGAGGACTGTATGCTCTGAATTGCTAGGAAGTTCACCAGTTTGTTACTATACTTCCTCTGCCCCAGTAAATGTTTTCTTTCTCAAGTAAGAGTATGAGAATTTTGAAAGCAAGAATTATACCTTATAAATCCCTTATAACTTCTACTCTTCCCATTCCTAGCCAAACCTGTATCTACACAATGATTAAAAACAACAACAACAACAAAAAAGAAAACCAATCTGTTCCTTAAAATAAATGTGGCTAAAAAAGAAATGATGCTGTGGAATGACATGGTATTTACAGAATCATGGTTATTTTATTTATAAAAATTCCCAGACTTCTTTGGTCAGTCACTCTTATGGTAGCAACAGAAACAGTTTTCCCCAAGTAATCCATGAGTCCAGACAGATTGTTTTTCCTGTTTTCTCAGATAGAAACTCAAGTGTTAAACTGGGCCAATCACATGTTAGTACAGTACTGCTAGGAATAGTAGCAAAGAAACAGTATCCCTAACTCTCACTTTAATCATTAGCTTGTCTTCTTTCTTGGTCTAATCCCCTTGATCCTGAGTCAAGAAACTTTCCAAGTGTGATGTCAGAACTTCTTCCACACTTCATCTTGGGAGATGAGTAGGAGGCAGGTGCTGATTGACTTCTAGCAAAGGGTGGCAGAGGGGCAGTAACCTCCCTCCCCCAGCTATTGTGACTTTGTGGGTCAAGGAGAGAAGCTGACTTTTTAGCAAGTTTGGGATCTAAAGGAGCCTTCAAAAATAGTGACAAAGGGACCTTTAAAGGTAAGGAAAAAGAAGAAAGCTATGATTGCTGTAAAAATTAGGCTGCTTACTAAGTATTACTATTCAGTTGTTGGGATTGGAGCTAAGAGTTTTTGGGAAGTCAATACTTCTTAACTTGATTCTACATAAGGATGGTATAAGACATAGACTTGGAAAAGACATTGAATTTCATGGAAACATCTCAGTATACATAACTAGGTCCAAATTTAACCTACCAGATCCTACCAAAAATAAAAGAACCTGGCTAGGCATGATGACACAAGCCTTTAATCTCAGCATTGGAAGGCAGAGGCAGTTGAACCTCTATGATTTCAAGGCCAACCTGGTCTACATAGCAAGTTCCAGGCATCTAAGGCTACAAAGAGAGACCATGACTAAAAAGAATAAAAATAAAAAATAAAAACCAACCAACCAAACAAACAAACAAAAAAAAAACCCTTAAAGTGCTATAGCTACAATAACTTCTCAGACATTTATCCATTTACAAAATGTGAAAGCAATGCACATAAAACCTTCTTACAGTGCTGGAGATGGATGCTGGGTCACACACATTCTGTGCCAAAGTTCTGCTAACTGATGAAATACATTTCAATTGGTTTCATCCAGAGCAGTTTTGGGTCACATAAAAATGGAACACAAGGTAAAGAGAACTCTGAAACATTCCTTGCTCTCTTCCATATCTTCCCCCACTAGCACTATCCTCCATCAGAGTGGTGCAATGGATAAGTCCACATGGGTACATAACTATCACTCAAAGCTCATAGTTTACATTTGGATTTACTCCATGTGACATGTCCATTATTACAGCATCATTTACAATGGTTCCATAGCTCTCAAAATCTTCTGTATTCTATGATTCATTCATTCTTTTTTCCTAACACTTTGCAATCATTGACATTTTGTGGTATCCAGTTTTACCTTTTTTAATGTTATGTCATTAGAACCATATAGTATGTAGCCTTTTAATATAGTCCCAAAAGACAGATATATGTTATTACTATATTTTTATTTCCATAGTCATAGGATATATTATTCAATATAGGACTATTATTTATATTTCACTGTAAATAATTTAATAGGTTCCCAAAATTATTTTGATAATAAGAATATACTGAATCTACAGCAGCACTAAGAAAATAAAAGTACAAAGAAGTTTTAAAAATTAAAATGTTGCTTTTAAAATATGCTTAATGTAAAAATACCAGTAAAGGAACAGTATAGGAACAAAGGAGACAGACATAGTACATATAGAAAACAAGAAACAGATAGACATGAATACAACTACACCAGTAATGATATTGAAGCTGGGTGTGGTGACACATGCCTGGAATCACAGCACTTGGGAGGTTAAAGCAGGACAGCTTGGACTTCAGGCATAGGTCTTCTCTCAAAAACAATGACATCTATGGTACTGAACAAGCTATCCAGCATTGGTTTCAAGACATAGCCAATATTTGCTACTTTAAAAACATATTTTAGAACCAAAAATATAAAATAAATTAGAAGTAAAAGAGAGTGGAAAGATATGCAAAAAGCAACCATAAGAAAGTGAGGCAAACATGGAAATAGGAGAGGGACATGCTGGGGAGAAGAAGGGGGTCCAGAGGGAGTAGGAATTGTATAAAAGAGGGAAATAGGGATGCTTATGAGACTAACACATTATATACATGTATAACATTATTAAAGAATAAATAAGATATTTTTAAATAAAGAAAGCATAACAAGGTAGATTTTAAGAAAATAAATACTAGGACATAACACATTTTGTAATGAGACTAGTTCAACCCCACTGTAGGATATGGAAATCAAACTAAAAGTTTAGGCTCCTAGCCCTCCTTGCCCTTAAACAATGGTCTGGAAGAAGAAGGGTAGTGGCTGCCTCTGGACACCTCTGTCTGTCTTCTATGCTGTTGTTGCAAGTGCTAGTGATGGGAGCAATGGCACAAGGACACAAGAGTAGAGGATGAGAGTGGACAAGGTACCTAATGCGGTGCTGCTTGCCAGCAATTTCTTTGACAGAAGACTAACATTTCAACCAGGAAGTGAGAGAGCAAAACTTTCCTCTATCAACTTCATGAAAGTACACAAACTCTCATCTGCTAATCCATCACATGCAGCAGTGTGGAGTGGCCTCTTCAGGGTCTCTGTATAACATGGATGGATGTCATAGAGAAGTATGGCTACCAGATACACACATTTGGGAAACTAAACTATACTTCCAGTCATCACCACATTGGTGATTGTGTGGAAGCATGAACAAGAGATATTGCATTACGACTGAGACCAAAGGCAGGCCTAGGGTTAGTCTTTATCTCTAATAAAAATAAAAGAGAGTGATGGAAGGAACTGGCAAAACACAAAAGTGATCAACTTTCTAAGACATGATGCAATTAGCTACACTAAACCATTTGTCCTTTACATGGGGTTGAATTTACCACACTTTTATCCTTCACTATCTTCAGGAGAAAACTTTGGCTCTTCAACATTTCACACAACTCTTTATTGGCATGAAAAAGTAGCTTGTGATGTCATTATAATACCAAAGTGGTTACCTTTGTCAGAGATGTAGCCTGTGGAATACTATTCTTTCCATGTTAACAACAAGAACAAAAACTGCACTGGGAAGTTTGCTGAAAAGGAAATTAAAATCATTAGAGCATTTCATACACTATTTGTGTTGAGATAAATGCCATGGTAGCTGAAATGATTTTGGTTCTTCACAAGTTTTCTTCTACAGAAAAAATTACTGTTATATGTACAGAGATAGCCATAGAATACTGGCAGTTTTATAAAATGAATATGTATGAACCTAGTTCCCATGTTCCACTGTCGATTATTGGCCAACCTACAAGTACCAAGTATGGTTTCTCTCGGGGATATTTATCCTACTATGCTTGATATTATTGCTGCGATTCCTCTGTCTCAGACCAAGAGTGGATACTTTTTGTTGCCAGTGTCATCAGGATTATCTGTGAATGAACATGCACACAGAAACTTCCTTATGCCTTGCATTCTGAATGAATTCCATGGGTCCAATGTAAATGCTTCTACCCACATGTTGGGAACAGGCAGTGGAAGTATATATCGAACACTCATGGTTCTTCAATAAGGCTCCAATAACTTGGTCTTTCCTCAGATCTAGATGAACTAACAAATATTGCTATGGAATTTTCAGAAATTAGTATTCTATGGGCCAGAAACTTCATTCTATTATAAACTACCCCAATATGCCTTGCCTGCTTCTGTTCACCAATACAATAGAGAACAGTTTATCATATAGAAACAGTGTAGAACTAATGTTATGGCACACCTTATGTGGCATCAAGAGCAAACAAAAGAACCAAGGAAGCATGAAAACATGATCCACCTGTGGCTTGAAACTGAGTCTTCTACAGTAGCAGTGGACAATAACAAAACAGGGTTCTTGTGCTGTGGATAAATACATTCATGCAGATTAAGCTGAGACAGCATTAGTAATTATTAATTTTATATCCATTTAAAAGTATGTACTGTGAACTTCATTTAACAGCTCAGTTTGTAGAATTGGGACTGTAGGTTAAGGTAGTAAAATATATATTATGTCTTGAGGCTAATGATTACACAACTAAACATTTTCAAAAATGATTGCTACTAAGGCTTTATTGCTGTATTTCTCTGACAGCTTAATAGTAGAAGTTTCCCTGGATAACATAGAATATTAAATGTTTTAATAATTGTTGGTTATTATTTATAAACCATGATGTTTCATGACTTACTTGTATTTGATGAGATTATTTGGTTGTATTTGATGTATTAGAATTATTTTGTGGAACATAAACCCTACATATAGCTCATTTCAATACTTTAAAAAATAGATAACAACTGCAAAAGGGAACGCTTCAAAAGGTACAAAGAGGATATAAAGAAGTCTCTTTCCTTTTCCTGTCAGGCCCCCTTCCAAAAGGCAACTACGAAAACTACCTTGTTTGTATCCTTTTGTGGACATGTTACACATTTGACACAAATGCATTCTTCACACACACATGCAAGCACACACACAATTGGTAATATGCTATGCTGTCTCTTCTTGCATATAGCCTTCTGGTTTATGTATTTATTTCTAATTAACAGTAGACAGTGAGAAGTGATATTGCTGAATCAAGAATGGCTATAGAATTTCTGTAGATTGTTACTAAGTTACTTTAAAGAAGTTTGGGTAACTTGGCGTTTTAGCTAGCCTGAAAGCAAATATTTTACTTTTATTTATTGTAACTGTTGAACTTTTTCATATATCCAATTGCCACTATAATTTTTACTATGATTTCATTCCCTGTTTCTATTATTAACCAATCTCTCTGTTGGCTGTTAGCCTTGTTTTTCTGTTTCATGTAAGTTTTAGGTATTAGCTTTTGAAGGAAAGGAGGGGAGAGGGCTGGAGAGATGGCTCAGTGATAAAGAGCTCTGGCTGCATTTCTAGAGGACTCTAGAGGTTCAATTCCTAGCACCCACATGGTAGCTCACAACTGTCCGTGTTTCTAGGTTTAGAGGAACAATGACCTCCTTTGGCCTCCTAGGGCACCAGTTAAAATGCAGTGCACAGACATAAATGCAGGCAAAACATCCATACACATGAAATAGTAACATACATATTTTTAAAACACTGGAAATAATATTTTAAGATTGTCTCTTGATAATGATCTGAGATTTCTTTAACACGTAGAAATTTGTATTTTCTTGTAACATACTTACAAATCTTCATACTGAATAAGTATTAGAAGTAAATGTTAAAAACAGCTTCACCCATCCGAAAAACATATCAAATATATTTTCACTTAACAAAAAAGTAACTATAGCAAAATTAGACAATTAAGTAGAAAAATAGACAAACCAGCCAATATCCTATTCTAAAGAATGAATAGGATGACAGAGGAAGATACACTAATAGAAGTCGAACAGCTCTAACAGCTATGTGTAAAACATTCTTCCCTACAGCGGCAGAACACACATTCTCCTCAAGTGAGCACAGAATATTCTCTTGAGGTAAGTAAATCATACAATATTTCAAAAAGTAAGTAGCAATATACTCAGGATGTTATAAATAATAATAAAAAATAGGCAGGTGTGGTAGTGTAAGCCTGTAATTCCAGCACTCAGAGAGGCAGAGGCAGGCAGATCCCTGTGAGTTTGAGGCTAGCCTGGCCAACACAGAGAGTTCAGGACAGCTAAGGCTACACAAAGAAACCAGTTTTGGGGAAAAAAAAAGAAAGAAAATAGTAAAAAAAATTCTATATACACAATGTAGCCAAGTTAGAAATAAACAAAATTTCAAAATTGTATGAAAAAAATGAAAACTAACAACCTGATGTATGGATCTATGAGTAAATGATAAGAGAAATTAGAGTAACTTGAGGGGGTGTAAATGAGTACTTGGTATATCAAAACTTACAAGATAATAGCTGACACAAAAACTAGAGAAATTAAAAATTGCAAATAACTATATTACACATGAGGAAAGGGCACTTGCCTACCCATGCACAAGGTTCTAGGCTTAGTGTGCAGAATGTAAAAGAAGGAAAAAAAGGAAGGGAAAAGGAAGGGGGGAGGGGATTAGAAGGTGGAAGAGGAGGAGGAGTAAGATGATGATGAGGAATCCATGTTATTGCCACATGCCCTTAAGTACCAGCTCTTGGGAGGCTCTCATGAAAAGAGAAATCACTTGAGTCCAGAAGTTTGATAGTAGCCTGGGCAGAGCAGCCAGATTCTTCCAGGGGAAGCAAGGAAGAAAAACTACAAGTTAATAAATTAAGCTCTCAGTGAGGAAGCTAAGAAAAAAGAGCAAAGTAAAAATAAAACAATCAAGAAGGAAAGAATTAAAATGATAAGAATGAAAACTAATAAACTATGCAATAAAAGTAGAGAATATGAGCAAAACCATAACCTGTTCTTTGAACGGATCAGTAATGCAAGTAACATCTATTATGCTGACAAGAGAAAAAGTGAATTACGAAAATCACTTGTAAACGAAGGAAAGATTTACACAGGAAAGAATTACATGTTTTTTTTTTAATTCTTGGAACGTTTTATTTATTTACTTATTATTTTATGCGCATAGGTGCTTTGCTTGTATGTATTTCTGTGCACCATATTGCATTCATTGTCGACAGAGTTCAGAAGAGGGTGGGGAATCTGCTGGGACTGGAGTTACAGAAGTGTTGTGAGGGGAATATGTGGAGGGGAAGAAATATGATCAAAATATATTATATAAAAAATAAAATTTTTAGAAATGAGGTGAGAGAGGATATAAGCTTTTTTTTTCTTCTTCTTCTTCCCGCAACCCTCCAAAACAAGAGTTAAGAATAACTCTTAAGGCATGTTTACTTGACCTCTATGCATAGCTGTTAGGACAGAACTCCAGTTGAAAGCAAATAACAAAACAACGAAAACAAACTTTTCCTTCCTTTCTTTAAAAGAGTACTGGCTACTTTTCAAGAGAACCCGGGTTCAATTCCCAGTACCCAGAGGACTTAGGTTGAATCTCAGCAGCCAAAAGGTGGCTCACAACTGTCTGTAAACTTTTTGATGTTTATTTATTTTCATCTTACATGTATGGGTGTTTTGCATGCATGTATGTTTATGTACCACTGGCATGAGTGGTGTTCATGGGGGATGGAAACGGTGTTGGATTCCTCCATTGGAACTGGAGTTATAAGCAATTCTTTTTTTTTTCATTGTTTATTTTTTACTTATAGCTTAATAGAATTCTGTTGTGTATATGTATCACATTTTTAGTATTCATTCGTAAGTTGAAGGACATTTAGGGTGATTCGATATCTTAGTATAGAGTTCTTTGGGTATGACAAGAAATGATATAGCTGGACCAAATGGTAGTTCTACTTCTAGGGTTTTGTTCTTGTTTTATTTTAGAAGTTTTCAGTGCTTTCCCAAGTGGCTGCACTAATTTTCACTCCCATCAGTAGTGAATTATACGTGTTTCCCTTTCCTCCCACCCATGCAAGCATTTGTTTTCCTTTGTGTTATTAATGATAGCCATTCTGCCTGGCATAAGCAATTCTTAATAGCTTTGGGTGCTAGGAATTGAACTTGGGTCCCCTGGAAGAGCAGTCAGTGCTTTTAACATTTGAGCCCTCTCTCTAGTCCTACCACTGGCGTTAGAATGAAATGCCATCTTCTCTCTATTTTGCTACAGTGCCATATCTGTCATATGATGTATCAAGTTTCCACATTACAGGAATTTGGTCAGAGCCACTGTTTTTTATTCCTTCTCTCCTCCTAACTCTGCCAATATTATACTGTCTTGTGGCTTATTGTACTGTGGCTTTGCAATAAGTCTCATATCTTGAGCAGAGGAGATGGCTCAGTAAGTAGAGTGCCTGCTGTACAAGCATGAGGATCAGAGTTGGGACCATGTAAGAAGCTGGGCAAGTTGTGCATATGTAATTCTAGTGCTGGGGTGGGGGATGGAAGTAAATAGGAGGATATTTAAAACTCATTGGCCAGCTACTGTAGCCAACTGGTAAGCTCTAGGTTCGGTGAAAGCCCCGGTGTACACACACACACACACACACACACACACACACACACACGTATACTTGCATACTCCTACATACCACACACACACTTACAAACACACACACTTGCACAAACTCATACAATATACACAAACTTATACCCATTCTCTTGCAAACATGTATATGCATACATACATGAACACATGCATAGATAAAAATATTTATATTTGGGAAAGAAAATATTTTATTTTCTGCTTCTTCAAAAATGTCTTAACTAACCCCTGTTTTTACATGTATTGTAAAAGTGGTTTTTTTTTTGTTTGTTTTTTGATCAAAACACTTGTATATAATGTACATTGAAAATGACTGGGTGGAAATAAAATCACCAGTAGTAGTTTTCATCTAATGCGAAATGTGAATAACTTACTCCTTCAAGTTGTGAATATAACTTATTTCATATTCTGAATTAAATAGACCAAAAACTAACTTTGCAAATTTTGTTTTGCTTTGTTTTGTTGTGCCGAGGGTGGAGTCCAGGTCTTCCACAATGCTGGGTAAACATTGAACCACTGAGTTATCTGAACATGCCCAACTTATGAAAGTATAGTCTGTACATACTGATGTCCTTTAAGGGGTCCTAAGGAGAGCAGCCTTGTTATGGTGAACACAAATGTAAGGGTTAAAATCAGTGTTAGGGTTAAAATGCCAAGGCTGGGAACACTTGGGGAAGAGAATAAGGCTTGCTGCTGGGTGCGAGATAGCCAAGCTGACCAGATAAGAGGAAGAACAAGGTTCTGGGCAAAACACAACGCTGTTCTGTGCAAGCTCTGCCCAGCTCCCACGGGCTTTCTTCTGGGAAGCATGTGGGAGGCATTTGTGGACTTTACTCCTAGTGAACTCAACTTTGTGCATAGTCTGGCATCTAATGTATCTAACAGATTGAACACGTTGTAACAGATTGAATTGTGGGTAAAGATGGCTTCTAAGAAAGCCTCTGTCTATTCCAGGAAGGAGAACACTCCTCATTGCCCAGGGGTGGGTTAAGGGGAGGAGAAAATGGTTGGTTAGTACTAATGACTCCAGATATTAGAGGATGCCCTTTTCCATTGCTCTGCTTGGTACTCCCTTTATCCTGGAGGGTGGGTTTCCTTTCTGCTTTTTTTCTTGCTGGCTGCAATAAAACTTGATTACTTGCTTGCTTTACCCAATCTCTAGCATGAATTCTTCTTTAGAAGCAGGAATACTGACAGTGCTGCAGCTGGTGGTAGAAGAAATGTGAGAGGAAATATCTTTCCTTGTTCTTTTCTGTTTTAGTCCTATCTGTTTTTCCAATTTCCTTTGTTAAGTTCTCAGGACCTCCAACACTGCTTTCCAAACACCTCAAACTCCTCATCATTCTCTTCACATGACAAGGACCTTCATGTCTCCAAGGCACTCATATGCCATTTTCAAAGCTCTTTCCTCTGTTCCGTACATACCGTTCTTCCAATTCATTCATGATGTTACTTGACATTCCTCAAGAGTCTCTCTCTCTCTCTCTCTCTCTCTCTCTCTCTCTCTCTCTCTCTCTCTTATAAAAAGATTCATTTGTTTTAACCTTATGGGGATGAGAATTTTGTTTTCACATATGTCTGTGCATCTGAGGACAGCACAAGAAGGTAATGAATGCCCTAGAACTAGAGTCACAGATGGCTGTAGGAATCAAACCTGGGTCTTCTGGAAGAGCAGTCCATGCTCTTAAGCACTGAGCCATTTTTACAGCCCTTTCTCAAGATTCTTGAAAGCACTGTTAGTCTTCTGAGGCTTTGTACTATGTAATTCTTTGCTTTATATGTGCTACAGAATTTGCTTATTCATTTACAAGTTTGTGGTCCATAGTATTCCGTGAACTTACTGATGATAAAAAGTAAATACCCCATAGGTAACTAGTACATACTAATTTACTCAAGGGGCTAGAGATGGCTCAGTGGGTAAGAGCATGTACTGTTCTGCCAGGGGACTTGCATTAAAGTCCCAGTACTAAAATGAGTTGACTCACAACCGCCTATAACTCCATCTCCTTGGGGATCCAAGAGTTCTGGCAGCTTTGGGCACCTGCACTCATGTATACAAACCCACACAGATGCATAATTAAATATGATTAAAAAATTAAGTAGACTATTCAATGGATACTAAACTAATGTTAAATTTACCTCCCATACAGAAATAGAATCAAAGAAAAAGAAAAAAGAATCAAGCAAGTGTTGAGTCAATAAATATTCTAGTGGAAAGGCAGAAAACTGAGAACAAAATCTGTGGTCTTTAGCACCTACATCCAGAAAATGAATGGATTATATTAGGAGGAGGCAATGCTTTTGTAAAGCTATAATATGAAAAAACATGGAAATGCTAGAAATTTATAAACACCAATGAAAGGCTCCAAAATCATGTGTCTGAAATTCAGAATACTGTGCATTGCTGCATAACAAATGTCTAAGATTTCATTTTACTCTATTTATCAAAGTTAGCAATTTAGACTATCTATGGGCATTCCTTCAATCTCTGCTATATCTGCACTATCTTTATCCCTGTACATCTTGTAGGCAGGGTAAATTTTGGGTCGATTTAGAGTAGATTGTTTTATAGATTTGTGGCATTACATAGATATACATATTTTTTTTTTAAAAAAAAACAACAGAGCCATTCTCTTAATGTCAGAACAATTATCCAACTCAGAAATGAACACTGATACAATATTATTAAATGGACCAAATTCTTATTTAAAATTAGTTTTCATCGGTGTTGAACTAGTGACCTTTGTAACAAAAGGAGAAAAAGTGCTCCAGGATCCAATCTAGGACTATACACAGTATTTAATTACTATAACCTTTTAGATTCCTTTCCATCTTTCTCAGTTCCTCAATCACTGTCTGGATGTGACTTCTCAATCACTGTCTGGATGTGACTTTTTCAACAATTAAAGATGTGCTATTTTTGGAATGTCTCTTAATTTGAGTATCTGCTCATTCGTCATTATTAGATTTAGTTTATGTGCTCTGGGCAGGAGTGTTACAGAACTGTTGTTGTGTATAGGTGTTTTTTCAGAATGTATGTCTGTGTAACACTTGCATACCCACTGCCCATGGACACCAGAAGATGGAGTTGAAACCCCTGAAACTGGAGTTACAGATGGCTCTGAGTCTTTTTACCAGTGCTGAGAACTGAACCCAGGTCCTCTACAAGTATAACAAGTAGCCAGCTGTGGTGACACATGCCAGGGCTCAGGGAGGCTGAAGCAGGAGGATCACTGTGAGCTTCAGGCCAGCCTGGTCTACAAAGCAAGTCCAGGACCGCCAAGGCTACACAGAGAATACCTGGGCATACACCCAAATGATGCTCCACCATACAAGAAGGACATCTGCTCTGTTGTAATATCCATAATCTGGAAACAACTTAGATGTCTCTCAGTTGAAGAATGGATACAGACATCATGGCACATTTACACAATAAAATACTACTCAGCTATTAAAAACAAAAAATCATGAAATTTGCAAGCAAATGGATGGAACTAGAAAAGATCATCCTGAGTGAGGTAACAGAGAAGCAGAAAGACACACATGGCATATACTCACTTAATACAATGATTTTAGCCACATAGTACAGGATAAGCATACTACAAGGCATAGACACTAAAAAGACAAGTAACAGAGTATCCAAGGGAGGATGTACTTGGAAGGGGAACTAGAATAGACAAAGGTAGTAGTCAAAGAGAGGAAACAAGGTAGGAGAGGGGCTCAGAGAGTTAAGAGGGTGGCGATCGGACCTGAAGAGAGCGAGGGTAAGAAGACAGAAAACCTGTAGGGTTGGGGTATCTCTGTGACAAGCCGGAGACCTAAGTCAGAATGGGTCTCTGAGAGGATATGAGGGGGACTCTTGCTGAGACTACTAGTAGCAGGGTCCATGGAAACTGAAGAGGACACCCTTTAACTAGACAAGACTCCTAGTGGAGTGAGGGGAACACAAACCCTCCAACAAAAAACTTCGACCCAAAATTTACCCTGCCTACAAGATGTGCAGGGATAAAGATAGTGCAGATATAGCAGAGATTGAAGGAATGCCCAGCCAATGCCAGACCCAACCAAAGACCCACCCTATCAGAGACAGCCAACCTCTGACACTATGAACAATATTCTGGTAAACTTGCAGACAGGAACCTAACAGAGTTGTCTCCTGAGAGGCTGTACCCAGCAGGGCCTCAAAACAGATGTCAAGACTCGCAGCCAAACATTGGATGATGCATAGGGCATTTTGTGGAAAACTGGGAGGAAAGAGAAAAGGACCTGGAGGTGACAGGAACTCCATAAGAAGACCAACAGAGCCAACTAGCCAGGGCCCAGAGAGGCTTGCTGAAACTGAAGCATCAACCAGAACCATGCAGGAACTAAACCAAGGCCCCCTACAAAGATGTAGAAGATGGGCAGCTTAGGCCTCATGTGAGTACTCAAGTAAAAGAAGTGAGAGCTGTCTCTGACATGGACTATGTTGCCTGCTTTTTGATGGGACTTCCCCCCGATGGGACTGCCTTGCTAGGCCACATGGGAAGAGGACATACTCAGTCCTCATGTGACTTGATGAACAAAGGTGAGTGGGAAGAGGGGCCTCCCCTCTTCTGAGGAATAGAGAGGTGGAGAGGGAGGGTGAGACTGGGAGGAGAAGAGGGAAGAGGGAGGGGGCTATGACTGGGATGTAAAGTGAAGAAATAAATTAATTAATTAAAACAAAAGTATAGCAAATGCTCATAACTGCTGAGCCATCTTGCCAGCACTGATGTTTCTTTTCAGTGTATCATACTGTAGACACATGATACCGCTTTGTCTTTGGTTCATAGTCTTAACTTTACTTCCTTAATGTGGTCCCCAACAGGGATTCCTTTATTTCATTGTAAAGTTATACACTACATTTCAACCAATACACATAATTGCATAAAATAATTATTACTTTGAAAGAAATACATATTTATGGATTCTTTGAGACTTATGATAGCACATTTCCCCCCCCATAGTTTCACTTGATGGTTTCACCAACTGTTCACGATTCTTGCCCAAAACAAATATTATTATTTAAATGGTAATTTAAAAATTCTATCATTCATCTTACATTTATTAATTGATATTTTACCATATGAAAGTGTTTTTATTTATTTTAGTAGGATTTGTCAACATTTGTTGTATATGGGTTATAATTTATGTCTATTGTCTATGCTGTTGATGAATTTGTCATGTATTTGGCCAGTTGGTATCATTCAGGTCAGTTTCTGTGTCCCTTTACACTTATCTATCATGTTTTCAGTATCTTATTTTCTAGTAGTGCAAGACATACTTTGTTCTACACTGGATCCAGCCATTTCTCCAAGTTCTCTGTTCCTTTACTTAAGGATGATTATCTACATATCAAAATACAGGCATTAGATATGCTCATTGGTATAAGGGCATTTTTTTGTTTACTAGGGCTTATTAATTCTCAGTATCAGTCATATATATATATATATATATATATATATATATATACAGTCATGAATTCACATTGACCACAGCGCTTCAAATTCCAAACAAAAGGCTACTTCTTAACTATCCTCCTTACTATTTTGTGACTCACCAAGAAGCCTGGTATTTGTTATTCTCAGGTGCATTTACAGCAACTTTCAGAGCTGTGAACTATGAGTGCATAAAAATATACCTAGTAACTACTACTTCTTGCAATTCCTTTATTTTAAACTTGATGACATGCAGTCAAAATAGTGTGTTAAAAAATGCAGCCACTCCTGATGAGATCTGATAGACTAAGTTCAGAAGGAAGGAGAGGGGAACCTCCCCTATCAGTGGACTTGGGGAGGGACATGCATGAAGAAGGAGGAGGGAAGGTGGGATTAGGAGGGGAGGAGGGAGGGGCTTATGGGGGGATACAAAGTGAATAAAGTGTAATTAATAAAAGTTAAAAAATATTTCTTTGTATAATTTCCCTCTGTGCATAATCCCCAAATGATTGTGTTAAGTATAAAGGAAATATTACTAGGTTCTTTTTTTTAATTTTTCTGCTTATATTCCATTTCAGGTTCCCATCTCACCTCTTAACCTTGGAAAGAATTGAGTGAAACAACATTGCTTTATATTCAGCAAAATTTTGTGCAAATATTGCCTTGGATTTTCATTGTATTCCTTCTGTTCC
The DNA here is from genome assembly GCF_030254825.1 of Meriones unguiculatus. NCBI lineage: Eukaryota > Metazoa > Chordata > Mammalia > Rodentia > Muridae > Meriones > Meriones unguiculatus. The sequence goes on along the minus strand of NC_083369.1, from coordinate 77,533,767 downwards.
GTGACATATATGCAGCGTTCCTTTAGTTTGCTTTTTAAGATTCCCCAACACACTCAACAGTAGTTGTTCACTGTTCCTTCTTGTGTCTGAGACCTTTCTGAAATCAGTTTCTTTTCTTGAGGTATCTCCTTTTCAATCTTTTTTTTTTTTTTACTATGCTTGCTTATATGAAAGTACCTTTATTCTCCCACTGTGCATGCAAGATAACTTTTCTGCTCATCAGTTTAAAGTTAACAGACTTGATTTGAGGAAATTCTAGCACTGTCTTCTGACTTTCAATGTTGCTGTTGTAAGGTCTCTCGACAAACTCTTAGCTTTGCAGGGGTTGTGTCTTTTCTTTTCTACTGTCTTTTTAAAATTAATTTTTATGAATATAACTTTAGGTTCATATGTTGTGAAGATAGTGCAAAGATATACCTCACTTAGTATTGACAACTTCAGAATTGCTGAGGGGCCACATTCAAAACATACCATTTGGGAATGAAGCAAAGAAAAATTTTAGATAGGTACACATATAAATAAAGACACACTGGCAGAAAGATAAAAAGAGCTTCAGGGATCCAGAATTACAGATAAACATTGATTCTGTTTTAATTCATGTCAGAAGGCTTCTGAGAGAAAGCAAGAGTTGAAAAGATTAGTGAAGTAGACAAACTATTGTCTGGTAGATGTAACAAATGTCCTGAAATCTGTATCACTGAATGATGAACAGAGCAGCTGCTAGGCTAGATAGACACATTAGTGGTTCTATATCAGCAAGAAGAAAGATGGGGTCTATACTAGTTTTCAAACTATGGAGGACTATCAATAAGAAAGCTGTTTCAAAAGCCTAGGTTTTCTGTTTCGTCTTACCTTTTTTTTTTTAATTTTGCAACCAGAATTTATTTTTTTTAATTTTATATTTTCCTTCACAATTTATTCACTACATATCCAGATTGAAGCCCCCTCTCTCAACTCCTCCCAGCCCCACCCTCCCTCTTTTCCTCATCCCCTTCCCCTAGTCCACTGAAAGGGTGAGTTCTCCACTATTGCCATCTGCCCATAGCTTGTTAAGTCTCATCAGGACTGCCTGAATCCTCTTTCTCTGTGGCCTGGCAAAGCTGTATCATCAGGAACGAGTGGTCATTGAGTAGTCAAATGAGTTCATGTTGGAGGTAGCCCCTGATCCCCTCACTGAGAGAACCACATGGAGACTGAGCTGCCAATCAGCCACATCTGAGCAGGGACTCTAGGTCCTCCCCATGCATGATCCTCTGTTTTGCATCAGTCTCTGCAGTACTCCCTGGGATCAGATCTTTTAGTTTTGTTGGTCTCTTTGTGGAGCTCCTGTCCCATCTATGTTCTTCTATTCCCACCCCTTTCTTTCTCCATAAGACTCCAGGCTCTCTGCTGAAAGATTGGCCCTGAGTCTCAGCATCTGCTTCAGCCCCCTGTTGGGTGAATCACTTCAGAGGACCCTCTATCATAGGCTCCCATCCTGTTTCGTCTCTTCCACCGCTTCTGCTTCTGGTGTCTATCCTGTTTGACATTCTGAATGAGATTTAAGCACCCTTCCTAGGGTCCTCCTTGTTGTTTAGATTCTTTAAGTCTGTAGATGGTGATCCTATATTATACAGCTAATATCCACTTATAAGTGAGAATATACCATGCCTGTCTTTCTGTTTCTGGGATACCTAACTTAGGATGATCTCTTCTAGATCCATCTATTTGCCTGCAAATTTCATGATTTCCCTGTTTTTAATAGCTGAGTAGTATTCCACTGTGTAAATGTACCACAATTTCTGTATCCACTCCTCCATTGAGGGACATCTAGGTTGTTTCCAGATTCTGGCTATTACAAATAAAGTTGCTTTGAACATAGCTGAGCAAATGTCCATATTGAATGGTGGGGCATCTTTTGGATATATGCTTAAGAGTGGTATAGCTGCATCTTGAGGTAGAGCTAGTCCCAATTTTCTGAGAAAGAGCTAGATTGATTTCCAAAGTGGTTGTACAAGTTTGTGCTTCCACCAGCAGTGAAGGAGGGTTCCCCTTTCTCCACAACCTTTCCAGCATGTGTTATCACTTGAGTTTTTTATCTTACCCATTCTGATAGGTGTAAGATGGATTCATCTTACCTTTTTGAGCATGCCTTCTTCATCTCCAGGTTCTCTAACTTTTAAGTATTTCTGTTCCTTAGAGTTCTGTCCTAAGACCTTCAAGTCCTTCAAATTCTCATTGAGTGATCCAATACACTACCATGATTACATCTACATTTTTTTGGCTTTTTATTAATTAACTAGACTGTTTCCTCCCAAGCTTCAAATTTTAATAGACAACTTTCCAGAGGATATACCTGTATATCTGTATTTCGACAGATTCTTGAAGTACAAGCTGTTCAAAAAACTGAATCGGTGTGATGTCAGAAATAATGGCAAGGAAGAAAAAAAGGTTTTACGGAAAGAGCAGAGTAGTGGTTAAAAGCTGGGAATTTGGATTTTACCTCTGCCATCTGGATTCTTGTAAGAATAAGCATGGGGACGGGGAATGAACCTGTGGTTAAGAGCACTTATTCCACTTGCAGAGGATCCAAGTTCAGTTCCTAGCAGTAACATGGTGGCTTACAACTCTCTATAACTGTAGTTCCAGAGGATCCAGCACCCTCCTCTGAGCTCTATGTGCACCAGGCACACCTGTGGTACAGATACATACATTTAGGTAAAACCTCAGAAACATAAAAATAAAAAATTAAAAGAGTAATTGGTGTTTTAATGTGTGGCATGACCATCTCCTCTCCAGCTCTAGAGTTTTTGAAATTGACATTCTAGAATTCTGTGGAAATGCAGGAACTGATGGAGTTACTGCTCCCATAAAGCCTTATGTGCTTATTACTGTCATTAGTTGCCTTGTCTCATCATTTCTTGGAAGATCCCATTCAAAAATCAGTCCTTATTTGACCTAATTCAGTTTGTCTTTTCATTAAGTTGAAAAAATAAATGGTAATTGTGTGAAATTGAGGCCATTTGATAAAGATTGAAACAAACAATGGAGGATGATAAAAAGTCTCAAAATGAAAAAAAAAAAGTTGACAATAAAGGCCCATAAGGTGCTGACAAAGTTCTAACAGACCTAGAGAACCTACAAAGACACACACATGAATAGGGCTGTATATTTGCAAGAAAGACCTACAGAGAGCCACAGTCTTCACTTTAGGCTGATTCTGAGAGGCTACGGAAACAGATGAAGAATAATACAAAGTTTCAAATTGTGAAGCTGAGTGTTGAACGCTTCTGAGTGAACAAAGAGCACTTCAAAAAACACTCTCAGACTTAGTGGTTTCACTATTTAAAAAAAAATCTTTTTAATCATTAGGTGGCCACCAACTAAACAGAAATTTCAGTGACCACACATGACAGAGAGTATAAGCATCACAGATTCACTTGAGTAAGCCATTAAATAAACAAGCAGGAATAAAAACAACATAATTAAGGAGTAAAGTCTAACCCAGGCTTACGAAAAAATCCAATTTACACAATTGCCGTATTACATAACAACATAATTTTTAAAAGTTGCAAAATAAAAAAAAACAGCGAAAATTGATGATATGCTGATAGAGAAAAATAATAAATAGAATTTTTTCCCAAGAAAGTACAGGAAATAGCACTTAGTATATCACATATATAGTTTATGTAATGATAGAGAAGATTTTGAATCTATAGAAGTATTATGTGAGAAGCATTATATGATGTCACCTACTACAGATTATCAGCAAAGAGACAACAATTATAAAGTAAAAAGTGTGGCGTTGAGGTGCTATACACCTCTAATGCTAACACTTAGGAGGCAGAAGCAAATAGATTTCTGTTTGAGGCCAGTCTGATCTAAATAATGAGTTCCTGGACAGCAACAGCTACATTAAAGAGAGGCACTGCCTCAAAAAAAGAAAGAAAATAAAAAAATAAAAAAAAGAAGGTGTGGAGTTGAATAGAAACTTGACAGTAGAATTGAGCAGGTACAAGAAAGAATCAGTGAGCTCAAAGATAAGTTAGTTAATAGTATTATGCACGATGGATAGAAAGAAGAAAAATAAAGCATAATGAACAGAGACTCATAGTCGTGTTGGACATGATCAAGCATTGCAACAGAAGCACAATGGGAGGCCAAATAGGAGAATAGAGAAAATGTGGGGAGAAGTATAATTGAGAGAATATAAAAACAAACCCTGAATTTTATTATAGTTGTATGGTAACATGGATCTCCACATCTAAGTAAAGAACTCCAAATAGTATAAATTTGGAGTTCCACACCTAGTTATAGCAAAACTAAACCACTGAAAGACAAAGTTTGCAAGCAGAAAGGAGTACTTTCCTCTGTGGCCTGGTAAGGCTGATCCCCACACAGGGGGAGGTGAACAAAGAGCTAGCCACTGAGGTCATGTCAGAGACAGTCCGTATTCCCCTTACTAGGGCACCCACTTGGAGACTGAGCTGCCATGGGCTACATCTGTGCAGGGGTTCTAGGTTATCTCCATGAATGGTCCTTGGTTGGAGTATCAGTCTCAGAAAAGACCCCTGTGCCCAGATATTTTGGATCTGTTGCTCTCCTTATGGAGTTCTTGTCTCCTCCAGGTCTTTCTATCTCCCCCTTCTTTCATAAGATTCCCTACACTCTGCTCAAATTTTGGCTATGAGTCTCAGCGTCTGCTTTGATAACCTGCAATGTAGAGTCTTTCAGAGGCCCTCTGTGGTAGGCTCCTGTCCTGTTCACTGTTTTCTCCCTCTTCCCATGTCGATCCCAGTTGCCTTTCTGAATGAGGATTGAGCATCTTACCCAGGCTTCCCCTTCTTGATTAGCTTCTTTAGGTGTACAGATTTTAGTATGATTATCCTATATTATATGTCTAGTATCTACTTATGAGTGAGTTTATACTATGTGTGTCTTTCTGCTTCTGGGTTTCTTCACTCAGGATGATATTTTCTAGTTCCTACCATTTGCCTGCAAATTTCATGATTTCCTTTTTTTAAATTGCTGAGTACTATTCCATTATGTAAATGTACCACAATTTCTGTATCCAATCCTCAACTGAGGGACATCTGGGTTGTTTCTGGATTCTGGCTGTTGTGAATAAAGCTTCTATCAACATGGTTGAGCATATGTCCTTGTTGTATACTTGAGCATCTTTTGGATATATGCCTAGCAGTCGTATAGCTGTATCTTGAGGTAGCAGTATTCCTAATTGTCTGAGAAAGGGCCAGATTGATTTCCAAAGTGATTGTACAAGTTTACATTCCCACCAGCAGTGGAGGAGGATTCCCCTTTCTTTATATCTTCTCCAGCATGTGTTGTTACTTGAGTTTTTTATATTAGCCATTCTGATGGGTGTAAGGTGAAATATCAGGGTCATTTTGATTTGCAGTTCCATGATAGCTAAGGATGTTGAGCATTTCTTGAAGTCTTTCTCTGCCATTTGATATTCCTCTATTGAGAATTCTCTGTTTAGCTCTGAACCCCACTTTTAAATTGGATTTCTTGATTTGTTGCTGTCATTATTTTAACGAAACTATTGCATGTCGTTTAATTGAGCCACATTTAAAGTGACAATAGTTTGATTTATTTTTTTACTCATAATGCCCATGCTCACTTACAGGGTTTTTCAGCATAATGACTACAATGACCATGGGGAATTTAGACCAAATAATAATTCTGATAGTTGAGTTGGGGCATACCAATGTGTCCTCTATACTTAATAACTCCCATACCATCATTGGGTGTACCTTGTTTAAAGTTCATGGGGTTCTTAGATAGATAGCTATAATTTGCCCCTCTATAGTGATTCAATCTATAAGCTTTACTAATTGGTACATTTCAGCAAAGGATGATGTCGATTCAGAATCTGTGTTGTAATAGAGAGGCACAAAGTTCAGTTTGCCTAATTTTATGCTTCACTGTATAAATTATCTTAATAAACTGTGTTTCTAGTTGTCATATTCTGAACTCATGTTTCAGTTTCTCTTTTCTGTACCCATGAAAACTGAGTCTTTTGTTGCAACGCCAGCATAAGTAACAGAATTGTAGAGTAGGGGAGCATCATGCCTACCATTCTGCCACGGCACAACTATAGACTCCCTCTTTGCCTGATAAAACTTTCCTCACGATAACTTAGTGATTATCATTTTTTTACACAAATCATACCATGTTCTCATTTTTATGATTTAATATACAAGTACAGAAAGCAATCATAACCAATGTACATATTGATGTATACAGATATGATTTGTAATTTAAATGACAAGCATGAAGGAGGGGAAATGAATGGAGCTAGACTTGGACAAAATTCTTCCCTCTTTGCCCTTATATTCTTTCTTTTTTCTTTTTTATTTATTAAAATTTATTCACTTTGTATCCCAGCTGTATCCCCCTCCCTCATCCCCTTCCAATCCCACCCTCCTTCCCTCTTCTCCTCCCATGGCCTATCCCCTAGTCTACTGTTCGGGGAGGTCCTCCTCCCCTTCCATTTGATCCTAGCCTATCAGGTTTCATCAGGACTGGCTGCATTGTCTTCCTCTGTGGCCTAGTAATTCTGTTCCCACTCAGGGAGACATGATCAAGAGCCAGCCACTGAGTTCATGTCAGAGACAGTCCCTGTTCCCATTACTAGGGTACCTACTTGGATACTGAGCTGCCATGGGCTACATCTGTGCAGAGGTTCTAGGTTAAGTTAGCATACAAAAAATGGGCTTTATTATGGCAGAAAAATATCTGTTAAAAATGATCCAAATAATCTTATTCAGGTGTGAATCCTATAAACTTCAATATCAGCCTTCCAGGCAACATTTGTCTACTTGTGCAACTGTTATGGGGATAGTTAGTTAATCACCCTTTGACTAGAGTTGAGGCTCACTCCACAGGATTGGAATCCACAGGATTGAATCCACACCTGGTACTGTAACCCAGACAAAAACACAAGGTTGGGGAAGTCAGAGGCCCTAAAGGAGAACTTATTACTGTTATTTAGTTAAATTTACATAGATAAACAGTGCTGTCAGGAGAACTGTGACAGGTATTGTTTACAAGCTTAACCTGCTAATCTTTTTAAAGATTGATTGTGTGTGTGTGTGTATGTGTGTGTGTGTGTGTGTGTGTGTGTACCTGTACAGGCATGGAGGCCAGAAGAGAGAACTGGATTGGATTTCTTGAAGTCAGAGTTACAAAGGTTCTTAGGATGACCAGTGTTTTATGTGGGTACTAGGATCTGAGTTGGGGTTCTCATGATGGTGTAGCAAGTGTTCTTGAGGTTGAGACATCTCCTCAACCTCTAAGCCATCTAGTCTTGACCGAAATCTGTATAAATACATATCTCAAGTATTTAAACATATGGATTGGCATACATATTTATTTGTTCAATGAGCATTTATTGAATTTCTATAATATTCTTGGTACTATCCTCAGCATTAGGCATACAATAATGAACAAAACCAGTACCTGACTACATTCATTGAGAGTGAATAAATACTTTAATAATTAAGTCACATGGTGCTTCTTCTGTACCTCCAGCCTTATGGGCCTCTTCTCAGTCCTCTCTTAGTAACCATAAAATACTTATATCAACATTCTTAGATGTTTGTATTGAACAAAAATTGAAACACAGTCTGGCCCTGCAGCTCAACCTGTGATCCTCCTACTTTGTGTCTTCTGGGTGCTAGAATTACAGGTATGTGCTGTTAACCTTAGCTAAAATAATTTTTTTCAAAAGTTATCTTCCCTATTTCATATTGAACTCCCAGGGAGCAGGATGTGCATTTTCCTTATTTCTAGTCCCTAGAAAATATCAAATGCAGTATCTTCCAACTCTGAGTCACATTTCTTCACACTTTAGCTCTTCTTGTTCCATCTGAATAGCCCTCCTTCACCACAAACACAACTTGATATGACTAGGAACACTAATCCAGCTTCTGTTTTTCCTGGATTCCACATTTATTTCATACACCGGGCCCTCAAGATATGTACACGAATCTTGAAGTATTTTCAGTGAACCACAGGACAATAGACTGTTCAGCCTTTGAAGTTAGAGGAGGCTATTATGTTAGAAGAGAGCCCTGCAGAGCTCTCTTCCTACTGTGGACTGTGGGGTTTAGAGTTTTAAGTACCACACTTACTCTGAGTCACATACTTGTGATTCTGGGGACACTCTGAGATTTAATGAAACAAACAAACAAAAAAACCCACTTCCAACTAGGGAAATAAAGTCCAATAAAGAAGTTGTGACTAGGTATTATATCTTCTATTAGGAAAAATATCTCATGCCACAGATCCACACATCCTGGCAAGGAATGCCCTGTGTAATCAGCTTGCATGCAGAGGATATCATTGGAGTGGTAAGAGATGCCAGTCACATAGGCCAGTGCTGAATTCCCTACATATCATAGGTATAATACTGAGCACAGAATTTCTGCAAGTCAGTGTAATCAACTCTCTGTTCCTTATGGGAAAATAGGGCAAGAAGGGTTAATTAGACCTGAACACTCCCATCATTTTCTGTGAGGAGAGGCCATTTTTTCCATTTCACTTAAAGCTTGAGAATACCTGTGAGCGGAGAGGAGAGGAGGGGGATGTGCCTGTATGTATGTGCAAATGTGTTGTAAGGAAACTGTCAGTGAAAGCCTCAAGCCGCAGTGTGAGGAGACTGCCAAGAATGATGGATCTGAGGGTACTCTGAGAATAGATAATGATAGGAAGGAGTAAAAAGAACTGACAGGGAGGACCCCAGGGGTGGGAAGGAGGCTGACAGTAAAGGTCCTTGGAGCAAGGAGGAGCTGACAGTCTGACAGCGATGGTCCTATGCAGAGCCATGGAAGAGTCAATAGTGTTTGCTGCATTTTCCTACTAGTTGATCCAGTGTCCTAGTTGGGGCCCCTTGGGTTGAACTAATAATGTACGTGCCCTACTACAATGCCAACACATCAAACAAGCCACCATTAGAACAGGATCATTTTCCTTCAGGCAGCTGCTTGCTGCAATCATTCTGCTGATTAAATTTCATTCTGGAAAGTACTGCACAGACATTAATCAGGTGTCACAGCCACTCCATCCTATAGAGCCAAAGCCTCTCTGACCTTTAAAAATACACTAAACAGTTGCTAGAACACAGCTCTCCAGGGAAGACAGAGCCTCAGGCTGGCCCATGGAAATCTATACTGTCCTGCCCCCTTCCTACTAACCTTCCTCTTCTTTGGCAAGACTAAACGCTAGCAGAGATCTTTCTGACAGTTCTATTTAGGGGTCTCTAGTCAGCTTCTTGCTTAATGATAACATCTTCTACATGTGTGAATTTGAATTTCTGGAAAGGTTTCCCCATCTCAACGTGGCTCCACTGTCTGTATTTTCACTGTAGTAAGAAATCTTCTCACACGCTGTTATCCAGAACTGCAACTGGAATAATGTAAAATGAAGCTCCTTTGTCTGGAACAAATAATTCATTAGGAATATTAACGTCTTATAATCAAAGAACCTTTCCTTACACCCCGTGTAGTTTCATCTTTATATCAACCTCTTGAGAAAAGATATTATGAAATATTGCAAGCAAAGACCTGCATGGTTCCCCTTTTACAGACATTAAAACAGAGGATCAGAGGGATTTGCTGATTTGGCTAAATCCCTAAAGACGGGAAGTCTTCTGGCCCCAAGATTTAAGGAGCAATACTAGTAGCTAGATGCTTTAGAAAGAATAAGTTTTGATGGAGGCGTCACATAATGGCTAAAAAGTTTACCTCCAAGAAGGGAAGGGCCTGTTGATGGCCAGAGAGTGTGTTTGAAACAAGGAGTAATTATTTCCATTTGGGTAAAGGGAGTCGGATAGAATGGGAGGTAACAGAAAGCAGCAGGTCTTTACCTGTTTGGATGTTCACATAGGCGTTTCCCTCCTTCTCTGTCAACCAGTAGGTGGCCTTATCTGAAACTGGGCCTTCTGCCAGATGCTGGAGAGATGCTGGGTGTGACTGGAGAAGCAATAATCATGCATTTGTATTTGTGCTATCCTGAGTTTGGCTGCCCTTGGTCATAGGTATCAGCAACCTCAGGCTCTTCAGACGGTGTTCATTCAAGTTCAGGATATTAAAATCAAGATAGGACACCATAACACGATATCAATAATGTAAGACAGCTCCCTGTCCTTAAAGCACAATGTCATTTAAAATGCAGTGTGTAGTAGACTGCAACTTAATTGGAAAGGATGTCTTGGACTCTTTGGGAGGGTACAGAATTTGGCATAGCCATTAAAAACTGTTCTCCAGAGCCCAGGAAACTAATTGCAAATGGTTAGGTAATGCATATCTGATGAAAGGAAGATTTTCCCTTAAATTGATTCTGTGGTGTGCACACAGACATGTTTACCACATTGCTTATAGGTATAAAAAAAAACTGGAACTAAATTAAATGTCTAGTCATGGAGGAGCTTGTTTTTTGTTTTTTGTTTTTTTTTTTTTTAATCTAAAACCCTGTGGAATAATGTGCAGTAGTTTAAATAACGAGATAAATTTATATATAGTGACATATAAAATAGAATAATGAAAAGTGTTGGGTTTATTTAAGTAAGTTACAAAATAATGTTTACAGTATGGTTCACTTTCTGTTCACTACACTTACAAATATGTGCATACTCATGTGCTTGTTGTATATGTGAAGGGAAGTAGAAATGCCTGGAAATATATACATCAGATGTTCAATAGAAGTTACATTTGGAGAATGAAAATGGGGCAGGAAAGATTCATGTTTCAACATAATTTGTATGATAGAGACTTGTCTGTGTGTGTCATAGGAAGGCAGCCCTTACTGAGCAGTTCCCTCCTTGGTATAAAAAGATTCTGTGTTACTGACAGATGGGAAACAGGCATGAATTTAGGTTGCATTTCACTTCCAATAGGACTCCTGACTCTTTACAGGCTCAGTTCTATTCATTTCTTTCATAGTCTTTCTTTCTTTCTTTCTTTCTTTCTTCCTTCCTTCCTTCCTTTCATTAATTAATTTAATCATTGTACATACTGATCCCAAGCTCCATCTCTCCTCTCCTCCCAGTTTCACCCTCATGTCCCCTCCCTCCAATCTCCCTTTCCCTTCTCTGAGAAGAAGGGGAGGGCCTCAGGGGGTACCAACCTACCCTGGCACCTCAGGTTGCAGCAGGACTAGGTACATCCTTTCCCACTGAGGCCAGGCAAGGCAGCAACAGTAACACACTAAAACACAGTATTCACATGGAAATCCTCTCCAGCAAATGTAGTTGCTGCCTATAGCACTCTGTCTATTCTGTCTCACCTTCAAGTTTCTGCACAAAGTTCCTATCTTCCCAGGCAGACCAGTTTTCAACCAAACTACTCCTTCATGAAACTCACAGAATAGCCCTCTACTGGTGTCATTTCAGGGGCATAAACACTATTACCAAGATAAGTACTTGCCCACCTGCCAGCATAACAAGCATTAATCACACCAATGAGAACTACAAATTCCTTGAAAGAGGTGTCACACTTTCTGAGACTCGTACAAAGGCAAACAAAACTGAAATAGGTGCAGAATCAATACATTCTGGGTGATTTCAGGCATACACTGCAGGGCTGAGAATATAATTAACACACATCCATTTATTTAATTTGTTTATTGAATGGTATGGTTGGTTGATGCTTATTTTAGTAGGGTGATTTTTTTGTTTGTAGTACTCAGATTTATTTATTTAAAAAAATTATTATTTATTACAATGTATTCACTTTGTATCCTAGCTTTAACCCCCTCCTTCCTCTCCTCCCAATCCCACCTGCTCTCCCTCCTCTCCCCCTATACCCCTCCCCTAGTCTACTGATAGGGGAGGTCCTTCTCCCCTTCTATCTGACCCTAGTCTATTAGGTTTCATCATGACTAGCTGCATCCTCTCCCTCTGTAGCCTGGCAAGGCTGCACCCCTCCCCCCACCGGAGGTGATCAGAGAGCCTGATCAGAGATAACCCCTGCTCCTCTTACTAGGCCACCCACTGGGAGACTGAGTCTATGGGTTACATTTGAGCTGAGGTTTTAGGTCCTCTCTATGCATGGTCCTTGGGTCCAGTGTTTTGTTTTTGTCTTTTTGTTTTTTGGCTCTGTTGGTTTCCTTTTGGAGAGCTCCTGTCCCCACCAGGTCCTTCTAGCTCCCCCTTCTTTCATAAAATTCCATGCACTCTGCGCAAAGTTGGGCTATGAATCTTAGTATCTCCTTTCATACCCTGATGGGTAGAGTCTTTCAGAGGCCCCTGGTGGAAGGCTTCTGTCCTGTTCCTTGTCTTCTTCTACTTCTGATGTCTGTCCCATTTGCCCTTCTGAATGAGGGTTGAGCCATCTTCCCTAGGGTTCTCCTTGTTGTTTAGCTTCTTTAGGACTATAGATTGTAGTATGTTTATCCTATATTATGTGTGTAATAACCACTTATGCATGAGTATATGTGTGTCTTTCTGCTTCTGGGTTACTTCACTCAGGATGATCTTTTCTAGTTCCATCCATTTGCCTGCAAATTTCATGATTTTCCTTGTTTTTAATAGTGTAATTGTATTTAAGCTATTTACATTTAATTGTTTAAATGTACCCCAATTTCTGTAGTCATTCCTCCATTGAGGGACATTTTATATATTTGAAAATACAGAAGAGCATAAAATAATTTGTCATTTTCCTGCTCAGACACAGTTTATGTTTCAAGTGTCCTTTGAATCATTTTCTCTGTAAATGTATGAAATTTTAAACAAAACTAGGATCAAAACATACATGTACATCTTAGCCTATCCCCTTATTCATTGTTATGTATATTTCCAGGGTTTTAAATATTTGAATAAATGATTTTACTAGCTGCATTTCAAATTCATCACGTGGCTCTGGCATCATCTCCTTAACCATTCTCCTAATTTTGAGTATTTTTTTCCCACAATTTTTAGGCTGTAAATAACATTGCCTTTGCTGTCCTTCCACATAAATCTTATTCCAGATTTCTCTTTCTCTAGTACATATTCCCAGAAGTGGAATTACTGGGTCACAGAGTATAAACATTTTAAAAGGTTCTATGGAGAAGTTTTAACTGGTAGCATCTATTGATTCCCAGAAACTACTGAACACAGAAATCCTCTCCAGGCGAAACTAGAACGAAGCAGTTGGGCACACACCCGCTTGTGACAATGCCATATTTAATTAGGTGTTTAATGATTTTTTTTATGAGAAAAGGGGAAAAGGATGTACTGAGATCAGCAGTTAATTATAAGACGGAAACAGGACAGTTATGGCTTAAATGAATTCTATGGTGTGTCCTAATCCTACCAACTGCCGCTGCCATCAGGTAAACCAGGGTGTTCAAATGATGAGATCCCCCTGAATGTTCCCCCACAATAGTTACTCTGGGTTTAAAGCTGATCCCTTTACCATGGCCCCCCTTTTCCTGTTGAAAGAGTAAGAAGCATGGTAATTTTTTTCAGTATATTTATTTTTTTCTTTAATAACTATTTGTTCTACAAAAATACATTAATACCTCGCTCTGATTTTGACATTTGTAAAAAATATTAGAAGCTGTTGCATTTATTCTAAAGCAAGCAATCATTCTAAAACACAAGCATTGTGTATCCCTTTTAATATCACACTGTCCTCAGAGTTTCCATTGTTTTGCGCGTTATTGTTTTCTGTTGTACTTTTGTGCCTTCACATTAGGGAAGACGTGAAATTCTGTGGGAAAACAAATTCTTTGACCTTACAAAGAAACCATCTCCTTCCTGTAGTAGGAAACAGATTGCCCGTTCTTCAGAACATTCCTATCAAGAATTCAGTAGAAGCATGCACTCTTCTATCATCGTGATGTTCTGTTAATGTTTCCAAACAATGACATTTTAAATAAAAGTGATTTTGTTCTCTTCATTTTCATACAACCCTCCTGATGCACTACACCACATATTAGTGTTAAAGAATGGAGAAGGAATTTCCACTCTTTCCTTGGAACAATTCAATATGTATTATAAGGTTGGAGGAGGTTTTTCTGACATAAGAATGAACTCCTGTTGGATTTGGTTCATTGAAGATGGACTTTGATGAGGCATTTGTGAACTGTTAAATATATCACAATGATTAGTAAAAGACTTACCGTTTTGTTATTTCTTTTTTTTTTAATTTTATTTTTCTTTTTAGTTACATTTTGTTAACTCTGTGTCCCCGCTGTATCCTGCTCCCTCATTCCCTCCCCAACCCCACACTCCCTCCCTGGTCTCCTCCCTGCCCCTTTCCACGTCCACTGATAGGGAAGGACCTCCTCCCCTTTTATTTGACCCTGTTTTATCAGGTATCTTCAGGGCTGGCTGTAGAGTCCTCCTCTGTGACCTAACAGGACTTCTCCTCCCCTGGGGGGAAGGGGAGTCAAGGAGCCTGACCTTAAGATCCTGTTAGAAATAGTCCTTGTTATTTCTAAAGTTTACTTTTAAAATGGCTGTTTAATTCTCAAAACTGATGAGCAAAAGTAAAATATTCACAGAGAAAAACTCTAGAAAAATGAATACCAATGCATAGACTCTTATTTTTAGTGTACAGCACAATTGTGGGGAGCTGGTAATCTGCTACACTATGTGACTCAGCAGCTAAGGTAAGTTTTCTAATGTTTCCATTTATTTTAATGAGCAGAAAAGATTGTAACTACAAAGTGTTATATATTGAACAAGCATTTAAATGCCAGCTCCATACCAGGCATAGCTAAGTGACTAGTGTAGAAAAACCTGAAAGCTACATGTAAGGACTAGATATGTGCACAGGAGAACAACAGAGAATACAACAAGAGGACCTGTGCTCAAGTCCTAGCACCCACATGGTAACTCACAACTGTCTGTAACTGTGGTCCCAGGGAATCTGACACTTTCTTCTGGCTTCTTTGGGCATCGAGCACACACAGATATACACTGGGGTAAAATATCAAACATGTAAAACATTTTTATGCAAAGAATACAATGATGGAAATACAATGTGAGTAGTTGGAGAAATTTTAAAGTACTTGTGGGATATGTACACGATGTCTGCCTGCTGGGACTGGTTTCAGCCTCTGCATTCTATATCTGTGGTACCTACTGGATACCTTTTGCTCAGTGGAACCCCAATTAGGCTTCCTAACTATCTCTGCATATTTATGACTCTATCTTGATGTATCTTCAGCTAAGTACCTCCTTTTCTATGGCAAACCCAAAGGATATGGGAATCCAGACACTTTCATGTGCTTTGCTACCAATTTTTTGGAGGACAATCTGACAATAAGTGCTAAAAACCTTAAAGAAATTTGGGCTTCAGGAGTCTTCAACCCTACAAAAAGAATTACAGGTAAAGGAGGAAAGCTGATTCAGGAAAGGTGGTGCTCCCCAAGGAAGATGTCACTAATTCGTGGTTTGGTGCCAAATGGTCAGCTCCAAAAACATAAATACAAGTAACATTATATGGATTCAGTAGATTACATTTAGAAATATATATGTATATATGTATACACAAATACATATATGTGTGCAATAACAATTGATGGAAAGAGAAGCCATGGATTTGAAGAAGAGAGGGGATAGGTATATAGGAGAGTTTAGAAGGAGGAAATAAAAGGAAATGTAATTATATCTACATTTGCAAAAATAGACAAAAATGCATATGGGCTTGGTGATTAAATATCAGAGATCTGGTAACTTCTTGGAAGGTAACTGAGAAAGGACATTCATGTTGGAAAGGTTCATCTGGTCAGTGTGTGTGTGTGTGTGTGTGTGTTTGTGAAAATGTATCAGCATTCACACTTTATGTATGGGTATAGAATTCATATAACAATATGCAGTTTGAAATTTTTGAATTAATATTTCCACTGCAGAACTGTAGCCTTTACTTAAAAATGGTGCAAGATTTAGTTCATTGTGCTAGTGACAGAACTAAAGTAGTCTGGTAGCTACAATAACTTATTTAGGATTGTGTGGACTCTGAGGTGCCCCACTTTTCTGAAGCTCCTTTGTCTTTGATCAACAGAAGTCTGAAAGCTGAGTAGTGACAATCATCAGTGTACAGAGATAATGGCTTAAATGTGCACACATATGTGCATGTGGGTATAAATATGTGTGTGTTATGTCTATGATATGGATAGGTATATTACCACCACCTTAAATACACATACATAATGTAAGACACCATTCTTCTGATCCACAGTCCCCAATTTGGAATCTGGAAGGTACTACAGTAATTTAACTAAGTCAAATTGATCATCAAAATAAGGACGTGATTGTTCTGAGTATTCCCAGGGTGAATGTGTTAGAGACAGGGCGCCATCTGGCATTTTTTCTAGTCTGAAGGCTTCTGGGAAGAGTCTTCATTATTGGCTTCAAGAAGATAGAGAGAATTAGGCTGCAGATCCATTGGCAAAATTTCTTGATGCTGTAAAATAGTTTGCAACCTAGGGCAGCAGTGTGTGTTTGATTAAGCTTACAATGAAAAGAATTTATTTTAAGCTACATAAATAATTTCTTTTTTTTTTATTAAATCAGAAGCTAACCAAGCAATTCTACAGTAGCCTCCATTTGCATGAAATACCTGTTCCTTCATCTAGATGGCTTGGTAAAATTTATTAAGAGTCTATTTATGTGTAAAATGTGTACATGTTTTGACAGGAAGAATATCGGGATGAACTCCATGAAAAATTGCCCCTTGCTTTTTAATTGTCCAGCTCAGTCTGAATTCAGATAAACTTTCTTTGGGTGGAAAGAAGCTTAAGAACCAGAAGTAAGCCTCCCCTCCCCATGTCCTCTGACCTCACCAGTTCTCATTCTAGCCCCTCCCTCTTTCCCAGATCCAAACAAGTACACCATTTCTGGGGAGAAGACTGCTACTACTCCTTGCCTTGTCTTGTTGTCTCTGCTGCTGGTCTCAATGTCATTTTTAACTTGACTAAGTGTTTGCTGTGTTACAAGTCTCCTATGCCACCCACCCTCGCCCCCCGCCCCTGAGACAGTATTGAAGACACATACAGAACACAAGTCTTTTAAACAGCTATCTCTAGTTCTTTCAGAAATCATGTTCAATTTTCACATAGTACCAATACTGCAGAAGCCCCCCCTTATTAAGGGATCCATACTTGTTTGTGGCTCTTTTTATAAAGATCCAATACCATATGCTCTCTGCTTCACTTTATGGGCAGTACATTTCTTTCTAAAGTGAAAAAGTTTTATTTGAATCCACTTTAAACAGCATGCTACAGTAACAAGTTTGCGTTTGGCATTTTCAGGCTCTCTGGCTGTATGGTTGCTATAGGAGAGCCAGGAATCGCTAAAGAGAATGGGGGTAAACAGTCTTTTCTAGCCTGTATAAAGACCTCTTTTCCTCATCGCTACTTTCACAAAAGCAAAATAAGCTAATTATGAAACACTCCTGAGAAATCAGTGCTGGTTACAGGAGCTCTCCACATTAAATATGAGATACTCAGAGTGGTAGAAGGAAATGATGAGTAAATAGGGTTGAAAGACTATCGGTGCAACAGTGTAAGTATAAGCTTTCTTTGGGTTTTTGTGGAGCTCCTAGAGAATAACCTACACCTCAAGCTTGATTAAGACACACATCTTTACAAGTGTGGTCATCTTTTCTCTATCTAGGACATGTGCCATACATCTTTAAATCTGTAGTGTAGGACTGCTAATAATACTTGACAAAGCATTCAACTTGGCTCCTGGGGTGCTGGAGTTCTTTACAAAAGCTTTCCTTTTTAATCTCCAGGAAGAGTCTTTTTTTTCCTTTGGAAGTTGAGAAAGGGCAAGGACCTTTGGTTACATTTCCTGGGTAAGGAAACAATGTCTCACAGCAGATTACCAAGGTAGATCTGGGAGGAACCTAGTATTTTCCTTCACCCCCTTCATTCTCAAGTCCTGAGAGATAGAGGGAGCAGGAGGGAGGGAAAGAGAGGGGGGCAGAGAGACAGAAAGACAGAGGGAGAGAAGAGAAGAAGAAGAAGAAGAGAGAGAGAGAGAGAAAGAGAGAGAGAGTTGTGGGTGCTCATGCATTTTGAGGCCAGTGGTAGATGTTAGGAGTCCTCCTTAATCGCTCTCTCTACCTTATCTATCTATCTATCTATCTATCTATCTATCTATCTATCTATCTATCTATCTATTTTACAATGTATTCACTTTATATCTCAATTGTAGCCCCCTCCATCATCTCCTTCCAACTCCACCCTTCCTCACTCTTACCCTTTATCCCCCTCCCCTAGTCCACTAAAAGGGGGAGTCCTCCTCCCCTTACCATCTGACTCTGCCTTCTTTTTTGAGACAGAATCTCACCCTGGCCCTGGCCCTGGCCCTGGCCTGCAGCTTTCAGCAGGATCTTTCTGGTTTTGACTCTTCAGGGCTAGAATTTCAAACAAGTGCTGCTGCCCTTGACTTTTGACTTGGGTACTGGAGAATGGGACCCAGTGCCCATGCTTGCAGAGCAGCCACTTTAAACAGTGACCCATCTCCGCAGCCCATCTGGAGAATTTGACATTTAACTTGGAAGGAGTCATGGGAGACTTAAAGGCTTAGGCTCACAACCAAAACTCTAAGAGTTGTGGAGGCAGGGTCATGGAGGCCGCTTCCATAAGAGCACTTGATTTGAGACCAGGTTTGAATCTCACCTTGGCTACTCAGTAGCTGCAAAGTCATGAAGATTTTCAAAACCACGGAGATACTCAGTTTCTTCATCTATTAAATGGGCTTAGGAATAATTCCTCTTTCTCTCTTGCATGGCTGCTATGGTCTAAAAAGCCTACCTTGTTGTAAAATCGCCATGAACAAAAATGCAAACTGGGAGCCAGCGAGGTGGCACACACCTGAAATCCCAGCATTTGGGGAAGAAGAGACTGGTGGATCTCTGTGAGTTTGAGGCCAGCATAGTCTACAAATCTAGTCCAGGACAGCCAAGGAGACACAGAGAAATCCTGTTTTGAAAACAAACAAAAATGCAGACAGGGGTACTGATATAGCATCATGCTTTCTTTACATGAACCTCCTTATAGCCCTTAGGGGGCTGTTGGCTCTAGAATTGTCAGTTGTGCTGAATAAGGCTGTGTTCTCTGTCTCTAATTGCTGAATTTTATACACTCTGGTCACATCCCTTCCCAGCCTTCATTGTTCTAGACTAAAGAGTGAGCATTTGTTTAATCTATCTTCATAAGGCATTCTGTTCCCTACCCCCAACCACCACCATCCTTTTGATTATAGAGTGGCCCTTCTCTGGATCATCTCCAGCTCCATTATGTCATTCTGGAAGCTGTAAGATCAGACCTGCACAAGTGTATATGTGTGTGTGTGTGTGTGTCTGTCTGTGTCACTATGTGTGCTTTCTCCAGCTCTGAACTCCTGACTCTGTCCCCCTCCCAAATTATAAATCTTATAATAATATGAGTGTCCAAGGCCCCTTTCAAACTACAGAGAAGGCCCCGTGGCCCCAGGCTGAGGCCATTTTTTTTCCCTCTGTGCAGCTTTGGCCCCAAAGGGCAAAACCATCTCCCTGTCTGGCTTGGGAGGCTGGGAAGTGGATAACGAGGATGAGGAGGCTGAGGGGGAGGGAGGGGGGTCTTGCGCAAGCGCACACTGCTGCAGGGACGCCAATGCAGCTGCCTCCCAGAGCAGAGGGAAGCAGAAGAGGAGGGAGGGAGAAGAGGGGAAGGGAGGGGGAGGCGGCACTTGGGCTGCAGCTCTCAACCCGAGGCAGTCTCTCTCAGCGCTCTGAAAGACCAAGAGCGGCTGCTGCTGAGTAGGATGCTCTGCGGGGCACCCTGAGCCTAGGGCTGTTGAAACAGCTTTGGGGACAGGGGCAACTGAACAGCTTTCACCATGCATCAGTCTCTGACTCAGCAGCGGTCCAGCGACATGTCCCTGCCTGATTCCATGGGTAAGTCTAGCCGTTAATCCTTTCCTCCAGGCAGTAGCAGCAAAGGGGTAAGTGCGTTGTCCTCCGGATAGCCAGCTCCTGACTGCCTCAGAGCCAGAGAGAGGGCAATCAGGATGGGGGGGGGGGGTCCACAAACTCAAGTGTCTGGGAGGCGAACCAGAGCCCCAAGCGAGCTGCCCAGCTGTGATAAGTGTGATCCACAGAGACTGGAGTGCCAGTGCCGAGCTAAGCTTAGAGTATCTCTACCTAGCCCGGACTGCGAGTGTGTGCGTGTTTCTGTGCATGTGTAGACTTGCAGCCAGTGGTAAATCCCAGCTGTCTGGGCATCAAAACACTTCTTTGAACCTGTGCCTTTGCTTTTGATTCAAAGCTCCTTTGCAAAGTCCTTATCTTTTCTAAGATCACGACTAATGATAGTTAGAAGCAGTGTCTTCATCCCACCCCCAACTCTCTAATTGCTCTTACAAAATTCAGACCTGTGGTGGTCGAGGAGCTGATTTACACTTCCCAGACTGGGATTTTTTTTGGGGGGGGAGTTTGTAACCTCAGAGAATGGGGGTGAGGGAAGAAAAAAGGGGGGTGTCGGCGGGACGGGGATTCCTGAGGAATCACTCAAGACAGCTCAGCTGGGACATATGCAGCAGAAAGAGCAACAGTCCTTGAATTTGATTCCTATTCTGCTTCAAATGCACAGAATGTGTGTGTGTGGGGGGGGGGGGGGGAGGCTGAGAGCACGAGAAAAGGAGACCCAACGCAAGCCCGCGCATCTTCTTGAGTCGCGCTTTTCCTTTTCAGCGGAAGGAGGGAGGGGGCCACCTTTTAAAACCTTTTTAAAAACTAGGGGACTGCTACTGTTTTGCACCAACTTGGAGGTCCCTCGAGGATGCTTTTCGGTAGCTACAAACGAATTAAAAAAAAAAAAAAGAAAGAAAAGAAAAACAAAAATCGTTCCCTTTAAACTGTTAGGCACCTTCTCAAGCCCTGTGATTTTGCCCGGAGGGGAAATTAATTCGGAGCCTGGGAAAGCTGGACGGGATTGTTAAACCATGATTCCACCTAATCTCAAAATTTGCCTTGGATACACTTTAACCAAATCCAGTTCGCCCTCTCTATCATACTTCGCATTCTGCAAAACTCCTCTGTCCCGAATTTCTGCCTTCAGTCTTCTCAGCTCTTCTGGGATGAATTTGCTGGAACATCGACAGGGGAGGGGCAGGCAGAAGATTGAGCCCAGCGTGGTGAGCTCTCTGCTGACTGCAAAAGACTCAGTCGCAACAAATTTCATGCAAGGAAAGGGCCCCTGAAAGTGTTATCACCTGGATGGTGGAAATATTCTTAATTCCCAGTGTTTTGACATACTCAGCATAAGCCTTGTGCTTTTCATTTTTAAGGTCATAGTTATTTGGAACAGGATACAAAATGAGGCCAAGCAAGGATCGGGGTCCAGATCCAGAGCCCAACAGTACCAGACTCCCCAGTACCACCCCCCCCGCCCTCCCGCCCCACCCCACTCCACCCCATGCATACACAGGCACACCAAACACACTCTTTGCCTTGGCAAGCCTTGGTCTTGGCGCTAACCTAGTCCAGGCTCCCAGACATCAAGCTACAGCGTGAAAGAGAGCTGGATGCATGAGGGCAAGGCTTCTGCAGCTCCCATTCCAACTGCGTGCAACAACCACCTGCAAACCAACCATCTTTACCCAGGGCCCTGTGGCTGCAAGGACTGAGAAGATTGGAGGCCCAGAGCTCAAATACTTGCTACTTGACACTGCTTTGTGGGTTTCAGAACAAGATGAAGAGAGTTCTTTCATGTATTTCCTGGGGACCCCAGCCAGTGCTGTATTTTTCTGAAGGTCTGCCCAAAAAGAAGCTGAGTGGGCTTGCCCAGCACAGGTTCAGTACTGAACGGAAGGGAATCACAGATTTCACATAGACAAAGAACCATCACCACGAATAGCTGTTTGGTAAAACTACACAGGTCAAAATCACTAGAAAATTCTTGAGCAGAGTGATAGCTGTAGGTTCCCACATTTTTGTACAGGGAAGTCTCTTCAGAGTTCCCTGGCTCTGGTACCACAGCCCAAGGCCTGAATCAGCATCTTGGATACTCCCACTTAACTAAGCTCTGGCAAAGCCACCCTTGTGTGCCAAAGGAAGGAGATGGGGTGAGTTATTGTTTCTGCCTCCAAGGGCAGCAATTCTGAGGGAATTCTTTTACAGGCAAGACACAGATGCAGCCTCCAAAGTAAAATGTGTAACACACACACACACACACACACACACACACACACACACACCACTGCACCAAGGTGCCTGCACTACTTTTGCTGGCTGCCTTGGGATCAGCTGTTAGTCCAAGGCTCTGGAGGAGGCAGACAGTGGGAATTGTGAAGATAGTAATTTGACTCCTGTGCCCCTCCATCATCTCACAGCAACCCCCTCCTCCACTTTGGCAACAGTGCCCAAGGCGCTAATGCACCTCTACTACACCAAGGCATTTTCTTCACTCCCAACAACACATTTACTGAGCCATCTTTGACATCTCCATGTCTTGAATAATTTACTAAAGAGGTGAAAGGTAATAGATATAGGGCCTTTAAAGGTTTGAGAGACTGGCAGAGCAGTATAAGGCTCTTGTGCGGGCAGCCACCTGTTTCCAGGGATGTTCAAAGCTGGGACTTCCTGAGATCCACTCTTCTTCGGCAAAGCTGGTTCAGGTAAGCAAATCCTAAACTTGTACAAGGTGAAGCACACAAGGTGTGCAGAGGCATCATCCTACCTTATAGCAACTCACAGGTTGGCTCCTGTCAGATACGAAATCCTAGAACCGGTGGACATCATATGAGTTGCAGAAGAAACCTGCTGTCACAATTTATATACTTATCATCGAGAAAGGCATCTAGGACATTAGAAACTGAGCTAACTGGGTAATTAGATTAGGGAGAGCTTGATTAATTAACATAAACTTTGTGGTGGAGAAAGTTTTGAGCTTCAAATGAAGTGATGGGTTCAGATTCAAATGCAGATGGGGGGATTGATTAGAGGGACCAGAGGACGGGGGGGGGGAGGGGGGAGGCTGATCCTGTCTGGAAGGGTAAAGGGAGCAAGTAATTAGGTTCCTCTAGAGCTACCTCACAGTCCTCCATATCTGGGGTGGAGGTGGGGCACTGCAGAAAGGGAGGGCTGCAGCAGTTCTGCAGGGAGGCTGCTGGAGGGAACAGACAATGCCAACAAAGAGATTTTGGATTTTCACTGCTGTTGGTTGCAATAGTTGTTTAAGTAGAAGTATGCTAGGTACCAAATAGACAGGGTGGTGGAGCACTTATGGTTTTGACACATTAGCCACAAAGCTTTCAGTTCTGGAGAGCCTTCAGAGTGTCCTTCATTTCAAAAAGTTATTCCTGTGAGCATAGCCAAATTTATTTGCACAGGTCCTCCAACAGACTTTTTTTTTTTTACTAGAGGGAAAACAGTTACGAGATGTGGCCACTTGTTCATTTATTCAGTAACCGTCAGCTACTTACTTACTGTGTATCTGACACAGCAAAAAGTACTGTTTTCCAGCTCTTTGAGGTTATTTTTAAGTAACTCATGGTGTCAGAACTTTATATATATATATAAATTTGTTAAACAAAACCTAAGCAAGATGGTCTTGTCCTCACAGAAACATCTCCTACCCTCTAAAATAAAGCAACAAGCTGGCAAATGGATTAAGCACACACAGTTACCAGCCTTTAAGTTCTCTGTTCACATCTTCAGAGTGTTTTAAGATATGTCTTGTTCCAGGTAAAAATGGACTGTATTAAGTCAAATAAAAAC
This sequence comes from Meriones unguiculatus, assembly GCF_030254825.1. Taxonomy (NCBI): domain Eukaryota; kingdom Metazoa; phylum Chordata; class Mammalia; order Rodentia; family Muridae; genus Meriones; species Meriones unguiculatus. The sequence continues at coordinate 77,510,065 of NC_083369.1, read as the reverse complement.
CTCAGTCAAATGGGGGTGTGTGTTTCTTTATTTCAAAAAAATCATTTACCTAGGAGTTCTTTAAAATAGTTAATTTTGCAAGTGCAATTAAAATCATTTGACTTTATTCATTAAGGTCTTTATAATATAAAATAAAGGGAGACTGGCAGAGCAGGCAATACATCGTCTATCTAGTGCCCTAAGAGTTTTCTTAACAATTTGATCCAAAACCAGTCTTATCTGGACACAAGCCCCCTTTAGGGTAGTAGGATCTTTGGATTTTTCAACTAGACTGCATTTCAATCCAGAGTTTAAAGCAAAATGTGTGGGGGTCATATTTTCAAATGACACCCTGTGGTTTGCTGAGTCACTTTTCTAACCTGGCTCCCCGTGCTTTTAAGAGTTAGAGTGATATTTGCAAAGAAGACTCAAAAGCCATCGATAAGATTAAAGGTCAGTTGGTAGGAACGAGCAGGTCAGTGAGGCAATAAATAAGAAAAATCATGCAGACACATATGAGCCTTCAATTTAATCTCTAAGGTTACACGGTCTCTGTGTAAGACATTCTTGGTGTATTCAGGAGCAGAGAAAGGCTAAAGAGTTCCTATGTGCATGACATACAGGAAAGCAAGAAAAGGATGGGAGAATGTGTTGGTAAAATTACGTTAGAGCCCTTCAATGGAGCCAGCTGGGAGACTCACAAAGTACTGATCATGAAATAAAATTAGGAACCCTGATTTACAAAATCTTTTGGGCAGGCGCTCTGAAAGCAACAAGAAAGGATAAGAAGGAAGATGAAAGAAATAATTCCTGTCTGTCCCATCCTTACCCCTTCTGCTCCCTTTCCAGAACCAGGCAGTCCAAATTGCAGGCCTCTGTTCATTAGTTTACCAACAATCAACTTGTCATTTGCATCCCTGATAACTACCACAAACAAAGAACCCTGATAGCACAGGTGTCTAGGGCCTTTCTGTTTGGTGGCTGGCTTCCTAGCTCACTCCAGAGCAGCCCCTTTTACAGCTTCCCTTCCCTCTCCTCCCATGGTGAGACCGGAGCTTTAGTGTTTTGTTAGGGGTCTGTACTGGCTCAAACTGCTTCTACATTAGACTTGTACCTGATCAGTCACAGGTCTTAGTTTCAAGGATGACCTCGGGGAGACCACCAGAGCCTCCCTCCTCCCTCAGAGGCTTCAGCCAAGATCACACTGGGAAAGATCCAGGGTGTCATTTTTTGACAGCATTCAACGAGAGGTATCTTTTTGAAAGAAGTATCTCCTGGAGGCTGAGAGAACAGCCATAGTCCTTGTTCTCCATAAGCTCTCACTGCCAAAAAGCCTCCTGGGTCTCTCGCGCCTGGTCTTCATCCTTCCTTATACCTTCCTCTCTTCTTTCCCTCTCCTCCCAGTGGTGCGGTCTGGTCAGGTTCTCTATTCCACAGCTTGCATAGGGGGCAGTGAGTCCTTTCTTACTGCTGGATCTTATGAACAGGCAGAACCAAAGTTTCTTTTTAAGCCCGTTCATGATATTTAAAACATTTATCATACAGCACCCACTGCTTCTTTATCCCAAGCCTCCTTATGGCTTCAAGAGAACCGAACCCTGAAAGCATTGACCATTTGGTTATTTTTTTTTCTTTCTGAGAACTCCTAGGTGGCTAATTCTCCCATTAATATATAGAAGGTATTTCCAGTTGAGGACCCCTTCCATGTGCTGGAGAAATGAACACATTGTGTAAAGCAGTGCTTGGATCCTAGTATAGAGCAATACTTGGTTCCTTAAACATTTTAAATTGAAGAGTGAGCCTAGATACCAATTTTCTATCTGACTTAATAAGCTTGGTTTTTGAAAAAAAATATTTCTTGGTGCTATAATGTCTGATAAACCAGCATAGGTTTCTTGCCATTTATATTTATGTCACCCTCACATAAGCAACCATAAGTGTATGTAAGTTATAGTCCTCTGGTCTACCTCCCCTGATACAAATCTCCTTGGACTAATAGCTTTCAAGCATTTACTTTATTACGCACATTTTTTATGTGACAAATCTGGCCAACATACCATTTTTAAGTTTATGCATGAGGCAGCAAATGTCAGAAATAAATGAAAAAGAAAACGCCAGTACCTGGCTCAGTTCTGATATTTACACTAAAAATGAAATTTCATATCTCTAGCTTCTAAGAAGAAAGGTTCATAGTTACCTGCTAGCTTTAAACTATATTCATTTAATACCGTCATACAAACACTTCCCATTAATCATATGCTTTCATAATCTGCTCTGAAAACCATTCCACTAAGTGGGTATGACACATCTTTTATAGAATGTCAAAAACATGAAAATGTTTTGCTGTTATGTAACTGGTGAGTTTTCTCCTGTTGTTTATTCTCAAAGAAGCAACATTTTTTTTTATTAGAAAAGTGGCACCTAATGACTGCAAAACGGAAAGCTTCATTCTTTTACTATAATTTCACTCCCTAAAGATATCCCAAGGAAGGGAATGAAAAACCTTATTAGTAAATTTTTATCTTCTTTTCCCAGATGATATGAGCAATTTCAATGTCTCTGTATTCCTACAGGCGCCTTCAATAGGAGGAAGCGGAACTCCATCTATGTCACTGTGACTTTGCTTATTGTGTCAGTGTTAATTCTCACGGTGGGCCTTGCTGCAACTACCAGGACCCAGAATGTGACTGTGGGAGGTTATTACCCAGGAGTTATTGTAAGTACAGAGAACATAGGTCAGCCCCTGTAGCTTGCTGGCTACAGAGTTTGTGACTCTACTGTGATGGTTTTTAATTCTGTTTGAATTTATAGTATTTGCTCTGATTCCTTCTATTTCTTTTAAGTACACAGAAAGGCAACTCTCCTTAGAAAAATGAGACTGACTGAGACTTAGAAGAGTCCCAGTGTTTCCCTAAACTAGGACTGGGATGCTAAGCAAGTCATCTTATTGTCTAGAGCTTTGGCTCTCTGCTTTTAGGAGATGCTCCTTTCTAGCAGCATTAATTTCATCTAAGTTCCTGCCTCTCAGTGTTTGGTTTTCTATATGTAATAGAGGCCACCTGATCTTACCTGGAATCTGAGGTACCTTCTCCTCCCTCCTTCCCTCTCTTTCTTTCTTTCCTTTTTTAAAATTATTTTTATTTTTATGTGCATTGGTGTTTTGAATGCATATATGTCTGTGTGAGAGTGTCAGATCTTGGATTTACAGATAGCTGTGAATTGCCATGTGGGTGCTGAGATTTGAACCCAGGTCCTCTGGAAGAGCAATCAGTGCTCTTAACCACTGAGCCATCTCTCTAACCCCCCTCCCTTTAAAAAAAACTATTTTATATAATGTGCACTAGTGTGAAGGTACAGATCCCTTGAAACTAGAGTTGCAGACACTTGTAAGCTGCCAATTGGGTGCTGGGAATTGAACCTGGGTCCTTTGGAAAAGCAGGCAGTGCTCTTAACCTCTGAGCCATGTTTCCAGCTCTCTTCCTTCCTTCCTTCCTTCCTTCCTTCCTTCCTTCCTTCCTTCCTTCCTTCCTTCCTTCCTTCCTTCCTTCCTTCCTTCTTTCTTTCCTTCGAGAGAGAGAGAATTTTTTTTCTGTGTAGTCTTGACCATCCTGGACTCACTTTGCAGACCAGGCTGGCCTTGAACTCACAGTGATCCACCTGCCTCTGCCTCCTGAGTGCTGGGATTAAAGGCATGTACCACCACTGTCTGTCTGCCTCCACTTTCTATGGCCAACATCACTCATTCATTTGCAAAAGGGTCCTACCAGGAAAAGGTGTGGAAGACATATTCTTAATATGTGCATAATTATTCATTTGTAAATCACATATACATTCACAAATATATGTAAAATAGAAATTTAAACATTAGATCAAAATGTTAAATGTTAGATCAAAACATTAAAATTTAATTTTTATGTTTTTTTTATAAAAACACTAAAATGTTACAGGGTTTGTGAAGCTTGTCATTAAATATGATATCTATAAACCCCTATTTCAAACGGCCCATGATTTATTTGTAAATATTTTTGGCTGGCTTCTTATCAGACATGTTTAAATTGTCATCACAGCCACTGGTCTTTTAAAACTCTTTTAAAATATGGCTCTTACAGTGTGTCTGTCTAAAAGCTTGGGTGGGAGGAAGAAGTATCAACTCTGTCAGTTTTCATTAGTCACTTGTTATCAGGATCAACTTCAATTTGTAACTTCTTAATAGGGTTTCCAAATCTCTTGTCCACTTTGCTAGTGCTAATTTGGTTAAAACTAGACAATATAATCTGCTTATACATAAAGCACCCTACCATTAACCCTTCACTGCTTGGAACTTGCCCTACTCACAAAGGATAGCTCCCATGATGATCTGGCCTTCATAGAGATAGAGGAATGATTGTGACAGCCCAAGTATGGAACATTAGTAATAACTTCTGTTTTCTTATTTAATATAAACAATAAATAAAAATGAAAGCTTTAATGATTTCTTTTCATAGTCCAGTAGATTGTTTACCCTCCCCTGCAGGGCATGCAATCCATTTTTCAACACTGGAATCTGTTGCATAAAAATAATCTCACTTACTAGTTTAGTAACATAGTGAGACTCTGTCAGAACAAACAAAAACCCCTCCTTTGGGTCTATGAATAATGCTGTTTAACTCTAAACTTTAAGTCTAAAGATTGAATCTTATTTTAATAACAATTATATGATTTACGAATTGTAATTGCTAGAGTAGAAAGATGTTAAGAGTGATCTTTAAAAAAAAAGTTAGCCCAGCAAAGAGATCAGATGCGATTTTAAGTCTCTGTTGTTCTTTCTCACTCTCTCACTCAAAAAAGAAGAGGTTAAAGATGATGCCTTTAACAAGCCATCACTGTGAGTGAGCAGCTTGGAGCCTGTTCCCTAGGTCACCAATTCCAGTCCACAATCTCACTCCTCAAAGACCCTTCTAATGACTGAGCCTGGTGTGGGGTCTGATGTAAGCTGAACCTCCTTCGAACTAAGTTCTACAGTTTTGGGGAAGGTAGGGCTCTCCACAGCTTAGGGTAGGTGTCTCAGAGACACCAGTTGATGCCCAGTGCCCTCTGTTACACATGTGCTGTGAAAACTCACTCTGTCCACTTCCTATGGTGTGGCAAGAAAATCATCTGCCAGCAGAATTGGCTTTTATTTTTAAAAGCCAACAACAGGCAGGGGAAGGAGAGAGAGAGAGAGAGAGAGAGAGAGAGAGAGAGAGGAGAGAGATGGGAAGAGCATTTTGGTGTGGCTTGGAAATGAATTTACAAGGTCTGTGTGACTTCGTGGGCTTCAGGTAGCTGCATTAGTGAAATATCATTAACTGAAGAGCAAATGTTCAAGCTAAGATCCAGAGTAGCTGTGGGTGAAGGGAGGGTATATTTCATGTTAGCACAAACCTCTGTAGAATATCTGACTGTGGGAGGGTAGGTTGGAATACATTAACAAAGGAATAAGGACTCATGATTGCTATTACATTCAAGTACACGATGTTCAGCTAGCACTGGAAATTGAAGCAGTGGGGACTTTTCCCTCCCTCCCTCCCTCCATCCCTCTCTCTCTCTCTCTCTCTCTCTCTCTCTCTCTCTCTCTCTCTCTCTGTGTGTGTGTGTGTGTTTCACTAAAAGCAAAATTAATAGAAAAGCCACCCTGAAAGGATTATGTATTCCCCAACCACCCCCTACTAGTTCAACTTTTACAGATTTGCTCTCTGAATACCTGTAGATCGTTTCTTTAAAATGGGGTTTAATTATACAGAGTGAAGCAGAGAAGATAGCAGATTGAACAGTCGAAAAATCCATTTCCGTTTATAGGTCAGATCGTGTTATAGCAAATACAATTAGGACTCCTACCTCTGCAGCAGCAAATGTCAGAGAATCCAGATTTGCCTGAGAATAGAGTGCTTTTCTAATTGAATAGTTTGGTTATTAGGGAGTAACTATAGAAACTCGTAAGCCAGTGAATTTTCCACCCAGGTTTGAGTGATGTAGTGAGCCTGGGAAAAATGCAGATCTTGCCTCCACATCTCCAGAGATTCTGATTCTGGTGACCCCAGGAACATAGATTCTTTTCAAAAGCTAATCTTTGAACAAAAAGGTAATAAAAGCTAAATATACATTTTACTAATCATCCCAGAGAAATATAACTTAGGTGGACCAGTGGCCAGAAGAACTAAAACACAATAAAACACACTTAGTAAAACCAGAGAGACCATTTTAAGATTCTGCATTGTCAAACTACACAATTTGAATATAAATTATGGTTGCATGCATCTGTGAAAACATTTCACGTTCTCCTGAACTCAACTGTTTTTTTTTCTCAACTCTGACTAAATGTGTTAACAGTACATGAGAATTTTAATATTTAAAACATTAATTATGGAGAAAGTATTAGATTAAGAGCAAATTTGACACACATTTCATTTAAATACAAAGACCTTCATCATTTAAAATACAATGAGGTGTTTAATATGCAGGAAGGTATATTATAATAGCATGTTAGCTAGTCTACCTGAGCTACAAGGTAGTGTTATAATTCTAAGATACATACCTCTTTAAGGATGAGCTAACCTATACCGGCTGAAAGGTAAGGTTTTTAAATATTGAGACTTGTTAAAGACAAAATGGCTTATGAATTTTCACTGTCTGCAAACATTCAAGGCATATTCCATTTCAGAAGTGTTCCAAGGAGCTTCCTACTTGGAAAGCCTAAAAAAATAAACGAAGGGGTCTTTTCTGAGACTGATACTCCAACCAAGGATCATTCATGGATATAACCTAGAACCCCTGCACAAATGTAGCCCATAGCAGCTCAGTGTCCAAGTGAGGGGAACAGGGACTGTTGCTGGCTTCAACTCAGTGGCTGGCTTTTTGATCACTTCCCAATGAGGGGGGTGCAGCCTTACCACCCCTACAGAGGGAGACAATACAACTAGTCCTGATGAGACCTGATAGACTAAGATCAGATGGAAGGGGAGGAGGGCCTCCCCTATCAGTGGACTCGGAGAGGGGCATGGAAGGAGATGAAGGAGGGAAGGTGGGATTGGGAGGGCATGAGGGAGGGGGCTACAGCTGTAATACAAAGTGAATAAACTGTAATTAATATAAAAATTAAAATTAAAAAAATAATGAGCCCTGGTTGTTGAATAAAGCTGACAAAAGCCTGGGGATAAAGGCCTGGAGATCCTCTGGATCTCTTCTTACTGAGAGAAGGAAACCCCACATGTATTTCCCAAGCAACTCACAAGATGGAGCTGGCACCCTGATCAGTGAGGAAAACCTTTCTGGTGCCCTCTGGTCTCAGTGTTATTGTACTGTGGGCCTCTATATTTTCTTTGAGCAGAGAAACAGAGGAAGAGGGCATTCAGCTCGATTTCTTGGAGAGGGTCAGTTGACTGAAAGCCATATAGAGTCACAGTGGACTATTAGGAGAGAGGGATAATAGGAACATTCAGTAGTCTAGAAACCTTCTCCAGGCCTGTATGGCTTTCTTTACCTGCACATGGAAAGACTATGTAAAATCAATGTAAGGACATGTGAAGTCCAACGATATTTTGAATGTCCATGAAAGACTCAGGAGCTCTGGAGAGCTGGGGTTGTGATTATTATAAATTAAACAGACATTCAGAAAGTTCAAGTTTGTTCTAAAGTACAAATTCCAAACTTATGGAGTACATAAGGATGAAATTTGAATCCTGATATGCTGAACAATACTTATGTAATGCCACAAGTGTCTCACCTCCATGTCATTTTGTTGGCATGGCATTCAGAGGTCTCTGAAGAAGCCCTTAGCTTGGCCTTCTACTACTTCAGTTTCCCCAACACCACCTGTTTATAATTTGAGCTTTTCTGCCTCGATACTGTCACTGACAGTTTTCTAAATCTTCTCTCTACTTTCTCCACTATATCCTCTTCATTATTCTACTCAAAGGGAGCATTTCTAAGCTATTGGTGTCTACAGTATCATCTACTATCTTTGAACTCTCTGCTACTGAAGCCTCTCACTCCTGGTTGCTAGAAAAAACTCATACTCCTTTGTGTTCTGTTTTGGATTATATTCACATTTATCTTTATTTCTATAGGTCCAAATTCCTTACACAAAATATACGTCAGGATTTAGGCTTTGATTTTGGAGAAAATCACAGTGATACCTTCTAGCATTCCAGTAGGTCTTTAAGAAGCACATATGATCAAGTTCCTTCATAGTTCTATCATGAAATATGAATTTTAATATACAGTAGGATAAAGATTATAATAACTCACATCGGTTCAAGATCAAGCTTTACCACTAAATTAGGTATCAGAAAATTCTTTTAGTTTTCTAATTTCAAGGTTTTAGAAATGGTTTGTGGACTGCTTCAGCTAATCGTAGCATGGGTTCCTCAAGCCTAAATCTCACTGTTGTTGGCGTCATATCCCACTTCAATACCCAACTCCAAATTATAGATCTAACACAAGATAACCCACAGAGTACATACCCAAGTGATATTTATTTGCACCTATGTCTTGGGTGTCTGGGGCAGGGGATATGAATACAAGTAGTCATTCCTCAAAGAATCCGTTCCCCAAAGAATGGGCATGATGGCTCATTCCTGTAATCCTAGCAAACAGGAGTCTAAGCCAGGAGTATTGACACAAGTTTGAGGTTACGTGAATTACAAAATGAGCCTGTGTCTAAAGAATTAAAAAAAAAAAGAAAGAAAACCTCAAACCATAAATCTCTCCCTCATAAAAACCTTTAATCTGCTCTGATTTCTAGTGATTTATCTTTTTACTTGACAAATGGAGGGAAACAAAAAGTTAACTAGTTATTTGTTCAGGTAGTGAGAAATAGCTATGGAAGTCCAAAGGTCTAGACATTACCTGATTCTATGAAACTCTTCATAGGAACCACAGAGTACCTTGCCCTTTGGAGGTCTTGGGAGCTATCATTATCTTTTTTAAAAAGTTGTCTCTATTTTATGTGTATGGGAGTTTCTTGCATGTATGTCTGTATACCATGCCAGAAGGTGGCCTTGGGTCCTCTGGAATTGGAGGTACAGGTGGCTGTTAGCCACCATGTGAGTTCTGGGGACCGAACTTGGGTCCTCTGGAAGAGCAGCCAGTGCTCATAATCATGGACACATCTCTCCCTGGGAGCTAGCATTTGATTAGAAGCAGTTACCCATTTTCAGGATACTAATGGGTCCATTCTTTATTTTCACCCCCACCCCGAGCTCTCCCTCAAACAGGACCTTTTACTACATACCTGCAGAGAACATTTTCCCTAAGGAGTAAGGCCCTCTTACTTCAAGGTCACTAGTCTATAAACACTGGCCTGGATATGGTAGGACATGCTTTTAATCCCAGCACTCAGGAGGCAAGTTCAAGGCCAGCACGGTCACATAGTGAGACCCTGTCTTAAAAACACTAACAAAAACACACAATAAGCTACTAACCCCTAAGGCCTCAACATGTGAATGATATTAAAGAATCTGAGAGTTAGTCCTGGCTTTGAGATTAATGTGCTGTAAGAAGGAATGAGTTCTTACAATTCTCTAGGCTTCTGGTTTCCCTTTTGTCAAATGGGAATGATAGCAACACTACCAAACACAGCATCATTCCTATAATCAAAGCTGAGAGAGATGGGGCACAAGTACATATTTAATATAAAGTTCTTTATCCACCTGCTCTCTAGGTAAGTGGTTTCTTTCACTCATCACTCAATAGATGTTAGTTCCTTGCCCATTGAGCTCTATGCAGCCAATGAGCCCATATAAAATACCTCCTCTTCTATGGAAATTTAGAGGTACCTTTTATTTAGCAGCCTACCTCTTGCAAGTGGTACCGCATACTTTATCTTATTTGGGCTTTACAACACTGTCTGGTAAATACTTTTACAATTTCCATTTTAAATTCTTTCTTATTACACTTATTTATTTATTTTTTAATTTTGTATTGGGAGTGGAGTAGAGCACATGAACAGACATGTCACTGTGTGGGAAGTCCGAGGATGGCTTGTAGAAGCTGGCTCTCTTTTTACATAGTATGGATCCTGGAGATTGAACTCAGGTTATCAGGCTTGACATCAAGAGCTCTTCCTTGATGTTCTCTCACGGGCCCCACGATTCCCATTTTATAGATGAGAAATCTGAAGCACAGTGTTTAACAGACTGGCCCAAGGTCAGCTGAGTTATGAGTAGCAGATACAGGGATATGATATGGTCTGGAATGAATTACTCTTAGCTCATGTAGTGTTTTGTTCTTATATCCTGTGGACTAAATTACACTGGAATGCGATGGGATGAGAAGGAATGGAAGGGGAGGCATACATGAAGTAATAGATCAGCCCAATATTTTCAGTTCTAGAAAGTATTCCGGACACGACCATCAAATATTTGAGAATGTCAGAAATTGCTAGTGTCTTTTTTTCTAGTCTCTACTAATTATTTGTCTTGTTGCTGTAGCAAAATACTTGACAGCATTGACTTAAGGAAGGTATGGATTTATTTCAACTTATAGTTACAGGGCACACAGTCCATCATGGAGGGAAAGGCACAGCAGCAAGAGCAAGAGGCAGCTGGTCACATTGCGTTCAGAGGCAGGAAGCAGAGAGTAATATGTGCTCATGCTCAGCTAGCTTTCTGTTTTATATGCAGTTTATAACCCAGCCCATGAAACGGTCCTTCCAAAGCTCTTCTCCTCCCAGTTAAACCTCTCTGTAAACACCCACACAGATATAGCCAAAGGTATATTTCCATGATGGTTTTTTGTTTTGTTATTTTGAGGTAAGGTCTCACTATGTATCTCTGGCTGGCCTGGAACTTACTTTTTTGGACCAAGCTGGCTTTGAACTCGTGGAGGTACATCTTCCTCTTCCATGGTGATTCTCAATTCTGTCAAATTGACAATCAATATTAACCATAATATTGTCTCAGGGAAAAAATGTTGTTCAGGTTCAAAAAATCATGTATGAGTATCTGTGGAAACTGAGAAGCTCTTTGCTTAAAGGTCATATTTTCCCTAAAAGAAGCTGCATCCAAACTTTTCTATTGTCTGTAAAAGTGGCTCAGATGCCATAACACAGATACTTCATAGAATTCTTGCATAAAATAAATCTGTGGAACTTATTGCAGAAGGAGATAAGACAAAACATGGAGATGCTTATGAAATAAAAGAAACAGTGACAGAATTTCCCAGTTCAAATCTCATTAGAGCAGTTTGAAAGTTAAATGTCTTTTGGGTCAATGAGGTGGCTTAGCAGTAAAAGCACTTGCCACAAAGCTCAACAACCTGAGTTTCATTCCTAGGACCCAGGTGATGGAAGAAGAGTTGTTCTCTTACCTCCACTCACACAACATAGCATTCACGTGTGTGTGTGTGTGTGTGTGTGTGTGTGTGTGTGTGAATAAATGCAATAGCAAGTTTCAAAAATGTAAATGTCTTTTTAAAAAGTAATACTTTGGACAGAAGGGCTCAGTGGTCAAGAGTCAAGAGCACTGGCTGCTCTTCCGGGGTTTGATTATTCCCAGTACTCACTTGCCAGCTCACAATCATTTGTACACCAGTGTCAGGGAATCTTGCACCCTCTTCTGGCCTTGGCGGGTACTGCGCACACATGATGCATAGGCATACACGAAGGCAAAACATCCATACACATAAAGTATCTTTTAATTTAAAAATTATAATTCTAGTATTTAAAATAAAACAGTATTTTCTCAGTACTTACTGCAAAGCAGGTGCTATGCAAAGTTATTTGAATGTACTATTTTCATTAAAACTTATTGAATATATTGTTTCTGTTAATCCTTACAAAGCTTTGTAAGAGAACATTATTGTGGTCCCTTCTGCTTTACAGTCAAGGGAAGAGGCTGAGTGCTTAGTCATATCTAGATTGCACAGACATTAGCAGATCTGTGTTGTAAGCTAGGCTAGTGTGATGACTGTTTACACTGGTATGCTTTGCGGCAACACATATTGGTTATACATAAAAGAAGATTGGGTGGGAGAAAGGTTTATGTCAGCTGTTGCATGGGGATAATCTCAATAGCCTGAAATAGGGTGGGCTATCTACTCATAACACATTAGCTTTGGTTTCCCAAGAGTAGTTGCTGGTCCTGCAGAAGGAATCCTTGCTTCCTCTCAGTCTTCTATTCTTGGGATCTTGGGTCAAACAATTAGTTCCTCGACATAATCCTATCAAACCTAAACCTTGGGTTCATTAGATGCCCTAGCCTACATGTAAATCTTGAGAGTCTTGAAAACAGACACCCCCGTGAGTCAATATAAAGCTGCAGGTGCAAGACAAGACCACTAGTGAGGCTGAAGACAAGTGTAGCTACAACGCTGAGCTTGTGTTAGGATTTATTGATCCATTCTCACCACTTTTTACTTCTTCCCTTTCTAACTCCATCAATATCTATTGGTTAGCAATCATTTTCAGCTGAGACACGCAGGCTTGGTCCACTAATGGCAAAGCTGAGAGGGCAGTGGGATCTTTTCCACTGAGCCGTAATCCCAGCCACTTAGACAGGGAAATTGTTTTTCAGGGTTTTACACTGCCATTTCTGTTCACCCTCTAATGAATGCTTTCTGTCCATAAATGAAGCAGAGATGGAAAAAGAGGTGAATAAGTGCTAACATAAATTGCAGTAGGTCAACCACAAATACAGGCTTTCAAAAAAGTTCCTTTATATTTCTATTTTTTTTTAATGTGGGTTAAGGTGTTTGCTCATTTCTAAAGTATTTCCTGAGTTTCATTAGTATGTCTGATGCATCAAAAAACTGCCTTTGCAAACCTTGATTCTGTAATCCATGCTTCAGAGTGGAAGGTTCTTTTCAAAAACAGATATAGATTAGATGATAATGTGTGCTTTTCAACATTATATGTCTCTTACTGAATCACCAGTCACATTGCTAGGTAATGGATATTAAAATTGAGACAGGCAGGCTCTAAAAAGCTATAGTTGACCTTTAATTTTAGTTTGGGGGCACATGAGTTTCTTTTTCAGTGTGAGTCATTGCTACAAGAAAAAAATGCACATAATGGAAGAATATACTTTCATTGTACGTAGTTTGTTTGTGTAAGAAGCTTCATGTGGCTTTGACATTTACGCTCCAGTTCTTTTCCACTGTCCTGAATCATAGCCAAGGACTGGAATGACTGTGTGGGCAGGTTGATTGTTTTCCTAAATGCTATGTTGCCTTACAGCTTGGATTTGGATCATTTCTTGGAATCATCGGATCAAACCTTATCGAGAACAAGCGGCAGATGGTAAGTTTTCATCCTTCTAGAAAGCTCAATGTTTATCTCTTAAACCTGTGTAAATTTGGCCCCCAAAGAAACTGTTTTTTTCATCTTTTCCCCTAAGCCTGCAAAGAACCTGTTTCACAGTGAGCCAGTGGTTTAGGACTGATTTGCATCTCTCTCTCTTTTTTAAGATTTTTTAAAGTTTTTTTTTATTTATGCACAAGTTCTTCATCTGATGTACACATGGATGTCAGAGGGCATCAGATCCCAGTATAGATGGTTGTGAGCCACCATGTGGGTGCTGAGAATTGAAGTCCTCTGAAAAAGCAGCCAGTGCTCTTAACCACTTGAGCCATCTCTCCAGCCTCAGCATTTTCCTTCTTATGAGAATATTTCAGGCTCTTCAATCAGGCAGCTGTTCTGGCATAGAATGCCTGTGTTTTTATGATATACATTACTTTGGCCCTGAATTATTAGTGACTTTCATAGCTTTCTGTTGGTTACATAATCTTTTGGAAAAATTTTCACAAAACCCTGTTTTGTTTTTCTTTTCTTTCTTTTTTTTTGGGAGGGGGCAGAATTACTTTTTAGGTGATTATAATCTGCGGAACTTTGATTAAGAAAACAAGTGTAAACTGGGCTTGGTGATGTATGTCTCTAGTCCTCACAATCAGGCGTTTGAGAGAGGAGGATCTGGGAGTTCAGCTCAAGATCACTTTTGAATAATTCTTGAGTTCAAGGCCAGCCTGAGCTCCTTGAGATTTTTTCTTAAAACCAAAGTCGAAAGTAAAAAGATTAAAAGAAAGCATACTTGAGACATAGATCAGACAAATTAAAATTATAAAGTCAATCTACAATATCTTTTTTTGTTACCCATAGTTCAAAGCCAAGTACAGAGTAAAGTTGAGAGGAAGGATCAGCATTTGACAGAAGGTGGTGCTTAGAAAGTTCACAGTGTAAATGGGCTCCCCCAAAGTCAAGCTTCTGTGTTTTCCTGGTTGAATTTTGAGAAGGTTTCCTTGAGGGCAAGGGGTAGAATGGATAGGATAAATTGCAAGCACGTCACAATTTTATAGAATTACAAATCAGGAAGCCTGGTGAGTGGTCAGGCACTGGACTGAATAGACTCCCCTTGGATAGCTTTTTGTGGCGTCCAAACTTTGGCAATGGGGACTGTTTAACATCAAGCTTACTCAAATAGTGTAATAGGTCTAGGGACACAGAACTGTAACCATAGGTTTCCCCAGCAATTTGGGAATGCCTGTTATTTTACCTGGACTGCATCCGCTGCCAATTCCACTTGCACTTTGGGCTTAAATTATTCACATAATGGAGTTTTAATTGTAGAACTGATCATAGCATAGCTAATAATGCCAATTTCATGACATCGTTCATCCATTATTTACCAATTATCTGCAGTGCTGTGAAGTGAGATTAATGGGGAGAGGCTTCTGAACAAGTCCAAAAAGAGATAAATATTTCCTCTCAGCTTGCTGAAGCAGGTGAACCCTAGGGTACCATTGGCTTTAATTTGTTTTTCCCCTTCTCCCCGGGGAATAGCTTGATGCCATACTATTTCCTCATCATTCTCCCCAAAAGCCTCAAGAAGGAAAACTGCTGATCCCATGTAGTTCAGAAGGTCAACCATGGCAGATTGTGGGCCCATGTATCATAACTCTTGGTCACTGAAGACATTCTGGAATTGTGATCCTTCCACATCTTGGTTTGCAGCATTGTCTTAGTACTAAGAGATACACTTTAGGAAAATTTGTTATTTTACATGATTAACAAATTTGGCGATTGGGGTTTACTACTTAGAAATTTCTAGCTAAGCATGGTGATACATACCTGTCTTCATAGCCCTTGGGTAGCTGGATCAGAAATTTAAGGCCAGACTTAGCCACAAAATGAATTTGAGGCCAGCCTGGACTACGTGGGGCTATGTGTCAAAAAACGTGAAAGAAAAATTTTTTATATACCACACAGAATTTATCCATTTCAGAGACATCAATTCTTACAAAATCTGTCTGATACTTAAGTGTTAATAAATTGAATGTCCCTTCTCTTTAATGATGCAGAAAGTGCTGTAGATTTATGTAGGATCCAAAATCACTCTTTTATCATCAGTGTCCACTGAGTCACCATCAGCAATTAGAAGGTACAAAAATGCAAGGACTAGGAGTTGGCAGGCATCAGTTCTTTCATTGGCTAAATAGACACACTGGAAATACTGTTTCCTTTCACTTGTGCCTCCACTTCCACATAAACAAAACATAAGGTTGGATTACATGAGTCCGTGGTCCAACATTTTTCTGAATCTGAGGATGGAAGGGCTATGCAGTCAAATTCCTCCGTGGATAGTATTCTGGATAGCAGCAAGCTTCTTCATTTGGTGCTCCCAGAATAAATTTCAGAGCTTACTCTGAAAAATAAAAAATAAAAAAATCCTTCAATTTCCCCTTCTCTCCCTCCTTGCCTACCCACATGTACACTCACCCTGCATGATGGAAAGGAAAAGCATCCCCATCAGTGACAGGCTAGAGTCACTTTGGCAGGCAGTCTCTTGGGGATTACCTAATCTCCAAAAGCAGCAACAGTGGAAGGCTAACAGACATGTTTATTTTGTTCCCTCCTGCAGCTGGTGGCTTCTATCGTGTTTATCAGCTTTGGTGTGATTGCAGCTTTTTGTTGTGCTATAGTTGATGGGGTCTTTGCTGCCAGACACATTGTGAGTATTATTAACCTTGAGTTGAAGTAATTGTTCAGTGCTATATATAAACCCCCATTGAATGTGTCCTGAGTGCTTTGAGGGGCACATGTGTACAAGGGAGAAGGAAGCTCCGCCTCTTTCTTCAATAGCTGGTAGTCAAGATGAGAACATCAACGAACAATGCAGGCATGTAGAAAACAAACTGGGCCTAAAATGGCACCACAGACTCCAGGTGCCATAGTGGTTCATTTTGGATTCCAGAGAACATTAGTCCACAGGCTTCACAGTGGCGATAGGGATGGGCCTAGCCCTTTGGTGTGTGAAAATTGGGCAAGCAAAGACAAGGGCATTGGAGTAAGAGGATAGCTTGAAGGTAGGAAAAGAGCAGCAGGAAGTCACATGACTTCCTGAAAGCACTAAAGGGGTCCAAACCAACCTCCCCTTCAACAGAACAGACCACAAGGATAAAGTTACCTTTCTCAGATACCCAAATACCACTGTTCTTCTAACAGTGGTTGGAATGTAATGATGGACTTGGATATCTGGAAACAGTTTAGAGCCAAAGCATCCACCCTGAATTCAGCCCTTCAGTCCAGGTGTCAAATGTTTCCCACTCTGTAGAAGCTATGCATTGAGTAAGTGCTGTTTTCACGCCTGAACTCTAGATTTGTGCTTCTTATTTGGAGATCTCTGGGGCTAAGAACACGCCCATTGAACTCTATATAGAGGATCTTCCCCCCCTTTAAACTTAGTTCTTTGACAATTCCATGCATGTATATAGATGCAACCTGATTGTTGCCACCTTTCTTTCTTTCTTTCTTTCTTTCTTTCTTTCTTTCTTTCTTTCTTTCTTTCTCCCTTCCACTCCTATTAACAACTCCTCCTTCCCTGTCCCTTTTCCTTTTCTAGATTCATAATTTTTGGTTCTGTTTGGGACTCATTTAATTTGTTCATAGATGTCTGTGGGACCATTTGATTGGGACTATCCATTGCAACCTGGTGGCATCACCAGTGGGTATAGAGCTGAAGGCAATGAATCTTTACTGAATTTCCTAGTAGGAAGTAGTTCAGTAATATGGATTAGGGCTTCCTGGGCAACTCTTGCATCTACACCTGGCTGTTAGTGGGCCCATTCTTGTACATACCCACATAAGTCATTCATAATTGTTGGGAAATGTGTATTTCCTCTGAAGCTGGCCCTTATTAGCTTCTAGCCCTTACATTCTTTCGGTCCCATCTTCTATATATTTCCTAAGCCTTAGATGGTATGTCGTATTTAGGGATGAACACCCAGCTGTAACTTATTTTCCATATCTTTTGCAACTTTAAGACTCTGCTTTTATCACAGTTCATTAGAAAGAAAGGCTTCTGTGATTAAGGCTGAGAGTGATAATTGTCTATTTGTATAAACATATATATTTAGAATGTGGTTTAATGCTATGTCAATTTAGTTAAATAATGGCATTAAAGTCTCTCTTAGGACCTGTGACTTCCCTTACCATGTGCTTTTAAGCAGATTTACAGTACCAGTTATAGGTTCCCTCCTAGGGGGTGGGCTTCAAATCCAATTACAGAATACTTGATTGCCTGCCCATAACAGTTCTCATAAGTGACTACATTTTGCCTGCCAGGTTGGTATTATGCTTCATAGTGTTCAAAGTTGGGAAAGATTATGGTTGTCTTTTCCGCACTAGCAGCCTATATAGCACCTTCCAGCCCTTGCCCTTCTTTTTACCATGGTCTGTATCACACTGTTCCAGATTTCTGGCCCAGGAACAACTTTTCTATTAATCACAGTAAGCATAGAGCCTAGAACTCAGTAATTTTAGCATCCCACAAAATGGTATTATTTCTTCTCAAATAAAAAGAAAAATGGTGAACTTTTAGGTTGAGGCAAGAATTCCGGAACATAACATAGATATATTTGTTTTTATACCAATGAAGTCATAAAGCACATTAAAAAATACTTTTCAGTGGAAGGAGGGGACTAGGAAAACAAAATAAAAGAACCCTGGACATAAGAAATTGATAAGTAGCACTGATGTTGTACAAAGATTAAAATCAAGAGCAAGATACAACAACTAAGCACCCCAGAGCAAACTCAGTTTTTCAACTAAACTAAACTTGAAAATGAAAATGTGTTATGGAATATTGGAAATTATATTTTCTAAAATAGTTAATTAGAGCAAAATTAGATTTTCAGAATTTTCTGTGGGATAACGGCGTGTTACTGTGTTACTCTACTTTAGTCATTGGCTAGTTGTTAAGGTCATTCAAAAGAGTGTCAAGGTGTAAATATATATATATATATATATGTTAGGATAATCTGACACATTATTTCAATTGGAGCTCTTTCTTGGACTCTTCTTCCAGAAAGAAGAGTTAGTCCCTTATTTTCCAGGATCAAAGGATAGCATATTGTTAATGCTGTTACCTAACCAACCTCTGAAATGGTAGCTTAGGAAATAATCTGGGTAGGGAGAACAATTAGGTATGGGAGAGAGATACCCTTTCTCTGATTTTTTTTCAGGGCCAGGAATATAAATATTATCTGTACCACAAGACTTATACACATTTTGGTTTTAGCTGAGTGTAGCTATCTTTTTTTTTTCAAACCATTTTTTCATTCCTGAATGATGTATTAGTAACCCTTAATGGTTGCAATTCTGTCCCCTAACAATAGCAATTACTGTGGTTTTTGCATATTACTCCCTGAATATTTACATGTTTTTGTATTGTTGGTTACAGTTAATCATGGTGTGCACACTATTTTTTATTCAATTGGAGCCATTTTAAAAACACTAATTCCTTGTTTTTATGTTATATATTTAACTTTTCAGTGTGTCTTCACATCTATTATCTCATTTGAGACCTACAACAATCCTGTGAGATATGTAGGGCAGGTGTTATTATGCCCATTTGTCAAGCAGTACTCAGAGACAGTATCCATGGCAACATAGGCCTACTGGCTCAGAAACCTGTAGTAGATTTTAATGGCATAATGAGCTAAAATGGCTTCCTTTACTTTCCTCCTCTCACAATGTTTAAAAATGGATTTATTAAAATATAGTTTCTATGCTGTATAACCCACCCATTTGAAGATTATAATCCAATGGGTATTTTTTAGTATATTCACAGTTACATGGAGATATTAGACAGGTTTAGATGTTTTTCATGTCAAAAGAATCCCTATATCCCTTGCTTATTATAGCCTATCTTTCTGTCCTGACCAACCCTAAGCAACAGCTAATATACTTTCACTTTAATAGCTATTTCTATTCTAGACATTTCATACTAAATGAAATCTATAATATGTGGACTTTATGATTGGCTCCTTTTATTTTGTTTACTGTTTTCAAGGTTCATCCAGGTTATAGCATGGAACAGTGCTTCTTTCCTTTTTATGGTGTAGTAATGGGACACTGTATGGATATGCCACATTTTGTTTGTCCATTCACCAGTTAATGGACATTCGGGTTGTTTTTATCAGTTTACTATCATATAAGGTGATGCAGTTATCATTTGAATTCATGGTTCTGAATGGCCTTATATTCATTTTCTTTCCACTTAGGAATGAAACTACTAGGACATATGATAACTGTGTTTAATTGTTTGAGGAGATGCCAGACTGCTTTCCAAAGTGGCTACATACACTCACCATCTATGTAATGGAATTCTGATTCCTTCACAACCTCACCAATTCCCACTGTTATCTGATTGTGCTAGTGAGTGTGAGGCAATACCTCATAATGGTTTTGTCTTGCGTTTCCCTTATGGGCCTAACATTTTCGATCATTGGCTTCAGTGAAAGGCAATGGTGAAAAAAAAAAAATTCCAACCTCTCTTTACTGAGAAGTTCCCTGTGATGGTTACATTTTTAATTACTTTTTTTGTTGCTGACAGTACCTTGACAATAGCAAATGATGGGCTTAATTTTGCTCATGGTTTGAGGGCACAGTCCATCACTGCAGAAAGTCATGGTGGCAGGAAACTGACGCACTGGTGACATTGCATTTGTAGTCAGGGAGCAGAAAGGAGAAATGCTGCTTCTCATCTTACTTTCTACCCTTTCAGCGAAGGGACCCCAGTCCAGGAAATGTCACCAGTTTTTTTTAGGGTGGGTCTTCTCACTTCATTTAACCCAACCAAGATCATCACTCACAGACATGAGCACACATTATTTAATCTAAATGATTTCTCACAAAAATACCTGGAGCCTTGGTTCAGTGGTGACCCCAGATCCTTTCAAGTTGATAATCATTATTAACTGCCACTGTAGTTGGTAAGTTGTAGTGTAGCAGTATACTCAATAGATTCTGATGGTGTCATGACACTGTTAAATTACAGGTCCTCTAACTGCCTTTTTGTCCTGGACATCATACTCCCCTGTTCTTTCTCTCTCTCTCTGGAGTTGATAAGAAAGTATGGTGTAACCTTTCTGAGTTGATTCCTCTCCCCTTTCAGCTGTCAAGAAGTCTGGCTACCCCTGATTTCCACACTTAAGACAACTCAGATCATAACTTTACTTTTATCAGTTCCTTATGACATCTAGACTATTTCACATAATGTGGAACTACACCTTCCCAATCACCAGCAAACCTGAAAGAGTCAGAAACTCTTCATCCTATAGAATCAAATGACCTGTGTCCCCACAGGACCCTATCATGGTTGCCTAAGGCCATGATACTACCTCTACTAATGAGCATTTCTTCTGAAGGATGGTCTCAGCTTCCTTTCTACAAAGCTGCCTCTTTTTAGTTATAATATATGGCATCAGATAACATCTGATACATCTTGGAGAAAACGTTTCTTCTAACATGGAACCTGCCCAAGGATATATGGATTACTTAAATGAAAGTCATATTTAGAACCTAGCCCAAGTTGGGTCAGATTAAAGCCAGTGTGCCCTATTGGGTAAGGCATTTTAATATCATATTCCCATCTTTGGCCTGAGTGAATCTGAACTTGTCCAAGACCTAATTTCCAATGTACCCTTCTGAAGTGTTTTGTTTTTTCTCTTTTTTTAAAATTCCTATTCTTTCTTTTTCCTTAGCTGGAAAAGTCACTTTACTCTCATGTGTTACCATTTCTCTCTCTTCCAAGTATATATATATATATATATATATATATATATATATATATATATGTAAATTAAGTAATAGGTATGAGCATGTTCCCAAAGGGTCTGACACATAGCAGCCATTTAATATATAGCAGTATTCTTTTCCCTCCTTCCTTACCAAGGTTGTCAGTCCTTCAGGCTAAAGAGGTTGCAAACTCAGGCTCAGAGACCTCCTCTCACCCCTGAATTGCCTGTTTTTGCCCTTCTTCTGGGGATTAAGTAAAAAATAGCAGCCAGACATAGCTAGGAGGCAATCATCTTACATGCCAGTCTCCGGTTAAGGGTGTTAGCTGAATGGCTTCTGCAAAACCAGGTCACAGGGCCATGGCCAGCACCATGGTCAAAACTTTTCTTGAGCACAATCATAATGAATATGCTGTTACTCCAACACAGAAAATAAATCCTGCCAGTTGTGAGCACGAGAGTCCTCATTCCTTTCTAGTCTGACTCCAGACTGAATTAACAGCAATGCATTTTTGTAACACTGGACAGCAAAGAGAATTATAGAGCATGAGCTAATGGAAAGGCCAAGGTCATTGATGGGGTCACAGAATAGAAGGCAAGAGGTACTCAATGTTAGGTATAGGAGATTATAAATCATAGGTATAAGGAAAATAACCATCAGGATTGGAAATGGAAAGAGAAGTGAGGGCAGAAGGGAAATGGCAAAAGATAAATCCTTTCTGCCTAGGAACTTTAAACTAAACCTTTAAGGCCATTTTGATAAACCATTGCTTAGGCTAATGTTGCTTTGTCCAAAGACCCCTACTTCACAGGGATGCTTAGTGTAAGTTCTGGAAATGATAGCATCTTCTGGTTACAAGTTTCCAGGCATGTCTATCTTGTCTCTTCTTTCCAACACTCATGCCCGAGAAAGCTGGCCAAGCTGGAGGAGTAAATCAACTGTCTTTGATCTCCACATTACTTTTTTTCCCCTCTTTGCCTTAGAAGTACTTTTAAAATTAGTTGGCCTTATCTAACTATGTAGGAGAGGGAAAATGACTTGTAGTTCAGTTGAGTTAAAATCTCCAGCTGACTAGGTAGTTGCCCATCCTCCAGCTATTGGCTTCTTCACCCCTTCCTTTTGAAAAGGCTCTGATAAAAACAGTAGGTAGCTCAAGTCAGCCAGCCCTTTTCTACTCCCCAAGTGATAATGAGACTTCATAGTTGAAGCCTCATTCTCTCTATTTAGAAGAGCAATATTGCAATAACCTAAAGTTTTGAATCTCACTCCTAGGGACTGTTTGCAAAAAGGCAAAGCCTAGAAGTAAAAGAAATCCAGAGAGGAAATTTCATGAAACTCGTTTTTCAGTCAGTCTTCCTAGTTTCTCATTAACCAAAGTAGTCCAACTAAAAACAGCTATTTTTGTTTGTTTGTTTTTTGTGAAAGCAGTTATTAGAACTATTTTGTTTGATCCATACATTCTCAGACTCCCTAATAGATAACTTTTAGAGTTTAACCAAATCTACTGCCTCTCTCTCTCTCTCTCTCTCTCTCTCTCTTAATCTCTCTCTCTCTCAATCTCTCTCTCTCTGTTTCTCTTTCTGTGTATTTTCATATCTTTTATTAGCAAGCAGGGCTCTTGATGATTTACTTTACAAAGCCAAAACCCTTTTGGTTTGGTGTTTCCCTTTATAGGATTTGAAACCACTCTATGCTAACCGGTGCCACTATGTTCCCAAGACATCTCAGAGGGAAGCTGAGGAGGTGAGCCCCTATGACACTGCATGACTTTACCTCATGGGAAAGTCCCTTGTTTTATCTGAAACAACTTTTCTTTAAAAAATGGATTTATTTATTTTATACGTATGAATGTCTTGCCTGCATGTATGTATGTGCACCACATGTGTACCTTAGTTACATGTAGTTATGAGACACCATGTGGATGCTGGGAATCGAACCCTGTCCTCTGCAAAAACAGCATGTGCTTTTAACTGCTGAGACAACTCTCCAGCCATGAAACACTCTTTCTATATTCTTTCCACAGACCTAATGTTTACTTATACATCTTTGGAACTATTTGTTCATTCGGTCAAAGCACAGTTTTAGTAAGGACATGTCATACATTGGAGCCTCATGAGGCCTAATCAGATTAATTTAGTTCCATGGCCACAGCCCTCTGACTACTGGCCCTCTTGACCCCAGCCAGTAATCTCTCAATTTGTGTCCATCCCTGATCTCTGTCAATGATGATTCTGTTGCCTGGACTTGGTGTTCAGCTGAAAGAAGATAGGAACCCTACCAAGACTAACAAGGCAGAGCCTTAATACCACACATGTAAATGGTTTGGAGGTCAAATAAAGATAGCTGAGCAATCTGGTCTATCTCACACTTCTAAGGAGGCCCAGCTTGTTAGTCTAAGAGGCCAGCCTAATAACTCCCAAGTAGGCTCAGGAGAGTATTTCTTTCCTGCCCCATACATTCCCTGTGTTCCATTTCCTACAGCTAGAGGCAATCAATAGCAGTTGCAACTTTGCTGGGGGGACATTTTTATTTCAAAACCCCTCCCTACCAGTGGATTCTAACACAGAAAATTCTACCTATGTTTCTGGGAACTTCGTGTGTGGTACTCTGTTAACCTCAAAATGAAAGTCGTTCACTGTGAAGATACACTCAAGAGTGCATTTGCAGTACAAATTGGACTCTATGGTCAGAAGAGGATACAAAGTTGGGTGGGTAGGAAAGTGGTGAAGGGATCTAAGAAGAGTTAGGAAAGGGGGTAAAATAGGATCAAAATGCATTGTATGAAAATTTCAAAGAACTAATAAAAATTACAAAAAAAAAACCCATTAAAAGATAGCACCGTTGTGATTGGTAAGGAGAAAAGTAGAGGCAAAGTGGTCCCTACATCATGCAACCTCATGGGGAGCCACTTTATATACAATACAAGAATGGTGTCCTTAGAGTTAGACAAGGTCATAGTCTTGTCCCAAGGCATGATGTGAAATGCTTTCATTATGGTGGTACCACTCATGTCCCTACATTTTCTGTTAGCAATCACAAAGTTACCAATTTTTTTTCTAATTGTTCCTGGGTCAGAAGGAGGAATAAAATGTGTGTGTGCTAACAGCATATCAAAAGGCAGTAGGCACTTGGATGAAGGACCCAATAAGAAGAACAATGCCTATTTACAATGAATATTTCTGCAACAAAGCCAAACCAATCTGAAAATATGTTACTACACCTTAAAGGGAAGGGAACTTGAAATTTTTTTCTTACCAGCAAGAGAACGTAAATGCAGATTATGCCTTTTATTTTTAAATTTGAAAATGTTTTTGTAAACTCAAAACATTTTAAGACTGTTACAGCTATTTTCTTGATTTCATTGTGATAGCTTTCTTGTGTTAATTTACCAACTACAACCGTTTACATAAGTTTGCTTGTTATCTTCTCTTAACTCGATTTTTCCTGCATAAGGTCATAACTACCTCAACCAAAATTTCTCCTTCTATGAGGGCTTTGAGGAACCTTACCCAGGCAGTTAAAGAGGTACTGTTGTACTTCAGTGTGCATGTGACAGCCCCTCTGTATTCCTTCCCACCACATCCTCTCTCATCCTGTGTCCCGATTTTCTCACCTCTCACATCCTCATTCCGTAATATCCATTTTGTATTCCATAGACTGTCCCATTTTTCCTTCTTTTCTCTATCTCTACCCTTCGTGAGTGAAGCTGTGGCTGGGGCTGAACACAGTCCCAAATACACAGGTGTTTGCTTTATGCACAAACATAGCTACCTCTCTGCTTAGCCTCATCTTTCTTCTGCATGGATATGTTCATACCACAGCCATCATTCTGTTTCCATCAGCCACTAACTTACATTTCAATCCCAGAGGACAAATCCTCCCATCCAGTGCTAGCTTCTCCCATTGTTGTTTTGTGTCTTTAGGTGAACTGCCCTCAGCTTAGTCGTGGAGTCTGCACACCTCGCATCCGAGGCAACACCTGTTTCTGCTGTGACCTCTACAACTGTGGCAAGTAAGTGGGGTGCCACATGCACATCTGAAATTCTTTGGCCACATTGGGTGTTAGGAGAGCCAAGGCTGAAGGATGTATGGTGGGGATTAGAGAAGTAGTGGCTATTGGTCTGTCACAGATTCCACCTAACAGGCATTCCCTGTCTTCTCTGTGCAAGGCATCATGCTGGCTACTTTCACAAATTTTATATCATTTAATTTTCTTTGCATTTAATTCTTAATTATAAATTCTGGAGAGTCATTGTCACGTGAAAGATGAGAAAAGTGAAGCTCAGAGGAAAGACACAATTGGCTAAAGGTCATACAGAACTTGAACATAGAAATAGTAACCAAATCCAATACTATTTCTCCATTCGACAGCATCCAACATATATTATTGAGGACCTTATATTCTAGCAGGGAAGAAAATATAAGCACACATTATGCATAATAGAATGTTAGGTGTGATTAGAGTTCTAAAGAAAAATAAGGCAGGAAAGATAGACACCGTTAAGGGAGAAATTGTGCACACAGAGTACGCATGTAATGTTTCTTTGTAAAGGTGGTAATTGTGATGGAACCTGAATAATGCTGGAAAGCAAATCAAGAAGATATGCAAAAGAAGGGTTTCTAAGCAGAGGGGACAGCAAAATATAAAAGCTCCAAGGCAGGGTTGGTACCAGATATGCTACAACCATTCAAACTCTCTGTTTTCCAATTATGATTACACCAGTCATTCTTTCTTTCAGAACATTAGGTGCTAAGAATACAGATTTCAGACTGGTAAGAAAGACACATAGATAAACAATCGATAAATGAACATAATTTAATAGCATGGTGAGCATCGGTGGTTATAGCAAGGACTCTGGTAGCCTAAGGGAATAAAGGACAAAGGATGAGGAGGAATTTACGATATAAACTAAAAGTAAGTACAGATGGGGAAGACAGGCTTGCAAATTAGGAGGTAAGAAGCAGAGAGACCTATAGAAAATGATGTTGTAGGTGGTGAATGCAAGGCAGGAGCCATGGTCAAATATTAAAGAACGCATTGTCCACAGGGAAGACTTTGGCCTTGACCATGTAGGCAATTAGGAGCTATGGAAGATGGCTGGGATGCAGGAGTGATTGGGACCTAGACCAGGTTGGTTTAGTGGCAATAAAAGCAGGAAGTATTTTTGAAAGCATAACTTTGAAGGTGAATTAGCAGAGATGTGTGAATACGTGATGCAGATTGAGAGAACAGCCTTCCATATAAGGTGTTGTTAGCTAATGCTGGCCCATGCCTGTTTTCATACTTAGTGTAGGAGAGCTGAAAGCCAAGAGAGGGAGGGAGGAACTAGCAGCATAGGAGGACTGTATGAATCTAGATAGAGAGGCCTCAAAGGCAAACAGGGTACTCCCATATATTCCCTTTGTTGGTGCAAAAGAGACCAGTTTCTCTGCTTTGAGGATTAAACCTGACAGGCTAGAATGGAGAGAAGCACAGGGAGAGCTCCTCTTAACCCTTTATTTTCTTTGCTTATACCAATTTTATTTCCTTGTGATAACTTACAGTAGAGAAAGAGAAATTTCAAGACTCAGATGAGGTGTAATAATTATCTGGGTGGAAGGGAGATGCACAATTATTTATATAATAATAACCAGCACCTATAAAGGTAGTTCCTTTTTAATAGGGATGATTAAGAGTAGGCTGTGCTTATACTTTTGGATCCTACAAGGTTCTGGAAGAATTGGAATTATGTTACTGTCTTTCTTCTGGCTTCCTCTTCACACTTTCATCCCTTCATCCTTTCTCTTTTTACATCTTCCTTTTTCTGTTCACTCCCTTGCTATCTTCTCATTTATTTACTGCTATTCTCTCTACCTGCCTCTCCCCTGCTCTCTTGTCCCTCCTGCCTGCTTTATGACCTCATGAAGTATGGGGCTCGAGGCTTGGAGCTGCCAAGAACTGAATAGGGTCTGAGATCTGGAAGCCCATAGAGAGAGTGAGCTAAAAGTGACCCCCCCCGACACACACACCTTTGTTTCTACAATTGGTATGTTTCAGAAAAAGGATTTTGTACAAATAAAAGGTTGTTTAAATCCCCTTTATCTGACTCTACAGGTGAATATTTTTCTCTGTTTTTCCCCCCTCAGGGAGACTCAAACCCACCTTAACTTTTTTGTTACTCTAAATTTCACAATAACCAACTTTCATAAAGCAACTCATACCAGTATTGTTGCTGTTTTCCTGGTCCTTCTAGACAGGGTTTCTCTGTGTAATGGAGCCCTAGAACTTGGAGCCTCTGTGTAACAGCTGTCCTAGAACTCACTGTATGGAGTGGGCTTGCCTTGAACTCACAGAGATCCACCTGCCTCTGCCTCCAGAGTGCTGGGGTGAAAGGTGTGTGCACCACCGCCTGGTTTACCAGTGTTTTTAAGAAAAGAATTTGTTAAGAAGTACTAATCTGAGGACTTCCAAAGAGAAAGGGGCATGATTCCATTTTATCAGCACAGGCATAGGCATGACTAAAGGGATGATGTAAATGGAGAGACTTTTGTTGAAAAACAATACCTTCCTGTTCACCAGGAAAAGAAAATATTAGGTGAGGTAACTGATACAGGTCGTGCTGTTCCTATAGATCTTCAAGCTCAGGAGTAGCTTTAGCCTACTCTGTACCTACAAGCTGAAGCATCCCTCAGTATTCTCTCCCAAGTCTGGATGGCCAGGATTCTAAGGACAAAACCAGCAGAAAAGGACTTGCTTATGTTTCCATTAGTTCAGAAAGCAGCCAAAAGACTAAATGAGGGATAGCTTCAAAATGAAAGGAAAGCTTTTTCCTTGACCCAGGTTTTTTTGCAGCCAGAACCAAAGAGTTAAATTCAAGGCCTAAATATAGCTAGCAACCAGCATTCTGAGGCTTGGAGACTTTAATTTTGCCGAATGAGTATTTGTTTTCCTCACACGAAGCCTATTTTTAATCAACCGCCAGCTCCTCCAGTCCATTTCCTGGAAAGGAGGCCAAGAAAAAAAAAAGTGGGAACAAAAAACATCAGGCAGTCATTTGTACAGTGCTACAGAAACAGAGTGTCTACTGTCCCCTCGAACCCGCAGACCTTCACTGACGTCATGGGTGGTGAGGTTTAATACCAAACATAGATTATTTCCATTTAGGCTTGTGCAGGAAGGTGGCTTTCTCTAGGACACAGCTTCTCTGTGGCAGCCTTTCAGAGCATTTCTTCCTTCCATCTACTCACTCATCTTTGGAGAGGTCAAGTCAATATCATTGGTTTTCAGCGTATAGCCTAAAGGAAATGGAGTGGTTTGTATACAGCCTCAGCTGGGGACACAATGACAGAGGGCAGCTTACTGCCACTCCTCATTTCCTCTAACAAACATTTATGGCATTCCTACTATGTGCTGGGGGCTATTGTGTTCTTTAGGAACTCAGTGAAACAGAAGGGGAACTTAAAAATATGGAAGATGGGGGTAGAAAGAGGGAAGGACAAAAGGAGAGAAAGAAGAAGGAGAGGGAGAGACAGAGACAGAGACAGAGACAGAGACAGAGACAGAGGGACAGACTGAGACAGAGAGAGGCAGAGAAGGGAAGGGGTAGAGAGGGAAGAGGAAAGGAGAAGAATTGGCACTCTAAGTTAAGACTTTCTCTTATTGAAGAGCAGAGCGATGTCTTCCTCTTTTCCCCAAGATCAGCTGCCACTTCCTATGTTAAGTAGTAAGTTGAACGCAGGCTTCCTGCTTCTTTTGGTCCACCCAGTAAGTGGAGTGCAAGGAAAAGCAAGCCCATATTTGATGATCACTGTTATGACCAATGTAGTGATCAGGCTTTGCACTCATTACTCATTCACTGTGTATTGATCTATGGTCTTTAATATTTCTAGCACTGTCCAGGTAGTAAGAAAGACACAAAGAGATGCAATGTAAGAGATGGCCCTTGCTTTCAAGAGATTACAAGTTTAACAGAGCCATCATGGTGGCCTTGGGCTTGGTTGTGGCACAGTACTCAGCACTGAGCAGCCTCTTAATATATATTAGCTTAGATGAAAAACTAATAATGATCAGCCGGGGTGTAGTGGCACACACCTGTAATCTCAGCATTTGAAGAGGCAGAGGCAGGTGGATCTCTGTGACTTCAAGGCCAGACTAGTCTACAAAGCATGTCCAGGACAGCCAGAACAGCCAAGGATACGCAGAGATATCCTGTCTTGAAACACACACACACAAACACTAATAGCGACAAACTAGAAAGAAAAGACTGTCCAAGGCTGTTAGTGTTTACAGAGAAATCTAGTGAGAGGAACATTGGAGTCCTTGAAGGCACTATGTTAAAGCTCTGAGCCAAAGGTAGGATCTAGACAGGCAGGGAAGACAGTACCTAGAATGGAAAAAAGCTGAGCAAAGTTCCCAAGGTATCTAGTCTGGGCCTGCTAAGACTGCAGTGTAGCTATAGTGTTTACTCCATTTTAACCCAGACTGTGGCAGATGGAAATTTGGACAATTCTTAAATTTAAAATTTTCTGATTATATATTTATGTGTGTGTATTTAAGTACATACCACAGTGCACATGTACACATTAGGAAACAACTTGTGGAAGCTGTTCTGAGGATCAAACTAAGGTCATCAGTTTTAGCAGCAAGCACCTCTTCCTACTGAGTATTTTTATTAGCCCTGGATATATATATATATATATATGTCTGTAGTCTGGATATATATATATATATATATATATATATATATATATATATATATGTTAGTCTTTTCTTGCTGATAGTAAGTTTAAGTTTCAGAAAACATTTTAGGAAGGAAGACAAATCAAGCATTGATAGAGTCTAGCATGAGTGCTATTCAGTCTTGGAGGCCGAGGGGGAGGGTGATAGGAAGGCAATAAACACAACCTTAGGAAAAAATTTTCTTGAAAAATGGACCAAATGAAATCATGACTCTCATACAGACCCAAACCACATTAATTTGCTAAAAAAACAGTATAATTAACCATTAACTTTCTTTTGCTTCAGGGTTCAGTTTTAAAATATTAAATAGCTGCTGAATCCATTCAAACTGAAGTTAACTATATCTTCTGGAAAATTGATTCCCTCCCCCCCCTTTTTTTTGAGGTGCCAAAGACAGAACCAGGGGACTTGTGCATGTTAGGTAAAATACTCTACCATTGAGCTAGATATCAAGTTCCAAATTATTACATACTCTTAAGTGAACTATTCGAGACCATGTTGAGGCATGTGCCCTTAAACCATTAGCATGTTTTAGCATGTGGTTCAGTGGTCTCAATTATGTCAGACAGTGGTTCTCATAAGGAAAAAAATATGTTTCTTCGTGTTATGTGTTAGAGTACTGCTTTATATACAAACTTTTAAATTTTATTTTGTGTGTGTGTGTGTGTGTGTGATACACAAATGTGCATGTGTGTATCACACATATGTGGAGATCAGAGGACAGCTTTCAGGGACCAGTTCTCACCTTCCACCTTAACAAGACCCTCTCTCTTATTCCTGCCTCTGCTAGCTTACCCACAAGCTTCCAGCCAGTTGTGGCTTCACCTCCCATCTTGCCATAGGAGTGCTGGCATTACAGATGCTACCATATCTGGATTTTAAATGTGGGTTCAGAGGATATAACTCAGGTCATCAAGTTTACAAGACAAGCCTTTTGCACACAAAGCCATCTACCAGGTCCTGTCATACACATTCTTATGAAATCTCTCAGGCTCAAAGAAGTTAAGAATGTTTCCATCAGGCAGCAAATATGTTATAGCCAGGATTCTAATGCAGCCTGACTCCAGAGTTTGCTATGGCATACTGCCTTCTTACATGTACTGTTTACTTACTCTCAATAGCCTGGGAAGTAGGCAGAGACAATTGGATGAATCAGTAGGTGATCCCCATGCCACTGGCATGCCCCTGCAATCCCACACTTACCCTTAGACACATACCTGCCCTTTTCAAAGGGAGTGAACCTGTATAGTTGCACCTTTGGGGGGTGGTAGGAAGTGTTGTATACACTCTCCTTTCCCACCACCAGTGCTCTTCAGACACATCCCTAAAAACGTTCAAATTCAATTCAAATTCAGACGAACCGAAATAGCCTTCAAATTCTACTATGAGGGGCTGGAGACAAAGAGAAATTGATTTTAAAGAATGCTAAGTTAAATTTATTTGTAAGCTTGAAAAGTCTGGTTTCTGCCTCTCAAAAAGTCTGCCTTTCTGGTTCATTTTGGAGATTAACCTTTGATTTGTTTTGTTGTTTTTTTTCATTACTGGTGTTCCCAAAACAGGGAAATCTCATGTGATAGCCTTTGGATATTAGGGCATTTAATTGTGTGTTTAATTTTAAGCACAATGTTTTAGGTTAACTGCTTTGCAATATCCAGGAGGACAGAGATTTTCATTTAATTTCTTTATCAGGTTTTTATGCAGCACCAAATGTATGTCATGCAGGCAGTTGTAAGAGGTTTTTGTTTTTGTTTTTGTTTTGACTGAGATATGAAAAAAATGTCTTTTTACCCCAGAAAGAGCAGAGGTAGACCAAAGAAATGATTCTGCCCAAGGTTAGCTTAGTGAACTAGTGAGTTCATTGTCTTGTTACCCATCCCTTGACATGATGGAAAGGATTGGTTCTAGCTTCCTCTTCCCTACTGATACAAAGATCTGTAGATGCTGAAGTCCTTTGCATAAAATGGATACTATTTGCACATAACTTACACATAGCTTTTTGTACATTATAAATTGCCTTTAAATTCATTATAATTCATAATCCAAAGTAAATGTCATGACATGAGATATTATACTGTATTATTTATGGTATAATAACAAGAAATGGTCCATATAACAAGAAATGTTCAGTACATACCCACATTTTAAACTTCCAAGCCATGCTGACTAAATTTGCAGATGTAGAAGCTGCAGAGATTATGTCTTCCACAAATGTATTTGTGGAGAGAGAGTACAATATAGACTGATCAGAGTAACTAGGCTGATTGTAGACATCTTTGGACAAGGTAGCCAGGAAGATTCGCTCCAAGCATGTGCTACTCTAAGTTTTGTGTTACATCTTAGTTTTAGTAGTGTATTAGCATTCTGGGTTTTGGGGGTGTTTAGTGGAATTATTTGGTTGGATTTGAGAGAAGAGATACTGAAATCTTTGAAGCCTGAAATCAGACTTCAGCTTCACAAGTTTCTTACCCTCCCTGTACTTCACTTCCCTTCATTTGAAAAGTGGAAGTCTAACAGCATCTACCTCAGTGGTTCTCACCCTTCCTCATGTTATGACCCTTTAATATAGTTCTTCATGTTGTGGTGATCCCCAACCATAAAATTGCTTTTGTTGCTACTTAATAACTATAATTTTGCTATGGTTATGAATCATAATATAAACAACTGTCTTTTCAAATGGTCTTAGCCAACTCCTGTGAAAGGGTCGTTCAATCCTCAAGGGAGTTGAGACACACAGGCTGATCTATCTTGTAAGGATTTTCAGGGCTGACAGGCATTGCTGTCATAATAGAAATGTTTTCAAATATGTTCTGTCCAGTCCAGCACATATGGCTATGAAGCACTTGGAACATGATAAAACTAAATGCTTGAACTTAAATTTTACTTAATAAATAGCCACATGTAATGAGTAGCTATCATATTGGACAGACCAGATTTACTGAATAGACATATGTGAAATGCTAAGCTCTGTGCCTGGTAGATAATATGTGCCAATAAATGCCACGCAGGATTAGTGTTAGCAATGGTTACAAGAGTCTCTCTGACGGGCAACTTTTTTTTTTTTTTTTTTTTAGATAAACACCAATCACACTTTGATTTATTTTTGTGTTATGCACTCTGAGCAAACTGCAGTGATGCTCTTTACAACAGCTATACCGTAGTCAAGTCCTAGTGGTGGGGGCAAGGGTGGAAGATAGTTTGCTCCTAGGAGACTGACGGTAGCGTGCTTCTCCCCATGCAGCAGGGTCGAAATCACCAGCGGGTACTATGAGTACATTGATGTCAGCAGCTGCCAGGACATCATCCATCTGTACCACCTCCTCTGGTCTGCCACCATCCTCAACATTGTCGGCCTGTTCCTGGGGATCATCACTGCTGCAGTCCTCGGAGGATTTAAGGATATGGTAAGAAAGAATGTGACTCTCCATTTCACAGAGACTTCTGTTTGGAGAGGGGGAATAAGTCTAAGATGTTTGGTGCAGTGGAGGTACATAGTTTGAAGGGAAGAATCAGCAAGTAGCATGTGCAGCTGCCGTCAAATACCTCAGGTTCGAGTGAGAAGTGACAGAGATCTGTATATATTTCTTGTTAGTGTGAACTTCCTCTTATCTTGAAGCATATTTTGAGAGTGAAATGAATGGGAGGGGGTTTTCAGTCTTCCTATTCACACTACTTGTGTAAACAATCCATTGTATCTTCTCTGAACACTTTTAGTAGAAAACTTCGTTTTCTCCTTAGTGATCTTTGGGAGACAATGAAGAAAAGAGGATCGATGATTAGCTGTACATTAGATTAATGCTAGTCTTCTACAGGCATTCCACCATGGAGTTTCTCCAGTAAATGTGTCTAGTGTATCTAAGGCTTCCCACCCCTGAAGACTTAGCCCCAGGTTAAGCTACTTTCCAGGCATTCCCTTCTACATCAGCCTACACACATTCCTATTCCTCTCTTTGACATCTCTTCCATATTTGTGTTCATGCCTGCAAATGCACAAAAGCACTCAGAACCCTCAAGAATGCATGTTCCCTAGATAACAGTAGATGAGCTCTTCCTTTGCTTTAAAAACATGTCTAAGAATTTATTTGCTATCATTTGTAGACTTTAATCTCCAATTTTGGAGCTGTTAGTTTTGAGCTATATTATTAACCTGGCTTCATATAAAATCATACTGATTTGTATTAAAAAAATCAATAAAATAAAATAAAGCAATATGCTTCAGCCCTTTCCCCAGACATTCTGACTCAGCTGTTCTAAATGGAAAACCATCTATCTATGGTTTCTTGAGAACACCCCAGGTAATTTGGATCTGTAGGTGGGGTTGAGGACCACTGCTTCACATATCCTTTGAAAATTATTTTGTGCCCAAAAGGAATTTTCTTTTGATCCAAGAAATTAGATAGGCAAGTTCTAGACTCTTGTTTCCTTATGTCCCTTTTGGGGTCCCCAAGGAACAGGATCCTAAATCTCTAATCTGACCCTAGGTAAAGATGTTTTGACCCAGTCAAAAAAGTGGTGATGGTAAAATGAAAGGCATCTAGTATAAGGGAAACAACGGAGTCCCCTATAGAACTGTCCTGATTAGGAATATTGGGTGTTCTTGCTGGTGACTATATCATGAAAATCCTTCCTTGTCCATCCCCAGTCTCTCAGTCTCTCATCTCTCCCTTGCCCTTGTACACATTACTCATTCCCTCTGCTCCTGAGAAAACCTAAGCACTAAGGAGTATGTATGATAAACATCTATGCAGCTGTTGCCCTAGGAGCAAGGATTTCCTGTCATCTGGGGCCTGAGGAAGCTTTTAGGAGAAATTGCTGTTTCTGAGTTTAGGCTTCTTTTGAGAAAAAGAATTGCTATTGTTCTTGGAGACTTTTCCTCTTTTTTAAAAAAGTTTATATTAGTTTATTTACTTTACATCCCGAGGATGCCCCCTCTCTCCTGCCTTCCCATCCCCCACTTCCCGCCTTCCTCTTTCCCCTCTTCCTTGTCCCCCAGAAAAGGGAAACACCCCTCCCTGTATTAACCTTCCCCAGCACATCAGGTGACATCAGGACTGAGCATATCTTCATCCCCTGAGGCCAGGTAGCCCTGCCAGGGAGAAGGGATCCGAAAGCACACAATAGAGTCCATGTTAGAAACAGCTCTTCCCCCACTCAGCAGGAGCCCCATATTAAGACGAATCCCCCCACCTACATGTGTGCAGGGGGCCTATGTCCAGATCTCACATGCTTCTTAGTTGATGTCTCAGTCTCTGAAAGACCCCATGGGCCTGGGTTATTATCTCTGTTGGTCTACTTGTGGGGTTCCTGTCCCCTCCAGGTTCCTCTGTCTTTCTCCCAACACTTCCACAGGAACCCCAGAGTTCCACCCCATGCTTGGCTGCGAGTTCCAGCATCTGTCTTGATCAGCTGCTGGTTGGAGAGGCCTCAGAGACCCACCCCATGGTAGAGAGCCAGCCCCTGACACTAATAATGATACTCTGCTATGCTTTCAGACAGGACCCTGGAAGAGTCTCTTAGTGGTAGGGATTTCCTGACCCAGTGGGAGAGGATACCTTGATGTATAATCACTGCATTACAGGCTTCACCTGCAAGGTGTCCCTTACCCCGAGTTTACCACATAAAGTCACAATGCTAAAATTCCACTGTTTTTTTTTTCTTCTGTATTTTCACATAGGCATTTGCCTCCCCCTTTTTGTTTATTTTCAAAATTAAGATAGTAACATTTTATTTATTTTATATTATTATTATTATTATTTAAGTGTACATGTGTGTATGTCTGCACATGTGCATATAACTAATGTTAGGGGCATCCCCTGGAGCTGGAGTTACAAGCAGTCGTGAGCTGCCTGATGTGGGTGTTGGGAGTTGAACTCGGGTCTTCTGTAAGAACAATACATGTTCTTATCCACTGAGCGGTCTCTCCAGTCCCAGATACTAACATTTTAAATAGGCTGGCTAATATGGCACAGAGGTATTAAAAGCTTGTCTTAACTAACCTCTCTGAGTTAAGGATTTGATAAGTTTCTCTGGTGGCAGAAGGAATTGGGATGTGAAGTCAAAGTGTGCTTAAGAAAGACAACTTTCTTAAAAGAAAGTTCCGCACATTGAGAAGAAGGGAGGATTGAGAAGGTGGTATTCTAGGAAGTACAGCCCTTCCAAGGATTTGGTCTTCTCTTTATACCAAAGATTTTCCTCACCTGAAAAAAAAAATCTAGCAGTTTGATCTTCATGTGAGTCCCCTAGTAAGTTAAGCCAGGTATCTCTGACATGAACTCTGTTGCCTGCTTTCGATAACTTCCCCCTAATGGCCTGGCCTCAGTGGATGAAGATATGCTCAGCCTTGATTAAACTTGATGTGCAGGGGTGGGTTGGTGGTGGGGAGTGCCTTTCTGAGGATGATGGGAGGGGAAATAGGAGAAAGACGGTAGGAGGGTGGGGCCAGAAGGCGAGGAGGGAGGAGGCTACAATAGGGATGGTAAAGTGAATATATAAATTAAAAATAAATTTGAAAACAAAATCCAGGAGGACATCTCAATGATAACACCAAACTCTTTGAAATGTACAGTTCAGTGACATTCAGTACATTCAAAATGCCACATGGTTATTTATCACCTCTACTTAGTTGTACGGCCTTACATGAAACCCGTAAACACTGAGACAGCTACTCCTTATTCCTTTGGTCCTGAACCATCAGAAACCACTAATCTGCTGTCATTATGGATATGTATCTTCTGAATAGTTCTGATAAATGGACTAATATAATACATGAAGTTCTTCATGACCACTTTCACTTCCCATAATTTTAAGACCTGCCTACTTTTCAGCATATACCAGTGCTTCATTTCTTTTACTAGCAGAATAATATTTCATTCAGTGGGCATGCTGCACTTTATTTAAATCTAATAAATAATGTATTCAATATTCATTGAATATATTTATTAAATCTTTTAAAATATATTGGTGGAATTCCCCCACCATTTTGGCTATGTAGAAATGCTGTTACAAATATTCATATAAATTTCCAGTGTTTCATATAAACTTGACATGGAATTTTAGATTGTATGTTTATGTTTACTTTCCAGAGAAAGAACAAATTTATTTTTTTAATTTTTTAAAATTTATTACAATTTATTCACTTTGTATTCCAGCTGTAGCTCCCTCTTTCATCCCCTCCCAATCCTGCCCTCCCTCCCTCTTCTCCTCCCATACCCCTCCCCCAGTCTACTCATAAAGGAAGGCCTCCTCCCCTCCATCTGACCCTAGCCTATCAGGTCTCATTAGGATTCACTGCATTGTCTTCCTCTGTGGCCTGATAAGGCTACTCCCCCATCAGGGGGAGGTGATCAAAGAGCCA
The DNA here is from genome assembly GCF_030254825.1 of Meriones unguiculatus. Taxonomy (NCBI): domain Eukaryota; kingdom Metazoa; phylum Chordata; class Mammalia; order Rodentia; family Muridae; genus Meriones; species Meriones unguiculatus. The sequence goes on along the minus strand of NC_083369.1, from coordinate 77,472,988 downwards.
GCCACTGAGGTCATGTCAGAGACAGCTCCTGTTCCCCTTTCTAGGGCACCCACTTGGACACTGAGATGCCATGGGCTACATCTGTGCAGGGGTTTTAGGTTATCTCCATGCATGGTCCTTGGTTGGAGTATAAGTCTCAGAAAAGACCCCTGGGCCCAGATATTTTGGTTCTGTTGCTCTCCTTGTGGAGCTCCATTCCCCTCCAAGTCTTTCTATCTCCCCCTTCTTTCATAAGATTCCCTGTACTCTGCCCAAAGTTTGGCTATGAGTCTCAGCATTTGCTTTAATACTCTGCTGGGTAGAGTCTTTCAGAGGCCTTCTGTGGTAGGCTCCTGCCTTGTTCCTTATTTTCACCCTTTTCCGATGTCTGTCCAGTTTGCCTTTCTCAATTAGGATTGAACGTCTTACCCAGGGTCCTCCGTCTTGCTTAACTTCTTTAGGTGTAAATATTTTAGTGTATTTATCCTATATTATACGTCTAATATCCACGTATAAGTGAGTATAAACTATGTGTGTCTTTCTCCGTCTGGGATACCTCACTCAGAATGATCTTTTCTAGATCCCACCATTTGCCTACAAATTTCACTATTTCCTTGTTTTTAATTGCTGAGTAGTATTCCATTGTGTAAATGTACCACAATTTCTGTATCCATTCCTCAATTGAGGGGCATCTGGGTTGTTTCCAGATTCTAGCTATTACAAATAAAGCTGACACAAACATGGTTGAGCAAATGTCCTTGTTTATACTTGATCATATTTTGGATATATGCCTAGGAGTGGTATATCTGGGTCTTGAGGTAGCATTAATCCTAATTGTCTGAGAAAGTGCCAGATTGATTTCCAAAGTGGTTGTACCAGTTTACGTTCCCATCAGCAATGGAGGAGGGTTCCCCTTTCTCTACAACCTCTCCAGCATGTGTTGTCACTTTAGTTTTTCATCTTAGCCATTCTCATGGGTGTAAGGTGAAATCTAAGAGCAGACTTGGACATTTTCCAGGAAGGCAAAAATGACTTTAAAAAACATGAATGTGAAGAAAAAGTAAAAAACCGAATAATTGGCATCTAACTTTAGCTTGCTCAGCATTAAAACTGGAAGGATTTTCATTTATCTAGGATTCAGAGTGTCAGGATGGCTGAGTGGTCTAAGGCACAAGACTCAATGTCTTAAGCCATTTTTTTCTCATGAAATATTTCATATTCCCACTAATAGTACACAAGGATTCCAATGTCTCTATATCTTCATTGACTAAAGATTCTAGTAGGTAAAACACTGTACTTTTGACTTGCCTTTCTTTGATAGCCAATGATGTCAGGCCTATTTCATGTGCATGTGGACAATTTTTATACCTTCTTTTGATATCTACCTTTTTTTTTTTTTTTTTGGCAGGGTCTTCTTCTGTAGCCAAGGCTAGCGTCAGTTCTCGTACCTCAGCCTAATGAACACTGGGGTTATAGGCTTGTGCCACCATGCCTGGCTTTGTCTGGTTTTTTTGTTTGTTTGTTTGTTTGTTTGTTTTGGTTTTGGTTTGTAGTTCAGTGTTTCATCTTTTTGCTGTTGAGTCATAAGCATTCTTCTGTTATAGACACTAGACCTTTACCAGATGTGTGATTTACTGTAACACATATGTTTAAGAGACTGTCATTTCCCCATTTAGCTCTTAGTTATTTTGTCAAAAATCAGTTAAGCTTACATATATAGACTTTTCTTTAAATTCTTCAATTCAGTCATTTTTTTTTCAATTTACAGAGTACAGGGAAGTCTGTTGTTGGTTCTGATGGTGGCCATGTACCCTTTAGAAAGGCCTTTGTGCATTTACTTTTGTTTGATCTTTGTTGGCTACCTTTAATACTCACCTCCGGTAGATATTAAATATTATAACCATTTAATATATGAAAAAACAGATCAAGCAGGCTCAAGTAATTTGTCCAGAACTAAGTAGCAGAAATTGGACTTCAGCCCAAATCTTCACTTTCTCCTTCTACTCCATTCCTCCTGTCCCGAAATGACATTTGCCCAGTCCTTTCTGCTTCTTCAAGCTTTGTAACAAATACTCCCTGCTATTTGCTTAGAATCTTCCTTAATAGTAAGGACGAAGAGCAGAGGAAATACTGAGTGTTATTAAAAACCATAAGCTAGGGAGCTCTGACAAAGACCCTAGGGGGAAATGAAAAGATGGAAGCAAAGACCATGGCAAAAGATAGTTGGTTCACAGAATAAGAGAATTCTACTGGGAGTAGAGCATGAAGAGAGAATGTCATCAAAATGAGAACATGATGTAAGTCAAGATCTCAGGCCTCTCCCATACATGAGGTGTCTGTGATGTTCATTGTAATAACTGAGACCTGTAGATCTCACACCCTTAGGCATCTAAACTGTAACCAACTCCAAGCAACAGAACAACAGAACTGTGTTGAAACTTTCTATAATGGGGTTTTCCTGCCAACACGCTGACTTGCTCACCAGTGCCACTGCCAAAACCTACCCACATGTTTTCATTGCTCCAGAAGAAGCCCCTGTTCTGTGTTAATGTGGTCTAGATATATACTGGAATGGAGATATCCATCTTTGAGATGGATATAGCTCTTGACTGTTCTCACAAATGGAAGAGGGCTCTATGACATGGACTATGGAAAAGGAAAACATTCACCCTGTACTTTGATGCATGTGGCACAAAGCACAGTTCTACTTGTGAACTAATGAGGGGTCCTCAAACCTGGACAACAGTGGCTTTTACTCTAAAAACATCTGCCAGCAGGTTATAACAGTTATAGAAAATAATTTATACACTGCTTTATTTGCAAAAAGAGTGAAAGCGTTACCAAAATTATTCCAATATTTCTGTAAATTTGAATTTTTGAAGATAAATCATTGTGGGGTGAAAAGAGTGGACAAATGGCTCAGAGGTTCAAGGCACTTGCTGCTCTTGCAGAGATTCGAGTTCAGTTCCTAGCACCTACATGTTGGCTCACAACCATCTATAAGTCCAGTTCCAGGGGACCCAATGCTATCTTCTGACCTCCATAGACATGGTCCTCACATATTCACATGCACACATACACACACAAATAAATATAAATCTTTTAAAAAAGAGATTGCTCAGTGGTTAAGAGCACTTGTTGCCCTTGCAGAGGACCAAGGTTGGGTTCCCAGCACCCACATGGTGGCTCACAACCATTTGTAACTTTAGTTCCAAGGCATCTGACACCCTCTTCTGACCTTTGTGGGCACCAGGCATGGATGTGGATGTGGTACACATACATACATGCAGGCAAAATATTCATACACATAAAATAAAATGCATACATCTAAAACAAATTTATAACTTGAGGAAATGACACAATATGTATTAATTTCAAAAATATTGCCATATTTATTAAAAAGTAAGAGTTTCCATTTTCCTCCTAATATTACTTCTCTCTGCAGAGGTAATTGCAAATAACATTTGCTGTGAATCTTTCTGGATTTATTTATTTGGATTTACACACATAAATATGCAACAATTTATTTTTTAAAAACTAAAGCACACTATATCACTGTAGCCTTTCTTTTTGCAGTACTGGGGATTGAATCCAAGGCCTTGTATATACTAGGCAGATGCTCTACCACTGGGCTGTATCTCCAGCTTCATGTTAGTTTAAAAAAATAACAGTGGTGGCTAGAGAGATGTCCTAATGCTTAAGAGGACTAGCTGCTCTTCCAAAGGAGCTGGGATTTCCAGCACCCACATGGCAGCTCTCAATCATCAGTACTCCAGTTCCAGGGAATCTGGCATCCTCTTCCAGCCACCTTGGGTACCAGGCACACACATGGGTGCACAGATATATGTACAGGCAAGATACCCATACACATAAAAAAATAGCAGTATACTCTTGACAGCTCTGACAGTAAACATAGGTCTGAATATTTATCAATTGCTGTATTGTATGCTATAATATATCTGTGCTATAGCTTATTTAACTATGCACCTAATGATGATGGGACGTAATATATTGTTTATGCTTTGTTCTTCCTCAGAACCCTACTCTCCCGGCACTGAACTGCTCTGTTGAAAATCCCCATCCGACTGTCTCTTACTATGCGCGTCCCCAAGTGGCATCGTACAATTCCTACTACCATAGCCCTCCTCATCTGCCACCTTATTCTGCTTATGACTTTCAGGTATGTTTGGAGAAGAAAAAAACCTTTTTTTCATCCTTTACTGTAACCCAGTTCGTTTTATTGTCCTTGACTTATTTATAAATCCTTCCCATTGTTTTTGGAATTGATAGGAATTCACCCAGGCTCCTTTCAGCCCAATGGCCTTTTTCAGCTTGCAGGAATTAGTGACTAGATTAAGGACCTGCAGGGATGGAAGACATAGAAAAGTGGGAGTAGTATGAGAGAAGAAGTAGAAATGGGAGGGAAATAGGAAGAGAATAGAACTAAGGTATCTAAAATTTTATTTAAATACACTAAGGATAGATAATTTAGCTGGAAGATGGCAGCTTGACTAGGTTACCATGGATCCCTGTTCAACCAGTGGCTTTTGCTCCGGGGAGAGACTACATAGATAGCTCTGAGGTTTGACACAAGGAACTCACACAGAGGAGGTATGAATCAAATCTCCAAAGATTAAGTCCCTTTGTTTTTTCAAGCATCCTAACTAGAACTACACAGAGAAAATATTTTTACAACACTCTCAGTTTTTTGTTTGTTTTGTTTTGTTGTTGTTGTTGTTTTGCCTTGTTATCACATAGGTCAGAAACAGTGTTACCAAATTTGGCCTTCAACCATTTTTCTTGAGCTGTGATTAACTGCAGAGAAATGAAAGCATAAAAAGGATTAAAGGGAATCTCTGCACTGTGTGCAGAGATCTGACTGACGAGGCACCTTGAAAAAACACATCAAGTGGGTCTTTACCTAGGAACAGTGATTATGTTAGTAGCTTTCCTTCACCATGACAAAACCCACGAGAGCATAATCAACTTTTAAATAGGAGAGGGTCATTCTTGCTTACAGGTTTGGAGGCTTCAGTATGTGATCAACTGGCTACATTGTGTAGGCTTGTAGACGTTGCATTACTTCCTCAGACTGCTGGTGACTAAACCTTCAACACCTGGACTCTTAGGGGATACTTCTAAAACATATAAGTCAGTATAAACCATTGGCAGAAAGACTAGAGTTACACTAGAATATGGTCAACCAGAAACTTAGAGACCATAGGAAAAAATCTTTTAAAGGAATAAAACTCAAAATGATTTTTGTTTCAATTAATTAGAGCCCATAAATGGAACAAGGGGACATAAAGTATAACTTTCTGGGGATATTTGTAGCTAATGTTTGGTAAGTGGAAATCTTTGGGGAACCTAATTTTCACTTTAGTTTAACAAAATAATTGAAACTTTAAGAATATTAGTTGCATTTGGTTTGGAGAATTCTACAGCTTTCTAACAATAAACATGGATTTATTCATTCTTATCAAATCCAGTATCACTACCAGGAGAGAGCAATAAGGCTTAGAAAAATTATGTTACACTTTGCCTTGCAGCCACAGGAAGATAGCTCTAATACTTTTTACTCAATTAGGTGGTATGTGCTCAAAACACAACTGTGTTCAAGAAGAGGACAATTTCTGTAGTGACCGAGCAATGCATTATCTTTTAAGAGAAATCTGGTATGTTGAAGTTTACACAGGGATGACATCATTCTCTTGGGGCCTATAAAAAACTCAAACAAACAACAAACTAGGATAGAGAAGGGTTTTGTTTTAATACCTCAAAATCATGCCTTCATTGGGTAATTATCCAGTTAGGAAGTCTGGGAAACATTTTTAAAAATTTTTATTATTAGTTACATTTTATTAACTCTGTATCCCAGCTGTATTCCACTCCCTCATTCCTCCCCAATCCCACCCTCCCTCCCTCATCTCCTCCTTGCCCCTTTCCAAGTTCATTGATAGGGGAGGACCCTTTCATCTGACCCTGTTTTATCAGGTATCTTCTGGAGTGGCTGCAAAGTCCTCCTCTGTGGCCTATCAGGGCTGCTCCTTTCTTGGGGGGTGGGGAGGTCAAAGAGCCTGACATTTAGTTCATGTCAGAAATAGTCCCTGTTCCCCTTACTAGGGAAACCCACTTGGTTACTGAGCTACCACGAGCTACATCTGAGCAGAGGTTCTAGGTTATATCCATACATGGTCCTTGGTGGAGTGTCAGTCTCAGAAAAGACCCCTGTGCCCTGATATATTTGGTCGTTGCGGAGCTTCTATCCTCTCCACGTCATACTAACTCCCCCTTCTTTCATATGGTTCCCTGCACCCTGCTGATGGTTTGGTTATGAGTCTTAGTATCTGCTTTGATACACTGCTAGGTAGAGTCTTTCAGAGGCCCTCTGTGGTAGACTCCTGTCCTGTTTCCTGTTTTCTCCTATGTCCAATGCCCATCCCATTTGTCTTTCTAAGTGAGGATTGATCATCTTACCCCGGGTCTTCTTTCTTGTTTATCTTTTTTAAGTGTATAGATTTCATTATGTTTATCATATCTTATAAGTCTAAATAAGTGAGTGTATACCATGTGTGTCTTTCTCCTTCTGGGATACATCACTCACAATGATCTTTTCTAGATCTGGGAAAATTTTCTTGTGGTCAGGAATGGGCAAAGGTTTGTTTTAGGGCAGTTGGTCCTGAGGAACTTGTGAGACCTGAGTGTGAGATGACAGACTATTTCAGTTTTGTATTCCAATCTGTCTTCACTTTTAGTGAACTTCAAAACAAGAAGGCTAATCGCTGAGATGATGTTCACTTCCTTTCTCATCTCCCCAACACTACTTCTCTTGCCCTTTGAAATCATTTCCTCAGGACCCCTTCAGTTTCAGCTAAGCCCAGATTCTATAAGGCATTATCAGTTCCTACATCTGCTCACAAATGAATTCAGTGTAGTTTTATCTAAAACCTCGAAGGCTCCCAGTCATATTTCCTAGACTGGAATGCTAGGTTAGTCACTCTACTTTACTCATAGACTTGTTACTTTATGTCCATTTGGTGAATTGCCAAGTTTAAGCTCAAAAGTCTCAGCCTATAAAAATGCAAACAACACTGATTATATTCTTTATTTGGCACCTGACAGTACATGATGTTTCACTGAAACCATTAATAATGACTCATTATCAACTGAGCCCATTTAGTAAAAGGATTGCTTCAACCCTGTGGGGGTGGAAAGAGTTGATGCCTTGAAATTACAAAACCATTTCTGCTTTTTCTTTTTTTCCCCCTTCCCATTTCAACTTTTCCCTTTATTATCCCTTTTTCTATTCCTCATTTTACTTCATTTTATCTGCTCTTCTTTCCATTTCCTAATATTTTATTTCAAGAACAGAATGCATGGGAGTGTTTTGAAAAAAAAAAACAAAAAAAAACAAAAAAACAAAAAAACAAAAAACAAATCCTGATGTCCCCCCTCACCCCTTTGGGACAGAACTTACCTAACTAGTCATTGTCACTAGGCAGAGCCAGGGCACCTTTTGGAGTACACGTTTCATGGACCTCCTAAAGAGAGGTATACATGCCTTCACATAGTGGAGCAGTTGAGGTGGTGGGGAGTAGAAAGACATCTGTGTTCATAAGGGTGGATTCCCCCTTAGCACCATGAAAGTACATTATGTACCGTCTTAGGTATATTAGTTCTTAGAGGCAGCTTAGAAAACCAGAGCTGTCCAGGCCAGCAGTGGGCTGGCTACTTAGACGTCTGTTCCTTGTGCTTTATGGTGTGCAGAGATTCAAAGCATTAGTAAAGTTCAACTTTCACACAGGAACCAAAATGCAACAAGCCAGATCTCTACCCACAACAAAGCCAAGTATTTCCCAAGATGCTTGCCTGTTGCTAGGAAACTATGCACTGATAGTTTCTTTCTTTTTTTTTTTTTTTCTTTCTCTCCAACCCCCAAGGGTATGTGTACTGAAGCCAGTTAGCTCCCTAGCTCTGCCAGGAACCTTCAAATGTATCCTTCAGATTTCCAGTTTGACCTCAGAAGGAAACAAGAATCAACTCTTCTCTGCTATCCACCCCTCTAATATTTACAAAACAGAAAACAGAGGCCATTGTACTGTCTCCTTTATTATCAAAGTGTACAACTGCCACCCACAGCAGCAGCTACCCATGGGAGCCTTTGAATGTCTCTCAGGATACAACTGACTTCAGCTATACTGCAGAGACTTGGTCTTTCCGTCTGTGGCTGTGAATACCTAAAACTGGCCTGCTGCCTCTTGTCACCCCTATAGTGGGATTTAGGATAGAATGCCACATCCATACCCAAGCACAGAGATTATTGGTCCTGTGGGTTTTACTTTTCTCTCAGATTAAGAGAACATTCTTTTGTTTTGTTTTTGTGTTCATTCCCAAGGCTTATCATTTTAATACCTCTGAGGTTTGCAATATTAATGGGAAGTAATGACCTCTTCCAAACTCCTATAGTTTAATTTTTAGCTAATTTTTTAGCCAATATCTCTTATTTATTTTTTTTCTGAGAAATATTCTTAATAGAAGAGAGCAACAAGAGAGAAGAAAAAAAGGATGTATTAGTTACTTTTCTTATTGGTGTGATAAATTATTTATTTTTATTTATTTGTCTATCTATGCCTATTATTTATTTATTTATTTATTTGTATATCTACCTATCTGTCTGTCTGTCTGTGTATGTAGTTTTTTTGAGACCTGGTCTCACTATATATGTATGTATGTATTTATTTATTCTTTTTTAAAATAAAAATATTTATATTAATTGCAGTTTATTCATGTTGCATCCCAGCTGTAACCCCCTTCTTCATTCCATCCCAATTCAACCCTCCCTCATCTCCTTCCATGCCCCTCTCCAAATCCACTGATAAGGCAGGTCCTCCTCTCCTTCCCTCTGACCCTAGCCTATCAGTTCTCATCAAGACTGGCTGCATGGTCTTCCTCTGTTCCCTAGCAAGGTTGCTCCTCCCTCAGGGAAAGGTGATTAAAGAGCCTGACACTGAGTTCATGTCAGAGAGAGTTCCTGTTCCCATTACTAGGGAACCCACTTGTGGACTGAGCTACCATGGGTTACATCTATGCAGGGGTTCTAAGTTATCTCCATGCATAGTCCTTGGTGGGAGTATCAGTCTCAGAAAAGACCCTTGGGACCAGAAATTTTGGTTCTGTTGCTTTCCTTGTAGAGCTACTATTCCTTCCAGGTCTTTCATTCAGCCCTTCTTTCATAAGATTCCCTGCCCTGTGCCCAAAGTTTGGCTATGAGTCTCAGCATCTGCTTCAATACCCTGCTGGGTAGTCTTTCAGAGGCCCTCTGTGGTAGGCTTCCTCCTCTTCCCTGTTTTCTCCTTCTTCCGATGTCTATCTTGTTTGTCTTTCTGAATGATGATTGATCATCTTACCCAGGGTCCTCCTTCCTGCTTAGATTATTTAAGTGTACAGATTTTATTATGATTATCCTATATTATATGTCTATTATCAACTTGTGAGTATATACCATGTGTGTCTTTCTACTTCTGGGATACCTCACTCAGGATGATCTTTTCTAGTTCTCACCATTTGCCTGCAAATTTCACTATTTCCTTGTTTTTAATTGCTGAGTAGTATTCCATTGTGTAAATGTACCACAATATCTGCATCCATTCCTCAGCTGAGGGACATCTGGGTTGTTTCTAGATTCTGGCTATTACAAATAAAGCTGACACAAACATGGTTGAGCAAATGTCCTTGTTGTATACTTGATCATATTTTGGATATATTCCTAGAAGTGGTATAGCTGGATCTTGAGGTAGCACTATACCTATTTTCTGAAAAGGTGCTAGATTGATTTCCAAAGTGGTTGTACAAGTTTACATTCCCACCAGCAATGGAGAAGGGTTCCCCTTTCTCCACATTCTCTCCAGCATGTATTATCACTTGAGTTTTTTATCTTAGACCTTCTGATGGGTGTGAGATGAAATCTCAATGTCATTTTGATTTGTATTTCCCTGATGACTAAGGGTGTTGAACATTTCTTTAAATATTTTCCTGCCATTTGATACTCCTCTATTGAGAATTTTCTGTTTAGCTCTGTACCCCATTTTTAAATTAGATTGCTAGATTTGTTGCTTTTTTAACTTTTTGGGTTCTTTAGATATTTTGGATATTATCCCTGTGTCAAACATAGGGTTGGTGAAGATCCTTTCCCAGTCTTTAGGCTGTTGCTTTGTTCTGGTGATAGAGTACTTTGCTTTACAGAAGCTTTTCAGTTTCATGAGGTCCCATTTATTGATTGTTGATCTTAGAGCCTGTGCTGTTGATGTTCTGTTCAGAAAGTTGTTGCATGTGGCAATGAGGTCAAGGTTCTTCCCTACTTTTTTCTTCTAAGCGGTTTAGTGTGTCTGGTTTTATGTTGAGGTCTTCAATCCACTTGGACTTTAGTTTTGTGCACGGTGACAAGTACAGATCTCTTTGCATTTTTCTACATGTAGATATCCAGTTAGATCAGCACCATTTGTTGAAGATGCTGTCTTTTTCCCATTGTATGATTTTGGCTTCTTTGTCAAAAATCAAGTATCCATAGGTGTGTGCGTTTATTTCTGGGTCTTCTAGTCAATTCCTTTGATCCACCATTCTGTTTCTATGCCAGTACCATTGCAGTTCTTATTGCTATTGCTGTGTAGTACAATTTGAGATTAGGGATGAAGATACCTCCAGATGATCTGTTGTTGTACAGGACCATTTTAGCAATTCTGGGTTTTTTGTTTTTCCTTATTAAATTAAGAATTGTTCTTTCAAGTTCTGTAAAGAATTGTGTTGGTATTTTCATGGGAATTGCATTGAATCTTTAGATTGCTTTTTGCAGCATAGCCATTTTCACTATGTTAATCCTATCAAGTCATGAGCATGGGAGAGCTTTCCATCTTCTGATATCTTCTGTTTCTTTCTTCAGAGAATGGGATTTTTTTTGTTTTGTTTTGTTTTTTTCCCCAAATAGGTTATTCACTTGTTTGGTTAAAGTCACACCAACGTACTTTATGTTATTAGTGGCTATTGTGAAGGGTGTATTTTCATTAATTCCTTTCTCAGCCCTTTTGTCTTTTGTATACAGGAGGGCTACTGATTTTTTTTTTTTTTAGTTAATTTTATATCCAGCCACTTTGCTGAATGTTGTTTATCAGCTAAAGGAATTCTCTGGTTGAATTTTTAGGGTCACTTATGTAGACTATCATATCATCTGCAAATAGAGATACTTTTTGACCTCTTTCTGATTTGTATCCCCTTGATCTCCTTCAATTGTCTTATTGCTCTGGCTAGGACTTCAAGTACTATGTTGAAGAGGTATGGAGAGAGTGGGCAGCCTTGCCTTGTCCCTGATTTCAGTGGGATTGATTCAAGTTTCTCTCCATTTAGTGTGATGTTGGCTATAGGCTTGCTGTATATTGCCTTTACTATGTTTAGATATGTGCCTTGTATCTCTAATCTCTCCAAGACTTTGAAAATGATTGGGTGTTGGATTATGTCAAATTCTTTTTTTGGCATCTAAGGAGATGATCATGTGGGTTTTCTCCTTCAGTTTGTTTATGTGGTGGATTACATTGATGGAATTGCATATATTGAACCACCTCTTTATTCTTGGGATTGAAGCCCACTTGGTCATGGTGGATGATATCTTTTATGTGTTCTTGGATACTGTTTGCGAGTATTTTATTGAGTATTTTTGCAAAAATGTTCATAAAAAAGATAGGTCTGAGGTTCTTTTTTTATTGTTAGGTATTTGTGTGGTTAAGGTACCAAGGTGACTGTGGCATCATAGAACAAGTTTGGTAATATTCTTTCTTTTTCTATTTTGTGGAATATTTTGAAGAAAATTGGAGTTGGCTCTTCTTTGAAGGTCTGGTAGAATTCTGTACTGAAACCGTCTGGCTCTGGGCTTTTTTTGGAAGGGAGACTTTTGATGACTACTTCTATTTCCTTGGGGATATGGACTATTTAATCTATTTACCTGATATTGATTTAATTTTGACAAAAGGAATCTATCAAGGAAATTATCCATTTCATTTAGATTTTCAAATTTTGTGGCATATAGGCTTTTGTAGTAAGACCTAATGGTTGTTTGGAATTTCTCACTGTGTGTTGTTATGTTCCCCTTTTCATTTCTGATTTTGTTGATTTAGATAGTGTCTCTGTGCCTTTTAGTTAGTTTGGCTAACAGTTTGTCTATTTTGTTGATTTTCTCAGAGAACCAGCTCTTGGTCTCATTGATTATTTGAATTGTTTTCTTTGTTCTTAATTTATTGATTTTGAGCTCTGAGTTTGATTATTTAAATAATCTACTCCTCTTGGGTGTGTCTGCTTCTCCCCCCCCCAGGGATTTTAGGTGTGCCATTAAGTTGCTTGTATGAGGTGTCTCAAACTTTTTCTGGAGGCACTTAGTGCTATGAACTTTCCTCTTAGCATTGCTTTCATTGTGTCCCATAATTTTGTGTAAGTTGTGCCTTCATTTTCATTTAATTTTAGGAAGTCTCTAATTTCTTTTTTTATTTCTTCCCTGACCAAGCTGTCATTGAGTAGAGAGCTGTTTAGTTTCCAAGTGTATGTGGGCTTTTTGTTATTTCTGTTGTTGCTGAGGTCTAGTTTTAGGACACGGTGGAATTATTCTGTCTTCTTGTATCTGTTGAGGCTTGCTTTGTGCCCCACTCTTTGGTCAATTTTTGAGAAAGTTCTGTGAAGTGCTGAAAAGAATCTATACTCTTTTGAGTTTGGGTGAAAATTTCTGTAGACATCTATTTGGTCCATTTGATTTAGGACCTCTCTTAGTGTCATTATTTCCCTATTTAAAATAGCTTTTGTCTAGATGACCTGTCCCTTGGCGAGAGTGGAGTATTGAAGTTACTCCACTGTTAAGGTATTGGGGTCAATGTGTGATTTAAGTTTTAATAATATTTCATTTACAAATGCAGGTGCTCTTTTATTTGGGGCATAAATATTCAGGATTGTGATATCCTCCTGGTGGAATTTTCCTTTGATGAGAATGAAGTGCCCCTCCTCATCTTTTTTGATTAATTTTGGTTGAAAGTCTATTTTATTAGATATTAGGATAACTACTCCAGCTTGTCTTCTGGATCTGTTTGCTTGAAAAACCTTTTTCCTGCCCTTTACTCTGAGGAAGTTTTATCTTTGTTGTGTAGGTGTGTTTCTTGGATGCAGCAGAATGTTGGATAATGTTTTTGCAACCATTCTGTTAGTCTGTGTCTTTTTATTGGAGAGTTGAATCGTTGATGTTGATAGATAATAGAGACCAATGGATGTTAGTTCCTTTTATTGTGGAGTTGGTGTTGCTGTGTTTCTATTCTTGTTTTCTTTTAATTTTTGTTGTGAAGTTATCTATATCCTGTTTTTTTTCTTGGGTGTAGTTGATTTTCATAGATTGGAGTTTTCCTTCTAGTATCTTCTGTACAGCTGGGTTGCTGTGTAGATATTAAGTTTAGTTTTGTCATGGAATATTTTGTTTTCTCCATCTAGGTTGATGGAAAGCTTTTCTGGGTATAGTAGTCACGTTTGGCATCTGAGTTTTCTTAGAGTCTGCATGACATCTGTCCAAGCCCTTCTGGTTTTCATAGTTTCTGTTGAGAAGTCTGGAGTGATTCTGATAGGTCTACCTTTATATATTATTTGCCATATTTCCCTTGCTGCTTTTAATATTTTTTCTTTATTCTGTAGTTTTAGTGTTTTGACTGTTACGTGACATGAGGAGTTTCTTTTCTGGTCTAGTCTATTTGGTGTTCTGTAGGCCTCTTTTATGTTTATGAACATCTCTTTCTTTAAGTTGGGAAAATTTTCTCCTGTGATATTCTTGAAAATATTTTCTGTACTTTGTATCTTGAAATTTTCTTTTTCACCTATTCTTATTATTCTTAGATTTCATCTTTTCATGGAGTCCTTGATTTCTTGGATATTTTATGTTTGGAACTTGTCAGATTTTACTTTTTCTTTGAGAGATGTATCAATTTCTGCAATTGTATCTTCAGCACCTAAGGGTCTCTCTTCCATCTCTTGTATTCTGTTGGTGATGCTTACCTTTGTGGTTCCTGATATTTTCTCCAAGTTCTCCAGCTCCAGGGTTTTCTCTGTTTGTGTTTTCGTTATTGATTCTAATTCTGTTCTCATATCTTGCAGTATTTCTTTCATCTGTTTGAATGTGGATTCATTTCTTTCCATGATGGCCTCTATTTTGTTGTTGTTGTTATTCATTCCCTCTTAATATTCCTCTACTTTTGCCTCTATTTGTTTGGCTGTATTTGCCTGTATTTTTTTTTCCATTCTATATCATTTTATTTTTAGCATATCCCAAAGTTGTGCAATTTCTGTATTTACCTGTGAATTCACAAATTATATCATTTGATTTTTACATAAACCACTTTTTCCACTTCCCAAGTGGAAAAGTGGATTGAAAGATTCCTACCAGGAAAGCACAACCTACTTGAGAAACTATGAAGAACACAGGGAGAGTGGGCAAGAGGAAATGATTTGCCTGTATTTTTTTGAGAGCTTTGTTCATTTCCTCTTTATGTGCCTTTACTAACTGGATTAAGTATAGATTTGAAATAATTTTCCTATGTTTCTGATGAATTGGAATGTCCATTGATTTTTGTTGTTGCTGGCGAAACTATGATATCCTGATTTTTGTTGGATGTGTTCTTATGCCGACCTCTACCAATTTGCTTATCTGTTACCTTCGCTGTTTGTTCCTGGAGTCTGTACTTCAGACTGGGTCCATCTTTCTCTGGTGTCTGGGGTATTCTTCAGGAATATTAGAGAGGTCCACCGGTTTGAGAGTGGATGTTGGTGTTTCAGCTGTAGGTAAGGGAGTAAGGTCGCAGGCACATTGTGCATGTGTGCAACTGCAGGGATGTGCATGGAAATGTGCCTGGAAGGGCAGGGTTCTAGAGAGTGTAGATGCCTGGAAAGGTGGAGTATAAGCACAGGTGGGGGTGCTGGCACTCTTCTTTGGAGCAATGCACATGTCCAGGTGCCCTGAAGGCCTCTGGCCTACAGGCCTGTTGTACTGTGCTGCCCATATTCAGATCTGTCTGGGTTCCAGGAATTGTTTGGACTCCACTGGTAGACCCACAGAACAGGGGCTTCATTGTTGAGAATGCTGTCCCAAGGATCCCTATGTTGCCCACAGTCAGGGTGTGGGTAAGGGGGATCTGATATCCAGTTGCTAGCATAGAAGGACCCTGGATCTGGGCCTCTGCAAGCTCTCACTTGAAGGGGTACTCACTACATGGAAAGCACAGGGGTTCCCCCTGTTCTTTACTCTCAGTTCTGGGCCTGCAAGGGCAAATGAAAGTGTAGGATATCCATAAGCTCAGTGGTGTCTGCTGTTTGGCTACTGGGCATGGAAACTGGTACTTGGGACAGCCACCTCTGCAGTCTCAGTCACCAAGAACAGAGGCTTGTGCTTGAGGCAACCACTTGCCACCTCTGCCAAGCAGGTAGGCAAATTGTGCCAGCTTAGAGTTTGCCCAGGAAACTTCAATGTTGATGTTCTGGCTTCAACTGCCCATCCACTCACCAATTTTGGATCCTGTGCCCCTCAGATATGGTGTGTGCTGGTCGCCACCATCTTGGACTCCCCCACTATATAGTTTTGATTGGCCTGGGACTCTCTTTACAGGCCAGGCTGACTTTTAGCTCACAGAGATCCACCTGCCTCTGCCTCCTGGGATTGAAGGCTTATATCACCACATCCAGCCAAAGAAGGGGTTATTTTGAGTC
Source organism: Meriones unguiculatus (assembly GCF_030254825.1). Classification (NCBI taxonomy): domain Eukaryota; kingdom Metazoa; phylum Chordata; class Mammalia; order Rodentia; family Muridae; genus Meriones; species Meriones unguiculatus. Next base: position 77,457,241 of record NC_083369.1, on the reverse strand, counting down.
ACATTAGAGAGTAGATATCATCGTGGTGAAGGCAGGATAGTGAGACCATAGGCACATTACTTTAACTGAACAAGTTTGCTCAATGATCTAAGAGACTTTTTGTTTGTTTTTGTTTTTTCTGAACATAACCCTGTTATGAAACAACACAAAACTGGACTGTTAATAAAGGATATCTTCTTGAAGGGAAGGGGCAGTTTAAGCTTAGGAAGACATCTTTCTTTTCTTGGGTTCATTCTCTGAAGTTGTATTGCTTTTAAAAATTTTCTAAGTTCTTAAATTTAGAAAATTGGTAGGGTGGAGAAGGAGGAAGAAGATGGTTGGTATTCTCTTCTCACTCCTAACATTATGCAATGCAGATATTTTAGTATCTTATACAGGTCTTAGAAATCTAGACATTGTCTTCCCAGGAGTATAGATGGCAGGCCTGGGGATGAGACTCTGACAACCAGTCTCATACTCTGGAAGCCTCATGTCAGGGTTAGCTCAAGATTGCTATAAGCATGGAAAAATGATGTAATCTATTCAACCTCTGGCTAGGCCAAGTACAAGTAGGATCCTTTCCCCCTTACCTTCATGTTGAAATAACACCTGAACTCTTGAGATAATGTAGTGCAAGTGGGTGTAAAAACAAAACAATACAAAACTCTCCAAAACCAAAAACCAGATATTCATGGAGCCCAGATATACTAGAATACCTGCAGTCTCCTATTCTATGTACTGACTAGCTTTGTTCATTCTGAGACCCTGGATTGTTTCCTCTTGCTGTCCTTATTCCCTCCATGTATCAGACCTCATCTTAGACTTGCTCTAGTATGATTGTAGATGCTGAAGATAGATTTTATTTTTAAAAGCCATGCTGAAGTCACCTAAAATATTCTCTGAAGTAACAGCCACTCATTCAAGATTTATTGAGCATTTACTATTTCCTAAGCACTGTTCTGAGCTCTGGGGAATAAAACAATGCAAAGGAGAAAAAGACCTACTCTTCCTGAGCAGGAAAACTATTAAGGCTATGGGTAGGGGTAGACCAGGGAAGAGAGGGGCAAATTATTCTTATGGTAATTCGTTGGTTATTTTTAATGTGTTTTTTAAGTACTGAGTTTTTTAAAATTTTTTATTTAACTTTTATTAATCACACTTTATTCCTTTTGTATCCCCCCATAAGCCCCTCCCTCCTCCCCTCCTGGTCCCCCCCCTCCCCCCCTTTCTGCATGCATGCCTCTCCCCAAGTCCACTGATAGGGGAGGTCCTCCTCTCCTTCTTTCTGATTTTTTTTTTGTTCTTCTCAATGCAGTTTATTCAGGAACCTTGAACAATCTTCTGACTCTGGGGAAAGCCAGCCCACAGCTTAAAATAGCCTCTGGGTAGCCAACCCCAGCGTGCCTCGTGGGCAATGCAAATAGGTCCACATACACGGAAGCAAGCCAGATCCTCAGCCTTAGCCAAATATGGAATTGTTCGTGACAGAGAGCACTCACCATCGGGAAGGTGGAAGGCGGAAACCAGCTCCATCTTTAAGGCATGGCTTTACGCAGCTCTCTGCAGTTCCCCCTTTTTGTTTTAGACGCATCAGGCAAGAGTAGAGGTCTGATCTCTGATATTAGAAATAAATTGGGACTTTCTACTGATGTTCATTTAGGTGTCATCCACCCAAAGAGCATCAGACCCGTCCGATACCTTTTTCTCAGAGGCGGGACCTGGGGCATCAACCCGCATGCAATCAGACATGCTCTTCTCTGGGTCGAAAGCGGCTGACCCTGAGTGCAGTGCTTAGCCTCGCATCCTGAGCGTAACATTTTAGCTTTTTATGGTAGCCAACCATGCTTGGGGAGACTGTCCTGCTTCAATGGCTGTAAAGGCCTGAATGGTCATGGCTGCATTACGCTGTTGTGAGACTCTAATCTTGCATATACACCACAGGCAAACCAAGGAGACCAACACCAGAAGGCCTGCTAACGCTCCCATGCCCGCCCATTCCTTCAGATGATTCATGGCTGCAGCAATCCATGATGATAATCCTGTGGCTAGTCCTGCGTCCACTCTGGTAGAATTTGCCGTAACAATGGCCACTCTTAGCTGCTCCATCATAGTATCGAATTCTCCAGTCCAATTACCTAAAATATAGCTAGACAATTGTTTATACAGATTTGCAGCACGGGAAAAATTCTCATATTGTATGCTAGTGACACAAAGTCCAGCATACTTCCATTGACAGCCAAGTTGAGCGATTTGCCATAGGGTATCAATTTGCTCCTGCACGAGGTCACTCCTCTGATTGAACACCATCAAGTCTCCTTTTAGTTGAGCATTAATTCTTTTTTGTATATCTAAAGCATGAGCTACATTGGCTAAAAGATTATTTAGGGTCTGAGCAGTCTGCATAGTATGACTCATGGCTAATGCCACGGTGGTAGCTCCAACAGCCGCCAATGAGATGGCAGTAACAATGGCGGCTGTAATTCCAAGATCCCTTTTCTGTCTGAAGAGAGTCATAGCGTGAGGAGCATCAACGGGCACAGGCACCCAGCGAGGCATGCGAGTACCCAGGGCATACCTAAATTCACTATCATTCCGGCATTGGGCAAAAAAGCAAGTATCATTACCACAATTACTTGGCTCTATCTGGCTAACAATGAATAAAAATGGGGGTTATAAACAAACAGGTGTGGACTTATAGGAAATATTATGAGAAGCCTTAACCCCCTCGTTGGAACATCCTGCATCAGTTCTAGAACTAGCAGTGGTGGTGTCCGAGGTCTGAGTAGGTTCAGAAGCCCATTGCCCCCAGGGGCGTGACGTGCTTCATGTAAATTGACTAACTCCATGTTTTCCTCCACTTTTGAAAGTCATTTAAGGTTCTTAAATTATCTTTTCTTTCTTTTTTCTTTTTTTTTTAAATTTTTCATCAATTATACTTTATTCATTCTGCATCCCCCATAAGCCCCTCCCTCCTCCCCTCCCGATCTCACCCCCCTCTCCTTTCTGCATGCATGCCACTCCCCAAGTCCACTGATAGGGGAGGTTCTCCTCTCCTCTCTGATCTTAGTCCATCAGTTCACATCCAAAGTGGCTGCATTGTCCTCTACTATGGCCTGGTAAGGCTGCTCCCCCCCAGGGGGAGGTGATCAAAGAGCAGGCCAGTCAGATTATGTCAGAGGCAGTCCCTCTTCCCATTACTATGTAACCCAATTGGACTCTGAACTGCCCTGGGCTACATCTGTGCAGGGGTTCTAGGTTATCTCCATGAATAGTCCTTGGTTGGAGTATAAGTCTCTGGGAAGTTCCCTGTGTTCAGATTTTCTTGTTCTGTTGCTCTCTTTGTGGAGGCCCTGTCCTCTCCAGCTCTTAAAGTACTGAGTTTTTACTATATGATGAGGACTATTTTTTTTTGCTTAGCCAATGCTCACTCATTTAATCATTTAATCAAATCTCAATTAAGGAAATAAAACAATGGGCATGAAAAGATTTATTAACTGCATTGAGATCTCTTGCCCAGTGACAGGCAGACTTCAGATTGAGCTCTTGAGTTTGTGCTGTTGACAGCTAGTGGTGTCATGCTTTCCCCTCTTCAGAAGTCAGTTCGTGCAAGAGCAAATTACATGGAAAGACATAGGAAGAGACATTGACATCTATCTTTACCTAATCTGCTTTACAGTCTAATTTTTAAATTTAAGCAATATTAGATCAGCACACAAAGCATTAGATACTAATGTGTTTTTGTGATTCTCCTTCCCCCTCAGCTCCCCAACCTCTGCTACCTCTGATGTTCCCTATATCTTGCCCATCTCATTCCTTTTATATGTTCTGTGTGTCTTTCTGCCCTCACTTCCATCTTTCTTTGTTACCTATTTTTATCTTCTCTTGGTCTCCTATTTTTTCAGGCTTTACCCATACTTTAACTGCCCCCCCCCCCTTACAGATAAGTATCCACTTAAGAGAGAGAATATGAGGTTTTGTCTTTTTGAGTTTGGGACACCTTGCTTAATTAATATTATACTTTTCATATCTCAATAGGTTGATTGGAAAAATCTGTATCTGCTCCTTTCCCAAAGTTAAAGAACAAAAAAGTAAAACCGATTCCTCAGTCTCTTGCAAACTGACATAGTGTTCCTCATTCTCATCACTGTTTTTCTCACCCTCATGTCTTTGCTAATCATTGTTTCTGATCTATGGTGAGTTTAGGTAGTGAAAGGGATGGTAGTTCATATGGAACAGGACTTTGCAGCCCAGGAGCCAAACAAACCAATTGATTTGCCTAAAATCCATTTTATTCTAGGACATGGGCCTCTGACCCCTGGACTTCCCAATGATACATCCTTACAGAAAAGTTTTTTCTTAAGGATCAATTACTGAACTTCATCAAACATTCTTAAACCCCAGACTTGTTGAAAGACTAGTTGTAATGTTTAAACCATAGTTTAGGAGAGAGGTTCTGATGGGTTGAATGACACATGCAAAAAATGGGGCGATGTTTTCTTTCTTTCTTTTTTTATCCTTCTGTCTTGAATGATACTCAGAGATCTTTCTCATAGTGCTAATCTGAAAGTTTGAACAATGAAGTCATGCATTCATCTTTGTGGAGTTAAATCTGACCAGTTATCCTATAGCACACGGTGATAAGAGGCTTTTTTTTTTAACTAAAAATTTCTCTAAACTTTACAAAACTAATTTACTCCAAGGAAGAGAGCAATTCAAGTATGAGCTTGACCCTGTTGTTACATTCTCAGTGAGAAAAAAAGAGAAAATTCACTTTGAACATCTTAGGCTGTATAGCATCTGAACAATATAGCATGTAGCACTGTGTGTCTGTATCATTACACATCCATAGGAAACTTAACATGGCAATTGGAAATTCTATGCATATTTGAGGCAGAGAAGAAAAAACAATCCATTGTTATGTGTAGAAAAAGGACAGATTTTTCTTTCTTTTTTGTGGAGAAAAAAAAAGATCCATTAATAGAGAAAAATTGGATGTGAACACAAAAATAATTTGGAGGTGCTCAAGTTGATACCTGCAGCTGATTTCAGCCAAGCTACAGGAGCGATGTTTTCAAAAGGCCACACAGCAGAAACAACAGGACTGAATAATTGTCTAGATGTAAAGAGTTAAAGGGGGAACGGCAGGAGAATCCCCAACGAAGTTTTCAACCTGAGTGACTCGATGTGGTCTGTTTCATGTCCTTTACTGACATGACAAGATTTAAGAGCTGTTTTTCTAAACAGGAACAGATTTGTTCTATATTTAGTTTAAATAGTGATGACTATTAAAGGAATTGCAAACTCATTGCCTAAGCTGTTGCTTTCTCTTCCTTACACAGAATTCCAGTGTCTTTCCATCCTCGCCTCCCTCTGGACTCTCTGACGAGCCTGAGCCTCAGTCTGCCTCTCCTTCACCCAGTTACATGTGGTCCTCCAGCGCACCACCCCGCTATTCTCCACCTTACTATCCGCCTTTTGAAAAGCCACCACCTTACAGTCCTTAAAGAGGAACACCTGTCAGCTATTGATATTATTGTGGCTTTTGTATTTCTGCTTTGGTGGAAGTGTGTAGGCTACAACATCTAACTTGTGACTCTTATGCATAAAGTTTTACAATAGCTTGCCAGGCTAGGGAAAGACAGGGAGGGAGCTTATTAATTATCAGGGATGGGCAGGATTGGCTAGGTCAAACCAAGTACTTCCAAGAAAAGAAGTTCAGTCTCTATTAAAGGCTGGGAAGCCAGTCCAGCAAGACGTGTGTCATGTTCAGATCTGCATTTCCTGATGCTCCACCTCTATACAGTATGTGGCTGCCCTCTGTTTCACTTTATGTGAAGGACTGTTGTCCTCAGGCCCTAGGCAGGGTGCCACAATAGCACGATGGTTGAATCACTGGGTCTATAGGCTCTATCTTTCCCTACTGTTAAAGTTACCCTTAGGAAAATTTCCTAGCTGACTGGGCTACACAGTAGTCCCAATACAGAAAGTTCTGGCTAAGATTTTTGTTTGCTTCTGTCTGGATATTGAAAAAAGCTGCCCATATCTTTATTCTGTTCTTCTCTGAGTCTTGTATAAATGGCTGTTGTGATCATTCAGCTCAGCTTTTGTTAGTGGTACTGTCTAAGTTCCTCATCCTGAGTGGTGGGAGAACAAGACTGGCTGATTCAGGAACACTGAAATACAGAGTAACATGTGTGCTGTTTTCAGTAGATCGCAGTGTACATCTGACAACTTAGGAGACAGTGTTTCTACTATATGTTGCATTATTACAAAACACATTTGCTATTGGAGATATAAATTTTACAGTTGAAATTCAGAGTTTAAAAATGCTAGATTAGATTGGGTCATGGTATGAATTGTTACTTATCTTTGTGACTATTTAATCTTCAGATATTGTGCTTTAACCCCAGCAATCCGCACGATCCTGCACCCCACCCCTGAAAACTCATCTGTACTTTAATGCCACTGCTCTTATTGGTCCCCACCTTTTTTTTCTGTTGAGATCAATTGTGACAGCATTCAATTCAAGATTATGAAAGTGTTATAATATCATTTAAAGTCTTCAAGACCTCAAATGCAGCCAACTTGACAAATTCATAGGTGTTCCGCATTTAAAATCCATCTGGCACATTATGGTAGGTAGATGGTTGTTTTAATTATACAGAGCTTTAAACCATCAAACTGTTGAGTTAAAGATACTCTGGCGCACATGCCTTCACTCCAACATGAACACATTCACTGTGATTTTATTTTAACCTGAGAACTGGTTTAAAAGAAGATTGATAACCCTTCACTTGTCTTATGTAAAAGAACAGGAGCTACAGAGGACGCCTAATTAGACGGTTCTGCAAACACAGAACACACACTGGAAACATTTCCAGCCCATTTCGCTGCCTCCCATCTTTGATAGTTAGAGGTAGCAACCAAATCCTGGTGCTCCCATTTACCTTGTAGACACCTGGTCATCAGGAAGCATCAAGGCACAACAAGTGCACTCACTGTTCACAGTAAATGTTTGCAAAATACTGAGTTTAACCTTCAGCAACATACTCTCTTATCCAGACTTCAAATCCAAAAGACTACACTCTTTTTTATGTTATATAAAATTATGGTTATTTTTACAGTTCTAAAAAATATTAAAATTCTATTGGATTTCAAAAAAGGACTAATAATCAATTGACTTATTATACAAATACCAACTTGTAATATGGTTTTTTTTTTTTGCCACTTACACTTTACCTTGCTTTAGCGAATGTGTATATTTTTAAAGGCAACATTACAAAGTATATCTTCAATGATCACATTTCTTAAAGTGTTAAGATTCTATGACTCATTTCTATGTATTTTTCTTACTTTACAAAATAACTTGAAACAGTATAGATTTTGTAACATTTGATTTGAGCAGCTTTTTGTTATTACATTGAATTATATAAAGTGCATGTTACCTTAGGAAAAATTAATATTTGCTGCATCACTTCTGTAAAACATTTGCTGTAATGAAGGAATTTGTATTTCCAATGTATCTTAAATGCATTTTATAACATTTACTGCTTTCTTCCTAATTCTGCTTTACAGTATTGAACTGGGCATGAAATATTAAAATATTAATTCAGAACTGGTGTTAACTAGAGGTTACTTAAAATCTGTATCATCGCCACATTGGAAACCCAGACAGCTTTTGTGATGTTTCAAATTAATAAAACTGTCTTCTGCCTATTCACTTACAGGAATTCTCATGGTATGCACAAAAGTACACTAGGTACTCTAAAACAACTGGCAATGCCAAATTTTAACTATGATAGATTAAGAATCAATGGGTCATGATTAACTAATACACAAAACCTAATGACAATTTCTGCCATGTTGTCATCAGAAATACAGCTTCTCTCCTGCTGTGAAAAAAGAAAAACAGAAAAACAATAGGATAGAAGGCCTATATAATTCATTCACAACAATCTTGTAAAAAAATTCACTCAAAAATTAGAATGAATACCTTTTATTTTGTCATAAGAAAATCTATGAACTAACACCAGGCAATTGTTAATAAAAAGCAGAACTCATGTCATGATAAGGAAGATTGTACAAATAAGAAAATTACAGTTGGGGAAATGAACAAGGTTTCAGATGACTAACAGAGGTAAGGAAGCCATTGCTGTGGAATTTACATTCCTCAAAATACACATACTATAACACTGTTAAATGCCTAGATCAGGGTTCATTTTTTAAAATCCTTTTAGTCCAATGGAACAAATTCTTTGATGACTGTGTGGAGGATAGTGAGCACCAAAATAATAAAATATCTTAATCTTGTAAGAGTACTATAGCCTTTTAAAAATGTTAGTTTGTTCTTTAAACAAATTTACTTTAAACTATTTAGAATCAAATAGCATCTACTCAGAATAGCTAAGAATAGTTTAGCATTTGAGAAAATCGAAGCCAACTTGAAAAAAAAATAGAAAATTCAGTAGTCAAAAAGCTAAGTAAAAAAAAAATCTTCACAGTAGGTTATAAACAGCTTCTTGCTAGAATTTCCAATCCAATACTGGCTAGAAGTAAAGAGTTTTTGTCTAAAGAAGTATCCCACAAAAACTTTGAACTTCGGATATGAAAATTTATTTATTTTTTTTCAAAAAAGAACCCCCCTTGTGGGGTGTGGTGGCACGCACCTTTAATCCCAGCACTCAGGGAAGGCAGAGGCAGGCAGATCTCTTGTGAGTTTGAGGCCAGCCTGGTCTACAGAGTGAGTCCAAGGCAGCCAAGGCTACACAGAGAAACTCCCCTGCCTGGAGAAACAACAACAACAACAACAAAAGACCCAAAACATGTTTAAGTAAGAGTCTTCCTGGCAAAATTACTAATTAACTTACTAGTTCTCCTCCTCCCTGTAAACTCCAGAAGCTACTTTCAGTAGGCACAAAATTTAAAAGTTCTTATTTGAAATTTACAGAACACAACGGCAGTGTAGACTTTTCCATTATAGAACTTCCAGTCCTTCATAACAGGCTTGTAGGAACTAGCAAGTTTCATTGTAACAAACTAAGTTATATAGCAGTTGAAATGGAAATATCACTATGGCTCACAGTTGTAGAAGTAATTATGTCTAACTGCTGAAACTGTATTCATGAAACTGAGAACATATGTGAATAGTCAAAAGCAGTGCATCAATATCTACAGAGAAAGGAAATGGATATATTGTGATCAAAGATTAGAGTCTTGAGTTATGAGGTGATTTTAAGTTTTCTAGGAGTTAGTTTGTGATTTGAAGGCCCAAGCTGACCAGAAAGAAAACATCAATTTACAGTGCTCTACTTCTTAGTAAGTGGGGGCTATCCTTTTTCTCTGTATTATTGCAAATACTGATTCATGATACCCTCAGCTACCAACTTAAAAAAACACTTAAAACTTTTCTCTTCACACCTAGTTTACCACCAGAAGGATAACCTGTACATGAGAAAGGATGATTAAAGCTTTAAGTTCAAAGTCAAGGAATAGAAAATTAAAAAAAATACAAAGGAGGATGAAAATACCTATGCTGAACTAGGAAATATACAAGCAAGGTCACAAATGACTAATAACTATGCAACAACAACCAATTTCAGTATTTACTATTTTTCCATTGCAAAAAATTATGTTCAATTTATACAGAATTGTGTTAAATTTGTTATAAATGCTAAGCTATACACCTGTTCCAACCTGCTTTCTTTTATTACTACCTCTTGGGTAAATTTAAAATTCTTCTAAGTGTTTAAATATGTGCCATCTTAAAAGAAAGCTGGTATTATCGTCAAAATAAACAGGAACCAACATGCCTTCAGTATTCCACATGTAGTTTCTGCTACAGTACAGCAGCAGTTTGTAAATAGATTAGAACTTTGTTTAAGGGGTTAAAAAAAAACCTGAAAGATCTTGTTGAAAGGACAATGCTGGATTGCCCATTTAAACTGCTTAAAATGAAAACTTCCTACTGGGGATTCTAACATGAGCATTTAAAAATGTATGCCAGCAGCTTCTCACCCAAAATACATGAGTCTCATCTATGGAATTGCAATATATACTAGCATTACATATAAAGATGCATTTGGTGGCTTTCAGATAATAAATTCACAACATTTTGTAGGAACATTTTAAAATCATGATTTAAAAAAGGAAATCTCTATTCAACTCCAATGCTGCTATCATATCAAAGACAAAGAGTAACGATAAGCACAAAATAACTTCCTGTTTGTACTATATGCATGTCTGCTAGCTCTTTTTTTGCCCAGAGAACACAATATATAGGTATACAGTGGCCTTGCTGTCCAATTGTTTTCAGCCTATGACAATAAAAGCAATGGCTAATCCAAGGTAGCTAAAACGAACCTGTTCTTCATAGGAGAGACTTGTCTGCACGGCTCTTTTACGGTGGGAGGGAGGAAGGAGGCTGATCTCCATTTGGACTAACAGAATAAACCACCAAGTGAGGGCTTATTCTGAAATTTATTAGAACAATTTTTGGAAGTTTATTACCTTTTATGCCACATACAAGATACAACACACTTAGCCTTAACATTAAGAGACTTGAAAAATCAGCAGTAAAGTGCTAACATGGAAGGGGAACGTTATAAGCTGCACTAGGGTATATTAGTAACTTCAGTAATTCTCAAAGAACATTTAGACTGCTTCAAATTCTATTAAGAAAACTATCTCCCTGGACCTTCAAAAATGTATCTCTTTAAAATGTGCTGAAAGCTAAACTATACATATACTTCAGGAGGTGTTCAATCTCTAATCAAACTTTCAGGGAAAAAACTGTTTCTAAAAATTAACAATGCAACTAGACTACTTTCAGATGAAGTGGCAGATCAAATTAATATAACTTCACCTTGACTTGTTTAAAAGGTCTTCTGAAATCCCTGCCCCTTAATTCAACCCAAAGTTCCTGATATTTCAAGAGTTCAATAAGATTCTGGTATTATAAATTCAAACTCAGTACTGCCATCGGTTACATTCTGCTTAAACATGGAATCATTTTCTTGCTGAATAAAAATATCTTCCCAGGTCATTGGCTTGTTTTGAGGGGTAGATGTGGTCCCTACTGGAGGCTCTTTTCCAGCATCAGCCTTATACCCATTAGCATCATCCTTCATGACAGGTCTTGACCTATCAGAAAGGTATGCATACTGTCTGATCTGTAAAGACTTGCATGGATGTAAGCGATAAAGCTTTGAGTCCCCAGAAGGATCTTGACTATGAACCGACTTTATGTGTGAAGACATAAACTGATAGTTGATGAAAGATTTGCCACATGCTAAACACTGATACCTTCGCTCCCCTGTGTGATGAATTTCATGCTTTGTACGATATTCTGCAAGAGGAAATACCTTCTCACAGTAACGGCATGGATACTTTTTCTCCCAAGAATGAATGTTAAAATGTCTTCGCAAGCTTGTAAGACAGACATATGACCTTTTGCATACAATGCAGATATAATAGACCTTTCCGTCTACTATTAACTCATAGTGATCATCATGTTTTACTTTCATACGCTTGTTTGCTGGCTCACTGCCAGATGTTTTTGGTAGCTCATTCTCAAGTTTGGTCTCCCCTTTATCAGGGTCATCTTTGACAGGGATCACTATGTCATAAGTATCTTCACCAATATTTGCATAAACCTTACAACCAGTTGATAAGCCTTCAATCTCAGTAGCCGTATCTAACGTAATGATCTTCTGACCCTCCATTACATGTTTTGATCCTAAACCTGGATCATTAGTGTTTGTTGTGATCACATCTGAAATTTTTATAGAATTGGAAGGTGGCTCTTGAAGAAGTATAGGAATCTGTATCTTCTGTGTCAATGATCCATCAAAAGTGGTACTTTTGGAGGTATCAGCTTGTGGAACCAAAGATGTATTACTAACTGCTGAGTCTGGACTAGAGCTAATAGTGACATCGTCATCATCTATAATCTCTTCCTCTTCCTCTTCATTGGCCTTGTTTCCTGTCAAAACAGCACTGTTTGTTGTTTGCTGGTTCTGCACAAGTAAACTGATTGACGAGGACATATGATTTGGAAGTGCAGAACTGACACTTGCTGGTGCAGGAAGTGGAGCCTGATTTAACAAAATAATGTTTGGAGTCAGGCGTGTTGAAGCTGAAGACACCAACAGTTCTTCATTTCCTTGTGTCTGGCTAAGAGTTGCCTGATTCACAGGAGTGAGGAGCTTCTGAGTAGGTGTGATGCTTGCTAAAGTGGGGGAGTTATTGCTAGCACAAGGTGTCACTTCTGAAATAGCAACAGGGGCTGGGTTAGGCTGGACCTGTGTCACTGTGTTGTTGCTTGGAAAATCTTCCTTTGCAGGCAAAATCTCAGAGCAGAAAATGACATCATCATCATCATCATCAGAATCAGTAACAATGATCTTTTTCATTTCATAATCTTCAGCAGATAATGAAAAAGACTCTGTTATAATGGGCATTACCGTAGCCCCATTATCTTGGGTTTCATCCTTTGACTTTTCTATATCAAGGCTTTTGTCATTAGAACCAGGAGGCAGGGTCTCAGCAGAACCATCCTGTGCTGATATGTTTTTAACCTGTGACAGTGGGACACCAAGCTCTGCTATAAATTTCACTCCTAGTAACTGCCCCGATTTAATTAACTCGTCAAGCAAATCTGCTCGAACACGGACAATTTTAGAGCTGTACATATAATTCAGAATTTCTGCAAAAATCTCAGCTCTTATAAAACTCAGTTCAACAACTTGCCCAGCGACTGAGAAGAGTTGATGGAAGTATGTACTGGAGGCTGAAAGGATGTTCTTATGGGCCCGGAATTTCCGGTCTTCCACAATAACAGTAACATCACAGAAGAGTCCATGGCCACGCTGTTCATTCAAGGAGTTCAGCAGATTTGAAGAGTATTGAATGTCTGTAGCAGAAATCAGTTTTTTACTCTCCATGCCTATAAGAGAAAGAGAGGAGAAAAATGGGCAGGGGGGATGACAGGGAGGAAAAAAATCAAAAGTACTCGATTATTCAGAATGTAAGGCAAAGAAATATTAGTTTATTTAAATTTTAATCAAAGTTGGTCTAACATCTTGACTTTAAATATTCTGTTTATGATACATTAGCTTTGGACAATGTGTCAAATCTTATTATTTATCCTGAGAAAAGTCAAGAAAGTTAGAAATTGTTATGTAGATCTGAATGATAATAATAATAATAAATAATAACAATAATATGAATAATCTGAATAATAATCTCCATGGCCACCTTCTTTTGAAATTCTGGAAAATGCATTTCCACTAATCACCCTTTTAAAATTAGGATTCACTTTCTTAGTCCCAATATTATTTTATTTTTCTTCAAGAGATAAGAATTAATTTTTAATTTTAAGAAAAATCTTCATTATAAGCATATAAATTACTTCTGCAAATGAACGGTTTAAATGCCAGAACAGTTTAGTGTGTTTGCTATTAAGTCTGAAATCTATACTCTTTTCAGTTTCTGCTAATCTTATTAGGAAGATCATATTCAAAAATGAACCCTTACAGCCAAGGACAATTACAAACACTGACAATTACTACCTCATACTTTCCCCTTTTCTTTACCTACCCTTTGCCTTTTTATGCCTCCCTTACACTTTTTCCAGAGGTGAAGTGTTAAACAGAGCACCGGATGAAGTCAGCACATATTCTCTCGAAGAAACAAGAACAAGGAAAGCATTCAATTTCTTAGTGCTGTAAACATCATATTTTGTTAGTATAAATTATGTGCACTCATATAGAAACTTATTTTTCTTCAAATGAATTAGTGAAAATTAGAATAGTAACCTTTTGGGACAGAGATGGCATCACTACACAGGTGGTACTAAGTGTCCCTGCTGTGTGACACTCCAAACACTTTCTTTTTGCACTTCACAGAAGATATCCAGTTAACAGTGCAGCCAAAATGTAATAAAGTCCATATTTATAAGCACAAACACATGATACATACGAATAGTACATATTAACCATAATTTGCTAAGTACACTTGGTAAAGAATCATTTTTACCATCAATAGACTTTCCTTTTAAAGTTACTGAAGAATGTCACTGTCACACTACTTAAAATACACACACACACACACACACACACACACAAACACACGTAGGAAGCAGAGACTCTGTATATAAAAAAAAAATCAACATTGTAACTTAGGAAGAAACTATGGGCAAAAACATATTAGCCGTTCCATTTTAACAGCACGAAGGAATTCCAAGCAATCATAAGGCAATCATCACGAAGTGTGACCTTTGGACAAAAAAACCCTTAAAAAGTGGAGAGGTTTCTGTATATAGCCACATGATTTTTATCTTTTACAAATATGTTTTTTCCAATGTGGGAATGTTTCAAATGTAGGTGTTCAGGTGACACAGGGACTTGGTTTCATTTTTATTTTTAGGTATCTTGTTAGTCAGGGTTGGCCCTAAATCAACCCAAGTGGGTCTCAAATCTTTTCTCTCCAGAGACTTTCCACCTGACAGTGGAAAAGACATCCCACACCATTGTGTGAGTAGTCTTCGGCTGTGGGCAGGTGGAAGTAGGGAAGAGATAAATGCCACCAGCCAGAGAGTGAAACAAACCAAGGTAGTGCTCCCTGCAGCTGCCAAAGACGCCGTCTCTTCCACCACCCTCCCTCTTCTTCCTTTGAACTTAGATGTAACCGAGTTTTTAATTCAATTCACACGAAAAGGTAACCTCTTGTAAATAGAGATGGAAGTGCAATCAGTAGAGCTAAGGCAGAACTGAGAGGTGCTGAAAAAGTAGGAGGCCCAAATCTGAAGGGTACTGTGTTGGCGGGGGGGGGGGGGGTAAGGGGTGAGGCGAAAGGGTATGCATTGTTGTGTCCAAAGCTGGGAACTACAGAGAAGGATGGGCCCCGATAGTAAAGCTTAGTCTAATCAAACTAGTAGGAAGGTGAAAAAAGAGCCCCCTCCCGACCCCCAAAGCCGGCGTAAGGGAGAGAGGAACAGCCAAATGGGTAGCTTGGTGTGGTCCCCTACTCCCGGAGGCCTATCCAAGGGTATCAGCCGCTCAGAGCCGGAGACCGATGGGTACCACACCGCGCACCCCCCACCCCCCGGTCCTTCCTGTAGCGCTCCCGGGCCCACACAAAGAAAGAGCCTGGGAGCTTAGCCCCGGATTCGTCTGCTTCCTGGTTCAGGCGAGGCAACCACAAATGTAGGCGCGGCCAAGGCATGGAAGGCGCAAGCGGGCTTCTTCTCCCAGGCCCGCACTCCAGCCCGCTCCTCACCTGCTCCGCGGCGTGCCCGCCTTTTCCTCCCCCGGCCAACGAAGGCTCAGAGTCCTTCTGCAAGAAGAAGCCAGACCTTCGAGCTTCGGCTGCCTCTTTAAATGTCGCTCCAGTCTCTGTCGATGTCGAAGCGCCTTCCTCCGCCGCCTCCGCCGGTACAGAAACCCTACTTTGGCAGACAGAGGGCGCAGCGCAGGGGCGAAGCGCCCTCCTCTTCCGAGAGCCTTTCGGGGTTGTCCGGAAGAGCCCGAGCTCAGGGCATCCAGGCATCAGTGGCGCGCTCTGCCTTCGGCTCTTTCCGTAACTGCCAAGCTCTGCTGAGCAAACTGCTCTTCTCAGAGCGCAATGCGGGGTGGGAAAGGGAAAGATCTGGTAACACTGGAGTGGCAGGGAAGCTAGTCTTGTTTGTTCAAACTGTGCAAGCCCTCAGGTCTTAAAAACGTTCAGAGGTTGCGTAAGTTTTATTTCTTTTCCAAGTTTGAAATCTGCTGTGTTAGCCTGTTGCTTGGGTGATAAGCCACCTCTAAATATAATCTGCATATTAAAATTTAACTCACAATAATTCAATTTGTAGGATAACAAAATAACTGAATTACACTGTCTGTTTTTAAGAATGATAAACAGAACAAATACTATTACCTTTCACATTTGATCTGCAGCAAATATACACCCACCAGGCCCTGTGGGATAGTACAGCAGATGAGGGTTCAGTAGGTACATAAACAAGAATGAAAGTCATTTATAAGATATAGAACCAAGAAGCTAAACAACAAGAAGGACTCTAGGGAGGATGCTTAAATCTCATTCAGAATGGCAAACAGGATAGACACCAGAAGCGATGGAAGAGAGGAAACAGGACCGAAGCCTACCTCTGAAAGGCTCCACCCAATGTGGGGATTGAAGCAGATGCTGAGACTCACAGTCAAACTTTGGGCAGAGCAGAAGGAGTCTTGTGGAAGAAGTCTATCGGGGGGGAGGGGTAGAAAAACATGGAGAAGACAGGAGCTCCAAAAGGAGACCAACAAAGCTAAAAATTCTGAGCCCAGGGGTTCCTGCAGAGACTGATACACCAACCAAGGACCATGCATGAAGAGGACCTAGAACCTGCTCAGATGTAGCCCATAGACAGCTCAGTCTCCACATGGGTTTCCTAGTAAGGGGGGGGGGCAGGGGCTGCCTCTCTCATGAATTTAGTTGCATGCTCTTTGATCACATCCCCCTGAGGGAGGAGCAGCCTTACCAGGCCACAGAGGAGGAGGATCCAGGCAGTTCTGATGGGACTTGATAAGGTATGGGCAAATGGCAGAGGAGGAGAACTCCCCCATTCAGTGGACTGGGGAAAGGGATGAAGGGAAACAGGAGGGAGGGTGAGACCTGGAGGAGATGAAGGAGGGGGCTACAGTCGGCATATAAAATAAATAAATTGCAAAAATAAAAAGAGAAGGAAATAACAAACCGAAAAGTGTCAAATGAGCCCTAGCTTAAAAGGTAATAATGTTTGTGCTGTTTAATCATTATTATTTCCATAGTATTTCATCCTCAGAAGCACAGAGTCTTATATGTAACAGTTAGTGACTGTTCAATGAATAGGTTATATAGCTGAGTAAAATCCCAATCTTCATGAAACTTACATGTTAATGGAAGACACATATAATAAACATATATGGATATATAATTTAAACACATAATATAGCATCAGTTTGGTGGTCTGAATGAGAATGGTCATATGTTTGAATACTTGGGTCCCCAGTTGGTGGAAGTATTTGGGGAGTATTACGAGGTGTGGCCTTGATGGAGGAGGTGTGTCACTGGGAGCTGACTTTGTGATTTCAGCAGTCAATGAGTTTTCTTTTTCTGCCTCCTGCTTGCAGATCAAGATTCCAGTTCTCAGCTCTTCTGCCACCATGGCCTTCTAACAAAGTCTGTATCCATAATCAATAGGTTGAGCTTATCATTTTTTTCAGGTAAATAAAACAAACAGTTCAGAAAACTGTGGAGTATCTCAGTAACAGGATGGTAGAAAGAACCTGTTTGAGTTGTTGTTTGGATGTATGCCTATGAGCCCAGATCCTTAGGACTCTGAGGGAGCAAAGTCACAGCTTTGAGGCCTGCCTTGGCTAAAAGGTCAGCCTTGGCAACTCAGGGAGCCTTCCCCTCAAAATGGAAATTAGAAAAGAGCTTGGGAGGTAATTCAGCAATAGAGCACTTGCCTAACATGTGAGCTCTGGTTTCATCTTTAGTACCAATATTTTTAAAAATGACACTGTGGAAGACAATGCAGCCACTCCTGATGAGACCTGATAGATTAGGATCAGATGGAAGGAGAGGAAGACCTCCTGGAGGAGGGGCATGGGTGGAGATGAGGGAGGGAGGGTGGGATTGTGAGGGAGTGAGGGAGAGGGATACAGCTGGGATACAAAGTGACTAAACTGTAATTAATAAAAATAAAAATGAAATACTATAAAAAATAAGAGGAATTGGGCAATTTGAAGAGTTGGCCAATTTATAGGACACAGGTGTTCACTGAAACTCAGATGCCATCAGAAATCAGGAGCAATGATAATGTTAACTAACTTAATAATCATTACTTATAGTGGGTTCACATTTAAGTGAGATTAATACTATAATTGAGAAAATAGCAGTCACCTATGTTCCACAGTATGGGAAATTCACTGTTTCCTGAGAGCCACATTGACTTTGTTTTGCCTGTGCTTAGACAAAATCATTTTACTTAGTCTCACTTGATCATTTTCTCATGGCCTTGCTTGGTGTCTTGTGGTTTTATGTTCAACAAGGGCAAAACCTGCCAAGTTGAAAATGATGCAAGAGGTTGTCCAAATATAGTTTCTCAGATAGCAATTGAAAAGCCTAAGACTCTAAGGAACAACTCCTAGAAATGTTAAAGAAAGCACAAGGAAGAAGAAGAATGGCTGTCTCATTAGAAAATAATTATTGTGGCTAGATATATAACTCAGTGGTAAAAGTGTTTGCTTTTAGCACAGAATTCTACCAGACCTTCAAAGAAGAGCTAATACCAATACTCCTCAAACTATTGCACAAAATAGAAACAGAAGGGACATTACCAGACTCATTCTATGAAGCCACAGTCACCCTGATGCATAGCCACACAAAGATACAAGAAAGAAAGAGAATTTCAGACGAATCCCCCTTTTTCAACATTGATGCAAAAATGCTCAATAAAATACTCACAAACTAAATCCAGGAACACATCAAATACATCATCCACTATGATCAAGTAAGATTCATCCTAGGGATACAGGGATGGTTTAACATATGAAAATCTATCAATGTAATCCACCATATAAACAAACTGAAAGAAAAATGAAAGTACGACCATCTCATAAGATGCTGAAAAGCCTTTGACAAATCCAACACCCCTTCAAGATAAAAGTCTTAGTGAGAACAGGAATACAAGGTGCATACCTAAACAAAATAAAGGCAATATGCAGCAAGTCAATAGTCAACATAAAATTAAATGTAAAGAAAATTAAAGCAATTTTACTATAATCAGGGACAAGACAAAGCTGCTTCCTCTGTCTATATCTATACAAAATGGTTCCTGAAGTTCTAGCTAGAGTAATAAGATAAATAAAGGAGATCAAGGGGATACAAATGGAAAAGAAAGACAGTATCACGATTTGCAAATGATAGATAGTATACAGAAAGGACCTTAAAATTCTATCAGAGAACTCCTACAGCTGATAGACACTTTCAGCAAAATGACTGGGTACAAAATTAACTAAAAAACAACCCAGCAGCCCTCCTTTATACAAATGATAAATGGACTGAGAAAAATTTTAGGGAAACAACACCATTCACAATAGCTACAAATAATGTAAAATATCTTGGTGTAACTCTAACCAAGCAAGTTAAAAAAATAAAAAAGGCCTGTGTGATAAGAACTTCAAGTCTCTGAAGAAATGAATTGAAGAAGATAACAGAAGATGGTGGATGGTGCCATCCCTGGGTTAGTGGTCCTGGGTTCTATAAGAAAGAAGGCTGAGCAAGCCAGTAAGCAACACCTGTCCATGTCCTCCACATCAGTTCCTGCCTCCAGGACCCAGCCCTGCTTGAGCTCCTGCCCTGATTTCTTACAGATAGATTATGATCTGGAAGTATAAGCCAAATAAGCATGTTACTTCCCAGCTTGCTTTTTGGTCATGGTGTTTTTATCACAACAATAGAAACCCTAACTAATATAGGTCACAATATTAGTTCTTCCAATCTATGAGCACAGGACATTTTCCATTTTTAGATTCTTCAATTTCTATTTTGAATGCTTTAAAATTTTCATGGTAGAGGTATTTAATTTCCTTGGTTATTCCAAGGTATTTTTAAGGCAATAGTGAAACGAGTTATTTCTATGATTTATTTCTCAGCATGTTTGATATTAATATATAGGATTTTTACGTTAATTTTATATTCTGACACTTTGCCGTTCTTCTCTGAGTTTTCTGGTAGAGTCTTTATGAACCTATATGTAAGGAATCATGCTCATGTGCAAATAAGGATGCTTTGAATTCTTCCAAAGATTTTGGTAAGTAACCTTTAAGTACATCTTTCATTTTTATTTTTATGTAATATATGCTTTTCTGTTTTTTTGTGTTCTCGTGTGTGTGTGTGTGTGTGTGCGCCCTTTTATGTGCATGTGAAGGTGGAGGTCTGAAGTTGACGCTGCAAATCTTTTTTTTCTCCTAACATTTTTGTTTTATTTTAATTTTTTATTAATTACACTTCATTCACTTTGTATCCCCCCTGTGGTTCCCTCCCGCCTCCCATCCCAATCCCTCCCTTCCTCTACCCTCAGCATGCATGCCCCTCTCCAAGTCCACTGATAGGGGAGGTCTTATTTTCCTTCCTTCTGATCCCAGTCAATTAGATATCATCAGGAGTGGCTGCATTGTCTTCTTCTGTGGCCTGGTAATGCTGCTTCCCCCTCAGGAGGAGGTAATTAAAGAGCAGGCCAATCAGTTCATGTCAGAGACAGTCCCTGTTCCTATTACAATGGAACCCACTTGGATACTGAACTGCCATGGCCTACATCTGTGCAGGGGTCTTAGGTTATCTCCATGCATGGTTCTTGGTTGGAATATCAGTCTCAGGAAAGACCCCTGTGCCCAGAATTTTTGGTTCTGTTGCTCTCCTTGTGGAGTTCCTGTCCTCTTCAGATCTTACTGTTTCCCCCTTCTTTCATAAGATTCCCTTCACTCTGCTGAAAGGTTGTCCATAAATCTCAGCATCTGCATTAATAGTCTGCAAGGCAGAGCCTTTCAGAGGTTCTCTGTGCCAGGCTCCTGTCTTGTTCTCTCTTTTTGCCTTCTTCTGATGTCCATCCTCTTTGCCTTTCTGTATAGGGATTGAGCATTTTAGCAAGAGTCCTCGCTCTTGATTAGTTTCTTTAGGTATACAGATTTTAGTAGGTTTATCCTATATTATATGTCTATGTGAGTGAGTATATATGGTGTGCGTCTTTCTGCTTCTGGGATAGCTCACTTAAGATGATCTTTTCCAGATCCCACCATTTACCTGCAAATATCATGATTTCCTTGTTTTTTATTGCTGAGTAATATTCCATTGTGTAGATGTACCACAATTTCTGTATCCATTCCTCCACTGAGGGGCATCTGGGCTGTTTCCAGCTTCTGGCTATTACAAATAAGGTTGCTACAAACAATGGTTGAGCAAATATCCTTATTGTGTACTTGAGCCTCTTTGGTGTATATGCCTAGGAGTGGTATGGCTGGGTCTTGAGGAAGCGCTATTCCTAGTTGTCTGAGAAAGTGCCAGATTGCTTTCCAGAGTGGTTGTACAAGTTTACATTCCCACCAGCAGTGGAGGAGGGTTCCCCTTTCTCCACAACCTCTCCAGCATGTGTTGTCACTTGAGTTTTTGATCTTAGCCATTCTGATGGGTATAAGGTGAAATCTTAGGGTCCTTTTGATTTGCATTTCCCTGATGGCTAATGAGGTTGAGCATTTCTTTAAGTGTTTTTCTGCCATTTGATATTCCTCTATTGAAAATTCTCTGTTTAGCTCTGCACTCCATTTTTTAATTGGATTACTTGATTTGTTGGTGTTTAACTTCTTGAGTTCTTTATATATATTGGATATTATCCCTGTGTCAGATATAGGGTTGGTGAAGATCTTTTCCCAATCTGTAGGCAGTCGTTTTGTTCTGAGGACAGTGTCTTTTGCTTTATAGAAGCTTTTTAGTTTCATGAGGTCCCATTTATTGATTGTTGCTCTTAGAGCCTGTGCTGTTGGTGTTCTGTTCAGGAAGCTGTCTCCTGTGCTAGTGAGTTCAAGGCTCTTCCCCACTTTTTCTTCTAAGCGGTTTAGTGTTTCTGGTTTTATATTGAGGTCTTTCATCCACTTGGACTTTAGTTTTGTGCAGGGTGATAAGTATGGATCTAGGGAATCTTTTTCTATAGCTGCTTCATGGAAGCAGGGTCTCTCAATCAAACCCAGAGCTTCTAATAAGACTAATCTCACTATCTAGGAATGTTCTGTCTGTTTTCTGAAGTTGAAATTGGAGATGATGGCTATGCCCATCAGTGGATCCAAACTCCAGTACGCTTGCTTGTGTAGCAGGCTTTATAATCTTTGAGCCATTCCCAGCCATTCTATTTCTTACATTTTAAATACAGAGCATACATAGGAATAAAATAATCACAATGGGTTATATAAAATAATCAAAGAAGCAGTAAAAATGAGGAAAAAAAACCTTCTTGCTAGTCAGCTTTTACATATTGATTGTTCTTTTAATGTTAATTAATATGGTGCTAATTTTTAGTAGAAAGGCTCACTGCAAAAACAAATAATAAAGTAATATTGAATTATTTAACCTACTAGCTAATTGTGTGCTTGTCGTTATATTACAAGAGGACTTTTTTTCTTTTATTAATTACACTTTATTCACTTTGTATACCCCCATAAACCCCTTCCTCCTCCCCTCCCGATCCCACCTTCCCTCCTTCTTCTTCACGCATGCCCCTCCCCAAGTCCACTGATAGGGGAAGTCCTCAAGAGGACTTTTATTATTGTGTTATTATTAATTTTTGTGGTATTGGGGATTGAACCTAGAATCTCAACCATGCTAAGCAAGTACTTCACTACTAAGCTACATTTCCAGAGTTTAAAAAAAATTTATTTTTATCTCCATTTTGTGTGTATGTGTGTATGTGTGTGTGTGTGTGTGTGTGTTTAGGGGGTGCACATATGCCACAGAATATGTGTATAGGTCAGAGACACTTGGAGTCTCAATGCTCACCTTGCACTTTGAGACACAGTCTCTGTTACTGCCCAGAACTACTGGGCTAGCAGGCCTCCATGTTTCCAGTGATTTCTCCTTTCCCTACCTTCTATCTGACATGGGCTCACTTGAATGACAGATACTTGAACTCCTGGGTTTGTCTTTTACCTGGGTTCAGGATATATGAATTCAAAGGTTTTAAGAACTTTATCTGCTGAGCTATCTCCTTAAGCCCCAGTTTTTATTTTGTATTGTGTTTTGAAACAGGAACTTGGTAAATTGCCTAGGCTGCTCTTCAACTTGCTTTGTAACCTAGGCAGGCCTTAAATGTCTGGTCTTTTGGTAACAGGCTCCCACGGAAGTGATATGAAAGGCTTGTGCCAGAAATCCTGACTAACATATATAATATATAATATATAAATATTATAAATATAAAACATATTAAAATCAGTGTATGTTTTTGTTTAGTCTCCTATGAAAAGATTAGTGCATATTCTTTTGTTTATTCATTTTCCTTGCTAGTTGTAATTTTCTTCTCTATTTATATGTCTATATTAGGTTGAATTCAGACAATGTTCTTGTTAGGTAAGTTTGTAATTTGTGACAGGGAAGTGAAATCTTAAAATCTAAAATTTGTAAAAAAAAATGGGGTACAGCTCTAAACAGAATTCTCAATAGAGGAATATTGAAAGACAGAGAAACACTTAAAGAAATGCTCAATGTCCTTATTCATCAGGGAAATGCATATCAAAAGGACCCTGAGATTTTACCTTACACTCATCAGAATGACTAAGATCAGAAACTCAAGTGACAATACATGCTGAAGAAAATGTGGAGAAAGGGGAACTTTCCTCCATTGCTGGTGGGAATGTAAACTTGTACAACCACTTTGGAAACCAGTCTGGCACTCTCTCAGACAATTAGGAATAGTTCTTCCTCAATAGTTCTTCCTCAGCTATACCACTCCTAGGCATATATCCAAAATATGCCCAAGTATACAACAAGGACATTTGTTCAACCATGTTTGTAGCAGCTTTATTCGTAATAGCCAGAAGCTGGAAAAAACCCAGATGTCCCTCAACGGAGGAATGGATACAGAAATTGTGCTATATTAACACAATGGAATACTACTCAGCAATTAAAAACAAGGAAATCATGAAATTTGAAGCCAAATGGTGGGAACTAGAAAAGATCATCCTAAGTGAGGTATCCAAGAAGCAGAAAGACACACATGGCATATACTCACTTATAAGTGAATGTTAAAAATATAATATAGGATAATTATACTAAAATATGTACACTTAAAGAAGCTAAACAAGAAGGAAGACCTTGGGTAAGATGATCAGTCTTCATTCAGAAACGCAAACAGGATAGACTTTGGAAGTGGGAGAAAACAGGGAACAGGACAGGAGCCTACCTTGGAGGGCCTCTGAAAGACTCTACCCAGCAGTGTATCAAAGCAGATGTTGAGACTCATAAACAAACTTTGGGCAGAGTGCAGGGAATCTAATAAAATAAGGGGAAGATGAAAGACCTGGAGGTGTCAGGAGCTCCACAAGGAGAGCAACAGAATAAAAAAAAATCTGGGCACAGAGGTCTTTTCTGAGACTGATAGGACCATGCATGAAGATAACATAGAACCCCTGCAAAACCTGGATTATATCAAAGCCACTCTTTAAAAAAGTTTCATTTTCTACCAAATCATAATTTTAATTTAAAATGGTTGAGGTGCTGAGGTCTACCCCAGGTCCTTGTGCACTTTATGTGGATGTCCTAACACTGAGCTACTTCTCTATCCCTTTGAGTTTTATTGATCCCATTTATCTTTAAAGTCGTTAAAAGATACAAACTATGAAATTATCATTTTTGAATTATGTTTATGTACTTCCTAATTTTATATCACTACGTGCAGAAAAGTGACCTTTCTGTGTCTTGTCCTGGCTGGTAATTTTGCCTCTTCCTCTGATGTCATCCAGGTTGTCAGGCTTCTGTTTCTACTTCTGCATTGCTGGAGGACTGACCTCAATCTTAGTGTAGGATGTGTGCATGTCAGTCTCCTGCTTAACATCATCTCTGCGCTCCCCTCCTTTCAAGACAAACTTCAAACACAGCCTGATTAGTCTCTAGTCACATATGCCACACTTCTCTCTCTTGCAACATCATTGGTAATTTCAGGGTGTCAGAATGAGGGAACACAGACAGGACACACAGCCCTGCTTATCTGTGTAGCACATGCTACACTGCTGCACTCAGCAACCTGAAGCATTCCCCTTTGCTTTTATGAACCTAACTCAGGCCAAATGGGGGCTTTCATGCTGAAAAGAGTTCCAAGGCTAATCTGTACAATAAAGAGAAATTGGTGATTTTATTAAAGATATTTCAATATAGGCTTGAGCAAAGAAGAAAGACATTTAGAGGAGAGTAAGACCAAGTCGGGGCAGGTGCTCCCCAGAGCAAAGAGGGGGGAATAAGATGTACTAGAATGTATCTACCGGCTTCTCCAAGAAAGAGTAAGCAATTAGTTGTCTCAGCATTATTCCTATACATCCTTTGATGGCTCTCAAGTTATAACTCAGGATGTTTCTAAGAAACCTTTTATATTCATCTCCTCCCCATTTGACAGGAGAGGTACAGGATTTGGCTCCAGAGATGTACTGGGTGGAATTGAAATCTGCTAAGTTCAACTCAGGAGCTGCTAGGGTTGCACAAGGAGTTAAGTACATGTTCTTTCTCTTCAAATGAGATTGCTACTGAGATTACTAGAAAATTCCAGGTTTATGGCTGGGAAGGGAGGAGGTCTTAAGTTGTAAATTGTGCTGTAATTCTTGCTGGTGAGAGGTTTCATCCAGATTTCTCAATAAAGGGCTTCTCTCTTTCTCTCTGCATGTCCTTCAATTTATTAATTACAGTTTGTTCACTTTGAATCCCAACTGTAGCCCCCCGTTGTTCCCTCCCAATCCCATCCTCCCTCCCTCTTCTTCTCCCATGCCCCTCCCTCAGTCTACTGACAGGGGAGTCCTCCTCCCTTTGTATCCGATCCTAGCCTATCAGGTCTCATTAGGACTGGCTGCATTGTCTTCCTCTGTGGCCTGGTAAGGCTGCATCCACCTCAGGGGGAGGTGAACAAAGAGACAGCCACTGACTTCATGTCAGAGAAAGTCCCTGTTCCCTTTAGTAGGGAATCCACTTGGACATATAGATGCTATGGGCTACATCTGTGCAGGGGTTCTAGGTTATCTCCATGAATGGTCTTTCGTTGGAGTATCAGTCTCAGAAAGATCCCTTGGCCCAGATTTTTTTTCTCTACATGTGAAGCTCCTGTCCACTCCAGGTCTTTCTATCTCCCCCTTCTTTCATAAGATTCCCTGTATTCTGCCCAAAGTTTGGCTATGAGTCTCAGCCTCTGCTTTGATACCCTGCTGGGTAGAGTCTTTCAGAGGCCCTCTGTGTCAGGCTCCTATCCTCTTCCCTGTTTTCTCCCTCATCTGATGTCCATCTTGTTTGCCTTTCTGAATGAGAATTGAGCATTTTACCTAAGGTCCTCCTTCTGGATTAGCTTCCTTAGGTGTATATATATTTTAGTATGATTATCCCATATTATATTTTTAATATTCACTTATGAGTATATACCATGTGTGTCTTTCTGTTTCTGGGATACCTCACTTAAGATGATCTTTTCTAGTTCCCACCATTTGGCTGCAAATTTCAGGATTTCCTTGTTTTTAATTACTGAGTAGTATTCCATTGTGTTAATATACCACAATTTCAGTATCCGTTTCTCCATTGAGGGACATCTGGGTTTTTTTTTTTCCCAGCTTCTGGCTATTATGAATAAAGCTTCTATGAACATGTTTGAGCACATGTCCTTGTTGTATACTTGAACATATTTTGGATATATACCTAGGAGTGGTATAACTGGATCTTGACATAGCACTATTACTAATTGTGTGAGAAAGCGCCAGATTGATTTCCAAAGTGGTTGTACAAGTTTACATTCCCACCAGCAATGGAGGAGGGTTCCCCTTTCTCCACATCCTCTCCAGCATGTGTTGTCACTTGAGTTTTTTATCTTAGCCATTCTGATGCATGTAAGGTGAATTCTCAGGGTCCTTTGGATTTGAATTTTCCTGATGACTAAGGACATTGAGCATTTCTTTAAGTGTTTCTCTGCCATTCAATATTCCTCTATTGAGAATTTTCTGTTTAAATCTGTTTTGTAATTGAATTACTTGTTTTGTTGGTGTTTAGCTTTTTGAGTTTTTTATGTATTCTGGATATTATCCCTGTGTCAGATATAGGGTTGGTGAAGATCCTTTCCCAGTCTGGAGGCTGTTATTTTGTTCCGAAGACAGTGTCCTTTGCTTTAGAGAAGCTTTTCAATTTCATGAGGTCCCATTTATTGATTGTTGATCTTAGAGCCTGTGTTGCTGGTGTTCTGCTCAGGAAGTTTCCTATACCAATGAGTTAAAGGCTCTTCTCCACTCTTTCTTGTAACAGGTTTCATGTGTCTGGTTTTATATTGTGGTCTTTCAACCAATTGGACTTTAGTTTTTTGCAGGGTGATAAGTTTGGATATATTTGCATTTTTCTACATTTAGACAACCAGTTAGACCAGCACCATTTGTTGAAGATGTTATCTTTTTTCCATTTTATGGTTTTGGCATCTTTGTCAAAAATCAGGTATCCATAAATGTGTGGGCTTTTTTTTCTGGCTCTTTTATTCAATTTCATTGACCCACCAGTCGGTTTCTATGCAGAGGTATGCTTCTTGAATGTAGCAGAACGTTGGATCTTGTTTTTCCAACCATTCTGTTAGTCTGTGTCTTTTTATTGGGGAGTTGAGTCTGTTGACGTTAATAGTGACCAATGGATGTTAGTTCCTTTTATTGTGGAGTTGGTAATGTGACTTTGTTTCAAAGCTTGTTTTCTTTTAATTCTTTGTTGTGAAGTTATCTATATTCTGTGTTTTCTTGGGTGTAGTTAATTTCCTTGGATTGGAGTTTTCCTTCTAGTATCTTCTGTAGGGCTGGGTTACTATGTAAATACTGTTTAAGTTTAGTTCTGTCATGGAATATTTTGTTTTCTCCATCTATGTTGTTAAAAGCTTCGCTGGGTATAGTCGTCTGGGTTGGCATCTGCCCAGGCCCTTCTGGCTTTCATAGTTTCTGATGAGAAGTCTGGTGTGATTCTGATAGATCTACCTTTATATGTTACTTGGCCTTTTCCCTTGCTGCTTTTAATATTTTTGTCTTTATTCTGTAGTTTTAGTGTTTTGACTATTATGTGACATGAGGAGTTTTTTTTTTTTTTCTGGTCTAGTCTATTTGGTGTTCTGTAGGCCTCTTGTATGTTAGTGGACATCTCTTGCTTTAAGTTGGGAAAATTTTCTTCTATGATTTTCTTGAAAATATTTTCTGGACTTTGGATCCTGGAGTCTTCTTTTTCATCTATTCCTATTATTCTTAGGTTTATTTTTATTTTATTATTATTTTTATTTCATGTGTCCTTGATTTCTTGGATGTTTTGTGTTTGGAACTTGTCAGATTTTACTTTCTCTTTGAGAGATGTTTCAATTTCTGCAAGTGTATATTCAATGCCTGAGATTCTTCCTTCCATCTCTTGTATCCTGTTGATTATGCTTACCTTTGTGGTTCCTGATATTTTCTCCAAATTCTCCAGCTCCAGGGTTTTCTCTGTTTATGTTTTCATTATTGATTCTCATTCTGTTTTCATGTCTTGCACCATTTCCTTCACCTGTTTGGATGTGGATTCCTTTCTTTCTATGATGGCCTCTATTTTTTTTATTGTTGTTGTTCATTTCCTCTCTATATGCTACCACTTGTGCCTTTGCATGTGGCTCTGTTCGTTTGGCTGCATTTGCCTGTATTTCTTTGAGAGCTTTGTTCTTTTCCTCTTTTTGAGCCTCTAATAACTGGATAAGCATAGATTTGAGATAATTTTCCTGTGTTTCTGATGAATTAAAATATTCATTGATTTTGGGGTTGCTGGTGAAGCTGTGATGTCCTGATTTTTGTTGGATGTGTTCTTATGCAGACCTCTAGCCATTTCCTTATTTGCAACCTTCACTGTTTATTCCTGGGGTCTGTACTTCAGACTGAATCCTTCTGTCTCTAGTACCTGGAGTGTTCTTCAGGAAGATGAGAGAGGTTCACTGTTTTGAGTTTGGATGTTGGTTTTTCAGGTATAGCTAAGGGAGGAATGTTGCAGGAGCATATGTGAAAGTGTGGGTGTGTGAGTGGCAGTGTGGCTTGAGGGAGAGGGCGCTAAATCACGTAGATTCCTGGAAAGGTGGAGCTTAAGCATTGGAGTGGTGCTGGTGCTGGCGGTGTTAGAGGTACAATGCGCATACACAGGTGCCCTGAATATCTTAGTGACCTACAGTAGGTCTGTCATACTGTCCTCCTGGTATTCAGATATGTCTGGGCTCTAGGATTTGTTTGCCTGGACTTCACTGGTAGACCTACAGAACAGGGGCTTTAATGTTGAGTATGCTGTCCCAAGAATCCCTATGTTGCCCACAGTGGGGGTGTGGATGGGAGGGATCTGATGTCTGGCTGCTAGCATAGAAGGACCCTGGATCTAGGACTGTGCAAGCACTCACTTAAAAGTGCACTCACTTGCTTTCAGGCCTAATCACAAAGCACTCGGGTTCCCCCTGTTCTCCACTCTCAGATTTGGGCCCACAGGGGCAAATGAGAGTGTAAGAGATCTGCCAGCTCAGTGGTGTCCTCTCTTTGGCCACCTGGAGTGGAGGCCTGTACTTGGAGTTGTTGCCTCTGCAGTCTCAGTCACAAAGCATGGAGGTTCGTGCTTGGACTAGCCACTGCCCCACTGCAGCTGCCACCTTGGGAGACATGCCTATGTCATTTCAGTCACTGAGCATGGAGCTCGTGCTTGGGGCAACCACTGAGGTCTCAGCTGAGCAGGGAGGCCTGAGGGGCAGCAGCCTCTGCCAGCTGCCTCCACAGAGCAGGGAGACCCATTCTTGGGGCAAGGGCAAGTGCAGCGGGGTTGAATAGTCTCTACTCTCAGTCCCCAGAGAAGTCCACGGGTGACCTGGATCCAAACGGTCCCAGTTCATGGGTTGTCCCCTCTTGCCCAGGAAGCTTCAATGTGGATGTTTTGGCTTCTGCTGCCCCTCCACTCACCATTTTTTGAGTTTTGGATTCTGTGCCCTTCGGATATGGTGTGCGCTGGTCACCATCATCTTGGAGCACTTCACTCGCTGGTGTTTTAGGGACCAGAGTTAGGTCTGTTGGTTGCTATGCAATCCCTGCTGTCTTGCTAGTCATACAGAGTGTCCTCTCAGTGCTGTCATCTTGGATCCCTAGAGTGTGTTTCCTACTTAAGGCTGCCCATGCCCAGTAAGAAGGTTAAAAAGAAGTTAGTGTCCTCACAAATAACCATCATCTTTCCAGCTATTCTGTTTGCTCCTTCCTAGAAACAGCTCCATCCAATCCATGGATGAGTATTATTTCATTAAAACTGGATCTTGGGCTTAGTGAGACAGGTCGGTTATGAGAAAGTACCATTCTTGCAGATGACCTGAGTTCAATTTTCAGTACCCACCTCAGTATCTCATAGCAACCTGTAACTCTAGTTTCAAGAGATCTGATGACATCTGGCCTCTTGTGGGTACCAGCACTCATGTGCATGGCTCTTCTCTCTCACATACACATAAATAAATGTTAAAATAAACATTTTATTTTAAAATAAATAACCCTGAAATAAGTGTTTGTTTGTTTGTTTATTCATTTTTGAGATGGCCACGTACATCCTGGTTGCCTGCAGGCCATGTGTGTTTGGTTGAAATTATATACCCAGTCATCCTGCACTGAGGCATGAGAAACAGCCTGTCTTGGCTACTGCCAAACATTCATTTCTGTCTCTAAGTTCCCAGTTAATTGCATCCTGTACTATCCTGGGTTTTTGCACCTCTTTATTCAATGTCTTTGCATATTCCATCTTTGGCAGCCAGTTCTCATAGAACAGATTTTCTTTCTTTTTTTTTTTCTAAAAAATTTATTTATTTACTTTTATATATGAGTACTCTATCTTCACTCACACTTGCATGCCAGAAGAGGGCATCAGATTCCATTATGCCACTATGTGGTTGCTGGGAATTGAACTCAGGACCTCTGGAAGAACAGACAGTGCTCTTAACCATTAGCCCCAGAAGAGATTTTCTTAAAACTCCATGAATATCTTTTGAATGTTGATGCTAAGGTAATTTTTTTCTGTTGTTAATATAATTTAGCAGAAAGAGATGTTTTACTGTTTTGAAATTAACACACACAAAAAAAATAGTGAAGAGTCAGGTCTGGCTATGCTCTTGTGTATTGTGACCTTAGTCAAGTCACTTGTCATCTGAGCTTCCAGTTGCATGAACATAACTATAATAATGTAGTTTAATTTTGAAGCATCTTTCTAGCCCTAATATTCTTTGGCTTAATGAATATAATTCGAGGCCCAGTCCTTCTAAAAAGTGCTGTATGAGGATTTGAATGTGATAGATGCTTCATAACTTATGTGATTTTTTTATATATGCAATTGCTATTCCCACTATTTCCTTCCCATTAATCTTTTGAGAAAAAAAGCTAATGCATTTCAACCAAAGTTATCTGAGCACTCTGGGAAAAAAAAATGTGTCTAAGATGTTTAATCTGTACATCCAACAGGTAAAACTTGTTGAAACATCATACTTTACAGTGTAAGCAAAAACTTAAACAGAATATGACTCTTCAGCCTCCATTTACACCTTTTTCCAAGATCTTAGCACCAATTTTTAAAATTACCTATATACCTGATTAATGAAAATAATAATAACTAGCTTCTGTTTTACAATTATCCACAGAATCATTTAAAATATTCTCACTGGAAAGCATAATGAACTAAGAAGAGGGCAAGAAGTAAGAGCAGTTTATTTTTCAGGAAGGTAGTGTGTGTTTCCATTGGCTTACTACCTGTCAAGAAATTGGGAGCGGGGAGAAGGCTCTTCCTGACAAGTGTCCCACATGGAGCTCTCTGGCGTCCTCTGCTGCAGAGTTGGAGCTGTGCTGCTGCATTCTGCCCAGGCTCCAGGCTGTCATCAGACTCTGTTCACTCAACCTTTTCTTTACTTGTCTTTCACAAATGGCCACCACTTCTTACCACTGGTGGGGTTATGTGGCTCTGTGAAGTGATTTGAAGCCTGTTGGGTAGGTGTGGTTAACAAGCAGTTTGGAAAGGTTGCTGTGTTACCAAGACATATTCCTATGTGAGCCTGCTCCTGGAAAAAAACCCATGCTATCTTCACCGTGTGTGTGTGTGTGTGTGTGTGTGTGTGTGTGTGTGTATACCTGTGTGTACTAGCGTATGCTTGTGCATGTGGAGGAGAGAGGTTGTGATTTCTTTTTCATTTCAACAAAACCACGAAAAAAGATACTTTCCCATTGGCAAGGTTGTAATAGTGGAAGCTTGTGGTGTGGATGGCTGGAGGGATCCTCACTCTGCCACACTCTTACAGCTATATGATTGTAAGCTCAGTGTTCTAGCACCCACCTCAATGCTGAAAGCCAGATAACAAGAGGGTCACCTTGCTTTTGATATTTAGTAATGATTCATCCCAGAAATCTCTCTCTCTTTCTCTCTCTCTCTCTCTCTCTCTCTCTCTCTCTCTCTCTATCATATCTCTCGAGAGAAATCATTAGCAAGTATCTTCCCATTACAAAATAGACTATGAAGTACCACCTGGGGGTAGGCACTTATAATACTAGGACCTTGGGTGCTGAACAGGAGGTTAATGAGTTCAAGGCTGCCTGAACAACAACAACAAAGCAACAAAAATTCTAAAATTGATTACTTCGCACTCTTAAGATCAGTAAAGGAAAAGTTAATAGTATAATTTTACAAATGACACTCTAGAAAATGGAATAATCACTGAAATATAAACAAAATTATCAATATAAGTCATGGAACTCCCAAATTAAAACTAGGTCAATAAGTTTTATGAAATTAATTTCATATTGGCTAAAGAGATGTCTCAGCAGTTAGGAGCTGCTCTTCCAGGGAGCCTGGGTTCAGTTCTCAGTACATGAATGATGGCTCACAACCATCTACAACTTCAGATCCAGGAAATTTGGTGCCTCTTCTGGCCTCCCCGGGCTCCAGGCACACAAATGGTGCATAGCCATAACTACAGACAAAAATGCTCATACATATAAAATAAAATAGAGCTTTAAAACTTTAATTTTATTATTGAAATTCATCGAACTTTTATTTATTTGCAAGTGAGCCTAATCTGGCTTGAAACTGACTGTGTAGCCTGAAACAGCTTCAAACAGCCATCCTGTCCCCAGATATTGCTATTAAAAAATAAACAAAACTTAAGAATTATTTGGCAGGTGTGATTTCTTATATTTATTCAATAAGTTTAATTTTATTTGTTTTAGTTTTGATACTATAATTACAATATTTCTCCCTTCTCTATCCTCCCATCAAATCCTCTTGTATAATTTTTACTACTTTCCTTCAAATTCGTGTCCTCTTTTTCATTAATTGTTATTGCATGCATATATGGATATAAATACATATTCCTAAATATAATCTTCTCAGTCTGTATAACATTGCTGTTTCTAGGGCTTACCATTTGGTAAATGATAACCAATTGGCGTGATCTGCCCTGGGGAAGATGGATTTTCTTGCTCCTGGCTTCTTTAATTGCCTGTAGTTCTTTGTGTAGAGTAGAGGCTGGTGGGCTTTCTCCTCCCCACTTTTAGTGGTTGTTCTTATTCAAATCATGTTCAGGTTATCATATTGCTGAGACTTTGTGATTGTAGCTTCTTAAAGAAAACTTAACATAAAAGTGGTAAGATGAATCTGTACTGTTGAGTTTTAATCTATTTGTTGTCCTATTTTAAAAATATATTTGTTGTCTTTTATAATACAAAGGAGCAAAAATAAGAAACAAGGAGCTGTATGAATAACAATTACAAAAGCATAAAATGTCTTCTGCTTAAGAGTGTACACTAGAGCACAGCCCTAAGCAGAAACATGAAGTAGATCATGTGTGATAAATACAACACATGATAGAATTAAGCCCTATGTGAAATTCTTTTTAGGAAGCTGACCATTCCAGTTTGGTATGCCACAGTTAACAACAACAATAAAAAAAAATCTTTTGGTTTGATAAAAAAAAAATTGTATGTATGAAGACTAGTGCTGTTTTCACTTCAAGAGTGCTCACCTAGCATGCCCAAGGCTCTGAAGTGAATCTCCAGCACAATAGAGAAATAAAGTTTGAAGTATAGATACAGTAGGAGATAATATTCAAAGTGACATGACCAAGTAAGTATCCCTATCTGACTTCGAAAACCAAAGCACGATAGTCAGTGAAGGTGAAAACTAGACCTACTTTCCAGTGTTTGTATTTTAACTCGGAGACTATCTTACATTCCTAACTAAACATTTTTCTCAGACTGAGATGTTAAATAAGAATCTGTGGTCTAGGGAGGGAGTATCTCCTACAAAAAGAATTTTCTGTCACCAGCTAGAGTATGTTCATATCAAAGTGAATGGGCGAATAGACATTTTGATTTTGTTTTGTAATATGTTGACTACACAGTCAGAAGTTCATATTTGCAAATTCCATACTCTTCCTGCTGTGTCTGGCTCTGATTCCTTTGTGTGGTTTCTACAGTTCTGGGGTGTACAACCAGAGCTGATTTGCATAACTGAATCTACATAATCAAAAAAGGTAAGATGGATAAAGCAGAATGACCTGAAATCCTTTTCATTGTATTTTTTTCTAAACAGACCTAACTGTTCTCTGAACTGTTGAATTTGATAGCTCAACTAGCCCTGCATGTTTCCAGCTGTTTGTGTCCCTTTGGCCAGCCTATCTCAGTCCCCAGGGCAGTTTCAGACCCTTGCCTCCTTGACCAAGTGATCCTGGAGGAAAGTAGGTAAGCCTGAATTCTTATCCTCACTCTGTGCCACTAGGCACCATTAGGGATTTCCAGTAAGAGGAATGTCTAGAGCACTGGGGGATGAACGGTGAAAGTGACTCTTGGGCCTTTGCTTTGAGGTGTGTCTTCATTTCGGTCTGAGCAAAGATCCCTGATTTAGACTAGAATGGGCCACAGAGACAGGAAAATTTTCTCCCTGGAGAACGCAGTGGTCATGTAGTAAATTGAAAGGTAAAATGAAAGTCTTGACAATGGCCAAACCCAAAGTAAATCTGAGCCCCCTTCTCCCCACCATTAATAATTTTGATGGCTGTTATCTATTCCTTTTTTTTCTTTTTCTTTCACCTTTCTTACTTCAGTCATATTTGCTTGCTAGTTGTTTCTTAAGTGCATATATGCTCCCACCTTGACTTTGGGGTCTTTGAACTTGTTCCCTTTGCACAGAACCCTCTCACCTCACTGTTTTCATGATTCATCTTTTTTAATCTCCCTCTCCTCTGCTCATTGAAGTTGTTCTGATCCTCTTATGACTACACCATTCTTCCTTCCTTACTCTATTCATTTTTTTTCTGTACTTATCATGTAGTACCTTTCTCCTTATGATTTGCAAAACTTTCTTTAAACTACACCTTAGGATGACCTTCCCAGGGTGGTCTTACCCACAGTGACCTGGGCACTTTCACATCAATCAGGAGGAAAATACTCCATGCACTTGTCTATAAACCAGTCTTAATTGTGGTTCCCTTTTCCAAAATGACTCTGTCTTCTGTGTAGCTGACATAAAATTAGCCAGCAAAACTCCTTTTAGCATTTTTTTTTTTTGTAGAACAAGTTTCATGTGATAAGTTCCCTCTGTTTTTGTTTGTATAAGTCCTTATCTCTCCTTTATATCAGAAAGACAACTTTGTTGAGTACAGTTTCTCAGCTAGTCAGGTAAGCTAAACAAAAACATTAAAGGTTTACACATCAGTTACCTTTTCCCCTGTGATAAAAGACAATGACCAAAGCAAAAAATAAAAGATTTAATTTGTGCTTATGGTTCGAGAGGGATAAGAATCCTTTATGGCAAGAGGCACTGCAGCAAGGGACAGGCATGGCAGGAGGAGCAGGGGTTCTCATGCTGAGGGCTTATGTCTTGAACCATAAGCAGGCAACAGAGAGTACATATATGAATGGCATGATGCTGTGCAACCTCAAAGCCTGTCCACAGTGACATACTTCCTTCAACAAGTCCATACCTCACTAAGCCTCCCCAAGTAGCCTCATTACATTCAACAGTAAGCCTGCAAATTCCCATGGTCTTGTTGCACAAGTAAGATAGAACCATGTGGTGGGGAGAAATAGTTTCATAGAACACAGTATCTTCTTTTTGTTGTTTTTTGAGAAAGGTTTGCTCCATGTAGCCCTGGCTGTCCTGGAACTCACTTTGTAGACCAGGCTGGCCTTGAACTCACAGAGATCCACCTGCTTCTGCCTCCCAAGTGCTAGGATTAAAGGCATGAGCCACTACCACCCAGCACACATTATCTTCCTTAACTCCATTCATAATGGTGAGCTATTTTTTTATACCCCAGGAACCTAATATGAAATGGATCTATGTGTTGGTCATCAGACGAACTCATTGCAGTTCCTGCCATGCCTGAGAGACACAAGCAAATGGGGGGGGGGGGATAAAAAATAACATTGTGATCTCAGTATTTCATTCAGCACTGAGACCATAACAATGAAGGCTAATAGGTTTTCTAAATCAAAGAAAATTATATATTTTCCAGTTACCTTAAAATTGTTTTTTTATATTTATACACTCTGTATCCTCTGTGGCCTGGTAAGGCTGCTCCCCCTTCGGGGAGAGGTGATCAAAGAGCCAGCCCCTGAGTTCATGTTAGAGACAGTCCCTGTTCCAATTACTAGGGAACCCACTTGGATACTGAGCTGCCATGGACTAAATCTGTGCAAGGGTTCTAGGTTATCCCTATGCATGGTCCTTGGTTGGAGTATCAGTCTCAGAAAAGACCCCTGGGCCCATATATTTTGGTTCTGTTGCTCTTCTTGTGGAGCTGTCCTCTCCAGGTCTTTTTATCTCCCCCTTCTTTCAAAAGATTCCCTTCAGTTGTCTTGATGACAGGGAGGTTGGGGATCAAAGTCACCTGTGTAGCAGTATATAAAAATACCAAGAAATAAAATTTTCTTCCATTATCAGTGAACTCTTATTTCTGAGCCTCCTGGACTCAGAGACATGTGTTTGTTTCCTATCTTATTTCTCTCTGCAATTTGAATAGTCTGAGTAAAAAAACAATCTCCAAATCACTAAGAGATATCAGGCAGCACTGGAACACTTATTTAAATGCCATCTACCTGTTATAGAGTTTATCACTCTCCTTTAAGGTGCCTTTTCAAAGATCCATAGATCTCTTTGAAAGGGCCCTTAGCAAGATCAGTCCAGTAGAGGGCACCCAGTGATCATTTTGCAGTATTTTGAGGGGCAATTTTTGCCTTTTTTTTTTTTTCTCCTTCTTCTTCTTTTCATTTAACTTTCTTTTCTCTCCTAGGGGATTTTTTTTTAAGATCCAGATTGTATCAGGAATTGATAGACATGATCTTAATTAGTATGATGAGGTTCAATCAACAACAGAAGCAGCATGAAGAGAAAAAGAACCTATATATCTGACTCTTGTTCACAATTTCAGCATAGACTATTCTTAACCCTTCATAGTAGAGCCAAAAGGCTGCAGGAACCCAATAGCTTCTTTCTTGGTGACCCAGACATGTTTTCCAGTGACATTTCTATGGAAACAACTAGTTGTCCATCAACAAGAAGGAATAAAGAATGTGGAGTTTACATATACAATGACTTTTTTTTTTTTCAGCAGTAAAGTCATCTAATTTGAGGAAAGACAGATATACCTGGCAGATAATTATATCCGTGTAACTAAACCAGTCGCAGAAAGACAAATAACACAGGTTTTCTCTAATTTCTAGGTTGAGATACATAAATCCATGTACAAATGATATGAAAGAAGAATAGGAGCTGTCTAAAGGCACAAAGGGAGCTAACCGGGTGCAGAAGGAGCTAGACTGATGGCTCATTAGTTAAGAGCAGCACTTGCTGTTCTTCCAGAGAACCCTATTTCAGTTCCCAGCATCTATGTCGGACAACTCTGCAACTGTCTGCAACTGCACCACAGAGAATCCAATACCTTCTTCTGATCTTCATGGGTACCCGTGAACACACGGCACACACACACACATACACACATAAATACACACACAAAAAAATCTTTAAAAACGAAGGAAAGCGGAGAATAGCTCGTTATGGGTGAACTATGCTCATAGTCTGTGAAAATAACCCTATGCAATTTGATGTAATAATATAAAAAATTTGAATAAAGAAAAATGTAAACAAATATACTAGAGTGATGTAACAGGAATTAAGGACAGGAATGATGAAGATACGCTGCCTCCTTGCATTTAATAACCAAAGCACAACAGAAGATATCCTAATATAAGAAAATCATTTTCCTCAATCTCAAGCTGGTGAAGATGGCCAGAATCTACTTAACATGTTGTAACATCCAAGAAGCTGCTTGTGAGTAAAGGAACAACTGAATGTTTGGTAAAAGAGCGTGATTAAAATTTTGAACTCCAGCTTGATCTCCAGAGTGGCAGTGAGCTGTGTTCCTGGTGTGGCTGTCCTGTGCCAGAGGGCTTGTAAAAACTTTTATTAAATATATTTGTTTAATATATGAATACGTATACAAACACATTTATAACTAAGGAAAGCAAACTACTTTTGCCAGTTATTACCTAATTTCCACAACAGTACCATGTCCATAGTGCAGGCAGGTCTAAACTTCTCAGGCATGACCCTTTTGACAGTCACATATCAGATATCCTGCATGTCAGATATTTACATTTTGATCCATGCCAGTAACAATCTTAGAGTTATGAAGTATCAACAAAAATAATTTTATGGTTGGGGGGGTCATCACAACATGAAGAATTGTATTAAAGGATCTCAGAATTATAAATAGCTGGTATTTATAGCTCCCTAAAATTCTACTACTTCAGCATACACCTCAAGCACTCAAGGTCCTTTGCTTGGCAGAGCGAACCAAACCTTCCTTCTTAATCTTGAATGGGTCTGAGCATACACATGTGTGTTTGTATGTGCAAAGGTACCTCAGTACTCATGCTGTGGAGTGCTGATGAAAACTTCCAGTGTTATTCCTAAGGAGCTGTCCACAGACTTTTTACATACACTTTACTGGGTATTCCAGGCTGCCCTTGAAACCATAATCTTCCTATTGTAGCCTCCTAGGGGCTGGGATGCCTACTACAAGTGTTGTTTTCTAAATCAAAGAGTCTTCATTTTGATGTTTGATGGTTTTCTGAGAGATCTGCTCAAGGGCTGACTTTTGTTTCTTTCCCCCCAGGCTGGTGTTATATTCTCCAGAGCAGACATCTTTTGAGGGGTTTTTCACACATATATTTCCCATACCTACTAGAGCCAGGCAGGGACAATAGCTAGGGATAGCAGGAAAGAAATCCAAAATCCTGGGAAAGAAAAAGGTGAGGAGGAAGTTTCTCAAGAATTAAAGATTTGGAAAAACAAAATGAAATATGCAAGTTCGGATATATATATATATATATATATATATATATATATATATGCACAGAAAGCAAGCTAGAGGACCCTAGGTTTCTACCACTGGCAGATGTGTGGGCTATGTCCAAACATGTAATAAAAGACTTGGCAGACACATTTGAATGAACAGAAAAAAACAATGCTCTGCTAAAGAGAGATGAGACTCAGATGTCAAAATAAAAATATATTGTGAATAGAATAAAAAAGGTGTCATTTGCATTTAGTAACTGAAGTGGAACAAAAGATGTCTTAGAATCAGATAAAATATGTAAGTAACAGATATTACAGGAAAAAAAGGAAGACATTACAATTCTTTAAAGTATAGATTAGTTTAGAATATTAATGCAGCATGTTAAGTGCCCCCCCCCAGGACCCTTAAATAGTCATCTGAACACTCAGGGAATAGAGGAAATCTTATTCAATAGCACTCTTCCTTTTCTACCTAATACCGAAAGACAAACAATTCTTCAACAGAAAAAATTCCCAGCTTAAAAAGAAACCTTAGCTAGCCACTCTCTCCGTATCTCTTCCACATAGTACTTGAAGTCCTAGCTAGAGCAATAAGGCAATCAAAGGAGATCAAGGGGATACAAATCGGAAAGAAGTCAAAGTATCACTATTTGCAGATGATATATGATAATATACATGTGTGACACCAAAAATTCAACCAAAGAATTTCAGCTGATAAATACCTTCAGCAAAGTGACTGGATGCAAAAATAACTAAAAAATAACTAAAAAAAAAAAAAAAAATCAGTTGCCTTCAAAAGACAAAAGGGCCAAGAATGAAATTAGGGAAACAACACCCTTCACAATAACCACTAATAAATATAAAGCACCTTGGTGTGACTCTAACCAAACAAGTGAAAGACTTATTTGAAAAATACTTCAAGTCTCTGAAAAAAGAAATTGAAAAAAAAATAAGATGGAAAATTCTCCCATGCTCATGGCTTGGTAGGATTAACACAGTGAAAATGGCCATCCTGCCAAAAGCAATCTACAGATTCGATGCAATTCCCATCAAAATACCAACATAATTCTTTACATAACTTGGAAGAACAATTCTCAACTTCATATGGAGAAACAAACCCCCCAGAATTGCTAAAACAATACTGTACAACAGCAAATCATCTGGAGGTATCTCCATCCCTGATCACAAACTGTACTACAGAGCAATAGTATTTAAAAAAAATGCATGATCTACAGATTCAATGCAATGCCCATCAAATTACCAACACAATTCTTTACAGACCCGGAAAGAAAAATTCTCAACTTCATATGGAATATCAAGAAACCCAGAATTGCTAAAACAATCCTCTACAATAAAAGATCTTCTGGAGGTATCTCCATCCCTGATCTTAAGTTGTACTATAGAGCAACAGTTTTAAAAACTGCATGGTACTGGCATAGAAACAGAATGGTGGATCAATGGAACTGAACGGAGGACCCAGAGATAGACTCACACACTTATGGACACCTGATCTTTGACAAAGACACCAAAACCATACAATGGAAAAAGATAGCATCTTCAACAAATGGTGCTGGTCTAACTGGATGTCTACATGTAGAAAAATGAAAATAGATCCATACTTATCACCCTGCACAAAACTGAAGTCCAAGTGGATCAAAGACCTCAACATAAAACCAGACACATTAAATCGGTTAGAAAAAAAAAGTGGGAAATACCCTAGAACTCATTGGTACAGGAGAAAACTTCCTGAACAGAACACCAACAGCACAGGCTCTAAGAGCAACAATCAATAAATGGGACCTCATGAAACTGAAAAGCTTCTGCAAAGCAAAGGACACCGTCATCAAAACAAAGCGACCGCCTACAGATTGGGAAAGAATCTTCACCAACCCTTTATTTGACAGAGGACTCATATCCAGTATATATAAAGAACTAAAGAAGCTGAAAAGCAGCAAACCAAGTAATCCACTTAAAAAATGGGGAACAGAGCTAAACAGAGAATTCTCTGTAGAGGAATACCGAATGGCAGAGAAGCACTTAAAGAAATGCTCAACCTCACTAGCCATTAGGGAAATGCAAATCAAAACAACCCTGAGATTTCACCTTACACCATGAGAATGGCCAAGATCAAAACTCAAGTGACAACACATGCTGGAGAGGTTGTGGAGAAAGGGGAACCCTTCTCCACTGCTTGTGGGAATGTAAACTTGTACAACCACTCTGGAAATCAATCTGGTGCTTTCTCAGACAACTAGGAATAGCGCTTCCTCAAGATCCAGCCATACCACTCCTGGGCATATA
Source organism: Meriones unguiculatus (assembly GCF_030254825.1). Taxonomy (NCBI): domain Eukaryota; kingdom Metazoa; phylum Chordata; class Mammalia; order Rodentia; family Muridae; genus Meriones; species Meriones unguiculatus. Next base: position 77,415,832 of record NC_083369.1, on the reverse strand, counting down.
TCCAAAAGAGGCTCAAGTACACAAAAAGGACATTTGCTCACCCATGTTTGTAGCAGCTTTATTTGTAATAGCCAGAAGCTGGAAACAACTCAGATGCCCCTCAACTGAAGAATGGATGCAGAAATTGTGGTACATCTACACAATGGAATATTACTCAGCAATGAAAAATAAGGAAATCATGAAATTTGCAGGCAAATGGTGGGATTTGGAAAGGATCATCCTGAGTGAGTTGTCCCAGAAGCAAAAAGACACACATGGTATATACTCATTCATATAGACATACAATATAGGACAAACCCACTAAAACCTGTGCATCTAAAGAAACTAAGCAAGAGAGAGGACACTAACTAAAATGTCCAATCCCCATCCTGAAGGGCAAAGAGGATGGACATCAGAAGAAGAAGAAGAAAACAGGAAACAACCTAGGAGCCTACCACAGAGGGCCTCTGAAAGCCTCTGCCCTACAGACTATCAAAGCAGATGCTGAGCCTGATGGGCAACTGTTGGGCAGAGTGAATGGAATTTTAGGTAAGAACTGGGAAATAGTAAGAGCTGGAGAGGACAGGGTCTCCACAAGGAGAGCAACAGAACAAGAAAATTTGAACACAGGGAACTTCCCAGAGACTCATACTCCAACCAAGGACTATTCATGGATATAACCCAGAACCCCTGCACAGATGTAGCCCAGGGCAGTTCAGAGTCCAATTGGGTTACATAGTAATGTGAAGAGGGACTGCCTCTGACATAATCTGATTGGCCTGCTCTTTGATCACCTCCCCCTGGGGGGGGGAGCAGCCTTACCAGGCCATAGTAGAGGACAATGCAGCCACTTTTGATGTGAACTGATAGACTAAGATCAGAAAGGAGAGGAGAACCTCCCCTATCAGTGGACTTGGGGAGTGGCATGCATGCAGAGGGAGGAGGGAGGGTGGGATCGGGATGGGAGGAGGGAGGGGCTTATGGGAGGATGCAGAATGTAATTGATGAAAAATTAAAAAAAAAATGCATGGTACTGGCATAGAAACAGAATGGTGTATCAATGGAATTGAAAAGAAAACCCAGAAATAAACCCACAAACATACAGATACTTGATTTTTGACAAAGAAGTCAAAATGATACAATGGGGAAAAGATAGCATCTTCAACAAATGGTTCTGGTCTAACTGGATGTTTACATGTAGAACAATGCAAATAGATCCACATTTCTCACCCTGCACAAAAATAAAGTCTAAGTGGATCAAAGATCTCAACATAAAACCAGACATACTAAATCTGTTAGAAGAAAAAGTGGGGAAGAGCCTTGAGTTCATTGGCACAGGAGACAACTTCCTGAACAGAACACCAACAGCACAGGCTCTAAGATCAACAATCAATAAATGGGACCTCATGAAACTGAAAAGTTTCTGTAAAGCAAAGGACACTGTCATCAGAACAAAACGACAGCCTCCAGACTGAGAAAGGATCTTCGCCAACCCTATGTCTGACAGAGGGCTAATACCCAGACTATATAAAGAACTCAAGAAGTTAAAAAGCAACAAATCAAGTAATTCAATTTCAAAATGGGGTACAGAGCTAAAAAAGAGAATTCTCAATAGAGGAACATCAAGTGGCAGAGAAATACTTAAAGAAATGTTCAACACCCTTAGTCATTGGGGAAATACAAATCAAAACAATCCTGAGATTTCACACCCATCAGAATGGCTAGATCAAAAACTCAAGTGACAACATATGCTGGAGAGGATGTGGAGAAAGGGGAACCCTCCTCCATTGCTGGTGGGAATGTAAACTTGCACAAGCACTTTGCAAATCAATTTGGTGCTTTCTCAGAAAATTAAGAGTAGTGCTACGTCAAGATACAACTATGCCACTCCTAGGCATATATCCAAATTATGTTCAAGTATTCAACAAGGACATTTGCTCAACCATGTTTGTATCAGCTTTATTCGAAATAGCCATAATCTGGAAATCACCCAGATGTTCCTCAGTTGAGGAATGGATACAGAAATTATGGTTCAATTACTCAGTGGAATACTACTCAGTAATTAAAAACAAGGAAATCACGAAATTTGCAGCCAAATGGTGGGAACTAGAAAAGATCATCCTGAGTGAGGTATCCCAGAAGCAGAAAGACACACACAGTATAAGTGGATATTAGACATATAAAATAGGATAATCATACTAAAATCTGTACACCTAAAGAAGCTAAGCAAGAAGGAGGACCCTGTGTAAGATGCTCAATCCTCATTCAAAAAGGCAAATGGAATAAACATCGGAAGAGCGAGAAAACAGGGAATAGGACAGGAACCTACCACAGAGGGCCTCTAAAAGACTCAACCCAGCAGGGTATTAAGGCAGATGCTGAGATTCATAGTCAAACTGTTTAGGCAGAGTGTAGGGAATCTAATGAAAGAAGGGGAAGATGAAAGACCTGGAGGGGGGACAGGAGCTCCGAAAAAAAATCTGGTCACAGGGGTCTTTTCTGAGACTGATACTCCAACCAAGGGCCATGCATGGATATAACTTATAACCCCTTTATAGATGGGAGTTCAATGGTTTGAATGAGAATGGCCCTCCTAGGCTCATTTGTTTGAATGCTTGGTTCTCAGTTGTTGGAACTGTTTGGGAAGGATTAGGAGGTGTGGCCTTGTTGGAGGTGTATCACTGGGGGTGGTCTTTGAGGTTTCAAAAGACCACACTATTCGCAGTTAGCTCTCTTTGCCTCATGCTTGTGGTTTAAGATATAAACTCTTAGGGACTGCTCCAGTAGTGCTGTGCCTGACAGCCTGTGGCCATTCTCCCTGCCATGTTTTTTATGGAATTTACCCATACACCCATACAGGCCTTTTCTTTTTTGGTCTTTTGTTTGTTTGACTTTTTTTTCTGTGTAGAGTGTCTCTGCATGGCTCTGGCTGACCTGGAACTCTGTAGATCACACTGGTAGCTTGCCTCTGCCTTCCCAGTACTGGAATTAAAAGTGTGCACCAAAAGTTTTCTCTCTGTTTTATGTCAGGTGAACCAACTGATTTTATACAGAGAAAAGAAGGTCAAGCAAAATGGGTAAAAAGAATTAGACTATTGGTTTCATTGACCACTCTAAGACTTTTGCTAAAATAAAAACTATCTTGAAATTAGTAAAATTATCATGAAAATTTTCTGAATTTCAAGATACATATGTTTATTGGGTATGGCTAAAGATCTGTAAAATCGATAAAAAGGTTAACTAAGAACTTATAACAAAAGGGTTAACAATTAAAATCGATACATGGGTAATCTTAATTTACTACAATATATTATGGATATAACTTAGATTTACCTTTTTTTGAAAAAAAATATGAAAGCATTTTTAAATAACAGCCATGTAACTTCACCACCATTGTGGTTATGATAACCATGTGATATAAACTGAAAGGAGACAACAACAGGTATTCAAAATATTTTGGGTTAAAATAAATTCTTATATGATAACTCTTGTCCTACAATTAAAAATAAAATATAAGGACAAAATAATAAAAAGCAAGATTTATAAAAGTTAAGATTTAAAACATGTTTAATGACTAAGATATTAAAGCTATACCTACATACATTTGTATGGAAAATTAAAAGGTTATATAAATAAAGTATAGGCAATTCTTTTTTACTTTATGATGTTTTTTGATAAAATGCCTGAGCTCCCAAAAATTTGGAACCATCAGTAAAGGAGTATAATATAATAAAGATATAAATAAAAGCCTTTAATACTATTTATTCTTCAATGTAATGTAAATGAGATTTTGTTTACTATGATCAGTAACTCCTTGCTATTTTGCAAAAAAGAATTACATAACAGGCCTCCTGGGTATCAACTGTATTTCAAATGTCATAGATTAAACCACAATGTTTATCCTTAAATGTCCTAAAATTCATTGATTATGCATTTATCAAATCAGAGACACTGTCTTTTGATACATGCAGAAATACTTTTAGTAACTTTGCCAGTACTAGTTTTCACTTCAAATAGAGGCCTAGGCCTGAAAATTTCATTTAAATAGTTAAAAAATGTTTACCCTAGGTCACCTTCTGGCTTATGGCTTTAGAAAATAATTAAAATTTTAAATTACGCTCGGACCTCTACTTTTAGTCATGCTAAGTAAACTACAACTCATTTACACAGATAAGCTTTATTTCCCTCTGTTCAGATTTTGATGCCAACCTGACAGTCACTAGTTGGAGCTTATGATTAAAAATATAACTTAAAAGGACCAATAGAAGTTTAATGTTATGAGTTAAACTCTGGCCAGGGTTTTGGACAGATTAAAAAAAAAAAACAACAAAACAAAACAGAGATCTGTATTATTCTAGATAAAAAAATAAAGGCTAAAAAAACCCCACAAATAAATGACCAAGGATACAAGACAGGAAATAAACACACAAACAAAGAAACCTGGAAGGGAATAGAGATTTCAGAAATTCTGGTCCCACAGGGAGCAATTTGCTCTAGAGCAAAGATCACATTTTATAGTTTGTCTTGCCTTGAAGCAAAGACACTGGTTTTCATATGTGCACAAGCCTGTTGCTGGCTCTACAGGACTATGTAATAGGATCAAAGCCCAGAAACTTTGGTATGCAGATGGTAGTTATTGGTAGCAAACTATGCAAATACTAGGGACTGACTGTGACTGTTGGATATAGATGGGATGTAAATGATTATTTGTATTTTTGTTAAATTCTTCTGTTAGGCTTATAGTACACACAATTTGAAACCCCTACTGTTAAGCTCAGAGTTTCTAAAAACTAATATTAAAATAAAAATGCTAATCAGTTCAAAACTAAATTTAAAACCTGGCACAGTGGTGCACCCCCGTAATCCCAGCACTCAGGGTGGCAAAGGCAGGCAGATCTCTCTGAGTTCCAGGCCAGCCTGGTCTACAAAAAGAGTCCAGCACCGTCAAGACTACACAGAGAAACCTTGTCTCAAAAAAACAATAACAACAAAACCCCTAAATTTAAATCCTAATCTTACAAAAGCCACTAGCATGTTATAAAAAATAATCATGACATACAAGTTAAGAGTCATCTTATAAATGATTAAACTTTTTAGTATGCTCAGAGATATATTTGTTGTCATGCTAAGTACAAATATAATTCATTTCAGGGATAAGCTTTGCTTAGCCCTCTGTATATGTTTTCAAGGTTAAACTTAAAACAAGTAACTAAAAAAAATAAAATTTATTTAAAAGAAGTATACTTATGAGATGGTCCTAAAATTTCTCAAAGATCTATTGAATATGTCATTTAAAATATTTAATAAAGCTTACCAGGATAGACTAAAAGACCAGATCTTAATGGGAGACCTAAGGTTTCCTCCAAAGAACATGACTCTCCTGGATTATGGCAATGTTAATCACAGGCCAAGACTGCCTCATGCTTTGCCCACCACCAGGACTCCACTTACACTGTGGATAAGCAGGACAGTAGAGAACTGGCTACCCCTCTTTGCCTTGCCAAGGTAAGCCAGTCTCTCAGGTTCCTCACCCACAAACATCTTCTGGACTTGACAGCCAAAGGCCAATGCTGTACTATGTAGCAATCAAAGAGTTAATGTGACCTTATGTAACTGATGAAGAATGAAGCCACTCCAACCAAGATTGCTGAGGAGAAGCCTGCAGTAACCATCCTGGTAGCAAGCAAGTCTCTGTCGCTTTAGTTACTACAGAGGCCATTTGGTTTATCAAGTTTATCCTTCTCAGATCACTGATGGTTTTGATGGCTACCAACAATTTAATACTAGTTGCCTTGTCAATGCATTTCAGGCCTTGATTTTTTTAGAGCTATTAGGTCTCCTCATTAAAAAAAAAAAAAAAAAAAAAAAGACAACCTCACAGACATGTTTGCTTTGCTGACAGGCTAAAAAGATAAACAGATTTCAATGTAACTTTTTATTGTTCCTTTGTTTAAAAAAATTTGCTTTGCAATACTAAAAAAGGTTTGAAGCTATTTAGAAGGATCTAAAAGATAATATATAGCATTACAATTTCCAAAATTCATAATTTTAAAATATTAATAAAATTCTGATAAACTATTAATCTAACTCTGGTAAAGCACTATTGTTATCACAGGTACAAGCTTAAAATGTAACAATTTTCTTTGGATATCTTCTAAATATAGACTTAAAGATGCTTTTTATTATGCTAAAACATTTCTAAACAATGTATGTATGTATCCAGACCCTAGGAAAGAGATTCTCATGTTTTTTACATAGAATTATCTTTTTGGGCCATCAAGCTTTTAGTGTTTTCTTCTTTCTTTCTTTCTTTCTTTCTTTCTTTCTTTCTTTCTTTCTTTCTTTCTTTCTTTCTTTCTTTCTTCCTTCCTTCCTTCCTTCCTTCCTTCCTTCCTTCCTTTCTTTCTTTCTTTCTTTCTTTCTTTCTTTCCTTTCTTTCTCTTGTTTGTTTTTAAGAGACAGGGTTTCTCTTTGTATCCCTGGCTGTCCTGGAACTCACTTTGTCTAGCAGGTTGGCCTTGAAATCACAAAGATTTGCCTGCCTCAGCCTCCCAAGTTCTGGGATCAAAGGCATGCATCTCCTGGCAACCTGTATGTTTTCTAATGAGAGACAGAAAGGGGATGGATCCAGATGGGAGGGGAAGTGGGGAGAAAACTGGGTGGAATAGAGGGAAGGGAAACCGTGATCAGTATATATGATGTGAGGAAAAATGCATTCATTAAAAGTAAAAAAAAAAAATAATTGATACAACTCCCACAATAGAAAACAACTACCATCATCAATACTTTCTGTGCCAACTTCTCTTTAGATTGATTCCCTGCTTACAGGATGACTACTGAATCCCTTGCTCAAAAGATCAGGTGAGCCTAAATCAAGAAGCCTTAAGTAGACCACTGTCTTACAACTATTATGCATGGAGGCTACTCATGTATGCAAGCAATACTTATGACTTAGAAATGTTACCCTATAAAACAAGAACGTGTCATTCTATTTAAATGCCATTTCCCGAACAGTGTACATGATGTCCTACAACCCCCCAAAGAGCACAAGAAATTAAATAAATTGAAATGTCATGTTTTTATTGTTAACGTGAGTGCTGAATAGTTATGCTTGCCATTGGGCATATGGGCCACCAAGTTGCCCTTTGGCTCCTGAAGAAAGGTTGGCACTCTAAAGTGGCTCCTCCACATCCGCCATAAAAATGAAATCTTCGACACCCGGTGGCATATTTCTTAACATTGCACGTCTCTCATTCTTCCGCTCTTTGGCCCTGCGGTTGATGAACCATACCTAAAATCAGAGGATGACAGGATTGGGTTTGGGTTTGGCTTCCACTCTCAGAGCCAAACTCTCAATAAAAATTTCTTGAAGGCTCATAACACTGAAATGTCTATTCAGCTCACAAAAGCAAGCACTAGCTATGTGCCAACCCCTGCAATAGGCCATGATTTTGTCTAAATACTTCAGTGGTTTCTCCTCTACTGGATGGAAAGATTAATTCATCACTTGTTCCAGGTCCTTGATTCCAATTCAATATATGGTAATTGGATAAAAGAAAGTCTTCATTCTCACATTTGACCTCATCACTAGTGATACTTTCCTATTGTTTGGGCAGATACTGTAGATCACAAAATGTTAGTTCATGTTAAAGTCCTATTGAAGGGAACAGCTTTTTATTTATAATTTAGCACTTTTAACTCTGATGTTCTGGACACAAAACAGAAAAATGGGGACAATTTAAGAATTAAAGGAAAAGCAAGGATTTTAGATAGTAGTTTAGTTTGTCTCTGGCTAGCTGAGAATCAAGAATTACATCATAATGAACAACATGTGCTATGAAAGCTTCCTGCTTAGAGATGACATTCCTTTTACGTAGAGATGTTTCAAGGTGTGTATTATATATCTATAAACTTAACATTCAGGAGGTAGAGGCAAAAGAAACATTAGCTCAAGGTCATCCTTAGCTACACAGTGAATTTAAGGTCAGCCTGACATACCTGAGACCCAGTCTAAAAAACACATAAATACCTATAATCTTGAAACAAGAAAAAAAACCAATGTTAAAATAGCACCGAGTCATGCTTAAGTCTGCTGAGTCTCTGCTCCAGGTTGCATGGTCACTGCCACCCCTTGAGTTAATTTAAATATTTCCAAGGTCAACCACACCCAAAATTACTTCACATAGATAGTTCCCCTAAATCATAGCAATGAAAGTAGATAAAATTTAATTATCTGTATCTAAGTACATGTTCATACCTAGACATAATATATTACATATTATATATGCATACACACAGAGTAGAAAAACAGTTTTTTTTTTCTTTTTTTAAATCTGGTTGTTTATGAGGATTTCTGCAGTAATGGTAAAGAACTACCAACTAGAGTACTGTCATTCTATTTTGCATCCTCAAATGCAAAATTCAAAAATTGTTTGGGGGTTAGAGACATGGATTAAGGGGTAAGCTATGTTCAACACAAACTCAGGGATTGAGTCCAAATCTCCTAGAACCTATGTAAAGCTGGAAGGGATAGCATTCCTATGATGAGTGAGAGATGGAAACAAAATCCCTGGAAATTTATGGACCAGCTAATCTGGCTTGTGCAGTGGGGAACAACAAAGAGCCTGTATTTAAATAATGTAATAATGACAGCTCTCTGAGGTTGTTCCTGACACCCACAAGTACACAATACATGACAGAGTGCTTATACACTCATATACATGAATGCACATATGTACACGTACACCTATGTGCACATACACACATTAAAAAATAAAATACCTTGTTTGCCAACATAAAAATAAAAATGAAACCCATTAATTTTAAAGTGTTTAGAACAAGGCTATCCAAATCCTGAGGAAGGCTTTAGATTGAGTGCCCAACTGCGTGTTTTTTGGTTTTGGTTGTTGTTTTTTTTTTATTTTTTGTTTTCGTTTTTATTTACTGACCTTTACTTTGACTTCAGGCACATTTAAAGCTCGGGCCAGCTCTCCTCTGTGGAAAGAAAACCACAAATGTTTAGCATTCAGTGTTTTATATGAATGCAACCTCAGATATGAGTTCTATGTTTCTTAACTGTCAATATCTTCCCTTGCAACTCCTTAAACATTTAAATTTCATTCACAGAACCAATCTAAGTTTTGAAATTGTTTCACCCTATTACAAAAGTTTGTAATCAATAGTGAAGATGAATAGTTTTAACACACTAATAATAAAAATAAATGCAGAAATCTATGCTAAGCAAATTATACTAATTTAAAAAATAAATTGAGAAAAAATAAAAACATATATGACTAAAGTTACACAGATTGAGCAGGTTGTATTTAGGTATTTAGAAATGCCTACATACACACAAACACACACACACACACACTCACAAAATCATTGAATGTGAGAAACACAAACTGAATGCCTGATAAAAGCTTCTAGAAAGAGGTGTGACAAATCCATTAAACAGAAGCCATAAAAGACTAAAATGAAAAAAGACAAAAGACTTGAGACAGATCTCTAAAACAGATAAACTAACAAACAAAACCCATATAAAAAGATACTGAACATCACCAATTGCCAGGGAAACAAAAGACAAATAAACAAAACCTACTCTGCCCTTATATCCAGTAAGGCATAATGTTACTATGAACTCCAAGGAAAGGACAAGTATTGATAAGATGGTGCAGACAGTGAAAAGTTCATGTGCCTGGTTGGCAGACATGCCAACTCATCCTCCCACGAACAGAAAAAGAGACAAGCCATTAATAAAAACACCAAACTATCGTTTGATTCAGCATTTCTACAGGTAAGCATATACTAAGCACCCAAAACCAGGAGCTGAAGAAGTGTTTGCCCACACTTGCCCACAGAAGCAAAACATAGGCACAGAGGCCACAAGATAATAACAAACTCCCCCATTGCTTATTGTTGCCCCCCTTCTGTCACAGAGGCTGAGGTGGAGGCCACTGCCCTACTCACACCACACAAGTCTTAAAACATTTACTACCAGTATCATGGAATAATGTTCAACTTTTAAAAGGAAGGAAACCCTGACACTGCCAGCAAACAACATACAAGTCTTAGGCTATTTTAACAAGCAATGAAACTGCTACAGAAGCAAAGATGGTGTACTTCCACTTGCACACTTTATCTAAGGTGCTTAAATTCAATGAAAGAAACTGTAGCAAGGTGCAAAGCAGTAGGGGAGGGGAAAGGGAAATGGAAAGGAGTTGACAGATGTGTACAGAGTCCCTGAAAAGATGAGGAGACTACTGATGAGTGGTCACCTAACAAAATACAAATACTTAACACTGACTTGTAAACTTTAAGCTATCCAAGTAGTTCAGCAGACTATATTCATTTCTCCATATTTTACCAAAATTAAAATATGACTCAAAGCGAGTGAGAATGTACAATTGACTCCTGTCAGCGCTACCTGCTAATACTGCTCCTGGCCCCCACACAAGGCATCCTCCCATACCTACCACCAAGGGAGATAACACTCGCTACTGGGAGAAAGGTCCATAGTGAAAACAGGGCCTGAAAGAACCAAAGGGCACTTCAACATAAGCCGAAGCCCATGGAAGTTAGGGCACATACCTTGTAAGTACATCAGGGTACTGGGTTTCCTCAAACAGGTTTTCCAATTCCTCCACCTGCCATTGTGTGAAATGAAATGGAATGCGACGGTGCCGGCGAGAAGGGCGGGCCCGAGGAATCTGAACAGTAGCCAAGACTGGCTCCTCCTGCTCCTGCTCCTCCTGCTCCTGCTCAGGCTCCGGTGCTGGCTCCAAAATGTCATGATCGTTAGTGTTCAAGTCAAGGTCACCATTGTCATCGGTCTTCTCAGAGTCGCTGGTACTTTCTTGGCTCCGGTCACCCTCCTTGTCATCGTCATTCAGGTCACACGTGGTAGCGGGGCCTATGGCTCCTTCACCTCTATGGCCGTCGCCTGTCACCGCCCCCACCACCGTGGCCGAGGTGGAGGCCACATCTCCCTGCTCTCCACCACCATTGTTATCTTCTTCAAGATCGCTCACATTAAAATAGTTGTGGTCAAAATAAACCTTGTCGGCCATGCCTAGAACTGGGATGAAGCCACTGATAGATTTAGGGCCCCGGAAATGACTGACCTTGAAGCCTACCGTTCCGTTACTGCTAACTGACTGTGCCGCAAGAGAGGGCCTGGGCAACGGTGATGACAATGAGAACTACTGCGCATGCTCCATGAGTTCTCGCTTCTTTACATTCGATGGCTTCACCCTCCCTTCTAGACGGGTGCCTGTTGTCTTTTGACTTAGTGGTTGACCGCACCTTGCCTTTTCTGCCCACTTGATTGCAGTAGTCATTGTTTAGTCATAAAGCGGTAGACTGTGGCGCAAAAGATAAGGGACCAAGGGAGAAGCTGTCGACGGGGATGTGAAGAGACAGCACGGAGCTAAGCCGTGCTTCTAGGGAATGTGTCCAGAATGAACTTTAACGTGCATCCACATGTATGCATGCCCCCTGCCTATTCCTTGTAGGTCATAGAGATGATCCTGATGGGTGGATTGTGCAGAACTGCAAAACAATTTGGGAACAGAGTATAGGAGAACGTGAGAACACACACTAACCACAGGATTCTTGTGTGAACATCTATAAAGTTCTCTTGGCCTCACCTTCCACCTACCAGTGACTGCTCAGAGCATGGACTGAAAATTAAGTGGCTATGATCGATCAACTTAATGGCTGCTAGTTTGAGTCCTTATCAGTACACTAAATGCTAACTAGCTTAATTGTTCTTAAAGCACAACCAAGATCTTGGGACTGGGTCTGATTTAGTTAATGGCACTGCCAAAAAAAAAAAAAAACAACCAAGTGGTGGTAGCACACGCCTTTAATCATATTATTCAGGAGGCAGAGACAGGGAGACCTCTGTGAGTTTGAGGTCAGTCTAGTGTACTTAGTGAGTTCCAGGACAGCCAGGGCTATACAGTGAAACCCTTCCTTGAAAATCAAAACAAACAAAACCAAAAAGAAAAAAAGCAAAAACAAAACTCAAAACAGAAAAAGAAAATGACACTACTCCCTCAAAAAATTAATTTGCATAAAATATCTAACTGCCCCAGATTTTTCATAGTTAGTCTCTGTTAGATTCCACATGAAATCTTTGTCTCAGTTCTCATCACTGAGTGAGTGAAGGTAAATAATGTAAATTATCAGAGTTGTTTTGTTTTGTTTTTCAAGACAGGGTTTCTCAAGACAGGCTGTGTTACAGCCCTGCCTTTCCTGGAACTCACTTTGTAGACCAGGCTGGCATCAAACTCACAAAGATTCCCCTGCTTCTGCCTCCCGAGTGCTGGAATTAAACTCGTTTGCCACCACATCAGATATTTAAAAAATATATTTGGGCCATAGTTCACATTATACACATGATAAAGGTGTAAAATGAATGGATAAATCTGTTTATAGTTACTGAATAGGGAATCATTTGATTTTTTCAAAGTTCTTTGTTTTGAATAAGTATAAAGATGGAAATCTCTAAATAGCTTACACAAAAGTTTTGGTTAAAAAAAGATAAACATTGGGATACTGGATAGCGAGATGATTGAGTGATCAAGAGTATTTGCTGCTCTACCAGAAGACCAGAGTTCAGCTTATAGAACCCTCATTAGATAGCTCACTACCACCTGCCACTCCAGCTTCAGTGCATCCAATATCCTCTTCTGGATTTTGAGGACACCCACACACATGTACAAATATCACACTCAGGGCATGGACATAACAGTTGACACTGTAAGTCTGAGCATGGAAGAGGACATGGAAAGACTTTGTGATCATATCCAGGTGCCCCATGTGAATTCCAGGATATTATGTTTTCTCTGGGAAAGCTAAATCTTCTCTCAGTTCTGAGTCTGCAGGTTCCTCCTTTCTCCCCAAAGGACCGGGCTCCAGTATCCAATAACTTCTCTCTCTCTCTCTCTCTCTCTCTCTCTCTCTCTCTCTCTCTCTCTGTGTGTGTGTGTGTGTGTGTGTGTGTGTGTGTGTGTGTTCATTTCCTGATGTAACTACCGATGCTGTGAAGTGTGAGTTGGATTACTGGGCAAAGGGTGAGTGCAAAATACTGTCAGGAACAGAGACCCCTGCCATAGAAGCCATAGCAATGGAACATAATGGATGGTGGAAGCAGCCAGAAGGACATGTAGCCTGGTGTCCGTCCAGCAGCCCCTAGACTTCCTTGATTTCACCGTATGATCCCAGAGCTGAGAGACTATTTTCCTACATATTCCAAGTGATTGTGGGTTAAGCTCCCTGCTCAGTGACCTGGGTTGGGCTCAGGCCTTATTCCCCACTACTTAGCTTATTTCGCACCCTTTCTGTGCCAGGATATCCAAGGCTTCAGTGGCCTTTCAACCCCTGGTTGTAGTAGTGAATCCACCACCTTTTGAGTACCAAAGTAATTATTTTTACAAATTTCAGTGAATCATAAGAGATTTGTGTAAATCAGTTTTATTGGTTCCAGAGCCTGAACAGAGTGAGGAGTATAAGGCATAGCCATATATCTGACCATTCACATGATGTTTTTATACTTGGTTCAAAATGCACTCATTATATTAATAATTTTTGATTTTCCAAAATACTATAAAAATCATATTCATCTGAAGTTGTGAGTCCTTGATGCTCCTTATATTTGTCACTGGGTATAAACCATCTCTAAAAGAAGGCTTCACCTGAATAGCACAGATTATGTACCAGGCAAGAGGTAGAGAGGGTCATATTAGATGAAAATGAATTCTGTATCCTTTGTTTAATCCATAGTTTAAATTGTGGAGTATGTGTTATGTGTATGTGTGTGTGTGTGTGTGTGTGTGTGTGTGTGTGTGTGCGCGTGCGCACGCATGTGTGTGTGTGTTTTCCACCTAGAAAGGGGCTCTGAACATGACTGAAACCAGTTGTAGGCCACATGCAGAAATATATTTTGCAAAGCAACCATTCTAAAATCTGGTGCAGACTTTGTCTTTCAGAATTTGAAGGTCATGTATTTTGGTTTTGATTTTTTTTCATGTTTATGAAATTACAAAGTTATTGGTGTTAATGAATAATTATAGAATCGAGGTTACGAGTAAATGAGTTTCCTCTTGTGATTCTCTGTGCCTTGAAATGTCTGACATTTTACATAATTAGAGAGTATAACTCTCTATGAATGGGGTTAGAGAAATGACTTGGCAGGTAAGAACAGTGGTTATTCTTCAGAAGACCCAGATTTAATTGCTATCATTCACACTGTAGCTCACAGCCATTCATAATTCCAGTTCCAGGGGATCTGAACCCTCATTCTGGCCTCTGTGATGCATGCAAGAAAAACTCTCATATATATAAAATAAAATAAATAAATTTAAGAATCTTTCTAAAGGAAGTACAATGACCAGTGTTCAAACACTATCATAGCCAGGCAGGTAACAAATTAAGAGAAACAACCAAAGCCAGTGCAGTGGCACACGCCTATAATTTCACTTGGGGAGGCAGAGTTCAAGGCCAACCTGGTCTATAAAGAGGGTCTAGGACAGCCAAGGCTACACAGAGAAACCCTGTCTTGAAAAACCAAACGAAACCAAAAAAAAAAGAAAAGAAAAAAAAAAAAAGAGGAGCACGCAGAGTGGAGACTGTGGCAAACTGGGAAAGAATATGTCTCTGTACCTATGGGCAGATCCTGGACTTGAGCACTGAGACAACATGGACGGATGGTTTCATTTTTATGATCCAAACAGAAATATTTTTAGGAAACTTTAAGGTGTTTAAATTTTGACAATTGTGCCATTGAGTGTTGGAAGTATATGATCTGCCTTTTCGTTTCTATTTTTACACAGGTTACAGTTAAGAGCTTGCTTTCAGTCTCAAAAGAGATTTAGAACCCTGGACATTTAAACAATGTGGAGAATGGGGACTTTTGAAGTTGGAATAAATGAAATTTGCATATATATATGCATATATGCAAATATATATATAGATATATATAGATAGAGATATAGATAGATATATGGCTACAAGTTTCTGGAGATCAGGGAGTGGAATTTGGTGGTTTGAGGGAAAATGGAATGGCCTCCATAGGTTCATAGATTTGAATACTTGGTCACCAGGAAGTGGCACTATTTGAAAATGCTAGTAGGTATGGCCTTGTTGGAGGAAGTGTGTCATTTCTTTGGCCGATGCAAAGCCCAGGGTCACTCTCTCTTCCTGCTGCCTTCACATCTGGACTTAGAACTCTCAGCTACTTCTCCAGCACCATGTTCTCTGCCACCATGACAATGGCTTAATTCTCTGAAACTGTAAGCCAGCCCCCAAACAGACCCAATTAAATGCTTTCCTTTATAAAAGCTGCCATGATTATGGGGTCTCTTCACAGCAATAAAACACTGACTAAGACAACAGCCTATTCAAACTTGTTTTGTAGAGAAGTGTGCTGACCATGTAAATGAGATGTATAGAATTTCTCAGGCAGCAGCTCCCAACATGCTAGTTCTGCCGGATAACCAATTTTAAGCCATTTTCATTCTCAGGGACAGAAGAAAATAGATGACCAGATGACCATACCTCAAATGTGAAGGATACTAAAATGCCTTTATTCCTTCTTGATCATCTTTACAGTAATTCCCGCACCCACATGTGTTGTGCTCTCTGTCCATCCCTGCCTCAAGTTTCTCTAACAGAGTTTCTTCTTTCCTAATGCATGTTTGCTGTCAACCTTGTGAGCGTGAAGCACCAGTGGGAATGGCAGGAGGCATCAAAGTAAATATCCTACCACCATCGGGCTGCACCCTTCTTTTTAGGACATTTCAAAAATAATTTTATTTTATTTTTAATTAAAATATAATTACATCATTTCTCCCCTTCCTCTCCCACCTCTAATACCTCTCTAAGCCCCATCAAATCCATGGTCTTTTTTCTTTAATTATTATTGCTACATATTTGAATAAATACATAAATGCAACTTGCTCTCAGAAAGTTCTTACACCACTGCATTGCATGCTGTACTAAGAGGGAAAATTTAGGAAGTTAAAAATTCTTTTTATTCTATTTTTTATTTTGTGTTTATCCAGTCTTGATTACACAAAATGATGTTTTCATATCTGGATGTGGCATATTTTGATCATGTTTGTCTCTCAGTTACCCTCTCTTTTACCATTTCTCCTTGATCCCTTGCTCTTCCCAACTGATACGTCTTCTATTTTCTCACTTTATTTTCATTATTTTATTATATATACAGGTATTTCTCTGAGTCTGGCTTATTTTGCTTAACATATCCCCTAGTTCAACTCATTTTCTTGTAAATTTAATGCCATTTTTCTAAAATACGAAGAGAAGGACAATAAGAATGTGTAAACACTACATTTCCTTTGTCCATTCATCTGTTGGTAGACATTTATTATCTTGCCTATTCTATGGTACCATAGAAACATGGTAGCAGATGTATCTTGACAGTATGATGCCTTTGATTATTTCAGATACTTAACAAAGAGTGGTGTGCCTGGATCATACACTAATTATGGTTCTAAGTTAGTTTATGGCACTAGAATCCAAGGTGTCAGATTACAAGGGACACCTTTGATCCAGCCCAGTCATGTCTGAAGAGTCCAGAGAGGCCTGTCTAAAAGCCTCATGTGCAGAACTGTGGAGGGATTCCTCTCTGGATGACACTCATATTCAGGGGACTTGGATTAGTCTTCTGTTATATATCTTCAGTTACCCATGGCTGTGATCTTAAGCATCTCCTCATCCACTTGGTAGATCAACTGCTCATTCCCCTAGTTCATAAAGGAGAGCTAAGTCTCCTTTACAGTGATGATGGCAGTCATTTCCCTCCCCACCTGCCTTGTGTCCTTTTCCATGTCTACTCTCACTCCATCCAAGGTGCAGTCATTTCTTCATCCTACCCGTCACATTCTCAGCTTCCCCCTCTTCCTTCAGGAAGTGTCCTGGTCT
Organism: Meriones unguiculatus; assembly: GCF_030254825.1. Lineage (NCBI taxonomy): Eukaryota > Metazoa > Chordata > Mammalia > Rodentia > Muridae > Meriones > Meriones unguiculatus. Next base: position 77,398,903 of record NC_083369.1, on the reverse strand, counting down.
TCCTGCTCTCCTTTATGCTTCCTGCTGGGATTTTCCTCCATTTTTACTGCAAGTTGTGCTTTTATTCTTCTGCTGTCCTGAGTTCACAAAGAGGAGGAGCCTGATTTTAGATGCCCACAATTTTCAGTGCTGACAGAGATTTCATGGACTAGGCTCTTGAAGGTCTCCTGTGAGCTCATTGAGACTGGGCCTGGACTCTGAATTTCTGACTTTGTGTCTGCCTGGTCCAGGTTTATCAAAGCTCATGCTCAATCAGTTGAGCTGTCCTACATAGCAGAGTACTCTCAATGTCTGCTCTGCATCTTCATCCTGTCCACACCCCAACAGAAGTCTGGAAATGCTCTCCTGACTGGGCCCAAGTCTTATTATCTTTATTCAGCCAGAATTCTCCTTACCACAAAGGATTTTTGAGAGTAGGTTTCTTTCCATCACCATTCCCCCTGCTCTCAAGCTATGAATCCCCACACTTCCATTTATTTTTTAAGATGTATTTATTTAGTTTATGTGTATGACGGCTTTGCCTGCTTGTATGTATGTGCAGCATGCGCTTTCCTGGTGTCTGTGGAGGTCAGAAGATAGAATTAGATACCCTGGAAATGGGGCTATGGTCAGTTGTGAACCACCATGTGGGGTAATGATAACTGAACCCAGGTTCTCTGAAAGAGCACCAAGTTCTCTTAAACACTAAGCCATCTCTCCAGTCTCAACTAGGCTTCACTTTCGTGACAGTGACCTTAGTTATGAGCCACAATGTAGGGTCTCACTGAAAAAGTGGCTAAACCTCTTTCTTCTTCACAGTCACAGTCAGGGTCATTGACCTGGTAGTCCAGTGTCTAGGCCAAAGGGAAGACTTGGCTACAAGCTACATCTTGACTTTGGCTCACAAATGAACCTGAGCTCAGCTCCTTTCCCTATATCTGTCTTGAAGCTGCCCTGGAAAACAGCCTTTCTTTCTACCATTGAAGAATTCAGTAAACAATTTGTTTTCGTAATTGTGATTGTTGTGACACGTTTGACATCCTTTAACTCCTGGACTTCTCATCCTAGAGCCCAGATATACATATTTCAGTGTTGGGCCTTCACTCCTAACCTATGTACTTGACAAGCACTTATGAATCACATTCCGGATGGACTGCTTCAGGCAGCTTCGATGAAAGCTGGTTAAGGTGGACTTAGCTCCCGATGACTGAGCCTACTTTGAGGCTCAAAGGCTTCTTTCAAAAGACTCTTAGGCTCATACAGAAACTGTGGTATTTTTACACAATGGAATACTACTCAGCAATCAAAAAGGAGGAAATCATGAAATTTGCAGGCAAATGGTGGGATCTAGAAAAGATCATTCTGAGTGAAATATCACAGAAGGAGAAAGACAAAAATGGGATATACTCACTTATATAGACCTATAAGATATGATAAACATAATGAAATCTATACACATAAAAAAAGATAATCAATTGAGCGGACATGGGGTAAGATGATCAATCCTCGTTTAGAAAGACAGATGGGATGTGCATTGAACGTATGACAGGATTCTACTGAAGGCATCTGAAAGACTCCAACTAGCAGTGTTTTCAAAGCAAAGACTCATGACCAAACCTTTGGCAGAGTACAGGAAATCATAAGAAAGATTGGGATTAGTCTGATATAGAAAGGATAGGAGCTCCACAAGGACCAAATATATCTGGGTACAGGGTCTTTTCTGAGACTGACATTCAACCAAGGACCATGTATGGATATAACCTAGAACCTCCACTCAGATGTAGCCTGTGGTAGCTCAGTAACCAATTGGTTTCCCATAGTAAGGGGAACAAGGACTATTTCTAACAAGAACTCAATGACTGGCTCTTTGGCCTCCCCACCCCCCAAGGGAGGAGCAGTCCTGTTAGGCCACAGAGGAGGGCTTTGCAGCCAGTCCTGAAGATACCTGATAAAACAGGATCAGATGAATGGGGAGGAGGTCCCCCCCCATCAGTGGACTTGGAAAGGGGCAGGGTGGAGATGAGGGAGGGAGGGTGGGATTGGGAGGGAATAAGGGAGTGGGATACAGCTGGGATACAGAGTTAATAAAATGTAACTGATAAGAAAAAAATAAAATTAAAAAAAAAAGACTCCTAGGCCTTTACTTTTAAACTTTTCTTTGGGTGGGCATTATTCCTCAACTCCTTGGGCTTGAAAGTATTTTTTTCTTGGTTACAAAGAGGCCTTTCTGTTCTATGTGATCCTATGGGAGATCTCATCAGAATGTAACCCTCCCTATTCTTAAATGCTTACTGACTCCATCCTACTCTTTGGCAGAATTTTGATGAAGGTAACTCGAACATTCATTGCAGTATTTGGGATACACAAGTGACCTCATTGGATATAAAGAGTTCTGTTCTCTGTTTCTGACCTCCTCCCTCCTCTAGTAATCGTCAATCCTCCCCCCCCCCCCCGCCCCGGCTTTGAATCCCTTAATGTGTGCCTTATAAACCCTTCTCTTCTCCTTCTGTCTTACCATGTCATTGCTTTGGTCTCACATCAGACCAAGTGTTGGCTATAGTCACCGGCCCTATGGGCTCTGTCTTTCATGAAGGGATTCAGAGTTGTTGACAGCATTAACATGAACCTATAATGGAAAAAAGTCCATTAGTAAGATACTGACTACTTGATACTCTCAGATAGGTTTTGGAGACATTCAAATAGGACTCCTTGATCCCTCACCTAATATAGTCTTACAGATTACAAAAAATTTCATTTTAGGAGCCAAGGAAATTGAACAGGATTCTCCACAAATATTCATTATGTGTGTGTGCATAAAAGTCCTAATGCATCATTGGCTTTTGTGTTACTTATTTGAGTGATTTAATTTAGAATGTAAACTACAAGCTCTCTCCCTCCAATTGTGTGTTTGTATATGCATACAAAAATAATAAATACTAGATATTTTCTATATCTGGTTGCATGTACATAATGAATGCACCAAGTCTCTTAAAGGATTTCTACTTATAATGGCTTAGAAATAAATGGGCACTTATGCAAATTTAATATTGACACATCTCACAGAAACAAGGAAAGGGAAAGATTTTTTTCTATTTACATTGCTTCTTGAAATGAGGACCTGGAATGGTAAGTAACTAGAAGGATATCAGTAAACATTTGAATTGGAGACCATTGGAAATACCTGGAATGCTGCTATGTTCTTCCAAAACAAAAATTGTGCTTCTGGCTCCTAAAACTTGTTTTGAGTACAAATAGGCAGCAGGAAATATATATTTGATTAAGGATGTAGAACTTTCTGGTAGACTTCTGTGTCATCAGTGTCAGGAGTGCATCCAACTTTCCTCATGTTAAGCTTGAGGTACACCAGGTACACACATCTTGAGTGAAAGCCTCCTTTGGTTAGAATAGAGGTTCTCAACCTGCGGTTCACTACCCCTTTGGGGGTTGCTTATTAAATATCCTGCACATCAGATATTTACATTACAGTTCATTATAATAGCAAGTTAAAGTTAATTTTATGGTTGAGGGTCACCACAACTGTATGAAAGGGTTGCAGCATTAAGAAGGTTGAGAACCACTGGTTTAAAATCTTACAGAAGGCTGCCCCTGTGAGCGAAGGCAGATGGACTCAGTGGCATTGCAGTCCCCCTATACCACAATTCTCTCAGCAAGCTCCTAAAACACAGTCCTTTGGGCAGTTCTGGAACTTTGGCCTGTGTTTACTGTATCCAACAAAGTATCTGCTAAGTAGGCTCTAGTGTATCAAGTGGCACATGTGTTCTGAGCTATGGTGTGACCTGTTCTATGTACTTTCCACAAACTTAGGTGTTCTGTGACCTGGGGTGCTGCTGTGAACTTGGGTGAGTGGACCCCAACCCAAGAATCATTTTTTTTCTGCTTCTCAACTGCTTAAAAAAAAAAAAACAGATCTGTTGCCTAAGAATAACAAGCTGTGTTAAATCCAAAATGTGTCAGAAGCATGTATTTAACAACTGTAATAGGGTTTCTTTTGTGACCTACTATTACTAACTATATTCCAAGGTATCTGAAAGTTATAATGCCATATTAATTTCCAAGTATTATATGCCCTCTCTGGGAGGTGTAGTAAGGAGCACATTTTACCATTGATTTTCTTTTACTGCTGTTGTATAGCAGTTTCTTCCTGGACTGAAACCTTTCACCCCATAGAAAAGCTCATTGAGAAGGAGTAAAGAATGCAAAATAAAGAAATACCTGAAACTGGCCAGGTTCGCTAGGTCCTGCCCTCCCCAAGACTATAAAAATTGTAAATATTTCTGGGAGTCACTCTCAGACCAGCGGAGCAGCCTGGAAGAGACCAGCAGAACTGCTTAGAAGGAACAAAGACAGGTTGATCTGTCTGGAAGGGGTTCAGACTAACAGAGCCACCCAGAAAGACTCTGCGACCTGTTGAATTGCCTGCAGGCCATATAGTATGCTTCAGGTTTCTAGATTTTTTTTTTTAATTTTATTTTTTTTCTTATCAGTTACATTTTATTAACTCTGTATCCCAGCCGTGTCGTGTCCCGATCCCTCATTCCCTCCCAGTCCCTCCCTCCCTGTCTCATCTCCACCCTGCCCCTTTCCAAGTCCACTGATAGGGGGGGACCTCCTCCCCATTCATCTGATCCTGTTTTATCAGGTATCTTCAGGACTGGCTGCAAAGCCCTCCTCTGTGGCCTAACAGGACTGCTCCTCCCTTGGGGGGTGGGGAGGCCAAAGAGCCAGTCATTGAGTTCTTGTTAGAAATAGTCCTTGTTCCCCTCACTTTGGGAAACCAATTGGTTACTGAGCTACCACAGGCTACATCTGAACAGAGGTTCTAGGTTATATCCATACATGGTCCTTGGTTGAATGTCAGTCTCAGAAAAGACCCTGTGCCCAGATATATTTGGTCCTTGTGGAGCTCCTATCCTTTCCTGATCAGACTAACTCCCCTTCTTTCTTATGATTCCCTGTACTCTGCCAAAGGTTTGGTCATAAGTCTTTGCTTTGAAAACACTGCTAGTTAGAGTCTTTCAGATGCCTTCAGTAGACTCCTGTCATACGTTCAATGCACATCCCATCTGTCTTTCTAAACGAGGATTGATCATCTTACCCCATGTCCACTCTCTTGATTATCTTTTTTAGGTGTATTTGCAGGCGAATGGTGGGATCTAGAAAAGATTATTCTGAGTAAAATATCCCAGAAGGAGAAAGACAAACACGGTATATACTCACTTATATAGACCTATAAGATATGATAAACATAATGAAATCTATACACCTAAAAAAGGTTTCTAGATTTTGTGAGCTGTTGCTCATGTTGTTTCATTTGGTGACGAAGCTTTCTTGAGTCATTTCTGATCCTGTAAATAACTCTGGCAGAACCCATTTGTTCACTAAGTGAGACACTGGTATAATTGTTACTTTGGTCTGTGGTGGGCTCCTTTGCTGTGGTGTGTGGACACGTGTGTTGTTTTCCTAGAAAAAGTCTGTTTTACGTCAGCAACTGAGTTCAAAGTGTTCCTAGGGGTCAAAAGGAATAGGTGAAGCAGTAATACAGGAGGCTAATATAACTGAGACTCAGACTCAGTCATTGAGGGCCCTAGGATACAGAGCACCGGCTTTGGCACCCACTTGCCACCTCACACTACTGAGACTCTTATCTCACTGATCTCCTTGCCTCACAGCAGCCTGCCCTTTCAGCAGCCCTTCCTTTTATGCTTGTACTTCTTGTTATCCTGTCTTTCTTCTTGAAGATTAGAATCCAAGGATTTCCTGGCAATAAGTGAAAAAATAAAGTAACTGTGTCCTGCCTTTCTGAGGCTCACATGATGTATTAGCCGCTTTTCTGTTTTCAGCATCATCATGAAGTCCTCACCTTTTTGCATTAGCAGAAAGCAAAGCTCAGGGGTTTTGCTTCTTTATCTATACTACCTACACTTACAAATAACCAAATAACTATTTTTTTTATAAAGAAACAATACTTTAAAACTTGTGTAATACAACTTCAGAAAGATAAATAATGCTTGTGTGTTCTCTTCAGAAGGGATATTATACCCTTCCTTTTGATAGGCTGCTTAGGAAGAATTTGATGGGGCATAGTTAGGTCAAAAGTTCTGGGGTGGTAGTAATGTGGCAATGACATATGAGTCCCTATAATGTACACAAATTCAGTGTCCAGTAACATGAATATTCAAAGGTATTCTAAGTGTTGTTTGAAAATTTTGAGGAGGCATACTCTCATGGAACTCTGTCTGTGCTACACCCCTGGTACATAAAAACCAACTCAGGGAAGGAATTTCTTCTGTAATGTTTTAGTGGGTGGAGGCTATTGATGCCAAGCCTGATGACCCGATAGTTGATCCCTGGGACACAGATGGTAGAAAGAGAGAATTGAGTCTCAAGTTGTCTTCTGATACAAACATGTGCTATGGCATCCATGCTATGGTACAGGTCCATACATACTTAACAAATAAATTTTATAACTAAAAGGAACCCTAGTCTACTCAGCTGCTAAACCTATGTGTATCTGATAAGAGTTTTATATTTATGGATATTGCATTTCACATTTGCAAGACAAAATATTTTTACTACAACTTTCTTAGGAATCTTGCTAGCTACCCTGATACCACAAGCTCTAGAATTCTACAACTGAAAGGAAGAAAAAGTTTGTATTTAGAGAGGGGGACTAAAGAGATGGATAAGTGGTTGAGAGCATTTGTTATTCTTTCAGAGGATCAGTGTTTATTTCCCAGCATACACCTAGATGCCACAACAACCTATATATAAGTTGAGCTTCAGGGGACACATTGCTCCCTGCAGGTACCCACAAGTGGATACACACAAATACTGATTTTTTTTAAGGGATTAGGTTTACTTAATGCAATCCTCTTGATATTTTCCAACACCACAGCATACTGAAAATTCTTCTTTGAGACTATTAATTCTTTGAAAAGAACTGGGCCTAAGGTTGTTTCATGTTTGCTTCCTTAATATGTGGATGGCATTTATTCAGCCCAAGTATTGTTCTAATGTACTCTCAACCTTAAGTGGTTTATTGACATTATAAAGGGCGTTTCCCCACATGGTGTCAGCACTTTCAGACACGAGGATCACTGGACAGGCTATTAGACAAGGACTCTGATGGAGTTTTTTTTTTTTTATCAACAATCTGGAGTATTTTAATTTTTTCAGTGTTGGCATCAAGTTTTTTGCAGTGTCTCATCTACCAGAATGCTTCACAAATTTGGCTCCCACATGCCATTGCTGCTGGTGGAGGACTGGCTGGCTGTGTTTTCAGTGTCCTCACAGAAATTTAGAACAAACACAAACTGAACTAACCATGTTCACTTAATTTCCAGTTTTTGCAATGAGCACCCAGTGAGCTATAGAGGCTAGAAGTTCTCCAGAAGTTCACCCCAGGGGACTGTGTGCTCATTGTGAATTCTTGTCCTCACCCAGACTGGTACACCCACAACAGCTTGCTTGCTTCTCCAGTCCTTCCTTTGAAGGTTTTGATGGGTTTGGTTGAGTTCGAAGTTGGGAACATTCTTCACAGGCTCTCTAGAACCACTTCAATTGGGCATGTATCTCCTATAGGAGTCATGGGATGGAAAGAAGACACTTGAGAAACTTGTTAAAAGCCCAAAGGCTACAATTTCATCCAAAAAACATTTGTGGAAGTGATGCCACTCCCTTTTGTCGGTCACACCATGGCTCTCTAATCCCATCATGTGGACCCCAATTTCTACAAGCTGGAGGAGAATGAGATCAAGTTGAGCCTTGATGTTGAACAAGAGGCCACTGAAGCAGCAGACATTGGTAGCTTTGGAGAAGATTCTCTAAATGGCTTAGACAAGCTAAAGTACCAAGACATCCCAGACCATAAGGATGATGTGATCTATGTTGGAGACTTGAAGTACACTGTTAATGACATCAAAGAAGATAGCCATGGGAGCCGCCAGGGGTCTGAGCACCTGCAGCTGGAGGAGCAGGAGAACCTGGCTGTTACCAGAGTTCCACAGCTCTGGCTCACAAGGCCATGGATCCAGTTGGGTTTCACACCCAGGCAGCTGAGTGAACTGGAAGATTTTTTCAAAAAAGCTAAGTGCTCTGATGAGTACACAAGGTATGTGGCTTGTTTCAGGAACCATTACAGCTTCCACCCTTCGGAATCTCATTTGGAGGGGCTGTCTCCCCACTGTGGTACCTCATCTGCTTTGAGCCCCAAAGGCGTGGGGAGCTTCGTGTTGCTGGATATGGGAAGGACGTTTTGTGAGGTCAAAGGCAATATATCCATGCAGTGTCGATGCCTAGAAACTGGCTGGTGACTCTCAGTGTCTCCCTTCGGTTTTCTTTTTGTTTGTTTCTTTGCCTTCTCTTCTTTCTCCCCCTCCTCATTTTTGTCTTCATGCTTCCCTGTCTTTTCCTCCCCCGTCTTTTGTAATTGGAACTAAACTCAACCTGGTGGTTTCTAGGCGTTCCCTCTACTACTATGCCATCTCCCACCTTTGTTATTTCATGAATGTTTTTACTTGTTGTGATGAAAGAGAGGGAGATGAAAAGCCGTTTGTATACTTCAGAGCTCACTATATTTGGATATTTCTGCATTGATAGGTGGCTTGTGCCCACAAGTCTCTTCATCTCGTCAAGCTGAAATTCTATACCCCTCCAACAGCTCCACTTTCCCATCTTCTATTCACAGGAGGGACCTTGCATAGCACTTGTACCTGGGAGAATTCAGAGTGCAAGTCAGTAAATATGAAAAGGCTTTGGGCAGGTCACTCTGTTTCAGGATCTGGACCATTTTCTTATAGCCATTATTAAAAGGGAGGGGAGGTGGCAGGAGTGGGTGGGTTGTGCTTGTCTGTTTTATGATGACAAACAAACATTGAGTCTCAGTTTTTCAGAGATAACAGTGGAATAAGCACCCAGCAGCTTATAGTCCTTTCCTATTACTGGAAGCAGTATGATTTCTTTTCTTTTATTTTATTAATTACACTTTATTCATTTTGTATCGCCCCATAAGCCCCTCCCTCCTCCCCTCCTGATCCCACCCTCCCTCCCCTTTCTGCATGCATGCCACTCCCCAAGTCCACTGATAGGGGAGGTTCTCCTCTCCTTTCTGATCTTAGTCCATCAGTTCACATCAAAAGTGGCTGCATTGTCCTCTACTATGGCCTGGTAAGGCTGCTCACCCCCAGAGGGAGGTGATCAAAGAGCAGGCCAATCAGATTATGTCAGAGGCAGTCCCTCTTCACATTACTATGTAACCCAATTGGACTCTGAACTGCCCTGGGCTACATCTGTGCAGGGGTTCTAGGTTATCTCCATGAATAGTATGAATCTCTGGGAAGTTCCCTGTGTTCAAATTTTCTTGTTCTGTTGCTCTCCTTGTGGAGACCCTGTACTTTCCAGCTCTTACTATTTCCCACTTCTTACATCATTCACTCTGCCCAACAGTTGACCATCAGGCTCAGCATCTGCTTTGATAGTCTGTAGGGCAGAGGCTTTCAGAGGCCCTCTGTGGTAGGTTCCTAGTTTGTTTCCTGTTTTCTTCTTCTGGCTTTCAGAAGCCCTCTGTAGAAGGTTCCTAGGTTGTTTCCTGTTTTCTTCTTCTTCTGATGTCCATCCTCTTTGCCTTTCAGGATGGGGATTGACCGTTTTAGTTAGGGTCCTCTCTCTTGCTTAGTTTCTTTAGATGCACAGGTTTTAGTGGGTTTGTCTTATGTTGTATGTCTATATGAGTGATAATATACCGTGTGTGTCTTTTTGCTTCTGGGACAACTCACTCAGGATGATCCTTTCCAGGTCCCACCATTTACCTGCAAATTTCATGATTTCCTTATTTTTCATTGCTGAGTAATACTCCATTGTATAGATGTACCACAGTTTCTGCATCCATTCTTCAGTTGAGGGGCATCTGAGCTGTTTCCAGCTTCTGGATATTACAAATAAAGCTGCTAATAAACATGGCTGAGCAAATGTCCTTTTTGTGTACTTGAGCCTCTTTTGGATATATGCCCAGGAGTGGTATGGCTGGATCTTGGGGAAGCGCTATTCCTAGTTGTCTGAGAAAGCGCCAGATTGATTTCCAGAGTGGTTGTACAAGTTTACATTCACACCAGCAGTGGAGAAGGGTTCCCCTTTCTCCACAAACTCTCCAGCATGTGTTGTCACTTGAGTTTTTGATCTTGGCCATTCTGATGGGTGTAAGGTGAAATCTTAGGGTTGTTTTGATTTGCATTTCCCTAATGGCTAATGAGGTTGAGCATTTCTTTAAGTGCTTTTCTGCCATTTGATATTCCTCTCCAGAGAATTCTCTGTTTAGCTCTGTTCCCCATTTTTTAAGTGGATTACTTGCTTTGCTGCTTTTCAGCTTCTTTAGTTCTTTATATATACTGGATATGAGTCCTCTATCAGATAAAGGGTTGGTGAAGATTCTTTCCCAATCTGTAGGCAGTAGCTTTGTTTTGATGACGGTGTCTGCTTTTGCTTTGCAGAAGCTTTTCAGTTTCATGAGGTCCCATTTATTGATTGTTGCTCTTAGAGCCTGTGCTGTTGGTGTTCTGTTCAGGAAGTTGTCTCCTGTACCAATGAGTTCTAGGTTATTCCCAACTTTTTCTTCTAACTGATTTAATGTGTCTGGTTTTACGTTGAGGTCTTTGATCCACTTGGACTTCAGTTTTGTGCAGGGTGATAAGTATGGATCTATTTTCATTTTTCTACATGTAGACATCCAGTTGGACCAGCACCATTTGTTGAAGATGCTATCTTTTTTCCATTGTATGGTTTTGGCGTCTTTGTCAAAGATCAGGTGTCCATAAGTGTGTGCATTTATTTCTGGGTCCTCTGTTCGGTTCCATTGATCCACCATTCTGTTTCTATGCTTGTACCACGCTGTTTTTAAAACTGTTGCTCTATAGTACAACTTAAGATCAGGGATGGAGATACCTCCAGAAGATCTTTTATTGTAGAGGATTGTTTTAGCAATTCTGGGTTTCTTGATATTCCATATGAAGTTGAGAATTTTTCTTTCCGGGTCTGTAAAGAATTGTGTTGGTAATTTGATGGGAATTGCATTGAATCTGTAGATTGCTTTTGGTAAGATGGCCATTTTTACTATGTTAATCCTGCCAAGCCATGAGCATGGGAGATCAGCAGTATGATTTCTTAATTGGAAAAAGAAACTAATAAAGTAGGCTAATAATCTGTATGTGAACATCAGATTAATAGACAGCACTGAATATTATAATTTCATGCATATATAAAGATATAAATGTACACTGCAATGTTGTCAGTGATTAATACTGAAGTCTTAACATTCAGGTCATTTCAGGGCACTTATGTGTAGGGTTATAGTAGAACTCTAAGTGGCCTTGGGGACACTGTAATTGATGTAGCAAGCAACAGGGCTGAAAAGGGTTCAGTTGCACCAAATAAACACTTATCTAATAGTGAGAATTAATTGAGGCAAGAGGGAAATGGTCCCAAGAAACACAGTTTTTCAGTAAGTAACCTGAGTTTAGTTCAACTAATAGTCATGTGGACAATATTAGACACTTTTAAAGTCCACGTGGTTTGTAAGTCTATGGAAAGGTGATGTAGAGAGTTTTTCTGTTCCCATATTGCCAAAATAGTCACGTTAGTGTTTGGAGAGGTCTAAGGTTGATGGCTTCGGAAATCTGTGTTAAAATGAAACAAAAAGAATGACACTGGGATAATTGCAGTTAATTAATAACGGAGACCTGATCACAGGAAATTATGTAAAGTCAAAATGCAGGTTAGGGCCAAGGAGAGAACTCAGTGGATGAAGCATTTGCCACATGAGTCTGAGAACCTGAGTTGGGATCCTCAGCACCAGAATAAACGCTCAGCAGGTATGGCAGCTCAACTGCAATCATAATCCCAGGTTCAGGAGGCAGAGACTGGAAATCCTCAAGGTTAGACTAGCTTAATTGCTGAGCTTGGGTTCAGGAACACACCCTGCTGCAGTAAATTTTGGGGGAAGTGGTGTAACCTAGGAAAGGGCCTGGCTTTGATCTCAGTCCTCTGCAAGCATGAGCATGCATTTGCACATGGGTACACATGTACACCACACACTATTCACATAAGTAGTAAAGGTTGTAAAGCTACTGCCAAGTGAGTCTACTGTTGAATAACTTGAAAACTGAAATGGTTCCCTTTCCTTTAAAGGAGATTATGTTGTAAATGTGGGTTTTATGGAATTTGGGGAAAGACAGACCTCACTTGAAGGTAGAGTTGTATCAATCTTACTTTCAAATGAATTTCTTTCCTTCAGTAAAGGCTAATGTTTAAGTCGTGAGATCAATAGCTGAGGCTATGAGCCCCCTGTTATAGTAAATAAAAATTGATGTTGGGCTATATATTGTTTTATCATAGCCCTACGATTATCAGAGTGGTATTATTTAAGCAGCTGTCACATATAATAAGACACAGATACCTGTTAGATTTTATAATTGCTTGTTTATCTTGGCTAGACAGGTATTTCTATCTATGCTATCTCAATAACCTCGTCATACACCTCCCAGGCCCCATCCAATACCATCTATCTGCCTTAACCATCATTTCTGGACTTCCTTCCATCCACAATCTTATAAATTCTTGCTTGTATTCTTCATCTGGGCCTATCCACAACATTATTGGAGGCCTTTCTCCAGGCTCATGAGGTTTCTTCACGCTAACCCATTGTGTCGTCCTCTTTCCTCCTCTCTTCTCCTCAGTCTGTTTCCCATGATTCTCCTGTTCCCAAAGCCCTGGAACTTTAGCCACGCCTACTGCATTCTGCCTTGCCCAAGTTTTAATCAGGTATAATCAACCAATCAGGTCTTAAGCAGGCTTACACAACAAGGATAGGTGTATCCAGGCAGTAATCATATCTTAAGGGTCAGTAATTAGCATCAAAGTACAAGCGTCAGACCAACCCCTCACAGTCCCCCCAAAACTGAATACTCCATGCCAAAACAGAAAAGACAAAGGCAACACAAAGTGTTACTAGTGCTAAGTTTGTTCAGGATGCATCAGGGCAGCCATGATATAAGCAGGCTATACTACCTGCTGTAGGTAATGCAGAACTGCAGTCCCACATATTAGGCCCCAGAGTGCTGGCTGGCATCTTGACACGACAAATAGGATCTAGAGTACGACCAGGCTCAGGTGGAAGAAGTTGGGAGAAAGAAAGGGGGTTTCCCCCAAAATGGAGAGACAGAGTGAGAAGAAAAGAAAAGCTCAAGGTATGAGGAATTTTTTTTTCCCTTCTGGAGCTCATGGGCCAGTGCACTGCAGCCCTAGAGAGACTGACACACTGCAGCTCTATATGGAGCACGGCCACAGAACACAAGAGAGGAAAAAAAACCACCATGTTCTCCTGCTTGTACAGTCTGCAGTGTGAATTTACCACGTTTGAAGTTTATATCATTTGAAATTTATATAATTGAGAGAATGGTGACATCTAACAGGTGACTGTGACTATATGTCCATAGTTAGCCAAGACATTATGAAGGAAGTAGTTTTGTTTACTAGTCTCTACACTGTGGCAGATCACCTTTCCAAATTGAGGCTCAACCTTCAGGCTCTGGATGTCCTGGTAGAATAACAGGGATCAGGATGCCCTATCACACTGGGCAGGAAGTAGGGCATCAATATTTTTAAGTTGCAGCTCTTGCTGAGAGCATTGTCTTTGCCCTGACACAGAAAACTTTGGAGGGCATGGTAAAGGCCTGAAGTTCATAGGTGACAGTGGCTTCTCCCTCTCTCTTAAACTCCCTGGAAGCAGGGGAGTGACAAGATATCTGAATGATGTATTTGAATTTGTCCCATTTCCCTAACCCTACAGGTGACAATATCACAACTCTGTGCCAGGCTGAATTCTAGATAATCTAAAGACTAGTGATACGTTAGACACACTTGAAGGCAGGCTTCTGTTGAAACACTACATGTACCTTCCTGGTGTTCATTGGCTTCACAGTACAAATATGTTTCCCTGATATGACTTTAAATTACACTCACAATCTGTAACTTGCATCCCCTTACTACAAACAAGTGGAAAATATTAATAGTCATTGACATAGCCTCAAGGACTTGAGCTCTCACAAACTAGACCTGTTATCATCCAATCATGGGAAAAGCCATCAGATTACAGAAATGGAGAGGACAGAGACAGCTGTGCCCATTAGGACAAGGGGAGAGGCAGGGAGTGTTGTTAGCTGTCCTGAGGCAGTTGGAGGGGGACTTTTCCATGTTTGTTTGATCTGAGAATGGATGTGGCTCTGAATGCTCTTTAGGCAAGGCTGATTCCTTGAAATCACCTAACCTTTTAAAAGTGCTTGAACAAACAAAACAAAACAAAACATCCAGCCATGAATGGTGTGCTAAAAGAGTGGAACTAAAAGAGTTTACCAGGGAAAAATTATGTGCTTTGATTAAAAAATAAAAAATACCCGAGGAGATCCAGAAGCACAGAAGACTACTTCTGAGAGACTGGAATAAATGGAGAAGTAGTAAGAGGGAGAAGAGGAGGAGCAGGAGAAGGAGGGACACATCTGCTAATGAATTAATTTTTTTTAACAGTTAAGGGAAGGTAGGAAGTGGACATCACACTGTCTTAAGTGATAAATTTCACAGCACCCTTTATCCTTCCTGAGATTGGCCACTTGTGAGGAGACATCTTGGGAGTTAGGATCTAACTGCTTACATAAGATATCACAAGTCCCTGGGTCAGGTTGAGAAAGTCAGGGTACGATTGTTGAAGTGTGTCCGTTTCATTTTTATTTTTTATCTTTTTGTCCAAAAATAGATTTGTTTCCTTCGAGTCCATCCACCACCTCTGGTTCTTACAATCCATCTACCCCGTCTTTTGCATAGCTCTCTGAGCCTTGAGGGGAGGGATTTGATGAAGGGTATATGAGGTGAAGAGAGTGAGAAAGACTCCCCGGGGTCTACAATTACAGAGTGCAGGCAGGTTCCTAGTACATTATGAGAAGTGGAGAGTGTTTGGCCACACAACGTTGTGTATCAAGACCCAACAAATGCAGAGGAAGCTTCTCTCCACAGATATCAAAGACCAACAAGGAAGGGTCCCATTGCTAATAACCACATTCAGGTATGGGGCCAGAGTGAGTACCCACAGCTCCACATACTAGGAGAGGTAGAGCCGATTGGAAAGTGTCCTCACTGTGGCATGTGTTCCTCATCCAGCAACTGCCATTCCCATGCCAAAGCATTCCCTTCTCCCCTTTCCCTCTGGCTTGCTAAAAACTGTTGGATAGTCCCAAACTAGCCACCAAGTTCTATTTCCTTATTTGGCCACTTCCTCCTCCTAAGGCAGACTGCCAAGGTCCAGCTGTCAAAGTACTGAAGTCCAGCAAACAGAAGCTCCCTTTGGCTTACCTAATTAACATGCTCAATCAAAACAAACCAATGCATCCTAACGTGAGCTTTCCCATTTTACTTTTATGAACTGCCATTTGCCTATGGGCCATGTCTGTCTCCCGAGGTAGTCTTTTGTCTCTTTGGGGCAAATACCCATTCCCTCTCTCCTTTGTTTTCTTCACTTTCTCCCTCATCCTCTATCCCCTGTTTTTGTCTCTTATTCCCTGTACTTTGTCCCTCTGTGGCAAATAAATCTCCTTTGTGGTGAGAACTGGTCTTGTGCCAATAATTTTCCTAACAACCTCATTATCTTCCTCTGCTTGCTGGAACTCTAATAGATTAGGTGAGACAAAATCTTTTTTCTTCAGTTCACCAAGCTGTGATCTCAGAACCCTGACCCACTGAGTATGACTAGCACAAGGATCCAAGACAGAAGGCCACAAAGTGCAGCTTCAGTGCAATGCTGGCCTGAACCTTCTTTCTCTCCCAACGAAATGGGATGCTGTGGCATAACAGTTTCCTTGAGACTGAAACATTCCGCTACTCAGGCTTCAAAGCAGGAAAGTAAACAGCTCAAAATGAGTTCAAGAACTCCCTGAAACTGACCAAATCCAAAAGGCCCCTCCAGGCTATAGTAAACAGTAAAAGCTGAGCTGCAGCAAACAAGACCAGAATGTTTTTTCTAGAAGCAGAAACCAGCTGAGCTGCCACAAGAGGCGTAGGCCAACTGAGTCCCACTTGTGCTACCTGCAGCTGTGTGGTGCTGCAGCTTCCCAGCTTTCCAGAGCTGTTTGTCACCCAGGCTGGGTGGCCTGTAGTGACACAGCTGTCTTTGAGACATTTCTGCTCCTGTAAGTAACCTTCTCACTCATATTCCTGAATCAACCCTCATCATAAAACTCATTGGTTGGCTGGAGAGATGGCTCTGAGGTTAAGAGCACTGGCTGCTCCTCCAAAGGTCCTGAGTTCAATTCTCAGCACCCACATGGTGGCTTACAACCACCTATAATGAGATCTGGTGCCCTTTTCTTACCTGCAGACACAAATGCAGGCAGAATACTATATAAATAATAAAGAAATCTTAAAACAAAACAAAAAAAAAAAAAAAAAAAAACCTCATTGGTTCACCAAGTTGGACTTTGGTGGTATCCGTATTTTGGTCCGTCATGGGCTCCCTATCTGGGGAGTGTAAACTTGCCAGGAAAGGTTTTGTCACACAATACATGCAGGTAGTTTGAGGGCACCGAAACAACCAGCATCTCATGGCAGCGATGTTTCCTGTGATCAAATACTTGTTTCTCCAATCCCGTCCTCCATTCTGTATCTCATTTGGGGATCTTCTTTGGTGGAAATTCGGACAGAAGTTTCAGTGACATGTGGGAAGGTTGTGTGTTTTCCCATGCCCTCACCGCATGCATGCATGTTGTCTCCCTTCTGCCTGCAGATTTCACCATGATGGCTGTGGGAACATGCATCACTTCCACTTCTCCCTATCATGATGGTGAAGCACGTGTTCTTTTGGTTTTAGTGAACCCCTTTCTTTAACATTGATAGGTGATACTTTGTGTGCCTACAACTGCAGATTGATTGAAAAAAACAAAAAAAACTAGTGGATAGGCATTCAAACATTTAAAAGATGCATTTTCCATTCCTGAAATGTTGGAATGTGAAAAGGAACAAGTCATTGCCAAAATAGTCTAGATAGTAAGGTACATTTTAGCTACAAATTAAAAATTCTTTAAAATTTTACTTTTACATTTTATGTGTGTGAAGTTTTTGCCTGCCTGCATGTATGTATATTGTGTGTATGCCTGGTACCTACGGAAGTCAGAAGGGATGCTGTAGCACTCTGGAAGTGGGGTTACAGATGCATGTGAGCTACCATGTTAATGGTGAAACCTCCTTACCACTGAGCCATCTCTCCAGCCCTCCAGTTTTTTGTTTTGTTTTGTTTTGTTTTGTTTTGTTTTGAGACAGGATTTCTTGGTGTACCCTTGGCTGTCTTGGACTCATTCTGTAGACAAGGCTAGACTCAAACTCACGAAGATCTGCCTGCCTCTGCTTCCCTGAGTGCTGAGATTGCAGGTGTGTGCCACCGCACCCAGCTTCCCTTTAGTAATTGTTTTAGCATAAATATACCTCTAATAATGAATGAAAAAGAGATATCAAAAAGGAACCTGTCATGTGTATAGTGGCTCATGTCTGTGGCACCAACATTTGGGAGCCTGAGACAAGTCAGTCTAGAGTACAAAGTCAGCCTAGGTTATATACGGAGGCTCAGTCTCCACACTGTGCATTTATTGTTTACATCTATCTTAAATATACCCTAATGGTTCTCTAGTGAAGCCACAATTGTAAAAATAGATATGTCATTACTTGATTCACAAGAGCTTGAACAATTGTCCCTTTTCAAATTGTTCCATATATATTTACTCGTGATTCTAGAGGGTTCTGGAAGAAAAATATACATATATATATATATATATATATATATATATACACATACATAGGGTGCTTCATATATATATGTTGGGTGCTTCTTATACCTATATGCATGCACCCAGCTAGTGTCTGTTGGGAACAAGCAAAAGAAACTTATTCTAAGTATTACTATTTTGATTTCAGACTCCCTTTAACCATAGGGAGAAACTAAATTCAAGGTCCCAAGCTCTAGGGGAGCTGGGAACTCCCCAGTAGCTGAACAGCTTCTGTTGTAAGCAGACAGACAGTTGTCTGAGTCCGTTTTGTTGGTGTTGGGTTTCAGTGGAAACCAAGAAAACTCACTTCAGAGACAGAAGCTTAAAATGCAAGCTTTATTTTCTAAAGCATACACAGGGAGACAGTTTGGGATCTGAATTGAGTCCCCCAAGGGGAAGTTACATTGCAGCTAAAGGGTGAAAAACAGAAGATAAGGGGGAGGGGCTTTGGTGAGTTTTGGGGTCATCTAATCAAATTTTAACATTAGGAGTGAGCAAGGGAGTATCTGTTGGAGACTGGGCCTTACCTAGGACACCTGGCCTCAAGGCACTTATTTCCCTAGACATTTAGTCTGTAATCCAAGGTCCTTAATTCATCCTCCTGGACATTTGGTCTGGAGCTCAAGGTGAAAAGGGGTTATCTGTCTGTATTTAGAGAAGTCTTAGCCAGCAATATATTTTTTATAACTTAGGCACCGGGGTATAAATAACAGCAAGTTTTACTTTTTTTTTTTTTTTTACCACTTAACAGACAATTAGAAAAATGTTTCAAGGGGATGTCTCAGCAAGCTTTGGAATGTGGGCCTAGTTTGTCCCTACTAACAAAATGGGGGAGCAAAATGAAAGAGTTGCTTTAGAGAAGGCTGGGCTCTGGCAGGCACCTCCTTACACTGGCAGGGTCAACTAAGTTCATGTTCCCAGGCCCAGGAACCTACTCCTATCTTGATTGATGGAAACTTCCTTGCTCAACCACTTATGTCAAAATAGGATTGGACAATGCTACAGCCTACCTCAATCCCCTCCCTTTAGAGATTCATCCTTTAAATATGCTGTACAACATCCCTTCAGAGTTGCAGTTCAGCTTTTGAGTCTGTTCTGTAACCCTGATCTACCAGTAGCAGCTTGAATGAAATATTTTTTGTCTTCTGCATTGAGCTGGTGTTTGGGTTATTTTGGATTTAAATGAACCCCCAACAGTATACAAAACACAGGCAGGAACATTTGTGTCGCCACATAGCATTTTTTGCCCTACGTCCATTTCCATTTCAGGAGAGTTAGGTTCTGCACTGAAGATGTCATAGTCTGTTACTCAGCAGAGATGTCAGGAGGCACATGGATAATGGACATATCTCTGAGAAAGGTTTTCCACAGCTCTATTATACTCATACTTAGAACCTGACCACAGGGCCCAATCCCTGGGGAAAATGTGCTAGATTTCTGTGTTTTCCTTTTCATAGGTTCTGCTACTTTGGGCAGCTGACAGGGAAACTCCTGTATTGAACAGAAAAATTACTTTCTCAGATTGGATAAAGCTTCCATTTTTTTTTCACCTCAGGAAAGTCTTTTCAAATGGGCTTATCAGACTTGAAAGAGAGGCCTTGTGCTAGGCTCTGAAACTAGAACAGTCCATCACATCAAATTAAAGTCATAGGAAGATTCTCTCTTTTTGTAGCTAGAGGTTGCATACATAATCCTTCTGATAATTGTCTATTCAAGGGTGGAGTGGCTGAGGAGGTTAGGGAGTGATGTCTGGGGGCATAGGACCACACAGAAATTACCCTCCCAAACCTTTAGCCTGTATCAGTTTGCTCAGAGAACACCTCAGTAACTCCCTTTACAGATATGAACTTGTAAATCTAGAAGGCTGTGTGAATTAATTGCCTGTATAGCAATTTGATCCTGCACATAATTGCCCAATTACCAGAATGGTATTTTGGTTCTCTCTGTGTACTGTATGTTATAAGTCCCTTTTAGTCTGTAACATATTTTGGAAATGGTCTGCAAGAGTACAAATGAGCTTTGAAGCACCAGCCAGCTTAAGAAAGGGTTCAGATTATATAATTTAAAAATTAATTTCTCTTTTGAATGCTTTCTACTCCATAGCATTTTATAAGTATTTACAATGTAATTTGAGCCTGATTTTGTTCATCCCACAAACATCTCTCTTGACTGACTTCATTCTCTACTGTTCCTATGGTAACAGATTATGTGTGTGATGCTGAGAGGAAATGAGTTTTGTGCAAGTGGAAATAAAAATAATAATAATAATAATAATAATAATAATAATAATGGTCCAATAGTAAAACAGAGAGTTCTTGGTTAGGGAGGAGTCATTAGTGTTCTCCTTTCTCACAGCTACACTATGAAAGTTGCTGAGTGTTTGGAAGTTCAACATCACATCTTAACCCAGATTTGAAACTATCTGTCAAGGCAGCATACAATGCAAACAAATAGGAAATTCAGTCTCTTGCATTTATATATATGATTCCATGAAATGTGGTCTTGGAAAAAACAACTCAAATGAAATATCTAGAAACATCGGGTTCAGTTATCAGCTGCTATTGGAGCAAACCTGGCCCTTCAGGGGCCCTTGTTGGAGGGAACAGATAGCTAGCAGATTCTCTCCTCTCTATGGAAGTTCCTCCAGACTACTTTTCTCTGGCCACCTCCAAGACTTACTTTGTTTCCACTACCGTTACCCCAGAACATCTCCTGCAGCAGCTGCCCCCAAGTATGAGTGCTGAACAACAGGGAACCTAAAACTTCTACCTGCTTTCCATTGATTGATGCTTTCAGG
The DNA here is from genome assembly GCF_030254825.1 of Meriones unguiculatus. Taxonomy (NCBI): domain Eukaryota; kingdom Metazoa; phylum Chordata; class Mammalia; order Rodentia; family Muridae; genus Meriones; species Meriones unguiculatus. The sequence continues at coordinate 77,378,257 of NC_083369.1, read as the reverse complement.
CTCATGAATGCTACTAAGCCTGTGCAGGATTTCCAAGAGGGACCACAAAAAAAAAAAAAAAAAAGGCCAAAGCCTGTAAAAATTCTGCAGAGAGGCCTAAGGCTAGACAGAAGACTACATGGAAACTACATGGCCTAAAAGACTAAGTCAGCAGCATATGTCTTCCCCTGGTGTACTAGATGGAATACAACAAGGCCAGAGAGGGCCAGAGACAATAGACCCTGCTTGGAGCACAAGCCTTACCTGTTTTAGCAACCCTTCTTAGGGCTCCCCAGAAAAATGGTACATTACCTGAGCCACACTGAAAACAGCAACCTCCTGAATCTAGGAGTATACCAATAGAGAACAGGTGCCTCTCTATATAACTCCTTCCCCAATATGAGAGTATCCTTACAGATAAGTGGAGCTAAGTGTAGATACTGTACTTGGGCTGGCTGGGTTCTTAATGTCCAGTGTTTTTTCTCACTTCTTGTGACTCTGAACCCCTGTAGTCCCCTCTGACCCTATGGATGGGGATCCTGAGCAGAAAGAGAAGCTGCTAGAGTTGCAGAACTTCAATGTGTAGCTTTCCTATCCTTCTGGAGGTGTGGGTGTGAGTGTGGGAGGATGTGTCCTCATACCTTCCCATCTGTGCCTATTCTCTCAATGTCCTTTAACCATCCCCTCTGAGGAGAATACTGGGAACACTGTAGGGATCAGGGAGAAGGTAGAAAGGGTCTTAAGAGTTTATATTCTCTCTTACCTTGTTTATGGAAAAAGTACCCCCAAGTTCCAGGAGTTCAGACAGACATAGAAGCCAAGATGGTGGGGTTGAGATAGCTGGGCCAAAGACTGAGGGTATATTTGGTCAGAATTGCAGCAAATATATGATGGCTCATCATCACTGGTGGAGTAGGAGCATTGTGGACTAGTGCTGTACCCTAGTACAGTGAAATCTATTTTATAAGAGGAAGCAGCCTGGAGGTGTTAGAGGGGGATAGAAATACTGATATACAGGTCCCTACTCCTGCAGTTCCAGATAGGGGTCATAGTCATTGGCTAAGCTTTCTTTTGCCTTGTGCCTATATCCAGTGACACTCAGCTTACTAGGCAACAGATCACCTGGCCTGAGTTCACCTGGATTTCCAAAGTCCTCTGACCGTAGCTGTGATTTTTGCAAGTTTTGAGGTGGTCTGGGATATAATATTAGGGAGTCTTGCTCTCTTTCCCTCCTGAATACTACTATTTTCATAGTTTCCTTGTCACCTGTATATCACAACTTCTTTTCTATTGATTAGTAGAAATAAATCTGATCTTCCAAGTGTCTAGTGAAGCCTCAAGGCAAGAAGAGGGAGCGCAGAAGCAAAACTCTTGCCAGGAGAATGTCCACAATAGAGATTGGGGAAGTGTGGAAGAAAGGAAACACAGAAAATTCTTGGGAGGTCTTTATGGAGGAAGCTTCTGTTTCCTCTATTTCAATTCCTGAACTGTCCAAGAATTTTCATTCATTCAAAGGAAAACAGGAAATAGCTAGGCAAAATGCATGTTAGAGAAGCTGATACCAACATAAATATTCAAAAGGAAATTATGAAAAGTTGGAAGGCATTTCTAAGGCAAACTGAACTTGAAAAACTAAGTACACCATTGAATATGAAATGTCATTTTTATTTGTATGTGCATGTTCTTGTGCATGGATGAATATTGTTGGTGTGAGTTCATACTTGTATTGCTTAATGGACATGGAGAGTAAGGACAAGTTTTGGTGTCATTCTTCAGGTGTAATCCACATTCTTTTTTATTTTTATTAAAAATAGATTCATCTCTTGAACAATACATCTTGACCACAGTTTTCGCTCCCTCCACTCCTCCCAGACCCTACCCCCCTCCCCACCTCTCCTAGATCCACTCACACTTTGTTTCCTCCTCAGGAAGGAGCAGGCCTTCAAGGGATGACAGTCAAACAGGACAAAACAAGATACAATAAGACAAGGCTCCCTATATTGAGGCTGAGCAAGGCAACTCAATAGGAGGAAAGGAGTCCCAAGAGCAGAAAAAAAAGAGTCAGAGACACAACTGCTCCCACTGTTAGGATTTCCACAAAACAATCAAGATAACAGACCTAATATATATGCAGAGGACCTGGTGCAGACCCATATAGGCCCTGTGATTGCTGATTCAGTCTCTGTGAGCCCATATGAATCCTGCATAGTTGATTCAATGGGCCATGTTCTGGTGTCCTCCATCTGCTCTGACAGGCCACATTTTTTTTTCATTTTTTATTTTTATTAATTACAGTGTATTTACTTTGTATCCCACCTATAGCTCCATCCCTCCTCCCTCCCAATCCCACCTTCCCTCTCCTTTCTCCCCTCATGTCCCTCCCCAAGTCCACTGATAGCAGAGGTCCTCCTCTCCTTCCTTCTGATCCTAGTCTATCTGGTTTCATCAGGACTGGCTGCATTGTGATCCTCTGTGGTCTGGTAAGGGCAAACACCCCTCAGCAGGAGGTGATCAAAGAGCAGGCCAATCAGTTCATGTCAGAGGCAGTCCCTGTTCCCATTACTATGACACCCACTTGGACACTGAACTACCATGGGCTACATCTGTGCAGGGGTTCTAGGTTACCTCCATGCATGGGCCTTGGTTGGACTATTAGTCTCAAAAAAGACCCCTGAGGCCACAGTTTTTGAGACAAGTTTTCTTACAGGCCTTCTGTACCTCCTCCTCAGCTTGCTGTGATTCTATAGAAGTCACTTGGTCACTCTGCTTTATTTTCCCCATGTATAAGATGAGGGTATGAACGTATCTTCTAACCTCTGACTCAAAATCAGTGAAACATGTAATGAATGCACTGGCTGGCCACACGCTTTGCTTGTTTTCATATTAGAATTATCTTAAAACACAGAAGCAAATTTGTCTAACTAAACCATTCTTGAAGTGCATAATTCAACAGTGTGTATTTTCAAGTTGTTTTTGGACAGGTTTCTGGTAGTTTGTTGTGGTAATTTTAAAAATACATGCTAATAATGCTTATTATTACACTATAATTATTATAGGTATTATCTAATCCTCTATCACAATCAATAAAGACACAGACACCTGTTAAATTTTAGATTAGTCTTATTTCACCTTGGGCTGGGCAGGTAATTCCACCTATGTTATCTTATTATCTTCTAGCCCCCATCCCACACCTTCTGCTTTAACCATTTCTATCTAGACTACTTTTCATCCATAATCCCAAAATATTTGCTCATATTTTTCATCTGGGCCATTCTTTTACATACTATTGTCAAAGTCCTTCTTCCCAGCCCATATGGTTCCTTTTCTTTTGATTTATTCTGTTTATTACATTTTTATTTTTTATATTAATTACAGTTTATTCATTTTGTATCCCAGCTGTAGCCCTCTCTCTCAATCCCTCCTAATCTCACCCTCCCTCCTTCATATTCTTTCCATACCCCTCTCCAAGTCCACTGATAGGGGAGGTCCTCCTCTCCTTCCATCTGACCCTAGCTTATCAGGTCTCATCAGAATTGGATGCATTATCCTCCTCTGAGGCCTGGCAAGGATGCTCTACCCTCAGGGAGGGTGATCAAAGAGCTAGCCACTGAATTCCTGTCAGAGGCAGTCCCTGTTCCACTTAGTAGGGAACACGCTTGGATACAGAGCTGCCATGGGCTACATCTGTGCTAGGGTTCTAGGTTATCTCCATGCATGGTCCTTGGTTGGAGGATCAGTCTCAAAAAAGACCCCTGTCTCCAGATATTTTGGTTCTGTTGTGCACCTTGTGGAGCTCCTGTTGTCTCCAGGCAAATGGTGGGAACTAGAAAAGATGATCCTGAGTGAGGTATCCCAGAAACAGAAAGATACACACAGTATATACTTATAAGTGGATACTAGACACAAAATATAGGATAAACCTACAAAAATCAGTACACCTAAAGAAGCTAAGTGAGAAGGAAGACCCTGTGTAAGATGCTCAAAAAGAAAGACAAACGGGATGGACACTGGAAGAAAGAGAAAACAGGAACCAGGACAGGAGCCTATTACAGAGGGCCTCTGAAAGACTGCCCAGCAGTGTATCAAAGCAGATGCTGAGACTCATAACCAAACTTTGGGCAGAGCGCAGGGAATCTTATGAGAGAAGGAGGAGATAGTAAGACCTGGTTTTGTTTCTATCTCCAGGCAACTCAGCTTTTTTCTTTCTCCTCCACCTTCTTTCCTTTTCGTGATCCTCACTTGTCCGTCAAAGCCCAAGAACCTTGGCCATACTTACCCCATCCACCTTGCGGAGGTGTGTTGGCATTTTATTGGCCAAACAGAGAGGTAAGGTTTACAGTGTCATGTCATTTGAGGTACTTGAGTGTCTGTTTGTGAAAATGAGCAAGCTGACCTCAGGGAAGAAAGCAATTAACATTAGAATAGATAGCACCAGACCAACGCCCAACAGAAGTCTTTTTCTGTTGCCAAACACAAATGCATACCCAATCAATACATACTATTTCCCCTTGCTGGATAGTCCAAGGCTACAACTATGTTTTTTCATCTCCTTAATCTGACTCCTTTAGCTATATCACATGAAGAAAATCATGCAGAACATGTGCTTTTTAGGCTACTGTGTTTTACTTAATAGAATCTCCTCAAGACTCATTAATGTGCTCACTCACAACTGTATTTCTCCATTCTCAAGGCTGGATAATACCCCAATGGGATCTTTGCAAAGATGCCATGTGTTTTCTTTTATCAGCATCTGTGGAAGGTTATCTGGGTTCGTGTAGTCTTGAAGACCATCTGAATTTTCCTCTGTTGCTCTGAATCATGGTGGGCAAACCCCTTTCAATGCTAAGCTTTGGGTGTTTGCAGGCTATACCCAGAAATTAAGTTGCTAGGCAGTACATTACTGCTTTGAACACTCATTGAATCTCTTCGCTCCTGGGGATTGTTGGCAAGACAGCCTAGCTTACTTGGTGATCTCTAGGCCAGTGGGAAATTTTGTATCAAAAAAATAATTTTTTTTTAAAGAGCTGGTTCATCGCATAAAAGTGCTTAGCAAACTAGCCTGAGTATTTGAGTTTTTTTTCCTCAGACCCTCTCAAAGCCAGATCCAAAGGTGGGCATCTGAAATCCCAGCATACATACAGGGAGATAACTCACAGAGACAGGAAAATTGACTGCAAGTTGTTAGGCCTTGTCCAACAAAGAAGCAAACACAGTTCAGAAACACAAGAGACACTGCCTTGAATATCAGAGGTCAAAAAGAGACTCCTAAAACTTGTTGCCTAACATCTACCATTCACACATGTTCCTGCCCTACTACTCTCCCTTTCTCTTCATACCCCTCTCTCTCCCTGGTCCCATTCTCTGTCACATGCCCAACACACACTCACATACACTCATAGTCACACACACAAATAAATGAAATAAACTATGAAAAACAAGGTGAGGAGGTCTCCTGAGTAATGACAGCCAAGTGAATCTTCCTGCATTCTTTCTTCCACAACCACGAACATGCACACACCACACAAAATTTCACAGCTAAAAATGAATAAACCTGGAAGCAAGCACATATACTATAGTCAATTATAGTTCTCTCTGTGTGTTTCTTTTCTTTTCTTTTTTGTTTTTGGTGGTTTTTTAATTAAATTATTTTTATTAGTTACGGTTTTTTTACTTTATATCCCAGCTGTAGCCTCCTCCCTCATTTCCTCCGTATCCCAACCTCCCTCCCTCATCTCCTCCCTGTTCTTCTCTAAGTCCACTGATAGGGGAGGTCCTCCTCCCCTTCCATCTGACCTAGGTTATCAGGTCTCTTCAGGACTGGCTGCAGTGTCCCCCTCTGTGGGTTCTTTTTTTTTTTTTTTTTGACAGGGTTTCTCTGTGTAGCCTTGGGTGTTCTGGACTCACTTTGTAGAACAGGTTGGCCTCAAACTCAACAGAGATCTGCTTGCCTCTGTCTCCCTAAGTGCTGGGATTACAGGCATGCGCCACCACACCCTGCTCATATCTCTCAACTAGAGTTTATGATTAGAATTTTAATTGCTTTAATTATGCATGTGAGCATAACACAACAACTGAACATGTGGAGAAGAAAGTTTGGGAGACTCCAACCTGTCTTTCCATCATGTGGGGCCCAGGGATTGAAACAGGTCTTCAGGAATGTCATCTTGTCCCTTTATCCCTTGAGCAATCTCACTGGCTACACTAGGGTATTCTTTTTTTTTTTCATTTCTTAATTTAATTTTATTTTTTATTATTAGTTACATTTTAGTAACTCTGTATCCCAGGTGTATCCCGCTCCCTTATTCCCTCCCAATCCCACCCTCCCTCCCTCAGCTCCTTCTTGCCCCTTTTCAAGTCCACTGCTTGGGAAGGACCTCTGGTTTATCCAGGTATCTTCAGGACTGGCTGCAAAGCCCTCCTCTGTGGCCTAGCAGGACTGCTCCTCCCTTGGGGGGTGGGGAGGTCAAAGAGCCTGCCATTGAATTCCTGTCAGAGATAGTCCCTGTTCCCCTTAAGATGGGAAACCAATTGGTTACTGAGCTACCACGGGCTTCATCCAAGCAGAGGTTCTAGGTTATACCCATACATGGTCCTTGGTGGAGTGTTAGTCTCAGAAAAGACCCCTGTGCCCAGATATATTTGGTCCTTGTGAAGCTCTTGTCCTTTCCACGTCATACTAACTCCTCTTCTGCCAAAGGTTTGGTTGTTTGCTCAAGTACACAACAAGGACATTTGCTCAACCATGTTTGTAGCAGCTTTATTTGTAATAGCCAGAACCTGGAAACAACCCAGATGTCCATCAATGGAGGAATGGATTCAGAAATTGTGGTATTTTTACACAATGGAATACTACTCAGCAATCAAAAAGGAGGAAATCATGAAATTTGCAGGCAAATGGTAGGATCTAGAAAAGATCATTCTGAGTGAAGTATCCCAGAAGGAGAAAGACAAACATGGAATATACTCGCTTATATAGACCTACAAGATATGATAAACATAATGAAATCTATACACCTAAAGGAGATAAACAAGAAAGCAGACACGGGGTAAGATGATCAATCCTCACTTAGAAAGACAAATGGGATGTGCATTGGACGTATGACAGGAGTCTACCGCAGAAGGCATCTGAATGACTCTACCTAACAGTGTTTCAAAACAGATACTAGGGAGTTCTTAAAACAACCCTTAAAGTTTTGACAAGATGACGACTTCTGAAGAGTTCTCTCTGTGAAAAACATGATGAAAGGAGTATTTGCTGAGTTGGGGCTAAGATAGCAAAATAAAAATGTGGACAAATCGCACAGGTGCACTTTCCTGGGGGTGGGGTGGGGTGGTAAATTAGCTCTACCCATCCCCCATGTTTCACGCTCCTTATTTTGGTGTGGACAGACTGCTGTTTTGTGACAAATGTTTGCTTCTTGGGCACACACAACTACTACTGCTACCAGTGCCCAGTGCTCATCTTCATGGCTTCCTGATTCTGTCCACATTACCATGCCCGAGACTGTCTTCTTCACAGAAACCCTGTGAGGATGCAGTAGCTATAACACTGATCACAGAAGTCCCAGGAAAGGTCCTGACAGGCACCCAGGAGGCTGCAAAAGAGTGTGAAGCAAGGGGCAGTACTTCCCATGAATGCCACAGAGGCGGAGTCTCCCCTTGTTCTGCCTGCCAGGCAGCGTGTCTCCACTCTGTGTTCCTGCCTCCTCACCTGCCCTGAGCTGCCTTTTGTAGAAAGACAGCCTTTTCTGTGCAGGACACACCCAAGGAATAAATGGGTCATTCTGCACTTTATTATTAATGTAAGGTAAGACGGATAGGGATGTCCTGGTCAGCATGGCTGTCAGAGTTCTGGTGTCACCAGAAGAACCCGTCCCCCACTTGCTCCTGGAGAATGAAGATTCTCTTGGACTCCACTAAAGTCTTCATGCGAAGGCTGTCCTGGGTAGGAGGGATGTTTATGCCCTTTAGTATTTTCCTCTGGTTCCTCCTCAGTTTCGCTCTCTTATTGTTAAACCAATCCTAAAATCATAGGGAGACAGGGATTAGATTAATATATTTAGCAGTTGCTGCTCTGATGAGAAAACACATCATGTAGCCTCATTTTCCCCCACAAATCTCTTTTGAAACCACAGGCAGTTTTAAGTGCTCAAATGCTTTGCATGGCTGCAGCTATATTAGTCCAGGTCAAGGACTGGCCTCCAGTTTCTTAGTTCCTTGTTTATATGTCCCTAAGACAAAAGTAAAGAAAAATATGTAGCACATAATATCACACCCTTTATTCTGCACAGCATTACCCAATTAGAGCCATGTGCTAAGCTCTGTGCATAGGCTTACAGTCATACTTTAAAAAAATTTTTCCTTAGACAAGCTCTTGTGCATGCCAAGGTGCTCGTGAACTCCCTTTGTAACCAAAAAAATGACCCTTTTCCACCTTAGTGGGAATTTTGGGGCAATATTTTTTCTGGACACAATATATAATGGCAGAAACTTAAATTTAGAACTACCATTATCCCGATCACCCTCTCAAAACTTTCTAAAAGAAATGAAGAAATTTACTATCTCAGACTTAGGCTTTCTATCCACATTTGTCACACCTAATGTGAACAGGGGGTTAGTTTATGAAAGTGTATTTTATAGCTCAATTATTCCATTTCCCTCATATTTTTCATTCATTCATTTCTTTCTTTCTTTTTTTTTTCTTCTTCTTCTTCTTCTTCTTCTTCTTCTTCTTCTTCTTCTTCTTCTTCTTCTTCTTCCTCTCATTTCTCTTTTTAAGACAGAGTCTCTTTGCATAGCCTTGGGTATCCTGGACTCACTTTGTAGACCAGGCTGGCCTTGAACTCTAAGAAATATGCTTGCCTCTGCCTCCCAGAGTGCTTGGATTACAGGAGTGTGTCACTGCTCCAAGCCATTCATTAATTCTTTTAGTGAGTGCATATGTGAGCTATTGCCACCAGATTCTCCAGCAATCACATAATTATTTCCAAGTCACCGTGAGTTTCAAAATGATGCATTATAGAATACCCTTGTGAAGGTCTCTTGTGTGCCACAGGGAGTCATATGTTAATTATAGGTTGTATATGTGTATATCACATTTATGTCCAAAATATATATGTACACACACACACACACACGCACACACACACACACACACAGAGAGAGAGAGAGGGAGGGATAGAGAGAGAGAGAGAGGTGAAGATGCTATTTATTTTGTTTGGCTTTTACTTCAGGGATGCATATGAATGCCAATCATGGGGTAGACACAACCTGCTAAAATTTTCCTTTGTCCAGTTTCTGCTTGCCAAGGTCCAAATCTTGTTTTCCAGCATAAAACCACCAAGAAAAATACAACAATTAAAGGACAATAAAAATATGGCAATTGCACAGGCCTAGAACAAGGCCATACATGTCCTGAGGCAGGTCTGAGATCAGCACCCTACTAAACAACATAGGCAAGATGACTGACCTGTACTTTCTGTTCTTCCACATTCATGAGCTCTGCCAGTTCTTTCCTGTGGAGAGAAAAAGACAGATACTTAGTATTCCATACTAAGTATCATAGGCAGAAAATGAACACAATGTGTATACTCCGTGCATATTTTAAAATTTAGCATCTTGTTCTCCATAATTATATTTAATTCTGCTGCAGTCTCTCTGCAGGAGGCCCTCCTCCCAGCCCACCCTAAATCCCCTTAGGGAACTCAGCCTCCTGGTGCACAACAATTCTACCAATCGTACTTGGTAGATGTAGTTAACTCACAGTAGCCACAGTTGTATAGGACCGAAAAGCCCACCCCAAAAAGATGGCACCAGATGTCTATACCAAGAAACACCTAAAACATCATAACTTCTGTTACCTATATCACAGCATCAAAACACAAACACGAATCAATATGACAACGCTCACTTTATTGTGTTAGGCTATAAGTAAAACAATTTAGCTGAAGTACGAGACAAGGACTTTAAAACACCAAATATTAATATGTTCAAAAACCTTAAAGAGGATATCAGTAAATGCTTTAAAGACCGTGAAAACACAAACAGTTGAATTAAATAGTGAAAACAATTCAAGACTTGAAAGTAGAAAGAGAAATAGAGTAATTGAAGAAAATCCAAAATGATATAAAAATGGAAATGAAAACTTAGGGTGCCAAACAAAAACCTCATATGTAAGCCTCAGCAACAGATAAAAAGACGTAGAAGATAAAAAAAAAAATCAAGCTACAAATAGCTCAGGAAATGTGGGACAATATTGAAACACCACAACTATCAATAATAGGTATAGAGAAGGAGAAAAGACCCAGGTAAAGGGCACAGAAATATTTCCAACAAAACCATAAAAGAAAATGTACTCACTTTAAAGAGAGAGATGCTTATCAAGGCACAAGAAGTATACAAAACACCAAATAGACTGGACTAGAAAACAAACTCTCCACAATATATAATTATCAAAACACTGAATATACAGAACAAACATAGAGTATTTAAAGCTGCAAGGGAAATGTCACATATAAAGGTGAGCCCATTCAAATAAGAAATGACCTTTGTATGGAGAGTTTGAAAGCCAGAAAGGAGTGAATCAATGTTTTAGAAGTTCTAAGAGACAGATGCCAGCTCAGACTACTAGACCCAGCAAATCTCAATTCTATTAATCAGAGTTGAGAGAGAAAGGGGAAAAAAAACTTTTCAAGATAAAAACAAACAATTTCTGCTACCCATCCAGCTTTACAGAAGGCACTAAAAGGAAACTTCAGTCTAAAGAGAAAGTTAAGTATACCCAAGAGGACACAAGGAATAAATAATCCCAGAACAGTTCATCAAAAGAGAGAAAAATCCATACCACCAAAACAAAATAACAGTAATCAATAAATACTGATCATTAATAACTCTATATTAATGGTCTATACTACTTCCCCCCAAAAGATACAAGCTAATAGTTCTGATAAGAAAATGGGATTCATTTTTCTGCTGCATTCAAGAAACACATCACACCACAAGACAGATGGAAAATGGTATTCCAAGCAAATGGAATCAAGAAGCAGACAGGTATAAAAAACAGACTTCAAAACTAATCAGAAAAAGAGAAAAAAAAAAGAAACTAACCAGAAGAGAGAGGAAAACACACTACACAGCCATTAAAGGAAAAAAAAATCTGCCAGGAAAAATAAATTACAAGGACATCCAAATTCATGAAGGAAACAACTGCAGTCACATATTAACATAGTGATGGTAAGCCATTTCAATACCAATTATCACTAACAGGCAGGTCATCTAAACAAAAACTGAACAGAAACTCTTAATTAACATTTTATCACTAATTTACTAAACCAGCCAAGTCCCTAACAATGGTCTATAAACATAATTCCCTATACACACAAGTAAGTGTATTCCTCTCACTCTTCGTCAAGGAAGCTTCTCTTTGCCGCAGATAGAGACCATTACAGAAAACCCACAACTAATCAAATTGCAGAGTTGTGGAGTTCATTCTCAACCAATGCATCTATAAAAGACTCCAACACCTTAGGCAAGCTGAGAAAGAATAACACCAGTGAGCATGCCAAACTGGATGGGGAGAAGCCCATGAGGCCTCAGGCCTACACAAAGAAATATAAGCAACCGAGGAAGACTAGGAATGGGAGAGGTGGCTTTCCCTAAGAGAAAGCACATCAATTGGATGTTTAATGCTAAACATCCCCCAAAACATACATACAGGTAACATTATATGGAAAAAGGTTCTATTTAGGAATATATAAGTATGCATACACACACACACACACACATACACATGCAATAACAATTAGGTTTTTTTTTTTTTTAAAAAAAAGAGGCTGTGGATTTGAAGGAGAGTGGGAAGAGGTATATGGGAGAGTTCAGAGGGAGAAATGTTGTAATTAAATCATAATCTCAAAAATAAAATAATGTAAAAAAGGAAAAACTGTAATAAATCAAGTGGACCTAACTTAACAACTACAGAACACTCTACCCAAATACTGAACAATATTAGTCTTTCTTTCTTTATTCTCAGCATCTCATGGAACAGACTCCAAAACAGATCACTAGGACACAAAGTAAGTCTCAGTAGACACAAGAACTTTGCAATGACAACCTGCATCCCATCTGACTACTGCAGATTAAAGCTGGATATCAACAATAGAAATGGCAGAAAGCATATGAAGTCATGGAAACTTAACAACTCACCGCTGAATGAAAACAGGGTCAAGACAAAAGTTAAGGAGGAATTTAACTTGCCTCATTGCATCCTCGTATCTGTAGGATGCAATGAGGCAAGTTAATAGTATTAGGTGCCTATGTAAAAAAATTGAGAAATCCCATACTAATAACTTAAAGACACACTTGAAAGCTCTAGAAAAACAAGGAATAATGCCCAAAAAGAATGGACAGGAGATCCAAGCTGGTAGCACCCAGAGCACACTATTTCTGATGAGCAAACTGTGGGCCCTAAAACATCAGCGATTTTGTTTCCCAAGTGAGAAAAGACCCCACAGTGTGGGAAGCAATCGAGTTCAATCTCAAGTCACCCAGCTAAACCCCAGAAGAGTTCCCAGGTTCCACAGGTGGGTCCTGGTAGGTGTACGGTAGCCAGCTCAGAGCCACAGGTCTGTGTGTTCTGATCACCATCCCACACTGAACTGTGGGTTGGCCCCACACCACCAGAGACTGGGTTTTCCAGTCAAGAGAAAACCCCACAGTGAAGGAAGCAATCAGGGCCTACAGACCTCAGGTCACCCAGACAACCCCCAGAAAAGGTCCCAAGATCAGGCAGGTGCTCAGTCACCAAGCTCAGAACCACAGGCCTACACATGCTACTCACCATCCCAGGCAGAATTGTGGGCCCCCAAACACCAGAGACTGGATTTCCCTGTCAGGAGGAACCCCCATGGTGAAGGAAATACCAGATCTGACCTCAGGGCACCCAGGCAACACCCCCCACAAAAAAAGTTCCCAGAAGAATTCCCAGGTTCTTGCAGGCACTCAGTCGCTAGTGCTGAGCCTGCTTGCTCTACTCACCATCCCAGACTGAACTGTGGACCCCCAAACACCAGAGATTGTGTCTCTCTGTTGGGAAGAAACACTATGGTGGGGGAAACATCAGGTCTGACCTCAGGACACCTGGCTAATCCCCAGAAAAGTTCCAGAGTTCCGAAAGGCCTGCCACATGCCTGAGTGCTGCGCTCACCTGCTACTGATTACCGCTTGGGTACTGAACTCCAACCTTAGACCTACAGAAACCTAAGACCCACGGGATCAGCCCCCAGATGCTGCTCCAAAGTGCAACCTGTCTCCCTAGCCAAACTGAAAAAATCTCGGGGCTTCCTGGTTCTTCAAGAGGGCTGTGCCCAGCAAACACAGTGTAAGAGCAGCAGCAGCTCACTAAATTCAGAGCAAGAAACCCAGTGGCAGGGCAGCTGTCTCCAGGACTTCTCCTGGTGAGAGGGAAGCCTCTGGACTCCCAACGAGCACAGTTATCCCACAGGTACATACACCCGAGGAGAGCTGTGGCAATACTCAAGCTATTAAAAACAATGAAATCAGGAAATTTGCAGGCAAATGGTGGGAACTAGAAAAGATTATCCTGAGTGAGATAACCCAGAAACAGAAAGACAGGCATGGTATACACTCATTTATAAGTGGATATTAGCCATATAATATAAGTTAGCCATCTACAGAGCTAAAGAAGCCATAAACTAAAGAGAACCCATGGGAAGACGCTTAAATCTCAGTCAGAATGGCAAACAGGATAGACACCAGAAGCAGTGGAAGAGAGGAAACAGGATGGGAACCTACCATAGATGTCCTCTGAAAGGCTCCACCCAATAGGGGAATAGAAGCAGATGCTGAGACTCACGGCCAAACTTTGGGCAGAGTGTAGGGAATCTATGGAAGAGGAGGGAGGTGGGGATAGAGAGTGATGGAGGGGACAGGAGCCCCACAAGGAGACAAACAAAGCTAAGGGATCTGAGCCAAGTGGGTTCCTTCCCAGACTTATGTAGCAATCAAGGACCATGCATGGAAAGGACCTAGACCACACGCTCAGATGTGGCTGATTGGCAGCTAAGTCTCCATATGGGTCTCCAAGAAAGGGGATCAGGGACTGCATCTGTCATGAACTCGGTTGCCTACTCTTTGATCACTTGGCCCTGGTGATAAGGCCTTCCCAGGCCAGGGAGGAAGAGGATCAAGGCAGTCCTGAGGAGACTTGATAAGCTATGCACAGATTGCAAATGGTGTAGAACTCCCCTTTTCAGTGGACTAGGGGAAGGGGATAAGTGATGAAGAGGGAGGAAGTGTGGGACTGGGGCGAGTTGAGGGAGAGGGTTTCAATGGGGATATGTAATGAATAAATTGGGAAAAAATGTAAATTAAAGAAAAACAGAAGCAAGGAGATTGTGGGGGGCAACTTTAATTAAGCAAGAAAATCACTCATATGTACTGGCAAAGTAAAGTCTGTAAGGATGTGGTTTTTCAATCCTACTTTCCAGATTATGTAATACTGATTAGGTTCATTGCAGCCATGAATTTGTTCTTTTTGAGTTCACCATAAATATAATACTGAAGTATGTTTGTTTATGACTTGTCCATTTTTTCCAATGACTATTGTCACGAAACAAATCTGCCCAAATTTGGCTGAATATAATGAATATGCTCATTGAAAAAAAAAGAATAGAGAGAAATACATCATTTAACTCAGGACTGAAATTAATGTGTTAGAAATAATAATAATAAAACTTACAAAGAACCAATGAAACAAAAAGTTGGTTTATTGAAAAAATAATCAATAAAATGAACAAATCTTTGGCTAAACTAACCAAACAACAGAAAAAGAGGATCCAAATAATTAAATTAGAGATGAAAAGGGAAAAACTACAACAGACACTAAGGAAATTTTTAGAATCATAAAACTTCTACAATTATGTATTCCATCAAACTGGAAAATTGTAAAGATGTGAATGAATTTCTTGATATACACAACTTACCAAAATTAAATCAATATGAAACAACAGTTTAAATTCCTGGAGAAATAGAAGTAGTATTTAAAAATCTCATTAGCCTACTTGGACAATAAACTGCCATGAGCTACATCAGCGCAGGGGTTCTAGGTTATCTCCATGCTTGGTACTTGGTTAGAGTATGAGTCTCTGGGAAGACCCCTGTGTTCAAATTTTCTGGGACTGCCTCTGACATAACCTGATTGGCCTGATCTTTGATCACCTCCCCCTGAGCGGGGAGCAGCCTTACCAGGCCACAGAAGATGACAATGCAGTCACTCCTGATGAGATCTGATAGACTAAGATCAGAAGGAAGGAGAGGAGGACCTCCCCTATCAGTGGACTTGGGGAGGGGCATGCGTGAAGAAAAAGGAGGTAGGGTGGGACTGAGAGGGGACGAGGGAGGAGCTTATAGGGGGATACAAAACGAATAAAGTGTAATTAATAAAATAAAATTAAATTTAAAAAAATCTCCCTAGCACAAAAAATCCCAGGGCCAGATAGATTCAGTACAGAATTCTAGCAGACCTTCAAAGAAGAACTAACACTAATACTTCTCAAATTACCCTGCAAAATAAAACTTAAAAGAACATTGTATAATTCTTTTTTATGAAGCCACTATCACCTTAATAACAAAACAACACAAAGACCCAGAAAAAAATAAAAAAAATCACAGACCAATATCCTTTACGAATACACATGCAAAAATTCTTAATAAAATATTTGCAAACTAAATTCAAGAACACACCAAAAAAGACCATCTATCATGATCAAATTGACTTTATCTCAGAGATGCAGGGATGATTCAACATACTTGAATCAATAAACATAATCCACCACACAAACAGACTAAAAGACAAAAAGAACATGATTAATTCATTAGGTGCAGAAAGGGTCTGTGATAAAACCCACACCTCTTCATAATAAACGTTCTGAAGAAAATAAAGATACAAGAGACATACCTCAACATAATAAAGACAGTTTACAGTACTCCTAACCACCAACAATAAGCCACATAGAGAAAAACTCAGTTTCTCATCAAATCAGGAACAAGACAAGGTTATCTACTCTCTCCATACCTATCAACATAGTATTTGATGTCTTAGCTAAAACCATAGGACAACTGAAGGAGATTGAGGGGATACAATTTTTTGGGGGGGAGGGGTCAAGACAAGGTTTTTCTGTGTAGCTTGGCTGTCCTGGACTCATTTTGCAGACCAGGCCAGCTTCAAACTTAGAGAGATCCATCTGACTCTTCCTCCCCAAGTGCTGGAGTTACAGGTGAGAACAAACACTCCTGGGTGGGGATACAAATTGGAAAGAAAGAAGTCAAAGTATCTTTATTTGCAGGTTATACGATTTTATACATAAAAGACTATAAAAATTCCACCAGGAAAATTCTACAGCTGATAAACACTCTCAGAAAAGTAGGAGGAAACAAAATTAACACACAAAAATGAGTAGCTTTCATATGTAAAAATAGCACACATTCTATGAAAGAAACCAGGGAAATAGTATGTTTCACAAATCCTCAAAAATATAAAACATGTTAGGAAACTCTAACCAAACAAGTGAAATACTTATATAACAAAAATGTTAAGACACTGAAGAAAGAAATTGAAGACAGCATTAGATAAAAAGAACTCCCATGGTTATAGACTGGTAAAATTAATATTATGAAAATGGCCATTCTACCAAAAGCAATCTATAGATTCACCACAATCCCCATCAAAATTCCAACAAAATCCTTTAAAGAAAATTTTAATGTCTTGAAATTCATATGAAAATATAAAAAGTACTATAGGATAACAATCTTGAATAATGAAAGAATTTCTGAATGTTTCACCATCCCTAACCTTAAACAGTGTTACAGAGCTACAGTAATAAAAACAATATGGTATTGGCTTAAAAACAAACATGTTGATCAAAGGAATTGAATTGAAGACCCAGATGTAAATCCACACAAAAATGGACACCTGATTTTTGATAAAGAAGACAGAAATACACACTAAGAAAAGGAAGTATCTTCAACAAATATTGCTGATATAACTGGATGTCTGCATGTAGAAGATTGCAAATGATCCATATCTACCACCTTGCACAAAACACAAGTCCAAGTGGGTCAAAAACCTCAACATAAAACCAGATACATTGAACCTGACAGAAGAGAAAGTGGGGAATGATTTTGAACATACTGGCACAGGAGACAACTTGATGAACAGAACACCAAGAGCTCAGGCTCTAAGGTTAACAATTAATAAATGGGACCTCCCTTAGCCATCAGAGAGATGCAAATCAAAACGACCCTGAGATTTCACCTTACACCCATCAGAATGGCTAAGATCAAAAATTCAAGTGACAACACATGCTGGAGAGGTTGTGGAGAAAGGGGAACTCTTCCACTGCTGGTGGGAATGCAAACTTGTACAACCACTTTGGAAATCAGTCTGGCCCTTTTTCAGACAGTTAGGAATAGTGCTTCCTCAAGATCCAGCTATACCACTCCTAGGCATATATAAAAAATATGCTCAAGTACACAACAAGGACATTTGCTCAACCATGTTTGTAGCAGCTTTATTTGTAATAGCCAGAACCTGGAAACAACCCAGATGTCCATCAACGGAGGAATGGATACAGAAATTGTGGTACATCTACACAATGGAATGCTACTCAGCAATTAAAAAATGAGGAAATCATGAAATTTGCAGGCAAATGGTGGGACCTAGAAACGATCATCCTGAGTGAGGTATCCCAAAAGCAGAAAGACACACACGGTATATACTCACTTATATAGATACGATAAACATACTGAAATCTATACACCTAAAGAAGATAAACAAGAAAGAGGACTAGGGGTAAGATGATCAATCCTCACTTAGAAAGACAAATGGGATGGACATTGGATGTAAGAGCAAACAAGTAACAGGACAGGAGCCTATCACAGAGGGCCTGTGAAAGACTCTACCTAGCAGTGCATCAAAGCAGATACTAAGACTCATAAGCAAACCTTCGGCAGAGTGCAGGGAATCATAAAAAAAAAAAAAAAAGACGGGGCAGGGGGGAGTTAATATGACCTGGAGAGAACAGGAGCTCCACAAGGACCAAATATATCTGGGCACAGGGGTCTTTTTTAAACTTTTATTAATTATACTTTATTCACTTTGTATCCCCCCCATAAACCCCTCCTTCCGCACCTCCTAATCCCACCTTCCCTTCCCCTTCTTCACACATGCCACTCCCCAAGTCCACTGATAGGGGAGGTCCTCTTCTCCTTCCTTCTGATCTTAGTCTATCAGATCACATCAGGAGTGGCTGCATTGTCATCTTCTGTGGCCTGGTAGGGCTGCTTTCCCCTCAGGGGGAGGTGATTAAAGAACAGGCCTTTCAGATTATGTCAGAGGCAGTCCCTTTTCCCATTACTATGGAAGTCATTTGGACACTGAACTACCATGGGCTACATCTGTGCAGGGGTTCTAGATTATCTCCATGCATGTTACTTGGTTGGAGTACGAGTCTCTGGGAAGACCCCTGGTTCAAATTTTCTGGTTCTGTTGCTCTCCTTGTGGAGTTCCTGTACTCTCCAGATCTTACTATTTCCCACTTCTTTCATAAGATTCCATGCACTCTGCCCAACACTTGGCCATAAGTCTCAGCATCTGCTTTGATAGTCTGCAGGACAGAGCCTTTCAGAGGCCCTCTGTGGCAGGTTCCTAACTTGTTTCCTGTTTTCTTCTTCTGTAACTAATATTAAAAAAATAGAAAAATAAAAATAAATAAATGGGACCTCATGAAACTGAAAAGCTTCTATATGACAAAAGACAACATCATCCCCACAATTCTTCAGGGCTGGCAGCATGTCCGGGAGTAGTTGAGCAACACAAAAGAGACTTCAGGTGTTGTTTTTTGTTTGTGTGTGTGTGCATGAGAACATGTTGTTCACACATTTTGTTACTTTTTGCCTTGTTTTCTTTTTTGTTTTAAAGTGTGTCTGCTTTGATTTGGGTTTTGGTCTTGTCGGTTTTCCTGTTTTGTTGTGTTTTCTTTCTTTTTCAGAAAGAGAACTGTTCATGTACTTGAATGAGTAGGGAGAATCTGGGAGTAGTTGGGGGAGGGGAAGAATGTAATTACAATACATTGTATAAAATATTTTAACAATTTAAAATTTGTTAACTCCTCTCACACCTCTGCAAGTATGCATTTCAGTAACTCTCAGAAGGAGCTGTGTTTGGGAGTGGTTTTACATTGCCTGAAAATTAAAGACTTTTTACTGCTGTGTGGTCTAGCTGTTAATATTAATGTACTATGGAAGGAATAAATGCTTAAATCTGCCACATACAAATTATAGATAATTTTGTGGCTTTGGGAATTGAATCTACAGTTCTGCATATGCTAAGCAAAGGAGTCTACCATCAAATTGTATGTCATTTATATGAAAAAGGGGTCTTTGGGATATAATTCACCCCCTAGAAGGCAGAAATTCGGCCAGATGTGAGCACACTGACAAGGCTTGAAGACATGCCAATTGAAGCAGGTTAGTTCAGAAAGGAGACTTCCTGCCTGGTTTTCCTTATGCCTAGACAAGTCACATAGAGAGGATTAATAAAGCAGGAAAGTGGTGGTTGGGGGCTACCTACGTGGAAAAGGCAGTTGTTTAATACGTTCAGGTTTTCCTTTGGTGTCATAGAGAGACTCCCAGAGATCCCCAAACCAGCTGAGTTTTGACCTTCATATTTGGTGTAAGCAATGGTTTTTATGTTTCCATGTTTGAGGACACTTTCTAAATGAAAGGAATCAAAAGAGTGGTCAGTGAGCATTTTGGAGGACCAGTTTACACCAATAGTGCATGAAAATTTTAACCTTGGTTATCAAGAGAGGCATTCTCTTGAGGGACTAAAAACTCAACAGATCTCTGACCAGCAGACAGGTAAGGAGGCCTCAATCTAATAAAATAACAAACGGTCTGCTTTTTGCTCACACTCCTTACCTTAGACAAAGGCCAATTGGGCTTTTTTCCCCCTGCCTTTTGCTGACTACTGCAGCCTGGTCAGGTATGTTCAAGGCCTGTCCTAAACATGTTTCAGTCTACAAGAACTTGTGAACCTGTCAGCTTCCCTCTCTTTCTCTAAGATGAGCAATGCAAAATGAGCAGCTTGGTCAGCTGAAAATTCCTGGCCCTCCCTGCCCCCCACCTGTGACTCCCCTCCCTACTTCGTGGGGAGGGTCTCTCTGCATGCCTTGCTGTGTGTGAGTCTTACTTCAATTTTAATAAGTTGTTACCCATTGTCTGGGATCTTTTCTGTGTTTAAATTCTTTTTTCTTTTTTTTAAATTTTTCATCAATTACACTTTATTCATTCTGCATCCCCCCATAAGCCCCTCCCTCCTCCCCTCCCAATCCCACCCTCCCTCCTCCCTCTGCATGCATGCCACTCCCCAAGTCCACTGATAGGGGAGGTTCTCCTCTCCTTTCTGATCTTAGTCTATCAGTTCACATCAAAAGTGGCTGCATTGTCCTCTACTATGGCCTGGTAAGGCTGCTCCTCCCCCAGGGGGAGGTGATCAAAGAGCAGGCCAATCAGATTATGTCAGAGGCAGTCCCTCTTCACATTACTATGTAACCCAATTGGACTCTGAACTGCCCTGGGCTACATCTGTGCAGGGGTTCTGGGTTATCTCTATGAATAGTCCTTGGTTGGAGTATGAGTCTCTGGGCAAACTCTACCCAGAACCTCTATGTAACTCTCTCCAACTACCACCATTGAGTCAGCTGAAAACTTAGTGGTTTCAAGGCAGAAGAGGGGAAGGAAGTGAACCCTGCTGGCACAAACCAGTAATTTCAGCTACTGAAGAAGTTGAGACAGTAGGATCACAAGTTCAAAGGCTGACCGGTGTACAGAGTTGGTTCAAGGCCAGGCTGCACAACTCAGGCCACTATTCTAACAAAACTAAAGAGGTTGTGGTCACCTACAGGGCTCTAGTAATCCTTACAAGGAAGCTTGTGCAAGGTACCTACAGGAATACTTCGCAAAAAGCCTCCACCACCTGCTGAGTAGGTTACCCTTTGATTAGGTTCAGTCATTATTTCTTCCTCATAGTGTAGATAAAGCCTGAGCCCGCCAGAGGGCGTACTCCTGTGGCGTCCACCGAGGCTGTTACATCCTGAAGTTCTCCGAGGAGCTTTTACCTCAGTGGCAAAGCTACTAAGCTTAACCTGAGTGAATCTACATGCTGAATCTCAAAGACATTAAAAACTTTTAACAAGAGTGAGGAGAGGCCCAGGGAAAGGAAAAGTCCTGAAAGACAGACCCCGTACACACCGTCTGAGAGAATCTGGATACTGAGTTTCTTCGAACACTGCCTGAAGTTCCCACAGCTGCCCAGGCGTGAATTTGTATGGTTTCTGAGGAATTTTGAATGATGGCTGCTCTCTGGTCCAGACCACATCCCCGGCCTCCTCTGGTTTTTCTTGCTGAGTGTTCCAGGTTTTAGTCGTGTGACGGCTTTGGTAGTTGTGGTCACTTAGAGAGTTCTGGTAGCCCTCACAGGACAGCTCGTTCGGAGTGTCTGCTTCTCCTCTGTTAAAGCCGCTACTGATTGCTGTGTAGATCACGTTTTCCTCAGGTTCAGTCATGATTTCTTCCTCATAGAAGTTCACCCCATAATAATCGTAGTCGAAGTAGAAGTACTTGCGGGCCATGACTGAGCTCAGACGAAGGCGCCCCCCTTTGGCTTCCACAAAGACTGTGCTCCTTGAAGCCCACTGAGGAACTGTCTGGGTTCTCCACGCTAAAATTGTTGCCTTAGGCGGAGTACATCCCACTCTGACATGCACACGTGCCCTTCTTCACCGCTGCTATTGGTTTTCCACCGACAACCCTGGATGAGGCTGTAGTTTAGGCATACAAGGGATGAGTGAGGACACGATCTTGTGTGTGGCTTCATCCCATGGAATAAGATACTTGTCATAGACAATGTGGCAAAAAGGGACGCTTGAAGCTGAATGCTAGTTTTCTAACTTGTTTGAGAAATGGGCCCATAGTTGGACCTGAGCTAAAGAGTTTCCCTGGGTCTAAGAGGGGATCTTGACAATGGCTTAGAATGCATTTTAAAGTGATTTAGAGTGGAGATAGGATATTAATAAAAGTAAGATAATTAAGTAAACTATTTATTAGGATGTAATTTCCATTTTTGGCCCTAAATGAATCTTCATCATTTTGTACTACCAATTACTTGAAGCATCATTCTCACTATTAGAAATTACAAAGTCAAAATAACAATAGCTATCAACTCTGAAAAATATTGGCAGATTCTTTACATCCCAGAAAACCAAGTTAGGCCACAATTTATTTCTGGGTAAAAAGAATGAAAGCACACGTGTGTAACCATGAAGATCTTTACAATTTTAACAAATAGTATAATCATTTACGTGTATGTATATGTTGTACCCGCTAGAAAAGACTGCTTGGACATGAGTTCAAGAGTTTGGGATGTCAGTGTAGTTCCGAGGCTTTCTCAGGATGAGCTTTTAAGCATAAAAACCATATCCTGTATTGATATATTTCAATTAACAAGAATAATTGGCCAGAAACAGAACTACAGAATCCAAAACAACAAACAAAAACAGGTTATTATTTTTGGAGACTTTCCCAAAACTACTTTGATGATTTAGGTCTTTGTTTTTACTTTGACATGTGGTGCTGTCTACAAGCTGAGTTTTACAGCCTGCATGGTACCTCCACTGTAGAGTCAGTTATGTAAAAGTCTAGAGACCTAGTAAGGTATGTGGACCCTGTTACAGTATATAGTCAATCATTTTATTAAAGTAAAATTCTTCATAGTTTATTATTAGTAAGCATTTGATTTGAATATGGGTGTTTCATGGATGTTTACCTTTGATAACACAAAAGTTCAGGTCCAAAAGGATCACATTTTAAAATGTTTAAGGAGGTCTCATTTAGTATACCATGTAGCCTTCCAGAAGTGAAGGTTCCTTTTTTGGGGAGGGAGGGGTTGTTCGTTTTGTTATGGACCACACTTATTACATTCAGGAGTCACTGGGTATCTAGAATTTTCTGGAACCATGTACAAGAGTCCCAAGTTAGGAAATTCACAGGGTCCTTAAGAGGTCATTGCCCTGTCTACCACACTTCTACTATTGGTGACCTTACCCCAAGCTGCTATGTGGCTTCAGATAAATCTTGTTAAAGTAACCTTGCTGTTCCTGCCTCTCTATCTATGATCTGGACAGTGTCCCTTGGTGACCCAGATGAGATCTAGGACATTGAACTCTTTGATTTCCAAAGAGTTTAGTTCATGTATAAAGAGTTTACCTACCTTTGCTGGTAGCTTCATTCTCACTCATAATCTTGTAGTATTATTCTCTCCATGGTTGGCTGAGGGGAATTAATCTTGAATAGTCAATGGAAATGACATTGACCTTCCCTGAAGGAGTTGTTCAACAATACAACAGGATCCATTCTCACCACTCATCTTTGCTTTCAGATGTATAAATGTATTGATATCTCAGGAGACTAATACAGATGAGAAACAGTTCTAAAGAAATTCTTAGATTTTCTCATTCACATGAGCAGAGGTCTTGGGAATGTGTAAAAGAACTTTTGATGTTGGGATGATTTGGGAAGAAACAACTACATCAAGCTATATGCATGGTTATGGTCTCTTGAACAGAGAGTCTGAGCTTAATGTTGTACTTTACACAGTCTTGAAATTGAATTTAATTAAAATATAATTACATAATTTCTCCCCTCCTTGTTCCTCTCACCCATCGAATCCTTCCACTTTCTCTCAAATTCATGACCTCTTTTCTTTTATTATTGTTGTTACATACATGTGAACAAGCACATAAATTCAACATGCTGAGTCTCTTTAGTGTAGCTCTGCATTGGATAACCAATTAAAGGCCTCGTTCGTGGGGTAGACCAATACTACCTTTATCAGCAACTGATAATTGCTTACAGCTCTTCATTTGGAACCTAGTGAGATTTTACCCATTTATGTTGGGATGTTAACTGGTGTTAGAATTGTAAAAATTTTGTTTAGAGAGCAATGTTGTTGATATTTCATGGGTATAGCTTCCTTTTTATATTGAGAAGACACAATCTCACAGCAGACTTCCTGATCTTATGGATCATTCTGCTCCCTATTTCTCCGTGTTCCCTGAACCTGAAGAAATATAAGTTGTGTTGTAAATGATAAGTTGGGGCTGGTAAGTTATTCTCTGCATTTTGGTCAGTTGTGGCTTTATATAATGGTCTGCAGATGCAAACAGATTCTTCTTTGATTGTGACTGAGATCTACACTTACCTGTGGGTACAACATTAAAGTGAAGTTAGAAATTATAGTAGTTTAAGGAAGTGGCGATGGTAGGTTCAGCTCTCAGAGCTGTGACCTCACTAGCAACAGTGTTGACTGGATTTACAATTCTAATCATAATTTATCTCTTGTTCAACAGGCCTTGTTGGTATAATGTTCCTTTAAAATGTATATGCCTTACCCTTGTTAATTCAAATGCTGATTTCCCCACCCCCAACTCTCTGGTTTCAATCTGGATATTGCATTGTGATACTCACTATAAGCATCGTGTCTCAACTCTTGTGTAAACAGCACACAAATAAAGCAACTAGATACAATGTTGTGCAATGGGAGGAGCCAGAGGACAAAAAAGAGCACGAGGAGAGCAGAGCGGGAGGGAGAGCTTAGAGGACTTGGAGCATGAACCAGACCTAAGATTTCACAAAAAGCAAGTATTATGTGGGAAATCTAAATGTTAGGAAACTGAGGGCTTGGAGGTTTAGGAGGGAGTAAATATTGCCCAGCATTGTGTTCTAGGTTAACTAAAAAACCCAGTCTCTGTGTGGTGATTTGGTTATACAGCTGCTGAGGGTTAACAGCAGCATTACAAGAAGTTAAAACAATAGTAAATATCAATAACTTCCTACAACAAATGGCGCCCAACTCATCTAAAAATCCACACCCTTTAAATCATACTTTATCATAATTTGGTGGGGGGAATAAGCTCCCAGGGATAAAAACCAAACTTAAAATCTAAAAACTCCCAGGTCAGTTACTGTTTCTTTAAGAGAGAGTCTTAAACCGGTCCAGGAGCAAAAGACAGCCTCCTGTGGGCAGACCTGAGACTTCCATAACAAAACTGGCTGCTGCTTCAGTTTAACTAAGGGGTAAACAAGCATGGCTCTTTTTTGCTGTGGCTGGCTCAGCTCCACAGCCATGGAGGGAAAGAAAGAAACTGGAGGCAGACAGACCTCTAGACAGAGTTTGGCCTAAACTGCATATAAAATTAAAAAAATGCCATGGCAGAGGGTGTTTTAATCTCTTTTGACTTCATTTTGGCTGTCATATTCATGGATCTGATTGCAATATGTTTAATGGTATTGGTTCTTCTCCATGCCTTCTCCAAGAAAGTTCAAGGAGAAAATGGGGAAAAAGCCAAGGATTGGGGTACTAAGTTACAGACAATAGTACTCATCCAAATAATTAGGTTAAGAACGGCTAAAATTCAAAGCTCTCTGGCTGCAAGGTATTTGTCAGCTCTTTCTGGTAAGGGTCCGCCAATTTACTGAAACATCAACTAAAATAACCAACTGGGCTTTGTTTGTTACACCGTAAATTGGCACAACTGACCCCAAACTTAAATTTTTCTTTTCTCTTTGCTGGATTTTCATATAAAGGCTTTGAGTTACAAATATACTGATTTGAAACTATATATATCTGAACAAGTTGGTGAAGGCACATGCCTTTCTTCCCAACACAAAGTAAAAAGAAACAGGCAGATCTCTGAGTTCTGGATCAAGATTATTTACATAATAAAAGCCATGATGGCAACTCCTGCTGTTTAGCCACTTACAGAGATAGTCTAAGATTCTAAATGACAAAATTTTCCTTAAGGTTACCATGTAAATTCTTTTTTCTTAATAATAGATGTTATATCCTTACTGGTCTAAAGGTTGGATCCACATCATTTTTAAGTTTAAAGTAACACTGCTCTGAAAACTACCTTATCCTTTTAAATGTGAGATATTTTCATGGGAGAAAAATGTTGGTTGTGCCTATGTAAAAAAGACACAAGAGGCTTAAAGATGGCAAAGTACATGCCAACCTAGTTTAGTCCTAAAAACTCAAAAATTATATTCATATGTTTAAAAAACAAAACTGTCCATCCCATATTAAAAAGAGGGCAAGCCAAAGAATAGCCACTATCATTGTAAAGTCCAGGTATAAGATGCCTAGGATATACTTAACGCTAAGGGTAAGAGAGCTTATATGCTAATGCTAAGAGAGTTTATATAAAGTTTGGCTATAAAGGCATAACTGCCCAGTCTGCATAAAAAAGGGGCAAGCCAAAAAATAGCCACTATCATTGTAAAGTCCAGGTACAAGATGCCTAGGATATACTTAACGCTAAGGGTAAGAGAGTTTTTATAAAGTTTGGTTATAAAGGCATAACTGCCCATCCTGTATAAATAAGGGACAAGCCAAAACATAGCCACTAACAATGTAAAACCCAGGTACAAGATGCCTAGGGTATGCTTATCACTGTAAAGCCCAGGTACAAGATGCCTAGGGTATGCTTAAATGCTAAAGGTAAGAGGGAGTTTAAATAAAGTTTGGCTATAAAGGCATAACTGCCCATTCTATATAAACAAGGGGATAGGACAAATAGCTACAACATATATAAAAATCTAGGGCTAAACCTCAAAACAGGTACAAGATACCTACGGTATGCTTATATTCTAAATTAAAAAGGAGTTTATATAAAGTTTCCTTAAACATGTGTTTTTCTATTGCTTAAGGCAACCAGCTTGTCTCTCTATTGGGAGGCTTCTCTAGGGAAATAGGTAGCAACGTGGCCTAATACAACAGGCATGCAAGAGCCGGAAAGATATTTTGATCTATCCAACCTTGTTTTGATTTCAACATGATAATGATTGTATGTTCAATAATATGGTACCTTATATTGCTGATCCCTTTACATGGGAACAACTCTGAAACTGACTGAGAGATCAAAAAAAAAATGTCTCTAGCCAGAACTTCAATAATACTTGGCCAATAAGTCCTTGGCTATAATATCCTCAAAATGCATTATGCTAACCTTTTAATTGATATAGATTAAAAATGGCTTACAGTTTAGTTTCATCCTGCACATTTCATATATTTATAATTTTAGAACTCTATAATGCTTGTGAGAAATTATATGTTTGCAGAACAAAAGAACTGGACACCAGAGATGCTGGATCAAACCTAACAGAATCATTCTTCAGCATGCTGAGACATTGACACATCTGTTCCAGCATCTTGCATATTCCAGCATTCTGCTTGTTCCTGCCTCAACTGCTTCAATTGCTATTTTCTCATCAAAGCCTGCTCCCAAAAGAACTTTGAAGAAAGCTACTAATTTTAATTGGTCCAGCATTTTAGACTGTTCTAAAAAGGACTTTTATTAAGCCTGAAATTTCTCAACATTCAAATGTTATTGGACCACAAATGTTATTGCTTGCTTAATTAACCATTTTTATTTGGGTCCCCTACAGGATTTCTACCCGTCCACAATGTCAGCTAGAAGAAACTCACGAGAACGGCGTCTAATTTCCTTTAAAGGAGGTTGGGTATGTTTTTTGGTTGTTTGCTAGGGCTACAAAATTTTTTTGTCATTGGGAGATGTTTATTATTAATGGTCTTATTCAAAGTAAAACAAGGAATATACAGGGATATTTTATAAAAATAGACAAAAGGGTAGATTATTGAATCTTCTCAACTTAAGGTTTTATTTGTTATTCCCAAATAAGGTTAATTTTAACTCTGGTATAGGATTTTGCATATTGATGTAAAAATAAGTATTTTTTAATACATTGGTATAAGCTTTAGTATATTGATAGAAAGTCAAGGTTACTTCCAATACTTTTAAACTATTATTAAAAGGTGGTTAGGATATTATGTATGCAAGTTAATTATTAGTTATTCAACTCATAGTCATGTCAGACAGTAGTCTAATTTATCACAGGAGTATATCTCATAGGTTTGACAGATATGATTTTGTATACAAAGCGATTACATAAAGATAGTCTTCAAAAACTTCAGAGAACTACAGAATATGGCATTTAAAATGTTCTTATTATTTTAAAGATTCTTTGACAATGAGACAAGTCATTTCCTGGCAGCACCCTGCCTACCTGAAAGAAGATAATGAGCATCGAAGAACCTCCATATGGAGATGGCTTCGAATGTGGCAAACAAGCCACTCGGGTAAAGAAAATACCCTCGCTTCACAACAGACAAATTCTGCCTAAAATGGGCGAGCTTAAATGCAGGACAAGTCGACTGCAGAACTCTGCCAGGACAGGGTAAGCAAGTCCTAAATAGTTCCTGCTTCACATATATGTCTGCCAAAATATTCTGAGCCAGAAGGCTGAAGATGATGCTCCAACGTAATAGAGAATTATGGGTGACTGTTCAGCAGCAAACTGTCTCTGTCAATTTTTTATTTTTTGGAAGCTGCTAACATGCACTTCCTATTTACTCTCATAACTAATTTTATTCCTTCTCAAGTCTCTGATGGGGTTGAAGATCAAATAATTACAGTACCACATTTAAGCTTAAGTTGTTTAGAAATTAAGAAATCTTTTTATATAGGTAATACGAATAAGGACAAAAGTTAATTTAGGTATAGAACTTTAAACTTGTCAGGATAGATAGGATAATCAGACACTTTCTCCTAAGAAACCCTCTCCATGTGCTAAATACACATGGACTAGACATTGCACGTGTAGATCTTACCTAACAGTTTTCATAATTTCATAATTATTATTGTATTGAAAGAAAAGGAGCCTTTTATTGGACTTAAAGGGGGAAATGTTGGTATAATGTTCTTTTAAAATGTATATGCCTTACCCTTGTTAATTCAAATGCTGATTTCCCCACCCCCAACTCTCTGGTTTCAATCTGGATATTGCATTGTGATACTCACTATAAGCATCGTGTCTCAACTCTTGTGTAAACAGCACACAAATAAAGCAACTAGATACAATGTTGTGCAATGGGAGGAGCCAGAGGACAAAAAAGAGCACGAGGAGAGCAGAGCGGGAGGGAGAGCTTAGAGGACTTGGAGCATGAACCAGACCTAAGATTTCACAAAAAGCAAGTATAATGTGGGAAATCTAAATGTTAGGAAACTGAGGGCTTGGAGGTTTAGGAGGGAGTAAATATTGCCCAGCATTGTGTTCTAGGTTAACTAAAAACCCAGTCTCTGTGTGGTGATTTGGTTATACAGCTGCTGAGGGTTAACAGCAGCATTACAAGAAGTTAAAACAATAGTAAATATCAATAACTTCCTACAAGGCCTTAAGTACAATTAGACAATTTTGGCTCCCTCCAAGATAGAATACCTATACTATTATACATTTAGGGAAATGTAGCCATGATGGTCATTGTGCTTACCTAACTTTTAAAAGATGCTAAGGAAATCTGAAAGTAATACTGCATTGCATTTCCCTAATTGCTAGGGATGTTGGCTACACTTGGAATATTTCTTTGCCATTTTATTTCTTCTTTAGATAACTCTGCTTAGAGCCACCGCTCATTTAAACTCAGTTTATTTTCTGTTTATTTTTTAAAGTTCTTCGTATATTACAGATAGTAGTCTTCTATCAGATACTAACTGGCAAATATCCTTTCCAACCTTATGGATTTTCTTTTCACTCAATTTTTTCCTTTGCTACACAAAATTTTTAAAATACTATAAAGTTCTGCTGGCTATTTTTTAGCCTTAAATATTTGAAGACCTATTTATTCACACTAACTCAAAGTAAGGGTTTTGCATATTAAAGATTCTGAAATTCAACAATTGGGTAGGAGACAAAGCCATTATTTCTCTAAACACTGATGTTCATATAGAACATAGAAACTTACATGTGAATATTAGTAGACACAATCCTGAATTGCCTGACATTCTGAAACATTAAAATATATGCTCAAAATATGTTTCTCCAGGATAAAGGAAGACCCTATCAAAGAAAAAGATTTAAACTTAATATTTAAGAAACTATTACCAGTAGTCTAGCAACTTTTTCACCCTGATTTGAGGATTGGTTTAACAATAAGACAGAGAAACTGAGGAGGAATCAGAGGAAAATACTAAAGGGCATAAACATCCCTCCTACCCAGGACAGGCTTCCCATAAAGACATTAGTGGAGTCCAAGAGAATCTTCATTCTCCAGGAGCAAGTGGGGGACGGGTTCTTCTGGTGACACCAGAACTCTGACAGCCATGCTGACCAGGACATCCCTATCCGTCTTCCTTTACATTAATAATAAAGTGCAGAATGACCCATTTATTCCTTGGGTGTGTCCTGCACAGAAAAGGCTGTCTTTCTACAAAAGGCAGCTCAGGGCAGGTGAGGAGGCAGGAACACAGAGTGGAGACACGCTGCCTGGCAGGCAGAACAAGGGGAGACTCCGCCTCTGTGGCATTCATGGGAAGTACTGCCCCTTGCTTCACACTCTTTTGCAGCCTCCTGGGTGCCTGTCAGGACCTTTCCTGGGACTTCTGTGATCAGTGTTATAGCTACTGCATCCTCACAGGGTTTCTGTGAAGAAGACAGTCTCGGGCATGGTAATGTGGACAGAATCAGGAAGCCATGAAGATGAGCACTGGGCACTGGTAGCAGTAGTAGTTGTGTGTGCCCAAGAAGCAAACATTTGTCACAAAACAGCAGTCTGTCCACACCAAAATAAGGAGCGTGAAACATGGGGGATGGGTAGAGCTAATTTACCACCCCACCCCACCCCCAGGAAAGTGCACCTGTGCGATTTGTCCACATTTTTATTTTGCTATCTTAGCCCCAACTCAGCAAATACTCCTTTCATCATGTTTTTCACAGAGAGAACTCTTCAGAAGTCGTCATCTTGTCAAAACTTTAAGGGTTGTTTTAAGAACTCCCTAGTATCTGTTTTGAAACACTGTTAGGTAGAGTCTTTCAGATGCCTTCTGCGGTAGACTCCTGTCATACGTCCAATGCACATCCCATTTGTCTTTCTAAGTGGATTGATCATCTTACCCCGTGTCTGCTTTCTTGTTTATCTCCTTTAGGTGTATAGATTTCATTATGTTTATCATATCTTGTAGGTCTATATAAGCGAGTATATTCCATGTTTGTCTTTCTCCTTCTGGGATACTTCACTCAGAATGATCTTTTCTAGATCCTACCATTTGCCTGCAAATTTCATGATTTCCTCCTTTTTGATTGCTGAGTAGTATTCCATTGTGTAAAAATACCACAATTTCTGAATCCATTCCTCCATTGATGGACATCTGGGTTGTTTCCAGGTTCTGGCTATTACAAATAAAGCTGCTACAAACATGGTTGAGCAAATGTCCTTGTTGTGTACTTGAGCAAACAACCAAACCTTTGGCAGAAGAGGAGTTAGTATGACGTGGAAAGGACAAGAGCTTCACAAGGACCAAATATATCTGGGCACAGGGGTCTTTTCTGAGACTAACACTCCACCAAGGACCATGTATGGGTATAACCTAGAACCTCTGCTTGGATGAAGCCCGTGGTAGCTCAGTAACCAATTGGTTTCCCATCTTAAGGGGAACAGGGACTATCTCTGACAGGAATTCAATGGCAGGCTCTTTGACCTCCCCACCCCCCAAGGGAGGAGCAGTCCTGCTAGGCCACAGAGGAGGGCTTTGCAGCCAGTCCTGAAGATACCTGGATAAACCAGAGGTCCTTCCCAAGCAGTGGACTTGAAAAGGGGCAGGAAGGAGCTGAGGGAGGGAGGGTGGGATTGGGAGGGAATAAGGGAGCACACCTGGGATACAGAGTTACTAAAATGTAACTAATAATAAAAAATAAAATTAAATTAAGAAATGAAAAAAAAATGAATACCCTAGTGTAGCCAGTGAGATTGCTCAAGGGATAAAAGGACAAGATGACATTCCTGAAGACCTGTTTCAATCCCTGGGCCCCACATGATGGAAAGACAGGTTGGAGTCTCCCAAACTTTCTTCTCCACATGTTCAGTTGTTGTGTTATGCTCACATGCATAATTAAAGCAATTAAAATTCTAATCATAAACTCTAGTTGAGAGATATGAGCAGGGTGTGGTGGCGCATGCCTGTAATCCCAGCACTTAGGGAGACAGAGGCAAGCAGGTCTCTTTTGAGTTTGAGGTCAGCCAGTCTACAAAGAGTCCAGAACACCAAGGCTACACAGAGAAACCCTGTCAAAAAAAAAAAAAAAAAGAACCCACAGAGGGGGACACTGCAGCCAGTCCTGAAGAGACCTGATAACCTAGGTCAGATGGAAGGGGAGGAGGACCTCCCCTATCAGTGGACTTAGAGAAGAACAGGGAGGAGATAAGGGAAGGAAGTTGGGATAGGGAGGAAATGATGGACAAGAGTGCCATTTTTTGGTTCAAGTTTTGGACTTTTCTTCTGGTCTCCATTTAGC
This sequence comes from Meriones unguiculatus, assembly GCF_030254825.1. Lineage (NCBI taxonomy): Eukaryota > Metazoa > Chordata > Mammalia > Rodentia > Muridae > Meriones > Meriones unguiculatus. The sequence continues at coordinate 77,345,779 of NC_083369.1, read as the reverse complement.
ACAAAGCTGAACAACAACAACAAAAAAAGTGTCTTTCCCAGTCTGTGGAAAAGAGATGACAAATGTAACTAGTATTTCAAGAAATCTCTCCTTTATTGCTATTGTATATGACAAGACAATACTTTCATGACCAGCAGGATTGGCCAAGATGTTGCTGGCACAAGAGGAACCCTATTGGCTCTTCAGGAACACAGGCACTCTTCTGATCTTCATTCATCTCAGGGGAAAAGTTGTTCAGAATACCAGATGTGCTATTGCTGTGTAGTAACTCCATCTGTTTTTTCCTGTATTTAACTCTGTTATTTTTAAACCAATCCTGAAATCAGACCAAGATAGAGGCTGCTTTATCACATTGAACAGTTAATATTATAATGGAAAGACACATCATATAACTTCATATGGCATAGTCTCCCCTTTCACAGCAGAAAAGAGTTCACAATTGCTCACAAACTTTTCAGGGCTGTAAATATTACCCAATGTGGAGGCTGTGTTCTCAGCATGGGAGATCCAGATTTCTGACCCACCATCACTAAAAACCATCAGACAAATTTACTTAGTACACACAGCACAAGACTCTCTCTTCTGCAGAAGCCTTTAAAAAAATAAGTTGTATGCCAAACTCTGAACTATCAGCGTCATTTTCTTTAGACAGACTTTCAGAGCTGTCAAACCTTGCCTTTTTCATAACTAAAGCAGATCTGGGGCAATATCTCAGTTGACACATAATAGCAAGCTGGAAAATTTAAATTCAGAGCTGCTTTTGTCCGTGTCATCTTACTAAAACCTTACAAAAGAAAAGCAGAAGGGCCAAGCACAAAGGCTTTTTGGCTCTAATCCTACATCCTTTTCACCTTAATTCACCAAATTTCCTTGCTGTGTATAAAGGCAAATCATCCCCTGCTCCATATTTATTCATTCATTCTGCTAGCTATGTTCATGAATTTAGTATTCTGTAATTTGATACAACAGAAACGTCTGCTAATGCTTCTTCCTGCCATCTCATAAATACTTTCATGGAGACCCTGACATGACTCCTGACAAAAATACTCCGAAGAGGATCCTTTTGTCATACAAACTTCAGTATTCATTGGGGGACATGCAGGTGTCTATGACATGCATACAAGCACAATTATATCTATATATGCTATATCTAGACATACACAAACAGTTCCTTTCCCACAGAGTATGGAAGACCCAGTTTCTTCACTTTGCTTTCCTTTAGGAAAACATGGTCCTTTACTTCCCAAAATAGGGAAGAAACACTAGCTTGAGTTTACTTTTTAAACGTCTTCTACTTCCAAGAACAAATTAGTCTAACTCTTGGTAGTCACAGGAGCTCCAGGTGTGTAAGACAAGGCCATGCCTGTCCTGAAGCTGATATGATATGGAATACCGTGATGAAAGTCTACTGACCTTCACCTTGCTTTCATCCACATGAATGAGTTCTGCAAGTGCTTTTCTGTGGAGAAAAAGGGAGGCAGTTTAGCCATTGCCACTAGGGTAAAGAGTGTATACGTATAATTTTTCTACATCCTTATTCTGCTAGCCCTGCCCCCAACTCAGCAAATACTCATCATTTTTTTCACAGGCAGGACTCTTTAGAAGTGACTTCATCAGCCAGGCACAGTTGTGCATGGCTATAATCCAGTACTTGAGGAGGCAGAGGCAGGAGAATCTCTGTGAATTTGAGGCCAGTCTGGTCTACAAAGTGAGTCCAGGACAGCCAAAGCTACACAGAGAAACCCAGTCTAGAAAAAAAAAAAAAGTGACTTCATCTTGTCAAAACTTTGAAGGCTGTTCTAAGAACTTCTTAGTGTAGCCAGTGAGACTGCTCAGGGGATAAACGGATAAGATGACATTCCTGAAGACCTGTTTCAAACCCTGGGCCCCATATGATGGAAAGAGAATGGAGTCTCCCAAACTTTCTTCTGACCTCCACATGTTGAGTTGTTTTGTCATGCTCACATACATAATTAAAGCAATTAAAAATGTAATAAGAAACTGTAGTTGCATAATACAGTTGAGTATATCATATACGTTTGTTTACAGCTGTGTTCATTTTTTTTCTGTAGCTATGCATGTTTTGTTGGATATGGGTATAAATACAGGAAAACACATTTGAATGACAGTCACCTTGCTCTAAAATTATTTCATTCATTATATATAATATTGTATATCTTATTTATTTTATATAATAATATATTGTATTACTGATGGGATTATATGTTCGTCATTGCTTCCAGGTTACAAGAGCAGATATTAAGGCTTCTATTTTAAGCACTTTTACCTCTTGAGCCATTTCTTCAGCTTCCATTTTATTTTATTTCATTTTATTTTTTGATAAAGTATCTGTCATTTGTCCCACATTCACTGTTCATAGGCACCAGAGTTCTGGCCTAGCCTCACCTCCTGGGGATGGCACTTTGCATTTGTTTACCAACAAGGAAACAGAATCACTGACTGTTCAAAGGAGTAAACACAGAATTAACATACCCGGCAATTCAGCTTCTTGGTTATATACCACAAAAGACTCAGAACTTGTAGTTAAAGAGCTATTTGTCCACAGAAGCAAAGCACAATTCACGTGGGCCACAGACCAAGCTCATTCAGATATCCCTTTTTATCTGTGGTGACAAAAATAAGTGGAATCTATAGACGAATGTGCCTTTGAAACATTCAGCTTCCAGAAAACAAAACTTCTGCCTCACCCAGGAGCACTCTGATGAGTATGGAAGGTACTGTGGTAAGAGCAACAGTGTATTCTGAAAAGGGCAAGCTCTGCATGATCTCCTGTGTGTGGTAGCTGAAGCAGTCAGTCTCAGGACCAAAATACAACAGAGACTAGAGGGAGAGTCAGGAACAAAGGTTTAATAATGGCAAAATTTTGTTTTCACTCTGAAAAACCTTTCTGCAAAAGTTTTGAACACACTGTCTAACTTGGCTTAAATAGTAGCTTTTACATTTCTTTTTAAGACAACTGTAATGTGAAAGAAACACACCTCACCGTGAACACTATGATGGCTTGTTTCTTTTTTCAAAGTGCATAAAGAGTTTGAGTTTTAGTCTCAGAGACCATCCTCCTCACCTCCACCAGAAATTCAGCTGAAGATTTTGTGGTTTCCCAGACAAGAGAGGATAGAGGCCAAACTCATCTCACCTAACTAGGAGGCTGAGACAGGACTTAAAGTTCTAAGTTCAAGCACTGGTTAGTCTAAACTGAGGTCAAAGCCACCTTTGGTAATTCACTGTCTTAAGTTTAATGTAAAATGGACTCAGGACATACCTTTGTAAAGAGAATTAACCTACCATTTCTGTGGTTTCTGAGCTCAATACTTAGGATATTATTATTATTATTATTATTATTTTAGTAAAGAAGCAGAGGCCAGGAGAGAGTGAAAAAGCCCAAAGTCCTAAAAAATAGTAGATTCTGAAAGAAAATGTACATACCTTTGTTGTGCACTAGGATACTGGGTTTCTTGGAAAACCCTGTCCAGTTCACGCAGTTGCCCACTGGTGAACTTGTGTTTTTGTGGCCTCTTACTGGAGCGATGAGAAACTGCTCCAGCTGCTTTCCCAGGCGCCTCTAGCTTTCCCCGTCTATGCTCACAGAGGTTGGTTTGCATTTTCTTCTTTTTTTCGTGGTTGTAGTTGTAGTAGTGATTGTATTTATAGCTCATGTGGTCACCCTGGCCTAGCTCGTGCAGTGCTCGAACACCTCTTTCAAAGCGGCTAAGGGGCGCTGCTGCTGTAGCCGCCCTCTGCTTAGATTCGGTCACTATTTCTTCCTCATAAAATCCCACCCCATAACAGTCGTGGTCAAAGTAGAAGTACTTGCTTGCCATTGCGAGAGCTTTGCAGGTAGAGCCTACTGTGGAGAACCTCCCTGTTTCGACGAAAATCTTTGTATCAGGCTGCGCACGTTCAAAGTAGCCATAAGCGTGTTCCTGGGTGTGGCTAGTTCAGGTGCGGAAGTGGGAGTGGGTATGTGTGGGCGTAAAGAGGAGAATCCCACCCCAAAAGGCAATATAGTTGCCCTTAGGAAGCCTGAGAAAAAAGCTGCTTGAAGCAAAATGCTTTTAGGATATATTCAAGAAATGGGCCCTGATTTGCACCTGGATTCAGGCACCTCTTTGGATACCAAGAAAGGACCCTGAGGAGCACTAATGATGAATTTTAAGGTTATTTGGAGGCAGAGAATAGGGTAGGGGAAAAGAATTTAAAAGAACACTGTCAAACTTGGGGAACGTCTCATGGCTCCACCGTCCAATCTCATGGCCCAATGTTCTCCGTTTTAGGAAGAACATGTTACATGTTAGGAGCTACTGCTCCGTATTTCTTTGAAGACGTTGAAGGTTGTGTCGGTCCATCTAGGCACGGGAGCAGAATTTAAAGCATTTTCCTTGGTAAGATCCAGTAACAAAGAAACCCTAATGATCACTGTGAAAAAATCGAAATAGGTCAGATGTTTAAAAACGGAATATTTGTGAGAACTCACATGTAATACCCTGTCTAGGGAGGATCACAGACAAAACTGCTGACACATCATGAAGGTCCTGCCCTCTTTACGTTGAGAGAACATTAGAATAGCTCTCTAGACCAGAACACTTTACAGAGCGGTTAAAGAAATTCATACACAAAGCAATTTTCTAATCAGTTAATCTCAGAGTTATCACTTTGATCTTTAGTGGTGCTCAGGTGTAAACTTCTAGCCTAGGGTGAGTGAGGAGCTTTGTTCCAGGCCTAGCACTGAAAACAAACAAACCAACAAACTATTTAACCCCACAGACAAGACGCTTTTGTATGCTAATTGTTGGGGAAAATAGTCTTTGTGTGGAACAAAGGAGCACATGAACCAAACAAAAAGCAAATTAACAAGAGAATTTCTTTTTGTAAAAGTATGTGCTAGCAGCCTCATGCCTTTCATCTCAGGCAGATCTCTGTGACTGACTTTCATCTCAGGCAGATCTCTGTGACTGGACTACAGACTGAGTTGCAGAACAGCCAAGGCTATACAGAGAAACCTTGTCTCAAAACAAAACAAAAGTCTGTACGATAATCCAAAACAGGCCAGTGAGAATGCTTGGCCAAGGTGGACTCTGTCTTTTATTTCTGACTAGGTTGTGGGAAATTAAGGTTAGAAGTTAAGAGGATTGGGTAAACACTGCAAAGGGCCAAAGGGAGGTTCAGGAAATATGGACCCATATCAGGCTAACTAATTTTAATAAAAAACAAACAAACAAACAAACAAACAAACAGTTTTTTTACACTAAGAAGGGTAACATTATTAAGAAATTGTGAAATATTAAATGCAAACATTTTTGATTCATCATAGGAGGTTCTTGCAACCTGGAGAGACATACTATAGGCAAAGATTACAGAGCTGCAGGAATGGAGGGTGAGTAGAATGATAGCAAGGGCTACTTCTGCAAAAATATCTGGTTTTAGAGGTGGGTAGGTGGCTCTGTGGGTAAAGGGCTTGTCACCAAAGCCTGATGAACCTGACTTCATATCTCAGAAACTATGTCAAAGCTAGGTATGTTGCAATGGTTTGAAATATTGTCCAGTGAATAAAGAGGCCTGCACCAAGTCTGGTAACTTGAGTCTCATCTCCTGGACCATTCAATGATGGAAGAAGAGAAACAACTTTTAGCAAGTTGTCCTCTGACTGCCACATGCATGCTGTGGCATATGTATGCATGTATGCTATCGTGTAATAGACTTGTTCTGGAGAGATACAACACACACACACACACACACACACCTATTCAATCCACGATGGACCAAAATAACAATTGTACCAACTTCCAATTTGGTGAACCAATGAGCTTTTTAAAAAATTTTTTATATTGATTCCAGTTTATTCACTCTGTATCCCAGCTGTAGGTCCCTCCTTCAATCCCTCCCAATCCCACCCTCTCTTCCTCATCTCTTCCCAGCCCCTCTTTAAGTCCACTGATGGGGGGGTTGTCCTCCCCATCCATCTGACCCTAGTTTATCGGGTCTCATCAGGACTGGCTGCAATGTCCTCCTCTGTGGCCTAGCAAGGCTGCTCCTCCCTTTGGGGGAGAGTGTCAAAGAGCCAGCCACTGAGTTCATGTCAGAGACAGACCATGTTCCCCTTACTAGGAAACACACTTGGAGACTGAGCTGCCATGGGCTATATTTGAGCAGGAGTTCTTGGTTATATCCATGCACGGTCCTTGGTTGGAGGATCGGTCTCAGAAAAGATCCCTGTGCCCAGATATATTTGGTCTTTTGGCTCTCGGTCCTTTCCATGTCTTACTAACCCCCCCTTCTTTCATATGATTCCCTGCATTTCGCCTAAGGTTTGATTATGAGTCTTAGTTACCTGCTTTGATACACTGCCAATGAGCTTTTTTTAAATTAGAGATACTAACAGGAGTATGAGTGACCAATTATTTATGAGGTACAGGAATAATACAAAAGTGGCTGTATCACCAAAAAGCTCACCCCAATACAATTGAAGATTCCCTCAAACCTGTATGCCTGGAGCTCTGAATACCTCTTTTCTTCCCCTCAATTTGGCTAGGCAACATCTCAACTCCTTGCAACTGCTTAACCATTTTTTCATTGCTAAGTAGTAGCTACTGGGAGATCTCCAGGTTTTCCTGTTCTCTCCAACATGTGGCCCATTGTTTACTTCCTGGGGTCCATGAGCCTTCCCTTACTTCCAGAGCATGTGTCTCAATTTGGAGGGAATATAGCAATTCACACACACACACATACACACACACACACACACACACACAACCTATCAATTAATATGTTTAAGAAAAAATCAGTAGTAGGTTCTTTTCTAGGATATATGACCTTTTCAGCTATGGATATCTGGCTAGTACAGGCATGAATTCCCTCCTATTGAATGGATGTCATGTCCGATTAGAAAGTTGTTGCTTATTCCCAAGATAAAAATGCTACTATTACACTGTAGGGATTATCTTTATGTGTTGGTCATTGATGTGTTTTGTAGGCTTTTTTTCACTATTGTTAATTTATTTATATTTTTATAAATTATACTTTATTCACTTTGTATCCCCACTTGTAGCCCCCTCCCTCAACCCGTCCCAGTCCCACACTCCCTCCCTCATCTCCTCCCATGCCCCTCCCCAAGTCCACTCTTAGGGGAGGTCCTCCTCCCCTTCCCTCTGACTCTAGCCTTTCAGGTCTCATCAGGACTGGCTGCATTGTTTTCTTCTGTGGCCTGGTAAGACTGCTACCCCTTCAGGGGGAGGTGATCAAAGAGCCAGCCACTGAGTTCATGTCAGAGACAACCCCTGTTCCCATCTCACTTGGAGACTGAGATGCCCTGGGCTGCATCTGTGCAGGGGTTCCAGGTTATATCCATGCATGGTACTTAGTTGAAGCATCAGTCTCAGAAAAGACCCCTGGGCCTCTATTTTTTGGTTCTGTTTTTCTCCTTGTAGAGCTCCTGTCCTCTCCATGTCTTACTATCTCCCCCTTCTTTCATAGGCTTCCCTTTCCTTGCACTCTGCCCAAAGTTTGGTTATGAGTCTCAGCATTTGCTTTGATACACTGCTGGGTAGAGTCTTTCAGAGGCCCTCTGTGGTAGACCCCTGTTCTGTTTCCTCTTTTCTCCCTCTTCCAATGTCCACCCCGTTTTTCTTTCTGAGTAAGAACTGATCATCTTACCCTGGGTCCTCCTTCTTGCTTAGCTTATTTAGGTATACAGATTTTATTATGTTTATCCTATACTATAGGTCTAATATCCACTTATAAGTGAGTATATATAATGTGTGTCTTTCTGTTTCTGGAATACCTCACTCAAGATGATCTTTTCTACATCCCATCATTAGCCTACAAATTTCATGATTTCCTTGTTTTTATTTTTTTTTTATTTTTTTTTTCAATGCAGTTTATTCAGGAACATTGAACAATCCTCGGACCCCGGGGAAAGCCAGCCCACAGCTTAAATAGCCTCTGGGTAGCCAACCCAGGCGTGCCACGGGGGCAATGCAGATAGGTCCACATACATGGAAGCAAGCCAGATCCTCGGCCTTAACCAAATGTGGAGTTGTTCGTGACAGAGAGCACTCACCATCGGGAAGGTGGAAGGCGGAAACCAGCTCCATCTTTAAGGCATAGCATTCCGCAGCTCTCTACAGTTCCCCCTTTTTGTTTTAGACGCATCAGGCAAGAGTAGAGATCTGATCTCTGATATTAGAAATAAATTGGGACTTTGTACAGATGTTCATTTAGGTGTCATCCACCCAAAGAGCATCAGACCGTCCGATACCTTTTTCTCAGAGGCGGGACCTGGGGCATCAACCCGCATGCAATCAGACATGCTCTTCTCTGGGTCCAAAGCGGCTGACCCTGAGTGCAGTGCTTAGCCTCGCATCCTGAGCGTATCATTTTAGCTTTTTATGGTATCCAACCATGCTTGGGGAGAATGTCCTGCTTCAATGGCTGTAAAGGCCTGAATGATCATGGCTGCATCACACTGTTGTGAGACTCTAATCTTGCATATATGCCACAGGCAAACCAAGGAGACCAACACCAGAAGGCCTGCTAACACTCCCATGCCCGCCCATTCCTTCAGATGATTCATGGCTGCAGTAATCCATGTTGATAATCCTGTGGCTAGTCCTGCGTCCACTCCGGTAGAATTTACTGTGACAATGGCCACTCTCAGCTGCTCCATCGTAGTATCGAATTCTCCAGTCCAATTACCTAAAATATAGCTCGACAATTGTTTAGACAGATTTGCAGCGCAGGAAAAATTCTCATGTTGTATGCTAGTGACACAAAGTCCAGCATACTTTCATTGACAGCCAGGTTGAGCGATTTGCCATAGGGTATCGATTTGCTCCTGCAAGAGGTCAATCCTCTGATTGAACACCATCAAGCTTCCTTTTAGTTGAGCATTAATTCCTTTATGTACAACTAAGGCATGAGCTACCTTGGCTAAATGATTATTCAGGGTCTGAGCAGTCTGCCCAGTATGACTCATGGCTAATGCCCTGGTGGTAGCTCCAACAGCCGTCAATGAGATGGTAGTAACAATGGTGGCTGTAGTTCCAAGATCCCTTTTCTGTCTGAAGAGAGTCATAGCGTGAGGGGCATCAATGGGCATAGGCATCCAGTGAGGCATGCGAGTAACCAGGGCATACCTAACTTTACTAGCATTCCAGCATTGGGCAAAAAAGCAAGTATCATTACCATAATTACTTGGCTCTATCTGGCTAATAATGAATAAAAATGGGGGATATAGACAAACAGGTGTGGGCTTATAGGAAATATTATGAGAAGCCTTAACCCCTCGTTGGAACATCCTGCGTCAGTTCTAGAACTAGCAGTGGTGGTGTCCGAGGTCTGAGTAGGTTCAGGAGACCATTGCCCCCAGGGGCGAGACGTGCTCCATGCCAATTGACTAACTCCATGTTTTCCTCCAATTTTGAAAGTCATTTAAGGTTCTTAAATTACTTTTTTCCCTTTTTTCTTAAATTTTTCATCAATTACACTTTATTCATTCTGCATCCCCCCATAAGCCCCTCCCTCCTCCCATCCCAATCCCACCCTCCCTCCTCCCTCTGCTTGCATGCCACTCCCCAAGTCCACTAATAGGGGAGGTTCTCCTCTCCTTTCTGATCTTAGTCTGTCAGTTCACATCAAAAGTGGCTGTATTGTCCTCTACTGTGGCCTGGTAAGGCTGCTCCCCCCCCCCCAGAGGGAGGTGATCAAAGAGCAGGCCAATCAGATTATGTCAGAGGCAGTCCCTCTTCACATTACTATGTAACCCAATTGGACTCTGAACTACCCTGGGCTACATCTGTGCAGGGGTTCTAGGTTATCTCCATGAATAGTCCTTGGTTGCAGTATGAGTCTCTGGGAAGTTCCCTATGTTCAAATTTTCTTGTTCTTTTGCTCTCCTTGTGGAGACCCTGTCCTCTCCAGCTCTTACTATTTCCCAGTTCTTACCTAAAATTCCGTTCACTCTGCCCAACAGTTGCCCATCAGGCTCAGCATCTGCTTTGATAGTCTGAAGGGCAGAGGCTTTCAGAGGCCCTCTGTGGTAGGTTCCTAGGTTGTTTCCTGTTTTCTTCTTCTTCTGATGTCCATCCTCTTTGCCTTTCTGGATGGGGTTTGGACGTTTTAGTTAGGGTCCTCTCTCTTGCTTAGTTTCTTTAGATGCACAGGTTTTAGTGGGTTTGTCCTATGTTGTATGTCTATATGAGTGAGTATATACCATGTGTGTCTTTTTGCTTCTGAGACAACTCACTCAGGATGATCCTTTCCAGATCCCACCATTTACCTGCAAATTTCATGATTTCCTTATTTTTCATTGCTGAGTAATATTCCATTGTGTAGATGTACCACAATTTCTGCATCCATTCTTCAGTTGAGGGGCATCTGGGTTGTTTCCAGCTTCTGGCTATTACAAATAAAGCTGCTACAAACATGGTTGAGCAAATGTCCTTTTTGTGTACTTAAGCCTCTTTTGGATATATGCCCAGTAGTGGTATGGCTGGATCTTGAGGAAGCGCTATTCCTAGTTGTCTGAGAAAGCGCCAGATTGATTTCCAGAGTGGTTGTACAAGTTTACATTCCCACCAGCAGTGGAGAAGGGTTCCCCTTTCTCCACAACCTCTCCAGCATGTGTTGTCACTTGAGTTTTTGATCTTGGCCATTCTCATGGGTGTAAGGTGAAATCTCAGGGTTGTTTTGATTTGCATTTCCCTAATGGCTAATGAGGTTGAGCATTTCTTTAAGTGCTTCTCTGCCATTCGGTATTCCTCTACAGAGAATTCTCTGTTTAGCTCTGTTCCCCATTTTTTAAGTGGATTACTTGGTTTGCTGCTTTTCAGCTTCTTTAGTTCTTTATATATACTGGATATGAGTCCTCTGTCAGATAAAGGGTTGGTGAAGATTCTTTCCCAATCTGTAGGTGGTCGCTTTGTTTTGATGACGGTGTCCTTTGCTTTACAGAAGCTTTTCAGTTTCATGAGGTCCCATTTATTGGTTGTTGCTCTTAGAGCCTGTGCTGTTGGTGTTCTGTTCAGGAAGTTTCCCCCTGTACCAATGAGTTCTAGGGTATTTCCCACTTTTTTTTCAAGCCGATTTAATGTGTCTGGTTTTATGTTGAGGTCTTTGATCCACTTGGACTTCAGTTTTGTGCAGGGTGACAAGTATGGATCTATTTTCATTTTTCTACATGTAGACATCCAGTTAGACCAGCACCATTTGTTGAACATGCTATCTTTTTTCCATTGTATGGTTTTGGCGTCTTTGTCAAAGATCAGGTGTCCATAAGTGTGTGGGTTTATTTCTGGGTCCTCTGTTCGGTTCCATTGATCCACCATTCTGTTTCTATGCCAGTACCATGCAGTTTTTAAAACTGTTGCTCTATAGTACAACTTAAGATCAGGGATGGAGATACCTCCAGAAGATCTTTTATTGTAGAGGATTGTTTTAGCAATTCTGGGTTTCTTGTTATTCCATATGAAGTTGAGAATTTTCCTTTCCAGGTCTGTAAAGAATTGTGTTGGTAATTTGATGGGCATTGCATTGAATCTGTAGATTGCTTTTGGTAAGATGGCCATTTTTACTATGTTAATCCTACCAAGCCATGAGCATGGGAGATCTTTCCATCTTCTCATATCTTCTTCTAATTCTTTCTTCAGAGATTTGAAATTTTTTTCATACAAGTCTTTGACTTCCTTGGTTAGGGTTACTCTGAGGTACCTTATGTCATTTGTGGCTATTGTGAAGGGTGTTGTTTCCTTAATTTCTTTCTCAGCCCTTTTGTCTTTTGTATACAGGAGGGCTACTGATTTTTTTGAGTTAATTTTGTATCCTGCCACTTTGCTGAAGGTGTTTATCAGCTGTAGGAGTTCCCTGGTAGAGTTTTTGGGGTCACTCACGTATACTATCATATCATCTGCAAATAGTGATAATTTGACTTCTTCCTTTCCAATTTGTATCCCCTTGATCTCCTTCAACTGTCTTATTGCTCTAGCAAGGACTTCCAACACTATGTTGAAGAGATATGGAGAGAGTGGGCAGCCTTGTCTTGTCCCTGATTTCAGTGGGATTGCTTTAAGTTTCTCTCCATTCAGTTTGATGTTGGCTATAGGCTTGCTGTATATCGCCTTTACTATGTTTAGATATGTGCCTTGTATCCCTGATCTCTCCAATACTTTGAACATGAATGGATGTTGGATTTTGTCAAAGGCTTTTTCAGCATCTAGGGAGATTATCATGTGGTTTTTTTCTTTCAGTTTGTTAATATGGTGGATCACATTGATGGATTTCCGTATATTGAACCACCCCTGCATACCTGGGATGAAGCCTACTTGGTCATAGTGGATAATATCTTTGATGTGTTCTTGGATTCGGTTTGCAAGTATTTTATTAAGTATTTTTGCATCAATGTTCATAAGGGAGATTGGCCGGAAATTCTCTTTCTTTGTTGAGTCTTTGTGAGGTTTAGGTACCAAGGTGACTGTGGCTTCATAGAATGAATTTGGTAATATTCCTTCTGTTTCTATTTTGTGGAATAGTTTGAAGAGAATTGGTGTTAGCTCTTCTTTGAAGGTCTGGTAGAATTCTGCGCTGAAGCCATCTGGTCCTGGGCTTTTTTTGGATGGGAGACTTTTGATGACCGCTTCTATTTCTTTGGGGGATATAGGTCTATTTAGTTGATTTACCTGGTCCTGGTTCAGCTTTGGTAAGTCAAATCGATCAAGAAAATTGTCCATTTCATTTAGATTTTCAAATTTTGTGGCATATAGACTTTTGAAGTAAGTCCTAATGATTGTTTGGATTTCCTCAGTGTCTGTAGTTATATCCCCCTTTTCATTTCTGATTTTGTTGATTTGGGTGGTGTCTCTCTGCCTTTTAGTTAGCCTGGCTAAGGGTTTGTCAATCTTGTTGATTTTCTCAAAGAACCAGCTCTTGGTTTCATTGATTCTTTGAATTGTTTTATTTGTTTCCAATTGATTGATTTCAGCCCTGAGTTTGATTATTTCCAGCCGTCTACTCCTTCTTGGTGTGTCTGCTTCTTCTTTTTCTAGGGTTTTTAAGTGAGCCATTAGGGTGCTTGAATGAGCTGTCTCGAATTTCTTTTTGAAGGCACTTAGTGCTATGAACTTTCCTCTTAGCACTGCTTTCATTGTGTCCCACAAGTTCGGGTATGTTGTGTCTTCATTTTCATTGATTTCTAGAAAGACTTTAATTTCTTTCCTTATTTCTTCCCTGACCCAGCCGTCATTTAGTAACAAGTTGTTCAGTTTCCATGTGTGTGTAGGCTTTTTGTTATTTCTGTTATTGTTGAGGTCCAGCTTTATTCCATGGTGATCAGACAAGATACATGGGATTATTTCAATCTTCTTGTATTTGTTGAGGCTTGCTTTGTGACCCACTATGTGGTCTATTTTGGAGAAGGTTCCATGAGGTGCTGAGAAGGAGGTAAATTCTTTTGTGTTTGGGTGTAAAGTTCTGTAAATGTCTGTTAGGTCCATTTGATTCATGACCTCTGTCAGAGACATTGTTTCTTTGTTTAATTTCTGTTTGGTTGACCTGTCCTTTGTTGAGAGTGGGGTGTTGAAGTCTCCCACTATTAATGTTTGTGGATCTATATGTGCTTTAAATTTTATCAACGTTTCTTTCACAAATGTGGGTGCCCTTGTATTTGGGGCATATATGTTCAGGATTGTGATGTCTTCCTGGTGGAATTTTCCCTTGATGAGTATGAAGTGTCCTTCCCCATCTCTTTTGATTAATTTTGGTTGAAAGTCTATTTTATCAGATATTAGAATGGCTACTCCTGCTTGCTTCTTGGGTCCGTTTGCTTGGAAAGTCGTCTTCCAACCCTTTACCCTCAGGTAATGTCTATCTTTGTGTCTTAGGTGTGTTTCTTGTATGCAGCAGATTGCTGGGTTTTGTTTACGTATCCATTCTGTTAATCTGTGTCTTTTTATTGGAGAGTTGAGTCCATTGATGTTGAGAGAGATTAATGACCAGTGGCTGTTAGATCTCTTGATTTTGATGTTGGCTGTGGTCATCAGGTTGTGTGCTTGGTTGCTTTTTGTTTTACTGAAGTGAGGTTATTTATTTCCTGTGTTTTCTTGAATGTAGCTAGCTTTCTTGGGTTGTATTTTCCCTTCCAGTGTCTTCTGTAATGCTGGATTTGTTTGTAGGTATTGTTGAAATTTGTTTTTGTCATTGAATATCTTGTTTTCTCCATCTATGAGGACTGAGAGTTTTGCTGGGTATAGTAGCCTGGGCTGACATCTGTGTTCTCTTAGGGTCTGCATGATATCTGTCCAGGCCCTTCTGGCTTTCATAGTCTCTGTTGAAAAGTCAGGTGTGATTCTAATGGCTTTGCCATTATATGTTACTTGGCCTTTTTCCCTTGCAGCTTTTAGTATTTTTTCTTTGTTCTGTATACTTACTGTTTTGATTATTATGTGCCGGGAGGATTTTCTTTTCTGGTCAAATTTGCTGGGTGTTCTGTAGGCCTCATGTATTCTAATTGGCCTCTCCTTTAGCTTGGGGAAATTTTCTTCAATGATTTTGTTGAAAATATTTTCTGGGCCTTGGAGAAGGGAGTCTTCTTTTTCCTCTATACCTATTATTCTTAGGTTTTGTCTTTTCATATTGTCTTGCATTTCTTGGACGGTCTGTGTCAGGAATTTTTCAGATTTAACATTTTCTTTGACAGATACATCGATTTCTTCCATTGTATCTTCTACACCTGAGATTCTTTCTTCCATCTCTTGTAGTCTGTTGGCTATGCTTACCTCTGTAGTTCCTGTTTTCTTCCCTAGATTCTTCCTTTCCATTATTTCTTCCATTTGTGTTTTCTTTAATTTTTCCAATTCTATCTTCAGGTCTTGAGTTGTTTTGTTTACTTCGTTCACCTGTCTGATTGTACTTTCCTGTTTTTCTTTTAGTTCCTTCAACTCTGTTTCTTTCATTTCATTCAGTGTTTTAAGCATTTCCTTTCTAAAGGCCATAAACTGTTTGGCTGCAGCTTCCTCTATTTCTTTACGGATGGCAATATTCTGTTTGAGTTTATCTTCCTCTATGTCTTTACGAATCTTATTTGTTTCCTCTGTTATCATCTTCATGAGCATACTTGTTAGGTCATCTTCTTGGATTTCAGTTATGGTGGGGTGTCCAGGGCTACTTGCCCCTGGGTAACTGGGTTCTGGAGATGCCATATTGCTCTGTCTTTTGTTGCTTGAGCTTTTACGCTGGCCTCTACCCATTGTGTTATCTTAGGAGTTTGGGGTTATTTTCTGGTGGTTCCTGGGGATCCTGTGGTGGAGAGAATCCCCTTTGCAGAAAGCTGGATTTTCCTGAAGGATGTCTTCTCAGCTTTTTGGGTATAGTCCCTGGATGGCTGGTGTGTTTTCAGGAGTTGCTCACCTCAGGGATATAGACCTGAGTGGTAACTGTGGTCTTTGTTAGTCGAGAGGGTTCTCCTCTCACCCAGGGAAGTCCTGAGGGCAGCTGCCCTGTTTCTGGGTTTCTTGTTGCAAATTTAATGATCAGCTGCTGTGACCCAGTTGGACATCAGGCGCGCCTCAACTGTTTGTGCTTGTGTCTGGAGCACAGCTGAGTGCTGGCGCCTCGGCCCCACTAGACTACTAGACTTTTTCTAGGGAAGGATTGGGTGATTTAGATCAGTACAGTTTCCTTCCTTCCCCGTGGATTCTCTGGAGACACGGACTCCTAGTGTCTTTTTTTGCCCTGGTGCACACTGCTCAGTGTACGCCAGCTGGCTGGCCACAGAAATTTGCCTGTGCCTGGAGCACAGCTGTGTGATGGCGGCTCAGTCTCTGCCAGCTGTCTGGTGCGCAGAAACTGCCTGTGTCTGCCTTTGTGGCTTTTGGGAGTCTGAGTGGCTCCCTAAGCTGGGTAATTTTCCGGGGACCTTTTCAGGTTGGGGGTGAGCTGAGTGCTCTGAGATCAGACCTGCCGTTTCTATCTCTGGCGGCGAATTAGGCGCGCAGGCAGGCAGGGCTCTGTGCCGGAACCTGGGTCCCCGGCTCTGGCTCCGGGCTGGCTCCTGTGGTGCCCGTGGAACCCGCCCGAGTCTTTTCCAGGGGATGTCTGGGTGACCTAAGGCCGGTCCCAATCGTTTCCTGTACCCTGGGGTTATCTCTCGACTGAAAATTCCAGTCTCTGATAGTGTGGTGCCCAAGGTTCAGTCTGGGACCGTGACCAGAGACACTGGCTTGTGGCTCTGGGCTGGGGCTGGGGCTGGCGGCTGGCAGCCAAGCGTATGGCGGAACCGGGATCTCTTCCGTGGTTTAGCCGGGTGAGTTAAAAGCTCATTGAATCCCCCACCGTGGGGTATCCTCTCACCTGGGAAACACAATGACTGTGTTTTATGGCCGAGAGTTCTGATTGCTGTTCACTGTGCTGATCCTGCTGTGCTGCTGCTCAGAATGAGAGTCCTCCCGGCGCCGCCATCTTGCCCCTCCTCCGATTTCCTTGTTTTTAATTGCTGAGTAGTATTCCATTTTGTAAATGTACCACAATTTCTGTATCCATTCCTCCATTGAGAGGCATCTGGGTTGTTTCCAGATTCTGCTATTATGAATAAAGCTGCTACAAACATGGCTGAGCAAATGACCTTGTTGTATATTTGAGCATAGTTTAGATATATGCCTAGGAGTGGTATAGCTGGATCTTGAGGAAGCGCTGTTCCTAATTGTCTGAGAAAGCACCAGATTGATTTCCAAAGTGGTTGTACAAATTTACATTCCCATCAGCAATGGAGGAGGGTTCCCCTTTCTCAACATCCTCTCCAACATGTATTGTCACTTCAGTTTTTGATCTAGCCATTCTGATGGGTGTGAGATGAAATCTCAGGGTCCTTTTGATTTGTATTACCCTGATGACTAAGGAAGTTGAGCATTTCTTTTTCTTTTTTTTAATCTTTGTATGTTTATTTTTATTATTAGTTACATTTTATTAACTCTGTATCCCAGCTATATCCTGCTCTCTCATTCCCTCCCAATCTTACCTTCCATCCCTCATCTCCTCCCTGACCCTTTCCAAGTCCACTGCTTGGGAAGGACCTCTGTTTTATCAGGTATCTTCAGGACTGGCTGCAAAGTCCTTCTCTGTGGCTTAGCAGGACTGCTCCTCCCTTGGGGGTTGGAGAGGTCAAAGAGCCTGCCATTGAGTTCCTGTCAGCTTTATTTGTAATAGCCAGAACCTGGAAAGAACCCAGATGTCCATCAACGGAGGAATGGATACAGAAATTGTGGTATTTTTACACAATTGAATACTACTCAGCAATCAAAAACGGGGAAATCATGAAATTTGCAGACAAATGGTGGGATCTAGAAAAGATCATTCTGAGTGAAGTATCCCAGAAGGAGAAAGACACACAAATGTATATACTCACTTATATAGACCTATAAGATATGATAAACATAATGAAATCTATACACCTAAAGAAGATAAACAAGAAAGTTCAGCATTTCTTTAAGTGTTTCTCTGCCATTTGATATTCCTCTACAGAGAATTCTGTTTAGCTCTGTACCTTGTTTTAATTGGATTACTTGATTTGTTGCTTTTTAACTTTTTGAGTTTTTTATATATTCTGGATATTAGCACTCTGTAAGATATAGGGTTGGTGAAAATCCTTTCCCAGTCTGCAGGCTGTCGTTTTGTTCTGATGACAGTGCCCTTTGCTTTACAGAAGCTGTTCAGTTTTATGAGGTCCCACGTATTGATTGTTGATCTTAGAGCCTGTGCTGTTGGTGTTCTATTCAGGAAATTGGCTCCTGTGCCAATGAGTGGCTCTTCTCCACTTTAGTTTGTCTGGTTTTATTTTGAGGTCTTTGATCCACTTGGACTTTAGTTTTGTGCAGGGTAATAAATATGGATCTATTTGCATTTTTCTACATGTAGACATCCAGTTAGACCAGCACCATTTGTTGAAGATGCTGTCTTTTTTTCCGTTGTATGATTTTGGCTTCTTTGTAAAAAATGAAGTATCTGAAGTTGTGTGGGTTTTTTTCTGATTCTTCTGTTTGATTCCCTTGATCCACCATTCTGTTTCTATGCCAGCACCATGCAGTTTTTATTACTATAGCTTTTGTAGTACAGCTTGAAATCAGGGATGGTGATGAGTTCTGGAGGTCTTCTGCTATACAGGATTCTTTTACCTCTTCTGGGTTTTTTGTTTTTCCACAGGAAAGTTAGAGGTTTTTTTTTTCCCCCAAATTCTGTAAAAAATTAGATTGATATTTTGCATATAGGGAATTTCATTGAATCTGTAGATGGCCATTTTCACTATTTTAATTTTAGTGATTTGTGAGCATGGTAGATCTTTCCATCTTCTGATATCTTCTTCAGTTTCTTTCTTCAGAGCCTGGACGTTCTTGTAATACAGGTCTTTTCACTTGCTTGGTTAGAGTTACACTAAGATATTTTATATTATTTTTGGCTATTGTAAAGGGTGTTTTTTTCCCTAATTTTCTTCTTAGTCTGCTTATCATTTGTATGCATTATGGCTACTGATTTATTGAGTTAATTTTGTATCCAGCCATTTTGCTGAAGGTGCTTATCAGCTATAGGCATTCCCTCGTAGAATTTTTGAGGCCACTTATGTATATACTATCATATCATCGAAAAATAGCTATATTTTGACTTCTTCCCTTCCAATTTGTATTCCCTTGGTCTCCTTTAGATGCCTTATTGCTCTGGCTAGGACTTCAAGTAATATATTGAAGAGACACAGTGAGAGTAGGTAGCCTCATCTTGTCCCTGATTTCAGTGGTATTGCTTTAGGTTTCTTTCCATTTGATTTTGATGTTGGCTATAGACTTGCTGTATATTGCCTTTATTGTGTTTAGGTAAGTGCCTTGTATTCCTGATCTCTTTAAGACTTTTAACATGAAGGGATGTTGGATTTTGTTGAAGGTTTTTTTTTTTTTTCAGCATCTAATGAGATAATCATGTGGTTTTTCTCCTTCAGAGTTTGTAGGACTTAACTTTGGTAAGTGGAATCTATCAAGAACATTGTTCATTTCATTTAGACTTTCAAATTTTGTGGAGTATAGGCATTTGAAGTAAGACCTAATGAGTCTTTGGATTTTCTCAGTGTCTGTTGGTATGTCACCTTTTCATTTCTGATTGTGTTAATTTTGGTACCGTCTCTCTGCCTCTTATTTAGTTTTGTTAAGGGTTTGTCTATCTTATTGATTTTCTCAAAGAATCAGCTCTTGGTTTTGTTCATTTTTGTACTGTTCTGTTTACTTCTAATTCATTGATTTCAACCCCAAGTTTGATTATCTTTCTGCTCTCTACTCCTCTTGGATGTGTTTCCTTCTTTTTTGTTCTAGAGCTTTCAATAGTAGTTTTAAATTGTTAGGGTGAGATCTCTCCAATTTATGAAGGTATTTGGTGCTGTGAACTTTCCTCTTAGCACTGCTTTCATTGTGTCCCATGAGTTCAGGTATGTTGTGCTTTCATTTATATTGAATTTTAGAAAGTCTTTAGTTTCTTTCTTTTTTCTCACTTTGACCCATTTGTCATTGAGTAGAGTTGTTTTAGTTTCCACGAGTTTTCTGGCTTTCTGTTGTTGAATTTCAGCTTTAATCCATGGTGGTCTAATAAAATACAAGGGGTTTATTTCAATTTTCTTGTGTCTTTTGAGACTTGCTTTGTGTCTAAGTATATGATCCGTTTTGGAGAAGGTTCCATGAGGTGCTGAAAAGAAGGTATATTCTTTTGTGTTTGAGTGAAAAGTCCTATAAATAACTATTTAGTCCATTTGATTCATAACATGTTAGTTTCATTATTTCTCTGTTCAGTTTATGTCTGGATGACTTGTGCATTGGTGAGAGTGAGGTGTTGAAATCTCCTATTATTAACATGTGTGTTCAGTGTGTTATTTAAGCTGTAGTAATTTTTTTTTAACAAATGTGGGTATTTGGTACATAGATGTTCAGAAATGAGATGTCATCTTGGTGTATTATTCCTTTGATGAGTATAAAGTGTCCTACCCTATCTTTTGTGATTGATTTTGGTTAAAAATTGATTTGATTGGATATTAGAATGGCTACTTCTGCTTGCTTTGTGGGTCCATTTGATTGGAAAACTTTTTTCCAGCCCTTTACTCTGATGTAATATCTATCTTTGTTGCTGAGGTGTATTTCTTGGTTGCAGCAGAATAATGGATCCTGTTTTCAAATCCATTCGCAGCCTGTGTCTTTTTATTGGGGAATTGAGTCTATTGATGTTGAGAGATATTAATGACCCCTGATAGTTAGTCCCTGTTATTTGGATGTTGGTGGCTATTTGTGTGTGTATGTGTGTTTGCGTTTCTGTTCTTATGGTTTTGCTGTTGTGGAGTTATTTCCTGTGGTTTTTTTTTTTTTTTTTTTTTTTTTTTTTTTTTTTTTTTTTTTGCGTGTAGTTTACCTCCTTGTATTGGATTTTTTCTTCTTGTATCTTCTTAGGGCTGGATTTGTGTATAGATATTGTTTAAATTTAGTTTTGTTATGAAATATCTTGTTTTCTCCCTCTATGGAAATTGAAAATGTTCTTGTGTATAGCAATCTGGGCTCACATCTGAGTTCTCTTAGTGTCTGTAAGATATCTGGCCAGGTCCTTCTGGCTTTTACAGTCTCTGTTGAGAAGTTGAGTGTAATTTTTATAGGTTTCCTTTTATATGTTACTTGGCCTTTTCCCCTTGCAGCTTTTAATATTGCTTTTTGTTGGTTGTTGTTGTTCTGTATGTGTAGTGTTTTAATTTTTATGTGGTGGGAGAATTTTTTTTCTGGTCCAGTCTATTTGTTGTTCTGTATGAGCTGTTTATAGGCAGCTCTTTCTTTAAATTGGAGACATTTTTCCTATATTGTTGAAAATATTTTTCGGTCCTTAGAGCTGGGAATCTTTCTCTTTTTTCTATTCCTATTATTGTTGAGATTGTCTTTTCATAGTGCTCCCCAGATGTTATGTGTCTGGAATTTTTCAGATTTAACATTTTCTTTGAGCAATGTATCAGTTTCTTCAATTGTACCTTCTACTGTAGCTTCAGATTTTCTCCTCCATCTCTTGTATTCTGTTGGTGATGCTTACATTTGTAGTTCTTCTTCTCTCCCAAAGTTTTCTCCAGGATTTCCTCAGTTCATGTTTCCTTTTTTTGTTTTTATTTCCATATTCAGAATTGTCTTGAACCATTCTGCTCATTTCCTTCATCTGTTTGATTGTATTTTCCTGTATATTTTTTAGGGGTTTATTTTTTTCCTCTTTAAAGGCCTCTATCTCTTTGGTTGTGTTTTCCTGTTTTTTTTATAAGCAAGACTAAAGTACCCTGTCTCATAATAAGGCTCTTGGGAATAGAGTTATTTAGTCCCTCAAGGTCACTGATCTTCCATATTAGTTTCTTCACTACATGGCTAAAAGAGAACTTACTTAGCGTTTGGGCTATAGTCTCTATCAGGACCAAAAGCAGATTTTTTTGTTGTTGCAGGGATGGGAAATAGGATAATTTTATTTCTTTATAAAATAAACAATGGTAGGCCTGGATGTGGCTTTATGCATGACAGAAACTCTGTTGAATAACACAGTCCCTGTGTCTGTGCCCTGTTCCAATCTGCCAGCCAGTTTTCAATCAGGGGTATCTTAAGTTAGGAATACTGACATTAACGATATTACCAGTTACCTCCTCGACACTGTGATGCAGCAGCTTCCTTTTGTACTTTTCTTGCTAGGAGATTATGAGATGTACCCCCAGGAAGGAAGTAAACAAGGGAACCTTGTTAATTTCAGTATCCTTAACATAATAGATGCCTATTTATTCCAGATAGGGCACCAGTGACAGAAATAGTTCTACCTTAATCTACCCTTGTGAACCAAAGAGTTTCTTGGGGTCCTTTCCAGGCACATGGGTGGCTCAAAATGCAGGTGCAGCACAGAGAATCCCACTCCAGCATGAGTGGGTGACTCACAAAAGCTGTGTCCCCAGGTGTTTCCTTCTCAATGTGCAGGCAGCACCCCCTAACAGATAACCTCTTCACCCCAGCAAGTGTTTGCACCTTTTCCAACCTTTGGGAGGGCCCCAGCAAACCTTACAGCTTTCAGAGCTTCCTAAAATTTGTTTGATTTAGTTCTGAGTTGTAGGCTCCTCCATCTTCCCTATAGGAAGTAATGTTCAGCTCTGAGGAAATAGCTACATAACAACAAAAGGTGCCGTTTACCTCTTACATTCATCACTTTTTTTCAGAATAACAGAAACAATCAGAGATTGTTATTATTATTGTCATTATTATTATACATTTACTATATGTATTTATTTTATTATTTACATATTTATGATTTGCTTTCTCTTCAACCAAGAAAATTCCAAGTCTATGTCCACATTCTTTCTCTAAAAATTATTTCTTGTCAGTCTGAGTTGATATTTTCTCAGTCCTATATTAGCCATCCTAGAACTTTCACCTGCATGTTATAATTAACAGTAAAGTTTAAAGAAAACTTAAATTTGTATTAGCTAGGGTTTATCTGAAGAAATTCTAGCAAATACATTAAATGAACAATGCTACAGCCATTAAAGCAAGAGTGTGGATTTATGTGTGTCAAAGGGCAATGAAATTCATACGTTATTGCAAGAAGAAAATTAAGTTTGTAGTTAGTGGCATAAAGTAGTATATTATTTATATAAAAATTGGATCACTGGGTAAAGGGCTTGCTGCATAAGCATGAGGACATGAGTTCACATTCCTATCACTCATAGTAAATGCTAAGTGTGCCAGCACTTGTCTGAAACCCTAGCCCTGGATGGTTGGGGATGGACAGATGCCAGGGCTTACTGAAATGTCAAGCTTCAGGTTCAGTAAGAAATGATATCTAAAAATAAGATAGGCAGCAATAAAGGAAGATACTATCAAGTGTCTTACTCTAAATGATTAATTCATTCAAGGTAATTTTAGGAAAATAGTAAGTATGATTGATTTAAAATATTTAAATACTCAATATTTGGTAAAACAAATATTTAATTCCTTTCTATGTATACTTATGAATATTTTAAGTAATGAATAAAAATAACAGCTTATAAATGAACCTTCTATATATTTGCTGAACATCAAAATAAAATACCCTTTTGGTCATTTATGTTTGAAGACATATGTGAAGTCTTAATCATTAAGTAAGGGTAGGTGCCATTTACCTAAAGGCCAAGCCCAACGAAATGACATTTTGATGTCTTTATGAAAATGTGCAAATCTATGTCTCAAATCCAATATTTATAATTTTTTTCAGTTGCACTAAATGTGTTAGTTTAATTTGTTTCAAGATGCAAACATACTTTCTTTTAATGAATTTTATAAATCAACAGGAAATATTTTCACTTCTTAGAGCAGGCTGTGTCAAGTGATATAGTAATTATAAGATAGATTTTTGTGGTACTCTTTCTTAAGAACAATGTAAGCCAGGTATGTTTATAATAGCCACTACATGGACCTCTGAGAAAACTTTGAGCATAGGCATTGTAGGCCTTCCCGGACAACACACAACATAATAAGAACCTATCCCAAAAACAAATGAAATCAAACCAATGTAACCTTCTATACTTGTATCACATCCGATGCCAAAATATAAATTTTAGTCATCTTTATTGATAAAAATTAATTAAAAGTGTTAGAAAGAAAAAATCACTATGATAGTATGGGGATGTTTGGAACACAGGAGTATTTGCTACTCACATAGTTATTTAGATTTTATTCGAAGGTTAATATGAAGAGAGTCTTGCACTTAAACAAGAAAATGATTAAAGATGTTAAAATTTAAACTATTTCTGTTCTAAAGACATACCTCCTAGCTAACACTATAATTACATCACATCAGTCAGGTTCCAGTTCCTTCTTATACTCATCAGAATAGCAAGAGTCTTTCTAACATTTGCATTCACTCCCTGCTCCTATCTCATGGAAGGAGAGAAAAATGTTAGCAAATTTTTAGTTTACTGTTATACATTTATCAGCAAGTGAAATATAGCCAGGACTTCATTAGTCTGAAGTTTTGTAAGCTGCAGAGTACTTCAGATTATGCTTCATGAGTTTTCTTTTAAATGCAGACGTTTCTTTTCTCAGCTCAACTTCTGTATTAGTAAGTGTGCCATAGTTGTTCTTCTCCAAGTTCATCACATTCTAAAACAGAAAAGCACCTCTTACTAAACAAATCCCAAGGACGGAAAGATGAAAGATTCTGCAGGAATGATGTATAGACCTTATGTTTAGTTAAATAGAATAACTAAACTGTGAATAAACTATGAAGTACATTTGAGGTCAAATTCCCAATTTATTATTTAATGTCTTGAATAATTCATACAAAACCATTAGGCTTGTACAGATATCTCAGTTACTTCAGTCAGAAATAATTCAAAGTGGTAAGTAGTTAAACTTTTATGATTCCTAAAACATATATAGTTTTATAAGAACATATTAAGTACCAGGTGCAACATACCTTTATGAACTCTTCATGTAATTGTCTAATTGCTTGCAGTCCCTGGTTCTGACCAGTCTCAGGGTGTTTAAAAACTTTTTGTTATTTTTGAAAGTTATTCCACAAAAATAAAAGGAAAGCATACTATAACAATTCAGTTTAATTTTTGTTGTTATTGTTGTGCACCATGAATGATAGGCTAACAATGAACCCCTTAACATATCTCCAATCCTAATATTTTGAAGTAAGCAAAAATAATTCCATATGAAACTTTTAAAAAAGGAACAGCTTTCAACTAATTTAACATTTTAACAAGTATTATGACTAAATTTACTTCATTTACATTTCTACAGTGACATGCAATGCAATTATCCTATCAGCCATGGGGTAGGACATTTTTTAATGATAAAGTATTTGCCATGTTGCACAGGCTGGCTTTAGCCTCTCAAGACCTTGTGTTTACAGGCCTGCAACATGCAGGCATTTACTTGGCAAAATCCTAAGCCTGGAAAGATTAACTCCAGCTAGTGGTAATGCTTTCACCATATGATGATCATACTTTACTAAACAGAAGAAGCAATCCCAAGAGATGGTTCAGTCTCACATCATTGGATCTATGACCCACCTCAGTTGTATACCCCATGTGCCCTCCTTTCTCTCCTTTTCTTAAGGATGCCTTATGCCTGTTCTTCACTAAGTCCAACTTCTTCTCCTGTTTCATCTAGTCTCATGAATTCAGCAAGTATATCTGTTATTTTAAATTTATGACTCTAGCTGGACCAGGCAGTGTATGTCTATAATACTAACTTATATAAAGATTGAGATAGAATGATCACAAGTTCATGAATAGCTTTGATCACTTAAAGACACCCTGTCTCAAAGTATGAAAAGATGTCTGGAGACATAGTGATAGACTGGATTTCTATTATACTGGTGTCTCTAGTTTCCAATCTCAAGTAACACTGGGAAATTATAAACAAGTTTATCTTCATATTCCTTATGTTGACACAAAACCATAGTATTTCACATTTAAAAAAAATTAAATAAAAACTTTAACATATTTTCCCCTTGGGCTACTGCATTCTTATTTTGTCATGTTTTGACTCTGATCAGTTTTGTACTATATTTTCCCACCCAGATCATCCTGATTAAGGACAATGACCTCCACATTGACAAATCTACCTTTAAAACAGTTGTATGTGTACCTGTGTGTGCATACATTTAGGGACCAAGAATTAACATCGGTGTCTTCCTCAATTACTCCCCACTTTTTAATGACATAGGATCTTTCATTGAATCCAGAGTTCATCAATTAGGTTACACCTGGCTGGCTAGAAAGCTCTAGAAATCTTCTTATCTCTGACCCAAATCTCAGTTTGGGGGGTTACAAAATGCTCACAATGACAGCAAGTTTATGTGGATGATGTGGATGCAGGGAATATAGCCTCAGATCTTGATGCTTGCTCAGGAGAAAGTTTACCAACTAACCCACCGGAAGCCTTCCAAATCTACCTTATTTGTCCCATTAGCATATGAAACAATTAGTGGTCTTTTCTTCTTTAAAAGCCCTGCTCAGATGTAGCCCATGGCAACTCAGTATCCAAGTGGGTTTCCTAGTAAGGGGAACGGGGGCTGTCTCTGACATGAACACAGTGGCTGGCTCTTTGATCACCTTCTCCCTGAGAGAGGAGGAACCTTGCCAGGCCACAGAGGAAGACAATGCAGCCAGTCCTGATGATACCTGATAGGCTAGTGTCAGAGGGAAGGGGAGGAGGACCTCCCCAATCAGTGGACTTGGAGAGGGAAATGGGGCGAGATGAGGGAGGGAGAGTGGTATTGGAAGGGAATGAGGGAGGGGGCTACATCTGGGATACAAAGTGAATAAACTGTAATTAATATAAAAAGAAAATTTAATTAAAAAAGCCTTCCTTCACTTGTGGTAATTTACTTTCTACCAGTTTTTCTCCTCTTTTGCTGGTTGCTGCTCAACTCTCATTCCACAGAATTATTGAAGTACTCCAGGGATCTCTCCTTAGACCCCTCATTTCCATCCATGATCACTCCCACTTATGACTTCTGGCTTTTATGGTATAAAAACTGCCTTCAATCTGAGTATTCATTTTCATCTTTAGCCCCCATCTCTGTCCTGAATTGACTCATATACCAAAGGCTTCCTCAACACCATCCAGGCAGGAATGGCTCTTCTGTGCATCTCAAAATGAATACTTCCCAAACTCTACTAACCCATCAACTCAAAGATTATTTAATATGGTCATTATCTCAAATCTTGGAAACCATGTGCTGACTCTAGTGATTGCTTCAGTGATGGAGAAATGATCTAAACTAGTTGGGTGATATTCCTCCACAGGAATATTCTGGCAGGGCTGTTGAGAAAGACTGTTTCCATACACTGTTGTTACTAAATTTATACTAAGTTTAGAATTATAAGAACTGATTTACTAGCTTGAGTGAGTTCTCTAAGATTAACAACAGAGTCCAGATGACATTATGTCATTTCTGGTCATTATGAACTTTCTCCCTTTTCAGCTGTACCTAAAGCTGATCTAGTGTGATCCCTTTTACAGAAACTGATAATCCTCTTTTCATCTTTCAGCAAATGCTTGCCTCTTAAAAATTTAAGATTCCAATTAATGTAAAAAGCTCAATGGCTTTCATTAATATAGGATGTGACCATATTTCTCTGGTTTCCAACTCAATTGGACTAGAATAGAGCCAAGGAAGGATAATGAAACCCAGCTTAGTTTCCTGTACCTAACACAAGGCTAGTCTCTTGATACTTAGTTATACAAGAAAATTCTAAAATTAATTATTATAATTTTTCTTTCTTCACCGAATTTCTGTATATCCTCACTAAACTCCTGAAACATAGTCATATACTGTGTAGTCAAAATTTGCTGTTAATCTTCTTCCTGTAAAACAAAATAATGAAGGCAGTCATATTTCATAACAGTCTGAAAAAGAACATGAAATGTAAACTAAATTGACCATTTCATACTATAAAATGAAAGAAAAATAGAAGTATAAAAATTATGTAATGGAAAAACCACTATACATTGTTTTTCCTAACAGATTATCAGATAAGTCTTCTTTAATGTTTTATCTCTTTGAAATTAAGGAAGCTTTAATATACATATCAATTTTTCAGAAAATTAACTATTTCCAAGTAGTTTAATTTTATCATTATTTCCTATCAAATATAGGTTCCAATTTATATTTCTGATTTTGACACAGTTAAGACTTAATGCAAGTCTTGTTAAAATATACAAATTTTGTCCACATATATAATTGATCATTTCTATATTGTTGAACATAATTAATAATAAATTAAGTTTCTAAGACCTTTTATAAGAATCTATTTCCAGAATTAACATAAATCAATTTTTAAAAATCTCCATCAACTGTTATTTAAAAGGAAAAAATAAAATTCTATAGAATTTACAGAATTTATAGAATTCCATAGAATTCTAAGAATTATATCTAGTTTTCTTTAAGGCAGGAAGTTAAAGAGTTACCTGTTTAGATAAAATTAAAGCCAAACATTTTTACTAAAGGCTCAAAAATTAATTGCAATTTTTTTTTTTAGATTTTATAATTCCCTTATTTACCTTGAGCTGCACAGATATTTCACCTACACTGTCTCAATAACCTCACCATCCACCTCCCATCCCCCATCCAATGCCATATGTTTAACCATCCTTATTTGGGCTACCTTCAATCCATATCTTATAAATACTTGCTTGTAGTTTTCATCTTGGTGTTTTCTCCAACCACGCCATTCTTGGAGTCTTTCTTCCCAGCCCATGTGGTTCCTTCTCCACGCTAACCCATTTTGGCATCCTCCTTCCTCCTCTCCTATCTGTCTGATTGCATTTTTTATAATTAATTTTCAGCCACATATAATTTTTAAAATGATAAAAGTATGACCCTATAAAAGTAACAACCCTACCTTTCTTGTACTTTCATTTTCAAAACTTGTCCAAGTTACTGGTTACTGTCTTTGAGGCAATCTTTGACATAAGTTTCCATGCATTTTCTCTTTTTCTTTTAATTTTAATTTTTTATACTAATTGCAGTTTATTCATATTGTATCCTAACTGTAGTCCCCTTCCTCATTCCATCCCAATACCACCCTCCCTCCCTCATCTCCTTCCATGCCACTCTCTAGGTCCACTGATAGGGGAGGTCCTCCTCCTCTTTCATCTGACACTAAACTATCAGGTCTCATCAGGACTGGCTGCATTGTCTTCCTCTGTGGCCTGGTAAGGCTGCTTTCCACTCAGGGGGAAGTGATCAAAGAGCCAGCTACTAAGTTCATGCCAGAGACAGTTGTTCTAGGTTATATCCATGAATGGTCCTTGGTTGGAGTATCAGTCTCAGAAAAGACCCCTGGGCTTAGGTTTCTTGGTTCTGATGCTCTTCTTGTGGAGCTTCTGTCCACTCCAAGTCTTTCTATCTCTCCCTACTTTCATAAGATTCCCTGCATTCTGCCCAAAGTTTGGTTATGAGTTTCAGCATCTGCTCTGATACCTTGCTGGGTAGAGTCTTTCAGAGGCTCTCTGTGGTAGGCTCCTGTCCTGTTTCCTATTTTCTCAGTTTTCTGATTTCTGTTCTTTTTGCCTTTCTCAGTGAGGATTGATCATATTACCCTGGGTCCTCCTTCTTGCTTAGCTTCTCTAGGAGTACAGATTTTAGTATGAATAAAGCTGCTACTAACATGGTTGAGCAAATGTCCTTGTTGTGTACTTGAGCATGTTTTGGATATATACCTAGGAGTGCTGGTTTCTTGAGGTAGCACTATTCCTCATTGTCTGAGAAAGTGCCAGATTGATTTTCAAAGTGGTTGTACAAGTTTACATTCCCGCCAGCAATGGAGGAGGGTTCCCCTTTCTCCACAACCTCTCCAGCACATGTTGTCACTTGAGGTTTTGATCTTAGCCATTCTGATGGGTGTGAGGTGAAATCTCAGGGTCCTTTTGATTTGCATTTCTCTGATGGCCAAGGTTGCAGGCACAGATGCACAAGTGCAGGTGAACAATCATCGGCATGTTCATGGAAGTGTGCATTGAAGGATAGGGTGCTAGAGTGTGTAGATGCCTGGAATATGGGGCTTAAGCACAGGAGGGGTGTGTGGGTGCTGGCGCTGTTTACATGTGCAATGCGCATGCGCAGGTGCCCTGATTACCTCAGTGGCCTACATGCCTTTTGTACTATCTTCCTGGTATTCAGATCTATCTGGGTTCCAGGAATTGTTTGCCTGGACTCCACTGGGAGATCCACAGAACAGGGGCTTCAGTGTTGAGAATCCTGTCCCAAGGATCCTTATGTTGTCCACTGTGGGTGTGTGGGTAGGAGGGATCCGATATCTGGCTGCTAGAGTAGAGGGACCTGGGAACTGGGTTTCTGCAAGCACTCACTTGAAGGTGCACCTCACTTGCTAGCAGGCCTAATCGGAAAGCACAGGGGTTCCCCCCTGTTCTCTACTCTCAGATATGGATGTGCAGGGGCAAATGAGTGTGGGAGATCCATTAGCTCAGTGATGTTCACTGTTCGTCTGCTGGGCAGGGAGACCCTTATTTGGGGTAGCCACTTCTGTTATCTCAGGGAGCATGGAGGCTCCTGTTAGGGCCAATTGCCACCCTGCTGCAGCTGCTGCAGACCTGGGAGTCCTGTACAGCAGGCTTGCAGACCTGGGAAACCTGTACAGCTGCCAGCAGACCTTGGAGGCTGGCACAACGGCCTGCTGCGAGGCCAGTACAGCTGCCAGCTGCGGGTTGGAGCTGAGGAGGGCTTGGGTCAAGGGGAAGTGTTTGGGGCAACCAGTGCCTCCTCCACTGAGGAGGGAGGCCAGTGTTTTGGGGTAAAAGGAAATGCAGGGCTGTTGAATATTCACCACTCAGTCCCCAGAGAAGGCCACCGGTAACCTGGATCCAAACTGTCCCAGCTCATGGGTTGTCCGCTCTTGCCCAGGAAGCCTCAGTGTCTATGTTCTGGCTTCAGCTGCCTCTCCACTCACCAATTTTGGAGTTTTAGGTCCTGTGACCCTCAGATATGGAACGTCCTGTTCACTGCCATCTTGGATCTCCATCACATTTTCTCTTTTATATGAAGAGCCTTGTTAATGTCACCTATATTGAAAATAAAGTGTTACCTTGAAGAAATTTCAAATTATTTCCATGAATGCATGAAATATAAAGTTCATTCAATAATACCAAGGATACTTAAAATTAAACTGAAAGATATCACCAACATGGTATACCAAACGTTTCATACTTCAGAATACTTAGGGTTTCATATTTTCGGGTGAAGGATGTTCAACCAGTAAAGTCTATGCAAATGTTCCAAAATAAAGAAAAATCTACTTCCATGTATTTTTGAATAAGAAATGTCCAACCTAATCCTAATTTTGATTTCCCTAAATGAAGATAATTTTAAAATTCAGGAACAGTTTTCAAAAGAACAAATACACAAAACAAAGGATCAAGAATCGATTTGAATTTCTTCATGAGGAAACACTTTAATAAAGGCTAATTTTTTCTAAATATGTAAAAGACAATATAACTGAAAGGACACACAGTGTAATTGTTAGAACTCATTATTTAAATATTCTATTAAAAACAAGAGGACAATCAGGAATGTTGGCTCACGCTTTTAATCCCAGCACTCAGGAGGCAGATGAAGGCAGATCTCTGTGAGTTCCAGGCCAGCCTGGTTTACAGTGTGAGTTCTAAGACAGCCAGGGCTGTCTTGAGACAGATTTGAGGCATTGAGACCTTGTCTCAAAGATAAAAATAAAAAATAAAAAAACCCACAACCCCCCCCCCCACCATACCAAAATAAAACCCAAGAGGACAACTGGAGGAAATGATCAATAGGTAAGAGTAGCTACTTTTTCACAGGTGTGATTCCCAGCAACTACATGTTGTACAAAACATCTCCAACTCCAGTTTCAAGGGATCTGATGCCCTATTCTAAACTCTGCAGGCATCATGTCTATGGCTCACGGACATGCCTATAGGCAAAATACCCAAACATATAAAAATAGATAACTTTTTAAAATACTATATTAAAGTCAAGAATCCCCAAAGTATACTTAAATCTAATATGAAAATTATTTCTAAAAATATAGTCAATTATACTTCTAAATATATTTTTTATAAAAGCAAAAATAGAAAAGAGGTACTTTATACAAATATCAATGCTATTAATTGAAGATGACTATAAAATATAAAATTATTTTGATTGATGTTTTTGTGGACTTTTGCATCAGTAAGTACTATAGTTCATAAAATTTTTAATGCTCCAGAAAATATTTAGTAAAAGGGAATAGGACAGGAACCTACCACAGAGGGTCTCTGAAAGACTCTATTCAGCTGGATATCAAAGCAGACGCTAAAACTCATAACCAAACTTTAGGCAGAGTGCAGGGAATCTTATGAAGAAAGGGGGAGATAGAAAGACCTGGAGGGGACAAGAGGTCCACAAGAAGAGCAACAGAACCAAGAAATCTGTGCCAAGGTGTCTTTTCTGAGACTGATACTCCAACCAAAGACCATTCATGGAGATAACCTAGAACCCCTGCACAGATGTAGCCCATGGCAGTTCCATCTCCAAGTGGGTTCTCTAGTAAAGGGAACAGGAACTGTCTCTGACATGAACTCAGTAGCCGGCTCTTTAATAAAATAGCATTTAATAATTGCACCTTCCCTTGAGTGGGGAGCAGCCTTACCAGGGCACAGAGGAGGACAATGCAGCCGGTCCTGATGAGACCTAATTGACTAGGGTCAGATGGAAAGGGAGGAGGATCTCTCTTATCAGTGGACTTGGAGAAGGGCATGGGAGGAGATGAAGAAGGGAGAGTGGACTTGGGAGGGAATGAGAGAGGTGGCTACAGCTGGGATACAAAGAGAATAAAGTGTAATTAATTTAAAAAAATAAAATAAAAGTTTCTATAACACCAAAAAATACAAAATAAAAGCAGTCATACAGCGTTTTATTTCCTATTTTATAAATTTATAGTATTTTTTATTTTATAAATTATATTAATACTATATAGTTGTAAATAAATTATATATCCAAGAATGCTCTTCCAAATTTTCCCAGAATATTCTGCACTTGGGATCTGTGAATAAATTAAATTTTAAAAAAATTATTGCTCTTTGAGATACAGTTAGGTGGAATAGCTTTTGCCCTACAAGCACAAAGATGATGTTTTTTTCCCCACACACTATTCCTTCCCAGAAAACCATTCAAATTAAGGATTAATCTTATGTAATTTTTGTTTTGGAATATATATATATATATATATATATATATATCATATGGCAAGTATGTACATAGATTACTTGTTGGACAAGGAAATAATCTCTTCTGGAAGTACTTAAACAGGAAATAATAATTTTGAATATATTACCCAATAGCTCCAACTATTTCTTCAGGATTTGCCTTCTCATGATTATCAGTTACTGGATTCTGTTTTGTGTTGGTAATAAAAACAAGATATTAAACTAAGTGTGTTATTTGGTAAATTTTAATGACATACTTTATGATCTTTCAGGCATATTATCAACGCTAAGATTTAAAGCAGATGTATAATTTGTCTGAAAGTACGATAAAATCAAATGATTTATGGTTATCTTCTGAACACAGGTTTTTAGCCTTTCTGATCAAGGTCATACTAAGTTATATGCTATTTAGCTATATGTTGTGATTACAGACAAGAGATACAATATGAGATTTTCGATCTCTGATGAGCAACTGGGAAACAAAGCATCACAAAGTTTGACTCAGTTTAAAATGTAGTCATTTCAAAACAGACTAACTGTAGCTTCAACAGCCAACACTAGAGATATCTAGTACCTTCAAAACTGTCCCTTGTGAAACATTTCCATCTTGTTCTACATCAAAGTCGTGTCTTGTTAAGTGCAGACTCTCCACTGGCAGCTTCATGAAATTCTCAGAATGTTTCCTTTCCACAAAGAAACTGATGTTTTCTGATTTAAAACACAAAAGTTTCTTCAGCCATCTGAATCCAAAAGAATCACTTAAGCTGATAACAATTGAAAACATGAGATAACATCAAAGAATAATTTAATAAAATAGCATTTGATAATTGCACAAAGGGTTTAAAGAAAAAACATATTTCTATTACTACTCCTCTGCTACT
This sequence comes from Meriones unguiculatus, assembly GCF_030254825.1. Taxonomy (NCBI): domain Eukaryota; kingdom Metazoa; phylum Chordata; class Mammalia; order Rodentia; family Muridae; genus Meriones; species Meriones unguiculatus. Next base: position 77,312,139 of record NC_083369.1, on the reverse strand, counting down.
AAATAACTTTATTTAAATATTGAACAGAATAGTTGTCTTCAAACGTAGTAATAAGCTTAACTATATGTACACTGTTTAAAGAAAGAATGATTTTAGTTAAATAAAATGTTCTGGGCTTCCTTATATTATAGGACTAAGAGTTAACAGTTTGTCATTTGTCATTAAAAAAAAAAAACACATACACACACATAATGATGGCTTCAACTTTGACTCCAAGTGGGTTTATACCTAATCATAGGAGGATCTGCATTTTGGTCCCACTTCTGCTAGGTGTTTGATAAATTTGAGCAAATGTGTCTGCATCTCAATCTCAAAGTAAAGTCATAGTTGGTATTATCACAAGCATGCTCCCCAACTTTTTTTCACAGCAATACAAATCTAAAGTAAATCTAAACTATAAAGTTTAGATTCTGCACAGCTGGGGATATATTTTAGTGCAAGAGGCTCCAAGATAGTGAAGCTGAGAGATCACTGTGTTCAATCCTCAACAATGCAAAAAAAAAAAAAAAGACAATTAAAAATATAAAAATAAAAACAGGTATGATTGCTCAGGCCCCAGTCCATTTTTATGACCGACGGCCTCAATTCCAAGGTCAGTTCAAGCTGCACATGAGGTTTCAGTCAAACATGAAGTTCAGACTAAGACCATATTTCCCTAAACCAAAGCAACACATAAGTAAAAAAAAAAAAAAAAAAAAACCAGCTTGGACTGCACAGCACTTCTGAGGCTGAGGGAGTAGCCTAGGGATGTTGAGGCAATTTGGCTACATATACAAATTTCAGAACTGCCCTTAAACAACGGGTAGAGGAAAATGAAGAGAGGTCTTCAGTTAGTTTCTAATGGATTCCTGGCAGGAAATAGCAGTGTAGAAGGTTCTAGCCCTTTCCCTCCTCTAAGGTACTTCCACTCCACCTACACCTCACACCTCCAGCCCCCCAAGGAGACAGACTCTCAGGGTCTCCAGTCTCCTAGGCCTTCCTGCTTTCTCCTAGGCACTGGTCTTTTCAACTCCTACCCCCGGCAATGTTCGTCTCCATTTTTCTCCTCAGAGGCCTGAGGGTAAAGCCAACTGTCAATTGAGACAGCGGTGCCTGGATTCCAGTGAAGGACACCTCCCCTCCTGGCACCTGAGGTTACCTGCTCTTCCCTAGCCCAGGCTGAAGCATGATTAATGTTATCTCAACTGGTGACTGACTACCTCCACAGCTAGTCTTCCCTCCCAGGAGTCTTCCTCAAGAATTTGGCTTCCTCAAGAATTCGGCTTCCTGGCCACCACAAAGCATATTGGATAGCAGGATTTGAACACAAGAAAAATAAGCTCAACCAAGCCCCTCTCTGAATGTCTGTGTCTGCACAGGAATACTAAGGGTGAGAGGCTTTATCAGGCTTTGAAAGGTCCAAAGAATTCCAGCTCCTCCTGAGGATGGAGCAGCCTTACCAGGCCACAGAAGAAGACAAGACACTGCAGCCACTCCTGATGAGACCTGATTGACTAAGATCAGAAGGAAGGAAAAGAAGACCTCCCCTATCAGTGGACTTGGGGAGGGGCATGCGTGCAGAGGGTGGAGGAAGGGAGGGATTGGGACGGGAGGAGGGAGGGAACCATGGGGGGGGGATACAAAGTGAATAAAGTGTAATTAATAAAGAATTAAAAAAAAAAGAATTCCAGCAGCAGGTAGAATTCTAGCTGCAGTGAGCTACTAATAGACTCTAGCACAGAAGCTTTCCAGTTTCTACGTTTACAACACTAACTTGAAAGTGAAAATAAAATGTGTAAAATATGATCCCCGATGAAGACTCTCCTACTTTGCGTCAGTTGAAGGGCTTCTTGCATGCATTTTTAATTTTTTTTTAAAAAGTATTTATTCATTTAATATGTTTTCTGCATGTATTTATGTGCATAACATGCGTGTCTGGTGCTCTTAGAAACCGGAATACTATGCCAAATCCCCTAGAGCCACCACGTGGGTTCTAGGAACTGAACTTTGGTCCTCTCCAAGAGCAACAAGTGCTCTTTACTTCTGCGCCATCTCTCCAGCTCTGTCCAGTGTTTTAATGTATGCTGGATCATGTTTACTTTCACCGTACAGTATATATTATAAAAATATGACATCTTTGTAATATTGTCTCTCTCAAAAAGAAAAAAGAAAGAAAAAATGCCATATTTTTATTGAGGTTGCCTTAATCTTAAAAATAGATTTAGCAAACATGACAGGCTGATGAGGATGCTTAAATATCTTACCAGGGGATAAGGGATATTTTCCTAGTAAAATAAATTTGAATTGCATGTGTCCACACATATGTGTACATTCCAGTACATGTGTGCATATGAAGGCCAGAAGTAGACATCAGGTGTCTTCTCAATCATTCTCCAACTTAAATCTTGAGACAAGGTCTCTCTGAACCTGCAGCTCACCAATTCCACTAGCCTGGCTAGCCAGCAAGCTCCAGGAATCCACCTTTCTCCACCTACCCAGCACTGGGCTGCCAGCCTGCATATTTAAAGTGGATTCTTGAGCTCCCACCCGCGGTCCATATGCTTGCAACACAAGAACTTTAACAAAACATCCATCTCTCTACCTTCTCTCTGTGTGAGTTTTGTTTTGTTGTTGCTGCCATTGTTTGCTAATCACTCTTAAGCTTAGGCTCCTAAAATGTTTAGTGATAATTTTGTTTGTTTCCTCACAACAGCAAATTGGGCTTCATACTCATTTTACAATTTGGAGTTAATTGGACAAATTGGACAAACCAGCTTTTGAATTGTGGGGCTTATTATTTATTTTTTTCATGACTGAAGGTCAAACTCTTAGCTTTCACAATGCACTCCACCACTGAGTTACATCATTAGCCAATTTGCAGTTCTGTATGCTGGGTGAGTATTCACCTCTGTGTGTTACAGAGAAAACGACAATTACTGTGAATCAAAAAATTGCTCCAGAAAAAATTGTTCCACTGTACTATAGGGCCTACAGAGATCTGATGCCCTCTTCTGGCCTCTTCAGACACAAGGCATACATGTGGTGCACCTAAATACTTGCAGGCAAAACACAAAAATACAAATAAAAAGTAGCAAATTCCCTTATAACTTTTCTCCTCCTATTGGGTTGCCTTGTCCAGCTTCCTTGTGAGGGCTTTTGCCCCATCTTACTGTATCTTGTTTTGTCGTGTTTGGATGTTTTCTCTTGGAGGCCTGATCTTTTCTGATGGGAAGACAGAGGAGGAGTGGATCCTCCAGACAGGGGAAGTGGTGAGGAGCTGGAAGGAGTGGAGGGAGGGAAAACTGTGGTTGAGATGTATTGTATGAGAAAAGAATGTATTTTCTTTTTGGGCACTGGTTTCCACATTTTTTTTTATTGGGGGGCAATAAGGAAGTGGCCTCTTCCATCAGTAGACATATTCACAGCCTCTTCAGCCATTCCAGGCTTAAGCCCTGAGGGTCCCGGGTGTAGATGGGCACATTGGGCATGTTCCCAGTATCTTGCACTGGTGCTAGGTGGTTATAGGGTATGACCTGGTTGATCAAGGCAGCATACTTGGTGTAGGAGCTGACTATGGGTAAAATTATATCAAGGCCCCAGAAGGAGATGGATATCACCAGCACCACCTCATTTGTCTAGGCATTCTTAAGGAAGGTGGACAGTCTCCTGGCCATCATGATCTTGGCTGAGAAGAATCTGTTTTCAATAAAATAAAAATAAAATATTCCCCTAAAATGTCTGCAGGTTTTTTTTTTTCTTTTTGTCTTTGTTTATTGTGAGTTAATTTTTGTGTCTGGTATTAGAAAAAGACAATCACTTTTAACCTTCATATGGAAACCAATTGTTGCAGGAATCTCTGGGAAACTGAATCATCAAGCCATTTTCAGCTGGGGAGAGGAAAGTTTATTATGTCAGTGTGTAATGGAGCAGGCCTCTTGCTTCAGGTTTAGCAGCTTTTTATATTTAGAAGAGCAGGATCAAGCAAACAGGAAGTCCAAGTATAAAAGCATCTATGCGCCTGTAAATGATGGTGGCTGTGCAGGGCTAAAATTACATTATTCCACCTCTTCAGTGCCTGTTGCTCTTTAAGATGCTGTGAGTGTGATAGGGTCAGCTCAAGGGAACTATCTCAGCACTGAGGAATTTTTTTTTTCATTTAATATGTGGCACTTTGTGGGATTTTATCTACGTTTTCTCCTCTTTGTCAGAACCCTTTATGCTCCTTCTAAAGGAATCCTCTGATAATGGTGGAGGATCTGAAGTCTACCTGCTTCTATACTGTTTCTGGTGATGCAAAGTAGAAGATTTTAAAGGCATGGACCAAACAGTAGAGTCAGTAGAAAATAATCAATTGTCCCACTGGGGAGGCCAGCTGAGGCTTTCAGGAAGCTGAGGTCTCATCGCAGGAAGATCCTTTGGGCTTGTCTTTGGCCCTGATTTATTCTAAGAACTATCTAGCAATTTATGCTACCTAACAATTATTTAAAAATTTTCTTGCTATCCCTGTTTGATTTGCATTGAAACAACATTCCTCTCCCAAGAAGACTTGCATACCAGCCCTTGTTTGTTTGTTTGTTTGTTTGTTTTTGAGACAGGGATTCTTTGTGTGGCCTTTGCTATCCTGTACTTGCTTTGTAGTCTAGGCTGGCCTGGAACTCACAGACATCCGTCTGCCTCAATTTCCCCAAGTGCTGGGATTATAGACGTGCAGCATTGCACCTGGCACTCATGCCAGCCTTTTAAAGCTGCAATTCGCTCTATGTCTCTATGATTTGGTAAAACTATGGCTTCCAGGGAGTCTACCTGGTTCTGCAGGGTAACTATATTCTACTGGGCTCTGTTGAGTTCCTCCTTAATTTGAGTGGACAACTAGCTATGTTGGATCCTGAGCACAATTGCACTTGCTGCAGTAGTGCCAGTGAAGGCTAGCCCCAGTAATATCAGTGGTAATATAGAGTTTCTTTTTTCACCATGGTGAGGTCCCAAGTATTGGCTCACATCTGGTCCAGGAAGAATATCTATGCATGGAGTCAGGAATAGCATCCTGCAGCCCCTCCCTGGGAGACAGACAGCTACATGCTCTACCAGTACAAGTGAGGTAGTGTTTGAGGTAAGTGACTTCTTCCTGATAGATCTGTGCCTTTTAGGGAACCTTATATCCTGTGTCTTATAAGAAATTTAATAGTTCCCTGGTTCCCCATTCAATAGGGATAGCCAGTAGAAGATTATCTATATATTGCAGTATGACCCAGTCTTAGAGGGTATCTTTTTGTTAGTCTCTTTTTTTTTCTCTGAGTGTCCACACATGAGGAAACTGCTGTAAGAGCCATTTAAGGGGGGGGGAGTTGTATTGGTACTTCAATGCATGTCTTTCCAATGAAGCCATCATTCTTTCTCCAGACACACCTCAAATGTCCATAGGTGGCATCATGGTTCAGGATGAGCATCATTGTGGTAACCAGTTTTGACAATAAATCTCTTCCAAAGGGCCGGGCAGGGGCTCCTAGCACATATAAAATTGGTACCTAACACAGTGGCTTCTCATGAAGCAATAACACAGCTTGCAGAATCAGTGTTTCTTAATGGTCCCAATGGCCCCAGCAACAGTCAAAATGTCTTTGGTGACCTTCTCTGTGGGAGAAGTTTACCATGGAGATGACTGTTCCTGGGTCTGAGATAAAGTCCAGTATCTGGCCCCTGACATTTATTTTGACCACAGGCTCCTGGGGGCCGATCTTGACTAAACCTGGCAGCTTTCAGGGTGAGTCTATCTCCCAATCGGTAGCCTCAGGCTCCTGCAGGGACATTTGTTTTACTGTGACTGCTGTAGGGGCCTTATCTTTTTCCTTTGGTGGTTTTCTTTGGCCCTTGGTGCTCTCTTTCTGGGATATTCATTCTTCCAGTGTACTTTCTCCTTGCAATAAGTACATTGGTCCCCGTCTAATGGCCTCTGGTAATCTTGCTTTCTTTTGGGTATCTGGATTTTCTCCAGTCTCCAATGTGAGCACCATCATTGTTTGCCCTTTTCTCTAAGTACCAATCCTTTTCTTTCTGTGCAGCCTCTTCCTAGTTAGCAAACACTTTGATGGTGATATCCCTGAGAGTCACTCTAGCTTTCATTGAACATACGGTGTCAATTGTTAGGTAAAAGTTGTGTTGACCTTTGACCAATGCACATGGGCCTATGGGTCAAAAGGAGTGTTACTATCTTTAAGTGTCACAGAGCTGGTCATGAAATTGATTCTGGAGATCTCATGGGTCACTGGGTGACATCTTAAATATTACCCAGGTTTGTGACTCTACAATTTCCATTCAGAACTCGTCCAGGATGACTTTTCTCATTTTTAGCGGGTCTGAAGGCCCTCTGGTGTGTTTGGGGTTACATTTGGGACACTCAGAAGGAAGGAAGTTGTCATCAAATCACTCCAGGATTTTAGTATCTGGGGTGCCTGAATGATCAGCCAAGCAGATGCTGTCTAGTAGATACTACACTCTTCATCTGCAGTAACAAAGGGCAGTCAAGAGTAATACTGTCAGTTGTCCCAAGTAGGCAGTTGGCTGTGCATAATAGTAGTCAGAAGGTTGATCATAACTTATAGATGCTCTGAGCATGGTGGGGCATGATGTCACTACTTAGGGAGATCAGTAGTGGTAAATGGTTGATAAACATATTGAACTAGGCCTGGTCCGACAATCCCATCCTCCTGGAGATTGGCTGGCATTGGAGTTTGATGCAATGGGCAAAAGGGCACTGGATAGCTGGGCACTGGAAGCATTCAAGGTACCTGGACCTTAAGCAACCTGAGGACAGAGAACTCCTCCAGTGGTCTGTGGGCCAAAGAGTCAATAGCAGCTAGCTATGGGCAAGATTTTGGGTGGAAAGGCAGGATATAAAACACATTAGAGTTTGGGGTTCTGGACTCTGAGGGTGGGGATCGCTACACCCAAGAGGAGGGGCTATATGATGAAAGTTCCAAATCTTGATCCTCTGCCTGGGAGATAAGTGCTTTCTGTGGTTGAGACTTTCTTTTTTTATTTTTTATTAATTACAGTTTATTCACTTTGTATCCCCCCCATAAGTTCCTCCCTCCTCCTCTCCCAGCCCCACCCTCTCTCCCCCTTCTTCTCGCTTGCCCCTCCCAAGTCCACTGATAGGGGAGGTCCTCCTCTCCTTCCTTCTGATCTTAGTCTATCAGATCTCATCAGGAATGGCTGCATTGTCATCTTCTGTGGCCTGGTAGGGCTGCTTTCCCCTCAGGAGGAGGTGATTAAAGAACAGGCCTATCAGATTATGTCAGAGGCAGTCCCTCTTCCCATTGCTATGGAACCCACTTGGATACCACGCTGTCATGGACTACATCTGTGCAGGGGTTCTAGGTTATCTCCATGCATGTTTCTTGGTTGGAATATGAGTCCCTGGGGAGGCCCCTATGTTCAAATTTTCCGGTTCTGTCTTTCTAAGAGCTTAGGACAACTATGAATTCCCTAGGGGAATGGAAATGAACCCTGTCTTGGGCGTGAAGGACCAGACCATACCAAGTATTGCTATAAGGAAACTGGTCAGGGTAGCCTGGACCTCCAGTGCAGGCATCCCTCACTCTGCAGATGGTGGCCAGATCCACAATTACTTCTAAAGGTTGACAATGTCAAAGGAAGGTCAGTCAACTTCTGAGAAGTCCCTAAATCTGAAGTCAGTTCTTAGACTAATAAAAGTCTGCACTCATTGTTCTGTTTGGAGTAGATCTGAGTCTGGTCCTTCATTTCTATGAACTGGCTTATTTTGCTCACACTCACAGGAAGGGAATCAATAGATGAAAACTATATTTAACATACGGACTAGGTCATAGGAAATAAAAGATAGTGTAGAGAAATAAACTTTGGAAAGGCTCAAAGAGACGTAAACTAAAAGGCAAGCTGTAACGTTAAATCATGCCTGGACACATTTGCCTGCTCACTCCTAGGATCTTATATGATATGTTTCTATGTTATGCTTAATGGCCCACAAGGCCACTACCGCAGAGAATCTGCTCCTGTGTATGGAAAATGATACATTTACCCTGAGGTAACGGTTGTTTCTTTGCTAAATCACCTTCCAATAGGGCGTGCTTTAGAATTGACAAGTGAGTTTCTAAAGTGAGTTCTTGTTTGCCAATGAAATTACCAGGGTGTTTGTAAGAACAAGCATAGCTCACAGATGTTTAGATTACATTCCCATACTGTTTAATTAAACCAGATCCCCAGAAGTAAAAGTGAAAATGAATTAGAAGACCTGGTTAACACAAATTGCTGATGGGGTCATCCACACAGCTCTGTAAGAACAGTGTGGTTGGAGGGTATCCACAACAACCACCTTAACAATGTCGTATAGCCCAAGAGTAATAGGGAATCCAAGATGAAAAGATATTGGATTCAGCACAGCCAATTCTTCCATCAAAGCTGGTAACATGGGCCTATCATGAGAAATGATGGCAATGAACATGGAAGAAGGATAACTTACCACAAATGGCCCTCCACAGTTAACTCAGCTCCAAACAGCAGGTTCCTCACTACATCATGGCTCTCATCCTTGACGCACAGGAAATGCCTGGGTACTGAGTCAAGATGTATCAGTCACCATTCCATGTTCCCTTCCCTTTTTAAAAGAATATCTATCTATCTATCTATCTATCTATCTATCTATCTATCTATCTATCTATCTATCTATCTTTTATTTATTAATTTATTTATTAATTATGTACACAATGTTCTGCCTGCATATACACCTGCCCACCAGAAGAGGGCACCAGATCTCATTATAGATGGTTGTGAGCCAACCATCTATAATGGGAATTGGAACTCAGGACCTCTGGAAGATCAGCCAGTTCTCTTCACCTCTGAGCCATCTCTCCAGCCCCTAAACTCCTCTCTAATTAAACCAGGAAAATAGGATGAGTCCTGGGTGTCTGATGAGAAGATGTGCCTGTCCTTCACTCAGCCCAATGTGTGCTCACACTCTACCCCCTTGATTTTGCAACTCATCTCAGGCTGTACCAACCAAGGTCTTAGCTGCCTTCATTAGCAAGCTGACCACCTCAAACCCACTGCACTCAGAGTTTCCCCATTATTGCTTCACAGCCAAGACAGTCTTCTAATTGTTGTCCACAGAACAGCCGAACATCAAGTAAAGTTCCCAGCTTAGGAATTGAGTACGTGTATGTTCTACATCATTTTCTGCTTATTTCCTTTTCAGTCGGTGAACAAACATGTATATCAGTATATCCACTCTGGCAGGATATATACTGCCACACATACCAAACAAAACCCTGGGCAAGACAGGGATCATTAAGGAAGGACAGGCAGCTACCTACCTATGAAGTAATTTACCTCTTGCATATTCTGAGAGCTAAGGGGGCTCACAGAGTGAATGTTTATATCTGAAGTGCCTGGGATCACGGAATACGCCACCAGCAGCAAGTCTCCTTTGAAAGTTCTGAAACAGTCAACAAAGTTAGAAGTATAAGTATTGTACTAGGGTCACATCCCATTTTCTAAGGCCCTTTGTCACTGTAATATGCTGACCAACATTTCTTGCATGTAAAGTATCTTTTCCAACTACTTAGACTCCTTATATAGCTTCCTAATGGAAGGAAAACAAAAGCCCTTCAAGTTCTGGGTTTTCTACAATGATTTGTCAAGCATCCATAATGATGAGAGTGGGCCTCAAAATGGAAGCTATAGCCAGAAGCACTGAATTTCCTCCTCAAGTGGTCACACTTATATCTCTTTTGAGGATGGTAGCTAGGTACATATTACAATGACATGCTTGAACCTTGGTTCCTAGTCTAGGGACAAAATATTAGAACTTATCAGTTGAGTGTTCTGGAAAGAGGACACTAAGAGAAAGAGACCTGTCTGCACCTTTGCTTTGAAGTGATCAAAGTATTTTCAAGGTAAATCTCTTATACATGTGTGATGCTCTCACTGATTTGATTTTGAATGCATTCTGATGCACTGGCAAAAAGACTATGATCTCAGCACTCAGAAGGGCAAGGGAGGAGTTTCCTAACCTCACGAACAATTCTCACATATGTACTGAGTTTCAGGTAACTTTGAGAAACCCTGTGTAACAACGCAAAATTAAAAAACAAAACAGCCAAAGAAATCATTTGAGTAGTGAAAACCACATAGACACATAATGATGACATTCACAGGGGACAGAATCTCTAGGTGATATTTAAAGTATTGTCTTTAAGTGCCTTACTTTCAATTTCAGTGACATTCCCCACATTCTCAAGAGCTTATAACCCTAGCCCAATACCTATATGCCTTGCCCAATGTTCTTAAAGCTATAAATTCTACCTCCAGAAAAAAAGTGTATAGGAAAAGAAATAACCTTGCTAATATAGATGTTGTCCTGGTTTATATGTGTGATACATCTAATACAAAGTCTCTTGCTGAGTTCTGATGGTTCCTTACAGTCAACTGGATGGTTCATCTATAAGAGAAGGAGACAGTGGTTTCTGGTAAAACAACAATTACAAGTAGGAGTTTGTACACTTACCAAGGAGTTGCCATCAAAACAACATGTTTTAGTGCATTGACCTAATGCAGTTGTAAGGATATTTGCAGGACATAGTCCCGTGTCAGAGACAATGCACTTTATTATTCATACCAAACAGCCCTCCTGCTCCAGAAATCTTTTAAACAACTCTTCTCAAGCCTAGAACATACATTTTCTTTTAAAGATATACTATGGACCTGAAATGGTGGCATAAATTACCTGTGCCTGCTCCATGGACTACTAATTGCCTTGCAAATGAGAATTTCATGCCTATGTTTATCACACACACAACCTTACCTTCTGACCTTAGGAATACAGTGCTCTTACTTTCTGGGAATTCAAAATTCAACAGTGTAAAATACATTTGAAAACTACTTCTGAACAGATTGTAATCATGGCTGTAACTCAAATTAGAGAACTGTTTTGCACATTTAAGCAGAAAGAAATTGCTAGACTTGGGGTTGTATGGGGTAATTTGAGTAAATGGGTTTGAGGTGCATGTGAAGGAAGAGAAATGGGTTACCTGGGAGACAGGAGTGGAGCAGAAGTAAGTCTATAGAGACAAGAATGAACACCACAATTTTGGAGAAGTAGGGAGGAAAGCATGCTAAGCCCTACCTGGACTGGGTGCAGTGTGATCCGCACGAACTTCTTGCCAGCAAGAACGCACATGCAGACACCAGGATCCTTCTGCAGTAAACGTTTATTACGATGAATAGAGGAAGACAATAACCGCCGGAATGGTGCTGCTTAAATACACCTTATGGCGGCGTGTATTCCGCTGGTTGGCTGCTTGCCCATTGCCCCGTGTGACGCCCTGGACTGGGCAGTAACGCCCCCAGGCTGGACAGTGGCTTGGCGCGCTTTTGCAACTTGCAGACGGGGTCTATTGTTTGTTCATTAGGGCCAGGGCCGGGTGTCAGCGCCATCTCGTAATGGCGATTGCACTCTCTCGGCTCTCCACATCGCAGGAGCTCGCAATGCACTGGAAGAAGTAACCCAGAAGAGATTGCAAAGGCAAGTCATGTAAGTCTGGCTCCATTTACCTACAGTCTGGAAAGATACTATTTTCCTGGCTTATCAAAGATCATGACTCTTATTGGAGGTAGTTTTCCTTTGACCTTTTCTTCATTAAACAATCGATGCACTTTCTTTATGTGGAAATACAATAGCCACATGAGCACAAAGCAGAAAACCATCTCCTACAAACCATACTAGGTAATTCCATTATTCAGAAAGAGTGACTGGCTGCCTGTTTGAAAAACAAAAGTGAACAATGTGCATGCTATTGATATATCACACGAAGACACACAAAAGGATGCCAGAAAGAGCCATCCGGACTCACCATTGGGACATGCATAATAACAATTAGTGAGCTGCAATCCTCATCATGTGATACTTAGTTTGGACACACTCATTATGGGCAGATGGAGAAGAGTGATGATAGCTATTGTTCTAAGATCACTGATGGAATCTGGAATAACTGATGCCAAAGGCTGTTGCACGTCTTTTCAAACCTTAAATAGTTGCTGTTGCCACCTTTCACTCTGTGTATGACCCGTTAGTTATCAGTACAGATGGGATGGTCCTTCTCTCAGGAACGCTTGCACTGAGCAGAGCTCCTGTTCACTACCACTTAGGTCAGCATGCAGGGAAATGAGCATCACAAACTCTGACCCTTCTGCATCCTGAGTCTACACTAACCCATAGGCATACTGTACCCTAAATCATTTCTCAGTTTCCCTGGCAAATTTGCATTCTCCCAGTTATGATTTTTTTTCTCACCACAGAAATACCACTAATAATCATAGCAAAGAGTACAGATAGATTCTAAGACTGCGAAAGGCTCCAAGGTACAGTTTGTCCCTGCAAACAAATGGAGTAAAGTGGATGGTCCAACTCATGGTGCATCCTTCTCTTATGTCAAATTCACGCTGACTTTTCCATGATGTGTATAGCTTTCTGAAAGAAATAAGACTCAGTATTCGAGGCCTGTAATTCCAGAACTTAGGGTCAACGCCCGAGGCTTACAGATGAATCACCAGGCCTCTTTTGTGTGACTCTCAGGCTGTGGGCCCAATCCCCAGCCACTATGAGATGTTAGCGAAAGGCTGAAGGGACGCCCTCAGGAGAGCCAGGGACAGGGTACCTCTCTGGCAGCTGGCAGCGTCACTTAAAGCTCCAGGGAGATCCCATCTTTATCCGATGGCCAGCCAATGAGAGTCAAAGATATTGCCTGGGTCACAGCTACAGCCAATGAAAGGCATTGGACTGAGCCATTTGGCCCCGCCCACCCATTGTGAGTGAACCAGTAGGAAGGTCTCAGGAAAAGTTGCTAGTAGGTGTGCCCGTGGGTACTCAGTTTGGATGTAAGGCACTAACTTATATTTCCTTCACAGGGTCCGGAGTTTGTCATAGGAGGTATGGCAGAAACCCATGTCCCTTTTCTGCCCACTAAAAATCATGCTTGGTGATGGAAGTAAGCACTATCTACATAGTGGCAGTTTGAATTGCAATACCTACACTCCCAATGCAGGGACTCCGGACCACTCCCTCCCCAAAGAGACTCACAGACCACGTTTCGATGCAAAAGCAAGAGGCATTTTATTCCGATTGCGATGGGGATCGCCCCTTCAAGGCAGGAGACGACCCCAAGTATACAAAGCACAGAGTTTTTATACCTAAAAATCAGGTCACACGTGTATCTTTACATTGAATAGTCAGCAGAAAGATAGCAGTTTTGCAGCTGGCAGCTTACAGCTTCTTCCAAGGGCAGTCCTCCCTGCCCCGGGTTTCTTATCTTAAAATAAGCTCATCTTGTCCTCTGAGGAGGGCCATCTGGTCTGGCCTCTACTCAAGGTTTAGTAACCCTAATTGTCTAACTGATTTTCTTTCTAAGCTGGCCCTTATTCAAGGTCCAGTTGTTTTTCTTTCTAGTCTAGGATGGTCTCATTTCTCAGAATCACGGATAAAATGTGTTTGTTGTTTGTATAAGCCAGTGGCAGTGACACACACCTATAATTCTAGCACTCAGGTAGTCAGAGGCAGGCAGATCTCTGTGAGTTCGAGAACAGCCTGGTCTACAAAGCAAGTCCAGGACAACCAGGGCTACACAGAGAAACCTTGTCTCAACAAAAACAACCAAAACAACAACAACAAAAACAAACAAACCAACAACCAAAAACAACAACAAAAATGATACATTGCTAGGCATGGTGGTGCACACTGTAATCCCAGCACTAGGCAGAGGCAGGCAGATTTCTGTGAGTTTGATGCCTACCTGGTCTACAGAATGAGTCCAAGACAGCGAAGGCTACATATAGAAATCTTGTGTCAAAAAACAAACAACCAGTCAAACAAAATGTGTGTGTGTGTGTGTGTGTGTGTGGTGTGTTTTGGTCTTTTGTAATATAAAAATTTGAGGATGGAATTCCTTTTTGTGTGTGTATGTGTGTGTGTGTGTGTGTCGCTTGTTTTATTCATAGTCTGTAGTTAGAAACTAAAACAAAACACAAACATCACCCAAGGAAATAGGGGAGAGGGAGGTTGTGCATCTGTGGCCAGGAAGGGGACAGCGAGGTAGCCTAATCACAGAAGAAACCAGCCCAGCCCCTCTGATCAAAGCACCAGTGAATGAAGTGGAGGCAGACAAGGGACAAGACCTCAATGTCCTCCCCTACCTTGGGGATAGCCATCCAGAATTAATGTACCATGTCCTCCCTCCCAAAGAAGACCATGGTCTCCTTTAAACATCATCTGAAGGGCAGGGCACGTGTGTGCGGGGTAATCCACTGTTCAGAAAGAGCCTGGGCTCTCTCTTTCCAAACCTGTATGAAAAGGCATCAGATATCAGTACAGGTTACCTGAGTGACACAATGAACAAGAAGGGAGGGACCCAGATCACAGACCTTGAGATCTCAGCTCAAGGTCTCCAGCCTTGCTAGGTATCTGGGGTAGCAGGCAGGATAGGCAGGCTGTCGGTCAAGGCAGGTACGGGAAGGTAAGGGCTGTGGTGGGTCCCTCTTCCCCATCCCTCATCAGGTCCTTCAGGGCCTCCTCTTGTGCCTCGTCCCTGCTGGGCACTCACCAGGGCATTAGCACTGCACATCAAAGCTTCAGCCTCCTCATCTCTTTGACCACAATTTAGAGTCCTCTTCCTCCTCCTCTTGCTCTCCAGTCTCAGCCCCTTCACCCCACACCACCTCTTGCACCTCTCCCCAGATCCTGAGTTGACTCAACAGGGCCCAAAGTCTTCCCTGTGCTACCCCAGGAGCTTCCCTCAAGCACGGGAAGACATGAAGCCAGGCATTGAGCCAGGCCAGCACCATGTTTAATATGCCATCTGCAACACGAAGAGACCACAGATGTCCACGTAGCTGGGCCCACCCCAGGGCCGCAGCAGGCTCAAGGGCCACACATCCACATGATGAATCTGAGTGCTGCTACAGGACAGTGGCTTCACCCACCCCTCCTGGGGCAAAACACCACAAGCTTGGCTGAGAACCACATTCTTGTTGCTCTTGAACCCAGGTCCTCTGGAATAGAGCAAATGAGAGTACAAGGGATGGTATGTGGTCTACAGACTTTCCTTCAAATATTTACCAAACAAGTTAATAAATATTATAGTGCAATATGTATGAATGTTCTAAAATAATGAGGTAAGTTTAAGTGGTAGAAATATTATCAAGCAATTCCACAATAAATATATTGCAGTGCTGTGGGTTAACTGAGAGATAATACTGGTATATTCTCCAGTCCATGTTTTTTTTGTTGTTGTTGCTTATTTTTTTTTTTGTCATTTTTGATAAGGACTATCCACATTCATTAGATCTTTTAAAGACCATTAAAAAACTTAATTTGGATTTTTGTTCTCATCTTTAGTATTTCTGCTTTGCATGCTGTTTTGACACATTTTTCTTTTCTTAACTAAAGTGGGGTGCAGATTCCGGTGGGTCCCTTTTGTTTTATTCATCACCCTTGTATGCATCCATTCCTTCCCTAAACCTGAAGATTTAAAGAAAAGAACTTATGAGTGAAATCTGTGAACGCTAGGTTTCTGGTGGCCTGGATTTGAAAGTTCCTTCAAAGGCATAGGTTATGCATGGACTGGAAATTTCAAAGGATGAAAGAATGACTGGATAAGTGCTCTTTGCCAGAACATCCAGAGCCACTAGTAGACTCTACCAACAGGTCATTGTACCAAAGTGGTGTTGTTGCTCTGTCTATGACCTTGTAATTAGAACAGATCTCAGAAACTCCATTTCCGGTAAGTATGTGGTAGTTCTGTTCACAGTTTGACTGACAACAATTCATTCCCATCAGGGTTCTGAAGTCAGATTAAAGTTAAATAGAAATGCCAAGGATATGTGCTTCTAAGCAGTCTCAGCTAAGGTGTGGTTCTACTATCATTGACCCATCATTGACATGAGTTTCATTTCATCATGTACAGTTGTCAGACAAGTCGTTAAGAGCTGAACCTTCGGGAAGTTCTAGGGCTCGCCTCGGGAAGGGTGGGGGCGGGGAGCCACTGGCGGACGGCGGCCAGGATGGCGGCTCAAATTCCAATCGTGGCTGCCAGCTCTACCCCCGCCATAGCTAGAAACAGCAAGAAGAGGCCGGCCAGCCCTTCCCACAACGGCAGCGGAGGGGGATACGGCGTTAGTAAGAAGAAAAAGCTGTCGGGCTTCGGTCAGGGTGTCAGCATTGAAGCCGTGAGTGAGAATAAAATGGCATCCTCTGAGTTTAGCTCAGGACCTGTGGAAAAAGCTGCCAAACCGCTGCCGTTTAAGGATCCCAACTTTGTGCAGCATTCTGGCCACGGCGGCGCAGTGGCTGGCAAGAAGAGCAGAACCTGGAAGAACCTCAAACAGATCCTCGCTGCTGAAAGGGCGTTGCCGTGGCAACTGAACGATCCTAACTACTTTAGTATTGATGCTCCTCCATCCTTTAAGCCAGCTAAGAAGTATTCTGATGTTTCAGGCCTTCTGGCCAACTACACAGACCCTCAGAGCAAGCTGCGGTTCAGCACCATTGAAGAGTTTTCCTACATCCGCAGGCTGCCATCCGATGTGGTCACAGGCTACCTGGCCCTGAGGAAGGCCACAAGCATTGTTCCCTGAGCTTGGAAGTGGAGACGGAGTGCAAATGGCCTCAGATCACACTGCGCTCTTGATTTTGTTTCACAGAAACAAACATTTCTGCTGTCAGTTTGAAACTGTCGGCTCTGCACCTTGGAAAGAATGTCTGGCTTTACCCTGAGGATTTTTGGTTTTTTTTCTCCCCAAGTGTGAACTTCCTAGTTGAATTAAATCATAGGTTAATTGTTGCCTCGAGTGAAAATTGTTTGATAAGAAAACACAGTAAAATTGTGCATTTCAATTAAAAAAAAAAAAGAGCTGAACCTTCTCTCTCTGGTTGAGGTCTTTTCCTTTTCCCAGAATAATATACCTGGGGGACATTCCCACTCTTGTGCTGTCCATTATTTCGATATTCTCATAGTCATATTGAGAGGCACAAGTATATCTTTATGCTATCTTCAGTTCTGTCAGTCCTGTTATAGATTTGGCATAGAAATACAGGAAAATTAGTCATTGGAACAAGGATGTGACATAAACTCAAGAGCATAAGGAAAATAATGTTGATTGATGCCTATGTATTTCACACCTGTGTTGAGCTGTTATAGTGTATATAATAAGCATATACAATGATTAGATATCAACTATTCCTTAACAAAAAATAAACATATGGAACATTGGCATGTGTCACAGCTGTTATGAGGAAAAAATAAAGTATTCAATTAAGAATGATGGGACATAAGTTTCTAAATGATGGTTAAAAGTGATTGGATCTTTATCTGGTAAAAGACACAAAAATTAAGTCAAGATGAATAAAGACAGCTATAAAGTAAACCTTTATAGTTTTAATTATGTTTTATGTGTATATGTATTTTGCATGTATATTTTTATGTGTACCAAATATGTATCTTGTGTCCGAGGAGGGCATCAGATCTCTATAGGCTCTATAGTATACTGGAATAATTTTTTGATTCACAGTAATTGTAGTTTTCTCTAAAACACTAAGAGCTAATACTTATCCAGTTCATAGAACTATAGATTGACTGATGTAGTTCAGTGGTAGAGTGCAGTGTGAAAGTTAGGAGTTTGATTAAAAAAAAAAGTCTCAGAGAGGGGTTAGAGTACTTTTCTTGCAAGCAGATGGACTTAAGGTAGGAGCCCAATGAGAGGGTCTGGCTATATAAGCCTGACCAAACCAACTTTAGGACAGGCTTAATTTTCTTGCTGGGATAGAACAGGCCTAAGTTTTCTGTTCCTCAGAAAAGAAAACTTCAGTTGCAGAAAAAAACAAACAACAACAACAAAAACAACCACGCCCCTGAAACCGGCTTGCCTAGGACCATTGCCGAGGGAGATAATGTTATTTAGCTACTGGACTGAGAAGCTCCTAAGCCGTGATCAGAGTGAAGTAGTCTTTATGGGCACCCACCAGTTTGGGCAAGTTTGAAGCAGTTTAGAGAGCCCCCAGTCCCCAATCAAGCCCCAGTCTTGCCCTAGCCAACCATTGATGCACTTGTACCCTTGCTTTTGATCTGTGCCAATCGCTAGTTATCCTTAGATAGTGCTTGCATACTCATCTGGGGGTCAACATTCTGCCTGAATGTTGATCCTTGCACATTTGATCTCCGCAGAATAAACGCCTTTTGTTGTTTGAGTACTACTCAAGTTCGGAGTCCTTCTTTCAATGTCTTCTGGACCCTTACACCAAAAATTCACTTTAAAAATTCAGGCTGGGTCCTCGGACCCCTGCACATATGTAGCAGATGTGTAGCTCAACATGTTGGTCCACCAGCAACTGGAGTGGGGCCCCTCTCTTCCTCTGATGACTGCCTTTAGATCCCTTTCCTGAGCTGCGATGCCTTGTGTGACCTCACTGGGAGAGGATGTGCTTAGTCTTGCTGCACCGTGATGTGCCAAGGCAGGTTGGTACCCATGGAGGGAACTCCCTCTTCTCTCAGGAGAAGGAAAGGAGTGAATGAGGGAGGGGGAAGGATGGGAACCTGGGAGGAGAGGGGGACCCGAAATGGGGATGTAAAGTGAATAAATTAATTAATTAATGGACAAAACCCAGGCTGTCAGCTCAGTGCTGGGTAGGTAGGTGGAGACAGGTAGATCCTGGGAGCCAGGCTAGTGGAATTGGTGACCTGCAGGTTCAGTGAGAAGTTGGAGAATGATGAGGCTGTACATGCCGTCCACCTACACAAACACACACACATACACGCACACATATGTGTACTCACATATATACACGAGAAACTGTGGGCACACATACATCATTTAAAATTATTATTATTATTTTGGTTTTTATTAAGATAGGGTTTCTCTGTGTGTCTCTAGTTGTCCTGGAATCACTTTGTAGATCAGGCTGGCCTCAAACTCAGAGATCTGCCTGCCTCTGCCTCCCAAGTGCTGGGATAAAAAGCATGTGCTGCCACCACCTGGCTTCAAATTTATTTTTTACGTAGTAGGGAAAAAACATCCCTTGTTTCTTGTGAGGCTATTTAAAAATCATTAGCTTGTTGTTTTCCTTAATCAGTTTATAAGATTAAAACAATCCCTATAAAAATGTCAGTTATTTTCTGGAGACAGGGAAGGTTACAAAAAGGGTCATTTTTAAAATTATTTCTGGAGGTTGTAGATTGCTCAGTGGTTAAGAGCAATGCTCTTCTAGAGGTCCTGAGTTCAATTTCCAGTAACCCCATATGGCTTACAACCATTTATAAAGGAATCTAATGCCCTCTTCTGGCATGCATCTGTACATGCAGACAGAGCACTCAAACATTAAAACATATATGTACATAAATACATAAAAATTTAAAAAACTATTTCTTTTGTTTTTTTGAGACTATATTATAATTACCTAACTTCCTCCTTCCTCTTCCTCCCACCAACTCTTCCCATAGATCCTTCTTTGCTCTTTTTCAAAGTTGTAGCTTTTTGTTTGTTTGTTTTAAATAATGTACAAGTAAGAAAACACTGAAAACAAACAGCTGTTTTTGGGAGAAATTCCCTGGTGCACATAACATGCATACAAATCTGGTCAGGAAAAATGACTCAAGCTATTAAGCGCGCTTGTTGTTCTTGCAGAGGAAGCACTCATATGATGGCTCATAACTTATGGGTAACTATCGTTTCAGAGGATCAGTGCTTTCTTCTGGTCTCTATAGGCACCAGACAGGCAAACCACTCATAAACGTGCTGTGTCTGTGGGACGAGGAGAAGAAGAAAGGGAGGGAGGGAGAGAGAGCTAGCATATTCTTGCAATTCATCCCAACGCTAGGAAGGAGACGATAAGAGGACCAGAAGTTGTAGGGGATCTAAATGCCGTGTTGTGATTTGTGAGGGAAGAATATACTCATGTAGCGTGTATATGTATATGCAGAAAAAAGCCCACACATACATACGCTTAAATAAAAACCAAAAATGCCTACAAGAGTCTGTACAGTTGAAATAAAGTAGTGCTGTTCGTACTGCTTCATATTTTACAGATTTTCTTTTTAAATGTTCAAGTCTGTAGGGATTATAAACTTAAAGACTAGAAAATATTTGTCCTAAAGTTACTAGCTCGTTCCCACTGCTTGAAAACTCCCTCAAGACTAACAGGTTGACCCTCCAATGGGATGGAGCCTAGTACTCCATGTGCGCATGTGCCAGCGATATTCAGCCAATCATCGAGGTCCCTGTGTGAGAATGGTTTTTCTGAGTCTCAAAACACAAGTAGTCCTCATAGGTCACAGGGCGAGGCATGGCGATGCCACTTTCACCATTGAGAAACTGAGAGCAGGAAGGTGCTGTTGTGAAGGTGTTCACCTGTGAGATGAACAGTAAGGCATGATCAGCTCTGATGAGGGTTGTTGTTAGTTGAGGCGTGAGGGAGTGGGTCATCTGGCACCCCGGAGGCTGCTATGTGAGAAAAGTCCACTAGTGGCTTTTGCTGCTGTAGCCTCTGAGGAAAATGGAGGTAGAGCACCTCACTAAGGGCAGAAGATTGGACAGGCAGGGGCCTTAGAGGATTGGGAGCCCTTGGAGGACAGGATCTTGGGTGCTGGGAATAGAATCGGAGAGTCTGTGTCAGGACCAGAGTGGAGGTGGGGGAGGCAGGGAGCAGCTAACCTTCAGTGAGGAGCCATTGGGGCCTTGGAACTTTCTGTATGCTATCCCAAAGAATCCGTTTGAATCAAAGTGAAGACTCCTCTCTCTTCGTTTTTGTCTCGGTGGTGTCTTTGTTTGGTGTGGCCTGTACGGACATTAGAGAGGGAAGTGGGGAAGGGAGAATGAAACAAAGAGAGAGAGAGAGAGAGAGAGAATTATGTAACCCAGGTTGGATTCTAACCACTGATCCACGAGGTTCAATTGCCCACGTACTGGGATTATAGACCCGCACCACTATGTTCAGATTTTTTTTCTGCCAGTTTTGTTTTTGTAGGATGGGATCTTCCTTTGTAGCACTGTCTGGGACTAGCCTGGGCTGGCCTTGAATTTGCGATCTTCAGATGCTTAAAATCCCCAGCTTCTCCAAATCCCCAGCTTCTCAAATACTAGGCCTTTATGTGTCGGTAATGATGGTGGATGTTTGTTGTGGATGGGGGTCTTGCCAGGATATTTGCCATGCTGATTGTTTTTCTGGATAGCACCGTGATTTTACATTAAGACTGGGATACAGCCATACAGACTTGTTGAATTTTGATTTTTTTCTTTCCTGTATTTGATTTGTTTTTGTTTGTTTGTTTGTTTTGTTTTTGTTTTTCGAGACAAGGTTTCTGTCTGTGTAGCCTTGGCTGTCTTGGACTCACTTTGTAGGCCAGGCTGGCCTGGAACTCACAGAGATCCACTTGCCTCTGGCTGGGATTATAGGCTGTGCACCACTGCAGCAGCCTTGCTCCTCTTCCTTTGGGGTGGGGAATTCACATAGTATAGACTGGACTGTTTTGCACTTTTAAAATTTAGAAATGGCATTGTGTATTTAATTAAATTTTTATTTTGTTACACTCATTACATTTTATTTGCTTTGTATTTCAGCTGTATCCCCCTCCCTCATTCCCTCCAAATCCTACCCTTCCTCCCTCCCTCATCTCCTCCCAGCTCCTCTGCAAGTCCACTGATAGTCCATCTCACCCTAGCTTATCATGTCTCATCAGGACTGACTGCAATATCCTCTGTGGCCTGGTAACACTGCTCTCCACTCAGGGAGGGTGGTAAAAGAGCTAGCCACTGAGTTCATGTCAAGAAAGGATCACTGGGCCCAGATATTTTGATTTTGTTGCTCTCCTTGTGGAGCTCCTGTCCTTTCCAGGTCTTTCTATCTCCTCCTTCTTTCATAAGATTCCCTGTACTCTGCCCAAAGTTTGGTTATGAGTCTCAACATCTGCTTTGATACACTGCTGTGTAGACTCTTTCAGAGGCCCTCTGTGGTAGGCTCCTGTCCTGTTTCCTGTTTTTTCACTCTTCCGATTTCCATCTTGTGTGCCTTTCTGAGTGAGGATTGTTCATATTACCCAGGGTCCACCTTCTTGTTTAGCTTCTTTAGGTGTACAGATTTTAGTATGTTTATCCTATCTTATAGGTCTAGTATCCATTTATAAGTGAGTATACCATGTGTGTCTTTCTGCTTCTGAGATACCTCACTCAGGATGATCTTTTATAGATCTCTCCATCTGCCTGCACATTTCATGATTTCCTTGTTTTTAATTGTTGAGTAGTATTCCATTGTGTAAATATACCACAGTTTCTGCATCCATTCTTCCGTTGAGGGACACCTGGGTTGTTTCCAGGTTCTGGCTATTAAAAATAAAGCTGCTACAAACATGGTTGAGCAAATGTCCTTGTTGTGTACGTGAGCATATTTTTATATATACCTAGGAGTGATATAGCTGGATCTTGAGGAAGGCCTATTCCTAATTGTCTGAGAAAGTGCCAGATTGATTTCCAAAGTGGTTGTACAAGTTTACATTCCCACCAACAATGGAGGAGGGTTACTCTCTTTCCACATCCTCTCTAGCATGCATTGTCACTTGAGATTTTGATCTTAGCCATTCTGATGGGTGTGAGGTGAAATCACAGGGCCGTTTTGATTTGCATTTCCCTCATGGCTAAGGATGTTGAGCATTTCTTTAAGTGTTTCTCTGCCATTTGATATTCCTCTACAGAGGATTCTGTTTAGCTCTTTACCTTATTTTTAATTGGATTACTTGATTTGTTGCTTTTTTACTTCTTTAGTTCTTTATATATTCTGGATATTAGCTCTCTGTCAGATACAGGGTTGGTGAAGATCCTTTCCCAGTCTGTAGGCTGATGTTTTGTTCTGATGAGAGTGTCCTTTGCTTTACAGAAGCTTTTCAGTTTCATGAGGTCCCATTTATTGATTGTTGCTCTTAGAGCCTGTGCTGTTTGTGTTCTGTTCAGGAAGCTGTCTCCTGTGCCAGTGAGTTCTAAGCTCTTCCCCACTTTTTCTTCTCACCGATTTAGTGTGTCTGGTTTTATGTTGAGGTCTTTGATCCACTTGGAGTTTAGTTTTGATGGCATTGTTAACATTGATTCAAAAGCATAAAATTTTTAAAAAAGAAAACAAAGTAGGGAGAGGGACATATTAATTGGGATACATGGAGGAGATGGAGAGAGAAAATGGCTATGTATGTCACATTTCACTGAATATGTATATGAAGTTCTCAATGATAAAGAAAAATTATTAAAAATAAATATAAACTGTAATTAATAAATAAAATAAAATGTAAAAAATATAAAAGAAAAACTATTAATCTTTCATTGAACTAAAATAAGTATTTGATTTTCTTACATTTTATTTTTTTAATTTTAATTTTTATTAATTACAGTTTATTCATTTTGTATCCCCCCTGTAGCTCACTTCCTCCTCCCCTCCCAGTCCTACCCTCCTTCCCCCTTTTCCACCCATTTCTTTCCCCAAGTCCACTGAGAGGTGAGGTCTTCCTCCCTTTCCCTCTGATCCTAGCCTATCAGTCTCATTAGGACTGGATGCATTGTCTTCCTCTGTGGCCTGGTAAGGCTGCTCCCCCCTCAGGGGAGATGATCAAAGAGCAGGCCAATCAGTTCATGTCAGAGATAGACCCTGTCCCCATTACTATGGAACCTACTTGGACACTGAACTGCCATGGGCTACATCTGTTCAGGGTTCTAGGTTATCTCCATGAATGGTCCTTGGTTGAAGTATCAGTCTCAGAAACGAATCCTGTGGCCAGACTTTTAGGATCTTTTGCTCTCTTTCCTTGTGGAGCTCCTGTCCTCTCCAGGTCTTGCTATAGCCCCCGTCTTTATTAAGATTCCCTGCACTCCACCCAAAGTTTGAATATGAGTCTCAGCATCTTCTCTGATACCTTGCAGGAGTATCATTTTAAATTTAACTATTTAAATTATACCTTTGGTTTCAGATGACTTGAAAGATTTCTTTCTTTCTTTCAACTAAGAAAACATCTGAGTGCTTACTAATAGAAGAAAGAATGTTAGGACAGAAGATGGTACCAAAGTAGGAGCACTTTAGTACTTTTTTACTTTAATGATGAAGATGATATGAGTGTTTCAGAGAAGGCTCTTTCTGAAGGATCAGCATATCCATACTGGGCATTGATTGTAGCCCAGAGAAACACTTAAAGTGATGTTCAATATCCTTAGCCATCAGAGAGATGCAAATCAAAATGACCCTGAGATTTCACCTTACACCCATCAAAATGGCTAAAATAAAAAACTCAAATGACAACACATGCTGGAGAGGTTGTGGAGAAAGGAGAACTCTCCTCCATTGCTGGTGGGAATGTAAACTTGTACAACCACTTTGGAAATCAATCTGGCTCTTTCTCAGACAATTAGAAATAGGGCTTCCTCAAGACCCAACTATACCACTCCTAGACATATATCCAAAAATTGCTCAAGTACACAAGGACATTTGTTCAACCACGTTTGTAGCAGATTTATTTATAATAGCCAGAACCTAGAAACAACTCAGATGTCCATCAACGGAGGAATGGACACAGAAATTGTAGTACATTTACACAATGGAATACTATTCAGCAATCAAAAACGAGGAAATCATGAAATTTGCAGGCAAATGGTGGGATCTAGAAAAGATCACTCTGAGTGAGGTATCCCAGAAGGAGAAAGACACACATGATATATACTCACTTATATAGACCTATAAGATATGATAAACATAATGAAATCTATACACCTAAAGAAGATAAACAAGAAAGAAGACCCGGAGTAAGATGATCAATCGTTACTTAGAAAGATAAATGGGATGGGCATTGGACATAGGAGAAAACAAGTAACAGGACAGGAGTCTACCACAGAGGGCCTCTGAAAGACTCTACATAGCAGTGTATCCAAGCAGATAATAAGACTCATAACCAAACCTTCAGCAGAGTGCTGGGAATCATATGAAAGAAAGGGGAGTTAGTATGATGTGGAGAGGACAGGACCTCCACAAAGACCAAATATATCTGGGCACAGGGGTCTTTTCTGAGACTGTTTCTCAAACCAAGGACCATGTGTGGGTATAACTTAGAACCTCTGCTCGTATATAGCCTGTGGTAGCTCAGTAACAAGTGGGTTACCCTAGTAAGTGGAACAGGGACTATGTCTGACATGAACTCAATGGCAGACTCTTTGACTTCCCCACCCCCCAAGGGAGGAGCAGCCCTGTTAGGCCACAGAGGAGGACTTTGCAGACAGTCCTGAAGATACCTGATAAAACAGGGTCAGATAAAAGGGGAGGGGTTCCTCCCCTATCAGTGGACTTAGAAAGGGGCAGGGAGGAAATGAGGGAGAGAGGGTGGGATCGGGAGGGAATGAGGGACTGGGATACAGCTGGGATACAGAGTTAATAAAATGTAACTCATAATAAAAAAATATTAAAAAACTTTGTGAAAGGTGTCCATATACTTCATTTCAAAATTTATTTGTATATTCCTGTACCAGAGTTTTAGCAATGCATAATAGTTTTTCTTGGCACTGTAGCCCCAGTATGCTGAGAAATAACTTACTGTAATTTTACCCCTGTAAAACATGAACATTTTTCCTATAAAATATTGGCAAATCGAACTGATTTCATAAAACCTGCATTGAAATTATTTCATTTCTATGGCTGCTTCAAAAACTTACAATGGAAAAACTTCCAGAGAAATGCAAATGAAGATATTACTTTATTAACTAATAAATATAATTACCTAATAAATATTAGGAATGTGTTACTAATATATAATAATGAATTTCAAATATGTTTTTTTTATTTGTATATACAGAAAAGAGCCCGGTATTTAACAAGGATAAGAAGAAACGGCCTCTTGTAGAAGCAGATGAAGATATGAGGTAATGTTTTCAAATAATTCTTTTTGCCATTTTAATAGAATTCTTCAAAAGTAGTGCCTGTGATCTCTTCACTAGAGAGGTGGATAGAGGAAGATCAGGAATTTAAGGTCATGCTCAGGTATATAGCTAGTTCAAGCCCAGCTTGGGATGCTTGAGATCTTGCAATCACAAACATATAGTTACTTTGACCACCTGCACTAGCATAAGGTCTTCACACACATGCCCACACACACACACACACACACACACACGTGCGTGCCCACACACAGGAAAAAAACATAAATAATGAGACCAGTTGGGAAGAAGACGGGTCTAAGTAAGAGTGGGAGAGGGATAAAAGAATGTAATGGGGGGTATACATGTATGAAATGCCAAAAAAAAGTTTACTTTGGTTGTCTAACAATATTTTATATGATATGTTGCATATGACATTTGTTCCAAGCTAAATATTATATATTATAAATAATTAAAAGGACTTTTTGTTTAAGGTTTTGTATGTGCTAGGTAAATGCGCTACCACTGAGCTATATTTCCAGTTTTAATTTTTATTGTAATTTCTTCACAGAGATAAGATACACAGTATGTTGAATAAATTTGGAGGTGTGTTTTAGAAATATTTATGTTAATAGCACATTGTTTAAAAACATATTAATTTCTACAAAAGGAAATGTTAATCAGTGTTCTGTATAACTGTCATTTAATACTTTCTTGGCACAGGATTTTACACAAATTTTGTGATTAACATAAATATTTCTACTCAAACTGTCCATCCTTAAAAAAAAAAAGCAAAAATGACACTTTTGAGACCTGTGAGACTCATATAGAATTTTAGGGAAAAAAACAGATGGGAAAAGTTTTGCAATTCTTTCTATCCGCAGACTAAGTGATACTGCACAAAAGTGTTTCTGTGCATCAGCTTTTTATTCACAAAAATTTATCTTGTAGGACTCTTTCTTTTTTTGCAGAGGAAAGTACATATCAAGGTGTATTTTCTTTTTAATTATGTGTCTCTGTGGGAGTGAAGTGTTGAGTATGTGCATACTAAAACTAAATTGTGTTCTTTATATATTCTGGATATTAGCCCTCTGTCAGATAAAGGGTTAGTGAAGATCCTTTCCCAATCTGTAGGCTGTCATTTTGTTCTGATGACAATGTCCTTTGCTTTACAGAAGCTTTTCAGTTTTATGTGGTCCCATTTATTGATTGTTGATCTTAGAGCCTGTGCTGTTGGTGTTCTGTTCAGGAAGATGTCTCCTGTGCCAATAAGTTCTAGGTTCTTTCCCCACTTTTTCTTCTGACAGGTTTAGTATGTCTGGTTTTATGTTGAGGTCTTTGATCTCAAGTTGGACTTTAGTTTTGTGCAGGGTGATAAATATGGATCTATTTACATTTTTCTACATGTAGATATATAGTTAAACCAGTACCGTTTTTTGAAGATGCTATCTTTTTTTCCATCGCATGGTTTTGGCATCTTTGTAAGATATCAGGTGTCCATAAGTGTTTGGGTTTCTTTCTGGGTCTTCTATTCAAATCTACTGATCCACGAGCCTTAGAAGTTAAACAGCAACAAATCAAGTAATCCAATTAAAAAATGGGGTACAGAGCTAAACAAAGAATTCTCAATAGAGCAATATCAAATGGCAAAGAAACAAAGAAATGCTCAACATCCTTAGCCATCAGGAAAATGCTAATCAAAATGACCCTGAGATTTTACCTTACACCCATCAGAATGGCTAAGATAAAAAACTCAAGTGACAACACATGTTGGAGAGGATGTGGAGAAAGAGGAACCCTCTTCCATTGCTGGTGGGAATGTAAACTGGTACAACCACACTGGAAAATCAATCTGATGCTTTCTCAGACAATTAGGAATAGTGCTACCTCAAGATCCTGCTATACCACTCCTAGGCATATATAAAAAATATGCTCAAGTACACAACAAGGACATTTGCTCAGCCATGTTTGTAGAAGCGTTATTCATAATAACCAGAATCTGGACATAACCCAGATGTCCCTCAACTGAGGAATGGATACGGAAACTGTGGTATATTTACACAATGGAATACTACGAAGCAATTAAAAACAAGGAAAACGTGAAATTTGCAGGCAAATGGTGGGAACTATAAAAGATCGTTCTGAGTGAGGTATCCCAGAAGCAAAAAGACACACATGGTATATACTCACGTATAAGTGGATATTAGACATATGATATAGGATAATCATACTAAAATCTGCACACCTAAATAAGCTATGCAAGAAGGAAGACCCTGGGTAAAATGCTCAACCCTCATTCAAAAGAAGCAAATGGGATAAACATCTGAAGAAGGTGAAAACAAGGAACAAGACAGGAGCCTACCACACAGGGCCTCTGTATGACTCTACCCAGCAGGGTATTAAAACAGATGATGAGACTCATAGCCAAACTTTGAGCAGAGTGTAGGGAATCTTAGGAAAGAAAGGGGAACAAGAAAGTCCTGGAACGATCTGGAGCTCCACAAGGAGAACAACAGAACCAAAAAATCTGGGCTCAGAGGTCTTTTCTGAGACTGATAATCCAACCATGGTCCATTCAAGTAGATAAACTAGAACCCCTGCACAGATGTAGCCATGGCAGCTCAGTCTCCAAATGGGCTTCATAGGAAGGGGAAAAGGGGCTGTCTCTGACATGAACTCAGTGTCTGGCTCTTTGATCACCTCCCCCCCCAGGGGGGGGCAGCCATACCAGGTCACAGAGGAAGACAATTCAACTGGTCCTGATGAGATCTGATAGGCTAGGGTCAGATGGAAGGGGAGAAGGTACTCACCTATCAGTGGACTGGGGAAGGGGCAAGGGAGAAGATAAGGGAGAGAGGAAGGACGGGATTGGAAGGGGACGAAGGTGGGGGCTACAGCTGGGATACAAAGTGAATAAATTGTAATAAAAAAATTTAAAAAAAGAAAAATAAAGAAATGAGAGTGTCAGATCCCTGAAGAGTGGTATAGAACATGGGCAGATTTTGCTCCATGTTCTGAGGTCCTTTAAAGACTATTTCCTTCTCCAGTGTGCAAAGAAATGCCAGTAAACCTTATGTTCTTTCCTTTATCTTAAAGCACTGTAAACAAACTGCAGGAACTTGTAACCTCAACAACTTCCAATTAGGCAGCTGTCCATGTCCCTCCTGTGTTACCTCAATAAAGTGCTTTCCAC
This sequence comes from Meriones unguiculatus, assembly GCF_030254825.1. Taxonomy (NCBI): domain Eukaryota; kingdom Metazoa; phylum Chordata; class Mammalia; order Rodentia; family Muridae; genus Meriones; species Meriones unguiculatus. The sequence goes on along the minus strand of NC_083369.1, from coordinate 77,283,023 downwards.
CATAGGAAAACAAACAAACAAACAAACAAACAAACTAAATTGTGGTAGGAAAACACGTGAAGTTTAAATATATTGCTTATCAGTTGTATAAGCTCTTTATATAGTGTCTTTTGTTGCTTTCTTTGTTAATTTTGTGTATTGCTTGCTTGTTTTTGAGACAGATTCTTACTGTGCAATTCTAACTAGAGTTTGGTATGAAGTCTAATCCATACTTAATCTGTAGATTTCCTTTCTTAGCTTACTGGTGCTAGAATTACAGGCATGAGCCACCATATGCAGTTTGGGAAATGGTGTTCTTTTTTAAAAGACTTAGTAATAATTGGTTCTTTTACAGGATTTATTGATATCATGAAGTTTTCCCAGAGAGATTTTTTTTTGTTTGGTAGTCACAAAGAATTTGTTTTCTAATCTGTTCATAAATTTATGGTTAATTGATGCTGAAAGTATAAATAACACAGATTCATTTTACTTACTGAAGGGTTGCTATTTATGGTAGAAAAAAATGTTTGCCAACTTATGGAAGAACAGGGAGACAGAAAGATGTGGAGGGTTCAAAAGCTCCACAAGAAGACCAACAGAACAAAAAATATGGACCCAGTGTTGCCTATAGAGACTGATAGTCTGACCAAGGATCATGCAAGGAGAGGACCTAGACCCCTTGCTCAGATGTAGCCCATGGCAGCTTAGTGTCCTAGTGGGTCACCTAGTAAAAGTAGCAGGGGCTGTCTCTGATATGACCTCAGTGGCCAGCTTTTTGATCACCTCCCCCTATAGGGAGCATCTTTGCCAGACCAAAAGCCAGTCTTGATGAGACCTGATAGTCTAGGGTCAGCTGGAAGGGGAGTAGGGCCTCCCCTATCAGTAGACTGGGGGAGGGGAAGAGGGTAAGAAGAAGGAGAGTGGGTGGGACTGGAAGGAGATAAGGGAGAGGGCTACAGCTGGGATACAAAGTGAATAAATTGTAATAAATAATAAATTAATTAAAATAATAACATAAAAAGAGCAAAGAAAGATGAAGTTATTCAATAAGGATATCAGATCTGAGATTGTACATAGTAGATATCTGAGAAAATACATATTTACAGAAAGACCCCAAAGACAGCTAGAACTAAAACATTTTATGTATACTTACATATTATGTATTCTATGTATAATATTACTCTGTTAATTTAAATTTCAAAACAAAATGGATACTTTTTTCTACACATGTGCCCGCATAATAATTAAAGCATGTTTGTACCATGAAAAAAAAAAACTGTTTGCCAAACATGATTTGAAGTACTGAATTTTTAATGTACTGCTCTACTTAGTACTAAAAATCACCTACAATTGTTTTTAAATTATTTTTTTCTGTATCATATGGTAGCTCTATTTTCATTTTTTATTATTTTTTGTATTTTTAATATAACTTTTATTTATTACAATTTATTCACTTTGTATCCCATCTGTATCCTCACCTTCATTCCCTTCCAATCCTATCCTCCCTCCCTCCCTCATCTCCTCCCTGCTCCTCTCCAAGTCCACTGATAGGGGAGGTCCTCCTCCCCTTCCATCTGACCCTAGCCTATCAGGTCTCACCAGGGCTGACTGCATTATCTTCCTCTGTGACCTGCTTTAAATTATCTCCATATTTACATTAGTTCTTTTTTTTATTTGTGTGTACATTATGAAATTGTACACCTGTTTGAGCAAGTGTGTGGGTGCATATGACAGGCGGAGGTTGAAATTGGAATGTCTTCCTCAAACATTTCGTGTGTGTGCATGCACACACATGTATATGTTCGTGTGTGTGTGTGTGTGTGTGTGTGTGTGTGTGTTTTACCTGTCCTGTATGCACCACATGCTTAGCTAGAACCCTTGAAAGCCTGAAGAGGGCATTGAATCCTTTGGGAATGGAGGTATAGATGGTTGTGAGGAGCCATGTGGGTGTTGAGAATTGAATCCGGATCTGCTGTAAGAGCCACCAATGTTCTTTTTTTTTTTTTTTTCAATGCAGTTTATTCAGGAACATTGAACAATCCTCGGACCCCGGGGAAAGCCAGCCCACAGCTTAAATAGCCTCTGGGTAGCCAACCCAGGCGTGCCACGGGGGCAATGCAGATAGGTCCACATACATGGAAGCAAGCCAGATCCTCGGCCTTAGCCAAATGTGGAGTTGTTCGTGACAGAGAGCACTCACCATCGGGAAGGTGGAAGGCGGAAACCAGCTCCATCTTTAAGGCATAGCATTCCGCAGCTCTCTACAGTTCCCCCTTTTTGTTTTAGACGCATCAGGCAAGAGTAGAGGTCTGATCTCTGATATTAGAAATAAATTGGGACTTTGTACTGATGTTCATTTAGGTGTCACCCACCCAAAGAGCATCAGACCAGTCCGATACCTTTTTCTCAGAGGCGGGACCTGGGGCATCAACCCGCATGCAATCAGACATGCTCTTCTCTGGGTCCAAAGCGGCTGACCCTGAGTGCAGTGCTTAGCCTCGCATCGGCCACCACTGTTCTTAACCACTGAGAAATCTCTCCAGCCCCTCCAATTTATTTGTTTATTTTTTGAAACAGAATCTCTCTGCATCTGGAGCTCATCATTTCAGGGAGATTAAATGGCCAAGGATCCCCAGGGATCTGCTTATCTCTACCCCCAATTGCTGCCGTTAAAGACACACATCACACCTGGATTTTATGTGGGTGGGAATTCAAACTCAGGGCCTCAGATAGGCGCTGTGGCACATGCCTATAATCCTAGCACTCTGGGAGGCAGAGGCAGGTGAATCTATATGAGTTCCAGGCCAGGCTGGTCTACAAAGTAAGTCCAGGACAGCAGAGGCTACACAGAGAAACTCTGTCTTGAAATAACTAAAACAAAGCCAAAACAAACAAACAAACTCAGGGCCTCATGCCAGGAACAACAGTCATTTTAACCACCTAGCCATCTTACCAGACCAAAGCTAGTTTTTCATTTTTGGTCTTTTGCTTTTTTATTTTTTTTTTGTAAAAATATATATTTAAAATTATTGTTGATCCTATTTTACATATATTTGATGTAAAAATGGCTTGGGTTTTTTTGGCGGGGGGAGGTGAGAAAGGATTTCTCTGTGTGTGCAGCCCTTACTGTCCTGGACTCTCATTGTAGAAAAGCCTGGCTTTAAACTCCAAAAGATTCACCTATCTGTGCCTCCCAAATGCTGGAATTAAAGGTGTGTACCACCACTGTCTGGCTACTGAATTGTAGTTTTTAGGATTATTTTTGTGTTTTTTTAAAGCTTGAGTTCTAAGATTGTATGAGTTCTCAAGTGGTACTTTCAGGATCATTTCTATGGTTAAACTTTGACTTCTAACCACAGTTCATAAGTTCATTACATCATTTCAGTTGACACTATTTTTTGAATTTTGAAATATATTTCTCTTTTAGTAAAGTGTTTGTGAGTCACTTAGAGTATATCCTTGACTCTTTGATTTTTCTCCTGGGTTCTTTATTATCATGTCTCAATTTTAAAATTATCTTCAATTAGGAAAATCAGAACTGAGGTGATGTTGGAAATTTCTCATCCAAAATGGTCCAAAACTATTTCAGATATCATTTTTTCTGTTTTATTTTATTTGCATTGACTTCACTGGTTGTACATCTCTAGTCTGAAAATAAAAAATTCTAAGTACTGTAAAATATGAAACTTTGTTTTTTGTTTTTGTTTGTTTGCTTGCTTTTTCAAGGCAGGGGTTCTCTGTGTAGCCCTGGCTGCAGTGGAATGTTTAGAGACTATCTTGTGTGTTGTATGGATGCATATCCTGTCAATTAAAAAAAAACCTATTGCCTATAAGATAGGTAGAATAGAAGGTGAGACATCTGGCAGGCAGAAAGGATCCTGGGATAGAGCCAGGTGTGGGAGATTTGTCAAGCAAGGTGTGAGGAGGATGGATGCATGGTGCCTGAGTACAGGTACCAGCCGTGTGACAAAATGTAGATTAGTAAATGGGTTACTTTAAATTATGAGATATTCAGAAAAGAGTCTAGCTGTATGGCCTAGGTATTTGTAAATGTATATTCTGAGTCTCATGAGTCATTTTTCTGGGAGCTTAAGGCCAATAGGAAAAATCACTGCAACACTGGAACTCACTCTAGGTAGACCAGGCCGGCCTCAGACTCACAGAGATCCACCTGCCTCTGCCTGCTGAGTGCTGGGATTAAAGGCATGCGCCACTACCACCCAGTAAACATATGAAACTTTTTGTGAACCATGTTTATGTTATATTTAAATTTAATTTTTAAGATCATTGATACTGTTTAATAATTTTTAGCCATATTTATAAATACTGAATATTTTTAAACAATTGAAGTTTTTTAAAAATATCAATATTTATTTTCAATATAGATGACATTACTAATTCTTTTCTTGAGAGGAGAAGAATACAAAAGTACTCCGAAAATATTTCCAAAGGGAGTAGCTCCAAAATGAAACAAGTGTGGGAAAACAAACAAAAGCAAAGGTAAATTTGCTGGTAATTTTTAGAGCCATGTTTATATCATTTCTGAGTATAAATTAGTGCAAATTACTTCAGGAAATATTATCAGTTGTATATTGGAATCTCTGGTGGAAATGTTTCATTTGATGTTCTTTATAAGCAACTAGTACCAGGCTGTCAAAGACTGACATATATTTCTTGGAAGTCAGTGGAGATTACATTTTTATTATCAAAATAACAGAAATTGTGGTATATTTACAAAACAGAATACTACTCAGCAATTAAAAACCAGGAAATCATGAACTTTGTACACAAATGCTGGGAACTATAAAAGATCATTCTGAGTGAGGTATCTCAGAAGCAGAAAGACACACAGTATATACTCACTTATAAGTGGATATTAGACATATGATACAGGATACTCATACTAAAATTTGTACACCTAAAGAAGCTAATCAAGAAGGAGGACCCTGGTTAAGATGTTCAATCCTTATTCAGAAAGGCAAACTGGATAGACATCGGAAGAGGGAGAAAAGAGGGAACAGGACCAGAGCCTACCACAGAGGGCCTCTGAAAGACTCTACCCAGCAGGGTATTGAAGCAAATGCTGATACTAATAGTCAAGCTTTGGGCAGAGTACCGGGAATCCTATGAAAGAAGGGGGAGATGAAATACCTGGAGGGAACAGGAGCTCTACAAGGAGAGCAACAGAACCAAAAAATCTGGGCCCGGGGTCTTTTCTGAGACTGATACTCCAACTAAAGACCATGCATGGAAATAACCTAGAACCCCTGCACAGATACAGCCCCTGGCAGCTCAGTCTCCAAGTGGGTTCCCAAGTAAGGGGAAAAGAGGCTGTCTCTGACATGAACTCAGTGTCTGGCTCTTTGATCACCTCCCCCTGAGTGAGGAGCAGCCTTACTAGGCCACAGAAGAAAACAGTGCAGCCAGTCCTGATGATACCTGATAGGCTAAGGTCAGTAGGAAGGGGAAGAGGATCTCCCCTATCAGTGGACTGTCAAAGGGGCATGGGAGGAGAACAGGGAGTGAGGGCAGGATTGGGAGGTGATGAGAGAGGGGCTACAGCTGGGATATAAAGTGAATAAATTGTAATGAATAAAAAAATTAAAAAGGAAGCCAAACAACAAAGAAGACCCTGGGTAAAATGTTCAATCTTCATTCAGAAGGGCAAATGTGGTAGACTTCGGAAGCAGGAGAAGACAGAGAACAGGACAGGAGCCTACCACAGATGGCCTTTGAAAGACTCTAAGGATTGAGGTATCGAGGCAGACGCTGAAACTCATAGACAAACTTTGGGCAGAATGCATTCAATTTTATGAAAGAAGGGGAAGATAGACCTAGTGGGGACAGGAGCTCCACAAGGAGACCAACAGAGCCAAAATAAAACTGAACCCTGGGGATCCTGCAGAGACTGATACCCCAACCAAGGATCATGCAGAGAGAAGAACACAAATCCCTCATCCAATGTAGCCCATAGACTCAGTCTCCAAGTAGGTTCCCTACTAAAGGAGCTTGGACTGTCTCTGGCTTGAACTCAGTGGCTGACTTTCTGATCACCTTCCCCTGGAGGGTGCAGCTTTGCCAGGCCACAGAGGAAGACAATGCAGCTAGCCCTGACGATGCCTGATAGGTTAGTATCAGATAGAAGAGGAGAAGATCCTCCCTTATCAGTGGACTAGGAGAGGGGCATAGGGAGGGACAATGGGCTTGGGAGAAGACTAGGGAGGGAGACACAGCCTGGATACAAAGTGAATAAATAGTAATAAATAATAATAATTGAAATAAAAAACAAAAAAGCAACAGAAAAAAAGAATTTAGTCATTGAGAACAGCTATAAACATTACAAACTGAATGCTCTTGGACAGGAAAATTCAAGAAACATCAAACCTTCATCAGTCACTGTATTAGTGTTCTCTAAAGGAACAGACCTATTAAAACAATATGTGTGCCTGCGTGTGCATATATATATATATATATATATATATATATATATATATATGCACATCCATACTCTCATATAATATGTTATATAACATATATAATCATATATATGATTGTTAGTTTGGCAATGCCATATGGGTGGCCAAACAATGGCTGTCTCACAGTGAGGAGGCCAAGAATCCAGTAGTCATTCAGTCCATTAGTGAGGTGGGATGTCTGAACTGTTCCAGTTTAGTACTGAGGCCTGAAGGATTCCTAAAGGGATGCTGGTCTCTAGTCTATGCTGAAATACCAAAGAAGCTGGTTCTAAGGTTGGTGAAGTAAAGCCAAAGCAAGATTGATGAACTCACCAAGGAGAGTGAGGACAAGCAGGTGAACAGCAAAGCTTCCTTCTTCCATGTACTTTTGTCTGGACTGTCACCAGAGAGTGCCACCAATATTTAGGGTGTATGTACTTACTTGAAATAATTTGATCGAGAAAATTCATCATAATTATTTTGAAATTATAATTAAATCAGTTTTGTCTTCCCTTTCCTCTCCACCCCTGCAACACCTCTGCTTACTTTATCTTAAATTCATGGCTTCTTTTTGTTTAACTGTTGATCCAACACACACACACACACACATATATATATATACACATATGCACACACACCCATTCTCATTTAGTCCTTCTGGTTCAGTCAGGGAAAAAGTCCAGGATGCACAGGTCTCTGATCCTCAATGACCTCCTAGCTCAACAGTGGGGCCTTCAGCTTAGGATATAGTCAGGCACAGCGTCCAGTTAGAATAATTGACATTTGTGTTTTCATTGGGTTTGTTTATGTTCTGAGACAGAACCTGATAGTTCATGCTGGCTTCAAGCTCCCTATGCACCAGAGAATGGCTTTGAACTCCTGATCCCTCTGCCTCAACTTCCCATAGTGCTGGGATTCCAGGTGTATGTCACCATACCTGTCCTTTAATTTATGCTTAATTTAATATAAATTTTTATGGAGCTAGGGATCAAACCTAGAGCATTCTAGGCATGTGTTTTGCCACTGAGCTTTATCCTCATCTCTTTTACTATTATTATTATTGATTAGGTGTGCAGACAGCACACTGCTCACTGGATTTGTTTTTAATTCACATTTATTTATGTGTGTGTGTGTGTGTGTGTGTGTGTGTGTGTGCCCAACTGACAGATCTGCAGGACAATTTCTGCACTCAAGACTCAGGGATCATAATTGAACAGGGGACAGGACTATTTTATTTTTCTCATTAGTTACATTTTGTTAATTCTGTATCCCAGCTGTATCCCTCATTCCCTCCCCAATCCCACCCTCCCTCCCTCATCTCCTCCCTGCCCCTTTCCAAGTTCACTGATAGGGGAGGACCTCCTCTCCTTTCATATGACTCCATTTTGTCAGGTATTTTCAGGACTGGCTGCAAAGTCCTCCTCTGTGGCCTAACAGTACTACTCCTCCTTTGGGAGGTAGGGAGGTCAAAGAGCCAGTCGTTGAATTCCTGTTAGAAATAGTCCTTGTTCCCCTTACTATGGGAAACCAATTGATTACTGAGCTATCACGGGTCACATCTGAGCAGAGGTTCTAGGTTTTATCCTCTCATGGTCTTTGGTTGAGTGTCCATCTCAGAAAAGACCCTGTGCCCAGATATGTTTTGTCCTTATGGAGCTCCTATCCTTTCCACATCAAACTCCCCTTCTTTCATATGATTCCCTGCACTTTGCCGAAGGTTTGGTTATGAGTTTTAGTATCTACTTTGGAACACTGCTAGATGCTTTCTGCGGTAGACTCCTGTCATATGTTCAAAGCATATCCCATTTGTCTTTCTAAATGAAGATTGATCATCCTACCCCGTGTTCGCTTTCTTGATTATCTTCTTTAGGTGTATAGATTTTATTATGTTTATCATATCTTTTAGGTCTATAGAAGCAAGTATATTACATGTTTGTCTTTCTCCTTCTGGGATACTTCACTCAGAATGATCTTTTCTAGATCCCACCATTTGCCTGCAAATTTCATGATTTCCTCTTTTTTGATTGCTGAGTAGTATTCCATTGTGTAAAAATACCACAATTTCTGTATCCATTCCTCCATTGATGGACATCTGGGTTGTTTCCAGGTTCTGGCTATTACAAATAAAGCTGCTACAAACATGGTTGAGCAAATGGGATAGGACTATTGTAAGAGCCAGAGTAACTGGAATTTTGCTTCAAGATTGTAACTTTTAGAAATGCACCCTAGAATATCTCCTAGAAAAATATACCCATGAAGTCTCACTCACTAACGTGGCTACCTAAACATTTCAAGGATGCCACCACTAGGCATGCTATTTTGGAAGGGGGAAAACTCATAAAGCCCCAAGCCTAGGTAAAGAACTACAGGCAAATAAATAATAATACTGAGATCTGGAGAAATAATATCCCATAGACCAATGGCTCTCAATATTCTTAATGTTTCAACCCTTTAAAATAGTTCCTCATGCTATGGTGGCCTCCAACCATAAAATTATTTTCATTGCTACTTCATAACTGTAATTTTGCTACTGTTATGAATCATAATGTAAACATTTGTTTTCTTGTCTTAAGTGCCCCTTGTGAAAGTGTTGTTTGACCCTCAAAGGGGTTGCTAACCACATGTTGAGAACTGCTGGTCTAGGAAGAGCAAATCAATTGAGTATCTAATACCAGTGGTCAGCCCTGAAAACATAGTGGCAGTTACAGAACAGGCAGGCAGTTTGTATTTATATAGTTAGGAATTTGTATGTAACAGTAATTAAAGAAAAAAGCCATGAATTTGATAATGAGTGGGGCTGGGGTGAGTGGGAGAGTGGGGGAGTAACATGGAAGAGTTTGGAGGGAGGAAAGGAAAGTGGGAAATGGTGTAATGATACTATAATCTCAAAAAACTAAAAATTTTTAAGTCAAAACTAAAAATCAAAGAGTTGGACTCAGTAGCAGAGTACTTGCCTAGCACGTTTAAGGGCCTTCTGCTGTACACAATCAAGTACTGACTGAACATATAGTGAAGAACTAGAACAGATACCCAAAGTTCAGATCTGGCAGTGAGAGAGACCTCAGCACAAGAGTGAAGGAGGTTTCCCCTTAATGAGTTAAAATATAAATAGTGAATGTAAAAAAAAAACAAAAAAAGTTCCTGATAGAAGAAGTTTAAGGTTTAACATCATATAGGCATTTCATTGTATGGTGAGTCAGAGACTGGATGTCATTTGCTTTCCATAAATTCTTTACAGTCTTCCTCCATTTCAAAATTAAAATTCACATACTAACCTAATACCACTGTTTCTGGTTGATCTTTTCTGCAAAACAGAGCACCCTGGAGCTTATTTCATTGGGAATGTCTTTGCACTGGAAGCCAACTTCTCTTTCTGTTTCATCTATTGATATTGCTGCTCCATTAGCAAGCTCACCCTATATATTTTCTTTCTTGTTTTCATCCCTCTGTAGCCTGCAACATCATTCTTACCTTCATGGCAGTGGAAATGGAGAAATACAAAGGGAAATATAGGGGCAAGAGAACACAGAGTACTTGGGAAGCCTCAGCGAAGGGACTTTAAAGGGAAGTGTCTCTCCCCTTGCCTTTCCAAGGAAATTTTCACTTTCCGGACCTCACTAAAGCATCAGAAAATGATAATGCTACTCAGGCCTGGTAGGCTTTTGATAATTTACCCTCTGTTTAACATTTCAGACTTTATCTTGTGTGTATTTGTACAGTAGAACCAACCTGTTGCTAATTTTGTTGGTAATGTCATTCTGCTGCTTCAGAAAAGCCCTCCCCCTCCTCGCTCTCCTCCCTCCTCCCCTACACCTCTCCCTTCTCATCTTCTCTTCCTTCTCACCTCTCCTCCACATTCGCCTCCTTCCTCATCCTCTCTCCTTTCTTAACCCTCTTCCCCCATCCTTCTTTCTCCTCATGCCCTTTTCCTTCTCACCTCTCCTATCTTCTCTCTTCTTGTCCCCTCTCTCTTCTCACCTTCCCTCGTCCCTCTCCCTCCTCATCACCACCTCTCCTTTCTGAACTTTTCTCCCTCATCTTCTCCCTCCTCATTTCCTCTCTCTTCTCACCCTCCTCCCTATCCCCTCCCTATCTCCTATCCCTTCTCACTCCTCCTCCACCAAGCTCTTTCTCCTCATCCCCTGTCCATTCTCATGCCTTCTCCCTCAAGCCCTTTCTCCTCATATCCTGTCCCTTACCACTCCAACCCATTTCTTTCCCTCCTCATCTCCTCTTCATTCTTACCCCTTCTCCTCCATCCTCCTGCCTCTTCATCTCCTCCTCATCCCCTGTCCCTTCTCACCCCTCTTCTCTATCTCTTCCCTCCTCATCCCTTCTCAGCCCTTTTCCCTAATCCTCCTTTCTCATATATCCTCCCTTCTCTTCCTTTTTTCTAGGCCTTGGAATTCATCTTTATTGGTACTCTCTCATAGTTTCACCCCTAACAAAGTGGTTGCATCTCCATGAGACTTTTTTCTCTGTGACTCCTCTTAATACAATTTAAGCCTGACTTTTATTCTTCTGCCATGATGAATCCTTGAACACAGCAACTGCAGTGGCTCTGAATGCTATGACAGCTTCTCCTACAGGCATTGTTCACTAGCTCATGGTCCATCATCGTTGTCATCACTGGGTGGTCTCACCTGCCTCATACCACCTGGCACCAAGGCCATTAAGAGAGGTAGGCCAACTCTCATTGATACATACTTGACCATGGCATTTCTTACTGAGCCTAACTCAGATCTCAAAGCCTGCTGAAATATATATAGACCTTGCCATCAGCATAATCCCAGAACTAGCAGGGGTCCATCAGACAGCTCACCAGTCCAGCCTGATGAGTGACCTAAACCTTGACTGCATTTGCATTATCAATGTTCCAAAGTCCATCAGCCTGGGCATATCTCAGACTATTGATTGATTAAGAATTTACCCTCAGAAACCATTCTTAAATATCCTGGCCTATGCCCACTCTTGAACATATCTCTTCAACATATTTCTAGAAGTCCTTGCTAGAGCAATAAGACAGTTGAAGGAGACCAAGGGGATACAAATTGGAAAGGAAGAAGTCAAATTATCATTATTTGCAGATGATATGATAGTATATGTGAGTGACCCCAAAAACTCTACCAGGGAACTCCGACAGCTGATAAACACCTTCAGAAAAGTGGCCAGATAGAAAATTAACTCAAAAAAATCAGTAGCCCTCCTGTATACAAAAGACAAAAGGGTTGAGAAAGAAATTAGGGAAACAACACCTTTCACAATAGCCACAAATGACATAAGGTACCTTGGAGTAACCCTAACCAAGGAAGTCAAAGACTTGTAAGAAAAAAAATTTCAAGTCTCTGAAGAAAGAATTAGAAGAAGATATCAGAAGATGGAAAGATCTCCCATGCTCATGGCTTGGCAGGATTAATATAGTAAAAATGGCCATCTTACCAAAAGCAATCTACAGATTCAAGGCAATTCCCATCAAATTACCAACACAATTTTTTACAGACCTGGAAAGAAAAATTCTCAACTTCATATGGAATAACAAGGAACCCAGAATTGCTAAAACAATCCTCTACAATAAAAGATCTTCTGGAGGTATCTCCATCCCTGATCTCAAGCTGTACTATAGAGCAACAGTTTTAAAAACTGCATGGTACTGGCATAGAAACAGAAAGGTGGATCAATGGAACTGAACAGAAGACCCAGAAAAAAACCCCACATACTTATGGACATCTGATCTTTGACAAGGATGCCAAAACCATACAATGGAAAAAAAGATAGCATCTTCAACAAATGGTGCTGGTCTAACTGGATGTCTATATGTAGAAAAATGCAAATAGATCCATACTTATCACCCTGCACAAAACTAAAGTCCAAGTGGATCAAAGACCTCAACATAAAACCAGACACATTAAATCAGTTAGAAGAAAAAGTTGGGAATAACCTAGAACTCATTGGTACAGGAGACAACTTCCTGAACAGAACACCAACAGCACAAGCTCTAAGAGCAACAATCAATAAATGTGACCTCATGAAACTGAAAAGCTTCTGTAAAGCAAAGGATACCGTCATCAATACAAAACAACTGCCTACAGATGGAAAGAATCTTCACCAACCCTTTATCTGACAGAGGGCTAATATCCAGTATATATAAAGAACTAAAGAAGCTGAAAAGCAACAAACCAAGGAATCCAATTAAAAAATGGGGAACAGAGCTAAACAGGGAACTCTCTGTAGAGGAATATCGAATGGCAGAGAAACACTTAAAGAATTGCTCAATGCCATTAGCCATTAGGGAAATGCAAATCAAAACGACCCTGAGATTTCACCTTACATCCATCAGAATGGCTAAGATGAAAAACTCAAGTGACAACACATGCTGGAGAGGTTGTGGAGAAAGGGGATCCCTCCTCCACTGCTGGTGAGAATGTAAACTTGTACAACCACTCTGGAAATCAATCTGGCGCTTTCTCAGACAACTAGGAATAGCGCTTCCTCAAGATCCAGCCATACCACTCCTAGGCATATATCCAAAAGAGGCTCAAGTACACAATAAGGACATTTGCTCAACTATGTTTGTAGCAGTTTTATTTGTAAAAGCCAGAAGCTGGAAACAGCCCAGATGTTCCTCAACTGAAGAATGGATACAGAAACTGTGGTACATCTACACAATGGAGTATTACTCTGCAATGAAAAAATAAGGAAATCATGAAATTTGCAGGTAAATGGTGGGACCTGGAAAGGATCATCCTGAGTGAGTTGTCCCAGAAGCAGAAAGACACACACGGTATAAACTCACTCATATAGATATAACATAGGATCAACCTACTAAAATCTGTACGTCTAAAGAAACTAATAAAGAGAGAGGACCCTGACTAAAACGCTCAATCCCCATCCCGAAAGGCAAAGAGGATGGACATCCGAAGAAGAAGAAGAAAACAGGAAACAACCTAGGAACCTGCCACAGAGGGCCTCTGAAAGGCTCTGCCCTGCAGACTATCAAAGTAGACGCTGAGACTTATGACCAACTGTTGGGCAGAGTGCATGGAATCTTATGTAAGATGTGGGAAATAGTAAGATCTGGAGAGGAGAGGAACTCCACAAGGAGAGCAACAGAACCAGAAAATTTGAACACAGGGGTCTTTCCAGAGACTCATACTCCAGCCAAGTACCATGCATGGAGATATCCTAGAACCCCTGCACAGATGTAGCCCATGGCAGTTCAGTGTCCAAGTGGGTTACATAGTAATGGGAAGAGGGACTGCCTCTGACATAATCTGATTGGCCTGCTCTTTGATAACTTCCCCCTGAGGGGGGAGCAGCCTTACCAGGCCACAGAAGATGACAAAGCAGCCACTCCTGATGTGATCTGATAGACTAAGATCAGAAGGAAGGAGAGGAGAACCTCCCCTATCAGTGGACTTGGGGAGGGGCGTGAAGAAGGGGGAAGGAGGGTGGGATTGGGAGGGTAGGATCTGGAGGGGAGGAGTGAGGGGTTTATGGGGGCATACAAAGTGAATAAAGTGTAATTAATAAAAAAATAAATGAATGTAGTATTCTTAAAAAAAAAAAACCACCAGTAAAATCAGGTTACACACAATACTTCTCTTGCTTACCTACAGATATATAGTGCATTTATTCTTAGAATTGTTATTGGCATAAAGAGGTTTGTAAAGTTGTCTGCTAGGGCCACATGCTATTCAGAAATGCTTTTATCTCATTGGTCTTTTCATGGCTGACACTAAGAGATTATTGCAGCCATGAATCATCTGAAGGAATGGGCGGGCATGGGAGTGTTAGCAGGCCTTCTGGTGTTGGTCTCCTTGGTTTGCCTGTGGTATATATGCAAGATTAGAGTCTCACAACAGTGTGATGCAGCCATGATCGTTCAGGCCTTTACAGCCATTGAAGCAGGACATTCTCCCCAAGCATGGTTGGATACCATAAAAAGCTAAAATGATACGCTCAGGATGCGAGGCTAAGCACTGCACTCAGGGTCAGCCGCTTTGGACCCAGAGAAGAGCATGTCTGATTGCATGCGGGTTGATGCCCCAGGTCCCGCCTCTGAGAAAAAGGTATCGGACGGTCTGATGCTCTTTGGGTGGATGACACCTAAATGAACATCTGTACAAAGTCCCAATTTATTTCTAATATCAGAGATCAGACCTCTACTCTTGACTGATGCGTCTAAAACAAAAAGGGGGAACTGTAGAGAGCTGCGGAATGCTATGCCTTAAAGATGGAGCTGGTTTCCGCCTTCCACCTTCCCGATGGTGAGTGCTCTCTGTCACGAACAACTCCACATTTGGCTAAGGCCGAGGATCTGGCTTGCTTCCATATATGTGGACCTATCTGCATTGCCCCCGTGGCACGCCTGGGTTGGCTACCCAGAGGCTATTTAAGCTGTGGGCTGGCTTTCCCCGGGGTCCGAGGATTGTTCAATGTTCCTGAATAAACTGCATTGAAAAAAAAAAAAAAAAAAAAAAGTACAAACTCGAGTCAATGCATTTGTTTACTTAAATTGACCTTCATTTTGATTGGCTTATGCAGTGGGGAGCCATTTGGCTGAGTCATTTTATTTTTCTAGCCTCAAACATGTCCAATAATTAGTGAACTGAAAATAATAATAGATTTACCATTTTAGCCTATTTCTTTTCCATTTCTCACATAAGAAATGTTAGCATAATGTTCAAATGACTTATTGAAAATGCTTGTATTTTTTCTATCAGTAATAAAACTGAGATTTTAGAAGTCTGAAAAAAAATATCCTGGCCTAGCTGCTGTCATGAAGTCTGGTAAGTTCACATGAAACCTGCCTGCCATAGCCATCCTCAGATCCCTGGGCCTACCTGGATCTATCAACTGTAAATTATCCTAGGCTTTTGAGGGATCAAGAGTCTATCCTTATTCTTCCAGAGAAATACTAATTTGCCCAGCCATATCTTGGGTGGCTCAGCCTTTAGCCTGGTGAATGACCCCTTCCATTCCCACATTCACAGGCCCAGCTCGGATGAAGCAGCCTGGAACTGAGCCCATCCTGGTAAGCAATCAAGACCCTGCCCTCTTATACTGTCTTCACACTTCCGGCCTAGTTCTTATCAGGCAACCTGTACCCTTGCCAAGCATGGTTGGGAGAAATTTGCCTTCCCTGAGCTCAGAATACCTAGTGATCTCAGAATCTTACCCAGACAAGCCATACATACAGAATTGTGAGTGACCTACAACTGCCCCTATTCCACACCATTACCACACTCCCAGGTCTGACATGGGTTATTAAGCCTGCAAACAAGCGTAGCCTATGAGTGATCTAGACCTTTCTCAAACTGTGCCATTGCTAGAGACTCCAGGTGACCTGTGAGAAGTTGCCTGTTCACCAGCCTTCCTGAAAGAGTGACCAAGACCTGGACTTCACTCACCACCTAGGATTTGTTTGGGTCAAGCCTTGTGGCGACCAGAAGGAAGTGAGTGTCCTAGTGTGTAATGACCAAGACTCTTCTTTGGGTAACCTCCTTTCAGTTAGGAGGCCTACCTTTGGTCATATGGCCTGAACAACAGCCCAGCCTCAAGAGAGGTCAAGAAGCTTCCTCCAGCTCTAATCAAATCCCTGACAAATGAAAACTTGTGAGTAACTCAGACTGTTGTCCTCCATTGCCATGCCAATAATCTCAGGCATTGGTCAAGCCACCTAAACACAAGCTCAGACTAGAAAATAATCTTTTCCAGTCTTCACACACCATCCACAAACTTGAAGTGGAAATTTCTGGTTTCTTTGAAGACCGAATTTTGTCATATAATGTTTTGCTGCAAGCTGGGCATGTGTCATTTTGCCCATGTTGGTTTGTGAGAGGACATATAATGTTTTGCTGTGATCCCTCACTTGTGAGGGGCATGACTTTGGCCAGATGAGAACATCTGTGGAACTTTGAGAACTTTGAGGCGAGGATATATATAGAGGCCAAGGCAGAGTGAGAAACCACTTTTTGGATTGACTTCACTGCACTGATCTTCGTGCTCCAATGCTTGACTTTGCAGACAGAAACATTCCAGAGAGCTTCTCTGGGCACTCTAACTTGGTCTTTCAGCTTTCGCTGATTTCATGTTGCTACTCCGTGTTGGCATTTGGATTGGACTGCTGATTCCTGATGACTTAGTCTGATAATCCTCTAAGGACCCATAGGGCCTGATCGGCAAGAAGCAGGTAAAAGAGAACTATAGCCCCTTTCCCTATTAATCTCCTACCTAAGGTTGCAGGGGTGTGGTGTCGGAAGGGAGTTAAAGGTATTTAAGAAACCTAAATAAAGTAGGTTTGGTGAAAAATCTCAGCCTACACAAACTCCTAGATATAGTTTGTATCTAAATACTACACCTGGTGAAAATGCACTTCTGCAAAAACAGGAAAGGTCAAAATTAAAAACAAAAATTGTCACAATCACACCCTGTTTCCAGCTTCACTCAAGAACTTATACAATTAGATCCTAATTTCAAATGACCTATGATGCCTCCTCACCAGTGGCCAAGCTCAGGAAGGACAAAGAGTTCTGTGAAATTTGTCACTTAAGACAGTGTAATGTCCACCTCCTACCTCCCCCTTGTCAGGAAAAACAAAACAAAAAAAATCTTTTTTCCTCCTCCTCTTCTTCTCCCCATGCCATCTCCTTTCTTTCTACCCACATCTTTCATGAGTAGCCTTCTGTGATTTTCGTTCCTGTGACATATATTCCTTATCAAACCAATTCTCCAATGCAAGGGTATATTTCCATCTTGCATAAAAAAGAAACAACAACAACAAAAAAAAACCAAATGGGGGAGGGGAACTCCTTCATTCCCTGATTACAATTCCTTTTCATAGAATGCCAAAATAAGGGCATTCATTACAACATCTTTTTCTATTTTCCCTTTTAAAATTTATTCTTCTTTCATATATTATATCCCAAATGCAGTTTTGCCTCCTTCCTCTCCTCCTTTTCAAATGTAAGTAAAAATCCACCCCTTTCCCTCAGAAGCTAACAGGCTTCCTGAGTCAAATAAACTCACAAAATAAACTTAATATTGATTTAATACCCTGATGATAAAGATTTGCTTTTTAAGTGCCTACTTTTTTAAGTAGAATAAAGGGAGAAAGGGATGTACATACAAGAAGATTTTTAGTAAGGAAAGATTTACATATGAAGATGAAGATGCTTGGGAAGAAAAGGAGAATGAGAAGATGTGTAGGTCTGAGTGAGTTCTTGAAGGTATGTAGCTGGTAATTAGTGATGATGTATATGACGTCAACATTTAACAGTGATCTCTGTGTATTTCAAGAGTTCTCATGAGTTATTAGCACACATCCTAAAGAACATTTCAATTATTATAGCTACAGTCTCAAAAACTTTAACTTGGTCATGTTCGTGTTAATACCTTTTCAGGTTTATTTATGCTGTTTATATACCTGTTATGAGGATCTCCAAACAAGAGTTTTAGACAGCTATGCAGGGCCATTGTCTCTTTTAATTCTTCTGTATTTCAACTGCATGAGGACCACATGGGGCTTCTAATTTTCACCCCACTTACCAAACTTCCTCTCATTACACTGTGACTCAGTCTCTTGGGTCTTACATGGCTTACCTTTGCCTAACTTGACAGAACATCATGGGTTTAAACAGGAATCCAGGTTTTATTATATTCAAAAGATCACTATGAAATTATAAGAATACACTCATATTGGCCAAGGCATGCTTAAGATGCTCCTTGAAACTGCTGTCATGTGGTTTGGGGAAAAATCAGGATGGCTTCCTCATCAACGTTCACTGTGTGTGTGTCAGTCCTTTCCTATCCTCAGGGGTGCACTGACATGCCTGCTCTGGGGTGTGAAGGTGGTAGGGGAGAGGCTTTACAATGGAGATGTTTCCAAAGCTTTCTCCCCAACTTCAAACACTCAGAGAACAACACAGACGCAGCTAGCTAATAATTCCTTTTCAGGATTAAATCTTACTCTTTTTTATAGGACAGCCATTCAGTTTGTCTGTTTCTTCCTGTGGTCCTCTGTCACCTTTAAAGAATGTTGTAATGCTGATTGAAGCTGTTCTATCATGCCTGAACTTAGTACTTTACCACTGAACACCAGCACAGGCATGCTTCTTGGGAACTATGATAATACCTGTTTCTGAGAAAGCTCCCTCTTGACCTCGAAACAAAGTTAAGAATATGCATTGTGCAGATCTCTGAGTTTGAGGCCAGCCTGGTCTACAGAGTTTGAAGACAGCCAAAGCTACAGAGATAAACCCTGCCTCAAAAAAACAAAAGAAAACAACAGCAGCAGCAGCAACATCAACAATATACCTTGAGATCACTAAAACTGTGTACTTAATCTAACACTCATCTAACTCCATGCAATCAGCTTTTACAACCTAAGAATGCATATAGGTCAATAATATCTGTGAGCAATTCTGGGTCAGTAAAGTAAAACTTCCCTTCTAAAACGATACTGATTTATTGATTTCTTTCCATGAAAAAAATAAAAAAGCCTTCTTTAGAGACATCATACACAGGGATTTTTTTTTTCATTCTTCAATGCAAAATTGATGCAGTGAGTGACCCATGGCAATTACAGAATATTCCCCACTGTCACATGCCTAGCTTGGGTGAAGCAGCATAGACACCCCTCATCATCATTATCACATTCCCCAGCCTGGTTAGTTAAACAGACCCCTCCTTCTCCCACCATGTGAGGGGAGCCATGATCTCACAATAGGGGGTGGTCTGTGTACTAGTCCAGCCTGGAGTATAACCCAGAGTGCACCCCTCCTGAACCATTACCACACTCAGGCCCTAACAGGCTGGTACCAGCCCAGACTGGTGAGTAACCAAGAACCTGTCCTCATAGTGCCAGGCCTAGCTGGTGTTCCACTCTCTGTACAGCAGTCCAAAATGGTGAATCCCCAAGAAACTTGCCTGCCAGAGCTAGCCTCACAGTCCCTAGTCTACTGGGGTCAGTCAGACTGCATACCACCATCTCAGTCTAGTGACAGATCAAGATCTTATCCTGGGGTGTCCCACTAATACTCCCAGACATAGCTTGGACTGAACAGCCTGCACTCCAACATAGCCTAGTATAGAACCAAGACCCCATGTTACTGAACTTTCCTGATGGGATCAGCCTAAATCTGGGTCGAGCAGTTCACTGACCAGCCAGGTCTGGTTAGCTTCCCAGACCCCTATCCATCTGTACTAGCTCAGGTTATCAAGTGATGTCATCATTAAGGAAGATAGTCTACCAGGCCAGTGTTGTGAGTACCCAATATCTCCACTTGTGTATAACATAGAAGCCTAGAGCCTGAGAAATGGCTCAACATGGTGAGTGGTCAGGACTTCACAACCAGTATCTGCCTCAGACTCCCAGGCTTAGTTCAGGTCAAGGAGCTCTCTGACTAAACTGGTGAGTTAGCTCAAATTGTGTACTCCTCTGGCATATTCAGAGTCTTTGGCCCAGTTGGTATTGAACAGCCTGGGCACTGGTCCAGAGCAGTGAGTGATCAAGTCGCTATGCTCCTGTACAATCCTCACACTCTCCGACCTAGTTTGGGTCACATTGTTACTCACCATCCCAGTCTTTTGAGTGCATCAGAGGTTACCAATTTGCACCTTTACTGCATACTCAGATCCAGCTTCAATAATGAAGCATGGCTAGCAATTAAGACTAATTAATGATCACAACCTTGTCCTCTACACCATCCTCACACTGCCTACCTAGCTGGGGTAGATCAAATTATATACTATCTAAGACTGATGAGAGATCAAGATTCTATCCTTCTGGTGTGGTACAGCATAGCTGGCATAGCTGGTGGTAAACAGCCTACACTGTACCCAAGCCTGGTGAATGATATGGACAACTGTACCCTCTGGACATCTCCAGATACCCAGGGCCCTCTTGGCAAGAGATCAAAACCCTGTAATTCTGGCATTGTTCTCACACTCCCAGGCATGGTCCCACTCCAGAGGCTCCCAAGCAAGCCAAGACTCCTTTGTGACACGGACCACCAGTCTTCTATGTGCTCAGACTAAGGAGTGATATCACAATTACAGGCAGACTGTGGACAGGTCCAGCCAGGTAAGTGATCTTGATCCCACTCTTCCCCACCATTACCATCCTTTCAGGTTTAGCTTTAGTCAGTAAGCCCACAAGCAAGCTCATCCTGTGAGGGAATCATATTTTTGTCCTGCTGTGCCATTCCCACAATCAGTGATTTGATTTTCAGTCAGGCTGCCTATTCCTAAGTGTATCTTGGTAAGTGATCAAGTCCTGGGTGCCACCTCCCCATGCTTTCCCCACCCCGTCTCCCTGCCCCATTGTCCCTCCTGCCTTACTTCTTCCGAACCCTGTGCCCTGCTTTCCCCACCCCCACAAAAGTCCTAAAGATTCCATGACTTCTTGGGGGGGGGGATCAAGAAATGTAGACAGCAGAGAAACAACGAGTGCCTTAGTGCCTTAGTAATCAAGACTCTCTTTCTCTCTTCATGTACCCTCTTCACACTCATGTCTAGCCTGGACCACACAGCCTAAAAAAAAGAGATCATCCGAGTGAGTGACCAAGATTTCCTATCAACCAGCCATCTCAGAGTTCTGTAGATCACTAACTGGCACATCCTGGTGAGTGTCCCTGACCATGGTTCTCCGTGTAACTCCCATATTCCCAGTGCAGACTGTTAGGTGGTCAGACCCAGCTCTGCCACCACAATCTCCAATTCCAAAGGCTTGTTATTGTCCCAAAGCCAGATGGGTTCATACAAATCCTCCCTGCCCTAGCCTCCATCCTCATGACTCAGCCAGAGTCAATCAGATTGAACATCATCCCAGCCTGGTGAGAGCTGAAGATCCTGCCCTCCTGGTGTGGTGCTAAGACTCCCTAAAGGCTTGAATAGCAATGCCTGCACTCTAACCCTGGACACTGAATGACACAGAGCTCTGCACTTCCAAGAACATCCTCGCATTCCCAGGTTTATAATGGCTGCAATAGCCTGGGAACTCCCACATCCTGGTGAGAAGAAAGACCCTGCTCTTATCCCCATCCTCATACTCCTTGGCCTAGTTCAACCTAGTTCAAGTCAAGTAGCTTGTAGGCCTGCCAAGCCTGGCTGGTGACCCAGAATGTTGTCCTCCTGCCTCACTCCAGACTACAGTGTGCTCTCCCAATCCAGGCATACTGTGTACCAGACCAGAGTGGTGAGTGACTGAGACCCTTGCTCTCCCACAACATTATTACATTACCAAGTGTAGCTCAGGTCACATATCCTGCCCACAGCCACCTCTTTTTGACCCAGAACTTTGTCCTCCCTTGTTTTCGCCATATATACAGAACTATATGGGACCACGACATCTACCCACCAGTGTACTCTGGTGAGTGATCAATACCAGGATCTCCCTTCTTCATGGGCCTAATAATCCAAGACTTGTATAGAACAAACAGCTTGAGCTCCAGAAGCCTAAGTGATTAAGAGCCTTGTCCCACACAAACCTCACACACCCAAGCTTAGCTGATTCAAGCAGATTTTCCATCAGTACAGCCTAATAAACACCCAATAAAGACACTGCCTTCATCATTCTCACAGTCCTACAATTGGCCTTTTAACATTCGCAACAGCATTGAACCTGGTCATTTATCAAGATACCCATTCTAGTGTCATCTTTACACCCCCAGGCTGCAATTAGGTCCATTTGATCTCAGGCCACCACTGTCTTGTGAATGACTCAGTCTCTGGTACTCCGTGGCATCTTTTGCATCTCAGACCACATTAGGGTCAAGCAGCCCAGGTACTAGCCAGACCGGAGAGATGTCCCAGTCCTGGCTTGGTCAGGCAGTGTGTCTCAGTTTCATGACCGATCCGGAACTCTGTCCATCTGCACCACTATCACATTTCCAAGCCCATACAGTGTCACCCATTCTGGGCTCTCTCCCTGACTGCTAACATCCTAAGACCTTCACTACCTGGACCAGCCCATTGTTTAGCCGGAGCCAATCATAGTTTGCACCATCCCAGCCTGTTGAGAGTTCAAGGTCCTTTCTGCTGCTAGCTGTGCACCATCCCAGCCTGGCGAGTATTCAAGGTTCTTTCTGCTGCTGGTGTACTAATACTCCCAAGCTTAGCTTCAGTCACACAGCCTGTACTCAATCCAATTTCCTGAGTGACTCAGAGTAACACAGATCTTACACTCTTGTACCATCTGACCAGTCAGGCCTCTAACCTCTGGCCCAGCTGAGGTTAATTGGCCTGCTCACCAGCCCAAATTGGTAAGTAATCAAGACCCTGCTCTCTCACACCTCAAACTCCCAGGGATAGCTTGGATCACAGCACTTGTCCATCAATCATGACCTGCTGACTCACCCATAACCTTGCCCATCTGCAACATTAGCACACTCTCAGGCCTAGCTTGGGCTTTGCCCTTCTGTGCCAACGACACAGTATCAGCAGAAGCTGGGGTCAAGCTGCCTGCTTACTAGCCCATACTGGTATGTGGTTGAGACACTCACCCACCCAACCACCCTGCAACCCTAACCATGGCATTACTGCTTAGGATCTGCTACCCTAGAGTTGAGACCATCCTGCTATTCAAGTATTCAAGGTGACCCACTCCTGCACCACCGCCAATCTCCCTGCCCCAGCTCTGGTCAGGCAGATTTCCCATCAGCCTGATCTAGCGAATACATTCAGTTGCCCACACTCACAGGCCAAGGAATGTACTCAGTGTGTTATCCTCTGTGCTCAGCCTGCTTAAGTTTAAAAGACCCTTAAGAATGCAAGTACATTTTCCCGTTGGAACTGGACCCACAATTCTTGGGATCCTCGGAGGTTTCCGAGCTAGTGGTAGGAGTGGCTGGGAAGGTGAAAGCTATGTGACAAGGCTATCTATCTCATCCCTCCACAATAACTTTTTCCTCTAACAGAAGAGTTGGAATAAGGCCGCTAGAGGTAGAAGCAGCCTTACACTCTTGCTTTCTCTAGACTACCAGGTCGTGGCAGAAGCCTGGGGTGGCCAGTGTGCCTTCAGGGCCACACTGGGGATCTACCTGCTACCCCATGCCTCCCTTCTATACCTTTTGCAGACACCATGATAGGGGAGATCTGTGCTGCAGCGACCTTCATCTCCAAATTCCTCAGCACCAAGGGGCTCAGGAGCGAACAACAGCTTCAGACCTTCAGCCAGAGCCTGCAGGAAGTGCTGGCAGAACATTATAAACACCACTGGTTCCCAGAGAAGCCCTGCAAGGGATCAGGTTACAGGTGTCTTCGCATCAACCATCAGATGGATCCTCTGATTGGACAGGCAGCCCAGCAGATTGGACTGAGCAGTCAAGAGTTGTTCAGGCTTCTCCCAAGTGAACTCACGCTCTGGGTTGACCCCTACGAAGTGTCCTACAGGATTGGAGAGGATGGCTCCATCTGTGTCCTGTATGAAGCCTCGCCAGCAGGTAGTAGCTCTCAAAACAGCACCAACGTGCAAATGGCAGATGGCATAAGCAGTTGCAAAGAGGAACCTCTCTTGGGCAGAACAAGCCCTTTCAAAAACTACAGTATGATGGCAGTATCAGGTTAAGATACAGCCTGTGGATGGATCATCTTATAACGGACGGATAAATTTGATTTTTTGCGTTGGGTGGGCTCCTCTTGGGGTTGGATTATTGAATTTAAATCATGTCCCAGCTGTAAAAACCTGCAAAAATTGGAGTGGTGACATTTTTTTTTTAAATGACATCGCCATAGTTGGATGATCAAGGAAACACTCACTGCATTTGCAAGGGAGTGACACTGCAAAATATAAAAATCTATATAACTTTGCTATAGTCAATATACTTGAACCATGCACATTTCAAATTTATCAAAGTTCACAGAGGTGATCTGTAAAGAAGGCTTTTACCCAATTACATATAAAGTTACAAACTAGACCTCCACTTTCGAAAAATAAGACATTTACTCAGTCTTAGAAAATTATAAGCTATGAAATGTATGGTTTAGGGTTCTCACAGGCCTTATATCTAAATTGTCACCTCTGTCCCTTTAATTTAATTTTAGATTGTATGTGTATGAGTGATTTTCTGAATGCATGTCTGTGTGCTACTTGTGGAGTAGCTGGGAGAAGTCAGAAGAGGGAGGTATATTCCCTTGAGAAGGCTGGGAATCAAAACTGGGCCTTTTGTTAGAACAAAAAGGACTCTGAATCATGAGCTATCTCTCTCAGCCCACAAACTTATATTTCAACAAACTACCTTTCACAGTTGATCTTTCAAGAGTATTTGCACTATTACACTTGAACACTATCAGTAACTATTTTTTGGCCATTTAGTAGGAAAGCTCAATCATTTAAGCATGAAATTAGAGGAAACTTTACGTCAGTACTAGGAAACTTTCCCTAGTACTTAAATGAATAAATATACATAAGGACAAAATAGGTCACATGATAGAGGAAAGGCAAGGGTCAGGCTTTGTATACATATATATATATATGTGTGTGTGTATATATATATATATATATATATACATATATATATATATATTGGTTTTGAAAGCAACAAGTGACCAGAATGTGCCTTGGCAGCAGGCTCTTAAAAGACACTTAAAAAGGCACTGTCAGAACTGGAATTGTTGGCACCAGCCAGAAGCCCATACATTTTATATCCTATAGTTTTCTAAGACTGAGTAAACATCTTATTTTTAGAAAGTCGAAGTCTACTTTGTAACTTTATATGTAATTGGGTAAAAGTCTGCTTTACAGATCATCTCTGTGAATTTTGGTAGCCACCGCTCATTTGAGAAATTTGAGCTTTATACAAGTGCACAGCTTTATTTGAGCTTTATACCATGTGCACAGTTCATCTATATTGACTACAGCAAAGTTGTATAAATTTTTATATTTCAGCTGAGAAACTTATTACATGTAATCAGCTTTTACAACCTAAGCCAAATCTGTGCCTTTGACCTTAAGCTATGTACTGTTCCATGATGCCAGCCCAGCATAATGTACTTGACAGGCCTAGCTGGTGTCACACAGGCTGACCACCATCCCAGTGCAGTAAAATTTCAAGAATCTCACCTGTAAGAGCCAGATACACTCTCCTGGCCTAGCTGAGGTCAGTCAAACTACACAGCATCCCAGCCCAGGGAGAGCTCAAAATCATATCCTGCTGTTGTTCTGCTCATAGCTCCAGGCTTAGCCAGGGTCCTACCATGACAGCCCAGCCTAGTGAGGCATCAAGGCTCCAGCTTCCTCCATCATCCTGAAACTCCCAGGCCTTGTTTGGGTCAAGCATCCCACTGTGAAGCCTGGTCTTGAACCAGACCCCTGCTATCTTGCACCAGCTCAGACTAGCAAGAAACCTCATGATCCTGAGGAGATAGTCTACCCTACTAAGTACCCAAATTCCCCACCTGCATTTACCATCCTTGTGCTCACAGTCTGAGGAACAGCCCAGCCTAGAGAGCAGTCAAGTCTCACTGTCCAGTGCCTTCCTCAGACTCTCTGGCCTGGTTTGGGTCAAGTAGATTCCTGACTTGCCCACCCCAATGAGGGACACAACCTCTGTTCACCAGTGCCATCCCTGAAGTCATATGTCCACCCAGGATGAAGCAGCCTTGGGCAAAAGCCCAGGATGGTGGGGGATGGAAACCATCCTACACCATCCTCAATCCTGTCATGTTGTCAGAAAGGTTGTATACCAGAGCAGTATGGTGTGTTCCCACGAACCTCACCCACTCAAGCAGTCATCACACTCCCTGGCCTAAACTCTGGCCACTCAGACTGTGTGCCATCCCAACCTGACAACAACTCAGCATCTCATCCTTCCAGTATCACATAATGATCTGTGGCCTTGCTTGTGTGCCATTTCCTGCACACCATAGCTCAGCCCGGTGATTCAACCAGACCCTGAACTCTGAGGCTATCCTCACCATCCCAAGCCTAGAACTGCTGAAACAGCCTGGGCATCAGTCTGTCCTGGAGAGGTCAAGACTATTTTGCACCAAACAAATTCCTAGGCTGAATAGAGCAAGCAGATTGTTCCTTAGTCAAGGTTGGTAATGAATCAGACCCTCAATTTTATTCTACCATCTATGGATTCATGACTGTTTTGAAATTTCCATGTACAGAATACACCTGAAATTGTAAAATTCGAAAATGAACAAATAGTCTTGAATCCTGTTAAAATATAAGACTTTAAACATTTTAGAGAATAAACAATAGAGTGTTTGCCACTTACCCCATGTGAGACAGATGTTAAATACCTGGTATACCCAAAACAGTGTTATCCCCCACGACTGGAAAGATTTAGTAGCACCTGTACTGGATACTGCAATGGCTGATGTGGTAGCAAGAAGAAGCTGCAGTTATGGAAATACAGATCTCTGAGTTCTAGCTAGTTAGCTGAGAGGCAGTTCAATGGAGTAGAGCTTGTGTCTGTTCAGTTGATGACAGTTCAATTCATGGATTTCAGAGGCAGTTTTAGAAGGATAGTTTTGTAGAGTCAGTTTAAAGAGAGAACAAACTAGACACAGATGAAGACGTAATGATCCAGGGAATTGTTACAATTAGTTTGAGGCCAAGCAGAGAAATTCAGTCAGAAGCTGAGAGAAGCCAGTTTGATTTAGTCAGCTTGGAAATGAATTTGAGCCAGAACAGTTGCCAGAGTTGAGAAAGAGCTAGAAAGGGTAACTTTATTCAGCAGCAAGTCTCAGAGCTGAAAATATTCTAGGCCTAGATTAGTTTGTATGGAGACTAGAAACTTCCAGGACTAGGCCTAGGTTAATAGATGGAGGCAGTAAGTCTCCAAGATGATGATTACATAAGGCGAATTAAGGTTACTTTTACACATCTGCACCATTATGACATTCTCAGGCTTAGATCTAGCTAGCCTGCGATCTTTGCCATCCTTATAGACCCAGGTAAAGCTGTGGGCAAGTTGTCTACTTATCATCCTACTCTATGATCAAAGCTAGTCTTTCTAAACCTGCTTAATTTTTTCAGGATTTGCTGAGGGTCAAGCAGCCTTATTACCAGTGAAGCATAGTGAATACTCAGGACTACCTCCTCCTTAAATCCCCCACACCTCTGGCTTAGCTATTGTTAAGCATCTTGTTCATCATCCAGGTGTAGAGATTTCCCAAGATCTCCACCACCTGTCTTTACCTTCCCCACAGTCAGAGGCCAATATTTGTTAATACAGCCTGAGCAATAGGCCACTCTTTTCAGTTATGAAGAATCCCCTCACTCCAGTGTTTTCCTTGTGAGCCATGTCTTAGTTCAGGTCATTTAGATCACTAATCAGCAGAGCCTGTTATATGACCTAGTCCCTGACTCTTCTGTGCCACCTTCATATTCTGATGTCTACCTGGGGTTAAGCCCAGACTGATGAATGATCAAAATCCTATTCTCTCACACCATCCTCACATTCCCAGGCTGACGAGTGATCAAAATCCTGCTCTCCCACACCATTCTCATATTCCCAGGCTGACGAGTGATCAAAATCCTGCTCTCCCACACCATTCTCATATTCCCAAATCTGGCTTGGATCATGGAGCATGCCCAATACTACAGCCTCATTAAAAATTAAGACCCTGACCTCCCATACCTTCCTCACACTCTCATCCTACACTCTTCTCCTGCCTGTGAATGACTCAGCTCTTTGCCCTACTATACCATCCAGGTAGTCTCAGTCTGAGATGGGGTCAAGCTTCCCGCTCATCAGCCTAGCTTAATCAGTAATCAGCTCAACCCAATGAGTGCTAATGGTGCCCACCTGGCTACATCTTTTCCAGAAGGACAAGTCAACATTGGGTCACAATTTCTGACTGCAAGGCCTACTTAGTCTCAGATGTTTGTGGACAAGGATGCAGGATGATCTAGAGAACTAGAGGAAACAGTGTCCCCCAGATGCAGCAGGGCTGATAAGCATATGAACTCACAGGGAATGTGACAATAGGCATAATATCTGTGCAATATCAAACCAGATGAAATCTCAGCATGGAGAAGGGGTGTAAGTACGAAATCTCACACCTAACCAAGAAACTATTTAAAACTGATATTTGCTGAGAAAGGGAATATCAGTTTTTTTTTTTTTTCTCCGTTGGCGTGCCATTAGGTATATCAACCACACTCTAGGGCATGCTTTATGCCTAGGAGTAGTTGGCCAGTGCAAAATAGACTCCACTTTTTTGTGTTGTTGATTTGGTTTAGTATTTTTGTTGTTTTTCATTAGTTTTTTTTTTTTGTTTTTTTTTTTTTTTTTTTTTTTTTTTTTTAGAGAAATTGAGTAGGTAAAGAGGTAGGGACATTCTGTAGAGAGTTGTGGGAAGAAAAATATTATCAAAATATATTGTATGAAAAACTGAAAAGTAATAACACAAATGAACAAACAAATAAATAAATGGATTACTTAAGATACTTAAGAGTCACCCAGACCTTTCCCTTCCACATTCCTAGGCGTAGCTGGGGTCAAGCTTACTGTTCATAAGGCTGCCCTCATGAGTGATCAAGACTCTCTGTCCAGCACCTTTCTTGGAAACCCAGGCCTATGTAGGGTAAAGCAGCTATCCAAACAACACAGCAAAATGAGTAATTAAGATTCTTCCCTTAGAAGGACATCAACTCACCCATCAAACCTTCAACACCAAAACTTGTCTTGCCTACAAAAAGTGTAAGAATAAAGATGGAGCAGAGATTGAGGGAATGGCCAACCAGTGACTAGCCCGGTTTCTTGGGTTACTGAACTAAAAAGTTTAAAACATATCAGGCCAGTTGACCTTGCTGCTTCTAGGCAAATCCAGCCAACTGCAGGGAGGAGCTGACCTTGCTGCTCATTAGAGATATCATTGCTAGGAAACTGGCCAAGATGGCCTCCAACTTGTTCCAACTTGTAGCTTTGCCCCTGAAAATATCACAGACTACCCAAGGCAGGCCATCCCACCACCTTCCTGATAAGAGAGAGAACAAAGAAAGCCAGAACTGTTGATGGTTTTGGCTTCCCACAGCAAATCATTTCTGAAATGTAGCCTCCCCTTTTCTGTTTTAACCACTAGAAGCTTACCAGGCTGGAATACCCCAGGCTTTGGGTGTGCTGGGAGGGGCTGGGACCTATAAATCACCTACAATCCATTGATCAAGGCTCTCTGCTGGGAACGAATGCCTTGGTGTTTGTGAGTGTCCCAGCTTGAGCTATAAGTAAGACTCATAACTAAACCTTTGGCAGAGCACAGGGAATCATATGAAAGAAGGGGGAGTTAGTACGACCTGGAGAGGACAGGAACCCCACAAGAACCAAATATATCTGAGTACAGGGGTCTTTTATGAGACTGTTTCTCCAACCAAGGACCATGTATGGATATAACCTAGAACCTCTGCTTGGATGTAGCCCATGGTAGCTCAGTATCCAAGTGGGTACTCTAGTAAGTGGAACAGGGACTATTTCTGACATGAACTCAATGGTGGGCTCTTTGACCTCTCCCCACCCCCAGGGATGAGCAGCCCTGCCAGGCCACAGAGGAGAACTTTGCAGCCAGTCCTGAAGATACCTGATAAACCAGAGTCAGATGAAAGGGGAGTAGGTCCTCCCCAATCAGTGGACTTGGAAAGGGGCAGGGAGGAGATGAGGAAGGGAGGGTGGGATTGGGAGGGAATGAGGGAGCAGGGTACAGCAGTTATACAAAGTTAATAAACTGTAACTGATATTTAAAAAAAAAATCCTCATGTGTTTTGTAACGGACTCTACTCCTCGTGGTCTTTGGAGGGTCTCACGAATCAGGCATAACAGCTGCTTGCCCTTGGATCCCTTTCCCACAGCTGGGCTCTCTTGTCTGGCCTCAGTGAGAGAGGATGCGATTAGTACTACTGCAAATTGATGTGCCAGAGTGGGCTGGTACCCACGGGAGGGCCTTCCCTGCTTTGAGAAGAAAGGGAAGGGGAGTGGTGCGAAAGACATCGGAGGGTAGGACTGACAGGAGAGGAGGGAGGGTGCTGGGATCAGGCTGTAAAGTGATTAAATAAATGATAAAAATGATCCTTCCCTCCCATATAAACCTCACACTACCAGATATTCCTAGTATTACTCAGTGTGTAGGTGAGCTCAGTACTAAGAATTCCCAAGAATGTTCCCACCTGGGTCATCCTCACATTCCATGACCTAGAAGTGGTCAGTCAGGCTATACACCATCCAAGCATGGGAAGAGCTCAATAGTATACCCTGCCTGTGTCTAACTAATACTCCCCAGGCAGCTTGGGTAGCAGAGCCTATATTCTAGATCAGTCTACTGTGTAACTTAGACCCTTGCACAGTCAGGACATCCCAACAGTCTCAAGTCTAGCTCATGAAACAGCGTGAGCATGAGCCCATTCTGGTGTGAGATTAACAACCCACCCTGTTGCATCATTCTCAGACTCTCAGGCCTAGTTCTGATTTCACTGAGAAGCAAAGACTGGTTAATAACCTAGAACCTTGTCTTCAACACCAGCTATGTTTAGCAAACAGACTGGTTAGTGACCCCAAATCATGCATTTACCAAGAATTACCACACTCACTGGCCTACTGTGGGCCAAACAAACATTTGTCATCCTAGGCCATGCCCATAATCCCAAGAACAGCTAAGATCAAGTTACCTTCTCACTCAACTATCTTGTTCAGTGATAAAGACTGGACCTTCATCCACAACTTAAAATCAGAACTTGTGTGAATCAAGCATCCCAGATACCAGCCCAGCCAACTCAGTAGTGAAGACCCTTCCTGTAGCATCCTCACACTCCCAGACCTACCTGTGGTTAAGGAGCTTGTTCATCAGCCCAGCATAAGGGCCTGAAATAACCACCTGCCTTTATATTTCCTACACTCACAATGACATGGGATGACAACCTGAATACCAGGCCTAGTGAGTACAACAAAATCTCTACCTGTCTTCACCATTCTCAAACTAACTGGCCTATCTTAGTTCATACAGCTTGACCAACATCTCAGCATGGTGTGTTGTCAGGACTTTACCTCCAGACCTTTCCTAGACCCCCAGGCCTAATTCAGACAAAGCAGCTCTCTGACATCATGGTGAGTGATTCAGACCTGTGTATTATTGTCCTGCCCCAAGTGTCTGAGTCCCAGCTGGGGGCATACATTCTAGGAAGCAGGCTAGAATGTTGACTATTCAAGATTTGCCCTCCTACACCATCCTCACGTTGCCTGGCTTAGCTCCCAGCTTCTCCACCAGGCCAGACCAGTGGGTGAACTAGAACACTGGCTTCCCCACAAGTAACACACTTTCAGGTCTGGATAGGGCCACCTATGTGTTACTGAGACCTTTGTTCAATTGTGACATTCCTCAGTCCCAAGAAGAATGGGTGTCAAGCTGCCCATTAATCAGCCTACCATGGTGAATGATCAAGACAAAGCCTTCATCAGTCATACTAACCCCAGGACTTAAATTTTAAGTAGCTTAATAACTTTTGCAGCCTAGTTAGGATCCAGATTCTCCCCTATCAAGTCATCCTCAAACTCCGAGGCCTAGCTCTGTTCAACTATCTTTTCTATAAGACAAGCTTAGTAAATGTTAATGATTCCAACATGCCTTCACCTTCCTGACACAGGCCATGATTAGGACACACAACTTGTGCAAAAGGATAACCTAGAGAGTACCCATTATTCAAATGTTTCTTACTATTCTTACTCTCACAGGGTCATATAAAATGAGCATTTTCAAGCCTGGGGAATGATCAAGAGTCCACCACTTTCCTGAGATCTTAAGCCTACTTCCTGTCAAATAGTTGGTCTATAACCTAGCCTGGTGAGAAAACTTTAACCTGTCCACTAGTTTCATGCCCATTATCAGAGGCCCAACTTAAGCTCAAGAAACCTGGGTTGGAATCAGTTCAGGCTGGTGATGGACCCAGAAAACTGCCTTTCCCCACCACTACCACATTCAGAAGATAAAAACCCTACCTTCCTATACTGTCCTCCCACTCCTGGGCCTAACTTGGGTCACACAGATTACACATTATCCCAGATTAGTGAATGAAACAAGATCCAGGCCTCTCATACAATCTTGTACTTTCTGGTCTATCTGGGGTCAATCAGACTGTGCACCATCACAGCACAGTGAAAACTCAATATATACTATCCTGCTTATGCTATACTAATCCTCCTAGGCTTATCATGGGTCACACAGTCTGTTGTACATGCCAGCCTTGTGTCCTAGAACTTTCACTCCAAGGTCATCTTCAGTCTCCTGTCTGTCCTGGGTAAAGCAGCCTGAGCACCAGCACATCCTGGAAGGGAGAAAAAGGGCCGCCAATCCTGTATTATCATATTTTTAGACCTAGTTCTGGTCAAGCAGCTTTCAGCCCCAGAACTCTGTTCCCCCATATCAGTTCAGAGTATCTAGTGATATCACAATCCCAGTCACTATGGGCAACAACCCAGCCTGTTGATTGACCCAGAATACTGCCTTTCCCCCACCATTACCACATTCAGAAGACTTTGCTTAGGTCAGAATGCATGCACACAAGCCTGCCTATGAGAGAAGGAGGCCCTGGTTATCCACTGCCATCCCTAGTCCTATAATTAGCTGAGATCAAGCTGCCTGCTCAGCAGCCTCCCCTGATTGAGTTATCAAGACCAGATCCTCTCCCAACATCTTATCAATCCCAGGAACTGTTAGGGTCAAACAGTCTCGGCACTAGCAGAGCTGGTTCAACAATCAAGTTGCCAGCCTCCTTCACTATCCACACACAGATTTAGCTCTGGTCAAGAAACTTGCCCATCAGCACAGTCCAGTGAGTACCTATGAGTCCCATCTGTCTTCACCTCCTTCACACCAACTGGCCAATATCAAGTCACATGGCCTGAACATCACACCAGTCTAATGACAACCCAACATTTCCACCTGCCTTTCTCATTACCACAGGGCTGCTTGTGCCATACAGGCTGAGAAACAACCAAGGCAGATGGATTATTAATACTATCTCTCCCGTATCATCCTCAGACTCCCAGACTTACCCTAAGGCAAGCAGAACACTGAATGGCCAGGCCTGGTGAGGGACCCAGACCCTTGCCCTGTGCCATCCCCTCAACCAAAGACCCATTTGGTGTCAAGCAGAGCAGGGCACCTACCCTGACTGGTATGTGAGCAAGATCCTGTAGTTAGCTGGTATCACAGAGCATATATATCTGCTCAGCTTGATAATATTCCAAGATCCTCAATTACCCTTGCCTTTCCCTGGCCTACCTGAGTCAGGTCAGACTATGCATTATCACACAACCTGGTGAAAGCTTGAGGTTCTATCTTACTTGGGTCATAATACTTCCCACAGGCCTAGCTGTGGTCAAGTATCTTGGGACCAGTATAGGCAACTGAGAGCCCACTATCCCCATCTGCCTGATCTTCCTAGGTCTATCGTGGGTCACAGACTTTGAACAATAGCCTAGGCTGGTAAGTGATCAAGATTCTCCTTCTGTACCATTCTCAGTACCAAGCCACTCTGGTGAGGGAGTAACATCCCTACCCCCTCCTCTCCTGTGCTATCACCATAACCCAAGGCCCAGTTAGAATCAAGCCTCATATTCACAAGCCCAAACTGGTAATTAAGACCCTGCCCTCACGCTTCATTGCTACATGCCTAGCTTGGGCCATGCTGCTTGCCTATCACCGCAGCCATATGAATATTCACAAATATTTCCCATCTACATCATTTCCACACTGCCTGGCTCAGCTTGAATCAAGCAAGCATAAGAACCAGTCCAGACTGGTGAGTGCTCAAGACCCTGTCTGGCACACCACCCTCCCACTGCCAGCTTTGGATGGTGTCGCAAAGCCTGCATGCCAGGCCAGCATGGTGTATTTCTAAGAACCTCATCTGCCGTGGTTATCTTCCCAACCCTTGGCCTAGCTGAGCTTGATCAGGTTTTCACCATTCCAACCTGGTATGAGTTCCAGGTCTTATCTTGCAGGTGTCAGACCTAGAATAGGAAATCTAGACTCCACTAAACCAGGCTTGGTCAGTGACTGGTAGCACTTTTGCACTTCCGGGACATTCCCAGTTTAAGGCCCCTACTCGTGAGGGAACAAGATCATACCTGTTCATTTTCATACTCTCAGGCATAGCTCAAATCACGCAGCTCCCAGACCAGCCAAACTTCCTTTGTGATCTAGACTCTTTCCTGTAATACCTGCTCTGACCAGGGTGACTTCACAATCACAGAGAGACTGTGGACCTATACAACCAGATGATCACAAGCCCCACCCTTTCCTACCATTACTGCACTTCCAGGTCTAGCTTGGGTCAAATAGTCTGCATACAAGCTCAGCCTGGGTCATACATCCTGACTAATAGACTACCATAGTAAGTGATCGAGACTCCCTTCTAGCAATTTCCTAAAACCTCAAGGTCCAATTCCAGCAAAGCAGATTTCCAATCAGAATGGTAAGTAACCCATCCTCTATTCAATACCATGAGGTACCAAGCTTCCCAGTCTTAAAAATCAAATACACACACAAAATTAAACAGGTAGGGGGTGGAGGTATGGTATTAATTATTCAGGAAAAACTTGCTAAAGTAACTCATAATTTAAAAATTTTAAACTGCTCTTTAAATGTTACCCTTTACATCTAAAGAAGAAACATAGGAAATATGTTTTATAATATTCATGATTTTATATAAACCAGTGTCTGGGTTAATTGTGGTCTGAGGCTTTGCATTTGTGATTTTTTTACAGGTGCTCTCTAGATACCAACAAGACTGATAAAGCCTTACTATGAGTTGACAGCCATAGACAACAACCATGAAACAAAAAAGGGGACCTTCTTTCAATTTCAGCCACATGAAAATCACACTTCATTTATAATTCTCTCCCCATTACTCTGGTACTCTATATACATGGCTTTCCCTTTCCTGAAATAAATACAGAACAAAGCCCTGTTTTTTCTTAGTGATAAGCAAAATACAACCAGGCAACAAGGATATATCATTCAGGCCATAAACCACAAGGGAAAAAGTGGAGAATTCGAAATTACTCCAAAAGGAAGATTTATTTTTTTTCTCATTCCTAAAGACAACATCCACACACTAAGTGAGTAGGTTGTTTGCACTTCTTGGAAGACCCCACAGTCCAAGGCCTAGCTTGGATGAAGGAGCCAAAGCACCAGTTCTCCTGTACCAATATCACACTAGAAGATCCCTGCCATTCCACAGCATACGGAAAGATCTAACAATCCCAGGGGATAGTGCAACTGTCATCCCCAACATTACCACCCTCCAAGAACTGGACAGACCCTTGTGTTCTGTGTCTTCCATATGGGCCCAGCCACAGCTTGAATAAAAGACCCTGAGTGGCAGCCCAGATTGGTTAGTGATGAAAACTCTGCCTGCCCACTCTATCCATACACTGATAGAACCATCTGCGGTCACACACTCTGTTCGTAAGCCCAAATTGTTTGCCAAGATGTTCTCTCCTTGCTCAAGCCATCCTCACATTCCCTGACCTCAATGGGGTCACTCAGGCTTTACAATCATCCAAGCCTAACACTCACGGTCCTACCTTGCCAGTTTCATGCTAATCCTCCCAGGCCTAGCTTGGGTCACATAGCTATCATAGATGACTCAGACCCTGTAGTCTTATGCCATTCTCACAATCTTAGGCATAGCTGGAGTTAAAACTGCCTATTTACCACCTCAGACGGATAAGTTGGGAAGACAGGGTCTTAGCAACTTATCCCAAACCATCCTCATACTCTGAGGCCTAACTTTGGTCACACATCATGCTCACCATTCAAACCTTGTAAGTGATGAAGAACCTTGCTCATCCATACTCTCACCATACTTCCAGGCCCAGCTTGTGTCACACCGGAACAAATGAGTATCCTAGTGCCCTAGTAATTGGGACTCTTCCCTCAGATACTCTCCTGATTCTCTTGGGCCTATCTTGGGTCACACAGCTTGAGCATAGACCCACTCTTACAAGGGATCCATATCTCTTGCCTCCATGAAATCCTCACAGCTCACAACATAAATAGTAGCCAGGTCTGGTGAGTGTTCAAAAACTCCCTGCCCTGTA
This sequence comes from Meriones unguiculatus, assembly GCF_030254825.1. Taxonomy (NCBI): domain Eukaryota; kingdom Metazoa; phylum Chordata; class Mammalia; order Rodentia; family Muridae; genus Meriones; species Meriones unguiculatus. The sequence goes on along the minus strand of NC_083369.1, from coordinate 77,246,545 downwards.
TGCTCATGCTGAGTTCAGGTCATGCAACTCACAGATCAGCACAGACTAGTGAGTCTCTCAGATGCCCAGTTTGGTGAGGAATCAAGATCCTGTTCTCCTGCATTGTGCTCACACTACCAGGCCTACCTTGGTTCAGGTAAACCATGCATTAGTCCATACTGTTGAGTTAAAAGATCCTCCAACAGCCTACACCACCCTCATGCTCTCCACCTAACTTGGGCCAAGCAACCTGCTGATCAGACTAATCTAGTTAGTGATTATTTTAGTATTTTTCTATCTCCATAACAAAACACCATGACCAAGGCAACTTATAGAAGAAAGAGTTTATTGGGGGCTTACAGTTTCAGAAGGTTATAGTACATGAGTATCATAGCAGGGAATAAGGCAGCAGGCAGGCAGGCATGGCACTGGGGCAGTAGCTAAGAGCTAACATCTTGTAATTACCAAATCACAAGGCAGAGAATTTTTCCTAAATAGTTCAACCAACTGGTAATGGGGGGGGCATTATCCTTCAGATTACCAAAATGATCAAGACCCTTGCCCTCCCCCACCTTTCTCACACTCCCAGACCTATATGGACTCTAGCAGCCTGCTGAAGGGCCCAGTCAGGTGAGTGATCAAGACCATTGCTCTCACACACCTTTCTCAAACTCTCAGGACTAGCATGGTCACCAGCCCAGGCTAGCGAGTAATCAAACCCTGTCTAAGAGAAAAAAAAATTAAAAATTAAGTTTTGGGGGGTACTGAGCTGAAAAGTTTAAGACATAACCGGCTAAGCTGACCTTGCTGCTTCTAGACATCAGGCCAGAGGCAGGAATTGCTGACCTTGTTGCTCATTAGAGGTACTGTTGCCAGGAAACCAGCTTTGCTTCTGGAGATACCACAGACTGAGCTAATTGTCCCATCTTCCACTAGCAGGAGTCTATCAGTCCAGGACAGGGCTGAAACCCAAGGCCAGCACATGACAGGACTGAAGCCCAAGGGCAGCTATTTTCCCTCACCCCCCTGCAAAAGAGAACAAAGGAAGCCAGAACCATTCATGGTCCTGGCACTTTCCCATAGCAAACAGTTTACGAAATGTAGCCTCCCTTTTTATATTTTAACCAATAAAAGCTTGCCAGGCTAGAATCCCATGCTTTGGATGTACTGGGAGGGATGAGGACCTACAAGTCATCCTCAGTCCTGAGCTCTGGGCTCTCAGCTGGATACCACTGCCTTGGTGTGTGTGAGATTCCAGCTTGATCTGAAAACAATGGCCATTTTTCAATGGACTTGACTCCTGGTGGTCTTTTGAGGGTCTCATGAATTGGGCATAACATTTGGTTTCCTGACTAGGAACTCCAAGATCCCCAGGAACCTCAAGCTGAAGGATCAGAACCCCAGGTAAGTGCTTTTGTATTGGCCAAGTTTTATGGCTTTGTTGTACTATCCTGTGTCTCTGTTCTGTTATTCTGGGTTTGAGATCTCAAGGCATTGGCAATGGAGGTCATGGAGCAGTTGTGTTGGTAGGACTCTGGCTGACGAACTGGAAGGCTATGGTCATGGGGATCTGGGAGGTGTCCCAGGTCCTGGACAGATCACTGTCTGTTTGACAGGTGAGGATCGAGAGCCTCACGCGTGGGAAACTAGGTCCCAAGTCTGTGTCTTAGGCCTAGAACAAAGTGGGTCACTCTCACAGAGACAGAAATTGCTGCCAAAGTACTGGTTTGGGGTTCTTATCCGCTCAACAGGAGGAATCTGTTGTTTGGATTTGTTTTTGTCTGTCTTTGCTGTCTGCAATAACTGTTCTCATTTATTTGGACAAGACTTGGACAACATAAAATACTGGACAGACTCCTTCCACTCTCCTGGACTTAGTCCTGGCCCACTTCAAAGAAGTTAGGGTCAGGGGACAGGACCTTCCTCTTTCTCTTAACAGAGACAAATTCATCACCTTTTGCAGCTCCAAATGGTCCACCTTCCATGTTGGATAGCCATAGGAGGTATCTTTTGACTTGAAAGTGATCTTAGCAGTCAAATCAGTGATTCTCAAACCTGACACCGGCCACCCAGGCTAATTTCCTTACATCATGATGTAGGAGGACATGGTGTTTAACACTCCCATATGGCTCAAGTCTTTCAAACCTTTCCTCCATGCTAACCCAATTTATTTAGGTCCAGATGCCAATACAGTGCTAACTATGGCAGAGCGAAGCAAACAAAGCAAGACAATTCGGAAGAACAAACATGCAGGGAAGAGTCAACTGCTGCATCCAACTGTCACTGCACCTTCCCAGTATCCATTATTACAGGGGAGAACAGAGGAGGATAGACTCTTTTCTCCTCTGCCTTACCCTAGACCCTTACAGGCTATGCCGCCTAGAAACATTGAGTCTCAGGCAGGAGCTGAAGCTGCAAAACAGCAGAACAGCAGAAGCTGTTCCCACAGGACCAGTGGGGGTGGGGCCAAGGACACCCAGCTCAGGCACCGGGGGAAGGACCTGCTCAGAGAACCAGAAGTAGGCAGGCAGCCACGCCTGAGGTGGAGTCCACAATGGCCCTGCCTCTCTGAGCAGCGGAGCTGGCTGATGACTAGCAATTAGCCTCATCACTATTGGCTTATCACTACTAGTAATCTTTATAGCTGGAAGGAAAGGCATGCTAAGTTCTCAAAAGATCCAAAGGATCTCATAGAATTATTTGATAGTGTTCTTTTTACCCATCAGCCCACTTGGGATGATTGCCAGCAGCTATTAAAGATCCTGTTCACCAAGGAAGAAAAGGAACGTATCCAGATTGAGGCCAGAAAATTTATTCCTGACACAAATGGGGAGTCAACCACCAACCAGGCTGATATAGATATCAGCTTCTCCTTGCAGAGACCTACCTGGGACTACAATACAGCAGCAGGCAAGCAGAGGCTCCTAGTCTGCCGTTGGGCTCTTTTGGCAGGTTTCAAAGCAGCAGCCAAGAGGCCCACTAATTAGACTGAGGTTTACGATGTTAAGCAGGGAACCGACGAGAGCCCCGCAGCTTTCCTAGAAAGGATCATGGAAACTTTCCAGAGGTACAAACCATAATGATCCAGAGGCAGCCGAGCACAAGGCCACAATAGTGATGTCCTTTGTGGCCCAAGCAGAGTCAGATATTAGGAGAAAGCTCCAAGGCCTAGAAAATTTGCAGGAAAAGAGACATGGAGAATTAGTAACTATGGCAGCTAAGGTGTATAACAATAGGGAAAGTACAGAGGAAAAACAAATCAGGATCAGTCAACAGAGTAACAAAGATATGGTAAGCTCAATGGCTAATATCTTGCTAGCAGCCCCCAGGTCTATGGACACGGCAGGCACACACTACAGGAGGTGGTGCAAGACACTGAAGGTAAGAGGCGAAACAAAGGCAGGCCAAAGTGGGCACATAACCAATGTGCTTACTGTAAGGAATAAGGGCATTGGGCAAAGGAATATCCTAAGAAAGGGGGAGCTAAAAAGACACTCCCCCTGGGAGCAATAGCAAGGACTGATGGGGATGGGGTTTGGACCCCCTCCGCAAATCTCGGGTAACTCTAAAAGTGGAAGGTAAGCCAATGGATTTCCTGGTTGATACTGGAGCCTGACATTCAGTTTTGTTGCAACAAAAGGGTCCCCTGTCCCTAAAATATCTTGGGTACAAGGGGCCACTGGAATGAAACAATATCCATGGACTAGCTGAAGAACGGTGGACTTAGGAATGGGCTGGGTAACCCATTTATTCATAATGGTACCAGATTGCCCCTATCCCCTGTTGGGGAGAGATCTTCTGACTAAGCTGGGAGCCCAAATACATTTCTCACCAGATGGTGTGAAAGTCCTTGCCCATCAGGGGCCCCCAATGCATGTCTTCACCACCACACTGTCAGATGAATACAGGCTCTTTAATACAATGATAAAGCCAGACACTGCGAGAAAAGTCTGGCTAAAAACTTCCCCCAGGCTTGGGTGGAAACAGGAGGTATGGGATTGGCTAAGCACAGAGCACCTGTTTTCATTGAACTGAAGCCTGAAGCCTGGTGCATATCCAGCCAAAGTCCGGCAATACCTAATGCCTCTAGAAACTAAGAAAGGCATCACTCCTCACATCCATCAGTTACTAGAGCTGGGAGTTCTCAGGAAATGTCAATCAGCCTGGAACATACTCTTGTTGCCAGTTAAGAAGCTGAAGCTGAATTCCACTGACTATCAGCCAGTTCCGGACCTCAGAGAGATGAAAAAACAAGTGATAGACATTCATTCTACTGTATCTAACCCTTATATCCTCCTATGTGCATTGCCCCCAGAGCAGCAATGGTACACAGTTCTAGATTTAAAAGATGCCTTTTTCAGTCTGCCTCTAGCCCCAAAGAGCCAGAAATATTTTGTCTTTGAATGGCACTATCCAGACATTGGAATAAATGGACAACTGACATGGACCAGACTCCCTCAAGGATTCAATAACTCTCTAACAATTTTCGATGAGGCTTTGCGTGAGGATTCAGGTGAGTACCGAGAATAGCACCCCTAAGTTACTCTCTTGCAGTATGTGGATGATCTGCTGATAGCAGCTTGCTGACAGGAGACTTGCCTTCAAGAAACAAAGGACTTACTCAACACTCTAGGAGAACTTGGCTATCGAGCCTTGGCTAACTAGGTCCAAATATGCAGGTCAGAAGTGCAATACCTAGGGTACATCCTAAAGGAAGGTAAAAGGTGGTTATCAGATGACCACAAGGTAACAGTTCTCAAGATCCCGACCACCATGAGCCAGAAACAGGTACAGGAATTCTTGGGGTCTGCTGGATTCTGTAGGCTCTGGATACCAAATTTCCCAGAACTTGCTAAGGTACTTTATGATGCCACGAAAGAACAGTCAGGTGACTTCTCATGGACAGCTAAGCATCAGCAGACCTTTGAAACCATAAAAGGGGCATTGCTGTCAGGCCCAGCCCTCAGATTGCCTAATATCAACTAACCATTGCAACCATTTATAGACAAGAAAAAAGGAATAGGAAAGGGGGTTCTCACTCAGCTAGGACCATGGAGGAGACCATAGCTTACCTATCCAAAAAGCTAGACTCAGTGGCAGCCTGATGGCCCCCATGCCTCCATATCATTGTTGGTCAGTGACACTAACAAAGTGACTCTAGGGCAGGACTTGATTATAATCACCCCTCATGCCATTGGGAAAGTGCTAAAACAACCCCAGATTTGTGACTGATCAGTGCTCGCCTGACCCATTACCAAGCACTGTTGCTGAATCCTCCTAGAGTCACTTTTCATGTGCTTACTTCCTTGATTCCTGCCACTCTGCTGCAAAACCCAAACCTGGACACTCCTCCCCCCATGACTGTGCTGAGATTTTAACCCATGTGCACGAAATCAGCTGATATCCCCTGACCAACGCAGACAAGACTTCCTTCACCGATGGGAGCAGTTTCATCAGGAATGGGAAAGGGTACGAAAGGGCAGCAGTGCTGTCACTGAATGAGACTCTTTGGGCAGAGCCCCTTCCTCCTGGAACTTCGGCCCAGAGAGTAGAACTAATAGATTTGACTAAGGCATTGACTCTGGGAAAAGACCTAAGCCTTAACGTGTATACTGACAGTCCATATGGTTTTGCGACTGCACATGTGCATGCCGCCATCTACTGGGAGCGAGGCCTATTGACAGCTGATGGGAAAACTATGAAAAACGAAGAAGAAATACTGGCATTATTAAAAGCTCTCTGGCTCCCCAAAAGACTGGTTATCATACACTGTCCAGAACATCAGAGGGGGGACACTCCAATCTCCTGGAGATCTGGTCCTCCCTCAGAAGCTGGATTATTCCCCAAAGGACACTGAATGGGCCAGGGGATTGCCCATGTCGCAATACCTACAAGGATGTTGGAAATCAACTGAAGGATACCTGATACTCCTCGAAAAGCTGGGAGAAAAGATGTTAAGAAAAATCCATCACGAAGAGGAGGACCTCCCTTATCAGTGGATTGGGGGAGGGGCAGGGAAGGAGAAGAGGGAGGGAGGAAGGAAAGGAGGGAGATTGGGATTGGGAGGGGATGAGGGAGGGGGTTACAGCTGTGATACAAAGTGAATAAATTGTAATACATAAATGTAAAAAATAAAGAAAAATCCATCACTCCTCCCACATGGGTATCTGGAGGATGCAAGATTTGATCGGACAGTCGAAGTTTACTCTCAGAGATGCTAACTCTAAGATTTGGGGCATTGTTTCCAACTACAAGACATGCAAATTGATAAATGCTGTAACTAATGGTAAAAATACAGGTACCCAGTGGAGAGGTAAGAAACCAGGAGCCTACTGGGAAATTTCTAGACACCTTCTCAGGATGCACTGAAGCCTTCCCTACAAAACATGAAACAGCACGAATTGTAGCCAAGCAGTTATAGAAGACATCCTTCTGAGGTATGGCTTTTCTCAGATGGTAGGGTCAGATAATGGGCCGGCTTTTGTGTCCAAGGTAAGTCAGAGTTTGGTCACGGTCCTGGAGATTGATTGGAAGTTACATTGTGCTTATAGACCCCAGAATTCAAGGCAGGTAGAACGGATGAATAGAACTCTAAGAGACTTTAACTAAATTGACCTTAGAGACCGGCGGGGACTGGGTGGCTCTCTTTCCATTTGTGCTCTACCAGGTGTGCAATTCTCCTTATTAGATGGGGCTCACTCCTTTTGAGATTATGTTTGGAGTCCCTCCCCCGATTATCCCTAGCCTACAAGCTGTGGTCATTGCTGAGTTTGAAGACGGAGACTTCCTGAAAGACCTCAAGAGGATATCATGGCCCCATAAACATGTTTGGCCTAAGTTAAGAGCTCTTTATGAATCAGGTCCTACCCCAGAGCCTCATTGATATAGACTGGGAGATTGGGTCTATATCAAGAGACACTGCTAGGAGTCACTGGAACCACACTGGAAGGGACCATTACATGGTGGTGCTTACAACACTGACTACCTTGATGTTTGATTGTGTCATCACCTGGATCCACACCCATGCCAGGCCAGCTAGCCAGACTACACCAACCATCAGGCAACAGAGAAGGCATCAAAGAACCAAGAAAATCCACTAAAAGTTCAAGTTTTCCCAGTGTGGGGATTACTAACTGTATGTACTCTATTGCTCATGACACCTAGAGTCAGTACACATCTCTAGGGTCCTAACTTTGAGCCTGGCTGAAAGACATGCCAGTGAGACCACACCAACTTAAGAAATTAATATGGCAAATAATCAGCATGGCCACTGGGGATGTTATCTCAACCACTTCCCATATAGGTCCCCAAGACACATGGTGGCCTGAACTTCATTTTGATTTCTGTGACTTCGCCACTGGAGATAAAAATTGGGATGTGCCAGACTGGAAGGTTGGTTTCCCTGGTATGCCTGAATGCCCATCAAGGCGTTGTCCTGGGCCTAAGTGGAGACAAGATATTGGCTGTTTTTAGGCAGGACCCAGGGACAAACTAATGGGGATCTAGTTTCACGTTTGTCCTAGGGACTAAAGGAACTGGGCACAGAGCCATAAATGTGGAAGAACAAAAGACTTTTTTTTTCTGTGCAGCCCTGGGGGTTCAAGTGGACAGGCCAGATAAGCTGGAAACCCAGAGTCAAGTTTAGCTTGATCCAAATGACATGGGGAAAATGACCATCAACCACATATATCTATAGTATCGCAAGCCATCAAATTTACGGCTCTGGTCCATGTGATCATTATGCCTGCAACTCTCTAAGACTGAACTTTACAGATGAGGGCAAAAGATTTCCTAATTGGGAAAAAGGTCAGACTTGGGGTCTATATCTATACTTCTTTGGGGTGGAATATGATCCTGGGTTTCTCTTCAAGGTACAACTACTGACTAGCTCCTGGGTTAGACAAACAATAGGCACCGATCCAGTCATGAGGCTTAAACTCTAACACCTTCATGCCCCCAGCCGAAAGCCTGAGGGTCTCCACCAACTCAATGAACAAGTTTGGCAACTCCAGGGCTATAATGGGCAAGAATACAACAACCCCAATTCCAACAGGGGCCCTCACCTTGACAATGAGCCAATCTGGACTCCTTTTTTAAACTTTTATTAATTACACTTTACTCACTTTGTATCCCCCCCATAAACCCCTCCCTCCTCCCCTCCTAAACCCACCTTCCCTCCCCCTTCTTCACGAATGCTCCTCCCCAAGTCCACTGATAGGGGAGGTCCCCTTCTCCTTCCTTCTGATCTTAGTCTATCAGATCACATCAGGAGTGGCTGCATTGTCATCTTTTGTGGCCTGGCAAGGCTGCTCCCCCCTCAGGGGAGGTGATCAAAGAGCAGGCCAATCAGTTTATATCAGAGACAGTCCTTCTTCCATTACTATGGAACCCACTTGGACACTGAACTGCCATGGGCTACATCTGTGCAGGGGTTCTAGGATATCTCCATGCATAGTCCTTGGTTGGAGTCTCTGGAAAGACCCCTGCATTCAAATTTTCTGGTTCTGTTGCTCTCCTTGTGGAGTTCCTGTCTTCTCTACATCTTAATATTCCCCCACTTCTTATATAAGATTCCATGCACCTCTGCCCAACAGTTGGCCACAAGTCTCAGTGTCTGCTTTGATAGTCTGCAGGGCAGAGCCTTTCAGAGGCCCTCTGTGGCAGGTTCTTAACTTGTTTCCTGTTTTCTTACAACCACTCTGGAAATCAATATGGTGCATTCTCAGACAGTTAGGAATAACGCTTCCTCAAGATCTAGCTATACCACTCCTAGGCATATATCCAAAAGAGGCTCACGTACGCAATAAGGACATTTGCTCAACCATGTTTGTAGCAGCTTTATTTGTAATAGCCAGAAGCTGGAAACAGCCCAGATGCCCCTCAACTGAAGAATGGATACAAAAATTGTAGTACATCTACACAATGGAGTATTACTCTGCAATAAAAAACAAGGAAATCATGAAATTTGCAAGTAAATGGTGGGACCTGGAAAGGATCATCCTGAGTGAGCTGTCCCAGAAGCAGAAAGACACACGCAGTATATTCTCACTCATATAGACATATAATATAGGATAAACCTACTAAAATCTGTACATCTAAAGAAACTAATCAAGAGGGAGGACTCTGACTAAAATGCTCAATCCCCATCCTGAAAGGCAAAGGGGATGGACATCAGAAGAAGAAAACAAGAAACAGTCTGGACTCTTATGCTGCAAACCTATCAGATGATTAATGAGTCCAGGCCAGATCTAACTGAGTCATGTTAGCTCTGTTATTTCCCTAGTTCCCCATACTATAAGGGCATTGCATTCAATGGGCAGATTTCTTACTCATGGAGCCCACAAGATTGCAGATGGCTGCAAGTAGACTGGGCAGGTTTAACTTTGCAGGAGGTCTCAGGTGCTGATACTTGCAAAGGCAAAATACCAGCCTCCTATAAAGTCTTATGTAATATAACCCTCTCTGTCCCATCACATGATTTTCATCGAATTTCTCCTGAGCAAGGATGATGGACATGTTCTATGGGACTGACACCTTACATACTTTCTAAAGTATTAAACCAGACTACAGGGTACTGCATATTGGTACAGTTCATCCCTAGGATTACTTATCATACAGATGAGGAGGTAAGCAAGGCTCTGCTTGGGACAGTAACAACAGGAATGGGGAAACAATAGAGAGAGTGAGTCACTACTGTTACCCTAACAATGTTACTGGGGCTGGGACTAGCAGGTGCAGGGAATGGAATCTCTGAATTAGTGACTTAGAGCCATAGCTATAACAACCTCAGAAATAGCCATAGATGCTATTCTGAATTTGGAAAAATCCATATCTCACTTGCGGGAGTCACTGACTTTACTGGAAGAAGTCATGTTACAAAATAGGAGACTTATCATTCTTCCAGCAAGGAGGACTTTGCGCAGCCCTCAAATAAGAATGTTGTTTTTACACTGACCACTCCAGAATAGTCAGAGAGTCCTTGGCTAAGGTTAAAGAAAACCTGGCTAAACATGAAAGAGTACAAAGCAAACCAAACCTGGTTTGAATCTTGGTTTAGTGTTTCCCCTTGGTTTATTACTTTGTTATCTGCCTGTTGTTATCTATAATAGGACCCTTGCTGATACTGTTACTTATGCCCCTGCATATTAAATAGATTGATTGCCTTTATTTGACAAAGATTGGGAGCAATCCAGCTAATGGTCATGAGGACTCAACATCAGGCCCTCTATCTGATCACTGAGATAAGAGAGTCTACATTTCAGGAAACCCCATGATTCAGCCTTTAATGAACCTGTCAGTGGCGGAGTGAGAGACAAAAAAAAAAAAAAAAAAAACAAAACTAAAAATTAAGTTTTTGGGATACTGAGCTAAAGAGTTTAAGACATAACCGGCTAAGCTGACCTTGCTGCTTCTAGACATCAGGCCAGATACAGGGAAGAGCTGACCTTGTTGCTCATTAGAGGTACTGTTGCCAGGAAACCAGCTTTGCTTCTGGAGATACCACAGACTGAGTTAATTGTCCCATCTTCCACTAGCAGGAGTCTATCAGTCCAGAACAGGGCTGAAACCCAAGGCCAGCACATGACAGGACTGAAGCCCAAGGGCAGCTATTTCCCCTCATCCCCCTGCAAAAGAGAACAAAGAAAGCCAGAACCATTCATGGTCCTGGCACTTTCCCATAGCAAACAGTTTATGAAATGTAGCCTCCCCTTTTTCTGTATTAACCACTAGAAGCTTGCCAGGATAGATTCCCATGCTTTGGATGCACTAGGAGGGATGGGGACCTATAAATCATCCTCAGTCCTGAGCTCTGGGCTCTCAGCTGGATACCACTGCCTTGGTGTGTGTGAGATTCCAGCTTGAGATGCCAATAAAGATCCTACTGTGTTTTGCAATGGACTCAACTCCTGGTGGTCTCTTGGGGGTCTCACAAATTGGGTATAATAGTCTTATCTGACCATTCTCAAACTCCCAGGCCTACTTTAGGTCAGAAAGCTTAGCTACAAGCCCAGACTGGTGACGGAAGAAAAAAGAAGAAGAAGAAGAAGAAGAAGAAGAAGAAGAAGAAGAAGAAGAAGAAGAAGAAGAAGAAGAAGAAACTCTTGCAACTCTGCAACATGGCCAAGCTCTGAGCCTACGTGGATCACAAAGGATGGCCAGAGGATCAGAACAAGCCCTGTTTATACCATACCCACATGTTCAGGATTAGCTGGTTTCACAAAGTCTGTGCACCACCCCAACATAGTGAGATCCTAAGAACTTCACCTGCTCATTCCATCCCTATTCTTCCTGGTCTAGATGAGGTCAACCAGATGGTATACCATCCCAGCTTGGTGAGAACTAAAGACCCTGTTCTGTCAATGTCATACTGATACTCTCAGTCCTAGCTTGTGTTGTACAATGTACACACCAACTAATCCTGGTGAGTGACCTAGACCCTGTATTCCAAGGATATTCCCACAGTCCCAGGCCTAAGCTTGGGTGAAGCAGCTTGAGAAGCAGCTCTTCCTTGTGAGGAATCAAGAAAGATTCCTAGCCTGGTTGGAACTCAAGCTGCTAATACTTCCTGCCTAGATGGGCTTGCACAGCCTGCACTCTGCCTCAGATTAGTGAATGACCCCAAGCATTTCACTCAAGGATCACCCTTAGTACCAGCCTAACTTGAATGAAAGAAGCTGTAGAATAGCCTGACATGATAAGTTCCCCAAATCTAATTTTCCTTAGCTTCACACTATCCATGCCTAGCTTGGGTTCATAGCCTGGGTACCAGCCTATCCAGACCCAACTTTCCTATACTACCCTAACATTTCCAGGCCTAATTCTAGTCAAGTACTTCACCAACCAGTCAAGACTGGCAGGTGAACCAGAGGCCTGCCCTTTCACACAATGACTAGATCCCCAAGCCTTAGTTTACAAAGCCTTCATACATGCAACACAAGTTACCAAGAGTTTTGCCCTCTCATACCATATCCTGACTCCTAAGCTGAGCTCAGGTAAAGCTGTCTTCTTATGAGTCTACACTGGTAAGTGATCATGACCAGGTGTCGCCCACTATCCCAACAAACATAGGAATTGTATCAAGCAGCCTGGGTATTATAAATACCAAGTCAGTGGTCAAGATGTTTCTTTTCACACCATCCTCACATTCATGGGCCTAGCTGTGGCCAAGCAGTTTGCTAAACAGCATACCCTAGAGAGTGCCCAATAGGCCCACTTGCCTTTGCCATCATCATACTAACAAGCCTAGCTTGAGACATATAGCCTTAGCAAAATCTCAGCCTGTGAGTGACCAAAACTCTTCCAACATCTCCCTCAGACTTTCAGGCCTAGTTGTCGTCAAGTAAATCACTGATTAGCACAACCTGAAGAGTGATGTAAACCCTGTCCCCTTATATCATCTCAGCTAGAATCAAGGACCCTGAGAAACAGCCCATACTAGTAAGTGACCAAAAGTCTGTCATTCCACACTGCCAGGCCTACTTGTGGTTAAACGGCTAACCGATCTGTTGGGGTGAACTTTTCATGCACTGTGTAAAGATTGTCCTTGTATTATTCAAATGCTGATTTCTGTATGCAGAGAGCTCGGTTTAGGTTAGACTTCAGTATTGTCATTTTTTATGAAGTATCACTTACCCCAGTATTTTGTAAACACTGTTCTCCATCACCTTATGATTGGTTGAATAAAGTGCTGAATGGCCTATAGCAAAGGCAAGAGAGACTAGGCAGGACTTCCTGCAGAGATGGGAATTCTGGGAAAGAATCAGGCATGAGAGAGTTGCCAGGGAAGCTGTGAGGAGGTCAGGTGCATAGTACCTGACCATAGGTAACCAGCCATGTGGCAGAATATTGATTATAAAAAATGGGTAATTTTAAGTTATGAGCTAGTCAGAGAACAGCCTATCAATATGGCCAAGGTATTTGTAAATATATTTTGAGTCTTGAGAATCTTTATTCTGGGAACTTAGGGCCAGGAGAATACCCCTCCCCTCCCACAACACTTACTGGTCAGTACAGCATAATGAGCAACCAAAATGCCTATCTGCTTCTACCTTTTGACACTTACAGTACAATATTGGGTCACACAGCTCAAACAATAGAACTTATACACCAATATGGATAAGTGACTTTCCAAGTATCTCACCAGAACTATGCTCCTAAACACATTGCCTGCCTTAGGTAAGTCAAACTGTGCACCATTTCAGCCTGATGAGGGTTTAAGATCCTGTCCTGACACAGTCATACTAATTCTTCCATGAAAAGCTTTTGGGTCAAGCAGCCTACAATCAGTCTAGCCTGGTGAGTGTCCAGAACCCTTGCACTCAACACAGCATATCCATAATGCCAGGCCTAGATTGGGTGAAGAAGTCTGGTCACCAGCTCCTTCTGATGAGTTATAAATGCCCCACCCTCCTGCACCACATTCCCAAGCATAGTTCCATTCAAAGAGCTTGAAAAACAGCCAATCATTTTTATTGTTGTTGTTGTTACTCAGACCTATCTTTCTGAACCTGTAAAAAGAATAATCTCATAATCACAGGTAAATTGTACACCAGCCTGATCAGGTGAATGATCCTGAACCCCCCTTCCACAGCATTACCACACTCTCAGACCCAGGTCAAAAACCTGCATACAAGCTCAGCCTATGCAGTTTCCAGATCTTTGTCTGCCTGTGCCTTCCCAATGGTCCCTGGTCAAGCTGCCTGCTCACAAACTTACCTTAATGAGTGAACAAGACCATCACTCCCCTACCATTCTAACAATTCCAGGACTTGTTGTGGTAAGGCAATGTGAGGTCACCAAAAGAGATATAACTGAGTGTCCTACTGTCCTAGCCCCCCAGTGATCAAGGCTCTCATCTCACATATGCTCCTCAAACTCGCAGGCCTAGCTTGGGCAATGCAGCCTGAGCAACAGTCCAGTCCACTGAGTGATTGAGACTCTCATTCCCACACCATCCCCAAACTCCAAGACATGCAGTCAAGCAGCTTCCCAATCAGGCCAGGTCAATGTATACCCAAGAATCCGAACTGTCTTCACCTTTTTCAAACTGCTACATCAAAACTGGGGTCCCACAACCTAAGCATTAGGCCAGCCACATGAGTTTCCGCAGCCCTACCTGTGTTTACAATCCTCACTCTCCCTAGCCTAGCTGAAGCCAATCAGACCATGTACCAATGCCAGCCTGGTGAGAGCTGAAGATCCTTCTACAAGCAGGCTTAGCTTAGATCCACAGCCTACACACTTTCTCAGCCAGATCACTCACCCAGACTTTTGTTCTCCCAGAATACTGTCATAGTCCCAGTGTGGTTGGGGTGAAGCATTGTGAATTGCTATGTTCTGGCATGATTTGGGTTCTAGAAGTGTGGAGAGGTGAAATGAAAATGAAGAAAGGACAGACACTAAAGAAACAATAGGCACAATCATAGAACAGCTGGGTTTGGGTGGTCTGAGCTCTCAGATGAAGAACCATTGTACTGAAATTAATCATGTTTGTTCTATAGAGTTGAACAGGAAGGCAGATTTTTTTGCATGTAGTTAAACATGAGGCAGGTTTAGCCTGTCCCAGTAACAGACTCTGTAGGTGAGCAGTCTTCAGGCCACAAACATCTAGGGGAAAGAAAGCATAGACTGGCACTTTCAACACACATTGTCAACACTCACACTCAGACCCAAGAAAGGTTTTGTCATCTGTCTGAGTCTCAGAAGGCTTTTACCACTGCCATGGTGCTACCATGTTAAGGTATTGGGGTCCTTAATATGCCCATGCCCATGTCAACAACACACATTCACTCAGAACTTGACTCAATCCCCACAGTACGTTTCCAAGAACTTCTGATCACTGAACTATCCTCACTCCTTGTTGCAGTTAGAGTCAATAAGACTGAGCACGGTGAGAGCTAGAAGGTCTGTCCTGCTGGTAGAACATGGATACTTCTAGATCTAGCTTGGGTTGCATAGCCTGTACTACAGCCAATTTCACCCTTAGAATTTGCCCACATTACAGGCCTTGATGGCCATGCTGCATGCTTACCAGTCTACTCTGTTGAATGATCAACATACGGCCTTCTCTGGCTCTTTTCATAATCATAGGAGTTGGTGGGGTCAAGCAGCCTGGTGACCAGCACAGCCTAGTAATTTATCAAGACTCTCTTCTCCTGCAACATCCTCATACTCCCAGGTGTAGTTCTGGTTAACTAGGTTGCCCCTTAGTACAGCCTAATGAATACCCCAAGGTCCCCTCCCCTTCATAATCCCCACACTCATGGGCCAAGACTGGGTGACATGACAACCAAGCCAGTGTAGTGAGTTGCTAAACATACACAGCTACCTTCATCATCCATATACTCATAAGCCTTGCTTGGTTCACATAGCCTGAGCAACAAGTAGATTAGTCTAGTGAGTGATGAAGACTCCCCTCTAGCACCTTCTTCAGATTCCTAGGCTGAGGTTCAATTAAGTAGCTCTACATTAGCACAGCTTTGTGGGTGACAACACCAACTCTCCCAGTCCCAGCTGGAGACAAACAGCCTATGCACCAGCACAGATTACTATGAAATCAAGACGCTACCTTCCTACACCATCCTCACATGGTCAGGCCCAATTATTAACTGAAAGAGCCTGCACAATAGGCCCAGCCTGGTGATTTTCCAACATCTTCACACTTGCCTTCACAACCTTCCCATCACTGTCCTAGCAGTGGCTAATAAGACTGCATACCACACTAGCCCACTGAGAACAATCTCATCCTGGGGGTGTACTATTAATAGTCCCGTGCCTCCCTTTGGTCATAAAACCTTTACTCTACCCCAGCTTGTTGAGTAACCCAGATCTGTACGTTTCCAAAACCCCAGTGTCCCAAAACATCCTTACAGTTACAGGCCCAGTTTGTTTCACAAAGCCTGGTGAGTTTTGGTGATTTTTTTTTCTCAAAAGAAAGCCTTTGAAGAGATGAACTTGTAAGTCCTTGCAAACAAGTTATTACTATGCCTTGAGATCATTTGAAACTATTTACTTAATTTATTATCCAACTATGTATCCAACTTGTTTAACTATAATCGGACTTTTAAATTTTTATTTATTTGTTTGTTTGTTACAGTTTATTCACTTTGTGTCCCAGCTGTGGCCCCCTCCCACGTCCCCTTCCAATCCCACTCTTCCTTCCTCATCTCCTCCCATGCCCATCCCCAAGTCCACTGATAGGGGAGGTCCTCCTCCCTTTCCCTCTGACCCTAGCCTATCAGGTCTCATCAGGACTGGCTGCATTGTCTTCCTCTGCAATCTGGTAAGGCTGCTTCCCCCTTAGGGGGTGGTGATAACTCAGAGAGCCAGCCACTGAGTTCACGTCAGAGACAATCCCTGTTCCCCTTACAAGGGAACCCACTTAGAGACTGAGATGCCATGGGATACAGCTGTGCAGGGGTTCTAGGTTATCTCCATGTATAGTCCTTGGTCTCAGAAAAGACCCCTGGGCCCAGATTTCTTGGTTCTGTTGCTCTCCTTGTAGAGCCTTTAAGAAAGCATGCAATCAGCTTTTCTAACGTAAGCTAAATGCATACTATAATCTCAAACTATGTACTCTCCCGTGTCTCTGACCTACAATATTTTATGTGTTTATGTGTGCTGTGGTAATCATCTCTTGAAAGCAACCTTAACATTATCCCATGAACATTAGAAGTAACATGCACATATATGTTGGTAGCATCTCTGTGAAGTTTTGAGTGCTACTGTGAGAAAAGTGAAGTCAGTAAAGCAACTTCTCTTGTGAAACTCAAAGAATTCCATGCCATCTGCCATGTTTTCTGTGCTGTTCAATAAACAGAGGGATGCATAATACAGACAGGCAATACAGACAGATCTCTCTCTCTCTCTCTCTCTCTCTCTCTCTCTCTCTCTCTCTCTCTCTCACACACACACACACACACACACATACACACACACACACACACGAACACATACACACAAACACCAGATCGACCACAAACTACAGATGAAAGACACATGTAGAGAAATGGAGAGTTTAGATGGGACTTGCTCTCGGTCTAAATATCACAGGCAGACGCCCCTTTTTTCCCATTTTTTATGCATGAACACATTAGGTGGTACTCCATTTGATGATTCTTTAGTAATTGAACTACTCTGGAAAGAGGAACTTTTGGATCTCCCAGCCACTGAGAGCTTCCACCTCCCCTCAATCTTGAGGACAAAGTCTCAGGCCCCAAGAAAAAGGAGGGAGGATCAGGCCTACCCAGGTACAGGGTTCTCTTTCCCTGCACATGCCTGCTGAGAGTTTACTCTTGATTTCTTTTGTTTCTTTCCAATCCTTACCAAGGCCAGTTTGCTTCATAGAAGTGAGCATGATTTTCTCTAAAGCACGCATACTTTACTTTATCCACAACTTTTTATCTCCTAAATTTCAAATGCATCTACAAAAAAAATGTTTTCCCAACACTTTAAAAATTTTACTTATTTATTGACTTTACATCCCGACTCACCTTGCTCCTCCCCTACTGGTCCCACACTCCTTCCCTCTTACCTCTTCCCTACCTTCCCCATTCCTCAAAAGAGGGGAGCCTCCAAACTCACCCAAATACATCAAGTTGCATCAGGACTGAGCACTTCCTCTTCACCTGTAATTTGGCAAGGCAGCACAGCCAGGGGGAAGTGATAGAAAAGCAAGCAACACAGTCCATGTCAGAGACAGCCGCCACCCCCCCCCCCTTACTAGTAGGGGCCCACATGAAGACCTGCACATCAGCTACATCTGTGTAGGGGGGCTTAGGTCCCCTACATGCATGGTCCTGATTGGTGCTTCAGTTTCTGTGAGCTCCCCTGGGCCCAGGTTATTTTACTCTGTTGGTCTTCTTGTGGACCTCCTGTCCCCTCCAGGTCTTTCTATCCTTCCCCCATCCCTGTTCCATGAGGCTTCCTGTGATCCACTCAATGTTTGGCTATTAGTTTCAGCATCTGTTTTGATCCACTGCTGTGTGGAGTCTTTCAGAGGGTAGTTATGCTACGCTGCTGACTTCAAGCATAGCAGGATATCATCAATAGTAACTGAGGTTAGCTCTCTCTCATAGGGTGGGTCTCACGGCAGGCAACTCTTTGGCTGGACATTCCCTTAATTTCTGCTCTATTATTATTTCTGTACATCTTGTAGGCAGAGTAAATTCATCCTGAGTGAGGTAACCTAAACCCAGGAAGACAGGCAGGGTATATACTCACTTATAAGCAGATATTAACCATATTGTATAGGATAACCATACTGCAATCTATGGACATAAATAAGAAAAGTAACAAGAAGGGCTCAAGGAAGAACACTTAATTCTCACTTAGAAGGGGAAATAGAATTTACAGCAGAAGTGGCTAAAGAGAGCGAACAGAGTAGGTGAGGGAGTGTTTACGAAAATGAGGATGGAAACAGCAGTGGAGAGAACAGGGACAGGAGAACATAGGGCTTGGAAAAGAAGAGAAATCAAGAACTGGGGCATCTGAGACAAGCTGGAGATCTATAGAAGGGTAGGCTCATGGAAGAATATAGGGGTGACTCTAAGATTTCTAGTAGTGGAGGTCATAGAAACTGAAGAGGCCACCTCCCAGCTAGATAGCATTTGTAATGGACAAGGGGGAACACCAATCTCCCCCAACACTTTTTATTATTACAATGCTTAAAACACAGAACATTTGAATTACTAAAATGCTTAAAACACAGAACATTTGAAGGAAAAATATGTGCATGTTTTCAAGATTTCTTCTGATATTCAAAAATTGTTAATATTTTCTAAATTTATCAAATTATTAATCCATTTTAAAATAATTTATAGGCAACACAACTATTAGCTATGCTTACTATTTTATCATTTAAAATGTATATTAATTTTAAAAAGTACAACTAATACCTCATTGTCAGGAGCTTCCTTTCAGGCACCTCTTCTTTCCTTACCCGGCCCTGTTTGTCACCAGTATCTTTACGGGTCTGCTTCTAAAGCACGAAGATGGTCTTCACTACAAGGACAAAAACCTGCAGAGTCCTTTATAGGCTTTGGTAATCAGAGAAAACAAGATATTTCTTTAGATGAAGAAGTTGTTACCATTTTATTTTTACCTTGAATATAAAATACTTCTTCATTACCTGGTTACAATTCTTTTTCATAGAATGCCAAAATAAGGGCATTCATTACAACATCCTTTTCTATTTTTCCCTTTTAAAATTTATTCTTCTTTCATATATTATATCCCAAATGCAGTTTTGCCTCCTTCCTCTCCTCCTTTTCAAATGTAAGTAAAAATCCACCCCCTTCCCTAGGAAGCTAACAGGCTTCCTGAGTCAAATAAACTCACAAAATAAACTTAATATTGATTTAATACCCTGATGATAAAGATTTGCTTTTTAAGTGCCTACTTTTTTAAGTAGAATAAAGGGAGAAAGGGATGTACGTATGAGAAGATTTTTAGTAAGGAAAGATTTACATATGAAGATGAAGATGCTTGGGAAGTAAAGGAGAATGAGAAGATGTGTAGGTCTGAGTGAGTTCTTGAAGGTATGTAGCTGGTAATTAGTGATGATGTATATGACGTCAACATTTAACAGTGATCTCTGTGTATTTCAAGAGTTCTCATGAGTTATTAGCACACATCCTAAAGAACATTTCAATTATTATAGCTACAGTCTCAAAAACTTTAACCTGGTCATGTTCGTGTTAATACCTTTTCAGGTTTATTTATGCTGTTTATATACCTGTTATGAGGATCTCCAAACAAGAGTTTTAGACAGCTATGCAGGGCCATTGTCTCTTTTAATTCTTCTGTATTTCAACTGCATGAGGACCACATGGGACTTCTAATTTTCACCCCACTTACCAAACTTCCTCTCATTACACTGTGACTCAGTCTCTTGGGTCTTACATGGCTTACCTTTGCCTAACTTGACAGAACATCATGGGTTTAAACAGGAATCCAGGTTTTATTATATTCAAAAGATCACTATGAAATTATAAGAATACACTCATATTGGCCAAGGCATGCTTAAGATGCTCCTTGAAACTGCTGTCATGTGGTTTGGGGAAAAATCAGGATGGCTTCCTCATCAACGTTCACTGTGTGTGTGTCAGTCCTTTCCTATCCTCAGGGGTGCACTGACATGCCTGCTCTGGGGTGTGAGGGTGGTAGGGGAGAGGCTTTACAATGGAGATGTTTCCAAAGCTTTCTCCCCAACTTCAAACACTCAGAGAACAACACAGATGCAGCTAGCTAATAATTCCTTTTCAGGATTAAATCTTACTCTTTTTTATAGGACAGCCATTCAGTTTGTCTGTTTCTTCCTGTGGTCCTCTGTCACCTTTAAAGAATGTTGTAATGCTGATTGAAGCTGTTCTATCATGCCTGAACTTAGTACTTTACCACTGAACACCAGCACAGGCATGCTTCTTGGGAACTATGATAATACCTGTTTCTGAGAAAGCTCCCTCTTGACCTCGAAACAAAGTTAAGAATATGCATTGTGCAGATCTCTGAGTTTGAGGCCAGCCTGGTCTACAGAGTTTGAAGACAGCCAAAGCTACAGAGATAAACCCTGCCTCAAAAAAACAAAAGAAAACAACAGCAGCAGCAGCAACATCAACAATATACCTTGAGATCACTAAAACTGTGTACTTAATCTAACACTCATCTAACTCCATGCAATCAGCTTTTACAACCTAAGAATGCATATAGGTCAATAATATCTGTGAGCAATTCTGGGTCAGTAAAGTAAAACTTCCCTTCTAAAACGATACTGATTTATTGATTTCTTTCCATGAAAAAAATAAAAAAGCCTTCTTTAGAGACATCATACACAGGGATTTTTTTTTTTTTTTTCATTCTTCAATGCAAAATTGATGCAGTGAGTGACCCATGGCAATTACAGAATATTCCCCACTGTCACATGCCTAGCTTGGGTGAAGCAGCATAGGCACCCCTCATCATCATTATCACATTCCCCAGTCTGGTTAGTTAAACAGACCCCTCCCTCCCCCACCAGGCAAGGAGAGCCATGATGTCACAATAGGGGGTGGTCTGTGCACCAGTCTAGTCTGGAGTATAACCCAGATCCTATCCCTCGTGAACCATTACCACACTCAAGCCTAACAGGCTGGTACCAGCCCAGACTGGTGAGTAACCAAGAACCTGTCCTCATAGTGCCAGGTCTAGCTGGTGTTCCACTCTCTGTACAGCAGTCCAAAATGGTGAATCCCCAAGAACTTTGCCTGCCAGAGATAGCCTCACAGTCCCTAGTCTACTGGGGTCAGTCAGACTGCATACCACCATCTCAGTCTAGTGACAGATCAAGATCTTATCCTGGGGTGTCCCACTAATACTCCCAGACATAGCTTGGACTGAACAGCCTGCACTCCAACATAGCCTAGTATAGAACTAAGACCCCATGTTACTGAACTTTCCTGATGGGATCAGCCTAAATCTGGGTCGAGGAGTTCACTGACCAGCCAGGTCTGGTTAGCTATCCCTGCCCTAACAGTTCAGTCAAGTGAGTGTTCACATGATCCCAGGAAGACTGTGTTGTAGGCCAGTCTAGTAAGTATCCAACATCCCCAACCCACCATAACATATACTCATTGAGCCTGAGCAACATCCCAGCCTGGTGAGGATCAAGACTACCCCTCTAGTACTTTCCTCAGACTCCCAGGCTCAGTTCAGGTCAAACAGATGAACTAAACTGTTGTATGACTTACAATTGTGAATTCCTCTGCCATCCTCAGAGTCATTGGCCCAGCTGGTGTCAAGCATCCTGGGTACCTGACCAGACTGGTGAGTGATCAAAACCCTGCCTGCCTTCCCATTTCATCCATAGTTTGGGGCCTAGTTTACTTCACACTGTTACCCACAATGCTAACCTTGTTGAATTCCCCAGAACCTTGCTGATCTAATTCGTTACCATACTTTTAGACCCAGCTGGGTAGCAATGAAGACTGGTGAATGATCAAGAACTTGTCCTCCACACCATTCTCATAATACCATGCCCAGCTGGGGTCACTAAGCCTGAACGTCATCCTAGCCTTTTGAGTTCATATGAATCTTATCTGCCTGAGCCATCTTCATAGTTCCTGGCTTAGATGGTATCAGTCAGAAAGTTCCGCAATTCCAGCTGTTGAGAACACATGATCCTACCCTACTGATATTCCTACTAATATTTCCAGGCCCAGTTTGGGTTGCATAACCTGTACCCCAACCCAACCAGGTTTGGGATCAAGACCCCTACCCTACCTGACACTCCCAGGCATATTTTTGCTGAGTCAGCTCACTGACCAGCCCAGACTAATCAGTGACTCACATCCAGACCTTGCCATTGCAGGGTATCCCTACAGTCCCAGGTCCCTCTCTGTGTTGTGACTGAAGAGCCCTGGCTTTAACCACTATCCTCACATTTTCAGGCATAGACCCACTCAAGCAGCTCCTGGGCCAGCTAAGGCTCCTATATGGCCCAGACCACTCCCCTGCTGCACCTACTCAGACTGGGGAGTGATCTCACAATTACAGGCAGATTGAAGAGCAGCTGTACCAGGTGAGTGACCCTGGCCCTGACCCTGCTCTTTCCCACTATTGGCACACTTCCAGGACGACCTTGGGTAAAACAACCTGTATGAAAACTCAGCCTGTGAGGGACCCACACTGTTCTCCTGTGCCATCCCTACAGTCCCCGATTCACCTAGGGTCAAGTTGCCTTCCCTCCAGCTTAGTTTGGTGAGTAACCAAGACCTCTAATCTCCCACAGCCCTAATGATTCCATGACTTGCTGTGATCAAGCAATGTAGCCACCAGAGGAGACAAATGAGTGCTCTAAGATCAAGACTTTCTCTCGTGTATCCGCCTCACACTCATAGGCCTACCGTGGGTCACACTGCCTGAGCAAGAGACCAGACCAGTGAATTATCAGGTTCCCCTTCGAGCAGCTTCCTGAGACTACCGCTCAAGTACACCACGAGAGCTGCCTGGTGAGTGTTTTACACCATTGTTCTCCATGTCAATGCCACAGTTCAAGCCTAGCAGGGTCTAAGCAGCCCAAGTACCAGCACAAACTACAGAAAGATCAAGCCCCCACATCTCCATACTACTAGGCTTAGCTGTTGTCATAAAGCCAGGTGGGTTTGTACAAATCTTCCCTGCCCTAGCCCCCATCCTCATGACTCAGCCAGAGTCAATCAGATTGAACATCATCCCAGCCTGGTGAGAGCTGAAGATCCTGCCCTCCTGGTGTGGTGCTAAGACTCCCTAAAGGCTTGAATAGCAATGCCTGCACTCTAACCTTGGACGCTGAATGACACAGAGCTCTGCACTTCCAAGAACATCCTCGAATTCCCAGGTTTATAATGGCTGCAATAGCCTGGGAACTCCAACATCCTGGTGAGAAGAAAGACCCTGCTCTTATCCCCATCCTCATACTCCTTGGCCTAGTTCAACCTAGTTCAAGTCAAGTAGATTGTAGGCCTGCCAAGCCTGGCTGGTGACCCAGAATGTTGTCCTCCTGCCTCACTCCAGACTACAGTGTGCTCTCCCAATCCAGGCATACTGTGTACCAGACCAGAGTGGTGAGTGACTGAGACCCTTGCTCTCCCACAACATTATTACATTACCAAGTGTAGCTCAGGTCACATATCCTGCCCACAGCCACCTCTTTTTGACTTTGTCCTCCCTCGTCATATCCAACAGTAACTCAGCAAGATAGGGGTCAAGCTACCTGCTTATGAGTTTACCATGGTATATAATCAAAACTGGGTTATACTCCATGATCCTAACAATATAGCACTCAGGCTCAAGTGGAGTATTTGGTGGGGGGGTTAAAAAGTTTCTCTCCCCACATGGTCCTTATATGGCTAGGCCTAGCTAAATTGAGCATCTTGCCCATTAAGCACAGACTAATAAAAGCTCAACATACTTACCTCTCTTTATCATTTCCACAGCCCTGGCTTTGGTCACATAGCCTGTCCAACAGCAGAGTCAGTGACCAAGAGATCCCCTCCAATCCCTTAGTCATACTTCCACAGCTAGTTTGGTTCAATAGACAGGCAAGCACTGTCTATTGAGTAATTAAGAGCCTGCCTCTTCAGTGCCATCTCCACACTCCCTGACCCATGAGGGCTCAAGCAGCCTGGACACTAACCCACAGTGGTGAGTTATCAAGACATTGCCATACCACACCATTCTCACATCCAAGACCTAACCCAGGTTAGTCAGCTTGCCTAGCAGCACAGTCTCAGGTGGGATCTAGAAGCTTGTCCTTCTGCACTATTATTGTGTACACATGTACAGGTAGGATCAAATAGCCTGACCACTATTCCTGTTGGGATCCTAAGATCATGACTGCATAAGATACTATGATGTCAGGCTTAGGACATTCAGACTCCGTACCATTCCAGCCTCGTGAGAGCTCAAGATCCTATCCAGCTGCTGACATTAATCCCCACCCTCTTGTGAAAACTTCAGAGTATCAAGGCCCAGGTACGGTTAGTAGAACAACTCATCAGCCCAGACAGGTAAGTAATCAAGACCCTTATATACCAAATACTATAGCTTGGACCACAACATTTATCCTCCAATCATGGTCTGCTGATTCACCCATAACCTTGCCCATCTGCAACATTAGCACATTCCCAGGCCTAGCCTGGGCTATGCCCTTCTGTGCCAACCACACAGTATCAGCAGAAGCTGGGGTCAAGCTGCCTGCTTACTAGTCCATACTGGTATGTGGTTGAGACTAGCCCCCACTCACCCACTTACCCACCCAACCACCCTGCAACCCTAACCATGGCATTACTGCTTAGGATCTGCTACCCTAGAGTTGAGACCATCCTGCTATTCAAGTATTCAAGGTGACCACTCCTGCACCACCGCCAATCTCCCTGCCCCAGCTCTGGTCAGGCAGATTTCCCATCAGCCTGATCTAGCGAATACATTCAGTTGCCCACACTCACAGGCCAAGGAATGTACTCAGTGTGTTATCCTCTGTGCTCAGCCTGCTTAAGTTTAAAAGACCCTTAAGAATGCAAGTACATTTTCCCGTTGGAACTGGACCCACAATTCTTGGGATCCTCGGAGGTTTCCGAGCTAGTGGTAGGAGTGGCTGGGAAGGTGAAAGCTATGTGACAAGGCTATCTATCTCATCCCTCCACAATAACTTTTTCCTCTAACAGAAGAGTTGGAATAAGGCCGCTGGAGGTAGAAGCAGCCTTACACTCTTGCTTTCTCTAGACTACCAGGTCGTGGCAGAAGCCTGGGGTGGCCAGTGTGCCTTCAGGGCCACACTGGGGATCTACCTGCTACCCCATGCCTCCCTTCTATACCTTTTGCAGACACCATGATAGGGGAGATCTGTGCTGCAGCGACCTTCATCTCCAAATTCCTCAGCACCAAGGGGCTCAGGAGCGAACAACAGCTTCAGACCTTCAGCCAGAGCCTGCAGGAAGTGCTGGCAGAACATTATAAACACCACTGGTTCCCAGAGAAGCCCTGCAAGGGATCAGGTTACAGGTGTCTTCGCATCAACCATCAGATGGATCCTCTGATTGGACAGGCAGCCCAGCAGATTGGACTGAGCAGTCAAGAGTTGTTCAGGCTTCTCCCAAGTGAACTCACGCTCTGGGTTGACCCCTACGAAGTGTCCTACAGGATTGGAGAGGATGGCTCCATCTGTGTTCTGTATGAAGCCTCGCCAGCAGGTAGTAGCTCTCAAAACAGCACCAACGTGCAAATGGTAGACAGCAGAAGCAGTTGCAAAGAGGAACCTCTCTTGGGCAGAACAAGCCCTTCTAAAAACTACAATATAATGACAGTATCAGGTTAAGATACAGCCTGTGGATGGATCATCTTATAACAGACGAAAAAATTTGATTTTTGCCTTGGGTGGGCTCCTCTTGGGGTTTGATTATTGAATTTAAATCATGTCCCAGCTGTGAAAACCTGATACAAGTTGGAGTGGTGACAATTTTTTAGTGACATTGCCATAGTTGTATAGTACCTTTCAATTATGATGTAATAATCGCCTATGAGTTCAAGGAAACATTCACTGCATTTGCAAGGGGGTGACATTATAGGGTGGTTTAGGGTTCTCACAGACCTTATATCTAAATTGTCACCTCTGACCCTTTAATTTAATTTTAGATTGTATGTGTATGAGTGATTTTCTGAATGCATGTCTGTGTGCTACTTGTGGAGTAGCTGGGAGAAGTCAGAAGAGGGAGGTGTAGTCCCTTGAGGAGGCTGGGAATCAAAACTAGGCCTTTTGTTAGAACAAAAAGGACTCTGAATCGTGAGCTATCTCTCTAGCCCCACAAACCTATATTTCAACAACTACTTTTCACAGTTGATCTTTTAAGAGTATTTGCACTATTACACTTGAACACTATCAGTAACTATTTTTGGCCATTTAGTAGGAAAGCTCAATCATTTAAGCATGAAATTAGAGGAAACTTTACCTAGTATTTAAATGAATAAATATACATAAGGACAAACTAGGTCACATGATAGAGGAAAGGCAACGGTAGGAAAGGCAACGGTCGGGCTTTTTTTTTTTTTTTTTTTTTTTTTTTTGCTTTTGAAGGCAACAAGTGACCAGAATATGCCTTGACAACAAGAGCTGTAGAGGACAGGGTCTCCACAAGGAGAGCAACAGAACAAGAAAATTTGAACACAGGGGTCTTTCCAGAAACTCATACTCCAACCAAGGACTATTCATGGAGATAACCTAGAACCCCTGCACAGATGTAGCCCATGGCAGTTCAGTGTCCAAGTGGGTTACATAGTAATGGGAAGAGGGGCTGCCTCTGACATAATCTGATTGGCCTGCTCTTTGATCACCTCCCCCTGGGGGGGAGCAGCCTTACCAGGCCATAGTAGAGGACAATGCAGCCACTTTGGATGTGAACTGATAGACTAAGATCAGAAAGGAGAGGAGAACCTCCCCTATCAGTGGACTTGGGGAGTGGCATGCATGCAGAAAGGGAAGGGAGGGTGGGATCAGGAGGGGAGGAGGGAGGGGCTTATGGGGGGATACAAAATGAATAAAGTGTAATTAATAAAAAATTAAAAAAAGACACTTAAAAAGGCACTGTTGGAACTGGAATTGTTGGCACCGGCCAGCAGCCCATACATTTTATAGCCTATAGTTTTCTAAGACTGAGTAAACATCTTATTTTTAGAAAGTGGAGGTCTAGTTTGTAACTTTATATGTAATTGGGTAAAAGTCTTTCTTATAAGATTTCCTGTATTTGGCGATGAGTCTCAGCATCTCCTTTCTATACCTTGCTGGGTAGTCTTTCAAGGGCCCTCTGTGGTAGGTTCCTGTTCTGTTGCCTGTTTTCTCCACAGAGGAAGACAGTGCAGCCCCTCCTAATAAGACCTGATAGGCTACGGTCAGAGGGAAGGGGTGGAGGACCTCCCTTATCAGTGGACTTGGGGAGGGTCATGGGAGAAGGTGAGGGAAGAAGGATGAGGGAGAGAGTTACAGCAAGAATACAAAGTGAATAACCATAATTTACAAAAATAGAAATAAATTTTAAAACGTGAAAAATGTCTGCTTTACAGATCACCTCTGTGAATTCTGTTAGCCACCGCTCATTTGAGAAATTTGAGCTTGTATACATGTGCACAGTTCATCTATATTGACTACAGCAAAGTTGTATAAATTTTTATATTTCAGCTGAGAAACTTATTACATGTAATCAGCTTTTACAACCTAAGCCAAATCTGTGCCTTTGACCTTAAGCTATGTACTGTTCCATGATGCCAGCCCAGCATAATGTACTTGACAGGCCTAGCTGGTGTCACACAGGCTGACCACCATCCCAGTGCAGTAAAATTTCAAGAATCTCACCTGTAAGAGCCAGATACACTCTCCTGGCCTAGCTGAGGTCAGTCAAACTACACAGCATCCCAGCCCAGGGAGAGCTCAAAATCATATCCTGCTGTTGTTCTGCTCATAGCTCCAGGCTTAGCCAGGGTCCTACCATGACAGCCCAGCCTAGTGAAGCATCAAGGCTCCAGCTTCCTCCATCATCCTGAAACTCCCAGGCCTTGTTTGGGTCAAGCATCCCACTGTGAAGCCTGGTCTTGAACCAGACCCCTGCCATCTTGCACCAGCTCAGACTAGCAAGAAACCTCATGATCCTGAGGAGACAGTCTACCCTACTAAGTACCCAAATTCCCCACCTGCATTTACCATCCTTGTGCTCACAGTCTGAGGAACAGCCCAACCTAGAGAGCAGTCAAGTCTCACTGTCCAGTGCCTTCCTCAGACTCTCTGGCCTGGTTTGGGTCAAGTAGATTCCTGACTTGCCCACCCCAATGAGGGACACAACCTCTGTTCACCAGTGCCATCCCTGAAGTCATATGTCCACCCAGGATGAAGCAGCCTTGGGCAAAAGCCCAGGATGGTGGGGGATGGAAACCATCCTACACCATCCTCAATCCTGTCATGTTGTCAGAAAGGTTGTATACCAGAGCAGTATGGTGTGTTCCCACGAACCTCACCCACTCAAGCAGTCATCACACTCCCTGGCCTAAACTCTGGCCACTCAGACTGTGTGCCATCCCAACCTGACAACAACTCAGCATCTCATCCTTCCAGTATCACATAATGATCTGTGGCCTTGCTTGTGTGCCATTTCCTGCACACCATAGCTCAGCCCGGTGATTCAACCAGACCCTGAACTCTGAGGCTATCCTCACCATCCCAAGCCTAGAACTGCTGAAACAGCCTGGGCATCAGTCTGTCCTGGAGAGGTCAAGACTATTTTGCACCAAACAAATTCCTAGGCTGAATGGAGCAAGCAGATTGCTCCTTAGTCAAGGTTGGTAATGAATCAGACCCTTAATTCTCTTTTACCAGCTAAGATTCGTGACTGGTGTGAAATTCCAGGTATACAATGCACCAGCCCATCTTAGTGAGAGACCCATAACCTCATCCTTCTCCACCATTACTACAATATCAGCCCTAGATCCAGTCATAAAGACTGCACAAAATTATATCATGAGTGACTGAGACCTTTTGCCTACCCATGTCACCCACAGTCTAAGACTCAGCTAAAATTGACTGCTCAGCAACTAGTGATCACTAGTATTCCCTCTTCCATCATCTTCACACTTGAGGCATACCTATAGTCCCTCTGATTGTCCAACACCCCAGCATATGAGTACTAAAAATCACCATCTATCTTCACCTTCCCCACACTCATAGGCCAAGTATGGATTATATAGCATGAGTATCAGGTCAGAGTAGTGACTGTCTAATGTTCCCCACCTGCTTTCCCTATACTCATACATACAGGCCTTGCCCTGGCCATATAAACTGAGCAATATCTCAGCTCTATGAGTTATCCAGACTCTCACTCAAGTAGCATCCCCAGACTTTCAGGCCTAGTTCAGATCAACCATAAGGCCAATGAGGAAGCCTGGTGCATAACTCCTGCTCTCCTGTGGCATTTCTGAAATCCCAGGCCTAGATGGTGTCTCACAGTCTGCACACCAACCCTGAGTTACCAGGAATTTCACCCATGTAAGCCATTCTCACACTCCCTGACCTAGCTAAGATCAATGAGACGGGATGCTCCCAGCCTGGAGAGAGTTTGGAAGCCTATCCTGTTGCTGTCTTCCTAATATGTTCAGGCCTTGCTTGGGTTGTATAGCCTCTAATTCCAGCGCTGCCTGGTAAGTGATGCAGAGCCTTACGCTGCCATGATATCCACCACAGTCCCAGGCCCCTCCTTGTAAGTATCAATACCCCATTCTCCTACACCATTCTCATGTATCCTGGCATAGTTCCACTCAAGGAGCTCTCAGAGCTGTCAAACCACCTTTGTGAACCAGACCTCTGGCCTCCTGCACCTGCCCAAACTAGGAACTTAGCTCATAATTACAGGCAGATTGTGGACCAGAACACCAGGTAAATGAC
Organism: Meriones unguiculatus; assembly: GCF_030254825.1. Lineage (NCBI taxonomy): Eukaryota > Metazoa > Chordata > Mammalia > Rodentia > Muridae > Meriones > Meriones unguiculatus. The sequence goes on along the minus strand of NC_083369.1, from coordinate 77,216,631 downwards.
CACAAAACATTTTCTTTCCCCACCAGGCCCTTCTAGGCCTAGCTAGGTTTAAAACAACAACAACAACCAGCCCAAATACTCAGCCTGTGAGGGACCCAGACTTTTATCCTTTGTCATCTTTACATTCACAAACTTACACCTTTACACCACAAGCTTACTCTAGCAAGTGATCTACATTAGACCTTCATGATCCAAAACAGTAACAACAGGACTGAAGGTTTAACCTCAAAGCACAAGGATAGCTTGGGTGTTGCAGGGTCGAAAATAGCTCAGCATATGAGTTCCCAAGAATCACATACCCTAGCTATCCTCACACTCTCTGATATAGCTTGCTTATTCAGAATTCTTACTGTCAGCCTGAAGAGAGCTCAGGGTCCTACAGATATCCTACTATACAGGTTGCACATCTGGCACTTCTGTCCAAGTTGTGACATAGACCAACCCTTAACACTTCTAAGACATCACTACATCTCTAGGACTTACTTGGTTAGGAATAAAGACTCCATCATCCTTCTACCCCCAGCCATCATTCCATTCAAGTATTTCTGAGACCAGCCAATCCTCTATTGTGAGCCAGACCCTTGCCTTCCTGCCCCTACTCAGTCTTGGCATGGTCTCTCAGTCACAGGCAGACTGTCTGCCTGCCAGTAGAGATGAGTGACCCTGGATTCCACACTTTCTCACTGTAGTAACAATTCCAGGACTTGATGAGGTCAGGCAGTGTGGATACCAGAAGAGAGAAGTGAGTACCCTAAGTGCCCCAGTGATTCAAACTCTCCATTCAGTATCCTCCTTATACAGATAGGCCTGGTTTGGTTCACACGGCCTGAGCAACATCCCAGCCCTGTGAGTGATCCCGACTCTTACTTTAGCACCTTCTTCAGATTCCCAAGACTAGTTTGGTCAAGTAGAACCCTTCATAGTGAATCCCAGTAAATGACCCAGACTGCTGTACCTGTGTTATCCCTATAGTTTCAGGCTTTGGTCAAACCTTCTAGACACCAGGCCAGACTGTTAAATTATCAAGGCCCTGCCTTTAACACACTGTCCTCCAACTCCCATGCCTAGTATGAGTCAAAGATGCTTGCCCACAAGACTAGGCTAGTGAGTGTCCCATAAGCCCACCCATCTGTACCATTAGTACACTTCCAAGGCTAGCTCCATACAGGTCCTTCACTGCCATCCCCGTAAACCCAGGAAGAGTTTTCTATCCACCAGCTAAACCTGTCAGTGATCTGGGTCAGGGCTTCTTTCCCATGCCAAAACTTGGGTTCAAGTAACCTGGTTACCAAGTGTAGCCTAGACTATAGTGATCAAGACTCTTCCCCTCCCTGAAAATCCTTCCATTCCCAGGCTTTAATCAGGTCAAGAAGCTTGCCCATCACAAGCATAGTGACTACTGGAGTTCTCTTCCTGCCTTACCTTCCACACAGTCAGAAGCCAGTATTTGTTCACACAAATTGAGCACCCTGTTTAATGATGAAGGCTCCCTCCCCCCACCCCCAGAGCCTTCCTAGCACTCTCAGGCCTAATTCAGGTAAAGCAAATTGTTGATCAGCACAGCCTAGTAAGTGATACAGACCCCTGACCTCCCATGCCAGCTGGGGTCAATCTGGCTAGGCACAAGCCCAGACTGGTGGGTGAACAAGATTCTGCCTTTCTATATCATCCTCTTTCCACAATGCCTAGCATTTGCCACACAGCTCACATAAAATTCCAGCCTTGTGACAAATCAAGACCTCACCCCCACCCCATAGTCCATCATAATACTTGGAGCCAGCATTCCAGGCCAGCCTGTGAGTAACCCAAACCTTGACCCTCCTACTCCATCCAGACAGTCTCAGTCCAAGCTAAGGTCATGTTGCCTCCTCAGCAGTATAGTCAGTCAGTGGTCTAGAGCAGCGATTCTCAATCTGTGAGTCTGCGACTCCTTTGAGGGGTGTCAAATGACCCTTTCACAGGGGTTGCCTAAGATGATCAGCAATCACAAATTTATATTACAGTTCATAACAGTAGCAAAATTAGTTATGAAGTAGCAAAAAAAAAAAAAAAGATTTTATGGTTTGGGAGTCAACATAACATGAGGCTGTATTGAAGAGTCATAGCATAAGGATGGCTGAGAACAATTGATCTAGACTTTCTTACCCTGCACATTTCACACACCTAGGCCTAGTGGTGGTCCAACAGGTTGCCAACCAAATGAGGGCCCAAGAGTCCCTATATGCTTTACACTCACGGAGTAAAATTAGTTCACAAGACCTACGTAGGCTCAGATTCTATGATAGAAGAGGAGGTATAAGATTGTAAGATCAAGAGGTGGTAGAAGATTCCAAGGAAACAGTGTCTTCCAGACACAACAGGACTGATGAACATATGAACTGAAACAGTCACTGACAGCATATGGAAGACCTGCATATGTTTCATTAGAGCATAAAGAAGGGAAAGGCAACACAAAGTTCCAGCACTAACCAAGAAGTTATTTAGAATTGATACCGGAGGAAAGGAAAAGCCCATTTTCTCTAATAGAGGGACACAGGGTATAGCAACCCTAATCAAGGGCAAGGCACAATATCCAGCAATTATTAGCCAACACAAATTATACTCCAAGTATTTTCTGTGTCTTTTTTGGTTGTTGTTTTGGTTTGGTATTTTTGTCTTTTGGAGGTTTTTGTTTTATTAGGTGTTTTTTTCTTCTTTTTTTTAGAGATAGAAAGACCATAAAGCTGAGTCTGTAAGGAGATGAAGAGGTTCTGGGAGGAGTTGGAAGAGGAAGAGAAATGTTCAAAATCTATTGTATTAAAATGTATTAATATATTAATTTATATATGATAAAAATAACTTAACTATATATATAAATCTACATGGAATTCATCCAGATATTTGCCATCAGGTGACATCTTCATACTCCCAGGCATAAGTTGGGATCAAGCTGTCTGCTTACTAGGCTACCCTACTTAGTGATCCAAACCACCCTCAACCCCAGGCCTGCATGATTCTCAGAATCTCAGACTTAGTTTGAGTCAGTCATGTCTCTGATTAATTAAGACCCTGCCCTCTCACATTTTCCCCATGCTGCCATGCTTGGCCTGCCTTATACAGCTTGCACATGAATGAATTGTAGTGAGTTACCATGAACCTTGCCTGCTTGAGCCAAACTCACACTTCCTGGCTTAGCTGAAGTCAATTAGACTATGCAACCATTGCAGCCTAGTGAGAATTCAAAATTTTGCACTCCTTTGTATTATGAGTATTCTCAAGCATACTTAGATAGCAGACCCTACACTTCAGCCCAGCCCTGGTGTGTTAACAGGACTTCTGCACTTCCAGGACATCCTTGCAGTGTGAAGTCTAACTTTCATGAGATTGTCCTAGTACTAAGAACTCAGAACTAGAACTCAGCCAGGGGTTGAGTTCATCCTGGTGGACAATTCAACCTCCTGCAGTCTTTGGACTCATAAACCTAGTTTTAGTTAAGAACTTACTCACCAGCCAACTCTGTTTATGACTCAGACCTTCCACACCAGCTAAGATTACCAAGTAATTTCACAATCCTAGGCAGACTAGTGAGTGACCTAGAAACACACATTTACCCACCATTGTAAACATAAGGTTACTGTATAATTCAAATGCTGATTTCTGTGCTTCCAAGTCCAGTTACAATTCTTGTTCTGAGAATCTCCTGTTTCAGTGTTGTGTAAACACTGATCCCCAATTGTCCCCTTATAAGCCAATATAAAGGGGCTTATAGCCAATCACCAAGAAGGGGAGGGAATAGGGCTGGACTTCCTGCAAGCCAGGGGAGAAGGAGTTGGAAAAGGAAGAAGGGCATTTGCCATATGTTCTGGTCCAGAAGACATTAGGAGAGAGTGATAAGCACAGAAAACTACAAAGGGCAAGTATCTATGGGATGTACATTGGGAGGAAGCCAAATTAACTTAGAGGGTAAGCTTGGAGATGGAAGAAAGAATTAACTTAGAGATGGAAGAAAGAATCTCAGGTGTGGAAGATACAATGGAAGGAATTGATGTATCCATCAAAGAAAATAATAAATCTAAAAAATTCCTGACACAAACCATCCAAGAAATCCAAGACAACATAAAAAGACAAAACCTAAGAATAATAGGAATAGAGGAAAAAGAAGATTCCTTCCTCCAAGACCCAGAAAATATTTTCAACAAAATCATTGAAGGAAATTTCCCCAACTTAAAGGAGAGGCCAATAAAAATACAAGAGGCCTAGAGAAAAGAAATTCGAAACATCTCATTTGAGCAACTTAATGGCTCACTTAAAAGCCCTAGAAAAAAAAGAAGCAGACATACCAAAGAGGAGTATATGGCTGGAAATAATAAAACTCAGGGTTCAAATCAATAAATTAGAAAGAAATAAAACAATTGAAAGAATCAGTGAAACCAAGAGCTGGTTCTTTGAGAAAATCAACAAGATAGACAAACCCTTAGCCAAACTAACTAAAAGGCAGAGAGACACTATCCAAATCAACAAAATCAGAAATGAAAAGGGGGACATAACCACAGACATTGAGGAAATCCAAACAATCATTAGGACTTACTTCAAAAACCTATATGCCACACAATTTGAAAATCGAAATGAAATGGACAATTTTCTTGATCGATTCCACATGCCAAAGCTGAATCAAGACCAGGTAAATCAATTAAATAGCCTATATCCCCTAAGGAAATAGAAGGTGTCATCAAAATTCTCCCATGCAAAAAAGGCCCAGGGCCAGATGGTTTCAGCACAGAATTCTATCAGACCATCAAAGAGGAGCTAACACCAATACTCTTCAAACTAGTCCACAAAACATAAACAGAAGGAACACTACCCAAACTCATTCTATGAAGCCGCAGTCACATTGGTACCTAAACCTCACAAAGACCCAACAGAGAAAGAGAATTTCAGGCCAATCTCTCATGAACATCAATGCAAAAATGCTCAACAACATACTTGTAAACCGAATCCAAGAACACATCAAAGATATCATCTACTATGACCAAGTAGGTTTCATCCCAGGCATGCAAGGGTGGTTCACTATAAGAAGATCCATCAATGTGATCCACCATATAAACAAACTGAAGGAGAAAACCACATGATCATCTCATTAGAAGCTGAAAAGGCATTTGACAAAATCCAACATCCATTCATGTTTAAAGTCTTGGAGAGATCAGGGATACAAGGCACATACCTGAACATAGTAAAGGTAATATACAGCAAGCCTATAGCCAATATCAAACTCAATGGAGAGAAACTTAAATCAATCCCACTGAAATCAGGGACAAGGCAAGGCCACCCACTCTCTCCATATCTCTTCAATATTGTTCTTGAAGTCCTTGCTAGAGCAATAAGACAATTAAAGGAGATCAAGGAGATACAAATTGGAAAGGAAGAAGTCAAAGTATCACTATTTGCAGATGATATGACAGTATACTTGAGTGACCGCAAAAATTCTACTAGGGAACTCCTACACCTGATTAACACCTTCAGCAAAGTGGCTGGATATAAAATTAACTCAAAAAAGTCAGTAGCCCTCCTGTATACCATAGACAAAAGGGCTGAGAAAGAAATTAGGGAAACAACACCCTTCACAATAGCCACAAAGGACATAAAGTGCCTTAGTGTGAACCTAACCAAGCAAGTCAAAGACTTGTATGAAAAAAATTTCCAGTCTCTGAAGAAAGAATTAGAAGAAGATATCAGAAGATGGAAAGGTCTCCCATGCTCATGGCTTGGCAGGATTAATATAGTAAAAATGGCCATCTTACCAAAAGCAATCTACAGATTCAATGCAGTTCCCATCAAATTACCAACACAATTCTTTACAGACCTGGAAAGAAAAATTCTCACCTTCATATGGAACAACAAGAAACCCAGAATTGCTAAAACAATTCTCTACAGTAAAAGATCTTCAGGAGGTATCTCCATCCCTGATCTCAAGCTGTACTATAGAGCAACAATACTAAAAACTGCATGGTATTGGCATAGAAACAGAATGGTGTATCAATGGAATTGAATAGAAGACCCTAACATAAACCCACACACTTATGGACACCTGATTTTTGACAAAGATGCCAAAACCATTCAGTGGAAAAAGACAGCATCTTCACAAATGGTGCTGGTCTAACTGGAAGTCTACATGTAGAAAAATGCAAATAGATCCATACTTATCACCCTACACAAAAGTAAAGTCCAAGGGATCAAAGACCTCAATATAAAACCAGACACACTAAACTGCTTAGAAGAAAAAGTGGGAAAGAGCCTTAAACTCATTGGCACAGGAGACAACTTCCTGAACAGAACACCAACAGCACAGGCTCTAAGGAACAACAATCAATAAATGGGATCTCATGAAACTGAAAAGCTTCTGTAAAGCAAAGGACACTGTTGTCAGAACAAAATGACTGCCTACAAATTGGGAAAGGAACTTCACCAATCCTATATCTGACAGAGGACTAATATCCAGTATATATAAAGAACTCAAGAAATTAAACAGCAACCAATCAAGTAATCCAATTAAAAATGGAGTACAGAGCTAAACAGAGAATTCTCTGCAGAGGAATATCGAATGGCAGAGAAACACTTAAAAAAATGTTCAGCGTCCTTAGTCATGAGGGAAATGCAAATCAAAAGGACCCTAAGATTTCACCTTACACTCATCAGAATAGCTAAGATCAAAAACTCAAATGAAAATACATTCTGGAGAGGTTGTGGAGAAAGGGGAACCCTCCTCCATTGCTGGTGGGAATGCAAACTTGTACAACCACTTTGGAAATCAATCAGGCACTTCCTCAGACAACTAGGAATAGTGCTTCCTCAAGATCCAATATCCCACTCCTAGGAATATACCCAAAAGAGGCTCAAGTACACAGTAAGGATATCTGCTCAACCATGTTTGTAGCAACTTTATTTGTAATAGCCAGAAGCTGGAAACAGCCCAGATGCCCCTCAGTGGAGGAATAGATACAGAAATTGTGGTACATCTACACAATGGAATATTACTCAGCAATAAAAAAAAAAAAAAAACAGGAAATCATGAAATTTGTAGGTAAATGGTGGGATCTGGAAAGATCATCTTGAGTGAGCTATCCCATAAGCAGAAAGTCATACACAGTATATACTAAGTCATATAGACATATAATATAGGATAAACCTACTAAAATCTGTACACCTAAAGAAACTAATCAAGAGGGAGGACTTTTGCTAAAATTCCCAATCCCTATCCAGAAAGGCAAAGAGGATGGACATTAGAAGAAGGAGAAAAGAGAGAACACATCAAGAGCCTGACACAGAGGACCTGTGAAAGGCTCTGCCCTGCAGACTCTCAATGCAAGATGCTGAGACTTATGGGCAACCTTTGGGCAGAGTGCATGGAATTTTATGAAATAATTGGGAAACAGTACAATCTGGAGAGGACAGAAACTCCACAAGGAGAGCAACAGAACCAAAAAAATCTGAGCAGAGGGTTCTTTCCTGAGACTGATACTCCAACCAAGGACCATTCCTGGAGATAACTTAAGACCCCTGCACAGATGTAGCCCATGGCAGTTCAGTATCCAAGTGGGTTCCATTGTAATAGGAACAGGGACTGTCTCTGACATGAACTGATTGGCCTGCTCTTTAATTACCTCCCCCTGAGGGGGAAGCAATATTACCAGGCCACAGAAGAAGACACTGCAGCCACTCCTGATGAGACCTAATTGACTAGGATCAGAAGGAAGGAAAAGAAGACACACCCCCATGAGTGGACTTGGGGAAGGGCATTTGTGCAGAGGGGGGAGAAAGGGTGGGGTTGGGATGGAAAGAGGGAGGGAACTACAGGGGGGATACAAAGTGAATAACGTATAATTAATAAAGAATTAAAAAAAGAAACCATGACCCCCCCCCAAAAAAAAAAGAATAGAGTAATAACTTCTCAGTTCTTGTGCTGTGAAGCTTGTAAAAATAATATGAGTCTTGGTTATTTGGGTGATAGCTGAGTTAGAGAGAAACTGAGAAACAAACATAATTTTCTAAAAATAACTGTAATACACTATTTTCACACTTAGTGGCACAATCTGATATCATGCAAAGTTTTGTCACCCTGTGTCATCCCTATAATCTCAAGTACACCTGGGATCGAGTTGCTTTCTTACAAAGTTATCTTGCACAGTGATAAAGACTTGGCCCTCTTCTATGACCTGACTATCCCATGACCAGTATGGGTAAAACAGTCTGAACACCAATTCAGCCTACTTAGTGATTAAGATTCTCCCCTCCTGTAGCATCCTCACACTCGCAAGCATAACTGTGGTCAAGGAGTATATCTATCCATCAGCCAAACATAGTGAGTACCCAACCTGCCTTCACATTTCTGACACTCGTAGGCCAAGATGGGGGGGTGGTGTCTCATGGCCTTAGTACTAGGACAGCCTAGTGAGTTTTCAACAAACTCACCTGCCTTGTCATCCTCACAATCACAGACCTAGTTTGAATCATATAAGCTGAGTAACTGCCCAGCCAGGTGAGTGATTAGGCCTCACACTCAGGCCTAGTTTAGTCAGGCAGACCCCCAGCCAGTGTAGCCTGGTCAATGAACAAGACCACTATCCTCCTGTGTTATCCCCACAATCCCAGACCATCTGAGTCAAACAGAATGGGTAGGAGACAAAACTAGTAAGTTATCAAGACTCCGACACCCCATTCCATCTTCATGCTGCCAGGACAGGCTAGTATCACACAGTCTTCACAGCCATCCAAAATTGGGAATGCCCCACAACTTCACCTTCTACAGCTGTCCCCAAATTTCCTGACCTAACTAGGTTCAATCATACTGTGAACTGTACCAACACTATGAGAGCTCAATATCCTAACCTTCTGGTGCAGTACTAACTGTAGTGACCTTTTTGGTTTCTTTAAAAACTCGGTTATATTATGTACAAAGGTTTTCGCTTTAATCCCAAGTGTGGGTTATGGAGGTGCTTTTCATTTGTCCACAGCTGATAACAGCCTCTGATTGGAGAGGGGCTTGGTCTTTGCCATCTGGAAATAGTTTAACTCTGAAGACTCTGAGAGGGTATAAATACCAGAGCCAAGAGAGAGGGACGAGGCTTGGCAGGAAGGGTCTGAGAAGGAATAAGGCTGCTGACAGTTCATCCTGCTGCTGCATTTGCTGCTTTTCTGGTTAGCTGGACTGCTGGATGTCCTGACTATGAAGATTGGAACTGCCCCTAAGGAACTAAGTCTAAAGAAGTCTACATCCCATGTTCCTTCTACCTTTCTTTCTTACCTAGGGTCAGGGAATTGGAAGGGAGGTAGAGGCTTTAGGAACCCCAAATAAAATAGAGTTTAAAAATAACACCAACAAGTAAATACTCCCAGTCCTTGCTTGGTGAGCAACTTAGTCCCCTTGTACTTTCAGGGCATCCCAACTGTCCCAGGCCTAACATGGGTGATGCAGCTTGGCCACTAGCTTATTCCAGTGACAGATCAAGACTTCTTCCTCCTTCAGTACCCTTCATGTTCCCAGGACTAGTGAAGACCAAACAATTTTCTAACCACCCAGTCTTTATTAGTCACCCAGAATGCTGTGCTCCAGCACAAGCTCAGATAAGAGACTGGGTGATCTCACTCTTAGGCTGATTGCATAACAGCCCAGCATTGTGAGTGGCCCAGAATCCCACTGTTCCCCACCAATATCACATTCCCAGGACTAGCTCTGATTGTAGAGTCTACATGTAAGCCTTGACTATTAGTAATCCAGATCTTTTCTAATCCATACTGTCCTCACAGACTCAGCCTGCTTCCCAAGACCAAGCCTTTCCCCACCATGTTAAAACTCCCAGGAGATGTTGGGATCAAGTAGCCTGGGTACCAATCTAGCTATGACAGCATCAAGACTCTTCCCTCCCATACCATTCTCATATTTCTGGCTGTACTTGGGCACCTTGCCCATCAGTATAGCACAGTGCATAACCAAAATCACAACTTGCCTTCAACTTCCCACATTCACAGGCCAAAATATATATTCGCTGTTATCATCAATTCAATGTAAACTCAGACTGTTTAACACACTTTGAAGAAAACATATAATCAGATTGTACAGCATAAAATATGTGCATAATTTTGCCTTGAAGTAAAAATGACATACTTGACAGGCTTAGTTGGTATCACACAGCCTATACACTGGTCCATCATGGTGACTATCTAAGTAACTCACCCGCCCAAGCCATCATGATATTCTTTGGCCTAACTGTGGTAAATCAGCTTGTATAGCACCCCATCTTGGTGCTAGCCCAAGATCCTACTCTGTTCACTTCATACTAATACCCCCAGGCCTATATTGGATCACAGAGCCTGCATTGCAGGCAAGCTTGGTGAGTAGACTGTACCCTTGCACTCATGGCGCATCCACATAGTTCCAGACCAGGTTTGAATGAAGCAGCATGGGAACTATCCCATACTAGTGAGGTATCAAGAACTCAATGGCAGGCTCTTTGACCTCCCCACCTCCCAAGGGAGGAGCAGTACTGTTAGGCCACAGAGGAGGACTTTACAGCCAGTCCTGAAGATACCTAACAAAACAGAGTCATATGAAAGGGGAAGAGGTCCTCCCCTATCAGTGGACTTGGAAAGAGGCAGGGAGGAGATGAGGGAGGGAGGGTGGGATTGGGGAGGGAATGAGGGAGCGGGATACAGCTGGGATACAGAATTAACAATACGTAACTAATAAGAAAAATAAAATTAAAAAAATAAAAATAATAAAAGGTAAAAAGAAAAAAAAAAGAACTCTAACATGGCCACCTAAGCCAAAAGGACGTATTCTGAAAGTCCCACACTTACTCGGTTGCAAGATTGGATTGATAAGCTTTTTTGCTGTTTCTCTGATTCTTGGAACAGCACAATTAATTATCCAAGGAAACATTTCTAATAGAATACTAAAAGCTTTAGCAAATAAGAGTAGAAGGAAAATAAAATTTTAGGAAAGGTAATAAATCAGATTCAGCATCAGGAGTTGCTTGTGGAAAAACCAAATATTGTAGGTAGTAAAGGGACAAGAGTTTTAGGGCTTTCTAAAGAAAATGTTTAATCAGGATCTGTTAGGATAAATGCTCTGAATATTCCCACAGCAGTAAAACTACTACAAAACCATTACCAAACACAGGTGTTTATGATGAGGCAGAAAGAAGATAGGCAAACATAGGAGGTCAGAGAGTTTTATATTATACTATGAGTTTTACGGACAGGCTAGCTCAAGCATCTTATCTCTAAGGAAAGAGTGTAAATCCTTAGCATGACAAACAAGAGGAATTCCCTTCAATTCTTAACTCTAGGGGGGTTGTAAATATTTAGCGGACTTGGTTCAGAGGGCAATGACAGCCCCTGGCCTTCCACTCACTAATTAGTAGAAGTAAACTATGTAAACACCACTAGTTAAGGTTTTGTATTTGCTTTGATTAAAAGCTTTTAGGCCAAGATTTTTTTAGACACTGCTTCTATCAGGTCACTCTTTCAGTTAAAATGTAAACTTTATATTATTGGTAAAAAGTCTGAATTCTCCGGGAAGTATGTCAACTTCAAGATGCTTCTTTATGTAATCACTATATAAGTGTTAGCTTGACTTCAGTAAATCACAGTAGATCCAAATCAATACTACTTGGTGTGGTCTCTGTCATTTCGCCTACCTGTGTCTAACCTGATATCCGAACGCCTGATTTTCCCTTGGGTTCTGAACTCCCGGCTGGTTTGGTCCGAGGCAGATGATCACAGGTCTAGCTAGACTCAAGATACCTGGTAACCAGTCCAGATCTATGAGTGATAAATATTCTGCATTCTTACACCATCCTCATTCTCCCAGACCTACCTTGGATCACATAGGTTGCTTCCAGCCCAGTCGGGCAAGTAATCAAGATCCTGTCCTCCAACACAATTCTTGCATTTTCTGGCCTAGCTGGGGTAAGTTAGACTGTGTACCATTGTGTTATGATGGAAGCTTAATGTCACACCCTGTTTGCATCATATTGATTCTTCCAGGCTTAGCTTGGGTCACACAGTTTGCACTGCATGCCAACCTTGTGAGTGTCCTAGAACTTTCACTCTGAGGTCATTCTCCTCCACAGGCCTATCTTGGATGAGGCAGCCTGAGCACTTTTCCATCTTGGAAAGAGAAAAAAGACACACAATCCTCACTATGCTCATACTCTCAGGCCCAATTATGGTCTAGCAGCTTGCACAAGATTAGTGACTCAGAACACCCCCCCTCCATATCAGTTAAGACTAGCTAGTGCTGTCACAGTTATACTCATGCTGGGCACTAACTCAGCCATGTGAGGGACTCAGAACTGACTTCCTTTATCATTATCTCATTCTGAAGGCTTTGCTTGGTTCATAATGCCTGGTTACCTGTGAGTGACCAAGACTTTGGCTGTCCACTGATATCCCTTGTCTCCTAACAAGCTAAGGAAAAGCTGCCTGCTCATTAACCACCCTAGTGAGTTATCAAGACTGAGCCTCCCCTCCATTCTATCAGTTCCAGGAATTGCTAGAATTAATAAGTCTGAGCACTAGCAGAGCCAAGTCATTGATCAAGACTCACCCCTCTTGTACTATCATCACACTCACAGGCCTAGCTGTAGTCTAGTGAATACCTAAGATTCCCATCTACCTCCACCTTTGCTACCCTCACGGCCATAATCAGATAACTGGCCTGAAGGCCAGGCTAATCTAATGAGTGCCCCAAATCCCCAATCACTTTCATCATCCTCACAGGCTTAACTTGTTTCATATAGCCTGAGCAAAAGCCAAGCCTTGTGAGTGATCAAGACTCCTCCTCCAGCAACATCCTCAGAATACCAGGCCTAGTTCAGGACAAGCCTGATGAGGGACCCAGACCCTTGCCTTTCTGTGTCATTACCACAATTCAAGATCTAGCTGATGTCAAGCACCTGGGCTCTCAAACAGACTTTGGTGAGTGATCAAGACCTTATCTTCCCTAGACTCCACGACAGGCTGATACGGTGACACAAACATGCATACCTGCTCAGTATGGAAAATTCCCAGGAACCCTTCCTGTGGGAGCCTACCTGGATTCAGTGAGACTGCATACTATTCTAGCCTGGTGGTAGCTCAAGATCTTATCACACAAAGGTTATACTAATTCTCCCAGGCTTTGCTGTTCCCCATGCCCCTCACTCTCCCAGCCTGGTGAGTGACCCAGACGCTTGCACTCACAATGCATCTATACAGTCTAAGGCATTGCTTCATTAAGCAGCCTGTACCTTAATGGAAGATCAAGACCCTACACTTTTATACTACTTTCACATTTCCAGGCCTAGCTCTCCAGGTAAGCACCCTGCACACATACAAACTTGGTTAGTGACCCAGAACCCTGCTCTCCCACACCAACTCAGACTAGCTAGCCATCTTACAATCCCACTAAGACTTATCATCTCAGCTGGTGAATAACCCTGAACTCTGCCTTTCCCCCACCATTACCACATTCAGAAGACCTCTCAGGTCACGATGCATACAAGCCATGCCCATGAGTGATCAGCAGAGCTTGGCTGCCCACTGTCATCCCTACAGGGTCCTGCAGACATGGGGTCAGGTTGCCTGCTCATCAGTCTAGCCTGGATAGTGATCGAAACCAGGAGCTAGTCCACTCTCTTAACAATCACAGAAATTGCAGGGGTCAAGCAACCTGGGCTATCAGAGTCCAGTGATGTACTCTTCTCCATCACCATCCTCACACTCAACAGGCCTAGCTGCATTGTCCATCAGTATAGCTGAGATTCTCATCTGCCTCCATATTCCCCAGCCTCACAGGCCAGTCTCAGGTCACACAACCTAACCACCTGCCTTTATCATCATCAAAGGCCTAGCTTGTGTCATATAGTCTGAGCAATGGCCAAACCTGATGAGAGATCAAGACTCCCCTGCAAGCCATATCATTAGACTTGGAGACATAGATCAAGACAAGTTCCAAATAGCAAGGCCTGATGAGGTACTCAGATGCAAGCTTTCCTATGCCACACCCACAAAAAACAAACAAACAAACAAAAAAACAGCAGAAATAAAAAGAATTAGTCAAGACTGATGAGCATCCTTACATTGCCAGGACTAGCTGGTGTTAAAGAGAAAGCACACTTGCTCAGCATAGCGAGTGCCTACCTAGTCAGTCAGACTAGGTACCACCCAGTTAAAAACTCAAGCTACTAGCCTACTTGTGTTCCATTACTCTTTACAGCCTTTGCTGTGGCCAAGCACCTTGACCAGCAGGATAAACTACTGAGAGCCAAATATCCCCATCTTCTTTCAAGTTCCCAGGACTAATTTGAGTCAGATAGTCTGAGCAAAAGGCTAGGCTGGTGAGAGATAGAGAATTCTCTCCTGGATCATCTTAAGATTCCAAAGCTACCTTGGAGAGGGAATCAAAACCCAGGCCTCCCCTGCCATCCATGAAGTCCTAGACCCAGTTGGGATCAGGCTACCTGCTTACCAAAACCAACTGATAACTGATCAAGACCCTTCCCTTAAACACCACCTTCACACTCCCAGTGCCTAGCTTAGCTCACAAAGCTTGCCCACTCTTATATACAAAGAGAGTTAGCATGAACTCTGCTTATCCACAATGTAACCACACTCCCAGATCAAGCAGCATTAAAATTGGTTAAGACTTGACATGAACTCAGTGGCTGGCCCTTTGATCACCTCCCCCTGAGGGGGGAGAAGCCTTACCAGGCCACAGAGGAAGACTATGAAAGACAGTCCTGATGAGATCTGATAGGCTAGGGACAGATGGAAGAGGAGGAGGTCCTCCCCTATCAGTGTACTGGGGAAGGGGAATTGGAGGAGATGAAGGAGGAAGGGAGGACAGGATTAGGAGGGGATGAGGGTGGGGCTACAGCTGGGATACAAAGTGAATAAACTGTGATAAATAAAAAAAATATATTATAAAAAGAACAGCAGAAAAAAAAGAATTGGTCAAGATTGATGATGTTCAACACACTATCCTCCAAAACCATCTTAACACCTGCCAAGCCTAGCTGGTGTCACCAAACTTGCACATCTGCCCAGTGTAGCACATTCCCATGAACCTTCCCTTCCATATTCTTATTCTAATCTCTGGCCTAGCTGGGGTGATTTAGGTTTTGCACCATCCCACCCTGGTGAAAGCTGAACTTCTATTCTGAAGATGCATATTAATAAATTCAGCTGTAGCCTGGGATACACGGTTCCCACTCCAGCCCATCCTGGTGAATACCCAGGACCTTTGTACTCCCAGGAGATCCCCACAATCCTAGGTCCCTATTGGTGAGGGATCAAGACCTTACCTTCCTGCACCATTCTCATACTCCTAGCCAAGCCTCTTTTGTGACCAAGCTCCCTGCTCTGATTAGGAGCGATCTCACAATCGAAGACAAATTGTGCATCACAACTAAGTGAGTGACCTGGAATGCCACCCTTTCCTATCCATTACCATATTCCCAAACCCAGCTTGAGTGAAACAACCTAGACATAAGCTCAGCCTATGAATGAGCCTGACATTGTACTCCTGTGCTGTCCACACAGTTCCAGGTTAAGTTGCAGTCAAGTTACTTTCTCATGAGTCCCTATCAGTAAGTAATCAAGATCTGACCCTCACCCATAATTCTAACTATCTCAACATGTTATGGGGCCATCAGGAAAGAAGAGTGAGTATCCTAGTGATATAACATCTTCACAATCACAGGCCTGCCTTGCTTCTTTTTTCATTAATTAATTTATTTAATCAATTTACAACCTGATCAAAGCTCCCTCCCACCTCCACTCGCAGGCCCACTGGCACATTCCCCTTCCTCAGTATCCCTCCCCCTTCTCTTCTCTTCCGAGAAGGGGAGGCTCCCCATGGAGACCAAGCCACCCTGGTGCATCAAGTCACAGCAGTACTAAGTGCATTCAGAGGGTCTGCCTTGTTTCTTACACATTGAGCAACAGCTCAGCCCAGTGAGTGATCAATACTCCTCTTAAAACAGACTTTGGGTCAGGCACATAGCTGACCAACACAGTCTGTTGAGTGACCCAGACACCTATTCTCCAATGCCATCCTCAATTCATTTCAGGGCTCAGTTAAGGCTTAGCTGCTGTCTCAGAGCCTTTTTAGTTCCCATGAGCCTCACCTACCTCAGCCATCCTCATACTTCAGGGCCTAGATGGGATCAATAAAACTGCACTAGCTGAGTGCAGTGGTGCACACCTATGATCCCAGTATTCAGGGAGGCAGAGGCAGGTGGACATCTGTGAGTTTGAGGTCAACCTGGTCTACAAAACAAGTCCAGGACAGCCAATGCTACACAGAGAAACCCTGTCTTGAAAAAAACAAAACAAATAAACAACAACAACACTTGTGTGTAATAATCCTAGCCTGTTAGAGCTCAAGATCCTATCCTTTCAGGATCATACTAATATCCCCAGACCTACCTTGGGCCCCACCAGCTTCAACATAGCATAGGCTGATGAGTTATCTGGAATTGTGTATTTCCTAGGCATCCTGTTCTTCTCAGGCCTAGAACGGCTGAGGCAGCCTTGGTAGAAGCTCATTGTAGTGAAGGATCAAGAGCCTGACCTCATGCACCATCCGTACACACCTAGGCTTAGCCCAGGTCAACTACCTCACAAACCTGCCAAGGCTGATTAATGACCCAATCTGCTCCTCCTCATCCCCCCAAATCAGACTAGAACATTATCTCACAATCCCTAGCATTCTGGTCAGCCTGGTGAATGACCAAAAAAACCCACCCTTTTATGCCATTACTACACTAACAGGGAGAGGTCACAAAACCTACATATACACCTAGTCTAGTCCATTTGTGACCCAAAACTTTGCTATCCCTTGTCACCCCAGGGTTACAGAGCTAGCTGGGTTCAGGTTACCTTTTCCCCATCATATACTACTGAGCGATTAAGACTGGACTATTTTAACTATACCAGGATTAGCTTGGGTTCATACAGTCTGAGCAAAGGCCCAGAAAACTGAGTGATACAGACTCTCCCTTCTGCACATCCTTAGACTCATGGGCTCATTTCTGGATAAGCAGATTGCCAAGCACCCATATAGATAGATTCAGGGCCTGCCCTCCTGCATCATCCACACACTTCTAAGGCCAGCCGAGGTACAGAAGTCTGGGTGCCCAACCAAAATAGTGAGGGATCAAGAGCCTGCTCTTCTACACCATCCTCCTATTGCCATGACAAGCTGGTGCCACATAGACTACAATCAGCCCAGTGTGGTGAGCTTTCAAGACTCTTGCCTGCCAGAGCCATATAGCTTTATGGAATACTTATATTCCCTGGCTTAGCTGAGGTCAATCAGACTGCACAGAAAACAATATCCTCCCTCCTTCATCTCCTCCTTGCCCCTTTCCAAGTCCACTGATGAGGGAGAGAGGGTGGGTTTGGGAGGGAATGAGAGAGAGGGATACAGCTGGGATACAAAGTTAATAAACTGTAACTAATATTTAAAAAATATAAAAAGTAAAAAAAAAATGACGAAGTTTATGTACACACAAAAAATCATGTCTGCTGTGTTCTATCTATGACCTCTGATTAAAGTTTGCTTCAGCTGCTGAGAGTCTGTCTAGGCCTTTGACATTATGTTAAGGGTGAAATAAATTATGTTTTCTCTCATAAAAAAAGGAAAACAATATCCAAGCCTCTCAGTGGTAGCAACAGATTGAATTGCACAGCCTGCAATCAAACCCAGCCTGGTGAGTGACCCAGAACTTCTCTTCCAGACTCAGCACTTGTCAAGCAGCCTGGGCACTAGCCCAGACTTGTGAATGATCAAAATTATACCCTCCCACACCATCTTCCCACTGCAAGACCTTTGCCCTGCCATGCCATCACCACAGTTCCAGGCCAGGCTGAGGTCAAGCTCCTGTTCCAGCCAACTCTGGTGAGTGAACAAGACCATCACTTGCCATCCTAGTAACCCCCAGGACGTGCGTTAATCAGCTTTTCTGAAACATCTGCACATTCCCAAGCCTGTTTGGGGTCAAGCAGCTTGTTGGCCAGCCAAGCTTGGTTAGCAACTCACATACCACATACTCTCACATACCAGCTCAAAATAACAGGTGATCTCACAACTTGAAGGAGACTATGAGCTAGACCAGCATGGTGAGTGACCCAAAATCCATGCACTTCCTCACTATAACAACACTCCAAGGCCTATTTCTGGTCACAAATTCTGCCTACATCTTAGTTATGGTTCTTATTATTATGAGAAAACACCATGACCAAATGCAACTTGGGAAATAAAAAAGTTTATTTCATCTTACATTTTCATATCACAGTCCATGGAAGGAAGTCAGAGCAGGGATACAAAGCAGGAACCCAGAGGTAGGAAATGAAGCACAGTCCACAAAGAATTGCTGTCCATTGGCTTAGTCCTAGTGGCTTGTTCAGCCAGCTTTCTTACATAACCCAGGACCATGAACCCAGAGGTGGTACCACCCTTAGTTACTTAGGCCATCCCATCGCAATCAAGACAACGTATCACAGGCTTACCTATAGGCCAGTATGGTGAGAGTATTTAGTTAAAATTCTCCCTTGCTAAATAACTCTAATTTTTGTCAAGTTTATATAAAAATAGTCAGCAAAGCCCATAAGCCCCAACTGTGAGTGACCAGACTTTGACCTCCAAAGCCATCCTGACTGAAAGAGGATTAGCTGGGGTCGAGCTGCCTGTTCACCTTTCTAACCTGGTGAGTGTTCAAGGTCCCATTTTCCCATACATCTAAACTACCCCATCCCAGGTAACCAGCACTGCCAGACCAGTGATCAAGAAAATCCCTTCCCTACAACTACTAAAACCCACAAGCATGGCTGTGGTTGAGCAGCATAGCAATCAGCCCAAGTACAGTGATTCCTTCACCTTCCCTATATACCCACACAAAGATCTGGACACACATCCTGAGTACCAGGTCTCTCTGTTCAATGCTCAAGATGCCCATTCCAAGGACTCTTCTTACACTCCCAGGTCTAGCTCAGACCATGCACCCTGCCTAACATCTCAGCCTTGAGAGTGTACCTGGACCCCACTCATCTAAACCATTACCACACTCAGAGGCTAAACCGGAGTCAAGAAGCATAGGTACTAATCCAGACTGGTAAGCGAGCCCTGACCTCCCAAACCATCTTGACAGTGTCAGGCCTAGATGGTGTGACACAGTGTGCATGGTGGCCCAATGTGGTAAATTTCCAAGAACCTTGCCTGCCTCAAGCCATCCTCCCAATCCCTGGCCTAGCTGGGGAACATCAGACTGTGCACCATCCCTGCCTAGGGAGGGCTCAAAATCCTGCACATGTCGTACCAATACTTTCATGCAGCCTGTATTCTTGCCCAGTCTAGTGTGTGCCCTGGACCCATGCACTCAAAAGATATCCCCATACTCCTGAGCCCCATTAGATGAGGAATCAAAACCCTTCCCAGCCCCACATTCCATGGCATAGTTCCACTCTGACAGCTCCCAACCAACCCAAAACTCATTTCTGGACTAACTGCTGCCCTCTTGCACCTTTTCAAAATGGGAATAAGGTTAAAATCACAGGCTGTGGTCAAGCACCTTGGCCATAAGCCTAGGTAATTGCCCAAGAGCCCCATCTGCTTTCATCCCTAAGGTTGATGCCAATATGCAGTCACAATTCCTGAGTACCATTGGCCAAGACTCCTGCTCAGGTGCCTTCTTCACACTCCAAGGCCTTGTTCTGATGAAACAACTTGTTGACCAACATATCCTGGTAAGTGACTTGGACTCGTGTCCTCCAATTAAATCTTTATTTTCCAAGGCCTAGTTGTGACCAAGAGGCCTGGGCACTAGACCCTGCTGGTGAGTGATCAAGACATTGGTTTTCCTCACCACCCTCATACTTCCAATCCTAGCTGTTGTCATCCTTTCACTGCTGATCTAGCTGGGGTCCATCAGAGTGCTCACCATCCCAGCCTGGTAAGACCTTGCCCTCATGCACCATCTCCATACTTCTAGGCCTATTCCTGGTCAAGCAGCTTGCCTACATGCCAAGCATGACAAATGACTCAGACTGCTGTTTTCACACTCTCCTTGGACTAGAAAGTGATCTCACAATCATAATTATACTGTATACCAGACTCTCCTGGTGAGTGACCCAAAACCTGGCCCTTCCATACCATTACCACCCTACTAGGCATGCCTCCAGTCACAAAGCCTTCACACAAGGTCAACTCTTTTCTGACTAGCCCTCTCCATGCCATTACCTCAGTCAAAGTTAGCTGGAATTAAGCTGTCTGCTCAACAGCCTAATCTGAAGAGTGATCAAACTGGGAATTACTGCACTATGCTAACAATACCATGACTTTCTGGGATCAAGCAGCCTGGGTACCACCATAACCTACTAAATGACTATCCCTTCTGCAACATCCTCAATATCCCAGGCCTAGATGTAGTCATTCAGACTGGTGAACTACAGAGCCTAGTGAATGCCAAATATCCCTGTCTGTGTTTACTTTCCCCATATGCACAGGCCAAGATTGGTTTCAGACAACTGAGCACCAGGCCAGCTTAGTGAGAACAACATACACTTCTCCCTCCTTCATTATTTTCACACTCACAACCTGAGTCCTATACCCTGAGCATACTTATTGACCAAGAATCCCTATTCACCACCTTCTTCAGACTCCCATGAGTAGTTTTGGTCAAAAGGATTACTAATTAAGTCTAACTGCTGATGATCCTGACATCTCCCATTCACATTTTCTCAGGCTTAGCTGTGGCCAAGCGGCATGGACATTAGACCAGAGAGACAAGTTATTCAGACATAACCAATGCATACCATCTTCAGAATCACATACCTAGATAGGATCTTGAAGTTTTCCACCAAACCAGTCTCAAGAATGATCTAGAATCCTGACCTCCACACAGTTGTCACAATCTAAGGCCTACGTTATGTCCAGTAATTTGGGCACTACTTCTAACTAGTGAGAATCCAAAAACTTGTTAGCCTGAGGCATTCCTTGTTTAGTATTCCATTGGCTAGCTAGGGAGAATCAAACAAGGAAACAAGGCATCAACCCAGCCTACCAAGAGCATTAGATCCTATCCTGCTGATGTGGTACTTGTCCTAGGGTGCACAGTCTAAACTCCAGTGCATCCTGTTAAGTGACCCAGATCCTTGCACTTCTGGGATACCTATAGTCCCAAGGACAGAATGGATGAAACACAGGAACAAACATAGGTATATCATGGTGATGGAGCAAAAACCTTTGCTTGTGCACCCTAGGAATAGGCCAGGAAACACTGCTTTAGTACAAGCCAAGTTCATGAGTGATCCTGACTCTTACAAGCCTTAGGTACTTTTCTATTGCTGTGATGAAATCCTTTTTTTTTTTTTAAAGAAAGACATAATGTCAGGTGAGTAGGGAGGTGGTGAGGACACAGGAGTTGAGGGAGGGAGAAATTCATCAAAATACATTGTATAAATAAAAAATAATTGAAAATACCCTAAGCAAGAACAGTTATAAAATAAAACTTTTATTTTGTGGTTCATGATTCCATAGTGTTAGTCCATGACCCTCGTGGCAGAGATCATGGCAACAGACAGGTAGCCATGGTGCTGTAGTAGTAGCCAAGAGTCTACATCTTGATCTACAAAAGCAGGAGGCAGAAAGAGAACTAACTGGAAATGACTTGAAATTTTTAAAACTGCGTTCTCACCCAGTCACACACACTTTCAAACATGACCACACCTCCTAATCCTAGAGACCAAGTATTATAGTACATGACCCTATGGAGGACATTCTTACTCAAACCACAGCACTGCCTCTAAAGCACTGATATCACATTCCCAGGACAAGCCTCTGCCAGGCAATTGTGGGCACATTCACAGACAAGTAAAATTTCTCTAGCTGCAGTGTAGCAAGGGCCAGTGAAACTGCATACCATCGCAGCCTGGAGGAAGCTCCGAATCCTATCCTGCTGCTTTCCAAACAACTCCAGGCTTAACTTGTGTCATGCAGCCTGCACACCAAGTCAGCCTCGTGAGTGATCCAGACACTTCTCCCTCCTCTATGCTATCCCCACATTTCCAGAATCAGCAGAGTTCACTCTTTCTAGGCACCAATACAGACCTATGTGTGATCAAGTACCTGCACTAACAAACCATCTTCACATTGCTGGGCCTGGCTGGTGTCTCCATTTTTACAGTAATATACCTTGCCAGTCCTTGGTATACCTGGGTTCAATCAGAATGTGCTCCATTACAGCCTGGTGAGAAGTTAAAGTCTTGAAAGTATCATCCTAGTATTTTCAGGTCTAGTTTGAGAAGCATGAACCACAGTCCAAGCCATCCTGGAGAATGATCTGGGCCTGTGTACTGCTATGACTTCACTCAAGTTCCAGCCCCAAGTGAAGGACCAAGATTGTCCTCACAGTTCCAAGCTCAGTTGCCATCAGCTCCCAGACCCACCAAGACTCCTTTGTGATCTAGATCCCTGGACCCTGCAACTCCTCAGAATGAGAATGAGGTCACACTTGTGAACCAACCAATCCAGTTGAAAGACCTCCAACCTTGCCTTTCCCCAACATAACCACACTCCAGGCCTAGCTGTAGTAAAATGCCTGCATACAAGCTGAGCCTGAGAATGATTCCTGAACTTTGTTCTCTACCTTACCCAGACTTCCAGTTCCATCTGGTCAAGCTGCCTGCTCAGAACTCCATCCTAGTGAGTAATCAAGACTGTACTCTCCCCCAACACCCTAACAATCCCAGAACTGAATGGGGCCTAATGAGCTGCTTGACAGCTATGACCAGACAGTGATCAAGACTTTCCCCCAGTGACAATCCTCACACCTCTAAGCATAGCTCTGCCAAAGCAGTTTGTCCATCACTCAAGCACTGTGGTTGCCAAGAACCTCACCTGCCCTCATCTTCCCCATGGTCCCATACGATAAGGCCACACCGGTTAAGAATCAGCTCTCCATTTGCTGATCAAGATTCACCCTTTCTCAACCCCAAGGCCTAGTGACGGCAAAGCATATTGTTGACCAGCATGTATCCTGGTGATTCCCCAAGACCTATTCCTTTTGCTGCCATCTCCAATGTCCATTATGCAGCTGGTCCAAGAAGCCAGGGCACTAGCACAGACTAGTATGACTAGGAACTTGGTCTCCCAAACCTTCTTCATACTTCCAGGCTTACCTGTTGACACAAAGCCTACTGAGTTCCCAAGAACCTCACCTGCCATGACTATACTTTCACCCCATGCTTTAGTGGAGGTCAATCAGAACATGCACTATCCCAGCTTAGTGAGGGTCAAGATCCAATATTGTGAATACTCCTATCTTAGGTTGTACAGGTTGAACTCTAGCTAAACCTGGTGGGTGATCTGGCCCATGCACTTCCAGGACATCCCATAATTCCAAGTGCAGAATGGCTTAATCAGGCTGATAGCTAGTTAAAAGAGAGTCAGACCTGCCATCATGTGCTATCCCGCACTTGTAGCCATAGTCCTGGTAACACACCTTTCCCACAAGAAAGCCTCATATGTCATCCAGAACCTGCCCTCTGCATTAATACCACACTCCTAGGGCCAGCTGCTGTCAAGCAACTTCGGTATTACCCTGACGGGAGATCCCAGGAAGCTTGACAGTCTGAGCCACTGCTTTGTCTGGCTTGGGTGATTCAGACTTCCTGGCATCCCAACACAGTGAGAATTTAAAATTCAGTTGTACTGTTGTTAGAATCTACCTAGGCCTACCTTGACCCACCCAGCCTATTCTCAACCTAGCCCCAAGATCCAATCCTGTTGTTATCAGAATAATCCCAGATGTTTCTTGGGTGAAACAGCCATACTCAAGTAAGCCTGTGAGTGACCAAGACCCTTGTTCTCCTGTGCTAGCTGTATATCCACAGGCCTAACAGAGGTCATGCAGTATTGTAGATAAACAAGACCTTACACACCATCCTCACACTCCTAGGCCCAGCTTGGGTCATGCAGTTGACCCTGAACTTTGCTCATCTATAACATCACTGCACTCTCATTCCCAAGTGGGGTCAAGATGAATTTGTACCCAACAAGAGTAGGAACAGATCAAGACCCTGAATTCCCCCAAAATCTTTACACTGGCAGTACTTGCTGGTGTCACACAGTTTTCTCAACACTCTAGCTTGGTGAGTTTACAAGAACCTCTGTGTCCAAGTCATTCTCAAAGCCCAGAGCGGTGGTCAATCAGAATATGCCTCATCTGAGCCTGGTGAGAGGTCAAAATCCTGCAGATGTCATATTAATACTTTGGGCCTAGCTTGAGATTCACAGCTTGCAATCAAACACAGGCTGGTAAATTACATGGACACTTATACTGTTAGCACATCCTCACAGTTCCAGGCCCCTCATCCAGACCACTTTTACCATCCTTTCAGTCCTTACCATAGAGAAAGCACTCTGAGAGCAGGCAAGGTTCCTTTGCGACCAAGATTCTTAACCCCTGCACTGATTCAGAATGGGTGAGATATCCCAACACAGTCTGGCTGTCTGCCCAAATAGGTGAACCACCATGAACTTCTCCCTTTCCCACAATTTCCATGAACTCAGGCCTAGCTGGAGATAAAATGTCTGCACACAAGCTAAGACTGTGGGTGGCCCCTCTCTTGCCTTCTTGTGCCAACCGCACAGTTCCCAGCTGAGCTAAGGTTGAGTTGACTATTTACCAGCCTATCTTGGTGAATGATCATAACCTGACTCTCCAAGCATCCTAACAATGGTGGCAAGTGTTGGGGTCAAGTGGCCCGGATGCCAGTGCTGGTTAGCTAGTGATCAAGACTCCCTTTCCTGACAGTCCTCACACACCCAGGCATAGCTGTGGTCAAAAAGCTTGCTCATGAGCCAAGCAGAGTGATTTTCCATGCCCCAACCTACCTTCATGTTCCCCATTGCCCAAACCAATATCTGGCCACACAGCCACAGAGAGTATCAGGCCTCCTTGTTGACAGATCAAGACTCCCATTCCAGTGCCTTCTTCCCATCTCCAGGCTGAGATCCAGTGAAACAGATAGCTAAACAGCACAGCCTGCTGAGTGACCCAGACACTTGCCATCTCTAATGCCCAGACACTGAACATAGACAGCAATCCAAATTGGCAGATTTTCAGGTTCTTGGTCTCACACACCATTCTCATGCTTCCAGGCAATCCGTTGTCACAGAGCTTTCTGAGTTCCCAGGAACTACATCTTCAGTATAAAGACTGACACTGTTTAGCCTAGCTAGAGTCAATCAGATTGTGTTCATCCCAGTCTTTTGAGCACTTCAAATCTTACCCAGGCAGTGTGGTATCAGCACTCTCAGGCTTACCTTGTGAAGTACAGCCTGTACCCCAGTCTAGTGAATGTCCTGGACCCATATACTTCAAGGACATCCCACTAGTCCAAGGCAGAGTCAGGCTGAAGCAGTCTAGCCACACCAACCTCCCCTAATTGAGAAAACAGGACCCCACTGTCTGGAAACATCTTCATATTCCTAGCCTAGCCCAGGTATCAGAACTTTCTGACTAACCAGTCTCATGAATTATTTAGACTCTTGCCACTCCACAGGGATCCCACACTCCCAGGCTAAGCTGCTGAAGCAACCAGGGCACTATCCCTTACCAGTGAGATCCCAGGAACCTCCAGTGTTAGAGCCAATGCTTTAACACTGTTGATCACAAGCTAAATAATGATGCCACTTAACCTCAAACTTTTCTCGCATTGTTAGCACACTGGAAGATAGTCAGTTAGGATCCCTCACCTTGACCACAGCTTGAGTGGGGATTGCAGGGGGTGGCACAGGAGAGCAAAGGAGAAGAGTGCTCAGGATCAACCCCTGTGCAGGCTTCTTGACCCCAATTTGGAGTGTATGGTGACAGCTTAAAATCTTCTCCTGCTACTGTCATAAAACTCCCAGGCCTAATCTTACCAAAAGCAATCTACAGATTCAATGCAATTCCCATCCAAATACCAACACAATTCTTTACAGAACTTGAAAGAAAAATGCTCAACTTCGTCTGGAACAACAAGAAACCCAGAATAGCTATAACAATCCCCTACAATAAAAGATCTCCTGGAAGTGTCTCCATTCCTGATCGCAAGCTAAACTACAGAGCAACAGTAATAAAAACCTTCAGAGTACTGGCATAGAAACAGACTGGTGGATCAATGGAATCGAATTGAAGACCCAGAAACAAACCCATACATCTAGAAACATCTGATTTTTGACAAAGATGCCAAAACCATACAATGGGAAAAAGACAGAATCTTCAACCAGTGGTGTTGGTCTAACTGGATGTTCACATGCAGAAAAATGGAAATAGATCCACATCTATCACCCTGCCCAAAATTAAAGTTCAAGTGGATCAAAGCTCTCAACATAAAACCAGACACACTAAATCTGGTGGAAGAAAAAGTGGGGAAGAGCCTCGAACTCATTGGCACAGGAGAAAATTTCCTGAACAGAACACCAACAGCTTAGGTTCTAAGATCTAAAATTAATAAATTGGACCTCATGAAACTAAAAAGCTTCTCTAAAGCAAAAGACACTGTCAAAAGAACAAAAGGATAGCCTACAGAATGTGACAAGATCTTCACCAACCCTACATCCGATAAAGGGCTAATATGCAGAATATATAAAAAACTCAAGAAATTAGACTCCAACAAACAAATAATCCACTTAAAATTGGGTAGAGAGCTAAGCAGGGAATTCTTAACAGAGGAATATTGAATGGCAGAGAAACAAAGAAATGCTCAGCATCCTTAGTCATCAGTGAAATGCAAATCAAAACAACTCTGAGATTCCATCTTACACCGATCAGAATGGCTAAAATAAAAAACGCAAGTGACAACACATGCTGGAGACTCCCATTGCTAGTGAGAGTGAAAACCTTTACAACCACTTTGGAAATCAATCTGGCGGTTTTTCAGAAAATTGGGAATAGCACTACCTCAGGATCCAGCTATACCACTCCTGGGCATATACCCAAAAGATGCTCTACCATTCAACAAGGTAGAATTTGCTCAGCCATGTTTATAGCAGATTTATTTGTAATATCCAGAATCTGGAAACAAACCAGATGTCCCTCAATGGAGGAATGGATATAGAAATTGTGGCACATTTACACAATGGAATACTACTAAGCTATTAAAAACAAGGAAACCATGAAATTTTCAGGCAAATGGATGGAACTAGAAAAGATCATCCTGAGTGAGGTAACCCAGAAGCAGAAAGACAGGCATGGTATACACTCACTTATAAACAGATATTAGCCATATAATATATGATAACCATACTATAATCTACAGACCTAAAGAAGCTAAACACTAAGGAAGACTATATGGGGGTACTTAAATCCTATTCAGAATGGCAAACAGGATAGACACCAGAAGTGGTAGAAAAGAGGAAACAGGATGGGAGCCTACTGTAATGAGTCCTCTGAGGGGCTCCACCCAAGAGGGGATCAAAGCAGATGCTGAGACTCACAGTCAAACTTTGGGCAGAGCACTGGGAGTTTTATGGAAGGGGAAAGTTGGGGATAGAGGGACATGGTGAGTATCATAAGCTCTTGCCTTCCTTAACCACTGCCTTAGCTGGCTGGGCTGAATCAGACTGTGCCTCATCCCAGCCTGAGAAGAGCTTGCAATCACATCCTGTTACTCTAAAAATATTTGCAAGTCTAGCTTGTGTCAAGCTGCCTGCACTCAAACCAGCCTGGTGAGTGATACAGACCCTGCTTGACCCTGCTAGCCCTACTTCATCAGGTCCAGATGAGTTCAAACGGCTTGTTCTAACATCCCAGCCTTGTGATTGATTCTGAACCATGGGTGTCTGTACAAATTACTACACTTCCAAGCCCAGCTGGGTTTATGGGCATCAAACATAAGTAGAACGTGATCAAGACCCTGCAATCTCAAACCATCATGACACATGGTTTCAGATAGGCCCAGATTGTGTCAAAGCAGTTAGCAAAGCAGCCCAGCCTTGTGACTTCGCAAGACTCTTGCCTGCCTGAGCAATTCTCAGTCTAGCTGGATCAATCAGTATAGGTTTAGTCCCATATACTAAAAAACCTACAGGTATTATATTAATATTTTCAGGCCTAGCTCCAGAAACACAGCCATAAGTCCAGCACAGCCTGGTGAATAACTTGTCCTGAGCCAAGTTAGGATATCCCCACAGTGGCAAAGGCTGCTTCTTCAGAACCCAGACCCCTGCCTTCCTTACTAGCTCTGAATGCAGTGAGGTCACAATCACAGGCTAAATGGGCACTATCCCGACCAGATGAGTGTCCGCAACCATACCTCTCCCTATGGTCACCTATCTGGATGGGATTTCAAAAAAAAAAAGCCTGAACACAGGGTGAGCATATGCATTATACCAACCTTTGCCCACCTGTGCCATCCCCACAGATCTGGTCAAGTTACTTGCTCAGCAGCCTACCCTAGTGAGTGATCAAAACCTGACTATGCCACCAAAATTTTAATCTCCAAACTAATTGGGGTAAAGGAGACTTTTCACCACCGCTACCTAGCCAGGGATCAGGACAGTCACTTCCCCAATGAGTTTTCAAACCAAGCATAATGATGGTTCAAGCACCTAATCTGCCTCCAGTTTCTGCAAGGTCCCATCCAATATCTGGTGACACTGCCTGAGTCCCGGGCCTCCATTCTTCCTTCTGCTCTCTGGCCTAGTTCAGAAGAAGATCACTGATAAGCACAGCCTGGTGAGTTCCCATAACCATGCCCTCTGTTGTCATCTGTATGTCCCATTGCTCAGTTGCTTCAAGCAGCATACACACTAGACCCACACCATCCAAAGACACACCTTTTGGTGTAGCAGGAACGGGAACTCTGGATGACCAGATCCATGTCCTTTCAGGACACCTCCATAGGCCCAGGCATAGAATGCTTAGTCGGTCAGTCTGATCCGTCCCTCATGCACTAGCCTCCCATTCCTAGGATAAGTAGCACAGATTTCCCACAGCACAGTCTCATGAGTAGTAGTCCAGATTCGTGCCCTTCAGTGCTGAGAGCAGCTGTGCCTGATAGTAGTGCGTGGCCATCCCCACAGTCCCAAGCCTACCTCAAGTCATATAGATTGACCACTAGCTGAGCATTGTATCTGACTCATAACCTCACCCATCACCATTACCACCACCACCCCCCCAGCTGAGGTCATGATGGCAAACTATTTCTACACTGGGTTCATCGCTGGCCTAGCTGGGCTTCATCAATCTAGAATGTTCACCACTCCACTCTGGTGAGACCATCATCATTTTAATTTCTTCAGGCCTGGTTTGAGGCAGACTTTTTTAAAGACATCTCCACAGTCCTGGGCCCTTTTGTTAAGTGATGAAGACTCTGCCTTCCTGTACCATCCTTACAGTTGCTATTCCAGCAGCTTCTGGAATAGCAGAGTCTTCCAGCCAAGACTCTTTTGTCACCCAGACCCCTGTTCTCCTGTGCCTGCTCAGAAGGGGAGTGAGACACAAGAAAAACAAGGTGTGGTGAATCAGACTGCTGATCATAACAGCCTGGTGAGTCTTCCAGACCCTTATCCTTAGTGTCATTATACTCAGGTCCCTGGTTTCACACCCCATCCTCATACTTCCAAGCCTAGCTATGATCAATCAGATTGTATACCACATCAGTCCAGTGAGACCTAGAGCTCCTAATTTTCTGGTATGAACCCCACCCCCTAACTTGGGGGTGTGGTCTGTATTCTATTTCAACCTGTTGAGTGTTCTGGACCTATGCATTTCTAGAACCCAGGAACCCAGGCATGGAATTTATGGAGAAACCTGAACCAGGGAGAAAGACCATACCTCTGTGCATATCAAATTTTGACCCTCCATACTAATCCCCCACCCCCAAAGTCCAGCACTGTGACTTTGCTGGAATTTTGGTCATCTATATCATTACCACATTCCCATACCCAAGTGGGGGTCAAGATGCATTTGCACCAGATGGGACTAGTTAGAGATTAAGATCATGAGCTTCCAAACCAACTTTACACTGACTGGTCTGTTGGGTTTACCCAGTTTACACAGCAGTGTAAATTCCTATGATCCGAACCTGCCTGATCCATCTTATGGGTTCAGTCAAATGTCTACCATCCCAGCCTCATAAGAGCTCAAAATCCTATGAGTCTTACTAATAATTTCAGTCCTAGCTTGAAAAGCATAAGTTGCACACGAGTCCAGCCTGGTTAGTGGCTATATCCTTGCACTACCAGAAATCCCATATTGTCCAGGCCCCTCTTTGTGATGGTCAAGACCCGCCCTTCTGCCACATCCTCAAAGTTCCAGGCAGTTACTGCCCCAGCAGTTCCCAGACCCATCAAGACTCCTTTGTCTCCCAGACTCCTGCCAGCTTGCTTCTACTCAAAATGGGATTAAGGCCCTAAGCCCATCCCCACCTATTACCACACTCCTAGGCCTAGCCTGGATCCAAAACCCTGCACACAGTCTGAGCCTGTGAGTGATTTGTATCTCCTCTGCCATTCACACAGTTTCTTCTCAAGCTGGAGTCAAGCTGCCTAATTACCAGCACTGCCTAGGCAGTGACTAAACTCCCAGGCATCTTCTTCCCCGAAGGCCAAAATAGTAATTTCCCAGGAATGTCACTTATCTCTACCTTTTCCAAACTAACAGGCCAGTTTTGGGTCACACAGCCTAAATGCTAGGCTGCCCTACTCAGTGATCAAGACTCCTGTGCCAACACCTTCCCTGCTACCTCAATCCATCCAGATTCTAGTGAGCACCACAGCCTGGTGAGTCTTCCAGATCCCTGCTAACCACTGCTCTGCTGGGATCAAGCAGCCCAGATATCAGCCCACACTGGTGAGAGCTCTAGATCCCCGCCCTTGCTGGTTTGGTACTAAGAGTTCCAGCCCTAGCTTAGGTTGCAAAGCCTGCTCACCAATCTAGTCCGGATTCATGCAGTTCTGGGAGTCCAATGATGAAATACACAATGACTGAATGTGGACTAATTCTGGATCACTCATGAAACTGGCAAAGCTAAGTCTAGCTGCCATGTTAATATTACTTGGTCTAGCTTTGAGTACACAGCCTGCTCTCTAGCCTAGCTAGGTGAGTGACCAGGACCTGTGCACGTCCAGGATTTTCTGACAATCTGCAACATCACCTTTAAGAACCTGAAGCAGCAGGATCACCACCATACTCTGGTACACTCTGGGGGACCATCCCCACACTCCTAAGCCTAGTTCAGGTAACACAACATTCCGAGGTCAGACTCAGGAGTGGTCCAGAATCCTGCCCCTCCACTCAGACACAGCATTTTCAGGTCCAGTGGCTGTCAATAAACCAGGGACTACCCTGGTTGAGGCCACAACTGCCTAGGCCTTACCTAGTCGTGGTCAGTCATTCGAGCCAGCCTGTGAGTGATCCAGACACCTGCCCCTTTGTGCTATGCCTATCTTCCTTAGTCCAGGTAATGTCAATCAGCCTTGTCACCAGAAGAGACTGGTAAGTGATAAAGACCCTGCTCTCACATGCCCAAGCCTAGTTTGGACCACACAGCTTCCCCACCATTCCATCCTTGTCGTTGAACATGAACCTTTTGTTTGCATCATGCCAGAATGAGAAGTGATCAAGACCCTGCATTCTTAAATCGTGTGTAAATTGTGTCACAGGTTTTGCACAATATCCCTGCCTTTGGACTACCCAAGAGCTTTGCCTGCCTGAGCCATCCTCCTGTCCCTAGTCTAGCTGCACTCAATCAAAATGTGCCACCTCCCCACTCTGTCCCACCTGGATAAGAGCTCAGAATCTGGCAGGTATCATACTAATAATACTCTTGGGACTAGCTTGAGCCACACAGCCTTCATTCCAGCCCAGCCTGCCTGGTAAGTGACCTGTTTCCCTGCAACTGCTAGGACATCCCAACAATCCCAGGCCTGTCTACTGAGGGGTCAGGACCCTGCTTTCCTGCACCATCCTTACTGTCCCAGGTGTGGACAAATATCAGCATCTTCTAGATAAGGCAAGGTTTCCTGCCCTCCTGCACCTGCTCAGACGGTGCAATCTCACAGTCACAGGCTGACTGTGCACTAGCCCAACGAGGTCAACAACTCATAGTTGCTGTCAAAAAGCCCACATGGAGGTGAACCTCTGTATGACCAAGGCTTTTCTCTTCCTGTACCATTCACATTGCTGCTCCCCCTGACTCCATCATCATCCTATCAATACAAAAGTTATAGTGTTTGGGCAAGAGGCCAAGTCACCAGTGCTGCCTATCCAGTGGTCAAGACTCTAACTGCTCTACAATCTGCCCACTCTCAGGCATGTTCATGGTCAACCAGTTTGCCCATCATCTAAGCACAGCGATTGCTCAAGAGCCCCAACTGCCTTTAGTTTCTGCTAGGTGACCCACCAATTTTGGTTCAGACAGACCAAGCACCAAACTTCCTGTTAAACAACCAGCACGTTCCTCACACCCCAAGAACTACTTCAGGTGAAGAAACACACAGCCTGATAAGTCTCCCAGAGAGCTGCCCACCTGTGGTCAAGCAGTCAGGACATTAGTCCATACTGCTGAGTGTTCATGAACCAGGTCTCTATCACCATCCTTCTAACTCGAGGCCTTGCCAATGTCACAAAGCCTGCTAAGTACTCAGTAACGTCTCTCGCCATAACGTCTCTCACCATAGCTACTCTAACATTCCATTCTAACATTCCATGGCATAGTGGGGGCCAATCCTCCCTCCCTGGTGAAGGCTCATGGATCTAGTGCAACCTGGCCATCAGCCCTGCACTCAGCTATCTTTGAACTGCCAGATTAGGCTGGGGTCACACAGTTTGCACAAAGACCCAGTTTCTTTTTTCTTTTTTTTTTTTTTGAAAGATTTATTTATTTATTATGTATACAGTGTTCTGCTTGCATGTACACTTGCATGCCAGAAGAGGGCACCACATCTCATAGATGGCTGTTAGCCACCTCATGGTTGCTGGGAATTTTTATTTTTTTTTTGTTACTTCTTTTATTTACTTATTTTTAAATTTTATTTATGTTTGCCTGAATGTATGTCTGTGAGAGGGTGTCTGACCCCATGGAACTGGAGTTACAGACAGTTGTGAGCTACCATGTGGGTTCTGGGATTTGAACGGAGGTCCTCTAGAAGAGCAAACAGTGCTCTTAAACCCTGAGCCATCATCTCTCCAGTCCCCTAAGGCCCAGTTTCAAGAAACATGCCTGACTATCCTGGTGATTCTTGGTGAGGAATCAAGCTACCACTCTCCTATACCAGCTCAACCAAATGAGTAACCTCAAACAGCACCTTTCCCTACCAACACCACACTCTCAGTCATAATTGGGGGGTAGGGGAGGGAAAGCCTGGATGAAAGCTGAACCTGTGTATGATCCTAACCTTTGCCCTCATGTGCCCTCCTCATAGTTCTTATATGACCTGGAGCAAAGCTGCTTACTCAGCAGCCTAACCTGTACAGGTTTTAGAATGCTTATTCTATGTTATCTGTTTAATATCCACTTATAAGTGAATATATACCATGGTGTCTTTCTGATTCTGGGATACTTCACTCAGGATGATCTTTCCTAGTTCCCACCATTTGCCCATGGCAGCTCAGTGTCCAAGTGGGTACCCTAGTAAAGGGAACAGGGACTGTTTCTTTCATGAACTCAGTGGCTGGCTTTTTTACTCCCCCCCCCCCGAGGGAGGAGCAGCCTTGCTAGACCACAGAAGAGGACATTGCAGCCAGTCCTGGTGAGTCCTGATAAGCTAGGGTCAAATGGAAGGGGAGGAGGACCTCCCCTATCAGTGGACTTAGAGAGGGGCATGGGAGATGAGGGAGGGAGGGTAGGATTGGGAGGGAATGAGGGAGGGTGCTACAGCTGAGATACAAAGTAAATAACCTGTGATTAATATAAAAAATTAATTTAGAAAGTATTTATTGGGGAAGGGGCATAACTATGGCTTGGTGTATATGTGAAGTTCAGAGGACAACTTATGCAGGTTGGTTCTCTCCTTCCATCTTGTGGGTTCTGGGTATAGAATTCAGGTGATCAGGTTTCATAGCAAATGCCTTTATCTACTGAACCGCCTTGCCAATCCCATTTCTTTAAGTCTTTTGCCTGTTTAAAAATGTCTGTGTTGGAGGTTAGTTACTCACTTGTAAATATTTTGTCTGAATTGTTGCCTTCTTAACTTAATCATTTTCTTTTATGTATAGATGTGTCTAGGTTTGATAATACTTTCCAATTTTATCTAGTTTATATGCCTTGACCATATCAGGACCCTGAATTTGTACATAAAATTTCATCAAAATCATCTTCAGGAGAATGAAGTGTTTTCATGTATTTGCAGTGATACAGCATATCTGTAAAAAACTTGTGTGACTCACTGAGGCTGGTGGTACAGCCCTATAATCTGAGATGCGTGGGAGCCTAAAGCAGGAGGGCACAAATTCCAGGTCAGCCTGGCTGGAGAAAACATCTAAGTTTGGCTATGAAACTTGATGAGACTCAGTCTCAAAATAGAAAATAGAAAGGGCTGGGATACAGCTCCTGCCTAGCATGTCCAAGACCCCATGTCCAATCCTCAATATCATAAAAAATGCATTAAGTTGCATAGTATGTATTTAGACATTGTTATTTATTAATGATAGCATTAACCAGTTTTTCCGATTGTAGAGATATCAAAAACTTTTTAATTTATGAGAAAGTGAAACCATCTCTAACTCTTTCTAAGAATTACAAAAACAAAAACAAAACATATACTTGGGGAGATGTTAATGGATATTGCAAACTTTAAAATATGCACGGAACCAACAAGAGAGATGTTTCAGCAGTTAAGAGTACTTGCTTCTCTTCCAAATGACCTGAGTTCAATTCCTAGCATCCATGTGATGGCTCTCAACCATCTGTAATTCAAGATTCAGGAGAATCTGATGTTTCTTCTGGCCTCTCTGGGCACCAGGCTTGTAAGTGGTGCAGAGATACATGTGTATGCAAGTGCTCACATGTGCAATCATGCGCACACAGACACAGAGGATAAATTTTTTAAAGACTTATTCATTTATTATGTATACAATGTTTTGCCTGCATGTACACCAGCACGCCAGAAGAGAGCACCATATCTCACTATAGATGCTTATGAGCCACCATGTGGTTGCTGGGAATTGAACTCAGGAACTCTGGAATAAGAGCCAGTGCTCTTAACCTCCAAGCCATCTCTCCAGCCCCAGAAGATAAAAATTTTAAAAATAAGCTTAAAGCATGCACAGACAATACAAATTATGCTTAATTCTACCCTGGTGCCAAATATTAAAGCTTGGTGCTTTTCTTTCCACAGGAAAGAGTTTCCAGAGCTCATCAGTGTAGAAGAATGCACCATGAAGGTCAGTCCATCTATGACAGAAGTATAGCCAGGCACTCCATCTCAAATGTGCTTCAAGACATAAACCGTCTTGTCCTAGGCACTGTAAAATTGTTGTGCTTTTGCTTATCTGTTTTTAAACTGGAAAAGAAGATTTGAACTAAGGTGTATTTGGGGGTGGAAACTGGTAATGGTATGTGGGGGGTAAACTCCACCAGAATTTATATCCTGTTATTGAACAAAACATGTTTTTTCTTAGTGAAAAAGGAACACAAACCATTCTGCTTTTCTTATTCTCTATGCAAAAAAAAATTGTTTGCTTATATGTAGTTAATAAAGCTATAAATATGCACATGTATCAGCCCTACCACATGGACATGTACCAACAGCAATATTCACCTGCTTATGACAACAGTGTTCTTCAGGGTTACTTCTAAGCAGAGTCGTGCTAGAACTCCAAGTGACCTCTTAAATGTTAGAATGGATACAGGGAGAAACAGATTTACAAGACTGGGTTCAACTCTACTAAGTAATTAAAACCAAGCAGGTGAACTTAGCCAAAAGAAGGAATTAATAAATATATGCTGTGGGTGGCAGAGCTAGAAACCTGGGGCTCTCCATGCCCTTTGGAACCTAAAGGATTGTGAGTCAGATGTTACACATTCAGCTATAGGCTTTGTATTCATGCTGATGTATTTTGTTTTGCTTCCATGTGACTCTTTGCTATGCCCAGTGCTTCTCTGTGCTCTTCTTCCTTTTGGAATAAGAATGTTTAAGTGGGTAACTTGTTTTGTTTTTGTTTAATTTCACAGGTGCTCACAGTTGATTTTAAAAGCTGTGGTACTTTTAAAGTTGTTGCGAATTTTCCATTAGGACATTAACATGAGACTTTGGGGACGGGATGGAACGTTATGGCTTAAAGTAATGTGCTTATGTGTCAGGTTGACAAGGAGTGGATTGTGATATTTGATTTTCAGCTTGGCACAACCTAAGATTATCTAGAGACAGAGTATTAATGAAGAAAAATGTCGATTGAGTTAGTTTGTGAGGTATCTGTGGGGGTTGTCTTGATTGCTTGTTACTACAAAAGAACTCAGCCCCTTAAGGGCAGTACCATTCCTTGTTTGGTGGCACTGTCCTGTCTAAGAGTAAAGAATCTGGCCAAACTGTAGGGAGCAAGCTAGGGCCCATGCATTTCTCTCTGTGCTCTTAATGGATGTGGATGTGATCCTTTAGGTCTCTGCTTTGACTCTTCCTCTTAACAATCGGCTGCAACCTGGAACTGTAAGTCAACTAAACCCTTTCCTTCATAAGTTGCTTCTTCTCAGGGTATTTTTGTCCCAGCCACAGAAATGAAGCTGGAATGTACGTTGATTTTTTTTGGGGGTCTGTTTATAGTGATGATGGGATGGAAACCAGGAATTCCCACTGTATAAGCACATTCTTGACTCTCAGTAATACTTGCCCCTTTGTAAAGACATAAGTAACTATAAACTTGATTCTTCTGCAAAGGAGAGAACCTCACTAACACGTAAAGTTGAATGATGTGCTTTTCCATCATAACATTAACTACTTACACTGCTAGACCAATTTTTTTGTTGATCTGATTTTAGGTTTGGTTCAACAATCTGAGCCAAACTTAGGGAAAAAAAAAAACAAACAGATGACATTAATGTGCAAAAGCACCCTATCTGGTAAACAGAATCACTTTTCTGTGAAGATTGTGAAGGAATCCAAGAGTGTTATTGCTCTTCAGGAGGCACTCAGGGATTCGTTTTTCTGCTGTCAGCCACATGCTGGCCTCCCAAATTGGCAGTGACAACGTTATCTCTATATAAATTAGCAACAAAGAGCAGAATTCTCTGAACACTTGCTTCAATTGATCTGTTTTTTTTTTCCTCACAGAAAATAATAAATTTTCATCCAGTTTAATGCAGAAAGCAGGCTAGAAGGAGAAGTCCAACAAAGAGGAATTGTCTTAGTCACTGTTCTATTGCTGTGAAGAGACACCATTGGCGAAGGCAACTCTTGTCAAAGAGAACATTAAACTGGGGGATTGTTTACAGTTTCAAAAGCTTCGTCCATTAACATCACAGTGTGCAGTACAGTGGCATACAGGCAGGCACTGGAGCAGTAGCTGGAGCATCCTGATCCATAGGCAGAGAGGGAGAGTCTGGTCTTGGCATGGGTTTTTGAAACCTCAAAGCCATCCCTGCCCCTAGTGTGAGACACTCCCTTCAACAAGGCCACACCTCCCAAATCCTTCTAATTCTCCTCAAATTATACCATTCCCTGATGACTAAACATTAAAATATATGAGCCTATGCAGCTCATTCTTATTAGGGAGGTTCCCTTATAACCTTTTGAGTTAGTATATATCCCTATTCACTATTGAGTATCTCTGTAAAAGCTTAACACCACCATACCTGGTACTAGGAAGTCAGTGACCCAGCCTGCTTCATCTTAAGCAATAGAAATGTCAGGAAAATGAGGCCATGAAAATGGCAAAGGAAGTGGAAACAATGATATGGTCCTAAGAACAAGACATCAAACACAAAACACCACAACCACTGAGAGGTACCTAGTGGACAGAAGAAAATATGGGATCAGAATTTGGTGGCTGGGGAGGAACAAAGCAGGTGGAAAGAGATGGTGCCCTCTAGAAGGGAAACAGCCTAGATCAGAAGCAGGGAGGAAGGATGAGTGCTTTGAACTGCCTCGAGTGGCTGCCCACAGGAAGCTAATCACAAGTGGGTTGAGGTAGACTTTGCAAATAAAACACTGTATTAGATACTAGATCCCAGGGAGTACAAGGTAGGTGAAGCCCCAGCAATGTCCAACTTTCTGTAACCACAAAGGGGAACCCCAAATGAGTGCAAGCTATAGCTAAAATTGAGAGAAATGTGTGTGTGGCTCCAGCTGATAGCAGACTTTTCAGGTCCACCATATTCTAAACATTGCTCCCCAATGACTAAATTTGCTGCTGTTCAGTATATCAGTGGATCTTTTCAGAATGAGAGAGTGTTTGAGAACCCTTTTTAGCCAGGAAAGACCTTTAAGTATCTTCTAGGGAAGACATAAGAAGCAGGGAAGAGACAGAGGATGATTTCTTCAAATCGAGATTTGTTGATAGCCAGGTGGTAATGGCACATGCCTTTAATCTCAGCATTTAGGAGGCAGAGACAAGTGGGTCTCTGAGTTTGAGGTCACCCTGGTCTACAGAGCAAGTTCCAGGACAGCCAGGGCTATACAGAGAAACCCAGTCTTGAAAAACCAAAGAAAGAGAGAAAGAGAGAGAAAAGAAAAGGGGAAGGGGAGGGAAGGGTACGGGGAGGGGAGGAGAACCGAACCGAGAGGGGAAGAGGATGGGGAGAGGAGGGGAAGGAAGAGGGGGAGGGAAAGTGAGAGAGGGAGAGGGAGGAGAGAGATTTGTTGATAGTGTTTCCATTAAAAGAGGGACCAAGTAGAGCCAGTCTGTGGCTAAGTGGGACTTTCTAAGAAGAGAACAAATATGTGTGATAGATGGAGGGTAGTATTAGTGATGCTGAGACTGAGCAAGAAAGAAATAGTTCTTCACTCAGGCAACAATGTTGGTATACTGGTATACTGGTGATGTGTGGTAAGGAAGAGTAGGACTGAGGGAGTTGGCAAGGGCTGGGGTTGTAGGAGCAGGACAAAATTGTCCGATCCCAAAAGGAGTTGTTCCTCCTTGAAGAATGAGCATGTAACACTAAGTTCTCAACCTCCAACATTGAAGACTCTCGGAAATGGTTTCCTCTTCCCCCTTATTCTGGATTTTCAATGTACCCCTAGATTTCTTTGCTGAAATTGTGGGGCTTTTCTGGTGATTGGCAGAGTACTTGTTTTCAGTGTAGTTTGTTTAGACTGCTGGCTACTTGACAGGTTCCTGCTTACTCTGGCAGAACCATCCTAGGATTCACTGAAGCCTACTTGTCAGGTCTACCCCTGTCTTACTAGTTGTTCTGCCCTTCCTGCTTTGAGGCCAAGACCTGTGTGCAATTCCAGCACAACTCTGTCTTCCTTCTCTGAGCATTGCATAAGAGAAAGCTGGGGTGTACACACTAGGCTTCTGCCTAGGGGAATATGGTAGGGGTTGCTGGGAAAGATAGAACTCAGCACAGATGAACAACGAAGCGCCAATGCTCCAACTGCTGATAGCACACATGGAGGTCTTCTTGGAGGGTGATTAGGATCAGAAACTATTCCCCCTCTCC
Organism: Meriones unguiculatus; assembly: GCF_030254825.1. Taxonomy (NCBI): domain Eukaryota; kingdom Metazoa; phylum Chordata; class Mammalia; order Rodentia; family Muridae; genus Meriones; species Meriones unguiculatus. Next base: position 77,177,025 of record NC_083369.1, on the reverse strand, counting down.
CCGACTTTGAGGCATCCCAGTTGGAGAATTTTTTTCATGTACTTCAGTCCAGTCAGGCCCTGCCAGACCATCTTCTAATTTTTTGTATTTTTCATAGGTTCATTGATACCTTAGGCACATATGATGAAAACTGGACATTTAAACAAGCTACTGCTCTCCTGTTCTTCACTGGCTTCACACAAAGGTGAGTTTTGCAAAGAAGGCCTTTTCCCACAACATGTGATATGAAATCAGGAACATATTATAATGCCTGTGCAGTCACCTGAATAAGAGTAAAGTATCATCAGTGAGGAGGGGCAACAAGCAGCTGCAGTGATAGTTCTCAGATGTTAGGATGCAGACTTCATTTCATGCTCTTCTGTGATATTAAGACATCATCAAGGACTTAGAGCCACTCATAACCTAAACATGCCATTCAATCCTGGGGGAAAAAAAACCTTAGAACTATTACAATTGTAGGGGAGAGGCTCTGGAATCAGCTGACTGTCTACTGTGACACACAGCTGGTGCTCACTACAGGAGAGTCAGCAGCATGTGACCATAGATATTCTTAATGCCTTCTTTCCCTGTGGCTCTGGGGTTGGAATCCAGTGTCACAGTTGGGAAGCCACCTACCACGGAACAATGCTAATAGCCAGAAAGTATTTGAACCACGAGAAAACAGCTTCTACGTCACAGCTTCACGTCTCAGGGCATCTGAGTGCTTGCTTGTTTTCTGCATGGTGATATTTATCATTCAACAGGCTAAGCTGACCCCTTCCCCCTTGTGATTTCAGGCACAGTTTAATAACAGGACCTCCACATGGTGTGGGTAAAATAGAAGAAACCAGAGCTTACAGGTATAGGGGCTGAGTCTCAGGTCACACTTTCTTGGTTGTCATGAAGGATCCCTAGAGAGCCATCCTTATAGCCCCCATTCTAATGATGATTTCTGTAACTGGTAAGAAGTGTGAATATTGAGCATCTTACCCAGGGTCCTGCTTCTTGCTTAGCTCCTTTAGGTGTACAGATGATTTTAGTATGATTATCCTATATTATATGTCTAATATGCACTTATAAGTGAGTATATACCAAGTGTGTCTTTCTGCTTCTGGGATACCTCACTCAGGATGATCTTTTCTAGGTCCCACCATTTGCCTGCAAATGTCATGATTTCCTTGTTTTTAATTGCTGAGTGGTATTCCATTGTGAAAATGTACCACAATTTCTGTAATCATTCCTCAGTTGAGTGACATCTGGGTTGTTTCCACGTTCTGGCTATTACAAATAAAGCTCCTAGAAACATGGTTGAGCAAATGTCCTTGTTGTGTACTTGAGAATATTTTGGATATATGCCTAGGAGTGGTGTAGCTGCATCTTGAGGTAGTACTATTCCTAATTGTCTGAGAAAGTGCCAGATTGATTTCCAAAGTGGTTGTACAAGTTTACATTCCCACCAGCAATGGAGGAGGGTTCCTCTTTCTCCACATCCTCTCCAGCATGTGTTGTCACTTGAGTTTTTGATCTTAGTCTTTCTGATGGGTGTGAGGTGAAATCTCAGGGTCCTTTTGATTTGCATTTCCCTGATGACTAAGGATGTTGAACATTTCTTTAAGTTTTTCTCTGCCATTCGATGTTCCTCTATTGAGAATTCTCTGTTTAGCTCTGTACCCTATTTTTTAGTTGGGTTACTTGATTTGTTGCTGTTTAACTTCTTAAGTTCTTTATATATTATGGATATTAGCCCTCTGTCAGACATAGGGTTGGTGAAGATCCTTTCCCAATCTGTTGGTTGTCATTTTATTTGATGACAGTGATTTTTGCTTAACAGAAGCTTTTCAGTTTCATGAGGTCCCATTTATTGATTGTTGATCTTAGAGCCTGTGCTGTTGGTGGATGAGACGAACATCGGAAGAGAGAGAAAATAGGGAACAAGACAGGAGACTATCACAGAAGAACTCTGAAAGACTCTACCCAGCAGGGTATCAAAACATATCATGAGATTCATAGCCAAACTTTGGGCAGAGTGCAGGAAATCTTATGAAAGAATGGGGAGATAAAAAGACCTGGAGGGAACAGGAGCTCCAAAAGGAGAGCAACAGAACCAAAAATATCTGGGCACAGGGGTCTTTTCTGAGACTGATACTCCAAACAAGGACCAGGCATGGAGATAACTTAGAACCCCTGCACAGAATTAGCCCATGGCATCTCAGTGTCCAAGAGGGTTCCCCAATAATAGGAACAGGGACTGTCTCTGACATGAACTCATGGGCTGGCTCTTTGATCACCTCCCCCTGAAGGGGGAACAACCTTACCAGTACACAGAGGAAGACAAAGAAGCCAGTCCTGATGAGACCTGATAGACTAAGATCAGATGGAAAGGGAGGGGGACCTTCCCTATCATTGGATTGGGGAGGGGCATAGGAGAAGAAGAGGGGGGATTGAGATGGGAGGGGGAAGGGACTACAGCTGGGATACAAAGTGAATAAACAGTAATAAGAAAAATAAAATTATATTAAAAAAAGAAGTGTGAAGAGTAGATCCTTATACCTGAGAGCCAGGAGCCAGGAGCTTTAGGCCACAAATCCCCCTTAATGGTGGCCCGTAGGGCCACACTGATGGAAGCAGGCCTGTTTTTACCTTTACTGTTAGTATAGCCGGGGCTTTTTTGGACTAGAGTTCCCACAGGCAATTCTATGCCTATGGTGAGAATTTTCAGAAGCCCCGGGGTCAGAGCAGGAAGTCTTCTACCAGGAGAAGTCTCACCTCACAGCTCTGAGGAGAGTTTCACAGTGAATCTACATATGCCTGTGCCCCTCCTTTTGTTCTCTCTTAGGTCTTCTCTAGTTTTGGGTGACAGCTCCCTGGTGAATGAAGGCAGCTCTTGACACCTTGAGTCATTCACACTGATCATCACACAGTCTTATATAGTAAACACCTAAAAAATAGCTCAGCACATACCTAACTTTTCAAACAGTGCAGAGCTGTTCTTACCAGTTTATATGAAGACTCAGCACTGCTCAAATCCTGCCTCAGGGAAAGATGAGTCTGAAGGAGATATTAGATTGACAGAAAGGAGGAATGGTCCCTTTAAGAGGGCATACTTGCTCCTGGAATTGTAGCCCCCCTACTTCAGGTCCAGGATGTTGTAATTATTACAAATAACTGTTAAATTATTGACTTAGAAAGTTAAAAGAAACAATTTGTTAATTTCAATTTGTAAATGAGGACAAGAGCTCCTCTTAGGAGGTTATCTCAAACAGAACCAATGAGGGGGAAAGAGGGGAAGAAAGTACAGAAAAAGAACACTGAGATCCTATAAAACCTTGAACCAGACTTCCCCTGGATGATTATCAGTTCTGGGGCCTTTCCATCCTGATGAAACTGTTTGTCTGCTCTGATAAAGTTTGCAGTTTTTATTCTCATTCCTGTCTCTGTGGCTGTAGATTCTCCATCTCTCATGCTTGTGGCCCTCCTGCTTGCATGTCATGTTCACCTCCCTGACAGATGCTCTCCATCACCCAGCTTGGTCTGCAGCTCTTCCTTGCTTTTCCTCCCACACCATGGACCCTATTTCTCTGATCTTTCTCTTTGTGCTTCCTACCTTCTAAAATAGGAATGAGAAGACAGCAGTGATCACACAGGCTGCAAAGGGAAGAAGTGAGAAGGGTATTAGCTAAACAGAGAACAACAGGGCTAGAGGAGGGAAGAAAAAGATCCAGAAGAATGCCAAATTGGTGCTGATGCTCCAGGCTTCCAGAACTAGAATGGTGGTGGCATCAAAAGCAGTGGCCAAGAAAAGAAGCATCACAAAATACAACCCACCACTGAGGGAAGAGGGCACATATCTACAGATTACACAGGCCCAGGTTCACCCATTAGCAGCTGCAAAAAGTAGAGAGCCTTTCCCTAAGGTATCGCTACCAACCTTTTAGGCACAGCAAACAGATATGCCTGAAAAGGGTGGAACTTGGCTGTCCCACAGGTTTTTTTTCTTTCCCTCCTGAATAAAAGCCACCTGGAGACCTCAGGATACCTGGGCTCTCTTCCTGCAGTTGAGTTCTGAGGGTGGGGGCAGAGTCAGGGGTAGGGGCTTGGCTAGGCCAATTTAAAACAAAGCCAATTCCTATTAGGTCTGAGAATTTCATACCTGAGTACTGTATTTACATTATTTCCACTCCAGACTCTCCTCTTTCTAATTCCCAAGTTCCCTACTTCTCAACTTTGTGAACTTTTAACTTTTATTATTGGCACACACACACACACACACACACACACACACACACACACACACGTAAGCATGTGCACACATATGTGTATGTACAAATATAGCCTGCTTAGTCTATTTAATGTTGTTTGTCACACATGCACACTCACACACACACAAATGAATCCATTTAGTGCTGCTCCTATGTATACATGCTTAGGGCTGACCACTTGGGGCTGGGTAACCTCTGAAGAGACTCTTCTCTGGGGGAAAAATAGCTCCTTCTCCTGATCACAGGCCTTTTAAATTTTCCTGGTTTCTGTGGTTACTCCAGGTTATGTGCTCACATTAAAATATCTGAAGCTAGGATCCACAAATAAGAGAGAATACACAAAACTAATTATATTTCTGGCCATAAGTGTGTCAGGTTGGAGAACTTTGAGCAATGCCTATTTTTGTTGTCAATAAATTCATGTTAAAGCAATGGTGAGAAGCCTGTTTGGCAAGTGCAGAATAAGGTTGTTTTTAAATTTTTGCTGAATCTTTTCTTCATGTATTGTTTAATGATGTTTTTCTTTTACTACTCTGAAGCATTTGCATTGAGAAGGCAATGGGAGTGAATGTAATCACAATACATTGCATATACATGTGAAACTATCAAAACTAAGGAAAACAAGGGGAAATTCTTAAGAGAATGCTCACTGTAGTAAGCCTCAAGGTGGATATTACAGAATTGCATGGCTGTGAGTTGATAAGGGGCAATTTGTTGGCATGCCAACATTTTAAAACAAACATGCGATGTACTTTGTATTTTCCTCGATGCCAGGCCCTGAACATTGCAGTGTATACTCTCAGGAAGAGCCTTGTAAGATGGCTGCCCATGACTGACTGTAGCTACAGTGCACAAAAACATACCTTGAGACAGCAATCTAGAAGGGCAGTCATTCTAGTACCAGATATGAAGTTAGTCTGCTGTTCAACTTCCCATGCTTTGCAAAATAAGGTTAAGATTTTTTTTTCAATGCAGTTTATTCAGGAACCTTGAACAATCATCGGACCCCGGGGAAAGCCAGCCTACAGCTTATATAGCCTCTGGGTAGCCAATCCCAGCATGCCATATGGGCAATGCAGATAGGTCCACATACATGGAAGCAAGCCAGATCCTCAGCCTTAGCCAAATGTGGAGTTGTTCGTGACAGAGAGCACTCACCATCGGGAAGGTGGAAGGCAGAAACCAGCTCCATCTTTAAGGCGTGGCATTATGCAGCTCTCTATAGTTCCCCCTTTTTGTTTTAGACGCATCAGGCAAGAGTAGAGGTCTGATTTTTTTAGGCTTTGTGGGTATAAAGTGAAACAAGAAAGCTCCCACATGCAAAAATGAGCCATTTTCAAGAGGAACATGATGTTCTCAAGGAACAAAGAATACCACAAACCACTTTTATTCTTCACATGCATGTTTATATGCCTTAGTAAAAATGTGAACAAATGTTCCAAATTATAAATATATCTGATATGTATGTATGTTTATAAACGATACATACATGAAACAGAAATTTCAATTTATAGGTTCAATTGCTAAAACCTTTCAGTAGTGATTTTATGTGTAGTCATATTTTGGTTACATATGACATAAAAATTATTCATACTAATAGGAATTCACAATACAAACTTATCTTCAGTAGCAAAAGCCAAGCTTAAATTTTTCTGTTACAAGAGAAATTTACAAAATCCAAGGCACTGGAGTAAGAAAATTCACAGGCTAAAACTGGCTCTCACATAAATTTATCTAACCTGAGACAGATAAGAATAAAGAAAGTTGGAGTCCAAACACCTGGTCCTGCTATTATTTTAAGTGTCTGGTATGTCAACGAAAAGAATGTTGCACTTAAATTTTCTGGAACACTTTAAAATTGCATAATAGGCAAATTATTGACCCTGCTGGATAGGCCAGTCTGCAGCTGGTTCTCAGTGAAGGTTTGCCTCAGGTCAGGGTGGGGAGTTACCTGTCCTGTGCAGGTTAGTTTTTTTTTTTTTTTTCCAATAGTATGGATGGAACATGGGGCCTCACATATTTTGGTCAAACAATGCACCAAGGCCCAACACAACACCTTACACTATTAAAAGTATAAAAAATTAAGGTTCTTCTGTGCAATATGAAAATCTCACTAGCGAATAAAGTTTCACAATGTGTTTTATAATTATGAAACTGTTTTGTATAGTAAATCAATCCTATTATTTTAGGATTGATTTCCAACTAGGAAAATCAGTTGCCATAAGAATAAGTGGAAATCGATGTCACAGGTGTACCAGCTAGCATACAGACCACCTTTTCCCTGAAGATGTGGAGCAAAAGTAGCAGATGGCCATCTTTGTTCCAGATCTAGGTGGGATTGTATTTTTCTGGTGTCAGCAACAGGTTAGTCTGTCTGTCTGTCTATGGCCACGTTAACTTCACAGCACTTATTTCAGAAATAGCAAGGTGAATTCTCAACACACTCCATTTATGCTCTTAACTTACTTAAATGTTGGTGTATAGCTTTCATTAAGTGCATGAAATGCCATCTCAACAGAACAGCAAAAATACTTCCCATGAAGTGATGTACTAGGCCCCAATATTCTTTGCACAGTGCAGAGATTTTCCCAAGTACCTCTGTGGCTCCCATGGACACATACATTCTTCTCTGTGCCCCAGTTATGCTATTCTTACTCCTTCTATGTCCATGTTGAACCACAGACATGTACAAGGATGGAAATGGAAAGACTCCAGTGAGAAACAGTTTATTTCTACACATAGGACTGAGTTCCACCTATACTCAAAAGTTCATTTCAACCATAGACTCAAAGTTTCCTAAGAGGCAATCCCAGTATTCATAGGAAAGAGGACCATGAACATTTGTCTGAATTGCTCCTGATTCTGTTCCCTTTCCCCCTTTCTATGGAGCACACAAGGACAAGGAGCCACTCTACCAGAGGTCCACTGCTTCACAGAAAGTGATAGAATACAACAATCCAGGTCAGAGGGAGGCTTCATTCTCTATTCTCCCCTGCTCCTACCTAGGAAGTCTTTCATTCCATCTTCCCTGGTACAGAAGTGACTGACATCCTTAAGGTGTATTTTAAAAGATACATAGTTCTGGTTACTTCACAAATAGGTTAATATTGGATGGGTAATTTTTTTCTATCACACTCTTTAAACACCTCTGATACATATGGGATCAATGGCACACACCTAAAATCACAGCACTCAGGGAGGCAGAGGCAGATCTCTGTAAGTTCAAGACCAGCCTGGTCTACAAAGTGAGTTCAGGACAGTCAAGGCTACACAGAGAAACCCTTTCTCAAAAAACAATGTCTGATACAATTATGCAGGACTTAAATTCCAGTGGATATTCAGTTTACAACATGAGTCCCTACTTTGAGGCCCTAGACAGCATCCATGTACCTCCCTGTGGTCCTGCAGGACCACTCAGAATGGAGAGCACTGAATAGAAGCTAGAGACCCTTACACATAAATTCCACTACCCCAAAACTATGTAATTATGAACATAGAAATTGACATGTCTCCTGTGCAAGATCTAAAGTTACTAGCAGTCACCCTATTGGGCCAGTATTCCCTTTTTAGTCTCCTGAACCTACTATGTGTATATATGTGTGTGTATGAAAACAACAAAAATAAAAACCAAAACACAAATAAATTAAATAAACAAGAAAGAGAAAATAAGACCAAAAAATACCAAAACAAAATCCCACATGCAAATAAAACACAGAGTCCATTTGTGTTGGCTGACTACTCCCGGGCATGGGGCCTATCCTGGAGTGTTGGGTGCACAAAGCTTCATGACATTTACTTGCAATTTGCTTTTATAACTTATTATTTCCTGGAGGCTGTTCCCCCTTTCTGTTTTAACATATTGACGTTTGTATAGATATGGTTGAAGGTTTAGAGCAGAGGAGATCACAATCTGACCAGCAAGGCCCTTCTTGGCCTTCCAGTATTTTCTGGTTATCCTTTCTTTCCTGTGGCCTGATTTCCACTCTGAACATTCTCCTTGAAATGGTTTAGCCTTTGAGATTCCTGGCCAGTATCCCACTGGAGAGAATAGAAGTCAGATTATCAGTTTCTTTCACCCTTCCAGTGAATGCACCCTCCATTTCACCATATACTTAATAAAGTAAATGGATACAACTGTAACAAACAACTTTTGAATGTTTCTCTAAAACCCAAAACAGATGGAAAAAAGTTTTGAAGAAATTTACACTCATCTAAAAAAGATAGAAATGTTACTCAAGTGTTAAGCACACTCAGGCTGGGAAAATGACTCAAACAATAAAATGCCTACCATGAACTCAGAGCACCCGAGTTTGGATGCCCAACAGCCATGTATAAAGTATAACAAGTGCTCTAAATCTTAATGCTGGGGACAGGAGCACACTGGGGCTTGCAGGCCAGTAATTCTAACTGTATCAGTGAGTTGCAAGTTTAGTGAGAAACCCTGTCTCATAAAATGGTGGAGAGTGGTTGAGGAAGATACCCTATATTTTCTTCTAGCCTCTACATACTTGCACACACATAGACAGACAGACACACATGTACGAGATGAGCACACATATGACTACATAGACACGAACCATATACATACATACACAACAAATATCCAACAAGAATTATACCTGAGCATAAGTTAGAAACTGCACACATTCATTTAAACATGCATTAATGTATACTATTCTGGAACAGTGTCTAACACTTAACAAAGCACTTTCTCTTTGTCTATGATACTTTATAAAGAATTATGTGTCTTAATGTTTGTTGATAATGAATATCTGTTCTCAATTTGTGCCACATACTCACCTGTGGCAATATGAAATTCTTTTTAATTTGTTCAGGAACTTGTAATGAACTTGTAGATTACTGGATCCTATCCAAATGTAGCTATAGAAAAGTATCATTGTGGCAGCCACTGGCATGAACTCAGTTGTCTGCTCTTTGGTCACCTCCCTCTGGCAAGATGGGCTTACTAGGCCACAGAGAAAGAGGATCTAGACAATCCTGATGAGACCTGATAAGCAAGGGTCAGAAAGCAAGGGAGAAGGACCTCCCCTATCAGTGGACTAGGGGAAGGACAAGGTGGGAGGGAAGGGAGGGATGATGGGACCAGGAGGAGATGAGGGAAGGGACTTCAGCCAGGATACAAAGTGAATAAAATGTTAATAATAATAATAATAATAATAATAAAATTTTAAAACTAAAATAAAATAAAAAAAAAACAAAGAAAAGTATCGTGTATGGAGCTGGAGAGATGGCAGCACTTACTACCAGGTTCATTTCCCAGCACCCTCATGGTGGCTAACAACTGTCTAAAACTCCATTCCTGAGGATCCAGAACCCTCTTCTGACCTTTGTGGGCACCAGGAATTTAATGTGGTGCACAGACATATACACACAGCAAAACCTCCATAAACAAAATAAAATATTTTTTTAAAGTGGTGGGATGTGGTGGTTCATGTCTTTAATTCCAATACTTGGGAGGCAAATAGATCTCTGTGACTTCAAGGCCAGTTTGTTCTAAATAGCAAGTTCCAGGATAGCCAAGACGAGGATGGGGGGGGGGAGAAAGAGAGATAGACAAGAGGAGAGAGAGAGAGAGAGAGAGAGAGAGAGAGAGAGAGAGAGAGAGACTGTCTCAATAACAACAGCAACAATAATAATAAATTTTAAAGAGAAAAATATCACCTTTATCAGCAGTACATGGAGAAAAAAAAAGAAAAAAAACAGAAGGGAACATTGGGATGATGTCATTAACTATACTTGTTATGGAAAAAACTGGGGAAAGACTCAGTTCAATTATAATTAAAAGGTTTATTGATTAGATGCTAGCAGGACCAACAATATCTGAGCCAAATTTGAGATTGCCATGAAGAGGGATATGGGGAAAGATTTTTAAAGAGAAAGCCACATAAAGACCTTCAATATCTATACAAACAGCAAAAACTGCTCTGTTCTACTCCGTTAAGTAACTGTGGCAACTCAAAACAATCTGGGTATCTTTATAAGCAAGCTCTAGAAGAAGAAGAAGAAGAAAAAAGCACTAAAGCAGTTAGTCATATAACAAGTAGATGGTGTACATTTTTGGTTGGGTGGGGGTCACTGAGTTGAGGTTACCGGTAACTTATCTTCCAGGGATTAGAGTCAGAGACAAATGGCTAGTGGTTTCCAAAATGTATGCCTAAAATAGAATGTAGTTTCTTTAGCCATCGAATACTCAGCAGCTCCTTTGTATGAACACAGTCATGGCAAGGTGCTGCAGATTGGGGATAATGCTTCTAGAGCAACAGCCCAAGATAGCCTCAGGGCCACCAGCAGGGTCACAGCCAGGCCTGGCTTAGGGTTGGGGACAAGAACAACACATTCTCGGTCAAGTAATGATAGTTGGGAACCTAAGAAACTGAAGGTTGCCTGTCTGTCTCTCTCTAGATTTACCCCTAGTATGCTTTTAAACAGATTTCTGAAAGCAGGGCTACTCATAGGCTACACAGAAGTGTAAAAAGGATGCTCTTATCTACTTTCATACTTCTGAACATGACTATCTCTGGCAAACTGAAACAGGCCTCTCCTGCGTTGTCTTATAAAATCATGAGCTATGCTATTAAGCTAGCATTTGTAACATAGGCCTATAGGCAGCCCATACCGTAGTTAGCTCCCTTGTACTATTGTTATGTGTATGGCTCTGACCAATACTACCCCAGAATCTTCCAACAATACCCTATTGCTCTGGATTTTTAATTTTTTTTTTTTTACAATTTATTTGTTACATATCCTGATTGAAGCCCCCTCCCTCAACTCCTCCCAGTCCCACTATCCCTCCCTCATTTCTCTTCTTCCCTTCCCCTAGTCCACTGAAAGGGGGGGGTTCTCCACCATTGCCATCTGCCCATAGTTTATCAAGCCTCATCAGGACTGCCTGGATCCTGTTCCTTTCTGGCCTAGAAAGGCATCGTGAGGGGCAAGTGATCAAATATCAGGCAATTGAGTTCATGCCAGAGGCAGTCCCTGCTCCCCTTACTAGGGAACTTACATGGAGGCTGAACAGCCAATAGGCTACATCTGAGCAGGGGTTCTAGATTTTCAAACTAGGTACTCACTAGGGAAAGACTCCAAAGAGAGACATTGGCACCCAACAGGAAGAAGAGATCTTTGTCTCACAAATTAGTCATTTGCAAACATGCAAAAGAACGATGGCAACTTCATTAAGTAGGATACTGAGAGGACCTGACAGTTTCATAGGTCTTGCTTACAGCCTTTTCATAGTTCAAAGGGATTTGAAGAGTCATTTTTCATAGCTACTCACATGAAGGATTGGGAACAACTCATAATCTAGGCCTTCAGTATCCTGGAAGAAAACATTAAAAATATTAAAGTTGGAGGAGAAATATAAAGTATAGGGTATACTGTATCAAGCCCGAAACAGAACCATTGCTCTGTAAGCATATGCTGAAGGACTGGGTGTGGTGTTATCCATACTGAGGCAGTTTAGGCAAGCATTTTATTATACTCATTGTTACTGTGGTATTGGGGATGAAACCCAGGGCCTCTCACATTTATGACAAACCATAAATGTGAACCCCTGGGCTACACTAGCAATTCCTTAAAATATTGAGCAACTAAAAATTAATGTGGCATATAAAATCTCACTGCCAACCAGGTGTGGTGGCACATGCCTATAATCCCAATACTCAGGGAAGCAGAGGTAGGTGGATCTCTTTGAGTCCGAGATCAGCCTAGTTTACAAAGCAAGGTACACAGAGAAACCCAGTCTCAAAACAAAACAAAACAAAAACAAAAACAAAAAAACACAAAACACAACAAAGTCCACTGCCACACAAAATTACAGGATATGTAGTTTCCATCATGAGATGAACTGTTTCATATTCTAAAAGCATTCTGCATTCTGCGGTCTGCATTCTGCTCTCTCTCTCTCTGATTGCAGGGAAAGTATCAGGCTAAAAGAGTGCAAAAACAAGAGAAAATTATATCACAGAGGGTACCAGCAGATGTCCAGTCCATCTTGTCTTGGAGATCTTGGAGAAACCTTAGAACTCTATTCTTATCCAGGAGCCAGTTTAGGGATGAGGATGGGCTTTCTGAGTGCCACCAAGACAGAAATTACTCATGCAGACTGAGACAGCCTGATTTCTGCAGTACTATATTGTCAGTAAAAATGAATTATCAGTGTTTGTTATTGTAAAACACTGTTATACTATACTTTCTATTGTGATTTTTGAGTGTGGTGGGACTTTGCATTAATAAAATTTGTATAGTTTTCTTTTTTCCTGTTGAGTTTGGATTATGTCTCTTGGCATGTAATTTTCAAGAATCAACAATATTGTGATATTAGAATAACATTCTGTTTTTAAAGAGTGATGCTGGTATGAATAATGTCCCATTCTGCAAATAAACCACATATTTGTTCATTCATCAATCATAGGACCTGTGGGTTCTTCTCCTCTCGGCTACTGTGAATGATGCTAGTACGGAACTGTGTGATGATTCATGTGTTTGAATCTTCTCTTTCAGTTCTGAGTATGTGTCCAGAAATTGAGTGGATCAACAGATTGTCATTTCATATTGATGGTTTTGAAGAACTATGGTACCATAGTTCTTTCCACAGCAGCTGTAACACTTCACTGGGTAATACTTTATAAGGTGAGTTTCTTCATCCTCATCCACAGAAGTTAGTTTCTATTGTCTGAATAGTAGTCATCCCATTGGTGTGAGTTTGACTAAGACTAGAATTTCACAAGTATAGATTTTGGCCTTTTGGCTCCAAATATTTATTCTTGTATTTAGTGGTTATTTCTAGTATTTTTTAAATTATTGTTGGCTCTTTTTTTGAACTTTATTTTTCACAATTTATTCATTTTATAAATTTTATAAATTCCCGATTAAAGCCTCCTCACTCAACTCTTTCCAGTACCACCTCCTCTCCCTTTTCCCCCCTTACCACATTCCCCCCAAGTCCACTGAAAAGGGGAGTTCTTTTTCTCTGCCATATGTCCATAGCTTATTAAGTCTTATCAGGACTGCTTGGATCATCTTCTATGGCCAGGCAAGGCCACATCTCCAGGGGCAAGTGATCAGAGTGGGCAATTGAATTCATGACAAAGGAAGCTTCTTCTCCCTTTACTAGGGAACCCACATGGAAACTGAGCTACTAATAGGCTACATCTGAGTAGGGGTTCTAGGTCCTCTCCATGCATGATCCTTGGTTGGTGCATCAGTCTCTGCAGAACTCCCTGGCCTCAGAACTTTTAGCTTTGTTGATCTCCTTGTTGGGCTCCTGTTCCCCCCTCCATGTCCTTCTATTTCCCCCTGTTTCTTCCACATGACTCCCTGTGTATTCCTAGTATTTTTTAAGGGCTTTTCACTAAATACAGAAAACATCCTCAAGTAGAAAGTGATAGTTGATGAGAGTGAGTTTTTAGCTTTGGCTACTCTAGATATCTGATGGGCTAGGTATCTGGTTACTACTAGTTATCAAAACTGTGAAATTTCCATGAGAAATCAAAATATTTGAGTAGAGACTATAGTTTCCTTGTTCTCACTGAAACTACTTATCTGTACTTAGATGAATTACCGATAGGTTCTATAGTACTGTTTTTTAGTTTTTATTTATTCTTGAGAATTTCATACATAAATACAATGAACCAAGTATATTTAACTTTACTTTTCCCATCCAGGTCTCCATATTCCTTCACAACACATGCCCTTCCCAACTTTATGTCTTCTTCAAACTATGTTTTTCATTGAAATAGAATTATATAACTTTCTCCCTTCCCTTTCCTCCTTCCAGCCCCTCTCAAGTACCCTCCCATGCCTTCACCACTCTCAAATTAATATCTTTCTTTTTCTTTCATTATTATTGTTTTATATATATATATGTGTGTGTGTGTGTGTGTGTGTGTGTGTGTGTGTGTACGAAGAGTATATAAGTACAACCTGCCAAATCCACTTTTGTCGTTTTTGTGTATATGATTTCAGGACTGACCATTCTGCATTGGATCACTAATAATGGGGCTCATCTCTGGAAGAGGCTATTTCTCTTTCTCCCAGCAGTCAATAATTGCCTGTAGTTCTTTGTCTAGGGATGGGCCCCTGCAAAATTCTCCCCTCTTCACATTAATGTATCTTGTTTATAGAGTCATTTCTAGGCGAGACTGTTTCACAGTGGACTTCTTGATATGCTGGCTCCCTCATCTATGATAGTCTCTGAGCCACAGATGCATGAGCTGTGATATAGATGTGTCTGTTGGGGTGTGGTTCCACCTGATCCATTTATCTCTGCATTATGTTCAGTTGTGGTTTTCTGTGATGGTCTCCATTTCCTGCAGAGAGATGCTTCTTTGATGACAGCAGATAGCTACACTTACCTGTGGGGATAAGTATAAATATTTAGAATTTAGTAAGGAATTACGTTGGTCTAGCAAAGCAGAAATAGTGTTTTATTTCCTTTCTAAGGGCCATGGTCTCACTGGGCCCAGGATGTTGTTGGGTTTCTAGTGCCACGCATAATTTACCTGCTGTTGTGTAGGCCTTCATTCAAATTAAGTAGCTGGTGGTTACCATGGACATGTGAATGCCAGTTCTCTGTATCTCTTTATGTATATCACTTTATGTATATATCTCTCTGTGTGGGTACTAGCTATGGTTCATAAGTGTTGAAAATGAGGCTGACTGTTTAATTGCTTCCCTCCCACAACAGTTTGCATAGTATTTTCTTGATCCATGGAAAGTAGACCACAAGAAAGAGGCTTTCAAGTCAGGTCCAGCTTGAACCATTTGATATTTTGCCCTAAGTGTACAGTGTATTCAATAGTAAGGCCCCACCCTTAACCTCTGAGAGACAACCAAGGGCTACATCAATAGTCTATATTATTTAGGAAGTCACTTTTATAACTCTGTCCAACCATTTGAAAGGAGAGATCTCATACTTGGTACCAGGGGTTTTGTTAGTAGTGTATGGTTTCTGTGAGAACCATTGCCAACCCGTGTGACTTAACTTTTTTAATGCCCCCCTAATTCCAGTTAGTGCTGCCCATATGTGCAGCCATATGTGCCCATATGTGGAGCCACTCACTGTAACAGGGGAATCCTATTGATAGCTAACCCTCAAAGAAGAATGAACTTCTCTCCCCAACATCTATCAACTGCCTATAGCTTTTTGATGGGGGGGGAGACCTGGAGAGCCCCTCACTGATCCATGTCAGAAAGTTAGCTGGCTTGATACTCTGTAGGTAACCCCAGCTGCCATGTGTTAATGAGTATGATAACCATGCAACATCCAGAAGACACAATCTTACAGCACTGCTTTCCATCCTCCAGCTCTTGTGTTTCTTTTACTTCCACTTCCATGATATTCTTTAAGCTTTGGTGTGTGCTGGGAGAAATTGTAAGAGATTAGGATTGAGCACTAAGTATTTTATCCTCATCATTTTCACTGCTGCTCACTGCAAAAAGAAGCTTCTCAGAACAAGGCCGAAAGATTCCTGGGTCTATGGGTATTAACATAAATATTTGGAAGGTAGTTTGACATCACGACCATTTAGCAAAACAGATAGTGGGATCTGGTCCCATCTCAGAGTGCAGAAATTGGCTCATTTTCTCTGCCAATTTAAAAAAAATTAAAAATCAGCTAGGTAGTGGAGGTTACACGCCTTTAATCCCAGCACTCTGGAGGCAGAGGCAGGTGTATCTCTGTGAGTTCAAGGCCAACCTGGTTTGCAGAATGAGTTCCTAGACAGGCAGGGATACATACAGAGAAACACTGGCTCAAAAAAAAAAAATTCAAAATCAGAAAAGACATGTTTCTGGGCATCTCAGCATAGTCACAAGATGATACCGGGAAACTGGCTTTCTTGGTCTTGTTAGTAAAACTAATTAAAAAACAAACACAAATGTAAGCTAAAAGAAAAGAACAGACTCAAAGAGAAGCTGGAGGACAATTTATTAGATTTTAAAAAGAAAATAACAGGGCCGATAAGTTGCAAACCCCATGCTGCCTGCAAGGGATTGGGAGGGGGCAGCGTTCAGAGAAAAGAAGAAACAAAAGCCATGCTGCTTGAGGTGAAGTATATGGATGTCAGCCACCTGGCAGCAGGCAGACACATGGTAGGGTGTTAAAACTCTTAAGTTTTAGAAAAAGAGTAAACCCATGACATTAGCTTGAGGAGGGGTGTCTGTGTTAGGGAATAGAAGCATCCTTTGGCTGTGGACAGCATCCAAATGGAAAAAAAAAGACAGAGAGACAGATGGGAAGAAAAAAGAAATAGTTACACGTTTATGAGTCAAGCCCCAGAAAAGGACAGCATGTCCAGCCCAGCTTCATGGCACTCTGGATTGTGGGAACTGTACCAAAGGGCAGGAAGAAGTCTGGAAATGAAAAGTACGTTGTTTTAAGATGAACCCACCTTCCTAGGACTGGTCTTCTAGCCACGTGTCTATTGGACTTGCCCTGAAAGATTGGCCCTTAAAGAAGGAGACAGGGGCATGTCTCTACCTAGGGGTAGAGATTCCATTCTTTACATCTCACACTCTGAGGAGATAACACTAAGATCATTTAGGAGATAACATGACATTGTAGAATAGCTGTGATCTCATTTTTACTATGAAAGTCTAGAAATCAAGTTTGGTTTCTTTCTTTCTTTGTTTGTTCACTAGAAGGGATTAACGTTTGGACTCGAGTTTTAGTCCTCATCGATAACATCCAGGAAGTGGCCCTCTTGTAGGAGGGGCTAAGAAACAAGAACTCCTTTTTGGCATTCTTGATTTGAGAACCAAGTGTAGTTTTGATACTGTTGTTCTTAGAGTTCCTACCCTGAAAATGTGTCCAGTTTATGTCTCCTGTTCTCATCATTCTCCACCTTGAAGAGGATAATCCCTTGTCATTTAGGCAGTTTGAGCAAAACCAAATATGACTTCTTAGTGCAGGGTGCAGTACCTCCAGGTGAGCCTATCTGAAAAGGGCATCAGCAATTCCATTTCTGTAACAGCCAGGGAAGGAGGTACTTGACCGGCACCTGGCTAGAGATGTGAGGTGGAAGTACAGACAAGAGCTACTAGTGTTCAAATTCTTAAGCAAAGAACCAGGAGAAGCCTGAATGGGACATTTTGGAAAGGTTTAAGTCAAATTCTGTTTTAGGGTCTCTTTATAGGTTCACAAGAGCATCTGCTGTTTGAACCTCTCCTCATTTTTGTTCCTTTGACCTCCATACTAGTCCCGAGAGTGATGAACCCACAAACTGCTTCCAAACACTTTAAAGGCTGTTAGGGTGTTTAGGAACACCAATGTAAGGCCTCTCCCAGATGGCTTCCAGAGATGAACAGAGAGCAAACGTAACCATTATTTGATTTTTAGGCTAAAACAGTAGTGGACCTGTCTTTCCTGGCCATAGATAAGCACTGCAGTGCTGAATTGCACCAGGGTCATAATGGCCTATATCTGGGAAGCATTTTCTTTAACAAGAAGAAAGTCACTAGTGAGAAAGTTGTCTAAACAGCATTCCATTTGGTTGAGCCTAATGTCTGAGTAACGCAGTCCCTTGGGCTGTCAAAGAAACATACCAATCATTTTAACCTTCAATTATGTGGCTCCCCTTTTCAGAGGAATAGGGTAGGGAGGGGGAAGGGAGAAGAGAGAGGAAGGGTGGGACTAGGAGTAGAGGAAGGAAGAGGCAATGATTGGGAAGTAAAGTTAATAAATAAGTTAATTAAGTAATTAAAAAAGAACATTCAGGTATGAAGGTAAATAAAATGAATCATTTTTTTAATTGTCAAGGCCAGTTTAGAAGCTGGTCCTCAGGAGTCCTCTAGCTTCCTTTTCCCAGTTGTTCCATCTATGTGATGATAAGTCAAAGGCCTTGTCCAACCATGCCTTTGCTTGGACATGTGGAGGAAATTATTTCCTCTGGGTCCACCCCCATTTATGGACATTGGTTAGAATCCATCCAGTAAGTTTCCATGGCTTCCCTGAAAAAGAGAACTAGTGACTCACCAGGGCAAAAGACATTTGGGGATGTCCCATAGTCTCCTAGGACTTAGCTGACATTGTAGGTCAAGAAGTACAATATTGTCCCTTTAAATCCTTCTGGCTACATCAGTATACACCTCCAAATAGTTATTGAATACCAAGATTGTTAGTTATGACTGAGAGGAGAGGAGAGAGGGGGTTACAACTGGGATGTAAAATAAATAAATAAAAATTAAAATTAAAAAAGGAATGTCAGTTAGGTTAGTTTGGTACTTTTAAGTACTGTGTAATATTTACATAAAGCTTGAGCAAAAAAAAAAAAACAATTTTAAGTAAACCTTGATTAGACATATTTTTAAGGTCCATTATCTTTATGAGTATGGATGTTTTGCTTGCATGGGTGCTAGGCACCATATGTATGCTTGCTACCACTGGAGGCCAGAAGAGGGCATCAATTCCTCTGGAACTGTAGTTACAGAAGGTTGTTAACTGCCTGCTTGAAGCTCTAAATGAAACCCAGGTCCTCTGGAAAAGCAACCAGTGTTCTTAACCATTGAGCCATCTCTCCAGCACCAGATCTTTGCTTTTAAAGCCAATACTTAAAATATATACCAAAAGTAACAACTTTAAAAAAAAAAAAACTTCATTGATTTAAGTTGAGATTTGACATCAGTATGTTGAACTTTTATTTGGAAAGGTAATAATTTATATCACCTTTAAGTTGTATCTCTTTATAATTTACTCAGATCTTTTACAGTTTTAAGGTTTTAGTTTGTTGTTGTTTTTTCTTCTTCTTCATTCTGGAAAAACACCCAGCAACATAAACCTTTGTATAGAAATCCTATCTTATTAAAAATTCATTTACTTTTACTTCTTTCTGTGCTAGCATGTGTGCATGTGTGTTTGTGTGTGTGCTCTCAAAAGCCTGAGTATTTTCTCAGAGAACCCAAGTGTTACAGGAAAGTCAAATGTTTTAGTAAGATCCTTAATATATGACCTTGAAGTGGGGGAGTACTCCGTAGAAACAAAAATATGGGTGAAAAGAAAGCTCACCCAGAGTTCAAAATACCCATGTTAGCCCTGGAATGGCTGAGAGGGAGAGGGGAAAGGAGACAGAGACAGAGACACAGAGGAGGTGGGGGCTGTGCATCTAAAACAGTTGAGCAGGACAGTTGTTTTTCTCTCCCTTCGGTCCCATCATGAAATATATGGAGCATTCCTCATGTGACCTGATAAAAAGAACCTTTGATTCCTTTATTCCTTCTGCCTCCTCCCCATCAAAGCTTAATAGGATTACTTTTTGGTCTTTTTGTTTGTTTGTTTTATTTTTGCTTTGTTTTTGGTTTAGTCTTGGTTTTTTGTTTCATTTTGGTTCTGTTTTCCCATCTGGGTAATATTAGCTATTTGTATTTGTATTTTTATTTTTAATCTGAATGTCATTTTTACGTTGTTTTGACTCCTCCTCAAAACAAGAGGTGCCTGGGGAGATGGCTCAGTGGTTACGAACACTGGCTGTTCTTCTAGAAGACCAGGTTTAATTCTTAGCCACATGGTCGCTCACAACCATCATATTCAGTTGCAGGAGATCCAGTTCGAAGAAATCCTGTGTTTTCTTCTGGCCTAGGTGGTATTTTTGCAGTTTGATTCCCTAGCTCCAGCTCCAAGTCTTTTTGCCCCGTATTTTGTAGTTTATACAGTGTACCATACTACACGTTTGGTTTTGAGTGTCTATAAGTATCAAGTACAGAAGAGCAGCAAGTATATAGTGGAATATCATCAATTTGATGCCTACAATATCCCCAGAAATTAACTGATGAATCACTGTTAAAACTTTCTTACTGGAGTTATTAAGAAATTGAAAAAAATTATTTTTTTATTAATTACAGTTTATTTTGTATCCCAACTTTAGCTGCCTCCTTCAACCCCTCCCAATTCTACCCTCCCTCCCTCTTCTACTCCCATGCCTCTCCCCCAGTTCACTGATAGGAGAGGTCCTCCTCCCCTTCCATCTGACCTTAGACTATCAGGTCTCATCAGGACTGGCTGCATTGTCTTCTTCTGTGGCCTGGTAAGGCTGCCCAACCTCACGGAGAGGTGAGAAAAGAGCCAGCCACTGAGTTCATGCCAGAGACAGGCCCTGTTCCCCTTACTAGGGAATCCACTTGGAGACTGAGATGCCATGGGCTACATCTGTGCAGGGATTCTTGGTTATCTCCATGAATGGATTAAGAAACTTTTACCCAGGGAGTCCTTCGTCCTGTCTGTGGATGAGCACCTCATTAGCTGTACCCACTACATGCATCTTTACATCATGAGATAAGTAACAGTAGCCTGTTGGAAAGAGTTTACCCTTTAGCTGTTCTAAAGGACACAATGCTTTGATTCTTGAGCTCTGGTTGTTTTGCGTTTTTCTGTCATAGACCTAGGGGCAAGTGTGACTCAGAAAAGGGGCTTTGGAGAATACTTTGAAACACAGTGCTGGGTTCTGGAGTGGGAGGGTCAAATTCTGTCTTCAAAGCTTGTCAGTAAGCTCAAACAGTGCCTAGTAATTTACAAATGTAACAACATCATCAAAAACAACAACAAAAATGTGTCTTTCTATAAAACTGAAGATAAAAAATGGTTCCTTTTTGGAAGGATCAGAGAAGAAAGAAGTTACTCAGTGCTGTACACTGAACAAAAGACTTTGAGTTGGGTAATTAAGGGCTGGACCCTGGGCATCTGCCCTCTATTATTACATGCATAGACTTGTCCAAATAAGTCATATCTGTTGAGAATGGGAACTGAGAAGAGACAGGAAGCATTTCCTTTTTTGGAGTGTTATCTGAGACTATGCAATTGATTTTGAAGGATCACCCTCTATTTTCTGACTTTATAAGGTCATCATGGGTATACAGCAGTTTGCCCTCCTAATTAAGCAAGAGCAAGACAAAAGAGGTATCCACGTTTACCAGTATTTAACCTGAGATTGTCCCTTGCTGGATTTGGAGTGACCAATTGCTTAAAAATCTTAAGCAAGCATGGAAGAAGAGGCAGACAACCTAAAAAAAAAAAACAAAAAAACAAAACAAAACAAAACAAAAAAAAAAAACCAAAAACCACCTTAATTATCTTGCTTCTTACAAAGAGATCTTTAAAAAAAAAAACTTTAGTTTTAACTTTAGACCATGCTTAAGTGCAGAAAAGTACCAGGAATTCTTTATAACCCACACAGGCTGATATAGCCTAGAGTGGCCTTCTTGCTCCTCTGTAAAACAAAAGGAACACATATCTGAATGTCTCCCATGTCTTCTTTGTCTGTGTCCTCCAGAGTATCCTCTGGAGGTTCCCCCTTATCTTTCCATTCTGAGTGGCCACAAGGAAAGAAAAGACTGGTTGGACTAGTCATTCTTCCTTTACCGATGACACAGAAGTGTCCTGCATCCTGCTTTCCATTAGCAGAGACCAGAAAAGGAGAAGCCAATCAGACTATTCACTGAGGTGACTATGCATAAATATCCCATAACCTTGATGAAGTTTTCCCCAAATGTTACCTTGGTAGCCTTAGCCTGCCCATGTAGGTGCCTTTATCTGTTGAAACTTTGGAATAAATAGTGCACCTCAAATGCAAGGGAAGTCAGCCAGTTTTTAATGATATGAGTCTTGGGGCTCTTTACTCCCTTCAGGCTTAAACCTCTAACATTGCCCTTAAATATTCCCTCTGTCCTTTTTCATGTTTTTTCAAATGGGGTCTCAGTTTGTCTTAAAAGTAACATCATTTCTTTCCAGGCCACGTCATAGAGCTGGGTAATTTCTTTTAAGTCTGTATTTGCTCAGTTTAGCTGCCCACAGCCTGTATTATCTCTTTTAGTTCTGATAAGGGAAATAATGATAGACAACTAACTCTTGTCCAGATTCCCTTTCATTCACTCTCATAAGGGAACATTCTTGTGAGTAGGGAAGGTGCAGCATGGTGAGTAGTCACAAATAGGTCTCCTGAATAAGGAGGAAAGAGATTCTCTGAGTACTGAGGGCTACAGGAGAGATAGTTATGAATAGAGAGGTGAAAGCTTTTGGAAAGCAAAGAATTATCAGGGGATGGCCTTCTAGGATGTGTTTTTTTGGGGGGGAGTGTTTCTTAAATAAAAGAAAAGCTAAACTATGGATTTTCAATCCATTTTCCTCCTCTCCTACAGGATAGATCCAATTTTGGAATAGTATTGTAGCTAAAACTGCCCTCCTGTGCCAGACGGTGGTATCGTACATCTTTAATCCTGGCACTTGGAAGACAGAGGGAAGCTTATCTCTGAGTTTGAGACCAGCCTGGTCTACATAGTGAGTTCCAGGACAGCCAGGAATACATGGAGAAACCCTGTCTTGAAAAACAAAACAAAACAAAACAAAACAAAACAAAACAAAACAAAACAAAACGACCAACCAACCAAACACCCAAACAAACAAACGCCTGCCATCCTGTGACCAGGATTCCCTATTACCTAAGGGATATTCCAGCCATAGTGAAACTGAAGATAAAAAATGAAATACTTTCCCCTGAGGCTATGTGGGTCTAATTCATTCCACCTTTGCAGGAGGCAGGATAGCAAAGTGCCTGGATCAACTTGTAAATGGAACCAACAGCTTCAGCAAAAGTTAAGTAATCACTTCCTTACTTTGAGCCCTCTGCCTGGAGGGGTGTCTCTGACCTGGTATTGTAGTTCTCCCCAAAGATCAGTTCCCAAGTAATGAGATTAATCCTTGCTTTCCTGTGGCATGTAGTGACACTCTGTGAGGTGTCTGCTTATATCTAAGATAATTCTGGCATCTTCACTCCCCATAATAGCTAAAAGGGTCAGCCTCTCATGGGAACATTTTTGTTGCCCCTGGCTCCAGTAGGCAATTTATCTTTAAAAATGATGGCTGCCTAGCAGAAAGATCCCTGATTCTCTTCCATTCATAACCTACACAGCTTTTTTACTGCAAGATGGAGCTAACCAAAAGGGAGAACTGAGTCCCAGATGAGAACTCTCAAATGATGTTGTCTACTATCCTAGTAAGTAATAGGTTCATTTTCTCTGCCAAGAGGGTGAGTATAAAGTAAAGGTCCAAAAGGAACAGATAGACAGATAGACCTTCTGAGGAAAAGGGAATAGAATAGACATTTATGGAGCAGCTGCAATGGGAAGATCAAATTGAGAATGGGAGATGGGGAGGGATTGTGGGAGGGAATACAGGGAGAGAGAGTTAAAATTAAGAAGCATTTGAGGAATAGTATAGAAGCCTAATACAGTAAAAACTTACTAAAATATGTACATGTGAAGGCACAGGTAAAGTACACATGGGTACCCTCCCTCAAAAGTCCTGATGAAAGATACTTGGGGAACCAGAACACATCTGTGGGACTCAAAATATAACCAGGAATCCCTGAAGTACAAGAATTCCATGGGTTAAGCTGGAGAGCAAAGCTGTGCCGTATTCATCCCTTGCATTACAGCATAGTAGCAAGAGAAATAGGAAGCTTCCAGAGCCTATGAGCCAAGACATGACTCTTCATCTTATACCCACTGACCAAACAGGAGTCATCCCTGTCATTTGAAACTGCATTCATCCCAAATCTTTCTCCAACCAAAGTAAAAAAGCCAGAGTGGTATCATGGACTGGCTCCCAATAGATAGGCCTAAATAATCTGATTCTTCATGGCAGGCAACATCTTAAAGAATGATATGAGGCCTTGGCGGGGAATAAGCCTTATCATTCTTTCTCTAGGCTCCCTAACATCTAGCAAGCACACCTTGTAGACTCTGAATGGGGAGATGTATCACAGGCTAGGTTGTCATAAGCTGAAAGATAAGCATATTCAGAAGGCTCACCAACATCAAGACCCTTCTCCTCATGCAGGATCTTATTAATTTACTCAATCACGATGGTCTGTGTTGCCAGAACGTGAGAGTACTGGGATAAACCTGCTATCATTTAAACACACACAGAGAGAGAGAGACAGACAGACAGACAGACAGACAAAGATTCATTCATTTTTCAAAACTATGTATATTCATGAAGATTTGTAATAATCCATGACCAACTGAATATTTCCATATTCAGGATTAGATGTTAGAGTCAGGTACCTGTAGTACTCCAAGGGTTGAACAGTACACAGGGGACTATTTAGAGTTGTAGACCTCTGAGTCCTCATTGGAGAAGCTAAGAATCCTGCGAATCATGTACAACTTACCCTCTCTGTGATACATGGATAGCATATAGGTTCTGCTTCCTTGGGAATGGTTTGCCTTAGTCCTCTCATTGCCTACTACTGACCCCATGATCAAATTCAATCTTTTGAATGTAGCTTCCCTGCAAACACCTAAATGGGACCAAACTTTACCAAAGAGTCCATGTACAAACTAGCTTTTGAGAACCTAGATCCAGCAGCCTTTCTACCCTGGCCTGTGGCCTTCACAAAGACTTCTACAGGTCAGACACTCTCTGTTGCCCTTAGCTCCTTTGGAGGACAGATGTAGTATTATCACTCAACATATCACCAGAGGGGGCTGATTTAGATACTGGCAAAGAACAATCCACAGCTTATCTGGGTTATATAGCAAGGCATCCATGTTTTAGTGTGCAGATTCCATCATCACAGACCAAATCCCTCTCCATCACTCCTTTGCTAAGCGCAGGGAGGAAATTGCTGGTAGTTAAAGAAGATGCCCAGTGTCCTGTGAGCGTTGCAGAAAGGGAAGGCAATGAGAAGACTTGAGGGCACCCTGAATATGTGATCAATTATGTACTTTACCCTGAATATGTGACCGCTTACCTGCTTCCCCTAAACCCTGCGAGTCAGCATCCTGGGAAATTTGTCTCAGAATCCAGGGTTGGTACTGATGCAGGAGCTATGACTCTGTTGGTAGTGAGGGGAAAGCACCCATGTTCAAATTTGAAAGTTGCTCACATATGCTGTAGAGATGCTGGGGCTAAAAGAAGGGTTAGGGTTGAAAGAGTCAAACCAGAACCACTAGGATGAGAAACAAAGAGTTTGTGCAGACTGAGCATGAGACAGCCAAACTGACAATGACAGAAGGACAGGGCTTGCCGCTAGTGTCATCCAGCCTGGCAGCCCACCAGGTCCTTAGGGAAAGCACATGTGGCAGTATTGTTTTCTAATATAGCTGGGCTTCTACCGCAGCTAATTGTGGGAGTAAGTAAAGACAGCTTCTAAGACAGCCTCCCATCCCTGTTTCAGGACAGCCCTTCAACGACCATCCTGGAGTCCAGGAGAATAGGAAGAACAATTGCAGCTGCTTCTTGGTAGCCATGAGAAGAGAGATGAGTAGTAAAAGACAATTGGGCGGGATGAAATGTCAGAGGTTATAGCACCACACAATAGCTAGCAGACAGTCAAAGTCAGCAAATAACAAAGCTTTAGACAGGGATGAGCAAAGGGGCATATAGGGGAGGTTTGGATCAGCCATTACTAATCAGGTGGGCAATAGGCGAACAGGGCCAGACCATGTGGACCCTCCACTGTCTCAGCCAAGAGACTGTCTATCCCAGAGAAGTAAGCCATCTCCTAACAACTACCTCAGCCTTTCTCCAGACTCTGCCACATTCCTATTAAAAACAAAATCCACTAGATGACAGAGTTCAATGGCACTTTTACATTTTGGTGTCATCATCTACCTAGTCTGGGTAGTTTCCCTAAATTTTCCTCAGGTTCCCCCTTTCCTGAAGTTGTTCTTGGTGAAGCTTGCATCCAGAATTGTTTATTTCCTGTGTCTTCCACCTTCACAGGTGTGAGACACCAAGTTTGGGGCCAGTGCCCAAGGTTGATCTTTGATGATTGTGGATGTCCTTGGGTCACCCTAGGTCCTTGGGTCAAGCACATCTAGGCACAGAAAGTCACTTCCCCTACAAACACTATCAGAATGAGCCTGTGGCTGCTTCAGGCCCCTTGTGAACACAGCCTGTCAGGACGATCTTGCCCCGGCCTTCCCACATATGTGCCATCACACTGGACTTTTCAAGCAGCACAGGTGAGTAAGGGCACAGTGCACATCAGGGCAAATCTCTATGTGGAGCATCAGTGATGGAGTCTAAGTTGTACTGCCTTCTTAAAGCATGTGTTTTGCCATTTTGTTTGAAGGGCATTTGCATAGTTCAATTAGTCAATGGGGTTCAAGGGCCTGATGAGCTTCAGAAGGTCTTTATGTTGCTCCCTGTGGGCCAGAGCCCACAGGCAGAGTCGAACATTTCCTGAGTGGGGAGTGAGGATCGAAAGAAAATGAAACACACACAATATACTGTGGATCTGCTCAAGAAGGCTACTAGTAGAAATTGTCGCACCCATTTATGCCACAATCCCTTTTCTTAGTCAGAGCAAAGCACCTCACTACAATGAAGGGGTTCAAGGAGAAGTCAAACTTGTTTACCTGAATACCTGTCTGTGTAATCCACACAGAAATAAAACGAAGTGAACTTGGTAAAACATACAGCTTATCCCTGACTCCAGGTGAAGGCCAGAGTGAAAACATGATTTTCACTGAGAGCTCTATAACAAAGCTGCCTGACAAACAAGCAGCTATCCACATCTGCAACAGAAATTGAACAGTTCAGCCTTACCCAAGGCTAGAGAGAGGTGTCTGCTAAGCAGCAACTTGGAGCCGCTCACCCATTTGCTGCATTCCTTTTTAAAGCACTTTCTGGTCTTTGCAGTCCTAAACTGCGATTGCTTGTTCACCTCAGAGAACAAACCCACAGGCACTGCGGATTGGACACACCGTAATTTGGATGAGGTGTCAGGAGGGAACCCTTCCGGGTCCGGAATCAGAGCTGTGAGCACACGGAGTTTGAAGCTCGTGGAGTACGGAGTAGGTCTGAAGGAAAAGACTCCCGGGATGGAGGCTCGTCAAGGCTGCTGCCTCAGTTTCAGAAGGCTGCTGGGTCTGGGACCTAATGAAGACCAGGAACAACAAAATGGTCAGTAAACTTTTCTCTGGACCTTGGAGGTGTCCGGGAAGCAAATGTAGTGGCAAGACCAGTATATTTCTGCTTTCGTTACCCGTCTCTACCTGTGTCCACTCTCCAGGCTTTCCAAAGATCCCTGGGCTACGATTCTCAGATCTTTATCTGTTTTCTCTGTTTCAGATGAGAATGCGGTGGTCGTCTCAGAGGCTGGAGAGGAAGGAGGCAAGCAAGGGGTTTTACAGGGCGAGTTTTCTCAGGGTGAGCTTGATCAGGGCGAACTTGCTCAGGGTGAATTTGCTCAGGGCAAAGTTGCTCAAGAAGACCTCGCTCAGTTAAGTCCTACTCTGGAAGTCACAGGAGTAGTAAAGGAGGGAGAAAATAAAGAAGAAGAAATGGAAGAAGAATATGCTGGCATTGGTGCTTCTAGCTCCGTGGACAAGATTCACCCAATAGAAGTCCCTAGCAGCAGTGATCAGCCACAGCCTCAGCAAGAGGCTGCTATGCCTGAGGGCACCAACAGTCTACTGACTGGGGATAGGCAGCCTCCCCGGCGCCGGCCCAGGTTTACACTGTCTCAACTGCAAGATCTGGAGCGCCTTTTCCATGAGACGCGCTACCCAAGCTTGCGAGCAAGGTAAGCAGGGTGCCCTGCTTGGCGCCTGCGTCATAGGCAGTGCACCCTGGTCTGGGGTGTTCTTTGGCTCTTCCTGGCTCTCTGATTTCCTCCAGAAACAAAGCCACCCTGCTCGGACCGCCACCTGAAATTAGGTTCTGGGGTAGAGAGATAAGAGCTATGTCCATTGGGAAATAATGTTTTTGTTACCCTGTTTTAGTGACACAAGTTTGGGAAATTTAGATAATGCTTGTTCTTGTACATACGTTTCTGGAGGAATGGGTGAGAAGCCTGAGGTGTGGCTGGGAAATGCAGGAGATATTCCACCTTGTATTAAAACTTTGCTAATGGTTTTCATCACGGGTACTCTTTTAACTGATTTTCACCTTTTAAGTACATCTGTGTTTTGGGGTGTTCCGTTAAATTTGGTCCCTAAAAGAAGCCTGTTGCTAAAGCAGCCCTAAGGTCAATGTTGAGAATAGTGTCTGTGTATGTAGACATGTGCTTGCAAGGAGTATGGACCCTTAAGCATTTGAAAGCAAAATGAGCATGTCCTAACACACTTTATTTTCTCCACAAAGCCTAAATGTTGGAAATTTTTCCCTTCAGAAAGGATCTTGCAAGATGGATGGGTGTGTCCGAAGCTGATGTGCAGGTAAGTATTATGAAAAAAAAGTATTTTGCAAGGGCCCCACATCCGGTGATGTTACTGTCTAGACAGGGAAGCTCAGCAGCACAGCTGAACCTTGAAGGGCCTCCCTAAGTTGCCAGACCAGTACACAGCCCTGCTAGCTTCAAGATGATGCAAGACCTCCATCTTGTCAGGCAAGAAATCCTGACTTCCCCAACTGAAAACCTAAGATGGTGGAGTCCTTTTCCTCTCCCTTGGTAGACATAGTGTGTCTTGATGACATTCTGAAGGCCATGCTGCTCACATGCCTCAAAAAGTAAAGTAACCGTGTTCTTACCCACCTTCATCGCTGTCGCTGTCACTCTGAAAGTCTCAGAGAATCTTTTCTCTGACTCTCCTTGCTCTGGTCTGTAAAGGCAGATTCCTAGCTTAGTTATCAGACCAGTACTGGGGTCAGGGACCTCAAGCAGCCTATGGCACCATTACCTGTGTTTTGCTGGCTGTGAAGGTGCACTCTGACCACCATTGCAATCACCCCTGCCTTTTCCAGATCATATGCCCACAAGGGAAAAGGCCTGTGGACAGTATTCTGGGAAGCCAGGCAGGAAGCCTGAAGCAGGAAGAGGTGTCCTTTGTCTCATATAATGTGCTCTCTGGGTGCTCACAAAAAGCTAACAGCATGGATGGAATCCTGAGGGGCAGCCTTTGGCCTTCATATAGTTCTAACTCTCTTTGATACTTTTCCACAGCAAGGACCAGGAACAACCCATGAGCTAGATCTGCATCCTTTCCTAAGGGAATGCAATAATCATATCAATGATGGAGAGAAGAGGCAATGTTCTGGGTCTGTTCTGTGGCTGAAGGACTGCAAGTGCCATTACATGTCCTAAGGGGCTTGCTTCTTGGGGGGGTGTTTTCATTGTTTCAGTGTGAATGAAACCTGTTGCTTCCAGCATTCTGAGCAACCAGTATATGCTGAGGTACCTTTTCAACCCTTCTTGGGGTTAGACCAATAAAAATTAGTTTCGAGGCCATCAGAAGATTTAAGTGCTCCTTCTTGGGGAGTAGCTCAGTACTAGAGCACATGCCTAGCATACACCAGTCCCTTGGGTGGGTTCCAAATACATTCCAAAGTGCCAATAGAATTAACCCGGGATACAGAGTTACAGTATGTGCTCTTCAATGCCTAGTACTAAAGCATCCCTTTCTCCTGTTTGTAGGATTGGTTTAGGACCAGGAGATCCATTTTCAGAAGAAATAATAGATTGGTGACGTTCTACAGTATGCCACCTGGTCCCCAGAACAATGCTTCCTAAAGGTTTTGGAGCAGCACTTGAGTGCCATCCGTGTCCTGGAGCCAGATGAGGATGGTTTCCTGTCGTGCCACCAATGTCAGGGCCCCCTTGCTGGCCACGACAACCTTTTCTTCTCTACAATTATCTTAGCAATAAAGATGTAGACTCTCAAAATGTTGGTTCCATTGCTTTGGTGTTGCTAAATTGTGGGTATTTATATTTGAAGGAGAGTAGTCAGTCCCAGAATTGGCATTTAAGCAGAATGGCAAAGAGGTCTTGTTTCCTGAGGTGATCCAGGGAAGCTGGAATCATTTTGACATGCTCTGCCTCTGTGAGATCCAGTTCCTTATTAGGACAGATAGGTTGGGAAAGTTCCCAATGAGAGGACAGCGTGTTTCTAGACATGTCTGGTCCCACCCACACTGCAGTAGGTCCCAGAGGCTAAAGCCAGGTTTGATGGGCTGGAAGAATGGGAACGTTATGTGTGCTGCCCTTCCTCTCTGTGGGCCTGCAGGGCACGAGGAGCCACATTGGCAGGAAAGGGAGAGGAGTATCTATCCATCCAGGCCTGAGGATTCTCTCTCATTTCCTCCATTCCCGCTGAGGGAGCACATGGTCCCACCCTCGCCTGTTCAGACAACTTGACTGCTGTGTGTCCTGTCTGTATTTTGTCACCTGCCTGGTGGAACCCCCAGTCCTCAAGATTTAGTACTTTTGGTGACCTTTGCTTCTATTCAAAGTGTATAAGCAAGGATGGGTGCTTAGCAGTGTTCCAGAATACTCAGTGCATAGAGAATTCGAAGCACCCTTTCCTTCCAT
Source organism: Meriones unguiculatus (assembly GCF_030254825.1). NCBI lineage: Eukaryota > Metazoa > Chordata > Mammalia > Rodentia > Muridae > Meriones > Meriones unguiculatus. The sequence goes on along the minus strand of NC_083369.1, from coordinate 77,146,520 downwards.
ATGGGAAGCTGCTGGTCCCAAGAAACAAAGTTCATCTTAGTGAGAGAAAGAGACGTGACCTATTCTTAGAGCCCCACACTTAGGACACAATCTTGTCCCAATATCCCCATCTCCAGTCCTTGCAAACCATAGTGTACTTTCTCTCCTGTGAATATGAGAGCTCCAGGAGACTCATCAGCTTGCAGGCACATGATGTCTTGCTTTTGTGTCCATATGATGTCTCCCAGCATGGTGATTTGAGGGTCCTTCCTACTGTAGCATGTCTCAGAATTGCACTACAGGCAGGTTCATGTCCCTGAACCTGAGGTCACCGCACTTGTCATGTCTAGTCCAGTTAATCACATCTCCTGGCTCTACCAATATTCTTCCAATCTTCCTCAAATTTCCCTGTGCCTTGTGAGCAAGGGGTATGACAGAAATGTCCCATTCAGACCTGAGTCCTCCACTGTGTTTTACTTGATGCACATTGTCTAGTTGTGGGGCTCTGTACTGACTCCCCATACTGAAAGCAAAATTTCTTCTGAGCTTTCCAGGAGACATTATGAACATGGCAAAACCTGGCAGGCCCCAGCAGCCTTGGATCCCCTGATTTATCTTTGCTCCTCCTCTAAAGGAGTACAGCTCCTGCCCTCAGGTTGTGCATGCCTCATTGAGCTCCACACTTCTCCCCTACCCCATGGGTATTTGTGATACCCTGAGAACTCTTCTTAGTCTTGTAGGGGTGGGGAAGGGGAAAGCAGTGGTCTCTGGATCTTCAGACTGTTTGCAGGGACTCTGAGCTCCTGACTGCTTCCACCTTCCACTTTCTCCTTTGGAAGACCACCTCTACACCAGGGAGACTTCCTCCTCCTTCCTCACCCCCACCCCCTGCTGTTACTGCAGCTGCCATGCCTCCCAGGGCCCTAGCTCCTAACTGACTTCCTGATGGTATGTTGCAATCAACCCTCCTAAGAAAATGAACACATTCTCCAGGTGGGGCTCACACTTGAAAAATCAGAGTAAGAGACATTGGTTCACTGGGGGAAATCTGGAATCAGCAGAGGAAAGATCCTGAGGCTAAAGTGTGATGTTCCAGCAAAGGGTTAATGTCCTGAGTTCCATTTGGACACTTGCCAACAATCTTTCAAGTACAAACTGCGGGGTCCAGACTGACTTGAGTGCCAGGCTGCCACATCCAGTGGCATCAGTCATCCTACTTGGGCTGAGGCTCCGTAAAGTGACCCTGGCGTTGTCGTAGGTCCTCATCCACCTACTGTGAATTGTCATCCCGTGTTCTGCCCTGTGGAATGGAGATGTGCCTTTGACTCTGCTCCTGGGGAGACATGAGGAAGTGTGGCCAAATATATACTAAACCCAGATGAAGTGATTGAGCTGTTTGTTTCCTGTGTCCCAACCAGCTCTCCCTTATCACGAAACATTTCACCTCAATTTTAAATGTCGTAGGTCTTCAGGAGCCTTGCTGTGAGGTAAAATGTTCCGTTTAGAGGAAGTTTTTACACAGCCTGCGTACCGAGCAGCAGGGCCAGGTCAGGTTGAGACATGCTCTAGGTGACCACATGCCCGCCCTCAGGTTCTGACTGGCCTTCCTTCCATTTAGATGAGGTGTCACTATGCTCTAGGTCAGAGTGCTGTGCAAGGGACCATTTTGAGTGTGTCTCTGAGAGGTCACTTTCATAAAACATGGAGAGAACTTGAGGGGGGACCCATGTTGAAAGGGTTTCTTGGATTCTGATGGGCTGAGTACACTTGACTGTTTGGGATATGTGTCTAAGGGAAAGAGATTTCATTGACACGTAGGAGGAGGGAAGCCTTTCTGCTATTCCCTGAAGAAATTTGATAAATATTTCTCCATCCATATAACACTTCTTCAGGAAGGTGCCATGGTCTGCTTCTGGTGGCCTACCTTGGGGATTTGGAGTTACTGAATTCAGAGCCACCACTGGCAGTGGCTCTGACTCTCTTACTGCTGGATTTGCCGTTAAAGAACTTTCTGCCACCAGAGAGCACTCTGAAAATCCACCAAACTAGGGTCAATCTTCAGCTACTGGATCTTTCTCTGAAGCCATTTTAGCCAGAAGGAGCAATGTTCCATGCCCTTCCTTCACAATAAGAACTGGTTTATTTCTTCCAAAACAGAAACGACCTGCTTCACTGAGCTAATAGGCACAATTATTCAACAAGGTCTTCATATTTCTAGGCATTGCTGTTCATATTTACAGGTTGAGCTAATTATCCTGGAATAAACTTAGAATTCCTGTCAGCTGTCCAGCCATCCTACAACTCAATACACAGCTAACCCTAGAGCTGTAGTAGCTGTTTCTTTGGAATTAATGAACTAATCATGAGCCCAGGCATTTCTGTGCACACCTGTGCTCCTTGAGAGGCTGAAACCCTAGGATAGGGCAACTGTAGGCCAGCATGATGTAATAGTAAGTAGGGGACAGTGAGGTTCAGGCTAGCCAGGGTCCATGTCAGACTGTCAGAACACAAAGCAAAGAAACAAACCAAAAGAAAATGTTGCATTTTCTGCCTCAGGTCCTATTAGCACCCTCACCCTAACCTGCAGCAACCTGCAACACCTTCGCTGAGAGCAGTCACTCCTCCACAAGACCTGCACACAACTTCTACTTCTTGTTTACTTCCTCAATGTGTCTATGGTGCCTCCTCTGCCCAGGTATTGTTTGAACACACCCTCAACCCTACGTGGTTTACCTGCAGTACAACATGAGGAGCGCAGGTCCCTATGCATGGCAGCACTTGCAGAGCTGAGAAGTACTAGGCAGGACATTGCACAAGGACCCTGATGCAGATTCTTTACAGCAATCCTGAGGAGTTCAACTTTTTCCAGGGTGGCATTGGGTGACTTGTGGTGGTGTGCTGGCCAAACACTGTGAGAAATAAGATCAAGATTCTTCTGTTGAAGGTGGGTTTCTGTGACTGGCTTGTGCATTCAGAGTCCTTGAAGACTCTTGCATACACACAGAGACATACAGAGGTGACCCCACCCACTGAAACTCATGTCAGGCAACATATGAAATGTGCAATCCGGAATCATGAGAAATTCTCCAGTAGTTCACCCGAGGCTGGTGTACTTACTGTGATTTTCACTCCTTCCCAATACTGCACGTTAATATCAACATGCATTCTCCCTTAGATCCTTTCCCAGGGTCTTCTGTAGTGACCCTGAGTAGTGGCCAGGGCAATCGGAGGGATCTGAGCAGGTGTCCCACAAGTAAGATTCAGTGTCAGGTAGAGCCTGCTAACACCACCTCCCCCTCCTCCACAAACCATCCTATGGGCCATGGCCTATTCCTTCCTCACTTCAGAGGCCCACTCGCTGGGACAGGAAGCAACCAGAGAGCCAATGGCAGTCTTGAAACAGGAGGACCTGAGCCCTGTGGCCCTAATCTGCTGAAGGCTCCCAGGGTAAGGTTGCTGCCAAAGACCACAGCAAAGTAGTGGCTTCTAAGCTTCTGAAGAGCTTCAGCCTTGGAGCACCTCCATGATGACAATGAATACTACTACTGTCTTCTGGAGGACTATGAAGAGGACAATGGCCCTCACCCTGAGCAGCGGGCCACAGCTGCAGTAGGTGGTGGTGTCTGTGAAGAAGCTCAAAGCATGGATGACACTGAGAACCAACAGGGCAACCTGAACCAGGGAGGCCGTGTGAGCCCTGGGAACAACCTGGGTTCTGAAGGTGACCACAGCTTCCAGGAGCCCTTGGAGCTGAAGCCAGAGGACCCAGCCCTCCTTCTGGCTGAGGTTCCAAGGCAAGGTTGTCTCAGGAGGCACTAGATTCTGTTCCACTTCACACAGGGGCAGGAGCAAGAGATGGAGAGTGTTTTTCCAAGAAACCCAGTACCCAGATGTGCTCACAAGGTCCGTGGTTGGACCTGACCTCCAGGGCCTGGCCTTCATGCTGACCTGACCTTTATCCCTTCTAGACCTTGTCATCCCCATTAATTTCCAAGCCATAGCTACTCCTACCACATAATGGAAGTGGGAAGTTGCTCTGTGGTATCAAGGTCAGTATCTCCACAGAGTGGAGACATGAAACAGGTGTGCTCATTTCTCATGCCTTCTTTATCTCGTTCTCAATACTGGTGCAACTGGGATAAATGAACCATTGCCGTCCTCGACTACTCTGATGCCTTAGAAATCTCCTCTGTTAAGTATCTTCATGATAGGCCTGGCAGAGCTCTAGCAATCGTTTTTTTCTTGACAAACTATTGAAGAGCATGTCTGATTGCATGCGGGTTGATGCCCCAGGTCCCGCCTCTGAGAAAAAGGTATCAGACGGGTCTGATGCTCTTTGGGTGGATGACACCTAAATGAACATCAGTACAAAGTCCCAATTTATTTCTAATATCAGAGATCAGACCTCTACTCTTGCCTGATGCGTCTAAAACAAAAAGGGGGAACTGTAGAGAGCTGCGGAATGCTATGCCTTAAAGATGGAGCTGGTTTCCGCCTTCCACCTTCCCGTTGGTGAGTGCTCTCTGTCACGAACAATTCCACATTTGGCTAAGGCTGAGGATCTGGCTTGCTTCCATGTATGTGGACCTATCTGCATTGCCCCCGTGGCATGCCTGGGTTGGCTACCCAGAGGCTATTTAAGCTGTGGGCTGGCTTTCCCCAGGGTCAGATGATTGTTCAAGGTCCCTGAATAAACTGCATTGAAAAAAAAATTTCCCCCCTTTCTTGCACCCCAGAACCTGACAATCTCTTCCTCCCCTGTTTAAACAGGAGCACTCTTTTGATGCCTGTCACCCCACAGCTCTCTGGGCTTTTGCCAGCATCAGATTTAGCATTGTTCTCAGGCTTTCATCTGGAGACTCTGTTGGTGTTGAGATCCCCTTGGATGTGCATGTCTATGCATAGAGGCCACCACTGCTTTAGAATTCCACCTCTTGGGAGTTCAGTGTTGGTTTTGCCTTTGGACTAAGGGGTGTGAGTGGGTGTTTCCTGGACTGTCACAATTTAGCTCTAGGCTTCTAAAGTCTTTGGTATGGAAACCCTGAAATGGAGTCATGGAGTGAGTCTTTTCAAAATCAGCTGTTTTCCCCATCTGGTGTCTGGGTTGCGGTTTCCTCCCACAGGCTAGGAGCCTTCCATTTTCTCTCCTCCCTCACCAACCAAAATCAAGGAGTTGAGCAGGAAGAGAAAAACTGACAGGAACACACAGTGTGTCCAGCCTCCTAATTTTCTCATAACTTGACTCTTGATCTTGTGCCTTTCTCTACCCAGGGGGCTGCTTGCCAGAAGCATGAATGTGCCTGAAACCAAGGTGAAGGTCAGTAAATCTGAGAAAGCATGGGATGGGGCTGTCCGTCTGTAGCAGGCCTGAGGCCCTGGACTGAGTTTCCCTGGGTCTTTTCAGGAGGTGTACATTTGTTTTCTTTGTTATGAAGGCAGTCACTGCTTTGTGATTGGGTGACACATAAGCTAGTGCTAATTTCCCATTTTGGGGGGCGATGTGGTTGCATGGTGGAAACAGAAAACCAAAGCAACCACATGCTGCTGAAATTCTGTGTGCGAGCCAAGTTTTCTACACAGCACACACTGTATAACTATATTAGAATCCACGCCTGTGCATGCATGCATGTTTAGCTTGGAATTCCTGTTCACCTCCTGGGATCTCATTGCCCCTCACAGGGAACTTCTGTGCAGTCAGGTTGGGGCTGTGGATGCTGTTGCATCAAGTGGATGCAGGAGGAACGAGGGCCACCAAAGGGTTCAGTTGCACTGAAGTACTAAAAAGAAGTCAGTCATGCACCCTTAGCTGAAGGAAAAATTACTAACTGTTGGGGACAGGTGAATCATTTGCCCATAGGACCCTGGCTTGGATTAACTGGGGTGTGGTAAGGTGAGACAGACATGGGACTAGAGCTTACCAGCCCAGGTGGCAGGCCTTCCTCCACTGTGAGACTGCCTAAGTTAGCAGCACTCATTTTTAATGTGGGGGATTGTTTTCCGTTCAGAGGTTTTCTCCATGTGAACACATACCACAGCTGTCCCAAAAGCAGTAGAAGAGGGCAAGGAGTAATGCCCTAGAAACTCGTCTAAGGAATGAAACAATCAAAGCCAGTGACACTGAATTAATTAGAGGGGAATCAACTTGGGTGACTATGATAACTTGGGTACCTTGGAAATCACACATAATGTCCCCTTGTTTACCTGAGTCTGTTCCAGAGCTTAGCACAAGGCTGTTGCTCTTCCTGTGAGATCTGAAGCAGCAGGCATGCTGTGACTTTTTTACAGTCATCGTTGTGGCTGCTGTTTTCAGTTTTGTGTGAGGGAGGCAGGAATACATAGAGTAGATTCATGTACTCCAACACTTAACACAGCCTGCTGGCATCTGCCCAAGGCATTTGAGCATCTCAATAACACCTTCTGCTGTGTGCTTTTGAATGCCAGTGACAGATATCATGTCCTTCATGAGGAAAAAGTAAGTTTCTCTATATCCTTGGCATTTGTGTCACAGTAACAGTAAAGATAAAATGTTCACAGCATTTCTTTCTCGGTTGTAGACTGTAGATGCAAACTGTTCCCCAAGTAAGGTTCCTACAGACTGTCGGAGAGGTCTTCTTGCTTGAGGTGGCAAGAAGCTCCTGTCATCACAGTTGTTTCCTAGTCTCACTTTTTTGCATGAAATGGGCCTTCTTTGTTGTCTCTCCCCCGTGCTCTGCTCACCCTCATTCTCACCAAGTGGAAACAGAAACATGTTCAGGGAAGGCCCTCATTGACCCCAGTAGGTGGTCAGTGTGTCTTCAGTTACTACTGCCTCCTGCTTATGCTCATAAGGTCAGTACAGCCATGGGTCTGAAATTCTTGATTCCATTCATGGGATGCATGGGAGGAGGCACAAGAACATCCATCTTCACTGCTTGGAGTTCTGCTCACTGCCTGCCCCTACCGCCTTTCTGTGGAGCACACATGGAACCAAGAGCCATTTTGGACGGAACAGGATCATCCATGCCTTCCAGGCTACAGGGAGGCATTCTTCCTTCTTTCTTCTCCCAATGCTGAGCTGTAGAGGTATATTTGCACATAATTGTGAATCACATATTGCTGAACTTTGTAAATTGAATTAGGTCCATTCCTCAATGCTGTACAGGGAAATGGAGACATCAGAACTGGTTAGAGGAAATGAAGATGGTTTTTGTTTTGAGTGAGGTGGAGCTGGAATTCATCACATCCAGAGTGACTGAAATTCTTTTCTAGCCTCTAACTTTTATGTGGTCAGATAACAGGCATGAGAGAAAGGGCCAGCTAGTGGCCTTGGGCAGTTCCAGGGATGTAACCCAGGCATTTATGCATGCCAGGAAGCCAGGGTGCCTAAATATTCCCACATCAATAAGGAACTGCCTGTGCATATGCTAGTAATTTGCGGTGCTTCTTGTCCCATACACTGACCAGAACATGTTGGAAAGGTGGCTGTCATGAGATCCGACTAGCTACATGTCACTGAAGGGCCTGCTGCCTGACAGTTCTGGAAGGAGGACCTGGGCATAAAGGCTTGCTCTTCGCCTTTGACTGTTCAGAGAAGACATGAGAAGTGTGAGTGTGTGCGCATGAATGGGGCTGGAGAGATGGCTCAGCAGTTAAGAGCACTGACTGCTCTTACTGAAGACCCAGGTTCAATTCCCAGTACCCACATGGCAACTCACAACTGTCTGTAACTACAAGATCTGACACCCTCAGACAGACATACATGCAGGCATAACATCAATGAACAATAAAGTATATATAATATATGAAAATTATTATTCTTATATATAATCGCTGCATATACGTGCTTATATACACATGGAGTAAAAAAGAAGCAAACAAGTGTTTGTGTTCAGGAAAATATGAGGAACGTCAGCAGAGATATGACAATTCTCACAGCTTTCACCTGCACTTCTCAAAGAGTAAACAGTATTCAGCAGCAGCCTTGGTGAGGATGAGCAGCCATCTGCTCTCTCTGAGCAGTCAGCAGGCCCTGCAGCCCTGCCCAAGCTCCTATAATTTAAGGAGAGCATGAGAAAGGCTGAGTTAAGCAGCTCCGTGGATGTTCCAGAAGGAAAAAAAAAACATAGGCCAAATAAAGGAAAAGACAAGAAAAAGACAATCTAGGTCTCAACTCCCAGCATGTAGGGTCTCTTGCAGCAAAGTCTAAGTATGGCCTTGGATTTCTGATCTACCCTCCCCTACCTGCCAAGTGCTCTGATGACATGTGCACCATTACACCCAGCTTGTTTTTATATACATTTAAAATTTTTTTAAAGTGGAAACAATATATTCACGTTTATTGCACTTAAATGTATGCATGCAGAAAGAGCAGTTCTAAAGGGGACATGTCAAGTCACAGAGAGAGGGTTCTTTGATGGGATTAGTAGTCACGCTTATCTAAGGATCTATGGCTAATGTTTATAATGTAGAACTGCTAGTCTATCAAAGTGACGGCAGTAGATTCTCCTCTAAGGTCCATGACGCCACTAGCCCCGGGGTGCTGGTTGGGTTTCTAGTACCAGGGATGATTTTCATCCTGTGGTTGACCTCTCAGAGTCCAGATAGACAGCTGTTGGTTACCACCAACTTGTGAGTGTCGCTTCTTACACCTCTATGCATATTTCATGCCGGTCATTGCTGAGGTTCAAAGGTGGTGTGGTCAGGTGGGTAGTACTGTTACTTGCTTCCCTCCCTTCGCAGCTTGCATTGCACGTTCTTGTAGCATGGAGGCTAGACACAGAAGGGGACTTTCATGCTCCCCCCAGCTGCTCTATGGTGTCTTCAGCAATAGGGATTCACCTTCAACCTCTGAGTGGCAGCCAAGGGCAGCAGAAGTCGTCTGTATTTTGGGAGCCGTCTGCATCCCGAAAGCCCTCAGCAGCCATTCAGAAGGACGCTTCTTGGATCTGGTGCTGGGGTCATTGTGAGTTTTTTGATAATTTTGTAAAATGCATGTTGATCATATTCCCTCCCCACCCTCTGGCAAAGCCTCTCAGAGCCACTCACCCCTTCCTACCCAGCCAACTTTGTGTCCTTTAATTTTGTTCTTAAATTAGCCTCATCAAGTCCTCCTTGTGCTGCCCCTGCACTCTTGGCTGTGCAGAAATCCACTGGAACATGGTCAACCTGTCAGGGACTGTACTTTAAAGGACAGCTGACTCTCCCTTCCCCAGCAGCTAGCAATTGCAAATGGCTTGTCAGCAAGATGTGGGACTCATGCCTAACTCCACATTTGTTTCCTCGAGCTTACACAGACCTCAGACATGTCACAACTGCTGTGAACTTGCATGTGCAAGTGTCCTCTCTGCTGTGTCAGGAAACAGGTTCCTTCTGTTATTCACTGCCACCCTCAGCTCTCTCTCTGTCTCTCACTCTGTCACACACACACACACACACACACACACACACACACACAGAGAGAGAGAGAGAGAGAGAGAGAGAGAGAGAGAGAGAGAACACAGAGTGGCCAGGGCTGTGCTCCTTCTCAGAGTGGAGCAAATGCCCACAAAATGGCTGCTGCCAGACAAACCATGATTGCAAACTCAGCTGATAACAGCGCTGAACATCCTGTGCCTAAAAGACACCATACCGGGTTTTCATTTAACACTCCCTCAGTGAAACGACTGGACTTATACTTGAGTGGTTAAGAGGGTGGGTTAGGTTTTTGCCACTCACATGGGACACCTACACACACATGCAAATACCTGTACAGACACATGCACACTCATGCACCTCACTAAAATTAAATAAATAAATAAATGAAACTAATCATAAGAAAACAAAACGTCCTGATTAGTAATAATCTCAGTTCTTATCTTCAATTACATTATTTATTTGTCTCTGTTCAGCTCTGGAAAATTACATTCAAATTCTCATAGCTTCATTCAGGTTTTCCATCTCCTTTATTTTAGAAACGCTTCCCAAACTTTCATAATCTTCATCATAATATTATAACTTAGGCTTGACCAACTGCAATTGTTAAATATATGTTTATATTTAATATAATTTTTGATATATTCCAAACTTTAATTCCATCATATTGAATGATTATATATATATATACATATATATATATATATATATATATACATACTTTTATTGTGTGGTACACTTATTACACAGATTTACAACAAGCTTTGTAAACTTCATATTATTTGCTCATTACTTTTCATAAACTGCCAAGTATCCACTATTCAAGTGTACCTTAATCTTGCTTTGTAAAATCAAAAGAGTTTCAGTCTGTCTGTCTTTGTTTCTCTCTCTGTTTCTCTATCTCTGTGTCTGTCTGTATGCCTCTCACACACACTTTCTCTGTGTGTGCACATGTGTGTGTTTTATGCACACTTGGGTACACATGCTTATGAAGGCCAAGGTGAACTTTAGGTATTGTTTCTTAGGTGACATCAAGAGTGGTTTTTGACAGAGGACCTCTTACTTTTCTGGATCTCTTCAAGTGAACAAAGCTGGCTGGAGAAGGAATATGATTTTGGAATACTAAATAAGATAGTGTCAGTGAACCACATACAGATGTTTTTGAGGAAATAGTTGATGATAGTTGATGATATAACCTTCTCATGCTATGTTTGGTTTTGCTAAATGTACAAGAAAGAAAGTGCAACAAGTGGAGGGCCTGGATGACGGATGGAGACAGTTTTTAGCCAGAAAGAGTCAATGGGGGGTGTCAAACATGTGAAAGTGGCTGATATTGGCCATCTGCCAGTGATTATGGGTGCTACGACTAAGGAGACAAAAGCATGTATAAGAGAGTAGCAGGGTGCCAGGGGCAGAGAGTACTAAAGCAGCCCTGGAGTAACACAGAAGGGAGGCAGCCCACAAGATTTGCATGGCAGCTATTCATCCAGGGTCAGCTTGGTAAGCCAGGGCCACTGTATGAAAGAAGAGCGAGGCCCTGCAGGGTCTTAGTACCCTGTATCCACTGCAGTGGGGTTCACCTCCCATGACTAATAAACAGCTCCTGGTGTGGGACTGCTTGCCCAGATTAATGCCTCTAACGGTATGTAAAGAGGTTCACACTCAGTTGTGAGGGCTGGGGCCTGGGCACTCCTCTTCATTTCTTTTATGCAGCTTATGAATGGACTGAAGGCCTCCATATCTGCTTAAACCACATAGAAACAGTAGCTATGAAAGTGGTAGCTTTGCCAAGCTTTTGTCAGGAGTCACCCACAAACTTAGGAAAGAGGGAGGGAAGGGAGGGAGGCAGGGAGGGACAGAGAGACAGACGGAAGGAGGTAGTGAGGATGAGAGGGAAGGTGAGAAGGAAGGAGGGTCTTAGAAACAGAGATAGAGAACAAAACTGAGAGACCAAGAGACACTGAGGGAGATCCAAATAAGGAACCATTACAAGAAAGATAGAAAAGCCAAGTGGGCCCAAAATGACCATCAAAAATTCTTAAAAAAGGTGAGAAATATTTTTTAAAAAAATGTGATAATGGAAAACTGACTCTTTTTTTTAAGACAATAGTAACTTAATTATGGATGAGACTATTTTGTCTACCTTCCCTTTCCATTTCACGGCCCCCATTGAAAACTAACATCCAAGGGTATATATGGACAATATAAACTGTACTTGATTTAATTTTTAAAAAAAGCCAGAATATCCAGGCATGGTAGTGCACATCTTTAATGTGTAACCAGCACTCAGGTTGGCAGAAGCAGGTGGATTGCTGTGAGTTTGAGTCCAGCCTGGTCTACAAAGTGAATCCAGGACACCCAAGGATACACAGAGAAACCCTGTCTCAAAAAACCAAAGGAAAAAAAGATGTTTGGGGATAGATCTTGAAGGAGTTGGGGAAGGCAGTGAATATGATTAAAATATATTATGTGAAATAACTAATAAAATGATAAAATTATACACACACACACATATGCTTATAACATACACACTAATGGGAAAATGTGTTCAAATTGTTTGTTCTATAAGTTTGTTAGAGTGACACAATAGATGTCACAACCACTCTAAAGTGAGGCTGAATGCCTCGAAACCGAAGTATGTTTATTGCTTGGAGAGCAGACCAACAGTTCTCTATGCAGTTACACAACTACAGTTAGGTCCCCAGAGACTCCTCCTCCGGCTTCCACCAGTCCATGCCCGAGCAGACAGGGGAAACAGGCAGGATATTGACTTCAGGTTCCATGCTCAGAGAGGTAGTCATCACATTGTTCTTTTACTTGTGTGTGTGTGTGTGTGTGTGTGTGTGTGTGTGTGTGTGATTACATGTGTACACGTGATTGATGCATGTGTTTGTGGGTGAATGCACATATATGTGTGTGTGTAGGTGCACATGTCGCACTGTGTATGGGTGGAGGGAGGTCAGAAGACAAGTTCAACCTTGGATGCCCATCCTCACATTCTGCATTGTTTAAAATAGAATCCCCTTGTTTTTCTGATACATACAACAAGCTGGATTTCCTGTGATTTTCTTAGCACTTTTTTGTATCTCACCTTAGGAACACTGGATTATAAATGCTTACTACCCAGCTTTTTATGGGCTGGGGGGATTTGAACTCAGCTCTTCATGACTGCATGGCAAGCATTCTACACACTGAGCTATCTCTCTAGCCTCCTCATACTGTTGTTTCTCAGTGTGAGAACCTGCTGGAACGATAGGGAGTCCTTATTAGAAATGCTTGACAGCTCAAAATAAACTTAGGAAAATGCAAAAAGCCAATATTCACCTTTTTATTTTTTCAAAAATAAATCACTGCAAAAATATGTGTCATCCACATTAAACCTCTTAGAAGAAAAAGTGGGGAAGAGCCTTGAACTCATTGACACAGGAGACAACTTCCTGAACAGAACACCAACAGCACAGGCTCTAAGAGCAACAATCAATAAATGGGACCTCATGAAACTGAAAAGCTTCTGTAAAGCAAAGGACACTGTCATCAGAACAAAACGACAGCCTACAGATTGGAAAGGATCTTCACCAACCAAAGGATCTTCTGACAGAGGCTAACATCCAAAATATATAAAGAACTAAAGAAGTTAAAAATCAACAGATCAAGTAATCCAATTAAAAAGTGGGTTACAGAGTTAAAAAGAGAATTCTCAATAGAGGAATATTGAATGGCAGAAAAACACTTAAAGAAATGCTCAAGTTCCTTACTCATCAGGGAAATGCAAATCTAAAGGACCCTGAGATTTCACCTTACACCCATCAAAATGGCTAAGGTCAAAAACTCAAGTGACAAAACACGCTGGAGATATGTGGAGAAAGGGAAAGCCTCCTCCATTGCTGGTGGGAATGTAAACTTGTCCAACCACTTTGGAAATCCATTTAGCACTTTCTCAGACAATTAGAAATAGTGCTACCTCAAGATCCAGCTATACCACTCCTAGCTATATATCCAAAAAATGCTCCAGTCCACCACAAGGACATTTGCTCAAACATGTTTGTAGCAGATTTAATTTTAATAGCCAGAAGCTGGAAACAACCCATATGCCCCTCAATTGAGGAATGGATACATAAATTGTGGTATATTAACACAATGGAATATTACTTAGCAATTAAAAATCATGTAATTTGCATCCAAATGGTGGGAACTAGAAAAGATCATCCTGAGTGAGGTATCGCAGATGCAGAAAGACACACACAGTATATACTCCCTCATAAGTTAATATTAGACATATAATATAGGATAAACCTACTAAAATCTGTACACCTAAAGAAACTAATCCAGAAGAAGGAATCTGGCTAAGATGGTAAATCATCACTCAGTAAGGAAATGAGGATGTACATAAGAAGAGGGAGAAAACAGGGAATAGGACAGGAGCCAACCACAGAGGGTCTCTGAAAGACTCTACCCTCTAGGGTATCAAAGCAAATTGTGAAACTTATAGAAAAACTTTGTGCAGAGTGCAGGGAATCTTATGAAAGAAGTAGAAAATAGTAAGACCTGGAGAGGACAGGAGCTCCACAAGGAGAGCAACAGAACCAAAAAATCTGGGCACAGGGGTCTTTTCTGAGACTGATACTCTAACCAAGGACCACTCATGGAGATATCCTAGAACCCCTGCACAGACGTAGCCCATGGCAGTTTGGTGTCCAAGTGTGTTCCCTAATAATGGGAACAGGGACTGTCTCAGACATGAACTGATTGGCCTGTTCTTTGATCACCTCCCCCTGAGGGAGGAGCAGCCTTACCAGGCCTCAGAGGAAGAAAATGCAGCCACTCCTGATGAAACCTGATAGACTAGGATCAGAAGAAAGTGGAGGAAGACCTCCCCTATCAGTGGACTGGGGAGGGCCATGGGTGGAGAAGAGAGAGGGAGGGTAGGCTTGGAAAGGAGGAGGGATGGAGCTACAGGTGGGATACAAAATGAATAAACTATACTTAAGGAAAACATAAATAAAAATAAATCACTGCAAAAAAATCTGTGTCATTTTAAAAGTCAGTTAACAAACTAAATGAGTACATCATCTAAATACAGCTAGTGCCATCACCTCTGGTGTTTACTTATTTAGCTCTCAAGATGGCCCCTCAAAGGCCACTATGTCCTTACTTCTGAGACATTTCTTACTCTGATTTCTTTGTGTTTTTAACACAGCCTGATTCCCTGCAGGTAGGCAAGAAATGCTCACCGCATCCAGAAAGGTCATTAAAAGATCGATTTTCAAACACAGGAAACATTGAGGAAGGCAGCACAAGATTGTCTCCAGATGACTCGGGAACAGAGCCCCAGTGTAACCTGCTTAAACCAAATTCCAAAGGGGGGATTTGAGCCAACCACAGCCATTTATGTCATTAATCATGGCTTAGTATATAGGACCAGTTACAGTCCTTAAAGCTTGTATTTTTGACCCATGTCATGACCTTGCCGCCAAGCAGGGTAAAACCTCCCCCAAGAGCAAAGGTGGAATTGACCAATTCAAGCTTGTAATTATAAAGTGCCTGCTAGTAAGAGCTTCAAATAACCCCACCTGGGTCTGTGCCTTTGGGAGATGGGGCAATCAGATAGGGGTCTTTGTAATTGTGTCAGGAATTCTGTAGAATATTTGAGATAGCTGGTGCAAGCTTTAGGATAATTTGGTGGATGCTAAACAGATGTCCCTGGGCTCAGGGCAGCTTGGGTAGCAAGAGGGAGTCAAATTACCCTAGTCCCAGTCTCCTTGCTGACCACTAGGAAGAGTACTCACAAAGAGAATACTAAAGAACTTATCATTAAAACTAATAGCAATTTTAAACACAGTTTAACACCTGCTCACTCTGAGGGAGAGGCTGGTCTGTTTCCTTTGCCTAACCAGGACCTCTGTGTAGTATGGGCCTGTCCAATGCTGGACCTGGGCTTGCAGTTAGCAGTGGTCCTACAGCGTGTCTGGGAGCAAGTAAAGTACTGAGGGATGTGGAAAGCTCTAGGCTGAGAGTGCACCCTGGCTAATAGTGTGACTGGGTTGAATCCAAGAGTGTTAACATAGTGTGACAGGTAATACTGTCAGCCTCCCACCATCTACAACTACCCAAGGAGGTTTGGTCTCTGGACATACCTGTAAGAGTATGTGTTGGCTATTTCTCTAATGCTGTGACAAAACACCAAGCCCAGAGCACCTTAAAAATAATTAATTTTGGCTTAGGTTATAATCTGCATGGTTTGAGATTGACCTGACTGAGATGACATGGAATGAAGAAATCACAGACACATAGCAAAAACGTGAGATTGAGTGGGTTGAAGACTCTGGTGGAGATACACTACCAACAGCAGCAGCCAGTGAAACTCAGCACACTCATTTCACACAGTCTCAAGGAGGAGGGTTATCAAACATCAGTATGGGAGCTCTGTAGGGGAATAGTCTCAGGCTCCAGTCATCTGAGAGATGGAAGCTGTGCTTTTCTACACACTGTCCACACCCATACTAGGGCTACAGGAAGAAGGCCTTATGGTTTACCATGGGTCTGAGGCACTGAGGTCCATGACAGGTCATCCTCATGTCAATAATGCATATTCACTTGGGACATCGTCAGCTCCTGAGAGGCTTCCAATTCAAGGGGGATAAGAGTCTATGATGGCAGAGCAGAGGCACAGTTGTTGGAGCAGGAAGCTGAGAATTCCCATCTCCAAACATCAAGCATGAAGCAGAGAGAGCAAAATAGAAGCAGGTGAGGCTTTCTCCTTTCAAAGCCCAACCTCAGTGACATACTTTCTCCAGAAAGTGCACACCTTAAGTAGCACCTCCAACTGGGGACCAAGTATTTAAATGGCCTTGCCCCCAGGGACATTTCTCACTCCAGCTACCACAGGGATTGCATAAATTAAGTTAACTGATGTGGGAAGACCCACTTCAACTGTGGGTGACGCAGTTCCATAAGTTGTGGTCCTGAGCTAAACAAATAAAGAGGCAGTGAACTGAGAACAAGCATTCATCAGGCTTTTCTTCCTGCAATGTGATCAGCTGCTTTGAGTGCTTCCCATCATGTCTTTTCACGATGGGCTTCTTAGATGCATGACCCCAAACAAACCTGTCTTCAAGTTGCTTTTATCTGGGTATTTTGTTATGATAATCAGGTGCTAGAATGTGGGAGGCGTCCTAAAGAACTGCTGCTCTTCAGTCTCTGGGAATTAAGAAGTAGTTCTGAACACCATCAAGGG
This sequence comes from Meriones unguiculatus, assembly GCF_030254825.1. NCBI lineage: Eukaryota > Metazoa > Chordata > Mammalia > Rodentia > Muridae > Meriones > Meriones unguiculatus. The sequence goes on along the minus strand of NC_083369.1, from coordinate 77,129,917 downwards.
TTCCTCAGCAACAGTGTAGATGAACTCGTCCCTGAGAATGAGAGTAAACAAGCAAAAAGCAACCACTCTCTTCTTCTATGTCCTTTTGTTCAGGCTGCCACCAGAAAGTGGGGCCCAGACTTAGAGTGGGTCTTCCCATCTCAAATGATCCAATCGAGAGAATCCCTCATCAATCTAACCAGATGCTTGGGTTTTAGTTGATTCCAGATGTTGTCAGGTTGACTACCAAGTTTAGCCTTGACAGTCAACCTCTACTAGCTCCAGGACATCATGAACAAAGGTACATTTTGTGATTTCAATCCAGATTCATTGCTCCCAGCCCTGTGACTTGTTTAGGCAGCCTCTTTAGATCCACACTAGGATTGTATAATTGTCATCCACTTCTCCCTGACCTACCTATTAAGTGCTACACCGGTTTGGGTTAGTCCCCTAGCTGTGATGGAGTCCACCCAATGCTTATTTATAGGTCCTAAGCAGAAGACATTATGTGGAGGTGAGGAGTTCAAGGCCATTGGCCATCCAAGTCCAGGATGTCAGACATTGGCAGTGTTTAAAGCTATGGAGGATGCTTGGCTCAAATATCTATGCCAATACCCAGGGTGCCCTTTTTAGTATCTCTCTTCCATGAAGCATCATGGCTAAGAGATGGATGCTCTTTTATCATTCCCAAGCCTGGGGATATTGAGAACCCATCTGGGTACCTCCCATCTCCTATAGCACCACAGAAGCTACTTCATTGGGAAGAAATTTCCCAAGAAGCAACAAGTTCCTGTAGCTAGGCATAGATTCAGTGTAAAGATTGACCAGGGATGGAGAGTATCCCACTATGACAGGTGAACAGGAGAGCAAGGCTTTGTCATACATGACACAGCTCAAAGAAACCCTACATCTCCCCATGGCACTGGGAACATGTAAAGCACTACTAATGCACTGTTAAAATCTATTGAAAGATCATTAATAATGTTAAAGATAATTTCTTTAAATTTATGTTGACGTCTATTTCCTTCAAACAAGCAAAGATACTACAGATGCAGCAAACTGACTCCCTAAGTAGTGGATGCCCTATTCTGCCTTGCTCTCCTGGACCCTTGGAGCAAAGCTCGGATCATCAGCCAAACAGACTGTCCACATGCCAAGATCAGTAGACTTTTATACTCTAGGGAATTTTTGACAAAACTACAAGAAGATCACACCTGATTGTCCTCTCATTTGTAGGCATGGCTCATCCAGGCATGAACAACATTTTGTGCTACTAACTCCAGATGAGCCTGAAAGCATTTTCACCTAGACAGAGGGGAAGGCATTCCCCTGCAGGCCTAGAAGAGGGCCTGCTGTGTCTGGTATTTAAAACAGTTTTTAGAAGCAAAGCTGGGAGGAGTCTGAACACAAGCTTCCATAGTTGCAATTGGTGATAAGATGCAAGGTTCCCTTCACAAATATCCGAGATTAGGCAAAATATTTCTTTATAGGTAATGTAAGCAGACTTCTTAGGATGTTGGTTCATCTGTAGGGAGACCCATTCCTGGTGTTGTGACCTTAAACCTAGTAAAAGTTCTTTTCCTTGTCTACTCATAACTTGTCTCTGGTTGCAAACTTGTCTCCAGGTAGCTCAAAGCACCTACAGAAACCCAGGTCACCAGGACTTCCAGGCAATACCAGAGGGCTCTGTGACTCAGACAGAGGCAGAATGCACCTCTTACTCCTCATTTTCCTGGGACAACTTCCTTGAAGCAAGTGTCAGATTCCCATCAACCACCATGACATTTGTAAGTAGCAGATATTAATGAATGCATGTATTCTCAGCAGATGATGAAACTGAGGCATGAAAGCTATCTGGAGATACACGACTTATCACCCTAAGTACTCCTGTCTCTCAGAAGCCATCATGACACACCTCTGTGAGTTTCTTGTGTGGATTCAGGACTGAGACACATTTATTTGTTTTTTTTTTGCGACATGGTCCTTTCCTTCTCCAGTCCCATAGGTGATCCTATATTCTCCTGGATCCTTGGTCCCAGGATTGGCTTGCTGAGTGGGACTGAGTGATGCATTTGTAGGTGTGGATGAAATGAAACAAGTGCCATTCCACAGAAGAGAAGGATTAGGGTGGTAGAGAAGGACTGCTCAGCTTCTGAGTCACATGTCATTTTTTCTTTTTTATCTTAGCAGTCTGTCTATGCATCACTCAGGTACCAGAAGTTAGCCCTAGCACTAAATTATGTTACTTCCATAGATAGAAATGTAGGGTGGTAATATCCAACTGGGCCAGCTACTTCCCCCCACAGTACTCATCACTACTTTCCTCAAGTTTCTAATAACAGAGGAACCACACAGCTGTTCCCTACTGTCAGGTCCAAAGGAGACTCCAATGCTCCAACTGCAAAAGGCAGTCCAAATGTCCAGAAATGAGCTCATCTTAGACTAGAGGAGGACTTCTGACATTTTGAAAAAAGCCAGCATTCCTCAGGAACTTATGAACCTGGTTTCTGTCTGCCAAAAGAGTCATTTCCTTTACCTCCGGCAGAAAGTATGAGCTAAAGGTATGTGCTACCTGTGGCGCCTATCGCCATATCAAAGATCATGCTGACCTCCAGGCTCCCTTAGTATCACAAGTACCTGTTACACAGCTCAAAGTCCATGCTAACAGCCTACTCCTCACGTCTTCCTTTGCTCTAAACCCCCTTTTGCTTATGCCTGCTACTCTTTCTCCTTATAACCCTGTTTTTCTCACAATATGTTCTCCATACTCTGTTCCTGCTTCTCTTACTAAGTCTTTTCTCTTCTCTGCCCCCTGCTGTTCTCCCCTCTCTTCTCTCACAGATATCTATGTCCAGTCTGCTAGCATGTTTACTGTATTTCTTTCTCTCTCTGCTTTGGACTCTTCCACATGCTTCTGACTGTCTCTCTCGGTTTCTCTCTCTCTCTCTCTCTCTCTCTCTCTCTCTCTCTCTCTCTCTCATCTACAATTAATTCCTCTTCCTTAAGTTTATCATGGGGTGGTCATATCATAAGATTATACACCTGCATTCCCCTTTCTGACACCCGAAATATATCTACTGAATAGGCAAAGGCCACCCAGCTCTGATGGGCAGGATATAGTGTAGGGAGAAACAATTCTGACAGACATGCATGGATACAGCCCTGAAAAAAAAACAGAAGGCATCAAAGTTATGGGTCAAGGATGATTGTTCTACAGGTAGGATTCCTCTCACAGTACAGGATCAGGGTAAACATGACACCTAGGGTCCCAGAGACTGGAGAACTAGAGTTACTGTAACCCACCTTATCAGATAGTGGCAAGATCATTACTTTGACACCTACTGCCTTGTACACTTGTGGGGCCTTTGTACTTAAAGTTTGCAACCATACATTTGAAAAAGTCCATTGGAGATACTTTAGGCAGAGATGGAGGGCAAAGAGCAGAATACATGTGGGAGGAGGCTTATAGTGAAGACAATCAGGACAAAGCAAAAGCATGTTAGGGTTGTTGGGTTTTGAGATGTTTTAAATAATATTTTTCTGTTCTCAAGAATGAAGATGGCTTAGGGTTGATGTCAACAACATGAGTTGAATGACTGTGGTGTGAGTTTTTCTGAACTCATTTAGATGGCTGACAAAATTCCATCAGAAGTATGTTAGAACTGTTGTCAAATGTTTCATACAACACTCTGATTTGGGACTAAGCTTTTAAAATGGAAACATCTGACAGTATCATATCCCAGTGCTCATATCCAAGAGCTGCCCATAGGCATTGGCTGTCCCTGGGGAAGAGGCACCTTCTTTCCCAGGTTGTCACAGTCCCCACTCTGCTTGCTCCTCTCATTTTGTTACCTGCCTGGCCACGGTAGTGTTTGAATGCTGATCATTGTGTTTCTTAATGATGCAAAGCATCAGACATATCAAGGCAGAGAGAGTCAAACACTGAAGCTCTTGCACCTCTCACTCAGTTTCTACTCTTACTCATGAAATCTGGTTATTATGTAATTATTTTCTAAACATGGAGAATTAATATAAATATACCCCCTTCAGATTTTGAAGTACAAATGTTCCTAAGACCTGCATCAAGCTTTAGAATAGTAGCCACACCAAATACATTTTTTTGAGAATTTATTTATTTATTCATTCAATTTATTCACTTTGTAATGTGGTAGTAGCCCCCTTCCTCCTCTCCTCCCAGTCCTACCTGCCATCCTTCTTTTCCCCCTATGCCCCTCCCCTAGTCTACTGATAGGAGAGGTCCTCATCCCATTCTATCTGACCTTATCATCAGGTCCCATTAAGGCTCGGTGCATTGCGTTCCTCTGTTGCCTGGCAAGGCTGCACCACCCAGAGTGAGGTGATTAAAGAGATAAACATTGAGTTCATGTCAGACACAGCCCCTGCTGCCCTTTCTAAGGAAACTAGTTGGAAACTGAGCAGCCTATGAGCTTCCTCTGAGCAGGGGGTCTGTCTATCCATGATCCTTGATTGGTTCTGTTGGTCTCCTTGTGGAGGTCCTGTCCCCTCCAGATCTTTTTATCCCTTTCTTCTTCCATATGGTTTCCTGCACTCTGCCCAAAGTTTGGCTATGAGTCTCAATAACTCCTTCGATACCTTGATGAGCAGAGTCTTTCAGAGGCTCCTGTGGAAGGCTCCTGTCCTGTTCCTGTCTTCTACTTCCGATGTCTATCCTCTTTGCCCTTCTGAGTGAGGTTTCAGCCTCTTCCCTAGGGCACTCATTGTTGTTTAGCTTCTTTAAGACTACAGATTTTAGTATGTTTATCCTATATTATATGTCTAATATCCACTTAAATGAGAGTGAATACTGTATGTGTCTTCCGGCTTCAGGAATCCTCACTCAGGGTGATCTTTTCTAGTTCATGCAAATTTCATTATTTCCTTGATTTAAATTATTGAGTAGTATTCCATTTTGTAAGTGTACCACAATTTCTGTATCCATTCTTCAATTGAGGGACATCTGGGTTGTTCCCAGATTCTGGCTATTATGAATACAGCTGCTATGAACATGGTTGAGCAAATGTCCTTGTTGTGTGCTTGAGCATATTTTGGATATATGCTTAGGAGTGGTATCCCTGGATCTTGAGGTAGAATTATTTCTAATTTTCTGAAAAAGTGCCAAATTGATTTCCAAAGTGGTTGTATAAGTTTACATTCCCACCACCAACGGAAGAGGGTTTCACTTTCTCCACATTCTCTCCAGCATGTGTCATCCCTTGAGTTTTTTATCTTAGCCATTCTGATGGGTGTGAGGTGGAATTTCAGGGTTGTTATGATTTGCATTTCATAGATAACTAAGGACGTTGAGCATTGCTTTAAGTGTTTCTCTGCCATTTGATATTCCTCTACAAAGAATTCTCTGTTTAGCTCTATACCCCATTTTTAAATTGAATTATTTGTTTTGTTGGTGTTTAATTTCTTGAGTTCTTTAGATATTCTGGATATTAGCTCTCTGTCAGATATAGGGTTGGTGAAGATCCTTTCCCAGTCTGTTGTTATGTTCTGATGACAGTGTCCTTTGCTTTACAGTAACTTTTCAATTTCGTGAGGTCCTATTTATTGATTGTTGAGCTTAGAGCCTCTACTGTTGGTGTTTTGTTCAAGAAGTTGTTTCCTCTGCCAATGAGTTCAACTGTCATCCCCACTTTTTCTTCTACCAGATGTAGTGTGTCTTATTTTATGTTGAGGTCTTTGATCTACTTAGACTTTACTTTTGGGCAGGGCCATAAACATGGACATATTTGATTTTTCTACGTGTAAACAGCCAGTTATACCAGCACCATTTGTTGAAGATGTTGTCTTTTTTCCATTGTATGGTTTTTGGCTTCTCTGTCAAAAATTAAGTTTCAGAAGATGTGTGGGTTTGTTTCTGAGTCTTCTATTTTATTCCATTGATACACCATTCTGTTTCTATGCTAGTACCATGCGGTTTTTGTTACTGTTGGTCTATAGTACAACTTGAGGTCAGAGATGGAGATACCTCCAGAAGATCTGTTGTTGTACAGGACTGTTTTAGCAATTCTGGGTTTTGTGTTTCTAAATGAGGTTGAGAATTGCTCTTTCAAGTTCTGTAAAGAATTATGTTGGTATTTGATGGGAATTGCATCGAATCTGTAGATTGCGTTGGTTGTTCTTGTTTATTAAAACTAGCTCAAAAAGAATACATACTGTGTCAAGCAGAAATGGGACAGTGTGTAAATATGCTACCAGAATGAGCTCACTAAACCACTTCTAACAACTTACTAGAATATCTGCTTCTGTTTATATGATGGTTTGAATGAGACTAGCTCAAACAGGCTCATATATTTAAATGCTTGGCCCCCAGTTGGTGGAAGTATTTGAGAAGGATTAGGATGTGTGGCCTTATAGAAGGAAATGTGTTACTGGGGGTGGGCTTTGAGGTTTCAAAAGCTCACACTATTCGCTGTTTGCTTTCTTTCTGCCTTATTCTTCTGGATAAGAAAGTAAGCTCTCAGCTTCTGTTCCTGCATCATACCTGTCTGAATGCAGCCATACTCCCTGCAATGTAGGCCATTATAGCCCTCTGAAACTGTGATTCCCAAATACACTTTTTCCTCTTTTAAAAGAAAGAAAAAAGAAAAAGGGAACCTCTACTAAGAACATCTCCCCACCAGATTACCTTGTGGGCCAACATTAGTGCATTTTCTTGATTAGTGATTGATGTGGTTTCTCTGCCATTCGATATTCCTCTATTGAGAATTCTCTGTTTAGCTCTGTACCACATGTTTTAATTGGATTACTTGATTTTTTTGCTGTTTAACTTCCTGACTTCTCAATATATTCTGGATATTCGCCCTCTGTCAGATATAGGGTTGGTGAAGATCCTTTCTCAGTCTGTAGGCTGTTTTGTTCTCACCACAGTGTCCTTTGCTTTACAGATAATTTTCAGTTTCATGAGGTCCCATTTATTGATTGTTGATCTTAGAGCCTATGCTGTTGGTGTTCTATTCAGGAAGTTGTCTCCTGTGCCAAGGAGCTCAAGGCAGGAAAATGCAAATCAAAACAAACCTGAGATTTCATCTTACACCCATCAGAATGGCTAAGACCAAGAACTCAAGTGACAACACATGCTGGAGAGGATGTGGAGAAAGTGAAACCCTCCTCCGTTGGTGGTGGGAATGTAAAATTCTACAACCAATTTAGAAATCAATTTGATGCTTTCTCAGACAATTGGGCATAGTGTTTCCTCAAGATCCAGCTATACTACTCTTAGGCCTATATCTAAAAGATGCTAGTGTCCACAACAAGGACATTTGCTCAACCATGTTCATAGCAGCTTTATTCGGAATAGCAAGAATCTGGAAACAACCCAGATGTCCCTTGATTGAGAAATGGATACAGAGATTGTAGCACTTTTACACAGTGGAATATTACTCAGCAATTAAAAACAAGAAATTATGAAATTTGCAGATGTATAGTGGGAACTAGAAAAGATCATCCTGAGTCAGGTATCCCAGAAGCAGAAAGACACACATGGTATATACTCACTTATAGGTGGATATTAGACATATAATATAGGATAATCATACTAAAATCTGTACACCTAAATAAGTTACGCAAGAAGGAGGACCCTGGGTAAGATGCTCCATATTCATTCAGAAAAGCAAATGGGATAGACATTGGAAGAAGTTGATAATAAGTAAGAAGATAGGAGCCTACCACAGAGGGCCTCTGGAAGACTCTACCAAGCAGTATATTAAAGCACATGCTGAGAATCACAGCCAAACTTTGGGCAGAGTGCAGGGAATCTTATGAAGGAAGGGGGAGATAGAAAGACCTGGAAGGGTTTAGAGATATCCAAGGAAAACAACAGAACCAAAAAATTCCAAGCCTATTTGTCTTTTCTGAGACTGATACTCCAACCAAGGTACGTTCTTGGAAATAACCTGGACCCTTGCACAAAGGTCCTCCCTGTGGCAGCTCAGTCTCCAAATGGGCTCCCTAATAAGGGGAGCAGGGGTTGTCTCTGAAATGAACTCATTGGCTAGCTCTTTGATCACTTACCTATGAAGGGTGAAAAGCCTTACCAGGCCACAGAGGAGGACAATGCAGGCAGTTCTGATGAGACCTGATAGGATAGGGTTAGATGGAAGGGGAGGAGGTCCTCCACTATCAGTTGACTGGGAAAGCAGAGTGGGAAGAAATGAGGGAGGGAGGGCAGGATTGGTAGGGGATGAGTGTGGGGCTACAGCTGGGATACAAAGTGAATAAATTGTTATAAATAAAAAAATATATTAAAAATGATTGATATGGGAGGGCCCGGGTCAATGTAGACAGTTCCACCCCTGGGCTGCTGATCCTAGGTGCCACAAGAGCAATGCTGAGAAAGGCGTGTGGAGCAAGCCAGTAAACACCACTCCTACATGTTCTCTGTATCAGCTTCTGCCCCCAGTTTCCTGTCCTGTTTATGTTTCTGCCCCGACATCCTCAGTGATGAATTCTGATGTACAACTGTAAGCTGAGAGAAGCCATTTTGTCCTCAAATTGCTTTGGTTATGGTGTTTTATCGTAGCAATAGAAACCCTAACTAAAACAAACACCACCGCCACTCAGCTTGCTGCTGCTGCTGCTGCTGCTGTTGCTGCTGCTTGGGGCCTCTGGTCCTGAGTAAGGTCTGGGCAATATTTTATATGTATTTACCTCTACATATATAATCACCACATTCTAGGAATGAGAGTCATTCACATCTGGAGAGAAGTAAAAGTGTAGAGAAAGACAGAAATAGAGGCTAGAGTAAAGGATCAATGTGTCAGAGGACCAAGTATACTGGAAAGAAGATTCCAGGAACTGAAAATTCAGAGCAGTACAGGAAAGAACACTATGTGTCAAAGGAAAAAGCTGTTTCTTGTTCCCCAAACTTCACCAGAGCATCTGTTTCAGTTTTGGCTATATCCAGAAGCGATCCCTTGACTTCCTTGACTCTCAGGCTGCTGCATATAGTGTCAAAGGTCCCTTCCCTTGGGTTGAGGCTCCATGGGCTCAGTGTGGTGTAAGAGTTGTGTGCCTCAGAGGACTCTAGGCTGTGGGGCACAGCAACCTGCAGTCTGGACTAGAGGGCTAGTGAGCAACAGGCTCAGGTATTCTGCAGGTCTTATCACCTTGCTTTGGCTGTTTCCAGTTTAATGGCAGTCATCCTTCTCGGCTCCATCAGTGGTCATGTACTAGTCATGGTCTAGTACTTATGTTGCCATAGGGTTAAGTTGCTTGGATGTTCGGTGAAGAAAGCCAGGGTACCTGCTGAGAAAGTGCAAGGATCTTGGTGAATAAATTACTTAGCAAACACATGTGGATTCCTGGTCAGTGTTTACATCATCCAAACACACACACACACACACACACACACACACACACACACACACTGCCTTGCCTAGATAGACATCAGAAATTGTAGAAGTAGAGGAAAGAGGATGGGAGCCTACTATAGAAAGAGTCCACCAAACAGGGTATAGAAGCAGGTGCTGAGGCTGATGGCCAAACTTTAGGGAAAGAGCAGGGAGTCTTATGGAGGAAAAGGAGGTAGGGTTAGAGGGATACGGAGGGGACAGAAGCTTCACAAGGAGACAAACAAAGCTAAAGGATCTGAGCCTAAGGGCTCCTGCAGAGATAATGCACACCACCAAAGACCATGCATGGAGAAGATTTAGAACCCTTGCTCAGATGTGAAAGCTCAGTCTCCATGTTCTTTCCTGAGTAAGGGGAACAAGGACTGCCTCTGTCATGAATTCAGTTGCCCACTCTGATCACTTGTCCCTGGCGATATGGCCTTGTCCGGCCACAGAAGAATGAGATCCAGGCAGTCCTGATGAGGCTTGATAATTTATGTGCAGATGGCAAAGGAAGAGAACACCGCCTTTCAACAAACTAAGGCAAGGGAGTAGTGGGGGAAGTGTGATGGGGGTGGAACTGGGAGGACTTGAGGGAGAGAGCCTCAATCGGGATATGTAATGAATAAATAGTGGGGAAAAAAAAGGAAAAAATTAAAAATGGCAATTTTTCTTAAAGCAACAGGGAACAAAGATTGAGGGAAGGTCCAACCAACAATTGGCACAACCTGGGACCCACCCCATGGTAGAGATCCAGCCCCTGACACTATCAATGATGCTCTGCTGTGCTTGCAAACAAGGAGCCTAACTTGACTGTTCTCTGGGAGGCTCCAGCCAACAGTGGATAAAGACAGATGCTGGGACTTGCAGCCAAGCATGGGATGGTGCTCTGGGTGTCCTGTGCAAGTATTTGGGGAAAGATGGAAGGACCTGGATGGGGACAGGAGCCTCACAAGAAGACCAATAGAGATAACTAGCTGAGTTCCATGGGGCTTACAGAGACTGAGACATCAACTAAGGAGTATGCATGATCTTGGCTTAGGCCTCTTGCACATATATGGATGATGGGTAACTTGGTCTTTACATGGGGCACCTGGTAAGTGGAGGGGGTGGGGCTTTTTCTAAAGTGGACTCTAGTGCCTGCCTTTTGATCACTTCCACCTGGATGACTTGCCTTGCCTCAGGGGATAAAGATATGCTCAGCCCTGAAGTGACTTTAATATGATGGGGAGGGTTAATACGGGGGGGGGGAGCTCCCCTTTGATGCAGGGAAGGGGAGAGGGGAAGGAAGAAGGCAGGGACAGGGGAGGGAGCTGGAAGGAGAGGAGGGAGGAGCATATTTGGGATATAAAGTAAATAAACTGAAATATAATAAACACAGACACACAAGAAAGAAATGTTCAGCATCCTTAGCCACCAGAGAAATGCAAATCAAAATTATTGAGTGTCCATCTTTCACCAGTCAGAAAGGCTGAGATCAAAAACTCAAGTGACAGAGCATGCTGGTGAGGGTGTGGAGCAAGCGCAATACTCTTCCATTACTGTTGGACATCCTAACATGCACAACCACTGTGGAAAACAACCTAAAGGGTTATCAGAAAATTGGGACTATCTACCTCAAGACACAGCTATGCTACTCCTGGGCATATACCCAAGAGATGCTCCACCACACCACAAGGGCACTTGCTCAGCCATGTCCATGGAAATCTTATTTGTAAGAGCCAGAAATTAAAAAAAAAAACAAACCAAAAAACAACAACAACAACAACTAAATGTTCCTCAACTGAAGAATGAATGAAGAAAATGTGATATATTTACACAAGAGCATACTATATTTACACAAGAGCATACTACTCTGATACTAAAAACAACCACATGCCATTTACAGGCAACTGGGTGGAACTAGAAAAGATCATACTGAGTGAGGTAACACGGACCCAGTAAGACATGAAAGGTATGTGGATATTAGCCACAAAATACAGAATAAACTGCTACAATCCACAGACCCAAAGAAGCCAAGGAGGTCCCAAATGAAGATGTTGCCTCTCAGTCAGATCAGGAAATAAAGCACACATCTGAAAGAGATGGAGGGAGGGAATTAGATGAGAGAGGGGGTGGGAGGGTGGGGATCAGGAATTCATACAGCAGGTCCGTATATGGGGCAGACTGGGAGTATGAGACACCAATTGAAATTAAATGGTCTTTTCTGAGACTGACATTCAACCAAGGACCATGTATGGATATAACCTAGAACCTCTGCTCGGATGTGGCCTGTGGTAGCTCAGTAACCAATTGGTTTCCCATAGTGAGGGGAACAAGGACTATTTCTAACAGGAACTCAATGGCTGGCTCTTTGAGCTCCCCACCCCCCAAGGGAGGAGCAGTCCTGTTAGGCCACAGAGGAAGGCTTTGCAGCCAGTCCTGAAGATACCTGATAAAACAGGATCAGATGAATGGGGAGGAGGTCCCCCCATCAGTGGACTTGGAAATGGGCACGGTGGAGATGAGGGAGGGAGGGTGGGATTGGGAGGGAATGAGGGAGCAGGATATAGCTGGGATACAGAGTTAATAAAATGTAACTGATAAGAAAAAAAAAAATTAAAAAAAAAAAGGAAAAGAAATTAAAGCTCCATTTGAAACCTCACTATATTTTAACATAGGCTTACTCCATGACAGGCCTCAGTTCACTGTCAAAAGGAGCAGGCCTAAGTTTCCATTTCCCTAAAGTGAGTGATCATTTACTGGGGGAAAAAAAAACACAGAAAATGGGCAGCCAATATGAGGCCATCTCTTCCCCTGCTGGACTGTCTGCTGGACCATCTGACAGGAAAAGTAAGGCTGCTTAACTAGTGACCAGCCCAAAAGTTTGCTGACCACCTCAAAAAGTTGCCCACACTTTTTTGCCCGTGCTTGTAAGTTTGAATCTTCCAATCATACTCAAGATTACCTAACCCAGCCTGAAATTTCCCTTGAGTACCTGTAAAAGAAACCTCTGAGGTCAATTTGGGGTTCTTCACCAGTTTGCTTTGCATAGGCGAGGACCCGGTGCACTGGATTTCTGCAGAATAAAACATTCATTGCTGTTTGCATACTATTACAGTCTGGGTATTTTCTTCAACAAGCTCTGGACAGTAACACCAGGGGCAAACGTATTTCTCTCCCAATTTCATGTCCCCCTTTTTCAATAGCCCATGGATTATGCCCATATAGGCATTGGTGTAGAAAATTTCACAAATCATATTAAATCTGCAAATCAATTAAGTATTACAGATATTTTAGCAGTATATGCTCTTCCAATCCCTCAAAACAGAGATTGCGGCTTAAAGCCTGTTCTTTCCTCTTTTGCTCACTGATAGTCAAATACAAGCGAATTAAATTCCCCCAAACAGAGTAGCAGCATGAGCTTTTAAAAAGATTGGATTATATACTTCTTACAAGTGTCTCTTCCAGTGATTAATGATATTTATGGGTTTACTAGAACTTATTGATGCTTTTTTGCTTTCATCTGTTTTACAGATTTTATTATATTTTTGAATAATATTCTCTTTATTTGTGAGATATGATGTTCTTTTTTTCAGTTTATTTATTTTAAACACTGAGGGTGACTCCTCCCTCCTCTCCTCTCATCCCAGTCCCCCTTCTCCTTCTGGTCCCTTCCCCTCTCCCCTTCAACCCAGAAAAGGAGAGCCCGTTGCCCTGTATCAACCCTCCCCAGCAAATCAAGTCACATCAGGACTGAGCATATCCTCATCCCCTGAGGCCAGGCAAGGCATCCCAGTCAGGGGGAAGTGATCCAAAAGCAGATAATAGAGTCCAAGTTATAAACAGCTCTGCCCTGTCAATTCCCAAGTGACCCACATGAAGACCAAGCCTCTCATCAGCCACATATGTGCAGGAGGCCTAGGTCCAGTTTATGCATGCTCCTTACTCAATGTCTCAGTCTCTGTAAGCTCCCATGGGACTGGGTTAGTTGTTTCTTTTGGTCTTCCTGTGAGGTTCCTGTCCCCTCCAGGTTGTTCTATCTTTCCCCAGCACTTCCTCAGGACACCTGGACCTCTGCTCTATGCTTGGTGACAAGTCCCAGAATCTGTCCAGATCCACTGCTGGCTGGAGCTTCCCAGACAACTGTCAAGTTAGGCTCCTGTCTGCAAGCATAGCAGAACATCATTAATAGTGTCAGGGACTTGATCTCTACAGTAGGGTGGGTCTCTGGTTGGGCCAATTATTGGTTGGACTTTCCCTCAATCTTGTTCCCTCTTTATCCCTGCACTTCTTATAGGCAGAGTATTTTTTGGATCAAAGGTTCTGTAGGTTGGGTTGTTGCTCCCCTCAGTAATGCCAGGTTCATGGGACCCTCAGAGACCACCAGGAGAAGACTCAATGCAATAGCAAGAGAACTTTGTTACAAGAGCGATAAAACTTGGGACCCAAGTCTCACTGACACAGCAGTAGAGAAGTGGGACCTCGAGCTTTGAGTGAGCACGTTTTTAAAGGGAAAGTCTGTGTGCAGGGGGTTTCCATGACAGCAAGCAAGGGGACACATGTTTCCATGACAGCAAATGGGGGGGGCACATGCCTTGACCTTACAGGATTAGGTAAAAGTTAGAGGGGCAAGAGATTCCTTTTCTGAGGCACTTAATCACAATTTCTAAGGCACTTAATCACAATGGCTAAGGCATATAATCACAATGGCTATTTTTCTAAACTATATCTGAAACATTGGAGAGAATTTTCCCACCCGATTCTCCACCGTTTCCCATTGATTATTGCCAGGAGTGTGTCTCTATTTTCTATGAAGCATTTATTCTGTGATATTTCCTGAAGGCTGTTGCTAGAAGAGTTAATTTTGTTTTCTGCCAGGTGCACATTCTGTGATATTTCCTGGTACCTGAATTCAGCTCCCAGTCAAGATGGCTATCTATTTCAAAATGGAGTTAGACCCAGGCTAACTTGAACTCTTCACCTCCTTCTACTATTCCTGCCTGGATAGGAGGTGGTCACTTCAGTCTTCATGTCTCCCCCGCCCCCACTGCACCCTGTTAGGAGTCTCAGCTCGAGTCACCCCCATGTCCTCCCTGGAGCCTACTCTGTCGAAGGCCTCCAGAATGACAAAGAGATGCCCCCCTCAGTTTCCCTTTTTGTTCCCAGTCCTCTCACCTCCCACCCCCATTCTCCCCACATCTGATCCCCACCCTTGTTTCTGTCCCCATTCATCTCTTGCCCAGTTTCCTCTCTTCATCCACTTCTGCTGGCTATTATATGTCCCCTTCTGAGGGACATTCTGGCACCCTCCCTTGTGCCCTCCTTGTCACTTAGCTTCTTTGGGTCTGTGGATTTTAGTATGGCTATCCTGTACTGTAGGTCTCATATCTTTTTATAAGTGAGTATGTAACATGTGTGCCTTTCTGGGTCTGGGTTACCTCACTTAGGGTGATCTTTTCTAGTTCCATCCATTTGCCTGCAAATTTCATGATTTCCTTGTGTTTAATAGCAGAGTAGTAATCCGTCATGTGAATGTACCACAATTTCTGTATCCATTCCTCAACTGAGGGACATCTGGGCTATTTCCAGGTTCTTGTTATTATGAATAAAGCTGCTATGGACATGGCTGAGCAAATGTCCTTGTTTTATAGTGGAGCATCTTTCAGGTGTATGCCCAGGAGTGGTAGAGCTGGGTCTTTGAGGTATGGCTAATTCCCAGTTTTCTGAGAAACCTCCAGAATTATTTCCAAAGTGGATATACAAGTTTTCATTCCCACCAGCAATGGAGGAGGGTTCCCCTTTTTCCACATCCTCTCCAGCATGTGTTGTCAGCTGATTTTTTATCTTAGCCATTATGGCTGGTGTAAGATGAAATCTTAGAGTCGTTTTGATTTGTATTTCTCTGATGGCTAAGGACATTGAACATTTCTTTAAGTGCTTCTCCACCATTTGAGATTCCTCTGTTGTGAATTCTCGGTTTAGCTCTATGCCCCACTTTTTAATTGGATTATTTGATTTGTTATGTTTAATTCTTACGTTCTTTGTATATTTTGGATATTAGATACTATTATTCTTATCATTCCCTCTACTTTCCTACTTTTGACATTAGGTGATTTTTCTCTAGTGGTATGATATGACCTTCAATTGTGTATTTCATAGGTGTTTTCTCATGATTTCCATATGGCTTACAAAAATGTCTTATAAAGCTGATAATAAATGTCCGTTTTTCTGCTATAAACATGTATTTTATTACAGTACCACCTGAATATATGGTTAATGATGTCACAATTTGTTCATTCTTATTTTGTATATTTAAACACATTATAACATGTATTGTAATTAATATATAAAGTTTGTTAACATTAATAGTCAGAAGTAATGTATTGATTATTGATATTGTGTAAATGATTTCCAAATTGATTAAGAAGCCAGAACTACCAAATCCAGACAAGGCGACTATGAAAGATACAAATTAGATGTCAGTATCTTTACTGTGCATACAATCCATAGAAATTTCTTACTGCATTACATTCAGCAACACATTCAATTTTTTTTATTTTTTTCTTTATTAATTACACTTTATTGACTTTGTATCTAACCTGTGGTTCTCTCCCTCCTCTTGTCTCAATCCCTCCCTTCCTCCACCCTCAGCATGCATGCCCCTCCCCAAGTCCACTGTTAGGGGAGTACTTCTTTTCCTTCCTTCTGATCCTAGTCAATTAGGTCTCATCAGAAGTGGCTGCATTTTCTTCTTCTGTGGCCTGGTAATGCTGTTTCCCCTTCAGGGGGAGGTAACTAAAGAGCAGGCCAAACAGTTCATGTCAGAGACAGTCCCTGTTTCTATTACAATGGAACCCACTTGGATAGTGAACTGCCATGGGTTACATCTGTGCAGGGGTCTTAGGTTATCTCCGTACATAGTCCTTGGTTGGAATAGCAGTCTCAGGAAAGACCCCTGTGCTCAGATTTTTTGGTTCTGTTGCTCTACTTGTGGAGCAACAGTTCCTGTCCTCTCCAGATCTTACTGTTTCGAACTTCTTTCATAAGATTCCCTGCACTCTGCCCAAAGGTTGCCCATAAGTCTCAGCATCTACATTGATAGTCTGCAGAGCAGAACTTTTCAGAGGTCCTCTGTTTCAGGCTCCTGACTTGTTCTCTCTTTTCTCCTTCTGAGGTCCATTCTCTTTGCCTTTCTGGATAAGAATTGAGCATTTTAGCAAGAGTCCTCCCTCTTCATTAGTTTCTTTAGCTGTACAGATTTTAGTAGGTTTATCCTATATTATATGTCTCTATGAGTGAGTACATACCATGTGTGTCTTTCTGATTCTGGGATAGCTCACTCAGGATGATCTTTTCCAGAACCCACCATTTACCTGCAAATTTCATGATTTCCTTGTTTTTTATTGCTGAGTAATATTCCATTGTGTAGATGTACCACAATTTGTGCATCCATTCCTCCACTGAGAGATATCTGGGCTGTTTCCAGCTTCTGGCTATTGCAAATAAGGCTGCTACACACATGGTTGAGCAAATGTCCTTATTGTGTACTTGAGAATCTTTTGGATATATGCCTAGGAGTGGTATAGCTGGATCTTGAGTTGTCTGAGAAATCGCCAGATTGATTGCCAGAGTGGTTGTACAAGTTTACATTCCCACCAGCAGTGGAAGAGGGTTCCCCTTTCTACACAACCTCTCCAGAATGTGTTGTCTCTTGAGTTTTTTATCTTAGCCATTCTGATGGGTGTAAGGTGAAATCTTAGGGTCGTTTTAATTTGCATTTCTCTGGTGGCTAATGAGGTTGAGCATTTCTTTAAGTGTTTCTCTGCCATTCGATATTCCTCTGCAGAGAATTCTCTGTTTAGCTCTATGCCCCATTTTTTAATTGGATTACTTGATTTTTTGCTGTTTAACTTCTTTAGTTCTTTATATATACTGGATATTAGCCCTCTGTCAGATAAAGGGTTGGTGAAGATCCTTTCCCAATCTGTAGGCTGTCGTTTTATTCTGAGGACAGTGTCCTTTGCTTTACAGCAGCTTTTCAGTTTCATGAGGTCCCATTTATTGATTGTTGCTCTTAGAGCCTGTATTGTTCGTGTTCTGTTCAGGAAGTTGTCTCCTGTGCTAATGAATTCAAGGGTATTCCCCAACTTTTTCTTCTAAGTGGTTTAGTGTTTCAGGTTTTATGTTGAGGTATTTGATCCACTTGGACGTTAGTTTTGTGCAGGGTGACGAGTATAGATCTATTTCCATTTTTCTACATGTAGACTTCCAGTTATACCAGCACCATTTGTTGAAGATGCTGTCTTTTTTTCCTTTGAATAGTTTTGTCATCTTTGTCAAAATCAGGTGTCCATAAGTGTGTGGATTTATGTCAGGGTCTTCTATTAGATTCAATTGATCCAGCAGTCTGTTTCTATGCCAGTACCATGCAGTTTTTAGTATTGTTGCTCTATAGTATAGCTTGAGATCAGGGATGGAGATACCTTCTGAAGATCTTTTACTGTAGAGAATTGTTTTAGCAATTCTGGGTTTCTTGTTGTTCCATATGAAGGTGAGAATTTTTCTTTCAAGATCTGTAAAGAATCGTGTTGGTAATTTGATGGGAATTGCATTGAATCTATAGATTGCTTTTGGTAAGATGGCCATTTTTACTATATTATTCCTTCCAAGCCATGAGCATGGAAGATCTTTCCATCTTCTGATATTTCTTCTAATTCTTTCTTCAGAGATTGGAAAATTTTTTTCAAACAAGTCTTTGACTTGCTTGGTTAGGTTCACACCAAGGTACTTTATGTCATTTGTGGCTATTGTGAAGGATGTTGTTTCCCTATTTTCTTTCTCGGCTCTTTTGTCTTTTGTATACAGAAAGGCTACCGATTTTTTGAGTTAATTTTGTATCCAGCCACTATGCTGAAAGTGTTAATCAGCTCTAGGAGTTCCCTGGTTGAATTATTTGGTGTCACTCAGGTATACTATCATATCATCTGCAAATAGTGATACTTTGACTTCTTCCTTTCCAATCTGTATCTCCTTGATCTCCTTCAATTGTCTTATTGCTCTAGCTAGGACTTCAAGAACAATATTGAAGAGATATGGAGAGAGTGGACAGCCTTGCCTTGTGCCTGATTTCAGTGGGAATGATTTAAGTTTCTCCCCATTGAGTTTGATGTTGGCTATAGGCTTGCTGTATATTGCCTTTACTATGTTTAGATATGTGACTTGTATCCCTGATCTCTCCAATACTTTAAACATGAATGGATGTTGGATTTTGTCAAATGCTTTTTCAGCATCTAAGGAGATGATCATGTGGTTTTTACCCCTTCAGTTTGTTTATGTGGTGGATCACATTGATGGATTTCCATATATTGAACCACCCCTGCATGCCTGGGATGAAACCTACTTGGTCATAGTGGATGATATTTTGATGTGTTCTTGGATTAAGTTTGCAAGCATTTTGTTGAGTATTTTTGCATCAATGTTCATGAGGGAGATTGGCCTGAAATTCTCTTTCTTTGTTGGGTCTTTGTGAGGTTTAGGTACCAAGGTGACTGTGGCTTCATAGAATGAGTTTGGTAGTGTTCCTTCTGTTTCTATCTTGTGGAATAGTTTGAAGAGTATTGGTGTTAGCTCCTCTTTGAAGGTCTGGTAGAATTCGGCGCTGAAACCATCTGGCCCTGGGCTTTTTTTGCATGGTAGACTTTTGATGCTAGCTTCTATTTCCTTAGGGGATATAGGACTATTTAATTGGTTTACCTGGTTTCGATTCAGCTTTGGCATGTAGAATCAGTCAAGAAAATTGTCCATTTCATTTCAATTTTCCAAATTTTATGGCATATAGGTTTTTGAAGTAAGACCTAATTATCATTTGGATTTCTTCAGTGTCTGTGGTTATGTCCCCCTTCTCGTTTCTGATTTTGTTGATTTGGATAGTTTCTCTCTGCCTTTTAGTTAGTTTGGCTAAGGGTTTGTCTATCTTGTTGATTTTCTCAAAGAACCAGCTCTTGGTTTCATTGATTCTTTTAATTGTTTTATTTGGTTCTAATTGATTGATTTCAGCCCTGAGTTTGATTATTTCCAGCCGTCTACTCCTCTTTGGTGTGTCTGCTTCTTTTTTTTTTCTAGGGCTTTTAAGGGAGCCATTAAGTTGCTTGCATGAGATGTTTCGAATTTCTTTTTGAAGGCACTTAGTGCTATGAACTTTCCTCTTAGCACTGCTTTCATTGTGTCTTATAAGTTTGGGTATGTTGTGCCTTCATTTTCATTGAATTCTAGGAAGTCTTTAATTTCTATCATTATTTCTTCTCTGACCCAGCAGTCATTTAGAAGCTAGTTGTTCAGTTTCCATGTGTGTGTAGGCCTTTTGCTATTTTTGTCATTGAGGTCCAGTCTTAGTCCATGGTGATCAGATAGGATACAAGGGATTATTTCAATCTTCTTGTATCTGTTGAGGCTTGCTTTGTGACCAACTATATGCTATAATCAACGTGAATTTATCTCAAGTATACATGAGTTCAAGATATACAAAACTAAATTTGTTTGTGGTTTTTTTTGTTTGTTTGTTTGTTTGGTTGCTTTTGCTTTGTCAAGACAGGATTTCTCTGTGTAACCTTGGCTGTCCTGGACTTTGTAGACAAGTCTGACCTTGAACTCACAGAGATCTGCCTGCCCCTTCTTCCCTGAAAGCTGGGTTACAGGTATGTACCATCTCATCTGGCTACAAAACTGCAGATTTGATGACCAATATGCATAGAATACATGCCAGAACAATATGATCATCGTAATACATACAAAACAATCATTTGACAAAGAATAGATAAAGTTATGTGTTTAAATTCAGCAGGAGATGGCTAATACAACATGAACTCAATGGTACTTTTAGAAATGTTTTTGGAAGGCAGCTATGGAATATCGAATGGCAGAGAAACACTTAAAGAAATGCTGAACCTCATTAGCCATTAGGGAAATGCAAATCAAAACAACCCTGAGATTTTACTTTACACTCATCAGAATGGCCAAGATCAAAAACTCAAGTGACAACACATGCTGGAGAGGTTGTGGAGAAAGGGGAACCCTTCTCCACTGCTGGTGGGAATGTAAACTTGTACAAACACTCTGGAAATCAATCTGGCCCTTTCTCAGAGAACTAGGAATAGCGCTTCCTCCAGGTCCATCCATACCACTCCTAGGCATATACCCAAAAGAGGCTCAAGTACACAAAAAGGACATTTGCTCAACCATGTTTGTAGCAGCTTTATTTGTAATAGCCAGAAGCTGGAAGCAGCCCAGATGCCCCTCAACTGAAGAATGGATGCAGAAACTGTGGTACATCTATACAATGGAGTATTACTCAGCAATGAAAAATAAGGAAATCATGAAATTTGCAGGTAAATGGTGGGACCTGGAAAGGATCATCCTGAGTGAGTTGTCCCAGAAGCAAAAAGACACACACAGTATATACTCACTCATATAAACATACAACATAGAATAAACCCACTACAATCTGTACATCTAAACATACTAAGCAAAAGAGAAGACCCTTACTAATATGTTCAATCCCCATCCTGAAAGGCAAAGAGGATGGACATCAGAAGAAGAAGAAAACAGGAAACAACCTAGGAACCTGCTACAGAGGGCCTCTGAAAGCCAGAAGAAGAAAACAGGAAACAACCTCGGAACCTGCCACAGAGGGCTTCTGAAAGCCTCTGCCATGCAGATTGTGAAAGCAGATGCTGAGCCTGATGGCCAACTGATGGGCAGAGTGAATGGAATTGTATGTAAGAAGTGGGAAATAGTAAGTGCTGGAGAGGACAGGAACTCCACAAGGAGAGCAACAGAACAAGAAAATTTGAACACAGGGAACTTCCCAGAGACTCATACTCCAACCAAGGACTATTCATGGAGATTACCTAGAACCCTGACAATGCAGCCACTTCTGATGAGAACTGATAGACTAAGATCAGAAAGAAGGAGAGGAGGACCTCCCCTATCAGTGGACTTGGGAAGGGGCATGCATGCAGAAAGGGGGGAAGGGTGGGACAAGGAGGGGAGGTGGGAGGGGCTTATGGGGGATACAAAATGAATAAAGTGTAATTAATAAAAGTTAAATAAAAAAATAAAAATAAAGAAATGTTTTTGTCTTATAATGCTTTGTCTGGGCATTTTTTTTTTAATCCTTACAGGTCTTTTGCTTATATATTATGGATTCTGATTTTATGGACTTTCTGTGTGCATGTCTCTGTATCTATATGTCTTTCTTGTGCTTTTTATTTGGCTCTTTTTTTCTATTATTGTTTGGTTGGTTTTGTCCGATTCTGGTTTCTTTGTTATTATTTAATCTTATTTCATTGTGTTTTTGATACCTATTTGTATTCTAATAAGAGAAAGAAATGGTGAGGATTGGGATGGGTGGGGAGGATCTATTAGAAGTTTGTATAGGAGAAACCATAATCAGAATATATTGTAAGAAACAATTATCAATTAGACAAATTTCTGTGATACAGGAGACAGAGTTTATGACTAGAATTGAAGGAAAAAAAATCAGTGTTAAAAACTTAAAGCCTTTCATCTATAAAGAATAATACAAGGAAACTCACTCTCTCCACTTATTTTCTACATGGTAACCAAAAATCTTGGTCTTGGAAATTAGACAAGAGATAAGAAAAACAACCTGTCCCCATCCCCCAAATAAACCCAAAACTCCTGATGGTTACAATATAAATAATCCTGGAGGACATGGTAGGAGAATAACTCTGACACAAAAGGAAGAATACTACATGCTTCTACATGTATGTAAAAGTGGAACATATAAATAAAGTAGAAAGTTATTTCATGTAACTCAGTTAATTATTGGCAAAAAGAATGCTAAATTTCAGTTTGTTAGTAAGAATGAGTACAAGCAAACAATTGTATAACATGGTCTAATAAGCTAAGTCTGTACATGTATGCATACTACACTTACATATTACAATAGAACTTTTAAATTAATGTGACATGATGGGTTTTTTCCTACATCTGCTTATTCACTCTTATATTCTCCTCCTGTGGGACTCATTCAGTCTACCAAACGGTCAGTCTCCTTTCTGCTTTCCTATCACATAGATTCCACTATCTTCTCTTCCTTTCAATTTCTTAATATCTCTTAATTTCCTGCTCACTTTTCTTATTGCATGAGATACACACACATACACACCTGTACATACAAATTCATTAATGAATCTAGGTTCAACATGAGACTATGAGACCAAGTATGTATAGTATTTGTCTTCATGTATAGCAGAATGATTTCCATATGTATAAAAAACATATTATCTAAGAAAAATACATACAGATTTATTTGCCAATTTTAGGCATTCATAAAAAATTTAAATGGTTGTGGGAAACTGAAAAACAGAGATCAGAAGGAGTTTATAATTTTAACATTAGACAACTTAAAGTTTTAGGGAAAAATCGATTCAGGGAATGAGCAAAAATGAATGGAGCAGGGAATTGCTACATCCAGAAGTTTACTCTTTGAAAAAGCTATATGATTTCATAAGGTATAGTATGCTTCTGGATGATAAACTCTAAAAGGTTGAAGGAATCCTTCTAACAAAACATACATTAGTTTGGCACAATAACAGTGATCAATGGAGCCAGAAGTAGAAGGGTCGATGTGATTCTAGGAGAAGCCAGTCAGATCTTGAGACACACACCTATTATACAATCATGTGTGAAGCCAAGACAAGCAGATTACAAGTTGCAAGCTAGCATGGCCTACATAGAAAGAGACTGAAACAAAGTGAGAGAGCAGGAGGATTTATTTAAAAAAAAAAGAAGAAGAAGAAAGATGGAAAGAAAAAGACAGGGTGAGGCCAAATGCACATTAAGAGCACACAGGGGAGACTATGCAATCTAATGTTGGGGACACTGAATGTTTGGATTTGGGTGGGTGTTTTAAGGAAGTGTTGCCCATAAAAAAAAACCCCACTCTGAACTATACACTTAAGATTTATGAAATTAACTCTGTATGCTCAGTTTTACTCCTGACTCTCCCCTCACTCCATTTTACATAAATTAAGGATGAAGTTTGGCTGTATATAATAATTTGAAACAGTAAACACACTAAGACTTAACAATTTAAGACATAGTCATATATGACTGTGGAAAAAGTTAAGCAGATTCACTAGAAAGAGGATACATGTACATTTAGCACTTGGCTCAGACATTTACCAGAATGGGAGACAGATATTCATTTAACAAAATAAAACCAAAGTCCTTAAAATGAATTAACTAAAGCCATTTATCAGCAGGAAGAAAACTCAAGAACATGATTTTAATTTAAAAGGTAAATGCACAGCACTTATACAAACAACATTTGCAAAACATTTAACACACTATTGAGTGATATAGATATGTATATGGGTGGATATACATATACTTATGGGTGGGCATATATGTATATATAATCTATGTAGTGGGCTCTGAGAATACAAACTCATGATGGCAATAGTGTGCTTGCTGCTGGAATATGATAGGGTAATTTCTTTTTACCATAGTGATGTTTTATATATGATATCTCAAAAACATGGAAATATCTGGAACAGAAGGAATAAACATATTTGTTAATTTTAAGGGGCTGTTGCATGGGTGAGTATGTTGTATGGCTATCTGATGTGTCTCTTTATGTAGTTGTCAGCGTTTGTTTCAACTTCTCAAGATCATAAAATGGAAGAGATGATGATGAAAACAAGTTGAAAGAAGGTTGGAACAGGTGGGAGAGGCCCCCAGGCTAGAATGTTTACAAGCAAGCTTCAGAGACAGAGAAAGCAGCTTAGCTAGAGGGATTCTGAAGAGACCTTTGCCTCCGTGAAGACTGTCAGCATTTGCTCTCTGTAAAAACAGAAGGAAAGAAAGCTGAAGTTGAAACCCTATTGGGGGGGGGGGGTTCTACAACTTTAGCATGCACCAAAGTCATCTGAAGTGGTTGTAAGAAACACACTCTGGACCTTTCTTGGGAACCTGTGAGAAATGAATGTTTTATGAGGCGCGTTCTTGCTATAGCCAAGGCTGGCTTGAATCTGCATAAACCAGGATGGTCTTGTACTCACAGCAATTCTTTTGTCTCAACCACCTAAGGAGTTTTAAAAGGTGTGTACCACCACAACTACCAAATTCTACTGCAAATGATTTACCATTTCAAACAGCATTAATAACATTCATGATTCACAGGACTAGATCAAAATATCAATACTAGAAAAAAAGAAAGAAAATGATGTCAGCATAGAACTGAACATTTCTTTTGGGCTTCATGAGTACCAGTATGTGTGCGCAGACATACATGCAAGCAAATCACCCACACATATAATAAATTTTTGAATTAATTTTAATGAAAATTCTTTAAAAAGAAAATGAGTTTAAGTACTTTGTATTGGTACCCTGGTTGCAAGGAGGCAAAGAACTTATTTCTCAGTTGAGGACTGTCCAGACTTATCTTCTTACCAAGAGGTTGGAGAAAGAGTTGCCTACAGGTCGTCTTGGTAATGTATACTAAATGGTGTTTTACCTGTGCAATAGTCCCCAAACCTGTGTCTCCAGTCCAATCATTATTGAAACAGGAGACAAAACACAGCAAAACGTTATTCTATATGACCTCACAAACACTTTGTTAAATTGTGAGGGTCCATAGAAAAATGACATATAATAAAAAATTATCTGTATAGTAGAATCCTACATTGGAAACAGACAAACAACAACAAGAAACAACAGGTTAACAAAATGACTATATAGGTTCGT
The DNA here is from genome assembly GCF_030254825.1 of Meriones unguiculatus. Taxonomy (NCBI): domain Eukaryota; kingdom Metazoa; phylum Chordata; class Mammalia; order Rodentia; family Muridae; genus Meriones; species Meriones unguiculatus. Next base: position 77,104,823 of record NC_083369.1, on the reverse strand, counting down.
GAATTTTGATAAATGCAGTGAACTGATATAAGATATTAATAACAGGTAAGACTGATTGTGCATGTCCTCTCTACTTTTTCCCATTTGGGCGGGTCAATTTCAATTATTCTAAAATTAATATTTCATCTGAAAATATGAGTTTAGAGTTAAATCCTCAGTTTTCTCCCTATTTTTAGAGCCTAATGGCATGGTTTGTGAAGAATGAACAATTTCTAAACATGAGTTTTTTTGTTCAGAAATTTGTTCACTAATGTTTCAATTAAAGAACAGCAGTTGATTCCCCAGGTCTGATTGTTCAGAGCAAACAGAAACTAAAAATAGACAAAGGGGGATGTGCGTGATAAGATGGTAAAGCCTAAAAACAGTATCTATTCTGCCAAAGAGACAAAGCAGAATGTTCTTTTCTGTGTTGTAGAAAATGGTAGACAGAAGTATTGACTTGGTGGCTACTTCTCTGTTAATGTTGTATTACAAATAATTCAGGAATCCCAAGTGTATTCATTCCCTAGGTCTTAGTGCTCAACATGATGTACTAGGAGGTGAAAATCTGCTGCATGTAGAAGTATGTTGAGCAGAAATTACTCTGAATACAAAAATAACGGTAATTAACTCAACTTGCCTACTCAAGATATTAGTCAATGCTCTCAGAATTAGTGAAATGTGTAATTGTAGAGGTGTCAGGGGAGATAGAAAATTTAAAAACATGCACAGAGTATAAAAACTGTAGTTCATTTTCTGCCTGATATGGAATATTAAATACTTGTCTTTTTTATTTTGTGCACAGACAAGAGCTGGCAGAGGTCATGAATGTGGATGAGGAGAAAGTGAAGATGACGCAGCCTGCATGAGAAGTTTAGCAAGGTGTTCCATCTCACACCTGACCTAGGCCGTGGATGGCTTTGTTGTATGCACTGTGCAATTGCCGCGGTTTTTACTTACATTTTTTATGCTGACAAAGATTTAGACTATGGGGCCTTGGCAAGTAGAAAATAGAAAAAGAAAACTCTAGCTGCTGTTTTCTTCCCCGTGACCAGAAGTCACCGGTGTTCATAAAGTAAAAGCAAAACAAAATAACATCAATTCTCTAAGCATACACATATATATTTATACACGTATATCATAAATACGTGTCCTATAATTAATATTTGACTCTGTGACAAACAGGAGTCCTTCACAGGAGTGCTCTGTGTAGAGGCATATGGAACCTCGGGGTGACTTGGAAATTCTCACATGATTATAGGAAGGAGCAGGGTTGCAAGGGATTATGGCTATATTGTTACTAGACACCAGGTATATAAAGTTGGCAAAAATGAATGAATGGATGAGCGACTATGGAGGCAAGGGAATAAGGAAATTGTAAAACACACCTTTAGAAACTAAAGCCTGCTCAGCTAAGGTGAGTGTGAGGTGGGAATAAAGCTTGAAGGCCGGCAGGTTGGTCCTGCTTTCCTTGGAAAGGTCTTGCTGACTGGATGTGGCAGTTCTCAATATAAGTTTCTGGCATTATTCTCTCTTGTGTGCAGGAGAAACCATTGCCAAAGATTCCTATTAGGTTGATTGATCAGAAGGATCTATGGCTACAGAGTTCACGATCAGCCTGGAAGAGGTGAGAACTTGCTAAGGAGATAAAAATAAATAAATAAATAAAAATTGACCCTGAGCCTTTGCAGAGAGAGCTTGGTAACTACCTGAAGTTCATGTTGTAGAGGGTGTTAAATTATGTTTGTGGTGGTGGGTTGGAAACTAGGAATTATACAAGTTGGACTTGGGCTCTTTTGGTGTCCCAACTTGGTTACCTTTTCTGGTCATAACAGCCATACACCTTTTCTTGCATTCACAATAAGATACAGAATTTTCAATAAACTTTCATGTGTTCTTTTCCTTTACAGAAAAGGAAATGTTTTTACTAAATTTCTGCAAAAGGCAGATCAGGAGCAGGTGCTAGAACATATAATGGCCAAACCCTCTCGGAATAACTAGGGAGGACATTGTCCCTTAGTCTTTCTGGACAGCGTTATTCACTTTCCTTATTGTGTTGCAGCCTCTAGGCTCTCTGTCACCACCTTCCCTAGTACTTCTGTGGTCAATGTCCTAGCCTGCTGCCTCTCCATGTGGTTCCGGTGAAGAGTGTCTTGGGAGAAGATAAATGTGAGCTGGGATAGGAGGTCATGAAGATCATGAAATGAACATTTGGCTCTAACAGCTGCAATAGTTATATGCATCTAAGAAACAAGCATTTAAGATAAAACAATAACTCTGACCAGAACAAAATATGGACTCGGAACCTTGGAGGCATAGAGAGGGCCTAGAAACTTCTTGTTTCTAGTGCCCCAGCAAATGGAAGCAGCTTAGAGTGGGGTAGGGAGGGTGAGAGGCTGGTCTGATGTAGATGCCTTGCTTAAGGCACTCTTGGAGACACCCTGTTATCTTACACTCCAGTGTTCTTTCTTACTCATTACTGACTTCACAATGAAGGTGACCTCTTCAAAGAAGGCCCTTTGCTCACTTATGCATATAAACTTTAAATAGGAGGACATTCCATGACTTCTGTATTCTTCCTAACATAAGTGAACACATTTTAAGAGTAGCAAAGGCCCTGGGCATGGTGGTGCATGCCAGTAATCCCACCACTCAGGGAGGCAATGGCAGGCAAATCTCTGTGAGTTTGAGTCCAGCCTGGTCTACAAAGAGAGTCCAGGACAGCCAAGGCTACACATAGAAACTCTGCCTAGAAAACAAACAAGCAAATACAAAGACAAAAAAATGAGTAGCAAGGGGCAGCTGCACATCAGGTGGTCAGATGTCAGTATCCTATTGTGAGGTAATGGGACACTGTCAAGGACTTAGAGCCACTCATAACCTAGACATGCCATTCATTCCTGGAAAAAACATTAGAACTATTACAATTGTAGGGGAGAGGCTCCGGAATCAGCTGACTGTCTACTCTGACACACAGCTGATGCTCACTACGGGAGAGTCAGCAGCATGTGACCATAGATATTTTTAATGCCTTCTTTCCCTGTGGCTCTGGGAATGGAATCCAGTGTCACAGTTAGGAAGCCATCTACCACTGAACAATGCTAATAGCCATAAAGTATTTGAACCACAAGAAAACAGCTTCTACATCACAGCTTCACGTCTCAGGGCATCTGAGTGCTTGCTTGTTTTCTGCATGGTGATATTTATTATTCAACATGCTAAGCTGACCCCTTCCCCCTTGTGATTTCAGGCACAGTTTAATAACAGGACCTCCATATGGTGTGGGTAAAATAGGAGAAGCCAGTGCTTGCTTAAGTGTATAGGGGCTGAGTCTCAGGACACACTTTCTTGGTTGTCATGAAGGATCCCTAGAGAGCCATCCTTGTAGCCCCCATCCTAATGGTGCTTTCTGTGACTGATAAGAAATGTGAAGAGTAGGTCCTTATGCCTGGGAGCCAGGAACCAGTAGCTTTAGGCCACAGATCCCCTTTAATGGTGGTCCGCAGAGCCACACTGATGGAAGCACACCTGTTTTGTACATTTTACCTTCACTGTTAGTGTAGCTGGGGCTTTATTGGACTAGAGTTTTCATAAACGCCTGTGGTGAGAATTCTGTGGTGAGAATTCTCAGAAGCCCTGGGGTGGAGGAGGAAGTCTTCTCCCAGGAGAAGTCTCACCTCACAGCTCTGAGGAGAGTTTCACAGTGAATCCACATATGCCTGTGCCCCTCCCTTTGTTCTCTCTTGGGTCTTCTCTAGTTTTGGCTGACAGCTCCCTGGTAAACAAGGCAGCTCTTGACACCTTGAGTCATTCACACCGCTCATCATAGGGTCCATGTTCACAGGAATCATCACAGTGTCCTGCATATCGACTCCATTACCATGGATCCCACTTGGATACTGAATAGCCATAAGCTACCTCTGAACATTAATTTCTTATTTGAAATCATGATTAGTAGGGACAAATAAGGATTAACTAGCCTGAAAGCTGACTCTAACCCAAGGATAAAGTTTTCAAAGCTCTCAGACAGCGATTCTGCCCACTGCTCCAACAGCTGTGTCACATAGGTGCAGTTGGAGGCTCTGGCTCAAATACCACACCAGATTCTGGCATCAGTGTGCCCTGAGTTAACTCTACTCTCTCTAGTGAATGTTGGCACACTGGATCCCTTTGGCCTGGCTCTATTAGTCTATACCACAGCACTTACCATCCTCTAGCCCATTTGCTGTTTGCTCATATACTCTGCTACTGTCTATCAGTACCCTACAGTTGAAATGGAATTTCCATTTTCACATGTTTCATCACCTGTTGTTCTCCTAGTTGACACTTAGTCAGTATTCGGAGAGCCAGTGAATGCTGTAAACAGTCTATGGGTGACACCACCTGAAGGGCCCTCCTGTCAGTGGGCCTCCTTGTTTAATTTCTTAACTTGACCACTTGGAAGCTGTGCCCAAATATGTTTTGCATCTTTCTGATCCTTCTGAAGTTTACTTGTTACTTGCTCACAGCCTCTGGTGAGGGATTCAGGGAAAATAGATAGAAATTCACCCTGACATAGCCTCAGGTCTTTCTCCACCTTTGAAGGTATGGTAAACCTGTATTCTCGATAAACCAGTCACTAGGAAACGACAATGCTATCATTAATGCACCATTTCATGTGACATGTTGACACAATTTATAATAATATCATGTCATGAAAGCCATAAAAATCTGTTTGGGGAAGAATTGTTTCTCCCTCAGTAGAGGATTGCTCTTATAATTCCTTTCAGCATTAGCATGGAAGGGCTGGGGCTGATAATCCGTGTTCCTACTCAGTGAGCCCTGGTGCCTTCATTGTTTATCACATCCACTTCCTCCCTTAAAAATATTTTTTAAAACAATCCCCGTTATGCCTTTACCAAAAATAGTCAATAAATAATAATAATATCATTGGCTATCATAACACCACAAATCCCAGCCCAGTGACATCAGAGGCAGCAGAATCTAATCAATGATTAACATTAAGTGTGACAGTGCAATGATGCTGAAGAATCCAGCTCTGTGGTCCAGAAATGCTTCCCGAAGGCCACAGCTTGGAAAGGGCTTCCTCTGGGGCAGGGGCGGCTCTAAATATTCTTACCTACACACTTGAACCCTGGAGCTTCCTGACATTCCAGGTGCATGAGCCCCCTACCAAAGAGATGCTGCCTACACCTCCAAGGGAATGGTTGAGTTACTGGTAGTTTCCACCCCTATTACATGAGAAGAAGCAGCATTACAGGACTTGTAAACAGAATTGCCTCCCTGGATACTTAAGGACTGTGCACCTTCTATAACTTTAGGGAAGGAGTTTTCAACGTGTAGGTCGCAATCCCTTTGGGGGTGGCATACCGGATATCTTGCATATCAGATATTTACATTACAATTCATAATGTTAGCAAAATTACAGTTATAGAGAAGCAACAGAATAAATTTATGGTTGGGGGTCACCAGAACATGAGGAACTATGTTAAAGGGTTGCAGCGTTAGGAAGGTTGAGAATCACTGTTTTAGGAAAAGAAGCAAGAAGACTCTAGGAGACCACTGTAATCTGTGTGCTCTTGAGGCTGAGACAGGAGGATCACTCTGGGACCTAGGCTACCTGGTGAGACCCTGTCTCAAATAAGCAAATAAGTAAATAAACAAACAGAAAGACTTTGGATTCTGGTTGAAAGACTAATTGAATTTTCGACCTGCTTCTTGCAACACAGAAAACAAGGAAGCAAACAGTCCTGCTAAAAATTTCACAGAAAGAAAAACAGAAACCATTTCCAGGAGGGATCAAGAAAGACCTGGGCTGATCTCTGACAACAGCTCCATTTTCAGTTCTGTAATGTACAATCAGAATTCATGCTCACAACCATGACCCCACAACACCCTGAATTCTGAAACTCCAAGGAAAGAGTCAATTGCCTTCCTGACACTCTCTCTAGGATAGCAAAGGAAACCACACAGCTTAAAAAAATTGATACACTGCTAGGTAGAGTCTTTCAGAGGCCCTCTGTGGTAGGCTCCTGTCCTGTTACTTGTTTTCTCCTACTTCCAATATCCAACCCCATTGTCTTTCTAAGTGAGGATTGATCATCTAACCCCGGGTCCTCTTTCTTGTTTATCTTCTTTAGGTGTATAGATTTCAGTATGTTTGTCCTATCTTATAGGTCTAATACCCACTTATAAGTGAGTATATGCTATGTGTGTCTTTCTGCTTCTGGGATACCTCACTCAGGATGATCTTTTCTAGATACCACCATTTTCCTGCAAATTTAATGATTTCCTTGTTTTAAATCGCTGAGTAGTATTCCATTGTGTAAAAGTACCACAATTTCTGTATCCGTTCCTTTGTTGATGGACATATGGGTTGTTTCCAGTTTCTGGCTATTACGAATAAAGCAGCAAATGTCCTTGCTGTATTCTTGAGCATATTTCGGATATATGCCTAGGAGTGGTATAGCTGGATCTTGAGGAAGCACTTTTCCTAATTGTCTGAGAAAGTGCAAGATTGATTTCCAGAGCGACTGTACAAGTTTACATTCCCACAAGCAATGGAGGAGGGTTCCCCTTTCTCCACAACCTCTCCAGCATGTGTTGTCACTTGAATTTTTGATCTTAGACATTTTGATGGGTGTAAGGTTAAATCTCAAGGTCGTTTTGATTTGCATCTCTCTGATGGCTAAGACGTTGAGCATCTCTTTAAGTGTTTCTCTGCCATTCTATATTCCTCTACAGAGAATTCTCTGTTTAGCTCTGTACCCCATTTTTAATTGGATTGGGTTAGGGTAAGAGAAGTATCAATGTTAAAATAAAATAAAAATAAATTGGATGGCATTTGGGGGAAGACACGTGACATTGAACTATGGCTCCACATGCGCACACATTCATGTATACAGATGCCCATATATGACAATGTATACACACAGTAGCATTTTTTAAATGGAGCTCATGTTATGTGCATATAGTTGTCAATAACATCCAAATCAGTGAGTCTTTTCAATGTCAGACAACAAGATCCTAAATGCAAAATGAGGACTTTAGAGGGAAATAAAACTGTGCCCCTTTATCTGACATTGACCAGAGAATGGTCCATGGGCTTTTCTCACTTGCATTCTGAAGGTTAACTTCAGACCTAGGTGACTTTGTTTCCAACAGTGATTAAGCTGTTTCCACAAGTCGTCTGTACATTGCTATCCACAGACACAGTTCTGGCTATTAACATACATCTCTGCATCTTACTTTAGGAGTCTCCTTGGCCTCAAAGGGGTGTGCTGTGCCCCCCCACTCCTATATATGTGCCCTGAACAGTCAAGAGGAGGAGTGTTGCCTGAACCCACTTCTGCACAGGCACCAGCCATACTGTCATGTTAGAAACAGGCATTTTCTAAAGTTCAGGACTCCTTGCAACAACAATAAATTTTGGAAAACAGACAGAGGGTGTGCCAGAAGTGTTTTAGCCACTCAGGTCTTAAATTCTTGATTAATAATTCAATTCTTTATAAGAAATTAGGATGAAGCAATAGAAAGCTTATCCAAACTATCATGAAATGCATTTTCTAAAATTATTCCATTGCATTTTTAAAGGGTATATTTGTAAATGGTTTTATGAGCAATTTACCAGAAAATTAAAGTCTTTCAGTTAAAAAAAAAATCACTCCATCTCTCTGGAAAAGATATTTTCCCAGCCAGAGAAACTATCATTCATTCAGTATAGAGGGTAATCTGAAAATTCATTTCTAGAAAATTTGCCATACCCCTGGGTAAGAGAACCTTCCAGAAAGTGAATCAGCAAGAACTGGTGAGAAGAAGGGAAGAGACAGAGTTCCAAAGTAGAGATTTATGCAGTTTTAGTCTCCCTCTAGTTGCAGAAGTAGGCAGGCCCTGTTAACTGATGCTACAGTCATTCTCAGCTGAGCTCCCAAGGGCTTGTCCCTCAGTCCCATCCCAGATTTTCAATGTTAACCCTATCCTTTGGTTTCGATTTCTTTTCTCTTAGGTTGGCCGGCCCTGACAGCCTTGCACACTGGCACCAAGAACATGGTACTCAGCCCTATGAGGGTAACTCTAGTGATGTACAATGCATAAGCTGCTGGCATGCATAGTTCCTAACAACATTTATGTCACAAAGATCACAGCTTCTCCAAGTCCCTGAGATCCTTTTTAAATTAAAGATTCGTGGGTTTATTTTCCACTTTATTTTTACTTGCCATGTTGCTTCTTGCCTGTTTATTTATTATTTATTTATTTTTTTCTTCTGCATCTTTCCTGGTACTGTACAGATGGAGCTGAATGACACCAGCCATCATTAATACTTTCTAGAAAATGGAAGGGTTTCATTTAGACTGCTACCATTCCTTGGAGTTGTAAGGAGCACAGGGAGATCAGCTTCCAGATTATAAAACCACACATCTGATTTGGAAAGCCCAAACATTGAAAGCCTCTAATCCGTTCATACTTAGAGTCCCAGGACATAGGAATTTAGCAATAGCCTCAAGTCTACCCAGATAATGTCTCATGAGGTCACATCAATGTCATAAGAATACACACACAATCCCTGTCGACTCCAAGAATCTGCTGGCTGGAAATAAGCTCTCAAAGCACAGTGGAAAATACCTCCCAAGTTGAAAAGCTTGCCTTTCACTGAGGACCTCCATTCCATGAGAAGGAACAGGCTAATTTTTGAAGTGGTGATGTTTGCTTTGTTTTGAGTCTGTGTCTTTATGGTTTAAGTATTTAGGAGGCATAACCACCTAGTGTGTCGGTTTATTTTTGATATTGTAATTTATGCAACATTAATATGGGATGCCAGCTTCAGCTCTTATGCTTACACTCCAGGAGCCAAGTTGCATATTCTGCCAACTCCATTACATCATCTAAAAACCCAAACATTTTCCATTTGCACCTCACTACTGCCCAGCATACTTACAGTCCCTTCTTCTCCCAGGGTGCATGCTTGTGGCTCTCTCTCTCCCTTTCTTTCTCTCTCTCCACACACACACACACACACACACACACACACACACACTCCACAAGACTAGCGCACCTGAAAAGTAGACACTATATTTGAGGTCAAGGTTTGTAACTGCAAGTAATATCTAGAAGATATTACTACTGCTGTGTTGGCTAAAGGATGCCTCCATGTCTGACTTTCCTTTTTTTTTTTTTATTTTCCATTCAGACTGTTATGTAACCTAGTGCATGCCTGCAGCATATGAGTAGAGTGTCTGGGCCTTACTTGCCTCATTCCCATTAAATCTCCTCTGAGCAACACACAGGGGTTTCTTCAAGGAATGGTGGTGGGGGCTCTAGGAGGTTGAGGTATATGAGTTAGCAGGTCATCTTGTAAGATACACATTGCTTCTACTTTGAGTTTTTGAGCTTGGAGGGGGGGTTATACCAAATTCCCCGGCTTTATATAATTTGCAGTAACAGCAAGTTAGGGATTGTACTGGGTTCTGCAGCCTGCCACCCCATCTATTGCAAGAACACACCTTCTGGCAGAAACAACACCTGAAGATGGGGATGTTGTGCCCAGATCTTAGGGTCTCCAAAGACCACCAGTTGCTGGACCATGTATCCAAAAGCAAAGAGCTTATGTTTAAGCTCGGTCTCTCCACCATCACCAATGCAGTGGATCAGCGAGGACAGCCTGGAACAACTACATGGCAGGATTTTTATTTGGGTCTTGAGCAAGAACCCGGAATTCTCAGCCTAGCATTTACACAATTGGATGATATTTAGCAAGAGCAAGCTTGTTACAGAGTGATTGGCTAACTAACATAGCTAACATTAAGTGAGCTATTTACAGACCTCAGGAGTGTTAGGTCAGTGGGCTGCCCAGCACAGACGCCCCACCCTGAGATAAGATTCCTTCCCATCCTAGTGATTACCTCCAGGCTATTCCTTGGGTAGGGAATTTTGTGGTTTTCTTATTCCTGGGACTGGTGACCTAAGGCCTAATTCTTGGGACTGATGACTTTTGGTGGAAGGGGGTCAGGCCTGGTCCTTTCAGGGAGAGTCTAAAGGAAAAGGAAAGACACAAACTAGAAATCAGAGCCACTTCCTAGATACTCTGCCCCCATTCTTAAAAAAAAAAAAATCCAAACACAGGAAGGGGGTTTTCTCCAGCCTTTCTGATTAACAGTTACATAACCCACTCGCATTCCAAATAGACACTTTGCAGCTAAAAGCTCTGCACACAAACTTGCAGATCTATCTGGTAGTCCACTGAGGCCACTCCCCCACCCCCACCACAAGCCTTCACCTGGTTTTCCTTTCTTCCCCGTCCTTGTTGCCCCCAGTCCTCCGGTTCAAATTGAGCTTCAGTGCAGTCATTCCTAATTAATTAAATGGTGCCCCCCCCCGACTTCCTCCAGCACATATCATCCTGATGGCTTTTACTGTACTCAATTCCATGAATGGGAAAGTACCAGGACAGGAGGTGTGGCAAAGGTGGGGCGGGAGGGGAGGAATACTGTAAAACAGCCTGCAAGTGATCAGCCAAGTTCCTACCTCTAACTAGCACATCCAAGAAAAAGCAGCTCTCATTTCCTTTTCACTTTCCCCCCAGACTCCCTAGCACCAAACCTGACTGGAGAGACACTGAGTCTCAAGCCTCTGGGTGGCTAGCAGGAACCTGCTTCCTCCAGAGTGACAAGCTGTTGTGCTCAGTTCGTGAGAACTCCAAAGATCAGGAATAGACTCCGCTGTAAATACATGAGGGTTTTTATTATTGTTGTATATGTGTTAGAACATTGGACACAAACTTCCTGCAGCAGAAGAAGAATGAAGCCTGAAGTCTAGGGGAACAAGGTTGTTAAAGGGCAAAACCGCAAGCAGGGACTTACATGCTTTGGGGTAACATGATTGGGTAAGGGAAACTGACTTTTGAAATGATTGGTTTACTTTAGGCGCCAAACTTGGCCATCTGGGCCTGTTTCCTAGCAACTGTATAACTAGTGGGCAGGGAAAGGATGCATTAAGACTAGTTTCTTTTCCCACTGGACTTAATCTCCATTTGGCAGGCCTTTGTTCAGGCTTGTGCTTTAAACTTTAAAGGCATACCCATTGATTTTTAATTCTTTTGTCTCTCAATACATTATTTACAACCATAATTAAAGCTGCAGCTTCCTCCTGATCTTTACAAACTCAGGGAGCATTCAAATAAACAATCCCTGAAAAAGTGGGTGGGGATCCCACAGCAGCTTCTGACACCTTTTTTTGGGGTGTGTGTGTGTGCAAGTTTTAAACTTTTTATTTTTCTTTCTTTTTTCCATTTTTTATTTTTATTAATTAGAGTTTATTCACTTTGTATCCCCCCTGTAGCTCCCTCCCTCCTCCCATGACACCTTTAAGAAAGGAGTCATTCTTTCTCCCCTTCCCTCCCCCTCCCCAGGCCCATGCTGCAAGGCTGGGTCACTGCATGCACCACTTTAGGAAAATGCCTGGAAAGCAGCAAGCACTCTTTTCTCCCTGGTCTCCTCCTTCAGACACTCCAGACATCAACACAGAATAAACCAATGGCCTGGGGAGGGCTCCTCCTTAGCCCTGGCCAACCAGCTTTGAACTCTGATCACTCCCAACGTCCCCGCAGAAAAGCTGGGAATCGCAGAGAGGGTAGGATTCCCAGACAGAAATAAGTTTGGGTGCTTTTCTATGTTTGTTTGCTGTCGCAGTCGCTCCCTCCAATCATAGGTGGAGCACTCTACTACATAGCCGCCCTCCACAGGCTGCACACGCTCCCTGACAACCCTCTTTTAGGGCTGCGGGCTCTGAACCTCTTGCTACAAAGTTGCGCTTCTCAGGCACTCTGCTCCCCGCTGAGCAACACCACTGCATGCAGCGCCTGGGAACCCAGATTTCTCGGGCTTCTTCTTCAAACACAGCTCCAGCGCTACGGAGAAAAAGCTATCTGCATCTCCCCCTCTTAGCCCTGAGAGCGCCCCCTTTCCGCCCGTCCCCTGAGAGGGGGGACTCAAACAAAAGCCTGGACTCTTGCTGCTGGGGAAGGGGGAGTAGGTGAGCAAGAAACTCAAACAAAAATGGTAATGGAGGAAGCAAGTAGCCACAAACAGACCACCTCCCCTTTCTTAAAAGGACATTACCACTTTAAAGTTTCTTTAACCCCACTTCTCCATCGTAGTTTCTTTTTGGTGGGGGCAAAATCGTATTTAATTTGGACAACCCATCTTAACAGAAAACAAAATATAATCAAGGGGAGGTGGGGTTTGAGGCTCCCTGCTATCAACACTCTGGTCCATCCTACAAGCTTAGCACTGGCTTGCAAAAGTTTGCAACATTTGTTGATGTCCGCAGGGGAGGGGGAGGAGTGACGGCCCCTCAGGGCACGGCCAAGGGGTGGCAGGCGCGTGCACCGGTCCAGGGAACCCCAAGGTCGCCCGCTGACCAGGCGCTCCTCAGGGCTCCCAGTCTCCTCCGGACTTGGTGCACTGCCACCTCCGCTCCGCTATTGGCAGCAGGGTCACAGCTGTCTCCTACCTCGGCTGGAGCACACATAGCTCTGCGGGCGCCCAGTGCCCAGCGCCTCTTTCTTGCTGTCCGTGTTCTGGGTCAGCGGCGTCTCCCTGCAGCAGACTGCTGCTCCCTGGCCGGCAGGCTGCGTGGTCCGGAGGTGCAGGAGCTGACTCCATGGTACCCCACACACACCCGCCCTCGCAACGTAGAGTTCAGCAGAGATGGTGAGTTCTGAGATTTCCTCTATCTTCTATTTCCAGAGCGACTCTAAGGCACCAAAAAAAAAAAAAAAAGAAAGAAAAGAAAAGGAGACGGGCAAGAGCAGGAGGGGCCTAGACAGGCGAGAGCGCGAGAGACCACCCCAGTGGCAGTGGACGCATGTGATGCCAGGGGACGTGAGACTGGTTTGTCCACAGGCAGCACTAGCTAGAGCGTCTCCAGCTGGCTCCCCGCACCCACGTTCCAGACCCCAGACCAGGAGCCACCCAAGGCTGCCAAATTTGGGAGGTGGGGAAGAGAGAGGGAGTAGAAAGAAGGGTTGCCTCCTGCACCCCAATCTGCCATCTCCACTTTAACCCAGCTACAAAAAGGAAAGGTTGGAGAAGTGTGGCTCTGTCTACTTTCCTACTTTGGAGGGCAGTAACTGTGTGTCCCCTATCAGCAGCTAGCTTGGGAGGAGGAGACAAATCTGGTCTCCTTGGGGCACTTGCTGGTAACTGCAGCTCTCTGCACTCCTGGTCTGAGCCTGGGGAGAAACTAAAAGGGAATTACAAGCTGACTGACACCCCCAGGAAGGAGGAAGGTAGGAGGACAGAGGAAGGACATGGCCCTTTTTACTTTGGGATGCAACAGTCTGGGGTTTCCAGTCATAGATATGACTAGGTCTACAATAAATTTCTATGATTTTAGAATGCGTATGGCTAGTCAGTAACTAATGTTATGGAAAGATGTTTCTTTCAGCTTGTTTGCTGTTTTTCTCCGTGAATGATCCAGAAAATATTTGGCATTGCACTATTTTGTGAAGTAAACTTTGGCCAGTTTGGTGAAGGACTCTCTGAGCGCATGAAACAGGCCAAGCTGCATCTGGACTCCAGTGTGCCTGCAAGTTTTCGATTCTCATTGGTACTTTTGATATTAAAAGCACAGGCTCATCCACAGCAGACAGACATCCTGTAGAGGTATTACTATCATTTGGATAACAAAAAAAATCCAGATAATTAAAAAGTCTTATCTTTATAAGGCTTGATTCTGCATTTTCCTCCCTTTGGAGGACACGCTGGCTGATACCTAAGGAAAGCTGAGAATTAAATCTGAGTGCCTCCACCCCAAACTCCAGTGTGCAGTCCCACTACTAATGAGAGGGGTGGTGAAAAGGGAGAACGGATTTCTCTCCCTCAATAGTGAAGCCACCGTTTCCTTTTATTTCCAAAGGCTCTGATAAAATCAGAGCAGTTTTATAACCCCACCTGCTAAGTCTCTTTCTGTTGTTGGTGTGTATATGGTTTCAAAGCTGACCACTCTTCATTGGACAAGGAATAAAGGGTTCATCCCTGAGAGAGGCTAATTCTCCATTTCAGCAGTTGTCTGTAGTTCAGTGTCTTGAAACAGGACCTCTTCCACATTAACCTGTCCATTGATATCCCTATTGTTCTAGTCATGTTTATGTCATTTCTAAGAGAGGATGTTTCATAGCAGAGTTCTTGGATATTACAGAGTTTCTGTCCCTCTTCCACAATGTAACCTAAGCCATAAATACAGGAGCTGTGATGTAGATGTATCCATGGGGGCTGGCTTCCCCATGATCAATTGGTCTCTGCATTGTGTCCAGTTGTGGTTTTCTAAGTAGATCTATAATTGCTGTAAAGAGAAACTTCATTGATGAGGCTGGTGGTAGCTACAGTTACCTGTGTTTTTAAGGATAATATATAGAACGTAGTGATGAATTATGCAGTTGCAGCAAAGTGTTGGCAATAGATTCTGGTTCTATTCATTTGGTTCTTTTATGGTTCTCATTCAACCAATTGGAATAGGTCACTCTAGAAACATCTTCCAGAAAAGATAGATCAGGGAGGCCCTGCCGGCCTTCATCAATTAAGAGGCAGATCTCTGTGAGTTTTAGGGAAGCTTGGTCTGTACAGTGAGTTCCAGATTAGCCAGGACTACATAGAGAAACACTTTTTCAAAACAAAATGAAAAAATGACATAGAATCTGTTCCATGGGATCAGAGAAATATCCCAGAGGGATATGGAGGTAAATTTCTCCTAACTCAACATAGTCACTGCTTCTGCAGTTTAAAACAATGGGAAACTCAAGTGCTGTTCCCCAGGGAAAAAGTAAAAGTGAACTAGACACTCTTGACTGTCAGTCATTATTACTATAAGTCACCAGGATTGGTGAAGCATTTGAACCGGGAAGAGCACAGTGATTAGGTTTATTTTCTTTCCCTTCCTGGTGTCCTTTTGTGATCACTAACTAAGATTTTCCAGTTTCCCAGATATTTGGAGATACAAGAGCCTCCTTTAGACCCTGCTCATGGACAATGTTTGTTTAAAATGTTTGTTTAAATGTTTTAAACAATGTTTGTTTAAAATGATTATTTTTCCTTACACTTAGTTCTCTGATAGGCTCTGACTCAAAAAAGCTACTCTCTGTAGAAGAAATAAGTCTAAAGCCACTCTTTTGCTTTTCTGTTTCTTCTCCCCCCATCACTTCCCATCCAGGAGTCTAGGAACACCTCACCAGTCACAGGCTCCCCTCCTGATGTTGACACCACTTTTCCCTATGTTAAGGTAATTACAGAAAACCTTCGAGTTCATTTAGAGTCCTCTCACACTCCAGGCTCTAACTGTCTCATCCTAATGTATTTGCTAGGTTCCTTTAGTTCTTGGCTCTGACATCTGCATCTCTTTTTTGCAGTATTCTGTGGAGAGCTGTTTGTTTGTCAAGCTTCTTTGTTATTGAGTATTCAGTGAAAAACATATTTTCACCCTGGCCTTCATCTTGAGACAGAGATAAGAGGATGTTCCTCAAAGTTCCTTAAAACATGTTTGTGTGACCTTGGACCATATGTTCTACAGGGAAGTAGTTTTAGAAAACAAGTTTGGCAGTCCCACGAACTTCTTTCTTGTATTGATGTGGCTTGTTTTTGCTTTGCTTATCAAAAAGAATTGTGGAATAAACTCAAGGTTGCAGTCTTACTGACAGCCCTCTCGAGCTGATCCTGAGTGTAGTGTGACTTGTTTTAATTATTTCAGTCCTCACTCCCACCTCAGGAACTGTTCAACTCTGCCCTCAGGCTCTGGCAGTATTCATTCAGTATCAAACATGATTGCTCCCCACAAATCTTTGCAGTAACCTTCCAGATAACTGGCCTTCAGTCTCCTAACCACTCGAATCCATTCATTCTAAATAGCACTGCCAAGTTAATTACCCTGAACTACAAGCTCTCATTTCCCACCATGTCACTCCTATGCTTATAAGACTTTAATGGCTCCCCATTGCCTATCCAATTAGTTACAAACTACAAGGTACTCATGGTTCTACCTCACTTACCTTTTTATTTGTTGTGTATACAATGTTGTGTCTGCATGTACACCTGCATGCCAGAACAGAGCACCAGATCTCATTGTAGATAACTGTGAGCCACCAAGAGGTTGTTGAGAATTGACCTCAGGACCTCTGGAAAGCAGCCAGTGCTCTTAACCTCTGAGCCATTCTCCAACATATCTACCTTACTTATCTTGGCACTCCTGCACCAAGGATGGAAAACAAATCTCATCTCAGGTTGGTTGAAAAGGTATAGGCTGGGACTGATAATTGTTGTCTCCCATGGGTCGAAGAATAGGAAGTGTGGCAAGCATGCAAGTTTGAGTTTGCCAAACTGACTTCCATAATTCCTACATTAAGTCTACAAGACAGGGTGGGCAATGATGCTTCCTTCTGCCTCCTTGGTGTCCAGGTTGCATGTCTATTTTCTCTGAGTGCCTTCCCTGCTTCCCTGCTTTCTCTATTTACTGGCAGCTACCTTTTATTCAAGCTCCAGTTACATACCAATATTTAATCTATCTTGATGCTTCTTTTGATCTGTTGTTACAGGGTCTCTTGGAGTTGAATCTGGTCCCAGACTCCAGAATGACCTTGAATGTCTGATTCTCCTCCCTCTACTTCCTGAGTTCTAGGATAACTGGTATACATGGTCACATATAGATTATATGGTATTAGGCAGTGAAACCAGAAATTGATGCATGGTGTCCAAGTACTCTGCTAACTGAACCATATCTCCCTGTACCTCTTTTCGTTGTTCTCATCTTTATACTTTTAATTATTCTTTAAAATTTTCTTATGACAGTTCCATATATCTTAATCAGACCCACCTCCCCAACTCTCCTCTTCCATTAACCCCTCAAAGCTCCCTTTCTAACAAAGCTTGCCTCAGACTTTCATGTCCTTCTTTTAACAAACTGCCAGTTAGTGTCTTCCATATGCATATTAGTGTGGAGCCATCCACCAGCTTTTGGGCAACCTACTAGGAGCCACATCCCTGAAGCTAATGTCCTTCCTCAGCTGCTAACTGCCAATAGCTCCTCAGTTAGGGGAGGGGCTCACAAAACCCCATCAATGTGTAGCTTTCTTTCAGCATGCATGCTGGTGTTGGTCAGCTTGATCTTTGACTGGTCATCATAGAGGCTATGAGTCCATAAGTTCAATAGTCATGTCAAGCCAGAAGACGGCATTGCACAAAACTCTCACCCACCTTCCATCTTCCATGGTGTTTCCTCAGCCTTTGGGTACCTGAGTTGTAGTACCTAGCTGTACCCCTCCTAACACATCTAATACTGTCTTTGTAGGTGTTTCAGGATTATTTGAACATTTATATTATCTTCCCTGGGAGATGATAACCATTCTTTTTTGTTGTTTGTTTGTTTTTGTTTTTCAAGACAGGGTTTCTCTGTGTAGCCTTGGCTCTTGGCTGTCCTGGACTTGCTTTGTAGACCAGGCTGGCCTAGAACTTGAGACCCGCCTGCCTCTGCTGGTATTATAGGCGCTCGCCACCAAGCCTGGCTATGATAACAGTTCTTAAAGAGAATCACCTTGCCCTTGTAGGTAGTAGGCAGCCATTACAGTTAGTGGGTTTGGGAAATGGAACTGAACTATTCAGAAAATAACGTGTCCACACAGTGATCCCATTACACAACAAGAATGAGAGCCTGCACATTGCAAATTTCCATCACTTGGAATAAGACTTTCCTTCCTGGATGAAAGATTAGCTGACATGTATGGGCTGTTAAAATTTATATATGCAAAAACATTTACAGTTATTTTCTTGCATTTTTTTGGAGAGAGAGGAGAAAATAAAAATGATGGCAGCATATATCAGAATTTTCTTGGGAGTACGGAGCTTTCTACAACACTCACAAATACAAAGGACTCAGAAAATTAAAACTGAATGCCTAGACAAGTTTCTTTCCTTCTTTTTCTTTTCCTTTTTTTAAAATATATTTATTATGTATAATGTTCTGCTTGAATGTACTCCTGCCACCTGAAGAGAGTACCAGATCTTATTATAAATGGTTGTGAGCCACCATCTGGTTGCTGGGAATTGAACTCAGGACCTTGAAAGAGCAGCCGGTGATGCTCTCAACCTCTGAGCCATGTCTCCAGCCCCAGTTTCTCAAAATAGCTTCGAAAAGCTGAAGTAGAGCCATGTGCTGAAGTAGAATCTAATGAGAATGTAGTCCTCCTGGGCGTGTGACAAACCGCTTTCTGCTCCTGTAGAGGGTGTGGTCGATACCCAAGGCCACAAGAGCCCTTAGCCTAAACCCAAAAAGCAAAGCTTGGGCTGGATAACCTTTGTATTAATGTGATCTGACTGGCCCTTACAGCCTCAGGTTTTGGTATTCAGTCTTCAGCTGGCCATGGTATTTTGAGAGGCTTTTGAATCTATAAGAGGTGAGGTCTAGCTGGGGCAATTAGATCATGAGGTGTTGGCCTCTGGAAGCTATGGTGGGCACCTACTTCCTGCTGTATTTCTCTGCTTCGGTATCCATTATCATGGAAACAGCTTCCATCATGCAATCTTGCTGCCACAAAGGGAGCTACCTCACCCAGTTGTGTCTGGCCTGATGGTCTGAAACCCTGAGCCAAAATATATCTCTTCTTAAAAAAATATTTTCTTCATGTGTATTAGTCCTTTTGGTGGTAAGAGCAAACTCAAGCATGGTAGACTCACAGACTTGAAGAGGTAGAAAAGGAAATGGAAGCCTGCAGTAATCACGTGGGAAGAGCGGCCCACTCCATCTGATCCCACTGTTACCAGTGAGGAAACTAAAGTACAGAGAAGTGACTTCCTCATGGTAACCCAACTGATCAGGAACATTAATTAATTTTATAGGGATTGGTTGTTGAAATGACAATGGCTTAGATATGCTGGGTTAAATAAAAATATATTTGAATTATACTTAATTTCAGCTCTTTCACCCTTATTTAAAAGCTGACCAATATGAGCTGGAGAGATGGTACTTTTTCTTCTTGCAGACAGCCCAGGTTCACTCCTTAACACCCATTTGGTGTCTCACAACTATCTGTCAGTTTAGTTCCAGGAAATCCAGTGTCCTCTTCTGAGTTCTGAGGGAACTCAGCATGCATCTGGTACTCATACATACATTCAGGCAAAACACTCAGACACATAAGAGAAAGTTAAAAAAAAAAGTTAATCTGACCAGGAGAACATTTAGATTACTGTATGATTGACATTCTAGATCTATGAAGCAGGGCAGTGTAGACTGTTTCTGGCACACAGTAGGTATCTTAAAGATTTATTGAGAGTCACTGTGAAGGCTCAGCTACAGACACCCTTGAGTTAACACCTGTCTTTTCCTTTCTTAAAACTCTAATCGTGCTTCTGCAGTTTGCAAGGTATCTGGCTGGGTGCTAGGAGATGAAGCTCCTGTGTGTGACATGTAAGGAAGGTGAGACCTTCAGGCAATAGAGCTCCCTGCCCACCTTAGCAGTGCTCAGGGTTGAGGCTGAAGTCTGCTATCAATCAATTGGTAATGGTCTTCAGGGCTTGTGGCAGGGAGGGATGGGTCCTGGGCAGCTGGTTCCCTCTGATAATTTCTGGAGCCAGTGCTGTGGCGTTCCAAAACAGAAAAGCCTTTGACAGCATGTTGCCTTTCCTCCCCTGGTGAAGATCAGCTTATTGTGTGCATGTGAGTCCATTTCTGGACTGCCTATTCTGTTCCCGTTTGTCTGTTCTTTTGCAAATACCACACAGTCTGGTTGACTGCAGTTTCGAACTGCATTTTTTACTCCACACCATTGGTAAGGAGGGAAATATGAATGCTCCATATGGCTAATGGTCATTTTATTTGACAGTGCAGACTGCTCATTTCACATTTTAGTCTTTCACCTTCTGAGCCTCCTTTCCAGGGATATTCATTGATAGATATTTAGCTTCATAGACATTTAGCTTTTATGACCAGTTATTTCATTTAAAAAACACATGAAAGGCACAATAGAAGATTCTAAGACAAGTCAGGCAGACCATCTGCCCTCTGTAAGGACATAAGACAAGTTCATATGCACTTGAGCTTTAAGTCATGAGTTATTCAGAGCCAGGGTGTTGCTGGGCTGGTAGAATGATTGCCTAACATGCACGGGGCTTTGGGCTTTGTTCCCAACAGTGTATAAACGAGGGTATGACACCTGTAATCGTAGCACTTAGGCATGGGAGATAGATCAGAAATGCAAGGTAATCCTCAGCTACATATTGAGTTCCAGGCAAGCCTGAGCTACATTGGGCCCTATCTCTGAAACAAACAAACAAGTCAGCATTAAATACCACAGAATAGATTTAGGTAAAGTGTCTGAAAAATAGGTCAGTATAATAAAGCTTTTTTGAAAAACAAGCATTTCATGATTGGTATGCAAAATAATAAAAAGAATATAAAGTTGAGAAATAGTTATGTTTATTAAAAAGATGGGCTTTTTGAAAGAAGATTTGAGGTAGCTGGCTCTATTTTTATCCTCCAAATATGCTGGTTCATGTTAATTATCAGCTTGACAGAATCTACAATCACCTGGGAAATGGACCACTGGACACACTTTTGGGGAATAATCTTGATTACCTGAATGAAGAGGTATCACAGTTGGATCACAGCCTGTCTAAGATGAAGAAGGGAGGTTGGACACACATGCATCCATCCCTTGCTCTCTGTTTCTTTATTGTGGAGATAAAGCTGCCTCGGGCTCCTAAGGGTGTGTCCTCCCTCTCATTGACTGAGTCTTGAACTGTGAGCTCAAGTAAACCCTGTCTCCCTTATGTTGCTTTTATCAGAGTATTGTATATAGTGACAGAAAAGAAATTAATCATAGAATTGTAAGCATACACACACTTGTCTACTAAAAAACTGTGGACGGATTGTTCCTTGGCCAAGGGATGTATTGTTGCCTTTAGTATAGGTCAGGGCGATCAACTTAGAAATGCAGATTCTCGGGTCTCAACCTAATTTTCTGAGACTGAAAAGTCTTGAAGACATGCTTTCGAAATCTGTGCCTGGAACCAGACACTTCAGGTGTCAGTTCTTCCCAAAAGTTTGAGAAACACTATTGTAGGTCCAAGGGCATCTGAACCATAAAAACACAGATGCAGACACATGAATGCTCTAAGAGTGAGGTCCACACCTCTGCACCTGATGATTATTTGACTTGTACTTCCATAAGCTCCAGAATTCCCTGCAGCACACAAGGAATCTACTACAGTTGGGTCTAGGATAACTAATTATTTGGGTGGTAATTACACATAAAGAGCTTTTGAAAATTGTATTATCCTGGAGAGATTTGGGTAGAGATAAATTTGAATATGAGAGAGAGAGAATCACTATCAAACTTGCCTGCAGCACTAATGAATCAGGATATCGCTTTCATATTGAAAAGCTAGCAATTTAGGTGGAAGCCTGGTGAAACTGATGAAGAAATCAACAAGAAATATTTTCTACTTACTCGTTAGAAGGGTTACAAAGACTGCAGCTCTCATCCCAAAGTCTACATCAGGAGAACCATTATGGGTCAAACTTACCTTTAGAAATATTTCAACTGGGACTCTGTTTCCCCATAAAAGCATCCCTTCACCTGAAATAGGTTGACCATCTCATTATTTTTTTTTTTAAAAACTCCTTTCATGAATTTTTAAAGATATAATAATTCATTTAAAAATTTTTATATGTGTATCTCTACATATACACACAAGCATGTGAGTGCCCACAGAGGCCATTAGAGGATGTTCTAGAGGTATCTTGGGG
This sequence comes from Meriones unguiculatus, assembly GCF_030254825.1. Taxonomy (NCBI): domain Eukaryota; kingdom Metazoa; phylum Chordata; class Mammalia; order Rodentia; family Muridae; genus Meriones; species Meriones unguiculatus. The sequence goes on along the minus strand of NC_083369.1, from coordinate 77,083,061 downwards.
ACGGAGTGATCTCTGGAAACTGAATTCTGGTTATCAGCAAGGTCAGAAAGCAATGTTAACTGTTGAGCCATTTCTACAGCCCTCATCACATTTTAAGATATATTTTAGTTACCTCAAATACTTGTCTGTGTATGTGCTGTCATGATCATGTCTATGGAAATGCATTTATGTGTTCCAGCATGTTTACACATGTGTGGAAGCTAGAAAACAGTGTTATGGTTAGATACTACCAACGTTTCTTCTCTCCCTCTCTCTTTTTCTTAGTATCTCCCTGTGCTCTCTCACTCTCTTTTTCCCCTTTTGGAATTCCTTTTTGGCCTGCCAGAAGCCTGTCTCTGCCTCCTCAGAGTTAGGATTACAAGTGAGTGCCACCACACCTCGCTTTAGTATGTGAGTTCTGGGAATCAGACTCAGGCTGCCTCGCTTGCAACGCAAGTCTTTTACTCCAATTGAGCTATGGCCTCAGTCTGCAGCATGTAATTCTTATACACAACAAACATGTTCTCCCCACCCCTCAAACTTTTCAGCTTGCATCCTAAGCACTGACTCTCTCTCTCTCTCTCCCTCCCTCCCTTCCTCCCTCTCAGCAATCCCCATCCCCGCCAGTATGTGTCTGTGTGTTTCTTAGGCTTGGTTCTGTGTGTTGACTCAATTTTCTTTTTTCTTTATCGCTCTTGTTCTTTTCCATGTAGTGGTTGACTGAAGTATTCATTTCTCATAGTAAAAGCACATTGCACTAGAGAGGAAGTCCGTCTTCCAGGTAAACCTTACCTCTCTTCACGTTATGGAAGTCCACTGGCCTAAAGAAGTCCTCTGGTTTAATCCAGAATTAAAGAGTAGAGAAGTCATTTGTGATCACCTGGAGGCATTGCCCATCTCTGCCACCATGAAGTCAGTGATCTACAGCACCAGTAGGAGGAGAGCCAGTGGTAGAGGCCAACAGTCCAATCACTCCCGTGACTTATCTCTTACATCATTACCTTTCAAGCTTGGCTGAAACTAAGCATCTGAGAAATAATAGAAAGCACTGGTGCCTTGGTCCCACAACTTTGGATTTTATTGGCTTGGGGAGCAGCCTAAGCAGGGGCATAGGGAAATCTCCTTAGGTGATCTGTTGAGTAGTTGCCTGCCAAGTCTGAGAATCACTATTGTCCATCCAAAAGGTATCAAGGAGCCCAGGCTGGCCAAGACATGGCCATGTAGCCAAGGATTACCTTTAACTCCTGATTCTTCTGCCTCTACTTCATAAATTCTGGGATTATGTGTGTAGACCTCGCTGCCTGATTATGCTTTGCTGGAGATAGAACTCAGGGCTTTGTGGAGGCTAAGCAAGCAGTTTGGCAATCAAGCTGTGTCCTCAGGCTCTCAAGTGTTATTGATTAAACAAACATAACTTTGAGCACCGCTTTGGGGAGGACCCTTTTCCCATTCATTTTCACAGCTTCTCTTTTAAGACCTGGAAAAATGAAAGCACATTTCAGGTGTAATTTCGTTTCATTCTGGGGAGCAGCCTCAGGTCAAATTCATGAAAAATATCATTGGGCATTTTCTTAGTATTGAATTTTAATGAATGCTGGTGACTGTGTTGGTTTCTTATCCATTGCCAGAGTGAAGATTACAGTGTGGTACTCATGGTTCCATTTCTCCATTTATGGAGAAGCTGTGAAAACTTCCGGAAAAGTGGAGACTTAACTACAGCATCTGGAGGTAGGTTCTGCATTCTGCAGTCATCAGCCAATCAGAGGACTGAATGATTTCCCCAAGCCCTCTAGAAATTCCTTTTAGCTGCCTAAAGAAAATCTGGTGCTACAGAAGACTTGGGCTGCTGCTGTAGCTCGCTTGAGTGTGTGCCTGACATGCCCAAAGCCCTGGGTTTGATTCCCAGAACTGTGTAAAGCAGGTGTGGTGGCACCTACCTTTTAATCCCAGCACTCAGTATGTGAAGACCGGAGAGTCAGATGTTCAAGGTCATTTTTGGCCACAGAGGGTGTTCAAGGCCCACCTGGGACACATGCAACCCTGTATCAAAACCAAAAGAAACAAAAAAAAAAAATGTTGAAGGGTGCTGTGTTATAAGCTAAGACTAAAGTCATGAGTAGATTTAGTAGTCTGAATTTCACACTTCATATATATGTGAACCTTAGAGATGGTGTCCTCCCCCTCCCTCTTTTCTTTCCTCTTTCCCTCTCTCCTTCCTTCCTTTTTCCTACCCTCCCTTTTTTCAGTGCCTTCTGAAATTCCAGCTACTGTGCATATGTGAAAATTATGTGACCATTACAAAGGTTCATATAACTATTTTTGAGGTCCATGTAAAGATTTCTTCCTGGGAAGTTGTTTTCTGCTGTCTGTTAGGTTAATTGATCTCAGGGCAGAGCCAAAACAGAACCTTCACCATCCTTTGCAAGCCAGGCTTCCTCCCAGGGGACTTGCTGTCACTTCCAGACCTCAGAAAAGCTGCTGTTTAAATCTCCCTTATCCCATCACTACTTTTGTTTTGTTTTACAACTTTCAGTTGGGATCTTTGTAAATTCTCTGTATGATACCCCCAAAGCAAAGCTATTGCATTATACTCAATTTTCTGATTGTTTATCTCTGTGAAAAAAAACAAAAAAACAAAAAAACTTGCTTTCACATTTACTTGTGAGCATGTGAGAGCATGCTCACACCATGGCATGAATATGTCCCTTGAGGACAACTTGTGGGAGCCTGTTCTCTCCTACCTTTATGTGCTGAGCCATCTCACTGATCAGGAAAAATAATAACTTAAGGACCTGATTCTGCTTTAGAAAATTACAAGGTTCTTTGAGAGAGCGTCTAGACATGGTGAGAGAGCGGCAGCTTCTACAGTTTCCCCGAATGCTGTCTGGTTGACAATAAATCTTCATTTTGCATATTATTTCCCCTCTCAATTGATGGGTGGCTATAAGGATGCATGAGATTCTGAATAACCAATCAAATCATTAATTTTTGGATGAAATTCCAGGATGGGTGTCTAATTAGCAATGCATATGCTGATTTGGGGGAAGGGAGCTGGCTGTAGAGCCATAAAAATGTTGCTGTCTAAGAAGAGGAGGGGAAAGTATCTGTCTCCTCCATGAGTCACCTTGAACATACTGGATGCACCACTAAGTCAGTGACATTCAGCTTGACACCTATTTCACATCCAAAAGTTAAATCCACAGATATTTTATTCCTTAGGACATGTTGTCTGCCTTGGGTCTACTCAGCTGTCACCCTTCACATTATTCTGTTATGATAACATGACAAAAAAGGCTGCACTGATGAGCTGTTACCACCCAGCTTGTTGTGGTGAGAGTGGGATAAGGGAAGAGTAGGAGTGGGGGTAGGGGTGGAGAACAAAGGTGGGGATTGGAGAACTGACAAAGCGAAAGCTGTATGACTTTGGAGAAGTTACTGAAAATCTCTGAGTTTTAACTCCATATTCATGCCTCCACCCCTGCTCCCACCCCCACCATGAGATGGATTCAGTGATTTCCAAGCCCCTCTTGCAAGTCAACGTCCTAATGAAAGTGTAGTTGGACTGGAGGGATGGCTCAGCCAGTAAAGTGCTTGCTGTGCAAGTACCAGGACCTGAGTTCAACCCCTAGCACCCATGTAAAACAACCCAGGAGAAGTGTGGGGAGTTTCTATTGTGTAAGAGCAGTGCCTTGTCTGTATCTCAGCACCTACCTGTATAGACACCCAAGAATTGATGGATAACAAGAAGTGCTAATACTCCATGCTCAGCTCTTTTATAAACCTTATTAGAGTCTTTGACTTGATGCTTACTGTGACATCACAGAAAAGATGCAGCAAGGATTCCAGCTTTATAGATGGGTAAAGTGGAGCACAGAGGCAAAAAACCTATCAAGAGTGGAAGTAAGACTTAAACTAGATAATCAACCAGGCATGATCAACTTTTCATATTGCAACAAGAGACTGTAGTTCAAGATTGACAACTATGCAAATGAGCTACAAAAACATCACAAAGAAATCTCAGCAATGAGGTCTCTAGCTCATAATGTTTCCATATATTTTATAAAACTGGAGATGATCCCAGAATGGCATGGTACCGTTTAATCTTAAACTCCTTTGCTCATCTGGCTGAAATCCCTGCAGTGGGAACAGGGGAACATGTCACTTCTTTCAGCTCCCAGTGGGATAGAGGACATTTGAACAGCAGGTCCCAATGATTCAGAGTTTTCTTAGGCTTGGTGGCAGTCCTAGAAGCTTTCAGCAGGACCTAGAGCTTGGGTGTTTAAGCATCTCTTTAAGAATGTTCCTTCTCACTCCTCTGTGGCAAATAACTTCCCCAAACCACTCCATTCTATAGACTCTTCATAAGGATGAGATATGGTACATGTATTGTGGTGTGCAAACATCAAATGGTAAGAGACCCTCACAGAAAAGGCTGTGTCAGCTTCAGTGTTCACTGTGGGTCAATAGTCTGCCTTTCAGTTGCTCCCAGTCACTGCAGGCCACCAGACCAGGGGAGATCATGTATGGCCTCTTACAACTTCTACTTGAGAGGTACTCTTTGCCGGTCCTGTCTGCATTGACTGAGCTGAGTCACAAAAGCACGTCTGACTCAAGGGAGCAGGAAGGATGTGTCCTTGGATTCATGGGCAATGGTTGGGAAAGCAACATTAACAATACGCCACAATGGATATCCTTGTGTAGGGATTTTTTTAAGAGTGGTTTCCAATCATATTCCTAAGTGTACATGGAGAAACAATGAGTGATGAGTATATCTTCGTGTGTGTGTCTGTGTGTGTGCACACACACGAGCGTGCATGCAAGCGCATGTGTACATATGCATGTATGTGTGTTTTAGAACTGAAGATGGACCCACACTTCCCTCTTTTTGATAGTAAAAAATTTTGGATCTATGTCCATTAAAAAAATTCACATTGCCATAATAACAAATCTAAAGGTAAAAGAAGGGAATTGAGGTTTCCATTCAGATGACCTACATCATGTCAGATCAGATGTTCCATAATAGAGGCACAAATAAAAATGAGGAATTGCTACTACTCTTGAGACTAATGAATGTAAAAGCCAATGAAAGACATAGTCAAGTTAGTAAACATATTTATTATAAAATCTTATGGCATAATGACCAAGTACATACACTTTAAAATGAGGAATAAAAGAATATCTGAATTTGCATTCCCCTCATGACACATTTGTAATCATAGTGGTTTCCAACACAGGGTATAAGAGAGTCAAAGCAGACAACCCATGGGAAGCGTTGTATTGGCTTTCTCTTTGTTTATCAAAATACCTGACAGAAGCAAGGTGAGGGAGAAAAAAGTTACATTGACTCCTGGTTCATGGGGTACAGTCCACCATGTTGGGAGAGCATGGCAGTAGGCAACCATTCCACTGGCAGCAGAAGTTTCTGACAGGGCTTGCTCCCTGCTCAGTGTCCTGCTCAGAAAGCAGGAAGTTTGTACTGGAAGAGGCTCCTGGCTGTAATTCTGAAGGCCTCTCCTCAGTGACCCACTTCCCCAAAGTCAGTCCTCACCTAAAGCTCTCACAGCCTCTGAAAGCAATATGCCACCTGCTACTGAACCAAGGGCTCAAACACAAGAGCCTACAGGGACATTTTATAGTAAAATCACAACAAACATTTTTGCCACATATTAAGCATCCTGTTCAAGGGACTTATTCCGGTCACAGGGGTCCTGAGGGCCCAGGATTGGAAGCAAGAAGGACAGTTTCCTGGCAAAAGAGTTCTTGATTGTGTTTCAGAAGGTAAATGGGTAAAGAAATAAGAAAGTTAGAGATTTTCTCTTTGGCAAAAGTAAAAATAAACAAAAAACAAGACCAAACAAACCAACAAACCTGAATAAAACAACAAACAAGAAAGACAACACACTAACCAGGCTAAGTGTGAATCATAATCAGAACTTTCTGGGTATTAACCAACCATGCTACTTGCAAGTGTTGGGACCTGGGGTGAGTAATTTCAACTCTCAAAACTTCCATCTCCCAACACATCCATCAACCACCCATCAGGACAACGTCATTCTATGCCATGTTGGATTGACTGTGGTGGCAATGAAGAACTGCTGAGCTCCTACAGGGAAGGCTCTCTGTGCATACTGAAATGTCCCCCATGCCTCAGTCTCACAAGCTTGGAACATTCACTTCCATTCTACACATTGTGAGTTGAGGGGAAAAAGCAGATTCATTGCCTAGGATTGGGGCCATGGAAGAAATTGTTACATTTGTCTTGAGTCTTAAGTGTTAGCCTCCTTGGGTGCAAAAAAAAAGGTAGCTGATTTATAGTTCTCATTAAAGTTAAGAAGCTGTGGTTTGTGCCAGATGAAAATTAAATAATTAGCATGGGATGTTCAATTCTAGCATCCCTGGCCAACTGTCTTTTTTTCTATAAATGTGGGCCCCAGGGGATTAGTGAAGGATGTAACTGCAATTAAATAAGGGTATAAACTTTGCAGAGAGCTGTCAGGGCAGAGCCAGAGCTTGGCTGGGATCTAGTCAAGAGCATCCACCTCTCATGATGTACGCCAAGAAAAAGGGTACCTGAGTGCTGTGCATCCCTCAGGTGCATCCATTCTGAAGGCACGAGAAATCAAAGGAAAGAGGTCCTTCCAAAATGCTATCTATGAGGACAATTGTTGTAGAAAATATCCCCAAGGAGTATGAAGTTTCCTTTAGGGATCCAAAGTCACAGAAAAGTCAAAACACAAAAGACATAACGAAGAATGTGTGTATGTCAGATTATCTGGCTGTTGAAAATCTCGGCAAGTAAAGTTGCTTGCCACCAAACCTGATGACCTGAGTTCAATTGTGGGCATAAGGTGGTACAAGAAGAGAACTGACTCCTATAAGGGTTGTCCTGTGTCCTCCACACACACTGTATTGCATAACCCACCATACACAAAAATACACATAAAACAAATTAACTAAAATTTCATACTTACTTCTATCAAGCCTGAACATGGAAATATATCCCCTGTACAAACATTTATTGAATGTTTATCTTGTTCTAGGCCCAGTGTCAAAGTCCTGTGGATATAACACTGAATAAAACATGGGTTTTCCTTGTGTTATATTCCTCTGTATAATTGAGACTAGACTCAGCTTTAAGTAACAGAAATCCAAATTTAAAAAAGAAAACCACATCTTACTCTAGTTAAAAGATAATTCTGTTTATTCAGTTATCAGTTTCATGAGAAGATACCTGTTTCTTGGGTTATATATTTCATGAAGTCAGGGATCAGGCTTCAAGTGCCCTATTGATCTGGTCTTTTTATCATGGTGCCTTCAAATTCAATGAAAGTTACCCGCATTGTTTCCTTTTAAACTCACCCCACATGGTCCAGATGTTTCCCAGCTCCAGGGCTAATATCTGTCGGGTATTTATTGTCAATGGTCACAGACCATACCAAGAATTTAGGCCTCTATTTCTAGGAAGGAAGGTGGGAACTGATTTGGATAGATAATTAATTACTTTGCTTTAGATTAAAAAGCTGACTTTGCAGTCTCATTTATAACCAAGTCACTGAAGTAGACATTTTCCTGTGGCAGGAAGACATAGCCCTGGGCACACATGCCTTGCATGGGAATTTTATCTTGATTACTTCCATTCAGATTCCTAACAGCTAAAAATCCCATCTGAAAAGCATGTCAGAAGATAATTAAAAGACCAGTGGAAAGGCTAGAGCGATGGCTCAGTGGTTAAAAGCACTTGCTACTCTTCCAAAGGATACAGGAATCAGTTTCCAGCACACAGGGCAGCTCACATCAGCTTGTAACTCCAGTTCCAGGAGATCCAAAGCACTTTTCAGGCCTCTGTAGATACTTGTATGCAAGTGGTGCACATACATACATGCAGGCTTTCCTTCCCTTCCGGCCCCTTTTCTCTTTACTTCCAAGGATATCCCTCTGAGAGACAACAATTATTTAACCTCTTAGAAGAAAAGAAACTTAAATATTTACCTCATTCTATGTATAAACATGAATCTCATAGACATTAAAAATAAAACATAAGAAACCATGAGTGTTTTCTGTAATTAAATTTAAGATTTTACATATCTTAAATTTAGTGGTAGAGAATGTTACAATAGTGCCACAATCTAGTAGCAGATAGCACACAATATACACAAATATAATGAGAGCACAGTCAGGGATCACAATTAGGAAATATGTTAAATGTATGTATATGAATATGTCTATATATGATACACATGTAGGATTATCCTTAATGGAAGAAAAAGATAAATATTCCACAATGAGAAATGACTACAACAATTCATGTAATATTTACATTTAACTTATAAGAATTCAAACAGCTCAGAAAAGAAAAGAAGAAAATAAAAATGGGGACCCCTTTGTCTATTGTCCCACTAGATAGGCCATGGATTAGAGTGTGCATGAGACACAGCTGGTGGTAGTTTTTGAATGTGAAAAGACCCACAAAGGCTAGTGTGTTTAGACACTTACTTGCTCTCAAGCTGGGGCCATTATTTGATAAGCTTGTGGAACCTTTAGGTGGTGAAGCTTTGCTGGAGAAAATGAGTCACTAAGCCAGGCCTTGAGATATTTGTAGCCCTGCCCCACTTCCTGTTCATTAGCCCCACTTCCTGAATGAGGATGCAATGTGACGGATGCCTGTTGCTCCTGTCACCATTCCTTCACTGCCTGTCGCCGTGCCTTCCAGCCATGATAGGCTTTAGTCCAACCTGTGAGCCAAAGATTGTTTTTGTTAGGATTGCTTATCACACATACCAGAAAAGAAACTCCAATAAATGGCAACCTGCCTCTTATGTGCACTGTAAAGGACCAATGGTCTTCAGAAGTCATCTGGACTTCATTCAGCTTTATACTTTTTGTTTGAACTTAAAAATTGTCAAGTGGGTACACTGTACAACACCCCTGCCACACAGAACTGTAGAGGAATCAGGCATGCAGAATTTTCCAGTCGTAGCCAATGAGAAATCTAATTTGATGGGAGATCCCCCCCTCTCTCTCTCTCTCTCTGTGTGTGTGTGTGTGTGTGTGTGTGTGTGTGTGTTGGGAGGAGCGTGCATGTGGAGGTTCAAGTACAATCTCAAATATTAATCCTTAGAAGCCATTCACCATGGTTTTTGAGGGCTTTTGATTGGCCCAGGACTCTCAAATAGGATAGGTTGGCTATTGGAATGAACTCACCCAGTGTTTGGGATTATAATGGTCATCACCACACATGTTTTTTAACATGGGCACCAGGTGTTGAAATTTTCAAATTTTCATGCTTTACACAGGAAGTGCTTTATCAGCAGAGCCATTTTCTTAGCCCAAGGCTTATTGATGGCCATGGGATAATGGGTGAACTTCAACAACCCAGGAGTCACATGAGAACTATAGCTTGTTCTACAGGCAGAGAACTGATTGCAGCAAAGTTGAGTACAAGTCCATGAAGCATTTCAAAGATATGTGTGAACAATAGGTACAGCTATAAACCAGAAAAGTGTGCCATCTGACCAAACCTAAGCACTGCAATTGTGCATCTCAGTGGGGCTGTGAATCTATAAACAAGGCCACTTACTCTTTTGGCTGGTGTTCACCAGGCCTTTGTGGCTTTGGAGAAAAAAATAATTAAGCCAATTCTGTCTGTATATGTTTAAGTCTGAGCTTAAGTGGGATTTTCTGGACATATAGTTCCAATGTTAATAGTCAGTACCATTCTTACATATTGGCTAGGCAGTACTAAGCTTGTATCATTCCATCCTCAATGACTTATTCATTTCCCAAGATTTATTTTGAGTATGAATATTTTGCCTCTACATGTGTCTATAAACCATACATGTGTCTGGTACTCATGGAGGATAGATGGTCACTCCAAAGTGCTACCCACCATACACTACACCCCACATGTCAACACTGCAAGTCACACCTTCTCTCTCCTGGCTCCCATGTTTATCTCCCTCAGAGTCCTAGACCACAACACTCTCCGTGCTGCACAAGGCAGGCTGTTATCAGCTGGCAAAGGCCATGATCCAAAGGAGACAGTTATCAGCTATGGACAAACTAAAGCCCAAATTAAAATTCCACAGTTGGGATTAAAACAAAAGCATATTTACATAACGTAACTGAGTTTAGAAAGAAACCCAAACTCCCATTACAAACATCTCTATTAAATGTTTTCTTCTATAAGTTGTCTCCGTCACTGTGTCTCTTCCCAGCAATAGAACAGTGGCTAAAACACACAGCAAGTTCCCCATAGGAGTGTTGTAAAGATTAAATGAGATCTTCCATGCCAACCATGTCTGCACACACACCATCCAAACAAAGGATAAAAACAATAACTTTGCACCAGGACTGGTGATGAATATTTCCAGTACCTGACTCTAGATGTGAGAATAGAAGAGAAACTCATGAGCTGAAGGGTGACAGGCTTTGATAAAGCAGGATGAAGTGTGAAATGTGATAGAAGAAAGAGACAGGAAGATACAAAGGAAGTAGGTATTATGTAGGTTACAAATGGGGGCAAAGTGACATAACCTAAATTGTAAGAGGAATTCCAAGATGCTACAGGAAGTGTTAAAATATCACAATAAAGGTCCAAATCTTTTATATTGCCTCATAAAGCCAAAAAAATACAACATAATATCCCAGTAATTAGAAGTAAGATATGGCAGAAGTCCAAATAGTATAGTCATATATCTAAAAGTGAACAGGTATTTCTTGCCCATTAAAGGGAAAATGTTTTTAAAATCACATATACTGTAAAATCAACTGCATGCTATCCAAAAGATACACTTTTAAAACTAAGAAATTTAACACAATGATCCTTAAAAAATGACTCAACCAGGTAAAAGGAGACAATTGGAAAAGAGAGATTGCATTCTCAGTAGCAAAGTCATCTTCAAGGCAGACAGCATTAAAGGAGGCTAAGAAAGACACAGTATAATGTTAAAGCCACATTCTACAGGGACCGTGGGGCAGGTTGGAATACTTTGTTCTTGCAAAATGTACAGGAAGGCAAGAAGAAAAAAGTCAGTAGCAATAATTATTGCAGGCCCTTTAAAACAGTGTTTTCTCCCAATGTGAGATGGATCAAGTGGATAAAGTACAGGAAAGATATATAAAAGTCTAATGTTTCAACAGTAACGGTCTGTGTTGCATGCATATATACATATGTAATGTTTGCGTGTGCACATGCATGCATACATATAGCATATAATATTATACCTACCTATAGACAGTATATGTTCTTTTCAAGTATATGTGCAAATTTCACCCAACAATCACCTACTTAAGCCCAAAGCTGGTCAATAAAACAGAAATATTAAAAACCATGCTGATCAATCACAATTTAATTCAGCTATGAAATAATGTCCTCCACTCCCCTGAAACATGCACTAAACAACTAGTTGGTTGTAGGAGTAATACTCATGGCAGTCCTGGAAAAGAATGGCATCATTACATTACATACAACATTACATACGTTACAACATTACATATAAGAATATTGGCATAACTGAAGTAATGAATTACAGGAAACTAAATGTCTACTGTCATAAATGTCTAGATTAATAAATAGAAAAGAAAGAATGAAAATGCATTAAATTTCTGACTGTGAAAGCTAGAATAAAAACAAAATAAACAAATAAAAGAAATCATGATAAAGGCATAATTAAAGGGACAGTAAATCTGAACAATAACTCAAAATTTTGGCTCTTTGGGAGGGGGCAAAGAAAAATTTAAAAAAACACCAACAGACAATAAAATATAAGAAAATGGGAAATTCAGATATAAAACAGGAAATAACTAGATAATCTCTGTACCAATATAGAGAAAATCACTAAAAACCACGAGACAACACTTTATACCTCTAGGCAGACAGAGGTGAAAAAATAGAGGGCTTTAAGAATCTATTAGACAAACATAGTTTAATAAACTGAGTTCAGTGGTCATAACAGCTTACAAAAACAACTTTTCATAGAAGTGGCAAAAATCAAATAGCTATACTCAAAGAAGCATGAGACATATATAATTTTAAGAAATTCTAGTAAGCCTGTAGAAACTGGATACTTCCAAAGCAATAGAATTGATTTAGAGTTACAGTAAATAAAGATCACCTCTCGAGGGCTGTGGTGAAGGAATACTGATATACTAATACTAAAATATACTTTTTAAAGCTTAAATAAAATGTTTACAGTTTATGCTGTTCTGCTGTGAATAGGATATTCCCCCCAACAGGCATGGACCCTAGGTGGAAAAAGTAGGCACTCAGGAGTGTGTTTCAGAGTTCTACTTTTAAAATATGTATATATATATATATACATATATTTATTTTTTAAATTATGTGTGTGTATAAGTGATTCCAGTATCCAAGGCAGCCATCAAATGTCCTGGAGCCAATGGGAACTGACCTCAGGTCCTCTGAAAGAGCATATGCTCTCCTAAGAGCTGAGCCATCATCTTTCCAAGCACTTCAAAATCCAGTCTTCATTTAAAGGAACTCTTATAAAAATATGAATGAATGGAAAGTTCCTTAGTATATCAAGTGGCATATAGAATTGATTGTTGGTCAGAGTTCTTCAAGACAGAGTTTCGAATGTCATATTAAAATGAAAAGAAGTTCAGAATCTCAAGTTCTCCAAATCACAGCCTCAAGATATAAAAATTCTAAATGTTAAAATCTTGAACCACAATCCTGAAAACTCAATGTGCATGGGGTGGGATTGGGTCAGAAAGGTTATATAAGAGGGATAAAAAGTGAATCGTGGGGAAGGAGTTGGCTGCGGCACATGGCAATGATGAGCAATTCAGTCTAAAAATGTTTCATTTGTCTGCACTGGCATTCTTTCCAGATGAGGGAATTCCAGAAGCTTTGAATGAATTCAAACCCCATTTGCCTGAAAAAGCCCGAGTTGTTACTGCCTGGCCCCTGGATTATTTTGTGTATGGTAGGTTGATCAGGGAGACGCTTCTGCAGTGGTGCTGCCGTCCCATCACCAGTGTCGCTCTCGCTCTGGCCAGTTTTGTGCTCTGTGTTTAAGCACCCGTGGAATGGAGTTCTGAGGTCCAAGCACAACACAGAGCATGGCACCGGAGACAAAGGGCTTTGGACTTCCTAGGTACCAGATTCCAAGTGCTAACTTCTAAGGAATAGATATACAATCACTATAAATTTCATGCATTTTTTTCCACAATTCACAACACAGGATCCCCATGTGAAATGTTTAACCAATTCTACACACTCTAATTAATGTGCTGCTGTATGGAGCTAAGTACATAATTTTAATCTTGTTGGCTAAAAATATTTAAATTGTATAACTTGGTTGTACTCTTTGTAACAGCACATAGACAGTGAAGAACACTTTCAAAAAGTAGAAAGAGCAAGAATAAGAATGACCTATGTGCCGACAGCAAAAGAGTTAGCACACTTAAAGGATATAAAAATGAGCCTAGAGCTACTGCACTGAACACATTTCAATTCTGGGAAGAGAATCATGGCTGGGATATTCTTTTTCCTTATGTATTCAGTAGAGTGTTCTAGTATTCCAAGGATATATAACTAAATACAATAAGCCACCTAATCACTATAATATGCTGCAAATACTAACAGACATATGGACTGGTGTCCTAGTTTCCAGGGCGAGGCTCTGTCACATAGAAAGCTGTGGCTTCTTCAGTGTCTGAGTAGTACACCCACAATATCCATGGTCATCCATCTATTAATTTGTTCAATAAATATTTATTGACTTAGAGATGTCAGACATTCTAATAAATACAGGTGGTGAAGCTTCAATACAACATAAGTATTCCTCCACAAAACTCATATCCTAATTGCCATGAAAGAAATAGCAAGGGCTAAAGGAAGCATACGTTTGGGAAAGAACACAAAGCTTAGGCCATTTTGGAATTGGAACGCCAAACACAAAACAAAAGTGGTTCTAAAAACAAAAACTCAAAATACTAACCAGTTAAGAAAACATACTAAACTTCTGAAAGCCAGATACAACAGCAGATGGGTGCTGAACACACTGTTTATTGAAATCAGTTAATCACCTTAAAGAAGGTGATGGTTGTTTGGTAGATGTGGGTATATGGTATAAGGGGCTATAACAATCACCAGAGGATACTAAGTTTTAGAGTAAGAGCCATGGCTATAGAGGACTGTGCCAACAGCACTTCCAAGGCAGATTTTGGTCATTGACTCAAGAGGAAGAGTGACGTGTATGAGTTTCCTGTTTCCGAAAGGGAATCTTGAGATGGGGATCACAGCACACACTACACAGAATACAAGAAGCTGAGGGTGTGAAATAAGGGAACACTTCCTTCACTTTGCTAAATTCAGTCAGTCAACCTATCACTGTGGGGAACTGGGTCAGCTCCAGTGGATTCTGGACAAGCAGAAGGTCACCCATATGGCACCTATTCCTTGGCTTATCTTATTTGCACACCCATCACTGACTCTTAGAAGCCAACGTAAACCCTCAGTCAGAGATATGCAGAGAGTAACTGACACATTCTGGAATCTCCTATGAGTGGCCCCAGGAGAAGTAGGTGTATCCAAGTGGGGAATCCTACGGGGTCTACCCATGGGCAGATGGGGAGTGAACACAAAAGCCCCAAATGGACCATTATACTCAGTGCTGGATTCCTCTGTGGTGACTTCCTACAGCCACCTCTGGGCATCTGGAACAGCTTCTTTTCCATGGACCAAAACAATGGCATGTTTGAAATTTATACATTGCCTATGAATCAATGAGGCTGATGTTCTATCACTATTCATAAAGTGCATGCAATAATCACTTGCATAACAGAGAACTTATGTTGCATAGAAAAGCTGCCTAAAGTTATAAAGTGAGAATCCTGTAATTGTGGTTTCTTTTAGAAAAACAGAAATTTATAAGACTACTGTTTGAATTTAATCCCAGGTTTGAAAATAAGGGGCTGCTTCACAGCAGGTGACTATGATTTGCTTTGTCCTCTAGCAGAGGTGTAGTTTACCCAGCTGCAGATTGTTTATCTGAGCATGTGATGTTTGGAATTCTGGGAACTTTTTTGTGGATAGATAAATGCGAGGGCCTGGAGAAGCAGGGTTGCTGTTGGTAGCTGGTTGGTGATTGGATGCTGTTGGTTGCTGTTTTCAAGTAGTTGTGTGCAAAGAAATGACAGGAAGAAATTATATATCCTGACGGCAAAGATCAAACTTAGTCCATGGAACTCAATACTCAGCAGGAAGTCGTCTAATGATAATTTTGCCCCCTTTCCCAGGCAAATGCCAACTTCATTGAGACCACCTCCAAATGGGTGTCTTTTGTAGGGAATCTGCAGCCAGAGTCTACACTCCAGTGTTGCAAGTGCTGTGGCAGAGTGAGTTACAAGATGCAGTGTGTCCCCAGAGGCAGTTCCCAACTCCTCTGGGACTATAGTAGTTTTCCATTCTTGTGACCCCAATATCTGATATAATCAAATAAGATTTATTTGGATTCACCACAGTCCATTGTGAACAGGATATGATGGAAGAGCTATGGTGGAAAGAGTGTGTGAAGAGGAGGTGTCTTTGCTGGTTCTCCAGTAGTTCCCCTTACCGTTTCTTCTGTTCAAGTCTCCAGCTCCTCCTGGAAACACCCTCACAAACATGCTTAGAGGAGCCCATAATTCTAAAGCCAGTTACACCGACAACAAAGACTAACCGTGACAGAGGCTCGGGGAAGAGATAAGGGAAGTCATGTCCTGAAAGAGGTGGTAGTAACAGGCAGATGTGTGGAGGGGAATAAATATGTGAGGACCCATGAAGATATATGGTCCCACTATGTGAAGATAGATCACTAAGACCCTTGGACTTCAAGCCTTTGGCATAAGAAAACAGAACATGAGGACCCCAGAATTTAGGTCCCGAGAGAACCAACTGCAGCCCTAAGGTCCCAGATCCATCTCAGCTCAACCGAAGAGCTCAAGTGGCTGCAAGCACTGAGAATAGCGACAGCCCCTCCTGTCTCTGAGATCAGGGTCCTGCCGTGACCTTGCCTATCAGATTAGGTAGGAATCTGAAGTTCTATTTACCGTATGTGGTCAGCACATTTCCCATGGCGCTTTCCATGAGAGGCTCAGGCTGCTTTCCTGGCCATTCTCCAGGTAGGTAATTATCTTGCCTCCTGTTCTAACACCTCTGTGGTTTCAATTGTAGGAGAAAGCCTTCCTCAATCCCATGGGATAGACTGCTGCTACCCAAAGGCTGCATTCCAGAAATCTGTTAACTTCTGCCCCAGAGCTTGGTTGCCATTCACAAGTGGGAGAGGATGTCTGAGGACAACTTGGCCATATGCCTGTCTTTCCTATGAGAAGTGGAGAATTGGGACTAATTTTCTGATCAGTTAAATATAACATGTAATTTCCCCCCCACGTCCCCTGCTGACTTCATTTAAAAAATACAAAAACATGAATTATTCTGAGGAAAATAAAACAATCCTAATTCAAAATTACTAATATAAAGCCTGTATTCTTTAGTCTTGCTGTAGGAGCATACTGTTTGGGTAAAGTGGCCAGGAATACATATGATGGTCAAATTTTCTGCCTTTGACATATCTGAGAACAGGATACCTGAGCTAAGATGAAAATAGAAAAGCTGTTTATATGTCTTCAGGACTGGAGGTATTTCAAATTTCAGATATTTTGAATTTTGAAATATTAGCAAAGAAAGAATGAGATGTCTTGGGCATGGTAGCCAAGTCTAAGCACAAAGTTAATTTACATTTCATATATTCTTTATGTACACTGTACAAAATTGTCAAAATATGATAATAGTGTTGTGCAATACTTTTAGCACACCTACATTCTGATGATGACCCATTGCATGAGGTCAGGTGAGGAGTTTTTTGTCTGTGATATTATAGTGACAACAAAATGTTCTAAAGTTTGAAGCATGTTAGAGTTTAGATTTGGGAAATATATATGCACAACTTGTACACTTATCATCTATGTATATAAGTCATCTACTTATCTATTTTTATCTACTCATCATCATCTAACACCTGCCTATTATCTATCATTTACCTACCGATTCACCACCCACCTATACCTATTATTTGTTTACCGTTTTTCTCTATCTATATTATCTATCATCAATCTATTGTCTATTTCTATTAAATATCTTCCAATTATTTATCATCTATCTTCTGTGTATCTAGCTATCATCTATCTTTATTACTATATATCCATTTACATACCTACCTATCATCTCTCACTCTTGCATAATAGTCTCTCAACTCCTACAAGGAACTGTTAATGTGTGGCTGTCAGAACTTAACTTGGACCCTGTTGCTCTTGACAGTTTAGTTAGTCAGGGAATAGTTTTCAAGTTCCTAAAACTGCTTGGGAGTGAGTTACCTAGGAGACACTATGTATGAAGGCCACACATGCCTCTGGTCTCCATTCACATTCAAGCTATAAAACAGCCTAAAAGAACAAGCTCTGAAAGCAGCCCTGGGTTTCAGTTCTGATGCTGCTTCCTCTGTGACCCCGTACAAGCTTGCAGTCTTCTCAGCTCCACAACTTTGTCATCTGTGAAATTCAGGCAATAATGTTTGCATTTTTGAAGAATTCAAAGAGTAATAGATTCCAGGCGGTACTAAAACAGTCTGTCACTCAATGAGTGTTTACAGTCAGCACTATTCTAAAAGCCACCAGACATGCATACAGAACATGACCCATGGCTAGTCCCTCTTTCATCCCCAGCAGCATAGTGAAGGTCTGGCACTGTGCAGCCATGTGCTTGTTTGTTCAGAGGTTTGGTTCTGTAGCCAGACAAACCTAGACTAGAAGCCCATCTTAGTTTTGTTACTTGTAAGCTCTATGGCTCTAGACAAAGTAAACTAACCTCTCAGAGTCTTGGTATAGAATATATTCCTATTAGTAATGCAGTCTTAACAGCACTTGCCACCAAAAAAGCATGAAGCAGGGCTTGGAGAGGTATCTGAGCAGTTAAGAGCAAGTACAGCTCCACAGAGGTTCCCAACACCCACAACAGGTAGCTGATGGGAGTCTGTAACTCTAGTTCTCAGGGAGATGACACCCTCTTCTGGCTCTGAAGGCAAATGCACTCATTTGCAAATACACAGAGACATAAAATAATAATAAAAATATATCATGAAACAAATTGCTACTAGAGTAAAACAAAGAATATTTGTGTAGACATAGGAATTACTCAAAGATATTTTTTAACTTGTTATTAGGTTAAAAAGTATTGTCTGGGCTCGTGAAATGGCTTAGTGCCTAAATGAGCTTACTCCCAAGCCAAAAGACCTGACTTCGATCTCTGGGATCCACATAGCAGAAAAAGAGAACCAGCTCACAAAAGCTGCCCTCTGCATCCATGTGGAGGCATACATGTACATACAATGGCATACATTTACACACACACACACACATACACACACACACACACACACACACACACACACACTATTAAAATGTATGGCCAAAAGTATGAAATTCCCTGTAATAATATAATAACCCAGTATGTCATGAAAGGCAGCAGTCTTGGGACAAGGCTAGGCCACCTTAATGTCAAAGCACACATGTGCCGATTTGTCTGCTGGCAGTGCTGGTGGTTTTCACTAGGGATTGCATAATTTATTTGCATGAAAATCTAGGAACATTACTGAAATAAAATCATCCCTCTACACATCAGCTTCTTGAAAGCCCGGATAATGCTCTTCAGTAACTGTACATTTTTAACACTTCCAAGTTTTTAATTTAAATTTATTTTTTATAATTTATTCATTTTACATCCCGAATGTAGCCTCTTCCTTCATATCCTTCCAATCTTTTCCTCCCTCCCTCTTCCCCCCTCTTCCCCTCCCTAAAGGGGGAGTCCTCCTCCCCTACCATCTGACCCCAGCTTATCAAGTCCTTTAGGACTGCCTGCATCTTCTTTCTTTGTGCCCTGGCAATGCCTCCCCTCCCAACCAGGGGGAAGTGATCAAAGAGCTGCAACAGAGTTCATGTCAGAGATAGCCCCTGCTCGCCTTAGTAGAGGACCCACATGGAGACTGAGCTGCCTATTGGGTACATCTGATCAGGGCATCTAGGTCCTCTTTGTGCATGGTCCTGAGAGAATGCATCAGTATCTGCAGACCTCCATGGGCCCAGATTTGTTGGCTTTGTTGGTCTCCTATCCACTCTAGGTCCTTCTATTCCCCCACTCTTTCCTATGACTCTCTGCTCTCTACCCAAACTTTGACTGTGAGTCTTAGCATCTGCTTCTATACCCTGATGGGTGGAGTCTTTCAGAGAACTTTTACGGTAGGCTTCCATCCTGTACCCTAGGGCTCCTCCATGTCCATCATGCAAATGTAGTCCTGAATCCCAGGTAGCATGCTCTCGAGCACTGCTTTCTGCTTACTGGCCCTCTGCCTGGCTCTCCTAATGTTAAACCACATCTGAATGCAAGGAACAGGGACTGTCTCAGTGTGCTGAACACACTGATATTCTGAGCTGCACAGCAGAAGCTATTGTCTTTTATTAATATATTATTATTATGTCATCATCATCAGTGTGTGTGTGTGTGTGTCTGTGTGTCTGTGTGTCTATGTGTCTGTGTGTCTGTGTGTGCACGCACATGTACACTAGAACAACTTGCTACAGGGCATGCTTTTATTCCCCTGCTCTCCAGAACTCATGGAGAGGAGAATCCTAATTTTAAACACCCACAATTCTCAGTACTGACAGAGATGTCAAAGGCCAGGCTCTTCAAGGTCTCCCCTGAGTACCTTGAGACTAGGCCTGGACTCTGAACTTCTGACTTTGTGTCTACCTGGTCCAGGTTTAGCTCAGTCAGTTGCGCTGTCCTGCATAGCCGAGCACTCTCAACGTCCTCACCATTGTAGACACCCAGCAGAAGTCTGGAAATGCTGGCCTGACTGGGGCCAAGTCCTGTTAGCTTTGTTCACCCAGAATGCTCGTTACAGAGGTAGTTTTCTGCCTACAGACCCCCTCCCCCGCTGCCCCACCTTGTTGTTGTCTATGAATTCCACTTTCTCATGCTGCATTTTAGTGAGTGCCTTCAATCTTGGCCCATGCTTTAAGTCCTAACTGAAAAACTTGCTAGTCTGATCTCTTCTTACACCACCCCAGGCCACAGATCTTACAGTCCAGTGTCTAGTCAGGATTCAGAGGTAGGCTGTATGCTCTAACCTTGGGCTAGCCCTGACCCTGAGCTCAGTTTCCCTTCCTGTACTTATCTTGATAGCTCCCTGGGAATACAGCATCCCATTCCACTGCTGATTAAAACATAGGAAATGTTTTCCTTTCATGCTGCTTTGCTGTGACTTTGAGAGAATCTGACGAACTATAGTGGGCATCTCAACCCTAGTCCTTCATTCTTGTCCATTGACTTAATACCTACCAAGTAATCAAATTCCTATAGGATCACTCCAGTCAGCTTATGTGAAATCTGCCTAGGACAGACTTGACTCTCAAGGTGTTCTTGAAGTCTATGTTTATGAGTGTTTGTCTGCATGAATGTCTGTGCACCAGGAGACCAGAAAAGGATATCTGATCTTTTGCAACTCAAATTGCAGATGGATGGAAGCTGTCCTGTAGGTGCTGGGAACTGGACCGTGCATGTCTGCAAGAGCAGCAGGTGCTCTTAATCAGCACCATCACTCCATCTCCTTTGTTGGCTGAGCTTTTTCTGTGTCTGATTCCATTGCAGCAGAACTTGAAGCACCCAGCTCTGTCTTAAATGTGTTAGCCTTCTCTAAACCTGTAGCAAGAATTCAATGAGTATTGTGAATGTCTACTATATATCACACACCTACTGTTTGTTTTCATGTTCTAAATATAGTGTTAGAGCAGACTCACTCTAGAGGAGCAAACTCACTTCACAAGACAGATTTCTTACTAACATTGGTAAGTGCACGTTTATAAGCATGCCACTGTCCTCGATCTGTTTCTTAGAAATATAAGGCTGATGGGGAGGGGCCACTGGATTGCTGAACTTTCTGAGACTTATGTCCATAACTGGGCTTTGATGAGCATCAAATACAGCTGGAGTATTCCAAGTGGCAAGAACATGAAAGCTGCCAGACATGGTAGCACATATCAGTTGGGAGATGGAGGTAGGAGGATCAGGAATTCAAGATGGTTTTTCAGCTCTATAGCAAATTTGAGACGGTAAGGGCTACATGAGCCCATATCTCAGGAAACAAAGAAAATCGTTAGGTTCAAAGGAGACTCCAATTCCCCAAACTCCAAAAGGCAG
The DNA here is from genome assembly GCF_030254825.1 of Meriones unguiculatus. Lineage (NCBI taxonomy): Eukaryota > Metazoa > Chordata > Mammalia > Rodentia > Muridae > Meriones > Meriones unguiculatus. The sequence goes on along the minus strand of NC_083369.1, from coordinate 77,061,829 downwards.
TCCAAATATCCAGAAGCGGGCTCATTCTGGACGATAGGAGGATTTTTAGTGGTTAGATAAAAGCCCCAGGATTCTTTGGTCCTCCATGGCTCAAAGATTTTCTTTTTGGATCTTCCATATGTGGGCATTATTTCCTGACTCCCAAAGCTGGAGTGACTTTCCTTGGCCTTAGGCCTTTCTGCTTCACGTGGTCTGAACAGGAGATCACTAGCTTCATGAAACTGCTTTTTGAACTTCACTGACCTTTTCCTACTGATTTCCTACACTTTGGCAAGATGTTTTTGAGGGTAATATGTCAAAGGCCAGCTTTGACTTCACAAGGTAAACTGAGGTGGGGCATAGAGTTGGTGCCTGACCTCTCAGTAGATGTTTCTCTGAGAATGCAAAGCTTGATTCTCAGGGCCAAAACTCCCTGTGGTTGATGGCTGCGGGCTAGTACTGCTTGTAGCAGGGGGTGGGGGAAAGAAACAAGAAAAGAAAAGGGGGCAACGATCATACACTCATACATACATACTTGGTGGATGAAGTAAGCTTCAACAAGCTCCAACAACTTTATTTTTTTCTCGAACAGCTTGTATATTTTATCTTCTAAGCAGATAAAAATTATGATGTGATGACATTTTATTTTTTCTTTCAGTGAATGATCATGAAAAGAACAGTATGTTTTACAATATCTTTACATGAAAAACATTTTATGTATTACAGGTGAAGAAAACAAATTATTCCCAAGAACCCCATACATTCATAACTAAGCAACCTGTTATAGGTTAACAAAGTGTAAGCAAGCAAGGTAAATTTTTTTCATCTAGTTTCTCATTACTGGCAAGCTGCAATTTGTGATTACAAGAAAGGGTTAATTATCTTAAAGAGCAGTCTCATAAAAATTGTAAAATAATTGCAAATCTACCCTAATTACTAGAAGAAATCATGAGAAGAAAACTTGTTATGAACAGCATGGGTGGCTAATTTTTTAGGTATGTGAAAAAATTCCCTTTTGTCTTTCTCCAGAGCAAGGATGAACCCTAGACATGGTCCAAACTACTCAGCAAAAGGTGTTCTGGTTACCAGGTAGGGTACCACTGAACACTGATTCTTTCTTGTCTTTCCTGTATCTAGTTTTCCTAGAATTAAACCAACCCTGCCATCAGGAGAAAGCACTTGCTTAAATAATAAACTTTTAGTATCATCTAAAAGTATCACATGTGTACATTTATATGCCAACAAGATTTTACTGAGGTTTTCTTTTCCTGTCACGGGTACTGGAAAATACTGTTTCATTGTAGTTGTCCACTGCCTCTGGCCCTTACAGCTTTTCCATCCCCTCTTCCATGATGATTCCTGAGCACAGGGAGGAGTGGGTATGATATAGATAGCCATTGTTGTGGAGAAGTGTCTAAAGACGCCTACTCTCCAAGTGTTTGTAAACTAATAAAAGAAAACAAGTGATGTTCTGCCCCCTCAGTGCCTTACTTGATGAGGTTTCCACAGGCTCACCCATGTGGACTCTCTCAAAGGCTTCTTCTTTCTGATTGCCTCCTTTCTCTCTCTCTTTTATATTATTAATTGGAGTCTTTTCCCTTGTAACTATGTTGTCTGAAAAGTCCACAGCAACAGTGTATTCATGTTAGCAGTGGTCACAAGTGGAGAACCACAACCAATTCTCCAGGGAGATAATTGTGGTGCAGCTAGGCTTAGCACCTTGATTTCCATGCTTTAAAAAAATACATGTGTGTGTATGGCATTTGTCTCTCTGTGTAATTATGTGTAGTGTGTATGTGCTATGTGTGGTGTGTGGGTTATGGTGTGTGGATGTTGTTTGGTGTGTGGATGTATGTGTGTTTGGTGTTTCTGTGTTTGTGGTGTAGTGTGGGTTGTGATGTGTGTGTGGGTTCGTGTGTGTGTGGTATATGGCTTTTGGTGTTTGTGGTATGCCTTGTGTGTGTGTGTCAAGGTGTGGTGTGGTGTGCTGTGATGTCGTGTGGTGTGTGTGTGTAGTATGTGATGTGTGATGCTTCTGTGTGTGGTCCGGTCTGTATGTTTTTTTTCTGTGTTTGTGGTGTGGTGTCAGCTTTGTGGTGTGTGTGGTGTGTGTGTATACTGTGTGTTTGTGTGGTGTTTCTGTGTTTGTGGTGTATTTTGTGTGGTGTGCTGTTTTGTGGTGTATTATGTGGTTTGGTGTATGGATTGTGGTGTGTGTGGTACATATGTGGAGTGGTGTGTGTGGCTTTTCTGTTTGTGGTATGGTATGTGGGTTATGGTGTGTGTGTGGTGTGTGGGTTTGGTGTGTGTTTGTGTGTATAGTTTCTGTGATGTGACTTGTATGGTGTTTCTCTTTTGTGGTGTGCTGTGTTATGTATGTGGTGTGGTGTGTGGATGTGTGTGTGCTCTTTCTGAGTTTGTGGTGTATTTTGTGTGGTGTTTTGCTTGTGTGGTGTGTGTGTGCTGTATTGTGGTGTATGGGTATGGTGTGTGTGTGTGTGAGTGTGTGTGTGTGTAGCTTCTGTTTGTGATGTGACTTGTATGGTATTTCTGTTTTGTGGTGTGCTGTGTGTGTTCTGTTATGTGTGTGGTGTGGATGTGGAGTGTGTGTGGTCTTTCTGTGTTTGTGGTGTGTTTTATGTGGTGTGTTGCTTGTGTGGTGTGGTGTATGGTGTGGAGTGTGTGGTGTAGGGTGTCTGTCGTGTGGTATGAGAGTTGTGGTTTGTGGCCTGTGTGGTTTTACTGTGTCTGTGGTATTTTTGTGCTGTATGTTGCTTATGTGGTATGTTGTTTGTGTGGTGTATATGTGGTGTGTTTGTGGTGTGTGTGTGTGTGGTGAGGTGTGTGTTTGTTAAGTGTGTGGCGTCTCTGTGTTTGTGCTGTGGTGTGTGGGTATGTTGTGTGTGTGGTGTGGTATGTAGGCTGTGGTGTGTGTGGTGTGTTTGTTAGGGTAGAGTGATGCTAAAAGAGGGACCAAACTTGAGTAGCAAGCAGACAACAAAAGGCATTTATTATGCAGGAGACCAGAATGCTTCCACCTTTACAACAAGGTGTCTCCAGCTCTAGAGTGCTGGGATTATATTCATGGCTACTACATTCAACAGCTCTTGCAATCTTTTATAAGAAAGTTTTTGGCATTGAGCCTGGCATGCCTGGGGACTATATCCTTGGCCTTGTGCTTTCTATGCAAGTGCTCTTAGACCTGAACCTGCAGCCACTGGGTCGTGCTAGCTCTTACGTAATTCTCGCTATAACTATAAAGTAGCATCTAATGCAAGTGTACACAGATATAAAGTTTACCTGAAATTAGACAAAAGTGGTGCGCGCCTATAATCCCAGAACGTGAGAGATAAAGATAGGAGGCTCACATATTTGAGACCAGCCTGAGCTTCATAGCACATTCAAGGCCAACTGTGTCAGGTATGTGCAAACTTTTGACATTGTTACCTGATGTTGTCATCTGCAAATATGTTGGTAGATTTCTTGGGGTGCATGCAGTTTATAGGCTACATGTTGGACACACCTGGAACTCAGTATGTACTTAGTTGGAGTAGCTTGTAGCTTGCTGTTGGCTTCTGCAGATTCTGAGTTGGAGAGCCCTGCAGTTCCGGAGGTGGAGGTAGAGCTTCTCACCCATGAATCACTCTCTTCCCTATCCAGGGTCCCATAGTCTACATTAGCATGTATCCAATCATGGGTCGGCATCCTGGTTTTCCGGTTGACATCCTGTTGCTATGGGCTGGGCACCCAAGGTGGAAAAGTGAAAGCTTAAGTGAGCAGGAGGTGTTTGGAAGGAAGGCATGGATGGCCCGTGGGCAAGTAGGGCATAGAAGGAGCCTTCCAATTTGCAATGCAAGGAGTACTTTTGCCCTGGTGAATTATCTTCCTAGGGAAGGAGTGGTGATCGAATACGGGAAACGATTGGTAAGAAATAACAGTAGATCCCCAATAGCTTTGGAGGCTTTGCAGAAATGTGTGGGAATACCTCAACCTTTTTTACTCAGGAGTAAGAAAATATTTCCCCCATAGCTCTGGAGTCCTTGCAGAAATCTGTGGGCAATACCTCCTGGTCTAGTGCTCCACACTGGGTCCCTGCTACTTGGCACAGAGCTGACTTTAAGCTAACATGTTTATCGGGGGGTGGGGGGGCGGGGTGGGGGTGGGGAAGATCTTCCTTTGCGCTTTCACAAAAGCGAAGTTAGAGTGTGTTGAGATGAGGAAGTGAGGGGTCTGAGCAGAAGATTAAGTGTAAGTGGCAGGGCCAACAGTCTGATGGGGCAGATCCTGAGTGCTGCCAGGTCTGCATGGATGGGCATGCCCACTGTGTGACTAATTCAAACCCTTCATGGCTATGAGATAGGGTCAAAAGACATCCAGTTCCTATTGAATGTCCCTCTGCACCACTGGGTGCAGAGTTGTATTTAGAAAGTTGTGACAGGAAGTTCTCTGGGTGCCACCCAAAGCCAGAAGAGTGGACACAATAGTACTGTAGCTCACTGGGTGTTTCTTGAAATTGTAAGTGATGATAACTTAGTCAGGAACTGTTTTAAGAAATTGCAAGAGTAAAAAAAATATTTTAAATATTAGTCTGTTTCTGAAACCTTGAGGAGGGGATAATTTAGAAATACAACTTTTAAAGTGTCAGCTCCTCGGGGGGAGAAAATTGTGCTAGGAGTAGGAGGCAAGAGAAAGGTGCTTCTTTCTGGTCTGGATTCTTCTGTTCTCTTTGAAGCAGGAGGACCTCTGGAAAAGCGGCTGCCAGTGCCCTATAGTTTCCACAAATTGGAGGACAGTAAGTGAACCTGGGAATTGCCTAAATGAATGCACTTTGTTGTTTCCCAAGAAAACTGACAGTAGTTTCTTGGAAATTTCTCCCAGAATTCATCTGGGTATGAAATCCAATGTGGCTAGACCAAGGTCTGTCTGGATAAATGCTGTCTTTCTGGATTGTCCTTGTCCTTCTTAAACATCTGTAGTGCAATATGGTCAGGGTGAAGATGAAGACGTCATAACAGGGGAAAAGAGAATGTAAGGGTCAGTGCAAACCTATGGTGTCGTTTGACAAGCTTCTGTGATACTAAAAGCCTATGGATGGTCACTCGGTGATGTCACCCACAGGATACCTTGTCATTCTGTTTAAAGGGCATTTCCTTGATGACTGCCACACATACTGAACTACTCCACAAGACACATGAGGCAAATAAACTGAGAATCTATTTATTTCAAACACAAGTGCTTAGGGATAAAGATGTAATAACATGTTGGTAGAGAAAATATGCAACTGCAAGCAGCTCCTGGTCAGGGGCATCACACCAGGGCTCCTGCACGATCTCAGAGAGAGCTGGAGTCGGTCCCAGGAGGATCACCACCACTAGGCTCTGGCTGACCCTGCCCTCTCCACATCTGCTTTCTTCTCTTCCTAAACCATCTCTACAAGGAGAGGAAGATGGATTTATTTGGGATAGTAATTGGGATTAATCACAAAGTATTCAGTTAGTTAATTACTCAATTAAATATTCAGTCAAAAAACACATGGTGTCCCATTAGTTAACTGCAATAATTTATATTAATATAATTTAAGTATTATATGTCACAGAAGATCCTGGGTTCTCAGTCCTCTAATTCTGTGAGGGGCCAAGGGCTAGCACAGGGTCCAGCTCATGTCTAGAATGGGGGGGGACTGGCTTCTGTCCCCAACACTGCAAAACAGTCGCTGGACAAATGTGCAAACATTGCATGCTTTAATTCTCTCTGTATACCATACCATACCATACCATACCATACCATACCATACCATACCACAGCACACCACACCACACCACACCATAGCGTACCATACCATAGTCTGGAGGACATTAGCAGAATTTTCAGGCAGACGCACTGGCACTCTACAGAGAACTATAATACCACATTATCTGTGTGGCTTCACTTGACACATCAAAACAGCAGGAGGGCGAGGCATATGGACTCTATGCTTTCCCCATTCCCATCAGTCTCTTCCTAACCATCAGCTCTATGGGAGCTGAGTTCCACCTGTGAACTAACCACATACTCAAACTGACCCTGTAAGTTATGTGCCACAGTACATGTGCGCATGCTGCATAGCGAGCCTTCTAATTCCATTTTCTATGCACACAGACCACAGGCTTCAAATCTCTTTGGGGAAGCTGCAGAGATGACCCAAGGATTAAGAGCATTTGCTGTTCTTGAGGACCTGAACTCATTTCCCAGCACTTATGCCTCGTGGCTCACAGTCACTTGTAACTCCAGTTATGGGGTAACAAATATAGGTGTGTGTCACACACACATCTGGCAAACACACAAACACACACACACACTTTCAAAGAAATCTGTCTTAAAGAGTCATTTTGGGGCATGGTGAGACAAACACAACAGTACAACCTCAGTAACAGGGCAAACATGTCCTAGACCTGAGGGAGCATTCGAGAGGCCATGTTGTCAAACGGCTTTCTGTTGCTTACTCACCTGCAGTTTGTCCTCCGTCACACCCATTAATAATGCAAGATGTTTCCTGAGTGAAAAATGGCATATGGTCAGTGTTTGGCATCACAGAAGAAGTAAAGCATGAAAAAGACTCTTAGTAAAAAGTTTGTCTCAATCTCCTACCCTCTAAGACAGTCAATTTCTACAGGCCAGTTTAATACTACAGCAAGGTGCTATCAATAGATATAAACTCTAAGCACATATCTAACATGCAATTTAAAAACACTACTAGAGAGAGCAAAATCCTCTAAAGAAATGCTCCCAACACTGGGTGTGGGGGAGCATAAGACAACCTCCAAATAAAACACAATACAAAAGAAGAGCTACAAAAACAAACGCACACATGAAGAACCCTTGTGAGGATGTTCACCATGGTGGAAGGATAAACACAAATAAAATAAAATGGGTTCTTGGAAATTACCTGAGGATACCTAAAGTTCAGTTTATACATAATGATATCCAACATGGTGATCATTATGAGGAGCAAATGATGTTTCATTTGCTTCATTTAGTGTGTGTCCTTCTGTGAGAGTGTGTGTGCCTGTGTGCCTGTGTGCCTGTGTGCGTGGGTGCGTGTGTGTGTGTGTGTGTGTGTGTGTGTGTGTGTGTGCATGATTGCCCATGGCCAAAATGTACTTGTGGAAATCAGAGCAGAAAGGACTTGGTTCTCTCTGGATCCCAGGCCAGCTTAAGCCTTTACCTGCTGAGCCTTCTTGTCAGTCCCAGAAAATAGAGTGTTAAAATCACACCAGGCACAACATGAAGGTTATATAATCTCTCAATGCTGACCACACAATTCTGAATTTCCAGCTAGAGAGAGACTTAAACAAGAGGTTCCCTGCAGGTTCCAGGTCATCCTGGCTACAGAGTAAGACCCTGCATAAGAAAATCAGAAGAAAAACAAAACAAAACAACAGAACAAAACCCAGGACTAAAGCATTGGTGAAAGGGTCTCCTGGGGAGTGGGCTGGCTTTAGTCACATAATTGAGGATGACCTTGAATGTCAGTGCTAGCTCCCTCTACCTTCAAGGACTGGGATGACACACATGTGTGGTTTGATAAACATAGATTATTTTTTCTGTGATGAGATAGGGTTCTTCTCTGTAGCTCAGGGCTTTAGGAACTCACTCTCCCATCACACACGCTGTATCTCAGGGTTGGCCTTCTCCATGCTAAGATTACTGGGAGAAGTCACCATGGCCAACACTGATTTTACCTTTATGGACAATTGTCTTTGGACAGGACACAAAAAATGTCCAGAAAAATGCCAAAAACAGCAATGAAGTGAAATGTGCTGATGTGTTTACAATTGAGAAACATAAAGCAAAAATATACACTTGTACAAACTTGTCAGCATTGTAAACAAAGACAGAATGTCACCCCGTATTATCCCAACCACACCTCAGTTTCTTGGGCCTGTCCTACCAGGACCTTACTTAGATCCATGGACACTGACAAAGGTTTTGACTTGGTCCACCTAGACACCACATGAGAATAGTTCCACTTCCAGTTTGCATAGCTCCCACTCCCATTCCTGAACCCAAGGAGAGTAAGGCGGGGCTCTGGCAGGCCGGCTTTTGTGGGTGGCTTCTAGTTCTAGAGGGCAAAATGGACACCGACCAGATTACTCAGCAGATAAAGGTGCTAGCCTGCTAGCCTGGTTTTGAACTTCTAATGCACACCTCGGAAGGAGAGAACCAAGTCATTCAAAGCTGTCCACTGACCTGCAAACATGAGGCACAGATCCTCCCCCCAAGAAAAGACCCTCAGACAAAAACACTTTAAAAAGTAATTGAAACTGTGCAATAAGTAAAGACAAGAAGGACAACTGCCAGAGAGCCTGAGGCCTCTCTGTACCAGCTTGCTCCTCCTCTAATGACCTGAGGCCACACAATCTGCTTACCTTTCTTCAGCACGGAGATAGTGATTTCTCTGGAAAATGCGCTCCAGGTCCTGCAACTGCTGCTCAGTAAACCTGTCATGGAGGCGGCGGCAGGGCACCAGCACTGGCATAGGCTGGACCGTGGACACCGAAACTGGCAAAGGCTGTGCAGGGGGCCCTGCAGTTGGTGTGGACTGCATACAGGCCATGCAGACCGGCATTGGCTGTGCACCACATGCTGGCATATGTGGCATGCGCGGCACCCTAACTGGCATAGGCTGGGCATGGAGTACAGAAACTGGCATAAGCTGGGCATGGGGCACAGGAACAGGCATAGGCTGTGCCCAGAGCACAATTACTATCACACACTGTACATTTGGCACAGTAAATGGCATAGGCTGCACATGGGGCACAATAACTGGCATAGGCTGTGCCCAGGGCACAATAACTGGCATTTGCTGTACATTTGGCACAGTGAATGGCATAGGCTGTGCATGGGACACAGGTTCCGGCATAGGCTGAAGCCGGGGCATAGTGATTGGCATTCGCTGTACCTGGTGCCCCATAATTGGCATTTGGTGTACATGACATACAGGAACAGGCATAGGCTGTATCCGGAGCACAGTGATTGGCATAGGCTGCACCTGGTGGACAGGAACGGGCAAATGCTGTGCCCGGGGCACATTAACTGGCACAGGAATGGCCACAGACCGTACACGAGGTACCCTCACTGACATAGACTGTGCACTTGGTACCACAAGTGGCACATGCTGAACACGAGGCACCAGCCCTCGCACAGGCTGCATACCCTTGGTGCCCGACATACCCTTCCGGACTGGCCTGCGAGGCCGACGCTTATTCTCCTGCCTAATGTGGCTGGCACCCTTTTGGGTCCAGGCGTCCCTGAAGCCCGAAGCGCCAGCAGCAGAGGGACCTCCTCCACTTTCCCCCGCCGTCCCCAGTTCTTCTACTCCTCCCCCTTCTGCTGCTAGGGGATCACACCCTGGGGAGTCCTGACCACCATCTTCCCCATTTCTTCCCTCTCCAGCAGTCGAGAGCATCTGTGCCTTCGGACCTGAAAGTGAGGAAACAGAGAAAGATCATGTGCGAAGCCGCCATGATGTCAAGGCGGGATAAGCCAGCAGCGCCTGTCCAGTCAGCTCTGAGGGATCCCTTCCCTCACGGGCAAGGCCAACTCACCACTCCTGACACCCACTGACCTTCACAGTTTTCCTCCTCAGACTCCACACTAGGCGGGCAGTTGATATCTCCACGCTCCATGAGCTAACGGCTGTTGAAGTCACTTCAGGCTTACAGTTGCTCGAGCATCGACAGCCTCGGAGCCGGAGCTCCCCACAGTTCCGGTTGGAGAGCTTCTCTACCCGCTAGGATCTTTTCCCGCTAGGGGACAGTCAGGGCGGGACTTCCGGGCTTCCAGGGTTAATTGACAGTTGCCGTTGGTTGACTCTCAGAGGTGGAAAATTCTGAGAATATTTGGAGCTGTGATCAGTAGGATGTGTTTTCAGGGAGAGGACAAGTTGGATGTGAAAGGGGCCCTCCAATTGGCAACTCCATGAGTTCTTTTGCCTTGCTGAAATATTTAACAAAGAAATGGGTGGCAATCAACTACGGGGACTGGATTGGCTGGAAGTAACAGGAGATACCCCCTTAGTTCTGGGGTCCTTGCAGAAATGTGTCCGCAAGACCTCCTGGTCTAGTGCTCCACATTGGGTCCCTGCTACTTGGCACAGAACTGACATTAAGCTAACGTGTTTATCGGGGGTGGGGGTGGGGCCTTCCTTTGGGCGTTCACAGAAAGTGAAGTTACTTTTTTTTTTTTCATCGGTGCTCTCCCTAAATTATAGGAGCTTGGGCAGGGCTGCAGGGCCTGCTGGCTGCTCAGAGAGAGCAGACTGCGGTGCATCCTCACCAGGGCTGCTGGGGAGTTCAGCCGCTCTGCTTATGCTTTGAGAAGTGCTGGTGAAAGTTGTCAGAATTGACATACCTCTGCTGAGGGTCCTCATATTTGTCTCAAAACATAAACACACACACACACACACACACACACACACACACACACACACACACACAGTTAGGTTCCAGAGCTTGCTGAACAAAACACCCCAGATTCAAATAGTATGCAAACAGCAAACAGCAATGCGTGTTTTATTCTGCACTGGGTTCCCTGCCTATGCAAAGCAAAATGGCGAAGAACCCAGAAGTTCACGGGTTTCTATTATAGGTTCTCAGAGGAAATTTCAGGCTGGGTTAGGTAAACCAAAATATGATTGGACCATTCAAACTTGTAAGTGTGGGCAACTTTGAGGTGGTCAGTAAACTCTTGGGCTAGTCATGAGTTAAGCAACCTTATCATTCCTGCCAGAAGGTCCAGCAGAGGGTCCGGCAGAGGGTCAGGCAGCCTCTGCCATTTTCTGTTTGTTTTTTTTTTTTTTTTTTTCCAGTAAATGTTAACTCACTTCAGGGAAATAGAAACTTAGGCCTGCTCCTTTGGACAGTGAACTGAGGCCTGTCATGGAGTAAGCCCAGATCCTATCCAGTGGGTCCTCAAATAGGGCTTTAATTTCAGTTGAGGACACACACACGCACACGCACACGCACACGCACACACACTGCTAATGTCTTCTCTGAGTAGTCAAAATGTGAAGAGCTGGCCCTTTATGCCCTGGTCTTCATCTCAGAACTGCCAGGCAAGCAGGCCCTTCAGTGAAATGTGGCTAGCCTGATCACATGACAGCCACCTTTTCCAACATGTTCTGTTCACTCTAAAAATAGACCGGTCTTAAATGTGAGTGCCCTTGTATTTGGGGCATAGATGTTCAGGTTTGTGATGTCTTCTTGATGGAATTTTCCTTTGATGACTACCAAGTGACCTTCCCCATGTCTTTTGATTAATTTTGGTTTAAAGTCTATTTTATTAGATATTAGAATGGCTACTCCTGCTTGCTTTTTTGGTGCATTTGCTTGGAAAACTGTCTTCCAGCCCTTTACTCTCAGGTAATGTCTATCTTTGAGACTTAGGTGTATTTCCTGTATGCAGCAGGTTATTGGATCTTGTTTACACATCCATTCTGTTAGTCTGTGTCTTTTTATTGGAGAATTGAGTCCATTGATGTTGAGAGAGATTAATGACCAGTGGCTGTTAGAACCTTTGATTTTGTTGTTGGTTGTGGTAGTGTGTTTGTGTTCTTGGCCACTTTTAGTTTTGCTGTAGTGAGGTTATTTATTTCCTCTGTTTTCCTGAGTGTAGTTAAGTCTATTGGGTTGTATTTTTCCTTCTAGTATCTTCTGTGAGGCTGGATTTATGGATAGGTATTGTTAGGATTTTGGAACCAAACCTGCTTCTGGGTTGCCTATCAACCTATGATGTCATCATGTGTTGCTGGCCAGGTGGCCACACCTGGAAGGTGTGGTTACCTTGTCTCTTAAAGAGCCCAACTGGCCATGTGGTCCCCCTCTTGGTCTCTCTTGCTCCTGGCCTCTTCTCTCTTGGTCTCTTGGCCTTCTCCCCTTTCTCTATCAGGGTGCCCCCACTCTCTCTTTCCCCTCTCTCGCTCTTTCTCCCCATTATGTCCTGCTCTCCCTTCTCTTCCTTTCTTCCTATCCATCTAATAAACCTTCTTCATATAAAAGATCTGTTGTATGCCTAATCGCCATGATTTACTATATCCCATAACATTACATTGGTGCTTTGACTCAGATGGGTCCACTGGCTTTGCCAGACCCTTTTAAACTCCTCTGGGACAGAATGGATGGCTACAATGGATCTTTTTTGCTCTATGTCTAAAAATTTTTACTTTTCCTCAACTGTCTTGCTGTGCACAGCATATGTGTCCTACTGCCTACAGCCGAAGGTGGCCTCTCAGCTCCTGCCATGGTGCTACCTGCTGCTTGAACTTGTTCCAGGCCCACAGCTATGGCTGCTGGGCTCCCCCTGAGGTGGCAGGGTGCAGTGGTGGCAGCAGCAGCTACTCAGACTTGTCCCCTGCCAGTTTGCCGAGCCCTGGAGATTCACGCCTTGCCAAAATCGACTTAAAAAGGTCACTGGCGCTCCCTAACCTCAGCCTAAAAACCTTTATTTTCTCTCACTGCTTTTATGCGCACACCTGCTCTGGTGGTGGCTGCAGCGGCAACTCGCCACTGTGCGGCGTGGACTTGCTCTTCACCAGTGTTCTGACTCCCAGAGACTCGCACAGCGTGAAAAATCGGCTTAAAAATCTGTCGAGCTGCTTCAGGTAAGAAATCTCTAAATAAATTTGCACAGCTGCCAGAGCTCCCTTAATCAAGGTTTTAAATCTTCTTCAAGATGATTGTTGCCATGTTGGTTTCGGGAAGAAATGGGCGGAACCATAACTTCACTGTGACTCCACATATCTTTGCCCACCATTTTGACTCAGGGCAATTGGGCTCCGCCTTGCCATGCACTCGCCCGTCCCCCACCAAGCCACTTTCCTTTCGCACTCTGGCTCTCAATAGTCTAACTACTCTAAGGTGTTACTTTCAAGCTTTAAAAATATCTTTTCTTCCTGGTTTCTGTATGTTCTGCTCTTAAAAATTATATATATATTTTAAATGCTTTAAATCCTTATCTAATGATTTATATAATTTTCTCACTGGGTTTACATTTACAAGACTTCCTTAATCATAACTGTTTATCATTTAGACTAGGCCTCAGCAACAAGCCTCATTTTAAATTGGTATGGATTTTTATAAAAATTCAAAGTTACATTTTACTATCTATAATTCAACCCTGCTTCAAAATAAATTTTATATAATAATAAAATTTCAGAGTTATAAATACCTATTCCAATTAAGTTGGTTTAAAATATATATCTAACTGCCTATGTCTTTTCAGTTTCTAAATTAATAAATGCTGTTGCTGTTTCCCCTGGTTTGTGCTGCCTATGATCTGGATTCACCACTAGGCTTTTTGGCTAATGGGTTTGCTTTAATAAATTCAAATGTAATTTTAAAATTGCTTTATACTGTTCTGCTAAATTGTTAGTTTTAAAACTCATAACTCAGGTTCATTACCACATACAGCATTTTGCCAATATTCTAAATTAAGATCTATTAATTTTAGAAGATTTATTTAAGTTAAAACTTGGTCGTTGTGCTGTATCTTTACTATCAAAAAGTTAAAATATGCTTGGTCTTGTTTTCTTAAAATGATATTGTTGTTGATCTATATTATAGCCTTAGACTTGTATAAGCTATAAACTTTTTATATACTAAATCCTACAAAAAACTCTTGTGCTCTCACTTTCATGGACTATATTTATGGCAGCTGCCTCAACAAGCTATGACTGTTTGCTGGAAGACTAGCCTCTGGAAGTCAAAATGCTCCCATGCAGGTTTGTCCTCTGTGCCCAACCATGGAGGTTCAACCAGCACAAGAGCCATTGACACTTCCAGCTTTTCAGCTCATTGGCCTGGCAGAGGACAAATATATGGCTCCTTGATTCAGCGACCTCCACCTCTCTCACACAGCCCAGAGTAACATTACAGGTCTCTTTTGGCCTCACAGTGAGGTCCCACAGACATATTGACTACTTCTGTGTTGGGAGACTTCAGATGCCTTCCCAGTTCTCTTTATATGCAAGAGACCAGGCCTTACACCTAAGTCGTAGAGCTGCTAGTGTCAGGCCTACACACAATATGCTTTGTTACCAGACTCAAGAAACAGGCCTAAATGTAACCTTGTACCATCCCTTTATTTAACTAAAGAACGATAAATGTAATAAATGTTCATAACAGTCTCACCTATGTCTCATGGTAAATAACTAGATACAAAGCCCCCCTCCCCCACCAAAGCCACCTGGCTGGCGACACATGATGACATCATATGTTACTAGGCAACAAAGAAGCAGGTTTGGTTCCAAAATCCTAACATTCCTCCCTTTTTCTGTAATTAAAAAATGAGGAACTTGGGCTGCTTCTCATGTAAGGTAAGTTAAAGTATATACATTTAGGTTCATTGGAAGCAGCTCTTGGTTGTCGTGCAAGGGATTAAGAGAGAGAGAAGAAATAATAGCAACAAAATGGTCAGATTATATGGTCGAGAAGAGGAGGGGAAGCCTCTGCCCTGGAAAATTTAGGGTAGAAGGTTGCCAGTAGAGCCATGCAACGCAGCAGGTAGGGACTGAGGACTGCTGGGAGAACCTGGAGCTGCTTGTCTTGGTCCTGAAGCACAGCATTTCAGCCTTTTGTTAATAATAAGTGAATAATGGGTGTAGATTCTCTTCTGGCTACTTCCTGCTGACACTGGGGGCGGTGTAGGGAGGTCAAAAGCTGAAATGCTGGCCAAGTTCAGGAAGAACAGGCTGCTTTGATGCTGTCCAGGGTCTGTGAGAACATTCATGGCTGGAAGGAAAAGTGCAGGTCCCGTTTGTTGGAAGTCTGTGAGGTCACACTAGAACACTTGTAGCTGCTTTGGTGCTGATGTGGATGTAGGAAACATCTGGGTCTGACAGGACACTGAAATATATATATATATATATGAAAAAGATGAAGTTAAGGAGGTTATGGAGAAAATCCTTTAGGTATATGTTTGGGAGCGAACAGATATGGATGGTTTGGATCAAAGAGACTTGAGCATGGGAACCTCCATTTACCTGGGTTGACCTTCATTTCCCCAATCACTGGCAGTAATTAAAAAGTATTTGCTCTGGATCTATCATTGAGGCAAGGTTTGGTTACAGAAGTGTGTAAACTTAGAGGCCCTAGTGCTAGTAAGCACCAGGTGTAGAAACCTGAAATTCTCCAGAAGACATCCCAGAGGAGAATCTGGAGGAACAGGCATCTGGACATTTCTCATTGGGAGGCAGAGAAGTCAGTGACATTCCAGAGGCATCCCAAAGGCAAGATATGACTCAGTAGAGATGGTCCTACCTGGTCCAATAGCTCATCAGCTTTTAGCCAGAGACCAGGGGCACAGTTGCCTGAGGGAGCACAGTCCACCTAGGGCTAGGATTTTCCTGTGCGAGTAAGAGTGGGGAGAAGGGACTGTGTGCGAGTGGGAAGCTCTCCCAAGAGAAAAGAAGCCCTAAATGTATGTCAGCAGAGAGTCAACCATAGCCAGCGAAGACTATGTCTGAGGGGGGATCCCTCCGTCTCAAAAGATAATGGTAAGTTGCTGGATGTTGAACAGTCAAGATACCCCTACAAAGAGAGGCATTTTATGCTGATAAATGAAATGAACTCACCAATCCAGTGGCTGGTCAATGAGGAGAAGTCACCAATCCAGCCTGTGTTGCATGCAGCAGATAGCAATCTGGTAACCAGGAAAGGAAAGTTCCAAAACCAGGGAATGGGGAAGAATCCCACATTTTGAGATAGGCAGTAAGTGTAGTACTTATCTGGAGCCCAATTGACGTGAGAGGTGGATTTAGGTGATTTACTGCAGATCATAAGAATTACTCTTAAGTTTTATAAAGGGGATAAAACTTTAGACATGTTAACATCACAATTGTAATCTGCACTGAAATATACATTGTAGAAAAAGCAGTGGACATATACATTTGTGTTAACAGCATAAGCATTCTTTAAGGTGAGCTCTGAAAAGGCACAAGCCTTACATGAATTAAAAGGGAAACTCACTTGATCTTAACTTTTATTATAAGCATCATTATGGAGATTTAAAATCTTGAGCTTGGAACCATGATGGTGGTTGGTTTCTTGAAATTTTTTTGTATTAGACTTAGATTAATAAATTAGAGCTGCACTGATAAAGGTCAAAGTTCTGGACAGTCAATATAACAGTAGCATAGCAACAGGAGGAACTATTAAGCAATTTTAGCTATTTAAGATATCTTAAAATACCTTAGACCTTGTAGCCATTATAATTTGCATTTATCAATCTTAAAACATTTTTTAGGCATTTAAGTATTTATAACTTGTATTTGCCAACCTTAAGATGCTTTTTTAGACTCTCAATCATACATAGCTTACGTTTACCAATCTTAAGGCATTTTCTTAGACTCTCCCTTATATAAAAGATCTGTTGTATGCCTAATCGTCATGATTTAATATGTCCCATAACATTACAGGTATTGCTCAAATTTGTTTTTGTCATTGAATATCTTGTTTTCTCCATCTATGATCACTGAGAGTTTTGCTAATGTAGTAGCCTGGGCTGACGTTTGTTTTCACTTAAGGTCTGCATGATATCTGTCCAGCCCCTTCTGGCTTTCATAGTCTCTGTTGAGAAGTCAGGTGTGATTCTGATGGGTTTGCCATTATATGTTACATGGCCTTTTTCCCTTGCAGCTTTAGTATTTTTCTTTGCTCTGTATACTTACTCTTTTGATTATTATGTGGTAGCAGGATTTTCTTTTCTTTGGGTGTTCTGTAGACCTCTTGAATGCTTATAAGTCTCTCCTTTAAATTGAGGAAATTTTCTTCTATATTATTGCTGAAAATATTTTCAGGACCTTGAAGGCAGGAATCTATTTTTTTTTCACTTCTATTCCTGTTATTCTTAGGTTTTGTCTTTTAATGTTGTCTTGGATTTCTTCGATGGTTTGTGTCAGGAATATATTTAGATTTAACATTTTCTTTCATGGATACATAGATTTCTTCAAACATATCTTCCACACCTGAGATTCTTTCTTCCATCTCTTGTTGTCTGTTGGTTATGCTTACCTCTGTAGTTCCTGTTTTCTTTCCTAAGTTTTCCCTCTTCATGATTTCCTCCGTTTGTGTTTTCTTTAATTTTTCCAATTCTATTTTCAGATCTTGAAACATTTTGTTAATTTCCTTCACCTTTCTGACTGTATTCTCCTCTTTTTCTTTCAATTCTTTCATCTGTTTGTTTAAACATGCCTCTATTTCTTTTATTTCTTTCAGCGACTTAACTATTTCCTCCCTGAAAGCTGCAAACTGACTGTGTCTTCCTGTATTTCTTTATGGATGGCCACACTCTGTCTGACTTTATCTTCCTCTATTTCTTTACAGGTGGCCCTAATATGTTTGGCTTTATGTTCCTCTATATCTTTACAGAATACCATAATCTGTTTGATTTTATTTTCCTTTGTTTCTTTATGCATTTTATTTGTTTCCTCAATTATCCTCTTCATAAGCATAGATGTAACATAATCTTCTTGAATTTAACTTATCTTAGGGTGTCCATGGCTACTTGACTCTAGATAACTGGGTTCTGGAGATAGGATATTGATTTTGCTTATGTTGGTTATGCTTTTACTCTGGCCTCTACCCATCCAGCTGTCTCAGGTGGTGGCTGTTAGTTTCTGGTTCCTGCTAAGATCCTGGGGTGGGGAGAATCCCTTTGGCAGGAAAATGCTTGTTCCTAAGAAAGGCCTCCTCAGCTTTTTGAGTATAGTCACCAAATGACCAGTGCATTTCAAGAATTGCCACAGCTCACCTCGGGCATATGGACCTATGTGGTAACTGTGGTTGTTGGTAGTCAGAGGGGCTCTCTTCTCACCAGGAAAAGTCCTGGACACAGCTGCCCTGATGCTGGGTTTCTGGCTCTGAATTTAGTGAACTGCTGCTGCTGCAGATCTTACAGTGTGTTTTCTGGGCACAGCCCCCTTGAAGAACCAGAGAGCCCCATGGTTTGCTCAGTTTGGCTAGCAAGACAGGTTGTGCCTTGGGGCAGTGTCTGTGTGCTGATTCCGTGGATCCAGGTTTTAAAAATAGACCATATAGTTGATCAAAAAGCAAGCCTCAACAGATACAAAAAGATTGAAATAATCCCTTGTATCCTATCTGACCACCATGGACTAAAGCTGGACTCAACAACAACAGAAATAGCAAAAAGCCTACACACATATGGAAACTGAACAACTCGCTATTCAATGACAGCTGGGTTAGGGAGGAAATAAAGAAAGAAATTAAAGACTTCCTAGAATTCAATGAAAATGAAGGCACAACAAACCCAAACTTTTGGGACACAATGAAAGCAGTGCTAAGAGGAAAGTTCAGAGCATAAAGTGCTCTCAAAAGAAAATTCAAAACATCTCATACAAGCAAAGTACGTGCTCACCTGAAGGCCCTAGAAAAAACAAAAAGCAGACACATTCAAGAAGAGCAGACAGTTAGGAATAATTAAACTCAATTTTAAAATCAATAAACTAGAAACAAAATAAAACAATTCAAAGAATCAGTGAAACCAAGAGCTGGTTCTTTGAGACAATCAACATGATAGACAAATCCTTAGCCAAACTAACTAAAAGACAGAGAGACACTATCCAAATCAACAAAATCAGAAATAGAAAGGGGGACATAAAAACAGACACAAAAGCAATCTACAGATTCAATGCAATTCCTATGAAATTACCAAAACAATTCTTTATAGGCCTTGAAAGAAAATTCTCAGCTTCATATGGAATAACAAGAAACCCAGAATCGCTAAAACAATCCTGCACAATAACAGATCTTCTGGAGGTATCTCCATCACTGATAGCAAGCTGTACTATAGAGAAACAGCAATAAAAACTGCATGGTACTGGCAAAGAAACAGGCTGTTGAATCAGTGGAATTAAATAGAAGACTCAGAAATTAACCCACACACGTATGGACACGTGAACTTTGACAAAGATGCCAAAAGCATACAATGGAAAAAAGATAGCATCTTCAACAAATGGTGCTAGTCTAACTGGATTTCTACCTGTAGAAAATGCAAATAGACCATACTTATCACCCTCCACAAAACTAAAGTCTAAGTGGATCAAAGACCTCAACATAAAACCAGAAACACTAAATCTGTTATAAGAAAAAATGCAGATGAACCTTGAACTCATTGGCTCAGGAGACATCTTCCTGAATAGAACACCAACAGCACAGGCTCTAAGATCAACAATTGATAAATGGGACCTCATGAAAATGAAAAGTTTCTGTAGAGCAAAGGACACTGTCATCAAAACAACACAACACCCTATAGACTGGGAAAGGATCTTCAGCAATATATCTGACAGAAGACTAATATTAAGAATAGATAAAGAACTCAAGAAGTTAAACAACAACAAATCAAGTAATTCAATTACAAAATTGGGTACAGAGCTAAACAGAAAATTCTCAATAGAGGAATATCGAATGGCAGAGAAACACTTAAAGAAATCCTCAAAGTCCTTAGTCATCAGAGAAATGCAAATCAAAATGATCCTGAGATATCACCTTATATCCATCAGAATGGCCAAGATGAAAAACTCAAGTGAGAACACATGCTGGAGAGGTTGTGGAGAAAGGGGAACCCTCCTCCACTGCTGGTGGGAATGCAAACTTGAATATCCACATTGGAAATCAATCTGGTGCTTTCTTGAAAAATTAGGAATAGTGCTACTTCAAGATCCAGCTATATTATATGTCTAATATCCACTTATGAGTGAGTATATACCGTGTGTGTCTTTCTGCTTCTGGGGTACCTTACTCAGGATGATCTTTTCTAGTTTCCACCATTTGCCTGCAAATTTCATGATTTATTTGTTTTTTAATTGCTGAGTAGTACTCCATTGTGTAAATACCACAATTTCTGTATCCATTCCACAACTGAGGGACATCTGGGTTGTTTCCAGGTTTTGGCTATTACAAATAAAGTTGCTACGAACATGGTTGAGCAAATGGCCTTTTTGTATACTTGAGCATCTTTTGGATATATGCTTAGGAGTGGTATAGCTCGGTATTAGACACATAATAATATAGGATAAATATACTAAAATCTGTATACCTAAAGAAGCTAATCAAGAAGGAGGACTCTGGGTAAGATGTTCAATACTCATTCAAAAAGGCAAAGGAGATGGACATCAGAAGAGGGAGAAAACGGGGAATAGGACAGGAGCCTACCACAGAGGGCCTCTGAAAGACACTGTCCTGCAGGGTATCAAAGCAGATGCTGAGACTCATAGCCAAACTTTGGGCAGAGTGCAGGGAATTTTATGAAATAAGGGGGAGATAGAGATACCTGGAGGAGACAGGAGCTCCACAAGGAGAACACAGAACAAAAAATCTGGACACAGGGGTATTTTCTGAAACTAATACTCCAACCAAGGACCATGCATGAAGATAACCTAAAATCCTTGCTTAAATGTAACCCATGACAGCTCAGTGTCCAAGTGTGTTCCCTAGTAATGGGAACAGCGACTGTCTCTGACATAAACTGATTGGCCTGCTCTTTAATCACCACCCCCTCAGTGGGGTGCAGCCTTGACAGGCCACAGAGGAAGACAATGCAGCCACTCCTGATTAGAACTGATAGAATAGGATCAGATGGAAGTAGAGGAGCACCTACCTAACAGTGGACTCGGGGAGGGGCACGGATGGAGAAGAAGGAGGGAGGATGGGATTGGGAGGGGAAAAGGGAGGGAATTACAGGTGAGATACGAAGTGAATAAACTGTAATTAATAAAAATAAAAATAAAATATATCTTAACTGGTTGCTTCAGTTAGGAGTACCCAGTATCCAAGTCAGTAGGCTCACTGGATTCAGTGAGGGGTTCCCTGTACTCTAGCTTTAGGGCATCTGATACTCTCTTCTAACCTCCAAGGATACACACACATACATGATGCACATATGTGTGCTCACACACACCACAGAGAGAGAGACAGAGAGAGAGAGAGAGAGAGAGAGAGAGAGAGAGAGAGAGAGGCAGAGAGAGATGAGAGACAGACAGACGGACAGAAGGGGAAAGTGAGTATTAAAAGATTTAACAAAGCAGTGCACACACCTGTAATCCAGCACTCAGAGAGGCAGAGGCAGGAAGATCTCTGTGAGTTCAAGGACAGCCTGGTAATAGAAAGCTACTTACTCCAGGACAGTCAAGGCTACGCAGAGAAACCCTGTCTCAAAAACAAACAAACAAAAAAAACTACAAAAAATTAGCAAAACTTTAAAACAAAATCAGACCCTACTCATCCTTTTTCTCAGCTACCCATCCCTAAGGTTTCTCATCCCAGGTTTTAGAGTATATTATTCATAGTAATAGGCTTTAGGCATTACCTGAAGGTTTCCAACTTGATTCAGGAAATACAAGAAGAAAGCACCTTCTCTGCCAGCTGACAAGGCTCCCATTCTGAATCCGCTCCCGACTGTTTAGAGGAGGGGGCCGGACAGCCTGGAGTCCTGTGGGTGCTTTCCTTCAGGGCAAGGGGGAGGAACATGTACAGCTAAAGGCCATACTGGACCAGCCCATCCTCCCTGCCAACTGGGTACCAGGCAGTGCAATCTGCTAACTGTGCCCACAAGCTGTGGGTAGTGACTTTCTTGGAGACAGTTCTCCAGCTCCTGTAGCTATGACTAGGTGAACCCAGTATAGTGGGGGGGGGGGGGCTGTGTGTCCTCAGGGTGTAGACTCTTTATGCACTCAGGAATTGGCTCCTTTTGCTGCCAGACTTGTCTCTTGGTTGACACTGCTAGGGCCACTGTCCTCATGGTTCCTGTTGTCAGTGGTGAGCCATTATGGCCTTCCCCTCTTACTTCTCTTTCTTTTCTCCCTGCTGCTACCACTGTCCCAGCTCCTTACAAAGGCTCATACCATACACCTTCCTCATCTTCCTCTCTGCCCTTCAAGATCACTACTGCATAGTTTTATGTCTTGGGACCCTTGTGTGCCTGCACTAAAAAAGGGCTCTGAAGGTTTGGAAGGTTGTGTTTCTGAAACAATGGCTGAAGGAAGACAACAGGCCCCCGAGGCTACATCCAAGGCCTCACTCTGTTCTCAGAGCCAGGTCTGGCTCAGAATGCTTAGGGCACAGGGCAAGACTTCCACTTTCCCAGACATTTAAGGGCCACCCTGGAACCAAGAAGCTGGCAGTTGCCAAGCTGCTTTGCTGCTCTTTCAGTTCACCTAGTTTGCTCTCAGTGTCCTCCTTCTGAGGGTAGAGTGATTCACACGCCAGACAAAAGGGGAAAGACCGTGTTTTAATGCGTTCTCAGACATTTTAATGTGAATGTCTCCAGAAAGCTTGTCACAGACCTCTCCTGCTCCGTTTCTAAACATCATCACAACTGCATTGCAAAAGTGTTCTTGGAGCAAATGTAAGCCTCCTTCCCCTCACTGCCAATCCTGGTTCTGTGTGTAAATTCTGACCACTGCTGTCCTGGACCCCCCTCGCCCACCTCTCATGAGCAGCACTGCATTTGCAGGCTACCTGCTTAAAAGGGAGAAGTGTTCCCACTAGTGGCATAGGAGAGAGTCCTCTTTCAGGTCCAAGAGCCCTTTGTCTCCCACTCTATAGTTTTTGAACTTGGACAGTAATAGTACAATGGAGGCTTCATTAAGTGGGGGTGCACGAGGATAGAACAGGGTAAGAGGTCTTTGTTTGGGTGTTTTTTCTTTTGCTTGTAGTCGTAGTTGTTCACAGGTATGGCTAGACCAGTCTTTTTTCGGAGGACTGCTCTCCAGCAAGGACCATTGCATCCCATCATCTAGACTTCCATCTTGGCCAGGATGAAAACATTAGACAAACCGAATGGCCTGAGTCTACTACAGGACTGAAACATTGTTGGTTCTCATAGGGGTGGGGGTGTTGCTAAAGGAAGGTTGCGGTGTTATCTGCCCTAACAGGGCTATTCAGGACTTTTTTCCTGCAGTTGTATGGCTGGAAGCCAGAACTTCACACATGTTAAGCAATTACTGTACCCTCAGTCCCTCACTCAATTTGAACAATACAAAAGGAAGGGCTTCTTTGTGTGGGATCTCGGATCTCACTGGTGGGCCTGAGCATGTAACTCAGGGGAAAAGCACTTGTCCTAGCAAACATGAAGCTACAGGTTCATTCCCTAGTACCTATAAGAAAAAAAAAATAATGAAAACCTCAGTGGTTATGTACAAATGTACATGTTTTTTTTTGTTTGTTTGTTTTCTGTTTGCTTTTATATTGGCATGCTTTTTAGTGAACTAACTGAACCCTTTATTCTTTTGAATGTAGAACTGGTTTAAGATTAGGAGTTTTTTTCCAAGTCCCACCATTTACCTGCAAATTTCATGATTTCCTTTTTTTTTATTGCTGAGTAATATTCCATTGTATAGACATACCACAATTTCTATATCCATTTCTCAGTTGAGTGGCATTTGGTTTGTTTCCAGATTCTGGCTGTTATGAATAAAGCTGCTACAAAGATGATCGAGCAAATGTCTGTATTGTGTACTTGAGCAACTTTTCGATATATGCCTAGGAGTGATGTAGTTGGATCTTGAGGAAGCGCTACTTCTAATTGTCTGAGAAAGCACCAGATTGATTTCCAGAGTGGTTGTACCATTCCCACCAGAAGTGGATGAGGGTTCCCCATTCTCCACAACCTCTCCGGCAAAGATCATTCTGGGTGAGGTTTCACAGAAGCAGAAAGACTCACAGGGTATTTACTCATTCATAAGTGGATATTAGACATACAATATAGGGTAAACCTACTAAAATCTGTACACTTAAAGAAACTAATCAAAGAGGACGACTCTGGCTCAAATGCTCAATCCCCATTCAGAAAAGCAAAGAGGATGGACATCAGAAGGAGAAAACAGGAAACAGGAAAGGAGCCTGCCACAGAGTACCTCTGAAAGGCTCTACCCTGCAGGGTATTAAAGCAGATGCTGAGACTTATGGCCAACCTTTAGGCAGTATGCAGGGAATCTTATGAATGAAGTGGGAAACAGTAAAACCTGGAGAGGACAGGAGCTCCACAAGGAGAGCAACAGAACCAAAAATAATCTGGGAAATCTGGGCAGAGGGGTGTTTTCTGAGACTGATAATCAACCATGGAAATAAACTAGAACCCCTACACAGATGTAGGCCATGGCAGCTCAGTGTCCAAGTGGGTTACATAGTGATGGGAACAGGGACTGTCTCTGACATGAACTGATTGGCCTGCTCTTTAATTACCTCCCCCTGAGGGGGGAGCAGCCTTAACAGGCCACAGAGGAACTCCTGATGAGACCTAATAGACTAGGATCAGAAGGAAGGGGAGGAAGACCTCCCATATCAGTGGACTTGGGGAAGGGCATGAGTGGAGAAGGAGAGGGACGGGAGGATTGGAAGGGGAGACAGAAGAGGCTACGGGAGGATACAAAGTGAATAAAGTATAATTAATAAAAATTAAAATAAAATATTGAAAAAAGATTAGGAGAGTCAGGTACAGAAGAACTAGGAGGAGGAGAAGGATCTGGTCCCCGCAGCAACTGTCCCTGAAGATTTTAGCGCAACATTTGAGTGCCATCCTTGTTCCACAGCAAGGTGGGGATGGCCTCTTCTTGTGCCACCAACATGTTGACCACATATGCTGCCGTGACAACCCTTACTTCTCAGCAATTCTTTCATCAATAAAGAGGTGCATTCTCAATATGCATGGCCCCTTTCCCCTGTGATTACGAAAACAGTGATGTAAATATCTTAGTGATTCTAGCATCATGTAAATTCCTTTTAAACAGAATGACAGAAAGGTACCCTTTCACAACATGGCATGATTGAGTCACCTTCAGTAATTCCTACACGTCACAGAAGGGCCGAAAGTACTTCGGTGATGGATTACACTGACCTGCACTTTCTCCTTTGTCACCTTGTCATTGTGCTGCCTTTGACTCACCCTGCCACTGTATGTCAAGGAAGGGCAGGATAAACTCCTGCTGATAATCAGTGTTTTCCCCGATGGGGCTCAGTTCTGCTACTATTTGCAAGTCCATTACAACACTGTAAATGACTGGAAGGTGGGCAGGCTCTCTGATAGTGAGCTCAGCACTGCTGGAGGTGCCTGCTTGCAAGGCGGCTCTGATGAGCTGTGAGGTGGGGTGAGGGCAGTGAGAATAGCTAAGTGGTGACCACGTAGAGCCTGTTAGGCTCCAAACCCGGTTCTGTAGGGAGTAAGAGTCCCAGATCCACCTCTGCCTTTGTCCTGGCAACTCGACATTATTGTTTCTCTTTAGTCTTGGAGAAAAGTCTGTTAGGTTTCAGACCTGGGAAAAAGGACCAAGGTGTGACTATCTGCCATATCAAAGTGGACTCTGCTGTCAGATTCTCCCAGCATCCCTCAATTTCTACCTGTTTCAGGGTCCTCCTGGCTTGCATACCCCACCCCATACCCTGGGCTCTCCAGCTCAAGGGAGTTTCCTGTATACTCCAACTATTTTGGTTACCCAGCCTTTTTGTACCTTTGGGCCTCCTGGATGCTGCCCCTGGTTCCCCTCTCTCTCCTATCTTCCCTCTCTCCCCTCACCTCTGCACATGGCCTCTGGTCATGCCCACTTTGGCTAAGTCTCTCTTTCATCTACAATAAACCTTCTCCTCCACCACATGCTTCCTTTCCTTTTTTGTTTCTTTTTTTTCTTTTTTTTTTCTGTTTTTTTTTTTTTTTTTTCATTCAGAGTCCACAGCACTCTTTACATTGTCGTTCCCCTGGGGTCCACTAGGGGGCGACAGGCACTCTTGACATAGTTGTACCCCTTTACCAGAAGGCAGCAGGTAATCTTGATTCTGTCTTTTCTTTTTTGTTCAAGAGGGGGCAGTAGGCACTCTAGACATTGTCATCCCCGTTTTGTCATGTCCTGGGTGGTTTTATGTCAACTTGGCATAAGCTGGAGTCACTGGAGAGGAGGCAGCCTCAACTGAGAAAATTCCTTCATAAAATAAGGCTGTAGCAAGCCTATAGGGTGTTTTTCTCAATTAGTGATTGACATGGGTGGGCCCAGTCCATTGCGGGTAGTGCGAGCTCTGGACTGGTGGTCCTGGGTAGTATAAGAAGCCATGGGAAGCAAGTCAGTAGTCAGCAGGCCTCTGTGCCATCTGCATCAGCTCCAGCCTCCTGGTTCCTGCTCTCACATGAACAGTGATGTAGACGTGTAAGCCAAATAAACACTTTCCTCCCCAGTTTGCTTTTGATCATGTTGTTTCATCATAGCAATAGTAACCCGAACTAGGACAGAAATTGGTGCCAGGAAAATGGGATGTTGCTGTGACAGACCTGACCATATGTGGAATGACCGATTGTGGAAGGACACTGGAACTTTTGGTGAGGAACCCACTGAGTGTTCAAAGCTTGGTGAGCTGTTCTGTGGGAGCTTGGATGATAACAATGTTGAGAGCAGTGCAGATGATGGAGGGCTACCTAGTGATATTTCAGAATGTGTTTGAGAGTCCCTCAATGACTCAATCAGGGCCATTTGCTTTCCTGAGTTAAGAATCTGTGGTTCTGCTTAGCTGCGACTCAGTAATCAGCTTGATTTAAAATTTACCAGAACTATTACCTTCGTTTTGTTGGGACAATTGAAGCTGGTCAGCAAGAGCTGAGAAATTAGTGGTCCTTAAGAAGAGACCGGCCTCAGTGAAGTGCAATCTTCTGGTAAGTGTTTCCTCAGAGACAGCACATGCAAGCTGTATTCCAGCCCCCCCCCCCCCAAGGTTGTACCTCATTCTGACAGAGGAACTTGGTTATATGAGAATCACTCAGGTATTGGTAGTTTAGGAAGCATGCAGGGGTCATGGAGAACAGCTGAGGCTTGGCAGTGTGTGGCAGGGATGAAGTCCCCAAGGAAAGCCCAAGAGAGGCTACTGGTGAAAGTTCAGCCGAGTCGCAGCAAGAGACCCCTTGTTGAACTTTGGACAAAAGTGGAAGTCAAGCATGCCTGTTGCCCCCTCATGGATTAAGTGGAAACAACGCTGTCAAGAGAGCCTGTCACCACCTTGTGGACAAAAGGGAAATGACAGTCAATAGTGCTTGTCATCTCCTCATAGATTAAAGGGGAATGAACAAAAAAATAGTGCCTGCTGCCTCCTCAAGAAAAAAAGGATTGACAAGGTCAAGACCGTCTGCCTAGACCCCCTCCCCGGACTAAAGAGGAATGAAAAAGTAAAGAGAGCCTATTGCCCCCGACAGACAAAAGGCAAGTGACAACAAAGTCATCAGTGCCCCTTGCCCCCTCACACACAAAAAGGGTCTAAGCCAAGAGGGCCTGTTGCCCCCTTGTGGAAAGGGAACAGGGAACAACAATGTCAAGAGTGCTCTAAAAGGGAACAATGTTTGCTGTCTGCATTAGTGGACTGAGGGGGAACCGTTTCTTTCCTCCCCCCCCTTTGTGCAAGTTATTATTTTTTATTTAAACTTTAATTAAGTACATTTTAATAAGCAGTGATTGCTAACAGTACAATACTGGTGGAGTACATATAGAGACACTGCTTGTGATTATCATTTCTAGAATTGTATAACCTTTATTTGTATCAACAACAACAAAAAGATGTTAGTCCTTTTCTCGGTGTGGATCATGGAGGTATGATTGATAAATTTATCTGTCCCATCCTCTTTCTGCCACTATAAGTAAAACAGTTGATATAATCAAGTTAGAAAGATGCAAACTCATTTTCGTTCACAATTTCAGGTATTCATCTATGATCTGTTGGCTGCTTGGGTTTTAGGCTTGTGTTAGGACAGCACATCATGTTAAGAAGCAGATAGCAGACAAAAAAAGCAGCAGATTTTATGGCTCAGTTGAAAAGGAAAGGCGATACTCTTCAAGTGCATATCTCAGTGACCAAAATCTTCCCACTATAACACACATTCTAAGGCTCCACTGTTTTCTAATAGTACCAGAGGGTGAAGACTAAGTTTTCAACACACTGGCCTTAAGAGTACATTCATGATTCTAACCATAGGAATGCATGTGTAAAGTGTTGATAATATCTCAAATAGTTAAAATGTAAATGGTGCTACTAAACCCACCTGTGTGATATTTGCTATACTAATAAGTTAAAATTCAGTTTATTACAACCACAACAGTGTTTTTTGACCTATATATAATAGCATATATTATATATCTACTATTTTACATATCATTTATATTCTATTTAGCATCTATCTGCTTTATCTACATATCTATCTGCCTATCATCTATCTATCTACCTATTTACCTATCAACTCTCATTCTATCTATCTATTTATCTATCTATCTATTTATCTATCTATCTATTGCTCTATCCCTTTACCCAATCACTAAGAGTCACAGTACTTCTTACTGCTGTACCTGGAATGAAGGGCATTATAATATTTACAGTCTTCATTGGAAGCCACTGAAGCCACCATCCTCTACTATTAGATTTGATGGTATCAACTGAATGCGTGTCAGTGGGTTCATTTCTAAATGCTCTGAATACGTGGATGCTATGCCCCTGTCAATTAGAAATTGCCCATACCATCTAATTGTGTTTTTTTTGGGGGGCGGGCCTCTGGCATAGAAACTTCCAAAGTATCTAGTCATTCCTCTCAATTGTTGATACTCCCCCTTTCTACTTACCTACCTTAGTCCACTCTACTTACCTTTGAAAATGAGGGCCAGTTTTCACTGTCAGGAGAGTAATGCTTCTTTCAACTCTGGGTGAATAATAACCTTTCTGACTAGTAGGCAGACACAGTATAGGTAGAGCTTGGACTCTTTTCTCCAAGTAGAAATTTCTCCGCAGTGGAAATTAGACAATTTAAACTGGTAGACAATGAAGCTGAGAAAAAGGCAACAAATTCAACCAGTGATCACAGAGAGTGTGGATGAGAGTGTGATAGAGGTGGTAGATGTTCCAGCATCTCCTCACCTTTAGAGTCCAGTGTCTTACCTGACCTCAGATTTCAGCATCTACATTATTTTTATTCCTTTGTAATATATTTAAATTATTTTTAATTTATATATATAATTTTTATTTTTAATTTATTGTTAAATTTATTACAGTTCATTCGTTTTGTATCCAAACTGTAGCCCCCACCCTCCTCCCCTCCCAGTACTACCTTCCCTTCCCTTTCCTCCCCATATGCCCTTCCCCAAATCCACTGATAGGGGATGTCCTCCTCCCATTCCATCTGATCCTAGCCTATCAGGTCTCATCAGGACTGGCTGCATTATCTTCCTCTGTGGCCTGGTAAGGTTACTTCCTCTCAGGGGGAGTTGATCAAGGAGCCAGCCACTGAGTTCATGTCAGAGACAGCCCCTGTTCCCCTTACTAGTGAGACAGCAAGGGGGAACAATTTCAACAGGGCCTTGTGTGGTTCCTATTTTCTCCATGTCCTTCTATTTCCCAACCCCTCTTCTTCCATAAGACACCCTGCACTCTGCCCAAAATTTGGCTGTGACTCTCAGCATCTG
The DNA here is from genome assembly GCF_030254825.1 of Meriones unguiculatus. NCBI lineage: Eukaryota > Metazoa > Chordata > Mammalia > Rodentia > Muridae > Meriones > Meriones unguiculatus. The sequence goes on along the minus strand of NC_083369.1, from coordinate 77,032,383 downwards.
CTTTGATCCCCTGTTGGGTGTAGCCTTTCAGAGGACCTCTATAGCAGGCTCCTATCCTATTTCCTCTCTTCCACCGCTTCTGATGTCTACCCTGTTTGCCATTCTGAATGATGTTTAAGCACCCTCCCTAGGGTCCTCCTTAGTGTTTAGCTTCTTCAGGTCTGTAGATTTTAGTATAGTTATCCTATATTATACGGCTAATATACGCTTTTAAGTGAGTATATACCATTTCTTTCTGGGTCTTTCTGGGTCTGGGTTACCTCACTCAGGATGATCTTTTCTAGTTCCATCCATTTGCTTGCAAATTTCATGATTTCCTTGTTTTTAATAGTTGAGTAGCATTTCATTGTGTAAATGTGCCACAATTTCTGTATCCATTTCTCCACTGAGGAACATCTAGGTTGTTTCCAGATTCTGGCTATCATAAATAAAGCTGCTATGAACATAGTTGAGGAAACATCCTTGTTGAATGGTGGGACCTCTTTTGGGTATATACCCAGGAGCCCTATAAATGGATCTTGAGGTAGTGCTATTCCCAATTGTTTGAGAGAGCGCCAGACTTATTTCCAAAGTGGTTGAACATGTTTGCATTCCCATCCGCAATGGAGGATGGTTCCTTTCTCTACATCCTCACCAGTATGTGCCAACCAGTATGTGTTGTCACTTGAGTTTTTGATCTTAGCCATTTTGATATATTTTACAATTATAAACTTTAATGACATCAAATACCATAAAACATTATGGTTTGTTTAAAACAAAGATAAAAAACAATGATCTATACTTTTTGAGACCTTCACTACATAGCCCAGGTTAGCCTTGAAGTTGTAATCTTCTTGCTTGAGCCTCCCAAGTGCACAGATTGATAACTGATTGAATTTTCCCATACTTTATTGGGGACATATTTACACTAATGATATTATTTGTTATTTTTCTGTAGTTCATATTCACCTTACTGAATGAAAAAGAAAAAGAAAAAGATGACTGCTCCTAGGTATGATGAAGAAGAAAGTTTATTGTAGTAAAAGGGAGACATAGCCAATATGGCCATGAACAGACTGCCCAGCAATGGAGAGATGAGGGAGGAGGTATAAAGAAACCTATAAATAAAGATAACATAGATATCTTTTGTTTGATATAAATAACAAAGAAAATCATGTCTGGAGAGGGGAGCTGGAGAGAGAGGGAAAGCAGGAACATCATCCAGGAGAAGCAAAGGTACACAGAACATGTAAGCAAAACTGTTGGATTATGTAGGGAAGAGCGGCCCAGCTCAATACCTGGGATGGGGAGTTCAGGATGGGCGCTGGGGTATGCTACCCAGGAGGACCCTGTAACAGGTAGGGGCTGAGGGTCATTGGGAGAACCTTGCAGCCACAGTCCACTTGGATGTGTTCAATAGGCACCTCAGTTAGCCCTTAGTGCCAGGTTTGAAACCTAACACTTAACAACTTCCATTTTTCATTACATGCATTGCTAGCTTGTCTGTTTCAAAACTGGCATGTTTGCCGTGGACCAGCCCAGTTGGGTCCCACAACCTCGGAGAATCAGAGGTTCAGATATCAAGTTAGACACAGATAGGCGGATTGACAGAGACCACACCAAGTAGTGTTTTGAATCTGTTGCTGCGATTTACTGAAGTCAAGGTAACACTTACATAGTGATTACATAAAGAAGCATCTTGGAATTGACATACTTCCCGGAACATTCAGACTTTTTACCAACAATACAAAGTTTACATTTTAACTGAAAGGGCAACCTGATATAAAGCAGTATCTACAAAAAATCTTGGCCTAAAAGCTTTTTAATCAAAGCAAATACAAAACTTTAAACTCGTGGCTGTTTATGCAGTTCTATTGCTGCTAATTAGTGAGGAGTAGGCCAGGGGCTGTCATTGCCCTCCGAACCAAGTAGGCTAAAGATTTACAACCCCCCTAGAGATAAGCACTGAGGGGAAATTCCTCCTCTTTGTCTTGCTAAGGATTTACAATCTTCTTTTAGAGATAGGATGCTTGAGCTAAAACTCATAGTATAATATAAAATAAATTATATAATTATTATATAATATATAATATAAAACCTTCTGAGCTCCTATGTTTGCCTATCTTCTTTCTGACTCATCATAAACAACAGTATTTGGTAATGGTTTTGAGGTAGTTTTACTGCGGTGGGAATATTCAGAGCATTTATCCTAACAGATCCTGATTAAACATTTTCTTTAGAAAGCCCTAAAACTCTTGTCCCTTTATTACCTACAATGTTTGTTTGGTTTTTCCACAAGCAAATCCTGATGCTGAATCTGATTTATTACCTCTCCTAAAATTTTATTTTCCTTCCGCTCTCATTTGCTAAAGCTTTTAGTAATCTATGAGAAATGTGTTTCCTTGAATAGTTAACTGTACTGTTCCAATAATCATAGAGAAACAGCAGAAAAGCTCATGAACCCAACCCTGCAACCGAGGAAGTGTGGGACTCTCAGAATACATCTTTTTTGCTTAGGTGGCCATGGTAGGGTTTTTTTTTGCCAGTGACCTCCAGGGAGCTTATTTCTGAAGAAAACATATCTCCCATCTAGTAGCACAATCTATCGATATGCTACACTGACAACGCTGGAGAGGGTAGAGCACATGATGAAGGAACTTGATTTTTTTAATGTTTAAATTTCTGTTTAGTGGTCTTTTTACTCCTTTTTGTGACTAAAGCCATGGATGGTAGAATTTGTCAAAGTAAAAGTCTAAGGCAGTCATTGAGGCAAACAGTAAGCAATCCTATTATCATCTTGTTGGGAAGAAGAAGTCAGACGGAAATTGATGCTGTGTTTTCATAGATATATTTTGTTTCAGACAGGTCCCACTATGTAGCCATGGTTGGCTTGGAACTTGCCATGTAGGCCAGCCTGGCTTCAGACTTCCAGAGAACCACTTTCTTCTTTCCCCCAAGTGCTGGGATTCTATTCTGGGCTCCCACAAATATTTCTATGTATATCGTTACAAAAACAAACAAAAAACCCAGAAGGGTAGGCTGGAGAGATTGCTCAGAGGTTAAGAGCACTGGCAGCACTTTCAGAGGTCCTGAGTTCACTTGCCAGCAACCACATGGTGACTCACAACCATCTCACAACCATGAGATCTGGTGCCTTCTGCTGGTGTGCAGGTCTACATGCAGACAGAACCTTGTATAAACAATAAACAAATAAGTCTAAACAAACAAACAAGAAGCTGTGCCGGAACCTTTAAGGAAGAAGGGGGACATAGGAAGACTTGGAAGGGACAGTGACACCCCAAGGGGAACAACAGAGCCTAAATACCTGGACCTAGGATGACCTGCAGAGACCAATACTCCAACTAAGGACTATGCATGGAGAGGAACTAGACTCCCTGTTCAAAGGAAGACCATTGGCTGCTCAGTTTCCCTAGTAAGGAGTAAAGGGTTGCCTCTGACTTGAATCAGTGGCCAGCTCTTTGATAACCTTCCCCTGGATGGTGCAGCCTTGCCAGGCCACAGAGGAAGATGATGCAGCAAACTTGATGAGACCTGATAAGCTAGGTTCAGATAGAAGGGGAGGCTGTCTTTCCCTATCAGTGTACTTGGAGAGGGGCATAGGGGGAGAAGAGGGAGAGTGTGAGGGACTGGGAGAAGATGAGGGAGAGGGCTGCAGCAGGGATACAAAGTGAATAAATTGGAATAAATAAATATATATATAAAATTAAATTTAAAACAGAAACAAAAACAGAAGGGTGACAGTAAAGAGGGACAGAAATATTAACAAGCTTTACCCTCAACTAAAAAAAAAGATTAAAATGAATTTACTAATAAACTTACTCAGGAAATATTAAATTACATAAAATAAGAAACCAAATTGGATGTTCTCTGCCACAATCATCACTTTAAGGCAGGTCGATGACTAACAGCATTCACTTAAACACTATAGGGAGTAAAAGGAATAGAGTTATACTTCTGACTTGATGAAAAGTGAAGTTTGCTGAAGTTTTGCTTTTACAAACTTGCTGCCTATTCATTAAAGACCCTTTCACTTATCAGAAGAAGCAAGTGTTTGTCAGCCTGTGTTGGAGAAGTTTCCTTGGCTGTTAGTTGCTACACAGGGAGCAAGCCTTGCTTCTTTTAAGATAACAGGAACTGTGATGTCTGTCTCTGTGCATTGGCCAAATTGCCCAAGAATGTGATTTGAAGATAATTAAAAACCGCAGTTTCTCCCTGCTTCTGTAAACAAGCTTAATGGCTCCATGTAGGCACCAGCTTGACTTCTCCACGTTCAAGGAGGTGTTGTTGTCGGCAACGGAGCTTTGCCATCGTTTTGTGGAGGGTACCTGTGTCTTGGAAACAGCCTGTGTTGGTTGGGGATTCCTATGGAAGCCCTTTGGCCAAGAACTCAATTATGTGTAACCCACTCGTTGCACTGGAAGCTTCATTTGGTGTCAAGAGATGTCTCGTGCATTATTTGGTGATTTTGGTTAGATTGCCTTTACACACGTTTTTAGGAAGCTTCTACTGCATTAGGTTTCCATACTACCCCTCAGATGGCCCTTAATTTTAGCTGTCTCTCTGTTCATTCCCTCTCTTGTCCACCCTTCTTTCCTCCCTTGACTCTCTCATTCCAGTACCCCCATCCATAACTCTTCTAATTTCCTTTCCAATGAAGACCTATCCTATCCGTCCCCCCAGTCCCTTACTGTATACCTGACCTCTGTGATTCTACAGATTGTAGCTTGCTTGTCATTGACTTAACAGCTATTATACACACATAAGTGAGCGTATACCATATTTGTTGTTCTTTGCATGTGCATTTCATGATTTCATGCCTTTTAACATCCAATTTGACTTCAGGCTCACTTCACGAGATGGAACCCATACCTGACACTGCTTGGGTGACAAGAACCTGAGTCTACATAGCCCAGAGATCTAGAGTGAAACCAAATACTGTTGTTTACTAAAAGAATGTAGCAGTAAAATGACTTCTAATGACATTCTGCTATAGTCATAGATGAGTGCCTTGTTTAGCCATTGTTAGAGAAACCTCCTCTTGCAGCAGATAGAAGCAAATACAGAGACCCACCGCCAGACAATATGCAGAGAGTGGGAGAACTTAGAACACTCAGCCCTGAATGGGATGTCTCCATTAAATCCCTTCCCTCAGGGTTCAAGGATCTCTGCAGGAGACAGAAATAATGTAAGAGCCCCCCCGGGGGGGACGGTGGAGGACACCAAAGAAACTAAGCTCCCTAAATCAACAGGACCAGAGTACACATTTAAACTCACAGAGACCAAGACCTGCATGGGACTGCACCACATGGGGTCCTCGAGCTAAAAGGAGAAATGGACACATGCCCCACCCCTATCCCAGAATCAATCTCCAATTGATAACCACTTGTGAACGAAAATTTTGTTTTCTCCAAGGGAGTCTCATTGGGGGAACAAGCCACTCCTAAGCATAGGCAGCATGACCATCAGTTAATGGCCAAGAGAAAATGAACTCAATGGCATCTTTGTTAGGTTCCTTGTCTCATAAGGTCATGTCAGAGCTTTCTCTTCTTTTTTAAAATTTTATCTTTTTCATCTTTAAAATGTATTATTTTAATTTTATTTCTCTCTTTTTAAAAACCCTACAGGTCCCTTGCATGTATATAATGGCTTCCGGTTTACTGATTTTACTGGATTTCTGAGTGTGTGAATGAGTGTGTCTCTGTGTCTATATTTGTTTCTTGTTTCTTTTCTTTCTGTCTGTTGGTTTAATCCTATTCTGAAGCATGTATGCTTTCTAGTGAGAGGCAGAAAGGAGGTGGATCCAGATGGGAGGGAAGGTGGGAAGGAACTGGGAAGAGTAGAAGGTAGGGGACTTGTAATCAGGATATATTATGTGGGGGAAAAATCTGTTTCAGTATAAGGGGAGAAAGACACCATGGGGGGGGGGGGAGACTTGCTTCAGTTGCTCAGAAAATGTAACTTGAGGTGAAATCCTAGAGTCAGCAGTAGATGAAGGTTTATACGTAAGAGCACACTGCCTGAATTCTCCTTTTATAAGTTGCAGACATCTTTTAGTTGAGCCTGACCCCTTAACCACTAGCTAGGATTATCTCTGTCACCTGGCTAAAGAATTTCTGCTGGGTTACTTCTCTCAGGATTATCTTTTCTAGTTCCCACCATTTGCCTGCAAATTTCATGATTACCTTGTTTTCAATAGCTTGTGGCAACCAGAGTGGGTTCGAATTAGCCAAAATGAGGTGCTGAGCGTGAGCAGTGGTCTCTGGTAAATAAAATTTTGCCTTCTGACTTTGCAGTCAGTCAGCCTCTGAAAGACTGACCTTGGCAAGCTTTGCATTAGGGAGCTCTATTCTTGGGAACAAGATAGACAAGCTCCGTGCTGTTCCTGGGCACAAGAGTAAGCAGGCTCCGCGCTACCATGGGAACCAGATAGCTGGTCCCATGAAACCTTGAGCTACCCTGGAACCAGATACAAGCTGATTCCATGCAACCTCGAGTGAATCCTCAGAGAAGCTGCCAGCTGACACATATGGATGTTACAATAAAGAAAGTTCCTTGTTTTCTCCTGCTTTTATATAGTTGGCTCTCCCTTCAATAAATCGGCACCTTGATCAATGACTTGGTGTCCTTCTTCGTGTCGCCTTGTTCTCTCTGTCTCCCAGCCCTCTTTCAGGAGGTATCCAAATGTGGCTGCGGACAGCCACAGGTTGTGCCGAAACCCCGGGGACCTGAAACGGAGGCTCAGCTGAGAAAAGTTATACTGACCACAGGAGTACACACAAATCAACTGACTAAGGTAATAGTCAGGTGGCTGTCATGGGACAAGGAACTAGTAGGATGGGATTTATCAGTTCCCTAAAAGAGGTTCTTAAAACACGAGGAGTACATTTTTTTTCAATGCAGTTTATTCAGGAACCTTGAACAATCATCTGACCCTGGGGAAAGCCAGCCCACAGCTTAAATAGCCTCTGGATAGCCAACCCAGGCGTGCCACGTGGGCAATGCAGATAGGTCCACATACATGGAAGCAAGCCAGATCCTCAGCCTTAGCCAAATGTGGAATTGTTCCTGACAGAGAGCACTCACCATCGGGAAGGTGGAAGGCGGAAACCAGCTCCATCTTTAAGGCACAGCATTCCGCAGCTCTCTACAGTTCCCCCTTTTTGTTTTAGACGCATCAGGCAAGAGTAGAGGTCTGATCTCTGATATAAGAAATAAATTGGGACTTTGTACCGATGTTCATTTAGGTGTCACCCACCCAAAGAGCATCAGACCCGTCCGATACCTTTTTCTCAGAGGCGGGACCTGGGGAATCAACTCGCATGCAATCAGACATGCTCTTCTCTGGGTCCAAAGCGGCTGACCCTGAGTGCAGTGCTTAGCCTCGCATCCTGAGCATAACATTTTAGCTTTTTATGGTATCCAACCATGCTTGGGGAGAATGTCCTGTTTCAATGGCTGTAAAGGCCTGAATGATCATGGCTGCATCACACTGTTGTGAGACTCTAATCTTGCATATATACCACAGGCAAACCAAGGAGACCAACACCAGAAGGCCTGCTAACGCTCCCATGCCTGCCCATTCCTTCAGATGATTCATGGCTGCAGCAATCCATGATGATAATCCTGTGGCTAGTCCTGCGTCCACTCTGGTAGAATTTACTGTGACAATGGCCACTCTCAGCTGCTCCATCGTAGTATCGAATTCTCCAGTCCAATTACCTAAAATATAGCTCGACAATTGTTTAGACAGATTTGCAGCACAGGAAAAATTCTCATGTTATATGCTAGTGACTCAAAGTCCAGCATATTTTCATTGACAGCCAAGTTGAGCGATTTGCCATAGGGTATCAATTTCTCCTGCAAGAGGTCAATCCTCTGATTGAACACCATCAAGCTTCCTTTTAGTTGAGCATTAATTCCTTTATGTACAACTAAGGCATGAGCTACATTGGCTAAATGATTATTCAGGGTCTGAGAAGTCTGCCCAGTATGACTCATGGCTAATGCCCCGATGGTAGCTCCAACAGCTGCCAATGAGATGGTAGTAACAATGGTGGCTGTAGTCCCAAGATCCCTTTTCTGTCTGAAGAGAGTCATAGCGTGAGGGGCATCAATGGGCACAGGCACCCAGTGAGGCATGCAAGTAACCAGGGCATACCTAAATTTACTAGCATTCCAGCATTGGGCAAAAAAGCAAGTATCATTACCACAATTACTTGGCTCTATCTGGCTAATAAATGAATAAAAATGGGGGATATAGACAAACAGGTGTGGGCTTATAGGAAATATTATGAGAAGCCTTAACCCCCTCGTTGAAACATCCTGCGTCAGTTCTAGAACTAGCAGTGGTGGTGTCCGAGGTCTGAGTAGGTTCAGGAGACCATTGCCCCCAGGGGCGAGACGTGCTCCATGCCAATTGACTAACTCCATGTTTTCCTCCACTTTTGAAAGTCATTTAAGGTTCTTAAATTATTTTTTCCCTTTTTTTTAAATTTTTTATCAATTACACTTTATTCATTCTGCATCCCCCCATAATCCCCTCCCTCCTCCCCTCCCTGTCCCACCCTCCCTCCTCCCTCTGCTTGCATGCCACTCCCCAAGTCCACTAATAGGGGAGGTTCTCCTCTCCTTTCTGATCTTAGTCTGTCAGTTCACATCAAAAGTGGCTGCATTGTCCTCTACTATGGCCTGGTAAGGCTGCTCCCCGCAAGAGGGAGGTGATCAAAGAGCAGGCCAATCAGATTATGTCAGAGGCAGTCCCTCTTCACATTACTATGTAACCCAATTGGACTCTGAACTGCCCTGGGCTACATCTGTGCAGGGGTTCTGGGTTATCTCCATGAATAGTCCTTGGTTGGAGTATGAGTCTCTGGGAAGTTCCCTGTGTTCAAATTTTCTTGTTCTGTTGCTCTCCTTGTGGAGACCCTGTCCTCTCCAGCTCTTACTATTTCCCAGTTCTTACCTAAAATTCATTTTAAAACAAAAACTTTGCAAAGCTTTTGGATCAGGTAGATTATTTTTGTCCCTGGTTTTCAGAAAGTGGAAGTTTAAATTTAGCTATGTGGGACAGAGTTGGAACAAGGTTAAGAGGACAATAGGCTGGAGCTACAACTTTTGCATTGTGGGCTTTAATAAATGAGGCTCTTAAGGCAGAAAAATCAGATGCAGATACTAAGGAGTCTGTGGACTCAGTTAGAGCCCACTTGCAAGAAGTTAGAAAAAAAATGTCCCAACATGAAGATGAAAGAATGTCTCAGGGATCTTCTGATCCAGATGATTGGGTGGATCTGGCTGAGACTAAAAAGGAAAAGGAGCCTCATATGAGAAAAAAGAAAAACTTGTATGGGTCAGCCCAGATTCAGGAGGATGATACTAGTGAGGAAGAAGATTTAGATTCAGAGGATGAAGCTGACTTAGAGAAAGAGATTGTTAAATATCATAATCCTGACTGGCCTCTTCCTAAAACCAGAGGCCCACCCTCCTACAAGGAGTTAGTTCCATTTAAACAAACTAAAAAGAGACATGATTTTATGTCACCTATAGAAGAGGTTATAGACAGGGCAAAAGGAAAAGGGGAAGATTTTTCTGTGTTTCCAATGGCATATCCGGTGGTAGAGGTTATGGATCCAAAAGGAATAGAATTAAACAACATGTCAGTATTGAACTTAAACAGCTTAAAGAATTAAAGAGAGCTGTTTCACAATATGGAACCACAGCTCCCTTTACTGTGGCTCTTTTTGAAACCATAGCAGATAATAACTTGACTCCCTTAGACTGGAAGACTGTTACACGTGCAGTACTGTCCAGAGGAGGCTATTTGCTGTGGTCAGCAGATTTTAGGGAATTTTCTCGCAGGACTGCCACACTTAATTTTCAATCTGGAAATCCTGCCTGGAATCAAGATATGTTATTAGTAGAGGAAAAATATGAAGGAAATTATAATCAAATTAATTACCCTCCTGCTGTCTATACTCAAATTACAGCTGCAGCCCGTTGTGCCTGGCAAAAATTACCCTCCAAAGGAAAAATGAGTTCAGTATTAGCCAGTATTAAACAGGGATCCTATGAACCTTTTCAGGAGTTTGTGGACAGATTGTTAAAAGCTGCAGGTGGGATTTTTGGAGACCCAGAAAGGGGAATCCAGTTTGTGCAACAACTGGCTTTTGAAAATGCCAATTCAGCTTGTAAAGCTGCCATTCGGCCCTATAGAACCCAAACTGACCTGTCTGGGTATATTCGTTTATGTGCTGACATTGGACAAGGATTTGCTATGGCTGCTGCTTTAAAAGGTGTCACTGTTCAGGAAATGTTTATGCAAAGAAATAAGCAAAGAGGGAATTGTTTTAATTGTGGACAGACTGGACATACTAAACGAAATTGTCCTATGCAATCTCAACCTTGATCTCCAGGTATTTGCCCTAGATGCAAGCGAGGAAAACATTGGGCCAATAAATGTAAATCTAAATTTGATAAGAATGGACAACCCATTCCAGGCCCAAGACAAAATGACCAAGGACAGAATCAGGGAAATGTGAAATGGGTCCAGCCTTGGGCTCCCAACTCCCAGCATCGGGTACATGGGGCAATGAAATTTTTACCTCAGACTACCTCAAACCCCTTTCTTCCCTTATCAGAGCAACCCCAAGAAGTGCAGGATTAGACCTCAGTTCTACCACCAACACAGTATTAACACTTGATTTGGGAGTCCCGACTCTTCCTACTGGAATATGTGAACCCTTACCAAAAAATTCTTTAGGACTTATTCTTGGACGAAGCAGTGCTACAGTTAAAGGGCTACAAATTCATCCAGGAGTTATAGACCCTGATTATCAAGGGGAAATTAGGATTATGGCTGCTTCACCCCATGGAATTTCAGTCTTTCCTGCACATATGAGAATTGCTCAGATATTGTTGATTCCTACAGTGCCCCTAAAGATTGCTGTTCCTAAGCCTGAGAGAGGTTCTAAGGGTTTTGGATCTACTGGAGCCTGTTGGGTTCAACAAATTTCTAAGGATAGACAAAAATTAGATTTGTGAATTAAAGAGATTTAGTGGGCTATTGGATACTGAGACAGATGTATCCATCATAGCTCAGGAGGCCTGGCCTGCTTCTTGGTCAAAAAAACCTACACTTACTCATCTGCAGGGGATTGGGCATTCCCAAAATACAGAACAAAGTGTAGAGTTGCTTTTTTGGTGTGATGCAGAAGACAATTCCGGATATATTAGACCTTTCATTATTCCTGGCCTCTCTGTTAATTTATGGGTAGAGATATATTATCACTGATGGGAGTTATGATGTGTTCACCTAGTGACACTGTTACGTTACAAATGCTTAAGCAAGGATATCTCCCTGGATGAGGAATGGGAAAAGATTCTCAAGGTGCTCCTTCACCAATTACTGTTAAGGAAAATAATAAAAGAAAAGGCCTAGGGGCTTTTTATTAGGGACCACTGTAGAGCCTGCTGCCCATGCGGAAAAGATTGATTGGATCTCTGATGATCCTGTATGGGTTGACCAGCAGTCCCTTACGACTGAAAAATTGCAGGCTGCTCATGATTTGGTTAAAGAACAGCTCCAGGCAGGGCATATAGTTCCCTCTAATTCATCCTGGAACAGGCCCATTTTTGTAATTAAAAAGAAATCCGGCAAATTTAGATTATTACAAGATTTTTAAAAAGGTGAATGAGACTATAATAATTATGGGAGCATTGCATCACCTAGTGGGATTCCTCAAAACACTTACAAGATTATTTTAGATTTAAAAGATTGCTTTTTTTCCCATTCCTTAGCATCCTGAGGATTGCCATAGATTTGCTTTTAGTCTCCCTTCTATTAACTTCAAGGAACCTATGAAACGTTATCATTGGAGAGTGTTGCCACAGGGCATGGCAAATAGTCCTACTTTATGTCAACAATTTGTAGTTAATGCTATTAGTCCAGTACGGAAAAAGATGGCCTTCTATTTATATCATTCATTATATTGATGATATTTTATTAGCCTCTCCTATAGCTCAAAACATTATGGCTTGTTATACAGATTTGTTTGAGGCTTTATCAGAAGCGGGATTAAATATTGCTCCCAAAAGGTACAAACTAAGATCCTTATAGTTATTTAGGTTTTAATTTATTTCCCCTAGCTATTAAATATCAGAAATTACAAATTAGAAAAGATAATTTATTGACCCTTAATGACTTTCAAAAATTATTAGGAGATATAAATTGACTTGGGCCATATTTGAAATTAACTACTGGACAACTTATGCCATTATTCAATATTCTTGAAGGGGATACAGCTCCTACCTCCCCCCGAATATTGACTCCAGAGGCTTGAGATGCATTATTGTTAGCGGAAAAGCTTTAAAAGATCAATTTTTGACATAATGGGATCCAGACACTCCTTTTCTATTGCTTATATTTCAAACACAGTCAACTCCTACTGGATTGTTACGGCAATTTAATCCTCTATTGTGGATCCACTTGTCAGCTAGTCCCAATAAGGTAATTTTGCCATATTCTGCCCAGTACCTCATCTTGGGGCTAACTCCAGGTCAGCTATGGCAGATGGATGTGACTCATTTCATGGAATTTGGGAAATTAAAATCTATCCATGTAACTATTGATACCTGTACAGGATTTATTTTTGCTACCTTGCATTCTGGAGAAGCTGCGCATCATGTTATAGATCATTGTTTGGCTGCTTTTGCTGTTCTTGGTGTACCACACCAAATTAAAACTGATAATGGCCCAGCTTATGCCAGCAAGCCTTTTCAAATTTTTTGTAAAAAATTAAATATTAAGCATATAACAGGTATGCCATATAATCTTATGAGCCAAGGCATGGTTGAATGTGCCCATGCCACCATTAAGATGTATTTACAAAAGACAAAAAAGGGGGAATTATGTCCTCCTCTTTCATCCAGAGCTCAATTAAATCATGTACTTTTTATATTGAATTTTTTAACCTTGGACAAATATGGCAAATTTGCAGGTGAACGATTTTGGCACCCTGAAATGGCACGCCATTATGCCATGGTTAAATGGAAGGATCCTTTAAATAATTCATGGCATGGACCGGACCCCATTTTGATTTGGGGTCCAGGATATGTTTGTGTTTTTTTGCAGGATGAGGACGCTGCTTGATGGCTGCCAGGCAGACTGGTGCGACAAGTGGATTATATCAAGGAACAAGATCATTCCTTGAGTGGTGATATTGCTGATCCTGCTGCAGCTGATTCATCCAGTGAAGAATGAATTAAATCTTTGGGTCCTAGTGACCAACCCCCCTATTGTTCTCCCTGTGCATGTTAGTGCACCTTTGTTTCCTGCCTTGTATTCTAGCAGTAATAGCTTAGGTTTGCCTTTTCTTCCGTAGATACTTATACAGGTATTTCTGGGTTTTATAATTTTACTGATTCAGTTTGTTTTAAACTTTCTGGCTCATTTATTGGGAGTTCTTACTTTAAACTTTATCTCCCTTGTGTTCAACTTTACTATGGAAGACATGCCAATACTTATCAGCTAAAGCCAGATTTGGGAAATGAATTAATATTGACTGACCTTCTAGTTGCCATTGGCTATTCTAATTTAACTGATCAGCCTGCTTTGGTAGACTTATCTAGTTGCTCTGAAGGAAGTATTTATTCTACCTCTGTAGGTCTTCCTTTACCCTGCGTTTATTGTTTATCTCCTCATCAGCCTTTGCAGGCATTGAATAAACCAGGATTATGGGTCAGACAACACACTAACCCTGTGGCTGATGCTAAAGGCATACCTATGAAGTAATCCATGGGTAATGGGCCCATATTACTTATGTGGAAAGTTGAGTTGCATGAATATTAGATCTCTCTGCTTTTTGAACACGACCATTGTAGAAAATGGTACTGTGCGTTTTAATGCTATTACAGGTAAACCTTTTTCAGCAACTCCAAAAGTTAATCTTACTCTTTCTCCTGTGAAGGTTCATTTAAAACCACCTTTTTTCTTTTTACTAGTTAATAGTCCATTGGTATCTGCAGAAATTAATTGTTCTATAGCCTATTGCAGAATTTCCTCCTGTTGGAATATTACTTTTCCTTTTGCAGGAATTGTTAAAACACCTGCTAGCTTGTGGGTACCAGTTGTTTCCCCAGATCATTATCATAAAGTTGGACTTATGGCTGTTACTACATTTAAAAGAGATTTTGGCATTACTGCAGCTATTACAGCAGCTATTATAGCCACCCTCACAAGAGGAGTTACGGCAGCAGTGGCTCTTTCTCATAATACCATTACTGCTGCAGCATTAAATCAGTTAGTTAATACCACAGCTACTGCTTATCAAACTCAGTTGCTTCTTAATAATCATTTTCATCAAGCCATTTTGGTTTTGCAACAACAAATAGATTTGTTGCCTAAAAAAATTAAAGTAGTAAAAAGCATGTCTAAATATTCCTGTGATCCTCGTTATGGTAAGTTCTGTCTTACCCCTTTCTCTGTTACTAACATGTCTTTAGCTAGACAAAAACTTTTTGCTCTTATTAAGGGCCAATGGGACTCAGAGTATGTACAATTATCTGCTCAACTTGCTAATGATCTTACTAAGTTATAGGAAATTGTTGTGGAGCCACTGGATATGGATTCTTCCTTTCTGACACGAGTCTGGGAACATTTTAAGAAGTTTCTTGATCCATCCTGGATTTTCATTTATGTATGTTTGGCTGGTTTATAATTGCCAGATGTGTCCACTCAGCTTGACAGTGCCAAGTTAGATTCAATGATACTACGCTCAAAGTCCTTTTGGCCATTGATCAGCAGCATGCTGTAAATCCCTTGCCCTAGATGGGGGTTTGGCTTGCCCAGCTCAAACTTCAGCTTTAACTTCTCCTTTCCTGTGTGATGGGCCGGTTAGTAAATGACAGGTTCTGGGTGATCAGATACTTACCAACCTAAGACAAGGAAATCCCTCTATAAGTGGGATTCTCCCATGACAAGTAAGATATTTATTGGGAATCACCACCACCTAAGACAGGCACAGTCCTTTTGTTTTAATTTGAAATGGAGGAATTGTGGCAGCCAGAGTGGATTCAAATTAGCCAAAATGGAGTGCATATTTGGTGCTGAGCTTGAGCAGTGGTCTCTGGTAAATAAAATTTTGCCTTCTGACTTTGGCAGTCAGTCAGCCTCTGAAATACTGACCTTGGCAAGCTTTGCATTAGGGAGCTCTATTCTTGGGAACAAGATAGACAAGCTCCATGCTGTTCCTAGGAACAAGATTAAGCATGCTTTGCGCTACGCTGGAAACCAGATAGCTGGTCCCATGAAACCTTGAGATACCCTGGGAGCCAGATACTGGTTCCATGCAACCTTGAGTGAATCCTCGGAGAAGCTGCCAGCTAACGCATATGGATGTTACAATAAAGAAAGTTCCTTGTTTTCTCTTGCTTTTATATAATTGGCTCTCCCTTCAATAAATCGGCACCTTAATCAGTGACATGGTGTCCTTCTTCATGTCGCCTTGTTCTCTCTATCTCCCAGCCGTCTTTAAGGAGGAATCCATGTGTGGCTGCGGGCAGCCACAATAGCTGAGTAGTATTCCATTGTGTAAATGTACCACAATTTTGTATCTATTCCTCCATTGAGGGACATCTAGGTTTGTTGTGGTAAATAAATGGTATTGCCCAAATAGTGTTTATTGTTAACCCAATAATTATTACAGCAGTATTATTTAACCCACTATCATAATCAATATGGCACAGACACCTATTAGATTTTATAGTTGCCTAATAAGACCTTAGGCTGGGCAAATAATTCCATTTATGCTATCTCAATAACTTCACCACCTACCTCCCAGCACCCATCCAAGGCCATCTGCCCTAACCATTCTTATCTGGGCTAACTTCCATCAATAATCTCATAAATACTTGCTTATCCATCATCTAGATTGATCCTTTCCACCCCATGTTCAGAGTCCTTCTTCTGGGCCCACATGGTTCCTTTTCCAAGATTAACCCATTATGACTTCCTCCTCTTTCCTCTTTTCACATCTGTCTGTGATTCCTGCTGTGATTCTCCAATCCCCAATGCCTGGGAAACTTATTCACGCCTACCTCCTTCAGTCCTGCCCAGGTACAGGCCTTTTATATTTTTTTTTTAAATTAACCAACCAGGTAGGTTTACATAATAGGGATAGGACAATAACCAGATCTTGAGGGTCAGTAATTATCATCAAAACAAATACAAGCATCAGACCAAACTAAAACATAGGTTGTTTCCATATTTTAGCCATGAACATAAAGCTGCCATGAACATAGTTGAGAAATGTCCTTGTTGTATGGTGGAGCATCTTTTGGTATATGCCCAGGAATGGTATAGCTAGATCTTGAGATAGAACTATTTCCAGTTTTCTGAGAAAGCACCAGATTGGTTTCCAAAGTGGTTGTACAAGTTCACACTCCCGCCAGCAATGGAGGAGGGTTCCCCTTTCTCCCCCTCCTTACCAACATGTGCTGTCACTTGAGTTTTTGATCTTAGGTATTCTGAGAAGTGTAAGATGGAATGAAAGACACACGAATATACTCAATTATAAATGGAAATTAGCCATATAATACATGATAACCATACTTCAATCCACAGACCTAAGAAAGCTAAAAACAAGGAGTTCCCTAGGGAGGATGCTTAATTCTCATTCAGAAGAGCAAATAGAATAGACACCAGAAGTGGCTGAAGATAAGGAACAGAATGAGAACCTACCACAGATGTCCTCTGAAAGACTCCACCCAGCAGGGAATCGAATCAGATGCCCAGACTCACAGCCAAACTTGGGACAGAGCACAGGGAATCTTATGAAAGAGTTGGGGGCATAGAGCGACCCAGAGGGGACAGGAGCTCCACAAGGAGACCAACAAAGTCAACAAATCTGTGCCAGGGGTTCCTGCAGAGACTGATGCACTAACCATGGACCCTGCATGGAGAGGACTTAGACCCTCTGCTCAGGTGTAGCCCATAGGCAGCTCAGTCTCCAAGTGGGTTCCCTAAGCAGGGCTGTCTCTCACAT
The DNA here is from genome assembly GCF_030254825.1 of Meriones unguiculatus. Classification (NCBI taxonomy): domain Eukaryota; kingdom Metazoa; phylum Chordata; class Mammalia; order Rodentia; family Muridae; genus Meriones; species Meriones unguiculatus. The sequence continues at coordinate 77,015,347 of NC_083369.1, read as the reverse complement.
GGACTCCATTGTTTGCTCTTTGGTCACTTTCCCCTGGTGGGGAAGCTTTGCGTGGCCACAGAGGAAGAGGATGTAGGCAGTCCTGATGAGACCGTACATTGACCTGCTTAGCACATTCATCTTACATGATGACCTTGATCTTCTAGTGTAGGAGGCCAGCTGCTTTTGTGCAGCTGCTGGACCCTGGGCACCAGAAACCACTGGGCAAGAGCTCCAGTGCCCGGTCCTCAACAGCCAATAGTGTTTCCAAGATAGCTATGACAGTACCCTCCAAGAACCAGGTCATACAACCCCAGCCATCCTCCCATTTCTAAATTAAACCTTTGATAAGGAAGGGGAGAATCCATCTTGGTTTAGGATGCTGAATACGATAGAAGGCAAGCAACATAAAAATCGACATACCATTGTGGTTTTAAACTACACTGTGTAGTGTAGCTTCCTTCGTGTCACCCTGTGGTGGGAAAGCCACCGCCACATCTCTTCCTGCAGCTCTTCCCTAGAGGGCACCACGATGAACAAGGCTCCCAGAATTAATCACTTGCTCTACATTCTTCCATGTCTAATATGCTGTGATGTTCTCTCTCTTTATTTTGTGTTACTGTGGGTTGAATCTAAGACCTTCACCCTGCTAGGTAAGCTCCTACTTTATCTCTAGCCTGAGAAGTTGTATTCTCTTGAAATATTGATTAATCTTTACTTCATGTGTATAGGTGATTTCTTACATGTGCACTATGTGCATGTTTGGTGCCCACAGAGGTCATACGAGGGGGTTGGATTTCAGGGAATTGAAGTGACAGATGCGGTTGAGTGCCACCATGTAGGTGCTGGGAATCGAACTTGTGCTGTCTGCAAAGGCAGCAGATGCTCACAACTGATGAGCTAGCTCTCCTAAACTCATTCTCCTCCCCTACCCATGCAACTTTTCCTTCCCAAACCCACCAGGCATGGATTTCAGTGGAGGGTGGTCAACACACCAGAGGCCCCATCCTTAAATGAAACTAATTCCCCCCTTTCCCATAGCTATCATGTGCCAACAGCTCCTTAGCTAGGGCTGAGACTTCATGTCCACTTATCCTCAGGTTCTGGGTTCATTGCAGTAGAGGGGTGGAAAGACTGCAAGAGCCATAGATGGTGGGTGCTAGGGGCGTGACTAATAAGAAACTAGTCAGCTTTGTCAGTCAGACCACGTGTGTCAGTCATCTGAGAGGAAAGCCTCGACTGAGGCGTTGTCTGGATCTCATTGGTCTGTGGCCTTCTTTGTGGGGGATTGTCTTGATTTTTAATTGTTAACTGGTAAAGGAAGACTCAGACCATGGTGGGTGTTGTACTCTGTGTGTCTGAGCAACATTCCTCCATGGATTCTGCTTCAAGTTTGTGCTTGACTTCCAGCCCTGACTTCTCTCAGTGATGGACTATATAACCTATTAGTTGCTTCTGGTATTTGATCACAGCCACAGCAACAGAAAGGAAACAGAATGCCGTCCTCTCATAGCAGAGGGCAGTGAGGAACTGGTGAATGCAAGTAAGGCATCTAGACCCAATGTGAGGCCGACTCCCTTGAACTGGAGGGAAGCACTCTAATGTCACCTTCAACCATTATTCGTAACTTTACAGTGGATAATATAGTTCAGTATAAACAGAGGCAATGGATATATATCAGAGAAGGAGGTGACAGAGTACGATAGCTATTCTTTGGGTACATGTTCATTTATGTGTACATGTGTGAGGATATGCATGTACTTGTGTGTAGGTACATGTGGAGGTCAAAAGTCAAGATTGGGTTTCTTCATTAATGCTTTGACCACCTTTTTGAGGTCTTTGTTTGTTTGTTTGTTTGTTTGTTGACTCACTGTGTAAACCAGGTTGACCTTGAACTCTGCAACTTGAATTAAAGACATGTGCTACCACACATAAACTAACTTATTTTTGAGACAGTGTTCTTCACTGTCACCAACTGGCTGGACTGCCTGGCCAATGCGCTCCAGGGTCTCTGCTCCTCCAGCACTGGGGATTAAAAATGGGTACCACCATGATTGGCTATTGTTGGGGATGTGAACTCAGGTCTTCACGCATGTGTGGTAAGGACATTATTGACTCAGCTGTCTCTCCCACTGAGACATCTTTCCAGGTCCCAACTTTTGTTACTTTGATATAGTCTTTTGACAGATTTTCAATGTACTCGTGTATGCTGTATGCACAATCCATTACTGGTGGCAGTAGAGTGGATGAAAGTGGTGACCAGGGTCTTTTGGTTAGCAAAAAGATTCCTCTAAAAGCATTCTTTCCAAGAGACATTGGCTGTGTGCTTCATTGGCTGTGTCATGTCATTTGTTCCTGCCTGGGTCAAACTGTGCTTCCTGCATTTTAAAGCATTACCACAGGAGGGAAAAGAAGACAACAGAATCTTGACAGTCCAGGGTTCATCGGTCATCACACATGCAGGACTCTGTGCTTGCCAGTTTGATTTTCCTTCTGAGTCATAAACAGGATTGGAAGAAGCAGTTGGGAGATAGTGGCCAGAGGACTGCTCTTATAGCTATGAGTTCTGCTCTATAAATATGAGGGACCCTCACTGTAAGACATCTGAAGAAGGGTGGAGATGGGGTCTCCCAGAGACAACTGAAGCAGTGATACAGAGTGCTGGCTTTGTGGATCAGCTAATGACTTTGTTTGGTGCATGTTGTCCCAGCCTGTGATCATCAGGCCATGTCATGGTTCTCTTTGTATATATGCTGAGACTCAGTCTGATCTGTTAATAAATAATTGAAAGGTTGCTCTGTACCTGAATCAAAAGACTCCCCAATACATCAAAACAACAGTTTATAGAAGGTGAAATACTTTTGAATATAACTTTCAGGACTATTTTTTTCTTTCACGTCTCAGATTTCTTCTGCATTCCTTTTTTGTTTTTCCTTTTGTTTTTTGTTTTTGTTTTTCAAGACAGGGATTTTCTGTGTAACAGCCCTGCTCATCCTGGGACTCACTCTGTAGACCAGGCTGGCCTCGAACTGGGAGATCCTCCTGACTCTGCCTCACAAATGCTGGAATTAAAGGTGAGTGCCACCACTTCCCTGCCGTGAATTTCTTTCCTAATCCCCCTATATTTTGTATATTAATAAATCTCATCTACACATGTTCTTTTTTAAAACATAATTTTTAAAACATAATAAAAATTTTAAAACATAATAAAATCCAATGTATCAAAACCACTATATACAAACGGAGTAGTTGCTGACTTGGCTGTGTTGGATCTGAATGCCGTTGATAGAGAGGAAGAAGGGCCATGAAACCTGGGTAGACCACCCTCCACTTAGACCTGCAATGTGATGAGAGTAAATACTGAAGTACCAGGACCCAAGCTAATCTTGTTGGCTTTGCCTGCTATACATCTTCTATGTACTTATAGAGGGCTTTTGTCTGGCTGTGTTTTCTTTCAGTTTGTTGGGGAACCTAAGGAAAGTTTATGTTTCTCTGTTTCACTTTTACCACCTGTAACACAATGACATTTGGGCATTATTTCTGGACCTGGGCAGGGCCTAATACTCGACAGAGCAGTGGACAGTGTATCTTGGTGTTCTTCAGACTCTGGAAGGAGAGGTTTACTCCCACTTAGCATGTGGGACATTAAAGGCATTGTCTCTGTGGGCAGATGACCTTGCACCCATTCCGTAAAGGTTGGCTGTCTGTAGGACCTTCAGATCTGTCTCCAAAGAGGACGACCTTATGTGAAAGAAGAGTGACTGAAGGGAGGGCTGCCTTCCTATCTTGCAGTGACTTGCTGCAGTCTGTATGTGCGTGCATGTGAGCCCAGCATAGTGTACCAGCATCCCTTGCTCAGTGCACCTGATGGATGCCTACTCACTGGTACCACTCCCACCACGCATTACTGCAGGAACTGTCAACTTTAGAGTGCCTGTCTTTTAGGAATGCCTGCTGATCAACCCCCAGAAGACCAGACCCCATCGTCAGCAGCGTAGTATTGCTCATGGTACTTAAGGGAATCCATGGCTGTGTGAAAAGACAAAGGCCAGAGCCTGAGCAAGGCTGAGGCAGCCATCTGCCTCTTGGAGTGTGGAGTCTGAACCCCAGCAGAAGCATTTTTCTCATGCCTCGTTGTGGCCATCTTGCTACTCCAACATTGCTGTATGGTTTTCTTGTGAAGACCTGGGTGCAAGTATTGTAGCTGAGGATACTGTACCTGGAAACCACAGGCTACTGCGTTAATACGTGAGAGTAGAGGCTGACTTTCAGCCCTGTGATCCCTAGCAAATCCAGGGCCAACCACCTTTGCCACAGTGAAGCTAAGGGAGTTGTCAGAGTGGGGTTATTCACTGTTTCCCCAGTCTCTGGAACCTCAGATGGCACGGCCTGCTTATAGGCTGGCACGAGAGTCCTGACACTGGGGTTGTGATCACTGGCTTTTGGGTTAACTCTGATACTGGCCAGGGCTACATCCACAGGTGATGTGGGTGCCCTGAAAGCAATATTTCCTGTTCTCTGAACTGGGTGGCCTCTGCCTATTCACTGGGCACACCCTCATGGCAGGTCACTCAGCCATTCAGTCCCTATTAAGCTTCCAAACTCTGAGACTAGGGCATCTAGGAGGAAGCAGGGTCACCTTCTGAGGCAAGAAGGTGGGGTCAAAAATCTCTCAAGAATCTAACTGTATGGGCCAGGTGGAGTCTACATAAGGAGTCACAGAAGGTCTCATGGCATCTTCCAAAGGCAGGTACGCTCATGAGAGTGCTGTCCTCTCTAGCCTCAGATAGCTCCCATGCCTCACTTTCCGCATCTCTTAGGTGGAAATGATAGTAATTGGCATCACTTCCCACACAGGCATTGGTGCTTAGAATAGAGCTGGTCTTTCTCCATCAGCCCTGCCGCATGCCTGGACAAACAAACTGAAAAGAGATCAACAGGGATTTTGCCTTTGTCCTGCTGGGCTGTAGGACCAGATGGCCATGGCACGAGTCCTTGAGGGCTGCTTTCCTAAGTTACTGGCTGGTAAGCTGAACAGGTCCTTTTGCTTTAGCCAAATGGAAATAGTGAATACGCAACAAAAAACGGTTGTTACTGTGTTTAATGCTGCAACATTACAGGAGAGAGAGAACAAGAAAATAATTTCTTGTAAACTCACTAACAGCCTAAGCGGCCTGCTTATGTCACCTGAGAAGAAATATTTGGCTCAGTCACAGTGCTGACTCTTAGCCCCTATTGTAGCCACAGTGGACTATGCTTGAATCAATCTTAGCCCTTCTCCTTTAGCAGGACCACACCTCTACCAAGGCCTCTAGGGTAAGTTCTCCACCATCTTGTTTAGGTGGGAAAAGTTTTAACGTCTTCTAGAGTTTGTTGTGGGTAACAGGGTGGAAGAGTCTAACTCAATCTGTTCGAAGAACTTCTGGAGGAAGCTGCACTTTCAGGAGCCAGGACAATCAGCTATGATCTTTCCATAATTCTCTCACAGTGTCCTCTGAGCATGGAAGACTGCGTGGCAAAGAAGAGACTGCCTGGCTTTCTGACAGTCCATTTGTTCAAGGCTGTCTACACAGTATGGGAGAATCCTGAAGCTGCTGCTGACTAGGGATCTTGGTCCCATTTTCCAACCTCTTTGCATTCTTACTGGAAAACCAAGCATTACAATGGTACCTAAAGTTAAAGATCTTACACTTGCTACTAGTAGTGCTTGTGAGAAACATTTTCATACTGTTTTGGTAGTGCTTTAAGAGACCTTTGCCCTGCCTCAAAGAGAGGTAAGTCACCTGAACTATATCATGTAAGTTCAGACCATGCCATGCTGTCTGTCTGCCTGGGACACCACTCTCCTCTTTGGGTCAGACTTAAAACTTTCAGCCCAGACTTAAAACAATGCCATTGGGAATGGCATTGCTTTTCTGGATATCTTCATGTGGGAGGTCGAGAGAGGTAATGGGTTCTGCTTGGTTCTCAGTGTTCCCTGGGGCTGGTGGGATGACCAAGAGCAAGCAGCTCCTATCCAAGGAGGCTTTGTTGGGAAGAAGGCACAAAAATGTGCCCTGGGAACCTGAGCATGTTCTAGTTGAGTATGTGGGTGCCTGTTGGCTAGTGCTCTATGGCACTCTGCACTCTCTCTGCCATGGTGGGTTCAAGGGTACGAAATCAACACATGGTAGATTCCAGTGCCGCTAAGAAGAAGCCTGCGTCTGTGCATATTGGTGGGAGAAGCCATACAAACCTCTCACGAGGCTCCACTATGGGTCTGGACTTCCCAGCAATGCAGCCTGCTTGGATGGGAGTTAGATTCATCTGGGTGAGCATCGTGGACAGTACCTTTGTGTGTGCTGTCCTCCAGTTTGTTTTGGTTGTCAGTGAAGCCAGGGAGCACTGCAGAGCCTGAAGTCTGGCCCCTTTGCATTGCCTGAGTTATAAAGCTATTTATTTCCTGTGAATCAAAACATTCCTTCCCGGAGAGAGATGGGTAAGTGGCTCATAAGACTCAGCACTCAGGAGGCAGAGGCTGGTGACTCTCAGAGTTCAAGGCCAGCCTGGGGTACAGAGCAACTTCCAGGGCAGCCGGGGCTACACAGAGATACCCTGTCTCAAAAAAAAAAACACAAAAAAAAAACAACAATAAAAAGCATACAGGAAGCTAAGGAAACATACTAAGTTGAAAAGAATCACAGCCTTCATATTCAAGGGTTGTAAAATAAGTAAACGAAATTCTGGGGAGAAAGGGAGAAAGGTACCTGAAAATTGGACAACGAGCTCCAGAGGCACAGCTATCATGAGCTATCACCTATACTGTGGTGGGACTTTCAATGATACAGCTACTTTTGGGGGACCCACATTTTTTCTTTAAAAAAAGTTTATATTTATTACAGTTAACGTCAAATAGAAATAGTGAATACGCAAGGAAAAACACTGTATCCCAGCTGTAGCCTCCTCCCTAGTGCTCTCCCTATCTTGCTCTCAGTCCTTCTTCTCCTGCCTTGCCCCTCCCCCAGTGCACTGAGAGAGGAGGTCCTCCTCCCCTTCCCTCTGACCCTAGCCTATCAGGCCTCATCAGGACTGGTAGCATTGTCTTCCCCTGTGGCCTGGTAAGTCTGCTTAACCTCAGGGAGACGTGATCAAGGAGCCAGCCACTGAGTTCATGTCGAGACAGTCCCTGTTTCCCTTACTAGGATACCCACCGGGAGACTGAGATGCCATGGGCTACATCTGGGCAGGGGTTCTAGGTTATCTCCATGCATGGTCCTTGGTCATTGTATCTGTCTCAGAAAAGATTCCTGGCCCCATATTCTTTGGTTCTGTTGCTCTTCTTGTGGAGTTCCTGTCCCCTCCAGGTCTTTCTATCTCCCCCTTCATTCATAAGCTTCCTTGTACTCTACCGAAAGTTTGTTTATATATCTCAGCATCTGCTTTGGTACCCTACAGGGTATAGTCTTTCAGAGGCCCTCTGTGGTAAGATACTGTCCTGTTCCTGGTTTTCTCCCTCTTCTGATGTTCATCCCATTTGAATTTATCACTGACGATTGAGGGCCTTACCCAGGTTCCTCCTTCTTGTTTAGCTTCTTAAGGTTCCAGATTTTAGTACGATTATCCTATATTATATGTCTAATATCCATTTCTAAGTATTTACCATGTGTGTCTTCCTGCTTCTGATGTACCTCACTCATTATGATCTTTTCTAGTTCCCACCATTTGCCTACAAATTTCTTGTTTTCCTTGTTTTTAATTGCTGAGTAGTATTCCATTGTGTAAATGCACCACAATTTCTGTATCAATTCCTCAGTTGAGGGACATCTGGGTTGTTTCCAGATTCTGGCTATTACAAATGAAGCTACTACAAACATGTTTGAACATATATCTTTGTTGTGTACTTGAACATATTTCAGATAAATGCCTAGGAGTGCTATAGCTGGATCTTGAGGAAGCGCTATTCCTAGTTGTCTGATAAAGTGTCAGATTGATTTCCAAAGTGCTTGTACAAGGTTACATTCACACCAGCAATGGAGGAGGGTTCCCCTTTGTCCACATCCTTTCCAGTATGTGTTGTCACTAGAGTTTTTGATCTTAGCCATAATGATGAGTATAAGGAAACAACTCAGGGTCGTTTTGATTTGCATTTCCCTGATGAATAAAGATGTTGAGCATTTCAAGTGTTTCTATGTCATTTGAAATTCCTCTATTGACAGTTTAGCTTTGTACCCCATTTTTGTTTTGATTACTTGATTTGTTGCTGTTTAACTTCTTGAGTTCTTTATATATTCTGGATATTACCCTCTGTCAGATATAGGGTTGGTGAAGATGCTTTCCCAGTCTGTAGCTGTCGTTTTGTCCTGAAGACAGTGTCTTTTCATTTACACAAGCTTTTCAGTTTCATGAGGTCCCATTTATTGATTGTTGCCCTTAAAGCCTGTGCTGTTGGTGTTCTGTTCAGGAAGTTGTCTCCTGTGTGCCATTGAGTTTGCTGCTCTTCCACATTTTTTCTTCTAACTGGTTTAGTGTATCTGGTTTTATGTTAAGGTCTTTGATCCACTTGGACTTTAGTTTTGAGCAGGGTGATAAGTATGGATCTATTTGCATTTTTCTACATGTAGATATCCAATTAGACCAACACCATTTGTTGAAGATTCTATCTTTTTTCCATTGTATGGTTTTGACTTCTTTGTCAAAAATCAGGTTTCCATAGGTTTGTCGGTTTACCTCTGGGTCCTTTATATGATTTCATTGATCCACCGTTCTGTTTCTATGCCAGGACCATGCGGTTTTTCTTACTGTTGCTCTATAGTACAGCTTGAGATCAAGGATGGAAATACATTCAGAAGATCTTTTATTGTAGAGTATGGTTTTAGCAATTCTGGGATTCTTGGTATTTCATATGAAGTTAAGAATTTTTCTTTCATGGTCTGTAAAGAATCATTTTGGTAATTTGATGGCAATTGCATTTAATCTGTAGATTGCTTTTGGCAGGATGGCCATTTTTACTATGTTAATCCTTCCAAGCCATGAGCATAGGAGATCTTTCCATCTTCTGATATCTTCTTCTAATTCTTTCTTCAGAGACTGGAAGGTTTTTTCAAACAAGTCTTTGACTTGCTTCGTTAGAGTTACACGAAAGTATTTTATGTCTGTTGTGGCTATTGTGAAGTCTTTTTTTTTTTTTTTTCACCTAATATCTTTCTCAGCCCATTTGTCTCTTTTGTACAGGAGGGCTACTGATTTTTTTAGTTAATTTTGTATCCAGTCTCTTGGCTGAAGGTGCTTATCAGCTCTAAGAGTTCCCTGGTAGAATTATTGGGGTCACTCTTGTACACTATCATATCATCTGCAAATAGTGATACTTTGACTTCTTCCTTTTCAAAGTGAATTTTCTTGATCTCCTTTAATTGTTTTATTGCTCTAGCAAGGACTTCAAGAACTATGTTGAAGAGATACAGGGAGAGTGAGCAGCCTTGCCTTGTCCCTGATTTCAGTGGGATTCATTTAATTTTCTCTCAATTTAGTTTAATATTGGATATAAGCTTACTGTATATTGCCTTTACTATGTTCAGGTAAGTGTTTTGTATCCCTGATCTCTCCAGGACTTTAAACATAAACCAGTGTTGGATTTTAACAAATAATTTTTCAGCATCTAAAGAGATGATCATGTGCTTTTTTTCTTTTAGTTTGTTCATACGGTGGATCACATTGATAAATTTCCATATATTGAACCACCTCTGCATACCTGGGATGAAGCCTACTTGGTTATGGTTAGTGATATCTTTGATGTGTTCTTGGATTCCATTTGCGAGTACCTTGTTGAGTATTTTTGCATCAATATTCATAAGGGAGATTGTCTTGAAATTCTCTTTCTTGGTTGAATCTTTCTGAGGTATTGGTATCAAGGTGACTGTGGCTTCATAGAATGAGTTTGGTAATGTTCCTTCTGTTTCTATTTTGTGGAACAGTTTGAAGAGTATTGGTGTTAGCTCTTCTTTGAAGGTCTGTGCTGAAACCACCAGTCCCTGGGCTTTTCTTTTTGCGGGGGTGACTTTTGATGACAGCTTCTATTTCCTTAAGGGATATAGGACTATTTAACTTATTTACCTTGTTTCAATTCAGCTTTGATAAGTGGAATTGATGTGACCCATCTCTTTTAACCTCTCACATATGCTCCTGCTTGAAAACCCCTATACATGGACTGGTTCACTGGGTGTAATCACATACTTGGTTTTCCATAGGTGAGTCTGTTGACAGTAGTAGTTTGTTCATATCTCCTCAGAAAAAGTCACAAAACTGGCCTGAGGTCCTACGGATGAGGGAAAGGTACCTGAGCAGATTGAGGACAAAATTTGGCTTTCCTTGAAGTGGAGATGCAGCAATGACCTTCAACATGTAATCAGGTACCTGAAGCCCTGCTTCAATGATGACTTGAAAACATGCATAGAACCTTGAAAGGCTGCAGCAGAGAGCAGGCCCAGGTAGGTGGCTTAACTCAGCTGGATGGGGTAGATAGAAATTAAAGAGACATCCCCAGTGCTGATCCTGATGACAGTAGCAGGAGGACCCCCAATGGAGCAATCAGGGTTTTGCAGCAGCAGCTGAGGTTGGAAAAGCAGCTGAAGCAGGAGACCACTGGGTGTGAAAGCAGTTCTACCTTCACGGCCCCATGGAGCAAACAATGGCAGGCTGTGTTTGACAGCGCACAGACAAAATCAATTGCACTGTCCCAGAGGAAGACTGAGGCAATCAGAAACAACCAAAACGAACCAACCAGGCTGGTCTTGAACTCACAGAAATTCTCCTGACACTAACTGGCTGAATCAGATCCTTTTGTTGTTGGTGGTGGGATTTTTTTGTTTGTTTGTTGAGAAAGGGTCTTGCTATGTAGCTCTGGCTCTCCTGAAACTCTGTACCTGGGCTTGACCTAGGCCTCCTACGAGTATGGAGCATCTTTTAGAATCCAACTCTCAAACAGAATCCAATTCACAAGCAGCCCTTGGCTCTGTCTTGGGTCTTGGCACCTAGATGGTCATCAGAGAACGAAGATGTCCCTGAGGCCTGCTAGAGACAGACCCACTGAAGACCATACTCAGACAAAGGGAGTTCTTCCAGTTTCCACGGTTACTCTGTGAGATTCTGCTTTCCTTTGAGATCCACTGTTTCTGCCACAGCCTCTGAGACTTGTTGCTTCTGCCACAAGCAGAACAATTCCTCCAGCCTTTGAGACATGCCAGAAACGGGAGATCTATCACTTCTAGTAGTCCGCAGTTTGATCTCTACAGACTTGCTCCAAAAAGGACTGCTCTCAGACGGCAAGCTGAACCCCTCTGACAGCTTGCTGCTGTGACACTTGTTGATGGTGTCTTGACTAGGCACCCGGAAGCCTGATGAGAACTTACTGCTGAAACACTACCAACACCTCTCAACCAGTTGGTGTCCTCTTTCTACTTCCCCATTCAAATGTCCACTCTGTCTTTTAAAGTGTTCTGCTTGACAAATAAATGTTCCTCGTGTTTTCCTTTCCCTTCACTGACAGTCTGCTTTATCCCTGGAGGGAAGGCAAGCCATGAAACCAAGATAAGAATGGACCATCTCAGGGAAAATGGTGGGGAGCTTGTGGACTTGGTCTCCCAAAGTGTGAAGCATCTTGTTCCTAGTGAGTACTGTTGGGGTGGTGTCAGCAGGGACTTGTGGAGGACACTGCTGCTCCATGGCAGTTAAATGGGGCTAGGAAGGGAGTTAAGCAGCCTGTAGGCCTAAGGAATCCAGAGGTTCCTGCCAGCTGTGCAAGCTGTGGGATGGGAGACCAGATTCCTTAGCATTTGGAACTCCTGGAAATTGGTGAGAAATTGGTGCTAGGGTTCCTGTGGGCACCTATACCTTCATCCTGCCAGCAACACTCCTCCAACTCCTGGAATTCACTCACTTAGCAAAATGTTGGCACATTGCTGCTATGTGGTAGGAAGCAAAATGCCCACTCTCTTAGCCTCAGTAGGCTTGGAGTTGGCCCAGGTACACTGGTGGGCTGTGTGTTCTTGCTTACCTGGGGGCAAGTCTACCTGCTTGAATGCTTCCTTGCTTGCAGCATAACCCCTTTGCTCATAGAATCACACCCAGAACTAGACAGACCAATAATCCCCAGAGGTCCTCAGGGACCCCCAACTCAGAAATAGGATGTGCTAGTAGCAGTATTGAATCACGGGAGAGATAGGAAGGAATAGGGCTTCAGCGCTGAGTTAAAAAGTAGGCCACGCCAGGAAGAAAACCAGAAAGAGTAAAGGTAGGCCAAGGAATGATGTCTATTGACAACTTCAAGTGGAAACAGAGGTCAGGGAAAGGCTGGGCTGGGCTCTGGCAAGGGCAGTGGGCGACTGGGCAGTGTCTGAGCAGGAGAGTGGAAAAGTTAGGTTTGGAGTTTGGAAAAATCACCCTGACTACACTTGTGAGAGCATGATGGTTTCTGCAATCCATCTATCCTCAGGTCAGATCTTTGCCTATGGATAAATCCCCTGATGCTGGATATCAATGTCTTTCCCAGATTTCTGGTTAGATATAATTCTGCAGTGACTATCCCTGCCAAATCAATGCATGCTGAGCTACCACAAGCAATTTTTGCTAGTAAATATCCTTGACGGTCATCAATGAAGTCGAACGCCCTTCCTACCCAACCAGGGGACGATCATAGAGCTTGGAATGACAGTCCAAGGAAAAACAGGCTTCTAGAACTCAGAGCATCAGGGGAGCTGATGTGGTCAACAGTCCACATGCCAGGAACTATTTATCATAAGGGGCCATTGTTACTGGTCTCTGAGGCCCACAGAGGCAGATTTAATATCCTAGCATTTCTACAAGGGCCTGGGTTTCCTTCTGTACACTGAACCCTTGTTGTCTAGGCTCACCTTACATGTAAGAAATCACCACCCGTGGTCCTGCAGCCTGTGTGACTCCTGTGCTGATGCACACAGTCAGCCACACTCACATCATCACATCTTTATCCCCCTGAATAGTCTTCTGACTATCCAGCAGCCTCTTTCCAGGGTCCTCCTGGGTGCCTCCAGCTCCAAACACCTCCTTGGGGCTCATAATTTGTACACCTATGTCCCAGCCCTGACTCATTTTAGCTGGAAAATTGCCGCAGCTTGTCTCCAGACCCTCTCCATATCCACCAGAGTTACCCTTCCCTGTACTCACTTCAGTCACTCCATCCTCTCCTCCTTTACTGTATTATCCTCCTAGATGTCTACCCACCCAGCTCCCAGTCCTCATCTCCCTATAAATCAACCCGTGTCTCTTTCAACCATGTGTCTCTCACAAACGTAGCAGGAAGCCCATGTAGGAGGAGACCTGTGACCAAGGACAGGACCTGTGGCCTGAATACAGCATGCCAGAGGGGTTAAGTAAGAACGCTCCGGGGCCTGTGGCTGGAGCCTGTACACTGACCTTACATGCCAGAGAGGTTAAGCAGAAACACTCCAAAGTGATGTGGCTGATAGAAAGAGAGGGTCCCCGACCTGTTGCTCATTTCCTGGTTCTGAAAGAAGCTCACTATTCATTATCCATCCACAAGACACCAGCACACCCCCCTACCCCCTACCACATGCACGTACACTGGCAGGCATGCTCGAGAGAGCCATAGACAGAGTGACAGGCAGAGACTGAGGGCAGAGACAGAGAGACAGAAAGAGGAAGAAGAAGGAGGAGAGGGAGGAGAGAGAGAGAGAGAGAGAGAGAGAGAGAGAGAGAGAGAGAGAGAAGCTCCAGCTGCAGTTCAGATGAGCTAGGCTGGCAGCATCTGACATTCATGTCCTGGGGGGCTAGAAAGACTCTACAAAAACCTGGTTATCACTTGAAGGGTTGAAAGCTCAGACCATGGGTGCTGAGTAGAGAATAGAAAAACGACATAGTGAGCTATGACTAAGTGGAAAGTGCAGGGGTCAGTGTATACTGTCCTATTAACCACCAAGGCCTCAGAGGAGAGCCAGTCTGGACACAGCCAGGTCACAGAGTATCAAGTGTTCCTAACAATGCTGACCAGAGGTTTTAGAAGAGTTCCCAATCTAGAAAACTTCCTCAATTATTATTGTTATTATTTCTGTATGTGATATTATATCAGAGTACAGATAAAGTTCATTAAAGAACTTATTCTCCATCAATCATCACCTTGACTTTGCTGAATTGCTTCTGAAATCGCCGATTTGAATTTTCTTAATGCTTTCATACTAAGCTTAACATTGTCTTGGGTTTTGATTAGGAAGTTACTCCAGTTCTTGTTTTTTTGTTTTGTTTTGTGTTTTAACTCATGCTCATCACTAAAACAGGCTTCCAATTAACTTGTGTTTCCTGGCTCTAACTTACTTTGTAAAATGTTTTGAAACATCTTCTTTTTGTGCATTCCATACTTCTGAAACTATTCTTTTTTAAATTATTTTATAATTTATTCATTTTGGATCTGAATTGTAGACCTCTCCCTTGTCTCCTCCCATCCCACCCTCCCTCCATGTTCCCCCCATTCCATTTTCTCTAGTCCTCAGAGAGGTTGAGACCTCCTCCTCTACCATCTGACCCCAGCCTATCAACTTTCAAGACTGCTTGCATCCTGTCACAGGCTCATTCTGATAGTGTTTGTAGGGGAAGTGACTTTCTGTGCCTAGATGTGCTTGACCCAAGGACCTAGGGTGACCCAATGACATCCACAATCATCAAAGATCAACCTTGGGCACTGGCCCCAAACTTGGTGTCTCACACCTGTGAAGGTGGAAGACACAGGAAATAAACAATTCTGGATGCAAGCTTCACCAAGAACAACTTCAGGAAAGGGGGAACCTGAGGAAAATTTAGGGAAACTACCCAGACTAGGTAGATGATGACACCAAAATGTAAAAGTGCCATTGAACTCTGTCATCTAGTGGATTTTGTTTTTAATAGGAATGTGGCAGAGTCTGGAGAAAGGCTGAGGTAGTTGTTAGGAGATGGCTTACTTCTCTGGGATAGACAGTCTCTTAGCTGAGACAATGGACGGTCCACATGGTCTGTCCCTGTTCGCCTATTGCCCACCTGGTTAGTAATGGCTGATCCAAACCTCCCCCTCTATGCCCCTTTGCTCATCCCTGTCTAAAGCTTTGTTATTTGCTGACTTTGACTTCTGCTAGCTATTGTGTGGTGCTATAACCTCTGACATTTCATCCCGCCCAATTGTCTTTTACTACTCATCTCTCTTCTCATGGCTACCAAGAAGCAGCTGCAATTGTTCTTCCTATTCTCCTGGACTCCAGGATGGTCGTGATGGGCTGTCCTGAAACAAGGGTGGGAGGCTGTCTTAGAAGCTGTCTTTACTTACTCCCACAATTAGCTGTGGTAGAAGCCCAGCTATATTAGAAAACAATACTACCACATGTGCTTTCCCTAAGGACCTGGTGGGCTGCCAGGCTGGATGGCACCAGCGGCAAGCCCTGTCCTTCTCTCATTGTCAGTTTGGCTGTCTCATGCTCAGTCTGCACAAACTCTTTGTTTCTCATCCTAGTGATTCTGGTTTGACTCTTTCAACCCTAACCCTTCTTTTAGCCCCAGCATCTCTACAGCATATGTGAGCAACTTGCAAATTTGAACATGGGTGCTTTCCCCTCACTACCAACAGAGACATAGATCGTGCATCAGTACCAACCCTGGATTCTGAGATAAATTTCCCAGGATGCTGACTCGCAGGGTTTAGGGGAAGCAGGTAAGCGGTCACATATTCAGTATAAAGCACTTAATTGATCACATATTCAGGGTGCCCTCAAGTCTTCTCATTGCCTTCCCTTTCTGCAACGCTCACAGGACACTGGGCATCTTCTTTTACTACTGGCAATTTCCTCCCTGCGCTTAGCAAAGGAGTGATGGAGAGGGATTTGGTCTGTGATGATGGACTCTGCACACTAAAAGATGGATGCCTTGCTATATAACCCAGATGAGCCATTGAGGCGATGGGACTATATTTTAAAGGAAAACACCATGTCCTGCTATGCTCCAAGCTGTTATCTATGTCAGGCTGGAGACCAGAACTTATCTCTGCCTTTACACTTGAATCTCTTAGCTGTGTTGTTCCTATCTAGGACCCAGGGGACTTACTGTACTCTGCTGACTCCCTAGGCTGTCTGCTGCTAGCCTGCTGCCAGCTGCTCAATCCTACATATCCTTGCAGCTACAGGAAACCTGCACCCACGCTCACCTTTTGCCATGGAACAGCAGACATATGTGAGCGCAGTTTACTGCCTTGTGTGATTTTCTTTTAAGTTATTGTCTATGACTGACTCTTTGGGACTAAAATGCATTGATGAAATCTTGGGGCTCCTCCTTGTTGGTTACGTGCTCAAAGCTTTAGGCCAGTGGTTGTCAACATTCCGAATGCTATGACCCATTTGACCCATTAGTACAGTTTCTCATGTTGTCGTGATCCCCAGATAGTAATTTATTTTCATTGCTACTACATAACTGTAATTTTGCTATGAATTGTAATATAAATTTTGGGTTTTCAGATGGTCTTAGGTCGTCACTGTGAAAGGAGACATTGGGCCTTCTAATTGGTGGTGACCCACAGGTTGAGAACCACTGCTTTAGGTTAAGGACTATGCTTTAAGGTTTGGAACTTCCACAATAACTTTCCTGGCTGTCTCTGCCCATCATAGTTATTACACGAGGGACCTACTCTACACACAGCTTTTTCCTGAGGGATGATTTTCAGCATATGTTTATGTCCACACGCAGACTTATACATAGACACATTCACATGTAATCACTCATGCAAAACCACCTATAAACCAACACCCTACTGTCCTTCAGGCCCCTTGTGAACACAGCCTGTCAGGACGATCTTGCCCCGGCCTTCCCACATATGTGCCATCACACTGGACTTTTCAAGCAGCACAGGTGAGGTAAGGGCACAGTGTACATCAGGGCAAATCACTATGTGGAGCATCAATGATGGAGTCTAAGTTGTACTGCCTTCTTAAAGCATGTGTTTTGCCATTTTGTTTGATGGGCATTTGCATAGTTCAATTAGTCAATGGGGTTCAAGGGCCTGATGAGCTGCAGAAGGTCTTTATGTTGCTCCCTGTGACAGAATTTGAACAGTTCAGCCTTACCCAAGGCTAGAGGTGTCTGCTAAAGAGCAACTTGGAGCCGCTCACACATTTACTACAGTCCTTTTTAAAGCACTCTCTGGTCTTTGCAATCTTAAACTATGCCTGATTTTGCATCTCAGAGAACAAACTCACAGGCACTGCAGATTGGAAACATTGTAACCTTGCCCAATGCTAGAGGTGTCCGCTAAGCAGCAACTTGGAGCCGCTCACCCATTTGCTGCATTCCTTTTTAAAGCACTTTCTGGTCTTTGCAGTCCTAAACTATGCCTGATTTTGCATCTCAGAGAACAAACTCACAGGCACTGCAGATTGGAAACATTGTAATTTGGCTAAGGTTTCAGGAGAGAACCCTTCCGGGTCGGGTCGGGAATCAGAGCTGTACTTCCGGTGCTGGAACTGTGAGCACACAGAGTTTGAAGCTCGCGGAGTACGGAGTAGGTCTGAAGGAAAGACTCCCGGGATGGACGCTCGTCAAGGCTGCTGCCTCAGTTTCAGAAGGCTGCTGGGTCAGGGAGTTGATGAAGACCAGGAACAACAGATTGGTCAGTAAACTTCTCTCCGGACCTTGGAGTTGTCCGGGAAGCAAATGTGGTGGCAAGACCAGTGGACTTGAGTGTCGGTTACCCAGCTCTACCTGTGTCCACTCTCCAGGCTTTCCAAAGATCCCTGGGCTACGATTCTCAGATCTTTATCTTTCTGCTTTTCTCTCTTTCAGGTGGGAATGCAGTGGTCTTCTCGGAGACTGGAGAGGAAGGAGGCAAGCAAGGGCTTGTACAGGTCAAGCTTTCTCAGGGGGAATTTGCTCAGGGCAAAGTTGCTCAAGAAGACCTCGCTCAGTTAAGTCCTACTCTGGAAGACACGGGAGTAGTAAAGGAGGCTGAAAATAAAGAAGAAATGGAAGGAGAACATGCTGGCATTGGTGCTTCTGGCTCCGTGGATGAAAAGATCCACCAGAAAGAAATCCCTAGCAGCAGTGATCAGCCACAGCCTCAGCAAGAGGCTGCTATGTCTGAGGACAACTGGAATCTACTGGATGAAGACAAGCAGCCTCCCAGGCGCCGGCCCAGGTTTACACTGTCTCAACTGCAGGAGCTTGAGCGCCTTTTCCATGAGACGCGCTACCCAAGCTTGCGAGCAAGGTAAGCAGGGTGCCCTGCTTGGCGCCTGCGTCACAGGCAGTGCAGCCTGGTCTGGGGTGTTCTTTGGCTCTTCCCGGCTCTCTGATTTACTCCAGAAACAAAGCCACCCGGCTCCAACCCACCGCCTGCAATTAGGTTCTGAGGTAGGGAGATAAGGGCTATGAACATTGGGAAATAATGTTTTTGTTGCCCTGTTTTAGTGACACAAGTTTGGGAAATTTAGATAATGCTTGTTCTTATAAATACGTTTCTGGAGGAATGGGTGAGAAGCCCGAGTTGTGGCCGGGAAATGCAGGAGATATTCCACCTTGTATTAAAACTTTGCTAATGGTTTTCATCACGGGTACTCTCTTAACTGATTTTCACCTTTTAAGTACATCTGTGTTTTGGGGTGTTCCGTTAAATTTGGTCCCTAAAAGAAGCCTGTTGCTAAAGCGAGCCCTAAGGTCAATGTTGAGAATAGTGTCTGTGTATGTACACATGTGCTTGCAAGGAGTATGGACCCCAGCATTTGAAAGCAAAACGAGCATGTCCTAACACACTTTATTTTCCCCACAAAGCCTAAATGTTGGAAATTTTTCCCTTCAGAAAGGATCTTGCAAGATGGATGGGTGTGTCTGAAGCTGATGTGCAGGTAAGTATTATGAAAAAAAAAAGTATTTTGCAAGGGCCCGACATCCGGTGATGTTACTGTCTAGACAGGGAAGCTTAGCAGCACAGCTGAACCCTGAAGGGGCCTCCCAAAGTTGCCAGACCAGTACACAGCCCTGCTAGCTTCAAGATGATGCAAGACCTCCATCTTGCCAGGAAATGCCGACTGCCCCAACTAAAAATCTAAGATGGCTAGAGGAGTCATTTTCCTCTCCCTCAGTAGACATAGTGTGTCTTGATGACATTCTGAAGGCCATGCTGCCCACATGGCTCAAAAAGGTAAAGTGATTGTGTTCTTACCAACCTTCATCGCTGTCACAGAGAATGTCTCAGAGAATCTTTTCTCTGACTCTCCTTGCTTTGGTCTGTAAAGGCAGATTCCTAGCTTAGTTCTCAGACCAGTACTGGGGTCAGGGACTTCAAGCAGCCTATGGCACCATTACCTGTGTTTTGCTGGCTGTGAAGGTGCACTCTGACCACCATTGCAATCACCCCTGCCTTTCCAGATCTTATGCCCACAAGGGAAAAGGCCTGTGGACAGTATTCTGGGAAGCCAGGCAGGAAGCCTGAAGCAGGAAGAGGTGTCCTTTGTGTCATAAAATGTGCTCTCTGGGTGTTCACAAAAAGCTAGCATCGTGGATGGAATCCTGAGGGGCAGCCTGTGGCCTTGATATGGTTCTAACTCTCTTTGATACTTTTCCACAGCAAGGACCAGGAACACCCCCATCTAGATCTGCATCCTTTCCTAAGGGAATGCAATAATCATATCAATGATGGAGAGAAGAGGCAATGTTCTGGGTCTGTTCTGTGGCTGAAGGACTGCAAGTGCCATTACATGTCCTAAGGGGCATGAGTCTTGGGGGATGTTTTCATTGTTTCAGTGAGAATGAAACCTGTTGCTTCCAGCAACATATTCTGAGCAATCAGTATATGCTGAGGTACCTTTTCAACCCTTCTTGGGGTTACACCAGTAAAAAATTAGTTTCCAGGCCATCAGAAGATTTAAGTGCTTCTTAGTAGCTCAGTACTAGAGCACATGCCTAGCATACACCAGTCCCTTGGGTGGGTTCCAAATACATTCCAAAGTGCCAATAGAATTAACCCGGGATACAGAGTTACAGGATGTGTTCTTCAATGCCTAGTACTAAAGCATCCCTTTCTCCTGTTTGTAGGATTGGTTTAAGACCAGGAGAACCATTTCCAGAAGAAATAATAGATTGGTGACGTTCTACAGTATGCCACCTGGTGCCCAGAACAATGCTTCCTAAAGGTTTTGGAGCAGCACTTGAGTGCCATCCGTGTCCTGGAGCCAGATGAGGATGGTTTCCTGTCGTGCCACCAATGTCAGGGCCCCCTTGCTGGCCACGACAACCTTTTCTTCTCTACAATTATCTTAGCAATAAAGATGTAGATTCTCAATATGTTGGTTCCATTCCTTTTGGTGTTGCTAAACTGTGGGTATGTGTATTTGATGGAGAGTAGTCAATCCCAGAAATGGCATTTAAGCAGAATGGCAAAGAGGTCTTGTTTCCTGAGGTGATGCAGGGAAGCTGGAATCACTATGAGATGCTCTGCCTCTGTGAGAACCAGTTCCTTATTAGGACAGACAGGTTGGGAAAGTTCCCAATGAGAGGACAGCGTGTTTCTAGACATGTCTGGTCCCACCCACACTGCAGTAGGTCCCAGAGGCTAAAGCCAGGTTTGATGGGCTGGAAGAATGGGAACGTTATGTGTGCTGCCCTTCCTCTCTGTGGACCTGCAGGGCACGAGGAGCCACATTGGCAGGAAAGGGAGAGGAGTATCTTTCCATCCAGGCCTGAGGATTCTCTCTCATTTCCTCCATTCCCGCTGAGGGAGCACATGGTCCCACCCTCACCTGTTCAGACAACTTGACTGCTGTGTGTCCTGTCTGTATTTTGTCACCTGCCTGGTGGAGTCCCCAGTCCTCAAGATTTAGTATTTTTGGTGACCTTTGCTTCTATTCAAAGTGTATAAGCAAGGATGGGTGCTTAGCAGTGTTCCAGAATACTCAGTGCATAGAGAATTCAAAGCACCGTTTCCTTCCATATGGGAAGATGCTGGTCCCAAGAAACAAAGTTCATCTTAGTGAGAGAAAGAGACGTAACCTATTCTTAGAGCCCCACACTTAGAACACAATCTTGTCCCAATATCCCCATCTCCAGTCCTTGCAAACCATAGTGTACTTTCTCTCCTGTGAATATGAGAGCTCCAGGAGACTCATCAGCTTGCAGGCACATGATGTCTTGCTTTTGTGTCCATATGATGTCTCCCAGCATAGTGATTTGAGGGTCCTTCCTACTGTAGCATGTCTCAGAATTGCACTACAGGCAGGTTCATGTCCCTGAACCTGATGTCACCGCACTTGTCATGTCTAGTCCAGTTAATCACATCTCCCGGTTCTACCAATATTCCTCCAATCTTCCTCAAATTTCCCTGTGCCTTGTGAGCAAGGGGTATGAGAGAAATGTCCCATTCAGACCTGAGTCCTCCACTGTGTTTTATTTGATGCACATTGTCTAGTTGTGGGGCTCTGTATTGACTCCCCATACTGAAAGCAAAATCTCCTCTGAGCTGGCCAGGAGACGTTATGAACATGGCAAAAGCTGGCAGGCCCCAGCAGCCTTGGATCCCCTGGTTTATCTTTGCTCCTCCTCTAGAGGAATGAAATCCAAGTAGAGCTCCTGCCCTCAGCTTGTGCATGCCTCATTGAGCGCCACACTTCTCTCCTGCCCCATGGGGATTTGGGATACCCTGAGAACTCTTCTTAGTCTTGTAGGGGTGGGGAAGGGGAAGGCACTGTTTTTTTTTTTGTTTTTTTTTTTTTTTGTGTGTGTGTGTGTGCCTTCAGACTGTTTGCAGGGACTCTGAGCTCCTGACTGCTTCCACCTTCCACTCTTTCTACTTAGGAAGACCACCCCTTCACCAGGGAGACTTCCTCCTCCTTCCTGACCCCCACCCCCTGCTGCTGTAACTGCAGCTTCCATGCCTCACAGAGCCCCAGCTCCTAACTGACTTCCTGATGGTATGTTAGGAGGTATGTTCAGAGTGCTCCCTGGTGGCAGAAAGTCCTTTAAGTGCACGGCAAATCCAGCAGTAAGAGAGTCAGAGCCACTGCCAGTGGTGGCTCTGAATTCAGTAACTCCAAATCCCCAAGGTAGGCCACCAGAAGCAGACCATGGCACCTTCCTGAAGAAGTGTTATATGGATGGAGAAATATTTATCAAATTTCTTCAGGGAATAGCAGAAAGGCTTCCCTCCTCTCTCTAAGAAAATGAACTCTCCTAAGAAAATGAAAATATTCTCCCTGTAGTTCTCACACTTGGAAAATCAGAGTAAGAGACATTGGTTCACTGGGGGAAATCTGGAATCAGCAGAGGAAAGATCCTGAGGCTAAAGTGTGATGTTCCAGCAAAGGGTTAATGTCCTGAGTTCCATTTGGACACTTGCCAACAATCTTCCAAGTACAAACTGTGGGGTCCAGACCGACATGAGTGCCAGGCTGCCACATCCAGTGGCATCAGTCATCCTACTTGGGCCAAGGCTCCGTAAAGTGACCCTGGCAGTGTCATAGGTCCTCATCCACCTACTGTGAATTGTCATCCCGTGTTCTGCCCTGTGGAATGGAGATGTGCCTTTGACCCTGCTCCTGGGGAGACATGAGGAAGTGTGGCCGAATATATACTAAACCCAGATGAAGTGATTGAGCTGTTTGTTTCCTGTGTCCCAACCAGCTCTCCCCTATCACGAAATATTTCACCTCAATTTCAAATGTCGTAGGTCTTCAAGAGCCTTGCTGTAAGATAAAATGTTCCTCTTGGAGGAAGTTGTTACACAGCCTGCATACCGAGCAGCAGGGCCAGGTCAGGTTGAGACATGCTCTAGGTGACCACATGCCTGCCCTCAGGTTCTGACTGGCCTTCCTTCCATTTAGATGAGGTGTCACTATGTTCTAGGTCAGAGTGCTGTGCAAGGGACCATTTTGAGTGTGTCTCTGAGAGGTCACTTTCATAAAACATGGAGAGAACTTGAGGGGGGACCCATGTTGAAAGGGTTTCTTGGATTCTGATGGGCTGAGTACACTTGACTGTTTGGGATCTGTGTCTAAGGGAAAGAGATTTCATTGACACGTAGGAGGAGGGAAGCCTTTCTGCTATACCCTGAAGAAATTTGATAAATATTTCTCCATCCATATAACACTTCTTCAGGAAGGTGCCATGGTCTGCTTCTGGTGGCCTACCTTGGGGATTTGGAGTTACTGAATTCAGAGCCACCACTGGCAGTGGCTCTGACTCTCTTACTGCTGGATTTGCCGTTAAAGAACTTTCTGCCACCAGAGAGCACTCTGAAAATCCACCAAACTAGGGTCAATCTTCAGCTACTGGATCTTTCTCTGAAGCCATTTTAGCCAGAAGGAGCAATGTTCCATGCCCTTCCTTCACAATAAGAACTGGTTTATTTCTTCCAAAACAGAAACGACCTGCTTCACTGAGCTAATAGGCACAATTATTCAACAAGGTCTTCATATTTCTAGGCATTGCTGTTCATATTTACAGGTTGAGCTAATTGTCCTGGAATAAACTTAGAATTCCTGTCAGCTGTCCAGCCATCCTACAACTCAATACACAGCTAACCCTACAGCTGTAGTAGCTGTTTCTTTGGAATTAATAAACTAATCATGAGCCCAGGCATTTCTGTGCACACCTGTGCTCCTTGAGAGGCTGAAACCCTAGGATAGGGCAACTGTAGGCCAGCATGATGTAATAGTAAATAGTAAGTGAGGTTCAGGCTAGCCAGGGTCCATGTCAGACTGTCAGAACACAAAGCAAAGAAACAAACCAAAGGAAAATGTTGCATTTTCTGCCTCAGGTCCTATTAGCACCCTCACCCTAACCTGCAGCACCCTGCAACACCTTCGCTGAGAGCAGTCACTCCTCCACAAGACCTGCACACAACTTCTACTTCTTGTTTACTTCCTCAATGTGTCTATGGTGCCTCCTCTGCCCAGGTATTGTTTGAACACACCCTCAACCCTACGTGGTTTACCTGCAGTACAACACGAGGAGCGCAGGTCCCTATGCATGGCAGCACTTGCAGAGCTGAGAAGTACTAGGCAGGACGTTGCACAAGGACCCTGATGCAGATTCTTTACAGCAATCCTGAGGAGTTCAACTTTTTCCAGGGTGGCATTGGGTGACTTGTGGTGTTGTGCTGGCCAAACACTGCGAGAAATAAGATCAAGATTCTTCTGTTGAAGGTGGGTTTCTGTGACTGGCTTGTGCATTCAGAGTCCTTGAAGACTCTTGCATACACACAGAGACATACAGAGGTGACCCCACCCACTGAAACTCATGTCAGGCAACATATGAAATGTGCAATCCGGAATCATGAGAAATTCTCCAGTAGTTCACCCGAGGCTGGTGTACTTACTGTGATTTTCACTCCTTCCCAATACTGCATGTTAATATCAACATGCATTCTCCCTTAGATCCTTTCCCAGGGTCTTCTGTAGTGACCCTGAGTAGTGGCCAGGGCAATCGGAGGGATCTGAGCAGGTGTCCCACAAGTAAGATTCAGTGTCAGGTAGAGCCTGCTAACACCACCTCCCCCTCCTCCACAAACCATCCTATGGGCCATGGCCTATTCCTTCCTCACTTCAGAGGCCCACTCGCCGGGACAGGAAGCAACCAGAGAGCCAATGGCAGTCTTGAATCAGGAGGACCTGAGCCTGTTCAGAGAAGACATGAGAAGTGTGTGTGTGTGTGTGTGTGCAAGTGTGTGGGGCTGAAGAGATGGCTCAGCAGTTAAGAGCACTGACTGCTCTTACTGAAGACCCAGGTTCAATTCCCAGTACCCACATGGCAACTCACAACTGTCTGTAACTACAAGATCTGACACCCTAAGACAGACATACATGTAGGCAAAACATCAATGAACAATAAAGTATATAAAATATATAAAAATTATTATACTTATTATATATAATCGCTGCATATACGTGTTTATATATACATGCAGTACAAAAGAAGCAAACAAGTGTTTGTGTTCAAGAAAATATTAGGAACCTCAGAGAAGTATGACAATTCTCACAGCTTTTACCTGCAGTTCTCAAATAGTAAACAGTATTCAGCAGTAGCCCTTGCGAGGAGGATGTGCACTCTGCTCTCTCTGAGCAACCAGCAGGCCCTGCAGCCCTGCCCAAGCTCCTATAATTTAGGCAGAGCTCCGATGAAAAAAAAAAAAAACAGTGTAACTTCACTTTCTGTGAACGCCCAAAGGAAGAGCCCCCCCATCCCCGATAAATGTCAGTTCTGTGCCAAGTAGCAGGGACCCAATGTGGAGCACTAGACCAGGAGGTCTTGTCCACAGCAACTGTCAATGAACCCTGCAAGCCCGGAAATCCCGCCCTGACTGTCCCCTAGGCGGGAAAAGATCTTAGCGGGTAGAGAAACTCTCCAACTGGAACTGTGGGGAGCTCCAGCTCAGAGTCTGACAATGCTTGAGCAACTGTAAGCCTGAAGCAACTTCAACAGCCGTTAGCTCATGGAGCATAGAAATATCAACTGCCTGCCTAGTGTGGAGTCTGAGGAGGAAAACTGTGAAGGTCAGTGGGTGTCAGGAGTGGTGAGTTGGCCTTGTCCGTGAGGGAAGGGATCCCTCAGAGCTGACTGGACAGGAGCTGCTGGCTTAGCCAGCCTTGACATCATGGCGCCTTCTCAAGGCCTTAGGCCCAATCACATGATCTTTCTCTGTTTCCTCACTTTCAGGTCTGAAGGCACAGATGCTCTCAACTGCTGGAGAGGGAAGAAATGAGGAAGATGGTGAACAGAACTCCCCAGGGTGTGGTCCCCTAGCAGCAGAAAGTGGAGGAATAGAACTAGAGACCATGGAGGAGAGTGGAGGAGGTCCCTCTGCTGCTGGCGCTTTGGGCCTCAGGGACGCCTGGACCCATTAGAGTGCCAGCCACATTAGGAAGGAGAATGAGTGTTGGCCTCAGAGGCCAGTCCCGGAGGGCATGTGGGGCACTGAGGTTATGCACCTGTAAGAGTGCTGGTGCCTCGTGTTCAGCATGTGCCACTTGTGGTACCAAGTGCACAGTCTATGTCAGTGAGGGTACCTCGTGTACGGCCTGTGGCCTTCCCTATGCCTCACATAAGGTCTGTGCCAGTTAATGTGCCCCGGGCACAGCATTTGCCCGTTCCTGTCCACCAGGTGCAGCCTATGCCAATCACTGTGCTCCGGATACAGCCTATGCCTGTTCCTGTATGTCATGTACACCAAATGCCAATTATGGGGCACCAGGTACAGCGAATGCCAATCACTATGCCCCGGCTTCAGCCTATGCCGGAACCTGTGTCCCATGCACAGCCTATGCCATTCACTGTGCCAAATGTACAGCAAATGCCAGTTATTGTGCCCTGGGCACAGCCTATGCCAGTTATTGTGCCCCATGTGCAGCCTATGCCATTTACTGTGCCAAATGTACAGTGTGTGATAGTAATTGTGCTCTGGGCACAGCCTGTGTCTGTTCCTGTGCCCCATGCCCAGCCTATGCCAGTTTCTGTACTCCATGCCCAGCCTATGCCAGTTAGGGTGCCGCGCATGCCACATATGCCAGCATGTGGTGCACAGCCAATGCCGGTCTGCATGGCCTGTATGCAGTCCACACCAACTGCAGGGCCCCCTGCACAGCCTTTGCCAGTTTCGGTGTCCACGGTCCAGCCTATGCCAGTGCCGGTGCCCTGCCGCCGCCTCCATCACAAGTTTACTGAGCAGCAGCTGCAGGACCTGGAGCGCATTTTCCAGAGAAATCACTATCTCCGTGCTGAAGAAAGGTAAGCAGATTGTGTGGCCTCAGGTCATTAGAGGAGGAGCAAGCTGGTACAGAGAGGCCTCAGGCTCTCTGGCAGCTGTCTTTCTTGTCTTTACTTATTGCACAGTTTAGATTACTTTTTAAAGTGTTTTTGTCTGAGGGTCTTTTCTTGGGGGGAGGATCTGTGCCTCATGTTTGCAGGTCAGTGGACAGCTTTGAATGACGTGGTTGTCTCCTTCCGAGGTGTGCATTAGAAGTTCAAAACCAGGCTAGCAGGCTAGCACCTTTATCTGCTGAGTAATCTGGTCGGTGTCCATTTTGCCCTCTAGAACTAGAAGCCACCCACAAAAGCCAGCCTGCCAGAGCCCTGCCTTACTCTCCTTGGGTTCAGGAATGGGAGTGGGAGCTATGCAAACTGGAAGTGGAACTATTCTCATGTGGTGTCTAGGTGGACCAAGACAAAACCTTTGTCAGTGTCCATGGATCTAAGTAAGGTCCTGGTAGGACAGGCCCAAGAAACTGAGGTGTGGTTGGGATAATACGGGGTGACATTCTGTCTTTGTTTACAATGCTGATAAGTTTGTACAAAGTGTATATTTTTGCTTTATGTTTCCTAATTGTCAACACATCAGCACATTTCACTTCATTGCTGTTTTTGGCAATTTTCTGGACATTTTTTGTGTCCTGCCCAAAGACAATTGTCCATAAAGGTAAGATCAGTGTTGGCCATGGTGACTTCTCCCTGTAATGAGAAGACAAATCCTGGGCTAAAGTGTGTGTGATGGGAGAGTGAGTTCCCGGAGCCTGAGCTACAGAGAAGAACCTTATCTCATCACAGAAAAAATAACTTATGTTTATCAAACCAGACATGTGTGTCGTCCCAGTCCTTGAAGGTAGAGGAAGCTAGCACTGACATTCAAGGTCATCCTCAGTTATGTGACTAAAGCCAGCCCACTCCTCAGGAAACCCTTTCACCAAAGCTTTAGTTTTAGGTTTTGTTCTGTTATTTTCTTTTGGTTTTCTTCTGATTTTCTTACGCAGGGTCTCACTCTGTAGCCAGGACGGCCTGAAACTTGCAGGGAACTTCTTGTTTAAGTCTCTCTCTAGCTGGAAATTCAGAATTGTGTGGCCAGCATTGAGAGAGTGTATAACCTTCATTTTGTGCCTCGTGTGATTTTGACACTTCATTTCCTGAGACTGGTGAGATGGCTCAGCAGGTAAAGGCTAATGCTGGCCTGGGATTCAGAGAGAACCAAGTACTTCAAGCCTTGCTCTGATTTCCACAAGTACATTGTGGCCATGGGAAACCATGCATACACATGCACACACACACAGGCACACACACTCGCACAGAAGCACACCCAGTAAATGAAGCAAATGTAACATCATTTGTTCATCATGATGATCACCATGTTGGACATCATTATGTATAAACTGAACTTAAGGTATCCTCAAGTAATTTCCAAGAACCCATCTTCTTTTATTTTTGTTTATCCTTCCACCATGGCGAAAATCCTCACAAGGATTCTTTATGTGTGTGTTTGTGTTTGTAGCTCTTCTTGTGTATTGTATATATTTGGAGGCTGTCTTATGCTCCCCCATACTCTGTGTTGGGAACATTTCTTTTAGAGGCTTTTGTTCTCTCTATTAGTGTTTTTAAATTGCATATTAAATATGTGCTTAGGGTTTATGTCTATTGATAGCACCTTGCTGAAGTACTAAACTGGCCTGTAGAAATTGACTGTCTTAGAGGGTAGGAGAGTGAGACAAACATTTTAATAAACTTAAAGAGTCCTTTACATGCTTTACTTCATCTGTGATGCCAAACACTGTCCATATGTCATTTTTCTCTGAGGAAACATCTGGCATTATTAATGGGTGTGACGGAGGACAAACTGCAGGTGAGTAAGCAACAGAAAGCCGTTTGACAACATGGCCTCTCGAATGCTCCCTCAGGTCTAGGACATGTTTGCTCTGTGACTGAGGTTGTACTGTTGTGTTTGTCTCACCATGTCCCAAAATGACCCTTTAAGACAGATTTCATGAGTCCTTTCCCAGTCTGTTGGCTGTTGTTATGTTCTGAAGACAGTGTCTTTTGCTTTACAGAGCCTTTTCAGTTTCAAGAGTTCCCATTTTCTGATTGTTAATTTTAGAGCTTGTGCTGTTGGTGTTCTACACAGGAAGTTGTCTTCTGGACCAATGAGTTCAAGGCTCTTCCTTACTTTTTTTCTAATAGATATAAAGGACGCAAGAAGTTAAAAAGCGACAAAACAAGTAATCCAGTTAAAAAATGGGGTATAAAGCTAAACATAGAATTCTCTGTAGAGGAATATCAAATGGCAGAGAATCACTTAAAGAAATTTTCAACATCCTTAGTCATCAGAGAAATGCAAATCAAAACAACCCTGAGAGTTCACCTTACACCCATCAAAATGGCTAAGATAAAAAACTCAAGTGACAATATATGCTGGAGAGGATGTGGAAAAAGAGAACTCTCCACCATTGCTGCTGGAAATGTACACTTGTACAGTTTGGAAATCAATCTGGCGCTTTTCTGACAATTAAGAATTGTGCTGCCTCTAGATCCATCTATACCACTCTTAGGCGTATTTCCAAAAGATGTTCAAGTACACAACAAGGACATTTGCTCAACCATGATTGTAGCAGCTTTATTTGTAATAACCAGAACCTGGAAACAACCCAGATACCCCTCAACTGAGAAAAGGATACAGAAATTGCGATACATTTACACAATGGAATACGACTCAGCAATTAAAAATGAGAAAAACATGAAAATTTTAGGCAAATGGTAGGAACTAGAAAAGATTATCCTGAGTGAACTATCTCAGAAGCAGAAAGACACACATGGTATATACTCAGTTATAAGTGGATATTAGACATATAATATAGGATAAACATACTAAAACCTGTACACCTAAAGAAGCTAATCAAGAAGGAAGACCATAGGTAAGAGGATCAATCCTCACTCAGAAAGGCAAATGGATTGGAAGAGGGAGAAAACAAGGAACAGGGCAGGATCCTACCACAGAGGTCCTCTGAAAGACTCTACCCAGCAGGGTATCAAAGGAGATGCTGAGACTCATAGCAAAACTTTAGGCAGAGTGCAGGGAATCTTATCAAAGCAGGGGGAGATAGAAAGATCTAAAGGGGACAGGAGCTCCACAAGAAGAGCAACAGAAACAAGAAATTTGGACCCAGAGGTCTTTTCTGAGACTGATACTCCAACGAAGAAACATGCATGAAAATAACCTAGAACCCAGGCATAGATGTAGCACATGACAGCTCAGTATCCTAATGGGTGCCCTAGTAAGGGAAACAGGGACTGTCTCTAACATAACCTCAGTGACTGGCTCTTTGATCACATCTCCCTGATTTTGGATCAGCCTTGCCAAGCCACAGAGAAAGACAATGCAGCCAGTCTTGAGACATGATAAGATAGTTTCAGATGGAAGGGGAGGAGGACCTTCCTTATCAGTAGACTTGGAGAGGGGCATGGGAGGAGATGAGGGAGGGAGAGTGGGACTGGGAAGGAATGAGGGAGAGGGCTACAGCTGGGTTACAAAGTGAATAAAATGTAATTAATATAAAAAATAAAAAATTTAAAAATATATAAATAAAATAGATTTCTTTGAAAACTGTGTGTGTGTGTGTGTGTGTGCGTTTACAGATGTCTCTGTATGGTGCACACCTATATTTGTTACCCCATAACAGGGAGTTACAAGTGACTGTGAGCCACGAGGCATAGGTGCTTGGAACTGAATTCAGGTGCTCAAGAGCAGCAAATGCTCTTAATCCTTGGGCCATCTCTGCAGCTGCTTCAAAGTGATTTTGAAGCCTGTGGTCTGTGTGCATAGAAAATGGAATCAGAAGGCTCACTATGCAGCATGGGCACAAGTACCATGGCACATAACTTACAGGGTCAGTTTGAGTATGTGGTTAGTTCACAGGTGGAACTCAGCTCCCATAGAGCTGATGGTTAGGAAGAGACTTATGGGAATGAGGAAAGCATAGAGTCCACATGATTGGTCCTCCTGCTGTTTTGAAGTGCCAAGTGAAGCCACACAGATAATGTGACGTTATAATTCTCTGTGGATTGCCAGTGTGTCTGCCTGAAAATACTGCTAATGTCCTCCAGACTAATTATTTAATTGAGTAATTAACTAATTGAATACTTTGTGATTAATTCCAATTACTTTCCCAAACAAATCCATCTTCCTCTCCTTATAGAGATGGTTTAGGAAGAGAAGAGAGCAGATGTGGAGAAGGCAGAATCAGCCAGAGCCTAGTGGTGGTGATCCTCCTGGGACCGACTCCAGCTCTCTCTGAGATCGTGCAGGAGCCCTGGTGTGATGCCCCTGACCAGGAGCTGCTTGCAGTTGCATATTTTCTCTACCAACATGTTATTACATCTTTATCCCTAAGCACTTGTGTTTGAAATAAATAGATTCTCAGTTTATTTGCCTCATGTGTCTTCGAGTAGTTCAGTATGTGTGGCAGTCATCAAGGAAATGCCCTTTAAACAGAATGACAAGGTATCCTTCTGTGGGTGACATCACCGAGTGACCATCCATAGGCTTTTAGTATCACAGAAGCTTGTCAAGCGACACCATAGGTTTGCACTGACCCTTACATTCTCTTTTCCCTTGTTATGACGTCTTCATCTTCACCCTGACCATATTGCACTACAGATGTGTAAGAGGGGCAAGGACAATCCATAGAGAAAGTATTTATCCAGACAGACCTTGGTTTAGCCACATTGGGATCTAGCCATATGAACTCTGAGAGAATATTTTTGTGCTTTGGTTGTTTGCTTGAGATTTTTTGTTTATTTTGTTTCTACAGTGCATTTGAAATGGACAAAGTGTTAATTGTGCTGATGAGTTTTTGTTGCTGTTGGTAAGTAGACACAAGCTAGAAATAACTGGAAAGAGAGGATCTCCATTGAAAAATGTTTCCATCCTGTAAGCAATTTGTCGGCATTTTCTTGATTTATGATTGATATGTGAGAGTCTCTCCCTCTGTGGGAAGGGCCACCCTTAGCAGAGTATCCTGCACCATATAAGTGTAGGCTGTGCAAGCCATGAAGAGGGAGACACTTCGCAACATGTCTTCATGGCCACTGCTTCAGTTTCTGCCTCCAGTTCTCACATGAACTTTGCTCAACAGAAGAGAATACTCTAAAATGAAATAAACCCTCTACTCTCCAAGTAGCTTTTGTTCATCACAGCGACAGAAAACAAACACTCATAGCAGAAGATGAACTGATAGAAACCACCCAAGCATTTCTAATGTTCAGTTAGCAAGGGACATGGTCCAACCTCCTGATTATTGGGTAAATTAAACACTTATTCAAGCATATTTTCATTTAGTTTATTTCTGTTTTTCACTTATGATAGGGTGCACACATGTGAAGGATAGAGGACTTATTTAGTTAGTTCTGTCCTTCAGTATGACCCCTGGAAATCAAATCTTGGACACAAGTGCTATTATTCACTGTGCATCGCTCCATCAACAAAAATGAAATTTTAACACCACAGCAGGAACAAAATAAAGGATCTTTTTAAATTTATTTATTTTTCTTAATTACACTTTATTCACTTTGTATTCCCCCATAAGCCCCACCCTCCTCCCCTCCTGGTCCCACCTTCCCTCCCCCTTCTTCACGCATGCCCCTCCCCAAGTCCACTGATAAGGGAGGTCCTCCTCTCCTTCCTTCTGATCTTAGTCTATCAGGTCTCATCAGGAGTGGCTGCATTGTCATCTTCTGTGGCCTGGTAAGGCTGCTCCCCCCTCAGGGGGAGGTGATCAAAGAGCAGGCCAATCAGATTATGTCAGAGGCAGTCCCTCTTCCCATTACTATGTAACCCACTTGGACACTAAACTGCCATGGGCTACATCTGTGCAGGGGTTCTAAGTTATGTCCATGGCTGGTACTTGGTTGGAGTATGAGTCTCTGGGAAGACCCTTGTGTTCAAATTTTCTGGTTCCGTTGCTCTTTTTGTGGGGTTCCTGTCCTCTCCAGATCTTACTGTTTCCCACTTCTTACATAAGATTCCATGCACTTTGCCCAACAGTTGGCCATTTTTTAAAAACTCACCATGCTGGCTGCACAGTCCTGAATTCTTAGCATGAGATAGGCTGAATCAAGCAGCTCCATGGATGTTCCAGAAGGAAAAGAAATCATAGGCCAAATAAAGGAAAAGACAAGAAAAAGACAATCTAGGTCTCAATTCCCAGCATGTAGGGTCTCTTGCAGCAAAGTCTAAGTATGGCCTTGGATTTCTGATCTACCCTCCCGTACCTGCCAAGTGCTCTGATGACATGTGCACCATTACACCCAGCTTGTTTTTATATACATTTAAAATTTTTTTAAAGTGGAAACAATATATTCACGTTTATTGCACTTAAATGTATGCATGCAGAAAGAGCAGTTCTAAAGGGGACATGTCAAGTCACAGAGAGAGGGTTCTTTGATGGGATTAGTAGTCACGCTTATCTAAGGATCTATGGCTAATGTTTATAATGTAGAACTGCTAGTCTATCAAAGTGACGGCAGTAGATTCTCCTCTAAGGTCCATGACGCCACTAGCCCCGGGGTGATGGTTGGGTTTCTAGTACCAGGGATGATTTTCATCCTGTGGTTGACCTCTCAGAGTCCAGATAGACAGCTGTTGGTTACCACCAACTTGTGAGTGTCGCTTCTTACACCTCTATGCATATTTCATGCCGGTCATTGCTGAGGTTCAAAGGTGGTGTGGTCAGGTGGGTAGTACTGTTACTTGCTTCCCTCCCTTCGCAGCTTGCATTGCACGTTCTTGTAGCATGGAGGCTAGACACAGAAGGGGACTTTCATGCTCCCCCCAGCTGCTCTATGGTGTCTTCAGCAATAGGGATTCACCTTCAACCTCTGAGTGGCAGCCAAGGGCAGCAGAAGTCGTCTGTATTTTGGGAGCCGTCTGCATCCCGAAAGCCCTCAGCAGCCATTCAGAAGGACGCTTCTTGGATCTGGTGCTGGGGTCATTGTGAGTTTTTTGATAATTTTGTAAAATGCATGTTGATCATATTCCCTCCCCACCCTCTGGCAAAGCCTCTCAGAGCCACTCACCCCTTCCTACCCAGCCAACTTTGTGTCCTTTAATTTTGTTCTTAAATTAGCCTCATCAAGTCCTCCTTGTGCTGCCCCTGCACTCTTGGCTGTGCAGAAATCCACTGGAACATGGTCAACCTGTCAGGGACTGTACTTTAAAGGACAGCTGACTCTCCCTTCCCCAGCAGCTAGCAATTGCAAATGGCCTGTCAGCAAGATGTGGGACTCATGCCTAACTCCACATTTGTTTCCTCGAGCTTACACAGACCTCAGACATGTCACAACTGCTGTGAACTTGCATGTGCAAGTGTCCTCTCTGCTGTGTCAGGAAACAGGTTCCTTCTGTTATTCACTGCCACCCTCAGCTCTCTCTCTGTCTCTCACTCTGTCACACACACACACACACACACACACACACAGAGAGAGAGAGAGAGAGAGAGAGAGAGAGAGAGAGAGAGAGAGAGAACACAGAGTGGCCAGGGCTGTGCTCCTTCTCAGAGTGGAGCAAATGCCCACAAAATGGCTGCTGCCAGACAAACCATGATTGCAAACTCAGCTGATAACAGCGCTGAACATCCTGTGCCTAAAAGACACCATACCGGGTTTTCATTTAACACTCCCTCAGTGAAACGACTGGACTTATACTTGAGTGGTTAAGAGGGTGGGTTAGGTTTTTGCCACTCACATGGGACACCTACACACACATGCAAATACCTGTACAGACACATGCACACTCATGCACCTCACTAAAATTAAATAAATAAATGAAACTAATCATAAGAAAACAAAACGTCCTGATTAGTAATAATCTCAGTTCTTATCTTCAATTACATTATTTTTTTTTGTCTCTGTTCAGCTCTGGAAATTTTCATTCAAATTCTCATAGCTGCATTCAGGTTTTCCATCTCCTTTATTTTAGAAACGCTTCCCAAACTTTCATAATCTTCATCATAATATTATAGCCTAGGCTTGACCAACTGCAATTGTTAAATATATGTTTATGTTTTATATAATTTTTGACATATTCCAAACTTTAATTCCATCATATATATATACTTTTATTGTCTGGTCCATTTATTACACAGATTTACAACGAGCTTTGGAAACTTCATGTTACTTGGACATTACTTTTCATAAACTGCCAAGTATCCAAACTATCCATGTGTACCTTAACCTTGCTTTGTAAAATCCAAAGTTTTTCAGTCAGTCAGTCATCTGTCTGTCTGTCTCTCTCTCTCTGTGTCTGTCTCTGTCTCTCTCTGCCTGGCTGTCTCTGTCTGGCTGTCTGGCTCTCTGGCTGTCTGGCTGTCTCTCTCTCTCTGTCTATCCTTTGTCTCCCTGCTTTCTTGTAGCTGCTGCTGTGCTGGTGGTGATTGGAATTTGTATGTTTATGTGATTTTTTTTGTCTGAGACAGGATCACATGTAGCCCAGGTTAGACTGTAATTGCCTGTGTATCTATAGATGACTTTGAAGCAGTGATCCTCCTGTCACCACAGTCTGGGTGCTGGGTCTCTGGGGTTCATGCTAGGCTCAAAAACAATTTCAAGTAGCAGCTCTCTCTGGCACCCCTCTCCTGGTCAGAGCTGTAACTCTACCCACTGTATAAATCATTGCCTTAAATGCATGCAGTCTCCCCCTTTCAGTTCTACATTATATGCCAGCTATTGTTGCCCAGTGTCATTCAGGGACAGTGTAGCTGACGCCTCTTGAAATCGGAGCAGACTGGCTCCGTTAACAATCCCTCCCGGAGAAGATGGGGGGTTTCTGCAGGGGTGCACAGGAGTGAGTGTACAGGGAGTGGTAAGCCCCTAATTAGGGAGTGCTCACTCTTCCACTTACCCCAACGCTTATCTGAGCAGTTAATGCATGCTTCAGAGGACAGAGTCTTTTCCTGGGAGCTTCAGTTGCCCATAAGTTGCTCAGGCTCCCACAACCAAGCCCACACCTGTGGTCCTCTGTGTCCCTCCAATTAAACCAGTTGGTTCATCAAACTAGACCTGAGCAAGTTTACGTAGTATAGCCATGTACTTCTACACTGAACACACCTGCCTAGGTCTGCCTAGGGTCTCTGAGCATTTAGAAAACAGCTCCTGCCTCCTGGTTTAGAATGGCAATGGCATACTACTCTTCACAAGTGCTCCTTGTGTAGTTGTCTAGAGAAGTTCTATTTATCCAAGGACCCTGCTGCACTCAGAAGGATGGCATGGTGTCCCAAACACCCTCAGCCATGTGGGAGCCACCAGGTAGGCTGGAGATGGCTCATTTGGTAAAGTTGTCAAGCATGAGACTCCCATTCCCACATAACATGTGCACGGATGCTCATACTCACTTGTAATCTCAGCACTGATGGGGTTGAGGCGTAACCTGCTGACCAGCGATAGTCTAGCGTAATTTGTTAGATGGTCAGAGTTCCTGAAGATGTACTTATATGCAAACATTGTGCCCACAGAATAACACGGGTGCACCCACTGTAGAAAGGCCATGCAGATGAAAGGCAACTCAACACACACACTTTGTCATGCAAAGTCTTATCATGGATTTTACAACAAAGACTCAAGGGAGCCTCTGCACACAAGGTATCATTCTAATGGGTTGGAACCCATCTTAACAGTAGTTAGCAATGCTAAACTGTGTTCATTGCCCCAGTGCCCCCAGGAGATGTAAGTCTATGTGATGCTGAGCAATCAGCAACCTCTGTATTCACTTTCCAGTATCCCACAGCTGGAGATCCTGGAAGATTGCCAGGCTTTAACTTCTACATTTGTCAATGTTCAGAGGCAGAGGACTCCTACATGATTATATTTGCTTTATTTCTGTCAAGTACCAGCTACCAGAGGTAGAACAGTAGGCCAAGAGGTGTTCACCAACATTTCTGACCAGACTCCAGAGGTACAGGGAGAACTGTTCTTACTCCCTAACAATTTGATGGAACAGTCCCACGTATCCCCTTCCCTGGGAAGATACCTCATCAAGGCCAGAGTCATCAGCAGACCTGCAGCTTCGAAGCTCAATTTTACACCCCCACATTCCCACGGGTTCTCTTTGTGTCCTTCTTACAAGCACAGTCTGCTCATTGCCACCCCAAACTGCTGTAACTTGTATCTGAAGAGGCTCAACCCACAGTAAATGGCATTGAGAAGGCAGGCAGGACAGAATGTCTGTGACTGACTAGATACATTGTGAACTTGACCAGGCCAGAAAAAAACACTTCCAGGTCATGGGTCAATGCTTTTATTCTGTTCCAAGAGCTTGGGCTCAAAATCTGCAGAAGCACGAGTACTCGAGCACTATCAACAGCATTCAGGGCATGGAGCCTCAAGGCATCACCCAGTTGCTTCATGTGAGAGTTGATCAGGTTGGAGGAGAAAGCAATGGTCAGTATATGGATGAGACAGATTCTCCAGTTCTCTCGGTTTCTTTGCAGACACTTGCCAGCTCAGTCTGCAGCCCTACCCTGTGCCTCCCCACTCACCCTGGACTCAGATTCCTGAAAAATTTTCTTTTTTGTTTTCTCCTTCCAGGTGGAAGTGCATGGGTAATTCTGCAGGCTGTGCAGGAAAGGCAGGAGAAAGAGGATGTACAGGGCCACTCTGTGTCGGGGGCAGTAGCCACAGAAGGAGAAGGTACAAAAGAAGAATCCAGAGACAATACTCCTGCTGTCTTCGTGGATAGCTGGAACTATGAAGGCGGGACCAGCAGCAGTGGCCAGGATAAGGTCCAACAGCAGGAGCCGATCCCTGGCAGCTCAAAGGACCCTCGAGGGTCACCAGGCCAGCTTCCCCGCTTCCGCCACAGGTTCACCCAGTTCCAGCTGCAGGAGCTGGAGCGCATTTTTGAACGCAATCACTACCCTAATGCTGCAGCACGGTAAGCAGATGGGCTGGCTTATGCTGAGAGCACCAAGTGCTCCAGGGAAGCTTTTGGATCTTCCCCAGCTCCTCTTCCCCTCCTGCAATAAAAACTACCCGAAGACTCCAGGCTACCGCAACCCAGTCTTCTGCGCTTGGGTTCTGGGGTGAGATGGGGGCAGGGAGCAAACAGGAATGAAGCTATTTCCATGCAGTATTTAAATGAAGCAAAGGAAGGTGTGCACAGGGGCGAAAAGGCTGAGAGTGTCTGAGGAAACACAGGATGGTCTTTGTTTAAGATTTAAGTGTACATCGTGCAGTTTTTGCATTATGTTCTATTTTTTCTATGTGCACTGGAACATTTTTCTTAATCACTGATTTGATAGTTGCTGTTGATTATTTTCCAGGGGGAGGGAGGGAGTATTCTTCCCCTTAAAATTTCTTCTCAAAAACAAACAAACAAACAAAGAAACAAACAGACCAAAAACCAAAACTGTTCCTAAAAGCAAGATAAAGTTCTGGGAATGGCGACTTGCAGCCTGAGCAACACAGGTAAGGCAAGAGGCTCACTGCAAATTCCAGGACATCTTGAGCTATAGCCTGAAGTGTTGTCTCAAATAACCAGTCAATCAATCAGTCGATCAATCAATCAATCAATTCACCGACTGATCAATAGATCAATCAAAGCCAGGGTGGTCGGTCCTTGTTTCTGATTCTACCACTGGCTCACTGGGGAAGTGACAGCATGAGGATAGTAAACTAAAGGTTATCCTCAGCTCCATAGCTCCAAGAGGCCTGCAAACAAAAGTAAACCTCCCAAGAGCTGGGATTGTTGAAGCACAAGGACACTGTCTGGTTTTTTCCCCCTCTCCCTCCCTCACTCCCTCTCCGTTCTCTTCTCCTTTCATCTACCTCTCCCTTCTCCCTCTCTCTCCCCACACTTTTCTTCTTCCTCCCCTCATTTTCTCCCTGTTCTCCTCCTGTCTTGCTGATACAGGAGCTCACTCTATAGCCCAGGTTGGCCTTGAACTTTCAGGGAGCTTCTTGGCTCAGTCTCCCTCTTGGATCAGCCTTCTTTATTCTGGGGTTACTGCTCAGTGCTGCTAACAGTGTAAAAATTTTAAACTTTGTTTTGTGCCTGTTATTGTTTTAGTATTTTATTTCTCTGATAATCAGCATGTTGAACATTTTTGCATGGTAATTGAACATTAGAAATCCCCATGTACTTTTTATTAATCTGTTTTCTTCTTTTTGAATTTATCTTTCCAGCCCAGCGAAGTTGATAAAACCTCCTTTCATCTGCATATTTTTGCTCATAGCTTTTACCCTTCTTTTCTTTTTGTAGGCAGAATCCCAGGCATTGCAACATTCTGATGTCAGTAAAATTTCTTTCAACGTTTTGTTTTATATTTTAGTGATTTTCAAATTGTGTCTGAGTGTCTTAGGGAGCATATTCAGTTTTTCTCATTTCTATTTATAGCAGATAGAAAATAAATTAAAACTGTTGGTAGAAATACTTTCTAACAGCCTCAAAATCTTCAAGGTGAAAGTCACAGAAGGGAAGCAAGGCTAAACGTTTAAAAACAGATATAAAATGTCCTTTTTATTTTTATTTTATTCATGATGCCAAATACTGAACATCTGTAACTTTTGCCCACAGAAAAGAGCTTGCAAGATGGATTGGTGTGACAGAAACCAGAGTGCAGGTATGTAACTAGAAAAAAAGACAGCCATTCTAGAACTTGCTTCAGGTCGTGAATACCTTTGTCCTATGAGTGAAATTGTGTTGTTTTTGTCTGCTCTGTGTTTGGGAAATGAGGGTGCTTTGTTTTGTTTTGTTTTGTGTTTTGTTTTGTTTTGTTTTGTGTTTTGTTGTTGGTATGAGGCATGGTCTCTCTACATAGCCCTGGCTTTTCCTGGAACTTATTGTGAGACAAGGCTGTCCTCAAACTCACAGAGATCCACCTTCATCTGCTAGGATTAAAGACATATGCCACCATGCCCAGCTGGGAAATGAGTTTTGAATTTGGTGGTGTTTGGTGTTTGTACGTGGAAAAAATGGAATAAGAAAGTTACACAGTACCAAAGAATCTCATTTTCAGAGGGAACATAACTTCCTAAATAAATATATAGGGAACCAATCTGTATTATACTAGTTAAATGTATTAAAGCTGCTAGCAGGACCACAATCTCAGAACCAAATTTGAGTTTGCCTTGTGAAGCTGGATGAGGAAAGGATTTTTAAAGGTGAAACTACGAGAAGACTTTGAGTATCTTGCACAAGCAATCCAAGAGCTATGCGATGTTGGCTATGCTAATGCTCTCTGATCTCTGATACCCTGAGACAGCAGTTCTCAACCTCTGGGTCACAGCCCCTTTGGGGGTCAAGTATTAGACACCCTGCTTATCAGATACTTACATTAAATTCATAACAGTAACAGAATTACAGTTATGATGCAGCAATGAAATAATTTTATGGTTTGGGATCACCACAAAAATGAGGAACTGTATTAAAGGGTTGCATCATTGGGAAAGTTGAAAACCACTGGTCTAACATCTCAGTGCATTGCTCCCGACTTTGTAGACTGTATAGATTGAGAGAGAAGGACTCCAAATGGTATGATGGGTGACCAGGAAAGATGACAGAAAAAAAAAAGTGCTTTTGATTCATATGATTAAAAGCTTGGGAGCATTCAAAAGGTTAATGCAATGGAACCCTCATAAAATGAGGCAGTGAGAGAACTGGGGAATCTGATGTGTTTGCCCTTTACCTTTTCATATTTTACTGGAATTTAGAGGCTAGGCTTTCTCTAATGCCTCTACACAGAAATGACCAACAGTAACTCAGAAGCCATATCTGTAGCTTCTTCATGAAGATGGGATTGAAATATAATTGGAACCAAGCAGTCACAAAGCACCCCTTAAATCTCAGCACTCCAGAGGCAGAAGCAGCCAGATCTCTGTGAGTTCAAGGACATCCTGGTCTAGAAAGCAAAGACAGGCAAGGATGTTGCACAGAGAAATCCTGTCTCTAAAAACATAATTGGAGAGCAGAGTCAAAGACTCCAAAACTTTGCCATAGGGCTGGTGCTAGGGAGAATTTGCTGAAGGATGAGATGTGGTGCTAGCTGTCCTAGGGGGATTCTTCAGGGTTAGTTTTTGCAGTACTGGGGATGACATCCGGGGTCTCACACATTCCAGCAAGCACTGTTCCCTGGGGCTCAGCCCCTCACAGAATAAGAACAAGCAAGAAGGTTTTTTCATGGAATGTAAACTCTCACTGGCATATAAACTTATACAATATGTTCTGCAGTTATGATTCTGACTACTTAGTACACTAAGAGAACTGTTTTTTCTCTTTCATTGTAGAACTGGTTTAAGAGTAGGAGAGCCAAATATAGGAAGTACCTGAAGATGTAAGTGCTTGGAAGTGCTCCTCATGGTGCCTGCTGCAGCTGCGCCTTGTCCTGGAGGTTGTGGCCCTAGAGAGGCACCCTTGCCCAGAAGACAGAGCAGATGAGTGTCTACTCCCACCAATGGGCTATTTCACCCCTCCCTGCCCTGCTCTCTTCTGTCTCGTCCTTATCTCGACTCAGCACTTTGATTTGCCACAAAGTGGCCCAGTCTCCATATGTTTGCTTGCTGAGTCTTTTGTGCTTCGTGTGCTAGGTGTGAGAATGCCATTCCCACAGAGTGAGAAAATTGTACCCCACCAGGTGGCATGGCTGGGCGCGTCACAGGGAGACCCAGAGAGTGTGGGGGGGGGGTTAGCTCTGATCACACATTCTCTTTCACCCACTAACACTGTTTTCTCTTTCTGAGACACCGGAGAAGACAATTACCCAGTGTGTGCATGGACAGGGGGGTGAGAAGCAAGCGGGAATCTCACTCTTAGCTGTGACACAAAAATATGAACATTAAGCAAGCATCCTTTGAAGCTCTACTAAAGACGGCCAAACCGTCACCCATTGAATATTTTCAAACTGTTCTGAATGTCAGGTCCTAACAGAAAAGTTTCCTTGCTAACTAGTAAGGGTAGAAAATTCACACAGTCAGTCAGTGAACCTGGGGTGGGTGTGTGTGTGTGTGTGTGTGTGTGTGTGTGTGTGTGTGTGTGTGCCCAAACACATGGTCATGTCGAAAGTATAGATGGACTAAAAGATGTGTGTGTTTGTGTGTGTGTGTGTGTGTGTGTGTGTGTGTGTGTAGATGTCAGGGGATACCTTAGGTGCTGTTCCCTGTTGAGGGATCCACTCAAATCCAACATAACTCAAACACCATGTCAATGCACTTGACAAAAATTTATTGTAACCAAACCAATACTGATCAATCAGGGCCACAGAACACACAGAACAGATTTGGCAGCTTGAAGGTATGTTGTACAACATATTTAAATAATGAAACCATAAAGCAAGGGGGAGCAAGATGGGCTGCAACACTGTCCAATCATATTTTGATAAAATGTGTTGAACAAGGGAGTTTCCATTTATTAGGATAGGAGTAGGCTCCTCAGCCTGGAAAAATGAACTTAGTTTGACCTTGCCAGTAACATGGAAAAGTTGTCCCTGAGATGCCTGGGCTCTGACAATTTCCTCCTTACAAGTTGTCCAGAGATGTCTGGACTCAGACAACTGTCTCCTTACAACAGAATTCAGCTTTTCGGCCATTGGGAAGTCCCCCAGCTCCCCTAGGGCCTGGGACCTTGAATTTAGTTTCTCTCCATGATTAAAGGGAGTCTGAAATCAAAATGTTAGTACTTGAAATAAATTTCTTTTGCTTGCTTCCAGCATTCCTCAAGTGCCGTCCACTTGTCTTTTGAAATGTGGTCTTTTACTGGACTGGAACTCACTATGTAAGCTAGACTGGATGGTCAGGAACCTGCCTATCCCTGCCTCCCAGCTCTGGAATTAGAAAAACATACCATCACTTCTGGCTTTCAAGCATGGCTTCTGGGGATTGAACTCATGTTCCTCTGTGTCCCCATGCTTGAAAGACACTTTGCCAACTAAACTCTCTCTTCAGTCCCAGTAGACATGATCACTTGTGGGATAGATCAGTTCTTATGACCAGATAATGAAAAGGGGGTTCATTTGCC
The DNA here is from genome assembly GCF_030254825.1 of Meriones unguiculatus. NCBI lineage: Eukaryota > Metazoa > Chordata > Mammalia > Rodentia > Muridae > Meriones > Meriones unguiculatus. The sequence goes on along the minus strand of NC_083369.1, from coordinate 76,972,590 downwards.
AGTGTCAAATTATGCCAAAGCTGAGCAGCAACATGTGCCTATGGCATGAGATGGATTTCTTCTGTCTGCCAAGGCTGAAAATTAGACAAGCTTGCTGAGTAAGCCATGTCTCATTTCGTGAGTAGTAGTCCCAGTGGGTCCAGTCTCTGCAGCTGCCAGAGGAAACTGTCTTTTGCCAGCACCAGAAATACTACCTGCTTCTGTTGGAATTCAGGCTCCCTGGGTACCTCCTGGTCTTCCTAGTTGACATTACAGGCATGGGTAATCTGCTGCTTAAAGGAGCTATAGAATCTATTTGTATTAAAAAAAAAAAAACTATTTCCCCTCTGCTTTTCTATAAATGCTCTCTGATCATGGAATTCTATGGTTGCTTTTTAATATATCTTAATCTCAAAACAGTGTTTTGATAATGTGGGTCCCAAGATTGTAACTACTTGTCTGCTTTCTCTAGTTACCATTTATAACATGGTCCTATAACAATACATCTTCTGGCCACTATGGTGAGGTAGAGTTTTTTTTCTTCATCAATACTCAGTTGGTAGCATTGTTTTGGGGAAAATTATGACTTTAAACAACTAGAAGGATGATAGATAAAGGAATAGTCTTAACTATGTAAAGGGTGGTAAAAGCATAGCGCTAACCTAATGTTCAGTTCTGTCTAATAAAAGCCCTTGCTACTTGTTTCTACAGGGAGTTTGCTAGGACTGTGGTTTCTTGAGTCTGGGGTGGTGAGTCTGTCTCTTGGAAGACCTAGCTCTGGGTAGCTGCTGGTCTTTGTGCAAGTCATTGGAATTTTGATTTAGTCAAAGTTTTTTTATTGTTTCTGTAACAAATTTTAGAATGTTCTTAGAATCAAGGAAAGGCATTTTTGAATTGTAACCACTTGGAATTCAAGTTTACATTGATAACAATTTAGATACATCTTTTACCAGATTTTAGTACTTATTTTGTATTCCATCTTTGAGAATTGAATGCCAGCCTTTTCTTATGCCTGTTGTGCTGTGAAAGCAAATTCTTTCTCTGTGAGACTGTTCTCTGGAACATTATTGGTTTCTGAGCCTGTCTATGAATTATACAATTACACATAATCTCCAAGCTGTTGAATTTCTCACGTGCTCATTTAGATGACTATATGAGCTTGCCAGACTGCACATAGCTTTGTTTCTTATTTCAATATGTTTTAGTTCTTGCTATCCAGTTAGCTCCCAGACAGAGCACTGGTGGGACACAAGACTCTACTTTTCTTGTTCTTCTTGGGATAGCCTGCCACTGTCATTTTTGCATTTATCTCAGCATAAGGTGTTGTAGTTTTGGAACACTAAGGAATACAACCCTACTATAAGTACCAGTGACTTAAAGATTTACGGCCCTTTTCTACATGAACCCATGTCATCCATCTTGACCCATCACTTTGGCGGGAAACGTCTGCTCTCTTTATATTAACTCTGTTAGCTGTGCATTCAGGATATTCCTTGTCCAGAGAGATAGAAGTCATTATTAAAATACACAATGCATCTATGTGCTTTCTTTCCTTGCTTTGGTTTGCTAAAAATACATATGTGTTTCCCACAATGACATGTAAGCAGATTTTTTTTTCTGTTTTATTTTGTCCAGCTCAAAGCACTGTGCAGGTTGAATGTTTTAAACCAAGTGCTGCAGAATTAACCTGGTTGAAAATGTCCTTGGCATAATAGTTGTTGAAATATTTGCCTTTCATTTTAATGAATAATACTAGGCTGTCTTCCAGTGTGTTAATTCCTGTCCCGTCTCTAAAAAGAATACAAATATAACATTGTGTCTAAAATATTTCAGTATTTCTTTGACACAGATATATATTAACATGCCCCTTAATTATTACTGAAGTAAAACAAATCTCTTAGCTCATAAAAAAAAACCCACAAGATTCCAGTGCTTGGTTTTCTGAGACAGAGGCTAATATAGCTCAGGCTGGCCTTTAATTTGCTATGTAGCCAAGGATGACCTTGAACCTCTCATCTTCCTGCTTCCACCTCCTTGGAACTGGAATTACAGGTTTGCATCAGCATGCCCTGTTTTTGAGGTGCTGGGGATAAGACTCAGGGCTTCACACATGCTGGCCAAGCACAGTGCACAATACAATTCCTCAAGCTTCCATAAGAAGTACATATAGTGCATTATCAGGTTGGATTATTATAATAGATTGTTTAACACAAGGATGTCACAAGATCGCTTATGTTATAATCCTCTTGTAATAATGACAAATGTGACTAAAGCAAGGGATGCTTATTAGGAGGACATAAGTTGTTTGTGGCTTGTCATGCATGCCTTGAGAACAAAGGTGCATGATCCCTGGATAACATTGTGACATTTATATTGTTAAAAATAGTCGAGTCAAGCTTTTCTATACTCACAGAACTGCTCAAAATCATTTGCTTAGTCAGAACAGTGTACCCCTACGATCTTAGCATGTTAGAAGTAAAGTGAAGCATACCACAAATTCAAGGCCTGCCTAGAATTCAGAATGTGTTAATTACTTTTCTGTTCCTTTGTAAGTACCATTACCAAAAGCAACTTATGAGGGAAAAATATTTATTTTAGTGTATAGTTCCAAAGGAATAGAGTCCATAATGGAAAGGCATGGCAGTAGAGAGACATTATTTTATTCACACACATATTTTATTCATATTTATCCTGAAAAGAGCAGGATGTAGGGTGATGATATGAACCCTCAAAGCCCACCCTTAGTAAGGCTCTTTTTCCTAATTCACCTCTTAAAGGTTTCATGACTTCCCCAAAGAGTGCCACCAACTGGAAATTAAGAGTTCCGATACATAAGCCTATGCAGGACACTCGGCATTCAAACTACCACTTAGTGTGAGTTCCAGGTGAAGAAGACAACAAAAAAACTAGAGATAAAGATGATCTTTGGTTTAATGCAGCTTTTAAAATCAGCAAATGTGTGCAAAAATGATCGATGCTCAAATTCCCAAATGTGTAAATTCAATTGAGTTGTGTTCCTGTACGCTACTAACATAATATTCAGTTGAAGAAAGAGGAGAATCTTGATGAGAAAGCCAAGGGTGGTTTGGATAGTCCTGGACCAATCCAAAAGTCCTAGACACTGGTTGTGGCAGACCCACATGTCAACAAAACCACCATGCCCAAATGTAGAGCATGTTTGGAAATACTCTCCTGATCCTGTGGCTAGGAAGGTTGAACATGGTGTAGGTGAAGGGCTCCTGCCTATACCTGGGCTGTGAATTTTGGTGGCCAGAAGTGAAGATGGGCAACGTCTGATGCTATTGCTGAAACAGTTTTTAACCACTGTGAAGCTGATGACCTCGTGGCCCTCATATTTCACAGGATCTCCACTTTCTTTGCAAATGTGGACTGCCTTTTTCTAGTTTCTTGTCCTCTTAGTAATACAACTGTAGCTACTCTTCTCTGAAGTTGTCCAACTAGGTCCATTTCTTCATTTCCTTCTATGATATCCACCAAGATGGGAGGATTCACATCTGGAAAGGGGGAATGACAAAAGAATAAATGAAGACATTTGAGCCCAAGGTGTACAAAACACTAAAAGACAAAGGCCCACAAACCTGAGAACAAAACAATGGCTATGAAGCATGCCTTCCTATCATCTGTCTAGGGAAGGTTCATTTCTTCAAGTTTTATGAAACATCTCCTCTGATCATGCATGTCTACCATGTGTTTATCTGTCTCAAGTCTGCCTTAATCAGTAAGATTGTGAGTATACACTGGTGGAGGCCTTCTGCTCTGTGTACTGTCTGCACAACTGAGAATCTCTATAGATAGTACACTGGGATTTCCTCCCATTCCATGGTCTGGGCTACAGCTGTGAACAGAAGCCACACACTGGCATCTTGTAGTATCTGCCAAGCCTCAGTGCAAGGAAGGTTCTTTGGGCCTTCTCCAAAAATATTCAGGGAAATATAGCCTGGGTACCAAATAGAGTACCTCTGAGCTTTGATTTCCTCTTATATTCATTGTAGTTGGGTTTCCTAGTTTAAACTAATTTTATAATTTTTCCTAGTTTAAAACTAATTTTATAGTTTAGGACAGGTTTGTTAGTATCTGCCTTTAATCCCAGAACTCTAGAAGATAGAGACAGGCAGATATCTTTGAATTTGACATAGTCTACATGATGAGTTCAAGACCAACCAAGGCTACAGAGGAGACCATGTCAAAATAAAACTACCCAATGTTATAATCAGAAAAAGGGACTTGTTTAAAATATTGAAAAGTCATTAAGAACACCTCAGATAACTTTGCATGTCAATTATCATTTAGATTGTACAGAATAGTTCTTATTGCTTTAATTATGTGAAGGAATGAAGCTGTAGATCAGGAATATAGTGATTGCCTAGAACTCATACTCCATTTCTAGCACTGCAAAAAAAAAAAAAAAATCCCTGAACAACCTACATAGAGCATGACACCACACACTCATCTTCACAAATCTTCAGTGAGCACCAACTTTGTGTCAAGCTTGGGGGTAGAATCAACCCTTTTTCATATTTATAGAGGCAAAAAAATAGACTAGGCCTAGGTGTCCATCAACAGATGCTTGGATAATGAAAATGTATGATATTTTCTAGTTTCCTTTTTGTTGCTATGATAAAACACTCTGACCAAAAGCATCTTAGAGAATGCGAGGTTTATTTCAGTTTACATGTCATAATTTATCACTAAGGGGAGTCAAGGAAAGAAGTCAAGTAGGAACTTGAAGGCAGAAACCATGGAATAACACTTCTTGCTGGCTCCTTTACAGTTTCATGCTTAGCTAGCTTTCTAACACAACCCAGGACCACCTGCTCAGGGAATGGTGTACTGCACAGTGGCCTGGGCTCTCCAACATCAATTAACAATCAAGACAGACCCCTATAGACATACTCAAAGGGTGGTCTAATTGGGGCAAATTTCTCAATTGATGCATTCCTTATTTGACTCTAGACCCTGTTAAGTTGACCTAATAGTCAACTTAACAGGGCCTAGAGTCACAAGGGAATTTTATTCAGCTATGAATAAAAACAAAATTATGAAGCTTTCAGAAAAACAGATGGAAACTGGAAAAAAATATTGAGTGAGGAAACCAATGCCCATAAAAACTAATACCACATATTCTTATATATATATATATATATATATATATATATGGATCTTATCTTCTAATTTTTATTCATGTATACTTATATGATGGTGAATATATGTAGATGCCAGGAAACTTAGAGAGGGACTAATGGTGGGGGAACTTAAAGGGAGAGGGAAAGTAATATAGTACATGTGATATTAAAATGGAAATTTTTGAACAGGAAGCAAAGAGAGTAAACTCAAAATGGTACAAATCATTGTGCTCTCAAAACCCACTTCTAGTGACATCCGTTCTCCACCAAGGCCTTCTGAAATAAAATGACCAAATGCAGATCATATATTCAAATGCCAGAGATGATGAAGGATGTTTTAGCCAAACCACCACATTGCACTCCCTTGATCATGGGCTGGATCGATGGCAGACATTCATACAGGCAATATAACAATATAACATGAAATAAAACTAAAATAAAACATACACACACACACACATGCCTGAGTTCAAATCCTCATCATCCATATTTAAAAAAAAAATAATTGCAAGCCTTTCTCTGGATCTCTTACTCTCACTGTTGCAAGGTAAGATGACTTGAGACTACCACACAGATACACTTAAAGGCAAAAGTACTTTATTTCTGGCTGGCAGCTGCACAAGTAAATTACCCAAATCATGTAGCCCAAGACTTACAGCCATTTGTCTTTTATGCACAAAAACCATATCCTGGTTGTCACACTTCAGTTAGCTAGATGAAGAACTACAGAAGCTAAAAAGCAAGATTAGTACACTTAGGGACATTCCTAGAATTATGAACTAGGTCTTTGTTCCTGTTTTGTCAGGCTTTGTGGCTTACATGCTGAATTTTAAGGTCAGAATTGTGCCTCTAATATGGCATCAGTTGTGTTAAGGTTGTGAGGCCTGTTACCTCATGACTATGTCATAATTTAAAATGCATTTAATCCCACTTCAAAAGCCCTCATAGTCTTTCAGTCCCATGTGTTTAAAAGTTCCAAAGGCTAACATGTCTTGTGAGACTCTGGGTAATCTTTTAATTGCTAATGCCTGTAAAGAGAAAAAAAAAAGTCACAGACTTTCAACATACAGTGGCACAGAATATACATTGTCATTCTAAAAGGGGGAAACAGGGTCTTCCTTTTGGTGAAAAAACTACTGTACCAAAGCAAGGTTGAAAACCACCAGGACAACCCCCAAATCCTATTCCTTCATGTCTTATATCAAAGGGCTTAAATAGCTCTATCCCTCAGCTTTGCTAGCCTGCCTCTCTCTTGACCTGGTTTCAGCTTTTCTTGCCACATCTCCTATGACTGTCATCTTCAACATCTTGGGATCTTCAATGTAACTCTCTGGTTTCACTTCTACAGCTTCATAAAATTCTATCTTAAGACCTCCATGAAGGGTCTCTCCTGACACATGCTGGCCTCAGTGGCTCTCTAGACCCACAAAGGACAAATCCTATGACTCCTTTACTCATGTATGTTTCATGTCTCTAAAGCCAGTATCATATAGATGACTGCAAAGTTTAGCTGGCCTCTTGGGATGGAGCCTGGCCCCTTTGAGTCACATTTGTTTGTTGTTATTTTCTAGAAGCAGAAAATTCCATAGGCCTTTGCTTCTCACAAGTTGGAAGAAAAGCTGGGTGGAATCCTGGCCTATGGTCACCCTTTCCTTTTTTCACTGCACAGGCCTCACTTTAACTTTCTTACATATTTCAATGTGTGCCTTTGCTTTGATATTAAGCGTTCTGCTTCTCTTTCTCTTTAAGCTGTATTTGGTATTTCGTTCTACACCACTTGACCTTTTTTATTATAGAGCTGCATGATAACCACAGTGCCTTGAAATCACCTTTGACAAAGAAATTACTTCATTACTTTTTAATTTAGTCCCAGGAAAGTTCTTAGGATGAGGGCAGAAAGCAGCCACAATATTTACCAAAATGTAATAAGAATAATAAGAACCATCTCGATTGCAGTTGTTAATACTTTTCCTTTGAATCCTCTTTAAGTTGGTCCTCCAGAGTCCACATAGTTCTCAGCATTACCATCTTCAAGCTCCTACTAGGTGGGGTGGGCCCATAAAACTCTGCTCACAGCAGTCAACTACATTTATAGTCTGAAGTTCCAAAGTCTTTCACATTCAAAACAAAAACAAACAACAGAACAACAACAAACTCACATGGTCAGGTTCTTCACAGCATTACCCTACTCATGGTAGCAACTTTTGTCTTTGTTAGGGTTTCTTTTGCTGTGGTAAAACACCATGACCAGGGCAACTTATAAAGGAAGGAGTCATTTGGAGCTTACATTTCCAGAGGATTATGGTACATAATGGCAAGGACAGCAGGCAAGCAGACTTGGTGGCTAGGAATTGGAAATAAAGAGCTGAGGGCTCACATCTCTAACTGCAAGCAGAAATCAGAGAAAGAAAACTTAAAACAGCATAAGTCATTAAGATCCCAAGACTCACACCCAGTGACAAGCAAGACCACACTTCCTAAGCCTGTCCAAGTAGGGCTACTAACTGGGAACCAATTATTCAAACGTCAGAGTTGATGGGAGACATTTATCTCTCCAACTACTACAAATACCTTATCGGGAATGGGTTTTGATGACAGTTCAAGTTGATTTAAAAGCAAGTAGACAATGACTTCACAGGGATTCTGGAGCTCTTCATTGTGTTTGGAAAACATCTCTTGGTCTAGATCTGGTCACCTGGTAGCCAGTACTTAAGGAGGGGTAGAAATTAAGCTGATATGGTTACATAAAAATTCTTTTATTCTAAATTTTAACGGGGGCTAAAGTTAGAGCCTGCTAATATATTTTTGAGTTACAAACAGGGGACTTTACAGGGCCTGCTGGCTGCTAAGCAGACAGATCAGAGGGACTTGTTAAAGACTTGTTGAGAACTATTCCATGCTATTTGAAATGTTAGTTATATGCTGTATTAGTCAGGGTCTCTAAGGGAACAGAACTAATAGAATGCATGCATATTTATTAAAAGGAGATGGATTATAGTAGCTTGATCCAGGTAGTGCAACACTGGCTGTCCCCTGATGGAAAGGTTAAGAATCCAGTAGTTGTTCAGTTAATGAGAGTGAATATATCAGCAGTCCCAATCTGACACTAGAGTCCTAGGAATTCCTAGAGAGCTTCTGGTCTTCAGTCTACATTGGAATCCCAAAGAAATGGGATCTAATACCAGAGAGGAATGTGTTACCAATAAAATAGGTGAACTTGCCAGTGAGAGTGAGGGCAAGCAGGTAAAAAGCAAAAGCTTCCTTCTTCCATGTCCTTTTAAGTGGACTGACACCAGAACATATGGCCCAGACTTAGGATGGGTCTTCTATCTTCATACAATCAATAAACTTAAGAAATCCCTGATCATCATTCCACTTCACAAGTTGCTTACAGCCTGGAACCATGAGGCTCTATGAGATTTTGAGTACCATTCTTTTCAATACAAACCAAAAGGAGGTGTTTACTACCATTGGCAACAAATCTTTGCAGAAAAGGCTTCAGAGTAATTGGAAGATTTTAATCAAAGCTTAAAAGATGAAATCTGAGGAGCTAATCTTGTGAAACTGCAGGTTACAACAAAAGAGTAGACAAAGCTGAGAACTTGGACACTGCTTCCACTGTTCTCTTCATCAGTAACTCCAGGCTCAACCTTTCATATACCTTAGCTAATTTCCTTGTTCAACACTCCATCTGAAACCAGATCCTCCTCAAGCTGGAAATACTTGTAATATACATTTCTAACCTCAACATCATTATAACTATGATTCCATATTCTTCCAGAAGAAAGTTAATACTGGTGTCAAGTCTGAATTCTTTTCCTTCTCCTTGCATCACAAGGATGTCTCCACCATTGTCAAGGTACTTCTCCAGGACTTTCATCTCAACTGAGCTGCAGGAAACACTGTGCCATGCGAAGCATCTTGTAAAAGTAGCAGGGTTGTTCTGACCTCAGCCTCCATCTGCTTCCCACTTAACAGACCTGTTACAGCTTTCATCCACTCAGAGAACCAAGATGGAAAGCTAGCAGTACTTGGCTCATGTCACATGTTCAGTAACCAATATTTGCATAAAGAAGAAAACAACAAAAATATGTTTGTCATTTTCCAGTGGCTCATAATAGGAGATTTGCATGTAAATCAGATTGATGCCGAGGACCCAGAGATTTCTGACTAGTTCTGAGTGTGTCTCCAAGACTGTGATGAGAACCCTTGCAGCATTATGACCCTCTGACCTGTCCATTTAACAGCTGTATACCACCTGCCGCATGAGAAGCTAAATGTGAGATGCTGTTACCAGCCCTTCAGCCTTTGGCCTTTCCTCCTAGTTTCAGAGAGTTACCACCTCCTTCCTAGGCTCTGTTTGACTCAGCTGAAACATTTTCTCTGAGAAGGTGAGGTTTGTTCAGATTACTATCAAGTATACTGAAAAATATCTGGAGTTATATGAAAGAAAGTATTGTGACATCCTTGTAGTAACGAGTAAACTTCAGAAGGATCAGAAAGATGCAAAACATATCCGGGCACAGCTTTCAAGTGGTCAAGTTAAGAAATTAAAAAGGAGGCCCACTGACGGGAAGGCCCTTCAGGTGGTGTCACCCATAGACTATTTACAGCATTCAATGGTTCTGCGAGTACTGACTAAGTATCAACTAGGAGAACAACAGGAGATGATCCATGTGAAAATGGAAATTCTATTCTAAATGTAAGGTCCCAATAGACAGTAGCAGAGTATATAAGCAAAGATCAAATGGGCTAGAGGATGGTAAGTGCTGTGGTATAGACTAATAGAGCCAGGCCAAAGGGGTCCAGTGTGCCAGCATTCACTAGAGAGAGTAGAGTTGGCTCAGGGCACACTGATGCCAGAATCTAGTGTGGTATTTGAGCGAGAGCCTCCAACTGCACTTATGTGACACAGCTGCTGGAGCAGTGGGCAGAATCGCTGTCTGAGAGCTTTGAAACCTTTATCCTTGGGTTAGAGTCAGCTTTCAGGCTAGTTAATCCCTATCTGTCCCTACTAATCATGATTTCAAATAAGAAATTAATGTTCAAAACAATGAAGAATTTCTGCTTAAGCCTCTGAACTGATACTGATATGTGGAATGACATATCCCAAACTTCTGAGGACCGAGGATGGTACCTTTATTCTATATGTGGTTGTGGATTGTTCCTCAACTCTTTACCCAAATGTCTATACTTTATTTTCTCTATGAGCTGTGGAAGGTATGTGAAACCTCTATAGTTCCCAGATAGGTAATAATTCCTTATTTGAGAGATGATTCATTTGTTTGATTTAAATTTATGACTGAATTTTCATAGTTTATTTTTAAAAAAACATTCTTCACAACTTTGGGCAGCTTGAATCCAAACATAATCGAGTCGATATGCAGGACACTGTGATGATTCCTGTGAACATGGACCCTATGATGAGTGGTGTGAATGACTCAAGGTGTCAAGAGCTGCCTTGTTTACCAGGGAGCTGTCAGCCAAAACTAGAGAAGACCCAAGAGAGAACAAAGGGAGGGGCACAGGCATATGTGGATTCACTGTGAAACTCTCCTCAGAGCTGTGAGGTGAGACTTCTCCTGGGAGAAGACTTCCTCCTCCACCCCGGGGCTTCTGAGAATTCTCACCACAGGCTTTTGTGGAAACTTTAGTCCAATAAAGCCCCAGCTGCACTAACAGTGAAGGTAAAATATACAAAACAGGTGTGCTTCCATCAGTGTGGCCCTGCAGGCCACCATTAAAGGGGAATTTGTGGCCTAAAGCTCCTGGCTCCTGGCTCCCAGGCATAAGGATCTACTCTTCACATTTCTTATCAGTCACAGAAAGCACCATTAGGATGGGGGCTACAAGGATGGCTCTCTAGGGATCCTTCATGACAACCAAGAAAGTATGTCCTGAGACTCAGCCCCTATACCCTTAAGCATGCTCTGGTTTCTCCTATTTTACCCACATCATATGGAGGTCCTGTTATTAAACTGTGCCTGAAATCACAAGGGGGAAGGGGTCAGCTTAGCCTGTTGAATGATAAATATCACCATGCAGAAAACAAGCAAGCACTCAGATGCCCTGAGACGTGAAGCTGTGACATAGAAGCTGTCTTCTCATGGTTCAAATACTTTATGGCTATTAGCATTGTTCAGTGGTAGGTGGCTTCCTAACTGTGACACTGGATTCCATTCCCAGAGCCACAGGGAAAGAAGGCATTAAAAATATCTATGGTCACATGCAGCTGACTCTCCCGTAGTGAGCACCAGCTGTGTGTCAGGGTAGACAGTCAGCTGATTCTGGAGCCTCTCCCCTACAATTTTAATAGTTCTAAGGTTTTTTCCCAGGAATGAGTGGCTCTAAGTCCTTGACGCTGTCCCATTACCTCACAATAGGATACTGACATCTGACCACCTGATGTGCAGCTGCCCCTTGCTACTCATTTTTGTGTCTTTGTATTTGCTTGTTTGTTTTCTAGGCAGAGTTTCTCTGTGTAGCCTTGGCTGTCCTGGACTCTCTTTGTAGACCAGGCTGGACTTGAACTCAGAGAGATCTGCCTGCCTCTGCCTCCCTGAGCGCTGGGATTACTGGCATGCACGACCATGCCCCGGGCTTTTGCTGCTCTTAATATGTGGTCAATGATGTAAGGAAGAATACAGAAGTCACAAAATGTCCTCCTATTTAAGGTTATATGCATAAGTGAGCAAAGGGCCTTCTTTGAAGAGGTCACCTTCATTGTGAAGTCAGTAATGAGTAAGAAAGAACACTGGAGATTTGTAAGATAACAGGGTGTCTCCAAGAATGCCTTAAGCAAGGCATCTACATCAGACCAGCCTCTCACCCTCCCTGCCCCCACTCTAGGCCGCTTCCATTTGCTGGGGCACTAGAAACAAGAAGTTTCTAGGCCCCTCCCTACCCCTCCAAGGTTCCAAGTCCATATTTTGTTCTGGTCAGTTACTGTTTTATCTTAAATGCTTGTTTCTTAGACTCATATAACTATTGCTGCTGCTAGAGCCAAATGTTCATTTCATGATCTTCATGACCTCCTATCCCAGCTCAAATTTATCTTCTCCCAAGACACTCTTCACCGGAACCACATGGAGAGGCAGCAGGCTAGGACATTGACCACAGAAGTACTAGGGAAGGTGGTGACAGAGAGCCTAGAGGCTGCAACACAATAAGGAAAGTGAATAACGCTGTCCAGAAAGACTAAGGGACAATGTCCTCCCTAGTTATTCTGAGAGGGTTTGGCCATTATATGTTCTAGCACCTGCTCCTGATCTTCCTTTTGCAGAAATTTAGTAAAAACATTTCCCTTTCTGTAAAGGAAAAGAACACATGAAAGTTTATTGAAAATTCTGTATCTTATTGTGAATGCAAGAAAAGGTGTATGGCTGTTATGACCAGAATAGGTAACCAAGTTGGGACACCAAAAGAGCCCAAGTCCAACTTGTATAATTCCTAGTTTCCAACCCACCACCACAAACATAATTTAACACCCTCTACAACATGAACTTCAGGTAGTTACCAAGCTCTCTCTGCAAAGGCTCAGGGTCAATTTTTATTTATTTATTTATTTTTATCTCCTTAGCAAGTTCTCACCTATTCCAGGCTGATCGTGAACTCTGTAGCCATAGATCCTTCTGATCAATCAACCTAATAGGAATCTTTGGCAATGGTTTCTCCTGCACACAAGAGAGAATAATGCCAGAAACTTATATTGAGAACTGCCACATCCAGTTAGCAAGACCTTTCCAAGGAAAGCAGGACCAACCTGCCAGCCTTCAAGCTTTATTCCCACCTCACACTCACCTTAGCTGAGCAGGCTTTAGTTTCTAAAGGTGTGTTTTACAATTTCCTTATTCCCTTGCCTCCATAGTCGTTCATCCATTCATTCATTTTTGCCAACTTTATATACCTGGTGTCTAGTAACAATACAGCCATAATCCCTTGCAACCCTGCTCCTTCCTATAATCATGTGAGAATTTCCAAGTCACCCCGAGGTTCCATATGCCTCTACACAGAGCACTTCTGTGAAGGATTCCTGTTTGTCACAGAGTCAAATATTAATTATAGGACACGTATTTATGATATACATATATGTGTATGCTTAGAGAATTGATGTTATTTTGTTTTGCTTTTACTTTATGAACACCAGTGACTTCTGGTCACGGGGAAGAAAACAGCAGCTAGAGTTTTCTTTTTCTATTTTCTACTTGCCAAGGCCCCATAGTCTAAATCTTTGTCAGCATAAAAAATGCAAGTAAAAACCACGGCAATTGCACAGTGCATACAACAAAGCCATCCACGGCCTAGGTCAGGTGTGAGATGGAACACCCTGCTAAACTTCTCATGCAGGCTGCGTCATCTTCACTTTCTCCTCATCCACATTCATGACCTCTGCCAGCTCTTGTCTGTGCACAAAATAAAAAAGACAAGTATTTAATATTCCATATCAGGCAGAAAATGAACTACAGTTTTTATACTCTGTGCATGTTTTTAAATTTTCTATCTCCCCTGACACCTCTACAATTACACATTTCACTAATTCTGAGAGCATTGACTAATATCTTGAGTAGGCAAGTTGAGTTAATTACCGTTATTTTTGTATTCAGAGTAATTTCTGCTCAACATACTTCTACATGCAGCAGATTTTCACCTCCTAGTACATCATGTTGAGCACTAAGACCTAGGGAATGAATACACTTGGGATTCCTGAATTATTTGTAATACAACATTAACAGAGAAGTAGCCACCAAGTCAATACTTCTGTCTACCATTTTCTACAACACAGAAAAGAACATTCTGCTTTGTCTCTTTGGCAGAATAGATACTGTTTTTAGGCTTTACCATCTTATCACGCACATCCCCCTTTGTCTATTTTTAGTTTCTGTAGGCTCCGAACAATCAGACCTGGAGAATCAACTGCTGTTCTTTAATTGAAACATTAGTGAACAAATTTCTGAACAAAAAAGCTCATGTTTAGAAATTGTTCATTCTTCACAAACCATGCCATTAGGCTCTAAAAATAGGGAGAAAACTGAGGATTTAACTCTAAGCTCATATTTTCAGATGAAATAGTAATTTTAGAATAAGTGAAATTGACCCCCCAAATGGGAAAAAGCACAGAGGACATGCACAATCAGTCTTACCTGTTATTAATATCTTATATCAGTTCACTGCATTTACCAAAATTCACCAACCTATATAGTCATTTTGTTAACCTATGGTTTCTTGTTGTTGTTTTTCTATTTCCAAATGTAGGATTCTATTATACAGATAATTTGTTATTATATGTCATTTTTCTATGGACCATCACAATTTAACAAAGTATTTGTGAGGTCATATAGAATAACATTTTGCTGTGTTTTGTCTCCTGTTTCGATAATGATTGGACTGGAGACACAGGTTTGGGGACTATTGCACAGGTAAAACACCACTTAGTATACATTACCAAGACGACCTGTAGGCAACTCTTTCTCCAACCTCTTGGTAAGAAGATAAGCCTGGACAGTCCTCAACTGAGAAATAAGTTCTTTGCCTCCTTGCAACCAGGGTATCAATACAAAGTAATTAAACTCATTTTCTTTTTAAAGAATTTTCATTAAAATTAATTCAAAAATTTATTATATGTGTGGGTGATTTGCTTGCATGTATGTCTGCGCACACATACTGGTACTCATGAAGCCCAAAAGAGATGTTCAGTATTATGTTGACATTATTTCTCTTTCTTTTTTTCTAGTATTGATATTTTGATCTAGTCCTGTGAATCATGAATGTTATTAATGCTGTTTGAAATGGTAAATCATTTGCAGTAGAATTTGGTAGTTGTGGTGGTACACACCTTTTATAACTCCTTAGGTGGTTGAGACAAAAGAATTGCCATGAGTACAAGACCATCCTGGTTTATGCAGGTTCAAGCCAGCCTTGGCTATAGCAAGAACGCGCCTCATAAAACATTCATTTCTCACAGGTTCCCAAGAAAGGTCCAGAGTGTGTTTCTTACAACCACTTCAGATGACTTTGATGCATGCTAAAGTTGTAGAACACCCCCCATAGGGTTTCAACTTCAGCTTTCTGTAAACATTTCCTTCTGTTTTTACAGAGAGCAAATGCTGACAGTCTTCACGGAGGCAAAGATCCCTTTAGAATCCCTCTAGCTAAGCTGCTTTCTCTGTCTCTGAAGCTTGCTTGTAAACATTCTAGCCTGGGGGCCTCTCCCACCTGTTCCAACCTTCTTTCAACTTGTTTTCATCATCATCCCTTCCATTTTATGATCTTGAGAAGTTGAAACAAACGCTGACAACTACATAAAGAGACACATCAGATAGCCATACAACATACTCACCCATACAACAGCCACTTAAAATTAACAAATACGTTTATTCCTTCTGTTCCAGATATTTCCATGTTTTTGAGATATCATATATAAAACATCACTATGGTAAAAAGAAATTACCCTATCATATTCCAGCAGCAAGCACACTATTGCCATCATGAGTTTGTATTCTCAGAGCCCACTACATAGATTATATATACATATATGCCCACCCATAAGTATATGTATATCCACCCATATACATATCTATATCACTCAATAGTGTGTTAAATATTTTGCAAATGCTGTCTGTATAAGTGCTGTGCATTTACCTTTTAAATTAAAATCATGTTCTTAAGTTTTCTTCCTGCTGATAAGTGGCTTTTAGTTAATTCATTTTAAGGACTTTGGTTTTATTTTGTTAAATGAATATCTGTCTCCCATTCTGGTAAATGTCTAAGCCAAGTGCTAAATGTACATGTATCCTCTTTCTAGTGAATCTGCTTAACTTTTTCCACAGTCATATATGACTATGTCTTAAATTGTTAAGTCTTAGTGTGTTTACTGTTTCAAATTATTATATACAGCCAAACTTCATCCTTAATTTATGTAAAATGGAGTGAGGGGAGAGTCAGGAGTAAAACTGAGCATACAGAGTTAATTTCATAAATCTTAAGTGTATAGTTCAGAGTGGGGTTTTTTTTATGGGCAACACTTCCTTAAAACACCCACCCAAATCCAAACATTCAGTGTCCCCAACATTAGATTGCATAGTCTACCCTGCGTGCTCTTAATGTGCATTTGGCCTCACCCTGTCTTTTTCTTTCCATCTTTCTTCTTCTTCTTTTTTTTAATAAATCCTCCTGCTCTCTCTCTTTGTTTCAGTCTCTTTCTATGTAGGCCATGCTAGCTTGCAACTTGTAATCTGCTGTCTTGGCTTCACACATGATTGTATAATAGGTGTGTGTCTCAAGATCTGACTGGCTTCTCCTAGAATCACATCGACCCTTCTACTTCTGGCTCCATTGATCACTGTTATTGTGCCAAACTAATGTATGTTTTGTTAGAAGGATTCCTTCAACCTTTTAGAGTTTATCATCCTATAAGCATACTATACCTTATGAAATCATATATCTTTTTCAAAGAGTAAACTTCTGGATGTAGCAATTCCCTGCTCCATTCATTTTTGCTCATTCCCTGAATCGATTTTTCCCTAAAACTTTAAGTTGTCTAATGTTAAAATTATAAACTCCTTCTGATCTCTGTTTTTCAGTTTCCCACAACCATTTAAATTTTTTATGAATGCCTAAAATTGGCAAATAAATCTGTATGTATTTTTCTTAGATAATATGTTTTTTATACATATGGAAATCATTCTGCTATACATGAAGACAAATACTATACATACTTGGTCTCATAGTCTCATGTTGAACCTAGATTCATTAATGAATTTGTATGTACAGGTGTGTATGTGTGTGTATCTCATGCAATAAGAAAAGTGAGCAGGAAATTAAGAGATATTAAGAAATTGAAAGGAAGAGAAGATAGTGGAATCTATGTGATAGGAAAGCAGAAAGGAGACTGACCGTTTGGTAGACTGAATGAGTCCCACAGGAGGAGAATATAAGAGTGAATAAGCAGATGTAGGAAAAAACCCATCATGTCACACATTAATTAATTTAAAAGTTCTATTGTAATATGTAAGTGTAGTATGCATACATGTACAGACTTAGCTTATTAGACCATGTTATACAATTGTTTGCTTGTACTTATTCTTACTAACAAACTGAAATTTAGCATTCTTTTTGCCAATAATTAACTGAGTTACATGAAATAACTTTCTACTTTATTTATATGTTCCACTTTTACATACATGTAGAAGCATGTAGTATTCTTCCTTTTGTGTCAGAGTTATTCTCCTTACATGTCCTCCAGGATTATTTATATTGTAACCATCAGAAGTTTTGGGTTTATTTGGGGGATGGGGACAGGTTGTTTTTCTTATCTCTTATCTAATTTCCAAGACCAAGATTTTTGGTTACCATGTAAAAAATAAGTGGAGAGAGTGAGTTTCCTTGTATTACTCGGTATAGATGAAAGGCTTTAAGTTTTTAACACTATTTTTTTCCTTCAATTCTAGTCATGAACTTTGTCTCCTGTATCACAGAAATTTGTTTAATTAATAATTGTTTCTTATGATATATTCTGATTATGATTTCTCCTATACAAACTCCTCCCCACCCATCCCAATCCACACCATTTCTTTCTCTTATTAGAATACAAATAGGTATCAAATAGGCTAATATCCACATATAAGTGAGTACATAACTTTCATGTCTTTCTGGGTCTGTGTTACCTCACTCAGTATGATCTTTTCTAGTTCCACCCATTTGCCTGTAAATGGCATGTGGTTGTTTTTAGTATCAGAATAGTATGCTCTTGTGTAAATATAGTATGCTCTTGTGTAAATATATCACATTTTCTTCATTCATTCTTCAGTTGAGGAACATTTAGTTTTTTTGGTTTTTTTTTTTTTTTCTTTTGATTCTGGCTCTTACAAATAAGATTTCCATGGACATGGCTGAGCAAGTGCCCTTGTGGTATGGTGGAGCATCTCTTGGGTATATGCCCAGGAGTAGCATAGCTGTGTCTTGAGGTAGATAGTCCCATTTTTCTGATAACCCTTTAGGTTGGTTTCCACAGTGGTTGTGCATGTTAGGATGTCCAACAGTAATGGAAGAGTATTGCGCTTGCTCCACACCCTCACCAGCATGCTCTGTAACTTGAGTTTTTGATCTCAGCCTTTCTGACTGGTGAAAGATGGACACTCAATAATTTTGATTTGCATTTCTCTGGTGGCTAAGGATGCTGAACATTTCTTTCTTGTGTGTCTGTGTTTATTATATTTCAGTTTATTTACTTTATATCCCAAATATGCCCATCCCTCCTCTCCTTCCAGCTCCTTCCCCTGTCCCTGCCTTCTTCCTTCCCCTTTCCCCTTCCCTGCATCAAAGGGGAGCTCCCCCCCCTGTATTAACCCTCCCCATCATATTAAAGTCACTTCAGGGCTGAGCATATCCTTATCCCCTGAGGCAAGGCAAGTCATCCAGGTGGAAGTGATCAAAAGGCAGGCACTAGAGTCCACTTTAGAAAAAGCCCCATCCACTCCACTCACCAGGTGCCCATATAAAGACCAAGTTGCCCATCATCCGTATATGTGCAGGCGGCCTAAGCCAAGATCATGCATGCTCCTTATGCATGTCTCAGTCTCTGTAAGCCCCATGGGACTCAGCTAGTTGTCTCTGTTGGTCTTCTTGTGAGGTTCCTGTCCCCTCCAGGTCCTTCCATCTTTCCCCAAATACTTGCACGGGACACCCAGAGCGCCATCCCATGCTTGGCTGCAAGTCCCAGCATCTGTCTTTATCCACTGTTGGCTGGAGCCTCCCAGAGAACAGTCAAGTTAGGCTCCTTGTTTGCAAGCACAGCAGAGCATCATTGATAGTGTCAGGGGCTGGATCTCTACCATGGGGTGGGTCCCAGGTTGTGCCAGTTGTTGGCTGGACCTTCCCTCAATCTTTGTTCCCTGTTGCTTAAAAAAAATGCCATTTTTAATTTTTTTCCTTTTTTCCCCACTATTTATTCATTACATATCCCGATTGAGGCTCCCTCCCTCAAGTCCTCCCAGTCCCACTCCCATCACACTTCCCCCCTATTCCCTTGCCCTACTTTGCTGAAAGGGGGTATTCTCTTCCTTTGCCATCTGCACATAGACTATCAAGCCTCATCAGGACTGCCTGGATCTCATTCTTCTGTGGCCGGACAAGGCCACATCGCCAGGGAGAAGTGATCAGAGTGGGCAACTGAATTCATGACAGAGGCAGTCCCTGTTCCCCTTACTCAGGAAAGAACATGGAGTCTGGGCTGCCAATTGGCCACATCTGAGCAGGGGTTCTAAATCTTCTCCATGCATGGTCTTTGGTGGTGTGCATCATCTCTTCAGGAGCCCTTGGGCTCAGATCCTTTAGCTTTGTTGGTCTCCTTGTGAAGTTTCTGTCCCCTCCATGTCCCTCTAACCTTACCCCCCCTCTTCCTCCATATGACTCCCTGCTCTTTGCCTTAAGTTTGGCCATGAGCCTCAGCACCTGCTTCTATCCCATGTTTGGTGGACTCTTTCTATAGTAGGCTCCCATCTGTTTCCTCTCTTCTACCATTTCTGGTATCTATATAGGCAGGGCAGTGTGTGTGTGTGTGTGTGTGTGTGTGTGTGTGTGTGTGTGTGTGTGTGATGTAAGCACTGACCAAGAATCCACATGTGTTTGCTAAGTAATTTATTCACCAAGATCCTTGCACTTTCTCAGCAGGTACCCTGGCTTTCTTCACCGAACATCCAAGCAACTTAACCCTATGGCAACACAAGTACTAGACCATGACTACTGGGACCACTGATGGAGCCGAGGGATGACTGCCATTAAACTGCAAACAGCCAAAGCAAGGTGATAAGACCTGCAGAATACCTGAGCCTGTTGCTCACTAGCCCTCTAGTCCAGACTGCAGGTTACTGTGCCCCACAGCCTAGAGTCCTCTGAGGCACAAAACTCTTACACCACACTGAGCCCACTGAGCCTCAACCCAAGGGAAGGGACATATGACACCATATGCAGCAGCCTGAGAGTCAAGAAAATCAAGGGAAAGCTTCTGGATATAGCTAGAACTGAAACAGATGCTCTGGTGAAGTTTGGGGAACGAGAAATTGCCTTTTCCTTTGACACATAGTGTTCTTTCCTATGCTGCTCTGAATTTTCAGTCCCTGGAATCTTCTTTCCAGTGTACTTGGGCCACTGACACATTGATCCTTCACTCTCGCCTCTATTTCTGTCTTTCTCTACAATTTTACTTCTCACCAGATGTGAATGACTCTCATTCCTAGAATGTGGTGATTATATTTGTAGAGGTAAATACATTTAAAACATTGCCCAGACCTTACTCAGGACCAGAGGCCCCAAGCAGCAGCAGCAGCAGCAGCAGCAGCAGCAGCAGCAGCAGCAGCAGCAGCAGCAAGCTGAGTGGCGGTGGTGTTTGTTTTAGTTAGGGTTTCTATTGCTAAGATAAAACACCATAACCAAAGCAATTTGAGGACAAAATGGCTTCTCTCAGCTTACAGTTGTACATCAGAATTCATCACTGAGGATGTCGGGGCAGAAACATAAACAGGACAGGAAACTGGGGGCAGAAGCTGATACAGAGAACATGCAGGAGTGGTGTTTACTGGCTTGCTCCACACGCCTTTCTCAGCATTGCTCTTGTGGCACCTAGGATCAGCAGCCCAGGGGTGGAACTGTCTACATTGACCCGGGCCCTCCCATATCAATCATTTTTAATATATTTTTTTATTTATAACAATTTATTCACTTTGTATCCCAGCTGTAGCCCCACCTTCATCCTCTACCAATCCTGCCCTTCCTCCCTCATTTCTTCCCACTCTGCTTTCCCAGTCAACTGATAGTGGAGGACCTCCTCCCCTTCCATCTATCCCTAGCCTATCAGGTCTCATCAGAACTGCCTGCATTGTCCTCCTCTGTGGCCTGGTAAGGCTTTTCACCCTTCATAGGTAAGTGACCAAAGAGCTAGCCAATGAGTTCATTTCAGAGACAACCCCTGCTCCCTTTATTAGGGAGCCCATTTGGAGACTGAGCTGCCACAGGGAGGACCTTTGTGCAAGGGTCCAGGTTATTTTCATGAACATACCTTGGTTGGAGTATCAGTCTCAGAAAAGAAAATAGGCTTAGAATTTTTTGGTTCTGTTGTTCTCCTTGGATATCTCTAAACCCTTCCAGGTCTTTCTATCTCCCCCTTCCTTCATAAGATTCCCTGCACTTTGCCCAAAGTTTGGATATGATTCTCAGCATGTGCTTTAGTATACTGCTTGGTAGAGTCTTCCAGAGGCCCTCTGTGGTAGGCTCCTGTCTTCTTACTTATTATCAACTTCTTCCAATGTCTATCCCATTTGCTTTTCTGAATGAATATGGAGCATCTTACCAAGGGTCCTCCTTCTTGCATAACTTATTTAGGTATACAGATTTTAGTATGATTATCCTATATTATATTTCTAATATCCACCTATAAGTGAGTATATACCATGTGTGTCTTTCTGCTTCTGGGATACCTGACTCAGGATGATCTTTTCTAGTTCCCACCATATGCCTGCAAATTTCATGATTTCTTGTTTTTAATTGTTGAGTAATATTCCACTGTGTAAAAGTATAACAATTTCTGTATCCATTTCTCACTCGAAGGACATCTGGGTTGTTTCCAGATTCTGGCTATTCCGAATAAAGCTGCTATGAACATGGTTGAGCAAATGTCCTTGTTGTGGACACTAGCATCTTTTAGATATAGGCCTAAGAGTAGTATAGCTGGATCTTGAGGAAGTGCTATGCCCAATTGTCGGAGAAAGAACCAAATTGATTTCTAAATTGGTTGTAGAATTTTACATTCCCACCACCAACGGAGGAGGGTTTCACTTTCTCCACATCCTCTCCAGCATGTGTTGTTACTTGAGTTCTTGGTCTTAGCCATTCTGATGGGTGTAAGATGAAATCTCAAGTTTGTTATGATTTGCATTTTCCTGCCTTGAGCTCCTTGGCACAGGAGACAACTTCCTGAATAGAACACCAACAGAATAGGCTCTAAGATCAACAATCAATAAATGGGACCTCATGAAACTGAAAATTATCTGTAAAGCAAAGGACACTGTGGTGAGAACAAAACAGCCTACAGACTGGGAAAGGATCTTCACCAACCCTATATCTGACAGAGGGCGAATATCCAGAATATATTGAGAAGTCACAAAGTTAAACAGCAAAAAATCAAGTAATCCAATTAAAACATGGGGTACAGAGCTAAACAGAGAATTCTCAATAGAGGAATATCGAATGGCAGAGAAACCACATCAATCATTAATAAAGAAAATGCAAAGGAGGAAATCATGAAATTTGCAGGCAAATGGTGGGATCTAGAAAAGATCATTCTGAGTGAAATATCCCAGAAGGAGAAAGACAAACATGGGATATACTCACTTATATAGATCTATAAGATATGATAAACATAATGAAATCTATACACCTAAAAAAGATAATCAATTGAGTGGACATGGGGTAAGATGATCAATCCTCATTTAGAAAGACAGATGGGATGTGCATTGAACGTATGACAGGAGTCTACTGAGCGCATCTGAAAGACTCTAACTAGCAGTGTTTTCAAAGCAAAGACTCATGACCAAACCTTTGGCAGAGTACAGGGAATCATAAGAAAGAAGGGGAGTTAGTCTGATGGGGAAAGGATAGGAGCTCCACAAGGACCAAATATATCTGGGCACAGGGTCTTTTCTGAGACTGACATTCAACCAAGGACCATGTATGGATATAACCTAGAACCTCCACTCAGATGTAGCCTGTGGTAGCTCAGTAACCAATTGGTTTCCCAAAGTGAGGGGAACAGGGACTATTTCTAACAGGAACTCAATGACTGGCTCTTTGGTCTCCCCACCCCCGAAGGGAGGAGCAGTCCTGTTAGGCCACAGAGGAGAGCTTTGCAGCCAGTCCTGAAGATACCTGATAAAACAGGATCAGATGAATGGGGAGGAGGTCCCCCCTATCAGTGGACTTGGAAAGGGGCACGGTGGAGATGAGGGAGGGAGGGAGGGACTGGGAGGGAATGAGGGATCGGGACATGGCTGGGATACAGAGTTAATAAAATGTAACTGATAAAAAATAAATAAATAAATAAATAAATTAAAAAAAAAATAAATATTCCTACAGAACAAGAAAATTTGAACATAGGGAACTTCCCAGAGACTCATACTCCAACCAAGGACTATTCATAGAGACAACCTAGAACCCTGATAATGCAGCCACTTCTTATGAGAACTGATAGACTAAGATCAGAAAGAAGGAGAGGAGGACCTCCCCTATCAGTGGACTTGGGGAGGGGCATGCATGTAGAAAGGGGGGGGAGGGTGGGACTGGGAGGGGAGGAGGGAGGGGCTAATGGGGGGATACAAAATGAATAAAGTGTAATTAATAAAAAAAAATATTCCTACAACTGAAAAAAAAAAAAAAAAAAAAAAAAAGAAAATGCACTAATGCTTGCCCACAAGGCAATCTGGTAGGGAGATGTTCTTAGTTGAGGTTCCTTTTTCTTTTTTTCTTTTTTTAAAAGAAGAAAATTTGAATTATTTTACATCTGACAAAAATTCATAATTGCAAAATATAATAGCCAGAACTCAAATCCAATTTTTAATTATACTTTATTTACTTTGTATCCACCCTCTAGTTCCCTCCCTCCTCCCCTCCCAATCCCTCCCTTTCTTCCCCTTCTCCACACACTCCCCTCCCCAAGTCCACTGGTAGGGGAGGGGTTCTTTTTCTTCCTTCTGATCCTAGTCTGTTCCTGGAATACTTGTGTGAAAGTACAAATAACTAAAATGTACTCATAGTAAACCCAATGATAAATGCTTTCAAATATCACCCCTCAGGAGAGTGAATTAGATTTGCTTAATGTGATTCATATGAACATATTACATAAAATGAGTGATATGGAAATAGAATCGTTTTGTCTTTCAATATCACAATAAAGACCCTTTCAGATGAAGAAGAAGAAGAAGAAGAAGAAGAGAAAGAAGAAGAAGAAAGAAGAAGAAGAAGAAGAAGAAGAAGAAGAAGAAGAAAGAAAGAAGAAAAAGAAAAAGAAAATGTGTATTTAGGACTCATAGTTCCAGAGGGCTAGAATGGCCTACATTGCAGGGAGTATGGCAGAATTCAGACAGGTATGATGCAAGAACAGTAGCCAAGAGCTTACATTCTTATCCAGAAAAATAAGGCAGAAAGAAAGCAAACAGCGAATAGTGTGAGCTTTTGAAACCTCAAAGCCCACCCCCAGTAACACATTTCCTTCTATAAGGCCACACATCCTAATCCTTCTCAAATACTTCCACCAACTGGGGGCCAAGCATTTAAATATATGAGCCTGTTTGAGCTAGTCTCATTCAAACCATCATATAAACAGAAGCAGATATTCTAGTAAGTTGTTAGAAGTGGTTTAGTGAGCTCATTCTGGTAGCATATTTACACACTGCACCATATCTGCTTGACACAGTATGTATTCTTTTTGAGCTAGTTTTAATAAACAACAACAACCAACGCAATCTACAGATTCAATGTAATTCCCATCAAATACCAACATAATTCTTTACAGAACTTGAAAGAGCAATTCTCAACCTCATTTAGAAACACAAAAGCCCAGAATTGCTAAAACAGTCCTGTACAACAACAGATCTTCTGGAGGTATCTCCATCTCTGACCTCAAGTTGTACTATAGACCAACAGTAACAAAAACCGCATGGTACTAGCATAGAAACAGAATGGTGTATCAATGGAAACAAATAGAAGACTCAGAAATAAACCCACACATCTTCTGAAACTTAATTTTTGACAGAGAAGCCAAAAACCATACAATGGAAAAAAGACAACATCTTCAACAAATGGTGCTGGTATAACTGGCTGTTTACACGTAGAAAAATCAAATATGTCCATGTTTATGGCCCTGCCCAAAAGTAAAGTCTAAGTAGATCAAAGACCTCAACATAAAAACAAGACACACTACATCTGGTAGAAGAAAAAGTGGGGATGACAGTTGAACTCATTGGCACAGGAAAAAACTTCTTGAACAAAACACCAACAGTACAGGCTCTAAGCTCAACAATCAATAAATAGGACCTCATGAAACTGAAAAGTTACTGTAAAGCCAAGGACACTGTCACCAGAACAAAACAACAGCCTACAGACTGGGAAAGGATCTTTACCAACTCTATATCTGACAGAAGACTAGTATAAAGAATATCTAAAGAACTCAAGAAATTAAATACCAACAAAACAAATAACTCAATTTAAAAATGAGGTATAGAGCTAAACAGAGATTTCTTTATAGAGGAATATCAAATGGCAGAGAAACACTTAAAGAAATGCTCAACGTCCTTAGTTATCTAAGAAATGCAAATCATAACAACCCTGAGATTCCACCTCATACCCATCAGAATGGCTAAGATCAAAAACTCAAGGGATGACACATGCTGGAGAGAATGTGGAGAAAGGGGAACCCTCCTCTGTTGGTGGTGGGAATGTAAATTTGTACAACCACTTTGGAAATCAATTTGGAACTTTTTCAGAAAATTAAGAATAGAGCTGCCACACTATGGACCCTAATGAGCCTACTGATGGGCTCAATCAACAAGGGAAACAAGAATATTGTCTTTAGAAGATTCTTTACTCCGATGGCCAGGAAATAGGGTTCCAGGTGACTGAGCTGTTTTCCTCTTGCCTGGCCCACTTATTGAATGAGTCCATCAGATCATTACAGACGGCAGCTATTATTGATTGTGACCTGGTAAGGTCATGCCTTTTTTCCCCCTTTCTTTTTCCTTCTCCTTCTCCCTTCCCTCCCCCATCCTCCTCCTACCTCAAGATCCAGCTATACCACTCCTAGGCATATATCCAAAATATACTCAAGCACACAAGGACATTTGCTCAACCATGTTCATAGCAGCTTTATTCGTAATAGCCAGAATCTGGGAAAAACCCAGATGTCCCTCAATTGAAGAATGGATACAGAAATTGTGCTACACTTACACAATGGAATACTACTCAATAATTAAAAACAAGTAAATCATGAAATTTGTGTGAACTAGAAAAGATCTTCTTGAGTGAGGTATCCCAGAAGCAGAAAGGCACATATAGTATACTCTTTCTTAAGTGGATATTAGCCATATTATAAGATAAACATACTAAAATCTATAGTCTTAAAGAAGCTAAACAACGAGTGCCCTAGGGAAGAGGCTGAAACCTCACTCAGAAGGGCAAAAAGGATAGACATCGGAAGTAGAAGACAGGAACAGGACAGGAGCCTTCCACAGGGTCCTCTGAACGACTCTACTCATCAGGGTATCGAAGGAGTTACTGAGACTCATAGCCAAACTTTGGGCAGAGTGCAGGAAAGCATAAGGAAGAAGAGGGGGATAAAAAGATCTGGAGGGGACAGGAACTCCACAAGGAGACCAACAGAACCAATCAAGGATCATGCATACACAGAAACTAGACCCCCGGCTCAGAGGAACCTCATAGGCTGCTCAGTTTCCAACTAGTTTCTGTAGAAAGGGCAGCAGGGGCTGTGTCTGACATGAACTCAGCATTTGTCTCTTTAATCACCTCACTCTGGGTGGTGCAGCCTTGCCAGGCAACAGAGGAACGCAATGCACAGAGCCTTAATGGGACCTGATAAGGTAAGGTCAGATAGAATGGGATGAGGACCTCTCCTATCAGTAGACTAGGGGAGAGGCATAAGGGGAAAAGAAGGATGGCAGGTAGGACTGGGAGGAGAGGAGGAAGGGGGCTACTACCACATTACAAAGTGAATAAATTGTAATGAATAAATAAATAAATTCTCAAAAAAATGTATTTGGTGTGGCTACTATTCTAAAGCTTGATGCAGGTCTTAGGAACACTTGTACTTCAATATCTGAAGGGGGTATATTTATATTAATTCTCCATGTTTAGAAAATAATTACATTATTACCAGATTTCATGAGTAAGAGTAGAAAGTGGGTGAGAGGTGCAAGAGCTTCAGTGTTTGACTCTCTCTGCCTTGATATGTCTGATGCTTTGCATCATTAAGAAACACAATGATCAGTTTTCAAACACTACCGTGGCCAGGCAGGTAACAAAATGAGAGGAGCAAGCAGAGTGGGGACTGTGACAACCTGGAAAAGAAGGTGCCTCTTCCCTAGGGACAGCCAAAGCCTATGGGCAGCTCCTGGATATGAGCACTGGGATATGACACTGTCAGCTGTTTCCATTTTAAAAGCTTAGTCCCAAATCAGAGTGTTGTATGAAACATTTGACAACAGTTCTAACATACTTCTGATGGAATTTTGTCAGCCATCTAAATGAGTTCAGAAAAACTCACAACACATTCAACTCATGTTGTTGACATCAACCTTAAGCCATCTTCATTCTTGAGAACAGAACAATATGATTTAAAGCATCTCAAAACCCAACAACCCTAACATGCTTTTGCTTTGTCCTGATTGTCTTCACTATAAGCCTCCTCCCACATGTATTCTGCTCTTTGTCCTCCATCTCTGCCTAAAGTATCTCCAATGGACTTTTTCAAACGTATGGTTGCAAACTTTAAGTACAAAGGCCCCACAAGTGTACAAGGCAGTAGGTGTCAAAGTAAAGATCTTGCCACTATCTGATAAGGTGGGTTACAGCAACTCTAGTTCTCCAGTCTCTGGGACCCTGGGGGTCATGTTTACCCTGATCTTGTACTGTGAGAGGAATCCTACCTGTAAAACAATCATCCTTGACCCATAACTTAGATGCCTTCTGTTTGTTTTTCAGGGCTGTATCCATGCATGTCTGTCAGAATTGTTTCTCCGTATACTATATCCTGCCCATCAGAGCTGGGTGGCCTTTGCCTATTCAGTAGGTATATTTAGAGTGTCCGAAAGGGGAATGCAGGCATATAATCTGATGATATGACCACTCCATGGTAAAGTTAAGGAAGAGGAATTAATTGTAGATGAGAGAGACAGACAGACAGACAGACAGACAGACAGAGACAGTCAGAGGCATCTGGCAGAGTCCAAAGCAGAGAGAGAAAGAAATACAGTAAACATGGCTAGCAGACTGGACATAGATATCTGTGAGAGAAGAGACGGGAGAACAGCAGGGGGCCTGAGAAGAGAAAAGACTTAGTAAGAGAAGCAGGAACAGAGTATGGAGAACATATTGTGAGAAAAACAGGGTTATAAGGAGAAAGAGTAGCAGGCATGAGCTAAAGGGGGTTAGAACCAGGGAGGACATAAGGAGTAGGCTGTTAGCATGGGCTTTGAGCTGTGTAACAGGTACTTGTGATACTAAGGGAGCCTGGAGGTCAGCATGAACTTTGATATGGCGATAGGCGCCACAGGTAGCACATACCTTTAGCTCATACTTTCTGCCGGAGGTAAAGGAAATGACTCTTTTGGCAGACAGAAACCAGGTTCATAAGTTCCTGAGGAATGCTGGCCTTTTTCAAAATGTCAGAAGTCCTCCTTTAGTCTAAGATGAGCTCATTTCTGGACATTTGGACTGCCTTTTGCAGTTGGAGCATTGGAGTCTCCTTTGGACCTGACAGTAGGGAACAGCTGTGTGGTTCCTCTGTTATTAGAAACTTAAGGAAAGTAGTGATGAGAACTGTCGGGGGAAGTAGCTGGCCCAGTGGGATATTACCACCCTACATTTCTATCTATGGAAGTAACATAATTTAGTGCTAGGGCTAACTCCAGGTACCTGAGTGATGCATAGACAGACTGCTAAGATAAAAAACAAAGAATGACATGTGACTCAGAACCTGAGCAGTCTTTCTCTACCACCCTAATCCTTCTCTTCTGTGGAATGGCACTTGTTTCATTTCATCCACACCTATAAATGCATCACTCAGTCCCACTCAGCAAGCCAATCCTGGGACTACGGATCGAGGAGAATATAGGATCGCCTATGGGACTGGAGAAGGAAAGGGCCATGTCTCAAAAAAATAAAAAAATAAATAAAAAAATAAATGTGTCTCAGTCCTGAATCCACACAAGAAACTCACAGAGGTGTGTCATGATGGCTACTGAGAGACAGGAGTACTTAGGGTGATAAGTCGTGTATCTCCAGATAGCTTTCATGCCTCAGTTTCATCATCTGCTGGGAATACATGCATTCATTAATATCTGCTACCTACAAATGTCATGGTGGTTGATGGGAATCTGACACTTGCTTCAAGGAAGTTGTCCCAGGAAAATGAGGAGTAAGAGGTGCATTCTGCCTCTGTCTGAGTCACAGAGCCCTCTGGTATTGCCTGGAAGTCCTGGTGACCTGGGTTCCCATAGGTGCTTTCAGCTACCTGGAGACAAGTTTGCAACCAGAGACAAGTTATGAGTAGACAAGGAAAAGAACTTTTACTAGGTTTAAGGTCACAACACCAGGAATGGGTCTCCCCACAGATGAACCAACAACCTAAGAAGTCTGCTTACATTACCTATAAAGAAATATTTTGCCTAATCTCGGATATTTGTGAAGGGAACCTTGCATCTTATCACCAATTGCAACTATGGAAGCTTGTGTTCAGACTCCTCCCAGCTTTGCTCCTAAAGACTGTTTTAAATACCAGACACAGCAGGCCCTCTTCTAGGCCTGCAGGGGAATGCCTTCCCCTCTGTCTAGGTGAAAATGCTTTCAGGCTCATCTGGAGTTAGTAGCACAAAATGTTGTTCATGCCTGGATGAGCCATGCCTACAAAAGAGAGGACAATCAGGTGTGATCTTCTTGTAGTTTTGTCAAAAAGTCCCTAGAGTATAAAAGTCTACTGATCTTGGCATGTGGACAGTGTGATTGGCTGATGACCAGAGCTTTGCTCAAAGGATCCAGGAGAGCAAGGCAGAATAGGGCATCCACTACTTAGGGAGTCAGTTTGCTGCATCTGTAGTATCTTTGCTTGTTTGAAGGAAATAGACGTCAACATAAATTTAAAGAATTTATCTTTAACATTATTAATGATCTTTCAATAGATTTTAACAGTACGTTATTAGTGCTTTACATGTTCCCAGTGCCATGGGGAGATGTAGGGTTTCTTTGAGCTGTGTCATGTATGACAAAGCCTTGCTCTCCTGTTCACCTGTCATAGTGGGATACTCTCCATCCCTGGTCAGTCTTTACACTGAATCTATGCCTAGCTACAGGGACTTGTTGCTTCTTGGGAAATTTCTTCCCAATGAAGTAGCTTCTGTGGTGCCATAGGAGATGGGAGGTACCCAGATGGGTTCTCAATATCCCCAGGCTTGGGAATGATAAAAGAGCATCCATCTCATAGCCATGATGCTTCATTGAAGAGAGATACTAAAAAGGGCACCCTGGGTATAAGCACAGATATTTGAGCCAAGCATCCTACATAGCTTTAAACGCTGCCAATGTCTGACATCCTGGACTTGGATGGCCAATGGCCTTGAACTCCTCACCTCCACATAATGTCTTCTGCTTAGGACCTATAAATAAGCATTGGGTGGACTCCATCACAGCTAGGGGACTAACCCAAACCGGTGTAGCACTTAATAGGTAGGTCAGGGAGAAGTGGATGACAATTATACAATCCTACTGTGGGTCTAAAGAGGCTGCCTAAACAAGTCACAGGGCTGGAAGCAATGGATGTGGATTAAAATCGCAAAATGTACCTTTGTTCATGATGTCCTGGAGCTAGTAGAGGTTGACTGTCAAGACTAAACTTGGTAGTCAACCTGACAACATCTGGAATCAACTAAAACCCAAGCATCTGGTTAGATTGATGAGGGATTCTCTTGATTGGATCATTTAAGTCTGGGCCACACTTTCTGGTGTCAGCCTGAACAAAAGGACATAGAAGAGAGTGGTTGCTTTTTGCTTGCTTACTCTCATTCTCAGGGACGAGTTCATCTACACTGTTGCTGAGGAACCCTTGATGGTGTTCAGAACTACTTCTTAATTCCCAGAGACTGAAGAGCAGCAGTTCTTTAGGACGCCTCCCACATTCTAGCACCTGATTATTATAACAAAATACCCAGATAAAAGCAACTTGAAGACAGGTTTGTTTGGGGTCATGCATCCAAGAAGCCCATCGTGAAAAGACATGATGGGAAGCACTCAAAGCAGCTGATCACATTGCAGGAAGAAAAGCCTGATGAATGCTTGTTCTCAGTTCACTGCCTCTTTATTTGTTTAGCTCAGGACCACAACTTATGGAACTGCGTCACCCACAGTTGAAGTGGGTCTTCCCACATCAGTTAACTTAATTTATGCAATCCCTGTGGTAGCTGGAGTGAGAAATGTCCCTGGGGGCAAGGCCATTTAAATACTTGGTCCCCAGTTGGAGGTGCTACTTAAGATGTGCCCTTTCTGGAGAAAGTATGTCACTGAGGTTGGGCTTTGAAAGGAGAAAGCCTCACCTGCTTCTATTTTGCTCTCTCTGCTTCATGCTTGAGGTTTGGAGATGGGAATTCTCAGCTTCCTGCTCCAACAACTGTGCCTTTGCTCTGCCATCATAGACTCTTATCCCCTTTGAATTGGAAGCCTCTCAGGAGCTGACGATGTCCCAAGTGAATATGCATTATTGACATGAGGATGATCTGTCATGGACCTCAGTGCCTCAGACCCATGGTAAACCATAAGGCCTTCTTCCTGTAGCCCTAGTATGGGTGTGGACAGTGTGTAGAAAAGCACAGCTTCCATCTCTCAGATGACTGGAGCCTGAGACTATTCCCCTACAGAGCTCCCATCCTGAGATTTGTTAATCTTCCTCCTCCTTGAGACTGTGTGAAATGAGTATGCTGAGTTTCACTGGCTGCTGCTGCTGGTAGTGTGTCTCCACCAGAGTCTTCAACCCACTCAATCCCACGTTTTTGCTATGTGTCTGTGATTTCTTCATTCCATGTCATCCCAGTCAGGTCAATCCCAAAACCATGCAGATTATAACCTAAGCCAAAATTAATTATTTTTAAGGTGCTCTGGGCTTGATGTTTTGTCACAGCATTAGAGAAATAGCCAACACATACTCTTACAGGTATGTCCAGAGACCAAACCTCCTTGGGTAGTTGTAGATGGTGGGAGGCTGACAGTATTACCTGTCACACTATGTTAACACTCTTGGATTCAACCCAGTCACACTATTAGCCAGGGTGCACTCTCAGCCTAGAGCTTTCCACATCCCTCAGTACTTTACTTGCTCCCAGACACGCTGTAGGACCACTGCTAACTGCAAGCCCAGGTCCAGCATTGGACAGGCCCATACTACACAGAGGTCCTGGTTAGGCAAAGGAAACAGACCAGCCTCTCCCTAAGAGTGAGCAGGTGTTAAACTGTGTTTAAAATTGCTATTAGTTTTAATGATAAGTTCTTTAGTATTCTCTTTGTGAGTACTCTTCCTAGTGGTCAGCAAGGAGACTGGGACTAGGGCAATTTGACTCCCTCTTGCTACCCAAGCTGCCCTGAGCCCAGGGACATCTGTTTAGCATCCACCAAATTATCCTAAAGCTTGCACCAGCTATCTCAAATATTCTACAGAATTCCTGACACAATTACAAAGACCCCTATCTGATTGCCCCATCTCCCAAAGGCACAGACCCAGGTGGGGTTATTTGAAGCACTTACTAGCAGGCACTTTATAATTACAAGCTTGAATTGGTCAATTCCACCTTTGCTCTGGGGGGAGGTTTAACCCTGCTTGGCGGCAAGGTCATGACATGGGTCAAAAATACAAGCTTTAGGGACTGTAACTAGTGCTATATACTAAGCCATGATTAATTACATAAATGGCTGTGGTTGGCTCAAATCCCCCCTTTGGAATTTTGTTTAAGCAGGTTACACTGAGGCTCTGTTCCCGAGTCATCTGGAGACAATCTTGTGCTTCCTTCTTTGTTGTTTCCTGTGTTTGAAAGTAGATCTTATAATGACCTTTCTGGATGCAGTGAGCATTTCTTGCCTAACCGGAAGGGAATCAGGCTGTGTTAAAAACACAAAGAAATCAGAGTAAGAAATGTCTCAGAAGTAAGGACATGGTGGCCTTTGAAGGACCATCTTGACAGCTGAGTAAGTAACCACCATTGGTGATGGCACTAGCTGTATTTTGATGATGTACTCATTTAGTTTGTTAACTGACTTTTAAGATGACACAGATTTTTTTGCAGTGATTTATTTTTATTTATATTCTTATAAAGTATAGTTTATTCACTTTTTTATCCCACCTGTAGCTCCCTCCCTCCTCCCTTGCCAGGCCCACCCTCCCTCTCTCTTCTCTACCCATGCCCCTCCCCCAGTCCACTGATAAGGGAGGTCCTCCTCCCCTTCCTTCTGATCCTAGTCTATCAGGTCTCATCAGGAGTAGCTGCATTGTCTTCCTCTGAGGCCTGGTAAGACTGCTCCTCCCTCATGGGGAGGTGATCAAAGAGCAGGCCAATCAGTTCATATCTGAGACAGTCCCTGTTCCCATTACTATGGGGGACCAAGTTGGACACAAAACTGCCATGGGCTACATCTGTGCAGGGGTTCTAAGTTATCTCCATGAATGGTCCTTGGTTGGAGTATCAGTCTCAGAAAAGACCCCTGTGCCCAAATTTTTTGTTTGTGTTGTTCTCCTTGTGGAGCTCCTGTCCCCTTCAGGTCTTACTATTTCCTACTTCTTTCATAAGATTCCCTGCTCTCTGCCTAAAGTTTAGCTATAAGTCTCAGCATCTGCTTTGATACCCTATAGGTCAGAGCCTTTCAGAGGCCCTCTGTGGTAAGCTCCAGTCCTGTTCCCTGTTTTTTTTCCCTTTTCTGATATCCATCTTCTTTTCCTTTCTGAATGAGGATTTACCACCTTATCCAGAGTCCTCCTTCTTGATTAGTTTCTTTAGATGTACATATTTTAGTATGTTTATCCTATATTATATGTCTAATATCCACTTATGAGTGAGTATATACTGTGTGTGTCTTTCTGCATCTGGGATACCTCACTCAGGATGATCTTTTCTAGTTCCCACCATTTGCCTGCAAATTTCATGATTTCCTTGATTTAATTGCTAAGTAATATTCCACTGTGTAAATATACCACAATTTCTGTATCCATTCCTCAACTGAGGGACATCTGGGTTGTTTCCAGCTTCTAGCTATTAAAATTAAATCTGCTACAAGCATGGTTGAGCAAATGTCCTTGTAGTGGACAGGAGCATCATTTAGATATATACCTAGGAGTAGTATAGCTGGATCTTGAGATAGCATTATTCCTAATTGCCTGAGAAAGTGCTAGATTGATTTCCAAAGTGGTTATAGAAATTTACATTCCCACCAGGAATGGAGGAAGGTTCCCCTATCTGCACATACTCACATGTGTTGTCACTTGAGTTTTTGATCTTAGCCTTTCTGATGGGTATAAGGTGAAATATCAGAGTCATTTTAATTTGCATTTCCCTGATGAGTAAGGACATAGAGCATTTCCATTATTATTATTATTATTATTATTATTATTATTAATTACACTTAATTCACTTGGTGTCCTCCCATAAACCCCCCTCCTCCCCTCCTGATCCCATCCTCCCTCCCCCTTCTTCACGAATGCCCCTCCCCAAGTCCACTGATAGGGGAGGTCCTCTTCTCCTTCCTTCTGATCTTAGTCTATCAGATCACATGAGGAGTGGCTGCATTGTCTCTGTGGCCTGTTAGGGCTGTTCCCCCCTCAGGGGGAGGTGATCAAAGAGCAGGCCAATCAGATTATATCAGAGGCAGTTCCTCTTCCCATCACTATGTAACCCAATTGGACACTGAACTGTCATGTGCTACATCTGTGCAAGGGTTCTAGGTTATCTCCATTCATGGTATTTGGTTGGAGTATAGGTCTCTCAGAAGTTTGCTGGGTTCATATTTTCTGGTTCTGTTGCTTTCACTTCTTACATAAGATTCCATGCACTCTGCCCAACAGTTGGCCATAAGTCTCAGTATCTGCTTTGATAGTCTGCAGGGCAGAGCCTTTCAGAGGCCCTCTGTGGCAGGTTCCTAGGTTGTTTCCTGTTTTCTTCTTCTTCTAATGTCCAACCTCTTTGCCTTTCAGGATGGAGATTGAGCGTTTTATTCAGGGTCCTCTCTCTTGCCTAGTTTCTTTAGATGTACAGATTTTAGGAGGTCTATCCTATGTTATATGTCTATATGAACGAGTATATACCGTGTGTGTCTTTCTGCTTCTGGGACAGCTCATTCAGGATGATCCTTTCCAGGTCCCACCATTTACCTGCAAATTTCATGATTTCCTTATTTTTCATTGCTGAGTAATACTCCATTGTGTAGATGTACCACAATTTCTGCATCCTTTCTTCAGTTGAGGGGCATCTGGGCTGTTTCCAGCTTCTGGTTATTACAGATAAAGCTGCTACAATCATGGTTGAGCAAATGTCCTTATTGTGTACTTGAGCCTCTTTTGGATATATGCCTAGGAGTGGTATGGCCGGAAGTTGAGGAAACGCCATTCCTACTTGTCTGAGAAAGTGCCAGATTGATTTCCAGAGTGGTTGTACCAGTTTGCATTCCCACCAGCAGTGGAAGAGGGTTCCCCTTTCTCCACAACCTCTCCAGCATGTATTGTCACATGAGTTTTTCATCTTGGCCACTCTGATGGGTATAAAGTGAAATCTCAGGGTTGTTTTGATTTGCATTTCCCTGATGACTAAGGACGTTGAACATTTCTTTAAGTGATTCTCTGCCATTCAATATTCCTCTACAGACAATTCTATGTTTAGCTCTGTTCCCTATTTTTAAATTGGATTACTTGTTTTGTTGGTGTTTAATTTCTTGAGTTCTTTATATATATTTGAAAAAAAAAGTAGGGAAGAGCCTTGAACTCACTGGCACAGGAGACAACTTCCTGAGCAGAACACCAACAGCACAGGCTCTAAGATTAACAATCAGTAAATGGGACCTCATGAAACTGAAAAGGCTCTGTAAAGCAAAAGACACTGTCTTCAGAATGTAACAACAGCCAACAGACTGGGAAATGACTCAAGAAATCTGTCTTAAAGGGTCATTTTGGGGCATGGTGAGACAAACACAACAGTACAACCTCAGTCACAGAGCAAACATGTCCTAGACCTGAAGGAGCATTCGAGAGGCCATGAGTAAAAACTTTGTCTCACTCTCCTACCCTCTAAGACAGTCAGTTTCTACAGGCCAGTTTAATACTTCAGCAAGGTGCTATCAATAGACATAAACCCTAAGCATATATCTAATACGCAATTTAAAACACTAATATAGACAGCAAAAGCCTCTAAAGAAATGCTCCCAACACAGAGTATGGGGGAGCACAAGACGGCCTCCACATAAAACACAATACACAAAAAGAGCTACAAACACACACACACATGAAGAACCCCTGTGAGGATGTTCACAATGGTGGAAGGATAAACACAAATAAAAGAAGATGAGTTCTTGGAAATTACCTGAGGATACCTAATGTTCAGCTTATACATAAGGATGTCCAACATGGTTATCATCATGATGAACAGATGATGTTACATTTGCCTCATTTAGTGTATGTGCTTCTGTGGGAGTGTGTGTGCCTGGGTGCATACATGTGTGTGTGTGTGTGTGTGTGTGTGTGTGTGTGTGTGTGTGTGTGTGTGTGCATGATTACCCATGGCCACAATGTACTTGTGGAAATCAGAGCAAGGCTTGAAGGACTTGGTTCTCTCTGGATCCCAGGCCAGCTTAAGCCTTACCTGCTGAGCTGCTTGTCAGTTCCAGGAAATGAAGTGTCAAAATCACACCAGGCACAAAATGAAGGTTATACAGTCTCTCAATGCTGGCCACACAGTTATGAATTACCAGCATGAGGGAGACTTAAACAAGAGGTGCCCTACAAGTTCCAGGCCATCCTGGCCATCCTGGCTACAGAGTGAGACCCTGCATAAGAAAATCAGAAGAAAACAAAACAACAGAACAAAACCCAGGACTAAGACATCAGTGAAAGGATCCCCTTGGGAGTAGGCTGGCTTTAGTCACATAACTGAGGATGACCTTGAATGTCAGTGCTAGCTTCCTCTACCGTCAAAGGCTGTGATGAGACACATGTCTGGTTTGATAAATATAAGTTATTTTTTTCTGTGATGAGATAGGGTTGTTCTCTGTAACTCAGGCTCCGGGAACTCACTCTCCCACATACACTCTGTAGCCCAAGGTTTGCCTTCTCCATGCTGAGATTACAGGGAGAAGCCACCATGGCCAACACTGACCTTACCTTTATAGACAATTGTCTTTGGGTGGGACACAAAAACTGTTCAGAAAAATGGCAAAAACAGCAATGAAGAGAAATGTGCTGCTTCACATCTCACAGGAAGAGGAACATCCTTGTGCTAAGCTCTGGAACAGACAAGGTACATTATGTGTGATTTCCAAGGTGCCCAAGTTGTCATAGTCACCCAAGTTGTTTCTCCTCTAATTTCTGAAGTGTCACTGGCTTTGATTGTTTCATTCCTTAGACGAGTTTCTAGGGCATTACTCCTTGCCCTCTTCTACTGCTGTTGGGACAGTTGTGGCATGTGTTCACATGGAGACAACCTCTGAACGGAAAACAATCCCCCACATTAAAAATGAGTGCTGCTAACTTAGGCAGTCTCACAGTGGAGGAAGGCCTGCCACCTGGGCTGGTAAGCTCTAGTCCCATGTCTGTCTCACCTTACCACACCCCAGTTAATCCAAGCCAGGGTCCTATGGGCAAATGATTCACCTGTCCCCAACAGTTAGTAATTTTTCCTTCAGCTAAGGGTGCATGACTGACTTCTTTTTAGTACTTCAGTGCAACTGAACCCTTTGGTGGCCCTCTTTCCTCCTGCATCCACTTGATGCAACAGCATCCACAGCCCCAACCTGACTGCAGAGAAGTTCCCTGTGAGGGGCAATGAGGTCCCAGGAGGTGAACAGGAATTCCAAGCTAAACATGCATGCATGCACAGGCGTGGATTCTAATATAGTTATACAGTGTGTGCTGTGTAGAAAACTTGGCTTGCACACAGAGTTTCAGCAGCATGTGGTTGCTTTGGTTTTCTGTTTCCACCATGCAACCACATCGCCCCCCAAAATGGGAAATTAGCACTAGCTTATATGTCACCCAATCACAAAGCCAGTGACTGCCTTCGTAACAAAGAAAACAAATGTACACGTCCTGAAAAAGACCCAGGAAAACTCAGTCCAGGACCTCAGGCCTGATACAGACGGACAGCCCCATCCCATGCTTTCTCAGATTTACTGACCTTCACCTTGGTTTCAGGCACATTCATGCTTCTGGCAAGCAGCCCCCTGGGTAGAGAAAGGCACAAGATCAAGAGTCAAGTTATGAGAAAATTAGGAGGCTGGACACACTGTGTGTTCCTGTCAGTTTTTCTCTTCCTGCTCAACTCCTCAAGGACACTTAGCTGACAAGGTCAGGCTCCTTTTACA
This sequence comes from Meriones unguiculatus, assembly GCF_030254825.1. Classification (NCBI taxonomy): domain Eukaryota; kingdom Metazoa; phylum Chordata; class Mammalia; order Rodentia; family Muridae; genus Meriones; species Meriones unguiculatus. The sequence goes on along the minus strand of NC_083369.1, from coordinate 76,934,098 downwards.
GAGGGTTTCACCATGGAATAACATTTAAAGTGTTGTGTTATACCTTGGAGGTCAAGAAAATGATCTTTTACACACTTTCATGAGCTTACAAAAGTAACTTTAATGCAGCATTTTAAAAATGAACACCAAGGTAGAAGTCTATGATAAAGATATTAACCACCATTTAAACATAGGAATGTGGTGAAAATATGTGAAAGTCTGCATGACCCAAGCATCAGATTCGCCTGACTCCATTTCCAGAAAATTTTATAAAGAACCTAAATGAAACCACCTGGAGGAGCGGGGGGCTGGGGACAGAAAAAAATCAGAGATTATAAAAAATTATTCCATGCATCTAAGAAAACAAGCAAGGGTGTGTAGCCAGAACTGATGGTGAGCACCTGTAGTTCCAATACATTGGGAAACTGGGGCAGAAGCATTACAGTAGAAGGCCAGAGTGGGCTCAAGTTTAAGTTCAAGGTCAGCCTGAGGAAGTTAGAGAGACCCTATCTCAAAACCCATAATCAATAAGAGGAAGCTAGTAGCCAAAGCATGCTGGCTCATATTCATATGCTGAGTACTTGGAAACCAGAGAGGAAGGATTGCCTCAATTTAAAGGCTAGCCTGGATTGCATTCATGGCTCAATTTCAGCCAGGAAAACCCAAAGAAAGTTCATTTTCAAAATCCAAACACCCCTTATCTAAACAACCCTTAAATGGTAGCTATGGTCATGATCATGAGTGGATTGTCTACAGAGCACAGACAAAGCCCTGGCTACATTCCTCACCACTGGCAAAGAAATGAAAAATGACAAAGACAATCACAGTAGAGAAAAAAATATTTGAAAAGAACATTGTCATAACCTCATAGCCAGTGTGGTAGCTACTAAAATCAAGGAGACAATGAGTGGTGTTGGTGAGGAAGGAGAGAAAATGGAAGGCTTCTAGCCTGTGGGAGGAAACCGCAACCCAGACACTAGATGGAGAAAACAGCTGATTTTGAAAAGACTCACTCCAGTGACTCCATTTCAGGGTTTCCATACCAAAGACTTTAGAAGCCTAGAGCTAAATTGTGACAGTCCAGGAAACACCCACTCACACCCCTTAGTGCAAAGGCAAAACCAACACTGAACTCCCAAGAGGAGGAATTCTAAAGCAATGGTGGCCTCTATGCATAGACATGCACATCCAAGGGGATCTCAACACCAACAGAGTCTCCAGCTGAAAGCCTGAGAACAATGCTAAATCTGAGGCTGGCAAAAGCCCAGAGAGCTGTGGGGTGACAGGCATCAAAAGAGTGCTCCTGTTTAAACAGGGGAGGAAGAGATTGTCAGGTTCTAGGGTGCAAGAAAGGGAGGAAATTTTTAATAGTTTGTCAAGAAAAAACAATTGTTAGAGCTCTGCCAGGACTATCATGAAGATACTTAACAGTGGAGATTTCTAAGGCATCAGAGTAGTCGAGGACTGCAATGGTTCATTTATCCTGGTTGCACCAGTATTGAGAACGAGATAAAGAAGGCATGAGAAATGTCTCCACTCTGTGGAGATACTGACCTTGATACCACAGAGCAACTTCCCACTTCCATTATGTGGTAGGAGTAGCTATGGCTTGGAAATTAATGGGGATGACAAGTCTAGAAGGGATAAAGGTCAGGTCAGCATGAAGGCCAGGCCCTGGAGGTCAGGTCCAACCACGGACCTTGTGAGCACATCTGGGTACTGGGTTTCTTGGAAAAACACTCTCCATCTCTTGCTCCTGCCCCTGTGTGAAGTGGAACACAATCTAGTGCCTCCTGAGACAACCTTGCCTTGGAACCTCAGCCAGAAGGAGGGCTGGGTCCTCTGGCTTGAGCTCCAAGGGCTCCTGGAAGCTGTGGTCACCTTCAGAACCCAGGTTGTTCCCAGGGCTCACACGGCCTCCCTGGTTCAGGTTGCCCTGTTGGTTCTCAGTGTCATCATGCTTTGAGCTTCTTCACAGACACCACCACCTACTGCAGCTGTGGCCCGCTGCTCAGGGTGAGGGCCATTGTCCTCTTCATAGTCCTCCAGAAGACAGTAGTAGTATTCATTGTCATCATGGAGGTGCTCCAAGGCTGAAGCTCTTCAGAAGCTTAGAAGCCACTACTTTGCTGTGGTCTTTGGCAGCAACCTTACCCTGGGAGCCTTCGGCACATTAGGGCCACAAAGGCTCAGGTCCTCCTGTTTCAAGACTGCCATTGGCTCTCTGGTTGCTTCCTGTCCCGGCGAGTGGGCCTCTGAAGTGAGGAAGGAATAGGCCATGGCCCATAGGATGGTTTGTGGAGGAGGGGGAGGTGGTGTTAGCAGGCTCTACCTGACACTGAATCTGACTTGTGGGACACCTGCTCAGATGCCTCCGGTTGCCCTGGCCACTACTCAGGGTCACTACAGAAGACCCTGGGAAAGGATCTAAGGGAGAATGCATGTTGATATTAACATGCAGTATTGGGAAGGAGTGAAAATCACAGTAAGTACACCAGCCTCGGGTGAAGTACTGGAGAATTTCTCATGATTCCGGATTGCACATTTCATATGTTGCCTGACATGAGTTTCAGTGGGTGGGGTCACCTCTGTATGTCTCTGTGTGTATGCAAGAGTCTTCAAGGACTCTGAATGCACAAGCCAGTCACAGAAACCCACCTTCAACAGAAGAATCTTGATCTTATTTCTCGCAGTGTTTGGCCAGCACAACACCACAAGTCACCCAATGCCACCCTGGAAAAAGTTGAACTCCTCAGGATTGCTGTAAAGAATCTGCATCAGGGTCCTTGTGCAATGTCCTGCCTAGTACTTCTCAGCTCTGCAAGTGCTGCCATGCATAGGGACCTGCGCTCCTCGTGTTGTACTGCAGGTAAACCACGTAGGGTTGAGGGTGTGTTCAAACAATACCTGGGCAGAGGAGGCACCATAGACACATTGAGGAAGTAAACAAGAAGTAGAAGTTGTGTGCAGGTCTTGTGGAGGAGTGACTGCTCTCAGCGAAGGTGTTGCAGGGTGCTGCAGGTTAGGGTGAGGGTGCTAATAGGACCTGAGGCAGAAAATGCAACATTTTCCTTTGGTTTGTTTCTTTGCTTTGTGTTCTGACAGTCTGACATGGACCCTGGCTAGCCTGAACCTCACTGTCCCCTACTTACTATTACATCATGCTGGCCTACAGTTGCCCTATCCTAGGGTTTCAGCCTCTCAAGGAGCACAGGTGTGCACAGAAATGCCTGGGCTCATGATTAGTTCATTAATTCCAAAGAAACAGCTACTACAGCTGTAGGGTTAGCTGTGTATTGAGTTGTAGGATGGCTGGACAGCTGACAGGAATTCTAAGTTTATTCCAGGACAATTAGCTCAACCTGTAAATATGAACAGCAATGCCTAGAAATATGAAGACCTTGTTGAATAATTGTGCCTATTAGCTCAGTGAAGCAGGTCGTTTCTATTTTGGAAGAAATAAACCAGTTCTTATTGTGAAGGAAGGGCATGGAACATTGCTCCTTCTGGCTAAAATGGCTTCAGAGAAAGATCCAGTAGCTGAAGATTGACCCTAGTTTGGTGGATTTTCAGAGTGCTCTCTGGTGGCAGAAAGTTCTTTAACGGCAAATCCAGCAGTAAGAGAGTCAGAGCCACTGCCAGTGGTGGCTCTGAATTCAGTAACTCCAAATCCCCAAGGTAGGCCACCAGAAGCAGACCATGGCACCTTCCTGAAGAAGTGTTATATGGATGGAGAAATATTTATCAAATTTCTTCAGGGAATAGCAGAAAGGCTTCCCTCCTCCTACGTGTCAATGAAATCTCTTTCCCTTAGACACAGATCCCAAACAGTCAAGTGTACTCAGCCCATCAGAATCCAAAAAACCCTTTCAACATGGGTCCCCCCTCAAGTTCTCTCCATGTTTTATGAAAGTGACCTCTCAGAGACACACTCAAAATGGTCCCTTGCACAGCACTCTGACCTAGAGCATAGATACACCTCATCTAAATGGAAGGAAGGCCAGTCAGAACCTGAGGGCGGGCATGTGGTCACCTAGAGCATGTCTCAACCTGACCTGGCCCTGCTGCTCGGTACGCAGGCTGTGTAAAAACTTCCTCTAAGCAGAACATTTTACCTCACAGCAAGGCTCCTGAAGACCTATGACATTTAAAATTGAGGTGAAATGTTTCGTGATAGGGGAGAGCTGGTTGGGACACAGGAAACAAACAGCTCAATCACTTCATCTGGGTTTAGTATATATTTGGCCACACTTCCTCATGTCTCCCCAGGAGCAGAGTCAAAGGCACATCTCCATTCCACAGGGCAGAACACGGGATGACAATTCACAGTAGGTGGATGACGACCTACGACAACGCCAGGGTCACTTTACGGAGCCTCAGCCCAAGTAGGATGACTGATGCCACTGGATGTGGCAGCCTGGCACTCAAGTCAGTCTGGACCCCACAGTTTGTACTTGAAAGATTGTTGGCAAGTGTCCAAATGGAACTCAGGACATTAACCCTTTGCTGGAACATCACACTTTAGCCTCAGGATCTTTCCTCTGTTGATTCCAGATTTCCCCCAGTGAACCAATGTCTCTTACTCTGATTTTCCAAGTGTGAGCCCCACCTGGAGAATGTGTTCATTTTCTTAGGAGGGTTGATTGCAACATACCATCAGGAAGTCAGTTAGGAGCTAGGGCCCTGGGAGGCATGGCAGCTGCAGTAACAGCAGGGGGTGGGGGTCAGGAAGGAGGAGGAAGTCTCCCTGGTGTAGGGGTGGTCTTCCAAAGGAGAAAGAGTGGAAGGTGGAAGCAGTCAGGAGCTCAGAGTCCCTGCAAACAGTCTGAAGATCCAGAGACCACTGCTTTCCCCTTCCCCACCCCTACAAGACTAAGAAGAGTTCTCAGGGTATCCCAAATCCCCATGGGGCAGGAGAGAAGTGTGGCGCTCAATGAGGCATGCACAAGCTGAGGGCAGGAGCTCTACTTGGATTTCATTCCTCTAGAGGAGGAGCGAAGATAAACCAGGGGGTCCAAGGCTGCTGGGGCCTGCCAGCTTTTGCCATGTTCATAACGTCTCCTGGCCAGCTCAGAGGAGATTTTGCTTTCAGTATGGGGAGTCAATACAGAGCCCCACAACTAGACAATGTGCATCAAATAAAACACAGTGGAGGACTCAGGTCTGAATGGGACATTTCTCTCATACCCCTTGCTCACAAGGCACAGGGAAATTTGAGGAAGATTGGAGGAATATTGGTAGAACCGGGAGATGTGATTAACTGGACTAGACATGACAAGTGCGGTGACCTCAGGTTCAGGGACATGAACCTGCCTGTAGTGCAATTCTGATACATACTACAGTAGGAAGGACCCTCAAATCACTATGCTGGGAGATAACATATGGACACAAAAGCAAGACATCATGTGTCTGCAAGCTGATGAGTGTCTTAGAGCTCTCATATTCACAGGAGAGAAAGTACACTATGGTTTGCAAGGACTGGAGATGGGGATATTGGGACAAGATTGTGTCCTAAGTGTGGGGCTCTAAGAATAGGTCACGTCTCTTTCTCTCACTAAGATGAACTTTGTTTCTTGGGACCAGCATCTTCCCATATGGAAGGAAAGGGTGCTTTGAATTCTCTATGCACTGAGTATTCTGGAACACTGCTAAGCACCCATCCTTGCTTATACACTTTGAATAGAAGCAAAGGTCACCAAAAGTATTAAATCTTGAGGACTGGGGGTTCCACCAGGCAGGTGACAAAATACAGACAGGTCACACATCAGTCAAGTTGTCTGAACACGCGAGGGTGGGACCATGTGCTCCCTCAGCGGGAATGGAGGAAATGAGAGAGAATCCTCAGGCCTGGATGGATAGATACTCCTCTCCCTTTCCTGCCAATGTGGTTCCTCGTGCCCTGCAGGTCCACAGAGAGGAAGGGCAGCAAACATAACGTTCCCATTCCTCCAGCCCAACAAACCTGGCTTAGCCTCTGGGACCTACTGCAGTGTGGGTGGGACCAGACATGTCTAGAAACACGCTGTCCTCTCACTGGAAACTTTTCCAACCTATCTGTCCTAATAAGGAACTGGTTTTCACAGAGGCAGAGCATCTCATAGTGATTCCAGCTTCCCTGCATCACCTCAGGAAACAAGACCTCTTTGCCATTCTGCTTAAATGCCATTTCTGGGATTGACTACTCTACATCAAATACACATACCCACAGTTTAGCAACACCAAAAGGAATGAAACCAACATATTGAGAATCTACATCTTTATTGCTAAGATAATTGTAGAGAAGAAAAGGTTGTTGTGGCCAGCAAGGGGGCCCTGACATTGGTGGCACGAAAGGAAACCATCCTCATCTGGCTCCAGGACACGGATGGCACTCAAGTGCTGCTCCAAAACCTTTAGGAAGCATTGTTCCGGGGACCAGGTGGCACACTATAGAACGTCACCAATCTATTACTTTTTCTGGAAATGGTTCTCCTGGTCTTAAACCAATCCTACAAACAGGAGAAAGGGATGCTTTAGTACTAGGCATTGAAGAACACATCCTGTAACTCTGTATCCCGGGTTAATTCTATTGGCACTTTGGAATGTATTTGGAACCCACCCAAGGGACTGGTGTATGCTAGGCATGTGCTCTAGTACTGAGCTACTAAGAAGCACTTAAATCTTCTGATGGCCTGGAAACTAATTTTTTACTGGTGTAACCCCAAGAAGGGTTGAAAAGGTACCTCAGCATATACTGATTGCTCAGAATATGTTGCTGGAAGCAACAGGTTTCATTCTCACTGAAACAATGAAAACACCCCCCAAGACTCATGCCCCTTAGGACATGTAATGGCACTTGCAGTCCTTCAGCCACAGAACAGACCCAGAACATTGCCTCTTCTCTCCATCATTGATATGATTATTGCATTCCCTTAGGAAAGGATGCAGATCTAGATGGGGGTGTTCCTGGTCCTTGCTGTGGAAAAGTATCAAAGAGAGTTAGAACTATATGAAGGCCAAAGGCTGCCCCTCAGGATTCCATCCACGATGCTAGCTTTTTGTGAGCACCCAGAGAGCACATTTTATGACACAAAGGACACCTCTTCCTGCTTCAGGCTTCCTGCCTGGCTTCCCAGAATACTGTCCAAAGACCTTTTCCCTTGAGAGCATGCGATCCGGAAAAGGCAGGGGTAACTGTAATTGTGGTCAGAGTGCACCTTCACAGCCAGCAAAACACAGGTAATGGTGCCATAGGCTGCTTGAGGTCCCTGACCCCAGTACTGGTCTGAGAACTAAGCTAGGAATCTGCCTTTACAGACCAAAGCAAGGATAAGTCAGAGAAAAGATTCTCTGAGACATTCTCTGTGACAGCGATGAAGGTGGGTAAGAACAAGGTCACTTTACTTTTTGAGCCATGGCCTTCAGAATGTCCTCAAGACACACTATGTCTACCGAAGGAGAGGAAAAGGACTCCGCCATCTTAGGTTTTCAGTTGGGGCAGTCGGCATTTCCTGCCTGACAAGATGGAGGTCTTGCATCATCTTGAAGCTAGCCTGGCTGTGTACTGGTCTGGCAACTTAGGGAGGCCCTTCAAGGTTCAGCTGTGCTGCTGAGCTTCCCTGTCTAGACAATAACATCACCGGATGTCGGGCCCTTGCAAAATACTTTTTTTTTCATAATACTTACCTGCACATCAGCTTCGGACACACCCATCCATCTTGCAAGATCATTTCTGAAGGGAAAAATTTCCAACATTTAGGCTTTGTGGGGAAAATAAAGTGTGTTAGGACATGCTCGTTTTGCTTTCAAATGCTTAAGGGTCCATACTCCTTGCAAGCACATGTCTACATACACAGACACTATTCTCAACATTGACCTTAGGGCTCGCTTTAGCAACAGGCTTCTTTCAGGGACCAAATTTAACGGAACACCCCAAAACACAGATGTACTTAAAAGGTGAAAATCAGTTAAGAGAGTACCCGTGATGAAAACCATTAGCAAAGTTTTAATACAAGGTGGAATATCTCCTGCATTTCCCGGCCACAACTCGGGCTTCTCACCCATTCCTCCAGAAATGTATTTATAAGAACAAGCATTATCTAAATTTCCCAAACTTGTGTCACTAAAACAGGGCAACAAAAACATTATTTCCCAATGTTCATAGCCCTTATCTCCCTACCTCAGAACCTAATTGCAGGCAGTGGGTCCAAGCAGGGCGGCTTTGTTTCTGGAGGAAATCAGAGAGCCAGGAAGAGCCAAAGAACACCCCAGACCAGGGTGCACTGCCTGCGGAGCAGGCGCCAAGCAGGGCACCCTGCTTACCTTGCTTGCAAGCTTGGGTAGCGCGTCTCATGGAAAAGGCGCTCCAGATCTTGAAGTTGAGACAGTGTAAACCTGCGCCGGCGCCTGGGAGGCTGCTTGTCCTCATCCAGTAGATTCCAGTCGTCCTCAGACATAGCAGCCTCTTGCTGAGGCTGTGGCTGATCACTGCTGCTAGGGACTTCTTTCTGGTGGATCTTGTCATCCACGGAGCCAGAAGCACCAATGCCAGCATATTCTCCTTCCATTTCTTCTTTATTTTCAGCCTCCTGTACTACTCCCGTGTCTTCCAGAGTAGGACTTAACTGAGCGAGGTCTTCTTGAGCAACTTTGCCCTGAGCAAATTCCCCCTGAGAAAGCTTGACCTGTACAAGCCCTTGCTTGCCTCCTTCCTCTCCAGTCTCCGAGAAGACCACTGCATTCCCACCTGAAAGAGAGAAAAGCAGAAAGATAAAGATCTGAGAATCGTAGCCCAGGGATCTTTGGAAAGCCTGGAGAGTGGACACAGGTAGAGCTGGGTAACCGACACTCAAGTCCACTGGTCTTGCCACCACATTTGCTTCCCGGACAACTCCAAGGTCCGGAGAGAAGTTTACTGACCAATCTGTTGTTCCTGGTCTTCATTAGGTCCCTGACCAAGCAGCCTTCTGAAACTGAGGCAGCAGCCTTGACGAGCGTCCATCCCGGGAGTCTTTCCTTCAGACCTACTCCTTACTCTGCGAGCTTCAAACTCCGTGTGCTCGCAGCTCTGATTCCGGACCCGGAAGGGTTCCCTCCTGACACCTCATCCAAATTACAGTGTGTCCAATCCGCAGTGCCTGTGGGTTTGTTCTCTGAGGTGAACAAGCAATCACAGTTTAGGACTGCAAAGACCAGAGAGTGCTTTAAAAAGGACTGCAGCAAATGGGTGAGCGGCTCCAAGTTGCTGCTTAGCAGACACCTCTAGCCTTGGGTAAGGCTGAACTGTTCAAATTCTGTCACAGGGAGCAACATAAAGGCCTTCTGCACCTCAGCAGGCCCTTGAACCCCATTGACTAATTGAACTATGCAAATGCCCTTCAAACAAAATGGCAAAAACACATGCTTTAAGAAGGCAGTACAACTTAGACTCCATCATTGATGCTCCACATAGTGATTTGCCCTGATGTACACTGTGCCCTTACCTCACCTGTGCTGCTTGAAAAGTCCAGTGTGATGGCACATATGTGGGAAGGCCGGGGCAAGATCGTCCTGACAGGCTGTGTTCACAAGGGGCCTGAAGCAGCCACAGGCTCATTCTGATAGTGTTTGTAGGGGAAGTGACTTTCTGTGCCTAGATGTGCTTGACCCAAGGACCTAGGGTGACCCAAGGACATCCACAATCATCAAAGATCAACCTTGGGCACTGGCCCCAAACTTGGTGTCTCACAGCTGTGAAGGTGAAAGACACAGGAAATAAACAATTCTGGATGCAAGCTTCACCAAGAACAACTTCAGGAAAGGGGGAACCTGAGGAAAATTTAGGGAAACTACCCAGACTAGGTAGATGATGACACCAAAATGTAAAAGTGCCATTGAACTCTGTCATCTAGTGGATTTTGTTTTTAATAGGAATGTGGCAGAGTCTGGAGAAAGGCTGAGGTAGTTGTTAGGAGATGGCTTACTTCTCTGGGATAGACAGTCTCTTGGCTGAGACAGTGGAGGGTCCACATGGTCTGGCCCTGTTCGCCTATTGTCCACCTGGTTAGTAATGGCTGATCCAAACCTCCCCCTCTATGCCCCTTTGCTCATCCCTGTCTAAAGCTTTGTTATTTGCTGACTTTGACTTCTGCTAGCTATTGTGTGGTGCTATAACCTCTGACATTTCATCCCTCCCAATTGCCTTTTACTACTCATCTCTCTTCTCATGGCTACCAAGAAGCAGCTGCAATTGTTCTTCCTATTCCCCTGGACTTCAGGATGGTCGTGAAGGGATGTCCTGAAAAGGGATGGGAGGCTGTCTTAGAAGCTGTCTTTACTTATTCCCACAATTAGCTGTGGTAGAAGCCCAGCTATATTAGAAAACAATACTACCACATGTGCTTTCCCTAAGGACCTGGTGGGCTGCCAGGCTGGATGACACTAGCGGCAAACCCTGTCCTTCTCTCATTGTCAGTTTGGCTGTCTCATGCTCAGTCTGCACAAAGTCTTTGTTTCTCATCCTAGTGGTTCTGGTTTGACTCTTTCAACCCTAACTCTTCTTTTAGCCCCAGCATCTCTACAGCATATGTGAGCAACTTGCAAATTTGAACATGGGTGCTTTCCCCTCACTAACAACAGAGACATAGATCCTGCATCAGTACCAACCCTGGATTCTGAGATAAATTTCCCAGGATGCTGACTCGCAGGGTTTAGGGGAAGCAGGTAAGCGGTCACATATTCAGTATAAAGCACTTAATTGATCACATATTCAGGGTGCCCTCAAGTCTTCTCATTGCCTTCCCTTTCTGCAACGCTCACAGGACACTGGGCATCTTCTTTTACTACTGGCAATTTCCTCCCTGCGCTTAGCAAAGGAGTGATGGAGAGGGATTTGGTCTGTGATGATGGACTCTGCACACTAAAAGATGGATGCCTTGCTATATAACCCAGATGAGCCATTGAGTAGGCGATGGGACTATATTTTACAGGAAAATACCATGTCCTGCTATGCTACAAGCTGTTATCTATGTCAGGCTGGAGACCAGAACTCATCTCTGCCTTTACACTTGAATCTCTTAGCTGTGTTGTTCCTATCTAGGACCCAGGGGACTTACTGTACTCCGCTGACTCCCTAGGCTGTCTGCTGCTAGCCTGCTGCCAGCTGCTCAATCCTACATATCCTTGCAGCTACAGGAAACCTGCACCCACGCTCACCTTTTGCCATGGAACAGCAGACATATGTGAGCGCAGTTTACTGCCTTGTGTGATTTTCTTTTAAGTTATTGTCTATGACTGACTCTTTGGGACTAAAATGCATTGATGAAATCTTGGGGCTCCTCCTTGTTGGTTACGTGCTCAAAGCTTTAGGCCAGTGGTTGTCAACATTCCGAATGCTATGACCCATTTGACCCATTAGTGCAGTTTCTCATGTTGTCGTGATCCCCAGATAGTAATTTATTTTCATTGCTACTACATAACTGTAATTTTGCTATGAATTATAATATAAATTCTGGGTTTTCAGATGGTCTTAGGTCGTCACTGTGAAAGGAGTCATCGGGCCCTCTAATGGGTGGTGACCCACAGGTTGAGAACCACTGCTTTAGGTTAAGGACTATGCTTTAAGGTTTGGAACTTCCACAATAACTTTCCTGGCTGTCTCTGCCCATCATAGTTATTACACGAGGGACCTACTCTACACACAGCTTTTTCCTGAGGGATGATTTTCAGCATATGTTTATGTCCACACGCAGACTTATACATAGACACATTCACATGTAATCACTCATGCAAAACCACCTATAAACCAACACCCTACTGTCCCTTTGACTCAAGCCCTAGAGAGAAGATAATCTACAGAATGTAAGAGTAGTTCCTGACAGGATGCAACCAGTCTTGAAAGTTGATAGGCTGGGGTCAGATGGTAGAGGAGGAGGTCTCAACCTCTCTGAGGACTAGGGGAAATGGATGGGGGGAACATGGAGGGAGGGTGGGATGTGAGGAGACAAGGGAGAGGTCTACAATTCAGATCCAAAATGAATAAATTATAAAATAAATTAAAAAAGAATAGTTTCAGAAGTATGGAATGCACAAAAGGAAGGTGCTTCAAAACATTTTACAAAGTAAGTTAGAGCCAGGAATTGAAACACAAGTTAATTGGAAGCCTGTTTTAGTGATAAGCATGAGATAAAACACAAAGCAACACAAAAAGCAAGAACTGGAATAAGTGCCTAACCAAAACCCAAGGCAATGCTAAGCTTAGCATGAAAACATTAAGAAAATTCAAATCGGCGATTTCAGAAGCAATTTAGCAAAGTCAAGGAGATGATTGATGGAGAATAAATTCCTTAATGAACTTTATCTGTACTCTGATATAATATCACATACAGAAATAATAACAATAATAATTGAGGAAGTTTTCTAGATTTGGGAACTCTTCTAAAACCTCTGGTCAGCATTGTTAGGAACACTTGATACTCTGTGACCTGGCTGTGTCCAGACTGGCTCTCCTCTGAGGCCTTGGTGGTTAATAGGACAGTATACACTGACCCCTGCACTTTCCACTTAGTCATAGCTCACTATGTCGTTTTTCTGTTCTCTACTCAGCATCCATGGTCTGAGCTTTCAATCCTTCAAGTGATAACCAGGTTTTCGTAGAGTCTTGCTAGCCCCCCAGGACATGAATGTCAGATGCTGCCAGCCTAGCTCATCTGAACTGCAGCTGGAGCTTCTCTCTCTCTCTCTCTCTCTCTCTCTCTCTCTCTCTCTCTCTCCTCTCTCTCTCCTCCTTCTTCTTCCTCTTTCTGTCTCTCTGTCTCTGCCCTCAGTCTCTGCCTGTCACTCTGTTTGTCTATGGCTCTCTCGAGCATGCCTGCCAGTGTACGTGCATGTGGTAGGGGGTAGGGGGGTGTGCTGGTGTCTTGTGGATGGATAATGAATAGTGAGCTTCTTTCAGAACCAGGAAATGAGCAACAGGTCGGGGACCCTCTCTTTCTATCAGCCACATCACTTTGGAGTGTTTTTGCTTAACCTCTCTGGCATGTAAGGTCAGTGTACAGGCTCCAGCCACAGGCCCTGGAGCGTTCTTACTTAACCCCTCTGGCATGCTGTATTCAGGCCACAGGTCCTGTCCTTGGTCACAGGTCTCCTCCTACATGGGCTTCCTGCTACGTTTGTGAGAGACACATGATTGAAAGAGACATGGGTTGATTTATAGGGAGATGAGGACTGGGAGCTGGGTGGGTAGACATCTAGGAGGATAATACAGTAAAGGAGGAGAGGATGGAGTGGCTGAAATGAGTACAGGGAAGGGTAACTCTGGTGGATATGGAGAGGGTCTGGAGACAAGCTGCGGCAATTTTCCAGCTAAAATGAGTCAGGGCTGGGACATAGGTGTACAAATTATGAGCCCCAAGGAGGTGTTTGGAGCTGGAGGCACCCAGGAGGACCCTGGAAAGAGGCTGCTGGATAGTCAGAAGACTATTCAGGGGGATAAAGGTGTGATGATGTGAGTGTGGCTGACTGTGTGCATCAGCACAGGAGTCACACAGGCTGCAGGACCACGAGTGGTGATTTCTTACATGTAAGGTGAGCCTAGACAACAAGGGTTCAGTGTACAGAAAGAAACCCAGGCCCTTGTAGAAATGCTAGGATATTAAATCTGCCTCTGTGGGCCTCAGAGACCAGTAACAATGGCCCCTTATGATAAATAGTTCCTGGAATGTGGACTGTTGACCACATCAGCTCCCCTGATGCTCTCTGAGTTCTAGAAGCCTGTTTTTCCTTGGACTGTCATTCCAAGCTCTATGATCGTCCCCTGGTTGGGTAGGAAGGGCATTCGACTTCTTCATTGATGACCGTCAAGGATATTTACTAGCAAAAATTGCTTGTGGTAGGTCAGCATGCATTGATTTGGCAGGGATAGTCACTGCAGAATTATATCTAACCAGAAATCTGGGAAAGACATTGATATCCAGCATCAGGGGATTTATCCATAGGCAAAGATCTGACCTGAGGATAGATGGATTGCAGAAACCATCATGCTCTCACAAGTGTAGTCAGGGTGATTTTTCCAAACTCCAAACCTAACTTTTCCACTCTCCTGCTCAGACACTGCCCAGTCGCCCACTGCCCTTGCCAGAGCCCAGCCCAGCCTTTCCCTGACCTCTGTTTCCACTTGAAGTTGTCAATAGACATCATTCCTTGGCCTACCTTTACTCTTTCTGGTTTTCTTCCTGGCGTGGCCTACTTTTTAACTCAGCGCTGAAGCCCTATTCCTTCCTATCTCTCCTGCGTGATTCAATGCTGCCACTAGCACATCCTATTTCTGAGTTGGGGGTCCCTGAGGACCTCTGGGGATTATTGGTCTGTCTAGTTCTGGGTGTGATTCTATGAGCAAAGGGTTTATGCTGCAAGCAAGGAAGCATTCAAACAGGTAGACTTGCCCCCAGGTAAGCAAGAACACACAGCCAACCAGTGTACCCGGGCCAACTCCAAGCCTACTGAGGCTAAGAGAGTGGGCATTTTGCTTCCTACCACATAGCAGCAATGTGCCAACATTTTGCTAAGTGAGTGAATTCCAGGAGTTGGAGGAGTGTTGCTGGCAGGATGAAGGTATAGGTGCCCACAGGAACCCTAGCACCAATTTCTCACCAATTTCCAGGAGTTCCAAATGCTAAGGAATCTGGTCTCCCATCCCACAGCTTGCACAGCTGGCAGGAACCTCTGGATTCCTTAGGCCTACAGGCTGCTTAACTCCCTTCCTAGCCCTATTTAACTGCCATGGAGCAGCAGTGTCCTCCACAAGTCCCTGCTGACACCACCCCAACAGTACTCACTAGGAACAAGATGCTTCACACTTTGGGAGACCAAGTCCACAAGCTCCCCACCATTTTCCCTGAGATGGTCCATTCTTATCTTGGTTTCATGGCTTGCCTTCCCTCCAGGGATAAAGCAGACTGTCAGTGAAGGGAAAGGAAACAGGAGGAACATTTATTTGTCAAGCAGAACACTTTAAAAGACAGAGTGGACATTTGAATGGGGAAGTAGAAAGAGGACACCAACTGGTTGAGAGGTGTTGGTAGTGTTTCAGCAGTAAGTTCTCATCAGGCTTCCGGGTGCCTAGTCAAGACACCATCAACAAGTGTCACAGCAGCAAGCTGTCAGAGGGGTTCAGCTTGCTGTCTGAGAGCAGTCCTTTTTGGAGCAAGTCTGTAGAGATCAAACTGCGGACTACTAGAAGTGATAGATCTCCCGTTTCTGGCATGTCTCAAAGGCTGGAGGAATTGTTCTGCTTGTGGCAGAAGCAACAAGTCTCAGAGGCTGTGGCAGAAACAGTGGATCTCAAAGGAATGCAGAATCTCACAGAATAACAGTGGAAACTGGAAGAACTCCCTTTGTCTGAGTATGGTCTTCAGTGGGTCTGTCTCTAGCAGGCCTCAGGGACATCTTCGTTCTCTGGTGACCATCTAGGAGCCAAGACCCAAGACAGAGTCAAGGGCTGCTTGTGAATTGGATTCTGTTTGAGAGTTGGATTCTAAAAGCTGCTCCATACTCGTAGGAGGCCTAGGTCAAGCCCAGGTACAGAGTTTCAGGAGAGCCAGAGCTACATAGCAAGACCCTTTCTCAACAAACAAACAAAAAAATCCCACCACCAACAACAAAAGGATCTGATTCAGCCAGTTAGTGTCAGGAGAATTTCTGTGAGTTCAAGACCAGTCTGGTTGGTTCGGTTTTGGTTGTTTCTGATGGACTCTTCCCCTGGGATAATGCAATTGATTTTGTCTGTGAGCTGTCAAACATAACCTGCCACTGTTTGCTCCATGAGGCCCTGAAGGTAAAACTGCTTTCACACCCAGTGGTTTCCTGCTTCAGCTACTTTTCCAACCTCAGCTGCTGCTGCAAAACCCTGATAGCTCCATTGAGGGTCCTCCTGCTACTGTCATCAGGATCAGCACTGGGGGTGTCTCTTTAATTTCTATCAACCCCATCCAGCTGAGTTAAGCCACCTACCTGGGCCTGCTCTCTGCTGCAGCCTTTCAAAGTTCTATGCATATTTTCAAGTCAGGATTGAAGCAGGGCTTCAGGTACCTGATTACATGTTGAAGGTCATTCATTGCTGCAAGGAAAGCCAAATTTTGTCCTCAATCTACTACTCAGGCACCTGTCCCTCATCCGTAGGACCTCAGGCTAGTTGTGTGACTTTTTCTGAGGAGATATGAACAAACTACTACTGTCAACAGATTCACCTTGGAAAACCAAGTATGTGATTACACCCAGTGAACCAGTCTATGTATAAGGGTTTTCAAGCAGGAACATATGTGAGAGGTTAAAAGAGATGGGTCACATCAATTCCACTTATCAAAGCTGAATTGAAACAAGGTAAATAAGTTAAATAGTCCTATATCCCCTAAGGAAACGGAAGCTGTCATCAAAAGTCACCCCCCCCCAAAAAAAAAGCCCAGCGACTGATGGTTTCAATGCAGAATTCTACCAGACCTTCTAAGAAGATCTAACAGCACTACTCTTCAAACTGTTCCACAAAATAAAAACAGAAGGAACATTACCAACTCATTCTATGAAACCACAATCACCTTAATACCAAAATCTCACTAAGACCCTCCAAGAAAGAGAATTTCAAGACAATCTCCCTTATGAACATTGATGCAAAAATACTCAACAAGGTCCTCACAAAAGGAATCCAAGAACACATCAAAGATATCATTAACCATGACCAAGTAGGTTTCACCCCAGGTATGCAGAAGTGGTTCAATATATGGAAATTTATCAATGTAATCCACCATATGAACAAACTGACAGAAAAAAAAGCACATGATCATCTCTTTAGATGCTGAAAAATTATTTGTTAAAATCCAACATTGGTTTATGTTTAAAGTCCTGGAGAGATCAGGGATACAAGGCACTTACCTAAACATAGTAAAGGCAATATACAGTAAGCTTATATCCAATATCAAACTAAATGGAGAGAAACTTAAATGAATCCCACTGAAATCAGGGACAAGTCAAGGCTTCCCATTCATTCTGTATCTCTTCAACATAGTTCTTGAAGTCCTTGCTAGAGCAATAAGAAAATTAAAAGAGATCAAGGGAATTCATTTTGAAAAGGAAGAAGTCAAAGTATCACTATTTGCAGATGATATGATAGTGTACAAGAGTGACCCCAAAAATTCTACCAAGGGAACGCCTACAGCTACACCTTTAGCCAAGAGGCTGGATACAAAATTAACTCAAAAAAATCAGTAGCCCTCCTGTATACAAGAGACAATTGGGCTGAGAAAGATATTAGGTGAAAAAACAAACTTCACAATAGCCACAAATGACATAAAGTACCTTGTTGTAACTCTAACCAAAGAAGTCAAAGAATTGTTTGAAAAAACCTTCCAGTCTCTGAAGAAAGAATTAGAAGAGGATATCAGAAGATGGAAAGATCTCCCATGCCCATGGCTTGGAAGGATTAACATAGTATAAATGGCCATCTTACCAAAAGCAATCTACAGATTCAATGCAATTCCCATCAAATTACCAACACAATTCTTTACAGACCATGAATGAAAAATTCTGACCTTCATATGGAACAATACAATAAAAGATCTTCTGAACGTATCTCCATCCCTGATCTCAAGTTGTACTATAGAGCAACAGTTATAAAAGCTGCATGGTACTGGCATAGAAACAGAATGGTGGATCAATGGAACCGAACAGAGGACCCAGAAATAAACCCACACACTTATGGACACCTAATTTTTGACAAATATGTCAAAACCATGCAATGGAAAAAAGATAGCATCTTCAACAAATGGTGTTGGTCTAATTGGATATCTACATGTATGAAAATGCAAATAGATCCATACTTATCACCCTGTTCAAAACTAAAGTCCAAGTGGATCAAAGACCTCAACATAAAACCAGATACACTAAACCAGTTAGAATAAAAATTGGGAAAGAGCCTAGAACTCATTGGCACAGGAGACAACTTCCTGAACAGCACACCAACAGCACAGGCTCTAAGAGCAACAATCAATAAATGGGACCTTATGAAACTGAACACCTTGTATAAATGAAAAGACACTGTCTTCAGAACAAAACGACAGCCTACAGATTGAGAAAGCATCTTCACCAACCCTATATCTGACAGAGGGTAATATCCAGAATATATAAAGAACTCAAGAAATTAAACAGCAACAAATCAAGTAATCGAATTAAAAAATGGGGTACAAAGCTAAACAGAGAATTCTCAATAGAGGAATTTCGAATGACAGAGAAACACTTGAAATGCTCAACATCCTTAGTCATCAGGGAAATGCAAATCAAAACGACCCTGAGTTGTCACCTTACAATCATCATTATGGCTACAATCAAAACCTCAAGTGACAACAAATGCTGGAGAGGATGTGGACAAAGGGGAACCCTCCTCCATTGCTGGTGGGAATGTAACCTTGTACAAGCACTTTGGAAATCAATCTGACACTTTCTCAGACAATTAGGAATAGTGCTTCCTCAAGATCTAGCTATACCACTCCTAGGCATATATCTGAAATATGTTCAAGTACACAACAAGGACATTTGCTCAACCATGTTTGTAGCAGCTTTATTTGTACTAGCCAGAATCTGGAAACAACCCAGATGTCCCTCAACTGAGGAATGGATCCAGAAATTGTGATACCTTTACACAATGGAATACTACTCAGCAATTAAAAACAAGGAAAACAAGAAATTTGTAGGCAAATGGTGGGAACTAGAAAAGGTCATACTGAGTGAGGTACCCCAGAAGCAGGAAGACACACATGGTAAATACTTACTTAGAAGTGGATATTAGACATATAATATAAAATAATCGTACTAAAATCTGTGAACCTTAAGAAGCTAATCAAGAAGGAGGAACCTGGGTAAAGTGCTCAATCCTCAGTGATAAAGTCAAATGGGATGAACATCAGAAGAGGGAGAAAACAGGGAACAGGACAGTATCTTACCACAGAGGCCTCTGAAAGACTATACCCTGTAGGGTATCAAAGCAGATGCTGAGATACATAGACATACTTTGGGCAGAGTGCAAGGAAGCTTTTGAAAGAAGAAAGAGTTAGAAAGACCTGGAGGGGACACAAGGAGAGCAACAGAACCAAAGAATCAGGGCACAGGGGTCTTTTCTGAGACAGATACTACTACCAAGGACCATGCATGGAGATAACCTAGAACCCCTGCGCATATGTAGCCCATGGCATCTCAGTCTCCAGGTGGGTATCCTAGTAAGGGTAACAGGGACTGTCTCGACATGAACTCAGTGGCTGGCTCCTTGATCACGTCTCCCTGAGGTTAGGCAGACTTACCAGGCCACAGAGGAAGACAATGCAGCCATTCCTTATGAGGCCTGATAGGCTAGGGTCAGAGGGAAGGGGAGGAGGACCTCCTCTCTCAGTGCACTGGGGGAGGAACAAGGCAGGAGAAGAAGGAGGGAGAGCAAGATAGGGAGAGCACTAGGGAGGAGGCTACAGCTGGGATACAATGTTTTTGCTTGCGTATTCACTATTTCTATTTGGCATTAACTGTAATAAATTTAAATTTTTTAAAAGAAAAAAATATGGGTCCCTCAGAGGTAGCTGTATCACTGAAAGTCCTACCACAGCATAGGTGATAGCTCATGATAGCTGTGCCTCTAGAGCTCGTTGTCCAATTTTCAGGTACCTTTCTCCCTTTCTCCCCAGAATTTCGTTTACTTATTTTACAACCCTTGAATATGAAGGCTGTGATTCTTTTCAACTTAGTATGTTTCCTTAGCTTCCTGTATGCTTTTTTTATTGTTGTTTTTGGTTTTGGTTTTTTTGAGACAGGGTTTCTCTGTGTAGCCCCGGCTGCCCTGGAAGTTGCTCTGTACCCCAGGCTGGCCTTGAACTCTGAGAGTCACCAGCCTCTGCCTCCTGAGTGCTGAGTCTTATGAGCCACTTACCCATGTCTCTCCGGGAAGGAATGTTTTGATTCACAGGAAATAAATAGCTGTATAACTCAGGCAATGCAAAGGGGCCAGACTTCAGGCTCTGCAGTGCTCCCTGGCTTCACTGACAACCAAAACAAACTGGAGGACAGCACACACAAAGGTACTGTCCACGATGCCCGCCCAGAAGAATCTAACTCCCATCCAAGCAGGCTGCATTGCTGGGAAGTCCAGACCCATAGTGGAGCCTCGTGAGAGGTTTGTATGGCTTCTCCCACCAATGTGCACAGACGCAGGCTTCTTCTTAGCAGCACTGGAATCTACCATGTGTTGATTTCCTACCATTGAACCCACCATGGCAGAGAGAGTGCAGAGTGCCATAGAGCACTAGCCAACAGGCACCCACATACTCAACTAGAACATGCTCAGGTTCCCAGGGCACATTTTTGTGCCTTCTTCCCAACAAAGCCTCCTTGGATAGGAGCTGCTTGCTCTTGGTCATCCCACCAGCCCCAGGGAACACTGAGAACCAAGCAGAACCCATTACCTCTCTCGACCTCCCACATGAAGATATCCAGAAAAGCAATGCCATTCCCAATGGCATTGTTTTAAGTCTGGGCTGAAAGTTTTAAGTCTGACCCAAAGAGGAGAGTGGTTGTCCCAGGCAGACAGACAGCATGGCATGGTCTGAACTTACATGATATAGTTCAGGTGACTTACCTCTCTTTGAGGCAGGGCAAAGGTCTCTTAAAGCACTACCAAAACAGTATGAAAATGTTTCTCACAAGCACTACTAGTAGCAAGTGTAAGATCTTTAACTTTAGGTACCGTTGTAATGCTTGGTTTTCCAGTAAGAATGCAAAGAGGTTGGAATATGGGACCAAGACCCCTAGTCAGCAGCAGCTTCAGGATTCTCCCATACTGTGTAGACAGCCTTGAACAAATGGACTGTCAGAAAGCCAGGCAGTCTCTTCTTTGCCACGCAGTCTTCCATGCTCAGATGACACTGTGAGAGAATTATGGAAAGCTCATAGTGATTGTCCTGGCTCCTGAAAGTGCAGCTTCCTCCAGAAGTTCTTCGAACAGATTGAGTTAGACTCTTCCACCCTGTTACCCACAACAAACTCTAGAAGACGTTAAAACTTTTCCCACCTAAACAAGATGGTGGAGAACTTACCCTAGAGGCCTTAGTAGAGGTGTGGTCCTGCTAAAGGAGAAGGGCTAAGATTGATTCAAGCATAGTCCACTGTGGCTACAATAGGGGCTAAGAGTCAGCACTGTGACTGAGCCAAATATTTCTTCTCAGGTGACATAAGCATGCCGCTTAGGCTGTTAGTGAGTTTACAAGAAATTATTTTCTTGTTCTCTCTTTCCTGTGATGTTGCAGCATTAAACACAGTAACAACCGTTTTTTGTTGTGTATTCACTATTTCCATTTGGCTAGAGCAAAAGGACCTGTTCAGCTTACCAGCCAGTAACTTAGGAAAGCAGCCCTCAAGGACTCGTGCCATGGCCATCTGGTCCTACAGCCCAGCAGGACAAAGGCAAAATCCCTGTTGATCTCTTTTCAGTTTGTTTGTCCAGGCATGCGGCAGGGCTGATGGAGAAAGACCAGCTCTATTCTAAGCACCAATGCCTGTGTGGGAAGTGATGCCAATTACTACCATTTCCACCTAAGAGATGCGGAAAGTGAGGCATGGGAGCTATCTGAGGCTAGAGAGGACAGCACTCTCATGAGCGCACCTGCCTTTGGAAGATGCCATGAAACCTTCTGTGACTCCTTATGTAGACTCCACCTGGCCCATACAGTTAGATTCTTGAGAGATTTTCGACCCCACCTTCTTGCCTCAGAAGGTGACCCTGCTTCCTCCTAGATGCCCTAGTCTCAGAGTTTGGAAGCTTAATAGGGACTGAATGGCTGAGTGACCTGCCATGAGGGTGTGCCCAGTGAATAGGCAGAGGCCACCCAGTTCAGAGAACAGGAAATATTGCTTTCAGGGCACCCACATCACCTGTGGATGTAGCCCTGGCCAGTATCAGAGTTAACCCAAAAGCCAGTGATCACAACCCCAGTGTCAGGACTCTCGTGCCAGCCTATAAGCAGGCCGTGCCATCTGAGGTTCCAGAGACTGGGGAAACAGTGAATAACCCCACTCTGACAACTCCCTTAGCTTCACTGTGGCAAAAATGGTTGGCCCTGGATTTGCTAGGGATCACAGGGCTGAAAGTCAGCCTCTACTCTCACGTATTAACGCAGTAGCCTGTGGTTTCCAGGTACAGTATCCTCAGCTACAATACTTGCACCCAGGTCTTCACAAGAAAACCATACAGCAATGTTGGAGTAGCAAGATGGCCACAACGAGGCATGAGAAAAATGCTTCTGCCGGGGTTCAGACTCCACACTCCGAGAGGCAGATGGCTGCCTCAGCCTTGCTCAGGCTCTGGCCTTTCTCTTTTCACACAGCCATGGATTCCCTTAAGTACCATGAGCAATACTACGCTGCTGACGATGGGGTCTGGTCTTCTGGGGGTTGATCAGCAGGCATTCCTAAAAGACAGGCACTCTAAAGTTGACAGTTCCTGCAGTAATGCGTGGTGGGAGTGGTACCAGTGAGTAGGCATCCATCAGGTGCACTGAGCAAGGGATGCTGGTACACTATGCTGGGCTCACATGCACGCACATACAGACTGCAGCAAGTCACTGCAAGATAGGAAGGCAGCCCTCCCTTCAGTCACTCTTCTTTCACATAAGGTCGTCCTCTTTGGAGACAGATCTGAAGGTCCTACAGACAGCCAACCTTTACGGAATGGGTGCAAGGTCATCTGCCCACAGAGACAATGCCTTTAATGTCCCACATGCTAAGTGGGAGTAAACCTCTCCTTCCAGAGTCTGAAGAACACCAAGATACACTGTCCACTGCTCTGTCGAGTATTAGGCCCTGCCCAGGTCCAGAAATAATGCCCAAATGTCATTGTGTTACAGGTGGTAAAAGTGAAACAGAGAAACATAAACTTTCCTTAGGTTCCCCAACAAACTGAAAGAAAACACAGCCAGACAAAAGCCCTCTATAAGTACATAGAAGATGTATAGCAGGCAAAGCCAACAAGATTAGCTTGGGTCCTGGTACTTCAGTATTTACTCTCATCACATTGCAGGTCTAAGTGGAGGGTGGTCTACCCAGGTTTCATGGCCCTTCTTCCTCTCTATCAACGGCATTCAGATCCAACACAGCCAAGTCAGCAACTACTCCGTTTGTATATAGTGGTTTTGATACATTGGATTTTATTATGTTTTAAAATTTTTATTATGTTTTAAAAATTATGTTTTAAAAAAGAACATGTGTAGATGAGATTTATTAATATACAAAATATAGGGGGATTAGGAAAGAAATTCACGGCAGGGAAGTGGTGGCACTCACCTTTAATTCCAGCATTTGTGAGGCAGAGTCAGGAGGATCTCCCAGTTCGAGGCCAGCCTGGTCTACAGAGTGAGTCCCAGGATGAGCAGGGCTGTTACACAGAAAATCCCTGTCTTGAAAAACAAAAACAAAAAACAAAAGGAAAAACAAAAAAGGAAGGCAGAAGAAATCTGAGACGTGAAAGAAAAAAATAGTCCTGAAAGTTATATTCAAAAGTATTTCACCTTCTATAAACTGTTGTTTTGATGTATTGGGGAGTCTTTTGATTCAGGTACAGAGCAACCTTTCAATTATTTATTAACAGATCAGACTGAGTCTCAGCATATATACAAAGAGAACCATGACATGGCCTGATGATCACAGGCTGGGACAACATGCACCAAACAAAGTCATTAGCTGATCCACAAAGCCAGCACTCTGTATCACTGCTTTAGTTGTCTCTGGGAGACCCCATCTCCACCCTTCTTCAGATGTGTTACAGTGAGGGTCCCTCATATTTATAGAGCAGAACTCATAGCTATAAGAGCAGTCCTCTGGCCACTATCTCCCAACTGCTTCTTCCAATCCTGTTTATGACTCAGAAGGAAAATCAAACTGGCAAGCAAGGAGTCCTGCATGTGTGATGACCGATGAACCCTGGACTGTCAAGATTCTGTTGTCTTCTTTTCCCTCCTGTGGTAATGCTTTAAAATGCAGGAAGCACAATTTGACCCAGGCAGGAACAAATCACATGACACAGCCAATGAAGCACACAGCCAATGTCTCTTGGAAAGAATGCTTTTAGAGGAATCTTTTTGCTAACCAAAAGACCCTGGTCACCACTTTCATCCACTCTACTGCCACCAGTAATGGATTGTGCATACAGCATACACGAGTACATTGAAAATCTGTCAAAAGACTATATCAAAGTAACAAAAGTTGGGACCTGGAAAGATGTCTCAGTGGGAGAGACAGCTGAATCAATAATGTCCTTACCACACATGCGTGAAGACCTGAGTTCACATCCCCAACAATAGCCAATCATGGTGGTACCCATTTTTAATCCCCAGTGCTGGAGGAGCAGAGACCCTGGAGCGCACTGGCCAGGCAGTCCAGCCAGTTGATGACAGTGAAGAACACTGTCTCAAAAATAAGTTAGTTTATGTGTGGTAGCACATGCCTTTAATTCAAGTTGCAGAGTTCAAGGTCAACCTGGGTTACACAGTGAGTCAACAAACAAACAAACAAACAAACAAAGACCTCAAAAAGGTGGTCAAAGCATTAATGAAGAAACCCAATCTTGACTTTTGACCTCCACATGTACCTACACACAAGTACATGCATATCCTCACACATGTACACATAAATGAACATGTACCCAAAGAATAGCTATCGTACTCTGTCACCTCCTTCTCTGATATATATCCATTGCCTCTGTTTATACTGAACTATATTATCCACTGTCAAGTTACGAATAATGGTTGAAGGTGACATTAGAGTGCTTCCCTCCAGTTCAAGGGAGTCGGCCTCACATTGGGTCTAGATGCCTTACTTGCATTCACCAGTTCCTCACTGCCCTCTGCTATGAGAGGACGGCATTCTGTTTCCTTTCTGTTGCTGTGGCTGTGATCAAATACCAGAAGCACCTAATAGGTTATATAGTCCATCACTGAGAGAAGTCAGGGCTGGAAGTCAAGCACAAACTTGAAGCAGAATCCATGGAGGAATGTTGCTCAGACACACACAGTACAACACCCACCATGGTCTGAGTCTTCCTTTACCAGTTAACAATTAAAAATCAAGACAATCCCCCACAAAGAAGGCCACAGACCAATGCGATCCAGACAACGCCTCAGTCGAGGCTTTCCTCTCAGATGACTGACACACGTGGTCTGACTGACAAAGCTGACTAGTTTCTTATTAGTCACGCCCTCAGCACCCACCATCTATGGCTCTTGCAGTCTTTCCACCCCTCTACTGCAATGAACCCAGAACCTGAGGATAAGTGGACATGAAGTCTCAGCCCTAGCTAAGGAGCTGTTGGCACATGATAGCTATGGGAAAGGGGGGAATTAGTTTCATTTAAGGATGGGGCCTCTGGTGTGTTGACCACCCTCCACTGAAATCCATGCCTGGTGGGTTTGGGAAGGAAAAGTTGCATGGGTAGGGGAGGAGAATGAGTTTAGGAGAGCTAGCTCAGCAGTTGTGAGCATCTGCTGCCTTTGCAGACAGCACAAGTTCGATTCCCAGCACCTACATGGTGGCACTCAACCGCATCTGTCACTTCAATTCCCTGAAATCCAACCCCCTCGTATGACCTCTGTGGGCACCAAACATGCACATAGTGCACATGTAAGAAATCACCTATACACATGAAGTAAAGATTAATCAATATTTCAAGAGAATACAACTTCTCAGGCTAGAGATAAAGTAGGAGCTTACCTAGCAGGGTGAAGGTCTTAGATTCAACCCACAGTAACACAAAATAAAGAGAGAGAACATCACAGCATATTACACGCGGAAGAATGTAGAGCAAGTGATTAATTCTGGGAGCCCTGTTCATCGTGGTGCCCTCTAGGGAAGAGCTGCAGGAAGAGATGTGGCGGTGGCTTTCCCACCACAGGGTGACACGAAGGAAGCTACACTACACAGTGTAGCTTAAAACCACAATGGTATGTCGATTTTTATGTTGCTTGCCTTCTATCGTATTCAGCATCCTAAACCAAGATAGATTCTCCCCTTCCTTATCAAAGGTTTAATTTAGAAATGGGAGGATGGCTGGGGTTGTATGACCTGGTTCTTGGAGGGTACTGTCATAGCTATCTTGGAAACACTATTGGCTGTTGAGGACCGGGCACTGGAGCTCTTGCCCAGTGGTTTCTGGTGCCCAGGGTCCAGCAGCTGCACAAAAGCAGCTGGCCTCCTACACTAGAAGATCAAGGTCATCATGTAAGATGAATGTGCTAAGCAGGTCAATGTAGGATCTCATCAAGACTGCCTACATCCTCTTCCTCTGTGGCCACGCAAAGCTTCCCCACCAGGGGAAAGTGATCAAAGAGCAAACAATGGAGTCCATGTGAGAGACAGCCCTGCTTAGGGAACCCACTTGGAGACTGAGCTGCCTATGGGCTACACCTGAGCAGAGGGTCTAAGTCCTCTCCATGCAGGGTCCTTGGTTAGTGCTTCAGTCTCTGCAGGACCCCCTGGCACAGATTTGTTGACTTTGTTGGTCTCCTTGTGGAGCTCCTGTCCCCTCTGGGTCGCTCTATGCCCCCAACTCTTTCATAAGACTCCCTGTGCTCTGTCCAAAGTTTGGCTGTGAGTCTGGGCATCTGATTCGATCCCCTGCTGGGTGGAGTCTTTCAGAGGACATCTGTGGTAGGTTCTCATTCTGTTCCTTATCTTCAGCCACTTCTGGTGTCTATTCTATTTGCTCTTCTGAATGAGAATTACGCATCCTCCCTAGGGAACTCCTTGTTTTTAGCTTTCTTAGGTCTGTGGATTGAAGTATGGTTATCATGTATTATATGGCTAATTTCCATTTATAATTGAGTATATTCGTGTGTCTTTCATTCCATCTTACACTTATCAGAATACCTAAGATCAAAAACTCAAGTGACAGCACATGTTGGTAAGGATGGGGAGAAAGGGGAACTCTCCTCCATTGCTTGTGGAAGTGTAAACTTGTACAACCACTTAATGAAACCAATCTGGTACTTTCTCAGAAAACTGGAAATAGCTCTATCTTACGACCTAGCTATACCATTCCTGGTCATATACCCAAAAGATGCTCCACCATACAACAAGGACATTTCTCAAGTATGTTTATGGCAGCTTTATTCGTGATGGCTAGAATATGGAAACAACCTATGTCTTAGGTTGGTCTGATGCTTGTATTTATTTTGATGCTAATTACTGGCCCTCACTATCTGGTTACTGTCTTAAACTTGTTATGTAAACCTACCTAAGACATTATTCCTGTTTGGTTAATATATATATTTTTTAAAAGGCCTGTACCTGGGCAGGACTGAAAGAGGTAGGCTTGGCTAAGTTTCCCAGGCATTGGGGATTGGAGAATCACAGCAAGAATCACAGACAGATGTGAAGAGAGGAAAGAGGAGGAAGTCATAATGGGTTAGTCATGGAAAAGGAACCATGTGGGCCCAGAGGAAGGACTCTGAACATGGGGTGGAAAGGATCGATACAGATGAAGGATAAGCAAGTATTTATGAGTTTACTGATGGACTGTAGGCCAGATAAGAATGGTTAAGGCAGATGACCTTGGATGGGTGCTAGAAGGTGGATGGTGAGGTTATTGAGATAGCATAGGTGGAATTATTTGCCCAGCCCAAAGTGTTATTACGCAACTATAAAATATAACAGGTGTCTGTGTCATATTGATTGTGCTAGTGGGTTATACAATACTGCCATAATAATTATAGGGTTAATAATAAACATTATTTGGGCAGTACCATTTATTTACTACAAAAAACCTAGATGTCTCTCAATGTAGGAATAGATACAGAATTGTGGTACATTTACACAATAGAATACTACTCAGCTATTGAAAACAAGGAAATCATGAAACTTGCAGGCAAATGGTGGGAACTAGAAAAGATTATCCTTAGTGAATTAACCCAGCAAACATTCTTTAGCCAGGTGGCAGAGACCCTAGCTAGTAGTTAAGGAGTCAGGCTCAACTAAAAGATGTCTGCAACTTATAAAAGGAAAGCTCAGTGTTTAACTTTGAATGGCAACATCAGAAACATGTGGATGGTTATTCTCTTTGGATCCCAGAAGATCATGAGTTCCAGATGTCAGACATAGAATGACATCTGGAATTACTGTTGGTGTTTAGTTTTTCTTTGATTTGATTGTGACTTTGCCCTGGCTCTTTCCTCCTGGAATAATAAAAAAAAAAAAGTATATATCTTAATCTTATATTAAGATATACTGAGAGAGTTTGGACATTGAAAGAGTTATTGGATGCTTTAAACAGACCTTGAACGTCTCTGACATGAACTCTGTGGCTGGCTCTTGATAACCTCCCCCTGAGGGGGGAGCAGCCTTACCAAGCCAAAAAGGAAGACAATGCATCCAGTCTCGATGAGACCTGATAAACTAGGGTCAGATGGAAAGGGGGAGAGGACCTCCCTACCAGTGGACTTGGAGAGGGGCATGGGAGGAGATAAGAAAGGAAGAGTGGGATTGGAAGGAGATGAAGGAGGGGGCTACAGTTGAGATACAAAGTGAATAAACTGTAATTAACATTATTTTTTTTTTAAAAAAAAAGGAGAGCACAGGCAGGGTACTCTTACATATAAGCCTTCATCTACTGCTGGTCCTAGGATTTCACCTCAAGTTACATTTTCTGAGCAACTGAAGCAAGCTCCCCCCACTCCATGGGGTCTTTCTCCCCTTATACTGAAAACAGATTTTTTTTCCTCACATAATATATCCTGATTACAAGCCCCCACCTTCTACTCTCCCCACCTTTCCTCCCATCTGGATCCACCTCCTTTCTGCCTCTCACTAGAAAACATACATGCTTCAGAATAGGATTAAACCAACAGACAGGAAGAAAAGAAACAAGAAACAAATATAGACACAGAGACACACTCATTCACACACTCTGAAATCCAGTAAAATCAGTAAACTGGAAGCCATTATATACATGCAAGGGATCTGTAGGGTTTTAAAAAAGAGAGAAATAAAATAAAAATAATACATTTTAAAGATGAAAAAGATAAAATTTTAAAAAAGAAGAGAAAGCCCTGACATGACCTTATGAGACAAGGAACCTAACAAAGATGCCATTGAGTTCATTTTCTCTTGGCCATTAACTGATGGTCATGCTGCCTATGCTTAGGAGTGGCTTGTTCCCCCAATGAGACTCCCTTGGAGAAAACAAAATTTTCGTTCACAAGTGGTTATCAATTGGAGATTGATTCTGGGATAGGGGTGGGGCATGTGTCCATTTCTCCTTTTAGCTCGAGGACCCCATGTGGTGCAGTCCCATGCAGGTCTTGGTCTCTGTGAGTTTAAATGTGTTCTCTGGTCCTGTTGATTTAGGGAGCTTAGTTTCTTTGGTGTCCTCCACCGCCCCCCCCCCCGGCTCTTACATTATTTCTGTCTCCTCTTCTGCAGAGTTCCTTGAGTCCCGAGGGAAGAGATTTAATGGAGACATCCCATTCAGGGCTGAGTGTTCTAAGTTCTCCCACTCTCTGCATATTGTCTGGCGGTGGGTCTCTGTATTTGCTTCTATCTGCTGCAAGAGGAGGTTTCTCTAACAATGGCTAAACAAGGCACTTATCTACGACTATAACAGAATGTCATTAGAAGTCATTTTACTGCTACATTCTTTTAGTAAACAACAGTATTTGGTTTCACTCTAGATCTCTGGGCTATGTAGACTCAGGTTCTTGTCACCCAAGCAGTGTCAGGTATGGGTTCCATCTCGTGAAGTGAGCCTGAAGTCAAATTGGATGTTAAAAAGCATGAAATCATGAAATGCACATGGAAAGAACAACAAATATGGTATACGCTCACTTATGTGTGTATAATAGCTGTTAA
Source organism: Meriones unguiculatus (assembly GCF_030254825.1). Taxonomy (NCBI): domain Eukaryota; kingdom Metazoa; phylum Chordata; class Mammalia; order Rodentia; family Muridae; genus Meriones; species Meriones unguiculatus. The sequence continues at coordinate 76,904,248 of NC_083369.1, read as the reverse complement.
GTCAATGACAAGCAAGCTACAATCTGTAGAATCACAGAGGTCAGGTATACAGTAAGGGACTGGGGGAACGGATAGGATAGGTCTTCATTGGAAAGGAAATTAGAAGAGTTATGGATGGGGGTACTGGAATGAGAGAGTCAAGGGAGGAAAGAAGGGTGGACAAGAGAGGGAATGAACAGAGAGACAGCTAAAATTAAGGGCCATCTGAGGGGTAGTATGGAAACCTAATGCAGTAGAAGCTTCCTAAAAACGTGTGTAAAGGCAATCTAACCAAAATCACCAAATAATGCACGAGACATCTCTTGACACCAAATGAAGCTTCCAGTGCAACGAGTGGGTTACACATAATTGAGTTCTTGGCCAAAGGGCTTCCATAGGAATCCCCAACCAACACAGGCTGTTTCCAAGACACAGGTACCCTCCACAAAACGATGGCAAAGCTCCGTTGCCGACAACAACACCTCCTTGAACGTGGAGAAGTCAAGCTGGTGCCTACATGGAGCCATTAAGCTTGTTTACAGAAGCAGGGAGAAACTGCGGTTTTTAATTATCTTCAAATCACATTCTTGGGCAATTTGGCCAATGCACAGAGACAGACATCACAGTTCTGTTGTCTTAAAAGAAGCAAGGCTTGCTCCCTGTGCAGCAACTAACAGCCAAGGAAACTTCTCCAACACAGGCTGACAAACACTTGCTCCTTCTGATAAGTGAAAGGGTCTTTAATGAATAGGCAGCAAGTTTGTAAAAGCAAAACTTCAGGAAACTTCACTTTTCATCAAGTCGGAAGTATAACTCTATTCCTTTTACTCCCTATAGTGTTTAAGTGAATGCTGTTAGTCATCGACCTGCCTTAAAGTGATGATTGTGGCAGAGAACATCCAGTTTGGTTTCTTATTTTATGTAATTTAATATTTCCTGAGTAAGTTTATTAGTAAATTCATTTTAATCTTTTTTTTTAGTTGAGGGTAAAGCTTGTTAATATTTCTGTCCCTCTTTACTGTCACCCTTCTGTTTTTGTTTCTGTTTTAAATTTAATTTTATATATATATTTATTTATTCCAATTTATTCACTTTGTATCCCTGCTGCAGCCCTCTCCCTCATCTTCTCCCAGTCCCTCACACTCTCCCTCTTCTCCCCCTATGCCCCTCTCCAAGTACACTGATAGGGAAAGACAGCCTCCCCTTCTATCTGAACCTAGCTTATCAGGTCTCATCAAGTTTGCTGCATCATCTTCCTCTGTGGCCTGGCAAGGCTGCACCATCCAGGGGGAGGTTATCAAAGAGCTGGCCACTGAGTTCAAATCAGAGGTAGCCTTGTACCCCTTACTAGAGAAACTGAGCAGATAATGGTCTTCCTTTGAACAGGGAGTCTAGTTCCTCTCCATGCATAGTCCTTAGTTAGAGTATTGGTCTCTGCCGGCCCCCCTAGGTCCAGGTATTTTGACTCTGTTGTTCCCCTTGGGGTGTCACTGTCCCTTCCAGATTTTCTATCTCCCTCTTCTTCCATAAAGATTCCGGTACAGCTTCTTGTTTGTTTGTTTAGATTTATTTGTTCATTTGTTTGTTCATTATGTATACAATGTTCTGTCTGCATGTAGACCTGCACACCAGCAGAAGGCACCAGATCTCATGGTTGTGAGATGGTTGTGAGTCACCATGTGGTTGCTGGCAAGTGAACTCAGGACCTCTGAAAGTGCAGCCAGTGCTCTTAACCTCTGAGCAATCTCTCCAGCCTACCCTTCTTGGTTTTTTGTTTGTTTTTGTAACGATATACATAGAAATATTTGTGGGAGGCCAGAATAGAATCCCAGCACTTGGGGGAAAGAAGAAAGTGGTTCTCTGGAAGTCTGAAGCCAGGCTGGCCTACATGGCAAGTTCCAAGCCAACCATGGCTACATAGTGGGACCTGTCTGAAACAAAATATATCTATCAAAACACAGCATCAATTTCCGTCTGACTTCTTCTTCCCAACAAGATGATAATAGGATTGCTTACTGTTTGCCTCAATGACTGCCTTAGACTTTTATTTTAACAAATTCTACCATCTGTGGCTTCAGTAACAAAAAGGAGTAAAAAGACCACTAAACAGAAATTTAAACATCATCATGCCAGTTTTGAAACAGACAAGCTAGCAATGCAGGTAATGAAAAATGGAAGTTGCTAAGTGTTAGGTTTCAAACCTAGGACTAAGGACTAACTGAGGTGCCTATTGAGCACATCCAAGTGGACTGTGGCTGCCAGGTTCTCCCAACGACCCTCAGCCCCTACCTGTTACAGGGTCCTCCTGGGTGGCATACCCCAACACCCACCCTGAACTCCCCATCCCAGGTATTGAGCTGGGCCGCTCTTCCCTACATAATCCAACAGTTTTGCTTACATGTTCTGTGTACCTTTGCTTCTCCTGGCTGATGTTCCTGCTTTCCCTCTCTCTCCAGTTCCCCTCTCCCGACATGGTTTTCTTTGTTATTTATATCAAACAAAAGATATCTATGTTATCTTTATTTATAGGTTTCTTTATACCTCCTCCCCCATCTCCCCATGGCTGGTCAGTCTGTTCATGGCCATATTGGCTATGTCTCCTTTTTACTACAATAAACTTTCTCCTTCATCATACCTAGGAGCATTCATCTTTTTCTTTTTCTTTTTCATTCAATAAGGTAAATATGAACTACAGAAAAATAACAAATAATATCATTAGTGTAAATATGTCCCCAATAAAGTATGGGAAAATTCAATCAGTTATCAATCTGTGCACTTGGGAGGCTCAAGCAAGAAAATTACAACTTCAAGGCTAACCTGGGCTATGTAGTGAAGGTCTCAGAAAGTATAGATCATTTTTGTTTATCTCTGTTTTAAATAAACCATAATGTTTTATGGTATTTGATGTCATTGAAGTTTATAATTGTAAAACATATCAGAATGGCTAAGATCAAAAACTCAAGTGACACTTCATACTTAAGATTCCATGCACTTTGCCCATCAGTTGGCCTTAAGTCTCAGTGTCTGCTTTGATAGTCTGTAGGGCAGAGCCTTCCAGAAGCCCTCTGTGGCAGGTTCCTAGGTTGTTTCCTGTTTTCTTCTTCTTCTTAAGTAAGAAGTGGGAAATAGTAAGATCTGGAGAGGACAGGAACCCCACAAGGAGAGCAACAGAACCAGAAAATGTGAACACAGGGGTCTCCCCAGGGACTCATATTCCAACCAAGGAACATGCATGGAGATAACCTAGAACACCTGCACAGATGTAGTTCATGACAGCGTAGTATCCAAGTGGGTTCCATAGTAATGGGAAGAGGGACTGCCTCTGACATAATCTGATAGGTCTGTTCTTTGATCACCTCCCCCTGAGGGGGGAGCAGCCTTACCAGGCCACAGAAGATGACAATGCAGCCACTCCTGATGGGATCTGATAGACTAAGATCAGAAGGAAGGAGAGGAGGACCTCCCCTATCAGTGGACTTGGGAGGGGCAAGAGAGAAGAAGGGGGAGGGAAGGTGGACCTGGGAGGGGAGGAGGGTGGGGCTTATGGGGGGATACAAAGTGAATAAACTGTAATTAATAAAAAATAAAAAAATAAAAAAAATTCAAGTGACAACACAAGCTGGTTGTCACATACTGGTGAGGATGTAGAGAAAGGAACATTTTCCATTGCTGATGGGAAGGCAAACATGTTCAACCACTTTGGAAATCAGGCTGGTGCTCTCTCAAACAATTGGGAATAGCACTACCTCAAGATCCAGTTATAGGGCTCCTGGGTATATACCCAAAGATGTTCCACCATTCAACATGGACATATCCTCAACTATGTTCATAGCAGCTTTATTTGTAATAGCCAGAATCTGGAAACAACCTAGATGTTCCTCAGTGGAGAAATGGATACAGAAATTGTGGCACATTTACACAATGAAATGCTACTCAGCTATTAAAAACAAGGAAATCATGAAAATTGTAGGCAAATGGATGGAACTAGAAAAGATCATCTTGAGTGATGTAACACAGACACAGAAAGACACAAATGGTATATACTCACTTAAAAGTGTATATTAGCCTTATAATATAGGATAACTATACTAAAATCTACAGACCTAAAGAAGCTAAACACTAAGGAGGGCCCTAGGGAGGGTGCTTAAACATCATTCAGAATGGCAAACAGGATAGACATCAGAAGCGGTGGAAGAGAGGAAATAGGATAGGAGCCTGCTATAGAGGTCCTCTGAAAGGCTACACTCAACGGGGATCAAAGCAGATGCTGAGAGTCACAGCCAAATTTTGGGCAGAGTGCAGGGTGTCTTATGGAAGAAGAGGGGTTGGGGAATAGAAGGACATGGAGAAAATAGGAACCACACAAGGCCCTGTTGAAATTGTTCCCCCTTGCTGTCTCACTAGTAAGGGGAACAGGGGCTGTCTGTGACATGAACTCAGTGGCTGGCTCCTTGATCACCTCCCCCTGTGAACCTTACCAGGCCACAAAGGAAGACAATGCAACCAGTGCTTATGAGACCTGATAGGCTAGGGTCAGAGGGAATGGGAGGAGGACCTCCCCTATCAGTGGACTTGGGGAGAGGCATATGGGGAGAAAAGGGAAGGGAAGGTAGTACTGGGAGGGGCTGATGGAGGAGGCTACAGCTTGGATATAAAATGAATAAATTGTAATAAATTTAACAATAAATTAAAAATAAAAATTATATATATAAATTAAAAATAATTTAAATATATTACAAAGGAATAAAAAGAGTGTAGATGCTGAAATCTGAGGTCAGGTAAGACACTGGACTCTAAAGGTGAGGAGATGCTGGAACATCTACCACCTCTATCACACTCTCATCCACACTCTCTGTGATCACTGGTTGAATTTGTTGCCGTTTTCTCAGCTTCATTGTCTACCAGTTTAAATTGTCTAATTTCCACTGCGGAGAAACTTCTACTTGGAGAAAAGAGTCCAAGCTCTACCTATACTGTGTCTGCCTACTAGTCAGAAAGGTTATTATTCACCCAGAGTTGAAAGAAGCATTACTCTCCTGACAGTGAAAACTGGCCCTCATTTTCAGAGGTAAGTAGAGTGGACTAAGGTAGGTAAGTAGAAAGGGGGAGTATCAACAATTGAAAGAAATGACTAGATACTTTGCAAGTTTCTATGCCAAAGGCCCGCCCCCCCCCAAAAAAAAACCATAATTAGATGGTATGGGCAATTTCTAATTGACAGGGGCATAGCATCCACGTATTCAGAGCATTTAGAAATGAACCCATTGACACGCATTCAATTGATACCATCAAATCTAATAGTAGAGGATGGTGGCTTCAGTGGCTTCCAATGAAGACTGTAAATATTATAATGCCCTTCATTCCAGGTACAGCAGTAAGAAGTACTGTGACTCTTAGTGATTGGGTAAAGGGATAGAGCAATAGATAGATAGATAAATAGATAGATAGATAGATAGATAGATAGATAGATAGGCAGATAGATAGATAGATAGATAGATAGATAGGATGAGAGTTTATAGGTAAATAGGTAGATAGATAGATGATAGGCAGATAGATAAGTAGATAAAGCAGATAGATGCTAAATAGAATATAAATGATATGTAAAATAGTAGATATATAATATATGCTATTATATATAGGTCAAAAAAACCTGTTGTGGTTGTAATAAACTGAATTTTAACTTATTAGTATAGCAAATATCACACAGGTGGGTTTAGTAGCACCATTTACATTTTAACTATTTGAGATATTATCAACACTTTACACATGCATTCCTATGGTTAGAATCATGAATGTACTCTTAAGGCCAGTGTGTTGAAAACTTAGTCTTCAGCCTCTGGTACTATTAGAAAACAGTGGAGCCTTAGAATGTGTGGTATAGTGGGAAGATTTTGGTCACTGAGATATGCACTTGAAGAGTATCACCTTTCCTTTTCAATTGAGCCATAAAATCTGCTGCTTTTTTTGTCTGCTATCTGCTTCTTAACATGATGTGCTGTCCTGACACAAGCCTAAAACCCAAGCAGCCAAAAGATCATAGATGATTACCTGAAACTGTGAACCAAAATGAGCTTGTATCTTTCTAACTTGATTATATCAACTGTTTTACTTATAGTGGCAGAAAGAGGATGGGACAGATCAAGCATACCTCCATGATCCACACCGAGAAAAGGACTAACATCTTTTTGTTGTTGTTGATACAAATAAAGGTCATATACAATTCTAGAAATGATAATCACAAGCAGTGTCTCTATATGTACTCCACCAGTATTGTACTGTTAGCAATCACTGCTTATTAAAATGTACTTAATTAAAGTTTAAATAAAAAATAATAACTTGCAAAAGGGGGGAGGAGGAAAGAAACGGTTCCCCCTCAGTCCACTAATGCAGACAGCAAACATTGTTCCCTTTTAGAGCACTCTTGACATTGTTGTTCCCTGTTCCCTTTCCACAAGGGGGCAACAGGCCCTCTTGGCTTAGACCCTTTTTGTGTGTGAGGGGGCAAGGGGCACTGATGACTTTGTTGTCACTTGCCTTTTGTCTGTCGGGGGCAATAGGCTCTCTTTACTTTTTCATTCCTCTTTAGTCCGGGGAGGAGGCCTAGGCAGACAGTCTTGACCTTGTCAATCCTTTTGTTCTTGAGGAGGCAGCAGGCACTATTTTTTTGTTCATTCCCCTTTAATCTATGAGGAGATGACAAGCACTATTGACTGTCATTTCCCTTTTGTCCACAAGGTGGTGACAGGCTCTCTTGACAGCGTTGTATCCACTTAATCCATGAGGGGGCAACAGGCATGCTTGACTTCCACTTTTGTCCAAAGTTCAACAAGGGGTCTCTTGCTGCGACTGGGCTGAACTTTCACCAGTAGCCTCTCTTGGGCTTTCCTTGGGGACTTCATCCCTGCCACACACTACCAAGCCTCAGCTGTTCTCCATGACCCCTGCATGCTTCCTAAACTACCAATACCTGAGTGATTCTCATATAACCAAGTTCCTCTGTCAGAATGAGGTACAACCTTGGGGGGGGAGGGGCACTGGAATACAGCTTGCATGTGCTGTCTCTGAGGAAACACTTACCAGAAGATTGCACTTCACTGAGGCCGGTCTCTTCTTAAGGACCACTAATTTCTCAGCTCTTGCTGACCAGCTTCAACTGTCCCAACAAAACGAAGGTAATAGTTCTGGTAAATTTTAAATCAAGCTGATTACTGAGTCGCAGCTAAGCAGAACCACAGATTCTTAACTCAGGAAAGCAAATGGCCCTGATTGAGTCATTGAGGGACTCTCAAACACATTCTGAAATATCACTAGGCAGCCCTCCATCATCTGCACTGCTCTCAACATTGTTATCATCCAAGCTCCCACAGAACAGCTCACCAAGCTTTGAACACTCAGTGGGTTCCTCACCAAAAGTTCCAGTGTCCTTCCACAATCAGTCATTCCACATATGGTCAGGTCTGTCTCAGCAACACCCCATTTTCCCGGCACCAATTTCTGTCCTAGTTCGGGTTACTATTGCTATGATGAAACAACGTGATCAAAAGCAAACTGGGGAGGAAAGTGTTTATTTGGCTTACACGTCTACATCACTGTTCATGTGAGAGCAGGAACCAGGAGGCTGGAGCTGATGCAGAAGGCACAGAGGCCTGCTGACTACTGACTTGCTTCCCATGGCTTCTTATACTACCCAGGACCACCAGCCCAGAGCTGGCACTACCCGCAATGGACTGGGCCCGCCCATGTCAATCACTAATTGAGAAAACACCCTATAGGCTTGCCTACAGCCTCATTTTATGAAGGAATTTTCTCAGTTGTGGCTGCCTCCTCTCCAGTGACTCCAGCTTATGCCAAGTTGACATAAAAGCACCCAGGACATGACAAAACGGGGATGACAATGTCTAGAGTGCCTACTGCCCCCTCTTGAACAAAAGAGAAAAGACAGAATCAAGATTACCTGCTGCCTTCTGGTAAAGGGGTACAACTATGTCAAGAGTGCCTGTCGCCCCCTAGTGGACCCCAGGGGAACGACAATGTAAAGAACCCTCCCTAAAAAAAAAAAGAAAAGAAAGGAAAAAAAAAGAAACAAAAAAGGAAAGGAAGCATGCCTGCTTCCAGATGTGGTGGAGGAGAAGGTTTATTGTAGATGAAAGAGAGACTTAGCCAAAGTGGGCATGACCAGAGGCCATGTGCAGAGGTGAGGGGAGAGAGGGAAGATAGGAGAGAGAGAGGAACCAGGGGCAGCATCCAGGAGGCCCAAAGGTACAAAAAGGCTGGGTAACCAAAATAGTTGGAGTATACAGGAAACTCCCTTGAGCTGGAGAGCCCAGGGTATGGGGTGGGGTATGCAAGCCAGGAGGACCCTGAAACAGGTAGAAACTGAGGGATGCTGGGAGAATCTGACAGCAGAGTCCACTTTGATATGGCAGATAGTCACACCTCGGTCCTTTGTCCCAGGTCTGAAACCTAACAGACTTTTCTCCAAGACTAAAGAGAAACAATAATGTCGAGTTGCCAGGACAAAGGCAGAGGTGGATCTGGGACTCTTACTCCCTACAGAACCGGGTTTGGAGCCTAACAGGCTCTACGTGGTCACCACTTAGCTATTCTCACTGCCCTCACCCCACCTCACAGCTCATCAGAGCCGCCTTGCAAGCAGGCACCTCCAGCAGTGCTGAGCTCACTATCAGAGAGCCTGCCCACCTTCCAGTCATTTACAGTGTTGTAATGGACTTGCAAATAGTAGCAGAACTGAGCCCCATCAGGGAAAACACTGATTATCAGCAGGAGTTTATCCTGCCCTTCCTTGACATACAGTGGCAGGGTGAGTCAAAGGCAGCACAATGACAAGGTGACAAAGGAGAAAGTGCAGGTCAGTGTAATCCATCACCGAAGTACTTTCGGCCCTTCTCTGACGTGTAGGAATTACTGAAGGTGACTCAATCATGCCATGTTGTGAAAGGGTACCTTTCTGTCATTCTGTTTAAAGGGAATTTACATGATGCTAGAATCACTAAGATATTTACATCACTGTTTTAGTAATCACAGGGGAAAGGGGACATGCATATTGAGAATGCACCTCTTTATTGATGAAAGAATTGCTGAGAAGTAAGGGTTGTCAGGACAGCATAAGTGGTCAACATGTTGGTGGCACAAGAAGAGCATCCCCACCTTGCTGTGGCACAAGGATGGCACTCAAATGTTGCGCTAAAATCTTCAGGGACAGTTGCTGCGGGGACCAGATGCTACACCTGTGATCCTTTTCCTCCTCCGAGTTTTTCTGTACCTGACTCACCTAATCTTAAACCAAGCCTACATTCAAAAGGATGAGGAGCTCAGTTAGTACATTAAAAGGCATGCCAATAAAAAAGCAAACAGAAAACAAACAAACAAACAAAAAAAACATGTACCTTTGTACATAACCACTGAGGTTTTCATTGTTGTTGTTTTTTTTTTTTTTTTTTTTCTTATAGGCACTAGGGAATGAACCTTCATGTTTGCTAGGACAAGTGCTTTTCCCCTGAGTTACATGCTCAGGCCCACCAGTGAGATCCGAGATCCCACACAAAGAAGTCCTTCCTTTTGTATTGTTCAAATTGAGTGAGGGACTGAGGGTACAGTAATTGCTTAACATGTGTGAAGTTCTGGCTTCCAGCCATACAACTGCAGGAAAAAAGTCCTGAATAGCCCTGTTAGGGCAGATAACACCACAACCTTCCTTTAGCAACACCCCCACCCCTATGAGAACCAACAATGTTTCAGTCCTGTAGTAGACTCAGGCCATTCGGTTTGTCTAATGTTTTCATCCTGGGCAAGATGGAAGTCTAGATGATGGGATGTAATGGTCCTTGCTGGAGAGCAGTCCTCCGAAGAAAGACTGGTCTAGCCATACCTGTGAACAACTACGACTACAAACAAAGGAAAAAACACCCAAACAAAGACCTCTTACCCTGTTCTATCCTCGTGCACCCCCACTTAATGAAGCCTCCATTGTACTATTACTGTCCAAGTTCAAAAACTATAGAGTGGGAGACAAAGGGCTCTTGGACCTGAAAGAGGACTCTCTCCTATGCCACTAGTGGGAACACTTCTCCCTTTTAAGCAGGTAGCCTGCAAATGCAGTGCTGCTCATGAGAGGTGGGCGAGGGGGGTCCAGGACAGCAGTGGTCAGAATTTACACACAGAACCAGGATTGGCAGTGAGGGGAAGGAGGCTTACATTTGCTCCAAGAACACTTTTGCAATGCAGTTGTGATGATGTTTAGAAACGGAGCAGGAGAGGTCTGTGACAAGCTTTCTGGAGACATTCACATTAAAATGTCTGAGAACGCATTAAAACACGGTCTTTCCCCTTTTGTCTGGCGTGTGAATCACTCTACCCTCAGAAGGAGGACACTGAGAGCAAACTAGGTGAACTGAAAGAGCAGCAAAGCAGCTTGGCAACTGCCAGCTTCTTGGTTCCAGGGTGGCCCTTAAATGTCTGGGAAAGTGGAAGTCTTGCCCTGTGCCCTAAGCATTCTGAGCCAGACCTGGCTCTGAGAACAGAGTGAGGCCTTGGATGTAGCCTCGGGGGCCTGTTGTCTTCCTTCAGCCATTGTTTCAGAAACACAACCTTCCAAACCTTCAGAGCCCTTCTTTAGTGCAGGCACACAAGGGTCCCAAGACATAAAACTATGCAGTAGTGATCTTGAAGGGCAGAGAGGAAGATGAGGAAGGTGTATGGTATGAGCCTTTGTAAGGAGCTGGGACAGTGGTAGCAGCAGGGAGAAAAGAAAGAGAAGTAAGAGGGGAAGGCCATAATGGCTCACCACTGACAACAGGAACCATGAGGACAGTGGCCCTAGCAGTGTCAACCAAGAGACAAGTCTGGCAGCAAAAGGAGCCAATTCCTGAGTGCATAAAGAGTCTACACCCTGAGGACACACAGCCTCCCCACCCCAACAATACTGGGTTCACCTAGTCATAGCTACAGGAGCTGGAGAACTGTCTCCAAGAAAGTCACTACCCACAGCTTGTGGGCACAGTTAGCAGATTGCACTGCCTGGTACCCAGTTGGCAGGGAGCATGGGCTGGTCCAGCATGGTCTTTAACTGTACATGTCCCTCCCCCTTGCCCTGAAATGAAAGCACCCACAGGACTCTAGGCTGCCCGGCCCCCTCCTCTAAGCAGTCGGGAGCTGGATTCAGAATGGGAGCCTTGTCAGCTGGCAGAGAAGGTGCTTTCTTCTTGATTTTACTGAATCAAGTCGGAAACCTTCAGGTAACACCTAAAGCCTATTACTATGAATAATGTACTCTAAAAACTGGGATGAGAAACCTCAGGGATGGGTAGCTGAGAAAGAGGATGAGTAGGGTCTGATTTTGTTTTAAAGTTTTGCTATTTTTTGTTGTTTTTGTTTTTTCATTTGTTTGTTTTTGAGACAGCCTTGGCTGTCCTGGAGTCACTTTGTAGACCAGGCTGGCCTTGAATTCACAGTGATCTGCCTGCCTCTGCCTCTCTGAGAGCTGGGATTACAGGTGTACACCTGGCTTTGCTAAATATTTAATGCTCACCTTCCCCCTCTCTCTCGTTATCTCCTCGCTCTCTCTTTTTCTCTGTCTCTGTCTCTCTCTCTGTGTAGTGTGTGTGAGCACACATATGTGCATCATATATGTGTATGTATCCTTGGAGGTTATAAGAGAGTATCAGATACCCTAAAGCTAGAGTACAGGGAACCCCTCACTGAATCCAGTGAGCCTACTGACTTGGAAACTGGGTGCTCTGAACTAAACTTGGGGTCTGTGCTCTTTTTGAGAGCTGAACCATTTCTCTAGTCCCCTGTTGTTGGTTTTAAGGGCTTTGTAAAGTCACAGAGAGAACAAGATGTACATTTTAACTTTCTGGAATGTGTTTGTTGTACATTGCATTAGACAATGAGGAAAGTATGTAAACTTTTGAGATCTACCAAGAAAAGAAGGTAAGCAGGATGGCAAACCTAGGAAAATCCCTTCTGTGCAAACCTGAGGAGCTGAGTTCAATCTCTGGAACTCGTGGTAGAAGCGGGGGAAAAGCTACAGAAAGTTTCCTCCAACTTCCACATGTGGACCATGACTGGCACACATGTCCTTAAACCAGTGGGTGTGTGAAGGCCTTTTTTTCTTATTCATTTATTTATTTACTTACTTACTTATTTATTTATATTACAATTTACTCACTTTGTATCCCAGCTGTAGCCCCCTCCCTTGTCCCCTTCCAGCCCCACCTTCCCTCCTCTCTTCTTCTCTCTTGCCCTTTCCCCAGTCCACTGATAGGGGAGGTCCTCCTCCCCTTCCATCTGACCCTAGCCTATCAGGCCTCATCAGGACTGGCTGTGTTGTCTTCCTCTGTGGCCTGGCAATGTTGCTCCCCCATCAAGGGGAGGTGATCAAAGAGCCAGCCACTGAGTTCATGTCAGAGACAGTCCCTGTTCTTCTTACTAGGGCACCCACTTGGACACTGAGCTGCCATGGGTTATATCTGTGCAGGGGTTCTAGGTTATCTCCATGCATGCTCCTTGGTTGGAGTATCAGTCTCAGAAAAGATCCCTTTGCCCATATTTTTTGGTTCTGTTGCTCTACTTGTGGAGCTCCTGTCCCCTCCAGGTCTTTCATCTTCCCCTTCTTTCATAAGCGTCCCTGCACTTTGCCCAAAGTTTGGCTATGAATCTCATCTGCTTTCATGCACTACTGGACCCAGACTCTCAGAGGCCCTCTGTGGTATTCTCCTGTCCTGTGCCCTGTTTTCTCCCTATTCCATTGTCTATCCCATTTGCCTTTCTGAATGAAGATTGATCATCTTATTCAGGTTCCTCCTTCTTGCTTAGCTTCTTTAGGTGTACAGATTTTAATATGTTTATCCTATATTGTATGTATAACATCCACTTATAAGTGAGTATAATCCATGTGTGTCTTTTTGTTTCCGGGTACCTCCCTCAGGGTGATCTTTTCTAGTTCCCACCATTTGCCTGCAAATTTCATGATTTCCTTGTTTTTAATTGCGAAGTAATATTCCACTGTGTAAATGTACCACATTTTCTGTATCAATTCCTCAGTTGAGGGACATCTGGGTTGTTTCCAGATTCTGGTTATTATGAATAAATCTACAATGAACATGGTTGAGCAAATGTCCTTGTTATATACTTGAGCATTTTTTGGATATGCCTAGGAGTGGTATAGCTGGATCTTGAGGTAGCACTATTCCTAATTTTCTTAGAAAGCACCAAATTGATTTCCAAAGTGGTTGTACTAGTTTACATTCCTACCAGCAATGGATGAGGGTTCTCCTTTCTCCACATCTTCTCCAGCATGTGTTGTCACGTGAGTTTTTGATCTTAGGTATTCTGATAGGTGTAAGGTGAAATATCAGAGTCATTTTGATTTGCATTTCCTTGATGGCTAATGAGGTTGAGCATTTCTTTAAGTGTTTCTCTGTCGTTCGATGTTCCTCTGGAGAGAATTCTCTGTTTAGCTCTGTACCCCACTTTTTAATTGGATTACTTGATTTGTTGTTTTTTAACTTCTTTAGTTCCTTATGTATTCTGGATATTATCCCTCTGTCAGATATAAGGTTGGTGAAGATGCTTTCCTAATATGTAAGCTATCATTTTGTTCTGAAGACAATGTCCTTTGCTTTACAGAAGCTTTCCAGTTTCTTGAGGTCCCATTTATTGATTGTTGATCTTAGAGCCTGTACTGTTGGTGTTCTGTTCAGGAAGTTGTCTCCTGTGCAAATGAGTTCAAGGCTCATCTGCACTTTTTCTTCTAACACATTTAGTGTGTCTGGTTTTATGTTAAGGTCTTTGATCCACTTGGACTTTAGTTTTGTGCAGGGTGATAAATATGGGTCTATTTGCATTTTTCCACATGTAGACATCCACTTAGACCAGGACCATTTGTTAAAGATGCTATTTTTCCACTATATGGAGAAGGACATTTTTAAAATGACAAAACAAACTGAAAGAGCAATTTTGAACAATTTCCACTCTTAAGGAAAATAAAACTCTGGGGTAAAGTTTTGAACGTTAGATATGTGGTTTGAGCTGAGTATCATTTTACATACTTAAAATCTCTTCACCCTGGGCATAGACAAAGGAAGAGTTGAAGGCCAGTCTGAGGTATACAAGGCCCTGAAAAAAAAATAAAACCACTACATGCCTTTGAGAAGCTGCACACATTCCTATGTTGGAGTCTGAGAAATGCATCAGTGTGTACTTTTCTGGAGCAGACAACAGATTTTTTTCTTTCTTCTTGTGTCTGACAGTATTGTGAAGAACTTTCTTTTGCCCTGGTGCTTTGTGAGTGGGGAGTGAATCGCAGTTTGGCTGTATTTTTACCTGTGGTGATTTGAAATATTTCTCCATTTCCTTAGGCAGAGGTGACTGATTTGTTGCTCTTTACCCTCAAAGGTTGCTATATGAAGCTATAGGAAATGACAAGTTATATAAGAACTATTTGGTTAAAAAGGCAGATCATTAGGTGATATCATTAGCTGTGCTCCTAAGTCCCCTGTGAATGCAGTGACAGAAGACTTTGTAGATTAACAGAGCAATCCAGGCTCCCTTCTCCTGCCCCTGGAGGCTGTGACCTGGGATCACAAACAGGCCTGGCTCAGGGGAGAAGATAAGAACTCCATGTTCTCAGGTAGGTAGCACCAGTTGGGAAAACAGAAACTGAAGGTTGCTTGCTCCTTCCTCACTTTACCTACTATACTCAATAACACTAAGAGGTTAGTGTAGCCCATACGCCATGAATAAAGGTAAAGGTAATATCCTTAACTCCTGTTGAAACTATCAACAGGAGTTTTTTTGCATTTTTGCATTTTTGCATTTTTCCACATGTAGACATCCACTTAGACCAGGACCATTTGTTAAAGATGCTATTTTTCCACTATATGGAGAAGGACATTTTTAAAATGACAAAACAAACTGAAAGAGCAATTTTGAACAATTTCCACTCTTAAGGAAAATTTCAAAAAGGCTTCCTAAAGACCTCCAGCAGCACTTTTTTAAAAACATTTTTTACAGCTAAATCATAAAACTAGTAAGCTCAGAACATGGGGAAGGAGGATGTGGGGGGATTATGGAGGCAGGGGGTGGGAATCTGGTAATGTATCTCAGAGGAAGAGTGCTTGCCTACCATTCATTAGGGCCTGATATCAAGCTCAAACACACACTCTCTCTCCCTCTCTCTTTCTCTCTCTCTCATAGCCCACAGTACAAACACTGAAACACCGCACACATATCATAATCGCACCTTACCACACACACACAAACTCACACATGCACATGCAGACATACACCAGAACAACACACCACAAACACAAAAAACACACATAGCACATAAGCATCATACCACGCACCTCATACACCAAGCCACAATCCATACAACACACCACACACACAACACACAAACACTACAACAAACACAGAAACACCACAGACACAACACACCAGAAACAAAGAAATACCACACACACACCATTCCCATACACCACAAACACATATAATATATACATCACAAACACAGAAACGCCACACACAGCACACATAGCCAACATCAAACTAAACAGACAGAAACTTAAATTGGCCCTACTGAACTCAGGAACAAACATACAAACAAATAATCATAGCCAACATCAAACTAAACAGAGAGAAACCTAAATCAGCCCCACTGAAATCAGGGACAAGTCAAGGCTGCCCGCTCTCTCCATATCTCTTCAACATAGTTCTTGAAGTCCTAGCTAGAGCAGTAAAACAATTGAAGGGGGCGGAGCCAAGATGGCGACTAGCACACACAGTTTCTGAGCGATGGAATAGCTAAACTTCTGAGTTGGTGAATGGAAGGACCTCTAACCCAGGAAAACAACGGTGAGGTTTTCTAAACAACAGGGAACATTGCAGGAGGTGAAAACTTTGGTCTCGGGTCACCTGGGGACTTTTTTGGGGAAGGAGAGAAAAGATCCTTTGATCTCACGGCACTCCCCTCCCCCAGACCTCCCTCCTCCTCGGCACAGTGGGCTGGTCTTTCTCAGCGCAGACCTAACTGCCTGGGGTATACAGCCGCTGAGGCAGAGATCCAAGCCCTTTAGCAGCAGGCAAAGGCCAGCAGTACGTGTCCCGGAGTCCCAGATTCACGCGGCAGCTGCACCATCCTTCCAGGGCCCGAGTCTGCTAGACACCATACTAGCTCCGCAGGAGCGCCATCACTGATGGTATGGCCCGCCCAATCCCACAGTGACAGAGAATACTCTATATACTCACCAAAACCAGGCAGAAACGTCATACAAGCTAGACACACCAGGCGCTGGGCCTCCCAAGCTTGGAGAGCAGAGTGAAGAGACCCCAGGACTTCCCAGAAAGCATGGGGACTAGCGACCCAGTCACCAGTTACAGCGGGACTGTCTAACCTGGTGGCGGAGCAGCACTGAGCTGGCGGAGCACAACAACCCTCCAGTTTAAGACTAACCAGGCCAAACCAGAGAACAGAAAGCCTGGTTACTCCGATCCCTACTGACGTAACCACCCTGAAATCTCCAGCTGCAGCAAGACCTCAGAACCTGGCAGTGAGAGCAGCACAGAACTGGCGGAGCACATCAAAGAAGCAGGGCCAAACCAGATAGCAGAGAGCCCAGATATCCCGATCTCTGCCAAGTGACCTGCCTGCAAGTGAGTGCACCCTTGAGAATCTGCAGATCCACAGATCCTGAGTCCTTCTAAAACAGAAGCCAGTCAACGAACTCCCTCCCACCCACATACCTACTTTGGGAAACAGAGGGGCACTAGGGACATTGAAGTTCCTGCTCTGTGGGTCTAATTGAGGAGTTAAGGCAGTTAATGCCAGAAATTGCGCTGCGATCATCACTAGCGCCTGCGACATATACAGTGCAGAGCCCCTCCCACACACTCAAGGGTTCAACATTAGCCATCACTCTGTCCCTCGAGACACACATCCACGCACACTTACACACACACACACACACACACACACACACGCACACTTGCATTTGCCCCATTTGCGCCTGTGTACTTTTCTCCCACAGGTACAGCTAGTCCTCAGCACACGCTGAGAGTTCTCAGCTTCTTGAAGAACTCTCTAGATGCTAGAGAGAGACAGTACCAGTCTGATCCAAAGCAGAATCCAAAAATAAACAGGGAAGGTTTCAGATAAGCCAATGGCCAGGGGTAGGCGAAAGAACACTTCCAACATAAATCAGGACATCGTGACTTCACCAGCAAACCCTAAAATCGATGGATACTCCAATTCAGCAGAAGCACAGGAAAATGATTTTAAAGCCATGCTTGCCCAATTACTTGAGGCTCATAAGGAGGAAATGAACAAATCTTTCAAAGAGTTGGCCAGTCAATTGGAGGTAAAGAAAGAAGAAATAGACAATATCCTTAAAGAAACACAGGCAAACATAGCCAAACAAATAGATACACAAGTAGAGGAAAAATTAGTGGCATATAAAAAGGAAATGAACAAAGAAATAGAGGCCATCATAGAGAGACAGGAATCCAAATTCAAACACATGAAAGAAATGGTGCAAGGCATGAAAACAGAATTAGAATCAATAAAGAAAACACAAAATGAGAAAACCCTTGAGCTGGAGAACTTGGAGAAAAGATCAGGAAGCACAAAAGTAAGCATCACCAACAGAATACAAGAGATGGAAGAGAGAATCTCTGGAGCTGAAGACACACTTGCAGAAATTGATACTTCTCTCAAAGAAAAAGTAAAATCAGAAAAGTTCCAATCAGAAAATATCCAAGAAATCAAGGATGCTATGAAAAGACAAAATCTAAGAATAATAGGAATTCATGAAAAAGAAGACTCCAGGCTCCAAGGTCCAGAAAATATTTTCAAGAAAATCATAGAAGAAAATTTTCCCAACTTAAAGAAAGAGATGTCCCTAAATATACAAGAGGCCTACAGAACTCCAAATAGACTAGACCAGAAAAGAAACACATCACGTCACATCATAGTCAAAACACTAAATCTACAGAACAAAGAAAAGATGTTAAAAGCAGCAAGGGAAAAAGGCCAAGTAACATATGAAGGTAGACCTATCAGAATCACACCAGACTTCTCATCAGAAACTATGAAAGCCAGAAGGGCCTGGGCAAGTATCATGGAGACTCTAAGAGATCGCAAATGTCAACCCAGACTACTATACCCTGCAAAGCTTTCAATCAACATAGATGGAGAAAACAAAATATTCCATGACAAAACTAAATTTACGCAATATCTACACAGCAAACCAACCCTACGGAAGATACTAGAAGGAAAACTCCAGTCCAACAAAAACAAATTCACCCAAGAAAACAGGGCATACAGATAATATCCCAACAAAAATGAAAAGAAAACAAGCAATGAAACAGGATTAGACCACTGACTCCATTACAAAAGGAACTAACATGCATTGGTAACTATTATCTATCAATATCAATGGACTCAACTCACCAATAAAAAGACACAGGCTAACAGAATGGTTACGGAAACAGGATCCAACATTCTGTTGCATCCAAGAAACACACCTATGCAACAAAGATAAACACTACCTCAGAGTAAAGGGCTGGAAAACTGTTTTTCAAGCAAATGGTTCCTGAAAACAAGCTGGAGTAGCCATCCTAATATCTAATAAAATAGACTTTCAACCCAAGTTAATAAAAAAAGATAAGGAGGGCCACTATTTTCTCATCAAAGGAAAAATCCACCAAGAGGACATCACAATCTTGAATATCTATGCCCCAAATACAAGAGCACCGATATTCGTAAATGAAACATTATTAAAGCTTAAATCATACATTGATCCTAATACTTTAATAGTGGGAGACTTCAACACTCCACTCTCACCAAGGGACAGATCAACTAGACAGACACCAAATAGGGAAATAAAAGCACTCACAGAATCCAATGGACCTAATAGACGTCTACAGATCTTTTCACCCAAACTCAAAAGAGTACACCTTCTTTTCAGCACCGCATGGAACCTTCTCCAAAATAGACCATATAGTGGGTCACAAAGCAAGCCTCAACAGATACAAAAGAATTGAAATAATACCTTGTATACTATCTGACCACCACGGACTAAAGCTAGACATCAACAACAACAGAAACAACAAAAAGCTGACACACACATGGAAACTGCAACTTAATACTCAATGACAGCTGGGTTAGGAAGAAATAAAGAAAGAAATTAAAGACTTCCTAGAATTCAATGAAAATGAAGGCACAACGTACCCAAATTTATGGGACACATTGAAAGCAGTGCTCAGAGGAAAATTTATAGCACTAAGTGCCTGCAAGAAGAAATTCATAACATCACATACAAACAACTTAATGGCCCAACTGAAAAACCTAGAAAAAAAAAGAAGCAGATACACCCAAGAGGAGCAGACAGTTGGAAATAATCAAACTAAGGGCTGAAATCAATCAATTAGAAACAAATAAAACTATCCAAAGAATCAATGAAACAAAAAGCTGGTTCTTTGAGAAAATCAACAAGATAGACAAACCCTTAGCCAAACTAACTAAAAAGCAGAGAGAAACTATCCAAATCAGCAAAATCAGAAAAAAAATGGACACTGATAAATCCAAACAATTATTAGGTCATACTACAAAAGCCTATATGCCACAAAATTTGAAAATCTAAATGAAATGGATAATTTTCTTGACAGATTCCATCTACCAAAACTAAGTCAAGATCAGGTAGAAAGACTGAATAGCCCTATATCTCCCAAGGAAATTGAAGCAGTCATTAACAGTCTCCCCTCCAAAAAAAAAGCCCTGGGCCAGATGGCTTCAGCGCAGAATTCTACAAGACCTTCAAAGAAGTGCTAACACCAATTCTCCTCAAATTATTCCACAAAATAGAAACAGAAGGAACACTACCAAACTCATTCTATGAAGCCACAGTCACCTTGATACCTAAACCACACAAAGATCCAACAAAAAAAGAGAACTTTAGACCTATCTCTCTTATGAACATTGACGCAAAAATACTCACTAAAATACTTGCAAACCGAATCCAAGAACATATCAAAGATATCATCCACCATGACCAAGTAGGCTTCATCCCAGGCATGCAAGGGTGGTTCAACATATGGAAATCCATCAATGTAATCCACCACATAAACAAACTGAAGGAGAAAAACCACGTGATCATCTCCTTAGATACCGAAAAAGCATTTGAAAATTTCCAACACCCATTCATGTTTAAAGTCTTGGAAAGATCAGGGATACAAGACACATACCTAAAGATAGTAAAGGCAATATACAGCAAGCCTATAGCTAACATCAAACTCAATGGAGAGAAACTTAAATCAATCCCACTGAAATCAGGGACAAGACAATGCTGCCCATTGTCTCCATATCTCTTCAACATAGTACTTGAAGTCCTAGCCAGAGCAATAAGACAGCTAAAGGAGATCAAGGGGATACAAATCTGAAAGGAAGAGGTCAAAGTGTCACTATTTACAGATAATATGATAGTATACATGAGCGACCCCAAAAATTCAACCAGAGAACTCCTTCAGCTGATAAACACCTTCAGCAAAGTGGCAGGATACAAAACCAACTCAAAAAAATCAGAAGCCCTCCTGTACACCAAAGACAAAAAGGCTGAGAAAGAAATTAGGGAAACAACACCCTTCACAATAGCCACTAATAACATAAAGTACCTTGGTGTGACTCTAACCAAGCAAGTGAAAGACCTGTTTGAGAAAAACTTCAAGTCTCTGAAGAAAGAAATCGAAGAAGATGTCAAAATATGGAAAGATCTCCCATGCTCATGGATTGGTAGGATTAACATTGTGAAAATGGCCATACTGCCAAAAGCAATCTACAGATTCAATGCAATTCACATCAAAATACCAACTCAATTCTTTACAGACCTTGAAAAAAAGATTTTCAGCTTCATATGGAGAAACAAAAAACCCAGAATCTACAAAATGATAATGTACAACAACAGATCATCTGGAGGTATCTCCATCCCTGATCTCAAGCTGTACTACAGGGCAACAGTAATAAAAACTGCATGGTATTGGCATAGAAACAGAAAGGAGGATCAATGGAACCGCATAGAAGACCCAGAAATAAACCCACACACCTATGAATACTTGATATTTGACAAAGAAGCCAAAACCATTCAATGGGAAAAAGACAGCATCTTCAACAAATGGTGCTGGACCAACTGGATGTCTACATGAAGAAAAATGAAAATAGATCCATATTTATCACCTTGCACAAAACTAAAGTCAAAGTGGATCAAGGACCTCAACATAAAACCAGATACTCTAAATCAGTTGGAAAAAAAAGTGGGGAACAGCCTAGAACTCATTGGCACAGGAGACAACTTCCTGAACAGAACACCAACAGCACAGGCTCTAAGAGCAATAATCAATAAATGGGACCTCATGAAACTGAAAATCTTCTGTAAAGCAAAAGACACTGTCATCAAAACAAAACAACAGCCTACAGATTGGGAAAGAATCTTCATCAACCCTTTATCTGACAGAGGGCTAATATCCAGTATATATAAAGAATTAAAGAAGAAGAAAAGCAACAAACCAAGTAATCCCATTAAAAAATGGGGAACGGAGCTAAACAGAGAATTCTCGAAAGAGGAACATCGAATAGCAGAGAAACACTTAAAGAAATGCTCAACCTCATTAGCCATTAGGGAAATGCAAATCAAAACGACCCTGAGATTTCACCTTACACCCATCAGAATGGCCAAGATGAAAAACTCAAGTGATAACACATGCTGGAGAGGTTGTGGAGAAAGGGGAACCTTCCTCCATTGCTGGTGGGAATGTAAACTGGTACAACCACTTTGGAAGTCAATCTGACGCTTTCTCAGACAATTAGGAGTAGTGCTACCTCAAGACCCAGCTATACCACTCCTAGGTATATACCCAAAATTTGCTCAAGTACACAACAAGGACATTTGTTCAACCATGTTTGTAGTGACCTTATTTGTAATAGCCAGAACTTGGAAACAACCCAGATGTCCATCAACGGAGGAATGGATACAGAAATTGTGGTATTTTTACACAATGGAATACTACTCAGCAATCAAAAAGGAGGAAATCATGAAATTTGCAGGCAAGTGGTGCGATCTAGAAAAGATCATTCTGAGTGAAGTATCCCAGAAGGAGGAAGACAAACATGGTATATACTCGCTTATATAGACCTACAAGATATGATAAACATAACGAAATCTACACACCTAAAGAAGATAATCAAGAAAGTGGACACAGGCGAAGATGATCAATTCTCATTTAGAAAGACAAATGGGATGTGCATTTAAGGTATGACAGGAATCTACCGCAAAAGGCATTTGAAAGACTCTACCTAGCAGTGTTTCAAAGCAGACACTAAGACTCATAACCAAACCCTCGGCAGAGTGCAGGAAATCATATGAAAAAAGGGGAATTAGTATGATATGGAAAGGATAGGAGCTCTACAAGGACCAAATATATCCGGGCACAGGGTCTTTTCTGAGACTGACACTCAACCAAGGACCATCTATGGATATAACCTAGAACTTCTGCTTGGATGTGGCCCATGGTAGCTCAGTAACCAAATAGTTTTCCAAAGTAAAGGGAACAAGGACTATGTCCAACAGGATCTCAAGGTCAGGCTCCTTGACTCCCTCCCCCCTCAGGGGAGGAGCAGTCCTGTTAGGTCACAGAGGAGGACTCTACAGCCAGCCCTGAAGATACCTGATAAAACAGGGTCAAATGAAAGGGGAGGAGGTCCTTCCCTATCAGTGGACTTGGAAAGGGGCAGGGAGGAGACCAGGAAGGGAGTGTGGGGTTGGGGAGGGAATGAGGGAGCAGGATACAACAGGGACACAGAGTTAACAAAATGTAACTAAAAAGAAAAATAAAATTAAAAAAAAAACAATTGAAGGAGCTTAAGGGGAGTCAGTTCGGAAAGGAAGCGGTCAAAGTATCACTATTTGCAGATGATATTATAGTATACATGGGTGACCCCCAAAATTCTACCAGGGAACTCCTACAGCTGATAAACACCTTCAGCAAAGTGGCTGGATACAAAATCAACTCAAAAATAAACAAACAAAACAAAACATGAGTATCCCTTCTATATACCTAAGACAAAAGTGCTGAGAAAGAAATTAGGGAAACAACACCCTTCACAATAGCCACAAATGACATAAAGTATTAAGGTGTAACTCTAACCAAGAAAATGAAATACTTCAGTGGAAAAAAAAAAAAACTTCAAGACTCTGAAGAAGGAAATAGAAAAAGATAACAAACAGAAGATTGAAAGATCTCCCATTTCATGGCTTGGCAGGATTAACATAGTAAAAATGGGCATCTTACTAAAAGCAATCTACAGATTCAATGCAATTCCCATCAAATTATCAACACAATTCTTTACAGACCTGAAAAGAAAAATTCTCAACTTCATATGGAGAAACAAGAAACCCAGAATTGTTAAAACAATCCTCTACAATAAAAGATATTCTGGAGGTATCTCCATCCTTGATCTCAAGCTGTACTACAGAGCAACAGTAATAAAAACTGCATGGTACTGGCATGGAAATAGATTGGTGGATCAATGGAATCAAACTGAAGACCTAGAAATAAATCCACACACCTACGGACACGTGATTGATGACAAAGATGCCAAAACTATACAACAACAACAAAAAATAATAGTATCTTCAACAAATGGTGCTGGTCTAAATGAAAGTCTTGATTTAGAAAAATGCAAATAGACCCATATCTATCACCCTGCATAAAATTAAAGTCCAAGTGGATCAAAGACCTCAACATAAAACCAGATACACTAAATCAGTTAGAAGAACTCATTGGCACAGGAGACAACTTCCTGAACAGAACACCAACAGCACAGGCTCTAAGAGCAACAATCAATAAATGGGACCTCATGAAACTGAAAAGCTTCTGTAAAGCAAAGGACACTGTCATCAAAACAAAACGACTGCCTATATACTTGGAAAAGCTCTTCACCAACCCTACATCTGACAGAGGGCTAATATCCAGAATATATGAAGAACTCAAGGAATTAGACACCAATAAACCAGGAATCCAATTTAAAAATGGGGTACATGAGCATATTTAGGATATAAGCCTAGGAGTGGTATAGCTTGATGTTGAAGTAGTTTTTAGTTCAACAAGTTTCCTTGCTGTATAGTAGAGCATCTATTTCGTATATACACAGGAGTGGTATAATAGGTAGAGCTACTCTTAATTTCTTAAGAAAGTGCCAGGTTGATTTCCAAAGTGGTTATACAAGTTTACATTCCCATCAGCTATGAAGGAGGGTTCCCCTTTCTCCACAACCTCTCCAGCATGTGTTGACACTTGAGGTTTTTTATCTCAGCCATTTTTATGGGTGTGAAGTGAAATCTCAGGGTCCTTTCGATTTGCATTTCCCTGATGACTTATGTTGAGCATTTCTTTAAGGGTTTCCTTGCCATTAGATGTTCCTCTATTGAAAATTCTCTATTTAGCTATGTAACCCATTTTTTAATTGGATTACTTAATTTATTGCTTTTACCTTCTTTAGTCCTTTATATATTCTGGATATTAGCCCTCTGACAGATGTAAGGTTGGTGAAGATGCTTTCCCAGTCTGTAGGCTGTCATTGTGTTTTTATGATGGTGTCCTTTGCTTTACAGAAGCTTTTCAGTTTCATGAGGTCCCAGGCATTGATTGTCAATCTTAGAGCCTCTGTTGTTGATGTTTGCTCAAAAATGTTCATAGCATCTTTATTCAAAATACCCAGAATCTGAAAACAAACCAGATGTCCCTCAACTGAGGAATTGATACAGAAATTGTGGTACATTTACACTGTGGAATACTACTCAGCAATTAAAAACAAGGAAATCATGAAATATGCAGGCAAATAGTGGGAACTAGAAAAGATCATCTTGAGAGAGGTATCCCAGAAGCAAAAAGAAACCACATAATATATACTCACTTATAAGTGGATAATAGTCATATGATATAGGATAAACATACTAAAATCTAGACACTTAAAGAAGCTAATCAAGAAGGAGGACCTTGGGTAAGATGCTCAATCCTCACTCAGAAAGGCATGGACATCAGAAGAGGGAGAAAACAGGGAGTAGGAGAGGAGCCTACCACAGAGGGACTTGGAAAGACTCTACATAGCAGGGTATTAAAGTAAATGCATGGAGATCTGACTTTGACCTCCGACATAGATGTAAAAGCAATGGCTGACACAGGGCTTGCTAGCTAGTCAGTTAGCTGTAACTGTGGGTTGTGGTTTAGAGACAGAGCCTAAGGTAGGAGTAGCTAGAGAGTGCACTCTAAGGAGTGCAAATTGATCTTGCAGAGGACCTAAGCTTGATTCCCAGCACCTACAAGGGGCTGCTCACAATACCATGGGATCTGAGGCTCTCTTCTGGACCTACAGCCAGTCACACTCGTGTGCACAACCACACCAGGCACACAGGTAGAAACACAATTTAAAATAACAGGTAAGAGTCTGGAGAGACGGATGACTCAGCAGTTGGGAGAGTGCAGGGCTTTTCCAGAGGACTCAGGGTGATTCCTTCCTCACCAGATGGCTCACAAGTACCTGTAACTCCAGCTCCAGGTCAATAAGACACTCTGCCTCTGCAGGCACCTGCATGTACACAAATACACTGAAATGATACAAAACAATCTAAAACAAAATTTACAATAATGTGGAAAGTGCTAAAGACACTCAATGTTGACCTCTGCCCAGCTGCTTAAATGTACATGTGAAAACATATGCACAAACTCTACCTAAATAAAATAAAAATTGATTTAAGCAAAAGAGAGAAGTCAGCCAGGTATTGGGATTGATAAACTAAGATTTTAATACTTCTGTTATAAATGTTCTCAAAAAGCTAAAGGAATTTAAACTATAAGAAAGGAATTCCAGGCAGGGCTTGGTGGTACAAACCTGTAATCTCAGCACTCAAGGAGGCAGATGTTTGTGAGTTTGAAGCCAGTTTGGTCGGCTAAGTGAGTCCAAGACAGCCACGGCTACACAAAGAAACCCTGTCTTGACAAACTAAAAACAAACAAACAAACAAAGAAAAAAATTACAGGAAACCAAGAGTGTTAAAAAAGAATATCAAACAATTTTACCAAATAACAAATAAAAATCTACAAAAAAACCAAACCAAAACAAAACAACAACAAAACCATAAGGATTAGTGTGATAGCTCTGCATTCCTAGGGACCTGATTTCAATGCCCAAGACACACATGATGGAGGATAGAATTAAGTCAGGAAAGTTGTCCTGAGATGGCTACATAAGCAACATGGCATGCACTGGACCCATTCCCTCACCAATCCATAAGTAAATGAATTAAAAGATATGTTCAAACGCCATTATTAATAGAGTAAATAAAATAAATGCATAAAAATTACTGGAGGGAGGGCCTAGCATGTGTGAGTAGGAGGAAGGAGAACTGGACAGTCTTGAAGGTAGATCAGTTGAGATGATGACCTGTTCTTGATAAACAGATTAAGCTTACCCTCTGGTACAGAGAATACTGGGATTGCCTAGCTCCAGGAAACTTGCCTCAAAATACCTTTTTTAAAACACCTGGACTATAACATGAAGTGAGAGATGGGCATCTCTAAAGCAACATAGATTGCAATATATCATTTTGGAAAATGTATAATAAAAATAGAGCATCTTAAGGAAGGGGAAACTCACCATAATGAAGTGCAAGAGATGAACCTGATATTCTAAACACAAGCAACAAAATACTCATCTTTTTCAAACGTACAGGGAATATTCTCCAGGTAGATTACATTACAAGACAGAAACACATGCTAGTGAATTTTAAAAATTAAATCAGACCCCTTGGGCACTTCTCTACTGTAAATGGGAATATCAAACTTGAGGGAAAGGAATGGTTGTCTATTCTATTTTTAGACAGTGTCATATCCTATTTTTAGATAGTGTCCTGTGTCCTTCACTGAACACAAAATCACTTTGTAAATTAGGGTGACTCTGGTGTCTATCTCCTCACTTGGCTAGCATTACAGGACTGCCACACATCATGTTGGCTTAATGCAGCTCATGGGGATCCTGTGCCTTTAAGCAGGCTAGGTAAGGACAATGCAAACTGGCTACAACCCCAGCCCAGCACTGTCTTTTGGCCAGACTAGAGAGAGAAAAAATTCTCATGTTCTTGACTCATTAACAAGAGTAACGTGAGGATTTAGAGCAAAGAAAGAAGAAAACCCAGGAAGGATAAATATATAGACTTGATGAGGCAGTTATCAGAACTGTGAGGTAAGTCTTATCCTGGGAGAAGAACTCCAGGAACACCGGGGGCTCTAAAATATTCCCACCCCAAAATAGGAACTGCCTGGACATTCCACAGTACATTAGGGAGCCCGCTATTTTTAGAGTGACCAGAGCATGTTGGGAAAAGTGGCTGACATGGGATCAAACTAGACACATGCCACTGAAGAAGGGCCTGCTTGCCTGGCAGTTCTGAGATGAAGACCAGGGCATAAAGGCCTGCTCTGCACACTTTGACTGTTCAGAGAAAACATTAGAAGTGTGTGTTTATGTGCGTGTGTGCATGTGTGTGTGCCCCTGCACACGCATGCTTGTGAGTTCAAGACAAATACGAGGAACCTCAGCAAAGGTATGACAATTCTCAAAACTTTTTACCAGATCTTCTTCTTTTATTTTTCCCCTTGGTTTTTCGAGACAAGGCTTCACTTGTAAATCCTTGGCTGTTCTCCTGGACTAGTTTTTGAAGACAAGGCTGGCCTCGAAATCACAGCAATCTGCCTGCGTCTGCCTTCCTGCATGCTGGGATTACAGGTATGCACCCCCTTGCCTGGCCTTACCAGCATAACTCAAAGCATAGACAGTACTGCTAAACTCTTCCCCAGAAGTGCTGGTGAGGATGTGCCCTTTGCTCCTTCTGAGCATCCAGCAGGCCCTGCAGCCCTGCCCAAGCTCCTGCAAAGCAGAGCGTGGATGGCAAAACACTGTATCTTAGCTACTTTCCTATTGCTTAAAGAGACACTACCATAAAGGCAACTTGTGAAATCACTAACCTGTGGCATGCTTACAGTTTCAGAGGATAAATCCTTGACCAACATGGCAGAAAGTGTGGTAGCAGGTGGGCAGGCATGGCACTGGAGCAGGAGCTGGGATCACTGGGAGCTTATATCTTGATCAACAAGCTCTCAGCAGAGGGCTGGGGAGTGGGAATGTTCTGGGCCTTTGAACCTTGAAAGCCTACTCCTGAAAACACGCCTTTTAAGGCCACACCTCCTCTAACGTGGCGCTATAGCTCCTAATCCTTCCCAAATGGTTCTACAAACTGGGGACCAATCATTCAAATGTGTGTGCCCATGGGGGTCGTTCTCACTGAAACAACCACAGGATCTGACTTCACTTTCTGTGAAAGTCCAAAGGAAGAGGCCTCCTAGAAAACCACATTGATTTAATGCCCTTTCGTTGCTAACTACCAAGGACTCAGTGTGAAGCACTAGACCAAGAGGTGATTTTCCAAACATTTCCCAATCCAGAGTTACTGGGAGACTCGTTTCTGATGCCAGAATCATCTCCTATAGCTGACAACCACCCCTTCCCTAGGAAGGTAATTCACCAAGGTCAGAGGACTCAGCTGAGATGCAACGTAGAAAGCCACTTCTGCATCTCTACTTGCGCAAGGACTGTGCTACCCCTGAAAACACATCCTGCTCATCACAGCATCAAACTGTTCTCACCTGAGCACCTCAAGGCTCAACCCACAACAACTGGTCATGACCATGATGCTAGCACATGTATAACTGGACACAGTAACATGGAATGGGGTGGAAGAAATCTCTTCCAGGTCAAAGGTCACAGCTGTGTTCTATATCCGGAACTACAACGGAACTGCCTCACATTTCTTTTCAGTTGACAGAGGTGGAACCAAAATGGACAGTAGCCAAGGTATGGAGCTTTACAACATCGATTACTTGTTCATTCTGGGATTTGATGAGGATGAGGGTATAGGGAATGGCCAGTAGGTGGCTTGGAATGAGTAGGTCAGGCTCCACGAGAGTGACCGTTGAGGTTCCAGAGCGACTCGTGAACAAGAGCCAAGAACTGCTGGCTCCTCTGTGACTTCACACCTGTGCTAGGCCCCGACGCCTGATATTTCTGTTTCCCCCGCTCCAGGTACAAACACTTTACCCGCTATAGAGAAGAGAAGAGAGGAAGATATAGGACAGGGCGAGCCGGCATGGGGAGCCACAGCAGCAGAAGGGAAGGAATTAAAACAGTTCAGTGGAGAAGGTCCCTCTGCTGCAAGTGCTGCAGGCCTTGTAGATGAAGGCATGGACCAGGAAGACAGTGACTCTGAAGGTTGCCAGGAGAATGAGCAGGAAGAAGAGGAGCTAGTTCCCAAGGAGGCCATGGAGGGCAAGAGTGAAGAGCCTGTGCCAAGGCAGGTGCCTCGACTTCGCTTGCGCCACAAATTCACCCAGTGGCAGCTGGAGGAACTGGAGCGCATTTTCCAGACCAATAGCTCCCTCAGTGTAGAAGCAAGGTGAGGAGATTGCCTGGCCTCAAGTCCTAGTTGATGGAAGCACATGCTGGCCTATGTTGGCCACGATGACTTTCTCCCTGGTCCCCCACATGCCCTGGCTGAATAAAATTATATCTTATTCATTTATTTAATTTTATGTATTTGGTGGTGTGTACTAGCGAATGTGTGTATGTGTAGTGTGTGTTATGTGTTGTATGTTTATGCTCATGCTCTTGCATGCATACGTGCATGACTGGTGTGTGAACCACTTGGCACATGTGGAGGCGAGAGGAAATGTTCAGGGTTAAGTTACATGATCCATCCTGTAGGCATCAAACACTGTAGGTCACCAGGTTTTCAGACAGGCAGTTTCCCACTTAGCCATCTTATCTAAGGAGTACTGGTAGAATTTACTTAAAGCTTCAAGAACGTTAAGGTGAAGGTCAAAGAAGGTGAGGCATGAGAGCAATATCTTCAAGCAAATGTAAAATGTCTTTCCCATATTTTCTTTCATCTATATACTGTTAAATACTGATCATCTTCTATTTTTCCCTCAGAAGACAACTGGCCAGATGGATGGGTGTCACTGAAGCCATAGTGAAGGTCAGTAAACCAAAGAAAGCTTTTGGCAGGACAGCCATTCTAGAACTTGCTTTAAGTCTTGGACACTTTTATCTATGAAATTGTTTTGTTGTTGGCATAATACTGCTTCAAAATGCTTCTGGTTTGCTTCTTATTATGTGTCTGTCTCTGTTTTCATATGAAACATGCATGCAAGTGCCCAAAGAATCTGGAAGAGGACATAAATTTCCCAGAGCTGGAGTTGCAGGTGGTAGTGATCCGCCTGAGGTAGATACTGGGAACCAAACTGAGGTCCTCTTCAAGAACAGCAAGTGCTCTTAACCACGGAGCCTCCTCAGAATGACTTTTGACCTTTATGGTCTTTTGGAGTAGAAATGGGTTGAGGAAGCCTCACCATACACAAAGGGCATATTTCAAAGTGGAACATAACTTTCTAATGAAACATAGAGTGGTACTAAACTACTTTGCTTCTTAGACGCACATATAGTACAATGCATGTATTCTATGGATAAGTTATAAACCCATTTTGTAACTTGTAAAAAACATATTTGGCATATATATGCACAGTTAGATTTATTATATGTAGATAAATAGATCCATGTGCACACACATATTCCATATTTAACTCCTTGTAATGACAGCATCCTTCAGGTATGGTTTCTCTGTGCAGTCATACTGGGGTTGTGACATATAAATCATTCAAATGATCATAGCTAAGGGCTTCATGATCCTAAACTAGTTGAAATAGTCAAAACTAAGCATAAATTCTATCCTTACAGGAGGAATTTGAATTAGGTGGTAGCTCACAGGCTGACCCCAGCACTCATAAAGCTGATGTAAACACTGTTTCATCTGTCTGAAAATGACGCTCACATCCTCCAATGGGAATTACAGTGGAGGGGGAAACAAGGAGTGCAACCTTTGGACACTTTCCTGGGCTATGCATCAGAGCTGGGGTGGAGACCAGTCCCCCTCCCCCCTCCATTTCAGGCAAGCACTGGACTCTGTGCCAGCCTTAGCCCCTCACAGAATTAGAGCAGTGAGACCCTAGTTTCACTTGTGCCATAGAACTTATCATGAGCATAAAGTTACATGACAGGTTTTCAATTAAGTTCCTAAAAGTTTACTATGCTAAACCACTTCCTTTCTCACGCTTATTGTAGAGATGGTTTGAGAAGAGGAGAGAAAAATACAGGAGATACAAGAGGCTATAAACATTCAAAGAGTCTTCTCGTCCTTCCCAGAACATCTTTCTCTGAAGACTGTGGAGGAGCCCTAGAGTGCCACTCTAGCTCAAGCACCAGATACAGATGACTTTTTTTCTGCTGTTAACAATAGTTCATTATACTTTATTTCTGAAGCACTTGTATTTCAATAAAGACATGAATTGTCAATATGTTTGTTTCATATGCCTTCTGACTAAGAAAACATGTGTGTAAGCTCTCAAGGAAATGTCCTTTAAACAGAACAAGGTCTTCTTGCATGAGACAATATAGCTGTGTTGCCTTGGTCAAGCCTTTTATATCACAAGAACTTTCCAAGATGCATAGTAGGTTTTCACTGACCCACATGGTCATCTTGTTTACCTATCATGGTGGGCTCACCCCTTCTACTATATAGGACCAAAAATAAACTAGAGGAAAAAAGCAAGACCCTAGGGGGAAACAGTGCTTATGCAGCCAGAGCCTATTCTGGTCGCAGTGAAAATTTTATTCAACCCTTTTTCTGAGGAACTTCCGTATAAGCCATCCACAGCATCCTTGGGAAGTAGCACAGTCAGTATCATTTCACTTAGGCTGCTCCCCAAAATCTTGTCTTCTTGCCCTTCCCATGGCATACACGGGGCACTGCAACCACTTGGCCAGAAATCTTGTTGCTTCAAATGGAAGAGAAGAATCAATCCCATCCTTCTCAAGAAGGCTTCTCTCTATAGTTCCCCCAACCCAATCCCAGTAGGCATAGTGTCCCTTTCCCCCAGAATCCAAGCTGACTGATACTTCTTAAGATACCTTTGCAAAGTATACATTTCTTGTGAATGCAGAACCAGACTAATATCTTTTTTTTCAATATTGGAGCCTCTTAAATAGTTCCTGGTGAATAGGATACCACTTAAAAATTCAGGAAACACACAGTTTACTATATATTATTGTGTCCACTGGGAGGCTCTGTGTGCCTGGAATCTTCCAGATTCTGGGATGAGTCAGGAAGCTACTGAGTAGACACTACCCCCAAAGCCCGTAGTCACAATGACATCATTACTGATAAAGAAGCTGACACTCCCCAACCCCATGCAGGGCTGGAATTCCTCAGTAGCTGCCCTGTCAGACTCAGACCCCTGCTGCTTGTACCTCCTGTTGTGATCTGCCCCTCACTTCCCATCCTGAAAACTCAGGCTGATGATCTCAAGAGATGCAATAGTGGCATCCTTCAATTAAGGGATCAGAGAGAGGCTTGTTGTGATGCTTGTTCTCAGGACCTAAAGAACATAGCTAACCTATAACTATCCACCAGAAGCCTCAACTTCAAAAATGACTTTTGTGATGATAATGTACAAACAGAGGCTATAATTTCAAAGATCATTTCTGTTGCTGTTACTAGAAAACACGTACCTGAAACTATAAATAGAGCTAAAAAAATTTTTAATAAATGAATAAAAAACCTCCCCAGGGCACATCGTAACTAAAACTCTAAGTATACAAAACAAAGAAAGAGTATTGAAAGTTTCAAAAGAGAAAAAAGTCATATATGATTGAAAATACATCAGAACAAGAGCTGCTTTCTCAATAGAAGCTAAGTCCAGAAGAGCCAGGAGCACTGTACTCTGAGTTCTAATAAACCACAACTGGCAAGCTAGACTACTATACCCAGCAAAAATATCCACCATGGTTGTAAAAAAAAAAAAATCATGTCACAAGAAAGGCAGAAGAATTCATGTCCACAAAACCAGCTCTACAGAGAATACCAGAGGCAATATTCCAGACTGGGGAGAGAACAAGCACAACAATAGACTATATAAAGAGAACAAGTAAAGCTATAGTTACTTATAACTGGATGTTAGCCATAAAGTACAGGATAAATATACTACAATCCATAGGCACCCCCCCCCAAAAAAAAAGCCAATGAGGTTCAAGGGAGGATGCTTGAATCTCACTCAGAAGAGGAAATAAAATAGACATCTGAAGTAGATGTAAGGAAGGAACTGGGTGGGAGAGGGTGTAGGAGAAAGGGTGGGGAAGGTGCCAGTGGTGAGGATCAGGTGAGCGGAGAGTTGGGGTAGTGGGAGAGTGAGAACTAGGAGAGATTACAGATATGGGGGGGCATTTCAGAGACAGGGAGGCTTCTAGGAGTCTATGGGCGTGAACCTAACTGAGACTCCTAGCAGCGGGGAATATGGAACCTGAAGTTGCCGCTTCCTGAAGTTGCCTCTTCACATAGCCAGGTGGGACTTCCAGTGGCAGGAGGGGGACTAAAGCAACCCATCCATCACACCTTAGACCAAAAATTTGTCCTGCCTACAAAAAGTAGGGATAAAGCTGGAGTAGAGTTCAAGGGAATGGCAAGCCAATGACTAGCCCAACTTGAGACTCACCCATGGAAGGGAGACCACCTTTTACCCTATTAATGATACTCTGCTATGCTTGCAGACAGGAGACCAGAATAACTGTCTTCTGAGAGGCTTCATCCAGCAGCTTATGGCAACAGATGAAGAGATCCACAGCCAAACAATAGAAGGAGCTAGGGGAATTTTGTGGATGAGTGGGAGGAAGGATGGAGGGAGCTGGAAGTGTTAAGGACACCACAGGGAGACCTACAGAATCAACTAACCTGGATTCCTGGGGGCTCACAGAGCCTGAACCACAAACCAAAGAGCATTCATGGGTGGACCTAGACCTCGCCCCACTAATATGTAGCAGTTGTGCAGCCTGGTCATCATGTGAGCCCTCTAACAATGGGAGTGGGGGCTAACTCTGACTCTGCTGTCTGCCTTTAGACTGCTTTTCCCAAGTGAGGTGCTAAGGTGGTTTTGGGCTCTTTGAGGACCTCCCCTTCTTGGATAAAAAGGAGAGAGGGAATGGGGGAGAGGGGGTGTGAGGGTGGGACTGTGAGGAGAGGAGGGAGAGGCTAGGATCAGACTTAAAGTGGAGGAAGGAAGGAAGGAAGGAAGGAAGGAAGGAAGGAAGGAAGGAAAAAAGGAAGGAGAAAGAGAAAGAGAGAGAGAGAAAGAAAGAAAGAAAGAAAGAAAGAAAGAAAGAAAGAAAGTAAAAAGGAAGGAAGGAAGGAAGGAGGGAGGGAAAGAAAAGAAGAGAGAGAAAAGAAAGAAAGAAAGAAAGAAAGAAAGAAAGAAAGAAAGAAAGAAAGAAAGAAAGAAAGAAAACAACACTTACCTCAGTGGGGAAAAAAGCCTTCCAAATGGTGAAAAAAGACTCACAGCAGAATTCTAACAAGTTTTCAAATATGATTTATAATTAATACTTCTTAAATTATTTTTAAAACAATTTTTATATTCCTTCTATGAAGCCAGTATTACTCTATGACAAAATCCAGGCAAAAATACAACACCAAAAGAAAAGTACATGCCAAAGTCCCAGATGAACATACATTTAAAAGTCTTTGCAAGCCTCTGGAAGGCAAAAAATGCTCTTGACCACTGAGCCATCTCACCAGCCTCTCATTTTTTCTTTTTATTTTATTTCTTTATTTAGTGAAATGTGGGTTTGTTGTGAGCCATGTCTTTTACTTATTTAATTTAAAGAGCTAGTGCTTCTCACTTATGACAAGAAAGCATGTCCTTGATTCTGTAACCTCTTTTATATTAAGACTTGCATTTTCTTGACTTGCAGAGGTTGTTGGGACAAGTTCTGACTGTGTAGCTCAGGCTGGCCTTAAACTCCGCACCTCCTG
The DNA here is from genome assembly GCF_030254825.1 of Meriones unguiculatus. Taxonomy (NCBI): domain Eukaryota; kingdom Metazoa; phylum Chordata; class Mammalia; order Rodentia; family Muridae; genus Meriones; species Meriones unguiculatus. The sequence goes on along the minus strand of NC_083369.1, from coordinate 76,869,230 downwards.
TACAAGTCTCCTGATGTTAAAATTATAAGTGTGTGAGTGCATTGCTGACCTCTTTATTAACCTTTTGATTCTAAAATATTATCTTTTTGTTGCTGTTGCTTGTTTGTTTTTGAGACACGTGCTTGCACTCTAGCCTAGAAAGGCCTCTAACACACAGACTGACCTCAGACACATATGCATGCACTCAAACACTTATACAACCCCACACATGCACACACATTAGCACACTAAACACACATACATTCTCACATGTACACACATATACACCCACACTGTCAGATACATACTCTACCTTACACACGCACTTAAAGTCATACATGTACTCACACATTAACACTCAAAACCACAGTAACAACAACACACTCACACACTAACAAACTCAACTCTCTCTCAAACTCAAACACTCATATACATGCATACACTCACATAGTCATAATACACTCACACACACCCAGACATTATCACACACTTTTAACAGACACACACCCATTCACATACTCACAAACACACACACACACATGCACACACACGCACACACACGTGCACATGCAAAACACTCATTTGTAGAATGAATTCATCTAAAATATTTTTGTTATCAATTTTTTATGTGTATGATTGTTTTGCCTACATGTGTGTATATGCACTGTGTGCATGTAGTACCGATTATGGCCAGAAGAGGCTGTCAGAGCCTCTAAAACAGACAGTTGTGAGCTGCCATGTGAGTGCTGGGAACCAAACCCAGGTCCTCTGGAAGAGCAGTCAGTAGTACACTTAACACTGAGCCATCTCTAAAACCCGTATAAATATTTTTTTCATTTGGTAAATACTCTTTCAGATGGTGAGGTCATTTTATTCTAACAAAATGACTATTGTTAAAGGATTTTAATACAAATGCTGAAGTGCCAAATGGACTAAAGGCCTAAAGGACTAAAGGACTCAGTGTGAAACCTGAAATGCTGAAACTTATGGAAGAACACATAGGCAATACCCTATAAGATGTATGGGTAGGGAAGGCATTTCTGAATAGGACCTCGTTTGCTTAGGATTTAAGACCAACAATTGACAAATGAAAACTCATAAAACTAAAAGCTGTTTTACAGGAAAAGAAACAATCTTTTTTGTTTTTGTTTTTGTTTTCATTCTCTGAAGAATGTGGGAAATTTGATTTGGATGTCATTGAACCAATAAATTGCTTTTGGAAGCCCTTACAGTAGATGAGAATCTTTGCCAGCAGTGCATCAATCAAACTAACAAAACCACTAAAATCAAGAAAACAAATGACCTATGGAGCTGAACAAGGAGTTCTCAGAAAAAGAAATAAAAAATGATTTAAAAGTCTCAGAAGTGTTCAATATTCTTAGCAATCAGACAAATTCAAGTGAAAAGTACCTTAAGATTCATCTCACGGGAATCGCAATGGCAAAACTCAAGAAAACTGCTGTCAACAAATGTGGGTGATGATATGGGGAGAGGGGACCCTTGTTCTCTGTAGGCAAGGCTGCACACTGATGTGGTCACTCTGAAAGTCAGTGTGGAGAATCCTAACACGCTCAGATTGAATCTATCAGATGGCTCAGATACAGCACTCCTTAGTGTATACCCCCAAATCTCAACATCCTCTTCATGCAGATGCTTGCTCATCTGTGTTCGTTGCTGTACTATTCATAATAGCTGGCAAGTGGAAACAGCCTAAATGACCTTAAACTGACAATTGGATAATGAAAGTGTGGTACATATACACCATTCAATACTAGCCAGATGTAAAGAAAAATGAAATCTGCAGGTAAGTGTATAGGACTAGAAAATATTTTATTGAGTGAAATAACCCCGACCTGGAAAGACAAACACAGCATGATCTCTCTCATGTAAGGTTCCTAGCTCCAAGTCTTGAGATGTTAGTACATCTCTTGGAGAGACTGCAGAAACCTGGAAAGTATGCAAGGAGTGGTGGTGCATGCCTTTAATCCCAGCACTTGGGAGCCAGAGGCAGGAGGATCTCTGTGACTTTGAGGCCAGCCTGGTCTACAGAGCAAGTTCCAGGACAGCCAAGGCTACACAGAGATCACCTTGTCTCAAAAACCCCAAAAGAGAAAGATAAAGAAAGACACCAGGCAAGTACAAAGAACCATGGGGAAGGGATAGGATGAGAGAAGAAAACAGCAGTACGTAAATGATTTAAAGGAGAAAATGCAAAAATAGGACGTTTAGTTGGGGAGGTAGGGAAGGAGGCCAATAAAGAAGGAGAGAGTATAGCAACGCTAAGGATGTCTGAAAAAATATTAGTAACTATTTCCCTAAAATTACACAAATACATATGTCTATGTATATACATATCATGTATGTATATATATATATATGCTTATAGTAACTTAGAATACATATTATACATAATATATTTCTTATGTTACGTTACCCCTCACCAGCTGACAATGCTCCCCGAAAGAGGCATAGGCTATATAACAAAACCCCAATCAATGCCAGGTGTGAGAAACTCCATTTCAAGTTGTTGGCCAGGGTAGTTGGAGACACTCTGAAAAATCTGAAAATCATCTGGCTACTGTTGCTGCCCTTAGTGGCCTCCCAGAACTGAAAGTTAGTCTGTACTGCTGGTCACATGGCACAGTTCACACACAGGTCTTGGAGGAATACCGCTGGATATGATCTGGAAGCCTCCTAACTGTGGAACGGCTTTCATAGGGCCAGAAGGTACTATGCAAGCCACCAAGAGAGAAAAGCAGTCAAGAGTCCTACCCAGCTGTGACTCCTATGTACACTATGACCACATGCAGTAAAATATCCCTTTGTTCAAACCTACTGAGAACATTTTCAAGGCTAGATCACGTTATGACAAAAAGCATGTCTCAGTGAGTTTAAAATTTAAGTGAGGTTAACGGCCCAGTACTTTTTTTAAAAATGGAGATAATAAGCTTTGAGAAAGGAGGTGGATTTTTTAAAAGACAGTGTGGGCGTGTCCCAATCTAGGTTCAGACAAACTCTGCAGCTGAAGATGAAATTGTGGTCTTTCTGCTTCTGCCTCCTGAGTGCTAAGATCACAGGCATTAAAAGACTGAGACTCAAAAATTTTTAAATTGCTAAAACAATCCTCTACAATAAAAGATCTTCCGGAGGTATCTCCATCCCTGATCTTAAGTTGTACTATAGAGCAACAGTTTTAAAAACTGCATGGTACTGGCATAGAAACAGAATGGTGGATCAATGGAACCGAACAGAGGACCCAGAAATAAACCCACACACTTATGGACACCTGATCTTTGACAAAGACACCAAAACCATACAATGGAAAAAAGATAGCATCTTCAACAAATGGTGCTGATCTAACTGGATGTCTACATGTAGAAAAATGAAAATAGATCCATACTTGTCACCCTGCACAAAACTGAAGTCCAAGTGGATCAAAGACCTCAACATAAAACCAGACACATTAAATCGACTTGAAAAAAAAGTGGGAAATACCCTAGAACTCATTGGTACAGGGGAAAACTTCCTGAACAGAACACCAACAGCACAGGCTCTAAGAGCAACAACCAATAAATGGGACCTCATGAAACTGAAAAGCTTCTGTAAAGCAAAGGACACCGTCATCAAAACAAAGCGACCACCTACAGATTGGGAAAGAATCTTCACCAACCCTTTATCTGACAGAGGACTCATATCCAGTATATATAAAGAACTAAAGAAGCTGAAAAGCAGCAAACCAAGTAATCCACTTAAAAAATGGGGAACAGAGCTAAACAGAGAATTCTCTGTAGAGGAATACCGAATGGCAGAGAAGCACTTAAAGAAATGCTCAACCTCACTAGCCATTAGGGAAATGCAAATCAAAACAACCCTGAGATTTCACCTTACACCCATGAGAATGGCCAAGATCAAAAACTCAAGTGACAACACATGCTGGAGAGGTTGTGGAGAAAGGGGAACCCTTCTCCACTGCTGGTGGGAATGTAAACTTGTACAACCACTCTGGAAATCAATCTGGCGCTTTCTCAGACAACTAGGAATAGCGCTTCCTCAAGATCCAGCCATACCACTACTGGGCATATATCCAAAAGAGGCTCAAGTACACAAAAAGGACATTTGCTCAACCATGTTTGTAGCAGCTTTATTTGTAATAGCCAGAAGCTGGAAACAACCCAGATGCCCCTCAACTGAAGAATGGATGCAGAAATTGTGGTACATCTACACAATGGAATATTACTCAGCAATGAAAAATAAGGAAATCATGAAATTTGCAGGTAAATGGTGGGATCTGGAAAGGATCATCCTGAGTGAGTTGTCCCAGAAGCAAAAAGACACACATGGTATATACTCACTCATATAGACATACAACATAGGACAAACCCACTAAAACCTGTGCATCTAAAGAAACTAAGCAAGAGAGAGGACCCTAACTAAAATGTCCAATCCCCATCCGGAAAGGCAAAGAGGATGGACATCAGAAGAAGAAGAAAACAGGAAACAACCTAGGAACCTACCACAGAGGGCCTCTGAAAGCCTCTGCCCTTCAGACTATCAAAGCAGATGCTGAGCCGGATGGGCAACTGTTGGGCAGGTGAACGGAATTTTAGGTAAGAACTGGGAAATAGTAAGAGCTGGAGAGGACAGGGTCTCCACAAGGAGAGCAACAGAACAAGAAAATTTGAACACAGGGAACTTCCCAGAGACTCATACTCCAACCAAGGACTATTCATGGAGATAACCCAGAACCCCTGCACAGATGTAGCCCAGGGCAGTTCAGAGTCCAATTGGGTTACATAGTAATGGGAAGAGGGACTGCCTCTGACATAATCTGATTGGCCTGCTCTTTGATCACCTCCCTCTGGGGGGAGCAGCCTTACCAGGCCATAGTAGAGGACAATACAGCCACTTTTGATGTGAACTGATAGACTAAGATCAGAAAGGAGAGGAGAACCTCCCCTATTAGTGGACTTGGGGAGTGGCATGCAAGCAGAGGGAGGAGGGAGGGTGGGATTGGGAGGGGAGGAGGGAGGGGCTTATGGGGGGGATGCAGAATGAATAAAGTGTAATTGATGAAAAATTTAAAAAAAAAGGGAAAAAATAATTTAAGAACCTTAAATGACTTTCAAAATTGGAGGAAAACATGGAGTTAGTCAATTGGCATGGAGCACGTCTCGCCCCTGGGGGCAATGGTCTCCTGAACCTACTCAGACCTCGGACACCACCACTGCTAGTTCTAGAACTGACGCAGGATGTTCCAACGAGGGGTTAAGGCTTCTCATAATATTTCCTATAAGCCCACACCTGTTTGTCTATATCCCCCATTTTTATTCATTATTAGCCAGATAGAGCCAAGTAATTGTGGTAATGATACTTGCTTTTTTGCCCAATGCTGGAATGCTAGTAAATTTAGGTATGCCCTGGTTACTCGCATGCCTCACTGGGTTCCTGTGCCCATTGATGCCCCTCACGCTATGACTCTCTTCAGACAGAAAAGGGATCTTGGAACTACAGCCACCATTGTTACTACCATCTCATTGGCGGCTGTTGGAGATACCACCGGGGCATTAGCCATGAGTCATACTGGGCAGACTGCTCAGACCCTGAATAATCATTTATCCAATGTAGCTCATGCCTTAGTTGTACATAAAGGAATTAATGCTCAACTAAAAGGAAGCTTGATGGTGTTCAATCAGAGGATTGACCTCTTGCAGGAGCAAATTGATACCCTATGGCAATTCGCTCAACCTGGCTGTCAATGAAAGTATGCTGGACTTTGTGTCACTAGCATACAACATGAGAATTTTTCCTGTGCTGCAAATCTGTCTAAACAATTGTCGAGCTATATTTTAGGTAATTGGACTGGAGAATTCGATACTACGATGGAGCAGCTGAGAGTGGCCATTGTCACAGTAAATTCTACCAGAGTGGACGCAGGACTAGCCACAGGATTATCATCATGGATTGCTGCAGCCATGAATCATCTGAAGGAATGGGTGGGCATGGGAGCGTTAGCAGGCCTTCTGGTGTTGGTCTCCTTGGTTTGCCTGTGGTATATATGCAAGATTAGAGTCTCACAACAGTGTGATGCAGCCTTGATCATTCAGGCCTTTACAGCCATTGAAGCAGGACATTCTCCCCAAGCATGGTTGGATACCATAAAAAGCTAAAATGATACACTCAGGATGCGAGGCTAAGCACTGCACTCAGGGTCAGCCGCTTTGGACCCAGAGAAGAGCATGTCTGATTGCATGTGGGTTGATGACCCAGGTCCCGCCTCTGAGAAAAAGGTATCGGACGGGTCTGATGCTCTTTGGGTAGATGACACCTAAATGAACATCGGTACAAAGTCCCAATTTATTTCTAATATCAGAGATCAGACCTCTACTCTTGCCTGATGCATCTAAAACAAAAAGGGGGAACTGTAGAAAGCTGCGGAATGCTATGCCTTAAAGATGGAGCTGGTTTCCGCCTTCCACCTTCCCGATGGTGAGTGCTCTCTGTCACGAACAACTCCACATTTGGCTAAGGCCGAGGATCTGGTTGCTTCCATGTATGTGGACCTATCTGCATTGCCCACGTGGCACGCCTGGGTTGGCTACCCAGAGGCTATTTAAGCTGTGGGCTGGCTTTCCCCAGGGTCTGAGGATTGTTCAAAGTTCCTGAATAAACTGCATTGAAAAAAAAGACTGAGATCCTGCAGGGCCTCTGCAGCGCACACCTTTGATGCCAGCATTTGGAAGGCAGAGGCAGCTGGGTCTCTGTGTTTGAGAACAGCGGTGTCTGCAGAGTGGGTTCCAGGACTCTATGCAATAATCTACATGTCCCAGCAGAGGGAAAAACGTGCCTTTGCAATCTTAACCAGAACTAGAGAGAAAAAAAAAATATTCATAGCAACAGTTTACGTAGCAAAGAACAGAATTCTGAGGTATGCCTTTTGGTGGGAGAAGAACTCCTCCTCTTTCACCAGGATCGCACAACACTCACATCTTAGAAAAGGAATTGCCTGGAGACACCCTCCTTCTTCGGGGCTCTTTGTAAGCTCAGAGAGACCAGAACAAGTTGGCTGCCTTGGGACCAGTTTGACCACATACCAATGGAGGGTCTGCTGGACTGACAATTCCTGAATGAAGACCAGCACCTCTCCTTGACATTTTGATCATTCAGAGAAAACATTAGAAGGGCCAATTCAAGAAAAATATAGGTTACCGCAGCACAGATATGACAATTCCCACAGCTTTAACGAGTCGTAATGGTGCTAGCAATCCCCAATCCACGCCCAAGCTCCTGGAAAGGCAGAACATGGAAAGGTGACAGACGCTAACTTCGCTTTCTGTGAATGCCCAAAAGGGAGAGACCTTGTGGATAATCTTATCAGTCTAATTTCTCTTCTGTGCAAGTGACAGGTGCCTAGGATGAACAGCGAGGCAGTGAGATTATCATACCTGGTTCTGACTGTTCTGGAAATCACGATGCAAACCAAACCGGCCTGGAACTCAGAGATCCGCATTCTTCTGTTGCCTGAGAACCGGGATTAAAGTCGTGAAAAAGCACCCCCACTTAACTAAGAAGTACTCTAAAAAACAAAAATCTTACAAACTAACAGCACAATACAAGTCAGCACAGTTGGCTATCACCCGTTCCCGAGGAACATAAGTCACCAAGGCAAAGCTGCAACTTGGAAAGCAATATACGCATCCCTGCAAGCCTAAGTACCATGTCCTGCCTGAGAATGTGTCCTGCTCATTGCAGCACCTGCTCTGCTTTGTACCTCAGGGGCTCAATCAACCCAGAGCGGCCGGAGGTCAAACGGATTCTAGGATAGTGCACCCATGATTGGATACTTGGAAACCTGCACTACCGCCCCCAAGGGCCAGAGCAGACACTCTTCCTGGTTGAGAAGAAGCTCTGCTTTCATAACCTCTGGAGCTCCGACTCAGAGTCTGCTGAGGCAAGCTGAAAGTGAGCATTCAGGACATGGAGCGTGCAATCCCCAACGACATGCTTCACGAAGGACCTGACAAGGAAGAGGAGCAACTGAATGGTCAGTGCGTGCTGGGAATGGTGGGTTGGCGATGTCCATGAGGGGGACTGTGTCCCGCAGAGGCGTCTGCACAGGTGCTGTGTGCTGCGGGCTTGCTGAGACTTCACGGCACCTTCGCGCAACCCTAGGCCCTGACTCCTGGGTTTGTCTGTTTCCCGCGTTCCAGGTGTGAGGGCACAGATGGTCTTGCTGGCTGGAGAGGGGAGAAACGAGGAAGAGAGTGGACGTGGCCAGTCTGGGTCGGGAGCTGCAGCAGCAGAACGGGAAGGAGCAGAAGAATTAAGTGGAGAAGGTCCCTCTCCTGCGGGCGCTTCAGGCCTCATGGATAACCACAACCCAGAGGGCACCAGCAGCAGTCGGCAGGAGAATGAGAAACAGCCAGGGGAGCCAGTCCCCAAGGACATGGAGGTCGCAGAAAGTGTGAGGCATGTGCCAGTGGTGGTGTCCGGTGTGCAGCCTGTGTCAGTGCTTGTACGCCACCGTTGCTTCCAGCACAAGTTCACTCCGAGGCAGTTGCAGGAGCTGGAGCGGATTTTCCAGCAGAATCACTTCATCGGTGCAGAAGAAAGGTGAGCCGACAGCCGGGCCTGATGTCCAGTTTCTGTCGAGCACATGGCAGTCTAGGGTGGCTGGTGGCTCTCTCCCTGGTCCTCCTCCTGCCACCCCTTTAAAATTGCATAGGATTTACTTGTTTGTTTTATTTCATTTGTGGGTGTGGGAACGTGTTTCTGTGGGTGTAGGTGTCACGGGACACGCGTAGGGGTCAGAATACAGCCTGGGTTAGTCTGTTCTCTCCCTCCACCGTGGGTGTCCCAGGAAGAAACACAGGCAATCAGTCTGGCTAGCAATCACGTTGCCTTCCGGGCTATCTCCTCAGTCTGTCTCTTATCCTAAACAAAAGCCACTTCTAAAACCAAGGCTGCCAGAATCCCGTCCCCTGCACCAGTGTGCTGGCTGAGTGTGAGAGTTGTGCGAAATGGTTGTGCTGGATAGCTTTATGTCAACTTGATATAAGCTAAAGTCATCAGAGAAGAGAGAAACTCAATTGAGAAAATATCTCTGTAAGGTCGGCCTTTAAGCAAGGCTGTAGGGCATTTTCTTTATTAGTGATTGGTGTGGGAGGACCCAGCCCATTGTGGGTGGGGACATCCCTGGGCTGGTGGCCCTGAGTTCTGTAAGGAAACAGGCTGGGCAAGCCACGGGGAGCAAGCCAGTAAGCAGCACCCCTCCTTCGTGTCTGCATGATCCCCTGCCTCCAAGAACCTGCCCTGCCTGAGTCCCTGCCCTCCGTGCTTTTGATAAGCTGTTCTGTGGAACTGTGAGTGGAATAAACCCCTTTCTCTCCATGTTACTTTGGTCATGGTATTTCATCACAGCACTAGTAACCCTAACTAAGACAATGAGAATGAAGGTATTTTCATATAGTATTGAAATGAATCAGAGTGGAAAGCTTTGACCAGGACCATATAGGGAAGTTTCTGGTGAAAGAGGTGTGAAAGGTCGAGTGGTTGAAATAACAGAAGATGACACTCTGTCTTTGTTTAGAAATTTCCCAAATCTGTCCATCATGTGTTTTTATTTTAAGTTTTTGACTTATGACTGCACTGGTATACACACATTCTCTCTCTCTCTCTGGGTTCTCACTATGTATCCCACATGGGCTTGGAACTTTGCCTCTCAACTACCAGTATTAAAGGCAAGCACCACAAAACCTGCTGCCACCTTTATCTTACTAATCTTTATTTGTTTGGTGGGTTTTTTGTTTTGTTTGGTTTTTGTTTGTTTGTTTGTTTTTACTTCTTTTTTCTGTTTCTCTCCCCATAGAAGAATAGTCCATAAAAACAAGATGAAATGCTGTGTGTTGTGGCATCTTCCAGGAATCCCAGTGCTAGGAATACCAAGCCTGGGCTACAGGGGTAAGAGTTCCCATGGAACCTGGGCCACTGTCTTAGTTACTTTTCTCTTGCTGTGATAAAACACCATGACCAAAACAACTCATTTTTTAAAGACTTTATTTGGGCTTGCTCACAGGTCCAGAGGGTTGGAGTTCATGACTATCATGGGATGGAGCATAGCAGCAGGCAGACAAACATGGTATTGGTGCAGTAGCAGAGAGCTCACATATATGAGTGTGTGTGTGTGTGTGTGATTTCTTTATTATTATTAGTAGTAGCAGTAGTAGTATTTTACAATTTATTCATTCTGTATCCCTCCTGAAGCCCCCCCCCATCTTCTTCCTATCCTATCCACCCTCCCTCTTCCTCCCCTATGTCCCTCCCCTAGCCCACTGATAGGGGAGGTCCTCCTCCCCTACTCTCTGACCCTAGCCTGTTGGGTCCCATCAAGACTGGCTGCATCCTAGTAAGGTCACCCCACCAGGGGTAGGTAATCAAAGAGTTTAGGACATGTCAGAGGCAGCCCCTGCTCCCCTTACTAAGAAACCCACATGGAGCCTGAGCTGCCTATGGGCTATATCTGAGTAGGGTCCTAGATCCTTTCCATGCATGGTCCTTGGTTAGTGCATCAGGCTCTGCAGGAACCCTGGGGTCAGATTTTTTAGGTCTTCAAACAAACAAACAAATAAAGAAACAAACACACTGTTTTTGTATAGTTCTACCTGGAATTCAAGCGCACTGGAAGGGAAGGCAGGGAGATCAGTTACATAAGGAGTTCCAGGCCAGCGCTGTCTCCAGACCACTTGTATTTAGGGGGTGTTCCACTTGCTTGAGTGATTATTTCTTTGTTTTCTGGTTCTCTCCTATGAAGTCTTACTCTGTAGCCCAAGCTGGCCTGGATCTTACAAGGCCTCTTGCTTTAACCCTTCCCCCCATGATGGAAATCCAAGACTTGGCAGCCAGTATTGTGAAGTGGTTGTTGTTTAGTCATTGTTTCATGTTCCTTTTCTACTTGTTGTAGTCAACTTTTATCCCTAGGCCTGGTACGATGACTCAGTGGGTAAAGGCACTTGCCACCAAGCCTGAGAGTCTGTGTTGAATCCCCAGGACTCACACTGTGGAAAGAGAACAGACTCCCATCGGTTGCCCTTTGATCCGCACAGATGAACTGTAGCACAAACACACAAATCCCTAAACCTCCAGAAGGCATGCACTAACGCACACTCAATAAATTAAACAAATAAACGCATTATTCCACTGATGATCAGTAGGGGGGACATTCTCCTGAGTTAAGTAAACATTTGAAATCTTCAGATGCAAAGCCAGCTGGTGGTCGTCCATTCCAGCACTTGAGAGGTAGAGGCAGATGCATTTCTGAGTTTGCGGCCAGCCTGTTTACAGAACAAGATCCAAGACAGCTAGGGGTACACAGAAAAACCAAAAACAAAACAAAACAACAACAACAACAAAAAAAAAACAAGGAAAATAAACTTGAAAAGAAAAAAATTCTTAAGCTGTCCTCCATTCGTCTGTCTTCTTTTCAGCTTGCGCTCCAGTCCTGACAAAACGCCTCATACAGGTTTTTCCTGTTTGTGTTTGTTTTGTAGCTTTTGTTTTATTATTTCAGAAAGTCTCCTGCTTCTCATCACCTGATTTTCTTCTGAGAATTTTGCGGTATTAGTGGTTTTCAAATTGCTTATTAGGGATGTGCTTGGGTTTTCAGGTTTGTTAGTGGTGGATGATAAGCTAAAATTACCAGTAGAAATTTTTTAATCCCTCAAAATCTTCAAGTTGAATGTCACAGAAGGTGAAAGATGGATCAAATATTTAAAACAAATGTAAAGAATCTTTCACATATTTTATTTCTCCCAAAATGTCCAATACTTAACAGCTGCCATTTTTGCCCTCAGAAAACAGCTGGCAAGATGGATAGGTGTGACTGAAGCTAGAGTTCAGGTAAGGAGAAGAAGACAATTTCATAGGACCCCCCCCCCCCACTCTAGAACTTGCTTCTTATCTTAGAGACTTTTGTCCTGTGGGTAAAGTTGTGCTTTTTTTTTCTTGTTTGTTTGTTTTTAATCTCATCATATTTAAAATGACATTTTTAAAGAGGGTTTTGTTTTTTTTTACAATTTTTCATTCATGCGTATAGCTGTTTCTATGTCTGTATGCAACATGTGTTTAGGTACCGTCAGAGGCTGGAAGAGGATGTCAAATCCCCTGGAGCTTCAATTATAAGTGTTCGTAAGCTGCCTTATAAAAGAGCTAAGAACCAAACCTGGGTCTCCTACAAGAGCATCTAGTGGTTTTAACTCTTTAGAGATACCTACAGCAGTGTTAACATGACCCTTGAGCTTTATGGTCTCTGGGCATAAAATGGAATAAGAAAGCCAACCAACTAGAAAGGCTCATGATGGAACAAAACTTCTGAAAAGAACACAGAAGAGATACATATGTATCATACATACATGTATCCTGTAGATAAGTTATGAATATGTGTACATATAAAATGTACACATTCTATGTACTAATAATTGTATTAAGAAAATATTGATATACAAATTCATATATGTACACACATATATGTATATAAATAATTCCTTCTAACACTGATATTGTTCAGGTAGAATGTCTCTGTGGAGATATCCCATTGAGGTTATGACATACAAATTATTCAAATGAGAATCATGTTAGTATGGCTAGGGGATCCCTGATCCTCAACTATTTGAAATACTGAAAACTAAGCATAAATTCTAGCCTCACAGAGGCAATTTGAGTATGTGGTTAGTTCACAGGCAGAACTCAGCTCTCATAAAGCTGATGTAAGTGCAGTTAGGCAGAGATTGATGGGGATGGGGAACGCCTAAGAGTCCACATGCCTGGCCCTCCTGCTGTTTTGAAGTGCCAAGTGAAGCCACACAGATAATGTAGCATTGTAATTCTCTGTAGCGTGCCAGTGAATCTGCTTGAAAATGCTGCTAATGTCCTCCAGATTATGGTATGGTACGGTATGCTATAGTATGGTAAGGTATTGGTATAGTATGGTATGCTTTGGTATGGTATGCTATGGTATGGAATGCTGTGATATGCTCTGGTATGCTATGGTGTGCTGTGGTATGCTGTGGGTTGTTCTGGTATGCTATGGTATGGTATGGTATGGTATGGTATGGTATGGTATGGTATGGTAAGTTATGGTATGCTATTCTATGGTATGCGATAGTATGTTGTGGTGTGGTATGTTATGGTAGAGTATGATATATTATCTATGGTATGGTATGGTATGGTGTGATGTGGTGTTATGGTATGGTATGGCACAGTGTGGTATGGTGTGGTATGTTATGGCATGGTATGGTATGGTATGGTATGGTATGGTATGGTGTGGTGTATAGTGAGAAATACAGCATGCAATGGTTGCACATTCATCCAGAGAATATTTTGCAGTATTGGAAACAGAAGCCAGAGCCCCCACAATCTAGACATGCACTGTACTCTGTGCCAGCCTTCAGTCCTTCACATAATTAGAGCATCTAGACCACAGGCTTTTTGTGCAACACAATATTAATATATAAATTATAGAGGGCAACTAATGTGACAGCATGTATTTTCTCTTTATAATCCCTTTGAAATACTGAGACAGTTTTTTTTTTTTTTCTGGCATGTTGTAGAATTGGTTTAAGGGGAGACGAGAACAATACAGGAGACAGCAGAAGCTATAAATGCTCAGAGGTGCTTCTTTCCCTGAAGACTGTGCAGGATCGTAGAGAACCAGCCTTCCTCGGGAGCCAGAGGCTGACAGTTTTTGTGGCCACCAACACTCTTACCCCTTCACCACATGAATGTTCAATAAACTGCTCTATTCTCTGTACCTTTCCTCCATTTGTTTTCAAGAATTAGCAAGATATGTGTATAAGTTATCAAGGAACTGTCTTTTAAACATGATGACAGTGTCTCCTTCCATTAAATGACATCACTGACTCAGCATCAATATGCCCTGTGTATCAGAGGCACTTCCCAAGTACCATCCTAGGTTTGCACTGACTCACATATTCTTTTCTGTCCCACTATCATGCTGTACACACACACAAACAGACACACACACACACACACACACACACACACACACTTAACTTGTCAGATTCCAAATGTGGAAGAACGGAAGGACAAATCCCTAAGGAGAAAGTTATTTTCAAGCAGAGCTAATTCCACCTACAAGGAGAATCTGGTTCTAACCTTGGACTTGAATTCATGGGAAGCAGGCAGCAAAAAACATCTATCTCTCTGCTCCCAGTCCTTCCCCTGCTCTCCCATTGTCTGAGGCACCCAGGGCACTAGGCATGACTCTGCAGGAGGTCTGTGCAAAGACTAACAAACAATCCAACCACTAGAACCCATCCCATCCAGGAGGCAGGGGCACTTCCTTCTCTTTTGTGTCCTAGCCCCTGACCAGGCAGCATATCATCTCCCGTCCCCAGAGCAGAAGTTGACGGACACTCCTTAAAGTGCATTTTCAAACTGTGTAGTTCTCACGATTTCAGAAACAGAGTAAACAGAGTTTTCCTGTAAAACTCTACAGCAGTTTCTGATAAACTGAGCATGGCTTTAAAAAATTTAAAAAACGCCCAGTGTAACTTCATTATTCTTTCCATAATTCTGGCCCTGTGTAACAGTCAGACAATAAATAGTGTCAAAAGGGCAAGGCAAAAGCAAAACAGAACATGAGGACAAATGCTGTCGTGGATGAGGGGAAAGACAAACATTTGTTCAAGGCTGGTGGGAGTGCAAACCATAGCAGCCACTACTGAAATCAGTGTTGACTTCAAAATGCAAAAGCAAGACCTATATATTCCACATGATCCACCTATAGCATTCTTTGGCATATACTCAAAGAACAGCTATATGACAAAAGAGATACCTGCTCACCCGTGTTTATTGTTGTTCTACTTACAATAGCCAGGGGATGGAGATAACCTAGCTGTCCAGATAAATGGATAATGAATACAGATATGATATAATATTATTCAGTTTTATGAAAACGAAATTATGAAATTTGCAAGTAAGTGAATAGAGCTAGAAACAAGTACTCAAAAGAGTGAATTAATCCAGACCCAGAAAAGTAAGATGTTTCATGTTTCTCTCAGTTATGGATGTTAGCTTTGAATCTTGAAATATGTATGTGCCATTTGGAATACCCATAAATACCAGAAAATTAGGAAGAGTCCGTAGTTGGGTAAGAGGGCCTATCATGAAATGGGAAGCAGAATGCACCAGTATATGTAGTTAGAAGGGAATGAAAAAAGGGCAGCTAACACAAAAGACGTTTCTAAAACGTCATATGGAAACCAACCACATAGAAGTTTCCTAAAATATATACATACACATACATAAAAGGATGTTTAAAGAAAAAAAAAAAAAAGATGTCAAATGGAGTTACCCAGGGATATACCCTTGTTGGAAACAAGAAAACAGACTTATTTTAAGTACTAACATTTTGTTTTCATAGTCCATTTAATCAAGAGGAGAAACTAAATTCAAGGTCCCAAGCTCTAGGGGAGCTGGGGACTCTCCAATAGCTGAACGGCTTCTGTTGTAAGGAGATAGTTGTCTGAGTACAACATCACAGGGACAACTTGTAAGGTGACAGCTGTCTGAGTCCTGACATCTCAGGGATAACTTATAAGGAGATGGTTGTGAGTTCAGACATCTCAAGGACAACTTCTCCATCTTGCTGGCAGGGTCAAACACGTTCATATTCCCAGGCCCAGGAACCTACTCCTATCCTGACTGATAGGAACTCCCTTGCTCAAGTCCTTATGTCAACGTGTGGTTGGACAATGCTACAGCCCACCTCACTCCCCATCCCTTTATGGTTCCATCCCCTTAAGTACACTATACATCATCTCTTCAGGGTAGCAGTTTACCTCCCAAGTCTGTTCTATGGCCCTGATCTGCCAGCAGTGGCTGGATTACTAGAAATTTTGTCATCCACATTGACCAGGTGTTCGGGTTATGCTGGATTGAAGTGGACCCCACAACACCCTTTGCATGCTCATAGGCACCATGGATAGCCCATATGTCACCCATTAATAAGGGAAACGATTTCTTTTGGCAGAAGGGAACCAGTTTCAAAAGTTTCTAAGGAATTTGGGCTTTTTTCTACCCACCAAAAGGCCTTCTTTCGTTCAGGCTGAGCTCAATTCCGGATCTTTAGAATGTCTTCTGAAGTGTGGGGAATTGGAATTTCCTTTGGAACTGACAACAACCTCTTTGGAAATATAATTGTGAACCTCACTGAAATATCTTAGTGTAAGCTGCAACTTGCTAGCCTTTGTATGATCGTTCTCAGGCTGGCTGGAGGCTTTCCCTACCTGCATACAAAAATGACATTTAAAGCTCCAAGTTCTCTTAATGGAGATCTTCCCTCGATTGAAATTCCTATTACCAAAAGATCAAACAATAGACCAGCAATTATAGCTGAAGTGGGGCAGATGCCTGAGAAGACAGAGTGTATGAATTGGACATTGAAGCTACAACTAAGAAAACAGTCTCAAGAGAGTCCTCTGCACTGGAATGAACTATTACCAGTCACTTCATTAGGAATTAGATCTACTGGGGAGAGTGGATCCAGGAGGACAGAGGGCCTACAGAGAGAAGAGCAACCATGGGTGGGAGCATCTCTGTGACAAGCAGGAGATCTATGACGGGTAGGCTTCTGGGAGGATATGGGGGTGACTAGCTGAGAATCCTAATAGCAGGGGTCATGCATGGAGACTGAAGAGGACACCCTCTAACTAGACAGGACTCCCAGTGGAGCGAGAGGAACACCAATCAACCCACAGAAACCTCGATCCAAAGTTTACCCTGCCTACAAGAAGTGCAGGGATAAAGATAGAGCAGAGATTGAGGAAATTTCCTACCAATACCTGGCCACTTTTTGGGAGAGAGCCAACCCCTGACACTACTAACACTCTGCTATGCTTGCTGACAGGAGCCTAGCATAGCTGTCCTCTGAGAGGTTCCAGCCGGCAGCAGACTGAAACAGATGCTGAGACTCACAGCCAAACATTCGGGTGAAGCTTTGGGAGTCTTCTGGAAAAGTGGGAGGAAGGGTGGAAAGACTTGGAGGTGACAGGAGCTCCACAAGAAGACCGACAGAGCCAACTAACCGGGTCCCAGCAGGGCTGGTGGAGACTGAAGCACCAACCAAGGATCACGCATGAACTGGACCTAGGCCCCCTACACAGATGCAGCCAATAGGCAGCTCTGGCTTCATGTTGGTTCCCTAGTAAAAGGAGCGGGGGATGTCACTGACATCAACTCTGTTGTGAGCTTTTTGATCATTTCCCCCTGGCATGGCTGCCTTGCCAGGCCACAAGGGAAGAGGATGTGCTCAATGCTGATTCTACTTGATGTGCTGAGGTGAGTACTGAGGTAGGCAGGGACTGCCCTTTTCTGAAGAGTTGGGGAGGGGGGATAAAGGGAAGAGGGAGGAAGGGTGGGACTTGGAGGAGAGGAGGCAGGGGGCTACAATTGGAATGTAAAGTGAATAAATAAATTAAAGAAAGAATTTGATCTAACCTTGTCAAAAAGACCGGGTTCTCCCATCATTAAATCCTTTATGGATGCTTTCCTCCCATTGTTAAAGGCACACGGAGAGCCTTAATATAGCACTTTAAAACAACAAATTCAGGCCCTTGGCTCAGCTTTGGTTACTCTGCATCATAGCATCTGAGAACACTTGCCTGTCAACTTGACCACAGGTTAACTCTCTTTTACAACAGGAGGTGCAGTATGGGGAAGAGAATTGAATACCTAGTCCCTAGAACCCCTCTGTAAAGGTCCACTCACTGCTGTTTTATTCATCCCCACTGCAGTAAAAGATAACAGAGGTGGCTCCTTGGTTCCATCCCAGCAGAGTGAAACCCACTTCCTGGCAGCTGGAAATGTGTTCCTGATCCATCAACACCATCTGCAAGATGCAAGATGACCATCTGTAGAGTCCAAGGTGTGGCCCCAGAAAATTCAAAGAGACCAGAAGGTAAAGAAGCTTGCAGTCAAACCTGATGACCTGAATTGGATGTCCCAGTCCCTGTGGTGGAGGAAAAGCAGCAGCTCCCACAGGTTGTCCTCTGATTTTGCATGAGCATGATGACAAGCCACCTCATCCTCAGCACAATATAATAAATGAATGTAGTTTATGGCTGTTCATGGTGGAGAGAAATAAAGGAAATCACCTGACATCAAACTGTGATGGAAACACACACACACACACACACACACATACACACACACACACACACACACACACACACACAAACACAAGTATGTAGTAAAATAACCATTTAAATGCTCTTTAACAAAAATCTGGGCAGCCAGGTGTGGTGGCACATGCCTGTAATCTGACCTTCAGAGAGGCAGAGGCAGGCAGACCTCTGTGATTTTGAGGTCAGCCTGGTCTATGAAGTGAGTCCAGGAAGCAAGTTCAGCTGGAAAAGTGCTAATACACAAGTGTAAGGACCTGAGTGTGATCCCTGGAAGCCATGTAAAATGTGGTAACATGCAATGGTGATGCTAAGGCTAGGAAGGTGGAAACAGAACCTTGGGGATGTCCAGTCAGTCACTGTAGCCTAATCAGTAAGCCCCAAGTCCCAGGGAGAGACCCTGTCTTAAACAACAAGGTGGGTGGCTTCTGGAGAATATCAACCAAGGTTAACGTCTGGCCTACACACACACACAGAGAGAGAGAGAGAGAGAGAGAGAGAGAGAGAGAGAGAGAGAGAGAGAGAGAGGCAGAGACAGAGAGAGACAGAGACAGAGAGAGACAGAGACAGAGAGAGAGACAGAGACAGAGAGAGACAGAGACAGGGACAGAGAGAGACGCACACCCACACTGAGACACATAATAATGCTTTACTATATCTACCTATCCATCTATCTATCTATCCTTCCATCCATCCATCCATCCATCCATCCATCCATCCATCCATCCGTCCGTCTGTCCGTCCATCTGTCCATCTGTCCATCCACCCACGAATCCATCCATCTATATATCCATCTACTTACTTATCTATATAATCTGTCTGTCTGTCTGTCCGTCTGTTGGTCTGTCCATTTGTCATCCATCCATCCATCCACCCATCCATCTACCTACCTACCTGTCTGTCTGTCTGTCTGTCCATCCATCCATTCATCCATCTGTCCATCTGTCTGTCTGTCTGTCTATCTGTCCATATATTCATCCACCCACCCACCCATCCATCCGTCTATATATACATCTATCCATCAACCTACCTACCTATCTATCGCTCTGTCTGTCAGTCCGTCCGTCCATCCATCCATCCATCCATCCATCGATCTATTTATCTATATCTACCTATCTACCTACCCATCTATCTAACCATCTATCTACCTATCCATTTATCTATCTATCTATCTATCTATCTATCTATCCATCTATCTATCTATCCATCCATCCAACCGTCCGTCTGTCTGTCTATTTGTCCTTCTATCTGTCCATCTGTCCATCCATCCATCCATCCATCCATCTATATATCCATCTATCCATCGACCTACCTACCTATCTATCTCTCTGTCTGTCCGTCCGTCCGTCCGTCCATCCATCCATCCTTCCATCCATCAATCTATTTATCTAACCATCTATCTGTCTACCTATCTACCCATCCATCCATCTATCTATCTATCTATCTATCTATCTATCTATCTATCCATCTATGTATCCATCCATCCATCTACCTACCTATCTATCTATCTGTCCATCCGTCTGTCTGTCCATTTATCTATCTATCTACCTATCAATTTAATGTATAAGTATTTTGGCGGTCTGTATGTTCGTGCAGCCAGAGAGGGTATTGGATCCCCTTGGAGTAAGTAACTGATGGTTGTTAGCTACCATGTGTGCACTGGGAAGTGAACGTTCAGATTAGTGCTTTTAGCCACGGTGCAATATCTCTGCCTCAAGGTAATGTTTTACCCTTAAAGTTTTAAAAATAGGGTTACTGAGATGTTTTAAATAAAGGGCCTTGTGTCAAGCCTGATGATCTCAGATAAATTATTGGAACCTACTTGATTAAAGGAGATGGCTTACTCTACTGGGATGTCATCTAACCTCCAAACACACACACATGCACACACACACGCACGCGCACGCACACACACACACACACACACACACACACACACACACACACACTTCTTTTGAAGGGCTGGTGACATGTCCCAGTAGGTAAATCTTGAGGTAAATCTTGAGGACCCGAGGTCCATCCTGGAACCACAAAGCAGAAAGTGAATGTTCTTTCTGTACACTTCCCCTCTGACTTCCTTGCCCTGGCAAACAGATACGTGTGCCTGCACAAAGAAAAAATTTTAAATATTAAATTAATTTATTTAGGGAGGCATGTAGATGCCACGTGAGTCATATGAAGGTTAGAGCACATCCTAATGGGAGTCCATTTAGTCCTTGCTTTTAGTTAGGCAGGTCATCAGATTTGGTGGCAAGGACCATTACCCACTGAGCCATCTTGCCAGCCCAGTAAATGTCTTTGGTTTTGCTTTGTTTTGCTTAAGAAATGTATCGGCTAATATACATGGACATCTGCTACCAAGTCTGAAGATCTGTCTTTGATTCTGGGACCCATGTGGAGGGAAGATTGAGCTGATATGGGTGAAATGTCCTCTGAGCTCCCACACTTCATTTCCCTGGACATATACAAAATTAGTAAAAAGGTTTAATTTAAAATCATTATTGTTTAATCTCTTTCTCTGTGCTGAGGTGTTTTGTGTATGTGTATGTTCACCGCGCACTTGTGTGGTGACTGCAGAGGCCACAATAGGGTGTCTTCTCTCCTGGGACTGGGGTTTTACAGATGGCTGTGAAGTGCCACAGAGTTGCTGGGTCCCTCCATGGGTGGGGAATGTAGAAACAGAAGCATTGCTGCCGAATAGACTGTCTTCCAGACTATGACGCTATTAAAAGTAAGGTTTCATTGGCCTCAGGCCCTTCCACTTCCTGCTCCTCTACATCCTCCAGAATCCTGCATTTCTCCCTATGGGTACAAATACAGGGGCATGCTCCAAAGTCCCAGGCCCTTAGGCCTGTACCAGGGAGCTGAAGAGGTAATAGCTAGCATGACCAAAGAACAGCAACCTATATTCCATCTTGAGCTTGGCTCACTGGTTCCCACTTTAAGTGTCTCTGGTTTTATTGGAGAAAGGAAAGATATGGGAGTTGATCTTTTGAGGTAGGGATACAGTTTACAGTTCTATGCATGCCCTGTGGCTGGACCCTCCAGGTCCCAGAAACAAGCAAAATTCTATCACAAAAAAAATTGGGGTTGTGAAACAGGCTTCCCTGAAACACATGGCTGAATACATAGGTATGGAAGAAGCCCCCTTTCAAGGGCTTGCACTACAGGAAAATGTGAGTGAATGGCCATGAAGGTAACATGTTAGAAATTCTCCTTAAGAATGATTCTGGCCTTTGGGAAACAGGCAGAACCTGAGAAATCAGACTCTCGGCCACAGGAAGAGACCCTGGAGATAAATTTACTATCCAGAGGAAACTGTCCCCAGACATTTGGTTCCCAATAAGCATGCCAAAGCCCCAACCAGCACTCCCCTCCAAAGAAACCATTTCATTTAACACACCAGAAGCCACAGACCCACCTGCTGTTGTCCAGGAAACTGGATAATCCCCATCCCTATTTTCCACTCTTGATAAGGTCCTCCATTTAGTTATTCCCAGTTAGAAATCAGGATTGCTAAGGGACTTACGGACTTTGGGAAAGAATGAGTCAGAACCATGGGGCAGGAAATGCTGCCTTTCTTCCAAGATACTCGAGTTCTTCTAAACTAGGTCCTCCACTCCTGTCTAGTGCTTGAGGCAGGAAGGCATCACACCATAAATGTACATGCTCACCTTGAAAGTGGGGGCTTTTCGCCACACGCTGAGAGGCTCTTGCGAGATTTCACTCTCGTGCTTCCGCCCTTCCCCTAACAAGTAACAAGTTTTCCCTCCCAACAG
This sequence comes from Meriones unguiculatus, assembly GCF_030254825.1. Taxonomy (NCBI): domain Eukaryota; kingdom Metazoa; phylum Chordata; class Mammalia; order Rodentia; family Muridae; genus Meriones; species Meriones unguiculatus. The sequence goes on along the minus strand of NC_083369.1, from coordinate 76,847,278 downwards.
TCACACCTGGAAGCGTGCCACCCAGTCCCCACAAACTCGTTCATTTCGTAGTCTGCCCAATTCCCAGCTCTCTCTCTCTCTCTCTCTCTCTCTCTCTCTCTCTCTCTCTCTCTCTCTCTCTCTCTCTTTCTCTCTCTCTCTCTGTGTTTCTCCCTCTCTCTCTCTCTCTCTCTCTCTCTCTCTCTCTCTCTCTCTCTCTCTCTCTCTCTCTCTGTGTGTGTGTGTGTGTGCGCGCGCGCACGCGCGCGCGCGCGCATATGCCAGCTCTTCTGTGCACATGTGCCCATCCAATCTCTAGGGATGGGTGCCTCTGCACAGTCCAATCTGAAGCAGCAAATGCATCACAGCTGATCCAATCACAAACCTATGTGTGCCCTAGCTTGTCCAATCACCAGTGTAGTGTGTTCCTGCAACTTGTCCAATCCCCACTATCATGCTTGTCACAGCTGTCCAATCCCCAAGGATGGAAGCCCCACAGCCCATCCAATCACAAACCTTATGTGTGCCCTTGCCTGTCCAATCACCAGTGTAGCACATGCCTGAAACTTGTCCAATCCCCATCATCGTGCATGTCACAAACCATCCAATCACCAGCCCTGTGAATGTCACAATAGGTATAATCCCCTTACCTTGGCCTCTCAAAGCTTGGAGCAGAACGGTTGGCGGTGGCTCAGTGAACGGACTTCTAGCAGTCATCTTGCAGAGCAGACCCAGAAGAGACCTCGAAGCGCGGCATACTCTTCAAAGACAACTTCAAAATGGATCATCCCCGCCAGTTTGAGCAAGAAGACCAGAGCCCGGGAGATGATGTTTCCGTAGAAGAAGCCAAAGGTTGGTTGGTGCTTGGGTTACAGTAGAAAAATTGGCAGACACTCCCCGCCATGAAACCTTTGGGGGAATTTGGCAGATATACCCCCCAAAGAAAGCTCTGTGAGGGACACATGTGTGTAGGATGGTACTGGGCCGCCAAGGACGCTATTCCTTGGTGGCAGCCTTTGGATGCCTGGGATTTGAACACCTTTGTGTTTTTCTAGATGCCCCTTGGCCTCTTAGAATCTCGATCTCTCTTTTTCATTCTTTTTAGAAGTGAAACCATCTGTGATCAGTGTCAGGGGAGGAGGTGATGGCTGGCCCCCACGTGTTGGTGCAGAAGTGCCTGATGCCAGGAACGACGAGGAAAACAAGGGCTACAATAACCACGACCAGGACCAGCCGGCCCTCGAGGCTACAGCTGGAACACCACAGCTCCAGGATGATGCTGATCTTAGCATGATCTGCAGAGCCTTCAGCGAGCTGCAGCTTCGAGAGCTGGACCCTGTCTTCCAGCATGCTCAGTTCCCGGACGTATCTGAGCGGTAAACCACTTGTTCTAGGAAGCTAGAAGTCTCTTTTCTGGGGATATCTTGAGCTTCTCCCAGCTTCCTTCCTTTCCCTCCTTCCCTTCCCTCCATAGTCATAGACTGTATTTTTGTTGATCTTAGTGTCCCTAACTCTTGGGATCCTAGCACTTGAGAGACAAAGGTAGGATAATCACCATTAGTTGAATATATTTTTATTTTACCTATAACAAAATCTTGAACATTTGTTGTTTTATTCCCCTCAGAAAAGAACTTGAAATACCAGTCCATACTGAAGCTGAAGCGGAGTCCGGTGAGCCCGGTGAACCTGAAAATGAGAAGTCACAGGAGTTGTTCTAAAACCCGAACTGAGAGTTTCATGTTCTCCTAGTTATGCTTATGTTATTTGACTGCCTGATCCGTATTTGTGAAATTAGCAAAATTAGGAGTAGGAAATAGACTAAGTTACCTTCACATAACATTTCCTATCCAATATTTGAAAATTGAATTTTAAAATTGGCATTTAGAGGTAATTAACTGAAATAAACATCAAATGGGACTCTCACCGAAAGAAGTGTAAGTTATCAATGAAAACTAGAAACGGAATCAACCTGCTCCTTCTGTTTACTATGTAAGGCTAAATAAACTGTAACTGTGTAACAGTACTGTTATTATTTGGTGTTGTTTAGGGAGTACCTCTTGATGGAGTTCAGCTCTGTACAGTTCTAACCTGGGAGGTTTGCAAATTAGCTCTCCAGAACTTAATCTTTGATTCCAAAAATCGCTTTAGAACAAGATTGGAGAGATAACTCAACAGTTAAGAGCACTGGCTGCTCTTCCAGAGGATCCAGATTCAGTTCCCAGCACACACACGGTGGCTGCCAATGGATTTTAACTGCAGTTTCAGGAGATCTGACACTCTTCTGGTTTCCTTATGCAAGTGGTACACACATGCTGTACAGACATACATGCAGGCAAAACATCCATACACATTTTTTACTAAAACAAATAGACTTAGCTAATTGAACAAATTTATGTTTTGGCTTTGGAGTGAAAGAACAAATTACAAGGAACACACTATATAAGCAATTAAATACATATTTAGTTCTGATGAGTGAGATAGCTTGAAAGCCAAAGAACCCGATTGTCTTGTTTTTAGCTTATAGTAATATATGGGAAGTCCTAACCCTAGAGTTTAATTTTTCTAGAATAGTTGTGTTATCTAAAAACTGTGAGAAAGTGTGTCAGGGTGGAGACACTTACAAATTGGAAATTTCTTTAAAATTGGAACAAAGAACAATCTAGGGGCTTGTGCAGGTAGCTCAGAGTTGCTTGCCTCAAAAGCTTGAAATCCTGAGTTCAATCCCAGGATGGAAGGAGAGAGCAAACTCCAAAAAAGTTTTCCTCGGATCTTTTCAGGACACACTTAGAACACACAATCATAACATAAAATAAATAAAGACTAGAGAAATGGGTCAGTCCTTATGAGCAAGCACAATTTGAACTCTGAATATTTTCCCCAGACATTTCTAGTGTTAAAGACCTTTTTCTGAATATATTTTGGTGGTTTCCCTTTGCTTGAGTCAGGCTTGTTATTGTAGCACTGGCTCTCCTGGTATCCACTATGTGTCCCAGACTGGATTAGGAACACACAGCAATCAATACTCCTATCTGAGGCTCCCAGGTGTTCCTGTATTGTATCTTTGTGTGTGTGTGTGTGTGTTGTGTGTGTGTGTGTGTGTGTGTTGTGTGTCTGTTTGTGTATGTACACAAGGAAATGGAGACTCAAAGTTCACATTTGGTCTTCCTCAGGTCACTTTCCACTTTAGTGAGGTAGAATCTCTCACTGAACCTGGAACTTCCTAATTCCTGCTAGTCAAGCTATCTAGACTGCTCCTGAGAGATGGGACTTCAGACAGCTATCATGCCTGCTTGGCTTTTTATGGGAGTTTGGGGGGTTCTAAACTGCCATATTCACACTGCAAACAGCAAGCATTTTATTCTAGGGAGTGTTGATTAGGTTTTCTCTCTAGTGTGTGTTCTATGCAGTTATGGAAACTGCAGATTTGGTGGTGGTTTTACTGATTTGGGAGCCTCGTTTGGTTAGAGAGCTTAGATACTCCTAAGCTGAGGCTAGAGTGAAAGCTCAGAGTTTACAAAGGTTCACTGCTCTTGCAGAGGATCAGCGTTCGGTTCCTAGCATCAGGCAACACACAACCACCTATAATTCCAGCTCCTGTGGATCCTGTGTCCTCTTCTGGCCGCCTTGGGCACCAGGAAGCACATGCATTTGCCCTCTCTCTGCCCCAACCCCACCCCACATATACCCACAAATTAAATTTTAAAATGATAATACACACATCCATAATATATTCCTAAACTCTATAGGCTGATATATCAAAGCAGTGTTAAAGTTCTCAGTAATTGTCCAATTGCAGCTAGGCATAGCAGAAGCTCTGGGCTCCATGTGTCAAAGCTTTTTTTGTCATTTAAAAAAATATTCAAGTTTTGGAGGATGAATGACTCTTAGACATCCTCTAGAAAAACTTGTTTGATATCCAACCTGGGATCAGCAAAATGGCTTACTGGGTAAAGGACTTGCCACTAATGCCTGAATCACAGCTAGTGGAGAGAACCAACTCCTTTAAGTTGTCTCTTGTCTCCACACATTTTCTGTAGCATGTGAGCATACACTCAAATACACAGAAATAACTGTTAAAAAAAAAAAAACTAAATCCAGGCACTTGTATACCTTTAATCTTTGCACTCAGGAAGCAGGAACAGGCAGATCTCAGTGAGTTTGAAGTCAAGAACTTCTACATAGTGAGTACCAGGACAGCCAGGGCTACATAGTGAGACTCTCTCAAGAAAATTAATACCCGGCCTGATCCTGTAGTCTACTTACCTCAGATTGAAGATGGGATTTTCAAATAGGCTGTTCACTTAGTATCATTTAAAGCAGGGACCACATTATACCATATTCAACATCCCCACAATTACAAATGAGAGAGGAGAAAGACCATCTCCCAAAAGTGATGGAGTCAGGCATGTAGTTCAGTCAGTAAAATGCCCACCATGCATAAAACCTTAGATTCAGTCCCCAGTATAAACTGAGTGTGGTTGTACACACAAGCAATACCCAGAACTCAGGAGGTGAAAACAGAAGGGTCAAAAGTTCAATGTAATTATATGCTACAAAAGCCTGTTCTAGGCCAGCCTAGGATACACCATACCCTATTAAAAAAAAAGTCTGATATATTTATATAATCCCATCACTTTGGGAGTGGAAGCAGAAGAAACAGGAATTCAAGGACCTCTTCAGCTTAGGCTTAAAGAGGACTGTCTCAAAGACATGAGCAAAAGCAAATATGGCAGGAGAGACAAGGTTGTAAGCTTGTCCCAAAACTTAACTGAATACAGGGAATCTACAACTTCCCTGCAATAGTTACCAATAAGAAATAAGATTTTCTGTCTAGGCAGGTGAAAGAGCTAACCCTGAGGAGTAAGAGTGGGTGAGCTGGCCAAGCCACTTGCCAGCTGCAGCACTCAGGAGAGCAGCCTTGCACCTTGCCTGGGCAGCATGCTAGAGCTGGCCCTGGTAACATGGACAAGGGAAAGCCAGCTCCAAGTGCATGAGAGTGAAAAGCTGGCCCTTCCCTTTGCCAAGGCAATGTGGGAGAGCTGGCCCTGATAAAATGAGCACTGGAAAGCTGTCAGGCTGACCAGTTCATCTTCCACCCAGGTCCAGATTCAGGGCCATGAGTTGGCCCACCCCAACACCTACCCTAACTATAAACTGCTGGAACACATGAAAGGGCCCGTCCTACAGATCCAAAGTGAAGGATCTCCATGACACAAGGCAACCACAGGATATCTGAGAAGAGTCCCCAAGAGGACCCAGTATTGATAATGTAGCAGAAACCAGAGGCCTCAAACCAGAACAATGACTCATTGAAAAAGACACTTGCAAGTAAAGAAGTGTAGCAGAAAGCCACCTGTAGAATTCTTTTCTTTTTTTTCTTTATTAATTACACTTTATTCACTTTGTATCCCCCCGTGATTCCCTCCCTCCTCCCGCCCCAATTCCTCCCTTCCTCCACCCTCTGCATGCATGCCCCTCCCCAAGTCCACTGATAGGGGAGGTCTTCTTTTCCTTCCTTCTGATCCTAGTCAATTAGGTCTCATCAGGAGTGGCTGCATTGTCTTCTTCTGTGGCCTGGTAATATTGCTTCCCCCTCAGGGGGAGGTAATTAAAGAGCAGGCCAATCAGTTCATGTCAGAGACAGTCCCTGTTCCTATTACAATGGAACCCACTTGGATACTGAACTGCCATGGGCTACGTCTGTGCAGGGGTCTTAGGTTATCTCCATGCATAGTCCTTGGTTGGAATAGCAGTCTCAGGAAAGACCCCTGTGCTCAGATTTTTTTGGTTCTCTTGCTCTCCTTGTGAGTTCCTGTCCTCTCCATATCTTACTGTTTCCCACTTCTTTCCTAAGATTCCCTGCACTCTGCCCAAAGTTTGCCCATAAATCTCAGCATCTACATTGATAGTCTGCAGGGCAGAGCTTTTCAGAGGTCCTCTGGGTCAGGCTCCTGACTTGTTCCCTCTTTTCTCCTTCTTCTGATGTCTAGCCTCTTTGCCTTTCTGGATAGGAACTGAGCATTTTAGCAAGAGTCCTCCCTCTTAATTAGTTTCTTTAGGTGAACCTAACCAAGCAAATCAAAGACTTGTATGAAAAAAAAATTTCCAGTCTCTGAAGAAAGAATTAGAAGATATCAGAAGATGGAAATATCTCCCATGCTCATGGCTTGGCAGGATTAATATAGTAAAATTGGCCATCTTACCAAAAGCAATCTACAGATTCAATGCAATTCCCATCAAATTACCAACACAATTCTTTACAGACCTTGAAAGAAAAATTCTCACTTTCATATGGAACAACAAGAAATCCAGAATTGCTAAAACAATTCTCTACAGTAAAAGATCTTCAGGAGGTATCTCCATCCCTGATCTCAAGCTGTACTATAGAGCAACAATACTAAAAACTGCATGGTACTGGCATAGAAACAGATTGGTGGATCAATGGAATCGAATAGAAGAACTTAACATAAATCCTCACACTAATGGGCACCTGATTTTTAACAAAGATGCCAAATCCATTCAATGAAAAAAAAAGACAGCATTCTTTTCTTAAAACTCTACTTTATTTGGAGTGTTCAGGTCCCTACCTCCCTTCTACCAATCCCCCAACCTTAAATAAGAGAGAGAAAGGTTAGTGGTGAGAGAGGGTCCAGACTCCTTTACTTCTCCCTGCTATTTAGGGTCAAGGGGTTCTCTTAGGGCTTTATACCAATCTCCATCAACCACAGATACAACCAGCAGTCTCCTCCATGCTGCTACACCCTGAAGCTTTTCTCTCCATCTATCTGCTCCAAACCACCACCCCATCTCTGGACTCTGGCCTCTCCAAACTGCTACATGGCACATGCCAACACTGAATGCCACCACACACACCTTTTCTTTCCTTTCTCAGCTCTCATATTTATACTCTCAAAGTTCTAGACCATGTACCCTTTCCATGCCACACATGAAAGGCCATTACCAGCAGGCAAAAATAATGCCCCTGCTTGGCCTCAGTTTGCCTGCAATGAACCCCTGTCATCAGCAGTCATTTTGTGCTGTTCTTTTAGTTGTTGTTGTTATGCTTGTTTGCTTGCTTGTTTGTTGTGATACAGAATCTCAGCCCATGGAATCCTGGAAATCATTATATAACCCAGACTGGCCTTAAAGTGGTGATCTTCCTGAGTTACCCTCCCGAGTACTACAATTAGAAGTGAGTGCAACTGTACCCATCTTTTAGGGATTTTGTTTGATTGGTTGGTTATATTATTATTATTATTATTATTATTATTATTATTATCATCATCATCATCATCATCATCATCATCATCATATTTCAAATCATGCAAAAATTTTAACACATATACCAAAATCTAAAGAATCATGTATTGTGTTTCTTTCTAAAGAACTCCAAAAGGAGAGCAACAGAGCCAAAAAAACAAAACAAAAAAAAAAACTGAGCCATGGGAACCCTACAGCGATTGATACCCCAACCAAAGACAATGAATGGAGATAACCTAGAACCCCTGCACAGATGTAGCCCATAGCAGCTCATTCTCCAAATGTGTACCCTAGTCAGGGGAACAGGGACTGTCTCTGACATAAATTCAGTGGCTGGCTCTTTGATCACCTCCCCCTGGGGGGATACAGCCTTGCCAGGACACAGAGGAGGACATTGCAACCAGTCCTGATGAGACCTGGTAGGCTAGGGTCAGATGGAAGAGGAGGAAGACCTCACCTATAAGTGGACTAGTGGAGGGGCAGAGGGAGAGAGGAGGGAGGGAGGTAGGATTGGGAGGAGACAAGGGAGGGGGACACAGCCAGGATACAAATTGAATAAATTATAATAAATGATAATAAAAAAGAATTATTCCATTGGACTGGAGAGATGGCTCAGTGGTTAAGAGTGCTGTCTGCTCTTCCAGAGGTCCTGAGTTCAAGTCCCAGAAACCATGTGGTGGATCACAATGATCTATATTGGAATCCAGTGGACTCTTTTGGCATGCAGGTGTACATGCTTATAGAGCACTCATGCATAAAAAAAAATCTTTTTTGAAAAAGAGTTCTATTGATATTCCAGCTTCTGTCTTGGCGGTAAATTTTCCTGCAGGGGAGATGATATATGAATATGTTCTAATATGATAGCCCTTTACTTAACTCCAACTGATTCACAATGTCATATCATAACTCACTACTGTTGTGGAGTTCAAGACCTTCAGGGAAAGATCATCAAACAAATTTTAAATTTAAAAAGATTAAAAAACAAGCTTAATTTGTTCATAACAAAGTTTCACAACTGGCTCCTTTGATAACATCGGAGCTCTGGCAAAGAGGGAAGACAGGAGCTGGAGTGTTTCAAGGCACCAAGCAAAATTGTCTCAACTCTGGGGTTTTTTTGTTACATGAAGCATTATAATGTTTTGGGGTTTTGTTTTTGTTTGTTTCTGAGCAAACAAGTTGTTAAGGTAGATTACAAAAGCAGAATGAGCACCTGATTAATATTTTAGAATAAGTATTATACAATAAAAGAAAATGAGCCAGATGGCTCTGAGATCAGTCTTCTGTTTAGATTGCTGTCAAGTCTCAACTAATGACAGGTCAAGGTCTAAAGATCTTGTGGTTAACAACCTTTAACTTAAAAATAAGGTCCTGCTGACTCTTAGGTTTTTCTTTTTTGGCATAGTAACTGTTTGAAACTCCATTTGAAATGGAGCTAGTTTTTAACCATTACAGTGCACGCTCAAAGTTTCCATCTTTCACAGAACAATATTAAAATTAGAAAACTGGACTACCAGGATCATAGATGTTACAGAGGGCAACAGTTCTAACAGGTAATCATCAAGTTGTTTTCTTTAGGAAACAGTTCAACCAAAGCACAGGACTAGAAGTAATTTAAATTATTCAAGACACATTAACTGCATGACAAAGACTACAAATTGCCATTTAGTATGCTTTGTTGAGGAGACCTACATGGCTTTCAGATTGGCCTGTACTGGGGCAACAGAAAATATCTGCTTATTACTGAATGTATACCATGCCTGTCTTTCTGTCTTGGGTGAGGTAACCCAGAAACAGAAAGACAGGCATGGTATACACTCACTAATAAGCAAATATTAGCTGTATTATATAAGAGCCATCTACAGACCTAAAGAAGCAAAACACTAAGGAGGACCCTAGGGAGGATGCTTAAATCTCATTCAGAATGGTCAAACAGTGTCTCATATTTTTTAGGCTGGCCTCAAACTCCCACAATTCCTCTCTCCAGTTCTAGAGTACTGGGATTACATTCATGGGCTACTACATTCAACAGCTCTTGCAATCTTTTTTTTTCTTTTTATTATTATTAATTACACTTTATTCATTTTGTATCCCCCTCATAAGCTCCTCCCTCCTCCCCTCCCGATCCCATCCTTCCTCCCCTTTCTGCATGCATGCCCCTCCCCAAGTCCACTGATGGGGAGGTCCTCCTCTCCTTTCTTCTGATCTTAGTCTATCAGATCACATCAGGAATGGCTGCATTGTCTTCTTCTATGGCCTGGTAAGGCTGCTCCCCCCTCAGGGGGAGGGGATCAAAGAGCAGGCCAATCAGATTGTGTCAGAGGCAGTCCCTCTTCCCATTACTATGTAACCCACTTGGACACTGAACTGCCGTGGGCTACATCTGTGCAGGGGTTCTAGGTTATCTCCATGAATATTCCTTGGTTGGAGTATGAGTCTCTGGGAAGTTCCCTGTGTTCAAATTTTCTTGTTCTGTTGCTCTCCTTGTGGAGTTCCTGTCCTCTCCAGCTCTTACTATTTCCCACTTCTTACATAAAATTCCATTCACTCTACCCGACAGTTGGCCAATAGGCTCAGCATCTGCTTTGATAGTTTCTGTCAGTGAGCCTGGCATGGCTGGGGACTATATTCTTGGCCTTGTGCTTTCTAAGCAAGTGCTCTTAGACCTGAACCTGCAGCCACTGAGTCATGCTAGCTCTTAAGTAATTCTCACTATTAACTATAAAGTAGCATCTAATGCAAATGTACACAGATATAAAGTCTACCTGAAACTAGACAAAAGTGGTGCAAGCCTATAATCCCAGAACTTGAGAGATAAAGATAGGAGGCTCACATATTTGAGACCAGCCTGAGCTTCGTAGCACATTCAAGGCCAACTGTGTCAGGTATGTGCAAACTTTTGACATTGTAAACTGATGTTGTCATCTGCAAATGTGTTGGTAGCTTTCTTGGGGTGCATGCAGCTTATAGGCTACAAGTTGGACACACTTGGAACTCAGTAAGTAGTAAAGCAAATAAATAGATAGATAGATAGATAGATAGATAGATAGATAGATAGATAGACAAATAAATAAATAAATTTTCCCTAACTTCCATTATGTCAACCTCCATTTCCACAGTTCAGATTTCTGCCTCAGTCCTTTGGGTGTCATTAGTGTCCTTTCCTGGGCAGTTAAACAGTCATGTTGTAAAGAAGAGTAACAGCTAATTGAAACTGAATGTGCCCAAAGCACACATGATTGGATCTGTGTTAGGTGTAAATGGCTCTTTTTCTTGGGTCTCAGCTTCCTTAAGACTAAATTTTTGTAAGTCCATTCCCACTTGCTGCCTGTAACCTACCTATGTAGTCCCCTTTCTCCTTGATGACAATTTAAGAAACAAAAATTGCTCTCATTAAACTGGCAGAAAAGAGCATTATACCAATCAGAGGTACATAAGTGAGCATGCTTTTGCTTTGGAACTACAGCAGGTAGATTATCCACTGCATGAATGGTGGTTTTTGTAAGCAAAGGTCACACTGGTATCACAAAAGTCAGAATGCAGTTTTCTTTTCCTTGCAACAGTGTTTCTTTATTATCCAAGCTAGCCATGAATTCCTAGACTAAAACTGTCCTGCAAACTCAAGTTGCACAATTGTTCTTTCTTATTCTTTTAGTATATTCATCTGTTTATTTTAGTGGTGTTTGGGGTATCCACCAGAGAAGACTATTTATATATGGGCTTAAGCCAATAGAAAGTCTTTATTAGCTGGTAGACTACTACCCTTAGTATTTAGGATCTCAGTGTAGCAATGAGATTTTCTCAGGATGAGACTAAAGACAAAAGCCATGTCTTGGGCTGACATACTTTAGTTAACAAAAACAGCAAGAAGCAGAACTACAGAAGGTCAAAACTAAGGTTAGTACAATTACAGAGTTTGCCAGAACTATGGACTTTGATAGATTAGGTCTTTTTTTTTATTTTTGCAGGTCATACTATCTACATGCTGAGTTTTATGATGTGAATGGTACTTCCACCATGGAGTCAGTTGTACTGAGGTCTGGGGTCCTGTTAGCTTTCCCTTGAGATCTTAGTGAATGAGTCAAATCATAGACTCATCCTACTCTAAAGATGTGTAGTAGGTTCTAAGGACCATTAATTTGACAGAATTTTTTTTTGTTTTACATAATTCACCATGGATTTATGTTGAAGGACCCTAACGTTGTCCAACCAGAATAAGAATTAAAGGTCCAGTCAGTACTGATAGCAGAGTAGTTAGCCATGGGACCAAGAGAATGGAGACTGGTACCAATTATCTGATTCATGTCTTTGTATCGATATATTTGAGAGGTTTTCCCCAACCATGGCAAGATTTTTTTTTATTACTCCCTGCACGATTAGCGTAGAAACAAAAGGTTTCTCCCAAAACCATTCATAGTCTCTTTTGTCTCATGAGAAGTCTGTTTCTGACATACAAAAAGTATATAATTTAGAAAGACCTCAAGGAATGTTAGATTGTGCTCAGGGAAAGAAGAGGCAATTTGGCTTCTGAGCTGGAGGTGTGAAACAAGAGAGAAAAGCCTGCGTGTGGACTGGGTGGAATGGAGTCTAGCATCCTTTTGAAGCAGCAGGACGCCTGCCAGAGTAGCTGTCAGTGCCCCGTGTGCCACAGAGAGGGGAGACCCGGAAGAGAAGCACAAACACTCTAGCTAAACTTGGGCTGGCTGCTGCTTCTGACTGTGTGGACAACCTCATAGGAAGGTTCCTGTAGGGTTAAGGATTGACATGGAACTCCAAGCTTAGGTAAAATCAACTCTGTCTCGAAAACCACTCTTTCTCCATAGGGACTCGCATTGCCTCTTGCACATGCTCAGGGGTGGGGTAAGAAGAGCGTGGCAGGGGACAGTGCAAGGCAACTGTCACACTAGGGAAGGTCCTGAGATACACAGGGCCTACTGAAGATAAATAACTCAGCATTGTCACCTTCGTGGCAGGAGACCTCGTCATCCTGTTTAAAGGACATTTCCTGATGACTTATACCAGTATTTTAATAATCCCGAAGTCACATAAATGAACATATTGGGAATTCACCTGTTTTTTGAAAATACACATGCTGAAGGGATATGCCTGTAATAATAGATTGTTGGTGACAGAAAACAAAACAAAACAAAAACCCAAAACCTCTCTATCTGGCTCCTGTATTACAACCCTAGTGGGATGTCTTCACAGAGGCATTCTGCTTAAAGGATACCATTGTTAAAAGGAGTTGTGTAAGATATATACCTGTTTTTACATCTTATTCATCTATTAATTAATATTACTATGTGTATATATAACATGCATGTATTTTTATAACTTAAGTGCATAAGAAGAGTGTGTGTAATATGTACATATTTAGGGAGTGAAAGTAGCTCAGTAGTCATCTTTGTTCCTTTAGGAAGTTGTGTTCCATGTTGAAAGGAGTCATTTCTGTATGGTAAAGCTATCTTATTCTCCTTCCCCCCCATTTTCTACAAAGATCACAAGTTCTAAAGTCAAACCGACAGGCCTAGAGAGATCTTTCAGTAGGAAAGAACACTGGCTGCTCTTGCAAAGGTCCTGTGTTTGGTTCTGAGCACCCATAATGGGAGGCTCACAACTGCCTGTAACTCCAGCTCCAGATGATCTAATGGCCTGTCCTTTTCTCCGGCATCCACAGATATCTCATATACACAGAAACATATATACATGTAAATATGTATTTTTAAGTCTTTAAAAGCCAGGCATGGTGGTATATGCCTGTTAATCCCAGCACTTGCAAAGGCAGAGTCAGGAGGATCTCTGTGAGTTTGAGGCCAGCCTTGTCTACACATTGAGGCCAGGCCAGCCAAGACTACACAGAGAAAACCTGTCTTGAAAAAACCAAAATGAAAAGTCTTTAAAAAGGCAGTTTTGAGGGCTGGGAAGATGTTTCAGCAGTTAAAAGTGCTGGTTGATCTTGTAGGGGACCTGGGTTTGATTCCCAGTACCCATATGATGGCTTACCAACATCTGAAACTCCAGTTCCAGGTGATCTGACACTCTCATCTGACGTCTGGAGGAACCAGGCATGCACATAGTTCACAGTCATAAATGTAGGCAAAACAGACATGAACATAAAATATAACAACCTAAAGAACAATTTTTAAGAGGTGGTTTCGAAACTATGAGGTCAATCGTAGACATGAAGCAAGGTCTACAATGGCTGTCCTGTCAAGTTGCCTTCTCTTTACTCACTTGCACTTTGGCTTCATTCACACCTATGCCTGCTGCCAGTTGTTTTCTGAGTGGAAAAATGACAAATGTTCAGCATTTGACATCATAGATTGAATAAAATACATGTAGGACATTTCATATTTGTTTTAAATGTTGTGTACCATCTTTCTACTTTCTGCAACATTCACCTTCAAGACCAAGGTTATACAGAGAAACCTTTTCTCTAAGAGCCAAAACAACAACAACAACAAAACACCGGTAATTTTATCAATCCACCATTAACAGACGTAAAAAGTCCCTAATAAGCAACTTTAAAAACGGTAATATATATAGCAAAACACTAAAATATAAACAGGGTTGGGGAGTGCCTAACACTGGACCTGGTGATGAAGGAAACTACCAACATCTACTAAAACAAATTCTCAGAGGAAAAACTAGTGTGAGGCTTTTTGTCAGGACAGAAGGATAAACTTAAATAAGAGAAGACAGATTAATGGAGAGCATCCAAGTCTCTAATATTCATTTAACATAAGAAGGTATCAACCCCGCAAGGAAGTGATCTGTTACACGGATTTTATTTATTTGGTGTGCTCCTGTCAGGGTGCATCTGTGGAGGTCAGAGGCTAGTTAATAGAAGTGAGTTCTCTCCTTCCAGCATGTGTGTACTAGTGAATTCAGGTGGCAAGCACCTTTACCCACTGACCCATCTCACCCATCCCAGAAAATGAAATATTAAAAGCACAACAGACACAAAATGAATGTTACATTTATTTTATTTTATTTTTTCACAGTATTGGCTGCCCAGTCCTGAATTTCTCCAATGGAAGAAGCTGGGGAATAAACTCCCTGTAAGACCCAGTCCAGCTTGAGCTACAAAGTGAGCTCCTGTGCCAGAAAATCCAGGAGGAAAAACAGCACAGGCAAGGTACAATGTGTCTGAGACTCCTGAATATTGCCTGAGTGGACACGCAGAGCCTGGGTTGGCCTGGGACTCATGATGTAACTGAGGATGATCTTGCACTTCTAATCTACCTGACATAACTGAGGATAACCTGCTTTAACCTCCCAATTTCTGAAGTTTCAGATGATTTTTTTGTGTGTGTGTTTTGAGACAGTGTATTACTCTGTAGCCAGGCTGGCTTGGAGATCACCACTGCAGTCTGACCGACCCACCCAGTGCTGCATTTATAAGCAGAAACCACTATGTTCTATATTGAATCTTGTTTTCTGGAGGATAGTTTTTGGAGGGGGCATAAAATGTAATGAGCAGCAAAAAGACAGTAATTGAAAGAAATGTACCAATATCTAGAATTGTGCAATTTTTTTTTCAATGCAGTTTATTCAGGAACATTGAACAATCCTCGGACCCTGGGGAAAGCCAGCCCACAGCTTAAATAGCCTCTGGGTAGCCAACCCAGGCGTGCCACGTGGGCAATGCAGATAGGTCCACATACATGGAAGCAAGCCAGATCCTCGGCCTTAGCCAAATGTGGAGTTGTTCGTGACAGAGAGCACTCACCATCGGGAAGGTGGAAGGCGGAAACCAGCTCCATCTTTAAGGCATAGCATTCCGCAGCTCTCTACAGTTCCCCCTTTTTGTTTTAGATGCATCAGGCAAGAGTAGAGGTCTGATCTCTGATATTAGAAATATATTGGGACTTTGTACAGATGTTCATTTAGGTGTCATCTACCCAAAGAGCATCAGACCCGTCCGATACCTTTTTCTCAGAGGTGGGAGCTGGGGCATCAACTCGCATGCAATCAGACATGCTCTTCTCTGGGTCGAAAGCGGCTGACCCTGAGTGCAGTGCTTAGCCTCGCATCCTGAGCGTATCATTTTAGCTTTTTATGGTATCCAACCATGCTTGGGGAGAATGTCCTGCTTCAAAGGCTGTAAAGGCCTGAATGATCATGGCTGCATCACACTGTTGTGAGACTCTAATCTTGCATATATACCACAGGCAAACCAAGGAGACCAACACCAGAAGGCCTGCTAACACTCCCATGCCCGCCCATTCCTTCAGATGATTCATGGCTGCAGCAATCCATGTTGATAATCCTGTGGCTAGTCCTGCGTCCACTCTGGTAGAATTTACTGTGACAATGGCCACTCTCAGCTGCTCCATCGTAGTATCGAATTCTCCAGTCCAATTACCTAAAATATAGCTCGACAATTGTTTAGACAGATTTGCAGCACAGGAAAAATTCTCGTGTTGTATGCTAGTGACACAAAGTCCAGCATACTTTCATTGACAGCCAGGTTGAGCGATTTGCCATAGGGTATCAATTTGCTCCTGCAAGAGGTCAATCCTCTGATTGAACACCATCAAGCTTCCTTTTAGTTGAGCATTAATTCCTTTATGTACAACTAAGGCATGAGCTACATTGGATAAATGATTATTCAGGGTCTGAGCAGTCTGCCCAGTATGACTCATGGCTAATGCCCCGGTGGTAGCTCCAACAGCCATCAATGAGATGGTAGTAACAATGGTGGCTGTAGTTCCAAGATCCCTTTTCTGTCTGAAGAGAGTCATAGCGTGAGGGGCATCAATGGGCACAGGCACCCAGTGTGGCATGCGAGTAACCAGGGCATACCTAAATTTACTAGCATTCCAGCATTGGGCAAAAAAGCAAGTATCATTACCACAATTACTTGGCTCTATCTGGCTAATAATGAATAAAAATGGGGGATATAGACAAACAGGTGTGGGCTTATAGGAAATATTATGAGAAGCCTTAACCCCTCGTTGGAACATCCTGCGTCAGTTCTAGAACTAGCAGTGGTGGTGTCCGAGGTCTGAGTAGGTTCAGGAGACCATTGCCCCCAGGGGCGAGACGTGCTCCATGCCAATTGACTAACTCCATGTTTTCCTCCAATTTTGAAAGTCATTTAAGGTTCTTAAATTATTTTTTCCCTTTTTTTTTAAATTTTTCATCAATTACACTTTATTCATTCTGCATCCCCCCATAAGCCCCTCCCTCCTCCCCTCCCAATCCCACCCTCCCTCCTCCCTCTGCTTGCATGCCACTCCCCAAGTCCACTAATAGGGGAGGTTCTCCTCTCCTTTCTGATCTTAGTCTATCAGTTCACATCAAAAGTGGCTGTATTGTCCTCTACTATGGCCTGGTAAGGCTGCTCCCCCCAGAGGGAGGTGATCAAAGAGCAGGCCAATCAGATTATGTCAGAGGCAGTCCCTCTTCCCATTACTATGTAACCCAATTGGACTCTGAACTGCCCTGGGCTACATCTGTGCAGGGGTTCTGGGTTATCTCCATGAATAGTCCTTGGTTGGAGTATGAGTCTCTGGGAAGTTCCCTGTGTTCAAATTTTCTTGTTCTGTTGCTCTCCTTGTGGAGACCCTGTCCTCTCCAGCTCTTACTATTTCCCAGTTCTTACCTAAAATTCCGTTCACCTGCCCAACAGTTGCCCATCCGGCTCAGCATCTGCTTTGATAGTCTGAAGGGCAGAGGCTTTCAGAGGCCCTCTGTGGTAGGTTCCTAGGTTGTTTCCTGTTTTCTTCTTCTTCTGATGTCCATCCTCTTTGCCTTTCCGGATGGGGATTGGACATTTTAGTTAGGGTCCTCTCTCTTGCTTAGTTTCTTTAGATGCACAGGTTTTAGTGGGTTTGTCCTATGTTGTATGTCTATATGAGTGAGTATATACCATGTGTGTCTTTTTGCTTCTGGGACAACTCACTCAGGATGATCCTTTCCAGATCCCACCATTTACCTGCAAATTTCATGATTTCCTTATTTTTCATTGCTGAGTAATATTCCATTGTGTAAATGTACCACAATTTCTGCATCCATTCTTCAGTTGAGGGGCATCTGGGTTGTTTCCAGCTTCTGGCTATTACAAATAAAGCTGCTACAGACATGGTTGAGCAAATGTCCTTTTTGTGTACTTGAGCCTCTTTTGGATATATGCCCAGTAGTGGTATGGCTGGATCTTGAGGAAGCGCTATTCCTAGTTGTCTGAGAAAGCGCCAGATTGATTTCCAGAGTGGTTGTACAAGTTTACATTCCCACCAGCAGTGGAGAAGGGTTCCCCTTTCTCCACAACCTCTCCAGCATGTGTTGTCACTTGAGTTTTTGATCTTGGCCATTCTCATGGGTGTAAGGTGAAATCTCAGGGTTGTTTTGATTTGCATTTCCCTAATGGCTAGTGAGGTTGAGCATTTCTTTAAGTGCTTCTCTGCCATTCGGTATTCCTCTACAGAGAATTCTCTGTTTAGCTCTGTTCCCCATTTTTTAAGTGGATTACTTGGTTTGCTGCTTTTCAGCTTCTTTAGTTCTTTATATATACTGGATATGAGTCCTCTGTCAGATAAAGGGTTGGTGAAGATTCTTTCCCAATCTGTAGGTGGTCGCTTTGTTTTGATGACGGTGTCCTTTGCTTTACAGAAGCTTTTCAGTTTCATGAGGTCCCATTTATTGGTTGTTGCTCTTAGAGCCTGTGCTGTTGGTGTTCTGTTCAGGAAGTTTTCCCCTGTACCAATGAGTTCTAGGGTATTTCCCACTTTTTTTTCAAGCCGATTTAATGTGTCTGGTTTTATGTTGAGGTCTTTGATCCACTTGGACTTCAGTTTTGTGCAGGGTGACAAGTATGGATCTATTTTCATTTTTCTACATGTAGACATCCAGTTAGACCAGCACCATTTGTTGAAGATGCTATCTTTTTTCCATTGTATGGTTTTGGTGTCTTTGTCAAAGATCAGGTGTCCATAAGTGTGTGGGTTTATTTCTGGGTCCTCTGTTCGGTTCCATTGATCCACCATTCTGTTTCTATGCCAGTACCATGCAGTTTTTAAAACTGTTGCTCTATAGTACAACTTAAGATCAGGGATGGAGATACCTCCAGAAGATCTTTTATTGTAGAGGATTGTTTTAGCAATTCTGGGTTTCTTGTTATTCCATATGAAGTTGAGAATTTTCCTTTCCAGGTCTGTAAAGAATTGTGTTGGTAATTTGATGGGAATTGCATTGAATCTGTAGATTGCTTTTGGTAAGATGGCCATTTTTACTATGTTAATCCTACCAAGCCATGAGCATGGGAGATCTTTCCATCTTCTCATATCTTCTTCTAATTCTTTCTTCAGAGATTTGAAATTTTTTTCATACAAGTCTTTGACTTCCTTGGTTAGGGTTACTCCGAGGTACCTTATGTCATTTGTGGCTATTGTGAAGGGTGTTGTTTCCTTAATTTCTTTCTCAGCCCTTTTGTCTTTTGTATACAGGAGGGCTACTGATTTTTTTGAGTTAATTTTGTATCCGGCCACTTTGCTGAAGGTGTTTATCAGCTGTAGGAGTTCCCTGGTAGAGTTTTTGGGGTCACTCACGTATACTATCATATCATCTGCAAATAGTGATAATTTGACTTCTTCCTTTCCAATTTGTATCCCCTTGATCTCCTTCAACTGTCTTATTGCTCTAGCAAGGACTTCCAACACTATGTTGAAGAGATATGGAGAGAGTGGGCAGCCTTGTCTTGTCCCTGATTTCAGTGGGATTGCTTTAAGTTTCTCTCCATTCAGTTTGATGTTGGCTATAGGCTTGCTGTATATTGCCTTTACTATGTTTAGATATGTGCCTTGTATCCCTGATCTCTCCAACACTTTGAACATGAATGGATGTTGGATTTTGTCAAAGGCTTTTTCAGCATCTAGGGAGATTATCATGTGGTTTTTTTCTTTCAGTTTGTTAATATGGTGGATCACATTGATGGATTTCCTTATATTGAACCACCCCTGCATACCTGGGATGAAGCCTACTTGGTCATAGTGGATAATATCTTTGATGTGTTCTTGGATTCGGTTTGCAAGTATTTTATTAAGTATTTTTGCATCAATGTTCAAAAGGGAGATTGGCCGGAAATTCTCTTTCTTTGTTGAGTCTTTGTGAGGTTTAGGTACCAAGGTGACTGTGGCTTCATAGAATGAATTTGGTAATATTCCTTCTGTTTCTATTTTGTGGAATAGTTTGAAGAGAATTGGTGTTAGCTCTTCTTTGAAGGT
The DNA here is from genome assembly GCF_030254825.1 of Meriones unguiculatus. Lineage (NCBI taxonomy): Eukaryota > Metazoa > Chordata > Mammalia > Rodentia > Muridae > Meriones > Meriones unguiculatus. Next base: position 76,827,815 of record NC_083369.1, on the reverse strand, counting down.
CTGGTAGAATTCTGCGCTGAAGCCATCTGGTCCTGGGCTTTTTTTGGATGGGAGACTTTTGATGACCGCTTCTATTTCTTTGGGGGATATGGGTCTATTTAGTTGATTTACCTGGTCCTGGTTCAGCTTTGTTAAGTCAAATCGATCAAGAAAATTGTCCATTTCATTTAGATTTTCAAATTTTGTGGCATATAGACTTTTGAAGTAAGTCCTAATGATTGTTTGGATTTCCTCAGTGTCTGTAGTTATATCCCCCTTTTCATTTCTGATTTTGTTGATTTGGATGGTGTCTCTCTGCCTTTTAGTTAGCATGGCTAAGGGTTTGTCGATCTTGTTGATTTTCTCAAAGAACCAGCTTTTGGTTTCATTGATTCTTTGAATTGTTTTATTTGTTTCCAATTGATTGATTTCAGCCCTGAGTTTGATTATTTCCAGCCGTCTACTCCTTCTTGGTGTGTCTGCTTCTTCTTTTTCTAGGGTTTTTAAGTGAGCCATTAGGGTGCTTGAATGAGCTGTCTCGAATTTCTTCTTGAAGGCACTTAGTGCTATGAACTTTCCTCTTAGCACTGCTTTCATTGTGTCCCACAAGTTCGGGTATGTTGTGTCTTCATTTTCATTGATTTCTAGAAAGACTTTAATTTCTTTCTTTATTTCTTCCCTGACCCAGCTGTCATTTAGTAACAAGTTGTTCAGTTTCCATGTGTGTGTATGCTTTTTGTTATTTCTGTTATTGTTGAGGTCCAGCTTTATTCCATGGTGATCAGACAAGATACATGGGATTATTTCAATCTTCTTGTATTTGTTGAGGCTTGCTTTGTGACCCACTATGTGGTCTATTTTGGAGAAGGTTCCATGAGGTGCTGAGAAGAAGGTAAATTCTTTTGTGTTTGGGTGTAAAGTTCTGTAAATGTCTGTTAGGTCCATTTGATTCATGACCTCTGTCAGAGACATTGTTTCTTTGTTTAATTTCTGTTTGGTTGACCTGTCCTTTGTTGAGAGTGGGGTGTTGAAGTCTCCCACTATTAATGTGTGTGGATCTATATGTGCTTTAAATTTTATCAATGTTTCTTTCACAAATGTGGGTGCCCTTGTATTTGGGGCATAGATGTTCAGGATTGTGATGTCTTCCTGGTGGAATTTTCCCTTGATGAGTATGAAGTGTCCTTCCCCATCTCTTTTGATTAATTTTGGTTGAAAGTCTATTTTATCAGATATTAGAATGGCTACTCCTGCTTGCTTCTTGGGTCCGTTTGCTTGGAAAGTCGTCTTCCAACCCTTTACCCTCAGGTAATGTCTATCTTTGTGTCTTAGGTGTGTTTCTTGTATGCAACAGATTGCTGGGTTTTGCTTACGTATCCATTCTGTTAATCTGTGTCTTTTTATTGGAGAGTTGAGTCCATTGATGTTGAGAGAGATTAATGACCAGTGGCTGTTAGATCTCTTGATTTTGATGTTGGCTGTGGTCATCAGGTTGTGTGCTTGGTTGCTTTTTGTTTTACTGAAGTGAGGTTATTTATTTCCTGTGTTTTCTTGAATGTAGCTAGCTTTCTTGAGTTGTATTTTCCCTTCCAGTGTCTTCTGTAATGCTGGAATTGTTTGTAGGTATTGTTGAAATTTGTTTTTGTCATTGAATATCTTGTTTTCTCCATCTATGAGGACTGAGAGTTTTGCTGGGTATAGTAGCCTGGGCTGACATCTGTGTTCTCTTAGGGTCTGCATGATATCTGTCCAGGCCCTTCTGGCTTTCATAGTCTGTTGAAAAGTCAGGTGTGATTCTAATGGGTTTGCCATTATATGTTACTTGGCCTTTTTCCCTTGCAGCTTTTAGTATTTTTTCTTTGTTCTGTATACTTACTGTTTTGATTATTATGTGGCGGGAGGATTTTCTTTTCTGGTCAAATTTGTTGGGTGTTCTGTAGGCCTCATGTATTCTAATTGGCCTCTCCTTTAGCTTGGGGAAATTTTCTTCAATGATTTTGTTGAAAATATTTTCTGGGCCTTGGAGAAGGGAGTCTTCTTTTTCCTCTATACCTATTATTCTTAGGTTTTGTCTTTTCATATTGTCTTGCATTTCTTGGACGGTCTGTGTCAGGAATTTTTCGGATTTAACATTTTCTTTGACAGATACGTCGATTTCTTCCATTGTATCTTCTACACCTGAGATTCTTTCTTCCATCTCTTGTAGTCTGTTGGTTATGCTTATCTCTGTAGTTCCTGTTTTCTTCCCTAGATTCTTCCTTTCCATTATTTCTTCCATTTGTGTTTTCTTTAATTTTTCCAATTCTATCTTCAGGTCTTGAGTTGTTTTGTTTACTTCCTTCACCTGTCTGATTGTACTTTCCTGTTTTTCTTTTAGTTCCTTCAACTCTGTTTCTATCATTTCATTCAGTGTTTTAAGCATTTCCTTTCTAAAGGCCATAAACTGTTTGGCTGCAGCTTCCTCTATTTCTTTACGGATGGCAATATTCTGTTTGAGTTTATCTTCCTCTATGTCTTTACGAATCTTATTTGTTTCCTCTGTTATCATCTTCATGAGCATATTTGTTAGGTCATCTTCTTGGATTTCAGTTATGGTGGGGTGTCCAGGGCTACTTGCCCCTGGGTAACTGGGTTCTGGAGATGCCATATTGCTCTGTCTTTTGTTGCTTGAGCTTTTACGCTGGCCTCTACCCATTGTGTTATCTTAGGAGTTTGGGGTTATTTTCTGGTGGTTCCTGGGGATCCTGTGGTGGAGAGAATCCCCTTTGCAGAAAGCTGGTTTTTCCTGAAGGATGTCTTCTCAGCTTTTGGGTATAGTCCCTGGATGGCTGGTGTTTTTTCAGGAGTTGCTCACCTCAGGGATATAGACCTGAGTGGTAACTGTGGACTTTGTTAGTCGAGAGGGTTCTCCTCTCACCCAGGGAAGTCCTGAGGGCAGCTGCCCTGTTTCTGGGTTTCTTGTTGCAAATTTAATGATCAGCTGCTGTGACCCAGTTGGACATCAGGCGCGCCTCAACTGCTTGTGCTTGTGTCTGGAGCACAGCTGAGTGCTGGCGCCTCGGCCCCACTAGACTGCTAGACTTTTTCTAGGGAAGGATTGGGTGATTTAGATCAGTACAGTTTCCTTCCTTCCCCGTGGATTCTCTGGAGACTCGGACTCCTAGTGTCTTTTTTTGCCCTGGTGCACACTGCTCAGTGTCCGCCAGGTGGCTGGCCACAGAAATTTGCCTGTGCCAGGAGCACAGCTGTGTGATGGCGGCTCAGTCTCTGCCAGCTGTCTGGTGCGCAGAAACTGCCTGTGTCTGCCTTTGCGGCTTTTGGGAGCCTGAGTGGCTCCCTAAGCTGGGTAATTTTCCGGGGACCTTTTCAGGTTGGGGATGAGCTGAGTGCTCTGAGATCAGACCCGCCGTTTCTATCTCCGGTGGCGAATCAGGCGCGCAGGCAGGCAGGGCTCTGTGCCGGAACCTGGGTCCCCGGCTCTGGCTCCGGGCTGGCTCCTGGGGTGCCCGTGGAACCCGCCCGAGTCTTTTCCAGGGGATGTCTGGGTGACCTAAGGCCGGTCCCAATCGTTTCCTGTACCCTGGGGTTATCTCTCGACTGAAAATTCCAGACTCTGATAGTGTGGTGCCCAAGGTTCAGTCTGGGACCGTGACCAGAGACACTGGCTTGTGGCTCTGGGCTGGGGCTGGGGCTGCCGGCCGGCAGCCAAGCGTCTGGCAGAACCGGGATCTCTTCCGCGGTTTAGCCGGGTGAGTTAAAAGCTGATTGAATCCCCCACCGTGGGGTATCCTCTCACCTGGGAAACACAATGACTGTGTTTTATGGCCGAGAGTTCTGATTGCTGTTCACTGTGTTGATCCTGCTGTGCTGCTGCTCAGAATGAGAGTCCTTCCGGCGCCGCCATCTTGCCCCTCCCTCGAATTGTGCAATTTTAAGAATATGTGATATACAGAGAGATGTCTCAAAATTTTGATTTTTAAAAAATTTATTTCATGTGTGTGAATGTTTGACCTGCATGCATGTATGTGTCTCACATTCCTGCATGGTGCCCAAGGAGGTCAGAAGAGGGATTACATCCCCTGGGACTGGAGTTACAGATGATTGTAAGCCGACGTGTGGATGCTTGGAGAGAAACCTGGGAAAGTGTTCTTAATTTCTAAACCATCTTGCCAGCCCCAGATGTATGAAACAATTTAAACAACGGCAAAATGTTAGCCCCTCTTCTCCCAACCATACCCCATGCTTCTCACATGGGTTCTTAAGAAGATCTGATATTGACAGACACTGCCCAAATTTATACAAATTTATACAATTTATACAACATCTTTCCTCACAGTTTGACTAGCTCTTATCCCTCTCCCCAGAACCCTGGTGCCGTAGGATGGGGTCTGGCAGCCCGGGTTTTTAAAGTGTCTTTTCTTTGAAGACGGCAAGAGAGAGGCTGAGGAAATGGCTCAACAGGAAAAGGTACTTGCTGGCAAATCTGGTGGCCTGAATTCGACCCTGGGAGCCACATGGTGAAGAGAGGACTGATTCCCCTAGTTGTTCTCCCACCTTAGTACATATGATGTGGAAACACACAACAAAATGAGTGAATAAAGGTAAAGAGTAACAAATGATTCTAAATAGAGTAAGATTTACCATGAGAATCACCATGAGAAAAAGCAACAAAAACCCTGGACCACATGCTCCCAGCAAACAGGACACCAAGCCAGGCTATCTGCTCACCTTACTGATGCACTGATGTAGCGAGAGCGCTGGAAAGCGAACTCCAGCTCCTGCAGCTGCCAGTTGGCGAACCTGTTGCTGGACTTGGTATCTGTTGGTCTGCGCTGGCACAGGCTGCACACCCTTGGTATCCCCTACATCCCTAGGAACTGTCTTGTGATGCTGATGCTCTCTATTCTCCTGCCGACTGCTGCTGGTGCCCTCTGGGATGTGGTTATCCATGAGGCCTGCAGCGCCAGCAGGAGAGGGATCTTCTCCACTTAATTCTTCTGCTCCTTCCCGTTCTGCTGCTGCAGCTCCTGACCCAGTCTGACCACGTCCACTCTCTTCCTCGTTTCTCCTCTCTCCAGCCAGCAAGACCATCTGTGCCCTCGCACCTGGAACAGGGGAAACAGACAAAATCAGACATCAGGGCCTAGGATGGCACAAAGGTACCATGAAGTTGCAGCAATCCTCTGCAGGACAGTTCCCCTCATGGACATCGCCAACCCATCCCAGCACGCACTGACCATTTAAAATTTCCTCATCCTCCTCAGGTCCCACAAGAAGCAGGTAACTTATGTTTTGACTCTCCATGTTTGGAAAGCTGTTGAAGATGCTTGTTGTCCCTCGTTCCTCCACAGAGTCTGAGGTGGAGGCCCTTGTAGTTCTGAAAGTTGAGCATGTCAACCAGCAAGAGCTCTCTTCCAGCCGGGCCTTGTTAGCAAGCACCCAATCATGGGCGTGCATCCTGGCTTCCTGTTAGATGTTTGAAGGGGAGGCAAGGGCCTTAGTCTACTAAGTGTTGAAGGGGCCTTCCATTTTGCATCTCAAATGAGTCCTTTAGCTTTGGTTCATTCTCTTCTTAGGGAAGGCTTGGCATTCAACTACTAGAACCCATTTGCAAGGCGGAAGAAAAGATTTACCACCACCCCTCCCCGGCTCCCCGTAGCTCTGGAGTCTTTGCAGAAATGTGTGGGCAAGACCTCCTGGTCCAGTGCTCCACACTGGGTCCTTGCTATTTGGTATAGAACTAACCTTAAGCTAATGTATTTATCGGGGAGGAGGGGGCTCTTCCTTTGGGCTTTCACAGAAAGTGAAGTTACAGTGTGTCTTGCTTCCATGCTCTGCCTAGTTTATAGGAGCTTGGGCCAAGCTGCAGGGCCTGCTGGCTGCTCAGACAGTGCAGAGGGCGCATCCTCACCAGGGCTGCTGGGGAGGAGTTTAGCAGTACGGCTTACACTTTGAGATGGGCTGGTAAAAGCTCTGAGAACTGATATACCTCTGCTAAGGTTCCTCATATTTGTCTGGAATACACACTCACACATATGCATGAGAACACGCACAGATGTGTAAATGCATGCAAGCTCAAACGCATGAACGCTCGCACACAGGCACACACACATCTATTGTCTTCTCTGAACAAAGTGTGAAGAGCAGGCCTTTATGCCTCGGTCTTCACCCAAATCTGTCAGTCAGCAGCCTCTTCACTGACATGTGCCTAGTCTGATCCCATGGCAGTCACCTTTTTCCAACACGTTCTGGTCACTATGAGGTTAGACGTATCGCTAAAAACAAAAAACAAAAAACAAGAAACAAAAAACAAAACAAAACAAAACAATGTATCTCTAGTCCATTCCATGTCTGAGCTGGCAATATTTGGGAGCCCTGGTGCTGGAGGAAAGAATTCTTTGTCCAGAAAAAAAGAGTTACGCTATGCTTTAGATGACTGCTCATACGCTAAAGCTGTACAGCCTTTGTTTGCATTTTCTCTAAATTCTGAAACTGCTCCTGGCAAGGTGCTGAGAAACATGAGATTTTTTTTCTCTCTCTAATCTGAGCACAGTCATAGAGACACCGATTTCTGGGAAGGGGATGTATTTCGTTGGCAGTGCCCTTGTGACACATGAATAATATCATGGATTAAGCCCCGGAACTACTGCCAGAGTGCTGTTTTCCAGTCCTGGGATGACTGCAGTCTGAGAGCTTAGTTAGCAAAGGTATTCATATTAGAGCCTTAGAGTCAGTAACCTGGGCTAATGAATATGTTTTATATCAATTTAAGATATTTGAGATTCTTTTTTTTTTTTGAGGGGGGCAAAGAGATCTATTTCCCTTCCCTAATTCTGATCCCTCTAATTTTTTTTCTGTAAATTGGGGAACAATGGACTTGATTTAATTTTTATTTTTAAATTAAAATCTTAGTGGCTATTTAAAATGTATAAAATTTACATATTACATTTCTACAGAAGTATAATAAGCTGTATGGTGTTCCTTTTGTTGTCATTTCTGTATTTTTGGTACAGGGTCTATCTATGTAGTTCCGACTATTCTGGAACTCACTATGGAGACCAAGCTGGCCTCAAACTCACAGAGATCCACCTGCCTCTGCCTCCGAGTATTGGGATTGAAGGTATATTGCCACCAAGCCTGGTTCTGTTGTTTATTTTTGAGATATTAATTCAATTTTGTTTCTTCCCTCTATTTCCTTCATTCAAGCTGACCCATATACCCCTCCCTGCTCTCCTTCAAATTCACAGCCTGTTTTTTCATCAATTGTTATTGTATGCATATATGTATTTGTATAATCATATATATTCCTGAATGTAGTCTGTTACATTCTTATAATGTTACTTGTATTTATGTTCTGAGGCCTTAGTGTTTGGCACTGGACAACTGATTGCTGTGCTCTTTCCTGGGGAGGACGTCCTCTCCTGCTCCCAGCTTTTCTCAGTTGTCTGTAGGTATTCATATAGAGTTGAGGCCTCATGGGCTTTTCCTTGTGAAGTTTGACATGCTTGTGTGTGTCCTTGTTCAGCTCATGTTTGGGCAGGCATGTTGGGGAGACTTTATAGGTATAGTTTTTTATGTTACTAGGAGACACAATCTCACAGCAAATTCCCTGATCTTCTTTGTTATATTAATATTTTTTATTTTTAAATAATTTTATACATTCACTTGTATACCAGCTGTAGCCCATTTCCTCTTTCCCTCCCAATCCTCCCCTCTCTCCCTCATCTCCTCCCTGCCCCCTTCCGAGTCCACTGAGAGGGGGTGTCCTCCTCTCCTTCCTTCTGGCCCTAGCTTATCGGGTATCTTCAGGATGGTTGCAATGTCCTTATCTGTGGCCTAGCAAGGCTGCTCCTCCCTCAGTGGGGAGGGGAAACTCATGAGTTCATGTCAGAAACAATTTCTGTCCCCTTTACTAGGGAACCCACTTGGATACTGAGCTACCATGGGCTATGTCTGAGCAGGGGTTGTAGGTTATATCCATGCATGGTCCTTGGTTGGATAAACAGTCTCATAGAAGACCCCTGTGCCCAGATATATTTGGACCTTGTGGGGCTCCTTGTCCCCTCTAGGATATACTAATTCCTCCTTCCTTCATATGACTCTCTACACTCTGCAGAAGGCTTGGTTATGGGTCTCAGCATCTGCTCTCCCTGATCTCCTGTCTCTTACAATCTTTCAGTCCCCTCTTCCACAATGATCCCCGAGCCTTAGGTGTGGAAGTGTTTTGTAGCTGTATGCATTGGAACTGGATTCTAAAACTCTTCATTTGATTAGTTTTGGTTTTCTGTAGTGCTCTCTAACACTTATCTGTGGCTATAAGGACAAATGTTTACAGAATGTAATCAGTTAAGGTTTCTGTTGGTTTAGTAAATTAGCGGTTGCAGATTCTCTTCCAATAACCATGACTTCACTATCTCTGAGTAATTACCTAGGTTTCTAGTACTAAGCAAGATCTTCCTCCTGACAAGGTATGCAAGCCACTACTTCATCCTTAGGGTTACTGTGCCATGCTGGTTGTTGGTGTGTTCTCCCAAATGTTCATTGCAGTGAGTTATTGGTCTGGTTCAAGGTGTCTGGCTTCTGCTACACTATCAATACTGGATCCTCACTGGGACTCCTCTTGGCTATCCTTTTGTTGACCTGGATCAAAGATCTTGGAGCTTTGGTTCTGGAGGACCAGCCCCTTTATGCACTGCAGCAATTCATAGATGGGGTAGATGTTGGGGTATGCCAACTCAAAGCCCTGGATCTGGGCCTGGGTGCTAGCTGAGCTGATCAGCCTGACAGCTCTCCCATGCTCATGCCTCCTGGGCCAGCTCCCCAGAACTTCCCAAGGGTCAGAGCTAGCTCTCATGCTCTCATGCCCATGGGGCCAGCTCTCCTGTGCCAGTGCCACAAGGGCCAGCTCTACTGTGCTGCCCGGGGAAGGTGCAGGGCCCACTCTCCTGAGTGCTGCAGAAGGTGCAGAGCGAGGCCAGTTTTCCTGCTCTCATGCCCTCAGGGCCAGCTCTCCCACACTGCCCTGGCTAGGGGTGGGGTCAGTTCTCTTGCATAAGGGTGGGGGGGTATGTAGGAAGAAGGGGCATCTCTCCTATGCCTAAACTACCAAATGGCCAATAAGGGGTGACGCCACCTCTTCATAGCCCTCTGACAACAATATGGCCCCAGGCAACAGCACGGAACAAGGATGTCTTCATGGCCTTTGGTGGTAACATGGGCCATGGACACCAGTGCAGATCCTTGCTACTTCAGGGCCATGGATCCAGACATGGCTCTCAACAGCAGCATGGTGAGAGCAGGATCTCACCATGGCTTCAGGTGGCATCTCAGCATACTCACATCAGGCTGTTCCTCACTACTCTGAGTCTCCAGTTTCACCTCTTCATAGTGCACATGCTGTTCTGTTTCTCTTTCTCTTCCATTTTTCACTACTTACTTGTTCATCTCAGTGGAGCTCTGGGCCTCTGGCTGTCTTATACTTAGCACCAGACAGAGGTCTTCCTGTTTATCTATTTTTCTTGTTTTATTAATGTTAGTATTTGTATAAAATGCTATGCACACAACCAATCTTAAATCCAATGAGGTTTATTGGATAGAGATGGAGAAAAAGAGGAAAGAGAAAGACATGGTGTGGGGAGGGGCACCCCAACAGAGAGAAGGGAAGAACAACAGAGAGAGAGAGCAAGAGCAAGAAGGCAAGAGAGAGACAAAGTATCAGGTTGGCCATTTTATGGAACGACTTAACCACACCTGCCAGGTGTGACACTTGGTGGGCAACACATGATGACATCATAGGTTGCTAGCAACCGAGAAGCAGGCTGCCTAAACACTAACAAGTAATACTTTGAAAATTTCATACAGCATATTTTGACACACCTCCCTAACTCCTCCTAGATTCATCCCTTTCTTTACACATTCAATGTTGTGTCTTTTTTAAATTTTATTTTATTTTATTTTTTATTGTTTTTAGGCACAATGTGCAGTTTGTGCTGCACGAATATAAATATTCTTAGATGTATGGCTGTCCACAGCATGCACATATTTAAGATGACCCCTTCTTCCAGCAGCTATCAACTGTAAATAGCTCATTAGCTAGGGCTGGCATTTCATGCCTGTGTCCCCTCTGCATGCTGAAATTTTGTCTGGCTCAAACTTGTGAGTGTGGTCACACCTGCTGTGAGCTTATATGTTCAGCTGCCTTGCTACGCCAGAAAACACTGTTACTGTGTAGCTACTTGCCACTTCTGGCCTGTACAGTCTTTCTTCCTCCTTTTCTACAACGATCCCAGGCCCTTTGAATGTGTTTGGGATATGATACAGCTGTTCTATTTATTGCAGAGAATTCTGAAGTCTTTCCTTCTCTGCACCTTGACCAGTTGTGAGTCTCTGTATTAGTTGACAGAGACTTTTCTGATGAGGGCTGAAAGATGCAAGAATCTGTGGATAAAACTTCAAGTCAGGAATTTGTTGAATACTATACCCATTTAGCAGAGTAATATTGTGTTTTCCCCTAAGAACTATGAAATGTCTAGTCACAGGTTCTTGGCCTTATAATGGTGCCAAGTTTGGTTTTCAACCTGTGGAACAGGCCTCAACTCTGATCAGAACATGGTTGGTACCTTCAATGGCTTCAGTGTCACTCTTCTGCCTGTGTTTATGTCTTTCCAGACAGGTTGTTTTGGAGCTCAAAGGGCTCACAGCTGGGTGAGATTGGTGATCATTTTTTTCCCTCTGGTACCATGCATAGCACCTTCCAGCACTGTAAAAGCTAGCCATAGGAATGATGCTTCCAGGTTAATGTCAGCATGATTATTCTGTTGTGGGACTCAGCTAAGGAATGTCTTAAGCATCAGGGTCTGACCATCAGGTTAAATGAAAAGGTTCTCAGTATGGTCAAGTATTTGAACATCTTGTTGTTTAGGGAGGTCATGGTGAGGTCTGGCCTTGCTGGAAGAAGTACATAACTGGGGACGGACAGGCTTTGAGATTTGATAGCCTCACCTCACTTCCAGTTTACTCCTGCTGTGTTTTTCCAGTTAATGTTTTTTTTTTTTTTCCTCAGCTTCCAGATCATGCCATACCTGCCACTTGCTGCCCTATCTTCCAGCCTTGACGAACTCTTAACTTTCTGGATCCTTAAGCCAAAGTAAATTCTTCCTTTTATAAGATACTTTGGGTCATAGTTTTGTAATCATAGTAACAGAAAAGTAACTAATACAGAAGTTAGTACCAGAGTGTGGGCTATTGGCTTTGAAGAACCTGACAATATTTTTGTTGTTGGTGTTGTTGGTGGTGGTTTTAGTTTGAGGAATGTGGAAGACTTTGGAATTCTGGATTAGAAACATGGTTGAATGTTGTAAACAGAGCCTAGGGGGCCATCCTGTTAGGAGCTTGGAAGACAGTAGTACTGGGGGCAATGTGAACAATAGATGCTTGAATTAAAAGGCTTCAGAGGGGGAAATATGAGCAACTGGGCTAGAGGACATTCTTGTGATATTTTAGCAAAGAATCTGTGTTCCTTCTTCTCATCCTAAGAACTTGCCTGAGGCTAAATTGAAAAGTAGTGGACTAATTAAAGGAAAGTTCAAGATAGCATAATATTGAATCCGTGGCTTGGTTATTCGTAATAATACATTTGTAGGTCTATAATGAAAACCAAGTGGGGCAGAAAGAAATACAAAATGTACACTTTGGAGAAAAGAAGAGAGCTAGGAAGCTTGATTGTTGCAACCCAGGCTTGTGCTGAAATCCTATGATCATTGAGATCAGCAAGGATTCAGGTGAAGCCACCTGCTCTGTACTTTCCTGATAGGAAGGATGCCCAAGGATGCCTTGGTTACCTCCTATATCCAAGCTCCAACCTATGAGAGACCCAAAGGGGGCTTCTGCTTTCGAAAAGCAAACAAACAAACAAACAAACAAACAAAAAGCTGCAGTAAAGGTGAGTCGGGGGGAGAGAGTCCACCCTAGCCTGACAGCTGGACTTGGTAGTGTTGTACAGTATATGGTACTAACTTTTTAGCAGGCTCTCCAGTTCAAGAAATGGGATCCAGGGCTTCTTCATTTTTCTTTTTAGCCAGGTAGCAGTGGATTTAGTGGATTCACATCACAAGGTTAAGGCTGTAATACATTTTGGCTCCTTGGTCTCTTTTATATAGTTACATACATTCTGGCTGGGAGTTTTTAAACTGCTAGGCAGTGGCTGCTAGAATGAAAAGGGAGGGAGGAAGGAAAGAAACTGCAGGGGCAAATATACTTAGTGTCAGGTCCAAAGGAAACCCCATTCCCCCTAAATGTTGGGGCCAGTTTCCCTCTACCAAAGGAGCCATTTCCTTATCACTGTCAGAAAGGAACAAATGACTGTTGTGGTGCCTGTTATACCAAAGTTCATGCTGATCTCCAGACTTCCTCAGATTCACAACTCCCTGTGGCTCTTCTCAGCTCTTCTCACCCGACCCCTACCATAAACTTCTTCAGCCATAGGCTTCCATCCTGCAGCTTCTCATTCCTATATAACCCTGCTGATTCAGCCATGTGCTGTCTTGGTTTTCTTTTTGTCTTCCTCTCTTGACCCCCTCTTTCTTGGTCCCCATTGCCTGCACTCTTTCTCTTCCCCACTTGCTAAACTCCCTCCCCCTCCTGCCATGGCCTAGTTCAGTCTTCTGGCCTTGTTCAGGCTACTACTTTCTCTCTCTGCTCTGTACTCTTCCAGGTGCCCTTGGCTGTACTATCATATCTTCAATAAAAACCTTCCCCTCGGTCATGTCTTGGAGTGGTCATGTCCTCAGTTTGTACAATTGTAATCAAGAATTGGACATGGGTCAGATGCATGTACATATGGACGTTGGCCAGACCTCATGGCTATTATTTATTGTCCATTCTCCTTGCTTTCTAGCCCCCCCCCCCCCCACATTCTATATTGGTGCTGAAGCCCTTCTCAGAACCAAAGAATATTATCGTGCTTTAGGAGTATATATTTTCACGGCTTCTATGAGGCTGGAGATAAATCTTTTTACCAGGGTAGCTATGCGAACTAAAATCAAGCAGGCTTCTGGAATCAAAAGTGTAACAGCTATGATATTCTTCACCCCCTCCCCCAAAGAGGAAAAACATGCCCAGATCTGGGTTCTAGTCACTCCAGGTCTGGGTTACAACACTAACAAGCTTCATCTGATTGGTGGTTTCTTCTCTCACTTTTTCTTCACCATCTATTTGTATACAACAGTTACTCAGGTTGAATTTTTCACAAGTTCTCCCTTTAGAAGAAAGCAAATAGTCTACAGCTAAGTGGTCTAAAACTAAAGTTTATTAGTGATAACTTTAACAGCATCTTATAATCTTATGATTTGATTTGACATATAGAATGATGGAGATATGGTAACCCCAAGATACATTGTCTGCCTGGGCAGCTGAATCATAATAATGGATTATATGTATATAGGGCCATTTGTTAGCTTTATAGTCAAAAATGTGTTTGAGGCTGGTCAGTTTCTTTGGATCTCGTAGTCCTCATATATCTGACATATTGCTAGGCTCGAGTCCTGCTTGATGATGGTATGGTGAAGACTATTGTGTACTAGCCCAAAGGAGAAGTGCGGGTCTGTAGCAAGCATGGAGGGAGGATCCTGAGCAGCGGTAAGTACAACTGGAAAGAACGCCTGGGAGATGGTGTCAAAGAAGAGCTCACTTATTAAAAGGGGCAGGGGATATTAACACCCCAGGTAGAATGGCCAGCTGGATCCAAGTTGTGGTATGTTATTGGTTGGGACAAGAACATCCAGGTGCTTCATTTGCATATCTGGGAGCAGCAGGGGCCAGGGGAAGGAACCTTATAGGGTCAAATAGAAAAGAAAGGACATCTAAATGAGGATTGATCATCTAACCCAGGGTCCTCCTTCTTGATTAGCTTTCTTAGGTGTCCAGATTTTAGTATGATTATCTTGTCTTATAGGTCTAGTAGCCACTTACAAGTGAGTATATACCGTGTGTGTCTTTCTGCTTCCGGGATACCTCACTCAGAATGATCTTTTCTAGATCCCACGATTTGCCTGCAAATTTCATGATTTCTTGTTTTTAATTGCTGAGTAATACTCCACTGTGTAAATTTACCACAGTTTCTGTATCCATTCCTCCGTTGAGGGACATCTGGGTTGTTTCCAGGTTCTGGCTATTTCAAATAAAGCTGCTACAAATATAGTTGAAGAAATGTTCTTGTTGTATACTTGAGCATCTTTTGGATATATGCCTAGGAGTGGTATAGCTGGATCTTGAGAAACCACTACTCCTAATTGTCTCAAAAAGCACCAGATTGACTTCCAAAGTGGTTGTACAAATTTACATTCCCACCAGCAATGGAGGAAGGTTGCCCTTTCTCCACATCCTCTCCAGCATATGTTGTCACTAGAGTTTTTGATCTTAGCCATTCTGATGGGTGTAAGGTGAAATCTCAGGGTCGTTTTGATTTGCATCTCCCTGATGACTAAGAACATTGAGCATTTCTTTAAGTGTTTCTTTGCCATTCAATGTTCCTCTATTGACAATTCTCTTTTTAGCTCTGTACCCCATTTTTAAATTGGATTACTTGATTTGTTGCTTTTTAATTTCTTCAGTTCTTTATACATTCTGGATATTAGGCTTCTGTCAGATATAGGGTTGTTGAAGATGCTTTCCCAGTGTGTAGGCTGTTGTTTTATTCTGACAACAGTGCCCTTTGCTTTACAGAAGATTTTCAGTTTCATTGAGGTACCATTTATTGACTGTTGATCTTAGAGCCTGTGCTGCTGGTGTTCTGTTCAGGAAGTTCTCTCCTGTACCAATGAGTTCTAGGCTCCTCCCCACTTTTTCTTCTTACTGATTTAGTATGTCTGGTTTTATGTCGATGTCTTTGATCCACATGGACTTTAGTTTTGTGCAGGGTGATAAATATGGATCTATTTGCATTTTTCTGCATGTAGCCATCCAGTTAGACCAGCACCATTTGTTGAAGATGCTCTCTTTTTTCCATTGTATGATGGCTTCTTTGTCAAAAATCAAGTATCCATAGATGTGTGGATTTATTTCTGGGTCTTCTGTTTGATTCCACTGATCCACCATTCTGTTTCTATGCCAATACCATGCAGTTTTTATTATTAATGTTTTTTAGTACAGCTTGAGATCAGGCATGGAGATAAACGGGATGGACATTGGAAGAAGGAGAAAACAGGAAACAGGGCACAAGCCTACCTCTGAAAGGAGGGCCTCTGAAAGACTCTACCCAGTAGTGTATCAAAGCAAATGCTGAGACTCATAACTAAACTTTAGGCAGAGTGCAGGGAATCTTATGAAAGACGGGGGAGATAATAAGACCTGGAGAGGACAGGAGCTCCAAAAGGAGAGCAACAGAACCAAAATGTCTGGGCACAGTTGTCTTTTCTGAGACTGATACTCCAACCAAAGACCATTCATGGATATAACGGAGAACCCCTGCTCAGATGTAGCCCATGACAGCTCAGTATCCTAGTGGGTTTTCCAGTAAGGAGAACAGGGACTGGCTCTGACATGATCTCTGTGACTGGCTCTTTGTTTCCCCCACCAAGGGGGGAGCAGCATTGCCAGGCCACAGAGGAAGACAATGCAGCCAGTCTTGATGAGACCTGATAGGTTAGGTTCATATGGAAAGAGAGGAGGACCTTCCCTGTCAAGTGGACATGGAGAATATGAAGGAGGGAGGGTGGGATTGGGAGGGAATGAGGAAGCGGGCTACAGCTAGGATACAAAGTGAATAAACTGTAACTAATATAAAAAAATAAAAATTTAATTTGAAAAAGAGAAAGGAAGTCTAGCCTTGGAAGTTTTAGTGGTCAGATAAACAGCAACATGCTCCCATAGCCTTGGAGATAAATGAGCTTATCAGTTGCTACACATGAGAAAGCCTACGTATTGGGGCCTGTTGGCATCAGAGAAATGCTGGGGAACAGCCCAACTCCTGCCACTCTCAGAATGAGAAAATCTGGGGTTTTAGGCATGCTTCAACCCAGTCTTAGCTTCAGGCTAGCCTCTCAACATATCTGTATTCCCAAGCACTCTTCTCTGGCAAATAGCCAGAAGAAGAAGAAGAAGAAGAAGAAGAAGAAGAAGAAGAAGAAGAAGAAGAAGAAGAAGAAGAAGAAGAAGAAGAAGAAGAAGAAGAAGAAGAAAGGATGGAGATTTTAACACACAGGATCTGGACCAGTTTGGAGGAAGTACAGAATAAGCTGTTCTCCCACCTGTCTGGCTGGGGCTTACCATTTGATGTCTAGGGACCCGGAGGAGGGCAGGTTCCTCTGGATAGTAAATCTATCCCCAGTGGTAGTGGCCTGTGGTCTCTTCCTGTGGCCAAGAGTCTGAAACCTCAGATTCTCCTTGTTTCCTAAAGGCCAGAATCATTCTTAAGAAATATCTAAAATGTTACCTTCATGGCCATTCACTCACATTTTCCTGTAGTGCAAGCCCTTGAAAGGGGGTTTCTTCCATACCTATGTATTCAGCCATGTGTTTCAGGGAAGCCTGTTTCACAACCCCAATTTTTTTTGTGATAGAATTTTGCTTGTTTCTGGGACCTGGAGGGTCCAGCCACAGGGCATGCATAGAACTGTAAACTGTATCCCTACCTCAAAAGATCAACTCCCATATCTTTCCTTTCTCCAATAAAACCAGAGACACTTAAAGTGGGAATCAGTGAGCCAAGCTCAAGATGGAATATAGGTTGCTGTTCTTTGGTCATGCTAGCTATTACCTCTTCAGCTCCCTGGTACAGGCCTAAAGGCCTGGGACTTTGGAGCATGCCCCTGTATTTGTACCCATAGGGAGAAATGCAGGATTCTGGAGGATGTAGAGGAGCAGGAAGTGGAAGGGCCTGAGGCCAATGAAACCTTACTTTTAATAGCGTCATAGTCTGGAAGACAGTCTATTCGGCAGCAATGCTTCTGTTTCTACATTCCCCACCCATGGAGGGACCCAGCAACTCTGTGGCACTTCACAGCCATCTGTAAAACCCCAGTCCCAGGAGAGAAGACACCCTATTGTGGCCTCTGCAGTCACCACACAAGTGCGCGGTGAACATACACATACACAAAACACCTCAGCACAGAGAAAGAGATTAAACAATAATGATTTTAAATTAAACCTTTTTACTAATTTTGTATATGTCCAGGGAAATGAAGTGTGGGAGCTCAGAGGACATTTCACCCATATCAGCTCAATCTTCCCTCCACATGGGTCCCAGAATCAAAGACAGATCTTCAGACTTGGTAGCAGATGTCCATGTATATTAGCCGATACATTTCTTAAGCAAAACAAAGCAAAACCAAAGACATTTACTGGGCTGGCAAGATGGCTCAGTGGGTAATGGTCCTTGCCACCAAATCTGATGACCTGCCTAACTAAAAGCAAGGACTAAATGGACTCCCATTAGGATGTGCTCTAACCTTCATATGACTCACGTGGCATCTACATGCCTCCCTAAATAAATTAATTTAATATTTAAAATTTTTTCTTTGTGCAGGCACACGTATCTGTTTGCCAGGGCAAGGAAGTCAGAGGGGAAGTGTACAGAAAGAACATTCACTTTCTGCTTTGTGGTTCCAGGATGGACCTCGGGTCCTCAAGATTTACCTCAAGATTTACCTACTGGGACATGTCACCAGCCCTTCAAAAGAAGTGTGTGTGTGTGTGTGTGTGTGTGTGTGTGTGTGTGCGTGCGCGCGTGCGTGCGTGTGTGCATGTGTGTGTGTTTGGAGGTTAGATGACATCCCAGTAGAGTAAGCCATCTCCTTTAATCAAGTAGGTTCCAATAATTTATCTGAGATCATCAGGCTTGACACAAGGCCCTTTATTTAAAACATCTCAGTAACCCTATTTTTAAAACTTTAAGGGTAAAACATTACCTTGAGCCAGAGATATTGCACCGTGGCTAAAAGCACTGATCTGAACGTTCACTTCCCAGTGCACACATGGTAGCTAACAACCATCAGTTACTTACTCCAAGGGGATCCAATACCCTCTCTGGCTGCACGAACATACAGACCGCCAAAATACTTATACATTAAATTGATAGGTAGATAGATAGATAAATGGACAGACAGACGGATGGACAGATAGATAGATAGGTAGGTAGATGGATGGATGGATACATAGATGGATAGATAGATAGATAGATAGATAGATAGATAGATAGATAGATAGATGGATGGATGGGTAGATAGGTAGACAGATAGATGGTTAGATAAATAGATTGATGGATGGAAGGATGGATGGATGGACGGACGGACGGACGGACAGACAGAGAGATAGATAGGTAGGTAGGTTGATGGATAGATGGATATATAGATGGATGGATGGATGGATGGATGGATGGATGGATGGATGGATGGACAGATGGACAGATAGAAGGACAAATAGACAGACAGACGGACGGTTGGATGGATGGATAGATAGATAGATGGATAGATAGATAGATAGATAGATAGATAAATGGATAGGTAGATAGATGGTTAGATAGATGGGTAGGTAGATAGGTAGATATAGATAAATAGATCGATGGATGGATGGATGGATGGATGGACGGACGGACTGACAGACAGAGCGATAGATAGGTAGGTAGGTTGATGGATAGATGTATATATAGACGGATGGATGGGTGGGTGGGTGGGTGGATGAATATATGGACAGATAGACAGACAGACAGACAGATGGACAGATGGATGAATGGATGGATGGACAGACAGACAGACAGACAGACAGGTAGGTAGGTAGATGGATGGGTGGATGGATGGATGGATGACAAATGGACAGACCAACAGACGGACAGACAGACAGACAGATTATATAGATAAGTAAGTAGATGGATATATAGATGGATGGATTCGTGGGTGGATGGACAGATGGACAGATGGACGGACAGACAGACGGATGGATGGATGGATGGATGGATGGATGGATGGATGGAAGGATAGATAGATAGATAGATAGATGGATAGGTAGATATAGTAAAGCATTATTATGTGTCTCAGTGTGGGTGTGCGTCTCTCTCTGTCCCTGTCTCTGTCTCTCTCTGTCTCTGTCTCTCTCTCTGTCTCTGTCTCTCTCTGTCTCTGTCTCTCTCTGTCTCTGCCTCTGTCTCTCTCTCTCTCTCTCTCTCTCTCTCTCTCTCTCTCTCTCTGTGTGTGTGTGTAGGCCAGACGTTAACCTTGGTTGATATTCTCCAGAAGCCACCCACCTTGTTGTTTAAGACAGGGTCTCTCCCTGGGACTTGGGGCTTACTGATTAGGCTACAGTGACTGACTGGACATCCCCAAGGTTCTGTTTCCACCTTCCTAGCCTTAGCATCACCATTGCATGTTACCACATTTTACATGGCTTCCAGGGATCACACTCAGGTCCTTACACTTGTGTATTAGCATTTTTCCAGCTGAACTTGCTTCCTGGACTCACTTCATAGACCAGGCTGACCTCAAAATCACAGAGGTCTGCCTGCCTCTGCCTCTCTGAAGGTCAGATTACAGGCATGTGCCACCACACCTGGCTGCCCAGATTTTTGTTAAAGAGCATTTAAATGGTTATTTTACTACATACTTGTGTTTGTGTGTGTGTGTGTGTGTGTGTGTGTGTATGTGTGTGTGTGTGTGTGTGTGTGTGTTTCCATCACAGTTTGATGTCAGGTGATTTCCTTTATTTCTCTCCACCATGAACAGCCATAAACTACATTCATTTATTATATTGTGCTGAGGATGAGGTGGCTTGTCATCATGCTCATGCAAAATCAGAGGACAACCTGTGGGAGCTGCTGCTTTTCCTCCACCACAGGGACTGGGACATCCAATTCAGGTCATCAGGTTTGACTGCAAGCTTCTTTACCTTCTGGTCTCTTTGAATTTTCTGGGGCCACACCTTGGACTCTACAGATGGTCATCTTGCATCTTGCAGATGGTGTTGATGGATCAGGAACACATTTCCAGCTGCCAGGAAGTGGGTTTCACTCTGCTGGGATGGAACCAAGGAGCCACCTCTGTTATCTTTTACTGCAGTGGGGATGAATAAAACAGCAGTGAGTGGACCTTTACAGAGGGGTTCTAGGGACTAGGTATTCAATTCTCTTCCCCATACTGCACCTCCTGTTGTAAAAGAGAGTTAACCTGTGGTCAAGTTGACAGGCAAGTGTTCTCAGATGCTATGATGCAGAGTAACCAAAGCTGAGCCAAGGGCCTGAATTTGTTGTTTTAAAGTGCTATATTAAGGCTCTCCGTGTGCCTTTAACAATGGGAGGAAAGCATCCATAAAGGATTTAATGATGGGAGAACCCGGTCTTTTTGACAAGGTTAGATCAAATTCTTTCTTTAATTTATTTATTCACTTTACATTCCAATTGTAGCCCCCTGCCTCCTCTCCTCCAAGTCCCACCCTTCCTCCCTCTTCCCTTTATCCCCCCTCCCCAACTCTTCAGAAAAGGGCAGTCCCTGCCTACCTCAGTACTCACCTCAGCACATCAAGTAGAATCAGCATTGAGCACATCCTCTTCCCTTGTGGCCTGGCAAGGCAGCCATGCCAGGGGGAAATGATCAAAAAGCTCACAACAGAGTTGATGTCAGTGACATCCCCCGCTCCTTTTACTAGGGAACCAACATGAAGCCAGAGCTGCCTATTGGCTGCATCTGTGTAGGGGGCCTAGGTCCAGTTCATGCGTGATCCTTGGTTGGTGCTTCAGTCTCCACCAGCCCTGCTGGGACCCGGTTAGTTGGCTCTGTCGGTCTTCTTGTGGAGCTCCTGTCACCTCCAAGTCTTTCCACCCTTCCTCCCACTTTTCCAGAAGACTCCCAAAGCTTCACCCGAATGTTTGGCTGTGAGTCTCAGCATCTGTTTCAGTCTGCTGCCGGCTGGAACCTCTCAGAGGACAGCTATGCTAGGCTCCTGTCAGCAAGCATAGCAGAGTGTTAGTAGTGTCAGGGGTTGGCTCTCTCCCAAAAAGTGGCCAGGTATTGGTAGGAAATTTCCTCAATCTCTGCTCTATCTTTATCCCTGCACTTCTTGTAGGCAGGGTAAACTTTGGATCGAGGTTTCTGTGGGTTGATTGGTGTTCCTCTCGCTCCACTGGGAGTCCTGTCTAGTTAGAGGGTGTCCTCTTCAGTCTCCATGCATGACCCCTGCTATTAGGATTCTCAGCTAGTCACCCCCATATCCTCCCAGAAGCCTACCCGTCATAGATCTCCTGCTTGTCACAGAGATGCTCCCACCCATGGTTGCTCTTCTCTCTGTAGGCCCTCTGTCCTCCTGGATCCACTCTCCCCAGTAGATCTAATTCCTAATGAAGTGACTGGTAATAGTTCATTCCAGTGCAGAGGACTCTCTTGAGACTGTTTTCTTAGTTGTAGCTTCAATGTCCAATTCATACACTCTGTCTTCTCAGGCATCTGCCCCACTTCAGCTATAATTGCTGGTCTATTGTTTGATCTTTTGGTAATAGGAATTTCAATCGAGGGAAGATCTCCATTAAGAGAACTTGGAGCTTTAAATGTCATTTTTGTATGCAGGTAGGGAAAGCCTCCAGCCAGCCTGAGAACGATCATACAAAGGCTAGCAAGTTGCAGCTTACACTAAGATATTTCAGTGAGGTTCACAATTATATTTCCAAAGAGGTTGTTGTCAGTTCCAAAGGAAATTCCAATTCCCCACACTTCAGAAGACATTCTAAAGATCCGGAATTGAGCTCAGCCTGAAGGAAAGAAGGCCTTTTGGTGGGTAGAAAAAAGCCCAAATTCCTTAGAAACTTTTGAAACTGGTTCCCTTCTGCCAAAAGAAATCGTTTCCCTTATTAATGGGTGACATATGGGCTATCCATGGTGCCTATGAGCATGCAAAGGGTGTTGTGGGGTCCACTTCAATCCAGCATAACCCGAACACCTGGTCAATGTGGATGACAAAATTTCTAGTAATCCAGCCACTGCTGGCAGATCAGGGCCATAGAACAGACTTGGGAGGTAAACTGCTACCCTGAAGAGATGATGTATAGTGTACTTAAGGGGATGGAACCATAAAGGGATGGGGAGTGAGGTGGGCTGTAGCATTGTCCAACCACACGTTGACATAAGGACTTGAGCAAGGGAGTTCCTATCAGTCAGTATAGGATTAGGTTCCTGGGCCTGGGAATATGAACGTGTTTGACCCTGCCAGCAAGATGGAGAAGTTGTCCTTGAGATGTCTGAACTCACAACCATCTCCTTATAAGTTATCCCTGAGATGTCAGGACTCAGACAGCTGTCACCTTACAAGTTGTCCCTGTGATGTTGTACTCAGACAACTATCTCCTTACAACAGAAGCCGTTCAGCTATTGGAGAGTCCCCAGCTCCCCTAGAGCTTGGGACCTTGAATTTAGTTTCTCCTCTTGATTAAATGGACTATGAAAACAAAATGTTAGTACTTAAAATAAGTCTGTTTTCTTGTTTCCAACAAGGGTATATCCCTGGGTAACTCCATTTGACATCTTTTTTTTTTTTTTCTTTAAACATCCTTTTATGTATGTGTATGTATATATTTTAGGAAACTTCTATGTGGTTGGTTTCCATATGACGTTTTAGAAACGTCTTTTGTGTTAGCTGCCCTTTTTTCATTCCCTTCTAACTACATATACTGGTGCATTCTGCTTCCCATTTCATGATAGGCCCTCTTACCCAACTACGGACTCTTCCTAATTTTCTGGTATTTATGGGTATTCCAAATGGCACATACATATTTCAAGATTCAAAGCTAACATCCATAACTGAGAGAAACATGAAACATCTTACTTTTCTGGGTCTGGATTAATTCACTCTTTTGAGTACTTGTTTCTAGCTCTATTCACTTACTTGCAAATTTCATAATTTCGTTTTCATAAAACTGAATAATATTATATCATATCTGTATTCATTATCCATTTATCTGGACAGCTAGGTTATCTCCATCCCCTGGCTATTGTAAGTAGAACAACAATAAACACGGGTGAGCAGGTATCTCTTTTGTCATATAGCTGTTCTTTGAGTATATGCCAAAGAATGCTATAGGTGGATCATGTGGAATATATAGGTCTTGCTTTTGCATTTTGAAGTCAACACTGATTTCAGTAGTGGCTGCTATGGTTTGCACTCCCACCAGCCTTGAACAAATGTTTGTCTTTCCCCTCATCCACGACAGCATTTGTCCTCATGTTCTGTTTTGCTTTTGCCTTGCCCTTTTGACACTATTTATTGTCTGACTGTTACACAGGGCCAGAATTATGGAAAGAATAATGAAGTTACACTGGGCGTTTTTTAAATTTTTTAAAGCCATGCTCAGTTTATCAGAAACTGCTGTAGAGTTTTACAGGAAAACTCTGTTTACTCTGTTTCTGAAATCGTGAGAACTACACAGTTTGAAAATGCACTTTAAGGAGTGTCCGTCAACTTCTGCTCTGGGGACGGGAGATGATATGCTGCCTGGTCAGGGGCTAGGACACAAAAGAGAAGGAAGTGCCCCTGCCTCCTGGATGGGATGGGTTCTAGTGGTTGGATTGTTTGTTAGTCTTTGCACAGACCTCCTGCAGAGTCATGCCTAGTGCCCTGGGTGCCTCAGACAATGGGAGAGCAGGGGAAGGACTGGGAGCAGAGAGATAGATGTTTTTTGCTGCCTGCTTCCCATGAATTCAAGTCCAAGGTTAGAACCAGATTCTCCTTGTAGGTGGAATTAGCTCTGCTTGAAAATAACTTTCTCCTTAGGGATTTGTCCTTCCGTTCTTCCACATTTGGAATCTGACAAGTTAAGTGTGTGTGTGTGTGTGTGTGTGTGTGTGTGTGTCTGTTTGTGTGTGTGTACAGCATGATAGTGGGACAGAAAAGAATATGTGAGTCAGTGCAAACCTAGGATGGTACTTGGGAAGTGCCTCTGATACACAGGGCATATTGATGCTGAGTCAGTGATGTCATTTAATGGAAGGAGACACTGTCATCATGTTTAAAAGACAGTTCCTTGATAACTTATACACATATCTTGCTAATTCTTGAAAACAAATGGAGGAAAGGTACAGAGAATAGAGCAGTTTATTGAACATTCATGTGGTGAAGGGGTAAGAGTGTTGGTGGCCACAAAAACTGTCAGCCTCTGGCTCCCGAGGAAGGCTGGTTCTCTACGATCCTGCACAGTCTTCAGGGAAAGAAGCACCTCTGAGCATTTATAGCTTCTGCTGTCTCCTGTATTGTTCTCGTCTCCCCTTAAACCAATTCTACAACATGCCAGAAAAAAAAAAAAAACTGTCTCAGTATTTCAAAGGGATTATAAAGAGAAAATACATGCTGTCACATTAGTTGCCCTCTATAATTTATATATTAATATTGTGTTGCACAAAAAGCCTGTGGTCTAGATGCTCTAATTATGTGAAGGACTGAAGGCTGGCACAGAGTACAGTGCATGTCTAGATTGTGGGGGCTCTGGCTTCTGTTTCCAATACTGCAAAATATTCTCTGGATGAATGTGCAACCATTGCATGCTGTATTTCTCACTATACACCACACCATACCATACCATACCATACCATACCATACCATGCCATAACATACCACACCATACCACACTGTGCCATACCATACCATAACACCACATCACACCATACCATACCATACCATAGATAATATATCATACTCTACCATAACATACCACACCACAACATACTATCGCATACCATAGAATAGCATACCATAACTTACCATACCATACCATACCATACCATACCATACCATACCATACCATAGCATACCAGAACAACCCACAGCATACCACAGCACACCATAGCATACCAGAGCATATCACAGCATTCCATACCATAGCATACCATACCAAAGCATACCATACTATACCAATACCTTACCATACTATAGCATACCGTACCATACCATAATCTGGAGGACATTAGCAGCATTTTCAAGCAGATTCACTGGCACGCTACAGAGAATTACAATGCTACATTATCTGTGTGGCTTCACTTGGCACTTCAAAACAGCAGGAGGGCCAGGCATGTGGACTCTTAGGCGTTCCCCATCCCCATCAATCTCTGCCTAACTGCACTTACATCAGCTTTATGAGAGCTGAGTTCTGCCTGTGAACTAACCACATACTCAAATTGCCTCTGTGAGGCTAGAATTTATGCTTAGTTTTCAGTATTTCAAATAGTTGAGGATCAGGGATCCCCTAGCCATACTAACATGATTCTCATTTGAATAATTTGTATGTCATAACCTCAATGGGATATCTCCACAGAGACATTCTACCTGAACAATATCAGTGTTAGAAGGAATTATTTATATACATATATGTGTGTACATATATGAATTTGTATATCAATATTTTCTTAATACAATTATTAGTACATAGAATGTGTACATTTTATATGTACACATATTCATAACTTATCTACAGGATACATGTATGTATGATACATATGTATCTCTTCTGTGTTCTTTTCAGAAGTTTTGTTCCATCATGAGCCTTTCTAGTTGGTTGGCTTTCTTATTCCATTTTATGCCCAGAGACCATAAAGCTCAAGGGTCATGTTAACACTGCTGTAGGTATCTCTAAAGAGTTAAAACCACTAGATGCTCTTGTAGGAGACCCAGGTTTGGTTCTTAGCTCTTTTATAAGGCAGCTTACGAACACTTATAATTGAAGCTCCAGGGGATTTGACATCCTCTTCCAGCCTCTGACGGTACCTAAACACATGTTGCATACAGACATAGAAACAGCTATACGCATGAATGAAAAATTGTAAAAAAAAACAAAACCCTCTTTAAAAATGTCATTTTAAATATGATGAGATTAAAAACAAACAAACAAGAAAAAAAAAGCACAACTTTACCCACAGGACAAAAGTCTCTAAGATAAGAAGCAAGTTCTAGAGTGGGGGGGGGGGGGTCCTATGAAATTGTCTTCTTCTCCTTACCTGAACTCTAGCTTCAGTCACACCTATCCATCTTGCCAGCTGTTTTCTGAGGGCAAAAATGGCAGCTGTTAAGTATTGGACATTTTGGGAGAAATAAAATATGTGAAAGATTCTTTACATTTGTTTTAAATATTTGATCCATCTTTCACCTTCTGTGACATTCAACTTGAAGATTTTGAGGGATTAAAAAATTTCTACTGGTAATTTTAGCTTATCATCCACCACTAACAAACCTGAAAACCCAAGCACATCCCTAATAAGCAATTTGAAAACCACTAATACCGCAAAATTCTCAGAAGAAAATCAGGTGATGAGAAGCAGGAGACTTTCTGAAATAATAAAACAAAAGCTACAAAACAAACACAAACAGGAAAAACCTGTATGAGGCGTTTTGTCAGGACTGGAGCGCAAGCTGAAAAGAAGACAGACGAATGGAGGACAGCTTAAGAATTTTTTTCTTTTCAAGTTTATTTTCCTTGTTTTTTTTTTGTTGTTGTTGTTGTTTTGTTTTGTTTTTGGTTTTTCTGTGTACCCCTAGCTGTCTTGGATCTCGTTCTGTAAACAGGCTGGCCGCAAACTCAGAAATGCATCTGCCTCTACCTCTCAAGTGCTGGAATGGACGACCACCAGCTGGCTTTGCATCTGAAGATTTCAAATGTTTACTTAACTCAGGAGAATGTCCCCCCTACTGATCATCAGTGGAATAATGCGTTTATTTGTTTAATTTATTGAGTGTGCGTTAGTGCATGCCTTCTGGAGGTTTAGGGATTTGTGTGTTTGTGCTACAGTGCATCTGTGCGGATCAAAGGGCAACCGATGGGAGTCTGTTCTCTTTCCACAGTGTGAGTCCTGGGGATTCAACACAGACTCTCAGGCTTGGTGGCAAGTGCCTTTACCCACTGAGTCATCGTACCAGGCCTAGGGATAAAAGTTGACTACAACAAGTAGAAAAGGAACATGAAACAATGACTAAACAACAACCACTTCACAATACTGGCTGCCAAGTCTTGGATTTCCATCATGGGGGGAAGGGTTAAAGCAAGAGGCCTTGTAAGATCCAGGCCAGCTTGGGCTACAGAGTAAGACTTCATAGGAGAGAACCAGAAAACAAAGAAATAATCACTCAAGCAAGTGGAACACCCCCTAAATACAAGTGGTCTGGAGACAGCGCTGGCCTGGAACTCCTTATGTAACTGATCTCCCTGCCTTCCCTTCCAGTGCGCTTGAATTCCAGGTAGAACTATACAAAAACAGTGTGTTTGTTTCTTTATTTGTTTGTTTGTTTGAAGACCCAAAAAATCTGACCCCAGGGTTCCTGCAGAGCCTGATGCACTAACCAAGGACCATGCATGGAAAGGATCTAGGACCCTACTCAGATATAGCCCATAGGCAGCTCAGGCTCCATGTGGGTTTCTTAGTAAGGGGAGCAGGGGCTGCCTCTGACATGTCCTAAACTCTTTGATTACCTACCCCTGGTGGGGTGACCTTACTAGGATGCAGCCAGTCTTGATGGGACCCAACAGGCTAGGGTCAGAGAGTAGGGGAGGAGGACCATCCCTATCAGTGGGCTAGGGGAGGGACATAGGGGAGGAAGAGGGAGGGTGGATAGGATAGGAAGAAGATGGGGGGGGGGCTTCAGGAGGGATACAGAATGAATAAATTGTAAAATACTACTACTGCTACTACTACTAATAATAAAGAAATCACACACACACACACACACACACACACTCATATATGTGAGCTCTCTGCTACTGCACCAATACCATGTTTGTCTGCCTGCTGCTATGCTCCATCCCATGATAGTCATGAACTCCAACCCTCTGAACCTGTAAGCAAGCCTAAATAAAGTCT
This sequence comes from Meriones unguiculatus, assembly GCF_030254825.1. Classification (NCBI taxonomy): domain Eukaryota; kingdom Metazoa; phylum Chordata; class Mammalia; order Rodentia; family Muridae; genus Meriones; species Meriones unguiculatus. The sequence continues at coordinate 76,800,030 of NC_083369.1, read as the reverse complement.
TTAAAAATGAGTTGTCTTGGTCATGGTGTTTTATCACAGCAAGAGAAAAGTAACTAAGACAGTGGCCCAGGTTCCATGGGAACTCTTACCCCTGTAGCCCAGGCTTGGTATTTCTAGCACTGGGATTCCTGGAAGATGCCACAACACACAGCATTTCATCTTGTTTTTATGGACTATTCTTCTATGGGGAGAGAAACAGAAAAAAGAAGTAAAAACTAGTGCTGTGATGAAATACCATGACCAAAATAACATGGAGAGAGAGTAAGGGGTTTATTCCACTCACAGTTCCACAGAACAGCTTATCAAAAGCACGGAGGGCAGGGACTCAGGCAGGGCAGGTTCTTGGAGGCAGGGGATCATGCAGACACGAAGGAGGGGTGCTGCTTACTGGCTTGCTCCCCGTGGCTTGCCCAGCCTGTTTCCTTACAGAACTCAGGGCCACCAGCCCAGGGATGTCCCCACCCACAATGGGCTGGGTCCTCCCACACCAATCACTAATAAAGAAAATGCCCTACAGCCTTGCTTAAAGGCCGACCTTACAGAGATATTTTCTCAACTGAGTTTCTCTCCTCTCTGATGACTTTACTTATATCAAGTTGACATAAAGCTATCCAGCACAACCATTTCGCACAACTCTCACACTCAGCCAGCACACTGGTGCAGGGGACGGGATTCTGGCAGCCTTGGTTTTAGAAGTGGCTTTTGTTTAGGATAAGAGACAGACTGAGGAGATAGCCCGGAAGGCAACGTGATTGCAAGCCACACTGATGGCCTGTGTTTCTTCTTGGGACACCCACGGTGGAGGGAGAGAACAGACTAACCCAGGCTGTATTCTGTCCCCTACGCGTGTCCCGTGACACCTACACCCACAGAAACACGTTCCCACACCCACAAATGAAATAAAACAAACAAGTAAATCCTATGCAATTTTAAAGGGGTGGCAGGAGGAAGACCAGGGAGGGAGCCACCAGCCACCCTAGACTGCCATGTGCTCGCCAGAAACTGGACATCAGGCCCGGCTGTCGGCTCACCTTTCTTCTGCACCGATGAAGTGATTCTGCTGGAAAATCCGCTCCAGCTCCTGCAACTGCCTCGGAGTGAACTTGTGCTGGAAGCAACGGTGGCGTACAAGCACTGACACAGGCTGCACACCGGACACCACCACTGGCACATGCCTCACACTTTCTGCGACCTCCATGTCCTTGGGGACTGGCTCCCCTGGCTGTTTCTCATTCTCCTGCCGACTGCTGCTGGTGCCCTCTGGGTTGTGGTTATCCATGAGGCCTGAAGCGCCCGCAGGAGAGGGACCTTCTCCACTTAATTCTTCTGCTCCTTCCCGTTCTGCTGCTGCAGCTCCCGACCCAGACTGGCCACGTCCACTCTCTTCCTCGTTTCTCCCCTCTCCAGCCAGCAAGACCATCTGTGCCCTCACACCTGGAACGCGGGAAACAGACAAACCCAGGAGTCAGGGCCTAGGGTTGCGCGAAGGTGCCGTGAAGTCTCAGCAAGCCCGCAGCACACAGCACCTGTGCAGACGCCTCTGCGGGACACAGTCCCCCTCATGGACATCGCCAACCCACCATTCCCAGCACGCACTGACCATTCAGTTGCTCCTCTTCCTTGTCAGGTCCTTCGTGAAGCATGTCGTTGGGGATTGCACGCTCCATGTCCTGAATGCTCACTTTCAGCTTGCCTCAGCAGACTCTGAGTCGGAGCTCCAGAGGTTATGAAAGCAGAGCTTCTTCTCAACCAGGAAGAGTGTCTGCTCTGGCCCTTGGGGGCGGTAGTGCAGGTTTCCAAGTATCCAATCATGGGTGCACTATCCTAGAATCCGTTTGACCTCCGGCCGCTCTGGGTTGATTGAGCCCCTGAGGTACAAAGCAGAGCAGGTGCTGCAATGAGCAGGACACATTCTCAGGCAGGACATGGTACTTAGGCTTGCAGGGATGCGTATATTGCTTTCCAAGTTGCAGCTTTGCCTTGGTGACTTATGTTCCTCGGGAACGGGTGATAGCCAACTGTGCTGACTTGTATTGTGCTGTTAGTTTGTAAGATTTTTGTTTTTTAGAGTACTTCTTAGTTAAGTGGGGGTGCTTTTTCACGACTTTAATCCCGGTTCTCAGGCAACAGAAGAATGCGGATCTCTGAGTTCCAGGCCGGTTTGGTTTGCATCGTGATTTCCAGAACAGTCAGAACCAGGTATGATAATCTCACTGCCTCGCTGTTCATCCTAGGCACCTGTCACTTGCACAGAAGAGAAATTAGACTGATAAGATTATCCACAAGGTCTCTCCCTTTTGGGCATTCACAGAAAGCGAAGTTAGCGTCTGTCACCTTTCCATGTTCTGCCTTTCCAGGAGCTTGGGCGTGGATTGGGGATTGCTAGCACCATTACGACTCGTTAAAGCTGTGGGAATTGTCATATCTGTGCTGCGGTAACCTATATTTTTCTTGAATTGGCCCTTCTAATGTTTTCTCTGAATGATCAAAATGTCAAGGAGAGGTGCTGGTCTTCATTCAGGAATTGTCAGTCCAGCAGACCCTCCATTGGTATGTGGTCAAACTGGTCCCAAGGCAGCCAACTTGTTCTGGTCTCTCTGAGCTTACAAAGAGCCCCGAAGAAGGAGGGTGTCTCCAGGCAATTCCTTTTCTAAGATGTGAGTGTTGTGCGATCCTGGTGAAAGAGGAGGAGTTCTTCTCCCACCAAAAGGCATACCTCAGAATTCTGTTCTTTGCTACGTAAACTGTTGCTATGAATATTTTTTTTTTCTCTCTAGTTCTGGTTAAGATTGCAAAGGCACGTTTTTCCCTCTGCTGGGACATGTAGATTATTGCATAGAGTCCTGGAACCCACTCTGCAGACACCGCTGTTCTCAAACACAGAGACCCAGCTGCCTCTGCCTTCCAAATGCTGGCATCAAAGGTGTGCGCTGCAGAGGCCCTGCAGGATCTCAGTCTTTTTTTTCAATGCAGTTTATTCAGGAACTTTGAACAATCCTCAGACCCTGGGGAAAGCCAGCCCACAGCTTAAATAGCCTCTGGGTAGCCAACCCAGGCGTGCCACGTGGGCAATGCAGATAGGTCCACATACATGGAAGCAACCAGATCCTCGGCCTTAGCCAAATGTGGAGTTGTTCGTGACAGAGAGCACTCACCATCGGGAAGGTGGAAGGCGGAAACCAGCTCCATCTTTAAGGCATAGCATTCCGCAGCTTTCTACAGTTCCCCCTTTTTGTTTTAGATGCATCAGGCAAGAGTAGAGGTCTGATCTCTGATATTAGAAATAAATTGGGACTTTGTACCGATGTTCATTTAGGTGTCATCTACCCAAAGAGCATCAGACCCGTCCGATACCTTTTTCTCAGAGGCGGGACCTGGGTCATCAACCCACATGCAATCAGACATGCTCTTCTCTGGGTCCAAAGCGGCTGACCCTGAGTGCAGTGCTTAGCCTCGCATCCTGAGTGTATCATTTTAGCTTTTTATGGTATCCAACCATGCTTGGGGAGAATGTCCTGCTTCAATGGCTGTAAAGGCCTGAATGATCAAGGCTGCATCACACTGTTGTGAGACTCTAATCTTGCATATATACCACAGGCAAACCAAGGAGACCAACACCAGAAGGCCTGCTAACGCTCCCATGCCCGCCCATTCCTTCAGATGATTCATGGCTGCAGCAATCCATGATGATAATCCTGTGGCTAGTCCTGCGTCCACTCTGGTAGAATTTACTGTGACAATGGCCACTCTCAGCTGCTCCATCGTAGTATCGAATTCTCCAGTCCAATTACCTAAAATATAGCTCGACAATTGTTTAGACAGATTTGCAGCACAGGAAAAATTCTCATGTTGTATGCTAGTGACACAAAGTCCAGCATACTTTCATTGACAGCCAGGTTGAGCGAATTGCCATAGGGTATCAATTTGCTCCTGCAAGAGGTCAATCCTCTGATTGAACACCATCAAGCTTCCTTTTAGTTGAGCATTAATTCCTTTATGTACAACTAAGGCATGAGCTACATTGGATAAATGATTATTCAGGGTCTGAGCAGTCTGCCCAGTATGACTCATGGCTAATGCCCCGGTGGTATCTCCAACAGCCGCCAATGAGATGGTAGTAACAATGGTGGCTGTAGTTCCAAGATCCCTTTTCTGTCTGAAGAGAGTCATAGCGTGAGGGGCATCAATGGGCACAGGAACCCAGTGAGGCATGCGAGTAACCAGGGCATACCTAAATTTACTAGCATTCCAGCATTGGGCAAAAAAGCAAGTATCATTACCACAATTACTTGGCTCTATCTGGCTAATAATGAATAAAAATGGGGGATATAGACAAACAGGTGTGGGCTTATAGGAAATATTATGAGAAGCCTTAACCCCTCATTGGAACATCCTGCGTCAGTTCTAGAACTAGCAGTGGTGGTGTCCGAGGTCTGAGTAGGTTCAGGAGACCATTGCCCCCAGGGGCGAGACGTGCTCCATGCCAATTGACTAACTCCATGTTTTCCTCCAATTTTGAAAGTCATTTAAGGTTCTTAAATTATTTTTTCCCTTTTTTTTTTAAATTTTTCATCAATTACACTTTATTCATTCTGTATCCCCCCCATAAGCCCCTCCCTCCTCCCCTCCTAATCCCACCCTCCCTCCTCCCTCTGCTTGCATGCCACTCCCCAAGTCCACTAATAGGGGAGGTTCTCCTCTCCTTTCTGATCTTAGTCTATCAGTTCACATCAAAAGTGGCTGTATTGTCCTCTACTATGGCCTGGTAAGGCTGCTCCCCCCAGAGGGAGGTGATCAAAGAGCAGGCCAATCAGATTATGTCAGAGGCAGTCCCTCTTCCCATTACTATGTAACCCAATTGGACTCTGAACTGCCCTGGGCTACATCTGTGCAGGGGTTCTGGGTTATCTCCATGAATAGTCCTTGGTTGGAGTATGAGTCTCTGGGAAGTTCCCTGTGTTCAAATTTTCTTGTTCTGTTGCTCTCCTTGTGGAGACCCTGTCCTCTCCAGCTCTTACTATTTCCCAGTTCTTACCTAAAATTCCGTTCACCTGCCCAACAGTTGCCCATCCGGCTCAGCATCTGCTTTGATAGTCTGAAGGGCAGAGGCTTTCAGAGGCCCTCTGTGGTAGGTTCCTAGGTTGTTTCCTGTTTTCTTCTTCTTCTGATGTCCATCCTCTTTGCCTTTCCGGATGGGGATTGGACATTTTAGTTAGGGTCCTCTCTCTTGCTTAGTTTCTTTAGATGCACAGGTTTTAGTGGGTTTGTCCTATGTTGTATGTCTATATGAGTGAGTATATACCATGTGTGTCTTTTTGCTTCTGGGACAACTCACTCAGGATGATCCTTTCCAGATCCCACCATTTACCTGCAAATTTCATGATTTCCTTATTTTTCATTGCTGAGTAATATTCCATTGTGTAGATGTACCACAATTTCTGCATCCATTCTTCAGTTGAGGGGCATCTGGGTTGTTTCCAGCTTCTGGCTATTACAAATAAAGCTGCTACAAACATGGTTGAGCAAATGTCCTTTTTGTGTACTTGAGCCTCTTTTGGATATATGCCCAGTAGTGGTATGGCTGGATCTTGAGGAAGCGCTATTCCTAGTTGTCTGAGAAAGCGCCAGATTGATTTCCAGAGTGGTTGTACAAGTTTACATTCCCACCAGCAGTGGAGAAGGGTTCCCCTTTCTCCACAACCTCTCCAGCATGTGTTGTCACTTGAGTTTTTGATCTTGGCCATTCTCATGGGTGTAAGGTGAAATCTCAGGGTTGTTTTGATTTGCATTTCCCTAATGGCTAGTGAGGTTGAGCATTTCTTTAAGTGCTTCTCTGCCATTCGGTATTCCTCTACAGAGAATTCTCTGTTTAGCTCTGTTCCCCATTTTTTAAGTGGATTACTTGGTTTGCTGCTTTTCAGCTTCTTTAGTTCTTTATATATACTGGATATGAGTCCTCTGTCAGATAAAGGGTTGGTGAAGATTCTTTCCCAATCTGTAGGTGGTCGCTTTGTTTTGATGACGGTGTCCTTTGCTTTACAGAAGCTTTTCAGTTTCATGAGGTCCCATTTATTGGTTGTTGCTCTTAGAGCCTGTGCTGTTGGTGTTCTGTTCAGGAAGTTTTCCCCTGTACCAATGAGTTCTAGGGTATTTCCCACTTTTTTTTCAAGCCGATTTAATGTGTCTGGTTTTATGTTGAGGTCTTTGATCCACTTGGACTTCAGTTTTGTGCAGGGTGACAAGTATGGATCTATTTTCATTTTTCTACATGTAGACATCCAGTTAGATCAGCACCATTTGTTGAAGATGCTATCTTTTTTCCATTGTATGGTTTTGGTGTCTTTGTCAAAGATCAGGTGTCCATAAGTGTGTGGGTTTATTTCTGGGTCCTCTGTTCGGTTCCATTGATCCACCATTCTGTTTCTATGCCAGTACCATGCAGTTTTTAAAACTGTTGCTCTATAGTACAACTTAAGATCAGGGATGGAGATACCTCCGGAAGATCTTTTATTGTAGAGGATTGTTTTAGCAATTTAAAAATTTTTGAGTCTCAGTCTTTTAATGCCTGTGATCTTAGCACTCAGGAGGCAGAAGCAGAAAGACCACAATTTCATCTTCAGCTGCAGAGTTTGTCTGAACCTAGATTGGGACACGCCCACACTGTCTTTTAAAAAATCCACCTCCTTTCTCAAAGCTTATTATCTCCATTTTTAAAAAAAGTACTGGGCCGTTAACCTCACTTAAATTTTAAACTCACTGAGACATGCTTTTTGTCATAACGTGATCTAGCCTTGAAAATGTTCTCAGTAGGTTTGAACAAAGGGATATTTTACTGCATGTGGTCATAGTGTACATAGGAGTCACAGCTGGGTAGGACTCTTGACTGCTTTTCTCTCTTGGTGGCTTGCATAGTACCTTCTGGCCCTATGAAAGCCGTTCCACAGTTAGGAGGCTTCCAGATCATATCCAGCGGTATTCCTCCAAGACCTGTGTGTGAACTGTGCCATGTGACCAGCAGTACAGACTAACTTTCAGTTCTGGGAGGCCACTAAGGGCAGCAACAGTAGCCAGATGATTTTCAGATTTTTCAGAGTGTCTCCAACTACCCTGGCCAACAACTTGAAATGGAGTTTCTCACACCTGGCATTGATTGGGGTTTTGTTATATAGCCTATGCCTCTTTCGGGGAGCATTGTCAGCTGGTGAGGGGTAACGTAACATAAGAAATATATTATGTATAATATGTATTCTAAGTTACTATAAGCATATATATATATATATACATACATGATATGTATATACATAGACATATGTATTTGTGTAATTTTAGGGAAATAGTTACTAATATTTTTTCAGACATCCTTAGCGTTGCTATACTCTCTCCTTCTTTATTGGCCTCCTTCCCTACCTCCCCAACTAAACGTCCTATTTTTGCATTTTCTCCTTTAAATCATTTACGTACTGCTGTTTTCTTCTCTCATCCTATCCCTTCCCCATGGTTCTTTGTACTTGCCTGGTGTCTTTCTTTATCTTTCTCTTTTGGGGTTTTTGAGACAAGGTGATCTCTGTGTAGCCTTGGCTGTCCTGGAACTTGCTCTGTAGACCAGGCTGGCCTCAAAGTCACAGAGATCCTCCTGCCTCTGGCTCCCAAGTGCTGGGATTAAAGGCATGCACCACCACTCCTTGCATACTTTCCAGGTTTCTGCAGTCTCTCCAAGAGATGTACTAACATCTCAAGACTTGGAGCTAGGAACCTTACATGAGAGAGATCATGCTGTGTTTGTCTTTCCAGGTCGGGGTTATTTCACTCAATAAAATATTTTCTAGTCCTATACACTTACCTGCAGATTTCATTTTTCTTTACATCTGGCTAGTATTGAATGGTGTATATGTACCACACTTTCATTATCCAATTGTCAGTTTAAGGTCATTTAGGCTGTTTCCACTTGCCAGCTATTATGAATAGTACAGCAACGAACACAGATGAGCAAGCATCTGCATGAAGAGGATGTTGAGATTTGGGGGTATACACTAAGGAGTGCTGTATCTGAGCCATCTGATAGATTCAATTTGAGCGTGTTAGGATTCCCACACTGACTTTCAGAGTGACCACATCAGTGTGCAGCCTTGCCTACAGAGAACAAGGGTCCCCTCTCCCCATATCATCACCCACATTTGTTGACAGCAGTTTTCTTGAGTTTTGCCATTGCGATTCCCGTGAGATGAATCTTAAGGTACTTTTCACTTGAATTTGACTGATTGCTAAGAATATTGAACACTTCTGAGACTTTTAAATCATTTTTTATTTCTTTTTCTGAGAACTCCTTGTTCAGCTCCATAGGTCATTTGTTTTCTTGATTTTAGTGGTTTTGTTAGTTTGATTGATGCACTGCTGGCAAAGATTCTCATCTACTGTAAGGGCTTCCAAAAGCAATTTATTGGTTCAATGACATCCAAATCAAATTTCCCACATTCTTCAGAGAATGAAAACAAAAACAAAAACAAAAAAAGGTTGTTTCTTTTCCTGTAAAATAGCTTTTAGTTTTATGAGTTTTCATTTGTCAATTGTTGGTCTTAAATCCTAAGCAAACGAGGTCCTATTCAGAAATGCCTTCCCTACCCATACATCTTATAGGGTATTGCCTATGTGTTCTTCCATAAGTTTCAGCATTTCAGGTTTCACACTGAGTCCTTTAGTCCTTTAGGTCTTTAGTCCATTTGGCACTTCAGCATTTGTATTAAAATCCTTTAACAATAGTCATTTTGTTAGAATAAAATGACCTCACCATCTGAAAGAGTATTTACCAAATGAAAAAATATTTATACGGGTTTTAGAGATGGCTCAGTGTTAAGTTTACTACTGACTGCTCTTCCAGAGGACCTGGGTTTGGTTCCCAGCACTCACATGGCAGCTCACAACTGTCTGTTTTAGAGGCTCTGACAGCCTCTTCTGGCCATAATCGGTACTACATGCACACAGTGCATATACACACATGTAGGCAAAACAATCATACACATAAAAAATTGATAACAAAAATATTTTAGATGAATTCATTCTACAAATGAGTGTTTTGCATGTGCACGTGTGTGCGTGTGTGTGTGTGTGTGTGTGTGTGTGTGTGTGTTTGTGAGTATGTGAATGAGTATGTGTCTGTTAAAAGTGTGTGATAATTTCTGGGTGTGTGTGAGTGTATTATGACTATGTGAGTGTATGCATGTATATGAGTTTTTGAGTTTGAGAGAGAGTTGAGGTTGTTAGTGTGTGAGTGTGTTGTTGTTACTGTGGTTTTGAGTGTTAATGTGTGAGTACATGTATGACTTTAAGTGCGTGTGTAAGGTAGAGTATGTATCTGACAGTGTGGGTGTATATGTGTGTACATGTGAGAATGTATGTGTGTTTAGTGTGCTAATGTGTGTGCATGTGTGGGGTTGTATAAGTGTTTGAGTGCATGCATATGTGTCTGAGGTCAGTCTGTGTGTTAGAGGCCTTTCTAGGCTAGAGTGCAAGCACGTGTCTCAAAAACAAACAAGCAACAGCAACAAAAAGATAATATTTTAGAATCAAAAGGTTAATAAAGAGGTCAGCAATGCACTCACACACTTATAATTTTAACATCAGGAGACTTGTACAGGAGGTACAAGTCTGAGCAACACAGTCAGAACTCGTCCCAACAACCTCTGCAAGTCAAGAAAATGCAAGTCTTAATATAAAAGAGGTTACAGAATCAAGGACATGCTTTCTTGTCATAAGTGAGAAGCACTAGCTCTTTAAATCAAATAAGAAAAGACATGGCTCACACACAAACCCACTTTTCACTAAATAAAGAAATAATATGAAAACAAAAAATGAGAGGCTGGTGAGATGGCTCAGTGGTCAAGAGCATTTTTTTCCTTCCAGAGGCTTGCAAAGTCTTTTAAATGTATGTTCATCTGGGACTTTGGCATGTACTTTTCTTTTGGTGTTGTATCTTTGCCTGGATTTTGTCATAGAGTAATACTGGCTTCATAGGAGGAATATGAAAATTGTTTTAAAAATTATTTAAGAAGTATTAATTGTAAATCATCTTTGAAAGCTTGTTAGAATTCTGCTGTGAGTCTTTATGGGTCTTGACTTTTTTCACCATTTGGAAGGCTTTTTTCCCCACTGAGGTAAGTGTGTTGCTTTCTCTCTCTCTCTCTCTCTCCTTCCTTCCTTCCTTCCTTCCTTCCTTCCTTCCTTCCTTCCTTCCTTTCACCACTTTAAGTCTGATCCCAGCCCCTCCCTCCTCTCCTCACAGTCCCACCCTCACACCCCCTCTCCCCCATTCCCTCTCTCCTTTTTATCCAAGAAGGTGAGGTCCTCAAAGAGCCCAAAACCACCTTAGCACCTCAAGTTTACAGCAGGAATAGGTGCATACTCTCCCACTGATGCCTGATAAGGCAGCCGCTTGGGAAAAGCAGTCTAAAGGCAGACAGCAGAGTCAGAGATAGCCCCCACTCCCATTGTTAGAGGGCTCACATGATGACCAGGCTGCACAACTGCTACATATGAGTTGGGGGGAGGTCTAGGTCCACCCATGAATGCTCTTTGGTTTGTGGTTCAGGCTCTGTGAGCCCCCATGAACCCAGGTTAGTTGATTCTGTAGGTCTCCCTGTGGTGTCCTTAACACCTCCAGCTCCCTCCATCCTTCCTCCCACTCATCCACAAAATTCCCCTAGCTCCTTCTATTGTTTGGCTGTGGATCTCTTCATCTGTTGCCATAAGCTGCTGCATGAAGCCTCTCAGAAGACAGTTATGCTGAGCTCCTATCTGCAAGCACAGCAGAGTATCATTAATAGGGTAAAAGGTGGTCTCTCTTCCATGGGCAAGTCTCAAGTTGGGCTAGTCATTGGCTTGCCATTCCATTGATCTCTACTCCAGCTTTATTCCTACTTCTTGTAGGCAGGACAAATTTTGGGTCTAAGGTGTGATGGATGGGTTGCTTTAGTCCCCCTCCTGCCACTGGAAGTCCCACCTGGCTATGTGAAGAGGCAACTTCAGGAAGCGGCAACTTCAGGTTCCATATTCCCCGCTGCTAGGAGTCTCAGTTAGGTTCACGCCCATAGACTCCTAGAAGCCTCCCTGTCTCTGAAATGCCCCCCATATCTGTAATCTCTCCTAGTTCTCACTCTCCCACTACCCCAACTCTCCGCTCACCTGATCCTCACCACTGGCACCTTCCCCACCCTTTCTCCTACACCCTCTCCCACCCAGTTCCTTCCTTACATCTACTTCAGATGTCTATTTTATTTCCCCTTCTGAGTGAGATTCAAGCATCCTCCCTTGGACCTTTTTGGCTTTTTTTTGGGGGGGGGTGCCTATGGATTGTAGTATGGTTATCCTGTACTTTATGGCTAACATCCAGTTATAAGTAACTATAGCTTTACTTGTTCTCTTTATATAGTCTATTGTTGTGCTTGTTCTCTCCCCAGTCTGGAATATTGCCTCTGGTATTCCCTGTAGAACTGGTTTTGTGGACATGAATTCTTCTACCTTTCTTGTGATATGATTTTTTTTTTTTATTTACAACCATGGTGGATATTTTTGCTGGGTATAGTAGTCTAGCTTGCCAGTTGTGGTTTAGATTGTAGTATGGTTATCCTGTACTTTATGGCTAACATCCAGTTATAAGTAACTATAGCTTTACTTGTTCTCTTTATATAGTCTATTGTTGTGCTTGTTCTCTCCCCAGTCTGGAATATTGCCTCTGGTATTCCCTGTAGAACTGGTTTTGTGGACATGAATTCTTCTACCTTTCTTGTGACATGATTTTTTTTTTTTTTATTTACAACCATGGTGGATATTTTTGCTGGGTATAGTAGTTTAGCTTGCCAGTTGTGGTTTATTAGAACTCAGAGTACAGTGCTCCTGGCTCTTCTGGACTTAGCTTCTATTGAGAAAGCAGCTCTTGTTCTGATGTATTTTCAATCACATATGACTTTTTTCTCTTTTGAAACTTTCAATACTCTTTCTTTGTTTTGTATACTTAGCGTTTTAGTTACGATGTGCCCTGGGGAGGTTTTTTATTCATTTATTAAAAAAATTTTTTAGCTCTATTTATAGTTTCAGGTACGTGTTTTCTAGTAACAGCAACAGAAATGGTCTTTGAAATTATAGCCTCTGTTTGTACATTATCATCACAAAAGTCATTTTTGAAGTTGAGGCTTCTGCTGGATAGCTATAGGTTAGCTATGTTCTTTAGGTCCTGAGAACAAGCATCACTCCAAGCCTCTCTCTGCTCCCTTAAGTGAAGGATGCCACTCTTGCATCTCTTGAGATCATCAGCCTGAGTTTTCAGGATGGGAAGTGAGGGGCAGATCTCAACAGGAGGTACAAGCAGCAGGGGTCTGAGTCTGACAGGGCAGCTACTGAGGAATTCCAGCCCTGCATGGGGTTGGGGAGTGTCAGCTTCTTTATCAGTAATGATGTCATTGTGACTACGGGCTTTGGGGGTAGTGTCTACTCAGTAGCTTCCTGACTCATCCCAGAATCTGGAAAATTCCAGGCACACAGAGCCTCCCAGTGGACACAATAATATATAGTAAACTGTGTGTTTCCTGGATGTTTAAGTGGTATCCTATTCACCAGGAACTATTTAAGAGGCTCCAATATTGAAAAAAGATATTAGTCTGGTTCTACATTCACAAGAAATGTATACTTTGCAAAGGTATCTTAAGAAGTATCAGTCAGCTTGGATTCTGGGGGAAAGGGACACTATGCCTACTGGGTTTGGGTTGGGGGAACTATAGAGAGAAGCCTTCTTGAGAAGGATGGGATTGATTCTTCTCTTCCATTTGAAGCAACAGGATTTCTGGCCAAGTGGCTGCAGTGCCCCGTGTATGCCATGGGAAGGGCAAGAAGACAAGATTTTGGGGAGCAGCCTAAGTGAAATGATACTGACTGTGCTACTTCCCAAGGATGCTGTGGATGGCTTATACAGAAGTTCCTCAGAAAAAGGGTTGAATAAAATTTTCACTGCGACCAGAATAGGCTCTGGCTGCATAAGCACTGTTTCCCCCTAGGGTCTTGCTTTTTTCCTCTAGTTTATTTTTGGTCCTATATAGTAGAAGGGGTGAGCCCACCATGATAGGTAAACAAGATGACCATGTGGGTCAGTGAAAACCTACTATGCATCTTGGAAAGTTCTTGTGATATAAAAGGCTTGACCAAGGCAACACAGCTATATCGTCTCATGCAAGAAGACCTTGTTCTGTTTAAAGGACATTTCCTTGAGAGCTTACACACATGTTTTACTAAGCGAGAGGGTACATGAAACAAACATATTGACAATTCATGTCTTTATTGAAATACAAGTGCTTCAGAAATAAAGTATAATGAACTATTGTTAACAGCAGAAAAAAAGTCATCTGTATCTGGTGCTTGAGCTAGAGTGGCACTCTAGGGCTCCTCCACAGTCTTCAGAGAAAGATGTTCTGGGAAGGACGAGAAGACTCTTTGAATGTTTATAGCCTCTTGTATCTCCTGTATTTTTCTCTCCTCTTCTCAAACCATCTCTACAATAAGCGTGAGAAAGGAAGTGGTTTAACATAGTAAACTTTTAGGAACTTAATTGAAAACCTGTCATGTAACTTTATGCTCATGATAAGTTCTATGGCACAAGTGAAACTAGGGTCTCACTGCTCTAATTCTGTGAGGGGCTAAGGCTGGCACAGAGTCCAGTGCTTGCCTGAAATGGAGGGGGGAGGGGGACTGGTCTCCACCCCAGCTCTGATGCATAGCCCAGGAAAGTGTCCAAAGGTTGCACTCCTTGTTTCCCCCTCCACTGTAATTCCCATTGGAGGATGTGAGCGTCATTTTCAGACAGATGAAACAGTGTTTACATCAGCTTTATGAGTGCTGGGGTCAGCCTGTGAGCTACCACCTAATTCAAATTCCTCCTGTAAGGATAGAATTTATGCTTAGTTTTGAGTATTTCAACTAGTTTAGGATCATGAAGCCCTTAGCTATGATCATTTGAATGATTTATATGTCACAACCCCAGTATGACTGCACAGAGAAACCATACCTGAAGGATGCTGTCATTACAAGGAGTTAAATATGGAATATGTGTGTGCGCATGGATCTATTTATCTACATATAATTAATCTAACTGTGCATATATATGCCAAATATGTTTTTTACAAGTTAAAAAATGGGTTTATAACTTATCCATAGAATACATGCATTGTACTATATGTGCGTCTAAGAAGCAAAGTAGTTTAGTACCACTCTATGTTTCATTAGAAAGTTATGTTCCACTTTGAAATATGCCCTTTGTGTATGGTGAGGCTTCCTCAACCCATTTCTACTCCAAAAGACCATAAAGGTCAAAAGTCATTCTGAGGAGGCTCCGTGGTTAAGAGCACTTGCTGTTCTTGAAGAGGACCTCAGTTTGGTTCCCAGTATCTACCTCAGGCGGATCACTACCACCTGTAACTCCAGCTCTGGGAAATTTATGTCCTCTTCCGGATTCTTTGGGCACTTGCATGCATGTTTCATATGAAAACAGAGACAGACACATAATAAGAAGCAAACCAGAAGCATTTTGAAGCAGTATTATGCCAACAACAAAACAATTTCATAGATAAAAGTGTCCAAGACTTAAAGCAAGTTCTAGAATGGCTGTCTTGCCAAAAGCTTTCTTTGGTTTACTGACCTTCACTATGGCTTCAGTGACACCCATCCATCTGGCCAATTGTCTTCTGAGGGAAAAATAGAAGATGATCAGTATTTAACAGTATATAGATGAAAGAAAATATGGGAAAGACATTTTACAATTGCTTGAAGATATTGCTCTCATGCCTCACCTTCTTTGACCTTCACCTTAACGTTCTTGAAGCTTTAAGTAAATTCTACCAGTACTCCTTAGATAAGATGGCTAAGTGGGAAACTGCCTGTCTGAAAACCTGGTGACCTACAGTGTTTGATGCCTACAGGATGGATCATGTAACTTAACCCTGAACATTTCCTCTCGCCTCCACATGTGCCAAGTGGTTCACACACCAGTCATGGACGTATGCATGCAAGAGCATGAGCATAAACATACAACACATAACACACACTACACATACCCACATTTGCTAGTACACACCACCAAATACATAAAATTAAATAAATGAATAAGATATAATTTTATTCAGCCAGGGCATGTGGGGGACCAGGGAGAAAGTCATCGTGGCCAACATAGGCCAGCATGGGCTTCTACCAACTAGGACTTGAGGCCAGGCAATCTCCTCACCTTGCTTCTACACTGAGGGAGCTATTGGTCTGGAAAATGCGCTCCAGTTCCTCCAGCTGCCACTGGGTGAATCTGTGGCGCAAGCGAAGTCGAGGCACCTGCCTTGGCACAGGCTCTTCACTCTTGCCCTCCATGGCCTCCTTGGGAACTAGCTCCTCTTCTTCCTGCTCATTCTCCTGGCAACCTTCAGAGTCACTGTCTTCCTGGTCCATGCCTTCATCTACAAGGCCTGCAGCACTTGCAGCAGAGGGACCTTCTCCACTGAACTGTTTTAATTCCTTCCCTTCTGCTGCTGTGGCTCCCCATGCCGGCTCGCCCTGTCCTATATCTTCCTCTCTTCTCTTCTCTATAGCGGGTAAAGTGTTTGTACCTGGAGCAGGGGAAACAGAAATATCAGGCGTCGGGGCCTAGCACAGGTGTGAAGTCACAGAGGAGCCAGCAGTTCTTGGCTCTTGTTCACGAGTCGCTCTGGAACCTCAACGGTCACTCTCGTGGAGACTGACCTACTCATTCCAAGCCACCTACTGGCCATTCCCTATACCCTCATCCTCATCAAATCCCAGAATGAACAAGTAATCGATGTTGTAAAGCTCCATACCTTGGCTACTGTCCATTTTGGTTCCACCTCTGTCAACTGAAAAGAAATGTGAGGCAGTTCCGTTGTAGTTCAGGATATAGAACACAGCTGTGACCTTTGACCTGGAAGAGATTTCTTCCACCCCATTCCATGATACTGTGTCCAGCTATACATGTGCTAGCATCATGGTCATGACCAGTTTTTGTGGGTTGAGCCTTGAGGTGCTCAGGTGAGAGCAGTTTGATGTTGTGATGAGCAGGATGTGTTTTCAGGGGTAGCACAGTCCTTGCGCAAGTAGAGATGCAGAAGTGGCTTTCTACGTTGCATCTCAGCTGAGTCCTCTGACCTTGGTGAATTACCTTCCTAGGGAAGGGGTGGTTGTCAGCTATAGGAGATGATTCTGGCATCAGAAACGAGTCTCCCAGTAACTCTGGATTGGGTAATGTTTGGAGAATCACCTCTTGGTCTAGTGCTTCACACTGAGTCCTTGGTAGTTAGCAACGAAAGGGCGTTAAATCAATGTGGTTTTCTAGGAGGCCTCTTCCTTTGGACTTTCACAGAAAGTGAAGTCAGATCCTGTGGTTGTTTCAGTGAGAACGACCCTTATGGCCACACACATTTGAATGATTGGTCCCCAGTTTGTAGAACCATTTGGGAAGGATTAGGAGCTATAGCGCCACGTTAGAGGAGGTGTGGCCTTAAAAGGCGTGTTTTCAGGAGTAGGCTTTCAAGGTTCAAAGGCCCAGAACATTCCCACTCCCCAGCCCTCTGCTGAGAGCTTGTTGATCAAGATATAAGCTCCCAGTGATCCCAGCTCCTGCTCCAGTGCCATGCCTGCCCACCTGCTACCACACTTTCTGCCATGTTGGTCAAGGATTTATCCTCTGAAACTGTAAGCATGCCACAGGTTAGTGATTTCACAAGTTGCCTTTATGGTAGTGTCTCTTTAAGCAATAGGAAAGTAGCTAAGATACAGTGTTTTGCCATCCACGCTCTGCTTTGCAGGAGCTTGGGCAGGGCTGCAGGGCCTGCTGGATGCTCAGAAGGAGCAAAGGGCACATCCTCACCAGCACTTCTGGGGAAGAGTTTAGCAGTACTGTCTATGCTTTGAGTTATGCTGGTAAGGCCAGGCAAGGGGGTGCATACCTGTAATCCCAGCATGCAGGAAGGCAGACGCAGGCAGATTGCTGTGATTTCGAGGCCAGCCTTGTCTTCAAAAACTAGTCCCGGACAACAGCCAAGGCTTTACAAGTGAAGCCTTGTCTCGAAAAACCAAGGGGAAAAATAAAAGAAGATCTGGTAAAAAGTTTTGAGAATTGTCATACCTCTGCTGAGGTTCCTCATATTTGTCTTGAACTCACAAGCATGCGTGTGCAGGGGCACACACACATGCACACACGCACATAAACACACACTTCTAATGTTTTCTCTGAACAGTCAAAGTGTGCAAAGCAGGCCTTTATGCCCTGGTCTTCATCTCAGAACTGCCAGGCAAGCAGGCCCTTCTTCAGTAGCATGTGTCTAGTTTGATCCCATGTCAGCCACTTTTCCCAACATGTTCTGGTCACTCTAAAAATAGCGGGCTCCCTAATGTACTGTGGAATGTCCAGGCAGTTCCTATTTTGGGGTGGGAATATTTTAGAGCCCCCGGTGCTCCTGGAGTTCTTCTCCCAGGATAAGACTTACCTCACAGTTCTGATAACTGCCCCATTACTAAGTCTATATATTTATCCTTCCTGGGATTTCTTCTTTCTTTGCTCTAAATCCTCACGTTACTCTTGTTAATGAGTCAAGAACATGAGAATTTTTTCTCTCTCTAGTCTGGCCAAAAGACAGTGCTGGGCTGGGGTTGTAGCCAGTTTGCATTGTCCTTACCTAGCCTGCTTAAAGGCACAGGATCCCCATGAGCTGCATTAAGCCAACATGATGTGTGGCAGTCCTGTAATGCTAGCCAAGTGAGGAGATAGACACCAGAGTCACCCTAATTTACAAAGTGAGTTGGTGTTCAGTGAAGGACACAGGACACTATCTAAAAATAGGAAATGACACTGTCTAAAAAAAGAACAAACAACCATTCCTTTCCCTCAATTTTGATATTCCTATTTACAGTAAAGAAGTGACCACGGGGTCTGATTTAATTTTTAAAATTCACTAGCATGTGTTTCTGTCTTGTAATGTAATCTACCTGGAGAATATTCCCTGTACGTTTGAAAAAGATGAGTATATTGTTGCTTGTGTTTAGAATATCAGGTTCATCTCTTACACTTCATTATGGTGAGTTTCCCTTTCTGTAGGATGCTCTATTTTTATTACACATTTTTCAAAATGATATATTGCAATCTATGTTGCTTTAGAGATGTCCATCTCTCACTTCATGTTATAGTCCAGGTGTTTTTAAAAATGCATTTTGAGGCAGTGTTTCCTGGAGCTAGGCAATCCCAGTATTCTCTGTACCAGAGGGTTAGCTTAATCTGTTTATCAAGAACAGGTCATCATCTCAACTGATCTACCTTCAAGACTGTCCAGTTCTCCTTCCTCCTACTCACACATGCTAGGCCCTCCCTCCAGTAATTTTTATGCATTTATTTTATTTACTCTATTAATAATGGCGTTTGAACATATCTTTTAATTCATTTATTTATGGATTGGTGAGGGAATGGGTCCAGTGCATGCCATGTTGCTTATGTAGCCATCTCAGGACAACTTTCCTGACTTGATTCTATCCTCCATCATGTGTGTCCTGGGTATGGAAATCAGGTCCCTAGGAATGCAGAGCTATAACACTAATCCTTATGGTTTTGCTGTTGTTTTGTTTGGTTTGGTTTGGTTTTTCTTGTTTTTTTTTTTTTGTTTTTTACAGATTTTTATTTGTTATTTGGAAATACAGTTTGACATTCTTTGTGAACACTCTTGGTTTCCTGTAATTTTTTTCTCTTTGTTTGTTTGTTTTTAGTTTGTCAAGACAGGGTTTCTTTGTGTAGCCATGGCTGTCTTGGACTCACTTAGCCGACCCTACTGGCCTCGAACTCACAGACATCTGCCTCCTTGAGTGCTGGGATTACAGGTGTGTGCCACCAGGCCATGCCTGGAATTCCTTTCTTAGTTTAAATTCCTTTAGCTTTTTGAGAACATTTATAACAGAAGTATTAAAATCTTAGTTTATCAATCCCAACACCTGGCTGACTTCTCTCTTTTGCTTAAATCAATTTTTATTTTATTTATGTAGAGTTTGTGCATATGTTTTCACATGTACATTTAAGCAGCTGGGCAGAGGTCAACATTGAGTGTCTTTAGCACTTTCCACATTATTGTAAATTTTGTTTTAGATTGTTTTGTATCATTTCAGTGTATTTGTGTACATGCAGGTGCCTGCAGAGGCAGAGTTTCTTATTGACCTGGAGCTGGAGTTACAGGTACTTGTGAGCCATCTGGTGAGGAAGGAATCACCCTGAGTCCTCTGGAAAAGCCCTGCACTCTCCCAACTGCTGAGTCATCCGTCTCTCCAGACTCTTACCTGTTATTTTAAATTGTGTTTCTACCTGTGTGCCTGGTGTGGGTGTGCACACGAGTGTGGCTGGCTGTAGGTCCAGAAGAGAGTCTCAGATCCCATGGTATTGTGAGCAGCCCCTTGTGGGTGCTGGGAATCAAGCTTAGGTCTTCTGCAAGAGCAATTTGCACTCCTTAGAGCTACTCCTACCTTAGGCTCTGTCTCTAAACCACAACCCACAGTTACAGCTAACTGACTAGCTAGCAAGCCCTGTGTCAGGCATTGCTTTTACATCTATGTCAGAGGTCAAAGTCAGATCTCCATGCATTTACTTTAATACCCTGCTATGTAGAGTCTTTCCAAGTCCCTCTGTGGTAGGCTCCTCTCCTGCTCCCTGTTTTCT
This sequence comes from Meriones unguiculatus, assembly GCF_030254825.1. Lineage (NCBI taxonomy): Eukaryota > Metazoa > Chordata > Mammalia > Rodentia > Muridae > Meriones > Meriones unguiculatus. The sequence goes on along the minus strand of NC_083369.1, from coordinate 76,780,307 downwards.
CCCTCTTCTGATGTCCATCCCGTTTGCTTTTCTGAGTGAGGATTGTACATCTTGTCCAGGTTCCTCCTTCTTGATTAGCTTCTTTCCTGTCCAGATTTTAGTATGTTTATCTTATATTATATGTCTAATATCCACTTATAAATGAGTATATATCATACGTGTCTTTCTGCTTCTGGGTTACCTCTCTCAGGATGATCTTTTCTAGTTCCCAACATTTGCCTGTAAATTTCATGATTTCCTTGTTTTTAATTGCTGAGTAGTATTCCACTGTGAAAATGTACCACAATTTCTGTATCCATTCATTAACTGAGGGATATCTGGTTTGTTTCCAGATTCTGACTATTATGAATAAAGATGCTATGAACATGGTTGAGCAAAAATCAACAACAGAGGCTCTGAGATTAACAATCAATACATTGAACCTCATGAAACTGAAAAGCTTTTATAAAGCAAAGGACACTGTCATCAAAACACAATGGCAGCCTACAGATTTGGAAAGAATCTTCACCAACCCTATATCTGACCCTAATATCCAGAATATATAAAGAATTAAAGAATTTAAATAGCAACAAATCAAGTAATCCAATTTAAAAATGGGGTACAGAGTTAAGCAGACATTTCTCAACAGAGGAACATCAAATGACAGAGAGACACTTAAGGAATTGTTCAACGTCCTTAGTAATCAGGGTAATGCAAATCAAAATAACCCTGAGATTTCACCTTACACCCATCAGAATGGCTAAGATCAAAAACTCAAGTGTCAACACATGCTGGAGAGGATGTGGAGAAAGAGGAAACCTACTCCATTAGTGGTGGGAATATTAACTTATACAACCACTTTGGAAAGCAATCTGGTGCTCTCTCAGACAATTAAGAATAGTGCTACCTCAAGATCCAGCTATACCACTCCTAGGCATATATCCAAAAGATGCTCAAGTATACAACAAGGACATTTGCTCAACCATGTTCATAGCAGCTTTATTTGTAATAGCCTGAACCTGGAAACAACCTAGATGTCCCTCAACGGAGGAATGGATACAGAAATTGTGGTACATTTGCACAATGGAATACTACTCGGCAAATAAAAACAAACAAATCATTAAATTTGCAGGCAAATGGTGGGATCTAAAAATGATCATCTTGAGTGAGGTATCCCTTGAGCATAAAGACACAGATGGTATATACTCATTTATTGGATGTTAGACATATAATATAAGATAATCATACTAAAATCTGGACACCTAAGGAAGCTAATCAAGAAGGAGGACCTTGATAAGATGCTCAATCTTCACTCAAAAAGGCAAACGAGATGGATATCAGAAGAAGGATAAAACAGGGAACAGGACAGGAGCCTATCACAGAGGGCTTTAAAAGATTCTACCCTTCAGGGTATCAAAACATATGCTGTGATTCATAGCTAAATTTTTGCAGAGTGCGGGGAATATTATGGAAGAAAGGGGAGATAGAAAGACCTGGAGGGAAAAGAAGCTCCACAAGGAGAGCAACAGAACCAAGAAATCTGGGCCCAGGGTCTTTTCTGGGACTGATACTCAAAAAAAGGACCATGCATGGAGATACCCTAGAACTCCTGCACAGAAGTAGCCCATGGCAGCTCAGTGTCCAAGAGGATTTCTCAATAATGGGAACAGGGACTGTCTCTGACATGAACTCAGTGGCTGGCTCTTTGATCACCTCCATCTGATGGGGGGAACAGCCTTACCAGTGCACAGAGTAAGACTAAGAATTCAGTCCTGATGAGACCTGATTGACTAGGATCAGATAACACCCATGTATGCTAACATTCTCCTAAGACACACAAAACAAATATATTGAGAATTTACCTCTTTATTGCAAATACAAGCACTGACGAAATAAGTGTGTGGTAACAGGGTTTTGGCAGCATAAAAAAAATCTCATCTGCATGTGGTTCCTGAGGAAGGGTGGCTCTCCAGGGCTCCTCCACAGCCTTCAGAAAAGTTCTGGGAAGCAGGAGGAGGACCCCTGAGCATTTACAGCCTCTTATAATTCCTGTATTTTTCTCTCTTCTTCAAAAACCATTTCTGTAATTATTGTAGAAAAGGAACTCATTCACTATGGTAAACCATTAGGATCATAACTGAACTACTTTAAAAAAAAAACAGCAAGAATCTGAAGAATTATATCATCTACTAAAAGATACACTTTGTCCTTTCTTATTTGTAGCAACCAAGTACTTTCCTTTTGGATTTAGGTCCTACTCCACACTTTGAAACACAGACCTGGCACCAATGTTAAGGCAAAGAGCCTGTGGCTAGAAAGATCCTAGGTCTTAGGAGAGAACACATTACTATCACTCTCCTAAATCAGCATAGCATTAAACTGACTCCTCCTCAGGTCCCATATGAAGCAGGTAACTTATGTTTTGACGCTCCATGTTCAGAAAGCCGCTGGAATAGCTTGTAGCTTGCTGTTGGCTTCTGCAGATTCTGAGTTGGAGAGCCCTGCAGTTCCGGAGGTGGAGGTAGAGCTTCTCACCCATGAATCACTCTCTTCCCTGTCCCGGGTCCCATAGTCTACATTAGCATGTATCCAATCATGGGCCAGCATCCTGGCTTTCTGGTTGACATCCTGTTGCTATGGGCTGAGCACCCAAGGTGGAAAAGTGAGAGCTTAAGTGAGCAGGAGGTGTTTGAAGGGAAGGCATGGATGGCCCGTGGGCAAGTAGGGCATAGAAGGAGCCTTCCAATTTGCAATGCAAGGAGTACTTTTGCCCTGGTGAATTATCTTCCTAGGGAAGGAGTGGTGATCGAATACGGGAAACGATTGGTAAGAAATAACAGTAGATCCCCAATAGCTTTGGAGGCTTTGCAGAAATGTGTGGGGATACCTCAACCTTTTTTACTCAGGAGTAAGAAAATATTTCCCCCATAGCTCTGGAGTCCTTGCATAAATGTGTGGGCAATACCTCCTGGTCTAGTGCTCCACACTGGGTCCCTGCTACTTGGCACAGAGCTGACTTTAAGCTAACGTGTTTATCGGGGGGTGGGGTGTGGGGTGGGGGTGGGGGAGACCTTCCTTTTCGCTTTCACAAAAGCGAAGTTAGAGTGTGTTGAGATGAGGAAGTGAGGGGTCTGAGCAGAAGATTAAGTGTAAGTGGCAGGGCCAACAGTCTGATGGGGCAGATCCTGAGTGCTGCCAGGTCTGCATGGATGGGCATGCCCACTGTGTGACTAATTCAAACCCTTCATGGCTATGAGATAGGGTCAAAAGACATCCAGTTCCTATTGAATGTCCCTCTGCACCACTGGGTGCAGAGTTGTATTTAGAAAGTTGTGACAGGAAGTTCTCTGGGTGCCACCCAGAGCCAGAAGAGTGGACACAATAGTACTGTAGCTCACTGGCTGTTTCTTGAAATTGTAAGTGGTGATAACTTAGTCAGGAACTGTTTTAAGAAATTGCAAGAGTAAAAAAAAAATATTTTTTTTAATTTTTTTCTTCAAAATTTATTCATTATATATCCCAGTTGAAGACTCCTCCCTCAACTCCACCAGCCCCACCCTCCCTCCATCTTCCCCTCATCCCCTTCCCCTAGTCCACTGAAAGGTCGAGTTCTCCACTATTGCCATCTGCCCATAGCTTGTTAAGTCTCATCCATCAGGACTGCTTGGATCCTCTTCCTCCATGGTCTGACAAGACTGCATCATAAGGGGTGAGTTATCAGAGAGCAGTCAACTGAGTTCATGATAGAGGCAGCCCCTGCTGTCCTCACTCAAATATCCACACGGAGATGCCAATCAGCCACATCTGAACAGGGGTCTAGGTCCTCTCCATGCATAGTCCTCCACTGGTGCATCAGTCTCTGCTGGACCCCATGGGCTCAGATGCTTTAGCTTGATTGGTCTCCTTGTGGGGTTTCTGTCCCCTCCATGTCACTCTATCCCCACCTCTCTCTACTTCCATAAGACTCCCTGTGCTCTACCTAAAGTTTGGCCCTGAGTCTCAGCATCTGCTCCTATTCCCTGTTGAGTGGAGCCTTTCAGAGGACCCTCTACAGTAGGCTCTCATCATGTTACCTCTCTTCCACTGCTTCTGGTGTCTATCCTGTTTGCCATTCTGAATGAGATTTAAGCATCTTCCCTAAGGTCCTCCTTAGCGTTTAGTTTCTTTAGGTCTGTAGATGGCTGTCCTATATTACAAGGCTAATATCAGCTTATGAGTGAGTGTATACCATGCCTGTCTTTTTGTTTCTGGGTTATCGCACTCGGGAAAATCTCTTCTAGTTCCATCCATTTGCCTGCAAATTTCATGATGTCCTTGTTTATAATAGCTGAGTAGTATTCCATTGTGTAGATGTACTACAATTTCTGGATCCATTCATCAGTTGAGGGACATCTAGGTTTTTGTTTTTTTTTTCAGATTCTGGCTATTACAAATAAAACTACTATGAGTATAGTTGAGCAAATGTTCTTATTGAATGTGGAGCATCTTTTGGGTATATGCCCAGGAGTGGTATAGCTGGAACTTGAGGTACTGCTATTCCCAATTTTCTGAGAAAGCACTACAAATTTTTCCTAAGTGGTTGTAAAGTTTACACTCCCACCAGCAACGGAGGAGGGTTCCCTTTTCTCTACATCCACACCAGCATGTGTTTTCACTTGAGATTTTTATCTTAAGCATTCTGATTGCTATAAGATAAAATCAAAGAGTTGTTTTGATTTACATTTCCCTGATGACTAAGGATGTTGAGCATTTCTTTAAGTGTTTCTCTACCATTCGACATTCCTCTGTTGAGAACTCTCTGTTTAACTCTATAACCCCTTTCTTTCTTATCTATTTATTACAATTTATTCACATTGATTCTCAGCTGTAGTACCCTCTCTCATCTCTGCCCAGTCCCTCCCTCCCTCTGTGTTCTCCTCCTATGCCCCTCCTGTAGTCCACTGATAGGGGAGGTCATCCTTCTATCTGACTTAGCCTATTAGGTCTCATAAGGACTGGCTTCATTGTCTTCTTCTGTGGCCTGGTAAGGCTGCCTCCACCTCAGAGGAAGGTGATCAGAGCCAGCCACTGAGTTCATGTCAGAGACATCCCCTGCTCCTCTTACCAGGAAACCCACATGTAGCCATGGGCTACATCTGTGCAGGGATTCTAGGTTATCTCCATGCATGGTCCTTGCTTAGAGTATCAGCCTCTGCAAAGACCCTTGGGCCCAGATTTTTTGATACTGTTGGTCTCCTTGTGGAGCTCATGATCCCTCCAGCTCTTTCTGTCTCCCCCTTCTTCAAAACAATTCTTTGCAGAACTCAAAAGAACAATTCTCAATTTCATATGGAAAAACAAACAAACAAACAAAAAACAGAATTGCTAAAACAATCCTTTACAATAACAGATCTTCTGGAGGTAACTCCATCCTTGATCTCAAGCAGTACTATAGAGCAACAGTAATAAAAACTACATGCTACTGGCAGAGAAACAGGCTGGTGAACCAATGAAATCGAATAGAAGCCCAAGAAATAAACCCACACAACTTACAGACACCTGATTTTTGACAAAGATGCTAAAACCGTACAATGCAAAAAAGATAGCATCTTCAATAAATTGTGCTGGTATAACTGGAAGTCCACATGTAGAAAAATACAAATAGGCCCATATCCATCACCCTGCACAAAATTAAAGTACAAGTTGATCAAAGATCACAACATAAAACCAGAAACACTAAATCTGTTGGAAGAAAAAGTGAGGAAGAGCCTTGAACTCATTGGCACAGGAGACAATTTCCTGAACAGAACACCAACAGCCCAGGCTCTAAGATCCACAATTAATAAATGGGACTTCATGAAACTGAAAAGCTTTTGTAAAGCAGAGGACACTGTGAGCAGAACAAAATGACAGCCTTCAGACTGGGAAAATGTCTTCACCAACCCTACGTCCAATAGAGAACTAATATCCAGAATATATAAAGAACTCAAGAAATTAGACACCAACAAACCAAATAATCCAGTTAAAAAATGGGGTACAGAGCTAAGCAGAGAATTCTCAATAGAAAAATATTTTAAGCATTAGTCTGTTTCTGAAACCTTGAGGAGAGGATAATTTAGAAATATAACTTTTAAAATGTCAGTTAGCTCCTCAAGGGGAGAAAATTTTGCTAGCAGTAAGAGGCAAGAGAAAGGTGCTTCTTTCTGGTCTGGATGAGAGGATTCTTCTGTTCTCTTTGAAGCAGCAGGACCTCTGGAAAAGCGGCTGCCAATGCCCTATAGTTTCCACAAATTGGATGACAGTAAATGAACCCGGAAATTGTCTAAATGAATGCACTTTGTTGTTTCCCAAGAAAACTGAGAGTAGTTTCTTGGAAAGTTTCTCCCAGAGTTCATCTGGGTATGAAATCCCAATGCGGCTAGACCAAGGTCTGTCTGGATAAATGCTGTCTTTCTGGATTGTCCTTGTCCCTCTTAAACATCTGTACTGCAATATGGTCAGGGTGAAGATGAAGACGTCATAACAAGGGAAAAGAGAATGTAAGGGTCAGTGCAAACCTACTGCATCACTTGACAAGCTTTTGTGATACTAAAAGCCTATGGATGGTCACTCGGTGATGTCACCCACAGGAGACCTTGTCATTCTGTTTAAAGGGCATTTCCTTGATGACTGCCACACATACTGAACTACTCCACAAGACACATGAGGCAAATAAACTGAGAATCTATTTATTTCAAACACAAGTGCTTAGGGATAAAGATGTAATAACATGTTGGTAGAGAAAATATGCAACTGCAAGCAGCTCCTGGTCAGGGGCATCACACCAGGGCTCCTGCACGATCTCAGAGAGAGCTGGAGTCGGTCCCAGGAGGATCACCACCACTAGGCTCTGGCTGATTCTGCCCTCTCCACATCTGCTCTCTTCTCTTCCTAAACCATCTCTATAAGGAGAGGAAGACAGATTTATTTGGGATAGTAATTGGGATTAATCACAAAGTATTCAGTTAGTTAATTACTCAATTAAATATTTAGTCAAAAAACACATGGTGTCCCATTAGTTAACTGCAATAATTTATATTAATATAATTTAAGTATTATATGTCACAGAAGATCCTGGGTTCTCAGTCCTCTAATTCTGTGAGGGGCCAAGGGCTAGCACAGGGTCCAGCTCATGTCTAGAATGGGGGGGGACTGGCTTCTGTCCCCAACACTGCAAAACAGTCGCTGGACAAATGTGCAAACATTGCATGCTTTAATTCTCTCTGTATACCATACCATACCATACCATACCACACCACACCACACCACACCACACCACACCACACCACACCATACCATACCATACCATACCATACCATACCACACCACACCACACCACACCATACCATACCACACCACACCACACCATACCATACCATACCATACCATACCACACCACATCCCACCACACCATACCATACCATACCACACCACACCACACCACACCATACTATACCATACCACACCACACCACACCACACCACACCATACCATACCATACCATACCATACCATACCATACCATACCATACCACACCATAGCGTACCATACCATAGTCTGGAGGACATTAGCAGAATTTTCAGGCAGACGCACTGGCACTCTACAGAGAACTATAATGCCACATTATCTGTGTGGCTTCACTTGGCATGTCAAAACAGCAGGAGGGCGAGGCATGTGGACTCTATGCTTTCCCTATTCCCATCAGTCTCTTCCTAACCATCAGCTCTATGGGAGCTGAGTTCTACCTGTGAACTAACCACATACTCAAACTGACCCTGTAAGTTATGTGCCACGGTACTTGTGCCCATGCTGCATAGCGAGCCTTCTAATTCCATTTTCTATGCACACAGACCACAGGCTTCAAAATCACTTTGAAGCAGCTGCATAGATGACCCAAGGATTAAGAGCATTTGCTGTTCTTGAGGACCTGAACTCATTTCCCAGCACTTATGCCTCATGGCTCACAGTCACTTGTAACTCCAGTTATGGGGTAACAAATATAGGTGTGTGTCACACACACATCTGGCAAACACACACACACACACACACACACTTTCAAAGAAATCTGTCTTAAAGAGTCATTTTGGGACATGGTGAGACAAACACAACAGTACAACCTCAGTCACAGGGCAAACATGTCCTAGACCTGAGGGAGCATTCGAGAGGCCATGTTGTCAAACGGCTTTCTGTTGCTTACTCACCTGCAGTTTGTCCTCCGTCACACCCATTAATAATGCCAGATGTTTCCTCAGAGAAAAATGGTCAGCGTTTGGCATCACAGATGAAGTAAAGCATATAAAGGACTCTTTAAGTTTAAGTTTGTCTCAATTTCCTACCCTCTAAAACAGTCAATTTCTACAGGCCAGTTTAATACTTCAGCAAGGTGCTATCAATAGACATAAACCCTAAGCACATATCTAACATGCAATTTAAAACATTAATATAGACAGCAAAAGCCTCTAAAGAAATGCTCCCAACACAGAGTATGGGGGAGCACAAGACGGCCTCCAGATAAAACACAATACAAAAGAAGAGCTACAAACACACACACACGCACATGATGAACCCTTGTGAGGATGTTTGCCATGGTGGAAGGATAAACACAAATAATAGAAGATGGATTCTTGGAAATTACCTGAGGATACCTAACGTTCAGTTTATACATAAGGATGTCCAACATGGTTATCATCATGATGAAAAGATGATGTTACATTTGCCTCATTTACCCACAAATTAGACTTTGGTATTATCTCTACTTCAGTCTATAGTGTGTTCTGTATCTGAGGTAAGTAGACTTGTTTGTTGCATCTCCCCAGGAAAAAATTATCACACAACATGGGGGTCAAAAAAGAAAATGTGAGGGGTGACTGTACCTGAGAAACATAGTAGCAGGGGTCATAGAGACTGAAGAGACCACCGTTTAAGTAGACTGGACTCCTAGTGGAGGGGGAGGATCACCAGCCCACCCACAAAAACTTTGACCCAAAATATACGCTGCCTACAAGATGTGCAGAGATAGAGCAGAGATTTGAGGAATGCCCAACCAATGCCTGGCCTAACCTGAGAGCTACCCCGTGGGAGACAGCCAATCCCTGACACTACTAAGGATATTCTGCTATGCTTGCAGACAGGAGCCTAGCATAGCTGTCCTCTGAGAGGCTCCACCTAGCAGTGGATCAACAGATGATGAGACTCACAGCCAAACGTTGGGCAGAGCACAGGGAGTCTTGTGGAAGAATGGGGAAAGAATAGAAGGACCAAGAGGAGATAGGAGCTCCATAAGGAGACCAACAGAAAAACCAACTAACCTGGGCCCAGGAGGACTTACAGAGACTGAAGCACCAACCAAAGTCCATGTATGGGCTCAACCTAGTTCACAGCTGATGGGTAGCTGAGCCAACATGTGAGACTCCTAAAAAGGAGAGTGGGGTCTGTCTCTGAAATGAACTCTGTTGCCTGCTTTTCAATCACTTCTCCCTGGCAGGGCGACCTCGACAGGCCACAGGGGAAGAAGATGCACTAAGTCCTAATACGACTTAATGTGCTGGTCTAAGTTGGTAGCAGACAGGCTCCCGCTATCTGAGGAGTAAGGGAGGGGGGATAGGGAGGAGTGAAAGAGAGGATAGGAATGGGAGGAGAGGAAGGATGGAGCTACAATCAGGATGTAAAGCGAATAAATTACTTAAAAAATAATATTTAGGTTTGAAAACTTTAAAAAAAAGTGTGAGTCAGTTCAAGCATACCATGACATATTTGGTAGCTTAAGGCTATACAATGCCTATTGATGGTAAACCAGCATTGTTACATCATGGAAGCAGAACTTGCCTTTCTGTTTAAATATTTCCTTAATAGGGAACCCTCCTCTGTTGTTAGTGGGAATGTAACCTTGTACAACCACTTTGGAAATCAATCTGGCGCTTTCTTGGAAAATTAGGACTAGTGCTGTCTCAAGATCCAGCTATACCACTCCTGGACATGTAGCCAAAAGATGCCCCATCATTCAATAAGGACATTTGTTCAACTATGTTCATATCAGCTTTATTTGTAATAGTCAGAATCTGGAACCAACCTAGATGTCCCTCAACTGAGAAATGGATACAGAAAGTGTGGTACATTTACACAATGGAATACTACTCAGCAATTAAAAACAAGGAAATCATGAAATTTGCAAATGGTAGGAACTAGAAAAGATCATCTTGAGTGAGGTATCCCAAAAGCAGAAAGACACATATGATATATACTCACTTATAAGTGGCTATTAGACATATAATAAAGAAAAAACATACTAAAATCTATAATCCAAAAGAAGCTAAACAACAAGGAGGACCCTAGGGAAGATGCTTAATCCTCATTCAGAAGGGCAAACAGGATAGACATCAGAAGTAGGAGAAGACAAGGAACAGGGCAGGAGCCTTCAACAGAGGACCTCTGAAAGACTCTACCCACCAGGGTATCGAAGGAGATACTGAGACTCATAGCCAAACTTTGGGCAGAGTGCCGGAATCCTTATGGAAGAAGAGGGAGATAGAAAGACCTGGAGTAGTCAGGATCTCCATAAGGAGAACAACAGAGCCAAAATACCTGTGTCTGGGGGGGCATTCAGGGACCAATACTCCAACAAAGGACCATGCATGCAGAGGACCTAGACCCCCTGTTCAAAGGAAGCCCATTGGCTGCTCAATTTCCAAGTGGGTACCCTAGTAAGGGGTACAGGGGCTGTCTATGACATGAACTCAGTGGCAGCATCTCTGATCAGCTCCCCCTGGAGGGTGCAGCCTTACCAGGCCACAGAGGAAGATGATGCAACCAGCCTTAATGAGACCTGATAAGCTAGGGTCAGATTGAAGTGGAGGAGGTCCTCCCCTATCAGGAGACTAGGGAAAGGTCATACGGGGAGAAGAGGAAGGGTGGATGGGACTGGGAGGAAATGAAGGAGGAGGCTGCAGCACAGATGCAAAGTGAATAAATTGTAATAAATAAATATATAATTAAAATTAAATTTAAAAATATTTCCTTAATAACTAATTTAGATAGCTATTTTACTAATCCAGAAGACACATGGAGCAGAAAACCTGAGAATCCCCTTCTTTATTGTGAATACAAGTGCCAAGCAGATAAGAGTGTAATAACAAGGTGTTGTTGGGATCAGGTAACATCATTTGCATCTGGCTTCTGGGTAAGAGTAGCAAACTAGGGCTCCTTCAAAATCTTCAGGGAAATTGGGTCTGGGTAGCACAAGGAGCCCTCTGCATGTTTATAGCTTCTGTTGTTTCATATACTTAGCTCTCCTCCTCTTAAACCAACTCTACAATGAAAGGCAGAAAGAGCTTGGTTAATTGTACATTTAGAATCATAGCCAAAATGACATAATGTAAGTTCATTTGCCAGTGAGATTTTACGTTCCACAGAAGAACTTTCTTCCTTATTGTTTTAATATTGTGGTGGGCTGAAGGTAGCGCACAGAATTCAGTTCTTGTCTTGAATTTGTGAGGTCCTAGATCCTATACCAAGGGCGGAAAAATATCCCAATCTATCAAGAATCCTTTTCGGGAGCATATATTGCACCCTGTCCTACATAAAATCCTTCTTGAATATGAGGTGTATGGCAGGCTCTGGATAGACATAGGACCTTGCCTCTCCTCTCCAATATAAATACTGGTTTCTTAACACAGCTCTTAAGATGTTTACAAAACAGAATAGTGAGAAGTATTTGGAGAGCCTTGTGGAGATATTCATGTCCAAAGGGTTGAGAGTAGATCCCTAGAGCATACTAGGTGAAAGGACCTCAAAGTCAGGACAAGATACCCCAAGTCCAAGTTCTCAGCATAATGGAGATTTATTTGCCCCAGAGGGACAGAGGTCAGGGAATAAGAGACAAAGACAAGATATAGAGAATGAGGGAGAAGGGGAAGGGGGCAAGGGAGCCAAGGAAGGGGCATTTGCCCAAGAGAGACAAAAGACTACCTCAGGATACAGAGGAGAGAGACGTGTCCCATACTCGTAAGAGTAAAAGAGAAAGGCTTGTGTTGGGATGTGTTGGTTTGTTTTAATTGGGCATGTTAATTAGGTGAGCCTGAGAGACCAAAAGATTAAAAATCAGCTATTAATTAAGGCCTGAACTAGGTGGGTGGAGAAGTCTAGTAATGCCCTGAGGGGAAGGACCACCTTACTGCATTCTTTCTCCACCCACTAGAGATACAGTTGCTAGGAAACTGGCCCATCCCCCTAGGGAAGGATACCAGGTCATGGTCTGGGGACCTCCTATAGCCAATCAGTTCAAAATGTAGCATTTTGACCAATAGATACTTGCCAGGCAGTAATTGCCCCTGACTTGGGCATGCTGGGATGGGCCAGAATCTTTAAATCACCTAACTAACCTACCTGAGCGCGGTGGTTGGCTCCCACAGCTTCGGCAGTGGGGGGTATGGGCCCAAGCTGCAGCTTGTAATTTACAATAAAAAGAACCTCATGTATTTACAGCGGAGTCTGTTTATTCCTGGTCTTTTGGGGTTCGTGAACTGGGCAGAACAAACCAAAAGATTGCCTTTGATTGCTGGACTATAATACTTGAATAGCTGGACCTTGGTGGTCAGCCTTAGGGGGAGGAAGGGGGCCAAATAAGGGAATGGACCTTGGAAGCTAGATTTAGTAATGCAATATAATGTTATTTAGTAAGGAAGAGGGAATGGGGGAAGGGTAAGGCCTCCCAAAATCAGGTTTGACATGTTCCAGCCGACTAAAGCCCTTTTGCTAGGTAAACTGACAAAACAGCTCAGCAACCTGTAGTTTCTTGGTTCCCTGGGGGCCTCAATGCCTGAGAAAGCAGATGCCTTAGCTTGCATCTTTGAGTTAAGAGTGGCGTCTGGTGATCCTGGCCTGTGGCATTGGGATGCAGTCTTGGAAGGGCAGCTGTGTTGCTCTGCTGATCCAGAAACACCTTTATCTGATGACCTGCAGGGCCTTCAATCACCGCACTCGGGGGAGGGCACAGAGCACAGCTAATGGTGTCATCTGGCATGCTCTCTAACTTACTCTTTCCTTTTTACCAAAATGTCACTGGTAAAGAATGTACTTTTCTACAGAGCAGTGGTTTCTCAACCTGTGAGTCGTGACCCTTTAGCAGGAGTTACCTAAGACCTAAGAGAAAATAGGCATTTATGTTACACTTCATAACAGTAACAAATTTACGGTTATAAAACAGCAACAAAATATTTCCACAGTTGGGGGAGGTCACCACACTGTATTAAAGGGTTGCAGTATTAGAAAAGTTCAGAACCACTGTTAAGAACTCAAATAATCTGCATTGTAACCTAAATCCTAGAGATGAGTTACTACCTACTGAATAGACGAGAAAGTCTTCAGATTTCACCTGAGCTTGTAGCTAAACCTGAGAATTATTCCCTACTTTTCAAGTTACAGAAAACATAGCTACTCCTAATAGCATCATACAAATTGAGGGGGGAGAAAAACAGAAACAAAAGAACCTTTCACATGATAAAAATTGCTCCAGAAAATATTCAAGAATGCTTTCTCTGGTCAGTGGATGATTGTGCCATTTTCTTTTTTAGTTTGCCTCTTAGTTTTTGTTTGTTTGTTTTGTTTTTAGCAAATTTGCCAAATTTGCACTGTAATGTAAGAGTGTAATGCTATAATTCATCCTCTGCCTTGGCATTCTTTTTCAGATACTGACAGGTCTCCTACTGGGACATTGTCTATGAGTCCCAAAGTAGCTGATTAACAGGTCTCATATAAGAAGTGAGCCAGTGTCAAAAGGGTGTCACATTCTGCATCCTAATGTGTGCCTCCTGTCTGTGAGTCAGAGAGCCTGATTGCAGACTCTTGCTGCAGACTGCCTTATAGTAGTAAAAGTAGACACACCCTTTTCTGCCTTAGGGCCTCTGATCCTCTTAAAGACTTTGTCTTGCTATCTGGCTCTAATTCTGGTGCCTGAAGTCTCCTCGGTGTCTCTGCCACACTACTTTACCTTTGTAAGTTTCTCAGTGACATTAATTACTTCTAAGTATATTTATTAACCCCTAGTAATGCATCCCAGTGTCATCTTGAGCCGCCAGTGCACCATCCAAAACTCACCTCTGTCACCTCTGTGTGCAGGTGCCTGAGGAGCCACCTGAAATGGGTGCTGGGAATAAAACTTAGATCCTTATAAAAAGCAGCAAGTACTCTTAACCACTGAGCCATCGCTCCAGCCCTGTTAGCCATTTTATTTTATTTTAAGTCAGGTGGTGGTGGCACATGCCTTTAATTCCAGCACTAGGGAGACAGAGGCAGGTGAATTCCTATGAGTTTGAGGACAGCTTGGTCTATAGAATGAGTTCCAGGATAGCCAGGGCTACACACAGAGAAACGATGTCTCAAAAAATAAATAAATAAATAAAAGTAAAAGATAGAAAGATAGAAAAAAAGTTACCTGGAAAGAGGGGACCTGAGCTGAGGAGTTGCCTCCATCATACATGCACTCCAGTGGGGCGTTTTCTTAATTAGTGATTCATGTGGGAGGCCTGAGGACCCAGCCCATTGTGGGTGGTGCCACTCCTGGGCTGGTGGTCCTGGGTTCTATAACAAAGCAGGCTGAGCAAGCCACGGGGAGCAAGTCAGTAAACAGCACCCCTCTATGCCTTCTGCATTAGCTCCTATCTCAAGGTTCCTGCCTTGGCTTCCCCAGAGGATGGACAGTAACTCGGAAGCCAAGGAAGTCAACCCTTTCCTCCTCCAAATTGCTTTTGGTCTGAGTTTTATTACAGCACCAGAAAGCAAACTAGACTGATCACTTGAGAACCGTTCCAGCTTAGAATACCACAAAATTTGGATATTTGGTCAAAGAAGTATGATAGCAACAGACCTTATGTAGAGGGTATGTGTGAATACTTCACAAGGTGACACCCTTTGTATTAAGCTTAATTTAGCTAAGCTTCACCACAAGGTGGCGCCTGCTGTGGGCCCTGGCTTTCTGGAGTTGGAAGACACACAATAGAGTTGGGTTTCTTACAGGTGTCCCTTTCTAATTTGTTAGCAGTTTCATTCCCTTCAACTTCTATTTGAAGCCGAGATTCAGCAGTTAACCCCGGGAGATTGGGAAAGGTGCCCACTTCTCTCACATAAGGCTTCAGTGTGAGCTGGAAAATCTACAGGCAGCATACCCAGGAATAGATTGCTATGAAGAGAAACTGGCCAGGAGTGTATCTGAAGAAACTAATTGTTCCTACTGCAAATTCTTATCTTTTCAATTAAGAAAAGATTTTCCTCTTTCTGCATTGGAAGTCTCGAAATGTCTTTGGCAACGGGAGCACACATTTCTGAGATGATTTAGGAATGCTTAAATCCACTAGCAGCACCTTCTGCCTCTTTTTGAGTACAAGTACTTCAATTTTATTGTTAGGTTCACACTTCCGCTTTAAATGTTTTTGCTTTACATTTTAATTTAGTTTGTCTGTGTGCATGCATGTGTGCCTGTGTATGTGTGTGTTTTTATTTATTTATTTATTTATTTTTGAGACAGGGTTCCTCTGTGTAGCCTTGGTTGTCCTGGACTCATTTTGTAGACTAGGCTGGCCTCGAACTCACAGAAAGATCCATGTGCCTCTGTCTCCCAGAGTGCTGGGATTACAGGTGTGCATCATCGCTCCCGTTTTGTTTTTATTTTCTTGAGACAGGGCCTCACTATGTAACCTTGACCAGCCTGGAACTCACTATGTAGATCAGACTAGCCTTGAACATGTAGGTCTCTGTGTGTTTGTGTGTTTGTGTGTGTGTGTGTGTTCTTGAGTGCAGGACATGCACGTAGAAGTCAGAGGACAACTTACAGGGGAAGATTCTCTTCTATCATGTGATCATGTGGGATAGAACTCAAGTCCTCAGGCTTTGCAGCACATAGCTTCTCGACCCACTCACATTGCCTGCCCTGGAGTGCTTTTTGCTGTTGTTGTTGTTGTTGTTTGGATCAAATTAATCAAGCATTAGCTGAAATAAATCTGTATAATAGGTGCTATCTTCTGGAACACAAGAGATAGTTGGAGTGGAGCCTTAAACTCCACACTATGGTGGGGGGGGTGGCTGGAGAGATGGCTCAGTAATTAAGAGAACTGGCTGTTCTTTCAGAGGACGGGTTTGATTCCCAAAACCCATATGGTGGATCACAGTGGTCTATAACTCCAGTTTCAGAGGATCTGATCTCCTCTTCTGGCTTCCAAGGACAATGCATGTGCATGGTACACAGACATACATGCAGGCAAAACACCTATTCATGTAAAATAAACATAACAAATCTTTTAAGAGCTTCCATACTTCTCATCAAAATTCTACTATATACTTGTGTGTGTGTGTGTGTGTGTGTGTGTGTGTGTGTGTGTTTCCATCACAGTTTGATGTCAGGTGGTTTTCTCTATTGCTCTCCACCATGAACAGCACATAAACTACATTCATTTATTATATTGTGCTGAGGATGGGGTGGCTTGTCATCGTGCTCATGTAATGGTCAGAGGACAACCTGTGGGAGCTGCTGCTTTTCCTCCACCACAGGGACTGGGACATCCAATTCATGTCATCGGGCTTGACTGAAGGCCCCTTTACCTTCTGAGCCATCTTGCTGGTCCTCTTCATCCTTTGAAAATCTACATTATTTTTGTTTTTTACTGTGGGAGGGGGCAGGCTAAAACACTAATCTCCATCTTTTAAAAACATTTACTTCTGTGTATGTGCGTATTTGTGTGTTTATGTTTCTGTGGCATATATATGTAGGAGTGCTGTGTAAAGGTCTGTGCACAGGCATGCCAGAAGAGGGCACCCTGAGACTGAAGTAACAGGCAATTGTGAACTGCCCAACATGGGTCTTCTGGAAGAGTAGTAAACACCCTTAACTGCTGTCTTGTTTTTGAGGCAGGGTATCTCTTGTTTGTTGTTCTGTGTACTCTGGTTTAGCTGGTCCCCGAGCTTCCAGAGGATTCCTCTGTCTCCACCTCCCATTTCATTATAGGACTGTCGGAATTCACACAGCACTGTTTTCTCAAGAGCTGCAGTGATTGAAACTCAAGTCATCAGGCTTGAATTGCAACCACTTCTAGCCACTGGGCCATTCCCCAGTGCTTTATTCTTCACCTTATTTTTGGAGACAGGGTCTCTCCATGCACTGGAAACTCATCGTTTTGTCTAGGCTGACTGGCCAATGAGTTCCCACAAAGCTGGGGGATGTGTAATCATGCGCAGCTTTTTATATCTCAGTGCTTGGGATTTGAACTCAGGTCCTTAAGCCTTCACAGCACTGAAACATGTTGGCCCATGCTCTATTTATTTCTATAACATTTCTTCCTCCTTTGCCTTGCATGGTTGTACACTCTGCTTTTCCCTACAATAGCCCCTTTGCTTTCCTATTTAACTGTTTCTTCTTTTCATCTCTTAAGTGTTATTTTCTATGTGTTCTCAACCTTCCTTTCTTGTAAACTACTCATGTATCTCAGTTACGTGTACTCTTCACTACAGAACTGATCCTATTCTATCATGTGAGTTCAGAGGGCTCATGAGACAATTCAGCAGTTAAAAGCACCTACTATTTATGCAGAGAACCCACATATGAACTCATCGGTGCCCTTAATTCCAGTTTCAGGAGATCTAGTGCCCTCTTATAGCTTTCAAAGGGGCAGTATAGACTTATGATACCCATACACACACACACACACACACACACGCACACACACAATCTAAGTGACTTCATGTCTGTGAACTCCTAGGCTGGGTTTCAATTCTTCCCCGCCACCCCCCGCCCTTGGGCATTCCAGGCAGATGCTTATTCACTGAACCATATTCCCCCAGTCCCAGGATTGGGTTCTTATTTTCCCCTTTACATTTTATTTACTTCATTCTCTATGTGTACTTGAAGAGCAGAGGACAATCTCTGAGAGTCAACTGTGTCCCTTCACTATGTGGGTCCAATTCAGTGGTCAGGTTTGGCAGCAGGTGCTTCCACCCACTGCGCCAAGTCACCAACCTAAGAGATTAAGTTAATTCTGAGATCAACCCAGTATACTCTTTTCCCATACTCACATTAGTTACTCTCTAAACAGCTCTATGAATTTTCAGTCTGTGTCTATTTTATTCATTGCTCTTAGCCCCTACCCTAAACACAGTGCCTAAGAAAGTCTCTTCAAAGAATATCTTTACATGGATTAATAAATACGAATAAAGTCTACTTTAACTCAATTTATACTTTTATCTATTTCCTTATACCAACCCAATTCTAGTTATATCACTAAAATATTGATTAATCGTTTTGGCCTGTCTTCCCTAAGTAATCGTAAACAAATGTATTTGTCGTTCTCATCTCCCCATTACCTACAGAATACAACTTAAAATTCTTCAGCGTGGATTCAAAGCTTTGATCAAAATTCCTCATCTTAAAACATTTTTTCCTCTTATTAATTTCTTACTATACACCAAGCACTGAACTAGTTCCCAGACGATTGTGAATACAGGGACACTAATTTTAACAAGGTGTGATTAGTCCTATTTGAGACTATGAGAACAGGGATAGTTTCAGATTATGGATTACAAAACATTGGGCTTTTTGCCATCTCCAAGTTCACAAATTCATTTAAGTGCAATATCCTATTCAGTGGTCACCTGCATATTCCAAGCACTTGACAGCCACATGAGGATAGTATCTATCATATTAGACAGCTCAACAAAGAGCACATCCATCATCTGTGGAAACAGGGGTTACCTATAGGTGCTTCAAAGTGAGCATGGATGATGCTTTTCCAAAGATTGCAAGAAACATTCTCAAAGAGATCAAGGACTGACTCAAGACCTCCAAATGTGCATTTTAAAACAGTACTTGCTTCCAAACCATAAAGCATTAAAACAATTTCCAAACTATTAAGTACTATAGAAATGTGATATAATAAATAGGTTCAGCTCTTAATTTCATCACAACTTTGATTCCCTCGAGTAAATCGTAGCTTTTTTCAAGAACTTCTCCCAGCCACATAACTTATGCCATAGGGCTCTGAAAATACCAGTGGAATATTTATTTCAGGGTTAAAAGTACAAATAAATACCTGTCTTGAAGCTTTTCACCCAGGGCCCTACTCCATCGCCTGCCTTCTCTGCTACTTCCCTTAAAAAAAGAAAGATTCCAAAAGATTTTAAGAAACAATAAAATATTTATTTTGAGACTGAGAATTATGAAAAATCTAAATAATGGAAACTGGACTCTCCTTGGGGTCTTCTAAGAAATCAGAAGCACCACCCTCCACTTCAGCTCTATGCTTTCCCAGTTTAACAATCAATTCTTTCACTGGACTGAAGACACCATTGGTCTGCTGGTTAGAGAGAGCAGTGCAAGGTGGTATAGAAATGCTGCAATGCACAGCTCTCACAAAAATTAATGCCTACACTTGGTGACTACTGGGTTTTGGAAGGTCTGGCGACAGATGCACATCCACTTGAATGGTATTTCCTCATCATCACTTTCCACTTCGTAGTTTTCATCCTCATAGACACCGTAGCGACCCTCAACAAGCTCACATTCGACCTGCAACCAGTGCTCGTAATCTGAACGGTCATGAAGGAATTTGCAGCTGTCCCCGAAACCGCAGAATCCAGTCTCCTGGTAGTCCTTACAGATGTCCCACTGCACAGTAGCATGTAGATGCTCGGAGCCCTTCTTCACCATCCCGCAGGAGGCATTGCCCATGGATGTATCCTTGGGCTTCACGTATTTCTGATAATTATTGATTCCCCGATAGATCTTGTTGTCTTCTTTGCCCCTCAGCTCCTCCCACTCTGGCTCCGTTCAAAGATGGACTGTGCATCTCGCTCCTTCTCAGTCCAGTTCCTAGACAGCGGTCACACCCATATTCTTGGGTCCCACGGGTTTTGCCCAATGGGTAGACTTGTAGACCATGCTGTGACCTTCCAAGCCACCTTAGTTCGCCTTCTGTTTACCGCTGCCACACATCTTTTGAATCAACGCATTGTGGGTCGCCTGCTTCTTCTCCGGGCAGACCACAGCGCTGCCTTCGTCACTGCTGCTGCCGCTGTCCCCCGACCCCGCATCACAGAGCTGTCGCTTTCGGCGGCCCGCAACTGCTCCTTTCTGCCTAGGCTTTTTGTAGAGGAAAGTACACACCTGACCGGTCGAATTCCCTGGAGAAAGTTGCTCCGCCATTAGATATCACCAAGCTCTGAAACTGCCACGGCGTACGGGGCCGCTTTGCTTTGTCTGTCACGCTTTGTGGTCTCGGCGGCAGTGAATCAGACCGGAGGGCAAGGAACAGCACAGAAAACAATGCCTGGGAACGGTTGCCAGGCCAGATTCATCAGTTACTTTTGAGCCCCTGCAGCCGCCGTCGCTTCCTCCCGAAACGTATGAGGCACCGCCCCTCCCTTGTTCTGCCGGAAATGAGGCAAAGCCGGTCACCTCTGAGGAGCTGGTGACTGTTTGGCGTGTGAGTCACAGTGCAGTGATGTGGTTCGAGATTCTTCCTGGCCTTGCCGTCATGGGGGTGTGCTTGGTCATCCCCGGAGTGTCCACTGCGTACATCCACAGGTTCACCAACGGGGGCAAGGTAAGGCGGCCGAGGGAGACATGGCTGGGCTTTGTGGACCGGAGTTGTTCTAGGGGCGGTGAAATACAGTGGCCTTTTGGATGCGCAGCAGCTCTGTGGAGGTGAGGACATTTAAGTGAGTCCTCCTCTTGGTGTTGCCTGAAAGCGGAGACTTGCGGATTCCACCTTTTACTTTACCAAAATGTAGCTAGTTATTTGTTGAAGAAGAGTGGCCCAAAAGGCAAAATATCTATTCAACAGTTAGAAAAAAAATTAAAGAGAAAAAAAAAAAAAAAAAAAAAAACAGAAAGAAAAAAGGCAGTGGTGGCCCCCCCGCAAGAAAAAGAAAGAGGAAATATAAGAAGTGTGGTTTTATTTAGAAGATGTTGGCTTTGTATTGTTCGTTTCGCTTTTATTTTAATAATGATTCTATTTTTCTAGTAAATCGTTTCTTTTTGCAAAGGCTTATTTTTGTAAAATTGTGTCTGTTGCTCTCAGTATGCATGCATGAAGAATAGAAAAAGGGAATGAATATCCCCTGGACTCTAGTTAAAGGCAGTTATGATACACACACACACACAATAACCCATGTTGATACTGGAAGCCCCCAGAATAACAGGCAGGTGCTCATAACCACTGAGTTTCTCTCTCTTTAACCCCTAGTGCCTCATTTAAGAAATTTTGTTTGATATATGTTTTTACTGGGTCACGCATATTTATAAACTGCATTGTTCTTTATTTGAAGGAAAAAAGGGTTGCCCGACTTCACTACCAGTGGTATTTGATGGAACGAGATAGACGTGTGTCTGGAGTCAATTGTTATCATGTGTCAAGGGTAAGATGACTGAAAGATTGTGGGTTCTGGTAATGCCTTCTCTAAGGTCATACAGTGCTCATTTAATTTGCTTTTTTTTTTTTTTACTAGTGAGGTATATAGTCTTTTATCCATAAAAAAGAATTAATATGGTTTTATGTATGATTGGATTCTGTGAAGCTTATTTTTATAGGTCAAAATAGCCAAGTAGCATTTTAACATTAATCAACTTAATGATATATTTTAATAACTTGTAAGACCATTTTATCTTTATAATTACTTCTAAATTTATTTGTGTATGTGTGCATTTTGAATTTGTGAGTGCAGGTTGCGTGTGGAGGTCAGACAACAATCTGAACGTAGTCAGGTCTCTCCTGCCACCTTGTTGGATCTGGGACTCCAACTCATGTTGCCAAGTCTGCATGCAAGTGCCTCTCACCCTCATAATTCTTCCAGTTTCTTAAATCTCTTTACTTGCTCCTACCTCATGGGCTCCCCACAATGAACCTAGGTAGATTTTGTGTTCCTTTTATGAGAAGACATGGTTATAATGAGTAAAAAGTACTGCTCAGGGGCTCAGTTCTTTGATGTCTCAGAATCAAATCTCATATACATGAAGGTAGATTATCTGCCTTTTAAAAAGTCTATCCCTTGGTGTTCCATGCTTCCATTTATCCTGCTGAAAGGTTTTTTGGTTTTGCTATTGCTTTTGTTTGGAGTCTGGCACTTGTTATATAGGCCTGGCTGGTCTGGAGTCTGCTGTGTAGACTATGGTAGCCTCAAACTCAAAGCAAACTTCCTGTCCTTACCTCCTGCATGCTGGGATTAGCATTACAGATTTGCAACACTATGTGTACTTTAGGAGGTCTTTGAATGTTTATGGGGCAAAATTTTTGGAGTTGGGGTCATTTTACTGAATTTTGACTCTGCTACTACTTGTCTGACTTAAGAAAGTGGTTTTTGTTCTCTTGAGACAGAATCAGGTGATTTCTAACTTCATTGAGTTTCCAAATCATTATGAAAAATTTGAATGAGGAAAATAGAATTTACCTTGTGTTCAAGTGCTATTTTGTGAGACAATTTACTGTTTTGTCCTAATTCATGGAGGGAACTATATATGAGGATTCAGGAAGTGAATAATTGCTTGACTGTAATTCCAGTTAGGATGAAGGAAGGAGCTTTTCATATATAGTAATATGTATGCTGCTGTCAAAAAATGAGGTGTTGCATCCCACAATCCTAACTTTTGGGAGCTGGAGGAAGGAGGATCGGGAGTTCACTTTGTGTTACATAGGAAGTGAGACCTTGACAAAAAAAAAAAAATACAGACATAATGCAGTGTTACACTCCTTTAATCCCAGTGTTTTGGGGGCAGAGGCAAGTGAATGAGTTTGAGTACAACCTGTCTCAGATGTGGCTAGGGGCTGGGGTCATTGTCTAGTGGTCATTCTTTAATGATTATGAAGCCAATTTAGTTTATATTATTGCAGTTAGAGAAATGCAGGATGTGAAACCACTAGTTTTAATAACAGAATGCCAATCTATGATACTGGAAATAGCATGCTACATTTTTATGGGAACAGAATCCTCAGATTCTCTTTTTCAAACTCTTTTACAGGGCCTGGAGAATATTGACTAAGGAAGCATTTTCCTGGCTGCTGAAAAAAAAGTTTTCAGCTATGGTCATCTGTTCCTGCTAGAAGGCTATGCAGCATATTACATACCATGTGCATATTATGTGATGCTTAATAAAAAAAAATTAAATCCAAAGTCTTTTTATGAAGTTAAGTCAGGGTTTAGTAAATATGATTTGATATAGGCAGAGGCATGAAGGTTGAGACAGAAATAGAGGCACTCTGAAGAAACCAAGACACATCTGAGAGTGTGGGTATGAGCTCCTTGAAGAGTCATATGTAGGATTTTGGTAGGTGTCTTAGTTAGGGTTACTGTTGCTGTGATGAAACCTCATGACCAAAGGTAACTTGAAGAGGAAAGGTTTTATTCCACTCACAGTTAGATATAACAGTTCTTCATCCAAACCAGGGCAGGAACCTGAAGACAGGAGCTGATACAAAGTCTGTGGAGGTGTGGTGCTTACTGGTTTGCTCTCCATGGCCTTGCTCTGCCTCTTCACTTTTATAGAACCTAAGACACCAGCCCAGGGATGACACCACCCACATGGTCTGTGTCCTCCCCCACGAATCACTAATTAAGAAAATGCCCCACAGGCTTCCCCACAATGAGATCATATAGAGACATTTTCTCAGTTGAGGCTCTCTCATGGCTCCAGCTTGTATTAAATTGGCATAAAGCTAAACAGTACAGTAGGTTTTGAAGTTGTGATCTTTAAAGAGTTGCTAAGAAACCTAATGATATCATAAATTAGTTCTGGGGGATTATAATCCAGATTATAGTGATAAAATAAAAGTTGAGCTAGGTTATCTTCACTCTAAATGTTAATTATCTTGTTTGAGATTCCTAGAAAATATTCAGTCCCTCTCCAAAGTTATACACATTCAGGCCTTAAGTCTAGTTCATTGCTATTTTAACATATCGATATAAAAAGGAATAAACTTTTTTAAAAAGACTTACTATTTTTATACAGTGTTCTACCTACACACCAAAAGAAGTCACCAGATCTCAGGTGGTTGTGAGCCACCATATGGTTGCTAGGAATTGAACTCAGGACCTTTGGAAGAACAGCCAGTGTTCTTAACCTCCGAGCCATCTCTCCAGCCCAGGAATAATATCCTTAATGTTGACAACCTATACAGCAAATCTTATTACTTGTGCTACAATTCTTTTCAACTGGAAAGAGGTTTCAGTCAGACTCCAGGGTGAGGGGCTCTTTTCCTGTGTCCCCATAATTGTCCCTTTCTATACTGCCTCAGTTTCCTCCTCTGAGACTTTGATCTATTAAAGGTTGCAAGGATCTGAAAACCCTTGTGAGATTTCTGTGTTGAGCAGGGACATAGACCTTATCTATCCAGGGACCAAAAGTCTCAACCAAGTAAGCAAGATGTCTAGCTGGTAAAAATACTAGCTTTGCAAGCCTAATTACCTGAGTTCAATCCCCAGAACTCATTTTTTAAAAAGAACTTAGGGCTGGAGAGATGGCTCCGTGGTTAAATGTTCTCACTGTTCTTGTAGAGAACCTGAGTTCAGTTCCCAGCATCCATGGTGGGTGGTTAGAGTCATCTCCAACTCCAGATCCAGAGGATCTAACATCTTGTGGACTTCAGGGGCACCAGTATTCACTTAGGCACATACCTACACGCAGAGTGATGGACAAACTTTAAACTAACTATTTAAAAAAAAAGCTAGATGTTAAGAATGTGTCTGTAATCACAGTACTCGTGTTGCAAGATGAGAGGCAGAGACAGGAGAATCGTCTGGAACCTTGAGACCATCTAGCCTGGAGTATAAAGTATAAAGGTAAGGAGACCCTGCCATTAAACAAAGTGGAAGGAGAAAACTGACTCCCAAAAGTTGTCTTCCACATGTACAGTTGAACTCAGACCATGATATTACCTTCTAATCCACACATAAGTCTCAACCTGCCTGGTCGAAGGAGTACATGAGGTGTTGGGTTTGGAGTGGAAACCGATAAAACTCACTTCAGAGACAGAAGCTTAAAATGCAAGCATTATTTTCTGCTCTTGGAGGGAGGCGGCCACTTTTGGGATCTGAACTACATCCCAGGGGGGAAGCTGTATTGCATATTTAAAGGGTGTAAATGGCAAGGCAAGGGGAATCTGGTAAATGTCAGGGTCATCCAATCAAATTTTAAGATTATGGGATAAGCAAGGGAGTTTCTGTTGGAGGCTGGGCCTGATCCAGGGCACCTGGCCTCAAGTCCCTTAATTACTTCCCTAGACATTTGGTCTAGAGCTCAGAGTGATAAGGGAAACAAAGGAGCAGGTCAGCTGCACGTAGTTAATTAGGGCATAAGAGGCAATTGGTTATATAGTTTTATAGCTTATATATCTTGGTTTAAATAAGCAATTTCTATATTCTTACCAGATGACCAAAAAAAAAAAAAAATATTTGGAGAAGTTCCTGGGCTTGTGAACATGAACTTGCTTGAACCTGTCAGGAAGATGAAGAATTTTTCCAGAGATGTCTAGATTCAGACAACTGTCTCCTTACAACAGAAGCTGTTCGGCTATTGGAAAGTCCCCAGCTTTCCTAGAGCTTGGACCTTGAATTAGTTTTTCCCTATGTTTAAATGGAGTCTGAAAACAAAATCTTAGTACTTACTCTAAGTTTCTTTTGCTTGTTCCCAACACAGGTATGAGCTTAGATGTTGAAGTGTCATTATTTAAAGGTACTGTGGAAGAGAAATCATCACTGAAGATATCAAATACAAATAATATGATCAAGGTTAATAAAAAAATAGCAGGGCCTTTTATTTTTGATGTCTGATAACAGTGATACTGGTAAATTACTAAAACCTAAGGTAGGGGCTGGAAGGGTGACCCAGAGGTTAATAGCGCTGGCTGCTCTTGTAGATGACCCAGGTTCAATTCCCAGCACCCACATGGCAGCTCACAACCTCTTACTCCAATTCTAGGGAGCCTGACATCCTCTTGTGGCCTGCAGAAGCACAAGGCACACAAGTGGTTCACAGATATACACAAATCACTCATACACATGTAAAAAAGCACAATTTGGCAATAGTGGGTTTTGTTGTTTTGGTTTGGTTTTTGTTTTGTTTTTGAGATAAGGCAAAGGCATTTTGAAAACCTCTGTAATAAAGAGCATGATTCATGAAAAAATTGTCTGAAATAAAATTTGAAACAAACAAAAGACCAGCCAAAAAAAAATCCAAACTGTGTAAGACCAAGCAGTTGGATCTGGAGAGATTGCTTAGCTGCAAAAGTGCTTGCTCTTCTTTCAGGGGACCCAAGTTCAGTTCCAAGCACATCCTAGGCAGTTCACAACTGCCTGTATCTAACTACTGCTCCAGAAGTGGGCACCCACACACAAATAGCCATAAATAAGAGTATTCAAGAACAAGCAATGCGGCTTTACTGCTGAAAACAAGATGAAACTGGAGAGGTGGCTCAGCAATAAAGAGTATAGGCCCTGGCTGCTCTTGTACTGGACCTGGGTTTAGTGCCTAGTACCAGTGTTGCACTCCTCAACATCTGTAACTCCAGTCCCTGAGGATCTGAGGCCCTTTTCTGCCTTCTCCAAGTATTGCAGACATGGGTATGTAGAAATAGGTGCACTGAAAACACCCCTACTATAAAGATTTTTAAGAGAAGACAATTAAAGCATGTAAAATTATGGACATAATACCAAACAGCCATTTCTGCATGGTAAACTAATACTTCACAACTGGCCTTACAATGACCTTTGTAGTAGATATTAAGATATTTATAGTTCTTCAAAAATGGCTAAAAAAAATATGGAAACTTATTTTCCCTTGTTCTTTTTCTGAGTGGTTCCTGCAGAGTTCAAAATTCTAATTGGTATCCCAAGGATATGGTTCAGTGGTAGAGGGCTTACCTATCATCTACAAGGCCCTGGCTTCCAATCCACTTTTGTATCATCTATTGATTTATTCCTTGGTAGGAAGACATTTTACCTTCCATGTAATGGGATTACATGTGTGCACCACCATGGTCAATTGCTATTTACCTTTATATGTCAGCCCTCTACCTTCCTCACTAGACTGTGAGTCATTGTGTGAGGAATCTGACTTACCTTCACTTCATAGTTCCTACTGTGTGCACATGCTGCAGGTACCCACAGTGTATGGACTAGCTGGCTGGCTTCACTTGACAAGAGAATGTCATCATCTGGCCTGAACCTTACTGCTGTGAACCATCAGCTTTGCAAGGCGTAGGCAAGTGAGGAGGAAGGAAAATGGAGAGGAAGGGGGGAAAGAAAATAATAAAATGGAGAGTGTGATATGGTGTTATGGTAGAAGGCAGTGGCTCTCAACCATCCTAATGCTGTGACGCTAAATACAGTTCCTCCTGTTGTGGTGACAACCCCCCCATACAAAATTATTTTCATTGTTACTTTATAACTGTAATCTTGCTACTGTTATCAATCATAATGTAAATATCTGATATGCAAGATACCTGATATGCGACCCCTCACCAGCAGTTATGTGTTGAGAACTGCTGGTATAAGGGAAAGATGAGGGAAGAGCCAGGAAAGAGTACAAATGACTGAAGGGACACAGGTGGAAAGGAAAATTTAAGGCTTAATGTGTAAAGTCCTGAAGAGGGACGTTATAATATTCTCTATTCCCTCTTCCTCGTGCTTTGATGTACTCCACTCCTGCTTAGGGGCTTGTACTTGTTAATTTTTTTGGTTAGTTGGTTAGTTTTGGTTTCACAATTTGACACAGATAGAATCATCTGGGAAGGGGGGAGGGTTCCCCAATCACATTGCCTGTAAGCAAATCTGTGGGGCATTTTCTTGACTAATGGTTGATGTGGGAGTGCCCCGTCATTGGGCATGGGGCCACCCCTAGGCGTGGGGTCCTGGGTTGGGTAAGAAAGCAGGCTAAGCCATGGAGAGCATGCCAGTAAGCAGGTTTCTTCCACAGTTCTAACCTGTTTCAGCTCTGGCTTTCCTTGGTGAAGGATTGTAATTGAGATTTGTAAGCCCGAATAAGCCCTTTCCTCCCTAAGACTGTGTCAGTGTTTTATCATAGTGATAGATAGAAAGCAAAGTAATACAGAGCCTGTATCTGGGTTCTTTCCAATTCAAGAATTTAACAGAGTAGGACCTTCAATTGTCTCCAAATCAATGCTCTCTGGTAAACACAGTATTCTGACAGAATCCTCCTACTTCCCACACTTGGACCAAGCAAGGGGCTGGCTTTCTCTCTTCACTGGAGTTCTGTCCAACATCGGGCAGTCCAGTTGAATAGCACAGGGCATGTACAACTTTCCTAGGGGTCCACTGGGCCACAGACTTACCTTGGCCTGGACTGCCATAGGCAAAGGCAGCTTAGAATAGAGAAGAATTTAGGGACATCACCCCTTGTGTACAGGTTCCAACTTCTCAGTAAATGCTGGTGCATTGCTGCATTTCTGAACCATGGACCTTTTGGGGGTCCTGCCCCCAGCATGGTCAAGGCCAGGAATGGAGGCCGAGAGTTCTGAGGAAGCAGGACAACTGATTATTAGAGGCACATTGTGTGGAGGGGATGTAGGTGGGAGATACAAAAAGAGGTAACTAGGGTGTGGGGCCTCTTGGGCAAGGAAACATGGCTGAGCTTCTGGTGCACAGCCCCTCTGCTGCCCTTCTAACTCCTCTCACTGCTGCCCCCTTATTCTGCTCTCCAACACACCTTCACACTTATCTGAATTGGCATCAGAGTTGGCACAGCCAGAAAGAATATGTTCTCCATGTTCCCTGAGAGGTCTCTAATATGCTAAACCCTGGAAGCTAACTGTCCAGAATTGGTCTGCATCTTGGCTTTGCTTAGGAGATGAAGTTTCAGCTCCTGCTACAGAGAAAAAGCCAGTTAATCCTGCTAAAAAATCTCTTGTAGTTCTGCTCATGAAGTTATATTTTGCCTACAGAAAATTGCCTGTCCCTTGCCTACATATTTTTCTCTGACAATCATGAATCTACTTCCTGGAGGCTGGAGAGATGGTTCAAAATTTAAGAGCTTACTGCTGTACCAGGGGAGCCAAGTTTGGGCCCCAGCATCTTTATAGCATCTCACAACTGGCTTTAACCCAGCTCCAGGTGACCATTCAGGACCATCCAGCTCCTGTTCTGACCATCAACAGCACGTACAAACATGTAGCATATGTACAGACACATACATAAAAATAGTAAAAGTAAACTGTATTAATTACTTTTCTATTGCTCTGATAAGACACCATGACCAAGACAACTTATAGAAAGAAAGGTATAGGCCCTACTTCTTAAGTATTTTATTTGGGATTCCTTAATGCCTCTACCTCCCTTCCAACCCCCACCCCTAGGTAGGGGAGAAAGAAGGTTAAAAGGGACAGGGGAGGTAGGCATCTTTAGACTTAGTTCTATCTGGTTATGGTCCTTGTGTTCTTTAGGAAAATACCAATCTCAGTTGTCAGGATATCTAGCAGTCCAACAATAGCAAACAGCAAATGCAAACGCAGCAGAATGAACAAGCAGCCTTTTTCCTTCTCTGACTCCTCCAAGTGTTCCACTCTGAGCCTCTCTTGGCTCTGGTATTTATATCCTCTCAAAGTCCTCAGCATTTCACTATCTCCAGCTGGCAAAGACCACACCCCTCCCCAAGCTGCACAAGGCTGTTATCAGCTGTGGAGCACTTCCTTATCCCACAGTTGGGATTAAAACAAAAACCTCTTTCCATAACATAACTGAGTTTTAAGAGAAACCAAAACTTTCACTACAGAAAGATCTAGTTGGGGCTTATGGTTCTAATGGTTTCAGAGGCCATCACTATCACATCAAGGAAGCGTGGTAGCAAGCACTAAGTATAGCAGAGGGGAGACCTGGCAGAGGGGAGACCTGAGAATTCATGTCTCAAATCACAAGCAGGCTACAGGTAAGCAAAGCAGGAATGGCGAAGCACACTCCAGTGACATACTTCCTCCAGCATGGACACACCTCCTAATCATAAGCAGTGTTCCAAATGAGGACCAAGTAATCAAATCCTCAAGAATATGGGACTTGGAGGATATTCCATTCACACTGAAAGAATCAGACTAACTTTGTAACCTATGTTTCTTTTAATTGCCTTATAACTTATATTTGCAAGTTTTAGGCCCATGTTAATTAAAGCCTCTTAGTGCTTCTCCAGAGAACCGAGGAATGTAAAAGTTCCTGACATTAGCCATCTGTGAGGGCAGAGATAAGGAAGAGAACAAGCAGAGATCTCTACTAAATGGAGAAAAAATCACCGGCTGGTGCCGGTGAGATGGGCTTTGTTTGGAAACTGGGCCAAATGGCCCCAATCCTTCTCCTGACCTTTGATCCAAAGCCTGTAACCCCCACTCCTCAGAACAGACATGGGATGAGTTAATCACCCTCCCACATTTAACTGTGGATGGCAGGAAATTCCAAACTGACTTGACGATCAGATATTTATGACAGGGCTGACTGGACCTAAGGGTGACCAGAACTGACCAATTATTTTAAAAGTTAAACACTTCATCCAACCCTAAATCGCCAAGAAGGCAACCCCAGGAGATTCCCACCTTGTGTCTTTTAAAAACCCAGGGTCTTTGTCTCCCAGTGCCACTCCTAGCTGACCAGCAGGGGTGACCCCATTGCGCAATGGTCAAGAAGAGTCTCTTGCGTTTTTGCATCGATGGATGATTAGTTTCTTGAGTTCTCTTCATACCTTCTTATATTTAGGCTCTTGCTGGGCCTAACACACACCACCACATAAACCTTTAAAAAATAATTCTACTTCCAATTTCTCACACCAGGTCCTCCCCATGGATCTCTCACCCACCGTCCTTCCTCTAATTTGTGGTGATCCTTCTGCTTCTATTTACAGAGGCTGCCATTCCAAGTGTGCATCATCACCCCACCCAGGTCTAAAGTTACTAGGAGCATTATAATGATAAGTTTAATAATATATTAAATATATAATAAATGTATATGCATTATATATAAAAGATATTAATAGATTATTCTTTCCTTTTTTTATTCTGATGCTAGGATGGAACCCAGCATATAATGTGCTCTTCCTGCTTTACCGTACTGCCTCCACACTCCTCAGCTCTGCCACGCACCAATCTGGAACTTCATCTCAGCAGCAGGATCTCAGTGTGTAGAACCTTGATGTACATGGTATCGTCCACACTGTAAGCTCAGCATTTCTCCTAAGGGATAAAAAAGGAACACCCAAGAGAACACTTCTCTTCTTTGCTCCAATGTTGATCATCAGTGCCAGGGTGAACAGCCTCTCCACCACCCATAGTGTGGTTCAGGCCAGGATTCAGAACCTGAAGAGTTTTCTGGACTAATAAGACTAGGTCCTGACATAGAGTCATCATATCTTCATTTCACCGGCTAAGACCATTTAAATACAGTACATTTAAAATATCACTACTGGGGCTGGAGAGATGGCTCAGCAGTTAAGAGCACTGGCTGCTCTTACAGAAGACCTGAGTTCAATTCATAGCAACCATATGGATTGCTATCCCATTTATAATGGGATCCAATGCCCTTTTCTGGCATACAGGCAAACATACAGACAGAGCACTCATATATTAAAAAAATACATAAAAGCTGGGCACTGTGGTACACACCTGTAATCCCAGCACTCGGGAAGGCAGAGGTAGGTGGATCTCTCTGAGTTCGAGGCCAGCATGGTCTACAAAGTGAGTCCAGGACAGCCAAGGATATATAGAGAAACCTGTCTCGAAAAAAAACCAAAACAAACCAAAACAAACAAACAAACAAAAAATATAAGGGGGTGTGGCTGGAGAGATGACTCAGTGGTAAAAAGCACTGGCTGCTCTTCCAAAGGACCCAGGTCCAATTCCCAGAACCTACATGGCAGCTCACAACTGCCTGTAACTCCTATTCCAGCGATCTGACACTCTAATACAGATATACATGCCGGCAAAACACATAAAATAAAACATATAAAATAAAAATTAAAAAAGATTACTACTATCAGGTTTGGAGAAATGGCTCAGCAGTTGAGTGCTAATTGTTCTTGTAGAAGACCCAGGCTCAGTTCCTAGCACCCACATGACAACTCATATGTCTGTAACTCCAGATCTAGATTCTTCTGTCATCCATGTATACATGTGGTACACACACATACATACATTCAAGCAAAACACACACATAAAATAATAAACTTTTAAAATATACCACTCTTATTGACAATGATTCTAGAAATATTATTAACCATTAGATAGAAAGTTTATGATGTATCTGGTACTACTGTTAATCTTCAGATGAATAACTCGGCTTAATTAACACTATTATTATTTAAACACACACACACACACACACACACACACCAACTCTTTGAAGGCAAAGGCAGGCAGATAATCTGTGAGTTTGAGGCCTTGAGGCCAACCTGGTCTATGTATTAAGTTCCAGGTCAGGAACTTACATAGTTATAACTTGTCTCAAAAACAAACAAAACAAAGTCCAACAGCAACAATAACAGCCCCCCACAGCCAAACAACCAACCTATTCAGGCCTAAGGATGCAACTCAGTTGACAGAATTCTTGCCTATCACACATGAAGCCCTGGTGTGATGTGAACATCAGTAATTCCATAACTTGCAAGGGGACAAAAGGAAGATCAGAAATACAAAGTCATCCTCTAATACACAGGAAAATCAGGTTCGTCCTGGAATATATGAGACCCCATGAGAGAGAGAGAGGAAGGGAGGGGGATGAAGAGAGGGGAAGAGGGGGAGGAGGAGGAGAGGAAAGGTCGAAGGAAGAAAGAAAACCTATTCAAACTTAGGTATGGTGGTGCACACAGGAGCCTGAGGTATGAGGATCTTGAGTTTGAGGCCAGCATGGGCTCTACAGAAAGATCTTGTCTAAAAAGAGAACAAAACCCTCTATTCTAGGCCATGGTCATCTTTATTTTGTACACAAGAATGGAGAAAGAAAAGTGCCAAGTAAACTGTCTCTGAGTCTGCACAGATAATCATTGTTCTACACCCTCATCCTCAATGCACAAAAGACATCTTTCAGAATAGTCAAGTACATAAAGAGGTCTAACCTCAGAACGTTGACATGAAAAGTTGTAACTGTAGTCAGTGATAACAGACAGTTCTGGGTTTGAGCTCCAGGCAAGTCACATGACATCCTCTGTGTCTCACTTCATTCAAATATAATTATGAAACACTAATACCTACCTTCTGTCACTATTGCAAGATGTACACAGCTTGATGCAGTTTTTATGCTCAAGTCTCATGGACCCCAATGACCACTGAAGAGGGAGACTATTCTGATGCAAA
This sequence comes from Meriones unguiculatus, assembly GCF_030254825.1. Classification (NCBI taxonomy): domain Eukaryota; kingdom Metazoa; phylum Chordata; class Mammalia; order Rodentia; family Muridae; genus Meriones; species Meriones unguiculatus. Next base: position 76,747,005 of record NC_083369.1, on the reverse strand, counting down.
TGCATTCCAAGCTGGAGCTCTCAAAGAAGCAATTGGGTGTAGAGCCCCGAGCTCTAGGGGAGGAGGGTTTTTACTTAGGGTTATAGCAAGATTGGGAAATTCCACCTAGGCAGTGTTATGATTGATTGACTTTTAGAAAATATCTGATGTCTGGAGGAGATTGTTTGCCCAAGGGCCAAACCAAACCGTAATTACTCATCCTATTGAGAACATCTGGGAAAATTCCAGGTCTTCACTGATTAGCTGTTGCTAGGGGTGATGATTAGATATTACTGGGTTTTCTCTAGGCTATTCCTTGGGTAGGGGACTCCATTGTCTTTTTTCTGGAATTGGTGACCTATGACCTAGTTCCTGGGACTGGTGGCTTTTGGGGTGGGGGTGGGGGAGTCGGGCCTGGTTCTCTCACAATGCTTCTTGGCTGAAGAATGTCACATCACCAGTCCTCCAGGCACAGCCCAGCAAGCTCATCTCCTCCTGGGAGGAAGTTAGGCTTGCCTTCTGCAGTTTAGCTGTTATTGAGGTCAAAGGGCAAGTGGGACTGGCTTCTCCTCCCTATCGCTTTCTGTTCTTTTTATTGACAGAGGCACCTGGACTTAGCTTCCCATTGTTGAAACTGCCATCGTTGCTGTGGCAGCACTTGCAAACATTCTCTCTAGGAACTTTGAGACAAAGCTGCTGAGAGACTGCAAAGACTCCTCTGCTGCTGGTTCAATTCTGCTGCTGCTAGAATCTGCTCATCTAGGTACTGGGCTTTCTTTGCGATGGGAGAGGCCTGAAAAGTGACCTGTAGTGATTCTATTAATCACTCAGACCCCCAAAGAAGCTAGTGGGAGGGACACCTAAGAATGGTGTTGTATCCATTAATGGGTGAAAATAAAAAACTTCCTTCTTTCCTTCCTCAGTCCCTCCCTTTCTGGTTTGTTGTTGTTTTAGAGAGAGGGACCTATGTAACCCAGTCTGGCTTCAAACTTGCTATGTAGCCAAAAATTGCTTTGGAAGGCTATGTTTCTTCCAGCAGACAGACCTGTTTTCCACCAGCTGCAGAAAGAGGAAACTGAGATGGAGGTGAACTGAGCTGAAAATGAAAATAGCAAGGCCTAAATGCACATTAGTCTGTAATTATTTCAGCAATCCTCGAAGGGTATGCACATCATTTTTTGATTGATGGTCATGGGAACTTGGTGGCCTTGTGCTGTGTCTACCTGTATCCTTGGGACCAATGATGCTGAAAAGGGAAATAAAGCGTTGCCATTCATGAAAGGGGTTTACAGGAAGAGTGAGATAGCTCAGTGGATAAAGGTGGTCCCAAAGACTAGCATGGCAGGAGAGAAACAACTCATGCAAGTCACCCTTTGACCTCCACATATGTGCTGAGTCACCCATGACCCACCCACCCCCAGTATAAGAAATAAATACAAAAAGTATAAATAAAAAAAGAGGCTTGCAGAAACGAGCACATTCTGGACGATATGGAGGTCAGAAATGGTTCCTGGAAGCCTCTATTTTATTTTTCAAGACAGGATTTGTGTGGCAACTTGCTCTGTAGACCAGGCAAGCTTCAAACTCATATAGAGCTGACTGCCTCTGCCTCCCAGGTACTGGAGTTAAAGGTGTGTGCCACCATACAGAGCTATAAGTATGTTTTTTAATTTATATTTTTGCATTTATTTATTTTATTTTTTCCATTTTTAATTTTTATTAATTATATTTTATTCACTTTGTATCTCCCCCATGGTCTCCTCCCTCCTCCCCTTCCAATCCCACCCTCCCTCACCCTTCTCTACACATGCCCCTCCCCAAGTCCACTGATAGGGGAGGTCTTCCTCTCCATCCTTCTCATCCTAGCCTATCAGGTCTCATCAGGAGTGGCTGCATTGTCTTCCTCTGTGGCCTGGTAAGGCTGCTCCTCCTCAGGGGAAGGTGATCAAAGAGCCAGCTAGTAAGTTCATGTCAGAGACAGTCCCTGTTCCTATTACAATGGAACCCACTTGGACACTGAACTGCCATGGGCTACATCTGTGCAAGGGTTCTAGTTTATATCCATGAATAGTCCTTGGTTGGAGTATCAGTCTCAGAAAAGACCCCTGTGCCCAGATTTTTTTTGGTTCTGTTGCTCTCCTTGTGGAGCTCCTGTCTTCTCCAGGTCTTATTATTTCTTTTCTTATCACCTATATCATCTGGCTCACAACTGCAGGTAACTTCAACTTCAGTTCCAGGGGATCCAACAGGTGTTGAATCTTTCTAGTCTCCACGGTCTCCTAGATAAACACAGTACACTTACATACACTCATGCAAGGCACATACACACACGTTAAAAGAAATAAACATTTTTTAGAGTTATCACACTAAAATTACCACAGTTGGTAAAGGAAATAAAATGATGTGGCCACAATAGAAAGAGACAAAGGGTAGTTCAGCTTGCTGAGGCTTGCAGCAGTTGGGGCAAATGGGAGTTAGAGGCAGGAGTGACCAAACAGAGAAGTTGTGTAAGACAGCATCCCTGAGAAGCTGGAAGCTTCACCAGGCCTCCAGTCACAGGTGCCCCACAGAGGAGGGCCAATAGTTTCCCTCAGCATGCTCTTTCTAGTGTGTGGCCTCCCACGGACACTAGACGGCACTAGAGGGCCATTTCTTAGGGACTTCTCTGGTCATCCATCCATCCAGTAAAGCAAAAGCCAGGGGAGAGTGGATGGGAATGTAGCCAGTGTCCATCTCATTCATAGAGTCTGGGTAGTTAAATGAAACATGATACATTAAACATTCCAAAATTGGGATATATATATTATATATATATTTATATATATAAATTATATATATTTTATATATAATATATTTATTTTATTTATTTTTAAATATATATAATATACATAATTATATATATTTTATATAAATTATATATATGTATAAGTTATATATATTTTTAAAATATATATATTTAAAAAAGAAGGAAAAAAGAAAAAAGAAAGGAAGGAAGGAAAGAGAAAGGAAAGGAAAAAGAGAGAGAGAAAGAAAGAAAGGAAAGGAAGGAAGGAAGAAAGAAAACAATCTCTGTTTGGAAAGAAATCTACTGCCTTTCCCTCCCTTCATTTAAAGATTTGCTGGCAAGGAGGCTGGGAATGGTGTTTTACACCTTTAATCAGGCAGGTAGATGGATGGTTGTGAGTTTAAGGCCATCCTGGTCTATACATGGAGCTCAAGTAAGCCAATAAGACAATAAGACCCCATCTAAGAAGAAGAGGAAAAGGAGGAGGAAGAAGAAGAAGAATTATTTGTTACAAGCATGCTAGAAATGATTTCTCAGAAGTGAAAAGTTTTAAGCAGTAGCAAGAAAAGTGAGTCCAAGACTCAAAGGGCAAGGCAGACGGTAGGAATCAAACCCTGGTTCTCTGGAAGAGTAGGCAATGCTCTTAAACACTGAGCCATCTCTCCAGCTCTATTCACTTTTTTTTTTAAAGACAGGGTATCACTATGTAGCACAAGCTGGTCTCCAAATCATAATTCAATCCTCCTGCCTCAGCCTTTCAACTACTGGGACAGGCATATGCCATATCACCATGCCCAGTTCAAATGTTCTGTCTCTGTCTCTCTGTCTCTGTCTCTGTCTCTCTCTGTCCCTCCAGGGTCTCATGTAGCTCAGGATGGCCCCAAATAGGCTATGTAGGTAAGGATGATGTTGAACTTCTGATCCACTTGCCTCTCATTCCCAGGTGCAGTTGCAGATGTGCATGCAGTACCACACCTGGATTATGCGTATTTTTATCATTTGGTTGGTTTGGTTGGTTGGTTTGTTTGAGGGGCAGCCCTTAGGTAGCCTAACATATACTATGTAGCCCCAATTGGGCTTGAACTTGTAGAAATATTCCTACCTTAGCCTCCCAATTGGTATTTGCCCTATTCCCAGCTTTAAATCTTAGGTCATACACCAGCATCCTCCTAAATGGGGCAATAACAGAAAGTGGTATCTACTGAATCTGGATACAAAGGAGGATACTCATCAACTTGACTTCCATTTAACATTTTTTAAAGTGTTAATCAAAGCTAATAAACACAAGAGATATATATGTTCAGGAAAAGAGATGGTAAAAATAATAGTTTCTTTGACACAACAGATTATATACCTGGAAAAGTCAAAATGGAAACACCAATCTGTTGTGTGCCTCTTGATTCATTACGTGTGTGTGTGTGTGTGTGTGTGTGCATGTGTGTGTTGCTAGAGATGGTATCCAAGGATTCCCAAGGCTAGGTAAGTGTTCGACTACTGGAATACACTTTTATTCCCTTGATTCACTACTTAAAAATTAAAAAGTCATGTGCAGAGTGCAGTGAAGCACACCTTTAATCCCAGCACTCAGGAGACAGAAGCATACACATCTCTGAGTCTGAGGCCAGCCTGGTCTCGAAGTGAGTTCCAGGAAAGCCGGGGACACACATAGAAGTCCTGTATCCAAAAACAAAAAAATCATGCTGGGGCTAGAGAGCATGTGTTGCTTTTCCAGAGGACCTAAGTTTGGTTTCTAGCGCCCACATCAGGTGGCTTACAACCACCCATAACCACAGCTCCAGGGCAATCTGAAGCCTTCTTTTGGCATCTCCAGGAACCTGCACCCACATGCACAAACAAACCCGCATACATATAATTAGAAATGAAAACAGAATCTTACAAATAGTCTCGTGCCCTTAGATGCTCAAAGCATGGACTGAGGTTCTATAAGAGTCAATATTTGGGGTTATTGTTCAAAGATTCTAGAAATTCCTCTGTTGTTAAGTCTTCACATTTTGAAGAATGGAAAATCCTTGGTTTTCAGGAAATATCCATCTCAGCAGGCAGATAAAAAGGTTAAGATCCCATCCTTCATTCCCAGTCTCTTCTCAAAAGGCAGTAAATATTGCCTGAGTGTTTTGTTCCTTCAGGAGACAGGGTATAAGGGCTGGAGGAATGACTCTGTGTTTTTCATCCCTTGTTGCCCTTATAGAAGACCCCAGTTGGATTCCCAGCATCCACATGGTAGCACAAAACATTCAGTAACTCCTGTTACAGAGAATTCAGTGCATTCTTCTAATCTCTGTGGGTACCAGGCAAACACATGGTGCACAGACATGGAAGCAAGCAAAACATTAATACAAATAAACTAAATAACTAAAAGCATTTTTTAAAAAGAGAGCATGTACTTATATGAGTGTATTTAAGGCCTGTAACCCCTGCAGACACAGTAAATTCTTGAATTTTTTTTAAACCAGGCAAAATAAAATGGATAACAAAAAAAGGCACCTAAGCCAGAGGGTGAAGGGTGTGGAGAGTCCTAACACAGCCAAAACAAAGAAACCGGAGGCTCCAGAACCCAAGAATGTTACAGAGCCAAAAGACAGTAGGACCATGCCAGAACCAAAAAAGTCTGTGACAGATCAGAAAGAGAAGAAGAGAATGTCCATCAGTACAGATCCGAAGGAAAAAAGGCGTATGAGTGACCCAAAATTAACCATGCCAGAACCAAAAAAGCCTGTGACAGATCAGAAAGAGAAGAAGAGAATGTCCATCAGTACAGATCCAAAGGAAAAAAGGCATTTGAGTGACCCAAAAGTGTCCGTGCCAGAACTAAAAAAGCCTGTGACAGATCAGAAAGAGAAGAAGAGAATGTCCATCAGTACAGATCCAAAGGACAAAAGGCATTTGAGTGACCCAAAAGTGGCCGTGCCAGAACTGAAAAAGTCTGTGACAGATCAGAAAGAGAAGAAGAGAGCGTCCATCAGTACAGATCCGAAGGAAAAAAGGCATTTGAGTGACCCAAAAGTGACTGTGCCAGAACTGAAAAAGTCTGAGACAGATCAGAAAGAGAAGAAGAGAGCGTCCCTCATTATAGATCCGAAGGAAAAAAGGCATTTGAGTGACCCAAAAGTGACCGTGCCAGAACCGAAAAAGTCTGTGACAGATCACAAAGGGAAGAAGACAATGTCCCTCATTACAGATTCAAAGGACAAAAGGCGTTTGAGTGACCCAAAAGTGAACATGCCAGAACCGAAAAAGTCTATAACAGATCACACAGGGAAGAAGACAATGTCCCTCATTACAGATTCGAAAGACAAAAGGCATTTGAGTGACCCAAAAGTGACCATGCCAGAACCAAAAAAGCCTCTGACAGATCAGAGAGGGAAGAAGACAATGTCCCTCATTACAGATCTGAAGGAAAAAAGGCATTTGAGTGACCCAAAAGGGACCATGCCAGAGCCAAAAAAGCCTCTGACAGATCTGAAAGAGAAAAAGACATTGTCCCTTATTACAGATCTGAAGGAAAAAAGGCGTTTGAGTGACTCAAAAGGGACCATGCCAGAACCGAAAAAGCCTCTGACAGATCTGAAAGAGAAGAAGACAATGTCCCTCATTACAGATCAGAAGGACAAAAGGCATATGATTGAGCCAAAAGATAAGAAAACTGTGACAGTCTCAGAACCCAAAATCAAGAAGCCTGGAGTAGACACAAAAAAGAGGATGGTGACATTTTTGACAGAAATAAAAGACAAGATGATTGTGGTAGACACAAGAGAAAACAAGATTGCATTCTTAGATACAAAACAAAAGGTGATTGTGCCATTTGTGCCAGAAGCCAAAGAGAAGAAGCCTGTGCAGTTGATAAAATCAAAAGAGAAAATGCCTGAGCCATTTTTGTCAGTTTTACCGGTTGAGCCAATTGTACCAGTTGGGGCACTTGGACCAGTTGGGCCAATTGTGCCAATTGCAGCAGTTGGGCCAATTGTGCCAATTGCACCAGTTGTACCAATTGTGCCAGTTGCACCAACTGCACCAGTTGCATCAGTTGCACAAGTTGTGCCAGAAATAGAAGAGAAGATCTCAGTGCCAGGAGTGAAAGACAAGAAGGAACTGCCAACTATGCCCCAGATAAAGGACACTAAGGCTTTGCCAGCTGAACCAAAGATAAAAGAAAAGGTTGTGACTAAGACAAAAGAGAAGGCAGCCATGACAGAAACAAAAGAGAAGAAAACTGTGTCAAGGATAAAAAAGAAAAAGTCTTTGGTAGGAGGAAAAAAAGCCGATAGGATAAATGAGATAGCTCGGAGTGTGGTTCAGGGCGTTCTGGCTGCTGCTGTTGAGCTTGTGGAAGGTAGGCTTCAGGTTTGCTTGCCTTAACGATTGCCTCATTACTGTAACACCACACTCGCAGGCAACTAATACACCCATGCCTTGTTTTCAGGTTCCAGAGACCCCATCAAGAACATCGACTGGCTCACTCATGGGGAATTCACAGTAGAAAAAGGTCGGCAACAAATTGAAATGTTTGTCTCGGTAAGTGACTTTGGTCACTCCAGTTTTGTGCCCAAGGGTATGAGCAACAATAGAAAGGTCCTCCATTGATCAAAAGTTTGAGGTCATGAAAACCAGAGGTGGGGCATCAAAGACACATAGAGTACGTAAACATAATTTTCTCATGACTCAAGAAAGTTTTGCTTACTTATTTTTTTTTAAGAATTGTACACCCTTCAGGTCTTTTCTTAAAAAATATTTATATTATGTGTATGAGTGTTTGTCTTGTGTGTATGTATGTGCACCAGGTGTGTGCCTGGTGCCTGTGGAAGCTGGAAGAGGGTGTTAGATGCCCTGGAATTGGACTTGCAGGTGACTGTTGAGTTACCAAGTAGATGCTGGGGACTGAACCTGAGTTCCCTGGAAGATTAGCCAGTGTCCTTAGTAAGCCATTTCTTCAGCCCTATTTTAAATTTTTTGAGACAGGGTCTCACTTTGTAGCCCATGTTGGCTTGGGGTTTGGTATGTAGATTAGGCTGGCCTCAAACGTACAGAAATCCATCTGCCCCTGCCTCTTGAATGCTGGGATTAAAAGGGTACACCACCTCCCCAACCAGGAAGCATTCTTAACCACTGAACCATCTCTCCAGCCCCAAGGTGGGAAAAATCATTCAAACACAAAGTGCAGCCATATTGCCATGCATTTATATCATCTTAATTGTCCATTTCCTGAGGAAATGCTATTTCCATATAAGTACTTTGTCCATGCCAATATATTCAATGGGGGCCTGCTGGCCTAAGGAGAGAGAAGCATTATCTAAAATAGCTTTCCTCCAACAATATTGGTATGTTCAGGTTGACAGAGGGGATTCAGATGGGACAGATGTCTTTATGTTCATATACAGTGTTGGATATTGAATTAACACCATTACCTGCACTATGGATGTTTCCTATTACTCTCTCTCTCTCTCTTTCTCTCTCTCTCTCTCTCTCTCTCTCTCTCTCTCTCTCTCCCTCTTTCTCTCTCTGTTCTTTTTTCTTTTTAGGACAGGGTTTCCATGTGTAGCCTTGGCTGTCCCAGGCTCACTTTGTAGACCAGGCTGACCTTGAACTCACAGAGATCTGCCTGTCTCTGCCTCCTTGAGTCCTGGAATTACAGGTGTGCACCACCACACCTGCCTCTGAGCTATTTTCTCTACTCCCAGGATCAATATCTTTTTTGCTGTAATTTTGGAATACATTGCCCTGATGGTAATAATGATACACAAGCCTGCCAATCCTCCCCCACCTGCAACCTGTACCTGGCTCTGACCCTTTTAGGTGGCTTCTGGGCAGTAAAACCACAGTTGCTTTGCATTATGGGTAGGGTAGATGAAGAATGGCTTGAAATCCCTTCTCCCCACTTTCTCTGAAGGGAGATTAGTTGAAATTGGAGGTGAAGTCACCTAGCCCTGTCCAAGCCTACAGTCCCAAGGGCAGTTTCCTAAGCCCTGGCCACCAAAGCCAAGTGGCCCTGGGAAAAGGAGGGAGAGCTGACTTCTCACCCACCTCTGTACAGCACTGGGCACCACGCAGGGGTTCCAGTAGGAAGGGCATCTAGAGCTCTCTGGGAATGAGTGGCATGGGTGACTATTGAGCATCCTGCTCTGGTGTGAGTTTTCTTTTCAGGCTGAGCAAAGACGCCTGCTCACTGCATTCAGGGCTCTTGACTCAAACTAGAAGCGGCCATGACAAGTAGCAAATTGTCCCTTGCCAAAGGGACAGCTGTTTTGAGTAAATGGCAAAGTAAGGTGGGCCACAGGCCTGTAAGAACCAAGGTGATGAGTGCCCTGCTTGCCTCCCAACTTCATGGCTCAGACCCCATTATAAAACTTTTGCCCTCTCCCCTTTCTCACCCAGCCATGGCTGCCTCTTTGCTGTTCCTCAGCTGCTAGGCATGACCCATCACCAGGGCCTTGGTGCTTGCTCCTCCCTGTACCCCGAGACCTATGTGAATGACTCACTACTTTGCCTCTCTTTAGATTTTTATGAACTGCCACCTGCTCTTTGAGGCCTTTCCTTGTCACTTCACCTAGACCTGCCACCTTCTCCCTTTCATTCATTCCTCTCTTAGAAGTCTCCCTCAGGAGTGCTACCTAAGAGAGTGGACACCATTAATTTATCCCACTGTCAGTTTTCCATCACCAGGTCATCTGATCCAGGAAAGCAGAAAGTTTTGGTAAGTTTTGCCCTAGGCTTCTAGCAATGTCAGGTGCAAAGTAGATCCTCAATAAGTCTTTTGGGGCACATGAATAGATTTATCCTCTCTCTTCTCCCCTTTCCCCACCTCTCCTCTCCCTTTATACCTCTCTCACACCTATTTTGAGACAGGTTGTCCTTGAACTTGCTGGGTAGTTGAGAGTGGCTTAGATTCCTATTTCCTGACACAGTCTCCAATGTGCTAGGATTACAGGCTTTTGCTATAATTCCAGCTATTCACAATACAGTTCTATTCTTCCAAAGGTCACCTGCCATGGCTAACAGTTTTGTGCATGTACTTCCAAGTGCCTGCTGATTTTGAGTGTCCAATAATATAGAATGGGCTAAGCCATCCATGGCAGACTAGGACCATGTCAGTGAGTATGTGAAGGTGTGTTATGTAAAATTACAACACACAAGGAAAATAAGCATTCACTGGAGTGACATAAAAATATATTGTCCAAGCCAAGCCTGTTGGCACATTCCTGTGATCCCAGTACTCAGGAGGCAGATCTCTGTGAGTTTGAGACCAGCCTGGTCTACAAAGCAAGTCCGGGCCAGCTAAGGCTACACAAAGAAACTGTGTCTCTAAAAAATTTAATAATAATAAAATCTGTTGCCCATTCATTCGTAAAAGAGGAAGTGGTTGACTTATAGAAATAATAGAATTGAATGTCTTAAGGTTGGTTTAGTTCACATAAAAGATACAAGTACAGTACAAGCAAGTAGAAAGGAAGAAACTCTGAGAGTTGAGGTATCTGGTGGGAAGCAGACAAAATTTAGCTTGCTGCCCAGAAGCCCCTAGGTATCAATCCAGGCATGAGTCCTCACTATCTTCCTCTGAAAAGTGAACAGCTTTGTTAGACTATCTCTAGGAAGTATTCTAGTGCTACATAATCTTTGTGTAACAAATATTCCCACTGGGAACAAATTTGAGTAACTGAGAAAGGGTGAGAAAAGTGGGGCACAAGGAGTTGACTGCCAGGCTTCTTTATAAGAAAAAAAGAAATAATGCACTGGGCAGATTGGCATATGCCTGTAATCTTATTGCTTAGGTGGTAGAGGCAGGGAAATTAGGAGTTCAAGCCTACCCTGGGCTACATGACACCTTATCTCAAAAACAAAAAAGTGTCTGGATATATAGCTCAGTTGGTAGAGAATTTGCCAAGCATGCATTAAGTCCTGAGTTTAGCCCACACTGAATAATCAAGACATGGTAGTATATGCCTTTAATGCCAGCACTTGGGAGATAGAGGCAGGGGAAATAAAAAGTCAAGATCATCCTTGACTACAACAGCAAATTATAGTTCAGTCTGGGCTATATATAATAAGGCCCTTTCTTGAAACAATAGGGGGGTAATATCACATGATGATGGGAGAAGGCTTAGTTGCTGATCTCAACGAACTGAGCACTGCCTCTCTGTTGTGGCTAAAATGGACAACTGGATACGGCAAAATTCCAGACTGTTTTGTTTTTTTTTAAAGAAACAAAAAACTTTAAACTAATTCTTCCTCCATCCCACCTCTCATCTCTGTATCATCAGACCATCTGACAAAATGCCAGGCTCTTGTGTGGTGCAAGCTAAACACTGTAATATGCTTTTAATTGGAGATACTCAGGAGGCTGAGATAGGATGGATGGTTGCTTGAGTCCAGGAGTTAAAGAACAGACCAATCAACACAATGAGACCTCCCTGCACCTCCAAAACAAACAAACAGAGCCACTCTAACTTGGATCCATAATGAACAAGTAGGGGTTGGAGGACAATGACTAGTTCTAGTTTGATTGGAAAAGTATGACACAAAGGTGGAAGGTCTTACCCAATTTGGGCCTAGGATGTACCTGAGTGGGTACAGTGGCCTGTGTTTGTCCCCTAGAACTGCATAAGCTAGACATGGTGGGGCACACCTGTCATACTAGCTCTTGGGAGATAGACACAGGAAGTTCATGAGCTCAAAGTTACTATACAATGAGTTCAAGGCCAGTCTGAGCTAAAGGAAATCTTGTGCTGTCCCACCCCAAAAATGTCAGTGGTTAAATCACATACACAAGCAAGCGGACTGAAGTTTGGCTCCTCAGAACCCTTGTAAATGCTGGGTAGGCATGGTAGCCTACCTGTAATTCTAGCTTTAGAAGGCAGAGACAGTGAATCTCCAGAGACAGCTCACAAATGCAAAGCTATGGAATTGAATCACTGAGAGATTCTGCCTCAAAAATAAGGGGGAAGAGTAATTGAGGAAGATTCCAGATATTTATTTCAGGCCTCTCTCACACACACAACAAGCATGCATATGTTCCCATAAAATGCATATGCACACACACACACACACACACACACACACACGCAACATACACCACATACACCATACACATATAATGTACAAAGGGTTATATGTTTTGTTTTGTTTTTTAATCCAGACTGTGGGAAATCTTAAATGACATTTTCACTTTCTTTGATTTTCAATGAGCTACTGAAATTTTCAGAGTTGAGCTGCTGATTTGAAGCTAGGCTTGAGGAAACTAACCCTAGCTTAACAACAGGAGGTGCTCTGGAAAAGTGCAGTTAAGGACAATGGAGTATTATACAGGAGGCTGCTGCCTAGGGTCTGATGAGCACCAGCAATGCTAAAGTGGAGTAGTGAGTGGTACCAGTATCTGAGAGGAGTGGAGAGACGTGAGCCACAGTAGAAAGGGCACACATGAATGAAGATGAATGCAATATATGTGAATTGGGAGGGACCAAAGGACTGAATGAATAGTATGTGTGTGTGTACATGCCCATGTAGACTGAATAGTGTGTGTGCACAAGTTTATGTGGACTAAATGAACACTACCTGTGTGTGCACATGTGCGCACATGCCTATGTGGAAGTCAATGGCTGACCAGGTTGTTGTTCCTTAGGTCTGTCTAACCTCCAACATTTTTTTTTTTTGAAACAGGGCTTCTCACTAATCCTACTGGTTACCTCGTCACCAACTAAGATAGACTCTCTGGGCAAGGATTTGCCTGTCTCTGCCTCCCCAGCACTGGAATTATAAGTACACCACACTGGGGTTGGAGAGGTGGCTCAGAGGTTAAGAGCACTGGCTGCTCTTACAAAGGTCCTGAGTTCAATTCCCAGGAACCATCTGGTAGCTTATAACCATCTATAATGAGATCTGGTGCCCTCTTATGGCCTGCTGGCACATATGCAGGCAGAGCACTGTATAAAAATAATAAATAAATATTTTAAGGGAAGAAGCACAAAGCACCGTGCACGACTTTTTAAGGGGGTGCTGAGATTTGAACTCGGTCTTCATGCTTATGGAGCTGGCCCATTCCTGACTGAAACATCTCTCCATGCTTCCCCTACTTTTTGAGACAGAGACTCATAGAAAGAGTGGCCTGGAATGATAGAGTTGATGATGACTTTGATTTCTCAATCCTCCTGCCTGGACTCCCCAGGGGCTGGGATTACAGGCCTGTACAGGATTACTATAGCTGCCTCTGAAGGGATGCTGGGTGCTCTCAATAATATTGCTAAACTTTCATCGACTATTCCCATCTCAAAGGCAAAAACAGGTTCACAAAGCAGAGATACTCCAAGTTTAATATCTGCACATTGGCACTTCAAGACACCAGTAATCCCAGCACGTAGGAGGAGAGGTAGAATTTGTGAGTTTGAGGGCAGCCTGGACCATATAGTGACAGTGTCTTAAAAAAACTCTTGCTTGGGAATCAAAACCAGGGCCTTACAAACATGAGACAAACAAACACTCTGCTACTGAGCTGCACCCCCAGCCTCCCTTTTGAGGGCATGTGGATAAGCCAACTGCCTAAATCTTCTGGTCTCATTTTACTTTTAAACTTATTGTGTGAGTATGGGGATCATGCATGTAGCAAAATACTCATGTAGAGAGGTCACAGGACAACCTTGTGGAGTTAGTTCGGACCTCCTTGTACCTTCACATGGATCCTGCAGGTTGTACTCAAGACCTCCGGCTTGCATAACAAGTGCCTTCACTGACAACTTTCTCCAAACCTTGGCCCTTGCTTCATGAACCACATAACACAACAAATGAAGTCCAATTTTACAGATGGTTGACACTGGGTCCATTATCTTCTAGTCATTCCTGTAGGTCTCCCAGGATGTGGTAAGCACAGCACCTACTTTATCACTAATTATTCTCCAATTGCCACACACTTGCCTCCTCAGTGAAGATGCGAAGAAGTGTAGTGTGGAAACACACACTTTAATGCTTGCCTCCACCGCCATCCAAAGCTTGTCTCAAATGAGTTTTGTGTTCCCAAATTAGTCCATATTCCCTCTGCTGTGGGAATAACTGGGAGTTGGTTCTAGTTTGAATCAAAAAAGACTTTTTTTTTAAAAGGTTAAGATTTCAGAATTTGAAACCCTGACTGTTAAGTACTTGAACTGAACCTGCTTTTCTTTCTCAGTGAGCTTTCTCTTTTTTCTATGAAACAGAGTTGGGACTTTCAAAACCGCTGGGTGTTCCATGCAGATTTTGTAGAGAAGAAAGACTTCACTCACTCCTTTCACTATATCTACCGTGTATGCTGGAGTGCACCCACTGCTGTGAAACCCATGGCACAGTTCAGTGCCAACGCCTACTTCACCATCAAGTTCAACAAAAGCAAATCTCCGGTAAGCTCTTCTTTTTGTGTCCCAATCCCTTCAATAAGGATTCGGCATTGGTAACATCTCTAGTCAGGGGCATCATTAAATCTCCCCAGCCCCCCCCCCCAACACTGCAAAATGTAGGGTTTTATGAAGACAGGTTATGATCTTTAACAACCTAGATCACCAAGGGTGGCCCTGAAATCGTGATCCTCCTGCCTCAGGCTCCCCAGTGCTGAGAATACAGGTGTGCACCACCATGCTGGCTCTAACAAATTCAAAAACTATGTGTTTGTTTCTGTGGTGCTGAGGTTTGAACCAAGGACCTTGCATGTGTGAGGCAGTTGAGCTATGTCTGCCATTGAGCTATGTCTCTAGCACACGAAACTTAATAGTCATGTTTCTGCCTTCATCTTACTTGGCCCAGCTGTAGCACTCACCATGCTGATTGTTCTTTGCAACACTTTGCATTTGGTTTCTGGAACATGCTCTCCTAGTGTGCCTTGTGCCTCATTTACCATTCCTTTGCAGCATGTACTGGTGTGTCTGCCTCACTCTAATATATTCATGTTGGAATGTCCCAATACCCAGTCCCCGTCCCTGTACTTACCTTGATTAACTTTATCCAGTCATGTGACTTTAAATACCACCCAGAGATAGATGCTCATAGTTCCACCTACTCAGAAGGCTGGAATGGGAGGGTCATTTAAATTCACAGACTAGCCTAAGCAACAAAACCTCAAGCTGGGCATAGTGGCACACACTCAGGAGGTTGAGAATCACTTGAACCCAAGAGTTTATGGCAGGACTTGAGAAATAGTTCAGCAGTTAAGAGCCCTTACTGTTCTTGTTAGATTTGGTTCCCAGTACCCATGTCACATGGCTCGAAACTACCTGTAACTCCAGGTCCACAGGGTCCAAGGCCTCTAGCTTCTGGCTTCCAGAGCATGGCATTCACAAGCATATACCCCCTACACACAGACACACACACACACACACACACACACACACACACACACCCCTTAAAAAGAAAATCCAGGGATGGCTCGGTGGTTTAGAGCACTAGCTGCTCTTGCATTGGACCTGAGTTAGATTCCTGCCACTCACATGGCAGCTCACTCCAGTCCATGGGGCTTTGGTTCCAGGCACATGTGCATTGCACATATATACATACTGACAAAACATTCATATACACAACATAATAAAATAAAAAGAACTTTAGAAAAACATTTATACCTAGAAAAAAAATTTAAGTGTTGGCAACCAGCTTAGGCGACATAGTGTGATTCCTTAAGCTCAAAAAATAAGTGAATCAATAAGATAAATATCACTTAGACCTTGTCATTTCTAAATCTCTAGCATATATTGAGATTTAGTGAATGTTTCACTTACCATTTTTATTTTGTTTTGTTTTGTTTTTCTCCAAGACAGGGTTTCTCTGTGTACCCTTGGCTGTTGTAGACTCACTTTGTAGACCGGGCTGGCCTCAAGGTCCACCTGTCTGTGCCTCCCTGAGTTCTGGGATTACAGGTGTGCACTACCACACCCAGCTTTACTTAACCATTTTTAAAATTGATTTTATTTCTGAGGTTCTGGAGGTTGAACTCAGGACCTCTGGATGCTAAACAAGAGCTCTACCACTGAGCTGTCTCCCCAGCCCTGGAACTGAATGGATTTTCCCTACAACATCTGACCCACTTCAGGTCTTTGCATCTGAGTTGATGGCTGAACCACAGCACCTTCCTTGATTCTTCTTTTTCTCTTACATCCCCAACCCCTTAAACCATTAAAAAATATGTACAGCCTGGAGTGGTAGGACATGCCTGCAATCCCAGCATGTGGAGAAGCAAAGGCAGGCAGACCTCTGCGTTCAAGGCCAGCTGGTCTATAAAGTGGGTCCTTGACAGCCAAGGCTACACAGAGAAAACCTGTCTCAAAACAACAACAAAAAGTGTACAGGATCCCAGCTCTCATATCCCCTGCCATTTAGGATTATTTCAGTAGCTTAACTGGTATCTCTCTTTCTGTTCTTGCTCACAGGTAGTAGCCAGCCAGCTAGAGCCCTTTAAAGCAAATTTCCATCATTCTTCTGTTTAAAGATTTTTATTATTTATGTGGGCATATGTGTATGTAAATGTGCATGTGAGTGCAGCTTTCATACACAGATGCTTCACATACTCTGGATCTGGAGTTACAGGCTGCTGTTAGTTGCCTGCCATGGGTGCTAGGAACTCAGGTCCTTTGTAGGAGCACTCTTTCTTTTACTTTTTCTTTCTTTTCTCTTTTTAAAAATTTGGTCTTTTGAAACAGGGTTTTTCTGTGTAGCCTTGGCTGTCTTGGACTTGCTTTGTAGACCAGGCTGGCCTAGAACTCATAGAGAGCCACCTGCCTCTACCTCCCTGAGTGCTGGGATTATAGGCATGCTCCACCTCACCTGGCTTGTAGGAACACTCTTAACTGTTGTGCCATTTCTCCAACCTCCAGTCCTTTGTTTAAAATGTCCCTAAGTGGTTCTACAACTTCAAAGTACACGGAAATGATTTGAAGATTTTGCTAGATTCTGATTCGGCAGGTCTGTGTAGAGCTAGAAATGATACATTCTTGTTGCTTTGTTTCTATTTTATTTATTTTTGGAAACAGGGTTTCTCTGTGTAGTCCTAGATGTCCTGGAACTCACTCTACAGCTCAGGCTGGCCTCCAGAGATCTACCTGTCTCTGTTCCCTGGATTAAAGGTGTGTGCCACCACTGCCTGACTGAGATAATACATTCTTAAAAACTCTTAGGTAATTCTGACAGTGCACATCTAGAGAGTAGCAAGGGCCCATGAGCTATAACTATATGTAATACATATGTTTCCTCCCTTTCTCCTCCCTCCCTCCCTTAGCAGTCTTTCTGCTGGCAGCACAGAGGTTAAGAAGTAAGACTGGTGATGGCAAGCAAGAGCAGATATCATACACTGAGGTCCTAGGAAAAGGCTCTTGCTCAAAATTCCAAGACTAATTTTGAAGGTGAAAATAGGTGGGGGTTTTAGGTGGTGATGGTGCATACCTTTGATCCCAGAACTTGGGAGGCAAACAGGCTGTGAACTTTAAGCCAGTGTGGTCTACAGAGCAAGTTCCAGGACTGTCAGGACTACACAGAGAAAACCCTAAGAAAAATATAGGTGAGGACCATTGTAATATTATTACCTACATTCTTTCTGCCTACAAACTGTACTTGTTATGGGGAATGGACAGATGGCTTAGTTAAGAGCACTTATTGCTCTTGCAAAGGACCTAGATTCAGTTCTCAGCACCCACATGATGGCTTACAACTATCCATAAATCTAGTTTCAAGGATCTACCATCCTCTTCTGACTTCTGTGGGCACCAATCATATACATAATGCACATACATGCAGGCAAAACACTTCCACACACAAAATAAAAATGAAAATGAAAATTAAAAATGTAAAGGAAACTTTCTACTTATTGCTTTTGCAGAAGACCAAAGTTCAATTCCCAGCACCCATACCAGGAACTTCACACATGCCTGTAAGTGCAGCTTCAGAGAATCCAATTCTTTCTACTGGCCTCTATGGGTTCCCACATACAAGCATACACATTCATACACATAAAAGCAAATAAATCTTTTAAAAAATCTCCAGTTCCCAAGTAAAACAAACCTGTAAGAGAACTTCATTTTTTAAAAAAATGTCAGCTGGATGCAGTGACACATGTCTTTAACTCCAGTGTTCAGGAGGCAGAGGCATGCGAGTTGCTATGATTTTGAAGCCAGCCTGGCCTACAGAATGAGTTCCAGGACAGCCATGGCTCTATTACACAGATAAACCCTGTCTCAAACAAACAAACAAACAAAAAAAATCAACCATTACAGTGGTTCATACATATAATGTAAGCATTACCGAATCTGAGACAAGAGGATCAGTTGCCTTGAGTGTACCACCAGCCTGGGCTATAGTATAAGATCCTATATGAAAAAAACAAAGTTAATAATTGATCTTGTACCACTATTTTGAAGGCTGTGAAGCCTTCAAGAGGTGGGTTCTAGCTGGCGGAAGTGGGTAGAGATGAACCTTTGAAGGAAGTATGCTCTCTTATGTTCCATCTGTGTGTCCTGTCTCCTTGTATGTGCCACATGAACAAACCATACCTCATGCTCCTGCCACTATGTCCTCCCTACTGTCATCAGCTGAAATCATCTGAAATCAGGAGCCAAGAATAACTTTTTTTTTGAGACAGGGTTTCTCTGTGTAGCTATGGCTGTCCTAGAACTCACTGTGTAGACCAGGCTGGCCTTGAACTAACAGAGATCTGCCTGTCTCTCCCTCCTTAGCAGAGTGCTGGGACTAATGGCATGCGCCACTGTGCTCATCCCCAAAATAATTCTTCCTCCTTGGAAAAAGTATATTTGTTAGAGCTAGGCTTGATAGCAACAACTGTAGTCCCAGAACTTGGAAGGTGGAGACAAGAGGATCTGCTCAAGGCCAGCCTTTTACATACTAAGTCTGAGTCCAGACTGGGCTACACAAGACCCTGTCTCCGAATATTTGTTGGGTGTTGCAGCACACTATAATCCAAGCACTTAGGCAACAGGTTTTGAGGAGAGGTTTCCATGCATCTAGGTACTCAACACTAGTAGAGGTAACACAGCAAATTCCCTGCTTTAAGATAAAAATGTTCCAACCTCGTTCATCTATGTTATTTTCTCCTGGTTCCATTCCTAAGAGGTAGAGAGTCACAGCTAAGTAAACTGGAGCACGTAAAGAAGACAATAGAGATAAACCTCTGAAAAAAAGAACAAAAACAAACACACACACACACACACACACACACACACACACACACCAATCCTCTCCCCTGCCAAAAAAAATAGTACAGGCAAAAGAGTGATTCCTACTCTCATTGAAGAAGGCAAGCCTCTGCCAGTTGTCTCCAATCTTGTGGAGTAGTTTATGGTATCTACGAAAAAAAAAAAAAAAAACTTTTGCAGAATTGGTTTGAAATAATAAAGTACTACCAATTAATGGATTCCATGTTAATAAAGAGGACAGGCCCTAAAACTGCAAAAATACCATATACATAAGGGTAGAGTGGGAGGATTAAGCATTGGCTTGCTTGGTCCAGGCTTACAGTTGTCCCTCTCTCTTAGGATATGCCTGTTGATGTCTCTTATGTCTTTGAGAATTCAGAACTACTTCAAAGGTAATTATAGTTTGGAGACTTGTTCTAGATGGGTGAGGTAAAGGTTGTCACATTCTAGAATTCCAGTAGGCCATAAACACACATAATTCAAACAGGGCTCACTTCACCTTTGGACTACTTACCCTACAATATGGGCTGAACATAGGATTCTAGCAGTAGTATAGAAAAAAATTTTAACATTTTTCAGTAATTAGAAATTTAAGGATTTCTTGACAAAACAGGGTGGGGCAAAGTGAGTCATGTCTATTATTTCTATGTATGTGTGTGTATGCACGTGTGTTTGTGCGTGTGTGTGTGTGTGTGCGTGTGCGCGCGCGCGCCCACGTGTGTGTCTGCATGTTTGCATATGTGGTGCTGCATATCAAGTCCATGGTAGGCAGGGATTCTACCACTGAGGTATAGCCTCAGGCCTCTTGAGGAAAACTTCAGAATTATACTGAATTTACTGTGGGTAGTAACCCCTTTTAGGCACTGTAGTGCATATCTATAATGCCAGTACATGGGAAGCTGAGGCAAGGGGATTGCTGTAATTTTTAGGCCTGCCAGGGCTATAGAGTGAGACCATGTTTCAGTTCTCCCCCTTCCAATAATGAATTACACTAAACACAATGAATTAGCTCATGTGTAACAATCCATATATATAAATATATAAACACATAAATATATATAAATATATATGTTTATTTATATCTATAAATATATTTATATATGTCTATAAATATATGAGAGCATAGCAGCTCTCCAAAAGACTTTTACATAGATCTAAAGAACAATAAGGAATATAGCTAGACCTAGCCAGAATCTTGCTCCCTGGGAATATAAAGAGGGAATATCTGCCTCAATGTTTTGTTTATTATAAAAGCTTTATGTGTGTGTGTGTGTGTGTGTGTGTGTGTGTGTGTGTGTGTGTTGTTTTTTTCCCTTCCTCTATAGACCAGGAAATATTCGATTTCGAGAACAATGGCTGAGGGACATTACTGAGACCAAACATATTTTGTTGGAGTCTATCCCTTTTAAATTTGCCTGATTCTTATGTTTAAAGATTCTTTTCACAATCAGTACATTAAAAATATGAAACGGCACATCAAACCACATAATATTTATTGAATAATAAACTTGTGGTACACAATCCAACTGTGTTTTTGCTTTTATTCATTATCAATCTTACAGTAAGTTCCTTTCTGTTTTTGAAAAGATTTTTCTCAACACTGTATTATGATTTTGGAGTCTGGCAAGCACAGAGTTGAATTTTGAACATTACTAAAGTTCACCCATTGGCCCTTAACTGTTTGGTCCTTCTCTATGCCTACCTCAAGGCTTGATACACTTTTTTATGGATATCCTGGGTAAGAAAATGGCAACAGTTCTGTAGCTCACACTAACCAGTCTTAAGGACTCTCCTCCTCACAGATCTCTTTTACTGTAAGGTGAGCCTTACTGCCAAACTCTGAAACAGAGTACTTTGGCATCTAGGACATACCATCATGCTTGTGACTGTAATGAAGCAGAGATGGGTTACCACCCTTACTATTTCTGGTCTTGTTTCTGCCTTCACATTGGATCATCACATATTTCTACCTTCCCAATAGGGCTTCTATGCCTGCTCACATTACTTTAAAATACCAAAGACAAAATTACACTACACTTTGAGGGACAAAGACATACAAGAAACATACAACACTTATAACAACTCACGTGGTAGGACTGAGCAATCTTCTATTTTTACTATTATCTTTGTACAACAAATTAAAAATGAGAAAATCCTATGAACAACAGGTAAGAAACTAGGTAAGTCTCTTTAGAGAACAAAACAAAGTATTTAAATTACAACAGTTCTATATAGATTTTTACACAGGCCTAAAGAATTATGAGGAATTGAGGAATACAGGTAAAATCCTAGCCACTATCATGTTCACTGGGAATGTAACAAACAGGGAATTCCTGGCTCAACGTTTTGTTTGATTATGACTGTATGTGTGTGTGTGTTTGTATGTGTATGTGTGTGTGTGTATTTTTTCCTCTGTAGGCCAGGGAAGATTTGCTTTTGGAAACAAAGGTTAACTTAGAGCTCAGGGGACAAAACACAGTTTGAAGCAGTAACTCAAATAACCTGAAAATAAAATACTTTTTAGCCCTCCACTTTGTAAAGGATCTGAAGCTATTCTTTTCAGATCTTATCCAAATAAACTGTGATGCAAAGAATGGTAAATTTTAAAATAAATTCTTATCTTTTTTCATTGCCTGTATCTACTCTGTGGAGGAGAAGACGCAAAAGAAAATCCATAATATCTATACACCCACAAAAATGTTGCATTGAAACTACATTTCCAATGAAAAAACAAAAACATATTCAGCCAGTTAACAAAAACTAATGCCTCTATAGAATAAATTTGAATGAATGGATTATAAACTTTATATTGTATCATATGAGAAAGTATATGGATTAAAAAGACTTCCAACTTTAGAACCTACTTTCCATTAAACTTTAGGAAACTATATACTTATTAGACCTAGAAGTATAAACACAGTGAAATAATTTCAAGTTCAAAGATGACAGATGTTACTACATGCTAACTGCTGCTCAGTTCAGCAGTTTTGGATTAAAAACACACTTTCCAAAACATATATTAAACATTTGAAACAGTGACAAAGTGGGGAGGGTTTCTACAAAGTTAAGAATTAAAGACACTGATAGATATAAAAATGCTGCAGATCTTAACAGTGTTTAGAATCTGATAGCCAGGTGCAGTGGCACACATCTCTAATCCTACCACCTGGGAGGCAGAGGCAGGGGCAACTCTCTGAGTTCCAGGCCATCCAGGGCTACATAGTGAGACTCTGTCTCATTAAAGAAATCCAAATCCATAAAGGACTCATTGATAGGACTCATTGATAATGGTTAACATTTTACCTTCATCATCATGAAACAGCTAATTAAAATACTTATATTTCCCATATCAGCACTCTTGATACTCATTCTTTTAGATATTATCCTATCATTAAAAATCAGCTTAGATAGAAATAGTATTTTTATAATGGCACAACAATAGACCTCCCAAAATTGTCTTTGAAAAAAATTCTTGCACTGCTGGGATGTAGCTTAGGGCCTCATGCATCATAAGCACATGTTCTAACTCTCAGCTATACCCTAGCCACTAAAAGAACTATTTTAACTAATTTATGAAGAACTTAAAACATCAAATGCTCACATTTTCTATTCCACACATTTGTGAATTAGTCATTTGGTCTGCTTGTTTTTAGAGTAGAGGTAGACTTAGCCCAAAATACATTTCTAAGGAAGACTATAGAAACAAGTCAGTTTTCAAATTCTAGAGTTGCCTTTTACAGCAACACCTTCATCTTGTTAACAGAAATCACCTACAGAGTTTCTCTCAAACCTGTTTTTCACACATTGAAGACAAGATATGAAATTCCCAAGTTCTGCCGGGGTAGGGGCAGACATGTATGGAGTTAATAATATTCACACCAAATCATGATGTGAGAGTTATTAATTCTCATTAGGCTGCCACTTTCTCTCTATGCCACCTTCCTAACACAGCAGGATTTCATTCAAAATTTGGATTTTTATACCAGAAATTTGAGGTGAATCTAAAAAAGCCCCAAATAATTTACTAATGGTATCAACAAGCATCTTTTATAAGGGGCTGAAGAATTAAAAAGAAGGCACAGAAGCACTGAAAAGCCTTAATTTCAGAGCACAATAGCCTTTTTGGCTTAGCATGGTAGTACACGTCTGGAATCTCAACACCTGGAAGGTAGAGACAGGAGACCAAGACTTTAGTCATCCTTAGTTACAAAGTCTGAAGCCTGAAGTCAACCTGGGCTACTTAAAACCACACATCAAAACATAACCTAACAAACAAAGAAAACAAAATGACCTTTTTGTGTATATCTCTAGAACCCACAATTTCCTTTGTGATGTTAAAATATCCACTTGTAAAGTCAGAAATCCCTCATTTGTCATCCTTCCCTTTAGTCTTTCTGTAAACCATCTCTCGAAAGCTGGCCAGGATCTTGTTCTCCCTCTTTCGTCTCTCTTCTTGGTTGAAGGATGCTAGGGCTCTCTTCTCATCAGCACTGTAGATCTGATTCTCCTTCCGCAGTCGTACAGCCTCCATTCGCCGGTGCCTGGAGACAATATATTTGGGTTAATTTCTTTTATAATTTTTATTTATTCATTATTCATTACAATTCACTCACTTTGTATCCCAACTGTAACACCCTCCCTCGTCTCCCAGTCCCAACCTCCTTCTCTCTTCTCCTCCTATGGCCTTCCCTTAGTCCACTGATAGAGGAGGTCCTCCTCCCATACTATCTGACCCTAGATTATCAGGTCTCTTCAGGACTGCCTGCATCATCTTCCTCTGTGGTCTGGCAAGGCCGCACCCCCCCCACCCCCATGA
This sequence comes from Meriones unguiculatus, assembly GCF_030254825.1. NCBI lineage: Eukaryota > Metazoa > Chordata > Mammalia > Rodentia > Muridae > Meriones > Meriones unguiculatus. Next base: position 76,723,265 of record NC_083369.1, on the reverse strand, counting down.
GGAGGTGATCAAAGAGCCAGCCACTGAGTCAGAGACAGCCCCTTTTCTTCTTACTAGAGATCCTCCTTGGAGACTGAGCTGCCATGGGTTACATCTGAGCAGGGGGTCTAGGTTATCTCCATGCATGCTCCTTGGTTGGAGTACTGGTCTCTGCAGGCCTTGACATAATTTCTTACTAATAACTCTTATAGCAGGTCCTCATCAATCCATTCTTAATCTAGACTCTTCTATTTAAAAGGTAACAATAGAACCTGGAGATGGGTTATCAAATGACCATACATTTTATCTGTTGATGTTTCTTTTTCCTTTGACTTATTTTTAGTATTCAAATAATAATCTCCGATATTTTATTAGCATAGTGGATTTTATCCACTAATTTCAAAGACTGAAGATATAATTTGTTTTTTATTATTTCTAATAAACTGAAATGGGAAACTTATTAAATGTTTTAGTGATGGCTTGGGTTTTGTTTTGTTTTGTTTTATTTTTTGTTTGTTTTGGATAGGGTTTATCAAGTAAACCCTAGGATGGAATTTTTTATATACACCAGGATAGCTTCAAACTCATAAAGGTTCACATGCTCTGCCTTTTGAGCACTGCAATTAAAGGCATGTGCCACTATGCCCAGCCAGTAATAGTATTTGTCTTTGTAGAGTCTATAGCAGGCCAGATGAAAGATTTATCTTAGCCAGATATGGTGGCACACATCTGTAGTCCCAACACTCAGGGAGGCAGAGGCAGGCAAATCTCTATGAGTTCAAAGCCAGCCTGGTCTACAAAATCAGTCCAACACAGTCAAGGCTATACAAAGAAACCCTCTCAGAAAAAAACAAAAAACAAAAGATGTATCTTAATAAATGGCACATCGCCGGGCACGGTGGTGCACACCTGTTATCCCAGCATTCTGCTAGGCAAAGGCAGGCAGATCTTTGTGAGTTTGAGGCCAGCCTAGTATACAAAGTGAGTCCAGGACAGCCAAGGCTACACGAGAAACCTTGTCTTGGAAAAAAAAAATAAGTGGCACATCAAGACTCAACTTCACTCATGCAAAGAAGAAAATCAAGTCTAAATCTATAACTGAAGAGACATTGTGTAGAGAGCTTAATTCCCTTAGAATCTAGGAGTGTCACAAAGAAAGGGGAAAGGAATTCAGTCTAAGAATTAGATCAGTAAAATATAGGGGCAAAGGAATATGATGTTAGATTCAAAAGGTCTATTATTCAGAGACAAATATTAATGACTTTTTTTCTGTACATACCCAACTCTAAATAATCAGTTCAAGAAACTTATGTTTAGAAAAGGTAAGAAAGACTAGGAAAGAACAGGAGAGAATAATTTCAGGTTACTGTGAAGGTATCTAGGGATAAGATGGAAGAGTTGAGGAAATGGCAATATATTTAGGTTACTTCGAGTACAGCATGGGCTCTGTGAAGTAATATGGAACAAAAAGCAATACAAAATGATGCTATAATGAACACCCACATGCATGTCTCTAGTTCATGGGTAATATTTTCTCTTGGGAAATGTAATGGAAGTTTTGGTTTCTTTCAAAATTCAGTTATGTTATGTCAACAGGTTTTTGTTTTAATCCCAAGTGTGAGATAAAGAGCTGCTTTTAGTTTGTCCACAGCTGATAACAGCCTCATGAGGATCAGAGAGGGGTCTGGTCCTTGCCAGTGCAGTTAGTGGAATTCTGAGGACTCAGAGAGGGTATAAGTACCAGAGCCCGGAGAGAGAAAAAAAGGACATGTCAAGGGAAAAGGCTTCGAGGAGACAGATGGAGAAAGAAAGTTGCTAGTTTTGCTAGACTGCTGGATATCCTGAGGACTGAGATTGGTGTTTTTGCAAAGAACCAAATGACCCTAAACAGCCAGAATTAGCTTAAGAGAAATCCGTCCCCTTTCCCCAATGACCTTCTTTCTCTCCTACCTAGTGTTGGGGGGGCTGGAAGGGAAGTAGAGGTATAAGAAACCTCAATAAAATAGAGTAAAATATACATGCTACAAGTATTTATGTTGACCGCCACTTGTAGTATGTATATATTTTTTTTCTTTTTTAAAATTTATTTTATTAATCAGTTTATTCATTTTGTATTCCAGCTGTAACCCCTCCCTTTTCCCCTCCCAATCCCACCCTTTCTCCCTCATCTCTTCCTATGCCCCTCCCCAAATCCACTGATAGGGGAGGTCCTCCTCCCCTTCCCTCTGACCCTAGCCTATCAGGCCACATCAGGACTGGCTGCATTGTATTCCTCTGTGGCCTGGTAAGGCTACTCCCCCATAAGGGAGAGTTGATCAAAGATTCAGCCACAGAGTTCATGTCAGAGACAGCCCCTGTTCTCATTACTAGGGTACCCACTTGAAGACTGAGCTGCCATGGGCTACATCTGTACAGGGGTTTTAGGTTATCTTCATTCATGGTCTTTGGTTGGAGTATCAGTCTCAGAAAAGACTCCGGTGCCCAGATTTCTTGTTTCTGTTGCTCTCCTTGTGGCGCTCTTGCCTTGTTCAAGTCTTTCTATCTCCCCCTTCTTTCATAAGATTTCCTGCGCTCTGCCCAAAGTTTGACTATAATTCTCAGCATCTGCTTTGATCCTAAGCATATATCCAAAAGATTCTCATGTATACAAGGACATTTACTCAGCCATGTTCATAGTAGCTTTATTCATAATAGCTAGAAGTTGGAAACAACCCAGATGTCCCTCAACTGAGGAATGGATACAGAAATTGTGGTACATTTACGAAATGAAATACTACTCAGCAATTAAAAACAAGGAAATTATGAAATTTGCAGGCAAATGGTGGGCTCTAGAAAAGATCATCCTGAGTGAAGTATCCCAGAAGCAGAAAGACACACACAGTATATACTCGATTATAAGTGGATATTAGACATATAATATAGAATAATCATTCTAAAATTTGTACAAGTAGTGTGCATATTTTCCTCTATTTTATTTTGGTTTCTTAGGCTACTACCTCCTTTCTCTTCAAACCTTCTTTCTCTCTTACCAAGGGTCAGGGGGTTGGAAGGGAGGTAGCAGCCTAACAAACCAAAATAAAATATACAAGTTGCAGGGTACCCTAGTGTAGTGCTGCTTGGTGATATTGAGTATCAGAGTCCAACTTTCTAAGATGTCACATTGTTCTTGTATATTAACTGATATACAATCGGAAGTGTTTAAGAAGTCCTGTGACACCAATCCTTTCAAATATTTGTCATTGTTAGAACTTTGAACCTTTTGCTATTAAATGGTACACAAGAGTATTTCACTAAGGTCTTGATTTCCATTTCCAATGACAATAAATACCATTTAATTTATGCATGCCACGTATGTAGTCTTTTGATAAACGGCCCTTTCTATCATTTCCCCATATTTATTTTGTAGGTATTTAAATATACTCACTACCAAAACTTTATAAATTGTGTGCATTCCATGAATCTTACCTAAGCCTAGAATTTTCACATTTTCATGTATCTTTTGATGAACACAAGTTCTTACTTTTAGCACCTAGGCAACCTTCTGGGAAGTTTTTTGTTCTGATTAGAAAATATCTTTTTACCTAAAAATCATCATCTCTGAAAGTACTTAATGTAGTTGCACTGCCTTTTATATACAGTGATTCAGTGTTCTACATTCTTTTAAAAAATGTTTTCCCTATTCCATTTCCTGAACACATTTTTTTCTACACAGATCTGACATGCTGTCTCTTTCATAAACCAAAATTTCATACATGTATAACTGTCTTTGGGCTTGGCATGTTATCTCGCTAAATAATTAGGCTATCACATATGCTTCCTAAAGTCTGCAAGCCCCTTAAATTCTCATCTCTTATAGGTCACATCTCATTTTCCTACTCTTCCTCGGAACTAAAATGGCTATTGTTGGCCTTTTAGTCTAACAAATACTTTTAAAACAACCTTACAAGTTTCATAAAGTGCTATTATTTTGATTGAAATGTTATTGAATTTGTAGATAAATTTTAAGAATTGACATTACAATATTGCTATCCTAACTCAGAACATGGTATGTCCCCACTGATAGAGATATTTATTTATTTATTTATTTATTTATTTATTTATTTATTTATTCTGTTTTTTTCAAGAAAGGGTTTCTTTATGTAGCCCTGGCTGTCCTGGAACTTGCTGGCCTCCACTCCCAAGTGCTAGGAATAAAGATATACATCACCACACCCAGCTAATTTTTTTTTACGTGTCTGAATGTTTTGCTTGAATGTATGTCTGCACATCACATATGTGTAGTGCCTGCAGAGGCCAGAGAGGACTTCAGATCCCCTGGGTCTGGAGTTACAGCCATGTGGGTGCTGGGAATTTGACCTGGGTTCCTCTCCAAGAACAGCCAGTGTTCTTAACCACTGAGCCATCTCTGCAGCCCTTCAATGTTTCTTAATGTCTTATGGTTTCCCCTGTGGAGGTCTGTGGATTCTTTTTTAAGATTTATTTCTAAATCACTCATATTTTCTGATACTATTATAACTGTTTAATTATATTTAACATATACAATTATACATTGTTAATTATATTAATATATTAATGTGTTAAATTATATCTTCTAGTTGCCTATTGCTGAGATATAGAAACACAACTGATTTTGTAATGACTTCATATATAACCAATTGTTAAGCCTCTGAGCAGTCTTTCAGACCTTTTTTGTAAACAATGATCTCAATCACAAAAATGGCTACGGAGAACCCTCCTTACTTATTCTTATGTCTCCAGTGATTTGTCCTTGTCATACTGTGTCCATGCTCCAAAGTTACACTGGTTTTAGACATCTAAGATTCTGGAGGTACTTCAGAGGATCAGCAAATATTCGTCCCTATTACCAATTCAAAACGGCTAAGTATTTTAACAGGTAGTTTGTAATCTTAAGGAATCGATAATTGTGATTTTAGTACCACTGTCTTTACTCTCCCTGATCAGTCAAGTATTTTCTTATTCTTCCAGTTTTATTTGATCTTGCGGAATGTGACATTTTTTCATGATCCTTAACTGATATTCACTCCAGAAATTCAGGTCCTCCAAGAACTGGAGGCAAACTCAAAAAAGAAAGATTATCTTATGAAAATGTTTTCCTCACCACTGGAACCCCACATTCCTCTATGATAGATGGCTGAACTTAACTATATTTAGTAGAGGGAAAACATTTGCTCCAAAGTATGAAGAAGAAATAAAACTGGAAACTATTGATTCTTTAAATTTGGAGATATTTTAGAGTTTGAGGTTGAATTTTATACATAATTGAAACTTATTTAAGTATGCTTCATCTAATGAAACTAGTATCGTATGTGTGTGTGTTTGTACACTCTATTTTCCATTAGGAAATAGTCACTTAATGAAACAGAACACCAAAATATAATCCTAGTAGTAAGAAAGAAGGAAAAGTGTGAATCATGGAAATTGACTCAATGCCAAGAAAATACCTGCTACCGCTCATAACGTAACCTGAACATTCGAATGATGCGATCTCTTCACTTGTCAAGCCAATTTCACCTCTTCGTGGGATGCGCTTTCCAGCTTTCACATATTCAGCCATAGCTGCACCTTCACCAGGTAACAGAGCATGGCCATAACTACAAAGTAATTCAGAATTCACAAAAGATTCATTAAACTACCTCCATAGAAATGACAACACAAAATATTTTCCCTCAGACAGTAATAAGAATAACAGTGCTGAGCAGCAATGTCCCTGGTGTGAATTACTTCACTTTTATTAGAGAACTGTGACCTTTATTACTAACCTAGAAATGTATACTTTGGAAAAACAAAAGAACTGATGTTCATGAGTACAGATTCACACTTTATAATTGTGGATTAATTCATCAGGTACTGCCATTATTGTTTCTGCCCTCAACTCATTCTCTTAAAAAACCCAAATAAATGATATATCTCAAAATAACTTACAATAAACAATAATGCCATTCAATAAAACTTATCTTTTGCCTTTGATTAAAAGATTTTAGGAGCAGTTCAGTGATGGTTTCTTGTATTCCTATTAAACCTGAAGCTTATAACACAATAGTAACCTCTGTACTTATAAAATTTACATATTGACTATACTATAAGGTAAACCTAAGTAGTATGTTTCATGAGATGAGGGGGCTCAAAGGGTAAAGGTAATTATTTACTGTCAACCCTGTTGGCCTGAGTTTAATCCCTAGTACCCATATAGTGGAAGGAGAGAACTAATTCCTCAAAGTTGTCCTCTAGCCTTCATGCCTTTCCCTCTCCCATACAAAATAATAAACTAATAAAAACTTAAAATTTACCTTGCATAAAAGAAATAGAAACTGCTGTGAGGACTAAAGAAGGACAGAAGTCACTACTCCTTTCAGAGAAGCATAAGCTGCTGCTTCAGGAAAGGGGCTTGAAGAACAGTTACAGATATTGTTTTTATTTTGTAGAAACAGGGTCTCTTAGCCTAGAATGACCTAGAATTCCTAATCTCTCTGCCTCCCCCTCTCAAAGCTGGGATCACAGGTACAAATACCAGACTGAGCTAAAGAAAGTGCTTTAGATATTGCAAATACACTGCTTCTAGCTAAGGGGACAGTTCAGTGGCAGCCTGCTAACCTACATGAGAACGCTGAGCAGAAAACAAGACAAATAACCTATAACAAAGAAAACCACCAAACCCCATAACCATCCACCACTACTTACTTCAAAGGCTTATCATCTTGGGAGGCAAGTGTTTTGGGAGCCTCTGGGCCAATGAGATCGGATGGTTCCTCTGTCTCTGCATGAAACATTTTCAGAAACACATTAACATCTTAACTAATCAGTTAATGCTTCATCTGTTTTGAGTTAGTCAACTACAGGAACTTACTTGATCGATCCTTCCAAGGATTCTCAAGAAATTCGTCCTGGGACTCTTTAGAGCTCGAATCACTGGACTCTTTTCTGTTCTTTTTAGTCTTCTTTTTCTTGTATTTCTTCCTGTGGGGATTATAATTTAATACAAATTAGGTATTCTCATATTAAAAGTTTTCTTTTTTACAGAAAAATTTTAAAGATTTACTTATTTTTACATGCATTGGTGTTTTATCTGCATGTATGTCCGTGTGAGTGTCAGATCCCCTGGAACTAGAGTTACAGACAGTTGGGAGCTGCCGTGTGGGTGCTGGGAATTAAACCTGGGTACCCTGGAAGAGCCTCCAGTGTACTTAACTGCCAAGCCATCTCTCCAGCCCCAGGCATTCTCAGTTTTCAAAGGAATGAAAAGGTTGATAAAAATGACCTGAATTCCCAGCTTACTTGAACTTTTCAATTCAGTCTTCTCAGTTAACCTTATAGCATTTTACTATTAACAAGAAATGACTAAAGGATCAATGAAATACAGTTATGTAGAAAGAAAATAGAAATGAAAAAGCTTAAAACTTTAACTTTAACTTAACTTTAAAATGAATAGGTTAACAGTTACAAGTGCTTACTGCTCTTCTAGAAGACTAGAGTTTGTATCCCAGTACCCACATCAGGCAGCTTATAACCACCTATTACATCCAGCTCCAGGGGATCTGATGCCTGTTTCTGGCCTCTCCAGGTATATATGTACATGGCACATACATAGATGCATACATATACTTAAATTAATAATAATAATAATTGAACAACCCTAAATACAAAGTCCCACAAAAATGAAAAATAAAAACAAAAAAAAAAGAAAACAAGTTCTTACCAATGTGAGCATTAATAAAAATTTCCAGTATAATGGATTAAAATACAGCAAATATGTTTGAGTAGTAGCAAAGTAAACCACCACTGTTTTGCAATCTCGAAGACATAATGATCTAGACAATGACCAGCATGTTTGCCAATATGACAAAAAGAGACATTAGCTGCCTATTGAGGGCAGTACACAGCACCACCTAAAAAGTATTCTTGGCCAAAATTCCAACTTGAATCTTGCCAGCCTCAAGACCCTTCTCTCTCTAGGAAATAGAGAAGACAGAAAAACATGGTAATTCACTCTGTATAACCGCTATAATTTAGGGACATTAGGAAAAAAAAAACTGTAGAGACTGACTGTAATATTCTTACACACAATAAAAGTTTTGTTTTTTGTTTTTTTTTTTAAGAAAGCCTTTCAGAGAAAGGTACTAAATTGTTGAATTATTTATGAAGGAAACAATAGCTCTGATTAGTTCCAAAATAATCAGAGGGTGGTGGAGATTACCCACTAAAGGGTAATTGATCAAACTGTGTGTGATACTATTTCACATCATCTTGAGTACATTTTAAACTTTTCCATTAAAAAACTAAAGAAAAACTGACACTCTCCGTTTCTTCTTCTTTTCTTTTTTCTTAGCTTTCTTTGCTCTTCTTTTTGTATCTTCATCTGCAAATTAAAGCACATTATTATTGAAAAATTTTTGAAGTTCAAAATTGTTTTAAATTTTTTATTTTACTTTAACAGATACTCTGTTATTATAAATATTCATTTTTGTTACAGAAAAATTAATTCATTCTAACATTGATTGAAACTTGCCATAAATGATACTAGGGTAGGAACTAAAGAAACAAAAGTCATGGACTGGCAAGATAACTCAATGGGCAAAAAACACTTAATGTCAAACCTGATGACTAGCGGTCAAACCCGAGACCTATATGCTAGAAGGAGAGAACTGATTCCAATAAGATGTCTTCTGATCTCTACACACTGGCTGTTACATGCATGACTGCACACACACAAACACATGCAATAAAAAAGTTTAAGAAATTAAAGTCACACTAGTTATTAATAATATATGGACTTGCTATTCATTTACTCATTGAGTTAATGATAACTGGTTAAGTAGGAAAAATTCCCATTTCAAAGAGGTACATATAGATTTAGCCAAGGAAGGATAACTTAACTTACTTTGAATAACTCAACAATTCCCCCCATATTTTAAGCAAATATATCAAAATGTTAATAAAAGTTAAAAATTGACAATTAACATTACTCCTTTTACTTTCCTGAAAATTGTTAAAGTTTCATAGTGAGAAAAAACAAAAACAAAAAGAAACAACTCTCTGTGTGTGTGGCAGAGGAAGATAATATTTTCCAGAATCTCAGTGGAATGGAGGTGAGAGATAGTAATGAAATGAGTATAATCTGGTCTGACAGGTGCTCTAAGGACCCAAAGGAGTCTTAAAACCAGCTAGCCAGACACTGGCAAAATAGCTCAGTAGGTAAGAGTGTATATTGCTGGGCTTGAGGACCCGGTTCCATCCCAAGGACCCTTATGGTGGAAGGAAAGAAACTTCAACTCCTCCAAGTTAACTTCTGACTTCCATGTATACACTGTGGTATGCACATCCAAACACATGCACACATATGCACAAAATAAATGAATAAAATGTAATTAAAAACATGACTGATTTGGGAAGGTAACTGAGAAATAGTTGACCTGGAAGCAGTGACTTTTTTTAAAGATTTATTTATTATTTATACAGTGGCAAAGGGCAAAAGATCTCACTATAGATGGGTTATGAGCCACCATGTGGTTGCTGGGAATTGAACTCAGGACCTTTGAAAGGGTAGCCAGTGCTCTTAATGTCTAAGCCATCTCTCCAGCCCTGAAGCAGTGACTCTAAGTTGTTTTTGAAATCAGCTTATTATAAAAGTAGCACATGTCCATTACTGCACTGAAAGCCCAGGTGGACACGGGAAACGACTAGTTCTGAAGGCAGAGGACCTACTGTACCATGTGACACATACTTAAACACAGAAAATTAAGTAAATAATAAAAACTGGAATATAATCAGAAAACTAACATGGCCATAATTATGCTTATAATTTAACAAATTTTTAGAAAGCTGAGGAGCTAGAGAGATGGCTCAGCAGTAAAGAGCACAGGCTGTTCTTCCAAAGGACCTGATTTGACTCCCAGTAACCACGTGTTGGCTCACAACTGTCTCTAAATTCAATTCCAGGAGAACTAAACCCTCTTCTGACCTCCATCAGGCAGCAAGAATATACATGGTGCAAAGACATGCTTGCAGGCAATACACCCATACACGCAAAATTTTTAACAATTAAGCTATATTCTAGGATTTGCAGAAGATATGGCTTTCTTACCACTGGAATCTGTTTCTGATTCAGAGTCACTGTCACTATCTTCAGAATACTTCTTATGTTTTCTTTTAGATGACTTTTTCTTTCTCTTTTTCTTGGATCTTTCTTTGGAATGACTAGATTTCCTTTTCTTTTTCTTTTCATCTGTTTTAAGTACAAAAGACAAATTAACTTATAAAGTATTTGCAACTATCTCACTATGTTTGAAACACTGAAAAGAAACAGCTATTTGGTAGTTTGAGTAAAAGCAATGTTCAAATATTTATAAATTTTAAATTTATGATTAAGTTCCTTATTTTACAAAATTACCTTCTGAACTAGATGCTGAAGTAGTGCTTTTCTTTGGTTCTTCATCCTCTACTGGTGTGTGTTCATCAGAGCTGAATTACAAGAAATGGTTGTAAGAAATGGATCATTGAGCATGAAAATATGCATTTAAAAATTTCAGTAACAGCACTCATTGCCTAAGAACCTTTAAAGGCGAGCATTTAAAAAATCTTATTTTTATTTTATTTTTATTGTTATTACTATTAAAATATTTTATTTTTTTTACTATCATCATCATTACATTTTATCTTATGTGTATAGGAATTTTGTCTACATGTATGACAGTGCCTGGTGCCCACAGAAGCCAGAAAAGGCATTGGATCCTCTGGAAGTGGAGTTAGAATAGCTTTTTTGTTGGTACTGTGGATCAAACCCAGATTCCCCTGAAAAACACCTAGTGTTCTTAACAACTGAACCCTCACTCTAGCCCTTAAAGGCAACGGTTTTTGTAAGAATATATTCAAGATTCTACTACCTTCATAATAAAATGACTTATATTTGTATAATGCTTTAGAGTTTACATAGTACCATTAAAAAAGCAATGTGTTGTAATGTTTTCAGAAGAAACTCATATGGTAAAAGTTGAGAAATAAAAAACATAAGGAAAGATAAAAGACAAACATGAGGGTGGAAAGACGAGTTAGTGATTTCATTATTATTTTGTGGCTATGGGATCAAACCCAGACTTCAAAAATGCTAGCCACTTGCTTATAACCAAGCTATATACTAATTCCATAATTTTATTCCAAGTAGGTGAATGATATATGCCATAACAACTCCCATCTCCCTAGAACCTAACAGATTACAGAATTTGCAAAACAAATTCTGAAAGTAAGTTATTTTGTTTTGGAGTTTAAAAATATTTTTATATTTAATTTGTTTAGGGAATGCATGTATGCATTTGTGTGTGTGTAAGTGTGTGTTTGTACAGTACTGTCAGTTACAGAACAATTTTCAGGATTTGGTTATCTCCTTCCACCCTATGTTGGTCCCATGGCAGCAAGCACCTTTACGTCCTGAAATATCTCATTGTCCTGCTGGGATTGAACTTTCTATGTGGATAAGGATGACCTTTCATTTTTAATCTTCCTGCCTCTGCCTCTTCAATTCTGGGATTATAAATTGTATACTATCATGACTGGTTTTCTTGATGCTCATGATCAAAACTTATTCTAGACAAGCACTTGACCAGCTCTTACCTGTACAGGACCTGAGTTTGACTCCTAGCATCCATACTGGGTGATTCACAATCACCTATAACTCTAGCTCCAAGAAAACTTGATGTCCCTGGCCTCAAGGGGCATGAACACCTAGATGTGCATACCCATGGAAACCAATACAAAACACATAATTAAAATACTAAAAATAAGCCAGGCATGGTGGCACACACCTGTAATCCCAGCCCTCTAGGAGGCTGAGGCAGGAGGATCTCTGTGAGTTCGAGGCCAGCCTGGTCTACAAATTGAGTCCAGGACAACCAAAGCTACACAAAGAAACCCTATCTCGGTCTTTTCTGAGACTGATACTCCAACCAAGGACTATTAATGGATATAACTGAGAACCCCTGCTCAGATGTAGCCCATGGCAGCTGAGTATCCAAGTGGGTTCCCTAGTAAGGGCAACGGGGATTGTCTCTGACATGAACTCAGTGGCTGGCTCTTTGATAACCTCCCCCTGAGGGGGGAGCAGCCATGCTAGAGAAGGACATTGCGGCCAGTCCTGATGAGACCTGATAGGCTAGGGTCAGATAGAAGGGGAGGAGGTCCTCCCCTATCAGTGGACTTGAAGAGGGGCATGGGAGGAGATGAGGGAGGGAGGGTGGGATTGGGAAGAAATGAGGGAGGGGGTTACAGCTGGGATACAAAATAATAAACTGTAATTAATATAAAAAATAAAAATTTAATAAAAAATAAAAAGAAACCCTGTCTCAAATAAAACAAAAACAAAACAAAACAAATAAAAGTAGCCAGACAGGGCGATGCACACCTTTAATCACAGCACTCAGGAGGCAGATGCAGGTGGATTTCTGTGAATGAGTCCAGCCTAATCTACACATGCTTCAGGCCAGCCAGGGCCACAGAATGAGACTTTGTGAAAATAGTAAATAAATATTTTTAAAAATTATTAAATTCCTTGGGACAGACTTGAAAAAGTTAAAAAGCTCTAGTTGTACATACTGTGTCACATTTTTTCTTTGAAGTTTTGAATTTCACACATGGAATAACTTAGATATTATCTCCCATATTTTTGGGTTTTTTTTAAACTCTCATTTGATGAGCTCAAGTATTTATCTATAAGAACAAGTTTCAGATATTATTGCTTTATCACTCTGACACAAATTATAGGTTTCTTGTTAAGCACACTGCCTCAACACATCTTAAAAATCCACGAGTGGAGCTGGGCATGGTAGTATATGTCTTTAATCCCCACAGGTGTATCTCTGAGTTTGAGGACAGCCTGGTCTACAGAGTGAGTTCTAAGACAGTCAAGGTTACACAGAGACACCTTCTTTCCCAAGGGTGGGGTGGGGGAAGATCAAGAACAGGAAGAAAAAAACATCTGAGTTGCAGCAAAATAATAATAATAATAATAATAATAATAAATAAAATAAATGAATAAATATAGCAGCCAGCAAGTTAAATGTCAAGCCTGATGACCTGAGATTGATCCTTTGGATCCAACTATGGAGGGAGAAAGCATCTCCCACCTTTGTGCTATGACATACACATGTCCCTCTCACTATAAAATGTTAAAAACGTTTAAAAAGTAAGTAAGTAGGTATGGAGTAAGAGGCTGGAGAGCTGGCTCAGCAGTTAAAAACACTGTTTGCTCTTCCAGAGATCCTGAGTTCAATTCCCAGCAACCACATGGTGGCTCACAACCATCTATACTGGGATCTGATGCCCTCTTTTGGTATGCAGGTGTACATGCAGATAGAACACTCATATACACGAAAAAAAATCAATAAAATATTTTAAATAAATAAATATGGAGTTAAAAAAAAGCACTAGACCTTTAGAGTATTAGATATAGGAAACTTTTTTTAAAGGCAGGGTTCTGTGTAGCCTTGGCTGTCCTCGGATAGGTTCTACACACCAGGCTGGCTTTTAACTCACAGACATCTGCCTGCCTCTGCCTCTCAAGTGCCAGGATTAAAGGTGTGCACCAGCACTGCCCAGTAGGAAACATTTTTTTAAATGTTAGTATATTAATGTAAAAAACACTTGGTGACCATAACGTAAACTTGAAACTCTGAAAATATAAAAAGGAAATAAACAAACAGGAGAAGAGGCAGCTTAGTGGTTAAACATATTGGCTGCTCTTGCAAAAGACCTGGGCTCAGTTCCCAGCACCCACATGGCAGCTCATAACCATCTGTAACTCCAGTTTCAGAGAATCTAACGCTCTCTTCTAACCTTTGTAGGCCCAGGACATCCATGCAGTACATTTATACATAATGTAGGCAAAACCCTTATTAAATAAAAAAGTATTTTTTTAGAAAATATTGGCATAGGCAAGAACTGTCTAACTTGGATGCCAGTTATTCACTAAATCTGACCCCAGATCAATGACTGAGACCTTGTAAAATTAGAACCCCTTATACAGCAAAAGAAAACATTTGAGTAAAGAGACAGTTTATAGAATGGGAGAAAATTTTACTACATATTACATCTGGCGGAAGATAATACCAAGAATATACAAGGAGCACACAAACAAACAAAAAACAAACAAACAAAAATCAACACAATTAATAAATGGGCTAAAGAAATGAACCAACAGTTCTTAAAAGATAAAATACATGGACAATAAACATGAAAAAATGGTCAGTCTCACTATCCATCAGGGAAATGCAAATGAAAACTACAGCGAGAGTCCATCTTACCCCACAGTCAGAATGACAGTCATTAAGAAAGCAACTATGAACAAATGCTGTTGAGGATGCAGAGAACAGAAAACCCTTATATACTTCCAATATGAGCTTTCTCAAAAACAAAAACAAAAAAAAAAAAAATAGATCCCCACAGAATCTAGCTGTACCACTCGTGGACATCTGCTTGAAGGACTGCAAGTCATCACAAGACAGACACTCAAACAGCAATGGAAACTACAGTACTATTCATAGTAGCTCGGCTATGCAATCAAACTAGGTATCCAACAACAGAGGAATAGATTTAAAAATGTAGGATGTGTACACAGTGGAAATATTTTCAGCCAAAAGAACAGAATTATATCATGTGCAGGAAAAATGAATGGAATAGGAAATAATCATACTGAACAAATTAGGTGAGTCTCAGAAATACAAATTTCATGTTTTATCTCATTTGTGGTTCCCAGATTGCATATAGCCACATAAAATCACATATGTATATATAAAATGAAGAAGAAATTAAACTGTTTAGGGGTACAAAAGGAATACATAGGGAGGGGATTATGGGCAATGAATAATATTTTGTCTGTATGAACCTTTTTTGTTTCTTTTTCTCAAATTAGGGTCCAGGGAGGTAGCTCAGTTGACTTAATGTTTGTCACATAAGCATGAGGACCTGAGTTCAGATCCTCAGCACCCACAAAAACAATGGACAGGGTTGTAAAGCTGTAATTCCAGCACTGGGGAGGCAGAGATAGGAGGATCCCTAGGGCTTTTCTGGTTAACCAATCCAGATCATCGGATCAGCACCAGGTTCATTTTAACTCTGTCTCAAAAACTAAGGTGCTACACTGGCAAGATGCCTTAGCAGATAAGGGCACTTGATGCCAATCCTAGCAACATGAATTATATCTCTTGGAATTCAAATGGTGGAAAAAGAAAACCAACCCCTGCAAGTTGTCCTCTTGTGGTACTCCATTTACATGCATGCATACACACATACACACGAAGTGAAAATAAATAAATATAAATTAAAAATAAGGTAGAAATGTAAAGTGAACAAATTAAAAAATAAATTTAAATTAAAAAAATTAAGTATCTGGGCCCAGGGGTCTTTTCTGAGACTGATACTCCAACCAAGGACTATGCATGGAGATAACCTAGAACCCCTGCACAGATGTAGCCTTTGGCAGCTCAGTCTCCTAGTGGGTTCCATAGTAATGGGAACAGGGACTGCCTCTGACATGAACTCAGTCACCTGCTCTTTGATCACCTCCCCCTGAGGGGGGAGCAACCTTGCTAGGCCACAGAGGAGGACATTGCAGCCAGTCCTGATGAGACTTGATAAGCTAGGGTCAGATGGAAGGGGAGGACTACCTCCTCTATCAGTGGACTTGGGGAAGGGCAGGGAGGAGATAAGGGAGGGAGGGTGGGATTGGGAGAGAATGAAGTAGGAGGCTACAGCTGGGATACAGAATGAATAAACTGTAATTAATATTAAAAATAAAAATAATAAAAAACAAAAGAAGACAAACAAAAGTAAATAAAAAGAAAAACATTTTTAAAATATTAAGTAGAGATCACAAAAAATATCTGACTTCAAAAAAAAAATTCTGGCCCCACATATACAATCACTCACACACATTTATTCTTTTAGGGTTCTGAGTGTCACTTTTCCCATCTGAATAGCCCCTTTCTACCCTCAGGCATATCTTCTTTCTTAGTAAATTGTCCCTATTTTTATCACTTTAAAAAATAAAACTTGCCAGGTGGTGGGGACGCATGCCTTTGATCCCAGCAGTTGAGAGGAAGAGGCAGGAGGATCTCTGTGTATTCAAGGCCAGCCTGGTATACAAAGCGAGTCCAGGACAATATGGGCTATACAGAGAAACCCTATCTCAAAAAACCAAAAACCAACCAAACAAACAAACAAACAAAAAAAAAAAAGTAAAACTCTTTTGCTATGCTAATACCTAGCAGTCTGATAATGGGTTAGTTGAAAAAAAAAAAGAAAAAATAATATAATTTTTAATTATATTTAATTATAAAATTATATATAAAAATTATATATAATTTTTTAAAAAATTAATAATATAAACATATTATTAAATATAAACATATTATTAAAATAACATAAACATGTTTATGTTATTTTTGATAATGAATCTCTCTGAGTATGAAATTATTGCTTTGTGAGTTATAAAGATAGCAATTAGGCTAGGCATGGTAATATATACCAGTAATTCCAGTATTCAGGGGGTTAAGGCAGAAAGAGTTTGAATCCTACCTTGGTTGTTACACAGTGAGTTCCAGATAGCCTAGATTATAGAATGAGACCATGTCTCAAAATCAAAACAAAACAACCACTCACACATACAATGAATGTGCTAAAGTCTTTTAGCAGTATCTGTAATCATTACCCATATTCCATGATTTTTTTTAAATATAAGGGGTAAAATAGTATAAATCATAAGAAAATTAAAAAAAAAATCTGATAAGTACTTGAAGCTCTTCACTTAAAAATTCAACAGTAGGGCTGGTGAGATGGCTCAATAGGTAACAGCACTTGCTGGTAAGCCTAACAACCTGAGTTTAATCCCTGGGATCCACATGGTGGAAAGAAGAGAATGGACTCCTGCAAGTTGTTCTCTGACTTCCAACTGTGCACATACACACATACAGATAAATGAAATGTAAGAAAATATAATTTAAAAAAATTTGACTGCTGACCTGTATTTAAACAAATGCTATTAACTTTAAAAAAAAAAAAATTAACACACTTACTCTGGTTCAGGATTCTTTGGAGAAAGTCCCCAAACTTCAGGAGCTCCCAATTCTCCAATCCTCTCTCTCTCACTTAATCTCCTAAAAGAGATAAATATTTAAATAATAACTCAATGGATGAACTGTTTCCTAAACATATAATAAAATTCATCAGGAGTCATATATCTTACCGTGTTGCCTAGGCTGGCCTTAAACTCCTAAGTGCAAGTGATCCCGCCTTAAAAGTATCTGGAGCTACAGGAACACTTGGATTTATCTATATGCTTAAAAAATTAATAAAAACTTGGTTTAAGCCAGGCAGTGGTGGCACAAGCCTTTGATCTCAGCCAGGCCTATCTCTGTGAGTTCAAGGCCAGCCTGCTCTACAGAGAGAGTTCCAGGACAGCCAGGGTTACACAAAGAAACCCAGTATCAGGGCAGGAGCGGACAGGACATCTTGGTTTAAATATAAACTCATTAGTTAGGATTTGATGTTCTGATAGTATCACCAACTGGTTCAAACTATAGAGTACCCCAGTGGCAGTGGCAGTGGCAGAAACAGCAGCTGGGTAGGCTGTCAAGGGCATCCCTTTTGCTGAACTTGTGGCACAGCTACTCAATGGGCCCGTTTAACTGTAAACTGTGACAGAAAGTTTTATATTTAAAAAATAAATCCATTTGTTTATGTATGTTTATAAAGGTAGACAAATCTTGACTTGAAAACCTTCGGTTTTCAGGAACCTAGGAATTAGTGAAGAAGATAAAGATGAAATGAAAATAAAAAGGATTCTAGAAAGGAAGAAAAATTTTATTTGACAAAAACTGCCCCCATGCTATATAAGGTTTATTACCAATTTTCCTTTTAGATCCTTTTTAGAGAAGGAGCACAGTCTCTACACTTGGGGGGGGGGGTGACTTTTTTCGTTTTATGTATGTAACTAATTCTGTTCTTATATTTACTACTATTCATATACTTAAATACAAACAAACTCTGGGCTGGAAAGTAATTAAGAGCAAATACTGTTCTTGCAGAGGACTAGAGCTTGGTTCTCAGCATCCAAGTTGGTCGGTTCTCAGTTTCCTGTAATTCTAGCTCCAGGAGATCTGATGCTTCTAGCATCTCAAGTCATCTATACTCACAAGTACATATTCATACCAAGACACACATACATACACATAATTAAGAATATAATAAAAATCACACCGGGTGTGGTGGTAGATGCCTTCAGTGCCACTAACTCGGGAGACAAAGGCACGCTGATCTCTGTGTGTGAGGCCAGCTTTGTAGACAGCCAAAGCTATATAGAAAGACCTTGTCTCAACCTCCCACCTCCCAAAATAAAGAAAATAAAAATAATTCTTTGAATAAAAAAATAAGCCTGAATTCCTTAAAGATTAGCAGCTTGCAACTCACACTTTTAAAAAAATCATTACAAAAGACATATAATTTCTTTTCTTTTCTTTTTTAACTTCTTCGATCATTCAAAAAGGGCATTTATAACTACAGAGGCAGATTTGGACTTTTTTTTAATTTGGTCAAAACAGATAATTTTTAAAAGGGATATATCTGTTTTTAAGTGCTGGGGAAGAATGCCTGCCCAGCCATAAAGAACACAGAAGTGTTGCTCGTCGTATGTAAAAACTTCTCATTTTAAAGCACATAGAACATACAAGGCCTAGTACCGTGCTTAAGACCTGATGTTTAACAGACACAATAAACTCTGTATCATATAAAAGTACAAATGCTAGTGTCTTCAAGCATTTATAACATTCCAGTAAATTCTTTACACCTCTTTTTGAGACTGGATCTCATGTAGCAGGGTCTAGCTAGCCTCCAGGTCCTCATAGTTCTGACCCTTTCTCAAGTGTTGAGATAAGAGACATGATCCTGGCTCACCATTTGCTTTTGGAGGGACATACTTCTGTGGGTGCTATAGCATGCTGAACAATTTAAGTTGGACAAGTAAGTCTCCAACAATTCAGGACTATTTTACCGTTCTGTTTCCATGCACTTGTGGAAGTTATTTCAACCTTAAAAGCTTTGTTACTAATTGCCCTCTCCTCCTTCTGGGCTGCTGATCCAACTCGGGGCCTCAGGTTCGCTAGGCAAGCACTCTTCCACTGAGTTACAACTCCAGCTTCTCCTCATTTTTAGTGATGAAGAAGTGAGGCTCAGAGAGGTCTGACTTGCCCAAGACTACTCTGCTCCATGGTAAACAAAGCCTTCAAACTCAGACAGTGTGATTCTGAAGCCTGCCCTTTTTATTACTATAATTTATTTCCTCTGCTGCTGGAAGAGAAAAAAAAAACACAAAAACACTTCTCAACTGTTGGAAAATTAACTTGCCCCTCAATACTTGAAATTTTATCCTTTTTAAACACGTGGTGCAAGGCCAACCACAGTACCTAAGACATAATGTTTAACAAACATAAACTTCATACATATTAGACACGATGAGTAATGCAGCAATATAAGACTCTCAGGGTCTCTATCGCAGGCGAACTCTGAATTTACTCTGTAGTCCAGGCTGACCTCCAACTGTGACAATCCTACCTCAGCTTTCTGAATGCTAGGATCACAGGATTGAGCCAACATGCCCAGCTTTTCTAATTTAAGGTTATTTTTATTTATTTGTTTGTTTGTTTGTTTGTTTTGAGACACGGTCCCATACAGACCAGGCTGACCTTAAACTTGCTATGTAGATGAGTACAAACGACACTGTTCTGACTTCCAGCAGCCTCACAGCTGTTTTGGTTAAAGGTCTGTGGGTCTTTTTAAACTAAGAACTCTTATTAAAGGAGATATGATCTCATTCCTGAATTGTGTTTCATGGTCAACATGGCTGCGACCACTTTACAAGACTTCTTCTAACCTAGCACCATTTACAGCTTGAGAGAGCACTTTTCTTACAATCATCTTGTTTCTTCATATCCAATACAGATCCTTACTTACAATCCTTCCCAATTCCCTGCAAAACTTTTCTAATTATCTATCTTATTTCAAACTTGTCTGTTTCTTCATGCAACAAGCAACGGTTGCATGCCTACTAAGAGATGGACCTGCTAATTCTGTGATCAATAAAATAGGTCCTCTAATTTCCAAAAGTTCAGTTTAGTGAGGAATAAATGGCACAACCAAGAAAACACAATAGCGCCTCTTAGCGATATAGGCTAGGAAACCAGGGCACTTTATGAAGGAGTCTGGGGATGAATGAAATTGTAAGTTAGAAAAGGATAAATAAAAAGGTCGTGATGTGGAGTAGAAAGAGGCACGGAAAAGATGCAAGGCAGGCGGGAAGCAAAATACAAACAGAAACACTGAACGACAAGCCAGACGACTCAAAGGCAGGCGGACTGGTCCAAGAGAGGGTGCAGCGATCTCACTCACTTCTGCCGCAGACTCTCCTCCCTCTCCTTGTCCAGCAGGCTAGGCCATGGCTTGTCACCCCCGTAGGGACGCGAGTAACCACCATAATAGGCGGACGAAGATGCCGACGGAAAAGGGGCACTCCGCTGTGCAGAGGGCCGCTCCCGAGAACGAGATCGAGAGCGGGGGCGGTAAGATTGGTTTCGAGAGCTTTGGCTGAAGCCACTCAGTGAATGGTTGAAGCCATTCCTGTCACCAAGCCGAGAACAAGAGTGCGAACGAGACCGGGGACCCCGCGGGGAGCGGGATGATTTCCTGGGCTTAGGGCTCCTCGATGAACTGCGACCTTTTCCTCCGGAGGCCTCCCGTTCAGGGCTACGAGAGCCCAACACAGGAGCCATGGTGTTGGAAGCTGAACTCACCAACGGGCCTGACAATGGGGGGGTGCTCTGGCGACCCCCCCCCCCAAATGTCTCAGACGCCTAGGGTCCGAGAGCTTGCAGGGTTTAACAGAAAAGAAAAAAAAAAAAAGAAACCTTGGGAATAGTTCCGGGTACGTCGGTAAACCACTTCCCCACGACCCAGGCTCCTTGCAGCCAACAGGAAGAGATGTGTGTGTCAGTATATAGAAGCCGGCCAGGAAACTAGGGACATGCTCTCATCCAGTTCCTAGTTATGTTTCTGAAATCTAAACTGCACAGGCTGCCTGAAAGAAAGTTACTACAAATGCAGTACATAGTACATTGAGTAGCTGTATGAACTAAATCACCAATTCTCCATGTATTTTGTGGGGAATTCCTTTTACCTGTATGGTGTGCGCATATGAATCTGTGTGTGTTAGTATTTACATAAAAATGCCATGCACACAAGCGATCTTACATCCAATGAGGTTTATTGGAAGGAGATGGCGAGAGAGAGAGAGCGGGAAGGAGGGAGAAAGAGAAAGAGAAAAATATAGTGGGAGAGGGGGCGCTCTGAGAGAAGGAAAGAGGAAGAGAGCATAAGAGCAAGAAGGCGAGAGAGGGACAAAGTTGCAGGTTGGTCCTTTTATGAAGCAACTAAACCACCTGGCATCATATGTTGCTGGGCAAACCAGAAGCAGGCTGCCTAAATACTAAAATTCTGGCATGCAGGTGTGTATATGCACATAGAGCATTCAAAAATAAAGAAATAAAATCTTTTAAAAAGTGAGGAGCTTGGTCTGCTTCTCAACGTACGGCAACTTAAAGTATATAAATGTAGGTACATTGGAAACAGCTCTTGGTCACCATGCAAGGGATAAGAGAGATAGGAAAAGTAAGAGCTCCAAAATGTCCAGATTACATGGTGGGGAGGAGAAGTCCCTGCCCTGAAAAGTTCAGGGTAGAGGGTCTAGTTGCCAGCCATGCCCAGCAGCAAATAGGGACTGAGGAATGCTGGGAGAACCTGGAGCTGTTGGTCCTGGGCCCAAAGCACACTAAATGTTAATATTTATTTTAAAATGATGCCTCGAACACAACCAATCTTAAGTCCAATAAGGCTTATTGGATAGAGATGGAGGGAGGGAGGGAAGAAGAGAGAGCAAGAGAGAAAAACAGAGAGAGACATTGTAGAGGGGAAGGAACACCCCAACAGAAAGAGAGAAGAGCAAGAGAGTAAGAGAATAAGAGAGTAACAAAGTAGCAGGTTGGTCCTTTTATAGAGCAATTTTGAACCACTCCTGCCAGGTGCAACTACCTGGTGGGTGACACATGATAACATGTTGCTAGGCAACCCAGAAGCAGGCTGCCTAAATACTTACAGTATATATTGTACTCCCATCACCACCCCCCCTTTTGAAGTCTCAAGCAAACTAAAGAGGGTTTATCTGAATAGGGTTAAGCTTTGATCTAAGAACATTGTTATCCAATTCTCTTAGAAAGCATACATTCTGATAACATCAGTCTATTATACTGCGGTTAAATCAGCAGCCCAGGGGACAATTTTTTTTTTTTTTTGCTTTTTGTTTGTTTGTTTGTTTTTGTTTTTGAGACAGGGATTCTCTGTGTAGCCTTGGCTGTCCTGCACTCACTTTGTAGACCAGGTTGGCCTCAAACTCAAAGAGATCTGCCTGCCTCTGCAGGTAACAAAGTGCTTGAAATTACAGCTGGAGGAAGTAAACAGAAAGTTTTGCCTGTTTAAGTGTATTTGTGGCCATTACATGTTTATTTCTGACTGATCTTAAATGATTAATATGCTCTCTTGGTTATAGATGTACAGTTATTGGGTATGTTTAAATGTTAAATTCAAACTCTTGGGCTGGAGAGATGGCTCCGAGATTAAGAGCACTGACTGCTCTTCGAGAGGTCCTAAGTTCAATTCCCCCCCCCCAACCACATGGTGACTCACAACCATCTACAGAGAGATCTGGTGCCCTCTTGTGTCGTGCAGGTGTACATGCGGACAGAAGAATACGTAAATAAATAAATAAAATATTTTTTAATTCAAACTCTTGTTTAGAACATATATAGGTATGCATGTATGTTTGTAACACATATATAAAAACAGATGTTTATAAATAGCGACCATGCGGCCTACCATGTGATGTGACTTCATTATCTTGTAATTGCCACGTGGTATGACATAGGGCAAAAAAAAGTTACAGAACCTCTTAGGTATAATGAATACTGTTTATCATCCTATCGCCTTTTAGACCAAGAAGACAAGTCTCATTTTAAGTTGGTATTGATTTTAGAGACTGAATTGTTTACACTGATAAAATTTGGTTTTGACTTTTAAAATTATGGTTATGCTTTATGACTTCACTCCTAAAAAAAACGGTACTTTATTTTGATATTGCAAGAACAGGTTTCTTTTTAAAAATGTGTTTCAAGGCTATGAAACATTTTAGTTTATCGGTTATTTTATAATAATGTCTTTATGGATTATATATGTATACAATTCAGGGTTGTATTTTTGAGGTATCCTGTGTGATTCAATCCCGGTTCAGGAAGGTCTATTAAGATTTGAAGTGTTGGTTCAGGGATAAAGAAGGTGGAGCCATGGTTTTACTGCCACCTCAACTAAGGGCAGTCACATGACTGGCAACCATCTTGGTTATGGGAGAGTCATGGTACACTGCCATCTTTGTTGAGGGCTGCCAACTATATTCAGTTCTTTGTTTAGCACTAAGTGCAACTTTTGTCCTTTAAACTTTTGCTGTTCAGTCTTAATAATGCAATATGATAGGATCGGCAAGATTTGCCAGCCCCTCTATGAACTGTATCTATGATTGAAAGTTTTGCTTCAATTTTAGTTCAGAAAAATTAAAATTATGCTAATGACTGCAGCTGGTTACACGATTGAGCTTTACCTAGTCTCTTGTTTATGTTTTCAAAGTTAAGCCTAGGATAGGTAACTACAAAGTTTGCCTATGTAGATCTACTTGAAATAGATACGGCCCTAAAACACTTCAGTACAGAATATGCCAGAATAGATTATTACATTCCATTTTACAGAATGCAGTTTAGAGACGGTAACTAAAGATAGACAAAGAGTAACTCATATGCTGTCCCTCAAAGCTTGTCAGGGATCTGTGGAATATGTCATTTTAACACGTGTAAGCTTATTGTGACAGACAGAGTCCCAAAATCCTCGCAGTAGCTCCCCAAAGTCTCCAAGAAGATTTGGGCACAACGACAGAGGACTTCAACTCTGAATTGTGGTATGGTAACCACTGGGCAAGACTGGCCCAACTGGCCCACCACTGCCTAAACTGTGGACAAAATTGTGGACACCTGGAGAATCATTGCTTCATGTTGCTGAAGGAGAGGTGAGATCAGTCTCTCATGTGCTTTTTCCACAGAAACAGTCTCTTACCCTCTGTGCCTGATGGCCAGACTGTCTATGCATGTGGTTCCATGAAACCACAGGAGCAAGGGACAATTGTCTAAGTGGTGGACTGACTAGTAATTTCTCATTTTGATTGATACATAGATTCATTTACCTTATAATTTATCCTTCTCAGGCCTCTGATCACATTGATGGCTAAGCTAAGCTAACGGTAGCTTTGCAGTTAAGGAGCAATTACAACCACTGTTAGTTCATTAGTCGATTGATTAGCTAGTTAGAACTACTAGGTATTAGATCTCTTATTTAAAAAGGCAAACAGGTTTGCCTTGTTCACAGGCTTCATGTTAAATGTCTGTGTCTTATGGTGAATAACTGAGTAGAAAGATGTAAAGTTTATGTAAGGTCTGAAGATATGAAAGTTTAAGTTATGAGGATCTAAAAAAAGTTTTTATTGGTCTAAGAAGGTGTTTTAAGGTATGTGAATGCAAATTGTAATGTTATAAGAAAATAATTTAAGGTATATTAAAAGTGAAAAATATTTCAGATTTCTCTCCCCCCCATGCTATTGTTGTGCTTATATTGTTATAAGATTTCAAAGTTTCAGAGTTACAACAACATTGATCAATAGAGTTCTGATAAGCTGATGGAGCCTTGGCTGCTTACTATTCAGCCACAAGCTCGAGATTTTAATTTCCCTTTGATTATCTTCTGGAATAGACTTAAGGTGCTTCTATTCATGCTAAAAATATCTATGTCTAATGTGTATATCTCTGACCCAAAGCTATAGCTTTTAGTATATCTTAATGGCATGTGCCTACTCCTGCTGTCTTTCAGACACCTGTTACCTGCTTTTTGTAAAGTATGGATCTCAATACAATGGTGATACTGAAATACTTCTTTTTGTAAACTAAAATTCATAAGAGCTTCAGGAAATCAAAAGATCATGATACCTGGATCTGCCACTGCTCAAACGGAACCCAGATGATTTTGAAATGGGGTTTTCCCTTGGTCTTGGGATTCCTCACGTTCTCTTATTATGACACAAAATTTAACTTCTGTCTCTAGCCTAAATTTGTCTCAGCAGATTTTCACCTGCCTAACAAACTCCATTCAGAGATCAGCTATGGGTTACAAGCTGAGATCTGGAGTTGTTGAAAGCTGGAGTAAACAGGTCCAGCCAATGTGATGGCTACTTGTGTCTTCAACTGGATCACTAGTTAGATGGTTTTGATAAGTGCCCCATTGCCTAGCTTTTGACTAGCCTTTCATCCTTCCTGGACCCCCAATATCTTTGTTCTAATGTTAACCTGAAGAAAGTTACAGAAGAGAAATTCGTCAGCCATTATCCTACCTAACAGGCTGAAATTCTAAGTCAAAAGGGGCTCCCTGGCATAAGTAATGGGTTCCTATACCCCCAATTGACATACCAGAAAATTGGCCCTTTGCCATTAGTGATCTTTATAATTTGAGGTCTCAGAATTCTCCCTTCACTGAGAACCCCAAAGACCCCATTAGTTTATTAGAAACTGTCTTGTTTGTCCACCAGCCCACTTGGGATGACTGTCAGTAGTTGATGCAGGTGTTATTCACCATGGAAGAAAGAGAATACATCCAGACAGAATCCAGAAAATTGGTTTCTGGAACCACTGGAGTCCCTACCACCGATCAGGCACAAATCTATGCTGGTTTCCCCCTTGACTAGATGCACCTGGGATTATAACACTGCTGAAGGTAAGGGAAGGCTTCTGGTCTATACCACCAGGCTCTGTTGGCAGGTCTCAAGGCAGCTGCTCACAGACCGACCAATCTGACCAAGGTATAGGATATCAGTCAGGGAATGGATGAGAGCCCTGCTGCATTTTTGGAGTGGATCATAGAGGCTTTCCATAGATACACTCCACTCAATCCAGAAGCCAAGGATAATGTGGCTGGGGTGACTATGGCTTTCATCAACCAGTCCACCCCAGACATTAAGAAAAAGCTTCAAAGGGTAGAGCAGCTGGGAGCAAAGAGTTTGAGAGATTTAGTAACTGTGGCAGATAAAATATATAATAGCAGGGACAGTGCAGAGGAAAACCTGCACTGATGAAGGCAGAGAAGAGGCAGAGCGGGGACTTCGCAAAGATCCTGTTGGTGGCCACCATGGACCCAGAGGACCAATGGAGGTGTCTGAAGCAGATGGTGTCAGGAAGGGAAGGGAAGGAATTCCTGAAAGAAGGATGACCCCCAACTGGGGAAAAAAACAGTGTGCATATTGCAAAAAGAGGGTCACTGGGCAAAGAAGTGCCCCCAAAGAAGGGTCCTACTAAGGTGCTCAACCTTAGTGCTAAAGTTGGTGACTAGGGGAGACAGGGTTCGGGCCCCCTTCCCTATACCTAGGATAACCCTAAAAGTGGAGAGGAAACTCACCAGCTTCTTGGTGGACACAGGAGCCCAACATTCGGTGCTCCTCCAACCAGAAGGTGCCCTGTCCTACAGAATATCATGGGCTCAAGGGGCCACCGGGATGAAACAAAACCCATGAACTATGCGAAGAATGGTAGACTTATGAATGGGTCACATATCCCATGCCTTTATAGTCATACCAGAATGCCTGTATCCCTTGCTGGGGTAGGACCTGCTGACTAAATTGGGAGCCCAGATACACTTCTCACCAGAGGGCACCTGAGTATTGGATAAGATAGGGGAGCCTATCCATGCATTGACCACCACATTAGTGAATGTATAACATCTGTATGGACCTGACACGTAACACCAGACTCGATCGTCAAGTCCTGGCTAAAGAAATTTCCCTCAGCACAGGCTGGAACAGGAAGGCTGGGATTGGCCAAACACCAGTCCTCAATCTTTGTGGAGCTCAAACTAGGGGCCGATCCAGGCAGGGTCTGCCACTATCCAGCATCTCTGGAAGCTAGAATGAGCATCACTCCCCCACATCAGGAGACTGTTGGACTTAAGGCCATGCCAGTGAGCCAGGAACACCTCCTCTGCTGTCAGTAAAGATGCCCCACTCCAATGACTAGGCTGGTGCAAGATCTGCAGAAAGTAAACAAGTGGGAAATAAACATTCACCCTACAGTGCCCAGTCCGTATATCCTATCTGGGTGAGTACTGTGCCCAGCACCCTCACCTTACTTTCTTGCACTATGTAGATGACCTCCTTGTAGCAGCAGATACTGAGCCTCTACCAAGAAGGATCAATGGTGCAAACAACAGGTTCAGTGCCTGGGCTATTTACTTAAAGGGGCAACACCCGAATGACACACTACCAGGTGTTACTACTTAATCCTTCCAGAATTATCTTTCAGGTACCTGCTGCCCTGAATCCAGCCATTCTCCTGCCAGACCCAGACTCGGATACTCCCCTCCATGGCTGTGCCAGAATCCTGGCCCATGTTCACAGGACCAGATCAGACTGAAGGACACCCCCACTGCCGGATGCAAAGGGGACATGGTTCACTGACAGGAGTAGTTTCATCCAGGATGGGCAGAGGTACTCAGGGCAGTACTGCCCACATCCATGGGGAAATATACCCAGAATGGGCCTTGCTGATGGCAGTGGGAAAGACTATCAAAAACAAGGAAGACATACTAGCATTGTTAAAAGCCCTCTGGCTACCAAAGAAACTGATAATTATTGGAGGCAGTCTAAATTCTCAAGGAAACAGTCAGGAGGACCAAATAGCCAAACAAGTCCCCCCTCCAAACTAACCCAGTCTTGGCCACCACGCTGGTCAGCCCAGGTAACTCAAACCGCCCAGAAAAACCCAAGTATACTAAGAAAGATCTAAATCAGATAAAGGAACTACCAATGACCCAATGCCTAGGAGGATGGTGGAGGTCAGAAGAAGGAAACTTAATCCTCCCAGAAAATCTGGGAGAACGAATGCTGGCAAAGATACATCAGTCTTCTCACATGGCATCAGGAGGATTCAGGGCTTGATTCGACATGCAGATATAAAGATCAAGGAGGCCAGCTCAAATTGAAAACACCTTCAACAACTGTAAGGCTTGTTAGCTCACCAATTCGGTACCAAATGCCAAAAACGCAAGAACTAGGCTCCAAGGAAGGAGACCTGGAACCTATTGGGAAACAGACTTCACTGAGGTAAAGCCTGGCAAGTATGGGTATCACTATTTGTTGGTATTTGTAGATACTTTTTCAGGATGGACTGAAGCCTTTCCGAGTGGTGTCAAAGAGATTGCTAGAAGACATCCTTCCCAAGGTATGGTTTTCCACAGATGACAGGGTCAGACAATGGACCAGAAATTTTGTCCAAGGGAAGTCAGAATCTGGCCACAGTTCTGGGGATTGATTGGAAATTGCATTGTGCTTATAGATCCCAGAGTTCAGGACAGGCAAAAAAGAATAAATAGGACTCTAAAAGAGACCTTAACTAAGTTGACTTTAGAGACTGGTGGTGACTGGGTGACTCTCCTTCCCTTTGCACTCTATCGGATACATAATTCCCCTTATCAGATGGGACTTGCTCCTTTTGGGATCATTTTTGGCAGCCCTTCACCTATTATTCCAAACCTTCAGGCCAAGGTAATTGCTGAATTTGAGGAAAGATACCTACTGTACAACTTTCGAGGAGTCCAGTGGTCCCATAAGCGTGTTTGGACTAAACTATGTGCTCTTTAGGAGACAAGTCCTCCCCCGGAACCTCACCAGTACTGGGCTGGTGATGGGGTCTTTGTCAAGTGGCATCGACAAAGGTCCCTGGAGCCTCAGTTGAAGGATCCCTACATTGTGTTGCTTGCCACTCCCACAGCCTTGAAGGTGGACAGAGTGGCATCTTGGGGTTCATTACACTCACAACCAGCCTGCTGACCCATTCACTGTGAAAAAAAGACTACATGGTCCTGACTCCAGGATGGAAGGCCAAGAGGGACCCTGACAATCCACTCAAGTTAAGGCTCAAGCAATCCTGAGCCTACTGACTGTATGTACTTTGCTCCCCCTGGCAGTCTCCCCTGCCTCACTATCAAGTCCCCAACCTTTGGGCCTTGCATTTTATTTTACTTTTTTTTAATGTAAAGTAATTCTTTTGAAAATATATTTATTTCTGTATATGAGACCTTTAGTTATATGTACACATGCATGACATAACAGAGCATCAGATCCCATTACAGATGGTTCTGAGCCACCATGTGGTTGCTGGAAATTGAACTCAGGTCCTCTGGAAGAGCAGCCAGTGCTGTTAACCATTGAGTCATCTCTCCAGCCTGGGATCCTGCATTTTAAATCACTTGGTAGCTTTCATGAAGGAACACTTGGGAGTGATACAATTAATGGTACTCAGATTCCATTACAGAAGGGTAAATCTAGAGGACACTGAAGGGTCATATCTGGAAGATGCATGATTGGGCCGTCAAATGACCATGAGAAGGAGGGGAATGAGAAGACCAGGCCTGACCTCCTTCCCCCCACCCCCAAAGTCACCAGTCCCAGGAACTAGGCCATTGGTCACCAATTCCAGGAACAAGACAATAAAGTCCCCTATGCAAGGAATAGCCTGTAGAAAACCCACAAATATGTGCTTCGACCCCTCACCTCTGGTAATATTTAACCATCACCCCTAGCAACACCTAATCATTAACTACCTGGAGTTTACCCAGGTGTTCTTTATAATAGGTTGAGTAAAACAATTATAATTTGGCCTTCCAGGCTAACAATCAGTCATACAACTACCAAGCTGAGATTTCCTGAACCTTGCTTTAACCCTAAATAAAGACCCCTCTCACCCTGAGCTTGGGGCACTACACTAAAAAACTGTTGCATTGGTGAAGGTGTAGGCCCAAGCTTAAGCTTGTAATAAAGACCTACTTGTAATAAAAACCCTACTGCGTTTGCATCAGAATCGGCTCCTTGGTGGTTTTGGGGGTCTGTAAGACTTGGGCATAACAATAGTTGTGTATGCTATTGGTGTTCTGAAAGTTTATATAGCATCTTCTGGTACGACAAGTGCTAATCCTCAGGGAGGAAGCTTGGATCATCCAGTTCCTTGTCTGAGATGTGTATTAACTTACCTTCAACTTCTGAGAAACAAAAAAGAGCAATAGCCTATAATGTTTGAGGAGTCTCTGGGCTACCCTGACCAATAACTAAAGAGGGGGCTTTTTACCTGCTGTGATGGTTATTCTTGATTGTCAACTTGACTCTATCTAGGATGAATTAAAGTCCAAAAAAAGGAGGGGAAACCAGTGAGGGAATTTTCCTTAATCTGAAGTAGGAAGTTAATGCCATAGAAGAACAGCAGGGTATGAAGGAACGAATATACTGTTTCAGGATGTCAGCAAAAGATTTATTGCAGCTATAGCCACTGAGTTTTCTCCCACACTGCTCCCAGAAGGGATTTTCTATTTCTTCTTCTTCATCTTCTTCCTGTATTCCATTTCAAAAAAACGTTGGGGAACAAATGAAAAAGTTGCAAGTAGATATGGAGGGTTCTGAGGAAAAAAAAAAGGATGAAATAGGAAAACCAGAAGGGTCACGCTATTCTCTCTCTTTTTAAAAGGATTGCAGAATTGACTGTGCAACTAGAGAGTTTTTGGGTAAAGGTTGAAGAGCTTGGAAAGCAAAAAGCACCAGAAAAGGAAAAACAAAAGGGTTCAGACCTGGTGACTGTGAGCAAGAGTTTCCTGCAATTGCTGCTCCCTCCCCCCCCCCCCCCCCCCCCCCCGCCAGCCCTCCATTCTGCACTTTCAGTTTCAAATCCTGTCAACTCCTGGGCCAGGCAAGGAGCCAGGAGGAGGATTCTGTGCGGGAGCAACAGAGTTGAAAAGAAACAGTCCATTTCAAGGGACAGGATTAATGTTGAGCCAAGTGTGCTTCGAGTGGAATGGCCTGGAATTACGAAGTCAACATTGGTTTTCCCAATGATTGTGCAACATATGCCTCTAATGGTACTGATTCTGATTATCAGGAGATAATGTAGTATCCAATAGGAATGATAGATCTGAGGCATTTTAACGAAGCCATTATTTCCTTTGGGATGTGTTCGTATAATGTTCTTTTGGAATGTATACAATTTACCCTTGTTCACTCAAATGCTGATTTCTCTGCCCCACTATCTGGTTTCATTCTGGACATTGCATTGTGTTGCTTATTCTGAGCATCACCTGTCTCAAGTTTGTATAAACATGCCACTATTTGCTCTCTATATTGTCAATAAAACAACCAGCCCCAATGCTGAGCAATGGAGAGAATAGGGTGGGACATCCTGGTCCAGGGAGGAGGAGAAGGAAGTAAGTGAGTGGGAGGAGTGGAATAGGAGCATTGGTCAGCAGGGCAGGACTTGGAACCACGTGGAAAGATGAACCAGGCCTAAAATGTGACTAAAAATAAATACAATGGGTGAAATCTGAATGGTAGGAAACTATGCGGGCTTGGAGTTTAGGATGGAGTAACTATTGCCCAGCATTGTGCTCTAGGTTAACTAAATACATCCTAGTCTCTATGTGATGATTTGGATATACAGCTGGTTTAGGAATAACTGCTGCTTTACTAAAAGATAAATCAATAGCAAATATTAATAACCCACAACAGGGATGCATTCCCTTTTTTTGTTAAACAAATGTTAAGTAATTGTGCTACCCAAAATAGAATTATTCTACCTGCTGTGAAAATTTCATACCAGGGCTAGCAGTAATTCATTACACTTTGGAAGCTAGTAAACTTGAATCTGAGTCATCTTCTTTGAAATATAAAAAGAAGTTGTATAAAATGTTAAGGAAAAGGTGAACCTTATATTGAATATATTCTTTGAAAAACAATTAGTCATAGGTCAAAGGCCCAAACCAGAATCATGTGGAACTATGTGTTGTGTAACAGGTTCCTCTGAGATTAAAACTTTCCATTTTGGAGGAGAGCTCATTAAGACACAGGAAGTTCTAAAGCAATGGTTCTCAACCTGTAGGTCTAGACCTCTTTAGGGGTTGAAAGACCCTTTCACAGGGATCACATATCAAATATCCGGCATATAAGTTACCTTATTATTCATAGCAGTAGCAAAATTACAGTTATGAACTAGCAACAAAAATAATTTTGTGGTGGGGGTCACTACAAGATAATGAAATATATTAAAGGGTTGCAGATAGAGCAAGTTTGAGAACCACTGTTGTAAAGGAAGTTGAAACATTACATCCTGCAGAGCAGCTCAGTTAAGCTCAGGAAGTAAGTAATGCAACAACTGGAGAAAATCTCTGAAACTGGCCGGTTCCACTAAGCCCCTCCCTGCCTGTTCATATTGGTGACATATGATTGTCTTTGAATCATTTCTGATACTGTAACAATTCATCCATGTCCCTGTGAGTAACCCCAATAAAACTCATTGGCTCACCAAGTTGGACTTTTTGATGATATCCTTACTTTGATCTGTTTTCTTTTCCTTAACTGAGGCAAGTAGGTGTTTGTTCATGTCTCCCTAGGAATAATGTCATATAATACTACTTAGAATGAGCCTTTTGGCGATTTTTTCTCCTCTTTCTTTTCTTGTTTGTTGGTTTGTTTTGAGATAAGTTAACATTATGTAGCCCAAGCTGGCCTGGAACTGACTACATAGATCAGGCTGTCCACAAATTCAAAGATACCCACATGCCTCTGCCTATCTAGTGCTAGGATTAAAGGCATAAACAACTACACACCACCGGGGATTTCCCATTTATTGAAAATAGATTATTTTCTCCCAGAATATATTCTGATTACAAGTTTTCAGCCCTTTCCTCTCTCCCCCAGATTCTCCCTACTTGCCCTCTTATCCAGACCCATGTTTTTCTTGCTCTCATCAAAAAAGAGCAGGCTATTAGGAGATAACAATAAAACATAACAAAATAAAATATAATAAGATAAAGCAAAAACCATCATATCAAAGTTGAACAAGGCAAACGAACAGAAGAAAAAGAGCCCAAGAGAAAACACAAGTATCAGAGACCCCTTACTCACATAGTCAGGAGTCCCATTAAAAAAAAAAAACAACAACAACAAAAAAAAAACTAAACATGTTTTCAGGCAGGAAAGTATTGTAGATTAAAGATTTTATGGACAGATTGGTGTTTACATTTCTCTTTTGGTAACCTGCAGAGTACTTTCCTGTATTAAAGACACCAAAACATAGGGATAGATGTTCTGTGTTGGCACCAACTCTACCTACCTCTCCATGTTCAATGAGTGGTTTGTGTGTTGTCTTCAGCAATGGGGCCTGGCTGTCAGCTCATGGAAAGCAACCTATTGTTTTGGCAATAGCCTGGGTTGTTTAGGGTTTTGCATGGAACCTTTTTGGCCAACAACTCATTTGGATGTAACCCAGTCCCAATGGCTGGGAAATTTTTAAAGAGCATGTTCAATGGAGAAGGCAAACTTACTTTGCTACATCACACCAATAATCACAGCACTCAGAAATCTGAGGAAGGAGGACTGCCATGAGGTTGAGGACACCTGAGCTACAGAGTGAGACCTTGTCCAAAAAATAACAACAAAAGGAATTGGAAACAGAAGAGAGTGAAAAAGAAAAGAGCTGGGCCAGAGAGATGGCTCAGAGGTTAAGACCACTGGCTACTCTTCCAGAAGTCCTGAGTTCAAGTCCCAGCAACGACATGGTGGCTCACAACCATCTAGATCTGGTGCCCTCTTATGGCACACAGGTGTAAATGCAGACAGAACATTGTATGCATAATAAATAAATAAATGTAAAAAAAGAAAAAAGCCACCAAGATGCCTCATCAAGTAAATGTGCCTGCATTTACACCTGTGTGCCAGAAGAGGGCACCAGATCTAGATGGTTATGAGCCCCAATGAGGTTGCTGGGACTTGAACTCAGGACTTCTGGAAGAGAGGCAAGTGGTCTTAACCTCTGAGCCATCTCTCCGGCTCAACTCTTCTTTTTTCACTCTCTTCTGTTTCCAATTCCTTTTGTTGTAAATGTGCTTGCTAACAGGAAAACCAGAGTTCAATCCCTAATCTTCCTGTGATGGAAGCAAAGAGCCAGCTCTGGTGAGTGTCACCTTACCTCTTTTCCCTCTGCCCCACAAGAACAGGAATGCAAAGAGAGATGTGGGAGACAGAGAAAGACAGAAAGAGGGAGAGTTCATACCCCTTCAAAAACAGATTTCAAAGGAGGTAGATGTTACCTAATGACTCAGAGTGGAAGCCACCATGCCTAAAGATCTAAGTTCAATCCAGAAACACATCGTGAAAGGAGATAGCAAATTCTGGTGAGGTGTCACCTAGCCTCACACACACATACACAGACATACATAGGCACACAGACACACACAAAAACACACACCACGTACTACATATAAAATAACCACTATTTTTTGAGACAGGATTCTTCTACATAACCTTGGCTATACTGGAACTCATTGTGTAGAGCAGGCTGGCCTTAAATTCACAGAGACACCCCCTCCCCCATCTCTGCCTCTGCTTAAAGGCATGTTCCACTATGCCAGCCTTTAAAATGTTTGAAAAAACATATTGGGGATGGAGAAATGGCTCTGACCTAGAGTATTTGCTTCTATTGCAGAAGACCTGGGTACCTGAGTTCTATTTCCAGAACTCACATGGTGGCTCACAACTATCATTACCTCTAGTTCCAGAGAATCTCATGTCCACCTCTGACCTCCCCAGGCACCAGGCATGTACATGGGGCACAGAATTACATGCATGTGAACCTTCATACAGATAAAATTAAATGTATTTAAAAAATATTTTAAGTTTGCCCTTTGCCATGCCTGGCCATCTGAATTGTGTCTCTGGGAACCAGGTGATGGAAGGAGAATGGCAACTCTGGGCAAAACTCAAGGGAAAAACAACAACAACAACAACAACAAAAACAAAAAAACCCATAAACCCCAAATAATATTTTACAAAAATTATTTTAAATGGAGTGGGGCAAGAGAGATGAATCAGGATGGTAAAGGCACCTGCTATGTAGTATGAAGATCTGAGTTCAATTCTCAGGGCCTGTCTGTAGCAGCCTGTACCCTAACCTTACTCCTGAGCATAAGGACACACACACACACACAAACACATACACACAAATAAGCAAATAAACAAATCTTCAAAGGCACTGTAGATATGTAATACACGGTTATACATTCATATAAACACTCATATAGTTAAACAAAGATGCTAATAAATTGACTCTACGGCAAGACTTTGTTATAACCACCCCTCAAGCCATTGAGGGAGCGCTCAAACAACCCCCATATCCGATGGCTGAGCAACATTCGCCTGACCCATTACCAAGCACTATTGCTGAATCCGCCTAGAGTCACTTTTCAAGTGCTGACTTCCTTGAATCCAGCCACTCTGCTGCCAGACCCAGACCTGGATGCCCCTCTGCATGACTGCACTGAGATCTTAGCCCAAGGGCACGGTTTCTGAACCGATCTCCAAGATGCTCCCCTGACCAACGAGGGCGAGACTTCATTCACAGATGGAAGCAGCTATGTCAGGGATGAGAAAAGGTGTTCAGGAGCTGCAGTGGTGTCATTGGCTGAGACTATATGGCAGAGCCCCTCCCTCCTGGGACTTCAGCTCAGAGGGCCGAACTGATAGCATTGACTAAGGCATTGACTCTGGGAAAAGATCTAAACCTTAACGTGTATACTGATAGTCGGTATGCCTTTGCGACTGCACATGTACATGGCGCCATCTACCGGGAGCGAGGCCTATTGACAGCTGAAGGGAAAACAAAAACAAAGAATACTGCCATTATTTAAAGCTCTCTGGCTCCTCAAAAGACTGGCTATCATACACTGTCCAGGACATTAGAGGGGGGACACTCCAATCTCCAGAGGCAACAGGTGATCAGACCAAATGGCAAATGCAGTTACATTAGAGACGCAGTCCGTTCTTGCTCTGGTAGACCCGGAGACCCAGTCCTCTCTAAGGAACTAGACTATTTTCCAGAGGACAGTGAGTGGGCCAAGGGATTGCCCATGTCTCAATACTTAGATGGATGGTGGAGATCAACTGAAGGAAACTTAATACTCCACGAAAAGCTGGGAGAGAAAATGTTAAGGAAAATTCATCACTCTTCCCATTTGGGTATCTGGAGGATTAATTCAACAATAAGGAGTTACTATTAAAATTACTAACTCCAAGATTGAGGACATTGTTTCCAACTACAACGCATGCAAATTGACAAATATTGTGCCCAATGGTAAAAATGCAGGTATCCGACTGAGAGGTAGGAAAGCAGGAGCTTACTGGGAAATAGACTTCACAGAAGTGAAGCCTGGTAAATATGGTTATAAGTATTTGCTAGTTTTTGTAGACACCTTCTCAGGATGGACTAAAGCCTTCCCAACAAAGCATGAAACCACACAAATTGTAGCCAAGCAGTTATAGAGGACATCCTTCCGAGGTATGGCTTTCCTCAGATGATAGCGTCAGATAATAGGCCAGCTTTTGTGTCCAAGGTAAGTTTGGCTACGGTCCTGGGGATTGATTGGAAGTTACATTGTGCTTATAGACCCCAGAATTCAGGGCAGGATGAATAGAACTCTAAGAGACTTTAACTAAATTGACCTTAGAGACCAGCGGGGACTGGGTGTCTCTCCTTCCATTTGTGCTCTACCAGGTGTGCAATTCTCCTTATCAGATGGGGCTCACTCCTTTTGAGATTATGTTTGGAGTCCCTCCCCCTATTATCCCTGCCTACAAGCTGTGGTCATTGCTGAGTTTGAAGATGGAGACTTCCTGAAAGACCTCAAGGGGATACAATGGTCCCATAAACATGTTTGGCCTAAGTTAAGAGCTCTTTATGAATCAGCCAACTGGGAGGCTGATTGATATAGACCATGAGATTAGGTCTACATCAAAAGATACTGCTAGGCATCACTGGAACCACACTGGAAGGGGCCATACGTGGTGCTGTTGACAACACAGACTGCCTTGAAGGTTGACGGTGTCGCCACCTGGATCCACTACACCCATGCCAGACCAGCTAGCCCCTTAGAGACTAAAAAGGACTATACCAACCATCAGACTGCATGGAATGCATCAGGACCCCAAGAACCCACTCAAGCTCAAACTCGTCCGATCATGAGACTGCTAATTGTATGTACTCTGCTTCCCTTAATAACTGCTTCTGCTCCTGTAAATCCACACCAGCCCCTCAACCTCACCTGGGAAATAATAGCTACAGCCACTGGGGAAATCATTAATGCAACCTCCAGACTAGCCCCCAGAAATACCTGGTGGTCCCAACTAGAATTTGATCTCTGTGACCTGGCACACATGTCAGGAACCTGGGACCACGACAACCCTGAAGAAGGATATGGCTGTAAATACCCTGGGTACCGGGCTAGCCTCCGGAACCATCATTTCTACATATGTCCTGACCACGATAAGACTAAATCACGGAGAGGTAAGTGTGGGGGGCCAGAACAATACTTCTGTGCCAACTAGGAATGCGAGAGCACAGGACACATTTGCTGGGAAGCTAATCGGAAGGATCTAATCACAGTACATAGGAGAGGCAGCTATGGGCCCTATACCAGTAGTAACATCAACTATGCTGCTCGCTTCCCAGGGTCAAGAACGATATAGATAAAAGGAAAAAACAAGGGAACAGGTGGCCCATGTCATATGCCTCCAGCTATAGGAAGAACACCCAGAGTATCTGTCACCTTTACTGAATCTGGGAAATGAACCACATGGGAATCAGGAAAAACATGGAGATTGAGGATATATAAGCCTGGCTCCGCCTATATATCCTTTCTCTCTTCTCTGCTCTAAACATTCTCTCTGTTCTTCCTGTTCTCCTACCCAACTTCTTCTAGCTATAAAGTCTCTACCTCAAGAGTTCTCTACTTTTGATCCTGCAGATGATCCACCGCGCCGCTCAACCCTCTCTGCTTCCTCCTCTACCTCTTTGGCTTCTCCAGAACCTTCACCCCCTTCCCCAGCAATAGGCTGTCCCAATCATCTTACTTTGGCACCCACTTTCACCCCACCAACAGCTATTAACCCTCCTGCTACCCACTCTTGCTCTATAGCAAAGCTCCCTTCTTCTACTCAGCATAAACCAGACTCAATTCTTCCCTTGTGGGAGGTGGCCAGTGTGGATGGCTTAGTTAGGGTGCAAGTTCCCTTCTCATTAACTGAACTTTCTCAAGGAGAGAAGAGACTAGGATCCTATACCTCTATTCCTTCTACTTTCATTAAAGAATTTCAGTATCTCACTCAGTCTTTACCTTCCTTGATATATATATATATATATATATATATATATATATATATATGATTTTTACCAATAACATATTAACCTGAGGAATGCATGCAGATGAGGTTCACCAAACAAATGCAGCACACCTGGTTGGGGATGAGGTGGTGCAGGATGAGGATCTGCAATGGTATTATAATACCCCAGAAGACATTTTAGCCAGAGATCAGTTCACGACCTGCCTCCTGGCTGGTCTCCACAAGGCTGCCCTTAAGTCAGTTAATTATGAAAAGCTCCAGGAGATCATTCAGGACAAGAATGAAAACTCGTCTCAATTCCTAGAGCGCCTTACAAAGGCCTTCTTACAACATACTAATATATACCCCAAAAGTACAGAGGGTAGGCAACTCCTGATGACTTATTTTTTTCTCCCAGAGTTACCTCAACATCAGGGCCAAGCTTAAATGCTTGCAGAGAGGCCCTCTGACTCCACAGGCAGAAGTCTTAGTGCTGGCCTTTAAAGTGTACCATGGGAGAGATGAGAAAGCCCACAAACAAAAATACCAAATACTGGCCAAGGCCATCCTACTGGCCCAGGCCACTACCCAGGCTCTCTTGCCTCCTAAGACATGAGAACCATGGGGTCCCTGTTGTAAATGTGGTCAAGAAGGTCACTGAGCCCGGTTTTGTCCTAACCCTCATAAGGCACCTGGTCCATGTCCAAAATGCCACCAAGAGGGATATTGGGGTGTTGACTGCCACCATTTCTTCCATGATATGGGGACATCACTCCCAGATTGCCTGCCAGCCAATATCCTTGGCCTGGCTACAGACGACTAAAGGTGCCCAGGTTCCCTTGACCCAACCACTGTCATCACTAGCATGGAGCCATGGGTAATTATCATGGTATTGTGGTGGTCCATCTCCTTCCTTGTGGACACCAGAGCCACTCACTCCTTATGGAGTATTGGGGACCAACCTCTCCTTCTAGTTCCTCTATTGTTGGGGTAGGGGGACAGCCTTTCCAGCCTTGCTGTACTCCACCTCTCAATTGTATTTTCAGGGGTGTCCCCTAGACTCATTCCTTTTTACTGATACCAACCTGTCCAGTTCCCTTACTGGGAAGGGACTTTTTAGCCAAAGTAGGAGCCTCTATTTCCTTTACTCCACCCATTCACCTGACCCCAAGCTCACCAGCATCCTCTCTCCTCCTCCTAGCTACATTACCTACCAGTTGTGACACATCACTTCTTTTACCTGCCTCTCAAGTGGACCTCCAAGTCTGGGATGTTCAAAACCTCTCTGTCATTAGACACCATTCTCCTGTAGTAATTCAGCTATAGGATCGCACCCAGTACATTACCCATTCCCTGGTGGTGGGAGAAGTAGAGAAAGAAGGTAATTAAACACTCCTCTAGGGTCATTGCCTCTCTGACATCCCTCCTCCTAAATAATACAAACCTGTCATTTCATCTCCTACTTCAGACTCTGACCTCCGCCTATAAGCTCCTTAATGTCACCCAACTGGGCCATTTTAAAGCTTGCTGGCTGTGTCTCACCTGGGACCAACTCAGAACTACTACCGACAGCATCGCTGGTGATTCTGTGAAGTAACCTTACTTCATCATTCACTGACTGCCCTGACTCTGATGTTGCCAAAACTCCCTACCTTTTTCATATCACCATCTTTGGCATGGCAAGATGTTTCAAGGCATCTGAGACATACTTTCTAGGAATTCTAAGTTCCTTAGACTGTAATAAAACTATAATCCTTGATACCTCATCTCAGCCCCAATGCCTTACTGCTAATAATACCTCAATTCTTTGTGACACTTAGGTCGACCATAGTCTGCCCGCTGTTTGGTCAGGAGTTTGTGCACTTATGCTCCTCTTCCCCGAGCTGGGGGTGATAAATGAAAAGGAGCCCCTACCAAATCCCAGTCGTGGACTCGATCAATAGCTTCCCAGCAGGATAAGACAGCAATTCAAATCTTGCCCCACTTGGCTGTTGCAGGAATCATGGCAGCTGTCGGGACAAGGACAGCAGGACTAGCCACCTCACAAACTCTGTATTATCAGCTTTCTTCCCAGTTCATCCAGGACCTCCAGCAAGTGGCTCAGACAATACTAACATCCCAAGCGCAGATCGACTTGCTGGCAGCAGTAGTACTTCAAAACTGAAGTGTATTGGATCTCCTCACAGCTAAAGATGGCCTTTGCATCTTCTTCTAGGAAAAAATGCTGTTTTTATGTCAACCAGTCGGGTATAGTAAAAGACAAAATCCAACAACTCCAGACAAATCTGTAAAAGCAAAGGGAAAAGCTAGAGACCCCTAGCTCTTGGGCCTTCGAGAACCCCATATGGAAATGGATTCTGCCCTTTCTCAAACCTTTTTTGTTTGTCTTTCTGCTTTTGCTTTGCACACCTGCTTTATTAAATTCCTCTCTACATTATTCCAACAACAAATGGAAAAATTCTCTAACCAAACCATTTTCAGTTACTCTTACAGGATTATCAATCTCTTCCCAAAGAACCAGATCACAATGACCTTCCAATAGACCCTGATGGTGGGGACCAGCTACCCCCTGAGAATGACAATGCCCCAATCAGTAGGAAGTAGCTTGAAGAGCAAAGGTCGCCCCTATACTGTCCCCACCATTACCCCCTTCCTAGCTCCTCACTTTTTTAATAAAACAAAAAGGGAGGAATCTTGGGATCTGTAAGCAGGCATCTCCATGGTCAGCCCCAAGGGACCTGACAAACCCCATATCAGGCATCTGTGAAGCAACTTGCAGACCACCTGAAACCACCTGTGCATGCTTTTGGTCACCTTATAAGAGAACTTGTACCACCTCTAATCTCTCTCTGTCTCTCTCTCCCTGCTTAGAGACAGTCTCTGTGACCCCTCCCCCTTCCCTTAACAAATCTCCCACGTGGAACCAGTCCCATGGCATGTTTTGTGAACCCGCCATGTAGCTTTGCTGCACAATCCTAACAACTACAGCATAGCTATCTGCCACCCCACTCAGCTTCCTGTCTACCTCGCACATAAATATGCTGGTTTCAGTCCTTTTTATTTTTGGTTTTATTGGAAACAGGGTTTCTCTTGTTGTAGCCTTGACTGTCTTGCACTCTCTTTGTAGACTGTGCTTGCCTCGAACTCACAACAATCCACCTGCCTCTGTTTCTCGAGTGCTGGGATTAAAAGCATATGCCATCACGTCCAGCAAGATTTATTTATTTATTATTATTTTTAATTTTATTTATTTATTTTTATTTTATGTGCATTAGCATGAAGGTGTCAAAACCCTTGGAACTGGAGTTACAGACAGCTGTGAGCTGCCATGTGGGTGTTGAGGATTGAACCCAGGTCTTTAGGAAGAGCAGACAGTCCTCTTAACCACTGAGCCATCTCTTCAGCCCCCTATTTATTGATTATGTATACAGTATTCTGCCTGCATGTATGCCTGCATGCCAAAAGAGGGCACCAGATCTTATTACAGATGGTTATGGGTCATCATGGGGCTGCTGGGAATCAAACTCAGAACCCTTAGAAGAATAGCCAGTGCTGTTAGCCTCTGAGCCATCTCTCCAGCCACTCCACACCCCCAGGCCTTTATTTATTTATTTTTTCAAAAAAATACAAGGCTATAAGAAAGACCAAAATTGCAGGATCTGGCCAACTTCAGATAAAGGTCACCTTTTGTAGCAGCAAAATTCTAAGGCTTTATGTTCTCAGGTTAGTGAAGAATACAGGTGATGGAAGTGTGCTCTCCAAACCCCATTCTTTCTTCAATTGTAACACAGCATGGTTATTTTCAAGAGTGGCACTGAGAACTGCCTGCAAGGATCAGGAACCAGCTGCTCCAATGTGGGTTAGTCAGTGCCTTGTCTTCTTTGGGCACCAATAAACTGCACCAGAGACTCCCCTCAAGCAGGCCTACCTATGAGAGAATCAGGCCTGACTCCCCCAGGTACTAGACCATAGGTCACCAATTCCAAGAAGAAGACAATGGAGTCCCCTACCCTAGGAATAGCCTGAAGAAAACCCAGTAATATTTAACCTTCACCCCCTACCAATGGCTAATCAGTGAATACCTGGAATTTATCCAGGTGTTTTTAAAATAGGATGAGTAAAACAATTACGGTGTGGCTTGGCCCTCTGGGCAAACAATTTCCTCCAGACACCTGATATTTGCTACATGTCAATCAATCATAACACTGCCTAGCTAGAATTTCCCAACCTTGCTGTAACCCTAAATGAAAACCCTCCTCCCCCTGAGCCTGAGGCTCTATACTCAACTACTGCATCTGTGAGGCTGTGGGCTGAAGCTCAAGTTTGTAATAAAATAAAAAAGACTGCTACATTTGCATTGGAATCGGCTCCTTGGTGGTCTTTGGGGTCCACGAGACTTGGCATAACACACACACATACACACACACACAAAGCTTTATTCTTTTCTTCCTCTTTTCCCTCCCTCCCTCCTTCCAAAGAAAACATCTTTTTGAGTAGATCATTCTGGTCTAGAATTCCTGACCCTCCTGATTCAGCTTCCGAAATGCAAGAACACGACACCGCCCCTGGCTAATGAAGTTACAGCATGGATCACTGTTCACTAATACGACACAGTACTTGTCCATTCACCTGTTAATGGGTATGTGTGGATTGCATAAGGGGTAATTTACAGTCAGTCTTGACCTTTTGAAAGTCAAGAGAGTAAAGTGAACAAAAATTAAGTTGGGTCTTTTCCTTTCCTCTCCCTATTGGATACCAATGCCATAAGAAAATTCTATAATTAGAAAAAGAAAGAAAGGTGGTGAAAAAATAAAAAGCCATCCATTTTGGTTATAAGTCTTTGAAATTAGTATCTGTATGTTTCTTGAGTACTTGTAAATCCTAACGCCTTTGAAAGCATACTTCAGTTTTCAAAGTTTTTACTTAGCTATTTATCTGTTGACTGTTTGGTTGACACAGGGCTCCACTATCTAGCACTAATTTGCCTGGAACTTGCTATTTAGACCAGACTTTGAATTTTGTTGAGATCCTCCTCCCTCAGGCTCCCCAGTACTGAGATTACAAGTACGAGCCACAAGTGGCTCAAAAACTTGTGGTTTGAAAAAAAAAATAAAATAAAACCACTAAACTTGGACTTGGAAAGGGACAGGGAGGAGATGAGGGAGGGAGTGTGGTATTGGGAGGGAATGAGGGAGTGGGATACAGCTGGGATACAGAGTTAATAAAATGTAACTAATAATAAAAATTAAAAAATAAAAATAAAAAAGTGACAAAAGAAAAAAAAACGCTAAACTTTTAAGATTAAACGATCACATATACTTAAAATCTGTATGAGACATCTGTATGATTCTCATATTTCTAATCTTAGGCGGGTAGCTACTTTGCATGCCGGGAGTTGTAGTCCGGGAAAGAGTCATTTCTAGACAAGATGGCGAAGTTGCTAATGACGCACAGAGGGGCGGGCCCCGAGGGTATCTGGGCCGCTAGGGGATTGGGCAGCGCGGGGATTAGGCAGGCGGGAAGTAAAGACCAGGTGTTAAAACCTTAACCCTGAGCGAAGCTGGGTGCCTAGAATTCTCGCGAGATCTCAGAGAGCCCAATGGCACGTGGGACTCTGCTTATCACTAGGGGCTTTTGTTAGGGGCGGAGCTCGTGTGGGTTCTACCCTCCAGTCGTAGGTACCGGGCGTAACGGCATAGCCGCTGAGCCACGGCACTAAGGACCGTAACCATGGCCATGAAGGAAGAGAAGGATCATAGGCCTAAGGAGAAGCGAGTGACCCTGTTAATGCCTCAGGGTGCCACAGGCAGCAGTGCTGGGGCTACTGCGGAAGGCGCCAAAGGGGAAGATAAGCAGGAGCACAACAGGGACAAGAAAGACGCATTGAGCAAGGTGCCTATCAGTGGCTGGCCCAGGAGAGGGCGGGACGAGGACACCGATTGGGAGGATGGCTGAGAATGGGGCTGCTCTCTTCCTCTCTCGGGTTTCTCTTCTGTTTCTAACCGAATGAAAAT
Source organism: Meriones unguiculatus (assembly GCF_030254825.1). NCBI lineage: Eukaryota > Metazoa > Chordata > Mammalia > Rodentia > Muridae > Meriones > Meriones unguiculatus. The sequence continues at coordinate 76,678,847 of NC_083369.1, read as the reverse complement.
CGCTTCGCTCTGTCTCATGCACTGCTCGAAATGGGATTAGCAGGTTCCGATCAAACCCCCAAAGTAGGGGGTGAGCGAAAAGGAGGGTTCCCAAATGAGAAGGGTTTAGGTCAGAGCTGTGACAGTGGGTGGTCGAGGGAGAGGTAGTAAAGATAGGGGAACTTTAATGGGCTTGAATTGCTACATAGTGTTTTCAACACCAGGGGTGTGGGGTGGGAGTAATTGTGGTGTAAGTGATAATGGAGGCGAGTTGGGGGAGCACGTTAAGGGAATTGATTGACCTGGAGGGGCAGACAGATGGAGGGCAATGGGTAAATGTTTTGCTTGTCTTAAGCAGAATGGGGAAAGGGGGTTCATTTAGCGAATGTTAGACATGTGAGAGACAAGGTTTCGTGACATCGACAAAAGACCAGGACCTGTTTGCCAGCAGATTTGTTCGAAAATGGGTTTTAAACTGTAGGGTTGCCATTTAAGAGCAGAACCTGAGATCATCCTTCCGTCAGTTTGTATATACCCGTATACTCCCTACCTTTGGCTAATTCGGATCATTGGGCTGCAGATTATTTTCAGTGTTTTTATCAGTGCTTCTATTTTAAAGCATATCATCGGGAGCCATGATTTGGGTATGCCAGAAAGTTGATGTGTACTGAATTTACTTTCCTCATTCATTTTCTAAGGTGGTAATTCGAAGATTACCTCCAACTTTGACCAAGGAGCAGCTTCAGGACCATCTTCAACCTATGCCTGAACATGATTATTTTGAGTTTTTTTCTAATGATACTAGGTAAAATAAAAATTAAAAACCGGGGTGGAAAAGTCTTCTGTTCTTTTATCCTCCTTTTTTGTTTTTTGAGCTACTTAGTTTCTTTAATATATACATGTTTGCAATTCAGCAAGACACTTGCAACAATATTCACATAATTGCTTTTCCCTCTACAGTCTGTATCCTCATATGTATGCCAGAGCATACATCAACTTTAAAAACCAAGAAGATATTCTTTTATTCAGGGACCGATTTGATGGCTATATATTCCTTGACAATAAAGGTGAGTCTTTATAAGATTTAGGGGTGTTTGCCATTTTTACGTTTAAGAGAATGTGTGCAGCCGGTTGTGATCCATGTCTGTAATTGGAGCGCTTGTGGCAGAGGCAGGAGGATGACTACAAGTTTGCGGCCAGTCTGGGCTACATACAATGAACTTGCAGAAGGAAGGAAAGGGAGAGAGGTGTGGGGGAGAGCAGTATACAAAATAACATCTATGGGAGAGCAGTATACAAAATAACATCTATATAGGTACTTTTCCTAAACTACTTTGAGATACAATGTACAACATTTAGAGGATTTTTATAACCCTGAGATATTTAGTATTTTATTGTTTCTTTGGTTTGATCCAGTGAATAAAATTGCCACTCTTTCTCCCTATGTGATACTTTAAAATTGTTTTAAATGCTGACTTTCTGCTTAGAGATACTATTTATGTCAACAGCCCTCATTAGAATACTGTTTCTTTTTCTCACAAAGTTGTATGCAACTAAAGTATAAAATTTGATCTCCTGGGCTAGAGATATAATGTAATGATCAACTGAGTGTGAGGCCCTAGGTTCAGTCCCATCAAAACCAGCACTAGCAAAACACACAAACACAAACTTTTAAAAAAGATTTATTTATACAGCATTCTGCCTGCATGTGTGCTTTTGCACCAGATTTCACTATAGATGGTTGTGAGCCACCATGTGGTTGCTGGGAATTCAACTCGGGAATTTGGAGGAACAGCCAGTGTTCTTAACCTCTGAGCCATCTCTCCAGTCCCCATATACAAACTCTTGGAATCCAAGATACACAATTTATAACAATGACAAATTTCTGACTTAACTCTCATCTCACTTTTTATTTGCTTTCTGGTGCTTTCAGTATTTAGCCAGAATGTATCCAAGTTGCCATTTGCCATCTTTCATTTGGTTTTATAATCGTAGACAAGTTCTGTTTCCTCAGTTACTTTACGTTTGTAAATATTAAATCCTTGTTATGGTATATGTCAATAAAAGCTGAAGGCTTGACAATTGTGTTTGTCCTACTTTATGCACTTTAGGAAAAAATAAGGACCTCTCACCCTCTGCTACAGTCTCACCCATGTCTTTTATCAATTTTCCCAAACTAGCTATTTTTCCTGACTAGCATTTTTATTCTAGTAGATAGCAATGATTTATCACTTAGCTCAGGGGTCCAACTTGTATAATATTTTCATTTCTTTATCTCTCATTTTCTTTTTTAGTTTTTTTGAGACAGGGTTTCTCTGTATTGCCTTGGCTATACTAGACATGCTTTGTAGATCAGGCTGGCCTCAAACTCACAGAGATCTACGTGCGTCTACCTTCCCAAGTACTGGGATTACAGGTGTGTGCCACAGTGCCCAGCATTATTATTTTCTTAATAACCAATTTTATTACCTGAATTTGTTTATTTTATGTGTCTGCAGGCTGTGTCATACATGTTCTCTCCTTCTACCATTAGGGACCTAGGAATTGAACTCAGGTCATCACCCTTGGTGGCAAGTGCCCTTATCCATTGAGCCCTTTTACCACCCCAGTGTGGATGTATATATATGTATATATACTGTGAAATGAAGTTAATTATACCTGTCAAACTCATACTGGTACCGTATTGAAAATAGTAGCTTTATGAAGATGTAATTTACATACCATAAACCTACCTTTTTTGAAACAGGATTTCTCTGTGTATTTCTGGCTGTTCTGGAACTTGCTTTGTAGACCAAGCTGGCCTTGAACTCACAGATTGGCCTGCCCCTGAGTCCCAAGTGCTGGGATTAAAGATGTGCACCAGCACTGCCCAGCAAAATCTACCCTTTTAAAGCATACAGTTCAGTGGTTTTTCATATATTCACAGAGTTGTGTAAGCATCACCACAATCTAATTTTAGACAGTGACCGTCATCCCAAGGAGAAACAGCATTCTCATTAGTTGTCACTCCTACAATTAGCTCTAAACCATTAGTATCCCCTCCCATTCCCAGAGAGGATCTTAGCTTATCCAGTGCTAGCCTCAAACTAATGTCTTCTTCATGAGTACTAAGATTACTGGCCTGTGCCTCCACATAGAGCTTCTGTCTGTAGATTTGCTTCTAATTGGACATTGATGCCTATAATCCTAGAGTTTGGGAGTTAGGGACAGGAGGATCAGGGGGTTCAGGCAGTTTACCTGCATACTAAGTTTGAGGCTGGCTGGCTGGCTGGCTATGGCCACATGAGGTGTCCTACTTCCAAAAAAAGTTTTTCTTAAAGTTTGTTTAAGAGATTCCTAATAGTTGTTGCTTTACTTGGAATTTTTGAGACAGGAGCTTGCTAGGAAGCCTAGGCTGGCCTTGACACATGACCCTCCTTCTTTAGCCTTCACAGTACTATGGTTATAAAAAACAAGTCACTATGCCATGCTCTAATACATAAACTAATAAAAATTATACATTTCTTTTCACATATCAAACACCACATTTTAGAAGTTGAATTTCAGGGAACATTTTACTTTTTGTCATATCTTTTAATTTTTTGTTGCTGTTGTCGACTGAGATAGGATCTTTGTGTATTGCCCAGCCTGGCCTGAAATTCTTGGGCTCAAGCAATCTTCATGCCTCATTCTTCCCAGTAGTCATTACTATAGGTACATACCATCACCTCCAGCTTGCTGTCATATGTTATCAGTGTTAATTCTATAGTTCTGCTAATCTAGTGAGGGTGATGGCCTTCGGGAGACTAATTCAACTGACTGCCATCTAAGTAGGTCTAGAAAACAGGTTGATTTGCTTGTACCCACTCTTGACATCTTTATTAAAGCAAGGGTAGCATTTCTTTCTTTCTTTTGTTTCCTCAAACAGGTCAGGAATATCGTGCTATAGTAGAATTTGCACCATTTCAAAAAGCTTCAAAAAAGAAGATTAAGAAAAGAGATACAAAAGTTGGGACTATCGATGATGGTACAGTATAGCGCTGTTTATATACTACTATTGTTAGCTTTTTTAAAAAGTTCTTTTGCATAATGCTTTTTTGAGTTAAACTATAGTATGTTAAGCTAGAAAACATGAATAAAGTTCATGAGAAATCTTTTGTCTATGGAAGCTTTGCTGAATTGCTAGAGTAAGTGAGGGTTTTCCACAGTGTTTCTGTTCTCAGTGGCTACTGGCATTTCATTCCTCCACCACTGGGCAATCTAGTCTTTACCACTGAGCCTGCTGATTAGACAGCCATAAGAAGAATCCATTTCTAAGCAATAATGACTGCTCCTTGCAGCTTCCTAATGTTGCTGTGATTTAACTTTTAGTTTTAGTTATCTTTCTAAAGCAAGGTTTGACCTGCAGTAGAAAACTTTATGAAACTTTTTTAGATTTATTTACTTTTATTTTATGTATATGGATATTTTGCCTATATGTATGTCTGTACCACTTCTGTGCCTCTTAAAAGAAGAGGCCAGAAGAGGGCATTGTGTCCCCTGGAACTGGAATTATAAGTGATTATGAGCCACTATATGAATTAAACCCAGGTCCAAGAGCAGTCAGTGTTCTTAACTCTCTAGCCCCCAAAAACTTATTTTAAAAATAATGTATATAGTGAGGATGGGGGGGAATGCATAGGTGTTGAGTTCAGAGGACAGCCTGTAGGAGTTACTTCTTCCCTTATATCTTTTGGTTCCTGGGAACTGAACTCAGGTCTTCAGGTTTGGCAGCAAATGTCGTTACCCTCTGAGCCATCTTGAAACACACCCTACCCCCAAGACTAAAACCCTTATCTCCAAGTACTTCATATAAATCAACTGAAAATGCCATTCTTGTCTCCTAGGCTTAGACTATGTAGGTAACAATACATGTAGTCCTTTTTTTTTTTAATAAAAATCTGCTTATTTTTCTGTGAAGTGCCAGCTATTAATGACAGTTAGATTTCTTTTCCATTCTTTTCAAATATTATCAGAATAGTTAGCATCACTTTATCAATAATAATCAAATAAATTAGGTTCCAATGTTTCTGTCCACATCTGGATTGTTCAGGTGATCGGGAATTCTCTTACTTGAGTCCTTTAGCTTTGAGTTCTTGCTTATATCTCCACATATGATACAGCTGAGAGGCTTCTGCTAACCCCACAAAAAAATTAACAATGAACAAACTCCAATTTTTGGTATAATTACAAGTGAGTACCTTGATCAAAGAAACCCTGTAGCCATCAGCAGAATAGATGGAGCTGTGCTGAGTTTCTCTGCAGGTCTGGCCATGTCAGCTAATCCAGCACACACCAATCCCCATTTCATACTGGAGCCCCCCCCCCCAAAAAAAAAAAACTGTTCTGGGGCCTGCCAGGTGTTGTATAGTGGCTTCAGTTTCTCTGGCAGCAACAACTCTACATTATCCATAAGTTGATGGTAAGTTGGCCCAGAGGCCTTCGGAGCCTAAGGATCAGCAGCTGGGTGGAAACACTGCTGTGACCTGGTTCCTGCCCCCTACATGTAGTTCTTATAGTTCTTATATTTCTTAACAGAAATATAGAAATGGAAAAGTTAAATCATTCCATGTAAGGCAAAACCAACTGCAGATGGTAAGATTTTGGTAACGTTGGATAACTACTGTATGACTTACTGTATTAGATAAAGATTTAGCCCCAGTATTTTATTTTTTATGTGTGTGAGTGTTTTGCCTGCGTATTTATCTATGTACCACATGCACAGAAGAGGATGCTACATCCCTTAGAATTAGAGTAACAAAGTATTGTGAGCCACCATTGAGTTCTGGGAATTGAACTTGGGTTCTCTGAAAGATCTTAACTACTCAGTCACCTATCCAACCACCAGCACCCCCAATATTTTTATGTCAGATTGATCTTTTAGAAATACCTTGTTGAATTTCTGTCCTTTGTTACTATAACAGGTACCTTATAAAACAGTGACGATTCAGTAACACAGCTCTTTTCTGATGACATTGCAGACTTTAAATGTGGAAAACCAAACAATATAATGACTCAGGTGTATTTATTTCCCTTTCTTAAGACAGAGGTATCTAGGAAACAACTGCAAGAATCACCATGCTCTCCAAAGCCAGGTCTAGGACTTGGATTTTTGGAATTTGGAATTTAACTTTTTGGAACACCTCACTTTCCTATGTTGAATTTTCCTAAAGTGGGCTGTGCCCATGTACAAATTGCTTACATGCTGCTAATTAATACTCTGTAATTCTCATTTCTCGTATAAGTGTGGCTCTGGATTCGTAGGAACTCTAATGTATGGTCTCTCATTTTTCCTGACTCTTCTGTTATATCAGACTCCCTCGGTGGGTATCATTAATTTGGGTTCCAAAGAGTAAGTAGCAAGTTAAGTACTAGTAATCTACCTTGTGTGAGTGTTCATTTGTTGTTGTTGTTGTTGTTGTTTTAATTTTAATTTTTAAAATCTTCCATATAGGAAAAAATATCTTCTAAGGTAAATATCTATCCTAGGTAAGAATTCCTTTTTTGCTGTTTAAAGTTTCTGTTTTCTGGTTTCTTAAATGATTGTTTAGACCCAGAATACAAAAAATTTTTGGAGAGTTATGCCACCGACAATGAGAAAATGACATCTACTCCAGAGACATTGCTAGAGGAAATAGAAGCCAAAAATCGAGAATTAGTAGGTAAGTAGAAAAAGGATTTCAGCCAATGTCTTTTTCATCAGACTATGTAAGTCTGTTTCCTCCTACCTGACTTGGCAGCTGTCTGATCTTGAAGGCATTCCTTTGACTGAGACTGCTTCTTCTGAATGCACACAATAAATAACTGGTTCACAGGAGGTAATGGGATACTGAACCCATGAGACAAGATTCTAGTGGCTTTCTTAGTGTTACACAGCTGTGATATAAGTATGCCAAAGTTTAAAGCTTGTTTCAAAATGCTTAGCCAATGAAGAACAGTTGGTGTCTCCTCAGCAGTAAGGTCTTATTCCTAAAATTTGACCTGGTAATCTAAAACAAACAAACTGAAGTTCATTACTATAAAATTGAAAGTCTGGGAAATTTCAGCTTAGATGTTCCAAGCAACCAATTCTAACTACTGGCATAGTACTGACCCAGGATTTCTACTCCCAGGAATTTATCCCATAAATTTGTTCCATAATCCTAGCTACTCAAGAGGCTGAGGCAGGAGTACAGCAAGTTAAGCTCTACCTTGGCTACAGTTTGCTCATGGCCAGTTGGGCAATTTAGTGAGTAAAAAACCAAACCAAAGCAAACCAAAAGACAGTAATGGGGGCATACCCTTATATTTCTAGCACTGGGGGAATAGAGGCAGTAATATCACGGGTTAAGACCATCTTTGGTTATATAGTGAGTTCCAGACTAGCCTGAGTCATATTCGACCCTATTTCTAAACAAACAAAAACGATGTTTTAAAAAAGACATGTTCACAAAGATACCCTCAAGGCTAATTATTGTTCAGCATGTTGAAAACTGAACTGAAATTTCTTTTTAAAAATTCATTTTTTATTTTGTTTGCTTGTTTGTTTTGAGACAGGGTTTCTCTGTGTAGCCTAGCTGTCCTGAAACTATGTAGACCAGGTTGGCCTTGAACTCACAAAAATCTGCTTACCTCAGCCTCCATAGTGTTCTACCATGTCCAACCCATTTTTACTGTTTTAATGATGTTTATATGTAAGGGAGGAAGGTATATGCAAATGAGTGAAGATGCCTGAGGAAGCCAGGGGGCTTCAGGTTACCTAGAGCTCAAGTTATAGGTAGCTGTGAGCTACCTGTTGTGGGTACTGAGAATTGAACTCAGGTCCTCTGCAATAGCAGTATTTGCTCTTAACCATTGAGCTGTCTCCAGCCCCATTAAATAAATTTCTAAAACCTTATTTCTATTAATGAATATGCAGAATAAGCTCATTCCTATTGGTATCAGAATGACTGGATGTTTGTAGCTACACAAACCTGTCCCCTCATTTTCTGTCCAGTTGAACAAACTTTTATGTTCCTGTATGATAAGAGTGTAGTTACTTATGTGTTACCAACTAGAAATTACTCACAAAAACTTTCAGCATTTCAATGAGAGTTTCTTTCCTTTTTCTTGAGAAAAAACTATATAGCCAAGGATGGCCTTAACTCCTGATCTGGTCTCCACAGGCATGTGCCAATGTACCTAGTATTACCCATATTTAAATAATTTTAAGCCTGAACTTTGAAATAGAATACTATACAACTTGTTTGGATTAATACAGTTGTAGATCTTGTAAGGGTATATTTTCCCCTTCCTTAGGGGTGTCAGGGGATGACTAAAAGCAGAATCCTTTCCAGGGTTGATAAGCATTATTAATAATCTCCTTATACTTTATAGCTAAAAGGACAACCCCACTTTTGAGCTTCCTGAAGAATAAGCAGGTGAGTGTTTATTCATTTTGGTAGTTCACAGTGAATAAACATTTGAGAGCCTTGGGGTCCTACAGGAAAAATAGCTCCTAAAGGTGTAGCTTCTTTGGTCATCTTATTCATGGTAGTTGTGGGACTAGGGGTTTACCCTGCAGATGTGGATAGAGCTTTGATGTCCCAGAGAAATTTGTGATTCCCTGAAAGCATCAGGGGATGCACAAAGGAAAAGGGTGCAAGTAGGTTCTAGTCTTGAGTCTCGAGGGAATGGGTAGTAAGGACATTGCAGGAAGTAGGAAAGAAATCAGGTTAGCAGGTACCCAAAATGCCTTTGGGATTAGTTGGGGTTTGGGGACCTTTGTAATTAGAAGGGTTATGTTGGTATTTCTAGAGGATGAGAGAAGAAAAGAGAGAAGAAAGGAGGAGGCGAGAAATAGAAAGGAAAAGACAAAGAGAAGAAGAGAGAAGAAAGTGGAAAGAAGAGGAGAAACGTAAAAGGAAAGATATAGAAAAGCTAAAGAAGATAGAGAGAATTCCAGAAAGGGACAAAGTAAAGGATGAACCAAAGATTAAGGTATGAAAATAATGGAGACTGACTGCATGTCCCTGAAAACTGCATGTATCTATTTATCCATGAGCTTTGTGTTGTTGCAAGTTTTGTTGTGTTTTTGCACTTTTGGGGGAGGGGTTATAGAAATAAAAAGATTTCCTATCATACTAATACTATTAAGTTTTAAGCTTAAGATGACTTAGAAGGATTCTATAGATTACCCAATGCTATTGTCCTTCATTGCAGACCTGTTTTGTTTAAGTCACTGATGTTTGCTATGTGGGTTATTAGTCTCTCAGTTCCTGGTAAATGAGGACTTAGGTCTGGCTTGCATGAATTTGGGGTTTGATTCAGCTTTTCTTTCATAAATGATACATGAAATTGCCTCATCTGTTTGTTTTCCACTGTCTTCAGGTACACAGGTTTCTGTTACAAGCTGTGAATCAGAAAAATGTAAGGATCAAGTACATGATACAGAGCATCTAGTATCATGTCATACACTTAGGTCTTAGCTAATAAGAACTTTTGGTGGTGGTGGTAGTGTTATGTGTTGAAACCCCTTCAGATTGACTTGGGTATTTGTGAAAACTGAGCTATTTGACATCCCTCTTTCAAAGGAAACCTAGGCATGGTGACTCATCATGGCAGGAGGGTTTAGTTTGAAGCCATCCTGGCCTGCAGTTCTAGAATCTATCTCAATAAAATAGGATAGAATGAAATAGAGGGGTGATACCCTGATATGCTGCTGGTACCCAGAAGCCTCAGTAATATAGGTTCAGAGGAAAGTCGGGATATATAGCACTTTGTCATCTTCTTAACATGCCTCTCCTCACTGGCTGCCATGGGACAAGAGTATTTATAAATACCCTGCCTTAAGTGCTTTCCCCTCTCATGTGATTCCGGAGTTACCTTCTTGGAGCTAGGAATCTGTGAGTAGCAGATGCTTATTGCTACATTGTATATAGGAAGAGGAAAACTTGTAGAAAGATCTCAGCCTTGCTGCTACTTTCCCAAGAGCATGGCCTGGGCAGCCCTTGCTCCAGTGAACATCTCAGAGAAGTACTTGCAGCCAGACCTTCAGAAAGTCTGAGAGTATATCCCAGATGTGACTGCATGGTTACCTACTACTTTCTGAAAACAGCAGTTTTGGGGCCTGGGGTTTCCTGAGTCTCTGTTGCTGATACAGGGGAAGCTTCCCCCTCAGTTCCTTCCAGCTGACTCTCTGTCACCGTGCCACAAGTGATTTGACTTGCTAATCCTCATGATGAGCAAGATAGAAGGTAGAGCCAGCCATGCTTTAGAAAGCTTCTCTAATGTTCTTATTAGAGTACTGAACATCTTGGCATCTAATACAGATAGATGTTCATTAGAAAAATAAGAACACTTCAAATGAAACCTGCACATCTGCCCTCATTTTACTTTGGGACCTTCTTTGTGTCAGTTTTTGATTCCCATTTGTAGTTGCTGTATGTGCTGAAGTAGCTCATGCTTAAGTCTGTGGTTCCTTTACCTTTTGCTTGGTGACTTGCATGATGCCTTCTCCTTGAGATGAGCCTCTTACGAAGCATTTACTTTGATACTTTGTTTTGCCTAAGAATCTCTGCCTATCCAACACCTAGCAGAGGTATCCATGGTACCTCTTTATAGCAATGATGTCAGAAAGAGTGTCATGTGGCACTAAGTATAGATGGAATTTCAGTGTTCTATTGTATAAAGTTTTTGGATTTTACAAATCCAGTGTCCAGTAATTCTTTCTATTATCTCTAATGTTAATGTGATTATACCATCATATATATGTTATTCTGAGACTTATGGTAGAATCATTCCACCCAGTGGAACTCTCCTTTGGTAATTAATGTATTTGGCATTCCAAATATATACACATAAGAAAAACAAACAAAAAATACATTGACTCACTTAAAAGTTTCACCTGTAGCCAGATATGGTGCTGCATACTTTTAATTAGCACTAGGAAGATAAATGTAGGCAGATTATAATTTCCTGGTTAGCCTGGGCTACATAGTGAGAACCTGTCTCCAAACCCCTTCAAAAGAGGTTGACCCATTTAAATCCAAAGGAGTCTTGATCCCATTGCCACAGGATGGTGAAACCATTTCCTGTTGGGGGGAATGATACTTTCACTTTAGTAGCATCCTTTTAGAAAATCACTCTTGTGCATTAGCTGTTAACTGGAAGTTTGAGACTAATGGCCAACATAAAGGGCCTTTGTAGTCTAAATTTATAATATTTAGTATATTGTGGGGGTTTTGATAGAATCAGAAGGCAGTGCCCCAGTAACCAGAATAAAAAAATAAATAAACATTTTCTATTTAAAAGCTTCTCAAGAAACCAGAAAAAGGAGATGAAAAAGAACTTGATAAAAGAGACAAAGCCAAGAAACCGGACAAAGAGAATCTGAATGAAGAACGAGTCACTGGGCAAAGTTGTATTCTACTCAAACGTTCTGATGTCGAAGTGAAGGTTGAAAGGCAAAGGAGGTCAGTGAGCAGTGAGAGTTCTTAGCCCTCTTAGCCATGAGCCACTCATGTACACGCCATGTCCTGGACTTGCATGGATTTAAAATATTTGCTGGTTGGAGTGACGTACACACTGGTAATAATACCTAGGACGCTGAGGTAGGAGGATAGCTAGTTTCAAGACCAGCCTAGACTACATAGCAAAAGCTTGGCAAAAAAAAAAAAAAAATGCTTTATATGGGGTGGAGGGAGGAGGAAGAGGAACGGTTTCAAATATTCTAGTGTCTCCATCTATGTGAATGACCCCTATAGGTGTTTGGTTTGGTTTGGTTTTCTTTTTTTTTATGATTTATTTATATGGGGCTGGAGAGATGGCTTACTGGTTAAGAGGATTGTCTTCTCTTTCAGAGGTCCTGAGTTCAATTCCCAGCACCTGCATGCATGGTGGCTCGAAACCATCTATACTGGGATCTGATGTCCTTTTTTGGCATGCAGGCATACATGCAGATAAAGCACTCATACATCAAATAAATAAATCTTTAAAAATTATATACTTTTCAATTGTGCATATATGTGCCTAAGTGTGCATGAGGGCAAATGCCCAAGCAAGCCAAAAGTGTCAGATCCCCTTGTAGCTGGAGTTATAGGTGGTTGTGAGCCACCTGATGTAGATGCTGAGAACTAAACTTGGGTTTTCTGCAAACACAGTAGGCTCTTAACTGAGGAACCAGCTCTCCAGTCGTGACTTCGGGGTTTTTTTTGTTTTTTTTTGGTGTTTTTTTTTTTTTTTTAAATTTTCTAAAACACTAACACTTTTTCCTCAGCTATAAGAGTGCACCCTCATTAGGATGGCCAATTTAGAATCACAGTGTTCCTGCATTTGCAATTGCAGGGTTCTTGAAGGTTCAGTCTCGCCTTTTGTTTTGTTCTGTTTTGTCTTGGTTTGTTTTTCCCAGACATGATCTTCAGTATTTCAGGCCAGGCTGTAGTGCTGGAACTTGAGCCCTGGGAACTTCATACATCATTAGGCAAAGCACTCTGTCAACTGAGCTGTATCTCCAGTCCTCTCACTTATTTTTCATGCAGGCCTGATGATGAATGTGCCAGAGATTACAGAGAGAGGGACCGGGATTATGAAAGAGATCAGGAGCGCATGATCCGAGAAAGAGAGAGGCTGAAGCGGCAAGAAGAAGAACGTCGGAGGCAACAGCAGAAAGAGCGCTATGAGAAGGAGAAAACTTTTAAACGAAAGGAAGAGGAAACGAAGAGAGAAAAAGAGGGACTTCGAGATAAAGGGAAGAAGAGTGAGAATACAGAATCAATATGCACCTCAGAAAAAAAGGAGGAAGTGGTTAAGAGAGACCGCATAAGGAACAAGGTGCTGCTACTGCTCTTTTTTTTGTTTTGTTTTCAAGACAGGGTTTTTCTGTGTAGCCTTGGCTGTCCTGGACACACTTTGTAGACCAGGCTGGCCTTAAACTCACAGAGATTCACCTGCCTTTGCCTCCCTTAAAAAACAAAAACAAAACTTGGTTACTTTATGGGAATTTTTTTCTGTAAGAAGTATAAATGGAAAGGAATATGTGTTCTCCCCACCCGCACTAGGTACTGAATCCTTACACGCTTTCTGCCAGTGAACCTTATCCGCAGTCCCTATTGTGGAATTTTCATTATTTTTTTTCTAATGTATTTATTCATTTATTTACTTCGTGTGTGAGTGTACATGAGTGCGTGCAAGTATATATATGTCCCAGTACAGGAGTGACAGTCAGAGGACAATTTGAGAGTGTCATTCTCTCCTTCCACCATGTGGGTCATAGGGATTGAACTCAGGTTGTCAAGCTTGTCAGTAAGTGCCCTTACCATCTCATTAACCCAGTGGTCATTTCTTTCTTTCTTTCCTTTCTTTTTCTTCTTCTTTTTTTAAGACAATATTTCTCTTTGTAGCTCTGGCTGTCCTGGAACTCACTTTGTATGCCAGGCTGGCCTCCAACTCACAGAGATCTGCCTGCCTCTGCCTCCCAGCTACTGGGATTAAGGGTATGTACCACCATGCCCAATTCCAAAGGTAATTTCTTAATATCCTATTTATTCATATTCAGAGTTTCCCAATTACATGATTAATGTCTTTTTAAAGAAGGGTTATGAATGAGGTTCATAGATTGTGTGTGGTTAAAACAGTTAAATAGTATATGATTGAAATCCCTTGTGTTGTCCTGACATTTAATTTTTTGTCCTATGAATCTTTTTAGATTGTAGATTGGCATATAATAACTTTTTGATCTTATTGAACATATATATTCTATGTTTCTTTTACAGTTGGTAATTAAGTGCTGGTACTATGATAGACAGAAGCATGAATAAAACCATCTGTTCAATCCCCAGCATTAAAAATTTGTAACTAAACAATTTCAAAATGAAAATAATAATTAAATCTAGGCTGGAAATTAGTAAACATTTTTTTTTCTGGAAAAGACCAGCTGGTAAATATATTAGGCTGTATGAACTTTACAGTCTCTGTCACAACAGCTAAACTCTGTAAGAAAACAGGCATGGATGCTACATAAAATGACTTTGGAGTTGGGAGTGTTTGCTTAGAGCTAGGCATGGTAACACATGCCTGTAATCCCAGCACTCAGGGAAGCAGAGACAGGCACATCTCCGTGAGTTCAAGGCCAGCCTAGTTTACAGAGTGAGTTCCAAGATAGCCAGTCGTGGGATGGGGGGACACAAAACAAACTGGTCATGGTGGTGCACACCTTTTATTCTAGTACTTGAGAGGCAGATGCAGGAGTATCTCTGAATTTAAGAGTAACTTTGTCTATGTAGTTGAGTCTCAAGATAACAAATGCCTTGTCGAGCGACCCTGTATCAATAAAAACAACAACAAAAATCAACTTGGGGCTGGAAAGATGGCTTAGCAGTCAAGGGTGAATATTGCTTTTCTAAAGTACTGGAGTTCAATTCCTTGTACTTATGTCAGGCAACTAACAGACATATATAACTCCAGCCTCTGTGGGCAACAGCGCATGTATGCATGCATATATACATACATACATACATATGCATACATACACAGGTGCACTTGCCCATGCACACATACATAAACACACACACAGTTAAAAATAATAATAAATCTTTAAGAAAGGTTGGGTGTGGTGGTGCACATCTGTAATCCCAGAACTCAGGAGGCAGAAGCAGATGTATCTCTGTAAATCAGACAGATCTTTACAAATTTGAGGTCAGCCTGGTCTAAACAGTGAGCTCCAAGTCAGCTGAGGCTACACAGTAAGACCCTGCCTCAAAAACAAAAGAAAACAAAACAAAAAAGCCCAAACAATATACCTGGTATGTCCTGGTCTAGAGACTTGAATATACTTTCCCTGGGTCTTTGATTTCACACATGCTAGGCAAGTACTGTATCAAGTGAGCCATATTCCAAGCCCACCACTTGCTAAATTCTAAAATGGCTTACAAGTTTTCTAGGGTCATATGATCATAAAGCAAACATAGGACTAGAGTTAATCAAGTCTGTGATTATATTGGTTTACCAAGCAATCTGATTCTAAAGTGCCACCCACCTGCTAAACTTAAGAGTCCCAACTATTGGAGAGGCTAAGGCAAGCAGATCATCACAGCCTAGGAGTTTAAGACCAGACTGGACAATACAGTGAGACTTCATTTAAACAGAAATTTGTGGCAATTTACGTAGGATCTAACCTCATAATTTCAGGGAAGTTTCCATGCTTTTTATTTTAAAATTCAATTAATTAATGTATGTGTGTGTGTGATTGTGTGTGCAAGTGGGGGTTAGGGAACAGATTACAGGAATTGGCTCTTTCCTTTCTCCTTGTGGTTCCAGGAATCAATGTCACCCACAATGCCATCTCACTGGCTAAAGTTTTCAATCTTTTTTTTTTTTTCCATGCTGTGCTAAGGATTGAACCCAAGATCCTGTTACGCAAGAACTCTACCACTGCACTAAGTCTCCAACCAAACCTAAACATTTTTGTATAGTTTTGGATTTTTACAGCAAATTTATTACATTGGAGGTAGTGGCTCATATGTATAATCCCAGCACTCAGAAATTTGAGGTAGGAGGATTTCAAGTTGAAGGTCAGCCTGGACTATCATAGGCCCTGTTCTCCCTCTCCCACCAAAAAAGGCAATATACTGGTGGATAATGACAGGTGGATAATGGATAATGGATAATGACAGGCATGTAATTGTCATGGTTTCTCCGGTGATTTTTTCCCCTAGGTCAGGAATCTAACCCCTGGCTTTGAATGCATTAGGCAAGTAGTCTGTTACTGAGCTATAGCTTAAGACCTTGATTGTTGTAGTTTCTAAGTTTAAAAAATTAGAGCGAATTAGGTAAACTTGAGGTGATTTTAAAAATTAGGCAGATATGTTACATGTGTGTATGAAATTCTCAAAGAAAATAAAATATTACTTTAAAATTAGGCAGTAAATTTCTCAAAATATTACCCTAGACATGTAAAGTAACTGTTAAATGACTACCAGTTGGGCATGGTATTGAACGTCTTAAATCCTAACATTCAGGAGGCAGAGACAGATGGATCTCTGTGACCTTGAGACCAGCCTAGTCTACATAGAAAGTCCTAGGACATCCACAGCTACATTGAGAGACCCTATCTAAATAAAAAAGTGACAGCAGCTGTAGCTGGTGGCAGTGGCCTGCAATTCCAGCTATTGGGAAGATATTAATTAAGTTCAAGGCCTGCTTGGGCATTTTAGTGATAGCCTGTCTCAGAATATTAAAAAAGGGGCTGGAAATACAACTCAGTGGAATACTTACCATGCATAAGGCTTTTGTTTCAATCCTCCTGCTCCTCCCACCCCATTCCCAAAGTTTGCTTTTCAGGTAAGAGAGAGGAAATGGAAAGTTACTATGTAGCACACATTTAGGTCTTTGTCCTGTTGTAACTTGGTTTGGGGACATATGAATGCATAATTTAGGGCTCTGGATCCCCCCCCCCACGTTAAAGCAGAGTAATTGTGTTATAACATGTATATTGTTTTGTTTCAGGATCGTCCCGCAATGCAGCTTTACCAACCAGGAGCTCGAAGCCGAAATCGTCTCTGTCCTTCTGATGACAGCATCAAGTCTGGAGATTCACCAGTGGACAGAAAGCAGGAAAGTGGTATTAGCCATAGAAAAGAAGGAGGAGAAGAGTGAGAAGTCCAAATGGCCATAGGTGTCCTGACTGTCCAGGCAGCCAAAGAGCACGTATTATGCTATCCAGAAGTGCCTTCAGGGCAAAGGAACAGAGAACAAGGAAAGGGTCGCTGTGCTGGTGGGAGTACTGCAGAGGAGGCTCAGAATTGGAAGTACAATTTCATTGTCTTTTGCAGTTGCCACAAGTCAATTTTAATGTCCCAGAAAAAGATGGTAGCAAGAGCATTGCAAGTGAAAAATGTCAAACAAGGACTTAACTTTGTATGCCACAAGTAAAAAAGAGCAGGGTCTAAAATCAACAGGTGTTCTTAATCCGGTCTTGGCGCGTCTTAGTTTGAGTTGAGCAAAAGCACACTGAAGTCTTGTTGAGATCTAACTATTTTGCATTGTTGGTGTTGACTATTGTGGACTCTGTAGTATAGAAGCAACAAGCATGTAATTGTAGCACAAGTAGAGTGGAGGATAGAGCAAATTATGGCTGATGGAAAAGATTTAAAATATTTAAAAGATTTAAATAGTCATGTTACAGCTATATCCTGTGTCTGGATTTTTTGTAATTATAGATTGTTTACTTCTGTGAACATAGCATCAGAAAATATTTGTAAACATCTTGTTTTGCCTTCAGCATTTCTTCCTATTAATAGATAAAATGTAGTCCTTGGTTAGGTACTGACAATCTAGTCTTTTTTTTATCTTAGGTCTGATGATTTGAGTGCATTACCCTCCTCCAGGAAAGAAACTACACCAATATCTGTTCCTGTTAAATGGCAGCTTTCAGTCAGTCATAGCTTGTTTTGTATTGCTGGTCAATAAATTTTAACTTCACTCAAGTATGAAGCTACATTTATTTATTCATGTACTGACTTACTTGTAGTACTGGGGACAGAACCAAGGACCTCAAGCATGCTATGTGTATACCACTGAGCTATAACCTCTTTAGCCCCAAACCAACTGAGTTTATTAACTTTATTAAATAGCTATTGGTTTTAAGAAATTAAACTTTTGATACTGAATTAAGTTCCTGGGAGTCTTAAAAGGGGATAAATGGTATTAATTTCTGCCTGCAGTAGACAAGGAGAGGCTTCGACTAAGAAGAGTGTCAGATCAAGGTTGATCATTCTTTTCCTGTAAGAACCAAAATGAAGATCAGTGCAGTGGGTCACACCTGCAGTCCCAGCACTTAGAAGGCCTTAGGTCTAGGCAGGAATATTGACATGAGTTTGAGGTCATCGTGGACTACATAGTAAACTCCAGGCTAGCCCAAGCTACACAGTGAGACTCTGTCCCAAACAATATAATGTTTGCACAACATTCTTGAGTTTCTGCTTGACTTCTGCCAGCTCCACCTAATCTGGCATCTATTGGTTGCCATTACTAATCGGTTAACTTATGGCTTTATATTTCCTCAGTTTTCTTAGAATATTTTTTTCCTTTGGTAATTCCATACATATATGCAATATACCTTTTAAAGATATTTTATGTGTCTGAGTATCTGTCTACATGTATTTGTATATATCACATGAATGCCAATAGAAGGAATCAATCTTCTGAAACTGGAATTCCAGGCAGTCATAAACTGCCATGGAGGCACCGGGGACTGAAATGGGTTCTCTACAGGAGCAGCAAGTGCTGTTAATCACTACACCATCTCTTCAGCCCTCCTGTGCAATGCCAGTGTATTTTGATCATATCCACCTTCCTCAGCTTTTAGATGCTATATCCAAGAAACAGGTAGAAGAACCACTAGAAACTATTGAAAGAGAGTCATCTAAAACTGAGAAAGTACTTCCAAATAAGGGACATTTTTAGGAAAAGTGGCTCGGCATTTCCCATGCCTGAGAGGGGCTAAGGAATACAGGAAGTATGAAAATTTTATAGGATTTGGCAGTGTTCAGGCAGTAGTAAACTGGGCAGAGGAAAGCCATGTCATAGTGTAAAATGAATGGCACGTGGGAAGTGGAGATTGGGACAAATAGGTCAGAAGACATTTGAACCTGAGAAACATCTAGGAACTTATCTAATTTTAGATGGTCACTAAAGCATGGATTCTGTCGCTTAGCCAAAGAGAATAAAGTAGGGACAGAAATAGAGCTAGAGCCCAGCCTGAATGAATTCTAACATTCTTATACCAATAAAAAATTATATCTACAAGGAGTAGGCATAGAGAAGGAGAATTTCTGGTGCTACTTAATCTAAAAGAATGTTTCAAGAAGTAATGACCCTAAGTATGGTGGCAGAGATGTCAAATAACATCACTTGGAAGAAAGAGATAGGGGGACTAGGAGTTCAAGCTACTCTTGGCTACATAGTAAGTTTGAGGCCAGCCTAAGCTATATGAGACCGTCTATCAAAACACCAAAAAACAGGAGTAGTGGACAGGGCTGTGGATAAAGCTTGATGGCAGAGTAAGCAAGGCTCACTCCAATTGGCACTAGAAAGAAGGAAGTGACCAATATGCTTGATGCTAGAGAAAACTCAATTAAGATCCTTGAAGAGTACCACAGATGTGGTACTTCTAGACCATTAATGGCCTGGAAGGAAGTCATTAGGTTGAGAATAGATTCAGTTATCATTTAAAACTTTTTATAGTAGAAGTCTGGCCTTGAAATAAAACAAATTGGCAAGTGGTTGTGATAAATGATCATTTCAAATATAACTAAAGAATGAAGATATCTAAGAACGAATACCCAAGAAAATAACCAATAGTTTAGGTTTCTTGCAAAGGAGGCGGCCAAAAGAAGCCAAAGATAGAGGTCATGGTAGCGGGCCTTAAGAAAAAGGCTACTCTCCAGCCACCAGTAAAGAGTTGGCAATACGTGCCTCCCTCCCTTCTGGTCTGTTTGCAGCTGAGTAAATTCAGGGCAGTTTTCCTGTCAGCACCTCCCTCTGGTTCTTGCCAGGCCTGTCCAGCTCTGAGTCAAGCCTACTTTCCCGCCCCCTTCAAATTTCTTCCACTCTTTTATTCATTTGGCCAACATTTACTATTCACTCTATACCTGTCCCTAGGGACAAGGATGAAAAGTCAAGTCCTTGTCCTTGAGTAACTCATGAGACATTAGTGACTAGAGACAAGTGGAATTAATCAGAATTTGGTGTGTAATGTGAGAAGGGCCGTGAGAGGACAAAATGGTTTGGGAGTCTCTTGCCAAGTGCTGCTGAGGAAAATCACTAAACTGGATCTACTGGTTGCAACCACAGGAGGGCCCTCCCTCCTGCTAAGCAATTGTTTAATCTGTTAAGAACTGACATCTTTAAGATTTTTTTTTTCTTTAAATTTGTGTGTGTGTGTGGCTATGGAGGCCAGAGAGAGTGTTTTGTTCTCGGGAGCTGGTAATGAGCCAATCATTGTGGATGTTGGGAATGGAGCTGGGGTCCTCTACAAATGTACCAGTTTAGGCCAGGCATTACCTTTAATTCTTGCATTTCATTTCATGAGGCAGAAGCAGATGGCTGGCTCTCTGAGTTCAAGACCTGCCTGAGTTCCAGGACATCCAGGGGTATGTAGAGAGGTCTTGTCTCAAAACCTAACCCCTCCCAAATAGTAGTACCAACTTTTAACCACTGAGTTATTTCTCCAGTCCTAATTTTGATTTTTATTATACTTATATTGTAGAGTTGTGTGCACATGACATAATGAATGCAGGTTGGAGAATAACTTTTGGGGCTTGGTTCTCAGGTTTCAGGTTTACCCACTGGGCTATCTTACTGTCCCCTGCCCCATTTTTCCAAACCCCAGTTTGTTTCTTTTCTGTCCCCTTTACCACCTTTATTTTTCTTTGTTTTTTATTTTTTTGCAACAGGGTTTCTCTGTGTAGCCCTGCCTGTCCTTTAACTCATTCTCTAGACCAGGCTGTCCTCACAGAGATCTGCTTATCTCTGCTTCCTGAGCTAGGATTAAAGGCATGTGCCACTATGTCCCACCTTTGCTGCCATAAATCATACTTTCATATTATTTATAATAATAAACTTATAGAAACCAGGCATGATGGTATATTATCTATAATGTTTGGTACTCAAGAGGCTGAGGCAGGAGGATCACTCTAAGGCCAACCTGTGCTAAATAGTAAGTTTGAAGCCAGCCTGAGCTACATTGTAAGAACCTGTCTCAAAAAAGCAACATGGGAAGAAAGGAGGGAAGGAGCTACAGGGGCGATACAAAGTGAACAAATTGTAATTAATAAAAATTAAAATAAAAAATCAACAACAAAGAATAAACTCAGGAGTTGGTATGTCTCCATGGTAGAGTGCTTTTCCTAACATGTATAGACCCTGGGTTCCATCCCTAGCAACATACACACATATACACACAAAGGCAAGATTGTAATTTTTATCTATAATCTTACTATTTTTTGTGTATATAATCAGATTTCTTCACAAATGTGGGGGAAAGAGTTCATTCCACTTTGGTCTGCTTTTTTCTTCAGGCACAGATTTCATTTTTTTTCCTATGGCTATTTCTTTTTTTGTTTTTTGTTTTTTCTCCTTTGCAATCTCTATTTTTTTTCTTCGCATTCTTTTTTAATTAAATTATTTTTACATTAAATATATTTTATTTGCTTTGTATCCTAGCTGTAACCCCCTCAATCATTCCCTCCCAATCCCACCCTCCCTTCTTTATCTCCTCCCCTGCCCCTCTCCAAGTCCACTGATAGGGGAGGTGCTCCTCCCCTTCCATCAGGGTTTCTCTGTGTAGTCTTGGCTGTCCTGGACTCACTTTGTGAAGAGCTTATGATAGCCTGAATATAACTCCATTTTAAAATAAAGATCTTGACTGGGAACTGAATTCAGGTACCAGGAAATATCACAGAATGTACACCTGGCAGAAAACAAAGTTAACTCTCCTAGCAACAGCCTCTAGGAAATATAACAGAATAAATGCTTCATAGAAAATAGAGACAAACTCCCTGGCAATAATCAATGGGAATCGGTTGAGAATCGGGTGGGAAAATTCTCCCCAATGTTTCAGATATGGTTTAGAAAAATAGCCATTGTGATTATATGCCTTAGCCATTGTGATTATGTGCCTCAGAAAAGGTCACCCCGCCCTGCTAAACTTCACCCAATTCTGTAACGCCAAGGCTTGTGCCCCCCTGCTTGCTGCCATGGAAACCCCCTGCTCACAGACTTTCCCTTTAAAAATTCTGTTCACTCAGAGCTTGGGGTCCCACTTCTCTACTGCTACGCCAGTGAGACTTGGGTCCCGAGTTCGATCGCTCTCGTAATAAAGCTCTCTTGCAATTGCATCGAGTCATCTCCTGGTGGTCTCTGAGGGTCCCGTGAACCTGGCATAACACTTTGCAGACAAGGCTGTCCTCGAACTCACAGAGATCTGCCTGCTTCTGCCTCCCTGAGTGCTGGGATTCAAGACCTATGCCACTTCTGGCTATTTCTTTGTAATTTGCATGGTGCTGGTGATTAAATCCAAACCCTCAGCGGTGCTAGTAAGTACTCTACTATTGGGCTACACTCTCAGCTCCTGATTTCTTTGAAATTAGAGACAGGATGGAGACAATTCATCCACAATTCACGGTGGGCATCTGAGCCTTTTTTGTTTGTTTCCTTGGTTGGTTTTGTTTTTTCAAGACAGGGTTTCTCTATATAGCACTGGCTGTTCTGGATTTGTAGAACGAGTTGCCTTGAACTCAAGAGATGATTTGCCTTTGCCTTCTGAGTGCTATGATTAAAGGAGTTTACTACCACACCAAGCTTGTTTGTTTCTGAAGCTATCATTTAATTAGAATTTGAGAAGAAACACACTGTTGTAGTGAGAATTTTGGAATTTTGGTTTTTTTTAAAAACACAAACAACACTATGTTTTAATTTTAACCAAAGTTGCGGGGATATCAGGCTGCTTCACAGCAGCTATGATTTGCCTCATGCTCTGGTGAGGGGTGGGGGAAGTAGCAAGCATTTTGCCAGCTGCAGATAATTTTTGTGCTTGTGTGAAGAGTAGAATTCTGGGCATTTTCAGAGTGTATATAAATGCTAGGGTCCCAGGCGGTGGGGTGGGTTGTTGGTTTCGGTTTATTAGGTAATCCTGTGCAAAGAAGAAACAAGAAACTAGATATCCTGATAGCAAAGATCAAACTTGCCCCAAGGAACTTGACAACCTCTAATCAGCAGGAAGTAGTCTAATAATATCGCTAGCCCCCTTTCCGACCCCAACTTTATTCAAGGATCTCTTTCCTTTCCTCTCTATCCTTTTTTGTCCCATATCTAGTGTTTGGGTGTTGAAGGGGAAGAAGAAAAGGGATTGAGACAGGTGGAAGAAAGAACCCACAAAGTAAGTAACTCTGGCTACACACACTCAGAGTAAGCAAGCTGTAAAGTTTGGCAGAAGTTAAGAAAAGATAAGAGTTGTATGCATGGATTTATTTATACGGGTTCTCATTCTATAGCCCTGGCTGTTCAAAGCCTAGGAATTTTGCTACTTTCTCCTCCTAATGGTTGTGAATATAACCCTACACCACCATTCTCAGTTTAGTATCTGAGCCTTTAATTTTTTTTTAAAACATCCTTCTATTCTTTTTCTGTTCTCTTTTGTTGTTCTTTTGCAGATGGGAGAATAGCAAGAATCTCTTTCCTGCTGGTTGTGGTGGTGGAACACGCCTTTAATCCCAGCACTCTGGAAGGCAGAGTCAGATAGATCTCTGAGTTCCAGGCCACCCTGGTCTACAAAGCAAGTCTAGGAAGGCTACACAGAGAAATCCTGTCTCAAAAAGAAAAAAAGAAAGAAAGCAAAGAAAACCCTCTTTCGTAAAGCTTTCCTCTGTTCCTCTGGTTTTGCTTGGAAACTTGATAGGATTTGCCTGTTACATCATAGCAACACGGTCAATCTCTATAATCACACTTTGCACTGTAAAGACATCTAATAGTGACTCTACAGTTAGCTGGCCCTCAATCTTTCAGGTGTTTCTCCTGTCTCCACCTCCTACTGTGCTGTAGGAATGTTAGGGTTGCAGATACACATCATTACATCCAACTTTTTTGTTGTTTGTTTTTAAGGTACTGGGAACAGAACCATGGGTCTCATTCATGATAGACAAGTGCTCTAGAACTGAAATATATCTTAAGTAATTTTTTTTTCTGAGACAGGGTCTCTCTCTGCAGCCTTGGCTGTCCTGGACTCACTTTGTAGACCACGCCACGCTGTCCTTGAACTCACAGAAATCCGCCTGCCTCTGCCTCCCAGAGTGCTGGGATTAAAGGTGAGCGCCACCACACCCGGCTTGTTTTTTCTTTTTTTGTTGTTGCTTTTTGTTTGTTTGTTTTTGAGACAGGGTTTCTCTGTGTAGCCTTGGCTTTCTTGGACTCACTCTGTATACCAGGCATTAGCCACCACGCTTTTTGCTCCGCCTTTTTTTTTTTTTTTTTGAGACAGGGTCTCTATGTAGTAGTCCTGGCTGTCCTGGAGCTCACTATCTAAAGCAGGCAGGCCTTGAATTCATCGAGATACTTCTGCCTCTACTTTCCTGAACTTGGTAAGATTAAAGGTGTGAGCGGCCTGGTGCTTTCTTTTTTGGGACTTGATCTCCGGTTGTCAGGACTGCACGGCTACTGCTTTTATCCACTAACCATTCCCCTTGCCCTGCTATATGTCTCCCACCCCACTTCGCCCCCCAGATAGGGTTTCTCTGTGCACCTTTTGCTGTTCTGGAATTCACAGTCTGTAGACAAGGACGGCGTCAAACTCAGAGATCGATTGGCTCTGCCTCCTGAATGCTGGGATTGAAGGCGTGCGCCAACATCGCCCTGCAACTTTTTTTTTCTGCGACCTTTTTTTTTCTTTGTGTAACCTTAGCTGTCCTGGATTCGCTTTGTAGATCAGGTTGGCCTCAAACTCAGAGAACAGCCTGTCTCTGCCTCCCTGAGTGCTGGGATCAAAGGTGTGCGCCACCACCGTGCTCAGCTCTTTTTATTATTATTATTATTATTATTATTATTATTATTATTATTATTATATTTTTTGGTTATTTTTGATTATTGGTTAGTGTGTGTCTTCATGGGGATATGTACATGTAAATCCTGAGTGCAGGTGCCTCTGGAAGCCAGAGTCATATTATCCCTTGGAGCTGGAATTACAGACGGTTGTGAGCCACCTGAGGGGGGTGTTAGGAACCGAACTTGGGTTTCTCTACAACAGTGCTTTAACCGTTAAACAATCTCTCTAGACCTACCTTCGTTCCGCCAGGTCATCCGCCCCGCCTTGAAGATCTCCAACGCCCAACCCTAAGCCCCGCCCTTTCAAAGACAGGCGGAAGTCGCCCTGTGAGAAAGTGACAGCGTCCTTTTTCCGCCCTTCTCAGAGTTGGTCCCGCCTACTCCGTTTCCCGGGTTTTGCTAAGGGCTTTTACTCTGGCGCTTCTCAAAGGCCACCTACCCCGGCCACGAAGACAGTGCCGCAAGACTGTGACGATCACTTGGAGGAACACATCCACGGACGCGGACGCGGAGGCCTGAGAATTATGTTTCCTATAATCCGGGGAGGGTTTCCACAGCCCCATGGGAGCGTCGGGGCGGAGCTCCGGAAGACACGTTGCGTCACATCCTAAGCTCCACCCCTAGCTCCGTCTTCTAATCGTGTTCTTCCGGCCCGGCCTTCCTCTTCGCCTTTCCTCCTCCATCGTGAGCCTTGCGACTAACAGGGCTTCTTGCTATGGTAAGATTATCGGCCGCCATCCGTTTCTAGGCGGCTTCCCTGAGAAAGGAGGGTACAGTGGCTTTATGGTGGACGTGTGCAGCATCAAGGGTTAGGTGCATTTTGGAGGTAGTGTTTTGTGAGGGTAGTTTTGTAAGCCACCTCTTGAGTCGCGGGCACGGCATGAAATTAACAAGCCCTTTTAGCCCTGCCGGTCGTGCTGTTCATCGTACAGTCTGACGAGGGGTGCGAAGTAATCTTGTTTCCCTTAGCCTCGAGCTGATGGTGAGCTACATGATTCTGGCAGAAAGGGTAACTTGGGGCCACTTTTGGGTCTCGGGTGATTGAACTGTAGTCTTCTCTGGATGTGCACAAAGAGGAGAGGGTCAGAAAGGGAACTTGTGAAAAAAGCTGACTACAGTAATCGTTAACCGCACTTCATGGTATCTTCAGAAGTTCGAGCATCACTACTTTGAAGCATCTGCCAACAGTACATCATTCGTTGTCTACTGACAGATTATGTTTATTGGCATCTACTCCTACAGTGGTGGGGGGTGCGGTTAGCGCTCTTTGCCTTCAATACCTTTTACATGCCTACTTAATGTGAAAGGCTGCATGAATCAAAATTACCCAGACACCACCCCTCAAAAGTAGATACTACTGTTACAAAATACAGCCCCAGATGACTAGGTTCTGGTGTTGCTAAACTGGTTGCATCTCCTCGTAGTCTTCTCACAAGACTTTCCGAATCAAGCGATTCCTGGCCAAGAAACAAAAGCAGAATCGTCCTATTCCTCAATGGATTCGGATGAAAACTGGTAACAAAATCAGGTAAGACCTCTGTTGTCCTGCTTGGATTTCATTAGCTTTTACAGAATTTTAGGCATGTAGATACGCAGTTGAAAAATACATGAAATCCTGGCCATCCTCTGCCTACTGTGCTGGAACACTTTCTGATTTTCCTTTTGTGTAAACGGGTGTACGTGGGTGAGGACAACTTGCAGTAATCACTTCCCCGTTCACTTAGTAGGTCCTGGGGATCCAGCTCAGGTCACCAGGCTCCATATAGTAAGGGCTTTCCCTCATTAACCTAGTCTAGAGCCCTTTGTAAGTATGTTTCATTGGTTCCTGCATGGTCACAGCTAGACTATAGGGACAACCTTTCTCACTTCCTTACTAATTTCCCTATGAAAGCTTAAGGAAATCTAATCTAATCTGTTTATCCTGATGGGAAACTCCTGCTGCCAAAGTTGAATCAGCTTCAGAAGAAAGCAGGACCAACTGGGCTTTTGAGAGGAGTGGTAGAGATCAAACCCAGGGCCCCCCTCAGACAAGGAGGAGTGCCTTATTGAGTCTTGTCCAAAGCCTTTGAGACAAGTCTTGGAGGGAAGGGAACTAAGTAGAAAAAAATCCTGGGACTTTGCTAGGTGATCAGTGACGGTTCTGGTATGTCAATGTTTGTGTTGCTTTACTCCATTTGTCTGTGGGGATGCATGTCTTCATGTGGCCACAGGACAATTTCTTTGACTGCATGGGTTCTAGGATTTGAACACAATTCGTCCAGCTTGGTGGTAAGACCTTTTACCCTGTGAATCATGGTGCCTGGCTTCTGGGTTGTTGAGATGCAGGCCTTTGCCAGTGCCTAGAAACAAATTTATGGGGTGGTGGTTGAGCCAGGCTGGCCTTGAACTCAGACTCAACTGCCTCCCAAAGTGCTGGGATTAAGCAAATGCATTGCTTGGCTTTGGGATTAATAGTAAAAATCTGGGTGTGGATCTGCTGGGGCTAAAGTTGAGGGTCCATGTTCTTAGTTAATTTAGCCACTTAAGCTTGGTATTCAATAACCCACTCTGGCCTTACATTCAACTAACTTGCCCTCGTCTATCTCCTGGTGCTGCTCTTTTTAAAATACGTTAATTGCCGTCAGCACTCTTTCAAACCCATGGTCTTGTCAACATATAACACTAAGAAAAGCTTTGAGGTACTATGCAATGTGTTTATCTAATATATCCTAGAGTTGGGGTGGTATTTTGTTTGGGGAGATTATGTACCCTAACCCAAACCCACAGAATTATTTTCTGGCTTTCATTTATGGGTGTTGGGGTTTGAACCAAGGTGCCCTGCCTATTAAGCAAGTGCTTTGTCACTGGACTGTAACCTAAGCCTCTCTTACATATTTGAAAACTTAATTAAAAGCAGGTTGCAATTATAGTGCTTCAGTTTTTTGGGAGTACTACCATTATCCTGCTGAAAGAAAAGCCATGTTGATTGTTTCTGGTTTTGCTTTTCTATGGTAAAATCATGACACCTTGACATGGACAATTCAGAGACTGGTTGGCCTCGCTCTGCAAGCCTTTTTAGTTCTTTGAGACACGCGGTTACTCTGTATAGTCCTGGCTGTCCTGGACTTGCTTTTGTAGACCAGGCTAGCCTCGAACTCACAGAGATCTCCCTGTCTCTGCCTCTCTGGGTGCTGAGATTATAGGTGTGCACTACTGTGCCTGCTTTCAAGCAACTTTATCATGTGCAGCTTTGGAGTTGCTTTCTCCTGCTTTAATGTGAGTTCTAGGGGCACCTAATCTAATCTGAGTTCCAATGTGCTAGTCCTTGTAATTCCCAGGCCCTGTTTCTAAACTAGGTTGCCCTAGCTCATGCATCCCTGACATGGGTTGCTAAACCAGGGCCCTTCACATGTGTAGCAATTATTTATTTTGTAGACAGTCTCTCCCCAGTTCCCTGAAAAGGTCATGTCTGTGATGTAGGAGCAATTAGATTATGAGTAAACCACCTTGTAACTTGTGGCTTGGTTCCATACAGGTACAACTCCAAGAGAAGACACTGGAGGAGAACAAAGCTGGGTCTGTAAGGATTCACACAATGGCAAGAATGAAGGTTTATACAGAGTTATGATCATCATCAAATGGGTCCTGTGATCATCAGTCAATCCTACCAGATGGAATTTTGGTTTTGTCTAAACTGGGGATGGAGTTTGTCTCATAATAAAATGTAGAACGTGTCAAACCGCTCTTCTGTTTTGTGAAGCATTGAGTTTCCCCTTCCCCTACCAGACCTAATTAGGCTTGTTCTATGGCTCAGCACTTTTGAGTGCTTGATGTTCCTGCAGAAGTTCTGGGTTTGGGTTCTAAAACCCAGCAACCACATGGTGGCTCACAACCATCTATTGAGATCTGGTGTGCAGGTGTACATGCAGGCAGAATACTGTATACATAATTATTTAAAAAAAAACTATCAGTGTTCTTTTTGCATGTACACCTGCACATCAGAAGAGGGCACCAGATCTCAAGGTTGTGAGCCACCATGTGGTTGCTGGGAATTAAACTCTGAACCTCTTTCACACTGGTTATTTTTTTTAGTATTTATGTGTATAAACATACATTGTGGGTGCAAGAAGTTGAAACCAGGTCCTCTGCAAGAACAAGTCCTCAACTGCTATGCCATCTCTTCCAGACCCTGTAAACTAATTGGTGCTTGATAAACTCGCAATATAGCCCAAGCTGCCCTCAATCCTAGGTTTTGGGATTACAGGTATGTATCACCACACCTGCACAAAGCCTGTTTGAGTCAGGATCTCACAGAGATCCAACTGCTGCCTCCTAAGTGCTGAGCCCACGTTTCTGCATGTTTGGGAGCCATGAAAATTCAAATGTCCCTAAAAGGAATCTTAAATTTACATTTATTTGAAGATAGTGTGTGGGGTTGCAAACAACTCCCTGGATTAAATTCTCTCCCACCCCCGTATACACTAGGGATTCAATTTAGGACAACAAGGCCCCTCTGCCCCTGAGCCCTTTAAGTGGAATCCTAGAGCCATATATAAGTACACATTCATATGATGAACTGACTGGCCTGTAAAGCATCTTATAAATGAATGCTAGCCTCTGCTGGATTCAAGCGTCCAAGGTTGCATAGAGGTGTTCACTCTTGACATTGCCCAACATAACATACAATCACTTTGGAAATCAACCTGGTGCTATCTCAGACAATTAGGAATAGTGCTACTTCAATATCCAGCTATGCCATTCCTAGGCATATGTCCAAAATATGCTCAAGTATACAACCATGTTCTTAGCAGGTTTATTGGTAATAGCCAGAATCTGGAAATAACCTAGATGTCCCTCAACTGAGGAATGGATACAGAAATTGTACATTTATACAGTTGAATACGACTCAACAATTAAAAACAAGGAAATCATGAAATTTGCAAGCAAGTGGTGGGAACTAGAAAAGATCATCTTGAGTGAGGTATCCCAGAAGCAGAAAGACACATGGTATATAGTCACTTATAAGTGGGTATTAAAAATATATAGGATAATCACACTAAAATCTGTACACCTAAAGAAGCTAATCAAGGAGGACCCTGGGTAAAATGCTCAATCCTCATTCAGAAAGGCAAAGGGGATGAACATCAGAAGAGGGAGAAAAATGGAACAGGACAGAAGCCTTCCAGAGAGAGCCTCTGAAAAACTACCCAGCAGGGTATTAAAACAGATGCTTAGACTCAGAACCAAACTTTGGGCAGAGTGTAGGGAATCATAAAAGAAGGAGGAGATAAAAGACCTGAAAGGGTCTGGAGCTCCTGGAGCTCCACAAGGAGAGCAACAGAACCAAAAAATCTGGGCCCAGGGGTCTTTTGTGAGACTGATTTTCCAACCAAGGACCAAGCGTGGATATAACCTAGAACCTCTGCACAGATGTAGCCCATGGCAGCTCAGTGTCCAACTGGGTTTCCTAGTAAAGTGGAACAGGGGCTATCTCTGACATGAACTCAGTGACTGACTCTCTGATCACCTTCCCCTGAGGGGGGAACAGCCTTACCAGGCCACAGAGGAAGACAATGCAGCCAGTTCTGATGAGTACCTGATAAACTAGGGTCAATTGGAAGGGGAGGAGGGCCTCCCCTTTCAGTGGACTTGGGGAGGAGCATGGGAGGAGAAAAGGGAAGGAGGGGCTACAGCTGAGATACAAAGTGAATACACTGTAATTAATTTAAAAAAATTAAATGGTGTGTGTTGGGTGCATGACAGTGTGCTGGTTCCCACAGAGCCCAGAAGAGAGTGTCACATACCTTACAGCTTGTAAGGGATTGTGAATTTGTAAGCTGACTGACATGGATACTCAGGTCCTCTGAAAAAGCCACAAGATTGCTTTTTTTTTTTTTTACATTTTCAAAAATTTATTTATTGAATTTTTTGAGACAGGGTCTTTCTATATAACCATGGCTGTGCTGGAATTTACGGTGTTCCCTTAAACCTATAAAAATATGCCTGTCCCTGTTTCCCAAGTGCTGGTGTTAAAGGCCTGTGCCACTGTTCCAGGCTTGAAAGTGTTCTTAGGCTGAGTTTTCTATCCAGCCCCTTACAGAAACTGCTAAAGGTCTGAACATGTGAGTTCAGCCTTTTCACTGAATTGCAACAAAATGGGGTATGGTGGCACATGCCTGTAATCCCAGTACTGGTTGAGAAGAGCAGAAAGTCAAGGTCATCCATCATGGGATACATGACAAGCTGTCTGGAAAAAAAAGTAAAGAACAGGCCACTGAAGGCAACTTTCAGAGAGAGAATATAGTCACTTATCAGGCACAGTGGTTCATGCCTTTAATTCCAGCACTTGGCAGGCAGATCTCTGTGAGTTTAAGGCCAGCCTGAAATACATAGCCAGTTTCAGGACAGCCAAGGCTACACAGAGGGAATTTATGTTGTAACTTCTGTTTTGTTTTTTTTTTTTTTTAAGATTTATTTATTTATTATGTAGATAGTGTTCTGCCGGCACATACACCTGTACACCAGAAGAGGGAAGATCTCATTACAGATAGTTGTAAGCAACCATGTGGTTGTTGGGAATTGAACTCGGGACACTTCGCAAGAGCAGCCAGTGATCTTAACCTCTGAGCCATCTCTCTAGGCCCATGTTGTAACTTCTTAAACCTTCACACATTTTATAAAAGATATGTGGAGGAAGGGGATGTAAGAGCCTGAGGAAAAGGTGAGATGTTGTAGATGTCTTTGAGACATGGCATGACCATTATACTCTTTGTTTGTTTTGTTTTCCTTTGAGACAAGGTCTCTCTTTGTGGTCCTATTGTCCTGTAGCTTGATATGTAGACCAGGTTGGCCTTGAACACACAGGGATTCTCCTGCCATTGCCTCCTTAGTGATGGAATTAAAGACCCGGGGGAGCCACATCCTGCTCATTGTACTAGAATTCCAAGTAGCTGTGATTGCTTACCTACACTAGACCAGCAGGAGACTGGGCCTATTAATATTCCCTCACAGAATGGGAGGGGCTCATGAGGCCCAACCCCTCCATGAGGATCAATTAATAGTTAAAGTTTTTTGGGGGAAGGAAAGATTTCTTCAGTGCTATAGCCACAGGGCAGTTGTCCAGTGATCCTGTAAGTAACCCTGATTAAACTCATTAGGTCACCAATAAAAAAAAAAAAACTGACAAAAATGATATGTAGAAAAGGAAAGGGATCAACATGAGTGGGAGAGGGATGAGAGGGTAATAGGGGGTGACTATGGTCAAAATACATTATACACATGTATGAAAATGTCAGAATGAAGGCCATTATTATGTATATATGCCAATAGAAACTTTTTTGTTTGTTTTTTGGAGACAGAGTTTCTCTGTGTAGCCTTGGCTGTCACTGGACTCAATTTGTAGACCAGGCTGGCCTCAAACTCACAGCAATACACCTGCCTCTGCCTCCTGGCTCTTTTTTTTTTTTTTTTTTTTTTTTTTTTTTTGTAAAGTTGGTTATTTTTATGGGGACTTCCCCCCCCCCCCCGTTCTTAGATGTATAAATGCAATGTGTGTTCTCCCTACCCCCACTTGGTATTGAATCCTTGCAAGCTTTCTGCCATTGAACCTCATCCCCAGTCCCTATTGTTTCAGGATTTTCATTTTCTTTTTTTTTTAATGTACTTATTCATTTATTTACTTTGTGTGTGTGTGTACACATGAGTGTGTGAAAATGCACATATGTCTCTGAGTGCTGGGATTACAGGTGTGTGCCACCACACCCAGCTAAGAGAAATTCTTTATTAATTAATTCAATTTACATCTTGGCCATATGTCCCTCCCTCCTCTCCTCTGAGTCCCACCCATCCTCCCACATCTCTCTCCTCCTATTTTCTCAGAATAGGGGAGCCCTCCCCCCATCCAGACACCCCAGCTCATCTATTCACATGAAGATTGAGTTCATCTACCCCTCCTGTGGCCTGGTAGGGCAGTCCCAGCACGGGGAAGTGATCAAAAAGTGTGTAACATAGTCCATGTCAGAGATAGCCACCACTCCTCTAACTAGTGGGCCCACATGAAGCCATTGGCTTCATCTACCCCTCCTGTGGCCTGGTAGGGCAGTCCCAGCACGGGGAAGTGATCAAAAAGTGTGTAACATAGTCCATGTCAGAGATAGCCACCACTCCTCTAACTAGTGGGCCCACATGAAGCCATTGGCTACTTCTACGTAGAGGACCAGGGCCCAGACCATGCATTGTCCTTGATTCAGACTCCAATAGGCCCCTCTGGGCCCTAGTTTTTGATTGGCTCTGATGGTTCTTGTTCCCACTCTTCCTGAAATCAATAAAGTAGAAACAAAGAGAACAATACAAAACATCTAACAAAAACTTTTTAAAGGGGGTTGAAGAGATGACTTATGGTTTAGAAGACATAGTGCTCTTTCAGAGGGCCCAATTTCAGTTCTCAGCTCCCACTTCAGGTGGCTGACAACCACCAGTAACTCCAGCTCTAGGATATCAAACACTCTTCTTGTTTTAGCAGGTTCCCATGCATATGTAATTCGTATAAGCTCATGCAGATACACACGTGCACATAATTTAAAATAACCCTTTAAGAAAATAGTTGTCGGGGCTGGAGAGATGGCTCAGAGGTTAAGAGCACTGGCTGTTCTTCTAAAGGTCCTGAGTTCAATTCCCAGCAACTACATGGTGGCTCACAAACACCTATAATGAGACCTAGTGCCCTCCTGTGGAGTGCAGGTATGCATGCAGACAGAACATTGTATACATAATACATGAATATAATATAATATATATATGAAAATAGTTGTTTTATGGAACCAAAGGACAAGATTCAGCTAGGCTTCCAGAAGAAGCACAACTAATCCCCCACCCCCTCCCTCTCTCTCTGCCTGTTTCCTACTCAGTTTCTTTCTGCATGTCTGCTTCACTGTAGTTCCTCCTGGCAGATCTACTTCCTCAGCTTTTCCCAGCACAAGACCAAACATGAAATCCTCTCTAGCCTCAGGTCACATGAGAAGTAGAAATGGACTAAAATCACTAAATCCCAACAGAAAGAATTTGAGAGTAAAAACCCCTCTAGTTGGCTCAAGTTGGGTCTCATTTCAAGTTGGGTGAAGAACCACTCGACTATGGCTGAAGGACCGAGCATGTGTAAACTTAGCTGTAAATGGGCTGGCTTGGGCTGAACAGGCCTTGGCAAGGGCATCTGCTGCAAGAGACTCTTGCACTGGTCATGCATTGCCTGAAGAGATGCCTTCCCTCTCTGGCCCTTTGTCATTGGCCATTTGCTTCTGTTCTCTTCCTGCTTTCTACAGTCATTTATGCTGACATTTGTCTAAGTCTGTCTGGGTATTTCAGAGGCCCCTAAGGATGCAGATACTTGAGAAAAATGCCGTATAAAATAAAAAGGGAACAAATCCTGGTACAAATTATGTTATAGATTTTTGGATTTAAAAATGTGCTATTTAAGAATTTATGTTACGTTTGTTTATTTCATGGTGTGTACATGCGTATGTGCATTTATGTGTGTGAAAACATTCTCATTGTTGTGAGATATGGTGGCCTATGCCTTTAATCCCAGAACTCAGGAGGCAGATGGATCTCTGTGAATTTAAGGTCAGTCAGGTCTACATGGTAAGTCCCAGGCAAACTAGGGCTGCACAATGAGACCCTGTCTCACTGTTAATTAATTAATTAATTAATTAATTAATTAATTCTTTGCTGTGTTTACGGTTCATAATTTTAAAATATAAACCAGAGCTACCGGTGTAGCCTGGGTACAATCCTCAGCAAACTGCACAAGTAACATAAGGGGGTAGGGAGATGGCTAATTTGGTAAGTCACTTGCAGCAGCCACGTGAATGCCAGATGGGTGTAGAGGCTGGCCTCTAATTCCAGCACATGGAACATAAAAAAAATAAAACAAACAAACAAAAAACAACAGGGGATCCCCAGAACAACCCATCTAGCTAGAGTAGCCCAGTTGTTAGGCTTTGGATTCAAGTGAGAGGCCTTGCCTCAGTAAATAAAGGAGAGAACAACTGAAGGAAGACATAGGACAGCAGCCTCTCACTTTTCACTCTACAGCATACATACATACATGTGAACACCATATGTGCACACACACAACACATACACACATATGCACACATAGACAAAAAGAATTAATAAGGTAATCTTGGGATAGTAGAGGAATCTGGCTAGTTCAACTTCCTCTTCTTCCTCCTATCCCTTCTTTTGATGTTGGGCATAGAATCCAGGACCATTGTGCATACTTGCCAAGTGCTCTGCTGAGCCATACTCTTTCTACTGTCTGTATTGCTTGTTCTCAGTTGTAACCTTAAATGAAACCAACCTCTCTGGCTCTGCCTCTTTCTGTCTGTCTGTCTGTCTGTGTACATACCTCTCTCTCGTGATTTTTTTCTCTGCCTGCCCCCCAAATCATGTTTCTATGTGTGTCTTGTCACTATGTTAGCTGGTAGCTGTAGTTGGCCTTGAACTCCTAGTCTTCCTGCCTTCAGCTCCAAGAACTAGAATTAAGAGTGACCACTATTTCTTTATGTTTAACATATTATATAATAAATATATGTGTACTGACAGTATTTCATATTTATTTCTATTTGAATAGTTATTCAAACACTTGGTTTCCTTACAAAGAAAGAAGAGTATTCTTTTGGAATGAAATGTGCAAGAACTTCTGTAATTCGTCAATAAAAACTAGTGAAAGATAAAAAAAAAAAGAGTGACCATTATTCCTAGCTAAAACTGTGTTCTTTTGATCAGTTTTAATAGATAACTCCTATAAGTAAAAATCTATTGGGACTGGGGTGTAGTTCTGCTGATAACGAGATTACCTAGCATGCAGGGGGTTGTGGGTTCCATTTTCAGCACTGCATAAACTGGGCTGCACATTTCAACGGAGCACTTTCAAGACAGACACAGAAGACTCAGGAATTCAAGGCACCTTTGGCTATCTAGTGAGTTCAATACTAACCTGAATTACATGAGACCTTAACTCAAACAACCACAGCAACAAGACACACACACACACACACACACACACAGAGAGAGAGAGAGAGAGAGAGAGAGAGAGAGAGAGAGAGAGAGAGAGAGAGGCATGCTGGTACATACCTTTTATCCCAGCGTTTGGGAGACAGACAGAGGCAGGCAGATCTCTGTGAGTGTGAGGTCAGCCTTGTCTACATAGTAAGTTCCAGGATAGTGAGACATATATGGTGAGACTGTCTGTATTAGACACACACACATATGCATATATGCATGTATGTATGTATGTATGTATGTATGTATATGGAGAGAGAGTGTGTATGTGTTAAGGAAAAACTGAGCATGGTTGTATGCACCTATAATCTTTAGGAGATGGAGGCAGAAAGATTATGAGTTTAAAGCCATTCTCAGAAACATATTGAGGCCAGCCTGGGCTACACAAGATCTTGATTCACAAGAATAAATAAAATAAACCAGTGCCTGGCCAATCAATAAATGTTAGTAATTGGTCTTTAGGAGTTCCTACAAAGTGGTAACCAATTATTTTCTGATTGGACTTGAGGCTGGCTCCACAGGGGAAATTCATGCCAAATAGAGTATATTTGTTCTGAAGCCCATAGCTGGGCAAGCCATTGTCCCTAGCAGGGAATCTAACTACTGTTCCTTTGTTAAATGGCAATGGTATCAAATGTATAAACATTTATGTGTGTATCCACATATAAGTGCTTCTCTCAGCCTTGGTCAGGGGAGCTACTATCTGCAGCAGGTAATGCAGAGAGAGACTCAACTTATCAAAGTGCTCAGCCCTAAATGGGACATCTATTAAGGCTCAGGGAACATTGTGGGAAAAGGCAAGAAAGAATGTGAGAGCCGGAGGATAGGAAGGAGTGCTGTGAAATGCTGCCTTCTGGTCATGGCACATCTGTTGCAGCCATGAACTCACAGCAGCAATGGGCCTATGCACAAAATCCTATACCAGAAAGGTCAGCATTCCATCCTGGGTAGAAGAGGGGTTCATAGGATCCGACCCCACCCTGAGGATTTTAGGCAGTAAACAGGGGTTGGGTAAGTAGAAGTTATATCCCTCAGTGGTATAGCTACTGATAAACTGCCCTGCTTGAGAAAATAATCCACTGAGGCTATTCAAGCAAGTGTAATTAAACGCAGTGGGGCCTGGGTACACACACACACACACACACACACACACACACACACACACACACACAGTAGTACTGAAAGTAAGAGGGAGACATCCAGGGAGAAAAAAATAGGTTCAATGGGAGGGTGACTGAGAGAAGGTTGTATGAAACTGTGAATAAACAAATGAATCTGTTTGTTTGCTTGCTTGTTTGCTTGTTTGGTTTGTTTGTTTGTTTGTTTTGAGATAGGGTTTCTCTTTGTAGCCCTGGCCGTCCTGGGACTCTCTTTATAGATGAGGCTGGCCTCGAACTCAGAGATATGCCTGCACTTGTCTCCTGAGTGTTGGGATTAAAGTCATGCACTATCATTGCCTGGCTACAAATGAGTCTTTAAAAGAGTTTTTGTGGGCTGGAGAGATGGCTCAGCGGTTAAGAGCACTGGTTGCTCTTAATGGACCGGGGTTTAACTCACAGCACCCACATGGCAGCTCACTGTCTCTATCTCCAAGATCTGACACCCTCACACATATAATGTACATAAAATAAAAAGAAATAAGTTATTTAAAAAGAGTTCCTCTACTGTCATTTTTTTTTCCTTTTTCCATTCCTTTGTGTGAATGAGCTGGAGAGAAGCTCTGGCTGATTAGAGCTATGGTGGTATGGAGTGGTTGGAATCTCGCTTATCCAGAGCCTAATTATACTCTATCTTGGGCCAGCTTTAGCCCCCTAAATAATCATTCCTTGCACCTCTGTATCAGACCTAACAGAGAAAGATTATTTGGAGTGTATTAACTTAGCAGACCACTAGCTTCCCCAACCTGAAAGCTAAGAAATGTCATCAAATAGCATCCAAGGCCTATAGCAGAGGTTTCCCCCAAATTGCTGTAACTGCTTTTTTGATGTTTCCACCAATGTATTATTATAACTCTTTGTTCTGTTACTAAAACTTTCCATATTGGGCATTGTTATAACATTATATTTGGGAAGGCCTAAATGTGTATTCCAGGACCCTGGCCACTGATAAATCATGTTCACAGTAAATCATGTTCTTTATTCCTTTCCCTTGTTCTCTTCCTCCCTTTAATGTTTTGGGTTTTTTGTTTGTTTGCTTGCTTTGTTTTTTTTTTGTTTGTTTGTTTGCTTGTTTGTTTTTTGAGACAGGTCTCACTATGTAACCCTGACTGGCCTTGAACTCACAGAGATAAGCCTGCACTTGTCTCCTGGGTGTTGGAACTAAAGGCATGCACCATACCAAGCCTTTTTACTCTCTTTTTAGGGCATTTTGCTATTTTTGTGTGTATATATGTGTCTGATGTATGTGCAAAAAGGAGCATGTGATGTATGTGTGCATGTGTGCATGCAGAAGCATGTTGTGTCTCCTACTCTATTACTGTATGCTTTAGTTCTTTGAGACAGAGTCTCTTGCTGAAACCTGAAGCTAGATTGATGGCTAATACTCCAGAAATCCTCCGTCCTCTGCCTCCTTTCAGTGCTAGAGCTCCAGGTACGTGTACTTTTTACTCAGGTGCTGGGCTCTGAACACAGGTCCTCTTGCTTGAGTATCAAGAGCTCTTATTGCTGGGCCATCTCTACTCTATAACCTTTCCTTATATCTTTATTTAATACTTACATGTAATACATCATACTTGTACTTCAATTTCATTGAAAAAAATGTACTTTGTGCCCCACTAAGTTAATTTTGCACCTTGAAAAGCATAGACCTGTGTGGGGTAGCATATGTCTACAAGTCTAGCATCAGGGAAGTGAGGCAAAAGGATCAGAAAGTCAAGACCATCCTTGACTATACATTTAGTTCAAGGCCAGCCTGAGCTACATGAGCCCTTGTCTCAGAATAAGAACAACAAAAATAGAAAACACAGACCTGGTTAAAGAGATTAGTTCATAAATATTTATGGTATTTTAAGTACCATGATAGAGAATACAAAGGCCGTGGGAACTATTTGGAACTCATACACCATCATCACCACCACAACCATTACCATCGCTATTATCATCAACCAGACAGGTCTCACTCATAGCACAGACTGGTTGAAACTCACTAGGTAGTGTATGCTGGCCTGAAACTCAGCAAGTTTCCTTCCTCAGTGCTACAATTATAGATTGGAGCCAGTTAAACTTCATATATTTTAAAATGTAAAGTGTGGGAGTGGTAGATTGGCAGACTCTGAAGAAATCTATGTCCCTAGTGTGAAGTATGTACTTAACATATTTTAATTTCCATAGTGACATCTGTGCATTTATGTAATATTCATATCCATATACTTAGAATTTAATTTAGAACTCTCGGACTGGAAACACTTTCTACAAACCAACCATTTGTTCTTGAAGAGTTAGCAGTTTGCTTACAGATAGTATGTGCTCTTTCTATCTATCCAGTGCCTTGTATCCATCACAAAAGAAAATGTGCTGTATTTATTGATTATTCCAAACCCCAACAGCCGAGAACATAGGTGTTGTTGTTTTGGTAATCCAAACTTTTGTGGGATTCAAGAACTCAGGCTAACTGTCTATACGCTTTGGTTTGGGGACAGTAGGGCTACCCAGCCTGCAGGATTCACTTTCAAGATTTTTTTTTAAACATACAGTGGGTTTGATTTACATGGCAGTTTCTGTTTCTTTACATGGCCTCTGATCCTCCTAGACTTCTCTATGTGGCTTCAGTTTCTTATTCTCTTGTGACCTCAGATTTGCTGTTCAGGTGGCAACTGCCTTGACTAAGTGTCTCAAGAGATTGGAACCAGAAGTAGCCTCTTCTGGGTGACTTAGACCTTGAATCTAGAACTTGTGTGCTGGCTAGTCTTATGTCAACTTGACACACAAATTAGAGTTATCTTAAAGGAAGGAACCTTAATTGAGAAAATGACTCCATATGGTGCAGCTGAAAGGCATTTTCTTAATTAGTGATTTATGGGGGAGGGCTCAGCCCACTGTGGGTGGTGCCATCCCTGGGCTGGTGGTCTTGGGTTCTATAAGAAGGTAGGCTGAGCAAGCCATGAGAAGCAAGCCAGTAAGCAACAGTTCTTCATGGCCTCTGCATCAGCCTCCAGGTTTCTGTTCTTTTTGGGTTCCTGTCCTTGCCTTTGATGATGAGCTGTGTTGTGGAAGTGTAAGCTGAATAAACCCTTTCCTCCCCAACTTGCTGTTTGGTCATGGCGTTTTGTTGCAGCAATAGAAACCTTAACTAAGACAACTTCAAACCACTTTTTGAGCCTGGGAACCACAGAGCACACAAGGCTGTGTTAAGCTTGATAGCGGCCATCAGGAAACTCTTTTTGACAAGAAGAAAACTTTAAGTCAGGGTCTTGTTTGTTTGTTTGTTTGTTTGTTTGAGACAGGGTTTCTCTGTGTAGCCTTCACTGTCCTGGACTCACTTTGTAGACCAGGCTGGCTTTGAACTCACATAAATCTGCTTGCCTCTGCCTCTCTGCTAGGATTACAGGCGTTCACCACTGCACTTAGCTGAGGCCTTGTGTAGCCCAGTCTGGCCTTGGACTCAGTATATAGTAAAGGATGACTTTACATTTATGATCCTCCAACCTCTACCTCCTCAGTGCTAGACTACAGTCATGCACCATATAATAAAATAAGCTGGGGATATAGTTTGGTTCACAAATTTTTGCTTAGCATGCACAAATCCCCTAGTCCCATTCCCAGCACCACATAAACTGGGTCTGGTGGCTCATGTAAGTGGTCCCAGCACTTTGGAAATGGAGGCAAGAGGATCAGAATTTCAAGGCTATTCTCAGCTCCATCATCAATTTGAGGCTAACCTGGAATATCTGGATTCTACTTCACTGAGAGAGAGAGAGAGAGAGAGAGAGAGAGAGAGAGAGAGAGAGAGAGAGAAGAGGATAAAAGAAAAAAAGAAAAAAGTTACAATAAATGGGAAACAATCAAAGAAGGAAGGAAGGAAAAGACACAGGGAGGGAGGAAAAGAAAAAGGAGAGGGAGAAAAATGAAATTTGAGACTGAGTCCAGCTATGCCTAGCTTGCCACAAACAAGCTGCAACAACTTTGGGACTTTCAAGTTTCTTCATTTGATTTTTTTTTTAAGACAGGGTCTCATTACATTGTCTCAGTGGGTCCTCCTTCCTTTGCTTCCTCTGGACTTGGATTACAGTTCCACATACCCCTGTGCCTGGCTACATTTTCTCTGTTCCAAGTGAGGAAATTACCATTGATGCCTAAGCTCTAAGAATCATGAACCTGGAAGGCACATTTGTGACCCCAAATGCACATTTAATCTTGTATGTTTTAGGAACAGGGATCCCAGGCAGGGGTGGTGGCTGTTATTTCTGTAATCTCAGCACTCCTGAAGCAGGAGAATCCTAAATTTGGGACCAGTCTGGATTACAGACTGAAGGGAGAGGATGAGACAGGAGAGGAGGAAAAAGAAGAGAAGGTACCCTTCTAGTGGGTTTTTCAATGGGTTGGGACATGAGAAAGGAAGACAAATAACCCACCATAAAACAACTATGTAATCGAATCAGAAAACCCATGGATCTACATTCAAGATTAGCCACCTTCTACTCCTCTTTTCTCTTTCCAATAACCCTCCACCCCACCCACAGGTAATGCAGCAGAGGCTCATCTGAGCTGCCACAGACAGACCATGTTTTCATGATCTCTTAGTCTGTATCAGGGCAGAGGAGGTTGAAGACAGCACAGACTGCCCCACCTCCTGTTCAGAGGAGCACTAGGTGCTTCAGAATCTGTCTTGAACATGGGAGGGGTTGAGAAAGAACACACGGAAGCCTGGAGGCTGAAGAGGCATTAGGTTTGGGGGCAAGGCTGCGGAGTCCTCATAATGTGGCCAAGCAGAGGAAACAGACTGTGAGAAGCGCCTGTCAAGAGAAGGTGAGACTTTAGCGAATTAAAAGTCACTCGCAGACTCAGGACTGAGGAAAGGGGATGTATTGAGCGGGGGTGGGGGGTGGGGGAGATGCTGGAGGAAGTAATGAAGAGGGGTGAGAGTCTGGGGAAATATCCAGGGGCCAGGTCATGGGAGCCTTCAGGCCCATGGGTAGGTTAGAGTCTGTCTACAGCCAAGAACAATAGGAAAGAGTTCTAAAACACAAAATGGCCTGTCAAGCCTGGGTTTCAGAGATTCTTGAGGGTAGAGAGGTTAGATAGATGTTGAAGTCGTAGATAACCTTACTAGTACAACTTGATCACATTGTATACCTGTATCACAGTATAACACCCTGAACAGCGATGTGAGGAGACTGTCTATTTTTCTGGCACTCAGAAGACTGAGGCAGGAGGATCAAGAATTTGAGGCTAGCCAGGTGAGGTGGTGCACACCTGTAAGCCCAGTACTAGAGGATGCAGAGGCAGGTGGGTCCCTGTGAGTTTGAGGCCAGCCTGGTCCACAAAGCAAGTCCAGGATATCCAGGACTACACAGAGAAACCCTGTCTCAAAAGACAAAAACAAACAAACAAAAGAGTTTGAGGCTAGCCTGGGACACATAGTGAGATTCTGTCTCAAAAGAGATCATAATATGCCCTACAAATATGCACAATTACTATTGTGGATGTCTTAAAATTTAGGGGTTTGGGGGATACAGCAAGATGGCTCAGCAGGTAAAGTACTGTGCAAGCTTGATGACCTGAGTTCTAGCCCTAAAATCCTTCCACAGGTACAAGGAGAGAACTGGTTCCAGACAGTTGTCCTCTGAGACCTCCACACTCAAGTCATAGCACACACACACACAGCACACATTACACACAAACTAACACCACAGTAATAATAACATTCCGTTAAGCATTTTTACATTCGTTTGCTGGGGGAGGGGCCCGGGTGGAGAACACATGCTACATGCTCGTGAATGTCTGAGGGGAGTTTGCAGATACTCCTCCTCTTATTTCGCCAGGTTGGTCCTAGGGAGTTACAGGCTTGGTAAAAAGGAACTTTATCTGCTGAACTATCTTTCTGGCCTTTACTCTTCCTTGCTCACACGGTTCCACTTCTATTGATTGATGCATTCCTCCATTTATTTATTTATTTTATAAATTGATTTTGATCTTTCCCGTCTACTAACTCTTCCTAGATCCTACCCACCCATATTTTTGTCTTTCAATCGAAAACAAAATATGAAAATCAAAACAAACAAAAACCCAATAAAACAAAATGCACGCGCGTGCACACACACACACACACACACACACACACACACACACACCAGTGAATTTGTTTTAACTACTCCTGAGCCTGAATGTAGAGGCCTGCCCTGTAGTGTTGATGGTATACTCCATCAAAGAAAACTGATTTTCCCTTTACCAGCAGGTATCCATTGCAATCAACACCTTCTTGGTTAGGGGTGGGACTTCATGTCCACTTCCTCTTCTCAGTGCTGAGATTTTGTTTGGCTTGAACCTGTACAGATCTATGTGCTCAGGGTCACCACCTCTATGAGTTCATGTGTGTATCAGCCCTGGAATGTGGTG
The DNA here is from genome assembly GCF_030254825.1 of Meriones unguiculatus. NCBI lineage: Eukaryota > Metazoa > Chordata > Mammalia > Rodentia > Muridae > Meriones > Meriones unguiculatus. The sequence goes on along the minus strand of NC_083369.1, from coordinate 76,635,705 downwards.
TGTGGTGTGTGTGTGTGTGTGTGTGTGTGTGTGTGTGTTTTGAGATAAGGCCGATCCAGGCTAGCCTGAGACTTGGAACAATCTTCCTATCTCTACCTCCTGAGTGCTGTGATTACAGGTATTAGCTACCATGATTGGCTAAAGATAAAAATTTGAACTAATAAATGTAGGAGACTAAACACAAACTGTAGAGTTGGGTGTATGGATCGCTGAGAACAACATTATTGGGGCTGTGGCAGGTAGGCAGGGAATAGTGAGTCACCAGAGGCTGTGGTTCAGATGAGGAGTCTTACTGGTGACAGAATTGGGGCAGAGGTAGTGGAAATGCATAAGATGGATGGACAGGAGAGATCTACTCAGATCAACAAGACTTGTGACTGACTGCAGGGGAGTAGGAGGAGGGAGGTGACTATGATGATGCTCAGGTATCTGGCTTGCGCAACACAACAAAGATTTGTGTCACATACTAAGAGGTAAAAACTGCTTAGAGCATTTGGAGGGCAGGCCGGGGGATGAGTTTTTGTATACCAAGTTATATATGGTTGTAAGACATCCAGGAGAAGATATCCAACCAGCAGTTGAGTACGTACACATCCAAACTGAGGCAGACAGGTTGTGGACTTCGGGAAGGGGTTTATTTTTAACTTGGAACTCGTTTGTGTAATGGCTTGAGGGGGAGAAGCAGGAAGACAGTCAGTGGATCCTAGGTCCTGAGGGATGGGACAGCATGAGTCCTATGTTGGACACAGGGTTTGATGTAAGGAGGAGGAAAGCCAAGGAGTCAGCCTAGCTCGTTAAAGCTTGCTTCTCTCACCCTCTTCTTGAGTCTCAGTGTCCTCAACTATAGAACAGTGAAATTATGAGACAATGCCCCATAAATTTGTTCTGCTGATTAGACACAATGCACACAATCTGCATGTTTTTTTTTCATGTGTGTGGCTGTGTCGCATGAGATTAACATGTACCAAGCAAAACGGCAAGTCACTAACAACGTCTGTTAGGATAAAAGGATGGCAGGGCAAACAAGAAGTGGAACAGCCTATTTAGGCAGTTTCTAATTCCCCCTTTCCCTTCTTTCTTTCTTTTCCTTTTTTTTCTTTTTCTTTTTTTAGCATTGGTTAAAAGCTAAAAGTCAAGACAGTGTGACCAACAGAAGTTCAACAAACTGCTGCCCACTCACACCACTAAGATTTGTATTTTTTTTTCTGATACAAGCTTTCTCTGTTAGCATTGATTTTACTGGACTCACTCTGTACATGAGGCTGGCATTGAACTTACTGATCTACCTACCTCCAAAGTGCTGGGATTAAAGGCACATGCCACCATCACCCAGCTCCAAGATTTGTTTCTTTGTTTTTCAAGACCCAGTTTGGCTGTGTAATAGATTTGGCTATCCTAGACTCTTTGTAGACCAGGCTGGTCTCACACTCACAGAGATCTCCCTGTCTCTGCCTCCTGAGTGCTGGGATCACAGGTGTGTGTCACCACACCCGGCTAAATATTTGTATCTTAATTAAAGAAAAATAAATAAAATTATCAGAATAGCTCCAATTTCTGTAGTTTAATATGGAAACTTGTTTGTGTAACATTTTTTTCTGATTTAAATTTTTAAGTAGACACTATTTTTAAAAACTTTTTTATTTGTGCATTTAATTATGCATATGTGTGTGTGCATATGCACCTGCGTTTGGGCCTATGAATATGAGTGAAGGTACCCTCAGAGGCCACAATATTGGATCTCCTGTAGCTGAAGTTACAGACAATTGGGAGCCACCAATAGTGAGTGCTAGGACCTAAACTCAGGTCTTCAGGAAGAGCAGCAAGTGTTCTTTGTTTTTTGTTTATATATATATATATATATATATATATATATGTGCTTCTTTTTTAAATTACATTTTTATTTATTTATATTAATCACAGTTTCTTTACTTTGTATCCCATCTGTAGCCCCCTCTCTCATTCCCTCTCAATTCAACCCTCCCTCCCTCATCTCCTCCCTGCTCATCTCTAAGTCCACTGATAGGGGAGGTCCTCCTCCCCTTCCTTATGACTCTAGTTTATCAGGTCTCATCAGGACTAGCTGCAATGTCCTCCTCTGTGGCCTAGCAAGGCTGCTCCCCAAAATCTCAGCACTGAGAAGAGGAAGTGGACATGAAGTCCCACCCCTAACCAAGAAGGTGTTGATTGCAATGGATACCTGCTGGTAAAGGGAAAATCAGTTTTCTTTGATGGAGTATATCATCAACACTACAGGGCAGGTGGGGAGGGGAGGCCAAAGAGCCAGCCATTGAGTTCATGTCGGAGACTGTTTCTGTTCCTGTTACTAGGGTACCCACTTGGATACTGAGCTGCCATAGGCTACGTCTGTGCAGGAGTTCTAGGTTTTCTCCATGCATGGTCCTTGGTTGGAGAATCAGTCTCAGAAAAGACCCCTGTGCCCAGATATATTTGGTCCTTGTGGAGCTCCTGTCCTCTCCAGATCTTACTGACTTCCCCTTCTTTCATATGATTCCCTGCACTCTGCCCAAGGTTTGGTTATGAGTCTCAGCATCTGTTTTGCTACACTGCTAGGTAGAGTCTTTCAGAGGCCCTCTATGGTAGGCTCTTATCCTGTTCCTTGTTTTCTCTTACTTCCAATATCCATCCCATTTGTCTTTCTAAGTGAGGATTGATCATCTTACCCTGGGTCCTCTTTCTTGTTTAGCTTCTTTGGGTATACAGATTTTAGTATGTTTATCCTATCTTTTAGGTCCAGTATCCACTTATAAGTAAGTATATATTGTGTGTGTCTTTCTGCTTCTGGATACCTGACTCAGGATGATCTTTTCTAGATCCCACCATTTGCATGCAAATTTCATGATTTCCTTGTTTTTAATTGCAGCAAGTATCTTAAACCACAGACACACACACCAAATAATTAAACAAACAAACAAACAAAACTAAATGTGTAGTAAAGTCTTTTGTTCATTTCAAAGTCACATGGTTGTATTTTTGTTAAGTTATAGGACTTTATGTATGACCAATAACAGAGCTATACTACCTTTTAGTTTGAGATAGGGTGTCTCACAATGTGGTCCAGGCTGGACTGGAACTTGATATTCTTCCTGTCACAGTCTTCTGAGATTTGTGACTACAGACTGTCACACCAAGGCATGGTCCAGATATATAACTTATCAGACTATGTTTACAAATACCTTCCCCCTGGGGCTGGAGAGATGGTTCAGTGGTTAAGAGCACTGATTGCTTTTCCAAAGGACCCAGGTTCAATTCCCTGCACCCAAATGGCAGCTCACAAATGTCTATAACTCCAAGATCTGATACTTTCACACAGACATGCAGGCAAAACACCAATGCAAAAAGACATAAAAATAAATAATGAAAAAAATACCTTCTCCCATTCTGTGTTTATCTTTCCATGACACTGTGTGTTATATGTTTGTGTATGTGAGTGTGATATCCTGTACACATGTACATGCACAAGTGTATGGAGCCATATATGAATGTCAGTTGTCATCCTCAACTGTTCTCCACATTATTTGTTCATTTGTTTGTTTGTTTGTTAGTATGTGTGAGAACCAAGTTATTCCGTGAACCTAGAGCTCAGTGATTCAGCTAGATTGGTAGGCCAGTAGGCTCTAGGAACTCACTTGTCTGTGCTTCTCTGACAAGTGTACTAACAAAATAGAGGACTGCAGAACTAGGGCTAGTGTACTCACACACAGTAGAGGACTACCGCACTAAGGCTAGTGTACTAATACAGTAGGGTCAGTAGCATTAAAGCTGAATTTTTAAATGGATGCTGGGGATCCAAATGCAGGTCTGCTTTGCTTGTGCAGCAAGTTGTTTATTGACTCAGCTATCTTTCCAGCATTCAGTTTTGTTTTTTTGTTCCTCGAGTCAGGATGGCCTCTAACTTACACTGATCCTCCTGGCTTGGCTGGGAATACAGGAATGTTGTTACCATGCCTGACCTCTTTTTCATTTTTTTGACAATTTTCTAAAGTTTTAAGCTTGGGAGCTGGTGAGATTACTCAGTGGGTAAAGATGCTTGTTCTCAAGCCTGATGACTAGAATTCAATCCCTAGGATCTAGTGGAAGGAAGAACCCAACTTTTAATTGTCTTCTGACCCCCAGAAGTACACACTATGGCCTGAACATACTCCAACATTAAATAAATAAATGTGATTTTTGTTGGTTTGTTTTCTTAGATAAGATGTCTCAGAAACTGTTCTAGAACTTGCTTTGTGTATCTTGCTAGCCTTGAACTCATATATATATATATACCTACCCCTACCTCTGAAATGCTGAGATGAAAGGTGTGAGCCTCCACACCTGGGCCTAAATAAATAAATGTAATAATTTTTAAATAAAATTTTAAATTTTGATAAATTTCACCTTGTTTTCCTTTCATTTTTTCGTGCTTTTGTGAGAGACCTAAGATTCCATCGGCAATCAGTAACTGTTTGTTTTTAGATTTTGTTTTAATTTTAAAATTACGTGTTTGTGCACACAGCGTAGATGCCTTCAGAGGCTGAAAGAGGACCTTTAGATACCCTGGAGCTGGTATTATATGTGTTGGGAGCTATTCTGTGTTGGTGCTGGGAACTGGATTCAGTTTTGCAAGACCATTACAAGCTCTTAACTGCTGAGTCATTGCTCCAGCACCCAGTAGATAACTATTTATTGAGTACTTTCATGTGCCAGAAACTAGGGATTCCATAATTAATACAACAAAGTTGATCCTTGTCTTTGTGGCAGTTGAGTCTAGTAAAAGCAGAAGAGATATTTCTCTGGTAGCTGCATGAATAACTTATCCATTGTGATTAAGCTTGGAAGAAGAGGCCTGGGGCTGGAGAGATAGCTCAGTTGGTTGAGTGTTTGCCTGGCAATGAAGGAGGCCATTGTTGTCACCCTGATCCTCAGCACTGCATAAAACCAGATGTGAACAGGAGTTCAAGGTCAAGCACAAAGTGAATTCAAGGTCATCCAGCTTGGGGTGTATACTATCATATTGAAAAGAACAGGGGGGGGATTGGAGGGAGCAGCAGAAACAGCAGCAATCTCCCCCGCTGCCCAGGATTTTGTGAATGAGTAGAAAGTGTGGAGTAGTAATGGGCTGAGCAGCAGGAAAAATGGCCTCAAAGAGAGAATTTTTTTGTTGTTGCTGTTTTTCCAAGAGAGGGTTTCTCTATATAGCCCTGGCTGTCCTAGAACTCACTCTGTAGACCAGGGTGGCCTTGAATTCATAAAAATTTGCCTACCTCTGCCTCCTGAGTGCTGCGATTAAAGGTGTGAGCCATCACTATCTGGCAAGAGAGAACTTTTAAATGATATTTTTGAAACAAGAGGGTATCATTATAACATTATAACATTTTCTGACCAATGTACTTTGGTATATTATTCCTTCTCCTGTGTCTTCTAGCCTCTTGATACCCTTAAATGTTCCTGATAACTTCCCCCTAGTTTCTTTTTGCACTTTCATTTTCCATGTGTCTTTTTGCTTACCCCCATTCCTTCCTTGTCCACTATTTTCCCCTCTCTTTTTGGCAGTCTTAAAAGCTAGAAGAGGGGCCACGTAAAGACAACTGGAGAAGAATTGGAGACGGCTGGTGAAGGAGGTGAACAAGGAAGAGATCACAGTGCTTCTGGTGCAATAGGGATCCAATTCAAACGAGCAAGACTTGAGGCCCTCTGTTGGCTCATATGTTTAATCCCAGAATTTGGTAGGCAGAGACAGGAGGATCTCTGTGAGTTCAAGGCCATCCTGGTGTACTTATTAATTCCAGGCCATCCCAAACTACATAAAGAGACCCAGTTTCAAACCCCACCCCCGCCAAGGAGCGTGGCTCTTGAATAGGCTAGGAAGAGCTACGTGGCAGGAATTGAGTAATGGGTTAGAGCAAAAATAGGGAAGGAATGAAAGGACTTTGGAAGAGACTGTAGGAGGAAGAGGTACTTTTGGGGGCTTTATCTTAGTAAATACTGGCAAAGAAAGCTATAGAACACTGTGTGAGACCAGAGAGAAGTCCATGGAAGAGGAAACTGCCAAAAGAAAAAAAATAAACTAAGACAAACACTTGAATTTGGCAGATGAGAGGAGTGAAGGTCTGAATGTGTGTATCACTTCAAAATTCATGTGTTGGAACCTAACCCTAACCCATACCCAATACACTGTATCCTAAGGGTATTGGTTTTAGGTGGTAGGTAGGTCTCTCAGGGAAACAACCAAGTTATGAGGGGTCAGTGCCCATGAATATTAACATCCTGTAAAACAGTCTTCACAAAAAAGCCTGGTCCCTCCATATGTGAAGGCACACAGAAGGCATTGCATGCAAATGAGGAATGGACCTCCAATAGACACCAAAGCCACCTGCTTGTGCCTTGGCTTTGGACTTTTTAGCTTCTGGAGTTATGATCAAGACATTTCTGTTTTGCTTTGTTGTTTGTTTCTTTATTATTTATTTATTTTGGTTTTTCGAGACAAGGTTTCTTTGTGTAGCTTTGGCTGTCTTGGACCTCGCTCTGTGGGCCAGGGCGGCCTCAAACTCACAAAGATCCACCTGCCTCTGCTTCCTGAGTGCTGTGATTGAAGGTGTGCCACCACTGCCCAGCTTCTTATTTTTGATTGATTCATTGAGTTTTGTTTTTTTTTTTCTGAGACAAAGTCTTCCTATAAAGTCTTGGTTGTCCTTGAATTTGTAGCTTATCCTGGTTGTATGTGTGTGTGTGTGTGTGTGTGTGTGTGTGTGTGTGTGTGAGAGAGAGAGAGAGAGACAGACAGACAGACAGACAGACAGACAGACAGACAGACAGACAGAGACAGAGAGAGACAGAGTTTGTCAGGATCTCTTGTAGTCCAGGATGGTCCGATCCTCCTGCCTCTACCTCCCAAGGGCTGGATTAGTGACATTTACCACCATGGCCAAATTATGTGGTATTAGGGAAGAAACCCAGGCCTTTTTACATGCTAGACAAATGTTCTACCAACTTAGCTATACCTGTTCCCTAAGTCATCTCCCTTTTATTTTTCAGTTAAGAGAGAAGAGACTTCCTGTACTGCTCAACATGGCTTTAAACTCCTGTGCTCAAAGCTTGGTCTCCCCAGTTGTTGGAAGTATTGGTTAGTGCCACTAAGCCTGATCCCATGAGCTAAATCTTGACAGAAAACAGACATACTCATCTATTAAAATGAATGGGCAGCGGAAAGACAGGGAGACTAGAAGCACTGTATATAGTATGTCAACTGGAATGGGGACATTTCCATAGATAATAGAGTTAAGAAATGAAAGGCATGTACAGCTTTATTCTTTTCATCGGATTTCAGACTGGCCTTGAACTCTCAGTTATGACTTCACTGGAAACAGTATCTGACATATTTAGTATTTGTTGGACACTTAATAGAAGCTGCTTTTACAAGACTTGAACCTGACAGGTAATCAAAGATGAGGCACTGAGCATCTCAACCTTTTGCCTCCACCTCACAAGTGCTGGGATTACAGGCCTGTGCTACTGTGCCTAGCTTACTTGGTGTTGGGGGTTTGGCTTGAGTCCTTGTGCATGCTACACAAGCACTCTACCACCTGAGCTATTTACTTATCCTGTTTTAAAAGCTAGACATGGTACTTCACATTTGTAATCCCAGGACTCAGAAGGCAGAGGTAAAAGGTTTCCTTGAGTCTGGGGCCAGTATTGGCTGACAAAATGACTTCCAAGCCAGTCTGTGCTGAGAGATAGAGATTCTGCCTCAACACATAACCAAGTATGAAGAAATTAAACGGGGGTGGGGGAGATGTGGTGTGCATTTATCTGTAATCCCAACACTTGTAGTTGGAGACAGGAGGATCAGGAGTTCAAGGCTAACCTTAGCTATACAAGAGTCTCTTTCAAAATGAATAATCCCCTGAACACTATAATAGTACTAAAGGTCTATCTCAATGGTGCCGCATATGCTTCTTTCAGGAGACCCTGAGTTCCACCCCAGCACCAAAGAAAACTTAAAAAAAAAAAAAAAGTAGGCGTGGTAGCACACGCCTTTAATTCCAGTACTCAGGGAGGCAGAGACAGGCAGACCTCTGTGAGTTCGAGGATAGCCTGGCCTACAGAGCAAGTGCAGGACAGCGAAGGCTACACAGAGAAGCCCTGTCTTGAACCAACCAAAAATAAAATAATTCAAAGTCTATATAAAGAACATCACCAGGGCCACCAATGTCCCCTTTGAGAAGCAGCTATTCCTTTAGGACATATGAAAAATGATCAGTAATAACATGAACCCTGTTTCTATTCTTTCTTTCTTTTGAGGAAGGGTTTCATGTGGTCTAGCCTGGCACTGAACTCACTATACAGTCAAGGATGACCTTGAACTTTGAGTCATCCTACTTCTCTTCTGCTACTAGGATTGCAGACATGTGCTACCAGGGTAGGTTTGTGTGGTGCTGGGATTCAGACCCAGAACCTCATGCCTGCTGAGCAGGTACTCTACCAACTGAGCTACATTTCCAAACAATGGACCTGTTTTAAAGTTGAGCTAATGCATGTCCGCCACACGAGCCCTCCTGAGCTACCCTAGCAGATAATATGCTTTCATATTATCTGCCAACCACAAGCCCTGCCAACCCCTTTCCAGTCATGTCCCATAGATGACATCTTCTACTCCCTCTTTATCTCTAGTATGCTACCCAATGTTGGTAGAGCCCTTTGCAATCTGAACAGCTCTTCCAGACAGAGCGTGTTGCCCCTGTTTTACTGATGAGGAAACTGCAACTCAGACAGGTGGGCACCCTCCTCAAGGTCACTAACTGAGAGTCAGGATTTGAACTCAGGGTAGGCTTGGCACTTTCTACTACACCAGAGGCCACCTATCTGTCCATCTAGAAGAAAGAAATGGAGGAGGAGGAAGCAGAAAAGCTCTAGCCAGCTACAATAGGAAAAGCTTCATGTTGCCAGGTCTGTACATGCGGCTTCTAAGTAAGCCTCATTGGAGTGCAGGGTGTTGAGCAGTGGTTCTCAACCTGTGGGTAATGACCCCTCTGAAAAGCAAACGACTTTTTTTTTTTTTTAACAGCGGTCCCTTATCAGATATCTAGCATATCAGATATTTACCTTACGGTTCATAACAGTAGCAAAATTACAGTTATGAAGTGACAATGAAATAATTTTACGGTTGGAGTGTCACCACAAAATGAGGAACTGTATTAAAGGGTCACAGCATTAGGAAGGTCGAGAGCCACTGGTATAGAGGGAAAGAAAAGATTCAAGGCCCTGCCTCACAGGAGTCTTCCCTAGCTGAGGCGGAACTTCTTGAAGCATTGCTTTACTTCACTTTGCTTGAGAATCCTTTGCCCTCATTTCCCAGCACAGCCATTCACCCTCCGTGTGACCACCAGAGCGATTTCCTGAAATCTTATCATTTTACGTCTCTGTTTAGAGACTTTCCATGACTCCCAAATATCTTTTGGCTAAACTCATCCATGTGCCTCTTTTAGAACAGCCTAGGAGACCCTTTGTGATCTGGACTCCCATCTGCTTTTCCAAACTTATCATTAACCACTCCCATTCTGACAAACTGACTGGCAGTTCCTGGCACTTCCTACATTCACCAACCAGCTCCCACTCATCCCCCTAGCCTTTGCTACTCTTGTCTCTGGGTTTCAAATAAGCTCCTCCCTACTTTGCTTCCTCTGCACCCCTCTCCCAACCCTCTCACTCACCTGCCTCATTTTCGCTTTTAAAGGCCTTTTTTACTTGCCCTTGTCCAGCACTAGAATTTAATTTCACATCCTCTCTGTAACTGTGTTTCTCAGAGAATTTACTCTTTCTCTTGGTGTGAGCATACCAGTGTTTCTCCAAGAACATACCAGAAATGCCAATGGCTTCATGCTAAGCACAAAACATTTTCAGCATGGGATTGTGTCCTTTGCAGCCAATCCTCAATTTTACATGGAGGAGGTAGGCTAGGCATTATCACAGTGATGAGAAAAATTCATGGGAAAGGACAGCCAACTACAGGATCAGCTATGGAAAATCACTCTGAAATCCTCCAGCTGCATTCCTTTCCTTTTTGCAAAAAGCAGGGTGGGTGCTTGTCTCAGGTTCTCAAATCTGCTAATAGTTAAGATGCCTAGTTTCTTTCTTTTTCTATAAGACCACTAGCATAGGTGGCCCCCTGAATGCTCAGCCCATGTCAATCTTCCCTTCGAAGCCAGGTACAGGAAGGCTCTGCCAGACCTCATAAAACCCAATTCACCTTGGCAACTGGAAATGGGTGGGGGGGAGGGAAGCATGGAGCAGGGACCACAGTACAATATCACTTAGCCGGTCTACATCTAAAAACGGGCACAGGGATAGAGGGGGCTAAGGGCACATGCTAGTGGCACTTGACAAGATATGGGAACTGTTCTCCCTCCCCCTTCAGCCATTTCCAAAGTTTATTTATAAGCAAAAGGAAATGCCAGGTTACACTGGGCCAAAATGCTTAAAGTTTAGTTCCTAGAGGCACCGGATAGGTTAAAACAGCAGTAGGAAGGGTTGGGTCATCCTATGGATAAGAAGAAACTAATGGGTTACTACAGGAAGGTAGGGTAGCTCCCACCACACAAGGGACAAAAAGGCCCATGAGTCAAAGGTAGGGAGGCCTGAATGTATGGGCTCAGGGTAGAGTTTCTAGGCTGTTCTGTAATGACTCAATTTTTCTCTGGTGTTCAAAGACTGGGCTGAGAGGGTTGGGTAGTACAATAGTCCACTGCCAAGCTATGAATGCATCCAGCGATACAGTATGTTTTATTAAGGCACTGTTCTCTAAAGCAGCATGTAGTAGTCACCAACTACTCCCCCTACCACTCCCCCCCATCCAGCTGTATTCTGTTTCATTCATGCTGTTTAAAGATGGGAGCAGTTTTCCTCAAACTACAACTTTCACATTAAACTTAACTTTAGAAAAAAAATTGTGCATGAGAGAGCCTGGTGTTGTGACTGACATGTCTGTAATCTCAGGACTCCAGAGGCAGAGGCACAAGGATGGATGAAAGCTTGAAGTCAGCCTGGTCTATAGAGCAAGTTCCAGGCTAGCTATCTCAGTGGAAAGGGCTTTCTACTGAGTGGTGTGTCTAGTTGGAGAACACAAATCCAGTCAATTACTGACTCCCAATGAAATATTGGACATTTAAATTTGATGGCTTTCCTTTTTCATTACCCGTGATCCTCCCCTCCAGGACAACTCTTCTAGGATAAGACATGTCCCTGAAGTCAGACCTGGATGCCAAGGCTGAGAAAGCAGGGAAACTGTTTTTACGCAGAGCCAAGGTGAAGGTCATTTCTTTGGTGCATGGCTTCTGGCCATTTGCTCTGAGACTGAAGCCCAGAGCCTGCCATGGATCACCTCCTTGAAGGGTTATATTGGCAGCCTCTTCCCCGAAAGCAGAAGTAGGTGTATTCCCCCCCCCCCCCAACCCCATAGTTAATAAGAAAAAAGACACTCAAAAACAGCTTTGTTGTGTGGAAAGAAAAACATCCAATTTAATGTACTGAATGAAGAACTCATCCATGATACATTAGGTTAGTCACTTGTCAGGCCTGGCCAGTCTCAGGAGCAGGTTGCCAGAGTCCAACTCTACCAGCACATGGAGATTTGTTAACAGCAGACCCAGACAGGCAGGTATTAGGCATTTTCTCAGCATCATACTTTCTTAAATTATTTTTCTAATGTTTCCTAATTATCTCAGCACTTCAGTCTACCTAGAAACTGGAAGCTTAACTTTCCTTCTCTCTTCCAAGGAGGATCAGGATCCTTGCCCCAAGTCCCATATCATTGAGGCTGGGTACTTGACTCTTCATTCTTCTGTTTCAATTCTTCTGACTGTTAGCTAGCTGGAGGAGAACTGGGACAGGACTAGGGGCCAGATGTGGTTTGATCTTTGCAGGCCCAAGCTGCATAATGGAGGAACATCTACTTGGGTGGGGTCAGGATTGAGAAAGAATGAGCTTTCTAGTCCATGTCACCTTCAACGGTTCTGGATGAAGGGGAACAGATGGTACAGATGGTGCAGAAGGCCATTGCCTTGTCCTCTGTGATTGGCTGATGCCTTCTTCTCTTCAGCTGGCTGAGCCGCCTCTTTGCAGTATGTTCCCACGGACTTGATACGGGATGCACTTGGAGTGAATTTCAGTGACCGCCCGGTGGTGGTAGTGGTGGTGGTCGGGGCGGTAGCGGCGACGGTGGCAGCGGTGGTGGTGGTGGTGGTGCTGCTGCTGTTATTGTTGGCATTGCAGCATGCCATCTCCCATTCTTCTGCTCCGGACAGTTCCCGCAGGCTCTGAGAAGCACTGGGACGCAGATAGTGGCAAGGCCGGTGGCCAGTGTGATCGCGACGCGTGGGGTCTGCCCCCAAGGCTCCCACCAGCACCTTGATGACCATGTCATGGCCCTGCAGAGCCGCCAGGTGGAGCGGCGTAAGGCCACCGCTGCCGGAGACACTCGCATCAAATGGCAGTCCCTGGCGCTTGGCAAAATTATGCAACAGAATGAGCTCCTCGTGTTGCCCGTGCTTTGCCAGCCAGTGCAGCACGCTGTAGCCAGTAATAGGGTCATTCCGCATCAGCAAGCTGGGCTCAGCTTCCAGCAGCTCCAGCAGCACTTCAAAACGGCCCTCCGCGGCCGCCAGAATCCACGCGTGCTCCTGTGGCTCAAGGCACAATCGGCTGCCGCCCTGTCCGCTTAAGTGGCAGGACCCAGGCGCGGAGGGCTCCAGCTGTTCCTCCGACAGCCACCCAGCGGGAGCCGCCCCCTGCAGCCCCAGAAGCTCCCGCCGAGCCCCCCTCCGGCGTGGCCTGCTCGCCCCAGTCACCGTCAGGGAGTTGTGGAACATAGGCTCCTGGGACAGGGTGGTACTGTCCTCGACGGATTGGCCCTTGTACTTGCCAAAGCTACAGATGTCCTTCCTGTAGGAGCGGATCTGCGGAGCGCTGGGCTCCTTCAACTTGGCTGGCTCGTCCCAAGCCTTGGGCAGTGGGTTCGCGTCTCCTTGGGCCTGGTCCATGATCTTCCCAGCTGCCGCCCGGGGTGGCTCCGATGTCTAGCGTTCATTGGCCTTCCAAGGGCCCCACAGGGAGAGGAACTGGCGCTAGCGGTGGGGAAGGAAGCGTCTTGAGCAACTAGACTCCGAGGGAGGGAGTCAAGAAGGGGAGGAGAAGGACTGGTGGGAGGGAGCAAGCCATGGCAGGGTGCCTTTGTGGGCGGTGGGGGGAGTAGAGGGGTGGGCGGTCCCAGTCTCGTAGTACCTTGTACCAGCCAGGCGCTTACATTCTGGGTACCACTGCACCACCAGCACAACGACCTCAAGACGCAACCGGCTCCAGTCCAAAGGTCCAGGTGAGCAGTAGCCCAGCCTCTGGCACCTGGTTGGCAAACGAGGAAGGGTGTGGGGCAGGTATGTGGTGCTCTAGTCACCCCGATTCTCAGCTTTCCCTCAGCTGCTGAGGTGAAGAGGCCCTAGGTTGCCCTTTCATCTGTGGACTGGGCTGGGATTCCAGTCACAGTCCTCAGGAGCGCGATCTTGGGGCTTCAGGGGCTATCACTGCTCCTCACCCTGTCTTCCTTCACTCTTTTTTTTTCTTTATTAATCACACTTGATTCACTTTGTACCCACCCCCCGTGGTTCCCTCCCTCCTCCAGTCCCAATCCCTCTCTTCCTCCACCTTCTGCACGCATGCCCCTCCCCAAGTCCACTGATAGGGGAGGACTTCTTTTCCTTCCTTCTGATCCTAATCAATTAGATCTCATCAGGAGTGGCTGCATTGTCTTCTTCTGTGGCCTGGTAATGCTGCTTCCCCCTCAGGGGGGGTGGTAATTAAAGAGCAGGCCAATCAGTTCATGTCAGAGACAGTCCCTGTTCCTATTACAATGGAACCCACTTGGATACTGAACTGCCATGGGCTACATCTGTGCAGGGGTCTTAGGTTATCTCCATGCATAGTCCTTGGTTGGAATATCAGTCTCAGGAAAGACCCCTGTGCTCAGATTTTTGGTTCTGTTGCTAAAAAAGTTAAACTGCAAAAAATCAAGTAATCCAATTAAAAAATGGGGAACGGAGCTAAACAGAGAATTCTCTGCAGAGGAATATCGAATGGCAGAGAAACAATTAAAGAAATGCTCAATCTCATTAACCATCAGGGAAATGCAAATTAAAACGACCCTGAGATTTCACCTTACACCCATCAGAATGGCCAAGATGAAAAACTCAAGTGACAACACGTGCTGGAGAGGATGCTGAGAAAGGGGAACCCTCCTCCATTGCTGGTGGGAATGTAAACTTGTACAACCACTCTGGAAAGCAATCTGGCGCTTTCTCAGACAACTAGGAATAGTGCTTCCTCAAGATCCAGCTATACCACTCCTATGTAAAACAGTTTCTCTGTGTGACCTTGGCTCTCCTGGACTCACTTTGTAGTTCAGGCTAGCCTCAAACTCACAGCTATCCGCCTGCCTCTGCCTCCCTGAGTGAGCCACAGCCTGTAAGCAAGAGGGAGCCACAGAAAGCTTTTGAGCAAGGGAGGGACAAAGCTATAATTCAGATTGTGTTTGTGATTTTGGGAGAGGTATAAGCAGGAAACCAAAGTATTCAAGCAGCCCAGATGAGGGTAGGTGGAGACAGAGGCCAAGCCTCTGGGTACAGTGGCACCAGCCATGGACAGGGTCACACAGTAGCTTCTCCTCCTTGCTATTCATATATTTAGGGCCCGCTCTAAATATCTTGAGTGTTCTTTTGTGACAGTATATGAATTTCAACCCATTTTTCAAAAAATATTTCCTTTGTGCTAGACACTTCCATATGCTTTAAATGTGTTAACTTCTTCCCAAGGTCTAAGGAATGAAGAATCACTCCTGCTTTCAGATTGCAGACAAGTTAGACCACTTGCCCAAGGTCACCCAGCAGGAAGTAGCAGAAAATCTGTGTGACACTGTAGCCTTTGTTCTGGCACAAAGTGACTGGCATTCAAGCCAGGTTTATCTGCTGCAAATCAGTCACACAGGAAACAAATTGCAACCAAATGGCCGAGTGTGACAAGCTGACGATATCTTCCACTTGCCCTTCTCTGCTTAGACTAACTTCCTTTCTCTCTTTTAAGTTAATTCATTTATTTGGGGTTATTTTTTATATTAGGGGCTCGTATAATCCATGTTTGGCCTCAATCTCCTGATTCTCCTGCCTCCACCTCTCAAGTAGTGGAATTACATGCTCCTGTCACCATGTCTACCTCTGTTTTGGTTTTTGAGATAGGACTGTTTTACATAGTTCAGGCTACCCTGGTACTCAGGGTATAGCCCTGAATGATCTTGAACTCTCAATAATCCGCCTGCCTCAGGCTCCCATTTCCTTCACACTTCTGTCTATTAAAAGTTTTTCATGTTTTTTAAAAAGCATTTCTATTTATTTATTATGTATACACTGTCTGCCTGCATGTCAGAAGAGGGCAACAGATCTCATTATAGATGGTTGTGAGCCACCATGTGTTTGCCAAGAATTAAACTCAAGACCTCTGGAAGAGCAACCAGTGCTCTTAACCTCTGAGCCATCTCTTCAGCCCCCAGTTCTTCATGTTTTAAGATCAGCCTCAGTATCCACCTTATCCATCCAGCCTCCTCTGGCCCAACCCAAAATGATCCTCTTATTTCCCATCCTCCTGTTTCTATTACCCCATCATCTCCCAGCTTAGAGGGCACTGCTTATTATATTTCTCCTTCTTTCTTTGAAAGGTCAATTAAACTCTTGACTCTTTGATGGCTGTGCCACACTACCCTTGTGCATACTTTGTATGTGTAGAAGAAATAAATAGGTGCTACTTTGCTCAGGTTTGGCAGCCTGGAAAAATGTGATTATGTGTGTATGACTGTGAGTGTGAATATGTGTGTGTGTGTGTGTGTGTTGGAAGAATCTGTGCCAACTCCTATCACTGCATCAGACCAAATCTGTAGGACTTAGCAACTCATTGATTTGCTCGACTTATAAAAGTAAAGAATAGTAGCAATTAAGTTGCTTTTTGCTTGAACCAAATGGCCAAAACTACTTCTTGGCCTCTGTGGACTCCTTAAAGATCAGGCTCAGGCCCAGACTCAGAGTGGACTCCAAGCTTTCATTTTCGAAATGAACTCTGACTGACAAGCAGCCATTCTGCTGCTCTGGAAACTCCCCTTTGTAAAATCTGTAAACAAAAAACCACATGCATGCACACGTACATACTTCCAGAATATGTGAACAGCTGCAGCAGTATTTTCTTTAAATCAAAATGCCAGCATGGAGAAAGCTGGATGGAAAAATGCTTCAACTATTAATATATATATTTTTTGTCACTAAGCACGCAGTTAGCTCCCTTCCTATCAGCATTAATAATATCTCTAGTCCCAGTTCAAAGACCACAAAGGCAGGCACCTGCCCAGCACTACACACCCTTGACACACATGCTCTTGTTGAACTCTATTTTCAGAGGCCAAAGCCACGTTGCCTCTCTGGCAACTTGTTCCATCTTTGCTTCGAAAGTTGTCTCTTACAGCTCCACACCCCAATCCCCACAACCATAGCACTTAAATCTCTATTTCAGCAGCAAAGGAATGGTGTAGAAGAAGTGAGAAATAGAAGGGTTGCGGATCCAGGATGGAACCTAGGTCTCACACATGTTAAACAATTGCTCTACCACTGAGCTACGTCTCTAGCTTGCATCTTTTCCAAACATTGGAAATTATTGGCCCAGAGTTAGAAGGTAGCTATGTGCATCACCATGCTACCAATGCCACACCAAAAGATGACTGCAAGATGGATAATTTGATCTGGGTGAGGTGGTATAAGCCTGTAATCCCAGCATTTGGGGAGGCAGAGGCAGGCAGATCTCTGTGAGTTCAAGGCCAGCTTGGTCTACAAAGTAAGTCCAGGACAGCCAAGGCTACACAGAGATGCCTGGCTTGGGGCAAAAATGGGTAATTTGTATTAATGTTGCTGTAATACCTCTAACGCCTCTGTGGTTTTAAGTATGGATCTGGTACTATGATAATGAACTGAGTTTCAGAGAGCCTCTTGCGATGTTGTATAGGCTGGCTTTTTCCTCAAGATCCTTCTGCTTCAGCCCACTGAGTCTTGGGATTACGGTGTGTTTCACAATGCCTTGCCTAAAAGAAGTCTTTTTGCTGTTGTTTTGAAAAAGGATCTCATTATGTATCCCAGATTGTCTTCAAAAGTGTGATCTTCCTGACTCTGCCCCTCTTCTTTAGATTAGAATTTTTTTCTTCTATGATTTTGTTAAAAATGTTTTGTGGACCTTTGAGCTGTGGTTCTTCTTCTATTTCTATTATTCTTAGGTTTGGTCTTTTCATAGTGTCCCAGATTTCCTGGATGTTTTGGGTCAGGGATTTTTTAGATTTGTCATTTTTTTAAATGCCATATCAATTCCTTCTATCTTATTGTCTATGGCCAAGATTCTCTCTTTCATGTCTTGTATTCTGTTGCTCCTACTTGCATCTGTAGTTCTGGTTTTCTTACCTAGATTTTTCATTTCCAGAATTCCCTCAGTCTGTGCTTTCTTTATTGCTATTTCCATTTTTAGTTCTTAAACAGTTTTGTTTCTTTCAACTTTTTGTCTTTTCTTTCTTTTTTTTTGTTTTGTTGTTGTTGTTGTTTTTTCAAGACAGGGTTTCTTTGTGTTAACTTGGCTGTCCTGGACTTGCTTTGTAGACTGGGCTGGCCTTGAATTCATAGAAATCTGCCTGCCTTCTGGCTTCCTGAGTGCTGGGATTACGGGCATGTGCCACTGTGTCCAGCTTTCCTTGTTTTCTTTAAAGGATTTATTCATTTCCTCTTTAAGGATCTCTACCATCTTCATAAAGTTGGCTTTAAGGTCATTTTCTTGTGCTTCAGCTGTGCTGTAATATTCAGGGCTCACTATGGTAGGATAGCTAGACCCTTGTGATGCCATATTGACTTGGCTGTTGTTGATTGTGTTCTTATGCTAGCATCTAGGCATCTGGGTTTGGGGTGATTATAGGTGTAGGTACTTATTTCTGAGTTTGTTGTTGTTGGATGGGTGGTTTGTTTCTTGTTTTTTGTTTCCTCTCTGGTCTTCTGGTCTGTGTAGCCTGTGGTTCTCTGCCTGAGTTGGAAGCTGGACTTCTGGTGGCCAGTGCCATAGGAGGTCTAGCAGGGGGTCTGCACTCCAGTTGGGGGTTGGAGTTCTGGCAACTGCTGTGACTTTTGGTCCATCAGTGAGTCTCCACCTGAGTCTCCTAAGCTCTTCTTTTGGCTGGTGTGACCTTCACTTGAGCAGGGTCTGGACTTGAATTTTCTGTGTAACTTAGCCTCGCCTCAAACTTGTCATCCCTCTGAAGTCTGGGATTATAGGCATGAAGGAATGCACTTTGAGAAAGTCTTAATTTTGTACCATGAACTGTATTGTTGAGTCACATATTTCGGTTTTTAACACCTTTGTTTCTTAGGGTAGGGGAATCCTATCAGAGCAACCCTTCATCTATATAAAAGATTCTGCATTTTGAGGTTTAGTTTTATACATTTGTATTACATTTATTTGTGTGGGGGGTGAGGAGGGAGTGGGTGGCAGAGAACAACTTTCAGAAGCCAGTTCTCTCTTTTTACTATGTGAGTCCTGGGGATCAAACTAGAGTTTTCAGCCTTGGTGGTAAGCACTGTTACCCTTGGGTCATCTGACCAGCCCTGGATTTTTTGTCTCTGTGTGTCTTTATTTGTTTGTATGTTTCCTATTGTTTTTTGCACTCTACTAGTCAGAGCAACTTTCTGCTCAGTGTTTCTATATTTTAAAAAATCAGTTTTGATCATAATATATCTTCTCCCTTATGTTTTCCCTTAGACCAGAAAAAGAGTGTGCTGAGGATTATCATCTTAATAGATTCTAGCAAATACAAATCTGCAATTTGGGAGACATTTATCTTAGCTGCAGAAAACACTTCCCATGCCATGTCTTTTTGGTATAATACTGATTGTTCAAGTCATCAACATTAATTTTAGATGTCTCCCAACAGCGTTTTGTGAAAAAAGGAATGCATTTCAGTTTGTCACCACAGTGTTTCATGGACATTATTTTGACTGTTTTAACAATGATAAGCAAAATAGATGTATCCCCAAAGGACTGAATGAACGTTTGTCTTTTTGTTACTAAACCAACGGCTCAGTGGGGGATGCTTAGTAGTAGAGCACATACCCCAGCATCATTTATCAGACCTGGGTTTTCCAACACTGGGGAAAAAAGCTTTTTCTATACAAACATCTTTCTTTGATTTCTCTGTCCTAGACTCACTTTGTAGACAAGCATCTTTACTAGAAAAACAAAACAAAACACAATTTTCTTTCTTTCTTTCTTTTTTTTTTTTTTTAAGACAGGGTCTCATATAGCCACCAAAGGATGTACACAAACTTATCTCAACTTTTCTGATGAAACCTATGTTTATGGTGTTTTTACAAAGATGTTTGACCACTGTAGCTAGCCTATGGGATTTTGCATGAAGGAAAGAAGTGGTTTTGTCAGAATGCCTCCTGGCTGAAGTGGGTGTCCCATGCTTTCTTGTAGAAGAGATTATGTTATGAACCCTTGCTGAGGACCTTCTCCTCCTGGTTGGGGTGACTTGAGTGGCAGCAGAGCTTAGAATCTCCTTCTTCCTCCTCCACCACCACTTAGAGAAGATCTAATGGCTTATGGCAGGAGAGGAAGGCCTAGAGACCACTATGATGGCAGTGCTGATGAAACTGAGGAGTGCAATATACACATGCAGCCCATCAGGATGGTAAATGGCTTATCCACCACAGGGTCATTCTGGTTATGTTTATTCCTATACAGGTGTTTGTGGCTCCTATGATAATATTGGTGGAACTATTACTACTACAAAAGTAACTACTCCCAAAGATTTGGCCAGATCTATTATTGACAAAGGTGATCAGTGGATTTAACAAAGCTGTCATGAGTTGAGAGCTTCAATCAAAATTGATGAGCCTTGATTTAAAAAAAAAAAAAGGATCATTACCATTACAAAGGAACAGGTACAGAACACATACTGTTGTGGTTTGAATGAGAATGGCCTGCCTAGGCTCATATAATATTTGCATGCTTAGACCTTGTATTATGTCCTTGTTGGAGTAGGCGTGTCCTTGTTGAAGGAAGTATGTCATTGGGGGTGGGCTTTGAAATTTCAAAAGCCCAGGTCAGGCCCAGTGTCTTTGCCTGCTGCCTCTGGATCTAGATGAGAAACTTCTCCAGCACCATATCTGCATGCAGTTATGCTCCCTGCCATGATGATAATGGACTAAACATCTGAAGCTCTAAGCAAGCCTCCAATTAATGCTTCAGGGTTGCCGTGGCCATGATGTTTCTTCACAGCAATAGAATGGTGACCAGCATGAAGCAGTATGCAGATGACGTAGAATTCTAATTCAAAAAAAGTTTTTTGGTTTTTTTTTTTATAGTGTGAAGCAGTATTCTGAAAACTTTTTCAAGAATAGTGAAGGGCTGAAGGAGCCCTGCATCTTTACTACTGTCTGTTTCTGTTTAAAAAGCCAGCATTCCCCGGCTTCACAGGTGTTCTGCATCTGAGGTGTAGTGAAAGTGCTGCCATTCACTAGATGGGAGGTTTTAGTACCTTACACACAGGGTTAGGGGAAGGACATGCAAAAACTAACAGTGGAATTTTAGAACAGCAACAGAGTGAGTGTATTTTATTTTATTTTTTTATTGTTGGTGGCTTAAGACATCCATCCTGTGTAATTATTGTGAACACCTTGCTTTGTAGTCACAGTAACATTGGGGAGGTGGGACAAAGAGGAGATGAATAGTCCACATGTCCCTGGCATTTGTTCAGAGCAGTGTGAAGAATGTAGTGCTCTTTTGTAAGTGCTCTTTTGTTTTATCATTTTTAAAATAAATTTAGTGAATAGAAAAATTATATGTTATGTATATGCTATGGTATAAAAGGTCAGCATGCAGCCAGATGGTGATGGCACACACCTGTAATCTCAGCACTTGGGAGGCAGAGGCAGGTGGATATCTCTGAGTTTGAGGCCAGTCTGGTCTACAAAGCAAGTTTCAGGATAGCCAAGGCTACACAGAGAAACCTTGTCTCAAAAAACCAAAAAAATAAAAAAAAGAAAGAAGAGAGGAAAGGAAAGAGAAAGAAAGAAAGAAAGAAAGAAAGAAAGAAAGAAAAGAAAGAAAGGAAAAAAGATCAGCAGGCTTGAAGGCAGCCTTTCTTATGTGATAAGCCATTATCTCTGGCCCCTGGCTTCAAACTCTTGATCCTCCTGCTTTCCCCACAAGAGCTGGATCACAGATGTGTGCCACCACACCCAGCTGATTTCTTATCAGAACCAGTTTGTTCATTACTTTTGCTTTGTAATGCGGCCACTGAAAAGCTAAGAGCAGGAGTGGGAGCTGCACCCTTTCTGCCATTTCCTCTTGCCCACTCTCCCTGTGTTCTTCATAGTTTCTCAAGTAGGCTGTGCTTTCCTGGTAGGAATCTTTCAATCAACTTTTCCACTTGGGAAGGACTGGTTTATGTAAAAATCAAATGATATAATTTGTGAATTCACAGGTAAATACAGAAATTGCACAACTTTGGGACATGCTAAAAATAAAATGATATAGAATGGACACCCAACTTTGATGTTGTTACTTCTGGTCCCCCTTCACTCTGATGCACAATAACCATCTTACAAAGGGACTGAGTGAGGGAACCTTTGGCAACCCATGTTTTGGGTACGTTTAATTATACATATATATTAAGATTTATTTAATTTATGTGTATGTATACATGTGTCTTTTTCTGAGTGTATGTGCACATGTGTGTACAGGTGCCCATAAAGGCCTGAGGAGGGTGTTGAATCCTTTGGAGCTGGAGTTACAGGTGGCTGTAAGCCACCAAACATGGGCGCTGGGAACCAAACTCAGGTCCTATGGAAGAGTAGCAAGTGCTCTTAACTGCTGAGCCATCATCTATTCAGCCCATTGCTTGCTTGCTTGCTTGCTTGAATGATTGATTTGCTACCAAACACATTTAAGTAGATTTCCTAATATTTTCTTCCCATGCCTCAATGAATCCTTTCTTGTATACTCCATTTTAGAGACAGTTGGTTTAGTATATCAAGGCCACTTTCCAAATACTGTGCCTCGACATGGTGGCACATGCCTTGTAATCTCAGCAATTGGGAGGTACAGGCAGGAGGACCTTGAGTTTGAACCAGCCTGGGCTACATAGCAAGTTCCAGGCTTGCCTGGGCCATGCAAACACCCTCAATTTCAAGCAATAAAACAAGAACAGATATGGTAACTGGCTACTGACAAATGAAAAAACTAAGTCAGGAACTAGGGTGAGGTGGGGACAGTATTCAAATACTAGTGTTGACCTCAGTGCTTCTGTTCCTTCTGGTTAATTAAATCACATGTTTCTGGTTTCTGACACTCAAGTGGAGTAATATTTCTTAATTGTACTGTCTCATCAGGAAGTGCCTTTCCTTCTGTGTAGAGTATGGCAGAGTAGGGGTTAGGATTAGGGCAAAGTTGGGCATTGCCAATGCTATGTGTGTGACACAGTGCTAAGCGTTCAGTTCCCTTTTGTATTCAGGAGACAGCTCTGGGAAGAGGCTTACCCAACAGACCCCAAATGCAATATCTCCTAAAAAAACACAGAAGCAGTATCACTAGTATGAGTCAGTTGTGTGCTAGGTACTGTGTTGCCTCCTATGCTTCTATCTCACTGGATTCTCACAGCAGCTTTAGAAGAACAGGGTTGTCAGGCTTGAAGAGATGATGGCTCAGCTGTTAAGAGCATGTTGCTGCTCCTGCAGACTACCCAAATTCTGTTCCTAGCACCCACATTGGATGTCTCACAAATGCCGGTAACACCAGCTCCAGAAGATGCAACACCTTCTGGCCTCCATAGGCACACACATGCACACTTGTGCATACCCACAGAGAACTAAAAAGAAAATTAACTTTAAAAAGAGAAATTGTGTATTATCCCCATTTTTTAGATGCACAACTGAGGTTTAGAGGGAGTAGCATGTCAGAGGCCACTGATAACAAACGGCAGGACACATACTAATAGATCCGGTAACCTTCTTGAGATGGAGAACAGACAGAATTGCCTTTCTTATGCAAATGGCCTCTAGACACACCCCAAAAAATGGTGCAGACTTTGAATTGTTGACTCACTGATGAGATAAGAAAGGAAACTGGGACTAGTGGGATTGCTCAGGCAGTAAAAGCAGAGCCTGACAACCTGAGTTCAATCCTTGGAACTCTCATGGTGGAAGGAGAGAACCAAATCCCACAAGTTGCCCTGGCTTACACACATGCGCACGCTCACACACACTCATATACACACTGTGGCACTGCCCCCATACAAATGTAATTTTCAAAAAGAAACTAGAATGCTAGGTATTACATGACATAATTTTTTTAAAAAGAGAGATTAACTGGTTCTCAAAGCTAGGATGTAATATATAGATAGATATAGATGATAGAGTATATATATATATATATATATATATATATAGAGAGAGAGAGAGAGAGAGAGAGAGAGAGAGAGAGTTTTGAGTTCTAGCTCCCTACAGGAAATGACATACGTGGAATAAAAAAAAGATCTACGCCAGAAGCCCTGGCCCCGGGGTTGGTGAATTGTGGTGTTTTTATGAGCAACACAAGAACATTATAGAAGTGTGATAATGCTATAGTACCAAAGAATGTTATCAACATCTTTTGAGATTTTTAAGCTTTTGCTGTTTCTGACATAAACTCTCTCTGTCTACTCAAGGCTAGACTCAAACTCACTATGTTGTCTAGGCCAGCCTCAAACTCATGGCAATCCTCCATCCTCAACTGAGATTGAGAGACCAAAAGAATTAAAAATTAGGTTTCTTGGGGTACTGAGCTAAAATGTTTAAAACAGATCAGGCTAGTTGATCTTGCTGCTTCTAGGAATATCCAGCCAGCTGCAGGGAAGAGCTGACCCTGCTGATCATTAGAGATAGCGTTGCCAGGAAACCGGCCCTGATGGCCTTGCTCCTGGAGATAATTGCCCCCTCTTCCTTAGCAGCAGTCTAGCAGTCCAGGACAGGACTGAAACCCAAGGCCAGCACAGGACAGGACTGAAGCCCAAGGTCAACTGTTTCCCTTCACAGAGCCCCTCCTCCCCTGGCAAAAGAGAACCAAAAAAAAGCTGGGACTGTTCATGGTCCTAGCACTTTCCCATAGCATACAGTTTATGAAACCTTTTTCTGTATTAACTAATAGAAGCTTGCCAGGCTAGACTCCCCACTTTGGATGTACTGGGAGGGATGGGAACCTATAAATCACCCACAATCCAGATCTCAGGGCTCTCAGCTGGATACCAATGCGGTGCTGTCTGTGAGAGTCCAGCTCAAGCTGAGAATAAAGAAACTCATGTGTTTTGCAACAGACTCGACTCCTGGTGGTTTTTTGGTAATCTTGAGAATCGGGCGCAGCAAAATCACAGGTGTGAGCTGCTATGCTTGGCACAAGCTTTAAAAAATTATTTTCTAAAGTATCTGCTGCTGACAGTGGACATTTGGGACATGAAGCAAAAACTTTTCCTTCTAGTACACATTTAGAGAAGCATTGGCATCGACATTGGCACTGGTCTGTCACTTTGAGAACAAGAGCAATCAATGTCAAGTAAGGGAAGTAGCGATCTGCCTGAGAGTGGTTTCCCGAGTGAGTTTGGAAATAATATGATCTCTCATGAGTTGAACCTGAAGAGGGTTTGTGAAGGGCAGTGAAGCCTGACCTTATTCCTCTTGGGAGATTTCTAACAACAGGGTGCTTGACTGAAGAGTAAGTCTAGCCTGCATTTCAATTACTCCTTCTGTAGTACTCCAGCTAGCTGCTATGAACAGAGAATATCAGTGTGCTGCCCTCTGATCAGCCATGCACTCAGTGTCAGGTGGACCTCACCATCTCTCTGGATATGGCTAGGCACAATGCAACTGATGGCTACATGGCTGAACAGACAGTACATTTCTGGAAAGTGGAATTTGAAGTTTAAAGAGCTAAGGGTCTGAGCAGGTACTCAGACTCCAGCACCTCCCTCATACCTTCTGCCATGCACATGCTGACACCCCAGCCCTGCTTCCCCACAGCTCTGCTTGACCACTCTCACCCTAGCTTCATTTCTTTCTACTCATAGTACCCCAGAATCAGAATGCTCAGCCTCACACTTTATCATTTCCTATCTTGACTGGGTCTCAAGTGACTTCTGTCTCAATTCTACATCTAGGTTAGTGTCACAAAGTGAGCACAGTGAGAAAAGACAAAGATTTGAGCAACCAGAACTGGAGTGGATAGAAGAGTAGGACTTAGAGGTGTTGGGGGCTTACAGTCCATGGTAAGGATGGAGTGAGGCAAAGCACCAGATGGCTGGGTTGGAGCTCCTGATCTTTCTTTGGGCTAGAGCCTGGAGCTGGGTAAAGCCTTCAAGTAACGGTTATTTGATTAGCAAATGTAGCTCTGGAGTGGAATGCAGGCAAGAATATGTCTTTGTTGTTGTTTATTTTTGGGTTTTGTTTGGTTTTGATTTGTTGTTCTGTTTTGTTTTTCAAGACAGGCTTTCTTCATGTAGCTCTGGCTGTCCTGGAACTTGCTCTGTAGATCAGGCTAGCCTCATGCTCACAGAAATCTTCCTGCCTCTGCCTCCCTGAGTACTGGCATTTCAGACATGCACCACCATGCCTGGCTGATGTCTTCTTTCTTAGCCTGGTACCCCAAACCTTTTAAGACATACATTCATTATACTGATTAAAGGTAACAACAGAGCTGCCAAGATGGCTCAGTTGGTGCTTGCGGCCAAGCCTGAGGACCTCAGTTTAATCCATAAAACTACACGGTGGTAGGAGAGAACCAATTGGCACTAGCTGTCTCCTGATTTCTACATATGTGTTTTAATATGCAGGACTATACCCATACACTGCATAAACACAAAATAAATAAAAATGTAATAAAAACAACTTTAAAAAGCTTGCACTAAGTGAGTTCTTTCAACCTGTTAGCCACTGCTCTAACTTTAAGTCTTCAAATAGACCTTAACAGCTGGTTCTCTTATCACCCCCATTTTCCAGATACGGAAACTGCGGCACAGAGTAGTTAGGTGACTTGCCTGAGACCATACAGCTAGTATGTAGTGAGGCAATGTAACCCTAGTTCAGGCTCAGCTCAGAGCTGATAGTCTGCAATATTTGCCTTGTGGTAGGGACTTTCAACGCATTGACTCAATGGCATGGTTCTGATGATGAGTATCCAGTCACACAGGTATTCAATAGGGAGAGTATTCTGATCACCATTATCTTCCTGGTGGCACATGTGACTGTATCATCTAGGCCTTGGGGTTCTGGATGCTCATCTGAGACACCATAGCTGCCTCATGTGACACAAACCGTAGGAAATAGACCTCTAACTGGAGTCATTCTAGCGACCCGAGGCTGTTGTCTGCTGCTTTTTTGGTGGTTTTGGTTTTGTTTGAAACCGAGTATCTCTGGGGTACAGAGCTAAACAGAGAATTCTCTGTAGAGGAATATAGAATGACAGAGAAACACTTAAAGAGATGCTCAATGTCCTTAGCCATCAGGGAGATGCAAATTAAAACGACCCTGAGATTTCACCTTATACCCATCAAAATGGCTAAGATCAAAAACTCAAGTGACAACACATGCTGGAGAGGTTGTGGAGAAAAGGGAACCTTCCTCCACTGCTGGTGGAAATGTAAACTGGTACAACCACTTTGGAAGTCAATCTGGCGCTTTCTCAGACAATTAGGAATAGTGCTTCCTTAAGATCCAGCTATACCACTCCTAAGCATATACCCAAAATTTGTTCAAGCACACAAGGACATTTGCTCAACCATGTTTGTAGCAGCTTTATTTGTAAGAGCCAGAACCTGGAAACAACCCAGATGTCCATCAATGGAGGAATGGATACAGAAAATGTGGTATTTTTACACAATGGAATACTACTCAGCAATCAAAAATGAGGAAATCATGAAATTTGCAGGCAAATGGTGGGATCTAGAAAAGATCATTCTGAGTGAAATATCCCAGAATGAAAAAGAAAAACACGGTATATACTCACTTATATAGACCTATAAGATATGATAAACATAATGAAATCTATGTACCTAAAGAAGATAAACAAGACCTCCCCCCTGAGGGGGAAGCAGCATTACCAGGCCACAGAAGAAGACAATGCAGCCACTCCTGATGAGACCTAATTGACTAGGATCAGAAGGAAGGAAAAGAAGACCTCCTCTATCAGTGGACCTGGGGAGGGGCATGCATGCAGAGAGTGGAAGAAAGGAGGGACTGGGACAGGAAGAGGGAGGGAACCACAGGGGGGGATACAAAGTGAATAAAGTGTAATTAATAAAGAATTTAAAAAAAGAAGTTAAGAAAGAGGACCCGGGGTAAGATGATCAATCCTCACTTAGAAAGACAAATGAGAGGTGCATTGGACATAGGAGAAAACAAGTAACAGGACAGGAGCCTACCGCAGAAGGCTCCTGAAAGACTCTACCTAGCAGTGTATCAAAGCAGATACTAAGACTCATAACCAAACCTTGGGCAGAGTGCAGGGAATCATATGAAAGAAGGGAAAGTTAGTAAGACATGGAGAGAACAGGAGCTCCACAAGGACCAAATATATCAGGGGTCTTTTCAGAGACTGACACTCCACTCCACCAAGGACCATGTATGGATATAACCTAGAACCTCTGCTCGGATGAAGCCCGTGGTAGCTCAGTAACCAATTGGTTTCCCTAGTAAGGGGAACAGGGACTATTTCTGACAGGAATTCAATGGCAGGCTCTTTTACCTCCCCATCCCCCAAGGGAGGAGCAGTCCTGCTAGGCCACAGAGGAGGACTTTGCATCCAGTCCTGAAGATACCTGATAAAACAGGGTCAGATGAAAGGGGAGGAGGTCCTCCCCAATCAGTGGACTTGGAAAGGGGCAGGGAGGAGATGAGGGAGGAAGGGAGGGTTTGGGAGGGAAATGAGGGAGTGGGAAACAGCTGGGATACAGATTTAATAAAATGTAACTAATAATAAAAACTAATAATAAAAAAAAAGAAAAGAAAGAAAGAAAGAAACTGAGTATCTCTATGTAGCTCTAACTGTTCTGGAACTCACTATTAGACCAGGCTAGCCTCTTACACAGGCCTACCTGTCTACTTCCCAAGTGTGACAGCCCACCCCGCATGATGTTTTTTTGATGGCAGTCTGCGTGTGGATAGGTTGTGTTTGCCTAAACCATTCTGACTTCAAATGTGAAGAATCTGGTGCAATAGTCACTTGAAGCATTGCTGACTGTGTTCTCTTATCATCTAGAGATCAAGAAATAGGGCCTGTGTCTTTATTGACACTGAGTCTGCAATTGTCATCTGTGCTTTCTGTGGTCTTAGAAAGCTGTATTGGGGCTGGAGAGATGACTCAGTGGTCAAGAGCACTTCCTGTTCTTCCAGAGGACTCTAGTTCAGTTCCCAGCCTCCACATCAGGTGGGCTCACACCCTCCTGCATCTCTGCTTCCAGATCTGTCCCTTCTTCCAGAGGCTGATTTTGACCTACACAAAGACCTTGCCCTAATAGTTATCCGATTAAAAAAAAAATATTTGTTTTGTGTGTATGTGTGTGTGTGACTTTATACCAAATGTGGTTGATGCCCATGGAAGCCAGAAGAGGGAGTCAAAATACCCTAGATCTAAAATTATAAAGTTTTGAGCCACCTGAAATGGGTGCAGGGAACTGAACCCAGGGCCTCTGGAAGATAAGCCCATGCTCTTAACCACTGAGCCATTTCCTTTGCCCCAAAGACATTTTTGTTTGTTTGTTTGCTTGAGAATTTCATACATACATATGTGTTTGATCAAATATACCTCCCTAATCTCACCCTCCAATTTTTTCCAACCCACACAATGTTTTTTTAAAGGGTATCTCTCCAATAAACTCGCTGTCACAAAGCTGTAATTTCTTCAGATCTTAGCTTGCTATCAGCCCAGTTCATCTGCAGCAGTAGCTCCAACTGCCACCCAGATGTAGCTTCAAGTAGACAGCTGCTGTGCTTGGCCATGCTCTCACCTGCCCCCTTTGTCTATTTTGCCAGCCCCTGGACAAATGGTCCTAATTCTTTTCAGGACAGCCCTTGCCAGTGGTGGCTGTTTCTCCTGGCATCACTCACTGATTTTCTTCCAGCAGGCTGCTGGATACAACTAGGCAAGATCTACTTCTCTCCTTCTAAGATTTCAATGACAGACTAAAATTCCATTCCACAGAGGTCCTCCTTAAGAACTAATGTGTTTATGAGGCTCTCATCGAACATGAGTGAGTGGCTTTGGGCAAGAGTGACCCTAAAACAGCCTCACTGGAAGCTCTGCACCCAGTGGGGATGATGACACCCCCATGGCTGCTTAAGTGAAACTTCCAGCCCCTAGTCTTATTCAGCCTATATTATCTAGCTACTTCCTGAGACCCTCAAGTTCACTTGCATAAAAGCTAGTTGGATCCTCAGGTGAGGGGCCATGACACTCCTACTCTCTCCCTCTCCAAGGGACTGTCAATAGTCATCAAGCCCAGCTGTGACGTTTTTCTGCAAGCACACACAGTTGGTATTATGAAGATGACAGCAGTTTGGCTCACAGGATGTTGCAGTATTACAACCACTGTTCTCTGGAGCAAAAGCAGGCAGATGGTCCACCCCGGTGCCTTGTGGAACCCCTCACGGAATACTTGGCTCTAAGTGGGGTTTCTCCATGAGCATAGGTGGCTGCCAGCTGGCCAGCTCTGCAGTAACTACCTAGGAGAGCTGCTAAGGGCTAGCCTGGACCACCAGTGCTGAAGCACACCACCACCACCAAAACCACTGCCACCACCACACCTGCTCCCTAGGGAAGACTCCTATTTCCATACTTGGAAGTGGTTCTCCAGTCAGGAATTCACTACTCCTTGTGTGTTCAAAGCTGGCAGAAATGGACAGCTGTGGGTGAGGTGGGATGAACTTGTGTTTGGAGTCCAGTGCCTGCCAGTCATCAGCTGTGGGTCCTTAAGACAATGATTTTATCTTTCTGAGCCTCCATTTTCCCATCTGAAAACTGGACATAACAATTATGCCTTTCTTGCTTCAGAAGCTTCTCGAGAGCATCCATTTTGATAGGTGAACAGTGATTTCAAAGGCTGTTGCAGTTGCTAAGAGGTGGGGGTGGCAGCATTTCAACCAAGTCCTAAATCACAGATTTCTTTCTGTGGAAACAGATACCATTCCCTATTCAGTCTCTGAATTGTTCAAGTTCACACAAAGAAGTGTCCCCACTGCTCTGGTATCTGCCTCCACTCCTACTCACAGAAGCCTGCTGTTCTTCATCCTTATCTCTATTACTGGAAATGAGGCAGGCCCTCCCTCATGCTAGGCAAGTGTGCTATCACTGAGATATAACAGTAGCTCTATTTTCCCTCTTTAAAAAACATGCCCCAGATAGGCACTCAAATGACTGTGATCCCAGCACTCAGGAGGCTGAAGCAGGAGGTGTCGATTATCTTAGGGCCTTTGTACTGGGCTGTTTCCCTTTCATGGTATCCTGAGATTTCACCTCAAACCCATCAGAATGGCTAAGATCAAAAACTCAAGTGACAACACATACTGGAGAGGATGTGGAGAAAGGAAACCTTCCTCCATTGCTGGTGGGAATGTAAACTCGTACAACCACTTTGGAAATCAATCTGGCACTTTCTCAGACAACTAGGACTAGCCCTTCCTCAAGATCCAGCTATATCACTCCTAGGCATATATCCAAAAAATGCTCAAGTACACAACAAGGACATTTGTTCAACCATGTTTGTAGCAGCTTTATTTGTGATAGCCAGAACCTGGAAACAACCCAGATGTCCCTAAGTTGAGAAATGAACACAGAAATTGTGGTATTTTTACACAATGGATTACTACTTAACAATCAAAAATGAGGAAATCATGAAATTTGCAGGCAAATGGTGGAATCTAGAAAAGATCATCCTGAGTGAGGTATCCCAGAAGCAAAAAGACACATATGGTATATACTCACTTATAAGTGGATATTAGACATATAATATAGGATAATCATACTAAAATCTGTACACCTAAGGAAGCTAAGCAAGAAGGAGGCCCCTGAATAAGATAATGAGTCTTCACTCAAAAAAGCAAATGAGACAGACATCAGAAGAGGGAGAAAACAGGGAATAGGACAGGAGCCTAACACAGACAGCCTCTGAAAGAATCCACCTAGCAGGGTTTCAAAACATGCTGAGATTCATAGCCAAACTTTGGGCAGAGTGCAGGGAATCTTATGAAAGAAGGGGACGATAGAAAGACCTGGAGGGAACAGGTGCTCCACAAGGAGAGCAACAGAACCAAAAAATCTGGACACAGGGGTCTTTTCTGAGACTGATACTCCAAATAAGGACCATGCATGGAGATACCTTAGAACCCCTGAATAGAAGTAGCCATGGCAGCTCAGAGTAAAAGAGGGTTCCCCAATAACAGGAACAGGGACCGTCTCTGACATGAACTCAGGGGCTGGCTCTTTGATCATCTCAACCTGAGGGGGAAGCAGCCTTACCAGTCCTCAGAGGAAGACAATGAAGTCAGTCCTGATGAGACCTGATAGACAAGGGTCAGATGGAAGGGGAGGAGGCCCTCCCCTATCATTGGGCTGGGGGAGGGTCATAGGAGAAGAAGAGGGGAGGAGGATGGGATTGAGAAGGGATGAGGGAGGGGGCTACAGCTGGGATACAAAGTGAATAAACTGTAATTAATAAAAATTTAAAAAATTAAATAAATGCGAACCTGGAGGTAGTTGCATGGTTTGGCCACAAGGGGGCAGCAAAGCAATCTACGCAGATGAAAGCTAGGCAGTCTTGGGTTGAAAACTAGTAGGGAGGGCATCTTAACTATTGCAATAAATGTGGATCAACCAGCAGATCTTTAAATAATTGTGCACCACCCACACCAAGGTCAACATATGAAAAAGAAAGCATAGTTAAGTCTCAGTTCAACTTCTTACTATGCTTTTGGTTCCCTTATGACCTATTTGACTTTTAGTTCCTTCAGCCAAATAAACTAAGATAGGGAGAACTTCCCTTTGTGCAGCTGTGTTGACAATGAATGGAAATGATTAAAATAATATGTGAATCCGGCAAGATGGTTCAGCAGTAAGGGCACTTGCCACCAAGTCTGACAATATGAGGCAGAGATAGATCTCCGTGAGTTTGAGGCTAAGCTGGCCTACATAGCAAGTTTCAGGACAGCTGGAGCTAGCTACATTGTGAGTCTCTGTCTCGATAGATAGATAGATAGATAGATAGATAGATAGATAGATAGATAGATAGATAGATAGATAGATAGATAGATAGATAGATAGATAGATAGATAGATGACAGACAGACAAATAGATAGATTCTACACATCAGTGGTATGCTATATGGTTTTATTACCCCATTCATATTTTAGTAGCGTATATTAATTATACATAATGAATTTCATTATGAGCTTTTTGAGACAGGATCTCTCTATATATCAGTGGTTCTCAACTGTAGGTTGCAACTCCTTTGAGGTTGATGACCCTTTCACAGGGGTCCTACATCAGATATCCTGAATATCTGATACATTACAATAGCAAAATTACAGTTGTGAAGTAAGAACAAAAATAATTTTATAGCTGGGGCCACCACAACACGAGGAACTGTATTAAAGGCTCTCAGCATTAGGAAGGTTGAGTACCACTGCTTATATAGTCCTGGCTGTCCAGAAGCTCACTGTGTAGTTCAGGCTATCCTCAAATTCATAGAGATCTGCCGGCCTCTGCCTCCCACATGCTGGGATTAAAGGCGTGTGCCACCATGCTAGGCTCATTATGACAGCTTCCTACATGCATGTAAAGCATTTTGACTATATGCGCCCTCAGATTGCCCTTTTTTGTCCCTCTTCCAGTATCATTGATCCCCTTCTTCTCACTAGCCAGTCCCCCTTCTACTTTGCTGTCTTTTGTTTGACTTAGTGAGTTTAATTAGGGTCATTTATCTGAGGATGTGTGATAGGTTGTTTACTAGTAGCCACTTACTAGTAACTATACCGCTGAAGACATCCTCTCCCCCAGCGACGATTAATTGCCTATAGATCCTCATGAAAAAGGTGCACCCTCATGATTCCCTTTCCCCATTTGATGTGCTGATACATATATACATATATACACACACATATATGTGTATATTGCACAATTTTAAATGTTTTACACTTATTTATACGTGTGTTCATGTGTGCACTTGCGGAAGTCAGAGGCAACTTTCAGGTGTCAGTTCTTTTTTTTAACCCTGTAGGTTCCAGGGATCCAATTCAGCTCAGCAGCAAGACCCCTGATCTGCTGACCCAACATTGTGCAATTCTGTTTTGTTTTAAGTTCTTAGGGGGTAACCCTGGCTTGCTTTGAATTCGTTGTGCAACCAGACTGACCTGAAATTCATAAAGGTCCGTCCGCTTCTCCCTCTCTAGTGTTAGGATTAGGGCTATGTGATACCATACCTGAAATGTGCATTTTTTTTTTTTGAGACAGGGTTTCATTGTGTAGCCTCAGCTGTCCTGGACTCACTCTATAGACCAGGCTGGTAGTGAACTCTAAATCCATCTGCCTCTATCTCGTGAGTGCTGGGAGTAAAGGCATGTGCCACCATTGCCTGGCTGTGAATTTTCTTGAGATATCATTTTTCTTATCTATGATAGCTACTGAACCTATGTGCTGAAATAAACTAGAAGCACATCTATAAATAGTGTTAACCCCAAATTTGGTTTTGTGTTAAATTTTTTAGATTTATCTATGTTGTGCATGAGTGTTTTGCCTGCAAGTATGTATATGCATCACATTTATGCCTTGTACCCTCAGAAGACAGAAAAAGGTGGTCATATCCCCAGGAACTGGAGTTATGAGTGATTGTGAGCTGTCATGTGGTGCTGTTGATTGACCATGGTCCTATATAAGAGCAACAGGTGCTCTTGAGCACTGAGGCCTCTCTTAGCCCTCATTTTGTGTTTTTGAGACCCGGTTTCACCATGTAGCCCAGGCTGGGCTCTAACTTAACTATCCTCCTGCCTCATCCTTCCAAGTACGGAGATTACCGGTATGTGCTACCACACCCACTTTGTGTAATGTTTAAATCAGATTAAACCAATCGCTCTCAAATGCTTATTATTTATTTATGGTGAAAATAGCCAACATTCTTTCTTTTTCTTTTTTTTTTTGTGGTTGGTTTGTTTGTGTTCTGAGACAGATTTCTCTATGTAGCCTCAGCTATCCTGGACTCACTTTGTAGACCAGGCTTGCCTCAAACTCACATAAATCTGTCTGCCTCTGCCTCCCTGCATGCTGGGTTACAGGTGCGTGCCACTGCACCCAGTTTTCTTCTTTCTAATTTTTAAAAGTATACCACATATTATTGTTATCTATACTTGCCCTACGGTGTAATAGCACACCAGCATGTCTTTCTCCTTTCTATTTTGAACAGTCTCATACCTCAGGATGGCCTGTAACTTATTATATGGCTCAGGCTGCCCTACAATTCTCCATCTTCTTCTTTCTTCATTCATTCTCCCTCCAGTGCTGGGTTTGACATAGTCCACCAAGGCAGCCAGTCACCTGTTATTTAGTGTCCTTCTCTCTCCTCATTGTAGTCAATGTCATTAACATATTATTTTTGAGGCAGGGCATCTCTTTGTAGTCCAGACTGGCCACTACACCTGATTCATTGATCAGTCTTTGCCCTTCCTCCTTACTCTCACTGGCTTATGATAACCACCATTCTCCGTCTCAGCTTCTAGGAGAAATGCTTGTCACATATTCAACATGTGATGAGTGAGATGATCCACCGCTTAACATAATGCCCTCCAGTGCTGGTCATGTTGTCTCAAGTGGCAGGCTTTCCTTATGGTTGAACAGTAGTCTGCTGTGTATATGTGTCATGTCTTCTTTATCAGCTTATCAGCTGATAGACATAGGTGCTTTCTATTTCATGATTCTTGTGGCCAGTGATGAGATGAACATACAAGTACAGATGTCTCTTGGACATACTGATTTCATTTCCTCTTGGTACATACCCATCTGTGAGATTGCTGAATCATCTGATAGTTCTACTTTTACATTTTGAAGAACCCCAAAACTGTTTTCCATAATAGCTATGTTAATTTACATTCCCAGCAATGTTTGAGGGTTTCCCCTCGTTCTGCATCCTGACCCTGATTACAGCTGTGACTTCGTGTATCTTCATGACCTTATGGGTAACTGACTTCTGCTAATCTGCAAGCTCTCTGAGGCCAAGATCATGTCAGTACTTCCCATAACTGTGTCCCAGACCCTAGCACAAGGCTGGGTATATATCACCTTCTCACCAAGTACCAGTGAGATAAGGGGATTGAAAAAGGACACTGTTATTATTATTATTATTATTATTATTATTATTATTATTGTTATTATTATTTGAGTATTTTTACTACATGTTTGCCTGTGTACCACATACATGCCCATGGAGTCAAGAAGGTTGTAAGCCATCATGTTGGTTCTGGGAATCAAACCTGGGTTCTCTGGAAGAGCAGCAAGTGCTCTTAACTCCTGAGCCACCTTTCCATCTCTGGGCACTGTTTTCTTTTGCTTGAACTTCTACCATTGGCCATGTCACCTCATTTCCAAGAAATTGGTTACTCTGCCCTACTTCTGCCAGGAGGAGGAATGGGGTTGATAGATGAAGCCATATACATGGGGCCAAGGAGTACTGGAAGTTAAGTATGTCATCACTGGAAGCAGTTCCGTCTACATTAGAAAAATGAAAAAAGCCAGATGTGGTGTAGCAGGTCTTTATTCTCAGCACTTGGAAGGCTAAAGCAGGAGGAGCTTGGGTTTGGGTCTAATCTGCGATACATGGCCGGTTGCAAGCCAAGCTGGAATACATAGTGAGATTTTTGTCTCTAAAAATAAGATGAGGGTAAGAGGAGAAGGAAAGGAAGGGGGCAGAGTAGAATCGAAAGAGGGAGGAGAGGGACTGTCACACTTCAGCCATGTTGGCAAGCCACTTTGGATACAGAAGACACTTATATATCACTGAAATCATACTTCAAGTCCCCAGTTCCCCTTTCTAGGGGTTGGGGATACAATGGTAATTGGAGTTGACATGACCTCTGCCCTTGAATAGAGTGGAGCAGATAAGCAGGACATTATAGGACAGCATAAGTCATCTCAGATGCATAAACATTATGTGCTCTGGAGTCCAGAAGAGGGGCTTAATTTGGTCAGGAGTGGAGGGTGTCCTTGAGCCTCATTCTCTTCTTTTGTTCATTTTTTGAGGTTTTATTTATTTACTTTTCTATTGTTGTGAAGAAATGCCATGACCAAGGCAACTTATAAAATAAATCATTTAGCTGTGAGTTTTGGTAGGGAGCATGGCAGCAAGCAGGCATGGTGCTGGAGCAGTAGCTGAGAGCTTATATATCCACAATTTCAAGGTAGAGGAGGGTGAGGCTAGCTAGGATGGACTTCTGAAACCTCAAAGCTCACCCTCAGTGACACACATTTTCCAACAAGGCCACACCTCCATATCCTTCCCAAAAGAGTTCCATTAGCTAAGGACCAATCATTCAAATATATAAACCTGTGGAGGCCATTCTCATTCAAACCACCACAAGGTACCACCACAAGGTCCCACCTCGCAACACAGCACAGAGTGTCCTCAGGTTTACTATATAGTCCAGACTGACCTTGAATTCCCAATCCTCCTCTTTTAGCCTTTTGAACATCTGGAATAGTAGAAGTGAGTCACTATGTCCCCTGAACTCAAATGAGCCCAAACATGTCATTGATGGTGGGGGACTGTGAAAAAGTGTGAATTTGAAGAAATTTGAGCAAGGCATCTTGACAGGAAATCACATGAGAGTGACTCTGCTTGGATGGGCAAGGTCAACCTCATCATGGTAGGAGGCTGCAGGTCTGGGACTTGGATACTGTAACAAAGGCGGTGGGAGAAGGCTTAATACAGAGCTATTCACAGGCAAGGGGTGAATTTGTGACCTGGAAAGGTCCCACTGATGCTGTATTGAGTCCACCCCAGGGAAAGATCCACATGGTCAAACCCTAGGAGTGGAGACAGTTGAGAGGATAGGTGCTTCGAGGGCACGCTTGATGGCTGTGAGATGTTTGCTCTAGCAAATGATTGTCAGAGGTACACAGTAAAGGCCACATTGATTTATCGGGTGATTACTAGGTTTGTTGAAAACCCCCATAATACACAGTTAGATAACTCAGTAATGGTGAAGAAAATGGATGCCTCCTGTGCTCAAGCAGCACCCCCCAACCCATCTGTCAGAGGAACTACACAGAAGGGAAGTGAGTAGAAGGCACTTATATAAATTATCAGATTTTTTCCTTTAAATTTCTAGTTTATAAAAAATTATGGAAGGTCTCAGGGAAGATGTCTCATTCACAAAGCTTCTCTTCTCTAAGGGTGCCACTAGTCCTTCCTGATGGAGGTTGGGGGGGGAGGTGTTACATGCCTTTGTCCACCTCTCGATGCTATGGAACTTGTCAAGATCACACTAGTGTGTGAAGTGGTCAAAAGCCAGCCCCAGGTCATCTGGGGTGGGGAGCACAAAGATGTGGAGCTTTCAAGCCCTGCTAGACTGGGGGGTGCTACTCATGGCTGAAAGTGTCAGAGACCTACTTACTGCATGCTATCCCCATGTGACAACGGCAGTGATTCACCGAGGCACCATCTTTCTGATGCATTTTTATTTGCTTTTTGACAAGAGTTCACATAGTCCAGGCTAACCTCAAACTCAATATGATTTTTTTTCTCCAAAAATTTATTTGTTTGTGTATTTTATGCATGTGGCTATTTGTTTGTGTGTGCAATTTTACCCATCACAAGCGTACATCGAATCCCATAGGACTCTAGGTATAAATGACTGTGAACCACCATGTGGGTGCTGGGAGTTGAACTCAGGACTTCTTAGCTGATGACCCATCTCTCCTACCATGATGTTTTTCTCTTCTGTGTGTACCCTCTGAGTGCTGGGATTATAGGCAACATCACCATGCCTAATTTATGGGGTGCTAGGGATGGAAGCCGGAGCCTTGCATATGTTAGGCAAGCACTCTTATCAACTGAGCTTCCATCTCCAGGGTCAGGTGTTTTGTTTTTGCTTTTGTTTGTCTGTGTGATGGTTTGAATATGGTCTCCGCAAGCTCATATGTTTGAATACCTGGTCTCCAGTTGGGAAGGATCAGGAGCGTGGCCTTTTTGGAGGAGGTGTGTCACCAGGTGTGGGCTTTCTCTCTGCTTTGTGGTTGTGTCTCCAGACATGAGTTCTCAGCTATTATTCCAACACCATGGCTGCTGCTTGCTGCCATGCTCCCTGCCATGATGATCACAAACCCTAATCCCCTAAAACTGATTCTACTCCTTCAGCCTCCTGAACACTAGAAAAACAGTCATATGGAGTCATACCCTGCTCTCCTTGGTGCGTACATTTACCTCAGCACGAAGTCAAGCCAAACTCTCCTCAGGAAGAAACAGATGTACGGTATATGGTAGTATAATTTGTCTGTTAGACGGTTGGTGTCCTTCAGTTGAAATACACTCCCTTTAGGGTCAGGACAGATAAAGGGTGCAAATCTCATCCCTCAGTGGTAGCTGAGAACTTTTAAAGGGGAGTTTCTGCTACAAAAAGAATATCTAGTGCCTGATGAATGCTAGGCAATTCACAATTGAGCTACACCCCCTAGGTCACTAGAAACATCTTTGAACGTGATTCATACTGAGAAACTGCATTTTTCATGGTGGGCCAACACACACACACACACACACACACACACACACACACACACACACCCCTCATACACATGACACTATCATAAAAGTTTCAAAATACTTCAGGGCCTGTGATGGCCTTCCTCCCCAGGTGCAGCCTGTGCGTCTGTTTCAGCGTTCCTTTTGTGAAATGGCTTTCTCTGCTTTTGTTGTCCATAGAGTTGGAACAGCCTTCAGCTCACAGTGCACCCAGTTCAGTTCCAGCCACATCTGGACACTCTATGGTTCATAGTCCCAAACCCAAATTTCAAGCATTGAACACTTGACTGATTCACCCTGGGTTAATGCAACTGTCTCCCTATTGTCCTAGTAGCCATGGCAGAGAAGAGAGCTCTGGTGGGTGAGTTAGAGCTGAGGGGTCAAATTATGATTGCCTGGGGTTTGCTAAGAGTTAAACTATACCTCCTCCCCCACTTAAAAGGTGTGTCAAAGCCCTCACCTTCATTAGTGCAGAGTGTGACTTTATTTGGAGATAGGAGTCTTTAGAGAGGTAGAGTTCAAATGAAGCCCTCATCTAGGATGACCAGTGTCTTCATCACAAAGGAGAACTTGGGATCCAGAGTCAGATATGCATAAAGGGACAGTGATGTGAAGACACACAGGGAGAAGACAGCTACATGAAGATGGAGGACTGGAATAATGCATCTATAGACACAAGGAGCCCCAAAGATGCCAGCATAGCATCCCAAGTCTTGAGAGGCAAGGAAGGATTCCCGGGAGAACAAGGCCATGCCATTATCTTGATTTTGGACTTTTAGCCTTCCAGAACTGTAAGACAATAAATTTCCTCTATTTTCTGTTATTTCAGTGGTTCTGTAGTACTTTGTCACTGCAAGTGCTAGGGAATGCTTCCCCAGGAATGGAAAGAATGACTGCAGAGCAGGCAGATGCCAAAAAAAAAAAAAAAAGTCCATTCTGCCCAGCAAGCTCCTTCACTGTCAGTCACTCTCCTTTTGGAATGAACTCATAATGCTTAGTGACACAGTATCTCTGCAAGTGGTCCTCAAGGGGACTTGATAGAAGATGGCTGTTTC
The DNA here is from genome assembly GCF_030254825.1 of Meriones unguiculatus. Classification (NCBI taxonomy): domain Eukaryota; kingdom Metazoa; phylum Chordata; class Mammalia; order Rodentia; family Muridae; genus Meriones; species Meriones unguiculatus. The sequence goes on along the minus strand of NC_083369.1, from coordinate 76,595,748 downwards.
CAGAACGCCAAGGCCACTTGAAATCTACTTCCAAGTGTTTATTTAGTGCCTCCAACTCCTTGATTGTGCACTAGGCTCAGGGGTTTTAAGACAAGGGAGTATGGGGACTAGGGAGGATGGCGGGGAACTCACAGGTGAAAGCACTTGGTAATGGCCTGAGTTCAATTTCCAGAACCTATAATAGAGAGAACTGACACCTCTGCTTTGGCACTCACATTGTGGCACATGCACACTCCTACTCAAATATGTCATACACTTGCATATATACACAGAATGATAATAAATATATCTTTTAAAGCCAAGAAGAGCTATGTGTGATGGCACATGCTTTTAATCTTAGAACTCAGGAGGCAGAGGCAAGAGGATTCTGTGAGTTCAGGGCCAGCCTGGTCTATGTAGTGATTACGGTGGCAGGCAGAGTTACACAGTGAGACCCTATCTCTCTACCTCCAGTTTCCAAGTGTACACTTATTAATAATTGTCAGCTATTGATTCATTGTCTGCTAATTGCATACATGATATTATGTTAAGGGAAATGAAAACTTGACTTTGGAGAGACACTATGTTCAAGAGAGGGAAAAATTAGGTCTCATAAAGCTGTCATCTGGACCATATAAAATTAAGTTTCTAGACTGAGGAGATGCCTCAGTGGGTAAAGTGCTTACTACATAAGCATGAGGACATAAGTTCAGATCCCCAGTACACCTGTAACCTGAGTGCAAGAAGCAGTGACAGATGGATCCCTAGAGACTGGCCAGTATAGCCAGTTAGTCAGCTCCAGCTTTAGTGATGAGCCATTGCTTAAAAATCAACATGGAGAGCAAAAGAATAAAACAGTCAACATCAGCTTCTGGCCTTCGTGCATATCTGCTCACACTTGCATGTACACCTGAAAGAACATGTGAACACAAGACATGCAGTGGGACATACACTAAACACACCCATATCCAAGAAAGCCTCTTCTCTTTTATTCCTTTTCTTTCCTGAGGCAGGGTTTTATTATATAGGACAACTGGCTTTGGCCTTGATATGTAGCTCAACTTAGCCGTTTATTTATTTACTTGTTCTGCATACAAAAACTCATACTCCAGTGCATGCTCCAACATGTATGTGAAGGTCAGAGACCAACTTATAGAACTTGCTTCTTTCTTTTTACCAAGTGGTTTCCAGGACCACATGTGCATGCTCTTGAAAATTTTTAATTAACTTTATGTTAATTTAATTATGGGTGTTTTGTCTGCATGGATATCTGTATACCACATGCATGCATGGCGCCCACAGAGGCCAGAAGAGGGCATCAGATCCCCTGAAAGTAAAGTTGCATATAGCCTTTGTTGTTGTTTAAACAAAGACTTGAGTGTTTAATACCAGGCTTATCTAGAGCTTGTAGGTGGTTTCTCTGCCCAGCCTCCTGAGTGCTTGAGAGTTCAGGCATGTGCTACCATGCCCAGAAAAATTTTAATGCAAATGGAAGTTATTTTAGGTCTCTATTGGCCACATACTCTTCCTACCTGCATTCACTTGACTCGTTTTTTGTTCACTATTATTTTTATTTTATGTGTACGAATGTTTTGTTTGCATGTGCATATGGGTACCACTTGTGTGCCTGGTGCTCACAGAGGCCAGAAGACGGCATCAGATGCTAAGGAAGAAGGAGATACAGAGGATTTTGAGCTGTCATATGGGTGCTGAGAATTGAACTAGGTCCTCTCCCAGAGTAGCTCTTAACTGCTGACCCATCTCTCCAGCCCCCTATTCATTTATTATTTCACATTTATTATATGCATGGCCTTGTTTTAGATGCAGTGAGTACATAAAGAATTTAAATATGGTTTGCTTTTACAAATGGGTTTTCATGGCCCACTCCTATACTCTTGGGAACACTGGGAGGCCGAGGCAGGAGAATCACAAGTTCAAAGCTAATCTGGGCTACAGAGTGGAAAAATATGATCTAGTCTCACCAAAAAATATGGTTTTGTTTCTGTTGATTACCAGTTTTATATCTGAGTAAGCGAATAGAGTACCCTTCCCTCAAAGTAACAAAATTAGCACATGATGGACATGATCTGACACTTAAAAAATGCTTTAGGAGCAAAATATTTTCCAGGCCTAAAGCAGAAATAAGAAATTGACTGCAAATGAGCTGGTGGCACCAAAATGAGTTCAAAGCCAGCCTGGACAGCTTAATGAAAATGTCTCAAAAAGTCAAAGAGAGCTCAGTGGTGGACAGAGCATATGCCAATCCCAAGTACCACACACAGAAAACAAAAAGTCCTAAGCTAGGGAAAGAAGTCATCTCACTGAAAGCTCACAGTCACCATGACACTGAGAGAAATGGGAAATTGAAACAAAAAGTAAGTAGGGTCCACCCAGTATAGTACAGAGCAGGGTCCCACCCAGTTTATCAAAATGTTGAAGTTACATTCATTAGAATTATGTCTTAATCCCCACTGTGGGATTAGGTGGGGATTGGATATGGAGAATCCCACTGTGAGAGTTGGATATGGAGAATCAGAAGAGTAGGGGCTGAGGTGCTACAGTTAGAGAAAATTGGTGACATGAGTCACTGGCTCAGAGAGAGGCTGTAAATAAAGTCTCAGGGACATCAAGGGCAGATGCTAAAATAAAGGTTCAGAAATCATACCATAAATGGCTGTAAAGCTTCATTGTGGAGGCACAGGTTTGTAGTTAGCTAGAGATGATAATGGCTGAATGAAGTATACAAGCAAGGAGAGTTCAAGGCAATGCATCAATCACACTTGGATGGATTCCTGGGGGCATTAGATGTTCAGTGTCTTATTTTTTGGTTGTGAGCCCAGCCTTTAAGAGCTGAGCCATCTCTCCAGCCCAATGTTGAGTATCTTAAATGCCATCTTTTAGTTGGCCATGTAGCTCAGTGGTAGAGCACTTGCAAGGCATACTTGAAGCCTTGAGTTTCACAAATAGCACTACAATAATAACAAGAGTGAATGATAATGAAAGAAAGACAAAAGGGCTGAATACAAGGCAGGCAGCTTGTCAGTTCAGTAGAGAAGATGTATCAGTTTCTTCTTGATTGCTGTCTTCAGACTTTGGAACATTCAGATAAGCCCTCTGCTCTGGTTCTATGTTCAGTAAGCAACCTCCTGATTAACTGGGTTCCACCCCACCCTACTCCCACATGGATCTCCCTCTCAGGGACAATGGGCTGAGTTCTTCTCTCTCGACTTTTACTTCTCAACATTTTTTTTCTAAAGTGGAATGTACTTGATTATTCTCTTACTACAACATTAATATATAATAATTATAGAAGAAATAGACATGCAAAAAAGAGAGCATAAAGATCACAAATAATCCTTCAACCCAGAACAGCTATTGTCAAGAATTTCATATGAGTCCAGACCCTCTTCATGTGGCTATATGCCTACAATACATGCATGTGGGCCTATGCATATTTATTTACCATTTGTATCTAGAACTTATTTTTCTGTGTTTTCTTAAGTAATTTATTTAATTTTATAAATTATATCAGTTCATTATCATTTGTTTTTAATGGTACTGGGCACTGAACCTCATTTACTTATTTATTTTGTTAGGTAATGTATTGCTATATAGTCTAGGTTGTCTTTCAACTTAGTAGTCCATGACAGGCTAAAACTCATGATAATCTTCCTACCTCAGCCTCCTGGGTGCTGAGATTGTAGGTGTGTGTCACTATGCCCAAGTTCGTTGGTTTGTTTGTTTGTTTGTTTGTTTGTTTTTCTAATCATTTAGATAGTAAGGGTTGATGAGATGGCTCAGTGGGTAAAGGTGCTTACTGCCAAGTCTGATGATGTGAGTTCGATCCTTAAAACCCCCAGGTCGAAGAAGAAAACTAACTTCCCTAAGTTGTCCTCTGACTTCCATATATTTGTTGTGGCAAATACAACTCCCAAACCCACATACAAAATAAAAAAAATGAAAAGACAGCCATATTACATACTATTAAAACAGAATTTAGTGTTCTTTCATCATTTTGGTAGCTATTTTTCTAATTTTATCATAAATATAATAATGAATTCTATTTATTATTATTATTAATCTTGTGTGTATGAGTGTGGGCATGTATGTGCCTTGGCATATTTGAATAGGAGAGGAGCAGACCCTGGGTGTCAATCTTCACCATCTCACAAAATTACACTGCAATTACAGTCATATACTACCATGCCCAGATTTCTGTGGATTCTGGCCAGGTCCTTGCATTTTCAAGGTAAGTGCTGTATTCACTGAGCGATCTCCACAGCCCTATATGACCAATTTTAATGGCCATACAGTATTGTGTTCTATGAACCCAGTGTGACTTAGAATCTTATTTTTGAACATCAGGGGCTTATTGTTGAACACTGAGGTTGTCTCCAGTGTTTTCCTATTGCAAATAGTGCCTCAGTCAGCATCCACCCAAGTAGATCATTGTATACATGAGTGATCATTCATTTGAAATAAATTTCCTTGGGCAGAACAGTGAGATCAAACAGTGTGAGCATTTGAAGGGCTGATTGGCCTCCATGCAGGAGATGTCAATCTGCACCCCACCACCTGGAGGAAGAGAGTGCTCATTTGCTTCAGTGCTTGCCCACAGTGGGTGTTTTCAGTCTTTTTAGTCTTTGCCAATCCGTGGGCACAATGATAGGTTATTGTTGCTTTAATTAGCATTTAAAAATGTCCCTGAGATTTATTCATTTGTTTAAGGAATATAATTCAGAACCTGCTGTGTGTCAAACACTGTGTTAGGCATCAGAAATACAATGGGGAAGACAAACAGCCAAAGATGTTGATCTTACAAAGGCTTAATCTAAGGAAAGAGATAGACAGTAATGAAATGATCTCATAAAGAAAGGTCAGACCACACACACACACACACACACACACACACACACACACACGGGGTAGGGGGACAAGTACAAAAAGCTCTCTGAGCATAAAATAAGAGGAGTCAGGCTTCTGGGAAGGCTTCCCTGAGAAAGTGATGATTAAGTTTGTGAGGGGAGAAGAATGAGCATTATCAGGGAAAGCAACAAGGAAAACATTCTACGAGTGAGCAACATGCTCTAAGGCCCACTGATAGGTGGAAACCTGGTGTGCTGAACACAGTGAGCTGAAGGTGAGTTCAGAGATCTGTGCAGCACCAGGACTTCTAGACTTTTACGGCTGCTCAATCATCCTAACAATTTTTGTGTTTATCCTAAATGTCAAAGAAAAGCAGGATAATATCATGATCAGACTTATAGTATGAAATGATCACTATGGCTAAAGTATAGAGGACAGATTAGGGAAAGAGAACATAAGCAGATGAGGAAGAAGGGATATGTAAGAGGTGAGACTAAGTGATGGGGCTTGAACCAGTGTGGTGTTCTTGCAGACGAAAACCAACACACAGACACAGACTCTGGTAGTATTAGGACAGATAAAATGGAGGCAGGAACTGTGTCAAAAGGCTTCCCTAAGAAGCTAATGGTAGCTAATGGTTGCTGGACAGGGGAAATGGTTTTCTTCAGTGGTATAGACATCAGTAGGCTACCCATGCGCTAGTATATAACCCTTACTCATGTTCCTGCAAACAACCCTACTTAAACTCAGTGAGTAGTTGGGTGTGATGAACACACCTTTAATTCCAGCACCAGGGAAGCAGATTCAGGTGGATATTTGTGAGTTAGAGACCAGCCAGTTCTACAGAGTGAGTTCTAGGACAGCCAGGACTATACAGTGAGATGTTGTTTATAAAGAAAAAACAAACAAACAAACAAACAAGAAAACCAAAACTGAAATAAATGCCAAACAAACAGACATGAAAGTATGAGGGGGACTTTAGAAGAAGAAAAGGCTTCTCTAGAAGAAGAAACAGCAGCCAGGTGTGGTGGCACACACCTGTAATCCCAGCACTCAGAGAGGCAGAGGCAGGAGGATCTTGTAAGTTCAAGACCAGCTTTGTCTACAAAGCAAGTCTAGGCCTTGCCAGGGCTATACAGAGAAAAACAAACAAACAAACAAACAACAATAAGAGGAGACAGCTTTGTTGGAGAGGTATGAGAAAGTGGTAGGGGTGAAAATGACACACACACATTTTTTTTAATGAATGAAAAATACATTAGGGGCCAGTAAGATGATTTTCTGGGCAAATGTGTGTGCTGTGCAAGAATGGTGACCTGAATTAAACCCACCAGAACCCATGTAAAAATGTAGAAGGAAAGAACTGACTCCATGAAGTTTTCATCTGACCTCCACTCACATTGAAGAGTTTAATTTAGCCAGAATATAACTACATTTTGAAATAAAGATTTTGATTGGGAACTGAATTCAGGTACCAGGAAATATCACAGAGTGTACACCTGGCAGAAAACAAAGTTAACTCTCTTAGCAACAGCCTGCAGGAAATATAACAGAATAAATGCTTCATAGAAAATAGAGACAAATTCCCTGGCAATAATCAATGGGAATCGGTTGAGAATCGGGTGGGAAAATTCTCCCCAATGTTTCAGATATGGTTTAGAAAAATAGCCATTGTGATTATATGCCTTAGCCATTGTGATTATGTGCCTCAGAAAAGGTAACCCCGCCCTGCTAAACTTCACCCAATTCTGTAACGCCAAGGCTTGTGCCCCCCCCCGCCCCCCCGCTTGCTGCCATGGAAATCCCCTGCTCACAGACTTTCCCTTTAAAAATCTTGTTCACTCAGAGCTCGAGGTCCCACTTCTCTACTGCTGCGCCAGTGAGACTTGGGTCCTGAGTTCGATCGCTCTCGTAATAAAGCTTTCTCGCAATTGCATCCAGTTGTCTCCTGGTGGTCTCTGAGGGTCCCGTGAACCTGGCATAACACCATGATGCCGCCACATACATACTTAACACATCATCATCAATACAATTTAATAAATAGACAAAAATTTAACTCTTCTTTGAGATCTAAAAAAATTCATGTGTATGCCTGTGAGTCTGTGCACCACCCATGTGAGGTGCCCTCAGACGCCAGAAAAGGGTGATGGAATCCCTGCATCTGGTGTTACAGATGGTTGTGAACCCCAGCGTGGGTGCTCAGAATCAAACCTGGGTCCTCTGGAAATCTCTCCAGCCCCCGATGAAATAAAAATTTAAATACAAAATAAACAAACAAAAAAACAAAATCCAATTAATTTTCAGTTGGATGTGCTAGCATGTACCTGCATTCCCAGTATTTGGGAGGCTAAAGAAGGAAGATCGTAAGCTCAAGACTAGACAGGGTAAATATAGTAAAGCATGGTCTCACCATAATCTCTACCCGTTACGACTGCTAAAAACAAAACAAAACAAAACAAAACAAAAAAAAACATTTATTGCCAGCAAGTTTTGACTGATCTCTATTCTGAGTTTCTCTCAGTTTAGCTCAGGTTAGGCTCTCTTCTGCTCAGGCCAAGCACTGTTCATTCCTATGACATACATTCTTTTTTTTTTTCTTGTCTTTTTTCTTTTTTTAATTGTTATTATTAGTTACATTTTATTAACTCTGTATCCCAGCTGTATCCCACTCCCTTATTCCCTCCCAATCCCACCCTCCTTCCCTCAGCTTCTCCCTGCCCCTTTCCAAGTACACAGAATGGGGAGGACCTCCTCCCCTTTCATCTGGCCCTGTTTTATCAGGTATCTTGTTATTAATTACAGTTTATTCACTTTGTATCCCCCCCATAGCTCCCTCCATCTCTCCCCTCCCAATTCCATCTTCCCTCTCCCTTCTCTACCCATGCCCCTCCCCAAGTCCACTGATAGGGAAGGTCTTTCTCCCCTTCCTTCTGATCCTAGTCTATTAGGTCTCATCAGGAGTGGCTGCTTTGTCTTCTTCTGTGGCCTGGCAAAGCTGCTCTCCCCTCAGGGGGAGGTGATCAAAGAGCAGGCCAATCAGTTCATGTCACAGACAGCCCCTGTTCCCATTGCTATGGAACCCACTTGGACACTGAACTGCCATGGGCTGCTTCTGTGCAAGGGTTCTAGGTTCTCTCCATGAATAGTCCTTGGTTGGAGAATCAGTATCAGAAAGACCCCTGTGCCCAGAGTTTTTGGATCTGTTACTCTCCTTGTGGAGCTCCTGTTTATTCTTGCTTTCATGGAGCTTTTATAAAATAGCAACTTTATTAAGATAGAATTCATATACTTCACAATCCACTTTTTAAAAATGTACTACTCAGGGCTGGAGAGATGACTTGTCAGTTAAAAGCTCCAGCTGCTCTTGTAGGGACTCAGGCTCAACTTGCAGCATTTACATGGTGGCTCAGAACTTTCTATAACATCAGCTCCAAGGGCTCTATTGCCTTACCTAGTCTAGCCTTTGTAAGCACCAGGCACAAACATGATGCACTGACATACACACAAGCAAAACACTCATACACATAAAATAAAACAAAAGTTAAATTGCACAACTCAGTGGCTTTTAGTATTTAAGCATGCATGTGTGACTTTGACCATCATTTCTTCTTAGTATTTAAGCATGTATGCATGACTCTCACAATCACCTATTTTTAGAACATTTTTATCACTTAAAAAAAAAAAGCCCTTAACCATCAGAAGTCAACTCCCCATTTCCTTCATGCCCTTCAGCTCTTGGCTATAATTACTAATTACTACAACGAATTTGTAATTAGTGGTTACTAACCCACTGTCTATCTCTGTAGAATTCTCTATTTTGGGCATTTCACAAAATTAGAACCATGCAGTGTTGGGGGTCCTTTTTATTTCTTTTTCAGTTTCTTCATTTAGTATGTCTTCAAGGGACGCCATGTTGTAGTGTATATCAGCACTTCATTCACTGATGGTTGCAGGACATACTGTACTTTGTGGGCATACTATATTTTATTAAAATCATCCATCCATTGATGGAATGTGTTATTTGCATCTTGGCTATTATGATTAATGCTGCCATGATCCCTCGAGTACGAATTTTTTATGACTTTTTGGTATTCTAAATAGTGTATATTTGTTATACATACCAACAGATTATATTTTAATAAGGCATATCGTGTACTTCGCTCATCTAGTCCTTTACTACCCTTTCCTGTCTCCACATTTCCTGCTGGTCATCTTCCTCTTCTCAAGTAGTCATTCTATTTTCATATGATACGTGTGTTTGTGTGTGTGTATGGCTAATGATATGATATTGGGCATCTTGCTGTAGTGGCCACATGCCTATCATCTTTTTTATTCACATATCTTGCTTTAAAATTAGTTATTTGGTTTGTGTATTTGTGGTAATTCTTTATATATTTTAATTCAAATGTCATCAGATATATAGTTTGCAAAAAATGTCCTCTATTCTTTGTCTTTTCAGTTTCTTGTTTGAGATCCATTAGAACACAAAATTTCAAATTTTTTTATGACATTAAATCTATCTGTATTTTAACAATGTTAGACATCATTTTATTGATAAAAATGAAAAGGTGGGTTTGGAGACATAGCTTAGTTGGTAGCATGTTTGTCTGGCATGAATAAAGCCCTGGTTTGTTACCCATAGAGCAGTTGCATTGTTGTACAGTTGTAGTCTGAGCATTCCTGAGTTTGAGACATGAGGATCAAGAGTTCAAGGTCATCCTCAGCTACATATTGAGTTCCAGAATAGCCTGGGACACATGAAACCTGTCTCAAATGGGGGGGGGGGAAACCATTGTTGTCAGGGATCATGCTGTGTTCGTAAATTAATGATCATAAATTCTTCTCTAATGGCCACGTCTAGCACTGATTGGTTAAGTAGTTTTCCAGTAAATATACATGGTATCCCTCTTGTTGGTCTTAAGTCCAATTAGAGAGCAGTTGGTTAATACCAAAGTATGTGTTCCACTAGTTCATCCATCATGCCATGCTGGTCATTGGTGTGATTCATAGACATCATAACATTCTATAAATATTTGTCTTTATAACCACAGGTAAATATAGTCATCCAAGAGACTTCTCTTCAACAGAGACAGTACAGTAAACCACAACCAATCAAAATGCAGAGTTGTTTCTTTTGATATAAAAGTGAAGTAAGTATTTCATCACTTATTGAACATTTTTCTGTTATCTGCAAAACAGGTGAAAAAAATCTACCGCATAAGATATTTGTGAAGAGAAATGAGATGTGTATTTGAAGTGCTTCCAAGAGAACCTAATACACTGTAATCAAGGTTTTTAGCCTATGATGTGGAGGTGGTTGTGTTGCTGGTGGAATGATTACATCTAATGATGCATGATGTGAAACAATCACCTGCCAGTTTTAGATTTTTTTATATATACCAAAATTGTTGGAAATAAACAGACTTCAAGCTCAAAAAAAAAAAAAATGCAGAGTTGTGGAGCCCAGTCCCAATGGATACATTTGTAAAACACTCCCACACCTAATGCTCAGGGAACATTGCAGCAGAAGAAGGGACCAGAATGACTCTAAGAACCAAAGGATCAGGGAGTTTTTAGGGAGTTGGCTGTGAAACCATATCTCCCAGTAACAACAGAAGCTACACACATAAAGTCTCATCAACAAGACCACCCAAACGTGAGCTAAACAAGGATGATACCAAAGATCATGCCAAATTAGACAGGACCTTGTAAAAGGTCCCAACCCTATACAAACAAGCAGGAGAGGTGGTCTCCCCCAGAGAAGAGCACACCAATTGATTTTCCAGTGCCAAAAAGTCAGCCCTGAAAACATACAAACAAGTAACCTTATATGGGCTGAACAGGTTATAGTTATGAATATACATATACACACCTATACAATGTAGTAACAATGAAAAAAGAGACCATGAATTTGAAGGAGAGTGTGGAGGGATATATGAGAGGTTTTAGGGGGAAGAAAGGGAAGGAAGAAATGTTATAATTATCATCTCAAAAATTAAAAAAAATGTTTACAATTACATGTAGGACTGGTGAAAAATATAAGAAACAAATCGTTTTCACTCAGGTATGGTAGCAATCACATTTATTGTAGATAAAAACAGGTATTGTCAAAACAAATAAGAAGACATGCCCCAACAGCTCTATAAAATAGAGGCTTTGTAAGGATTATACTTTATAGTATTATGAGTGAAAAGTAAGAAAATGGAGGGAAACAATGATTACAAGAAACCTAGCATAGCTGTGTGATCAATGTTAAGATGAAGAATAATATTAGAGGCAAAAACAGTTAATAATAAGGAAGGGGTTAATTCATTAAGACATAAAAAAAATAAATATATGTCTATCTGATAAAAGAGTTTACAAGTCCATGCAGCAAAACTTGACAGGGCTAAAAAGAGAACTGCACAAATCCAGGATTGATTTTCAAGCATTAAATAAATCAACCTTGCATCCAATTCCTTGAGAAAATCTCACTTAGTTATATCATTTTTTTTTCTAACTACTTACACGTTGATGTGTTAATATTTTGTTAAATACTATCTGTGCTTTTGGTGTCATATCTAAAAATCCATTGCCTAATACATGATCACAGAGATTTACATTTATGAGTTTTATACCACTAATATTTACTTTTTTGTTGTGTATGTATGTGTGGCATGTATGTGGTATGTGGTTCTGTGTACCTATGTGTTCCATGCAAATGAAAGAAGGGGATGTTAGATATGTTCCTTTATCATTCTACCTAATTCCTTCAAGACAAGAGTCTCTTCTCTGAGTTTTAAACGAGACTGGTCTACAGAGCAAGTTTCAGGAAAGCCAGGGCTACATAGAGTAACCCTAACTTAAAAAACAAAACAAAACAAAAACCAAAAAAGACAGAATATCTCAATGGACTTGATGTTTGGCTGTGTTGGCTACCCAGTGAACTCTGGAGACTCCCCAATGCTGGAGTTACAAACATGTGCAGTTGTGCCTACCTTTTTACATAGAGAGTGTGGATTTGAACTTAGATCTTCATACTTGTACAAGAGCTCTTACCTACTGAGTCATGCCCCCAACATAGTATTTACATTTTAAGTTTAACATTTAAGTCATTTACATTTAATTATTCAGAACATATTTTATCTAGGGTCTGGATAGATGCCTTAGTAGTTAAGAGTACTGGCAATTCTTACAAAGGACCTGGTTCGATTCCAAAAATGCATATGGCAGCTTAGAACTGTCTATAGCTCCAGTTCTAGGAGATCTGACATCCTCTTCTGACCTCCTTGGGTCATTCATATGGTGTGTATACACACATGCAGGCAAAATACTTACATATACAAAATAAAATCAGTACATTTCAAAATTTTAAAAGTTATCACTTTTAAATTTTATGCATGTGTTTGCCTGTGTGTATGTGACCTCTGCCCACAGAAGCCAAAAGAGGGTTTTTGATATCTGAGACTGGGGTTACAGATGGTTGTGAGCCACTGTATGTGTGTGTACTCAGAGTCCACCCCAGGTTTTCTGTAAGAGCAGCAAGTGCTCTTAACTGTTGAGCCATCTCACCAGACCTCTCTGTTTGTTTTTGAGATAGGGTTTCACTGTGTAGCTCAGGATGGCCTCAAATTCACAGCTATCTGCATGTGTCTCAGCCTTATGAGCACTGGGAATATAAGCACAGAGCTCGGTACCAAGTTTGCATTTTGGTACATGAGATGTGATAGGAATATAACTATTCTTTTGCATGTGGCTATACATTTGTCCTAACATAAAATGTTTGAAAGAGTAATTCCCCATTGAATTATCTTGACAACTATTCTGGTTTCTCCCCCAAATCCACATGTTGAGATTATAACCACTAGGTGATAGTATTAAAGGTGGGGTCTTTGAGAGAGAAGCCTTGTCATAGAAGAAATAAGCCTTGTATTACTATGTCATAAGGACATAGCAAGAAGGTGACACCTATGAGCCAAATAGAACCTGCCAGCACCTTGATTGTGGGTTTCCCAGCCTTTTTGAACCAAGAAAGAGAAATTTATGTTGTTTATAAAATGCCTGGCATATGATATTTTGTCAATAGAAACCTAAATGTACAAGACAGCACTCTTGATGATAATCAATTGACTATAAACCAGAGGGTTTATTTTTGTACTCTAATCTATTCAATTGATCTTTATGTCTATTCTTAACCTAGGACCTTTCTGTTTCTTCCCATTCTGTGTGTGTGTGTGTGTGTGTGTGTGTGGTATGTGTGCATGATTTTCATGTGCGTAGGTACACATGTGTGTGCAATGTGAGGGCCCAAGGTTGATGTCAGGAATTATCCTCTATGCTCTTCCACCTTATTCACTAGGGCCTAATCTCTCAGTCAAACTCATAGCTAACACATTTGGAGTGTTCTGCTAGCAAGTTTGCTCTGGGAATCCTTTCTCTGCACCTTTCGTGGCTGAAATCATAGGCTGGCTGCCATGCCCCTAACTGAACATTTGCCTGGCTTTCTGAGGAAGAGGAACGATAGTCTCACATTTTTATTTTTTTTTCTTTTTTTAAATTTATTTTAAAATTTATTTTTAATTAATTAAATCCTACCCTCCCTCCTGCATCTCCTCCCATGTCCTTCCTCCAGTCCACTGGTAGAGGAGGTCTTCCTCCCCTTCACTCTGACTATAGCTTATTATATCTCATCAGGAGTGGCTACATTGTCTTCCTCTGTGCCCTGGAAAGCTGCTTCCCCCCTCAGGGGGAGGTGATCAAAGAGCCAACCACTGAGTTCATGTCACAGACAGTCCCTGTTCCCATTACTAGGGACCCCACTTGGAGATTGAGCTACCATGGGCTACATCTGTGCAGGGGTTCTAAGGGTTCTAGGCTATCTCCATGCATAGCCCTTGGTTGGAGTATCAGTTTCAGAAAAGACTCCTGTGCCCAGAGTTTTTGGCTCTGTTGCTCTCCTAGTGGAGCTCTTATCCCCTCCAGGTCTTCCTATCTCCTCCTTCTTTCATAAGATTCCCTGCACTCTGCCCAAAGTTTGGCTATGAGTCTCAGCATCTGCTCCCATACTCAGATGGGTAGAGTCTTTCAGCGGCCCTCTGTGGTAGGCGCCTGTCCTGTTCCCTGTTCTCTCCCTCTTCCAATGTTCATCCCATTTGCCTTTCTGAGTGAAGACTGATCATCTTATTCAGGGCCCTCCTTCTTGCTAAGCTTCCTTAGGTTTTCAGATTTTGGTATGTTTATCCTATATTATATGTCTAATAGCCACTTATAAGTGAGTATATACCATGTGTGTCTTTCTGCTTTTGAGATACCTCACTCAGGATGATCTTTTCCAGTTCCCACCATTTGCTTGCAAATTTCATGATTTCCTTCTTTTTAATGGCTGAGTAGTATTCCATTATGTAAATGTTCCACAATCTTTGAATCCATTCCTCAGTTGAGGGACATCTGGGTTATTTCCAGATTCTGGCTATTAAGAATAAAGCTGCTAAGAACATGGTTGAGCAAATATACTTGAGCATATTTTCAATATATGCTTAGGAGTGCTATAACTGGATCTTGAGGAAGCCCTATTCCTAATTGTCTGAGAAAGGGCTAGAGGTTTCTCCATCCCTGATCTCAAGCTGTACTACAAAGTAATAGTAATAAAAACTGCATGGTACTAGCATAGAAACAGAATGGTGGAATCGAAATGGAATGGAATCGAAAAGAAGACCCAGAAATAAACCCACACACGTACAGATACTTGATATTTGTCAAAGCCGCCAAAACCATACAGTGGAAAAGAGACGGCATTTTCAACAAATTGTGCTACATGGATGTCTACATGTACAAAAATGCAAATATATCCATATTTATCACTCTGCACAAAACTAATGTCCAGGTGGATCAAAGAACTCAATATAAAACTAGACACACTAAACCTCTAAGAAGAAAAAGTGGGGAAGAGCCTTGAACTCATTGGCACAGGAGACAACATCCTGAATAGAACACCAACAACACAGGCTCTAAGATCAACAATCAATAACTGGGACTTCATGAAACTGAAAAGCCTCTATAAAGCAAAGGACAGCATCATCAAAACAAAATGACTGCCTACAGATTGGGAAAGGATATCCACCAAACCTATATCTGGCAGAGGGCTAATATCCAGAATATATAAAGAACTCAAGAAGTTAAGCAGCAACAAATCAAGTAATCCAATTTAAAAATGAGGTCTAGAGCTAAACAGAAAATTTTCAATAGAGGAATATCGAATGGCAGAGAAACAAAGAAATGCTCAACATCCTTAGTCATCAAGGAAATGCAAATCAAAACGACCCACCCATGAGAATGGCCAAGATAAAAAACTCAAGTGAGAACACATGCTGGAGAGGATGTGGAGAAAGGGGAACTCTCTTCCACTGCTGGTGGGAATGTAAACTGGTACAACCAATTTGGAAATTAGTCTTCATGTTTTTAATGCTTAACCATTGAGCCCTCTTCCTAGCTCCTCACTGTCTTGATTACTGTAACTTTGTGGTAAGTCTCTCTTTCTCTGTGTGTGTGTGTTTGTATGTTTATGACAACATCTCTCTATAGTCCAAGCTACCTCAATCAAGCTTCTTGCCTTGGTTATGATAATTTTTTCCTTCTTTTGGATTGCTTGAGACTGGATCTTGCATGCTGTAACTATATAGCTCAGTCTGGCCACAGACTCACAGCAGTCCTCCTAGTGAGCCAGTCTTTTTCAATTTTATTTCATTATTTTATTTTCATCCCAAGGGTGCCCTGTCCCTACTTTTCTTCCAGTCCCCCTCTCCCTCCATTTCCCTTCCTCTTTTCCTTTCTCCTTAGAAAGGGGGAAGTCCCATCCACCCATATCAGCCCTCCCCACCACATTAAGTAACATCAGGACTGAGTATATCCTCATCCCCTGAGGCCAGGCAGGGCAGTCCTATCAGGAGGAAGTGATCTAGTTAGCCTTTCCTATCTCAACTTCTGTAGTATTAGGATGACAGGCATGTACAGCCACACTTGGTTAACATTTGTGTTTCTTTTTTATGTTTTGCACCTTTGGGAATCAAATCTAGTGTCCTACATATGCTTGGCAAGTGTCCCTCCACTATTCTTCTCCTTTAGTCCCCTCTCCAAACTATTTTCACTCTTCTGGATCCTTGAAATTGCCATATGAATTTTGAGATCAGCTTTCCTATTTCCAGAAATAAAGGTAGCTGTCATTTTGAGATAGATTGTTTTAAAGCTATAGGTTGATCTGGGTATTTTGGACGTTTAAACAACTTTAAGCTTTAATACAAGAAATAATTACAGATACATTTAACCAGAGAAATGCAAGAGTTTGGAGAGATGGCTTAGTTGGTGGAGTGCCTGTCACACAAGCCTAAGGTCTTGAATTCTGATTCCCAGCATCCACATAAAAAGCTATAGTGATGAAGGTACTGTGCATCTGGAACTCCAGCACTCAGGAGGGTAGAGAGGTTTTGAGAGAGGCAGAGACAGACTCCCAAAGCTCATCCAACCACCATCCTAGCCAAACTGATGAGTTTCAGGCCCAGTGTGAGATTTTGTCTAGAAAATAGCAAAGATGAAGAATAGTTGAAGGAAGACACCCAACATTGACTTCAAGCTTTCATTCTTACCCATACTCACATGGACACACATACACACCAAAGTAAATGCAAGATTTATATATTGAAAGTGAAGACCTAGGGTGTGGTTCTGTTGGCAGAGTGTTTGCCTAGCACCAAGGAGGCCCTTTATTTGCTCCCTAGCACAATCCCATTTGGGAAGGACCCATCCTCATGAGCTGAAATGGTGGTCCAAACCTGTAATGCCAGCTACGGGGAGGCAAAGGCAGGAAGAAAAGAAGTTCAAGGTTATCCTTGTGCTATAAAGACAGTTTGAGGTTCAGCTGAGCTTCTTGAAACCTCTCTTTCAAAAAAAAAAAAAAAAAAACAGAAACAAACAAACAAAAACAAAAGCAATTTATAAACATTATCGGTCTACAAAGCGAGTCCATGGCAACCAAGGCTACACAGGAAAAATCATGGAATTCATGATGACCGACTGAAAAACTTTGACTTGGTATCCATCTCTTTCAATTTCTTATTTTTTCTAGAGCAATTTCCCTCCATTTGATCGTTTCTATGATTTTTAAAATTTTCACCAGAGTTGTCCAATAGATAACATTCAGTTGTTTGTATATGGTCATTTATAGTATTTTGTTATAATCATTTTCATTTCTGAGAATCCAGTGCTCTTAACTGAAGGACTATCTTTCCAACCTCCCATTATTTCATTCTTGGTGGTGTGTATATGTGTGTGTTAGTTTGTATAATTGAGCCTGGTGTCCACGGAGGAGGCCTGAAGGAGGTTGTTGGATCCCCAGGAGCTAGAGTTGCAGGTGATTGGGAGTCACTGGCATGGATCCTCAAGAAGAGCAGAATGAGCTTTTAACTGCAGAGCCATGTCTCCAGCCTCTACTGTTGGTTTTTTTTTTTTTTTGACCTTGCTTTTGTTGTCTCGTGCTGTGGGATATTAGGCTATCGATTCGAGAGATTTCTTTCCCTTCTTAATGTAGACATTTACAGCTACATGTTTCCCTCAATGCACAGCTCTAGCTTCACTCCTTAGCTACTGATGGAGTGTGCTATCTTTTCCATTCATCATAAGAATTTTCCTCATTATATTGTCATCTCTTCTTTGGCCCATTGCTGCTAGTGAAACTGGGATGCTGATCTCTTTTCTGGTTACAGATCTGAGGCTTCTGGTTTTTGCATGCAAGGACACTAGTCCCATTCTAGGAGCTAATTATCTCCCAAAAATCCCAACTCCAAATGCTGTCACACTAAGGGTTGGGGTTCAGCATATTAACTTAATAGGGATATAAACATGTAATGTATATTGGTAACTCAATAATTTACTTAATAAATATATAGATGAGGCTGGGGAAGCAGCTGAATTGATTAAGTTCTTGCCTCTATCATTTGTGAAGGCCTGTGTTTGATCCCCAGCACTACACAAGCTGGGCATAGTTGTTCAAGACTGTAATCTCAGCATTTGGGAGATGGAAGCAGGAGGATGATAAGTTCAAATATATATATATATATATATATATATATATATATATATATATATCTGCATTGCAAGTTTAGGGCCAGTCTGAGACACTTGAGAGCCTGTCTTAAAAAGCAAGAAAACAAACAAAACAAAACAAACAAACAAACAAAAAACCCAGTTAACAAAGCTTTAATTATGACAGTGTTGTTCTGAGGATCCTACCAATTTTGGAAGTATTTTATTTTCAGATGACCCTATACTATAGGTTCTCTTCTTATCATTATCTCAATTATATAAGAAAATAAGCTATGGCACAAAGAGGTTTAGCAAAAATTAAGGCCACATAGCTAGCAAGAAACTCTATAAGGCTTAAACCTGAGAGGTCTGGCTTCAGATTCCAATTTTTAAAAAATGCCAAGCCACATCAATAAGTGAATGGATAAATAGGTTCTACTAGCACAAAGAGAAGCCATTAAAATTTCTAAAATGTTCACTTGCTGTTGGTGGAGTATGTGCATCAAAAAGCAGGGAAGATTTTAAAAATGTATTTAAGCCAAGAGAAATTGGGTGAGTCCAGCTGTCATTGCCTCATACCACGAACTTTGCAAATCGAATTTAATACATGATATGGTGACAGAAGCAGCAAAGAACATGCATTTTCTCAGCCCTCAATATTTAGCCCTGACCACCTTATGGGCTGCTTGGAAGAGCTGATACCAGTTATGAAGATATACTGAACTGCAGCCACTAGCCAAGGACTTTGGGGGAATGAATCCTCAAATCCAACTTGCTAGCTCTCCAGTGATTTATGAGATTGTGTTTTCTCATGAAAATGACAATACATCTGAACACACTGAACTTGAAACAACAGGAGACAAACAAGAGCTCTGCTGATTTGTTCAAGGAAATGCAGACTCCAGCTGGCCATGTGGATTAGGCAGATGGCAACTGGGAGTCTCTCATCTCCTATTGAGGACTAACTTGTGCCAGTGCATTCACAGATTTTGGAGAACGCTGTGCCATATTTGGTGTAAAATAAGTCATGATTGCATGAGGAGTCTCTTCCTTGAGTGTAGGCTTCGGGTTTGGGTGGGATGGGAAGGATGAAAAAGAGGGTGTATACCACAGGGTCCTAAGAGCTCAGGCCTGGAGGGAAAAAGTCTCTCTCACCTTAGGCTAGATGTAAAGAGCCAGGAACTCACAAGTTCAAAAGACCAGAGTCATACCAGCAGGAACAAAGCCAGCCTTGAAATTTTCCATGCCCAGCAGAGGTCTGGCACATTTGATTGTTCCAACTTTTGTGTGGCAGCCATGGTACGGTATAGAGGCCCAACTGAGTATAAGTCAGTGATGAAATAGGCAGATGAGGTTCACAGACATTCAAAAATATTTAATTATTTTTAGTTTTTATGTGTATGAGTGTTTTGCTTTTACATATGTATGTGTACCATGTGCAGTCAATATCTGAGAAGGTCAAGAGGAAGGTGTCCAATCGCCTGGCACTGGAGTTATAGATGGTTGTAAGATGTCTGGGAAACAAACCTGGGTCTTCTGGAAGAACAGCAATTACTCTTAACTGCTGTGTCATCTCTTCAGCCCAGATAATTTTAGAAATGTAATATAAATGCTTATTATGGTAGAATTTATAGTCTACACATGTAACCTGTTCATTGATTTTGTTTGTTGCTCAGTTTTATGGTATTGGGAATAAAAGATAGATCCTCATGCATTCTAGGCAAGACTCTACCACTGAGCTATATTCCTAACCTTTGGTGTTTTGAGACAAATTCCTGCTATATATAGCCCAGGTTAGCTTGGAACTCACCATTATCTTGCCTCTGCCTCTCAGGTGCTGGGATGTCAGACATGGATTAATTCACATGTTTTGAAAAATATAAGCAACTGTTTAATAATGAACAAAATACAAGTTTAGAGCCATTTTTATAATTGCTTTAGGACTTACAGACAGTTTATGCATATCCTACCTGACTAAATTATCAAAAACTGCGTCAGAATTTTACAGATGACATCAGGCATGGTAGAACATAAAGTCATCCCAGCACTTGGAAAGTGGAGGTAGTAGGGTCATGAGTTCAAACCAGCCTCAGCTACAGAGCAAGTTGAAGGCCAGCCTGAGCTACCTGAGGCCCTGCCTAACTCTCCCTTACCTCCACCAAAGAATTTTTCATGTGAATATGGCCTAAGCTTTTCAAGATGAATGATAAAGTTCTAAGTAAAGTTAGGGGTCATCCTAATGTCCCTGAATTGTATCTTCCTTCCTTTTCTTTCCCTTTCACCTTCTTTCTGGTTTTATTGAGACAGGGTCTTGTTATGCAGCCCTGGCTGGCTTACAACTCACTCTGTAGAGCAACATAGCCTCATGCTGTGATAATCCTCTTGCCTTCACCTCTCAAATGCTAGAATTATGAGCACATAGCACCAAGTTCAGCTTTCAAATTAAAAGTGAACTTTTCTGTGTTTGTGGGTGTGGCAGGGTGCAGGAACCTTGTGCATCTAGGGAAGGCTCTCTACTACTAAGCTTTATAACTAGACTTCTTTCTTTGTTTTGTTTTGTTTTTTCAAGTTATTTTATGTGGATAGGTTGTTTTGCCTGCGTGCATGTCTGCACAACACATGTGTGCAGTAGCCAGAGAGGACAGAAAAGGGATTTGGATCCCCTGAAACTGTAGTTACAAATAGTTGTGAGGGCCCATGTGGGTCCTTTGTAATAGCAGCAAGTGTTCTCAACTACTGAACCATCTCTATAGTACCCCCTTCGTTTGTTTGTTTATTTGTTTGTTTGTTTTGTTTCATTTTGTTTTCGAGACAGATTTTCTCTGTGTAGCCCTGACTGTCCCGGAACTTGCTCTGTAGACCAGGCTGACATCAAACTCACAGAGCTCTGCCTGCATTGACTTTCCCAAGTGGTGGGATTACAGGTGTGTGCCACCAGGCCCTGTAGTCAGAATTTTAGATATTTTTTTAAAGAAAGAAATATAAGAATATGTTTTCATTCTAATCCCAAGTGTGAGGCTATGGGGCTGCTTTGCAGCAGCTGATTATGATTTGCATCATGGTCTAGTACAGGTGTGATTTTGCCAGCTGCAGATGGTTTCTGTAGTTATGTGATATTTGGAGTTCTAAGGATTTTTCAGAGGATATATAATGCTAGAGCCCCCAGTAGGTGTGTTGCCTGGTGGTTGTGGATTGCTCAAGGTGGTGGTTGCACTTTGTTAAGTAGCAAAAAGATAAAAAAAACACAAGAAGAAATTAGATATCCTGAAGGCAAGATCAAACTTCCCTCAAGGAACTTGATACTCTTAATCAGCAGGAAGTAATCTACTGATAATGTTGCCCCCTTTCTGACCCCTGACTTCAATCAGGGATCTCTTCCCTTTCCTCTCTATCCTTTTTTTCTCTTACCTAGTGTTACAGGGCTGAAAGGGAAGAAGAAAAGTGGTGGAGAAGGGTGGAAGAAAGAAGAACCCACAAAGTAGCTAAAGTCCAGTTACAGTGCCCAGGAGAGGGGCACCTCACTTTCTTAAAATTGTCAAAGCTGAAGTCCCCATCACAAATCTGTCAATGGACATGAATCATTAAGAGATAGGGCCAGGGCTGTTGGAGCTACCACCGGGGCATTAGCCATGAGTTATACTGGGCAGACTGCTCAGACCCTGAACAATCATTTAGCCAATGTAGCTCATGCCTTAGTTGTACATAAAGGAATTAATGCTCAACTAAAAGGAAGCTTGATGGTGTTCAATCAGAGGATTGACCTCGTGCAGGAGCAAATTGATACCCTATGGCAAATCGCTCAACTTGGCTGTCAATGAAAATATGCTGGACTTTGAGTCACTAGCATATAACATGAGAATTTTTCCTGTGCTGCAAATCTGTCTAAACAATTGTCGAGCTATATTTTAGGTAATTGGACTGGAGAATTCGATACTACGATGGAGCAGCTGAGAGTGGCCATTGTCACAGTAAATTCTACCAGAGTGGACGCAGGACTAGCCACAGGATTATCAACATGGATTGCTGCAGCCATGAATCATCTGAAGGAATGGGTGGGCATGGGAGCGTTAGCAGGCCTTCTGGTGTTGGTCTCCTTGGTTTGCCTGTGGTATATATGCAAGATTAGAGTCTCACAACAGTGTGATGCAGCCATGATCATTCAGGCCTTTACAGCCATTGAAGCAGGACATTCTCCCCAAGCATGGTTGGATACCATAAAAAGCTAAAATGATACGCTCAGGATGCGAGGCTAAGCACTGCACTCAGGGTCAGCCGCTTTGAACCCAGAGAAGAGCATGTCTGGTTGCATGCGGGTTGATGCCCCAGCTCCCACCTCTGAGAAAAAGGTATCGGACGGGTCTGATGCTCTTTGGGTGGATGACACCTAAATGAACATCGGTACAAAGTCCCAATTTATTTCTTGTATCAGAGATCAGACCTCTACTCTTGCCTGATGCGTCTAAAACAAAAAGGGGGAACTGTAGAGAGCTGCGGAATGCTATGCCTTAAAGATGGAGCTGGTTTCCGCCTTCCACCTTCCCGATGGTGAGTGCTCTCTGTCAGGAACAACTCCACATTTGGCTAAGGCCGAGGATCTGGCTTGCTTCCATGTATGTGGACCCATCTGCATTGCCCACGTGGCACGCCTGGGTTGGCTACCCAGAGGCTATTTAAGCTGTGGGCTGGCTTTCCCCAGGGTCCGAGGATTGTTCAAGGTTTCTGAATAAACTGCATTGAAAAAAAAAAAAAAGAGAGAGAGAGGGCCAGACTAAATAGCTCCTACTGGCCTAGTTCATTTTGTTAAATACCAGTGTTCTATTCATATTATTGGGTCAATCAATATTGATCAATGACCAACAAAGTAAGCCTGGAAATGTGCCCTTTTGAGTTCATAGAATTGATTAAATTCTTGTATTAAACTATCTTTTATCAACAATTTATTCATATGTATTTATCTGTATTTTTTTATTAGATGACCAGCAACAGCAAAAAATCTGAAAAGTGTGTCTAAACAAACTTTCCTAAAATTTTAGGTATCTTGTTTGGATTTGTTATCAGACCCCTGGCACTTAATTTTTTTAAATAAAATTTCATTGATTCTTTGGAAATTTTGTACAGTGTGTTTTGATAACATTCACCTCCCTTCCCCCATTTCCTCAGTTACACCCCCACTCTCTCTACCCTCCCAACTTTATGCCATGGCAATTTAATTCAATCCATAATTTCTGACATGGGATTTGAGAACTATTATTTTTATTGCTATCACTGCTGAAGGCTGATGGATTCCCTTTGGGAACCAGGAGAGGAGATGGTTTGTAAATATTTTATTATGAATGTTGAGAAGCTTGACCTCTGGTCTCACTTCAGCAGACAGTAACAGGACCTACATTGAGGTAGGCTGGGAAGTCATTTGTAGTGAAGCCCATATCATGCGCAGGAAGCAGCTTTAGCTTTTTGCCAACTTTCCACAAACTGAGTACGTCAAGCCCCCAAGTTCTACAATAAGAAGTGTATTCTCAGGTCATTTTCATAGTGGGAGATGAACCTCCATGTCATGCAGCAGCACAAAGGTAACCTCTTCAAGCACAAAGAGGACCTCTTCAAGGAGCTGGACTGCTGCATACTGTATGAAAGTATGGATGGCATTTACTTATTGTGTCAACTTGACACATGCTAGAGTCATCTGAAAGGAAAGAACCTCAAGTGAGAAAAATAACTCCATAAGATTAGACTGTAGGCAAGCTTGTAGGGCATTTTCTTGATTGGTCCCATTGTGGGTGGACCCGCCACTGGGCTGTTGGTCCTGGGTTCTATAAGAAGACAGTCTGAACAAGCCATAACTAGCAAGCCAGGAAGCAGCACCCCTGTAGGCATAAGATTATTGTATAATTCAAATGCTGATTTATATACCCCGCAGATCTGATTGTAATCCTTGTATTGAGAATCTCCTGTCTCAATGTTGTATAAACCCTGCTCCCAATTGTCTCCTGATATGTCAATAAAGCAGTTTACAGCCCATCAACAAGGAGGGGAGAGAACAGGACTGGACTTCCTGCTAGCCAGTGGAGGAGGAGTTAGAGGAGAAAGTAGGGGATTCAGCCACAGGAGAGGTCCAAGAGACATTAAGACAGAGAAGCTGGAGCAGGTAATCTACAAAGCACAAGTATCCCTGGGATGTGTGCTGGAAGGAAGACAAATTCACTTAGGAGGTTAAGAATAGAATAATAATTGCACAGTTCTTGTGTTGTGAAGCTTGTTTAAGAAATAATATAAAAGAGTCAATTATTTGTGTGATAGTCGGGTTAAGAGAGAAACTAAGAAACAAACACAGTTTTATAACAATAACTTTAACACACCCCTCTATGAGCCTCCGCTTCAGCTTCTGTCTCCACATCAGTTAGCAATCATGACACTACACCCCAGGCAATTCTTCAGTTGAGATTTCTTTTTTTCCCATGTGACTCTAGCTTATGCCAAGTTGACCATAAAAACAAACCAGGACGTCAGTCACCAATTTACCCGAGGTACTTAAAGTGTATTTGCTAGAGAAGATAAAATACCTGATCAGGTGACTGAAATGTAGATTCAACTTTGAAAAGAAGGAAGCAGGCTATTTAGAAGTGCTTTCTGCACCACTGTGATATTTGAAATACTTAGCCAAGGAACTAGGGATGTTTGATTTAATGATTGCCTAATTTGCATGAAGATCTGAGTTCAGTGCCAGCACATTATAAACAGGGCATTTTTACACATATCTGTGTGATCCCAGCACTTTGGAGGTAGAGGCAGGGCAACTAAAAGTGCAAAGTCATTCTCAGTTACATAGAGTTCAGAGTCAGTTGGGAATACATGAGATTCGGGTCGGGGGAGGATATGAAATATTTAGTTAGCCAAATACACACAAATCAAAGCAGTTTACAAAAAAAAAAAAAAAAAAAAAAAAAAAAAAAAAAAAAAAAAAAAAACAACACCAGGGGCAAAAACCTTTGAGCAAAATGGGGATAGATTTGTGCATATAAATATTTCAGTCTCTTTACACAGAATTAACTATAAACAAAATTAATGACTTTAGATGAATATCTACATGGAAATGCACCATAGGACTTAACAAAATAAAGAAGAGAAAGAAAACGATTTCAGTGTAAAGTAGGCAAAAAGCACATACGGGAATTTCAGAAAACAAAGAGCTACAGATGGCCAGTAGCTGAACATCTCAGTCCTTCTTTCTACTGCCAGCTGCGTGTGGTGTGCTTTTACCTGCTTGCCAAGCTCAAGATGTCATACTGATAACTTGAAATGAGTCTCGGTGAGAGTATTTCACCACGGAAATCATCAAGTGACTCAGAGCAGACTTGTTGTTTTTTTCTTAGAGAGTAGGTATTAAATATTTACTGGCTTGCTACTGTGCCTATCATCTGAGACTTTCCCAAGTACACTGAAATGTACTCATGTGTTCTGCCCTCTCTGACCTCTATATATTTCTGCTTTCCTTCACAACTAATTGTACATGTTGAATCCCTTTATTCATTTCCTAGTCATTCTTCAACACACTTTATTAGTTTAGAGGGTACCATTCCATCTCTGAAATAGCTGTTGCTGATCTGAAAGATCTCCAAGAAGCCAGACTTTTATTTTATGGATACATTTTATCTTCATTGACCCCAACCCCCAAACCCCGTGTGTGGTGTGTGTGTGTGTGTGTGTGTGTGTTTCTAGGTGTGAAGCCCAAGGACTCTTTCAGACTAAGAAAGCACTGAGCCACAATCCAGACCTCCTAGGCTTTTTCAGAGCATTCAATTCTATTTACTATTACTTTCTTCTTGAAATTCTCTCATACTTCCTCTTGTATCTCCCTTAATTTCTGGATATAGACTCCAAGGCCTCACACATGCAATTCATTCTATCAGCTTAGCTTTATCTTCAGACCCCATTTCCACTTCTAAGTATGAGTATTTTCCAGAAATTAGTCTTCAGCCTTCTCTACTATCCCCATAGGTAATCTCATCCATTCACATGGGCTTAGCTACAATGCATACACCAATGTTTTCCATATTTATATCTTCCCTCCAAGCTGGAATTTCCTACTTGATGTTATCCCTTCCAGTGTCACAAGAGTCCCTAACCTGACATCTCTGTCTTCCTTAACTGTCCTCATCACCAAACCTGAGTTGATTTTACATTTATTTATTTATTTGTTTGTTTGTTTGTTTTTGAGACAGGGTTTTTCCATGTAGCCCTGTTTAACCTGGAACACACTTTGTAGACCAGGCTGGCCTCAAACTCAGAGATCCACCTGCCTCAGCTTCCTGAGTGCTGGAATTAAAGGTGTGCACCACCACTGCCTGATTTTACTTCCTAAATGTCTTCAAAATGTGTTCTGTTATCTCCACGTCCATCATTCTGTCCCAGCTTCTCTGATCAATCATTCAGCTAGAATACCTCAATAACCTTCCTGCTTGTAGTCTTCTTCCATTTAGTCCATCCCACCTGGAAGTCAATGATGTTCAAAACACGGCTGCTGTCATTTTACTCTTTTTTAAAGCCCTCCTCCCCATAGGTAGGTTCCTGTTGCTTTCAGGGAAGGTCCCCCCCCCCCACTTCAGTCCTAGGGATTAGACCCAGGGTCTCATGTGTGGTAGGCAAGCACTCTATCACTGAATATATGTATATCTCAACTCCACTCCAGAATTTCAGTATGAAAACAATGCAAATCATCCTGAGTGAGGTAACTCAGAAGCAGAAAGACACCCATAGTATATACCCACTTATAAGTGGATATTAGCCATATAATATAGGATAATCATACTAAAAACTATAGTCCTAAAGAAGCTGAACAACAAAGAGGACCCTAGGGAAGATGCTCAATCCTCACTCAGAAAAGCAAACAGGATAGACATCAGAGACATCAGAGGTAGTAGAACACAGGGAGCAAGACTGGAACCTACTACAGAGGGCCTCTGAAAGACTACCCAGAAGGGTATTGAAGCAGATGCTGAGACTCATAGCCAAACTTTGAGCAGAGTGCAGGGAATCTTACGGAACGAAGGGAGAGATAGAAAGAACTTGAGGGGAGAGGAGCTCCACAAGGAGAGCAACAGAGCCAAAACCCTGGGTCCAGGGGGTCCTACAGAGACCAATGCACTAACCAAGGACCATGCATGGAGAGCACCTGGACCCCCTTCTCAAATGTAGCCTATGGGCAGCTCAGTCTCCATGTGTGTTCCCTAGTAAAGGAAGCAGGGACAGTCTCTGGCATGAACTCTGTTGCCTGCTCTTTGATCACCTGCCCCTGGTGGGCCTAGGCCACAGAGGAAGACAATGCAGTCAGTCCTGATGAGATCTCATAGGCTAGGCTCAGATAGTAGGGGAGGAGGACCTCCCCTATCAGTGGATTAGGAGAGGGACATAGTGGGGAAAGAGGGAGGAAGAGTAGGACCGGGAGAAGATGAGGGAGGGGGCTACAGTAAGGATACAAAGAGAATAAATTGTAATAAATATTAATAATAAAGAAAAAAATTTAAAAACTGACCTTACTGGTCCTCCTCTGGTCCCTGCTCTCAGTATAAACAAGGCAAACAGGGAGGCGAACATACCAAGTTCTAGGTTAGGGAGCCAGAAGGGAGTCTCAGAGTGGGAACTGAATGTGTCTAGCTCTGTTGAGCCAAATGGTGATAAAGGAGGGGTAATCATTCTGTCCAGCTACAATTGCCCCTTAGTACTAATTCAGACTACATGGCTGACCTGGAACAGATTTCATAACATCTAGAAGCTAGAACTATACCTGCCCACTCTCCCTTTCCTCCTAGCCAACTGCTATTGGTGGTCCTCTCTCTGAGGTGTTTTCCCATGTCCCCAGCCCTGAAGCCCAGGACTCCCCTTCTCTCTGTCTTGGGATTGGCTCTTTGTTGGCTCCACATGATTGATGGGCTTGGCATGATATGGTTTGCCAGAAGTCCAAGAGGGACACCCCACTTTTCGAAATGATAGGATCTTGGGTCTGTCTCTTGAGGAGGAGACAGCAGAAAAAGAGAAAGAATGTGGGGGGGGGGGGTTCCTCACACAAAGGCCAGGCCTAGGAAGTATGCGGAGGGAACCAAAGTCACCACAAAAGAAGTCCCCTCGTCTTCCATTCCACCTGGCAGTGAATGTTTCTCTCCTCTCTCTCTCTCTCTCTCTCTCTCTCTCTCTCTCTCTCTCTCTCTCTCCTGTTTATGTAACTTATACACCTTGACAGCAAAGACTCTGTGAAATATGTTCCCAGTGCCTAACATGTATTCTATTAGGTGATTCCAGAAAAGAAGAAAGTGGCATAACGAGAAGGTAGCAGGAAGAGCAGCCAAATAGAACTAAGTATTCAGGAGGCAGGGTGACCCTTGTGTTCCATCATTATTCTAGAGACTCAAGGCAGTGGGCTAAACAGAAGGGCCTGGCACAAACAAAGACCACAGGGTGGGTGACAGTATCAAGGAAGAGGAGCAGCTGTAGTTTCTGAGACTCTCATGAACACTAGGAGAACAGATAGGCCCTGGAATTGTATAGCACAAACACATAAAACCAAGGCTAAAATTGAGGAACTGCTTGAAAGCTAGGGCCTCAACTGGATGGGGGTGGGGAATCAGAGGTGCTGGCTGCTTTCAGTCTAGGCTTCTAGTAGGTAGTCTTTGATTATTCCCTGACAAAGGCTAGGGTGTGGTAGACAACAAAGGGCCACGCCAAGCTCTGATATTGGCATGGGATTTCACTGAACACAGACTTGCGGGCTGCTCCCAGGAGGGTTGAGCTGTATGAAGACCATAATGGAGTTGTCGGGTTCCTCAGGAGTGCTGCCAGCCTCTACCCCCAACACACATGTGACTGCCTCACAACACTGGGGGCACTTCAACACAGACACCTATGGATGTGCCACCTATCCCTTGAGGCTATCAGAACCTGAGCAAGATCTCTTAACAATGGTGGACCTCCCAGCCTGGGATAGAGTGTGTAATTCAAATCCCCTGCAATGTCATTGTTCCTTTCTTACTTACATGCTGTCTACTATACAAAGAAAGCTTAGTTCTTCATCCATTTTAGAAACTGCTTGAGTCTGGGCTTGCCAGTCTTTAGTCCTGGTTATATACTCAGGCACAGAGGAGGCAGAAAGGCTGAGAAGAGAAGAGATATCGTAAGTGGTCAGTTGATAAGTTTTGTTTCTCCTCTCTTCCTTCTGATGGGTTGAAAAGATCTCGTTTCGTCACACACACACACACACACACACACACACACACACACTTCAAGGAAAAAAAACAGGTTAGAGGAAGAGACTGGGCAGTTAATTTAGTGGGTAGAGCACTTGCCTACTGTGCAGGAAGCCCTGGTCCTAATTTTCAGCACCACACATCTCAGGTGTGGTATAATCACATCATGCCTCTGCTCTCAGCATGTGAAGTAGAAAGCCAGAGAATTCCATGTTTAAGGTCATTCCAGCTACAAGTCAAATTCAACGCAAGCTTGGGTTAGGTGAAATTCCCAAGGCAAGCTTGGGATGGGTGTGGTTTTGTCTCCATTTTTTTTTTTTGAAAGGAGGAGGAGAAAAAGGAGGTTGGGGAGGCTCTCTATGAAGAGGAATTTGTGAGCTCATAGGCATGACCATGAATGTATGTTCATATGGGGTGCGGTGTCCTTGTGACACCCTAGCTACCAATGCCCAGCCCTAAGCAATGTCTGATAGGCACTCAGTCAATGGCTGCTGAGTAAAGAAATTAAGAGAGGCATGTAAAAACTATTTTTATATTTCTACTTTCCTTAAGGAAAATTGAGCAAGCCACAACTTCCTTAGGGTCCACAGGTGACTGTTGATGGCTGTAAAGCCATAGTCTTCTATCTGGGAGGGGAAATGGCTTCCCTGCTGGATAGGAATGGGTCCTAATTGGAGCCAACATTCATAGTCAAGCTTTTCAGAGATCACTGTGAGTGCTGAGGTGGGGTGCTAATGCCATATAGGATGGGAGGTCATAATAGTGACATGCAGCCAAAAGCTCAGGAAAAACAAAAACAAAAACAAAAACAAAAACAAAAACCTTATCCTGAAATTATCCTGAAACTGAGGCTTTATGAAAGGTCAAAATGAAGGCCAGTGAAATTGGTATCAAGTAAGTAGAGAAGGCTTTAGAATGATATAAGATTAGAAAGTTGGAAGAGAAAGCAAAAACAAAGTAATCAAGATGGCATCAACTGAATTAGAAAGTCGGTTAAAAACTGGAAGCCAGATGGTGGGAAAGAGAGGCAGGCATATCTCTGTGAGTTTGAGGCCAGCCTGGTATATAGAACAAATTCCAAGGTATCGAGAACTACACAGAGAAACCCTGTCTCACAAAAAAAGAAAGAAAGAAGAAAGAAGAAAGAAAGAAAAAAGAAAGAAGAAAGAAAAAAGAAGAAAGAAAGAAAGAGAAAGAAAGAAAAGAAAAGAAAAAGAAAAGAAAAGGAAAAGAAAAGAAAAGAAAAGAAAAGAAAAGAAAAGAAAAGAAAAGATAAAAACAGACCGCTGGCATGTGGCACATGTTATCTGATAAGTTATAAGAAATGCAGTCTGGGATCAAGAATGTAGCTCAGTTGGGAGAGTGCCTGCATAGCATGCACAATGCCCTGGATTCTAGCCCCCAGCATTGCAAAAACCAGGCATGGTGGCATGTACCTGTAAATCTCAACATTTGGAAGGTGAAACAGGAGGATCAGAAGTCCAAGGTCATCGTCTACTTAGTGAATTCAAGGGCAGCCTGGATTACAGGACACCTTATCATTACTAGATAATAATAAGAGTATGAATAAGGAAACTAAGGCCCGAAGAGGTAGCTCAACAGATAAAGGAAGGCTCTTCTAACCCTGAGTTCAATCCTTGGATCCACATAGTAGAAGAAGAGAACCAAGTTTACATTTTGTCCCCTGACTTCCACATGCACACCATGGTATACACACACTACACACATATACACATACATATGTGTGCACGTGTGCATGCATGCAGGCACACACTAACAAATAAAATTTGGAAGAATAAAAAAAAGGAAGGGAGGAAAGAAGGGAAGGAGGAAGGAAGGACTCTAGGTTGTGGGTGTAGTTCAGTGTCTGGATGTAGGACGACTTGGATTTGATTCTTAGGACTGCAAAGAAAAATAGAAAGAAAGAAAGAAAGAAAGAAAGAAAGAAAGAAAGAAAGAAAGAAAGAAAGAAAGAAAGAAAGATAAAGGAAGAGAACATTTAAAAAAGTAAAAAAGTCTAGATCTTAGACACAAGGAGTGGGACAAGACTGGCTATAGAGACTGCAAAGTAAGATGGTACCAGGTTTGGAAAAGCTGTGTTAGCAGTAACAAATTGTTTGTTATTTTATTTTTATTTTTATTTTTTATTTTTTATTTTTTTGCTCCAGAGTAATGGTGCACAGGGCTATGCTGGCTAAGCAGAGAGACCATTCAGTGTCTGGATGTGTGCCTGGCACACATGGGATGCTCACAGAGCAAATGAAAAAATGAAGTTAATGTATAGGATTTTCTTTTTCAATTTTTAAACTGTGAATCTTTCCTAAATCTATGAGAGCTGCTCCTGCTTATCAGCTAGCAAACAACAAAATGAAAGGAGTGGCAAACGAATATTAAACAGACAGTCCCAGCACTGATCATGCTTAATTCAACAGTTTATCTTTTCATGGACATCTGTGCTTGTGGCTATGATTTTATATTGCACATACATAATGGAGACATATTTTCCACTCATAGAAGTATCCTTTTTGTTTTTTTATTATTTTTTATTAATTACGATTTATTCACTTTGTATCCCAGTTGTAGCCCCACCCTTTTTCCCTCCCAGTCATATCCTCCCTCCCTCCCTCTTCTCCTACCATGCCCCTCTCCAAGTCCACTGATAGAGGAGGTCTTCCTCCTCTTCCATCTGACCCTAGCTTATCAGGTCTTATCAGGACTGGCTGCATTGTCTTCCTCTGTGGCCTAGCAAGGCTGCCCCCCCCCAGGGGGAAGTAATCAAATAACCAGCCACTGAGTTCATGTCAGTTCCCCTTACTAGGGAACCCACTTGGAAACTGAGCTGCTATGGGCTACATTTGTTCAGGGGTTCTAGGTTATCTCCATGCATGGCCTTAGGTTGGAATATCAGTCTCAGAAAAGACCCCTGGGCCCAGATATTTTGGTTCTGTTGCTCTTCTTGTAGAACAGCCCTCCCAGCTCTTCCTGTCTCCCCCTTATTTCATAGGATTCCCTGCACTCTGCCCAAAGTTTGGCTATGAGTCTCAGCATCTGCTTTGATACCCTGCAGAGCAGAGTCTTTTAGAGACCCTCTGTGGTAAGTTCTTGTCCTGTTCCCTGTTTTCTTCTTCTTCCAATGTCTATTTCATTTGCCTTTCTGAATGAGGATTGATCATCTTACCCAGGATCTTCTTTCTTGTTTATCTTCTTTAGGTGTACAGATTTTAGTATGTTTATCTTATATTATGTCTAATATCCACTTACAAGTGAGTATATAGCATATCTGTCTTCACAGAAATATTCTTAAGAAAATCATTTTATTTCTTATGGGGTAACTTAACATATCAACTATTACATGGCATTCTTAAAAAACAAAACAAAACACCATGATATCAAGATGCTGTGCTACCTGAGCCTGCTGGAGAGATGGTCCCTTAGATGGTGAAGAGTTGGTGAGGAGTTGGGAGTGAGGAAGTGACCAGAACCTATTTGCAATTTGAAAAGGTCATTCTGGCTTCAGCTAGGAAAAAAGAATTCAGAGCAGAGAGTGATTGAAGGAGTTAGTGACAGGTCTCAGGATGCTATTTGCTGTGGTTGGTCCCATACAAAAACTTACATTGAAATATAATCCATTTTGTGAGGTACTGAGAAAGTGTGAATGTAATTCCAGTCGGTGTTTAGAGATGAGACCTTGAAAGTGATTAGGAGTAGATGACATCATGAATTTGAAGCCCCTATGGCTGTGAACTTTTCATTAGAATATAATACAATTATAACATTGAAATTTTAAAATATTGATTTCATGTATGTGTATGTATCTGTGTGAGTGTATGTCATATGTGTGCAGGGGTCCTCAGAGGCCAGAAGAGTGTTGGATCCCCTGGAATTGGAGATAGAGGCTGTTAAACTTGAGAACAGAACTCAGATCCCCTGAAAGAGCAACGATTGCTCTTTACTATGATCTCTCCATCCTGATCGTGAAATTCTGATCACTCTGTCTCTACTTGAGTGCTGGGATTGTGAGCATGAGCTGTCATGTCTGGCCTATTCATCTTTCTTTCTCTTTCTTTCTTTCTTTCTTTCTTTCTTTCTTTCTTTCTTTCTTTCTTTCTTTCTTTCTTTCTCTCTCTCTCTCTCTCTCTCTCTCTCTCTTTCTTTCTTTTGAGGCAAGGTTTTTCTGTGTAACCTTGGCTCTCCTGTACTCGCTTTATAGACCAGGCTGGCCTCTAATTCACAGAGATATGTCTGCCTCTGCCTCCCTGAGTGCTGGGATTAAAGGTGTGTGCCACCTCATCAGGCTCTATCCATATTTCTTAGTGGGCAATGCTTAATGTGCATTAAAATGGGAAGTGAGGATGCAGAAAAGGCAATAAGCTGGGTACTAAGCTATAGTTAGATAGAAGAAGTAAGATATTATAAGACAGATATGCGGTACATGCCTGTAATCCCAGTGCTTGGAAGTGAAGGCAGGAACATCAGGAGTTTATGATTACCCTTAACTACACAGGAGCAGAAAGACACACATGGTATATACTCACTTATAAGTGAGTACTAGACCTATAAGATACAGTAAACATACTAAAATATGTACAACTAAACAGGCTAAACAAGAAAGAGGACCCGGG
Source organism: Meriones unguiculatus (assembly GCF_030254825.1). Taxonomy (NCBI): domain Eukaryota; kingdom Metazoa; phylum Chordata; class Mammalia; order Rodentia; family Muridae; genus Meriones; species Meriones unguiculatus. The sequence goes on along the minus strand of NC_083369.1, from coordinate 76,561,994 downwards.
GTAAGATGATCAATCTTCACTTAGAAAGACAAAGGGGATGGACATTGGACATAGGAGAAAACAAGTAACAGGACAGAAGCCTACCACAGAGGGCCTCTGAGAGGCTTTACCTAGCAGTGTATCAAAACAGATGCTGAAACTCATAACCAAACCTTCGGCAGAGTGCAGGGAATCATATGAAAGAAGGGGGAGTTAGCATGATAGGAGCTCCACAAGGACCAAATATATCAGGGCACAGGGGTCTTCTATGAGACTGTTTCTCCAACAAAGGACCATGCATGGATAGAACCTAAAACCCCTGCTCTGATGTAGCCCATGGTAGCTCAGTATCCAAGTGGGTTCCCTAGTATGGGGGACAAGGATTATTTCTGACATGAACTCAGTGACTGGCTCATTGATCTCCCCCTCCCCTCTGAGGGAGGAGCAGCCTTGCTAGGCCACAGATAAGGACATTGCAGCAAGTCCTGAAGATACCTGATAGGCTAGGGTCAGATGGAAGGGAAGGAGGACCTCCCCTATCAGTGGACTTGGAAGAGGGCAGGGAGGAGATGAGGGAGGGAGGGTGGGATTGGGAGGGAAAGAGGAAGGGGGCTATGGCTGAGATACAAGTGAATGACCTGTGATGAAAAGAAAAGAAAAGAAAAGAAAAGAAAAGAAAAGAAAAACACAATGACCAAGACAACTTATAAAAGAAAAAAAAATCGGTACAGAGCTAAATGGAAAATTCTCAACAGAGGAATATCAAATGGCAGAAAAACACTTAAGAAAACTGCTGAGCTGGGGAGATGGCTCAGTGGTTAAGAGCACTGGCTGCTCTTCCTGAAGTCCTGAATTCAATTCCCAGCAACCACATGGTGGCTCACAACAATCTCTAATGAGATCTGGTGCCCTCTTCTGATGTGTAGACACATATGCAGGCAGAACACTGTGTACATAATAAATAAATACATCTTTAAAAAAAAAGAAAAAAGAAAGAAAAACACTTGCTCAAGGTCCTTAGTCATCTGGGAATTGCAGATCAAAACGACCCTGAGATTCCATCTGACACCCATCAGAATGGCTAAGATCAAAAGCTCCAGGGACAACACAATCTGAAGAGGTTGTGGAGAAAGGAGAACCCTCCTCCATTGCTGGTGGGAATGTAAACTTGTACAACCACTTTGGAAATCAATCTGGTGCTTTCTCAGACAATTAGAAATAGTGCTACCTCAACATCCAGCTATACTATTTCCAGGCATATATTTGAAAGATGCTCAACCATACAACAAAGACATTTGCTCAACCAAGTTGAGAGCAGCTTTATTAATAATAGCCAGAATCTTGAAACAACCTAGATGTAATTCAACTGAAGAATGGATTCAGAAATGATGGTACATTTACACGATGGAATACTACTTAGCTACTAAAAAAAAAAAAAAGTACATCATGAAATTTGCAGGCAAATGGATGGAACTAGAAAGACCATCCTGAGTGAGGTCAGTTTTTACTAGGTACAGTATTCATCAGCCAGGCTGCATGGAAATTATAGCCTTCTGCAAGGGCTGCTTGAGATGTCCTCCACAAGTTACAGCTCAGTTGTGGGGCTGCAGTGCGGCTCCCCCATTAATGCTTCCTTTCTGAGCTATAATGTGGTGGCGCTGCAGGTGCCTCAACCCCAGCCCTGCCACAACCCCACCCCCAACCCAAGGAGATACCGTGGTTAGTTAGGATGGACTAAAGTAAAGCATTGAGACTCCAGAGGCCAGTGCTCCCATGCAAGCACCGGGGTTCTCAGTGGGAAGCATGCGGGTTATGGGGGATGAGAAAAGAAAGAGGAGAACTGCAGATTTCAGCCTAGGAGCACAGAGGGGGAGGGGCTGGGACACCCTTCCAGCCTCAAGTCTGGGGGCTCAGGGATGTAAGAGAAAACAGGTGTGTGTGTGTGTGTGTGTGTGTGTGTGTGTGTGTGTGTGTGAATTCAGCAGAGGTCGGGAGGTACCACGAAGCCCAGTAGCGGCAGGGAGGTGGGGCAGAGGACGTGGTCACCGAGGGGAGCCCCCGCCCCCTTCCTAGAGGCAGAGGCTAGGGTTGCAGAGAGAACTGGAACTGGGTTCGCCTTAGGGGAAGACAGTGCAGCCAATCGGTCCCCTCCCACACCCTACTCCGAGGGGTTGGGCAATAGAGGAGAGGTTGGGGTTGGAGCAGCAGTGAGGGGGCCCCTCCCCGCATCCCCCCCCCAGACTTGGTCGCGCCCGAAGTGTAACACTTTCTCTTTGTCGGAGGAGCTCCTCTGTTTCCTGTGCAGCAGCTGTAGCAGCCCTGGCGGACGAAGGAGCAGGAGAGATGGCAGCTGCGGATATAGCTCGCCAGGTAGTGAGTGCTTACTCAAGCCCCTGGTCTAGGGGTGAAGGTCGGGGGCTGGGGACGGCCGAACAGACTTGACCACGAGGAGGGCAGTATGGTAACATCCAGAAGCAGAGGCAAAGCAGGACTTTTTGCTCCCGGGGTCAGCGGCTAAGTCCACTATACCCCTAGGGTGTCCTGGAGACCTGTGGTGGCAGGAGGGTGGGGGGCTGTTGGCAAAGCATACTGGCGGGCAGCTGAACTTGCAACGCGGGAGAGGGCTGCAGTGAGCGCCTCCGCCTCCCTTGCTGCAGCTGCGGCCCTGCCGTTGGGGCGTTGCCGAATGAATGGCTGCATGAGTCCAAAGCCCTCCAGATCCCCGTCCCCTTAGCTTGGCAGAGCCCCTATCATAGCTGCCTTCTGGGACTCCAGCTTGTTCAGAAAGAGGGGGCTCGGAGCTAGGACCGAAGGCACAGTGTGGTGAGGGGGGCGGGGAGATGACTGGCTGGAGTAGGGTTTCTCCATATTCATTACATATGTGACTGCATCTGTGTGTATCAATGTGTGGGCATATATGTACATGTGTGCTCTCCTGCCTTCTCTGTGGCAGGGTTATGTGACCCTGAATGAGTTGGCCTGTTTCTATGTGCTCACCTCTATGGTGTGTGTTCCTGTGTTCGAATGTTTCTGTGTCCACTTGTGCCGTGTCCTGCAGGGTCCCATTTGTGAGTGGAAGGGCAGGAAGGGTACCTTACACCCTGGTAGGTGGCTGGCTGCATATTTTGGCACTTTTCTGAATGGTTCTCTGAGGGTCTGTCTTGGGTTCAGTGTACATGGGCTTACATGCTAAAACCTGTGGAGCTGACATCTTTCTCAAAAGACCGAAGAAAACACTGTGAGACTTGAAGAAGCAGTGTTCTCTCTGTTTTGGTGGTGACCAACTCTGTAGAAAAAAAAAAATCATTTTAAAAACTAAAGTTTTCCAGCCTGGGCTGTGCAGAGGAATCATATCTAAGAACTCGAGGCTCCATGTTTGTTCTCGATCAGAAGTTTGGTTACAAAGGAAGATGAAATTTTGGGGGGAACAACCTAGTTCTTCTATTCCACAAGCACACTAAGCTGAAGCAGAATGAGTTAGAAGGCGGCCAAGCATAGCCCACTACCCCAAATACTGCTGGATAAAAAAAAAAAAAAAAGATAACCCTGTAACGTCACATTTATTTAGAGAAATATCCTGTGCAACGTGACTCCAGCGCAAAAGGAGGGAGTGGGAAGCAGCCTCTAGGTATTTGGTGTAATTGCAATTGATATGTTTTCTAAATGTGAATCCAGAATCTGACAACATTTTTCTCTATAGGTAAAGAAATTTATTCCATTTCCTGTCTGGCTTTGGAAAATCATGGTGGTTTATTTGAAACCTAATCTATTCTGTGTACATCACAACACATAGTTTCTTATGCAGTCATGATGTGGAAGGCAGGGGCAGACAGGAGACAGTGCCTGATGATGATGGAATTTGAGAGATTGCTCAAAATTGACACTGTAATTATTTATTGCTTATAGTGTTTTGAGGACAACCAGTGTGTTTTCTTATCTGCATTTTCAAGAAGTCATAGTTTTAGTAGATGAATCAGTTTCCTGGATTGCACTTATTCTATCCTTCATGACCCCCCAAAAAAAACCCAAAACTAAAGATTTCTTTTCTTGTCATAATGAATTTGCATTGACCTGCCTTCATCAGTCTCCCTTGCCTGGATTAGGATTGCAAAATTGATGTTGTATTTCATATGGTTGTTTCACTTTAGGCACAACTAAAGCAATCCTGAGACTACCTTTGTCCTGCAGATTGGGGCAGGGGCTGCAAGGTGTGGTTTGGGGTACCTTGATTGGCTTTCAGTGATTTCAGTTTGCTCTGGCTGCCCTTACCACATTGTATTCTGAAAAAACATAATTGTATGTCAAATTCTGGAGCAGCCCAAGCACTTGAGACTTTGTTATCATGATAAATGGGTTTCTGGGAAAAGTCACCATGCTTCCCTCCCCCGAGCCAGTGAAGCTCTTATTTATGTGTCATTTGTCTCTCTGCTTTCCTTTGTGTCTGCAAGAAGTTGTAATTCACCACGGGAAGCTGGAATTAACTCAAGAGACTTTGGGTGACTGGATGCTTCCGGTTTCTTCAAAGGAATATGTGTCTAAGGCTTGGAAAGAGAAGACCAGAGAGCCAGGCTACGTGTTGCAAGCTTAGAAGTTCTTCTTAGTAAACTCTGAGGCATGGTGCCTTATGACTAGTGTCTTGGTGTATGTGTTTGGGTATCTTCACAGAGTCCCTGGAGGATCACTGTGGTCGAATATTGTTAGTGGTAAAACTGGCACGGGAGTTGTTGAGTAGGGCCTACATTGGAGTATGTCTTCACCTTGGAATTTCGTAATTCAGCTGCATCCCATTTGAACGAACAGCAGAAAAGGATTCTGGATGGCAGCACTGTTTTTTTCCACTGTTGCTTTGAGTACTTGCTTGACTGATGTAAACAATACTATGACCAGCCCTTATCAACTATACCAAAATAACAGTAGACTACATAGTTCATGACTTTCAAGCTTCTATCCTAATTGGAGACACAAATTGTGGAAACAGAGACAATTAAAGAATTAACAAAAGATCTGTGGGGTGCTTCCTACCTGTGAGGTGACCTGAACTGTCATTGTTCTGTGTTTAGAGAGGTTACATAACTGACTCATCTAAGGTTACCTAGGAAGACACAGTGCAGTCTCCAAAAGCTCTATCTCTCAGCTCAATGTTACAGTTTTGGTTCAGACTGTGAGTTTTGTCCTTCGGAAAGCACAGTGTGGTTGAGTCTAGCTTGAACAAATCATACCTACAATGTGAACACTGTTGCTTTTTCCAGATACAGTCTATCAAGCCATTGACCATGAGAAAAGATCTTTCAAGGACTGCAAGACTTGTCATAGTCAGGGTTGGCCTGGAGCAGCTCTGCTAAAGCTGCCATCTGCCATCAAAGAGAAGATTGCTTCTGCATTCTGGTCTTACAATCAGTGACAATTATCCATTCCGTCTTTGTTTTTAGACAGACTTTCACCTGTCAGTGAGACAAGGTTAGCCTGGAACGTCTGTCTTAGATGCTCTGACAGCAGTTACCTCATGGTTTCTGTCTTGAAGCTCCTTCTTAATCCTTAATCAATAAAACTAATAATCATACTCAAAAAATGGGAGGGGAGCAAAACCCCATAGATCTACCTGAATATATATTGCTGGAAAAAGTTTACATGGCACCAAATAGTGAAAAACTGTTGAATCCAAATCAAGGGAATATGGGCAATTATTACACAGTTTCACAATTTTTCTGTGTCTATAAGTGTTGTCAAAAACATTAGAGAAGCTGGATGTGGTGGCTGCATGCTTTTAATCCTAGCACTTAGCTGGCAGAGGCAAGCGAATCTCTATGAATTTGAAGATTTGAGGTCAGCTTGGTGTGCAGAGTGAGCTTTAGGACAGCCAGTGTTATACAGAGAAACCCTGTTATATTTGTGTGTGTGTGTGTGTGTGTGTGTGTGTGTGTGTGTGTGAAAGAGAGAGAGAGAGAGAGAGAGAGAGAGAGAGAGAGAGAGAAAGAAAGAAATATTAGGAGTGTTACAATGCTTACCCTGCATGTATGGCCTCTTCCCTCAAAGGAGTTTCCTCTTTAATGGCAGAGGCAGACACAAATCTTTATCAAATCTTTATGTAGCGCTAGTAAGAGGGCTCAGTGGGTAAAGAACACTTGCCATGAAAGTCTGACATTTCAGTTTGATCCCTAGAATCTACAGATTCAACAAAACCCTCTACCCTCTGAATGAATGCCATGGCATGGAAATGACCCCTCCACATACTTGCACAATGATGAAGTTTTAAAAACTCTCTAATTATCATTATCATAAGTGCTAAAGGGGAGAGCTACTGCCCTTTAATGAGAAGTCATTGCAGCAGAAGTAATTCAGCTATGGTTGAAGGTTGTAAGTGATAGGAGAGGCTTCCTGAGGGCTTCTGGATGGGAAAAGGGTAGGTGTGAAGATGGGTGAGATCACACTTCTGTTACTTGCTTGGGAACAGTTCATTTGTCAATTCACCCACTGCTGTTTTCATTCATTCTTCAACATTTATTTATCGGGCCCTGACTCTGCTAGGTCTTGTGCCAAGTGCTGGGAAGGTAGTGGTGACCAAGGCATGGAGGACTCTGCCCCCTCTCAGAGCTGCCAGATGAGGCAGGAACAAGCCCTGTTTCCTCTTGACATTTTAGATCCACAAAATGTGAGTGTTACTGACATATTTATTACAAAACTTCATTACAGTAGACTAATAGGTCTGCATAATAAAATGAGAATTTGATCTGCAGTCATATGCATAGCGTTTACTTTGTGGAGTGGCTCGTATAAATGTTTCTATTAATTGCTGGCTTTGTTTCCAGTGTGGCACCACACCTTGTGCTTTCACTTGAGCAAAACTACTAGGAAAGCTAGTCTGCTGGAAGAAAAAAAATAGCACTATTAGAAAATTATATAGCACTGACTTCCAGATTTCCTGGGATTTTTGGATTGTCAGAGCCATAACTTAATATTTGCATGGACCCACTGAGAAGGCCTTTATTTTCATATGCACTGAAACTACATACAAGACAGTTGGAGAAAAGAAAGGGGGATAGGGAAAGGAGGAAGGAGGAAGAAGAAAAAAGAAAAACATGCGTAGATATATAAAGTGTAGCTCTCTCAAAATGCTTCCATCTGTACAATTTAATTTTCCCCAACAATGTCCTGAGCAGATACTCCTGCTCTCTTCATTTTATGCCTGCAACAAGCAAAAGACTCGGTCCAAAGTGTTATTGCTGGTCAGTGGATAAAATAATGAAACACCTACCCGATCACACAGAGCCCCTTTTAAAAGCTACTAGTAGCCAGGTGTGATTGCACATGCCTTTAATCCCAGCACTCTAGAGGAAGAGGCAGGCAGATCGCTGTGAGTTCGAGACCAGCAAAGTGAGTCTACAAAGTGAGTCCAGGACAGCCAGGACTACACAGAGAAACCCCATCTTGAAAACCCAAAAATAAATAAAGAAAAAGTATTAGTCTCTCCAAGATGTTTCTAAGAAATTAAAATTCTGCCACGTCCTTATTTCCCCCTCTTCTTGTATCTGCCAACATATCCTCAAAGTGATCAGAGAAAAGTGAACCTAGGGGACATGGAGACTCTGATGTTAAATCCAAGATAGCACAGTCACGGATTGTGTAGGTTTTCTTTTCTTTCTTTTTTCTCTCATTCTCTCTCCATATTGCTTTAAATAAAAATCTTGGAGCCACCAGCCATGTAATGATGGATTATTTTTAAGTAACAACTGGAGGGTGTACAGAATAAATTAGAAACACAAACCCTTCCTCCTCGGTTTGGCAGGAGGCAGCTTCTGCTGTGGGGATTTGAAACCGTGGGTTTCTCGGCTGCCTGCACAGAGGAAGGAGGCCACATGCTCAGGAGGGTGAGAAATAATGTTATCCTCTTCTCCGGTGTCTTCCCACTAGAGGCAGCCATCTGCTGAATTATGCAGCAGGCTCTCAGCTGGCCCTGGAGTTGGGTCATTCCCGTGACCAGGGAAAGATTTCCAGGCTTTCTCAGGGACAAGCCTCGGGGTTCTGGTTCCCCTAGCCATGGCTTTCTCAGACCCCTAATGTGTGCCCTGGTAACAGGAGCAGAGCTCTGCTCTCCCAGCCCTGATGAGGTGCTAGGTAGTGTTTCTTTTCATAGCCGAGGCCCCGAGCTCTGAACACTGGCGCAGAGGCAAAAAACTTTTTTTTCAGATCCCATTAAATGAGACCAGATGGAGGCAGAGGCAAATTCAGGCTCCCCAGAGGGCAGTTGGGCATTCACCCAGAGGCCTATGGGTAAACCTTTTCTGTTTTCTTCTTTTTCTTTTTTCTTAAAAATAAAAACAACAATAACAAAAACAAAAACACATTGGATGTTACGACGACCAGAACACCTAGAAAACTGTTCAAATTAGCTGACTTGAAGGAAATGTATGCGGCTTTTGTGGGAAAGTTGACCCACCCAGAACAAAGGTCACCCCTGGCCTGAAGTGGAGATATTTTACCTAGACAATGGCTCGTTGAGTTAGGTAGACTCATTAGCTCTTGAGTAGAGCGGGGCAGCTGGCCAAGCCTAGGATCAGCCTGGAGTCAAAAGAGAGAGAGGAAAGAAGAAGAGAGAAAAGTAGGAGAGTTGAAGCATAGATCTCAGAGGCACTGGTTGCCTGAGTTGCCGTCTGCTGGCAACTCAGGCAACCAGTTCACTTTCCTTGTCCTTTATCACATATACCTGCATCAGACCAGGAGCCTCATGGCCTGGAAATTCAGTTGCAGGACGAAATACATCTGGTATTTAAGTCAGCTTTTCCATCTGAGAGAAGCAGTCTGCCTGGATCCTAGCATCACCCTCTGCCACTAAATCACTGGATGACTTGGAACAAGTCACTTCCCTGACTCCAGGTCTCCATTTCCCCCTTTGCAAAAAGAGCCCTTGGGTTAGGTGATCTTTAAGGGAGTTTCCAGATCTCAAGTTGTGCTGCCCTTATGTTTCCTTGTTCTCCAGACTCAATTCTGTTAGGGCCTTGCCTGATTCTGCTTCTGAAGTGGCAGAAATGAGTTCCACCCCTTTCCTCCTTCAGCCTTGAGCTGAATGAGATGAGAGCTTTGGAAAAGGAACTTACACTTTTAGCTCAGCAGGGTATCTGTGAGAGAACTAGAAACAACTGCCTTCTGGATATATATTGACATTTTATAAGGATACATGACAACTGAATGTTTGTCTGTGGAATCCCACTTTAAATGCACTATGAGAGCTGGCTACTTAATGGAGTCCTCCTGTGAATCCTTTTATAGAATGAGAAGCCACTTTGGAATTTGGTATTAAAATCTTTGGTATTAAAATGCATTGCATCTATCAGCTTTGCCGAAGACATACTTTCATCCTTGGTTAGTAAAGATGGTCTCCTTTGTGTTTCCTTGAGGTGCCCTAAACTGCTTCCCCGCTGAGGCTTTGGCAAACCTAATTTCTCCTTAGAATGGTTTCCAAATTTCTCTCCTAGCCCAGGACATTATATCTATAGTTTTCTCTTACCCCAACTTAATCAACCCATGAAAACTCCTGGCATTTGATGTGTTGGGTTCATTTTGTTTTTACCTTTTTGTTGTTAAAATTTTTGGACCTTATTAATCTTCTGTAGCTCTCAAGGCTGATGGTATAGTACTTTTCATTCCTTTGACAACATTGAAGGCTGCATATGGGGTTTTATCAGGACTTCTGACATGTTTCAGGACACGTGATTTGTCTTATGGTTTACACAACTCTATAATTATGTTATACTCTTTAATAGTCAGTTATATATTATATGTAGTAATAAATCATAACAAAGGAAAATAAGAATTTATTGTATTGTTGGTAAAACATATGTTTTATATATAATAAAATTACCCACATGCTAACGTCTGTACTTAACCAAACTTGCTGATTGAATGTGTGTGGAGCATTTTCTGGTTGAAGTTGAGGATTTTTTTCTAAAATATCTGAAGCCACTTTCTTGCCTAGGAATGTATCATCATAGAATCTTATTTCAAAACAAAACAAAACATTTTTTCCAGATTATAAAACTGAAGTATGCCTATTTTAGAAAAATAAAAAAACAGAAAGGCTACCCCCAAATTAATCCATTGTACTAGTTTTCTCTCCTCACTATCCACTCCTGTGTATACAGGGGATTTGTTTTGTTTTGTTTCACTTTACATAACAGTTTTTGGCAAGTATTTCATGTCATTATACAATCTTATAAAATATTTTCATTAGTTGCTTGATATTCCATCATATATTGTTGGATGCATAAATTACTTTTGCAAGTTAAGGAGATTTGAGTTTCTCAGTGCCAGAACAATGATGGAGTGATGGAAGGGGTGAAGAATTGGGCTCACCACTAAGCAGTCAACGAGGCTGCTGATGAGAATCTCATTTCAGCATTTGTCTCCTTTGCTAATATTTAAGTGCAAAAGACCAGAGGAGAAAGTTAAGGGACAGCCAAGTCATAGGTTATGAGTTCCCAATGTTATCCCCTTATCCTTCAGGATGACATGTGCTAAATTAGCTACCTTAGGTTTGAATAGAGCCAGGAAATTCTCTATTGACACAGGTGGGCCCTTAGTTCCCAGAGGCCTCACTTAACAACTTGCTTTTTCTGCCAGGGATATTAGAGAAGAGGCAATGGGCAGCAGAGGACAACAGCTGTCTATCGGGTGCTTCTTGGACTCTTCACTTTCCAAAAACAAAACAAAAGAAAACAAAACAAACAACAAAAACAGTAGTGTGAGAAAGAGATACATCTGGAAGAGCCATAATTCATTTTTCTTAGTATGCATCATACGAATATTCAATTAAAAACTGAAACTGGTGTGTCCTCAGGAAGAGGCAGAAGAGAAAAAGAGTGGTGTTTCTGCCTCTGATAAAAAATTGTGATATAACGTATTTCAAAACCACATGTGACTGCACATTAGGTAGCAAACAGGAAATGGAATTGGGGGCAGGGAAATGAGGGCTCTCACAGTTCTCTGGAGCACCTCTTCATTTTGCCTTCCTTTAGCTTCTCTCAGACTATATCCTAACTAATTATCCCTACTGCAAAGCTGAGTGAGCAAGAACTTTCCTTTTCTTACTTAAAAAAAAAAAGATCTGTAAAGTATACAGGTAACACATGAATGAGTTCAACTGCTTTCTCAAAGAATCAAATGCTACGAGAGCTGACAACATCTCTGACTAGGCCCCTATTTCCATTTCCTGTCCTCTGACGTAATTACTGGTATCTTTTGGCTTGGTGCCTTTTCATGCATCTGTCTAGGTATTGTCATATATTTATGTGCATAAACACATATACCACACCTTTTGTACATAGGTGTGCTCATTATGAATATTGTTTTACAACCTGAGTTTTCTGTTTTATACTATGTGTTGCAGGTATTCACATCATTACATACGGCACTGCTCATTCTGGCTGCAGACTTCCAGAATATTCCTGTTTATAATTTATTTTTTGGTTGTCTAGCATTTAAGGAGTTTCTAGCTTTTCATTACTATAAACAATGCTTTAACACAGTTCCTCATACGTGAATCTTTGTACAGCTGTGTGAGGTTCCAGAGAACAGAGTCTAAAGATGTTTCAGTGTCAGATGTGTTAGGCAGGTTGCTAGTTTCATTTCCTCTTCTCCACCTTGAAGTCAAGTGAACATTCAATTAACTGCAATCAGAGTAATTAGGATCTCAATTAATTACACCACCTTAAGAAGGGCTAAAGAGATAAGGCATCAAAGGCTTTGTAAGAGAAAAGGAAAAGACATTTCCAGGGGTTGTCCTGGGGTCAGTGTACATTTAGCTCAGGATTTTGTTCATAATTTGCATGTATGTATTTTACTCTGAACAATGATGATCTTGGTATAAGATTTATCAGAGCAAGACAGCTCTAGACAATTTCCTTAATTAAGAAATATATAAATAAACCACAGAGATTGAGACAAAAAACTGGCTCTTTCAACCCAGTAAATATCAAGAAAAACATACAAACAGGTCCTTTGTTCTGAGTCTCCAGGTTCTCTAGTTAGTTTAGGTAGAATGTACCCTGAGTAAAAGACAAGATTCCAAGTCACTGGTGATGCCACTAAATGCAAATCTATGGCTACTTCTCTGTCATTCTTAGTACTTTATTTTTGCTTCAGATGATAGGAAACTGTTGGGTCTTTTTAAAATTTTCTGATCATTTCCTACTATTGGCAAAATCCCCTTTGATGTCTCATTATTTGTGGGTATTTCTCATATTCATTCTTTAGCTCATCCCCTTACTACATCTAAGAGAGCATTCCATTTTTATATCTCTCACTCCTAAAATTTATCTTAGCCTTAAATGCTCACTACACCTAAAACCTCAAATTGCTAACTACTTATTGACTTTGTTCTTTTAGCTATCTCACCTTGAAATCAAATCTTATACATGTAAGACTCTTCCAAGTCAAAGAAAAAATCAAACATATATTTTTAAATGGTCAAAATCATGACTAGATAACTTACATACACAATACATATACACAGTTGTTTTTGTGTTTGTTTTTGTTTTCTGAGACAAGGCTCCTTTGTGTAGTCTTGGCTGTCCTGGACTTGCTTTGTAGACCAGGTTGGCCTTGAACTCACAGAGATTCACCTGTCTCTGCCTCCCTGAGTGCTGGGATAATAGGCGTGTGCTACTTCACCCGGATCACAGTTGAAATATTTTTAATGTTCATTACTACTAATAAAACACAAATTAAAGAATGTGATACCATTTTCCAATGAGTCAGTTCACAGTAAATAAAAGCCCATGAAACTTCATGGATGCAAAGACACACATAGTAGCAATGGAAACACACATTAGTACTGCCCTCTGTTAAGTGATGTATCAGTGTTTTAAATATGTGAACGGCAAGATGGCTCAGTGGATAAAGGCACCTGCTACCAAGCCTGACACCTTGAATTTGGCTCCCAAAGCCCACACAGAAAGAGAGAATTGACTCTTGCAATTTTTTTCTGACCTCCTCATATGCACTATGTAGATAGATAGATAGATAGATAGATAGATAGATAGATAGATAGATAGATAGATAGATAGATAGATATAAAAGTATGTGGACCCTTTGGTCCAGTAGGCTTCAATTTTAGGAAATAGAGACATTTGCAACCCTAAAGACTGTTGTATTTTTATGTAGAAAACTTGGAAACGCATGCTAAATATCCAACAATAGAAGATATTTTAGGAAAAGGTGACAGATTCCTGCATGAGTATGCTAGATGGCCAGTAAAAGTAATGTTCTGTGGCCTAGAAAGATGGCTCAGTCGGTAAGAGCTCATACAAATCTTGCAGAGGATCTATATTTGATCCCCATTATCCATAGCAGGTGGCTTACAGCTGCTTGGAACTCTAACTTCAACAGATTCACTGTCTTCTCTTGTCTCTGACAGCACTTGCACTCATGTGCACATACTTTTACACAGACAAAGACAAGTGCACATCTTTGAAAATAAAACAGATCTTTAAAAAGACACTGTTCTATAGACATGATTTAGACATATGCTTAATTACTTAGGAAAACATCTGTATTAAGAGTCAGTGTATTAAGTCAGATTGTGGAAAAGGAACAGATAATAGTATCCGTATTTTGTTAAAATAAAGTGTAGTGACCGGCAGGAAAAACATAGACATGTTGATCATCATGGGAGAATGATAATATAATTTCTATGTTTTCTAAAAATTTCTGCTGGATGTGATGGCATAGGCTTAATCTGAGTGCTTGGGAAGTAGAGGCAAAAAAAGATCAACAGTGTAAAAGCATTCCTTGCAATACGTTGAGTTTGAGACAAGCATGGGATACATAAGACCCTTTCTCAAAATGAAAATTTACCAAACACCGTGTTCCCACCATTATCTTCCACTGTAGTATAAAGAGCCCCAAACAGCGAAAGGGTGGGTATAGGCTTTATTCTACAAGCAATGTACTTGAGTGACTTGGGGTATTTTGAGCAGGGAGTGCCATGATATTTAAAAAAAAATTTAGATTTGTTTTATGAGTGTTTTGCATACATGTATGTATACATACAATGTATAGACCTGGTACCTTAGGAGGTCAGAAGAAGTCATCAGATCCCCTGAAACTGCAGTTGGACATAGTTGCGAGTCACCATTTTGAGTGTTGGGAACGGAACCTCTGCAAGAACAGCAAGTGCTCTTAAAATGCTGAGCCATCTCTCCAGCCATACATGCAGGCATTGAAAAGCTCATTCTAGCTATAGAGTACTTGAGTGATTGCCAGAATAAGGAAGTAGGGACAGGATATGAATTCAGTGGTGTTGAAGTGGCAAGGTGACATCCACACATTAAGGTCACCTAACGTCACTTGTGACTCCAAAGTGGGGAACTGGGACTGGCGGTAGAGCTTAGCAGTGGAGTGTGAGGATTAGAGTTATGCAGCACCATGCCCCATTTGTGTGGTGCTGCGGATTGAACCTAGGGCTTTGTGCGTGTTAGGCAAGCCTTCTCCCAACAGAACTACATCCTAGGCCCCGTATTTGATAATTCTTTCTCTTTGGAGTGAACTGTTAAGGTAAGGAGCTCTCTCCACTCTGCTACCTTTAGTTTGCGAATCCATGGACTTTGGGGCACTAAAGTTTCATAGTGCTGAATTTGGAAACAGGAAGAAATGATAAAATATGGCTCTGGAAACCTCAACTGTGAGTCTGTCCCAATTTTGAGGCCTGCTATGTAGGAGGCTCCCTGGAGAGAGCATATTGGCTCAGAAGTCTCTTCTCTGCTTTGCTGAGGGCTGAGAACCAAAGGTGGTAAATTTCCAGCCTACTGTTTGCTTTAAGCAAGAAAAAGAATGGGAAATGGGGAAAGGGAACTGGAAAGGGGTGAAGCAAGTACACAACAATGTGATGCGGATACCTCATGCAATTTCTTTAGGTGAGCAAGGAATGCATCAACCTGACTCAATGATGGCAGTCTGTCAATTGCACTCTTTTGGGAGTTTGCTCAGAGAGATGTGAGGAATAAACATGCCAGATGGTGGTCACCAGCACAATTTCTTGAAAAATCCGATGACACAGATGGGAGCAGGGACCCACACACACTAGGTTAAGGGGTTGTCTGACTACATCATTTGCTGAGCAGCTCCTCCACCATCACATCTCATCCCTTTTGGTGTGACGCCTAGTCTAGCAGCAGGTCTAGTCAACACAGGCGCTGCCTGCTGGCACAACCTGGGATGCTGGTATGGTCCTCCTGGCACAAGCCATGGCCTTTGGGGTTGCTTTTGGCATCTTGCTGGTTATGGAAAGTTTGGTGCAGCCTCACCCCACAGAATCTCTGCCTGTTTCCATAACCCATCATTTCTTGGGACATTCATTTGCTTCCAGCTTCCATTCCCCACCCTTCTCATGACACCCCACCCTCTGTTGTGACCACTGACAGTAAGCATATTTCATGAGCACACGCAGGCCCTTTTCATCCTTTCCCATGGTTCTTTGGAAGTCTGCCTGAGTTGAGACTCTCCTTGTTTTGTAAAACACCATTAACTGTAAGAAGCTTTGACCCTGTGCTTCCCAAGGCTGGGAGTGGCTTGGCTGAACCCTGTGGAGTTAAAGGAACCTGAGGAAGTCTGGAGACAGCTCCCTTCAAGCTAGAGGGAGCTATAAGTGTTTTACTACATGATGGGCGAGTTTGGGGTCCAAAGATAACCTCACAGTATGGTGATAAGGGCAACCGCTATTTGAATGCCTCCCACATGCCAGGCAGTTTGCTATGTGTGTGAGTATTGTCCTATGTAATCTGCACATTAGCTACTAACTCCTGGCTTTGTAATGGGGAGACTGAGAACTTAACTTGTTACCGTGAACTGCAGAGGTTGCCTCTGACTCAGACCTGCCTGATTTAAAAGTCTGTTCTTTAAATTTATTTTTACATTTATTTATTTTTGTGTGTATTTACTTACTTATTCCCTTATTTGTTTGTTTTGTGTATATATGTGCATATGGGGGAGTGCCACATAGTTGTGGAGGAGTGCCACATAATTGTGGAGGTCAGAGGACAACTTTTGGGAATTAATTCTCTCCTCTACCACATGAGTCCCAGATTTTGAACTAAAGTCATCAGGCTTGACAGCAGGTACCTTTACCCACTGAGCCATCTTGCCTGCTTAAATCTGTGAGCTTAGCTTCTTTGCTGTGCCAACTTTGTTCTAGGTCTCTGGAGTGTCCTAGAGAGAAGGTTCACTGCCTTATAAGGGCTTTGGAACATTTGTTGCACGGGCGTGCACACATTCAGATCATTATAGGTACTAATAAACAGACAGGAATCCTCTGGTCACCTCTAAAGTACATCATTTTGTCTCATGTGACAGATGTAGAAGGGAAGTGAGTGTCAGAGAGGTTCCCTGGCCTCTCAGTAATTTAAGTGAGATTTCATCCCAAGTTTGGATGAACTGGATAAGCTGCCCATGTATTTTTTGTGTCTAGAACCACAGTGGTATTTATGACTGAACCTATTGACTACCTGTGTCTAAGCACTCATGAATTCCGTGATGATGGGTCATTATTCTTTGAAGTGTCTGTGTTGTGGGGTGACTGGGGGAAGAAATGACACATTGAGCCTTTGTGGTCGTTACTTCCTGGCACATGATAGAATGCATAGAGACGGAGTATGGAGATCCAAATGGCTTTTAAGCACATTGTCATTTTTCTCCTCTCCCTCCCTCTCCAAATTAGGGCGAAGGTTGCCGAACTGTCCCCCTGGCTGGACATGTGGGGTTTGACAGCTTGCCTGACCAGCTGGTGAATAAGGCAGTCAGCCAGGGCTTCTGCTTCAACATCCTGTGTGTGGGTGAGTATTTCCATGGCAGGAAATTCTATTACAGAATATAGATCCTTAATGGCTAGATGTGGCTTTGCAGGTAATTAGGTTAAATACTGTGTCATTCTCATCTAGTTGCAGGCTTGGGCTACCCCCCAGCCCTCTTCTGCTCTTATTCCTTTGTTTATTTTTGTAAGTGTCCAGCTGCAATTATATTTTTTCCTCTGTTCAGACCAGAATCTGGGCCCACACCTTGGGGAAAAACAGAGCTTTGTGAGACTCAGTGGAAAATTTTGTTAAAGGGGGCTGGCCTACTGGGTAACTGCTGTCAGGTTCTTTTTGACTGCGAAAAATGAGAACCAGGACAGAAGTGGGAGCAAGATAATGGCTGAGGAAATAAAGATGCCTGCCTTCCAGTTGTGGGCAGTCAGCTGGGTCTCTGCAGCTGTCTAGGTTTGGTACATTTGGTGCTTAAGCATAGGAACCCCAAGAGCTATGTGCAAAGATCTTTTATTACCAGATCTGTATCTCTGCCTGGGCTGTATTTTGTTTTGTTTTAAGAGAGAGTCTCATTATGTGGCCTAGGATGACATGGAAATCGACACGTCTCCCAGGCTAGCCTCTAACTCTTGGTATCCGTATCTTAGCCTCTCAAGTACTGGGATTATGGTCATGCACCATCACACCTCTGTGGGAAGGCATTGTTTTAGTGCACTTGCTATGCTAATCATGGCACAAGGAGAGTTTGATGATATTTCTAACGTGAATGAATGAGTTAAGTCCACAGGAGCCATTTATTATACTTCTCAACAGTTTCTCACATTAGTTGTTTGGGCCCCCAGTCTGCAAAGTGAGCCTTGGAAGTAGTGTTTTTATCCTCATGGAGAGGAGAATTGAGGAGGACAAGGGATCTACCTGAGACAACCTAAAAAAAAAAATAATGACAGAGCCAACAACAAAAACAGCAATGCAGGCCGGACTGGCCTCCTATTCTTTTCACTGCCTATACTGCCAGCAACATCCGTTGAGACCATGAAAGTGCTTTAGAAACAACTAAGTACCATCAAACAAGTGGGAGGGACAATGGTACCTTGCCATTCTTTAAGAATGTGTTTTGAAACCTTAAAAGCCCGACATTCACAAACACAGTGGTAACATATAATTTCCATCCCATGGTACAAGAAAGTATACCTGCATATTTTCAGGGGTCCCCCTTCCAGACCTTAATGGTTGTATAAATACCATAATAATGCCAATTTTCACACTGGCTGGAACACAAACACTTCTTCTAATTTCCTTTTCTTATTTTTGTATAGAGCATATGGAGAGCTCATTCACATCATAGATTCAAACTACCACTGAATTAGGCACTTTACAGTTTGATGTATTGGAAAAAATTCTATTGCATGTGGTGGTATAGTTCTGTAATCCCAGCACTTAGCAGGCTGAGACAAGAAGATTGTGAATTTGAGTCTAACCTGAGTTGCATGATGACACCGTGTCTCAATAACTAACTAACTAACTAACTAACTAACTAACTAACTGTCTTCAAATTATTTTGAAGTCATTCATTTTCTTGGGATTTGTTTTTCTTCTCCATCTTTAGGACTTTTTACCGGGTCATTTTCTATACAGAATTCACTGTACTTGTAAGGACAAACAGAGCAATAAGGTTACTTCTAAATATGGATGACAGTCAGTCAGCTAGACTCACTCACTAACAAAAGTGACTCATTCTCCTGTATCAGCTTCAGAGCCTATGAGACAAAAATATGTGCTTCATGGGATTACACATGAGAGGCCGTAAGCATAGAGGTTGCCAAGTCTTTGAATGCTATAACTCTAATGCACAGTCATGTGTAGGTGCTAATTAGGATAGGAATACAAAATAAATGCAAGACAGGATAATCAATCTCAAGAAAAAATGTCATCACATCTAATATTGGCACTACCAAATTTCTGTTTAACTAATAAGATCAATCTTTGGCTAATGGCCAACTTATTTCACACAATATTTGATGACTGAAATATTCCAGTGCACACACATACCAGATTCCCTTGGCATTCTTCCCAGAGTGCCATATGACCTGGGCTGAAGTTGAGATTAAAGCAAAATGACAAAGCCACTGTCAGCAACCTTTCAACCTAGAGCAAGAGACTGGACTGGTAAAGCCCTGTGAGTCAGAATGACACCCGATGGCAAAGTGCAGGGAAATTTGTCACATGAATCTTAAGATTCCCCAGCCCCCCCCCCCAGAAAGAGGGAACTAAGGGCAACTAAGATCAAGAAAAGGTGAGTGGGATAGTCAACTCATGTTCCTACCAGGGTATTGCTCATCTCCTGTACTCCAGCATGCACCTGATGACATGAAGTTGCTGAAAGGCCTGGGGCAGAAAGAGACTCCTGTCTCAGAAGGGACAGGAGGGAAGAAAGGAAGACCTTTTCATCCCCAAGAAGTCGTATATCTTTTCTTTCTCTTTCTACTTGTCAAGTTTCAGGAAATGGCTCTCCTCCTATAATATCCATAGACAGGACCATTAGATAAACCAATCCCTGTACTGGATCCAAAAATGCTTGCAGTGCATTATCCCACTCTTTTGCTAAATTCATGACCTTGCCATTGTTCAGAGAACCCTCGCCTTGCAGCAAGGTCACATGTGGCTCTAGGACTGTCATCTCAGCCCAGCCATAATGCTAGGAACTGTCAATGACTTGGCAGAGTCCGCACTGATGTTGCTGAAGGTGATCTTTGCTCCTGCAGGAATTTTAGTGCTGTGTTCTTATGTCTCATACCTGTATGGGGCTATCAAATTTACCTCCTTGATGACTTTTAGTGTTGAATTATAGCAGTGCTAGACTTGATTATTATTATTGAAGAGCTAGGATAGAATTTTTGTTCACATTATTGTTTATTTTCATGTTGGCCTGCTGATCTTATGCCTATACCCAGCAGAGTAAAAATTGAACATTTATGTATGCCTATGTACACGTGTGTTTGTTGAGGTTGAGAGAGAAAGGAAAGAGATTTTTTTCATGAATCCAGAACCTAATTTATAGTACACTAAATTAACTATACCAATAATTGCTCTCTGTGATTATTATGTTTTCAGCTAAGCACATGGACATAAGTACATTATGACTTCAGTCTGATATATTCTCAGGGTTGACAGTAGTTACCTAGCAAGGTGATTTCCCCTTTCCCTACCCCATCAAAAATCATATCCCTAATCCCTTAGCTTTGGAAATTTGAGGATCCAATGACTGTAAACAGCCACGTAGGAGGTCTCAAAAGAACAGCCTGAGCCAGCAATACCAATGTTCTAGGGCTCAGTGCTTTGTGGGAAAGAACCCCAAAGAGACTTGCCCATCCAAATGTGCTGGCAGCGCTAATGGTCATGAGAAGCACAAAGGCTCATAATGATAATATTTACTTTGAAGCTGCTCAGGATTCCAGGCTCAACTGGGCTCTGTTGAATTTGGAAAACACACTCAACAAGCAGGATTGAGGCTTTATTGTAGGAGGCATGCAAATGGTATCTAGTATCCTATGAAGGTCAGAAGCTAATGTTTACATCCCTCTGCCTCTGGGAAAGGCAGTTGTCAGCAGAAAGTGGCCACAGTGGTTGGTCACTAGCTAGCAAGGCACGATGGGAGAAAATGGGCCACGATTTGGGCATGCACTGATTTCCATGGTGTCATGACTTCCACCACAGCTGATCTGAATCTGTTGTCAGTGTTAGTGCACACTGGCTTGGGAAGAGATGGGGGAAGCTGCCTGGATGGCTGAAACACACCAGTCTGCCAGGCCCCTGCAAGAACAGGAAACAGAAAGGATAAGACTGTACAATCAGGCATGACCTTGTCTTTCTCTGTGGATTCTCCTGGCTAGTTGTAGTTCCTCGAGAGTTTCCTTTTGGACACCTCCCTGTTGAACTCAGCAGCCATTTCTTTTGGCTTGCTCCACCATTTACAACAGAGTGAGACTTCTCTCCAAGCGAATAGGGACTGTGGCTATCTTGCCCTTGCTTTGTCTTCAACCCCTGTAACTATACCTGGCAATTATCAGAGGTTTTGTAAATACTTGAGTGATTAAATGAACAAATACATCATGTTTGTGGACCTCACTGGATTGTATTGGTTTTAAGCATGGGCTACAGAGGTAGCCTTTCTTGGTGAAAATACTGGCTACAAACCAAGCATGCTGGTGATTCCAGCACTTGGGAAGGCAGAGGCAGGTGGATCTCTGTGAGTTCGAGGCCAACCTGATCTACAAAGCAAGTCCAGGACAGCCAAAACTATACAAAGAGACCCTATCTTGAAAAATCAAAACAAAACAAAACAAAAACCCACAAACAAACAACAACAAAGAAAGAAAAAGAAAATACTGGCTATGCTACTTATTAGTTGGTGGCCCTCCTTGGACTGTTACTTCTTATTCACACCCTTAATACTACAATTTGCCCTTAATTTGTAGTTAGGTTAACCAAGTCACTCACTAGCTTCATGAATTTGCAAGTTCCTCCTCCCCTCTATACCTTATTTTCCTCTTCTATCTACTGTATACTGTAGTAGCAAGGGGTTGGCTACATTGTAGTTCAGTAGTAGAGCTCTTTTTTGTTGCTTTTTTATTTTTATTTTTTTTTTTTAGAGGCAGGGTCTCACTCTAGGGCTGGCCTGGAACTCACAAACATCTGCCTGCAACCCTAGTACCTGCCACCTTGCCCAGCCAGAGGTAAAGCTCCTGCTTAACCTGCTCAACTTGAGTCCTCAGGCTCTATTACCAGCACTAAAAATAAAAAGGCATAGTGTCTACTTTATCAGCTTACTGTGAGGAACAAATAAAATCTATGGAAGCTGAGGGTGTGGCTCAGGAGTTGAGAGCTTGCCTCGCATGTATGGGTCCCTGGGTTTCATCCCCAACACTACAGAAAAAAGAAGAAAGTATGTATTTATTCACATCAAGGCCTGGCACAGAGCACATGAATCTGCTACACTTGGGAGGCTGAGGCAGGAGACTTAGAAGTTCAAGTCCTTGTCTTAAAATCAAACCAAAACCAAACCCCAAAATCTTTGCTGTTTCGACGTCAACCTTCTTCCCTTTTTGTAGGAAAAATGGACTAGGACCCAGACTGGAAACAGGGCTCAGATTTTGTCATATGACAATGTAGTGGTAGCATATCTAGGACTTGTCTGTCTGTCTGTCTGTCTTTCTCTCTCTCTCTCTCTTTCTGCTTTTGTTTGTTTGTTTGTTTGTTTGAGACAGGGTTTCTCTGTAGCACTGACTGTCCTGGAACTTGCTTTGTAGACCAGGCTGATCTCAAACTCAAAGATAAATTTGTCTTTCTTATCTTGCAAGGACTTAATTGTCCAAGGAAGCATAGACTGCAGATATTGACATCAACTATAGAAAACGGCTAAATTTTGATTATAGTTGTTTTTAGATCAAGGTGGGAAAGTCACCCAGAACTGTAGTTTGAAGGCAAAAGGCATGTTTCATATAATAAGTTTTAAATTTAAATTATTTTAAAAGAGATTTATTTTATGTGTATGAAAGTTTGCCTATATGTACATATATGTACTGTATGCATGACTGGTGCCTGCAGAGGCCAGAAGACAGTTTCAGTTCCCCTGGAACTGGAGTTACAGTCATCTGTGAGCTGCCATATTAATGCTGGAAACTAAACCCAAGTCAGCTAGCGATTGTAGCCAGTGAGCCATCTCCATCCCCTATGTTATTTTTAAAAATTATTGTTTTCAGTACAATGTCAACAGGAAGCAAAGTGAAAGGTAGAACATGAGTTCAGAGGGTTAGAAACCTCTGTTGTTCGTTGTGACATGTTCTGGAAGGGCTGAGGAGAACAAGAGAAATTGAACAGGAGAAATTGAACCCTTGGGACTCATTGAGTTTCCTGCTAGAAGCCACCTGCCAAGTTCCTACCTTCTTGCTGAGGCATGATGGAATCTGCTGACCTGATCCTAGTCAGGATATGTGTCATATCCCCACACACATTCACTATTGGACCCAAGGCAGCTCTAGGAGGAGACAACATTCTAGTCTCAGGCTGAGTCTGTGCTAGCCATTGAAAGAGGGAGTCCTTTCAGCTCCAGGTCCCATCGTGATGGCAACTGAGAGCAGAAGCACTCGAAAGCCCCCAGAGGAACTGGCTTTATTTTTTGCCACTTTCTAATGCTGTGTTTATTGCAATTCCCTAGACATGGCAAGTTCTTCTCTTCCAGACCTTCATTATTTAACATCTAGTTGCCACAAGCCTTCTGTGCTGGCAGGTATCTGGGTGGTCCGTTTCCTTGATGTCCTTTCCTGCTGCTTGCCCTACCCCACCCAGCCCTCATTTCTACAGCTGTGCAAACTGGGTGGGTCTCTGGCTCTGTAGAGCTGCTACTGAGACTGTCTATGTGAGGCTTTCTTCAGGCACACTCAAGTAGATAGAGGATTCTGAGAATTCTTAGGATGTGGAGGCAGTGAGCCCTTTCTGGAGAGCTGGGGAAACTGGAGCCCTCCACTGTCTAGAAGGCTAGCAACAGGCATATTCAGTAATAATCCCAAGGGACAAAGAGGGAGGAAGTTGAAGAAAATCCATTATATGTACAAAAAAGAAAAGAAAATCCATTATATGTACAAAAAAAAAAAAAAAAAAAACAATGGTTAAAAGGTACTTGAAATAATGGGCATGGTGGCACAAGCCTGTAATCCCAGCACTCAGGGGGGCAGAGGCAGATGGATTGCTCTGAGTTCAAAGCCAGTCTGGTCTACAAAGTGAGTCCAGGACAGCCAAGGCTACACAGAGAAACCCTGTCTTGGGGTCAGGGGGTGGAAAAGAAAAAAAAAAGTTATCTGAAACATGGCTGTCCAGAGAGAAGTCAAGTTAGAGTACTGTACCCACCCTTGCATTCTCACCTCAGAGATTCTGGCCCTGGTGAGTCTCAAGATGTCTTTCAGTAGGGAAATGGGTGCTATGTTCTACTGCATGCCTAAATCTGTCACCTCCTGTGCCAAAGACCCCATTGCACCAGATTTTTTCCTGAGACCTGAATACTTTCTTTAGGGGAGGACAAAGGGGCCTCTTCTTAGACAGTCTTTGTTCCTGATGGATATAGCACACCCCAACTGAAAATACAGTCTGTTTTAGGATTTCTGTAAACCCTGCAGTTCACCTCACTAGTCACACCTAGCTGTGAAATAGGGTTGGGGACCTTGGTAACCATACTAAATTGATGGGGTTTTTTTTTGTTTGTTTGTTTGTTTTTGTTTTGTTTTGTTTTATCTGTTCATAGAAAAACTCATCATTGGTAAAGTTTTGCAGGTCATTGTTTAGGATAAAAGAAGCTTGTGCAAAGCTATACACAGTGAGAAGGTGGGGAGAGAAGAATTTTTAGTTCTCCATTTTGCAGTTTTTTTTGCACTGCCTTGTGTACTGTTGGTCTCAAGGGCATATTTGCCAAGCCAAGAATTACTCAGAGTAAATCTAACACCGAGGAGAAGTCAAAGGTCTTTCCTTGGTTGGGGAGGGGTAGGAAGAAGAGGGACAATGCTACTAAAACAGTAGTGTGGTCTAAGGTACACAAAGAATAGTTCAGGGTCGTTAACTTTGTTTGTCTGAGATGGGGTTTCACTGTGTAGCCTTGACTGTCCTGGACTCACTTTGTAGACAGAGGCTGGCCTTTAACTCACAGAAATCTGCCTGCCTCTGCCTCCCGAGTGCAAGGGATAAAGGGCATGTACCAACCACCATTCCCAGACTGTCATTAACTACTGACTTAAAGACCGCGCTGGTCTGACACTATGTCTCCAGGTTAGACTGACTTTTATGCCTAGGATTTCTGATTCCTTTGGGGTAGGATGAGGAGCCAGATACAATCTGAATCCACAGAAATTAAAAGTGGCTTTAGTGCTGAGCCCAGCTGTGGCTTCATATCAGATTCCTGCCTAACTCCATGTCTCTTGCTTCTCTCCAGTGTGTGACTATGATGTCTCATTTTCCAAAGACCCCTTGGTTCTAGGCAATGGTTTGGTACCCTCTAGTCTCCCAGCAATAACCTCCCCAAACCTTGACCAGTTCACTATCATCCTTCCCCTATTTATCCCCCAAGTGTGAAATTCTAGTGTTTGGATTTATTATTGTCACACAGCCAGCATGTTAGTTAAGCAAACAAATGTCTGTTTGTTTGAATTTTAAGAAGAATAATTTCTGGCTTAAGTTCATTTCCCAGCAGACAAAAAAATGGTTTCACTAAAAGATCATCTAGGCTGGGAGAAGCCAAGGGTAGATACAGTCTCTCCAGTGGGAGATGGCTGTGATATGTGTGGATTGAGCATTATTTAGGCCTGGCAGAACCTGAGGTAGGTGATGAGAGGAGAGGGTGTTAATTTGGCAATTGGTATTTATTTACATGTCCTACTTAGAAAATAAAGAAAAACTAAAGAAAAGGTCAAATATATATATATATATGCCCGCCAGTCAGAGATAAGAATTAGTAAGAGTATATTATATTTCTGTACAGTCTATTTCTAGGAATAGTTATACCTCTCTATCTGTACATATAAAATTTCTTTCTCTGCCTCTAAAAGCAGTATATGTTCAAGGTAAAGCTTCAAAGAACAGGAAAAAAATATGAAGGCTAAACTGGAAGTTAGCCCAATTCTCTAATATTGTGAGCTCTCTGCTGCTGGCAGGTGCGTGCTTTCCCTTTTCATATAATTGGTCGTATATATTCTATGTACTTCTGCAGGACTTCTCATTCAGTGTTTTAATATATACACTTCTCCCTTCACACATTTGTGAAATATGATGCATAATGGCTACATAGTCACTGTATGCTATCTTTTGCTTTTCAGGGGAGACAGGTTTGGGCAAGTCCACCCTCATGGATACCCTGTTCAACACCAACTTTGAGGGGGAGCCAGCCACCCACACACAGCCAGGGGTTCAACTCCGATCCAACACCTATGACCTCCAGGAGAGCAATGTGGGGCTGAAGCTCACAATTGTGAGCACCATGGGCTTTGGGGACCAGATCAACAAGGAGGACAGGTAAGGAAGTCAGCGGGTTGAAAGGTAAACCATGGAAAGGAGCTTACCATGGGAATCTTGGAGAGAACACAGACTCTGGAGCCCATCCTATCTAACTAGAGCGATATGGGTAGGCAACTGGTAAGCATGGCATCATTGCAGGGTCCCTATCTACAAAAACTGTGCCACTCTATCTACTTTGCCAAAGAAGTGTGTCTTTTGTTTGAGACAGGGTTTCTCTGTGTAGCCTTGGCTGTCCTGGACTCACTTCATAGACCAGGTTGGCCTTGAACTCACAGATATCTGCCTGCTTCTGCCTTCTTGAGTACTGGGATTACAAGTGTGTACCGCTGTGATCAGCTAACAGGTATCTTTCTAATACACATGACTGGAGCCTTGATTCTGTTCAGCCTTATGCCAGGCCCTCCTGTACTCTTTGCAACCTAAAAAAGTTTGGCTTAATCTCTGCTCTTGAGGCATTCATGATAAAGGCCTGTCTTAAGCAAATAATTTCCATAGAGGGGAGTATGTTGTGTCAAGGATAATACAAAGAGGTAAAGGGCAGATTGCAATGAGACCACAAGGGCAAGAACAGTCAATTCCATACAAAGAAGGCAGACAGGCCTTCACAGAAGAGCCTTATCTAAGCTAACTCTTGATGGGTTGACAACATAGACAGGTGATTAGAGAGAAAGGCAATCCAGGAAGCAGCCCTATTTTTCAAGGGCAAAGTGATGCAAAGAACTGTTATGGTCTAGGGAAGTGAGCTTGGTGTGTTTCAGTAGAGAGGTAAGCTTCTTGGGAAGCCAATGAAGACCTTCATTTTGGAGGGTCTCATGTGCAGGAGCTCCTTCCACAGCCCCGTAACTATTAGTGATATTGTAGTCTTTTTCTTGGGTTCTCCTTTGACTTCTATAAGCATCTGGCCCCATTAAACTTAGAACTTCCCCTGGGCTAATAGTTGAAGTGAACTAGGGAGAAAATAAAAGAGGTAAATGGGGGTCAGATCCCAGAGAGGTTCATAGAATGTGCAAATATGGAGCCATTCAAAAGTTCTAAGAAGCAGAATGTAGTCTTACTGGCCATCAAGAACAATCCTTTGAGCTACTGTGGAGATACACTGTGAAAGTAAAACCAATCAGGAAACATTAGACCAATGAAATCGAGGCAAGACATAACATAGGAGCTGAGATAAGGAAGAGGGAATGGATTCCATATTGGGTAAGTAAAACTGACAAAACCTAATAAAGATTTGATATGGGGCTGGGAAGGCAGAAGTATCCAGAATAGGGTCCAAATTTCTAGCTTTGGTGAATAGCTCAGTTATGATGGCCTCCTATGAAATATATAAGACAACCAGACTTTAAAATACCAGAAACAAGGTATTCCCATTTGAGCTATGTGTAGAATGTCTAGATGTTTCATAATATCAGCAGCAGGCAGTTGACCATACAGAATTACAAGTCCAGAGACGTTCTAGGCTAGAAACATAGATAAATGATCTGTTCCAACCGTGTACACATGTAAGATTACCTAGCAGTCACCGCAGGAAGCTGTGCTAAACATAGAAACCTCAGGGTGTCAGTGAGGCCAGCAAGTGGAGGAGAGGATTGTAAAAAGAGACCAAGAAGGTTCAAGCAGAGAGGAAGGAGGAGAGCCAGAAAAAGCTGTAGTACGGGGGAGCATGTGAGGGCTGAACGAGACTCTCGGGTGAGGCTGTGATAAAGGCTGGTGTAGGGAAGGAAACGCTGGTAGTACACTCGCAGAAAGGGCCTCTTAACCTTCCTTTCAAAAATCTTCGTGTTGTATGTGT
Organism: Meriones unguiculatus; assembly: GCF_030254825.1. NCBI lineage: Eukaryota > Metazoa > Chordata > Mammalia > Rodentia > Muridae > Meriones > Meriones unguiculatus. The sequence goes on along the minus strand of NC_083369.1, from coordinate 76,534,382 downwards.
TTATGTATACAAGTGTAGGTACACATACTGCAGCGTATGTGCCATGGTACATGTGGAGATCAGAGGACAACCTCTTGGGTGATAGTCATTGCCTTCAACCTTGTTTGGAAGGTTTTGTTTGTTTGTGTCTTCTGTTCTATGCATATGCCAGACTAGCTGGCCAGGAAGTGAATTCTCCTGTCTCAGCCTCCCATCCAATTGTAAGACTGCTTGGATTACAGTTGTGTGCTACTTTCTCCAGTTTTACATGGGTTCTCTTGACCCTCATGTTTGTGTGACAAGTGCTTAACTCACTGAGCCTTCTTCCAGGCCCTTTATTTTTGTTAAGATTTATTTATTATTTATAAAATGTTCTCTCTTCATGTCCACCTACATGCCAGAAGAAGGCACCAGATCTCATTGTAGATGGTTGTGATCCACCATGTGGTTGCTGAAAATTGAATTCAAGACCTCTGGAAGAGCAGCCAGTGCTCTTAACCTCTGAGCCGTTTCTCCAGGCCTTTATTCTATTTTTTTTTTTAAGATTTATTCTGTTTTTAAGCACAGGTACATGTGTATGTGTGTGTATGAGTGGGGCTGTGAGTGTGTGAATATAGGTGCCTGTAGAGGCCACAGGAAGGTAGGACATTCCCTGGAGCTGAATTTACAGACATTTGCTAGCTGCCTGATGGGGTTGCTGGGAATCAAACTTGGATTCTTTGGAAGAGTACAAGTTGTTAACTGCTGAACCATTTCTCCAGCCTCCTGGGTTTGGTGTTGTGTCCTTGGCTGACCTCAAGCTCTCTTTGTAGACAAGGTGGCTTGGATTACAGGTGGGCATCATCACATTCAGCCTCTGTTCTGCATTTTCAGAAAAGTATATACTAATTATCCTCAAGGATTCTCTTGCTTTTTAGGTGGACTGTATCTAAAAATTTCTATTTCTCCCTTGTCATTGTCTATTGCTGCAAAGAGACACCAAAATCAAGACAATTCTTATTTTAAAAAGCACTTAATTGGAGACTTGCTTAGATCTTCAAGGGGTGTGTCCATGACCAGTATAGAGGGTATCAAGATAGCAGGCAGGCAGGCATGGACCTGGAGCAGCAGCTGAGTGCTTGTATCTTATCCACACGCATAAAGCAGAGAACCGTGAGGCTTGGCATGGGCTTTTGAAACCTCAAAGCCCACACCTATAGATACACCTCTTCTAAAAAGGTCACAACTCTTAATGTTTCCCAAACAATTTATGAACTGGGGAACAAGCATTTAAGCAGATGGACCTATAGGACCAATCTCATTCAAACCAGCATAAATTTATCTAAAACAAATTTTACTTCTTCCTTAAAGTCATATTCTTGCCCTTATAGTGAATGAACATATATAGTTTCTTTAAAAATATTTTTAGCCTGGGAGGTAGTGGCACATGCTTTTAATCCCAGGGCTCAAGAGGCAGAGTCTGGTAGATCTCTGTAAGTTTGAGGACAGCCCTGGTTTACATAGTGAATGACTTCCAGGACATCCAGGGCTACACAGAGAAACTCTGTCTCAAAAACTCAAAATTTTTAAAAAAAAAATATTCCTTGAAAATTTTATCTATCTATCTATCTATCTATCTATCTATCTATCTATCTATCTAATATATATCTTCATCATGTCCATCCTCCACTTACTCCTCCCACTCCCACACATCCCTCCCCATGTCCTCCTCCCATCTTTTTCCCCCCTTTATATCACACTGAGTCTGATTGGTACCACCTACATGCATACATCCACTGGGGCATGGACAACTTATCAGCAGCTGAACCCATAAAGAAAATTGGCCCACTCTTTTCTAGCAGCTACCATCTGCCAGTAGCTCCTCAGCTAAGGGAGGGCCCTCATCAACCCTTGCCGTCTATGCTGGAATATTGTTGACTGGCTTGATCTTGTGCAGGTCTTGTCTACACAACAGTAGATGTTTTGGACTTGTGAGACTATGTTGTATCCAGAACACAGCTTTCACAGCATTCCCTGCCATACTCCAGCTTTTACATTCTTCCATCTCTTCTTCTTTGATGGTCCCTGAGCCATTGTTGAAGGCTGATATAGATGTGCCACTTAGGGCTGAGCACTCAGTCTAGCACTATGACCAGTTATGGATCTCTGTATTAACTGCTGCCCACTGCAGAAAGAAACTGCCTGAGCGAGGATGAGGGCGGCACCGATCTATGGGTATAAACATAAATGTTTAGAAGGAGGTTTGACAACAGGACCGCTCAGAAAAATAAAAAATAAAAAAAACACATAGCATGTGTCCCCCAACCTATTAGTGTCCCAGCCATAGGCTTTTGGCCAAGTGTACAGTAAACAGTCATGAATTCCCTCTTATGGATCAGCCTTAAATTCAATAAGAGAGTACACTCATGCGTGCATGTGTGTGTGCATGTGCATGCGTGCGTGTGTGTGAGTGTGTGCGAGTGCACTGGGGATTAAGCCTGAAGCTTTATGCCTTTGAAGATAGAAGATGGTGTCAGATCCCCTGGAATGGGAATTACAGGTGGTTGTGAACTGTACATGGATACTGACACCAAACCCAGATCCTTTGCAAGAGCAGTGATTGTTCTTAACCACTGAGCAATCTCTCCAGCCTTAACTTTTGTTTAAATTGCTTACAAATTAGTAGGCTTCTATAAGGTTTTTCATATATTTTTAGTTTGGATTACCTCACTTCCTCCCTCCTCTCCCCCAACTTTCTACCTTATCCCTGCTTAGACTGTTATCCCCTGGTAGACATATAGTTTTCTAGGAACTGAAACATAGCTTATTTTCTTTCTTTTTTTTTTTTCTTTTTTACATAGTGTGTTTTCTATATGAAACCCTAAAAGAAGACACCTCTTTTTAAAATAATTACATTTACTTACACATTTTACATATTAATTCCTTATTGTGTGTGTATGCATATGCACACATGTGTACTTGTGCCATCACATACAGTAGAGCTCAGAGGTCTACTTTAGAGAGTCAGTTTTGTCCTTCTACCCTGTAGAGACCCTGAGCTTAAACTCACATTTTCAGGCTCTGTAGCAAGTACCTTCATCTGCTGCATCATCTCATTGGCCTCCATCACTCTTTTTTTTTCTTTTTTATTAGATTGCTTACTCTTCTTCTTTTTCATTAGATTGCTTGTTGGGTTGAGTATCCCTTAACACCGGACCCCCATCAATTGAGTCGTTGGGCCACAATCTGAGCATTACTGTGACCTGCATTTTTTCTTTTTGGAAAGTCTTCAATGAAATTTCTTGCAGTCCCTCCAGTTGTAGACATTCGCATATGGACAGCGTCTTGATCATGATGGCTTGAAAATACTAAATCGATACTGCCTCTTAGATGCTAATCTACTTTTGTTTTATTTCTAGGATATTCTTAGGAGTGTTTACGATTATAAAATTGATAGCTGGCCACGGGGCCACGTGCCTGTAATTGTAACACTCGGTAGGCTGATGCAGGAAGTTTGAGTTTCATGCCAGTGTGGGTAACATACTTAGGGGGGTCTTAAAAAAAAAACAAAAAACAACAAAAAAAACCCCACAAAAAACAAAAACAAAAACATAAACCTAACTAACTAAATGAATAAACTAGATGATACATATAGATTTTTAAAAAATCAAATAGTGCAAACCCAAATAGGAAATGATAAAGCTTCCCTGAGATTAGGGTAGGGAACAAGAATGAAGTAAGCTGAAATCTGTAATAAAAAGCGGTTTGTTTTTCTTAATGAAGTACTGGAGCTTCAACCTAGGACCTTTTGCATGCTAGACAAACATGCTAATACTGAGCTATATTCCCCACCATCTTTAAATTATATTTTGAAGCATGGTCTCACTAAGCTGTCTAGGCTAGCTTCCGACTCTCTCTGTCTGTATCACAGACAGGCTTCGACTTCGTGGTCTCCCTTCCTCGTAACCCTCCCTCAGCTTCTTTACTAGCAGGCCTATAGGCCAGTGTCATTGGGCCCTATAAAAAGTGTCAGGGGTCTTTTACCACACATGTGTCAGTGCAGCTGCATTGAAGCAGGTCTTCAGAACACCCTGTACTTTCTGTGGCATATATTTCAACAAGGACAAAACAACCCAAACTGGTGGGACTCACATTTGATGTTACACCCTTGTAATTCCAGGACTTGGTAATGTAAGTGCTCAAGAGGCTAAAGAAGAAAGATCAAGAGTTTGAGGCTATTTTGGGCTACACAGTGAAGCCCTGACTTAAAAAAATATATATTAAAATAGAGACTGTTATAGCTCAGTTGGTAGAGTACTTGCCTAGCATGAAAAAACAAAACAAAACAAAACAAAAAAACACCTGGGTCTGATCATCAGCACTACACCCAGGCATGGTGGCACACACCTGTAATCCCAGCATCAGAAAGGTATAAGCAGGGGAATCTGAAGTTCAATATGATCCTCACTGCATTGTGAATCTATGGCAAGCCTGGGATACTTGAGACCCTGTCAACAGACAAACAAGCAAATGAATTTGCTGTTCATAGTGTTGCATGCCTAGACTCCAGCATATGAGACATAAAGGCAGGAAGATTAGGAATTCAGGGTCAGCTTCAACTACAGAGTGGGTTTGATGCCAGCTTGGTTGCATCATAAGACATCGTCTAAAAATCACACATACACACACACACACAAACACACACAAACAAGACTTGCTGGGCATGATGGTACATGTCTTTAATCCCAGCACTTAGGAGTTAGAGACAGATCTTTGTGAGTTCTAGACCAGCCTGGTTATACTTAGTGAATTCAAACCTAGCTAGGACTACATAGTGATAGTTTGTCTCAGAATAAATACCACCAAAACCAACCAACCAACACATAAAAACCCTGACTACTACTAATAATTGAAAAAAGAAAATAAATGAGTGCTGGATAAAAAAGAACCCAAGAGTGAGAATTTTCAAGACAAGCTAGAGGGAAGAGTAGCTAGAAATCTAAGCTTTGGTCTCAACAGGCCAGGGTTCAGATCTCATATTGCCATTTACTAGACCAAGGACCTTTGGCAAGATAGTTCAATTGTCAATGCATCAGTTTTTAAGTCACCTGTAAAGTGGGTATGAAAACCATAATAATCTTTATGATATCAGGTTATGGTTTAACATGCTTGACATAAATGACAAAAAAAATGCTAAAACCATACCTGGCATAGAGTAACTATCTAGTAAATAGAATGTATTATTATGATCATGATTTTATTGATAAGAATCAAAGGAGTGTAGCATTATGTAGCATTTAAGATGAAATGATAAATGGTATCTAAGAAAAGCAAAATTGAAAAAAAAATCCATCGGGTTTGGCAGCATGAAAATTCTCAATGTGTTTAGGACTGATCATTCCCATAGATTGTAAGGTAGAAATTAGCTTGCCATTCTTACTTGTAAATGGGACATAGGGGCATCAGAACAGGGGGGGAAAGGAACAGAAGAGAAAATTGAGTACAACGTCAGATTCACATTTGCATGGAAATTTCACATCCATAAGTCAGCAGGGACAGAAGTGGTGCCGGGGAAAATAGGCCATCCATTTAGAAAAACATAAAATGAGACCCTCTCACACTAACACTGCTTATCGAAATAGATTCCTGTTGGACTAAAAACAAAATCTAAAAATATAAAGAGAAAATGTGGGAGATTATTTTTATAACTTTGGGGGTAGAGAAGGCTTTTTGAGTTGTGAAACAAAGTCTAAAAATCAAAGAAGAAAAGAGTGTTAGGTCTAAGTTAATTACAGGAAAAGTAGTTTGAGGCTTAAGCAATGATTTCATGGTTAAGAGCACATACTGCTCTTCTAGAGGACCTGAGTTTGATTCTCTGCACCCACAGCAGGTGGCTCATAACTACTGTAACTCCATTTCCAAAGGATCTGATGCCTCTGTGGCAGACACTTGCACTCACATGCACACACCCAAACACGTACATGTAAATAAAAATGATAAAAATAAAACATTTTAGAAGGATTTTATGATTCAAAGTGTAAAATACCATAAAGCAAAAGGGAAAACAAGCTACAGATGGGGCAAAAATATTTGTAATTTATACAATAGAAAATGATTTTAAATGCAAGGAGGCCTTCTGTAATTCCATGAGAGATAAATAATTGACTGGAAAGAGAAATACAAATGGAACAATCAACATTATGAAATGGTGCTCATTCAGCTTCCCCAGCAATTAGGGAAATGGAAAATAAAACAATGATTTATTTTCACTCTCAGATTTGCAAAAATGAAAAATGGTAAACTAGCCACTAATTACCAGAGAATTTCATTCATGTGGGTGTGTGAATTGATACAGATTTTTTATTTTTATTTTTTTTTTGGAGGGCTAATTTGGCAGCATCCATTAAATTCTTGAATATGAATGATTCATGACCTGGAAGTTCCACTTTCCTTTAGGTTGCCCAGAAAACAGATGCACATGCTTACAGGAAACAATAGTGCTCACTGCAGCACTGGCTATCAAATTAAAAATCTTTAACCTGCCTATGTGTCCATCAGTAGAGCAGTGACATTAGCTATAATGGGACCATACCATGGGATTGTATTTGCAGTTTATATTCACACGGATTCAGCTCAGATCATGTTGTTACAAAAATGAGAAGTTGTGTCATAGTGCCATTTATGAAAATTCCCCCTCCCTAACACAATGAATTACCCTCTCTATATCTGCATATAAATATATAGGAAAGCTCTGGAACAATATTCAGCAGACAGAAAACAGTGATTACTGATAAGACAGGAAGAATGCATTTATAGATTGTGTGATTGAAAGGAAATTTAAAGGATGCTGTTTTTAAAAAGGAAATAGATAAAGTAGGTATATACAGTGGGTTTAAAAAGCTGGGAAAAGAGATAAGGCAGTGTGGGAAGAGAGATAAGGAGGGCAGGGGCAGTTGTAGAGAATGGGATAAATGATGAATGCTTAAACAGGAACAGAAAGTTATAGGCTGTGGAATAGGAGTAGACTTGAGAGAATCCACAAAACTTAGCATCTAAGTGGGTACAAAGGATCTTATTCAGTTTATCAACTGTTAAATGTCTATAGTGTGCCAGTAACAGTATATGAGAGGCTAGTGTCACTAAGAAACATTGTGTTTATTTCTTTATTTATCCATTTATCCATTTATCTATCTATCTATCTATTTATTTATTTATTTATTATTTATTGTGTGCACATGTGAGGACAGTATTATGTGACAAGTGTAAAGTGGGGAGACATGGCACAAATCTCTACTTACCCCAGATAGGGAGCCCACAACAGACAAAGTACAGATACCAGCGAAGTCCATTTTGGTGAACCAATGAGTTTTATTGGGGTTGCTTGCAGAGTACAGGTAAGGAGTTACTTAGAGCAGTAAAAATGATTCAAAGACAGCTGTGTTGCCAAGGTCTACCTCAGCATAGGTGAGAGCTCATAAATCTGGGAACTTGGAGCACACTGCACAGCCTGCCAGCAACTCAACAGGTTGGAGAGTGTCCTTTCCAAGTGGCTCAATTGGTCTAAAATTTGCTTAGCCTGTTTCTGCTTCTTCCATGCAGCTAGTTTGGTCTGAAAGTATTCTTTGAAGCTTGGCTTGTTCCAGTGTCTACTTTGCAGATTGGCTTGATTGAGAGAAACAATTAGCAGTCTTTATTGCCTGGTCTTGGAAGTGAGGAGTCAAAGTGAGTCTGGTCAGTTTCAGGGACTTCCTGAAGCCATTTTGAGTTGTTTACCTTCTGGTTTAAGTAACTTCTCTGCAGTTATGGTGTGTTTCTGTCTCGGAGGAAACCACTATACAATAGCAGCTGTGTTAGTGAATTCATGTCAGGATATATGTCTGTAGGTCAGAGGACAACCTGTGGGAGTTGTTTCTCTCTATCCACCATGTGGGTCCAGGGCATCGAACTCAGCTGGTCAGGCTCAGCAGCAAGTGCTGAGACCCTCTGACCCATTCTGCCAGCCTACTACTAAAATATAAAGCACAGCGTTTGGTTAAGGAGCTTTCATTTCAATGGAGGGGACTGATGTGTATGCGGATTCTGCTCAATGGGATTAAGTACAGTATTAGAGATGTGAGGGGTTCAGAGTAAGGAAACAAAGAGGATAACTAGTGACCAGGCCTTACTGTGAGAATCCAGACTGTAGACTGATAAGAGGGACAAGCAGGTGGTCAAGAAAGGCTGGGCTAAGTCTTGAAGTCATCAAGGATAAGTACAAGTTAGCTACCCTGAATACAGTTGGCATTCAGTATGTGTTTGATGAATGACTGCATGAGCTATAAATTGGTAGGGAAAATAAAGATAATGCCCATAAGTTTTCATCACTTAATGACAAAAGTGCCCGTTAGATATATTAACTAGGATACTGACATGGTGTAAAAAAAAAAAAAAAAAAAAAAAAGGCTATGATGAGTTGAAAGTGAATTAGTGAATTAGAATTTCCTTCAAAAAACTAAACAGATTGTTCTTTCAAGAAACTTCTATTTGAATCTTGGCATGGTGGTGCATGGCAGTAATCTTAGCATTTAGTAGATAAAGGTAGGGTCATAGGGCTGGAAACAATTAGAGTCCATACTGCATTTCTGGAAAGCAGAGTTAAATCCCATCACATATGTCAGATAGCCCATAACCATCTGTAACTATAGCTCCAGAGGATCTGATACTTCTAGTCTATCCAGACATCCATACTCATCAGCACATATCACCCCTACATATACACATGATTAAAAATAAAATGAAGGAGCTGGAGAGATGGCTCAGAGGTTAAGAGCACAGGCTGTTCTTCCAAAGGTCCTGAGTTCAATTCCCAGCAACTGCATGGTGGCTCATAACCATCTATAACGAGGTCTGGTACTCTCTTCTGGCATGAAGGCACACATGCAGGTAGAATACGGTATAAATGATAAATAAAATATATCTTTAAAAAAATAAAATGAAGAAGGATATTGGAGAGATGGCTTAGCAGTTAAGAGCACTGAATACTCTCCCAGGGGACCTAGGTTCAATTAGAAGCACCCACATAGCAACCCATAACCATCTGTAACCAGTACAAGGAGTATCTGACACCTTCTTCTGGCCTACATGGGTACTGCATCCACATGGTACACATGTGAATGCAGGTTAAACACCCATGTACATTTAAAAACACATAAATATATATTTTTAATTTTTTATACAATACATTTTGATCATAGTCTTTTCCTTTCAAAAGTCTTCACAGATCTTGCCCACTTCCTTACCCACTCAACTCCATGTTCTTTCTCTCCAAAGAGAGAAAAAAAAAAACCAAGAACATAAAATAAACAAAAGAAACCCCAAAGAGAAAAGAAAACATCACCAAACCATAACAAAAAACCACACAAAAAAATATGAAGTCTGTTTTGTGTTGATCAACGACTCCTTCTGAGCATGGGCCTGCCTTGGTGTATGGTTGATCTAGCCACTGTCAATCTATTGGAGAAAACTGATTTTCCCTCTCTCAGCTGGTATCAATTACAAATAGCTTTTGGTTAGGGGTGGAAGTTTGCAGGCACTCGGTCTTCTCTATGCTGGGGTTTTGTTTGGCTCGAAGTTGTGCAGGTCTTGTGGTTGCTGTTACAGTCTCTGTGGGCTCATATGTGCATCAGCCCTATTGTGTCCAAAAGATGTTCTTTCCATGAAGTCATTCACCACCTTAGGCTTTTAAAATCTTTCCATCTCTTCTTCTACACAGATCCCTGAGCCTAGAAGGGAAGGACTTGATAACAATATCCCATTTATGTTTGAATGATCCAAGGTCTCTCACTGTTTATGTTGTCCAGTTGTAGGTCTCTGTGTTAATAACCATGTACTGCAAAAAAAAAAAAAAAAGTTCAAGGTCATTCTCTGCTACATAGTGTGTTTGAGGCCAGCTTGGGCTATATGAGACCCTTTCTTTAAAAAAACCTGAGAAAGAAAGAAAAAAAAAAAGAGCCATCTATCCAGTTATTATTTATTGGGCACATGTGCTAGGTACAGATTCCAAATGTGACAGCTTAAGGAAGGGAAGGCACAAGAACATGGTTGGAGAAGTTCATAGTTGAGGAGGATTGGGTTGGGTTAAGAAAAGTTCTCTTTTGAGATGATAGAAGACTTAAGTATGCTCATAGGTTGAAGGGAAAGAGTCAGTAGAAAGAGAGGAGATGGAGCAAGGATTGCAAAGCGTCCTCAAGGGATGAGAACATGTGCATAGGGATAACAAGCCTTGAAAAGATGAGAGATACTTCATTCTTAGACTAGAAGGAAGCAGAAGGGTGGGTCCATTTTTAAAGCACAGGGCGTGAGATTGTATGAGTTTTGCAGCCTCAGGATTGCTGGCAAAGTAAGCTGTCAGACTATCATGTGAGTGACAGGGTCAGGAATCATATTGGAGCTTGAGAAATCAAATGAATGTCTGGAACGAGCAATGCGAATAGTGGGAAAGGAGCCAATGAAGACCAAGTAAAAGGGCTATTATAGTACTCTAGAGGCTCATCTGAAGTGAGAGGGTATTGTAGAGAGCAGAGAAAACCCTGAGTGAGTGAATGTATATATGATATGGACATGGCCATATCAAGGACATCCCAAGGCCTCGACCCATGGGACAATTGGAAAAGCTGTTACCCAAATGGTTGAGGCTCAAGAGAAATGGCAAGTCTCCTTTTGGTTGGGACTCTGAGTTTGAGTGTTTATAATTGATCAGTGTGTGCAAACACTAGCAACTGCAGCTTCCTCCTCCCAGACATTTCACTCTGTAGCAGGTCACTTTCACAGACTTGCTACAGAGACTAGCTAGCCCTAGTCCCTGTGCTGTACCTGATAAGCACACTGAGGTTCGAAGTGGTTAGGGTACAGGTAGCAGAGCCTACCCTAATCCCAGCTTCACTGTACCTGTGTCTATCCTTTCTTTATTACCTAGCCACCCCTAGCCAGGGTTCCGGGACCCAGGACACATGGGAGTTGTCAGGCCATGTATTTATAAGTGTCGAGACCCACAGTTTTTTTGTTTGCTTTCTTTCAGCTTTGACAGCTATAGAGTAGTTGGAACCTGAAATTTATTCAGTTTTTATTATTTTCCTGGGCCAGCAAGATGGAAGGACAGGGCTGGAACAGAGCTGATGGTGTGGATAAGAATGTTTCATGATCCACACAGTGTTGCACATCTGTAGTCTCAGCTACTAGAAAGGCTGAGGCAGGAAAATTGCTTGAACCCAAGAGTTCAAGACCAGCCTGACCAACATAACAAGACCCTATCTCAATAAAGAAAACATGGTTCAATTGACCAGCCATGTGATTCATCTTTGGCAGAGAAGGAAGTGAGACCAGGAAGCCATTGATATTCTGTGAAATAAGGAAAGGGAGCAGATTCCTGAGCATCCTGAGGGATAAATCATATTTAGAAGGGTCAAAGACCTAAGACAGCTAGTAGATACCAAGTTGCAGTCAGAGAGTTGGGTGTTTCAGGGAGGATTTCTTGGGTGGTAACAGAAAGCCAAAGTTATGAAGTCAAGGCAGTCACAGCATGTGGATCCTGAAAGTTGATGAGTTGTTAGAAGGTACATTGTAATCACCTAGAGTGATTGATTGTTGAAAGATTGGGTCAAAAGAAGATGGGCTAGGTCAATGAAAGGTATTCTCCACCAACAAAATGAGCGAATTGAAGCCAAATTCAAGAGTACATAAAGGCAGGTTTATTGGGGACAGCAGCTCTTGGGTGGGTTGACTGATCTCACAGGTGAAGGTCAGGGAAGTCACTTTGAAGACAGGGAGAGAGAAAAGTGGGGGAGTCAGAGAGAGAGAAAGAGACAATTCACAGAGGGAGGGGGGAGAGAGGGAGGGAGGAGAAAGACACACAGAGAGAGCCAAACTGTCTGGATTTTATAGTGAAGAGCCTCCCAGAGAGAGGAAGCCCAGCCCCTAGGCTGAAAAGATGAGGTTGGGACTAAGGGATACTGGGAGAACCTGGAGGCCAGGTCTGCTTTAGTATGCTAAAACAGGCACCTCACTTTGCCATTCCCTCCCTCCCCTCAGTATGAAGGTCTGAATCTCAACAGCCTTCAATGAAAAGAGGATTTACATTGACATGGAGGAAGAGGAGTTGTCTAGAGGGATTGTCTAGGAGGGCTACACACTTAACCATCTTATCTCACCTCAAGGTGCATGGGTTGTAGGGAAAAGAAACATATCCTGGAGATGGTTGCTGGGTGATAGTGTCTCCAAGACAAAATTAGGTTTCAGTCAGGTAAACAGGTGGATGACAGATGACAGCACTTCTCAGACTTCAATGTGTACCCAAACCACTGAGACTCTTGACAAAACTCAAGTAAGATTAATGATCCAGTGGCATTTAATACCCTGACACCCAACATCTGTTGTTCAACGGTCACCTCTGTGTAGGTCCTACACATTTGCTTCACCCCCAAAGGAAACTCACTGGACAATTCTCCATTCCTATCTCACCTCAGCTTCTGGTAAACATTGCATTTCCTGTCTCTGTCAATATCACAGTTCTAGGTGCTTCATATAAATGAAATCATATGGAATTTGTATATGAGTGCCTTCCTCCCTCCAACCTTTCCCCTTTCTCATTGTTGGGGATTGAACCCAGGGCCTCACATGTGTTAGTCACGTTATATGAGAATGTCTTTATAGCTGAAGATATTTTATTGTATGGGTGGTCCACATTTTCTTTATCCAGTCATCAGTTGATAGGCACGTAGGCTGTTTCTGTTATGTAGCTGTGGTTGATAGTTTCTCATTCCTCTTTAATGCACTAAATTTTAGCTCCCCACCTTTCTTCCCGTTGCTAAAACGTGTTAGGTTAGCTTCTGCCTCAGGATCATTATTACATGCTTACTGCTTGGACTGCCCTTCTCTTGGATCTCACTGTGCTTGCAGCCCAGATTATTGTACCCTCAGAGAAGCTGTGCTTGTTCATGCCATCAAAAGTAGCCGAATTCCCAATACTTTCTATTCATTACTCTGTTGTAGTATCTCCACGGTGCATCTCACTGCCAGAAATGAAGAAGTATTTAGACCACTGTGCCTTTTAGATCATTTAGTACTGTTCTATGGCTCATGGCCTCATTCTCAAAATAACTTTAAATGCCTAAAATGTACCAATTATAATAAAAATAAGTTAGCAAAATATTTTTAAATTATGATTTAGTAACGCATATGCTTCTCTATTAAGTTCCAAAATAATGATATCCATTTGCAGGCTTAATAATTACTAGAATACAGAAACAATGATGGATGTAGATGTTGTTTTGACATATGTACAACCACTGGACTAGGAAGAAAAATATGAGTGACCTTTACTGGATAGAAAAGTCACTGGTGCTGCAGACAGTACTACAGATAACTGTCTCTGTTTATAACTAAAGAAACTGGTAAACATCAGTTAGAGATGTATTTCATTCCTAAGTTTGTAGATTCTCCAAATTCTATCCATAGACTTCCTGGAGGTCTGTAAGCTCCATGTTTAGAAATATTTGGATAGGAATGGAAAGATGGTTCAGCAATTAAGAGCACTGGTTGCTCTTCCAGAGGTCCCCAGTTTGATTCCCAGCACCCATCTGTGGCCTTACAACTGTCTGTAACTTCAGTTCCAGGAGACCCACCACCTTTTCTGGCCTCCATAGACACCACACATGCATGTGGTGTACATGTAGGAAAAACACCTCTACAGGTCAGAAAAGAAGAATTACATGGATGGTCCATAAAAGTCTCAGACTTGTCACCTTAATAGGGCAAATATTAATTGTAATGATGAGGAAGGATAGAGTCTCCTAGGGAAGAAAGTGCTAAATGAAAGCTGTCTTCTATGGCCCTCCATGGATCTAGGGTGTGGGTCATATAGAAACATCCTCTTGGAAGGGGCATGAGAAAAGCAGTGCCTTGAAAAAAGAAATGAGAATTCTCAGCAGAGGGATCTTTAATGTCCAAGAAGCAATTAAAGAAATGTTCACCATCTTTAGTCATCAGGGAAATTCAAATCAAAACATCTCTGAGCTTCCATCTTACACCTGTCAGAATGGCTAAGATCAAAAACTCAAGTGACAGCACATGCTGGTAAGCATGTGGAACAAAGGACTCCTCCATTGCTGATGGGAGTGCAAACTTATACAACCATCTCTGTGTTTAACTTAATATTCTTGCGTATGTCCTTTGAAATCTATAAACATAACTCTAGCTTCCACAAATCCCAAGGCTACAAATGCCATCAAATAGTATCTGAGATCTATAGTTCAGATTTCTTCACATATGTATAACCTGCCTACCTAATGTTTTTTTTTTTTTTTTTACAAGTATGTTACATTTCCTTTCGTTTATTGTTTTGTTAAAATAGCTTTATAAAATGTGGCATTTTTGGTTAGCCTGAATCTGTGTTCCCATGCTAGGGTCACACATGTTGGCTTCATAATAAACTATCTTATATTTCCTTTGAAAAAAAGAAAAAAGAAATGATTGGTGATGCAGCCACATACAGAAGGAAGGATTTTCTTTACCCCAGAGTAGAGTTCAGTAAGGGTAGCAACATGTGTCGAGGAGACAGCCATGTGGGGAGATCAGCTGTGGGGACAGAGGTGAGGGAACTTGGAGTGGTAAGTGGAGTCCTTACTGTGTGCCAGACACTGGCAATACCAAGCTGACCTGCACAAAGATGAGTCATCTTTCAGATCCTTCTAAACTGAATCCTGGTGGCCGATTGGCTGGTTTGGCAGGTCTGATCTATGCACCTCCTCAGAGACTCTGAGAGCCAGAAGCATTAGTAATGAGATGCATATAGCGTTTCAGAGATTCAAGAGGAAGGAAGGTGAGAAAAATCTGTTCTTCTGTTTCCTTTGTATGAAGCCAAAACTGAAGTAAAAACGAAGTTATGTAACAGGAAAGCAAAGCCATGCCCTGATCATATAATTCAAACCAGCTACTCATCTAAAAATTAGCTATGTCTGAGGGATGCTTCCTGTACTCTCACTATGAATTCTTCAGGAACCTTCTAAGACTCTTTGCTACCAAGGGATCACTTATGCTTCAGAACAGTCTTAGCTGGGGAAGGAGTGGTCAAAGGAAGAAAGAAAGAATGATATTTTTAGATTTTTTTTTCCTTTGGGGTGCTAGAGATACCCTGCACCTGGGTTTCTTCCTGTATGCAGTTCTCAGGATGCAGGATTCTGTGGTTCTTTTTTTAAATGCTGCTTTCGTCTTCTCTCCTAGAGGGCTCTTTCACAAAGGCTCAGGTTGGGAGCTGCTGTAGGTGGGAGGTGTTGGTTGGGTTCATGTCTTTCTTTGATCATTCTCCTGTGGTAATGGAATCTGAAAACTCCCTGCCCTGGGCTAAGGGAATGAACCTCTTCTTGCTTGAAGGGAGGCAGCATCTCCAGTGGAGAAGCAGTATATAAAATGAGATGAGAAAAGAGGTAGAGCTGAAGCTGAGATGACCTAGTTAGAGCAGAAAGGTGATGTCGGGGTTGGGTGGAGCAGAGGCAGGTGAGATGGCTCAGTGGGTAATGATGTTTGCCACCAAGCTGGTGACCAGAGGTCCATCCCTGGATCTCTCATGGTGATAAAGGAAAACTGACTTCCATAGGTTATCGTATGACTTCCACCCTTATGCCATGGCACACACACCTACACACATATACACTTAAAAAACAAAGGAAGGAAGGAAGGAAGCAAGAGAATGTCAAGGCAGTTGAGGTAGCTTCAGTGCAGACAGGGCTAGGAAGAAAGGAATTTCCAGGAAGGTCTGGGACAGGGAGGAGTGGGCTGACTGTTCTTTTTTGAAGTTTTTAAAAATTATCATGTATTAATTATACGTGATACTGGGTTTCATTATGATACTTTTGTGCATGTGCAGCATGTGTTTTTTTTACTATATTCACTCCCCATTGTCCTCTCTTATCCCCCCCTTCCACTTATCGCCTTCCTTTTCCCAAGTAGTTCCTCTTTACTTCATTTTTTTTAAAAAGAGGTATTTTATTAGTCACATTTTCATTTATTTATTTATTTGTATACGTGTGCATGCATACTATGGTGCATGTGTAAAGGTCAGAGGGCAGCGGCAAGAGCCAGTTTTCTCCTTCTCTCACGCAGACACTGGGAATCAAACTCAGGTCCTCAGGCTTAATGGCAGGTGCCCTTACACACTAAGCCATCTTACCAGCACCCTCTTCTATTTTTATGCCTTTCTCTATTCATGTAAGCAAATATGTTTAATTAGGGTTATTTATAGGAACATGGATAAGGGATTAGCAATAGAAGATGAGCAATTTACCAGAGGCTACACTACTGAAGAAAATATCTCTCCCTCCCTTAACAACTGCTAATGCCTATAGACCTTCAGTTCACTATTGTTTAGAAGGCCTTGATGAATCTGGTATTGTGGTACACATAAGTAATTCCAGTACTCAGAAAGCTGAGGCAGGAGGTTCATGAGTTTGAGGCCAGCCTGAGCTACATAATGAGTTCCACAGCAGCTTAGGCTATATTGCAAGACATTGTTTCAAAAATAAATAGATGTGTGCATGGTGGTGCATACCTTTTTTCTTGGCACTGTGAAAGTAGAGAGAGGCAGATCTCTGTGAATTTGAGGCTAGCCTGGTCTACATAACAAGTTCCAGACCAACCAAGGCTACAGGAAGGCCCTGTGCCCAAAATGAATGAATGAATGAATGAGTCTTGTTGAGTCATAGAGGCTGCCTCAGAGAACTTTTCATGGATACTCAGTGAGCTGGGGTTCCTATGTAGATAATTGGGGGGAAGGATGCCTAGATGAGAAGTAGAAAAATATGTGGCTATCAAGGTTGTAAATTGATATGTTCTAATCATTGTTGCAAGAGTGAACAAATATCTCGCAGCGAGGTCTGTACACAGATCCAGTCCAAAAGCATGGTGTGGGGAGATGTAACGGGCTTAGATCGAGGACCCAATATGGAGGAATGTCATCCTAACCCCACAGATCCCACCAGTGGCTTCCACATTGCCTCAGGGCCTGTGGGTTTGAGAGAACATTAACTCCTGTCAGTGAGAAAGCCAATATATCACACACACATATACCCAGCAGTATATATATACTGGGTCACAGAAGGGATTTTGAACATAAGAAGAGGTGGTCAATAGGAAGCAGGTAGGCATAAAACTGAGCAGTGACGTGTGCAAAGGCATGATTGGGATGAAGAAAGAGAAATGGTCATTCCACAGTGAAGAAATATGTTTGGCTCATGTGTGGACCAAGAAGTCAGCCAAAGCTGACAATAGAAAAGCCCAATGAGAAAAGCTGGAGAAGCCCAAGTAGATGAGGGAGGGTCCAACTACACAGGGCACTGCATTTCTAAGTTTGATTGTGTCAAAAAGCAAGCATTTGAAGCCATTTCTTTCCACTCTAGCTACAAGCCCATCATGGAATTCATCGATGCTCAGTTTGAAGCCTACCTGCAGGAGGAGTTGAAGATCCGGAGAGTACTGCACACCTACCATGACACCCGAATCCACGTCTGCTTGTATTTCATTGCCCCAACAGGACATTCGCTTAAGTCTCTGGATCTAGTAACCATGAAGAAGCTGGATAGTAAGGTATGAGGCAGGAGCGGGCGCTGAGCAAACTGGACTCTTACTGATCTAATACACAATGGATGCTCGATTCCAGCAGAGGTTTTGTGGCATCGTAATCCAATCCTTTATTCCCTTGCTCCATAAAGATGATGTTACAGATCCTGCATTTGTATCATATGCGTTGTCATCTGAATTCCTAGTATCAGGGATGGATTTGTCCTCAGTGTTCTTCCACCCTGATATGTCTTGGAAATAAGAATGGATGTAAGCAAGATGGCTGTTTACAGCATAAGGACAATGGTTAGCGAATGGAAAGGTGTGGTTTTTTAACTTTTAAAAACTATACTTATTTTATTTTATATTTTTGAATATTTTATCTGCAAGTATATATACCTGTGCACCACTTGCATGCCAGTCGATGAAAGGAGTTCAGAAGAGGATATCAGATTCCCTAGAACTGGACTTAGAAATGGTTGTGAGCCACCAAGTGGGTGCTAGAGACCAAATCTGGGTCTTTTGCAAGAGCGACAGTGCTCTGAAATACTAAACCATCTCTTCAGCCATCTTCAAGGCCCTAGATTCAATTCCCAACACCATAAAAACAGAACTAATTGAACATTCGATATTTTTTTTGAGACAGGGTTTCTCTGTATAGCCTTGGTTGTCCTGGACTCCCTTTGTAGACCAGGCTGGCCTTGAAGTCACAGAGAGCCGTCTGCCTCTGCCTCCTGAGTGCTGGGATTAAAGGTGTGCACCACCACTGCCCGGAGAACATTGGATTCTTTAAAAGACTGTAGTTTGTTTGTTTGTTTGTTTTTCCTAACATTTGGCATGCTCCAGGCACTGTGTACTTATTCATGTTACTTCATATTTTTTTCCATTTGTATATGTGTGTATGTTGTTTGTGTGTATCTATGCATGTTTGTATGTGTGTAAGTGCATATGTATATTGACGTTTGTGCAGTTGGAGATCGAAAGCAGATATAAGAATCATCCTGTATCATCTCTCTTTCACCTTATTCATGGAGGCAGAGTCTCAGACAAATCAGTATTCACCTATGTGGCTAGTCTTGCTAGCTAGCTTGCTCTGGGAATCCCCTGTCTCTGCCTTCTGAAGCTGAATTATAGGTAGGTTGCCATGCCCACCTGATATGTTTGTGGGTTCTGAGGAGCCTAATGCAATAAGAGCTTAGGCACTGGGCCCTGTTTTTCATTATTTTCATTATATATTGTTGTTTGATTGTTTTTAAGAAAAAGTGTTTTATTATATTTTGTCTTAATTTTTATTTATTTTTAACCAAATTTTTTTCATACAATATATTCTGATCATGGTTTTCCCCTGTTCAAACTCCACCCAGGTCCTTTTCACCTCTCTCCATCCAGCTCCCTGTCCTTTTACTCTTGTTAAGAAAACAAGAAGAAGAAGAAGAACAACAACAGCAACAACAACAACACACATACACACACACACACACACACAAACTTCATGGAAACAGAAACCAAATATATAAGTAAATGATGAATAAGGCAAAACATGCCCAAACAAAGCAATTTGACAAAACATCTACAAAAACATATACTGCTGGGTATGGGGAATATCCTGGAGTTAATATATCCAGTGATGTATTTATTGGATATATTTTATACTTTATTGGAAAAAAACTAGGTTTTCCTTTCTAAGTAGGTATCAATTGCATTTAGCTTTTTGTTTCAAGATGGGGCCTGTGTTTACTTCCCCCCTCTCAGCAATGGGATCCTTCCTGGTTTGAACCTGTGCAGGCCCTATGCCTACTTACTACCATAGTCTGTGTGAGATGTTATATGCATCAGTCCCATTGTGTCGAGAAAATGCTGTTTCCGTGGAGTCATACATCACCTGTGGCTCTTACAATCTTTCTACCTCCTCTTCTTCAAAGATCCCTGAGCCATCAGGGAAGGAGTTTGATGAAGACATCCATTTAGGACTGAGTGCTCCAAAGTCTCACTTTCTGTACATTGTCCAGTTGTGAGTCTCTGTGTTAGTTCCCTTCTACTGCAAGAAGACGGCTAAGCAAGGCACTGATGTATGGGCATAGCAAAATGTTGTTAGGAGTCGTCTTATTGAAATGTTCTTTTAGCAGAACTGTGGTATTTGGTTTTCCCTTAGGCCTATGGCTTAGCCAGTCTCAGATCTAGCAGTGTCAGGCATGGGTTCTGTCTCATGGAATGGGCCTTGAATCCAATTAGATAGTGGTTGGTTACTTCCACAACATTTGTAGCACTATTGAACCAGCATCTTGCTCAGACAGGTGACCGTTGTAGTTTGCAGGGTTTGTAGCTGGTTGGGTAGTTGCTTTTCTTCTTTGGTAGTGTGCAAAGTACATTCCAATACTATGAATACTAGTCAGTAGGCTTACAGGCTCTAGTTAGGCACCAGATCAACTTCTCTATGTTTGATGAAATATGTTAAGTACTGTCTTCAGCAATAGGAACTGGGCCCTGTTTTTGGCCTTCTAATAATTTAGTATATTTAGGTAGTGTTAATTACACTTTGCATATGACATCACTGAGGCACAGAGAGGCAAGTAGCCTGATCAAGGTCAGACAACTTGTAACTGAGCTGAGATTTGGCTTTAGCTCTCTAACTGCAAGTTATTTTAGTGTACAAAATTCTAATTTACATGTAGTCATTTGCTAGCATAGCCATTATAAAAACTAAATGTCAGCTATAATCAGAAGAAGGCTTTTTTCACTTTTGCAGGAATGAGCTCACTGCTCATGAATAATAGGCTGCTTCTGAAATGTCTTCATGCCCAGTGTGCCACCATATAGGGCAGCAGTGTGCCAAGTGGGACGGCAGTCTGGTGGGTGGGCTGCATTAAGTAAGCAGTTTCTGGCTTATGTTTATTGTGTACCAATGAGGATTTGGCAAAAAAAAAAAAATTATAAAGAATCCTGGATTTGCCCACTGTTCCATCTTGGCAAAGAGTCTGATCTTTTGATCCCCAAAGACTTCAAGGAAGATAACTGCAAGGTCTGGGGTTTGTGGTATGCGCTATGTGGTATGAGCTTTCAGGAGACTTTGAAAGTACAAAATAGAGACAGGACTTCTTCAGTTCTGGAGCTCTCACTCTCTTCTCAGAGCCCCAGGCCTGAGTACCATTCAAGCTGCCCCAATGGGGTCTGCGAGCAGGAACAACTCCATTCTCTACAGGAACCTGAGATTTAGTGTGCTCTGTCTCCCAAAGCCATGCACATCTCAGATTTCTTTACCTTTACAATAAAAGCTTTCTCCTGTATTGGAGGGATTTCAAGCGTCAGGGTTCAGATGGGTTGAGCTTTGGGCTTTCTCTGGGGCTCTCTCTTGGTATCCGAAATTGGGCATTCACACCTGCTTTCTTACCCAGAAATAAACCCTATGACTCAAGCATTAGTAATTTGTGTAGGGTGGTGCAGGGGTGATATAGGATCTCGTGAAGCTTAAAGCTACCCTCAAACCCACGATGTAGCCAAAGATGTTCTTGAATTAATCTTCCTGCCTCCACTTGTGCAGTGCTGACATTGTAGGCGGAGCTGAGGCTGGAACTAAGCTAGCATCCTACTGACTGAGCTGTATCCCTAGCCCCAGTCTAACATATCTGTGTAAGTTTCATGCCAGATTGGTAGTACTGGGTCTTCTTTGCTTAACTGGCTGGTGCAAGTAAGAGAGCCACATGTTCATGCTCACCAAGTCTGTTCCTGCTTCCTTTTTCTAATACTTTCCATGTGGATCCATGTTATATCTGGCTGGGGTGAGCCTAAGTTGAATGGGTTGGGAAAACTTAGTGCTACCTGTCACCTTGTCAAACACAAATTCCCTGTCATCTTTCTTCTTTGAATCACTCTAGCAGTGACCTTGATTCCAAGGTATCACATAGCTCCCCAACTTAGATCTGAACTGGTAGCTAGCTCATAGTTGCTACCAGCTTTGGGAATAAAGCTGACTTGGACTTGAATTTCAGTTCTGCTACTTATCTGCCCTGTGGCCTTAGACCAGATACTTAATCTCTGTATGGTCCAGTTTCACAGTAGTAAAACATTAATAACAACACCTTCTGGGAAAGTTATTGTTAGGATTAATTATGCTAAGCTGTACATAGGGTACGTAGTTTAGTGGCCAACACATAGTAAATACTTCTTATTGTTTATTATATTGTCATTTGGCTAAGGGTGGAGAGTGCTGGACCTATATGCTGAGCTGTCCCCTCTGAGAGCCAATGGGAGCCATAGGTCTTGCTAGTTACCAACAGTTGATCCCACTTTATTCCTCTTTTTCCTAGGTGAACATCATCCCCATCATTGCCAAATCAGATGCCATTTCTAAGAGTGAGCTGACAAAGTTCAAGATTAAAATCACCAGTGAACTTGTGAGCAATGGAGTCCAGATCTATCAGTTCCCCACGGATGATGAGTCGGTGTCTGAGATCAATGGAACCATGAATGTGAGTGGCAGCACAGGATTCAGCTTTCTTCCATCTTGGTGTGGTAACTTGATTACCTGAGTCTCAGGTATTGGTAACAGGGGAGTCCAGAAACTAAACAGTTTCTGTTTCTAGTGATGGCTGCTACAAAGTTTCAGTGACATGGAGATTAGTAACCTGGAAAAGGGAAAGGCTGGCCCTAGGCTGAGTGTGGAGCAGAGAATTCAGACCTCTCCTTTCATTCTCCTTCTCCTTTTTGGCTCATATATATGTTCGCGCGCGCGTGTGTGTGTGTGTGTGTGTGTGTGTGTGTGTGTGTGTGCAGGTGTTCATGTGTGTGGAAACCTTAGTTTGATGTTGGGTGTCTTCCCCAATCACTCTCCACTGCATTTATTGTGGTAGGGTCTCTTGCTGAAACCAGAGCTCAGATTCTGTCTCTCCTGGACAATGTGCCCTGGGGATCCGGTCTCCCCCTTCCAAGTCCTAGGATTACAGGTAGCCACTGTGTCTGGCTAGCTTTTGTGTGAGTTCTGAGGCTCTGAGCTTAGGTCTTTTTGTACTAGGCAAGCCTGTATCCATTGTGCCATCCTTCTAGCCCTCCTTCTTAATACCCCTGAGATCTGGGCCAGGCAACCTATCAGACTGGGCTTCAAGAAAGGCATACCTTGTTTGTCTCTGATCCCAACATTGCTGAAAGGTGGGTACAGTAAAAGACATAAAGTCTGAAAAGGTTGATTGGCCTCAGAGGCTCAGGGGTGGGCTGTTGTCTGAGAACTAATCCCTGTTGTCATGAATAAAACAATTAGAAATAGCTTTCACTTTTGCTGACAATCACAAGTGATTTTCTTAAAAAAGGTTTTATTTATTTTTATTTTTGTGTATGAGTATTGAGTGTTTTGCCTGAATGTAAGTGTACCATGTGTGTACAGTCTCCACTGAGGCCAGAAACCCTGAGATTAGAGTTACAGATGTTTGTATAGCTGCTTTTGGGTGCTGAAAATCACCCAGGTCCTCTGCAAGAGCAGCAAGTGCTCTCAACAAGTGAGCCATCTCTCTAGCCCCAGTGGTGTTATTTTTAACCACCGAGGTTATGCTTTGCCTTATTAAGTGTGAATGAATTTACTAAAAGCATCCTCCTTTCTCGCCTCCTCTGCCTCCCCCTGCTAGAGAAATGAGTAATAAAGAAGGCAGAGAGTCAAACACTCCCCGCGTTTCTTTACAATGTGTTGATGCTGTTGCTGTGAAAGCTTCAATGTTGTGAT
The DNA here is from genome assembly GCF_030254825.1 of Meriones unguiculatus. Classification (NCBI taxonomy): domain Eukaryota; kingdom Metazoa; phylum Chordata; class Mammalia; order Rodentia; family Muridae; genus Meriones; species Meriones unguiculatus. The sequence continues at coordinate 76,511,131 of NC_083369.1, read as the reverse complement.
TTCCAGGAGACAGCTAATAGCTTCCAGCAAACCTCTGCTTGGGGGAACAAATTTCTTTTTCTCTATGGAAAGGCATCAGTGTTTCCTAATGACATAATGTCAGGAGACAGCCAAACTCAGGAAAGCCTTGTAATAAAAGCCATTTTTAGCAAACTTTTCCTGCTGCTGGTGCCCTCTAAGTTATCATTACAACATCAGCTGCCACCTCCTGTTAACTGGCCAGCAAATTAGCATAGCCAGGCAACAAGTTACTATCTAGCCTGATGTCCTGCCCATCAGCTTCTCAATAGAAGCTCTTCATCAGCCTTGACAAGCCTGACTTCACGGTATAGTCTGTGCCTTGCAGAGTTGTGTTCCATGTGACCTGTATGGTCAAAAAATTTTTTTAAAATAGTGCTGTCTTCTCCAGGAGTCGAGGCATTTTGATGGAAATGAGAGTCTGTCTGAAAACTGGAAAAGGTGCCCAGCCTGCAGAAAAACAGGAAGTGTTTTCTGGGTGTAGCTTGCACCGATGTCTGGCAGCTTCAGTACTTCAGTCACTGAAGATAGCTTCCCAACTCAGTCCCTGAGTCATCAAGCAGTGTTCAGCCTGGTGGTTTCCTTTGCTAAAAGAAATAGGACTGGCAATTTTTCAGCAATTTGAAGGTGTCCCACCAAACTATACCACTATATTATGGGTTAGGAGTGACAATCACCCTTTCTCTGCTCACAGCTCGAATTGGGCCTCCTGCTCAGCCTAGGGCAGATTCAGCCTCAGAGGCAGAAACTCGCCATTGCTATGAAACAACAGTTCTCAACCATCCTGCTATGGCAGTGAAGAGATTGTGGGCCCCATAATACTCAAAAAAGTCCATAGCTCATCACTGCTTCATGTTGAACAACTAAATTAAAAGCTAAATGTGGTAGTGCATGCCTGTGATCCCAGCATCACATGCTGAGGCTGGAGGATCACATGTTTGAGTCTAGCCTGGCCTACATATAACAAGACCTTGCCTCCAAAAGGAAGGAAAAGTAAGCTAAATTTGGTGAATTCAGGATCATTCCTCTAAGTAGCATCACTCAGTCTTTACTCCCTTGCATTCTGTCATGCTTTTGTGAATGGGAAGGGAAGAGAAGGGGTGCCTTACAGATAGCATGCCTGGATTTGAGCATATCTGTGGGAGGGGCCTGTATTGGAAGCCCCTGTGTTCCACATGCTGAATTGGGAAACAGGAATATAATAAACACAGGAGTGCTTTGCTCACCTGCCACCAGTACAACTGTGTCAAAGTCTCTAGAGAGCCCATGGCATATGCAATGGTATCTCCAGAGATGGGGCGAGGATGCTTAGGTGCTATGAGGACTGGTTGTTGGCCTTTAAATTCTTGATATTGTTCCAGATACCCAGCCCTTGCCCACTATACAGTTGTCATGAGAAATAGAAGAGGCAGAATTTTTTTTTTACCTAGTTACAGAAGACTAAACAGTTGCCCTGTTATTCCCAAGTAAGAAATATTTATGGGGGAACATAAATATTGGCTTTTGGGTGGTCCTAGAAACCATTATTTCAGTTTGTGGGGGCAGGAAGTTGGGGGAAAGAGAGTGTGTTTGCTCTATGCCATTTTCAGCACATGCTGGGACTGCTCTCAAACCTATAGACTTTAAATCTCAAAATTGTCACACTGTTTAAATTAATTCATTATTTTGAGACAGGGTATCACTGTGTAGCCAAGGCTTTTCTTAAACTGGTGACCTTCTTGCCTCAGCTTCCTGGCTACAGACATTATAGTACTGAGGCACCATGCCCAGCATATTGTTTAGCTGCAATGTTTGTTGGTCTGACATACACACCTGTAATCTCAATGCTTGGAAGATAGAGGTAGGAAGATCTGAAGTTTAAGGTCATCCTCAGAAATATAGAGAACTGGAAGATAGCCTGAAATACATGAGACCCTGTCTTAAAAAACACACAACAATAAAATTTAATGCTATTCTTAGAATAGCTCAAACTGTGGTCAGGGGTTGAAGAATAGGTGAATTACATGATTAAGTTCAGTTAATTGGCTATTTGTTAAGCACTGGATTTGATTGCCATAGAGACATTGTATTTGTGCCCAGTAAGGGTACATGGTTGGCAAATCACAGGGAGGCCCTTAGGCCCAAATCTGTCCTTTCCCTCGACCCAGTAATGGTGTCTCTATTGTTTCCATGGTTATATGTTGGAATGACCAATGGTATTTGAGTAAATTAGGTAACAGCCTTGTTTATCCATTAGTGGGAACCTGAAATGGGGGCAAGTAGAACCAGCCTCATGACTGGGAAGCCTTGTTTATCCTGGGAGGAAACCAAGGCCAGTTTGACAAGATCCTGATGGAATTTCACAGCCTAAAAACAAAACAAAGCAAAACAAACAAACAAAGCCAAAATCATTCTTCTGGTCTTCGAAGCATAATACATGTGGTTGAGCAAGAATAAAGTAAGTCATGACAGTTGGATCATCAAACAACTTTCAAATGGACCAAGGGGAGTTTAAGGTAGACATGAGACTGGAAAAGTAGTGCTGTGATTTGAAAGTGTTGCCCATGTGATTGTATTAGGAGAGGGAGCCTTTTAGGGGCCTGGAAATGCAAACCTATAATATCAGGCACTCTAGAGGCTGAAGCAAGAGGACTACAAGTTTAATATCTGCTTAGAATACAGAGTGAGTTCCCAGCCTGGGCATCTTAGCGAGACCCTGTTTCAAAACAAAAGCTGAAAGAGAAGGCTGACAATGCATAACTCAGTGGTAGAACATGTGCCTGACACGTGTAAAGTCCTGAGTTCAATTCCTAGGATTGATTTTGAACAAGAGAGAGGGTAGAGAGATGGCTCAGAGATTAAGAGTACATACTACTCTTCCAGGGGCCTTTAGTCCTGTTCCCATTACTAACATATGGTGACTCACAACCCCCTGTAACTCCAGCTCCAGGAGATCTAACCGTTTTCTTCTGATCTCTTTGTGCACCTGCACTCACATGCACATACCCACTTACAGGCATACATATACACAAATAAAAAGAAATCTCTTTTCAAAAGAAGAAAGATTGAAGAAAAAGAAAACAGGTGGGAGTGGTGCCTGCTTTTATTCCCAGCAGAGGCAGGCAGATCTCTGTGAGTTTGAGGCCATCCTGGTCTACAAAGCGAGTTCAGGACAGCCAAAGCTACACAGAGAAACCCTGTCTCCAAAATTAAAAAAAAAACAAAAAAAACTTAGCCTCAGGTATTTTGTTTTAACTGTACAAAATGGACTAAGCAGTGAATCTGGAGCCTGAGGCTGTGTTGTGATAGCACTCTGCACCTAGGATCTCCAATTTTGGTGTCCATCATCAGAATTTTAGGTAGAGTTCATACAGGGTCTCCTTAACAGTCTGATCATCGTGTCAGCAGGATCCTTATCTTGCAACTATCAAGAGTTTCCTCCCTGGGGCCACATATATGAAACATCGATTGTCAGCCTCCTGCAGGGACCTAAAAAAACTAGGAGAAAGTCTGACCTCCATTTTGGGGGGAGGGTATCATGGGTAGGACCTAGTTGTGTGATTGAAAGTTAAAACTCCTCTTCATCTTGCTCGATTCCATTCTGGTTGTCAAAGGTTGTGTCTTTCTAGAGCAGCAGAGTCAGACCTTTCATGCAGTGCCCCCTGACCTGCTGTACTTAGTTGACCTCTAGCAGGTGCTGTTTAGCCAGGACACAATGCAGAGCACCCTAGGTGGCTTGGGAAGACTGGCAGTCAAAGTGTGGTAGCTTCACTGCTTCCTAAAAAGATCTAGCATTAGAGTTCGGGACATGCATGACTCCTTTAAGCCCTCTGTCCTGGCTCCCTTCTATAAAATATAAAGTTTATATTTCTGGCCCTTGGAAGTGATCTGTTTACCTGTACTTTCCAGAAACATCTTTGATGCCCGTTACAAAGTAGTGTTCTGCGGGAGATTTTATGAGGTCCTAGCATTCAGTTTGATGGGGGCTGTGTGTTTGAGCATAGTCAAGGAGCTAGAGGAATCAAATGACAGTAGTTTGAAGAAGTGGGAAAACAAGTGTCCCTGTCATTCTGACAATGTCTTTTGATGATAAAAATAATAGGCCTAAGTGAAGACTGGCATTTCCTATGCCTTTATTTTCTTCTTGTTTTTTTTTTTTTTTTTTTCTTCTTGAGCCTAGAGAAGTGCCTCCCACTTCACACATCCTGAGAGCCCAGGATGCAAGCAGATGATGACACAACATGGTTTTTGTTCTCACCTCCTCCCTCAGTCTAGCCCTCTGCAGTCACTGCTTCTCATCTCTTCTGCAAGCACCAAGCTCATGCCCCTGCTTGAACTTTCTCTTTCATCCTCTTCCCTATTTTGATGGTCCTGCCACCTCTATCCAGGGAATATTTATGATGTACCTACTATATGCCCTTGGTCATGTGCTAACAGGATTTTGAGTACGTAATTTAGGCTTCCTCAGTAAGAGTACAAACTCTCAAACTGCAAAGGAGCATATCTTCTACTTCTTTATGTCGCTTACAGTACACCATCAGAGCCTGTGGTGAAGACTTGGTGACTTGCCCTCTAGGCTCACAGCGTCAGTGAGCTGACATCAGTGAGCTCTTGTCTCAGGTGGCAAGAACAAAGACAGTCCGCCTTAGTGGTTTTAGGGCGTGCTCTCATACTCTAGGAAATGAGCAGTGATGCCAGTGTCTGTACCCAACCCCTTCTGATGCTCATCCACTCACCCACCCCCAGCAACTATGACTGTGGATATAGGTTGCTAGGCCATATATTTGCTTATGTTCTCTATGTGTTGGACCATGCCATTGTTATCTGTTATTGTGAATTCCAGAGCAGAGAAGCAAGAACCAGGTTTCTTCTCTCTGCATGGCTGTAGAACTTTAGAGCTTAATGAATGCCTCTCAATCCTGACACACTGAGTGGCATTGCAGGGGGGAGGGGCCCAAAGGCCTGGAGATGAGCAGCAGTTCCATCGTGGGGTACTTGATGCCTTCCTTCTGGAGTTCTGAATGCTTGTTTGCCTCTGTTCCAGGCCCACCTGCCGTTTGCTGTTATTGGCAGCACAGAAGAAGTAAAGATAGGCAACAAGATGATGAAGGCACGGCAGTATCCTTGGGGGACTGTGCAGGGTGAGTCTCCTCCAGATGGGCTGCACTCAAAAGGCCCCTTCTCTGTGTCTCTGCTGCTCCTGCCATGACATGACAAGTTCCTAGCTTATTCTTAGCCTCTACTACTCAATTTGGGTCTCTTAGAACCATAGTGTTCACTAGCAGCAAGCTCTGGCTCCATGCCTGGATTCTATGATGTGAGCAGGCTCCTTTTGTATTTAATGAAGAAAGTACTCCCGTGACACTAGCCCCAAACAAAACAAAAGATAAATGGATTTGGCACAACATAGAAAGGACTATATAAGTGAGTATGTCACTAGGAGAGGCACAAGAACGTTTACAGCACTGTTATTCATAATGAGATTGCAACAAAACCATTTTATGCTTGGGGGTCCCCACAACATGAGGAACTGTATTAAAAGGTTGTAGCATTAGGAAGGCCAAGAACCACCAGTCTATGTCAACAGGTAGGGTTCATGTAATGCAAGGGGCTTTAAGCAGAAAGAGTACATGGACCACTCTGGACTGTAGACAAAAACTTCTGATGACTGACCATCTATGATGGTACAACCATGCTCAACTCTGTCATTCTAGAATCCCTCCTCTCTGTCCCTAGTGTCCTCTCCCAGAGTTCGAGAGACAGAATCTTGGCTAACCTATCTGTTCATCATCTCAGACACCAGCATCCACCTCTCCATGGCCAAACACTAACATCTAACACAGTGGGGATGGACCTGGAGATATCTTGTCAGAGCCCTGCTTCCACCAACTGCTCTGGCCAGAAATCTACTTCGCTGTGATTTAGTCCACATCTCTCACATCCTTGACCACTACCCAAAATGAAGATCTTTGCCCTGAAGCAAAGAAATGGTACACACTTTATCCTGCTTAAGATTGTCATGATCAGGCCATTATCAGCCCTTGGCAAAACACCTTCTTGGAAGCTTCTACCACCCACATGGGCCACACCAGAGGTCTGCCCGTCCTTGTCCCCATCGCCTGTTTCTACCTTAGTTATTTTTCCTTGCTCTTTGGAGACTCCATCTATGGTCTCTGCTCTCCCTTACACTATCTGTGTTTGAAGCCTGACACTGCAACTTGTTCTCTGTATGACCTTGCCTAGCCTTCTGGAGACCTTGTGGAGATTATGTTCTGTTATCTGCCTGATAAATTCTGTTCTTCCTTGCAGAGTCATCCAAGAGGTTGTGTCTTTGGGGAAGCCTAATGTCTCCTGGGTGCTTGTAGGTCCCCCTCTTCTGGGCTTTTGCTGCATTGCAACCAACCTCCATATCTGTCATTTTAGCACTGTGTTATATTGTTCTGCTTACATGCACTTTCCCAGTAAACTTCAGGTTCTTAACAGCATAGCCCTAAGATTTCATTTCATAATTCTCAGGGCTACACATAATATTGAAAATGGAGATTCCACAAATACTTATTGGGTGAATGGATAAACAGATGTGCATGTATTGCCATGCACAAAGCAGTGCAAAGCAGACATTCCTGTGGAAGTCTGCCTGGTGATTTTGTGTTGAGGCGTTAATGAAAGTCTTTAGTCTCACAGTAGTACAGTTTTTATTATTGCCCTTTCATACTGTTTCATTCCCAATTGTCACAGAAAATAGAATTAGGAGGTTAAATTTGTAGGCGCCATATAAGCAAGCTGCAAAGCAGTGTCACCCTTAGACGTTTTACTTCTCACTTCATCCATTTCTTCTTCTGCCGACCTTCCTTTCAATATACTTCCAATGCCCCCAAACCCTGCTATGCAGTTGAAAACGAGACCCACTGCGATTTTGTGAAGCTGCGAGAGATGCTGATTCGGATCAACATGGAGGATCTGCGGGAGCAGACCCACACCCGGCACTATGAATTGTACCGCCGCTGTAAGCTGGAGGAGATGGGCTTCAAGGACACCGACCCTGACAGCAAGCCATTCAGGTACCACTTTATGCCAGGCCAAGCCAGCCTGACTCAGCTCAGGAAGCCTTGCCCCAGAGAATCAGCAGGGCAAGGAGTATGGGGGTTAGCTAGAGAGTCCAAAGTAACTCCTGGATCACCGACTTTGCTTGAGCGTCCCATTTTTGTATCTGCACATCTACCAAAATAGCTGCCACCCACTTAGAAAAGCAGGGAAAGGAGGGAAAGGCCCCAGAGAAATCATTCTGCTGATCACTCACTGACTTGACCCCTCCTCCCCATATATATCTGCTCTAGTCAGCCAGGCTCACATAGACCCTGAGCTGGGGCTTTGTTCTACTGTGTAGAAATTAGAACCTGTCCTCCATTCCCACATTCTTCATCTGGCTCTCCTGTTGCTTGACAGGTTTCCAATATGTTCTTTTCTACCTTCCCTCTTCTCGAAACCAGAAGGAAAAGTCAGGCATAGTGGCAAGTTCCTGGAATCCAGCACTGGGGAGGCTAAAACAGGATTGCCATGAGTTTGAGGACAGCCTAGGGTCCCTGGCAAGTATTGTACCAGTCAAGACTGCATAGCAAGAGCATTCCTTAAAAAAAGAGGGGGGGGGGGGAGGAAGCTTGGTTATGTGATTTGGTTAATGTTTGCCTAGTATGCACAAGCCATGAGTTCATCCCTAGCTCCAAATAATTAAATAGATAGGAAAGTACAAAAAAAAGGACCATAAAGTAGTCACTTTGCCTGTATTGGTGACCTGCATGATGCTCCCTCTTCCCCTACTGCCTTAGCATTTCAGTATGGGTTTTGTTTTGACCACTGAAGATGAGTAATCACTGGTATTTCCCTTAAATCAGAATCTAAAGTGCTTTTTTCTTATGCAGGGGGAGCCATAGACCAATGAAAGCATCTGCCCTATATATACAATATGTGTCATCAGCCCTACATTTTGAATTACCATGTGTTGCCCTTTACTGTGGCTCTATCTCCTTTCAGGAAATGTCAGACATCCTTGAGCAAGCCAGGCGGAATATCAGTGGGAGGAAAAGGCTTTCAAATGGCCTCTGAGATCCAACAGCACCTGTTTAAAGCAGAAAGAGGGCCCAAGACACTGTATAAGCAGTCCTTTGGGGGATGGCTGCTTTAGGAATGGCAGCTTCCCCAGCCCCCATGGACAGGACAGGCAAGTCAGGGCCCCAGAGCTCCTGAGCTGGGAGAAAAGGAGTTTGTTTCTGATGGAAGCTCCTATGTCTCTCTCATTCACCTCAACAGCTCTCATCTCCATCCTGAAGGAGGTGTGTCTCTGTCTGACCATTTAGTCCTTGACTTTCCTTTTTCTCCCATCCTCAATACCTGTTCCTGCATCTTCACACTCTTCAATTCACTCTTCTACTGGCCCCTGTATGCCTTGCTTGCAAATTCTCCTACCAAATGAAGTACTTTTTTTAGCCCTGCTCTTTCTTTCCAGTTTCTCCCCTGTCAAGAGGTTTGTCTGTGACACGAAGGAAACATTTCTGTATCGACTGTTCCTTTCCTCCTCTCTCACTTACTTCCTCAACCCACTACAATCTGGCTTCTGCCTGCCTCCAGCTCTCTATAAAATAGCCTCTCTCTAAGGCCTGCAGTTGTAGATTGGTGGGCAATGTCACTGTGGCTTGATTTTATCTTTAATTTTAATGTGAAACACTAATTTGGTTTTCATGAGACACTACCCTCTGCCTTGAGCTCTTCCAATACTGGCCTAGTCAGCTTTATCATTCTCACTCTCTATCTTATTACTCCTTGGTCTCACTTTTGGGCTCATTTTCTTCAGCTTTCTTTTTTAATATTTGTGCTTCCTTGGAACACTTACACATGTCTCTGCCCTTTCATACTCCCATCTCTCCGTTCTGGTTCTTTCTATTCTCATAACCCTAATTACCACCAGCTATTTGAAGAATCCAAAGTTAAAACTTTACCGTTGACCTCTGAACCAGTTGATGCACCTGCACCCTGGACATTTGCCTCAGACATTCTATCGATGCCTGTTCTGAAGCTCTAGAAGTATGCCATCTAGTCCATCTTCTTCCTCCTTTTCCAGCATTTTCTGTTACTGTTCATGTTCTACCATCTACCTGGTGGCCCAAGCCAAAAGCTAGAATCAGTTTCTTTTGGGTGTGTATCAAGAGGGCCTAATGTAGATTGTAAGCACTGAGATTCAGACAAAGACACTCACAAAGAAAGTGAAATACATTTGAGAAAGCAGGTAGGTATGAGCAAAAGGGGAGCTGCCAAGAATCAGCCTTGAATTTTTTCCCAAGCTTGGGAATTCTGCAGCCCTGTTGTTCCTCCAGATCTCTCCATGTGCTACCAGCCTTCAATGTGAAGATCCTTCCATTCTATATTTGAATTGCTGGAAAGTTTCTTTCTTAGGCTAGCCAAGTAGACTTTATTATGTTCTGACTGATGAAAGCCACTTGCTGGATACATGTCCACTTCTTTGATGTGGTATTCAAAGGCTATCCTTGTCTTTCAGACTCAGGACCCCTGTGTCTCACTCCTCCATGCTTCACATGATGCCCCCAGGCCTGTTCAAGTATGGCCACATCCTCAGGAACACCGCTCTCCACTTGTGCCTTCCTTCCCAAAATATTGCTCTTTGGAGCATGGTCCTTCTGTTCTTCACCAGGCTAACTCTTACTTAAAAAAATAAGTGCATGTCAGGGGCAGCGGTCTTGATCCAGGCATCTCCCATTAGATCCCAAGTTCCTTCAGGACAGGCATGGTGGCTCTGGGCTTTAGATTCTGAGTGACTAGCATCATGTCTATTCACACTGATCACGTAAGTGGTAGGTAAAATCTCAGCAAGTGTGCAATAAAGTAGTAAATGAATGTGGTTGGTTTCAGAGCCAAGACCTGGCAGGACAGTGTAGTCGGGGGTGGGGGGGGGGCTTAAATCAAGAGATGGGAGACCCATCTTCTGGAGTCAGCTCTGCCTCTAACCAGGTGTGCCATCTTCAGCGAGTCATTTCATCTCTATGAGCCCCAGTTTCCTCATCTGTATGAGAAAGAGAGAGATTAGAGTTTTAGGAAGTATCCAGTTCACCAAGGGACCTCTGCCCCCTTCAGTACCTCTGTAATATTACTGTTGCATGCCAATCCAGCTGTCCCATCCACTTTATGATTCTCTTTATAGTTCTCTGTCAGAATTATGGAAGAGAGGATGAGGGAACTCAAGGAGGATGATGGGGTCCTGTTTTCTTGACAAGGGGTTGCCCCAGAGGCAGGGGAATTGACTTGATCATATCTACAGTTTACAGGAGACATATGAGGCGAAAAGAAATGAGTTCCTAGGGGAGCTCCAGAAAAAAGAAGAAGAGATGAGACAGATGTTTGTCCAGAGAGTCAAAGAGAAAGAAGCTGAGCTCAAGGAGGCAGAAAAAGAGGTAAATGCAACCCTGGAGACCAAACAGGCAGGGGGGAAAGACTAAGTGAAGCAGGAGGGGCATCAGCCTTGACAAAGATGCTGGATGGTACAGGGATTTGAAGGCTGTGGGCAGAGCTGGAGCGCAACTTGGATGGACAGAGAGTCTGAGGGCATCTGTGTTTTCTTGACCTTTGTTTCCTAAGGCTGGAAAATTTTCTCATTCTGTTAATTATTTTGAGCCACTGCCATCACACATGGTAGCCCCTAGCTGTAGGTGAGTATGTCTTTTAATTTGAATTTATTTATTTATTTAGGTTTTGAAGCAAGGTTTCTATATGAAGCCCAGGCTGGACTAGAACTCAATGTCTAGCCCAGGCTGGCCTCAAATTTTAGAACCTTTTGCTCAAGCCCCATGAGCCTTAGGATTTCAGACATGTATTACGATGACTGGGTATCAAAAATAATTTATTAATTGACAAATAATAGTTGCATATATTTATGGAATATGATATGCACTTTTGGTGTTTATACTATAGAACTATTAAATCCAGGCAAATAAACAAATTAGTTATTTCACATATTTATCTTTTTAGTTGGAAACATTTAAATCTAAGCCAAGTATGGTCGCACAGGCCTATAATCTCAGTTTCTTAGAAAAGCAGAGCAGGAGAACAAGTTAGGGCAACTTAAGTAAGACACTATCTCCAAATGAAAACTTGAAAGGGGGCTAAGGATGTAACTCAGTGGTCAAGTTCTTGTATAGCTGCTTGAGGCCCTAGGTTCAAAATCCCCAGTACTGCTGAAAGTTGGAGCCTTTAAAATCTATTCCTAGCCATTTTTAAATACACAATCAAATGGAAAGCTCAGTCCCTCTCATTATCTCATTTCAAACATTCAGTCCCCCTGAAAGAGGCTCAGTGCAGCTCTTGTATCGGACAACACAGGTGCAGAGCCTCTCCAGTAGCTCACAAACCTCTCTTGGGCAGTGGAGCACATGCAGTCAAGAGAGGCTTTTCCTTACTTCCTGGAAACTGGAAGTTCTGTAGAGACAAATGATTGTTTTCATGGCTGTCCTGTTCCATCCTATCCTCTGTGGTAACCACAGTGAAAGGTAGATCTAAAGCCCATTTTAGATTAAATGATGAAATCTAAAATGGCAACACTGGGAACATTTGCTGTTCACTTAGGTTTCCTACTCCACCCTCTTGATTTTTTGTTTGTTTGGGTGTCTATTTATTTGATGTGGGGCTAAGGATGGAACCCAGGCATTGACATGCTAGATAAGTTTTCTGTCACTGATCACCACATTATCACCTCTATCTTGGTTTAGAGTAGAAAAAAAAAAAACATTAGTGCAATTCTGGATGGTTTTTAAACCATGGTTTTGTGCTTTCTAAGCACATGCAGTTTAGGCTGGACAAATGTCTCAGTAGGAAAAAGTGCATGCCAGTCAAGCCTAACAACCTGAAATCAATTTCTGGAATCCACATCAAAGCTGGATGCCAGTGGCACCCATCTGTAATCCTAGCACCCCAATGGTGAGAGAATCACCTGGAAGTTCACAAGCAGCTAACATGGGGTATGCTGTATGGTTAAGACAAGTGAGACACAAGGTCGAAGGAGAGAACCAACTCCCAAAAGTTGTTCTCTTGTCTCTATATGCCATGATATGACACATGTACACATAAATCATGCTGCTGCTGCTGCTGATGATGATGATGATGATGATAAATTTTTCTCTTTCTTTATTTTATTCCATGGCTGTTTTTTTTGTTTGTTTTTGTTTTTGTTTTTTGTTTTTTTTTCCTACATGTATGTTTATATACCATTTGTGTACCTGGTGCCCATGGAGAACAGAAGAAGGCACTGGATCGATCCTCTAGAACTGGAGTTACAAATAATTGTAAACGACCAAGTCCATGCTTAGGATTAAAACTGAGTCTTGTGGAAGAGCAAAAAGTGCTTTTAACCACTGAGCCAATCTCTCTCACCTGTAATAGTAATACGTTCTTTAAAAAGAATTAAACATATGCAGTTATTCCTTTAAGCAATGGCCATGACTTCCAAGGCTCTTATACTAGTTCACACCTCGATGCCAGGGTAATGGGCCTAAAGTACAGTTTTGGAATATGAGCCGGTGCTTCCCTTCTCTGGACCTCAGTTACTTTTCTTGATGTTGTGATAAAGACCTACTTGAGAAAAATAACTTAAGGGAATTTGTCTTGGCATACAACTCTGAAGGTACAATTCATTATGGTGAGAAGGCATGGTAGCACAAGTATAATGCAGTTGGACACTTTGTGCAAGAAGCAGATAGATGACAGATATAGACGGATAGATAGATCAACGGATAGATGATAGATAGATGGATAGATAGATAGATAGATAGATAGATAGATAGATAATACTGTTAATACTCAGATCATTCTTTTTTCTTTTACCTCAGTTCAAGACTGAAGCCCATAGAATGGTGCCACCTAGCTTCAGACTACGTCTTCCCACCTCAGTTAGCCCAATCTGGACATGCTTTTGTAAACACACCTAGTTTTCTAGGTGATTATATGTCACCCATCAAGTTGACAGTCAGGAATAGCCATCACACCCCTCAAACATAAATAAGGGAAACAACTATTCCCCAAATCTCTTCACCTTTGATCTCCTATGACTCTCCAGGGCTGCCATCAAAACTTGTGGCAAAGGTATTGCTTTGATTTCAGTTTCAGTTTAAGAAGAAAAATGTCACCCATTACCTTTTGGAAGAGAGGTAGGGGCATCTTAAAGAAAAAACGAATAGAAGTTGCAATGAAGTAAAGCTTGTTCGAAGCAACTGACGCTCCCCTCCCCTCAAGTGAATCTGAGAAGCTACTTTAAATAGAAAGCTTATTATTTGCCATCCCTTTTTTTTTTTAGGCAAGGGTCCCAAATGCCATAGTAGCTGGAGAACTGACCTGTGGTTTTCACTGCAAGTGCTACAAAGTGCAAAATTTCCTTCTGAGTCCCCACGGAAAGAAGAATTATGCTTGATCTGTTTATTAAGGTTACTCTGAGCGTTCTAGTAGTGTGACTGCCCATGCTTCTGGCTCTCTGATCCACTTGCCACAGTGGCATGGCAGACTGTGCTCGCTGGCCCTTGCGTCCGAGCTCCCATCCCATGAATGAAGCCTCACCTCTGCTGAAGGCTGAGCTCTTGGGGCTGGAGAGATGGCTTAGCAGCTAAGAGCACTGGCTGCTCTTGCAGGTGACCAGTGTTCAGTTCCCAACACCTACAACTTAACACATCCTTAACTCCAGTTCCGAGAGATTTGAAGCCTTTTTGTGACATCTGAGAGTACACACATGCCAGCAAAATACACATAGATATAAAACAAATAAATCTTAAAAATTGTTTGAAAAGACTGAGGCCTCAAAAATCATCCAATTTTACAGATTTTTTGTCTCTGTTCAAGGGCAAATATTTCCTTTGACTAGCTTTGCTATGGCTCAAGTTTTTTCTATGATGCATGGGGAGATGCCTCAGTGAAAAAGAGTGCTTGTCCTTCAAGCATGAGGACTTGAGTTCAGCTCTCCAACACCCACATAAAGAGCCAGGCATACATGCACATGTTTGTAATCCCAGGCTTTAGAGGGCTAGAGATGGGTGGATCCTAAGATGGGTATGGTCAGGAGAAGATCTTTACAGATGAGAGATCACGTTATATAATCCTCTAAGGATTTCCAAATGACCTCATTTATGAGACTCAGTTTTCCTCATAAAACGGACATAATAGCAGAGCCTACTCTAACAGTGTTGTAAGCAAGGCATGATGGCATATACCTGTAATTTCAGTACTCAAAAGACAGAGACAGGAGGGTTGTGAGTTCAAAGTTAGCTTGAGCTGCACAACAAGACCCTGTCTCAAAAAGAAAAAAAAATAGAGTTCTGTATTAATAAAAAGTTTTTATATATCAGATTTAGTGGTTGGCTTGTAAAAAAACTAAATAAATATTATCAACCACACCCAATAATGGCAGAGGTTGTCTTAAAAAGAATGTCTGGTTAAGCAGAATGCATTGTTTCTTGGCCATTTCAGGAGCAGAGATTCTGAGAACAATCTACAGCAATGAACAGAACAATCCTTTGTGCCATCATTGTGGTCACTAGTAGGAATGGTTCTTAATGTGCCAGGGTCCTGCAGGGTTGCAGCCATGGTGGTTCTCACCCACTCTGGTCTTGGCTAGGCTGGGGACTGCTTGCTGTTGCAGAGGGATTCTCTCTAACTTCCTTGTGCCCCACTGCCAGCTGCATGAGAAATTTGACCGTCTGAAGAAACTGCACCAAGAAGAGAAGAAGAAGCTAGAGGAGAAGAAGAAATCCCTGGATGATGAAGTGAATGCTTTCAAACAGAGAAAGACAGCAGCTGAGCTGCTCCAGTCTCAGGGTTCTCAGGCTGGAGGTTCACAGACTCTGAAAAGAGACAAAGAGAAGAAGAAGTAAGTAGCAGGCTGCAGGTGTGTGTGTGTGTGTGTGTGTGTGTGTGTGTGTGTGTGTGTGTGTGATATTTTTTTTCCTACTCATTCCCACCCCTCCATCATGGCAAGACCTAGAGGCCAAGGGGATTGATGGGCATGTGTGAACTGCAGACTGCAGTTACACTCATGTAGTGTTCACTGTCCCCATGGCACCCAAGTTTGAGTTGCTGAAAGGAGGAGAATAGTGTTCCCAGAAGTGTAGCTTTTTTGTTTGTCCCATCTGAGAGAGTTCTGCAAACCCCTGGCAAATGGTAGGAAGGACTAGGAAGTAGGAAACAAACTGTGAGAGCTATAGAAGGATAAGGAGAGGAACAAAAAGGATGGGCAGACCAGGAGAGTGAAAGAAACACAGGATATTTTTAGGAGAAACTCTAGGCACTGGCCCAGACCCTAGAACAGTGGTTCTCAACCTTTGGGTTGCGACCCCTTTGGGGTTGATAACCCTTTCCCAGGGGTTGCATATCAGATATCCTGCATATCAGATATTTACATTATGATTCATAACAGTAGCAATATTATAGTTATGAAGCATCAACAAAATAATCTTATAGTTGAGGATCAACACAACATGAGGAACTATGTTAAAGGGTTACAGCATTAGGATGGTTGAAAAACACTGTCTTGGATGTTTCATATCATGCAGCTTACAGGTCCTACTACATCTGAAGGGAGGGGCCTACAATGTAACCCTTACTCAACAGCTGCAGCCTGTGAAAGGTAAATGCTGCCACTGAAGGCTGCGCTCTATTTCTCATCTCCCATTCCGTTGCCATGCATCTTTCTGGCTGCTTAGCTATGCCCAGCCTGGAGTACTAAGAACTTAGCGAGGAGTCTTCAGAAACCAGTGTCCTCCGGATAGCCCATTTCCTAAAACCATTTTGTTTCTCCAAATGTTTGGTGAGTTGATAGTCCTGACCCTAACCCAGTGTCTGCTTGCAGAGATTACTCATTCCTCATTTCAGAGCCAGAGAAGAGGAAAATGTTTCTGGCAAGAAAACATCCAGAGGTTCCTTTATGCTCTTATAGTTGTTTGTACAGTAGGATTTGGAGTACTCCAAGATGGAGTATTTAACAATACCCTTACTAAAAGATCCTTAGGGTCCCAGAGATGACGATGGCTATAACCTTCTATTTTTGGCCACTAGTTTGAGTCGGCCACTAGATGCTTCCCAGAAGGAAGAAGTATGTTTTTGCCTTTGTGCCCTGCTTCTCACTTAGGAATCACACCACAAATGTAAACTATTTACGATTTCAAGGCACTGAGTTTTGCTATCTCATACCCAGTTTGACTGTCTAATATGTAACTTGAACATTTTCATCAACTTGGTCCAGAGATCTTTTTTTTTTCCAGAATAGAATCTTAAAACTACATATTGCTGGGTAGTGGTGGCCGGCCTGGTCTACAAAGCGAGTCCAAGACAACCAGGGCTACACTGAGAAAACCTTTCTTGAAAAAACAAAAACCACCAAACAAAAACCTACATATCAAATTCAATGACATTTTTGTTGTTGTTACTAAGGTTCAACTAGCCAGATGGAAAATGTTTTTGAATCCACCATCCATTAACTTATTATTGATGGTAGATTAGTTTATACTAGCAGAAAATGATTCATATTTTTATTTTTAAAACTATTATTGTCATCATCTTTTTGTGGGGAGAGTGGTACAGAGGAACCCCGGGGCCTGCAGGTGTTAAGCAGAACCCTTGAGCTGCATCCATGGCCCTGTTATTCCTATTTTAAAGATCAGAAAATACTCAGCTTTTCTGTCATCTATAACCTATACCTTCATCAGCCTGTAATTCTTGTCTACTCAGTCCCTAGAATTGTCTAAGATTGGAAGATCACCTGCTTTGTTCAGGCTGCACTGATGCTGCACGCGAGAACCTTCCTATTGTGGTTCCTCATGTTGTGGTGACCCGAACCATAAAGTTATTTCTGTTGCGAATTAATAACAACTGTAATTTTGTGGCTGTTATGAGTTGTAAATATCTGTGTTTTCTGATGGTCTTAGGGGACCCCTGTAAAAGAGTTGGTTGACCTTCCCAGGAAGTCATGACCCACAGGTTGACAAATGTTACTGCATAGTCTCTATTCAAGGTGTTCAGTGAAAATTCCTTCCAGACCAGACTTTCCCCAAGACTGACTAAATTCCTGTAATCCCATACAGAAGACTCTAGATAGTGACACAACTTTTCCCACTCTTCAGAAATATCGGGGGTTGGGGACAGTGCCCTTTTCCATTTCCGAGACGGTTGAAAACCTTGCTGGAATGTGGAACCTTACATTAGCAATCAGAGCCAGCACACTAGTCTGTCCCCATCCATAGTCTAATATGTGTGCGTGGCCGCAGATGTGGGCTCCTTATGGATCTCTGTGAAGCAACTCGTTAGCTTCTGGGAAATGTGTCATCAACCTTCTACTCTGCTCCCATGATGCTTTTGCTGGTGATGATTTTGGGAGGGCAGAGATTAGGGTAGTTAGACAGATTGTGGTTGGATCTGTTCAAGTTCTAGATTCGGGATTTCCTCTGGATGCCCCTAAGGAGACTAAGAAAGAATAGCAGTGTTTCAGGGGTGTCTACCAATCCACCCTCCCCATTCCTTTCCCTGTTTCTCCTATTCTCTTTTTACCTCTAACATTTAAATATTTGTATCAGTTCATGATATTGTGTTTCTCCACATGCTCACTCCATCTTCATCAGCTCTTACTGTTTTACAGTTAACTCTGCTGTTTGCTGCATGCTGCATGAGACCCAGGGTCCTGGTAAGCTTTATTAACTCTAAATAGAACTGGCAGTGGCTTCTAGAACATACTTCCCAAACCCCACACTTGTGATACACAGAGCTAACCATAAAAGAAATGGCTTCATTGGACCTGCTAGTTTCCTCCCGAGACTTACAGCATGAAGACATAAGCTGAAGTGGCTTGAAATTGAGCATCCTCATGTGGAATGCCTGCTTGCCTGATTGGAGGTGTGTGTTCGAGAGAGAGCATTTGCAGACCTTTGCTGCTAGAACAGCGGTGTAGCATGGGTAGATAGATTATGTGACCAACATGAAAGGTTTCAGTTCAGATATATCTTTTTCATAAAGAAGCATAATCATGACTTTCAAAATGATTTGAGATGGAACAGGAAACTACTGAGTTCATAGTGCCTACCTGCAATGTCACAGTCAGTATTGACACACA
The DNA here is from genome assembly GCF_030254825.1 of Meriones unguiculatus. NCBI lineage: Eukaryota > Metazoa > Chordata > Mammalia > Rodentia > Muridae > Meriones > Meriones unguiculatus. Next base: position 76,492,992 of record NC_083369.1, on the reverse strand, counting down.
CACACACACACACACACACACACACCCCAGATTTAGGAATGTGCAATGAGAAATTGCTTCTATGTCTCCCTCTAGCTTCTTAACTGAGGGGTTCAAGTTCTCCAGTTTCTTTTGGTTGTATGCCCCACCCCCAAAATATAAAAAAATAAGGTGGAAAAAAATGAAGAGACCTCAAATACTATAGGAAAATCCTTACACTTTGTTCTGTGAGGGCTGGTGAGGTGGCCCAGCAGGCTTCAGTGGCAGCATTTACTTTTCACAGAATGCCATTTAAGCCTATTAGCCTGAGTTCAATCCCTAGAACCCATATAATGGTGGAAAGCTAGAACCAACTCCAAAACTTTTCCTATGATCATACCACACCATGGCATGTGTGCCCACAAACAACATTAATAAATTAATTTTTAAAAATTCAATTCTGAGCTGGGCACGGTGTTACACACCTCTTATCCCAGCACTCTGGGAGGAAGAGGCAGGTGCATCTCTGTAAGTTCGAGGCCAGCCTGGTCTACAAGGAGAGTCCAGGAGAGCCAAGGCTACACAGAGAAACCCTGTCTTGGAAAACCAAAAGCCAATTCTGGATCTGGAGAAATGGTTCAGGTGGTTAAGAACACTTGCTGCTCTTCCAAAGGAGCTGAGTTTTGGTGCCAGCAACCATATATATTTGGCAGCCCAACAACTGCCTGTAGCTTTAAGTCCAGGGTATCTTACAACCTCTTCTCCTTTGTGGTTACCTGCACCCACTCTCTCTCTCTCTCTCTCACACACACACACACACATACACACACACTCACACACACATGTCCACACATATAAAACTTTTAAAAATTAATTCTGTAAGTGCAAGATTCATGAAAACCTCTGCTAAAGAGGTAAGCAGGTAATTCTTATTAAGGATCCCTGAGAACTACAGAAGTAAATAGAACAGTCCCTGCTATCACACAGTTTTTAAACAGAGTGAAAGCAGTCATTATAGGATGGATGAAAGCAGTGATTAAGCACCTTTTGTCTATTCCACCAAATCAGGTAGTGAAGGGAAATTGAACATAAATATTTTTAATAGCACACTTAGATTGATTTATTTTTAAAACTCTACCATGGAAACTTTCAAATGTAGATAAGAGAAGAGATAATAGTACAATTCAGCCCCACATTCTTGGAGACCAGTCATCAAGGAATCATTGACATACAGCTAATGCTGCTTCCTCAATTACCCCAGATATGTTGTATTATTGTAAGGCAAAAGCTGTATCATTTCACATGTATAAAATACATAGTACATATTTCTAGGAGATAATGATGTTTAAAAACAAACACATTAATCATTATCACACCTAAAAATTAATAATAATTTGCTAACATAAAATGTCTAGTTGGTGTTAGAAGTACCCCAGAGATCTCATAAATTGCCTTTCTTACTTTGGGTTTGTTTACATTGAAGACTAAAGTACTGTGAAGATGTCCCCTGGTTATCTATGAAGTGGTTTATATGGAGAGCCTGCTGTTAGTCACCAAACCAATGGCTGCAACTATTGCACTAGAGGCTTCAGGCAGCTGGCAAAGGCATCCTCCTTCCAAGCAAAACCAGCAAGGAAGTACATCCAGGCTTCTGAAACAGAAAGCCCGGGAAACTGAGCCAAACAAATGCATCCTAAAAAAAAAAAAAAACAATGAAAAATGATTCACTGCCTGGTTTAAAAGCAAGTCCTGGAGCCCCTGCTAGGACACTGACATCAAATAGCAGCTTTCTATTTAAGAGGACTAAATTCCTAGAATATCTGTTCACCACCATAGTTCAGGTGCCTAACCAAGTGTCAGACACATAACAGGAGCTCATATCATTTGGTGTTTCTTTATTCTATCATTTTCAATGAACGCAGGACAGATATATCCTGGGGAATTCAATTTTGGCTAATCCAGATTTCATTGCATACCTATTTGACACAATTTCATTCAGATTTACCTGAATACATGTTTGTTAGTCGCCATCCCTAAGATGAACCCTGGAAAACTATAATTAAAGCCATTCCTTCTAAGTAAGAAAAAAGTGATAAACAGACAGAGCAGCCAGTTTCAACCCCAAGTATGTTGTCTTTTCTTGACAAACTTCTTTGTAGTAGACTGCAAAAGCAGTTCTAGATCAGTTGGTCTAAGAGAGCCTTAGCTGTCAAGGTTCTGAAAGCAGCAAAGGTTATGTGTCTCCTTTCCAAAACCTTCACTTGGTGGTTTAATTAGTAAAGCCACCTGGAATGCAGACTGACTAAGACCTATGTATGTGGGAGAGCAGACACACTCACAGTGGAAAATTGATTGCACACTCTCATATATGGATATTCTGTTAACTCCACTCCCACCAAATAGCCCTCATTTAATAGAATGGATATCCATTTTTTTTTCCAAAAGTACTAGAGAAAATCAAGTGAAGGAAGGGAAGTTTAGTTCTGTTCCTGGTCACTTGGCCTCACTGATGTGGCTAACATGGGCTCTGGCAGAGCATCGTGGTGGAGGGGTGGACTGGAGCAGCGTTGCTCACTTTGTGTCAACCAGGAAGCAGAGAAAAGAGGCAGGGACAAGGTAGCGCATTACAGGCCTTGCTCCAGTGACTTACTTCTTCCAACAGGCCTGCCTTCCAGGAAAGCCCTCATATTATGAGTCCTTCAAGGGATTTCTCTGCTAAATCAAAGTCCTCAGAGTCTAATTATTTCCTTAAAACCTCTTAGGGAGCCTTCAATATGTGAGTCTTTGGAGCACATACCATATTTAAACCATTAAAAAAAATTCTTCAGGTCATGAAAAAGGAGGTAGATACATTTAGAGCCAAGAAATTCTCTGAGACAATAAGACTTTCCCAGTGATAGGAGAGTCCTGAGTAGATAACTCTTATCCTAGATGTAATGATACTTTCTTTATGACCGCAGGCATGTTAGTCTCCTCATATGTGACACAGAGACCAAAACAACTTGACCTACTTATAGCATAGGAATGAAATCCCAGCAGGAGACAGGTCAGACTGTTACATGAACACAAACCTGTGATGGGCTTCTGTAGTTCAGGTTTACAGGTCACTGGTTGGAACCCCACCCCATCACACACTTGGCGAACAAGTATTGGATTAGAGTAGCAGTTAGCCAGCTAGCTTGCTCTGAGGGATGCCAAAGTTGAAACCTCAGCTTCTTCTTATCCTGTGGGACAGGGGGCTGTGAGCCTGTGCTGTATCTGCTGGCCTGAGGTCACTAGAGACTTTGTATTCACAGACAAGGTTGTCTGGATGTGTGTGTATTGGGAGGTTGTTTGTGAAGAACAAATTTTAGAAATGTTTGTGTGGGTTTTGACCTTTATTGTCCTTCTTAACGCCACTACTGCTGCCATGCATTTGAGAAAGCATGTTCACAGGAGCCAGTGCATAAGACTTTAAGACCATCTAACATAGTTATTCTATCTGATCTATTAGTTATGACTTAATTTCTTTCTTTTTATTGTACATTTATCCATCCATTTATTAACACACACCCCTCTCTTTTTATTTTCAGTTTGGGCTTCCTGTAGATGCGCCCTTTCCTGTGCAACAGAGCTGGGCCTCCCTCTCTTTATGTCCCCCCTTAACATGTTTAGGGGGCATACAACCCATGCCCTCCCCTTTCTGCAAATGTTTATAGAAGCCTGAGAGTCAAATGATGATGTCTGGCCTCTGACCAAGAAGCCAGCAATCACATGGCTTAAAGATATATTCCATACCTCAGTCCTTCTCCTAGAACCCCCAGCCATATGTGCCCCCACCGCCCCATTCCCACCTTTGCCAGATTGTGACATGTTTACAGGTTGCTATCTGCTACTTTTCATGAACCAGCTTCCCCATTTGAATTTGATACTTGTTTTGATACTTGATTTGATACTTGTTTCCTTGAGGTACTTTCATCCACTGTGGCTGGATAAGCACCACTCAGGGCTCAGAGCTTAGACTCCTGCAGCCTTAGTGAATAGGATTGTTCTCCAACTCCTACAATCCCAGGAGCCATAGCTTATAATATAGGCTCTAAAAGAATTGCTGGTGATGCCTTCTACCATCTTCATCCCATCTCAAAGTCACATTATATAATCCAGTATTAAAAGCCAGCCACACATTTATTCACATTAAGCTCTTCCTATACAAAAGACAACTGCTGGTAGATAGCTGGGGAAGATAGTGTTTATTTCCCCTCTCTAATTCTGGGTACCTGACAGATACAGAAGGTAAAATAAACCAGAATGTGATTACCAGCCTAGAGTCTTGAATAATAGACTTAGAAAATTCTCCTTCGGGATTTCAGCATGCCATTGGCCTTTTTTCCCACTCCAATGAGGGAATAGCAAGAATAATGATTCTAGTTTCTAAACTGGTGAGCTGGTCAAAGAATCTAGGTTTGGGGTTGCCTGGATGAGTATTCTAATCTACCTGATGAATGTAATGATGGGTTGGATCTGCATTTGCACAGATGCCACTTACAAGAGAAGACCATTAGCTGGAGGAAAAAAATAGGTGCTCTACTTGAAAGGTCATTTATTTGGTCTAAGGGTTTCATATTTTATAATAGGTCCCACCTGAATGTGGATTTTGAAAAGTACAGAGCTTTCCACTGTCAGGGCTATGAGGCACAGTATGGCTTTTGGTGTTTGGCTAGTGACAGAGCAAGAGCTAGAGGCGACCTAGCAGTGATCTGTGGCTAATATGGCGTCTCTCTGCCCTTCCTTTGCAGTAATCCATGGCTGTGTACTGAATAGTATGCCCTGCTACAGCTGGACTGGACTCCACTTAGCCTTTTAAGCGAAGTCTCTCTCTTTTGTTTTTTTAATGGTGCCAGACAGCTGGGCTCTCTACCCTTCCTCTGGTACTTCAAGCATTTTTTGTTTTTGTTTTTGTTTTTTGTTGTTTTGTTTTGTTTTGTTTTTTTCATTTGAGTTCTGCAACTTGCTTCTGCCTCCCAATCCCACTGGCATGGACCATGACATTCTTCTTTTTTCATGTTTTAATGGTGGTTGTCTGATCACTACCTCTAAAAAACACACAAGGTAATAATAAGTTTGCAGGCCTTCTGAACTGTTGTAAAAGGGCAGGGGCCATTCTCTACAATCACAGTTAATACCCTGAAGCCAAGAGTAAACCCAAAGCAGAACTAGTTAAAAGCAAGCAAGTCAATGTATGCACTTTCTCTTTTCTTGTTGGCAAAGAGAGAAGGCCATTTTGATATGTACTAGCTGATGACCAGAGGCAAGTTCAGGGTGACAATGGGAAAGCATGAGCTAGTTCTTTGGGGAAAACCAATTGGAAGTGGAAAATTTCAGGAAACCCTATGCCTAGAGGTAAAGCAAAACAAACCACTGCCACCAAGAACACAAAACCCCAAAGCAAAATCCTCAAATATCCCAGAAAAGTCAGGCTACTGAGTAAGGCAGTCTGGGTCTCCTAGAGAAAGGCCTCTTATTTGTAGTCATGGAGTCCTGAGGGTTTTTTGTTTGGTAGCCCTAGCTGTTCTTGAAATCACAATGTAGACAAGGCTGGCCTCAAATTCACTTTTGCCTGCTTGTATTTCTGGAGTGCTGGGGTTAAAGGCAAACACCAGCACACCCAGCTGCTTTAGGGGTCTTAATCCACCTTCTCAGAGTGCCAACCCAGCATCATCATCTTTCTGAAGAAGTATTTGCAATTTTTAAACGAGGTCTTTCATTTTCATTTGCATATAAATTCAACTACTTGAGGCTTGAGGATCTCAAAATACTTCACAAGTATTTGAGTCATAAAATCTTCCAAAAGCAGGCAGGACTTGTACATAAAATGGGGAGCTTTTTGGTCATCGTGGCTGATATAAGCCCTCATGCTGTTGGAGGAAATAGACAAGTAGAGAAAAAAAGAGACTTATCCAAGGCCCCACTGATATTTCTTGGCAAAGCCTAGGCAAAATTTCATGATTTTGGGTTCCCAATCCATTTTCCCAAGGGATCCAAATGTTTATATATGTTCTTGGTGACAAGATTAGTCTTGAGGGTTTTCACACAGAGTAATAGGAGGGGGTGGGTAGACACAGGTGAAGAGAAGGCCCTAAGCCAGCTGCCAAGATGCCGGATAACCAGTTAGCTTTCCTCTAAGTCTGGACCAGGCCAAGGCCAGTAAACATTTCACTGGTTCACTGTGTGGCTTCTTGTAATGAGAGAACTTTGGTGAATAGAAAAAGCAATCAAATCTATTGAAAGAATTGAGATGACAAGAAGTTTTATCTCTCTTCTAACTGTAAACGGGAAGGTTTTTTTTTTTTTTCTTCACTTGAAAGACTTTTTAAGTAGTACAGCTGTTACTATTTAAAAAAAAAAAAAAAACCCTAAGGGCTCTGTTTACTTCTAATGAAACAAAAACCAGTCATTAGAAATGGTTTGTGCTTTTCTTTTCCCAGACTAGAATGGAATGGCTTTCCTGAAGTACACACACACACATACACACACACACACACACACACACACACACACACACACACCACACACAACACACACATAACACACACGCCCTTCATTTCTCTTAAACCAATGACTCTGCTTTCTCTATACCTAGTTTGGATTCTTTTAAGAAAAGTCATTTCGTATTTACATTTGGCTGTTGATATGTGCTTATTTTTTTTTTTAATTAAAGCAAGACAAGACGCATTAAACCGGTGTGTGGTATTCTTCAAATCTTCTCCACAGATTTCCCCATGGTGATGGCCCATCCATGACCTGTTCCTGTCTTCTCAGCATTTAATCTGTGCTACTTCCAACTGCCCACTCCCCTCACATGTCACTTTGAATGTCCTTTCTCTTCGGCTAACTTCGTGTTTTCTCTCTCTTTCTCTCTCCCTCTCCAGCTTTTTTTAACCTTGTCTTCAGCAGCTGTACTAAATCTAAAGGAGAAGACTGCCATTCTAGAAGAGTTAGTTAGGGCTTCATGTTGTCTCAAGCAAGAAACCAACCAGTTCCCCTCCCCTGCAACTGCGCACATATACACCACACTCAACAAGTGTACATGTGTCCCTGTGTCCAGGCAAGAAGCTCTCTTCTGACTCACATGGTGTTTTACATGGAAGTGTCTTGTCCTAAACTCACAAGGCAGGAAAAGAATCATCAGAGCTGGAAATGGACCAAATGTAACCTCAGAGAGACAACGACAAGACTTACCCAGGTGTTAAGTGACTGGGGCAGGAGACCTCAGCTGTGGGTGTAGAAGTACTGTTCACACGGTTTTGAGTTTGATGTTTGTTCAGTTTTTTTTTTTAAACACTTCTCTGGTTCTGACTGTCTTCAAGCACTATGAAATTGATTCTGAATATGGACAAGAAAGTTGAGTGACATTTGCATCTTTGGCTTTCACAGGCTGTCTGCAGACCCCAGCAAGGAGGGAGAAATGGAGCAATTAATATTCAGCTAGAGAAAGACATGAGGGGGTTTTGAGCTTAGTGAGAGCAAAGCTTCTCGACATAAACTTCCAAGTTGCTTTGGAGGTTTTACAAGAGGCTTCTGCTCAACTTGGTATCTGGCAGGAGAGCTTTGATGTCGGTACATCTGCCTTGAATTCATTGGCTTTACTTAACATATGAATACCATGTGAATGTGCTCATTGCCATGTATTCATCCCACAAACGCCAACATTCTGCCATTCCGTCTCCTGAGAGAGCCTCTTTGCATGTTTTCCAGAATCTGTGTTTGTTTTCCTTTCTTTGTGGTTCTTTTTGCTCCAAGGTGTGACCAGTCACTTCCCCTCTGGGGCTTTCCTTTTCCACGAGCTACTTCCCAGAGCCAGCACTGTTTAGCTCATTATCTTTCTAATGTCCATGTCAGTTTTCAATAAAATTCAAAGAAATGGCTCAGTGGCTCTATGATCTGCTCCCATCAGTTGGTGGCATGGCACACCACAGTTCGTTTTATAATGGATGGCCACCTCCTGAGTAAATAAGTTGGGAGGCTCAGAGAGACACCATGAACCCACCAAGTCTTCCTTGGTGCACTGCCATGCCTTTCCTTTCTTCTTCCTGGGTCTGGAATTCCAATGGGACAGGGTGGGTATTAGCATGTACTCTTCTGCTTTTCCTTTAATTAGCATTGTTTAGACTAATCAAATGAACTGAGCGTCAGAGAGTGGGGGTAGGGTGAACACAGAAAATGGCATTCCACAGAAAAAAGATCCAGGTAAGTTTTAATTATGAAACCAAAACAGCTCTTTGCTACTTCCTTCATTTACTCCTGTGATGTGAATCTCCTAATTTCCTGAGTTGAAAGGCATTCTGTAGATACTAAGCCTTGAGTCTCTCAGGGATGCCTCCCTGGCATTAAGGTAGGCAAAAGGGAAAGACGTCAGAGATATCAGTTTTCATAAATCTGGTTGTGAGTAAAGCTTCATTTGCCTAATGACCAAATGCTGAAGAAAGGACCAGGGAGTCTTCTCCTTAGGAAAACCTGGAAGCCTCTGCTTGGGTACCAGAGTAAACAGCATTGACCTGCCTCTACGCAGCGTGCACACTAGGGGGCAGCAGAGTCCCCTATGACGTTGCTGAACATTGATCTTGTGGAGGTGTGGGAAAATACAGAATTCTTAGCCTGCTGGAACAGGGGGAAAGTTATGTTAAGGAGCCAAAAGCAGACTGATGATACAGTAAAATGCCAAACCAAACTGTCTGATTTCCATCCCCGGGACCCACATGGTGAAAGTAGATGCCTGATTCCTTGTAAGTTGTTCTCTGATCTCCCACACACATGCCCTGGCACTCTACTTCCACCCCCTCACAGAAGAAGAACACCAAAATCTGAGTTTGAAGCCTTGGGTTCCGTTTCCAGTACTAAAAACAATAAAATCCCCAAACTCCAAAAAGCCAGTGATGGTGTCACATTCTTATAATCTCAGCATTCAGAAATTGTAGGGAAGAGGATGTCTTGTCTGACCAAACATAGTGAGTCTGGGGCCAGTCCGGGTTACTTATCCAGACTCTGTCTCAGCACTGTGGCAGTGCTGGTTGGGGGTGAGGCTTCTCTAGAAAAGGAGAGTACCAGAAAATCCTTTCTAGAACTAATACACATTGAAGATACAAAGTATCTGGGCATTAGGGCCAACAAGATGCCTCAGCAGGAAAAGTGTCTTTGGCCAAACCTAATGACCCGAGTTTGACCCCTCATGTGGTGGATATAGAGAACTGACACATGCAATTGTCAATTCTAAATTTAAGTCATGTGCCGTGGTTCAGGCAAATGTGGGAACAAACTCACTAAATAAATGAAAATAAAAAACATCATTCATGGGTGAAGCTGGAGAGATGACCCACATGTTAAGAGCACTTAGTGCTTTTGCTGAGGACCAGGTTCCTAAGCACAAAAGCTGGGTCAGGAATTCACATCTGCCCCTGTAACTGCAGCTTCATGGGCTTCCTCTCCCTCTTCTGGCCTCTGAAGCTCCAGAATTCATTTGCACACATACACATAATTTAAAATAAATCTTTTTTTTTATAGTAGATCTTATTTTTTAAGAACATCCATATAGGTTTTCATACTCCTGGACCACATTACCTTCCAAATAACAGTATATAAAGGTCCTATTTTATCCATAGCCTTGCTGGCATTTGTTCTAATTTGTTTTCTCTCTTTTAAGTTTATTTATTTATTTATAAATTAGTTTATTAACTTTGTATCCCAGATGTAGCCCCCTCCTTCATTCCTTCCCAATCCCACGCTCCCTCCCTCATCTCCTCCCATGCCCCTCCCCAAGTCCACTGATAGGGGAGGTCCTCCTCCCCTTCCATGTGACCCTAGCCTATCAGGTCTCATCAGGACTGGTTGCATTGTCTTCCTCTGTGGCCTTGCAAGGCTGCTTAACCCCTGGGGTGGGGTGGGGTGGGGAGAGGTGATCAAAGAGCCAACCACTGAGTTCATTTCAGAGACAGCCCCTGTTCCCCTCACTAGGGGACCTGCTTGGACACTGAGCTGCCACAGGCTACATCTGTGCAGGGGTTCTAGATTATCTCCACACATGGTCCTTGGTTGGAGTATCAGTCTCAGAAAAGACCCCTGTGCCCAGGATTTTTTTGTTTTGTTTTGTTTTGTTTTGTTTTCAGTTCTGTTGTTCTCCTTGTGGAGCTCCTTTTCCCTCCACGTCTTTCATCTCCCCCTTCTTTCATAAGATTCCCTGTATTCTGCCCAAAGTTTGGCTATGAGTCTCAGCATCTGCTTTGATACCCTGCACAGTAGAGTCTTTCAGAGGCCCTCTGTGGTACACTCTTGTCCTGTTCACTGTTTTTCTCCCTCTTCCGTCGTCTATCTTGTTTTCCTTTCTGAATGAGGATTGAGCATCTAACCCAGGGTCCTCCTTCTTGCTTAGCTTCTTTAGGTGTACAGATTTTAGTATGTTTATCCTATATTATATGTCTAATATTTACTTATAAGTGAGTATATACCATGTGTCTTTCTGCTTCTGGGAAACCTGACTAGGGATGATCTTTTCTAGTTCCCACCTGCAAATTTCATGATTTCCTTGTTTTTAATGGCGGAGTTGTATTCCATTGTGTAAATGTACCACAATTTCTGTATTCATTCCTCAGTTGAGGGATATCTGTGTTGTTTCCAGATTCCAGATATTACAAATAAAGCTGCTACAAATATGGTTGAGCAAATGCCTTTGTTGTATACTTGAGCATCTTTTGGATATATGCCTAGGAGTGTTACAGCTGGATCTTGAGGAAGCACTATTCCTAATTGTCTGAGAAAGCTCCAGATTGATTTCCAAAGTGGTTGTATAAGTTTACATTCCCATCAGCAATGGAGGAGGGTTCTCTTTTCTCCACATCCTCTCCAGCATGTATTGTCACTAGAGTTTTTGATCTTAGCTATTCTGATGGGTGTAAGGTGAAATCTCAGGGTCGTTTTGATTTGCATTTTCCTGATGACTAAGGATGTTGAACATTTCTGTAAGTGTTTCTCTTCCATTTGATATTCCTGTATTGAGAATTTTTCTTCTTAGTTCTGTACCCCATTTTTAAACTGGATTACTTGATTTGTTTCTGTTTAACTTCTTGAGTTCTTTATATATTCTGGATATTAGCCGTCTGTTGGATATAGGGTTGGTGAAGATCTTTTCCAAATCTGTAGGCTGTTGTTTTGTTCTGATGACAGTGTTCTTTGCTTTACAGAAGCTTTTCAGTTTCATGAGGTCTCATTTATTGATTGTTGATCTCAGAGCCTGTGCTGTTGGTGTTCTGTTCAAGAAGTTGTCTCCTGTGCCAATGAGCTCAAGGCTCTTTCCCACTTTTTCTTCTAAGAGTAAGTTTAGTGTGTCTAGTTTTATATTGAGTTCTTTGATCCACTTGGACTTTAGTTTCATACAGGGTGATAAATTTGGATGTATTTGCATTTTTTAAATGTCTTTAATCTTTATTCAGATAATCTGTTTCTACTGTTTAGGTGTCTCAGCTGCTCCCTGAGAGATTCTGTACCTTCTGAGAAAAGAATGGATTAAAAATGGGTGGGCTGTAAGAGTTTATCAAAAGGACTACAAGAGAGAGAAGGTCACAGATCATCCAAATTTTTCTTCTGCTTTGTTTTCTAGAGATGAAACAGTTTATATTCAACAGTGGGAATCATAAACAGAACACTATTATGATTGTTCTAGGAAAAATGGCCCCTGGCCTCTTTTCCTTGGCTATCTGGGAATACAGGATATTGAATCCAGAACTTCATACATGCTAGGCACGTATTCTACCACTGAGCTACATTTACAACCCAGTAGATCAGTTTCACTGCTTTTCAGTTTACAATTCACAAGTCAGATTTCTAACAGGAACTCAAGGACTGGCTCTTTGGTCTCCCCACCCCCGAAGGGAGGAGCAGTCCTGTTAGGCCACAGAGGAGGGCTTTGCAGCCAGTCCTGAAGATACCTGATAAAACAGGATCAGATGAATGGGGAGGAGGTCCCCCCTATCAGTGGACTTGGAAAGGGACACGGTGGAGATGAGGGAGGGAGGGAGGGACTGGGAGGGAATGAGGGATCGGGACACGGCTGGGATACATAGTTAATAAAATGTAACTGGTAAAAAAAAACAAAATAAAATAAAATAAAAAAACAATTCACAAGTCAGATTGTATTTGTTTTCTATTTTTAAAAACTAGATAATGTTTTGAATAGATTTTTGAGTTTTATTGAAATCTTACATGATCAAGAAATTGGAAATACAATCACATCAAAGAACAAATTATCATGGCTTTGACATTTAAGCCAAACAAATTGTGTAGGGCAGATTTCAAAAAGGTGTGAAGTTATAACAATTTAAAAACGGTTAACCTGCTTCTAGAAATGCAACATATATAGTCATAGGTTATTTTCAATACAAGGAAACTTAAATCTGTTTGCTTTAATTTCTCAAAACTACTAAGACAAAGCACTAGCTTTTACTTCTCTTTACAGCATACTTCATACTCCTATGTAAACTATTCCAAATCCAAAAAATAGAACTGTCTAAACCAAAGTTTCTGCAAATTCATGATTTAACAATTTGTTCTGTTATCAGTGGCCTTGGAAAGGGGCAGGGTGGAGATGAGGGAGGGAGGGTGGGATTGGGAGGGAATGAGGGAGCAGGATACAGCTGGGATACAGAGTTAATAAAATGTAGCTAATAATAAAAATAAAAAATAAAGAATAATTTAAAAAACAGTTTGTTCTGAAGCTAAAATGAAGCCTGGAATGATAAAAAGCATTGTAACCTCAGAATAAGGAAACTCTGAAAGCCCAATAATGTCCAACAGCATTCAAAAAAGAAGAAAAATATAAAATTCTTGAGTATATGCACAATAGTGACTTCTTCAGCTGAATACAAATGGTAGCAAACTGCTACTTAAAGACGAAACTATTACGTCAATTTTGTTTTGAATAATGTAGCTCTAGAGCCAATCATTTCTTGCCAGTATCAGTTTTCAAACCCTCACATGCCTATTTCTACTGCTGCCCATAAATATCCTTAAAAAATTCTTGGTTGTCATTATTGTAACCAAAGCTACCAGAGTAGTCACCACCTTGCTGAAGGGGCTGCTGAGCGATGGGTTGGGAACCCCAGTTTTGTTGGCTGCTGGTCTGACAATGTTTGGAACAGCCTGGTTGTACCCATCTGTCTTTTCCTTGACTACTACATTGCCCTCTTGATGGCTCCAAATGCCATGAGGGCTACAGCCTCTCTGCTGTTGTGCAGGAACCCTTGTGCCACTCCTTGAGCCAACTGGTGGTCCCAAAGGTGGCCCTTTCTGCGAATAGCCAGCTCCACCTCTTGGAGGTGGTGCTTCCCGCCCCCTTGGCGATGGTGGAGCACCTTGCCCTCCCCTTCCGTCTCCTCTTCCTCTTACTGTAAAGCCGTCATCATAGCCATAGCAGGGATTTTAATAGCTTTCACAATAGTCATGATAACCCTAACCATAGTAATCATCATAGTAGTCTTCATAACCGTAATAATCTGGAGGGTAGCCATATCCACCTCTCCTTCCACCACGAGCTCAATCTCTCATTGGAGGTGGCATTCAGGGAAGAGAGTGATAGTAATAATCTTCATACGCAGTGCTTCTGGAGACCAGTGTAACAGTTTGGCGCTCTTTCCACTTCTCTGGTGGTTTAGCTAAGATAATTTCAATTCCTTCCCCTTCTATTTCTTTTCCATTCATTTCATCCATAACCTTAATAGCAGCTCCTCTATCTTCAAAATCAATGAATTTCTTCACTCTCTCCAGTTTTCCAAATTCAGAAAACGACTTTTCTACTATTTCTTCTCTCACTGTAGTAGCCAAGTTTCTCACAAATAAAACTTTCACCTTAGCCATGACTTCTGGATCTGGTTTTTCCACGGGGTCAGCCCATTCATCTGTAACTACATTTCCCCACACTTTTACTTTTCCACTCATTTTGATTGTGCTGCTGACTTGTGATCATCATATTCAAAGAAGCAGAACCCCCGATTTTTCTTTTTGTTGTCGAGTTGATGATAGATAATAACGTCCACCAAACTCTATGTGACTTAACTGAACTCTTCCAGAATGTTTTCTTTACTTTTATTCTTTGGAATGGATCCAACAAAAAGTCTGTTGTTTGCCACAGAAATGCAAACTCCCAGGTATTTACCAGGGCAAATCTTGCAGCTGTCACACAGTTTAACTGCTTCCTGGGCAGCTTCCTTTCCACAGAAGGTGTTAAATACATATCCTCTGTTCTAACCAGAGAGTGGATCTACCATGAGGTATAGATCCCAGAAAGGATCAGTCTTCTCAAAAAGGGGCACCAACTCATCCTCATGTAAGTCTCTTGGAATTTTACCTACAAAGACCTCTGTTCCAATACCAGGTTGCACACCTGAGTAAACACTCTCTGGTGGTGAACCACCATACTTCCTCTGTCTTGTAGTTACATCCAGAGTATAACCAGTCCTCTCAAGCAAGGCCTTAATCTTTCCTTCATTGGACCCTTTTGTGGACTCTTGCACCTTGTTGCCTTCTCTTTGCCTGTAGGTCTGCATAACTCCACATAAAAATGCACTTTTCGTCTGAACATGCTGTAGTACAGATAGAGCTCCTTCTTCATTAAATTCCTTGAAAGCATCAATTGCTCTTTCATCAAAATTGACATAAGCTACCAACCCTGGTTGAAATTTTTCATCAAGTCTTTTCTGCTATCTTCTGCGGGAGGCCTGCCTCTATCAATGTCTTATAGTGTTCTGTGTGAGTACACTGGAAGTATCCATTGGTTCTTCCTCTTCTATTAACTGAAACACATTACCATTCACCTGATTAGCCATTTTATTATGCAGGGCAAAGCTGGAGGACAGTGGCCAGGCCCTTGAGAATCACCACGAGGCACTTTCAAAACCACTAGAAATGGCATGTTTGAAACCCCCATTTTCTTTTTCTATTTTTTAAAGATTTGTTTATTTATTACTTATACAGTATTCTGCATGCATGTATGCCAGCAGGCCAGGGCACCAGATCTCATTATAGATGGTTATGAGCCACCATGGGCTTGCAAGAGCAGTCAGTGCTCTTAACCTCTGAGCCGTCTCTCCAGCCCCAGTATTTGTTTCCTTGTTTTCTTCCCCCTCACTCCCCTCAGCTAATACACTCTTGAAAACAACTCTACAAATGTACTCAAAGATGTGTCTCTTCAATGCCCTTGGTAATTTTCACAATTATTTTTGAAATTAAAATATAGTAACTGCTATGCCTGATTCACAAGCCCCCAAATAACCACCAGGAGTCGAGTCTGTTGCAAAACACATGAAGGTCTTTATTAGAAGCTCAAGCTGAGACTCTCACAGACACCAAGGCATTGGTTTCTAGCTGAGATGTCCGAGCTCCAGATTGTGGGTGATTTATAAGTCCCAGTCCCTCCCACAGCACCCAGAGCAGGGGGATTCCAGCCTGGCAAGCTTCTAGTGTTAAAACCGAAAGGGGAGGGGGCTACATTTCAGAAATGATTTGCTGTGGGAAGGTGCCAAAACCATGAACGGTTCTGGCTTTCTTCTCTCTCTTGCAGGGGAAAACAGCCAGCCTTGGGCTAAGAGGGACGATGAGCTCAGTCTGTGCTTTTTACAGGAGCAAAGCTACAAGTTGGAACAAGTTGGGGGCTGGTTTCCTGGCAATGATATCTCTAATGAGCAGCAAGGTCATCTCTTCCCTGAAGTTGGCTGGATCTTCCTAGAAGCAGCAAGATCAACTGGCCTGATATGTTTAAAATTTTTAGGTCACTAACCCAAGAAACCTAATTTTTAATTTTATGGCCTCTCATTCACATCATTTCCCTTTCCTCTTTCCCTTTCCTCCTTTCATGCTCTCCTCTCCAGACCCTCGCTCTCTCTCTCAAACTCATGATCTCTGGCCTCTTTTTCTTTAATTGTTACACACACACACACACACACACACACACACCTGAATACACAAACACAGCTTGCTCAGTCTGTATGTTAAACACATACACACACACACACACACACACACACACACGTGTGTAGTCTGAAAAGCAAAATTATTCATCACAGGTGCTAAGATCCTACAACAATTTTATGGTTTAAAATAATATATAAGAAAGGTATTTACTCAAGCTTATCCAGGAATTCAGTGTTAAATTTATGATATACACCCTGACTTAAAACACCCAAGCTTTGGCCACAAATGTTCTACCTAAAATGAGTTTTATATGAACCTCTTATATAAGCCAATTTAGGAAACGGTTCACATATCGGTCATTCAGAAATTAATAGAATACTTCCCAGTATAATTGTAACTCCTTAGGTAAGAATGTCTGTGTGGAATATAATCATGTCTCAAAACCAAGAATATTTTAAGTTTATACCAAGAGGAAAATGTTAAACAATTGGGACCTATAGGTATCAGACACAACTGTAACTGGTCCACATGAATAATGTAGATTCAGAATTAATGCTAATATGGGAGTCTTAAACTTAAGTGCAAATCTGATCAAGATTTGTTCTGAGCTAAGAAGAGGGACTTTTCCTTTTCTCAGTTTTAAGGAAAGATGTATTATAGCTCCAATGCTGGTTTTGATGAGGGTTAGTAGCACAGACCATGTGTTAGCTCTTTTGTGCTGCTATACCCGAGTCTGAATAACTAAAGAACTGAAATCTAGTTTTTAGAGTTTTGGAGGCTGGGAAGTCCCAGATCAAGACATGTGCAGATGTGGTTGTCTGATTAGGAATGTTCTTTGCTCCCAAGATAGTTTCTTGTTGCTGTACCTATCAGAAAGGAACAATATTGTGTCTTCATATGGGGGAAGATAGAAGTGCAAATGCTGTATGAGATATGTTTTATAAATATCTTAATCTCTATCAAGCTAGTGTAGCTCATGATGCCTAATTATCTCTTGAAGATCCTGTCTATTCTTATGCTCTTGTTTTTGTTTGTTTTGTTCTGTATTTTCATTTTTTTTAAGATGAGGTCTCACTTAGCCCAGGCTGGCTTTATAGTCACTTTACAGCAGCAGCTAGCTCCCACGTGCAGAGATTACACTTGTGCCTAACAAACCTACTTAGAATCCTATCTCTCTCTCTCTCTCTCTTTTTTTAAGATTTATTTTAAGTGCATTCGTGTTTTGTCTCCATAACTCATTCATGCCTAGTACCCACAGAGGTTAGAAGAGAACATCAGGTTCCTCCAGAACTGGAGTTACAGATGGTTGAGAGCTACAATGTGGGTGTTAAGAACACAGCTCAAGTCCTCTGCAATAGCAACAAATGTTCTTAACCACTGAGCCACCTCTTCAGCACTAAGACCTTACCTTTTAATGCCTTCACATTGGCCATTAAAATTCAACAACTGAATTTTGAAGGGACCTACCATAAAAGCCTTAAATTAATCCAATTATTTAAACATCAGCTTAAAATGTAGACTCTAAGAAACTAGGAAGATGCAAAGAGACATTCATTCATCTGATGAAACTATTGCATCCCTATGGAAGCTAGTGCAGGCATTAACAGCAAAAGAGGAATTCCCTGTTTTCATAGACTGGACATTTTATCATGAGAAAAAGAGTCACTTGTTTTCATGCTTTTCTTTCTCAATTTTTTATTAGAAGATTTAAAAGATACAATACTAACTTAAGAATGATATCAAGATCAGAATAAAAATTACACCATTGAGTGGAAATAGTTAATGTGCAGAAATGTGCATAAACAAAATACAACCATATACTCAGTAACATTATTAATCAGAAGAGGAGCTACACTGAAAAGGAAATTTGAACATCAACTCTTTTTTATTATTATTATTATTTTTATTACATATACAGTGTTCTGCCTGTAGGCCAGAAGGTGGCACCAGATTTCATTATAGATGGTTGTGAGCCACCATGTGGTTGCTGAAAATTGAATTCACGACCTCTGGAAGAACAGTCTGTGCTCTTAACCTCTGAGCTATCTCTCCAGTCCCCCATGAACAGCATTTTTTTAACTTTTTAATTATTATTATCATTTCTTACAATTTTTTCAATTTGTATCCTGTCTGTGGCTGTCTCCCTCGTCTTTTCCCTCTTCTCCCCCTACACCCCTCCCCTAGTACACTGATAGGGGAGGGTTCTCTTCCCCTTCCATCTGACCCTAGCTTATCAGGTCTCATCAGGACTGGTTGCACTGTCTTCCTCTATAGCCTGGCAAGGCTGCAACCCCAGGGGTGATCAGAGAGCCTGCCACTGAGTTCATGCCAGAGACAGCCTCTGCTCCCCTTATTAGGTTCCCCACTTGGAGACTGAGTCTATGGACTACATCTGAGATGGAATTTTAGGTCCTCTCCATGCACGGCCCTTGGTTGGGGTATCATTCTCTTCAGGGCCCCCAGGGCTCAGTTTTTATGGCTCTGTTGGTCTCCTTGTAGCATTCCTGTCCCCTCTAGGTCTTTCTATCTCTCCCTTCTTTCCTAAGATTCCCTGCACTCTCTCTGCCCAAAGTTTGGCTATGAGTCTGAACAACAATTCTTAACAGAACATAATCAAAAACTTCAGATTTCTCAAAAATGATTAGGTGTGGACCCATTCAATGAGTTTTGGCATTTTTAATAAAGTGTAAATACCAGTTATTGAGATTTAATTATAGGGTAATTTTCTGGTGAAAGCAATTCTCTCCCTCTCATGCATCCCTTTGGCTTCCTGGCCCCCTTTTGTTTTCTGTCCTCCCTCACTCCCACATAGACACACATACATAAAAATAAGAAGCTAAATTTGTTGTTCTCGTCAATCTGCAAGTTGAGCACAGAGATCAGTGTCTGTAATCCAAGCAAGGCCTGGTTCGAAGAAGTGTAAGTTCAAAGGTAGACTTGATTATATAGCAAGCCTCCCCCGCCCCCAGTTTTTTAAGTTGAGGGTAATGGGTCAAAAGACACCTTATCCAGTAGTCTTTATGCGAGTGCAAATGTTACATCTGTGTAGGGTAAATTTTCATCACCAAGATTGTAATCTATATAATGATTTGGCCATTATGCTGCCCAGCAGCACTTAATTAGTCTTTTGGCTCCTTAGTCAACTGACATGATACACTTTGTAACTCCAGCACTTGGAACATACTGGCAGGAGGACAGAAGTTCAAGGTCACCCTTGATTACGTTGAGTTGGAAGCTAGCCTGGGCTATTGTAGAAGAAAACAAAAACTAAAAATATATTGACACTACACCATGATCAAAGAAGTGTAAAAGTACCGCCTTGAAAAGTGACGCTATTATTTTCTTTGCAAATGCCCCATTTTCAACCACCCTTTCACAAGCTGCTCCAAAGCTGATGATGAACGACCCATTGGGGTTTTTTTTCCAAGCTATTCTCTGAAGTCATCTCAGAGCGCTAACAGAAAAACCGTGCCAAATCCTCCTGAAACCTAAATCCCTTCCAAAGGACACAGCCTCAGAATCGCGCCGCTTAAAAACCCAGGTAGAGCATATGGTCAGGCATTCCTGCTAACTAATCACCTGAGGGCACCTTCCAGGGACTTAACGGAATCACCATATTCTGGAATCTCGAAGAGGTTCCACCAGCACCTTAGCCGGAGTCTCCACCCTCCGCTGGTCACCAGAGGGCTTCAATGGAGAGTAACGTCAGAGGAAAGGGGAAAATGCCCATCACGCGAGATTTCGTGGCGGGATTTTGAAGTTGGAGACCGGCTGCGGCACATGCGCAGTGGCCTCACAACCTCAGGGTGGCACGCGGGGAGGTAGGCTGAGAGACTTTAGCCGGGGAACCCAGCGTGCTGGTGCTTTTTTTTTTTTTTCTCTCCTCGCTGCTACCCTCTCAGTGTGTGGGTCTGAGGGTCCGAGAAGACGCGGAGTAGCAGGGCTCACCTCCTCAAGCGCATTTGCCCTGTGTATGAGGAAGCCCTCACGTTCCCATAGTAGTTAGAGCGCTGTGTCCGGCATAGCGACAGGGACCGTTGCTACCCGTTTCCCTGTGAGCGTAGTTGCCCCGAGGCACACACTCCCATCCCCTGAGACTTGGCCTTGAGTGTCCCTCACACAAGTCTGGATCTTCATTACCCCCACCGCCTCACTTAATCAGTTTGTCGGCATCATCCCCGGGGGGCATCCCCACTCCGAAGCAGTGAAGATGGCTGGAGGACGTCTGCTGCTGGGGGGTGACTTCCTGTCGCCGCCGCCGTTGCCCCCCCTCCCGCCGCCGCCGCTAACCCCCCTCCCGCCGCCCCCGCCTGAGCCAATGCTGGAGCAGTGGCGCTATAGCCACGAAAGTGACTGGCAGTGGGCTCTGCGGCGGAGCTTCATCTGTAGGCACTTGCAGAGCTATCCCGGGGCTGCCCTAGACCAGCTCCTTGCGCTCTCCGCCGCCTGGACCAACCACGTTTTCCTGGGCTGCAGGTGAGGATGGTGTTGGGAGGTCGAGTTGGGAACGAGGGTGGTAGATGAGTGATGGGGATCAGCTTAGGGATGAGGGTTAGGGTGATGGAGTTAGGGTTACAGAGAGCCCAAGGGCAGAAGAGGGTCAGTAAAGGTGGTAGTGATGGAAACGGGCTTTATTCTGACGATGGCTTAGAGGCTGAAGATTCGCTAGAGGACAAGGAGAAGCTTCACTAGTGTTTGGACTGTGTAGTGGGGGGCCGTGGTGGCCGTCAATGACATAACAGCACAGGAGGGCACAGAGACGTCCCTCCAGAACCAGAAATGGTTGTAAAGTAGATCCTGGAAAAGGATTGCTAAGAAGTAGTGGTTTTGATTGGTGAAAATTGCAGGACCTCAGACCTGCATAGGGTCTTCCAAGGATGCGGTATCTGCAGAAGATATTTGATGGGGCTTCAGGGAGGAGGACAAGGAACTCCGCAGTTCTAACCTAGTCTCCTGACCACTCTCTTCTTCCATCTCCATTCGATAAAGCACCCTCCTCTCCTCCCCCCAGCCAGGTCTTAAAGTCGTCTCCTGGGGAGGCGGTATGTGTCAGGTCTTTGAGCTGCAATGTCAGGCTTGCTTGTAGACTTGCGCATAATGTACTCAAACAAAGAAATGATCTATCTGCTGTAAAAATGGATTCCCCTCTTTTCACCTTAAATGGGATAGGAGGAATTAAACATTTGGACTCTGTGTGTGGTTTTAGGGTTGTATGTGTGTCTCTCTCTGTTTCCTCCTTTCCTAGAACCTGGTAGCTTCTGAACAGGTCTCATGGAAAGCACTTTGCCTTCTATGGAGACTGCAGTATGGTTCTAACGCAGTTTTTTGGTTTTTGTTTTTTTTCCTTTGAACAGAATGCTTGGGTCCTCTGTCCTTCAGAACCTTGAACTTGGCCTTATCCTAGACGAATTCTTTCAGTAGACTGGAAAGATTCTTTCTTTATATTCCTACCTAACAGTCAGTTTGTTGGTATTAAGAAGAATGAGAAATTCTGGAAAATGATCAGATTTGGTTCAGCCAGATCAGTTTTAGGAATGATTGTAAACAACACAGAAAAAAATTGCCTATCCTCCCTTAACTGTTGAACATTGTGTCCATCAGGAAATTTGCTTTGCCCAGTCACAGAATTTTTTTCTATCTTCTCTAAGTTAACATAGTTTCTACTTCCAGGGATAATAACTGTTTGACTGGAGGAGCTGGTTGCTACTGGGAAAGCCTCAGCAATTAATTGTCAGATAAATCTAATTTGCCTGACAATGTTATTCTTGCTGTAAAAATGTACCTTTACCATACAATCCTTAGTCTTAATACCACAAAAGGCTACAGGGAATCAAAATCTTAAAATATCTTTAATAGGGGAAGATAACCATCCTTTGCATTTGTAACTAAACTTAACTTCCTGCTAGAATGCAAACTTTGTGGGTAGGATTTTACTGTTATTCATATTTACATCTTTGTCTTCAGTGCTAAAAGAAAACTTGTGCAGTATTCTACTTTAGCATATTAGCTGCTTAGTGAATGTTTGGGGAGTGGTAGATGTGTACAGCTTTGTAATATATAGCATATTTTCAACACTTTCTATTTTATAACAACCACCCTAGGAGTCAAGAGGTATCTCCTTTTTACAACTAAATCAATGGAGGTCACAAAGTTAGGTTACTGTGCAGGGTCTCAAAACTATTTCCAGTCGGATGCTCTTACCACCGAGACACAGCTGCTGTGTTTTGGAAGGATGGATGAGAAACAAAAGAAGTAACTGACATAAGACAAATCTCTAAATCTCTAATCCTGAAAACAGCAGCTTCATGTATAACCAGGGCAGGAACACAAACCATGCGAATGGTAGTTGGCCTTAAAAGCTCAAGCACACATGATGTTATGGATGTGCATTGTCAAATCCTTTGTTTAGAAGAGTCATTGTGTTACAGTATACCTAAATCACTATGACTATTAGTATAGGATTATGAAACAGATGAACTGAAAAGCAGTGTTTGCATTCTATTTGATCATTAGACACAGGAGAATGGGAACAGCCCAAGAGAACTCTAGAAGTTTGCAACTCAGTGTGATCTTCACTTAAGGTGGGCTTTGTTCTCTTTCGGTGCATATAATTGACATTCTCCAAGTTGGCGAGGCTCTTGTTTTGTGTGACAGACTGTTCTTAAGTAAATTGGCAGAAACATGGTGACACAGCCCTTTGTTAACTCAAATTGTTAACTAGTTGTTCAAGGGATTCCATTTGAGTAGAAGCTGAGATAAAAAGGAAATCTGAAATTGAGATTCAGGGCATGTTTCATTTCCTTTTAGCGATACTGACCATTTCCGTGGAACAAATTTGAAAGTGTGCATGCAGGCATGCATTTTGATAATATGTTATGTGGGTGAATACCCTTGACTATGAGGCCAGAGGTCCGTATTATGGGTCACCTCTATCACTCTCTACCTATTGTTTGAGACATTCACGGAATCTAAAGCTTACCAGTTAGGTTAGACTGACTGGTCTTTGAACCACTGTAGTCTGCCTATATTCTCTCAACCAGCAATTTGGTGGCAGAACATGCAGTGTGTCACCATGCCCTGGTTTTACCTGGGTGTGGAGAATTAAAACTTGGGTCCTCTTCTATAGCAAGAACTGAACCATTTCCCCAGCCCCTGAATATCTTCTTGCCTCTATAATTGTGGTTCTTACACATAAGCATGTGTCAAATCACCTGTTTTGGATTCTGCATGTGGTGGCACAAGACTTTAGTCCTAGCAATCAGGACCTGAGACTCCAGCAGGAGGGTGGTGAGCTTAGGGATTGCCAGGACTGTATAAGAACACCCTGTCTAAAAAAAATAACAAAAATAACAATCACCTATTAGGTTTATTAAAAGACACGTTCCTGGCCCCCTTCCTATTCTAAGGCTTCCAAATCAGAAGACGTGAGGAAGGGCCTCAACTTTTTTTTTTTTTATTTCTGTCAGGTTACCAGATGATGCTAATATTACTGATTCAAGGACCAGTCTGCAAAATGCTACTTTATAGGATAAATAAAGTGATGTTTTTCAATCTAATTTTTTTTTATGAGACAGGGTCTCAGATTGTCCTTGAACTTGCCATGTAGCTGAGGATGATCTGAAAGTTATTATTTTCCTGCCTCCACCTCCTGAGTGCTGAGATCACAGGGGACACTACCATGTCCGGTTTTATCCAATGCTCAGGACTGAACCTGGGGCTTCATGAATATTAGGCAAGCGCTCTGTCAATTGAGTTATGTCCCCAACCCTCCAGTCTACTATTTAGTAATCTTTTTTATTGTCCAAGCATCCAAGATGCTCACAGAACTTTCCCTTCACCTTTTCTGTTTTATAAAGTAAACAGCCTATCAAGAAGTTTTGCTGTGATGTGACAGCTCATACCTAGAATCCCGGCACTTAGGAGTCTGGGACAGGAAGAATTTTCCAAGAATTGTCTAAAACAGTTTCATAGCATTAGTCTTGTGGCTAATAAAAATTTATTATGGACTGGAGAGATGGCTCAAGGTTAAGAGCCCTGGCTGTTCTTCCAAAGGTCCTGAGTTCAATTCCCAGCAACCACATCCATCTATAATGAGATCTGGTGCCACCTTCTGGTACACAAGCAGAATGCTCTATAAATAATAAAGAAATCATAAAAAAAAACTAAGTCTTTTGATTGGCTACATATGACATTTAAATAATTATACATATAAAGGCCTAGGGTGTCCATATAGTTTTTACTTATAGATTATAGCTTGTTTGCTACTGTATTTGTTTTGCAGGACTGAGTGTAGAAACTAGAGTCTCGTTCATGATAACCAAAGACTACACCATTGTGATCCTTCCACAGCCATTTTAGAAGGCACAATATCTAGAATACCTGAAATATTCAGCTTTCCAGTCTTGATACATAGGATTTAAAAGCAGAGCTCTGGCCTGCAAACCCTGGCTTACTTGTCTTTGTTAACTCATTAATAGAGGAATAGCATGAAATCAACTTAGCTACCTTGACCTCTTTTCCTAAGTACAAATTTGGAAAGTTTGGAAGGTAGATTCCAGGTAGATGTATGTTGTGAAACTTAACTTTGCACAAAGGTACACAAGTCATTGACGTAGGAAGGGGGAGTAGGAGTACTTTTAAAAAATTCTTCTCCAATCTATTAAGTGTATTAACTTGGAGCATTAAGCATCTTATAAGTAGTTTTGAATGAATTACTTGTATTTTGAAGCCCTAATTTTTGTTTGTTTCCTTTTTTCTTTTTTGTTTGTTTTTTGAGACAGTTTCTCTATGTAGCCCTGGCTGTCTTGGAACTCATTCTGTAAACCGGGCTGACCTGGAGCTCCCAGAGTCCTACCTACCTTTGCCTCTTGACTGCTGGGATTAACTCAGTGATTAAAAGCACAAGTTGTTGTTGCAAAAGATCTGGGAGGTCTTTGCACCCACATGGAGGTTCACCTAGGGCACCAGACTTGCATATGGGTACACAGACATACATGCAGGCAAAACGCGCATATATAATTTAAAAATGTGCCACTATATCTGGATTTTAAGTTTCTTATCTCAACATTTTAATTTAGATTTAGTAGAGCTGTTTAATATATTTGTAAATAACTTGTAAACATCTATTATTGAATACTTATTAAATTTCAGGTGACATTGTATTTAATAATTTGTTTCTCTTGTAGTTGTACACATAGATACAACTGTCTTTGACCAAGACTGTGATATCTATTAAGAAAAACATGTTGCCCATTATAAATCACCTTTTAATAATATGCTAGAAGTGGTAGGTGAGTTGAAGAACATCCTGCTTTCCAAAAGCTTGGTGCATTGTAAACTACATAAAAAACTTTAAGACCTGTTGCAAGTCTATGGTTTTGCCTTACATATTTACAGCCAAATGTCTGATCTAATGGGCATGTGGATATGTAATGTGCATGCATTTAAAAATTATAGTATACTTACCTTAATGATATTTTACATCACATTCCATAATACAGAACTATGTGGCCATTGAAACCCATATGGTAGGTAGCAGGCTGGGGAATATAGTTCAGTAGTAGAATCTTTGCCTGGAATGCTAAAGTCTGTGAGTTCAATTTTCAGCATGGCGAAAACAAAATGGAATAGGTGTGGCAGCAACATGAAGAAAACTTTTACAATAGATAACAGATCAACACATGTAATTAGTTATTAATAGGAGGTCATAGAAAACAAGTAAAAAGAATACAAAGTAACCCCTGAAATTATACTGAAGTTATTACTGGTTGAAATGTGAAATCTTTCTTGGTCAGTTTTCTTTGTAGTTAGAAGTATTATGAAAAATCACTGTGGAATATAGTAATAACTTGAGCTTTATCCTTGGGTGGGTATTTGGGTAATTTTAGGAATAGAAATAGAATTATAGTGATCTTATTAAATATCCTAAAATTTTTGCATTTTATTTTGTCTAGTCAAGCACTGAATAACATGATGGTCTTTCCTTCTTATTTAAGCTTGCTGGCCTTCTATTGTATTATGACTTCCTAATAAAGGACAGAGTCTGACTGTTGGCAACCTACGCAAAGGTTTATTTTTATAGCCTCTGGGAGATGAATTCTGTAGCAATTGTAATGAATAGGGAGCAATAGATAGGTACAGTAATTACCGGTGCTGGAAGAAACTTGAGAGACAAGTGAATGTGAGTGGAGGTATCCCTAGGTATATCCTTCACTGGCATCATATGGTGTGGGTACCTTTTTCAGTTATTGCATAGGCAGAGTCAGATTCTAATTGGAGGGCTAGAGAATTTGGACTGGACCCAAGGCTAGTGGCTTGGTTGTAACACCAATGTCTGCAAATGTGAGATTAATGGTTTTAAATATTGTGGACTTTAGAACTGGAGAGATGGCTCATTGTTTAATAGCACTGACTGCCCTTTTAGAAGACCTAGGTTCAGTTCCTGGCATCTATATAGCAGCTTACAACTCTCTATAACTCCAGTTCCAGGGAAACCCCCTCTGGCCTTTATGGGCACCAGGCACACATGGTACACAGACATATATGTAGGCAAAACATCCATGTACATAAGATAATTTTTTAAAGTAATGAGTAAAAAATGCTTTTAACTTGTAAATGTCACCCAATTTCTTAGTCTTTTGCCTTTATCCCATACTTGGAAAATTGGACTCCATACATCTGAAAGGAAGTGATGTGTAGAATGTATGATGCTTGAGATATCTTTTCTGATACTCAGAGAAGAAAAAATAAAGGTAGAATTACTCTTGGTATTCAGGTACTGATAGCTGTAATAGCAGTTGTCTATAAGAAATTCAGGTTATAGATAGCTTCCCATAATCTGTCAATGAAGACTACTAGGTTTTGATTAATACTTTACAAGGAAAGCTGATTGATGGCTATGAAACCTACTGCACTGAAAGGCAAAGGTGTTAATCTCTAACTTCACAGTTATTCATGAAAAGTTGTACTTGTTACTCAGTTTCAGGACTTTCTTCCCAGATGCTACCAGTTAGGCTAAGAAAGGCTCTAAAAATAGGAAGAATAAGCAGGTACTCATGATAACAAAACTTTACTTGAGCTCGCTTTTTAATTGCCATGCAGGAAAATTATGTTATCAAGAAGCCATTCTAAGCCATGAGCAGTGGCACAACACCTGTTGTCCCAGCACTCCCCAGGGAGGCAGAGACAGGAGGATCTCTGTGAGTTTGAGGCTAGCATGGCCTACAAAGCAAGTCCAGGACAGTCCAGACTACACAGATCAACCCTGTCTGGAAACAAAACAAAGCAAAAGGAGAAGAAGCAGAAGCAGCAGCAGCAGTAGCAGCCAATCTAGCCTGTCGTGGTGGTGTGCACCTGTAGTACCAGCACTCAGGAGGCTGAGATGGGAGGCTACCCTGAGATACATATGAGTTGTATATTGAGACATTGTCTCAAAAAAGAAAGGTGGGGTAGATAGAAGAAAACAATTAAAAGAAACCTAAGAAACTAAAAGGCTTTACCCTGAGATACATATGAGTTGTATATTGAGACATTGTCTCAAAACAGGAAAATGGAGTGGGTAGAAGAAAACAATAAAAAGAAACCTAAGAAACTAGAAGGCTGGTGAGATGTTTCACGCATTTGCCACAAAGCCTGACAATCTGAGTTTGATTTCCAGGACTCCCAGGGTGGAAGGAGAGAACCTATTCCCACAATTGGTTCGCTGACCTCTATATGTACCATGTGGCACATGTGCAACCCCCTCAGGCACAATAAATAAATGCAATAAAGCAAACCCAACAGTACTATATCAGTTGCCCTCAATGATTATAAAATACTACAATTAGGATAATGACTTTGTCATCACTAACAGATCAGAGTCCTCTAGTTTTACTAGTGTGTTTGTATTTAATTCTATATAATTCATCATGTATTGGTTTTTTGCTGTGGTACTGAGGATGGAACCTAGACCCTCATGCATGTTAGACCAGTACACTATCACTGAGCAACACCCCGAAACTGGAAGGTTTTAAAATCCATATAGTGAGATGGATCAGTGGGTAAAGGTGTTTGCCACACAAGCCTGATTACCTAAGTTTGATAATCTGGAACCTACATAAAGGTGGAAGGAGAGAACTGACTCCAGAGTTGTTCTCTGACCACCACATGTGGCAGGACCATCTTGTGTGCAATTATACACAATTGTAATATGTTTTTAAGAAGACCTTTAATATTCCCAGTACCACCAGCATCCCATCTTTGCTCTTTTAAAATAACTAAACCAGCACCCTCCCATTCACTGTGACCCGTATCTGTGGTCTGTTCCTTTTTCTTGCTATGTAGTTTTCCATTGTGTATTTGTACCAAAGTTTTAACCATTCACCTTTTGAAAAGTATCTGGGCTGATTATAGTTAAGCCTATAAAGCTGCTATGAGCATTCATATACAAGTTTTCATATGAATATATGTTTTCAGTTCTTTGGGATAAGTGTCCAAAAATACAGTTCCTGGGTCATGTGGTAATTGACATTTAATTTATTAGAAGATACCAACTTGTTTTCTAGAGTAATTGTCTCATTTTATAATCCCACCAGCAATGTCTGAGGGATCTAGTTTCTCTACATTCTTTCCAGAGATTTGATGTCATTACTACTTTATAATTTGGCCATTTTGATATGTCAATAGTTTCTTTCAATTGCATTTCTCTGGTAGATGATGATGTTGAACATCCTTTGTTCATTTGCAGTCTTTCTGTACTCTCCAGTGATGGGCTTTATTAATGACCTTTGTGTATGGGGGGTGCCTATTTACATATGCATGCATGTGTGCAGGTGAATACACCCACAGAAGCCAGAGTAGAATGTTAAATGTCTTCCTTAGTTGTTCTTTACTTTTTTTTTTTTTTTTAACGGTAGGGTCTGTCACTGAACCCCAAACTTGCCATTTTGGCTAAGTTGGCTGGCCAACAAGCTGTGGCAATCTACTTGTCTCTTCCCCACAATGCTGGGATCACTGACATAAGTGGCCATGCCCAGCTTTTATATAGGTCCTGGGGATTTGAGTCAGCACCCTTCTGTTTATACAGCAAGTGATCATTTGCCCACTGAGCCATCTCCCCCACTCCTCTTGTTCATTTGAAGTTTGATATTGTTCCTCTTGCGTTTAGAGCTAACAAGTTCTTGTCAAGTACATGGTACACAAACATTTTCCCTAATCTATAGTTTGTCTTCTTTGCAGAGTCTTTTAAGAGGGCAAGATTTTAATTCTGAGTAGGTCCATGTTACCATTGTTTTCATTTTAAAATTTTTATTTATTTTCCGTGCGGGCATGTTTAGCTCACACATATCTCTGTATCATGTGCATCCTGGAAGTTCTGAAGTTATGGATAGTCGTGAACTGGTTTTGAAGTTATTTACAGTTGTTAGCTGCCACATGAGTGCTGGGAACTGAACCTGGGTCTTCTAACAAGAACAAGTACTCTTAACTGCTGAGACATCTCTCCAGCCCACACTGTTTGCTTTTATATGGCTCATGTTTCTGGTGTGAATTCTGAGAACTGCTTGCATAGCCTAGGTCTTGAAGGTTTTCTCTTGCCTTTTTTTTAAATGAAAGATTTATGGTTTTACACTTTATGCTTTGTAAAATGTGGGATAGGTTTGTCTGCATGGTTTTTACATATAGGTGTTCATTTGTTGCAGAGGCCCTTCCTCTGTGGGGTTATATTTGTAACTTTGTCAACTACCATGTTTGTATTATTTACATGAGTCTATTTCTGGGTTCTCCCCTGCCTACACTTCACCAGTAGACTTCTTGTGCCTTGCAGAGGGATAGCAGACTATCATTTCTTCTTTAATTAGCTGTTATGCTTTGGTAAAAGTTTTCCTGGAGAGATGGTGTTCTTACTGCTTTTGAAGAGTAGTGGAGTTTTGTTCCCAGCACCCACATCAGGCAGCTCACACCTGTAATTATAGTTCTAATATATCTGATGTCTCTGGCCTCCCATGGGCACCTGCACTCATGTGCGCACACTTCCCCAAGAATACCCATAACTGAACCTAAACCTTTAAAAGAGGTTTTTCTTCAACACTTTGGTGGTTTTAAGATAGCATTTATACAGGAAAATTCAGGGTAAATGCTTGCTTTCCTTAATATTTACTTGTTTACAGAATAATGAGTTGATATTCTTCAGCCTCCAAAGGTGGCTGATAATGGGTTTTTAACTATTCTGAACTAGTAGATTTTAAATATATTTGATCTGTTTTAATTCATGCCAGCTATCATTGATATTCAAATAGGCTTGTGTTACTGGGAGTTTATTTTTATTGGTTTCTGGCACAACTCCTACTATGACCTTTGACCATTTCTTCATTTGTAGACCCAAGATCTCCCAGGCTCTTAGACATTTCCTGCCCCAGATTGGAAGCATGCATTTCTCTGAGGAGCATGAGAAATGATAGACGCTACAGTTTCGATGTAAGCAACCCAGATAGCTATCCTTAACACTCACTATTTTTTAACAGCCGGGCACAGTGGCACATGCATAGAGTCCCAGCACTCAGGGAGGCAGAGGCAGGTAGATCTCTGTGAGAATGAGGCCAGCCTGGTCTATAAAGCAAGTCCAGAACAGTCAGTGCTACACAGAGAAACCCTGTCTCAAAAAAAAAAATAATGTGTGTGTGAACATATAAATCCAATTGTTGACATGTAATACATATATGAAAGAGAAAAATCATGACTCTACTTATTTTCAATTCACACATTAAAAAGGTTTGGGCTAGAAATTAGGTCTTTTTAAAAATTATTTATTTTTATGTGTATGGCTGGTTTTTGCTTGCATATATATCTGTGCACAACATGCATGCCTGTTGCCCACAGAGGCCAGAAGAAAGTATTGTATACTCTGAAATAGAAATTGTAGATAGTTGTAAATAGCCATGTGGATGCTGAGAATCAAACCTGGGTCATCTTGAAGAGCACCCAGTGCTCTTAACTGATCACTCCAGGCCTTGGGCTTGTATATTTTACATAGAAAATCTTGATCTTAGTGCCTAATGAGTAACTTTTCATTCTGCAGATAAATATTTTAGGTCTGATTCTTTGTTTTCATAACAAAAATACCTTGTTGACAAAGTCCTTTGGGAGCTATGATAAGATTGTCTCACTTAGAAGCCTTTAAAAAACATATACATACCTATTTTAATTATAGATTATATTTGTAGATACAGCCCACATTTGATGGAAAAAATTCTTCACATGGCCGAAGGTATTGATATTGGGGAGATGCCGTCATATGATCTGATGCTGCCCAAAACTTCCAAAGGCCAAAAGCGCTACCTTTCAACCTATGATGGTGAGTATAACTTGTTTCTGGAAGGTGGGATTTGAAAAAAATGTGGCTTCTTAAAATGATATGAGTGTGGCACATGGCTTCAAATAACACTGGGAGCATTGGATTCTATGCAAAGATTTTTTTATTTTATTTTGTTATGAGACAGAGCCTCTCTGTGCAGCCCTGGATGACCTGGAACCCACTTTGTAGAGTAGGGTGGCCTCAAATTCAGATAGCCACCTGCCTCTGTCTCCCAAGTTCTGGGATTAAAGGTATATGGCACCAATTCTGGCCCAGATAAATGGTTCTAACTTACATACAATTTATGATGCTAAAAAGAACTGACAGTACAGAAGTCCCAGTATAATGCCATTCTTGATGTCTATGCTGTGGAACTTACCTCTAGACATGAAACCTACCTCTAACTAGAAGAGGCTCATTCTGAAATCATCTGAGAATCTGAATAATTAATAATTATTCTTGGGTCAGTCCAGATTGACTAGCTTTCTACTGAGGAGGAAGCTCAAGTCTTTGCTATAGTCTTCTAGGGAAGAAGCTCTAGTCTTTGCTGTAGCCATAGTAGTAGGTGTCCATGTCTTCAAATGTGGTGTTCCCCATTAGTCATCAGTTTCAAGTGTTGTCTGTTCTAGAAATACAGGTAACAGCCTTTTGTGCAGGACAAATCAGAACTAACATTTTGGTTGAAAATTGTTTATTTTATTTTGGATATGGTAGTTACAATTATATAAAGCAATATAGAGTCATTCGCCTCTGATAAAAAAGAGAAAGGTTTAGTCGGTGCATCTGGTCATCCATCATTTCTTTCTTATTATTGTCATCCGAAGTTCTTCTGGGGACCTTTTAGCACAGGTAGTAAGCGATTGTCCTGGTACATCCTTCCAGTATAGGTGAGGAGTACATTTCACTTGTAAAGTCATCTCCTAGTCATGATTGGCAGCAGCCTACATACTTGATGAATTATTTCCTATTAAAAGTCTTTCTTTGTGCATGGAGGGAGAGAGACCGTCGCCCTTTTTATGATAGAGTCTTACAGTGCTATAACTACCTTCACCCAAGTGACTGGGTTAAACCTTGTACCAAACAGTGCAGCTTTCAAGATAATACAGTTGGTGCTGTTATCCTGCTTGGTTCTTTTGAAATAATCCCATTTTAATGAATTGTAAATTTCACTCATTCTATAGGTCAAAATCCTTCTAAAAAGCAAGCTGGTTCCAAATTCCATGTGAGACCTCGTTTTGAGCCTGTACATTTTGTAGCTAGTAGTTCAAAAGCCGAAAAACAGGAAGATCCTTATGGCCCTCAAACAAAAGAGGTAAATGGACGGACACATTTTGCCAGCATACCAAGAAACGTCTACCAAGATTATACTCAAGACTCTTTCAATATACAAGATGGAAATTCTCAGTATTGTAATTCATCAGGATTTATTTTCACAAAAGATCAGCCTGCAACAACCAACATGTATTTTGACAGTGGGAACCCTGCCCCAAGCAGCACATCCCAGCAGGCAAATTCTCAGCCACTCTCTGAGCCTTGTCTTTCACCGACCTATCCTGAGTCAGTGGTTGCTGAGAAACAGTATTTTATTGAAAAGTTAACAGCAACTATCTGGAAGAACCTTTCTAATCCAGAGATGACTTCTGGATCTGACAAAATTAACTATACTTACATGCTAACTCGTTGTATTCAGGCCTGTAAGACAAATCCTGAGTACATATATGCTCCTTTAAAAGAAATTCCTCCTGCCGACATCCCCAAAAATAAAAAACTCCTCACAGATGGTTATGCTTGTGAAGTTAGATGCCAAAACATCTATCTAACTACAGGTTATGCCGGCAGCAAGAATGGGTCCAGAGATCGAGCTACTGAGCTAGCTGTAAAACTCTTGCAGAAGCGGATTGAGGTTAGAGTTGTCCAGCGGAAATTCAAGCACATAATTGGAGAGGACCTTGTAGTATGTCAGATTGGTATGCTTTCCTATGAATTTCCCCCAGCTCTGAAACCACCAGAAGACCTGGTAATGCTAGGAAAGGATGCTTCTGGGCACCCTATTTTTCATAGTTCAGCCAAACACTGGACCAATTTTGTCATTACAGAAAATGCAAATGATGCAATT
The DNA here is from genome assembly GCF_030254825.1 of Meriones unguiculatus. Taxonomy (NCBI): domain Eukaryota; kingdom Metazoa; phylum Chordata; class Mammalia; order Rodentia; family Muridae; genus Meriones; species Meriones unguiculatus. The sequence goes on along the minus strand of NC_083369.1, from coordinate 76,459,660 downwards.
GGCATCCTTAACAATTCTGCCTCATTCAACAAAATGTCAATTGAGTACAAATATGAGATGATGCCAAATCGCACATGGCGGTGTCAGGTTTTCCTGCAAGATCACTGCTTAGCTGAAGGTTATGGAACCAAGAAAACAAGCAAACATGCAGCTGCTGATGAGGCTTTGAAAGTTCTTCAAAAAACACAACCCACTTATCCATCTGTCAAAAGTTCCCAGTGCCACTCAGGTTCTTCACCCAGAGGATCTGGGAAGAAGAAAGACATAAAAGATGTTGTGGTTTATGAGAATTCTTCCAATCCGGTGTGCACATTGAATGATACAGCTCAATTTAACCGAATGACAGTTGAATATGTCTATGAAAGGATGACAGGTCTACGGTGGAAATGCAAAGTGATTCTAGAGAGTGAAGTCATTGCTGAAGCAGTTGGAGTGAAGAAAAGTGTCAAATATGAAGCTGCTGGAGAAGCTGTGAAAACTCTCAAAAAGACCCAGCCGACTGTCATTAACAACCTGAAGAAAGGGACTGTTGAAGATGTGATTTCAAGAAATGAAATTCAGGGCCGCTCAGCCGAAGAAGCTTACAAACAGCAAATCAAAGAAGATAACATAGGGAATCAACTGCTGAGAAAGATGGGTTGGACAGGTGGTGGTTTAGGTAAATCTGGTGAAGGCATACGGGAGCCTATCTCAGTCAAAGAGCAGCATAAGCGAGAAGGGCTTGGTCTAGATGTAGAGAGGGTCAATAGAATTGCTAAGAGAGATATAGAGCAGATCATCAGAAACTATGCCCGCTCTGAGAGCCACTCAGATTTGACCTTCTCCACAGAGCTGACCAATGATGAACGAAAGCAAATACATCAGATTGCTCAGAAATATGGCCTGAAGAGTAAGTCTCATGGGGTAGGCCATGATAGATATCTAGTGGTAGGTAGAAAACGGCGGAAGGAAGACCTTCTAGATCAACTCAAACAAGAGGGCCAAGTAGGACATTATGAGCTTGTTATGCCCCAAGCAAACTAAGATTTTTACTAAATTATCTTGTAAATGCCACGTGAGGCAGATCTACAAATAATAAAGAGTATTCGTTCTTAAGATGTTTCACCTTGTTCATTTCATATAATGCTTTATTAAGTATTGGAACTTGGAGAATTCTTTCCACTTGTGTTAGCTTAATCCAGCAGGTGATACTGTGCAGTTACTGTTTGTGTCTTTGATATTGCTCTGTCCCTCAGATTTTAGTAGTTTGTACAAGCAAAAACACCCATCTAAGTGCAATTTCACCCTGGGGAAAATAATTCACATTATAAAGGGCATAGCACAGCAATCTGCAATAATATGTAAAGTCAATGCTGACTAATTAAACTATAGCTAATTCCAGATTTACTTAAAAAGTCAGGTCATTTTGTATTATCAATTTTCATCTTTGTGTGAAGCCAGTTAGAGAACGTTTAACAATAAATTGTGCTGTATGTGTAAACGTCCTTACCAACTAAATGATGTATAACTTTCTTAAAAGTAATTTTAGTGTGTTTATTTATAACTTCTACCCTGTGGTTTCCAGGATATTGGAAGTGATTTACTGTATCTTGTGATATATGACTTTTAATAAATTCTAGTCTTCATGCTGAGAGAGCACTACTTGAGAAAGATGTCGAAAAGTTTCCAAAAAGCCTTGATTCAATCAAAAGAAAGGAAGCTTGAAGTGTTTGTTCTTGGTGCCTTGCAGAGAGACTCAGAGCAACTCTCCATTGTAGCTTTCACACGGTCTGTGCCCCACATCCAAGGCAACCACAGCTGTGGGAGAGCTTGATAAAAGACTGAAGATACACATTGGTGCTTTGATGAAAAGGTCAGTTGGCTGGTCCCCCTCTTGAAAAGCTTATTAAGCCCCAAAGCCAACTTTGTAACATACTTAAAACTGCTATTTTCGCTTATTTCCGGAATGTAAAAATGTATAAAAATAGTTAGTGTATGCTTCCTGAATAAAAAGGAGCCAAAATTGATCAAAATGGTGGTGTAATTATTTCTGGAGAGCAGCCTAGTAGCAACACTTTGGGTCTTTGGAAGTGATGGTTGCACAAAACATTTCAGTCAGAGCAGTATGTGCTCTTAACTGCTAGGCCAGCTTTTCTGCCCCATTTGCAGTGTTCATGTTTGGCATGTAACTGACCCACAATACATGGTAAGTTCCTTTTTGCCCTCCCCTTTTCTATTTTATGCTAACAAGCTAGAGTAAAATAAGTATTTTAAAAGATAGGTTAGCTTTATCTAGATCTCTTAATTTACACGCACCTACATTGGCTACATTATGGCATCAGCTTTTCATTCTTTCCATACCATAGTCTATATAATTTATTAGCTTTGGTAGAAGAAATGTGCATTTTATTTTGGTGCTTAATGCTTTAGCAAAAACAGAGAACTAGGGTAGAACCTCATAGATGTTATAATTATTATTTTTTTTCCCTGCAAACTTTACTCCCATCTTGTAAAGTTGTGGTTCGTGTAGTTTGAGCACTGTGTCTTTGGTTCTCTGAATGATTAGAGATGGTTTTTAGAGATTACAAGATGTGGAAACTTGGTTTGCTTCTCTCTTGTCTTTATTCCTCCCAGAATGTTTGTTATTGTTTTGTTGTGGAGGAAAATGGTAGGAAATCTAAAGTCAGATTTGTTTATAAAAGCCTAATGGAACAAATTTGTTATACTTAAGCTTTGTGATAATTGGGTAAGGTATATAGGAGTTGGGTTCATTTTAGTGGTCCAGATAACTTGGTAGAACAGCTTTAGTATTAATGTAAAATTAGAACAAACTGCCTGAGAATAAAGTAATGTGGTGAGGTTGACAAGAGTGTCTGATGACTTTGCTATTCCAGTTTCCAGTTTTCCCTTTAGTTGGTCCTTAACATTTTCCTTTTCTAAGAGATAGTCATTTTAACCCAGGACCTTTGCTGACAGTGTATGAGCACTTCCAATATTTATTTGTATTAAATATAAGCTGAAAACTATGCATATGTGCTTGTGCTTTTAGAGTCACTTTTTAACCCCCCACCCCCTTGATTACAAAAAGAGAGTGGAAATATACATTCCATCGGGGTCCTTTTCTTTTTTTAGTAGTATTCAGTGTGTTCACTTTGCTATGAGTAATGCTTGAAATGGGTCCTAAATAAAGGACTCTAATTACAACTTTGGTTCTTCAGCATACTCTCTCCCTCACATAAGCAGGTGCAGGACTAAAGACAAGTTTGGATCTCAAAAAGGCACCTTGCAAATCTGCTTTGACTTTCTTGTAATTACATGCAGACAAGGCGGCCTCTGTTAAAAACTGTAAAGGAGAAAAAAGGGTAATTTGTATTAAATTTTCCACTGAGTGTTTAGTGGTAGCTTTGACTATTTCTATGTGAGCTTCATTGTTAACGTTTTAAAAGAATTATACTATGAAATTGGAGATGGTGTTTCTCAGGAGGTATACAAAATAAAATGGTGCTGAATTGGCCTGTTCCCAATCTCATCCTAAATTTTTCAAATATTAACAAGTGTCAATATGTGGTGCCCAGCCAAAACAGGGTGAAAAAGTTAATTCAAATACCATAATAATAATAATAATTAAAATAATAATAATTTGATGGGGTTCTACTTTGAAGCAGAAATACTGGAAGGGGGAAATACTAAATAGAACAATACAGTTAATATGGTATTTAATAGTGTAGATTGAATTCGTCCACAATGAGGTTTAAGTACCCTTTAAGAATGGAGGGCAGGGACTGTAGAGATGGCTCAGCAGTTAAGAGCACTGTCTGCTATTCTAAAGGTCATGAGTTCAATTCCTGGCGACCAAATGGTGGCTCACAACCATCTTATAATGTGAACTGATTCCTTCTTCTGGCAGATGTAAATGCAGATAGAAAACTCATATATATAAAATAAATAAATCTGTAAAAAAATTAAGGGTATATGCATCTTTTCCCTCCAACTATTAATAAGACACGGCATGTCATTGTCATAGTACCTTTAAAATGAGATAGGTTGTTCCTCAAAGGAGAGCCTACTTGCATTTCAATGTCAGAGGACAGAAACATTTTATATAAATTTTGTAGTATTAAAGGTTTATCCATTTTATGCCTGTGTTGTGTACCATCTGAGTACAGTCCCCATGGAGGCCAGAAGGAAACCTGGATTCACCAGTTGTGAGCAACCCAGTTATGGGTCATGGGAACTGGAACAGGGTCCTCTAGAAACACAGCCAGTGTTCTTAACCAGTGAGCTCTCTCTCCAGTTGTTTTGAGATAGGGTCTTTTTATTATGTTACTGGCTGGTCTGGAACTTGTTCTGTACACAAGGTTGGCCTCAAACTCGAGAATATGTATGTCTTCCAAATGCTGGAATTAGAGGTGTGCACAAACATACCACACTAAGCTAGAGGTTTTTTTAAGAGGTGAATTGTCAAGATCAACAAGTTAGAGCTTAGTTTCTGAGGATACTAGTAAAATACTTATCATTTCTTGCTTTTTATTACTTACAATGTATAACAAATTAATTTATGTCAAAATGTTTGAAAAGCAATAACTCTGTGACTGAAAAGTTGAAAAGAGGTTTTCTAACAGTATTAGCTGTCTATTCCCAGAAAGCATTTTTTGCTTTTGTTATACTTAATTTTAAAAGGAAAGATAGATAGGAAATCCCTAAAAAATTAATAAAAGTGTGAACTAAAATTTAAGGTTATTTATTTACAACTTTTGAAAATGTACAGTTTTTTCATGGGTTACTTGTGCAAAGTATGAAGTGCTATAAATGCATAAAAATTAATAAAAATTAACAGGTAAAATATATTACACAAAAATTTATAAGCCTCACCTCATACTGTATATTTTAAAATGTAAATATCCAAAGAAACATTGCAGATGTGGGCATTAAGGTTCTCAAAATACTGAAAATATACAGCAGTAACTCAGGTTTTATTGGGGACATTTTGCAAGATATGCTCCCTTCCTTGAATCATAAAGAGAAAGCTTGTTTAAGACAACACTACTCCTTTAAAAAGATTAGAGGTACTTCAATTTTCCCTAACTTAAAAAAAAAAAAAGAAGATAGCTTCTAGTCCTGTTTTCACACCTCTTTACTAAGCAAAGACCTCTGTAGGTCAGGATTCTAAAACATAGTGAGTTTGCACTATGAGTATCTGGCAAAAAGTGGTCTATGTCAGTTATTAAAATTGCTTCAGTTTGTTAGCTGGGTCCTTTTCTCCTTGCTACCAATAAATGCCATTTTGTAGTTCATATTGCTTAGAATAGGATTTTTTTCAGATTTCCTTCCCCTTTCAAATAATGTTTATACGGATGCGTTCCTGGTTTTTTGTTTGTTTGTTTGTTTTGGGTGATATTCAAAACATTGAATTTACCAAATCAAACACAAGGGAAGGACCAGGATGAAACATGGCAGCAATCATTTTGTTACAAATAACATCCTGGTCACCAGGCTATACATAACATTTTATCTTAAAAGCTTGGTATAAAAAGTACAATAACCTGATAACTACTTGGAGGCTGGAGATGAGCTACAACAAAGGGACATGCAGTTGTGTTTGCAAGTAACCCAGGTACAGTACTTTGGATTTCAAATAGTATCTCTGCTGCTCCACACAGAAAGGAGAAGAAAAACGTGGGAAGTGAAGACAGAAACAGCACAACAGCTATTTAGTTTTTAATAAAGTAAATGTAATGAATTAGGAATAAGGTGGTAAATTCATCAATATACATTTTTCATATAGCCAGCCTCTTCTTTTGCTGCCAGCCTCTTCCTTTGCTCTACCCTGAGTCAACAGTCACGCCAGCTTTGTTCTACAATTGCAGAAACACGCTTTTCATATTCCCGCTTGTTCTCCTGGTACAGCTGTGCAGCCTGGCTGTTTGCTGGACTATTGGGATTAGGTTCATCCAATAGAGACTTCAGAGAAAAGATATATTATGTCAGTTCCTCAATGAAAGACCAAAAAATTGAGAACAAACAGCTAGTTTATCAGTTGGTGACAACACAGCTGTCCCAAATAATAGTTAATTTTCCCATCTTCTACATACTAACTTAAATTAACTGCAAGTAGCTCAGGCAAATAATACATGACTATTCACATATTTCCTGGTGACTTGGATTTTAATGCTCCCTTTACTTATACAATATTTAATACTCTTTTACTTATACAATAAGCTTGGTCGAAAAAGTTAAAAGATCTAAACAATCATTAATGTAAAAACATCAAAGATCATAATCCCATTAAAGAAAAAATCACCTGTATGGATGTTAAAATGGATGACACATCATAGGTTGGACTCCAGCGATTCTGGAGTATATCCAGACATATACTACCATCTGCATAGACTAAGAACACGGAAGTAGGTATATTAAACATAAGACGATAAAGTTTAAACATACTCAAGACAAAAGTGCTTAAGACTACTTTGCTTTCGAAGTTTTAGAGATTCCTAGGTAACTGTCTAAAAAAGTATCATAATCATTACTAGGAAAATAAGATGATCAGGAAATAACAAATGGTATAAAACTGGAAGGCAGTGTTTATCTGAAGAAACAGTCCTGTTTAGGGTGTCATAGATATTTTTCCAGTGGATATCCTATCCATAGAATTGTGGGAAATTCAGCCCACCAAATCTGAAAGCTATATATCCTATTTGTAATATTAACAACTTAATATTTTCAAAGTTTTATTTTGGCTTAAAGATAAAAGTCTTAACACCATGAAAAAAAATTATCATTACTAGAAAAAAAAGTAAAAGTCAGAATCATGTAGATTAGTACCACATTTCCAACAATTGCCAGGTCCTTCAACAGAATCTGGTATTTGGTGGGTCTGATGTGGAACCACAGAATCTGTGTATTCAAAATGCTCCAAGGAAATTCTGATTTGCACCTCAAGTTGAAAATCATCTTTCTGAATGCTAGTGAAGATAATTACAGTACACAATTACCCTAATTTGGCCTATCATTAAACAGAACTCCCAATAGCATCCTTATTTTTAATAAGTAACAAAGATCACAAAGCCAGCAGACTGTTAAGACTCCAAGCAAAGGATGGTACCATCCTCTTGCATTTCTAGGGCTACAGATCAAGACAGCAAAAGACCATAACAAATTTCAGTTTCTAGAGAAAGGAAGATCCCTAAGCAAATACTCAAATGCTATACATATACAACAACAGCATTCAGAATAGCAGTGTAATAAGCACTGTAGGACCTTACAAAAACATGTTTAAAATACTTGCCATTAGGATGGAACATCTTAGAGACAAATCTAACAGTAGGTGGTTTATTTGGATATTCTTCAGTGAATTCAATTGTAAGTTTAAATGTTCCTGTAGTGAAAAAGAGGAGGAGGAAATTTTATCACATTTTTCACATGTACTTTGTTTTTAATGCTACCTGAGTTTTTTCAGTTATTAAATAAGATAATATAAAGACAATCACCATAAACAAAATTGCTTTTTGCTTTAAGTCACTATGCACCTTGATGATATCCTTCAAATGACAAGGTACTGAGTCCCAAATTTGACTTTCTTCCTTTAGACGAAGAGAACTTGGGACTAGTGATACAGATTAGTAGGAGAGCACTTGCTTACAATGCAGGGCGCCCTAGGTTTAAACTCCAGTAAACCTGAATACCTCAAAGGACTATTGCAATCAGCCATCACCTTAAAATTCTTTTATAGTCCCCAGTTGATAGGAAAAAAAGGGTTCAAAACCATTGATAGAAATGAAAATCCAGAGTCAATACATAAAATAGAACACAGAAAAACATTCATTGGTTTCTTTTTATATAGTATTATAATGAAAACATAAGCTAAAACAAACTTTACAGTGCCTCTTACAACCCCATAAAGTTTAACCCACTAAAAAGTCAGTGCATTCATTCTAATGGAGGAACTAACAGAAATAATTTAAAAACTATTTGGTTTATATTGCATTGATGGCTCCTACAAGTTTATCTTTAATGACATTTGTTAAGGTTACTGGCATTAAAAAGAAACAACTTAGAAAACAATCATCCTGAGTGAGGTATCCCAGAAGCAGAAAGATACAATAAAATTCTTAATAGCATGGTGACCATGTATTTATTGAAATGAAATAAAACAAAATGTAAAATCAAAAAAAAAAAAGAAACAACTTTTAAAATACATGCCAAGCTAAGGTTAGCTGAAGGCCCTAAAGTATACAGGTTATAAATGCTCTGAGTATCATTCAAGATTTGTAAACTGTTGTGATGTGGTGAGAGGGCACATCCTTTAAAGTGTTACTTTTAATTGTCCTTAGATTTAAGAAAGCGATAGGCTTTTTATTTTTTTCTGACTTAAATCTCTTTGAGTAAACCAAGAATCAGTTATGGGGCCTGATGAGGTAAGCTAAGTGCTTGCCAAGCAGCATCTCTAGAACCCAGATACAAGTAAAAAGAACAAATTCCATGAACTTAGCTTTAGACCTCCACAAGCACACCCTGGCATACATAGAAACACATCATATACATATACAATAACATAAAACAATCAGGCAGGGCAGTGATTGTACATGCCTTTAATCCAGCACTCAGGCAGCAGAGGCAGATGATCTGAGTTCGAGGCCAGCCTGGTGTGCTCCAGAAGAGCTACAGCTACACTGAGAAATTCTCTTGAAAAAAAAAAAAAAAAAACAATAGATATACATATGTATGAACATATACATATATATGTTTACATATGAATGGTTCATTATTATTATCTGGTTAGTATGCATGTGCATTACTATGACCCATTTAATTATTTATCACTATGAAGTAGCCTATACTTTAGACAGAGTATAAATTATTACAAGTTCCTTTAGAGCTAACAATTTATTTCCTCCTGGCTTTCATTCATAGGTGTATTCCTACTTAAGAAAACAGAATACTATAATCTTTTTACTATTATATCTGACACATAACAATATCAAAAATTTGATATTCTACTACCAAGCTGACCTTGCTATGAATGTGTCAAAAAAAAAAAATCCAGAATAATTTAAAATACAATACAGGGACTGGCAGAATGGCAAAGTTGGTAAAGGCACTAAGCCTGAAAACTTGAATTTGATTCCCAGTCCCATGAGGTGAAACGAGAGAACTACCAGGTTGTCCTGTAATTTAAACATGTGTATTCACAAACATACAGAAAACAAATGTAAAAAAACAAAAAGAAATGCTATAAAGCATCCCACCCACCCACAACAAAAGGAGAGAAAGAATTATTTTAAAAAGGCAACATCGCCTGTGAGTATAACTTAGTAACAGTAGCATTTAGCTTATTCCAAGCCCTGGGTTTCATCCACAACACCACAAAAATAGAAGTAAACAAAATGTAACAACTGCAGTTGTACCGTTTCCCAGTTACTGTTACTCTAAGAACTGTTTTCTTTTGAAGGCCGTTTGTAAATACTGTATGAAGGAAAGGGAGCAAAACAAATGGTCATACTACAGGGCATCAGAGCATACTTTATGCTCAACAGCTCCTGCTTACAGTTTTCCTTTTTGTTGCTTAAGACAGAGGGTCTCTCTGGGTAGCCCTGGCTGCCCTGGAACTCCCCACAGAAATCAGGCTGGCCTTGAACTCAGAGAATCATCTGCCTCTGCACCTGAGTGCTGAGAGTAAATGTGTGTGCTGCCATACTCAGCAACCTTCCTCTTCTTGATGAATTGCAATTCTTCTTTTTCAGTATGAATGACTGTGAAATGCAAGGAAAGTGGAAATGGTAGACCATGTTTAATCCTTAGAATTTTCTTATGTATAAACAACTGGATTAGTGAGGAAATCTCACTAAATTATTAGGTAATGGATTTATGACCAAGAAGCAGCTCTAAAACTGGGCAGAGACTCCAGCTACTCTGAACTAAACCATCATTAAAATGGGGGACCATAAGGGAGTAAAGCAATACACAAGGAAAGCAACAGGAAAAACACCACAATAAGCTTAAGAGTACAAGCTCAGGGCTGGATTCCCAGCACATACATGGAGGATCTGGGGATCCCATGCCCTCTTCTAGCCTCCATAGGCAATAGGCACACACATGGTACACAGAAATGTAGTAAAACACTCATATCTTTGTTTCTATATTTGACTAAACCTCATTTTTTCATGCACAAAAGAAGGCTAATAATTAGTATTCACTGCAACTGTTGTGAGGCTTAAATATGGCACATGTGTATAGTCCTACAATGTTCTTCACAAGTGAACAATTACTATGATTCTGCTGCACTTATCTAGACTTGGCTGAATGACAGAAAACTCTAAACTCTGAACTTTACTACCAGTCAGAAACACACAAGCAAATTCAGATATTAATCAATTCATTTTCGGTCACGTAGCAAACACTATATTCATAAGTTGAGTATATTTGCAGCCTGTTCAAATTCTTTGGCTGGAGCCCTTTGCCTAACTGTGGCCTGGAAAAGCAAGGACAGCCTTACCCTAGCTACTAAGTAGTGAATCCAGTCTTTGTAAAAGCTTTAGTTGTCTTCAGAAGTGAAACAACCTGTTTGTGTTTACTTGATTCATAAATTAAGACTTACCCTAAAAAATAAAAATAAAAAATAATAAAATAAAAAAATTAAGACACCCAAATAAATCTTATTCAATATATACATTTAAAAGTCAACATCCCTTTCAGTTACATTAAGTAAATAGATCCTCTTCAGTAGAACTCTTAATGCAATTTATGAGATCTATAAAAAATGTTAAGGAATTTTTTTTTAATTATAGGCTATTAAACAATTGCACAGTAGAGTTCAACTTCAGAGGGCTAGGCTCTAAAATAATAAGTTTCAACTCATAATTGTTGTGCATAATCTTTACTGATTTTCTTCATCTTCCTGAAGAAGCCAAACCATTTTAAATGCCAACACAAATATGGAGGCCAGAAAAATAAATGTCTAGTATATGGCAATTAAGACTAACATGGTTGAATTAATGAGTATATGTTCTTCCTAAAGATGTAACATAGATTCAGTGTTTTTGAATTTGAAGTTAGAAGTCAGGCCTGATGGCCTATGCGGCGCAAAAATCTCTAATCCTAATACTTAGGACTAGGAAGCAAGAGGATCAGGAATTCCAGATCTTCCTCAGACACATATTTGAGGCCAGCTTGGACTACAAGAAACCTTGTCTCAAACACACACACACACACACACACACACACAGAGAGAGAGAGAGAGAGAGAGAGAGAGAGAGAGAGAGAGAGAGAGAGAAAACCATGTTAGTCAAAGAAAACTTTTTCTAGTCATGTTTTTCATTTGACTAACTTAGAAGCCTGGAGGCAAAAGCAAAATTATGTGTACTTGTTAATTTTTTTGATGACTGAAAGAAAATTCTTCATCATTCTTAGTGGTCTTTAAGAGAGACCTTTTTAAAAAGAAAGGATATACACATTCAAAATCTAAAAGCCACATATATCATTAAAAGTAACTGCAATTATCTCACTCTTAATTTAATATATCCCATAACTTTATTTATGCTTATTACATTATATGTATTTAGCTTATATACAAAGGTATTTTAAGAAAATATTTTCTTACAGTGTTCTGGTAGTTGAAGTTTTCCAGAACATATTTCCTCTCATTTTAAATATATGAATCTAAAACAAAGTGCCTTTAAGATTTCCTTTTCTCTGGGGCATGCTCACCTGTAATCCCAGCACTCAGAAGGTAGAAGCAGGCAGATCTCTGAGTTCAAGGCCAACCTGGTATACAAAGTGAGTTCCAGGACAGCCTAAACTACAAGGAAACCCTGTCGCTAAAAACAAAAACAAAACCAGGATTCTTTTTCTCAGAATTTCCTCTTTTTGTTTGTTTGTTTGGTTGGTTTTAGTTTTTTTGAGACAAGGTTTCTCTGTATAGTCCTGGCTGTCCTGGACTCACTTTTGTAGACCAGGCTGGCCCCAAACTCATAGAGATCCATCTGCTTCTACCTCCAGAGCCCTGAGATTAAAGGCATATGCTACCACTCCTGGCTTAGGATTTCCAAAGTAGGACCAGGTTCAGAAACATCTAACAAGGAATAAAGAAAAGATGTGTGAGGGCTTTAAATTTGGAAACACATGTGAAACAGCAAAATCAGCTGTCATTTTTCTCTATCAAATTTCTTCTATAATTATAAATTCTCCAAATGTAATTAGGAGTAATGAAAAAATGGTCAGAATTTGGTTTTACCAGTCAGAGCTCTCCAAGGCAGCATCCATGTATAGTAGACTGTTTTACAGAATCAGTTCAATACTGTCATTTAGCTTAACAGGGCAAATCTCAATTCTGAAACTGCTTTGAGATTACGGATCAGAAAATCCTAGTTAAAGCACACACTGTAAATGGATTAAAAAAAAAAAGGAACAAGGAGGAAGGATAGGATTGGGAGGGGATGAGGGAAGGCACTACAGCTGGGATACAAAGTGAATACACTGTAATAAAAAGTAAATGCATTTAAAAAAATAAAATCAAGAAACAATGTTACACTGAAAGGCATTTAAGAGCATTGTTAAAGCAGTGAGGCTGATGCACCTTCTACGTCATAGTGTAAACGCCAGGTAATTGTGTGTCAGGGAATCTTGCACCCATTTGGCACTCACCAAACCGCACACTAAGCACTGCTGAATGTCCTTGGAATGGAAAGCATACTAGACCAGATGGCCTTTGGTGGACTAGTTTCATACAGAACTATCTCCGTGGGGGCTGAATTTAGCAGGAACACAACTCAAAGCCCACAGTCCTTAACACCAGGCACTCTTTGGTACTTCTTTTAAAAACTGACTATCTCTACCCAGAATGTATTAAACGGAGGAAAACACCCGAAAATGTGCAGTTCTGGTTAAGCAGAGGGACCATCCTGAACAACAAGCCACACACACTTGAGCCTTTAGTAGGCGGAGGAGGCAGGTTCTTTAAGCTGGGGGCGCTTGCTGATGACAGGGAACCCCTTCCCCTGATGAGTAGGCTCCTGTAAGATGGGTTAGGAAACTCTTTCTTACCATCCTCAAATGGGGTCCCTTCAGGCCTGTAACAGAAAAAACAAAAACAAAACCCAGTTAAGACCCGACAGCCGCGAGGCTTCCCCATCTTCCCAGAGGCCCCCAAAGAGAAGGCTCCGTCAATGTCTCCCATCCTGGCCTCCCGTCCCCCACCGCTGTCTTGTGTGAGGAAAGCTACTCTGGTCCCTTTAGGGGCTCCCTGAGGCTGCGCAGGCAGCCACCGCGGCAACTGCCACCAATCCCCACCCCGCCCCCTAGAACCCTAAACGGCTTCCCTGGCAGCGGGGAACCAAGCTAATCGAGGCAGAGGCTCCGTGTAGGCGCATAGGCCCGAACAACCCCAAATATCTTTCCCTTTTCCTCCCAACCCCCCGCAGTTCGTCGAGGGGCCGGCCCCCGTCCCTCATCCCTCAGTGGCGGCCTGAACACAGACTCACCCGAAAATGACCGCGTTCCAAACCATTATGTTGTTCTCCGACGGAGCCCCGCTCACTCCGGCCGGAGGATCCTCTTGTAACCTTCAGAAACACACGCAGGCTCCCCTCAGTCCCGCCACTCGCGGCCGGCCCCCCTCACCACACCCGAGCCACTCCGTTTCGGGATCCGCCCAGCGCCCCGGCTGGGCAGCCCCCCTACCTCCTCTCCCTAACCTACGACAGGTTACCTCTTGAAGTCCCTCATGAGGCGCCGCCGGGCCGGGGTCGACATGTCTCTAGCGGCGTCAGAGGAGGGGCATACACCAGGGTCCGCGGTCCCTGAGGAATCCGAGGTAGCCGAAGTAGTCTAGTCGAGGAAGCGCCAAGAGTGACAGCGCTGACTCTCCGAAGCCGAAGGTCGGTCTGGCGCCGGCTAAGCCCCACCCCTGAGTAGACGGGGACAGAACCAACCTGAGGGAAAAGCAAGGGGGGGGGACGTCTCACAGAGGGCGGGCTGTACCAAGACGAGCGCGGGGCAGGGGGGATTCAAAGTTGTTAGGTCACTCAAGCCCAGCCAGGAAGACCACGCCCATGAGCGTGGGGAGGTGGCAGCCAATTTTGAGGGGAAGTGCTAGGGAGGGAGCAAACGGAAGCCTCCGACTTTTTACGGGGCAGCCAGTCTGATTTGAAGAACCCTGCGAAGTTTTCTTTTAATATTTACCTACTTTTTTCTTTTTTTCTATTTTTGCTGTTTTGAAAGGAAGTCTCATGTAGGCCAGGCTGCCCTCGAACTCACTGTGTAGTTGAGGATGACCTTCTACGTCCCACCTCCCTGCGTTGACCTCCCAAATGCTGGAATTACAAGAGTGCACCACCGTACCACTCTTTAATTACTACTTGTTTTGTTGTTGGTTCCCCTCCCCTCCTCTTCTTCCTCCTCCTCCTCCGCCTCCTCTTTTTCCAGTTTAGAGACAGGTCTTCTGTAGAACAGGCTGGAGTCGAACTCACAACGCAGTTGAGGATCACCTTGAACTCCTCACCCTCCTGTGAGGATTACCAGAGTGGACCACCACACCAGTCTTTAATTACTACTTGTTTTGTGGTTGGCTCCTTTCTCTCGATTTTATTTCCTTTTTTTCTTTTTTACTATTTTTAAATTTTGGTCTCAATAGTAACACAATTTAACACAACCTAACTCAAAAACTGAAACTCACTGTGAATCACAGAGGCTAGACCTTGAGGTCACCTCAGACTGCCAAGCACCTATGATGACAGGAATATGCCTTAACGCTTTTTTGTTTGTTTTGAGAAGGTATGCTTTATTAAAGTGCCAACTACTCTCCAAGATGAGGTAAAGAGGAGAGAAGAGAATATTGGTTGAAAGAGAAGAAAGGAGGAAAGGGTTAGCAAAGGCAAACTGGTTCTCGAAAGGCAACCATGTTTTGGTCACAATCCTGCAGACACAGGAGACTAGGGTAATATTAAAATCACGGAGAACGAACAAATAAAAGGGTTTTGACTCTGAAAATGGACTCTGGGTCCATTTTCTCTGGGATGAGGATGCACAATTCAATCCCAACATTTAAGCCTAGGGCTGAATAAAACGTTTTGGGGATGGTGGTGGAAATGAGAGCTTCAGCAGAGAAAACAGACTTTTAACAATTGCTATGGGCACTCACAATTTGTCTCTGGAACCACATTTCCCCTTGTCAATTCAACAAACCAAGCAGCTAGTTTAGAAGAGTCCAAAGTATGAGATTCTCCAGATGCAGAGAATTGTTAAGGCAGTAGTTTGGGTGGAAGGAGAGGTAACTGTAGGATGCATGTGAAAAAGGTGCAGGCTGCAGGGAAGGCCCACAGATCATATAGGGATGTGGAAAAGTAGTAACAGCTTGAAAGAAGCATTTAGAAAGATCAATCCAAAAATCACTTAGTAGGCAGACAAAATACACCTTTAAACATGATGGAAATTATCATAAAGGTAGGTTTGACTTAAATCCTGGAGAGCTTTGAATGCCAAGCTAATTGAATCCTTGCAAGGTAGTTGAGCAGGGAAGTGACACCATTAGAGCTCTGCTAATCAGAATATGCTCCCAAAAGAGCTCTTGTGCTACTGTTGGGAGAGGGGGGAGATACTATACCAGGCAATCTCACCTTCCAGCAGCCAACAGCATTCTTTACCATGACCTACCACAGCTTCAAAGTCTTGAACACATTTTCTCTCCCATTAAATCCTCTCTGTCTCTCTCTCTGTCTATCTATCTATCTATCTATCTATCTATCTATCTATCTATCTATCTGTCTGTCTCCAGGAGAGCCCAGTTTTTTATAGTCATCAAAGAAAAGGAGGAGGTAAATAAAGAGTACCTGGCAATAGATTGAATGTGATGGCAAGAAGCCAAAAGTTCCTGAAGCTTTCAACACCAAGAGAAGTAGAGATTTGAAGTAGCATTAACAGAATTCGGTATAAAGGGTAACAGACACATTTGGGAGAGGAAATTTTGAGTAGAACTTTCTGAGCTACTAGGGCCGATGTGAAGATGTTAAGAAATCATCAGATGCAAAATAGAATTTGTTTTATGCACAGGAATAGGAAGCACATGCCAACAGTAATGATTTTACTAGGTGCTCTACAGCAAGTACTTTCCTGGCTAGCAATTGTTATCTCCCATTAACCCCAACATATGTTTATGCCTGATTCGCCAGACCCCCAAAAGACTACCAGGAGTTGAGTCTGTTGCAAAAACACATGAAGGTCATTATTTGAAGCTCGAGCTGAGACTCTCACAGACACCAAGGCATTGGTTTCCAGCTGAGAGCCCTGAGCTCCAGACTGTGGTTGATTTATAAGTCCCAGTCCCTCCCAGAGCACCCAAAGCAGGGGGATTCCAGCCTGGCAAGCTTCTAGTGGTTAAAACAGGAAAGGGGAGGCTATATTTCAGAAACCATTCTGGCTTTCTTTGTTCTCTCTCTTGTGAGAGGGTGGCTGGCCTTGGGTAGTCTGTGCTTCTGTGCTATTTTCATGGACAAAGCTACAAGTTGGAACGAGTTGGGGGCTATCTGGGCCAGTTTCCTGTCAATGATATCTCTAATGAGCAGCAAGGTCAGCTCTTCCCTGCAGTTGGCTGGATTTGCCTAGAAGCAGCAAGGTCAACTGGCCTGATATGTTTTAAATTTTTTAGCTCAGTACCCCAAAACCTAGTTTTTAATTCTCTGGCCACTCAATATCAGTTAAAATAAGTTTCCCTAGCAGTAGTGTATTATGGCTGTGGTCAGGAAAGGTTACAAAACTAAATATCAAAAAATCCTTTCCCCTCATCTAGGAACTTAAAGTTTTCTATTTCACACATGAAATTAGCAAAAGCAAGGCCTGCAAAAACAGAGCATTTGCTTTCTAGCACAGCTTAGTTGGTCACCATTAACTGTAGGCCATGTCCTGTTCCTTGTGGTTATAGGACTCAGGGCCTTATTTCATTATTAATTGCCAAATTGAGACAATTCCCAGCTCCCAGAGGCCGCCTCCATTCTTTGCTATGTAACCTACGCACTTTTAGTCACAAACAGAATATTTCTTTTTTATTAACTCCTCAAACTTTGAAACTTCTTCAAGGAGAACACAGTGTACTTTCTCCAACTTATCTGATTAGATCAGATCCAACCTCGATAAACTCTGTATTTTAAACATTTTAAAATTGGTAAATCATTACTTAATCTATTTTGAGGAAATAGTTCATTTCCCTTCTGTTTTATGACCATCTTTTAAATATTACTGTTAGATGTTTTCATGTTTGACCTGTAATATAGTAAAAGTTATATCTGTAACAGTTTTCATGTCATAATGTCTAAAATATTGTTGAATTCCAATAGAATACATGTTGAAGCACCACCAGCCCCAATTATTCAAGGGCATCTCCAAAACATTCACCATCTCTAACGAATGTGTAACCTTAAGATCATGCTCTCCAGAATTTAAAACAAAAGTCCACTGGAAATCTGAATATGAATTTATGGCATGCTACATGTATTTCAGTTCTCCAAACTCTGTAAAATGGAGCACACCAGCCACCTTCTCACCTTGTTCCAAGACAACACTAAATAGGATCTACATTTCTACTTTAGCATATAGGCCGTCATCTAGTAATTGAACCTTAACAATACACACACAATCTCCAGTCTGACAAAGTTGGCCTATAGCTGAAGACTTTCTCTCCAGCATCTCAATGGGCTGTCATTTTGTAATATCTTCAAGCCTCTGTGGACATTTCTCATCTGGAACTACCTCTTTTGGTGTTATTGTAAGTACCAGATTGGATTGCTATGAAGGCTCTTTATTTTGATTCAAAGATTCCCCCAATTTCTGTTCTATGACCTTTAATTGTTTTTTTACTCCTAGACCACTGTTCAATCCAAATAGGTTGGTCAGCCAGCCAACTTAGTAGTAAGTCTATGGGTGTTTTATCAGCAGTGTCTTCCCAACACTGTTGAAAAGTTGAAAAGACAGCCTCTGCTGTATTTTGCTTATGGACAGCGTGGACATTCTGTAACTATTTTTTGATGACATTTTAAAATTATTTTAACTTCTTTATCAGGAGTATTACCTGTTTTTTGGCTTGCCTTTGAAATTGGGGGGAGGATGTTAATCTGGGTTTTCTATTGTAACAGATCTCTTCCCCTTAAGTTTATGGCTGTCTCAGCCACGTATGGCCTTAATTTTCCCATTTGACCTTCTGGTCTTGTACATTTAAGCCACCTGACACTTTGTTTTACTTTAGATAAAGTTCCAACTCTTAGGAATTGAATATCTACCTCTTGAAATGGCCAATCTGGGGGCCAGGATTTAGGAATGATAACTGTGACATCAGCCCCAGTATCCACCATGCCTTCAGTTTCAATATTATTTAAAATTAACTTTGGCTGTTAATCATTTAGAGAGGTTTGCCAGCATATTCGTTTTTTGTTTCCTTCCTGGTTTTGTAATTTATCTATAGAACTTGCTCTGACCTCTCTGATTTTTTAATGTTTATTCCCAGAGTAATGGTGTTTAATTTTCTTGTAGAGGAGTATCCCTGTCCTGTATTAGGACTTTTGAGAGGTTCCCTTGGGTGTTGTTTTTGATAGAGGATTACCCCATTGATCTGTTGCTGCTCTACATTCACTAGGCCAACATCGACCCTTGCCATATCTTCTGCATATTCTAGGAAGCATAGGCTCCCTTTTTGAATTATTTTGGATTTCCTTTGTAGTAACCTTGCTCACCACAATTATGACATTTCCCAAGGCCTGTAGGGCTCATTTCTTCTATCAAGGTCATACTGGGTGAATGAGATCTGATGTCAATTGTATTTCTAATCCATTCTTCTGTTGGTGCAGATCTTGCTCTTAAAGGCTTATTGTCTCTTTGCATTCAGTATTAGCATTTTCAAAAGCTAAAGATCCTATGCCTTTCTAGATAGTGGATCTGATATGCTTCTATCACAGCTGAGGTCAATCTTTGTAAAAAGTTGGTGAATGTTTCACTTGGACCTTTTATGACCTGAGAGAATGGCTCAAACCTTTTTCCTGATTCCTCAATCTTGCCCCAGGCATTTAAGCCTGCTAGGCGACATAATGCTAAGGTTTCTTCATTATATACAGCTTGTTTCTCTGTGTCAGCATATTGGCCATCACCAAGCTGCTGTTCATTAGAAACACCAGCACCTTTGGCTCTATTTTTGTATGCTATCTCTCTAGCCTTTTTTCTCCACCATGAAAGTCATTGTAAATATGATCCAGGTTCTAATACTGCCATTTCCTGGGCTGGAGTGATGGCTCAGAGAATAAGAACACTCACTGTTCTTCCAAAGGTCCTGAGTTCAATTCCCAGCAACCACCATGGTGGCTCGTAGTAATCATCTACAGTAAGATCTGATGTGCAGGCAGAATGTTGTATAAATAATAAATAAATCTTAAAAAATTGCCATTTCCTCCTGGTCTTTTGGTATTACTCTATTTCTGATTGACCAAGAAATCAGCATTTGTTTTACAAATGGTGAATGCATTCCAAAATCAGTGACACTTTCCTTGAATTTCCTCAGATCTAGTACTTTCACAGGGCGTCATTCAGTTTCGTGATAATCCTTGGATGATCATCATCTGTTGGTCTCTGTGTATACTGACTGGATAAGCTACTGTTTGTTTTCTAACCACCTTTGGTTGGCTTTATTTATTTTTATCTTTCACCTCTGCTGAGTATTTTCTTTACTTAGTATTCTAAATTCTTCTCTTAAGGTGTGTTCCTGTATTTCACACCTATCTCTCTGTTGTTTGTTTTGTTCAATAATCTCTTGAATCCCTTGTTTTATGTCTCTCTTCCAACTTTTAATTTTTTTCTTTATATTGTTCTAGTTGTTCTTTGTGTTATTCCAGTATCTTTTCTAAAGCCTTTACCTTTGAGAAGACATAATAGGCGAATCCAATGATTAAAGTTAAATTGAGGACTATGAATGTACCCATAGTCATAATTTCTAAATTTTCCTTTATTTCTGTCTTAAAACCATAGAAGAGATTATCAGCCAAGGTCCAAGAAGTCTGTTTTATTGTCTTTCCAATCCTGTTTCTTTGTTTACTTAAAATTTGTGTATAGCATAAACAATTTACCTCATCATAAGTTCTGTTTCCCGTCTGTGTTCTTTTGTGCTGTGTGGTGTCTCACAACTCTTGTTTATCAGCTCACAGCAAAGAGGCATAGTTTTGCCTCCCACTTTTTTTTTTTTACCAGATCTCTACTCCTCCCACAATCGGTTGAGTTCTTGTCTACCTTGGAAGAGCACTTAGTTTGGACCTATTAAACTGGCCTTTTATTTTTACATAAGCTTTTATCCTAAGAAAGTAGTTTAAACAACCTCCCAGCTTTTCTTCTCAGTTTGGCTACTGCTTCCAAGGAGAGGTATTTTATCTGCCTCCCTCACTAGATTCTGACACCTTCTTCACCCTGGGAAGTTATTGGGGCCACAAACTTTTGCTCCTCAGACCAGCAAGAACCCTTCTCAAATTCCCCTTTGCCTTGGCTAGCAAAGTCTGGCTTTGAGAAGCTTCCTTGTTAAAAAGCCACTCCTTTTCTCTTCCTAAAGAAACTGCCTCTGTGGAGGTTTGTATGTGTCAATTTTTGATTTTCTGTAGCCTGCTGAAAGCCTTGCTGCTCTGTAGGAGGTCTGTCTAATCATGAATCTGTGAGCTCCTAGTTTAGGTACTGCCTTTGTTCTGTTTTTAAGAAATAAAACTAGGGGCTGGAAAGATGGCTCAGTGGTTAAGAGCACTGTCTGCTCTTCCAAAAGCCCTGGGTTCAATTCCCAGCACCCACATGGAAGTTCACAACTGTCTGTAATGCCCATTCCAAAGGATCTGATACCTTCACACTAATGCACATAGAATAAAGTTAAATAAATTTAAAAAAAAGAAATAAAACTAAACAAAAAAAACCTGCTCTATAGTTTTACTTTCTATGTAAATTCTTGTTAGATTATTGTAAATTCTGCCACACGTTGGTACACCATCTGTTGTTGATTATTAATATTTATTATTGATTTTTTCTTTTAGTTAAACTGGTTATAACTAATCCAGCTGTATACCCAAATCACCACACAAGAGCCTAGGATTTATTTAATTAACTTAGAGCACAATGCTGGGAAATAGTTACTCCATCCTAAAACTCCAAGCCCACATACTTTCCTCCCATTCAGATTTCCCACATTATCCTTGCTCTTAGTCAAATCTTAGGTCAGGTTCATCTCTCCTCATGCTTCCAGATCCTCTCCTACCCAATCTCTCCCTCCCACTCCTCCCCCTCACTTCTTTCACTTCCACTCCAGAAAAGGATGTCCAACCCTATTTTCTCCATTGCACAACATTGGCTGGTTGTTTCATTGAAAATACAGAGAACAAATGGTGGCATGTTTACACAAACTTGAGACAGGTGATGCTTAGAATAAACATAATGCAATGTCCAGATTGTAACCAGACAGTGGGGATATCCGCATTTGAATAAAAAAGAGTAAATTGTATACATTCCACGGCAACATTATAACAACATGAGAGTTTGAGCACAAGAGAGAGAGAAAGGTACACATTGTATACTATTGAGAAGCAACATACAAGCTGGGCGAGGTGAATGATGTCTGTACATCCAGCACTGGGGAGGCTGAGGCAGGATGAGTGCAAGTTTAAAGCCAGTTTATGTTAAGTGTGAGACTGGGAAGGAAGAAGAGAGGGAAAGGAGTTGGGGGGAAAGGAAAGGGGAGAGGAAGGAAGAGCTAGGGAGAGCCTCTAGGGATCTATTAAAGGGTTAATTTATTGACTGGATGTAAGTGTATGGAAGAAATTACAAAATACAGTAGGCATGTTTAAATTTTCTGTGGACTTGTTTATTTCTTATTTTTAAAAAATTTATTGTTTTCCTTTCTTGGACTGTACACTCAAGTCAACTCAAGGGCCTGAAGCAAAGTAATTTTTAAGCCCCAAATCACCTGATTGAGAAATGAAATTGCATCCTCGCACACTGTGTCCCCAACACTCCTCATCAAAGCAAGGTTGCCATAGCAAGCAGGAACACAGTGTTGTTTCCCAGTACAGATGCTTATCAGACTAGAACATATCACCTACAGTACAGTTAACCAAGCATTCTTTCGCCCCCATCTTACCTCGAAACCTTCAAGAAATGGTCTCTTCACAGACAAGGATTACACTCTGCCTGAGAGCAGAGGATCATTCACCCACTCTCGTGATGGAACCATTTTCAGTTCCCTGACTTTTATCAGAGATGATAAATGAGTGTTTGACTTGTCCTGCCAGCTGCAGCTCTACAGATCAGAAAGTTCTTAGAACTCAGAACTGAAATTCTCAAAGAATAAATAAAAATATTACTAAATGCTTTAAAAAGTTTTTTGTTGTTTGTTTGTTTGTTTTGGTTGGTTGGTTTGGTTTTTTGAGACAGGGTTTCTCTGTGTAATAGCACTAAATAGCCATAGCTGTCCTGGACTCACTTTGTAGATCAGGCTGGCCTCAAACTCATGAAGATACACCTACCTACTTCTGCTTCCTGAGTTCTGGGATTAAAGCTGTGTGCCACCATGCCCAGCTTTAAAAGTTTGCATTCTTATATAAAGTTGTAGGGAGTATATTTCCCGAGTTCATATTATAATTCTAACAGCATTTTCCAGGTCATAATGGAAGTGCAAAACACTGTGCATTTCAGAAATCAATGCAACTCCACAACTAAGGAGCATATATTCAAACTTGTATTGAAGGTTATTAATCTGCAATGCAGGGACATGATACAAGGTAAATGTCTTTGATTCCCTGCCCCAAAGGAAAAGAGCAAACATCAAGAGTTTATATTAGGGTTGGAGAGATAGCTCACTAGTTGAGAGCCCTGGATGCTTATCCAGAGGCGCCTGGGTCAATTCTTAGCACCCACATGACAACTCACATCCTCAGTAGCTGCAGTTCCAAGGTGTCTGATGCTCTCTTTGGCCTCCATGGGCACTGAACATGTGATGCACAGATATACATACACATAAAGAGTATGAACTAATAGAATTGTACGAATGCCTTCTCAGAGATTAATATGCTGAATTAACATAATGTCCTGTGGACTGATACAAGTATATGGTAGTAGTTATCTCTGTGGAAAAAAAATTTCAAAGATCAAATGTTAATCTACAAATATCTGCAACGAATTTACTGATCAGAAATACTCACTCTGAACCTTAATATTTGAGAAATACTATTCCTTTTCATGAAAGTATGCAATTCTTCTAATTAGTACACCTGCATTATTATATATTAAAAGGATGGTGTTGTACTTTGAAAATTTTCAATGAAGGGCCATAAAATGTATTTCCTCTTATATAAATTTCTAGACCATGTTCTTTATTTTGTTTCTTGCCCCTCTATCCTAAAGGATTCATTATCGAGTCCTTTAAGGAAAAAGCTTGCTAATTGCAGCAGAAGAGTAAGCTACATGAGGGGTGAGAGCATTTGAAATTGATTATTATAGCACAGTGCCTAAACACAAACTTGGAATAGTGTGGAATGAAAGGGGTGATATTGGTTTAAGACCTACAGGTCAAAGAATGAAAGAGTGTTATACTGTAAGACTTTCATTAATAATTCTCTTAAACTTGGAGCTAGGTGTGTAACTAGTAGGACAGTACTTTCCTAACATGCACAAAGCCCTTGGTTCAATTCCTAGCAACTCAATAAAGCAAAAGGAATGATCTTGACAGGTGTGTTGTGTTTGCCTGTATTTCTGGCACTGGCTAGGCTGAAGCAGAAGAATTGTGAATGCAAAGTTATACAGGAAGCCTGCTGCCAAGCCTGACAATGCGAGTTATATTCCTGCACGCACACACACCATACACTAAATAAATGTTTTTGGTTTTGTTTTTGTTTTTTAACTGGATACTGGAGAGGTTATAGGTCCAAGGCATCTGTCTAATTACCTTCTACATATTATGTTTATGCCCATAGGATAATGCTGCTGTCAACTTTGGTCGGTGAAGCTTCTTTTTGCAGTGGGTAAAAATGATTACTGCAGAGACGCACAGCTGGTCAGAATGCTGACGAGTCTTAATGTTGGGGGCTCAGTCCTAAAGGAAATATCTTCAGGACCACGGAAACACCCTCAAAGAGAGGGTAAGAATATAAGCGCTGAGGGAAGGGTTGGGGGAGTTTGGAACACTGTTTTTTTTGGGGGTGGAGTGAGGGTGGGGGCATGATTTGGTGCTCTCTTGAACTTCCAGCAGTTGTGATTACTTGCCACTCAACCATTCTGTCCTGGAGGGAGAAGGGACTCAGGAGATTCTTGTGGAGCTACACAGGCAGTTGCTGAAAGCCAGCCACCGCCCCCTGCTGGGCGTGGTGGCACATGCCTTTAACCCTAGCACTCAGAAGGCAGAGACAGGTGGATGCCTGGTCTACAAAGCTAGTCCAGGACAGCCAACGCTCTGTTACATAAAGAAACCCTGCCTCAAAAAAAAAAAAAAAAAAAAAAAAAGAGAGAGAGAGAGAGAGAAAGAGAGAGAGAGAAAGAGACCATTTCTTCAGTGGTGTAGCCACTGGTAAATTGTCCATTCTCTTGTAAATACCTCTCATGCACACTACTGTAACTCTGGGAAAAAGGAGAGGATCAGTGGAGGTGGGAAGGGAACAAGACACAGTAATGAGATTGAATATGATCAAAATACATTAAAAACATGTATGAAAATGTCACAATGAAATCTATTTAAGTATAATATAAATTTATAAGTATATTATAAGTATAATTAAGTATATTTAATATATGTTATAAAGTTAAAATATTTTTGTTTTGTGCGTTAATGTTTGCCTGCATTCATACCTGTGCACCATGAGTGTGCCTACTGTCCGTGAAAGCCCGAAGAGGGTGATGAACCTCCTGAAACTTCACTTATTAATGGTTATGAGCCACCATGTGGGTTCTCAGAATCAAACTCAGGTCCTCTGGAAGAGCAGCTGGTGCTCTCAAACACTGAGCCATCTCTCCAGCCATGGCCCCCTTAACTTGTTAAAAGAAGAGTCTTATATTTTAAATATATACATCTTCACTGAAGGTCTGGTAACTGAATATGAATTGTCTTGATGTGTTTATTCTAAGTTTCCTCAGGCTCTTATCCTCCAAAAAGAGAACGTTGGGAGACTTTCTGGGGTTGGAGTAGGAAGCATGAGAGATGGTCCCTCACACATAGGACAAACAAGATCAGCAAGATACCTCTAGTCACAAATCAGTTAGTTACATGATTAAGGCTTAGTATCCAAAATACATCAAGAATCCTGAGAATTCTTGACAAAATTCACGAGGACCTGGGTTTGATCACCAGCACTCCAAGAACTCTTACAAGTCAATAATACACTGATTAATTAAAAGTGTCCAAAGGATGTGAGTTGACATTCATCCAATGAAGATGTATAAAAAGACCAATAAGCATATGAAAAAAAAATCCTCAACATCATTTGTTATCAGGGAAATACAAATCAAACCCATAATGAAACACTATTTTGTACCTACCAGGAAGGCTATAAGAATAATTAAAAAAAAAAAAAAGATTGACAGTAGGGGCTAGAGAGATAGCTAAGCTGTTAAGAGCATTTATTGCTCTTAACAAGGCTCCAGTTTGAGTCCATATCGGACATTTCACAAATGCTGGTAACTCTAGCTGCCGATCAGGACAACCGATGCACACTTCTGGCTTTCACAGGTACCACACAGATGTACATACAATACATGCATATACATGAATAATAAAATAAATAACAGAAAATAATAATTACTGGCAAGGTTGCAGAGAAACCCTTGTATACTGCTGATAGGAATGTAAAATTGTGTACTGCTTTGAAACACTCTGGTAGGTTCTCAAAAGATTAAGTGTAGACTTGTACTTGATCTAGCTCTTTCCCTACTAGGTATATAAGCGAAATAATTGAAAAGAGCCACCCTGAATATGATCTGTGCATATATATGCATTGTAAGTTGTATATGAATGTCCATTGCAGCATTATCTATAATAGCCAAAAAGTGGAAAAAAGTGACAACCAGTAATGCTCAGATAAACAAAGAAATAGTATATCCACACATTGAAATACTACTCAACCATAAAAAAAGTTATTAAGTTCTATAATACGGAAAGCAGGCAGGCAATGACTAATAACAGGTATGAGATTTCCTTTTGAAATGATAAAAAATGTCCTGGAATTAGATAATGATATTGGTTACATAACTTTGAGTAAACTATTACCGAATTTGTTTACTTGTATACTTGGTTGGCCTGGAACTCACCAAAGTCTACTTGACTTTGGTTTTTGAGTACTGATATTGAAGGCCTGCAACCATGTCTGGCTATTAATACACATTTTAAAAGTGAATTAGGTATTAATTGAATTTAATCATTTTTTATCATTTCAAAAAAGAAGAATTTGAATTGTATTTTATTTTTAAATAAAGAAACATCAGTGAGTCCGCTTAAAATCTCAGTACACAGGAGGCAAAGATAAGGGGATTATGAGTTCAGGCTACTCTGTACTAAATAATGAAACCCTGCATAAAAACAAAGAAACAAAACAAAATAAAAAAAAAGTAGGGGTGGAGAGATGGCTGAATGATTAAGAGCACTACCTGCCTAGCCAGAGGAGGTCCTCTCAACTCAGCGTCCTACACCTCTTCCTCTGGCAAGTTAGCGCGATGGGACTTCCCGGAAGTTAATCAGGCTGAAACCAACACGTGACCAGGGTGGAGAACGGAGCTGGCGCCTGTATCTGTGACGCCATCTTGACGCGACTCTTCATGTCCTTGTAGTATTTTGGTTGTTCCACCGGAGCTATGCCTAAAGTCGTGTCCCGGTCGGTGGTCTGCTCTGACACCCGGGATCGGGAGGAATATGATGACGGCGAGAAGCCCCTCCATGTCTACTACTGTTTGTGCGGCCAGATGGTCCTGGTGCTAGGTGAGTGGTGGGAAGCGGCGATAGCAGCGAGGCGGCAGTAGCAGCGAGACGCCGGGCTTTTTCTTTTTCTTTGAGACAAGATCTCATTGAGTTACCCAGGCCAATTTTGAATTCATTTTATAGCTTAGACTGGCCTTGAATATGCTGTTCATCCTTCTGCATTACAGGCGTGCATTACTACTCAGTTCTTGGAGAAGGAATAGTCCTGGTATAGGTAATGTGAAAGCGTAAAGAGCATCAAAAATCCTTGCGAAATTTCAGTAGTCTTTTGTGGCGAGAGCATGGGTTATTAGGCTCAAAATATTTTCAATGACGAAATCTTTCTCCATTCCTTCAGATTGTCAGTTAGAGAAATTGCCCATGAGGCCCCGGGACCGGTCTCGCGTGATTGATGCTGCCAAACATGCCCATAAGTTTTGTAACACAGAAGACGAGGAAACTACCTATCTTCGGAGGTAGGGACTTGATGCTCTAGTTCACTGCTGTGTTGAGGTCTGTTTCTGAAGAATGTAAATTATCCTGTGTGGTGTTAAGCAGCTCATACAGTTAGGCCGGATACTTTGACATTTGTGCTAGTATTGTAACTTATTTTAATGCAGCAAATTCTTTGTTGTGCTTTGTTGAAATGGTATGGAAATTGGGTTCCCTTGACATTTGACAGCTATGATGTGCCAATTACAGGTTTGAATGAGTTAGTACAACCTGTAACTTACGTTGTTGTTTTGTTGTTGTTATTATCAGTATTATTTCCAGGGCTGGGAAAGGAACCAAGTGCCTTAGTCTTGCTGGGTGAGCACTCTCCCAACAGAGTTACATCCCCAGATTATAATCTTATGCATGCCATGTGCCAGGTACTGAGCTAGCTACCAAATCTGTGAATTAATAAGTTACAGTCTTTTTAAAAAGAAATTGGTGAGGAAACAGCCTCTTTAAAAAAAAAAAAATTATTCATTGTGAATACAATCTTCTGCCTGCATGTACACTTACATACCAGAAGAGGGCACCAGATCTCATTATAGATGGTTGTGAGCCACGATGTGATTTCTGGGAATTGAACTCAGGACCTTTGGAAGAGGAACCAGTGTTCTTAACCTCTGAGGCATCTCTCCAGACTGGAAACAGCTTCTTATTGTGATAGAAAGAAATTCTGGTGCTGTGAAAAAGGTTATAGCTGGGAGAGGTTTATTTTAATGTGTTGTGGTCAGGAAAGACTCTGAAAAATAATGAAATTTGTGCTTGGCTTGAACTAAGACTTCACCAGTTCTTGGAGGAGGATGAGGAACAGTCCAGGTACAGGGAATCTGGAAGCAATAGAGCATTAAATATAATGTCCTTGGGAAATTTCAATAGCCTTTTGTGGCCAGAGTATAGATTACTGTTTTATAGAAAAGGCTTCGTATGTTCTGTGGTGAGGGCAGTGAAATGCTATTTCTTTGTGTGTATTTATGTTGGGGGGGTATTACACGTGTGTGTGTGTGTGTGCGCGCGCGCAAGTATGCTTGCCAGAGGACAACCTTGGGTGTCATTCCTGAGTGCCTTCTACTTTTTTTTTTAAGGATTTATTTACTGATTATATATACAGTGTTCTGCCTGCATGTACATATGCACACCAGCTCTCATTATAGATGGTTGTGAGCCACCATGTTGTTTCTGGGAATTGAACTCAGGACCTTTGGAAGAACAGACAGTGCTATTAATCTCTGAGCCATCTCTCCAGCCCCAACCCATTGTTTTTAAAGAAAGTTTTGGCGGTGGTGGTACACGCCTTTAGTCCTGGCACTCATGAGTCAGAGGCATGGGGATCTCTGAGGATCTCTGAGTTTGAGACCCAGTGTGGTCTACAGTGTGAGTTCTAGGATAGCCAGGGATACACAGAGAAACCCTATCTCAAAAAAAGTAAGTGTCTCTCTTACTGGCCTACTTAGAATTTGCTAAGTAGTTTACATTGGCTGGCTAGTGAGTCAAATGGAACTGCCTGACTCAGTGCTGGCATTACAAGGACACCACCAAACCTAACATTTAGCTAGGTTCCAAGTGATGAAACTCAAGTCCTTCTGCTTGCTTGCAGTGTGTGTGTGCGAAGCACGCGCACATGCTGTGTTCCTGTGAGTGCAGGTACCTATAGAGGTAAGGAGAAGATGTTTGATCTTCTGGACCCAGAGTTCCTGGTGGTGGTTGTCAACCACCTAATGAGAGCTCTGGGAACCAAACTTGGTTCTTCTGCAAGAGCAATGTGCTTTTAGTCACTGAACCATCTCTCTAGGGCCATGATTTTCATTCTATAAGGAGAGGGTGACATAGTTAGATATGTATGTTTCTAAATTGAGGAATCCTTGGTGTATATGGATAATTAAAATGAGGGAGAATAAAGTTACATAGAGCAAAGGATAAGGCTATAACTCAGTTGGTGGAGTATTTGTAATCCTTGGTACTGCACATGGCAGGGATGGTAATACACACTTGTAATCCCAGCTCTAGAGAGATAGAGGCAGAAGGATTAAAAGTTCAAAGTCATCATCAGCTATATATAGTGCAGGCTTACATGAGACCCTTTATATGCATTAAAGATAAAGCAGATAGGAGAGAAAGAAAAGGACTGAAGATTTGCAAAGTAGACAAAATAATTGGACAGAATCAGGAGAACCTAATAATGCAGAGAATAAGAAAGAAAAGAGGGGCTGGAGTGATGGCTGGTGTCAGAACACTGTGTCAGAGGATCACTGGTGTCAGAGGATCGAGGTTCAGTTTCCAGCAACCACATGACAGCTCACAACTGTCTTTAACGCCAGTTCCTGGGGATGTGATGTGCACTTCTACAGATATATAAAGGTAAAGCACCAATACATACACATACACACACCATTTTTTAAAAAGAGGACAGCTGTTGGTCCATGTTGGTCCCAGGGACAGAACTTGGGTTGTCAAGTTTGGTGTCAGATGCTTTACTCTCTCAGCCATGTCTTTTACTCTCTTCTCAATTTTTTCCCAGCTATCCTTAGTGTTCCTTGGCTCATCAGTGCATCACTCCATTATCTGCCTGTACAATCTTGTGGCTTTTTTTCTGTGCCTTTTCATTTTTAGAAATTTTATTTTCAATGTTAATGTTTTGCCTGCGTGAATGTTTGTG
Organism: Meriones unguiculatus; assembly: GCF_030254825.1. Classification (NCBI taxonomy): domain Eukaryota; kingdom Metazoa; phylum Chordata; class Mammalia; order Rodentia; family Muridae; genus Meriones; species Meriones unguiculatus. The sequence goes on along the minus strand of NC_083369.1, from coordinate 76,429,604 downwards.
TGCCTTGTGCCCAAGGAGGGAAGAAAAGGGCATTGAATCCCCTGGACCTGGAATTAAAGAGGCTTGTGAGTTGCCATGTGGGTGCTGGGAATAGAACCCTATTCCCATGGAATCAAAGTGTGCTCTTAACCTTTGAGCTATCTCCCCAGTCCCTCTTCTCTTATTTGAACATTTTGTTGTTGTTTTTGCTTTATTTAGTTATGTTTGGACAGTCTCTCATGTAGCATAGGCCTTGAATGAGACACTTAGTGGAAAATGACCTTAATTCCTGATCCTCCTACTTATACCTCCTAGGTGCTTGGATTACATGTGTCATTTTGTCCTATGCTTTATCTTCCTCCATTATTTAGGTTACTGGTTTTGAAAATTATCAACTATCTTTAGGATCACTATAATAATTACATAAATATTTATAGAACATTCTGTATATGATAGTATATATATATTAATGTATATTATTCAGTTAGTACAGAAAGTAATTTAATACAACTGGGCTTCAGTATCCTGTGACATAATAAACCTAGTCAAGAAAACTACTGGGTGACCTGGAAATCCAATCAGCCTTACCATTAGGGTGACTCAGCCTCAGGCCTAGCCTTACTTAATGGCAAGTAGTGCCTTAATGGCAGGGCCTAGGCCAGGGGCTTGTAGACAAGCCACTCTTAGGGCTCACAGCTCTTTGTTTTCTTTTCTTTCTTTTTTTTTTTTTTGAGACAGGGTCTCACTATGCTGGCTGTCCTTCAACTCAATTTTCCCATCTAGTGGGCTTACAGGCAAGTGCCACCACACCCAGCTATGTCATTCTTTTTCATTCTAGAATTTCTATGTTAGCTAATTTATTGGTATATAATTACTCATAGAATAACCTAGTGGTGTTTTTATGTCTATGATATAAATAGGAAGTCCTTGATTTTTAAGTCCTAATAACATCAGATAATAATTCCATGAATACACTATGCATGTATGGAGTATTTCCTTTGGATGACATCCCATTTTTTATCAAGACCATGGCAGGAGCATCACCTCTTCATGAAGTTTTTGTGACTTCCTCCAACAGAGTATGGAGCTACCACTTCTGCTGCCATTACAGATTCCTCCATCTAAGAACTTCACTTTTTCAGCCAGATGTGATGGCTGGAAACTGCTATCCTAGTATGTGGGAGTCCAAAGCAAGAGACTTGCTTGAGTTTAAGGCCAGCCTGGGCTACATTAGGCAAACTCCAGATCATCCTAGGGAATAGGATCTTATCTTGTACATCTTCTGTGTGTCAAGTACTTTTAATTTTATGTGTATGGTATTTTGTCTTCATGTATGTTTGTTTAACCATCTGTATACCTTGTAGGCAGAGGCCAGAAGAGGGCATTGGATACCTGGAACTGGAGTTACAGACAGTTGTGAACTATTGTGCAAGTGCTAGGAATTGAACCCAGACCCTTTAGAAGAACAGCCAGTGCTCTTAACTGCTGAGCCCTCTCTCTAGCCCCTATATGTTGGGCTTAGCTCAGCTCTGGTGATAAAACAGAATCAGTCTCATCTCAGGGAATAGAATGATGGGAAAATAACAAGTAGAAAAATCAAGTTATTATGATATTTAAAAGCCATATGAATGAAACAAGTGGTTGGTAAGGAGAGTCACATGAGAACTTCTTAGTGAAGGTGGTCCGGGAAAGGCCTCTGACTAGGTTACTTATGGAGTGGCATCAAAGTAGATGAGGACAGCCACAGCAGTGTATAAACAGAACATTCCAGGCAGAGGGATAGACGTGTGTATAAACTGCCAGCTGTGTGAAAGTACATGTTCTTTTCAAAGAACTGAAACAGGAGGAGGACTGATTTGGCCAGTATATATGAGAGGCAGACAATGTGTATAAGATGCTGTGGGACCCAGTTATGTTCTTAGGTGGTGCCTGGTAAGGAGTCTGGATTTTATTCTGTAAAGGGAGGATGCTTCTGCCTCTATTTGAGAGCGAGTTGGAGGAAAAAAACAGATTGGCAGCAGATTCTAGAATAAGTTGTTAGGATGTTTTATTTCAGGTAGGAAATGAAGTCTTAGCTGTGTTATATATGGCAGAGAGTGAGAGCAAGAGAGAGAAATTGACTGTAGTGACTATAGAATGATCTAAATATTTCCATGTGTTCAAAATAAACAAAAAAAAAATCAAAGACAAATGACAAACTGAGAAAGAAATACTTGCAGGGCCCATTAATAGTGCAAGTATTTTTAATGTAAAAGAAAAGGTGACTGAAAAGATATGAGCTAATGGTTCACCAAAAATATATAAATGGCTGTCACACTGGTGCTAAGATGTATAGCTTCAGCAGGTTTTTTTGTTTGTTTGTTTGTTTTATTTATTTTTTTTTGTTTTGTTTTTTAAGAAATTAAATTTTGGAGGTCCCATTTTCTTTTCTCTTTGTTTCCGAGATGAGTCTTGCTATGTTACCCAGGTGTCTCAAACTGTGATCCTCTTGCCCCAGCCTTCTGAGTAGCCATGATGCTATAGCACCTTTGCAGATTTAATTTTTCACATATAAAATTGACCAGGTTGCAGTGAAATAGTATACATCAATAAGACAGTAGAGAAACAGAACTCTTAATACATTGTTGCTAGTATAAGCTGGTGCAAGTTTTCTAGAGAAAAATTTCATAGTGTGGTGGTTTGAATGAGAATGGCCCCATAGCCTCCTATATTTGAATGCTTGGTTTTCCATTGGTGGACTGTTGGGAAGGATTAGGAGTTGTGACCTTGTTGGAGGACATATGTCACCTGGGGGTGAGCTTTGACTTATGACCAGGTCCAGATTATTTATAATACCTAGTCCAATGTAAATACTATGAAATAGTACGTATTCCTTAGGGGATAATGGCAAGAAAATATGTGTATTTTCAGTATGAATGCACCTTTGTGGGGTATGTGTATGTGTAATATGCACATAGGTGATTAGGTATATATGCACATTCAGAGTTTAGATTGGAATGTTGGGCTGTTTTCCTCTGTCACTCTCCATTTCATTCCCTTGAGAAAGGGTCTCTCACTGAATTAGAACTTTGTCATTTCTACTAGGCTGACTTGCCTGTAAGCTCTCAGGATCTGCCTATCTCAACCCCCCAATCCTGGGGTTATAGCATATATAACCGTGCCTGACTTTTATGTGGATGCTGGGGATTCTAACTTGAGTCCTTGTTTTGGCAGAGCAAGCACTCTTACTCATTGTATCTTCTCCCCAGCCCCGATACAATTTTGTCTAATATTTTCTATCTGTGGTTGGTGGAATTTACAGATTCAGAACCATGGATACAAAGTGTTGGCGATGTAATTGGTTGCTTGCTACATTGTGGTTATTATTGTTGATACTATGAGTCCAGCCACTCATCTGACTATTAATATTGCTACCCTTTCCTCTGCTCAGCTAGCATGGTACCTGACCACTATTAGTTGCTCAGTACATGCTTGTGAAAGAAGGAATACACACTAGAGTTGTACGTGCTGAGTTAATACATGCTTTGTGAGCCAGTAGGTCTACAAAATGATGAACTTATGAACTTTTAGCATGAATTTTTATAAGTGGTAAATGAAGAGAAGAAATTAATTAGGAGGTTAATTGGATATGAGATTTGCTCTTAATTTTTTATTTTTAACTTCCATTTTCTGTGCAGAACTGATGGCGTTGAACGTCAATACAGGAAAAAGTGTGCAAAGTAAGTATCAACAGTGTGGGTTTTTCTGAGTGTAGGTAAGTAAAAGCATAATGTGTTAGGAAAATAAGTTTCTCTTTGGCCTCAGTAATCTCAAAGGCCTTCAAACCAAATGCTTATATGCTTCCCAAAAACTCTAGGTCAGTTCCATCCCTGACCAGCTGATTACAAAAGTGAAGAAAATAAGAGCCTTTTTTTTTTTTCCTTTTTGAAGCAGAGTCTTGATATGTAGTTTAGGCTTGAGCTTTGGATCCTTTACCCTAGCCTCCCAAGTACTGGAATAATAGGCTTGAGCCACCACACCAGGCAAAAACTTGAAGGTTTTTGTTTTCTTTTCTCTCTCCCTCCCTTTCTTTCTCTCTCTCTCTCTTTCTTTCTTTCTCTTTTTTCTTTCTTTTTCTCCTCTCTCCCTCCTTCCCCCTCCCTTTCTTCTTTCTTTCTTTCTTTCTTTCTTTCTTTCTTTCTTTCTTTCTCTCTCTCTCTCTCTCTCTTTCTATCTTTCTTTCTTTCTTTCTTTCTTTCTTTCTTTCTTTCTTTCTTTCTTTCTTTCTTTCTTTCTTTTCTTTCTTGACAGGGTTTCCAGAGATTAAGATGAAATATGTAATAAAATTTACCATTTAAATATTCAATTCAATGAGAAAATTCGATGACAGAAAAATACAGTTAAATAATGTGTAGCCTTGGTGGTCCCAGACTTACTTTGTAGACCAGGCTGCCCTCGAATTCACAGCAATCCGGTTGCCTCTGCCTCCTGAGTGCTGGGATTAAAGGCTTGAGCCACTGTGGCTGGCTTCTATAATATTTTCTACTACATACAAATGCATATCTTTAATATCTGGTCTGTCTTTCTCTTTCCTCTCCTCCTCCTTTCCTCCCTCTGTCCCTCTCTCCCTCCCTGCTTACCTACTTGTCTTCCTTCCTTCCTTTCCTTCCATACATGTAGGAACTGAAGGACAACTTTTGAAGGTTCTCACCTTCTTCAATGTGGGTGTTGGGGATCAAATTCCTGTTGTCGGCTTGGCAACTGGCTCCTTTAACCACTCAGCCACCTCACTGGCCTCTATACCTACTTTTTTTCCCTCAGTTTGTTGTTTTAGAGATTCATCCAAGGTGTTATTCCAGCTGTTATTCTCCGTGAGAAATGGGGAAGTAAATGCTAATAAAATACATCAGGTACAAAGCAACATTTTACTTTTGTTGTGACAGAAAAAAAGTCACATTTTACGGATAAAATGTAGAACCCTAAAAAAACTGACATAATTCTGAAGTTCTCTTACAGTTCACTTTAAAACTGCAATTAAAAACGTACAAAAAAGAAAAGAAAAAAATTAACCCACAAAGCTTTTAAAAGAGGAACTCACAGGTACTTCCTCCTATGGAATGTTTAAAAAGTTAGCCTACTAAAGAAAACAGGTGACTTCTTGTGAAGGTTTTAGAGAAATATGTATCAGTTCGTTTCATTTGGGTATTCAATAATATCCTTGGTGATAATGCTAACTCCATGGCTTTTGACCCCAGAATTGACCCTGCTGCCATTGGTTGTTGCCTTGAGATTGATTTTTGTAACCATGATAGTTTCCTCATCCTCTGGTTATAGTTCCTTCTGTTGGGCATTCCACTTCTGTTATAATCACCTCTGCCAGGAAAAACAGGGCCACGAGGATATGGATAGCCAATTCTACCACTTCTACCACCGCCACCTCTATGTGGCATGTTGCTTCTCCTGTTATATCTGTAACAATTCCCAGGAGCTCTTCTTTTAAAATTGCCACCTCACATTTTGAATCCTCCATGCCCTCTATTGCTACAACAGCTGTTTTGCTACTCTTATTTTTATTGCTCTTCTTTGAGCCACTGTTTTCTTCATTTCTGATGGGAGTGCCTTTTTGCTTTCTTTATATCACTCCAAAAGCAAGCTTGTGGGCTTCTTTCTTCTGAAGTTAAGTAAAAAGTAAAACATACTCCCAAACAGACAAACATGAAAAATCATGGTTGGAGTGAAAACAAAAACAAAGAAGTATTTTACTTGAGATGCTGGAGGATAGAGCATTGAGCTACCCCTGTCAGGGTGAAGTTTCCTTTCATCTTAAGGACAGCATGTTCTGGTAGGTCTTTCTCCTCTACTTCTGCTTTCTTCTGTGTCCTCCGCTCATAGTCTTCATCTTTTAGGCAAACTACAACAGATTTTCACTGGAAGCCTGCAAACAGGCACATTTTTCTCCTCTGGGCAGCAGCAGACATATTTGTTTGGTCCAGAATAAAATTTTGTTTCTTGCAGGTAGCAATCTCAATAAACTTTCCAAGACACTGTGGGGCTGTCTGCAGCAGTGTGTTCAGTTTCCTGGTATCTGCCGTTTGCTTCTTAAAACCTACCACCATCATTTTGTCCATAATGGTATCTGTTCCAAGAATGTATACTTCCCAGGGTTTTCAGCTCCATGTTTAGTAATCCAGGTAGTTTTTCCAGCTCCTGGCAAGTCAATCATCATTACAGTTTCACAATCATTTTTTCTTTTCAGGTTCCTTTGGCCCTCTAACTTGGTCCTCTAAGGGGACATTTTGGATAAAAGTACAGTCTTCAGGTATTGGAAAGTATGGCTTTTCCTTCTGACCAAAACTAAATTCAACTGCACAGTTATAGCAGAAAACATGTAGGAATAGTGGCCGGTCAGCAAGAACATCTTTACTGATCTTGAAGGCAACACCAAGATCTTGTCCATTCTTTGTGTAAGAGAGTTCGACTTCATCAGTTTCAAAGTTAGCAAAACGTGTAATGTAACATCATTTTCTCGAACTTATTTCCATAATCTTCTGTCTGGCAGTTGCATGTTTTTATTCCTTTCAGAGAATACCCATAGGAAAATTCTTCTTCACCAAGCAACATTCTAATTGTGGTTAGTCACCAGCCAATCTGAACTGCATGGAAAGCAATATCTTTTGTATATAAATGCCTTACTGACATCTTCTGTTACCTTCATCTCAAAACAGACTTTGCCCTTTGACATAGCATAAGATGCTTTTCCTCTAGCCCCAAGAAAAGCAAAACTCTCCGTAGTAAGAGAAGCACTGAGGAGGTCTCTTGATATCTTAAAATGCAGATCACAATTATAAGTATCAAGACAAACCACTGTGTCATCGAAGTGTCCATCTTCAACAAGTGGCTGAGGAGACTTGGCTCTGCTGTACTTATTTTCTTCAGTATACTCAAAATATCCTCGGCCATGATCTTGAGGTCTTTTAATACCTGTCTTTTTATCTCTGCCTTTCTGTTCTGTTTTGCCTGTCTCCTGTTGGCCCTCACTAACAGTGAAGTGGGGCCACTGTTCCCCACCTTCTCTTGGACCCCTTGCCAGCCCTGAGCTGCTGGGCAGGGTGCTGCGCCACCATCATCATCTGTTGGGACTGCTGCTCGCTCGTGCCCTCCCCCTCCTGGAAGCCCTAGTCTTCACCGTTCTCCTGATGCCTGTGGCCTCCTCCATCACACCGGTGTTAGCTGCCCCCTCTGCCCCATTCTCCTCACCCATATCCATCGTCCTCTTTGTCTTTGGTGCTGGCCTCAGTCTCCTGCTATAGGCCCCGGCCACATTGTCACCCAGGTAGAGGCTTCCTGGTCTCCATGGCTGGCTGGCCTCCTGCCTCATTGTTCAGCATGGCCTGGAGTTGATCTGTGAGATTGCCCTTGAAGCCCTTGTCCAAGAGGCACTGCTTCTTGAGCTCCTCCTTCATCTCTGACACCTTCAGCTTCTTGACATTAACAGGCAAAGAACTCATGGTGAGGGCCCAGGTCTACCATTGGTTGCTAGTTGGCCCAGGCTGTGGCTGCTGCGGCTGGAGATGATTGAGTGCTGCTGCAGAGCAGACCCAACTGGTGTCAATTCCAAATGCATATCTTTTATACATGATCTGTCTTTCTCTTTCTTCTCTTCCTTCCCTGCCTGCCTTCCTTCCATACATGTAGGGATTGAAGGACAACTTTTGAAAGGTCTCACCTTCTCCCATGTGGGTGTTGGGGATCAAACTTACATTGTCAGGCTTGGCAACTGACTCCTTTAACTACTCAGCTACCTCACTGGCCTCTGTACCTTTTTTTTTTCTCAGTTTGATGTTTTAGAGATTCATCCAAGGTGTATGTGTATCAATTATTTATTTCTCTTTATTGCTAAGGATGCCATCCTATTAGTTCATTTACTCATTCACAGTGTTCTTTACTTTTGAGTATTCTACTGTATTAGTTTGTTTACCCTTTCACAGTGAATTTGAGTTGTTTCCAGCTTGGGCTACTTACTGGTAAGTAACATTGCTCTGAGGATTCTAGATAGGTGTTGTTGTGGGCATATATTTTCTTTCAGAGTGGAATTGGCTGAGTCATAACAGAAAATGTGACACAATATCTTTTTGTCCCAGGTTTATGTAAAAAGTGTGTTATGTGGGCTGTAAAGCTAAGAATTTTTTTTTCTCTGTGTAACAGCCCTGGCTGGCTTGAACTCACTTTGTAGACCAGGTTGCCCTTGAACTCACAGACATCCACCTGCCTCTGCCTCCAAAAGTGCTGGGATTAAAGGTGTACGCCACCACGCCCAGCTAAAGCTAAGAATCTTAAAGGATATTGTTTAAAGCAAATTTTTTTCCAGCTTTAAGGTATTAATAATAATAAGAATGTTAGTAAGTTCAGTTTTTGTTGTTGTGGTTTTGAGAAAGGATCTATCTCTCTGTGTAGCCCTGGCTGGCCTCGAACTTACGGCATACTCTAGGCTGGCCTCGAACTCACAGAGCTCCACCTGCCTCTGCCTCCAGCTAGTATGAAAGGCCAGCCACTGTGCCTGGTAGTTAAATTTAATCTTGATGGAAGAATAATTGTGTTTTGGCCCTCAGAAGACTCAGAGTAGTAGCATTGAAGCAGAGGAAAGTAAGTAGAATATAGGAGGGCATTTGAGTTCCTAGCCATACTGGATTCATAAAGCTGTTTTTTATCATATCTTTTAGATCTAGTTTTTAGCTTAGAAATGTAATGAAAGAAAGTGTAATGCTAAAGAAAGTGGCAGCTGTACAGGATTTGGTTTGCCAAATACTGCAGCGGCTACACTTTTTCTGTTTCCTTTTTCTTGATGCTGTAACATGAAACAGCAAAGTGGACAGAATGTGAAAACCAGTGCTAAAAAGCCTGGAAAGAATGGTAGCAGTTTTTAACTACAAAGCCAATAGCAGCATTAACTAGCTTTTTGTAAACTTTGTCTAATGTCAGTAATTACGTGTGATGCAGATGAAAATTGCAGAGTATCAGGCCTCACTCACCACCACCTCCAACACACATTTGCCAAACCAGGATATTCTGGAGAGACCTAGGTATCTGATCAGAAATTTCAACATGCATCTTAATTGAGTCTTATCAAGTTTTGTTTTGTTTTGGTGGTGGTGGGAAAGGTAAACATTTTATGCCACAGACAAAACTGTTCTCAGAAACTGAGTCTAATTTTGCAAGCTTTGGGGATGTAGAATTAGAGGCCTCCCAGTGATTCACTCTGCCATTTGCAGGTGTGGACTGCCACTCTTCTACCAGTCCCAGCCAAAGAATGCTCCTGTGACCTTCATTGTGGATGGAGCAGTAGTGAAATTTGGCCAAGGCTTTGGGAAAACCAATATATATACTCAGAAACAAGAACCTCCTAAGAAGGTAAATATCATCATAGGACACAGACTGATTAATATAGCTACACATTATCCCCAAATTTAATTAGTGCTGGGGAATCAAACCCAAGACTTGTACATATAAGGTAAGCATCACTGAGCTGTAGCACCACCCCCTAATTTTTTAAAGAAGGGTATAAGACCCGAGAAATTTCCATTTATAGATGAAATATTTATTAAGAACATGCATTGTTATGTACAAGCAGATGTTATACAGCTATAATGGTTACTTGCTTTATAAACATTAGTCTCGTAAGGTTAGAAATTGTGTAATTTTTATTTTCCTTTTATTCAGTCTTTTTTTTTTTTATTTTTAGAGTAGAAGCAACCAAATCCTCAGTGAATTAGACTGATTTTTATCATTTCAATTTTAGTATATGTGCTGCCGAAGCGAGCACTAGACTGATTTTTAAATATACTTAAACGCCCTCAATAGTGGGGTGGAGGGATGGCTCAAGCCATTAAAGGCTGGGCTGTCAACCAAAAATATGAAAGTTTGCTTCTCAGCACCCATGGTTCTCTCTCCAGCTACCTTTTGCCTGGTGGTGGTGGTGAGACACATTATATCCTAGCACTCCAGAGGTAGAAGTAGACAGATCTCTGATTTCCAGGCCAACCTGGTCTACTGAGTGAGTTCCAGGACAGCAAGGGCTTCAGAGAGAAACTGTCTCAAAAAACAACAAAAACAAAAACAATCCTTAATAGCAATGGTTCAAAACATTTATAAATATAAATGTTAGCCTGTCCTCAAGAGGCAGTTATTCTCACACTCCACCTGTACACAGACACGCACACAAATACACTTGTACACACAGCTCATGAATCCTTTTGGGGTGAACTTAGCTTAAGACCTCTTCCTACTGTTGTAGGTTATGATGACCAAACGGACTAAAGACATGGGCAAGTTCAGCTCTGTTACTGTGTCTACCATTGATGAAGAAGAAGAAGAGATAGAGGCTGTAAGTGCTTCTGCATTCAGGGGAAATGGGGTCAGAGGTTGGGGGTAAGGTGACTCCAGGGCCACAGATCCCTTGCAGAGCAGAACATCATCAACCCAGCTTTCACACCCTGCTCTGCTAGTAGGAAGTTCTATACTATTGGGCTGGTTGGTACCTGTTTCCCTGAATGGAAGAGACATTTGTAAATGAGAGCAAGGAATTTGGATCCTCTCATCAGGATTCAGGCCTGATAATTCAGGCCTATTATTCCATCTCTAGAGGCTTAGACAGGAGGATCTCAAGTTTGGGATTTACATGCACTACATAACAAGACTCTATCTCCAAAACAAACAAATAATAAATAAATGAGGTACTGGAGCAAATAATTTTCAGTCCCTTTCAGTCTGGCTCTGATGGCATGAGTATGTCCTTAGCAGTACCAGCAGTTACTTTTCTGGTATTTCAGTCAAGTGTTTTTTACGAAGGCTTGTTACCAAATGATCACCATGGAAACCTGAACTCTTAAGGGTTATTGAGAAGATGAAGAGTTCAAAGTATAGGGAGTCCTGCTGTTTGAGTTACAATTCCTGGGCTTGAATAGTATAACTACTGAGATCTTTGTTACAGTTTTTGATAAGTGTGTTGGTTTAAAGTCCTTTATTTTTCCTACAGAGGGAAGTTGCTGACTCCTATGCACAGAATGCCAAAGTGATTGAAAAACAGTTGGAACGCAAAGGCATGAGCAAGAGGCGACTACAAGAGCTGGTAAGCGGTATGGGGAGGAAGACCCAACCTTCCTGTCTTGACTTTCTTGCTTTGAATCATTTTCAGAGGCAGAGGGAGCCTTTAAGAAGCTGTTGGGAAGTACTAGTATGGTTGGCTGCCAGCAGATCGCACCTGAAGCTCTGGTGTTGGTAAACCCTGCTCTACAATAGTACTAAAGTCTAAGGCCTAAATTAGAAATCTTACTTGATAGGCCTAAGTAGGATGATGTTTTGCTCTGCTGCTTGTGCTCTAAGCTCAGGAGTTAAGGGCCAGGATTTTGAGTGCTCTCCAGGGTGTGATGGCATACAATTGTGCTACCTCAGTATACCTAAATTGGAGGTATCATTGCTTTTAAAGCCTTGTCCGTGGGATTGACTTAGAGCACAGCACCTCTGTGTAGGGTGGGATCTACTTTCCTTTCTTTTTAAAAATTATTAATGAAATTTGTTCTTTTGTAATTTCATGTTGAGATGTATACTACACATTCTGGTTGCTCTTACCCCTGCCCTTTTATCTTCCTCTCACTCTTGTTAACTCCTGATTTCTTTGTGTTTTTTGGATAATAATGTTTAGATAATAATAGTTGCTTATTTCATTAACCTCAGAGATTAGTTCATTGATGCTGTATCAAAAACTATTTTTTTAGGTTAGCGTGCAAAATAAAGAGTTTCATTATGGCATTTTCATAAATATATCACATTACCTTTGTTCTCATTCTTTCCCCATCCCACCACCCTTCCCATGCTCCTTGTCCCCTCTGATTGGTCTCCTTCCTTCTTCCACATAGTCTCCCCTCCTTTGCTTTTTTGTTCTTTCTGTCTCTGTCTCTGTCTCTGTCTCTGTCTCTCTCTGAGACAGTATTAGTCCAGGCTTATCTTAAACTTGCTATGTAGCCAAGGCTGGCTTTGAACTCCTGATCCTCCTCTCTCTGGCTCCTTAGTTCTGTGATTACAGGTCTACACTCTGTTTCACCTTCTACTATCTTATCACATATATTCCATTATCCCTCCTCCCCCTTCATGATCCTCTTTCAAGATTCATGACCTATAACACACATACACATATGATTTTAGATTAGACTTCATGAACCAGAATTTCATGTTGATGGATAAGGATTCTAAAACCACTTGTGGTTTGTACACTGAGCAGTAAGGGAGAGTGGACAGTTAAAATTTTCATTATTATGATATATCAGGGCATACTTTTTTTCTTTCCAGGCTGAATTGGAAGCCAAGAAAGCAAAAATGAAGGGGACCCTGATTGACAACCAGTTCAAATAATCAAGATCTTTCTGAGTGCTGACTGGATGCCAACATTTAGATCAGGAAGAATAACTTCAAGATTTCATAGTCTAGTTTCTAATTATGTCCCAAGAAGAAAACCATCCCATTGATTTTCCTACATTGCTGTTCTTTTCTTTCATTCAAGTCCTTAACTCCATTTCACTTATTCTCTAAGAGATAGATTGTTTTCAAAATTTTTGTATATCTATGTTTTCTGTCTTTTTTGTCTTTGAGACAAGGTCTTGTTACATACCAGGGGCTGGCCTTGAACTTGTGATCCTCCTGTCTTAGTCTCTTCAGTGCTGTAATTACAGGACTGCACCACTGTGCCTGCTTGCTCTACCAGTCCTCATTTCATTTGAAGTACACTACTTCTGCGAAGTATTTAGAGATAGTAAGTGTTTGAGTTCTCTTTTGTCTGAGGTAGATGCATTTTTTTTATTTCTTCCTCAGAATAATACAGTGTTTAAAGATCTTTATTTAATATGGTATGAGAAGAAAGTGGCAAAAATTAAGTTTAAAGTTAAAGCCAGGTGGATCCTTTTTAGAAACTCTGTCTCTGATCTTCCAACTGCTCTTAAAAATTGACCATAGCTTGAATATTTCTGTTATTGTCAGTAAAGATCAGGAAGAAATGCAAATCTGCAGAAGTATTTCTTTACTTAAAGTATTAGAGTTATAGGTGAACCATGCCATATCAGACTTCAGAATTAAAGAAGGAAAAGCCATGTGGCTGGGGGTGTAGAGGAGTGCATGCTAAGCATGTGTGAGGATATCTCCAGCACCAAATAGATAAATGGGTAAATAAAAGAAAGCCAGATTGCAGATGCAGGGGTAGGGTAGCTCAGGTCTGAATTAAAATATGGCCTTGCTAAGTAACCCAAAGGAGTTAACCAGTCAGCTGGGAGAATACTCAGTGTGAGTACACAGGAGGGGCCATAGTGGGTTCCATTATCTGTGGGCTGTCTTGTTTTACATTTTCTATGTGCAGAAGAGCATTTTAAGTGTGTCACTATTGAATTATGTCAATATCCATGTAATTCTTCCCATAGTCTTATCTTACCTGAATTGCAAGACATGAGGAAGCATGGAGTGTGTTGCCCTCCTAGTGTTATCTATGACAGATTGCACTTTTTAATCATTCAAGGCTTGCCTGTGAGGTGTTGCCAGGAAATAGTTTTCTTTACCATTTTTTTTCTAATTTCTGTATTTTCAGGGGTAAGTAGATTAGAGTAGAGGTACAACCGGGCTAGCAGGAACTGGGCTAAAGTGGATTGGGGACCCTGGGAATGCAAAGGGTGGGGTTATGTTGCCACCTGCCCAGTTATTCTATGCAGCCAGGAGGGTCTTTCTATAGCTCTATTGTTCTCCACCTCATTTCTTGTCCTAGTTGTGAGACAGAATTAACATTGTGTGAATGACCAGCTATGTCCACCAGACAATGACCTCTACCTGTACTCCACGTATCTCTATATTCCCATGTGTACAGCTTGAATATACCTACACCACCTTGGAAATTTAGGTTCCTATTTTCTGGCGACAGCCTCTGATTTTTGCTAGCCTCATGTACTCACATCTTTGTAAAGCTTTCAAAGGTATGTTTTTAGGTTTGAGGGGTGATTATTTTGTTTGTAATAATGAAACATAATGATAATAATAGTAACATTAACACTCAGTAGTCTCCATTGAGTACTTGGTTATGGAAAGCACTTTAGAGGTATTAGTTTACTCTTAACAATACCTCCTTTGAGATAAATTAACTATTGTCATCACTGTTTTATAAATTAGTGCTCTGAAGCTCAGAATTTTCCTTCATCAAGGTTCACTAGTCAGTAACTGGTTAAGGTAGAACACTGACTTTAAAACTCAACCTCTTTACTATGCTGAACTGCTTCTCCTGTGGAATCATGTATAGTTCGATGCGAACATAATTTCATTTTGAAAAACTAAGTGAAGTATAATGTAAAAAAATTCAGATAGAGACCCCTAAAGCAATTCTGTAGTTATATTTCTACATATCTTCTGAAATACTTTCTCTTAGATAAATCTTAACCATTTCAATATCTGGCTCAAGTTACACATTTTGCTTGTTCTAAAGATTGTAAAACATTATGTCATTAGTACCAAGTAAATGTGTACTTTATTGAAAGTTATTAAAACAATATGATGTACTTTCTCTATTCTTAACTTCTAGTGTTTTTCTAGCAAATGTGTTTCGATGTTAATAAAAAGAGCCATATCGAAATTTTAGAAAGTCATACTCTCTTTTCTTCTTTTTACAAATGATCAACTGTGACAAAATTATGAAAATGTTGTGAAACATTTTTACTCTATTAGTTGGGAGCATTTGGAATTGTAACTGTCTTTTAAGAGAAATTAAAAATCTTTTTAAAGACTAACCTGTCTTGTTAGGGCTGCTGGCATGTGTATATAATTCTAAGACGTATGAGGATCAATCTGACTATCATACATATGAGTATCAAGCAAGACTATCTCAAAAAAATAAAATAAAAATATGATAGAATGGAATAAACTAAACCAGTTTGTTTTGATTATCTTAAGATTCATATTATCATGTACCATATTTTCTTAGTTTCCACTGATCTTTTCTCAGGCGTATCTACTGATTTTCATTTAATTTTCTAATGGCAGATGATGTTGAATATACTTCTTTTATTACAGTTTCTTTAAAAGGGTTATTATCTTAGCCATATTTTTTTTTGTTTTGAGATGGGGTCTCATGTAGCAGCTGGCTCTTTTTTTGTTTGTTTGTTTAGTTTTTTTGAACCAGAATTTCATAGAGCCCAGGCAGATTTCAAATTTCCTGTTTGCCTGAGGCTTACCTTGAACTTCTGATCTTTCTGTCCCTACCTCCTGAATGTTGTGATTATATACTTAATGGATTTTAGTTTTAGTGGATTTTGTTTAGTTCTTCTTTTTTATATGTATGAGCATTTTGCCTGTATATATGTATGTGTATTGCATGTATGCCTGGTGCTTATAGAGGTCAGAAGAAGGCATGAGATTCCTGAACTTGATTTATGTATGGGTGGATACTTATAATGTAGTTCTGGCTGTCCTGGAACTAACTCACAATGTAGACCAGGATGGCCTCAAATGCAGTGATCTACCAGCTTCTACTACCCAAGGACTAGGATTGAAGGCATGTGTTACCTTGCCTGACCCTATTAACCATTTTTAATTATGTAGTTCAGTAGTGTTACTTTGCATTATTTTGATACAGATCTATAGAACTTTCCATCTTCTAAATCTGAAACCATACACATTGACCACTACTCTTTCCGTGCTCTTTTTTTTCTCCCTTCAAGACAGGGTCTCTCTGTGTAGTCTTGGCTGTCCTGGACTCTCTTTGTAGACCAGGCTGGCCTCAAACTCACAGAGATCTGCCTGCTTCTGCCTCCCTGAGTGCTCTGATTACAGGGGTGTGCCAATGCACCCAGCACATGTTTCTCTTAATCCCTGGTAATCACTGCTATTCTTTCTGCTTTTATGGATTTGTCTACCTTAGGTGACTAGTGTAAGTGGAATCATTTGGCACTTCTCTTTTTGTGATAGGCTTACTTCAGATGGTGTGAATCCATGTGTGTGACCAATCGCCTTCCCTTTTAAGGTCAGTAATAATTCCCTAGGATGTGTACTACCCTTCATTTGTTGTCTGTAGACTATTTGGGTAATGTTGCAGTGAACATGGTATGTAAAAATATCTTTTGGACATCCATTCAGTTATTTAAGATAAGTGTTCAAAAGTAAGATAGCTCTAGGGTTTTGTGTTTTGAGGAGAATGTTTTGTTTTTGTAGTGAGCATGCTGTACAAGTTCTCTATCACTTAACAGTGTCCCTAACCCTTAAAAATTTTTTTGTAAATAAAAATTTCAAGACAGGGTCTTGCTAGATTTTTCAGGCTAGCCTTGAACTCACTCTGTAGCCCAGGCAGACCCTGGGGTTTTTTTTTTGTTGTTGTTTTGTCTTGTTTCTTGCCTCTTAAGGATTATGGACTCCTACCACCAGGTCTCGCTATAATGTAATTTTTCCAGATTTCTTTCTGTTTTCCCTAGCTGTTGTGCTATTTTGTAAACTTTCATAATCACCAACTGACAGTATACAAACGTTCAAATTTCTCTATACCCTTATTGAAATTTCATTGTATTTTTATTGTATTTCTTTTGAGGATTGGTGATGTTGAATATCTTTTCATGTGACCTTTTAGATATCATCGTTAGAAAGTGTTATGCAAGAGCTTTTTTTGCTACACACATTTACATGTTAAATTTTTATCTGTGTGTCTTTGTGTAATCTTTATTTAGCTCTTATACCTTTTGTTAAATGTTTTGTTTGAGATAGAGTTTCTCTGTTTGTCTGTCCTGAAACTCTGTAGACCAGCTGGACTCAAACTCACAGAGATCCTCCAGTCTCTGCCTCCTAAGTGCTGGGATTAAAGGTGTGTGCAACTACCACCTGGATCTTCTGCCCATCTTTAAATCACTTTTTTTTAATGATTAAGAGATCTTTATACAGTCTTGTTCTAAGTCCATATAGATGTATGATTCATAATCTCATCCAGTTGTGGTTTGTGTTTTCATTTTCATAATAATTATTTCTTTTTAAGATTATCTATATTTACTTTTAATTGTATGTGTGTGGCCACTTGTATGGGAGTGCTTGTGGAAGCCAAAAGATGATATTGGATCCCCTGGAACTGGAGTTACAGATGGCTGTGGGCACTAGCAACTGAACTTCGGGCCTCAGCAAGAACAAATGCTGTTAACCACTGAGCCATCTCTCCAGCACCTATAATGCCTTTCTTGACTCAATCATAAGTGCCTTCTGTACTTCCAAGTTTTTTTGATATTTATATCTGTAGTCTATTTTGACGTAGTTATTGTATAATACACAAGTTGTGTGTCAGTTTATTTTAGCACACAGATGTCTAGTTGTTTTGATGCCTAATTATTGACAAGACTATTTTGCCCTCAACTATTCTTTTATAGGGTGTCAAAAATCAGTTCATCACTGGGTGGGTGTTGTGGCATAAACTTGAATTTCAGCACTCAGGAAGTGAAGGCATTTTGTATCCCTGTGAGTTTGAGGATAGCCTGGTCTACAAAGCAAGTTCCAGGCCAGCCAGGACTGCATAATTGAGACCCTGTCTCAAAACCAATAAAACCATCAGTTCACTATATTTTATCCATTGTCATTTTACCTGCACAGTACTTTCTTTTTTTCCTTTTTAATTGTGAAGCTCAAACCCAAAGTGTTACACGTTACATTCCACCACTGAGCTCCACCCTCAACTCCATTTTTCTTTTTCTTTTTTTTTTTTTTTTTGAGTTTTGTTGTGTTTTTCCAGGCTGGTTGTAAACTTATAGGCTCAAGTGATCCTCCTGCCTCAGCTTTCCAACTGTGACTATGAGTATGTGCCACTCTGACTGGCTATATAGGGTGTCTTGATTTGATTATTGCACCCTTTTCGTTAGTTTTAACATTGGGACATGATTCTTCCAGCTTTGTTTTGTTTTAGAATTATTTTTGGCTATGCTGCATTTTTGTCTCTCTAATGTTTTAGAATTAGCTTGTTGATCATTGTTCTAGGATTTGGGGGATTTTGTAAAATTTGAAGATCATTTTAAGGAGACATCTGTTTATGTCTTTTTCTTTTCATTTGTGTTTTATATTTTTTATGTACAGATCCTGTAGATAATTAGTTAAAATGTATACGTGTGTACTTCACTTTTTTTCTGGTGCTGTTATAAATGTAAGTTTTTTTGTAAAATTAATGAATTTTAATGCTTTTCAAGTTTTTTTTATGTACATGAGTGTTTTGTCTGCATGTATATATATATGTAGCGCATACATGCCTGGCGATAAAAGAGGCTAGAAGAGGGTGTTGGGTCCGCAGGAATTGGAATTACAGATAGTTATAAACCATTGTATGGGTTCTGGTAATGAAACCAAGGTACTCTGCAAGAAAAGCAAGAATATGATCCTAGCCTGTGAGCTGTCTCTCCAGCCTAGTTTTTCTGGTTTTTTTGTTTGTTTGTTTGTTTGTTTGTTTGTTTCTGAGACAGGGTAGAGCCCTGGCTGACCTCAAACACATTGTATATCCAGGAAAGACCTTGAAACCCTCTTCTGCTTGTCTCTACCTCCCAAGTGTTAGGATTACATCCTTGCACCTACACACTTGGCTTTTTGTTTTTGTTTTAAAAAAATTCAAGTGATATGTAATGTTTCATTACGACATTTCTATATAATTTGTTTTTTTTAACAATTTATTTAATTTTATTTTCTGTGCATTGGTACAAAGGTATTAGAATCCCTGGAACTGAAGTTATAGACAGTTGTGAGCTGCCATGTGGGTGCCAGGAATTGAACCTGGGTCCTTTAAGGAAAAGCAGGCTGTGCTCTTAACCACTGAGCCATTTCTCCATCCCCACATAATTTGTTTTTGTTGATATTCCCCATCCCCTTTTCTTTCCATTCCCTGGCGCCTCTTGTACTCTTCCACTCCCAGGAAACCTTTTTTTTGCTTTATATCACCTATGTTCTGTTACTATACCCACTTCCTTTTTCCCCTTCTTATAATCCCCTTTTTAGTTTCGTGACCTATATTTGAAAGGTAGGATCTACATGTGACAGGGAATGTGTGGTATTTGTCTTTCTGTTTTTCTGATCTGGATGATGTCACAGAATTCATTCTGTAAACTTTCACTTTAGTCATACAGTCTGTCTTCTCTAATCTTATACCTGGATAGTTGAATGGCCACATCTTGTAAATCAGTGGAGTTTGAGGCCATGAATGTATGGTTCTTATGTCAGATAGGATCTCACCCCAGATAGTCAATTGTTCAATTCAATGTTTGGAGGCAAGCAACTCGCTTACTTCTATCAGATCAAATTAAGGCCATTTTCCTCTGATCTTTCAATCTTTCTTTCCCTGCAAGCCCCACCCTGCTCCCAAGCAAATGGCTTCTGTCTCCAGAGCACTAAGATCAGGGGAGTATATTTAGATGTTTCTGTCCTTTTGACTGTGCAGTCTGGGGGAGGGGGGAGATGCCTGTCTTCCTGTTCAAGGTTTATCCACTATGTTTTAGTCATTTAGCTGTCTCTGTGTGTGCCATTAGAACATGGGGACATAAAGAAAGCACTTTACATTGTGAAAGCAAAGTGACAGGAATTACTGAGTATGAAAATGGAGTTTAGGGAATGGTTCAGCAAGCCTACCAATTTGCATTCAATTCCCAGAATTCATGATAGGAAGAGAGAACTAAAAGTTGTCCTCTGACCTTCATATATGTGTGACATGGTTGTGCATATACATCCACAAATAATACATTGTTTAAAAGTTAAAGAAAATTTTAATCTAATGTGATATGAAACTGGGCAGATGGCTTAGAGTAGAGTACTTCCCATACAGGTGTGGGGAATTGGAATTCATATCCCCAGAGCTCATGTAAAAGCCTGATGTAGTAGCAGACATGTGTGATCCCAGTATATCTATGGTGAGGTGGGAGGCAGAGACAGGAGAATCCCCAGAAGCTTGAGGCTAGCTAGCCTAGCATATGCAGCAGTGAACAAGAGACTCTGTGTCAAAGTAGAAGATGGATAACTAAAGTTGTCCTCACTCCACATGTGCTTTCCTACACTCACAGAGAATTATGGGTCAAGCTGGGTATGGTGGTGCACACCTTTAATCCCAGCACTCAGGGAGGCAGAAGCAGGAGGATCTCTGTTAGTTTAAGGCCAGCCTGGTCTACAAGGCAAGTCCAGGACAGCCAAGGTTACACAGAGAAACCCTGTATTGGAAAAAAAAGTAAAAAAGAAAGAAAGGAAGGAAGGAAGGAAGGAAAGAAAGAGAATTATGAGTCATCAGAGAAGTGGGCTCCTAGGAGGAGCCATTTCTAAGCCATGTGATATCTGAAAAAGCTGAATGGGCCAACATAAAAAAGCCTAGGGAAAGTGTTCCAGTTGATGGCATTGAAAGTTGATGGCACAGAAAGAAAGAAGCTTACTATGAAGAAACTAAAAGGTTATGGCAAGTGTGACTGAGTGAAAGAGCAGGAAGTGAGGTTAAAGGCATGAGCAGAAGCTAGGCCATAGAAGGCCCTGTAGACTGGAGGAAAAATTTAGAATCACAGATGTAGTAGTAAATTGTTAGAAACTTTCAAGCCAAGGTGTAACATTATATGATTTATGGCTTTCATTTTATTTTAAAAATGTACATGTATTCGGGGTTGACCATTTGGCATTGGACAACCAATTGGTGTGCTCTTCTCCGGTAAAGACTATTTCCCCCATTTTCAACATTCCTTAGTTGTCTGTAGTTCTTTGTGTAGGGTTGAGGCCGTGTGGGCTTTCCCTTGTCTACTTCAGCATGTCTGTGGTTGTTATTATGTCATGTTATGTTCTAATCACAAAGAAAAAATTAATTTTTTAAAAAACTTTTAAAAAAATTACAGTGCTAGGGATTGATCCTAGGGCCTTGCAAATTCTACACAAACATATTGCCACTAAACTATGTACCTAGGTTCCCTGGTTCATGTTTCTTTTTTTCTTATTTATTGTTAATTATGTGTGTGCATGTATATTTGTGTGTTGTATATGCCCACATGTTTGCAAGTGCTCATGGAAGCCAAAGGCATTGGATCCCCTGGAGCTGGAGTTATAGGCAATTGTGAGCTGCCAGTTGTGAGTGCTGGGAATCAAACTTGTCTGGAAGAGTGATTTGTGCTCTTAACTGCTGAGCCATCTATGTAGCTCCATTCCTGCTTTAAAGTAATAGCTGCAATATGGAGAATGGCTTGTTGTAGGGAAGCAAGAATGAAAACAGGGAGGCCAGTTAGTACACCATTTTTGACAATTCAATATGAGGTATGAGTAAGGGGAAATTCCAGAAAGGAAAGTGAATGAATTTGAGATGTGGCTTGGTGGTGGTGGGGTCACTATCAAGGCTATCTGCTGGATGAGATGTGGGGAATGAGGATAAGAGACGACCCAAGCTATTCTAGCTCCTTGAATTAGGTCTAGAATAATTGAGTGAATAAGTGCCATGGTCTTTTTTGAAAAGCTTTCTTGTATTTCTCTCTGGGTGGGAGTGGGGTGGGGTGTCACTGTGTGCAGGTGGAGGTCAAAGGAAAATTTTGTGGAGTCAGTTCTTTCTTTTCACCCTGTAGGTTCCAGGCTTACACAGCAAATGCCTTTTCCCGCTGAGCCATCTTGCCAACCTGGAAGTGTCATTTTCTCAGATGGAGAGGAACAGCTTTGTGAGGAAGCAAATGACTGTGTAGTGCACATGTTTCTGAAATGCTTATTGGCTGTCTAAGTGGAGATGCCAGGTAAGCAGTTGGATGTTGAGTTAGTCAGACATTTTGTCATTGTGACCAAAAGCCCAAGAGAAACAATTTTAGAGGACTTACTGTGTCTGTAATTTCAGGGCTTACATAAAGGCTGATAATTAGCCTCCATTGTTTCTGGGCCTGAACTGAGGAAGAACATCATAAAGGGAAGTAGAGGACCAGAGCCAGGAAATAGTAACAGAAAGGGGCTGGGGCAAGATCCGAACCCAAGAGCATGACCCCAGTGACCCTTTTTCCTTTAACTATCACAACTTTCCTATTGGAAAGTCTATTACTGTCCAATTTTTAAATCTATCAATGAATATAACAAGTTGTCTGATGACCTTACAGACACAGCAATGGGTCAATGAATATAACAAGTTGTCTGATGACCTTACAGACACAGCAATGGGTGTGTTCTACTAATCTGGGTATCTCTCAACCTAATCAAGTTCACAATCAAGATTAATCATAACAGATCCTGCAGTATCATAGCCATGGTGGTGTCCTTTCCACCTGTGTCTACCCCCTGCCTGTGGTCTTTGCTTCCCACACTGACCTTGTCTCAGCTGTTCAGTACCACTCTGCCCTGAGGGAACCTGGAGGAGACCTAGGGCTCTGCAAACTAACTTGGCCCTCTCGCAGGTGACTCATGGTGACTTTGCTGGGGCTGGTCAGGGGTCAGGGCCCTGGGCCACCTGGGCATGCAGGAGGGCCCCCAGCAGCCTGTACAGTAGCTGCAGGGGTGATTTGGGGTACAAAGCTAGACGACCTGCCTAACAAGTTTTGGTTGGTCCTTGTCATAAGTGTCTTATTTGAGTATAGGACTTTGACCAAGTCTCAACTGAACAGCAAAATTGGGCACCAGCTCTTATTCTTGAGGTGTGGCAATGAAGTTTAGTTGAGGGAGGGAGAGTAGAGCACCTACTGCAGGTGTTGTCCATTATAATGACAGCAATTACTGTGGTCACTTCCTAAAAAAGGGTAAAGACAATGCACAAGGGGGAAGCCACTACCTACAATAGCCTTCTTCTTCAGAGTATTCTCTCCCTAGAGTTCTGTTGTAATTTTTTCCTTGTGGCACCTTTTGGCTGTGAGCCTTCTATAAGTAAGGATAGGAAACAAGCACCTGTAGCTTGCATAGCTGATGAAACCAGTGGAAACCAGTGTGAGGCTGAAACTCTGTGCGGACGTGACTTTCATCCCAAGATGCCCAACAGAAGACTAACTAGACCTCTTTCTGATCCTCTTCTGACTTATTCCTCTGGGATCGGGCCCTGGTGTGGCATTTTAAGTTCCCCGTGTATATCCAAGTTTAGGAACTACTGTAGGATAGATAGACTCTGAGCCAAATTGAAGAACCCTTTTTCCTACTCATGAGCTTCCTGTGGTAGTGGTTTCAGTCTTACCTGCACACTACAAGAAAAAAAGATCTAAATCCATTGTTGAGATTCACCGACAGTGTAATAGATACATAGGCCATTGTCCCATTGGCTATATCAAAAGGTTGCCATTAAGAAGGGCTATCTCTGACATGAACTCAGTGGCTGACTCTTTGACCTCCCCCCAGGGAGGAGCAGCCTTGCTAGGCCGCAGAGGAAGACATTGCAGGTCTCCTGATGAGACCTGATAAGCTAGGGTCAGATGGAAGGAGAGGAAGACCTTCCCTATCAGTGGATTTAAAGAGGGGCAGGGAGGAGATGACAGAGGGAGGGTGGGATTGGGAGGCAATGAGGGAGGAGGGGGATACAGCTGGGATACAAAGTAAATAAACTGTAATTAATATAAAAAATAATTTTTTTTTAAAAAAAAAGAAAAGGTGCTACAAGGGCAGTAAAATTGTTGTTTGCGTTTAGAGACTGATAATCAGATTAGGCTAAAATATAAACTTAGTCTTACATACAGATCATCAGTATTATAATAGAACACTCTGATCCACTAGGTCTGGAAGGTATTTGTTTTCACGGGCTTTCCAGGTGGGGTCCTGAGACCATGTTTTGAATGAGTGATGCTATCTCTGCCTGGTTTATATAGACAGCAGAGGAACACCCCTCCCCCCCCCAAAAAAAAAAAAAACAATCATAACAGAGATATAATCTTTCAACCCAATTGTGGATGACTTAGTACAAATACAAGTTTGGGAGTTGTCTACGAGTAGCAAGATGGCTCAGCAGTTAAGAGTACTTGCTCTTGCAGAGGATACAGGTTATGTTCCCATTACCAATGTGGCAGTTCCCAATTGTCTGTAACTCTAGTTCCAGGAGATTTGAGAGCTCCTGGCCTCCACAGATACCAGGCACACATGTCTCTCTCTCTTTCTCACACAGATATACATACACACATATATGCAAACAGCTATCCACATAAAATAAAAATAAATAAATAAATGGGAGTTTTCAGTACATAGATGCTAATTAAAGACACGAGACAGGATGAGGTTGCTAAATATAAAAGTATAGAGAGCAAAAAAAGATAGATCCTAAAGAATTGAGTCCTTTGGTACTGTATCATAGAAATAAAATCATCAAAACTGAGAAGTTGTGGCTAACGTTGGAGGATAGATGTTAGTACAGGACTGGAAACTACCTGATACAGCAGAAACACCAGTCCAGTAGAAAGTTGGTCCGTGAAAGGACCAACTATCCAGTGGAAACCACAGAGGAGGTGCAATTGCTGCTGGAGGCAACATTCATAACAGAGAAAGGAAGGGAAATATCCTGGCTTCCCCCTCTTCTCTCCTCCTGGCAGTAATTCCCATCAGTAAAACATATCAGGAAGTCAGAAAAGAAAAGAGCATGGGAAATGTCATCATCTTCTGTACTCAGCATAGCAGGAAGAAGCAAATGGGCAAATGACCAGCTAGAGTTTAAGGGAAGAGGAAAGGATCATCTGCCAAATGCCACAGATAAATATGATGAGGGCTTGGAAATGCCTGTTGCATTTAGTAACAAGCAAAAGGTTGCTGACCTGGACAAGAGCACCAGGAATAGAGCACTGTCAGCAAACACCTGACAGAAATGAATTCAAGAAAGAAGGACAAAGAGGAGTTGCAGCTTTGATTATAGGGAAAAAAATGTTTTTGCTGTAAAGAAAAGGAGGAGAGCCTGGTGCAGTGACTTATGCCTGTAATCCCAGCACTCAGAGAGACAGAGACAGGCAGATCTCTATGACTTTGAGGCCATCCCGCTCTACAATGTGAGTCCAGCATAGCTAAAGCTACACAGGGAAACACTGCCTTGAAAAAAAACAAAAAAAGAGGAGAGGAATGGAATAATGGTATATAAGGAGGGGGAAGTAAGACTGACAAGTACTCTCAAGATAGGAGAAATTACAGCAGAATTGAATACTGATGAAAAAAATTCAAGAGAGGAATAAGAATGGATGATACAGAAAAGGGCATTATTGGAGG
The DNA here is from genome assembly GCF_030254825.1 of Meriones unguiculatus. Classification (NCBI taxonomy): domain Eukaryota; kingdom Metazoa; phylum Chordata; class Mammalia; order Rodentia; family Muridae; genus Meriones; species Meriones unguiculatus. Next base: position 76,404,479 of record NC_083369.1, on the reverse strand, counting down.
GATATAGTTGAGCAGGCTAGGGACAGATCTGGAGAAACTCAGTGAAAGCTGAGGGAGTGCATAGCATAGTGGTATAGTGCTCCTCCCATTTCCATCTGACCCTACCCTATCAGGTCTGCCCCCTAGCAGAGTTGAACAGTACCTGAGTGGGGAGTGAGGATTTAAAATAATTAAAACAAATCACACTACACGTGGGACAGCTTGAGTGAGCTGTCAGTCTGACTGAAGCAGCATGGGTTTATTCCGGGGGTTCATTTTTTTATAGGTAAAGCAAAAACAAGTCACATTAATTAAAAAAGAAAAGGTTCCTGGAAATGCCCAACTTCCTTTTAAAAACTACTTCCCTAAAGCGGGTATAGTCCTTTTCTGAAACTAATTCCCAAAAGCAGTTATGGTTCAAGGTCAAGCTTTTAAGGAATTTGGTGACACTTCCTCTCTTCTCTGTCAAGGTGAAGGCAAAGGTGAAAGCAGTCTTTCCGCTGAGGTCTAAATATCAAAGCAAGCTGGCAGACCAGGGGCTCCTAACACAGGTCTCATCTGGACTGGCTTCATTGTCTTCCTCTGTACCCTGGAAACAGTGCTCCCCCCTTAGGGGGAGGTGATCAAAGAACTAGCCACTGAGTTCATGTCAGAAACAGTCCCTGTTCTTATTACTAGGAACCCCACTTGGAGACTGAGCTGCCATGGGCTACATCTGTGCAGGGATTCTAGGGTTTCTAAGTTATCTCCATACATAGTCTGTGGGATCAGTCTCAGAAAAGACCCCTGGGCCCAGATTTGTGGGATGTACTGCTGTCCTTGTGGAGCTCCTGTCCCTTCCAGGTCTTCCTATCTCTCCCTTCTTTCATAAAATTCCCTGCACTCTGCCCAAAGTTTGTCTATGAGTCTCAGCATCTGTTTCAATACCCAGATGGATAGAGTCTTTCAGAAGCCCTCTGTGATAGGCTCCTGTCCTGTTCCCTATTTTCTCCCTCTTATGATGTCTGTTCAATTTTGCCTTTCTGAGTGAGGATTGAGCATCTTACCCAGGGTCCTCCTTCTTGCTTAGCTTCTTGAGGTATACAGATTTTTAGTATGATTATCCTATACTATATTTCTAATATCCACTTATAAGTGAGGATATACCATGTGTGTCTTTCTGCTTACCTCACTCAGGATGATCTTTTCTAGTTCCCACCATTTGCTTGCAAATTTTGTGATTTTTATTTTGTTTTGTTTTTAATGGCTGAGTAGTATTCCATTGCGTAAAAGTACCACACTTTCTGTATCCATTCCTTGGTTGAGGGACACCTGGGTTGTTTCCAGATATTGGCTATTATAAATAAAGCTGCTACAAACATGGTTGAGTAAATGTCCTCGTTGTGAACTTGAGCATATTTTTGATGTATGCCTAGGAGTGGTATAGCTGGATCTTGAGGAAGCGCTATTCCTAGTTGTCTGAGAAAGCGCCAGATTGATTTCCAGAGTGGTTGTACAAGTTTACATTCCCACCAGCAATGGAGGAAAGTGCCCCTTTCTCCACATCCTCTCTAGCATTTGAGTTTTTGATCTTAGCCATTTTGATGGGTATAAGGTGAAATCTCAGGGTCATTTTGATTTGCATTTCCCTGATGACTACGGATGTTGAGCATTTCTTTAAGTGTTTCTCTGTCATTTGATACTCTGCTTTTGAGATTTATCTGTTTAGCTCTGTATCCCATTTTTAACTGGATTACTTGATTTCTTGCTTTTTATCTTCTTGAGTTCTTTATATATTCTGGATACTAGCCCTCTGTCAGATATAGGGTTGGTGAAGATCCTTTCCCAGTCTGTAGGCTGTTGTTTTGCTTTGATGTCAGCGTCCTTTGCTTTACAGCTTTTCAGTTTCATGAGGTCCCATTTATTGATTGTTGATCTTAGAACCTATGCTGTTGGTGTTCTGTTCAGGAAGTTGTCTCCTTTGCCAATGAGTTCAAGGCTCTACCCCACTTTTTCTTCTAACAGATTTAGTGTGTCTGGTTTTATGTTGAGGTCTTTGATCCACTTGGACTTCAGTTTTGTGCGGGGTGCTAAGTATGGATCTATTTGCATTTTTCTACAGGTAGACATCCATTTAGACCAGCACCATTTGTTGGAGATGCTGTCTTTTTTCCATTGTGTGGTTTTGGCTTCTTTGTCAAAAATCAAGTATTCATAGGTGTGTGGGTTTATTTCTGGGTCTTCTATTCGATTCCATTGATCCACCATTCTGTCTCTATGCCAGGAACATGCAGTTTTTATTACTATTGTTCTATAGTACAGCTTGAGATTGGGGATGGAGATACCTACAGACAATCTGTTGTTGTGCAAGATTGTTTTAGCAATTCTAGGTTTTTTGTTTCTCCATATGAAGTTGAGAATTTTTCTTTCAAGGTATGTAAAGAATTGTGTTGGTAATTTGATGGGAATTGCATTGAATCTGACAGCTTTTGGCAGGACAGCCATTTTCACTATGTTAATCCTACTGATCCATGAGCATGAGAGATCTTTCCATCTTCTGATATCTTCATTCAAACAGGTCTTTCACTTGCTTGAATAGAATCACACCAACGTACTTTATGTTATGAGTGGCTATTGTGAAGGGTGTAGTTTCCCTAATTTCTTTCTCAGCCCTTTTGTCCTTTGTATACAGGGGGGCTACTGATTTTTTTTTTTTTTTTTTTTTAGTTAATTTTGTGTCCAGCCACTTTGCTGAAGGTGTTTATCTGGTTTATCTGAAGGAGTTCCCTGGTATACTATCATATCATCTGTAAATAGTGATACTTTGACTTTTCCTTTCCAATTTGTATCCCCTTGATCTCCTTTAGTTGTCTTATTGCTCTAGCTAGGACTGCAAGTACTTTGTTGAAGAGATACGGAGAGAGTGGGCAGCCTTCATTTGTCCCTGATTTCAGTGGGATTGATTTAAGTTTCTCTCCATTTAGTTTGATATTGGCTGTAGCTTGCTGTATATTGTCTTTACTATGTTTAGATATGTGCCTTATATCCTTGATCTCTCCAAGACTTTAAACATGAATGGGTGTTGGATCTTGTCAAATGCTTTTTTGCCATTTAAGGAGATGATCATGTGGTTTTTCTCCTTCAGTTTTTTTTTTATATGGTCGATTACATTGATGGATTTCCATATAGTGAACCACCCCTGCATGCCTGGGATGAAGCCTACTTGGTCATAGTGGATGATATCTTTTATGTGTTCTTGAATTCGGTTCGCAAGTATTTTATTGAGTATTTTTGCATTAATGTTCATGAGAGATTTGCCTGAAATTCCCTTTCTTTGTTGGGTCTTTGTGTGGTTAATGTATAAGGTGACTGTGACTTTATAGAATGAGTCCTTCTGTTTCTATTTTGTGGTATAGTTTGAAGAGAATTGGAGTTAGCTCTTCTTTGAAGGTCTGGTAGAATTCTACACTGAAATTATCTGTTCCTGGGCTTTTTTTGGAGGGGCCACTTTTGATGACTGCTTCTATTTCCTTGGGGGCTATAGGATTATTTAATCTATTTACCTGATCTTGATTTAATTTTGGTAAATGAAATCTATCAAGAAAATTATCCATTTCGTTTAGATTTTCAAATTTTGTAGCATATAGACTTTCGTAGTAAGACCTAATACAGAACATGATGGCTCAGAGCATGAACACTTGCAGCCAGGCCAACTGAATTAGAATGACATGCATGTGTTGCACTGACATAAATGCAGGTAAAACACCCATTCACATTTTTAAAAAAGGTTGTTTCTACTTGTTCATAGCTCCTCATGGGTGACAAGCAGGGTTGGGTTTTGTTGTTGGTTTGGTTTGTTTGGGTGTTGTTTGGTTGGTTGGTTTTGGTTTTTGAGACAAGGTATCCCTGTTGTAGCCCTGGCTCTCCTGGACTTGCTTTGTAGACCATGCTGGCCTTGAATTCACAGAGATCTTTCTGTCTCTGCTCCTAAGTTGGGATTAAAGGCGAAAGCCACATGCTTAGCTAAATATTGTTTTATTTTATGTGTATGAACCTTTTGTCCTTTGGACGACAGAAGAGGGCCTTGGGTCTCTCGCAACTGTAGTTATAGGGAGTTGTGACCGACTTATGTGGATGCTGGGAACTGAACTCAAGTTCTCTGAAAGAGCAGTAAGTACTCTTAGCACACTTGGCCATCTCTCCAGGGACAAGTGGGTTTTAAGAGTGAGGCACAGTTGTGTGCTCAGCCCAAGCTTCAATCCCAGTGGATTCTCATTAAAACTATTCTTCTTCACCTCTCTCAGAACAGTGAGGCACTGAATTACCATGTATAAAAATGATGTCCAGGCAAACTACCTGACTATTGTCACCTCAGCATGTGAGGAGCCACCCGCTGTCTATTTTGTCATGTATACTTGTGCTTTTTTTCCCCCTTTGTAGCTTTATAATTAGTGTTCTTCTGTTATTTCCTGCACATTGTATCTGCCTACCAATTAGGTTTAATCCTGACTCCTATAATATTTATTCATCCTCTGGTAAACAAGTGTTTATCTTCTTCATTTTCAAGCCTGGACTAATCACTTTGTAATTTTAATCTGCACATAGGTTTTGTTTTCAATCAACAAGATTGTTGTCATTACTACCAGTAATTATTGTAACAAAAATAAATCATCGTAGGGGCTGGAGATGAGGCTCACATCCTAGCATGTTTGTCCAGCAGGCACAAGGCCCTGGGGTTAGTAGCCAGCGTCAAATAAACATAGTTTGCCTGTCCGTGCCCATAATCCCAGCACTCAAGTGGAGGCAGGAGGATGAGAAGAAGTTCAAGGTCATCCTTCAGATGCAAAGCAAGTTTAAACAACAACAAAAATCCATAGTCATGGCTTTATATTTAATTCTCGTTCAGAAAATGCCTTAAGTAAAAGTCTGGGGTTCTTAGGAACACAGTCTCATAAATTGTCCTTGAAATAATATGCACATTTTCTGGTACAAACTGATGAAGTCTGAGGGAAGGAGACTTAACCATAGGCAAGGAGGGCTAGAAATTTGAACAGTTTGATTCTATTAGAATGGTTAGTTCTCTAGACCCAAGAGAATACCCCTTGGCAAATGCATTGTATGTTCATGTCAGCTCCCCTTCAGTATCCTGAAGCAGTCATTTTGTTCTTCTCCACCAGACTCCTTCAACCTGAGTGGTCAACAGAAAGGTTGTTTTCTGTTTTCTCAGAGCAGAATTCAGGCTAACAGTGTGAAAGCCTCAGGCTCAGGCCAACGCCCGTGCATCAGCACCCTTTTTCCCTATGGTGGATGCTGAGATGTGCTTCCCTATTCCTCTGTTCAGAAGAGCACTGCCTTCAATCTTCAGGCCCCTGAGGGACTACCTTGGCTGAAGAGAACTGCTTTCCCAAGGGCTTGTTTCCTCCCCAGGGCAACCTGTATGCAACCACTGACTAAGGCAGGGATACAAAGGCCCACCCCACTGTTCTAGTTTAAGAGCTTTTCAAAAGTTAGTGCCTATACCCTAGCCTCATAGATATTCTAGGCCTGTTTCCATGCCTTCCTTCCCCTGATACACCTCCTGTAACTAAGAGTCAATAGTGAGGACTTCTAAAAGACTACCCAGCAGGGTATTAAAGCAGATGCTGAGATTCATAGCCAAACTTTGGGCAGAGTACAGGGAAGCTTATGAAAGAAGAGGAAGATAGAAAGACCTGGAGGGGACAGAAGGAGAGCAACAAAACCAAAATATCTGGGCCCTGGGGTCTTTTCTGAGACTGATACTCCAAGCAAGGGCCATTCATGGAGATAACCTAGAACCCCTGCACAGATGTAGCTCATGTCAGCTCAGTATCCAAGTGGGTTCTCTAATAAGGGGACCTGGGACTGTCTCTGACATGAACTCAATGGCTAACTCTGAGTGGCGAGTAGCCTTATGAGGTCACAGAGGAAGACAATGCAGCCAGTCCTGGTGAGACCTGATAGGCTAGGGTCAGATGGAAGGGGAGGAGGACCTCCCCTAGCAGTGGACTTGGAGAGAGGCCTGGGAGGAGATGAAGGAGTGAGGGTAGGATTGGGAGGGGATGAGGGAGGGAGTTACAGCTGGGATACAAAGTTAATAAACTGTAATTAATATAAAAAAATTTAAAACGAGTCAATAGTGTTTTGGGGGCAGTGAGGGATGGGGTGGAAAGATGGCTCAGGGGTTAATATCGCTTGCTGGTCTTGTATAGGACCTGGGTTGGGGTTCCCAACATCCACATAGTGGCTTAACAACAATTTTAACTTCAGTTCTGAGGTATTTGATGCCATCTTCTTGCTTCCCCTGTCACCTGGTCCACAGATATACATGTAGGCATGTATGACGTCTTCTCAGTTCTAGTGAATGCTACTACCAGGCACCCACTTACTCAAGCCAGAAACCAGATTTTATCGGCATGATCCCTTCCCCCTTATCACCTACTTCTCCAAACCACCACAGACTTTTTGGCCCTCCCCCTTTAAGAGTTCTCAGATCCCTGCCTTTCTTCTCACCTCAATGTCCTAGTTAGGTTTTAAAACCAGGGGACCCTGAATGACTCTAATAGCTTCCTTCTGCCTTGATACCCTGCTCTTCCCACCACTTCTAGACCAGACTGAGCCAGAGTGGTGGCATTCTCAACCCCTGGGTCGAGACCCCTTTGGGGTGGAACAACCCTTTCACAGGGGTCACATATCAGATAGTCTGCCTTTCAGATATTTCTATTACTATTCATAATGATAGCAAAATTGCAGTTATAAAATAGCAATGAAAATAAATTTATGGTTGAGGGTCACCACAGCATAAGGAACTGTAATAAAGGGTTGCAGTATTAGGAAGGCTGAGAACCTGCCTTAAAGCATTCAATCCAGATCATGATGCTCCTCTGTTCAAAATGTCTCCAATGGCTTTCTGCTGCCTTCAGTACGAAGTAGGGTTTCCTCAAATTGTCACCCCTCTCAAATGTATCTTGTCTACCTGGCTTCGCCTTACCTGCCACTCGAACTTGAAGTCATTGAACATGCCTCCTTCTGCCATATCCAAGGCCGCCTTTGTATATGCCCCCTCTTTGGGATAGCACCTATTCCCACTGACTCCTTCCTCTTTCGAATCTGTACAGAGCTTCAAGTGCCTTTACCAACTTTCCAAACTCTTGGAGCTGGTGAGGGTATACCTCACCCTGTTCTTCCTTTTTACAGACATCTTTTTGGCCTACCATGCCCTCCCTGGTACCTGTCAAGTTGAATTCCTTGAAGCCAGCAGTTTTGTGCCATAAACCCAGTACCCAACACAGGGTTCAGCATGTGCTTTGATGCTCTGCGAGTGCTTGTTGCATGAATGAATCATTGAAGCATGAATGACAAGGAGCAAGAGGAAAGGCACAAGGAATGTGATGGAAGGCAAAAGGCAGATGTTCCTGTCACATAATTTAGCTCTGGAGAAATATCCTCTATGGCCTGTGACAGACTCAGATGATCCCAAACACTCTAGGCAATCTAGGTTTTTGTCTGTGGATCTGAATGTAACTGTGATCTGTTCCTTCCCCTCTCCCCTCTTGTTTTTATGCAGGCAATGGAACCCAGGGTCTCCTAGTTACTAGGTGAGTGCTTTGCAACTGAGCTCTGCCTGCAGCTTGTGACTGTGATCTCTTAATTTCCCTGAACAATAAAAAGAAGTGGAGCAGAGCTCATGGATTTCTGTCCTGTGCTCAGAACATTCGTGAGACCCTTTCTCAGCTGCTCTGTGGCCATTTCTACCTCAGCCTATAAGTGGATGTGATGGTACCTGGAACACAGAGACTTCCCAAGACACGGTGGCTTCTGCAACTGCTCTTTCTAATAGAACAGATGTTTTCCCACCCCAGATGCTACAGGGGATTCCAGAAATCCTGAAACATTGATGCTTTCTGCTTTCAGAGTAGCTAGTCTGAGGCTGAAGCAGATCTGTTCACAAAAGTCTCTCTCTTTCCCTCTCCCTCTCCTTCCTTCTTTCCTTTCTTCCTCCCTCACCTTTCCTTCCTCCCTTCTGTCTTTCCCTCCTTCTTCTTTTCCATCTTAACTTTCTTCCCTGAGAATAAAAACTAGAGCCTCTTGTATGCTGGGAAAGTGTTCTGTGGTGAGCTGAACCTCCAATCCCATTTTCTTCCATTGGCTGATTAAATGGTTGATTAATCGAGACTGGATTTTTCTGTGTATCTCAGGCTGGCCTAGAACTCACTATGTAGTCCAGGCTGGCCTCAAACTCAGGACAAGCTTCTTGCCTCAATCTTCTAAGCTCTAGGATTATAGACACGACCCCCCTCACCTGCCTCTCAAGCTTTCCTCTCTAATTCAGTTTTGCTAGACAAATGTTTTCTGTGTAATTTGTGACCTGAAAAATGGGTTGATTAGCCCTGTTGCAGAATCTCTAATAATGATGGTTATGTACCAAGAATTCTGTGAGTACCTAATTGGGGTCTTGACATCTTAGAATTTATTCATTTCCAAGTATTAAAACTGTCTCTTGTTTTTTTTGTTGTTGTTTTTGTTTTGTTTTGTTTTAATTTTTCTTCTCCTTCCCTTTTTTGATACATGATGTCCTATATCCCAGGCTAATTTCAAACTCACTGTGTAGCCAAGGATGACCTTGAACTATGGACTGTCCTCCCTCAACCCCCTGAGTGCTAGTATTATAAATATGAACACCCACACTGGTTTTACATAGTACTGGGAATACATCTCAAAACTTCATGCATACTAGGAAGTGACTCTAACAACTGAGCTATATTCTAAGACTTCCTATGATTTAAAGCAGGGCTGGGGACTTTGTTCATCCCTGTTTTATTGGTGAGGAAACTAAGGTGCAGTGAAACTGCAAGTCTAACCCACTCTAGCATTGTCAGAGCTGAATCAAACTGACTAGGCATAGCTAACTTCTAGTGTGAAAGGACAGTTGGCTGAGTTCTGGCTCTATAAGGCAATCCAACACAGTGAATTTATATTCTGCCCACAAGAGGTCAATAGGTCCTACAGGAGCAGAGTGCGCACAGAAGGGCCTGCACATCGAAAGGCAGGGTGTCCTCTGTGACAGAGGCTCCCTGAAAGGAACTTCTAAAACAGGACTTCCAAGAAGTTCTTCCACATCCCAGAGGTGGTGGGTGGCCAAGGATTGATTATTTCAGGAAGGCTATTCAAATTTCTTCTTTTAATATATATTGCTGTCCTCAGAGTATAATGAGCCACCTGTGGAGGACAGTGCTAATAGATGAAGGAGCTAGCATGTGGGGTGTCCTCCTGGAAAACTATAGCCTCTCTTTGGGAATAATGAACCACTAATATCAGAGGGCTATGTCTGCTGGGCTAGAACCTGAAGAGCCATATAATAACCTCCTTTTGATTTAGAATCCAAAGATCTGGATTTGGATCCTGACTCTTATTAACTGAATCCTCTAGCAAGTTGATTACCTTTTCTAAGCTCCAGTCTCCCAATTGTCAAAACAAGGACTACTATCTGCTTTTCAGGGTGTTCTGAAGATTTATGTACTCGTTCTTCTAAGAACCCATTTGGGTGCCTATTCTACCTATGCATGTTATCAGACTCAAGCAGCTACGATGTGTAGGCCCAGTGCCTGACACATAGCAAATATTGTTTTAGTAACAAGCTTTCTTTAAAGGTCATTCCATGAACTTAGACTCACAGTTGTACGCAGTTGGAAGCAACCTGAACAAATAAGTAGGAAATGGAAACTTTGAGGAGGCTCCACTCCTTATTGCATTGGAGAGCCAGGGCACAACAATGCCTGCCTTATTCCTTTCCTAAGTGCTCTTCAGAATGCCATAAAACATGCCGAGTGGTGGCACACACTTGTAATATCAGTACCCAAGAGGCTAAGGCAGAATGATTGTCTAACTCTGAAGCCAGTGTGAGCTACATAGGAAGCTTGAGGACAGTCTGAGGTATAGAGTGAGACTCTGTCTCCAGAACAACAAAGCCAGTTAGATGTATTTGCTGCTCTTGCAGAGAATCAGGGTTCAGTTCTCAGTACTCATGTTGGAGGGCTTACAACTGCCTGTAACTCCAGGTCCAGGAGATCTGGTACCTTTTTCCAGCTTCCAAGGACAACCCTGAACATGTATATATACAGACATACATATACTTCCACATAAGTAAAAAGTACGTTTATTTTTTTTAATGCAGAAAGTTGGCCTAGTGTTGGTGGTACACACCTTTAATCCTAGCACTCTGGAAGCAGAGGCAGGCAGATATATGAGTTCAAGGCCAGCCTGGTCTACAGAGCTAGTTTCAGAACAGCCGAGGCTACACAAAGAAACATTGTCTCAACCAAACAAAACCAATACAAAATAAAAATCCAGGGAGCTAGGTAGGGGCATGACTCAATGATTAAAAAAAAAAATAAGTACTTAGCATGCCCCTGGTTGAGAGGTAGGGGAAGGGGGGGGACGAGTACATAGCAAAATCTAACAACTTGAGCTGACATTTCACATTTCAGCAGGGACTGTTCTTAAAATCATAAGCCTCATAATCTCCCTTTTCCTTGGGAAGTGGCAAGGATGGAGGGGCCTAGAAGAAGCCTTCCGCCTGCTTTCTGAAAGCATAGAGGCCTTTATTTTACTCTTCAAGTGATGGCCATCCTGTGAGGTATCATAAGTCTCTCTTTTTCTTCCCAGCTTGCAGGTGCCTATGGTAGCTGTAATTCTATCATTACAGTATTGGAGGGTGGAGACCTTCTGTAGTAGGCCCCCTTTATCACCTTCTGCATAAGCAGACCAAAGTTCAGAGATGCACTGCAACTTGTTCAAGATCTCTCAATGATAATGGAAAGGCCAGAAGCTTGTAGCTAGGCAGTCTGGTTGATGCTAGGCCTCTCACTTTGATGGAACATCCCCATTGCCTTCCTTTTCCTCATCCTCCCTGATTTCTTTTCTTCAGTACATACAGGCCACAGCTAGCAACTAGGGAAGAATGATTTGTCCCATTTAGGGTCAAGAGGTTGAGGCATTCTGTTAGCCAGGTACCTTGCCTTCAGAGGAGCCAGTCAGATTTTCCATGAGTTGCCACAGGAACACCTGATGGAGCTGAGCTACTGTCGGATACACTCTCTTAGAGCAAGGGGCCCGGGAGTGTGACACTTTCTAGGCTATAGCAATGATAGTTCCGGCTCTCCAATTGCGGCCATTTCTGGGTGAAATTTTGATGACGTTAGAGCTAGAACTGTTGCATTTCATTAATTTCTCAAGAAAAATAGAAAGAGTGCCTCTCATGGTGCGTACCAAGTGCTGGTTTGGTGCCAAAGGATCTGCTAGTAATAAAAAGGGCAAAGACCGTGATGTCTTGGGTCTTACATCATAAGGACATTTTAAAAATGTTTATTGGTTGCTTTAAACACACACACATACACAGACATACGCAGCTGATTTCAAGGTTAGCCCGTTCTACATACTGAGTTACAGGCTGGCCAAGGCTATATAGTAGGGCCCTGTCTCAGAAAACAACACTCACACACACATACACACTTCCTCCTCACATGTCTGTCCTCTTCCATTTTGGTCAGGGTTTAAGAACTTCTAGGACCTCTGAACTTTGTATTTCTGTTACCAAAGTGGTTTTGAACCTTGGGCTTAGCCAGTGCTGCTAAATGTTTAACAGGCAGCTCTCTTAGGAGAAATCTATCAATGGATGTATGTGTGTGCAATAAGTTAATGATAAATTGAGTTTCTATACCAGACGAATAGTATACAAATAACATAATAAACATATGATATTATTTATTATGCATTTTTGTATTACAAATGATTCTCACAGAATGCTTTCATTTTTGTCAACTCATTTATCTGTAATTGCAAAAGACCAAAACAGTTCTGGGTAAATATTGGTTGATACTTGCATTAATGTGTGAACTGGTAAAGATGGTAGAACATCATCTGTCAACAATGAGAGCAATTTGCTCTTTTTTAGTTTTGGGTTTATTCAAACTGTAACAACATATGGCAAGCCTTTCAGTTTAGTCTGAATAATGTTTTTTTTTTCATTGCTTTCATAGATTTAGTCAGCAGAGCATTGAGTCAGAATCTGACTTGTAGCATTTGCTGATTTCTGAGCTCTACATCTTGCCACTATAACTGATTTCAAGCTGACATCTTCAATGTGATATTCAGAAAAGAGGCAATTGCCCAGCAGTATACATTACAACTCCTCAGGTATCATAATGCACATAATTTCAGGTACATATATAATAATATATTATAGTAAAAATAATTAGAATGTGATGGTTTGGGACATTCACCATCTTGATATTTTTAAATTTATTTATTTATTTATTTATTATGTATACAATGTTCTGTCTGCATATAGACCTGCATGACAGAAGAGGACACCAGATCTCATTATAGATGGCTATGAGCCACCATGTGGTTGCTGGGAATTGGAACTCAGGACCTCTGGAAGAGCAGACAGTGATCTTAACCTCTGAGCCCTCTCTCCAGCCCATCATCTTAGTTTTTAATAGAATTTTAATTGTACGTATTTCTTTTGGTTTTTTATTTTTTTGCAATACTAGAGATTGAATCCAGGGCAATTCCATGTATTTTTTTCTTTTCTATGTATGTATATGTGGTGTATGTGCATGTGTGTATACATGTTTGCATTTGTGTGGGGGCATGTGTGTGTGTGCCTACATGTGTCTGTAGAGGCCTGAGGTTGACATCTGATGTCTTCCTCAGTCTCTCACTGAACCCAGCACTTACAGGTTCATCTACTCAGGCCAGCCAATTTGTGCAGGTATGTCCTGTGTCTGGGTTTTGTGGACTGGGATTACAGGTGGGCCACCAAAGCTTTTAAGTGGGTTGTGAAGATTCAGATTCTCACCTTCAGCACTTTACCTGATGAGCCATCACTGCAATCCTTGTGTATGTTTAACTAATAACTGTGTTGAATGGGTTAACACAATTTCTGAAGAAAATGTAGCAATCAGTTGTCATGCGCCAGGTGGAAAAAGCACCACCTATAGAGTCAACTGCATTTCCACATCCCCAGTGATATTCCTTCCACCTCCAGCTTCCTTGTACCATTCACTCAGAATCCCCCAGCCTACAGCCTTGAACGGCAGTGCTTAGATCCTAGAGTTTACCCTAGCTGGCACCAAAGCATAACTGTTACCTTGTATGAGTGGGCTGGGGATCACCTGGCAACAGTGGTCCTCCCATAGGTTGGCAGCCCCTTTCTGACCGTGCCAAAAACACTTGCCCTGATTCTGGAAGGCCCATCTGGCAAGCACTCAAGCCTAAAGGGAAGAAGACATGTAGGAGGGAGTCTACAGCGCAGTGGCTTAGCCGCTAGTCCACTTGGCCATGCTCCAGACTGGGCTGTAATTGATAACTGAAGGCTTTCCAGAGAGACTGTGAATACTGAAGATTATAGGCCATGGGGCAGGAGGGGTGCAAATCTTTTTTTTTTTCCCTGTCTCTAAGGTGTTACCCAGAGCCCTAGAACCTTCTTCTGTCGGTGATTCCATGTTTGCTCCCTGGAGAGTACCTTTCAGTTCTGTTTTATTTTTGTTATGTTGAATCAGGGTCTCTCTGTCTCTCAAGATGGCCTGGAATCCACAGCAAGCCTACTGTCTCAGCTTCCCAAGTGCTGGGATTATAGGTTACTTTCAGCAGAAAGAGAGGGGAGCTATGAGACCTTGGGTCTGTAGTTAGGCCTCTTGCTAACTGAGCCAGGACTGGCCTAATGTTGCCTGGTGGAAAACCACGCAGCATTCTGGCCATCCTCTGTGTGTAAGCTTTGTATGAACTTTGTCTGCTTGAACGCTACATGTGCCTATCTGTTCCCCTTAGGTAACCCCTGGGCAACTGATCAGGTGTGAGTGCTCCAGTGCAGTTTGGGGCCATGTTTTGATGCCCTCCTGTGATGTTACTGCACAGATGAGTGTTCACTGTTGGCACCTAGGCTGACAGCTCTCCATTGGCATAGTCCCTGGCTCCACCCTACTCAGCACCCTACTCAGTACAAAGATCAGTGACTGAATGAATCAACCAGTCTAAGCCTGGCTGACTGTCAGGATTTCTTTATCACAAAGCGTAAGCACTGTGGGGAGTGTAGCAGGGGTGCCTTCACCTTGTCATCTTGGACAGAAAGTGTCCTTTTTTACTTCTAACCCTTAGACACTTGGGGGAAGGGGAACCTCAGCCTTCCTACACATACTCACTAGTGTACACACACACACACACACACACACACACACACACACACACACTGGTAAAAAGGTTTTTATGAGCCAGATGGTCTCTAACCAGGAAGTTCAGGTGCCATTAATTTTCTTGCAGCTTCTCTCCACTGCTCTCCCTCACCCCACTCAAGCACATTGCTGCGCCCCATGTCTCTGGAGGCTGGCGGAAGTGCTGACTGGGAGTGGTTTGTTCTTGGCCTCAGTCTGAGGACATCCTGTGCAGCTGAGAGGGTGGTGCTGCCCTCTGTGTAACGAACAGGATGGGAAGTGACTAGGGTGAGGACACAGATGTAACTGGGTCAATAATGCTCAGAAAGGGAAGGCTCAAACTTCAACAGAAATTAGAAGCCATTCACTGGCTGCCAAGACCTACCTAACACACACACATCCCAGGATCCACACAGCCTTCCAGCACTTGCCTTTGCCACTGCTTCCAGAACATCTGGAAGAGTGGAGGCCTGAAATTGGGGTCTATAGAAAGGTGTGATTCTGCATTTTAGTGTCTAGAACCTAGATTGCCATTGTCCTGATGATTATGGATAATAATGATTAAAGTGATGTTGTAAAATCACTGTACAGAGCTGGTTGTGGAGGCACACATCTGTGATCTCAGCACTTAGGAGGCTGAGGCAGGAGAATCATGAGTCTGAGGCCTGCCTGCCGGCAGCTTGGCAAGATAAAGAAATTTTTTTTTTTCTGAGACAGGGTTTCTCTGTGTAGCCCTGGCTATCCTGGAACTCAACTCTATAAACTAGGATGGCCTCAAAGTCAATGATCTGCCTGCCTCTGCCTCTGAGTGCTGAGATAAAAGGTGCCACTACCATTAGGCTTAAATTAAAACAAATTTTTTTTCAAGGGCTAGCAGGGCTGGAGCAATGGCTCAGTGGTTAAGAGCATTTGCTGCTCTTTCAGAGGGTCTAAGTTTGATTCCCAGCACCCATGTCAGGTGGCTCCTCAGACACTTGCACACATGTGGCAGATACATACAAGCATGCACATAAATAGAAAAACAATTTATTCTTAAAGGAGCTAGTGAGTTAACTCTGTTGTAGGACATTTCAAACCTTACAAATCTATCTTCCAACCCTCTAGGGGAGTTCTATATGGTTGTTGCTTCTGCCTGCCCCTCCGAACTCTAGCAAGGGAAAATAACTCTGTTACAGCTGCCCACAACACCCCCAGAACTTTGCCCCACCTACTTTTCTGGGGTGCTTCCCCTCCAGATGTTTTGGAAAGGGACCATTCATTGTGCCTTCTTTATCTTTATACCTACAGTATGGTAATCCTCAAACAAAACAGGCATTCGTGAAACGATCACTGTGCATCCCCTGCCCAGGCATTGATGGTTTGGGTTTGCTCTGCCCTCACTCATCCTCTTTCTTTTTTTCTTTAAAACAAAAAAGTCTCACTGAGTAGCCCTGGGCAGCCTAAAGCTCACAGGAGCTCACCAAGCTGCCCTCAAATTCACTGAGATCTTCCTGTCTCTGCCATCATGCCCAGCTTATTTTCATTTCATTCCATACCCTCCATCCCAAGATCCTTTCTAGCCCATGTCTGGTCATATTCTAAAAATATTTTATTTGGGAATAAATTCAAATTTCTAAAACATTGCAATACTTAAAACAGTCTAAGAGACACCTCATAAACTTTTCCATAGTTAGTTTCTGTTAACAGAGTTAACATTGAGTTTACACATTTGGTTCACACTTTGCAGATGTGGGGATAAAAATATAAATAAATCCACAAATATATACACTTGCATAAGCATGTATATACATTTGATGAATGTGTTATATTTATGCTGTGTGTATATACACATATATCCAATGCATATACACTCTATATGCATTTTATGTGTATCCTACATGCACACACAAATACATACACATTTTGTAAAGATTTATTTATTATATATACAATGTTCTGCCTGCATGAACACCTGCATGTCAGAAGAGGGCACCAGATGTCATTATTATGGATTGTTAAGTTAGCCACTAAGTGGTTGCTGGGAATTGAACTCAGAATCTGGAGGAGCAGCCAGTGCTCTTAACCTCTGAGCCTTCTCTCTAGCACCCTCCCCCCGACCACACACACACAATTTTTGGAAACACTTGAGAGTCAGTTGTATATACTATGGTCCTTTACCCCTATTCTTCTATGTGTGTTTCTTTTTAAAGATATTTACTTTTGTTATTTTAAAGATGATGTATACATGTCTATGCATGCTTGTGAATGCAGGTACTCACAGAAGCCAGAGTTGTCAGAAGCCCCTGGGGCTAGAGTTACAGGCAACCAAACTTGGGTCCTCTGAAAAGCAGTATATGCTCTTAACCTCTGAGCTACCTTTCCTGTGTGTTTCTTTTTTTCTTAATTTTTTAAATTAATTATACTTTATTTACTTTGTATCCCCCCTGTAGTTCCCTCCCTCTTCCCTTCCTAGTCCCTCCCTCCTCCTTCACGAATGCCCCTCCCCAAGTCCACTGGTAGGGGAGGGTTTCTTTTTCTTCCTTCTGATCCTAGTCTGATAGGTCTCATCAGGAGTGGCTGCATTGTCTTCTTCTGTGGCCTGCTAAGGCTGCTCCCCCCACAGGGGGAGGTGATCAAAGAGCAGGCCAATCAGTTCATGTCAGAGACAGTCCCTGTTCCCATTACTATGGAACCCACTAGGAGACTGAACTGCCATGGGCTACGTCTGTGCAGGGGTCCTAGGTTATCTCCATGCATGCTACTTGGTTGGACTAGCAGTCTCAGGGAAGACCCATGTGCTCAGAACAAGGAGAGCAACAGATCCTGTGTGTTTCTTAAGGAGAGAGACATCCAGCCAGGTGCATGCCTTTAATCCCAGCACTCCAGAGGCAGAAGCAGGCAGGTCTCTGTCTCTGTGAGTTCAGGCCAGCTGGATTACAAAATGAGTCTATGACAGCAAAGACAAGCCCTGTCCCCCCCCCACAAAAAAAAGAATAGAGATGCTGGATAGTAGTGTCACACTCCTTTAATCGCAGAGGCAGGTGAAGCTCTGAGTTTAACAGTCTGGTCTACAGAGGAAGTTCCAAAGTTCCAGGCCAACCAGGGCTACACAGAGAAACCCTGTCTCAAAACAGACACACACACACACACACACACACACACAATAGAGATTTTACTTTACATAGCCATCCTTATGTAAATATTAATTTTCCAAGTGTAATGCCTACAATACTCTAATGTATTGTACCTATTGCAGTTTCTTCAGTTGACATGTGAGTCTTTTTTAGAACACTTTCCCTTCCAGTTACAGGGGTTAGGCTATGAATTTAGTGATTCTTTTTAACTTTCCTCAATGTGGAGCATAATTGATAGCATGCGTATTTTCTGTCTTTTATTTCAAAAGGGGAGAGGAAATTTCTCTTGAAGATTATACTTGTCTCCCACTGACATTTTGAGCATGTGGAACATTAGAAGAATGTGTCTTTGCTTGGCATTTATTTGTTCTCTATCTGTTTCATCAGTGATCGCAATATTTTTTTTCTTATTCCTTCCTTTTTGTTTGTTTGTTTTTCAGACCATATCTCACTCTGTGACTGTCCTGAAACTCACTACATAGCTGCAACTGGCCTTGAACTCAAGGCAGTCCTCTTCTAAGCCTCCAAAGTGTTGATAATGCAAGTGTGAGCCACCATGTCTAGCCAATGATGTCAGTTTTGATTACCAGTCAAATTAGTAGGGGCTGAAGAGATGGTCACTCTTATAGAAGAACCAGGTTCAGTTCTCAGCACCCACACTGGGTGACTCACAGCTGTGTGTAAGTAACTCCAGTTCCAGAGGATCTGACACCTTTGGCTTCTGTTGGCACCAACACTCACATGAACAAAACCATATCCAGATGATACATAAATAGAGACATAATTTAAAATATAAATAAGTTTTGTTCTGTTTTGCTTTTTGAGACAGGGTTTCTCTGTGTAGCCCTGACTATCCTGGACTCACTTAGTAGACCAGTCAGGTCTTTGAACTCACAGAGATTTGCCTGCCTCTGTCTCCCCAAGTGCTGGGATTATAAGTGTGCACCACCACACCTTGCTAAAAATAAGTTGTTTTTTTGTTTTTGTTTTTTTTTTTTTTAAGTAGGGCACAATCTCTCTACTGTTTATCTACATTTTCCTTCCTTTGCACATAATAACGATTTGTGGGAGTTACTTTAAATCCAGGCAGCTATCTTGCTTCTCATGATTCCCACCTGGGCTTAGCTTACATTGATACAGTTCTTGTCCAGTCTTTTCTTTTATCTTTGCAAAATAATGTGTTTCTAACTTCCACACTCTGTCTGTAGTTACCACTAGGCCTTTGTACTCTAGCCAGTTTGGACCAGCTTTGGATCACCAGTGCCTGGAGTTTTCCAGTGTCGTGTTCATCCTCTAGCCTGGGGAGTAGACATAAATTGCAGTGTACAACTCTAGAGGTGCCATTCACTCACACAGCAGCTGTTTGCTACAGCAGCAGCGGGTCTAGATTCCTAAGGACTTTCCCCACATGTCAATTAATCATTCTCCCTTGCTTGTTCTCCAGGCTTTTTGCAGACCCCTATTGTCACTCTTGCAGTACTACTATACTGTAAATGCCTTCCTATCTCTCTGCCTGTCTCCTTGGACTGTAAGTTTCATAATGGTAAAGGTTTTCCTCCCTTGTCTTGTGTTTATCCATAGAAGCTAGTAGTACCTAGTTCAGAGTGTATGCTCAGTGAATGTCTTATATGTTTGTATGCATACATGCTGATATAAGTTCAGATTTATGCAAGACTTAAAATAGTATACAGGACATCTCATAACCTTTTCATACTCACTATTAACAGTTAGTCTCATTGCCTTTTTGTATATGTGTGTGTGGTATGCACAGCATGAAAGCAGGTGCACTAGTGCCACTGTGTGCATGTGGAGGAAAGAGGACAATTTTCAGTTCTCTTCTTATACCATGGAGTCTGAGAACTGAACTCAGATTGCCATATTTTTACTTAATGTGCCACCATATATATATACATATATATGTATAGATAGATAGATAGATAGATAGATAGATAGATAGATAGATAGATGTTGGGGAACAGATAGGGAGTGTATCGCTGTCAGAAGACAAAGTCCAGAAGGGCACCAGAGACAGTTGATTCATCTTTGTATTCTCTTCTCCCTTCCTCATTACGTAGTATAGAACTTTGCTCATAAGATACACTCAACAAACATTTGCTGAGTCCACATGTGTATACTGGTTGTTAGGGATACCTTCCCACCCCGTTTCTTTAGAACCTCACCAAACCACATGTAAGCAAAATCTGAGTCCTAGAGTGATGTGCCCTCTGAACTCCTGCTGTTCTGTACACCTGGATATTGCCCTGATTGAGCATGAAGCCAAGGGGATGTGGTTGTGTGTAATCAGGGTCATAAAGATGCTTGGGTGAACCTCTAAGGGAAATGGGAGGCTGACAAGGCTTCCTCTTGAAACTCTTAAGCCTTCCTAGTTGATAATCTCTGGTTTCTCCCATAGACTCACCCCTGACATCTAACCTAGATGAGCTGACTGTGGAAGCCTTTCTAGGGCTGTGCCACTTGAAAGGGATGCTATTTGTGTCAGGCTAATGTGGAAATAAAAGGCCTAGGAGGGGTCAGGGTAGCAATGCAGCCCCAAATTTGAAAAGCACAGGGCACCTCTGGGGTCCTGGTTTCAGAGTACCATTCTGGCTGGAAGAGTTCTGATGGACTCCAGATTGATGTTTTGCTGGGCAGCCCTCCCTCCTCCCATGTCTCCTCAAGCTCACTGCCATAGCAGCACATACGTCTTTGGAGAAAGCTGAGAGTTTGGTTCCCAGAAGGTACTGATGGAGAAGCTCTCCAAGGATTCATCTGAGCTCCCCAGAGGCATAGTCAGGCTTCAAGACAGCTCCAGGGAAACATTAGCAAAGTATAAACTTTATCGTTTTGTTTTTGTTTTATAGTGCTAAAAATGGAACTTTAGGAACTCATTCTTGCTTAAGCAAGTGTTTAACCACTGAGCTTTTTTTTTTTTTTAAAAAAAAGGATTTTTATGAATTATTTTTTTTGAGACAAGATTTCACTGTATAGCTCTAGCTAGCCTGCAACTTGCTATGTAGACTAGGCTGGCCTTGAACCCACAAAGATCCTCTTAAGTGCTAGGTTTAAAGTGGGTACATTACCACTCCCGGTCTTATTATTTTTGTTTGAGAAAAAGTCTCATTGTGCAGTACAGACTGGTCTTGTACTCACTGCATAGTCCAGGCTAGCCTCCAATACACAATTCTCTTTCCTCAAGCTCCTGAGTGTATGCACTGATTTTTAGTTTAATTTAGAAGTTTTTGATTTTCAGAAATTTTGTATTATGAGATGATTTTATTATTTTTATTTATCTTAATTACCATGAAGTTTGGGGGTTCCCCCTATGCCTCATCTCAATACCAGCACAGTTGGCTGAAGTAAAGAAGGAAACACCTGTGATGTTTGTGTTTCTGTAGTACTTGGCATGCAACCCGGGGCATCACACATTCAAGACAAATGCTGTGTCCCTGAGCTATACGCCCCCAGCCAGGAAACTCTGCCTTGAGACAGGCATTTTAGCCTAAATATAGACTATGCTTTAGTTTCTTATAAGATACATACCATATAAGAGCTGGGAAGTAGCTCAGTCGGTGGAGTGCTAGCCTAACATGCAGAAAGGCTTGTGTTTGATACCTAGCACCATAGAAACCAGGACTGGTGGTGCCCTGTAGTCCTAGCACTCAGGAGGTAGAAACAGAAGAATCAGAATTTCAAGGTTATCTTTAACTCTATGGTAAATTTGAAGCCAGCCTGGATTACACAAGACTGCATCTAAAAAAGCAACAATAAAAAAAACCCACACACATTCGTGTGTGGACAATACAAATTTAATTCAGTGTTTTGTTTTGTTTTGTTTTGTTTTTAAAGGAGCCAGGCATGGTGGCACTTGGGAGGCACAGGTAGGTGGATTGCTGTGAGTAAAAGGCCAGCCTGGTCTACAAAGCAAGTCTAGGACAGCCATGGCTACACAGAGAAACCCTGTCTCAAAAAAAAAAAAGAATTGAAGGAAGGAAGAAAGGAAGGAAGGAAGGAGGGAGGGAGGGAGGTAAGGAGGGAGAGAGAGAGAAAAGAGAGAGAGAGAAAAAAAAAGAGAGAAAGAAAAAAAAAGGAAGGAAGAAAGAAAGAGAGAGAAGGAAAGAAAGGAAGGAAGGAAGAAGAAAGGAAAGAAGGAGGGAGAGAGAGAAAGAAAGAAAAGAAAGAGAAACAAAAAAAAAGGAAGGAAGAAAGAAAGGAAGGAAGAAGGCCGGTTGGCCAGGTGCAGTGGTACACAGCTGTAATCCAGCTCTTGGGGAGTAAGAGATAAGTGGATTGCTTGAGTTCGAGGCCAGCCTGGTCTACAAAGTGAGTTTAGGACAGCCAAGGCTACAAGGAGAAACCTTTTCTTGAAAAGACAGAAAGAAATAAAGAAAAAAAAAAACGAGAAAGGAAGGAAGGAAGGAAGGGGTAGGGAGGAGGTGGGGTAGATCTGGGAGGAGTTAGGGGAGGAGTTTCAATGAGTTAATAAAACTACTATACTTTAAAAAAAAAACCTTGCATTTGCTATATTCCAGGTGCACTCTTTTAAATGCTTCACAATCTATTGACTCATTGCATTCTTGTAACAGTTCTTTAAAGAGGGTACAGCTGTCAGTCATCCACACTTTACTTTGCAAGAAATGGAAACACAAAGAAACAAAGTAGCATGCCAGAATTCACACAATTTGTAAGTGGTAGAATCAGAATTCCAGCCTGCAGCAACTCCGGAGTCTTGTTTTCTTTTATCTTTCTGCTCTGCTGACTAGTCATAATAGGGCAGGCAGAGGGGCAGCTGTCTCTTCTCCCTTCTCCTTTCTTCCTCAGGCACTTTGCCGTAAATCAAATGCAGAAATCCAGCGCTTCCCTCTTGTCATGGTAATGGGCGGGGTAAGAATGGGGAGGAGGCAGAAAGAATGTGAGGCCTTACTGTCTGGAAAAGTTAGCCCTGGGAGGGACTGAAGAGTATTGGTTAAAGCCTGTGCTTTTATTTTCCTACTGTGTTTAGAGAGTCCCTGCGGGTGAGAACGCTAGTCTCTTCCCTTCCCTTGGGGAATCATCTCCCAACCATGAAGAGCCAGGCCTACACTCTGCCTTTATACTTTTGTACAGAGTAGGGAAGAAAACATGTGCATCTGGGTACTGTAAGCACTATCCTGAAAGATAATAATTTGTTTGTATTAAGCAAGGACCCAGTGGTTTTATTTTATTTTGTGAATTTCAGTCTTGGGAAGTCCTGACCATGAGTAACATTTTCTTTCTTTCTTCTTTTTTTCTTCTTAGCCTACAGCACCCGGTATTCCCAGGTGGTCTCCCATCCAAGTACTAACCACGGCCGACCCTGCTTAGCTTCCGAGATCAGACGAGATTGGGTGCATTCAGGGTGGTATGGCCGTAGACCATGAGTAACATTTTCATAAGCTTATAGAGATTTCTCCAAGACAGTTCAGTCATCTTTGTGACTAGGGTGAGGGTAGCAAATCCACTATTTCTTTTCTTATCTTTAATATATTCTTTCTTCCACCTCCCCCCCCTTTTTAAGATTTATTTTATTATGTGTACAATGTTCTGTCTGCATGTACAGCTGCATACCAGAAGAGGACACCAGAACTCATGATAGCTGGTTATGAGCCACCATGTGGGTGCTGGGAACTCAACTCAGGACCTCTGGAAGAACAGCCAGTGCTCTTAACCTCTGAGCCATCTCACCAGTTCCCCAGTCCACTCTTTCAAATGCACACTCATGTTTGGCACTCTGCTAGGTGCCTGGAATATAAACATGAGTAAGAATGCTTTCATCGGGACTAAAATGCTACATGTTTGTGTATGCATGGATGACTTCTTGAAAGGGGCTGCCAGAATGTGGTAACACAGATGTTCCGTGGGAAGGTAGGGTACCAGTGTGGGAGAGAAAGATAGATGACATGATACCTACAGGCCATTTATGCTTTGGGACTTAGGCACTGTGGGCATATACATATTGCTCATGCAAGGATAAATGGTCATCAAAAAGATGAATGAAAAAGAGGGAGAGATCTGTATGTAAATATGTAGGAAAGTTGAATGTTTTGTTGTTACCTTTTATCTTCCTTCCCTCTCTCCTTTCCTTCTCTTTCTTCCCTTCTTTCTTTTTCTTCCTAGATAAAATCTCACTTTACCCCAGGCTTCTTTGGAACTCAATATTAATGTCTGGGAGTCCTTCTACCTCAGCTTTCTAAAAGGCATAGTTAAGGTACTGGGGTTGTTGACAATGGAGGAGACAAGATACAGACCGAATTAACAATTTCTCTTTCTGGCTTGAGCCAGAGTGCAGGTTTTAGCCATGACGGTTATTTTCAAGTGTTTTTTTTTGTTGTTGTTGTTGTTGTTTTTCAGATGTCTTAGGAAGGAAATGAAAGAAGAGGTATGTCTTCTAGCCAAGAATGCCAAGGCAGCTGAGACCTGCCTAAGGCAAAAAAAAAAAAGTGTCCTTTCCTTCCACATGTTTGGCCTTCTTTCCTTTTTAACAGTTATTTATTTTTATTTTGTATGAGTGTATGTGAGTGTGTATATGTGCGAGTGCACATGTGCCACAGTCTGTGTATAGGAGTTGGCTCTCTTCTTCCACCATGTGGGCACTGGCCATCCAACAGGTTGTCAAGTTTAATAGCAAGCCCTCTTAGCCACTGAGCCATCCAAGGAGCTGGAGACGTGGGTTTCTTACCCTGCCCCTCACCCCACCCTCTATAAAGGTGTGAAATGAATTTCTCAGAAGAAAACCACCCTTTGGTAAAGATTCTACACGCCTTATTGATTAGAACTTCATGACTGGAGAGTTGGGATGTTGCAGAATAGAGCCAAACAATATCATTAGCTTCCTTCAGAGCCATTCTTTGCCCTTTTGTCTATCTGGCTTAACATACACATGACTATCACGTGAAAACTTTAGGGATGTACTAACAGACCACTAGCTTTCACCAGGACAAAAGCTAAGACTATCCTCAGATAACATGAGGCCTACAGCAGAGATTACCCCCAGTTTGCTGTAACCACCTACCAGGTGTTTCCATCAATATATTGGAAGATTATGGTGTTTCTTCTGAAACTTTAAAAACCTTCACAAAATGGTGAGGTCATTTGTAGTTGTAGTGCCATGAAGGCCATATTCCTGGGCTATGATCTGTCATAAACTCTCTCTTATTCTCTTTGAAGTAAGAGCTGTTTTTGCTTCATCACAGGTACTTGCCATTCACCTTGTAAATACATACTGTCCCTTGCCCTGCCCTTGGCACAGAGAAATATTTCCCAGCAGGCTCTGGTCAGCTGGTCTCAGGCCAACACCACCTGCTTGCTCTTGCCTAAACCTGTTGAGGAATTATAGCACAGTCCTGAGAAGATGGTCAAGGGATCAGTCTCTAGTGGGATTCAGGGTCCAAAGTGCATGATTTGTTCTCTGTGCACTGTCTATCTCCTTCTGAATTATATGCAGAAAGTTTTTATTTTTGACCTGACTTTATCCCAGACACCTTTGCTGAAGTTTACCTTATGCAATGCTTCTGGGTACAGCACCGGACTAAGAACACTACATGCCTTAGATTCTGTGTAGGCTACAAAAACATGTGGTGGAGTATGCTGGCTGTGTTTTGCACAGAAGAACTGGAACCCCAGAAAGACAAACAGTACGTGGTGGTGACTGAAATGGAGATCAAGCTGTGCTTACACAGCCATATAACCCCTGGGCTGGAAAGGCATTTGTTTACACACTCTCTTCTATTGCCTCCCATAAAATGAAGTTTAATATCCTAAGCCAACCTTATTCAGGAAAGGATATGCAGTGCTAAAAAACAACAACAACAAAAAACACTCATGATGTCCCAAAGCTAACTATAAAAGCTTTTGCTATTATCTCTTGGTTGGGGTTGTTTAGGCCAAAGCTTCCCATCAAGGCCTGTAACCAAGGGTTACCCAGGAGTAACCCATTTGGGCAGAGAGGAAAGAGCCCAGCTTTCTGGGATCCAAGTCAGGGATCTACCTGTACCTGCTATCAGGGAAAGGTAAACTTATAAATGGAAATAAATACCTTAGAGCAGGTCCTGAACCTGAAAAATGGAGAGAATCACCTTCCAATTTGACATGATGGTCACAGCACTCAAGAGTGAGGGAACAGGAGGGTGGCTGCAAGTTTGAGGCCAGCCTAGGACATATAGTGAGTTCTAGGCTGGCTTGACATAGTGTGAGAATCTGTCTCAAAAAAAAAAAAAAAAAAAAAAAAAAAAACAAAGCAGAAGGGTAGAGAAATGGCTAAGTGCTTAAGATCATTTGTTTTCCCTCAAAAGACCCAGGCTTAGTTCCAAGTACCCATACGGTGACTCACAAACATCTGTAACTCCAGATCTCAAGTGCCAGGGGGTCTGATGGCTTCTTATGAGCAGCATGGGCACCAGGCACGCACATGGTATAACACCCTAACCAACATACATAGGCAAAACAACCATACACATTAATAAATTTTAAGAAATTAAAAACCAGGTGTCAGGAGTGTGATTGTCAGAACCACCATGAGCAAGCAGAACCAGGTGTCCTATGTGCAGCCCACCGAGCCCACCTTGTCCTGCTTCAAGGAGCTAGTCAGCTACTGGGAGAGGCCCACTGTAAAGACCAAGAAAATCCATTCACAGCTCCCAGATGAAGATGATAATTACAGTGACTAAGAAGATGAACAGCTGTTAGGGAGACCTAACAGCTGAAGAAGTCATGAAAATGAAAGCAGAAATAAAGGCTGCCAAAGTAGATGAAGAACCACCTCCACCTGATGGAAGAATTGTGTATCAAATACCAGATGAAAAGTGTTCAGGTTTAACAGTAAGCTCTAAAAAGAAGAAAACAAATAAAGATGCTGTAAATAAGCAGAATCCAGTTAGAAGTCACAAAACAAACAGTAGTCTCCTCTCTTCTGACAGTGATGATGAAAATGATTAAGTATAAACATTATGGACTTCATTTCCTTTGAAAGTAATGGGGTATTTTTTTAAAAATACTAGTTTTCCTCTAAAAGTAACATTTTCTACTAGTACTACAGGTTTATTACAGAAAACTTCAAAAATTATGGAAATTTTTCCTGAAAAAAAAAAAAACATCCATCAATGCCTCTTTGTCTGGCAATGCTAGACAATCACTATATAACCATTATATATACCCATCTATGGGTATGTATATCACACAGTCACTACAGAGTACAGAAACAAGGGCCTGGAAGATGGCCTCAAGGTGGTCACTGCCAAGCCTCATGACCTCAATGTAATCCCATGGACTCACACCTTGGAAGGAGAGACTCCCCTAAGCTGTCTGAAACTTTCATAGACATGAATCTATGGACAAAATAAAATTTTAAATGTAATAAATATCTAGAAATGATTTAATTTACAATATAACTAGAGAATCCGTGTACACTACAAGCAAATATCGTGCGTATTTTTGTGTGCCTGGTACCATACATGCTCCACAAGTGTTCTAACATTTAGTCTAACACAGGGGACTGGAGCATGTAGGAGTTCTTAGTATCCTAGGTAAGGGAAGGGGTCCTAGAACCAAAACCACATAGAAATTATGGGATAACTGTATATGCTCAGGGTGCGGACAAAAGAAACTTCCAGACCCTTATTTCATATTTCTTCTTCCTCCAGTGATGACCCATTCAGAGGAAGTGTTAGGACACCTCTTTTTTAGTTTGCTTTTATATCTTTGATTTTTAGTTTGCTGATGCTGGGGCTGGAGGGATGGCAAAGTGGTTAAAAGCACTGAGTGCTCTTCCAGAGGATCCAGGTTCAGTTCCCAGCACCCATATAGTCCCTAGGAGAACTCCAGTTCCAGAGGAATTGGACAACCTTCTCTGGCCTTCATGGGCACTGCATGCATGTGGTGCACCAACATACACACAGGCAAAGCACGTGCACACATATCACCAACCAATCAATGAATGAATAAATACTGAGGCTAGAGAGGAGACTGCTCTGCTAATCACCCGAGACATTTTTCCTTAATGGTTATGTCACTGACTTCTTATTGAGATCAGGAGCAAAGTAATCTGGCAAAACCTGGTTGGCTCTGCACTGGGCTTGGCTGACCAGGCATCTGCTCAGCTCCCTGACAGCAAACTCTGTCCTTGACAGTAATATTCACTAGGGCCAGCCCAGTAGTCACTTGCTATCCCTTGAGCATTGGCAGTTTCCCTCTGCCTGGAATGTGCTTCTTTCTCTGCTTTCTCAACTTCTGCTCCTCCTCTTTCACGAGCTCTAGGTAGCCCCTACTCATCTGCCATTTGAGCCTTCCAACTGCTTTACATTCAGTATATTCAGCAGAACCATATTGCTTTATTATAACCGCCAGCAGGAACAAAAATTCCTAGCAGCATTTCCTAAGTGCTGATTGTGGCAAGTGTGATTTCACTTCTGTATGATTCCACTGAAAATTCACAGGTACCCTCTGAGATGGCCATTGACATTACTCTCTCCATGTTACGAATGAGAAACTGTGGCTCTGGAGCTTAAGCAGTGTGTCCCAGGCAATGGAACTCAGATGGTAAACTGGTATCTGAACCTAGGTCTCTCTGATCCTAGAACTGTGCTCTGAACTCTCATAGGAAGCCTTTTTTCTTATTGTCCATTCAGTTCATTAAGAAATCTTCCATTTCAAAGGCAGCGGTGACACATGCCTTTAATCCCAGCACTGAGACAGACTGGATCTCTGTGACTTTGAGGCCAGCCTGGTTTACAGAGTGAATCCCAGGACAGTCAGGGCTACATGGAGAAACCCAAAATTCCATTTCTTCTGGATTTCCACCGCACC
The DNA here is from genome assembly GCF_030254825.1 of Meriones unguiculatus. Taxonomy (NCBI): domain Eukaryota; kingdom Metazoa; phylum Chordata; class Mammalia; order Rodentia; family Muridae; genus Meriones; species Meriones unguiculatus. The sequence continues at coordinate 76,376,362 of NC_083369.1, read as the reverse complement.
CTAACCTGACTTCTGTTGTACATCGCTCTGCCTCTTCTAGCCTTGCTAGAGAGATTCAGACAGCAGGACAGCCATGTTCCAGGGACAGGAGGAAGACTAACTCATCAATAATAATCCCTGTGTCTCATACTCCAGCCAGGGCTTCCCCAGTGTTCAGCTTATCACCAAATCACAGTCCAAATGCCTCTGTGATTGAAGTTGCTTTTAATAGTTCAGGGAGAAGGGATGTCTTCAATGTCCATTTTTGTGCTTGCTTGTTCAGACTGTCTGAGGGAAGATTGCCATTGAAACATCACCAAATTGCTGCTGAGACTGGACTTGGTCAGACATCATTTGCCCCCTTGTGGACGGTGCATTCCTGACTCTTTGGGGAAAGGGAGAGGAAAGGGAAATATATGCAAGGTCTGAAATTGCCCAGCAAGTATCATTGTTGACATTGTTTACAATCTTGCAAAGTCTGGGGACTGGCTACTCTGACTGGCTACACTGACCAGGGACACCTTGAGAATGTCCCAGGTTTCTTTAGTCTGTGACAAGGGGGTTGGGTGACTCTGGTGATAAATCACACTTAGCAGGTGTTGGTAGCACTCTAACTACCTTTCCGAATTACATTCTTAAACACAAACCCCTGTTCTATTGATTCCCTCTTTCCTACTGCTCCTTTTTTGCTAATCCTGGCCACCAAGCCAACCTGAAGCAAATCCCCTGACTATTGTTGCAACCTTATCCCTAGCACTCTCAGCCTTCTGTCTCAACCCATGTCTTAAGATACACTGCCTTCTGCCTTCGTGTTAGTCATCCAACTCTCTACTTTGAATTCCAAGCTCTCACTGTCTACCGGGAGTGAAGGTTCAAGGTCCCAACCTACCTGTCAGACAACAAATGCTGCCTGGCTGCCTGCTGCATCCAAAGCACTGTTTGGAAGTTTGTTCCAGTCAAAAAGGTGTAATCACAATGACTATCCTGCTTTTATTTATTTTTAAATTTAAAAAAAAAATTTGGTGTTTTGTTTGTGAATTTTTTGTTGTTGTTTTGTTCGTTTCTTTGTTGTTTTTGTCAACTCAAAAGCTAGAGTAAGCTGAAAAGATGGGACATCTGTTGAGAAAATGCCCTTGCCAGATTGGCCCGAGGGCGAGTTTGTGTGGACGTTTTCTTGACTGACATGAAGGACTCAGCCCACTGTGGGCAGTCCTACCCCTGGGCAGGTGGTCCTGTGTTGTATTTTTAAAATACTCAGCTGAGATAGCCATGGAAAGCAAGCCAAGAAGCAGTATTTCTTCATAGTTACTGCTTAGGTTCCTGCCTCCAGGTTTCTGCCCAGCTTGACAAGGTTCCTGCCTTGGCTTCCCTCAATGATGGCCTGTGATAGGGATATGTAAGCCAAATAAACCTTGTCCTTCCCAGTTGCTTTTGATCATGTTTTTTTGTTTGTTTGTTTGTTTCACAGCAATAGAAAGCAAACTAAAACTGCTACCTACTGTCTTCAAGGGATACAGTATGCACTTCATACATGCTATGTCCATTAATCTTCAGGACAACTCTGTCTTTAGCTTTCCTGAGAGTACTGAGGCAATATATAACAACCAGGACTTAACTTATCCCTGGGGCCCTTTGAATCCACACTCTTGGCCTTTTCCACCATTGCCACATTCACTTACTTACTCCATCAGATAATTTTTTCTAGAACCTTCTCTGTGTAATGGCTACTGTTCTTTTTAAAAATGTTTTATTAGCCCATATGACATAATGATAGGTTTCATTATGACATTTTCATACATATGTATAATGTATTTTAATTATATTTACCCCCATTACCCTCTCATCTCCCTTCTATCTTTTTTCCAAACTACCCCATCCCCTTCTACTTTCCTCTCCCTCTGTCTTTGGTGCTAGCTACTGTTCATTATGAACAAATCAGGCATGTCTCTGGTCTCCACTTTGCTTCATGTAACTGTATTCTCCTAGTTTTTACTGGTCTGCTTGTCCCAACTCTCACAATTTGTAGTAAGTTTTTATTTCAACTAGCTAGCCAAATCCATCTCTTCTCCTCATTCCCACCATCTTTTCCTTCCTTCCCTTTTTCCTTGATTACAGAAACACAAACTGAGAGCCTACTATATGTAGGGATGGTACTAGGCACAGTTAGAAATTGTGTCTAATGGCACTTGCGATTCCCAGCACTTTGGGCCATCCTGCCTCTGCACCATCACCCATGTAGCACCTTGAATCCCCCCATTGTCTTCTTAATGCTCCTGTGCCAAACTTCAAGCCAGTTACCAGGGCCCATCTCAAATCTTACCTTCATGGCGGACAGTCTCCATTGGCCCCTGCCACAGTCATTCTTCCCTTCTCTGAAGTCATTGAACACGTTTGGGAAACTCAAGTGTCAGAACAATGCATTTAGCACACATTTAGTGTTCTCTAGCCATAACGCTCCCATCTATACATGGATCTTAGCACTTGACCTAAGAAACATTTACTGTTTATTATGGATTTCAATGGAGGGAAAAATGTCAAACCTTTATAAAGGCTCTTTCAGTTAACAAAGAACCATCATAGCTGTTTTATCATTTGATTGTCACAAAAGCCTATTCCTTTTCATCTTTCAGCTAGAAAATTGTACTTCAAATGACTTCCTGAATACACTGTCATTGGGGAGAGTGAAGGGAAACGGCAGATCATCTGACTGCTGTCTTCTTTAATGAGACCCGCTACTATCCCAGACTCTAAGATACACAGGCTGAAAATGAGGTTTGGAGAAGGGATATGATGTGCCCAAGGGCACACAACTTACTGTGCCTGGGGGGGTTTTCAGACTCAGTCTCTTGCTGTTCTCATTTTCCCTGGGCTGTCTTCCAGAAGGCAAGAATCGTGTTTTATCAGGAGTTCTACATTAAAGCTGGGACTCAGGGGGAAAAAATTGTTTTAAATCCATGAATTCCCCTGCACGTGGTTTTGCTTTGCACAAACCGTTGCCCTCTAAGGTGGATTACACTGACCCCCAGCTGGTCAGTAAGGCTCCAAGGGGCAATTGAAGCCATTTAGGCATCATCTTAGGTGTCTTTTTAAAAATCATCTTGAGGTGCTATGTCATTGAGACCCTGAAAGTCTACTTTAGGAACTTCTACAGCAAGTCCAGGTCTGACAAGCATTTTTTGGACATACGCCATTGAAGAGAATACTAGGTATGCTATTGTTGAAGAGCTAAGGCTTGCTTAACACATCCCACACACTTAGAAGACTAGCCAGCACATGCCCAAATTCTATACTATGCTGCCAATGACGTCTTTGGTTTTTTTTTTTTTTTTTTTTTTTTTTTTTGAGGGCTCAGGCCAGCAAGCGATTGGCTGGAGCGACGTTGAGAAGGCTCCTTGGAGGAGGTGTGTCTGAGTTCAATCATTGGCTTGCAGCCCGCGTGGTGAACAGGCTTATTGAAGAAGCAGCGCACCCTCTGCAGGCAACTTCTGGAAGGGCGGCTAGAAATCGGCCCGGAGGTGGCTGAAAGGAAGTGGAAAAGATAAGTAAAGCTACTGTTCCTAGGGCTGCACCACGCTGTGCTGTCGCCACTTCCTACACTTCTCTTTTCAGTCAGGCCACCCGGCTTCCAAAACCCCATTAGGCCCATAGCGCTAAAGATTTCCTCTCGGGGCATTCCCAGACTTCTTCCCTATTCATTCTTGGTTCTGGGCGTGGCGAGCAGGGGCCTTGCCTTCCTGTACTCACCACTCTCTGAGCGGCGGCGATTGCTGTCGCCACCGTGCTGAAAACACCCAGGCAAACTTTCCCAGACATCTGAAGAAGCCAGAGGCTACTGAAGGAACACTTAAGCATTTTTTAAAACCCGACTTCTGGTAAAATACTTACTCTTTTAATCCTCACCACAGTGCTGCAGGTGCCATTCTTCAGGCCATTTTACAGCAGAACAAACTGAAATGCTCAGAGTTGTGTCTTGCCCAGTCTCAAGTCTGGAAAGGGGAAGGACCACTGCACAAGCACCTCTCCGTAGGCAATTCTGATGTGTATTCGATCAGTACCTTGTTGTGCCCGATTCGTGAGACCCCCAAAAGACTTCCAGGAGTCAAATCCATTAGAAAACACATGGGGATCTTTTTATTAGAAGCTAGAGCTTGGACTCACACCCTCACCAACCCAGCTGTTGAGAGTAGAGCCCCGTGCTCAGGTTAAGTGGTTAATTTAAAGATCCCAAGCCCCTCCCAGGGTGCCCAAAGCAGGGGAATTCCAGCCTGGCAAGTGTCTATTGGTTGAAACAAAAAAATGGGATGTTGCATTTTAAACTAATCGGCTGTAGGAATGCCCCCAAAACCATTAACAGTCTGGCTTCCCTTGTTTGGCTGTCCTAGGGAAGGGGAGCATCTGGGCAGATTTTCCAGAAACTGTATCTACAGTGAGCATAAAAGAATGCAGTAAGGCTGGTTCCTCCCCACATGTGGCTGGACACATCTCCACCTGTCTGACCTTTGTTCAGGCTTGTGCTTTAAACCTTAATCCAATAACCCCAAAAAACCTAATTTTTAATTCTTCAGTCTCTCATTCCCCCCTTCCCATGATCATTTGAAGACCCAATCATGGGTCTTCCAGATATAACCCCTGGTGTCCTCCAGATTTACCTTCCATACTGTAATCAGAGTACCATTAACTGTATGGCTCCCAAACGTACCTTCATGAAAGCCATCAAGCAATTTAAAATATAAGTCCCAAAGGTAAAAATCAAAATGAGTAGGGGTCCCATCAGGGTGGATATAAAGGTAGTAAGCCAAGGAGAACTATTATACCAGGATTTAAATCATCCTCTGGAATTCTATCTCTCTTTTCAGCATCTCTCCTGGCTTTTTGTTATTTTTGCTAAGGATTTCCTAATCATTCCTGAGTGGTTTACATAAAAACAACATTTCTCTCTAAGGGCTACACACAGCCTGCCCTGCTGTAAAAACAACAGATCCAAGCCCCTTCTGTTTTGCAACACTACTTCTGCCAGGGAATCAACATTCTTTTCTAAATGGGTGATTAAGTTCTCAAGGCATTGAATATCTTTACCAATATCTGCTTTTAAGCTATTGTAATTCTGGCTTTGTACATCCAGTGCTATAATACCAGTTTTTGCTCCAGCTAAGCAGGTCTCCAAGGTAATAGCTAATGTCAGGAAGCCCCTTTTGGCTTAGTATTTCAGCTTGTTAGATAGGATAAAGGCTGATGAATCTCTCTCTTCTGTAATTTCTTCAGGCTGACATTGGGGAGGAGATATTGGGGACCCAAGAAGGCTGAGAGGCTAGTCAAAAGCTAGGCAATGGGGCACTTTCTTTTTTTTATCTTTTAATTAAATTGACGGGGCGCTTTCTAATTAGCGATCCAGTTGAAGAGACATGGAGCTATCACATCAGCTGTCCTGGATTACTTCAGCTTTCAGCAAGGTGGCTGGACATGTCTGCACCTGTCTGGCCTTTTTTTAGGCTTATGCTTTAAACTTTAAACCAATAACTCAAAAAAAAAAAAAGCCAAACACCTAATTTTTAATTCTTTGATTCTTCTCAACCCCAAAAAGCCCATGTTTCTTGGTTTCTAAGTCCTGGTCATTTTCTAGACATCACGCCATGCAGTGGCTGGCCTTCTTGAAGTACAAATCTGTGTGTTGGTTAGGGTGTGTTGTTGTTGTTTGTTTGTTTTTCAGTCAATTTGACACAGGCTAGTATCATTGAAGAACTCTCAATTGAGAAAACGCCCTCATCAGATTGGCCTTGTACAAAAGCCTGTGGGGCATTTTTTTTTAAATTGATGATTGATGTGAAAGGACTTAGCTCACCAAGGGTGCTGCCATCCCTGGGTGGGTAGTCCTAGGGTGTATTAAGAAAGCAAACTGAGCTAGCCATAAGCAGTAATGCAGTAAGGGTTCCTCTACAGCTTCTACATCAGTTTCCGCCTCCAAGTTCCTGCCTTGAGTTTCTACCCCGACTTCCTTTCACAATGGGCTAAAACTGTAAACTGAAATAAACACTTTCCTTCCAAACGTTTTGTTTGTTTGTTTTTGCTTTTTGCTTTTTCAAAATGAGGTTTCACTGTGTAGCATTGGCTGTCCTGGACTCGCTTTGTAGACCAGGCTGGCCTCAAACTCACAGAGAGCCACATGCTTCTGCCTCCCCAAGTGCTGGGATTACAAACATGCACCACTGTGCCTATCTTGTTTTGTTGTTGTTGTTGTTGTTTGTTTTGTTGTCATGGTGCAAACCTAACAAATACAATTTGCTTTTGGTGTTTTCAGCTGTGGGTTTTATATATAGATATGTTACTGGCTGCCTCAGTTTCCCCATCCAGAAACTGCATTGTAAGGGGGGGTAGTTAAATAGGGGAAGCCAAATACATTTAGAGGAAGGTCTACCCTAGAGCAAAAGCTGAAGAAATGACAAGGAGCATATTGTGAAAGGGAACAGCCTACGAGCAAAAGAGACCCCCACAGGCTTTTTAAGCAGGCCAGAGCCTTATATCCATTCTAAGTTTTCATCTGCTTTCTGAGGATGGACTCAAGAGTACGGCACTTAGGCTCAGGCCCAGGAACATGCCCAGTCTAATAAGCCCTAGTTAGTTACATGGATGTGCAGTTGGTACAGCTCTAATGGCAGTATCCTTAGGTGCTCCAATAATATGATTGCTCTTCTCCCCTTGGAGTGGCTTGAATCATCTTGTGGGACAGCCAGTGTTGATTATTGTAGCCATTGCAGCCAGCATATGTTCAGAGGGTGGTAAAATCATTTGAAGTGGAGTCATCTGTGGTTTACTCAAGGTATGGGGAGGAGATTGTCTTAGGTCTCTGCCTCTCATATTATCTGACTTGCAAAATGTATTGAAAACACAGAAACCATGCTCTGTCCAAACTCCTAATGTATCCAGATATTGTCTCTAAGCACTATACTTAAAAATAATAGATACCTTCATGGAGACCAAGCTGGCCATCAGCTACATCTGTGTAGGGGGCCTAGGTCTAGTCAATGCATGCTCTTTGGTTGCTGCTTCAGTCTCTTTGAAGCACCATGGTTGAGAACCATGGTTCTCAGTTAGTTGACTCTGTTGGTCTTCTGTGCAATTCTTGTCCCCAGTGGGTCGGGTGTCTCTATCCTTCCCCCAACATACAATTTGTTGCCTAATTTTGAAGCCCTTTCTTCTAGCTGGTCTGCCGTGTCTGGCCACAGTGGAAGAGGATGCACTTAGTCCAGATTCGACTTGATATGCTGGGATGGGTTGGTTGGGGGACTTGCTTTTCTGAAGAGAAGTGGAGGGGGGAAGGGAGAAGGTGGTGGGAGGATGAGACCAGGAGAAAAGGAGGTGAAGGGGCAATAATGGGGATGTAAATAGAATAAATTAAAAAAATTAAAATAGATACAAGTTAGATAGATTCTGAACGTTTCATTGTTGCAGAATTGTTACCAGGCATCAAGGGGCTGGATTCAACAAAAACTCATTCATGCCAATCAATAATCAAAGAAACAAACCCTATAGTATGTCATTCATTCATTCATTCATTCATTCATTTCTTTTTCCAAGGAGCATTTACCACACATCTACTATATATGTTAGACTCTATGTACACTGTTAGGAATGTAAAGAGGAACAACACAGAACACCTAATGGAGATAGACAAGGAGATACTCTGTTACCATACAATGAAACAATTAGAATAATTAATTAGTTGAACAAAGGTTTCTTAAATATCTATTACTTGCTACATACTGTACTTCCTAGGCACTGAGGATACAAGCATAAATGAAACAGACAGAATCCCTGCCCTCATGGAACTGACATAAATGGCTTTGGAAGTCTAGAAGAAAAATCAGGGAATAGTGGCTGGAGGAGTGCAGGAACCCTGTAAGAGGAGGTGTGGTTTGAGCTGGAACTTGAAGACCTGTGTCCTGACTGGTAAAGAGGCAGGGAAAGACATTCTGGGGAATAGACCCTGAAGGAAAGCTTATAGAAATAAGCTTTGATATTTGATATTTGATCAAATGATATTTGATCATATCATTTGATCATAAATGATATTATCCGGGCATGGCAAATGGGACCAATGAGCATGTGCACAAGTAACAGAACACACAGTGTGTGCTGCTGTCTCTCCATCCAAGGGACAGTCAGGTACTGGTGGATAAAGGCACTTGCCAGCATGTTTGATGAATGGACTCTGACCCTGGGCAGTTGAAGGAGAGAACTGGGAGAGCTAACTCATCCAAATTGTCCTCTGGTTTCTGCAGGGACACAGTGGCGTGCATGCATCCCCCATATTGGTAAATAAATAACTGTTTGTTTGTTTTTAAAGAAGAGCTACAATCAGAGCAAAGAGTCCAAAGCCAAAGCCTCAGTTTTTTCTTTTTTTTTTTTCTTTTGGATAACACCCTGGATAAAAGTGAAGGGCTCCCAGTGTCCTTTGCTCACGTGCTTTGTACTTGTTAATTGGGGCCTCACCCAATAGGCTAATCAGTCTAGGCTCAGGCTTGTATCCTCACAAGAGGTGCTTAGCATTCTAGGCTAAGACCCTTCATTTAAAAGGGAAGCCCAGGCCTCGGTGGGTAAAGGCACTTGTCATCCAAAGCCGTCTGATGAGTTCCATCCTGGGAACTTGCTCAAACACACAAATAAATTGTTCTTAAAAGCAAGTCTGTTTTGGAGAAGCTGAAGACATTTGAATAAAATAAAACTTAAATCTAGAGCTTTGAGTAGTTTGTGCAATGGTGATTCCTACATGATTCCTAACGTTGGCTAGAATAGAAAGCCACCCACATGGAGTCTGTAAGCAGTGCTTTTTATAATTAAAATTTCTATTTGGTAGCTGTCAAAAGGACTTTGTTGGTGGATACTAAAACTATCTGACTTTCATTATTTTATTTTGACAGGCTCTTCATATGTAGCATAGGCTGGCCTTGAACTCAAGATCCCCCTGACTTTTGAGTTCAGGAATTACAGGATGTACTACCACGCCTTACTGGCTTTACACATTTCAATACATTTTATGACTCACCTCTGACAGATCACCTTGAAGTTCTCCTTGAACTCTATAAGTCAGATAGCACAGAGTACATTTCTTTACTTTGCTACACCTCAGTTTTATCAACTATAAAATGGAGCAAATAAAAACACCTACATAGCAGGGAGGGCTGGTAAATTGAATTCATGGAAATGGTGCTTAGCACAACACCTGACATTGGAGAGGTCAAAATAATAGAATGCCTGGTATGTAGTAATAGCAATTATTTCATTACCAGAAGCACATTTTCTTACTTCAATCTGTTTTGTTCTCTAAACTCTGTAAAGGGCTATAGCCCCATTTAAGAAATGAGCTGGGTGTGCTGGTATATGCCAATTACCCCCCCCCACAGCTCTGAGGAGGCTAAGGCAGTATAATCACAAAGATTGTCAGTTCCATATTAACCTACATGGCTAGGCACATGGCTAGACCCTGTCTCAATCAAACAACTAATCAATCAATTGATTCACCTTCCTGGAAAAAAGTTGCTTTCTTAGCTGTTAAACACAGATACACACACACACACTCACAGGCACACACACACACAAATGCACGCATGCATGAAAGCGCATAATTCCAATTTTCTTGATGGAAAAACTGATGGAATGTGACATGACTCAAGACAGACATGGGGCTGAAGTAGGTTTATAATTTCCATGGCCAATTGTCTAATTGGCAAGCGGGGTGCTTTTACCCGTAAACCCAAGTGCTTTTATCCCCTGACCTTCATTTCTAGAGTGAAGCTATTTACTAAAAAAGCATTCTTAAACTTTATTTTAAAAACATATTTTGCCGTGTTGAACATTGAACCTTGCCCTTGGGCTGGCAGGGTAAGCATTCTACCCACTGAGCTACAATCCCACCACTTACAGCTTTACAGCTCACTTTTTACTATGAATGGACTCTTGAACCCTGAGCTTCCTTGCAAAAGTGAAAGGAGATTATTGCCTTTGTAGGTCTCAGGGGGTTGGCTCTTCTCAGCAGTTTCTTTCTCTGGGGAGTGAAATCACAGGATTGGGCAATCAGGTGAGGGCCTCACAGATTCCTTGAAATACTGTGAGAGCAAAGGGAGCTACAAGGGCCCTCGTGATTGCACAGGCTTGTCTGGCTGAGTAGCACAGACTGCTTGGGGGTGGAGGGAGCACAGGCCGGATATAATTTTGGCCTTTGCTCCCTTTCATAATCAGTGTTGTAAAATAAAACCACATGTGCCCGTTGTTCAGTCAATTCCAGGAGTGTCATTTTCTTTACAACCTTTGTCTGATTCACTTTCTATCCTGTATTTGTGGAATTTTCTAGAGACTTTTTTTATTTTTATTTTATTTTTTTAAAGTGCATACTGGGCTTGGGATGCAGTTAGAAGAATTGTTTCCTAGAGTGCACAAAAACCCTGAATTCATTTTCAATAGTACAGGAAAAGAAAAATATGCAGACAAAGGATTCATCCATTTATGCCAGCCTCCCATCAGTGACATGAGAATAAAATATATATATATATTTTTTTTATTTTTTGGTTTTTTTGAGATGGAGTCTTTCTGTGTAGTCTTGGCCATCCTAGAACTAGCTCTGTAGACCAGGCTGGTCTCAAAATTATAGAGATCCATGTGTCTCTGCCCCTCAAGCACTGGGATTAAAGGTGTGTACCACCACTGCCCAGCAAAAATAAATATCTTGATAAAGCAATTAGTAGTTATAATATTAAAAGTGTTGGGAAGCTTGGAAGTACAACCTAGTTATGTGCCTAGTATAAGTGAGACCTTGGTTCTGATCCCCAGCATATACATACATACATACACATACACACACACACACACACACACACACACACATACATATGGATAGATAGGTAAAGACAAATAAGCAACAACTATGAAAACAAAAAATTGCTCAAAATAGGTCTTTAGCATTGTTCTAAGAACTTTTTACATACTAATCTCTTTAATCTCTACATGTTTTTTGTTTTTTTTTTTTCTTCTTCTTCTTGAGTTAGGTTCTATCATTATACTTGTGTTCCGGATGGAGAAACTAAGGCAACAAAGTAGCTAGGTAAAACTTGAATATCAAGTGAAACACTGTAGCATCTGAAAAGCCCCAAGCTTCCTGAGCAGGAAGCCTAGCAGTGGTGCGTTTGACTCTGGGAGTGATCAAACAATAAGGAAGTCCCAAGCTGTCCTGGTATACTGTCCTAACGTGAAAACCCTCCATTCCTTCCAATTCCAAAGCAAGACTGGATCCAGGGTTTACGGAATATTGGCTTATGGAATTTGAGAGCCTCTTTTAAAAAGCTTCTGAAAAGTTTACCAAACCTTCAGAACAAATGCTTCTTGGGCTCCTTTCTAGAGCTTGGTAGGGACTGTGCAAAGGATGAGGACAACGCGGCCTTAGAGTCATCTCCTTGGCCTGTGAAGCTAACATGTCTCCCTTCTCTGCAGCCAGCCACTGGTGCTTGCTCAGACAGAAGGGCTTTCTTTTCACTCCTGAACATTGGGCCCTTGGAAATTGACCTCTCAAGAGCTATTTAGAAGAGTCTTTGATTTGAGTATGTCCATTCTAGGAGTTAATATAAGAGGCAGTGAAAAAAAAAATTAATGTGATCAGGTTTTAAATCTCACAGTGCTCAATCCCTGGCAAATGGCTTAAAGGAATGGAATCCTCATCTCCAACCCCAGGACTGCCTTCCATTGCCCATCTGTTGACAGTCATAGGGAAAACCACAGATTAATAGGTTCCTTTAATTCAACTCAGTTTTGTCTCCAAAAGGGTCCCAAAAGGGTGAAAGCAGTCACCCAATTTGTCACTTACCAGTGTTTATATCTGTTGCTGGAATACTTCAGGCTCTTTCCAGGGTTTGGCTAAGAAGGACACCATGCCTCTGACCTATATTCCCCTACACATAAAGCCCAAAATGTCAAAATGATAGGAAGGCGCCCCCAAACATTTAAAGTGTAACACAAGGCATCCCCAAATTGCAGCATCCAGTATTTGTTGTTTAAATAAATTTCAACCTGCATACAGAAGTGCACATTACACATAATAGGACAAGGCTTTGAAAAGACAGATGTTAATTATTTGGAGGTAAATCGGAGCACCTCTGACCAACAACCCTGAGATGGAATTTGGTGGCTCTGCTTCTTGGTCCTGAAATTGATGTAAATCTTCACATTTGTAGTTTTGCTTGCCAGCACCAACCCACCCACACAGTAACAGACTGCTGTGAGCCAGAAACAACGCAGTTACAATTGTGTAAGATATTTTCAAATCACCTAATTAAAGTTTTTTCATTGCTTTTGCATTTTCTGTAAAAATGGTGGAGCTGGAGGATGTCTAAACTGAAAGGGAGAAGTTTGTCTTTTCCCCAGACTCTTTTTTTTTAATTTATTTTATCAGTTACATTTTATTAACTCTGTATCCCAGCCGTGTCCCAATCCCTCATTCCCTCCCAGTCCCTCCCTCCCTCCCTCATCTCCACCGTGCCCCTTTCCAAGTCCACTGATAGGGGGGACCTCCTCCCCATTCATCTGATCCTGTTTTATCAGGTATCTTCAGGACTGGCTGCAAAGCCCTCCTCTGTGGCCTAACAGGACTGCTCCTCCCTTCGGGGGTGGGGAGACCAAAGAGCCAGTCATTGCGTTCCTGTTAGAAATAGTCCTTGTTCCCCTCACTTTGGGAAACCAATTGGTTACTGAGCTACCACAGGCTACATCTCTTTCTTTAATGGGTGACAAACTAAGGCTCTGATGTTAGAAATGGCTTGGGAATTTACCCCCTGGTTGCTCAGTGATCATGGCTAAAAACCCAAAGGAAAGTGTTTGGGGGTGTAAATAAAAGGCCACACTTAGGAAACCTTACCTAGAGTCTAGCAGCTACCTCTTCCTTGCCCTTTTGCCTCTGACAACATCTGTGAGTCTTGGCTGTGGCCAACAAATAAATAAATAAATAAATAAATAAATAAATAAATAAATAAGATGACATTTTAAAATCCAACTGGTGAGAATATGGTTCTGATAAATCAGCTACTGTTGTAACAATAAGCATCAGTTTGGAAAGGATAGATATACCAGAACATGCCAATAATGGTGACTTTTGAGGAGGCGGCTAGGCATGGAAGAGGCAGATGCAGAGATCTTTACTGTCTATTTTATACCTTTTCTTTATGACTTAGGTTTGGTTATGATGCATAGACAGTAACTATATAAAAAAAAAAACTAAGAAGCAACTTACAAACACCATATCCACAAATATCAAAGGAGAAATAGAATGCACCCTAGTAACACTATTCCCTCAAAAACCATTACACAGTACATCACTATTTTGAATATATTTTTTTATTTCAAAGGATCCGTAACAGCAGAGAAGACCGAATTAATTGGGGAAGAACCAGCAATGGTCCTTGTTTACAAGAACTCACTTTGCAGTTTAGGTTTTAAAAATACTTTTGAATTAATGAACCCCTAGTCTAGCACATCTGCATCTCTTTTAATACAAAATGATGGCTTAAATGACTTACCCTCCACCACAGCTGCTCATCATCTGGGGAGGGACCTCTGTTTCTTTTCTCGGAGGTCTGGAGCACCCGCAGCACACTGCTTTCAGAGACTGAGTGGAGAGGCCCTCTGGAATAGGAAGCACACTGTGCAGGAGCTGGCCTGAATTCTGGCTCTCTCACCTGGAATCAGGCTCCACAGATCCTGTTAAGCATTGAATAGTAACAATACAACAGGATAAATTAGGATGTTTCTAAGATGGTGTACTATCAACGGTTGCGTGAGCATAATGGATGTAATGACTTCTATAGCTCTGTCCTGCAGAGAGAGATTAAAATCACTTTGTCTTTAAATTAAATGTGAAAAATCATTGAGCAACAAGACTAGCAAGAACAGAAACCACCACCTCATCTGTGTCAGCCATCCAATGACAGGAGGCACACCTCTTGCTTTCTGATCATCAATGCTCAGTCCTATGTTTATTTTAATAGCTGGCAGTTTAGTGAGTACACATCTAGTGTAATAACTGTAAAGGGGGCTTGGGTCCTCTTACATTGGGTTTGAAACCCTAAGTGCAGAGCCTCTCATTTCCTTTCAGGAACAAAATCTATAACTGAAAGGCCTGGGCTAAAATTTATATCAATGCCACACAATACGGTACGTCGTTTTTTGTTTTTTTTTTAAGTGGGCTCGAATTTATTCATAGATAACTGCTGTACTTTGTTCAATAGAAATGGGTGCTAAATGGCAAAATAAAACCTCACATTAGGGTGTTGATTAGGTGTCATGCATGATACATACTACTCAACAGGGTTCTTCATCCTCAGAACACCCCCAGGAAATATGGCTACCATCACGAAGTTACAATTTCACCAGTGAGTTAACTGAGGCTCTGGGAAATTAACTGATTTGCCTGAGGTCATACAGTATGAAAATCTGGGTTCTTCTTCATAGAACTCTGGAGGCTCAACTGCCCCCTGACGATCACAGGTGTTATGCGGGGAGTGCTTATTACATCTGTCCTGTGTCATCTGGTTCACATAAACAATTTAGCCTTTACAACTACCCACTGCACAGGCATCTTTCATTAGCTTTATCTTATGCATATGAAAAATGGAGGCTTAGAGAAATTAAGAAACTTGTTGAAAAAAATCAGAGTCCAAATTTTAGTCCAGGCCCCTGATACCAAAACAGCATTGCTTTTAAAATACTTCCTTCCAGAGACATCTCAGATGATGCTCTTTTTTATCTTTGCCTGAACAAAGAACAGACTACCAAAGATGAATGAATTGAAGCAAAGCAACACCGAGTGGCAGCTTCACACAGGAGAGAATGCTGTCGCCTCCTTGTCAATACAGAACTCTTAACTAAGCTATCCTATGATTCAGGGGCTTGGCAGTAGGCACACAGCATCTCCCAGACATTATGAATAGGTCCCATTACTTGTCTGGGAACAGCCTTAACACACACCAGTGAACTGGATGTTTCCAAACCTTATCTGTGTGATCACCCATCTTATTTCTTATACATGTTGATACAGGTGGGATACTTTATTCTTCATATAAATCTCATGGCAAAATCCACTGGATTTCTGAGCCCTACTGATACAGCTTCTGGAAGTATATATGCTCCCATGGACCCTAAATAAAAGCTATCCAACAGAAACAGGAACATTCTCTACTAACGGCTACAAGCATGTCAGACAAGATGCAGCTGCTGTTTCTCCTTTGTAAAAGGAGTTCTGAGGTTGTGGCTGTCATCCAGCACTCTCCATAATCTTGAACAGCATTGCAATCTCAGCACTACAGAGCAGTGCCAGCCCTAATCCTCTGCTTTGAATGAGATTAAATAAAAATGGCTTGAGCCAGGTGAAGATTAAAGAAGGCAATTGGATGAAAACTGAGAACTATGACTACCTTATATTTTTAAAAAATTAAATGAGGTGATAGTCATGTAACAGCCATTTGAAAGCCAACAACTTGGCTTATCGTTCCTATTTAAAAAGGAATGGGAAACCAGGTACAGGATACCTGAGCTCAAGCAGCTAGGAAAGGCTACAGGTAACAGACAAAAATTGAGATACACAGCTCCTAAATTTTATTTTGCTAGTGAATTGACCACACACATCCAAGCTATCCCTTGAAAAATGGATTGCGGACAATTTGTTCTAAAAGTTTTTTTTTTTTTTTTTTAGCCAGGCAGCGGTGGCACATCAATCCCAGCACTCTAGAGGCAGGTACCTCTCCAGAGTTTCAGGCCTACAGAGTGAGTTCCAGGACAGCCAGGGCTGTTATAGACAAACCCGGTTAAAAAAGAAATTGCTAGACCCAATTCTAGTACTGACCCACAAATTTTTATATGGAAACGAACAACAAACAACTGTTTTTAGATATTTTTATTTCTTCAATTTGTATTATCAGGAGTGACTGAAATAAAAAATATAATTGAGTCCCATCATTATTGTCATTATGGAAATGGCTTTAAGAGAAAACTGGTCTGGTGAGTATTATTGCTTCCCATTTTCAACTGGTCAATAGATGCCACTGATAAAACAGACAGGCCCAAAGAGTCTGTCCAGAATGCTCAAGATATGGTGTATTATACAACATGCCTGTTCTCAGGGAGAACACCTAGAACATAATTATGTGTACTTCTTGATCTCGTCATACAAGACAAGCACAAAGGCACCACCCATGCCTCTGAGAACATTGGACCATGCACCCTTGAAAAAAGCCTTGCCGCCTTCATCACGAGCAATCTTCCTCCAGCAGTCAAGCGTGCCTGTATACATGATATCCGCTGCAAAGAATAAAGACATGCAGTTGATGACTAAAGGCCATAAAATGCTTCCAAATTCATAACACTAAAGAGCCACACCTTTAAAAAGCAATTTCAGTTGTTTTTTTTTTTTTTTTTTTTTTTAGCTACACTGAGGACAGAACCCTGGGCCTTGTATATGCTAGAAAAGCTCTCTATTACTGAGCTCTTCCAAGAACTTAACAGCAGTTTTAAAGCCAGCATTTACACATTAGCACAGGCAATCCTTAAGTATTCATGTGATCAGAGAACAGGGATGACATCTTATTATAATTTAAGCACCACAAATCACAGGCACTTGTGCAGTCAACTACCTGCCAATGACAGTGTTTAATGACAGTGGAGATTGAATCTAGGGTCTTGCGTATGGTGGGCTAGCAGCCTACCACTGAACTATATCTTTAGCCCTAGGCTACAGTTTTTAAAGGCAACTACCCCTTGTTTTTGTGGCCATATC
Organism: Meriones unguiculatus; assembly: GCF_030254825.1. NCBI lineage: Eukaryota > Metazoa > Chordata > Mammalia > Rodentia > Muridae > Meriones > Meriones unguiculatus. The sequence continues at coordinate 76,359,579 of NC_083369.1, read as the reverse complement.
ATTCCCCAGGCTCATGACTTTTTACCTCATGCTCAAGCAGAACTTACTTCCTTTGCGTCCTGACTGCATCATCATACGACGGCGAACTGTGTCAAAAGGATAGGAAGTCAGGCCAGCAACAGCAGTGACAGACTGAGCAATCATCCAGCTGATGAAGATGTGAGTATTCTTGGGATCTGGAAGCATTCCTGAAAGCAAGATATAAATGTTGGGATTCTGTTAGGTTGGTGCAATGATCTCTCATCCCAGCACTTGGGAAGCAGAGGCAGGCAAATTCCAGGACAGCCAGGGCTGTTACAGGAGAAACCCTGTCTTGAAAAAGTGAGCCAAAATCACACACACACAAAGCCAGCTGGCTTTATAGCTTAGTGTGATGGTTCAAGCTTAAAAATCTCAGCACTTGAGAACCTAAGGCAGGAGGACCTTGAATCTAAGTTCAGCCTGAGCTACACAGAGATCTATCTTAAGGAATAAAGTAGGAGCTGGGCATGGTGGTGGATGCCTTTAACCCTAGCACTCAGGAGGCAGAGGCAGGTGGGTGGCGGTGAACTGGAAGACTAGTCTCCACAGCGAGACCCTGTCTCAAAGGAAAAAAAAATAAAGACACACACACAAAAAAAACTAGGGCTTAGAGATACAGCTCAGCAACTGGGATTAATATACATGAGGTCCTAGGTTGAGTTCCCAGCACTGAAATAAATACCCAAAGCTACCCCAACTTCTAAGCATATGCAGACTTACCCTTTGCAGTGTCATAGATGCCAAAGTAGGCAGCTCGGTAGATGATAATTCCCTGTACTGACACATTAAAGCCTTGGTACAGGCCCTTAATCCCATCAGATTTGTAGATCTTAACAAGGCAGTCACCAAGGCCTTTGAATTCCCTTTCAGCTCCAGCTTTTCCCACGTCAGCTGCTAGACGGGTACGGGCAAAATCAAGGGGGTACACAAAGCACAAGGATGTGGCCCCAGCGGCACCACCTGATGCCAGGTTCCCTGCAAAGTAGCGCCAAAACTGGGTCCTCTTGTCCACACCACCCAGAAAGATCTGCTTATATTTATCTTTGAAGGCAAAGTTGAGAGCCTGGGTGGGGAAGTATCTGATGACATTGGCCAGGTTACCACGCCAGAAGGACAGGACTCCCTGCTCCTTGGGGATACGAACCACACAGTCTATAATGCCCTTGTATTGCTTATCTGCCGTGATTTGCTTGCTGGCATGCTGCACCTGATGGATAGGAAGAAGGCAATAGGGACAGTTAAACCACAGAAGTGAAAAGGAAAGAATATGCACACGTAATCTTTAAGATTGGTTCCCCTTTCTCCAAAGCTAGCTTTCAGAACCACAAGAGCTGGATAATCCTAAATGCTGACACAATCCCAGGGGGTAAGAATTAATCTGCACCATCAGAAGTGGCAAGCCTCCACCTATGTGAGTGGAGCACCCTCAAGTGGACCTATGACCTTTAGACCAAGAAGAAAGGTCATTTCCTCCAAGTCAGGTTCAGAAGTGTTAGGGTGGGACCTGCTTAGGACATAGTCACCTAGATGAACAGAGTCAACTTCTCAGGTCTGAGCTCCTTCCTTTCCGCCCCACCCCCACTTCTGTCGAGGAGGGTGGTGGTGGTGACGACTAAACTTTTGCCCGCGTGCGCCCCCTAGATGCAGAGAGCAGCGTGCGCGCCGCAGGAAGACTGGAGAGGGGCTGCGCGGGGGCGGACGTAGCTGGCACATGCTCTTCCCAGCGTCCACTTCCGGCCTGCCGGCCGGCGAGCTTACACCGCGTTGTTCGCCGGCAGCGCGGCCACGGAACAGGTCCGCGTGGCTGGCCCAAACCTATAATCTCCTTGCTGTGACCTTGAGATTTGCGGTAAGGCCAGGTGTTCCGTATTCCAGCGCCTGCTTTCGGGCCTATTGCTCTTGATTCTAAATCGCGGGTAGACAGTGTCTCCCCGGTATCCCTATCTTAGTTCTCTGTGCTGGGGATGGCCTCGAACGCCTCAGCACCCCCTGGCCCCGACCACTTGCCACACTCAAACTCCAGGTCCTTAAAGGTTATTTCCTTCGGCTTGCCTTTCCGTTTGATACTGTGGCCAGGCCCGGCTTTCACCTTGCCCAAAATCTAAAGACTGAGTCCCATTTTCCGGCTAGGGTACCCCCTTTCTGTGCGGATCCTTTACTTCTTTCCTGGGCCCCCCGATCCCAGGACCTACCTGCAGCAGCAGCTTGACCCGCTCGATGGGTGCTACGGCCGTCTTGGAGATGGCCGCGGCTACTCCACCAGCCAAGAAGTCCTTGGCGAAAGACACAGCGGCATCTGTCATGTTGAAAGAAAAAAAGAAGTGGCAGGAGACTGCGGGACTGGACTGGGAGGACAACCGGCTTTGACTCCCGGACTCTGGGGCGGAGCAAAGCAAATGGCCGACTTATATAGTGGCAGCCAGGCGCTGAGCTGCCGGCGTAAGGGGCGGGCCGAGGCGGGCGCCCGGCTCAGGCGCGCAGAATGACATAGCTGCTGAGTGGCTCAGGACACACGGGAGGAGCTTGGGGAGGTCGCCCTCCCAGACTCGCCTGCCCTTGGCGCCTGATTAGGCCAGAGTAAGGGGCGGTGGCTGGAAGTACTTACAACTTGAGACCTAGACCCTGGGAAGTGTCTGGGAATGGGGAAGGAAGGGCGTGGATGAGTATGCCCAAAAGAAAAACAAACAAACAAAAAACAACCCAGGCCTAGGGTGAAGACGCTCCAGGCAGACAAAACTTCCCCAAACCTTAGGAATCGAGATAAATATCTACTGGAGGATTAAGATTTCGTTCAGACACTTTCTTTTTTTGAAAAGAAAATTGAGACACAGGACTGGAATTACAGTGAGGCAAGGTCATGCTAATATAGGATGGGCTCCCTGCTCTTATAAAGTTCTGGACATTAATAACCCAAGGATTTTTGCATTGTTTTTGAGTTTTTAAAACATTACATTTATAAATGGCATTCATATACCTTGGTTGCTGAGTTGTTCTGTGTCAAGTTCTGTGAACTTCACTCTGGACCTGACACTACCCTGAAGCTTTGTGCCGAAGCCAGAGAAAATTGAGGCACCAGCAGGGTGCGATCCTGTCAGCATGCCCCAGACTGGTCTGCAAAAAAAGATCTTAACAAAGATCTTTCAGGGAATTTGCTTTGGAGAGTCCCAAAGACTGGACTCAAGGTGAGGAAATGATTTTAACTGGCAGCCAAATAGAGTATCCAGAAGGACAAGAGACTTAAAAAGGTTAAGAATGCAGTTGGCATTCGACTTTCCTGGCTCCAGGAAAGGTACTTTTGGATTGGACAGATTGCTGAACTCAAGCTGTAGTGCCAATGGACCCGTGTTCCCTGAGCCCCTTAATCCTGAACTGAGTAAATATTTGCCACAAATGACCTTAAGATCAGGAGTACTCCCTCAGGTTCAGAGCGGCAGCCGATAATGCGTTCATGAGCCTGCTTCTAAATAATACTATTTATTTTATAGAAATAAAAGGGACAGTTGAAAACGTCACTGTATCTGACCCTTAGGTGTCCAACCTTCAAATTTTTCAAAGACAGAATGCCAGCGGGGCAGCCTACATTTAAGACATAGAGGGCGTTTTAGGTAGGGTTTCTATTTCTGTGATAAAACACGGCAACCAAAAAAACTTGATGAAGAAGGCTTTATTTCATTTTACTTGTAGTCCATCATACAAGGAAGCCAGGGCAAGAGCTCAAACAGGGCAGAATCCTGGGGGCAGTAGTTGGTGCAAAGGCCTTGGAGAAATGTTGCTTACTGGCTTGCTCAGCCTGCTTTATTATAGCACCCATGCCCACCAGTCTAGTGGTGGCCCATCCACAATGAACTGGGCCTACTCATATCAATCGTTGATCAAGAAAGTGCACCACAGGCTTTCCCACAGACCAATCTGGTGGGAGCATTTTCTCAACTGAGGTTTCTTTCTTCCCACGTGACTCCAGCTTGTGTCAAGTTGACATAAAACTAGCCAGCACAATGAGCACAATGAGCACGTCATTTATTTTCTTTTCTTGCCCTCTCCCACCTCATCTATATCTGTCTACTACAGCTTTCTCCAGGGGTTTCAGGCATTTCTATGAGTATAGTTTGTTAATTGTTAGCCTCCAAGAGCCTGGCAATACAAAATGATGGGCATAATACCTGTAGGTATTCCAAGGAACGTTTTTTGTTTTCTTAGAAGTTTCAGGGATCTACCTTATTTGAACCAGTATATCTACCATATGTATGCAAGACATGTGTTCTACAGCCCTAAATTTTTACTTGTAAATTACCACTAGCATGCAAAATAATGAGTTTCATTATCACATCTTTACTCACACCTATCATATAGTTTACTCATATCTACCCCTCATTACTCTCTTTGGTTCCCCCGCCCCCTCTCTGGTTCCTATCATCTTCCTTTATACATCTGTGTGAAACATGTACACAAACACATACACACACATTTAACCCTGGATTCTACATATGAGAAGAAAACTGCAATATTTGTCTTTCTCACTTAACAACATGACCCTAGACCATCTATTTTCCTGTAAATAACAGAATTTCATTATTTATGACATAATAAAACTCCATTGCCAGATATATAGCTAGCAGAAACTTTTGCTCCCTCCTGTAAGCTGCCTGTTCACTTTGTATATTGGTTCCTTTTTAACTTTAGGCAAAACTCATTTGTGAATTCTTGATTCTCTTAGCTATTGGGATTCTTTACAGAAAGTTCTGGCCTATGCTTATGTCTTGAGGTGTTTTCTTCTAACAGTTTAAGAATTTCAGTTCTTATGTAATGTCTTTGATTCATTTTGAATTGCTTTCTGTACAGGTAAGAAAGATAACTCTAATTCCATCCTTCTACTTGTGGATATCCAGTTTTCTCAGACCATTTGTTGAAGGAGACTGTCTTTCCTCAAGGTATGTTTTTGGTGCCTGCATTAAAAAAAAAAATCACTGTAGCTGTGTGGATTTATGTTGGGGTCCTCCATTCTATTCCATTGGTCTATGTGCCTGTTTTTGTACCAATACCATGGTTGTTCTATTACTGTGGCTCTGTAGTACAGCTTGAAATCTGGCATTGCGATGCTGCCAGCATTTATTTCTCTACTCCGGATTGCTTTGTGCGTGTGCTTGGAATCTTTTGGGTGCCCATATGAAATTTAGGATTTTTTTTTATTTTTTGGAAGAAACACTACTTGAATCTTTATAGGAATTGCTTTGAATCTATAGATAGGTTTTGTGTATAGCCATCTTTACAGTATTAACCCCGGTGATCTGTAGCCCTGGGCTGAGGGGTATTTCTCCCTTCTAAGGCCTTTAAAAATGCCTTCAGCATTTAAAAGTTTAATTGTAGGACTTTTCTCCTCCTTGGTTACATTTACTCCTAGGTATTTTATTTATTTGCTGAGTCTGTTCCTTGGTTGATTTCTACCTTTTATGTTGAGCAGGGTCTCACATGAATCAAGAGCTCACTGATTTTACTAATCTACCTAGGAGATCTCCTGTCTGTGTTTCCTGAGTGCTACATTTATGTGGGCCATGAAGATCCCAACTCTACTATGCATGCTTGTTTGGAATGTATTTTACCCAGTGAGCTATCTCCTTAGCCTTATATTTTTGAAGCTATTGCCAGTGGGATCTCTGGCCCCCTTAGTTCTTAGGAAGTTTGCTATTATTATATAGAAAAGCTTTCTTCCAGCCAGGCATGGTGACACACAACTGTAATCCTCAAACTCAGGGAGGCAGAGGTAGGCAGATATCTTTGAGTTCGAGGCCAGCCTAGTCTACAAAGTGAGTCTAGGACAGCCAAGGCTACACAGAGACACCCTGTCTCAAAAAACCAAAAATAAAAAATAAAAAGCTCTCTCTCTCTCTCTCTCTCTCTCTCTCTCTCTCTCAGGTGTGATCTGTGTGTACCCAAGTGTATGTAAAAGTGCATGTATGTGCACATTCACTTGGGGGCCTGACCTTGATGTTGGGTGTCTTCCTCTCTTGCTTATATATTGAGGCAGGGTCTCTTATAAGAGCTCCTTAACATGGCTAATCTAGCTGACCAGCTTGCTCTAGGATTCCCCTATCTCTGCCTCCTTCAAGGTGCAAGTGAGTTGCAACGTCCACTAAACTCCATTTGCCATGCTTAGGTTTTTGGTGCTCCAAAAGCTACTAGCTTTAGCTTATTGAGTTTGTGGTCTGAAACTTCGTTGCAAGTGTTTATCAGATGTAAGAATTTTCTGGTGGGGTCTTAACAGTCTTTTAAGTATGGGGTACTATCATCACCAAATAAGGATAAAGTGTTATCTTCCTAAGGAACAATTTTGTATCCAGCCTTGTTAATCCCAAGGGATCCTTTGATACATGTGTATGAGATACATGTTTGTGCTACAGTGTTTCTTTACTAGCTGCGTACATCAATGATTTTGTATCCAGCCTTGTTAATCCTAAGGAAACTCTTTGATACATGTTTGGGAGACACATTTGTGCTACAATGTTTCTTTACTAGCTGAGTACAGTGATTCAGCTTCAGAAATGACCATCCTACGTATGTCAAATAATGGTAAGGCATATCCTGAGAAAGCCACTGTAAGTGTTTTGCAAAAAAAAAAAAAAAAAAAAAAAAAAAAACTAAAACAAAGTTGCATGAACCTAAATAATTATTTTAGTGTTGAGGATCAAATCCTGCACCTAATGCATACTAGGCACTATAGAGAATTTTATTTGAAGAGTGTAGGTTTTGTTTGTTTTTCTTTTCTTTTCTGAGACGGGTAGATCAGGCTGACCTGAACTCAGCGATCCACCTGCCTCTGTCCCCGAAATGCTGGATTAAAGATGTACCACCATACCTGGCTGATCAACTTAAAAATATTATCTATCTGATCTATCTATCTATCTATCTATCTATCTATCTATCTTCTATCCATCTATTTATCTATTATGTGTATATATGTGTGCTCCTGTGTGTTTATGTGCAGCACATGTGTGAAAGTGTGCACATGCCCACAGAGTTCATAAGAGGATATCAAATTTCCTGGAACTGGAGTTCCAGTCAGTGTGAGCCGCCTGATACCTGTGGGTGTTGGAAGCTGATTCTAGCTCCTCTGTAACAGCTGCAAGTGTCCCTAACCACCAGAGCAATCTTAACAGCTCCAGTGTTTACTTTTTCTGTAGTGCTGGGGATGGAATTCAGGACTCTGTAAATAGAAGACACACATTCTACTGTGGAGCTACATTACTAGCCTTTAAATTTTTTATTTTATTTTTGGTTATTGCAAATGACAGGATTTCATGATTTGGATAGCTGAGCAACATTCCATTGTGCATATAGTCCACATTTTCTTTGTCTATCTGTCAGGTGATAGACATACATTTGGCTGTGTCTACTTAAGGGTTATTGTTGTAATACCCGAAATTAACCTGTAAGCCTCACCAGGTAACTTCCTGGAATGCTGGGAGTTGTAGTTCTTCGAAAATAACAATGCCTCATGGGAAAGTATGGTGGCCTATTGGTTTTGTCAGTATAAAATGCCTGCAACACATGTCTCGGGCCACTAGGGAAATTCTGGGCAGTGGCACTGATTAAAGCCCATCTGTTGGTCGGTATTTAATATTTAATACAGTTTGCTTCCAATTTGGCCCAAAATGGTGGATTTTTCTCTGCTGAATCTCAGGATTAATGTGAACAGTGCTGAACTGAATGTGGAACAGATGTTTCTTCATCAAATCAGATTGCATTTCTTTTAGATATATACATACTAGTGAGATTGCTTTTGAGAAATCATCAGTTTTCCAGGGTGGAGTTACTAATTTACATCCTTAATAATGACATGCAAGAATTCTCTACTTCCTTACCAGAGTCAGTTCTTTTCTGTCTTTTTGATAAGAGTAATTATTACCTCACTGTGATTTGGGTTTGTACTACCTTAGTAACCAGTGATTTCTTTTGTTTTCATAAAACAAAAGAAATTTTGTTTTGATTTCTTTTGTTGCCCAATTCATAAATCTTCTTTAGGAAATGTCTGGGTAGGTTTATTGCTGCAGCTTCTTAGGAATTTTGCTAAAATTAAGTGTAAGTTTATTGCTCACTCTTTTCTTTTCTGTCTTTTTTTCTTTCTTTCTTTTTTTTTTGTCTTTTTGAGACAGGGTTTCTCTATGTAGCCTTGGCTGTCCTGGACTTGCTTTGTAGACCAGGCTGGCCTCGAACTCACAGCAATCCTCCTGCCTCTGCCTCCCAAGTGCTAGGATTACAGGTGTATGCCACCACACCTGGCTCTCTTTTCTTTTAAAGACAGGGTTTCTCTGTGTAGCCTTGGCTATACTAGAACTCACTGCATAGATCAGGCTAACCTCAAACTCAAAGATTTGTCTGCCTCTGTCTTGAGTGCTGGGATTAAAAGTATGAACCAACTCTGCTCAGCTATTGCTCACTTTTTAATTTGGTAATTATTGTTTTGTTGAGATTAGGAGTTCCTTGTATTGTGGATGTCAACCCACTCTCAAATGTTCCCTTTTTGCAAAGTTGGGAATTGAGCCTAGGGCCTCATGTATGCTAGGCAAGCGCTATATGACTTAATTATATACCCAGCCTCCTTGTACTATTTTTGCAACATTTTTTATAAATCTGAAAGTTAAAAACTTAAAAAAAAATCAGGATTAAGAAGAGGTCAGGAGAATAAAGAAGAATGTGAATGATGATGATTATATTTGGTCTGTTCATTAAGAACTCACTCCCCCAGCAAGACACAGTGGGGTTCTATATTCGTAACAATTTTGTCTCTGAGAGTTCAGGAAAATACAACTATAGTAAAGAAGCAGGAACTGAAGCTAAGACACTGCCTAGTAGTTCTGAATTAAAAAAACAGGAAGAAGCTCAAGCAATACCTAGAGGCCTTGGATATCTATATGCCTATATGCCTAGAATGTAGGTAATAAAATGAATGTAAAAATTTTAATACAAGCAGGAAAATACAATGTTATACACATTGTTCAGACACTATGGAATGGGATGTCTGGATGGCATGGTCAAGGAAAGGGAAACCTGGTTGAGATACTACAGGAAAGTGAAAGAGAACAATGATTTTTCAAGACAGTATCACCTGTAATTCATTGGCTGGAATGTGAAAAACAGCCATCAAGAAGAAGCTGGCCCCTGGACTGTACTTCTGGAATCCCAACACTCTGGAGGCTGAGGCACTAGGATTGTGGGACTGAAGCCATCTGGGATTACATAATGAGACCCTATCTCAAAATTAACTAAAGAAGAGCAAGCAAGATGGTACAGGGGTGAAGAGAACAGACTCCAAAAAGTATCCTCTGACAGCTACACATACACCATGGCGCAGAGGTACCTGTGTTCCCTCTCTCTCTCTCTCTCTCTCTCTCAGACATACAAATAAGTAAATAAAACAAAAAAGGTCGTTACTATGTATTTTAGTCTGGCCTTGAACTCAGAGAGATCCAACTGACTCTTAAAAGCGTGCACCACTAAATCCAACTAAAACAAATTCTTTTCTTTTCTTCTTCTTCCTCCTCCACCTTCTTCTTCTTCTTCTTCTTTTTGAGATAAGATTTCTCTGTTTAACAGTCCTGGCTGTCCTAGAACTTACTTTGTAGACCAGGCAGGCCTTGAACTCACAGAGATCCATCTAACCTTTGTGCTGGGATTAAAGGCATGCATGGACATGCCCTGATAAAATAAATTCTTTGTTCGTTTTTGAGACAGTGTTACTCTGTGTAGCCTTGGCTGTCCTGGACTCACTTTGTAGAGCAGGCTGAACTTGAACTCACAGAGATACACCTGCCTCTGCCTCCTCATAAAACACATTCTTAAAGAAAAAAGTTACTAAGGATTTCACCCTGGCGTGGTAGCAAACCATGAACCTCAGCATTCAGAAGATGGAGGCAGGAAGATTGCAGTTTCAGGCTAGCCTTTAGTACATAGTAAATTTCAGGCCAGTGTGGGCTACAGTGGGAGACACTCCACCCCCAAAAAACCTGCCACAAAAATAGAACTGAAGAATGAAAGGGAGGTACAAAAGTGTAATTGTGAATAGTATAAGACAGTGCTTAGCTAGATAAAAGATATGAATAATACTGCATATTGCTGGCTGTCAGAGGCACGCCCTTTTGACAACAGACATACACCATCTGAATATTGTCTGGATATTTCATTATTTAGATAGTAACACATCTGATAAGTACTTTTCATAATTTAATTCCATTTTTAATTCATTCTATGTGTGCCTATGTGTATGGGCATGTGTGTGTGTAATGATGATGTGTGTATAGAACTCAGAGGACAACTTTTCAGGGTTTGTTGTCTCCACCATGTAGGTCCCAGTGATTAAATTCAGCTCATCCTGCCTGGCAGCAAGCACCTTCACATGGTCCACATCTGCTAAATTTCTGACCCTTTTCCTGATAACTAATAGTTCTTGTACTAATGAGAAGCAGTAAGTTATGTTGCTGGACTTGCCTTAATGCTGATGGTGAATAAAGAAGATGAGTTTAGTAAAGCATGAGTGGCAAGCATCAGGATGAATGGGACTGGCCTCTGTCTCTCCTAAACAAGTGTCGAGTATTGTCTCATAGGCTAGGTCAAGCATGTGCAATCATGTGTGTCTGGGTCTGGGTTTAAGGTAGACTTCAGAGAAAAAAAAATAATGTGATATCCTGGTCAGATACCAAAAGAGAAAGAAAATTCAGGCGGGAGAGGAGTCCAAAGAGAAAACTCAGATTTCAAAATTGTACAATTTTGAAAAGTTCTGATGAGAAATTAAAAAGGGAAAGATACTTAGTAAACTACAGGGTCTAGATTATTTTCTGATGAGCACAGATTTTTAAAAATTACATGTAAGGGAGACAGAAGGACACCTAGTCTTCCCAGTACAAAGACCAACTTACCACAGACTTCTGGGAGTTGAATCACAAAAGGCAAAATTCAAAATAGGCCCAGGCTTACAAAATGGGAAGGATCACAATAAAGGGTTCTAACATCTGATTTACAGCCACACATTTACGGGTGTAGAGGTTGAACTTAATGGTAGCATGTGTGCAAGAGGGGACTGTGAATGCTGGACTGATTGATGGCACAGTGGTTACAAGCACTTAAGAGGACTTGCTGTTCTTCCAGAGGATTCAGCTTTGGTTCCTAACACCCATGGGATGGCTTATACCCACCTTTAACTCCAGTCCCAGGGGATTCAACCCCTCTTCAGGCACTAGACTCACAAATGGTGCTCATTCATACAGGTAAGGCAAAACACCTATACACACAGAGTTAAAAAGAAAGAAAGAGAGAGAAAGATAAAGATAACTAGAAGGTCTCTGTTAATTGGGAGTTACCAGTGCCAAAAAAAAAAAAAAAATGCTGCTGAGCCTTGCTTGAGTAGAGAACATAAGTTCAGGAAAATTTTCAGTTCTGCTTTGTTTTTGCTGGTAGACCTGTAGTGTTAGCTCAGTTCTGAGTGCCACATTTAACAGGTCTAGGTGAGGTGGCACATGTCTTTAATCCCAACACACAGAGGCAGAGGCAGGCAGATTTCTGTGAGTTTGAGGCTAGCCTGCTCTACAGAGTGATTTCCAGAACAGCCAGTGCTACATAGGGAGACCACCAGTTGATAGGTACTTCATGAAGGTAGGGTTCAGCCCAACAGAATATTGTTTTCTTGGGTGGGGCCAAATATGAGCAGATTACAATAATCTGTATGTACTGGAGGATGTATTTAAATTGGAAGTGTAATTGTTTAGCATGCATAAAACCCTGGGTTCAGACTCCAGCACTGCATGAACTGGACATGATGACTGTATGCCTGTTCAGGCATACAGTCATACAGTCATAAGTGGGAAACCCAGCACTTAAGATATAGAGGCAGAAGGATGAGATATTCAGTGGTATCCTAGGCAACATATTGAGTCTGAGGCAAACCAAGAAATGAAAAAAGTAAAAGAAGAAACCACTTATGTTTGTACACACACACAAAAAAAATTAAAATGAACTACAAAAAGAAATTGCCTTCTAAAATATGGATGGTTTCAAGGTAATATGGATTGCATGATAGGGTGAACTTTTTATTATTGGAAATGCTTACCATACAAAAAGAACAGTCACATACTTAGCAGGGAGTCTGGAGAAGAGAGAGGTAAAACAAAGCCTGATACATAGTAAGCATTCAGTGCCTGTCTGAGTTCTTCAATATAAAAAAAAATACAGGTTGATTGATTAATTGAATGATTGCTGAGGATGGAACCCAAGCCTTCCTTGGGCATGCTAGTAAAGCACTGCATCCCAAAGCTACATCCTCAGCCCTCCAAATCTGAATTTTAGCACACAGTCCATTCTAACTGCTTAAACAAGGTGGTAATCTGTTTAACACAGTTGGCAATAATGTATGAAACCACACAAGTAGAACTTGAATTTCTAGTAAGCACCCAGAAAAAGCACTGTTCATTTTCAGACCTGGCCCACATTTCCAGTTGAAGCTATAGTTACAGTTATGTTTGTAGCATCATTATTGAGGAAGAATCTCCCTTTGCCTAGTTAGTTAGTACATTGCTTTCTAGACTATTCTTGTTTCTGCCCAGTATGTTTGTTTATTATTAGTTTGAAACAAGATTTCACATAGTCTATCTTCGCTAGCTTTAAACTTACTATATAAATGAGGTTGGCTTTGAACTCCTGATCCTCCTGTCCCTATCTCTCCTGGAATTACAGTACTGTGCCACTATGCCTTGCTTCTTATACAATTTTTATTTTATCACATATTACTCCAAAACCTATTGATTCCCCTTTTTTTACTGTATCAAACTTAAACTCAGATTAGCATTTGAAACCCTTCTTTTCTTTCTTTCTTTCTTTCTTTCTTTCTTTCTTTCTTTCTTTCTTTCTTTCTTTCTTTCTTTCTTTCTTTCTTTCTTCTCTCTCTCTACTCCAATGCTTTGAAGGATTTGGTTTCTGAAAGGATGAGAAAGCATTTGATGAATTTCAGCCATGGATGACTGCTCCAAATAAAGCAAATCAAACAAAACAAGCAAGTTTTATTGAAGTGTTGTGGTCCTACAACAGAAATGTATATTGTTTTCTTGTTTGGGGGCTTCAGCCTATGGTATTATGCATGCAAGGCAAGCAATGAGCTACATCTTCCCAAGCTTTGTCATTGAGACAGGGTCTTTCTTATTAGGTAGCTCAGGCTTGCCTCACACTCCTGACTCTCCTGCCTCAGCTTCCCAAGTACTGAGATTACAGTCTTGTGACATTACGCCTGTTAAAAATGTACACATTTGAAAGCCACAAATATATATATATATATATATATATATATATATATATATATATATATATATACTTTTGTTTTTTGAAGCAAGGTTTCTCTGTATAGCTCTGGCTGTCCTGGACTCAAACTCACAGAGAATTAAGGATTCAGAGATCACAGGCATACAGGCATGTGCCGCTGCACCCAGCAATAATTTGATAATATTTTTACATATGTGTACACTAATGAAACCATGGCAGTTAACACAGTGAACTGACCTATTGCCAAAATTTTCACATGTCTCTTGGTAACTACTCTATCCAAGCAAACAGTTTTCAGCATACTGTCACTTTAGATTAGTTTATACTCCCTAGAATTTTGAATAAATGGGACCATGCAGTATATATGCTCCCCTTTGTCCTGACTTCTTTTGGCATATTAGCAGTTGATGAACCTTTGGGTCATTTCTGCTCTTTGCTTATTTTATGTGACCATATTCTTCCTTCCTTCCTTCCTTCCTTCCTTCCTTCCTTCCTTCCTTCCTTTTTTCTTTTTTTCCCTAGAGTTACTACACTCTTTATTGTACATCTCTAACAGCAGGGCACAAGCATTCCATGTCCTCCATATCTTTAGCTTCTGCCTCCTCAGTTTCATTCCTTGTTGCTTTCCTCACTCTAGGAGTTTCATCCTATCCTCTCTTTTTAGTGGTCTTGTTCCATCCCTCTGTTTCTTTTATTTTTAATTAAATTATCTTATATTTTTGAGCATTTTACCTGCATGTATGTCTTTGACCTGTATGCATGCCTGGTGCCTGCAGAGGACAGAAGGCATCAGATTCCTGGAACCTGACTTACAGATTGTTGTGACTCAACATATAGGTGCTGGGAATTGAACCTGGGTGTCCTCAAAGAGCAACTAGTGCTTTTAACAACTGAGCCACATCTTCTCCCCCCATTTCTCTTTTTTAAATGCCATTTGTTTGTTAATGAGAACCATGTTTCTGTCTTTCACCATCACTCTTCTCTGAACTTTCGATCTGTCGCTGTTATTCTAAATAAATTTCATTAAGGTTCTGTCAGTTTCCTGTTGCTTCTATAATGACTTACCACAAACAAAATGGGCTATACAATAAAGAATCACTATGCTACAACCCTGATGCAGATCTCTTTGGGCCAATGAATTCATTTCTGGAGGCTCCAAGAAAAAGCCTGTTTTATAGCTCACTCAAGTTATTGACTAACTCAGCTCCTTTTTGGTTACAGGACTAAGGTTCTTGTTGGCCTACTGGCTGTCAGCTGAGGATTGTTCTTAGGTTCTTGAAACCGTCCCTATTCTTTGGCTCTTGGGCACCTTTGTGTTCAGTCAGTCCTTATCACGTCTCTGCTGTCCTTGCAGTTTTCACTTACTCCCCATGCTTTGAGTACATGCCCCCAGTTTTTCAGGGCTCTTTTGAATAGATTGGGTATACCCAAACAAAGCAGAATGATCTATATATTTCTCTATGTATGTTACAATTACTATAACTCTAATCACTTGTTCAAGATCTTGTTCGTCACAGGGAATGGTGTCTCAGGCCTATAATCATAATACTTGAGAAGCTGAGGCAGGAGGGTTATTGTGGGATACAAGAGCAAGATACTGTTTCAAAACAAACAAACAAACACTGCCAAACTTCTTATGTTGTAGAGGGGAATACATTAAAAGGTCCTGGGGATTAGAATATAGATACTGCACTGGGTGTGGTGGTGAATACCTTTAATCATAGCACTTGTGTGGCAGAGGCAATCAGATGTCTGTTGTCTACAAAGTGAGTTCTAGTACAGCCAGGGCTACACAGAGAAACTCTGTCTTGAAAAACCTATATACATATGGGCACTTTGGGGGGGGGGGTCCATTATTCCATCTACTACAAATTGGGCAATTCTAGGGACAGTTTAGGCTCTGGCCAACTATTTCTTTACTTATTCTGGGCACTTAGAATTTAAGATAGCCAAAGTATTAGCTCTGAACTTCAATGCTCCCTTTTACTTCCTGAATTCAGTTGTTCAGCAAATCTAAGTCCAACTGCAAAATGTGTCTTAATATTTTCTTTTTATAATAATAATAATAATAATAATAATAATTTTATTTTTATGTCTGTGGGTGTTTGGCCTGCATGTATGACACTTCGTGCATGCAGTGCCAAGAAGGCCAGAAGAAGTCATTGGATTCCCCAGGGATAGAGTTACAAACAATTTTGAACCACCATATGGTACTGGGAATAAAATCTGGATCCTCTGGAAGAGCAGCCAGTGCTCTTAACCACTGAGAAATCTCTCCATGACCTATTTTTATTTTTCTGTGTGTGTTTATGTGTGTGTGTGTGTGTGTGTGTGGTTTGGGAGTATGTACATGTGTGTGCAGATGCTCTTAGAAGCTACCATGTCAGATCCCTCTGGAACTAGAGTTACTGGCTGTTGTGAGCCACCCACTGTGGTTCCTAGGAATTATACTCCAATTCTTTAGAAAGGCAGTATCTTATTTAAGGTTTCTGTTGCTGTGATAAAACACTGTGACCAGAAAGCAAGTTGGGGAGGAAAGGGTTTCTTTGGCTTGCACTTCATATTGCTGTTCATCATTGAAGGAAGTCAGGACACAAACTCAAACAGGGCAAGAACCTGGAGACAGGAGCAGATGTAGAAGCCATGGAGGGGTTCTGCTTACAAGCTTGCTTCCCATGGCTTGCTCAGCGTGCTTGCTTATAGAACCTAGGACCACCAACCCAGGGATGGAACCACCCACAATGGACTGGTCCCTTCCCCCATTGATCACTAATTGAGAAAATACTTTCCAGCTGGATCTCATGGAGGCATTTTCTTAACTGAGGCTCCTTCCTCTCTGACATCTTTATCTCGTGTCAAGTTGGCACCAAAAAAATCAGCCTGTAGGCAGTATGTGATTTTAGTCGTTGAGCCATCTCTCCAGACCTTGAACTCAGTTTTGGTTTTGCCACTATTCTAGACTGAGCTGACATGTTTTGGGTATAGTTCTGGAGTCTGCTCTCACTTGGTCTTCTCATTTCTATTCATGCATCCCTCCACTCTCTCCTCTACATAACAACTGGAACTGCATTTTAAAATTGAAAACCAGATTGTACTGTTTCTGCTTAAAAACCTTCAGTACTTCTCATTATACTTAGAATAAAATTGATGTTCTGGCTGTGGCCTATGTGATTTTTCCAGCTATGAATTTGACTTTTACAGCTATGGATGTAGTTGCTCAGTAAAGGGCCCTGCCCTTCATGTGCAAGTTACTGGATTTTATCTCCAGAACTACAAACGAACAGATGCAAATGATCTGCTTCTCTATTACATCTCATCTCATTCAAACCCTTCAACTGCTGTTCTCTTTGCTTCTTTCTTTGGTTGGCTCATTCTTGTCTTTTGGGTCTTATCTCCAATGTCACCTCTCAGAAAGGCCTTCACTGACTCCCCGACTGAAAGATTTTTACCTTTCTCCCACATAAATCCTTCAATTAATGCACTGTTTATTCTCTTCCCAACATTACAATGTAAAACTACCTTATTTTTGAAAAGTTGTTAATTGACCTCCATGCTCATTAGATCGTGATCTCCAGAAGGAGAGCAGTCACACTTGCCTTTCATATCACTTCGTCCACAGTGCTTAGTTGTTGAATAAATGCATAAGGCTAGTCTCCTCACTCTGTCTCAATCAACTTTGCCTGCTCTCATCTCTCTGCTACTGCTTATACCCTTGTATTAGTTACTTTTCTGTTGCTGTGATAAACACCACAACTAAAAGCAGCTTATAGAAGAGACTTCATTTCGACTTATGGTCCACAATGGTAGAGAAGGCATGGCAGCAGTTGATAGGCAGCCAGATCAGGAGGCTCAGAGACAACATCTTTAACCACATGCAGAAAGCAGCATGGAAGTAGGGTGATGCTTTCCACTTTCAAACTCTGCTCCCAATGATGCACATCCTCCCGCAAAGCTGTTCCTAACAGCTCTGTAACATCCCAAATAGCACCATTAGTGGCAGCCAACATTTCTTATTCAGACTACTAACAGTCTTTCCTTCAAAACTCAGTTCAGAGCTAAGCATAGAGGGCCACAATTTTGGCATTTTGGAATCTAAGGGGAGGAAGATCATGAGTTCAAAGCTAGCCTGGGCTATACAGTGAGATCCTACCTTAAAATACCTTAAAATCTAGCAAGCCACGTGGCCTGATACCTATAATCCCAGCAGTCCATAGGCTGTGGCAGGAAGATTGCCATGAGTTTGAAGACTCTACCCAACAAGGTATTGAAGCAGGTGCTGAGACTCATAGCCAAACTTTGGGCAGAGTGCAGGAAATCTTATAAAAGAAGGGGAAATAGAAAGATCTGGAGGGGACAGGAGTTCCACAAGGAGAGCAACAGAACCAAAAAAATCTAGGCACAGGGGTCTTTTCAGAGACTCATACTCCAACCAAGGACCATGCATGGACATAACCTAGAACTCCTGCACAGATGTAGCTCATGGCAGCTCAGTCTCAAAGTGGGTGTCCTAGTAAGGGGAACAGGGACTGTCTCTGACATGAACTCAGTGCCTGGCTCTTTGATCTCCTCCCCCTAAGGGGGAAGCAGCCTTACCAGGCCACAGAGGAAGACAATGCAGCCAGTCCTGATGAGACATGATAGGCTAGGGTCAGATAGAAGGGGAGGAGGACCTCCCCTAGCAGTGGACTTGGGGAGGGGCATGAGAGGCGATGAGGGAGGGAAGGTGTGGTTGGGAGGGGGCAAGGGAGGGGGCTACAGCTGGGATACAAAGTGAATAAACTGTAATTAATATAAAAAGAAATTAATTTAAAAAATATTTAAAAAAAAGAAGGCAGAGCATCTCTTCACATCTCTAAGGAAGTAAAAATAGCACTCAGTTCATTTTAGGAACAGAATTAGAATTTTAAGGAGTTTTTCTGAAACTACAGAAAAACATTCTTGATTTTATTGAAAAATATTGCAACTCAGGCTGGAGAGATGGCTCAACTACTAAGAGCACATACTGATCTAGAAGAGGACCTGAGTCTGGTTCCCAGCAACCGTGTCAAGCAACTTATAACCATGTAAAACTTCAGATCTGAAGACATCTGATGCCTCTGGCCTCCAGAGGCATCTGTACTCACATACACATTCCCACACACAAATAGTTAAAAATAACTCCACTTATCACAGAGGTGTTTTCTGAGCTGTGGGGTGGTTTTTAGAGTTATTTGTGGAAGAATGTACAGAAGAAATACTAAGATGTATATAAACTGAGGTTGGATGTTATCTTTTGTCAAAAAAATGTTTATAATATTCAGTACTTTCTGAAACTTTGTTTTGCTGTTTCCAAGGAAGTACAATTGACAAACCTGGCGTGTTGACTGGATTCAGTATTTGCCTCCCCCCAAACACTAACAGATTGGGTTACAGAAGTGTGTCAACTTCATTCCCCATAAAACAGTCTGTCACAGGAGTTGTAAAAATGAGTTATTTTGTATATTTAAACCAAAAAAAGGTCTGAGAATTTAACCATAGTTTTATAACTGATACTTTTCTCCTTTTAAAAAATTAAAGAAAAAATAGATTTATTTAATTATTTTATGTATGTGGGTGTTCTGTCTATATACATATGGGTGTGTGTGTGTGTGTGCACCATGTATGTGCCTAGTACCTATGGAGTTTAGGTGAGGGTGTTGGATCCCCTGGGACTGGAGGTACAGTTGGGTATGCGCTACCATGGAGGTACTGGGAACTGAACACCATTCTTCTACAAAGTAACAAGTGCTGTTAACTGCTGAGCCAACTCTACAGCCCAGTTTTTTCCTTTAGAAAATAAGCTTAATATGAACGAATACTTTCAACGTTCTGAAACCTTCATGTATATGGTAAAGGGAAGGAAAAGAAAATATGTGAATTCATATCAGCAATACATTTAATTATTTATTTATTGTTTTCTGAAAGAAGATTTCACTATGTACAAAAATTTGAACTTACTTATGCAACTAAGGCTGGTTTTGAACTCATGATCTTCTTACCTTAGCCGCTTAAGGGCTGTGATTGCAGATAGGCACCACCACATCTTGTTAGCTATTAATGCATTTTTAAAATGCAAAGATTGGTACTATTTGAAAAGCACAGTTATATAAATTTTATACAGAACCCCCCCATTTGATTATATTAAAACAAACAAACAAAAAAACCTACAGAGGGTGATTAGCCTAAAAGATTTTTATTTCATCACATTTTGGGGGGACTATGTGTGTCATATCTTCTACTTGATACCTTCTAGGCAACTAGAACACCTTATGAGAATAATGGAAAATAACTAAATAATTGTTTTCAAGGTAGTCTTACAAACCACATTAGAAAGGCAGATAATTAAGGCCACTGGAACTGTACATGACTTTGGTCAGGAATATCAGTGCATCATTAAAAAAATCATAGGGCCCAGAGCTGGTGGTGCACTCCTTTAATTCCAGCACTTGGGAGGCAAAGGCAGGCAGATCTCTGAGTCTGAGACCAACCTTGTCTACAGAGTGAGCTCCAGGAGAGCTAGGGCTACACAGCTACACAGAGAAATCCTGGGGAAAACTACCTTCTTGAAACAGAAGCTTCTAAGATTGAGAAGCTTGGTTTTTCAGTAAAGAATGGGGGTCTAAGATTCTAGTGTGGCATAACAGACTTGTAATCCAAGCCATCTAGGAGTATAGGCAGGAACATCACAGCTCTGGGGGCAGCCAGGACTTTGTAGCAAGATCATTTGAAAAAAAAAAAAAAATTAAAAAGGTATGAGTTTAAGAGGCCAGTCTGTGTGGGGAAGCCACAGGCCAGAGAGTGAAACTTGGCCAACTCCACATGGTCTCTGCTCTGCTACTTCAGCTACAAGATGCTTTGAAGTGCTGTGGCAAAGCTCATTTCCAGGGTGTTTTTCCTCAGAGGGTATATTGCATGTTTGATTACCACTAGGCTTTCTTTTTGTTTTGTTTTATTTTCTCAAGACAGGTTTTCTCTCTATAGTCCTGGCTGTTCTGAGACTCACTCTGTAGACCATATTCACAGCAACCCACCTGCCTCTGCCTCCAGAGGATGGCTGGGATGAAAGGTATGCACCACTACCATCCAGCCCTCTAGGTTTTCTTATAGTCTGGTGGGATGCCATTGTGACAGAGCAATGTCAGGAAAACTTTTCAAGGCACAGGTATTCACAGGGAAAGTTTGGGGTGGTGAAATGATGTTTGGTCTTGTGGTCTTATTTCCAAGAGTGGCAGGTCGAATACCCTCGCACCCCTCCGATGTGCACAGTTATGAGGCCATGTTCATCTGTGATTGCTTCACATCTTCCACCAGTGGAAATTCAGCTTTACAGAGTTGTTTTTTTAGATTCTAGTTTTCTGGGTTAGAAGAACGCCTTTAATTCCCGTGACTCCTAAGGCTTCAGATTTCGGTCCACCCCTGGGGTCAGTTTATAGGTTAGTGGGGACAGGATATAGCCATTTGATAAAGAAAAATTCTCTTACAGAACTCAAACATGCTAAACATAACTCCAAAATATGGAACTACCTGTTAAAACAGAAAATGAAAATTGTGTTAAATTCTTTTTGTTTTTTTTTTAAATAAAAGACTTATTTTATTTATGCATCTATATGTCTGTGTGAGTTTGGGCACCCGTGGGGGCCAGAAAAGGGTATTAGATCCCTAGGAGATGGAGTTTTGTGTGGTTGTGAGCCTCTCAACAAGGGTACTAGGAACTGAATTCAGGTTGTCTGAAAGAGCAGCAAACACTCTTAATCACTGAGCTCTCTCTCCAGCCTAATGTTAAACAACTTTTTAAAATTAAAACATTTTAACATTTTCCTTTTTAATGATTTATTTATTTTTATTTTATGTGTTTTGCCTGTATATACGCTTGTGTGAGGGTTCCAGAAACTGGAACTGGAGTTTCACACAGTTATGAGCTGCCATGTGGATGCTGGGAATTGAACCTGGGTCCTCTGGAAGAGCAGCCAGTGCTCTTAACCATTGAGCCTCTCCCCAGCCTCTAAAATTTTATTTTTATTTTTTATTGGTGTGGACTTGGAAGTATATGAATAGTGTATTATACTCTATTCAGTTATTTCCCTTAGGTACTTTCAACGTCCCAAAGTTTAATTAACAGAACGGGAAGCTCTCCTGAACTGAACTCAGCACCTTGGAGCCATATTTTAAACTCTTAAGACAAGGTACTTCTGCAAGAGAGTTGCACCAGGGTAAACTAAGACAATAGCTGTGGGCAATTCTACATGGTAATTCCTTTTGGAATCAAAGAATATGGAAAAAGGAAAACTAGTACAGTGTGGAAGGGGACGAAGGATGTCAGTGCCACTGAAGGGTATTTCCTGGACAAGCACTGGGCCAACATTAATATTCATGTAGCTGATCTGCCATTGCCCATTACTATATGCTGGTCTTGCCTGGATAGTTAATGTGAGCTAATACAAGGCTAGTCCAGAGTTCTTGTTCTTAATTCTGGTTACAGAGGTCTATGATGCATACGTACAGAAGTTTGATAAGGATGGGAGAGAACACGAAGAGGTAGAGAAGCAGGAGACTGGCCGCCCTTCTCACCTTTAGTAAGTTAGCAGTCAGTTTACTCCAGAGCCCCAGTACCCCTTTGGTCCTCACTATCTGCCAGAAACAGTCAGCTGCTCTTGAGAAGTAGGTGGTCTACTCCTCCACAGTGGGGAAGATAAGGACATTGAGCCTGGCAGGAAATAGAAAGTACAGGAAAATGAGTTAAGTGCCAGGAAGTAAATGTCCTACATAAAATAAGTGGGGTCTCAGGTCTGGACTCAGGATGCCTATGCCAAGGTAGTGACAAAAAATAGTAACTTCAGAGTTCATCTTCTTCCATGGTCTTGGATTTTTTTTTTTTTAAGACAGGATCTTGCTTATGGCTGAGATTGGCTGAGACTTCACCATACTTCTGTTTCAGCCTCTTAAATGCTGAGATTACAGGTGTGAAGCACTAAGCCTAGTTTAGAATGAATATTAATTGTCTATAGAACCACGATGTGGTGGATTTTGCTTAAGAGAAAGTAGGCATTTGGGTAGACTCAATTTCATACTCACATTCCATCCTCGAAATATCTAATGGACCTGTTTTATACTCCTATGCCTTTAATCTTTTAATCTTTCTTTTAAGATTCATTTATTTTTATTTAATGGATATGGAAAATTTGCCTGTGTGTATGTCTGTGTACAATGTGCATGTACAGGCATCAGATCTCTTTAGAACTGAAGTTAGAGATGGTAGTTAGCTGTGAGGTGAGTCCTGGGAGTAGAACCGGGGTCCTCTGGCCCAGTCTTAGACTTTAATCTTTTTTTTTTCATGCCCTCCTGACTACTTAACTCTTCCTCTCCTGAGAAACCACCAAGTAGGGGCTAATTTTCCCACAGCACAAATGTTCCAGGGTTGAGAAGAGGTGACTGTGGCAATAGATGTTGGCTGCCTATTCTTGTCTGCTTCACTATCATGAAAGAAGTGCTCATCTGGGGCTCAAGCTACTTCATTGCTCTTGTCCTGTTGTCATCTGTGGGCCTCCTGCTCCCCTTCTACATTTACTGGACAAGGACACCTGATGGTTCAGTTTAACCCAGCCTCACCATTATCTTAGGTAACTTTAAAAAGAAAAGGGAAAAAAATAAAAGAAAAGAAAAGAAAAGAAAAGAAAAGAAAAGAAAAGAAAAGAAAAGAAAAGAAAAGAAAGAAGATATTAAGTTGGAGAGGGGAGATATGGAACCCCCACAGCCCCTACTGGGGAGATGGCTCGGTGGTTAAGAGCACTGGCTGCTCTTCCAGAGGACCCAGGTTCTATTCGCAGTACTCACCTCACAGCTAACAACCGTCTATAACTTCAGCTCTAAGGGGATCTGATATCCTTACATGTACATGGACCAAGGGAAGTGGGAGGAAAGGAGTGAGGGGTGGATACCAAGATACTTGTATACGTGTATACATTTTTCAAATAAGAGAATGCAATAAAGGACAGTCTATGCCAATCTCAGTCTGGCCCTCATCCTCAGGATTTCTCACTTTTATAGTTTTGGCTACTTTTCTTTCAGCTACTCCATAGACTTCATAACCACCCCAGAACTACCTGATGAAACTGTCATCATCAAAATGTTCAATCCCTATAAGTTTCTTGTCTCTTTAATCTCAGTACTTGAGAGGCTGATGCACCTCCATCAGCCCCCCATATATATACAATTTAAATTAAAAAAAAATATATATATATATATACACCCCATATACACACAATTTAAAATAAAACAAATCTATATAAAAAAAAGAA
The DNA here is from genome assembly GCF_030254825.1 of Meriones unguiculatus. Lineage (NCBI taxonomy): Eukaryota > Metazoa > Chordata > Mammalia > Rodentia > Muridae > Meriones > Meriones unguiculatus. Next base: position 76,335,949 of record NC_083369.1, on the reverse strand, counting down.
AGAACAAGCTAGGGCTGAAGAGATGGCTCAGTGGTTAAGAGCACTTGCTGTTCTTGAAGAGGGCTAAGTTCAGTTCCCAGCATCCACACTGGATAGCTCACAACTACCTGTAAGTTGAGCTCCAGGGAAAAATCCAGTACCCTCTTGTGATCTCTGTAGGCACCCACACTCAAGTGTACATATCCACACACAAACATACACACGTGCAAAGAATTAAATACGAATCTAAAACATAGAGATAAGCTAAAAATTACAGCACGAATAAACTCCATTGGCACCACACTGAATGAGCTATTTTCAGAAGATAAAATTATTGAGAACATATGAAGTGTTACCAGTGTCAGGGTGGTCCTGGAGGCCTTGATTGCAAAGGGATGGCACATGAAAATCTGGGGATTGACACAACAGTTCTATGTCCTGATTGTGGTAGCCTCCACAGAAATCTATACATCCATCCAAACTCCTAGAACTCTTCTGCATTAAAACATGCTAATTTAACTTTTCTGTATTTGGGAATAAAAGAGTGGGCAATGTTTTGAAAGGCAAAGTTAGGATTGGAGGAAGAAATTATTATTTTTTTAACATGGGTAGGACATGAATTTATTCATCTGTTAAGGAAGAAACTTAATTTATTCATCTGTTAAGAGGAACTTGAGCTGTGACACCCAGGAAACCACCAGAAGGAAAGATATCATGTAAAAAAGTGAAAGGTTGTGTCTGTTTATCACTCCATTTTCCCCAGAAACATCAAGCCAGGTTATCTGCCTAGGGTGGAGGCGATGGGTGTGCAGTGAGGAGTTTGGTAAAATGTGAAAAATGCTGTTAGGAAGGATGTTCAAAGGACTCTCTGAACACTAGCTCTGCAAACTGAGAAGCAGCACAGACTGGATGCCATGAACTTTCTGAGCACCCTCAGCTGCCCTTCCATGCATTCATTTCCAGCAGTATGACTCAGAGGGAGTTTGTGAGGTTGAGATAAGCTGGGGGCCAAGTGGCATGGATTTCAGAACGGGAGCAAAGAGCCACAAGAATGAAGAAGGGCCCTAGAATTGTGGCTCAGTTGTTAGAATGCTTGGTTTGCACTCTAACAAAGCCCCATGTTCCATCTCCAGCACCACATGATCTGGGCATGCTGATCCCAGCACTGTAATTCTAGTGCTGGTTTGGTGAAGGCAGCAGTATCAAAACTTCAAGGTCATCCTCAGCTTTTATCAAGTTCAAGGCCAGCCTGGGGTATGTAAAGACCCCGTCTCAGAGAAAAGAATGAAAAGGGTCTGGAGGTGGCATGCACTCAGTAAGATGCTTGCTGTAAGAGAAGGTCCGGTTTCAATCCCCAGCACCCAGGTAAAAAGATGGACATGAGGGTGCATGCTTATTCTAGTGCTGGTGAGGCAGAGACAGGGTGATCCCTGGAACTCAGTGGCCAGACAACCATAGCCTTCCTTCCCAGTGCAAGGTCTCAGTGAGAGATCTCAAAACACAAGGTGGGTGACTTCTGAAGAATAACACCTACCGTTGACCTCTGGCCTCTATACACATGTGTAGACATGTGACGTGTACCAGCACACACAAACTTACAGCACAGAGAGAGGGAGGGAGTAAGTAGGAAGTAAGGAACAGGGTGAGAAGGAGGAAGACAGAACAGAACCTGGAAACAAAGTACATGAAGTCAAGAGGATGCTGGTGTGTAGACAGGCAATTGACCAGAGGTATTCATTATCTGAGGGACTTTTGGGGTGCAACGGTGCACACTTGTAATCCCAGCATTTGGAGAGGCAGAGCCAGGAGGATTACTGTGAGTTTGAGGCCAACCTGGTCCACAGAGTTAGTTCCAGGATAGCCAAAAATTTCACACAGAAAGAAAGGGGAAAAAAACACCCCCAAAAGATGTCTTTGTCCATGATGTGGTCACATGTTGATTCTTTGGTACTTTTCTTGTGGTGCTGGGGATTGCATCCAGGACCTTGTAATATATTAAGCAAGTCCTCTTCTGGGTTCATTCAGCCCTCTTTATGTTTCAGCAAATGGCCTCAATTCTAGGTTGCATTCAGTTTTACTGCCCCATGCATTCTTTCATCTATAGCCTGACTATACCTCCCCATAGAACTTGTGACTTTCATGCCATGCATCAGACTCTGGAGCTGGACAGCTTGTAATGACCCCTGTGACCTTCAGCAAAGGCCTTGATCTGTTTGAGGGCCTTTTTTTGTCTGTAAAATGGAGTGATAATAACATGTACCTTATAGGATTGTTGTTCATATTAAATAATTTAGTACATGCAAAGCACTTAGAACTGTACTTGATACAGAGCAAGCACTAAGTAAGTAACCACCATCATTAAGGTCATTATTACAATTATCTAAACTTGGAGAAGAGACAAATATGCTGAAGACCAAACCAACCTGCTAGACTGGAATGCTAGATTGCTCTCAATCTGTATCTGATTAGCAACGAGAAACAGAACAAAGTAGATGGCTAGTCACAAGGGCCTGAATTTAAGGATTCTTCTACACAAACCCAGGCAACTCTCTAGGCTAACAGCATGTAGCCACTGGCTTCAGATCTGCACACTGGACCCTGTAGTATAACATCACCTGAAAGAAATCGGGAGAACTAAGCCTGGCTCTGCCACTATCAATGTAACCTTGACTATGTCCTTGACTTCTTCAGACCTTAGTTTCCTCGCATATCTACTGAAGAGACTGAAATGAAATGACCTTGAAGACCCTTTCCAGTTTATGTAATCCTTGCAGCTGGCCCAACTCCATGTGCCTTCCTATCTCTAGGACTTGAAATCTGCCATTTCCTCTGTTTTGCCAAATGTCTTGTAATGATCAGAAAAAATATCATTTTCTCAGAGAAATAGACTCAGATACTCAGACTAAATTTATCAAACACTGTTTGGTCACTATGTCCTTCATGGCACTTGATAAGAATTTGTAATGAAGCTGGGTATGGTGGCACACGCCTATAAATCCCAATACTTTGGAGGCAGAGGAAGGAGGATCTCTGTGAGCTCAAGGCCTGCCTGGTCTACAGACTGAATCCAGGACAGCCAAGGATGCACAGAGAAACCTTTCTGAATTGAAAAACCAAAAAGAAAAAAAAAGAGAGAATTTGTAATGATCTGTTGTCTATAATTATTTCTTCCTGCTGTTATCTTCACAGCCCCTTATCCTACTGTGACTGCAACTACCACAGGTCCAGTCTGTCTTGACATGGATTTTTCCCAAAAGCCTACAAACATTTCTTTCACACTGTAGGTGTTACTATATATTGAGAAAAAGGAGGAGTAAACGTACATAAAAGTGATGGACAAACACTTCAAAGTTAGCATTTGAAAGTTTCTATGCTAAATTTCCTGCCTCCTGCCTCAGCCTCTCCAGGCTTGCACCACTGGGCCGGCTTTAATAAATGCTTATTAAACTAATCCTACAAAAGAATATTGAAGACGTGCATCTGCAATCAATGCTCATCATTAAGCTATCAAATGGAGGGGCTACTAAGGCTTTGTTATCCTGGCTCATTTGTATATTGACAGTAAGTTCAGGAAACAGAAACACTCCTGGAATAGCTTTATAGAGTGCTAATCAGGCCTAATGGATGTTCAGGCATTCACTTGGCCTCACAAAGACTCCTTTGCTTCTGACTGCTAAGCCAATGCCATTCGTGTGGGCAGAGGTGAGTCCTCAGAAGGGCCAGACATCTGAGAGATTGCAGCAAAGGTAAGACTCAGTCTCCCTCACTACCCTGGGAACTCAGCACTCAACAGTGTACTTCAGGATGGTAAGTGGTCTGTTAGGAAAACATCCTTCCTCTCACTAAGAATAGATGCTGTATCGTCCAGGAGAGGTTCAAGTAGGTAGAACCATTACACTTGGTTAGCATCTTTTACTAGTGGCTGGGACAGCAATTTCCTTACCTTTCCTGGGGTCTTGCTGCTGCTCCCTCCAGGGCTCTAGGGACTTTCTTCCCAGTTGTCTGATCAGGCATCATCAGTCTGTGGCTGACCAAATGATCTGTACCCGTGCCCCATTCCTTCTTACAGTTAGGCAGCTTGTTAAAGCTTCCAATGGGACTTCTAGTGCCAGGCTGTTGATGCCAAGGTCTAGAATACCATAGTTTTCCTAAGAATTTTTCTCATTTTAACTTGGGGTAGCCAGCTTCTGGTCAAAACCAGGCTTATTACAGTCCAAACATTTGTTTTTCCTTCCAGTTTCTGTGATGAAATCCTGACCTCATGGAATGTTCCAAGAGGTGAAGCCTTTGGAAGGCAATAAGAACAAGAGGCCAGAGCTCTTATGAATGGGATTAGTGTCCAAATGCCCTGCTTCTTTCAGTATGGAAAGACACAACAAGGATGTGCCATGTAGGAATGAGAAAGTTAGCACTCACCGGATGCCAAATTTCCCTTGACTTAGAACTTGCCAACCTCCAGAATTATACAAGATCCATTTTGATTGTTCAGAAGCCACCTAGCTTCCTGTTCTAAAGCAGCTTGAACAGATTAAGGCTTCTGCCTTTCAGTTTCTGAGCTCTTTCACGTTATCCTTTTTTTCTCAACCTTTCATGCACTGAAATAATCGAGCCGGCAGTTCTCAGGGTCCAGCTTCCCCCATCTCAATAGAGGCAAGGGTATGAAAGTCTGAATTAGCTAATTACCTAGCATCTAGGAAGGATCCCTGTACTTCCTGACTTCCTGGTGGATAAAGCAATTCCCTGACAAAGGAAAGGGCTGGCTTTACCATATAATACTAGCTGTGTGACTCCTGGGTAAGCAGCTTCTTCTTTCTGTGTCTCACTTTCCCACCCATGAAATAAGAATCATAATGGGGGGGGGAGCTGGAGACTTGGCTCAGCTGTTAAGAGCACTGGCTGTTCTTACAGGGGACCTGGGTTCAATTCCCAGCACCTACACAGCAGCTCACAACTATCTGTAACTCTTGCTCCAGGGAATTCAACACCCTCACATAGACATATATCTGCAGCATATATCACACAGACATATATCAAGCAAAACATCAGTCCGCATGAAATAGAAATAAATTAATTTTTAAAAATAATCATAATAGTAGTTATTCTGGAGGTTGATAAAGAGGACTAAATGAGTTAAGAATGTGACTTGTATATATTACCTGATCAGCACATGGTAGTGTGTAGTGTGGTTATAATCCCTTAATCCAGGGCAGGCTTTCCCTGCCATTTCTTCTTACAAATCCTCCCCTGTGTAGGCCTGACAAAAGCTTCAGCAAAGAATAGCACAGACTCACATGCATTCCTACACTCACATACATTCCTACACTCCTGCTGCTTTCCCAAAAAGCACTCAGCTAAATACTATCAAATGGATGGTGCTGTGATTTGTCAAGTGCCTCCAGACCCATGCAGAGTGATGGGAGGTTGGAATTCGGAGAGAGCGCAAATGAAAACAGTGTGAAGGGTTTTTTGTTTTTGTTTTCTCCTATCATCTTTTCTTGTTTGGCTGAAACAAGGCCTCACTAAATTGCCCAGACTAGCTTTGAACTTGCTCTGTAGCCCACACAGCCCTGACAAGTTCGATCCTTCTGCCTCAGCCTCCCAGATTTTGGGATTACAAACTTTTGACATTGTGTCTGGCTCTTTCTTGTCCTTTTTGCACATTCCTGCCAGTTAACAGCTATTGACCCTCAGTGGCACAGGACTGGATTACTATGCTAGAAGACAGTGCAATCTTAGAACAGGACACTAAAGTAGTATTTAAGGGACAAGACAAAATTTCTTCAGGGCAGCAGAATGAGAAGTGGGCAGGCTTGGATGTTCCTACCTTCAGTTTGTGTAGGGAGAAGCACAGACTTGGGGTTCACTCAGTGGTATGGTTTATCTCTGTACTCACAGGGAGGGCTCCTAAGCTAGCCTTGAACAGCATTAATTTTAAAACAAGTATCACGTGCTTGTTATATGAGCTGCATTTATAGGGATACACAAAAGTATAACATATACTTTCCATAGGCAAAGACCTGGCATTTTAGAGAAAGGAAACACGTTTAGAATGTAAGAGATCTTGTGATATGGTCCATAAGAGAACTACATAGGTTGAGGAAACTTTATATAAAATGATTGGGATAAGAAGTGTCTCTAAGCAATTAGAATATTTCTTAATTTTTGAATACTTGTACATAGAGAAATCTTTGAATGCGAGCAAAATTTAAGCATGAAATTCACTTATGTTTCATACATACCATATTTTATAAAGCTTGAAGATAATTTATTCAGTATTATACTTTTTATTTATTAAATGTTTATTGTATATGTATTTTATTATATGTCTCTGTGTGTGGATGAGCTGTGTACATGTGGCTTATGTGTGGAGGTTAGAGGACAATCTCAGATGTGATCCTTGCTTCCATCATCTTCTTTGACACAGCATCTCTTTTTACTGCTCTGTATGCCAGGCTATCTGGGCCATGAGTTTCTGCAGATATTTTTAATTCTGCCTCCCATCTCAGTACAGGAGTTCTGGAATTATGGATGTATACTACCAAACCTAGCCTCATTGGTTTTGGGAGTTGAAACGGAGGCCCTTGTGCATGTGTAGTAACCATCTCCCCAGCCCCACATACAGTCTTTTAAGTGTGCCTGTATTTTGTTTGCAGTCCTTAACTCAAGGTCAATTGTGGCATTTTCCATCATGTGTATGCTCAAATTTTCTGACTTTAAAACATTTTGGACTTCAGAGTTCCAGAGTAGGGATGCTCAAAGCGAAGCAAACTAAAGACACTGAGATTGAGGAGAATAAGAAAGGCTATCAGGATGTAGCTTTGACAGGGAAGGGACAGCAGAGCAATGATGTTGAGATAAAAAATGGTGAGACAGGATTAAATGCTATGGAAAGGAACTTGTCAGAGTCAGAGGACACATGGATAGGCTAACAGCATCCTTCAAAACGAGTCATTCATCCACAAACTTTCTGGAATACAGCTGCTATGCCTGTAGACACAGGGGTAGAAGTGGGAGTCAGAGAAAAACAGCATCTACCTTTTCAGAGAAGGTACCCTACAGTTAATTCAGTTTATTTTTCCCCTAAAGCCCTCTCCCTAGTGGGCTGGAGTACATGCACTGTGGTTCTCAAAGGACATTTATGGTTATCTGAAAATAAGTGCCTTTGGAGTGGGAAAAGCCAGTGAACAAAAGCGACAGATACTACTACCAAATCCAGTTCAATTGAACCTTTATAGAGACAGAAGTGATGCTGAAGCAGAGAGAGGTAGCTGCAGGAACAAAGGCCTGTTGACTGGAATATAAAATACATTCCGTCTTCAGGGCTTGGGGGAGGGGAACTTCTTCGCTGTTGCAACTGGAGCTTGAATTGAGCAGAGGCCAAAAGAAGGCATGTTTTGCTTTGCTCAGTCAGTACTTTTTATTTGTAACCTTGAAAAATAGAAAGATTTTACAACAACTTCTGGATTTAGGGGCTACCTTGAAAACTGGGTTTGCATTTCTAAATGATAGCCATCCTTTGGAGAAGAGAAGCTTGCAGCTTAGCTGCTGTCTCCACTGGCTCATTTCCCTCTTTTCTGCTATGCATATTTAAATGCTAATCACATTCTGTGAGCACAGAGTTCAGCTCTCCAGAATGCTTTCAAAAGGCATGACGGCTAAGAATGCGTTTGAAGGCTTATTGTTTGGGGCTGAGTGCCTGTTATCTGGGTTTCCCTAGCTATCCTGTCCATACTGCTTTCTGAATTCCTACAGACGTTTGATTGTGCAACTCTCTATACAAAGGGCCTCTTTACAACAAGAACAGTGAAGCCGGTGAGGGAAACATGCCAGGCTAATGGGCTGTCCTTTATTCTCTGAAGGTGATAGAGAGGGAGCAACACTGACGGGCCTAAAGAACATTTGTTCTGCAGGAAACCCACGGAATAGGCTGCTGGGACTGAAATGAGTACTAGGCCTGGAGGCAAACTGCATGGCCTTCATCCCAGTTCAGCTGCTGAAGATGGGCTTGTAATCTACAGAACCTTTGAATGTCTCAGGTCTCCCATCTCAATAGGCAAGATGGCTCAACAGGTCAAAGTACTTGCTGTCAAGACTTGATGACTTGAGTTTAGGCTCCAGTATCTTTGTGGTGTGGTGGACAGAGGACTCCCTTAAGTTGTTTGGCTTCGGTATGTGCACTGTGGCACCTGTGCCTACACACACACACACACACACACACACACACACACACACAGGCATGCACACACACACTCAATAAAACAGGCATAGTAATAACAGTGCTCAAAGTGCGCTTTGTAAATTGTTGTAAGGATTGGATGACATAATGCACACACACTTGGCCCAGTGCCCACTGTATCTTCCCGCTCAGTGCTTATGGTCACTTTTCCAGTCAATCCTTGAGAAGAGTGTGTGCTGCAGTATGAGCTATTAAGGTCCTTAATTGGAGTCAGGGCAAAAAGAAAAAGGATCCACGTGGGAGAGTTAGCAATGCATAAGCGGCTGGGCTCTGGGTCGGTTGGATGAAGGGACAGCAGAGCCAAATCTAACTTCAGGATGTTTAGCTTGGGTATCTGGGACAATGATGGGAAAACTAAGAAGACAGCTTGAGGGGAAGAATGGTAACTTTGATATACAGTGAGTTGGAAGTGAGCATGAAGATGTACCACTCAATGGCACTAATCAGCAGGCTGTGAGAAACAGGTGCCCAGGACTGAGGAGGGAAGTTGGGGCTAAGGTGGTAAAATGTAGCCTGCAAAGTTCTGAGTGGATAAATGAAGGGGCTGTGTCCTACTCAGCAAAGGCTGTTCAAGGTGGTGACCATCTCCGTCAGATTGGAGTCTGATTGGGCAGGCTGAGGCCTCTGATTAGTCACTGACCATGTGTGTTCTGCTCAGTGAGCTGTGCCACTTGGATACCACCTTTGTCCTTCATTTTATGCACTTTCAGTTCAACTGCTGACCTGGCCTAATCCTGCTTACCTTGTGAGCTGTGGTAGGGCAAAGTCCACTGGGGTATAAATCAACAGGCTGCCACATGGCTTTGTATTTGACGAAATGGAGATACCTCACATGAGCAACAGTAGGTGGGTATCAGGCAGAGTGGAGAGGGGAGGGTACACACGAACCTCCTTCCTGGTTCTTTCGGAAGGCCTACTAGACTCCAGGTCCCATGTTCGCAGCTGCTCCCCACATTCCCAGGAAAGTGTTCCCTAGCTTACCTCACCCTCTCTTTCACGTATACCTGTCTATGGAGCCATTATATTTTTTTTTCAGGATCCTTTGGTCCTTAATAGGGGCTTAAAGATTAATCATAATTGATTTTTGTCAACATTTCTTCTATCTTACTTATATTTTCTTTTCTTGAAAACTTTTCTTTTTTCCTTCTTTTTTTTTTTTAAATTTTGAGACAGACTCTCACTGTGTAGCTCTGGCTGGCTTTAAATTTACTATGTAGACCGGGTTATCCTGAAACTCACAGAAATCCACCTGCCTCTGCCTCCCAAATATTGAGAATCAAGGGTTATGCCACTATGCCCTGCCTATTGTTTCTTCAGTACTCAGTAGCCGCTGTCAGCATCTTGTGGCCCAAGGTCTGAGACAGGCATGGAGATCCAGATAGAAGGGCTGGGCTGTGTCTGGAAAAGCTGGAGTTAAAAATGTACACAAGCATCAGGCAGGGTGGCATTAGGGTATGTGAAAGCACACCAGGTAGAGGCTTGAATTCCACTTGGGCGTATAGCTGACCCTTCCCCCCACCAGAAACATTCTCTTAAAACACGCACAGGAATAAATTATTTACCTCTCCATCCTCTAGCATGCCAAGCAAGGAAAAGGAAAACAGAATAAAATGAGGGTAAGCCTGGTGAAGGAAGAGCTCAGGTGGCTAAACAAGACTTCTGATTATTAATGTTCAGAAGAACTCCAACCCAATATGGTATTAGACAGACAGATCGTATGTACGAGTGTCTGGATGAAAGCCTATTAAGACAACTAGGTGCTCAGGCAAAGGTGCCAGGCACTGTGGGTGCTGGGAAAAATTCCCTGTTCAGTTGGCTATCTACCAGATAGCTGCTGTTGATTTGCCTCATGTTGGGCAGTGCCATGGAGAAAACCAGTGGAATGCAAATGTTACCATTAACTGTGCTCAGGTCACAGCAGCTTGGTTGCCTTGTGACAAATTACGTTGGTGAACCTGCCTGATCCAGTGGGGGCAGATGGTTCTCATGGCTCCCTTCATGATGCATTTTGTATGGTGTGCTTTACAGGAAAAAAAAATACTTTAGGTCTTTCCTGTTGCTTCACCCCCCTTATCTTTATAACTGACAATGATTCTGAGCTTGGACTGTGAGGTTGCAGTCACCAAGCTCCTGGCTCATACCTTTCCATGGCTCAGATACTCTGCATTTACTGCACTGCCACCTAGTGGTCAGAGAGGTAATGCCATGTCTGCATTTAAAAGCTGTGCTTCTGTCCTGGTTGTTAACTTTTTAAAAATATAGTATGGACAAGTTACTAAATTTATTAACCCACGAAAAATAACATTTTGTATAAGAGTAATTAATTCACTTACTCTATCTTCAGATTACATTTACGATAATGTTCATAGTTAGATGGCAATCCTTTTTTACACCTTTTGGGGTTTTTTTGCATTTAAAATTTATTATTATTATTATTATTATTATTATTTTAATTTTATTTTTTATATTACTTACAGGTTATTTACTTTGTGTCCCAGCTGTAGCCACCTCCCTCATTCCCTCCCAATCCCACCCTCCCTCCCTCATCTCCTTGCCCCTCTCTAAGTCCACTTATAGAGGAGGTCCTCCTCCCCTTCCATCTGACACTATCTTATCAGGTCTCACCAGGACTGGCTGCAATGTCCTCCTTTGTGGCCTAGATAGGCTTCTCCTCCCACAGGGGGGCTATGGAAGTCAAGGAACTAGCCATAGAATTCATGCCAGAGACAGTCCTTGTTCCCCTTACTAAGGAAGAAACTTGGATACTGCCATGGGCTACATCCAAACAGGTGTTCTAGGTTATAACCATGCATGGTCTCTGGTTGGAGAATCAGTCTCAGACAAGCCCCTGTGCCCAGCTATATTTGGTCCTTGTGGAGCTCCTGTTCTCTCCAGGTCTTACTAACTCTCTCTTCTTTCATATGATTCCCTGCACTCTGCCTAAAGTTTGGTTATGAGTCTCAGCATCTACTTTAATACACTGCTATGTAGAGTCTTTCAGAGGCCCTCTATGGTAAACTCCTATCCTGCTTCTCATTTTCTCCTACTTACAATGTCCATCCTATTTGTTTTTCCAAGTAAGGATTTATCTTCTTACCCTGGGTCCTCCTTCTTTTTTTACTTCTTTAGGTGTACAGATTTTAGTATACAAATACCATGCAGTTTTTATTACTGTTGCTCTGCAGTACAGCTTGAGATCATGGATGGAGATACCTCCAGATGATCTGTAGTTGTACAGGATTGTTTTGGAAATTCTGGGTTTTTTGTTTCTCCATATGAAGTTGGGAATTGTTCTTTCAAGTTCTATAAAGAATTGTGTTGGGATTTTGATGGGAATTGTGTTGGATCTGTAGATTGATTGCTTTTGGCAGGGTGACCGTTTTCACTAGGTTAATCCTACCAACCCATGAGCATGGGAAATCTTTCCATTTTCTGATAGCTTCTTCAATTTCTTTCTTCAAAGACTTGAAGTTTTTCTCAGACAGGTCTTTCACTTGCTTGGTTAGAGTCACCCCAAGGTACTTTATGTTATTAGTGGCTATTTTGAAGGGTGTTGATTCCCTAATTTCTTTCTTGGCCCTTTTGTCTTTGGTATACAGGAAGACTTCTGATTTTTTTGAGTTGATTTTGTATCCAGCCACTTTGCTGAAGGTATTTATCAGATGAGGGAGTTCTCTGGTTGAATTTTTGGGGTCACTCATGTATATTATCATATCATCTGCAAAAAAATGATACTTTGATTTCTTCCTTTCCGATTTGTATCCCCTTGATCTCCCTTAGTTGTCTTATTGCTCTGGGTAGGACTTCAAGTATAATGCTGAAGAGATATGGAGACAATGGGCAGACTTGCCTTGTCCCTGATTTCAGTGGGATTGATTTATGTTTCTTTCCATTGAGTTTGATGTTGGCTATAGGCTTGCTGTATATTGCCTTTACTATGTTTAGGTATGTGCCTTGTATCCCTGATCTCTCCAAGACTTTAAACATGAATGGGTGTTGGATTTTGTCAAATACTTTTTTGGCATCTAAGGAGATGATCATGTGGTTTGTCTCCTTCAGTTTGTTTAAATGGTGGATTACATTGATGGATTTCAGTATATTGAACCACCCTCGTATGTTTGGGATGAAGCCTACTTGGTCTTGGTGGATGATGTCCTTTATGTGTTCTTGGATTCGGTTTGCAAGTATTTTATTGAGTATTTTTGCATCAATGTTCATAAGAGAGATAGGTCTGAAGTTCTCCTTTTTTTTCTTGGTTCTTTATGTGTTTTAGGTATCAAGGTGACTGTGGCTTCATCAAATGAGTTTGGTAATGTTCCTTCTGTTTCTATTTTGTGGAATAGTTTGAAGAGCATTGGAGTTGGCTCTTCTCTGAAGGTCTGGTAGAATTCTGCGCTGAAACCATCTGGCCCTGGGCTTTTTTCGGAAGGGAGATTTTGATGACTGCTTCTATTTCCTTGGGGGATATGGGACTATTCAGTCTTTCTATCTGATCTTGACTTAATTTAGGTAGATGGAATATATCAAGAAAATTGTCCATTTCATTTAGATTTTCAAATTTTGTGGCATATAGGCTTTTAAAGTAACTCCTAATGATTGTTTGGATTTCCTCAGTGTCTGTAGTTATGTTCCCCTTTTCATTTCTGATTTTGATGATATAGATACTTTCTTTCTGGCTTTTTGTTAGTTTGGCTAAAGGTTTGTCTATCTTGCTGATTTTTTTCAAAGAACCAGCTCTTGGTTTCATTGATTCTTTGAATTGTTTTATTTTGTTTCTAATTGATTGATTTCAGCCCTGAGCTTGATTATTTCCAGGCTTGTCTCCTCTTGGGTGTATCTGCTTCTTTTTTTTCTAGGGCTTTCAGTTGGGCCATTAAGTTGCTTGTATGAGCTGTTTCAAACTTCTTCTTGAAGGCACTTAGTGCTATGAGCTTTCCTCTTAGCACTGCCTTCATTGTGTCCCATAAGTTTGTTTTTTATTGTTTCGAGACAAAATTTCTCTGTGTAGCCTTGGCTGTCCTTCACTCGCTTATGTAGACCAAGCTGGCCTTGAACTCACAGAGATCTGCCTGTGTCTCCCTGAGTGCTGGGATCATAGGCGTGTGACACTGTGCCTGGCTGCTTTTTTGTTTTTTGTTTTTGATTTTGTTTTGTTTTGTTTTAAACAACCACTACAATTTTGCATCTATCTGAAAGCTGTTTTCTCCTCTTTTGTTGTATTTTTCGAGGCTAATCTCAAACTGGCTATTTAGATGAGGGTGTCCTTGAAGCTTTAATCTTCTTTCCCCTGTCATCCAGAACTGAGATTACAGGCATTATACTCAGCCATGAATGTAGTATCATGACACACTATATAGGCATCGTCTAGAAAGTTCCCATACACGGGGGGGGGGGGGGGGGGATTGGTTAGGACTGCACTCAGATTCTCACTCTCAGTGTATCTTATGTGGTTGGTGGCATATTGTTATGGTAAGGTTATATTCTAATGCAGAATGTAGTATTGGCTAGTCTCCTAGAGGGAGTCATTGTTTTTAGCTCCCAGAAAGAGAAAGTAAAGGTGAAGATTTACGAAGAAGACTACCATCTCTCAGCTTTACATACAAACATTATTGAACTTCACAAAAGTCCTTTCTGATAACTAACCCTACCCCCAGGTCTCAAGGTCCTGGAAATGCCTCTGGCAGTAAGAGAAAAACAGTCAAAACCAGTCTCTCTCTCTCTCTCTCTCTCTCTCTCTCTCTCTCTCTCTCTCTCTCTCTTGATTTTTTTTTCCACAGAATTTCTCTGTGTAGCCAAGGCTGTCCTGGAACTATCTCTGTAGACCAAGATAGCCTCAGAGCCTCTGCTTTATGAATGCTGGGATTAAAGGTGTGCACCACTATCACCACCCATGAGAGAGATTCCTCTCCCCCCACCCCCAGTAATAGCATTCTTATAATAATATAACAGGCAAAACAAAACAGCTAAATGCACAGATTTTGAAATTCTGCCTATAATCCCTTTCAATTTAGTAGAATTAAAGCTAGATCACAGTTTAAACACCAATAAATGCACGTTGGAACCTATTGCACAAAAGCATAAAAATGCTCTTTATCCTTATAAAAACATACAAACTAAAGGCTACAAAAAAATAAAAGAAACCTATAAAACATCTCACAATTTTATCTTATATGCTTATAAATAAAGCTGGACTACGGAAACCAAACAATTGGATGGGAAAATATGATAGAAGACTTAAAATAGAACAAATAATTTTGTAAAGTTAAGTTTTCTTTTTTTTTAACTCCCCAAATTTTAAATTCAATATTATATATTCTATCTGAGTTGAGCTTGTGTCAGATGGAAACTTCCATCTGACACCTTGTTTCACTCCTGCCAAGCTCCATTTGACACCCAAGGCCAAATTTTATTTTTCCAGCATGAACACTAGGATCAGTTAGTGATTGGTCCTGTCAAGGTTTCTCAGCAGGTGAGCGCCTGCAAAGTTGTCACAGCTGCTGATGCTAGAAATCAGGCGCATCGGGCCAACAGCTCTGGGAACGACCTCCCAGAACAAGGTCTCGCTCAGCACCATTTTCACAAAAATAAGGAGAGATTCTTAAAATCTCTGTGTGAGGGTGTGGTTGCCTGTGTGTATTGCTAGAGACTGAACTAGAGCTCTGTGCAGAAGTTTTATCACTAAACTTCATCCTTAGATGAAGATAGAGGATTTTTAGAAATGAGTAACAACTTAGGATATTGCCATGCTTTCTATGCTCCCTTCCTACCCTCTTTCTCTCAAGCTCTTTAAAAAACATTTTCTAAAGTTTTAAAACATTTTTTAAAGGCGTATTTTATAGTTTTGTGTGATTGGGTGGTTTGCTGTCATATATGCATGTGCAACACGTAGGTGCTTGGTACCTGAGGAGATAAAAAGAGGGAACTGCCAACTCTCCAGCCCCTCTTCTCAGGTTTTTTAAAAAAGTATCTTTTGTGATGTGGAGCATCCACCTGGCACACACCAAGCTTGAGATTCTATCTTCTCTAGAAAGAATATAAAGATTTTATGAAGAAAATAACTTTTCTGAAGAGAAACCTCTTTTCTTCTTTTTTTTAATTCTTTTTAAATTACCATTTATTACATTATATTCAATTTGTATCCCAGCTGTGGCCCCATCTTTCCCTCTTCTCTCCCTATACCCTTCCCCTTGTCCACTGATAGGGGAGGTCCTCCTCCCCTTCCCTCTGACCCTAGCCTATCAGGTCTCATCAGGACTTGCTGCATTGTCTTCCTCTGTGGACTGGTAAGGTTGCACGCCCCCCAAGGGGAGGCAATCAAAGAGCCAGTCACTGAGTTCATGTCAGAGACAGACCCTGCTCCCCTGACTATGAACCCAATTTGGAGACTGAGTCTATGGGCTACATCTGAGCTGGGGTTTTAGGTCCTCTCCATTTATTTTCCTTGGGGTATCATTCTCTTCAGGGTCCCCAAGACTCAGTTTTTTTTTTTTTTTTTTTTTGGTTCTGTTGGTCTCCTTTTAGAGCTCCAGTCCCCTCCAGGTCTTTCTATCTAACCTTTTTTCATAAAATTTCATGCATTTTGCCCAAAGTTTGGCTATGTGTCTCAGCCTCTGCTTGGATACCTTGCTCAGTAGAGTCTTTCAGAGGTCTTCTGTGGTAGGCTCCTGTCCTGTTCCCTGTCTTCTCCTACTTTCAATGTCTATCATGTTTCCCCTTCTGACTGATGATTGAGCATCTTCCCTAGCGTCTTCCTTGTTGTTTAGCTTCTTCTTCTTTTTTTTTTTTTTGTCTTTTCATTAGTACTAGGTCTATTTTTTTTTCCAATGCAGTTTATTCAGGAACCTTGAACAATCCTCGGACCCTGGGGAAAGCCAGCCCACAGCTTAAATAGCCTCTGGGTAGCCAACCCAGGCGTGCCACGTGGGCAATGCAGATGGGTCCACATACATGGAAGCAAGCCAGATCCTCGGCCTTAGCCAAATGTGGAGTTGTTCCTGACAGAGAGCACTCACCATCGGGAAGGTGGAAGGCGGAAACCAGCTCCATCTTTAAGGCATAGCATTCCGCAGCTCTCTACAGTTCCCCCTTTTTGTTTTAGACGCATCAGTCAAGAGTAGAGGTCTGATCTCTGATATTAGAAATAAATTGGGACTTTGTACCGATGTTCATTTAGGTGTCATCCACCCAAAGAGCATCAGACCCGTCCGATACCTTTTTCTCAGAGGCGGGACCTGGGGCATCAACCCGCATGCAATCAGACATGCTCTTCTCTGGGTCCAAAGCGGCTGACCCTGAGTGCAGTGCTTAGCCTCGCATCCTGAGCGTATCATTTTAGCTTTTTATGGTATCCAACCATGCTTGGGGAGAATGTCCTGCTTCAATGGCTGTAAAGGCCTGAATGATCATGGCTGCATCACACTGTTGTGAGACTCTAATCTTGCATATATACCACAGGCAAACCAAGGAGACCAACACCAGAAGGCCTGCTAACGCTCCCATGCCCACCCATTCCTTCAGATGATTCATGGCTGCAGCAATCCATGTTGATAATCCTGTGGCTAGTCCTGCGTCCACTCTGGTAGAATTTACTGTGACAATGGCCACTCTCAGCTGCTCCATCGTAGTATCGAATTCTCCAGTCCAATTACCTAAAATATAGCTCGACAATTGTTTAGACAGATTTGCAGCACAGGAAAAACTCTCATGTTGTATGCTAGTGACACAAAGTCCAGCATACTTTCATTGACAGCCAGGTTGAGCGATTTGCCATAGGGTATCAATTTGCTCCTGCAAGAGGTCAATCCTCTGATTGAACACCATCAAACTTCCTTTTAGTTGAGCATTAATTCCTTTAGTTGTTTAGCTTCTTTAGGAGTGTAGATTTTAGTGTGTTTACCCTATATTATATGACTAATAACCACTTACGAGTGAGTATATACTGTGTGTGTCTTTCTGCTTCTGGGTTACCTCACTCAGGATGATCTTTTCTAGTTCCCACCATTTTCCTGCAAATTTCCTGATTTCCTTGTTTTTAATTGCTGAGTAGTATTCCATTGTATAAATGTACCACAGTTTCTGTATCCATTCCTCTGTTGAGGGATATCTAGGTTGTATTGTTATACCCGGTTCACGAGCCCCCAAAAGATCTACAGGAATCGACTCCGTTGCAAAACACATGAGGGTCTTCTTATTGTAAATTACAAGCTGCAGCTTGGGCCCACAACACCCACCGCCAAAGCGGTGGGAGCTGAGCACGCCACACCCAGGTTAGTTGGGTGATATATAGATTCTGGTCCATCCCAGCATGCCCAAGGCAGGGGCGATTCCTGCCTGGCAAGCATCTATTGGTCAAAATGCTACATTTTGAATCAATTGGCTATAGGAAGGTTCCCAGACCATTAATGACCAGGTGTCCCTCCCTAGGGGGATGGTCCAGTTTCCTAGCAACTGTATCTCTAGTGGGTGGGGAAAGAATGCAGTGAGGTGGGGAAAGAATGCAGTGAGGTGGCTCTTCCCCTCAGGGCATTACTAAACTTCTTTACAGTACCTACTTTAGGTCTTAATAATAGCTGCTAATTTATCTTTTGGTCTCTCATTATCCAGATTCTGGCTATTATGGATAGAGCTGCTACAAACATGGTTTAGCAAATGTCCTTGTTGTGTACTTGAGCATATTTTGGATATATGCCTAGGAGTGGTATAGCTAGATCTTGAGATAGCACTCTCCCTAATTTTCCAAGAAGGCACCAGATTGATTTCCAAAGTGGTTGTTCAAGTTTACATTCCCACCAGCAATGGAGGAAGGTTCCCCTTTCTCCACATCCTCTTCAGTATGCATCATCCCTTGAGTTTTTGATTATAGCCATTCTGATAGGTGTGAGGTGAAATCTCAGGGTCATTTTGATTTTCATTTACTGAATGACTAAGGATATTGAGCATTTCTTTAAGTGTTTCTCAGCCATAACGGTTGAAAGCAGAGAGCCTTGTGCTCAGGTTAGGTGGTTGATTTAAAGATTCCTGTCTCTCCCAGCGCTCCCAAAGCAGGGGAATTCCTGCCTGGCAAACGTCTATTGGTTGAAACACAAAAGGGGAGGATACATTTTGAATTGTTTGGCTATAGGAAAGCCCCCAAACCATTAATAGTCTGGCTTCCCTTGTTTGGTTGTTCTAGGGGAAAGGGGTTGGTTTCCTAGCAACTGTATCTCTAGTGAGCAGGAAAAAAATGCAGTAAGGCTGGTTCTTCCCTACAGGTGGCTGGACATGTCTCCACCTGGCTGGCCTTTGTTCAGGCTTGAGTTTTAAATTTTAAACCAATACCCAAAAAACACTAATTTTTAATTCTTTGGTCTCTCAAGGAAAGAAACAACCCAGACAGATGAGATGTCTGTGGATCGAATTGGCAGAGTGGAGTGTCATCATATCTGAAGATAGCATTGATAAGTCAAGTTCCTGGCCAGTAGCAGGGAAAGAGGAAGTGGGGAGTAGCATTGAGAAACTAGAGAAACAAGTCAGAGTCACGTAGAGAAACCAATCAGTGGGATTACTCATTTCAAGTTGCATGCAAATGACCCCCAATTCATTTTTGCACAGAGCTTCAGGAACATATATGTCATATAAGAGAGGCCAAGGAGACAGACAAGCCAATGAATTGAGCAGGATTAGGGGAAGATGCAAAACTGTCAATTTTGCTTGGATTCTGATTATTCACATGGAGCTGCAACATCCTCATATTATATCAACTGATCAGGTTTTGTTGATAAGAATTCAGGCTAAGCTAGTTCAAATAGCAGCCTCTATCTTTTGCTTTTGCCTTTGTGTTCTAGAGTGAACGTTTCCCCGGGTAATTGTTAGACAATGCATAGCTAGTTGCACCAAGATATCACCCTTTTGAAATGCAGTTTCTTTTTGAGGCCCCTTGTTCTATGGATTTTGGTTTATTTCCATCCTGGCCAGTCAGTTTTACTGAGGTAAGTAAGGCATGGTGACAAGAATGAGTGCTATGTCCTCCCCGTGGTGGCATCAAGAGGGCAAGTTAGCTGGCTGCATTCTGTAGTGTCCTTGTTTTCTGGTGTTGTAGGGAGGAGAACCGTAAGTGATGTACCCAGAGACCAGGAAAGAAAAGGGAGACTCATCTGGAAGCATTCTAGAAGCTGGATACATAAAAGGAGGTGCAGGCATTGGCTTAAGCTAGTAACCCTGGGTTTAGCAGAGGTGTTAGAGATCTGGTCTACATGGTATTTTCATAATTAGTCCTGAGCTCTGTAGAAACATGGTATTAGTGCCTGGGCTATAGTGTAGGATGGGGGTGGGTGGAATCTAGTGTTCTTTGTGGTTACCCAACTGCAAACCCTTCAAGACAACCCCCTTTCCCTCCCCTGACCCCCAAGCCCCAATGCTCGCACCTGCATCTTTCTCTTCACAGTGTCAAAAAGAAAGGAAAGAGTGTGGCTCACAGCAGCAGCCACACAGGCAATGGCCAAGTTCTCCAGGTGAAAGAAGCGCTCCCAGGGTCCATTCCAGATTTTCTCCAGGTTCATGTAAACTGGAAGGGAGCCTGCAGAGAAGGGAAAGGCACCTTGGGATCAAGCACAGGGAAAGGTGGGGCTGGAAAGATGTTTCAGCTGTTAGGAGCACTGTCTGCTATTCCAGAGGTCCTGAGTTCAATTTCCAGCAACCACATGGTGGCTCACAACCATGTATACTGGGATCTGATGCCTTTTTCTGGCATGCAGGTGTACATAGAGCACTCATATACATAAAATAAATAAACCTTAAAAAAAAGAACAGAGAGACATTGTTATCTGGGGGAACCACTGTCTGGAGCAAAGGAGTGTCTATGTGGGATGCGCAAGGGGACTATTAGGGCTCTGGGGCAGTTTAAAGCCCTCTCAGTTAACTATCAAAAGGGCATACTCTGGGCGTGGAGTGACAATACCATATGGTCAAGATGTATGAACTGGTTCACTCAAGGTTGGTGCAGTTTACAGTAAATAGATTGTACGTAAAAGAACCATAAACTAACCTTGAGAGCTAGGTTCAGTGGCACACACTTATAATTTCAGTACTTGGGAGGTAGAAGCAGGAGGATTAGTAGTAGTTCAAGTTCATCCTTACCTACATAGCAAGGTTTATAGCCAGACTGGGTCACTTGAGTACATGAGACATGAGAAAACAACCCCTAACTACATGCTGAAATTGAGTTTGTGATACAGATGTTGAAGGGTTTAGGGGTGAAGCATACTTGTGTTTGCAGCTTACATTGGAATCACCAAAGAAAAGGATTGACTTATAAATGGCTTTGAGGGATGCCTAGACATGTGATGAAGTAAAAATATGAACTGAGGTATTGTTCATTGATTGTGTGGTTATTTATAATTCTAAGAATTATTCTGTGTGTTTGAGAGACATTGAGGGGAAAAGTCATTTCCATGGTACTGAAGAGATGGCTCATAAGTTAAGATCACCTACTATTTTTGCAGAGGATCACCTACATCATTGGGCTCACAACCACTTGTAACTCAAGCTCTAGGGAATCTGACACCATCTTCTAGCTTCTAAGGGCACTGGCACTCATGTACACACACCTACACCTACACCCCCCCCCACACACACTTACAAAGAAAATTAAAATCTTAAAAAAAAAATCACTTCCATAAAAGAAGTTAGTAAGCAGTGTTTTGCCCAGTTCACGAACCCCAAAAGACCAGGAATAACTAGACTCTGCTGTAAATATACGAGGTTCTTTTTATTGTAAATTACAAGCTGCAGCTTGGGCCCACACACCCCCACTGCCGAAGTGGTGGGAGCCAAGTGCCTCCTGCCCAGGGTGATTTAAAGATTCTGGTCCCTCCCAGCATGCCCAAGGCAGGGGCGATTCCTGCCTGGCAAGCATCTATTGGTCAAAATGCTACATTTTGAATCGATTGGCTATAGGAAGGTTCCCAGACCATAATGACCTGGTGTCCCTCCCTAGGGGGGATGGTCCAGTTTCCTAGCAACTGTATCTCTAGTGGGTGGGGAAAGAATGCAGTGAGGTGGCTCTTCCCCTCAGGGCATTACTAGACTTCTTTGCGTACCTACTTCAGGTCTTAACAGTAGCTGCTAATTTATCTTTTGGTCTCTCAGCAGCACCTGACCTAGTATTGGAGATTAGGAAGGGACTGTTCTCTAGCGAAGAAGGATGCATTCTGTGATAACTGTGGCCATGGAGGTTAGCTGACCTAACTTAGATGTCTTAAGGCCCAGTTAGCATCATACACTGTGTGTGTCCTCACCTTCCTAATAACTAAGAGGGTGAGCAAATAATGCACTATTTGGTACTCTAACACATTTCCAGAAACTTTCAGAGCCATCCTCACTTTTCAGATGGAATAATTTGTCCCTTAAAAAGAGAGATCTGGACTAGAGAGATGGCTCTGTGGTTCAAAGCACTAGCTATTCTCCCAGAACATTCAGGTTCAGTTTGCAACACCTACATACTGTGGTTCAGGACTATTTGTAATTCCAGCTTCAGAGGATCTGACACCTTTTTCTGGCTTCCATGGGTATTCCACACATGGGAAACACAGATGTACATGTAGTCAAAAATACACGTATACATAAAATAAAAAAAATATCAAAATAAAAAAACAGATCTAATAGATGAGATAGGACTGGGTATGTAGCTCATTGCTGAGTACTTGCAAAGCTCTAGGTTCCATTCCCAGCAGTGTGACATAAAAAAAAAAAGGAGGCAGAATACTAGTGGGGTATTAAAAAGACTCACCAACTTCCTGTTTTCACTCAAAAACACTTAGGGAAACTAGGCATTGTGGCACATCTCTGCCTGCAGTCCCAGCACTAGAGAGGCTGAGGCAGCACGGGCAGAAGTATAGGGCCAGCCTAGCCTATACAGTGAGCTCAAGCCCAGCCTGCACTGCATTAGACTCTGGCTCTAAATAGGAATTGAGGGATCTTTCGATACATGTTGGGCCCTATGCCAAGTGCTGAGACTATAGCTCGGAGCAGGCTAATTTCTGGAGATCTTTACCATCAGAATCAAGTGATAGCTAGGGAATACTACATACAATATCCCTAATATATGCATATAGTGAGCTATACAAGATGCTTTATGTGTCTGTGATTAGTTTTGCCTAGAAGAATCAGGAAAGAATTGAAAAAAAAGAGAATTATGTCAGTATCTCTGTGTTATGTTAGTGATTGAACATACAGTCAGTCCCAACACCACTACCCCACCCCCACCACCATTTTAATTTTTTGGCATTGGTTTTAGTAAATTGCCTAGGTTGGTTTGAACTCTGTAGCCCACATGGCCCTTGAACTTTCACTTCTTCCCCCACCTCCTGAAGCCAAGGTGGGCATTATAGTCCTGCTATGTCTATAGTTGTTTGAGACAAGAAAACTTTATCGCCAAGATTAGGCAGGAACTCCTGCCTTAACCTCTAGAATACTGGGATTATATTATATGCATGTAGCACCACACTTGGCTTAAGACAAAGAACTTTTTAATCTATTTTTAAATTTATTTATTTATTCAATTTGCGTTCCCTATTGTAGTCCTTCCCTCCTTGCCTCCCCATCTCACCCTCCCTCCCTCTTTCCCCATCCTTCCACTCCTAGTCCTCAGAAAAGGGGATCCCACTACCAACCCACCCCAGCACATCAAGTTGCACCAGGGCTGAAAGCATCCTTTTCCCCTTTTGGCCTGGTGAGGCAGCCCTGTCAAGGGGAAATGATCAAAAATCAGGCAACAGACTCCATGTCAGAGACAGCCTCCGCTCCCCTTACTAGGGTACCCACATGAAGCCTGAGCTATCAATTGGCTACATCTGTGTAGGGAGTCTAGGTTCCATCCATGCATGGGGTGAGAGAACTCTTGAAGTGTGTCTTGAGTAAAGGGAAGGAGTCCATTAGACACTAAGAGAGTGGAAAGTAAGCCTAGGCAAATGCTGTGCATGCTATCATGTACACTGAACATGTATCTCTAGGAAGCACACAGGTAGAGGCATTGGTACAGGATAGGATGAGGTAGAGAAGACTGACAGAGGCCAGTTCTAAATGATCTGGAATGCCACAGGAATTCTGGCTTTCTCCCTTAGCTTTTAAGGATTGTAGTGGAATGAGGGCAGACCATTTAGGAAAATCATCCAAGTCTGACAGCAGTGTATAGGGCACACCAGGTATAGGGTCACAGATAGGAACACAAGCCTGAAGGAGAATCTGAGTCTCTACAGTCAGTAGGGAAGATGATGGTTAGGGCAGAAGAGGTGGACTGAAGAGGGTACAGACTTGGGCATTAAAAGAGGCCAGCCTGGTCAACAGAGTTCCAGGACAGCCAGCACAGTATAGTGAGATTCTGTTCAGAAAAATCAAAATCAAAACCAACTAACCAGTCATCCAACCATCCAACCAACCCAAACAAAACAAAAGAAGAAGAGTAAGTTAGGTAGCTCTGGTAAGGTGGTACACCTCTAATTCTAGCACTCAGAAGTTGAGGCAAGAGGATCAAGAGTTAAAGAGCAGTGAGCAGTCTAGGTTACTTAATGAAACCTTGTCTCAAAAAAATGAAACAAGCAATAAAATGTTAGATATCAAGAATAAATTGTGGTGTTCAGATGATCAACATGGTCATTATAGTTAATAGTAATGTATTGTACATTTTAGAGTAGCTAGAAAAAAGATTCTTGATAGGAGGATAGGGGAACTCAACACAAAGAAATGATAAATGTTTGTGGTGACGGATATGCTAAGTGCTCTTACTTGATCATTATGGAATATATGCATGTATCAAAAGATAGCCCATAAACACATACAAGTATATATCAATTAAAAATAAAAGGATGGAGAGATGGCTTAGCTGTTAAAGGCTAGGCTCACAACCAAAAATAAGAGGGCTGGTGAGATGGCTCAGCAGTTAAGAGTGTGCTATGTTCTTGCAGAGGACACAAGTTTGATTCTTAGCACCTATATGAGAACACCAATCCAATGCCCTCTTCTGGATTTGGTGGGTACCCACATTCCTGAGCACATAACCTTTGCATACAGATATAGATATATGCATGTGATTAAAAATAATAAAAATAAATTTTTGTAGGGGAGGAGAGTTATATTCCCTCCAGAGTGTGGCTCTGGTAGGTTAACCGTGATCCCAAGGATAGCCTGTACCCCTAAGTATATATATCGGCAGCTCAGATTAGACTGGGTAGGTTATTAACAAAGAAGATGTGAAGTTGAAAGGGGTAAGATGGTGAGGGGAGTTAGGTGAAGGAGTTAGGGGCAGAGTGGGGATGAATATGATCCAAACACGTTATATGAAAGTCTCAAGAATTAATAAAAATATTATATTAAAACCTCAAAATAAAGATTAAAAAATTGAATGAGAAATTTTACTCATAGTTTCTGGAAAAGTACTTAGTACCCAGTGAGCACTCCTAAAATGTTAGCATTGTTATTAAAGATATTAAGAGTTAAAGTATACTCATGCTTGTTGAGACTACTATCTTAAGATGAGGTCACCTAGAGAGGGGATGCAGAGCAAGAATATCAATGTAGAAGGTGGGTATGGTGATATGCACCTGTAATCTTAGTACACTAGAGGCAGAGGTAGGAGGATCATTGTAGGTTTGATTCCAGACTGGTCTATGTAGCAAATTCCAGTTCAGCCAAGGGTTAGAGTGAGACACTTTCTCTAACGAACAAGCAAGCATAAACACCAACAAAAAAGAAAGCCAATGTAGAGGGTAAAATAAAGCTGAAGGAGGAACCTGAGGAACAAACAAGTTAGCAGTGTTAAATGACCTAAAAGCGGCAGGTATATTGGATGAGAAAGATCTGCTGGAGAGATGTGAAGACACCCAGGGGACAGTGGTACTGTAGAAGCCAAGTCTCCAGAGGATAGAGTGACTAATTTCATTTAGTACTACATAGATAAACTAAATCCTTCTTGATTTGGCAAACAGAGGCCTGTGTATGAGTAGTGCTGTCAAAGGCTGCAAATATCAGTGAGATCCTGTTGTGCCTGCTGGACACACACACTGAAGCTTCCTGTGAGCTGGGCAATCTTGAGGGTGGCTTGGGAGCCAGGCTTTTCTGAGTCACTTGCAATGTTCAGCCTACAATTGTGAGGCCTCAAAAATTTATTTAACTGCTCATGAAGGTATAAATTACCTTCACATGTGTCAAAGAACAGCCTTTTTGTAGGTGTCAAGTTTGACCTTACCTAAAACAGTGAGGGACACCCCTCAATAAAGGGCCAGGAGCCCTTCTTGTTGATAAAGAGTAGAAAAAGCCTGGGTAAGCCCCCTGTATGATGGTTCCAGAATATTCTGCACAATTAACTGGGTTTTGATGAGGTCTGCAGGGTATGGGACAGTTGTGGAAACCATGCCTGCAAGACTCTGAGCAACAATGGAGCTCCATTGAGAATTACAGCTCAGGTCATCCATGAACAGCATAGCAACCCTTGGGAGAGAAGCAGAGAAAGCTCATGATACAAGCCTTTGACTGTGCTAGCATATTCTATACAACTTCAACAATTTTACAGCATTTAGAAGTACTTTACAATGTGTTGCAGTTATGATTTCTATTGCTGTGAAGAGATACCATGACCATAACAACTCTTTTTTAAGTGAGTTATTTATTTTTATTTAATATGTCTGCTAGTGTTCTGCCTGCTTGTATGTGTGTGCAAGGGTGTCAGATCCCCTGGAAATGGAGTTGCAGACAGTTATGAGTTGTCATGTGGTTGCTGGGAATAGAACTCTGGACCCCTGGAAGAACAACCAGTGCTCTTAACCACTGAGCCATCTCTCCAGCCCAACACAGCAACTCTTACAAAGGAAAATATTTAATTAATGCTGCCTTAGAGTTTCAGAGGTTTAGTTCATTATTGTCATGTCAGGAGACATGGCAGTATACAGGCAGACATGGTGCTGGAGAAGAAGCTGAGAGTTCTACATCATGATCTCCCAGCAGAAGAAGTAACTGTGATGCCAAGTGGTCATAGCTTGAGCATGGGAGACCTCAAAACCTACCTCCACAATGACACACTTCCTCCAATAGGACCAAACCTCCTCCAACAAGGCCACACTCCCTGATAGTGCCACTCCCTATGGGCCAATCATTCAAACACGTGAGTCTCTTAGAGCCATTCCTATTTAAACTAGCACACAACATGAAAAATAGAGAATTATACTGGGATTACTGAGTAGTAAATTTAAATTCCACCATTATATAATGTTAGTTAGCTATAAGAGCTGTCTAGCCTCTGATCTACATCCTTCTCGAATTCTTTCCACTTTACTGTCAGCATTTTTCCACCTTTTATCTGACTAACGTGTGGGCTGTAAATGCACAGAGGCACCCAGCAATCGCTACAATGGAATGCAATCTGATCATCCTCTTGAAATTTAAAAGGAATGGAATTTTCAGAAATGAATAAAAATGGAAATTTCACTCTCCTCCAGCACCGGGAAAGGAAGCCACAGTGTTGTACACGTTAAGCATTCACTTCTGTTACTGAGCCACGTCCCAAGTCCAGCATTCCAGAAATTGAATTTGGAGCCCAATAGACCAAGCCAATATCAACTTTAATGGCAGCCACTGGTTTTTGCTAGCTGAAGAAGGCCCTACATCCAGTTTAGCTGATTAGGCTATAATAACTAAATAGCTAACCTATAACTAGTTGGCTGGTTGGGTGATCAGACTGCCACCAATCAAGTTGTTTTCTATACTTATGTTTTCCTAGAAAATGCTATCTGATTGTCATGTGGTGGGTTGAACTTCTTGGAAACTCCTTGGTTCTGGGAGATATCTGATTGGAGAATTGTGTTTGGTTTGGTTTGGTTTTGCTCAATAAACTCTGCTAAATTTAGTCTAAAGAATTAGTTTCCAGGTCAGGCAGTGGTGGTACACACCTCTAATTCCAACATTTGGGAGGGAGAGGCAGGCAGATCTCTGTGACCTTGAGGCCAGCCAGTTCTACGAATTAAGTCCAGAACAGCCAAGGCTACACAGAGAAACACTGCTTTCAAAACAAACAAAAAACAAAGAATTAGCTTCCTTTGCAATGATAATTATAAGTGAAGTTGCTATCAGGTCTCATCAAGACTGGTTGCATTGTCTTACTCTGTGGCCTGGTAAGGCTGAAACCTGATAGACTAGGATCAGATGAAAGGGGAGGAGGACCTCCCCTATGAGTGGACTGGGGGGAAGGGCATAGGAGGAGATGAGGGAGAGAGGGTAGGATTGGGAAGAGTTGAGGGAGGGGGCTACAGCTGGGATACAAATTGAATAAACTGTAATTAATAAAAAATAATAAATTAAAAAAATAAGTGAAGTTGCTGTTTCACTACTTATCATGGAAAAAAAAAGACAAATAAAAACAGTGAAAAATATCCAGTTCTCACCTAGTAGACTGGCATCATATCAAATGATGCAGAGAATGTATAGACACTGAGACCCTCATCATTTATTTTGCAGTATCTAGTGAATTTGGAGAAACACAGGTCTTTACTCTGTAATTCCGTTTCTGGGTTCATAGCCAAGAGGAACTGTTATAACTCCACATGTGAAGACACACTACACACTACACACATTTCTTATAAGAATGAAAAGCTCCAACAACTAAATGTCAGAATGTAGGGGAATAGATAAACATTGGCATTGTCATTCAGTGGATCCCATATGGTTAAGATGAATGAGCTTAGACAAATCGTAGAAAAACAAGAAATAAGCCATGAAAGCATATTGATAAATGAATAAAACAAGCTGCAGAGTGATCTGTAGTATATGACAACCATAAACAATAAATTCCACAAGTATTCTTTAAAGTAAACTGGTACTACTTATAAGGAGTATAAAAGTAGACCTCAAGAAAACAGGAGGGACTAAGACCAAGAGGACTCTACCTTCATCCAGGCTTTATGATATTTAAGAAAGATATGTGGGTGCTAGGTCTTAAGTCATGGTGTCTAGGGAGGCTATGGCAAAAGAATCACATGAGCCCAGTAATTTGAGGCCTGTTTGTCCAAGACTCAAACTCAAAAATGAAACAAGGGGTTGAGGATTGAGTTCAGTGGTACATTGCTTATTTAGCATGCTCAAAGCCTTGGGTTTGATGCTCAGCATTGGCAAAAACAAAAACCAGCCACACACACACACACACACACACACACACACACACACACACGCACATATGAGTGGACCCTCCAACGTTAAGAAAGATATTTTTGGGATTGGTGCTGTGGACCTGTAATCCCAGCATTTGGGACATTAAGACAGGAAAATCTTGAGTTTTAGATCATTCTTGGCTATAGAACAAGTTCAAGGCCAGCCTAGTATATAAAGAGACACTGTCTAAAAGTAGTATGTGAAGCATGGATGGCAGTTTTATGAGTGTTTGACAAACTATTCTTTGTATTTCTCAGTAGGTTTATGATTTAGTTAAAATTACAAATGCAAACCATAAATTAAAAAATTTATAACCAGTTGTTATAAGCCTAACCCCAGAAGAAATATTTAGAAGGGTACTTCTACACAGCATAGCCTTCCAGGCTACAAAAAGTTAATTCCTTAGTGATGAGGCTAGGGAAACTGGAAAAAAAGATGATACTTTCTGCCATAGAATTGTACAACTGAGGGTTTGGAATAAAAGTAAGTGAACAGAGTTGGGCTAAAATGATAGGTTTATTTTTCTTGGGGGAGGGGAGATTGAAACAGGGTTTTTCTGTGGAGCCCCGGTTGTCCTGGAACTCACTCTGTAGATCAGGCTGTCGATGAACTCAGAAATTCACCTGCCTCTGCCTCCCAAGTGCTGGGATTAAAGGTGTGCATCACCACCGCCACCACCACCACCACCAGGCATTTTTATCTTTTTCAAAATGAAAGCATTCCCGGTTCTTTTGCTCTCAAACTTCTGGTGGAAGGGTAGGTTTCCTCTCGTTCAGGGGACAGCTGCCCTGATGAATAATGAGTGGGCATTCAGGTAAAACCATGAGGGATTCTAGGCTAGTGCTTCTATCCCAAGTAAAAAAAAAAAAAAAAAAGTTCATTCATCACCTCTCCTTCAAGAGGTTCTTGGTGAGTCACAGTTGAAGATTGCTCCCAGCACTGAAGGTAAATGATACACAGACAACTAAATCTCACATTCACCAGTAGGCCCCTGGCCTCTGTGTTAATGCTGGCATACTGCTCCTTTTTCTTGGCCAGGCAAGTTGGAGGGACAGGTGACACAGGAAGTAGAAATGATCATCTGATTGTCTGCAGCAAGTTGAAAAACAAAAAACAAAAAACTATGTGGAGTTTGGAATGCAAAAAGCAGCACCATTCTTTTTCATTGTCCCTATACCACTTCGCCGTTCTAGAACATAGGCTAATTTGTCAATTTGTTGATCTACTATAATGCACCAGACACTGTGTTAGTTCTCAGCATAGATCACATAGGAGAGCTCAGCAGTCCTGACAAGGAAATGACTGATATAGGCATCTAGAGGGAAATGGGCCCTTGGCTGTCTAAAGTACCTGAACTATCTTACTATATTGTTTTGTTGTATGAAGTAGTCTTAACTATCAAATGTAGAAAATAAAAAAGAAGGGGTTGGAAAGATAGCTCACTGATTGAGTGCCGCCTGCTCTTTCAAAAGAGCAGGGTTGAATTCCCAGCACCCACATAGCAGCTCACAACTATCTATACTGCCAATTACAAGGGATCTGACAGCTTCACACTAATGCACATGCGCTGTGTGACAGGCTCCTAGCTGCAGCTACCACCCACAGTCTTTCTCCTCTCCCATCCTACCCTGCCACAATGAGACAATCACCCCTCTTGAATTTTTTTTTTTAATCACAGCACTTCTCCCTCCGTGCATAAATATTTCCCATAACCACCCTCCCATCCCGAGTCTGATTTTCAAGATCTCATTCCAGCATGCTTTTCCAGCTGGTTGAGCTCCATGCTTTTACTCTTCTTTGCCTGTGCTGATATTACCTGCAATGCCTCATCTTTGCCCATCAGATTCCTGCTCATTCTCCCAATGCCAACTTCAATTTTGTTCTTCTCTGTGAAGCCTTCCTATCTTCTCATCCTCACCTGTATGTTTCTATAGCATTTTATTCACAACAGTCACATGTCACCTCAAATTTTATGCTTGTGGACTGAGACATACCAGTCTTTTTCTTTTTCTGCTTTGTTTTGTTTTATTTTTACTACTTTATAAACTAAGGCAGGGGACCATACCTCTTTCTTTCTTGCATTGTCCCAGCTTCATGTGCATGGTGGTTACTTCTGTGTCCTAACTAATGCCAAATAAATGCAGAAAGAAAAGGGCATGATATATTAACTGTATGAGCTTTGGAATCAGAAGGCCAGGTGGTAGTACTGTCACTGACTTGAGGTGTCCCAATGTGAGCTCAGTTCTGCATCAGTGAAAATGGACTGTTCTAGGCAGGAGGCAGAAGTTGTAAAAGCCAAATGATGTAAATATGTAAGATGGTTAAAAGAAAAGCCATATCTTTAGAATCAGGTTTTGCAAATCAGTTCCCTCTCCCTACTCCTTTGTACACATTCTATTTTATCTAAGGAAAGATGTCCCTGTCACTTGTGGAGAAGAAAGGTAAATAGGGGAAACTTAATCGTTAAAACTCAAGACTGCAGGCCACAAGTTTGTGGGGAAAACACAAGAAGCCAGAAGAAGCCACAAGAGAGTGCTGACCTGGAACACTTTAACCATAAGGATAATTCTATTCAGAGTGTCAACTGCCAGGCAAGCTTCCAAGCTCTGGCCTTTCAAGTAACAGTGTCAAAGTAAAACCTCTTGACTCTCTCCCCAGGCTGAACTATGTGATTACAACTGAACAATTCTTAGGGCTGGGAATATAGTGGTAGAACACCTCGCTAGCCTCCGCCAAGACCTGGGGTTTCACTTCCAGCACTAGAAACAAAACAAAACAAGACAAAATGTAGCCTGAGCAGCTCCTGCCTGTTGACTGCTTGTCTAATGCAGAGCCAAGGCCACTTTTTAGAGCTGGCACTGTGCCTCCTGAATGAGAAACACAGGGACCATCGCCCCAGTAGAGAAAGAGCCCCCCCTCTCCTTCCAGAGTTGCCATCACTGGCTTTCTTTTTTAACCTTTCTTTCCAGCTCCCATGCAAAAATCCTTGAGCTCTTTTTAAGGTCACTCACATGCACCTGTCATTTGCATCTTTAGATCTCAGCAGTGGCTGATGTGGGAGAAGATGAGAAAAGTCCGCAGGATGAGTTCAGTTAGCAGCTGGGAGTGGGGGAAATATCAGGCTGAGCCTGAACAAGAGACAGGGCCCTGCTGAGGAAAGGATGCTGCAGGACTCATTGAATCCTAAAGGCAAGTTAGGCTGAGTTTGGAGCTGGGGATGGTAGGCAGGAATCTTTCTGAGGCAGCAGACTGGTCGCTTTTCCTGTATTGAGCACTTACTCCTTTTTTCACATTTTACATCCGATCAAGAGGTCAAGAACGTTCTCTTCTAAGCCAACAAAAGCACATTTCCAAATTACTGGACATTGGGAATGGTCAGATCTCATCTCCTTGGGAACGTTTTCACTTCTTTACCCTCTGATATCATTTGCTAATTCTGCCTCCTCCCCTTGTTCCTCTCAGAAAGACTCAAGATTTCAGGAAGCTGCAGCTCAGCTCGCGGGACAGGATGTGAAAGAGCATGTGAAAAACTGCTACTGTGCTTTAAGGGCCCACACAAATGGCCCCAGGGGGAACTTCCCATCACCACCACCTCACCCCACCTCGTTTTCTGGAAGAAAGGGCGGCTGGGACCTCTGAAAATGCCCAGTGTTGGCTCTGTCACAGAAGTCCGACCTCCCCACCCCTCCTGCCGGGCTCTTACTTTGAGTAAACTGCACCATGCTAAAGGGGAAGAGGCACAGGCACGCCTTAACACTGAGCCCTAGTCCCCTCGGCAAGCCACAGGAGACATCCGGTGCCCCCCCACCCCCATCCCGGGAATGGCCTCTCGCCAGGTCGAACTGAGACAGCACGGTAGCGAGCTCCAGGGACGTGGTGAGGCTGAGGCTGACTGCCCCCGCCAGCCCCTCACACAGGAGCCGCTGGCTGCGGGTTAGCCGGCCACACCGCCTCCACGTAGCCTTTCAGACCCAGCCCTGCGCAGGCCACCTCGTGGCTGGTGCTAGGGGCACGCGGGCCACGGGGAGAATGCTCTGGCCAGGCCCTGCCCGGGTGTGGTGGACTCTCGAGAAGAACTCGGGAAGCCAGGCTCACACCTCAGGGTTAGGGTGGGATCAAAGGCGACTTTCTCAGGTATCTGAGACATGTCCGGTCAGTGTGTATTTGCAATGCAATAGGCAAGACTGGAGCTTCCATTTGTTGTTCTTTCAAGGTCTAGCGAGCAACACTTGTTTCCTAGGTATTCCCAAGTCCCTCTACCTTGCTGCTTCTCCGTCCCTTTTCCCATTCTATCTCCTCCCTACTCCGCTGAGTGTCTTCTCTTCCATCAACCTCTTTTAAATCCTGACTAATGGTTGCATAAAATGCTGAAAGGACAGATATTGAATAACCACCACAGCTGCTACCTAGCGGATACTCGCCAAACATTCAGTGGTACACACAAACCAGCTTTTAGCAGATACGGCCTCCCTCGTTTGCAGAGGCTCTAGGTGTGGTAAGAATGTGGGCTTTGGAAGCTACCTGTCTTAGAATCCTTAGCCCTGCAGATGACCCATCACAGGGGAGTAGGCAAGTCACTGGATCTCTTTGTGTCCCAGTTGCTTCACCTGTACTAGGAAGACAGTGCTTTCTATGAGTTACTGTGAGGAGTAAATGAACACTGACTGAAACAGGTCAGATGTATGGCTTACGAGGTTATGATTAGATACTACTGTATAGAAGAGGAGACTAAGACACAGTGACACTTGCTCAAGGCTGAGTGTCCACTACAAGGCAGAATCAGGGTTCATATATAGGTCAGTTTTAGGCCTTCATCTACTAAGGGCCACACACAGGATTGCACACACATACAAGTATGACAGCAAGGTGGACATTCAGTGATTCTGTTAGGCAAGGAATAGGACAATAAAGGTAAAAAGGTGCTAACTTGGCCAGAGTCTAAGAAGGATCTTAATAAAATAACAACTTTCAAATTTTATTTGTGTTTTTAAAGTGACACAATAGCAATTAGAAAGAAAGAGTTGGTTGGCAAACACCAGGTTGGTAGTTGCCTTTAGGTTTGCATCTTATTCTCCATGTTGATTATCATGATGTTTGTTAGTATTTAGGCAGTCTGCTTCTGGGTTGATGTCATGTGTTGCCAACCTGTGAGTTTGAGACCAGCTTGGTCTACAGAGTGAGTTCCAGGATATCCAAGGCTACACAGAGAAACTCTGTCTGGAAAAACCAAAATAGTAGTAATAGTAATGATGATGATGATGATGAGGGCAAGGGCAATGATCAAGGAAGACACTTGATGTTGACCTCTGGCCTCCACGCATAAGTTTGACACCCCTCCCCTCTTTGCACACATATGCATCAAAATAAATGAAGGTTTTATTTTCTTTTGGTAGAACTGAGTGTACAAAAATTCTGAATGCCTTTCTGCTTTGCCCATGTTAGTGTTACAATTTATAAAAGGTAAAGCAACAGGCTGAAAAGAATGCATATACAAATTTAGTGGTGAGTCCAAGTTATTAGAAGCCAGAGATAAGTCTTTTGTACCAGTTTATCCTGTGGTATCAAGGCTTCCATGAGTGGCTCATCCTTGCACCAGCATGGATTTTCCCAAGGGAAATTATAATCCCTAGGGCCCCTGTTACATAGATACAATGCACAGCCCTCAAATCCAAGTAATTAGCATACCTACCACTTTAAACATTTACAATAATTTATTGTAGATTTCAAAATAACATAAAAGATAATTTTTGTATGTTCCCAACATAATGAGACAAAGAAACTGTTTCTAAAAGAGGAACCATTCTAAGTCTTGCAAACTATAGGCTAAGAAAGATGAGATCTATTTTAACCTCTCAAGTATATATTTTTTCTATGCAGATACATGGAACATTAAAATGACTAGCAGCAAAGCATATAATTCATGCCTTCTGCTTTTTCTTGATAAGGTGCTGACAAGACAGTTCTTATTTTCTTCCCACTCATCTGTTAAGTGCTGGGCACGGCAGGGTTTCCATGGGGAGTGCTCATTTGTATTATGGAAGCCTGGCTCTGCTCTCAGCAGCTGGGGAATTCTTATTTGTCTTGCCTTGTGAGTCTAGCCGTGGAAAGGGGAGGATGTAGCTTTATAGCTCTGAAAATCCGAAGATGTAGGGTTGGAAAAGGACATGAGCTGGCATTTTGGATTGCGATAAAGGAACCTTCAGGTGTGGGGTCTGCCCTAAGCACTCTGTCGCTAGCAGGGTTAGGCCCTAGGGCTCTGTGGAAGCATCACTATTAGTCTTTAGATAAAAATGCCATGCACACGACCAATCTTAAATCCAATGAAGTTTATTGGATGGGATTGGAGAGAAATATGGAAGGAGAGAGAGAGAGAAAGAGAGGGAGGGAGAAAGAGAGATGTTGGGGTGGGGGCTCCCAACAGAGAGGGGGGAGAGAAAGCGAGAGAAAGGAATAGCAAAAGAGAAAAAAAAAAAAAAGCAAGAGGAGGGGGGAGTGGCTGATAGGTCACTATGTACCTGGCACAGATGATGTCATAGCACACAGGTACTGGCATAGGACATTGTCAGGACCCTGAAGGTCCCTAAGGGAAAGCCAGTTGAATTGCCTGCACAACATAACAATCACCCTGGGACTGAAGCTGCTGATACCTACCCTGTTGTACAGAGAGTTGGCAAAAAAAAAACAAAAAAAAACAAAAAACAAAAAAAACCAAAAACAAACTATTTTTTTTTTTGATACTGTGATGTTGAGCCTGTGGCCTTCTACACACTAGGCAAGTACTCCACTACCATTGAGATACACTCCCACTCAGTTCTGTTTCAAGGCAACTTGTATGGGAATTTCATTGGAAGGTACATCTGCTTTTTTTTTTTTTTTTTTTGCTTCCTGGTTCTTTTTGTCTTTAGCACAAATAAGATGTTCAAATGAGGCAGAGACTGAACCACATTAAGTCTAGCAAATGCAAGACCAAGAAAGATAATGAGGTCTATTTTAACCTCAAACACATATTTTGGTATGTTTTCTTTTTCTTTTTCTTTTTTTTTTTTCTGTGCAGTTAACATTGAGCAGTAAAATGACTACCAGCAAAGTAAGTATTTGATACCTTTTGGGTTTTCATGATAATATGTTCACAGGATGTGTCCATATTTTCCTGAGCCCGAGTCTTGCTCATCTGCTAAGCTCTGGGTATGTGATACATGTCAGTCCTTTTTTTTAATGTCCCAGGGTCTCACACATGCTAAACAAACACTCTTTCATCGAGTATTTCAATTTGAGACATATATCAATTCCCAATAACATCAAGCATTTGAATTATGATGTGTAGACTCTAACTTTACTTGCCCCCAGTTTTATTATTTACATTAATTAATTCATTTATTCACTTCACATCCCAGTCGTAGCCCCCTCCCTTCTCTTCTCTGTCCTACCCTCCCTCCCTCTTCTCTTATCTTCCCTTCCCTGTTCCTCAGAGAAGGAACCCCCCACCCACCCTCCCCAGCTTATCAAGTCGAATCAGGACTGAGTACATCAGCTTCCTCTGTGGTCTGGGGAGGCAGCCCCATCATGGGGAAGTGATCAAAGAGCCAGCCACTGAGTCCATGTCAGAGACAGTGGCCTCTCCCCTTACTAGGGAACTCCCATGGAGACTGAGCTGTCAATCGACTACATCTGTGTAGCATTGTCCCCACTTTTTTGTACCTGTTTTTTTTTGTTGTTGTTTGTTTTGTTTTTGTTTTTTTAAAGAAAACTTTATAACAATCTTTGAGACCTCTATAGCCTTGGGAAGTGTATAACATGTGAAATTGACTTATTATGCTAAAAGCAAATGCATAACTAAAAAGAGAGGCAGTCAGTAAAAAGTTGTAGAAGTAGCAAGAAGTAGTGGAAGGAAGTAGCAAGATGGCCAGCTGATACCAGGCAGTAGGCAGCCTGCTGCTACCTTAGTCACTCCAACTGTCATCTTTCAGTTTCTTTTCTCACTAAAGGAATTCTTCCTGAGCACATTTCCTTAGTTATACTCAATAGTATTCTCAGACAATTGCTTATATGGCTGTTTGGAGTACCATTAATTGATTCATGTTCTCCTACTTTTCCTTTCACTCTTTACTTATGTGGAATTTTATTTTATAAATTGCAGAAGTACTTTAGAGACTTTGTACTAAGACAAATGGAACTGAGGTATACCAAGGAAACTGAAGTTCTCTGTTATGTGCTCCGAGGTAACCACAGTTAAGAGGTGTGCCTGTGTGAGTGCGTGCATATGTGTGCGCATGGGTGCCTGCATCTTTCCCTCCCCCACCTCTCTCTTTTTCGGTGTGTCTCCTCCTCTTTCTGTGTTTTTATCTTTCCTTGCTTTTTGTGTCCAAACATTCATTCATGTGGGACTACTTTCTTTGCTATGCTCTCTCCCTCCCTCCCTCTTTCCCTCCCTCCCTCTATCCTGCCTGTTTATCTCCCTCCCTTCTTTCCCTTTAACTAGACATAAAATCAGTACTTTGAAATGATTTTTAAAAAGCTATCTTTAAAATCAGGTTGTCTGTGAGAAGGAAACCTGTACCCTAGAGAATAATAGAATTTGGACTCTGTCCTTTTATACTATTTGCTTTTTCTACTTTCCTTGTGCCATAGGCATGAATTACAAAAACAAAACAAAACAAACAACAACAACAAAAAAAAAAAAAACCAAATTTCTCTCTACCAATTTTCCTTGAAGACAATTCTCAACCAAGTTCTGAATAAAATAAGGTACATTTTTTTTTTTAGAAACAATTGTGCTAGATCATTTTATCAACTTGACACAATCTAGGATCACCTAAGAAGAAACTTCCAAGTGGAGCTGTCTAGACTAGGTTGGTCTGTGGGCATGCCTGTGAGGGATTTTTAGACGACAGACCTTGGGTGATGGTGACACCATTTTGTGGGAGAATGGACTGAAAGAACAGGAGAGTGTGAGCTGAGCATGGCAGGCATTTTTTTCTCTGTGTTTCTGATTCTGGATTTGATGTGACTAGTCAGTTCCTTCCAGCTTCGATTTCTGTGAATTTCTACCTGTGATGGACAATAACCTGGAACCATGAGCCCAAAGAAATGTTTTCTCCTCTAAATTGCTTCTTTATCGTTTAAGGACTTTTAGGTGGGTAAGATGAGTTGGTGGATAAAAGTACTTGCCAGTAAAGACTGATGGCCTGAATTTGATTTCTGGCTCTTCCCCAGTCATCTACTTCTAGCTGGCTCCACCTCCTAAAGCCTTCACTGTCTTCAAAGTAGCACCACATTCTGGGGATCAGCTGTTCAAAACTGTGAGGGATGGTTTATATTCAAACACAAGAATAGTAAAGAAGCCAGGCATGGTGACATACACCTGAAATCCCAGAACTCTGGAAGGCAGAGGCAGAGGGATCTCTGTGAGTTTGAGGCCAGCCTGGTCTACAAAGAGTCCAGGACAGCCAAGGCTACAAAGAGAAACCCTGTCTCATACAAACAAACAAACAAACAGACAAACAAAACAAAACAAATTAAAAAAGCCTCAGTTGATGCAGGGGTAAAATATGTTCATATGTTCATGTTTAGGTAAATCTTGCTAATATAATGGTATCAAAATCTTTGTATGCATCTAGACATTGATGCAGTTCCAGTTGATATTCTCAATAGAATCAGGGATAGTCAAGACAATATACAAACAACAATGCACCTTTTTAGATCCATTACTTTTGTAAGTTTTAGCAACTAAAATAATATAGAGAAAAATAGGTCTATTAAATATATAGAGTTCAGAAACAAATCTACACATAAATCAAAACTTGATGCATGAGCAGGGTAGAAATGAAGAATTATGGGCTGGAGAGATGGCTCAGCGGGTAAGAGCACTGTCTGCTCTTCCAGAGGTCCTGATTTTAATTCCCAGCAACCACATGGTGCCTCATAACCATCTATAATGAGATCTGGTGCCCTCTTCTAGCTTGCAGTCAGAATACTGTATACATAATAAATAAATAAATCTTTAAAAAAAGAAAAGAAGAATTATTTAATAAATGTTCCTGAACCTTTGGTTATAAACAGGGAAAACAAAGATTACATCTTAACGACAAACCATTTACATAAACAAGCTCAATGTGATACGTATATATGTATCCATATATATATATATATATATTTTTTCAAGACAGGGTTTCTCCTGGTTCACTTTGTTGACCTTGACCAGGTTGGCCTCGAGCTTAAAGAGATCCGCCTGCCTCTGCCTGCCAGAGTGCTAGGATTACAGGCATGTGCCACCACACCTGGCTTATACAAAATTTTTAATCATGTTTTTATATATTGTTGTTTGCTTTTCAGTGTGTGTGTGTGTGTGTGTGTGTGTGGTGTGTGTGTGGTCAAACATGCTATGGCAGACATGTAAAGGTCAGAGGAAAACTTGTAGGAGCTCATTTTCTTCTTCTACCACTTGAGTTCCAGTGATCAAACTTATCAATCTTGGCAGCAGGCACCTTTATCCACTGAACCATCTGACAGGCCCCTCAAAGTGGTTTTGTTAGTGAAATATGACAGGTATTTGCAAACCTTGGAAGACATAATGAGAAAAAAAAATAACAAAACCAAAACAACGTAAGTAGACCTCTTTATGACCTTGTGTAAAAATTTTATAAAATACAAATTGATAAAATCTTGATGTATTATATTACATTAGAAAGTTTAAACATTTGTGTATAAGAAAATAAATCATACAGTGATATAAACAAGCTATAGATTAGGAAAAGACATTTGCAACACCCTGGATGCTACTTAAAACTTTCTTTCTGTGGTGCTGTGGGTGGGAAAAAGGGCTTTGTGCACGTCAGGCAAGCACTCTCCCATTGAGTTACAACCCAAGTTCAAGACCTTTGACACTTCATCTTCCTCTGAAGAGAATATTCTTCATATAAATATGCATTTGACTTCCTCCTTCAACTCATTGATGTCTATCCAAATGTCACCTCAGAGAATCCTTCCTTGAACAGCCTGCTGATAACACCACCACCTTCTTCCCCTGTTTTGTCTCCATAGCACTTACTATGCTCAGTCTTTAATCTATTTGCTCTTTTATTTACTGTCTTTTCCTTAGAGATCATCCCCTTGAGAGTGGAAGCTTTGTTTCCCTGGCTGCTTTATCCTTTGGTTCTCAAATAATGTCTGGTACATAGCATATACTAATGAAATACATACTTGCCATGAGAATGAATGCATGAATATAAATGATAATGATTCATATTCATAATATGTAAAGAGTCTGCATCCATTAAAAATTAACAAGTGCTTTAAGAGGAAAATTGTCAAGGGCTGTGGACAAGCTGTTCACAGAAGAGGAAATCTGAAGGGACAAAAATATATGGAAACATCAGAAAAATGCAAAATTAAATAATAATGACTACTTCAGACGCATGAGATTGGTAAAAATTAAAACTGGGTAAACCTTGTCAACTCCAAGGACTTTTTGGAAAAGGAAACTGTTCCCTGTTAGTTGGAACACCCAACCATCTTGAAAGAGAATTTAGTAGTACATAATAAAGTTGAACTTAAAAATATTTTCTAAGACCCAAAAGTGCTACTTCTAAGGTAGCGTATGATGACACATTCCTTTAATCCAAGCAACGTGAAAGCAGAGCTAAAAGGATCATAAATTTGAGGCTAGCCTGGGCTACATATTAAGTTATTGGTTAGCCTAGACTAGACTCAGTTTCAGAATAAAAGAAAATGGAAATTACACTTCTTAGACATTATGATAGAGATATTTTGATAGAGATATTTTTTCATATCTGAGAGACAAGAGTACACTGGATTGTTTATAGTAAAATCATCTGTACTGGGAAATGACTGCGTAGAACCCTAATGAACAATATCAGTAGGAAAGAAAAGGAAACCATGCTAAATTCATATGGTAGGATACTCTATGGCAGTAGACATGAACCTGATTTATCAAACTATACATAAAGAGGAGGAAAATCATAAACACATTGGACATAAACATCAAATTGCATAAAAACAAGTCTAGTTTTTGTTATCTATATATTTTATTATTGTTATTATTATTATTATTATTATTATTATTATTATTTGGTGGTGGGGAGGTTACAAGGTGGGGACAGCCATGGAAAGACTGGGAAATGAATGTTATCAGGGTGCATGATGCGAAATTCTCAAAGAATCAATAAAAGTATGTTGAAAAAAAATCACAGCGCAGAATAAATACTATATTCTATTTAGTAAAGCTCTAAAACAAAGAAAACAGATGTCACTAGGTAGAGGAACATATGGAAGATAGTGGTTACATGCACGGTGGGGCAGAGTGTCATGAGATCAGAGGAGACTATACAACAGGGGACTTCAAGTATGTGTTTTTTTCATACTTCAAAGAGAAGCCAATATTTGAGCTTGTCATGACACATGCCTCTATACCCAGAACTTTGGAAGCAAAAGTAGGATGACAACTAGTTTTAGGCCACCCTGGGTTACATAGGGAGACCCTGTCTCAAAACAGGCCTGGGGATGTATCTCAGTGGTAGGGTGTCTGTCTGGTATTGTAGGGCCCAAAAATGACTTACATGACTCAGACTCTGAGAGTATGCGAAAACAAGAGCAAATTTTATTAAGCGATGCGTTCTAGCATACTGGCATCAACGTTCTAAAAATGGTGACCCTGAGATAAAGGCCTACAGGCCTTTTAAAGGGAACTGGGGATTTCCAGGAGTGCTGAGATAATCTCTGTTTTGCTTGGGGAGCTAAAGAGCAGTTACATCAGGCAAACATGGATTGGTAGCAGCCAGGTGGCCTGTCATCTCAAACAACATTTGCTAGGCCTTTCAACCACATATGGTTGCACTTGTAGCTGATAGGCTCAGGTTTACTCAGGACCTTTCAAGGGCTTTTCCTGGAGCTAGGGGATATCTGCAGGCCAAGATGGAGTCTAGAGACAAAACGAATCTCTTTTGTCCTCTCAGTATGGGCAAACTCGTGGGCTTAATCTCTAGCACTTCAAACAAACAAACAAACAAATAATAACAAATAGAAACAACCCTAAGAAGGAAATATATCACAACTCAATGAAGATGGCTATAGATAAATTTATAAATGACTTCTATT
Organism: Meriones unguiculatus; assembly: GCF_030254825.1. Taxonomy (NCBI): domain Eukaryota; kingdom Metazoa; phylum Chordata; class Mammalia; order Rodentia; family Muridae; genus Meriones; species Meriones unguiculatus. The sequence goes on along the minus strand of NC_083369.1, from coordinate 76,294,452 downwards.
ATTATTTCCTTAATATTTACTGACGATGATTCATTTCAAAAATTTTCATTAGTTCAGTATCATATTTTTGGAGTGTGTGTGCGTATGTGTATTGTAAAGAGTCTAAATAGAGCTAGGTGTGGTAGCATATACCTCCCAGCACTTGGGAGGCTGAGTCAGGAGGATGATTTTGAGGTTAGCCAAGTCTCTATAGGGAGACCCTGTCTCAAAAATTAAATTAGTATATAAAAAAATAAAGAAAAATAAAGAGCACGAACAGTTTGATGATATTTTCTGCGATATTATCCCCACTGTTATTTCCTCAACAGGGATCACACCGTTCTTTAGCTTGAATCTCAGCTTAATTAGGGACAGGGGTCAGAAAACATGTTGTAGGATCAGTGAGATGGCTAAGTGGGTAAAGTTGCTTGCTGCCAAACCTGATGAACTGAGTTCCATCCCTGCTACCCACATGCTGAATGAAGAAATACAACTCTCTTTTAAAGATTTATTTATTGTACATATATGAAAGTCTATCAGCATGTACACCTGCGTGGCAGAAGAGGGCATCAGATCACAGTATAGATAGTTGTGAGCCACCATGTGGTACCTGGGAATTGAACTCAGGACTTACAGGGCAGGCAGGGCTCTTAACCACTGAGCCACCTCTCCAGCCCAGAAATACAACTCTTGAAAGTTGTTCTCTTACCTCCATATGTTCATCATGACCCATGCATGAACACACACACACACACACACACACACACACACACGGAAAAAAAACAAAAAGGTGGTTGTGGGGGAACATAGTACAAAGGGCCAGATAACAAATGGGCCATATGATCTCTGGTGGTTTGAATGATAATATCCTTCCAGGCTCTGGCTTTTTTTTTTCCCATAATTTTATTTTTAAAAATATGGAACGCTTCACGAATTTGCGTGTCATCCTTGCGCAGGGGCCATGCTAATCTTCTCTGTATCGTTTCAATTTTAGTATATGTGCTGCCGAAGCAAGCACCAGGCTCTGGCTTTTTAATACTGATCCTAGTTAGTAGCACTGTTTGGGAGGCTTAGGAGGCATGGGCTTGCTGGAGGAAGTACGTTGCTAGGGAGAGGTTTCAAGAGCTTAAAGACTCTTATCATTTCAAATTCACTCTCTGTTTCCTGTCTGTGGCTCAAGATGTAAGCTCTCAGCTTCTAGTTCCATCTGCCATGCCTGCTTGTTGCTTCCTTACTGTGTGGGTGATGGACTCTAACCCTCTGCAACTCTAAGCCCCAAATTAAACCCTTCCTTCTGTAAATTGTCTTTGTCATGGTGTTTTGTCACATCAATAATAAAGCAACTGACATGCGTAACTCCATTACACGTACTTATTGCTGTCACTGAATGGTAGAGCAAAGTGCCCAGATTCCTGGTCCCTGCTGTCTGCATTCTTTATTTCAGTTGTTCAATTGAGCACTAATCTAGGCACTGTTGCAAAGACATTTTTGGAAGTGTGACTAGGTTCCAAATCAGTTGACCTTAAAATGGGGGTCATTGTCCTTGGTAGGCTTGAAATATTTGAATCTTTAAAGTAAATCGGACTTTCTCTTTCTCCAGGAAGAGAAATTCAAATTGCTAAAGAATTTTAAAGAAGATAAAATGGATCCATACTAAGGAAGATAGGCAGCCTCCAAAAGTTAAGAGCATCCCAGGGCTGAAGTCCAGTATGAGACTGAGCATCTATGTTGCACCAGTGCAAGGTACTACTTTCTGGAAACAACCATGTCAGCTTCCTAGAGAATTCTGAGGGTGTGCTAACACATGCCTGTAATACTAGCAGTTGGAAGACTGAAGCAAGAGGATTATCAATCTAAGGAAAGCTTGGGGGTACATTGAACCCTGTGCCAAAATGAATAAACAAAGAAACAAATAAATAAATAAAATGAAAACATGAAAGCAAGAGAAAAAGAAGAAAAGATAGAAAGGAGAAGAAAGAAAGGAGGTACTGAGCATCAGATGAAAAGGTTGTTTCAGCTCCAGCCAAAAACTTTTGAGTTTAGCCTAGCGGTGCCCTGCTAAATCCTGCTGAGACCTAGAAAAGCAATGAGATAAGAAACTTGTGCTGTATTGAGTCACGTAGTTGTGATAATTTGTTACACTATAGGAAATGGATATGACCAGCCACCAACAATAAATGAATGAGTAAGGGAAGCTGTATTCCTCCTTTTTATTGAAAATAGATTTTTTTCTCATATAATATGTCCTGATTACTATTTCCTCTCCCAAGGTTCCGCCCAGGTCCTCCCTACCTCCTTTCCCATCCAGATCCACTCTCTTTCTGTCTCTCATTAGAAAACAAACAGGCTTCTATGGGATAATAATAAAGTATAATAAGATAAAACAAAAAACTAATACATTGGAATTGGACAAAACCAGCAAACAGAAAGAAAAAAGCTGAAGAGAAGGTACAAGAAACAGGGAACCATGTGTCTGCACACTCAAGAATCCCATAAGAACACAGAACTGGAAGCCATAATACACATGCAAAGGATCTGCAGGGTAAAAAGAAAAATAGATAAAATAAAACAAAAATAATCAGATAAACTATTTATTAAAAAAGGTGATTCCTGAAATGACATTATGAGACAAGGAACTGCCAAAGCTGCCATTGGGTTCATTTTCTGTTGGCCATCTACTCCTGGGCATGAACCTACCTTTAAGAGTTTGTTTTCCCAGTGAGACTCCCTTGGAGGAAACTAAATTTTCATTTGCAAGTGATTATCAACAGAGGCTTGCTTTGGGTTAAGGATGGGAACATGTGTCCATTTCTCATTTTAGTTCTAGGATCCCAATTGGTGCAGACATATGCTGCCCCTGTGCATGCTGAAGGACGCTGTGTTCTAATAAAACTTTATTTATATATGGACATTACATTTTAAATTTCATATGATGTTTGCGAATCTATTTTTTACTTTTCCCCTGAATCATTAAATATACTGTAGTGGCTATTTTTGGTTGTCAATTTGACTACATACAAAATTAACTAAAACCCAAATGGTTGGGTACACCTGTGAAAAATTTTTTCTTAATTAAATCTTTTGAAGTGGGAAGACCCACTTCTAATCCAGATCTTTGATGTGGGAAGATCCACCTTTAATCTGGGCCAAATCTTCTGCTCACATTCTACAAATAAAGGACGTGGAACAAAGAAGCCTGCTCTCTGGCTGCTTGCTGTCACCCTAGCTAACAAGTCAGTTCCTTCACTGGCATTAGAGCCTACTTCTTTGGGATTCTGATATATACTGAAGACCAGCTGAGACATACAGCCTCATGGACTAAACAACTACTGGATTCTCAAACCTTCAATTCATAGGCAGCCATTGTTGAATTAGCTGAACCACCACCCATAAGTTATTCTAATAAATCTTTTCTCTATTTAGAGAACGATCGATTCTACAAGTTCTGTTACTCTAGAAAATTGTGACTAGTATATATACAAATGCCACTTTTAATTCATGAGCTCAAGAAAAAAAACCAACAAAACAGTGGTAAAACAGATTCAGACTATGAGCTGTGCTAATAGTTTTACCACACCTGATTTAAGAGTTGTGCATTTTTCTTTGGTCAAAGCCTCTAAAAATTTTTAAAGAAATTTTCATGTCTCACAGGAATCTGGAGACTAGTATTTTCAAACATTCTTTTCAGGATTTGAAAGGAGTTTGGAGTCATTTTTTTTCATATAGTACTTCAAGCATCACAGCATATTTCCAAACACGTGTTTTAAAATTACTGGTGCTGAAGACTATGAACTGAACCTAGGCCTGACACATCCTTAGCATGAGCTGTGACACTAGTATTGCATCCCCACTTACAATGTATATTAGAAAACACTTCTAATGAGCTAAACTCTTAAAGGCCAAAAAAAATTAAATTTATATATAAATTTCCATCATTTATATATAAATTTCTATCATTTATATATACATTTCTATCATTCAAAGAGGTTTAAAGGAACATTGCCAATGCTAATGAAAATATTGTAATTTTTTATTTATTTTATGAGCTCCAAGTAAGTACACTTTATTGCTTTGATTGTATAATCCTAATTAGTTGATAAATGTGCATGGTCTTTCCTAAGAGACATTAATTATTGTGGATGTTATTAATCTTCTGGTAATTCGTAGTTTCCAAATATCTGCTGTGTCATGCATTAATTTTTATCATTTAAGGAAATTGCTAAATAGGAAATTAGAGTGCTGTATCTAAAATTTCCTTACTTGAAATGGACAGATAAAAGCAGGTATGTAAAACTCTTAGAGACAACAGTTCATCAGTATGAGAAAGACATGGGTCTATGAGGTACTAAGACATCCATGATGAGACAACCTGGAGCTGGTTTACTACAGAGCAGCATTGCATTTCCCTGCTCTATTCTACAATTCTCTTATGTCTCATCTCTCTACTATCATACTACTATGATTTTCAAAAACTCACCATTAACAAAACATAGATGCTTGGCATATCACAGTTAATACAATTAACTCTAATTCTATGCATTTTTTTCTGAAAATGACATGATTTTGCTCTTTTTTAGGATTACATAAAATTCTCTCTGTGTGTTTGTGTGTGTGTATCTGTACACCTAACCTGATTCCATAGCTTGGCTATTGTGAATAGTGTAGCATAAAAACAGATGTGCAAATATCTATGGTATGTTGACATAGATTCCTTTTGGTGTTTATCTGGGTGTTGTATAGCTGGCAGTTATATTTTTTGTTTTAGTTTTCTTTTTTTCTTTATTTTGTGAGACAGGGTTTCTCTGTGTAGCCTTGGCTGTCTTGGACTCACTTTGTGGACCAGGCTGGCCTCGAGCTCACAGAGATCCACATGCCACTGCCTCCCTGAGTGCTGGGATTAAAGGCATAAGGTACCATGTCTGTCCTATTTTTAGCTTGTTGTTGTTATTGTTTTAAAGATTCATCATTTATTTATTATTTGTGTGTGTGTGTGTGTGTGTGTGTGTGTGTTGTATATATGGGTGTCCTCAGTGTCCAGAAGACTGTGGATCCCATTGAGCTGTAGTTACAGATGATTGTGAGCCACCATGTAGTACTGGAAAGCTGAACCTGGGTCCTCTGGAAGAGCAACAAGTGTCCTTAAACCCTTAGAGGTCTCTCCAGGACCTAATTTTAGGTTTTTGAGGAAGCTCTATTGTGGTGCCCACAGTTGTGCTTATTCCTTTTTGTTTATTTGTTTTGTTTTTTGTCTTTATTCTTAATTGCTGTGCTATTACACACCTTCCTAAATTTTTTTCCCCATTTTTAGCCATGTATATGTAAACATACACCTTTTATGTTTTGCCTAGCATCCTTTTGGGGGCCTTTATAAGCCTGCTTTCCATGATAGGCTCCTTTATTTCTGAATCTCATCTTGGCCTTTGTTGCAATGATGAAATGTTAAAGAAAGAAATTCACTGGCTGCTTGAACAAGGTTTTTGAGGCCTAGAGTCTCTCTGTAAAAGGGTCCAGGGGCTGCTTATCTCATTTGAGGATTTAGAAATTTTGTTTTGTTGGCTTCCTCAGGAGCCATCAGGTCTAGAACTTGGATGATATCAAGTAAATTAATGAGCAGTTCATTGTTTGTCTGAAATATTATTTGCAAGATTTCCACTGAGAAAAACACCTGCCACAACACTGGCCAGAGAGCAATATTTGTAAGTGGTAGCAAATCAGAGCCCTGCTAGGGCATCTGTTACTGAGAGCCAAATACCTCTGATTTGGATGGTGACTTTCCCAGAATGACCAGAGCAAATCACTTGGATTTTCCTTATGCAGTGCAAGGTAGCAGGCTAGATGCTATATGAAGGGCCAAGGCTGTAGCAGCAAGACCCCAATATCAGAAATTGAGTCCATAGTGGAAGATTATTTGTCTGCTGTATTAGCTACTTATTGCTGTGGCAGAATACCTAATGAGCAGCAACTTAAGGGAGTGTGATAGTTTGTTAGACTCAGGCATTTGAACACTTGGTCTCCAGGTGGTGGCACTCTTTGAGGAGGCATTATAGCCTGCTGGAAGAAGTATCTCCTTGGGGGTGATCTTGGAGAATGCATAACCATTGCCTACTTCAAGTTCTCTCTCTCTCCACTTTTGTGCTTAAACATGTAATCTTTCAGCTTCCTGCTCTTCCTTTTATGCCTGATGTTTGCTGCCATGCCTCCCTGCCGTGATGGATTCTAACCGTCTGGAACTGTAAGCGAAAATAAACTCTTCTATAATTTGATTTTAGTCATTGTTTTATCATAGCAACACAACAGTGACTAATATGATGATAAAGGGTTGGTTTGGGCTCGCTGATTGAGGGTATACAGTTCATCATATGTAATCGAGAAGGCATGACAGCAGGAATGTGAGGCAACTCATCACATTTTGCTTCCACAGCCAGGAAGCAGAAAGAGATGAATGTTGATGCTCAGCTTGATTCTTTTTTGTAGTCATTCCAGGAATCTAGTCCATGGGATGGTGCCAGCCACATTTAGAGTGTTTCTTTCCTTCTCAGTTCAAGTTCTCTGGACATACCTCATAGGCACACCCAGAGCAGAAGAGATATAGTTGCTAGCTATATAACTTATCCTCCATGATTTACCAAATTTTGTCCTTTACCAATTTGGTAATCTTTCTGTCCTTGTTTAACTGAGTTGTAATAGTCCCTTGCATATTATCTTATTTATCACTGTGACAAAATAGCTGAGATAATCAACTTATAAGAAGGAAAGATTAAAGAGCAGGCCAATCAGATTATGTCAGAGGCAGTCCCTCTTCCCATTACTATGTAACCCACTTGGACACTAAACTGAGGGGGGAGCAGCCTTACCAGGCCACAGAGGATGACAATGCAGCCACTCCTGATGTGATCTGATAGACTAAGATCAGAAGGAAGGAGAGGAGGACCTCCCCTATCGGTGGACTTGGGGAGGGGCATGCGTGAAGAAGGGGGAGGGAGGGTGGTATTAGGAAGGGAGGAGGGAGGGGCTTATGGAGGGGATACAAAGTGAATAAACTGTAATTAATAAAATTAAATTAAATTTAAAAAAGGAGGAAAGATTACCTAATTCTTGCAGAAGTTTTAGCTCTATTGTTTTGGTTTTATGGTGAGGTATAAACTTTAGTGGGGAATGTATGCTGGAGTAAACCTGTTTACTTTATATTAGCCTAGAAGGAGATAGACATGGAAAGAGGGGGAAGAAGAGAGAGAGAAAAGGAGGGAGAGAAATAGAGAGGGGTATGAGAGGGAGGGGAGGGGGGGAGGGAGGAGAGGAGGGGAGGGGAGGAGAGGAGAGGAGAGCTAGAATCTCAATATCAGGTTCAAGAACATGTCATGAATGAACTAACTTCCTCCCATTAGGCTCACCTCATAGTAGTTCCACCAGCTTCCAGTAGTGCCACAAGATTGTAACTGAGTCTTTAGCTTATGGGTTTCTAGGAGATGACCAGGACCAAACAATAGGACTTTCTAATGTCAATTGTTTTCTTTTCATATTTGTTATAAATATTTCCACAATTAAAATTCTTTTAGCCTTGTTTATAATGCATTTTAACTGTTGTCAAGTTTTAACTTCTCCCAGGGATACATACATATATGCATATATATATGCATGTATGTGTATATGGCCATGCATATACACATAATATACATATATACATATATATGTATATATATATCATTTTAAAGTTAAAAAATACAATTATACCATTTCTCCCTACATTTTACCCCTCCCATGTTCCTCCCAACTCAGTCTCAAATTCATTTATAGCTGTTGTTACATATATTTATAAACACATATATGAATGAAGCCTGCTGAGTCTGTTCAGTGTTGCTCTTAATGTATATGTTTTCAGGGCTAGCCACTTGGTATAAGATAACTAATCAGGGGCTCATCCTAATCTCTCAGCAGCTGTTAATTGCTTATAGCCCTTTATCTATGGTTGGGACAGGACCAAATATTTAAAATCTTCCTTTTGGAATTCTAGATTCCAGGGTTTTAAGATTGTAGAATGAGTCTTTGCTATTTTATTTTATTCACTATTTTGATTTACTTTTAAACTGGAATCTTGTCTCTAGTTGGAACATGTTTTTTGCATAGGTAGTGAGAGAGGTATTCAGCTGTATGTCCTTTTTTGTTGCTATTTTGTTTTGAGACATTTTTTTTCTATGTATCTCTGGCGGGCCTGAAACTATGTAGACCAGCTGGTCTTGAACTCACAGAGATCCACCTGCCTCTGCCTCCTGACTGCTGGGATTAAAGGCAACTGCCACTACATACAGCCAAATTTATGTGTCTTTAAGGTGAGCAAGTCAAGGATAGTTAGCTATTAATGCAGGAAATAACTCAAACCAACTTCCTGGGAACGGGGGGGGGTAGCTGTTATGAGACGGTGGAGTATTTCCCTGGGTCTCTAGGTCTAGGACAAAGCTTAATTTACAGAGGCTAGCATCTGAGGAGAAAGTGGTATCAGGAGTGCAGAGTAGTGTTTCCATGTCTTGCCTCTGAGAACTGGCTTCATTCCTCTTTGTGGGTTTGATTTCTCTGCCACTTGGTCCTATTGATAGAGGCTGGCCCTATCACAATTCATCCACTAAAGTTCTAAGTTTCTTCCCTCCATGATGCCAATACTTCAGAAGGGAAAAGACTCTCGGTCCTCTAGCTTGAGCCAGTATTTCCCCTCTGCTCTAATTGGCATAGGATAAGGGACATGAACCATTCAGTGTACAGGGGTTGGAAGAGTTGTATAGTCTCCCCAGACACCCTATAGACAGGCATAGAGGACAATGGAAACTTTCTAGAAGACGTCATCGGGACACATGTATATATACTATTTTTCTAATAACATCTCTCTCTCTCTGTGTTTGTGTATGTGTTTTAATGTTTGTGCAGGTGTCAGTATGGGGTGTGTGTGTGTGCATGTGTGTGTGTGTGTGTGTGTTCTGGGTATCCAAACCAGGTCCTCATGCTTGCATGGCAAGTGCTTTACCAACTGAGCCCTCATGTATTCCATTAATGGTGTATTCCATTCTTCCATTCTTACAGGTGACTTTTTCACAATGCATCAATAATGGAATGTTCAAGGTTCAGTTATTAATGGAGACCACAGAATCCAAGATCATACTTACACATGTGCAGTTTATTACAGGATGATGGAGTGGGAAGGTGTGTGCCCAAATGACCTCCTTTTTAAGGTCAATTACAGAAGACACCTTCTTGCTTGTACTAAAGATTAGAGAAATGTCCACAGAACACCTCAGAACTGGAGAGCCTAAAGTGGAGCCTCAGTTATTAGAAAATATTTTGACAGCCACATAGGCCCTTGGTGGGGAATGTGTCATACTGACACCAGGTGGAAATATCTTACTGTGGTTAGTATACAATGTTTACACGCTTGTATGAACCAACGTGAGACCTATATTGACAAAGCAACACCACTAACCCATACATTTCTTGCCTTGATGAAGGGTCATGCAGGAAATGGCCTGGAATAGTCTTAAATAGAAAGATTCAATGTGATAATGAGGTTAGTTTCCACAAATTGATATATAAATCCAACACAAGCCCAACCAATTTTCAGAAATTATCTGAAGGGTGAGATGAGGAACTTGACATAATTATCATAAAATGATACATTATATATCAAATACACTAACTTTACTTTCATTGTTTGGGATTAAAGGCATGCACCACCATTCCTGGACCTAAACTTTTCTTTACCTAAAACTTGCTCTATACCAGGCTGGCCTTAAACTCATATCTGCTTACCTCTGTCTCCTGGATTAAAGGTATGTTTGTATTCTAGCCAGATCACACAGACAGAAAATCTTTGGATGTGATCTCTTGCCAGAGCAAGAATTAAAATTCCTCTACATTCCCAAGTACATTTCTTATTTTGATCTAGATGCTTGTTGTTTTTTATGAATGGGATAATTTGTTTTGTTATAAATTCTGGCTGGCTATCAGTTTTATGTATAATAATTTCATAACTTTCCATTTCTGATATTAAGGATAAAGGAAACAATTCTAGTGGTTCAGATTGTTTTGCTTCTCTACCAAGAATGTTTGAAGTGCTTCTGAATTAAAAAAATATATATATATTTATATTTCTCTCTCTCCCTCTCTCTCTGTGGTGTGTACACACACATGCTCATGTGCCATAGTGTACATATGAAGGTCCAGAAGACAATTTGTGGGAGTTAGTTTCCTCCTTCTACCATGTGGGTCCTTGGAGACTGAACTCAAGTCATAGTAAGCACACTTACACATTGAGACATCTCACTGCTACTGTTTTAGCATTGTGGTATTTTAAAAACATTTCTTTAAATCATAAGATTTTGTGTAGTATGTTGTAGGTTATTAATATTTATTATTGATTTATCTTTTAGTTAAGCAGCGGTTATTCCTAAACTAGCTATATACCCAAATCACTACACAGAGACTAGGATGTATTTAGTTAACCTAGAGCACAATGCTGGGCAATGATTGTTCCATCCTAAATCTTCAAGTCTGCAGTTTCCTACCATTCAGATTTTACCCATTATACTTGCTTTTAATCGTATGTTAGGTCTGGTTCATTTCTCCTCATGATTTCAAGAGCTCTCCTCCTGATCTCCTTCCTCCCTCCCACTCACTTCCTTCTCTTCCTTCTGGACCAGGATGTCCCACCCTATTCTCTCCACTGCACAGTGTTGGCTGGTTGTTTTATTGACAATACAGAGAACAAATGGTGTCATGTTTACACAAACCTGAGACAGGTGATGCTTGGAATAAACATCACAATGCAGTGTCCAGATTGAAACCAGATAGTGGGGTAGAGAAATCAGCATTTGAATGAACACAAGGGTAAATTATATACATTCCACAAGAATATTATACCAACAGTAGTAATTGAGAGCTGGACAATCTATTTGATTTTCCTGTTTTGTTTTTTTTTTTTTTTTTGGACACTTACTGGTTTCATAATTTATGTATTAAACACCTGAACTCCTTTGCGAAAACAAAGACTGAGACTACATTGCAATAATTGACAACATTTTTTGAATTGAAATCTTAATGATTAAAAAAATTATATTCAGTTCATAGAAAAATTCTCTTGTGCATACTATTATTTTTATTTATTAAAATTTTATTATAAAGAACTTGGAAATAAAAATATTACACAGTGACTTAAGTTTTAAACATCTCAATGACTTTTCTATACAGTGAGAATAGCCATTCTGCAGCTCTGAGACTTCATAATAGACTTGCACTATCAAACACATTTTTTGTGCACTTATCCATCACAAACACCCCAAAGTCCACAATAGAGTTAAAACTAAACAAACAAACAAACAAACAAAACAAAAATAAAAACAAAACAAAACTAAACTAAAAAAACTTTATATCTTCTTTCATGACTCAAGTATCAAGGGGAAAATCCACATGTTCTCCCTCATATGGAGATCTGGTACACTCACACATACATACGCACACATGTAGACAAATATACATGTGGGTGTAGTATAACAAGTAGAAAGGAGAACAAGAAAGGTTAAATATTAGTTGATGAGGAATGATGGAATGCAGGTAATGGAAAGTTTGTGAACTTTAAGATGAAAAGAAAATTCAACTTTCAGTACACAAATACTGTGGAATTCACTTCCTTTCATGGATTCCCAGTGACTCAAGCAAGGAAGAAACATCTTACCTAAAGAGCTTCCAAAGAACTCATGACTCAAAAGTGCTTTGGAATGGCATTGCTTTATTTCTGCACTGCTTTTTTAGTGGACCCAACCAAAATACATTGAAAGCAATTGTGCTGCCATACATTCATGTACTTCATATGCTAAAAATGTTATATTTTGTAAATGACATACAAAATCTCACATTAGGCTGCCTTACTCATGTTTGTAGTCATTTTCCTTAGAGAGGACACATTAGTCCCTGGGCATTTTCAGGCCAAATACACAGAAGTATTCATTGAATACACAGAAGTTGCAATTAGGTAATGGCTTTTGCCAATAATAATATAAAGTTGGGGGTGGAGAAAAGCAATTTTGTCCCCACTGCAGATGCCTGATTAGCTGTGAAAAGAAAACGTGTTCTCTCTAAGCCTTGAGTTAATAATCTTAAAATTCATTTCTGTAGCGCTTGTTAAAAAACAATCAATTGGGACATTAAAGGCAGAAGTCATTAAAAGGGAGTAATGAAAACATAGATCACATCCTTAAAAATGTCTATTAAAAATTCCATAATTAATGTTGAAAGCCAAACAATACATACAGAGAAAAGATTTACAACTTACATAGCATGATTCTAACGAATTGATTAAAATAAAAGGAAGGCACATCTTAAAATGGAAAACTTGGCAAACAACCCAGTTGTCATACAAAAGAATAAATACAAATGGAAACAAACATGAAAAGCTGTTCTGATCACTTTCAGTGATAAAAGTGATACAAATTAAGTAACTGGTTTAAAATCTATCAATTGGTAAGGATTTAAAAATGTTGCTATTCAGTGCTTCGAAGATTGGGGGTGGAGGACAGGAGAGAGGCATTTTTATATATTATCAACGAGATAATAAATAGAAAGCTATATGGCAAGTTCCATCAAAATTGAAAACCCCCATAGCCTTTATTTAGCACTTCAATAATTCAGAAACCTAATGTGTGTTTTGCACAAAAAGTGTGTTTGTAGATCTCCATCACAACAGCTCAAGTGTGCATCAAAAAGGCCCTCAATGTGGGGCTTGAGACTATAGCTAATTGGTACTGGATTTGCCCAACATGTAGAAAGCTGTCAGTCTAGTCCCAGTACTAAAAATTGGTGACTGGGTAGTTATATTATGGAGCCACTTACATTCAACAAGCTAAAATAAATTTATGTAGGGAAGAAGTTCAAGGGAGAAAAGTAGGTTCCCAACCACGAAATATGATCGTGTTCTACAGTTTCATTCTTTATTTTCCTTGATCAGCACATTAGTTGATGTGCTCAACTGGTGCTCAACTCTCTGTCCTCATGTTACTCAATAGCTGATCATGCCTTCCTCTCGGACACCTTTTTACATGGCTGGAAGGACACCTGTACCCTCCTGGCTCCTTTGACTTCATCACTTCTTGAGCTTCTTTACCTCGATTTCCAATTCCTCTAATGGGATTTCTCAAGAGCTCTGTCCTGACCCACTTGTTTTCTCTTCCTTGTGCCCTTATATGTATATTTAAGTTGTCCTGAGCATATAGATGTGCATGTGTGTGTGTGTCCATACACAAGTAATGATGTGGAGGCCAGAGGTTGAGACTGGCGTCTTTTAAAATTGTTATCCATTTTTTTTTCCAGAGGCAGGGTCTAACACGGAACCCGGAGCTTGCTGACTGGCCAGCAAGCCCCATGGCTCTTCCTGTCTCTGCCTCCCTAGCACTAGGATTATAGGCTGTAGACAGATTATACAGTCTTGCTTTTTGTAGCAGGCACTGGGGATGGATTGAACTCAGAACCTTGTGTGCAGATGCTCTGTCAATTTAGTTATCTCCTTGGCCTCACCCTTTCTGAGAGTCTCACTATATAGCTCAGGCTCTGCCTCTCCTGCTTTAGCTACGGCAATGTTAGATTTACAGGTGTGTGCCACAACACTCAACTCTATCATATCTAACGTCATGGTTTCAAAAGCAGTTTACCATCTGTAGTCTTCCTAATTTTTTCCTTTAATCAGCTTCCTTCTTGGACTCCAGACTCCTAGTCAGCTATCAACTAATATTTCTTGTTAGGTGTCTAACAATACCTTAAGTTTTTTTTTAAGATTTATTTTTATTCCTGTTTATTGGTGTTTTGCCCATGTGCATGTCTCTGTACCCAGTGTGTACAGTGCCCCTGGAGGCCAGAGTAAAGTTGGATCCCTGGAAATGGAGTTACACACAGTTTTATGTAAGTGCTGGGTATTGAACCTTGGCCTTTTGGAAGAACAGTGATTGAAAAGAACAGTCAGTGCCCTTACCTGCAGAACAATCTCTCCAGTCCCTATCTATTATAACCTGCTTAAATTCTATAGCCCCTCTGTTGATGTCTATTTTAGTTCTTAGCCTAACTACTGTTCTTCTGTTAACACCTGCTGTAGCCTTTAGCATATCACAAGTCATTTTGCCTCCAAGTCTCCATTTTGATTATGTCTCTGGTTTCATTTCTCAAACTTTGTATGCTTTGTTACCTGGACACTCCATGAAGTCCTCCAACTGCACACCCAATCAAATTAAAGGTCAGTTAGAAACCCTTTCTCTAGCTATACAAATGATATAATGTTGCTTCGTACACCTGGATACCTGGTTGTGTTTTTGTTACCTGGCTGTTACCTGGTTATAAATTGTTTCCTGCACCTGGTTACAGTTTTGTTACCTGGCTACAGTTTTTTTTTTTTTTTAATAAAAAAACCCGCCCTAGGAGCAGACCAACATCATAGTCTGGCTCTCCAGTCCAGGTTATAGCCCTGGCTGGTAAATTCTTGTTTAGCGTTCAATAAACATCCATTGAGTTCAGTCTGTTGTCTCAGTGGTCTGAGTAGCTATTCCTAAACCAGTAGCAATCTTAAGTTGTTTGTTTGTTTTGTTTTTATAGACAGTGTTTCTCTGTGCAGCCCTGGCTGTCCTGTAACTCACTTTGTAGACCAGGCTGGCCTCAAACTCCCAGATCTGCCTGCCTCTTCCTCCTGAGTGCTAGGATCAAAGGCATGTGCCACCACCACCCAGCTCCTACCTTCAGTTTTTGACTTCCTAAACTGATATCTGATTTTGATTGTGAAGACTTTTTTTTCTTAAGAATTAAATTTTTACTAAAAATGAGCCGCCAAAATGGTTGTTTTAGGATAAAGCGTTTGAATAAACCAATACTGAATTTACCTTTAAAAAAACAAGAATTACTTTTTCCCTCCTACTCTTCTACAAGACCCCCCAAGCTCCATGTAATGTTTGGCTGTGGATCTCAGCATCTGTTTCGATTTTCTAGCCTTTCAGAGCTAGGGTGTAGCCTTTTAGAGGACAGTTATGCTAGGGACAAGAACTCCACAAGAAGACCAACAGAGTCTACTAACTTAGGTCCACGGGGGCTTACAGAGACTGAAGCACCAAAGAACAGGCATGGACTGAACCTACAAATATGTAACTAATGGGCAACTTTGTCTTCATGTGGGTTCCCTAGTAAGTGGAGCAGGGACTGTCTCTGATATGGACTCTGTAACCTGCTTGTGGATCACTTTACCATAGCTGTGAGGTGGGTTGGTATGAGGAGGGGACTCCCCTTTTGTGAGGAGAAGGTGAGGGAGAAAAGGGGGAAGAGGGCAGAAGGGTGGGACTGGGAGGAGAGGAGGGGTCTTTCAAAATTGGTCTCTGTCTTCTGCAAAGATGAAGGGTAAGAGATACTTATTTGTGGGCATGAGGATGAGTATTTAGAATGTAGTTAAGAGTTATCCTGATGTAGTAAAGTGGTAGTGGTAGGTTCTCCTCTAAGATATATGACCTCACTAGCCCTAGGTAGTTGGCTATATTTCTATGACCAGCTATGATTTCCTTCCTGTTGGTCACATGTTAAATCTAGTCTGACAGCTATTGGTTACTGCTAAAACATGAGTGCCACTATTGCACCTTTAGGATTATTATGTAGAGCTGGTTATTGGTGTGGTTCATAAGCATCATATCTGGCTAGGATTATTGTTGAAGATACCACCACCTTGTTCTCTTCTCTCATACTCCACATCTAGTACCAGATGTACTGTGAAGCTAATGCATTTAAATGCCACAGCTCTTTACTTGCAGCAGCTCCTTACAAGGCCCTGATAGTGCACTAATACGGCTGTGTGCTTTTGTAAAATTTGCAAAAATAATTCATTTGACATGAGTCCAACAGATGTAGTGGTGCATGCATGTAACCTCAGGACTCGGGAACACTAGGACTCCAAAGTCACCCTCAGCTACAAAGCAAGTTTGAGACTATTTGAGACCTCTTCTCAAAAAACAAAAAAAGATTAAAAAATTAATCAAAGCAAAATAAAATTAGTCAATTATTTAATCTTCATTCCAGCTTTTCCATTGCTCATTCTCAGGGTGAGTTTGGCATGGAAGTGGCTGTCGTTGTGTTCAGTACACACCAACGTGGTGTGTTCAGTACACCCAGCAGTGGCTATGGACATTTTTGTGGCCATACAGAAGAGAAATTGAATTGGATTTTCATTTATGAGGGATTTAATGAAATACATTCACATTACTGGCAGTTACTTTCGTGTCATGGTCAGCCACTTTAGCATGGAAATGGCTTCCAGGGGTAATCCTACTTCTCAGTGTACTGACTAATGTTGCAAGGTGAAAGATCATATCTTCATCTAACAAGCGTATAGCAGCCAGTATTTTCCAATGTGTAATTGAAGAGATATAAGGCCTAGAATCAACAGAGCTAGAAACCAGTCTGTGGAAAATTATTCACTGGGGCATGTAAAAGTCTAAATGAAGAATTCAGTGCTGCCTAAAAGAATGAAAGTTTTCTGACTATGAGATGTACCCTCTTAACCAATATTAAGCAAATAGTATAGTATTGTATTCAGATACAGGGTTATATAGCAAATATCTATAACTCAGAGATACCGCATAGCTGTAACTTTATCACCATTGAACAGTGTCTCCCCAAGTTCTCTGCCCTGTAGTCCCTGGCATCCACCCTTTTTAGGTCCCAGCATCCATTATTCTAGTCCTTGCTCTATGCATTTTTACTAGTTTAGACTCCATGTATAAGTGGAATCCTGTACTATTTCTCCTTACATGGCCGGTTTGTTTCAGTTATCATTATGCCCAGGTTTATCCATGTTGTCACCTGTGTGGGGATATCATCTTCAATACTGGATAACATTCCACCACATAGTGCAACACCCTTTCTTAATCTGTTTAACTATAATTGTTTCCATATTTTAGCTGTTATGGATGATACTGAAATGAATATGTGAGATCAAATATTGTTTTCAGAAATTAATGTCAGTTGTTTTGGATAAATACATAGAAGTTAGATTACTGGCTCATATGATAGTTCTTTTATTTTAAAAACCTCCATACAGCTGGGCAGTAGTGGTGCACATTTGTAATCCCAGCATTCAGGGAGACAGAGGCAGGCAGATCTCTGTGAGTTTGAGGCTAGCCTGGTCTACAAAGTGAGTCCAGAACAGCCAAGTCTACACAGAGAAACATTGTCTTGAAAAACAAAACAAAACAAAACAAAAACAAAAACAAAAAACCCTAAAACTTCGGTGAAGTTTTTCATGACTGCACTGTTTTTCTAGGAAATTTAAAAATTACAATTTATTAGAGACCTTTCTTTACAGATCCAAGCCAGAAAGAGTTCTACAAATGGTAATTTTTGCCTGGCTGTGAATTTGCATGTTTTATGCATTTGAGCATACTAGGTTATAGTTTAGTGTATCTGACTCATCTTATTCTGATGAAATCTGGCAGCTTCTAGTTAAATGGTAGATGAAATTATCACGGACACAGAGAAATAGTCTAAAAAAACAAATACTAAAGGTACAAAAAGACAAAAATTGTGTTATTAACTCATTGTAAGAATTACTAATAGGAATTTTATTATATTATTGCATAACTTTATGTAATACAGTATCATAAATACATCCAGCTTATTTGTATATGTCTTATTTTCAGATCAATTTTGTATTTTGTTTTTCAGAATTATTGATGAACCAAAATATAAATATTAGAGTAAAAAAGCCAAATATGCAAACAATATGAAAAGCCTGTCAAAACTTGTTATATTATTAAAACATTAATTAAAAACTTCATCATAATGAAAAAGAAAGTATTATTTGTGCAAACTTTGGTAAATTATAACAGAAGAAAAGTAGAATGAAATTTGTATTCTTTTTATTTAGACACATTAGAAAGTCATCATATGGCCAGAGAAACAACTAGCATGCATCCAAAAACATAGAAATGTTATGTTTTGGGTGTCCCAGGACAGGACTGTTAGGTCATTTTTCAAGATTTTCTGATATTTGTAGTAGTTATAGGCTTTTTTGTTTGTTTTGTTCTTCTCTCTATGTGTAGCTTTGGCTGACCTGGAACTCACTCTGTAGACCAGGCTGGCCTCAAATTCACAGAGATCTGACTGTGCTGCTTCCTGAGTGCAGGGATTAAAGTTGTGCACCACCACCACCCAGATTAGCTAACCCTTGTAGGGTGCCTACAGAGGCTAAAAGAGAGTTTTGGATCTTTCAGTGTTAGAGTTAACAAATGGTTGTAAGCCACCTAACATGGGTGCTAGAAACTGAACTCAGGTCCTTCCTTCCTTCTTTCCCCCTTCCTTCCTTCCTTCCTTCCTTCCTTCCTTCCTTCCTTCCTTCCTTCCTTCCTTCCTTCCTTCCTTCCTTCCTTCCTTCCTTCCTTCCTTTTTGGTTTTTCAAGACAGGATTTCTCTTTGTAGCCTTGGCTGTCCTGGACTCGCTTTGTAGATCAGGCTGGCCTCAGACTCACAGAGATCCTCCTGCTTCTGATTCCCTGAGTGCTGGCATTACAGGAGTGTAGCATTGTGCCCAGCTAAATCTAAGAACAGAGTTTTCTCTTAACCACTGAGCCATGTCTCTAGCCATATTTGAAGCTTTTATAACTATACTGTGTTTTTCTTTTTTCTATCAGTATCCCCCAACTTTTTTCTATCAGTATCCCCCAACTTTTTTCTATCAGTATCCCCCAACTTTTTTCTATCAGTATCCCCCAACTTTTTTTTTCTAGTGCTGAGAATCAAACTGAGGGTCTTATATGTGTTACCCAAGTATTGTGCCGCTCAGCTATTCAGTCCAAATACTCACCTTTGCACTCAATTTTGTAGTCTATTTAATAGAGAACTCATAAGTTGTATAAGAAGGATACACCCAAACCTTGTCAACACAAAGTCAATCTTTGTCTAAACACAACACGTGAGAAAATTCTGTTGGCTCCACCTTCAATATATGTACAACATCTTGACGGCCACTCCCCAGGTTTCAGTAATCACCATTTTCTACCTGTGTTATTGTCATAGCTTCTTACTTTTGCCCTGTTTCTTTCCTTGACCACCTTTAGTCTAATCCCAATACAGTAGCCAGAGGGATCCTTTTAAACCCAAGTCATATTGCTTTCTTTTCCTGCTTAAAACTATTCTTCCACATGTTTTCATGGTCTGCTCTCTCTTTTTGTTCAGACCAGTGTCCAAATGCTTATTTATCAGTGAATTCTTCCTCATTCTGTCATCCCTTAGTATGCACTGGGCTGGTTGGACAACTCTCTAAGAACACCCAAATCCTCGGATGTCTCGAGACACAGTGTCTGCATATAAGTATAAACACCCTCTTGTGTACTTTAAAATCGCCTCTGAATGACTTAGTGTAATAACTGCTAGTTGAAGAGTAATTATCACATATTGATTAGAAAGTAACAATAGAAGAACTACTGTTTTTTGTTTTTTGTTTTTTTGTTTGTTTTTTTTTTTTTTTTTGTAGCAATGGAGTGTGCTCCCCATTTTGTTTCTCATTTTATTTTTGTGACAGGGTTTCTCTATGTAGTTCAGAATGGCCTATAAAGCTGTAATCCTCTTGACTTAGTTAACAAGGGCTGGAATGACATGCATGTAAATCATCATGCCAAGCTAGATGCAATATTTTGGAACTATTTTTGATCTATGGTTGTTTGAAGCCGCAGATCTGAAGCCCACAAATATGGAGGACTTTTGGGCTGAGGACATAAAACTTAGTGTTATATTACTTCTCTAGAGTAGTTGAGGTACTTCACTTAATCCCCAGCATCCACCCTCACAAAATACATCCTTCCCATCCTATTACATCTCTTTTCTGTCTTATTTTTCTATGTCACTGATTAGTATTTGAAATATTTCATATTTGTCTATTAATTTATGTATGCTCTGTTTCTCCCATTAAACTTAGTTCCAGAGGCTGGAGAGATGGCTCATCTGTTAAGAGCATCTTTTACAGAAGATCCACGTTCAATTCATAACACCGACATTGCTGCTCAAAACCACCTGTTACCACTTATAAGAGGATACTAGACATATAATATAGGGTAAACCTACAAAAATATGCACAGCTAAAGAAGCTGAGCTAGAAAGAGGACCCTGGGTAAGATGATCAATTCTCACTCAGAAAGGCAGATGGGACGGACATTGGAAGAAAGAGAAAGCAGGAAACAGGACAGGAGCCTATCACAGAGAGCTTCTGAAAGACTCTACCTAGCAGTGTATCAAAGCAGATACTGAGACTCAAACAAACTTTGGGCAGAGTGCAGGGAATCTTAGGAAAGAAGGGGGGGTTAGTAAGATGTGGAGGGGACAAGAGCTCCACAAGGAGAGCAACAGAACCAAAATATCTGGACCCAGGGGTCTTTTTTGAGACTGATACTCCAACCAAGGACCATTCATGGATATAACCTAGAATCCCTGATCAGATGTAGCCCATGGCAGCTCAGTAACCATGTAGGTTCCCTAGTAAGGGGAACAGGGGCTGTCTATGACATGAACTCAGTGGCTAGCTCTTTGACTGCTTCCCCCTAATGGGGGAGCAGCCTTGCCAGGCCACAGAGGAGGACAATGCAGTCAATCCTGATGAGACCTGATAAGCTAAGGTCAGATGGAAGGGGAGGAAGACCTCCCCTATCCATGGACTTGGAGAGGGGCACAGGGGGAGATGAGGGAGGGAGGATAGGATTGGGAGGGGATGAGGGAGGGGGCTACAGCTGGGATACAAAGTGAATAAACTGTAATTAATATAAAAATAAAAATTTAATAAAAAAATAAACACCTGTTACTCCAGCTCCGGGGGACCTGACACTTTTCTCTTTTCTCCATGGGCACCCACACACAAGTGACAGGGAGTTCCACATGCATATATTCACACACATAAATAAAAAGAAATGAAATCTTTAAAAACAGAAACTAGCACCAAAAGAGCTTTTGTTGTTGTTGTTGTTTTCTTAGCACTAAGGCATGATTTGCATTATTGCTGGCATTTGATAAATACCTGTTGAATAAATAAATGAATGAATGAATGAATGGATGGACAGACAGATTCTACATGCTAACATATGCAGTAGGATCAGAGGTGATATTTCTCTCTTTGTCTCGTGTCTCTTTCTCTGTCCCCCCAGTGTGTCTGTTTGTCTGTTTTCCTCCCTCCTTTCCTCCTTCCCCCCTCCAAGGTCTTGGTATATAGCCTATAGTGACCTCAAACTTATGACCCCGGTGCTTTAGTTTCTAAACTGTTGGTCCTTTTTAAATAAATGTTTAAAAAATTATGATAAAATATGCACTATAAAACTTTATCATTTTATTCATTGTAAGTGCCTAGCTCAGTGACATTAAATTTCCATAGTCGTTTATTTCCATAGTCATGTAACCATCACATCATCCATCTCACAGAGCATTGCTTTTATTGTGTTCTCAGTGCTAGTGGCCTTGAACATATTAAACAAGTACCTTGCCACTGAGCTGCAACTCATCTCCCTGATAGGACATTTTTAATCTTGCAAAATGGAAACTCCGCATCTCATTTCTCCGCATCTCATAACTCCTTAGACTGGGTTAGTGCCTAAATTTCTTCCAACAAACATATATTATTGTAACGTCAAAGGGCCATTTCCACTTTGGGAACAGACTAATGAGGCATTTATATTCATTTTAGAAAACTATAATTGAGAAAAGACTGTGTTCCTGTACCTTGAACAGATTAAGCATGAAACAGTCCGGCTTTAGAAATGATTCATTGTGTTCCTCTGGGAGCTTGAATATTCAGCACCATCTGTTTTCCCCATTAATATTTGAATTTAATATTTTACTTTAAGAAATTTAATACCAAATGAATAGTAAATATTTAGGTAATCATGGTACTCTTTTAATTCTTTGTTTCTTTTACCTAGAGTTTATTTGCAGTCCTATTACAATTAGGCAATATGATAAAATACACAAAGGAAGGGGCAAAGTGGCATGGCTTGAGAGGAGGCAATGTGTCCTGTGCTTTACAGTCATGTAAAGTGGCCTGCATTTCATTAGCCTCCATTCCCTTTGGCATTGTACTCCAGGCTGACTTTCACTAGCCTTGTTTCCTAGAATGACTGCTAATTTAGTTTCCTGTCGTTCAGTCCCAGCAGTTTAAGTCTTTATTCACTTGACGTGTACTTGGAGTTGGCACCGATATTCACTTCTTATCAAAAATCTCTTCTTTTTCCAGAGCACTTCTCTCTCTCTCTCTTACTTTCTGTCTCTCTGTCTCTCTCTCTGTTGCTCTTTTGATAATGTCCATTCTACAGGTGCGAGGTGGTTTTGATTTCATTTCTTCAGTGAGTAGTGATGTTGAACATTTTTGATATTAGAGAAATATCTGTGGAGGTCTGCTGCCCATTTTTTACATCAAGTTATCTGTAGGTTTTTTCTTTCTTTCTTTCTTTTCTTTTTCCTTTTTTTTTTTTGCTTTGTTTTTAGCATTTAGAATTCTTTCTATATTCTGGATATCAATTCCTTATCAAATAATTGTAGATTGTGTCTTCATTCTGTTGATTTTTATTTTTTGTATGGAAGGATTTTCAGTTTGATAAAGAAAACATGGTACACATATATAATGGAATACATTCAACCACATAAGCATAGCACGCTGTCATTTGTGACAACATGGATAAACCTAGAGGGCACTATGTGAAGTGAGACAGGAGACCTGGGATGGGGGAAGCTTCCAAGAGTCTATGAGTGTGCCCCGAGCTGAGAATTGTAGCAGCAAGGTATATGGAACCTGAAGTGGCCAGGCAGGACATCCAGTGCAGGGAGGGGGACGCCAACCCACCCACAAAATCTTTGACCCAAAATTTGTCCTGCGTACAAGAAGTGTAGGGATAAAGATGGAGCAGAGATGGAGGGAATGGAAACCAATGATAAAGATGGAGCAGAGACTGAGGGAACAGAAACCAATGACTGGCCCAACTTGAGGCCCACCCTGTGGATGAGAGCTAACCCTTTGCACTATTAATGATAGTCTGCTATGCTTGTAGACAGGAGCCTAGCATAACTGTCTTCTGAGAGGCTTTGTCCAGGAGCTGATAGAAACACATGCAGAGACCCACAGCCAAATAATATGTGGAGCTCAGGGAATTTTGTAGAATAGTCGGAGGAAGGACAGAGGGAGCCAAGGGTCAAGGACAGCACAAGAAGACTTAAAAGAGTAAACTACCATGGGCCCATTGGGCTTGACAGAAACTGAACCACAAACCAAAGAGCATTCATGGACTGGACCTAGGCCCCGTACACATATGTAGCTGATGTGAAGCTTGGTCTTCAAAAGGGTCCCCTTACAATTGGAGCAGGAGCTGCCTCTGACTCTGTTGCCTGCAGTTGGATCCCTTTACCCTAACTGGGCTACCTTGTCTGCCTCAGTGGAGTAGGATGCTCTTAGTCCTGCTGCAACTTGATGTGCCAGGGCAGGTTGGTAATCATGGAGTGGGGGGTGTGTGTCTTCTTCTCTGAGGAGAAGGGGAGGGTGATAGGAGGAGGGAATGTGAAGGTGTGACTTGGAGGAGAGGAGGGGGCTTTTGATGTAAAGTGAATAAATAAATTAATGAAAAACAAACAAAAACACAAAACAGAAAAAGTATTATAAAACCAGCCAGAAAAAAATTAAAAACATAAGTCTTTGGTGCATTCTATTTAACAGGATTCTCATCAGGAAAAAAAATTATGCTACATTTATAGTTGTATATATTGCATTGCCCAGTGTACTCTTCACAGGAGAGAAATTCAATTTATTTACATATTGACTAAGCCTAATAAAATTTTAACTCTTCCTTATAAAAATGAAATTAACTTAATATAAATGGAATAAAAAATAATGTTCCAGCTGGGTAGTGGTGACAAATGCCTTTAATCCCAGCATTTGGAAGGAAGAGGTGGGCAGATCTCTAAGTTTGAGGCCAGCCTAGTGAGTTTCAGGACAACCAGGGCTACACAGAGAAACCATGTCTCCAAAACCCAACCAAACCAAAACCAACCAACCAACCAACGAACAATATCCCCCCAAACAAAATCAAAACAAAACAAAAGTGTTCCATGAAAAGGTACTTAATTTTGGGTAAAAGTTTTTGAGGGTAGGTTGATGTTCCCCTCTTTCCACTAGGAGTCCTGTCTCATTAGAGGGTATCCTCTTCAAACTTTGTGACTCTTGCTACTAGGCTTCTCAACTAGAGTCATTCTCATATGCTCCCAGAAGCCTGCCCTGTCGTAGGTCTCAAGTTTGTCACAGAGATGTCTCCTCCCATGGTTTCTCTTCTCTCTGCAGGCCCTTTATCTTCCTGGCCCTACTCTCCCCAGGTTTAAATTTACCCTGCTTACAAGATGTGCTGAAATATAAATAGAGACTGAGGGAATGCAAACAAAGCGTGGCCCAACCTGAGACCCACCCTGTGGAAGAAAGCCCTGACCCTATTAATGACACTCTGCTATGTTTGCTGATGGATTCCTGGCATAGCTGTTCTCTGAGAGGCTCCTCTCAGCATTGGATCAAAACAGATGCTGAGACTCAAAGCCAAACTTTGGGTGAAAAGTAAGGAGTCTTGCAGAAAAGTGGGGAAGGATAGAAGGACCTGGAGGAAACAGGAACTCCACAAGAAGACCAACAGAGCTAACTAATCTAGGGCCAGAGGGACTTGTGGAGAAAGACGCATGAATGGACTAAACCTAGGCCCCTCCCCCCGCACAGATGTGGCAGATGGGTAGCTCTGGCATCATGTGGGATGCTTAGAAAGGGGAACGAGGAGGGTGTCTCTGATATGGATTCTGTTGCCTGCTTTTGAATCACTTCCCATGGAGGTGCCTGCCTCACCAGGTCACAGGGGGAGAGGAAGGGCTCAGTTCTGATGAAATGTGATAAGTAGGGGTGGGTTGGTGGAGGGGCTCCCCTTTTCTAAGGAGGAGGGAAGGGGGTACAGGAGTAAGAGAGACTGGGAGGGAAGGTGGGAGGGGGCCATGATCAGGATGTGAAATGAATAAATAAATAGATAAATAAATAAATTTAAAAGATACATAATATACACAGTTATTATATATAAATTAAAAACAAATAATAGGGGATTGGAAAGATGGCTCTGACGTTAACAGTATTGGCTGCTCTTTCAGAAGACCCAGGGTTGATTCCCAGCACCCACTGTGAACTGTGAATGGCAGTTCACAACTGTTTGTAAAATCCAGGAATCTGAGGCCCTCTTCTGGCCTCTGAGAGCACCAGTTATGCAACTGGTACACAGAATATATGTAGGCAAAACACCCATACACATAAAATAAAAATTAAATTAAATTATTTTTTGAAGTGCCAGTTTCACCTTACAAGTAATAAATAGTACTCCTTTTCAGTGAGACAGTCATTGTATGTTGATATCTGACACATACATCATGCATGTTTCCTGTTTTGTCACATGAAAAATAATTTTTAAACCTGCTCAATGATTAAAGTTTGGTAAAAACTGATTTTCCTGCTTGAGCAAGATCTCCACTGCCTCTGACAGTATGGAGTGATGAATGCAGTGAATACCAATGTATTTAGTACCACTGTCTGAATTTATGCAAATTTTTCTTTATTACATTTATTTATTTTGCATGCAAGTGCATGGTGTTTGTATGTATGTGTGAGCATGTTTGGAAGCATCATGCACTTGAAGGTCAGAGGAGAACTTGTAGGAGCGGTTTTTTTCTTCCACAGTGTGGGTCTCAAAGATAGAACTCAGGTTGTCAGGCTTGGTGTCAAGTACCTTTACCTGTTCTCTCTCTCTCTCTCAACCACCCTCTCTCTCTTCCTCCCTCCCTCCCTCTTTTCTCTACTTATCATTTCTTCTTCTTTTTAAATACAGTGTTCTGCCTGCCAGAAGAGGGCACCAGACTCACTGTAGGTGGTTGTGAGCCACCATGTGGTTGCTGGGAATTGAACTCAGGAATTTTGGAAGAACAGCCAGTGCTCTTTAACCTCTGAGCCATTTCTCCAGCCCTATTTCTTGTTTTTCTGAGACAGAGTTTTTTTTCTCTATGTGGCCCTGGCTGTCCTGGGACTCACTGTGTAGACCAGGTTGGCTTTGAACTCACAGAGATCAACCTGTCTCTGCCTTCTAAGTGCAGGGATTTAATCCTTTAAGGCATGTGTCACCATGCCCAGCCTCTAAATTTTATTTTAAACACTACCTTTTCTTTAAAATTTAAAAAAAATAAATAAATAAATTAGTAAGGGACTCTCTAGGCTGGAGTGATGGCTCAGAGGTTAAGAACACTGGCTGTTCTTCCAAAGATCCTGGGTTCAATTCCCAGCAACTACATGGTGGCTCACAACTATCTATAATGAGATCTGATCCCTTCTTCTGGTGTGCAGGCACACATGCAGGCAGAATACTGTATACACAATAAATAAGTAAATCTTTAAAAAAAGGGTCTCTCTCTCTATAAGCTAGGTTAGCCTTGAACTAGCTATATAGCACAGGCTGTCCTTGAATGCTTAAATGCCTCAGCCTCCCAAGTGCTGGAATTACGGATCTCTGCCATCATACCCAGTTCTAGTCTTACTTTGTGCTATTGCTAAAAGTGTCCATATAGTGTAAAAGGCAAATAATTATTAGTATTGTTATGACATTTACATGATAAAAGCCCCATTACAATAAACGTTTAAAAATTATAATTATAATATTCCAGACACTGAGGCAAGAAGATCTTAAGTTTGAAGGCAACTGAGGGATATATAGGAATACACCATCTTTTCCCCTCCAGAAAAACAAACAAATAAACAAACAAAACCCAGACGACAAAAAAAAAAAAAAAAGAAAAAAGAAAAAAACTAAAATAAAACAAATTCAGAAAGCAGATATGTGTAGGTTGCATGACAGATAAGAGCTTAGAATTATGGCTATGCAGAGAACTCATCAATTGATGGAGAAAGCCCAAATGAAAAATGGAGAGATTCATGAAAAAACATGACATATTGTTTATAAATAGCCATTAAGCTTTCCACATCATATTTAGTGTGAAACATCCAACTTTAAAACTGTGACAAGCATCAAAGATATCATCCACCATGACCAAGTAGGCTTCATCCCAGGCATGCAAGGGTGGTTCAACATACGGAAATCCATCAATGTAATCCACTACATAAACAAACTGAAGGAGAAAAACCACATGATCATCTCCTTAGACGCCGAAAAAGCATTTGACAAAATCCAACACCCATTCATGTTTAAAGTCTTGGAGAGATCAGGGATACAAGGCACATACCTAAACCTAGTAAAGGCAATATATAGCAAGCCTATAGCTAACATCAAACTCAATGGAGAGAAACTTAAATCAATCCCACTGAAATCAGGGACAAGACAAGGCTGTCCATTGTCCCCATATCTCTTCAACATAGTACTTGAAGTCCTAGCCAGAGCAATAAGACAACTAAAGGAGATCAAGGGGATACAAATCAGAAAGGAAGAGGTCAAAGTGTCACTATTTGCAGATGATATGATAGTATACATGAGCGACCCCAAAAATTCAACCAGAGAACTCCTTCAGCTGATAAACACCTTCAGCAAAGTGGCAGGATACAAAATCAACTCAAAAAAATCAGAAGCCCTCCTATATACCAAAGACAAAAAGGCTGAGAAAGAAATTAGGGAAACAACACCCTTCACAATAGCCACTAATAACATAAAGTACCTTGGTGTGACTCTAACCAAGCAAGTGAAAGACCTGTTTGAGAAAAACTTCAAGTCTCTGAAGAAAGAAATCGAAGAAGATATCAGAAGATGGAAAGATCTCCCGTGCTCATGGATTGGTAGGATTAACATTGTGAAAATGGCCATACTGCCAAAAGCAATCTACAGATTCAATGCAATTCCCATCAAAATACCAACTCAATTCTTTACAGACCTTGAAAAAAAGATTCTCAGCTTCATATGCAGAAACAAAAAACCCAGAATCTCCAAAATGATCCTGTACGACAACAGATCATCTGGAGGTATCTCCATTCCTGATCTCAAGCTGTACTACAGGGCAACAGTAATAAAAACTGCATGGTATTGGCATAGAAACAGAAAGTAGGATCAATGGAACCGCATAGAAGACCCAGAAATAAATCCACACACCTATGAATACTTGATATTCGACAAAGAAGCCAAATCCATTCAATGGAAAAAAGACAGCATCTTCAACAAATGGTGCTGGACCAACTGGATGTCTACATGCAGAAAAATGAAAATAGATCCATATTTATTACCTTGCACAAAACTAAAGTCAAAGTGCATCAAGGACCTCAACATAAAACCAGATACCCTAAATCAATTGGAAAAAAAAGTGGGGAACAGCCTTGAACTCATTGGCACAGGAGACAACTTCCTGAACAGAACACCAACAGCACAGGCTCTAAGAGCAACAATCAATAAATGGGACCTCATGAAACTGAAAAGTTTCTGTAAAGCAAAGGATACCGTCATCAAAACAAAACGACTGCCTACAGATTGGGAAAGAATCTTCACTAACCCTTTATCTGACAGAGGACTAATATCTAGTATATACAAAGAACTAAAGAAGCTGAAAAGCATCAATCCAATTAATCCAATTAAAAAATGGGGAACAGAGCTAAACAGAGAATTCTCGACAGAGGAATATCGAATGGCAGAAAAACACTTAAAGAAATGCTCATCCTCATTAGCCATCAGGGAAATGCAAATCAAAACGACCCTGAGATATCACCTTACACCCATCAGAATGGCCAAGATGAAAAACTCAAGCGATAACACATGCTGGAGAGGTTGTGGAGAAAGGGGAACCCTCCTCCACTGCTGGTGGGAATGTAAACTGGTACAACCACTCTGGAAAGCTATCTGGCGCTTTCTAAGACAAATAGGAATAGTGCTTCCTCCAGACCCAGCTATACCACTGCTAGGTATATACCCAAAGTTTGTTCAAGTACACAAAAAGGACACTTGCTCAACCATGTTTATAGCAGCTCTATTTGTAATAGCCAGAACCTGGAAACAACCCAGATGTCCATCAACGGTGGAATGGGTACAGAAATTGTGGTATTTTTATACAATGGAATACTACTTAGCAATCAAAAAGGAGGAAATCATGAAATATGCAGGCAAATGGTGGGATCTAGAAAAGATCATTCTGAGTGAAATATCCCAGAAGGAGAAAGACAAACATGGGATATACTCACTTATATAGACCTATAAGATATGATAAACATAATGAAATCTATACACCTAAAAAAGATAATCAATTGAGCGGACATGGGGTAAGATGATCAATCCTCGTTTAGAAAGACAGATGGGATGTGCATTGAACGTATGACAGGAGTCTACTGAGCGCATCTGAAAGACTCTAACTAGCAGTGTTTTCAAAGCAAAGACTCATGACCAAACTTTGGCAGAGTACAGGAATCATAAGAAAGAAGGGGAGTTAGTCTGATGGGGAAAGGATAGGAGCCCCACAAGGACCAAATATATCTGGGCACAGGGTCTTTTCGGAGACTGACATTCAACCAAGGACCATGTATGGATATAACCTAGAACCTCCACTCAGATGTAGCCTGTGGTAGCTCAGTAACCAATTAGTTTCCCAAAATGAGGGGAACAAGGACTATTTCTAACAGGAACTCAATGACTGGCTCTTTGGTCTCCCCACCCCCGAAGGGAGGAGCAGTCCTGTTAGGCCACAGAGGAGGGCTTTGCAGCCAGTCCTGAAGATACCTGATAAAACAGGATCAGATGAATGGGGAGGAGGTCTCCCCCCTATCAGTGGACTTGGAAAGGGGCACGGTGGAGATGAGGGAGGGAGGGAGGGACTGGGAGGGAATGAGGGATCGGGACACGGCTGGGATACAGAGTTAATAAAATGTAACTGATAAAAAATAAAAAATAAAAATAAATAAATAAATAAAACTGTGACAAGACATTCTTTTAGAAAATGCATGATTATTTAAATAAGTAGTTGATTCCATATACCAGGAGAAGGAAAAACTTTTAAAAATGATTTAGATTTACTTTATTTTTATTTATTTTTATCTGTGTGGGTATATGCAGTGCCTACGGAGGCCACAAGAGGGGGAAAGATCCCTTCGAGCTGGAGTTCCTGGCCATTCTGAGCCATGCAAATTGAGTTCTGGTAAGCAAATGGTCCTCTGCTAGAAACTGTGGACTTTTAACTGCTGAGTCATCTCAGCAGCCAAAAAAGAAGGGAAAACTCTTCTTTTCTTTGGAGTGCTAATTAATAAACACAGAAGGAGGGACAGAAATAGGAAGGGTGAAATATGGTGGTAAGTATAGGATATTTACAGTTTCAGCAGACTATCTTTCAACAATACATTAACTCTAAACGAAAAACTAGTACATTTTGAGCATGTAACCCAGAAGATACCCCTAAAGTAAGTGATGCAAGCTACCACAAGTAGCAAGGACACACAGTTATGCTACGTGCTTCTCAATGACAGCAGGAAGTGACTGGCTTAATTTCTGTGGTTTCTGTTCTAACTTGAATGTAGCTGTGAGAAAGCGTCAGTCAAAGCCAAGCTGAGCATCTTTCTGCAAAACATCAATAGCTATTACTTTGTAAAAATTCCAAGGTCAGAAAAAAAAAAAAGACAGCCCCAGGAGCTGCCTTCCTGGAGGACATGACAACTAAGTACAGTGTGGGTACCCTGGTTGAAGTCCAAGCCATGAAAAGAGCAGAAGGGAAACACTTAACAGCATAAAGTCTATTCAACTGGGCCATGGTACCCTACCAGTATTAATTTCTGAGTCTTGACAGGAGGCCTTCTAAAGCATTAATATTTGGGCGTGATACAAGAGGGTATATATGGGAAGCTTTGCATAGTTTTTATAACTCTTTTGTCAGTTTGAGATCGCTGCAAAATAAAAAAAGGGAAAATGTTGTGGGCATTTTGGTTTATTATATGTAAGCGTGTTTTTATTATCATCCCAAGAGGGGGATTTTAGTTTGTCCACACTTGTTGATTGTCTTGTGAAAGGGCCCAGTCTTTGCCAGCTGGAATTAATTGAATTCTGAGGACTTTGGGGGGTATAAATATGATAGCCCAGGTGCAGTGGTAGTGTGGAGGAGATGGAGGAGGACTGCTTGCTGCTCTTGCTGCCTTACTGGTTACCTGGACTTCTGGTTTTCCTGACAATGGATATTGGTATTGCCCCCCCCCCAAAGAATCCTATGACCCTACACCGCAGGGAAAAGTAAAAATGGCTATGTTCCCTTTCTCTTCCAACCTTCTTTTTCCCCTACCTGGAGTTGGAGGGTTTGGGGGTTGGAAGGGAGGTATAAGTTTTGAAGAACCCCCAAATAAAGTAATGTTTGAAAAACTAGTGCCTACAGTAAAATGTGACAAAAGAATAAATGCAGACCCAAATCAGAAAAAAAACTGGCTTCATTATGAAAATGAGTCAAACTAGAAATAGAATTCCAAAGTTAAAGAGTAAGTTCCCTTTACCGTATTCCTCAACCCTATTCTCCAGAGATAACTGCACTTACCATTCATTTTGTTTATTGTTCCTTAAGTTTTGGCTTCATTTACAAGTATGTAAATGAAGTATGTGGCATATGTGTGTATATCCCTCATGCATACAAAC
The DNA here is from genome assembly GCF_030254825.1 of Meriones unguiculatus. Taxonomy (NCBI): domain Eukaryota; kingdom Metazoa; phylum Chordata; class Mammalia; order Rodentia; family Muridae; genus Meriones; species Meriones unguiculatus. The sequence continues at coordinate 76,262,809 of NC_083369.1, read as the reverse complement.
ACACACATGTGAGACCACATTATTCATAATAGTCTGCTTTTAACTTTTCCAATGTACAGTATAATTTGGCTCCATGTCTCAAACTTGACTTGTCTCATCTCTTCTCTTCTCCCCTTCCTTCCTTCCTTCCTCCCTTCCTTCCAATCCTTCTGCATATCCCTCTCAAGTACTAGGGTTACAGGTGTCTACTGTCATACTCAGTTTAAGCACAGGGACTTTAAAAAAATGTTACCACCCACACATGCATGTCTATAGGCAGAGAGAAAATCACCAGTTAGGCCTTCACATCCTTGTTTCCTTTAACTTATCTCTACCCTTCTTTCTTCATCAAATGGCACTCCACGCATGCTTATTCACAGGGATTGGCCTTGCTCTAGGAGCTACCGCTCTAGCAGCACATTTGCCTCTATCCTAGTTATTCAACCTGGTGCATTGCTCTGGGCCTCGCACCAGGGCATGTGAAGGTACGCTATGGCATTTTAAATGCATTCGACATCAGTAGGGTCACAAACAGACATGCCTTTTGTTTTTCCTGCTGCTTTAAAGGTAGCTGGTGGCTGAAACAGATATACAACCATTACTACTTCAGGGCTAGGTATGGATTTTGACAGACGGTGCAGTGTAAATCTCTGTGGAGGATAAGGCTGAAGAGAGGGAACACGGTAGGAGAGGGAGTGCAGAGAGCAAAGAGGGCAGACCTGGGGAGAGCAAGGGTGAGAGGACAGAAGTCCTATAGAGAAAAGATAAACTGAGGGTAGGGGCATCTCTGTGACAAGCTGGAGGCCTAAGTCAGGGTAGGCTCCTGGGTGGATATGAACGTTATTCAAGCAGAGACTCCTAGTAGCAGAGGTCATAGAGACTGGAGAGGACACCCATTAACTAGACAAGACTCATAGCACAGGGAGGGGAACACTAACCCAGCCACAAAAACTTTGACCCAAAATTTACCCTGCCTGTAAAAGCTGCAGGAACAAAGACAGAACAGATAGAGCAGAGTGTCAACTCTGACACTGTGAATGATGTTCTGCTAAGCCTACAGACAAGAGCCTGACAGAGCTCTCCTCTGAGAGGCTCTACCCAGCAGCGCCTTAAAACAGATGCCAAGACTCAGCCAAACATTGGGTGATGTGTAGGGCATCTTGTGGAAAAGTTGGAGGAAAGATAAAAGGACCTGGAATTGACAGGAGCTCCACAAAAAGACCAGCAGAGCCAAGTAACCAGGGCCCAGACCAGCTTGCTGAGACTGAAACATCAACCAAAGACAATGTGGGAACTGGACCTAGGCCCCCTACAAAGATGTACCAGATGGGCAGCTTAGGCCTCATGTGGGTCCTCTAGTAAAGGAATTGGGGACTGCATCTGACAGGGACTCTCTTGGCAGCTTATTGATCACTTTCCCCTGGCAGGACTGCTTTGCCAGGCTATAGGAGAAGAAACATGCTCAGTCCTGATGAGCTGGGATGGATGGAAAAGGGGGAAAGGGGAAGAGAGGGAGGGTGCGACTGTGAGGGGAGGAGGGATGAAGCTACCACTAGGATATAAATTGAATAAAAAAATTTTAAAAATACAGAAAAGAAACCTGTTCCTGTCTTCCCCATCTCAGAGGGACAATACACAATATGATTGCTCAGAGCGATGACCCCTTTCCTTTATTTTTACATCTATTTTATAGGCATGAGAAATAGCCAATGGAATAACAATAGTGACTGAGATTTAGTGAACACTTGCTATACAGAAGGCCATAGATGAATTTCAATTGAGCAGTAAAATTGTTCTAGAGCCTGTGGATTCTCCAGGATAATCGCAAGCTTTTTTTGTAGTTCAAATTATAAGTTGTATAATCTTCTGTCTTCTAGGCAGGTCACTGCTGCCTTGACATCATAGCAGCCATGATTACCCACACGACATTCTCACAAGATTTGGCCTTCTAGGGCTGGAGAGATGGCTCAGAGGTTAAGAGCACTTGCTGCTTTTCCAGAGGTCCTGAGTTCAATTCCGAGCAACTACATGGTGGCTCACCACCATCTATATTGAGATCTGGTGCCCTTTTCTGGTGGTCAGGCAGAACACTGTATATTAATTAATTAATCTAAAAAAAAAAGACTTGGCCTTCTAATGTTTCTTTGTGGAGAGTATAGGGCTCATGAGGCAGCACATTAGTGATTCAAGAGGCAGCATACAAGTCGTGCATGAGGTAATGCATAAGGGATTCAGGAGCAGTTCATTCTGGCTCCATGGCCTCATATACACACACAAAGCCCCTCCCTTCCATGAAAATATATAAGGAATTAACAATTGCTAGGGGGAAGGTGGATTTTTTTTCAGCTATGTAGCTTCCTGTAAGTTCCCTAAGCTCCTGAAGCTTTACCATGATCTTGTAAGTAAACCTTAGTTAAAGTCATTAATTCAGCAGACTGGTTTTGGATGGAATAATTTCTTAGGTGTGTCATTGGTGCCCACTAATTTGTGAATACACATTTGCTCAGTTAATGCAACATGGAGTTAGATTTGAAAATGAATCATTTGACTTAGAGGCCCAAGCTCTCAGTTCTTTAGGGTCCCCTTAGAGGCAGATATATATTTATTTACACAAAGAGCTGGCTGTGGAGTGACCATGGTTTCTGTTTAAATTGTGGAATGGGGCCCTTCCTGCTCACAGTTCTGTCAGCAGAAAAGAGACACTGTAAATGTTTGTGCTTTTCTAGCGTAAACAAAGCCCCAGGGATCCGTCCTGATGCACACTCTTCTAAAGTGGTCTGTATGTAAACCAATGAAAGACTTCGGGGCTTTATTGTTTGCTTTCATTTTAGAATTTGTCGTCTCCCTGGCTTTGAGCAGAGGACCTGTGTGTGGGAGCAAACCCACCTTATCTCTGTGAAAGGCCTAAGCCATCTGTGGATTAGTTACCAACCCACCTCTAGTTTTTGAAGAAACCTTGAAGGTTAGGGAAAATGGAAATACAAATTTTTAGATCCACCCCCCCCCCGCCCCGTGTGTGTGTGTGTGTGTGTGTGTGTGTGTGTGTGTGTGTGTGAGAGAGAGAGAGAGAGAGAGAGAAGAAGAAGAAGAAGAAGAAGAAGAAGAAGAAGAAGAAGAAGAAGAAGAAGACAAAGAGAAAGAAGGAGAGAGAGAGAAGAGAGAGAGAGAGAGAGACTCACTGGTCTGGAAGTAGGGTAGGATGGCTGTCTTGAGAATCCCAGGGAATCTGCTTGTCTCTGCCTCTCCTGGGTGGGAATCACAAACCAGAGCCTGACTTTTTCATGGGTTCTGAGGAGTGAGTTCAGGTAGTCACACTTATAAGGCAAATGAGTCATTTCTCCAGATTGAATTTTCACATGTTCTTTTTTTAAAAATATAAATTTATTTTATGTATATGAGTGCTCTATCTGCATGAACACCTGCATGCCAGAAGAGGGCACCAGATCTCATTATAGATGGTTGTGATCAACCATGTGGTTGCTGGGGATTGAACTCAGGACCTCTGGAAGAGCAGACAGTGCTCTTAACCGTTGAGCCAACTCTCCAGCCTCCATGTTCTTTATTTCATTAGTGTATATTCATTTGTATAAAATGATGGGTTTCCTTGTGACATTCTTATGTGGATATATCATGTATTTTGATCTTATTCACTCCATCTTTACCCTCTCTTGCCCCCACTCTTTCCATTGGTCCCCTTCCTCTTCTTGAATAGTCCTCTCTCTGCTTTCAGATACCCTCTCCTCCAGGCCTAGATTCTGTATATGAGAGAAAAATGTAGTATTTGACTTTCTAGGCTTCAGCTGACTGATTTTGTTTAGCATGGTTATCAGTTTCATCCATTTTGCTGAAAATAACCCAATTTTGTCCTTCTTAGTGGCTGAGTAGTACTCTTCTATGTATGTATGTGTGTGTGTGTGTGTGTGTGTGTATATATATATATATATATATATATATATATATTCATCAGCTAATGGATCCCTTGGTTGATTACATAACTTGGCTATTGTTAATAGTACCACAAGAAGCAAGAATGTGCACTATTTCTATTATAAGCTGATTTGGAGTGGTTGGCCTGTATTCATAAGGTAGCTCTATTTTCAGTTTTTGAGGAACCTCCACACAAATTCCCTCAGAGGCCACACTAATTTTCTTCTATTTAACTGTGGCAAAGATGGTTCTCACCGGTGTAACGTACATTGTATTGGTAAATTGCCATGTGCTGTTTGAGCTCACCGAGAAGCTGGCTCTGAAAGTAGGCTTTCCCACTTCCTGAAGCACCGACTCAAGCATGTTTACACTGAATCTTCCAAATCTCTTGTCCTGAGTCACGCTTCCCGTTGGTTCTGGAGGGGAAAGGGGAAAACCCAGCTAGCTGCTAAAGGGAGTATGCACATGTGCCCTGGAGAACAGCTAGAAGGGAAACTATTTCTCGTAGAGGTTAGTATTGTTGATTGAAAAGCTTATACTATGTCCAGGCAGTGGTGATGCACACCTTTAACTGTAGCACTTGGAAGGCAGAGGCAGGCAGATTTCTGAGTTCAAGGCCAGCCTGTTCTATATAGGGTGAGTTACAGGACAGCCATAGATATTCAGAGAAACTCTGTCTCAGAAACAACAACAACAACAAACCAACCAAACAAACACAAACCAAACCAAACCAAACAGACATCTGATACTGGGGAAGAGGAGCTGGATGCTTGTCTCTGAAGAGCATGGTCTGCTCTGCCTGGACCTCTCCACCAGGAATGGCTGTTTCAGCAGGGCTTCCCTGGTTGACATCTGCCAGCTGATTTGAAGTGCACAATTTGATGATGTTACCTTTCTGCTCTTGTTTGTTCTTTGACTTGGAGGCATCACCCTGGATACATTCTGCTCCGCTCAGGACCTTCTCTATCAGTAACACCAGCTGGCTTTTCTCCAGTTGATTTCTGCAGGATGTTTGTAGGGCCCGGATTTGATGATGTTACCTTTCTGCTGTTGTTTGTTCTTTGACTTGGAAGCGTCACCCTGGACACCCTGGACATTTGGAAGCGTTACCCTGCTCCACCAAGGGCTGTCTCAGTCAGAAACACCAGCTGGCTTTTCTCCAGTTGATTTCTGCAGGATGTTTATAGAGCCTGGATTTGAGGTTGTTACCTCTCTCAGTTGAGTTACTCCAGGTGTCTCTGCTGGATGTTTTTGAGTGCTGGATTTGATGTTTTGCTATCTGTCTGATACATCTCAGCTGTCTGCTAATTGCCATTGCTTGTTGCTTTGTTTTTTGATTTGCTTTTTTGTTATATATTTAATAAACTCAGTCAGTCATTCACAAGTGAAAGCATGGCTATTATATTTCATCCTCTGACCATATATAGAAGAACTGAATTTTGCCTCAGTTGGTTGGATCGCTAGGTGAAGTAAAGAGAACATCTTTGGCAGGGGGTTTGGAGATTGCTCTCATCAGGTGTTGGCAATTTATGTGGAGGTTATCAGCCTGATGAAGCAGGGTTGGCCTGCCTTTTCTGCCTTTCACTCCCTGTCTGCTAAGTGGTGTGATATGGGACCAGAACTGGGGTTAGCAGCTTGCTCCAAAATCTTCCCTATTTTCAGTTTTCCAATTTCTTGTTTGGCAACATTTGAGGCTAAGGGTGGAGGTATGAAGTGGAGTTGAGACCAGCTACATCTAGTAAGGAGTGGTGAAAGATGAGGTAGACAGAATAAAAAACAGGGAGTTGGAAGGAAAGGTAACTGGGTTCACAGTCTCTGAGAGTGTGATTGGTTCAGAAAAGGAGTCTCTAAGTATACATTAGGGGCATGTAGGTGCAGAGAGCTAGAAAAGACTCTGGCAAATACATTTGTCTTATTGGCCTTCCTTGGGAGAACCTAGAATGTTTTTTAGGCAGTAATGAAACTATTTGTTATTGCAACCCTATAAGTCTGGCTGGTACAATTATTCATTGCATGTGGGAATCAGGATGGATGGTGCAGTAAGGAATGTGCTGAACAAAATACCTGATAAACTTGTTTGAGACAGTGTCTTGTGTAGCCCAGGCTGGTCTTGTACTCATGATCCTTTTGCCTCTGCTTCCCAAGTACTGGGATTTCTGGTTTATATTACTGCGCACATCTGATGAAAAGTCAACTTATACAGAAAGCTGAGCGGAGTGGCATATATTGTAATCCCATCACTAGGAAGGTAGAGGGGGGGGGTAAGCAGGAATTCAAGGTCATCCTCAGCTAGAGTGAAGTCAAGGCCGGCTGAGGCTACATATGTTCCTGCTTAAATAAAGTAAGAAAAAGATAGGAAAATGCTTATTTGGCTCAGTTTCAGAGGTTTCAGTGCACAAGCAGCTCAGCCTGTTGCTTTGTACTGCTGGCAGCATGCTATATCATGGTGTTAGTATGTGGCAGAATAGGATGCTGTCCTTCTGACATCTAAGAAGTGAAGAGAAGAGGGGCTTAGGTCCCAATATCTTTTTCATGGGCACCCCCAGTAGTCTAACTTTCCTCCACTAGGCCTCATCTTTTAAAGGTTCCGTGACACCCCCAGCCAAGGTTTTGGAATAGAGATTTTTTTTGGAGGAACAGTTAAAAATCCAAACTATAATAGAACTGAAATCCAGCCTTCAATATATCTCCTGAGATATGAACACTGGTGCAGAGGTTTCAGTCTGGAGCAGGAGTGCTATTATTCATCTATTTGATTTTTTTTCCCAAAACCGGGTTTCTCTGTGTAGTCTTGGCTGTCCTAGACTCACTTTGTAGACCAGGCTGGCATAGAACTCACAGAGATCCATCTGCCTCTGCCTCCCTGAGGGCTGGAATTGTAGGCATGTGCCATTGTGCCTGGATCATCGATTTGCTCTTAGTTGAAACTTTCCCCTTGGAAGGAGGAGGGTCATAAGAATCATGAAGTGGGCTAGGGAGATGGACCAGTCAGTAAGAGGACCTGAGTTCAATCCCTACAACCCACATAAAAATGTTAGGTGTGTACTTAAAATGTCAGCACTGGAGAGGCAGTGACATACAGATCCCAGGGGCTCACTGGCAAGTCAGCTTGGCCTACTTGGTGATTTCCAGATCAATGAGAAAAACCTATCTCACCAAAAAAGACAAGGTCAGCAATATAGTACAGGATAAGCATACTAGCAGGCATAGACTCAGAGAAGATAAGTAACAGAGGATCCAAGGGAGGATGCATAAATCTCATTTGGAAGGGTAAACAGAATAGACAGAGGTAGTGGCTGAAGAGAGGGAACAGGGAGGAGAGGGAGTATAGAGAGGTAAGAGGGTGGAGATCAGACCTGGGGAGAGCAAGGGCAAGAGGACAGAGGATTACAGAGAAAAGATAAACTGAGCGTAGGAGAAGCTCTGTGACAAGCTGGAGACCTACGACAGGGTGGGCTTCTGGGAGGATATGAGAGGGACTCAAGCAGAGACTCCTAGTAGGAGAGGCCATTGAGACTGAAGAAGACATCTTCTAAATAGACAAGACTCCCAGCAGAGGGAGGGGAACACCAACCCACCCACAAAAACCTCCACCAAAAACTTACCCTGCCTATGAGATATGCAGGGATAAAGATAGAGCAAATAGAACAGAGATTCAGTTAATATCCAACCAATGCCTGGCCCAACCAAAGACCTGCCCTATTAGAGAGTGCTAACCCCTAACACTATGAATTATGTTCTGCTAAGTCTGCAGACAGGTGCCAACCCCTGACACTCTGAATGATGTTCTGCTAATCCTACAGACAGCGGCCTGACACAGTTGTCCTCTGAGAGGCTCTACCAAGCAGTGCCTTAAAAACAGATGCTAAGACTCACAGCCAAACACTGGGTGATGAATAGGGCATCTTGTGGAGAAGTTGGAGGAAAGAGAAAAGAACCTGGAGGTGACAGGAGCTCCACAAGAAGACCAACAGAGCCAACTAACCAGGGCCCAGACCAGTTTGTTGAGACTGAAGCACCAACCAAGGACCATGAACTGGACCTAGGCCCCTCTCTCACTAACATTCTCGCTCTTACCTAGGGTTAACGGGTTGGTGGAAGGGAGGCAGAGGCTTAAACACCTCAAATAAAATAGACTTTTAAACTGAGCACAAGTACTACTTTAAGTAGCCTCAATAAACTCACTCTAACCATTCTCAATGGTTATATAACCTTGAGAAGGGACCTTATTAATTATGTGACTTTCTGGAAAAAGAACCCTCAAAACATAAAATAAAAAAGGGAAGAAAAAATCAAAGGAAAAAGTTCAAGGAGCCCTGATCTAGGATGTAGCCAAATATAATCTTGAGCTGCTAGTTACTGTGCTTTCACCTGAGTGCTAGTGTTGTGACTAAATTGTGATACCGCAAAAGACCACCACCAGGAGTTGAGTCCTTTGCAAAACACTTAAGGATCTTTTTATTACAAATTATTACAAGCTGCAGCTTGGGCTCATACCCCCACCGCTAAAGAGGTGTGAGCCGAGAGCCTCATGCTCAGGTTAATTGGGTGATTTAAAGAGTCTGGCAGTACCCAAAGCAGGAGCATTCCTGCCTGGCAAAGCATCTATTGGTCGAAATGCAAAAGGGATGTTGCATTTTGAATTGATTGGCTATAGGAAGTTCCCCAGACCATTAATCATCTGGTGTCCCTCCCTAGGGGGATGGGCCAGTTTCCTAGCAACTTTATCTCTAGTGGGAAGGAAAAGAATGCAGTAAGGCCAGTTCTTCCCCTCAGGGCATTACTGGACAAGTCTCCACCTTGCTAGCCTTCCTTCAGGCTTTTAACTTTAAAATAATAGCCACTGATTTTTAATCTTTTGGTCTCTCACTAGGATCACAGTGTGCGTATCATGCCCAGTTTATGTGGTACTTGATATCAAACCCCAGGCTTTATGCATGCTAGGCAAGTACTCTACCAAGTGACTTATAGCCCCAGTCCTAACAGTTCCATTTTATATCTATCAATGCTGAAAATACCCCTCTGCATGAGTATTTAGTACAAGATGGTAAAAATATACTTAGGACCACTTTTAGGATTTCTTAGAAATTCTGCTGTAATGCTAACCACAAATCCATTGAATGGTAGTTTAGCAACTCAAACAGCAATTTTAAAATCAAGCATTGTAAAACAATACAACTCAAAGATGTGCTCATTTGATACTTACATGTTGAGGGGGTATTGTAGGAAAATAAAAAAAGTCATTGTTTTTCATAGTTGAGCATATTTTCACAAGAGCAGAAAACTTTGCACATACAGTAAAAACACTGTAATTCATGATATTCAGTAGTCTCATATCTAAGCCAAGGTGTTTGAGGCAGCATTTGTTGTCACTTCATGGTATGATGGCATACACAGTTCAAACAGCACATCCTATGTGTTCATACTCAAGTCTGCAGTAATTCAGGGCAACACAGGTGAGAGGGGCCAGAAACACCTTGGATTCATTAATTTTTTGGTTGTTGAGTGTGCAGAAAACACTTACTGTTGCCAAACTTTTCAGAAACCCCACATTCAGTTAAGTGACCCTAGAAAAAATGTGCAACCCACATTTGAAGAATCTGCAGAGTGCCATAAGCGTTCAGGAAGTGTATAGCTCCTGTGGGCTTAAGATGGTCAACCTGATGCGATTTAGAATCACCACGTATACAGGTCCAGTCCATGGCCTGAAGTCCAGGACTGAACACACACACAAAAAAAGAGGGAGAGGGAGAGATGGAGAGAGAGTATCCACATGGCAGCTCACAACTGTCTGTAACTCCAGTTCCAGAGGATCCAGCACCCTCACATAGACATACATGTAAGCAAAATACCAGTGCACCTAAAATAAAAAATAAATAGGTAATTTAAAAAAAAAAGAGAGAGAAAAGGGATTTGAGAAAAGCATTCGCTACTCTCTGCTTGTGGACACAGTGTGACTGGCTGCCTCAAACTGCAACCAGCATGACTTCCCCTTCCCTCAAACTTCAAGGCATATTCAAGAATTCTGTTGATGCAGCCAGCCAGATAAAGGCTTGATCATAGTATTAGACTGTGGGTGATAAGCAGAAATCCGGTTTGCATGTTCTGCCTGGCTGCTTTTCTGTTAGCCTGTGGTGGGCCGGGGACACATGGATTTGGATATGGTAGACTGGAAGTATATTCATTAGAAGTTTTACAAAAAGTGGGGTCTCTAGTCAGACACGAGAAAATCAGTCCTCTGTGGAGATGTTAGCAATGTTTCCGGAGAGTGACATGGAGAGAACTGAGGCTGAAAGTGGTAGAGCTGAAGAGGGACATTCACAAGAAAGTGTTGACTTCGGTAATTAGCATGGCCACTTTGCATGATTAACTGAGTATCTTAACCACTGTTTGTTTGCTTTAGTGAGAAGGTTCTCACTATGTAACTCAGACTGGTCTTGAACTCTGTTTTCCTGGTTCAGCTATCGAAATAACAGTATTAGATGCATGTCCATGCTGCCCTCGATGCCTTAACGTAGAGCAAGCATGCTTCTGGGCTCTACAGGACGGTGAATAGATCATCGATTTTTCATAACCGAGACAAATGCTTGAGGAAATCAATTTAATGGAAGGCTCTTTACTTTGTCTCGTATTTTCAGAAGTTTCAACGAGTGGACACTTGGGTCGCAAGGCTTCTGGGCTCTGGTGAGGCAGCACAGCATGGTGGGGGGCACATGGTGGAGCATGGCAGAATCACACCATAAGGCAGATGGGAAACAGAGAGCTCTAAAGTTGCCAGAGACAACATGCCATCCAAAGCCTCCCCACCGCCTGTGACCTGCTTCCTTCAACCAGGCCGAGCAAGCCTTCAATACACAAGCTTGGAGAGGACACTCCGTTTTTAATCATAATAAGGATCTGTGAATCAGGTGGGTCCTGAACTTGGAATATCTGTTACAGTTAGAGTGGATTTTCACACGGAAAACACAAATTCCAAGCTTGCATTTACTTACAATTTATTTATTTTTTCTATCAAGGATAAGAAAGCATGAGGGAGAGTAGAAGACAGCTTTACTCCTAAAATAAACTCTCACTGTGTGCCATAATGTAAAAGACCTTTTTGTATTTAGGAAATATATGTGAGAATGTGAGTTCTCTGTAAGGCAAACATCTTCTATAGACTTTGTAAGTCAACATTGGCCTTGGAAAGAGAGGTATTTTAAAGCCTAAAGTAGTGGGTTGTTTTCTTTTCACAGCTATAAAGAAGTCCAAGAGATTACTATTTTATTTCAACTCACTATGCATGTATAGTATCATACATAGTAGACCCTTGACAAATACCATCTCTCTACATGTGCCATAGATAGCATAAGTGTAGAGGTCAGAGGATAAAAACCGAGGGAGTCAGTTCTTTGCTTTCACCGTGTTTGTCCTGAGACTTGAACTCAAGTTGTCAGTCTTGGTGGCAAGTCCCTTAACCTTCTGAGCCATCTCAGCAGCCCTACTGGTTGATGTATTTTAACCACTGCTTTAATTGTGTTAATAATCGTAAGTCTGCTTTGTTTTCCATTTCTTCTTGAGGAAATTTTGGCAAACTGTAGCTTGACTCTACAGCAAATGGCTGCCTCTCTAACAAGATCTCTCCAGCATGTACATCTCTATCAGTTTCCCAGCTTTTGTCTCTCAGGCCTTTTTGAGTCTCCTTGCCTCTTTAACCCTTTATAGCCATTCTATAAAACACACAGAGCGTGTATTGTGTGTTATGAGAGTTAACAATAGTAAGTTGATAGCAGCATTAAAAGACCTGTGTTTGATTAGGAATAGCTCTTCCTCAAGATCCAGCTATACCACTCCTAGGCATATATCCAAAAGATAATCAAGTACACAATAAGGACATTTGCTCAATCATGTTTGTAGCAGCTTTATTCCTAATAGCCAGAACCTAGAAACAACTCAGATGTCCCTCAACAGAGGAATGGATACAGAAATTGTGGCACATTTACACAATGAAATGCTATTCAGCAATTTAAAACAAGGAAATCATGAAATCTTCAGGCAAATGGTGGGATCTAGAAAAGATCATTCTGAGTGAGGTATCCCAGAAGGAGAAAGACACACATGGTATATACTCACTTATATAGACCTATAAGATATGATAAACATAATGAAATCTATACACCTAAACAAGAAAGAAGACCCAGGATAAGATGATCAATCCTCACTTAGAAAGACAAATGGGATGGACATTGGACATAAGAGAAAACAAGTAACAGGACAGGAGCCTACCACAGAGGGCTTCTGAAAGACTCTACCTAGCAGTGTATCAAAGCAGATACTAAGACTCATAACCATAACCAAACTTTCGGCAGAGTGCAGGGAATCATATGAAAGAAGGGGGAGTTAGTATGACCTGGAGAGGACAGGCGGGGTCTTCTATGATACTGTTTATCCAACCAAGGACCATGTATGGATATAACCTAGAACCCGTGCTGGGATGTAGTCTGTGGTACCTCGGTGGCCAATTGGTTTCCCATAGTAAGGGGAACAGAGACTATTTCTGACGGGAACTCAATGGCAGGCTCTTTGACCTCCCCACCCCCCCCAAGGGAGGAGCAGCTCTGCTAGGCCACAGAGGAGGGCTTTGCAGCCAGGCCTGAAGATACCTGATAAAACAGGGTCAGACGAAAGGGGAGGAGGTCCTCCCAAATCAGTGAACTTGGAAAGGGGCAGGGAGGAGATGAGGGAGGGAGGGTGGGATTGGGAGGGAATGAGGGAGCGGGATACAGCTGGGACACAGAGTTAATAAGATGTAACTAATAATAAAAATAAAAATAAAAAAAAAAACCGACCTGTGTTTGCTTTGGCCAGGGCTACTAAGTATACTGAGAGTATCTGGCACGTTGCTGACAGCCAACTGGCATATTTTGTGAATTTATTCAGTAAGATGTGACACTGTAAAAGACACAAACTTGTCTGTGTTTCTTACATACTCTACTCATGAAATAATCTGTTTTATTTCTTGCCGATGGCATTTGGTTGCTTATTTCCATAATTCTCAGCAATATGCTTTTATTTCAAAATATTGATTCATTTCCCATCAGCAGTATTGACTCCTCTTAAGGCATTTATAGTTCTCTTTCTTTTTTAAAACTCAAGTGTTTGCCTTCACTGTATTTTATAATGCACTTAAATTTTTCATTTATGTTTTTAAAATTTGTTGGCTGAGAACTTTGTATAATGAGTTTTGACCATATTCACCCCCTAACTCCTCCCAGAGCCACTCTTCTTCCCTACTGAACTTTGCGTTCTCTCTTTTCCCCCATTAAGTCCTGTTTCTGTTACTCACGTATTCATGCATGTGTGACCTTCCACTGGAGCATGGTGGACATACTAGTAATATACACTTGATTTTTTATGTTTTAAACTTATTTCTATTTATTTCTTTGTTTATTTGGTTTTTGAGACAGGGTATCTCTGTGTAGCCTTGGCTGTCTTGGACTTACTCTGTAGGCCAGGCTGGCCTCGAACTCACAGAGATCTGCTGTGCCTCTGCCACTCCCACAAGCAAGTGCCACCGCCCCTCGTTTGGGTAATTAATTAATTAATCCACTTTACATCTGGATCATAGTCCTCTCCCTTCGTCTTCACCCCCCACCCCTTCCCCATTTCTCAGAGAAGGGGAGCCTCCCCTACCCACTCATCAACTTGCATCAGGACTCTCTCCCTGTGGCATGGCAAGGCAGCCCTGCCTGGGGGAATATGTACTTACTTCTTAAGGCTCTACAAGTTATTTGATTTGTTTATATATGCTAAAGCTTATATCACTTTTATATTTACAGTCTATTCTGTAACTGTATTCAAATTTCATATTTTTTCTATAGGTTGACTTTGAAAGCCAGAAAACATTACAATCACAATTGTGTACATTTTATTCTCTTCATAATCAGTGTGTCATTTGATCACTGCAGATGTAATCCTGTATCTTCACATAACTGGGCCACTTGAAGGGGAATAATACTACTTTCAAGTTCAATTGGTTTCTTTTTTCTTACCGATTGTTTACTCACATTTAATTTTGTTTTGGTAATATGGATGGAATCTACAGCTGCACAAATGCTACATATACACTGTTGATAAGCTATAGTGCCAGCTTCTCATGTCCCATTTTATATATGTACCTTGACATTTTGAGGGCAGTCTCTTTTCTTAGCATTTTAAAATATCTCTTTTTTTTTGTAGATAACAACATGCCTTTATCATTGTATCATTTATGTCTTCCAGTCATTCACACAGAGTAATTTTCAATGCTTTGACATGTACCATTCTTTTTAAGTCTCCCTCCTGTGTAGCTGTCATTGTAAGAATTTTTATTCCATTCCAATTTTGGGTGTTTTAGATAGGGTTTCAATTGCTGTGATAAAATATCATGGCCATAAACAACTTATTTCAGCTTACAGCTCTCAAGTCACATTACATCACTGAGAGAAGTCAAGGCAGGAACTCAAACAGGGCAGAAACCTGCAGACAGAAGCTGATGCAGAGCCCATGGATGGGTGCTGCTTACTGACTTGCTTCTCATGGCTTGCTCAGCCTGCTTTCTAATACAACCCAGGAACACCAGCCCAGGGATGGAATCACCCACAATGGGCTGGACTCTCCCACATCAATCACTAATTAAGAAACTGCATTGTAGGTTTGCCTATAGGCCAATCTAGTGAGGACATTTTTTTTTTTCAGCTGAGGTTCTTGCCTCCCAAATGACACTAGTTTGTGTCAAGGTGACATAAAATTAGCCATCATACTGGGTTACTTACTGTTTGTATATTAGATCCCAGGTCTGCTTTCTTGACTTTTTAATGATTGCTTGTTGGAGTCCATCCTTAAATCATGTTTGTTTTTGTTTGTTTGTTTCAGAGTAGATAGCTTAGAGGTAAAGCTTCCGTGTTCTTTCATGCCTGAAAATGTCTTTTTATTTTTGTTTTTGTATTTGACTAATATAGAATAGGTTCAAACTTATTTTCTTTTCAACTTTGCAGGTGTTATTCTAGGGTTTTTATTTTTCTGTTGACCTCTTGTGTTGCTAATGAAGAGTTTCAGTTCTCTAAAGATAAATCTTTCTCTGCCCCTCTCTTTCAAAGTTTTAAGGGTATTTCCTTTTTCTGAGACTCATACTCCAACCAAGGACCATGCATGGAGATAACCTAAAACACCTGCACTGATGTAGTCCATGGCAGCTCAGCATCCAAGTGGGTTTCCTAGTAAGGGAAACAGGTGCTGTCTCTGACAGACTCAGTGGCATGCTCTTTGATCACCTCCCCCTGAGGGAGGAGCAGCCTTACGAGGCCACAGAGGAAGATAATGCAGCCAGTCCTGATGAGACCTGATAGACTAGGGTCAGATGGAGGGTGAGGAGAACCTCCCCTATCAGTGGACATGGATAGGTTATGAGAAGAGATGAGGGAGAGATGGTGGGATTGGGTGGGAATGAGGGAAAGGGCTTCAGCTGAGACACAAAGTAAATAATCTGTAATTAATATAAAAAATTAAAATTAAAAAAGATTTTATATTCTAGGATGGGGTGAGCAAAAGCATAGAAGTTTGAAAGCCCATATGGAAGAAAGTTGGGGAGGATATACTTTTTTGTGTGTGTATGTGTGTGTGGGGGGGGTTGTTGAGACAGGGTTTCTCTGTGTAGCCTTGGCTCACTTTGTAAACCAAGCTGGCCTTGAACTCACAAAGATCTGCCTGCCTCTGCCTCAGCCTCCCCGAGTGCTGGGATTAAAGGTCTGCACCACTGCACCAGACTGAGGATAATACTTATAATCTAGAACTGTGTGGGCATCCCAAGGACTGTAAGCTTTGGGAGGAGATATGGAATCCACTATTAGTATGGACTCTGCATCTCATAATAGACATTGGACAGTTTTGCAAGGAGACTTACAAGCAGAAAAAAAATGGAATGGTGGTAGCTAGACTAATACAGAAAAAACAGTGTGAGGTTTCCAGAAATAAATGACATGGGGTGAGTCACTTTAAAGTGGTGTGTGGTTTCACTACTCCACAGATGTTTACCTACTAACCACATATAACTTGCTAATGGAAGAGCATAAGGGCCGACTTTTCTAAAACAAGGAGCAATGTTCTCCAGGGATGTCCAAGGACTTCCTGAAAACTTAATTGTTTGGCAGCCTGTGTGTGGGAGAAAAAAGTAGGAGGATGAGGGGAGGGAAGGACAGCATATTCCTGCCTAGACTCCAATACATTTCCCTATATGGAGAATAACCTTGTTGCATAATCTAATAGAATAAGTTACATTAGCCTCATAGCAGATAAAGTTTGGAAAGGATCCTCAAAGACAAGTGACAAATTTAGAAGTCTGGTATAAACCTATGTAAACAGGGCCTAATGGTTGGAGGAGAGAAGGGAAAAGAATGTGATTACTTTTTTGTTGTTGTTTTGTTTTTTTGAGACAGGGTTTCTCTGTGTAGCCTAGGCTGTCCTGGACTCATTCTGTAGACCAGGCTGACCTTGAACTCAGAGATCCACTTGCCTCTGTCTCTTGAGTGCTGGGATTAAAGGTGTTTGCCACCAGTGCGCAAATGTGATTATATTTTAATTTCAATAAATTAAAAGGTGTTTTGACTATAAGATAATTATTGATGATAAATGCAGAACCCCCGGCTCTACTTTCTTACTATAGTTTTTGTCAAGAACAAAATTTCATTCTGAAAACTCTGGCTCAGTGTTTATATAAATTTAACATGTATGTGCCATACATGGGGATTTGGTTGGTCTGAAGAATTTGATAATTCTTCAGAATTTAATAAACTCCGTGGTAACACTTGCTGCTGCTACTGCTGGTAGCAGTTCATAACCACACCTTGACATGTGAGAGTCTAGGTCAGATACTGATAAAGGAGGAAAAGTCCTAGGTGGGAAAAATGCTTGTCAAAAAATTGTTTGAAGCAGGTTTAAGTCTATTATTGGGACAAAAATCACATCTCTCAAAACAAATGAGACAGTTAAATTACTATTGGACATAATTTTATTTCATTAGTTGGGAGACTGGGAGAAGTGCTAAGATCCCAGGGGCATACAAGTTCAGTCATAGATTTTAAAATGGAAGAGAGAAGTACAAGTGTCAATGGATAGAGCAATATGCTCAACAACTCCAGGAGACAGTTTAAGAAAATGGCTCATGAACACTGGGACTCCCTAGGAACAAAAGTTGTCAGACTAGTTTCAGTATCTGTCTACAGGTTTACTAGAATGCTGGTTTATGGAGACTGTTGAAAGAGTGAGTGAAATTAGCTGAACACTACCTGAGAAGGTTCATGCTTTCATTTGTGCAAAACAGTACAATAGGGAATGGTTGTGGGATAATTAGGGGGTGGAGTTAGTAGCGGGTTACTCAAGTCTGCCCACACAGCTCTGGTTAATGACCACACGCTCCCAAGGGGCAACCCCGAGTCCTGTTACAAATCTTCACCCTTGACAATTTTATTAATGTCTTAGCTCAGGGATTCTCAAAGATTAGAGTGTATTAGAATATCTTGGGAAGGGGATGGCTGATAGAAATGTAGGTTTCAAGTCTCTAATCCTGGGCTCTGTTTTTGCAGGTTCTCGATAGGGCAAGAACCTTTTTTTCTTTTTTTGCAAAGCTGGGGATGGAGTCTAGTTCCTCATACATACTAGGCAAGTGTTTTACTACCGAGTTTTGGTTTTCTTAAAGATAAGATTTTTTTTTTTTAAATTTGGTCCACGTTTATTTTATGTTGTTGTAACAGAGCACCTGATTTGTAAAGAGTAGAGGTCTACTGTATCTTATGGTTCTAAAGGGTAGGAAGCCTAAGAGCATGGTGTGAAGAGTCCTCTGGGATTCAGGTGAGGCTCCAACACTGTTTCAGCTCATGGAGACAAGAAGAAAGGGAATGAAATGCATGCAGAAGAGATACATGCAAGGGTAGGCTTTTCTTAAAAGAACCCATTCTTATAGTAACTAATCACATGACTGAGAACTCACTCATGCAGGAAGAGTACACTTCATCCGTGAGGTCTTTGGCCTCATGACCCAAATACTTCTCACAGGGTCCCACTCGGCAACATTGCCATACAAGATCATTAGGTTCCAACACATGAGTACTCTCATGTTATGTTAATCTGTATTGTTTTAATTAATTATTTAAAAAAGAAGTCCAGGGAGTAGGAGAGATGACTCAGTGGTTAGGAGCATTTGCTGTTCTTCCAGAGAACCTGAGTTTGGTATTCAGTGCCCACATCAGGTGGCTTACAACTGCCTATAGCTTTAGTTTCAACTTATGTTCTGGTCTTCCTGGGCCGTGTGTGTGTGTGTGTGTGTGTGTGTGTGTGTGTGTGTGTGCACGCGCACATGCAAGTGTGTGCTACTGGTCTTTCGATTTTGAGAAGGTGAGCTACACACACCTTTTACTGTTCATCCCACAAACGATAAAACTCTTGACACAAATAAGACAAGAATGAGACTACTGTGATAAACGGAGAGAAAGTACTAGGCTACTTAGCAATCTTGGAGCCTAAGAAATGGCGTAATGCTAGATTCCTTGGGCTTTCTCTTCATACTAGCTATTTTAGAGTTTGAGTTAATAAGTCATCTATTTGGAATTGCTAATGATTGCAGACAAAAAGAAAAGGATCTAGGGAAAGTCTGTTCTGTTTAGCCAAAAGATCAGAAAAAGGTACCCTTGCAAGGCATATTTTTAGACACTAGTCTACTTTAGCCAAACACCACATAAATACTCTAGAGGGAGCCTAGACTTCTACCCACACAAGGTTATAAAAACACATTCCAGTCTTCCCTCCAGTTGGTATCAGAAGAGACCTGGAACAAAATCAGGCCTTTCAATACTGCCAGGAAGGGAAAGTGGTGACTTCCCTTGTGGTGCCAGTAGAATCTACAGAAAGGAGAGTTGGAAGCTGTTTTATAAGCCAGAAAGGTATTGATGGAGCCTGTGTGAGGACCCACAACCTTCATTCCTACTCAAAAGCCCTTCCTCAGATGTGGAAGGGAGTCAAGATGGTAACCTGGACTTTAACCACAAAGTAGCAGGAAAGTGCATTTATTTTCTCCTTTTTTGTGACACAACCACCATCAGAAAGCAGCTGCTTCCTCAGGCTTAAATACGATTCAGACGTACACAAATGTCAAGGCTTCATTCGAAAGCATTTGTTGAACCAAGAACCAGGAGAATCTCCAAATAGTGAAAATATATTAGTGTGTTAGACTTTATACCACTAAAACAAAATGCAGGAGATAATTATAAAGAGAAAAGGTGGGCTAGAGAGATGGCTCAGTGGTCACAGGTAATTTATGTTCTAGAGGACCCAAGTTCAGGTTCTTGAATCCACACTAGGAATCCTGTAACTCCAGCTCCAGGGAATATGATATCCTTTTCACCGCCCCTGAGAGCTTCTGCACACACATGACATACACACATAAGCGTACACACTCTCTCTCTTTAATACAAACTTCTTTTAAAAATGTTTTTTAAACTTCATATGCATTGGTATTTTGTCCACGTGTATGTCTGTGTGAGGGTGAGTTACATACAGTTGTGAGCTGCCATGTGGGTGTTGGGAATTGAATCTGGGTCCTCTGGAAGAGTAGCCACTGCTCTTAACTGCTGAGCCATCTCTCCGGCCCCAACACATAAACTTTAGAAAATCTAGGTGAACAAAAATGTTTATAAAGTTATGGTAATTCAAACTTGCAGTTACAGCATTTGGAGTGCTGAAGCAGGAGGGCTGCCGTAAGTTTGATGCCTGCTTGGGCAACATATAGACAGACAAAGGAGAGGGAGAGAGATTGACTTGGAGATTCCTTTTGAAGTTCTAGTCCATTACTGGTCAAGGCCCATTACTTTTAGGCTTCTCATGGCAGTAGCTGGATGGCAAGAACAAGGAGTATGTGGCAGAAAAATACTGCTCATCTCTTGGCTGGTAACAGTTATAATAGAATGGGATCCCATAGTTACAAAAATAACCAAGAGATAAATTTAATCAAGGAGTCAAAGCACCTGCATACTGAAATAATTTTAATTTAATATTTAAATGAAAGTAAGAACATTTATAAGAGATATAGAAGGAGCAAGTGTTCAATTCTCAGCATCCACATCGGGCAGCCCACAACTGCCTGTAACCCCAGATCCAGGGGATCCAGTGCCCTCTTCTGGCCTCTGTGGGTAGCTGTACACACGGTGACACGTCAGCACAGACACACATTAATGAAAATTAAAAAAAAAAAGATTTAAAGAACAAACATGTGAAGTTGTAGAAGTAGAGAGTGTAATGATAATTAAGAGATGCTATAAAGATAGGGTGGAGAAATGTTCGCCAAAAGCTGCAACATTCCACTGAGGAGATCTACTATACAACATGGTGGTTTAGTGAATGATAATAGAGTCATAAGACTTACTAAGGGAGTAGACATTAGGTGTTTATACCGTAAATTTGGTAAATACATGATGTAATACATATTTATTTTATTAAAAATTAAATTTGTTTTATTATACGTGTATGGATGTTTTGCCTGCTTATATGTATATGCACTATGCTTATGTCTGTTGCCCCTAGTGGTCAGAAAATAGGTTCCTTCCCCTAGAACTGGAGTCACAGATGGTTGTGAACCACTATGCAGGTGCTGGGAACCGAACTACTCTGCAAGAGCAGCAAGTGCACTTAAACACTGTGCCATCTCTCCAGCCTCCCACAGTAATATATGTTAATTAGCTTATTTGAGCCATTTCACAGCATAAATGTATTTTAAACATCATGTTGTACATGATATATATGCAATTTTTAATTTGTCTATTAAAGAAATCAATTACAAAATTAAAAAGCATGACAAAACTGTCACTGTCTACCGAAATCTCCATATGTTAAAAGTGTAAGGATATACACACACACATATATATCCCCTAAGACATATATATAATATATATATTTATAGACATATTTATATTATATTATATTATATTATATTATATTATATTATATTATATTATATTATATTATGTATGTCTTGGGGATATATATATATCTATGTCTAGGTTTTTGTTGCTGTGAAGAGATACCATGATCATAACAACTATTTTAAAGCAATACATTTAGTTGGGGCTGGTTTACAGTTTCAGAGGTTTAATCCAATATCATCATGATGGGAAACATGGTATCATGCACATAGACATGGTACTGGGGATAGAGCTGAGAGTACTACATCTGGATTGGCAGGCAACAAGAAAGAGAGACACATATCCTGGCTTGAGCATCTGAGACCTCAAAGCCTACCTCCACAAGGCCACACCTAATTCAACAAGTCCACCTCCTAAAAGTGCCACTCCCAATTCCTGTGCACTTTTGGGAGCCATTTTCATTCAAACCACACATTATCTATCTATATATATACACAAACGTACATATACATCTATGCATACATGCACAATGCAAACATTAAAGGAAAAGCAGGTGGTGCTACACTAATGTCAGACTGAATGAATGAAGAAAGTGCTATCAGAATGAAGAAAGCTGCTGGCACATTATCTGATGATGAAAGGCTGTTACCAAAAAGACATCAAAATCTTAGTGTGTATGCCCCAAGCTGCAGAGCTATAGTACATGTGAACAATACATGATAAAAATGGAAAGGAGAAATATATTAATCCACAATGATAGCTAAAGTCATTGAGATCCCCCCTTTTTTTAAACAGTTATTAGAAGAACTAGACAGAAAACAAGTAAAGACGTATGAGAAATTTGGTAACAGTAATTATAAAATTAAATAGATCCATATAGACACTCTACCCAGAGAATACATTTTTAACATGCTCATGGAACATATATAAAAACAGTCCCTATCTCATATCATTAAATAAATCTGAACAAATGTGAAATGATTGTACTGTCTTACCACAATGTAACCGAAGTAAAAACCCAGGCTGTCCTTGAATTCACAGTAATTCCCCTGTGTGCTAGGATGACAGGCATGAGCCAACAAGTGTGACTTACAATAACAGTATTATAAGAGGAAAGCCTTCAAACACATAGAAACTAGACAATATACTCCTAAATAACCAACAAGTTGTCCCACTTTGCTCTCTGTCTGTGTTGTATCTTTGCTCTGTTGCTAAATCACTGACAAAACTAGTTTGAGGAAAGAGAGAGCTTAATTGGCTTATGTCCCCAAGGGAAGCTAAGGCAGCAACTCAAAGCAGGAACCTGGGGCAGGAACTGAAGCAGAGACCATAGAGGCATATTGCTTACTGGCTCAATCCACATGGCTTGATCAGTACTTTTCTTATACAGCCCATGATCACCTTCCCAGGGATGGCACCACACAACATGATCTCGGCTCTCCCACATCAATTATTAATGTAAAACATGCTCTACAGATGAGCCTATAGGCCAATCTGATGAAAGAAATGCCTCAGTTAGGTTCCGTAAGTTGACAAAAAACTAACTAGCACATGACTGAATTGTAGGGGGAAACTGAAGTGCGTGGAATGATTCTACCTGGTGTTAAGGATTGCTATGAAACTATGGAAATCAAGAAGGCATGGTGCTTTGGAAGAACAGTCACAGACTAGTAGGAGAGAAACCAGAAGCAAAATTCCACAAGAATATCAAATGATTTTTGACAAAAGTGCAAAGGAAATTTTATGGAGGAAATACTTTTTCAGTCTATGGTGAGGAAATCAAACACACATACACACTGAGAGAGTCAGAGAGAGACAGAGAGACAGAGAAGTGGCTCCCCTTGTTTATATATTATATATTGCATCTTATAAAAAATCAACTCAAAATGGATCATGAGCTCAAGTGTAAACATGAAACTAAAGCTTTTAGAATAAAAACACAAGATAAAGTCTTCAGGATATAGGTATCTGCAAAGAGTAGCTAGAGTTGACATCAGAAACATGATTCATAAAAAGAAAGGCTGAGCTGAGGCATTGGTGGTGTAATGATTAGAATAGCCCTCTTCCAAGCAGTTCACCCAGATTTGATGCCTAACAAATGCATTTTTTTCCCTCAACATTTAAAAGGAAAAGTTGATGCATTGGATGTCTTCAGATCTAAAAGAAAAAAAAAAGAAGAAAGAAAACAAAACCCTTTGCTCTGTAAAAGACCCTACTAAGAACATTCAGAAAAGCAAGAAACTGGGAGAATAGTTTCAAACCACAAAAGCCTGCTGCATGTTTATAAAGCAATCTTAACAACTTATATACACGAAGAGGCAGCCCGAGTAAGGAGACACAGGTGGCAGGTGAGCACAGGAAATAGTGTTCCACGTTTCCAAGGAAGAAAAGAATGAGACCATAGTGAGACATTACTACAAATTTGTCAGAATGGTAAAAGAAAAAATGATAGCATCAATGCTGGTAATAGTGTAAAGAAATAGGATAACATATATTTTTATATATGGTACAATCACTCCTGGGAGGTACATGATCCTCTTTTAAATTATATTTATTTATGTATTCCTCCCTCCCCTCTCCCTCCCTCACTTTCTCCTCCTCCTCCCTTCTTCCTTTTTTTTTTTTTTTTTTTGACAGGGTTTCTCTGTGTAACATTGGCTGTTCTGAACTCACTTTGTAGACCAGGCTGGCCTCGAACTCATAATGATATGCCTGCCTTTGCCTCATGGAGTGCTAGGATTAAAGGCATGCAGCACCATGACAGGCTCATTTATTCTTATCTTTTTATATTTTTTATTCTTTTTTTTAAGTACACAAAACACAAAGTAAACACTATTGTACAAAATTAAGACTTTGCATTTCATAGTTCACCGGAACTAAAATAATAATAATAATAATAATAATAATAACAATAACAATAATAATGATAATAATAATAATAATACGTGCCTTTTTCCTCCAAATTTCATCATCACTTCCAAACATTTAAAATGACTTGACCAAATGTGATCAAAACAGAGACGATAAACAACACCAAGTCCTTTATAAATAGCATTCCAAACTTTTTTCTTGGCATAGGTTATCTTCATAAAGATGGGATGGCGTGATCGTAAACTCTTCTAGAGCATCTGTGGAAGCTCCAGCCTGGCCATTATTTTCAAATTCTACAAATTCATCTCATTCATCTCTTCTGGAAAGTTTTTAAAAAAGATTTATTTATTATTTATACAATATTCAGCCTGCATATATACCTGCTTGCCAGAAAAGGGCACCATATCTCATTATAGATGGTTGTGAGCCACCATGTAGTTTCTGGGAATTGAACTTGGGACCTTTGGGAGAACAGCCAGTGCTCTCTTAATCTCTGAGTCATCTTGCCAGCCATCCTGTTAAGTTATTAAGGAATAGGATATAGCTTGGAGGGTAATTGGGGACTTGAGGATTTGCTTGGACTGCATTTCCTTTGGTATTAGCTGAATTTGGTGTTCCTTGACCAGGCCTTTTTATCTATCTATCTATCTATTTATTTGTAATTTTTTGATTTTTAATTTTGCAGCTGCTGCCTATTCCATGGTTTTAGGCTCTAGCTTTCATCTCTTCCTTGTCAGCAAAAGTGCCACAAATTTGAGATATTATATTAGAATCTGTTTTTGCATACTGAATTCTCTCAAAGCATTTGTGGATGAGCCCAATTCCTTAAATATCACAAATCCTCCCCCCCCATTTTCATGGTTATCAAAGCTACAATACCTACCACATGTCCAAACTGAGAAAACAGGGCATTCAGAGATCACTTCAAATCTTCTTCTCTCTCTCTCTCTTTCTCTCTCTCTCTCTCTCTCTCTTTTAATTTTGTTATTCATATTGTTGATATAAATTGTGTGATTTGGCCTGATATCCACATTTGGGTAAAACCCTTCAAATAGCCTGAAACCTGCACCATCCACTTGAAGCCAAAAGAATATATTCATTTTCTGTGCGTGTGTGCCCCTATATGGGGGCATGTATGTGCCCTAGTGCATGTGTAAAGGTCATAGGTCAACTTGGGGGAGTTAGAGTCTCTACGTCCACTAAGTGGATCTTGTTTATCAAGATGGAGTGGTCAAGGATGGTGGCAAGTGCCTTTACCCTCTGAACCATCTCACCAGCCCTAGGCTTTCTTCTCAATTTCAAGACCTGCTGTTGTAAATAAAAGGTGTCAGGCTAAATATGTTTATTATTAGCCCTATAATTATTACAGTGGTGTTACCTAACCTGCTATCATAATTAATAAGACACAGATACCTGCTAGGTTTTATAGTTGCCTTATTTAACTTGGGTTGGGCAGATATTCCACGTACACTGTCTCATATCTTCCAGCCCCCATTCCATGCCATCTACCTTAACCATTCCTATCTAGCTACTTACCATCCATAATCCCAAATACGTTATCTGGTTCGCTTCCTTCTCCATACCATTCTTGGAGTCCCTTACTCATGGCCCATGTAGTTCGCTCTTTACTTAACCCAGGGCAGCTTCCTCCTTCTTTCTCTCTTCCCATTTGTCTCCTTCCCATGATTCTCTCTGTCCTCCATTCCCAAGAACCTTGGCCAAGCCTACCCCATTCTGCCCTGCCCAGGTTTAGGCCTTCTAATTAGCCAATCAGGAATGATTCCTTAGGCAAGGTTAAATAGCAACACTTGGGTTACATGACAGTTTGCTCATAAACAGTAAGAATTTGGGGGGGGGGGGTGGCAAGCAATTAACAAATACAAAGCACCAGACCATACTCCAACTCTTTGCTGTCTCATTGTTTGATATTAAATCTATATGGCTTTTGAATAGTTATGAAGTTTCTGTTCAAAGCGTCTCCATACGCTTAAAAATATTTGGGTTGTCTCTGAATATATTGTTGTCTCTTTCAAATATTTGATTTTAGGATATTTTTACTCTGTAGGCATTGTCTAATTTCGAGGTGAATGTTTTGGTATTTCATTTTATTTTATTCTGCAGTGCTAGGGATCAAACTCAAAGCTTTGAGAATGTTCAACAATAACTCTGCCACTGAGCTACAACCCTAGTCCTACTATTTTAAATTGCCTTTATTTTTTAGCTGATGACATAAGAACATAAAGACAAGGCAATAAATTTGAGAGAGAGAGTTGGGATGGGGTGGGAGGAGTTGGAGGGGATGGGTTGGAAATAATGTAAATACAGTACTTGTGCATGGAAATCTTTAAAAAAACTAACTACTAAATGAAAAGAACATAAGGATTGTACATACAAATGAAGTAAGATGTGATGCTTTGACAGATGCATACATTGTATGAATTTAGAATCATGGCAACCATACCTGTCTCCTCAAACATGAATAATTTTGTGTGGTAAAATGTACAGATCCTACCTTCTTTGTGAAATGTGTCATTTATTATTGTTCAGTATGGGAGTTTCTTTTAAAAACCCTGGTGACCCAGCAATTTCACAGAGCAGTCACTCTTCCTGCAATTGTCATAGACAGTATAAAACAATGGAGCACCAGTAGCACAATAGGTTAGCCTGCAGTACTTATACGGAGTATAAAATATCAAGGCACATGAGGACTGCACTTGAGCAACTGGAGTTGCAGAATTACCAGCTGGCTTGAGAATTGTGCATCCCCATCACCTTGCCTTTTATCCTAGGTAAGCACTTTTTCTCCCATTAGCTAGCCTTTGAGTTCGAGGAGGTAATCTCTTTAGGTTCTGTCTAAATTACCTGGCATTGTGTTGAAGAAGTTGGCTTTGGCTGTCTTCAAACGCTGAGTATTTATGCCGCTTTTCCCCTCCACATTGGGCAGATGCCTAACACAAGAACCACGGAAGCTTGAAGCAAGTAGGTTTTTCCATTTTCCACTGCTGCTGGTCCCTCTGCCTGGGATCAGAATGGAGGTGAGGGTACTAGGTGAGACCTTCAGCTGAGAACCGACCTGGGCCACATAATAATTTGTGACTTAACTTCTTCACTACATGGGTTTCTTGGCATGCTTTCAAGGTAAGAGTCAAAGTGAGTCTACACCATTTTTTCTTGGCTAGGGATGCCAGCTCACTTCCTTCTGTAGAGAGTCTTTCTGTCTCTTTCAGCTTGTCACATTTACAGTCTTTTCTGGAGTCCTTCTTTCTCCAACCCATGATACGTCTTATGATTCCTACTGTCTTGTTTTCAGTTTATGTTGATGTTTGTGTCAGATATGAAAACCTCACAGGAACTCTAACACATTGTGCAGTTGCAGAGCATCATTATTCTTGGCTGTTGAATGTGCATGGCCTGTGCTTTGTGGAGTATAATTGACAATAATACAGAAAATACATTCTATCAGCCATAGGAACAGTATAGAAAGCAGCTTATAAATTCAGATCTCTTTCACTCCTGTCTTCTAGGAATCCAGAGACGAGACAGAAGCTAAAAGCTTACCTAGAGAGCCTTTTCCAGCCTTATGCTCAAAGCTGCCATTATTTTCCCAGTAACGTTTCATTGCTACTATAATAAATTATCACCAATGCAGTGACTTAAAACAACAAAAAGCTATTATCTATAGTTTATTCAGAAGCTCCTCTGGATGAAAGTAGGCATCTCTGTCTTCAGTGCTAGCAACTTCTCTATCTCTAAATATAAAGTAGCATACCCCAAAAGAAGGTATTTCTTTCAGCCCTGAAATACCTGGGCCTAAATGACAGCAGAATTTCAGGAGTAAAGCCAGCTAAATGTATTAGCTTAGACATGTTTGCTGTTAGAGGTCCTCCAGCAGAATCAATGCCTTAATCAGTTTGTCTCAAAGGTCAGTTGCAAATGATATAAAAGTTTTACAGTATCCCATGTAATTTAGTTAAAAAGTTTTTCTTTTTAATTCATTTACATTTTCCATTTGGATTATATCTGAAAATCTTGGCTTGGTGTAGATTTTCTTTCTTTTTTTTTTTTTTTTGGTGTTGATTTTCTAATTGTAGATAATAATGCAAGCGCAAAAGTACTACAATCCTCCCTACAGTTCTATAAACAGCCTAGTAGCATACTTTGAGAAACATCTGCATGTGAACTCATACTGACACTCTAGGCAGTATGGAAGAATATAGGGGACACTTCCACTTGTCTGTGACATGAAGAGTATAAAGAGACAATTTTCAAAGGCTTTCAAATCACATTTACTCACCTGCCTCCATCTTTGCACAGTCTGCCCTCTATCACATTTTTATCCTACCTGTACAACCCTTCCACTTGTATTCTGTATTCTATTCCTATTCATTCCTCCTACTCCACCACCCCACCAACCCTGTCACCAACATATAATTATCTTTTGGCCCAACTTCGACCTTTAACCAGTGCACTCATTTCCTGGCTCCTCTCTATAATCAAGTTCCTTGAAAAACCTGTGTATATTTGACAGCTCCAATTTTTCCTCTTTTCTTTTACTCTCTTAAATACAATCTAGGTTAGCTATTACTGGAACTGCTGTACCTAAAAGCTTTTGTCAGGACTACCTTCAATAACCCTCTCCCATGACTTAGCAGAAGTCTCCCCATCACACTCTTCCGTGATTTTTGAAGTAAAAAAAAAAAAAAAAATTAGATAGGATCTTACTACATAGCCCCGGGTGGCCTGAAACTTGCTGTGTGGATTAAGGTCACCTTAAACTCACCAAAGATTTGGGTCCTGGGATTGGAGATGTACATTGCCATACCTGACTATGGCTTCTCTTTATCACAGTCTCTATGGTTTTCACTTCATCTATTCAAACTTTATATGTTGGAGTTCTCTAAGGCTCAGGACTCAGAACTCATATATCATTATTTCTCTTTGGAAGTCTCATCCAATCCCATAGCTTTAAGTACCATGTTGATGATATCATAACATGCAGGCCCCCATCCAGACATTTGTTCTGAATTCCAGATTTATATATCCACCTGCTTAGTGGCGATCTTAGAGATTGTCGTAGACAGAATTCTAATATAGGCTCTTTGATGTTTACCCCTTTGCATTTGTGCCCTGCACATTTCTTTTCCCTTTAGTGAAAATGGACACATATCCTACCACTTGGGGATTAGATTATTAATATTGCAAAAGTTAAGACATGTTTAAAAGCTAAAAATATTATTGGCATATGGAGTGAATAATTGTTACTATTTTGGTAGAATTCCTAGCATTTGGCCCTCTATGCATGAGAACAAGGATTATAGTTGTGTCAGTGTGATCTCAATCTCATGACATATACTGTTCATTACATTCTTCATTTCCTTATTAACAAAGTGTTAGAGGTGTTTTATCATGTTGTTAAATGCATATGAGTGTTGTAGGATATTAATATTTATTATTGATTTATCTTTTAGTTAATCAGTGGTTATTCCTAAACCAGCTGTATACCCAAATCACCACACAGAGACTAGGATTTATTTAATTAACCTAGAGCACAATGCTGGGCAATAGTTACTCCGTCCTAAACCTCCAAGCCTACATAATCTCTTCCCATTCAGCTTGCCCACATTATACTTGCTTTTAGTCATATCTTAGGTCTGGTTCATTTCTCCTCCTGGTTCAAGTCCTATCCTACCAATCTCTCCTCTCCTACTCATTTCACTCACTTCTTTCTCCTCCCCTCCGGACCATGATGTCTCACACTATTCTCCCCATTGCACAACATTGGCTGCTTGTTTTATTGTTTACACAAACATGAGACAGGTGTGATGCTCATCACAGTGCAATGTCTGGATTGAAACCAGATAGTGGGGTAGAGAAATCAACATTTAAATGAACAAGGGTAAATTGTATACATTCCACAAGAACATTTTACCAACATAAAAGATATTCTTCTTCAGAAAGACTTTCTGATTGTCAGAGTAGGAGCCTTTTCTGTTCTCCCTAGTCCCTGGTACTTTCTTGTTTCACCACAATCCTTGTTGTCCACTTGTTGTCTTGACCCCCAAGACAAGACGCTTGTTTGCTGGCTTTGTGATTTCTCACAGGCAGCTGGCTCAGTGAGGACACAGCCAAGTCATTACACTTTCCAAGATTTACTTAATTTATTTATTTATTTTTGTAGGCATGTGTGTATGTGCACATGCCTATGGAGGCCAGCAAAAGGCCTCAGATTTTCAGGAGCTCAAGTTACAGGTAAGCCGCCCGAGGTGGGTGCTGCGAACTACAGCTGGTTCCTCTGGAAAATCAGCAAGTGTATTTAATTGTTGGGCCATCTCTCCAGCCCCTTCACACTATGTCTAGATTTCCAGACAAGAGTCAAAGTAAGTGTTTGCTGAATGGGTGACAGGAGGAATGATTTACATCTATGATTTTCAAGGTGTGGCCTTCAGGTCAGTAGTGTATCCATTACCAGCGAGGGTAAGGCGGGTTTCTTCTTGGGAGTCGCCTCTACATGTTGAATAAGAAACTCTGGAGATTGGGCCTAGAAAAAAAATTAAATTCTCTGGTGATTCTTAAGCATATGAAAATGTGTAAACCAGCCAGTTCAGTCACAGACTTCACAGCCTGAAGACAAACAGTGTTGGACCTGAGGTCTGGGTTAAAGATCAACTGGGATCATTCTCAGCAGGTAAGCAAGGGCAGGATTCTGTCTTCTCACTACAATTGAGATGTGCAGTAAGACTCTTGTTGAAGAAAATCCATCTATGTTCCAGTAGTTGTTCCTGCACTCATGCATGTTTTGGCACTTCCTGGTCTCTTTTTTAAAGAGAGCACTTGAATTTGGGAGGAAATAGTGGGGATGGGAATAAGGGTGTGTCTCAAGGTTTCTATTGCTGTGCCAAAACACTATGACCAAAAACAACTTTTCAGGGAAACAGTTTATTTCATTTGTAGTCCATCATCCAAGGAAGTAAATGCAGGAACCTGGAGGCAGGAAGTAAAGCAGAGACCACAAAGGAACACCACTTACTGGCTTGCTTCTCATGGCTTGTTCAGCCTGAGTTCTATTTTTTTGTAAAGTGTGCACTTATTAAAAGGTCTCAAGTCAGTGTACAGATGACCCCTGGCTGCCTTAACACCTCAACCCACTCCCTAGGAGACCAAAACCTTCATACATCAAGTTGGGCGGACAAAAAAAAAAAAAAAAAAAAGGGCCACGATAGCTGACCATTCAAAAATTAAAACATAAAAGTAAAGAAGTATTAAGGCAGAAGATTTAAAAAAATTGCAGTACATAACTTACACAGAAGCAATGCTGTCACCTCCTCAGTGTGGACTCAGGGCATGGACTTGGCCATCCTCTTCTCAGGAGTGGAGGTGGCTTTTGGGAGGATAAGGGACTTTCTGTAGTAATATCTCATGGATACTTGGAATGACTATAAAAAAATGAACAATCAAAGTCCTCAGACACATTGTAGAACTTTGGGGGATGCTTGTTCCAACCGACTGCTGTCACCTTCACCGTTCCAGTTTTTAAATCCTGAGTCAAAAGCGCCAAAACAAAAAAACCTTAAAAAAAATAAATCAAAGAAGTAAAACAAAAACAAATAAAGCCATGTCAATGTTATTTATTTTTTCTGCGCAAGTTAGGTTTTCTCAAAGAAAGGATGTAAAACGCAGCCCTGTTAACAGTCCGCCTAGAAGCACTTGTGGTGAACGATGGAGGGGCCAGAATCATGGTACTCCTGCTTGCTGATCCACATCTGCAGGAAGGTGGACAGTGAGGCCAAGATGGAGCCACTGATCTACACGGAGTACTTGTGCTCAGGAGGAACAATGATCTTGATCTTCATGGTGCTAGGAGAGAGAGTAGTGATCTGCTTCTGCATCTGGTCCACAATGCCTGGGTACATGGTGGTACCACCAGACAGCACTGTGTTGGCATATAGGTCTTTGCGGATGTCGATGTCACACTTCATGATGGAACTGAATGTAGTTTCATGTCTGCCACAGGATTCCATACCCGGGAAAGAAGGCTGGGAGAGAGCCTCAGGGCACGGAACTGCTCATTGCCAATAGTGATGACCTGGCCATCAGGCAGCTCGTAGCTCTTCTCCAGGGAGGAAGAGGATGCAGCAGTGGCCATCTCTTGCTCAAAGTCCAGGGCAACATAGCACAGCTTCTCTTTGATATCACGCACGATTTCCCTCTCAGCTGTGGTGGTGAAGCTGTAGCAACGCTCAGGCAGAATCTTCATGAGGAAGTCTGTCAGGTCCCGGCCAGCCAGGTCCAGACGTAGGATGGCATGAGGGAGTGGGTAGCACTCATAAATGGGCACAGTGTGGGTGACCCTGTCTCCAGAGTCCATCACAATGCCAGGGGTACGACCAGAGGCATACAAGGACAGCCAGCATGGATGGCTACGTACATGGCTGGGGTGTTGAAAGTCTCAAACATGATCTGGGTCATCTTTTCACGGTTGGCCTTGGGGTTCAGGGGAGCCTCGGTGAGCAGCAGAGGGTGCTCCTCAGGGCCACACGCAGCTTATTGTAGAAGGTGTGGTGCCAGATCTTCTCCACATCATCCCAGTTGGTGACGCTGCTGTGTTCAATGGGGTACTTCAAGGTCAGGATGCCTCTCTTGCTCTGGGCCTCATCACCCACGTAGGAGTCCTTCTGACCCATACCCACCATCACACCCTGGTGCCTTGGGCAGCCCACGATGGAGGGGAAAATGGCCTGGGGAGCATCGTTGCCCGCGAAGCCGGCTTTGCACATGCCGGAGCCTTTGTAGGCAATGAGCACAGTGATATCATCATCCATGGCGTTCTGGTGGCGGCTGTGGAGTGGCGGCAGAGGAGCTGGGACAAGATCACTCGCAGATGGACATGGACTCGACCGTCTCAGCCTGATTTCTTATAGCACCCAGGACCACAGTGGTCACCACAGTGACCTTAGTTCTCTCACATCAATCAAGAATGGAGAAAATACCCCACACTTTGCCCATAGCCCAATCTGGTGGGGACTTTTTATCAACAGGGGTTTCATCTTCCTAAACAACTCTAGCATGTATCAAATTCACCTAAAACTGGAAATCAGGGAGGAATTCAAGAGGAGGGAATGGGGATGGACTTGATTAGAAAACATTATATGTATGTATGAAATTCTAAATCAGCTTAAGAAATAGCTCAGCACCTTCAGAGTCTTGTCCTCTGACTTGAAGTCAATAAATGTACATATGGAGAACTCCAGGTTGATGTGTTGAAGGTGATAAGCAACTGACTGAAATCTGCTCCTTCACTCTATTTAGGAGATTCTTCATTGTTAGTCACACAAGGCCCTCACTGATTCTGACATCAAGGGAAAGCATCTTCCAATCACTGCTTTCAAGTTGTTACTATGGGTACCATTTTTAATTATCTGGGACAAATTACATGACCCAGCCCTCCGCCACCCCTGATTGTCCCATCAGGAAATAGACACGGTCAAATGAGAGCTCAAGAAATACTTTTAGATTTAATTAAGGTGCTCAATATAAAGCTAACTTAGAGTTAATCCACTGGGAAATTATCTGGAGTGAGCCTGACCCAGTGAAGTGAATGAATCGTACCTCTTTTTAAAAGGGAGACAGATACTTGAAATTATCTTTATGAGACCCAATAATATGTGTACACAGGGTATATATAACAATAAAACAACTGTTCTCTTTTCTTAGCCTTAAGAAAACAAGCTTCCAGGAGTTCCACAGCCATTAACAACCATGTAAGTGTGAAAGGAGACTGCTTCGTAGTACTATTCACCATCTGCTATAATATATCTAGATATAATTTGTGTATTGTCTGCTTCATTCTGCTCCCTAATCCCTATGGGTAGGGATTTTCATCTGTTTTGTTCGTTGACACATCCCTTAGTGCTTTCAACAGTGGCTGTTACATAATAAGCAGTAATAAATATTTGTCACATCAAGAAGTACATGAGTTTGATTGTTTGAATTTTGTATGTTCCCTATAACCAATTCCCCTCACTATTGATATCCCTTTACCTATGTCCATAAATCCATTGCAATGTGAGTTTACACTCCTGTTTAAAAAAGTCAACCTTTATTACATACTTATTTCCAAAAAGGACAGAAAGATGGGTCAAATATGCTAATTCTTTGTATTAGTACAGAAAATGCTCACAACTACTTCATATAAACTGTACTGGGATTTTTTTTAGCCAAGTGTGTTAGTGTATATGTGCATTTTCAGCATTCACAAGACTGAGAAGGGTCTCAAGCTTGAGGCCAGCCTGGGCAACAGTTAAGATTCTGTTTCAAAAAAAAAAAAAAAAAAAAAAAAAACACACACACACACAAATCAGTTTTTTCATAAGTTATAAGAATATCTGGAATAAATGAATCCTTTCTAAATAACCTACAAGCCCAAAGGTTAACAGAAGCCAGTTGCAACCTAAGATGAAATTGTTGGTCTGGAATATTTTTCTGAGTCTTCCTACGAAGCTCAGGCTGGCTAGAAACTCATGATCTTGTCTTTGCCTCCCACTTGCTAGAATTACAAGCATACGCCACCTCCTCTGGTCAGTCAGTGGGGGCTGTTTCATTACCTCCAAAGAACCTCTCACAGGTCTGTCACCTACTTGTCATATACAGGCCACAGCCTTTTTGTAATTCTACTTCATTCATGCTTATATCTACCTTATAAGAAGCCAGTCCCTTTACCCTTCAATTCATTTAGATGCAATAGACACAGGAGCTCTTTTTTTTTATTTTAATTTTTCTTTTTAGTTACATTTTGTTAACTCTGTGTCCCAGCTGTATCCTGCTCCCTCATTCCCTCCCCCTCTCCAACTCCCTCCCTGGTCTCCTCCCTGCCCCTTTTCAAGTCCACTGATAGGGAAGACACAGGAGCTCTTAACTGAGCTGACAAGTTAGTTTTCAAAGCAACTATTTATCTTTGATAAATATTTCAGCAACAAAACTTCCTAGATTGGAGTATATGAAATTATCAGTTGTAAACAACCACCATACTACTTGAAAGGTTTTGTGCTAGACATTATGGGCTGTTTAGTCGATCTGCTGTAACCACCTGATACAGCACAGCCAGACCAGTCGGTACGCATGATAAGCCTGTGTTCTGTCTGAGAAAGTTCCTGTCACACCTCATAGGCCTGTGCTAGTGTAGTAATGCTAAAGTAGAAAGCTTTCAAAAAGGCCATGTAGCCCATACATTGCCTTCTTCAGCCTAGGCCAGAAATAAGTACCCAAATGTGACATTTGAGATATCCTCTTCCTGGAGACAACCTAAAGCCACAGCACACCCTGGACAGTGAAGACAAGGAAGGGAAGGCTGCAGTTAGGCCACCAACAGGGGAGAGGGTGCAGGTTTTTTTTCACAGTTCAAGGCTTATTTGGTATTTTCATTGGCATGGCACTTGGATAGTTGGTTGCATCATCCATATGTAGATCTTATTTTACATAATATTGTCATGTTCACTAAGACACATATAATACACTAAATAATATCCTTTAAAACATTTATGCACAAGAGATGCATAATAGACTTACACACTGGAGCCAGGTTATGGCTAATTGAGAACTCGCTGGCCTAGGCATGTCTGGTGAGGGTGCGCAGCACAGTGACACAGCAGGTTCTGAGAATCATGCACAATTGGCAGTGTATCTCGGAGACAGTGGACTGTCACACTAACCAG
Organism: Meriones unguiculatus; assembly: GCF_030254825.1. Lineage (NCBI taxonomy): Eukaryota > Metazoa > Chordata > Mammalia > Rodentia > Muridae > Meriones > Meriones unguiculatus. The sequence continues at coordinate 76,227,399 of NC_083369.1, read as the reverse complement.
GTTACCAAAACACAAGTCCCGCTTAGCATCAGGGTTGAGCTGTGGGGATTGAGGTTTTTCCCCAGAACACCTGCACACAATAGCGCTAATCACAGCTCAGATAAGGAGGAGTGTGTGGTCTCTATGGAAACCCTGCTGCAGCCTGGACAGTAACGTGCTAGGACATGGGGAGACTTTAGAACTGCAGCTCTTTCTGTATCTGTCAGAGTGTGTCTGCACTCTTCTTCAGGCGAGCCTCCTCTTCAGGAGAAAGAGTCACCTTTACAACATCTGAGATTCTATTTTGTCCAAGACATGGGACACTGAGGAAGACAGCATCCTTGATCCCATAGAGACCCTTAATCATGGTGGGAATGAGGTTCACTGCCTTTACACACTGGAGCCAGGTTATGGCTAATTGAGAACTCACTGGCCTAGGCATGTCTGGTGAGGGTGCGCAGCACAGTGACACAGCAGGTTCTGAGAATCATGCACAATTGGCAGTGTATCTCGGAGACAGTGGACTGTCACACTAACCAGGTTACCAAAACACAAGTCCCGCTTAGCATCAGGGTTGAGCTGTGGGGATTGAGGTTTTTCCCCAGAACACCTGCACACAATAGCGCTAATCACAGCTCAGATAAGGAGGAGTGTGTGGTCTCTATGGAAACCCTGCTGCAGCCTGGACAGTAACGTGCTAGGACATGGGGAGACTTTAGAACTGCAGCTCTTTCTGTATCTGTCAGAGTGTGTCTGCACTCTTCTTCAGGCGAGCCTCCTCTTCAGGAGAAAGAGTCACCTTTACAACATCTGAGATTCTATTTTGTCCAAGACATGGGACACTGAGGAAGACAGCATCCTTGATCCTGTAGAGTCCCTTAATCATGGTGGGAATGAGGTTCACTGCCTAAGTCTTCATTATGCTCTCAGCCAAGTCTGCCACAGAGAGGTCATTGGCCCAAGATGTATAACCTTTCAGTCTGATCACTTCATAGACACTGTCAACCACCTGCTTGTGAACTGCCTTCCACTTCTCTTTGTTTGCATCCACGCCCAGTTCTGGGTTCATATTCTTCAGGGAGACACTGGCAACATTCACACCATTCCACACGGGCACACTCCAGTCTCCATGCTCCCCTAGGACTCACCCACGACAGCTTAGTGGGTGAACTCCCAGCCTTTCTTCCATCAGGTAATGGAACTAAGAGGAATTCAGATTGCAGCCACTTCCAATGACTCAGTTTTGGGGAAAGCCACTTATTTTCCAAGCCATGTAGGTCAAGATATCCACTGTGTTGACAACAATGAGCAGCTTGCAGTTTGGACTTGTACTTCACAGTATTAGGAATGATGAACATGAAGATGTATACGTTTTGGTGAACCAGACTGAGTCAGCTCTCTGCCTCTTGCTGACAGGCTCTGTCTGTGATAATGACCATCTTGGAGTTTGCAGTCATACTGTAGTCTTTGCTGGAGACAATTTTTAGTGTTCTAAGGAAAAGGCTGCCATGCTGGAGATCATCTCTCCCTTCAGTTTGTCTTCCATGATGTCAACAGGGGCAAGCTCATCTGCCAAGTCTCTCATTCAGATACTGATGGCACAAGCCACACCAACAGCACCAACCCCAACCACTGTAATCTTGTTCTGGAGGAGGGAGGCTGCACTTCCTTAAGAAGATTCACAATCAGCTGGTCTTTGATGGTTGTCATCTTGGAGTTTGAACCTTTATGACCACTATTGCATGATGTGGGACCTCAGGCATACAGCAACATGGTCAGGGCTCTGTGACAGTGGCTCCAGAACACCTGGAGGGTACAGTTTTACAGGTAGGTTAATCTTGTCTTGGGGCATGAACCCTGTGTCCCTAAGGGTCCTGAATGCAATATGACCATTGGTTTGGATTACCAGATGGGTTATACTGCCATTGCTGAGAGACAGGCAGAGGCAACCTTTCAGGGGAAACTGCAGGGCTCTGCAAATGATATAGCGGATGACATTAGCATGGCATATGAAGATCTCATAGCTGTACTCCTCCTACTTGGCATCAGTTTGTTGCATGTAGTTCCTGAAGGCAGCTTCAATCCCGGTTCCATCTTCATATAGAGCCTGTGGCTTCCAGTGAGAGACAGGTGGATCCGGTTCAGTGGGGGCACACCTTCCAGTAGTAAGTCTGTGCTGAACTCTCGAGACAACTGGCAGGTGCTTATTGATGATGTCTGTGGTCTCTACGACACGGATCATAGAGGAATGAATAATTTTATTACACTTTAATCCCACGCTTGCAAGTCAGAGCCTTGACCATCTCAACCCACACCAGGGCGTGGGGTGGCTCACTTGAGGTAGTAGGCCACCCTACATCCTGATGCCCCACAACCATGGTGACCCACTGCTGCCCCTCCCCCTTTGCAGTAGCTGGAAATTCTAAAAGTCCACGAACCTTCCAAGAGCTATGTTTAGAAGCCAATTAAGTCATAGCAGCAAGTGGTTCCCTGGCAGTTCCCCTTCCCAACTCAGTGCAGCCAGCCCCTCCTTCCTGCCCTGGGGCTGTAGAGGCAGGAGACAAAATGGCCAGGACTCCTCAGCAACCCCTCAGTGGAAGCTGCCCACGGTGCTACTTCCTGTCTTAGCCTATGGGAACCAGACACCATTCCTGCCTCAAAATGCCTACTGCTGCCGCCGTGGGAGCTGTCCATGATAATGACAGACTTTCCTGCTTTCCTAATTCAGTCTACTGCCTTCACAGTGAACTCTTTGAACATTTTGGACTCTTTGTATACTGTATAACCACCTCAAGGCAGAAAAAGGAGCTAGACCTCTGCCTGAGGAAGCTCCAGCAGCCCAGGCCACCACCCTGACCCCAGACCTCTGTAACTCTCATCTCCAGTCCCTCAGTAGGACATATCCCACATTATGCAAATTTGAGGTGAAAAGCCTGGGGGGGGGGGGGGACCAAAGAAACATAGATTCTTGAGCAGGAAAACTGACCAATCCCTAGAAAGCTCTGCCCTAAGAATTCCTATATAAAGGCTGTGTCTGCACCAGTTTCCCACTGCTTTCTCCCTGGAGCAGAGTCAGCCAGTCCTGGATTTACCCCTCCTCTCTGGATTTGTCCCTTAAATAAATCTTTTAAGTGATTTACTGGCTGCTGTGACTCACTCATTGGAGGAAGAAGAAGAGAAGAAAGAAAAAACAGAGAATGAGCAGAGCTTAGGCTCCTAGGCTCCTCAGCTCATCAGGGTTCGGGTAACCCTCCCCTGGGAACTGTAACGTCTTTGTTGAGGAGACCTCCAAAATTCAAAAGCTCTTCTGAGACTCAAGAGAATCTCTGAACTGTGACCCCTGTAAAATTAAAATAAAAAGAGCTTATGCTTCCAACATGCAATGGCACACAACATACATTACCATTCCAAAAGGGAGAAAAGGGAATATAATGAGGAAACATTGGACCAAAGGAAGACTGAAAACCAGCTGGGAAAACTCCAAACTGTGCATTTCTGTGTCTGATGTCAAAGTACTCTTCAGATCTCCAACTCCTTTCAGCTTTGTTGACTGCAACACAGTTGTATCTCTTAGGCTGGTCCCACACCCTGTTAGTAGCTCTCCTCGACAGGTATCCCATGACTTGTATTTCCAACATCTTGTGGTGTCCAAGTCAATCAGGATTTACTTTCACAGTGTCATACAATGGTCTCCCTGGGCCTCCATGCAGGGACACTCCTGATACATACCTGACCTCAGTGGATTTTCTTAGTCTTGAAGAGAGATTCCATAACCTTTTTCTTCTATTCTTGACTCTAAAGTCAGAATTATGTGGCCAAAGCTGTCAAGTTCTGCTACTTGTTGAGCCTGGAACATGGTCCCCTTCTTCAATTACATCTGCATCAACTTTCTGTTTTTTAAAGAATTTCCATCACTGTTTAAGCTTTTCTTTTTTTTCAATAAATTAATTAATCTTTATTTTATAGTAAACATTATTATAATTCCAAATTTGTACACATCACAAATTACTAAGGTACTATAGCTCACTGAATGGTTTACATTCGTTTTTTCATAACCTTTTCTTTAATTTCTTTTTACAAATTGGAAGCTTAGATGAGTATGCTCTTGCCCTGAGGAAACCATTCCCTTTATTCTATTTACCATTAAGATTTTCTTTAAACTTATCTCCACGAGCACTGGACTTAGCTCCATTATACTTCCTGGTACTCCATTTCTCTTCAAACTGTACATTTTGTATTTTTCCTTGCTCAGTTTGCTTCTTTTCATTATAGATATACATAAGAGTGACCACTAATAATCTATGTGACACAGTCAATACTAGACTGTCTTGAAATCTCCTCTGTCAATACTATTAATCCAAAGCTCTTTAATTTAGCATCAGGAATTTTTTTTTGGATAAGGGCAGAAAACAGCTACATTCTTTACCAAAATGAGAACAGTCTGTAGGTCATTCACTAATATTCTTCACCTCTGAAAACTCTTGAGCTGGGTCATCATAGTGTACATTGCTCTCAGTACCACCATCTTCCATACTCTTACTAATATGATCCACTAAGCCCTGCTTGAAGCATTTAACTGATTTCCTAATCTAAAGTACACATTCCACCAACAACTGGTATAGTCAAGCCTGTTTCAGCCATGCCTTACTCCCTGATAACAACTTCTCTCTTAGTCGATGACTTTTGCTGTGATGAGACACCATGACCAAGGCAAAGCTTATAAAAGAAAACATTTATTTGGGGCTTGCTTAATTTTCAGGGGTTTAGTCCATTATCATGGTTAGTATAGCAGCACACAGGCAGACATGGTTCTGAGAAGTAACTTAAAGTTTTATATCTTGGTCTGCAGGCACTAGGAAGAGAGAGTCGTGGGGCCTGGATTGGGGTTTTGAAACCTCAAAGCCTCCCTCTAGTGACACACTTCCCCCAACAAGGCCACATCTACTAATCCTTTCAAATAATGCCACTAGCTAAGCATTTAAATCTATGAACCTATGGGGGCTAGTCTTATTCAAACCACCACAGTGATACTTGAAGGGATTGCAGCACATTCTGTGGTATGTCAGACATTTCAGGATGTCACCATATTCTTTGACAGAACACATCAAGGAAGACCATCCCCCTAAATAAGAAAAATGAAGTATAAGAAAATAGTTTTGCTGAGATTTCCTTCTCAGACTTCCCACTCTGGCTTTTTCTCTGGGCAGACATTGATGTCAGCTATATGACTTTTCACTCACAGTAAGAAGAATACTACTAATATAGCAAAGAGTCACATTATTCCAATATGACCGGGTGAAGGGCAGACACACAGGGAATTGCCTCTGTGGCTTAGTTCTAGTTGCACATCTTAGTGCCTAAAGCAGCAACAGTCCAACTTCTTTTTCCAAACTCTGCTTTGGTTCTGCTGTGTGCCTATTTGGGAACTGAATGTTGCATAACTTTTCCTCAGGATTAGTGAGGAACTCTCAAAAATGATATACCAAAAGATTGCTGCCCCCTCCCCCAAAAAAGCAAAACCAAGGGTGGGGTTGTAGGTATTAGAACCTGAAAGTTATCATTCATGTTGGTTTGGGGACTAAATGGACTTGAATAGAAAGTTGGCAGCTGTGTGTACAACTCTGAGGCCAAGTTTCCTCTCTGGAGATTGAGACTATTACCTGTAATCATAAGTTTGGTAGGACCAAAATCAGGAATGCATTTTTTATGCCAAGAAACAGTTACTTGTATAAAGATGATATCAAATTATATGTATTGTTCTGTAACCTACTATCTGGGCAAAAATCAGTTTTGTATATTTTATCTCAGATAACTGATCCTTTATATTCTATAGGATAAATTCCCAAAGTTAATTGACTCTAGTGTTACTTGCTTTCAATTAAAATGGGAATGGAGAGATGGCTCACTGGTCAAGAGCACTTACTGTCTTATAAAGGACCTGGATTCAGTTCCTAGGACCCACATGGCAGCTCACAACCACCTGAAACTTCAGTTTCAGGGAATCAGATGACATCTTCTGGCACAAGACATACGTGTAGGCAAAACATTGATATACATAAAATGAAAACTAATAAATTAAAAAATATGTCATATTATTTTCTAAAATGGTTGGCACAATTCATACCCCTAACTTGTGTGTGTGTGTGTTAGCCAGTAATAGATTAATTTTTTGTTAGTTCCCTGAGGGAAATGGTACTGCCTTTTCATGAACAAAGTTGAACGTCTTTCCCCATGTACACTAATTTGTATGTCTTCTTTGTGGATTGCCATTTTCTAATCTTTTTGAATCTTTTTTACTGTTATCATTTTGTTGCTTTTGATCATAAAGAGTGACTATTAATGGGTGCAAGTTCCCTTCTGGGGGTGATAAAGGGTTTTTAGATTGTATTATAATATGTTTGAGTGTTCCCCCTAAGTGTTTATGTGTGAGATGTATGGTTAGTTGGTGATATGCAAAGTGGTAGAACATTTAAGAGGCAGGGCTTGGTGGGAGGTTCTTTCCTTATATTTAATTTTTATTATATTTAATTATGTATATGTATGTGTGCCTGTGTGGGCACGTGTGTGCAGTTTCCCATGGAGGTCAGAGGCATTAGATTACCCTGGTACTAGAGTGAGATGTAGTTATGACCTGTCTAATGGGTTCCAGCAAGTAAACTCAGGTCTTTGGGGAAAGCAGAAAGTCTTCTTAACCACTGAGCCATCTCTCCACCTCCCTGGTAGGAAGTTTTTGGATCAAGGTAGTTCTTTTGAGATCATAAGTTAGTTCTTACTGTAGGATTGTTATATCAGCAGTGAGCCTGGTCCCCATCCAGATCTTTGGTTTCCTGTTTAAAGATGTGATCCTACATATATGCTTCTAACATTGTGATATGATATGATCTTTTTTAAGTCCATATAAAATTCAACGATGTTGCCTGATTTTTGGACATTTACCCTCCAAATCCTCTTGAACTACAAAATCCTCTTTTTGTCAAAAGAAGCTTGCCTCTGGCAGTTCGTTATAACAACGTAAAATAGGATCACACATTGGGATAGGTCCTCAATGCTGTAAATATATGAAAATCTTTTGGATTTTTACACCTTAAAGAGAAACTTTATGAGATGTAAGTAAGGTATGTCCCAGAAAGCCTAAAAATGTAAAACAGCAGCAGCAGCAAACACAAACAAACAATACCATTTAAAAGTGATTTTTGATGTCTGCATAAAATTCTCTTTTGTGAACTGTCATATTTTATGTAATCCTCTAAATTGTTTCTAATTATTACCAAATTTTCTCTCTTTAAAAAATATGACAAATATGGCTGGATATATAGCTTAGTGGTTAAGAGCTCTTGCTGCTCTTCTAAAGGAGCCAAGTTTGATTCCCAACCCCACATGGCAGCTCACAACTGTCTGTAACTCTAGTTACAGGGACTTGATGCCCTTGGCACCAGGTACACATGTGCATAGACATACATGCAAGCAAAATACAGATAAACATAGAAAAATAACTTTCCTGAGTGGTGGTGCACAAATTTAACTTTAGCACTCAGGAGTAAAGGCAAGTGTATCTTTTTGAGTTTGAGGCCAATCTAGTCTACAGAGTGAGTTTCAGAACAGCTAGGGTTACGTAGAGAGACCGTGTGCCAAAAACAAAACAAAACAAAACAAAACAAAATTGACAGGTAGGTTTGGCCATAGGTTTCTGCATTGTTATAAGAAACATTCTTGCACTAAAAATTACTGATGGAAATGATACCTTTTAGAGGGAGCGTTATGATAGCTAATTAAAAATATGAAAATAGTTGACAGCGGTTCCACATTACTTTGAATATTTGGGGATTTTCGTGTTTAGTTCAGAATAGCACATTCAGCACTGCAAAACTGTTCCTGATCTACCCCTTCCAACTCTGGTGACGCCAAGTGCCACCATAGGTGATGGCTGAGACAATTTTCTTGTCCCATCACACTGACACTTAAAGTGCACTCTCTTTGTCACCAGTTGTTTAATGGTTATGCACTGATTGCTAGAAAAACAAGATGAGAACTTAAATTGCTTTCCCTGGCTCAAATCCTTGGGGAATAGGGACTAATTTTAGTGCATCTTTTTTTTTTTTTTCTAAAAGCAAAAAGCAGTGCCTATATGGTTTCATCTGCAATAATTCATGCCACCTTCCCTTCTTGCTAACATATGCTAGAATAGTACAATACTAAAGGTAATAATGATGATGTGCACTATTGGCTGGTAAACTGAATATTGGATGGTAAACTGAAGACTTTCTTTGGACAGAAATGAACGTATCTTCTTGGTTTATTGTGCTAAAACTGAGAAAAGATTGTAAAGGAAAGAATTCCTGTGTCCTAGCTGATATCTAGATTCACCCTCAAACCAAAGCCATATTACATTATAAGATGTTTAACTGTAGCTGGGCAAATTGATTGATGAATGTTGAATGACTCTTTTCCAGGACACTGACAACATTTCAGAGGAGAGGTTCTGTATTGGTGTGTGTGTGTGTGTGTGTGTGTGTGTGTGTTAGACTGGTTTTTAGACCGGTATGATGGTTCATATCTGTACTCTCAGCATTCTGGGAAGTCAAGACAGGAGGATTGCTGTGAATTCTAGATCAACCAACCTGGGATATAGAGTGAGACCTCTTTTCAAAACAACAACAAGAAAAAAAGGAGAAGAACCCTTTTATGTAAGCCTTAGAGAGGCCTTTAGAAACCAGGTAGAGGTGAAAAACTGAGCTAGGCAATACGCTCTATATGATCTGTACAAGCCATGTAATAGGTGAATGGAGTGGCAGAGCTGAAACCCAGGATTCTTTTTATTTTTTTTGAGAAAGGGTTTCACTATGTAGCTGGCCTTGAACTCCTGATTCTCCTGCTTGAACATCTTATATGCTGGATTACAGATATGTGCTACCATACCTTGCTCGTGCTATTATGGTTCTAAAGACAATAATGATAGAAATCTTCCATTAATTAGTATAGTATGGATTACTTTGAATTTGAGATCAGAGGAGAAAAAGTGAGTGGTATTAGAAATACATTTGGCTACATGAAATTATGTGCATTGGTAATCTGCTGATATTTATGCGTGCATTAAGATGAGTGAGAACAAATACACATGTTAATCATCTTGAGAGTTTTCTTAGCTCGGAGAAGCTACTGGGCTCCGGGGAGACTGATGGAGCTAAAATGTCATTGTCACAAGGGAGGTAACTATTGATTTCACTGACAAACCCTGTAATTATGGAACACAATGCTTAGTTACATTAATTAGAAGGGAGGGAGAGAGTGGAACTGGAGGCCCTGCTGCAAAAGAGAGAGAAGATACTGATCTTATGTAAGGTGTGGCAGGAGCTTGCAGGGAGTGGAGAGGCAGAAAAGAAGCTGAAAAGGAGATTGGAGGTTGCAAGCTGTTTTTAGATCTCCATGAAAATGGCTTAAAATGTACTACTGCCTTGGGTTGCATGTAGGGTCCATGAACTCACATGTGATATAAAAATTATTTATAGAGTGTCAAATGCTAAACAACTAAAATATTGTAACAGAAAATACCAGAACATCAAAATTCAAAGGTACCAAGAAATGACGAAAAGGGGAAGTTGGTGGGCAGTAACTCTCCTCCGCACCTTTGCCATCCACTTGCTTCAGAGGAGCATCCACTATGTCAGTGTTTTGTGTATACCTCCAGAAACAGTCCACTACCGTATGCATATATAAACATTGATGCAATTGTGTATATCTGTGTGCACTTCACAAGTTATAGGATGCTGCTCACAGTGTTCTTTAAATCTCTATTTGTTATCTTTTAACATGATGGCTTAGAAGACACTCATCAGCTCATACTGATCTGCTTCATGTCAAACATATGTTTTGCTTGTAAGTACTGCAATTTATTTAAGAAATCCCTTTTGAGGCTCATTTATTTTGTTCCCGTGGCATCTTGTTTACCTTCTTAGAGGTCAGTAAACAGGAAAATGTCAGTATCAGTGCGAAGATTGCAGACATTCTTTTTTTTTTATGAGCATGTCAGTTTATTTTCATTTTTATTCTAGTAAGCATACTTGTCTTCATATTTTCCCCAGACAATAAAAAAGACTGTATTTTGATGACACAAGAAAGAGCTGTATGAAAATCCAAGTGCAGTTCTCTTTTAAAGAGCTTATTTGACTGCCAAGCAGATTGGAACAGTGGTTTCTCGGTATTCTAAGTCCACTGAGGGAAGGGATCCAAGCACTGACAAATAGTAGAAGATCGTGATAAGATTTCACGGTCTGGCATCAAGAGACTTGCAGTGCAGTCTCAGTTTTATTGCTCGCTTACCTTGGTGAGTCACACCTAGAGAGGTGCAGGTCTTCCTTATGTGTTATGTAAGGGCAGAGATATCTAACTCAGAAAGCCGTTATGAAGACTGTGAGTTAAGAGAGTCACGTAATATGCTTGATGAATGTTAATAGTAAATATGACCCTAAAGAACAGAAACAAGAAGCCAGAATACTTAGAGTATCAATAACACACTCCTGAGTGTAGCCTCTAACCTGAAAAGTAAACAATGGGCTCCTACTGTGTTAGGTTGTTAGTGATCCAGACTGTAACACAGGGCAAGATAGCTCTTTTTGAAAAATGTTTCTGTAGTTGCACAATTAAAGCTTTCATCATGAATGGTAGGATAGCACATAGATGGTCTTTGTAAACAAATACCCCCTTTCCTTTTTAAAATATTATTTTTTATTTTTTTAACTTTTATTAATAACACTTTATTCACTTTGTATCCCCCCCATAGAGCCCTCGCTCCTCCCCTCCTAATCCCATCTTCCCTCCTCCTTCTTCACTCATGCAGCTCCCCAAGTGCACTGATAGGGGCGGTCCTCCTCTCCTTCCTTCTGATCTTAGTCTATCAGATCTCATCAGGAGTGGCTGCATTGTCATCCTCTGTGGCCTGGTATTTTTATTTAATGTGTATTGGTGTTTTTTTCTGCATGCATGTCTGGGTAAGGGTATCGGATCCTCTGGAACTAGAGTTAGAGACAGTTGTGAGCTGCCATGTGTGGGTGCTGGGAATTGAACCTGGGTCCTCTGGAAGAGCACCCAGTGCTCTCAACTGCTGAGCCATCTCTTCAGCCTTTATCTTTTTCCTTTTTATACTTCTCAATATTACAACTTACAGGCCAAGAATATAAACCTTATGAGCACGGGAGAGAGTTTCATTTTAAGGGAAGGAATTCTCTTTGTTTAGGCATGTCAATAAAGTTCAGAGGGTATCTTTTAGAAATTTTTGGCATTTGGCATTTCATTTTGAGGAGACATAGGACCAATACTAGAAAAGAAAATCAGTCAGGCCCCTAGAAGACAAGATAATGGAAGAATGAGGGGCACTAGAGTGTTGACAGATGTAAGATCCTCAGAGGGTCATCTATGTTTATATATGAATACATACATACATACACACACACACACACACACACACCTATATCACATACACTCAGTCAATTCTCTTTCTTTCTTGGACAATTCAGGCCTAAAGCCATTAGATGAGGCAGATCAAGAAAATCACTCACACTGGACAGTGGTGGGGGCAGGGGCAGTCAGTTAGACTGGAATGTCAGAGACCAAGCAGAGAAGGGTGTTTTGCTGCAGGTGCCTGCTAGGAGGAGTTAAGAATCAAGCTGGTCGATGAAGGCATCCGTGTGGAATAACAGTCTAGTAAGCACATTGACAAAGACAGCTCCATGGCCTGCATTCTCAGAGCCTGAGTGAGTCAAGGAGGGCATCTGTATGTGGAAGTGGTAATATGGAGAGTCAAAGCCTGAACAGACTGGGGAGGAAATCCGTGTAGGGGAGCAGTAGGTATACAGAATCAGAGGCTTCAAGCAGGAGATGGAAGATTAGTTCCTATATTAGTTTACCTACAGTTATCAAAACTTGTTATCTTTAAATAAGGCACATTTATTATCTCAGTGTGTGTGTGTGTGTGTGTGTGTGTGTGTGTAGAATCTATGTGCAGTTTACCAAAGCTTCTCTCGAAATTACACTCCGAAAATTGAACTGGGGAAGGTTCTCCCTCCAAGTGTGTTTCTTCAGGTGTCATTATTATTATTATTTAATTTCATCTAGAGCTATTGATGGAAGACCTCAGTTCCTCAATGGCTGTTTGCTAGAACTTTACATAAAGGTAGATAAGGGAAAGAGGAAAAAGGGAGGGAATGTAGAGAGGGAAGAAGAGGGAGAAGAAGAAAGAAGAGAAGAAGAGAGAGACCAACTAGACAAAGGTACATTGTCTTATAACCTAATTTTGATTTTTGCTGTATGCTATGATTGGAAGTGAGTTAATAGATTCAGTTCACACTTAAAAGAAGGTGATAGCACAAGTGGATGAATAGCAGGAAGCAGAGATCACTGGAGGCCATCTTTTTAAAATTAGTTCTTTGAGAGTTTTGTGCAATGTAGTTTGATCATATTTTTATTTATTTATTTGTTTTTAATTTTTTTATTTTTAAATAATTTTGTATATTCACTTGTATCCCAGCTGTAATATTTATATTTATATTCACCTCTTCCATAGCTCTTTCCTTATCCACCCACTTCCCTACCTTTAGAACGTCGTGTCCTCCTTTAAAACATCCTTCCAGAACAATTAGTTTTCTTGGATGGGTGATCTTCCATTGGAGCACTGTTGATTTACCAGGGGATACACTCTTAGAAAACCGTCTCTCTTCCAGCAGCAAACAATTGTCAATAAGACCACAGCTACGGATCTTTTACGTGCCTAACTTGCCCTCACCATGCTGGAATTTGGTCTGGATTGAACTTGGTAAGGTTTTGTGCATACTGTTATGAATGCTGTGAGATCATACGTGCAACTTGCCCTTGCTGTGTCCAAAAGACACGGTTTTCTTGTAGTCACCTACCACCTCTGGCTCTCACACTCTTTCTGCTTTTCTTCCACAATGATCCCTGAGCCTTGGGAGGGAAGATTCTATATAGATTTCCTTTAGGGATGAACATTGTTATAGTCTCCTGTACTCTGCAACTTGGGCCAGTTACAGGCCAAGGTGTCTACTCATCAGTGTCTACTGAAATAGAAATTTTTCTGATGAGCACTGAGAGATGAATTAGTTTATAGGTGTTATGATAAGTTATTAGGGGTCAGTTTAATATTATGTCAATTTAGTAGCAAAATAGTAGTATGTTCTCACATAGGGCCTATGACCTGTCCAGCCATAGTTGCTTGACCCACTAATGGTGCCAGGTGTATATTTTATCTTGTGGAGTAGGACTTAAATCCAATTCGAAGTTGAATTTCTAGTGGTTGGTTACTCCCACAATGATCATGCCACTATTTCATCAGTGGGTGTGTCCTGCCAGGTCAGCCATTAGTGTAGCTTGAAGGGTTCATAGCTGGATATAACTGATAATAACTTTTCTTCTCCAGTAGCTTGCATAGCACCTCAAGCACTACGATTGCTGACTCTAGGGATGAAGTTTCCAGGTCTGAAACACCTTAATTTCTCCATGTTCTGTGATTCAAGTATGTAGTATCTCCAGCGATAGGGTCATATTGTCAAGTTCTGGAATGTGACCAAGAGCATTGGCAATAGCAGGTAATGTTTGGGGATCACTCTGCTTCTTTTTCTTAAAGGCAAATACACATTTATATAATTAAAATAAAATTTATAAAACTATATTAATATGAACATGATGTATGTATGTGTTCTGATTAGCAAACAGATACATGCCTATTACTTTTTGTTTTATTTATCTGTTTATTTGTGACGGCATCTTGCAGTGTTGCTCAGGCTGGCCTTAAATTTCTCAGCTAATTTTATTCTCCTGCCTCAGTTTCCTGGGGAGCTGGGACCACAGGTGATTACCACTAGTTTCTATTAACGTATATGTTTTAAAAGCTAAAACAAAAGGGACAGTCTACTATCACCAGTACTGTTGACATCGCAGAGTATATAGTCATCCCATTTTTCATATATTTATTAATTTTTAGCCTACTTTAAATTATATTTTTTTTCTACCCAAAATAATGTCATTTCCTTTACAAAAAAGTTCTTTTTCCAGTCTTTTGATAAATAGTGCTAGTGTTCCTGAAATTGGTAATAAGGATCTCTGATCCATTTTAGGGAAAAGACGGCTTAATGAAATCTTTGGAAAACAAAAGTAAAGATGGATGGGAAGGAGGACAAGTGGACCTACATTGATAAACAGTGACTTCTGTTTACATGTTGCTGAATATAAGTCTAGACTCTATTCTTTCCCTCTGTAATCTACATTACACTGTGTTCTGTTCTTTGTAAAAAAAAAAAATGGAGAGACAGGGATGAGAGCATTAGTATCTTTGTTTTTTGGGGTTTTTTTTAGGTGGGGTTTCTCTGTGTAGCCTTGCCTGTCCTGGACTCACTTGGTAGACCAGGCTGGCCTCAAACTCACTGAAATCTTCCTGCCTCTGCCTCTCTGAGTGCTGGGATCACAGGTATGTGCCATTGAGCTCTGCACATTAGTATCCTTAAAAACAAAACAAAACAACAACAACAAAAAACCAACCACTCTTTTAACTTTGTTTATTTTGGGGAGCAGGGACTGTTTCTGGCATTAGTGTCTTTTTGAGACTGATCCCTGCTGTGTAGTTCAAGCTGGGCTCAAACACTTGATCTTCTTGTCTCAGCCTCCTAAGTGTTACCACCACACCTCGCATGCCATTGTGCTCTGTTCTTAATTTGATAGTTTTGCTGAGTTCAGTGTGTTGAACTGACTGTCTAGGGATGATAAGGCATTCTGGAAAAAAATTCAGGAATCCCAGTTTGGGGCACTAGAAAACACTAGTTTTCAGCTACTGAAAGTATAAGATGATGGTGAGGTCTAGAGTATTAGAATGCTAGATTCAAAAGTATCCAGTGGTTTTCCACCTTCCTAATGTTGTGACCCCTTAATCCAGGTCCTTATGTTGTGACTCCCAATCCTATTTTTTGTTGCTACAACACAACTGTAATTTTGTGAAGTCATGAATCATAACATAAATACCTGTTATGCAGCTGGAATATACAGGTGGTCTTAGTCCACCATGTATGTGAAAAGGTCCTTCAACCCCAAAGAGGTCTCAACCCACAGGTTAAGAACCACAGTTATTGACTCAATTCTCCCTCATTGTACAGATAGAGAAAATGAGCCTAGGGAAGTTAAATGAATCACTGTATGTTACACAGCCTCTGCAGTCAGAACCTTAACCAAAATGTGACTCTCCAGAGTTCTAGGCCACTGTTAAAGAAGACTTGTGAAACCCTTAATATTAATTAAGTAAATCTTGTAAAAATTCAGTGAAGTAGGTTAGCATTATTTATTCTGACTTTAGAGCCATTTACTGCAAAGTGATTAAATGTGTGTAAGCCGGAACTGATTCCACTATAATTAAATGTTTTTAATCACTCTCAAAAGAACAGACTATTAAGTAGGGTTATTATTTCAGGAATTAGCTTTCAGTTTCTAGTCCAACCAGTCTGAAGATCACTTCTCACCTGGTAGCATGGATTCCTTTTATATTAGGCAGAAAGCCTGTTTTTTTTTTTTTTTTTTTTTTTTTTTTTTTTTTGTAAGATTAAGCAAATACATTGTGTTTGATTAGCTGCATCTTAGGGCTCATACACCCTTCTCAGTAAATGAATGAATGTGGAAAAGGAAGTGCCTATCACCTGGAGACTTACATAAAGTAATATTGACCTACTGATATTCCTTCCAAATGAAGACTTTAGGCTGCAGTGCCCTTCTTTTTCTCCTTTCTTTCTTTCTTTCTTTCTTTCTTTCTTTCTTTCTTTCTTTCTTTCTTTCTTTCTTTCTTTCTTCTTCAACATTTTCTTGTGTGTGTGTGTGTGTGTGTGTGTGTGTGTGTGTAGGTCAAATGACAACTCATAGGAATGGGTTCTCTCCTTCTTCCATGTGAGTCCTAGGATGGAACCTAGGTCTTCAAGCTAAGGCAGCAAGCAGGCATCTTTAACCCACTGAGCCATCTCAGCAGCCACTTAAGTCCTGATTTCTTTAAAGATGTATTTATTTATTATTTATACAGCATTCTGTCTGCATGTGTGCCTGTGCTCCATAGGAAGGCAACAGATCTCACTATAGGTGGTAATGAGCCACCATGTGGTTGCTGGGAATTGAACTCAAGACCTTTGGAAGAACAGCCAGTGTTCTTAACCTCTGAGCCATCTTTCCAGTCTCTAGGCTCCAATTTCTTACCTGTCCACACTGCTACACAGAATAAGCAGGGGATACTTAAGAGATAGTTAAATATAATTTATTTTGTTGACTATTGTCTGAATATGGGCAAATAGTTTGCCAAAGCACTCTTTAATCAAAGTTTACTTAGAAGGCTTTTCAGTCAGTAAGGCAAAAAAGTTACAGTTTTTTGTTCATCTCTGCAGTGGTACAGGTGAGTTTTGAATTCAGAGTTTCTTGGCTGATATTCCTATTTTCTTTCCTTTTGCTTTTCATTGTTTCTGTGACATCTGCATTGCCATTCTACCAGAACATGTTCTATCTAGAAGTACTGCTGACACCAGAGTGATTTCCTGTCTCCATTAAAATGCCTAACCTCTCCCCGACATCCTGTATTTCTATCTCAGGAAGCAGGAGTAAATTGATTATAGACAAACCTGAAAAGATCCTTGCATAGCTACTGTATCTTAGAATAGCATGGTCACCCTTCCTAAGGTTAATGGCAGAATAATAGTTAAAATACCCTAAAGAATGGTCTTACCTACACAAGTGTTAGCTTTTCTCCTTGTAAAACGAAAAGCAAGATATTTGCATTATATGTATATATAATATATACATAAATTATTATTATTATTATTATTAGGTTATTATGCTAAAAAAAAGCGAAAACACTTTGAAAACTGAGATGTGGCATAAGTACCTTTAACTTTTTCCATGAAGCAATGTTTCTTTCTTTATGCTAGATGTTAATAATTAGCAAATGTAGTATGTGATTTTTGTAAGTGGGATTTGCATTTGGAAAGGAAACATACCAAACTATAGAGAAGAAAAGAATGGACAGAGGAACATCCAGGGCACCTCATAAATTACTCCAGATGTGGCACACTCAGCTCTGTAGATTCCATTTGTTTTAAGAGTAACAACAAAGCATGTTTTTAGAGGCCAAAGAACTAAGAACTTTGCTGGAATGTGAAAATCTGCCCACACAGTGGTAGTTCAAGCATCTAAGGTTTGATAAAGTTACTTTTGAAATCCTATTTAATACTAAAGCACTGTGATTTAAGGATTGCAATTGATTCATTTTGACAACGTACACTCCTGTTCATGTGCTTGTTCTTTGGACCATTAACAGCTACAGTATGCTATCAATTTCTTATTTGATTCACAAAATGAATCTGATTCACAAAATGAAGTGAGGTAAGTAACAAAAAGCAATTTTAATAACTTGGGGTTTCAAATTTAGGCTGAATATGAAGAAAGGCCATAATCTCTAGCCTTCAAATTGCTAAACTTCGTGAAATGAGTTTACTTATCATTCAGTGGTATTCAACAAAGGAGAAAGAAAAACTAGTCCCTTTTCCTCACTTCGTCGTTCATTTGGTCACATCTGAAGTCCAAAACAATTTCTCCAGTTAGCTGTCTGGTGTGTGTGTGTGTATATGTGTGTGTGTGTGTGTGTGTGTGTGTGTGTGTGTGTGTATGTAGTTGAGTGGTTGGCTGGCATGTGTGAAGCCATGAGTTTAATCCAGCCCCCCACTAACCAAAACCAATAAGAAGCCTTTATGTCTGTTTGCCAATGCTAAGGAAACAGGGTTATTACCTATACCCTACTCAGGAGCTCCTTATGGAGTCACCCACTCTTTCACATTTGTATTTGTTTGTATTTTACAAGAAAATCAGTGCACAACCAAAATCATACCTAAACCATGAAGGTACTCAATTCTAAATCTTATACATTATTTTAATCTTATACATTTTATACCTCCAAGGATTTAACACAGTGAATTGTCATCTCACATATTTGTATATGTGCACCTATTTGCACAGTGAATAAAAAGATATATCTTTGAGTTGTAGGTCAGGCAGAGGAGAATAGGGATCAAGTTATTCTAGACTTTGCATGAGAAAGAATGTAGCTCACTGGAGAAACAATGGGAAAGTTAGTTTATCTGAAATATAGACTGACTCTTTTGAGACTGCAGTAGGATGCAGATGAGAACAGGTTACCAAGTGTTTTACATTGCAGTGTGTTTGTACATTATTCTAAGAGCAGTGGGGGCAAGTAGGAGTGGGAAAACATTAGCAGCTGTGGTGGGCCTTTAAGTTAGGATGCAGTGTGGGGAACCTATTATATTTGAGAACCAGAGTTGTGGCTTCTGCTGTGAAATGGACAAGGAAAGAAGGGTTGGGAGCTTTCCCAGCTAGGAGCATAAAACTGTAGAGGTAAATTGGCCAGTTAAGGGGCCCTGTGGCAATTTTGTAGAGACGGTGGGTATCTGAACATCAAGTACAGGTGAAGATTTAGTTAGGACAGAATGAGTAGCAAGGGTCTTCACGCATGCCCCTCCCCAAGTCCACTGATAGGAGAGGTCCCCCTCGCCTTCCTTCTGATCTTAGTCTATCAGATCTCATCAGGAGTGGCTGCATTGTCATCTTCTGTGGCCTGGTAAGGCTGCTCTCCCCTCAGGGGGAGGTGATCAAAGAGCAGGCCAATCAGTTTATGTCAGAGACAGTCCCTCTTCCCATTACTATGTAACCCACTTGGACACTGAACTTTGGCTAGCTTTCTTAAACTAGTTTCTTTGAAAGAAATAACCCATGGAGCCAGCTTCGGATCCAGCCTGGTCTACAAAGCAAGTCTAGTACAGCCAAGACTACAGAGAAAAACTCTATCTCAGAAAGAAAGGAAGGAAGGAAGGAAGGAAGGAAGGAAGGGAGGGAGGGAGGGAGGGAGGGAGGGAGGGAGGGAGGAAGGAAGGAAGGAAGGAAGGGAGACAGAAAGGAAGGAAGGAAGGAAGGAAGGAAGGAAGGAAGGAAGGAAGGAAGGAAGAAAGAAAGAAAGAAAGAAAGAAAGAAAGAAAGAAAGAAAGAAAGAAAGAAAGAAAAGAGAAATA
Organism: Meriones unguiculatus; assembly: GCF_030254825.1. Taxonomy (NCBI): domain Eukaryota; kingdom Metazoa; phylum Chordata; class Mammalia; order Rodentia; family Muridae; genus Meriones; species Meriones unguiculatus. Next base: position 76,208,317 of record NC_083369.1, on the reverse strand, counting down.
GCTTGTGGGATGTCTGTGGTGGTGGTAGTGGTGGTGGTGGTGTGTGCAGTCTCTAAATTACATAACTGGGCAGGGAGGTGGGCGGTGAGTAACACGGACAAAACGTTGGGCAGGTCTAAACCTCGCAATGGTTATAACTTTGGCCCTAGCTTTGCAGCATAGGAGGGGCAGGGCTGCATTAATGGTTGTTCAGGAGAAGGTGATTGGCCCTGGGGAAACCCAAGGGGCGTGGCTGTGCGACGGTTGCTATTGGTTCCGCTGGCAAGTTGAGGGATGGCAGGGAACGGGGAGGAGCTCACAACGGGGGGGGCGGTTGCTTCCTCAAGAGCCCACTGAGGGAAGCAAGGGTAGGCACTGGAGCCTACACCCCTGTCGTCCCCAGCCCGGATCCAGGAAGCAGCCACCAGGAAGTCCACCGGGCCTGTAGGGGGCGAGGGCCACACGGGGCGTTGGCGGGCGGGAGCACGCACGCCTGCGTCGCCGTCTCAGATGTGGCGAGGACGCCTCCGTGTCGCGACCTGAGCCATTCAACAGCTGGCCTCGCCTGTAGCAGTCGCAGCGAGGCGATCGTGAGTGTTGACGGTTGACACTGCGGCGGTTGGAGGGAGGCGGCGGCGGCGGGAGCTGTGGTGGTTCCTCTATTCCAGCAGAGCCTAACGTGGAGGTACAGAGGCTGCCGAGACGCCCGGTAAATGGCCCCCGCTCGGTAATCGACCAGGGGGACAGCGTCCTTCGGCGGCCGAGTTGGTCGGCCGCCCTGGCCTACCTGAGGTGTGGGTGCCTTGCAGGCAGGGCCTCGCTGGACCCTGAGTTAGGACTGGGGAAGGGTTTTGACGACGACCTGGGTAGCCAGGCCTGCTCTATCTGGAGTCAGGTTTTCTAGAGATGCCTCTAGGCTTTCCCCCTTGGGTCCATTCGCTGCTCTCCCGGGTTTTGGGGCCGCACTAGGGGGCGCTGTGGCCACTGTTGCAGCTGAAGTCACTGGAAGCTTTTTCCTTAGAGTGCACCGAGGAAAAAGCCAAAGGATGTCCTTCTGGCAGGATGCAAAAGCCGAGGAGTCTGGTTCTCAACCTTGCTCCCCTTTACCAGTTAACCACTACCAAGGACTCGCTGCCTCTGGCTGCTGTTGACCACCAGGGCACTGCGCAGCTCCTAGCATGGATGGAATGAAAATGTTTCTAATTTAACCAAGAAAGCAGGGTCACCCTCAAAGCCTCTGGAATGCATAGTCTTGAGTTTAGGTAGATGGGCAGAAGTTTCAGGGAAGGAAGCAAGTTGGAAGACTCATGCCGTGGTTACTGCTGTCTCTGAGCATATTGGTCACTGGGACTAGTGCCTGTTTTATATTTATCACCTGCTTATTGTGATTTTATTTGAAGCGAGTCCCTACCTAAGCACTTTTGAAAGCCACTAGCTCTAAACTTGTGTGGAATAGAACCCTGGATTCCAGCATGGGGACCACCTGGGCCTTTTATTTGCCACAGGGTCTCAAAGATGGTGCCACATTTTGCATGACGTACTACCTGTCTCAGATCTAACTTTGAGACCTCGTACCGTTGAAATAATTAAGGATGTGCAGTATATTTGATAAGGATGACTTTTCATTTGTGAATGTAGTTGGGATCGCTCAAAATTAATTTTTAATTTTTAATTAATTAATTAATTATTTTTTTAGCACGTAAGATTCTAGCAGCCATATTTTTCTATGCTCCTTTTTATTTCTGTGTGTGGAGTATGCCCTTTCAAAAAGATGGGGTAACTTTCGTGAAAGTATTTTTTTTTTTTACTTCAGTTCTTGTAAAGCACACAGAAAAGTAGAAAAAGCCTCCAGGCATCAGTGCCCAGGGAATGCTAGCTGCTACAAGCATAAGAGGATGGATGGGGCCTACTTGAAGAAGAATCATAAGGTAGAGGGTAGGACACACAGAAATCATTTTCTGCAGTTGGGGGATCCAAGATTTTCTATTTATTCTTAACCAGAGATCAAACAGTGTAGCCCACTTGACTATTTTTAGTATCATACGGTCAGGTAAAGTATAACCTTTTACATGCCACATGTATCATCTCCTATATCAGAAGAAATGGTGAGGCTTGGAGCTTAGAGAATGTGGATTTGAAGATCAGGCAATACAAAATGGTGGTGATGGAGAGAGGGGGAGAGAGAGAGAGACTGAGATTGAAGAAGCTCTCTACTTTTATTTTCCTAGCATGCACCCCTGCCTTTGCCAGAGGAAGAAACCTTTGTTTTTCATGATGGAAAAGCAATATTATTTTAATTACAATTATAGAATCCTTCTAAAGAAATGATATTTCTATTAATCCTTTGAGAATGTCATACATGCATACAAAGTATTTTAATCATATTTACCCTTATTTTTCCCCTTAATTCTTCTCAGAGCACATCCCCCCACATCATGTCCTCTTTTAAAAAAAATAACCCATCTAGTCCAGTTTGTGCTGCCTGTATGTTCATGGATAGGGGCGGCTATATGCCGCCATCCATTGCAGCATGGTAGAGTGTTAAAGAAAACTGACTCTCTTCCTCTGTCAGAAGCCATTAACTATCAGTAGCTGAGAGAAGAGGGTTTTTTTTTTTTTTTTTTTAGACAGGGTTTCTCTGTGTAGCCTTGGCTGTCCTGGACTCGCTTTGTAGACCATGCTATCCTCGAACTTAGAGATACACTTGCCTCTGCCTCTTAAGTGCTATGAATTTTGTTAGAGGTAGTAGTTTAAAAATCCTGATTCAGCTGGCTGTGGTGGCACATGCCTGTAATTTCGGAACTCTGGGAGGCAGAGGCAGGAGATCACTGTGAGGCCAGCGTGTTCTACAAAATGAGTCCAGGACAGCCAGGGCTACACAGAGAAACCCTGTCTCAGAAAACCAAAACAAACAAACAAACAAATAAATGAAATAAAGGTAAAAAGAATTCAGCCAGGCATGGTGGAGGGAGGCAGAGGCAGGCGGTTGTTGTGAGTTCAATTCCAGTCTGTCTCCTAAGCGAGTCCAGGACAGGCAAAGCTGCACAGGGAAATGCTGTCCTTGAAAAACAAAACCCAAAACCAAACCAATTCTGATTCAGTGTTCATTGAGAGCTAAAAATTTGTTGTTGTTGTTTTCAGTATACCCCTGGCCTTCTAAGAAGCTTAAAAGCTCAGCTGCAGGTAGAGGCACGCTAATACCTGGGTCACAGTTGGAGCAAACATGGACTGCATGGAATCCAGGGGGTATTTCTCAGAAGGGGCAATATAAGGACTGGGACACATAAAGGAAGAAGAGTGAAAACTGAATACCCATAATATTAATAAGGGCTTATATTAATTGAATGCTTACTTGGGGCTAAGTACTTTATCATACAATCACTTCATGTGATTCTTCAGAAATCATACACACACACACACACACACACACACACACACACACAAGAAAAGACTGGGCATGGTGGCTCATGCCTGTTATTCTGGCACTCAGGTAGAGAATCAGTAGGATTAAGGACCTCCTTGGCTAGATAGTTAGAAGCTAGCCTGAGCTACATGAAACCCTGTCTTATACACACATAAAAGGCAAGAGGAAAATCCTTGCAATATTGGTGCTAGTCACTATTAGGGGTTGAGTATCTCAAATCCACAAATCAGAAATCTAAGATACCCCAAAATCTGAAACTTTTTGAATATTGTCATGATGACACAAATCAAAAAGTCCACATATGCTGTAAAATGAAGCTGCATTGAAGATATTGTATAACATTACCTTGCATAAAACATGCATGTGAAACACAAATAAGCCCTGTGTTTCTTCTTGGGTCTTACCCTCAAGATATATCCTTATATAGAGACACTTACGATCTCAAACATTTTGGATAAAGATCTACATGGATCTTCTACAGTTCAAAGAGGGAACAGACCCAGAAAAACCCTTTAGCTACTTTCCATTTAAACCCAGGAATACTTGAGCTTGAAGGCAGTTTTGTTGTTGATTTTTTTTTCTGTCACAATAAAGGGTTCATGAAAACTTTGACATGTGGATAAGATTTGTATGAGGGGATTATTTGCTGAGGGGGTCTACATCCTTTAAAGACCTCAAGGAAATGAGCTTAGAGGTATGATACACATTAGGGCTGTTGAGGTGGGGCGGGTCTTTTTTTTTTTTAAGGGCCTTGAGGGGAATGTGTGAGTTGCTATGGTAATAAATGGAGGATCCTGAGAAATTGTTTATCTTGTGTGTGGACATGTGTGCATGTCACCATAAATGTGTGGAGCCCAGAAAACCACCTCAGTTATTTCCTCACCTCCACCTTCTTTGAGATAGGGTCTTTTTGCTGTTTTAAACCTGGGCATGCCAGACTAGCTAGCCTGGGAGCTTCGGGGGATCATCTGACTACAGGGACACTGGAATTACTGATATGTGCTGCCACACCTGGCTTTATGTAGGTTCTGGAGATCTGAACTCAGGTCCTCACACTTGCCTGACAGATGGCTTTACCCACACACTGAGCCTTCTCTTTGGCCTGGCATGTTGAGAATCTTTGAGCAAGAAAGAATATGACAAAAGTAAAGTCATTTATCTGGTGTGACTTACCTGGGTCCTTGAGCCTATGTCTCCTCCTTTTTTGAGGATCTTGTTCAGGTATGAATGTACTTAATTACTGGTTTTGATATTCCTCAATCATTAGGGAATGCCAAAAACACGCAATTGAGTAGATTCTTGGGTCTGGTGGCCCAGAAGAGGAAGCTAGGAACCTTGAAAGCCAACTCTAGCCTATGTGACTTGATTTTTGAGACAGGGTATTGAATTCACAGACATCTGCCTCTGCCTTTACGTGTTGGGATTAAGGGTGTGAGCTACCATGCCTAGCAGCATATACTACTTGAAAAAGCAATTGAATTTGGGGGGAAGGTCAGCATTGGAAAGATGAAGATCTCAGTAAAAACCAATATCTTTAGCTTATCTTGAAATTCTAGAAGGTTGTGGGTTGTTTCACCCACACAAGACTGAACTTTGCAGAATGGACTCCTTTAGTTGGGGGAGCTGAGTACAGTTTCTCTTGTCCAGTCTGTGTGCCTCATTTTTGGTGGCCCTGTAGTCCATAGACTTTCACCCATGGGGGGCGGGGAACACCTAGAAGATTCCAATTCTAGGTTCTCTTTTTGTGTTACTGTGTGATCAGGAAAATGTTGGCTCACCTCCCACAGCACTGTATATGTGAAATGAACATAATCCTGGCATGTAGGGATGCTGCAGATATCACTGTGGAAGAGCTGCCTGCCAGGGACTGAGCGTCATCCATGAGCAACTGCTCTCCTCAGGCCTGGGACTGAAAGCCTGTTATATTATGACACATTTTGTTGAATCTTTATTCTTTTCTTAGAGTCCATTTTTTTTTTCTGTCGCATGCTGAATGAATATTGGATCTTGGTCAAAATATTAAAAAAAAACAGTTCAGGGTAAAAACAGAAGAAAAACAATTAAAATAGCATGCTAGTTTAGAGGGAGGAAAGGGAAAGGGGAATGATGTAATTATAATATCAAAAAACAAATTTAAAGAATAGAATGCTAAAAATTATGATCCTAGAAATCCCTGAAAGCATTTAAATCTTTTGTGTGTGTGTATGTATATGATGATATTTACACATTCATGTGTGTGAGAGGAGAGTATGCATGCCACATCACACGTGTGGCAGTCAGAAGACAACCGCAGGTATCAGTCCTCAGCTTTTACCTTTACTACTACTGCTGCTGCTGCTACTACTACTATTATTTTTTGTTTTTGTTTTTTGAGACAGGGTTTCTCTCTGTAGCCTTGGATATCCTGGATTCGCTTCTACCTTGTTTTAAGACAGTTTCATGTTATTTACTATTGTATTTGTCAGACTGGCTGGTCCTTGAGCTTTTGAGTAGTCTCTTGCCTCTATCGCCCATCTCACTGTAGGAGTACCAGGCTTATACACACATGGTACTATGTCCAGGTACACATGGGTTATGGGGATCTGAACGCACATTATCACACTTGTGTGATTGCTTCTTATGTGCCTTACCCACTGAACCATCTTCCTATTCCTGAAAGCACTCCATGTTCTAGGTAGTTACAAGCCACTTCTCTGTTGGCATTGGATAACATGGTACAAGTCTGTGTAGGAACTGCAGGGCATTTAGTATTAGTTGGACCTCCACTTACCAAATAGTGAGGATGTGCCTTTTTAGGGCAATTGTTATGATAACTAAAATTGTTCTTAATGCATATACCATTGCTCTTGATATGCCTACATTTAAAACCTACAAAGCATATTCTCAAGAAGTGTAACATTCGTTTCATGGGAACAGATATTAATAGTATCATTGCTAGTCTGCTGTGCAAAGTGTTCTAGTCCTCTTATGGCATTTTCTGCATCAAATGCCACTTACCTGTCCTGATTTATGTCTCCTTTTAGACTCAGTTCTTCGAGGGTAAACTCATTACATCACATCACTGCAGCCCCCAATGTGTCTAATGGAATAGGTGATTTGCAGGTACACCTGAATTATTCTCAGTGTTCATTAGTGTTAATAGCTCTAGTCTAAAAGAGCATGCTAGCCTACATTACCATTGCACTATTGGCCTTGAAATGCTGTTTAGGAATAGCATCTCTGAGGAGGAGACAACATTTGAGTCAAATCTCAAAAGCAAAGGAGGTAGGCAAAAACTGTAAGCATTGTGCCTAATGCACCTGTGTCCAGTAAAGAAGACAATGGGACTGGGGTGGAGAAGAAGTTCAGGAGGGACAAGGAGGTGATATGCATTGAAAGAAGCAGGCAGAAACCATATTTCAAAAGTGAGAAACTTTGGTTCCCTTTAAAGCATGGTTGGAAGCCACTGGAGGGTTTAAGTCAGGCATGGTGGCACATACCTGTAATTCCAGCCCTCAAGAGGCATTACTGTGGATATGAGGATTGCTGTGAGTCTGAGGCCAGCCTGGGTTAAATTATGAATTTTAGGCCAGCCTGGGCTATGGTGTGCATGCCTATCTTGAAAAAAATATGCAAAATTTTCTTTTAAATCACATTGGCACTTATCTAGGGTAAGGAAGGAAGAAGAAAAAGCTAGTTAAGGAAGCTTCTAAAGTGATTCAAGTTAGGGTGATGGAGGATTAGACCTAGGAGGTAGCAACAAAGGGTGAATGGGTTTGGAATATGTAATTAGAGGTGAAGGGATTGAAATGGAGAGGGACGGAGGGCTAACTCCTAGGTTCAGCCTGATCTCCCGGGTGGAGGTGCCTATACTTAGGGAAATGAAAATTACTGGGTGGGAAGGAGCTAGTGTGAAGTGGAGGGCAGGTTTAGGAGGTGGGAATTAAGAGTTCAAAAGCACTTGTTTGGCCAAGATGAGAAGATAAAATTCCACTGGAGGTAATGAATAGTTAGTTGGATATGAATCTCAGGTTGGCAGAGCTTCAGCTCACATAAAATTAAATGCAAATTAAAGGTGCTTCAGGGTTCCAAAATATACTAGTATAGGCATCATACCTAAAATGATAATGATCCAGTGTGAGCAGGGCTGCAAAGGAATCAGGAATGGATTTTGCTGATGGCCTGATTCTTTGGCTTAATGTTCCAGGAAACCAATTTAACAATAGGTAATGCGCTGTATATGATTATTCCTGACCTTTGACATAGTGTATTTTGAAGAAATAATTTTTAAAGGCTCTATACAGAGCTTTTCACGCTAAGTGTTCATTCTTACAATAATAGTCTAGAGTAACACTCTTAAAGGGGGTAGTGAGATCTTTCAGGAGAGAAAAAAATGGAGCCAGCCATGATGGTTCTGGCCTGTAATTCCAATAGTTATGAGAGTGAGGCAGGAGGATGGTGAGCTCAAAGCCAGGCTGGGCTGCATAGTGAATTCCAGGATAACCAGGGCTACATAGGGATACATACTCTATCAGGGGGAAAAAAATACACACAGACACACACACCAATCCCTGATGACAAGGAATAGCTAACCATTCTAGTTTCATTCTGTTGCTGTGATAAAACACTATGACAGAAAACAACTTATGGGAAAAAAGGATTTATTTGGCCTATATGTCCAGGTCACAATCTATTATTAAGAAAAATTAAGGCAGGAACTGGAAACAGAAACCATAAAGGAATAATGCTTCCTAATTCACTCATAAGCTCCTGCTTTTATATATAACCCAACACCTGTTGCCTAGACATGGTGCTGCCTGCAATGGGCTGGGCCCTCCTGCATCAATTAATAATTAAGACAAGCCCTCATAGACACACCCATAAGTTAGTATAATCTAGGCAATTCTTCAGTTGAGGCTCAAGTGACTCTAGGTTATATCAAGTTGACAGTCAAAGATAACTAGGACACTGACCAAAGCTATAGTAACCCCCATATAGAATCTCTCTATAAGTTTTACACATTACTTTCTGGAATTGTTAACAGAGCAGGTGCAAATCTTGGAGAGTGTTGATGTGTAGGTACAACCTTACAAGCTGTCCATGGTAAACATGATAAACAGTTGTGTTGTTTATTTGTAAATAACATCATTCACTTTTGACTTTCTGTACCTGTTTCTCTCTGACAGTGTCCCCTTCTTAGGATGCCACAGAACAATGCTCACCATGAAGAATTCCCATGAACCGTGGTCTTTGTGATATTGTCTTCTTTGACACATTTTCTGCATAAGGTATTGGGTAATATATCCTATCCCTTGATACTTGGATTTAATAAGTTCACCTTGGGGTTTTGGAAAGGTCGGGATACAGTCTCTCAGAAACCCAGGAGTACACTCTCATGTAAAAGTGGCTTTTCCCCTGTAGATGGCGACTGGTAGACAGGAATTTTGCTGGTAATTTTCAGACTGAAGCTAGAAGCTATAGAACATGCTAATGTGATAATAATTTCCCAAGAATAATACTCAAATTATTCAAAGAGTGAAGCAAGAGTCTAATACTCAGCCACATTCCTTTAAATCCTCCATGGCTTTTTTTTTTTCATGTGAAAGAGACAGAGACAGAGAAAGAAAGTAAGTCTGCAGAGTCATGGTGAATTAATCCAAAGTAGCAGCTTTCTTAGCTGGAGGTGTTTGGAAAAGGTGTTTCCCAATAAAGTGCTAAAGAAGGGGAAAAGCAACTAAAGGACTTGTCAGACAGGTCTGCTGGCTTATATGAGCGAATAGTTTTTAACTAGCTTCCTCCTTTGCTCTCTTGGGTTCACGCTTCTAACAGTAGCATGCCGAGCCATGGAAACACAACATTTATTTGTTTTTGTTTGATTATTTGTTTATTTACTTATTTATTGGTTATTTTTTGAGACATGGTGTCATATATCCCAGGCTGACTGCAAATGGCCTCAGATTTCCTATGTATTGAAGAATGGCCTTAAACTTCTCGACCTCCTGTCTTCATCTGCATGCCTGGTTTATGTGGTACTAGGGATGGGACCCAGGGCTTTGTACATAGGGAAACAGAAAATTAATTTGTACTGAGGCAAATTAACAGATCTGTTTTTCTCCCATCCTGGGTTCCCTCCTTTCCTATCCCCTCTTATTCCAATTTGTTTGTGTTTGTGTTTTGGTTTAGAGACAGAATCTTGCTTTATAGCCTATGCTGGCCTTGAACTAGAGTTTTTTCTGTGTCTACTTCCAGATCACTGAGATTACGCGGTGTGTGCTACTATGCCTGGTCAGTTTTCTTTGTTCAAAGGTTTTAATTTCCCATACTGAAGTCTGCCTTGCAGCTGAGTCTGAATAGTGGTAGAAGAGGTTCTCTCTTAATATTTCATTATTGCAAATCTGTCATTCCTAGATGGCTTCGGGGTCTCTAAAATCCTCATATTTTCTTTCCAGAAAGGCTCAGTTTCTTATGAGTTCTTTCAAACCATCAGAATCTGGGAATTCCACAGAAGGCTATTATTGCAAAACTGAGTGCTGCTTAGATTAATGATGTGATTTTGATATCATTCAAAGATCAGACCATATAGTAGTCAACCTCAGTTTGTGTGTGTGTGTGTGAGAGAGAGAGAGAGAGAGAGAGAGAGAGAGAGAGAGAGAGAGAGAGAGAAAAAGTAGCAGCAGAGATTTATTTTCGTATTTTACTGCACCAAATAGGGAAAACATTAATATGCCAGTCTGCAGGTTTCCAAGCAGCTGCTCATGTTACCTGACAATATAACAACTCTCAGTAAAGTGTATCAAACCTCATAGTTACAAATGTAGCAAACATGCCAATTTCTAGACTAATCCACTATGTTGGCTGACCATTTACCACCATAATTCTTCCTGATTTCCAGTGGCCCAATGAGCTTAATGGATTACTCTCCTTATATCTTTCTAATGGGTCTCTCTCTGGCCTTGTTCAGCCCCTACATTCACATTCAGCTAAGACTCTAAAGACTCAAACTGACCCCTGTCCATATCTCCAGAGATCTCTACTCCCTAAACTCTGATCATTTCCTCCTCATTCACAGACTGATCAACTCTGCTTATATCTCCAAGTCCTGTGGACTAAAGACTGTCCCCTGACCACTGGAGAAACCACAGGATACATATAGTTCATTCTTACCCTCAGTACTTACTATCCTCTGGTGCTTATCCAGTGTTTGACACAATTCATTCCTATTATCCTATTTTATGATTTTTCTTTGTGGAAAATCTAGTAGCTTTGCTCCATCTTGGCTGAAACAAGCATTTCTCTATCTCGTACAAAGATAGACACAGAAGATACTGTGTCTAGAAGCAGAGATGAAGATCTGTGATTGGGTTGAAAACAATGATAACAAGGAAGGATAGGTCTATAAATTTACTCAAGAGTTTGATGGATTTTTTGATATATGTATGTATGTATGTACGTACTTATTTATTTATATTTTTAGTATCTTTTTAATTTTTTTATTAACAACCCTTTATTCACTTTGTATCCCCCTGTAAACCCCTCCCTCCTCCCTTCCCAGTCCCACTCTCCCTCCCCCTTCTCCACGCATGCCCCTGCCCAAGTCAGCTGATAAGGGAGGTCTTCCTTTCATTCCTTCTGATCCTAGGCTATCAGATCTCATCAGGAGTGGCTGCATTGTCTTCCTCTGTGGCCTGGTAAGACTGCTCCCCCCTCAGGGGGAGGTGATCAAAGAGCAGGCCAATCAGTTCATGTCAGAGACAGTCCCTGTTCACCTTACTAGGGAACCCACTTGGACACTGAACTGTCATGGGCTACGTCTGTGCAGGGGTTCTAGGTTATCTCCATCAATGGTCCTTGGTTGGAGTATCAGAAAAGACCGCTGTGCCCAGATTTTTTGGTTCTGTTGCTCTCCTTGTGGAACTCCTGTCTTCTCCAGGACTTATTATTTCCCACTTGTTTCATAAGATTCCCTGCATTCTGCCCAAAGATTGGCCATAAGTCTCAGCATCTGCTTTGATACCCTTCAGGGTAGAGCCTTTCAGAGCCCCTCTGTGGCAGGCTCTTGTCCTGTTCCCTGTTTTCTCCTTCTTCTGATGTCCATCCTCTTTTCCTTTCTGAATGGGGATTGAGGATTAAGCATTTTAGCCAGAGTCCTCCTTCTTGATTAGTTTCTTTAGGTGTACAGATTTTAGTAGGTTTATCCTATATTTTATGTCTAATATCCACTTATGAGTGAGTATATGCTGTGTTTGTCTTTTTGCTTCTGGGATACCTCACTGAGGATGATCTTTTCCAGTTCCTACCTGCAAATTTCATGATTTCCTTGTTTTTTTTTTTTTATTGCTGGGTAATATTCCATTTTATAGATGTACCATAATTTCTGTATCCATTCCTCAGTTGAGGGGCATCTGGTTGTTTCCAACTTCTGGCTATTACAACTAAAGCTGCTACAAACATGGTTGAACAAATGTCCTTGTTGTATACTTGATCATCTTTTGGATATATGCCTAGGAGTGGTATAGCTGGATCTTGAGGAAGCGCTATTCCTAATTGTCTGAGAAACACCAGATTGATTTCCAGAGTGGTTGTACAAGTTTACATTCCCACCATCAGTAAATGAGGGTTCCCCTTTCTCCACAACCTCTCCCGCATGTGTTGTCACTTGAGCTTTTGATCTTGGCTATTCTGATGGGTGGAAAATGAAATCTCAGTGTCATTTTGATTTGCATTTCCCTGATGACTAAGGATGTTGAACATTTCTTTAAGTGTTTTTCAGCCATTCGATATTCCTCTATTGAGAATTCACTGTTTAGCTCTGTTCCCCATTTTTTAATTGGAGTGCTTCATTTGTTGCTTTTTAACTTCTTGAGTTCTTTATATATACTGGATATTAGCCCTCTGTCAGATATAGGGTTGGTGAAGATCCCTTCCCAATTAGCCCTCTGTCAGATATAGGGTTTTTCCCAATCTGGAGGCTGTCGTTTTGTTTTGATGACAGTGTCCTATGCTTTACAGAAGCTTTTCAGTTTCATGAGGTCCCATTTATTGACTGTTGATCTTAGAGCCCGTGCTGTTGGTGTTCTGTTCAGGAAGCTGTCTCCTGTGCCAATGAGTTCAAGGCTCTTCCCCACTTTTTCTTCTAAGTGGTTTAGTTTGTCTGGTTTTATGTTGAGGTCTTTGGTCCACTTGGACTTTAGTTTTGTGCAGGGTGATAATGTATGGCTCTATTTGCATTTTTGTACATGTAGACCTCCAGTTAGACCAGCACCATTTGTTGAAGATGCTGTCTTTTTTTGCACTGAATGGTTTTGGCAACTTTGTCAAATAGCCTCAGTTTTTGAAATGATGTTTAGTTTAATGTTTCTAGGTACATGAGCATCTTGACTGAAAAGCTGTGGAATGTTTCTATTTGATCAAGATTTACTGTCAGAAGATTGGAGGTTGGCTAGGTCGGTTTGACCCAAATAAATGTTGGCTGCCTTGTGGACTTCCATAACGTGTTGGTATAATTTTATATGTCTTAGATGCTTTCAAATGACAACTTTAAGGTTCAAAAGCCTGGAGAAGAAAGAAAGGCAACAAAAAATTACTTTAAGAGAGGATCTAAGTTGTGTAAATTGTTCCTTTTTTTCCCTGCTGTTGCTTTTCTCGTGTATTTCATTCAAATTTCCTTGCTGATATTCTTATTGGAAATGATTGAGAGTGAGAAAAAAACAAGTGCCCGTTGATGGATGCTTTTTCTATGACACAAGTGCTTTCAATCTTTCAAAGCCAATTAAAAAATAATCCTTGAAGTGGCCAATTAATTTCTTTACTCTGTCCTGAAATTAGAGAAAGTATCGTAGTGAAATTGAATGTTGACCCTACAGAATTTATTGAGTTGGCCTTGCAATTTAAAAACCTTTTTAAGGCTGTGAACATCTCTTATCTGTTTCCTTATCCCTAAGCTCTTACTCTGCTGTTATTTAGGCAGCTTTGCAACAAGCAGGAAAGAGCAAATGATGGAAGATCATATGCCTTGATGAGTAGAGAAAACAGCCTTGTTTCCTTGGAATCTCTCAGAAACATTTTGGCGTTGGAAGCATATTGTGTGAAATATTCTAATAAAGCTCTGGATACAAGATCCTGGTAACACCAGGTGGTGGTGGCATACACCTTTAATCCAAGGACTTGGGAGGCAGAGGCAGAAGGATCTCTGTAAGTTTGAGGCCAGCCTAGTCTATATTAGCGAATTCTAGGACAGCTAGAACTACATTGTGAAGCCCTGTCTCAAAAAATAAAACAAACAAACAACAAGAAAAGGATACTGGTAGAAAGCATGCTGTGTTAGCATTGTTGAGCAATCAGAAGGTTTTTTTTATTTTAATAAAATCATTTAATTCTAATTAGCTCACAAATGAAAGCATTGTACAGCTGGTTTAAGTTACTGCCCTGACTTCGCTCAATGATGGATTATGACTGGGAAGTGTCAGCACACAAACCTTTTCCTCTACAAGTTGTTTTGGTTAGTGATTTATCATAGCAACAGAAAAGCAAACTAAAACAGATATTAGTATCAGGAGTTGTATTGTACTCGTTACGAACCTGACCATATGGTATTTTATGCCTTCAGACTATTTTGTTAGAGTATTGAGGAGGATTTGGGCACTTTAAACTGAAAGAAATATTGAGTTCTTTAAGCTTAATGGGTTGCTTTAGTGGGAGCTTGGAATATAGAGACGTGCAGACAATGGAGGCTTGGATTGTGGGGTTTCAGAAGGAAGAAAGACTATTGAGGCCATTTGTGTGATACTTTGGCTTAAGAATCTGTGATTGTTGGTCAGCTGAGGCTGAGGAGTCAGCTGTAACCAACAAGAGAACAGCATCTCTAAGGGGAAACTTTATGTTCCACTGAGACAATGGATGTTAGTCAGCTGCTGTTGGAGAATCAGTTATGATTAATAAGAGATCAGCATAACTTCAGGTGAAATCTTCTGGGAAGTATTTTCTCACACTCAGAACACAAAAACTGTGAATCAGGGGAGCCATGTTGGCATGTTAGCCTGGCAGTTGAACTCGTCATTGTGTGGTTCTGGTTTGAAGGCATGAATGGGCCATGGAGAGCAGTGGAGGCTTGGTGCCTTGTGGCAGGTTTGGAGTTACTCCAGAAAGGTTCTGAGAGGCCACTGATGAAGGGGAAACCTCAGAGGCAGAGGAGATTCCAGGATTTTAGAGATTCCAGGATTGCAGGGGTTCTACCAAGGACAGTGGAAAGTGTGAAGTGGAGCCTGTCTAAGCCTATGAGTCAAGGTGTGTGTTCTGCAGACAGCAGAGCTGAAGTGGAGTTACCTAAGCCCTTTGAAGCCCAGATGGTGGCATCCCAGATGTCAGATGTTGAGCTATACTGTGGCTTATGCTATTGCACCCATGCAGTGGTTCTTCCTTTTTGGAATAAGTTTTTAACTTATCTTTAATTTTACGAGAGCACACAGAAGAGAGACCTTGAACTTTTTAAAAAAAGATTTTATTTATTTTATGTATATGAATGTACTATCTGCATGTACACCTGCATACCAGAAGAGGGCATCAGATCACATTATAAATGGTTGTGAGCCACCATGTGGTTGCGGGGAATTGAACTTAGGACCTCTGGAAAAGCAGCCAGTGCTCTTAACTGCTGAGCCATCTCTCCAGCCCTGACCTTGAACTTTTAAAGCATTGGGATTTTTAAAGATTAGGGGACTTTTAAAGTTGTACTGTATTTTATGTTATGATATTAACATGAGATCTTGGAGACAAACAAGAAGGAACTGTTATGGTCTAACAGTAATGTGTTTATGTGTCAAACTGAACAAAGAGTAGAGTATCCTGAGTAATTTTGATTGTCAGATCATCATAACCTAGAGTCACCCGGAAAGACAGAACCTCCATTAAAGAATTACCTTGATTAGACAGGTCTGTGCATTTGTCTCTAGGGCATTGTCTTGATTCCCAATTAATGTAGAAGGGCCAAGACCTCTGTGCATGGTACCATTCCTGGGCTATGTAAACAAAACAAAACAAACAAACAAACAGAAAACCTAGCAGAGTATAAGCAAATGAGCAAGCCAGTAAGCACCATTATCCCATGGTTTCTGCTTGAGTTCTTGGTGGAGTTTCTGCCCTGACTTCCCTCAATGATGCACTATGACCTGGAAGTGTAAGCCAAATAAACCCTTTCCGTGTGGTTATATTTTTATCATAACAGCAAAAAAGCAAATTAGAGCAATGAGAATAGTTCGAAAATTTTAAAGTTTGAACTTTTGATAATTTACAGAGACCCTAACTACAGTGTTCTTTGCATGAGTACTTAGTTTATACTATAACCTTTTTTGAGTAAATTGGTTTATGAATATGACAATGAATGATGAAAATAGTTTAATTCTACTGTTACTGTCAATTGAAGCAAGGCTTCTTTTTTGTTCAACAAATTTATTTTTAAATTTAATTTTAATATTCCCTCCCAATTTCATGTGTTTTTTATAAATTACCTAAGCAACTGAGTCTACCTTGTGCTTTCAGTATGTGCATGAGTTTAGGAGCATCTTTTGGATCATGAGTAACCTCTCAGGAGCTACATCTCTTAAGAAAACTGACTACCATCTCCTAGCAACTATCAACTGCTATTGGCTCCTTAGTAATGGAGTTAATGTTAAATTACTGACAACCTCCCCACTCCATGCTGGGATTTTGTTCGGCTTGGTCTTGTGCAAGTTTTTTGTGTGCTATCACAATGGCTGTGAGTTCATGTGTGCAATAAAACTGCAACGTACAGAAAATATTGTTTCACTGCAGACATCCACTACATCTAGCTTTTGGAGTCTTTCCACTTCCCTTCTATGGTTATTCCTGAGCCTTGGGAGAAGGGAGTATGATATAGATACACCATTTAGAGCTGAACCAGTTTCTTCTCTGTGTGTTAACTATTTGTAAGTCTCTTCATTAATCCCCATCCATTGCAAAAAGAAGCTTTTCTGATGAGGGTTGAGAGATGCACTATATCTGTGGGTATAAACATAAGAACTTAGGCAGTTTATTTTATGGTTATTTAGCAAACAGTAGTAATTCTCCCCCAAGGACTATGATCTACCCAGCTACAGTTTCTTAGTCCAGTTAACACTACCAAGAATGGATTTCATCTTACTGAGCCAATCTTAAATGCAATTGGGAAGCAGTAGAATAATTTTAGAATATTCAGAAGCAGGACCCGCTTAAACACAGAATTGGAAGGCAAATTTGGCTTTTAGAGTCCGTTTTAAACCATAGACAACTAACTTGATCTCAGACTTGTTTTGGTATCTGTATTTTGGTTAATATATAACCAACTCTTTCTCATATATGTGTGTATATGTATATGTTATACTTAGTTATGCTTATTTGATTTAAACAAGGTTAAAATAGAGATAATCAAATTTGGCCTGATGGCCTTTGATTTCAACACTTGGGAGGATAGATCCCTGAGTCCCAGCCCAGCTTGGTTTACAAGGCAAGTTCCAGGAAAGCCAGTGCTACACAGAGAAACCCTGCTCAACATAAACAAAAACAAACAAACAACAAAAATAAATAAAAATAAATAAATAAGAAAACAAAACCAAAAACTCACAAAAAATAGAGATTATTAAAAACAAAACAAAACAAAAAAACCAAAAAAAAAAACCCCAGACCATGTGGAGAGAAAACTAAAAATGTTTTTTAGACCTATTTTCAAGAATGAAGTAGGGTTTTCTAACAGATTTAATTAAATAAGGATTTGCACATTGCTCTTGATTTAGAGGAAAGCATCTGCTAGTTTATTAATAGATAAGTATTTTTTTGGAAATTTCAGTTATTAAATGGGTTGTGAATTAAATGCTTTGCAGATAAGTGAGTGATTGCCAGAAGGCAGGAGTTTTAAAAACAGGCAAAAGAAAATTTGTGAATTTAATGGTTATTTCCACTATCTTGATCATGGTGATAGTTTTCCTGCAGGTGTGTGTACATCAAAATGTTCAATGTTGACATTTGTTCAGTTTATCTTATAAGATGGATATTATAGATCAAACACGTCTCAATAAAGCAGTCTCTTTGTTTTTGGTTTTTTTTTTTTTTTTTTTTTTTTGAGACAGGGTTTCTTTGTGTAGCATTGACTGTCCTGGACTCACGTTGTAGACCAGGCTGGCCTTGAACTTATAGAGATCCACCTGCCTTTGGCTCCCAGAGGGTTGGAATTACAGGCACGCACCACCACTGCAGGCTAGTAGAAAGCAGTCTTCATGGTGCAGGGGATGGAAGCCAGGAACACCTCCATGCTGGACAAGCTTTCTACCACATTTCCAACCCAAATCAATAAATCAATAAAGCAGTTTTCTAAAAATGACCTCTGCAACCTGTGATATAGCTGACACCACAGTTGCCAGGTGAGCCTCTAGTTCTCAAAATTTTATTCCAATCTCCCAGGCTTCAGACATGACTTATATAACCTTCAGTTATGGAGTCAGCTGCTGGTGATGGAACACAGAGGGCTGCATGGGCGGTGCCAGGGGATTGTTATATTAATTCACTGGGACCCTTGCCTAGAAAAGTTTGTGTCAGCAGCTGTCAATTGCTTCTTGGAAATAGCTCTGTGAGGGGCTTGCTTGCCTAGCTTGTATGAGATTCTGGGTTGTATTGCTAGCACATATAAATGAACAAATAATAAGTGGATAAAGTATGCAGAGCAAAAAGGGGAAGTTATTCTCTTCTACTCTCAACCGACTTCATAGAGGAAATATTGCTAACAGTTTGTAGACGTACATACTTGTTTATATAATTTTATGAGTTTATTATATTGCTTTTATGAAAATACAAATTATTCTGCAACTTTTTTTTCCTCTTAAAAACTGTCATGGGTACTCTTATCAGCAAGTATTCCTTCCTTTCTTTTTTTTATTCCATCTTCTTTTTGTTCTATTTCTTCCCCCTTCTTGGTTATTTTTCCTTGTTTTTTATAAAATTAAAGGTTATTTTATGCAATATATTTTGATTATCTTGTTCTTTTAAAAATTTTTATTTATTATTATCATTTATTACAATTTATTTAATTGTATCCCAGCTATGGCCTCCTCCCAATCCCACCATTCATCCCTCTTCTCCCCCATGCCCCTCCCCTAGTCCACTGATAGAAGAGGTCCTCCTCCCCTTCTATTTGACCCTAGCCTACCAGGTCTCATCAGGACTGGTTGCATTGTCTTCCTCTGTGGCCTGGCAAGGCTGCACCGTCTAGGGGGAGGTGATCAGATAGCTTGTCCTTAAGTTTATGCCAGAGAAAGCCCCTGCTTCCTTTATTAGGGACCCCACTTAGATACTGAGTCTATTGGCTACATGTGAGCCTGGGTTTTATGTCCTCTCCATGCATTGTCATTGGTTGGGGTATCAGTCTCTACAGGACCCCCAGGGCTCAGGCTTTTTTTTTTTTTTTCTCTGTTGGTCTCCTTTTGGAGCTCCTGTCCCCTCCAGGTCTTTCTATCTTCCCCTTCTTTCATAAGACTCCCTGCACTCTGCCCAAAGTTTGGCTAAGTCTCAGCTTCTGCTTCGATACCTCGATCAGGTTTGCCTTGTTCTTAAGTACCCAACTTTATGATCTCTTTCTCTCTCTGCCTGTCTGACTATCTCTTTCTGTATGTGTGTGTGTTTATGTGTCCCTTGCTTTGTCTCTCTGTGTCTGTCTCCTGCCTCTATTTCTCTATGTGTGTCTCTCTCTCTTTCTCTGCTCTCTGCACCTCATGTCTGAGGCATCCTTGAGGAACAGGTGCCACAATGGAATTGTTTGCAGCTATGTGCCAGGTGTTAAACTAATTTCCCATGGCATTGCTGTAGCACTGAAACTGATATATGCAAAAATCCAATTACTTGTTATGTACTAGGTCCTTGATGGTTTTTGAAATAAGAATTGAAAATTAACTCTATTCCTGGAAAGTAATTGAAAATGCATTTGATTTTAAGATCTAAAGACTATGAATAACTAGATAAGGTAGAAAAACAACTGTTTTTGTTATTGCTGTCATAGCAAAATTGGAATTTGAGTTGTGATGGTTTGAAAGGAGGCATTTAAAAAATTAAAAATTTTAATTGGCACTTAGTTTTAAAACTGAAAGTATAATTACATGTGTTCAAGGGGCACAATTTGACATTACAATATATGTATGCAATGTGTAATGATCAAATCAGGGTATTATTTGTCCATCTCCTAGAGATGCATCATTTCTTTGGGTGGAGAATATTTAAAACTTGACCTATTGGGTATTTTTTAATTTTAATTTTTAATATTAATTATAGATTATTCACTTTGTATACCAGCTGTAGCCCCATCCCTTATTCTGTCTCATTCCCACCCACCCTCCCTCTTCTCCTTCCATGCCCCTCCATTTCCACTGCTAGGGGAGGTCCTCCTCCCCTTCCCTCTGACCCTAGCCTATCAGGTCTCATCAGCACTGGCTACATTGTCTTCCTCTATGGCCTGGTAAGGCTGCTCCCCTGTCAGGGGGAGGTGATCAAAGAGCCAGCCACTGAATTCATGCCAAAGACAGTCCCTCTTCTTGAACACTTGGATACTGAGCTGCCATGGGCTACATCTGGGCAGGGGTTCTAGTTTATCTCCATGCATGGTCCTTGGTTGGAGTGTCGGTCTCAGAAAAGACCCTGGGCCCAGATTTCTTGGTTCTCTTGCTCTCCTTGTGGAGGTCCTGTCCCCTCCAGTTCTTTCTGTCTTTTTTTCATAAGATCCCCTGCACCAAATTTTCTTCCGTATAGTTGCCCTAGTGTTCTGTAGAATAGTAGCAAATATCGTGCGTTGCTGACTGTAGTGTATGTGCACTAACTAGCTTCTCTCTAGTCTCTCTTCCTCTGTTCCTTTCAGCCTTTGCTAACGGCCATTCCATTCCCTATTTTTCTTCCTCTTCTTTTTTCTTTTCTTCTTTTTCTTCTTTCTTTTTTCTTTCTTCTGTTCCTCTTCCCCCTTCTTGTTCTTGTTGTTCTTCCTCCTCCTCTTCCACCTCCATACAGTTCTATACAGTTTCATACAGGTTTTAAGAGTATTTTCTCTTGTTCCTGTGAAGGATGTCATTGGTATGTTGATGGATGCTGTACCAAATCTGTAGATTATGTAGAGTAGTATAGCTAAGTCAACAATATTAATTTTTCCAGTCCAGGAGCATGAGGCATCATTCCAGGCTCTCATTGTCTGTCTATTTTTCTGTCTGTTTGTCTCTGTCTCTTTGTGTATGTGTTTTAATTTCTTTCATCAGTATTTTATAGATTTTATTGTGGTTTTTCAAGGTCTATGGTTAATTAAGTTCTAAGTACCTTTAAGGTGTTGCAAATGAGATCATCTTCTTGATTTCTCTTTCTATTAGTTCAATGTTGTATAGAAATGTAAGCCAGATATGTTGGTAGTCTTTAATTTCAGCATTCAGGAGGCAGGAGCTAGTAGATCTCTTTAAGCTCAAGGAGTTCAAGGCCAGTCTGGTCTACATAATGAGTTCCAGGCCAGCCTGGCCTACAACAGTGAGCCCATACCTCAAAAAAAAAAAAGACTTATTTTTATTTTATGTGTGTGTGTTTTGCATGCATGTATGTCTGTGTACCACATGCATGTCTGGGTTAGTGGAAACGAGAAAGGGCACCAGATCACCTGTTACTGGAGTTGCAGATGGTTGTGAGCTGCCATGTGGGTGCTGAGGGCCAAACCCCTAGTCTTCTACAGGAGCAGCAAGTATTCTAAATTGTTGAGCAATCTCTTTAGCCTCCAGTACTAGCTTTCATATATTGACTTTGTATTTTGTAACTTGCCTATCAACATATTTTTGGTAGTCTTTAGGCTTTTCTGTATATAAGATAATGTTATCTACCAATGAGTAATTTGACTTCCTCTTTTCCCACTGGATGTTTATCTCTTTCTCTTGCTTCATTGCTTCATTGCTCTGAGATTTTCAGAGGCCATTTAAAAACTGATGGACAGAGCTGGAGAAATGGCTTCAGGTAAGAAGAGTGGCTGCTCTTCCAGAGGACCCAGGTTTGATTCTCAGACTTACATGATGGCTCACAACTATTTGTAAATCCAGTTGCAGGGGATATAACACTATATTTTGGGATCCATGGGTACTGCAAACACATGGTGCAATAGACTACATGCAGGCAAAACACCCATACACATAAAGTAATGAAATAAAATTTAAAATATTTATTGATAATCAGGTCTTCTTGAGAAAATCTTCTTGAGCTTGTTCTTTATAATCATTCATCTTTTTTTGAAATCATTCTTGATTTTAGATCATTTTAATGATTTCTGAATATCAAATTCAAGGACTGGAATGTAGTTCAATGGTAAAGTACTAGTCTAGCATGTGCAATGGCTTGGGTTTATTATCCCCAGCAAGATCTGTACTAAAAGAAGTTAGTAATTAATCTCCATTCAGCTATTTAGAAGAAATAATGGAGTCTAGAATAGTGAGACTTTTAAATTAATCTATGAGAGGCACTATTTAATTTTTTTTCTCCATCAGAATAATCTGGGGGAGATATCTGTTAGGATCTTTTGTCCATTTTTCTGTTATTGGGATCAAATTTAAGGTCATACACATGGTAGGAAAATGCTCTGTCTCTTAGCTACATCTCCAAACCTGTTTGGTTGGCCCATTTGAAATTGTTTTAAATTGTAAATGTGTGCATGTGTGGCGATGTATATACAGGAGTCCAGCTGCCTGTAGAGGCCAGAGGGGGTGCAATAGCTCCTTCAGTTGGAGATATAGGGCATTTTGAGCCAACTGAACTAGGTGCTGGGAACCAAACTTGGGTCCTCTGCAAGAGCAATGCATGTTCTTGATATCTGAACCATCTCTCTAGCCTAGTTTGGACCATATTTAAATTAGATATTTGTATGTCTATTGTTCCAGCACTGGTCATTGAAAAGATTATCTTGACTAATTTCTTCATATACTCATAGATTATATGTGAATCTATTTCTGAATTTTCTATCTTATTCCATAAATCTATTTGTTTTTTATCTTTGATGTGTACCATTTTATCTTAATGACTATGGTGTTACATAACTTTTGAAGTCAGAGAGTGTTACTCTAACACTGTCCTCCCTCTCTTTCAATACTGAGTTGGTTATTTTTGGGTCTTTTTTTAAATATAATGTTGACCTTGATTTTTTTAACAAACGTACTTTATTTAGTTTTATTAAACACATCTATCTCCCTTTCAATCCCCCAACACTGAGTAGGAGGGAAAGAAAGTTAGTGGGGCAAGGGGCAAAGTTCTCTCTACTACTTCCCGCTGGGTAGGGTCATAGGATTTGGGGGGGGGGGGTGGGCAATACTAATATTAGTCGTCCAGAAATCCAGATGGCTGGGTAACTGGCAAATCAGCAAACAGCAAATGCAGCAGCAGGACAAACCAGGAGCAAGCAGTCGTCCTCCAAGCAGCTGCATCATCTTTCTGTGGGCTATCATATTTATATCCCTCAACGTCCTCAGTATTCAACTAAGTCCAGCTGGCAAAGACCATGCTCCACATGAGACACTTAACAGGTGTGGACAAAATAAAACCTTCAACTTGGAATTGAAAAAATATATATATGTTTACATATTGTAAATCAAAATGTCCCCAAACAATATAAACTTTGACATTTTTATTTTTGAGACAGGGTCTCATTATATAGCCCTAGTTGGCCTAGAACCATCTGTGTAAACCAGGCTGGCTTTGAACTCACAGAGTTCTGCCTGCTTCTGCCTCTAGAATGCTGGGATTAAAGGCATGCACCACCATGTGCTGGCCTCAGAATTTATATTTGATCCAGAAAATAACTTGTTGAGATTTCTGTTGGAATTATGTTTAATATGCCTAACTAGTTGGAAAGAACTGAAATACTGAGCCTTCTTATTGATTTACTGCACATAGTTATTTGATATTTTACATCAGAGTTTTGTAGTTTCTTTTATGTAGATCTTATGCATATTTCTGTCAGATTTCTACCTAAGCATTTCATAGATTTGGTGCTAATGTAAATGCCTCATGGGTTTTGTTGTTGTTGTTGTTTTTGGGGGTCCATTGCGTAGTTCAGGATGACCTGGAATTATTTAGCTCAAGATGGATGCAAAGTCATAGCAATCCTTGTGCCTCTGTTTCCTGAGTGCTGGAATTCCAGGCATGAACCTCCATACTTGAATGGGCATTGTGTTTTAAATCTCTAATTCAATGTGTTTGTTCCTGACATACAGGCATTCCATTGGCTGTCTTGGTTAACCTTATATACTATAACCCTACTATAATTGCTTACTAGTTTCAAGAGCTATAAGATAGCATTTTAATTCTACTCATAGTTTATTTTCCTTCTATCAGTTGGATCTAAGTCTAGCAATGGTAACACCATTTCACAGTCCAAATCTGTGTTTTGCTCCATCCATATTAAATTTTTCTCTTTTGTCCTCTAAGGTGGTGTGAGGACACCATGACAGTCACAGTGGTTTATGATAACTCTGAGGCCACAGAGCTCTGTGCTGCCCAGCACCTCTACCTCAAGCCTATAGCAAAGTTAATGATCAACGTATTGCTCCCAGAATGTATAGAACCTGTGAGGCCCTTCTTTAACTGGGAAGTTCTTGACCAACTGAAAAGTCTGATTTGCCCTGACCAGTTCACCACAGTGCGACTCTCCAAGAGTACAAAAGACTTCATCCGATTTGAAGGTGAGGCTGAAACTCGAAGTTTGATTCAGATCCTGAAAGCAAAGTTACATGGGAAGATCATCAAGCTAAATGGTTTGAAAACTGACTTAAAAGTAGTAGCTACAGATGCCCAGGGAGAGTGGGAACACTTCCCCAAGGCAAAAGAGGCCTCAGTGATTGAGGGAGCTGAAGAACAAAACTATGATAAGAGCCCAGATTCTATCTATTTTGAAGGCTTGCCCTGTAAGTGGTTTGCACCTAAAGGTTCCAGTGGAGAGAAGCCCTGTGAAGAGATCCTTCGAGTAGTCTTTGAGAGTTTTGGGAAAATCAAGAATGTGGATATTCCCATGCTTGACCCCTACAGAGAGGTGATGACAGGTGGGAGCTTTGGGGGTTTTAACTTCGGCTTGCAAACATTTGAAGCCTTTATACAATACCAGGAGTCAACTGACTTTATAAAAGCCATGGAATCTCTTCGAGGAATGAAGCTGATGCTTAAAGGAGATGATGGCAAAGCTCTGGCATGTAACATTAAGGTAAGAAGGATCAAGACTTCAGTTTTCACTGTTCCAGTAATCCTGAGCCAGAGTTGGAGAGAAGCATCTAAATTAAATGTTTTTAGATTCTACTAGGCTCTGCCCAACCAGTGATGCAGAGATGCATGTTATCATTTATACATGTATGTTTAGGAAGAAAACCAGTCTTAATGGGAACACCCAAACTTCTGAAATCAGGTAGCCCACCCTCTCTGATTTAAAAGTGGTGGTTCTTACCATCTGGGTCTCTGCTCAAGCTTTGTGAGGGCACTAAAGGATTATTCATGCCTCCCATGGAACTATTTCATATATTTATTGTACGCTTGGCAAGTGGCTGTGAGAGGGAGTCATGAAGTCTGAAACCAGAAGGAGAGCAGTTCCCTTGAATGAGAATCCTAAAGGCCTGTTTGCTTTGCTTTCAAAACCAGCCTGTCTATCTAGGCATGTCACTTCATTGATGTCTGGAATTGCTTTGGTCATCTTCATGTTTTGTTTGCACTCATCAAGATTTATTTCAAGGCCTGGAAACATTTAGACTTCTGAAAACTATAATTTTTAATAATATATAAGCACAATATAAAAACTTTGAAAATGTACATAATTAGCTAATATCTAAATAATATACTTTTAAAAAAGCAATGGATGCTTAGTAAAATATAAGACTCCAATAAAATATCAAATCACTGAAGCTGGAGACACATCTTCTCAGAGTTAAGAGCACTGACTGCTCTTGTAGAGGACCAAGGACTCAGGTTTGATTCCCTGCACCCACATGATGGTTCACAAGCGTCTGAAATACAGTTCCAGGGGATCTGAAGCTCTCCTGGCCTCTGTGGTTACTAAGCATGCAGGTGGTACACAAACATACATGCAAGCAAAATACACCTAAAATAAAATAACAAAAGTGCCACATGCTAAATGATAACATAGAACAAACAAAACAGCTTTATCCATTCTGAGTATGGTTTCTAATTTTGTCACACAAAGCCACTAATAGTTGAGCCTTTTTTTAGATATGAGATTGGTAACTTAAATACTATATTTGCAGGTAGGTATGGCAGTATGTCTCTTTTATCTCAGCACTTATGATATGGAAGCAGAAAGTATCAGGATTCACAGACAGCTTGAACTCTATGAGACTCAAGTCTCCAAGAAAATAGTAACTGGTACTGTGGATTTAACTGAGCTGGTGGAGTGCTTGCCTGGTATCAAACCCCTAGGTTCCATGGAGAAATTTGGGTGGATTGTTATACTTTTTGGTATATGGACTTAGATGATGCAGTTTGTTGCTTTTTCACCTCTTTTATATTTAAAATACATAGATACAAAACAAACATGTACATATATACATAGTCAAATATAGTTTATATTATATGTATGTGTGTGTAGAGAAAGAGAGTATATAAATCGATACAAATTTCTCCATGACTTCATTCCTGGTCTCTGACAGTTTTAACATTCTTCTACAGACTTTATAAGTGCTTATTTCCACAGTAATTATAATTAATTTCTGTATCTCAGAAGTAATTTATAATAATGATATTTAAAATTATATTCTGTATACTTCACTCTCTACCCTCCCCTTCTGCCTTTTCACCAGAAAATCTGTGGCTGAAATGAACAAGAGTATAAGAAACCACCTGATGAGGCCCAGAGCAATTTGAATCAAAGTGCCTAAATACTCCAAGATTTTAACTTTCTGTCTATAAAAACCAAAGGACCCAATTGACTAAAAGTTATAGTTAGTACAGGATAAACATAGGGTTTTTAACTAAAACTGTATCTCAAGACACAAAAAAATTCTAGTCTAGCGTTAAATTATGTTGGGCATGTACAGCCTAAATAGCTTAGGGTTGCTCTGAAACATAAGCATATCTAAGAAATAACCTTCTAATTCTTTCACAGTTTAAGTGGTTATTAATATTTTTAGGGGAGAAATAAGTAATTTGTGTTAAGAAACTAGTACATAAAAATGGATGGCTATCTTATTTTTGCATACATATATACATACAAGCAAAATACCCATACAAATAAAATAACAAAAAATATAATGCATTATGTTAAATACAATTTAAAAACCATACATTTATGTAACTTTAATTTTTATCTATTTTGTTATGTGATGGGCTAGTCTGAAGCTAACTCTGTTGTAGCTCAAGTCTGGCCTCAAGCTTTTGATTCTCCTGCCTCAGTCTCCTAAATGCTAGGTTTTCAGCCATGTGTCACCACACCTTGGCCTGAGTACTCATTTAAATCCTGAAGAACCCCGAAAGTGAAATACAGGCACACACTTGGTCACGATTCATATTGTGATGGAATAAAACAGTATGGATGCAATCTCTTACATGTACAATTGCAAGCCATTCATAATGGGAAAAAATGACAGTCCTTTCAAAGCTGGAATAAAAGCAAAGACAAGAACCATATTGAAGGAAAAGAATATCTACTGTTTTGAAAAGGAGAAAAATGTGTTATAAAGGACAAAAACAAGATCTGTGGAATAGAAAAAACACCATCTTAAACAAACAAAAAAACCCTGATAAGCATAGGGAATCTAGGTCACTTGGAATTGAGGAGGCACCACACAGATACAGAGAGAGTACAATGAACTGTCCTTATCCTCTGAGCCGTCTCTCCAGCCCACGACGAACTATCCTTACCTGGTAAATCAGTAAAACAAAATTCATAAAAGTCCTCATACCTGCCATTTTATAATAATGCACAATATAGCAAAAAATTACAGTCTTGTTTTTTTTTCTCCTTAGGCTTAGGATGAAATATCAAACTTCTGTTAGTACATTTACTTTTCAAGCTCTCTCTGTTCAGTCACATATGCTAAATAGCTACATACATGCTGGTATAAGAATCTTGGTTCTTGTCTCAAATCACTGATGTGGTTTTTGTATATACCATCTTATTTCCATTATAATGTGTTCACTATATTTCCAGTGATTCATTTTAACCGACTTACTGCATTAAAAACCTCTTAATTTTAAATGAATATTTTAGTACTATAGTAGGATGCATCCACTTAGCAACTGAAGCATGGCAGAGTAGCTACAACATATTGTTTAATTCACAGCTATAGAAAAATATTTGCCTTTAAAAGTACAACCAAGAATGAGATCACATAGTTTATGAACAGCGAAATACTAGGAAACAGTGGGTCATTTTTTATCCATGGCCATTCATAATTTTGTCTTTAGAAACCTGGAAGAAATGTTCATCTTTGAGTTGTAAATATTCTGGTAAATCTAGTCATTTAGTTGTTTCTTCAATCTCATGAGATAAGGAAATAAATGGTGCTAAAGAATCCAAGTTCTTTTCTGGGCCAAGGTAGGCAACACTGGCCACATTGAGGATTTCCTTATAAAAGTCCTCTTTGAAGGTATGTATGATATGTATGTCTATGGACCGTTTTCATATTCTTGCGTTATGGATTCCAGCCTTGTGATCATCACCATCTTACAGGCTTCCCACTCACAATACTAGAGAAACTATAATAAGTGCCAGTGGCCCACAGAAACTAGAAATTTGTTCTGGAAAAATTAGCTGTGGTGATACCCAGCTGCTTGGAGCTACAGCTGAAGCTTATTTCCAAGCTACGGCATCACTTGGTGTAGGTAGAAATATAGCAGCCTTTAGTCATTCAGCAGGTTTCTAGTAGGTTTATTGTAAACCATCATCTGGGAACAAGGGCTGTGGCCTGATCCATATATCCTGTGGAACCACTAAGCTCAATCCCCTGGATCAGCTGGGGTACTCAAGCAAGAACTCTGCATTTCCGGGTTGGTTGTACACTTGCCTGGCAGCACAGGCATTGGCATATGCTAAACTGAGTAGGTATCACTAGGAAACACATCAATTATCACACTAAAGGCCTAACTTATCAATGGAAAAGACACAGCTAAATCATTCTTCTCTAAACCATTCTTTGGCATGATTTTGCATTTTCAGTTTCATGAATGTGTGTATGTGTGTGTGTAGCTACTTGTGTTAAAATGCACCATGGCTGTGAATTTATTGATTTCATTCATATTTACTCATTTACTTTTTATAGCACTGGAGTTGCAACCCAGGTTTTGCTAATGCCAAACAAGTATTCTACCAGTGAGCCACATCTCCAAGCCTCTTGTGTATATTTCAATACCTAATTCTCAATCTCTTTATTTATTTTTATTTTCTGTTGTGTTGGGGATCAAACTGGAGATCCTCCCATATATTGATGAGCTAACCCAGTATCTGCCTCTTTTTCAGTCTATGAGCATATATCTCTTTATCCCCCTTTTTCATTATATTTCAAGATATGAAATCTGATGTCTCATTAGGCTAGTTTCCTTGCCTCTTTTCTGCCCACCCCATTCCTATCCGTGCTTATTATTTTTATCTCTGCTGACTACAAAAACAAACAAACAAACAAAAACACCCAACTACAACACAATGATTTGGTTGACTTTTCTGGCTTACTAGAAGTAATATATTAATATATTTCTTCTCTCTGGTCTGGGATCCATCCAGCCCATTGACAAATCTCTCTAAGAAACCTTTAATTTGTTTGGGAGCAGGTTATGTTTGATACAACCAAACATTTCAGTGAAGGAGCTATACAGAAGAGGAACCAGGAAAGGCTAAAATTACAAGAGCTGGAGGAAGAGAGGAAGAAAGAAAAAAAGAGAGAAGAGGAAGTTGCTGAAAGGTAAGTAAACTGTTAACAATGAAGAGGTTTCTGCTTTTGATTTTTGGACTAATTCATTTGGCTGAATAGCTAGATTCAATAGACAATATGGAAGTAGGGGCAGGCTTTGGCACAGATGCTTGGAAAGGTCTACCAAAGATAGTCTTACAAAGTGCAAAATAGATGAAAGCAAGAAATCACAAAGGCATGCCTGGAAACAAGAACACATAATAGGTGATAATGGGGCTAGCGAGATTAAAGAAGTCTGGGAGAAAGAGATTTTAAAAGAGAATGAGAAACTTTTGTTATTGCAGTGTTTTGGTTTGAACCCAGGGCCATGTACTTGCTAGGCAAGCATTCCACCTGTGGCCTACAGTCAGGAACTGAAGTTTCTGGTGATCATCCTGACCTAAGTTAGAAATTTTATTAGTTTGCCAATATTTTCTAGCCTACCAATTTAAAATAAAAAAAGTAGTTTGGAAAAGCTTTTCTTCTCTAAAATGAAGACTCAAAGTAACAGTTGTGGATTTGTGGGACCATTTTTCTTGTTGGGAAGAATTCTTACTGTGAATTTGAGGTGCTTCCATTTTCTTCATTTAGTCTAATCATTCTTGAAGCCTGATCCTGGCTAGATTATTTGTGTACCTAGACCAATGCCAAACATTTGCCAAGAAAGGACAGATAAAGCTTTATAGGACTCTGATAACCCAGTTTGTACCTCCCTGCCTCTCCTTTTATGTAAACCATACCATTAAAAAAAAAATTAAGGATACCTTTTGACGCATCCTTTACTTTTTTTTGGCTAGTTACATCTAGGAAACTTGGCCAGAGCTTCAAGGTACTGTTCTTTCTCAAATCCTAGGCTGAACGTCCCATTGAGATAGTCCTTTGTCCTCTGGCTAAATCCTGATCCAGGTCATAGCCATTTATTTCTTTCCACATTTTTATAAGGATCTAACTGAATTTATAGGGTTCCTTTAGCTCCTATAGCCTTTCTACCATTTGTTGTTTTCTTTAGAATAGCCATTCTGATAGAGGGGAAATGGAATCTTGGTGGAGTTTTAAGATATATTTAAAAAATTTTATGTTTGTATTTTGCTTACATGCATGTATATGTAATATGTGAATGCCTAGTACCTGTGGAGGCCAAAAAGAATGTCCAGTGCCCTTGAGCTGGAGTTACAGGCAGTTGTGAGCTGCCATGTGGATACTGGGAACTGAACCTGGGTCCTTTGCAAGAACAGCCAGTGCTCTTAACTGCTGAGCCATCTCTTTATCCTACTTCTAGTGTAGTTTTAATTTGCATAATGATGGCTATTGGACAGTGTTTCATATACTTATTTTCCATTTGTACTTCTTTTGAAAACTATCTATTAATTCATTTGTCCACTTACTAATTGGATAACTTGATTTTGTTTTCAAGACAGGATTTCTCTGTGTAACAAGAGCCCTGGCTGTCCTGGACTCATTTGGTAGAGCAGCCTGGCCTGGAACCCACAGAGACCTACCTGCCTCTGCCTCCCAAGTGCTGGGATTAAAGGTGTGTGCCACCCAATGACAAACAAGTTCAGTGTTCAGAAGAAAACATTGAGCCTGTGACTTATGGAATAAGTGAAGGTCCTTGAGCGGAGATCTGAAGGAAAAACTATAGTGGAATAGATATGAGGGGAGTGGAAAGGAACAGTGCTGAGCATACAGGGCAGTCATTACAGTGAGCTTGAGGAAGGCTTCCATGGCTAGAATAGAGACAGTGAAAAGGAGGGGTGAGATGGAGCTAAAGGGAAGACCAAGAACAGACTCTATATGGGGACTGGAAACTCTTGCTTGTCATCTTTTTAGAATTGTTATTATTAGATATTGTTCATGGTCTTCTGATCTCTGCTGTGATCAGTTAGCTGTATACCCTAATGTAGTTAGGCCAACCAGGTCTCTGAAGTGGCTGACAAGGTCAGTGGTAAATTTAGTCATTGCTCTCTTAAAATGAGTACAGCTTTTCTGGCTGCTTTCAAGACTTTTTCTTAAATATATCTGATTATAATATGTCTATGTATGATAATTTAAAATTAATCTTATTTGGTGATCTAGAGATTTTTGAATTTAACTGTATGATTTTCAGCATGTTTGGGGAAATTTTCTCCTTTGAGAGACAATATACATATGTAAAAGCTTTGTTTTATTTTTCTCATGGCTGTATAAAACTTTGTGTACATGTGTGTGGTGCTGGGGATTTAATTCTGACCTCATACAAGGTAGGTGAGTATGCTATACCACTGGACCATAACTCTAGTTTGTTTGTAAGATTAGATAATTTATATCGATTATGTTTTTTACATTTGCTAACTTTTTCCTCAGCCATTTCATTCTGTAGTTAAGGCTATCCAATATATTTTAAAATTTAGATGCTATATTTTTCAGTTATTGAGTTTCCATATTGTCCTCATAAATACCTTCTAGGTCTTTTTTCTTTAAATCTTTTTTCTTTAGAATTTTTTGCCTTTTTATTTTTATAATAATATTATCAATTTCATTGAGTATAACAACAATAGCTAATTAAAGTCCTTGAATTAAAAAAAACATGTGTGTCACCACACCCAGCTGGATAATTTGATTGAATAATTTGATTTTTGATGGTTAGTCTTCAAAGTTCTCTGTATATTTTATATATTCAGTCATTCAGATACATAACTGGAAATGCTTTTCTTCTGTAGGCTCTCTCTCCGTTGAGAAACATACACACACAATCTTAGAATAAAAAGGGAAAACACAAAGTTAAAATTTTAAAATGAGGAGGCTGTAGAGCACTGGCTTCTCTGTTCTGGGTTTAATTCCCAGGAGCCATGTGGCAGCTTATAACTGTAGTGAGAATTTTGGGATTTTGGTTTCTTTAAAAAAATGCAGAAATAGTATAAAATTTAATCCCTGGTTTGGAGATAGTTTCTGAATTGTGTGATGTTTGGAATTCTGGGAAATTTTCAGAGGGTATATAAATGCTAGGGCCCCAAGAGGTGGGTTGGTGGTTGGTGGTCATTCAGGGGGGTTGGTTGTGGTTCCTTAATAGTTGTACTCAAAGAAGGAACAAAGAAATTAGATTTAGGTATCCCTCATTTTCCCCCTCTATCCTTCTTTCTCTCCTATCTACTGATAGCGATTAACCTGGGGGTTGGAGATAAAGGATGGGGGAAAGAAACCACAAAGTAGCAAAGACTAGCCACACATAACTGTAACTGCACCAGTCAGACAGGTAGTTCAGACATACATGTGGACCAAACACCCATACACATTAAATAAGTGAGTAAATAATGATGACCTATTGGGGCACTTTCTTTCTAAGTCCTTTTGAATCAGAGTTGCTAGATGGATGAGAGTGGTCAGTTAAAATCTCCTGTCTTCATACCATTCAAAATGTTTATTTTCAGTCTTTCTTTTTTCTTTATTATTATTGTTATTTATTACAATTTATTAAGTTTGTATCCCATCTGTTTTCCTCCTATCTCCTCCTTTCCCATCTTCTCTCCCTCTTCCCTCTCGTGTTCCTCCCCTAGTCTATTGATAGACAATCTTTAGAAAAAAATCTAGAGGCCAGATATTATCTAGTTTCAAAATATACCATAAAGCCATAGAAACAAATATTGTATAGTGCTGTTATGCAAACAGATTAATCTACTCAGCTGTACAGAGAACCTAGAATTAAAGAAGACATTCCCTTTTTTCGTTTTTTAAAGAAGTATTTATTTATACATATAAGCACTCTATTTGCACATGTGCCTTCATGACAGAAGAGAGCTTCAGATCCCATTATAGATGGATGTCAGCTACCATGTGATTGCTGAGAATTGAACTCAAGGACCTCTAGAAGAGCAGATAGTACTCTTAATCACTGAGCCATCTCTCCAGCCCGACAGAGACATTTTCACTTGTTAATTTTCTTTTTTTTAATTTTTATTTTTTTAATATTAGTTAGTTTGTTAACTTTGTATCCCCGCTGTATCCCTCTCCCTCTTTCCCTCCCAATCCCACCCCCCACCCCCGCCTCCCTCATCTCCTCCCTGCCCCTTTCCAAGTCCACTGATAGAAGAGAATCTCCTCCCCTTTCATCTGATACTGGTTTATCAGGAATCTTCAGGACTGGCTGCAAAGTCCTCTGTGGCCTAGCAGGGCTGCTCCTCCCTCGGGGAGTGGGGAAAGGGGAGGTCAAAGAGCCAGCCATTGAGTTCATGTCAGGAACAGTCCCTGTTCCCCTTATTAGGGTACCCACTTGGATACTGAGCTACAAAGGGCTACATCTGAGCAAAGGTTCTAGGTTATATCCATATATGGTCCTTGGAGAAACAGTCTCATATAAGACCCCTGTGCCCAGATATATTTGGTCCTTGTGGATCACCTGTCCTCTCCAGGTCATATTAACTCCCTCCTTTTTTATGATTCCCTGCACTCTGCCAAAGATTTGGTTGTGAGTCTTAATATCTACTTTGAAAATGTTTAAGCCCAGAGCTGTCAAGGCTCAGTTGGTCATTGAATTTATATTCACTTTAGGGGCTTCCCTTTTTTTCATACCAGGAGCCATTTCTGTCTACTTCGCAGCGTGTGGCTAGGCAAAGGCTCACTGGTTGCAGAAACTCCTAATTGTTGCTTATTTTTTTTTGTTATTATTATTATTATTATTATTATCTATCTATCTATCTATCTACTCTACAACCTCCCCCTCCTCTTTTCCCAGTCCCACCCTCATGCCCCCCTCCTCAGTCTCAAAGACGGGGAGGCTCTTAAGGGGTACCAGCCCACCCTGGCACCTCAAGTAGCAGCAGGACTAAGTGTTTTCTCTCCCACTGAAGACAGACAAGGCAGCCCAGCTAAGGGAAAGAGATCTAAAGACAGGCAACAGAGTCAGAGATAGCCCGTACTCCCATTGTTAGGGGACCCACATGATGACCATGCTGCACATCTGCTACATATGTGTAGGGGGTCTAGGTCCAGCCCATGCATACTCTTTGGTTGGTGGTTCAGTCTCTGTGAAACCCCATGGGCCCAGGGTAGTTTATTCTGTAGGTCTTCTTGTGCTGTCCTTGACCCCGTTGGTTCTTCCTCACACTCTTCCAGAGAACTCCCTGAGACTGGCCTAGTGGTTGGCTGTGGGTCTCTGTATCTGTTTCCATCAGCTGCTGGATGAAGCCTTTCAGAAGATAGTTATGCTAGGCTCCTGTCTGCAAGCATAGTACAATATCATTAATAGTGTAAAGGGTTGGCTCTCTCTCATGGGGTGCGTTTCAAGTTGGGCCAGTCATTGGTTTGCCATTCCTTCAGTCTCTGCCCTGTCTTAATCCTTCTTATTTGTATACCCTGTGGGAGTAATATCCAAGCTAAGGAATGTCTTCTGAATGTATTGCCCAGTGGAGAAGCAATCAGAGTGTTGAGCTTCTTACTGAAGTTGTATGGGTCTGGGTGCTTTCAAGTCATGTAATGCATTAAATGACTTGTAAGAGGAAGGATGCTGTAGAAATTGAGAGAAGCCCACTAGACCTGAGCTTTCAGCGTTCTCAGCCCCCACTGACTGAAACCCATGGGAGAGAGAGGTGGCTACCCACTGCTCTGGGCCTTGAGTTCCCATGGCTATTTCTAGGTGATGGAGTCTATCCCTTGTCACAAAGGGTGGGGCCCGCCTCTCACTATGTTTTACCCAGTCTGAGCCTTGTGCATGTCCAGTCTCAAATGGTCATCCTTCACTCAACATATAAGTAAGGAGCATAGCAATATGGATTTTGTCTTTAATGTAGATCTAGCATGCAGGAGGAATCAGTGTCACATTAAATCTTCCACCTAGACGTAAAGCTTGTGTAGCCTTCTGTAGTTGGGACTATCATCCCCATTTTACTAAGGCATACTATGTTTGAGATTCCAGGTTCTCTTCCCCTGCCTGGGATCTGGTTTCATGACCTGTTTGTTTTTCTGAGTTTTTCAGCTCTCCCAGAATTAGTTTTGTGGTTCAGACCATAGCCCCTTTTTCTGCCTTCAGAATAGAATCCGCTGTTCATTTTCTTGCCTATTCATCTTTGATATCACATCAAAGTGCTAAAGCTATCTTTCCTTCTCTTCTTTCTGTCCTTCCTTCTATGTCCACAAGGTATCTTTTACACATTTGTTTTTACCCACTTTTTTTAAAAAAATTATTTTAGGGGGCATGTATTTTTTTTTTCTTTTGTACGTATGTCCTTACGCGAGTGGATACCTTTGTGTATGTGTGTTTGTGTATATATGTGTGTGTTTAGACCAGAAGATCTCAAGTGTCATTCCTCTGATGCTGTCTACCAGTTTGTGTTTTTTATTTATTAATATTTATTTATTTATTTGAGAGAGGATCTTTTACTTGCCTGTAACTTGCTAAATACTATGTAGTCAGTGAGTCCCAGGGACCCACCTGTCTCCTCCTTCCCAGCACTGGGATCAAAGGTATGCATATCACATCAACTCAGGTCCTTGTATGCACAAGGGAATCTGATTGAGCTATCTCCCCTGCCCCTGGTTATTGTTGTTATTATTATTTACCATGAATTGTCAATTCTAGGTCCCAAGCTTATCAGTCATAGGTTTATGGAAGCCTAAATTAAATGATTATTAGTCTTCCAGGGTCGGGGGATGGGTGTAAGACCAAATGGCTAATAATTATTGCTTGAGTAAATCATGAATCTTCATTGTTGTGCAGGAAAAGAAAAGATGAAATAAGGAAAGCCCAAGAAAAGAGAAGGAAGGCCAGGGAGAGGAGGCGAGCTCTGAAGGAAAGAGACAGACACCAGCAAAGAAAGGAGAAGGTGAAAGCCAAGGCTGAGGCTCAGCAGGAGCTGGACTGTTTGGAAGAGTGGGAGGAGCGGAAGTACTTGCTGGCTCAGAGGCGGGTTGAGGCCCTTCGTTTGCTCCGGGTCCTCCTGAAGAAGATTGAAGTAAGACTGTTTGCTAATTATTCTCTTCTGTTTGGGCAGGCACTATTCTTTCTGAAGCCCAGCCTTCAGCTTTAAGTACTGTCCCACCAACCAGTGGCAGACTCCTGGCATTCATAGGGGTTTCCATTCATTGGGCTTTCACATAAGGCCAACCATGGATTTCCAGAGCAGTCTCTAAAGCAGTCCTGTCTCAACTCTGCCCTCACTTTGTGCTTCTAAACTTCAGAACACTTTAGCTACTTCATCTTCTTTTCTGAGTTCCTTATGGTTATGA
Organism: Meriones unguiculatus; assembly: GCF_030254825.1. NCBI lineage: Eukaryota > Metazoa > Chordata > Mammalia > Rodentia > Muridae > Meriones > Meriones unguiculatus. Next base: position 76,171,822 of record NC_083369.1, on the reverse strand, counting down.
CAGGAATCAAAGGGTGGGTGTGGCATGGGTGTTAGATCTCTAGCTTTCTATTAAGTGTATTTATCCGTCTATCTGTAGTAGGTTTGGGTGAAAAGGGAAAAGAACATTGAGCCTTGTCAAACTCATAATAGCCTTCTCTTGAACTATCTGGTAAGAAATTTATTAACTCACAGATTAATTATTTTTGTTAGAGATTTTCATTTCGCCAAGATATTTCTCTCCCTTTATAGGGTCCTAGAGATAGGCAGAATCATAGATACTTTGGAATAATAGAGATGTTTCTAAAATATCCATTTAAAAGTTCATATGCAGTGTTTTAAACTTTGTGGAATGATTGCTGCCACTATTCTATCAAGTGAATTTTATTTCTGTTTGCCATGTTGATCTCTTGCCCATTACTATAGATAACTAAACTTGGTAAAAACAGGATCAGGAAAAACAATCTCACAATTGTATTATTGATAGCAATCCCAGTTAGACTGGTTTTTAGTTTACCTTAATGGTGTCCAAGTGTGACTCTTTTTGTAGAATCTACCTCTTTAAATGGGTATGGAGCATAATTCTGGAACCCATTAATACTTAAACCGATTACAAGGCACTAGGGAGGTTCTGTGCCCTGATGTGTGGCAGACATCAGTGGGAATCACAGCATACTGTCCTGGGGATGGGTATGGAGGCATCTTCTCTCCCTTACTCTGCAGAACAGGTTGCATCCAACTTGACGAAAGGCAAATCTATTTTCCACTTTTCTTTTCTGACTTTGTAAGGTGTATCTCTGTTCCCTCTGTCTTCCATCTTAACAGGGCAGGCCAGGTGGCTCAAGTCTGAGACAGCCTCAACTGGCAATCCATAGAAAAAGATTGGAATATGAAATAGAGGGACAGTTTATTTATTAAACCAGTTGACCTCGTTGGAAACTTTTCACCCATTTATCTTTTCTGGTATTAGGGTTTCCCGTGAGGGCTCTAGAGCATTCTTTATTCCTCTTTCTTTATCTAGCACCTGTTGTAAGGCAATTTTTGAGCAAATAAAAAGAACAAGGTACTTTAAATTCTGTAGCATAAGAATGATCACAAATTTTATAAAAGCAGGTCATATTAGACAAAAACATTTAATTTAGTACTGTTTCCTCAGTACAGTATTGAGCTACATCAGCTATGTTTTTGGAAAATTTCAATGTCATTGTGTTTAGTTTTGAATTGTTGTTTACATTTATTTGCTTACACTTATTTGTTACATTTGTTTGTTTATTTATTTGTGTGTGAGTGGAGAGGGGCTGCATGCCATGGTGGTAGTGTGTGTGGTGGTCATAGGACAAACTTGCAGAGGTCAGCTCTCTCCTCTGTCACATATGAGTTAGAACTCAGGTTGTCAGGCTTAGCTGCAGACACTTTTATCTGCTGAGCCATCTTGCTGGCCCCATTTGTGTTTTCATAAAAGATCATGAAATCTTTCTTTTTTTCTTTAAAGGGATCCACACAGTGTAACACACAGGAGGTTAATATTATGAAACCTGAAGTTCATCACACCCTAGGGACTACAATGAGATCTCCAGAGGAAGAAGAATTAAACACTCAGCCTTTTCTAGATTGGGAAGAAATGTCAAGCCGTCAGGTTTCCAAGCCTGACAGGAAACAAAAACAAAAAGTAAAGAAAAGAACTCAGTTACAGAAATCTTTCCACGGTTCTAACACTAAACAAATAAGATACTCGACAAGAAAAGAGGAAATTGGAAAAGTGTTGACTAATGAGTATGATTACAGTTTGATCTCTGACCAGAATTCTTCACGGAGTACAATAATTCTGGATCATTCTCTTGATAAAGAAGATGAGGACAGTTTTAATGAATCATATTCTTTTAGACAAACTGTGATAAACCATGGCAGGAAACAGAAGATCTACGAAACAGATGAATTTATTCACTATTTATTAAATTACTATCAGACTCCAGAGTATGCCCGATTCTGTCTTGAAACAAGTCACTCAACAAGCATGTATCAGTGGCAGAGAAATGTCTACGCTAAGGGGGATGGCTTTCAGATCAATTTAAGAAAACATAGGTGCCACTCAGACAGTCTGAGTGAGGTGGAGAGCCTGGAAGGGAAAGAAGAGGATCAGGAGCAGGGTTGGTCAGAGGTGTATATGAAAGATCCTGAGAGTAAGTCAAAGAAGACAAGCAAAATCAGTGATGTCAAAAAATTTACTAAGAAATTCAAAGACCATTACAAGGATATAGCAAGTGAAACTGATAATCACCTGTACAAAACTGATGAAGAGAGCTATCCTGTGGAAAAGATTCACAGTCACGGAGTCAAAGATCCTCAACACACAGGAAGAAGTCCAGTTTTTTCATCAGTAAGGTCAGTAGATGTAGGTTTGCCATTGGCAGACTTCTTGGAGGAAATTAGTAGTGATTCTGAGTGCTTCAGTGAAAATCTTAGCATAAATGAAGAAGAGGAAGAAAGGTCTGTGGCTGTCTATTCTAGCTCCCCAGACAAAAGACCTCATGGTACTGACAAAACCATTACTTGCAAACAACGGAAAAGTAGGTCAGCAGAGTGGAAACATGACAGTGAGGAGAGATCCTCCAAGCACAAAGTTAGGGCGCCTGGTAAAAGGTCCAAGTACGAACTGAGCTATTCGTGGCATGAGGATGAATGTGATTCTGTTCAAGTTGACAAGAACATGAGAAAAACTAGAGAAAACCTACCCCCCAGATACATGTTTGATGAAGGCTACTACTACGAATCCATTTTCAACAATGAGGTTGAGAGCAGCACAAGAAAGAGGAGGAGAGTTATTAGTACGATTGACCAGAATGTGAAATATAGGCCCCTACATCTGTCGTTAATACCGCCAAAACATGCTAGAGCTTTCCATTTGGGATATTTCTCCAGAAAAAGGCAGAATCCCTGGATGTCAGAATATAACAGAATGTAAGAAGGTGTAAAAGATTTGAAAGTTCTGAAAATTACATGCTTGATTCTGATAATTATTATGACAGTCATGATTACAACCAGGAGCACATTGAGATATGGACGCTACTTAGGAGACATTCTCTGGCTTTCTGTATTTTAAACTGTTCTAATGGCCACTTTGATCAGAAACACCCTTATTTACAAGAAACAATTGATGAAAAGACAAACTTCAAACCAAATATAGCTGTTTTAACAACCACAGAGCAAAAACTAGAAGAGGGTCAAGTGTAAAAGTTGTTCCTCTTGCCAAAGTTTAAAGTATGAATTAAAGTATGACTGCAGGTATGTCAGCAATTTTGGAAGTAAAAAACCCTGTATATTCTGAAGCTTGGTGAAATAATGTAATTGCAAAACTTCATTATTCAAGGACAGACTTTATTTTAAGCTTTAATTTGGTGCCAGTGAAGGAGAAGATTCGCATTAAGAAGGCTGACTTAGCTTTCTATTGCTCTTATGCTGTCATAACATTCATCATCTATCTTCAAAGAGGACAAATAGGCATCTTTTGATGTGTTTATAGATTTGGTCAGAAACACTATGTATGGTAACAATCTTTGCTAAAATATACTTCATAATTCTAAATAAAGAAGAAATCCAGAGGTTAGAACACATGATAGATTTCATGGCTTTAGATTTCATGAAGACCCATCAGAAGGAAATGAGTATGTTCATAGTACTCAATGAGTCATTCATTTACACACAGTTCTAGAAGAAGAATCTAAAAGGGGCTGATTACCCTTTGATGGTTAAGTAGATGGGACTGTTAGAATTTTTCTTGGTTTGTTTTTTTTTTTTTTTTTATGAAGCCCATATCTTTCCATCAAAACACCAGGATTGAATTTATAAAACCCAGAGGGATTTGCAAAAAGAAATATAAAAAAAAAAATCCTGGTGAATTGATAATGGCACTTGGGAAGAAAAGTTGTGACAGTATTCTACTTCAGGCTTTGTAATCCTTTCACTCAGGGTTGGGTGACATCAGTTTGTAAAAAGTCACTGACTATCCCCCAAACTGACTTTTATAAAACAGTAACAAGTGCCTCCTCAATCCTTATCAATGCCATGGAGTTAGGAAGAGTTGAAAGAAAAGCCCACAATTTTGCAGCTGAGGAAAAATTTTATGTGCGCAGAATTTGTAAACGATGTTAAATACGTGATTTATCTTTTTGCCAACTCGTTTTGGACTTCTTAAATATGTTTTTAAATTGAGATGTTTGTAGATTCCTGAAGACGTACTCCTTAGTGCAGTGCATGTTCTTGTAGCAAGCTTGGCCGACTCTTCTGCCTTACACTGGATTCAGGACCTCAGGGCAGTTAGTTGACCTTCATTTTCCCAATAGACCATCTGCAACAGGAAGAGTTATTTAGAATCCACGGAACCCACGAAGGGCAGCATTTTCATGGCACTTTTCATTTGACGTTCTGCAGGAAAGCATGTGCTAGTGGAGGCAGGTAAGATGCCAGGTTGTGGGGCTTCTTCCTATCATGACCGGTGTGTCCATAAACTGCCCCATGAGCAGCAACCTGGCATCCACAGTGCTTACAGTTCATCTGAAGCAAAAGCCACAGGCTATTTAATTGATCTGCATATTCATATCCAAAGAGAGATATGTCCAATCACTTAAAAGTTCATAAAGGAATGTAACGATCCACGTGCATTACTAAGAAACAAGTGAATAGTATGCTGCTTCTCATGTTCAATTCCACTTTCAAGCTAGTGGTTGGTTTCGCTTTTAAAAGTAGGTTTGACTTGTTGAATTCAACGGACTGCTCATGTGGCCAGAGTGCCTTTTTTTGTTTTGTTTTTGAGGACTCGCAGTGACTATTCATGTTCAAAGTACTGTTGCCCAAAGTAGCCTTTAAAAGTACTAACAGCTCATATTTTGTCAGAGAGTTTTCTGGAAACATATTATTCTCCTCCAAGAAAAAATCTGCCTCTTTTTCCTCCTTCACATTTTATTCCATTCAAACAAACAAACAAAAAAACATTATGAATTTGTAATAGAAAGCAGCTGATTGTTTTGAAACAAACAAACAAAAAAAAACACACTCAATTTCTTTCCTTATTTGATAATTTTCTTGTGAGACTTTAGGCATTTTTGCTCAGTAAAAATAAATAAGATTACAGATTTCAGCAGCATGTGCAAAGTTTTTTCGTGTTTTTGTTTTTTTTTTTTTTTTTTCTGTAATAGACGTGGTGCTAAGTCATTTTGATGCAGCACTTTTGTCTTAAATTTTTGTTTGCTGAATGCTCTCCTGGGGCCTACAAGTAAAACTACTGCTTTCGGTGAACCCTGGAGTCTTGTGCCTGTCTGTGGTAATGCATTGTAGATTTGTGTCAACCCCTTTTTGGTGTAGGCCTTCCATGAGAAAGGTAATATCTTCCTCTGTGCTTGTCACTCAGTGACTTAGTAAAGAATGTAATGGAACAAAATGTTATGACCACTTTTGTTCTTAATATTGTTGTGAAGAGTATTTTCTCATATCTTTTTGTCTTATCAAAGGCCTGAACTTGTTTTGTTTAAATAGGGGTTTCGTATGCTTTCCTTGTATGTGCTGCTAATCCTGTAAAGGAAAAGTCTGTTAATGTGCTTTGATCATTTGTTTGAATTTCTCAGGTAGAAAGCCATGTAATCTAGGCATTTTGAAAACGCAACCAAATCAATGTGTTTTTGTTGCAAAACTGTCTAATGTGTTAATTTTAAAATAAATGCTGATTGATTCCATTTTGGGGAGAAGTTTCTGTCTGTAGTAGGATATGTTGCACAAATGTAGCTCTTTGCTTATTTGCATTGTTAGAACAGTGATATACATTTAATTTTCATATATTTAAAAATAAAATTGTCAATAGTGACAATAGTGCCTATTGACTGATCATTGCATTGGGTATATCAATACATACCTATAACATTTCCAACTCATTTCAATATTTTAATTCTACTTCTTTCTCCTTTATGATAGGAACTGACTGTCAGAGTTAAAGGAACCAAAAGCCAGTTTATTTTTCATTTTGGATAAACTAAAATTGCCCTTAGACTCAATTATCCTTCTTTAGGTACTCTAAAAATTATTTTTGAGAATTTTATACAAGTATACAATGAAATATGGTCTTATCTGTCCCCTACTTCTTTCTTCTATTTCCCCTTGTATTTTTTTTTCCTTTTATTGTTTTTGTTTTTGTTGTTGTTGTTGTTTGTTTGTTTTGAGACTGGGTTTCTCTGTGTAGTACTGGCTGTCCTGGAGCTCTTTGTAGACCAGGCTGGCCTCAAACTCAGAGATCCATCTGCCTCTGCCTTCTGAGTGCTGGGATTAAAGGTGTGCACCAACACTGCCCAGCTAATTTATTTTTTATTTTATGCATATTGGTGTTTTGCCTACATGTGTGAGCAAGTCGGATCCCCTGGAACAAGAATTACAGGCAGTTGTGAGCTGCTATGTGGGTGCTGGGAATTTAGCCTGAGTCCTCTGAAAGAGGAGCCAGTGTTCTTAACCTCTGAGCCATCTCTCTAGCCCCTCTCCTGGTATTCCTAACATGCCCCCTTCCAACTTAATCTCTTTCTCTTTTTTTTTTTTTTTTTAATAATCCACTAAGTCTAGTGCTGTCCGTCTGTACATATGTGTGGAGGTCATCCATTGGAGTATGGGAAATCTATTGGTAAACTACACCTTCAAAGAATAATTTCCCCTCCCAAAGCAACTATCTCTGCCAATAGCTCATCAGTATAGGGTGGAACCTGGAGATCCTTTACACCATTTGTACTGGGATTTTGGCTGGCTTGATCTTGGGCAGGTAACTACAGCTGCTGTGAATGCCTATGATAGCTATGCATGCCCAGAAGACAGCATGTCACAGCATTCTTCCTTATCCTCCGGCTTCTGTTTTCTGCCTCCTCTTAAGTGATGACCCTTGAGCCTTAGTGGTGGTGGTGGGTGGGATTATAAATATCATGTTTAGGGCTAAACACTCAGTACATCTTTGTGAGACAGGGTCTCACTTGTGGCCTGGGCTGGCTTTGAACTCCTGATCCTCTTGCTTAAGACTCCCAACTGCTGGAATTACAGATATATTCCGCCCCCCCCCCCCCATTGTTTGTCATAGTATGCTTAATCAGTGCTGTTAAATGGTAGCAAAATGACTCTATGGAATTTCATTTCATCTCATTCTCTCAGTTGCATGTGAAACTTAAAGTTTGTAGATGTCCAAAAATATATGAGTGTGGAATGGGGAGTCTAGTCCAAGGAGCTTAGGACCATAATTGGTCTTTGATCATTCAAGAGTTAACTATATTTGCTCAGCTCACTATTTCTCCACTTGTTTCCTTTCTTCCTCCTCACTATGTACCTCAGGCAGGCCTTTAACTTACTGTCTTCCTGTCTCAGTTTCCCAGTGCTGGGATTACATGGTGGTTCCTCTTAGCACACATAGAAGTCCAACACCCAAGTTAAACTCAATTTTAAGCTAAAGTCAAATGACTAAATCGGATTTAACTATTACATTTTAAAATTTAATCTTTTGAGAATTTTAATACTATGTATTATGATCATATCTAAACATTACCTCTCCTGGACTCTCCCCAACATGTCCCCTCACTACATCTAATTAGGGCTGCCTGTATGTCCATATGAGTACAAGGTACTGCAACATGAGTAACCCACTAGTGGCCATGCCTTCAAAGAAAAATTGACTATCCCTACCTTAGTTGCCATTAACTACCAGTAGCTCTTCAATGGGGAGAGAGTATGAGCTCCTCTTCAATTGGTGCTTGAATTTTGGCTGGTTTGATCTTGAGGTAACCACCCCGGTGCTGTGAGTTTATTAGTGCAACAACCATGTCATGTCCAAAAGACAGCCATTGCACCGCACTACCCATACCCCAGGTCTTAGGTTTAAAATTTTAAAACAAGCTAGCCGGACTATACTGGGTAAAACCTTTTTTATTAACTGACCCAAGCACTTTGTATTTTTTTTTCTGATTTCAGATAAAACCGTTAAACACAACTCACAAGAAAATACAATGACTAACTAAAATTACAAGAGTTTGAAACCTCACTAGTTCATATAATAATTTTACAAATTTATACAACTGTAGCTACTTATCTACAGTTAAGCTAGGTTTAGTATTAACCAAAAGAGAATTCTCCAAGACCTAGACACTTGACTACTTTCCAAGTGACTACAGGTTTGTAACAACAGAAGGATTTGACTGTTACCTTAGGAATGTATTTTCCTTTCAAAATCACTCAGCTAGTGCCATGTAGTGTTTTCTCATTCTTCAGAGATGACGGTGAAAGTTTTTGGAAAAGCACACACTTGTTCCTGCCCTGTATGTCCCTCTCAAAATCTGCATTTGGTCAATAACCACATAGCCATTGCTCTGCTACAAGCAACAGAATTTTATTTTTTAAATTTTTACTTTTTGCAAAGCCCTACTTTGTATTTTCAGATGCCGTTTTAGTTCCAATTGCTAATTACTGTGTGTGAGTTACCATATGTGGGAGTATGTCCACATGGGGACAAGGATGATAAATCAGCCCACCAACACAGGCAATATGTTTGCCCCAACTGAGCCCATCATTGAATTTTCATTTTGTTACTGGACATCTCTCTTGAATACCATAGATTTTTGGAACACTGCAGATTTGCTTTAGAGGTAGATAAAACAATAATCATGCAGTTAAGTCAATTGAGTAAAATGGGCTTGTTTTCAGAGAACAACATGATTAGAAGTTGATCCTTTTTCATTCTCAGTACATTTACCATTTTGAGCAGTTTGTGGAAATACCCAAGTTTTCTCTTTCTCTCAGAAAAATCAAATTGCAATTCAGTTTGTTCTAACTACAGATAGAAGAAAAACAGCTTTAACATTTGCATTACAGCACTGCAGTTGACTTTCTGGATTTGTGACACACACATCATGCATTCTAAGACAAGTTGATTTTACCAGTGTCACTAGTAATGTTAATTTAAAAAATTTACAGCAAGTTCAAAACTTTTCTAAATAGTGAAATCACCATGTTTTAAAGACAGACTAGAATGTTACAAATGATTTTGCAAAATACAAAAATAGATATGCTTCCACTGAATGCTTCAATCATTTTTCCGAGCATTCTCATCTTTTGCTTCTTCGTCATCTGAGTACACAGTAGGTTCCTCCCCTTCCTTCAGCAGTTTGCCCACATGATGATACTTGACTGGGGGTAAAGAAAGAACCACAAATAGTCATTCTCATGCTTTACACACATAAAAAAATCACTATTTCATTTTAAAACATTTATGAGAGGTCCACACAATATACTCAGCAATGTGTTAGGTTTCTTGAAGGGTCTAAAAGGATTCTATCATATTCTTTGTGAAAACAGGAACTGACTTTTGTTCAAGAGACAGAAATAAATATAAAGCAGCAAGCAATGTCAATTGGTATCAAAATGAACTGAGCACTCTGTTGAGAGTATTTATAGTAAGACCTGACTGTGAATTTGGGGGTTGTAGAGTACTTCATGGAAGAAATGTTTTGGGAAATGTATGGACAGACTTTGGGTAAGAAACATTTCCAGAAAAAGGAAAACACATTCAAAGGTACAGAGGCAAGACTAGGCATATCTGGGAAACAGTAAGAACATGTAGGTCAGGAGTAGAATTGGCATTTTGAAATAGTAGGAGATAAGTCTGACTAATGTGTGTGGGAATATTATGAAAGACCTGATTAGCCGGCCTGAGAAATCTGAACTTCACCTATAGGTGGCAAAGGTACTGAAAGTTTATAACAGAGAGAGAATGACACAGCAAAATAGTACTCTGGCATCATTCTCATAAAGACATGTAGGGCAGATTTCAGTAAAAGCAGTTAAGCCGGGTAACCAGGAGACTGGTATGGAGAGCCAGGTGTGAAGAAAACATGGAGGAGTAGGGTAAGATCATTAGGAGTTAAAGGAAAGGATATGAGATAACTTCAAAGAAAACTGGAAACATTGTTAATGAAGCAGCAACTGGACAGCCTGTGAGCCAAAATGAAGACTGCAAAAAGGGAGCCTGGAGAGCCACATGACAAGAGACCTACAGCATGAACCAGAGTTGAGAAATTAGTACCAGACAGGAATCAAGTCTAGTACAGCTGTGGACAGGTTACTTTAGGAGGGAAAAGCGACAGAAAGCTGAAGCAGTGCTTAGGTGCAAGTTGGAGAGTGTGTTAAGATAGTGATGGAGTAGAATAATGGTTAAGTAGATAAGCCAGCAGGAGAGAGACTTCCCAGCTTGGGGGACAAGCTATGGGTAATTAAAGGGTCATTCTCATGCTTTACACACACACACACACAAAAAAAAAAAAATCACTATTTCATTTTAAAACATTTATGAGAGGTCCACACAATATACTCAGCAATGTGTTAGGTTTCTTGAAGGGTCTAAAAGGATTCTATCATATTCTTTGTGAAAACTGGAACTGAGTTTTGTTCAAAAGACAGAAATATAAAGCAGCAAGCAATGTCAAATGGTATCAAAATGAACTGAGCACTCTGTTGAGAGTATTTATAGTAAGACCTGACTGTGAATTTGGGGGTAGGAAGTAGGAAGGGATTGAAGATGTTGGAATAAAGAGGTTTAGGTGTGAAATCAGAATTTGCAAGCTCCATTATAACCAAGTGAATACAGGATTAATGCATATTTCCTCTGAAATGGGGAGGAATGAGAGGAATAACCAATCTGTTTAAACAGGTAACTAAAGATGCTTTTATGTGAAATAATATTTGGGAACAACAAAAACTTCCCTATTTGAACACTGCATAAAAGTGTGTGTTGGAGGTGGCTTGGGACAGTGGAAGATAAATAAAAGCCAAGTGGCACCTGTGAAACCTGCTTTAAGGGGAATGACTTTGAGTGTAGCTGAGGTGTTGGGGAGTCCTAAGTGAAAGGGGTGGTGGGTAAAAGAAAACAATCACTTGTTTCCCTCTGATGCCAGAAAGCCCTAGAACACAGAGCTTTGGGGGTTATAAATTATAACTCATTAGTTTCATATAGAAGACTATGATCACAAAGGCATCTTGGGATGCAAATGTTAGTGATTATGTTCATCAGCTGGTCTGTCTTCAAAGTCCAAAGATTTGTGTCCTGACCCGAGAGTTATATTTGGTCTGTTCAGGATCCAAACTCAAAAGTTAGTGTCACATCTGGCTAATCATTAACCAAGAACTCTCTCAGGTTATTCTTTAAAAGATAGATATAGTCAAAAAAGCATGTACTACTTGACTGTGGAAATCAGAAAATAAAGTTTCCCCTATACCCCAAAACATCTTCCTCAAACTAAGTGGCCAAGGTCTTCACACACAGTTCATAAAATCTGGAAAAAAATTATTATGGTTCAAATCTGTGCCAGGGAAGTAATCACAAAATGATCACTTAACCCTTGGGACTTTTTGGCCAAAGCCAGTTCCTGCATTCTCATGATCTGAATTTCACCCCTTATTTCTACCTCAACTCTAAAGAATTTACCCTTCTCTGATACATAAGCCTGAAACAAGTGTTTCTTTTTTTCTTTAAAAAACAATACAGACACCATTATTGCTGATCAGATTATAAGCAGCATTTATAGATGAGGCCTAATTTATGGTTCAGCTAAATTAGATTCAGTGAGAAGCTGTTTGGCAGAACACAAGTCTCCCATTCTTCAATGGAGCTGTGGGCTGCTTTGAAACATTAAGTGTGAGAAGAGAGGGCTTATGAAAATCCCTCTGTTCCTTCCCCTATCGCCCAAATGCCAGTATGGAATCTATAGACCTTTCTGCAAAAACTTACACATCAAAATCAGAAGCTGTAGAGGACAAGCTAAAAATTGGTGTGCCATTATTGCAAGTGACTCAGCACTGCTATCATTATTCTATGCCACAAATGCGGTCCATGCAAGATTCAGGAGCCTATCAAAATGCATGAAAGTTTCAGGTGCTTAGTAATAATTATTGTTTGATGGTAAATCTGCATTACTTGTAGAAATTTGATCCGGGCAAAATATAAAGAAATGCTTACAAGTGAACTGAGAGTCCCAGTCACTCAGAGTCTCCTGCTGGGCAGGGGTGAGGTCAGAAAGGTCATCATACTCATCCTTCAGCGCTTCTTTGTCCAAACAAAATGTAGCAAGGCCCCTGGATGCATCCCTTCCGGCAAAGACCCCGTATGGCCCCTCTTTAAAAACAAAATGAAACCAAAGATAGAGTTTTTACTACATAGTAACTTCTCTGTGGCTCACATACTGTTTTTTCTTTTTCTTTTCTTTTCTTTGAGACAGGGTTTCTCCGTGCAGCTCTGGCTGTCCCAAAACTCACTCTGTAGACCAGGCTGGCCTCAAACTCACAGTGATCCACTTGCCTCTGCCTCCTGAGTGGTGGGAGTAAGCGAGTGTACCACCACTGCCTGGCTTCATATTCCATTCTTAAACTACATGTATACTGACACTTTGATTATTGTACTGAAAGACATACTGTCACTTCAATAAGTACAATGACATAAAAGTCATTTGCAATCTCCTATGACCTGTACATATCTAATATAAGCATAAATGGTTCTTTTTGGGGTGGCCTTGATAGGGAATGACTGATTATATACAGTCCATGGGTTAGAAATCAGCTCAAAGACTTGTATCTATAAGTTGGCTCTATTCTAGGTGCTTGAGCCAAGCCAGTCAAATTATGGTTTCTTAACCACTAAGGTGTAAATGAAAACATTTCTTTATCAACATATTCTTATATGTTTTAAGTGATCTTTGGTTGCAAGACTTGAACCCTAAGGCATCTGCAGGAGAAATCATTTTACAAATATCAGTGTTTCAAAACCTACCCACATGTTATATAACCTTCACTATCAATAAAGAACTAACAGTAAAGGAGGTCAGTTTTGGTACTGTTTTTAACTATAAGAATAAAGATAAGCATAAACAGTTGTGAAAACACTAAAATTTTCACCAAAAGGGCTGCAATCAGTGCCTTCAAATAATCCTGTAAAACCTGGAAAATGCTATTATGTATCACATCTTACCAAGCTTTTGTCTTAGAGCTCTGGATCATTCTGTATTCACTTAAAGTGGTTGTTTAGTTATTTAAATATTGCACAAGCAAATGAAAAGAATTCAGTGTACTTTAAATAATGCCTTGTTTTCCCAAAAGTAGGCTGGATAGCAACTCTGACATTAAAATCATTATACCAACTAGGAGATTGAATCATATTTCATTACAGTGTGGCCATCTGAAACCTCAATCCACCTAACTGTTTTTCTTTCTTACTTTTCTGATATTTTTTTTGTAGGACTAGGTAAGCACTCTACTGCTGAGATATACTTAATTCTTAGGATCAACTTTTAAATGCAATTAAGAGTCTAAAATAAAGGCTTTTTAAAAAGTTATCATTACATGCTGCCACTAGCAAAGGTTAAAAAAGAAAAAAACTTCATATGCTTTTCACAAATATATACTGCTAATGGAATAGTAGCATCTAGTGCTTAAAAACAGGCAAATTATTTTGTTTAGACACTACCATTTTAGAAATTATGGTCCCTGGACTGGTAATGAATACTTAAACAAGATCTAAAACAACTATTAATGATCCTTAGAGAATATATTTTTGTTCACTACAAAGCCTATTAACTAGATGCTTAGTAAGCAGAGGTTTGTGTGTTTTGCTTACTGTTACTTGCTAGCACCTACAACAGTTCTGCGTATATAGTACCAGACACTCAAATGAATAATTTCTAGGTGTACTCTGTATAACAGAAAATATTTGCACTGTGGTATCATCACTGTTTCTGAGCCCACTCAGTAATGGAGAACAGCTGCTTGGGGACCTCACACTGGGCTGTGTTTGCTTTTTTTTCCAGAGGGAAAACTAAGGCCCTGAGACAACAATGCATTGTACCAGGTCAAACAGCTGGTCAGTGACAACAGGCTAGAATGTAGAATGCAGGTTGACTCGTATTTGTAGTTACTCCTGTACACACAATGATATTCCTCAGGATGCACCTGCAAACTCTAACCTACCTGGTATAGAATGGAGACAGCTTGACTCCAGTTGTGCTCTCTGAAAGCATGGAGGATCCATGTGATGACTTTGCAAACCACAACCATATGACAATGCCTTGTGCATTTGTTCTGACTACCTTATGGTTTAGCTTAATAATTATGGGTATTTACATGGTTGTTTATGGATAATGTGATACTATAGTGGCAAATAATATGTAGATTTCATATTATTTTGCCATTACATGCCTACAGAAAATAGATTTTTCTAAAATGTCTGAAAGCAAAAATGAAAGGTGAGAGTTTGCTCAAACCCTCTGCACATGTGATTTTGATTGGCTGGACTCTGGAGACTTAATGGAGTGGGTTATGTCTGGTTTGGATTAGTGCTGGCTATTCTTCCCTCTCAGACCAATGAGCATGTGAACACACCCCGAGTTTCTAGTGCTTAGGGGAATCCATATTGGAGGCAGTGAAACCTCTTCTTCCTCTCCAAATGTTCTAGAAAGCTCTGTTGATTCCCAACTTCGACTACAGGAGTGTATATTAAAATGTAGATTTTTTTCGGCCCTTCCTCTATGGATGATCAGGCCAGGAATCTGTATTTTTCACAAGCATCAGGTGATTCTGATAGGCAATCCGCTTTGGAAAAACCTCATCTCTAGGGATCCTTTCCAACAGTTCAGCAGTCATCTGTCCATTTCTTGTTTTCTCTCTGGTTGGCTTTTCCTGACACCCCCCACCCATCGGGATTCACAGCCTCACCCTATTGTTTCCCAGGACCTTCCCTCCTCCCCCCCCCACCTTGGTTTCATTTAATTTTATTTTTTTAAGTTTTTTATTCACCTCCCAATTCCCCCACCCCACTAAATATGGTGTTTCTGATCATCTCACCACGTTACCATGGTCCACCACACTATGCCTTTCATGTCCCCCCAACTAGCCTCCTTCCCTCCATCAAGCTTGTTCTGCTTCCAGCTTCTCAGTTCACCCCATACAGCGAGCACATACACATACCAAATACATACCTGATACATGCCACATTCCAAACGCCCCCCCCCCACAAACGGTGCACACCAAACACGCACCCACCGCGCATGCACACACTGTACACAACACACACACAATCTCCCCCCCCAACCAGGAACAGTGTTTCAACCTGACACTAATCCCCTTCTCCACTTTCTCTCTCCACACCCCTTACATTCCACCATGGCTCCTCCGGCGTCATCGGCCTCCACGTCTTCTCAGGAGTCTGGACCTCTCTGGAGACACCTTCATTTCTTTTCCTCAAATCCGAAACCTCCCCCCCCCCCTTTTCATGACCCCCGCCCCAAATCCCGATACCTTCGAAAACTTCCTCAACATCCTGGGCCTTCGAGCCTCGCTGTCCCTCCCATCCGCGGCTTCCAAGCTTCAGTCTAATTCGGGTGCCCCATTCCCCCCCCCCGCCCATACGCAACTCCCCCTACCGCCCCCAGCGCCTGTTGCCCCTGGCCCATTCTGGCAGCTGCCCGCCTTTCCTCTGACCCTCCCTCCCTCTGGGGCGCCCAACCTCCCTTGGCCTCTCTCTGGCCCTCTTCATGCCAGGGT
The DNA here is from genome assembly GCF_030254825.1 of Meriones unguiculatus. Classification (NCBI taxonomy): domain Eukaryota; kingdom Metazoa; phylum Chordata; class Mammalia; order Rodentia; family Muridae; genus Meriones; species Meriones unguiculatus. Next base: position 76,156,256 of record NC_083369.1, on the reverse strand, counting down.
CCCTTCTTTTGTCTCCAGGGTTCCCTGGCCCTGACTCCGTACCCGGCCCGTAGAATTTGCGGCCTTTGGTCACGTCGAACACCTTGCCATTAATGGCCATAAGAATGCGCGGGTCCTGGACGCCGTCAAAACGTCTCAGCTCAGCAGGGGTGAAGTCGCGCCGCTTGAGACGAGGCAGCGGGGGTGGCTCGTCGTCGTCGTTGTCGCCACCAGCCCCGAGCTGGTCCCCGCGTACGATCTTGTAGAGCAGAAAGATGCAGAGGCCGAGAAGCAGCAGGTTGAGGGGGGACGTGAAGATCTCATGCAGCAGCCCGCCGCTCTCCAGGTCGCTCGGGTCCGCGCCAGTCGCCACCACATCCTCGGCAGCCATGATCTCTGGAGCAAAGGTTGGGCCGGGCTAGGCAAGAGCTCCCCAACACTCCGATTTCTCCTCCCTCTCTGCAAATGCGAACAGTGGAGCGCTTGGCGGCTGGCGGAGGAAGGAAAGCATCGCGAGGGGGCGGGGCCTGCACGCCACGCCCTTCATGGCCACCTAAGCACTCTGCCCTGCTCGGGCTGGCTTGGCCTAGGCTCAGGGTCCCTACGTAGCTTCGGGGTCTGAGTGTCGCTCGTCCAGTGGCTCTGGCGTTCCAGGCCCTAGAGCCCAGTCCACCTCTCACTTCTACCTGCTGGGCCCCTGCCCCAGTTTCATGGCACAGTGCAGCTCACCGCCCCACGGCACAGTCTCTCGGGTGTACAGTGGGTAACTTCCAACCGACCCTGTAGGAGAGCCTTACTTCTAGGGTCGTTGCTTGCGGCAAATGACGTCGGTTAAAATGGGGTCGTATTTATTTTGCTTCTTGTTTTTTTCTCCCATTTAAAAGCCCCTCATATTCAGCTGGCCGTACCCTCAGGATCAGGAAGCTGTCTTAAGATACCGAAAACTCATGCCTTCAACTCTTTTTTTACCTTACAGTCCCAGACTACTCGTTTTCAACTTGAGAACATCCATTTTGGGATGGCTTTCCTCCAATTCTTGCCCCCAAACGGCAGGACTGATAACCAAAGGACAGCCAGTCAGGTCACAGGCCTGTCTACTCTTCAAAATCTGGGGCTCAAATCACCAGAATTTGCATTTGTTCTTTTTTTTTCTTTTGAAATCATCGATTATGCTTAGTCACAAGGCATCAGCAAATGGCATTCTCTTGTTTAGCTTTCTTTCTTTTTTTTTTTTTTCTATAAAAATACCAGAATACCGTTCAAAGTTTCTTTGCTTGGCAGTATTTTTTTCTATTTGAAGTCTGTGGAAGCTACCCTTGGCAATCATGGTAACCCTGAGCATAGTCCCTGACAAATTCTGGAGTTTGGAAGGATCCCAGGTATTATATTCTTAGCTACCTAGGCCTTTGATGTGCTAACAGGCTACATGGGAGCAGGCCTCTGTGGAACAAGGGTTGCTCCTACTCTTCAGAGCTCTAATCTGGCTGTTCTTTTTATTGTTGTTGGGAGAGGGTAACGGAAGAAAGAGGAGAAGAATAATTAAAACCAAACCATGCATACATGTGCAGACCAGAGCAGTACTTTTCCATAGATCCTCTTCACTTGTTTACCAACACCACTAACATCTAAGAGATTTGGGCAGAGAATTGGCTAAATTCTGAAAAAAATTGGCAAATACTGCTTTAATCCCTGCCCCCCCCCATCTTCTTAAAGTGTAATGAGCCAAACAATCTTTATATCCAGCCCACATATTTTTCCCCACAGCTAAATATAGGATTAGCTGAACCGGCCCCTCCAGAGCTTTTGTCAAAACTCAACTTAATCATCACGAAACAAACTCAAACTGAGAGCACTCGGCTACAGTTAGAATCCAATTATGTCTTTTAAAAAGTACTGTGAGCAGCAAAGACATTTCTAAAAATATAAAAAACAAACTTGTGAAAATATTTTCATTTGAAACCAGTATGACAAAGTATTTTATCTTTAAGTGTTCATTTTAATTGATAAGTACATCTTTAAGAGACTAAAGAAATGGCTGAGTGGGTAGAACCTGTTGCATGCAAGTGTGAGGACCAGATTTCCAATCCCCAGCACCCAGGAGGTTTTGGTTTGGCATCTGGCCTTTAATGCCAGAGCTGGAGAGTGAGGGACAGGTTAGTTAGACTATCCTTTGCTCTGATATCTAAGGAGGCAGTAATCAAGGAAGACACTACTCTTCTGGCATCCACACATACATGTGGGATAAAAAAGAAATAAAAAATCATTAGTCAAATCCTCTAGTCGAAATAAGAAAATTTAGGAAATATCAGTGGTGAAGAAGCATATAAAATGTTCAGTTTTGCTAATAATTAAAAATACTTGGAAATGACGTTGTCTCCTACCACCTTTCTATAGGGTGTAAAGAGCTGCTAAGAAAGTGGGGATACTCCCATACGTCAATGAGAGAGTAGACATTGGCGGTTTTGTTATCCATGTTTTCTATTTATGAAACCCATTGCTAGAAATAGAATTTTTTGTCCCAGTAATCCCACTTCTAGGAGGTTATCTGCTTAGAATGAGGACAAATATTTCATTAAGGAGATGTTCATGAATATTCACATTCATTTTTAGTATGGAAACTCTGGAAACAACCCAAATGTCCAAGTTCAAATAAAGTGGCTTATTAATTCACTTTGTATTGTGGTAAAATCATAGCTGGACCATTCAAAACTATAACAACATAGAAAAATATTTCCATTTCAGTGTTCTGTTTTGGTTTTTTTTTTGGCTTTGAACTCACAAAGATCTACCTGCCTCTGCCTCCTGAGTACTGGGATTAAAGTTACGGGCCACCATACCTAGCCTTTGTTTCAGTCTTAGGAGAGAAAATAGCATGCAACACTATATACAGTGTGAATTTGATGGTATACCTGAAAAAGCATAAAGGAAATGCTGAAAGGAAGCATGATGATGTTATTCTTAATTCTTCACAAGCTGCACATGTCATCTTTTCTTCCTTCCTTCCTTTCTTCCATCTTTTCTTTCCTACCTTCCTTTCCTCTTATTTTTGTTTGGTTGAGTTTTGTTTTGTTATACAGGGTTTCTCTGTGTGGCCCTGGCGATCCTGGAACTCAATCTGTGGATCAGGCTGGCCTCAACTCAGAGAGATCTGCCTGCCTCTGCCTCCTGAATGCTGGGATTGCTGGCATGCACTGCCACTGTCTGGTTGCACAAGTAATTTTAAGCGTTAGGGAAAATATTTTATTTAAAAAAATAAATAAATAAGAAAGAATGCTTATACATGTTCACTATAACAATACCTAAGTATATACAGTGAAAACAATAACAAAAATGAAACTCAGGCACACACAAATTTTATCATACTAGAAGTAATTTCAAATAACACAATATTGGTCTATTCTTTTCTAATACAAATACTATTTTTTAGAAGAAAAAAGAGGAAGTCATTAGGTCCCCCAGACAACTCCTGCTCAAACTTTTTGAGGTTATATTTATTCAAGGTTAAAAATCATGGAACAGTGTTGGTGGCACATACCTTTAATCCCAGCAGTCTTTAGGTTAGAAACAGGAGGATCTCAGTTCAAGACAAGCTATATAACAAGACTGTTAAAGTTCAAACTATGGGGAAACAAAGAAGAAAATTAAATCCTCTCTCCCCACTCTTCATTCTCCTTCCTCCAAGGTAACTATTATTAAAGGTATAAAAAATTGTTTGCACGGAGGGCCAGAGATTTGCCATTCAGCTCAATGTCCTGCTGGAAGGGGAATGGATCTAATAAAGGAAGCTTTTCAATGTAAAAACATTTAATTATTTTATGTGTATAAATACTCTGACCACATTTACGGATCTACACCATGTGCATGCCTGGTACCCACAGACACCAGTAGATGGCGTTGGATGACACCCTGAAATTATGTGAGTCACTATGTGGGTGTTGGGAACTGAACTAAGGTCCTCCGGAAGAACAACTGCTTTTAACCTCAGAGCCATCTTTCCAGACCCAGCAAAAAAGTTTTGCTTCATGTGGAGGGTAGAAAATCTGCACTCGAAAAACCTCAAGTGGTACAGTTTAAAAATACATGCTTTGATTTATTGTTAATGGTCTACTGATGAAATGAGCTACTGTGATACTAAGAATGTTCAAAAGTGTCCTAGCTTTCTGGCTTTTGTTAGAATCCATGCTGAATGGGCAGGTATTATCCAGGATGGCAGTTCTTAAGTTACCTATAAATAACCAAGGATGCTTGTTACTTAAAACCCCTCCACATAACATCAGACTTTCATTGTGCATGCCCGTGGCTGGGAAGCAATCCCTAGATCCTAGGTACTTGTCCTAAGATACAGACTAAGTCTTTGGTGATTTCAAACTGCCTCCTTTAAATAATCTTCAGTGGTTCTAAAAGGCTTTTCAAGAAAGCTAGGACTTTTGGATGATCAGCTAGAAAATGTATAGGAAACAATTCAACCACAACACTAATCAAATCCAATGGAGCAGTGTACCAATTTTCCTTGTTCAAATTATTATTGGTACAGTCTTCTTTCTCTCCTTGGAAGTTTTAAAAGCAGAAATACTTTGAGTTTGCAGGCATAAACATGACAACAAGTATTCTGACACATGCTGGCAAGAAGGAAATTGCTCTAATACAAGATTTTGTTTTTGTTGTTGTTATTTACTAACCTATTTCAAATCCCTAGACCATGTCTGATACACAGCAGACACTCAAATATTTATTGAACTCACTTATATTGTAACTGGGCATAGGCTTTCTATGAAGACACTCACTTCTAGGAATTTTCTTAGGGACATTTTCAGAAATATGGAAGCAGATTAATGTAGGGAAATTAGAAAACATGATACATGATAGGAAAAACATGGAAATCACCTAAACATTCCCAATTGTTTATTTGTCTCATACTAAACCCAAACAAAGCCCTGACAGTATCCTGTAAGGCTAAGGAGAATCTTCTCTATCCCATCCACTCTTACCTTTAGAACTTTAGGCCCTCACTTAGCACTGCCTCCCCTGCTGCTTGTGCCCCTGCTGCAGTGCCTTCCTCAATAACCATTAAGCAATTAGGCATATTTTCAAGTCAGAGATCCTACTTATGATGCCTATTGCCCAGAATGTTCTTCTCAGATTCCATCACAGGTCACACCCTCCTCTTTCACCCTGGAAATATTCCGTTCCACTCCTTCTCTCTTTTCTCTAGTCACTCACTCACTCACTCACTCACTCACTCACTCATTCATTTTGGAACTGAGTCTTATTATGTAGCCAAGGCTAGCCTGGAACTTATTATGTAATCCAGACTGATCGTGCATTCTTTAGCCTTCTGCCCTGGCCTCTGCAGTGCTGGAAATAGACGTGTCCTCCATCACCTCTGGCTTCTGTCTTACTTTTTCGTCATCACATTTACTGTTTCCTAATAAGTATAGTTTCTCACTTTTGTTAATTTCATTGAATTTAGTATAAGTTATACAAGAACAGATATTGTGTCTATTTTCTTTATTGCTGTGTCTATTGGATTTAGAACAGTACCTGGGGACTGAAAAGCTCGCTCAGTGGTTCAAAGAATGGCTTGCTCTTCCAGACAACCCAGGTTGGATTCCCAGAACACACATGGTGACTCATAACCATGGTATCTAATGCCCTTGTCTGGCCTCCTCTGGTACCAGGGACACAAGTAGTGCATAGATATACATGCAGGCAATACACCCATACTCATAAAATAAAATTAGTAAAATTTAGAAACTAGAACAGGACCTGAAAGAGAGTAGGTACTCAGTAAATATTTGTGGAATTGAACATATCTGACTGTGGACCCGCATTATGCTAAATATACATGTTAAGAGAAAAAGTCTGAAGGAGATACACCTAAATGTTAATAATTGTTATCTTTGAGTATGAGATTATGGTAATTTTTTTCTTTCTTCTTTTATGAGTGAGGATAAATTTTTTATTGTTATTACTATTATTATTGGTTCTTTGAGACAGGGTTTCTCTGTGTAGCCTTGGCTGTCCTGGTCTCACTCTGTAGACCAGGCTGGCCTTGAAAATCAGAGATCTACCTGACTCTACCTCCCAAGTGCTGGGAATAAAAGCATGCACCACTCTGCTATGAATTATTTTTATTATTGTAAAAAAAAAAAAAAAGAAATGTTTACAATGTAAAAAACAGAAAAAAATGGCACAGCTGCCAATTAGGTATTGAGCTTCTAGACAGGAGCAGTAATTGCTGCTTCCATGATGGAGGCCCAAAAAGTTCTGCCCAATTCTTTCCACTTGGTTAACCTCTGTTGAGTTCCAGCTCCTTGTGAGACTCTGTGTTCTGGCAGGGAATGGAAAGCCCTTCCCTCTTAAAGGAAGACCTCATGGCACAGGCGTGTTATGGAAATAGTAAAGGGGAGATGGACATACCATTGGGGAAAGTGTGACCTAGGGAGATTTTATACAGAAAAGTACATTTGGGTAGACTTCATTTTTTATCAGGTCGATAAAGGTGGAGATTCTAGGAAACTGGTGCTTCAATCTTTATCAAGGACCAGCACAATCTGCAGAAGAGGAGACTTATTATTGAAATCTATTCCCTCCAAGGATGGGATTCTATGGGTGTTATTTAAAGCCTATTGCTGGTTAGGGGTGTTTTATTTTATTTTTTTTTAACAACCATTTGAGTAGAGAGAACCTCAACTGAGAAAATACTTCCATCAAAATTGGCTTATAGGCAAATTTATGATTCAGTTCCTTGATTGATGATTGATGTGGGAGGGTGCAGCCTAAAGTAGGTAATGCTGCCCCCTGGCTAGGAGGTCCTGCATTGTGTAAGAAAGCAGGCTGAGCAAGCCATGGAGAGCAGGCAAGAAAGCAGTGTTCCTCCACGATTTTTGCTTCAGGTCCTGTTGCCAGGCCTTTGCCTGGAGCTCTTGTCTTGACTTCCCTTTTGGAAGTTGTAAAGTGAAATAATCCCTTCCCTTAACTTGATTATGGTCAATGATTTGTCACAGCAACAGATAAGCAAACTTTGGCACCCTGTGAATCTCAAATCTTTAATAATAGCTAACATTATCTGAACATAGATTATGTGTGATGTAATATTCTAAATACATTGTGGATTAGCCCCATGTACTATTCATGAAACACCGTAAGGGTATTAGTTATTTTATCTCCATTTCATAACTGAGGAAAACTAGGTAGAGAGGAAAGGAGGAACTTCCTTAATGTTACTCAGCTAGTAAGGAATCAGATCAGAATTCACAGTCTTCCTGAATCTAAATGTTAGCTGTTTACCATTAAGCTAGTGTATCTCCATTCTAACAATCGCACAAACACCCCAACATGATTCCAAGTTGGTTCCAAAGAAATTAGGTATTTAAGCAAAGGCATAGAGAAATCACATAGCTTTCCCTATCTGGAAAAACCTTGTAATTACTCCCTGTTGACAGTGAAAGTAAGTCCAAAGTCTGAAGCAAGGTTTACCTAACTGGTGCACTATTCAGATTTCACCTTCAACCTCCAGTCGGGATCCAAGCACTAAGAGTCTGGTTGCTCAACTGCTCCAAGGGTTAGCAGTTGAGAGTTTGGAAGTAGATCCTTTGAGTTTGCACTGGGTTAAAGAGACCTTCCTCCCCAAGTCACACCTCCTTATCAGTACAGCCTGCAGGTAGTGAATGCTTTATACAGGGGCATAAAGACTATTTCTCTTGCCCCACTCCTTGAGAGAGGAGTGGACGTTTTCCTGAGAACACATGACAGGCTAGCTTCTTCCACGGCCTAGTAATTTCTTTCCTTCACCTTTGGGCATAGACGCCAAAGGCATCAGTAAACTTCCTATATGCTGTTTACCATCAGTATCCCAGGAAACCCAGCTTTTCCTGATCTGGCCTGTTTGCTTATCTCTCCTACTTCCTCTTTGCACTCAATACTCCAACCATACTGCAGCTAGGAATGACCCAACATCTAGAGAATATGTAGTTTTTGAGTTCTAGAAGGACTCTGTTTCTTTAATTCCCTTTCACATTATCATCGTCTTCTGTATAAATAAGAAAATTATACAAGGATGAGTTCTCATCCAAAATCACATAGTTAGTGAGAGGCAGGTGGGATATAACTTTAGCAGTCTGGACACAGAGACTGTGTTTGCTCTGTGAGCATATTTTTGTTGTTGTTCTCTTTTGGAAGTATCATGCTGGCAGGAGCAGTAATGCTTGAATCAGAGAGGTGGAAATTGGACAGTGATATTAGTGAGAAGCCTTCCCACAGGAGGAAGTAGGGGGCTCACAACAATGTTGTGATAATGACGCCCTATATTCCAAGACAGCTAAGGTACATGTTACAGAGCTGGGTAGATGGGACTTAGAAAGTACAGGAGAGGAAGAACAAAATTGAAGAAAATACTTCATGTTTAATTGGAGCTATGTCTCAAAGTATGGGACCTGGACCACCAATGTCATTGGCTTTATCTGGGAGTTCACTAGAGATGCAAGACCTTGGTGTAGTATATCTGACATACTGAGTCAGAATCCGCACTTTAACCAGGTGTTGAGATGAATAACATATAAACTCGAACTTTCACAAATACAGACAGCAGGAACATCCTGGTGAAGATATCCAGTAATGTTCCCAGGCAGAATTTGAGTTTTTGTCTCAGGTACAGGCCTAATTTGGAGAAACAAAGCTAGGTGATAGGAGCCTGTGTAGGTGGTGGCTGAAATCAATGGTGTTGAACAAGATCACTAAGAGAACATAGGGCAGAGGTCTCTCAAAGGCTCATTGCACTGTGTGCTAAGTCAAGGGTGAAAACTGTTGGCCTGCGTGGTTAGAATCAAACACATGTTTATTTGACTTTCAAAACATTTTAATTAAAAAAGGTTCAATTTTAAAATAGGGGACACAAAGATCCTCTATCCTTCTTAGTTCTTTTTATGGGCCCCTTTGAGCTGTATCTAGAGAAACTCATTAACACAGTGCTGATGAAAACGGAAAAGTTCCAAACTTTTAGTTTAACTACATTTTATTCACTTTATTTTTATTTTTATTTCTCAATCACTCATGCAGTGTGTGTGAGAGACACACACACAGAGAGAGAGAACGAGAGAGAGAAAGAGAGAGAGATCCTTCCATGTGTGTGAAGGTGACCACAGGGACTAGAATCAGGTGTTGATCGTCAGGCACAGGTGGCTGTAAGTTGCATGCTGCAGGTGCTAAAAACTGTACTCTTGTTTTCTTAGAAGACCAGTAAGCACTCCTAATCTTCAAGCCAAACCTCCTGCCCAGGAACTTTTTGTTTACTTTTGAAATTATTATTTAACGACAACACTTCTCCCTTCACTGTCCTCCCTCCAAATCTATATTCACCCTCTACTTCAAACCCCTGGACTGTTTAGTCACTAATTTTTTATAGCGTGCACATATATATTTGTATATACATACATATCCCTAAATATAGCCTGCTCACTCCATAACGTTACTTATATGTATGTTTTCTGAGCTGACCGTTTATCACTGGAAAAATAATTGGTGTGCTCTTCCCTGGGGCAGACCACCGCTCCTGCTCCCAGCTTTACTCAGTTTTCTGTAGCTCTTTGTGTAGGGTTAAGGCCTTACTGGTTTTTTTGTCATCCAGTTTGGTATGTCCACTGATGTTATCTTTGTTCAGCTCAGAAGTGTTTTGTAGATCCATCAGTTGGGACTGGGTTTCACAACTCTGCATTTTGATTGATTGTGGTTTTCTGTAATGTTTTCTGTCTATTATAAAGAGATGTTTTCATTGATAAGGGGAGAAGACTACACTTACCTGTGGGTATAAGTATAAATGCTTATGTTGTAGTTTGGGATTATGCTGGTTTAGTAAATTAGTTGTAGGTTCTCCTCCAATAACCGTGATTTCATTAGCACTGAGTAGTTAGCTATATTTCCAGTATTAAGTATGATATTCCTCTTGTTGAGCAGGTCTTAAGTCCAATTAAAGAGCTGTTGGTTACTGCCTAGGTCTGTGTGCCACAACCACACTCTTACAGTTATCATGGCATTCTGGTCATTGATGTGCTTCATAAGCATTGTGATTTGGTAGGACTGTTGTTGCCTCCCTCTTTTAAAAGCTTTCATGATGCTTTTTGGTACCACAAAAACTAGTTCTCCGGAATGGGACATTCAGGTCTGTTTCAGCTTAGAGAATTGTACATGAGGACCATTACAAGTGTGAGTACCAGAAAACTGTATTTTCATGCCAGAAAGAATAAATGGAATAAATGGGTGACAGAATGGCAGATAAAATGGATCTCTGAGATAGGATAGTAAATTCTAGGGCTCTTACTGCAGATATATGGGGTGTGAAAGATAAGGGTTACTTTAATTTTTTTTTTTCCGAGTTACTGAAGACCCAACGACCAGTCTCTGGTGACCAGAGTTATTTTATGACTGTGATGTGGGAAGAACATCATTCTGGAAAGATTTTTTTGTCTTCTCTATTTAAAAAATATTTTATTTTATGTATATGGATAGTTTATAGTGGAATTTTAATTCAGAACATGGCTGCTCTGGAAAGAGATCATATTTGAAGACCTTTTAGGTCTGTGTGATTCAGCTGGAATACAAACACACCTTTAATCTAGGAGACTGAGGCAAGCAGATCTCTGAGTTCAAGGTCAGCCTGGTGTAGAGCAAGTTTTAGGTAAAGATAAGCGTAGGTCCAGGAGTGGTGGTACACGCCTTTAATCAAAAACAGTGAAAGTAAAGTTAGTTTGTAGATGGAAGCACCCATGTTTGAAAGTGATATTTGAGTGGCAGGAAAAGTGATGAATCAGAGAAAAATTTGACAGAATAGTACACATCCAACTCTCAGGAGAAGAGAGGAAGGGAAGCTGCTTAAGGGAGCAACATAGAAAATGAGAGAGGAGGCAGTTTTACTAGGAAAGTTTTACAGAGAAAAGTTGAATGAGATAACAAGCTAGACATAGGTGAACACCGAATGAGCCAGAGAATGAGAAGGAGCCAGAAGGTTAGAAAAGATTGGTGGAGTTAGTTTGAGGCCAAGCAGAACAATTCAGAGGCTGGGAGAAAAGAGAAATTGAATACATTAGCTGGGAGAGGAGTTTGAGCCAGGACAGCTGAGTTGAACCAGCTAGCCCAGAGCTCAGTAAGACAAGAAAACATGAGCTTATTCAGCAGTAAGTCTCAGAGACTGAAAACATTCTAGGCCTATGTTAGATAGTATGGAGGCTGGATGCCTCCAGGACTAGGCCTAGGTTAGCAGAAGGAGGCAGTAAGCCTCAAAGACAATTACCTCAGGAGAATAAAATTTCCTTTTACAGTGTTTTGCCTGCATTTATGTCTATGCATGATTTGCATGTGTGATGTCAGATCCCCTAAAAGTTATAAGCTGTTGTTAGTCATCACATGTGAGCTAGGAGTTGAACCTGGGTCCTCTGGAAGAGCAGCCAGTGCTCTTAACTCCTAAGCAATATCTCTAGCCCCTGCTTTTGTTTTTCTGAGACAAAGTTTCATTCTAGCCTTGGGTGGCCTTGAACTCTGTGCGCAGACCAAAGTGGCTTTAAACTTACCACCATCCTCCTGCCTCTGCCTTCTGAGTGCTGGGATCACCGTGCCCAGTATTCTCAAAAAATATTTATGGCCTGCAGCATGAAGGAAAACAAATGGCCAAATAACCCTTTCTGAACTTACAGTTTTCAAACACTTTCCTCTTCAAATAATACACATGTGTTGCATACATTGCAATGGCACATCTTTACACAAACATGTAAAGACCAGATCTTTTCAGAAAACCTGTATTTTTGTCATGTCTTAAAAATGAAGCTGCAGCACTTGGGAAACTGGAGCAGAGGACTATTTATCACTTTCCTGGACTACAACACAGAAAACCCCTGTCTCCATTGGACCAAAAACAGAGGATCTGATGTTCTATTACTGTATGGCAACCATTGACTCGAGTTGATTAGCAGTTGCCTTTTTCCCATGTTCACCTAAAAGAATCTCACTTATGCCCAGTGTCTTTTATTGCATTTTCTTTTTTTTTTTTGTTAATATTATAATTAAGTGGATGCTCAAATGTTTTGTTTTGTTTTTGTGCCCAGGACTGTTAGAAATGGAAAAATGAAAGAGAACAGGATTAGTATCTCAAAAGACAGGTTTATTTCCTTGTGAGTTCCAGTACATACTAAATCATAACTGCATTATTCATCCACATTATCAGCCATTTCTTGGTTTCTAGTGGGCTGTAAACAGAACAAAAGAACCAAGATGATAATGACATCTTGTTTTAAGGATGTATCTGTCTGTCTGTCTGTCTATCTATTCATTTATTTTGTTTTCAAGGACAAGGTTTCTTTGTATAGCCATGGCTGTCTTAGACTCACTCTATAGTCTAGGCTGGCCTCAAACTCACAGATATTTGCCTGCTTCTTCCTCCAGAGTGCTGGGATTAAAGGCATGTGACCCCACTTCCCTGCTTTATGAATTTATTTATTTTCATTTCAATTTTATGTGTATGGATATTTAGCCTGCATATTTGTCTGTGTACCCTCTGCACACAGTGCCCATGGAGGCTAGAAGAGGGTGTTGGATCCTTGGGTGTAAGTTAGCATATAGGAAATGAAACTCAAACTCCAGGCTTTTGCAAAAGCAGCAAGTACTCTTAAACTACTGAGCCATCTCCACGATATGTAGTTTGACAGAAGCAAAGGAAAAAGAAAAAGGTTCACAGTGTTGTGCAAATAAAGCAGGAAGGAGGACCATGAAAAAGTTGTTCTAGGTATTTAAGAAGACCAGTTTACTTGTGTCTGGGTCCAGTTTTCATGTGACATGCGAAGGACAAAAAAGCCTGGTACTGAGGGGCTTAGGAGTGAGTGGGATGTAAAATTTGAGATCTGATCTCTAAAACTTATGTTTGAGAAGTCTGATACTGTAGCTTTTAAAACTAATCTTGTTAGTGTTACATTCTTTGGTAATGTCATCCAGAAACATGATGTATTTAGATTGCATTCACTCTTTTCAATTCCTCCCTGACCTCCCATCTTCCTTACAACATCATACCTCCTACTTCTTTTTCAAAAACAGTCTACTGCGTCCAATTAGTACTGTATGTGTATGAATGGCTGTGGGGATCACTGGCCATCTGCTTTGGGCCATATCACTGAAGAAACCTGACTTGCCTTTCCTCAGAAGATGCTCATTACTTGCCAACAAGCTCCTCAGTTCAGAGTGGTGTCCTGTGAGCACCTCCCCTATCCATGCTGGAGTATTGCCTGGCTTGGTATTGGAGGAAACTGTAGCTGCTGTGAGTTCATGAGGGTATTAGTTACATAAGATCCCATTGGTTAATTTTTGCTCTTAGTTCCTGTCAGGTTCAGAAGATATTAGTTCAGGATGCTTTGGTTTTAATGTGTGCTCCATATTAGTCCCCAGCGTAGTGGCGAGGGATGGTGGGGTTTAGTGGGAAGCAATTTGGCCCCCACAGTGCCATTCTCATGAATGGACTAATGTTACCACAAGGGTGGATTTCTTATCAAAGGCTTCTCCTTCATTCCCTTCTGCCGTGGGATGACTCAGAGCTTTTCTATCTTGGACTTCAGCGTTCAGAATCTCAGTTATTTATGCATTACCCTGTCTGCAGTTTTCTGTTATAGCAGCATAAATGAACAAAATTCTTAACTACAGGAGGTGCAGTGAGTAGAGCTTAGAGTGAAGATATATTTGTGGTTTGATTTTTGTTTTTCTGAAAGCTGTAATAGATTAGGCCATAGCAACAGAGCTTCTAGATGCTTAGAGACTGAATACACAGGAAACAGGGAGGGGGTATTGTTGAACCCTATGGCGTGAAATGAGACAGGAGAGGATGAAATCAAAAGATGAGACAAAGGATCATAGATCATCCTCTAATGAAGGGGAGACCCCTAAGGTTTACAGAATTCACACTTCACTGCCTAAACATTTTCTGTGCAGTAGGAGACAAAGGTCAAGTGCAAGAGGAGGGGGAAGGGAAGAGCAAGGACTTGAGTGGTGGCCAATGTTAATATTTTCACCATTCCCTCCATAGGGACTTCTGTGAACAAGAGCAAACAGGAGAGATGCAGGCATTGTGTTGCCTAGGAAACACAGCAGTTTGCTAAAGCAATACTGGGCCTTTTCGAATCATATTAACCCATTCATATCCATTGATATCCAAATAGATCTGGTACGTAGTGAGATTTCTGCACCACAGGGCACACAGTAGGCATCTTCTGTAGTCTGGAGGAAAGAGACAGGTATGAATAGCCTAGAAAAAGGTGTCTGAAATAAAACAAGAGAGAACACCAAAGAAGTAGCAGGCAGTATGCTATCAAAGAACAATTTCTCAGTTCCTAGTGCTTCTGTGGGTTTCTACACACACACACACACACACACACACACACACACACACACACACCATGCCTCTGTAACATATACATATATATATGATGCTGCAATATCACTGCTATGTATTGTAAACAATTTGAGTGTCTCCAGGGGTTTAATTGTTGAAATTTAATTCCCAGGTTAAGGTATTTAAGTGGATAGAAACTTAATCTGCCCATGATGTTTAGAAAGCAATTAATGTAAGGTCATTGAGATGGAACTCCAATAACTGAAACCTGATGGCTCCATGAGGAGAGACCACACCACACACACACACACACACACACACACACACACACACACTCCTGCCATCCTGTGATGCAGCTGAGAGTGCCCTCATCAGAACGATATGGATGCCTGTGTCAATCTCTAAACCTCTAAGTAAATATTTTTTCCTTATAAGATGCCTATTTTACGTATTTTGTTATAATAACAAGAAAATGCTGACTAATACACCCATCAACTGGAAACACCTAGAGCTAATAAAAGAGAAATATTTCTTTTTTGATTCTTCCTTGTTTTGCAGCAGGATCACCAAAGCATCTAGTTAACTCTTGTCTATTTTTCTCTGCTACAGATTTATTGCTATTAGAATTGAGTCCCTTAGAAATGACAGGAGAGATGTGCCCAGGCCCAGGGACTTTCAACAATATGGTTGCCTAAACAAGACTGACACAGTGACAATACCAGGGAGATGCCAATGTGGTTGAGGGAGATTCTACAAAATTCTTTACAGAAATTGAAAATAATTTTTTTCAGACAGGGTTTCTTTGTGTAGTTCTGGCTGTCCTGGACTCACTCTGTAGACCAAGCTGGCCTCAAACTCACAGAGATCCACCTGCCTCTGCCTCCTGAGTGCTGGGATTACAGGTGTGAGCCATAACTTCCTAGTGGGAAAAAGTAATCTTAAATTTTATATGGAAATACAAAAGATCCAGGATAGCCAAAACAATCCTGAATAACAACAAGAAAAACAAACACTGTGGGAGAAATTACCATCCCAGATTTCAAGTTAGACACACTGATTAATGGACTAGAATTGGGTACCCAAATACAAGCT
This sequence comes from Meriones unguiculatus, assembly GCF_030254825.1. NCBI lineage: Eukaryota > Metazoa > Chordata > Mammalia > Rodentia > Muridae > Meriones > Meriones unguiculatus. The sequence goes on along the minus strand of NC_083369.1, from coordinate 76,140,826 downwards.
CACACCCCTACAGCCACCTGTTTTGTTTGTTTGTTTGTTTTACTACGAGAACCTCAAATATATACTTTGAAGAAAAGACAACATGTTCAATAAATGGTCAGACTGGACAGCTACATGATAAAGATGCAGTGAAGCAAGATTTCTGTTCCACAGGGCACACAGTGTGCATCTTCTATAGTTGAGGGGAAAGAGGCACATATAACTGCAAATGAAAACTACTTAAGATTTTACATTAAGATATCACCTTAATGCCATACTGGGTTGTTACCCCTTCTCTGGGAAGTAGGAGAGGGGGGATAGGAGGAAGGGTCATGAGTGTTGGACTGTGAGGAGAAGAGGGAGGGGGCTGGGATAAGACTGTAAAATGATTAAATGAATAAATAAATAAGATATCACCTTAAGATAAAAAAAAACTAAATACAACACTGATGATATATACTGGCATAGATGTGGGGAGAGGAGAACACTCTCTCCTAGTGGTTGTGCAGACTGGTGCAGCCACTACAGAAATCAGTGTGGAGGTTTGTCAGAAAGCTTCAAGTAGTTTTCTTTAAGAGCCAAGGTAGGTTGACTCTGCTCCAGTGGAAGATCACACATCACACATACAGGTGGCACAAACCTGTACTCAATTGGTTGAGGTTAAAGGAGAAAAGAAGAGTACATAAAGTTGAGTGTACAGAGAAAGTGGATGGACCTGGAAGTAGTTGGGGAATGGGGCTAATATGATCAAAACACATATGATATTCTCAAAAAAATTAATTTAAAAAGTAGAAGAAAGGGACTAGAATGGTCTTCAGAGATTAATAGCACTGGCTGTTTTTCCAGATGACCGAAGTTCAATTTCCAGCACCCACATGGAAGCTCACAACCATCTGTAACTCCAGACCCAGGGGATTTGATGCCCCCCCCCTTTTTTGCCTCCTGGCACCAGGGTTGCACCTGGTGCAGAGACTACATGCAGGCAAAACATTCATACATATTCCTATAAACTTTTAAAAAAGAGAGAAGTAAAATTTACATGAAAAGATTCTAACTGCAACAAATATTACAACAATATAAAACAAGTGGATAGTAAAACATACACGAAAAGGACCTAAATGCAACAACTCTGAAACCATCAAAATAAAACCATGAAAACAAAATTGTGTGTGTGTGTGGGGTGGTGGTGGTTAAGAACACTGGCTGTTGTTCCAAAGGTCCAGAGATCAATTCCCAGCAATCACATGGTGGTTGATAACCATCTATAGTGGGATCTGGTGCCCTCTTCTGGCATGCAGGCACACGTGTAGGCAGAGCACTGTATAAATGATAAATAAATAAATCTAAACAAACACAATTGGAAGAGTAAGAAAACTTTTTACTTACAGGTTTCATGATGATGTATACAGAAAATCCAGTGGATTTGTACACATAAGCTACTAATACATAAATAAAAACTGATGGATGTGTTATTAGGGTTCAAGAGTGCAAGACTGACATAAGCAACATAAGAACCAATTCTCTTTCTAGGTATTAACACTGAGCAATAAAAATTAAATTAGAAATATAACATCAAACCTGAAAATACTTTGGGACAATGTGCATGTTATTTATTGAAAAATTTTCAGGATGCAGATCAGTGACTACCCTGGGATAAGGAATGGAGAGAGGCTTACTTGAAAATATTTGAACATAATTCAAAAGTGGATTCTGCTTCCCAACAATTGTACTTTATTGTTGCAGTTCCTTCTTTCATCTTAATTCCCTGGAAAGACTGTTGCATCATCTCCACAACCTTCAAATTTCCAATTGCCCTTCTCTGTTCTCATACTCAACTCTCATATTTTATTTTATTAAGAAAGCAGATTTACTGTTAGAAGAAAAAGTGGGGAACAGCCTAGAACTCATTGGCACAGGAGACAACTTCCTGAAGAGAACACCAACAGCACAGGCTCTAAGAGCAACAATCAATAAATAGGACCTCATGAAACTGAAAAGCTTCTGTAAAGCAAAGGACACCGTCATCAAAACAAAACGACTGCCTACAGATTGGGAAAGAATCTTCACTAACCCTTTATCTGACAGAGGGCTAATATCCAGTATATATAAAGAACTAAAGAAGCTGAAAAGCAGCAAAACAAGTAATCCACTTAAAAAAAATGGGGAACGGAGCTAAACAGAGAATTCTCTGTAGAGGAATATAGAATGGCAGAGAGACACTTAAAGAAATGCTCAACCTCATTAGCCATTAGGGAAATGCAAATCAAAACGACCCTAAGATTTCACCTTACACCCATCAGAATGGCCAAGATGAAAAACACAAATGACAACACATGTTGGAGAGGTTGTGGAGAAAGAGGAACCCTCCTCCATTGCTGGTGGGAATGTAATCTGGTACAACCACTTTGGAAGTCAATCTGGTGCTTTCTCAGACAATTAGGAATAGCGCTTCCTCAAGACCCAGCTATACCACTGTTAGGCATATACCCAAAATTTGCTCAAGTACACAGTAAGGACATTTGCTCAACCATGTTTGTAGCAGCTTTATTTGTAATAGCCAGAACCTGGAAACAACCCAGATGTCCATCAATGGAGGAATGGATACAGAAATTGTGGTATTTCTACACAATGGAATACTACTCAGCAATCAAAAAGGAGGAAATCATGAAATTTGCAGGCAAATGGTGGGATCTAGAAAAGATCATTCTGAGTGAAGTATCCCAGAAGGAGAAAGACAAACATGGAATATACTCGCTTATATAGACCTAAAAGATAGGATAAACAAAATGAAATCTATACACCTAAAGAAGATAATCAAGAAAGCAGACACGGGGTAAGATGATCAATCCTCATTTAGAAAGACAAATGGGATATGCATTGAACGTATGACAGGAGTCTACCTCAGAAAGCATCTGAAAGACTCTACCTAGCAGTGCTCCAAAATAGATACTAAGACTCACAACCAAACCTTCGGCAGAGTGCAGGGAATCATATGAAAGAAGGGGAGTTTGAAGTGGAAAGGATAAGAGCTCCACAAGGACCAAACGTATCTGGGCACAGGGTCTTTTCTGAGATGGACACTCAACCAAAGTCTATGAGAGGATAAAACCTAGAACCTCTGCTCGGATGTGACCTGTGATAGCTCAGTAATCAATTGGTTTCCCATAGTAAGGGGAACAAGGACTATTTCTAACATGAACTCAATGACTGGCTCTTTGACCTCCCCACCTCCCAAGGGAGGAGCAGTACTGTTAGGCCACAGAGGAGGACTTTGCAGCCAGTCCGGAAAATACTTGACAAAAGCGAGTCATATGAAAGGGGAGGAGGTCCTCCCCTATTAGTGGACTTGGAAAGGGGCAGGGAGGAGATGAGGGAGGGAGGGTGGGATTGGGGAGGGAATGAGGGATACAGCTGGGATACAGAATTAACAAAATGTAACTAATGAGAAAAATAAAATTATGGAAAAAAAAAGCAGATTTATGATCTTCCCTCCCAAGTCTGTTTTTCTGGGCACAGTAAAAAAAAAAAAAAAAAAAAAAACTTCTCACGTCTAGGGCCTGACCCTTGAACTCAACATTCATTTGCCTCACTTAAACTTGTATGCTCACTCATAAGTGGTTAATTAGACATATAATATAAGATAAACATACTGAAATCTATACTCCTAAAGAAGCTAAACAACAAGGAAGACCCTAGGGAAGATACTCAATCCTCATTCAGAAAGGAATACGCAATAGACATCAGAAGCAAGAGAAGACAGAGAACAGGACAGGAGCCTACCACAGAGAGTCTATGAAAGACTCTGCTGATCAAAATATTGACACAGAGGTTGAGACTCATAGCCAAACTTTTGGCTGAGTGCAGGGAATATTATTAAAGAAGGGTTAGAAAGACCTGGATGGGACAGGAGCTCCAAAAGAATACCAACAGAGCCAAAAAACAAAAAACAAAACAAACCAAAAAACCAAAAAACCTGGGCCCTGGGGACCCTGCAGAGACTGATATATCACACAGAGTTGTTCTACCCCTTAAACTCTGCCAGTCCATCACCCCCTTGCATTTAGCCCCTGGCAACCACTGATCACTTTATTGTTGCCAGTGTTTTTTGCCTTTTTCCAGAATGGCAATAGTCAGGTCTATAAGTTTTGTCCTTTCAAAATGTTTTCCACTGAGTGTCCTTCCATGGCTTGAAAGCTGTTTCTTTTGTTCACGTGCTGAATGTTTCTTTGATAAACCATTGTTTATCCATTTGCTTTTTAGAATACCTTGGTTGCTTTGAGGTTTGAGTCATTATGAATAAAGCCTCTATAAACTTGCATGCACACGGTTTGGTGTGGGCACACGTTTTCAGTTCATGTGGAAAAAACACTGCGCTATGCAGTAGCTGACTCATATGTTAATAGATTAGCTTTGCAAGAAATTGACAGGCTCTCTCCTACCAAGGCTGAACCATTTTGCATTCCGGTTAAGGAGAGAGTGAGGATTTCTACTGCTTGAAATTCTCACTAGCCTTTGCTTTAGATTCTGGCCTTTCTGATAGTATTACCTCTTTGTTATTTTAAATTTTTTCGATTGGTTTTTTGTAATTCTTCTAAATAAACCCAGGGCCTCACACATATTCAGCAAGCACTCCACCTAGTGTGGAATGTGTCTTTATATTAATTTGCAGTTTTTTAATGACATATGATGACACACTCTTTGTCTGTATTATCTTCTCTGCGGAGTGCCGATTAAGATCTTTAGAACATCTTCTGCTGAATTTTTATTTCTTGCTTGCTAGTTTAAGGATGAGTGTATATTTCAAGTAACTCTCTCTTCAGATGCATCTCAAAAAATAGTCTCACCCAGTCTGTGGGGTCATTCTCTTAGCCTTTTACAGAAGAGAACATTCTTTTTAATTGTAATCAAATCAAAGTTATCAATTCTTTCTTTCACAGAGGCTGCCTTTGCTGTTGTATTTGAAAACATCAAACAAACAAACAACAACAACAACAACAAAATGTATTACTATAGCCAAGATATGTCGTTTTCTGGGAAATTTATTGTTTTGCATTAATACAATATAGTTTGAGTTTATTTGTGTGAAAGGGTGTAAGGTTTGTCTAGATTTTCTTTACATGGAAATATCCAGGTTTTCTAGTTCTATTTTGAAAAGACTATACTTTTGCTGCACTGTACGGAATTTATTCCCCACCCCCTCGGAGACAGGGATTCTCTGTGTAGCCTTGACTGTCCTGGGACACACTCAGTAGACCACACTGGCCTGGAACTCACAGCGATCTACTGCCTCTGTCTCTCTGAGTTCTGGGATTAAAGGTGTGCACTTCCATGCCCAGTTAATTCATCGTTGTTTATTTTTTTTAAGGCCAGTTTATTATACTTATGGGGCTCTGTTTCTAGGCTCTCAGTTGTATTCCAAACATATATATTTTTTTTCTGTTCTTTCATTGACACCACACTGTCTTGATTCTTATTGCTTTGTTGTGTCTTGAAATTAGATATCAGCTGTTCAGCTTTGTTCATGTTCTTAAATAGCAAGTTGACGGTTTTGAGTCTTTCATTTCACGTCAGGTCTCCCACCCTTCCTTTTGCTTTTGGGTCCTCTTGGCTCCAGTGTGAAGTAGGGTCCTGCTAGGTCCTCTCATAACACCAAATAGAAATCTTTCCAAGAAGGTCACATGGCACAGTGTTTTCGACAGTGAATTACAAGTGTATCACATACTGGATAAAAACCTTTAATGGATCTGGGGCTGAAAAGAGGTGGGCAACTTGGAAGGGAGTGAGCCCATTCTCAGAAGAGGGAAATGTTGGAGGGCATCTGGATATGCTAATTTTGTGAAAGGTTTACAGAGAACAGATCAAAGTCTCTTAAGATAAATAAGTTTAAGATCTGTTTGCAGAAAAAAAAAACAATACATGAAAGCTAGGCACTGAATAAATGGCTAGAAGGAAAAATATCGCGTGTTGTTGATTCTGGGTTGTGGGAGTATAAAAAGGGGGGATAGAGGGAAGAGGGAGGGAAACAGAGACAGAGACTGGGTGGGGTGAGGAGGCGCTCTAATCCTGTCTTAATAAAGATTAAACTGTGTATGAACTGTGTCCAAAAGCACAGAAATGGCTAAATGTCGCCTCCTGCTGGCTAATGTGAGTGACTGCTGCTTTTATACCGTTTTGCCAAATACATCCAAGATTGTACTCATTCTAGATACACTTTCTCCAAATGCCCCGTCAGAACTGGTCCTGGCTGCCAATCGAATCGAAACTAGAGCAAATCCAGAATTCTTTTTTCTTTTTTTAATTACACTTTTATTTTTTATACTAATTACAGTTTACTCACTTTGTATCCCAGCTGTAGCCCCTTCCCTCCTTCCCTTCAAATCCCACCCTCCCTCCCTCATCTCCCTCCCCATGCCCCTCTCTAAGTCCACTGATAGGTGTGGTCCTCCTCCCCTTCCGTCTGACCTTAGCTTATCAGGTCTCATCAGGGTTTTAAACCTTCCCCACATCCCAGAACAAAAGCCCAGCTATTGTGCTTTCAACCAGTCTTTTCTTGAGATGACCTTGGTTGTTGCTGGTGAGAGAAGCAAAGTAAGAGAAGAACGGAAACATGGTTTTTCTACATGATTTAGTCATGGCTTCAAATTTTTCACTTGACATAAATAATGCAACCTTGGTTGAATCTCTGAATGACGATACCTTATTAATTTGAAAAAAACAAACAAACAAACCATACATAACAAGCTACTGCTCTTACAGGTAGTTGAAGTTTCCTTTCATCCCTAGGACAAAAATAAAAGGAGCAGAATAGAAAATTAATCATCTGAGAAGAACCGACAGGGAGGCAGTTCGTTTAGTTTAAAAGTAGCATTGGTTTTTCTAATTATGTGCTAATTACTTTGCTTTATCTATTCATTAACAAAGGTCAAGGAAACCTCTACTTAGTTATAGCCTGTTAGGTATTTGTGTGAGCTTAGCATTTTACTTGAAAAGTACTTATTTTAACAGAGCTTATAAATCAGACTTACTGTTTCTGAAGGGGCAGGCACGACTTGCTACTGTTTGAGAGGTGAGGAGATCAGCTGCCTCTTTCACACCACCAGGGGTCTCTAGCATCAGCTCCTGGATTGAATAGATGGTTAAGGAAGAGAAGTCACCATTCACCATCAGAACATAGTTTGGTCAGCAATCTGAGGGAGAGAAATCCAAGGAGATGGTGGGATCCTCAGGGATACCTGGCCCAGGCGGAGAGGTCAGGGAAGGAACCCCAGAAGGTATGGAAGTAGAGTCAGATTAGGAAACAAAAATGAGAATGGTCAAGGCTAGGCTGGATTGGACTGAGATAGACCCAGAGAGGTGGGGATGTAAAACAGCTAGATGAGGCACCATGGCCTGTGTGTGGCAGGAGGTAACAATTCCAAGTTGTTAGGTATTTCCCTTGCTTCGAGAGTAGAGCAGCAAGTCATGCAAATAGAGCAGTGGATGAGGTATTGCTCGTGAGCTGATGTTAGCATTCTCTCTCTTTTAAAAATTATTTGCTTTTTGAAACTTTCACGCAGAACACACACACACACACACACACACACACACAATGTGTTTTGATCAAATCCATTCGCCAGTCTCTCTCCTTCAACTTGAACTCCCCCCAGCTCCCCACTACAGTATCTCCCTCCCAACTTTATGTACCCCATCTTTTAATTATTTATACAGTGTTCTGCCTGCATGTGTGCCTGTAAGCCAGAAGAGGGCACCAGATCTCACTGTAGATGGTTGTGAGCCACCATGTGGTTGTTGGGAATTGAACTCAGGACCTTTGGAAGAGCAGCCTGTGTTGTACCTTTTTAAACCACTGAATTCAATTGGCACTGCTGGTGTGTGTGTGTGTGTGTGTGTGTGTGTGTGTGTGTGTGTGTGTGTGTATGTGTGTCCATAATGATGACAGTATTTATCTTGAAGGACTGTGAGTCATTTAACACTCTCAGAATATTACCACATAAACTCTACTGGGTCATAGTATATTGTCAATGGGTTTGGACCTACATTCAGAAAGGATTTGACTCTGTAGTTTTGCTGATTTGGTGATATTTAGGGTTGTCTGTTTTTGTTATCCAATTAATGCTGGCCTCAAAAATGAGTTGAAAAGCATCCCCATACATTTCTTTTTAGGAAATTATGTAGCACCTGTATTTTCTTCTTTAGCTGTTTTTGTAGAATTCATCAATGAGTTCATTTAGTCTTGAAGGTTTCAGCGTAGAATTTACATTACCAAATCATTTTCAATAATAATAATAATAATGATAATAATAATAGTGAGGCACAATTTTTTTTAAAATAGAGAATATTAAGGAAACATGGGGGAAAAAAAGCCCTTCACTCTCTTAGGTGTGATTTACATCTTGGCTGAAAGTCAAGAATTTTGATACAACTGATCAAATCATTGAAAAGATGACCTGTAAAACAGCTATACATAGTTCACTTTTGGAGAACTATCTCAGGTAAGAGTTTGAAAGCAGCCATGTATATGTATGAAGGTTTCATGAAAAATCCATTATTATGTATAATCAATATATGCTAAATCTATATTAAAAATAATATTAAAGCAATTCATGAATGATGCTTAAGGCCAAAGTATGTGTTAAACTCTTGTGACCTTTGATTTTTCATGTTGTCAGAGCAACTTTGTCATCCTTAAATCTGTTCAATATACCTTATAAACCATTTACAGCCTCATATGTAATGAAAAATAAACCAGCTCATTTATTCTTAATTTTAAAACTTTATTTAATCTTTAAAATTGGCTGGCTATGAATTACATTCACATAATAATGTCACTCCCAAAGAGACATGTATGTAGCTATTTTTAAGACACTTGTGTGTTTATTCATACCAGCACTTCAGATGAGAAGAATTAGAGTACCTTGTACTTTTAAGGAATTGGTCTGAAATGGTCAAATATATGTGTAGAAAGGTTAGGATTAGGCCCTACAGTTCCTTTGGTATATACTTGTGTCTGTACTGACACAGTCTGTTTCATGTATTGGTTTTTTTTTTCCCCCTGTGTATCTTGAGAGGGGCTTGTGATTTTCATCATTATTTCCAAATACTCCGGGGTTTTCCCTTTTGTTTTCTGTTTTTAGTTTAATTTTTTTAATTATTATTTCTTTCTTTCTACATGTTGCGGGTTCATCTTATTGTTCTTCTTGTAGCTTTTTGGAGTAAAAGCTTAGCTCATTGGTTAAAGAACTTTCTCTTCTACAAGCATCTAATGATGCAAATGTACATCTTCAAATTGCTTTCCCTGAAACCCCCAAAGCTTTTCTAAATTATATTGCCTTCTCCACTGAAAATATCTTCTAATTTCTTTATAATCATCCTCTGACCTGTCACTTACTTTCGTAGCACAATGTTGGCGGATTTCATCTTATCTTTCTGTTACTGATTTCTAGCTTGATCCCATCAGAGGCAGAGAACAAACACACTATGATTTTCAGTTCCTTAATTTGCTGAGATTCATTTTATGACTCAGTATTCGGATACTTTAGCATGTTCGGGGGTACTTGACAGGACTGTCGTTGTAGTGTGTGGACTGTCCTTGAAATGCGCTTCAAATCTGCTTGGTTAAAGATACTGTGCTTAAAGAGAGAGGACCCTAACTAAAATGTCCAATCCCCATCCGGAAAGGCAAAGAGGATGGACATCAGAAGAAGAAGAAAACAGGAAACAACCTAGGAACCTACCACAGAGGGCCTCTGAAAGCCTCTGCCCTTCAGACTATCAAAGCAGATGCTGAACCTGATGGGCAACTGTTGGGCAGAGTGAATGGAATTTTATGTAAGAACTGGGAAATAGTAAGAGCTGGAGAGGACAGGGTCTCCACAAGAAGAGCAACAGAACAAGAAAATTTGAACACAGGGAACTTCCCAGAGACTCATACTCCAACCAATGTCTATTCTTGGAGATAACCCAGAACCCCTGCACAGATGTAGCCCAGGGCAGTTCAGAGTCCAATTGGGTTACATAGTAATGTGAAGAGGGGCTGCCTCTGACATAATCTGATTGGCCTGCTCTTTGATCACCTCCCCCTCGGGGGGAGCAGCCTTACCAGGCCATAGTAGAGGACAATGCAGCCACTTTTGATGTGAACTGACAGACTAAGATCAGAAAGGAGAGGAGAACCTCCCCTATCAGTGGACTTGGGGAGTGGCATGCATGCAGAGGGAGGAGGGAGGGTGGGATTGGGAGGGGAGGAGGGAGGGGCTTATAGGGGGATGCAGAATGAATAAAGTGTAATTGAGGAAAAATTAAAAAAAAAAGGGGAAAATAATTTAAGAACCTTAAATGACTTTCAAAAGTGGAGCAAAAGATGGAGTTAGTCAATTTACATGGAGCATGTCTCGCCCCTGGGGGCAATGGTCTCCTGAACCTACTCAGACCTCGGACACCACCCCTGCTAGTTCTAGAACTGATGCAGGATGTTCCAACGAGGGGGTTAAGGCTTCTCATAATATTTCCTATAAGCCCACACCTGTTTGTTTATATCCCCCATTTTTATTCATTATTAGCCAGATAGAGCCAAGTAATTGTGGTGATGATACTTGCTTTTTTGCCCAGTGCTGGAATGCTAGTGAATTTAGGTATGCCCTGGTTACTCTCATGCCTCGCTGGGTGCCTGTGCCCATTGATGCCCCTCACGCTATGACTCTCTTCAGACAGAAAAGGGATCTTGGAACTACAGCCGCCACTGTTACTGACATCTCATTGGCAGCTGTTAGAGCTACCACCGTGGCATTAGCCATGAGTCATACTGTGCAGACTGCTCAGACCCTGAATAATCTTTTAGCCAATGTAGCTCATGCCTTAGATGTACAAAAAGGAATTAATGCTCAACTAAAAGGAAGCTTGATGGTGTTCAATCAGAGGATTGACCTCGTGCAGGAGCAAATTGATACCCTATGGCAAATGGCTCAACCTGGCTGTCAATGAAAGTATGCTGGACTTTGTGTCACTAGCATACAACATGAGAATTTTTCCTGTGCTGCAAATATGTCTGAACAATTGTCGAGCTATATTTTAGGTAATTGGACTGGAGAATTCGATACTACGATGGAGCAGCTGAGAGTGGCCATTATCACAGTAAATTCTACCAGAGTGGACGCAGGACTAGCCACAGGATTATCACCATGGATTGCTGCAGCCATGAATCATCTGAAGGAATGGGCGGGCATGGGAGCGTTAGCAGGCCTTCTGGTGTTGGTCTCCTTGGTTTGCCTGTGGTGTATATGCAAGATTAGAGTCTCACAACAGCGTAATGCAGCCATGATCATTCAGGCCTTTACAGCCATTGAAGCAGGACAGTCTCCCCAAGCATAGTTGGCTACCATAAAAAGCTAAAATGTTATGCTCAGGATGCGAGGCTAAGCACTGCACTCAGGGTCAGCCGCTTTCGACCCAGAGAAGAGCAAGTCTGATTGCATGCACGTTGATGCCCCAGGTCCCGCCTCTGAGAAAAAGGTATCGGACGGGTCTGATGCTCTTTGGGTGGATGACACCTAAATGAACATCGGTACAAAGTCCCAATTTATTTCTAATATAAATAAAGAGTAGAGATCAGACCTCTACTCTTGCCTGATGCGTCTAAAACAAAAAGGGGGAACTGTAGAGAGCTGCGTAATGCCGCGCCTTAAAGATGGAGCTGGTTTCCGCCTTCCACCTTCCCAATGGTGAGTGCTCTCTGTCACAAACAACTCCACATTTGGCTAAGGCTGAGGATGTGGCTTGCTTACATGTATGTGGACCTATCTGCATTGCCCACGTGGCACGCTGGGGTTGGCTACCCAGAGGCTATTTAAGCTGTGGGCTGGCTTTCCCCAGGGTCCGATGATTGTTCAAGGTTCCTGAATAAACTGCATTGAGAAAAAAAAAAAAGATACTGTGCTTATCTACAACCTTTACTGACTTTGTCTCAGCTATGTTTTGAATCCGATTTGGGTAAATGCAGTGTAGCCTTTATTTAATATCCTTTGTTTCGGACACTGATCAAGAGATGATGAAAACTGGACTTACAAGACACCAGGTTTAAAAGGTCTTCCAATCCAAAGACTTTCTCACACACAGGTTCAGGATTTAGGGGATTTTAGACACCCCAAATTCACATTCACTGGGAGGAGCCATCTCAGAGAAAACATATTTAGCGGATTAAGTCTTTTGCACTCATAGAGTAGGCTGTCTAGATAAATTGACTTGCAAGAGTGTTTAGATGGGGAAGAGAGGAGAAAGAACCCAGACAAGGAAGCAGGGAATGGGAACCTCTATTACAATTCTTTCATCTCAGTCTTTCTTTGGGCCAGCATCCAGCTTTATGGGTGCACAAACATGCACCCTGGGAGCTTAGCATGAGGGAAGATTTTCATAATGCTGACATAGCCTACAGAAAACAAAGGAAACTTAATATCCCTGTATTAGCAAGGCCCCTGCATTTGCTCTGTGTTGATCCTGCTCAGCACCTGGGAAGTTTCCCTGGAGGCAGCCACCCATGAGAGACAGCATCTTTTATTCCCTGGGGCAGCACTAGCTGCCATTTCCTGTAGGCAGTATTTGTTTGCTTTAAGCCTGAGAAGCACATTGCCTTCTCCTCCTACCTGCGCCTTCACAGGGGCTCTATATGTTCCTAACCCACTCGTCTGCCTGAAGTGTCCTCTCTAAGAAATCTAATGGGGGCAAAGATGTGAGGGATTGCGAGGAGATACGTGAGAACCCCGAGTTCCTTGAGCCACATCTTTCCATTCCTCCTCTTCTCTTCCTAAAGGACAGCTGAAGCACCGGTATCCTGAGTGGGCTGGGAAGGGGGCGGATGGGCAAAGTTGAAAGCAGTCCACGATAGTGGTTCTTAATCACCAGTTTTAGGCATTTGGTTGAATGGTTTTGGTTTTCTTTTCCTGGAAAAAAAAAAAAAGACGCCCTTGAGGGGGTCTCATAGTTATGCCTTCAGTTTTAGGAGTGTTTGAAGCTTCCCAAAGGAGTAGTCCTTGAGCCCCATTTTAAGCTATATTGTTTAGAAGTGACAGCCTATGCAAAGTAAACCTTCTGGTTTTTGTTTGTTTGTTTTGAGGTTGTTGTTGTTATTACTGTTTAGTTCTTTACGTAGACCTCTCCATTTTTCTTTCTCAGTCCCCAGACTGTTGAATTATAGGCAACTGTCTTTTGCAAAGGTAAAAAACAACCAACTGCCAGGCAGTTAGGCAGAGCTCTATTCATATTTTTTTTTGTTTTGTTTTGTTTTTTTTATTTTTTTTTTCAATGCAGTTTATTCAGGAACATTGAACAATCTTCGGACCCCGGGGAAAGCCAGCCCACAGCTTAAATAGCCTCTGGGTAGCCAACCCAGGCGTGCCACGGGGGCAATGCAGATAGGTCCACATACATGGAAGCAAGCCAGATCCTCGGCCTTAGCCAAATGTGGAGTTGTTCGTGACAGAGAGCACTCACCATCGGGAAGGTGGAAGGCGGAAACCAGCTCCATCTTTAAGGCATAGCATTCCGCAGCTCTCTACAGTTCCCCCTTTTTGTTTTAGACGCATCAGGCAAGAGTAGAGGTCTGATCTCTGATATTAGAAATAAATTGGGACTTTGTACTTTTTTAGCACATGATCACCTCTTACCTTTTTGTCTTTGTAGTGGTACCCCACATTGGATCTCATTGATTTATATACTCTAAGTCCCTAGCAATTTAGATTAGTTTAAGGACATAAAAATCATTTATTTTTCTGAGTATCACCCTGTTTAAAAACAGTATTATGTCTATTATTTCTAGGTATCTTGACTGTAGCTTTATGAAATATATATATATATATATATATATATATATATATATATGTCACAAGGGTAAGAGACTGCTATAGCAAAATATTTTTTTCTTGGCCCTCTCACTCCATATAGTCAGTCATACTCAGTTATCCTGGTAAGGGATGTGTGTGTGTGTGTCCATCTTCATGCCTATCTATTTGCGTGTGTACAGGGGGTATATGCACATGAAGGCCCTTAGCACCATTCCTCATTCCTCAGACATTCCTTTTTTTTTGAGATAGGATCTCTCACAGCTTTGGGGTTCATCAATGAACCCCAGGGATCCACACATCTTCACCTTCCTTAGAGATGGATAACAAGAGAGATGGAGAGACAAATTTACATTTATCTCTTTACATGACTGTACCCAGGAGCATTCAGCAACTGTCAACCCAGACATGAGGTTGTTGTTAAGGCCCAGACTGCAAAACAATGGTAGACAAATAATTCCAGTTCTTGCATCTAGAAAATACTTCTGAAGATCATAGAAGATCCATTTTCCTGAAGATACAGTAGATTCTGGATTAGCTTCCTGACTGTGTATCTCCACAGATACACAGGGGGGTTCTGGACTCTAATGATTTTGAATGACAAAGACTATGGTCACCTTTCGGGAGGCAGCTGATTACTGCAATGCCTTGGAATGATTGAGACCTACACTCTGTTCCTTCAGGTCCTGGTTTCAGACCCTAGAACCAGAGGAGGAGATGCAAAAGGATCTCTTTCTTAGAGCACAGTAAATAAAACTTTTTAAGGACAAAACAAAACAAAACAAGCAGACAAACAAACAAGAAAAACAAAAACAAAAACAAAACATATCCACCTATATCTCAGTCAGCTATACAGTCTTTCTTCTTCAATTTTTAAAATACTTCATTTCTTTTTTAAGTTGTTAGGATCCTGCTGTAGTCCAAACTTAAACAGTACAATAAGACACTCAGGGATAAGCCTCAGTTCCCTTGCCTGTTCCCACCTATCCATTTTTTTCCCCTGTGGATATTCTGTTTCATTAGCTCCCTCTCAAAGTTTGGATTGGGATTTTTGCGGTGTTTGCGATCTTTTCCTGCAGAAACAGAATTGTTTGCTCTTCCCTTGGAACATGGACGTTGTGGTGCAGAATAGGTCTTCCTGATCCAAAGCACTGTTCTGCAAGGCTTAGAAACATCTTTGGCTTTTAAAGAAAACATTTTGATTCTATCTCACAGGAACTAATGCTTTCCATTTTGTGCCCTGGATGAATATCTCTGGTCACAGCCCTGCTTCCTTGTCAGTTGGGAAAACAGCACTACCTACCCATCTCAAACAGATGACTATAGCAAATATGGTGTGTTGAGCATTTGTGAGACTGGTTTATGAAGAAGCTATAAATGCCAGGACGGGGAGTTTGACCTCAGTACAGTTGTTCTTCATGTTTTGGATGGTTCAGTGTCTTAGGTAGAGGAGTGGATCTTGGCTTCGATGCCAGCTCTGTTTCTTGACCAATTCTCTTTACTTCTCTGTGCCTCTTTTTCCTCCCCTGCTATGTAAATATCACTTGCTAGCCAAAATTGGATGAGGACCTTATTGATTGTCATAGTGACCATGACAAGGAACAAGATGCCTTTGCAGTCAGCCATACATTCAACTTCTCTCTTTATATATAACAAAAGTTCTAGGCAGTTCTGCTTACAGAGCTAACCTGGATGAAAGGTAGAGCTGGGGTTCATGCTGATGATTATGGACATATATCTGAAAAGCCTCAGCTGCACCATAGTGCCCGGAAAGCAGTGGGCCCGAGGTCTGAACCATGACTCCCATATCCCCCTGACACTTTGCTGGACACTGAAGCTTGGATTTGAGGAGAAAGTTGTGCCCTTAATGTTATAGATTTTCATGTTTTCACTACTCTTCTATGTTCCCAGCTTCTC
This sequence comes from Meriones unguiculatus, assembly GCF_030254825.1. NCBI lineage: Eukaryota > Metazoa > Chordata > Mammalia > Rodentia > Muridae > Meriones > Meriones unguiculatus. The sequence goes on along the minus strand of NC_083369.1, from coordinate 76,125,101 downwards.
AGTTATGAAGGTCTCTCTCTTTTCTTGTACTTGTTTCCTGGAAGGTAATGTAGGCAAAAGTGCTAAAATAATAGGACATATTACAGGGTCATCATTTAGAGATCAAACAGACCACACACACACACACACACACACACACACACACATATATATATATATATTCCACTGACACAAACTGCAAGCACATAGAGAGAGAATGCAGATTATTGCTTGCCAGGGCCTGAAGAAGGAAGAAGTGGAGAGTGATTGCTAGTGGGTACAATTTTCTTTGGGAGTGATGAAATGTTCCAAAATGATAGTGCCAATGGATGAATAGCTCTGGGAATAGACTAAGAAACCCAAGGCATTACACACTGTAAAGGTGTGAAAGTTATGATATGTCAATTGTATCTCAATGAAACTGTCACTTTAAAGAAATGATCATATTTCTTCCTCTATGTCTCCTAGGAAGTGTGCACATGCACACAGACAAAGAAGGAAACACTGCAGGGGCTGCGTTTTCACTGAGAAACTGCTCGTGTTACTATATTAATATTTACCAACAGATTTCCAGTCTTCTAATCCTTCATTTGCTAAGAACAAACACCTTGGAAAGCAGGCAAAGAAATGTGTGTATGTGTGTATATAAGGATGATAAGGATACAAGGTGGGAAAACGGCAAAAACACCCCATGAAAGAGGCCAGTGCACATATTTCAGATAACTCAAAGTTTTAACATACCACGGTGGAGCCATGGCTTTAGGAGGAACTGTGCTCCCGTCATTTCTTTCAGATTCTAAGCGTGGGCAAGTCTTTGCTCAGCATTTGGTAGACATTCAATTCATTTTCCCATTTTGATTGAGCTATCAAGGGTGATCACAAAGCACAGCCTTGAACACACCTTCTCCCACACTTCAGTGAATCAGATCCCTTATAAAATTCAGTTCAATAAATGTTCATCATGCATTCTCACCATACACAGTCATCTTAAAGGAACAAGACAGCTTCTCAGAAAGTCTTCTCTCCCTCACTGTGTGGCTGTTCCTAGGAGCAGGATTTTTTGGGTGCAAAAATACTCCAGGAAAAGGACAACGTATGATGCGTATTATCGAAGTCTGGCTTCAATTTTCCCCTGGGTTGGCTCTGCTGTTGAGTCATCCTGAGAGGCCTTGGCAATCTTAGTAAAGCAATTCCTTGTCATGTTTCCCAAGCTGCATCACTTTTTACATCTGTGCTCCCTATATAGTCTGTCAACATTAGGGCCCTTCTGAACCACAGACCTACAGAATCATTGCAGGCCTGTGTCCATGAAACCTCTGAGTCCAATGCATAGCTCTGTCACAGACTGAGTATGCAGCTCTGACTATCAGCCCTCCCTCTTCCATTTCTGAAACAACCTCTTTTCTAAAATGAAGGTGTGTATTATCTTAGAAGAACAGATCTGGGAGGTGGAAGGCTTACTGTGGAGACCATGGTTGAGAATAAATCATTAGAATACTGCCAAAGGTGAAGAAAAGAGGGGACTGTAGTGAGAAGTCATGAACAACTTGAAGCTTACATATGCTGATTTTTTTTTTTAATGCCAGTGATTTTAATTTGGAGAATTTTTTTTTTCTGAGTTAGGAAGCATACCAAGGGACTTGGGGGTTGATAGGTTGGCAAAGTGCATGCCATGCAAGCATGAGGACATTTATTCCTAGTACCCATGTGAAAAGCTGGACATCGTTAGCATGTGTTTGTAACCTAAATACTGGGGGGCAGAGACAAGTAGGTCTCAGGTGCCTCACTGGACAGCTAACATAGCCAAGCTCCAGGCCAGTTAAAAATGGGGACAAAGTTATTCTGAAGGTTTACCTGTGGTCTCCATGTGCATATACATACATGTACACAAATGCACAGACACACATACATGCACATATACATGTACACCATCTGTGCATACACAACACTCATAATTTTTAATGTATTAAATAATTTTTAAAGATTTATTTATTTGTGCATGGCAGTAGTGGCACACACCTTTAATCTCAGCACTTGGGAAGCAAAGGAAGGCAGATCTCTGAGTTCCAGGACAGACAGAGCTACAGAGACACTCTGTCTCAAAAAAAGATTTTATATTTTGCCTGCTTGAATGTTTGCACTGTGCACATATAGTGCTCAGAGAAACCATAAGAATGCATCAGATTTCCTAGGACAGCAGTTCCTATTTAGCTGTGCTATGAGTAGTAGGACTCAAACCCAGGTCCTCTAGAAGAACAGCCAATGCTCTTAACTGCTAGACCATCTTTCCAACTACACCAATGAATTATTGAAGGAGAAGGAGGAGGAGGAGGAGGAGGAGGAGGAGGAGGAGGAGGAGGAGGAGGAGGAGGAGAAGAAGAAGAAGAAGAAGAAGAAGAAGAAGAAGAAGAAGAAGAAGAAGAAGAAGAAGAAGAAGAAACTAAAATGGGGACCACAGGGAGAAAAGGGGTGCTGAGGAAGAGAAAGAAAAGTAATAGAATGGCTATAGCATGAAATTGGAAAAGGGGCTACTGTACTGGTGTGAAAGGATACAAGGAAGTGAATGCAGGGTAGTGGCGAATAAGTTAAAAAGGGTCACACACACACAAAACAAAAACAAATTATGTTTGAAAATGCCTCAATCACTTGGACACTGAACTGCTACGGGTTACATCTGTGCAGGGGTTCTAGGTTATATCCATAAATGGTCCTTGGTTGGAGTATCAGTCTCAGAAAAGAACCCTGTGCCCAGATTTTTTGGTTCTGTTGCTCTCCTGTGGAGCTCCTGTCCCCTGCAAGTCTATCTCCAGCATCTTTCATAAGATTCCCTGCACTCTGCCCAAAGTTTGGCTGTAAGTCTCAACATCTTCTCTTTGATTACCTCCCCCTGAGGGGGGAGCAGTCTTACCAGGCCACAGAGAAAGACAATGCAGCCACACCTGACGAGACCTGATAGGCTAGGATCAGCAGGAAGGAGAGGAGGACCTCCCCTATCAGTGGACTGAGGGAGGGGCATGGGTGGAGAAGGGGGAAGGAGGGTGGGATTGGGAGGGAAGGAGGAAGGGGGCTACAGGGAGGATAGAAAGTGACTAAAGTGTAATTATTAAAAAAAATAATAAAAGAAAAGAAAAAAGAAAATGCCTCAACCAGCTGGACTCAAGCAACCCTCCTATCTCAATATCTCAAGTGGCTCAGACTACATATTTAAACCACTACATCTGGCTGTTCCATAACAAAGGAATGATGCTCACAGTTCGTGTAGGGCACTAAGAACACCTTAAATAAAGTCATGCTTCCCACAAAGACCATCTCTACTCTCCAGAAAGCATGTGACTTTCTGTGTTCAAGCCTTTTCAGTGCCAGGCTTAGCCAACAGCGTAAGGCGATGGGCACCTTCTCTGGAGAACACACACCCATGCACACAAGCACACGCATGAGCACACGCGTGCGGACACACACACAACACACACTCACACACACACACACACGAATACACACACACACAAATGGAAGTCAATGTGGTCCAACCTGTCCCCTATGCTGCTGAGTCCAGGAGGTTGAGGCATTTTCTCATTTTTCCCCTGTCTCTATGAGATGAGCCCAATTCTGCCAAGATCTGGATCAATTGCTGACACTACATCTTATGAGAATTTAACCCACATGGAATGGCCTGCAAGGTGAATTTCTTTCCTTTTTCTTCATAAGCAAGTGCAACACTGTGGTATAACACAACACGGTCGGTGAATGTGTGGCAGATCTCAGACTAGCATTATCTCTTCACCTGTGCAACCCACATTTATATCCTGTGTGAAGACATGTCACAAACAAAATAGAGTATTGCGGTTAGGGAGATGAACTCAGTATCTAGACAATCTGGTTTTCAGTTCCAGTTCTGTCACTTGCTGAATAAACAGGGCCTCTAGAAAGCATGGGAACTGTTACTCAGTCATCTCTGTAAATGGAGATAATAATACTCATCTCAAAGGGCCATTTCAGAAATGAGGTGAGAATGCCAAGTTCACAGCACAATGCCTCGTATACAGCAAATGCTCCATCAGTCAGCGATCCCTCTTATTATTGCACAGAGCCTGGCATACAGCACACGGGTAATTCGTATTTGAGTGAGCATTTAAACGCTGTAAGGCCTTAGGGGCTCAAGCTACTGGGAAGTCAGGACCAGCTCGGTTAGCCAAGAAAGCTATTTCCCTTGACCTCATCGTTGCCTCTCATTGTAGCCAATCTTTTTTTTTTTTTTTTTAAAGGACTTGGCTCACTACATGTAATTGTTACACAGACTGTTGGGTCATGTGGTATTGTATTTTATTGGTGCATGCCAAGAAACTATGTTCTTCAAGTGTGGTGTTTTTTAATTTTAGTAACCTTTTAAAAATTTTTATATTAGTTTATTTAATTTACACCCCAAGGGTGCCTCTCTTTCCTCTCCTCCCACTCTGCCCACTTCCCCTTCTTTCCCCTTCCCTCTTCTTTTCCCCCTAGAAAAGGGAGTCTTCCCTCTCCCCCATATTGACCTTTCCCAGCACATCAAGTCACATCAGGACTATGCATATCTTCATCCTCTGAGGTCAGGCAAGGCAGCCCTGGCCAGGGGAAAGTGATCCAAAAACAAGCAATAGAGTCCATCCATTTTAATTAAAAAAAAAAAAAAGAAATATCCCCCTCCTGCCCTGTCCACTCACTAGGCGCCCCATATGAAAACCAAGCTGACCATTGACTACATGTGTGCAGGGAGCCTAGGTTCAGATCACACATGCGCCTTTGTGATGTCTGAATCTCTGAAAATCCCCAGAAAACTGGGTTAGTTGTCTCTGTTGGTCTTCTTATGAGGTTTCTGTCCCTTCCAGATACTTCCATCTGTTCCCCAACATTTCCTCAGGACACCCAGAAATCCACCCCATGCTTGGCTGCAAGTCCCAGCATCTGTCTCCATCTGCTGTTGACTGGAGTTTCCCAGACGACAGTCAAGTTAGGCTCCTGTCTGAAAGAATAGCAGAGTATCGTTATTAGTGTCAAGGCTGGCTCTCTACTGTGGGGTGGGTGTCAGGTTGGGCCAATTATTGTTTGGACTTTCCCTCTATCTTTGTTCCTTCATTATCCCTACACTTGTAGACAGGGTAGTTTTTGGTTCACAGGTTTTATTGGTGGGTTGTTGATCCCCTCCTTCCACTAGTCCTGTTTGGCTAGGAGGTGGTCACTTCAGGCTTCATGTCCCCCTCTGTTAGGAGTCTCAGCTAGAATCACACCCATATCCTCCCAAGCACCTACCCTGTAGCAGGCCTCCAGCTTGACCGAGAGATGTCCCTCTCCAGTTTCCCTTTTTGTTCCCAGCCCTCTCACCTCCCACTCCTATTCTCCTCACATCTGATCCTTACCTTTGTTTTCCTCTATATTCTCTCTCCTGCTCAGTTCCCTCTTTTCATCCACTTCTGCTGTCATTTCTATTTCCCCTTCTGAGTGACATTCAGGCACCCTCCCTTAGACCCTCCTTTTTATTTAGCTTCTTTGGGTCTGTGGATTGTAGTATGGTTATTCTGTAATATAAGTCCAATATCCACTTATAAGTGAGTATATGCCATGTGCATCTTTCTGCTTCTGGGATACCTCACTCAGGATGATCTCTTCTAGTTCCATCCATTTGCCTGAAAATTTCATGATGTTTTTGTTTTTAATAGCTGAGTAGTACCCCATTGTGTAAATGTACCAGAATTTCTGTATCCATTCCTCTGTTGACGGACCTCTAGGTTGTTTCCAGTTTCTGGCTATTCTGAATAAAGCCATTATGAACATAATTGAGCAAATGTCCTTGTTGTATGGTGGAACATCTTTCTGGTATATGCCTAGGAGTGGTATAGCTGTGTTTTGAGGTACAACCATTCCCACTTTTCTGAGAAAGTGCTACATTGATTTCCAGAGGGGTTGTACAAGTTTGCATTCCCACCAGCAATGGAGGAGGCTTCCCCTTTATTTTCCACATCCTCACCAAGATGTGTTGTCACTTGAGGTTTTTTATCTTAGCCATTCTGTCTGGTGTAAGATGAAATCTTAGAGTCATTTGATTTGCATTTCTCTGATGGCTGAAGACATTGAGCATTTCTTCAAGTGCTCTGCTGCCATTCAATATTCTTCTGTTGTGAATTCTCTGTTTAACACTGTACCCCCATTTTTTGATTGGATTATTTGATTTGTTGGTGTTTAATTTCTTAAGTTCATTGTATATTTCAGATATCAGCCCTCTGTCTGATGTAGGGTTGGTGAAGATCTTTTGCCAATCTGTAGGTTGCTGTTTTGTTCTATTGACAGTGTCCTTTGAGTTACAGAAACTTCTCATTTTCATGAGATTCCATTTACTAATTGTTGATCTCAGAGCCTGTGCTGTTGGTGTTCTGTTCAGGAAGTTATCTCCTATGCCAATGAGGTCAAGGTTCTTCCCCACTTTCTCTTCTAACAGGTTTAGAATCTCTGGTTTAATGTCAAGGTCTTTGATCCACTTGGACTTGAGTTTTGTGCAGGGAGATAAATTACGGGTCTATTTGCATCTTTCTACATCCAGTTAGATGAGCACCATTTGTTGAAGATGCTTTCTTTTTTCCATTGTATGGTTTTGGCTTCTTTGTCAAAATTCAAGTGCCCATAGGAGTGTGGGTTTATTTCTGCGTCTTCAATTTCATTCCATTGATCACCCTTGTCTGTTTTTATGCCAATACCATGCAGTTGTTTTTTTTTTAATTACTATTGCTCTGTAGTACAGCTTGAGATTAGGGATGTTAATAACACTTTTTTTGTACATAATTATTTTGGCTGTCCGGGGTCTTTTATTTTTCCCTACGAAGTTAACGGCTGCTCTTTCTACGTCTGCAAAGAATTGTGTTGGAATTTTAATGAGAATTGCATTGAATCTGTAGATTGCTTTTGAAAAGATGGCCATTTTTACTATTTAAACCTACTGATCCACAAGCATGGGAGATCTTTCAATCTTCTAAAATCTTCTTCAATTTCTTTCTTCAAAGACTTTAAGTTCTTGTCATAGTGTTACACCAAGATATTTTATATTATTTGTAGCTATTGTGAAGGGTGTTGTTTTATTAATTTCTTTCTCAGCCCTTTTGTCACTTGTATAAAAGAGGCATACTGACTATTTTGAGTTAATTATGTATTCAGACACTTTGCTGAAGGTGTTTATCATCCATTGGAGTTTTCTGGTAGAATCTTGGAGATCACGTATGTTTACTATCATATCATTTAAGAATTGTGATACTTTGACTTCTTCCCTTCCAATTTCTATTCCCTTGATCTCCTTGTCTTATTGTTCTAGCTAGAACTTCAAGTACTATATTGAAGAGATGGTGAGAGTGAGCAGGCTTGTCTTGTCTCCGATTTTAATGGGAACACTTTAAGTTTTTTCTCCATTTAACTTGATGTTGGCTTTTGGCTTGCTGTATATTGCTTTTATCATGTTTAGGTATGTACCTTGAATCCCTGGTCTCTCCACGATTTTAATCATGAACTGGTGTTGGATTTTGTCAAAAACCCTTTTAGCATCTAATGAGATAATCATGTTCTGTTTTGTTTTTTTTTTCTTTCAGGTTTTTTATATGGTGGATTACCTTAATGGATTTTCATATGTTTAACCATTCCTGCATTCCTGGGATGAAGCCTACCTGATAATGGTGGATGATATTTTTTATATGTTTCTGGATTCTGTTTGCAAGTATTTTATTGGGTAATTTTGCATCAATGTTCATAAGGGAGATTGGTCTGAAATTCTCTTTCTTTGTTGAGTCTTTGTGTGGTTTAGGTATCAGGGTAACTGTGGCCTCATAGAATGAGTTTGACAATGTACCTTCTGTTTCTATTTTGTAGAACAGTTTTAGGATTGTTGGTATTAGTTATTCATTGAAAGTCTGGTAGAATCCTTTGTAAAACCATCTGACGCAGGGCTCTTTTAGGTTGGGAGGTTTTTGATGACTTCTTCTATTTCCTTTGGAGTTATACGTTTATTTGAATTGTTACCCTGATCTTGATTTAATTTTGGCGAGTGGTATTGATGAAGAAAAGCAAACATTTTGTTTAGATTTTCCAATTTTGTGGCGTACAGGTTTTTGAAGTATTATCTAATGTTTCTTTGGATTTCCTCTGTATTTGTAGTTATATCTCCTTTTTATTACTGATTTTATTAATTTGGGTACTTTCCCTTTGTTTTTTAGTTTGTCTAAAATATTGTTTATCTTGTTGATTTTCTCGAAAAAAAACAGCTCTTGGTTTTGCTGATTCACTGTATTGTTGCTCTTGTTGTTTCTAGGTTATTGATTTCAGCCCTGAGTTTGATTATTTCATGCTGTCTACTCCCCTTGGGTATGTTTGCTTCCTTTTATCTAGAGCTTTCAGGTGATCTGTTAAGTTGCTAATATGAGCTCTCTCCACCTTCTTTATGAAGGCATTTAGCTCTATGAACTTTCCTCTTAGCACTGCTTTCATTGTGTTCCATAAGTTTGGTTATGTTGTGCCTTCATTTTCATTGAGTTCTAGAAAGTCTTTAATTTCTTTCTTTATTTCCTCCCTGACCCGTTGGTCATTAAGTAGAAAGTTGTTCTACTTTGGCCCTGGGCCATGAGTTTGTAGGCATTCTATTGTTTCTGCTGTTGTTGAAATCTAGCTTTAATCCATGGTGGTCTGATGAAATACAAGGTATTATTTCAATTTTCTTGTATTTTTTGAGGCTTGCTTTGTATTTGAGTATGTGGTCAATTTTGGAGAAGGTTCTACAAGGTGCTGAGGAGAAAGTATATTCTTTTGTGTTTGGATGGAATGATCTGTAAATATCTGTTAGGTCCAATTCATTCATAACTTTGTTAGTTTCATTATTTTTCTATTTAGTTTCCGTCCATTGGTGAGTGAGATGTGTTGAAATCTCTTACTATTAATGTTTGGGATTCAAGGTGTGATTTAAATTTTAGTAATGTTTCTTTTACAAATGTGGGTGCCCTTGCATTTGGGGCATATATATTCAGAATTGAGACGTCATTTTGGTCAATTTTTCCTTTGATGAGTATGAAGTACCCTTCCCTATCTCTTTTGATTAATTTTCGTTGAAAGTCTATTTAATTAGATATTAGAATAGCTACTCCAACTTGTTTCTTGTGTCTGTTTGCTTGGAAAACCTTTTTTTCCAGCCCGTTATTCTGGGGTAATGTCTGTCATTTTTACTGAGCTGTGTTTCTTGTATACACCAGAATGATGGGTCCTATTTAAGCATTTATTCTGTTAGCCTGTGCCTTTTTATTGGAGGAGTTGAGGCCATTGATGAGAGATATTAATGACCAGTTGTTGTTATATCCTGTTATTTTGATGTTGGTGGTGGTAGAGTGTGTGTGCGTGTTTCCTTTCTTTTGTTTTTGTGGTTGTGGGGTTATTTGTTTCCATGCTTTCCTGGATGTAGTTGTTCTCCTTGGGTTAGAGTTTTCCTTCTAGTATCTTCTGTAAGGCTGAGTTTGTGTATACATACTATTTAAACTTGTTTTTGTCATGGAATATCTTGCTTTCTCCATCTATGGTGATTGAATGCTTTGCTGGGTATAGTAGTCTGGGTTGACATCTGTGCTCTCTTAGTGTCTGCATGAAATCTGACCGAGCCTTTCTGTCTTTTATAGTGTCTGTGGAGAAGTCAAGTGTAATTCTGATAGGTTTGCCTTTATATGTTACTTGGCCTGTTTCCCTTGCAGTTTTTAATATTTTTTTTTTGTTCTGTACATGTAGTGTTTTGATCATTATGAGATGGGAGAATTTTATTTTCTGGTCCAATCTATTAGGCTTCTTGTATGTTTATAGGTATTTCTTTCTTTAGGTTGGGGAAGTTTTTTTCTATGATTTTGTTGAAAATACTTTCTGTTCCTTGGAGATTGAAATTTTCTTCTATTCCTATTATTCTTAAGCTTGGTCTTTTAATATTGTCTCAGATGTTTTGAATCAGGAACTTTTTGGATTTAACATTTTCTTTGATTGATGTGTTGATTTTTTGTATCTCCTACACTTGAGAGTCTCTCTTCCATCTCTTGTATTCTGTTATTGATGCTTGTGTCTGTAGGTCCTATTCTCTTACCTAAGTTTTCCATCTCTAGGATTGCTTCAGATTGTGTTTTCTTCATTGCTTCTATTTCCACTTTTAGGTCCTGAACAGTTTTATTCATTTCCTTCTCTTGTTTGGTTGTATTTTCTTGTTTTTCTTTAAGGCATTTACTCAGTTCCTTCACTTGTTTGTTTGTATTTTCCTGTGTTTCACTAAGATATGTATTTTCTTCTTTTAAGGTCTCTATTATGTTTCATTGTTTTCTTGTGCTTCTGGTGTGATAGAATCCCCAGGGCTTGCTGTGGTAGGATAGCTACCACAGTTTAGTTGCTGATGTTCTTGCACTAACCTCCAGACATTTGGTTGACTCTGTTATTGGCAGGCCTGGCAGTCTCTGATGATAATGGTCTCTGGGATTGTAGGTAGGACTGGTGGTCCCAGATGGCTCCAGTTCTCTGGTTTTCCTGCTGCTCCCTGATCCCTGCTGGTCTCTGGTGCCTCAGATTGGGGTGGGTCTTGGGGAATAGCATAGGGCAGGAAACTGCTGCTCCTTGATCCATGCTGGTCTGGGGGCCTAGGTTGGGGTAGGTCCCAGGAAATGGCACAGGCCAGGGAACTGCTGTTCCCTGAACTGTGTTGGTCTCAGGAGCCACAGATCAGTGTGGGTCCTGGGAAATGGCTCAGGTGTGGAACTGGAGTGTGAGGCACACAGAAAAAGTAGAGCATAGAGGGCCCTGGGCAGACCCGTTCACTGTTGCTGGCAGGCTGTGGCAGGGCAGTAGAAGGGAAGGGGGGGTCTCTTACCTGATACTCCCTGATCTGTGCTGATCTTCGGGATAGCAGATTGGAGTGGGTTCCAGGAAAAGGCGCAGGTCAGAGAACTGTTGCTCCCTGATCTGTGCAGGACTCAGGGAAGTGTGGTGGTTTGAATGAGAAGTGTCCCCCAGGTCTGCGGCTTCTGAACACTTGGTGCCCAGTTGGTTGTGCTGTTTGGGGAGGTTTAGGAAGTATGGTCTCTTTGGAGGAAAGTTGCCACTGGATGTGGGCTTTGAGAGCTTAAGGTCTCACTCTCCTGGCAGTTTGCTCTCTGCTTCATGCTTGCAGTTCAAGATGTGAGTTCTCATCTTGCTTCTCTAGCTGTCATTTTCCCCTCCATCAGACTCTAACTCTCTGGATCTATAAGCCAAAAATCAACTCTTCCTCCCATAAAGTTGCCTTGGTTACAGTGTTTATCACAGCAGCAGCAAAGTAACTATTACAACAAGGAATATTTTTGCCACACTCCCCAACCTAGACCAGTGCCAGGAAGGAAGTGCTCAAAAATAGTCAGTCAATTAAGAAATAAGTGAAAGAAAATTTTAAAAAAAGAAAAAAAAAAAACGAAAAGAAAGAAAAAGGATATATGATTTGGGTGGCTTTGAAGGATACTTAAAATTTGAATAGAAAGCCAGGGGTAACAGCACAGGCCTTTAGTCCAAGCCACTTAGAGGTGGAAACAGGATGGTTATGAGTCCAATGCCAGTCTGGGCTACAGAGTAAAATCTTGTTTCAAAAACAAACAAAATACCCTACAAACTGTTGACTGAGGAAGTAGACCAAAAAGTTTCTAAATGAGAGAAAGAAAGCAGTAAAAACCTCATCTAGCCTCCCATTCAAATTCATTGGAGGATCCCTGATATTCTTAAGGTATACCCATGGTACATGAAGGCTTACCACTGTGGTCCCTCTTTGCCTATTTTCCGTAACTCATCTTGAGCCTGTCTGCTTCTGTCTTAGTCAGCTCTAACCCTTGTATGTTTGCTGTTCCTTAAGAGGCAAAGTGAGATGGCTCAGCACAGGTAAATGCACTTGAGTGCAAGCCTAGTGCCTTGAATTTCATCCTCAGAAAGCACAGTGGAAAGGAGAGAACTGATTACCGAATGTTGTCTTCTGACCTCCATTATGCCTTATGTACTAGGACATAAACATGCACACGCTAATAAACAAGAATTTTAAAATATTTTTAAAAGTAGAAGATTGGAATAATTTTATATTCCCGGTGCTGTCAATAAAGGTCTGGCCCCTCATTCTTTTTCTCTTTATTCTCTCATACATCTGACCACAGCCTCGCCTCCCTCCACCCCTCCAGTTTCCTCCCCTCTCTCCCAGATCCACGGCCAAACATTAGACAGGCCTAATTAACCTTCAAAAAAGAGAAGGCTCCTCAGGGATATCAGCCTAACATGATGTAATAAGATTCAACTAGACTCTGCACAAACCCTCATATAAGGGCTGGATGAGGCAACCCAGTTGGAGAAAAAGGGCCCCACGAGCTGACAAAAGAGTCAGAGACACTTACACTCCCCACAAACACTCCAAGCCAAACAACTACAGCATGTATGCACAGAGGACCTAGTGCAGACCCATGCACTCTCCTTGGTTGTCACTTCACTCTTTATGAGGCCCTATGAGCCCTACTTAGTTGATACTGTTACCTGTCTTCTGGTGTCCTCAATCCCTCTGGTTCCTACAATCCTTTCTCTTCCTCTTCTGAGGAGTTCCCCAAGCTCTGCTACGGTTTAGCTATGGGTCTCTGCATCTTCTCCCATTAGCTGCTGGAGGAAGCCTCTCTAATGTCAATTGTTACCCCTCATTCTTGCTAACTTAGTTTGGTTTTGGTTTTCTGACTGAGGTGAGATAGATTCTTCATGTAGCTTTGGTTAGCGTTTCCATGTTAGCTAAGGAAGTTGAACATACTGGTCATGCATTTATTGTCCATTTTGCAATCACATCTGTTCATTTATCCTACCCATTAGATAATTAGATATTTTTCTTTCTTGGTGTTAATTTTTCAAGCTCTTTCATATATTTCTGCATATTAATCTCCTGTTAGTTGAATATTTAGCAAATAATTTTTCCATTCCCACAAAATTTCTCTTCACTCTTTTGCTGTGGCAAATCTTTTTAATTTCATGCAATCTTGGTCGTTAACAATGGCTCTTATTTCCTGAATTATTGGAGTTGTTCTCAGAAACTCACTGCCTACGTTGAGGTCTTGAAGTGTTTCTCAATGTTTGCTTCTAGTGGTTTCAGTGACTTATATCTTTGGTTAAGGTCTTTGATCTATTTTGCATTGATTTACGAACAATGAGAGATAAGAGATATATTTTCAGTCTTCTACGTGTGGACACCGGTATTCCTAGCACTGTTAATGTGTTTTGGCATCTTTGTAGAGAATCAGATAGCTATAGCTGCTTGAGCTTATTTATAGATATTATAGTCTGTGTGTCTGTTTTTGCACAATTACCACATTGAGATTTTATAAATAGTCGTTTATTTTTACTGTGTGCTTGTGAGCGCCTGCATGTGCATGCACCATGTCCATGCCAGTGCTCACAGAGACAAGAAAAGGGTGTCAGATACCCTTGGAACTGGGAGTATAGATGTTTGGGAGCTGCCATACGGATGGTGGAAACCAAACTTGGGTCCTCTGTAAGAGCAGTAAGTGCTCCCAATCAGCCAGTTATCTCTCCAGCCTCCATGTCCATGCCAGTGCTCACAGAGACAAGAAAAGGGTGTCAGATACCCTTGGAACTGGGAGTATAGATGTTTGGGAGCTGCCATACGGATGGTGGAAACCAAACTTGGGTCCTCTGTAAGAGCAGTAAGTGCTCCCAATCAGCCAGTTATCTCTCCAGCCTCCATGCTGGTTTTGATTGTGTGGCTCTGTACTATAGTTTGAAATCAGGCATTATAATACTGTCAACATTGCTTTTTTGCTCGGGATTGTTTTAACTGCTCAGGGGTTCATGTTTACATATGAATTTTATAACTTTTTTTTTTTCTGTGAACAATGTAATTAGAATTTTGACAGGGTTATATGTAGTTTTGCATATAGTTTTTTAGTAATATGATCAATTTAAAAATATTTATTTTGACACATAAACATGGAAGATCTTTTCTAATGACTTTCAATTTAATTTTGGTATTGGGGATTAAACTGCAGGCTTTGCATATGCTAAGCAAGTATACAAACACCAAACTATACTCCCAGTTCTTTTTCTATTTTTAATTTTGAGATGGGGGTCTCATTATGTTGCCCAGACTGACCCTGAACTCACTCTGTAATCCAGGCAGACCTTGAACATGTAGTTTTCCTTGACCTCCAAATGGCTGGAATCACAGGCCTGTGCCACCCAGCTGCCATTTTTCCCTTCAGACCTTTGTGATTTCATTGTAGATATCTTTAACATTTCTTGGCTAAGTTTATGCCTATGTGAATCTATTGTGAATGAGATTGTTTTCCTGACTTATATTGCAGTGAGTTCATTGCTTATATATAAAAAAGATACTTTTTTGTATGCTGATTTTCTGTCCTAGAGGTCCTCCACCCAATCAAAAATATAACTTTCATGTAATCTAGGACCTACCAAATAGTCAAAGTCGGCTTACTATAGAGGTACCTGTACGTTCATGTTTTTCAGTCTACTATTCACAACAGCCAAGTTATGGAAGCACTAATGCATATATCAACTATTTTATTCAGGTATAAAGAATGAAGTCGGAACATCTCCATGAAAATGGGTGGAGATGGAAGTCATCCTGTGAAACAAAATAAGCCGGATTCACAAAAATATGCTTTGTACTTTTCCGCACATGTAGAAACCAGGGATAAAAAAGATACGAAGGTAAAAGGGAGCTACTAGAGGTAAGCAGGAGGAAGAGGAAAATGGAAAGGAGGGTAAGAACAAGTATGAGAGAAGTGGGTATCATTAAAGAACATGACACACTTGTAGAGTGATGTCCTGAGAAGCTTTGTACAATTAATATATGTTAATTAAAAGTGGAAAGACTGGGGCTGAAGAGATGGCTCAGTGGCTAAGAATGCTGGCTGCTCTTCCAGAGTTCAATTCCTAGCACCAACATGGTAGCTCACTAGCATCTAAAAAATGAATCTGATGCCCTCTTCTGGCGTGGAGTTGTACATGCAGACAGAATACTTCTACATT
Source organism: Meriones unguiculatus (assembly GCF_030254825.1). Taxonomy (NCBI): domain Eukaryota; kingdom Metazoa; phylum Chordata; class Mammalia; order Rodentia; family Muridae; genus Meriones; species Meriones unguiculatus. The sequence goes on along the minus strand of NC_083369.1, from coordinate 76,110,053 downwards.
GAAACAGAAAGTACATAAATAAATTAAAAATAATTTAAAGGGTAATGTAAGAGCTTGTCTTAGTTTGTTTTCTATTGCTGTGATAAAGACCAGGACCAAAAGCAACTTGGGGAGGAAAGGATTTATTTGGTTATATAAGTCACAGTCCATCATTAGAACATCAAGGCAGGAACTTAAGGCAGGAGCTGATGCAAAGGTCATGGAGGAGTGCTGCTCAATGGCTTGCTTCCCCTGGCTTGAACAACCTGTGTTATTTTTTAGTAGAACACAGTACCACCTGCCCAGGGATGGCACCACCCACAATGAGTTGCCCAACCCCACATCAATCACCAGTTAAGAAAATGCCCCCATAGAGTTGCCTTCAGGCCAATCAAGTGGATTATCAGTTGAACGTCTCTCTTCCCAGAAAACTCTAGCTTGAGTCAAGTTGACAAAAAGATCTAACAAGGATAGTGCTGGAGGATGGGGGCTAGGCTTGCTGTGAAATGTTGTCTTCTGAACATGACATACCATGACACACATCAACTTACTGCGTAAGACCTAGATAAGATCAAGCCAGCGATGTCAGTCAACATCCCAGCAGAAAAGACTGATTCCACCTCAGAGCTACTGAATGAATGAATGAGTGAATGAATAAGACATGAAATTGGGAGGGGGCATGCTGGGGGATTTCTGGGAGGAGTGTATATAATCTAAGTATATTGTGTACATGAATGACATTGATATTGAATGAATAAAAGATACTGAAAAGATAGAAATTTTTTTAATTAATTATAATTTATTCATTTTGTATGCCAGCTGTAGCCCTCCCGCATCCCCTCCCAACCCCACCCTCCCTGTTTTCTCCCCCCATGTTCTTCCCCCAGTCAACTGATAGGGGAAGTCCTCCTCCCCTTCCTTCTGACCTTAGTTTGCCAGGTCTCATCAGGACTGGCTGCATTGTCTTCCTATGTGGCCTAGTAAGGCTGCTTCCCCCTCAGAGGGAGGTGATCAAAGAGCCAGCCACTGAGGTCATGTCAGAGACAGTCCCTGTTCCCCTTGCTAAGGTACCCACTTGGACACTGAGCTGCCATGGGCTACATCTGTGCAGGGGTTCTAGATTATCTTCATGCATGGTCCTTGGCTGGAGTATCAGTCTCAGAAAAGACCCCTTTGCCCAGATATTTTGGTTCTGTTGCTCTCCTGAGGAGCTCCTGTCCCCTGCAAGTCTATCTCCAGCATCTTTCATAAGGGTCCCTGCATTCTGCCCAAAGTTTGGCTATAAGTCTCAGCATCTGCTTCCATACCCTGCTGGGTAGAGTCTTTCAGAGGCCCTCTCTGGTAGGCTCCTGTCCTGTTCCCTGTTTTCTACCTCTTCCAATGTCCATCCTGTTTGTCTTTCTGAATGAGTACTGATCATCTTGCCCAATGTACTCCCTCTTCCTTAGCTTTTTTAGATGTACAGATTTTAGTATGTTTATCCTATATTATATGTCTAATGTCCACTTATAAGTGAGTATATACCATGTGTGTGTTTCTGCTTCTGGGATACCTCACTCAGGATGATCTTTTCTAGTCCCCACCATTTGCCTGAAAATCTCATGATTTCCTTGTTTTTACTTGCTAAGTAGTATTCCATTTTGTAAATGTACCACAATTTCTGTATCCATTTCTCAGTTGAGGGACATCTAGGTTGTTTCCAGCTTCCGGCTATTACAAATAATGCTGCTACAAACATGGTTGAGCAAATGTCCTTGTTGTAAACTTGAGCATATTTTGGATATATGCCTAGGAGTGATATAGCTGGATCTTGAAGTACCACTATTCCTTATTGTCTGAGAAAGCTCCAGATTGATTTGTACAAAGTGGTTGTACAAGTTTACATTCCCACCAGGAATGGAGGAGGGTTCCCCTTTCTTCACATTCTCTCCAGCATGTATTGTCACTTGTGTTTTTGATCTTAGCCATTCTGATGGGTGTAAGGTGAAATCCATTCTGATGGGTGTTGTTTTTATTTGCATCTCCCTGATGACTAGGGATGTTGAGCATTTCTTTAAGTGTTTCTCTGCCATTCGATATTCCTTTATTGAGAATTCGCTGTTTAGCTCTGTACCCCCATTTTTAAATTGTATTAATTGATTTGTTGCCTTTTAACTTCTTGAGTTCTTTATGTATTCTGGATATTATCCCTACGTCAGGATAGGGATAATCCGGTATAATAACAGATCTTCTGGAGGTATCTCTATCCCTCATCTCAAGCTATACTATAGAGCAATAATAGTACAAACTTCACGGTACTGGCATAGAAACAGAATGGTAGATCAATGGAATCTAACAGAAGACCCAGAAATAAAGTCACACACCTATGGAAACTTAACTTTTGACAAAGAGGCCAAAACCACACAATGGAAGAAAGACAGCATCTTCAACAAATGTTGCTGGTCTAATTGCATGTCTACATGTAGAAAAATGAAAAATGATCCATATTTATGCAAAAAACTAAAGTCCAAGTGGATCAAACACCTCAACATAAAACCAGACACAGTAAATCCATTAGAAGAAAAGTGGGGAAGGGTCTTGAACTCATTGGCACAGGAGACAACTCCCTGAACAGAACACCAACAGCACAGGCTCTGACATCAACAATCAATCAATGGGACCTCATGAAACTGAAAAGCGTCTGTAAAGCAAAGGACACTGTCATCAGAACAAAACGACAGCTTACAAAAATATTAATTTTAAAAGAGGAAGTACCACACTGTCTGTGCTGTGACTATCTACCTGCTGTTTCTCTGCATGACAATCTCTCCTGGCGTCTTAATGGGCCAAGTCCTGCTCTTTCTTTAAGCCTCAGTTTTAGTTTTTTTGTTGTTTCTGTTATACTATTTTTTTTTCTTCTTTTTCTTTCATATTTTTCCCCTGGTGCTGGGGTCTGAGCTTAGTCCCTTGTACTCTCTATGCAAGCACTATGCTAAATACCATGTTTTAAAGCCCGAGTTTTAGAAATGTCATCTTCTCAGGGATGTATTCTTCAGCCCTTCCATTCAGTTATGTCTTTCTTATTGTAGTGTTTCTTTCAAATTGATTACTATAATCATAATTAATTAGTTATTTATGCAACCAATTAATTGCCATCTCTTTACTTGACTAGACTGTGAGCTCCCTAAGAGGCCATGGCTGTGAATTTCACTCTTGAATTTCTAGCCTCCCTAAAACTGTCCATATTGTGACTTCTCAGAGTTTTCTGCAGTACAAGCATGAAGCAGAGCAGAGTAGATGGAGGTACTGTGCCTTTAAGGCAGAGAGGGAATTTATGGTGCTATAGGGAATAAGGGATTAGAGAATGACATACTGAAACAGCTGGCTCTCCAAGAGCCCTCTCTGCAGCCCCTTTTCCTCTTCCCTAGTCAAACCCTCTTGCATGCTGCTGAGAGGCCTCAGAAAGGGAAAAGGTTTTAGGAGGTGCTAGGGATCCGTTTTCTGAGTTTTGTATGTCTGCTAAATGTTGGCAGTTTCTCCAGGCGGCTGTTCAGCTTTGGGTTTGGCAACATTACCGGAAAGCATCTGTGGGTTCTTAAGAAGTAATTCTCACTGTGGGACATCATGGTAATGAGAGCCCTTTCTTAACCCTTTACTACTAGGAGGATCCTTATCCCTCCCAGTTGTTTTTTTCCCTGCTAGCCAGAACATCACTACTGTATCTCCAGTGCCCAGCACAAGAGAGCCACCCAATAAATACTTATTAGTGAAGGAATGATTAATCAGTGAATAGTGATATGAACATAGAAGATTCCGTGAGTTAACTTGAGCAGTATCTATCACCCTAACCCCGCCAGCCACCCACTCCCCCACCCCCACCCCCACCCCCGCTTGAACAAACAGTTTTGCCTCATGCCTTCCCTGGGAGCTCTCTATTCATTCATTCTAGATAAAAAGAAAGCAAAGAGGAGGAGTCATGATCCCTGGAACACTGCATGGGGCATTAATTAAGTGATAGCCCAGTGACTTCCTGAGGTTAAGGGCTGGATGTTCAAGAACCTTCAATGAAAGCCCCACCCCTATTCAAATCTCCAGGGCCTCAGGGCTCTGCTCTATTTTCCAAGTCAGCGTGCAGCAAATGACGAACTAATCCAAGCAAATGGTTCTCAGTATCCGTCTTCCAAGCACTGTTTTCATCTCCGTATTCGAATTTTAACCCAGAGCTCTGGAGGGGGCAAGAGTGAAGTGACAGAGGAAGCATCTAGATCCTGGTGGGAGCTCCCAAGGGTGGAGGTGGGGCACAGAGGGCTGGTACCTCCTCACTCTGCCTTCTAGGGAGGCCATAATTTGGTTTTCTTTGGTTTGGGGGCTGGGGTGGGGATTCTGGGGTGGGGGGAGCCTTCAAGGGCCTTTGAGCCTTCAGGTTAAATGAGAACAGCTGCTTTCCTTTCTTGTTCCTTGCGGCTACTGTAAAGAGAGGCTTAAAGAGGTTCCACAGAAGGTTCCAGAGAGGTCCCAGTGAGAGGCACTAGCTGCTCAGGGAGATACACACCCCCCCCAACTGGTTTCTCTGCCTTTAAATAGGTCGCTGAGCCTTCAGAGTTGAGAGGGCGGGGAGCTGTCTCAAGCAGCATCTCAAATCTGCCGAGCCGTTTTGGCAAAGGCCCCTTCATTTAATGAATAAGGGATAAGGGAATGACAGCGAAACAGCTGGCTCTCCAAGAGCCCTCTCTGCAGCTGCTTTTCTTCTTCCCTAGTCAAACCCTCTTGCATGCTGGTGAGAGGCCTCGGAAAGGGGAAAGCTTTTTGAAGGTGCTAGGGACCCGTTTTTCGAGTCTTGTATGCTCCTTCATTTTCCAGTGGAAAAGAGCTTGGGCGGCCTGGCTGCTCCAACTCCCTGGGAAAAGGCTCCAGGTCAGAACGGAGGAAGGCTACTTTTCCATGTCTTAGCTCTCTCCTTTGGGCACTATCTGATGTGGGAAATGCCTGGTCCCATCTGGGTCATGAACTTACTCACTGTGTGAGCCTTGGGTACATCTTAGTTCTGTCTGGCTGCAAGGATTGCGAATGGAGACTGGTAGTGAGTCATGCTTTGCTGGTATGGTGAGGAGCAAGGGATATAACAGAAAGGGTGTTTGTTAGTCATGGTGGGAAATCTTTTTTCCTACCAGACCTCATATGATGGTTCGGAGTAAAGTTATGTTGTTAGGTTTCAAATCCGGGACAAAGGACTAACTGAGGTGCCTATTTAACTTATCAAAGGTGACCTGGTCGCGTGCAAGAGTTTCCCATCATCCTTCAGTCCTTACGTCTTACAGGGCCCTCTTGGCTTTCATCCTCAGCCCGCTACTCTAAACTTCTCCAGTCCAGGGGCTGGGATGCCCTTTCCCCAGATGTCCTTCCCTATATATCCAGCCATTTTAGCTACCAGGCTCTTTCATCTACCCTTTACTCTCCTGGTTCTCCCCATCTCCCACCTCTTCTTCTGGACTCTCCCAGATGTCCCTGCCTCTGGCTATCCTCTCCCTTTTATCTACAGTAAAACTTTCTCCTCCACCATACAGTCATTGACGGAAAGAAAAAAAAAAGTACCTGTCTAATGCCAGGTTTCAACAAAAGCTGAATAAGAAAAAAAAAAAAAAAAAAAAAAAAAAAAAGGAACAAAAAGGCAGGACACGACCGCTTCTAGGTATGGTGGAAGAGAAAGTTTTATTGTAAATAAAAAGGAGAGCATACCCAAAGGGAGAGTCCACCGTGAAGATGACCTTGAGGCTAACCGTGTGTGGAGGGGAGGGAGGGAAGAAAAGAGAGGAACCAAACCGGGAGGCCAGGAATGTAAACAGTGAGACCCAACAGTTATGTTCTTCCTTCCTTCTTTCAGTTTTTAAATTCAGTGCTCACAGGGAGCTGTATACATAGGATGTTGTGAAAGGTTTCTAAAATCTCAATAACCAAAGACCTCTCCTAACCAGAGGGTTGAACTTTCCTTCTCCTCTATTAGAGTAAATTCCTACCTTTAAGCACTCTGCCATTATGAAACATTACTAAGCATCCACTAAGTACTTCTGTTGTTATTTAGGCAGCCTGCTTCTGGGTTGTCTAGCAACTTATGATGTCATCATGTGTCGCCTGCCAGGTAGCCATACCTGGCAGGCCTGGTTCAGTTGCTCCATAAAAGGATCAATCCACCACTTTGTCTCTCTCTTGTCTCTTGCCCTCTTACCCTCTTGCCCTCTCCCCTTTCTCTGTTGGGGTACCTCCCTCCCTTCCCTCTACCATGTCTTGCTCTCTCCTTCTCTCTCTCTCTCTTCATCGCCATCTAATAAACCCCTTTTGTATAAAATCTGTTGTGTGCATCATCATTTCATTGGTCTTAATGTTGGTGGTGCATTTGGCCAGGAAGGGCTCTTCTGGTAGCAACTGGTCTGGTTGTGCCAGGACCCCTTTAATCAGACCATGATACCTGCAACAGATATTTTTCTGTTCTACCTATTGTTAGGACTGTGCATTAAGTTACATGGTAGTTTCACAAATCACGCCCCGAGACTGGTTCTACATGGGAGGTTTATTAAGGGAGGGGGAGGGGTCACAGAGACCGTCTCTGGGCGGGAGGGGGGGGAGAGAGAGGAGGTTGCAAATTCTCTTATAAGGTGACCCAGAACATACACCGATGGTTTCAGATGGTCCAAAGGTGGCCTCACAGATGCCTGATGTCCTGTTTGTCAGATCCTTTGGGGCTGGCCAGAGATGCCTGCTTACAGATCTCAATACCTATCCCTAACCACCATTCAATCACCTCTGCCTTAAAACCTACACTTTCTTTCAACTGCCCTGCCCTTACTGCACACACCTGTTCCTCTGCTCACGGCTGCTTAGACTCGGCACCCTGCCAGATGCTACTGAGCACCAAGCACTGGGGACATGACAGACACTCACGCTGAGCCAACATCAGCTTGGGGAAATTAAAACTCTCACACCAGACACTGAAACTGCCGCTTCATACACAGACGACTTCTAAAGCCTACTTCTAAACTATTGCTTTTAGGAAAGCAGTTGCTGGGGCCCCTGTCTACACACAGATGGCTTTAAATTGCACTGTTGCCTCAGGGCCCATGGTGGAGCTTTTAAGTCTCAATGCAGACACCTGCCGAGAGAGGCTGGCTTGCAGAGGAGGATTTTCAGTTTCTCAGACTTCCGATCAGCCATGCCATGTGGGTGCGGAGAGTTTGAACTGGACCAGGACAGCCATCCCACTAGCAAGCACCTGGTCTAGATATGCCACTATGGCCACCTATTGCACATGGCTATCTGCCATGTTGGTTTGGTGATAAGGAGGGTGGAACCATGGCTTCACTGCCATCTCCACTAAGGGCAAGCACATGGTTTCACTGCCATCTTAGGGCAATCAAGGGCAGTCACATGATTGGCAGCCATCTTGGTTGTGAAACAAACAAAGAAACCCCCTTTGGTTGCCCTCACTGCCAGCTGCTTTTACTACTTTGTTTCTGTCCTACTGCTTTTGGAGCTGCAAAACTGCAGTCTCTTATAGGCCCTAAAAGGCCACTGCACCCCTTCCTATTCCCATTTAAAAGCTGCCTGTCTGACCCTATCCTTTCCTGTGGATGAGATTCCCTCTACAAGAACTCGCCCTTATTGCTGATAAAGCCCCGGTACCATGCACCGAGATTCTCCGGCTTAGCTGACTTGCCGTCCTATTTGGTTGAAGAACCACTAGCCGCATGGTCCATTCCCATTTCCCCTTTCTCATTCACAGAAACGGCTTCCTCGTATTCTCTTCTCTTAGGGAAACCTCTGGCTTCTACACCTATATTTACCCTACTCAAATGTCTAATATCCAGTAATATCCAGTAACACTAAGAGTGATCCGTGAAGTAAAAAACAATTCCCTATATCTCTTTTCTCAAAGTCTAGTTTGTTTCTCTCTGGAGCTATCTCATTAAAAATACTCTCTGGTTTCTTTTTATACTCTCAAAAAAAAATCTTAAAATTAAACTCTAAACCTTAAGGTGACCACGTGGTATGAACAAGTTTAATCATAATTAATTCTCTGTTCATTTTATCTCCTTTTAGTCTAGTACAGCAACAAGCCTCATTTTAAATTGGTATGGATTTTTATAAAAATTCAGTTATGTTTTACAATACATATGATTCAACCCTGGTTCAAAATAATTTTTACATAATGCTAAAATTTCAAAGTTATAAAGATCTATTCAAATTAATTTAATTTAATTAAACTAATTTAAAAATGTACATCTAACTGTCTATGTCTTTACCAATTCTTAAATTAATAAATGCTGTTTCTCCTGCCATTAGTTGCCTATGATGCAGATTCACCACCAGGCTTTTTGGCTAATAGGTCTGAGATAATAAATTCAAATGTTATCTTAAAATTGCTTTATACTGTGCTGCTATATTATAGTAATATATTATATTATAGTAGTATATAGTATATTACCCTCTGGCCCTCTCCCCTTTCTCTGTCGGGGCCCCCCTTCCCCCTATCATGTCTCTCTCTGTCCTTCTCTTACTCACTTTCTTCATCTAATAAACCTCTTTCATATAAAATCTGTTGTGGGCATTATCATTTCATTGGTCCTAACACTTCCTGGGGCAGGTACTTGGGTACAGGTATGCCAAAGACATGGTTGGTTCCTTTAGGTGAAATAATGAAGACAGCAAAGAAAGAAAGCAGAAAAAAATCTTTCTTTCTTGTGCTAGCCTATAATTTTCTAAGTGGTGATATCATTAATGTCTACACACACACACACACACACACACACACACATACACACACACACACACTGTTTTTATCCATGATTCTTCTTTAAAAACTTCCTTCCCTTCCCTTTCTGTTCAACATTACATTAGAAGGTTCTGTACTAGTCAGTTTCCACTACTGTAATCTTGGACAATCAACCTACAAAAAGAAAGCTTCATTATCGCTCATTGTTTTAGAGGTCTTAGTTCATCTCTACTTGGCTTTTGTGATTTGGGGCCTGCAGTGCAGCATTACATCACGACAGGACTGCATCAACGGGAAGGCTGCTCACCACCACATGGCAGGTATCAACCAAACTGAGGGAGAGACAAGAACCAGGATTTTACAGCACACTCTAAGGTCATGACTCCCAACGATCTAATTTCTACTCATTGTTCCTTAGCTCTTAAAGATTTTACCTACAGAAACATCACGATGCTGGAGACCAAGCCTTTAATACAGGGACCTGGGATGGGGAGCATTACAGATCCACACTATAGCAACCCTTCTTCTGCAAAAGGAGTCCTGCCCAATGCCCTGGAGAAAGGAATGTTGCACAGAGAGAGCAAGAGAGTCTGAGTAGATAGGCCTTTTAGCATTTCCCCATCCATTCTTTCCTTTTTTTTTTGTTTTGTTTTTGTTTTTGTTTTTCAAGACAGGGTTTCTCTATGTAACCTTGGCTGTCCTGGACTTGCTTTATGGACCAGGCTGGCCTTGAACCCTCAGAGATCCACCTGCCTCTGCCTCCTTGAGTGCTGGGTTTACTAGCATGTGCCACTGTGCCTGGACCCCCCATTCATCCTATTAACAATCATGCGTATGTAATGAAATCTCCATAAAATCTCAGTAAGTTGAAAGCACAGAGGTTCATGGAGGAAAATGTTGCTTGGAGAGAGGAAGGAAACTTCCCCTCCCCTCTCCTCCACCCTGCTCCACCCTGTGGATTTCTTCACATGTAGCATTTAACATACGGCAGGAATCATAACTGTTTTGTGCTGCTGGAACAAGTTAATCAAACACAGGAGGTGGTTGTGGAGAACTAGACAGCCAGTTAAATAGAAACACTGATGAAAATCAACTTGTTTGGGGAATCCAATACTGTAAGTGTCAGAACTGAATACCAAGAGAGGACACCCAGCTGTAGTCAGTCCACTACAGAATTGTTTGCCTGCTTGATGGTAGAGAGAAATACTCAGACCTTTTGACATACTCTGTATTGTAAGTGTACAGTGGGGCAAACTGAGAGTTAGGAGGTTGCTTTTCTAATGTACAAATGTGTTCGCTTAACCCCTCAGCGTTTTTTGTTTCCTTCCTCCTACCCCATATCAAATCCAGGACCTCGCACATACCAGCCAAGTGGTCTACCACTGAGATATCTCCCCAACTTCCTTTAAATGTTTTTCTGTGGATGATGCAATATCAGAAAGAATAAGCCCTCTGTCCAAGGTCACAAAGCATATTAAGACTAGGCTTCAAAGCATCACAATTTTAAGTTCAATGCATTTTTTTCCACCTACAAAATGTTTTTCATGTTTAATGTCCAAGAAATCTTCACTAAGATATAAGTGAGAACTGAGATAACAGCTGTGCCTTCACTACCCAGTAGGAACTCAGCAAAGATTGACATGGAAGGGGCCTAAAAGAAAGACATAGATGGAGGAACTAGAAAGGTCCCTTCTTGCTTTAAACTTTTATTGGGGGTAATGAACTCACATGTATTGTAAGAAATAATGCAAAAAGATCTCAGGTACTCTACTCACCACCCCTCAATGGTAATATCTCAAAGCCAAGTAGGATACTAGCATTAACACGTTCAGGATGCAGAACATCCACCACTACAAGGGTACCTTATGCTGCCAATTTGTAGCCATACTAACTTGCCTCTCAGCCTAGCCTCTTCTTTAACTCCTGGAAACAAACACTTGTCTATTCCTTTAACTTTGTCTTTCCAGAATGCTGTAGATGGGGCTGCTCTTCCAGGGGTCCTGAGTTCAATTCCCACCTACCACATGTTGGCTCTCAACCATCTGTACTAGGACCTGATAACCTCTTCTGACATGCAGGTGTACATGAAGATAAAACACTCATATACATAAAATAAATAAATCTTAAAAAAAAGAATTTGGATCCCTCGAACCCGGATATGAACAGGGCAGACATGGTGGCCCACCATGTAATTCCAGCACTCAGAAGGAAGGACATAGGGTCTCCAGAGCAAACTGACTAGCCATACCAGCCCTATTAGCAAGCAGAGGTTCAATTGAAAGACCCTGCCTCAACAAGTAAGATGAAGAACAATTAAGGAAGACTGCCAGTGCCAACCCCAGGCCTCTCTACCTGCAGACAGGGCACTCAGCTACATATAATAAGAATCTGAAAGAGTAAGCATTTATTTTGATTCAGTTTTTGAAATTTCAGTCCATGATCAATTGCCCTGTTGGGCTTGAGCCTGTGGTAAACATTATGTAGCAAAACTGCTCACCTCAGGAAGAAAAAAAAAAAAAAAAGAGAGAGAGAGAAATAAAGAAGAGAGAGAAGAACACCATGCCTTTTTTGAAGACATTTTTCCAGTGACCTAAAAATCTCCTACTAGGTATATGTCATGAAGATTCTACTATCTTTCAGTAGCTTGATGTTGGTGGCCAGGCTTTTAATATATGAACTTTACCAGATTCAAATTGTAACATTTTTTTTTCTTATTTTGAAAAAACTGTAGTTTTAACTTTTGGTCTCTTACATACTAGTCAAGTTCTCTACCACTGACCTACAGCCTCAACTCTCTAGAGAAATTCAAACATTGCCCATATATTGTGGATACTAGGAGTTTAGTGAATATGTTGTTTGCAGCAGACATCTGTCATCTAGTCTGTAGCTTATTTTACAATCCTTTGACAGGGTCTCTCATAGAGCAAACATTTTTATTTTAATGTTGTACATTTTAGCATTTTTTTCTTTTATGAGTTATACTTTTGACTCTTTGCATAGTCTTAAGTCCTGAAAATTTTTGTTTTATTTTAGTTTTCTAAAATTCTTCTAGATCTACATGTAACTATGTCATTTATTTTTAGTTATTTTCTTTTGGGGGCCTATAGATGTTCACTCATTCCAGGCCTGCTTACTTTAAAAGCTACTTACTAAATTGCCTTTGTGCCGTTGTCAACAATAGGAATCTTTGTGTGGGTCTAGTTCTATGTCCTCTATTTTATTTGTTGATCTATGCATCTGTCTCTGCTAATGCCATGCTGTCTTGATTTTGGTAGGTATGTAGCAAGTCTTGGAATGAGATATTCTCTCACTTACAACTTTGTAACCTTTCAAAATTATTTTCTGTCTTTCAGGTTTTTTTTTCCATATACTTTAGATTATGCTTTTGCATTAGACTTGTACATAATTTTAGAAATACTTGACGTTCTTATGTGCAGACTCTTCCAATGTTTTATGTGAACATACATAGGTCTCTCCATTTATTTAGATTCTTTCATTAGTGTAACAAGCAACTTCTAAACCTATTTTGTTGTGTTCATGTTTAAATATCTTCAGTTTTATGAATGATTTTTGTTTTTAATCTTTGTATTTTTGTTTCTAATATGAAGACATAAATGGGTTTTTCTGTATGGATATCTGTACTGTGTATTCTGTGTGTCCTGTGTTCTGTATTGTATTGTGATGCTTGTTGAACTCATAAATTCTAAGGTTTATTTTATTTACTGTTATTTTTTTTCTTTGAATAAGATTTTCCTTTGCTTCATGTTGTGTGGAAAGATTTATTGCTACTACCCATTACTTCCTATATGATCAAAGTCATAGTTCTGACAACCTCATAGAAGAGGACACTTAAACAGGATCTATTTTTTTTATATGAGGAGTGAAGGACAAATTCTGATAAAAATAAAGCCTGTAGCAACATAACCACAGTAAAAGTAACAGGAGGAAAGGAACATTACTTGTAAGAATGTGACAACTAGAGGAAATTTTGGTAAAATTCTCAAGTTGATCTAAAATATGATTATTATGTGGATATCTTCTTAGTATTTGAAAACAATAATATTTGTTAATCTATTTAAAAAATAATTAAGAACCTCTACCTCAAAGGAATATGAATTAAAACTACTCTGAGATTTCATCTAACTCCAGTCAGAACAGCTGATACAGATAGGGAGATCAAGCATGGAGATGAGGAAAGAGGAATAGATGGTGAGGGGAAGACCATCCAAAACTAAGTGTATGTGAAAAAGCCATAAAGAAACCTGTTGAATTTTATACTAATCTAAAAATAATATAGAAATAAAAGAAGTTGGGGTAAAATAAAAATGAAAAATTATGTACAGATATCTTGTTTCAAAAGTAAATATGAGCTGGCCACAGCAGCACACACCTTTAATCCACACACCTTAAAACTCTGAAGACAGGGGCTGGAGAAATGGCTTAGAGGTTTCCAGAGGTCCTGAGTTCAGTTCCCAGCAACTATTTGGTGGCTCATAACAATTTATAATAAGATCTGGTGCTCTCTTCTGCCCTGCAGATGTATGTACAAACAGAACATTGTATACATAATAAGTAAATAAAATATTTAAAAAACTCTGAAGACAGAGAAAAGCATATCCCTTGGAGTTCAAGCTTAGCCTGATCTATGTCTTGAGTTCCAGGCCAGGCCAAGGGGGAGTTAGTAAGACCTGGAGAGGATAGGAGCTCCACAAGGACCAAATATATCTGGGCACAGAAGCCTTTTCTGAGACTGATTCTCCAACCAAGAACCATTCATGTATATAACCTAGAACCCCTGCTCAGATGTAGCCCATGGCAGCTCAGTATCCAAGTGGGTACCCTAGTGAGGGGAACAGGGACTGTCTCTGACACGAACTCAGTGGCTCGCTCTTTGACCTCTCCCCTTCTCCTCCAGTGAGGAGCAACCTTGCTAGGCCACAGAGTAGGATATTGCAGCCAGTCCTGATGAGACCTGATAGGCTAGGGTCAGATGTAAGGGGAGGAAAACCTCCCCTATCAGTCTATCAGTGGACTTAAAGAGGGGCGGGAAGGAGATGAGGGAGGGAGGGAGGGAGGGAGGGTGGGAATGAGGGAGGGGACTACTGCTGGCATACAAAGTAAATAAACTGTAATTAATATAAAAAATAAAAATTAAAAAACAAAAACAAAATAAAAAAAAAACAAAGCAAAATGAGTCCCGGACTCCCCCCCCCTCAAAAAAAAACCTTTTAAAAAGGCAAACAGGAAGAGGAAGCTGGAGAGATTGTTTAGTTAAGCATCTGTATCAGGTGGCTCACCACTTCCTGTAACTCAGCTCCAGGAGATCTGTTGGCTTTTTCTGAAATCCCAGGGCACCAGGATACACATGGTATATATACATTTACACAGTCAGACAGATATACAGCAATATACTCCCACGTGCACACACACACATACACACACACACACACATACAAGCACTCATACAAATTAAAAGGTAAAAATGGTAAATGTGCTGAAGAAGTTCTTTCATCTGAACAGAGTATACATATATATGAAGGGTAAAGATCTATCAAACGAATCCAGTAGGAAAGACCCAGCAACAATCAAAATCTCTTTTTAATGAACTATTTTTATTAGAAAATTATTTTCATCCTAATATTTATTTTCAAGAATGAAATTAGAAGTGCATAGGCCACAGACCTACTGAAAAAATGAGCCATTGGTAATATATTTATAACTCTTAGAAAATTTAATTCAACTTGTGTAATTTCTAGAGCATTCCATACAATTGCCTCAGGCTCTCCTATTATTGATGATACAATTTTGTTCCATCAGGAACTTTCACAGGTCTTTGACACTGTTTACTGTTAATTTCATTTTTCACATTTGGAACATTTTATTCCGTGTATCTTTCTCACTATAGGGTGTGTTAACATTGGAGAATTAAGCCAAGAGAATTAGAGATGTACCTACACATTTTATTTTGAAAAGGGTGCTCTTCATTATGCCATCAGGTTTGCCAGAAAAATCTTGTGATAGTAGGGACTCGCCGCACTCTGTATTTAGAGAGTCTCTTTAATGACTCCTTTCATGTTTTAGAAGTATGACAAGTCAGATGAACAAACAAACAAACAAAAACTGGTGAAAATGTGGACAAAAATAAAGCCTTTATGAAGCATAAAGGGGGAAAAAAATCCAAAGATGATGTGCTAACATGCGTGATTTAAATGGGGGATGAGGTCAGGTAGTCTTGCGGGCTCTTGTCTTTCTTTTGCTGATGTTGAACCTGTCTTGCACAAGTCCTGGGTGTCTCCCAACATCTCTGATTTAGTAGCTTCCCCTTTTTTGTGTTCCAGCGCCCTCTGGTGGCCACCCTCAGTTTTGCAATCTATTGGCTCGGCAGGTTAGAGCCTCCTTCCAAGATTCCCCGGACTGTACGCCTTGAGCTAACGCCCTAGCAGCAATTAGCACCTAGCAGCAGTTCTCAGCCTGTGAGTTGGGACCCCCTTGGGGGTGTGTGGAATGGCCCTTTCACAGGGATCGAACATCAAATATCCTGTATATCAGATGTTTACATTATGACTTATAGCAGTAGCAAATTTACAGTTACGAGGTAACAATAAAGAATAATTTTTCGGTTAAGGATCACCGCAACATGAGAGATTGCATTTAAAGGGTCGCAGCAACCATTGCTAGCTGGAGGGTGTCTCACAAGTTTGTTGGGAGTAAGGGAAGTAACTACAGCCCTGAAAACCTGTACAGATGGAAGATTCATTTGCCTTTCCAAACCACCTAAGAACTGACTACCGTGCATGAAGGATCCAGGTTCAGATGCTACGGGTTCTGCTAGAGTTTCAGGGTTCTGAAAAGCTATAGCTGTCAATGACTGATAGGCCATTCTAGAGGTTGATCCACCTGCTGACACCAGGCCAGGACTGTCAAAATTCACAGCTATTCTCGGTTGATAAAGTCTGTTTTCCTAGCTACCAAGGACTCCAGTATATTCCCATGTAATTCTCTGCTTGCACCAAGCCTCCTGGGTTTTAG
Source organism: Meriones unguiculatus (assembly GCF_030254825.1). Lineage (NCBI taxonomy): Eukaryota > Metazoa > Chordata > Mammalia > Rodentia > Muridae > Meriones > Meriones unguiculatus. Next base: position 76,094,302 of record NC_083369.1, on the reverse strand, counting down.
ATTGGCAGCAATAGGATCTCATCTTTGCACTGTTCCTCAGGTCTGTCTCTCAACCTGGGGCTATGGCAGCATGTACCCACATTCATTTTGTGACTGCACTGCATGGTTTCTTTCTGAACACAAATGTGCATTGTGCATTGTTCACTATACGTGCAATCATACCAGACAGTACCAAATGGTGCATCATGAAACACCGGGGCTCAGACTAAAAACTATAGTATGTAATTATAGCGTTTTTACTATAAATACGAAGTTTTCTGGTGTTGTAGAAGTATACTGGTTTAATTGTGGAAAATAAAGACTTTTAATATTTTCCTACCATTATTCTCAGCATGTAAGTATCCAATTAGTGCAGCTTTTAGTTGTAAGAAAGTGTTTGATTTTTAAAATTGCTGTCTGAATTGCAGACTTGATTTTTGTGAACTAATCATGAAGTGAGTTTTGCCTTGAGATTGGGATAGAATTTCCAACAGCTTTTGAGACCAGGGTAATAGATAAGGGTAGTTCCAATAGCTTCTGAAATGGCCTTAAACATTCCTCTTCCATTTTGAACTGTATGTATTCAGGCAAAGTCCTGTTAATGGTTATAAAACAAAATATGAATCAGCTCAAAAGATTGTTGAAGCTGCTCTTCTATATCCTGCAGTATCAAACACTCACTCAAGACTTTAATGTGCACCTCTATCTCATTGGTATGCAAATTTACTTTAATCTCTAATAAATGCTAAATTAGATGTATGCCAAAGGACTGTTTCAAAATCAATGTCTTCTAATGTAACATCAGTAAATGATTTATATCTTTGTTTTATGCCTATATATCTGGGATCGTATAGAAAATTTTCAGATGAAAAATGGTCATAAATTGAAAAATTTTAAGAAGCCCTTCCTTCTCTAGAGAAGGATCTATTTTTATCTTTTTTATTTCCCCAAAGATTCTATTTATAGAAAAACAAATGTCCTGTATTGATTTTTTTTTAAATCAAGAATTCTGGAGTGTTTTTTCAGTCTTGCTTTTTTAGTCTTGCTGATTCCTTATACATCATGAAATATAAAAATAAAGAGCGAAGCGTGTCTGTATGGCAGATAACACCCTGGGATGCTTGTTCAGGCTAGTGATCCTAAACTTCTCCGGGGACTGAAGTTGGACAATTTTTCCAATTCAAGGTTAGCCTAAGCAATTTAGTGAGCCTCTATCTAATAACCAACACATAAATAGAGGGCGGAGGATGTAGTTCATGGGTAGAGCTCTCGCCTAGCATGTATCAGGTGCTAAATTTTAATTTCCAGAATCAAGAAACAGCAGCACTTTTTTTTTTTCTTTTTGAAAGGAGCAGACCACAGAGCTCTGGCAATGCTGTTGACTGGTTAATCTTCAGGGAGCATCTCTTAAAGGGTAGGGTGTTAAAATGTCTTTATGAACTTCTTGATCGAAATTTTAGTTAAAGAAACAAACAGAGGGAGCTAGAGAGAAGGCTCAGAGGTTAAGACAACTGGCTGCTCTTTCCAGAGAACCTGAGACACACGATGGCTCACAACTGTCTATAATGGGATCTGATGCTCTCTTCTGACGTGCAAGTGTACATGCAGGCAGAACATTTATATAAAGGAATAAATCAACCATTAAAAAGAAACAGAACTTATTATAAATATAAGTATTTCAAGTAGCAGAATAAAAAAGGGTGGACCCGAAGCCCTCATTTCTCAAATTAACCCTAACCCTAACCCTCTTTGAAAGAGAGGAGAATTAGCATGTGCATCATAAAGACAGATTTACTGGTGTATATTCAGGCGTATCTAGGATGTTGGTAAACTGATACCGATCCCTGGGTAGACTTGGAAGTGGCCATCAGACTCTGCCCATTCCCCCTCTTGCTTGGTTTGCATCAAGATGAAATTGAAGGGAAAATGTATATCATGGGAGATAGCATTCATTGGGTCAATGAAAGAAAAGTAGCAAAGTGCACCTGAATATTTGAGAGCTACTTCTCTGTTATATTGGAGGATGACTTTGCTTATACTGCACTAACCTAAAGAAGGCAGCCTTAGTAAGAACTGCTGATGTTTGAGCATATTTAAGATATATGCCTAGGAGTGGTACAGCTGGATCTTGAGGTAGCACTATTCCTAATTGTCTGAGAAAGCACTACATTGATTTCCAAAGTGGTTGTACAAGTTTACATTCCCACCAGCAATGGAGGAAGGTTCCCCTTTCTCCACATCCTCTCCAGCATGGGTTGTTACTTGTGTTATTGATCTTAGCCATTCTGATGGGTGTAAGGTGGAATCTCAGGGTTGTTTTGATTTGCATCTCCCTGATGACCAAGGATGTTGAGCATTTCTTTAAGCGTTTCTCTGCCATTCGATATTCCTTTATTGAGAATTCTCTGTTTAGCTCTGTACTCCATTTTAAAATTGTATTAATTGATTTGTTGCTTTTTAACTTCTTGAGTTCCTTATACATTCTGGATGTTAGGCCTCTGTCAAATATAGGATTGGTGAAGAACCTTTCCCAGTCTGTAGGCTGTTGTTTTGTTCTGATGATAGTGTCCTTTGCTTTACAGAAGCTTTTCAGTTTCATGAGGTCCCATTTATTGATTGTTGATCTTAGAGCCTGTGCTGTTGGTGTTCTGTTCAGGAAGTTGTCTCCTGTACCAATAAGGTCAAGGATCTTTCCTACTTTTCCTTCTAACAAATTTATTGTGTCTGCTTTTATATTGAGGTCTCTGATCCACTTGGACTTTAGTTTTGTGCAGGGTGATAAATATGGATCTATTTGCATTTTTCTACATGTAGACATCCAGTTAGATCAGCACCATTTGTTGATAATGCTGTCTTTTTTCCATTGTATGGGTTTGACTTCTTTGTAAAAAATCAAGTATCTGTAAGTGTGTGGGTTTATTTCTGCTCAAGTATACAAGGACATTTGCACCATGTTCATAGCAGCTTTAATCGTAACAGCCAGAACCTGGAAACAACCCAGATGTCCCTCAACTGAGGAATGGATACAGAAATTGTGGTACATGTACACAATGGAATACTACTCAGCAAGTAAAAACAAGGAAATCATGAAATTTGCAGGCAAATGGTGGGAACTAGAAAAGATCATCCTGAGTGAGGTATCCCAGAAGCAGAAACACTCACATGGTATATACTCACTTATAAGTGGACATTAGACATATACTATAGGATAAACATACTAAAATCTGTACACCTAAAGAAGCTAAGCAAGAAGGAGGACCCTGGGCAAGATGATCAATCCTCACTCAGAAAGGCAAATGGGACGGACATTGGAAGAGGTAGAAAACAGGGAACAGAACAGGAACCTACCAGAGAGGGTCTCTAAAAGACTCTACCAATCAGGGTATCAAAGCAGATGCTGAGACTCATAGCCAAACTTTGGGTAGAGTTCAGGGAATCTTATGAAAGAAGCTGGAGATAGGCTTGGAGGGGACAGGAGCTCCACAGGAGAACAAAAGAACCAAAATATCTGGACCCAGGGGTCTTTTCTGAGACTGATACTCCAACCAAGGACCATGCATGGAGACAACCTAGAACCCCTGCACAGATGTAGCCTATGGTAGCTCAATACCCAAGTGAGTTCCCTAGTAATGGGAACAGGGACTGCCTCTGACATGATCTCAGTGGCTGGCTCTTTGATCACCTCTCCCTGAGGGGGAAGAAGCCTTACCAGGCCACAGAGGAGGACAATGCAGCCAGTCATGATGAGATCTGATAGGTTAGGGTCAGAGGGAAGGAGAGGAGGACCTCTGCTATCAGTGGTCTTGGGGAGGGGCATGGGAGGAGATAAAGGAGGAAGGGAATGAGGGAAGGGACTACAGCTAGCATAAAAAGTTAATGAACTGTAGTTAATAAAAAAAAGTAAACAACATTAAAAAAAAAAAAGAATTGCTGATATCTGCTGAGTGGACCTTGTCCCAGGACTTTGGGAGTCTTTGCCTGAATAGTTTTACTTAAAGCTTGCATCAGAGCTGGGGCTATGTCAGTGTTAGAGGATGCTTGGTTCAATTTTCAGTGTTGCAAAAGAGAAAGCAAAGTCCTCACATGAACCCTCTGAGGCAAATACAATTGCTATTTCTTTTTTCACAAAGAAGTTACAGTGGCAGAAGTGCGTGTGTGTGTCGGGGGGTGTTGACCAGCCTGGTCTTAAACTCATGATCTATGTGCCTTGTCCTCTTTAACATTTGCCTACTTGCATGTGCCATCACAAAAGGATTTAATGAAAGAAATGGAGAAAAGAAAAGAATTTATGAACATGAGACAGGAAGGGGGGATTAGTAAAGTCAGAAAGGCACAGTGGGGTTGGGAGAGAGAGGGAAGGAGCCAGGGGTGGGGATTGTACCTGAACTGAACGTGGACCTGTGTCTTGTCATTACTTCAGCTCCATATCCTATTTTATAATTGGGTTCTTTGGTTTCTTGGTGTTTAAGGTTTTTTTTGTTTGTTTGTTTTTAAATCGTTTGTATATTCTAGAAAATAATCTGACATCAGAGGTATTGTTGGAAAAGATTCCCCCACCTTCCACTTTGTAGACTTCCTTTTTAGTCAATTAGCAATTTCCTTTGCAGGAGTCCAAAATGGTCTCATGTACTCAATATGTAGTCAAGGACGATCCAGAATTTCTGATCCTGCTTCTTCTGACTCCCAATTACTAGGATTACAGATGTGTATTACATCTGGCACAACAGTTGCGATTTCCAATGAGCAACACTATAATGTGATGCTAGTCTTAAAATGGCATATTGTATGCCAACCTCAGGAGGCCACATGGTATTACTAAGCTTGTTTCTCCTTGCCACATAAATCCTCAGTTTGGTATGTAGTGTGCTTTCCTGTGCACCACCCTTCAGGATTCTGTGTCAATAGGTCTGTCTAGAATCTGCAGAACTGAAATTTTGTCTTGGGAAAATGGATGCAGTGATTAAGAATATGGAGTTTGGAGTTCAACAGATGCAGATTTGAAGTTGATTCTGTTTCATATTAGCCATCTCACCTTGTGCAAGTCCCTGGAGTTTTCTGTGAAGTGAGCCTACTTGGAGAGCCTCTGCCCCAGTGGTATGGTAAGAATTAGGTTAGTAGCATATCTAAAGCATGCACATGGTGACATACATCAAAATCTCCAAACCTGTTGCTCTCAAAACTATTTAAAAAACAAAATAAAAATTCAATTATATGGTAGTTATTATTCTTGTGTAAAAAAAGCCCTAGAGTGACAGACCATGAAAGGGCTCTACTTTCTCTCTACCCAAAAAGGAAGTTTATAAAGATTTGTTGTCTTTTTCTTCCAGTTGTAGAGATAATAAAAGAATCAGCACGATATAATGATTTCTTCATCATCTGGGGTGCCAGCCTTCAAGAGGTGGAGGCAGGAGAATGAAGCATTCAAGGCTAACATGAGCTACACACCAAGCTCGAGGCCAACCTGGACTATAAAAGATGCTCCGTAACAACAACAACAACAAAGTATTAGAAAGATGAATGTGGTGGCACACACCCATCATTCTTGCACTGGAGAAGCTAAGGAAAGAGGATCAACAGTCCCAAGACAGTCTGCTGGACTCCAGAGCAAGGTTCTCTTTAAAAGAAGTCTGAGGAATTCGTTTGATTCCTGGCCTCTCAGAGTTCCATTGTTTTCTGCTAGCAAGCCAAAAGTGTTCCTATCAAAGTGTCCAGGTCAGGCAGAATCTGAAATGTTTCATTCCCAAGAAGAGCCTTTGTGAGTAGAAGGCCAAGCTGTCTCTGTCGATTGGAACTCAGTGCATCAGGCAGGAAACCTGTGATAGCAAAGCCAGCCCAATTTGGCAAGTGTGTTTCCTTAGCCGCAGTGAAGATTTGATGAAAGAATGTGGCTGGGTCAGGGTCCCTTTGTCTCAACATACTGAAAAACAATTGAAAGCTCATGTCCAGCTAACCCTGAGGGTGGGAGAACAGTGAAACCTTCTTCTAGACCGGACAGCCCACTATAATGTCAATGACCTTCAACATTTAGGAGACCCAGGGCTCTAAAATACTAATGCTTGGATTGAGTCACAGCTCTGACATGAGGGAAAAGCTCTGCTTCATTTTAGAGTCCTTGAGGACAAGGTTCGGCAAGGCTGGACCATAAAGCTGTAACATCTACCAGAGACTGATCCTGGGTTTTAACTCAATGCTGCTGTTTATGCACGGCTAGGCTTTTGGTTTTGCCTCAACACCTTGCACCCATGCAGTCCCCAAAGTTGCTGGATATTCTCACTGCTCTCCTACCATTGCTTTCTCACCCTATGTATGTTCTAGCAACTGTGTGACTGACATCTGACACACACACACACACACACACCTATTTTGAACATGCATGTGTGCTGACCAGTTAGCTTAGCTAGCACCGCTAAGCAGAGCCTTTACATGGGTTCTGGGAGTTTGAATTTAGATTATTTTCCTTTCTCAGCCAGTGCACATACCAACTGAGCCATCACTGCACTCTGTATCTCTGGGTTTGCATCAGTCTTTGGCAATTAAGAACCAAACATGACTTTGCCCTCACTGGCCTTCTGGTCTCCCATGATTCAGCTTGGACATTCTTGGTGTGTGTGGCAGAGGGTATGTTAGACAACTGTTTTGCATGAGTATATCTAGCCCTAATCATTATCTTTAGACAAGCATGCTTGATTGCCTCTGCCCATAGAAGAGCGGCTGGACAAGCTGTGGATGCTAATGAGTATAAATGGGCTCTAGAAGGCACTTGCCACCCAGAACCCTGCAGCTGAGAAGACTACTATCATCAGTGAGCAAATCCCACATCCTTTCACTCTCTAACCAGGGCCCCTGCATAACCTCCTGTGATGAAGGATTCAGAGACATGGCAGGGACCTTTCAGTAACAGAAGGAACTTAGAGAGGACCAGCCTGGGGCCATGGCTAATAAGCATGTGGCTACTTTTCTTCCCAGAGACTTCTGGTTGCTGAAGCAGTTGAGTTATTGAAGAGTCAGGCATAAGGTTTTGATACCTCTGATTTTTGCTGCAAAGGAGAAATTTATCTGGTCAAAAATCTTGTGGAAGGAGTTTAGGTGGGATTTCTGAGAAACCAAGATATAAGCAGAGATCTCATTTTCTAACCTACTTGTTGGAAGATACACGAAATAACTGAAGCTACGATCCTGTCTTAATCAATCCAACCTGGTAACAGTAGGAGGAGGAGCAAGCACCAAGGCCCTGGTGATGGGTCATGCCTAGCAGCTCAGGAACAGCAAAGAGGCAACCATGGCTGGGTGAGAAAGGGGAGAGGGCAAAAGTTTTATAATGGGATCTGAGCCATGAAGTTGGGAGGCAAGCAGGGCACTCATCACCTTGGGTCTTACAGGCCTGTGGCCCACCTTACTTTGCCATTTACTCAAAACAGCTGTCCCTTTGGCAAGGGACAATTTGCTACTTGTCATGGCCGCTTCTAGTTTGAGTCAAGAGCCCTGAATGCTGTGAGCAGGCGTCTTTGCTCAGCCTGAAAAGAAAACTCACACCAGAGCAGGATGCTCAATAGTCACCCATGCCACTCATTCCCAGAGAGCTCTAGATGCCCTTCCTACTGGAACCCCTGCGTGGTGCCCAGTGCTGTACAGAGGTGGGTGAGAAGTCAGCCCTCCCTCCTTTCTCCCAGGGCCACTTGGATTTGGTGGCCAGGGCTTAGGAAACTGCCCTTGGGACTGTAGGCTTGGACAGGGCTAGGTGACTTCACCTCCAATTTCAACTAATCTCCCTTCAGAGAAAGTGGTGAGAAGGGATTTCAAGCCATTCTTCATCTACCCTACCCATAATGCAAAGCAACTGTGGTTTTACTGCCCAGAAGCCACCTAAAAGGGTCAGAGCCAGGCACAGGTTGCAGGTGGGGGAGGATTGTGTATCATTATAATTATTGAACCTGAAGTTCACTATTTCTGCTAAACTTGATGGCTGGAAAGCTCCAGGAATTCTGCCCTGCCCCCAGCCACATAGAAATGGGTTTATAGGGCATGCACAGATTTTATGTAGTTGCTGGGAATTGAAATGTATGTCCTTGTGCTTGCACAACACATATTTTATCTTCGTGGATCCATCATCCATCCAGGAAATCTTTGGAAGTAGCAAGTCTTCCTAGTTATCTGGAATTCCTGCCCAGGCTGGGGATAGACACTAACAGAGTGTAAGATTGGGATCCTAACATATGTTCAGGTAATCATGTCAATTTGTTTGATGATGTTCATTTTATTTTTCCTAATGGAGGGTTAAAAAAAATTTTTAAGGAAACCCTTCATCATCTTAAGAAATAAAATCTTCCAATCTGAAATCATTTTCCTTAAGGGTAACCATGGTGATCGGAAAATCAGAGAGATAACAGCATTTGAAGATGGCTGCCAGGATAACTTTTCCTGTATGCTCTTAGACTAATTTCAAGTGGATTTTCTGTGTCTATTTTTTTCTTTTCTTTTTTTAAAGAAGAAAGTAGCCTAGGAACTAGACATTAAAGACACCTGCTATGATGGTTAATATTTTTGCTACCCTCACAGGTTTGAGGATCACCAAGGAGACAAATCTCTGAGCATGCCTGTGAGGGAATTATTATATTGACCTGAGATGCTAAGATCCATCCTGAATGTGACTGATACAATCCCATTGATGGGGAGGGGGGGCTCTGGATTAAATGAAAAGGAGACTCTAACTGAGCAAGAATAGTCATTTTTCTCTCTCTGAACTTTCTCACTAGAGACACAATATGACCAGCTCCCTCAAATTCCTGCAAGTGTGACTTTGCTCATGACTGACTGTCCCCTCTGTGAGCCTTTCCTCCTCTTATTGCTTTTTTCAGACAATTTGTCCCAGCAACAAGAAAAATAACTAATCCACCCATATAGGAAACCACCATGTTGAATATAAGGAACTAGGAAGAAAGAGCCCATGCTGCCAGATCAACACCGCCAAATGGTAACTGGTTGTTTTGAACTCAAAAATTGCTTCCTCATTCATCCACAGCTCCTCTCTCCAAGGAACTGCACTAATTCATCAGCTTTCTTTGAAACAGATCATATTCGTCTTAATAGTTCCTATGTAGTAACGTAGTTTATTCCATCTCCACTATGTACATAAGTGAATCCTTAAACCAAATCTGCCCTGGTTAAGCCCCTTCTTTCAAAACAGCTCCATGCCTTTCTGGAACCTATGGGATAACGTGAATACATCTGGTGCGATGCTAGCTGCGGCCACAGCTAAATAGTGTCCGACATTCTTCTTTTGAGGGCTTCAGACACTTTCCATCAAAAAGAGGGGAAAGAATGGAAAGAAAAGTGCTCCCCTTTGCCTGCCCAATGTGATAAATTCAAGACTGACTCAAGCATCACCTCCTGTCCTCCACTCATTGCGGCTTCTCCTTTGCACATTAATGCTCCCTGTAGGATCCTGAACAGGATACAATCACATTGTAATAGTCTGCTCAGACTGAGGCCCCTTCAAGGTCAAGGGCCATATTATATCCATCTCTACTTTTAGCACTCAGCACAAGACTTAGTTCAAGGAAGGTATTCAATAAGGGCTTATGGAATGACTTAATGGCCTCAATAACTCCCTATCCCAAAGAACAATAGGTCAGTGTATAATGAATGTTCCCTGACTTTGGAAAGGACAGAATGTAAAACATTTTAAGGGACTTACGATCTGGCCTTGACCTTGATTGGTGCTCAGTGTGCATTACTGTTTGTTCTCAGGCAAACTCTTCCATCTACGTTCCCCAGATAAGAAACACACATAGTAACAACACTGCCATAGACTTGATTATTTATTCCAGTAGTTGCTCTGTTCTTTCCAAAATCACTTCTGATCCTTTGGGCCTAGTTAAGACTTTCCACATGAAGAAAGACCATTCTCATTCCCACCCAGCAAGGCATTTGCTTTTCTTTGATCACCTTGAAGACTTGTTGCCTGGAAAAGTCCTACACCCAGGATGGAGAACTTTGCTGGGTTAGTTAGCTTTACAAGGTATCTCAGATGATCAGAGCAGAAAGGGCCCCAGGAAATCATCTATTTCTGACATGTCATTGTACAGAAGGTCCTGAGATTCAGAAAGACAAATGCCTTTCCTGAAATTCCATGGTTAAATGTTGCAGTGCTCATGGAGCATACAGGTGGAGAGGTCTAAACAGCAACACAGAAATCAAGGGGATGGGCTATACAGCTCAGGGTTAGAGAGCTTGTCTGGAACATGCCAGTCCTTGGGTTTCATTTGCAGCAGGAGAGAGAGAGAGGAAGATAGATAGATAGATAGATAGATAGATAGATAGATAGATAGATAGATAGATAGATAGATAGATAGATAAATCAAGAAAGAGACTGAGATTCAGGGCAGTTTGGCAACATATAAGGTTATATTCTCTTTTTCAGTGTCACAAGAACCACAATTTGTAACATACCACATGTGCATCCTCAGATCCCCACAATTCCTAATGGCATTTCTCTAAGTCATGAGGACAATTAAAGGAGGAGCTCAGATAACCGCAAACTGATTCCTTGCAGTTAGGCGTGGATAACCCAGAAGACAACCAGGCACTTTTTAAGGCACTTATTTAAGATTCTTTGCTGGGAATAAGTAGCCCAAGTCTGCAGACATTCCCGCTGCCCCCTGTGCTTGCCCTCTTGGGATGGGTTTATACTTCTCACCATCAAAAAGTTCATTGCCTGACACATTCTCCACTATAGGTGTCATGCTGGAGGATCTTACTACAACTTTGCCCCAGCTCTATAAGGTTGGGCTGTTCCTATCCCTTCTTTATGGATAAGACAAACAGTGAACAGAATGCAAGCAACTTGCTCGAGTGCACATTTAGTATTCTGTGCTGCTAGGCTTCTAACCTGCAGCTGTCCAACTCTAAAATACTTGTTCTTAATCATATTGGGCATACTTAGAATGCCATTTAACTGTAATTTCTGTGGCTTTTTATTTCAGATTTCCCTCATCTTCAGTGAATAACTGCTGAATTATGCTGTCAATGAATCAATCAGCAGCCTGGGTTGCATTGAGCTTCACAAGGAAAGCTCTCCTGTACGTGGAGAATAAACTGTGTGGGGAAAGGGCTCGAAAGCATGTCCTGTGCTCAAGGATCTACCCATGAAAAGGCACCCATAAAATGACTCCAATGACATTTGAGTTCACAGTGTATGGCTGGGATTGGGTGCCATTCACCAGAAGGCAAAGCTTCCTAGAGGAGGCAAAGAAACAGCAGCTAAAAGCGAAGCATAAGGGGCAAGGTATTTGAGGTCCTGTTGGGAAAATTCAGAAGTCATTAGAACCTAGAAGGGCCACAAAGGCATTTCATTATTAGGTCCTTGCTCAAACTTCTTACCTCCTCCTCCCCTCCATTCTTCTTTCTTTCCTCCTCCTCTTCTCTTTTTTCCTAATTTCCCTCTTTCTCCTCCTCCTGCTTCTCCTCCCCTTTCTTCTATTCTCCCCCTCTTCTTCCCTCTTTACCTCTTCTTTCTTATCTTCCTCATTACCCCTTTTTCCTTCCCTCTCCACTCCTCAAAGTCTGAGCACTTAGTCCAGTTCTTCAAACTGCTCAAACTCATGATTCTCGTGCCTCCTTAATGTTGGTATCACAAGCACACATCCAAAGCTCTCATTTTCTTCATGAATGAACACAAAAAGAAGAGTGAGGAGCTGCCTGGATTCAGGTCCCTGCTATACCAACCAGTGTCCTTCTCTCTGGGACAGGAAAGGTGGAAGATCCACATAAAAAAGTCCTGGGGGTGCTGACTAACAGGTCAAGTGCAGGGAAGAATCAGCCAAGCCACCACCACCATGCTCCCTTCTTGACAGCACTTTTGCATTTTAGCAAGCCTGGAAAGTCTTGATTGGGTGTTGGTCGGCTCCATGGGTGTCTTTGACTCCCTGCAACAGCATGTGGCTTGCTCTTGCCATGTGTCCCTGCAGTCCTGACTGACCATGGACATTTCATTTGGCCCACGCCAAACCACAGCATTAGTGGAATGTGCTTCTTGGTTCTATTTGCCCAGCAGAAAGCATTTCCAACAAAAAACTAATTTGTTTTTTTTTTCCAATGACAACATATTTTCAAAAAAGGAACCATCGAATTTTCATTTATAAACTGCTGGCTGCCTCAGTGTTTGGGCAGGAAATACAAGGTTTTTTTGTTTTGTTTTGTTTTGTTTTTAACATAATGGTGTCAAAAATTAATCAACTTCCCTTCTGCTCCCACAAAAATGTTGCTCTGCAGATCAAAAGATGGGCTGGAATCCCATCTTGCTTGGCTCTTAGCCTACCTCGTCATGGAGGCCATATAAATCAGCAATCCATTCTTCATGGTCTTTATTGATCTCTGCTCATGAACAGAGATGCTAAGTCATGGAGGGAAAAATAATCTCTTTCAGCTTTGCATCCAGAACATGCTGGCAGTGGGGGAGGACTGTGTGGTTAGCAGAGTATATAAAATACTTGATTCCTGAGTGGGTGTTGTGTGTGTTCCCATCTATTCCCTGGAGTTTCAGGGCTCTGCCTCTCACCCTGACCTTTTGTTTTGCAGGTAAGACTTCACCATCTACTTGTCTCAGGACTTTGTCTCTCAACCTTCAATACTATAATCAAAGGAGCTGCCTTCTTGGTATAGTTACACAATTCAAGATCATACATCTTTCTCGACAGGATCCAGGATGGCTTGCTTCTAGCTAAGCACCAGCACAATTAGAAGGAGACTAATTGGGCTATGGAAGGATGGAAGCATGTAGTCCGTGAGACTTACAAACCTGACCCATCCAATCAGAATATGGTCATTTTAAGAAAACGGACTTGCTGCTTTTCTCTTTTTCCTTTTTCCATGTCTCCCTCCCCCTTCTTCTTCCTCCTTCTCCTTTTTGGCAGTGCTGAGGATCAAACCCTAGGACCTTACATCTAGAAAGCAAACACTTTTCCATCCCCCTAGCTTTTCTTTCTATTTTAAATTTAAATTTTATTTGATATTGACATCAGTTCTTACTATATATCAGTTCTTATTATATTGAGATTAGTTCTTATCAGTCTGGCTTTGAAATTCCTGTGGAATCTAAACTTACATTAAACTAAACTTACATTAAACTTACATTAAACTCACAATCCTCAGCCTTTTCAGTGTTGAGATTACAGAGGAGAACAACACCACCCAGCTATATTCAGGGTTCTTAAGATAAGAAATTTGTACTTTGGAGATTCACCTGTATATAGTTTTACTTTTTTTGTAAGTATTTCATTTTTCAACATTCATTCTTTCATAAATTCATAAATATTTATCAAGTATTCTCCTGTGGTTGGTTACTATGTTGTCTATGGTGAGAAGCCAACAAAGTATAATGTTAGCCAACCTGTGTTTAAAAAACAATAGCTACCCTAATGAGTGTGGAGTACATCTTTGTGGTTTTAATTTGTCTTTTTCTAAAGACTTGTTGTTTGTTTGTATATTCTTTGGAGAAATGTTTATGTATTTTGCTCAAGTTTTAATCAGGTTACTTGTTTTGTTTGTTGAATTGTAGGAGCTCTTTATATATTTTGGATACAAACCCCTTATCAAATATATGGTTTTTAAATCTTTTCTTCCATTCTATTGTTGTACACATGTTTATAGAATGACTTTTCTCAGAATAAGGGTCCAAATTCTGATCCTCCAATTCTACAACGAAGCAAAATGTGAATAATACATCTTGCTCCAAATTAATGGTAACAGCACTTATTAAGTACTTAATAAGTCTTGGGCATTATTCTTTTTTTCTTTTTTTTAATTAATTTTTACTTTATTACTGTTTATTCACTTCATATCCCAGCTGTAGCCCCATCCCTCGTCCCCTCCCAATCCAGCCCTCCCTCCCTCTTCTCTCCCATGCCCCTCCCCCAGTCCACTGACAGGGAAGGTCCTCCTCCCCTTTCCTCTGACCCTAGCCTATCATATCTCATCAGGACTGACTGCATTGTCTTCCTCTGTGGCCTGGTAAGGCTGCCCCTCCCCTCAGGGGGAGGTGATCAAAGAGCGAACCACTGAGTTCATCTCAGAGACATTTGGGAATTATTCTTAGTGCTGCATATTAATTCTTTAGATAACTACTGAACATTATTTTCATACTTAGTTTTTTGTTGAGCAAATTTGGTTGCAGAGAGTTTGTGATTTGCCTAAAGTCATTCAGCCAGCAGATACTTACAGTGAGATGCCAGCAAACACCCCATGTTTAAATCCTGTATACTCATTCATTCATCTCTGCTATCTTATACTCTGATTTTTCTAGGATAGGTAGGAGGTCTAGCAACTGTTAAGTCCTATCTAGAGACAAGAGGTGCTTTTCATATCTGAGGATAGAGAAAAAGCAAGACTTCATTGGCATGGGAAAATCTACAGCACATTAAGAGCACAAGGAATCAGGGAGAGGCCTTTGTGAAAGCAAACTGCTCAGGGTAGACTGAGAGTTTTGATGTCTAGCCACATTATGTAAAGAGTCATTGCCATCCTCCTTGAACCTCTGTCTGCCTTGAGTCACACTGTAAATATTTATCCATTAACTATATTTTTTTTTACAATTGTATAATAGTTAGAAAAGTAAACATGGCACAGTGTTCAATTATACCTCCATACTGAGTCTGCCATCCAGGAAGTGTGGAGGACATTCCTATTTTATAGATGGGAACACTGAGGCCCAGGAAGCAAAAGTGTATTATCCAAAACTTCAATATATGGCAAAGTCAGGGGACAACAAGACCCTTGGACCTTTTCATTCCTCAAAGAATCTTTTTGTACAACCATCAAAAAGGAGACATGTTCTTTTTCCTGTGTGTGGGTCAAAAAGACAAATAAAGCCAGATATGCTAACCTTTCTGTGACCTGGGCCAGAACGGTTCCCACACAAAAGCTTTGTGCATCATTAGCTGCTCCCTTCTCAGTCTACTGCTCAGCAGTGGAGTGCTTGGCTAAGACCATTGGTCTGAGGGTCATAGATACAAACAGTTAGATAACTTTCTGGGTCACAGTGCCTCCCTCTGAATCTGTTGCAATAACTATGGAGAAAGAACAGAGCATAGTATCCTCTCCACTCCAAACACATGGCAGCTGAGGGTAAGTAGTGAGCCTAAGGTCCTATAGCTAAGTGCTGGAGCTTCGAACTTCAGTATCAATTTTAGTATTGATTTATTTATTTTTATTGTTGTATGTTCATAGTACATAGTACAGTACTGGTTTCACTGAAGACAATTTCTCCTGTGCACATCAGGTACTTTAACAGTCTTCTTTTTCCTCATCTCCCTCCATCTGGTCCTTCCCCTTGCTCCTTCTAGTATTCTCCTCACCCCAGTCTCCATTCTGCTTCCTTGCAATGTATTTATAAGCTATTTTATACATCAATATAAATATCTAGGATCCACAAATGAGAGAAAATATGTAATATTTGTATCCTTTTATTTGGCTTCTTTGCTTATGCTTATAATGATTCCCAGTTTCATCAGTTTCCCAGTAAACCACATAATGTCATTTTTTATTATTCCTGTGTAAAATTTCATCTTCCTTATCTTTTCATCTGTTGGTGGACTCCAACGAGGCTGATGCCATGTCTTGGATATTGTGAATAGTGTTACAATAAACAGAGATAGACAAGTATCCGTGGAACATGCTGTATATTCCTTTAGGTATATATCCAAGAGCAGTAACACCAAGATACCAAGCTGCCAAGAAAACATTACAGGAGGTGTAGGCCTTCACCATGGAAGCATCATATTACAATGGGTTTGAGATGTTTCAAGTATCTCACTAAAAACCTTGTGGACAAGGTAGGTAGCAGGCTGGAACAAGCAGCCAGGCAGTATGACACTATGGAACAAATAAAGAACGCATAAATGAGAATCAAAGAGGGCTATCTTTTCAGGACTCCAGTTGGCCTGGAACATGCAGCCTAGGATGGCCTTGCACTCCCATCCCTCCTACCTGAAGCTCCTAAGAGTTGGAGCTGTTGTTATTGTATATATAAGCTCTAAGGTTAGTCACTTCATTGATTTTTTTCATATAATGAAACATTAAAAATTTTAAAGTGGAAATATCCTAGACATTAAGGAAAGGTTAGCCACCTCTCGAGCCCAGACTCCCACCATTAATATTACTCTTTGGGACTCTTTCTAGGTAGACTTATGTTCTTGGTAGTGTGAGACAGGTATGGTGATCAAACATTGGTTGTCAATTTGACCAAGTCTAGAATCAACTGGAAATACCTACAATGGAGATTCTCGAGTGTGTTAATAGAGTTGGGAAGGTCTCCTTTAACTCTGGGTGACTCCATTTCACGGGCTGGGGTTTCAGGCTGCATAAGAAGGAGGAAGCAAGCTCATTGCCCTTGGGGTACAGTGTGACCAGCTGCCTCACTGACTTCCCTGCCAATGACAGGCAGACTCTACTCTCCGACTGTGATTTAAAATAAACTTTCCTCTGCCCAAAGCTTGCCCATAAGTCTCAGCATCTGCATTGATAGTCTGCAGGGCAGAGCTTTTCAGAGGTCCTTTGTGTCAGGCTCCTGACTTGTTCCCTCTTTTCTCCTTCTTCTGATGTCCATCCTCTTTGCCTTTCTGGATAGGAATTGAGCATTTTAGCAAGATTCCTCCCTCTTGATTAGTTTCTTTAGGTGTACAGATTTTAGTAGGTTTATCCTATATTATATGTCTATATGAGTGAGTTTATACCATGTGTGTATCTTTCTGCTTCTGGGATAGCTCACTCAGGATGATCTTTTCCAGATCCCACCATTTACCTGCAAATTTCATGATTTCCTTGTTTTTTATTGCTGAGGAATATTCCACTGTGTAGATATACCACAATGTGTGCATCCATTCTTCCACTGAGGGGCATCTGGGCTGTGAATCTTATGAAAGAAGTGGAAAACAGTAAGATCTGGAGAGGACAGGAACTTTACAAGGAGAGCAACGGAGCCAAAAAATCTGAGCACAGGGGTCTTTCCTGAGACTGATACTCCAACCAAGGACTATGCATGGAGATAACCTAAGACCCCTGCACAGATGTAGCCCATGGCAGTTCAGTGTCCAAGTGGGTTCCATTGTAATAGGAACAGAGACTGTCTCTGATGTGAACTGATTGGCCTGCTCTTTGATTATCTCCCCCTGAGGGGGAAGCAGCATTACCAGGCCACAGAAGAAGACAATGCAGCCACTCCTGCTGAGACATAATTGACTAAGATCGGAAGGAAGGAAAAGAAGACAAACCCCCCACATCAGTGGACTTGGGGAAGGGCATGCATGCAGAGGGTGGAGGAAGGGAGGGATTAGGACGGGAGGAGGGAGGGAACCACAGGGGGGATACAAAGTGAATAAAATGTAATTAATAAAGAATTAAAAAAATAATAAAATAAACCCTTCCTTCCTTAAGTTGCTTTTGTTGCTTATTTTGTTAGTGCACAAAGAAAAGTAACTAGTACAACAAAAATTTCTTTGGTTTGTTGTCTTGCCATTTGCAACTATTTTAATTAATTAATTAATCAATTAATTTTACATCTCATTCTTAGGCCCTTCCTTCCTCTCCTCACAGTCCCACCCTCCTTTCCATATCCTTCTCCCCTATTCCTCAGCATAGGGGAGCCCCCATACCCACCCACCCCAGCTCATCTATTCACATGAGGACTGAGTTTGTCTTCTTCCCTTGTGGCCTGGTAAGGCAGTTCCATCAATGGGAAGAGATCAAAAAGCAGGCAGCAGAGATCTTCCTAAGTGAGGTAACCCAGACCCAGAAAGACACGCATCATATGAAATCACTTATAAGTGGATTTTAGTCCAACAGCACAGGATAAACATACTACAATGCACAGACCTCAAGAAGATAAGTAACAAGGAAGACCCAACGGAGGATGCTTAAATCTCACTCAGCAGGGGAAGTAGAAAAGGCAGAGGTAATGGTTGAAGAAGAGTGGGAGCAAGATAAGAGAGGGAGTGCAGAGAGAAATAAGAGTGGAGATCAGATCTGGGAAGAGCCTGGAAGGCGGTTTCCAACAATTATCATCAGACACAGAGCATATCTCTGAGGTACTGAGGAAAACAGGATAAAGACTTTGAGGCTGTGTAAGAGACAGGCAAATCTCTCTTTCTTGGCATTTTTTTTTTGAGACGGGGTTTCTCTGTGTAGACTTGACTGTCCTGGATTCACTTTGTAGACCAGGCTGGCCTTGAACTCAGAAATCCACCTGCCTCTGCCTCCCCAAGTGCTGGAATTAAAGGAGTGCAACACTACTACTCAACCAAGCCTCACATTTTTATTCTCAGGGGGATTGAAAGCCTGTTGTCATGCAGCTATCAAAGTATATTTGTGGAGACTGAAGCAATGTCTCAGTGTTTAAGATTGCAAACTGCTCTTGGAGAGGACCAGAGTCTGGTTCCTGGCATCTATGTCAGAAGGCTTTCAACCTATGATAACTCCAGCTCCATGGGATCCAATGACCTTCTGTCTCCTGAACACCTGCACTTACATGCACATTCCCACCCATAGTCACATAAATACACATAATTTAAAAGAAAATAAAATCTTTTAAAAAACAAAGTTGTGTTATATATGAATGTTTTGATCAGTGATGAGCTGCATCATCATCCCTAGTAACCTCAGAGTCATCTTAGTTTCTCTAGGTA
Organism: Meriones unguiculatus; assembly: GCF_030254825.1. NCBI lineage: Eukaryota > Metazoa > Chordata > Mammalia > Rodentia > Muridae > Meriones > Meriones unguiculatus. The sequence goes on along the minus strand of NC_083369.1, from coordinate 76,075,649 downwards.
CTCTCTATGATTTTCACTCAGTGGCAAAACAAACGTTGTATTTGTGTTACTTAATATTGAATTTCTTCAGAATGTGTCTGTCAGGTCCCAAAGAATCCTGGGACAAGTCTAGTGGCTCCTCCCAGCACTTCTCACCCTTCCCCCTACCTTAAACTTCTCCAGGCCAGGGTCGAGGCTTCTCCTCTTCCAGCTTTGGATTCTTATATAACTCAGCTATTTTGGCCACATGTTCCCTTGGCTCCGTTCTTGGCCTCTTGGTCTGCTTGCCCTCTTTCCTCTTGTTCTTCTCTTCTGCCTCTCTCTTCTCTTTATCTCTTTCTTCCCTCTCCTGGCCTGCTTCAGTTTGGATGAGTTCACACTTTCAGATGCCTCTGGCTATACCTTCCCTCATATCTACAATAAAACCTTTCTCTTCAACTATACCTAAGAGTGGTCATGTCTTCATTTTTCATTCAGTGTCTCTATTGTCATGTGATTCATGACTTATGAAGGATGTTTTCTTGGCATATGAAAGACAAATTTTTCAAGATAATAAAGAATCATATATATATTCGTATAATTTTTGTTTCTGTAGAGAATCCAAGAAACATGTTAAGAACTTCATCTAGGTGAAGGTAAAGATAGGCTTTCATGCTTTAAAATTTTGTATTTTCAGCCCAGCATGTTGATGCATGTCTGTAATTCTAGCATTTGAGATGCAGGAAGATTTTAAGTTTGAGGGCAGTTGTACTGTTAAAAATTTCTAACAATTTTATTTCATTTTGGGGAATCCTTGAAGTTCAGTTTCCTAGACTAAATGCTTCTACTAGTCCCATTCAATTCATGGTTCCAATGGCCTAGGGCAGTGGTACTCAACCTGTGGGCCAAACCCTTTTGGTACTCAAATGACCCTTTCACACGGGTCGCCTAAGACTATCAGAAAACAAGAGGTATTTACATTACAGTTTATAAGAGCAGCAAAATTACAGTTATGAAGCAGCAACAAAAACTTGGGGGGTGGTCATCGCATCATGTGGAACTGTTTTAAAAGATCACAGCATTAGGAAGTTTGAGAGCCACTGGCCAAAGGTAAGACCAGAAACTCTTTCTTTTGTATGTTAAGGAAGGAAGGAAGGAAATGAACATTGAAAAACAGCAGGAGGTTGTTTGAGTAGGCCAGTTTGAATCATTGGGTCCAGACATTTGGGGTGTTGGAAGATGGGGGTGAAGTGTTACTTTCCTCTCAGATGCATGGGGAAGGAATCCTAAATTGTTCTTTGCCTGCATGGCTAAGTGGTAGAAACCCTGCAAACTGAGCAAGTCTCCTGTCACCCGAGGGAGTGGCATCATTAGATGGCTGCAGCAGGATGTATGATTTGAGTAGAGTTGCTTGCCTAGGGGAGGTGCCTGGCCCAGCTTCTGATCCCAAAGGTGTCAGCTGTGGAACCTTCACTGCTCTGCACCAAGCTCTGGTGTGAGAGGAGTGCAGGGTGATAAATGTGTGTGCTTTCACTTTCCTGGTGATTTCCAGGTTGGAGATCATTATTTTGACCATGCTTGGAGGTGACAGAGAAAAAAAACATGGGGTTAATCCTGAACACTCTTCCATCCTCAGGCTCTTGAAGGCGAGGGATTTAGGGAAAATGGAAAGAATTATTTCAGAATTCTTTCACAGCTAGAAGAGAGGAAATGAATGCATCTAGCAAAAAAAAAAAAAAAAAAAAAAAAAAAAAAAAAAAAAAAAAAAAAAAGCAAGTGCCTTCCACATCCTTGCATCTTTACTCCCAACATCTGTGCCATCTCCAGTTTCCACACAGGCAAAAGGTGTATGTGTTTAGAATGTCTTACAATGTCTGTTTACAAAATCCCACCATCTCTTCTTAGTCAAGCTGTCCCCTAGGACCACACCTGGAACCAACTTTGTGCTATTGAATATTTTTTTTGAGTTTTCTTTTCTTTCTTTATTTTTATTTTTTTTACACTTTATTCACTTTGTATCCCCCCATAAGCCCCTCCCTCCTCCCATCCCGATCCCACCTTCCCTCCCACTATTGAATATTTTAAACATTCAGTATAATATAGACTTCTTCCAAATCTCCTTGCTCTACCTTACCACAATAAACAAACCCAACTGTGATACATGATGTTCTTGGGTGTCTCTTGTTTCTTCAATCCCCCATCAGAGGCATCCAAGCAAAGGTGATACATAAAACTCTGAAGATCGTTTGATGTCAGGAGGAGGAAGGGGAGAAGGGGAAGGAAAAAGAAGTAGTTTGCATTGGGAGGTATCATTAACAAATGTCCATATGGTACTCTCCCTTTATTTGAGGTTTTGTCTGCAGTATTTTCCACTACCATAGTCCAAAATTATATTACAACACACACACACACACACACACGTGTGTGCGCTAGAAAACATTCACATAATTTTCCATAATTTTCATTACAGTATGCTGTTAAATTCATTTATTACTACTTCTTATTGTAAATCTTTTCCCTATCATGCTAGGCCAACATTTTTCTTCTAGCAGTCTGTCATAAATAACGATAGGCCTTGGAACATACAATCATTTTCATTTCAATGTTATGACCACAGATCACACAGAAGAGTACCCCAGAACCACTTAATAAAGTTCTCTAGTTACTGTGCAGCAGCTACTACAGTGAGTGCAAAAAGGGTGCTTGTATCTCTGGAGCCTTAAATTGTAAGCTAAGGAGACAAGATGTACCCAAGTGAAACAACCCGAAAAGAATAAAAGACACTATTTGATCTAATTTAAAATTCCTATCTAAGGGAGCCTTTCTAAGGGACCATTCAAAGACAGTCATATCATTTCCTTCCAGTCCTCATAATAATCTTTTGGCCTAGATTGTGTCAGTATCTTCATTTTGAGCCAAGTTGATATGGGCAAACAGAACTAAGACTGTATCCTCAACTTTTTATTTAACAACATCAGAAAAGTAGAGTGAAGTGGAAAAAAATACTCAAGGTGTGTGTGTATGTATGTGTTTCACTTAGATTCACCAACTACTTGCCTTTTCCGTTTGTTTTATCAGTTTTCCTGTCTCTGTGTGTATAGAAACACAAAACCATGTGTTTTCTTACCAAAGTAAAGATACATTGCAAGCACCTCTACATTCCCCTCTAAATGTTTCAGCAAACATCTGAAAAACATTTTCTCACAAAGTCATAATGCAGTTATCACAGCACAGAAACTTCACCTATATCAGAATGTGCTTTTTTTTTCCTTATATTGTGGAGTACTAGAGTTGAACCTGGGCCTTGCAACTGCTAGACAAACAACTCAGGCACTAAGCTTTGTCCTCATCCCCCTTTTTACTTTTAATTTTGAGACAGTATCTCACTAAGTTTCCTACAATGTCTTTGCCCCCCTCCCCCCCAGCTCATACAGTCCTTGAATTTGCAATCCTTCTGTCTCAGCCTCCTGAGAAGCTGGGATTACAGGCTCACGCCACCAGAGTGAGCTTAAAGAAGGATTTGAATTTTATTGTAACTCCAGAACCCCTGAACACAAGTACTCCAGAAAGTCAGTAGTGGGATTCCCCAGTAAAGTCTGGAGTTACAGGTCAGATTTTCTGTGGCCAAATAATCATCCTGGTTTAAATGGTTCAAAAACAGTGAAATTCCTTTTCTCTCCAGACTCCTCTTCCCTCTGTCTGCTTCCAACTCCCAGGCTGCACTCTAAAAATTTCAGAAATTGGCTCATTTTATATTTCCTTCCCAAAACCCTTGAGTATCTTTTAGTTTTCTATCTAATTATCATCTGAATCCCTTAGCCCTTCAAAGTACAGAGAGATGAGAAAGAATCTGGTAGTTTGTGCTAAGAATACAGAGAAAAGTGGGCATTCCAAGTTGTTACTCTTGTAAGAAACAAGTCCAACCCTTTTGGATCTGGTTCAAGAGACAGTCTTTTAACTAGTCCTTGCCTACTCTAGCCAGTTTGGAGCCGCTCCTATGTGTGTGCTTGGAGCGGAAATGTGCCCCAAGGAGGCAGCCACCAAGTTTGTGTGCACAGCCTGGGTTCCTAGGCGCTACAAGGGGCGCTTTGCATAAAGAACTAGTGCCTGGCTGAGAAGCTTCTTGGTTGGCAATTTAGTTTGCCTGAAGACTTGAAGTAAGTGACTGGTCCAGCCGATCTGGTCGAAGTAGACAAAGTAATGGTTTGTGGCAGGGCCAGGGCAGGCAATGTAGGGGGCTTCACTTGCCCTAGCAGGACGCTTGCAGGTAAAGAGGGGCAGTGAGAAGTGACTTTGGGAGGAGGTGAGGGGAATGCGGCTGTTGCCTCACTTGGGAGTCAAACTTACACAGTCTCTGCAATTATACATAGGCTTGGCAGTGCAACGCTGGGAGAGCTCACACAGGTGTGTGAGTGCCTGTTTATGGGAAAGCGTAGTGGTGCAAGCTCAGCCTAGCTTCCAGGACTTGCTGGGTCCAGGTGCAAAGCAGAGACAAATGAATCCCTACACAAGCAATCTGGAGTGTGTGGACGCCTCCACGCTTCTCCCTGTTGGGGCTTTTGCTCCTCCACTACAAAGTTTCAATTTGGTTCACCCAAGCACTCTCACTGAGTGAGGAGCAAAAGCTGGAGTTTTTCACAAACCACTGCAGTACTTGATCAATTTACTCTTAGAGGCAAGAAGGAGGCAGATACCACAACAGAAAGACTGTGAAGCTGCAGAGGATGTGCAAGCACCTGCTATTTGTGCCATTTCCTAGGTACTGAGGTGCTTTATGGAAGTTTGGCTTCACCAGTATTTGTAAAAAGTGACTCGTGGGATACATGGATTATGGAGAGAGACTTGGAAGAGAGTACAGGCCATAGTTTGCATCGGTAAAAAGGAAACAAAACCAAAACCAAACAACCAACCAACCAAACAAACAAAAACCTTGCCAGGGTTCACTAAATACACCCCGCAAGGCTAGATTAAAATTCTAAAGCTAAGTATATGAACTGGCAAAACTACTCATTAACAGTCATAGTAACAATTCCACTAAATATTGTTTTGCAATTACACTGAATAGTATTGTTCTGATACCAGACAAAAGCCACATTGACTGAAAGCAAACAAAATTTGAGATGTTAGAAAGACCCTGTTGATAAGAGAGGTGAAAAGAACCAGGAGATACGGGGAATAAGGGGAAAGCAGAATTTAGATTTAAGAAAATTGCCTTGCATTTTTTTTTGTTGTTTTTTGATTTGCTTTTTTTGTTTGTTTAACTGTCACAGTTTTCTAAATCTATTCCAAGCTGTATTTTTAAACTGTATTCCATGCAGTCCCTCAGTTACTTGATGGAACATTATCTCAAATAGTTTATTCTTTTTGAGATGTGGGCTTCCTGTACAGCACAGGCTAGCCTCCAACTTACAATCTTCCTGTGTCTGCTTCCTAAGTGCTGGGATTTAAGCATGCAACACCACGTCTGGCTTTCAGCATATTCTTAATATATGTGCACAGTATTGTTTTGGGATTTGTGCGCATATTTTAAGCAGTGCCAATAGGGAGAGTAAAACCAGGACAGATGGAGTCATGTGCTTAATTAGTGAGTCTGTTGGTATACATGGCCATTCACTAGCAGAGCTATTCATTTACTTAACTCTTTTCAGCTGTTACAAGGAATCAAATTCAGAAACCCAGCTTATGCATTGCAGCCATGGAAGAGCTGATCTGAAGGTCCAAAGTGGTCTTTGTTGGCATTCTGAATGTCACTTTATCTGGGGTGCTAAGGTGAGGTGGTTAGGGAGTGAAGATGTGGGATTAAAACCACTTTCTCCTGGTGGTGATAAGACATGGGGAATTAAGAAAATAGCATACCTACAATTAAAGTTTTTAGGGTTCTATTAAGGAAAATGTTTATTGGAGGATATTAATCATGGAAAAATTGAGATGTGCTATAATGTAAGTTAACTTTTTGGCCACTTGTATTAATATCCTGTGGGCCTGGACTATGGAAACCCTTCTGATTACTAGATAAAGCACCCATGGCAACTGTTGAAGGAACATCTCCAGATATATCCCCTCATTGTTTTGCCCTCAGTCTATGGCCTTGGGCAGATGCTGTGGACTTTTATAAGGCTTTTTCTGTGTAACTCACTATAACATCAGATGATAGAGAAGTTGAGAATGAATGGGAATGATTTGACAAAAAGGGTGACGATGGTCATGATGGTGGGAGATGTTACTGCTCCCAAATGAGCAATAAGTCCCCTCTCTGGGACTTAGGGCCAGTTCATATTAGATCCTTCTTGCAAACCACTTTTTTTTCAGGGTTTCTTCATTTTAGTATTTGTTTTCCATGGCAGGATCTGCCACCATCTTGAGGTGTTTGGGGTGGAAAAAGGAGACTCAGTGGACACAAAGCCTGTTTTCGTGGCCTCAGGTGGACAAATCTGGACTTGAGCTGTAGGGACAGTTTATTTAAAAAGGAAGGCATTCAGGGACTATAGCTCAGCAGATAGAGTACTACTTGCTTTAAAGGTACAAAGTCCTGGTTTTGATTCCCCAACACTGTATAATCATGGCATGGTGGTGCACACCCGTTGCCTTAGCACTTGGGAGGTAGAGGCAGGAAGATAAGTTCAAGGTCATTCTCTGCTACAGAGAGTTTGAGGCCAGCTTGTCATACATGAGATGCTGTCCACTCCCCTCCAAAAATATGAAAAGAAAGGCAAAGAAGAAAAGGTAAGGGGAGAGTCTCCATGGACTCTGAGGAAGACAGACACATGAAACTGAGAAGTAACCAATCATGTGGCATACATAGAAAAGAATAAATGGGTAAAATAAGTTATGAGGTAGTCAGGGAACTAACCAAAGCTTATAAGCTAGGCATTTATTCATAAATTTAAAAAAAAAAGTAGAAAAAGGAAAGGTAAGAGAAACACTTGAGGAGGTTGAACAGCCAGGGCCTGTTTAAACAGATGGCATAGACTCTGTAACAGGACTTGAAATTTACAGGAAACTAAGTACACAGCAATAGAACTCACTTTAAAGCAAGTTTTGTGCTGAATTCTCGGTGTGAAACATTTCCTTTCTGGGTGCAAGCAAGCACAATATCTGGCACAAATACCTGTTGAACGATACCTGTTGACAGAATGAAGCTATACTTGAGGAGCAAGTTTCTTTGGGGGTGTTCAGCCCCAAACCAGTAGTTTGCATGAGTTGTAGTATGTGAATACGGCTCAGTAGAATCTAATGATAGGAAGACAGAGGAACTTTATAGGTGAAAGGGGGGGGGAGGAGCCGAGGTTTTACTTAGTTTTTGCTTTGTTCAAGAGTGGAAGACAAGGAGGGAAAACATGCTACTTAAATATTCGTAATTCCCCCAGTGGCCCTGGGGTATTTCCCACTGTCTGTCATTTAACCCTTGTTCCCTACAGTGGTTTTCCTAGAAAAACCATTTGCCTCCATCAGCAGGATTACATATTTTTAAAGAACCCTGATAGGACTTTCAAATGGAATCTACTAACAAAGTAAACAAACAAACAGACAGACAAAACCCCCAAGTGCTATCTCTTGGATAATTTCTTGCCTTTGTAAAAATTCACATTGGAAGGAACACTTTGGAAAGATTTCTTTGAGGCTGCAGTTGACAGGTTTCATTTGGTCTTTAGAAGCATTATAGAGAGCAATCCATTTGTTAGACTAAGATTTAGTTTACTTTCAAAAAGACCTATTTTGGGCTGGAGAGATGGCTCAGAGGTTAAGAGCACTGGCTGCTCTTCCAAAGGTCCTGAGTTCAATTCCCAGCAATCACATGATGGCTCACAGCCACCTACAATGAGATCTGGTGTCCTCTTCTGGTATGCAGGCACACATGCAAGCAGGACACTGTAGACATAATAAATAAATAAATCTTAAAAAAAAAAAAGACCTGTTTCAGTAGGGACCTAAATTTCAGCTTTATATAGAAATGCATATATGTTGATAAGCTTTTTATTTTTGTCTTCCAACTGAATTGGTAAATGAATAATTGTATAAGCTTATGTTATACAGCATGATGTAACGTGTGTGTGTGTGTGTGTGTGTGTGTGTGTGCTTGCACACGAAAGTTTTTGCTATGTTTGCCTATGTGTGCAACTGCAGGGACCAGAGAAGAAAGCCCAATGTCCTGTTTTCATCACTGTCTGTCTTATTCCCCTGACACAGGGTTTCTCACTGAATCTGGAGCTAGGCTGGGTGGCCAGCAAACTCCAACCATCCTCCTGTCTCCATCCTTCACAACACTGGTGTTACTAGATGTGCATGGACACACCTAGGTTTTTCTTTTTCTTACATGTGGGAGTTAGACGGATGAAGTCAGGTCCTTTTATGCTTGGCAACAAGTGCATTCACCACTGAGACATCTGCACAGTCCTCAAGCATATCATATACATTGTGATGTGATTAAATGAGATTTGCATGCTATATAACTCGCTTTTTGCACTATTTTCCTTTCAGTTCTTTGAAAGCACGTTTCCTGTGCCTCTAACTCCATCACAGTAAGAGTTGCATCACGAATCTCTTAAGTAACATGATTTTGCGTCTTCTGTTAATTCTAGAAATTAGTAATCAAAGTGTGCGTAATAGCATTGTTGTTTCTCACTCAGTTCTCTATACTGTGATATGTGATTTTTTTTTTCCACCGTACAGGCCAATCTAGCGCTTATAGTTCTTTCACAAATTTCCAAGTTATGGTTCCTGGCTATCCAATTCGAAGAGCTAGTCGTCCTACTTACTCCTTATCATAGTCACCACAGTTCAGCAAATGTAATGGCTTGAAGCTTTTATGACATCTTTAATAGCTATTAAAGCTAATCATTCAACACAATATGTTATACTTTATAATTCGCCAGAAAAATGTGCCAAGAAGCTGACTTTCATTCAGAAGGCCAGGTTAAGTTAGTAAGAAGCTTTACTTTTTCATGACTTCAAGGACATATTCTACGCTTTAGATTTTTCCCAACTTCCAAGTAAGGCAGAGAGCAATAATTTTGCTCCCTTGAGAATATTTGGCAAAACCCCTGAGTAGTTTTGAGTGTCAAAATTGGAGGAAAGATATGATACTGACATCTAGTGGCTATTAACCAGAGAGGTCGTTAAATATTCATGGGCTCCTTCCTTTCAAAAGTGCTACCAGTGAAAAATACTGTCTTCAACTAGTATTTTACCAAAGCATAAATCCAACCCAATGAAGAAGTCTCACCTCAATTGTATTCAGACCATCACTGTTCAGTAGAAGTTTCTTCAGTGATGGAAGTGATCTTACATACATTTGACTATTGAACAAGACTTGCATTAATATGATTAAGAAACTGAATGTTTAAAAAAAAGATTTAGCAATGTTTAAAGTAAAAAACCAGTGTACTCATGTAAAATGCCACAATTAATTAATTGCTTAATTAATACATTAATTGCTTAATTAAAAAAAGAAACTGAATGTTTAACCTTATTTAATTTAATATAACTTAAATATAAGTTTCTAAGTTTCTGTATGTGGCTAGTGTCTTCTGTATGGAACTCAGATTTATTATCAAAATTTAAATTGTTTTTAATATTTATGTTTCAAAGATTGCCAAGATGTGTTTGTTTTTTTTATAATTTTATTTTTATATTAATTACAGGTTATTTACTTTGTATCCTAGCTGTAGCCCCCTCCCTCATTCCCTCCCAATCCCACCCACCCTCCCTCATCTTCTCCCTGCCCCTCTCCAAGTCCACTGATAGGAGATGTCCTCCTCCCCTTCCATCTGATCCTAGTTCTTCAGGACTGGCTGCAATGTCCTCCTCTGTGGCCTAGCAAGGTTGCTCCTCCCTCGGCGGAGGAGGGGAGGTCAGAGAGCTAGCCACTGAGTTCATGTCAGAGACAGTCTCTATTCCCCTTACTAGAGAAAACAATTGGATGCTGAGCTGCCATGGGCTACATCTGGGCAGGGGTTCTAGGTTATACCCATGCATGGTCCTTGGCTAGAGATTCAGTCTCAGAAAAGACCCCTGTGCCCAGATATATTTAGTCCTTGTGGAGCTCCCGTCCTCTCCAGGTCTTACTAACTCCCTCTTCTTTCATATGATTCCCTGCATTCTGCCCAAGGTTTGGTTATGAGTCTCAGCATCTGCTCTGATACATTCCTAGGGAGAGACTTTCAGAGACCCTCTATGATAGGCTCCTGTCCTGTTTCTTGTTTTTTCCTACTTCAATGTCCATCCCATTTGTCTTTCTAGGTTAGGATCGATCACCTTACCCCAGAAACTTCTTCTTTAGCTTCTTTAAGTGTACTGATTTTAGTATGTTTATCCTATCTTATAGGTTATCTGTTTATAAGTGTGTATATACTGTGTGTGTGTCTTTCTGCTTCTGGGATACCTCACTCAGGATGATCTTTTCTAGATCACATTATATGCCTGAAAATTTCATGATTTCCTTGTTTTTAATTGCTGAGTAGTATTCCATTGTGTAAATGTACCACAGTTTCTGTATCCATTCCTCAGTTGAGGGACATCTGGGTAGTTTCCAGGTTCTGGCTATTACGAATAAAGCTGCTACAAACATGGTTGAGCAAATGTCCTTGTTGTGTACTCGAGCATATTTTGGGTATATGCCTAGGAGTCGTATAATGGATCTTGAGGTAGCACTATTCCTAATTGTCTGAGAAAGTGTCAGATTGCTTTCCAAAGTGGTTGTACAAGTTTATGTTCCCACCAACAGTGGAGGAGGGTTCCCTTTTCTCCACATACTCTCCAGCATGTATTGTAACTTGAATTTTTAATCTTAGCCATTCTGATGGGTGTAAGGTGAAATCTCTCTGATGGCTAAGGAGGCTGAATAGTTCTTTAAGTGTTTCTCTGCCATTCTATATTCCTCTACAGAGATTCTCTGTTTAGCTCCTTACCAAATTTTTAATTGGATTGCATGATTTGTTTCTTTTTCTGATATCTTTTTTTTTAAATTTTTTATTGATTACATTTTATTCACTTTGTACCGCCCTGTAGCTCACTCCCACCTCCCCTCTCAATCCCTCTCTTCTTACCCTTCTCCACGCATGCCCCTCCCCAAGTCCACTGATAGAGGAGGTCTTCTTTTCCTTCCTTCTGACCCTAGTCTATTAGGTCTCATCAGGAGTGGCTGCATTGTCTTCCTCTGTGGCCTGGTAAGGCTGCTCCCTCCTCAGGGGGAGGTTATCAAAGAGCAGGCCAATCAGTTCATGTCAGAGACAGTCCCCATTCCCATTACTATGGAACCCATTTGGAGACTGAACTGCCATGGGGGCTACATCTGTGCAGGGGTCTTAGGTTATCTTCATGCACAGTCCTTGGTTGGAGTATCACTCTCAGGGAAGACCCCTGTGCTCAGATTTTTTGGTTCTGTTGCTCTCCTTGTGGAGCTTCTGTCCTCTCCAGATCTTACTATTTCCCACTTTTTTTCATAAGATTACCTGTATTCTGCCTAAAGGTTGGCCATAAGTCTCAGCATCTGCTTTGATAGTCTGCAGGGCAGAGCCTTTCAGAGGCCCTCTGTGGCAAGCTCCTAACTTTTTCCCTGTTTTCTCCTTCTTCTGATGTCCATCCTCTTTGCCTTTCTGGATGGAGATTGAGCATTTTAGCCAGAGATTTGTTTGTTTTTAACTTCTTGAGTTCTTTATATAGTCTGGATATTAGTCCTCTGTCAGATACAGGGTTAGTGAAAATCCTTTCCCAGTCTGTAGGCTGCTGTTTTGTTCTGATGACAGTGTCCTTTGCTTTACAGAAGCTTTTCAGTTTCATGAGGTCCCATTTATTGATTGTTGATCTTAGAGCCTGTGCTGTTGGTGTTCTGTTCAGAAAGTTGTCTCCCGTGCCAATGAGTTCTAGGTTCTTCCCTACTTTTTCTTCTAACTGATTTCGTGTGTCTTGTTTTATGTTGAGGTCTTTGATCCATTTGGAATTTAGTTTTGTGCGAGGTGATAAGTATGGATCTATTTTCATTTTTTTTTCTGTATGTAGACATCCAGTTGGACCAGCACCTTTTGTTGAAGATGCTGTCTTTTTTTTATTAAATGGTTTTGGCTTCTTTGTCAGAAATCAAGTATCCATAGATGTGTGGGTTTATTTCTGGGTCTTCTATTTGGTTACTTTGATCCACCATTCTGTTTCTGTGCCAATACCATGCAGTTTTTATTAATATTGGTCTGTAGTACAGCTTGAGATCAGGGATGGAAATACCTCCAGATGATCTGTTGTACAGGATCATTTTGGAAATTCTGTTGTTTTTTATTGTTTGTTTGTTTGTTTTGTTTTGTTTTGTTTTGGGGGGGTTGTTTTTCCATATAAAGTTGAGAATTTTCCTTTAAGGTCTGTAAAGAATTGTGTTGTTATTTTGATGGGAATTGCATTGAATCTGTAGATTGCTTTTGCCAGAATGGCCATTTTCACTCTGTTAATCTTGCCAAGCCATGAGCACGGGAGATCTTTCCATCTTCTGATATCTTCTTCAGTTTCTTTCTTCAGAGACTTGAAGTTTTTTTTCAAACAAAACTTGCACTTGCTTGGTTAGAGTCACAGCAAGGTACTTTATGTTTTTAGTGGCTATCATGAAGGGTGTTGTTTCCCTAATTTCTTTCTTGGCCCTTTTGTCTTTGATATATAGGAGGGCCTCTGATTTTTTTGAGTAAATTTTGTATCCATCCACTTTGCTGAAGGTGTGTATCAGCTGAAGCAGTTCTCTGGTTGAATTTTTGGGGTCACTCATGCATACTATCATATCATCTGCGAATAGTAAAACTTTGACTTCTTCCTTTCCGATTTATATCCCCTTGATCTCCTTTAGTTGTCTTGCTCTAGCTAGGACTTCAAGTACAATGTTGAAGAGATATGGAGAGAGCAGTCAGCCTTGCTGTGTCCCTGATTTCAGTGTGATTGGTTTAAGTTTCTCTCCATTGAGTTTGATGTTGGTATAGGCTTGCTTATTATTGCCTTTACTATGTTTAGGTATGTGCCTTGTACCCCTGATCTCTCCAAGACTTTAAACATGAATGGGTGTTGGAATTTGTCAAATGCTTTTTCAGCATCTAAGGAAATGATCACGTGGTTTTCCTCCTTCAGTTTGTTTATATGGTGGATCACATTGATGGATTTCCACCCTTGCATGCCTGGGATGAAGCCTACTTGGTCATGGTGGATGATATCTTTTATATGTTCTTGGATTCAGATTGCCAGTATTTTATTGAGTATTTTTGTATCAATGTTCATAAGAGAGATAAGTCTGAAGTTTTCTTTTTTTGTTGGGTCTTTTGTTGTGTAGTTTAGGTATCAAGGTGACTGCGGCTTTTTAGAATTGAGTTTGGTAATGTTCCTTCTGCTTCTATTTTGTGGAATAGTTTGAAGAGAATTGGAGTTTGCTCTTCTCTGAAGGTCTGGTAGAATTCTTAGCTGAAACCATCTGGCCCTGGGCTTTTCTTGGAAGGGAGACTTTTGATGACTGCTTCTATTTCCTTGGGGGATATAGGACTATTCAGTCTTTCTATTTGATCTTGATTTAATTTAAGTGGAATCTATCAAGAAAAATGTCCATTTCATTTAGATTTTCAAATTTTGTGGCATATAGGCTTTTGTAGTAAGACCTAATAATTGTTTGGATTGGATTTCCTCAGTGTCTGTTGTTATGTCTCCCTTTTCATTTCTGATTTTGCTGATTTGGACAGTTTCTCTCTGCCTTTTAGTTAGATTGGCTAAGGACTTAGCTATCTTGTTTATTTTCTCAAAGAACCAGCTCCTGGTCTCAATGATTCTTTGAATTGTTTTGTTTTTAATTTATTGATTTCTGTCCTGAGCTTGAATATTTCCAGCCATGTACTTCTCTTGGGTGTTTCTGCTTCTTTTTTTTTTTTCTAGAACTTTCAGGTGAGCTGTTAAGTTGCTTGTATGAGATGTTTCCAATTTCTTCTTGAAGGCACTTAGCGCTATGAACTCTCCTCTTAGCACTGCTTTCATTGTGTCCCATAAGTTGGGGTATGTTGTGCCTTCATTTTCATTGAATTCTAGGAAGTCTTTAATTTCTTTATTTTTTTCTCTAACTCAGTTGTCATTGAGTAGCAAGTTGTTCAGTTTCCATGTGTGTGTAGGCTTTTTGCTATTTCTGTTGTTGTTGAGGTCCAGCTTTAGTCCATGGTTGTCACATAGGATACAAGGGATTATTTCTATCTTTTTGTATCTGCTGAGGCTTGCTTTGTGACCAACTATATGGTCTATTTTGGAGAAGGTTCCATAAGGTGCTGAAAAGAAGGTATACTCTTTTGAATTTGGGTGAAAAGTTCTGTAGACATTTAATAGGTCCATTTGATTTAGGGTCTCTGTAAGTGCCCTTATTTCCTTGTTTAGCTTCTGTCTGGATGATCTGTCCCTTGGTGAGAGTGGAGTGTTGAAGTCTCCCACGGTTAAGGTTAAGGAACAAAATCTCCCTATGCTGCTTTAGAAGCAGAGACATGACTTTTGAGGGTTTCATGGTGATTCTAGAGGCATATATCTCTATGCCTCTTTGGACTTTAGCTGGTGTCTCTCTCTGTGGGCATAGTCTACCCTGATAATCCCAATCCTAGTACGGCCATTTACTCAGTAGTCTACCCCATGGAGTTGCATGGAAGTGGAAGTGCTTTCCAGAGTGTCAGGCCCGCTCTATGCAAATCTATGTGTGATTTCAGCTTTAATAATGTTTCATTTACAAATGTAGGTGCTCTTGTATTTGGGGCATAGATGTTCAAAATTGTGATGTCCTCCTCTTGGAATCTTACTTTGATGAGAATGAAGTGCCCCTCATCTTCTTTTTTAATTAGTTTAAGTTGAAAGTCTATTTTATTAGTTGTTAGGATAGCTACTCCAACTTGTTTTCTGGGTCCATTTGCTTGAAAAAATATTTTCCCAGCCCTTTACTCTTAGGTAGTGTTTATCTTTGTTGCAGAGGTGTGTTTCTTGGATGCAGCAGAATGTTTGATCCTGTTTCTGCAACTGTTCTGTTAGTCTGTGTCTTTTTATTTGAGAGTTGATTCCATTGATATTGATAGATAATAGTGACCAATGAATGTTAGTTAGTTCTTTTTATTGTGGAGTTAGTGGTGTTACTGTGATCATTGTTTGTTTTCTTTTAATTTTTGTTTGAAATTATCTGTGTCCTATGTTTTCTTGGGTATAGTTGTTTTTGTTGGATTGGAGTTTTCCTTCTAGTATCTTCTGTAGGGCTGAGTTGCTGTGTAGATATTGTTTAGTTTTGTCATGGAATATTTTGTGTTCTCCATCATTGTTGATTGAAAGCTTTGCTGGGAATAGTAGTCTGGGTTGGCATCTGTAGTCCCTTAAAGTCTACGTGACATCTGCCCAGGCCCTTCTGGCTTTCATAGTTTCTGATGAGAAGTCCTGTGTGATTCTGATAGGTCTACCTTTATATGTTACTCAGCCTTTTTCCCTTGCTGCTTTTAATATCTTTTCTTTGTTCTGTAGATTTAGTGTTTTAACTGTGATGTGGCATGAGGAGTTTCTTTTCTGGTCTAGTCTATTTGGTGTTCTGTAGGCCTCTTGTATGTTTATTGACATCTCTTTCTTTAAGTTGGGAAAACTTTCTTTTATCATTTTCTTTAAGTTGGGAATCTTCTTTTTCATCAATTGCTATTACTCTTAGATTTTACCTATTCATGGCGTCTTTGATTTTCTTGGATGTTTTGTGTTTGGGACTTTTCTAATTTTACTTTTTCTTTGAGAGAAGTATCAATTTCTGCAAGTGTATCTTCAGCACCAGAGATTTTCTCTTCCATCTCTTGTATTCTGTTGATGATGTTTACCTTTGTGGTTCCTGATCTTTTCTCTAAGTTTTCTTTATTGTTTCTCATTCTGTTTTCATGCCTTGCACCATTTCCTTCATCATTTTGAGTGTGGATTCCTGTCTCTCTATGATGGTCTCTATTTTTTTGTTTGTTTCTTCTCTATATGCCACTAATTGTGCCTCTCCTTGCACCTCTACTTGTTTGGCTATATTTGGCTGTGTTTATTTGAGAACTTTGTTCATTTCCTCTTTATTTGCTTCCATTTGTGTGGCAATTTCTTTGAGAGATTTGTTTGTTTCCTCTTTATGTGCCTCTAATAACTGAATAAGCCTATCTGTAAAGTCATTTTTCTGTGTTTCCAATGAATTGGAGTATCCATTGATTTTGGGGTTTGCTGGTAAAGCCATAATATCTTGATTTTTGTTGGATGTGTTCTTTTGCTGATGTCTGTCCATTTGCTTATCGGTAACCTTCACTGTTTGTTTCTGGATTCTGCAGTTCACACTGGCACTGTCTTTGTCTGGTGTCTGGTGAATTCTTCAGGAAGATAAGAGAGGTCCAGTGATTTCAGCATGTGAGTTGGTGTTTCAGCTGTACCTATGGGAGGAAAATCCGAGGTCGCAGAAGGACAAATGTGTGCAAGCATGTGGGTTTGCATGTTCATGGAAGTGTGCCTTGAAGGACAGGGTGGTAGAGAATGTAGAGGCCTTCAGTGTGAGAGAGTGGCTCCTTGCAGGCACCAAAGGAGTTGCAGGTGCTAAAGGTGTCGCAGGTGCTGATGATTATCATGGGTGCAAATTCCCTTAATACCTCAGTGGCCTACAGGTATTCATCTCTGACTGAGCTCCAGGAGTTATTTGCCTAAACTCCACTGGTAGACCCACAGAGCAGGGGCTTCAATGTCCCAAGATATAGACATATTTTTAAATTTTTATTTTATTTATATGAGTGTTTGCCTACATGCATGTCTGTATATCATATTTGGCCCTGGTGCCCACGAAAGCTAAAAGACACCAAATTTATTGAAATTAGAGTTACAATGTAAGCCATTTGCTATGGGTCCTGGTAATCAAACCTGGGTCTTGTGCAAAAGCAATGGATGCTGTTAACCACAGAATAATCTCTGCACCGACCATGGGTCTCTGCTTCAGGGGCATAGTTCAGTAGAACATTAGATTATTATGTACATGACATTGCTTAGCTTCATGGCCTTGGACATATCACTTAAGCCATTTTAGTATCAATTCCATCATCTGTAAACAAGAATTAACAATGGGATCCACTGTCAAGGCCTGTGAGTACTGCATGGAACTATGTATGAAATGAACATGTGTAACACAATGTCCAGTGCAGACAACTGCTGGGTATTATTGCCAGAGACCAGTGATAACATTCAGCAGTTGGCATTATGTAAATGAAAGGCTTAAGAACAAAATCTCCCTATGCTGCTTTAGAAGCAGAGACATGACTTTTGAGGGTTTCATGGTGATTCTAGAGGCATATATCTCTATGCCTCTTTGGACTTTAGCTGGTGTCTCTCTCTGTGGGCATAGTCTACCCTGATAATCCCAATCCTAGTACGGCCATTTACTCAGTAGTCTACCCCATGGAGTTGCATGGAAGTGGAAGTGCTTTCCAGAGTGTCAGGCCCGCTCTACATTTCAGGATTATGCTGGCAATTTGTACTTAGTACTGCTGCCAGTATCCGTGGAATTACCCTCAGTCTGGAAGAAGCATATCTGAACTGGCAAGTAGTGGGAAGGCAGGTGCCCCTCACAGTGCTTGGGCCTGCTATTGGTCACCTGGCCAGTAGTGTGGCAGAACAGCTCTCACACCTGGTGTTTGGGCCTAGGAGACCAGAGTACTGTATAGACTGGACTGAATCCAGGCTTCAAATGAAGAAGTAAGGTACCTATCCTGAGGGAAGAAAATAGGGTATCTCATGGAGGCTCTAAGCTAGTGAACCAATATACTGTCAAAACCATAACTAGCCAAGAGCATAAATACCACGTACCTAATCCAAGAAATATGCACCTACACATACCAAAATACTTTGGCTGCATGCAGAGTCAGACTTGGATTTTAGTTCACACAATGCTGTTCTCTATATGGTAGTGAGTGACTGCCTTAGCCTTTCAGGGCCTTACATTTCTTCCCCATTGAATGAAGTCATTCTTACCTAATAGAATTATCAACCTAGGATATCCTCCCTAGAGTTCCATTGTCATCTAATGTTGGTGAACAAGGAAAATTACTAATGGCTAAGTAATTTGTGATGAGGTTTTGCTCCTTAGGAATAGTTAAAAAAAAAAAAAGTCAAAATTTCTGCTGTTGGAATAGGAAAACTAGGTCCTTTGTACAAAGAGGAAAGTGAAACTAGGTCCTTTGTACAAAAAGGAAAGTGGAGTGGCTGGGGATGCAAATTAGTTGATGGCATGCTTATCTGTCATGCATGAAGTCTTCAGTTTGATCTTAATGTATAAAGTGGGTGTAACTGGGACACACTTGTAAAGGCAGCTCTTGGGAGGTGAAGGCAGAAAGAATAAGAGGTTCAAGGTCATCTTCAGCTGGCCAGTGCAAGATACATGAGACCCTATCAGAGAGGAAAGAAGATGGATGGAGGGAAAAAGGGAGGGAGAGGAAGAGGTAGAGGGAGAGGAAAGGGGAGAGGGAGGACAGGCACAGGGACAGTGAGAGGGAAGGAGGTGAGGGAGAGGAGAGATAGAAATCCTAGGAACAGAGCAGAGTGAACAACATAGAGCTTGGAGGCAGTTACAAATGCAGCTTATGAAGAAGCTCAGTAGCCTTTAGAAGTTCCCCCTAAGAGATTCCCCCAACTCTGTACACCAAACTCAGGCTTTCTAGAGACAGTGCATTGTTGATGATTCAACTTTAAAATTCAGCAGTGTCTGTGGTTATATGAACCACCTTTGGTGGCACACAATGAGACAAAGGCATAAGTTGGGTCTAGTTAGATTTACCCTCACTGATTCATAAGCCCCAGCTTTCAACTAATCCTTTGGTTAGTTGAAGGGGGCTTCTGGAGAGTGGATGAAAAACTGTAAGATGCTTTGTACCTTAGGAAAACCTATGAAAAGAAGAGAAAGGAAGGAAAGGAAAAGGAAGAAGGGAGGAGAAGGGAAGGGAAAAAAGAGGAGGGGAGAAAGGAAGAGACAGAAGAGAAGAGAAAAGAAGAGGTATCATTTCTACCATGAGGAGGGAAGCCTTTCCATGGGAAAGCAGAGTCAACATCTATAAACTATCACTGTATTATTCACCGTGCTGAGAAGTTTTCCATATGCAGAGATTCATTAAACCATCTGTGATAGAAGTGCCCTTTTCTATTTTGACCATTGTTCTGAGATCCTCTTAGCATAAAGTAAGTATTCAATAGATTAATGAGCTATCATCATTAACCTATAGTATAGGTACATAACAACTCCATTTAACAGGCCTCAGTTCAATATTTTGCTCAAGATCATACATATACAAAAGTATTTATAAGAGGCAGGCCTCAGACCTAGATTTGTTCAACTCCGTAGCTTATCCCTGTTGCAAATGTGTTATACTTCCTCCTCTAGGAGATCAATGTACCTGACTTCTTTGTTTCAGAGAAAGGCATGTCTTCTGAGAAGCTGCTGGATCAGAAGAGCACAGCCAAAAGAAGTGATTTTATAATTTCAATCCCTCCTTCATCTACTTACTCTCTCCATCTCCCAATCAGGTGCTGGAAATGTTCTATTATGTTCATTTTATAGGGCAGGAAGTGAGGAGCACAGAGACTGTCTGACGTGTTCAAGGCTGTACAACTTGTCAGAGTCCACACTAGTAGTTCTCAGCCTTCCTAATGCTGTGACTCTTTAATACAGTCATTCATGTTGTGGTGACCACCAACCATTAAAGTATTTTCATTGCTAATTCATAACTGTAATTTTGCTACTGTTATGAATATACAGTATGCAGGATATCTGATATGCCACCCTTGTGGAAGGGTCATTTGACCCCAAAAGGGATCGTGTCCCACAGGTTGGAAAACATTGAGCTACATCAACTAGAGCTTTTGGTCTTTAAAGAACCTTTAATTCTGTTAGGTAGACTCAGTCAATGTAGCCAAGGCTCAGTGGGGAAAAAAGTCTCAGCAATAAGCTTTGTATTGTTAGAGCAGTTAACAAATTTTGAATGTAGAAACAGTTTATTCTTCTAGCTTCAAGTCAAGCACACAAGTTTAGTTATCTGTTACAAACAACACATTTTAACAACAGAACTCAATTATCTACTACAGCATGTAAGGGAGATACTCTAAATGAGGGCTAGAAATGATAAATGACGCAGTAAAGAGAGAGGGACATGGGAAAGTCTAGATATGGATAAGCAAAGAACAACAATGACACAGTAGGCATTGTGTTTCAGGGAAAAAATGAGGTTACTAAAGAGATAAAGCTGCACTGCATTTGTATAGACCAAGGTCTTCATTCTTTATTTCCCACCATCTGGCCTTCATGGGTCAAAGGGCACATTCTACAAGCTAAGGGTCCTGGTGTTATTTCTGCATCCTTATTCGGATTTCCTTTTCCCATAAACATACATGTCCTGGGAAAATAGAAAGCAAGTCAGAGGAATCTCTTTTGAGACTAATGGAGTGATATGGAATGAACCTGTGATCCCAGGGTTGGGGATGTGGACAAAGGGATCCTTGGGGCTCTCTGACTAGACAGCCTAGCCTAACTGCTGAGCTCCAGGCCAGTGATCGACTCTGTATTAAACAAACAAACAAACAAACAGATGGATGGTTCCTGAGGAGAAATAACATTTGTAGTTGTCCCCTGGCCACCATGTGAGTATACACCCATACACATACACCCCTAGAGAAAGGGGTAAAAACAAAATAAAATCTCTTTAGGAGTAGAGGAAAGAGTTTGATGAATTTTCACCAAGTCTGCAACTGTGTACATTTTTTTTCTTTTTTTAATTTTAATTTTATTTTTATTAATTCAGTTTATTCACTTTGTATCCCAGATGTAGCCCCCTTCCCCACCCCCTCCCAATCCCCACCCTCGCTCCCTCTTTACATTTTTTAAATGGAAAAACATCGCTTACATTTCTAAACAACTAGAAAAACGAAGGAAATTATATTGAAAATATTAACAGGCTTCCAGAAAGCCTCCACTTAAAGCTAGGCTTGGCTGGTTAACTCAGGCAGAGTTTGTAGGGAAGCTGCAAAATGTGACCTCTCTAAGGGAAGTGGAAACTTTGGAAAAGTGTCCTGGTGACTATAAAATTTCAGACTGTCTGGCTTAAAATGAAACCTAAACTAGAAATCTAGCTCACCCACTAAGCACTTAGGTGAGGAAAAAAGTTCATCGTTTCAGTATCCAGTCCCTAATTACTAGGGATTCTTGTGCCTAAGATACACAAGTTTTCAGCTTTCCTGCTGCTCATTACCATTTTCTCTTGAGGTAGTGTTCCCTAGTGGAAAGAGCTTCGCAAGTATCAATGATTTCTTATAGTGGTCGTTTCTTTCTTTCTTTCTTTCTTTCTTTCTTTCTTTCTTTCTTTCTTTCTTTCTTTCTTTCTTTCTTTCTCTTTCTTTTCTTTTTGCTTAAGAATGGTGTGAAGTTAATGAGTGAGTAAGTCGGAAACTCTTGAAATGCAGTTCCTTAAATTGACTATTTTGGGGTGGGGGAGAGGAGGAAATCAAGAAACTTCTTTCCGTCCTTGATTTTGGCCTTCTATTTTTTTTCATTCTCTCCCTTCCTCCCTTCTTCCTTCCCTTCAACCCTCCCTCCCTCCCTGACTCCCTTTCTTCTTTTTGTGTTTTGTTTTTAAATGGGATCTTACCGTGTAGCCCCAACAAGCCTATATAGACCAGGCTGCCATAAAGATCCACTTCCTTTTATCTCCCGAGTTCTAGGATTAAAGATACAAGTGAAACAAAGAAAGAGAATTTCAGGCCACTCTCCTTTATGAATGTTGATGCAAAAAAAACTCAGCAAAATACTTGCAAACTAAATCCAAGAACACGTCAAAGATATCATCCATTATGACCAAGTAGGCTTCATCCCAGATATGCAGGGGTGGTTCAATATATGGAAATGGATCAATGTAATCCACCATATAAAAAACTGAAAGAAAAAAAAAAACATGATCATCTCCCTCGATGCAGAAAAAGCCTTTGACAAAATCCAACACACGTTCATGTTTACAGTCCTAGAGAGATCAGGGATACAAGGCACATACCTAAACATAGTTAAAGCAATATGCAGCAAACCTATAGCCAACAGCAAACTAAACGGAGAGAAACTTAAATCAATCCCACTGAAATCAAGGACAAGGCAAGGCTGCTCACTCTCTCCATATCTCTTCAAAATGGTTCTTGAAGTCTTTGCTAGAACAAGAAGACAATTAAAGAAGGTCAAGGGGAGTCAAATCAGAAAGGAAGAAGTCAAAGAATCACTATTTGCAGATGATATGATAGTATACATGAGTTGCTCTAAAAATTCTACCAGGGATCTCGTACAGCTGATAAACACCTTCAGCAAAGTGGCTGGATACAAAATTAACTCAAAAAAAAAATCAGTAGCCTTCCTGTATACAAAGGACAAATGGGCTGAGAAAGAAATTAGGGAAACAACACCTTTCACAATAGCCACAAAAGACATAAAGTACCTTGGTGTAACTCTAACCAAGCAAGTCAAAGACTTCTATGAAAAAACAAAAAACAAAAAACAAAAACAAAACCTTCAAGTCTCTGAAAACAGAAATTGAGGAAGATATCAGAAGATGGAAAGATCTCCCAGGCTCATGGCTCAGTAGGATAACCATACTAAAAATGGCCATTTTATCAAAAGCAATCTACAGATTCAATACAATTCATATCAAATTACCAACACAACTATTCACAGACCTTAAAAGAAAAATTCTCAACTTCATATGGAATAACAAGAAACCCAGAATAGCTAAAACAATCCTCTACAATAACAAATCTTCTGGAGGCATCTCCATCCCTGATCTCAAGCTGAACTATAGAGTAACGGGAATGAAAATTTCATGGCACTGGCATAGAAACAGACTGGTGGAGCAATGTAATGGAATAAAAGACCCAGAAATAAACCCACACACCTCTGAACACCTGATTTTTTTTTATAAAGATGCGAAAACCATACAATGAGGAAAAGACAGCATCTTCAACAAATGGTGCTAGTCTAACTGGAAGTCCACATGTAGAAAAATGCAAATAGATCGATATCTATCATCCTGCACAAAATGAAAGTCCAAGTCGATCAAAGATTTCAACATAAAACAAGACACACTAAATCTGTTGGAAGAAAAAGTAGGGAAGAGCCTCGAACTCATTGGCACAGAAGACAATTTCATGAACACCAGCAGCTCAGGCGTTAAGATCTACAATTAATAAATAGGACCTCATGAAACTGAAAAGCTGCTGTAAAGCAAAGGATACTGTCAACAAAACAAATCGACAGCCCACAGACTGGGAATAGATCTTCACCAACCCTACATCTGATAGAGGATTAATATCCAGAATATATAAAGAACTCAAGAAATTTGATACCA
Source organism: Meriones unguiculatus (assembly GCF_030254825.1). Lineage (NCBI taxonomy): Eukaryota > Metazoa > Chordata > Mammalia > Rodentia > Muridae > Meriones > Meriones unguiculatus. Next base: position 76,052,316 of record NC_083369.1, on the reverse strand, counting down.
ACAAACCAAATAATCCAATTAAAAAATGGGGTACAGAGCTAAGCAGAGAATTCTAAACAGAAGAATATAGAATAGCAGAGAAACAAAGAAATGCTCAACATATTTAGTCATCAGTGAAATGCAAATCAAAACAACTCTGAGATTCCATCTTACACCTATCAGAATGGCTAAGATCAAAAATTCAAGTGACATAATCTGATTGGCCTGCTCTTTGATCCCTCCTCCTGAGGGGGGAGCAGCCTTACCAGGCCACAGATGACAATGCAGCCACTTCTGATGAGAACTGATAGTCTAAGATCAGAAAGAAGGAGAGGAAGACCTCCCCTATCAGTGGACTTGGGGAGGGACATGCATGCAGAAAGGGGAGGAAGGGTGTGATCGGGAGGGGAGGAAGGAGGGGCTTATGGGGGGATACAAAATGAATAAAGTGTAATTAATAATAATAATAAAAAATTCAAGTGATAACAAATGCTGGAGAGGATGTGGAGAAAGGGCCTCCTCCATTGCTAGTGGGAGTACAAACTTGTACAATCACTTTGGAAATCAATCTGACGCTTCCTCAGATAATTGGGAATAGCACTACCTTAAGATCCAGCTATACCACTCCTGGACATATACCCAAAAGATGCTCCACTATTCAATAAGGACATTTGCTCAAGTACATTCATAGCAGCTTTATTTGTAATAGCCAGAATCTGGAAACAACCTAAATATCCCTCAATAGAGGAATGTATACAGAAATTGTGGTACATCTACACAATGGAATGCTACTAAGCTATTAAAAACAGGAAATCATGAAATTTGCATGCAGATGGATAGAACTAGAAGAGATCATCTTGAGTGAGGTAACCCAGAAACAGAAAGACAGGCATGGTGTACACTTGCTCATAAGTGGATATTAGCCGTAAAATATAGGACAGCCATCTACAGACCTAAAGAAGCTAAACACTAAGGAGGACTCTAGGGAGGATGCTTAAATCTCATTCAGAATGGCAAACAGGATAGACACCAGAATAGTGGAAGAGAGGAAACAGGATGGGAGTCTACTATAGTGGGTTCTCTGAAAAGCTCCACCCAACAGGGGACAGAAGCAGATGTTGAGACTCACAGCCAGACTTTGGGCAGAACACAGGAAGTCTTATGGAGGAAGAGGGAGGTGGGGATAGAAGGACATGAAGAGGACAGGAGTCCCACAAGGAGACCAAGAAAATTAAAAGTTCTGAGCCCAGGGAGTCCTGCAGATGGCACCAACAAGAGGACCATGCATCGAGGGGACCTAGAACCCCTGCTTATATGTGGCCAATTGGCAGCTCAGTATCTCTGTGAATCTTTGAGTGAGGGGACAAGGTGCTACCTCTATTATGAACTCAATTGACTGTTCTTTGATCATTTGCTCCAATGTTGGGCCTTGCCAGGCCATGGAGAAAGAGGATCCAGGCAGTCCTGAAGAGACTTAACAAGCAATGGGCAGATGGCAATTGTAGTCAGAGTCAGGTTCTCCTGCTTGCAAGGCAAGTGCTTTACTGACTGAGCTATCTTTCCAGCCCATGTCCAACCCTTTGGCACTGTGATCTAATGCTGTCTTCCAAAAAGTTGATGTGCAAGAACTACAACAGACTTTAAAATTGAAAAAAAAATGCCCCTCATAATAATTTAAGTAGGTTTATGATTTTGTGTTTGGCTGCATTCATACCTGTCCTCAGGGGCATGCAGCCTGAAGATTAGGAATGAAACATGCCTGGAAAGTCTTCCTGTAGCCAGGGAGGTTTCCTAGCCCTTCCTTCTTCCATTTGTTGCTCCTCTCAGCTTTAACCTTCATTACATTTTTTAATTAAATTTTTATTTTTTATATTGATTATAGTTTATTCACTTTGTATACCAGCTGTAGCTCCCCCTCCCCCCACACCTTCATTTCTTTAACCTCATCCATACCTAAATCTCAGTATCTTGATATTGCTTAGTTGCTGCCTGCTAAATTCAGCTTTGTGGTATATTGTGGACATACTTCTCTGGCTTACCCCTAATCCTCACCCTTATTTTCGACTTCTGCAGATAATGTATCTTCCGATCTTCTGTCTCGTGAATCTTAGGGCTAAAAAAAAAAAAAAAAAAAAATTCTGTCTAGCTAGCGTTTCTGTAACTTGAAGAGCTACTTTTTTTTTTTTAAAGATTTGGTTATTATTATTATTGTTGTTATTTTTTGGGGAGTTTCAAGACAGCATTTCTCTGTGCAACAATCCTGGCTGTCCTAGCTGTCCTATAACTAGCTTTGTAGAGCAGGCTGGCCTCAAATCACAGAGATCCACCTTCCTTTGCCTTCCAAGTGCTGGGATTAAAGGCTTGTGCTATCATGCCTGGCTGTTTTATTATTTTGAATTATGTGTATATGGGTGTGTCTCTGTGTAAGTATGAACACACCATTGCTTGTGTTTGAGGAAGCCAAAGGCTGTAGTTCCCTTGAATCCAGAGTTACAGGTAGTTGTGACCCACCCAATGTGGGTGATTTTGGGTTCTCTTCAAGAGCTGTGTTTGCACATAGCCATTGAGCCATCTTGTCTCTCCACTGCTCCTCCTGAGTATTTGTTTTTTAATAATGTTATTTCACAGCACATAATGAAAGTGGATGAGAAACTGTCTCTATGTGATGGTGAATGAGAAAAAGTCAAGATAACAAATAGACTCTATTCCCCAAGGAAGAAAGGGTGAAAATCAGAAATGACATGATAAGACAGCTGGAAAGTGCAGTAAAATAAAAGATATACTCAGAGAAAAGGAGTGAGTAGAAAAAAGCTCCAGCCCTACACCCCATTAGAGTAGCAGAAGCAGAAGCCTCATCCAAAAGATAAGGCAGGTGGTTCTGGTGAAGAAGACTGGAGTCCTAGCTACAACTCTCATAAGCCTCAATCCATTGAAGGTTCTGGTGAGTGACAGCTCTGGCACCAGCAGTGGTGACAATGCTCCTTTTGTCATTCCCCATGTCTTAGAAGGCTGTGGCTGGCTGCTGCCTTGAGGGGGAGCTTATTGTTTAAGGCTAATGACAAAGAGCAATTACAAATCAGGGTGTGATGTCAACTTGTCACTGTGCATGGGTGGGAAATGGTTTACATGAGACAATTGGTGGATGGGGAGACTGGATGCAGACAGTCTTCTGCAGTGAAGATCTTCATATGTGTTGATCCCATACACTTAGCCACTTTGGAGACAAGTAGACCCCAACCAGAGTTCAGTGGGCTGTTTTAGCACAGCAGCTACTTTCCAATCTTTGAGTTTTTGTAAGGGGGGAAACCCAAAAAACCCAAAACAAACAAACAAACAAACAAAACAAAACAAAACAATAAAACCAGGGTACCTGTGGAGATTGATGCTACCAAGCCAGAGGCCAGCAAGCCGTGCAAACTCTAGGACATCTTCTCCATAGTGAAATTTACTGGTCACAGATGAAGAATTCCAAGGGTCAGATCCACTGGGCACTCAAACCTCCTCACTCCATAGAGTGTTTAATACTGAACAGGATCAGAAAGCACTGAGATGGGTCTTGTAGCTGCAGATCTCAGCACTCCTCCTACTTTCCCCAACTCTATCACATTTGGGAGACATCCCTGTTTTGGAAATCAGTTACTCAAAGGTATACCAAGTGTGTGTATGTGTGTGCGTGTGCGTGTGCGTGTGTGTGTGTGTGTTCCTCTGAAGAGGGTGAGAACAGGGAATAAATGCTGATGATGTTCATATGTGACGGCCTCTATTATGATTACGATACCACTGAGCAACTGGCCCTCAGCAATCAGCTTGAACTGGATGAAAATGTCACTAACATCAGCTGACTCCCTGTAGGCTCCGCTGTTAGAGAACTCAGAATGAAACTGTATTAATGCATCGTTTTTGTGCTTTGGGGTTGTATTCCTATTTTCATTTCTTTTTTTGTTATTCGTATTCCTATAGTCTTATTTGCATTTTTAAAAAAGGGACTTGTGATTTTTATTTCTCTTAAGTTTTTCCTCTTTGTCTCTTTCCTATAGTCTTATTATTTGCATTATTTTTTTAAAAAAGGAACTTATGAATTTTATTCATCTTCTTATATTTATATAATATGGCATAGACATTTTCCTCTATTGCGAAATAAGATTTTTGTATCTCTTCTTCTCTCACTCTTCCTAAAGTCCTTTTCCTGTCTTCTGATTGTTTCATTTTCATTTAAAAGTCTACATTCTTGTTTTCCTTTCCTCTTTTATTTCATTCGATTATCATTTCTATTTGTACCATAAATAATTTGCTCATGGTTCATATTATTTTTGTTCATTTATTTTTATTTTTAATTAGCATACAGAGCAACAGGTTCTCTAAGGCATTTTTATAAAGTTTTGTTTGTTTGAGCTTCCTTACCAGTACCCCTCCCGATTCCCACATCTTTGCTCCTCGCCTTCTGGTTCCTGGAGCTCCTCTTTTCATCTTCATGTCTCATTTCTTTTATCACCTTCACTTTCCCCCTCCCTGTCATGGGACCTTTTCTCGTTCATGAACTTTAAACATACTCACCCTCAGACATTAACTACACACACACCTAAAGATTAGATGTTAAACTCTGTATGTGACAGAACATGTGATATTTACCTTTCTGATTTGAGGATAGCTCAATTTAATATACTCGTATTCAGATCCATGCATTTTCTTTCATATTCCATAATTTATTTTTTTCTTTGCAGTGAAATAAAATTTCACTGGGTATATGAATTGCATTATTGGTGAACATCTACGCTGACTATGGTGCAAAAAGCTGCATCAGTTTAAACCATCACCATAGCAGATATGGGTTCTCCTTTCTCCACATCCTTGCAGATGTTTCTAGTCACTTGTTTTCTTTATAATTAACATTTTTGACTGGGATCAGATAAAACTTAAAGAAATCTTGATTTCTTAATTTAATTGATTATTTTTATTGTTTTGCCATTTCTAATTCAATAATTTCTGGCACTATTTTAATTGTTTCTTTCCACTTGATTCCTTTGTGTTTGATTTTTTCCAGGGCCCTAAGTTGCATCAAGTTATTTACTTGAAACTTCCCTGAATTTTTGATTTAGGCACTTATAGCTATGAACTTATGTCTTAAGACTTCTTCCATGGTAACCCATAGATTTTTGTATTTTGTGTCTTCATTTTCATTCAACTCTAGGAAGATTAAAATGTTCTTGAATTTTGCAGTGAGTCATTCAACATTCAGTAGTATGTTGTATAATTTCTAGGAATTTGTTAATTATATGTTTCTCTTGACTTTGATTTTTAGATGTGTTCCATTGTAACCAGATAATATACAGAATGTTATTTCAATTTTCTTGTATTTGTTGAGATGCTCTTTGTGTCCTAATATATGATCTATTTTAGAGAAACTTCCATGGGTTACTAAGAAGAGTCCATATTCTTCAGTGCTTGGATAGAATGTTGTGTAGATGTTGTTTAAGCTCAGATGTCTTAATTAGTGTTCTACTGCTATGAAGAGACACCATGACCAAAAAAGAAAGCACTTAATTTGTGCCTTGCTTACAGTTTTAAAGGGTTAGTTCATGATCATCATGGTGGGAAGTGTGGCAACAGGCAGGCAGGATCCTGGATAAGTAGCTGAGAACTTTGTATCCTGATCTGCATGCAGAGAAAGACTGGACCTGGTGTAGTCTTTTGAAACCTGAAAGCCCACTCCCAGTGCCACACTTCCTCCAAGAAGGCCACACCTCCTAATCCTTCTCAAACAGTTCCACTCTCTAGTGCCTAAGTGTTCAAATATATGAACATTTGTGGAGCTATTTTCATTCAGACCACCACAATTTATAATGTAATTTAATTCTGTTATTTCTCCATTTTATTGTTGGGGTGAACTACCTCTTTGTTAAGAGTTGGGTGTTGAAATCACCTACTGTCTATGTATTATGGTTAATCTGTGATTTTATTTATGAAACATGGTGCACCTCTGTGAGATTAATATATATTCAGAATTGCAATGTCCTCTTGGTGGATTGTTTTCCTAATTACTATGAAATCACCTTTCTGCCTCTCCATCAGATTCGAAATCTATTTTGTGAATACTATATTAGTGACACCTGCTTGTTTTCTACTTCCATTTGCTTGTAATATCATTTTCCAAACTTGTACTCTAAGATACTGTCCATCTTTGAAGGGAAGATCTATTTATTGAAGATAGGAAATAATGGATTCTGTTTTTATTTTTAAGTCCAATTGCTAGCTTCTATCTTTTGGTTAGAAACTTAGGAATATTAATGTTCAGAATTATTATGGAAAAGTGTATATGATTTCTATCATTTTGTTGATTTTGTAGTGTTCGGCGTTTTTCTAATTCCCATTTGTTGAAATACTGTTGTAGAATCTTTAATTTGATTTCTGAAGGCTCTTGAATGTGTTTATCATTCTCTTCAGTCCAAAGCCTCTGTGGAGTTGGCTTCATACTTATAAATTCCTTTAGTGTGCCTTTATCATGGAACATTTTTTTGTTTCTCCTTACATTATATTTTTGCTGGGTAGAGCAGCTTTGGTTGACAGTGGTGACCTTTCAGAATGTGAATTCCATCTTTTTATGTCATTCTGACTTTTTCTTTCCTTTTTTTTTTCTTTTTTTGGAAATCAGTAATTATATGATTGGACCTGCCTTTGTATGTCACTTGGTGTTTCTTTCTTACTATTCACAGTGAACTTTCTTTGTTCTTTGCTGTCCCTGCCTATTTGGTGTTCCATGTGTCCCTTATACTTGGATAGGCCTCTCTTTTCCTAGATATGGGGAATTTTTTTCTTTTTTAAAAGATTTATTTGTTTTATTTATTTATTTACCTATTTATTTATTTATTTATTTATTTATTTATTTTTTATTTATACAATGTTCTCCCTGAATGTATGCCTGTACACCAGAAGAGGGTACTGCACTATAGATGGTTGGGAGCCGCCATGTGGTTGCTGGGAATTGAACTCAAGACTTTGGGAAGCGCAGCCAGTGTTCTTAATCTCTGAGCCATCTCTCCAACCAGGAATTTTTTTTAAACTATGGTTGTACTGAAAATATTTTCTATGCTTTTTGCATGGAGTTTTTTTGAGTCTCAAAATTGCTGATTTGGTCATTTTAAGGTGTCTCAAAAATCTTCCATTTTCAATTTATATGTTTTAAAATATTTTCATATTTGATTGAACATACCAGTTCTTCTGTTCAATATTCATATTATGATATTCTGTCACCCCTCCCATTCATTATATTAGTAAAGTTTTCCATGGAGTATTTTTAAATATATTTATTTATTTTTTATATTAATCACAGGTTATTTACTTTGAATCCCAGATGTAGCCACCTCCCTCATTTCCTCCCAATCCCACTGTCCCTCCCTCATCTTCTCCCTGTCCCTTTCCAAGTCCACTAATAGGGCAGGTCCTCCTTCCCTTCCATCTGACCCTAGCTTATCAGGTATCTTCAGGACTGGCTGCAAAGTCCTCCTCTGTGGTCTAGCAAGGCTGTTCCTCCCTGGGGGTGGGGAGGGTGTCGAAGAGCTCCCCATTGAGTTCCTGTCAGAAATAGTTCCTCTTATTAGAGAATGAATTGTTCCTCTTATTAGAGAACCCACTTGGATACTGAGCTACCATGGACTATATCCAAGCAGGGGTTTTAGGTTATATCCATACATGGTCCTTGGTTGGAGAAACAGTCTCATGAAAGACACCTGTGCCCAGATATATTTGGTCCTTGTGGTGCTCCTGTCCTCTCCAGGTCTTACTAACTCCCCTTCTTTCATATGATTCCCTGCACTCTGCCAAAGGTTTGGTTATGAGTCTTAATATCTGTTTTGATACACTGCTAGGTAGAATCTTTCAGAGGCCCTCTGTGGTAGGCTCCTGTCCTGTTACATATTTTATACTACATTCAATGTCCATCCCATTTGTCTTTCTAAGTGAGGATTAGTCATCTTACCCCGAGTCCTCTTTCTTGTTTATCTTCTGAGTATTTTATGTTGGCATAATGTACTTGTGGACTGTGTACAGTTTACCCTTGTTTATTTAAAGGCTTATTTCTTTATTCCTCTATCTGATTTCAATTCAGACATTGCATTGTAGTGCATACTCTAAGCATCTCCTGTCTCAAGTTTGTGTAAACATACCACCATTTGTTCCCTGTATTGCCAACAAAAGCCAACTAGCCAGTGCTGAACAATACAGAGATTAGGATGGGGCATCTTAGACTGGTGTGGGAAGGGGAAAGGATAGAAACTGTAGGATGGATGAGTGAGGAGAGAGGGAAACATCAGGAGAAATTAAACGGACCTAGGAAATGATTAAAAGGCAAGTGTAATGTGGGAAATATGAATTGGAGAAAACTATACTAGCTTGGAGGTTTAGGATGGAGTAATTAATGTGCAGCATTGTGCTCTAGGCTAATTAAATAAACCTTAGTCTCTGTGGTTATTTGGGTATAGATCTGGTTAGGGGGTAACCACTGCTTTACTAAAATATGAATCAATATTAAATACTAATAATCATTCAAAAACTTTATTTGACTTACTAAAATTTCCATTTTCAACACTCAGTTTCACTTTTTCTCAATATTTTATCTCTTGGTTGAATTCTGTTTTTACATCCTGCATTGTTTTTCTTATTTCATTGTGCTGTTTTCTCTTAAAATTCATTCAACCATTTATTTGTTTCTTTGAATATATTTATCATTAGTCATGTGACTGAAGCAACTGGTCACATAATATCTATAAGCAGAATATATCTATAATCAGAAAATAGAGATGAATGTATGCATGCATGCTGCTAATTTTGCTTTTTTCCATTTGATACAGTTAGAGATCCTTTGCCCAGGGAATAGTTCTACCCTTGAGTTCTTGCTCCAACTTCCCTCAGTGATGCCGTGTGACTTAGGAGTTGTAAGCTGAAACAAACCCTTTGTTATCCAACTTGCTTTTGGCCTTGGCGTTTATCACAGCAACGGAAAACAAATTAAGACAGGATTTTGTAGAGACAGGGTGTTACCATAAAACCCGGAGTGTTCTGGAACCTACTATGTAGCCTTAAATTTACAGTCCTCCTGCCTCTACCTCCATCCTGCTGGGATCACAGTCATGTACCACTAAGCTGTTTTTTCATGTGCCTTCTTCTTCTTTTTCTTTTTCTTCTTCTTCTTCTTCTTCTTCTTCTTCTTCTTCTTCTTCTTCTTCTTATTATTATTATTATTATTATCATTATCATGGAGCAGATCATTTTATAAAGCACTCTGAAGTCCTGGGCTCTGCTTCTAATTTCATAATTTGAATGTGCCATATACTTATCATGTGAGCCTGGGCAGTTACTTATCCTTTCAGCTTCCATATCCCCATGAAGGAGGGTGTGGGAATAAATAGCACCTACCTCACAGAAAAGGCCTCAGGATTCAGTGAGATGGGTTTTGAAAAAAAAAAAAAAAAATCAGTGTCAGCACATGCTAAGTATCCACTAAGCAGAAAACAGTCACTATTTTATTTTGTTATTGCCTCCACAGCATTGCAAATAAACCCAAGTGCATACAATGCATTCACACAGAGTCTAGGTGTGAATTTGCAGAGTCCAGTGAAGGAGGGAGAACCTGAGGACTAACGTTTTTGTCATGGTTGTATAATTCAAGGGAACGGGTCTACCAGTATCTATTTCAGGCAAAGTAAGCAAAAGGCAGTTCCATGGGTGGAGTAATGGAAGACACTTGGAGTCAGAGTGACTTCAAATCATTCTGCTCATATTTAAGGTAGTAGCTGCCCCCTTTTCAATTGAAGGAATGTTTACGGATTTAAGATCTAAGGAAATTAGAGGTCCATAGGGCTTACAAGTTCCACCCTAAATGAAAATGTTCAAGGATCTCATTTTCTGAGAGGCATTTGTATTTTGTTGGGCATGCATCCCCTACGGATAGTAGAATCACCTCTTTTTAGGCCAGTTCCACCATGATTAGATGAAGCTTAGTCAGAGATTTTGTTTCACACCAGACAGAACTGAGAGAACAAAGGCTATTTGTTGAGGCCATGGGATGATGGCAGATTGTGTCTTCCAACCCACACACTGGGGACTAAAGTGTCACAACTTGTAACCCAAAAGTTACAGAAGGGTACAGATGATCAAGTGTGGGAACAGGGCATATTGTTGATGCCTGGTTTCTCATCATTTCTTCTTGTCGCCATATCTGAGTTCCAGGGAGTGGCTTCTAGTGCCTCCGTTCCCTAATTCCTGTTACTGGCTCCTTTCTCTGGTTCCTCTGAATTGCAAGGATGGGGAAGGACTTAGTCAAATCCCACAGATTCCAACCAGCTAAGGGAAATTCAGAGCCCACACCAACACCCACTTCTCTTTTTTTCTACCCTTACTTCTGTCCCAATTTTTGGAGAGGTTCACTTCTCTCAGCTCATGTATTCTTGACTGTTAGGAACTATAGTAGCAATACCCATGACAAACAATCAAACAAACACCTCAGGCACACCCTGCGTGAAATAAAGGTGAAGACTAGTGGAGACTTTGGGGAAACTGCTCTTGACACATACTTCCAGTAACAACTTCATCCAATCTTTGTCTCCAACTTTCAATCACCTGTCACTTATACCATCAAATTATGAATCTGTCAGTAGTTGGATACATTTATTAAGTCAGAGCCCTCAGGTCCCAGACATCTGTGTGTATATATGTGTGTGTGTATGTGTGCATTATGTATGTATGTATGTATCCATCTATCTACAGATAATGTCTCCCTGTAATTCTGAAACTCACTCTGTAGACCAGGCTGGCGTTGAACTCATAGAAGTCCTGCTGACCCTGCCTCCCAAGTGCTGGGACTAAAGGAGGGTACCACCAGGCATGGTGAGTCACCTCCTAATGATTCTCTCCACCAGCTGGTCTTCAACAATGCCTCTGAGAAAACACTTCATCTCCAAACCCTAATACTGAGGCTAGTGGAAGCTTGTGAGCTCCAGCTATCCTCCTGCATCAGCCTTCTGAGTGCAGGGATGACAAACATCCCCACCACGACTATCTACAAAGTTTCTGATTTCTTTTTGTTTTTTTGCACGAATACTTTATTTATGTGATTACAGTTATTTACTCTATTGCCTTTCAGTTATCTTTTTTTCTATCATACATAGATTTAGTTATAATTTCTGTATTGTAACATTCTTCTTTTTCCTTTTTATTTATGTATTTAATTAAATTTTTATTTTTTATATTAATTATAGGTTATTGACTTTGTATCCCAGCTGTAGCCCCTTCCCTCATTCCCTCCCAATCCCACCCTCCTGCCTTCATCTCCTCCCCTGCCCCTCTCTAAGTCCACTGATAGGGGAGGTCCTCCTCCCCTTCCATCTGACCCTAGATTATCAGGTCTCTTTAAGACTGGCTGCAATGTCCTCCTCTCTGGCTTAGCAAGGATGCTCCTCCCTCAGGGGCGGGGGGGGGGGGGGAGGAAGAATGTCAAAGAGCCAGCCACTGAGTTCATGTCAGAGACAAGTTAAAGTATATAAATTTAGGTTTCTTGGAAGCAGCTCTTGGTTGCTATGCAAGGGGGTAAGAGAGAAAGAAAAATATTAGGAACAAAATGTCCAGATTACATGATCAAGAGGAGGAGGGGAAGCCTCTTCCCTGGAAAGTTCAGAGTAGAAGGTTACCAGTAGAGAGTTGCCAGCCATGCAAAGCAGCAGGTAGGGACTTAAGAATTCTGGGAGAACCTGGAGCTACTTGTCCTGGGCCTGAAGCACACCCTGAAGCACAGAAAAGGAAACATTTATTTTTTCAATTTCATTCTTTTGCGTGTGTATGTGTGGTGCTAGGATCAAATCCAGGCTTATATGCATGGTCCTCTGCTGAGGTATGCTTCAGTCCTGGAGGTGTTTTAAAAAATGAACCAATAATTCAATTTTATAGCTCTGCTGTACCAGACTTGCTAATGACCACTTTACATACAGGTTTCTGTATAAGACAAAACAAAGCGACTGCCTACAGATTGGGAAAGAATCTTCACCAACCCTTTATCTTACAGAGGACTCATATCCAGTATATATAAAGAACTAAAGAAGCTGAAAAGCAACAAACCAAGTAATCCACTTAAAAAATGGGGAACAGAGCTAAACAGAGAACTCTCTGTAGAGGAATATCGAATGGCAGAAAAGCATTTAAAGAAATGCTCAACATCATTAGGGAAATGCAAATCAAAACAACCCTGAGATTTCACCTTAGACCCATCAGAATGGCCAAGATCAAAAACTCAAGTGACAACACATGCTGGAGAGGTTGTGGAGAAAGGGGAACACTCCTGCACTGCTGGTGGGAATGTAAACTTGTACAACCACTCTGGAAATCTATCTGGCGCTTTCTCAGACAACTAGGAATAGCGCTTCCTCAAGATCCAGCTATACCACCCCTAGGCATATATCCAAAAGAGGCTCAAGTACACAAAAAGGACATTTGCTCAACCATGTTTGTAGCAGCTTTATTTGTAATAGCCAGAAGTTGGAAACAGCCCAGATGCCCCTCAACTGAAGAATGGATGCAGAAATTGTGGTACATCTATACAATGGGGTATTACTCAGCAATGAAAAATAAGGAAATCATGAAATTTGCAGGTAAATGGTGGGACTTGGAAAGGATCATCCTCAGTGAGTTGTCCCAGAAGCAAAAAGACACATGGTATATACTCACTCATATAAACATACAACATAGGATAAACCCACTAAAATCGGTACATCTAAACAAACTAAGCAAAAGAGAGGACCCTAAATAAAATCTCCATCCTGAAAGGCAAAGAGGATGGATATCAGAAGAAGAAGAAAACAGGAAATAACCTAGGAACCTGCCACAGAGGGCCTCCTCTGCCCTGCAGACTACCAAAGCAGATGCTGAGCCTGATGGCCAACTGACGGGCAGAGTGAATGGAATTTTATGTAAGAAGTGGGAAATAGCAAGAGCTGGAGAGGACAGGAACTCCACAAGGCGAGCAACAGAACAAGAAAATTTGAATACAGAGAACTTCCCAGAGACTCATACTCCAACCAAGGACTATTCATGGAGATAACCTAGAACGCCTGCACAGATGTAGCCCATGGCAGTTCAGTGTCCAAGTGGGTTACATAGTGATGGGAAGAGGGACTGCCTCTGACATAAACTGATTGGCCTGCTCTTTGATCACCTCCCCCTGAGAGGGGAGCAGCCTTACCAGGCCACAGAAGATGACAATGCAGCCACTCCTGATGAGATCTGATAGACTAGGATCAGAAGGAAGGAGAGGAGGACCTCCCCTATTAGTGAACTTGGGGAGGAGCATGCATGCAGAAAGGGGAGGAAGAGTGGGACCGGGAGGGGAGAAGGGAGGGGCTTATGGGGGATACAAAATGAATAAAGTGTAATTAATAATAAAAAAAGAAAAAAAGACTGTGTTTTCTCTTTCTTTGGTTGTCTTACCAGTTTTCTCATAGGACTTCATGCAAAGAAGTCCTTCATTTGAACTGAGTGTCAAATTGTTTCCATTTGTTTAAAGAAGAGGACCACTTTTTGTACTGACTCAGACTTTGCCCTCCAGTACCCTCTGTTGTGTACTGTTGCATTCATCCTTCCCAACCACATGTCGTGTACTTTTTGTGCTTGGTACTACTAGGTAATGATGCTACTCAGATAAGCAAAATGTTGTCCCTGTCCACCAGGTGATGCCAGTTATGGAAGTGTACGTACAAGGGGCCAAGAGCATGATGGGAGTGGACCGGGGTGTTCGAGTCACAAAGAACATGAGCTAACTTAAGGGCACAGGCATTTGGGAAGATGGAGTTCCAGGCATGAAGGACAGGTTCTGTACAGTTCAGATAAAGCAAAATAAGATAGTATGTTATAACATAGAAGAGCGTACAGAAATGGGATACAGGAGGCTCCTGGGAGATGGAGGAGAAAGGGAGCCCCAGAGTGTGTATAAAAGTAGATGTTTAACCTTCAAGCAGCAGAAAGTTGGTAAAAAAATTTAAGCAGAGTAAGGGGCTAATGAAACTGGTTTTACAGCTAATGTGACAAGAAAAAAGGTAAATATACCATTAATATTTTATAGTCACTCCATGTTGAAATAATATTTTGCTTAAATCAGATTTTAAAAAATATCTTATTAGAATAATTTTACCTGTTGCTCTTTAAAGTGTTTCTACTGGAGAATTTTTAATAGGGCATGTGGGCCACAATTGTGTTTCTGTTAGCATTTGTTGGGCTAGGTCATTATTGTTGATAAAGAAGAGGGCCAAGGACAAAGCCGGAATGCTATGTTTCAAAATCAGCGCTAGGAGAATGGGCCATTAGAGGAGTCTGGGAAGGAGCAGCCAATTAGGAAAGAGGAAAATCCAGGGAGTGCAGTGTTCTGAACAGAAACTGATACAACTGTTCTTAAAAGGGAGTGTGGAAGAGACAGAGATGCTGTGGGAAGGCTGGCTTTAGCCAGAGCAGTTCTGTGGGGACCAAGGCAGGTGGCTTTGGAGCCATTGCTGGAACGAACACAAGAGAATTCTGAGCGGAGCCATAAAGTAAGTAGAGAAAATTCTTAGATTTTGTACTAACAAGACCAAGAAATATGGGGAGGTAACAGGAAAGGATTTACCATGAAGGGGAGCTTTATTAATTTTTCTGTAATTGCTGGTTTGGTGAGGAGATGAGATGTTCTACAGGTCCCACGTGACTCAGGGCACTTAGGATCAATTGAGTGAAATGCAGCATGTATCCAAGAAAAAAAAAATGTCAGGCTGAACTATGGGGTCAAACAGAATTGCTCCTCGTAATGACACTGACTTTCAGGGGTGTCAAAATACTCCTCTCCCTTTGTTCTTCTCCCCTTGTCTTTCTAGTTTCTTTCTAGTTGTTCTCCTTCTACTACTGGCAATGGTGAGTCAAGGGCAGTGTGAGCATAAGATGGCTTGACATTATTTATGTGCAATCGGGTTTTGTTTTTCCATGGGTTTCTGAAGTTCAGACATAGTTTCTTTCCCTCCAGGAGATGTGAGTGCTGGGAAGTACTGCCATATTCACAAAGACAGCCAGAAGTGTCACATGATTCCTCATCCATCACCCCCTCTCTCTCAAATCCCAGCCCTAGGCAAGATATCCTATATCCATGTATTTATCTATTATTGGGATGACTGTCTTCTTTAGACATGATGCCTATCCCAGTGGGCAACTGCATTTATATGTCTTTTCTTGAGTAGTTTGCGAATATAACTTAAAAGGTAAGTAGCAAGGTGCAATGGTTTTGTTGTATCCTATATATAAAAAGAATCATCTTTTCTTTTGTTCTGGATTTTTTTTTTTTTTAGTGAGTTTACACCATGGCTGAGTCAATAACTGAAGTGTCCAACAGTATGGAAGTTTTGGAAACCGCAGAAGAGGGTAAGTCACCCAATGAAACCTTAGTGACTAGAACTAGATTTACTGTGTACCACCATCTGGAAGAAGAACCAGTCTTGTCAGAAATGGAATCATTACAGGGGGATAAGGGAAAAGAGGTTTCAAGGGAGGGATGAGAAAGAAAAAAACAACAACAACAAAAACAAAAAACAAAAAAAAAAAAACCCAGAATGGAATACATGTGACAAGAAAACAAAATGGAGGCCTAGGCCTAGGAAGTGGACCAGCAGGAGAGGATGATGGGATGGAGGAGGTGGGGCATTGGAGGGGTAGAGCAGAATGACCAGAACTGAAAGACAAGGTCATTGATTCCATTAAGGTCTCAAAGCAGATAGCAATTCAGATTCAGCCAAGGGAGGGTTCTGTAATGAGGAATAAAGGGAATAGAAACAAAAGAGACCATCACAGGCCTCTAAGTTGAGAATGAAAGGACTTGTATCCTCACCGTATCGTGTAATGTTTATGCATATGCGAGTGTGAGTGCAGAAAGGCGACCATGATTGGGGCGTGGTGTTGAAGAATGGAGGTGGCCAGCAGAACCTGGCAACCACAGGGCTGAGAGTGGAAGGAGGCAGGGACAATAGGATGGGGAGATAAAATGGGAGGAGAATCAAGAAGGAAAAAAAAGTTATTTGAAAACGTCATAATGAAATCTAATACACTGAAGGCTAATTAAAAATAAAACTATTAAATTAAAATAAATTTCATGTACAAACTTTCCTCAAATGTGAAGTCATCGGCTAAGTTATGGTATCATCTGAGAGATAGATGAACCTGAGTGGAATGATAGAAATTGGGAGATAAATTACAAACACTGATTATGATTTCCTTTTTAAATTATTGGTGTGTGTTAATTATACAAAATAATGGGTTTCATTGTGAAGTTTTTATATATGCATGTAACTTAACTTTAATCCGCTCATGCCCTTCACCATTTTTTTTCCAAAAGCACATTCAGAAAAGGAAGATGAGACACAAAGTGAGAATTGATTTTTGAAGACAGATTTAGATTTAATAGTTAATTGGGTTGGTCTTTTCATTTGTTTGCTGGGTTTTTTTTTTTCAGTCATATATGGCTCAAAAGACTGTCTATCAAGACAGAGGGTAGAACCACCTCCTGGCTTCGTGGAGGCCTGAGTTCACTGAATGTGTGAGGTACAGGATACAGAAATTGCCCACGGAGCCTCGAGGGCTCTTGATCTCTGGTTAGCAGGGTCTCAGAGAGGTATTAACCATGTCACAATATTTAAGAAATGGATGTCTGGGTGAATGAGTGGATGAATGAATGATTGAGTGAGTGAAATGACTCATCAAAGCAGACATAATGACGTCATCAAATGACTAAGGCTGATGCCCACAGAAGAGAGCAGTGATGCAGTAATCTTGTCAAAGGGTGGAGGGAGGGAAATGGTTTTGGTTTGTTCTCTAGAATTTTCAAAAGAGCAAATTATTTATTTATTTATTTATTTTTCTCGCGGACCAGAGAATAAAATGGTCATTTGGAGATGGAAGGAAAGAATCATTAGAAGTGTCTTTCTGTGTGTTTGCTAAGTAGCAAAGCAAGAGAACAAGGTCATCATAGTTGATTATACATTTTTTTAAATGTTTATTTATTATTTATACAGTGTTTTGCCTCTATGTGTGTCTGCACACCAGAAGAGGGCACGAGATTGTTGGGAGTCACCATGTGGTTGCTGGGAATTGAACTCAGGACCTCTGAAAAAGCAGCCAGTGCTCTTAACCCCTGAGCCATCTCTCCAGCCCCTTGATTATACATTTTAAAGCTAAGTTCCACCAGACAGGAATGGACTGCTCATGCGCATGATGAATGAGCAAGCACAGGAAGCCCTGGTTTCAATTGGGATTTCTTCTGAAGGCTGTTTCTTGACACATAGCACGTTCACTGGGGTCTTCATTGTGTAATAATGTTGAAAGTTGCTTGCCATTTGGAAATTGGTTTGGACACAGAAATCAATGGCTTTGCTTTTTTATTTTTTAATTTTTTCTCTATCATTCAGTGTTTTTTTTAAATTTTTATTTTATTTATTTATTTTTTAATTAAATTTTTATTTTTTACATGAATTACATTGTCTTTATTTTGCATACTAGCTGTAGGCCCCTTCCTCCTTCCCTCTCAATCCCACCTTCCCTCTCTCACCCTCCCTCCCTCATCTCTTCCCATGACCCTCTCCAAATCCACTGATAGGAGAGGTCCACCTCCCCTTCCATCGGACCCTAGCTTATCAGGTCTCATCAGGACTGCACGCAATGTCCTCCTCTGTGTTAGTGAAAGCCAGATAGCTGTCAGCTGTCAGTACTGTGTTTACTGGCTACAACAGCGACACCTTGTGGTCATGTGAGTTAGCAGCATATAGATGACATAAATATTGCTGGGTATAAAGATAGGTTTTTACTAACTACCCTTTGCATTTTTAGTGGCTTTTGAAAACCACCGTTTTGTGTCTCATATTCTAGAAATTTAAAGACAACACTTACAAAAAGAAAACTTGAAAGACATATCAAGAAAACTTGAAACCCAAATATCTGGCAAACATCTGATTGTATTAGGATTTCAAGAGTGCGAGTCTACCAACTGGATATTCTCTAAGGTGGTGCCCTGCTTCTAAGCCACTGCTCAGGATCAGTGAGCATCTAACACACCATGTTTGCTGGTTTGGTGTCGTTGTGTTGTCTCAAATCCCTGCTACCTAAACTATGCAAGCCCCATAATCACAGCAGCTAGCACCCAAGGGTACAATGGACACATTCCTTATCCACTAGCTCCGCTAATGGAAAGAGATTTGCATTATTTAAAGCATTTTGGATCCTTCTGGGAAAAGAATGAAAAATTTGTGAAAAACTGAAATCGGTGTATACTGAAATGTTAATACACAAGTTAATTAATACAAGTTAATACACGAGTTAATTTTTTGTTAATTTAGGAGGATCAAATGTGTGTATGATTTTGTCTGCTTGGGTCATGACTGTGTTTGGCAAATTTGGTTTCATAGCCTTAACAATTTATTAGTATTTTTACTCAGCCATCCCCTGTTTTTTGGTTGTGTTATAAACAGAGCAACCAGCTGTTGATGCTTCTCTCTTGTCTTTGCTGGTTTGTAAGAAGCAGTTTTCCAACTCTGAAATCTTTAGCTTTTGTCTGCTGCCTCCCATTCTGAGATTTTGAAGCAAAGGGGGCAGTAGGCCCTGTAAGCATGGTGAATGCTCATGAAATCAATCCCATTCCTCCTATTTTGAAAGCAGATTCAGTGCCTCTAATGGCCGAAATGTCGTAGGTTCTTTCCTGCTTGGCCCAACTCTACTCTAAGGGCAGGCATTTGTGATTGGTATGTTGGAAATGGCTCAGACTGGCTCAGACTGGCTGAAACTGGCTCAAGCTGGTTTCAGAGACTGATTCAAAATGCCTAGAGTGGGAGTGTTTCCACTGTACCCAATAGATAAAGAGTGCAGATCAGGACATTTCTCCAAAAAAAAAAAAAAAAAAAAAAAAAAAAAAGGCTAGCTGTGAAGCATTTTCTAGCCTCCAAACTGCAATTATTATAATAGCAATTCAAACTGTACATGAAAATTTTCATGCTATAATCCCAGCCCTCATGGTGTAGAGGCAGAAGGATCATGGGTGTGAAGCTAGCCTCGTCTATGAAGTGAGACCCTGCCTTTTTTTTTACCCTACACTTTCCTAGATATTTTTTGTTTTTGTTTTTGACAGGGTTTCTTTTAGACAGGGTTTCTCTGTGTAGCCTTGACTGTTGTCTACCCACTTTATAGACAAGGCTAGCCTGTAACTCACAGGGATCTGCCTGCCTCTTTCTCCCTGAGTGCAGGGATTATAAGCAAGCACTACTGCGCCTGGTTCTCTTTCCTAGATTTGACTCAGTGGCAGGTTCTCTTATTATCTCCCCCTGGAGGGTGCAGCCTTGCCAGGCCACAGAGGAAGACAAAGCAGCCACTCCTTAAGAGACCTGATAGGCTAGGGTCAAATAGAAGGAGAAGACCTTCCCTAGCAGTGGACTAGGGGAGGGGCATAGGAGAAGAGGGAGGGAGGGTGGAATTGGGAGGGGATGGGGGAGGGGGCTACAGCTGGGATACAAAGTGAATAAACTGTGATAAATAATAAATATTTTTTTAAAAAATGAGAGAAAAAGAAACTGAAAAATTAAAAAATTAAAAAAGAAAGCCAAGCCTGGGGTGGTGTATATACCTGTACTTTTGGTCTGAAGGCAGGTGGATCAACAGTTTAAGGCCAGCCAGGGCCACATATTGAAACCCTGAAAAAAATCACTTCACAGTTTAATAGATTGAAAGCTAGAAGATAAAAAGATTTGTGGTGAAGACCTAGAATACTATCACTTGGAAGTGGGGCAGGAGGATGAAGAGTTTGAAGCTAGCCTCATTCACATAGTCAAAGCCTTTTTCTTTTTCCTTTTTTAATATAGCACTCACAACTTTGATTTGAGAAACTAGAAATTTAGCAGAGTGTGGTAGACAACTCCTTTAATCTGAGCACTGAGGAGACAGAGACAGGCAGATCTCTGTGAGTTCAAGGACTGCCTGGTCTACAGAGTGAGTTTTAGGACAGCCAAAGCTACACAGAGAAACTCTGCCTCAAAAAAAAAAAAAACAAAAAGAAACAAACAAAAAAGAAACTTAAATAAGAACACCTAACTTTGGTGGTGGCACAGGCCAGCAATGCCAGCATTCAGGGTATGTAGACAGAAGAATTTTGGCCAACCTGGACTACAGTTTGAGACCTTGGTGTTAAAACTCCCACAATTTCCAAGATTTATAAATTAAGAGTCTAAAAGTTAAGGTGTAGCCTGCAAATGGTGGCTTTCAATGCATCACTAGAGTGTAGTCAAGCCTGGGGTGATGGCATTGGCCTACAATACCAAACGACAGATTCAGAGGGAAAAAGATCAAGAGCTTAAGGATAACCTGGGCTATAGAATTGTTATGCCCAGATTTTAAGGTCCCCAGAGCCAGACCATGTATGCTTGAGCTCGGTCTCTCCATCATCACCAACACAGTGAATCAGAGAGGAGAGCCCTGAGCAGCTACATGGCAGGGTTTTTATTTGGGGTTTGAGCAAGAACCCGGAATTCCCAGCTTAGCAGATACACAATTGGATGCTATTTAGCAAGGGCAAGCTTGTTACAAAGTGATTGGCTAACCAACATAACCAACATTGAGTGAGCTATCTACAGACCTCAGGAATGTTAGGTCAGTGGGCTGCCCAGCACAGATGCCCCACCCTGAGAATAAGATACCTTTACATTCTTGTGGTTCTTCCAGGTTATTCCTTGGGTAGGGCATTTTATGGTTTTCTTTTTACTGGAGTTGGTGACCTATGGCTTAATTCCTGGGACTGATAAAATTTGGGGGAGGTGATCAGGTCTGTTCTTTTCATTCCCTGCTTTTAACAGGATGCAATTTATAATCTTTGAGATGGGTCCAAGGGCTGGTACTGAGACTTTTTTTGTTTGTTTGTTTAATGCTAGGAATAATCGTCCAAGGGGCACAAAGTATGACTAGAAGAGACAGAACAAAGGACCAATTTTCTGGTATGTCAATTGACATTATAGAAATCTGTTCATGAGTGGTTTACATAAAAGCACAAAGTATGACTAGAAGAGACAGAACAAAGGACCAATTTTCTGGTATGTCAATTGACATTATAGAAATCTGTTCATGAGTGGTTTACATAAAAGCAACATTCCCCTCTAAGGGCTGCACACAGCCTGCCCTGCTGTAAAAACAAACAAACAAACAAACAAACAAACAAACAAAAACAAACCCAAGCTCCTTCTGTTTTGCAGCACTACTTCTGCCAGGCAATCAACATTCTTTTCTAAATGGGTGATTGTATTCTCAAGGCATTGATTATCTTCATCAATATTTACCTTTAAGCTGTTGTAATTCTGGCTTTGTACATCCAGTGCTGCAATACCAGTTACTGCTCTAGCTAAGCAGGTCTCCAAGGTAATAGCTAATGTCAGGGAGTCACTTTTGAGTTAGCATTTCAGCCTGTTAGGTAGGATAAAGGCCGATGAATCTCTCTTCTGTAATTTCTTCAGGCTGACATTGGGGCAGAGATATTGGGGACTCAGGAAAGCTGAAAGACCAGTCAAAACCTAGGCAATGAGGCATCACCTAGTTAGCGATCCAGTTAAAGAGACATGGAGCCATCACATTGGCTGGACTGGTTTACTTCAAATTTCAGCAAGTCCAGATTTCAGATTGCAGTCCATAGTTGATCCTTGAATAGAGTCTGGCAGCCAGGTGAAAATCAGCTGAGACAAATTTAGGTTAGAGACAGAAGTTAAAATTTGTCTAGTAAATGGGGGAAGTGAGGGATCTCAAGACTAAGGCAAAAACTCATCTGGGGTCCATTTGAGCTATTGAAGATCCAGGTCTTCTGACCTTTTTGATTTCCTGAAACTCATATGAATTTTAGTTTACTTTAGAAAAAGCAGGTAACAGATAGCAGGTGTCTGTTAGACAGCAGGAGTAGATTCATGCCATTAAGACCTAGTAAGAGCTATGGCTTTGGGGTCAGAGGTATACATATTAAACAGATATGATTTTAGCATAATTAGAAGCACCTTTACGTCTATCTCCAGAAGTCAAACAAAGGGAAATGAAAATCTCAAGCTTGTGACTTGATAATAAGCAGTCAGTGCTCTATAAGCTTATCAGAACTTTACCTACTGATCAATGTCATAACTCTGAACATTTGAAATTACATAACAGCATAAGTACAATAGCATAGAGGGGGGAGAAACCTGAAATACCTCCCATTTTTAATATGCATTAACTTACTTCCTTATATCATTACAACTTGCATTCACATACCTTAAAACACCTACTTAGACCCTCCAATCTTCCTTGCATTTATCAACCTTGAAAAATCTTAGAGCCTTAATTTTTTTAGATCCTCATAACTTAGACTTTCATATCCTCAGACCTTACATAAACTTTACATCTTTCTATCCAGTTATTTACTGTAAGACATGGGCAATTAACATGAAACCTGTGAGCAAGGCAAACCTGTTTTCCTTTCTAAATAAGAGATCTAGTACTTAGTAGTTCTAACTAGCTAATGAATTGATCAATGAACTAACAGTAGATATAATTGTCTGCTCTTTAGCTGCAAAGCTCCCATTATCTTAGCTTAACCATCAATGTGATCAGAGACCTGAGATGTATAGATTATTAGCTAAATAAATGTACCAATCTATATACCAATCAAAATGACAGAGATAGTCATTTCTATCACTATCAGTCCATTACCTAGGCAGTTGTCCTTGGCTCCTTTGGTCTCATGGTATCATCGGCAGAGGTAGTCTGGGCCTTAGGGACAAATGATAAGGGACTGTTTCTGTGGAAAAAGAACATGAGACACTGGTATCACCTCACCTTCAGCAATGTGAAACAGTGAATCTACAGGTGTTCATAGTTTTGTCCACATTTTAGGCTGCGCCCTAGTGGTAGGCCAGTTGGGGCAGTCTTGCCCAGTGGTCAGCATACCACAATCCAGAGTTGAAGCCATCTGTCATTGTGCCCAAATCTTCTCAGAGACATTGGAGAGCTACTAGGAGGATATTGGGACTCTGTTTGTCAGAATACTCTTACATGTTAAAATTCCATTTCCACAGATCTCTGACAAGCTTGAGGGTTAGCATATGAGTTACTCTTTGCCTATCTTTAGTTATTTGCTTTAAACTTCATCCTGTAAAACAGAATGTTATAATTTCTAATTCTGGCATATTCCTTCAATAAGTATTTTAGGACCATATCTATTTCAAGTAGATCTACATAGGCAAACTTTGTAGTTATCTACATAGGCAAACTTTGTAGTTACCTATCCTAGGCTTAACCTTGAAAACATAAACAAGAGACTAGGTAAAGCTCAACCAATTGCAGTCATTAGCATAATTTTAAATATGTTTCATAAATAAGCAAAACTTTTAATCAGATACAGTTCATAGAGGGTCTGGCAAATCTTGCCGATCCTACCATATTGCATTAAGACTAAATAGTAAAAAGCTTAAAAGATAGAAGTTTCACTGAGCACTAAACAGGGAACTGAACACAGCTGGCATCCCTCAACAAATATGGTGGTAAACCCATTGCTCTACCCTCTTTATCCCTGACCCAAAGTGGCAACTAGCCATGTGTTGTTACAGGTTGTGGCTGGCAATTTAGAGCATAGCCATCAGATGTCACTGATGGTATTGCTGCCTCCTACAGTATAGCACTGTGGAGCATTTACAGCTTCCTGTAACCAAGTTCTAACATTGTAACCAAATAAGTTTTAGGACCAACTATATAATAAAACAGCACAGAACACTTTTAAAACTGTACTTGAACTCTTCTGGCCATACCAAAACTATTGGCGAGAAGGAAACAGCATTAATCTACTTTTTTGAAGAAACTGGCAAAAATGCAGGCACACCTCAAATCAGCCTGTTAATCTGAATAGACATTCATAATCCAGGGTTGAATCACACAGACAGCATGCCACAAAAACACAAAACACTATATATATATATATATATATATATATATATATATATATATTCCATAGCCTTAAACACATTTTTAAAAGAAACCTGTTTTTAAATATCAAAATAAAGAATCATTTTTAGGAGTGAAGTTACAAAGCATTACCATAATTTTAAAAGTCAACACTAAATTTTACCAGTGTAAAGAATTCAATCTCTAAAACCATACCAATTTAAAATGAAACTTGTCTTCTTAGTCTAAAAGGATAGGATGATAAACAGAATTTATTATGTCTAAGAGGTTTTGTAAGTTCTTTTACCCTTGGCCACACCATGTGGCAATTTCAAGATGGTGGAGTCAAATCACATGGCAGGCCACATGTTTGCTATTTAAAAACATCTGTGTTTCAAACACATATGCACACATATATGTTCTACACAAGAGTTTGAATTTAAACTTTAAACATACCCAATAACTCTTAATCTATAACCAAGACATAGAGAGCACATTAACTATTTAATATCAGTCAGAAATAAACATGTAATGTCCATGCATACATTTAAAACAGACAAAACTTTCCTTACTTTCTCTAGCTATAATTTCAAGCACTTTGTTACTTGATAGCAGTGTGGCCAGGGGTGCTACATGCTGCAGCTGTCCCGTGGTATGTCTCTTTGCCTTTGCCCTCTCATGCTGACCCTAGGAAGAGAAGCGACCACCACTACCACCATTCTTCCACCCAAAGGCAAGCATGTACACCTATGGCCATTGTTGTCAACCTGCTTTCCCTCCCAGTAGGCTCTTTTCCACCCACAGCTAAAGGCTAGAGGAGCAGATCATGTGGACCATGGCTTGAGCCACCCTGCCAGGGACCTGTGGCTTGTGCATGAGTTGCCAAGACCCACATTTCTGTTGGCCTAGAACTAAACTCAAGTTTTACCCATGGTTAAATCAATTCAAGAAGATCCACCTTAAAACAGTGACAAGGGGGAGAAAGACCTCCCCTATCAGTGGCCTTGGGGAAGTGCATGGGAGGAGATGAGGAAGGGAGGGTGGGATTGGGAGGGAATGAGGGAGGGGGCTACAGCTGGCATACAAAGTGAATAAACTTCAATTAATAAAAAAATAAATAAATAAAACGGCAAGGGCTGGAGAGATAGCTCAGTGGTTAAGAGCACTGTCTGCTCTTCCAAAGGACCTGGGTTCAATTTCCAGCACCCATATGGCAGCTCACAACTGCCCATTTCCAAGAGATCGGACACATTCATACTAATGCACATAAAATAAAATTAAATAATTAAAAATAAACACGACAAGGACAAGGACATGGACATTCATAAAAAGACACAAAAGTTCCTGGGGAAAACTGGTTGACCAGAGAATTGCAGCAGTACTCTTTGCTGGATCCAGAACCAAAGAACCAATTTGAGAGCTTCCAGGCTCTCCCCAAAACCAAAACCAATGAGAACCGAGGTTCTCCCAAAGAGCTGGCAAGAACATCTTCTGCACCTCGAGCTGGGGGATTTAATGTGAGTCTGCCAATCCTGAGGGCCAGTTCCAACTACTTTTGCCAAAGGAAACCAAAACCAAAAAAACTAGACACCAGAAACAAGAACACAGACACAAAGAAACACAAAACATAAACCAATATCTCTGAGACACAGACAGACACGGACTGCTCACTTACTAGCCAGTGTTGAGCAACACATGCCAAAGGTCCTATGGAATCTTGGGGATCTGGATGAGCCCCCAAAAGTTATGCCCAGATCTTAAGGTCCCCAAAGACCACCAGGAGCCAGACCATGTATACAAGAGCAAAGAGTTTTACTCGGGCTTAAGCCTGGTCTCTCCATTGTCACCAACACAGTGGATCAGAGAGGAGAGCGGCTACATGGCAGGGTTTTTATTTGGGGTTTGAGCAAGAACCCGGAATTCCCAGCTTAGCAGTTATAGGATTGGATGATATTCAGCAAGGAAAACTTTTTACAGAGTGATTGGCTAACTAACGTACCAACATTGAGTGAGCTATCTATAGACCTCAGGTATGTTAGGTCAGTGGGCTGCCCAGCACAGATGCCCCACCCTGAGATAAGATACCTTCCCATTCTTGTGGTTCTTCCAGGTTATTCCTTGGGTAGGGCATTTTATGGTTTTCTTTTTACTGGAGTTGGTGACCTATGGCTTAATTCCTGGGACTGATGACTTTTGGGGTCAGGCCTGGTCCTTTCAGAGTAATTCTGTGTTTTGTTTTTTTTTCACCACAAATCCCCCCATTAAAGAAATTAAAAGTAAACGATAAGGACATGCCTGAGCACGTTATACTGACACCCTAGTTGTGGACTTACGAGTATCCCTAATTTGAGGGCAGCCTAGGCTACAGAGTGACACCATGTTGTTTTTAATGCCCACAGTATCCTAGACTTAAACATTTAAAAGGTTAAAAGAGATGGTGAAGCCTGAGGTGGTGGCACAGGCCTACAATACCAGCCCCAAAAGTGTGGCAGCCAGAGGATGGAGTTTAAGGACAGCCCAGGCTACATAGAGAAGTATTATTTTAGAAAAAAAAAAAAAACATACGAATTCCCTACATTTAAAAAAAGGTTAAATAAGAAGGTCAAGCCTTAGGAGGTGGCAAAGGCCCTTTAATAGCAACACATGTGGTGTGGAGGAAGGAGGATCAAGGCTACATCTTGAGACCTTTTGAAAAAGGCTCACAATTTCAATCTTAAAAAAATAGAGGATAGCAGGGCACAGTGGCACATGCTGGTAGTTCCAGCACTTGGGGAGGCAGAGGCAGGTGGATCTCTATGAGTTTGCAGACCAGGCCTGCAAAGTGGGTCCAGGATAGCCAAGGCTACACAAAAAACCCTGTCTCAGAAAAAAAAGGGCAATGCCTGTGTTGGTGGCACAGGCACCAACTGTGCAGGGTGATAAGTATGGATCTATTTGCATTTTTCTACATGCAGATATCCAGTTAGACCAGCAGCATTTGTTGAAGATGCTATCTTTTTTCCATTGTATGGTTTGGGTTTCTTTGTAAAAAATTCAAGTATCTGTAGGTGTGTGGGTTTATTTCTGCTCAAGTATATAACAAGGACATTTGCTCAAGCATGTTCATAGCAGCTTTAATCGTAATAGCCAGAATCTGGAAACAACCCAGATTCCCCTCAACTGAGGAATGGATACAGAAATTGTGGTACATTTACACAATGGAATACTACACAGCTATTAAAAACAAGGAAATCATGAAATTTGCAGGCAAATGGTGGGAACTAGAAAAGATCATCCTGAGTGAGGTAACCCAGAAGCAGAAAGACACATATGTTTTATACTCACTTATAAGTGGATATTAAACATATAATGTAGGATAAACATACTAAAATCTGTACAACTAAAGAAGCTAAGCAAGAAGGAGGACCCTGGGCAAGATGATCAATCCTTATTCAGAAAGGCAAAAAGGATGGGCATCAGAAGAGGTAGAAAACAGTGAATAGTACAGGAGCCTACCACAGAGGGCCTCTGAAAGACTCTACCCATCAGGGTATCAAAGCGGATGCTGAGACTCATAACCAAACTTTGGATAGATTGCAGCGAATCTTATGAAAGAAGGGAGAGACAGAAAGACCTGAAGGGGACAGGAGCTCCAGAAGGAGAACAACAGAACCAAAAACATCTGGGCCCAAGGGTCTTTTTTGAGGCTGATACTCCAACCAAGGACCATGCATAGAGATAACCTAGAACCCCTGCACAGATGTAGTCCATGGCAGTTCAGTCTCCAAGAGGGGCTCTCTAGTAAGGGGAACAGGTGCTGTCTCTGACATGAACTCAGTGGCTGGTTCTTTGATCACCTCCTCCTGATGGGGAAGCAACCCTACCAGGCCGCAGAGGAAGACAATGCAGCCAGTCCTGATGAGACCTGATAGGCTAGGGTCAGATGGAAGGGGAGGAGTGTTAGGACTGTATAGCAAAGTTACATGACAGGTTCACAAATCACATCACAGGACTGGTTCCACGTGGGAGGTTTATTAAGGGAAGGGGTAAGGGGTCACAGAGACTGTCTCTGGGTAGGGAGAGGGAGAGGGAGAGGGAGAGGGAGAGGGAGAGGGAGAGGGAGAGGGAGAGGGAGAGGGAGAGGGAGAGGGAGAGGGAGAGGGAGAGGGAGAGGGAGAGGGAGAGGGAGAGGGGAGAGGGAGAGGGAGAGGGAGAGGGAGAGGGAGAGGGAGAGGGAGAGGGAGAGGGAGAGGGAGAGGGAGAGGGAGAGAGAGAGAGAGAGAGAGAGAGAGAGAGAGAGAGAGAGAGAGGAGGTGTGATTTCTCTTATAAGGTGACCCAGAGCAAGTGCAGGTGGTTTCAAGTGATCCGAGGTTGGTCCATAGGTGGCCTCACAAATGCCTGATATGCAGTTTGTCAGGTCCCTCTACTGGCTGTAGAGATACCTGCTTATGGATCCCAACAAGGAGGACCTCCTGTATCAGTGGACTTGGGGAGGGGAATGGGAGGGGAAGAGGGAGAGAAAATGGGATTGGGAGGGGACAAGAGAGGGGAGATACAGCTGGGATACAAAGTGAATAAACTATAATTAAGAAAAATAGATAAATTAAGAAAAAAAATTTGAGGTTTATTTTTTAACCTCTAGATTTCCCTCGATTTACAAAATTAAAACATTAAAAGGCAAAGCCAGGCCTGCGTGGTGGCACTGGCCTCCAATACCAACACTAGGGCAGTGAAGACAGAAAGATGGAGAGGTTTTTGGCTAGCTTGAGCTGCAGGAGTTTGTTTGGTTTTATCTCCTACAATTCTAGATTTAAATAATTAAAATATTAAAAATTATTAAATTGTGAAAAATTTTAAAATAAAAAAAATATTTCAAATGAAGGGCAAATCTAGGGTGGTAGCACAAGCTTGCTATACCAGCCATTTGGCTGCACAGACAGGAGCCTCTGTTTGAGGCCACCCTGGGTAACACAGTAAAAACCTGGTTTTCCCCCCTCATCATTTCCTAGATTTCAGCAATTAAAAGAATAAAGATAAGGCCACATTTGGTGTGAGTAGCACAAAGCCTGAAATAGCAGCACTGGGGAGCCTGAGGCAGGTGAATCATTATTTTAAGTACAGCTGGTTTATAGTGACATCCTGAGCCTTCCCTCCAACAAGCCCAAATAAAATGAAATAGAAAAAAAAAAAGAGAGAGAGATACAAAGATGAAGGTCAAAAAATAAAATGCAGATGAGCTTTCTCAGTCATTGAAATTTCCAGTCCTGAATTGAGGCTGCCTTAAGACCCCAAGCTGTGATCTGGGTTGTTACTTTCCACTGCAATTCAGACGCCTGCTTACTGAATTTCTTTTTTTTTTCCATAATTTTATTTTTCTCATTAGTTACATTTTGTTAATTCTGTATCCCAGCTGTATCCCTCATTCCCTCCCCAATCCCACCCTCCCTCCCTCCCTCCTCTCCTCCCTGCCCCTTTCCAAGTCCACTAGTAGGGGAGGACCTCCTCCCCTTTCATATGACTCTGTTTTGTCAGGTATTTTCAAGACTGGCTGCAAAGTCCTCCTCTGTGGCCTAACAGTATTGCTCCTCCCTTGGGAGGTGGGGAGGTCAAAGAGCCAGTCATTGAGTTCCTGTTAGTAATAGTCCTTGTTCCCCTTACTATGGGAAACCAATTGATTACTGAGCTATCACGGGTCACATCCGAGCAGAGGTTCTAGGTTTTATCCTCTCATGGACTTTGGTTGAGTGTCCATCTCAGAAGAGACCCTGTGCACCTGCTTACTGCTTTCTTTCTTTCTTTCTTTCTTTCTTTCTTTCTTTCTTTCTTTCTTTCTTTCTTTCTTTCTTTCTTTCTTTTTCTTTCTTTCTTTCTTTCTCTCGTTCTTTCTCTCTCTCTCTCTCGCCTTCTTTTTCTTTCCTTTTTTTCTTTTTCTTTTTCTTATCTTTATTTCTTTATTTTTCCAGACAGGGTTTCACTTTGTAGCCCTGGCTATCCTAGAACTCACTCTGTAGACCAGGCTGGCATCTAACTCACAGAGATCTGCCTGCCTCTACCTCTCTGAGTGTTAGAATTACAGGTGTGTGCCAACACCATTTGATGCTTACTGAGTTTCCAAGGGTGCCACAAAAAAATGAATAGTGCTATGAGTAACAGAGGCAAAATCTGCAAGACACCTGGGATCACAGTTCTCTTCCTGCCATAGGGCTGTGTCTCCCCTCCCTTAACCTCTTCCACTACAGGGCCTCACATCCATTTCTCACTTCCAGGAAAGAAGAAATCTAAGTTTAAAGCCTTTAAGCTGTTTTTTGGCAAGAAGAAAAAGAAAGAGACAGAAGATGTTCCAGAAGGGAAACTTCTAAAGCCAGGATTTTCCACCAGCACTGTTAGTGTGTCTTCTCTGAAGCCAGTTCTGGAAACAGAAACGGAGAACAAGTAAGTCCAGATGGCGTCAAGGGCTGGGGATCCAGCTGGATCCAAAACAGGCACAAGCAGGTAGAACAGACTCCAGGCTTACTCTTCATGAGGACTTTGTGGTCCATTTCATAAAGTTGGGATGACCCAAGTCATGCACAGGTTTGGTCTTTTGGCCTAGTTTGCTTGCCTTACCCTTAAGTTGCAGATCTGGACAATAGGATCCAGATCTTATAGTAAGGAATAAAATCTCAGGATGCTGAGCAGTTTAGCATAAAAGAGCTTAAGCATAAAATCTTTTGTTACTGTAAAAGCACACACACAAACTAGCAAGCTCAATCCATTTTTCATCCCCCTCAGGACAGTGGGTGGTCA
Source organism: Meriones unguiculatus (assembly GCF_030254825.1). Classification (NCBI taxonomy): domain Eukaryota; kingdom Metazoa; phylum Chordata; class Mammalia; order Rodentia; family Muridae; genus Meriones; species Meriones unguiculatus. The sequence goes on along the minus strand of NC_083369.1, from coordinate 76,021,600 downwards.
AAGGGATATGGGGAGGATTCTTTGGCAGCCACTCAATCACACCCATTCACATTCTTACATGTGGTGCTTCAATTTAAACTTCACATTTCTCTTTCATTGGGATATCCTGTACCTGCAGCTGTCCCTGGATCAATCAAATCCTTCTATGGTACACCCTTTAGGCCATTTCTCATGACATTAAACTGCAGATATCTAAAGGTGCCACAGAGTTCATTACTGCTCCTAGCCACCCTCTGAGTTTCTGCCATGCTGCAATTCCAGCAATATTCCACCAAATACTTCCTGTGGCATGAAATATGTATATGGTTCTTTAGTGAGTATACCTACCATGAGTACTTTCAGATAGCCTTGCCAAGGGGAAGGGTGTTGGATAAAAGGGCTTATTTCATACCTTACAAGCAATGCCATTGTAGAACATTGTCTCAGAGTTCAAAGCAAGACTATAACCAGGCTGTCTAACACCAGAGGGGTGGGTAATGAGGAGCTGTCTGCTTTACCTTGCATTGTTTCTGCATGGTAATGGCCATTTCTACAAAAAGTTTAACTTCTTACTCCAAAATGGTCCATTATCTCTGCTGTATTTGCCACACTAAGAAATGTTGAGAGAGACAAAAAAGGGGCAAGGAGAGAGAAATATTTTTGAAAAGAGCATAAATTAAATAGAGTATAATTTAAGAACCTGAAGATCACAGGCTTTGTCCCTTGCTTAATGTTCTAGGACAAAAACCTTCAAGAATGTCACTTAGGAAGAGAGTTCAGGGTTTTTAATCCATCTAAACAGTCAGTCATAAAGCTTACAGCCAGCTGGTTGTGGTGGCATAAGCCTGCAATGCTAGCACACAAGAGCCAGAGGCAGGGTGATCTTCACATGTTTGAGGCCAGTTTGTTCTACACAAAAAGTTCCAGGCATAAAACCCTGTTTCATCCAACAGACAAAAACAAAAACAAATGAACAAACAAACAAACAAAAAAACTAAACATTTTAACATAGTATAACCCAAAGATATACTAGTTTAATATTTCCATGTTGAGGTATGATAGTAGGAAAATACTTGTCTTTCCTATAATTGAGCCATTATGTTTCTGTAAGAATAAAAATTAAAAAAAAAACACTGTAGGTATAACAAAAACACTGCAGTTCTTATCTATGCTAGTCTTGAATCTGAGCAGAGGTGTTTCAGTGTTCACTGGCACTGTGTGGCATGCAGACTGCAGAGTGCATGTGTTCCATGTTCAGAACTAAGACTGTAGTGAAAGCTCACAATGCCACATGGATTCGCACTACCAGAAACACCCCATATTTATTATGCAGTTGATTTCAAATTATGTTTTTAGTCATTGTACCTTTCCAATTGTGTAAACCCATACAGCATTGTTACTCACAGTTTAAAACAACAGGGCTTTATGGTCACCATTCCAGCATGGATAGTGGAGGGGGATTTTGAGGCTCTATCTGTAGCTGAGGAGCTACTGGCAGTTAATGGCTAGTAGAGAGTGTCAGTTTTTAAGAGGTGTGTTCTCTGGTAGGTTGTGTCCTGGTGGACAGCCCCATATCCTGTGTATATGGGATGAATTAACTGGAAACAGTGGATTTAAAGGGTGGCCATGCAGAGAAGAGGGAGAAGTGGGAAAATATAGGGGAGTTGAAGAGGTAGGGGGTGAATACTATTTGGTTATTGAATCCCAAGTGGTCCACCCTGAGAACATAAGCAAATAAGCAACAGTAAATGGTCTCATCGGTTTATTTTTTTAATATTTATCATTTATTTATTTATATATGTAGTAATAGTAATTAAAGAAATAAGCCATGAATGTGAGAGGGAGAGGGCATGGGAGCGGCTAGGGGGAAGAAGGGAGAGGTGCAAATATGTAACTATATTTAATTAAAAATAAAATAAAGAATATGGAATATATTGCATGACATTCTCAAAGAATAAAGTAAATAAATAAGTTTTAAAAGAACAGGTTTTCTATCAAAAAGAAGAAAAAAAGGAACTGTCCTTTAAGCAACCATCTTTAAATGGAGACTAGAGAAGCAGATGGAGCTTTAGGAGTAGCACTTACCCTGTAGTGAGGCTGCCAGGGTTCAGGCAGTGAACATGAGATGCTGACAAGTTCATGTAACAAGGAGTAGAACAAACTCACTTGGAGGCAGCTTGAGATGTAACAACATAGAGGGAGTGAGGGTCCTTTGCATTGCTGCACTAGCCTACTGCTTGCTCTCTCTTCCTGACTTCTCTCCTTCCACTACTTCGTTTCTGAGTATTTAATATCACTCTCAATCTGCATTGTCAAGTGTCCACACCTGTATGTTGACTGGTTGGCAAACATAGTCCCATGTCCCGAGAGCATCTTTTGTGCCATTTTCTGTCCTTTTGTTTCTAACATTTCTCCAAGTTATTTCGACACACACTTGCCATTCTTGATTGGAAAGCATTTTTAGTTGACTCTGGGTAGGGAATGCATGAGTGGTGCATAAGGATGATTCCTAGAATAGGATGGATGTTTCCTTAAGGTCTTGAGAACAACAACAACAACAGCAACAACAACAATAAAAAAAATTAACAAAGAAAAAAAAGCCTATATCTTGGGACCTATTAGATGGTTCAGTGGGTAAAGGTGGTTGTTGCTAAGCTTCCAAGCTGAGTTTCATTCTAGGCACTTACGTGGTAGAAGGAGAGAACTGACTCTCCAAGGATGTTCTCTGACCTATCTATGTTCACACACACACACACACACACACACACACACAAAATAAATAAATAAATGTAAAAAAATACAAATAAAAAGACAAAACAAATTAAAGCAAAAACACCCAAGGGAAATTTTAGTGTGAAAGATTTTTTTAAGAACCCCTTTTAATTTCTGAAGATTGTTGGTACTGAATTGTATGTTATATGGGTGAATTGTATGACAAGCCCCTCTCAGAATTTATCTGTAAAACATATACAAACAATTTCATTACTTCTTTTAATATTGGAGGTTATGATATAATTACATCATTTTCTTGTTCCCTTTCCTCTCTCCAAGTCCTTCCGTATACCCCTCATTGCTTTTATAATGATTATGAGCTATAACAAAAACTAGCATATACACATGGTTTTAAAACAGTAAAATTAAACCAAAGCACAAGGCAGAAAATGAAAAACTCTCTCATTTCTTTAGGGTCCTTCTTCAGAGGGACTAACTACTAATAGTCTGACAGATATATACCCAGCCATTTTTTTTTAACATAAACTAAACTATATATGAATGTATGTATATAGGTATGTATGTATGTGTGTATGTATGTATGTATATGTGTGTATATGTTGAATGGGTCTATATTTTTCTTTATTCTCACTCCACATCTCACAGATGGTTTTCTGTGCCAGCACACATGCATCCCTGTGCTCCTTCTGAGCTCTCTATGGTATCTATAGCATGAAAAAACCTTGTACTTCAATTCTTAATTCCTTGGACTGCTTTGACAAGACTTTTCCTTTCTACATAGGCCTAAGAGCAGCATGGGAGTCAAGGCCATATCCCATGAGAGTGTCTTCTGTTTGGAGCCTGAGCCTGAAAAATCAGCAAGCAACCAGCAATCTTCCATGCAGGCCCAGAGAGGCAGATCACTAAAGGTAACAATGAAATTGACCTCAGTCCCGAGACACTCTTCTTCTATCCTGCCCCCTCCTGAAAGGAGGGGGGATTTGATCCTGCTTACAAGTTGATTCTACTTCACAGGCATATCTTAACCATCAAATAATACAATATTTAAGTAGGCACTTAATTATGTAACTTTGCCAATGCAGAGTGTTGGCTGCTGTGAGTGTATTTATTTAATACACTCCAAGGATGCCATCATTATTTTGATATTTATGTGCTAGCATGTCAACCCCCATGCTTTTCTCTCTCTCTCCTACAGAGATTTCCCATTTCCAGAACTTTGCCTAGAGTCACAGGAACTGATGTCTTTGAAGCTTTTAGTGGATCTCTGGACTTGTATATTCCCAGAAGTAGAATCTGGTTCTCAGGCTCCAATATTACTGAGGTAATACTGTGGAAATTTGTGTGGCATGAACAGCTAAGTCAGATAGACAAATTGTCTTAGTGAGGGTTGCTATTGTTGTGCAGAGATGCCATGACCATGGCAACTCTTATAAAGGGAAACATTTAATTGTTGCTGGCTTATAGTTCAGAGGTTAGTCCATTATCATCACAGTGGGAAGCACAGTGGCATGCAGGCAGACATGGCACTAGGTAGGTAGGCAGCAGGAAGAAGAGTGTGACACTGAGCTTAGCTTGAACATCTGAAACCTCAAAGCTTTCCCCCAGTGACACACTTTCTCCAACAAAGCCACACATACTCCAGTGAGACCAGACCTCCTAATAGTGCCACTCCCTGTGGGCCATTTTCATTCAAATCACATTTTATTCTCTGGCCCCCATAGGCTTTTAGCCATATCATAGTCCTAGAATAGGATGGATATAGGGGGACTTCAAAAGTCCTCATAGTCTATCACAGTATCAGCACTGTTTAAAATTTCTAAGTTCAAAGTCTCTCATGAGACTCATGCAATCTCTTAACTGTAATCCCCTATAAAATCACATACTTCCAACATATAGTGGCAGAGGATATACATTACCATTTTAAAATGGAGGAAAGGGAACATAAACAAGTAACTACTGGACCAAAGCAAGACTGAAAACCAGCTGGGCACACTTCAAACTCTGCATCTCTATGTCTAATGTCAAAGTGCTCTTCAGATCTCCAACCCCTTCCAACTTTGTTGACTGCAACACACTTCTCTGTCTTGGGCTGGTTACACACCCTGTTAGCAGCTTTTCTTATCAAGTGTCCCATAGCTTTGGCATCTCCAACATTTTGGGGTTTCCAAAACAATTCAGGCTTCACCTTCACAGCTTCACACAATGGCCTTTCTGGGCCTCCATGCAGGGACATCCCTGAAACATACCTGGCCTCAGTGGCTTTCCTTAGCCACTGTGGGAGATTCCATAAGTCCTTTCTTCTACCCTTGACTCTAAAACCAGAACCATGTGCCTGAAGCTGTCACGTTCTGCTGCTTGCTTGGGCTGGAACATGGTCCCCTTGTTCAATTACATCTTCACCAGCTTTCTAGTTTTGATGGTTTCCTTCTGCTTAAACTTGGCTGTCCCGGAACTTGATTTGTAGATGAGGTTAGCCTTGAACTCTGAGATCCATCAGCCTGTGCTTCTGAGTACTGGGATTAAAGATTTGTACCACCATGCCTAGCCCTGAGAATCTCTCTAATTCCATTTCACAAGTGGGAAGCTGAGCTGGGTGGGGTCTTGCTCTGAGATCACCACTCACTTTATTCCACTTAGCAAGAGGGTTTTCTTTCATCTGTTTACACTTCCTGGTGCCCCCTTTCTCCTCCAACTGTACATTTTGTATTTTTTCTTGCCCAGATTGATCCTTTTCATTATAGATCTGCATAAGACTGGCCACTAACAGCCATGTACCACAGCCAATGGTAGGCTCTGCCAAAGCAGGTAATCCATAACCCTTCAATTTAGTCTCAGGCAGACTCTTCAGTCAAGGGCAAAAAGCAGCCACATTCTTCACCAAAATATCACAAGAATGGTGTCTAGGCAACATACTAATTTTCTTCTTCCCTGAAAGCTCTTGGGCCAGGCCCACACAGTTTAAATCACCTTTCAGTCTCTCTGTCTTCCATGCTCCTACTAAGATGGCCCATTAAGTGTCACACAGAGCATGCAGCTGCTTTTCTAATCCAAAATTCAATGTTCACATTCCTCCAAACAGAAGTATAGTCAGGCCTGTCAGAGCAGTACCCTAGTCTGAGGTACCAACTTTTGTTTTAGAGTTTCCATTGCTGTAAAGAGACACCATGACCATGGCAACACTTATAAAGGAAAACATTTAATTGAGGCTGGTTTACAGTTCAGGGGTTTAGTTCATTGTCACTATGGAGGGAAGAATGGCTGAACTCAGGCAGTCATGGTTCTGCAGAAGGAGCATGAGTGTTCTATATCTTGATCAGCAGGTAGCAGGAAGAGAGAGTGAGCCACTAGGCCTGGCTTAAGCTTCTGAGACCTCAAAGCCCACTCCTAGTGACACACTTACTCCAACAAGACCACATCTCCTAATAGTGCCACTCCCTAAGGGTCTATGGGGGACATTTTCATTCAAACCACCACACACAGGTCTTTGCTTGAATCTTTACTCTGTAACTTACTGGCTGTAAGACCATACTCTAGCTGCTTAACTTCTCTGAGCCTTCCTTTCCTCATCTACAATACACAGTATTAATAGCCCCCTCAAAATTTTGCTTATGATGATTGAGTGAAGTCATTTGAAGGCATGGAGAGAGAGCTTAGTGGTTAGAAGCACTAGATGCTCTTCCAGAGGACTCAGGTTTGATTCTCAGCACCTACCTCATGAAACCTTACAATCACCTGTAACTACAGTTCCAGGAGATTTAATATCTTTCTCTGACCTTCATGGGTACCAGAGCCAAGGTGCAGAGACATACATGCAAACAAAATGTTCACATATGTAAAATAAACATAAATATGTTTAATAAATGTTTTTTAAAAGAAATTATTCAAGACCACCAAGCTAGAACATTGTTCACTTAGAAATGTGTTTCAGGTGTGTGAATTTCAAAATCCACAGGTTTCCTATTACCCCACTTTCAAACATGCTCTAATTTTTCTGTGCAGACACAGCAGCACTCTTATGGTCCCAGCAAAGTGCGTCATTTACATAAGACAATCTCTAACTTTCAGCTAATCCTAAACTTTTAAGATGCATTCATTCCTCAGCCAGACACTTCTGTAACTCTGATCCAGGATTGCTTTCATGGAGGAGGAGTAAATGCCAGGACATCTGCTTTTACCAGCTTGTCTTTCATTTGTGGGTGGGTTTCTGCCCAAGCATCCTTGTGAAACTGGGCAGGCTGCACAAAGAAGGCATTCTCCACTGGGAAAATATTTTGGTTTGGTATTTGGTAGAGAGTAAGTCAGGTTTACTTCTGAGAGGTCTGTTTGAGGCTTCATGTGACGGACTCTGGTTTATGCAGCATGTGCAAATTCTGCCGGATACTTTAATCTTGAAGGGCAGAGAAGCCAGCACTGAGGTAATAAGCAGAGGATGAGGCTCTGTGGCTCGGGGTCCCTAGCATTAGTGGATTGTTGTCTTCTTGCAGCATACTATGGAAAGCCTATTCTCTTATACTTTCTGATATATGGCCCAAAATAGCAACACCAGCTTTTGCATGCCTATAGTTACACCCCTTGCTCCCTCATAGCCATGACAAGGGCCATGGGTTGTTTCTTATATTTGGAAAGAAGCGGCTTGACTCTCCCTCCTGTTTTAGTCTCAGCAACAGAAAAACTTATGTAGCAGAGACATTCAGTTAAGAACTGTTATGCCTAAGTCTTGCAGACCACAAAGACCACCAAGGAGCCTATTCTGATGGAAACACAGTAGGATCTTTATTACATGCTCAAGCTCAAACCCTATTTCATTTTATTAATTACAGTTTCTTCACTTTGTATCCCACCTGTAGCTCCCTCCCTCTGTCTTCTCCACCCATGCCCCTCCCTCAGTATACTGATAGGGGAGATCCTCCTCTCCTTCCATCTGACCCTAACCTATCATGTCTCATCAAGAGTGGCTGCATTGTCTTCCTCTGTGGCCTGGCACAGTAATGCCCCCCTGAACGGGAGGTGATTAAAGAGCCAGCAACTGAGTTCATGTCAGAGACAATCTTTTGGGTTACAACAAGGGGTTTTTACTTAAGGTTACAGCAAGTTTGGGAAATTCCAGCTTAGCAGTTACACAATTGGGTGACATTTAGCAAAGATAAGCTTGTTACAAAGTGATTGGCTAACTAATGTAACTAATATTTGAGCTCTCTATAGACCTCAGGAATGTTAGGTATTTTCTGTGCCATGAATGTTCTACCACAAGGTCTGTGGCCTGTCCAGCACAGAGGCTCCACCTTGAGATAAGATACCTTCTCATTCTTGTGGTTACCTCCAGGCTATTCCTTGGGTAGGGAATTTTATTGTCTTGTTCCTGGAATTGGTGACCTATGGCCTAGTTCCTGGGACTGGTGACATTTTTTTGCGGGGGGGGGGGGGGGGGAGGAGTCAGGCCTGGTCTTCTCAGAACAAGAGTTACTTTTTGAGAAGATTGTGGAGAAATATTCTGGGGGCTTTTTTTTTTTCCCCGTGATGAAGGAGGTCAGGGAATGACCACCCAAACTGTAAAGGTAAGCTTTCTTAAATGACCGGTGTGGGCCTACATCTCACACACTGGGCCTAATCTTTAATGACTAGGCCCTGAGAAACTTTTGTGCCCAATTCACAAGACCCCAAAAGACCACCAGGAGTAAAGTCCATTGCAAAACACATGAGGATCTTTTTATTACAAGCTCGAGCTTGGGCCCACACCCTCACCAATGCAGAAGTTGAGAGTAGAACTCTATGCTCAAGTTAGGAAGGTGATTACTAGATCCCAGTCCCCCCACTGTGCCCAAAGCAGGGGAATTCCAGCCTGGCAAGTGTCTGTTGGTTGAAACACAATAGGGCATGTTGCATTTTAAACTGATTGGCTGTGAGAAGGCTCCAAAACCATTAACAGTCTGGCTTCCTTTGTTTGGTTAGGGGAGAGGGGCATCTGGGCTGGTTTCCTAGCAACTGTATCTCTAGAGGGCGTGAAAGAAAGCAGTAAGGTTGGTTCTTCCCTGCAGGTGGCTAGACATGTTTCCACCTGTCTGGCCTTTGTTCAGGCTTGTGCTTTAAACTTTAATCCAATAACTCAAAAAAAAAAACAAAAACAAAAACAAAAAACAAAAACAAAACCTAAGTTTTAATTCTTTCATCTTTCAAAACATGTCCAGGGACAGCAGAGGCCTCTGTATTAGTTTTTTTTCTATTGCTGTGATAAAGACCATGACCAAAAGCAACTTGCAGAGGAAAGGGTTTATTTCATCATATACTTTTGTTATGCCTAGATCAAGAGACCCCCGAGAGACCACCAGGAAAATGAGTCTCATGTAAAACACACAAGGGTCTTTATTCAAGCTCAATCTTAGGTCACAATCCCATCCAACATAGCAGGTTGGGAGAGCAGCAGCCAGCTCCAAGGGAACAGGGTTTTTAAAGGGAAAAATTGCAAGCAGGGGATTCCAAGCCTTAAGTGTTACATGATTGGACAAAGGGTAAAGGAATGAAATGCACTTTAACCTAGTTGGTTGACAGCACCTGGCCAAACCACAGAGAAGAACAGATTGCCAGGAGGAGCATTGCGACCCTGGGAACAACTTATGTTTCTTAACTGACCCCATTTGCCTCAGTTGCTATGTCTAGCTGCAAGCTGCTTAGAACATTCTGTGTTTTATTCCTCAGGACTTAAAGGTAGGAACCAAAGTACTCCAGGGACAAGCTAACCTTGGATGGAATCTGAGAAACAACATAGAGTTAGTTTTGCTAATTTAACCTTTTCACTTTCAGGTCACAGCCCATCACTGAGGGAAGTTAGAGCAGGAACTCAAGGCAGGAATCTGGAGGCAGGAACTGAAGCAGAGGGAGAAACATTGATTACTGGCTTGCTCTTCATGACTTGCTCAGCCTGCTTTCTTACTCTCCTCAGAGGCACCTTACCTTGGTGTGGCACCACAATGGGCTGGACTCTGCTCTATCAATTAACAAACTAGAAAAGTTTTCACCAAGTTGTCTACAGGCACATTGATGAAGCATTTCCTTAACTGAGGTTTCTCTTTCCAGATAATTCTAGCTTATATCAAATTGGGGAAAAAGAGGTCTGGCAGTGGTGGCACATAACTTTAACCCCAGTGCTAGGGAGGCAGAAGAAGGCAGATCTCTGTGAGTTCAAGGCCAGCGTGATCTACAGAATGAGTTCTAGGACAACCAAACCTACATAAACAAACCTTGTCTGGGAAAAAGAAAAAGAAAAAAATTCTAACTAGGATAGATGGTCATAGGTCATCAATAACCGGAATAACCTTTGGGTAGAAAATGCCATTTAATTGCCAAAATAAGAGCACTAGATGCAAGTTGATTGATGGCAAAGGTTCCAGATGCCAAGCAGGGTAGCTGGAACTTCCTTGTAATATAAGTACTTAGGATACTGAGGCAGGAGGATAATAAGTTCAAGATGTGCCTCTTCTACATAGTTAGTTCCAGGATATTTTGGGATGTAGATTGAGGCCCTTTCTGAAAACACAAAGCAAAATGAATCATGGATCCTGATATCTGGTGCTCTATGGAACCTGGTGGAAATATAGAATTGCCCAGTACCTGGGCCCCTTGAAGGGGTGGAATTCTTATATATATATATATATATATAAAAGAATTCTTTTATATATATATTTGTATATTTGTGGGGGATATATGCACATTAGTGCAGGGGCCAACAGGTGCCAGAAGTGTTGAGCCCCTCTGGTACTGGAGTTACAGACTCTCATGAGCCACCTGTTGTGAGTTCTCTGCAAGAGTTTTACATGCTCCTAATCACCACGTAATCTTTCCAGCCCCAGGGTAGGGTTCTTAGCAGATCATGAATGATATTCACAGCATCTAGAGATTGTAAGGACAGAAATCCAGGAATTAGTTGATTTTGAAATGCTAAAATTGAGCCAATTTTAGTCCCTTCCAGACATTCACCTGATGTACCTCTCTGATGTGGTTCGAATACGTGTGTTTAGATGAAGTTTTCATTATTTGATTAAAAACAGTTCAAAAGTGATAAAGTATTTTTTTTTTTTGAGACAGAGTGTCTCTGTGTAGCCTTGGCTTTCCTGGACTAACTTCATAGACCAGGCTCACCTCAAACTCACAGAGATCTACTTGCCTCTGCCTCCCTGAGTGTTGGGATTATAGGCATGTGCCACTGTGCTATGCTGTGATTGCTTCTTATTAGCACCTTCCTGGTGTTTATTTCATCATTTAAAAAAAAAACAACCCTGTAAAAAACATTTTTTCTTACTTCTTTCAGGCCCAACTCTCCCTCTTCAGTTTTTCTTAAAGAAGCAAATACACCATTGGCTTTGATTGCTACCTTTCAACTTCCCAAACATGACATTCAGTATGGGACTTCCCATCCCTGACATTTATTGATGAGGAAACAAGAGTGCATAATGGTTAAGAATACAATATATTAGTTTGGCAAGAGCTTTCAAATACTTGCCTTGCAACTGGTAGAATTATGACCAGTCATATCATCTCTTAAACCCCATTTTCCCCACCTACATAATAGCCATTATACTTAGCAATCATTTATAAAAAACTGTGAGGCTTAAATGAGATGCCTCTGTAGTGATTTCTCACTGTCTGGCATATTATAATCCCTTAGTGAAAGTTATTTGTCATTATTTTTAATTATTATTATCATTAGAGCTAAGAATGGCTCTAAGTAAGGATGGCTGATTGGAACAATAGTTGATTTAGGCTTAGTTTCTAAGTTCCCAGTAGAGACTGGTAGCAATAAGGGAGAGGAAGACCTTGGCCAGGAGTATTTCAGGGGCAAAATCTTGGCAAACCTCCACTGTGTCCATTTTCCTTGGCTAGTGTCCGGAAGTTCAATGCAGAACTTTAGACAGAAGCAAGAAATGCTAGCTCTAAAGAAGATGGCCTTCTGAGAGTAGGCAAGGTTTTCTTTCCAAGCAGTCTTCAGGGATTGGGTTGCTCTGTAAGTGCCTATATGATACTTTAGCAATAGCAGTTGGTCATCAGTGTGTTAAATGCTTGTCTCCTGTGCATCCTCCTCCTCCACTCAGATCAGAGTGCCATCACTGTGGATGAACCCAAAGTCTCCATTTTTAAAACACTTTTTATAAAATTAAATATAAAACTATAGCATCTGTTTATGTGATACTGGAGATCAAACTCATGTTCAGCAAAGACTGTACCATTGAGCCTCACACCCAGTCTTAGTTTGCTAGATTTTCTTTAACATTTCCAGAAAAATCAACCTTAACAATATGGAGACAAGAAATGAACACGATCAAGATCCAGCCCAGATAGTTTTGGAGTAAAAGGAATAGAAGAATATTGTGAATTCCAATCCCAGATAATAACAGCAAGATTTACCCCTGTAAGCACTGGACTCTGAAGACATGGCAAAATTCAAAGAAAGAGCAGAATGAAGCAGGGTTTCTAGACAGAATCTGGAAGGGGATAAGACTTAAATAGTTAAAAAATAAAAACGTTGACATTTCTTTGTTTGAGATTGGCAAAGGTGTACAGAAACCCAGAATCAAAACCAAGACTATTTGCTGGTCTTTGGTTTAAATAGGTATTAGACATGACAGCATGGAGGCAGGAGATTCCTTGTCAAGTCTATTTTCCAGTGGCTGTTTTATATACAGACAGACATGCACACATACGATGATTAAACATTCAAATATGTGAGCCTATGGAGGTCATTCTTATTCAAACCACCATGTCTTCACCAAGCGTCTTCAGCTTATATTAATCTATGGAGGCTTCATGGGCATTGTTGACATATACATACCTGCATACATATAAACACACACACATATGCAGTGTGTGTGCACACAATTGTCAGAGGACAAACTCAGAACCTCAGTTAGTGATTCTCACCTTTCAACTCCCTTTCTTGCAGACAAGGTCTCTTTGCTGTTTTTCTATTGTATACTTCAGTCTACCTGACTTTCAAATTTCCAGGGATTTTCCTGTCGCTGACCTCCATCTTGACATTGAGGTAGTAGGATTACAGGTGCCTCTGCTACTCATCCTAATTTTACATGAGTTTGGGGAATTTTTTCAATGGAAAATAACAAAAAGCCTACACACGCATGGAAACTTAACTTACTGCTGATATGACTGGTCATAATTCTACCAGTTGCAAGGCAAGTATTTGAAAGCTCTTGCCAAATTGATATATTGTATTCTTAACCATTATGCACTCTTGTTTCCTCATCTTTTCATGGTGGGCACTTTTACTTTTGAGCAATCTCTTAGCTCTTCTTAGCACTTATTCTACATAATGTTAGATTTCAATATGACATTTTTATATATGTCTTTTTTGTTTTGGTTTGTCAGTCTTTAACCTGTTAAGGACCAAAAAATACCAGAATTCCAGGGGAAGACACTCAAGTTTGAACCTTTCCATTCTCCCTTTTACCAGATCCCAGCACAACCTTCACACTTGCGGAGATTGAGCACCAGCCCACATGCTACCAGATCTGAGAAAGTCTATCAGGAGATGCAAAAAGCCATTGCTGGTGACAAGTCACCCAGGAGCTCCAGAAAGAAGTCTTCATCACATCACTCACCAACACCAACAAAGGTGACTATTAGTTCTACTCTCAGGGATAGGTTCAAGGTTGGCTACCTATCCAAAGCACAATTTCTTTTTCTATTTTCTCTTGCGATATCTCAACTCCAGGGACAAACCAGAGTGTTACTTTGAAAAAAAAAAAAGGCCATTCTTAACTTTTGATTTGATCCATGGTTTACATATTCCATTCAGTTTCACAAACCAGATAGTCACTACATTAACTCATATACAATGAAATACAGTGTTTCAGAAATACATCAGTTTGTGGACAATTTCAGTTATCTTATTACAATTAAAATATAGCTTCTTTAACTGAATCAAACCTTATACATTTTAAAAATTCAAAGATTAGGCAATGCAATATTATTTCATAACTGTCTATCATAATAAAAAACAGCACACTAGTGAGCATGCAAGCATATGTGTTTTACATGTTTAGATCTGCCAACCGAATACTACCTATTAACAACTGAAAAATCAGTTTTACCCATATTAACAACTCCACTCTCAAACTTATGTTTACCCTAATTGGTTGTTGTGAACCTAGATGAGTTTGGAATTTGGAGCCATTGATACTGGGAACTAAAAGCAAACAGAAACATACTTTAAAAAGAAAATATGTAGACAGTCAGAGAAAAACCCTCTTTTGATGTTAAAAGATACTGTAAATGCATTTGGGGATGTAGCCCAGTGTCACTGCACTTCAAATCCCAGCATAGAAAGAAGACTGTATGAAGAAAAGCTGCCTTTGGCATATAAAATTTAGGTTAGACCAAAATTAAAGTACAGACTGACAGTAGGTAGATGGAAAATGATTAATTTATGGAATTGGGTTATGACTATATTCTGCAGAACATCACTGAATCAGATGGATGCAGGTGGGTCCTCTGAGTTGGTGGAAGGATTGGATTATATAATTAACCATACAAACTATTTTAGAATATGGTTCAGTAGAGTTACTTTTAGTAACTTTTAGTTACTTTTCTTTCGTTTAGATTTTCAAACTTTGTGGCATATAGGCTTTTGTAGTACGACCTAATGATTGTTTTGATTTCCTCATTGTCTGTAGTTATGTCCCTATTTTCATTTCTGATTTTGCTGATTTCGATAGTTTCTCTCTGCCTTTTAGTTAGTTTGGCTAAGGGTTTGTCTAGCTTGTTAATTTTCTCAACGAAACAGCTCTTGGTTTCATTGATTCTTTGAATTGTTTTATTTGTTTCTAATTGATTGATTTCAGCCCTGAGTTTGATTATTTCCAGCTGTCTGCTCCTCTTGGGTGTTTCTGCTGCTTTTTTTCCTAGGGCTTTCAGTTGTGTCATTAAGTTGTTTGTATGAGATGTTACAAATTTCTTCTTAAAGGCACTTACAGCTATGAGTTTTCCTCTAATTACTGCTTTCATTGTGTCCCATAAATTTGGATATGTTGTGCCTTCATTTTTATTGAATTCTATGAAGTCTTTAATTTCTTTCTTTATTTCATCCTTAACCCAGCTGTCATTGAGCAGTAAGTTAAGTTTCCATGCGTGTGTAGGCTTTTTGTTATTTCCATTGTTGTTGAGGTCCAGCTTTAGTCCATGGTGGTCAGATAGCATACAGGGGATAATTTCAATCTTCTTGTATCTGCTGAGGCTTGCTTTGTGACCAACTATATGATCTATTTTGGAGAACATTCCATGAGGTGCTGAAAAGAATGTATACTCTTTTGAGTTTGGGTGAAAAGTCCTGTAGACATCTATTAGGTCCATTTGAATTAGGATGTTTCTAGGTGACTTTATTTCCCTGTTTGGCTTCTGTCTAGATGATCTGTCTTTTGGTGATAGTGGGGTGTTGAAATCTCTCACTATTAAGGTGTTGGGGTTTATGTATGATTTAAGCTTTAATAATGTTTCACTTATGAATGTAGGTGCTCTTGTATTTGGGGCATAGATGTTCAGAATTGTGTTGTCTTCTTGATGGATTTTTCCTTTGATGAGAATGTAGTGCCCCTCTACATCTTTTTTAATTAGTTTTGGTTGAAAATCTATTTTACTAGATATTAAGATAGCCACTCCTGCTTGTTTTTTGGGTCCATTTGCTTGAAAAACTGTTTCCCAGCCTTTTACTCTGAGGTAGTGTTTATCTTTGTTGTGTAGATGTGTTTCTTGGATGCAGCAGAATGTTGGATCCTGTTTCTTTACCCATTCTGTTAGTCTGTGTCTTTTTATTGGAGAGTTGAGTCCATTGACGTTGATAGATAATAATGACCATTGAATGATATTTCTTATTATTGTAGAGTTGGTGGTGTTACTGTGATTCATTGCTTATTTTCTTTTGATTTTTGTTGGGAAATTATCTATAATCTATGTTTTCTTGGGTGTAGTTGTTTTTGTTGGATTGGAATTTTCCTTCTAGTATCTTCTGTAGGGCTGGGTTGCTGTTTAAATATTGCTTAAATTTAATTTTGCCGTGGAATATTTTGTTTTCTCCATCTATGTTGATTGAAAGCTTTGCAGGGTATAGTAGTCTAAGTTGGCACCTGTGGTCCCTTAGAGCCTGCATGATATCTCCCAGGCTCTTCTGGCTTTCATAGTTTCTGATGAGAAGTCTAGTGTCATTCTGACAGGCCTACCTTTATATGTTACTTTGCCTTTTTCCCTTGCTGCTTTTAGTATCTTTTCTTTGTTCTGTCGATTAAGTGTTTTGACTATGATATGGCGTGATGAGTTTCTTTTCTGGTCTAGTCTATTTGGTGTTCTGTAGGCCTCTTGTATATTTGTGGACATCTCTTTCTTTAGGTTGGGAAAATTTTCTTCTATGATTTTCTTTAAAAAATATTCTGGACCTTGGAGCCTGGAATCCTCTTCTTTGTCAACTCCTATTATTCTTAGATTTTGCCTCTTCAAGGCGTCCTTGATTTCTTGGATGTTTTTTGTTTGGGATTTTTCCAATTTTACTTTTTCTTTGAGAGAAGTATCAATTTCTGTGAGTGTATCTTCAGCACCCGAGATTCTCTCTTCCATCTCTTGTATTCTATTAGTGATACTTACCTTTGTGGTTCCTTCTCTTTTCTCTAAGTTCTCCAGTTTGAGGGTTTTCTCAGTTTGTCTTTTCTTTATTGATTCTAATTCTGTTTTCATGCCTTGCAACATTTCCTTCATCTGTTTGAATGTGGATTCCTATGTCTCCAAGATGGTCTCTATTTTTTGTTTGTTTCCTCTCTTAATGCCATTACTTCTGCTTCCATTTGTTTGACTATATTTGCCTGTGTTTCTTTAAGAGCTTAGTTCACTTCGTTTATCTTGTTTCCATTTAGGAGGCCAAATATTTGAGATTTATTTCTTTCCTCTTTAACTGTTTGAATCTATATGGCTATTTCTCTGAGATATTTGTTGGTTTCCTCTTTATGTGCCTCAAAGAACTGGATAATTGTAGTTTTAAAATAAGTTTCTTGTGTTTCTGATGAGTTGGAGTATCCATTAATTTTAGGGGTTGCCGGTGAAGCCATGATATCTTGATTTACGTTGGTTGTGTCCTTTCGCTGACCCCTGGACATTTGGTTATCCATAGTATTCACTGTTTGTTTCTGGATTCTGCATATCAGACTGGTCTTTCTTTGGTGTCTGGAGAATTCTTCAGGAAAATGAGGGAGGTTCAGTGGTTTCAGTGTGTGCGTTAGTGATACAGCTATACATGTACGAGGAAAGTTCGCAGGCGCAGAAGGGCAAATGCGGGGTAGCATGTGTTTGAGTGTGTGCTTGTAGGTGTGTCCTAAGGGACAAGGTGTTGGAGAATGAAGAGACCTTCAGTGTGTGAGATGGATGCCTTGCAGGCACTGAAGGTGTTGCAGGTGCTTCAGGAATCGCAAGCGCTGTTGAAGATTGTGGGCATGTATTGTTTTTGCAGGTCTGCTAGACTTTGGTGGTATTCAGCTGATTTTCTGCCACTGAGGGGTTGGATGGCCCATACAATCACTGCATGGGCAGCCCTGTGTAGTCAGTACTGCCACTTGCAGACTTGGGATCTGGGAAGGTTTGTTCTACGGATCTGAGTCTCTGTAGCTGGCACTCTTTGGGCGTGCTCTCTGGTGGGGTGAGGTTTCCAGCAGTTCATGCACTCTGGAGGGGCCCAGTGGGGTGTGCTCTGAGCGTCTGGAGCTTGGCAAGAGGGCACTAGGTCGGGCATGGGTTCCTCAGACGTGTGCCCTGAGGGGTGGCGTTCAGTGGGCGGTTATAGCTCTCTGCTGCGGCTGCAGGACCTGAAGCCCTGCCTCTGCTGTCTTGGGCCCCAGGCATTGAGCTTTTCGGATCTGGGATCCAGGAAGGATTGTATTGTGGAACTGAGTCTCTGTAGTTGGCACTCTGTGGTTGGGCCTGTGTTCTGGCGGTGGCAACGGGTACTTTCCGGTGTGGCGAGGTTTCTGGAAGTGTGTGCACTCCTCCGGTGTGGTAGACTTTCTGGAGTTGTGTGCACTCTGGTGTGACTGGGTTTCCGGAGGTGTGGGTGCTATTGGTGCTATTGGTGGAAGGATTTCAGGTGGTGGGTGCACTCTGGCCGGTCGGGATTTCTGGAGGGACGTGAGCTCTGCTGCTCTTCTTATGGCTGGAACGCATCCCTCGGGGTGGGTGGGGTGGGAAGGGAACCCTCCATGGGTCTGGAGCTTGGCAAGAGGGCCCTAGGCGGGGCCCAGTGTATGTGCTCCTTGGACGTGTGTCTGAGGGGGGTTGTTCAGCTGGTGGTTACAGCTGTCTGCTGTGGTAAGGCGCCTGGAGCACTGTCTCTGCTGTCTTAATCCCCAGGCTGTGAGCTTTGCACTCAGCTGCCTGGTGCTGTGTGCAGGTTTCCCCGCACAGGAGGCCTGGACAAGGGAAGTGGCCCACTTCGTTCCCAGAGAAGTCTGCGCCTGATCTAAATCTGCAAGCACTCCACGCTTCTGTGGTGTCCCCTCTCCTTTAGAAAGCCCAAAAGTCCAAATTCTAGTTTTGATTGTCTCTCCACGCACCAATATCAGAGATTCATGTCCTCTGTCTCTCCAAAATGGTGCACATTGTTGGCCGCCATCTTCGATCACAAGTCTTTCATTTTCTTATTTGACATAATTCATATAAAGAGAATGAATAATATGAAGTCTTTATAGGTAGCTTCTTTCACTTAGCGTATTGGTTTTGAAGATCACTCGTGTATTACACGGATTACAGCCATTCATCTGTTGATGGATATTCATGTCTCAAAAACAAAACACAGCCCCTCAAATTGAACTGAGTTGAGTTAGGCTAATATAGAGTAATTATTGGGCTGTCAGGTAGAAGCTGAAGTCTTTGATATCACAGGGCAATCCCTAGTCATCCCCAAACAAAAGTGTCTCTGCTATTTTTGGCATGATTCCAGACTTATTACCTCACTATGGTGAACCTAGGGGATGTGCAGTTGGCGGCGGCAGCAGCAGCAGCAGCTTCTAAGGTTGCAACTCTCATTGACATCCAGAGATAAGCTGTTCTGGATAAATGACCCTTTAAAGATAGATGATACAGCTTACTCACCATGGCTCCTTGCTCCTGTCCCCAAATGTTTCCCCACAAACTCAGTTTCCACTGCCTTCTCACTGAACAACAGGGAGGAAACTGAGTAGAAAACATCCAGACAGGTCAGAGTAAACAATGATTAAATTTCTGTGTGTTGGAGCAATTCACATGCTCTTTCTTTTTTTCAGCTGTTTCCCTCTAATGGCAGAAGCAGGAAACGCATGCCATCAGTTGTCCTAGGTGCTCAAGCTTGCTTTCTCCTCAGAAGCCCCTGGGATTGAATTGGAAGAAAGACTTACCTAAGCAGTTTTGCTATCACAGTTTCTTCCTTCCACCAGTTCTCAAGTAGAGAGGAAGGTGCCTGGTGTGTTTCAGCTCCAGTCTGCAAAGCATATGGTTTTCTCCCAGACTACTTTCCCTCCTGCTATTTTAGGCCTCTAATCGAGTACATGGGCTCCAGTTCTTCACATTAGCCTTGAGAGGCAGTGAGCACAAGCAGGCAGCTTTGTGTTCCCATGTGACATGTGACTCTGTCTGATCTCAGTGTTTGTCATGCAGAGGAACCCAAATATTCCCTAGTATATGGTTGGGCTGAGCAGGGCTCAATTAACCTCCCACTTTAACCATGAGATCCTCTTGCCTAATGATTCCCAGCACCCTATCATTCCCAGAACCTTAGTCATCTCCATCCACCACAGAACTTCACTGACAGAATTCCCTTTTCAGTACTGTATTTAAGAGGGGAAAATGATTGCACGGAAAAGAAGTCATGTGCACAGGACCGAATAACACTTTCACACTTGTGAACAGAGTGGAACAGGTTCAAGTCACAGCTGATTAAATAGCCCAACCTCAGTCCCATCAGAGGATAAACATTTCTGTGTAACATATTCGAGGTTAGGTTGTTGGCAGTTCTTTCATCATGTTGGCTAATGGAATTCGTTTAGATCACTACATTGCTGCTTCCTTCTGATTAAAATTCTTGTGTTATTTTGGTGGCTTTCTTTATAATTAATTCACTCTTAATCCTGATGAGTCTCTGAAACTCAGAGCATTCTTTGTTAATTTCATGTGATAAATCAGAGGAAAGTAGAATGACACCTTCCAATTTTCACACAGAAATTTGCAGTTTACAAGGAAGACGTTAACGTACAAAGGACTATGGGTACTATTGTGCCCATTTTAGATGAAACAAGTGAAGTTCAGCAAGAAGAAATGATTTGGCCAAGGCTACAGTGCCAATCAGAGATAAAGATGAAACCTCAACCCAGGACCTTTACCCAAATCTATAGCAACCTTCATTGAGTTATGTGACCTATATCTGTCATAAATTTAAACTTTCAATGCCCGACAGCAGCAATGGCATTTTTGTTAGCTAATACAATGGAGAAGCTGACAATTATCCTAACCCCAACATGTTAAATATCAGCCAGCATTTGGGGCGGAGATTCTTATGTGAAAGGCACTGTGATAAACACTTGTCATATATCACCTTGTTTAACCTTTGCAACTACACACCAATATCTCTATAAGGAGGCTAGAAATCTTGATTCAGTAAATGGTATACCCCAAACCATGAATTAAGTCATATTTAATTCTGAACTCCATGTTTTTTGTGGGTACACACTAAGGATGAAACCCAGGACCTCATGTTCACAGAATGCATGCTTTCCAACTGGCACACATCCTCAGCCCCCATACTTCATGTTCTTATTTTCTATTTGATTTAAAAAATTGAAGCGATTGTATTAGAAAGGAAGATGCAGGCTACATTGGCACCTCCACTTCCTAGAATGTTCAGGTTGCAAAGTGCTGCCCATGACAGCCTTTATGTACCAAGGATTAGAGCGAAGCAATAGCTGAGTGGGCACCCCTGAGAATGGAGACACACCCTTCTTTTTTTATTTTATTTTATTTTTTTTTATCAGTTACATTTTATTAACTCTGTATCCCAGCCGTGTCCCGATCCCTCATTCCCTCCCAGTCCCTCCCTCTCTCCCTCCCTCATCTCCACCGTGCCCCTTTCCAAGTCCACTGATGGGGGGGACCTCCTCCCCATTCATCTGATCCTGTTTTATCAGGTATCTTCAGGACTGGCTGCAAAGCCCTCCTCTGTGGTCTAACAGGACTGCTCCTCCCTTCGGGGGTGGGGAGACCAAAGAGCCAGTCATCGAGTTCCTGTTAGAAATAGTCCCTGTTCCCCTCACTTTGGGAAACCAATTGGTTACTGAGCTACCACAGGCTACATCTGAGTGGAGGTTCTAGGTTATATCCATACATGGTCCTTGGTTGAATGTCAGTCTCAGAAAAGACCCTGTGCCCAGATATATTTGGTCCTTGGAGACACACCCTTCTTTGTCACATGGGGAGGGGCAGCGGACTCACACACCAGACAACAGCAAGTCTTAAATCCTGTGCCAGCATTTCTTAGCACAAACACTTGTTACTGAGAACAGTCTTCCCACCAAGAGTTGCTGCTTCTTCTGGAGACATTACCAAGCAGTGAGCTTTAGAGCTTTGGCTCATACAGACCCAGGCTCCACAGCATCTTCAGTGTCAGATTCTCCTGGACAGCTGCAGTATATATTTTCTCCAAAGTGCCCACCTTCCCCAAAATGTTTGAGGAGGGACTGGAGAGATGGTTCAGAGGCTAAGAGCACTGGCTGCTCTTCCAGAGGTCCTGAGTTCAATTCTCAGCAACCACACGGTGGCTTACAGCCATCTATAATGAATTCTGGTGCCCTCTTCTTGTGTGCAGTTGTACATTCAAACACAATATTGTACACATAATAAGTAAATAAATCTTTTAAGAAAATGTTTGAGGAAACATGGCCTGAGAGTCTGTAGGTTTCACACTTTTAAAAAGATTGGCTCTCCTCAGGTAGCCTAGGCTGACGATGAGCTCCAATCCCCCTGCTTCAGCCTCTCAGAGGCCCGGCTTGCTGACTGTCCTATTGCTCATGTCTACTATTCTTTCTTTCTTTTTAATTTTTTCTTCACAATTTATTCATTATATATACAGATTGAAACCCCCATCCTCAGGTCCCCCAATCACACCCCCCTTCTGCTCATATCTTTCCCTTAGTCCACCGAAAGGGGGGGGGCGGTTCTCCACTATTGCTGTCTGCCCATAGCTTGTTAAGTCCCAGCAGGACTGCCTGGATCCTCTTCTTCTGTGCCCTGGCAAGGCTCCATCATCAGGAACAAGAGATCAGAGAACAGTCAACTGAGTTCATGATAGAGGCAGCTCCCTTTCCCTTCACTCAGAGAGCCACGTGGAGACTGAGCTGCCAGTTGGCCACTCCTGAGCAAGTCGTCTAGGTCCTCTCCATGCATGGTCCTCTGTTGGTACATCAGTGGGCTCAGATTTTTTAGATTTGTTGGTCTTCCTGTGGGGTTTCTGCTCCCTACATGTCTTTCTCATCCCACCTCTCTCTTCCTCCATAAGACTCCCTGCATTCTACCCAAAGTTTGACCCTGAGTCTCAGCATCTGCTTCTATCCCCTGTTGGGTGAATTCTTTCAGAGGGCCCTTTAGAGTAGACTCCCATCTTTTTTCCTCTCTTCCACAGCTTCTGGTGACTATCCCATTTGCCATTCTGAATGAGATTTAAGCATCCTCCCTATGGTCCTCTTTAAGAGTGCTTAACTTCTTTAGGTCTCTAGAGAGGAATCCTATATTATATGGCTAATATCCACTTATAAGTAAGTGTATACCATGCCTGTCTTCTGTTTCTGGGTTATCTCACTCAGTAAGATCTCCTCTAGTTCCATCCATTTGCCTGAAAATTTCATGATTTCCTTGTTTTTTAAAATCTGAGTAGTATTCCGTGTGCACATGTACAACAATTTCTGAATCCATTTCTCCATTGAGGGACATCTAAGTTGTTTCCAGATTCTGGGTATTACAAATGAAGCTGTTATGCACATAGTTGAGCAAATATTCTTATTGAATGTGGAGCATCTTTTGGGTATATGCCCAGGAGTGGTATAGCTGGATCTTGAGGTAGTGCTATTCCCAATTTCGTGAGGAAGCACAAGATTGATTTCCAAAGTGGTTGTACAAGTTTGCGATCCCACCAGCAATGGAGGAGGGTTCCCCTTTCTTCACATTCTCTCTAGCATGTGTTGTCACTTGAGGTTTTTTTTAACTTTTATTAATTACACTTTATTCACTTTGTATCCCCCATAAACCCCTCCCTCCTTCCCTCCTAATCCCACCTTCCCTCTCCTCTCCTAATCCCCCCTTCCTTCCCCCCTCCTAATCCCACCTTTCCTCCCCCCTCCTAATCCCACCTTCCCTCCCCCTTCTTCACGCATGCCCCTTCCCAAGTCCACTGACAGGGGAGGTCCCCGTCTCCTTCCTTCTGATCTTAGTCTATCAGATCTCATCAGGAGTGGCTTCATTGTCATCTTCTGTGGCCTGGTAAGGCTGCTCCTCCCCTCAGGAGGAGGTGATCAAAGAGCAGGCCAATCATGTCAGAGGCAGTCCCTCTTCCCATTACTATGGAATCCACTTGGACACTGAACTTCCATGGGCTAAATCTGTGCAGGGGTTCTAGGTTATCTCCATGAATGGTACTTGGTTGGAGTATGAGTCTCTAGAAAGACCCCTGTATTCAAAATTTCTGGTTCTCTTGCTCTCCTTGTGGAGTTCCTGTCCTCTCCAGATATTACTATTTCCCTCTTCTTTCATAAGATTCCATGCACTCTGCCCAACAGTTGGCCATAAGTCTCAGCACTGCTTTGATAGTCTGCAGGGTAAAGCCTTTCAGAGGCCCTCTGTGGTAGGTTCCTAACTTGTTTTCTGTTTTCTTCTTCTTCTGATGTCCATCCTCTTTTCCTTTCAGAATGGGGATTGAGCATTTTAGTCAGGGTCCTCTCCCTTGATTAGTTTCTTTAGATGTACAGATTTTAGTAGGTTTATCCTATATTATATGTCTATATGAGTGAGTATATACCGTGTGTGTCTTTCTGCTTCTGGGACAGCTCACTAAGGATGATCCTTTTCAGTTCCCACCGTTTACCTGCAATTTTCATGATTTCCTTGTTTTTCATTGCTGCAGTTGAGGGGCATGTGGGCTGTTTCCAGCTTCTGGCTATTACAAATAAAGCTGCTACAAACATGATTGAGCAAATATCCTTATTGTGTACTTGAGTCTCTTTTGGATATATGCCTAGGAATGGTATGGCTGGATCTTGAGGAAGTGCTATTCCTATTTGTCTGAGAAAGCGCCAGATTGATTTCCAGAGTGGGTGTATAAGTTTACATTCCCACCAGCAGTGGAAGAATGTTCCCCTTTCTCCACAACCTCTCCAGCATGTGTTGTCACTTGAGTTTTTGATCTTGGCCATTCTGATGGGTGTGAGGTGAAATCTCAGGGTCGTTTTGATTTGCATTTCACTGATGGCTAATGAGGTTGAGCATTTCTTTAAGTGTTTCTTTGCCATTTGATATTCCTCTATCAAGAATTCTCTCTTTAGCTCTGTTACCATTTTTTAATTAGATTACTTGGTTTGTTGCTTTTCAGATTCTTTAGTTCTTTATATATAATGGATATTAGCCCTCTGTCAGATAAAGGGTTAGTGAAGATTCTTTTCCATCCTGTGGTCATGCGTTTTGTTTTAATGATGGTGTCCTTTGCTTTACAGTAGCTTTTCAGTTTCATGAGGTCCCATTTATTGACTGTTGCTCTTAGAACCTGTGCTGTTGGTGTTCTGTTCGGGAAATTGTATCCTGTACCAATGAGTTCCAGGGTCTTCCCCACTTTTTCTTCTAACTGATTTAATATGTCTGGTTTTATGTTGAGGTCTTTGATCCACTTGGACTTTAGTTTTGTGCAGGGTGATAAATATGGATCTATTTGGATTTTTCTACATGCATATATCCAGTTGGACCAGCATCATTTGTTGAAGATGCTATCTTTTTCATTGTATGGTTTTGGCATCTTTGTCAAAAATCAGGTGTCCATATGTGTGTGGGTTTATTTCTGGGACTTCGGTTCCATTGATCCACCATTCTGTTTCTATGCCAGTACCATGCAGTTTTTATTACTGTTGCTCTATAGTACAACTTAAGATCAGGGATGGAGATACCTCCGGAAGATCTTTTATTGTAAAGGATTGTTTTAGCAATTCTGGGTTTCTTGTTATTCCATATGATGTTGAGAACTTTTCTTTCCAGGTCTGTAAAAAAATGTGTTGGTAATTTGATGGGAATTGCATTGAATCTGTAGATTGCTTTTGGTAAGATGTCCATTTTTACTGTGTTAATCCTGCCAAGCCAGAGCTTGGGAGATCTTTCCATCTTCTGATATCTTCTTCTAATTCTTTCTTCAGAGACTTGAAATTTTTTTCATACAAGTCTTTAACTTGCTTGGTTAGGGTTATACCAAGGTACTTTATGTCATCTGTCTATTGTGAAGGTTGTTGTTTCCTTAATTTCTTTCTCAGCCCTTTTGTCTTTTGTATACAGGAGGGCTACTGATTTTTTTTTTACTTAATTTTGTATCCAGCCACTTTGCTGAAGGTGTTTATCAGCTGTAGGAGTTCCCTGGTGGAGTTTTTGGTGTCACTCAGGTATACTATCATATCATCTGCAAATAGTGATAATTTGACTTCTTCCTTTCCAATTTGTATCTCCTTGATCTCCTTCAGTTGTCTCATTGCTCTAGCAAGGTCTTCCAGAACTATGTTGAAGAGATATGGAGAGAGTGGTCATCCTTGCCTTGTCCCTGATTTCAGTGGGATTGCTTTAAGTTTCTCTACCTTTATTATGTTGGCTATAGGCTTGCTGTATATTGCCTTCACTATGTTTAGTTATGTGCTTTGTATCCCTGATCTCTCCAATACTTTAAACATGAATGGTTGTTGGGTTTTGTCAAATGCTTTTTCAGCAGTCACTTGAGTTTTTGATCTTAGTCATTCTGATATGTGAAAGATGCAATCTCAGAGTTGCTTTGATTTGCATTTCCCTGAATGCTAAGGATGTTGAGCATTTCTTTGAGTGTTTCTCTGCCATTCAGTATTCCCCTGTTCAGAATTCTCTGCTTAGCTCTGTACTCCATTTTTAATTTTATTATTTGGTTTGTTGGTGTCTGATTTCTTGAGTTCTTTATATATTCTGGCTATTAGTCCTCTATTGGATGTAGGGTTGATGAAGATCTTGCTTGCTTATTGGGTTGCTTTGCTTTGAAAACTGCCATCCAGCCCTTTTCTCTCAGGTAATGTCTATCTTTGTGACTTAGGTGTGTTTCTTGTATGCAACAGATTGTTGGGTCTTGTTTATGCATCCATTCTGTTAGTCTGTGTCTTTTTATTGGAGAGTTGAGTCTATTGATGTTGAGAGAGATTAATGACCAGTGGCTGTTAGATCCTTTTATTTTGATGATGGTTGTGGTAGTGTGTTTATGTGCTTGGCTACTTTTATTTTGCTGTAGTGAGGTTATTTATTTCCCTTGTTTTCCTGAATGTAGTTAGCTTTCTTGGGTTGTATTTTTCCTTCTATTATATTCTGTAAGGCTGGATTTCTGGGTTGGTACTATTTAAATTTGTTTTTGTCATTGGATATCTTGTTTTCTCCTTCTATGATGAATGAGAGTTTTCCTTGGTATAGTACTCTGGGCTGACCTTTGTGTTCTCTTAAAGTCTGCACGATATCTGTCCAGACCCTTCTGGCTCTTATAGTCTCTTGAAGATGTCAGGTGTGATTTTGATGGGTTTGTCATTATATGTTACTTGGCCTTTTTACCCTTGCAGATTTTAGCATTTTTTTCTTTGTTCTTTGTTTTGATTATTATGTGGCAGGAGGATTTTCTTTTCTATTCTAATATATTAGGTGTTCTGTAGGCCTCTTGTATGCTCATAAGCCTTTCCTTTAAATTGGGAAAATTTCCTTCTATGATTGTGTTGAAAATATTTCCCGGATCTTGGAGACAAGAATCTTTTTTTTTCCTCTATTCCAATTCGTAGATTTTGACTTTTCATGCTGTTCTGAATTTCTTGGAAGGTTTGTGTGAGGAAATCTTTAGATTTAACATTTTCTATGACAGATACATCCATTCCTTCCATTGTATCGTTAACACCTAAGATTCTTTCTTCCATCTCTTGTAGTCTGTTAGTTATGCTTACCTCTGTAGTTTCTGTTTTCTTCCCTAAGTTCTCCCTCTCCATGATTTCCTCATTTTTTTTCTTATTTTCTTTTCATTTCTACCTTTAAATCTTGAACCATTGTGTTGATTTCCTTCATCTGTCTGATTGTGTTTTCCTGCTTTTGCTTCAATTCCTTCACCTGTTTGTTTGAATTTTCTTCTATTTGTTTTATTTCTTTCAGTGATTTAATTATTTCCTCTCTAAAGGCTACAAACTGGCTGTATCTTCCTGTATTTCATTATGGATGGCCATAATCTGTTTGACATTATTGTCCCCTGATTCTTTATGCATTTTATTTGTTTCTTCCATTATCCTCTTCATAAGCATAGATTTACGGTCACATTCATGATTTTCATTAATGTTAGGGGGTCCAGGGCTACTTGCCCCTGTATAGTTAGGTTCCGGATATGCCATATTGCTTTGGCTTTTGTTGATTGTACTTTTATTCTGGCCTCTAACCCATCTGACTGTCTCAGATGTTGTCTGTTTCTGGCACATCCTGGAATCTTGAGGTGGATGGAATCCACTTGGCAGGAAGATGGTTGCTCCTGAAGCATCCCTCCTTAGCTTTTTGGGTATGGTCACAGAATGGCTGGTGCTTCTCTGGGAATTGTCACAGCTCTCCTCAGGTGTATGGTCTTGTGTGGTAACTGGGCTCATTTAGGAGTCCAGGGGCTCTCCTCTAGCCAGGAGAAGTCCTGGAGACAGTTGCCATGCCACTGGGTTTCTTGCACTGAATTTAGTGAGCTGCTACTGATGCTCATACACTGTGCTTGTTGGGCACAGCCCTCTTGAAGAATGAGGGAGCCCATGGTTTGGTCAGTTTAGCTAGGGAGACAGATTGGGCTTTGGAGTAGCATGTGGGGGCTGATCCCGTGGGTCCCCAGTTTCTGTTGGTCTGAGTTTGGAGCTCAGTGCCCCAGGACCCAAGCAGTAGTCAGTGGCAGGTGAGTGCAGCACACAGGCTGGAGGCTAGAGCTCTTAGCCTGCAGGAGCCCAGAAACTTTTCTGAGAATTAGATGGGTGCCCTGAGGACGGACCTGATGTTTCCCTTACTGTGGGGGTTCCTCCTGACAGGGAAACTCAGGCTGTGGTGTTTGGGGGTCTATAGTTCAGTCTGGGATGCTGAGTAGAGCTCACAGGTGCAGGCAAGTGGCTCAGCACTGGCAACTGAATGCCTGCAGGAACCTGGGAATTTATCTGGGAACTATTCGTGGGTTGGAGGGTTTGGCTGGGTGCCGTGAGGTCAGACCTGGTGTTGTCTTCACCATGGGATTTCCTCTCAACCGTCTCTGGTCATTTGGGGCTCACAGTTCTGTCTGGGATGGTGAGTGGAGTGCACAGGTGTGTCTCTGGGACCTTTTCAGGGACTGTATGGGCAACCTGAGGTCAGTAAGACCCAATTGCTTCTTTCACTATGGGGTGTTTTCTTGAATGGAAAACCCAGTCTTTGGTGTTGTGGGGCCCACAGTTCAGTCTGGGGTGGTGATCAGAGTATGTAGGTGTGTGGCTCTGTGCCGGAGACTGAGCTCCTGCTGGGACCCCTAAACTCTTCCAGGGATTAGCTGAGAAACTTGAGGTTGGAACCAATTCATTCCCACACTATGGGGTGTCCTCCTACCTGGGAAACACATCACTGGTGTTATAAGGCCCACAGTTCAGTCTGTTGGTCTTCGTGTAGTCACAGCTGTTCTGCTGTCAGACACAGTGTCCTCTCAGTGCCGCCATATTGGACCTCCTATTGGGATTTAATCCTCCCAAAGAAGGCCTTCTGAGAGTAGGCAGGGTTTTCTTTCCAAGCAGTCTTCAGGGATTGGGTTGCTCTGTAAGTGCCTATATGATACTTTAGCAATAGCAGTTGGTCATCAGTGTGTTAAATGCTTGTCTCCTGTGCATCCTCCTCCTCCACTCAGATCAGAGTGCCATCACTGTGGATGAACCCAAAGTCTCCATTTTTAAAACACTTTTTATAAAATTAAATATAAAACTATAGCATCTGTTTATGTGATACTGGAGATCAAACTCATGTTCAGCAAAGACTGTACCATTGAGCCTCACACCCAGTCTTAGTTTGCTAGATTTTCTTTAACATTTCCAGAAAAATCAACCTTAACAATATGGAGACAAGAAATGAACACGATCAAGATCCAGCCCAGATAGTTTTGGAGTAAAAGGAATAGAAGAATATTGTGAATTCCAATCCCAGATAATAACAGCAAGATTTGCCCCTGTAAGCACTGGACTTTGAAGACATGGCAAAATTCAAAGAAAGAGCAGAATGAAGCAGGGTTTCTAGACAGAATCTGGAAGGGGATAAGACTTAAATAGTTAAAAAATGACGTTGACGTTTCTTTGTTTGAGATTGGCAAAGGTGTACAGAAACCCAGAATCAAAACCAAGACTATTTGCTGGTCTTTGGTTTAAATAGGTATTAGACATGACAGCATGGAGGCAGGAGATTTCTTCTCAACTCTGTTTTCCAGTGGCTGTTTTATATACAGACAGACATGCACACATACGATGATTAAACATTCAAATATGTGAGCCTATGGAGGTCATTCTTATTCAAACCACCATGTCTTCACCAAGCGTCTTCAGCTTATATTAATCTATGGAGGCTTCATGGGCATTGTTGACATATACATACCTGCATACATATAAACACACACACATATGCAGTGTGTGTGCACACAATTGTCAGAGGACAAACTCAGAACCTCAGTCATTGATTTTCACCTTTCAACTCCCTTTCTTGCAGACGAAGTCTCTGCTGTTTTTCTATTGTATACTTCAGTCTAGCTGACTTACAAATTTCCAGGGATTTTCCTGTCACTGACCTCCATCTTGACATTGAGGTAGTAGGATTACAGGTGCCTCTGCTACTCATCCTAATTTTATATGAGTTTGGGGAATTTGAATTCAGATCCTCATCTTTTCATGGTGGGCACTTTTACTTTTGAGCAATCTCTTAGCTCTTCTTAGCACTTATTCTACATAATGTTAGATTTCAATATGACATTTTTATATATGTCTTTTTTGTTTGTTTGTTTTGGCTTGTCAGTCTTTAGCCTGTTAAGGACCAAAAAATACCAGAATTCCAGGGGAAGACACTCAAATTTGAACCTTTCCGTTCTCCCTTTTACCAGACCCCAGCACAACCTTCACACTTACGGAGATTGAGCACCAGCCCACATGCTACCAGATCTGAGAAAGTCTATCAGGAGATGCAAAAAGCCATTGCTGGTGACAAGTCACCCAGGAGCTCCAGAAAGAAGTCTTCATCACATCACTCACCAACACCAACAAAGGTGACTATTAGTTCTACTCTCAGGGATAGGTTCAAGGTTGGCTACCTATCCAAAGCACAATTTCTTTTTCTATTTTCTCTTGCGATATCTCAACTCCAGGGACAAACCAGAGTGTTACTTTGGAAAAGAAAAGGCCATTCTTAACTTTTGATTTGATCCATGGTTTACATATTCCATTCAGTTTCACAAACCAGATAATCACTACATTAACTCGTATACAATGAAATACAGCGTTTCAGAAATACATCAGTTTGTGGACAATTTCAGTTATCTTATTACAATTAAAATAAAGCTTCTTTAACTGAATCAAACCTTATACATTTTAAAAAATTCAGAGATTAAGCAATGCAATATTATTTCATAACTGTCTATCATAATAAAAACAGCACGCTAGTGAGCATGCAAACATATGTGTTTTACATGTTTAGATCTGCCAACCGAATACTATCTATTAGCAACTGAAAAATCAGTTTTACTCATATTAACAACTCCACTCTCAAACTTATGTTTACCCTAATTGGTTGTTGTGAACCTAGATGAGTTTAGAATTTGGAGTCATTGATACTGGGAACTAAAAGCAAACAGAAACATACTTTAAAAAGAAAATATGTAGACAGTCAGAGAAAAACCCTCTTTTGATGTTAAAAGATACTGTAAATGCATTTGGGGATGTAGCCCAGTGTCACTGCACTTCAGATCCCAGCATAGAAAGAAGATTGTATGAAGAAAAGCTGCCTTTGGCACATAAAATTTAGGTTAGACCAAAATTAAAGCACAGACTGACAGTAGGTAGATGGAAAATGATTAATTTATGGAATTGGGTTATGACTATATTCTGCAGAACACTACTGAATCAGATGGATGGGGGTGGGTCCTCTGAGTTGGTGGGAGGATTGGATTATATAATATTAACCATACAATCTATTTTAGAATATGGTTCAGTGGAGTTACACACAGCCTCCACCACTATCCACGGCAAGAACTTGTTTGGATCTCCCAAGTGAAAAGTTTGTTAAGCAGTGACTCCCTATTCCTATCTTCTATCAACCCCTGGTAACAAACACTACTTCAATTACTCTTTCTTCATTTTCTTATTTGACATAATTCATATAAAGAGAATGAATAATATGAAGTCTTTATAGGTAGCTTTTTTCACTTAGCGCATTGGTTTTGAAGATCACTCGTGTATTACACGGATTACAGCCATTCATCTGTTGATGGATATTCATGTCTCAAAAACAAAACACAGCCCCTCAAATTGAACTGAGTTGAGTTAGGCTAATATAGAATAATTATTGGGCTGTCAGGTAGAAGCTGAAGTCTTTGATATCACAGGGCAATCCCTAATCATCCCCAAACAAAAGTGTCTCTGCTATTTTTGGCATGATTCCAGACTTATTACCTCACTATGGTGAACCTAGGGGATGTGCAGTTGGCGGCGGCAGCAGCAGCAGCAGCTTCTAAGGTTGCAACTCTCATTGACATCCAGAGATAAGCTGTTCTGGATAAATGACCCTTTAAAGATAGATGATACAGCTTACTCACCATGGCTCCTTGCTCCTGTCCCCAAATGTTTCCCCACAAACTCAGTTTCCACTGCCTTCTCACAGAACAACAGGGAGGAAACTGAGTAGAAAACATCCAGACAGGTCAGAGTAAACAATGATTAAATTTCTGTGTGTTGGAGCAATTCACATGCTCTTTCTTTTTTTCAGCTGTTTCCCTCTAATGGCAGAAGCAGGAAATGCATGCCATCAGTTGTAGTCCTAGGTGCTCAAGCTTGCTTTCTCCTCAGAAGTCCCTGGGATTGAATTGGAAGAAAGACTTACCTAAGCAGTTTTGCTATCACAGTTTCTTCCTTCCACCAGTTCTCAAGTAGAGAGGAAGGTGCCTGGTGTGTTTCAGCTCCAGTCTGCAAAGCATATGGTTTTCTCCCAGACTACTTTCCCTCCTGCTATTTTAGGCCTCTAATCGAGTACATGGGCTCCAGTTCTTCACATTAGCCTTGAGAGGCAGTGAGCACAAGCAGGCAGCTTTGTGTTCCCATGTGACATGTGACTCTGTCTGATCTCAGTGTTTGTCATGCAGAGGAACCCAAATATTCCCTAGTATATGGTTGGGCTGAGCAGGGCTCAATTAACCTCCCACTTTAACCATGAGATCCTCTTGCCTAATGATTCCCAGCACCCTATCATTCCCAGAACCTTAGTCATCTCCATCCACCACAGAACTTCACTGACAGAATTCCCTTTTCAGTACTGTATTTAAGAGGGGAAAATGATTGCACGGAAAAGAAGTCATGTGCACAGGACCGAATAACACTTTCACACTTGTGAACAGAGTTGAACAGGTTCAAGTCACAGCTGATTAAATAGCCCAACCTCAGTCCCATCAGAGGATAAACGTTTCTGTGTAACATATTCGAGGTTAGGTTGTTGGCAGTTCTTTCATCATGTTGGCTAATGGAATTCGTTTAGATCACTACATTGCTGCTTCCTTCTGATTAAAATTCTTGTGTTATTTTGGTGGCTTTCTTTATAATTAATTCACTCTTAATCCTGATGAGTCTCTGAAACTCAGAGCATTCTTTGTTAATTTCATGTGATAAATCAGAGGAAAGTAGAATGACACCTTCCAATTTTCACACAGAAATTTGCAGTTTACAAGGAAGACGTTAACGTACAAAGGACTATGGGTACTATTGTGCCCATTTTAGATGAAACAAGTGAAGTTCAGCAAGAAGAAATGATTTGGCCAAGGCTACAGTGCCTATCAGAGATAAAGATGAAACCTCAACCCAGGACCTTTACCCAAATCTATAGCAACCTTCATTGAGTTATGTGACCTATATCTGTCATAAATTTAAACTTTCAATGCCCGACAGCAGCAATGGCATTTTTGTTAGCTAATACAATGGAGAAGCTGACAATTATCCTAACCCCAACATGTTAAATATCAGCCAGCATTTGGGGCGGAGATTCTTATGTGAAAGGCACTGTGATAAACACTTGTCATATATCACCTTGTTTAACCTTTGCAACTACACACCAATATCTCTATAAGGAGGCTAGAAATCTTGATTCAGTAAATGGTATACCCCAAACCATGAATTAAGTCATATTTAATTCTGAATTCCATGTTTTTTGTGGGTACACACTAAGGATGAAACCCAGGACCTCATGTTCACAGAATGCATGCTTTCCAACTGGCACACATCTTCAGCCCCCATACTTCATGTTCTTATTTTCTATTTGATTTAAAAAATTGAAGCGATTGTATTAGAAAGGAAGATGCAGGCTACATTGGCACCTCCACTTCCTAGAATGTTCAGGTTGCAAAGTGCTGCCCGTGACAGCCTTTATGTACCAAGGATTAGAGCGAAGCAATAGCTGAGTGGGCACCCCTGAGAATGGAGACACACCCTTCTTTGTCACATGGGGAGGGGCAGCGGACTCACACACCAGACAACAGCAAGTC
This sequence comes from Meriones unguiculatus, assembly GCF_030254825.1. NCBI lineage: Eukaryota > Metazoa > Chordata > Mammalia > Rodentia > Muridae > Meriones > Meriones unguiculatus. The sequence continues at coordinate 75,987,846 of NC_083369.1, read as the reverse complement.
TTAAATCCTGTGCCAGCATTTCTTAGCACAAACACTTGTTACTGAGAACAGTCTTCCCACCAAGAGTTGCTGCTTCTTCTGGAGACATTACCAAGCAGTGAGCTTTAGAGCTTTGGCTCATACAGACCCAGGCTCCACAGCATCTTCAGTGTCAGATTCTCCTGGACAGCTGCAGTATATATTTTCTCCAAAGTGCCCACCTTCCCCAAAATGTTTGAGGAGGGACTGGAGAGATGGTTCAGAGGCTAAGAGCACTGGCTGCTCTTCCAGAGGTCCTGAGTTCAATTCTCAGCAACCACACGGTGGCTTACAGCCATCTATAATGAATTCTGGTGCTCTCTTCTTTTGTGCAGTTGTACATTCAAACACAATATTGTACACATAATAAGTAAATAAATCTTTTAAGAAAATGTTTGAGGAAACATGGCCTGAGAGTCTGTAGGTTTCACACTTTTAAAAAGATTGGCTCTCCTCAGGTAGCCTAGGCTGACGGTGAGCTCCAATCCCCCTGCTTCAGCCTCTCAGAGGCCTGGCTTGCTGACTGTCCTATTGCTCATGTCTACTATTCTTTCTTTCTTTTTAATTTTTTTCTTCACAATTTATTCATTATATATACAGATTGAAACCCCCATCCTCAGGTCCCCCAATCACACCCCCCTTCTGCTCATCCCTTTTCTCTAGTCCATTGAAAGGGGGTGAGTTCTCCACCACTGCTGTCTGCTCATAGCTTGTTAAGTCTCATGAGGACTGCCTGGATCCTCTTCTTCTGTGCCCTGGCAAGGCTCCATCATCAGGAACAAGAGATCAGAGAACAGTCAACTGAGTTCATGATCGAGGCAGCTCCCTTTCCTTTCACTCAGAGAGCCATGTGGAGACTGAGCTGCCAGTTGGACAGGGCCTCCAAGTCCTCTCCATACATGGTCCTTTGTTGGTACATCAGTGGGCTCAGAACTTTTAGTTTTGTTTGTTTCCTTGTGAGGTTCTTGTCCCCTCCACCTTCCTCTAATCCCACTCTGTTCTCATCTCCTCTATAAGACTCCCTGCATTCTGCCCACAATTTGGCCCTGAGTCTCAGCATCTGCTTCTGTCCCCTGTTGGGTGGAGCCTTTCAGAGGACCCTCTGTAATAGACTCCCATCCTGTTTTTGCTCTTCCATTGCTTCTGGTGTCTATCTTGTTTGCCATTCTGAATGAGATTTAAGCATCCTCCTTGGGTCCTCCCTAGTGTTTAGCTTCTTTAGATCTGTAGGATAGCTATCCTATATATGGTTAATATCCACTTATAAGTGAGTATATACCATGCCTGTCTTTCTGTTTCTGGGTTACCTCACTCAGTAAGATCTCTTCTAGTTACATTCATTTGCCTGCAAATTTCATGATATCCTTGTTGTTTATTTCCTTGTTTTTAATAGCTGTGTCGTCATTGTGTAGCTGTACCACAATTTCTGTATCCATTCCTCGGTTGTTGGACATCTAGTTTGTTTCCAGATTCTGGGTATTACAAATAAAACTGCTATGAACATAGTGGAGCAAATGTCCTTATTGAATGTGGGGCATCTTTTTGGTATATGCGCAGGAGTGGTAAAGCTGGATCTTGAGGTAGTGCTATTCCCAATTTTCTGAGAAAGTGCCAGATTGATTTACAAAGTGGATGTACATGTTTGCACTCCCGCCATCAATGGAGGAGGTTTCCCCTTTCTCCACATCCTCTCTAGCATGTGTTGTCACTTGAGTTTTTGATATTAGTCATTCTGCTATGTGTAAGATGGAATCTCAGAGTTGCTTTGATTTGTATTTCCCTGATGAAATAAGGATGTTGAACATTTCCTTAAGTGTTTCTCTGTCATTCAGTACTCCTCTGTTCAGAATTCTCTACTTAGCTCTGTACTCCATTTTTAATTGGATTATTTGGTTTTTTGGAGTCTAATTTCTTGAGATATTTATATATTCTGGATATTAGTCCTGTATCGGATCTAGTGTTGGTGAAAATCCTTTCCCAGTCTGTAGGCTGTCCTTCCTTTTGTTCTGTTGACAGTGTCCTTTGCTATACAGAAGCTCTTCAGTTTCACGAGGTCCCATGTTTTGATTGTTGCTCTAAGATCCCGAGCTGTTGGTGTTATTCTTTCTTAACACAAGACTGAGCTTTTATCTGTCCTGAGAAGCCAACCAAATTGCTCTGTATCTGTTAATTCCAAAGGGGTGAGGAGAAAGATTATTGACTGAAATCATCATGGTCAAATTGATTAAAGCAGGCAATTAATGAAAGCAAGTTTGTATATGTGTGTGTGTGTGTGTGTGTGTGTGTGTGTGTGTGTGTGTGTGTGTAGGGCTGCCTCCTCTGAAAGTGAGATTTGAGAAGTCAGCATTGGATGTGAGGAAGAGAAGACTTTTATAGCTCAGGGGAAAGGGTTTTCCAAATAGGGACTTTTGCTGGCAAAATAGGCAGGGTTATAGGAGTACAACATAAATATAACAAGTTAGTCCTAAAGACCTCATGAAACAAAGACATAATCGCAAGATTGGCATAACATTGTAGTCATAACAGCAGGTAGTCATATTGAGGTAGTCATAGCCGGTCATATAACTTTTTGAAACAAAGGTAGGCTTGTAAAATGGTTTATGAAACAAAGACATGATTGCCATTCTTGGAATAGGCAGTACAGAACCATTTGTAGTGAAGGTTACAGGGGGGGGGGGGGCATAGTCCAATCCTTGAGAAACAGAGGTTTAATCGTAAATGGCATGAACCTAGTTTGTCTTTACAATAAGATTGCTTTTCAGCCTAAGACTGAGGCATCTGGTTCCTCTTATACTTTTGCCAGTATCTTCTCATCAACTACAAAGAAAGAGAGGAAAGCCTAATTAGCACACAGAGAAAAAGATAGTTCTTAAAACAATGTTCTGAGCGTACTTCATTGACTGAGCTACTGCATCTAAATATATGACAGGAAGCAAAACTGGAATTGAAATGTGCTGTGATTTTACAAAGAACCTCCACTAACTTGACTAATAGCAAAAGAGTATTCAGGAATAAAGTGTAATTAATAAAATAAAATAAAATAAAATAAAATAAAATAAAATAAAATAAAATAAAAAGATAGAAATACTAAAACCACGAATGTTACCAATGCATTACATGTTAAAAGTATTGTACCATGATGGTTTGGAATTGACAATTGAATAAATTGTTGTGTTAAAAAAAAAAGAGTATTCAGTTCAGTACAATTCAGTTCAGTTGCCCTACCAACCAGTACAGAGGGATCCCTTCACTTTGCCTTAAGCCCTAACGCACTTACTTCCTCAGGAAGGATAACTGTATTCAATCCCCTCTCATGCACAGATGACAGAGAAAAACAGCTCCATCTACCTTAACACTGACTTAACTTAGAGTCCTGCTAGAATGTGGTTTAATTTGCTCTTCCTGGGTAACTAATAATATCTTTTGTTTTGTTTTGTTTTGTTTTTATTATTATCATTTATTATAACTTATTCAATTGGTATCCTGGCTGTGGCCCCCTCCCTCGGGTCCTCCCAATCCCACCCTCTCTTCCTCCCTTTTTTCCCCCATGCTTCTTCCTTAGACTACTGATAGAAGAGGTTTTCATCCCCTTCTATTTAACCCTAGCATATGAGGTCTCATCAGGACTGGCTTCATTGTCATTATTGGCCTGGCAAGACTGAACCCCTCACCCCCCAGGGGGAGGTGATCAGAGAGCCTGCCAATGAGTTCATGCCAGAGAAAACCCTGCTCCCCTTACTATGGGCCCAACTTGGAGACTGAGTCTATGGGCTACATCTGAGCTAGGGTTTTAGGTCTTCTCCAAGCATTGTCGTTGGTTGGGACATCAGCCTCTGCAGGGCCCCCAGGGCTCAGCTTTTTTATTTCTTATTTTTTTTGACTCTGTTGGTCTCCTTTTGGAGCTCTTGTCTGATCCAGGTCTTTCTATCTCTGCCTTCTTTCATGAAATTCCATGCCATCTGCCCAAAGTTTGGCTATGAATTTCAGCCTCTGCTTTGATACCTCAATCAGTCTTTCAGAGGCCCACTGTGGTAGGCTTCTGTCCTAATCTCTGTCCTCTCCTAATTCCAATGTCTTATCACGTTTGTTCTTCTGAATGAGGATTGAGTAACTTCCCTAGGGTCTTCCTTGTTGTTTAGCTTCTTTTTTAATTAATTAATTAATTTTTATTAATTGCGATTTATTCACTTTGTATCCTCCTCCCTCATCACCTCCCAATCCCACTCTCTCCTCTTTCATCTCCTCTCATGCTCCTCTCCAAGTCTACTGATAGGGGAGGTCCTACTCCTCTTCCTTCTGACCCTAGTCTATCAGGTCTCATCAGGACTGGCTGCAATTAATTCTTTTGTGGCCTGGTAAGGCTGCTTCCCCCTCAGGGGGAGGTGAACTAAGAGCCAGCCACTGAATTCATGTCAGAGACAGTCCCTGTTCCCATTACTAGGGCACCCACTTGGAGACTGAGTTGCCATGGGCTACTTCTGTGTAGGAGTTCTAGGTCATCTCCATGCATAGGCCTTGGTTGGAGTATCAGTCTCAAAAGATCCCTGTGCCAAGATTTTTTGGTTTTGTTGCTCTCCTTGTAGAGCTCCGTCACCTCCAGGTCTTCCTTCTTGCATAAGATTCCCTGCACTTTGCCCAAAGTTTGGCTATGAGTCTCAGCATCTGCTTTGATATACTGCAGGGTAGAGTCTTTCAGAGGTCTTCTGTGGTAGGCTCCTGTTCTGTTTCCTATTTTTTTCCTTCTTCCTATGTCTTACGTCGATTGCCTTTCTGAATGAGGATTGATCATCTTACCCATGGTCCTCCTTCTTGCTTAGCTTCTTTAGGTGTACAGATTTTAGTATGTCTATCCTATGTTATATGTCTAATATCCACTTATAAGTGAGTACATACCTTGTTTGTCTTTCTGTTTCTGGGATAACTCACTCAGGATAATCATTTCTAGTTCCCACCATTTGCCTGTAAATTTCATGATTTCCTTGTGTTTAACTGCTGAGTAGTAGTCCATTGTGTAAATGTACCACAATTTCTGTATGCATTCCTTAGCGGAGGGACATCTGGGTTGTTTCCAGGTTCTGGCTATTACAAATAAAGCTGCTATGCACAAGGTTGAGCAAATGTCCTTGTTGTATACTTGAGCATATTTTGGATATATGCCTAGGAGTGGTATAGCTGTATCTTAAGGTAGCCATACTTCTAATTTTCTGAGAAATTGCAAGATTGATTTCTAAAGTGGTTTTACAAGGTTACATTCCCACCAACAATGGGGGGGGGTTCCCCTTTCTCCACATCCTCTCCAGCATGTGTTGCCACTTGTGTTTTTGGTCTTAGCTATTCTGATGGGTGTAAGGTGAAATCGCAGGGTCATTTTTATTTGCATTTTTCTGATGACAAAGGACGATAAACATTTCTTTTTTTTCTCTGCTATTCAGTAGTCCTCTACTGAGAATTCTTTGTTCAGCCCTGTACCCTATTTTTTAAGAAAATGGAATACTTGGTTTGTTGCTTTTTATCATGTTGAGTTCTTTATATATTCTGCATATTAGCCTTCTGTCAGATATAGGGTTGGTGAAGATCCTTTCCCAGTCTGTAGGTTGTTGTTTTGTTCTGATAACAGTGTCCTTTGCTTTACAGAAGCTTTTGAGTTTCATGAGGTCCCATTCACTGATTTTTTTTTATCTTTTTTTTAAACTAATAAAATGGAATTTTTTAATCTTTTTTTCAGTTTTTTTTTAATTTTTCATCAATTACACTTTATTTATTCTGCATCCCCCATAAGCCCCTCCCTCCTCCCCTCCCAATCCTACCCTCCCTCCTCCCTCTGCATGCATGCCACTCCCCAAGTCCACTGATAGGGGAGGTTCTCCTCTCCTTTCTGATCTTAGTCCATCAGTTCACATCAAAAGTGGCTGCATTGTCCTCTACTATGGCCTGGTAAGGCTGCTCCCCCCCGGGGGAGGTGATCAAAGAGCAGGCCAATCAGATTATGTCAGAGGCAGTCCCTCTTCACATTACTATCTAACCCAATTGGACTCTGAACTGCCCTGGGCTACATCTGTGCAGGGGTTCTGGGTTATCTCTATGAATAGTCCTTGGTTGGAGTATGAGTCTCTGGGAAGTTCCCTGTGTTCAAATTTTCTGGTTCTATTGCTCTCCTTGTGGAGACCCTGTCCTCTCCAGCTCTTACTATTTCCCAGTTCTTACATAAAATTCCCTTCACTCTGCCCAACAGTTGCCCATCCTGTGATATTGCTGTTTTTGTTCAGGAATTTGTCTCCTGTGCCAATGAGTTCTAGGCTTTTCACCACTTTTTCTTCTAACTGATTTAGTGTGTCTGGTTTTATATTAAGATCTTTGGTCCACTTGGACTTTAGTTGTGTGCAGGTTGATAAGTATAGATCTATTTGCACTTTTCTACAGGTAGACATCCAGTTAGAACAGCACCAGTTGTTAAAGATGCTTTTTTTTTCCATTGTATTGTTTTGCTTGTTTGTAAAAAAATCAAGTGTCCATAGGTGTGTGAGTTTATTTCTGGGTCTTCTATTTAATTCCATTGATTCTCCAGCTTGTTTCTCTGCTAGTTACATGCAATTTTTATTACTATTGCTCTGTAGTATAGCTTGATATCAGGGATGGAGATACCTCCAGACCATATGTTGTTGTACAGGATTGTTTTAGTAATTCTGGTTTTTGTTTGTTTTTTTTTTTATATGAAATTGAAAATTGTTCTTTCCTGTTCTGTAAAGAATTGTGTTGGCGTTTTGATGGGAATTGCATTGACTTTTGGCAGTATGGCCATTTTGACTCTGTTAATCCTACTGATTTATGAGCACGGGAGATCTTTCCATCTTCTGATATCTTCTTCAATTTCTTTCTTCAGAGACTTGAAGATTTTTTTTCAAACAGGTTATTCACTTGTTTAGTTAGAGTCACACCAAAATAGTTTATGTTATTAGTGGCTATTATGAAGGGTGTAGTTTCCCTAATTTCTTTCTCAGCCATTTTGTATTAGGTATACAGGAGGGCTACAGGTATTTTTGCCTTAATTTTGTGTCCAGTCACTTTGCTGAAAGGGTTTATCAGCTGAAGGAGCTCTCTGGTTGAATTTTTGGGGTCACTCATATATACTATCATATCATCTGTAAATAGTGATACTTTGATTTCTTCCTTTCTGATTTGTATCTCTTTTATCTTCTTTAGTTGTCTTATTCCTCTAGCTAGGACTTCAAGAACTGTGTTGAAAAAGTACAGAAAGAGTGGGCAGCCTTGCCTTGTCCCTGATTTCAGTGAGATTGATTTCAGTTTCTCTCCATTTAGTTTCTTGTTGGCTGTAGGCTTGCAGTATATTGCCTTTACTATGTTTAGGTATGTGCCTTGTATCACTGATCTCTCCAAAACTTTAAACATGAATGGGTGTTGGATTTTGTTAAATGCTTTTTCGGGCTTCTGAGGAGACGATCATGTGGTCTTTATCCTTCAGTTTGTTTATGTGGTGGATTACGTTGATGGATTTCCATACAGTGAACCACCCTTGTATGCCTGGGATGAAACCTACTTGGTCATAGTGGATAATATCTTTTATATGTTCTTGGATTCAGTTTGCAAGTATTTTATTAAATATTTTTGCATCAATGTTCACAAGAGAGATAGGTCTGAAGCTCTGTCTTTTTTTTTTTTTATCTTTACGGTTTATGTATCAAGGTGACTGTAGCCTCATAGAATGAGTTTGGTAATGTTCCTTCTGTTTCTACTTTGTGGAATAGTTTGAAGATAATTGAAGTTAATTGAAGTTAGCTCTTCTTTGAAGGTCTGGTAGAATTCTGTGCTGAAACCATCTGGGTCCTGTTTTTTTTTTTTTTTGGAAGGAAGGCTTCTGTTGACTGCTTCTATATCCTTGGGGTATATAGTACTATTTAACGTTTTTACCTGATCTTTATTTAATTTTGATAAATGGAATCTATCAAAAAAATTGTCCATTTCATTTAGATTTTCAAATTTTGTGGCATATAGGCTTTTGTAGTAAGACCTAATGATTGTTTGGCTTTCCTCAGTGTCTGTTGCTATGTCATCCTTTTCATTTTTGATTTTGCTCCTTTGGATAGTTTCTCTCTGCCTTTTAGCTAGTTTGGCTAAGGGTTTGTCTATCTTGTTGATATTCTCAAAGAACCAGCCTTTGGTTTCATTGAGTCTTTAAATTATTTTGTTTCTAATTTATTGATTTCAGCTCTGAATTTAATTATTTCCAATCATCTATTCCTCTTGGTTGTATCTGCTTCCTTTTTTTTTTTTCTAGCTCTTTTAGGTGCGCTGTTAAGTTGCATGTATGAGATGTCTCAAACTTCTTTCTGAAGGCAGTTATTGCCCTGAACTTTCCTCTTAGCACTGCTTTCATTGTGTTCCATAAGTTTGGATAAGCTGTGCCTTCATTTTCTTTGAATTTTAGGAAGTCTCTTATTTTTTTTCCACTTCTTCCTTGACCAAGCTGTCATTGAGTAGACATTTGTTTAGTTTCCATGTGTATGTAAGCTTTTTGTTATTTCTGTTTTTGTTGAGATCTAGTATTAGGCCCTGGTGGTCTGATAGGATATGAGGGATTATTTCAATCTTCTTGTATCTGTTGAGGCTTGCTTTGTGTCTGACTATATGGTCAATTTTTGAGAAGGTTCTATGAGGTGCTGAAACGAAGGTATACTCTTTTGAGTTTAGGTTCAAAGTTCTGTAGACATCTATTAGGTCCATTTGATTTAGGACCTCTGTGAATGTCATTATTTCTCTATTTAGCTTCTGTCTAGATGATCTGTCCCTTGGCGAGAGTGGAGTGATGAAGTCTCCCACTATTAAGGTATTGGAGTCGATGAGTGATTTAAGTTTTAATAGTGTTCCATTTTCAAATGAAGGTGCTCTTGTATTTGGAGCATAGATGTTCAGGATTGCGATGCCCTCCTGGTGGAGTTTTCCTTTAATGAGAATGAAATGTCCCTCATCATCTTTTTTTTTTTTTTTTTTTTTTGATTAATTTTGGTTGAAAATCTATTTTGTTAGATGTTAGGATAACTACTCCAGTTTGTTTTCTGGGTCCATTTGCTTGAAAAACATTTCTTTAGCCGTTTGCTCTGAGGTAGTGTTTATCTTTTTTGGATTCAGCAGAATGATGTATCCTGTTTCTGTAACCATTCTGTTAGTCTGTGTCTTTTTATTGGAGAGTTGTTTATGGACATCTATTTCTTTAAGTTGGAAAATTTTTTTTCTATGATTTTCTTGAAAATATTTTTTGGACCTTGGAGCCTGGACTCTTCTTTGGACCTTGGAATCTGGAATCTTCTTTTTCATCTATTCCTATTATTCTTAGATTTTGTCTTTTCATGAAGTCCTTGATTACTTAGATGTTTTGTGTTTGTGACTTTTCCAATTTTACTTTTTCTTTGAGAGATGTATCAATTTCTGCAATTGTATCTTTATCACCTGAACTTCTCTCTTCCATCTCTTGTATTCTGTTGGTGATGTTTACCTTTGTGGTTCCTGATTTTTTTTTCTCTAAGTTTTCTAGCTCCAGGATTTTCTGTTTTTGTGTTTTCTTTATTGATTCTTATTCTGTTTTCATATCTTTCACCCTTTCCTTCATCTGTCTGAATGTGGATTCCTGTCTTTCCATGATGTTCTCAACTTTTTTGTTTGTTTCCTCTCTTTATACCACTACTTGTACCTCTGTTTGGCTGTGTTTGGTTGTATTTCTTTGAGAGTTTTGTTCATTTCTTCTTTATATGCCTCTAATAACTCGATAAGCATAGCTTTCAACTCATTTTCCTGTGTTTCCAATGAATTAAAATATCCATCGATTTTGGCGGTTTCTAGTGAAGCCACAATATCCTGATTTTTGTTGGATGTGTTCTTATGCTGGCCTCTAGCCATCTGATGGTCCATACCCTTTTCTGTTTCTTCCTGGAGCCTGTACTTCACACTGGGTCCATCTGTCTCTGGAGTCTGGAGTATTCAGGAAGATGAGCGACGTCCTCCAGTTTGAGAGTGGGTGTTGGTGTTTCAGATGCAGCTAAGGAAGGAAGATTACAGGTGCAAGTGTGCAAGCACACAAGGACAGGAGTGTGGAGGTGTTACTGCCTGGAAGGATGAAGTGTAAGGGAGGAGTTCAGGTGCAGGTTGTGGTGCAGTTGCCTTTGGTTGTTGGCAGGGGCATTTTGCATGTGTAGATGCGGTGAATGGCTCAGTGGCCCACAGGCCTGTCTCATCATTGTTCTCCAAGAACTTATATCTGCCTGAGCAGTAACATCTTGTTTTCAGGGATTGTTTGCCTGGACTCTACTGAGAGACTCACAGAACAGGGGCTTCAATGTTGACAGTGCTGTCCCAGAGATCCCTATGTTGCCCACAGTGGGAGTGTGGGTGGGAGGGATCCTATGTTATGGCTAATAGTGTAAAGGGACACCTCCCTGGGGCTCTGTATCTACTCCCTTGCAGAAGTGTGGCAGGTGGCAGATGGGTGTGCAAAGCGGTGAGGGCCCGCGAACTCACTTGGAGGTGTGTGAGGTAATGTCAGTGTGCCCACAGTTTTCCACTCTCAGATTTGGGTTCTCTGTTTGGCCATTAGAGAAAGGAGGTGCCCCGTGCCTGAGGTTAGGCACTCTCCACCGCTGCTGCACAGCCAGGACAAGCGGAACAAGGGAAGGTGCTGCTGAACATTAGGGGGATCCATAGTTTGCCACTCTCAGATCTTGGATACAATCACAGGGGCTGGGGGGGCCTGGATCCAATCTGTCCCAGCTCATAGATTGTTCTCTGTAGCCCAGGAAGCCTCAAAGTCAATGTTCTGACTTTAGCCGCCCATCCACTCACCAGTTTTCAAGTTTCGGCTCTTTTGCCCAACAGAAACTGTGTGCACTGGCAGCTGCCATCTTGGACTCCAACTCATAATATCTTATGATTGACTTCCTTGGTAACTCTTCTAGGGAGGTACTAAACAATATGGCTGAGGGAAGAGATGGGGCCTAAGAAGGAACCAGAAGAAACTCATAAGTTCCTACATCTTGTTCTAAGAAAATTGATGGGATTATTTATGAACTCCATGTGCTTTGATTTGAAGATGTGCTAAATCAGTTATGGTTCTTGTTCTCTACCTTGGCCCTAAAATACCCCCTTGGCGAGTTTATTAAGTCATTCTAAGGCAATTCATCTGATATTCTTATCCTCCAGTTCTGTTTTATTTTGTTCTGGATGCTGGGGATTGAATGCAGGACTTTTCACACATGTATTTACCACTGAGCTATACCCCCAGCTACTGTCTGGTCTTGACATGTCCCTCACCACCCTCTTCTGGATGATTTTAATATTGGGAGGGTGTTTTTGAAAACTATATTAAGAAATACTGTCCAGACCTCCAGAGTATAAGCAATTTTTTAGCCCACTGGTGGGCTTAAGGAAATACTAAAATCCTAATAAACTCCATTTCCACACAACACACTATGCCTCTGGGGGCTAGTTTGAATTGAATGTATGAGTGCAAGGTCCCTTAGTCAGGTGCTTTTTTTGTAGTTTTAATTCAGGTTGGATGACAGATGTAGGTCAGTGATTAGATCTGACTGTGATTGGGAATGAATGAACTTCATCTTGAACATACCCAATAAGGAAATGAACAGGTTTTTGCTTAGCCTGATCTTTCTGTTATACTATAGAATGAGTGTCACTGGAATAAATCTTTCATACTGCAAGGTTTGGGGAGGCCAACTGAATGAAAATTGGTCTGTATGGTTTACCATCTAGGTAGCCTGAGCTGGCTTTCTTACAAAGCAAGTTGCATGGTATCTTTTTAGGATTTATAAACCTAGATGTTCTCTTAACCAAAAATAGTGAAGCTTTAGACAAAATGATTAAAGTGACACAGGGAACAGAAGAGCTTGCTTGACCAATATTTAGACAGGCAAACCTGGTGGCGGCCTTTAACACAATTAATTTACCAGTTCAAATCATCAGTGAACATCTGTGCCCTCAGACACACAATATAAAAAGAAGTGAAGGGTGGGTAAGTGGTTCTGTTGGTATAGTGCCAGTCTTGCAGTCACACAGACCTGAGTCTGACCCTCAGAATTCATTTTTAAAAGGAAAAGAAAAAGCCAGGTGTGGTTGCATTCACTTATAATCTCAGCACTGGAGAGGAGCAAACGTGGATCTCTGAGGCTTGCTGGCTACCCACACTAGCCTACTTCACGAGTTCCAGGCCAGTGAGAGACCTCCTTTCAAAAGGAAAAGACAGCTAGCACCCAAAGGAATAACGCCTGAGCTTGTTCCCTAGCCTCTGCATGCAGGCATGTGCACACGGACCCCAGAATAAATAGAAAAAACTCTTCATTGTGGAGTTCAAACTGTAATGGGAAATATGGACAATGAAAAAGATGAGTAAAGAAAACATAAATAATACAGTGATAATAGTGTTGGGGGAAAACAGTGCAAGAAAGAAGATTGTAAAATGTCAGAGTTGGAGCTGGAGAGAGGGTTCTGTGGTTAATATGCTTGCTGTGCAGGCATAAGGACCTGAGCTCAGAACCTGTGGAGAAAACATGTCTGGCAGCCTACATATCTGTAACCTCAGTGCTAGGGGCAGAGAGACAAGTACAGATGGATCCCAGGCTCACTAGACAATTGAGCCAAAGTGACAAACTCTAAGTTCATCGAATAGCCTTGTCTCAAAAAAAAAAAAAAGTGTACAGTGACAGAGGAATAGCACTGATGTACTGATCTCTAGTCTTCAGGAATGCACAAATGGGCAAGCCCACCACTTGAACCCCCCCACACACCAGTGCTGAAATGTTTAAGTAGCTTCCATAAGGAAACTGATTCTGAGTCGAGAGCTTACATAAGTGAGGGAGCTAGCTACATGGACACAGTGAATAACATGCTCATCAGTACAAAGGACTCTGGAGAGCATGCTTAGACTGTTTGAAGAACAATAAATCAGCAGTGTGTCTAGATCAGTAAATGGTAGAAGGATGAGGACAGGGAAGCAAGAGGGAGATGTATCATGTTAACTGTAGTATAAATGTTACCATACACTCCTACAAGACCAGAACCATAAGATGACCTTTATGCAAAAAGGAAGTTCAGAGCAATAAAAACGAGGGATATAATTCTATGTGCTGAGTATTCAATTAGTAATTGTAAGCCAAATAAATTATATTGAGAAGAGATATTTATAAGTTAATGGATGACAGTTGCATTAAAATTAACAGCTAGGCAGGGGTGGCACACACTTTAATCTCAGCACTTAGGAAGCAGAAGCAGGCAGAGGCCAGCAGATCTCTTAGTTTAAGGCCAGCCTGATTTACAGAGTGAGTTCCAGGGCAACCAAGGCTACACAGAGAAACAAAAAACAAAAACAAAGGAAGAGTTAAAATCTTGAGGCCACTGCTAGTGTTAGTTAGTGATTGATCCCACAAAACAGATGCAGTATATTCCTCTTGGAATGATTAGAAGTGAGATCAGAAAGGTGATCTAGGTTTATCAGCATCCTGACCCATTAGCACTGGTCATCCCCCAGAGGCTGAAATGGAAGACCATAAAAGGATCATGTTTAGAGCCAAGATAAGCATCTGAGGTTATCCTTGCATCAGCATACAATGTTTGTTGGAAATGTGGGTTCATGTGAACTCTGCCTTTTACCCAGAGGTCCCTGGCATTGTGGAACACTACTTTGAAAAGGACTTAGTGGGTAAACAAAAAGGGAATAATGTGGCATTATTTGCTACTGATGTCCAGGAGCAAGATGACTCATCACCTGCTATTCAATGTGACTTCTCTGCAGGTACATTGGGGTGGGTGAGCTCTGGTCTGAATCTTGGATGTATAGGAAATGTTATGTACCCTTATCTCCCCTTGGGACTATTTTAGAGTTCCTGCCAAGGAATGGAACTAGGTGTCCCAGAACCAAATAGTTTGGGGAGATAGAGCCAACCATGATTCATTAGAGTTGGGAAAGTCAGTTCCTGGAGTCTTCCCATCAGCCGTTTACCCATGAACAGTAAATATAAATAAGCTTATTGTGCTCTGTATGAAAACACGGCTTGCAAACATGCTTTCTTCCAGCTGGATTTTTTCCTCCACCTAACTCTCCAACAGAGTGACCCCAGAGCTCCACTAAGTCCACCTTCCCCCAGGATGTACCTCTCTTTCTAGCCAGATATCTTCCTGTCACTAAGAAGGGAAATGGAACAAGAAAACATACAAACATTACACCTTGTAAACTCCACTATGTGCTGATATTCTAATTGTGAGGGCAGCAAGGCATTGCTGGTTGCTTTCTGAATGAAGGAGCCACCCCCCCCATTTCTTCCTGTTTCTCGCTTTCATTTACAAAGGAATGGAAGTGTGACATTTAAACTGAACATAGAAAGAAAAAGTGCAGTCATCCATGAAAAGTTTCCTTAAGCATTCTCCAGCGAGAAGGAAGCATTACTGGCTTCCAGAGCAGTGGTAGCATCTGTATGGATTTACTCACTTATTTTCTCCCACTCTCCAGAGTGTCTCTGAAATGTCTTCGGATCTTGAGCTAGCCCAGTCCTCTCAAAGCAGCACTCAGCAGCCCTCACACTTTAGCACCCCAGCCACCTCCCGTGGCTGCTTGGATTCTTCAGCTGCTAAACACAAGATATCTTTAAACCCCCGGAAACAGAAGAAGAAGAAGACAATTTCCACATCTGTAAGTCTTTCAAGAGACCCCATATTAAACTGTTTTAGAAAAGACAAGGTCTAGCCTATGCCCACTGCTGCTAGGAAACTATATGTGTAGAGATGTACCCAAACATCTGACAATCTGCCATGCCATGGCATTGTTATCTACAAAGTTCACACTTCAGAACCATGCAACCGAATTAAAAAAAAAAATGCCCAGAATATCTCATAATGCTTGAAGTTTGCTGCTTTTGGTTGGGACACATTCATAGATACCTTGGTCACATGTGGGCATGTGCTGCCTGAGAGACAAAGGTTGGATACAGTTGATGAGTGATCCATTCCTTAAGTAGGGATATTAATGCACGCGGCACTGTCCTAGCCTTGGTGTTTGCAGTGGGTGAGCAAGCTTGTGCTGGTTACATGAAAAGTCCTGTGTTTGAACTTTCTATAAAGGGAATGAAGAAAGCAGAAACAGAGTTAACCCTGCACAACATGCTTATTGCTTTAGTGCTTGGAAATGCCCTGAGTCCTCTCTTCCGGGGGTATTCAATTCTAGTCTCGATAAAGATTCTTTGACTTATTATTCATGGAAGACATATGAGTTATAAACTACTGCACCGCTCCACTTTCCGAGGAGGCTTTCAGGAACTTCAATCATTCAGATTTTAGCTCCCAACTCTTCCAAAGACCTCCACACATTGCCACAGAGTTCTGACACTTGAGTTACTGGCAAGCAGGGATATATTTAGGCAAAGCGAGTAAGTTAGAATCATGGCAATGGGGTCTGGAGAGATCGCTCAGTGGTTGATGACTCATACTGCTCTTACTGAGGACCCGGCTTAGGTTTTTAGCGCCCATGTCAGGCAGCTTATAGCTACCTGTAACCCCTGCTTGAGTGAGTGAATGTTTTCCTCTGGACTCTTTACATACCTGCAGCCGCATGTGCACATACCCATACAGAGACACACCACATATATAATTAAAACAAAACCAAAAATAAATATGAAAAAAATTTCTTTAAAATCACATGACAACAGGTATGCTAAGTAAACTGCTTGTCATGAAGTGGGAGGACCTGAGTCTGATCCCTAGCACCCATATAAAAAGAGAGCCCTGGCTCCTGCAAGTTGTCCTCTTTTCTCCGAGCACACTGTGTGTGGCACATGCACACACATTTGCACATGAGCATGCACACATACATATGCACATAGATAAATGAATGTCATAAAAACCTTTAAAAAAGAAGACAATGGACTGGTGATTTTGTAAGAAATTTTCAATTAAAGTTAAGAAATCAAAGGTACCGGCGTTTAAATGGATGTGTGTTCTACAAAAATAATTAGCCAGTCAAACACTCAACTAATTCTTCGGGTATTCTGCACTAAAGTAGATGGAATAGACTTGGAGACTGGATAGCACACATAACTTAAGGGGAGAGCATGAAAGTACAAATAATTCAGCCACTCATCCAAAGTTGCCTCTACCATTCAGAAACTTCACCCATGAAGTCTCACCAACATGACTGCCTAAACATGACCTGAACACATCAATAGACATGCAAAGTAGATGGGAGAAAGCCCAAGAGGCATCAGGCCTACATCAAGAACTATAGGCAACTAAAACATACTGACATTGGGAGAAATAATCTTCCCCAGAGAAAAACACACAGACTGGTTATCCAATACCAAATGGTCAGCCCTGAAAAACATACACATACAAGTAATGTTATATGGATCAAGCAAAGCAGGTACTATATAGGACTACATAAATACATATGATATGCACCTACACATATTCATGTAATAACAATGAAAAGAGGCCACAAATTTGAAAGGAAACAAGGAGGAGTACATGGAAGGATTTGGAGGGAGGAGAATGCAGAAGTGTTGTCATGATATTACAATCTCAAAAATAAAAGTGAAAAAAGATATCTCAAATTTGTTTTAAGACATGGATTAAATATGAGTTGAGAGTTGTTCCAGAAGCAAGTATGGTAACCTAGGGGCCAAGGCCTATAATGCACTGGGTCCCTGGACATACCACCACAACCCAGAGAGGTAGGCTGTCTGCTTTGGGAGACTTTGTGCGACTCTTTTGGCTTTCTGCTTTCTGCCTAGCTCACTCATGAAAAAGTCTGAGAACCATGCCAATCAGTAAAAAGGTCTTAAAAAAAAAACCTTTGTTTCAGGTGAAAGTAAAGCAGGAAGAGCAGCAGCATTCACTACCATCCAAAGAAAAGACTACAGTGAAGATGAAACAAGCTGACCAAAAGGAGCAGAAAAGGGACGGCACAGGTTAGCACCCCTTCACTGCCAGCCAGTGGATCTTGGGCTTCACTGCCCAGTGCAATGTGGTGGGAATTATAAACAAAAATGACCTCAGGACTGCTACCCTGGATCCTCTTGGGGTTTTTCAATGTCAGATGCAAACAAGCAAACTGGAGAGAAAATCCAGTAACTAAGAGCATGTACTGCTTTCAGAAGACCTTAGTTTGAGTCTCAGCACTCAAGTCAGGAAGCTCACAACTGCTGTAAAACCAGCAGCAGGGGGTGGGGGTGGGGGATCTGACATCTATGGCTTCTGTGGGCACCTCTGTGCACATACCCATACACATAATTAAAAAAAATAGTAAAAGCCTGTGCATGTATTAGGACCCTGGACACCTCACCAAAACCCAAGAAGGCAGGTCTCCACTGTGGGAGACTTTGTGCGACCCTTCTGTCATTCTGCCTAGCTTACTAGTGAATAGGTATGAGGACCTTCTCTGAAGTCCATATCCATATACATAATTTAGGAATCATAAAACCAAAACTTTTAATTAAGAAAAGGTTCACGCAAGTACCACCAGAGATTCTCCACCTGAACCAGTAAAAACAAAGTTTGTACAGGCTTTGCAGAAAAGGTTTTCTTTTTCATGTAAATGAAAACATGGCTTTCTATTCTAGCTAAACAAATTTCCAGCCAGAGAGGTACTTTGTTTGTAAGTGTGTTTAATTCTTTCAAGTTAACATGCTGCCTGAGTTCTACAGAGTGCAGCCAGTGATGGCCTATTCAGTATTCTTCCTCAACAACATAACAAGATAGGAACAACCAAACTGCTTCCTCTCAAATTATTTTTATAAGAGTTACCTTTCTCTTCCAGTATAGAGAAGGTTTTGTGTCCATAATGACTTCACATACCCACGGCTACCAGAGATTTGCACAGCTGCTGCTAGATAACCTTGGCAGCCGTCACCTGACCACTTTCCAAACAAATGCTGCCAGAGTGAAAAAGTCTCTGTGTGCCTAGACAGATTTCAGCGTTAACTCGATGGCAAGCTAATTGCATGCAAGGTCTGACTAAATGAAATTTTGGTTTCATCAGTTAGGTTGGATGGTTGTCAAGATTTTTCCACAGATAATTTCGCATGTAGTTTCAGAGATGAGACTTCCTTAAGCATGTTTTCCAACTCCCCCCCCCCAAAAAAAAACACTAAAAAAGACTTTCAAAGAAAGACCAGAGGGAGGGAGGAAAAAAGGGACGCACATTAAGAGTATAATATCATTTTCCAAAGTTGTCCCTTTCACATGTGGAGATAGAACTGAGTCCATATTCCTGGGGTAGCTTGGTTGCTGTTCCACAGGAAGGGCCTGCTTGAGACAAGACCTAACACACTCTTCCCTGTGCCATATGCTGCACATGCAACCACTAGGTGGCACTCCATATACAATCTCTGTGAAAAAAGAGAAGCCACTGGAGCTCTGCCACTTAGATCAAACTGAGTTGCTTAGGAAAAGGTCCTAGAAGGAGTAGTCTCACAAATGGAATTGCTGAGGCCTTGAGAGTATTGCTTTGCATGTATTCAGAGAACTGCTTTACATGTGTGTTATTCAGGATTGTTTTAAGACAAGAAGGTAAAAATGAAAAGGAGGGGGAGGATAATCCTCTCAAATAATTTGACTTTTTTTTTTCTGGGAAAAAAGCATGAATCCATATAATATAAAATTCCAAGAAGTTTGGATAAGTACTATATAGAAAATAGAAATACTATTCAGAAAATAAAAAAAAAAATCCCCTTGCTGGGCTGGAGAGAGGGATCTGAGATTAAGAGCACTTACTTGGTGCTCTTCCAGAGGACTCGGGTATAATTTCCCAATTTGGAGGTTCATAGTCATCTGTAATTCCAGATACAAGGGATCTTATGCCCTCTTCTGGCCTCCACAGACACGAGGCACCAGGCACATATATAGAGCACAGGCATACATGCATGCAAAATACCCACATACACAAAATAATAATATAAAAGGCATTTATAAAAGGCACTCCCTTTGCTCCTGCTCCAGCCAGGTTTCTCAAATGTAATCACTGTTACAAGATCACATTTTGCTTCTTTTTTAATTTCACACCTAATGGTCGACCAGACTACTGATAAAGTGCTAATGAGCCAGCTCAGGACCATCTACTCATAAGGTTGAAATTTCCCTTTGATATCTTTTCTCATGGCTTAAATTGATTTGTGAAAAGGGGAATGTCCTCTGCGTAGTTGCTTCTACATACCAGGGAATTTGGTAGCAAACATGACCAGGAAAAAAGAGTAGTACTCTTTTCAGAATTCTAAAGCAGCCTAAAGCACACGTATTTCTCTTTCTTTTCACATTTGGTATAGAACTCTCAAGCCAGGAGAAGAGTTACAAACCTGAGACTCAAGATAAGGAGACAAGAGATCAAGCTCTAAGCACTGATGCTCCCTCAAGCGTGGGTTGCTCAGTTTCAGGATCAAATCCAAGAAGATGTAGAAGGGCCAAAAATGAGTGGGAGATCATAGAAAGAAGCCTTCTAAAATCCACTCAAGAGCATGGCCTAGGCAGTAGATCTGAGTCCTCACCTAATAAAGAGATGGCTGGTGAAGAGCACTCTTTCTTACACCTTTTCTTGGAGAAGAAAGGCACAGCACAACATACAACCACAGAATCAAAAATTGCTCGTTCTGAGGAGATGCTGTCAGATAAAGGGGTTATGAAGAGGGAAATGGGTGACATAAATGTTGAAGCTCAAAGAGCGCTAGCACCACAACCTATACCTACAGATGTAGTGGAGTCCATGGTCAGTGGTCCACCACGGTGCCAAGAAGATAGGTCTTCTGAAGTCAAGAAGAGAAAGAATAGAGCTGCTATGTTGCCATGGACACAAAAATCTCCTACCAGCCAAGAAAAGGCCACTGTCTTGAGTAAAGTCCATGGAGAAGAGGAAAAAGCATCCAGCCCTGGTTCACAAAAATGTCAACCCAAAATGGAATTATCCTTGGAGAGCACAACTTCCTACAAAAAGAGGCATTCCGGAAGTGGTTTCAAGGCCCTTTCTGCAAGCGTTTCAAGTGCTACCACAGAAGGGGATGTTTCTACGCAGATATCACCTTTCCCTCTCAGAAGGTGGCCAAATGCAAGGGATATCTCCTCAGATTCAAAGAGTACCTCAGAGTATGAGAGTAGTTCTGAAATGCAGCTGGATCCTGCACATCCTTTCCAGGCTAAAGATGATGATGGTGAGGATGATGATGATGATGATGACGATGATGTCTTCCTCAAATCAGAAAGTGTAGATGCAGGACTGAGCACGATGGAGCAGAAACAGCCTCTCAGATATTCCTCCCAGTCATTAGGGAAACCCGGAGCTAGAGAAGGCTTTTCAGAGCCACAGAGTTCTTCAGAAGATGAGAGAAGTTGTGAGGAACTGACATCTCACTCTTCCCATTCCTTGGAGGACTTTGAAGAATGTTCAGAATCAAAAAATTTCACCCTAGGTTCCATCTCTGAAGAGCAGCTGACTTCCACCTGCCATTCACAGGCTGTGCATGTGTCTGAGGAAAAGGAAGCTTCCACAGAATCAAGTAGTTACATGGAGAAGTGCCACAGCTCTGAGGATCAGACCAGCTCAGAGCAGGCTTCAGGTCAGTTCAGAGACCAGCAAGAAGCAGTCCCAGTTTCAAAGAGTGCTCCAAAAGAGCGGAGTGTTTCTGCCAAGCCGGTGTTCCCCAAGACCACTTCTTCACCCACTGTGAGTTCTATTAGTCAACAACAAACCCCCACCACAATGAACATTTCTATGGGACAGAGCAGATCTATGGAAAAATTGCCTCCCAGCCACACTGGGGAATCACGGTTGAGCGCTCAGGCTGAGCATCAAGAATTTGTAGAGGTAGAGGGTGTGGCTGCCGACTGGGACATTTTTATGCAGCCACTGTCCCCTAAAAAGGCTTCTAAGCACCCAGTGGGGCACCATGATGAGCAAAACGTTCCCTCCTATTCAGATGTTGCGACCATGGAAGAGGCAGCTTCTATGGAGGTACTGTTTCTCAGACATAATTTTCAGCCGCCAACCAGACCAGTGTTTGAGCAAGAAGTTTCTGCAGGCCCAGAACTTGCCATTTTTGAAGAAAGTGTTGCTTCACAGACTCTTAGACAACCTTCCCAGTCCTCTGTGCAACAAAGCATCAAGAAAGAAATATTGTTGGGTGCAGAAAGTGATGCATTTGAGGGTTGTGCATCCATAGAGCCCTTGCCTCCTCAGCATCATCTTCAGCCACTGTTGAATCCCTTCATCCAGCAACAGGCATCCTACAGAGGGATTTCTATGGATCCAAGGTTTGCAATGCACTTTTTCCAGCCACAGATGAAGCTTCAAGGGATGCAATCATTTTCTTTAGCTCCAGAGAACACAGGATTTGAAGGGAACACTTCTTTGGAGCATGTGCCTCAGACCCTTTCCCAGCCTATGCTGCAGCCTTATCAAAATGTGCCTTTAGAATCCAAGGCTGTTGCTGCTAAGATGATGTCCATGGACCCAATGCACTCAACATATCCTGCTCAGTCCTTACCAAGTCCTCAAAGCCAACTAGTCTCAGAAAGCACCTCTGTAGAAGGTGCCACTGTGGTGGAGCCTCTTCCTCCTCAGCCTTCAGTGAAGTCCAAATTCCAGCCACAGATGAGCCAAGATTCAGTGAGCACTTCCACCCTATGGAGCAGTTCTATGGAGGCACTCTCTCCTCAGCATATCTTTCAAACACAGGCAAACCCTAAATTTATGCAAGTTCCCACAGCTCCAGAGAGCCTTGAGGCCCAAGGGAGCATATCCATGCAACTAGTTCCTCCCAGAAGTCCTTCTGATCCATCGGTGGCCCCTACCTTTGAGCAAAGGTCTATACTCCCAGGCACTGTTCCTGTTGCATGGGCCATTCCCATTTATTCAGCAGCTCCCAGAATGCCTTCTCAGCCCTTGATGGGATCTGTAGTCAAACAACCAGTCTCCACAGGATCCATGAACACACCTGCACAACAGATCATCTCTGTAGAGCCAATGTCCACTAGACACCCTTTGCAGCCATGGCAGACTACTCCATTTGAACATGGCTCTGCACCTTCAGACAGTGCTGCTGCTGCTGCCGCTGCCGCTGCTGCCGCTGCCGCCGCCGCTGCTGCTGCATGGGGCATTCCTATTGCTCCACCACCTCCCATAATGCCTTCTCAGCCCTTGATGGGGACAGTCTCCACTGAGTTAGTAAGTGTTTCTGTGCCACAGAGCAGCTCTGTGGAGCTAATGCCTTCCAGATTCCGTTTCCAGCCAAGAGCAGATCCAGAGAGCTATACAGCAGAGAAGGGAGTTTCTACAATGATAAAGCCAGGAAGGCATCATTCTTCGCCCTCCATGAGCTCAGAATCCAAGGAAGATGATTCCCCAGATTCAGTGAGAGCTTCTGAAGAATGGAGGCTTCCTACGGAGTCAACGCCTTCCAAAAATGCTCCTCAGCTGTGCTTAGTCCCTGAATTTGAGCAACAAGCCTCAAATCCAGAAGTTGTTGAGGAAGAGTGGAACCCTTACAAGGAGGCATGTCTTTCGGGACATCCTTCCCAAACCATTACCAAACATGAAGTCCAGAAAACACCATCAAGTTTTGAGAGTCTCTCTACTGAGGGAGGCATTCTTCCCAAGCCACTGCCTTCCAAACATCCCATCTCATTCTTAACGAAATCTAAAATTCAGGAACTGTCCGCTCGTCTTGAGGGTGCTGACCCTCAAGACAGCTCTGATAAACCACAGAAGAGCACAGCTCCTTCCCAGTCATTTGTGAAGTTTATGGCACAGCAAGTATTTTCAGCAAGCAATGCTAATGAAATAGGCATTTATGCAAAGCCCATGATTCGGAGCCGCAGCCGTCCATCCAGATCCCTGTTGAAGCCTAAACTCGATGAACACATTTTCTTATATAACTGGGACAAGGAACCCACGGAATACACCAGTTTGAAGAATCTGCTCATACAACAGCCTTCTCAGTTACTCAGAAAGCCTGAAAAGCCTCAAGAAGTTCTGCCATATTCTGAGGGTGCCCCTGTGAAGCGGAGCAGTTCTGCAGAAGACATCTCCCAGCCCCGGCGTAAGCTTGAGTACAGGCAGAAAGTCTCAGTTTCTGTCAATTTTCCTGAAGAGTGGAAGAAGTCTGAAGGACATCTACAGTTCACAGAACCTTCTCAAGCCTTCCAAGTGTCTGAGTTGCAGCCACCGAAGTTATCAACAGGCTCCACAAATGTTCCTGTGGAGTGGAGCAGTCCTGAAGAGCATCGGCGTCCCGGTCAGCCTATTGAGGCTGTCTTGATCACTGACTATCAGCAACAAATTTATTTAAGTTCTGCCAATTCTGCTGCTGAAGGAACCATTTCTGAGAAGAATACTGGCAGCTGGTCCATGCCAAAAGCCCCAGCTTCTTCAACAAAGTCCATGAAATACAGTAAAGGCTATGAGGACTTACCTAAAAGCACCCTGATTTCTGATACCAAACCTGGCACATTCACTACTGTTCCTGACCAGAAAGCATTCGTTTCCCCGGGCATTTATTCTAAGGAGGAAGTTCCTCAGAGTCATGATGGAAATGAGAGTCCTTCAGTCCTATCCACCAGCAAGACTGAGGTTGAAAATGTTTTTGGAGTGCGACTGCGAAGAATCTCACAAAAGAGTGGGATGGAGAAACCAGATCTTTTCACATCATTTGTCCCAGTTTCATCATCAATAAGCAAAGAATCGGTGAACAAAGAAGATCTCCAGGACCTCAGTAGAGGCCCAGAGAAGTTTAGCCCAACACTTAGCTTTGTGGAAAAGCAAGGGAACAGGCCCAGATATCAAGGCATTTTCAAGAAACCAGCAGTTTACAAGCCTCCAGGTGAGAGATTTGTCTTCAGGTAGAGGGAAGACCTGTAAGGCCAAGCCTTGCATGAGTGGGCTGTGAACTCTCTAGTCTCTAGGTTTCCAACTGTACTGTTGCTTTGGCGGGATTATTTGTGGGTTTAGAGATGGGATAGTATTCCATTCTGGATGAATACATTCAGAAGTAACTCCTTTGGAGTCTCCCTTTTCCCAAGGAGGCAGCAGTCAGGAGATCCATTAAGTTTTCATGATCACCTCCTCTTCCTTCTTCATCTACCTTATATGTAGTATACTTTGGGCAGAATTGTGTGGTTTAAAAAAAATAACCCCTTACATACTTCATGTTACTTTTACCTTCAAAACAGATGTTGAAAACCCAGTTTGTTAAGAGCAATATGTTTACATTCTTACTCTGAAATCACCATGATTTAAGGTGACCTTATAAATGCTATTATTTCCTAAAAATGTTGTACCCTAAGTATCATCTATACATAGTCTTGTCTCTGCCTCCAATCATACCTATTTCACCATGATATTTGCACAAGGGATGAAGAAGTAACAGATGCTGTAAGATGTTTTCTTAGAGTTGGGGAATTATATCAATGGTCTGAGCTTCTGCTGTCTTGAGAGTTATCTCACCCTACCTGTCAACCATTGTCCTGTCCTGATTTGTGGATGGGAAGTGAGATGGCTAAAGGAAATAAAATGTCAAGTAAGGGACAGTATGCCCATTTATATTTTTTCTTCACAATTTATTCATTATATATCCTGATTGAAGCCCCCTCCCTCAATTCCTCCCAGTCCCACCCTCCCTCTCTCTTCCTCCCTATCCCCTTCCCCCAGTCAACTGAAAGGGGGAGTTCTCCACTATTGCCATCTGCCCATAGCTTGTTAAATCTCATCAGGACTACCTGGATCCCCTTCCTCTGTGGCCTGGTAAGTCCACATCATCAGGAGCTAGTGATCAAAGAACAGTCAAATGAGTTCATGATAGAGGCAGCCCCTGCTCCCCTCACTCAGAGATCCACATGGAGACTGAGCTGCTTGTAAAGCACAGCTATTTAACTACTCTATCCTCCCTTTTCACTTTTTAGGAAAGGTACAAAAGAGAATAGCCCTTCTCTAATTGAAATCTATTTACTTTTGCTTGGCAACCAAAAAAGATCCTATTTGGAGCACTACTGTGAGCAACCTCAACCAGAGTGAAGACCCTTTCTGCCTGGGTTCAGTTCTAATTTTTTTTTCTTTCTTTCCCAGGAAACACTTCTAATTGGAAGGCAGACTCAACGACAGAGTCAGGTTGTATCACTGTGGCAAAACAGAGGCAAAGAGGCACTCCATCCTACTTTGCTAAAAAACCCAGGAATAGAGCTGAAATTAGGGCTGAGACCAAGGAACCTAGGTATGAGTCAAAATATGATCCAGACTCGGAATTACTACGAAAGGTTAGTGGAATTGCTGATTAAGTTTGCACTGGAAGTTATGACAGAAATGAAGTCACTGTCTCGTATTGGGAGCATTAATGAAGGACAATTCTTCAAGGGTCTTTATTTTGCATTCACACAAATATGACTGTGTTGATTCTCTTACAGGGTTTATGAAAAGTGATGTATATGAGGAGAGTCTATAAAGCAAACCCTGTCCTAAATATTCTAAAGCAGAATTCAATGAAATTGGTTGTTGAAAGAGAAGTAGACAAATCAATAATAGCCCTATTACTACAAACAACATCAACAAATTAGAGATAACCAGTAGGGTAAAAAATGAGTGACTATATGCTTTCAAATACTGTATATACATATAAAATAAATATTCATAAATGAGAATTAAACTATAAACACAGTAGGCCTCTTTATTCCCAGAGAATACATTACAGTATTTTCTCTGGATGCCTGGAGCTGCACACAGTCAAGAGCCATGTAATTGAATGTCCTTTTCCTTTTCAATCATTACTTATACACTGTGGCTCTTAACTTTTCAAATCTGAGCTCAAAGCTCTCATTCTTCCTAATTTCAAAATTAGATATGTTCTTAATATGGATTTTTAGCAACCTCGACATATAATGTTTTACAATTTTCTTAGTAAGTCCAGGATTCTTGCTTATTCGTGTAATGGAAGCACTTCCCGGCTTCTTTCTTTTATCTGGATGGCCAGCATCATTACTCTGGCACTTTTTTTGGCTATTATATGTGAAATAAGGGTTACCTGAACACAAACCCTATGATGAAGCCATCACAGGGCATCAGACATTTGAGACAGCTAAGGAAGAGGCAAAAGACATGAGCACACAGTGTTTGGATGCTAGACAAAGGAAAGATTTCAGCCAGGTGGGATGGGAAGGGATGAGAATTCTGGGCTGCTAGGAATGGCATTCAATGTAAAGTTTGTCAACTGTTTATTTATGAAATATTTTATTGAATATTTTTGGACTATGATTGACCATGTGTTATTAAAACTGGGAAGAGATACCACAGGGAAAAGGTAGCTGTTGATATTTGCGTTTCTACATACAGATTTGGTTTAGTTTCACACGTACCTATAGATTTTAAAAATGTTACAGGATGGACTAGACATGAGGATAGTAGGCATTGAAATGATGCCTTGTTTTCCTTAGAAAATCTGCAGAAAACGTGGAAGGTAGAAGTCTTATAATATCACTTCAACCAACTGATCAGATTTGTTTGTGACCATCACATTATATTAGCTCACAACTAAGAACTGGTACAATGCTACAGAGAAGGTTTTTCTACCATCCAAATAATCACCAGGTCTGGCTCTGTTTAGCTTTTGAGATCAGCAGAGATCAGCACAGTAAGGGTGGTATGGCCACAGGCAAGAGAGAAGGTATTCTCATATCAATCTGTTTACACTCTGTGTGACTATATAACTTTTCTTCCAAGTCTAAAATAAAGGTGTTAAATGAGTTAGTTTGTTAATAAGTTCTGGGGCTAGAGAGATTGCTCAGTGGCTGTGAGCATTTGGTGCTCTTGCAGAGAATATGGGTTCAGTTTCCAGCACCCATATAGTGGCTCATGAACATCTGTAACTCAAGTTTCAGGGATGTAATACTCTCTTCTAACCTCAGAGGCAGTGTCTGTGGTACACATACCTATGCAGCTAAACACTTGTACACATAAAAAAATCATTAAGTAATATATTCCAAATAAATAATAAAATTGTATGTATGTATGTATGTATGTATGTATGTATTCCAAGCCCAAGGAGCTTTATACTATCATTTGTTATGATATAATTAATTTCTATACTTATATATTTCTATCTATATATATATATAATTCTGTATCATTATATATATATACTATATCTATTTTTCTCTGATTACTGTTGAACTTATAGTAAGTACCCAGAACAAGGCTTGTACCATGCAATCGTCTAAGTAATTTGTTGTCTTTATTGTTGAGACTTACAAAGATTTTGTTTTTATTTTGGTATTACAGGAACCTAAACACAAAACTGATACCTCAGCAAAGACGATTTTTTCTACCATTATTCCCAGACATGAGTTGGCAAAGTCAAGGGTGTCTAAGTCTACGAAATCAGGTGAAAGCACTCATTCTGACCTGTCAAAAATAGCCATGGAGAAATGTGGTGAAATGATTTGCTATTTCAAGTTCAGTCATTGTATCTCTCTTCTTTCTTAAAGCAGCTTCATGATTCTTTTATGTCTCCTCTACGTAAAGCAACAGATATTTAGTCATTTTAAGAAAATCCAATTGTTAATGTCAGTACAGCATGCAATTTCCATAGCTCTTTTTAATTTCTCACCTCACTGAAGAAGCTGTCAAGGCCAAGCACAAGACATTCTTGTGGCTGGATAGAACAGGAAACTACCAAGTCCCTTTCTAGCTGATAGTAAAGCAGTATTTTTTTTTACCTGTTCTAATTTCAATGAAACTGTTAAAAAAATTTACTATAAAGGCCCAGTACTGTTGATTCATTTTTAACTATTGAAAAAGCTTTCTTCATACTTTCTATATTCTGACTAGGGGTGTGAGAGGTGAGGATATTCTGACAGTTGCAAATAAATGTGATGGGAAATGATGGAGTGTGACTCATCAGTTAGAGTTATGTGCTAAAGAAGTGGGGATGGCTTTACATTCAGCTTTGACTTCCCTGTTAGTCCTTTTTATGAAAAAAAAATATTAGACTAGACACTCAAGAGCCCATTATTTGGCTGTGGGAGTAGCAGTCATCATCTTACTCCATGTCTTATGAGCAGTATATTTCTGAAATGTAGTTCTCAATTCTCCTGGACAATAGAACCACCAGGAAGTTTGTAAATGATTGATGGCCCTGACTCCACCCCTACATATTCAGTTAGTTTTATGAGCACTGCTAATTGTGTGTGTGTGTGTTTATTTGTTTGGTTTTTTGTTTTTGTTTTTGGGTTTTTTGTTTTTTTTTTTTTTGGTTGTTGTAGTTGTCTTTTGATTTTTTTTCCCAAGCTAGAACATCAACATTCTGGTCCTCCTGTTGCAGCCTCCCAAGTGATGGAATTACAGGCATGTGCTATCACACTCAGATACATTATCATTTTTAAAATATTCCTGGGTGGTTCCAAGATGTAATTAGAATTTAGAACCACGGGTTTAGTCAAAGCCATTGAGTTATTCAGCCATAGAACAAGATGAGGGAGAAAGTGTAGTTGAAAAACAGAGAGTAGTCTGTTTGGCCACAACAGTTGGCAGAGAATTTTTTCATAGGGTTTTATTAGATAGATCTATTGAGTCATCAGTCATTTGATTTCACATTGTCAGTGACTGCTAAAAACATATCTGAAATAAAAAAAATGAATAGGTATAATATGTTTCCCTTTGGTTGTGAGTTCAAAAGTATAAGATAATCAAATAATAAAAGTCAAAAGATTAACTGTTACTCTGCAGGAATTGCCTCACATCCTTTCCCATGGCTATAGCCATATCCATGTTGATGTTGATTCTGGACAGACTTATTGTGGCATTTGACCAAGCACTGACTTTTAGAAGTCTGACTTCTGGAAGAACAGTGGTTGGAAAGTACTAAGAGCCAGGTGATCAGAGAAAACCTGAAAGGATGGTTCATTTCATTTTGTCTTTGAATATATTCCAGGGTCTCTGGGTTTTATGACTGTGTGTTGTTTTCTATGATTTCAGTTGCATTTGATGATCAGAAGATATTTCATACATATACCAGGGAAAAAGAGACCAGGAGATCTTCAAGTCTTCCACCTAAATTTACACCACCCGAGGAGCCTGTGTGGTTTTCAATGGCCAAGAAGAAAGCCGAAGCATGGAGTCAAATGGCAGAGATCATGCAATAAATAGCTCCCGGATGAAGCATCAGCATTTTCAATAATAATTGCAGTAGCTGTGGTGATCCCACATAATAATCTTTACTAGGGTTTAAAAAATAACTTTAGAAGTAGAAATTAACATTTTAATTACTTGAGTGAAATAAATGCTACTAATGTCTACCCTCAGTAAATTACTATCAGCATTCCCAAATCCAGCATGTTCTCCAGAAAACCTATGCTAGAGAATTGTAAAGTCATTAACTTTAAACATTGTGCCTTAGAAGAAAGAAAACAATTGTATTTTGTTTCAGAAACTTAAAGATTGCCATTTGTTTCAACAAAAAATTTTAGTGGAAAGATTCAGGTGATTTAGCCTAGGGAATGGATGTACTTTCCACCAGGCAGATGGCAAGTTTTCTTGTTAGACTGTGTCTGGTGCCTTTGGGGAGTGACCTTCCTCTCTGGCTCCAGGCTTAGGGCAGAGATACTCTGTAACTCAGAGTCTTAGTTACTTTTTCTGTTGATGTAATAAATTCTCAGATAAAATTAACCTAATGGAGAAAGGGCTTATTTTGGCTTAGAGTTCGAATATAAAGTCCACCACTGCAGGGAATTTCTGGCAGCAGGAACTTGAGGAAGGTGGTCACATTGCTTTTCCAGGCGAGAAATGAAAGTAATGAAATCTTGTGCTCAACTCATGTTCTCCCATTTGTATGTGTGTGTGTGTGTATACATATATACATATATATATATATATATATGTATGTATGTATGTATGTATGTATTCCCCCTCTGAAGTTCCAAGCCTAGGGAATGAGGTCACCTATGGTAGGTGGGTTTTCTCAACTTAATTAACCTTTTCATTTTTAAACTCTCCACATTTTTTCTTTCAAGTCCAGCAAAAATTATGAGAGCTACCCTTAGAAACCTTAACAGTAAACTTTGTTCATTTTTCTAGATCCAAAGGACATCTATTTCTGTCACTTCGTGCTTGGTTTGCTTAAGCAGAAATGCAGCCTTGAACATCTATATTGGATGCTTTCCCATTCAAAACCAAGTCTAGAGAAGCAATGAGATTCTATAGCTTGCTTAAATAATTAGTGCTGGGTTTTTGCTGACGATGGTATAATGAGATGTTGTAAAACAACATGCTGGATTTTTCATTTAATCTATAAAACAACTCCTTATTTTTATCCTCTAGCTGTTGCCCTTTTGATAATGTTAAATTTTTGATCGACTGGATTTCATTCCATTTATATTCACATAGTGAATAGTTTGTTTAAACCAATGCTTTTAACATAGGGAATCCTAGTATATTAGTTCTAACACTTCCCTTTCCCATTTTTGCCTATACCCCCATTACTTTGTTTTCACTATGAGAACTCCCCATTAATATGTCTTCTACTACTAACAAAATTCAGTTTTAAATCATAAGTTTAAGTTTTTTTCAATGCCTAAAAAGTATTCTGATAAGTTTTTTTGTTTCTTTTAGCTTTCTTGATTAATGCAAAGCAAATAAATTCAATAAAGTCTGTCCTGTAGTCCATTTCATTCTGGGAAATGAGGGAGGAAGGGAAATAGAATACTGACCATTCAAACTGAAGATTGTCACTGGAGCAACATTTTAAGAGGTTGCTTTGTATAGAGGTAGTCTCCTCACTGATGTGATTGACAAAGCTGATGGCTTCCAAGTGTTCCTCTCTTGGGTAGAAGTAGGGACATGGTACAGAATGGCTATAAACCATCCAGCTTGAGGATTGAGTCTAAGTCTTACACAAAGATGGACTTATGAAAGTGAATGGTGTACAGTGAAGGAAGCAAAAGAATTATAAGAACTATTTATTTAGTCTGGCTAGTGGCACAATTAGCTGAGTTTCAGAACCAGAGCTTAGTTGGGGAAATCCACATTTAAATCAACTAATAAAACATGCCTTATGGGTCTGGCAGTGGTGACTCATGTCTTTAATCCCAGCACTTGGGAGGCAGAGGCAGGGGAATCTCTGAAGGTAAGGTCAGCCTGGTCTACAGAGCAAGTTCCAAGACAGCCAGAGTTACACTGAGAAACCCTGTCTCAAAAAACAAACAAAGATTCCCCCAACATGTTTTATAGAATGGTTTATCTTTTTCATGTCTATTAATAATGACCAGAAATACTAGAATGGATTTTTAGAATATTCAGACTACTAAAAACCTAATCAATGATGTGGCCCTTCTTTCTTACTCCTGTTCCCACTCTAGGCCCTGTCTTATCTTCTAGACCAACCCTCAGGTCCTATTCTAGGACTGTAAGCACACTTAGCTCTGGGAGCCTATAGTCAGATTTACCAATGATTGTTCATCCCAAGATTACAGTATGACCTCTAGAAGCAGACTGGAAAATAGTCAGAGATATTAAGTACATGGGACATATTCTAGCAGTGTTGTTGATGATAAATGATATTGGACTAACTAACATTTCTTATTTGCCCTAATAATAATTATGGTGGTATTATTTAACCCTTTATCACAATCAATAAGACACCTTTTAGATTTTATAATTACCTTGGGCTGGGCATATAATTCCACCTATGTTATCTCAATAACCTCCCAGCCCAAATCCCATGCCATACCCCTAACCATTCCTCTCTTGGCTACCTTCCATCCATAATTTTATAAATACTTGCTTATATTTTTCAGCTTTGTGTTTTCATGCTATTCTTGGAGTCCTTTCTCCTGGCCCTTATGGTGTAGTTACTTCTCCATGCTAACCCATCATTGTTTCCTCCCTCCTCTTCTCTTCCCATCTATCTGTCTGTCTCCTTTCTGCAATTCTCCTACCCCAAAGCCAGGAAAACAGCCATGCCTACCTTCTTCAGTCCTGCCCAGTTACAGGCCTTTTTATTAACCAATCAGGAATAATATCTTAGGCAGGTTTACACAACAAGGATAGGGCAGTAACCAGATCTTGAGGGCCAGTAATTAGCATCAAAATACAAGCATCAGACCAACCCACAACCTAGTAGAGACCTTGTTTTCGTAAGTCCTGGCCTTCTATAGAAGACTAAGACTAGAAGATGAGGAGGGGCAAGATGGCGGCGCCGGGAGGACTCTCATTCTGAGCAGCAGCACAGCAGGATCAGCACAGTGACCAGCAATCAGAACTCTCGGCCATAAAACACAGTCATTGTGTTTCCCAGGTGAGAGGATACCCCACGGTGGGGGATTCAATCAGCTTTTAACTCACCCGGCTAAACCGCGGAAGAGATCCCGGTCCCGCCAGACGCTTGGCTGCCGGCCACCAGCCCCAGCCCCAGCGCAGAGCCACAAGCCAGTGTCTCTGGTCACGGTCCCAGACTGAACCGTGGGCACCACACTATCAGAGACTGGAATTTTCAGTCGAGAGATAACCCCAGGGTACAGGAAACGATTGGGACCGGCCTTAGGTCACCCAGACATCCCCTGGAAAAGACTCGGGCGGGTTCCACGGGCACCCCAGGAGCCAGCCCGGAGCCAGAGCCAGGGGCCCAGGTTCCAGCACAGAGCCCTGCCTGCCTGCGCGCCTGATTCGCCGCCGGACATAGAAACGGCGGGTCTGATCTCAGAGCACTCAGCTCACCCCCAACCTGGAAAGGTCCCCGGAAAATTACCCATCTGAGGGAGGCACTCAGGCTCCCAAAAGCCGCAAAGGCAGACACAGGCAGTTTCTGCGCACCAGACAGCTGGCAGAGACTGAGCCGCCATCACACAGCTGTGCTCCAGGCACAGGCAGTTTCTGCGGCCAGCCAGCTGGCAGACACTGAGCAGTGTGCACCAGGGCAAAAAAAGACACTGGGAGTCCATGTCTCCAGAGAATCCACGGGGAAGGAAGGAAACTATTGACCTAAATCACCCAATCCTTCCCTAGAAAAAGTCTAGCAGTCTAGTGGGGCCGAGGCGCCAGCACTCAGCTGTGCTCCAGACACAGGCACAAACAGTTGAGGCGCGCCTGATGTCCAACTGGGTCACAGCAGCTGATCATTAAATTTACAACAAGAAACCCAGAAACAGGGCAGCTGCCCTCAGGACTTCCCTGGGTGAGAGGAGAACCCTCTCGACTAACAAAGACCACAGTTACCACTCAGGTCTATATCCCTGAGGTGAGCAACTCCTGAAAAAACACCAGCCATCCAGGGACTATACCCAAAAAGCTGAGAAGACATCCTTCAGGAAAAACCAGCTTTCTGCAAAGGGGATTCTCTCCACCACAGGATCCCCAGGAACCACCAGAAAATAACCCCAAACACCTAAGATAACACAATGGATAGAGGCCAGCATAAAAGCTCAAGCAACAAAAGACAGAGCAATATGGCATCTCCAGAACCCAGTTACCCAGGGGCAAGTAGCCCTGGATACCTCACCATAACTGAAATCCAAGAAGATGACCTAACAAGTATGCTCATGAAGATGATAACAGAGGAAACAAATAAGATTCGTA
This sequence comes from Meriones unguiculatus, assembly GCF_030254825.1. Classification (NCBI taxonomy): domain Eukaryota; kingdom Metazoa; phylum Chordata; class Mammalia; order Rodentia; family Muridae; genus Meriones; species Meriones unguiculatus. Next base: position 75,954,233 of record NC_083369.1, on the reverse strand, counting down.
AAGACATAGAGGAAGATAAACTCAAACAGAATATTGCCATCCGTAAAGAAATAGAGGAAGCTGCAACCAAACAGTTTATGGCCTTTAGAAAGGAAATGCTTAAAACACTGAATGAAATGATAGAAACAGAGTTGAAGGAACTAAAAGAAAAACAGGAAAGTACAATCAGACAGGTGAAGGAAGTAAACAAAACAACTCAAGACCTGAAGATAGAATTGGAAAAATTAAAGAAAACACAAATGGAAGAAATAATGGAAAGGAAGAATCTAGGGAAGAAAACAGGAACTACAGAGATAAGCATAACCAACAGACTACAAGAAATGGAAGAAAGAATCTCAGGTGTAGAAGATACAATGGAAGAAATCGATGTATCTGTCAAAGAAAATGTTAAATCTGAAAAATTCCTGACACAGACCGTCCAAGAAATGCAAGACAATATGAAAAGACAAAACCTAAGAATAATAGGTATAGAGGAAAAAGAAGACTCCCTTCTCCAAGGCCCAGAAAATATTTTCAACAAAATCATTGAAGAAAATTTCCCCAAGCTAAAGGAGAGGCCAATTAGAATACATGAGGCCTACAGAACACCCAACAAATTTGACCAGAAAAGAAAATCCTCCCGCCACATAATAATCAAAACAGTAAGTATACAGAACAAAGAAAAAATACTAAAAGCTGCAAGGGAAAAAGGCCAAGTAACATATAATGGCAAACCCATTAGAATCACACCTGACTTTTCAACAGAGACTATGAAAGCCAGAAGGGCCTGGACGGATATCATGCAGACCCTAAGAGAACACAGATGTCAGCCAAGGCTACTATACCCCGCAAAACTCTCAGTCCTCATAGATGGAGAAAACAAGATATTCAATGACAAAAACAAATTTCAACAATACCTACAAACAAATCCAGCATTACAGAAGACACTGGAAGGGAAAATACAACCCAAGAAAGCTAGCTACATTCAAGAAAACACAGGAAATAAATAACCTCACTTCAGTAAAACAAAAAGCAACCAAGCACACAACAGTATGACCACAGCCAACATCAAAATCAAGAGATCTAACAGCCACTGGTCATTAATCTCTCTCAACATCAATGGACTCAACTCTCCAATAAAAAGACACAGATTAACAGAATGGATACGTAAACTAAACCCAGCAATCTGTTGCATACAAGAAACACACCTAAGACACAAAGATAGACATTACCTGAGGGTAAAGGGTTGGAAGACGACTTTCCAAGCAAACGGACCCAAGAAGCAAGCAGGAGTAGCCATTCTAATATCTGATAAAATAGACTTTCAACCAAAATTAATCAAAAGAGATGGGAAAAGACACTTCATACTCATCAAGGGAAAATTCCACCAGGAAGACATCACAATCCTGAACATCTATGCCCCAAATACAAGGGCACCCACATTTGTGAAAGAAACATTGATAAAATTTAAAGCACATATAGATCCCCACACATTAATAGTGGGAGACTTCAACACCCCATTCTCAACAAAGGACAGGTCAACAAAACAGAAATTAAACAAAGAAACAATGTCTCTGACAGAGGTCATGAATCAAATGGACCTAACAGACATTTACAGAATTTTACACCCAAACACAAAAGAATTTACCTTCTTCTCAGCACCTCATGGAACCTTCTCCAAAATAGACCATATAGTGGGTCACAAAGCAAGCCTCAACAGATACAAGAAGATTGAAATAATCCCATGTATCTTGTCTGATCACCATGGAATAAAGCTGGACCTCAACAATAACAGAAATACCAAAAAGCCTACACACACGTGGAAACTGAACAACTTGTTACTAAATGACAGCTGGGTCAGGGAAGAAATAAAGAAAGAAATTAAAGTCTTTCTAGAAATCAATGAAAATGAAGACACAACATATCCAAACTTGTGGGACACAATGAAAGCAGTGCTAAGAGGAAAGTTCATAGCACTAAGTGCCTTCAAGAAGAAATTCGAGACAGCTCATTCAAGCACCCTAATGGCTCACTTAAAAACCCTAGAAAAAGAAGAAGCAGACACACCAAGAAGGAGTAGACGGCTGGAAATAATCAAACTCAGGGCTGAAATCAATCAATTGGAAACAAATAAAACAATTCAAAGAATCAATGAAACCAAGAGCTGGTTCTTTGAGAAAATCAACAAGATCGACAAACCCTTAGCCAGGCTAACTAAAAGGCAGAGAGACACCACCCAAATCAACAAAATCAGAAATGAAAAGGGGGATATAACTACAGACACTGAGGAAATCCAAACAATCATTAGGACTTACTTCAAAAGTCTATATGCCACAAAATTTGAAAATCTAAATGAAATGGACAATTTTCTTGATCGATTTGACTTACCAAAGCTGAATCAGGACCAGGTAAATCAACTAAATAGTCCTATATCCCCCAAAGAAATAGAAGCGGTCATCAAAAGTCTCCCATCCAAAAAAAGCCCAGGACCAGATGGCTTCAGCGCAGAATTCTACCAGACCTTCAAAGAAGAGCTAACACCAATTCTCTTCAAACTATTCCACAAAATCGAAACAGAAGGAATATTACCAAATTCATTCTATAAACCACAGTCACCTTGGTACCTAAACCTCACAAAGACTCAACAAAGAAAGAGAATTTCCGTCCAATCTCCCTTATGAACATTGATGCAAAAATACTTAATAAAATACTTGCAAACCGAATCCAAGAACACATCAAAGACATTATCCACTATGACCAAGTAGGCTTCATCCCAGGTATGCAGGGGTGGTTCAATATACGGAAATCCATCAATGTGATCCACCATATTAACAAACTGAAAGAAAAAAACCACATGATAATCTCCCTAGATGCTGAAAAAGCCTTTGACAAAATCCAACATCCATTCATGTTCAAAGTATTGGAGAGATCAGGGATACAAGGCACATATCTAAACATAGTAAAGGCGATATACAGCAAGCCTATAGCCAACATCAAACTGAATGGAGAGAAACTTAAAGCAATCCCACTGAAATCAGGGACAAGACAAGGCTGCCCACTCTCTCCATATCTCTTCAACATAGTACTGGAAGTCCTTGCTAGAGCAATATGACAGTTGAAGGAGATCAAGGGGATACAAATTGGAAAGGAAGAAGTCAAATTATCACTATTTGCAGATGATATGATAGTATACGTGAGTGACCCCAAAAACTCTACCAGGGAACTCCTACAGCTGATAAACACCTTCAGCAAAGTGGCCGGATACAAAATTAACTAAAAAAAAAATCAGTAGCCCTCCTGTATACAAAAGACAAAAGGGCTGAGAAAGAAATTAGGGAAACAACACCCTTCACAATAGCCACAAATGACATAAGGTACCTCGGAGTAACCCTAACCAAGGAAGTCAAAGACTTGTATGAAAAAAATTTCAAATCTCTGAAGAAAGAATTAGAAGAAGATATGAGAAGATGGAAAGATCTCCCATGCTCATGGCTTGGCAAGATTAACATAGTAAAAATGGTCATTTTACCAAAAGCAATCTACAGATTCAATGCAATGCCCATCAAATTACCAACACAATTCTTTACAGACCTGGAAAGAAAAATTCTCAACTTCATCTGGAATAACAAGAAACCCAGAATTGCTAAAACAATCCTCTACAATAAAAGATCTTCCGGAGGTATCTCCATCCCTGATCTTAAGTTGTACTATAGAGCAACAGTAATAAAAACTGCATGGTACTGGCATAGAAACAGAATGGTGGATCAATGGAACCGAACAGAGGACCCAGAAATAAACCCACACACTTATGGACACCTGATCTTTGACAAAGACGCCAAAACCATACAATGGAAAAAAGATAGCATCTTCAACAAATGGTGCTGGTCTAACTGGATGTCTACATGTAGAAAAATGCAAATAGATCCATACTTATCACCCTGCACAAAACTGAAGTCCAAGTGGATCAAAGACCTCAACATAAAACCAGACACATTAAATTGGCTTGAAAAAAAAGTGGGAAATACCCTAGAACTCATTGGTACAGGAGAAAACTTCCTGAACCGAACACCAACAGCACAGGTTCTAAGAGCAACAATCAATAAATGGGACCTCATGAAACTGAAAAGCTTCTGCAAAGCAAAGAAGACCATCATCAAAACAAAGCGACCACCTACAGATTAGGAAAGAATCTTCACCAACCCTTTATCTGACAGAGGACTCATATCCAGTATATATAAAGAACTAAAGAAGCTGAAAAGCAGCAAACCAAGTAATCCACTTAAAAAATGGGGAACAGAGCTAAACAGAGAATTCTCTGTAGAGGAATACCGAATGGCAGAGAAGCACTTAAAGAAATGCTCAACCTCACTAGCCATTAGGGAAATGCAAATCAAAACAACCCTGTGACTTCACCTTACACCCATGAGAATGGCCAAGATCAAAAACTCAAGTGACAACACATGCTGGAGAGGTTGTGGAGAAAGGGGAACCCTTCTCCACTGCTGGTGGGAATGTAAACTTGTACAACCACTCTGGAAATCAATCTGGTGCTTTCTCAGACAACTAGGAATAGCTCTTCCTCAAGATCCAGCCATACCACTACTGGGCATATATCCAAAAGAGGCTCAAGTATACAAAAAGGACATTTGCTCAACCATGTTTGTAGCAGCTTTATTTGTAATATCCAGAAGCTGGAAACAACCCAGATGCCCCTCAACTGAAGAATGGATGCAGAAATTGTGGTACATCTACACAATGGAATATTACTCAGCAATGAAAAATAAGGAAATCATGAAATTCGCAGGTAAATGGTGGGATCTGGAAAGGATCATCCTGAGTGAGTTGTCCCAGAAGCAAAAAGACACACATGGTATATATTCACTCATATAGACATACAACATAGGACAAACCCACTAAAACCTGTGCATCTAAAGAAACTTAGCAAGAGAGAGGACCCTAACTAAAATGTCCAATCCCCATCCGGAAAGGCAAAGAGGATGGACATCAGAAGAAGAAAACAGGAAACAACCTAGGAACCTACCACAGAGGGCCTCTGAAAGCCTCTGCCCTTCAGACTATCAAAGCAGATGCTGAGCCGGATGGGCAACTGTTGGGCAGAGTGAATGGAATTTTAGGTAAGAACTGGGAAATAGTAAGAGCAGGAGAGGACAGGGTCTCCACAAGGAGAGCAACAAAACAAGAAAATTTGAACACAGGGAACTTCCCAGAGACTCATACTCCAACCAAGGACTATTCATGGAGATAACCCAGAACCCCTGCACAGATGTAGCCCAGGGCAGTTCAGAGTCCAATTGGGTTACATAGTAATGTGAAGAGGGACTGCCTCTGACATAATCTGATTGGCCTGCTCTTTGATCACCTCCCCCTGGGGGGGGGAGCAGCCTTACCAGGCCATAGTAGAGGACAATGCAGCCACTTTTGATGTGAACTGACAGACTAAGATCAGAAAGGAGAGGAGAACCTCCCCTATTAGTGGACTTGGGGAGTGGCATGCAAGCAGAGGGAGGAGGGAGGGGGGGATTGGGAGGGGAGGAGGGAGGGGCTTATGGGGGGATGCAGAATGAATAAAGTGTAATTGATGAAAAATTTAAAAAAAAGGGAAAAAATAATTTAAGAACCTTAAATGACTTTCAAAAGTGGAGGAAAACATGGAGTTAGTCAATTGGCATGGAGCACGTCTCGCCCCTGGGGGCAATGGTCTCCTGAACCTACTCAGACCTCGGACACCACCACTGCTAGTTCTAGAACTGACGCAGGATGTTCCAACGAGGGGGTTAAGGCTTCTCATAATATTTCCTATAAGCCCACACCTGTTTGTCTATATCCCCCATTTTTATTCATTATTAGCCAGATAGAGCCAAGTAATTGTGGTGATGATACTTGCTTTTTTGCCCAATGCTGGAATGCTAGTAAATTTAGGTATGCCCTGGTTACTCACATGCCTCACTGGGTGCCTGTGCCCGTTGATGCCCCTCACGCTATGACTCTCTTCAGACAGAAAAGGGATCTTGGAACTACAGCCACCATTGTTACTACCATCTCATTGGCGGCTGTTGGAGCTACCACCGTGGCATTAGCCATGAGTCATACTGGGCAGACTGCTCAGACCCTGAACAATCATTTAGCCAATGTAGCTCATGCCTTAGTTGTACATAAAGGAATTAATGCTCAACTAAAAGGAAGCTTGATGGTGTTCAATCAGAGGATTGACCTCGTGCAGGAGCAAATTGATACCCTATGGCAAATCGCTCAACTTGGCTGTCAATGAAAATATGCTGGACTTTGAGTCACTAGCATATAACATGAGAATATTTCCTGTGCTGCAAATCTGTCTAAACAATTGTCGAGCTCTATTTTAGGTAATTGGACTGGAGAATTCGATACTACGATGGAGCAGCTGAGAGTGGCCATTGTCACAGTAAATTCTACCAGAGTGGACGCAGGACTAGCCACAGGATTATCATCATGGATTGCTGCAGCCATGAATCATCTGAAGGAATGAGCGGGCATGGGAGCGTTAGCAGGCCTTCTGGTGTTGGTCTCCTTGGTTTGCCTGTGGTATATATGCAAGATTAGAGTCTCACAACAGTGTGAACAATAAAAAAAAAAAAGACTAGAAGATGATCAAGATGTGACTTTAGAAATAAAGAGGTTAAGAAATAAATCCTTCATAAATAGGTCTAGAAGCAATGCTATTTTAACAGCTCATATAAACATAAATAATAACAAATCATAACTAGCTTGGTGTACTAAACCACACTATGTGAATATCCATCTGATGGATAGATATATCCACTCTATCTTTTCAATTTAAGTAATACTGACAAGAGGCTCTGTGCTTCTGCTTCATTATGTGGTTCCAGCCATAAGAAATACTATATGGTGGTATGTTTTAAACATCAACATTGATGTTAATAAAATGGATTTCAGTGGGTCAGGTCTACTCCTCCATAATGGGTGCTAAGAGAACATATATTTGGAGCAAATGTCAGTGCTTCAGGCTTTGTGAAAGCAAGACAAATAAAACCATTTAATAGCCTTGTAATGTGCAATGAGACAAAGACAGTGGTTAAGACTCCTCACAAGAAAACCCATAACTGGATAGCTTCGTTGCCAAATAGTAGTGAACTTTTAAAGAAGAGCTAATATCTACACTCTTCAAACTTCCCCATAAATCAGAAAGGAGAAGATACCCACAAACATGCTCTAGGAAGCCACTATTACACCAATATGAAAACCACATAAGAAAACAACCCAAAGAGAAAATATTTAGATCACTTTCCCTGATGGACATAGCTGCAATTTAAAAAAAAAGTTCTTTCAAAATAAAAAGACCATGAATTTAAAAGGGAGTAAGGAGAGTATATGGGATGGCTTAAAGGGAGGAAATGGAAGGGAGGAATGATGTTATTATCTCAAAAAAATTAAAAAAAAATACTTGCAAGTTATAGAACACTTTAAAAAGATTGTATACCATGACCAAGCTGGTTTTCATCCATGGTTACAGGATTGGGTCAACATAAAAAAAAAATCAATAAATATAATGTGACAGCATAGATACACTTAAGGACAGAAATCACACAATACCCATGTAAATATCCACATCTCTATAACTACAGAAAAGTCCTTTTCCAAAGTTAAACATCCTACTGTGATACAGGTCTGAAGAAAAGAATAGAAGGCAAGGAGCAGGGCCAGCTCTCTCATGTCCAAAAGGTATCCCAGGGAGGAGGTTGGAAGTATAGCCAATGACACAGTTCCCATGGGTAAGGAGAGGAATCACAGGCCTGAGCCCAGGCATCCCAGGGAGGACTGTAACTTCAAAAGCTCACCCCAGTTCCTCCAACAAGGCCACACCTCTTAATCCTTCTCAAGTGGTGCCACTCCACAGTGATTAAGCATTCAAATATATGAGCTCATGGGGGCCATTCTTATTCAAATCATCATAGTTCCCATTCACAACATTCTTGTTTCATATAGTTAGTGCTCAAGCTCTTAGATAAAACTGCAAGAATGAGATCAAGACTGGAAAAAGACAAGACTAGGCTGAACATCCAGACCAGGTAGAGACCTCTGGGGAGATAGGCAGGAAGAGCCTGTCTTAATTATCCAACAGATTGTATCCAAAGCCTCAATATGATACCAACGTGGCACTGGTCTCCAAGAAAAAGCCTTAAAGACTAGGAATTTTTAAAATTTATTTATTTATGCATGTTGGTGTTTTGCCTGCATGTATGTCTGTGTGAGGGTGTTGGATCCTGCAATTACAGATAGTTATGAGCTGCCATGTAGGTGCTGGGAATTGAACCTGGGTCATCTGGGACAGCAGCCAGTGCTCTTAACCACTGAGCCATCTCTCCAGCCCCAGACTTGGAATTTAAAATGGGAATGTAAGCCAGACAGTGGTGGTGCACACCTTTAATCTTAGCACAGGCAGGAACAGGTGGATCTCTGTGAATTTGAGTCCAGCCTGGTTTATGCAGCGAGTTCCAAGACAGCCAGGGCTACATAGTGAAACCCTGTCTTGAAAAACCAAATAAATAAATAGATACATAGATAAATAGGGAATGTATGACTTCTGAATGTCTGGGAGAACGAATTATGTAAATAATTTCACAGTGTTGTGGCTACTAGATCTGATTGGGGCCCCATCTGAAGTTCTGCTGATGTTGCGTCAACTGAATAGGCACTCACCTCCCATAATAGGAGGTGACTAATCCTAGGGCTGTACATGACCAAAGACACTAGAGAAACACCACCATTAGCTTTGCCAGAAGATATAATTTTGACCATGATGCTGCTGCCCCCTACTGGCTCCAATTGCTAGCACCCCACACTGCTGAGGCAGTTGCAAGACCACCTGATTCCATCCCCACATGGCATCTATCCAGTGCAATGCTCACCAGTTTGTTCTGCCAGCCAGCTCTGTCAGACTCAACAGCTACTTAGGGATGCTCACTAGACTCCAGTACCTTGTATTCCTGGGATGAGTAGGTTTCAATATGCCCATTACAGAAAGATCCAGGCCCTCTTCTTATTCAGCAAGATGAAAGGTATGTTATCTAGCCACTTACTTACCTGAAGAGGAGGGAAAGCCCCTCCATAATTTTACGTAAATTATAAAATAAATTTTAACTTCATGGCCAAACTTAAAGGACAAATCACTCCCCAATTTAGATATGGAACCTTTTTACTGATGGGAGAAGAAGCCTGCAATAGGGAAGTAGCTCCTCACATTGAGAGACTCGGAACAACAATACACAAAGAAAGGAGGCTGCTTATCTCATGGGGCAAAGGAATTTAAAAACATACCAAATCTTCCAGGTCCTAGAAGCTGTCTGGGATCCCGTTGTAGCAGTGGTACACTACTAGGCTCATAGAGAGTCAGGACAGAGTGAGTTAGGGAAGCCACTGGCAGACCAGCAGCCAAACAAGCTGCCCTCTGTATAGCTTCTGAAGACTGGCCGGTTACTAAAGATCGGAAATTCCAGAGGTGACAGGTCCCAGTCTAATCCTCAAAGCTCTTGAAGGAACCCATCTGGATTAAAAAAAGTTGTACAACAATTATTGCAAAGATATATGCAAGCACCAAGGTTGCCAATACTGGCTCAATGTTCTAGTAGAGCCTTCCTATGTGTTCTTGGAAAAATCTCTAGCAGGGACTCAAGGCCCCCATGTTGACACAGAACAGAGGTCCTATCCAGTTAAACATCTGTAAGTGGATTTTCCTGACACTCAATCCAACAAAGGCTAGAAATACTTGCTGCTTATGGTGCGCACTTCCCAGGCCTGGTAGCTTCTCTACCTGCACAGAATTAACTTGAAATTTTCACACACTGTGCCACCCCCAATCTTCAGTCTTGGTTGAGAAAATAAATAGAACTTTAATTCTGCTGCAGGTACTATTTAGGGTGCATTGCACACTCTGTAAATGTGGTTACTGTCCTTTCAAGATCGTGTTTGCCACCCACTTCCACTGCTCCCAAATGACTCAAGGGAACTCTGAGACTATGGATGCAAGTACCTCTAACACTTCTTGAAAGGCTTGGCTGACACTGCACAAAAAAAATGGTTCAAACCTCACCACTCCCTCAGCTGTTAAACTTGCAAGTGTCAAGCCATGGATACTCCTCAGCCAAGCCAAAGATGCTATAAACTGAAGCCAGGAGTGAGTTATGAGAGCCAACCCAGACTAGCCACTGAAACTCACCATCTCAAAACTACCTAGAAATAGGGACAATGACTTAGCTCCTACTCTGCTTCCTGATGCTCTTCTTGATCCTGTGGGTTTGGATTAGAGCCAGTCCCCACTCATCATCTCTGATCCTGTCACATAAATTAGCCTGGTCTTACTTAGTCAACCTACTTGGTTTTATCTTATACACTGGTAATCCATGAATTTCCTCATGAAAGTAAGGCCTGGAAGGGAGCTCCCATAGAAGGACAAGGAATTAATGCCATAATGGACTTTGTGGTTGGGGAGGAATAATACGGGAACTGACCATAGAGAAGCCCTTCACGTGGGAAAGCCCATGTGAAAATGCTGGCTTTAGTAAATGGTAGTCATTATCTCCCCAACCTAGGTCAGGAATGCTAGATATGTTTCCATGCAGGGCAGGTTATTTATACTGGAATAGGAATGACTTAACCAAACCCTGACTAACAAGAACACAAAAGGGACATATGTAATTGGGCCACCTCTTTAAGCCATAGGAAAAGCCCATATATCTTATTGCAAAAATGTATGAAAGTGCCAAAGTTTCCAGTAATGATGCAACAAGCTAGTACAGACACAACAAGCTAGGTAAATTTTGAAAAGGACTCTACCAGATTATGTAAAAGACAATAGTACATACTTAACCTGCCATAAGGATATTTGCAACTGCTACCCAAGAGACAGTCACAGACTAGGATTTTTGGCCTCCAACTTAGGTGTTCCCATGAAGCAAAGTCTAGAAATGCTAACATCCCTTAAATTCAAGAAATAAGAGAAGGTTGGGCTTTGTGCTACACACGTGTAATCCCAGCACTCAGGAGGCAGAAGCAGGAGAACCTCTGTGAGTTTGAGGTTGGCCTGGTCTACAGAATAAGTTCCAGGACAGCCATTGCTACATAGGGAGGCCAAGTCTCTAAATAAATAAATAAATAAATAAACAAACAAACAGCACTTTCTCACACTGGAAATTCACATGTAGAATAAAGCTAGATTCCCACCATGAATAAAATCAAAACAAGATACATGAAAGACCTTAATTTAGGACCTAAAATTGAAACTGCTAGAGAAAAACCTAGGCAAAAGACTTCACATTATAGGCGTAGAAAAGGAATTTCTGAATGGGACTCTAAAAGCAAAGAGAATCTCCAAAGTGACAGATGGTTTGCATTAAATTAAAAAAAAATCATTTTTAATCGCAAAGGTAACAATCACTAGAGTTAAGAGAAAACCTAAAGAATGAGAAAAAAATTTCCCCTATACATCAGGCAAATTAATATCGAGAATATATAAAGAACCAGAATTATTTGACAACCAAAAATTGTCTTATTAATAAATGAGCTGTTGTAATGAATAAACATTTCTCAAAATAAATACAAATGGTCTCTAAATACTTGAAAAGAGTGCTCAGTATCCTTATGAAACAGGGAAGGTAGTTTTGAGACTACCCCTCACCCTAGTTGGAATGGCTATTATGAAGAAAGCAAATGATAACAAATATCGGCAGTGATGTAGGAAAAGAGGAGCTTTTATATACTGCTGAGGGGAATGTAAGCTAGTTAGTATAGCTGATCAGTGTGGAGGTTCCTAAAAAACAAATAGAAATTGTAAGGTTATGGGACAAACTAATTCAATAAAGATGATTAGGTGTATGGCAGATCTTATATATAAAAGAGGATTATTAGGTGGATATGGAGAGAGAGAGAAAAGTGAGAGCAGGGAGAGCAGGACATGATGGGAGAAAGAAAGAGAGAGAGAGAGAGGGAAAGAGAGAGAAGGGGAACAGAGAGGGGAGCCCGATAGAGAAGAAGGACCAAGAGATTCCAAGAGAGAAAGGACCAAGAGAGAGACCACATGGCCTGCTGGTCCCTTTAAGGGGCAAGGTAACCACGCCTTCCAGGTGTGGCCACCTGGCCGGCCACACATGATGACATCATAAGTTGCTAGGCAACCCAGAAGCAGGATTTGTTCCAAAATCCTAACAGAAATACCAAATATTCAACTATACCAGTCTCAGATATATACTTAGAGACCTCAATGTCAACAGGCCATAGAGATCTGTATACACATCCATATTTACTGCTGCATTATTCAAATAGCTAAAAAGTGGAACCAGCATAGCTCTTCCAGAGATGAATGTATGAAGAAAACATGGACCATAAACAAAACTGAACTTTTATCTCCATTTGCATGAAGAAATGAAATCATGAGATTGCTGGGAGAAATGGATGAAATTGGCGATCATTACACTGAGCAAAATAAGCCACATTCAGAAAACAAATACAACATTTTCTCCTATATATGGAATTTAGATTTAAGTGTGTGTGTGTGTCATGGAAGTAGGGGGTGGGTCATGAAAGGAGAGGAAGAGGCTCAAGAGAGATAAGATAGAGGAAAAAGAAAAAAAATGGAATACATGTAATGGGAAAGTAGAAGGGAAGATTTTATAGGGGAGAATGGTGTCTAGCAGGAGTAGGGCAAGAGAGATAAGGCAGTGGACCTAGAAAAGGATAAGAGAACAAAAAAAAAAATCACACAACATAAAAAGCCATAACGACAATACTATTTGCTTGCTAACTTAAGGAGTTAATTTGACAATTAAACTCTTTTCTGAGGAGCACATATAAAATCCAAGTAGCTCCATTTCAATTAAGTAGTCAATTGCAAGTATTCAAATGCACGTAGAGATACATAGTGATACGTAGTGAACAGTACAGCTCAGAAATCTTGCCTCCATCTCCCCCTTTACAAAAATTGTTTTAGTCATAACATTTAAATTTACCTTGGGTTACATAGTTAATTTAAAACAAGTTGACTTTTCGATGAAATTAAGTGTCTAAAAATGAAAAACACAGATTTTAGTCAAGATTGTGTAAATAAAACATAACAGTATTCTGTCTATTTTTAAAATTTATTTTTATCATTACCAAACAGGAAAGAGACATGGCACATATCACTGAAAGCCACTTGTGGGTGATGAAAAACAAAATGACATTAGCGTTAAAATTTCTGAGGCCTTCTGAAAACTGAAAATCTCTCAAACAATGAAGAGCAAGCAGTCTTTTCTTCTTTTTCCTGCTTCCTTTGCTATCTCCTCACTGCAGAATCTGGTGAAAGAAGAGTGAGTAACTAAACCTTAACCAGCTGCAGTGACTCTCTAAACAGAAGTAGACAGTTCCATAGATTTTATACATCTGTGTGCTAAATTAACCAATAGAGCTTGTATGCTGCAATGTCAGAGTACTTATCCAAGTTCAGATTTAAACTATGTGATGCCAGCAACCTTCTCTGCTTTCCTAACACCAGGAATGTGTGTGAGCGTGTCATGGTGGCAATGACTTTTTTTTTTTTAATTTAAATAAATCACCCAGCATTTAAGATATTGATCATAAAAAAAAAAAATAGGAGGAAGACGTGAAGGTAAGGAAGGAATGTAGGGAGGGGAATCTGGGAGGAGGAGGGGAGAAAAAGAGGGTATTAGGAATCACACAACTGAAATCATGAGGGCAGGAATAATAAACATTAAAAATGAAGCTGGGCATGGGTGTTTTCACTTGTAATCCCAGTACTTCAGAGTCTAAGATGGCAATATTTTTATAAATATGATACCAATATGATCTATAGAGTGAGTTTCATATCATCCTGGCCTAAATAGCAAGTCCCTGTCACAAAACACACCAGTTTTAATAAAAAACTAAATAGAAAATAATACAAAATATTTCATGGTCACTTAAGTACATGTAAAAACAAGACAGATAGTAAAATTTAATTACCAATTTAGTGATAGTACTAAGGCTAACTTATCCTTTCAATGACCAAAATATCAAATTCATCAGTTAATATTTAGTTATTTATCCATGTAGGATGTCTGTTATCAATAGCTTTTCTGTGTGCCAGCAACAAAAGTTTAAAAGGTGTCATCTTCTAGTTACTATGGGAGAGTAGCTGTATAATGAGGATCCAGTCGGTGCTTGGCCCAAGCTGCTTCTGATAAACTGTTCATTAAACAGATATTGGCTCAGGTAGAACACAGCTACCAAGTCTGAGTAATAACTGCTTGTTAATAGTCTTTAAAAAGAGTCACTGAAGGGCTATGCTATATATTTCATAACATACTGCATTTTGATTTACTAGGAGCATTGATATTTGATAACATTTCAAAAGGATAAATTGATTTCTTATTTAAATTTAAATATATTTTTTAAATTACTGTAGTAGAATTAAAATATATGGTTATGATACATGCAGGAACGGGGAGTAACACTCAAAGCTGGGCACAGATACCTGGATGCCTCTCTGACATCCTCACATGTACCTCTTTCTGCCTCCCTACCATTGCTACCCTTTGGTTCCTTACCCCTAACATACACATCCTCTTCTATCAATTTTTCTCTTCTCTCTCTCTCTCTCTCTCTCTCTCTCTCTCTCTCTCTCTCTCTTCCTTCTTCTCTTGTTGCTGGCTCCACAGAAACCTTGGAGGTGGAGCCTGCATCCACTTTGTTTAATTCCTTGTCTTTGTTTAACTCCTTATGTTCTGTGACTACAGAAGTCTCTTTGGGCAAGCCTAGGCCAAGACAGATGCACAAGAACAGTCTCAAGAGGAAGGTTAGAGTAAGTTCCTGCCTTAAATGTTAGGCTCAAGCCCGTCATTAGGTCCAGGAGTAGGCTTACACCTTGACTTTCACCATTCCAGAAAACAACCATCGTTATTAACCTCTGGGACACTTTCAAAGAATAAAGATGTGATGTAGTAGAGAGGATACGGAATAGATTGGAACTTTCCAAAATCATGTAAAGAGAGCCAGCCATGGGGAACTGCAAATTGTCTACAATCGTGTTCTATTTTGATACTTGGCTGACTCTGCCTTTTGAGATGTAATAGTACAGTCTTTCTTCAAATCAGCCTTCTTGATCTTTGGTCAGCACCAGTGTACTTCCACCTAATTATTCCTTGGACCTTTCTCAAATCTGTGAACTTCTATTACCCTGCAACCTGGCTTCCTAGGTTACCAGTGCTATGTGGTCCAAGTCCTAGTTGGAGTTGCAGCCTATCTTATTACTGTCTCTAATTATGCTTCAACAGTCACCAACTCATCTGACTTTTTTTTTAATATCATAGGGCTCAATTTCCATCCCCTGGAGCAGTCATGACACCAATAGGTAACCACCAAGACCATGAAGAAAACATTTATTCTAGTGAAGATGCTGCTTGCCTATGCTGAGCTGTCTGAAGGTGAGGACATCCCATGGCTGGAATGAGAAATGAGAGCTGAGTGAAGAAAAGGAGTTGAAGAGAGGGATGGTAGCTGAGGTGAGAAGTGAAGGCTGGAGGCTTAGGTTAGGGTTAGTGGCAGAGGTGAAGAGGTGTACGTGGAGAAGAGGAGTGGGGCTCACTGAAAGGAGGATGAAGTGAGGGGTGATCCTGAAGTAAGAGTGTTCTGAAAGGAATGGAGTTGAGGTGAAGGAGTAGCTGAAGTAAGAGGAAATCTGAGGAGAGGGGTGAGAGTCGAGAGGAGAAGTGAGGACTGAGGTGAAGGATAGGGCTGTGGCAAGGAGTTGTTGGAAAAACTATGTGGAGACTGGTTGAAGGCTGAGGTTCTAGGGAAGCTGAGGTGAGGGGTAAAGGCTGACATGAGTGGTGGGGTGTAATATGAGGGGTTGGAGACTGAGCTGTTGTGTTTCAGCTGAAGGATGGCATACCTAAAGTGAAGGGGGTTGAGGGTGCTGAGGTGGTGAGGCTGGAGTGAAGGGTAAGGGTCAAGGTGAGTAGTGAGGAACTGAGATAAAGGGGCTGAAGAGAGGACTAGAACCTGAAGTGAGGGTGGGGCTGAAGAGAGAGAGAGGGGGGCATAAGAGAGATCTGGGTGCTGAGGTGTGGGAGTAGCTGAAGTGAGAAATAGAAGCTGAGGTAAGAGGGGATTTGAAAAGAATGATGAAAATCTACACGAGGAGTAGGGACTGAGGTGAGAGGTTGGGTGGAAAGTAGGTGCTGAGAGGAGAGGAGCTCAAGGGAAGAAAAAATTGAGGAGCTGAGGTAAGAGGTCAGGACTGAGGTAATGAAGGGTGTTAAGGGTGGTGGGATAGGGATGAGAGGGGAGTGGCTGAAGTTAAGAAGTGAAGGCTAAGGTAGTGGTGGGGGCTGAGTGGAATAGGTGCTGCAGAGGAGATAACCTAGAGATTAGCATTCTGTGAAGTTCCACAGGAAGACAGTTGAACAATCTCAGGAACAGAAACCCAGGCTTCACTCTACAAGTCAGAGCAGAAGAGAAAGGATGCTTTGCAGCAGACCATAGGGGACAGTATTACTAAGGACTGGCCAAGAGTCACTTCCCTGGCCCTTCGCAAAACAAACTCTACAGTGATTTGCTAAAAATCCAAGAGTGATGTGTCCATCATCCAATGAATGATCAGGCCGCCCATTTCTTTTATTAGTATAAATTTCCCACTTTATTTTTTTCAGGTTCAAACACATACCGTCCATTTTGACTTTATGTCTATTCCAGATCATATAGGGATTGTGTATAGGTGTGATCTTGAGACATATTTAAATTTTTTAAAATTTATTTTTATTAATTATAGTCTGTTCACTTTGTATCCCAGCTGTAGCCCCCTCCCCCATCCCTTTCCAACCCCACGTTTTCTCCCTTTTCTTCTCCTATGCCTCTCCCCCAGTCCAATGATAGAGGAGGTCCTCCTCCCCCTCCATCTGAACCTAGACTATCAGGTCTCATCGGGAGTGGCTTCATTGTCTTCTTCTGTGTACTGGTAAGGCTGCTCCCCCTCAGGTGGAGGTGATCAAAGAGCCAGTCCATGAGTTCATGTCAGAGACAGTCCCTGTCCCTATTATTGGGAAACCCTTTTGTACACTGAGCTGCCATGAGCTACATCAGTGCTGGGGTTCTAGGTTATCTCCAAGCATGGTCCTTGTTTGGAATATCAGTCTCAGAAATGACCCCTTTGCCCACATTTTTTGGTTCTGTTGCTCTAGAGACACATTTAAAGGAAGTAATTAGTCAGTTTCCACTGGGTATTGATTCTGGCAAGCAGAATAGTTTTAAAAGTGTGTAACTCAAATTTCAGCAATAGTGGAAAGTGTCCAAGAAGACTGAGAATTTGGATGATTTGAAATGGTAAAGACTACTTTTAAAGGTGGTGGGGAGATGGTTCACTGAGTGATGTTCTTGCTGCTCAAACAGGAGAACCTGAATTTGTATCAGAGCACCAACTAGGTGGTGACTGGTGTTTGTCATCGCAGTGTTATGGGAGCCCAGAGGATTCCAGGAGACTACCTCCACATGTGCCTGCAGTTTGTGCAGCACCACCCCACACTCTTACTTATAAAGAAAAAAAGAAAAGAAAGGGCATAGTTGAAAGAGACATAGTCACACCTCGGAATTTCCCAGTCACATGGAACTATATGTTTCCTTCTTAGTACAATTTATAAGCTATTTTCAGTCAATTCAGTCATGCAGGTAGGTAAAAGTAAATAAAATTAGGAATTTGTTGAAAATACTACCTAGTTTGATTCAGTTTTTGTAAGTTAGTTAATGTTTGTAATTATGCAGCTTTTCATTTTTATGTTGCAAAGATCAAACTACTTTGCCTTTTTCATGGCAATGAAAATTAGCTTTATGGTAAGCTTGAAATTATTTTTTCATCCAGAGAAATTTTATTATGTGTTCCTTTTGGTGATCTTCAGTTGACTGTTCTGGGGGCAGTGGTGGTGCACACATGTAATCCCAGCACTTGGGGAGGCAGAGGTAAGCTGATCTTTGTGAATTTGAGACCAGCCTGGTTTACAAAGTGAGTCCAGGACAGCCAAGGCTATGTAGAGAAACCCTGTCTCCAAAAAGAAAAATAATTCAGTAGATTTTCATGTCATATTTTCCCATTATTTTCTTTTTCACTTCTCCCATCTGAAGTATGTGCACCCTACACACACACACACACACACACACACACACACACACACACACACACACAAGAGCCTACTAAACAAGAAAAGAAAGGAAAAGAAAAGAAAAGGAAGGGAAAGGAAAGAAAGGGATACTTGGACTGGTTGATGGCAACCAGTGTACACCATTTCTGAAGGGCAGAGGATCTGAAAGCCCAAAACTGTTGAGTGCACAGCCAGCTGAAGCCAGAGCATAGACTTTCAGACTTCCCAGGTTAGAGGGGACAACCAGTGGGCTGGGACACATGGGACTCAGACCCGTCCCCTCCCCCGATATCTCCCAAACAGGGGAGCCAAATCTGAGAGTAGAAAAATGTGGGCTCTCTGGGCTTTCTGCATACTCCTGCAAGTGAGTGCACAGGCCCTCTGCTTTTTCCACAAACACCTGTGAGTGAGTGCACCTGCAGGGGAGTGCATGCAGAGCCCTAGATTATGGGTTCCTCTATGCTAGCAGCCAGACATCGATCCCTCCCACCCACAACCCCCCTGGGGGCAACATAGGGATCTATAGGGCAGCATTCTCAACATTTAAGCTCCTTTTCTGTGGGTCTCCAAGTGGAGTCCCAGCAAACAATTCCTGGATCCAAGATAGTGCTAACCAGACAGATCTTAGTCCTTGAAATACAATACCACTACAGGCCTGTGGGCCATTGAGCCATTCAGGGTACCTGCTCAGGCACACTGCACCTTGATAGCACCCCAACCTGCACTTAAGCTCCTCTCTTACACTCCACCCTTTTAGGCATCTACCTGGATAGCACCAGGTCCTTCTAGGCACACTTCCATGCATACTCCCCCACTAACACACATGCACCTGCCATCTTCCTTCCTGAGGTGCATCTGAAACAACAATACCCAATCTCAAACCGGCAGATCTCTCTTATCTTCTTCAAGAATACTTCAGCCTCCAGAGACAGACGGACCCAGTCTGCAGTACAGGATCCAGGAACAAACAGCAAAGGCTACAGATATGCAGAAGGCTAGAGGCCAGCATAAGAACACATCCAACAAAAATCAGGACATGATGGCATCATCAACAACACCCAAAAGCAATGGATATTTTAATTCATCAGAAACACAGGAAAATGATTTTAAATCTGTGCTTATCCAGTTAGTAGAGGTACATAAAAAGGAAACAAACAAAACTCTCAAAGAAATACAGGCAAATACAGCCAAACAAATAGAGGCACATAAAGAAGAAATGAACAACAACAACAACAACAACAAAAAATAGAGGTCATCATGGAAAGACAGGAATCCATATTAAAACAGATGAAGAAAATGGTGCAAGATATGAAAGCAGAATTAGAATCAATAAAGAAAATACAAACAGAGAAAACCCTGGAGCTGGAGAACTTAGAGAAAAGATCAGGAACCATAAAGGTAAACATCACCAACAGAATAAAAGAGATCAAAGACAATCTCAGGTGCTGAAGATACAATTGTAAAATTTGATACATCTCTCAAAGAAAAAAATAAAATCATAAAAGTTACAAACACAAAACATCCATGAAATCAAGGACACCATGAAAAGACGAAACCTAAGAATAATAGGAATAGACAAAAAAGAAGATTCTAAGGCTCCAAGGTCCAGAAAATATTTTCAAGAAAACTATAGAAGAAAAATTTCCCAACTTAAAGAAAGAGATCTCCTTAAACATACAAGACGCCAAGAACCGGGTGACCAGCCCTCACCATATCTGAGGGGCACAGAATCCAAAACTCTAAAATTGGTGAGTGGAGGGGCAGCTGAAGCCAAAACATCAACATTGAGTCTTCCTGGAAGAGACCGTTTGGATCCAGGTCACCCGTGGAATTCCCCAGGGACTGAGAGTGGCAAATATTCAATGCCACTGCAATTCCCCTTGCCCCAAGCACTGGCCTCCCTCCTAGGCAGAGGCCACAGTGATTGCTGAGACAACAGAGGCGGGCCTCTAAGTTCTGTGGAGGTGAAGGGAGGCTGTAGGGGCCTTCCAGTGGGCAGCTGTACCAGCCTCCCAGGTCTGCGGCAGCAACATTTTGTCAGCTAGCCCTAGCAGGCGCCTCCATGCTCAGTGACTGAGACAGCAGAGATGGCTACCCCAAGTACAATTCTCCCTGCCCAGCAGACAATCAATGAACACCACTGAGCTGATGGAATCTCCTAAACTCTCATTTGCCCATGCGGGCCCAAATCTGAGAGTAGAGAACAGGGGAAACCTTTATGCTTTCAATTACGCATGCTATCAAGTGAGTGTGCCTTCAAGTTAGTACATGTAGAACCCCAGATCCATAGGGTACCTCTATGCTAGCTGTCAGACATCAGATCCCTCACACCTACAACCCCACTGTGGGCAACATAGGGATCCTTGGGACAGTGCTTTCAACATTGAAGCTCCTGTTCTGTGAGTCTACCAGTGGAGTCCAGACAACTCCTGGAGCCCAAACATATCTGAATACCAGGAGGACAGTACCACAGGCCTGTAAGCCACTGAGGTAATCAGAGCACCTGTGCATGTGCATTGCACCCACGAACAGTGATAGCACCCCCTCCTGTGTGTAAGCTCCACCCTTACAAGAAGCTACCCTCTAGCACCCTGTCCTTCAATGCACACTTCCACTCACATGACCACACTTGCTCACCTGCAACTGTGAACTTCCTCCCTTACCTACAGCTGAAACACCAACATCTACTCTCAAACTATTGGACTCTCATATCTCCCTTAAGAATACTCCATACATCAGAGACAGACAGACCCAGTCTGAAGTACAGACTCCAGGAACAAACAGTAAAGGTTATAAATAAGCAGATGGCTAGAGGTCTGTGTAAGAACACATTCAGGACATTATGGCTTCACCAGCAAACCCAAAAATCAATGGATGTGCTAATTCATTGGAAACACAGGAAAATGTTCTCAATTCAAGGCTTATCCAGATATTAGAGGCACATAAAGAGGAAACAAACAAAACTCTCAAAGAATTACAGGCAAATACAGCCAAACAAATAGACACAACTAGAGACACCATACTGGCATTTAGAGAACAAACAAAAAATAGAGGCCATCATGGAAAGACAGGAATCCACATTCATACATATGAAGGAAATGGTACAAGACAAGAAAACAGAATAAGACTCAATAAAGAAAACAGAAAACCCTGGAGGTGGAGAACTTTGAGAAAAGGTCAGGAATAATCATTTGAGAAATGGTCAAGATAATCATCACAATCAGAATACAAGAGATGGAAGAGAGAATCTCAGGTGCTGAAGATACAAATGCAGAAACTGATACATCTCTCAAAGAAAAAGTAAGATCAGAAAAGGGCCAAATACCCAAGAAATCAAGGAAGCCATGAAAAGATGAAATCTAAGAATAATAAAAATAGATGAAAAAGAAAATTCCAGGCTCCAAACTCCAGAAAATATTTTTAAAAAGTCATCAAAGAAAAATTTCCCAACTTAAAGAAATAGATGTCTATAAACATACAAGAGGCTTACAGAACACCAAATAGACTAGACCAGAAAAGAAACTCCTCATGCCACATAATAGTCAAAACACTAAATCTACAGAACAAAGAAAAAATATTAAAAGCAGCAAGGGTAAAAGGTCAAGTAGTATACAAAGGTAGACCTATCAGAATCACACCAGACTTCTCAACAGAAAGTATGAAACCCAGAAGGGCCTGGGAAGATGTCATGCATACTCTAAGAGAACACAGATGTCAAACCAGACTACTATACACAGCAAAACTTTCAGTCAACATAGATGGAGAAAACAAAATATTCCATGACAAAACTAAACTTAAAAAATATCACAGCAACTCAGCCCTACAGAAGATACTAGAAGGAAAACGCCAATCCAAGGAAATCAACTACACCTAAGAAAACACATAGATAACCCCAAAACAAAAAATCAAAAGAAAGCAAGCACACAAACACATTATCACCATTAACTCCACATTAAAAGGAACTAACATTCATTGGTCACTAGTATCTACCAACATCAACGGACTCAACTCTCCAATAAGAAGACATAGACTAACAGAATGGTTGTGGAAACAAGATCCAACATACTGCTGCATGCAACAAACACATCTCTGCAACAAAGACAGACACTATCTCAGAGTAAAGGACTGGAAAAAGGAAAAGGTTTTTCAAGCAAATGGACCCAGTAAAGAAGCTGGAGTAGCTATCCTAATATCTAATAAAATAGTCTTTCAACCAAAATTAATCAAAAAAGATGAGGATGGACCCTTCATTTTCATTCAAGGAAAAATCCACCACGAGGACATCACAATCCTGAACATTTATGCCCCAAATGCAAGAGCACTTGCATTCATAAAAAAAATAAAAATAAAAAATATTAAAGTTCAAATCACTCATCGATCCCAACACATTAATAGTGGGAGACTTCAACATTCCATTCTTA
The DNA here is from genome assembly GCF_030254825.1 of Meriones unguiculatus. Lineage (NCBI taxonomy): Eukaryota > Metazoa > Chordata > Mammalia > Rodentia > Muridae > Meriones > Meriones unguiculatus. Next base: position 75,931,660 of record NC_083369.1, on the reverse strand, counting down.
TCAAGGGACAGATGGCCAAGACAGAAGAAAAATAGGGGAAAAAAGGACATTTACAGAGGTCCTAAATCAAATGGACCTAATAGATGTCTATAGAATTTTTCACCCAAACTCAAAAGAGTACACCTTCTTTCCAGCACCTCACAAAACCTTCTGAAAATTGACCATATAGTTGGGCACAAAGCAAGCCTCAACAAGTTTAAGAAGATCAAAATGATCCCTTGTATCCTATCAGACCATCAGGACATAAAACTAGACCTCAACAACAACAGAAATAACAAAAAGCTTACATACACATGGAAAATAAACAATACTCTACTCAATGACAGCTTGGTCAGGGAAGAAATGAAAAAAAATAAAAATAAAAGACTTCCTAAAATTCAATGAAAATGAAGGCACAACTTACCCAAATTTTGGGGGCACAATAAAACCACTGGTAACAGGAAAGTTCATAGCACTAACTGTCTTCAAAAATAAATTTGAGACATCTCACACAATCAACTAAACAGCACAACAAAAAGCTCTAGGGGAAAAAAAAAGAAGCAGACACATCCAAGAGGAGTAGATGAGTGGAAATAATCAAACTCAGAGCTGAAATCAATGAACTAGAAACAAAGAAAACATGCAAAGAATCAATGAGACCAAGAGCTGATTCTTTGAGAAACTCAACTAGATAGAAAAATCCTTAGCCAAACTAACTAAAAGGCAGAGAAAAACTATCCAAATTAGTAAAATCAGAAATGAAAAGGGGGACATAACAAAAGACACTGAGGAAATCCAAAACAATCATTAGTTCTTACTACAAAAGCCTATATGCCACTCGAAAATCTAAATGAAATGGACAATTTCCTTTTTTTTTCCCAGTAAGTTTTCTTTTTTTTAATTTTATATTTTTTTAATTTTTAAATAATTTTATATATTCACTTATATCCCAGCTGTGGCCCACTCTCTCTTTCCCTCCCATTTCTCCCCTCCCTCCCTCATCTCCTCCCTACCCCTTTCCGAGTCTACTGAGAGGAGGTGTCCTCCTCTCCTTCTGTCTGGCCCTAGCTTATCAGGTATCTTCAGGATGGTTGAAATGTCATTATCTGTGGCATAGAAAGGGTGCTCCTCCCTCAGGGTAGAGGGGAAGCTCATGAGTTCATGTCAGAACAATTCCTGTCTCCCTTACTAGGGAACCCACTTGGATACTGAGCTACCCTGGGCTATGTCTGAGCAGGGGTTGTAGGTTGTGCTCAGATATATTTGGACCTTGTGGGGCTCCCTGTCCCCTCTAGGATATACTAATTTCTCCTTCCTTCATATGATTCCATACACTCTCCCGAAGGCTTGGTTATGAGTCTCAGCATCTGCTTTGATACACTGCTAGGTAGAGTCTTTCAGATGCCTTCTGTGGTAGGCTACTGTCCTGTTACTTGTTTTCTCTTATTTCCAATGTCCATCCTCTTTGTCCTTCTAGATGGGGATTGATCATCTTACCCCTGGACCTCTTTCTTGTTTATCTTCTTTAGGTGTACATATTTTAGTAGGTTTATCCTATCTTATAGGTCTATATAAGTGAGTATATATCATGTGCGTCTTTCTGCTCCTGGGATACCTCATTCAGGATGATTTTTTTCTAGATCCCACCATTTGCCTGCAAAATTCATGATTTCCTTGTTTTTAATTGCTGAGTAGTATTCCATTGTGTAAAAGTACAATTTCTGTATCCATTTCTCCGTTTATGGACATCTGGGTTCTTTCCAGGTTCTGGCTATTACAAATAAGGGTGCTACAAACATGGTTGAGCAAATGTCCTTGTTGTGTACTTGAACATCTATTGGATATATGCCTAGGAGTGGTATAGCTGGATCTTGAGGTAGCACTATTCCTAACTGTCTGAGAAAGAGCCAGATTGATTTCCATAGTGGTTGTACCATTTGACATTCCCACTAGCAATGGAGGAGGGTTCCTCTTTCTCTACAGCCTCTGCAGCATGTGTTATCTCTTGAGTTTTTGATCTTAGCCATTCTGATGGGTGTAAGGTGAAATCTTAGGGTCGTTTTGATTTGCATCTCTCTGATGGCTAGGGATGTTGAACATCTCCTTATGTGTTTCTCTGCCATTCTATATTCTACTCCAGAGAATTCTCTGTTTAGCTCCATACCCCATTTTTTTCATTAGGTTACTTGAATTATTGCCTTTTAACTTCTTTAGTTCTTTATATATTCCAGATATCAGCCTTCTGTCAGATGTTGGGTTGGTGAAGATCCTTTCCCAATCTGTAGGCTGTGGTTTTGTTCTAATGACAGTATCTTTTGCTTTACAGAAGCTTTTCAGTTTCATGAGGTCCCATTTATTGATTGTTGCTCTTAGAGCCTGTGATGTTGGTGTTCTGTTCAGGAAGTTGTCTTCTGTGCCAATGACTTCTAGGGTCTTCACCACTTTTTCTTCTAATCGATTTAGAGTATCTGGTTTTATATTGAGGTCTTTGATCCACTTGGACTTTAGTTTTGTGCAGGGTGATAAACATGTGTCTATTTTCATTTTTCTGCATGTAGACATCCAGTTGGACCAGCACCATTTGTTGAAGATGTTGTCTTTTTTCCATTGAATGGTTTTGGCTTCTTTGTCAAAATCAAGTATTCATAGGTGTGTGGGTTTATTTCTGGGTCTTCTATTCAGTTCCATTGATCCTCCTTTCTGTTTCTATGCCAGTACCAAGCAGTTTTTATTATTATTTCTCTGTAATACAGCTTGATATCAGGGATGGAGATACCTCCAGAGGATTTGGATTTGTTGTTGTACAGTATTGTCTTGGAGATTCTCCTTTTTTTTTTTTCTCCATATGAAGTTGAGAATTTTTCTTTCAAGTTCTGCAAAGAATTGTGTTGGTATTTTGATGAGAATTGCATTGAATCTGTAGATTGCTTTTGGCAGAATGTCTATTTTCACTATGTTAATCCTACCGATCAATGAGCATGGGAGATCTTTCCACCTTCTGATGTCTTCTTCAATTTCTTTCTTAAGAGACTTGAAGTTTTTTCAAACAGGTCTTTCACCTGCTTGGTTAGAGTAATCCCAAGGTACTTTATGTTATTAGTGGCTATTGTGAAGGGTGTTGTTTCCCTGATTTCTTTCTCAGCCCTTTTGTATTGGGAATATAGGAGGGCTTTGTTTTTTTTTTTTTTTTTTTTTTTTTTTTTTTTTTTTTTTTTTTTTTAGTTAATTTTGTATCCTGCTACTTTTCTGAAAGCATTTATTAGCTGAAGGAGTTCTCTGCTTGAGTTTTTGGTGTCACTCAAGTATACTATCATTTCATCTGCGAATAGTGAAACTTACAATTCTTCCTTTCCATTTTGTATTCCCTCGATCTCCCTTACTTGTCTTATTGCTCTAGCTAGGACTTCAAGTACTATGTTGAAGAGATATGGAGACAATGGGCAGCCTTGCCTTGTCCCTGATTTCAGTGGGATTGATTTAATTTTCTCTCTGGTGAGTTTGATATTGGCTATAGGTTTTCTGTATATTGCCTTTACTATGTTTAGTTATGTTCCTTGTATCCCTGATCTCTCCAAGACTTTAAACATGAATGGGTGTTGGATTTTGTCAAATGCTTTTTCGGCATCTAGGGAGATGACCATGTGTTTTTTCTCTTTCAGTTTGTTTATATGGTGGATTACACTGATGGATTTCCGCATATTGAACAACCCTTGCATGCCTAGGATGAAGCCTACATGGTCATGGTGGATGATATCTTTTATGTGTTCTTGGATTCGGTTTGCAAGTATTTTGTTGAGTATCTTTGCATCAATGTTCATAAGAGATATATGTCTGAAGTTCTCTTTTTTGTTGGATCTTTGTGGGGTTTAGGTATTAAGGTGACTGTGGCTTCATAGAATGAGTTTGGTAATATTCCTTCTGTTTCTATTTTGTGGAATAATTTGGAGAGAAATGGAGTTAGCACTTCTTTGAAGGTCTGGTAGAATTCTGCACTGAAACCATCTCGCCCTGTGCTTTTTTTGGAAGGGAGGCTGCTGATGGCTGCTTCAATTTCCTTGGGGGATATAGGGCTGTTCAATCTTTCTACCTGGTCTTCACTTAATTTCAGCAGATGGAATCTATCAAGAAAATTTTCCATTTCTTTTAGATTTTCAAATTTTGTGGCATATAGGCTTTTGTAGTAAGACCTAATGATTGTTTGGATTTCCTCATTGTCTGTAGTTATGTCCCCATTTTCATTTCTGATTTTGCTGATTTAGATAGTTTCTCTCTGCCTTTTAGTTAGTTTGGCTAAGGGTTTGTCTATCTTGTTAATTTTCTCAAAGAACCAGCTCTTGGTTTCATTGATTCTTTGAATTGTTTTATTTGTTTCTAATTGGTTTATTTTAGCCCTGAGTTTGATTATTTCCAGCCATCTGATCATCTTGGGTGTTTCTGCTTCTTTTTTTTCTAGGGCTTTCAGTTGTGTCATTAAGTTGTTTGTATGAGATGTTACAAATTTCTTCTTAAAGGAACTTACAGCTACGAGTTTTCCTCTAATTATTGCTTTCATTGTGTCCCATAAATTTGGATATGTTGTGCCTTCATTTTCATTGAATTCTAAGAAGTCTTTAATTTCTTTCTTTATTTAATCCTTAACCCAGCTGTCATTGACAAGTAAGTTGTTAAGTTTGCATGTGCGTGTAGGCTTTTTGCTATTTCCGTTGTTGTTGAGGTCCAGCTTTAGTCCATGGTGGTCAGATAGTACACAGGGGATTATTTCAATCTTCTTGTATCTGTTGAGGCTTGCTTTGTGACCAGCTATATGGTCTATTTTGGAGAACGTTCCATGAGGTGCTGAAAAGAAGGTATACTCTTTTGAGTTTGGATGAAAAGTCCTGTAGACATCTATTAGGTCCATTTGAATTAGGACGTTTGTAAGTGCCTTTATATCCCTGTTTGGCTTCTGTCTAGATGATGTGTTCCTTGGTGAAAGTGGGGTGTTGAAGTTTCCCACTATTACGGTGTTGGGGTCGATGTGTGATTTAAGCTTTAATAATGTTTCATTTACTAATGTAGGTGCTCTTCTTATATTTGGGGCACAGATGTTCAGAATTGTGATGTCTTCCTGGTGGACTTTTCCTTTGATGAGAATGTAGTGTCCCTCTACATCTTTTTTGATTAGTTTTGGTTGAAAGTCTATTTTATTAGATATTAGGATAGCCACTCCTGCTTGTTTTTTTTTTTTTTGTTTTTGTTTTGTTTTGTTTTGTTTTGTTTTTAGTCCATTTGCTTGAAAAACTGTTTTCCAGTCTTTCACTCTGAGGTAGTGTTTATCTTTGTTTTGTAGGTGTGTTTCTTGGATGCAGCAGAATGTTGGATCCTGTTTCTGCACCCAATCTGTTAGTCTGTGTCTTTTTATTGGAGAGTTGAGTCCATTGATGTTGATAGATAACAATGACCATTGAATGATATTTCCTATTACTGTGGAGTTGGTTGTGTTACTGTGATGCATTGCTTATTTTCTTTTGATTTTTGTTGGGAAATTATCTATAACCTATGTTTTCTTGGCTGTAGTTGTTTTTGTTGGATTGGAATTTTCCTTCTAGTATCTTCTGTAGGGCTTGTTTGCTGTTCAAATATTGCTTAAATTTAGTTTTGCCGTGGAATATTTTGTTTTCTCCATCTATGTTGGTTGAAAGCTTTGCAGGGTATAGTAGTCTAAGTTGGCATTTGTGGTCCCTTAGAGCCTGCATGACATCTCCCCAGGCCCTTCTGGCTTTCATAGTTTCTGATGAGAAGTCTAGTGTCATTCTGACAGGCCTACCTTTATATGTTACTTTGCCTTTTTCCCTTGCTGCTTTTAGTATCTTTTCTTTGTTCTGTAGATTAAGTGTTTTGGCTATGATATGGCGTGAGGAGTTTCTTTTCTGGTCTAGTCTATTTGGTGTTCTGTAGGCCTCTTGTATGTTTGTGGGCATCTCTTTCTTTAGGTTGGGAAAATTTTCTTCTATGATTTTCTTTAAAAAATATTCTGGACTTTGGAGCCTGGAATCCTCTTCTTTGTCAACTCCTATTATTGTTAGATTTTGCCCCTTCATGGTGTCCTTGATTTCTTGGATGTTTTTTGTTTGGGATTTTTCCAATTTTACTTTTTCTTTGAGAGAAGTATCAATTTCTGTGAGTGTATCTTCAGCACCCGAGATTCTCTCTTCCATCTCTTGTATTCTATTAGTGATACTTACCTTTGTGCTTCCTTCTCTTTTCTCTAAGTTCTCCAGTTCGAGGGTTTTCTCAGTTTGTGTTTTCTTTATTGATTCTAATTCTGTCTTCACGGCTTGGAACATTTCCTTCATCTGTTTGACTGTGGATTCCTGTGTCTCCATGATGGTCTCTATTTTTTGTTTGTTTCCTCTCCTAATGCCAGTACTTCTGCCTCCATTTGTTTGGCTATATTTGCCTGTGTTTCTTTAAGAGCTTCGTTCACTTCATTTTTCTTTGTTTCCATTTGGGAGGCCAAATATTTGAGAGATTTATTTCTTTCCTCTTTAACTGTTTGAATCTGTATGGCTATTTCTCTGAGAGATTTGTTTGTTTCCTCTTTATGTGCCTCAAATAACTGGATAATCATAGCTTTAAAATAATTTTCTTGTGTTTCTGATGAGTTGGAGTATCCATTAATTTTAGGGGTTGCCGGTGAAGCCATGATATCTTGACTTACGTTGGTTGTGTTCTTTCCCTGACCCCTGGCCATTTGGTTATTCATACTGTTCATTGTTTGTTCCTGGATTCTGCCGATCAGACTGGTCTTTCTCTGGTGTCTGGAGAATTCTTCAGGAAAATGAGGGAGGTCTAGTGGTTTCAGTGTGTGCATTGGTGATACAGCCATACCTGTAGGAGGAAAGTTCGCAGGTGCAGAAGGGCAAATGAGGGGTAGCATGTGATTGAGCATGTGCTTGTAGGTGTGTCCTAAGGGACAGGGTGTTGGAGAATGAAGAGGCCTTCAGTGTGTGATAGGGGTGCCTTACAGGCACTGAAGGTGTTTCAGGTGCTTAAGGGATCGAAAGTTCTGTTGAAGATTGCAGGTCTGCTAGACTTTGGTGGCTATTCAGCTGGTTATCTGCCACTGAGGGGTTGGATGGTCCATACAATCACTGCCTGGGCAGCCCTGTGTAGTCAGTACTGCCACTTGCAGACTTGGGATCTGGGAAGGATTGTAATGCGGATCTGAGTCTCTGTAGTTGGCACTCTGTGGTTGGGCCTGTGTTCTGGCACTGGCAGTGGGTGTTTTCCGGTGTGGCAGGGTTTCTGGAGGTGTGTGCTACCGCAAGGCGGGATTTCCTATGCTGGGTGTACTCTGGTGTGGCCTGTTTTCCAGAGGTATGTGAGCTCTGGTCGCGGGATTTCCAGAGGGATGTGAGCTTCACTGCGCTTCTTGTGGTGGGATTGCATCCCATGGAGAGGAGGTGGGACCCTCGGTATAGGCTCCTCGGACATGTGTCTGAGGGGTGTTGTTCAGTGGGCGTTTGTAGCTGTCTGCTGCTCTAAGGGGCCTGGAGCACTGTCTCTGTTGTCTTAGTCCCCAGGCTGTGAGCTTTGCACTCAGCTACCTTGTGCTGTGTGCAGGTTTCCCCACACAGGAGGCCTGGACAAGGGAAGGGCCCGATTCGTTCCAAGAGAAGTCCGTGCCTGATCTAAATCTACAAGCACTCCACGCTTCTGTGGTGTCCCCTCCTTTTAACAAACCCAAAAGTCCAAATTCTAGTTTCAATTGTCTCTCCACTCACCAATTTCGGAGATTCATGTCCTCTGTCTCTCCAAAATGATGAGCTCTGCTCATTGCAATTTTGGAACCTCCGACAATTTTCTTTTTCTTTTTTATTACAATTCTTTTTTATTGTTTATTATTATTAGTTACATTTTATTAACTCTGTATCCCAGCTGTATCCCGCTCCTTTATTCCCTCCCAATCCCACCCTCCCTCCTTCAGCTTCTCCCTGCCCCTTTCCAAGTCCACAGATCAGGGAGGACCTCCTCCCCTTTCGTCTGGCCCTGTTTTATCAGGTATCTTCAGGACTGGCTGCAAAGTCCTCCTCTGTGGCCTAGCAGAACTGCTCCTCCCTTGGGGGGTGGGGAATCAAAGAGCCTGCCATTGAGTTCCTGTCAGAGATAGTCCCTGTTTCCTTTACTATGGGAAACCAATTGGTTATTGAGCTACCACCAGCTTTGTCCAAGCAAAGGTTCTAGGTTATATCCATACATGGTCCTTGGTTGGAGAAAGAGTTTTAGAAAAAAAACCCTGTACCCAGATATATTTGGTCTTTGTGGGGCTCCTATCCTTTCCCTGTCATACTAACTCCCCTTCTGCTGAACTTTTTTTGGAAGGACTTTTTTTGGAAGGGAGACTGTTGATGACCCGACAATTTTCTTGATAGATTCCATTTACCAACATTAAATAAAGATCAGGTAAATAGAATAAATAGTCCTATATTCCCCAAGGAAAAAGAAACAGTCATCAGATGCCTCCCTTCCAAAAGAAAGCCCAAGGCTAGATGGTTTCAGCACAGAATTCTACCAGACCTTCAAAGAAGAGATAACTCCAATTCTCTTCAAACTATTCAACAAAATAAAAACAGAAGGAATATTACTAAACTCATTTTATGAAGCCACAGTCACCTTGATACCGAAACTACACAAAGAACCAATAAAAGAAAAGGAAATCAGACCTATCTCTCTTGTGAACATTGATGCAAACATACTCAATAAAATACTTGTAAACCGAATCCAAGAACATATCCACCATAACCAATTAGGCTTCATCCCAGGCATGCAGAGGTGGTTCAATATATGGAAAACCATCAATATAAACAAACTGAAGGAGAAAAGCCACATGATCATCTACTTAGATGCTGAAAAAAATTTGACAAATTCCAACACCTATTCATATTTAAAGTCATGGAGAGATCAGGGATACAAGGCACTTACTTAAACATAGTAAAGAAAATCTATAGCAAGCCTATAGCCAAAATTAAACTAAATGGAGAGAAACTTAAATTAATCCCACTGAAATCAGGAACAAGACAAGGCTGCCCACTCTCTCCTTACCTCTTCAACATGGTACTTGAAGTCCTTGCTAGAGCAATAAGACAACTAAAGAAGATCAAGGGGATAGAAATCCAAAAGGAAGAAATCAACGTATTGCTTTTTGCAGATGATATGATAGTATACACGAGTGACCTAAATATCCTACCAGAGAACTCTCTCAGCTTATAAATGTCTTCAGCAAAGTGACTGGATACAAAATTAACTAAAAAAAATTAGTAGCCCTTCTGTATACAAAAGAGAAAAGGGCTGAGAAAGAAATTAGGGAAACAGCACCCTCTAAAATAGTCACAAATAACATAAAGTACCTTGGTGGGAGGCTAACCAAAAAGTGAAAGACCTGTTTGATAAAAACTTCAAGTCTCTAAAGAAAGAAATTGAAGAAGATATCAGAAGATATGTCATGGATCAGTAGGATTAACATAGTGAAAATTGCCATTCTCCAAAAGCAATCTACAGATTCAATGCAATTCCCATAAAAATATCAACACAATTCTTTACAAACCTTGAAAGAACAATTCTCAACTTCATATGAAAAAACAAAAAACCCAGAATTGCTAAAAGAATCCTGTCAAACAACAGGATACCTCATCTGGACATATCTTCTTCTGTGATCTCAATCTGTACTACAGAACAACAGTAATAAACACTGCATTGTACTGGCATAGAAACAGAATGGTGAATCAAGGGAATTGAATAGAAGACCCATAAATAGACCCACACACCTATGGATACTTGAATTTTAACAAAAAAGCCAAAACCATACAGTGGAAAAAAATAGCATCTTCAGCCAATGGTTTAACTGATGTCTACATGTACAAAATTAAAACAGATTCATATTTATCACCCTGCACAAAACTGAAGTTCAAGTGGATCAAAGACCTCAATATAAAACCAGACACATTAAACCTGTTAGAAGAAAAAGTGGGGAAGAGCCTTGAACTCATTGGCACAGGAGACAACTTCCTGAACAGAACACCAACAGTACAGGCTCTAAGAGCAACAATCAATAAATGGAACCTCATGAAACTGAAAAGCTTCTGAAAAGCAAAGGACACTGTCATCAGAACAAATCGACAGCCTCCAGACTGGGAAAGGATCTTCACCAACCCTATATCTAACAGAGGGCTAATATCCAGACTATAAAGAGCTCAAAAAGTTAAAAGGCAACAAATCAAGTAATCCAATAAAAAAATATGGTACAGAGCTAAACATAGAATTCTCGATAGAGGAATATTGAATGGCAGAGAAACACTTAAAGAAATGCTCAACATCCATAGCTATCAGGGAAATGCAAATCAAAATGACTGTGATATTTCACCTTACACCCATCAGAATTGGTAACATTAAAAACTCAAATGACAACAAATGCTGAAGATGTGGATAAAGGGTAACCCTCTTCCATTGCTGTAACCTTGTACAATTACTTTGGAAATCAATCTGGCGCTTTCTCGGAAAATTAAGAATAGTGCTTCTTCTAGATCTAGCTTCCCACTCCTAGGGCATATATTTAAAATATGCTCAAGTATTCAACAAGGACATTTCCTCAATCATGTTCATAGCAGCTCTATTTGTAATAGCTAGAATCTGGAAACAACTAAGATGCCCCTTAACTGAAGAATGAATACAGAAATTGTGGTACATTTGCACAACGTAATACTACTCTGTTATTAAAAACAAGGAAATCATGAAATTTGTAAGAAAACTGTAGGAACTAGAAAAGATCATCTTGAGGGAGGTAACTCAGGAACAGAAAGACACACATGGTATATACTCACTTAGAAGTGGTTATTAGATATATAATATAGGACAAACATACTAAAATACTTACTCCTAAAGAAGCAAAACAACAAGGAAGAGCCCAGAGAAGATGTCCAATCCACATTCAGAAGGGCAAACACGATAGACATCAGAAGCAGGAGAAGACGGTGAACAGGACAGGAGCCTACTACAGAGGGCTTCTGAAAGGCTCCAATAATCAAGGTATTGAAGCAGAGGCTGAGACTAATAGCCAAACTTTGGCAGAGTGCAGGATAATTTTGTGAAAGACAACGGAAATAGAAAGACCTCAAGGGCACAGGAGCTCTATGAGCAGACCATCAGGGCCAAAAAATCCTGGGCCCATGGCACCCTGCAGAGGCTGATAGCCCAAACCAGGATTATGCATGGAGAGGACATAGAACCCCTCATCAGATGTAGCCCACAGACTCAGTCTAAGAAGTTTCCTAGTAAAGAGAACAGGGGCTGTCTCTGACATGAACTCAGGGGCTGGCTCTTTGATCACCTCCCCTGATGGGGGAGTAGCCTAAGGGTAACCAGGCCACAGAGATAGACAATGTAAGCAGTCCTGATGAGACTTGATAGGCTAGGGTCAGAGGGAAGGGGTAGAGGACCTACCCTTTCAGTAGACCAGGAGATAGGCATAGAGAAAAAGAGGGTGGAAGGGATGGACTGAGGGAGACAAGGGATGTGGCCACAGTTGGGATACAAAGTAAATAAATTTTAAGAAATAAAAAATAAAAGTAATAGAAGGTACTTTTACAATGAAAAAAAAAAATGAAAGGGCAAAGTTGAAAGGGGAGTAATGAGACCCGAGAATTTCCCAGTGACATGGAACTATATGTTTCCTTCCTAGTATAATTTATAAACAATTTTTATGAGGTCTTTTCCTTTTCTTCATCCTCCCCTTCTTAATTTTATTACCTGCACAATTGTATACACACACATGCATACATACTCACATTTAAATCTAAATTTGGAGTATAAAATAAAATGTGGTATTAGTTTTCCTAAATACCAGTTCCTTCTATTTCCCGCTAATGTCACAATTTCAATTTGCTGTTTGATTATATATTTATTTTGTGTGTGCATATGTGTGCACATTGTAGTCTTAGATTTTTTCACCAAACCTACTTTAGTTAGGGTTCTTAATCACCTTTACCTGCCTTCCAGTCTCCCCCACCTTAGTTATGAGATTAATAAGGAAAAGGTCTATATACCTCTTTTATCTATTTCCTGCTCATCAACGTCAGTGGGTCATTAGGGGATTACAATACTTAGTTGTCAGGATATCAACAGTCCAAAGACTGACACAAACCAGGGAAAGTCGAAAGATTCAGTTGGATTGCCCAGAAAAGTTCCCTGGAACATTTCTCTCTGCGAAGCCAAGTGTGGAAGCACTAAGATCAATGCAGCGAAGTTGATCCAAAAAGTGATGTTTCACTCTGCTTGGACCTCTCTATGTGTCCTCTCATCAAAGTCCACCTACAGATGTTCTCAGCTGGTCAAAGTCATGCCCCTCTCATGAGAGAGCAAAACATCACATGCCCTCTTACAAATCAACCTGGGCACAATCATCATGTGTCCAGCTTGCAGCAAAACATCACATGACCAAATTTAGTCCATAAATTTCCGCTTCAGCACATGAATGTCAGAAAGAGAGACAAACAGAAACAGAGACAGAGACAGCCAGTCACACAAACACACACACAGACAGAGACAGACAGACATAAACACACACATACATAAAGAGAGAGAGAGAGAGAGAGAGAGAGAGAGAGAGAGAGAGAGATGGTACCATGGCCTGTATGTGGAAACCAGAGGACAACTTTCAGGAGCTGTTTGTCTCCTTCCATTATGTGATCCCTGGGGATAAAACTCAGGTCATCAGTTCTAGCAGCAGGTGCCCCTAACTCACTGAAACTTCATTTTTAAAAATAAAGTAAAAGAAGTTTCAGGGGAGTATGTGCATTATGCTTTATTGATGCATACATGTCTTAAAAAGCTATACTGGCTGGCTCTATTTCTTAGCTAATTTGAGTAGGGTAAGAATAAAATGTATCTGTATGACAAGTTGATGAGTCTTATACACTGATGAGGGTGATATAAATGGGCACAGCCACTTTGGAAATAAGTATGGATCATATGTTCCTTATTTTTCTTTTTAAGAACCATCCATTCTTATTCCACAGTGGCTGTGTCAATTTACATCACCCTCAGCAGTGTATAAGATTTTGTCTTTTTCTACATCTCCATGAACATCATTATCATTTATTTTCTTTATCATAGCCATTTTGTCATTCTGGTTTGAATGAGATGGAATCTCAAAACATTTTTTTTTTTTTGGTTAGGAAAATTTTTTAATATTCTTTTTATTTTAAAATAATTTTATACATTCACTTGTATCCCAGCTGTAGCACTCTCTTCTTTCCCTCCCAATCCTCCCCTCCCTCCCTCATCTCCTCCCTGCCCCCTTCCAAGTCCACTGAGAGGGGATGTCCTCCTCTCCTTCCATCTGGCCCTAGCTTATCAGGTATCTTCAGGGTGGTTGCAATGTCCTTATCTGTGGTCTAGCAAGGCTGCTCCTCCCTCAGGGGAGGAGGAGAAGCCCAATGAAACATACATTGAGTTCATGTCAGAAACAATTCCTGTCCCACTTACTAGAGAACCCACTTGGATACTGAGCTACCATGGGCTATGTCTGAGCAGGGGTTATATAGGTTATATCCATGTATGGTCCTTGGTTGGAAAAACAGTCTCAGAGAAGACCCCTGTGCCCAGATATATTTGGGCCTTGTGGGGCTCCTGTCCCCTCTAGGTCATACTAACTCCTTTCTTCATATGATTTCCTACACTCTGCCTGAAGGCTTGGTTATGGGTCTCAGCATCTGCTTTGATACACTGCTAGGTAGAGTCTTTCAGGTGCCTTCTGTAGTAGGCTTCTGTCTTGTTACTTGTCAAAACATTTTTTTCTGTTAGGTAAGGATGTTTGAGCACCTTTGTTGATAATTGGGTTGTTGTAGCTATGTGAGTGTATTTCTGAGTCCTCTAATACGTTCCACTCATCTAGATATCTGCTTTTGTGATAACTATATTGTATGATATCTGCCCATACAATATAGTTATTGTTGCTTTGAGGTTGTAGTAAAAATTGAGATTAGATATTCTTCTTTCTGCATAGGATTGCTTTAGCTATATGGATTCATCAGTGGTCCCATAAAAATGACAGGATTGTTTTCTAGTTCTTCAAAGAATGCCATTAGAGCTTTAATGGAATTGTATTGAATTAGTAAATTGCTTTCAGTGATATAGTGATTATCATTTTAATTCTGCTTGTTCATGAACACGGGGATTCTATTTTCTATTGTCTTCTTCAGTTTCTTTCCTCATAATATGAAAGCTATTCTGAATGTGATGCACACCCTGATTTCTTTCCTGACAATTGCATTGTTAGTAATGGGAAGACTACTGATTTGGATGTGTTCACTTTGTAGCCTGTTTCTTTGTTAAAAGTGTGTATGAGATTTAAGAATTTTTAGAACATTTAACATTTGACATCTTTGCTTCTAGGATTGTGTCATCCTCAGATATTTATATTCCTTTTATTTCTCTAGCTTAGAATTTGAGCACCATATGAAATAAGATACACACAGAGAGAGCAAGAGTGAGAGAGAGCAAAAGATTTGTGTGTTTGTGTGTGTGTGTGTGTGTGTGTGTGTGTGAGAGAGAGAGAGAGAGAGAGAGAGAGAGAGAGAGAGAGAGGCACACAGAACATCAAACAGACAGGACAAAAAAAAACCTCTTCATGACATCTTTATAGTTAAACCACTACATAAACAGAATAAAGAGAGGATATTGAAAGCAGCAGGAAACATTAACATGGAAGGGGGAAATTTCACAGAGTTTCAACTGTAGACAAAGAACAAGAAAAGTAATGAATGCTGAGAGCAAGAGAAATAATTTTCTCCAGGGAGACTCCCCTCCCAACTTGATTATTAAATACCAAATGATTAGCCCTGGACTCATATGCATACAAGCAACAAGAGGATTAAGCAGACTGTACTTATGTATGAGGAATACACACACACACACCACCACCACCACCATCACCACCACCACCAACAACAACAATAACAACAACAGTTTAAAAACAAGAGGACATGAGTTTTAAAGAAATCAGGGAGTAGATGGGAAGATTTGTTTTTTTTTCTTTTTTTATTTTATTATTATTTTTTTTATCAGTTACATTTTATTAACTCTGTATCCCAGCCGTGTCCTGATCCCTCATTCCCTCCCAGTCCCTCCCTCCTCCCTCATCTCCACTGTGCCCCTTTCCAAGTTCACTGATAGGGGGGACCTCCTCCCCATTATCTGATCCTGTTTTATCAGGTATCTTCAGGACTGGCTGCAAAGCCCTCCTCTGTGGCCTAGGAGGACTGCTCCTCCCTTCGGGGGTGGGGAGACCAAAGAGCCAGTCATTGAGTTCCTGTTAGAAATAGTCCTTGTTCCCCTCACTTTGGGAAGCCAATTGGTTACTGAGCTACCACAGGCTACATCTGAGTGAAGTTCTAAGTTATATCCATACATGGTCCTTGGTTGAATGTCAGTCTCAGAAAAGACCCTGTGCCCAGATATATTTGGTCCTTGTGGAGCTCCTATCCTTTCCCCATCAGACTAACTCCCCTTCTTTCTTATGATTCCCTGTACTCTGCCAAAGGTTTGGTCATGAGTCTTTGCTTTGAAAACACTGCTAGTTAGAGTCTTTCAGATGCACTCAGTAGACTCCTGTCATACGTTCAATGCACATCCCATCTGTCTTTCTAAACGAGGATTGATCATCTTACCCCATGTCCGCTCAATTGATTATCTTTTTTAGGTGTATAGATTTCATTATGTTTATCATATCTTATAGGTCTATATAAGTGAGTATATCCCATGTTTGTCTTTCTCCTTCTGGGATATTTCACTCAGAATGACCTTTTCTAGAAGATGGGAAGATTTGAAGGAGGAAAGGGAAATGATATAATTATGTTTTAATTAAAATAATAAAAATTTAAAAATCACTGGTCTTGTAAAGGAAAACCCATTACAGTAAAAGCTGACTATTCAGTGGGAGCTTTAAAAGTCAGAAAAGCATAAAGCCATGAACAAGTTGTAAGAGACCACAGATCCCAATCACAGCTAACTTTGTCAGGCAAAACAATCTTCCAGAGTTGAAAAAGGAAAAAAAAAATTTCCATGATACAAACAAACTAAAATAATTGATGCCCACTGAGCTACCCCTTCAGAGAATGCTTGAAGAAATACTTCAGACTGAAAAGAATACTAAGTATAGTAGGCCATAGGCTGAAAACAAATGAAGTTACAGAAACACAAAACTGGGCCATGAGCACAAACATAAAAGACAGCAACTAACACACACCTTTGAATAATTTATTTATTCAAACAAAAGACACAGGTTATGTCAGTGAACTCAGTGAATTCAGGAAAACAAAACCCATCTTTCTGTTGCCTATAAGCATTCACCTTACCTTTAAGAATGGTCAGCACCTTTCAGTGAAAAGATAAGGAAAAGCATTTTAAGCAAATGAGACTCGGAAAAAAAAGTAAGCATTGTATTGCAATAGCTGACAAAATAGTAGCTAAACTCAAGCTAATGAGAAAAGATAAATAATTCGGACCCTTAGAGGAGGAGAGGGGCCTTTGGAAGACATAGCAGGTGAAAGGACAAAAGCTTTATGATGGTAGTACCCTGAATTGGTACTACCAAGGAAGTAGCAGGACTTGATGGCAGAAAACGCCAACCCAAGCGGTAAAACCAACCCAAGCATCTGTTTTATAACATCCAGAAAATTTTTGTGACATAGGTGGTGGGGGTCGAGTTTATGAAGGCTATATAAACGGTCTTGTCTCCACATAGCCAGCTCTTAGATTGAAGTGGCCATCATCCAACAATTGATCGAAAGTTTTCCGTTTTCAGGAAGCACAATTTTTTGTTGTTGTTGTTTGTTTGTGGCCTTAGAAGCTAGAGGCTTTCTTTAGGGTAGATATGGCCCTATCCTTCCTCTCCCCTCCTTTTTAAAAGTGTCTGTGCTAGTGTATTCCAAGTGAGTGTTGGATCCTAAGGGGGCAGGTCAGAAGAGGACATTCAATTTTCCTAGAATTGGCATTAACAGTATTATGCTGACATTAGTGCTTGGAACAGAACTAGTGTCCTCTGGAAGAGCAGCAAGTGTTCTAAGCCTCTGAGCTGTCTCTCCATCCCTGACTCTACCCTCTTGATTCTATGTTTATCACCTAAAATATATTTGTCTAATTTGAAGGATCCTTAGTCAGGGAAGCTTCTACTGTAAAGCATAAAGAGTGTTTTAGGCTCTGAAGTTCCCAGGGAAAGCTAAAATCTAGATTATGCATTTACACAAAAGGAGAGAAAATAAATTTCCACAAATACTTGAAGCTAAAACATAAGCACATTTGTTATCAAAGGAATTAAGGGCAAGAACTGAACTCTTGGGAGACCAATATTCCCTAAATGGGGTTCAATGTTAGTGTTCTCTATTGTCAAAATTGATAAATGTTGTGTTGATTTGTAAACTGCTTTATATAGCCCTTTTAAAAACGTTAGAAATTTTATTAAGAGTATAAATTCAGGGCGATTGGCCCAAAATTCTCTTTCTTTGTTGGGTCTTTGTGAGGTTTAGGAATCAAGGTAACTGTTGATTCAAAGAATGAGTTTGGTAATGTTCCTTCTGTTTCTGTTTTGTGGAATAATTTGAAGAGTATTGGTGTTAGCTCTTCTTTGAAGGTCTGGTAAAACTCTGTGCTGAAACCATCTGGCCTTGGGCTTTTTATTTTTTATTTTTTGGAAGGGAGACTTTTGACGACTGCTTCTATTTCCTTGGCAGATATAGGATTATTTAATTTATTTACGTATTCTTGGTTCAGCTTTGGTCAGTGGAATCGATCAAGAAAATTGTCCATTTCATTTAGATTTTCTTTTTTTTTTTTTTCAAATTTTGTGGCATATAGGCTTTTGAAGTAAGACCTAATGATTGTTTCAACTTCCTCAGTGTCTGTTTTTATGTCCCCTTTTCATTTCTGATTTTGCTGATTTGGATAGTATCTCCTGCCTTTTAGTTAGTTTAGCTAAGGGTTTGTCTATCTTGTTGATTTTCTCAAAGAACCAGCTTATGGTTTCATTCGTCCTCTGAATTGTTTTACTTGTTTCTAAATTTTTTTTTTTTATTTCAGCCATCTTTTCCTCTTGGGCGTGTCTGCTTCTTCTTCTTTTTTTTTATTTTTTATTTTTTCTAGAGCATCTTCAACAAATGGTGCTGGTCTAACTGGATAACTACATGTATAAAAATGCAAATTGATCCATATTTATCACCCTGCACAAAACTAAAGTCCAGGTGGATCAAAGACCTCAATATTAAATGAGACAAACAAAACATGTTAGAAGAGAAAGTAGGGAAGAGCCTTGAACTCATTGGAATAGGAGACAACTTCCTGAACAGAACACCAACAGCACAGGCTCTAAGATCAACAATCAGTAAATGGAACCTCGTGAAACAGAAAAGCTTCTGTAAAACAAAAGACACCGTAATCAGAATAAAACGACAGCCTACAGATTGGGAAAGGATCTTCACCAACCCTATATCTGAGAGAGGGCTACTATCCAGAATATATAAAGAACTAAAAAAGTTAAACAGCAAAAAAGTCAAGTAATACAATTAAAAAAAATGGGGTACAGAGCTAAACAGAGAATTCTCAATTGAGGAATATTGAATGGCAGACAAACACTTAAAGAAATGCTCAGCATCCATAGCTATCAGAGAAATGCAAATCAAAACGACCCTGAGATTTGATCTTACACCTATCAGAATGGCTAAGATGAAAAATGTGACAACACATGCTAGAGAAGATATGGAAAAAGGGGAACCCTCCTTCATCGCTGGTGGGAATGTAAACTCATAAAACCACTTTGGGAATCAATGTGGCTCAGACAATTAGGAATAGTGCTACCTCAAGATACAGCTATAGCACTCCTAGGCATATATCCAAAACATGCTCAAGTATACAAGCTTAAGCATGTTCATAGCAGCACTATTCATAATATCCAGAATTTGGAAACAACCCAGATGTCCCTCAACTGAGTAATGGATACAGAAATTGTGGTACATTTACACAAGGGAATACTACTCAGGCCTTGAAAAGAAGGAAATCATGAAATTTGCAGGCAAATGGTGGGAACTAGAAAAGATCCAGAAGCAGAAAAACACATATGGTCTATATTCACTTATAAGTGGATATTAGACATATAATCTAGGATAAACCTACTAAAATCTGTACACCTAAAGAACTAATCATGAAGGAGGACCCTTGGTAAGATGCTCAATCTTCATTCAGAAAGGCAAACTATATGGACAATGGAAGAGGGAAAAAAGAGGGAACAGGACAGGATTCTACCACAGAGGGCCTCTGAAAGACTCTGCCCAGCAGGGTATTAAAGCAGATGCTGAGACTCATAGCCAAACTTTGGGCAGAGTGTAGGGTGTCTTATGAAAGTAGGAGGTGGGATAGAAAGACCTGAAGGGGAAAGGAGCTCCATAAAGAGAGCAACAGAAGCAAAAATATGGGCACAGGGGTCTTTTCTGAAACTGATACTTCAAAGAAGGACCATGCATGGAGATAACCTAGAACCCCTGCACAGAGGTAGCCCATGGCATC
The DNA here is from genome assembly GCF_030254825.1 of Meriones unguiculatus. Classification (NCBI taxonomy): domain Eukaryota; kingdom Metazoa; phylum Chordata; class Mammalia; order Rodentia; family Muridae; genus Meriones; species Meriones unguiculatus. The sequence continues at coordinate 75,912,091 of NC_083369.1, read as the reverse complement.
TCAGTGTCCAAGGCAGTTCCCTAGTATTGGGAACAGGGACTGTCTCTGACACTCAGTGGCCTTCTCTTTGATCACCTCCCCCTGAGGGAGGAGCAGTCTTTCCAGCCACAGAGGAAGACAGTGCAGCCAGTCCTGATGAGACTTGATAGACTAAACTCAGAGGGTAGGGAAGAAGGACCTCCCCTATGAGGAGCATGTTAGAAGAAGAGGGAGGGATAGTGGGATTTGGAGGAAACGAGGGAGGGGGCTACAGCTGGGACACAAAGTGAATAAACTGTAATTAATAAAAAATAATTTAACTAAAACAAGTGTGGTATAGCTGGATCTTGAGGTAGCACTATTCCTAATTATCTGAGAAAGGGCCAAATTGATTTCTGAAGTGGTTGTGCAAGATTACGTTCCCACCAGCAATGGAGGACGGTTCCCCTTTTCTCCACATCCTCTTCAACACGTGTTGTCACTTGAGTTCTTGATCTTAGCCATTCTGATGTGTATAATGTGAAATCTCAGGGTTGTTTTGATTTTCATTTCCCTGATGAGTAAGGATGTTCAGCATTTCTTTAAGTGTTTCTCTGCCATTCAATATTTAAAAAAAAAAAAAGGTTACAAATTCAGGGCTGGAGAGGAAGCTCAGTGGTTAATAGAACCCAATGGCTCTTCCAGAGGACTTTGGTTCAATTTCTAACACCCATAAGGTAGCTGATTATAAATCTAGTCTCAAAGGATCCTTTGCCCACTTCTGGCCTCAATGAGCACTGCATGCGTGTGGTGTACAGACACACATGCAGACAAAACATACATACATGTAATAACAATAAACAAACAAACATTTAAAAAATCTAATAAATCTTCATAACTATCTTTGAAATGTTGGCTTTTAACTTTCAGGACTGTAGCATCCTTCTCCACTTCTTTATTCTTCACCATAATCTCACAAATTTTTGTGACAGTTTTTGTGGTATTGATATTTTTGTACACTCACTTTTATAATGAGTAAAATCTTTATTTTGTAGTTTTTATAGTTAGAATTGTAAAAAGAGATTTTGCAAATCTGACCTTATCTCAAAGTGTGTGTTAAAACATAAGTTAAGGCCTTTTTGATTTTCTAAACAATTTGTTGCTCAATTAATTAAATTTGTGTTTAGTTTTTCTCTACTTTCAAAATTTACATAATATTTTATTAATTCTTTCGGATATTCATACAACATATCTTGATTGTGTTCAGCCCACCCTGCCTCCCTACTTTTCTCAGATCCATCCTTATTTTCTACCGTCACCCAACTTGTGTCTGCTCTTTGTTTTGAGACTGTCTTTGTTCTTTGGATCTTACAACCTTTGCTCACCTCTCCCTTTCTGAGATATTCCCTGAGCCTTAGGTGTAGGGGTTGTGTTGTAAATGTATTAATTGAGAGCAGGTACTCCATGGTCAGTTGATCTCTGCATTTTCAATGGTTGTGGTTTTCTATAATTATCTCCGTCTGTTGAAAAATAAGAAAGCTTTTTGATGAGGGATGAAAGCTACATTTATCTGTGGCTACAAGGATTAGTACTTACATGCAGTTACAGATTACACTGGTTTAGGAAAATGATAGTAATATCTTCTCCTCTAGGCTCCATGGTCTCACCAGCTACAGGTATTTGGCTAATATTATATTGCCAGACATGAATTCCTTCCCACTGAGTAGACCTGAAGTCTAATTGCATGGCTGTTGGTTACCCTCAGGATATAAGTGCTACTATCTCATTTTTTTAAGAATATCTTGCCACTCTGCTTATTGTTGTAGTTTGTAGACAATACAGATGAACAGAGAATAACAGATTATTGATAGCTTTTTCCCTTGGCAGCTTCCATGGCTCCTTCTGAAACTATGAGATCTAGTCTCCAGGGAGGCAGCTTCAAATTTGGATCCAGATTTATCTTCCAAGTCCTGTATTCAAGGGGTGTTGTGTCTTACAACAGGACCTTTCTTTCTTTTTTTCTGGAAGGCATTAAGGCCAATGGTAATACCTATATTGTTTTAGGGGTTTCTTGGACTGTATGGACCAACAACTCCAAAGGAAGTTTCCTATGCATGGCACTGAGATTTTTTTTTTTTGGTTGGGTAATCTGAGGTTTTTGAGGAGAGCATTTATCACCTCTATTAGTGTGATTTCAATTAAACTACATATATGTAATATATGTATACATGTATATGTAGTATAAACTAAATATATATAAACACATGTGTATATTATATGTAATTTTAAGTAAATGTAAAATAATATAACTACCTATGGCTTGTTTATAGCATCTTTCCTTTTTTCAGTTTTTTGTTAACTCTTTAAGAGTTTCGAGTTTCATACAATATGTCTGGATCACATTCATTCTCCCCCACATCATTCCAGATCCACCCGCTTTTGTTGCCCACCAACCTTGGTGTCTTTTTTATTCTTTAAAAATCTTCAAGACTCACTTGTGCTGTTTAAATATTCTTGGGTGTGTGGTCTTCCACGAATTGACTTACCGGGGTCCACATATACTCTTAGAGAAACCCATCTCTTCCTTTCCTGGCAGCTAGTAATTTCCAAACGCTCTGTGGTTAATTGTGGAATTGTGTGTTTGACAGGTGGGGTCTGCTCTGGGAGTATGAAGATGTTTGGAGAAGAACTACAGAAGACATAAGCCCTGGGAGTAATACAACATGGGGGGAGGTGCCAACAAGCAGCTGCAGAGGCAGCTTGGGCCTGGACGCTGCTATGGGTAATGAAAGCTCCATCCTCTATCCAAGGTGGAAGAGGCATCTTTGAGGACAACTGCAGGTATAAGCAGGAAATTGCAGTAAAAAAGAAATATGAGTTTGGGGCTTTCGTATTGGCATTTGAACTGGATAAAAGAGATGGAGAAATGGAGGTATTGGCCTGGCATTTTTTTATGGTTAGGTAGCCAAAATGGAGAAAAGGGCCCAGATTAGACCAGTAATACAAAGCACTTCTTGGAAACTGAAACCTAGAACCCATGTGTGTGTGTGGGGGGGGGGGTAACAAAATCGGAGGGAATTCCAAGCAACAAAAGATATCCCTCAAGTCTGATCTTTGATACAGACAAAGGGAAAATTCATGATGCAGCAGGCAGATGGGCCTTAAACAATGGTCCATGGTAATAAGAGAATGTTCTGCACTGGAACTGCTGGAATTATGGAAAAACTTTAAATGAACAATTAAAGAAAATCCTTCACAGCCTGCTTGTGAAGCTGTGGGATATGGAACAGATGTGATCAGTAGGAGTGCTGTGGAAGCAGAGAACTTGAGCAATAGAAGCACAGGTTGAGGTGAAAGTGGCAGAGCCTGAGGCAGTACATGGGGTATCAGCCTCTGATAGACTACCTCATACAATCCATCAGAGACATTTAGTCACCATTAGCAGGGGTTCTCATGGCTATCAAAGGCCGCAAGACAATCGAGGAGGGGCAGGCATAATGGAAGGACCTCAGATTTAGAAAAGCAATGTGTGATGCCCAGTGTATGTTAGGGGTGGAGATGCTTCACTCAGCCTGGGCCCCCACTATAAGGCAGGTGTAGTGGATGGAAAGGTGGAAACTGCAGCTACAGCCACAGTGTCAACCCAGATCCTCTCTGACCCGGGAAACCAGCCTGAACTGCAAGAGCAGCAGGAGAGAACACAACCTCAAGCCCTAAGTAGGCGTGAGCCACATGAACCAGCCTCATCAAGCTCTTCAGGGCTGGAGATTTCAAGCACAGAGATTCCATGGAAGAACTCCAGGGCATGGAAACAAAGTGGCTCAGAATGACCGAGAGTTGCGAAAAGCTAACTTGATGTTTCCTACTCATGCTCCTGCAGCCAACATGGATCTGTGGGGGAAACAATACAAACGGCTAGAATCTTCTCTTGTTCTAGTAAACCTTGCTTATGTTTGACGTCAGCATCTCCTTAGTTGTGGACTTCTGTGAATATAAACTCTCAAAGTGCTTTACCAAGGTTATTTCCACAGCCTCACCATTCATTATGAGTTGGCTGCATTCTAGAACTCAACAATTAGACGTAGTCTCTGTATGTAGTCCTAGAACTTGCTAGGTAAACAAGGTCAGTCTTGAACTCAAGAGATCCCCAGGGCTGTGCTTTCTGAGTGCTGGGACTAAAAGTGTGTGCCACCACACTCGACACCCTTCATGATTTGTGACAGAAGTACCTGACAAGACGCACCAACTATTGCAATAGTGGTTCCAACCACTATGTCCTGGAGATGAAGGAATCAATGGAAAGCAATGGAGACACAGTCTCTGTTAGGGTGCAAGAAATAGAGTCACACATTAGTATCATGCCCTCCATGGCTCAGGAACTGTTGGAGAAGAGGGGAGTAGTGTAATTCAGTCATATAATAGATCTATATTTACTTTTTAGAAATCTTCATGCTGGTTTCTATAGTGACTGGACTAGTTTACCTCCTCGAAACTGTATACAGCTCCCTGTTTGTCCTCATTCTTGCCAGCATTTGTGGTTATTTGTTTTCGTAATGACTGCTGTTCTGACAGGAGTGATGCTGGACCTCAAAATAGCTTTAATTTACATTTCCCTGGTTGATAAAAATGTTGATCAGCCCATGATAGCTCAGTAACCAATTGGTTTCCCATAGTAAGGGGAACAAGGACTATTTCTAACAGGAACTCAATGGCAGGCTCTTTGACCCCCGCCCCCCGCCCCCCCAAGGAGGAGCAGTCCTGCTAGGCCACAGAGGAGGGTTTTGCAGCCAGTCCTGAAGATACCTGATAAAACAGGGTCAGATGAAAGGGGAGGAGGTCCTCCCCTATCAGTGGTTTTGGAAAAGGGCAGGGAGGAGATGAGGGAGGGAGGGTGAGATTGGGAGGGAATGAGGGAGGGGGATACGGCTGGGATACAGAGGTAACAAAATGTAACTAATAAGAAAAATAAAAAAAAAATTGAAAAAATAAAGTTGAAAAATCAATAAAACATCCAGATAGACCCCCCAAAAAATGTTGATCAGCTAAAATTTTTTATTGGCCATGTGTATTTCTTATTTTGAATACCCTATTCTACTTCTTATCTCACTGTCATTTTAATTTATTTTTTGTTTTGAAATTCAAATATAACATATGTGCCTGCCCTGCCCTTCCTCCAGTAGCTTCATGTATCTTTGTTCTTTCTCTCAAATTCATGGCCACATTTTCATTAATTGTTATTTTTTATATACATACGTACACACACACAAACACACACACATTCCTAAGTATGTAAACACAAGCTGTTCAGTCCATATAATGTTTCTTGTTTGTTTATGACTTCAGAGATGATCACTTAGTACTGTATCAGTTCACCGTTTTGATTGAGTTGTTTGTTTCTTTGTTGATTAGTATGTCAAGTCCTCTGTATAGTCTAGATTATAATCCCTTGCAAGCTGTATAGGTGACAAAGATTTTCTTCCCATTCTGCCAGCTTTCTCTTTACTTGACTAATAACTTCCTTGTGTGTGTGTGTGTGTGTGTGTGCGCGCGCGCGCGCGCGTGCGCTCAGGGTTTTTAATTTCACCAGGTGCCATTTGTCAACTGTAGGCTTCATTTTAGTGACTGGAGTCCTGCTGGTCATGCTCTGCTTCCTGGCCCATTGATTAGCCCACGACTGCTGCCTCTGGATCCTGAAGGGAGGCAGAGACTGTGGGGGTGAGGGAGACCTCAGGTGGTGGGTGAACATGAGGAGAACAGACTCTGGAGAGGCAGGCTTCCCTGAGCAGCTCATTTCATTGGAGGGAGCAGAGGCTTTTTAAACCTTTGGGGATTGGGTAGGGGCTTTCAGGGTGACTGCACATCATTGGCCAGGGCTAAGGTGCTGGGAATGCCCTATTTGCATGAAGGGGAATTGTAGGTGCTTGGTGGACACGACTTTATAAGGAGAGAGGGAGTTTCATGACCTTCTCTGGTGTGGGGCAAAGTTGGGGATATGCAGGTGAGGGAGTGGTCCTCACTCTTTCCACTCTCAAGACTAGGTTTCCAGGGTTGCACAGGACTTGACCCCCCTCCTGCTCTGGACTGGCTCCTTTCAGTTCCATGGCACTCAGACCCCACCTAGTCCTATTTCAAATCTCTAAATCTACACCTTTATCTTGAATGTTTTTCTCAGTTTCAAAGTTTCAGGTCTTTTATACTACGTTCTTTGGTGCATTTGGATTACAGTTTTGTACAGTGTAAGGGATACATATCTAGTTTCATTCTTGTTTGAGTGGGCTTCCAGATTTCACAATATTATTTGTTTACAAGTTTGTTTTTCCTCTCTCATCTACACGCTTTACATCTAGCAAATGGCTAAGGTTGTATAAGATTAATTCTGGGTCCTCTACTCTGTTCCATTATCTGTTTTTGTGTCAGTACCTCTTTGCTTGGTTACTATGGCTCTGTAGTATAACTCAAAATCCAGTATGGAGATATCTCCCGTGGTATTGTTTTTGCTTATGATTGTCTTTGGCTGTCATGGGTTTCCATAGAAAACTTGAGGATTCTTTAATATTTTTGTAAAGGATGATATTGACTATTCCATATTTCTCACAGTAAGAAGCTCCATTAGAGCAGGGACCTTGTTCATGTTGTGCTACACTGTGTCCCCAGCACCTGCTACAGAAACACATCCTGTGACTTGGTCAGGGGGACCAAGAAAAAAATGCAAAATGGAAGGTGGGCGGAAGTTCCTGATTTGTCCAGGGGCATTCTGCATCAGTTATTTGCATCACAAAAGTCTCCATGTCATAGGTAAAATGCAAGATTATTTAACAACTTTTAAATATAGTAGCACATCAGTATCTCACCATCTTTTAAAAATTAATTATTTTATTTTTTTATATTAATTACAGGTTATTTGCTTTGTATCCCAGCCCTAGCCCCCTCCCTCATTCCCTCTCAATTGCACCCTCCCTCCCTCATCTTCTTCCTGTCCCTTTCCAAGTCCACTAATAGGGGAGGACCTCTTCCCCTTCCATCTGACCCTAGCTTATCAGGTCTCTTCAGGACTGGCTGCAATGTCCTCTTCTGTGGCCTAGCAAGGCTGCTCCTCCCTCTGGGGGTGGGGCGCGGTTGAAGAGCTCGACATTTAGTTTGTGTCAGAAATAGTCCCTGTTCCTCTTGGTAGAGAACCCATTTGGATACTGAGTTACCATGGGCTATATCCAAGCAGGGGTTCTAATTTAAATCCATACATGGTCCTTGGTTGGAGAAACAGTCTCATGAAAGACCCCTGTGCCCAGATATATTTGGTCTTTGTGGAGCTCCTGTCCTCTCCAGGTCTTACTAACTTCCCTTTCTTTCATATGAGTCTCTGCACTCTGCTGAAGATTTGGTAAACAACCCAGATGTCCCTCAGTTGAGGAATGGATACAGAAATTGTGGTAGTTTTACACAATGGAATACTACTCAGCAATTAAAAACAAAGAAATGATGAAATTTGCAGGCAAATGGTGGGACCTAGAAATGATCATCCTGAGTGAGGTATTCCAAAAGCAGAAAAACACACATGGTATATACTCACTTATATAGACCTATAAGATAGGATAAATATACTGAAATAGATGCACCTAAAGAAGATAAACAAGAAAGAGGACTCGGGGTAAGATGACCAATCCTCACTTAGAAAGACAAATGGGATGGACATTGGATGTAGGAGAAAACAAGTAACAGGACAGTAGCCTACCACAGAGGGCCTCTGAAAGACTCTACCTAGCAGTGTATCAAAGCAGATATTAAGTCTCACCATCTTAAAAAATAATATCACTCTATTTCAAGCTTTCCATTAAAGGCTGTGGCACACTTCTAGTGCATTTCTAAACATGGCCACTAGATGGAGTACTATGCCTCTATATCAGAATAGATGATTGGCTTTGCTACAATTGTAAAAACAAAAATAATGACAGGATTCGTGTGTGTGTGTGTGTGTGTTATTTTTCTTGAATATTCTGACAGTTGTTCCATTTCAAGACAGGGACAAGGGACCTAGGCAGTTCCTCAAGTTTTTGGTTTATTTTTCTTGTCCCAGGTTCATAATAAAAGAATACCTACTTTAAAATTTTCTCTATCTCCTTTCCCATTTCCACAAAGATCCTCTTTCTTCCTAATCAGCAAGTCTCTGGCCTTTTCCCTCTTATCTTTTATCATATTATCTTTTCTTCTGCTGCTTTTTCTGGTAATCATACTTTCTCAGTTTTCTTACATGTAAAATGGGGACAAGGGTAGCATCATTAGAAGCGTGTTGAAAAAAATTACACAGCACATTTTACTGGTCTGCTTTGTTACGTAGTGTCTTTTTATAGTATCACAACATTCTATTCTAATCTACACTGAAATGGAAGCTGCTTCGTTCAAGCAAACATAGTCATAGGCAAACCTATTTTCAGAAGTGTGTTATATAAAGGAAACTATGCTCAAATAACATTTGGAGGGAAGATTCACATGCACAGACGCTCTGCCTTATGCTGTGCATCACTCAAGAGCCTCTGAGTGGAGCTGAGGGGGAAGGTACAAAAGAAGGAGGTCCAAAGAACTAGGAGAAGGAGTTGTCCAGGGCCTTCATCAGATCACAGTGCCTGAGAGCCAAGCAGCTTGCTAATTCTTCAGAAACTCTCATTATACTGGTGCCTCACAGATTCGTGCTGGACAAAGAGGCAGGCAGGAGAAGAATGACAAAGAACCAGGCAAGGTTATGCCTCAACAATCCCAGCTCACAGCAATGAGAACAAAATTCAGGTCACATACACAGAAAGACAGACAGACAGACAGACAGACAGACAGACAGACGGACGTAAAGAAAGGAAGATTTTCCTTCTCTCATTTCCAATGGTTAGCAAAGAGGACTGTCTTTGTTTATTTTATTAGTTTATTTTTATTTAAATATTTCTTTTCCTTTTGGGACAGGATCTCCCTAGCTTGCTTGAAATTCTCTATACAGACCAAGGTGGCCTTAAACTCACAAAGATCTGCCTGCTTCTGCTTCCTGAGTGCCAATATTCAAAGCTTGTGGCACCACACTTTATCTTTTTTTTTTTTTTAGGTATCATTATATAATTCAGGCTTGTCTCAAAGTCATCATCTTCCTGCCTCAGTCTCTCCAGTGTTGGGATAGCAGGTGTGCATCTCCATGTCTGGTTCTCTTGAGTGAACCATCAGAAGGGTCACTGAAGGAGGCACTGCAAATAAAAATGGCTCCAAGGTAAATGAGCCCTACACCAAACAATCCCTTTGAAGTGCAGCCCACCAGTCCATGCTCTATGCTAACTCACCTTCAAAACACCATTTGGTACTGCTTAGCAAAATACTGCCCCATCACACCACTGACTTACAAAGCCTTCTGGGAATTAAACAAGGGTGCACACATATAGTCATATGACAGGTAGCTGAACATGAATTTGGGAGCAGGCTGGTAAGCAGTGCTCTTTCACGTTTTCTGCTTCAGCTCCTCCCTATTGGTTACACTCTGGATTCCCTTGATGATAGTATGTAAATTTTCAGCTGAAATGAAGCCTTTTCCCAGATGATTTTTGGTCACAGTGTTTATCACAGCAATGGGAACCTGCACTGGGCCACGCTGTTAGCTCAGAAACTATTTTCGAGAGTGGATAGACAGTGACACGTTAGTTTGGTGAGGACAAAAGAACAAATGCGTAAAGGTAGGCAGAACTACATGGTGAAAACAACCAGGAGACCAGTCAAAGAACACACCTAAGAAAGTCTCCTCCACACGACCTTCTGGGAAAACAGTGATCTGAGTAAGAGAAAAGCATTTTTTTTTAACCATTCAGGAGTGGAAGCAGAGCTATCAGCTAGGCCATGGGGTTGCTAGGAGCTGCTCTGGCAGTGGTTACAACACTAAAGTAGGTCTTGGTGTTCTACTGAACATAATGACACAGGACGACAGCATCAGAAAATGGAGCTCTGTGACTGTGATGGATCCAGACAAAAGCAAGACCACTCTGTAAGGCCTGAATTCAGACAGACTGTGAATACTGCCCAAGCCACCATAGTGACAAAACACCCCTCGCCCAGCTACAGTGAGTGCCTGCTGCTGCTTACCCAACTAGACCTTTAGCTCCGCTCTAGTCTGCTCTCTCTCAGGATAAGATTTTATCAAGATTACTCCATTACAGAATGCCTGTGACTTCTGGCATGCCCACTCAAGAGCAAACCACAGCTGACTTCCTCCAAACAACCCAACCAAAGTCCAGATCCCATAACATCCTGGGGCTGAGCTGACTCACAGTTTCTGCTGTAAGTTCTTGCCCAGTGCAATACGTAAGAAACTCATTTTGATGGACCACATGCGTGTGTGCAGTAACAGTGTCACCAAATGACCGAAGTGTGCATAACCAATCCTCTTGCACAGGTTAATTAGAAAAGTTTCCAGAAGCAACAACATGCAAAATGAGAGACAATCACAGGGCATTGTAGGGAGAGAAGAATTCTTTAAATAAGGGGTTTTTTGTTTGTTTGTTTGTTTGTTTGTTTTAACAGTTATTGTTTGTTAGGAACTGGGAGTGAAACTAAGACAGACATGTACAGACATAAAGGGTCCCTGCACTCTCTGAAGAGGTTGTCTAGCCCGGGAGTAAAGAACACAACTTGTAGAGCCAGCTGCCCGGGTTCTTATTCCAGCTCTGCCACTCACCAGCTTCCAACAAAGCACAATCCCACAATCCACTGTGCATAGTAATTTCCTATTTTCCTGGTCACCCTCCAGTGAGGGAGATGACTCAGCTATCCTCTGCCACTAACACTTGGGCCGCATCTTTCCACCTTCCAACAGAGATTCATCAGGCTGGATTTTCTCTGTGATTATGGCAAAAGGCCCAGGGAAAAAGGTCCAGATTTTTGTCTGGCTAAATACGGAGCTCAGTGTAATTTACTTATGGTCTTGGCTCCTGCAGAAAAAATCACAGTTGATGTTCATGAAAGGAACTCCCTTCTGGCTGATTCTTTATTACTTTCGACTTCTTTGTGTTATTTTATTATTATTATCATTTACTACAATTTATTTAATTTGTATCCCAGCTTGGGACCCCTCCCTCAACTCCTCCCATTCTCCCCCTCCCCCCCTTTTTCCACTATACCCTTCCCCTCATCCACTGCTAGGGGAGGTCCTCCTCCCCTTCTATTTGACCTAGTTTACCAGTTCTCATCAGGGCTGGTTGCATTGTCTTCCTCTGGGGCCTGGCAAGACTGCACCCCTCCAGGAGGAGGTGATCAAAGAGTCTGCCACTGAGTTCATGCCAGAGAGAGTCCCTGTTTCCCTTACTAGAGAACCCACTTGGAGACTGAGTCTGTGGGCTACATTTGAGCCTGAGTTTTAGGTCCTCTCATCTCATTGTCCTTGGCTGGGGTATTATTCTTTTCAGGGTCCCCAGGGTTCAATTTTTTTGGTTCTGTTGGTCTCCTTTTGGAGCTCCTGTCCACTCTGGGTCTTTTTATCTCCCCTTTCTTTCATAAAATTCCATGCATTCTGCCTAAAATTTGGCTGTGTCTCAGCCTCTGCTTTGATACCTCAATCAGTAGAGACTTTCAGAGGCTGTCTGTGGTAGGCTCCTGACCTGTTCACTGTCTTCTCCTGCTTCTGATGTCTATCCAGTTTGCCCTTCTGAATGAGAATTGAGCATCTTCCCTAGGGTCTTCCTTGTTGTTTAACTTCTTTTATCTTTTGTAAGTTAAGTAATTTTTTATTAATTACACTTTATTTACTTTATATCCCCCCTCTAGTTCCTCCCTCCTTCCTTCCCAATCCTTCTCTTCCTCCCCATTCTCCATGCATGCCCCTCCCCAAGTCCACTGGTAGGGGAGGGTTTCTTTTCCTTCCTTCTGATCTTAGTCTGTTAGGTCTCAACAGGAGTGGCTGCATTGTCTTCCTCAGGGGCCTGGTAAGGCTGCTCCCCCCTCAGGGGGAGATGATCAAAAAGCAGGCTAATCAGTTCATGTCAGAGACAGTCCTTGTTCTCATTACTATGGAATCCACTTGGAAACTGAACTGTCATGGGCTACATCTGTGCAAGGGGTTCTAGGTTATCTCCATGCATGCTACTTGGTTGGAGTATCAATCTCTGGGAAGACCCCTGTGCTCAGATTTTTTGGTTCTGTTGCTCAACTTGTGGAGCTCCTGTCCTCTCCTGATCTTACTGTTTCCCACTTCTTTCATGAGATTCCCTGCACTCTGTCCAAGTTTGGCCATTAAGTCTGAGCATCTAGTTTGATAGTCTGCAGGGCAGAGCCTTTCAGAGGTCCTCTGTAGCAGGCTCCTAACTTGTTCCCTGTTTTCTCCTTCTTCTGCTGTCCATCCTCTTTGCCTTTTTTGATGGGGATTGAGCATTTTAGCGAGAGTCCTCCCTCTTGATTAGTTGCTTTAGGTATACAAATTTTAGTAGGTTTATCCTATATTATATGTCTGTATGAGTGAGTACATACCCTGTGTGTCTTTCTGCTTCTACGATAGTTCACTCAGGATGATCTTTTCCAGATCCCACTATTTACCTGCAAATTTCATGATTTCCTTGTCTTTTATTGCTGAGTAGTATTCTATTGTGTAGATGTACCACACTTTCTGTATCCATTCCTCAGTTGAGGGCTTCTTGTTTGTTTCCAGCTTCTGGCTATTACAAATAAAGCTGCTACAAACATGGTTAAGCAAATATCCTAAATTGTGTAATTGAGCCTCTTTTGGATATATACCTAGAAGTGGTATAGCTGGATCATGGAGAAGCACTATTCCTAATTGTCTGAGAAAGCGCCAGATTGCTTTCCAGAGTGGTTGTACAAGTTTACATTCCCACCAGCAGTGGAGGAGGGTTCCCCTTTCTCCACAACCTCTCCAGCATGTACTGTCACTTGAGTTTTTTATATTAGCCATTCTGATGGGTGTAAGGTGAAATCTTAGGGTCGTTTTGATTTGCATTTCCCTGATGACTAATGACGTTGAGCATTTCTTTATGTGTTTCTCTGCCATTCGATATTCCTCTATCAAGAATTCTCTGTTTAGTTCTGTTTCCCATTTTTTAATTGGATTACTTAATTTGTTGTTTTTTACTTCTTTAATTCTTTATATATACTGGATATTAGCCCTCTGTCAAATATAGGGTTGGTGAAGATCCTTTCCCAGTCTGGAGGCTGTCGATTTGTTCTGATGACAGTGTCCTTTGCTTTTCAGTTTCATGAGGTTCCATTTATTGATTGTTGCTCTTAGAGCCTGTGCTGTTGGTGTTCTGTTCAGGAAGTTGTCTCCTGTGCCAATGAGTTCAAGGCTCTTCCCCACTTTTTCTTCTAACAGGTTTAATGTGTCTGGTTTTATGTTGAGGTCTTTGATCCACTTGGAGTTTAGTTTTGTGCAGGGTGATAAGTATGGTTCTATTTTCATTTTTCTACATGTAGACATCCCGTTAGACCAGCACCATTTGTTGAAGATGCTATCTTTTTCCATTGAATGGTTTTGGCATCTTTGTCAAAAATCAGGTGTTCACAAGTGTGTGGGTTTATTTCTGGGACTTCGGTTCCATTGATCCACCATTCTGTTTCTATGCCAGTACCATGCAGTTTTTATTACTGTTGCTCTGTAGCGCAGCTTGAGATCAGTGATGGAGATACCTCCTGAAGATCTGTAATTGTATAGGATTGTTTTAGTAATTTTGTTTTTTTTTTCCATATGAAATTGAGAATTGCTCAAAGAATTGTGTTGGCAATTTGATGGGAATTGCATTGAAATGCAGATTACTTTTGGAAGGATGACAATTTTCACTATGTTAATCCTACTGATTCATGAGCATGGGAGATCTTTCCACCTTTTGATGTTTTCTTCAATTTCTTTCTTCAGAGACTTGAAGGTTTGTTGTTGTTGTTGTTGTTTTGTTTTTCAAAAAGTTCTTTCATTTGCTTGGTTAGAGTCACACCAAGGTACCTTATGTTATTAGTGGCTATTGTGAAGGGGGTAGTTTCCCTAATTGCTTTCTCAGCACTTTTGTTTTTTATACACAGGAGGGATACTGATTTTTTTGAGTTAATTTTGTATCCAACCACTATGCTGAAGGTGTTTATCGGCTGAAGGAGTTCTCTGGTTGAATTTTTGGGGTCACTCATGTATACTATTATATCATTTAAGAATAGTGATACTTTGACTTCTTCCTTTCTGATTTGTATCCCCTTGATCTCCTTTAGTTATCTTATTGCTCTAGCTAGGACTTCAAGTACCATGTTGAAGAGATGGAGAGAGTGGGCATCCTTGCCTTGTCCCTGATTTCAGTGGGGTTAGTTTAAATTTCTCTTCGTTTAGTTTGATGTTGGCTATATGCTTTCTGTATATTGCCTTTACAATGTTTAGTTATTTGCCTTATATCCCTGATCTTTCCAAAACTTTAAACATAAATGGCTGTTGGATTTTGTTAAATGCTTTTTTGGCATCTAAGGAGATGCTCATGTGTTTTTTTTCCTACTGTTTGTTTATGTTGTGGATTACTTGGATGGATTTTTGTATATTGATCCACCCCTGCATGACTGGGATGAAGCTTACTTAGTTATGGTGAATGATATCTTTTATGTGTTCTTGAATTCAGTTTGCTAGCATTTTATTGAGTATTTTTGCTTCAGTGTTCATAAGAGAGATAGGTCTGAAGTTCTCCTTTTTTGGGGGGACTTTGTGAGTTTTAGGTATCAAGGTAGTACTGTGACCTCATAGAATGAGTTTAGTAATATTCCTTCTGTTTCTTCTTTGTGGAATTGTTTGAAGAATATTGGTATCAGCTCTTCTTTGAAGGACTGGTAGAATTCTGTGCTAAAACCATCAGGCCCTGGGCTTTTTTTGGAGGGAAGACATTTGATGACTGCTTCTATTCCTTGGGGGATATAGGACTGTTTAATCTATGTACATAATCTTGGTTTAGCTTTGGTAAATGGAATCTATCAAGAAAATTGTCCATTTCATTTAGATTTTCCAATTTTGTGGTGTATAGGCTTTTGAAGCAAGACCTAATGATTGTTTGGATTTCCTCAGTGTCTGTTGTTATGTCTCCCTTTTCATTTCTGATTTTACTAATTTGGATAGTTTTTCTCTGCCTTTTGGTTAGTTTGGCTAAGGGTTTGTCTATTTTGTTGATTTTCTCAAAGAATCAGCTCTTGGTCTCATTGATTCTTTGCATTGTTTTCTTTGTTTCTAGTTCATTGATTTCAGCTCTGAGTTTATTTCCAATCATCTACTCCTCTTGGATGTATCTGCTTTTTTCCCCCTAGGGCTTTTCAGTGTGCTGTTAAGTTGATTGTATGAGATGTCTCAAATTTATTTTTGAAGACAGTTAGTGCTATGAACTTTCCTGTTACCAGTGCTTTCATTGTGTCCCATAAGTTTGGGTAAGTTGTGCCTTTATTTACATTGAAATTTTTAGGAAGTCTCTAATTTCTTTTTTTATTTCTTTCCTGATCCAGCTGTCTTTGAGTAGAGAGTTGTTTAGTTTCTATGCGTGTGTAGACTTTTGTTATTTCCGTTGCTGTTGAGTTCTAGTTGTTGGCCATGCTGGTTTGATAGGATACAAGGGATTATTTCAATCTTCTTGTATCTGATGATGCTTGCTTTGTGTCTGACTATATTGTTTTGGAGAAGGTTCCATGGGGTGCTTAGAAGAAGATAGACTCTTTTGAGTTTGAGTGAAAATTTCTGTAGACATCTAATAGGTCCATTTGATTTAGGACCTCTGTAAGTTTCGTTACTTCCCTATTTAGCTTCTGTCTAGATATCAAACACACTTTCATCACCAATCTTAATTCCTTTTATTGTGGAGGTGGTGATGAAAGTGTGTTTGTGTGCTTGATTTCTTTTAATTTTTTGGTTGTGAATTTATTTATTTCCTGTGTTTTCTTAGGTATAGTTGATTTCGTTAGATTGGAGTTTTCCATCTTCTTTAGGGCTGGGATACTGTGTAGACATTGGAATATTTTCTTTTCTCCACCTATGTTGATTGAAAATTTTCCTGCATATAGTAGTCTGGTTTGACATCTGTGTTCCCTTAGAAACTGCATAACATCTGCACAGGCCCTTCTCCCTTTCATAGGTTCTGTTAAGAAGTCTGGTATGATTTGTATGTTACTTGGCCCCTTTTCCCTTGCTACTTTTAATATTTTTCTTTGTTCTGTAGAATCAGTGTTTTAGCTATTATGTGACAGGGGGAGTTTCTTTTTTGGTCTAGTCTATTTGGTGTTCTGTAAGCCTCTTTCTTTAAGTTGAAAAAATTTTCTTCTGTGCTTTTCTTGAAAATATTTTCTGGACCTTGGATCCTGGGACCTTCTTTTTCATCTATTCCTATTCTTCTTAAGTTTCATCTTTTCATGGTGTCCTTGATTTCTTGTATGTTTTGTGTTTGGAACTTTTCTGATTTTATTTTTTTTTCAAGAGATATATAAATTTCTGCAATTGTATTTTCAGCACTTGAGATTTTCTCTTCCATCTCTCTTTTTTTAATTAATTAAATTTTTATTTTTTTACATTAATTACATTTTATTTGCTTTGCATCCCAACTGTAGACCCCTTCCTCATTCCCTCCTAATCCCAACCTGCTTCCCTCATCTCCTTCCATGCCCCTCTCCTAATCCACCGATATCGTCCATCTCTTGTATTCTGTTGGTAATGCTTACATTTGTGGTCACTGATCTCTAAGTTCTCCAACTCCAGGATTTTCTCTGCTTGTGTTTTTTTTTTTTAATTGATTCTAATTTTATTTTCATGTATTGCAACATCTCCTTCATCTTGTTTGAATATGGAGTCCTGTCTTTCCATGATAGCCTCTATTTTTTTGGTTCATTTCCTCTTTATGTGCCTCTATTTGTTTGGCTGCATTTGCCTGTATTTCTTTGAGAGCGTTGTTTCATCTTTATGTGTCTGTATTTACCTGTATATCTTTGAGAGTTTTGTTTGTTTCCTCTTTATGTGCCTCTAATAACTCAATAAACATAGATTTAAAATAATTTTCCTGTGTTTCTCGTGAATTAAAATATCCATTGATTTTGGGGGTTGCGGGATGTCCTGATTTTTGTTCGATGTGTTCTTAAGCTGGCCTCTAGCCGTATGATGGTCAGTAGCCTTTGCTGTTTGTTCCTGGAGCTTGTACTGCAGACCATGTTCGTCTGTCTCTGGAGTCTGGAGTATTCTTCAAGAAAATGGGAGAGATCTACAGGTTTGAGAGTGTGTGTGGAAATGTGCCTTCCTTGAAGAGTAAAGTGTAAGGGAGGAGCACAAGCACAGGTTGTTGTGCAGGTGCTGTTTGCAGGCTCATTGTGCATGTGCAGGTGCCTTGAATGGCTCAGTGGTCCATAGCCCTGTCTCAGTATTGTGCTCCAAATGCTCAGATCTGTCTGGGCTGCACCATCTTGGCTCCAGGAATTGTTTGGCTGGACTCCACTGGGAGACCCACAGAACAGGGGCTTCAGTGTTGAGAACTTTGTCCCAGAGTTCCTTATGTTACCCACAGTGAGGTTGTGGGTGGGAGAGCGCAGATGTCTGGCTGCTAGCATAGAGGGACCTCGATATGGGGCTCTGTATGCACTCTCTTCCAGAAACACTCACTCACAGGAGTGTGTGGAAAGCACAGAGTGCTGGTGCACACACACTCACTTGCAGGCATATGCATTGTGCTCAGAGGGGCCACATATTTCTACCCTCAGATTTGGGTTCCCTGTTTGGCAGAGTAAGGTGGCCCTGTGCCTGGGGTTATGCACTCCCTGCTGGTGCTGCAGCCACTGCTGCAGGAGCCAGTGAAGGTGCAGCTGAAAGTGCAGGGGTTGATAGTTAGCTACTCTCAGACCCAGGAGGCATCCATTGGGGCTTGGTAGAGGGGCTGGATCTAATCTGCTCCAGCTCACAGATTGTCCCCTCTAGCTCAGGAAGCCTCAAAGTCTGGCTTCAGCCACCCACCCACTCACAGTTTTGGCGCTTCGGATCCTCTGCCCTTCAGAAACAGTGAGCACTGGTCACCGCCATTTTGGAGTCCTCCTTTTATGTTTAACATTTATTTATTTGTGAAGTTGTGTGTGGGTGTATGTTACAGTGCAGGTGTGGTGGTCATAGGACAGTCTACAGAAGTGGTTCTTTCCTTCTACTGTATGGGTACTAGGGATCAAGCTCATCATTACTCTCAGCAGCAATCCCCTGTATCCACTAAACCATTTTGCCACTCCTCACTTCTGGCAGTTTCTTAAATGCTTAATAACATGGATTTTATGACATCTGCCCTCAGGCCATTCTCAGTTGTATTTTGAAACATTCATGTGGGTGCAGTTAGCTTTACTGTCAAGACAGCAGATCATGAACAAATAGAACAAGGACACAACCCAAAAGAATGTGCTAAACTCCATGGTCCTTTGAAAGGCCACCTCCAATCCTAAATATAGGAGACATTCTCACAGGAAGAGTTCCGTGTTGATCAGGTGAGACCAGGAAAGCTTTGGAGAGAAAAAGGACTAGAATAAAATAAAATTTTGGTTAAAGATGTTTCCTTTTTTCTAAGAGCATTTCAAAGCTTAACTTGTATTTAACAAGAAAGGAATTATGGTTGTTAAATAATTTTAAGATCACTAGAGCCACTCAAAGTTGTTTCTCAAAATCAGAGCTTGAAATGATCACCTTTTACCGCAATCTCAGTTCCCCTGAAAAAAAAAAAAAAACTAAAATCTGTACACCTAAAGAAGCTAACCAAGAAGAAGGATCCTCAATAAGATGATATAATCAATCCTCACTTAGAAAGACAAATGGGATGGACATGGGAAGTAGGAGAAAACAAGTAATAGGACAGGAGCCTACCACAGAGGGCCTCTGAAAGACTCTAGTTAGCAGTGTATCAAAGCAGATGCTGAGACTCATAACCAAACCTTGGGCAAATTGCAGGGAATCATGTGAAAGAAAAGGGAGTTACTAAGACCTGGAGAGGACAGGAGTTCCATAAGGATCAAATATATCTGGACAGAGGGGTCTTTTCTGAGACTTATTCTCCAACCAAGGACCGTGCATGGATATAACCTAGAACCTCTGCTCAGACGTAGCCCATGGCAGCTCAGTATCCAAGTGGATCCTAGTAGGGGGAACAGGGACTGTTTCTGACATGAACTCAGTGGCTGACTCTTTGACCTCCCCCTCCCCCCAATGAGGGAGGAGCAGCTTTGCTAGGCCACAGAGTAGGACAGAGCAGCCAGTCCTGGTGAGACCTGATAAGCTAGGGTCAGATGGAAATGGAGGAGGACCTCCCTTATCAGTGGACTTGGAAGGGGGCAGGGAGGAGATAAGGGAGGGAGAGTTTGGGAGGGAATGAGAGAGGGAGCTACAGCTGGGATAAACTGTAATTAATATAAAAAATAAAAATTTGATTAGAAAAATATTGCCAAGTAGCCGACTGCAGTGACTTCTGATATATATTTGCCTATGCCAAGAAACACATAGAATCAATCACAAGTGTGTGAAGACCTGCTAACTCCAATTTGAGGAGTATGTGGAGGTGATTCCTACACTTCTCCCATTCTCAAACTCCCATTCTATCCTGAGCTTCTATGAGACCAAAGGTTTTTATCTATTACTATTTTAGTCTCCAGTATCTATTAAAGCCACTCTTCATTCTGACCTATACACATTCATTACCATTCCTAAACATAGCGGTGAATATCGATGAGGACATTCAGAAACTGGAAGAGTCTCCCAGAAATAGACTTGTAAGTGCTAATGCAATTATCTTGTCTGGACAAAAATAAACAAATGTACATTCTGACACTCTGCTTTAACTCTCTTCTGTGTATAAATATCTCCTTTAGTCTAAACAGTCTTTTACTTGAATTGAATTAGTTAGATCAATTAGATCTTAAAGGAGTTCCGTGTGCAATGTATGACATTGGATGAGTTACTTGACCTCTCCAAGCCTCTATCTCTTCATTTCTAAGGAAAGAAATAAAATCTGCTACCACTTAGCCTTGTCTTGTGGACCGGGAATGGTAATGTCTTTAATTCTTTGGTATAGAGGAAGTGATCACTAAGTATTAGCTGTCATTTTTTTTTTTTTTAGGAGAAAATGAATGTCATTACAGTGGAAATTAGCATGCTGTACTTGAAGATTCAATAAAATTGGTGGCAGAATTTTCAGATTCTAGTTCTGGTTTGGGCATTAAATAGACATTATGGTCTTGGATAAGTAACAGAATCTCTCTGAATCTCAGGTTATTCCTGTGTGCAAAATGAAAGCATTGGACTGAGAGGTTTCTAAGAGCCTTTCCAAGTTTAATTATCACCCCCTGAACAATTCTGTAAATTCCTTTTTGCAGAAATGTCTATTTTTAAGGTGAGGAAATAAATGTGCTCACTAGATTTCACAAATTCAATCACTTAGATGATAGAACACTCAGACTTCTTAATTTCAATGCAGCACACTTAGCCCCACATCTGTCATGGGCTGTTGGTAGCACAGCAGGAGTTCTGCAAAAACCTGTTGGAATAGATGGCACAATCCCGAATATGTCATCAGTTAGCTCAAGGAGGCACACTGAACACACACAATCCCCTAAGATGCTGTTTACCAAGCTCTACTCTGCACCCATATGATGACTCTTTGATCATTGTGTCTGGAACAATTATAACATTTGCATTGATCTTGCCTTTGACCTTGTGTGTGTTTTGGTAGGGTGCTGTTTTCTGGATCCTGGCAGCCTTCCCATTTTCTCTAACCACAATCTGGAAAGGAATGACCATGTGGCACAGCAGTCCTCATCAACTTACAGAGATACTGAAAGCACACTCTGTCCTGAAAGCAGTTCTTTGAATTTATTGTGGGAACTTTTAGAATACTGCATAGAAACTCACTCTGGACTCTGCTTTCTTGGGAGAAAAAAATTAAACATAAAGCAATAGAGAAATCTTGATGAATGTCCAGGGAGAACAAGATTGAAAAGTATTCTTCATTTTGAGAGTTACAAGATCAAGTATGCCAGGGAACCTGAAGGCACTCAGAGACCAAAGGTTGGGTTATGCTGGCAGTGACAAGCAACTTTATCTTTTTAGACTGGCTAAACAAGCCATTCCATCAGCAGTAATACATGTCTCCCAAGATATTTCCACCCCCTAGCAGAAGCCTAGCAAGCTGAAAAGTTCATGTCTTCATCATGTAGGTTCTACCCACCAGCAGCAAGTGTTCTTGAGAAGCTCATCTACTGTATCCTGCAGAGTTGGTGCAATACATGTTCTTCCAAAGGTATGTGCTTGGCCTTTACCTTTTAGAGTCTAGAAATTAGCTCAAGATCTGCCTCTTCTTGTAGAGTCATGTGGTCCTAGAATAAAGATACTCATTAACAAAGCTCCTGGAAAATGGAGTTTTAAGACCCAAAGTCTAGGTTAGAAATTTATAATGGAAGATAATCTTATATTGATTTCTATACAACAATGATTTCTAGATGTTGAGATTTTATCAACCAGCTAAATTTCTGGAGTAATGATTCATATTTTTTGAGTATTTACTATATGACTACAATTCAGATATTCTTTTCTTTGCACTTGTATGGGTGTGTGGAGTGTATACGCATGTTAATGTGTGTGGGCACACATTATGTATGAGTATAAAAGTGTGTGTGTGTGTGTGTGTGTGTGTGTGTGTATGTACATACTGAGCATTTGATTTGCAGATGGAACACCACATCAACCTGGCTTCTGTGTGCATGATGGAGATCTGAACTCAGATCCTCAAACTTACAAAAGCAAATACATTGCCCAGTAAACCAATTAATAGCCTGTAGAAGTTAATTATATGACTCATTCATCTAAATGCCACAATACTCATGTGACATGCTTCGGAGTACTATTTTATCTCATTTGTAGATGAGGAAATTAATCCTTAGACAGAAGAAACCTAAAGATGTAAATGGCAAATCTATGACTTGGAATCCATAGACAGAAATAATAATAATAATAATAATAATAATAATAATAATAATAACAATAATAAACAGAAGAAGAAATCCAGTTCCTTCATCAGTTAACTAGGAAGAATATGGTCAGGAGTTCCATGAACAAAAAACAGCCTCTTCTGCTGCCTGTGACTCAGCTGAAGCTGTGACTCATGAAACATTAAAGAATCACCAAGCAAAATCGCCCTGAACTTTAGTATCAGAGCCAGTGAATGAGCACTGCATCTTGGTTACTGTCCCCAACTGACCCCTCTCCTCACCTTACCAGTCCTTCACTTCTACCTCCCTCTTACAGATGTGATCAAAGGTGGTAAGCAAGGTACTTAAGTATGCTGTTTAGAGAAGTGACGGTTGGGGTGGGAGGAGAAATGGGTTCTAAGACACCAAGGAGTTTGCCAAATATGTCATTTCCAGCATTTGAGCGTTTTCCAGGACCTGCCTCTCGGCATTTGCATAATTTATGAGGATAGGGACTCTAGTCCCTATGATAGGGCTGATTTTAAGCAAAAGACAGGCTCTCCTTCCATGAGATGATGAGAAAATAGAATACAATCGTCTCAATCCACTGCTCTATGATCCAACCTGGAAACAGTTTCCCAAGTTAAAGCCTGCTTTCCTCAGCAGGTACAAAATAAAATAGTTTCTTTATATCATGCTCTGAAATTCCCACACTGGTTGTAACATTTGTTTTGCAGAGGTATTGTTGAAGTAAAGCCCCTAATTTTTTACTTGTATGCATAGTGAGAATTTTTAGGTGCTGTAAGGGGTTATAGGATGAGAGGCATAAGGACCAGAAGGGATGTGTCTTTGGATCACAGAGGTTTAGTCTCTTAATCTTGGTAAGCCATCAGCTTCCTAAACTGTATTAATCACTTTCCTCATCACTACCAACACAAACAGCTTAAGGGAAGAAGGATATCTTTTGGACAATAGAGGCAGGGTTTATAAGTCCACCAAGGCCAGGAAGCAACTGGGTGGCTTTATGGTAGCAGGATTTGTTATTTCGGTTTGTTGAGTTGAGGTCTCACTATTGTAGCCTTGGCTGGCCTGGAACTCAGTCTCTAGACCAGGCTAGCCTTGAATTCACAGAGATCTACCTGTCTCTGCCTCTTGAGTGCTGGGATTAAAGGTGTACACCACCATGCCTAGAACAACAGGAGTTTTAAACTCAGCTTGCTCACATCTTGGTAGAGCAAGAAGCAGAGAACCCTGGACAGAAGTGGGGCCATAACCTTGAAAGATCTACCTTTGGTGATTGACCTTTACCTTCCTTGCCCCGTGCCTCAGAAGTCCTACAACCTCCCTACAGAGCACCTCTAGCTGGAGACCAGATGGTCAAACACATGTGCACATGAAGACATTCTACATTTAGACTGTAACACATGCATGAGAGTTTGCCTCCAGCTACCATGCCTTTCTTGACTTACCTGTGGGCTTGTTTTTTTTCTCATACATCACTTACTCCTACAGTGTACTTGGCTTCAAAAGAATAAAGTAGACTCCCCCATTCCTCTATAAAGAAGCCTATGTCCTCTTGCCAAGGTAGCAGATCAGCAGGGGTTTACCTGGTCACAGTTTTCTAACTCAAATATTTCTGTTTTCTCAGGTTTTGTCCTTTGATTCCTTGAGGCATCCCACTGGCCTCTCATCCTGGGTACACTGAAGTAAATATCCTAACAGTAGGGCAATATAATGCAGCCTTGGGCCTTTGCCAATCATACTTGCTTCTTCCTGGTGGAGTGGGCTGTGACCTTCACTTATCTTATGTAACCATTGGTCAGCCTGCTACCCACAAGCTCCTCTCTGACCTAGTTGTATACCTCTGCACTCAATGATTTCATAGGTTACAAGAGGTACAGCTGCCAGGTTGCTGTAGAAACCCTTGCTCTACTGACCTTTTTCCCCTAATGAAAAGTTAAATAAAAACTAAAGCAAACAATTCAACAAGAAATTGGGTATATTGTAAATGTAATGTCCTTTTCACTCTGGGGAGTGCTTGGAAGCCTGTATTTCTAATTCAATTTGTTTCCTTGGGTTTTATGTTGTGTTTTAGAATTTTACATTGCTAGCCACATATTCTAATTGAGTTCTCCAGAAGAAAAAAATAAAAACCTGGAAATTCTCCCTTGATTGTATAAGTTATTGTTAAAAGGCTATTTCCACTGTCACGCCTACATTCTATAGCCTACAATAAAGTCAACAAAAACACTTGACAACACATGCAGAGGAGTATTGGAAGTTGGTAGATCTGAAGTCACATTTTAACAAGAATAGCTGCTGGGCTTGGTGCATGCCTGTAATCCCAGCCTTCTGAAGGTTGAGAGTCTGTATGATCGTGAGTCCAATGCCTGCCTGTGCTACAAGAGAAGACCTTGCCGAAAATAATTAAAAAAAGTAAAACCAAAATATAATTATGCATGCATAATAATGCATATAAGCAGATCAGCTAAGGGTTAGAGTCCAGGCCCAAGAGAGGAGGCCACAAAAATCCTGTGTAATGAGGTTGCTAGGCAAATGAAAGTAAGAATCCAATGAAGCTGCTGAGAAACAGTATACATCCTTTTTGAGATAAAATTGGGAACAAGACCCAGGAGTGGTAGTACTGAAGAGTTATTTGGGAAATTATGCAGACACCATTATTTCTTTAAGTCTACAGAAGTAATCTTTAAATTAAAAATAACAATAATATAGCTTTCTTGCCAGGCTTAATGACACAGACTTGTAATGCCAGCAGTTCAGGAAGTTAAGATAAGATTACATGGTCAAGGCCTGGCTAGGCTGTAAAGTAAGTTCATAGATATCTTGGACAATTTAGTGAGCACCTGTCTCAAAACAACAAAAAGAAGTAAAAAGAGAGCTAGACACATAGCTTAGTGGTACAAATGCTTGTCTAGCATGCAGGAGGCTCTAGGTTTAATCCATGGGTCCTCCAGCAAAATATGCTATTTCTTGATGAGGACAGAAGGTTTTTTTACAATGTTAGGTAAAGGGTAAAGGAAAAAAAATGGTGTAACACAAACTTCTATTCCTGTTTCTCTATTCAATACCATCTAAATAGAAATAGTGTATTTATTGTATAAACTCAGGTTCATGATAGTCTCCTAACCATGTCAGTGGTCTCCCTCTTCTTCAATAATTTCTCACTGATAACCACCTGCCCCTTTGCTGGTTTTCCTGTACATTCTAGAACTTTCATTGTGTTCCAACCTGACCTTTCATTCCACATAATAGAGAATCACAGTTCATAAGAATGTAATATGGAGTTATTATTGTCTTTTGGTCTTTATGGCTAAGTGGAAGACAGGCTAAGGTGGGTCAAGAGGGTCCCATTTTAAACGGCTTTTATTCCTGGTAGAGCTAACATCAAGCAGGGATCCCAAGGGCCTCATGTTAATCCAAACTATATGTCACCTTTGGCCTAGCCAAAACAACAGCCAAGGAGGAGAAAAAAAGAGAACAAAAGAAAGGTAGGAAGTAAAAAACTTAAAATAGATACGTCAGCCTGATTCAGCCGTCCTCCTCACCAGCATATCTAATTGGTGTAGCACTACTCAAAGTAACCCAAGTTCTAGAAACCCTGAGGTTATCATCCATCTTGCTCTGAATACCCTGATTTGTCTTTCTAATATGGTCAATCCCAAGATGTAAGCCTGCAGCAGAGGTCTGTGCTGGGCCCCATCACTAATGGATTTGGAGAGAAAAAGAATCTATTTAATGATTCTTGGTAGCTCACAGAGTCCCTAGGGGAGTTGGAAAAGCAAGATCAAGTTCATGCAAGAAAAATGCCCAATCTACTACAAAAGCAGCCTGTGTTCATTGTTTTCATTGTCAGTTTGCCTCAATTTAGAATCACCTGGGAGACCGAGGCCCTGCTAAATCTGTTTTATAAAGAGGTTTCTAGGAAGTATTTAGTGAGGAATATAGGTGGCACTATCCTATGGGCTATGGACCTGAATGACATAAGGGGAAGGCATTCCTTTTTATTTGCCTCCTGACTCACCATGATACAAAACTGAAGTACTCGGTCATGTCTTCCCAAACCTGATGAACTGACATCTCTGAAATCATAAGACAAAATAAATTCTTCCTCCCGTAAGCTATTTCTGTGAGGCTTTTTGCCAGAAAGGTGAAAAAGTAAATGAAACCTAGTCCATTTGTGACACTACAACAGTAACCACAATGGGGATTTACCCACGGGGGCTTGCCTCATTACTATTCTCAGTGTTGAACCAGAAACTTCATTTTGACACATCTGTTGCATCTGTGTGGACTCCCCAAAATTCTTCAAGGGATTATTCTCCTCATATTCGGGGAAGAATATTAGTATGCTAGCTTTATCATAACAAAATGCCACAGACTGAATGTATTTAAGAACAAACATTTATTTTTCCCACAGCTCTGGAAGTTACAAGCCCAATATCAAGGTGCCAGCAGGTTGGAGTTCCTCCTGAGGTCTTTCTCTCATTCTCTCTCTCTCTCTCTCTCTCTCTCTCTCTCTCTCTCTCTCTCTTTCTTGTTTGCTGTGTGTTTTGTTCTTTGTCTTTACATAGAGACACCAGTTGGATTTGATTAAGACCCATCCTAACGGCTTTATTTTAATATAATCTCATCTAAGGATTTATCTCCAAATACAGTCACATTCTCATGTACTAAGGGGTTAATGACTTCAACACTGAATTTGAGGATGGTGATGCAATTCAATTTATAACAAAGACCGATATTTAATTCCCTGAGACTGCTTCCCTTCCTTGGGGACTGCTGTTTTGAAATGACTCACTACTTTATTCTCTCAATGTCTGCAAAAGGCAAACCAGGCTATCTACTCTCCTACAGTCTTATCCTTACCAGGATTTTACCCAGAATTCTTTGTGGCTGCATTTAACCAGATTAAAACATCTAGAGTTCTTAAACATCTAGATACAACAGCCTTTAAATAAACTTCTGAACTTCAAATTGATCCATCAAATGGATATTCTTGTTTTCCATATTGTTCAAAAAAGGAGTACTGTGTCTGTAGGCAATCTTCATGGTAGTCTTAATTTGGTCAGTTGTGTTGAAACTCTTAACTCTCCATCAGCAAGAAGCACAACCTAGATCTCAAAGCAGAGGCCTTTTTCTCCTCATGCCTCCTTGTTTGTTTCCTTTTTACATTTTCCATTGACTTTTGTAGTTAACATTCAAATAGTGTACTTTATCAATATACTTTTATACCTACTATTGTATCTTGCTCATATTCACCCTATTATGATCTATAGCTCTCCTACCCATGCCCACTGGTCTCCTTTATTATCCCAATAGTCTCCTTTTGTGCAAAAGATTGATTTAACATATTAGTGAAAATGTTTCATTTATCTTTTCTTCTGTACTGTCTTAGTTACGGTCACTTACTATTGTTGTGATGAAGAACCACAACTAAAAGCAACTTAGGGATAAAAGGGTTTAATTCACTCACAATTTCAGATCACTGTTCACCATCAAAATCAGTGAGGCTGATCAGGAACTCAAACAGGGCAGGAACCTGGAGACAGAAGGTGATGCAGAGGCCATGGAGGGGTGCTGCTTACTGGCTTCCTTTTCATGGCTTATTCTGCCTTCTTTCTTTCTTTTCTTTCTTCTTTCTTTCTTTCTTTCTTTCTTTCTTTCTTTCTTTCTTTCCTTCCTTCCTTTCTTCCTTCCTTCCTTCCTTCTTTTTTTTGAATAGAGAATTTTTATTTACTTTTTGACAATGTTCACCGGGTATCTTAGTCATATCTACCCCTAGCTCATCTCTCCTACTCCCCATGGACCATCCAACTCTCTCTCCCTGTCCCCCCTATCTCTGTCTCTCTCTCTCTCTTTAATGTCATCTTCTTTTTTGCTACTGAATCAAATTACAGCTTCCCCCATGAGAGTGGATGTGCAGCCATCTGCCAAGGCACGACAACCTGTCAGTAGGCAAACACCCCTCAAGTAAAATGTACTAGGTGATATTTGAACACACAGGTGCACTAGGTAGTGTTCAAATCAGTCAAGAGGTCATTGCCTCACTGTCTTTTCTTCTGGATCCTTGAGTTGTATTATACATAAAGGTTACACAGGCTTAATATTCTGTATGTGAGGGGACAGAACTTAGACATATAATATAGGATAAGCATACTAAAATACTTTCTTATAGAACCCAGTGATTGCCCCACCCACAATGGACTGGGCCCCACCACATCAACCATTAATTAAGAAAATACCCTACAGGCTTGCCAACTGCCTGATCATAAGGAGGTATTTTCTCAGTTGGGACTCTTTCTTCTCTGATGACTCCAGCTTGTGTCAGGTTGACATGAAACTAACCAGCATACATACCATTACACTCTCTTGTTCACGCCTCCTTTTAAATCTCTTCTTCCCTCCTCATAGTTTTCCTGCTTTTATGTCATATTTATGCATGTTTACACATACATGAATAAATAGTAAATATCAAATCTAGATCATCTTCCCTGTCTACCCTGCCTCACATGTTCAACATGTCAGTAGACATGCCCGTGGCCCAAAGGGGCAGTGATCTTTCCTCTTCCTGTGATTATGGAGTAGAACTATAGTAAATCACTAGTATACAAAAGAAGCCAGATATTTATAGAATCAATGACTTAGAGCAAATAGGCTACTTTGGGAGCTTAATTTTGCTAAACTTTAAACATTTAGACCTTGTTGATACTTCTGAGAAGGTAGGTAGTATTTGTAGTGAAGTACAAATGGGGTGGGAGCAGGCTACACTTCAATTAATTAAGGCAAGGTTTTTTTCTTTTTTTCAGTGCTTGTCAATGAATTGGTGGCATTTACTCGTACATACATGCGTATAAGTGGAAAGGAAACAAACGTGCCCAATCAGTGTGAATACAAATTGGGATGGGAAAGTTGGTAAGGGAAAATCTGAAGTGGTAGAAGGAGGTTTGTAGATACAAGGCTTCTTGACTAGGATACATATACACCTTGAGATGATCACAGACAAGCTTCCTCTCCTCTCACCCTATCTCAACCCTTCCTGAGTGTGAAGAAATCAAAATGTAAGAAGGTAAAGTTTTGGCTTCAGGGAGCCTAGGAACTTAAAGTACTTCTCTCCTTTTCCTTGACCTTCATTTTGTCACTGGGAGAACTTTGTAATGGAAGTTTTGGTTTCTTGAAAAACTCAGTTATATTATGTAAATATGTTTTTGTTTTAATCCCAAGTGTGGGGATTTTAGTTTGGGCTTTAGTTTGTCCACAGCTAATAACTGCCTCCTGAGGGGCATGGTCTTTGTCAGCTGTTAAAGACCTGCCTTGTGCAGCACAGAGAGGGGCTTGGTCTAGGACTCTGAGGGTATAAATATAAAAGCCCAGAAAGAGAAGGTGTGGTAGTTTGGAGAGACCGGAGATGGGTGGTGTGACAGCTTTGAGGAGACAGATGGAGAGGTGTTTCAACAAAGAGGTTTAGAGGAGACTGCTTGTTGCATTCGCTCTTGATGGAGGTGGGTATAGACCCATGAGAACTCGTTGACCTTAAACTGACAGGAGAAGTAAAGGGGTCTGTGCCCCCTCACCCCATTAACTTTTCTCTTACCTAGGGTTAAAGGGTTGGTGGAAGAGAGATAGAGGCTTACATACCCTAAATAAAATAAACACTATAGAGTTTAAAAACAAGCACAACAGAACCATATTTGACTCTGGAAAACTCAAAGGAGCCAGAAAGGATCCCAGAGGAGAGGAAGAGAAACTGACAGCTTTGGATTTACTCAAGGCTTTTGGAACAACTACAAATAGGACTGGCTTTCTTTAAAAATGGCCCAACCCAGTTCTCTAGGGAGAATGGTATGCAGCCATTCAGGGTGGAAGAATTGGCTTATGAAGGGAGCTTGTGCCTTTAGCTTAAGTGTATTGTATCTCCCATGAGTCAGAGATTGTCAGGTTAGACATAGAATGGCACAGTTCAACACAACTATCTTCCCTGGGGCTTAATTGGCCAAGAGTTCTGGATTTTTTCGATTACTCCATAGATCTTGTTAGAACAAACAAGATCAGGTCCAACAGATAGAGGTTTCCCATCATTCTGTTTCATTGTTTTTTTAAAGACTGGATCCAAGTTACGCTGGCTAACCTTGAACTTATGATCCCATGCTTCAGGTCTCCTGAGTAAGTGATATTATAAGTTTCTGACAACATGCTTGACTTTTTGTTTTATACTATTCTTTGCTCCATTTTCATTGTTTTGAGGTGTGGGGGCAGGGAAGTTTCTTATTATATTGTCCAAACTGGCCTTGGATTCGAAGTCATCCTTTCTGGACCTCCCTGTTGGGAATTACAGATGTGTGTCGCTGCACTTAGATTATCAGTTTTTTTCTCTTTACTGAACCCGTGGCCTTTCATATGCAAGGCAAACCAATCTATCACCGAACTACATACTAATCCTTCAATTCATTTTTTTCTTTTCTTTTCTTCCTTTCTTCCCTTCTTCATTCTTTTTGTTGTTGTTGTTGTTCCTTATTATTATTATTTTTTCTTTAGAAAAGTCTCATGAATCCCAGGCTGGTCTTAAACTAGTTATGTAATGGGAATGACTTTGAACTTCTGATCCTCCTGCCACTACCTCCGAGGAGCTAGAATTACAGGAGGCAGAACCATGTCAAATTTATGTAGTTTTGATGAGCCAACCCAGAGCTTCACACATGCTGGGCAAGCATTCTTGTATCCTTTTTCGATGGTAAAATTGAACTTGCATAAATGCCAACAGTGGCACAACACAAAAAAACAGCACTGCCGATAGAATGGGACATGTTGCTGAAGCTCTCCTGCTGGGGCCAGTTTAGATAATGTCACACTATAGCCCAGTGGGTTTTATCAGATTTCCTCTCATGCAGTTTGTGTTGGGCTGAGGATGGTAGAATACTTGTTTTGGATTTGTGAGACCTTAGGTTCTATCCTCAGCACCATAAAACTAGTTAATGATTTAGACTTTACTTTAAAAAAATATTTATTTATTCACTTTACATCCCAAGCATAACTCCTTCCTTTTTCTCCTCCCTGTCCCACCTCCCCTCTCTCTTTCCCTCTTCTCTTCTCTTATTCCTCAGAAAAAGGGAGCCTCCTCCCCTACCCACTCACCCCAACCCATCAAGCCACATCAGGACTGGTCATGTCCTCTTCCCCTGTGGCCTGGTGAAGCACCCCCACTAGGGAGGAGTGATCAGAAAGCAGGCAAATGAGTCCATGTCAGAAGACAGCCTCTGCTTCCCTTGCTAGGGAACCCACACGATACCTGAGCTTCCCATCAGCTACATGTAGGGGCCTAGGGCCAGTCTATGTATGGTCTTTGGTTGGTGCTTTAGTCTCTACAAGCCCCTCTGGGCCCTGGTTCCATGGCTCTGGTGGTTTTCTTATGGAGCTTCAGTCACTTCCACGTCTTTCTATCCATCCACCCACTTTTCCACAAGACTTCCTATGCTTCACCCAAAGTGTTTGACTGTGAGTCTCAGCATCTGTTTCTATCCACTGCTGGGTAGAGACTCTCAGAGGACAACTATTGCTAGGCTCCTGTCTGTGAACATAGTAGAGTATTGTTCCTTAATAGTGTCAGGGGTTGGCTCTCTCCCATGGAGTGGGTCTCAGGTTGGGCCAGTCATTGGTTGGACATTCCCGTAATCTCTGCTCTATGTTTATCCCTGTACATCTTGTTTCAAAGTTTTTGAAGATGGGTTGGTGTTGCTCTCCCTCCACTAGGAGTTCTGCCTAGTTAGAGGGTGTCCTCTTCAGTCTCCATGATCCTTCTTACTAGGAGTCTCAGCTAGAGTCACCCCCTATCTTCCCCAAAGCCTACCCTGTCCTAGGTCTCCAGCTTGTCATGGAGATGCCTCCACCCATGGTTTCTCTTCTCTCTACACGCCCTCTTCCTCCCACAGCCTGCTCTCCCAGGTCTGATCTCCACCCTTATTTCTCTCTGTGTTCTTTCTCCTATGTTGTTCCCTCTCTTAACCAACTTCCACTGTCTATTCTATTTTCCCTTCTGAGAGAGATTTAATCATCCTCCCTTGGGTCCTCCTTATTGCTTATCTTCTTTGGGTCTGTGGATTGTAGTATGTTTATCCTGTACTGTATAGTGGACTACATTTTTAAGTTATTCTTTAAAAATCATTTTCTTTTTATCTATTTCCTGTGTTGTGCGTGCCTACATATGTGTGTGTGCATTTATGTGGGATTCCAGGAATTGAATTTAAGTCATTAGACTTGGCAGAACGTGCTTTTACTCTTTGGGCCATCTCCTCAACCCCCGTTGAGCTATTCTTGATGAACCATCCAATGAAAATAAAAATGTTAAATAAAAATGATTTTAAAGTACATAAAAAATATTAGCTGTGAGATGTCAAGACAACAACAAAAAAATCAAAACAGCAGGTAGGCTGATCTGCTCCAATCAAATACAATTCATGAATATTTTATTTACAAAGAAATTAGAAGTACATTATTGAAAAATGTTTCAACCCTTAGCTGAAGACTGTTGACTATTGGAGGAGAGAGAAGCATTTTTCTTTGGAGCTGTGGCACTATTAGGTTCCCCATGCCTCAGTGGATGGTCTGACACCTAAACATATATGGGCAACATAAACTGCACTCAGTGGGTTAGAGGACAAAAGGAGGTCAGGTTCAGAGTTGGAAGCAAAACATGTCAGGGGAGGTTCAGGAGGAGTTGGAGAAGAGATAGGGTATGGGGGATGGATATGATCAAAATACACTGGATTCATCTATGGACTTATCAAAAAATGTAAAAATTCTTTAAAAAGAACTCCCCCCCCCATAAAGGCACAAGTGGGATAGCTGGAAAAAAGAGAGATGTTTCAAAATTAAGTCATTTTATATAAGCAAACCTTTTCAGTGTTTTGTTGTTGTTAATTTTTCTTTTATTTTTCCTTTTTATTTATTTTTTATTACAATTTATTCATTTTGTATCCCAGCAGTAGACCCCTCTCTCATTCTCTGCCAACCCCATCCACCCTTCCTTTTCTCCTTCCATGTCCATCCCGAAGTCTAATGTTAGGGGAGGTCCTCCTCCCCTCTATCTGACCCTAGCCTATCAAGTCTCATCAGGACTGGCTGCATTGTCTTCCTCTGTGGCATGGTAAGGCTGTCTCAGAAAAGACCCCTGGGCCCAGATTTTTTGGTTCTGTTGGTCTCCTTGTGGAGCTCCAAGTCTTTATATCTCCCCTTCTTCCACAAGAGTCCCTGCACTCTGCCCAAAGTTTGGCTATGAGTTATGGCATCTGCTTCAATACCCTGCTGGGTAGCGTCTTTCAGAGGCTGTGGTAGGCTCCTCTCCTGTTCCCTGTTTTCTCCATCTTCTGATGTCTCTCCTATTTGCCTTTCTGAGTGAGGATTGCGCATCTTACCCAGGGTCCTCCTTCTTGTTTAGCCTCTTTAGGTGTCCAGATTTTAGTATGTTTATCCTATGTTACATGTCTAATATCCACTTATAAGGGAGTATATACCATGTGTGTGCTTCTGCTTCTGAGATACTCTTTTCTAGTTCCCACCATTTGCCTGCAAAATAATGATTTCCTTGTTTTTAATTGCTGAGTAGCATTCTACTATGTAAATGGACCACAATTTCTGTATCCATTTCTTAGTTGAGAGACATCTGGGTTGTTTCCAGATTCTGGCTATTACAAATAAATCTGCTGTGAACATGGTTGAGCAAATGTCCTTGTTGTATGCTAGAGTACATTTTGGATATAAGCCTAAGAGTGATATAGCTGGATCTTGAGGCAGCACTATTCCTCATTGTCTGAAAAAGCACCAGACTGATTTCCAAAGTGGTTGTAAAAGTTTACATTCCCACCAGCAATGGAGGAGGGTTCCCCTTTCTCCATATCCTCTCCAGCATGTGTTGTACAACAGCAGATCATCTGGAGGTATTTCCATCCCTGGTCTCAAGCTGAACTACAGAGCAGCAGTAATAAAAACTGCATGGTATTGGATTAGAAACAGAATGGTGGATCAATGGAATAAAATAGAAGGCCCAGAAATAAACCTACAAACCTATGGATACTTGATTTTGACAAAGAAGCCAATATCATACAATGGAAAAAAGATTGTATCTTCAACAAATGGTGCTGGTCTAACTGGATATCTACATGTAGAAAAATGCAAATAGATCCATATTCATCACACTGCAAAAAACTAAAGTCCAAGTGGATCAACGACCTCAACATAAAACTAGACCCACTAAACCTCTTAGAAAAAAAGTGGGGAAGTGCCTTGAACTCAGTGGCACAGGAGACAGCTTCTTGAACTGAACACCAACAGCACAGGCTCTAAGTTTAACAACAATCAGTAAATGGAACCTCATGAAACTGAAACGCTTATGTAAAGCAAAGGACACTGTCAGCAGAACAAAATGACAGCCTACAGATTGGGAAAGGATCTTCACCAACCCTATATCTGACAGAGGGCTAATATCTAGAATATATAAAGAACTAAAGAAGTTAAACAGCAAAAAAATCAAGTAATCCAATTAAAAAACTGATAAACAGAGAATTCTCAATAGAGGAATATAGAATTGCAGAGCAACACTTAAAGAAATAGTCAACGCCCTTAGTCATCAGGGAATTGCAAATCAAAATGACCTTGAGATTTCACCTTACATCCATCAGAATGGCTAAGATCAAAAACTCAAGTGACAACACCTGCTGGAGACGATGTGGAGAAAGGGGAAACCTCTTTTATTTTTTTAAACTCTTAACTTATAGCCCATGTTTCAGAACATATCAGCTATGGTAATCCATTCATACCCACCTCATTGTCATATATGTATGTATGTGTTTGCTGCTGGGGTGCAGACCTGGTTCCATAAGGAATTGTTTCTATTTGTGTTGACTTATTACTTAATCTTTGTAGTGCTGTAGATCGCTCAAGCTAGGGAAGTGCTCTACCACTCAGCCACATAGCCAGTTCTGTAAAGGTTCTTGTCATTAAAATATGTTACAGTCAATGGGAGAAAAACAGGATACAGGCTACATTGGTTCCTTTTCAGCGCTACTGAAACCAGTTTGTTAGTTAATTTTCTTTTTTTTTTTTTCTATGATAGTGGTAATGGAAGCCAGAGCCTTGTGTATGCTAGGCAAGTGTTTTGCCTGAACTATATCTCTGCCCTCCCCACTTTCATGTGTGTGGGGGTTGGGGGCATGCGCATGTCTCCCATGTAGCTGGAACTGTAGTCCTATACCACCAGGCTTATCCCAGCCAATTAATACTTTTTTAAAGATAGAATACACTTTGTTAGATACAGAGATAACAGGAAGTTTTTGTTTAATGAACAAACAATTTTCACAGAGACTGTCTATATCACATTGCGATTACAACATAGATGAGCTGAAACTATGTTTTGAAGATTTAGAAGAAGGGAACCCTTTAAAAGAAATCAGGCATATAGAGGTAGTTGAATAGCATTGGTGGGGAGGGAGTGTTATCTTAATTTCCCTTCAACTCATGACTGTGTAAAAGTAAAAGGCTGCTTAACAAACAAATGGAAACCAGACACACACACTTGCTTGCCACTGTTTAAGTGGTTTGCTTGATGTTTTAATCCTGGCATTACAAAGAACTGCACATAAGAATGAACTAGTTTATCTAACATCAGCCAGTGGGGCCACACTGAACCATTCGCTGTCTTTTTATCTTACTGGTTGTCATCATTGCTTGAACAATAGATGGATGTCCACAGACTTTTAAGATAATGCATAAGGTACAATATTGCTTTGTAAACTTCTGTTAATCACATTTGTGGCTGCAAACAGGTTTTAAATGCTACAAAGTCATGAAGCAAAAGCTTTAAAGTAACACCAGGAACAGCAGTTCCAGGCACTTCTTTCTGGAGGTTAATTAACATGTTTGGAAACACCCACTTCTAAGTGAAAAATTCTTCATTTCACCTCTGGATGTACACAATCCAGATTACTAAGTGACTAAGCACTAGAGTGAGCAGGATCTATTATTCTAAAATGAATTCAATGTGTAGGTTGTGTATAGCTCCTTTTCCTCCCTGCCCTCTGTACATTATAAACACCAGAAAGCCAAGCCTATGCCCTGTTTGCTTTTCAGAGCCGTCTTCGATCCAGAATTAAAACCTCATTCCTTACATTCAAAAACAAGCTTACAACATGCCCATTTCTACCTTGATGAGTAGAAATGGACACACAGTTCACAAGCTGGGAACTCAAGGAATGAATCAATGGCTAAAATTCACATGCTGGAAATGGAGTTGGCACAGGGAATGCAGGCCCTGGGGGGTTACAGTCCATTAACAGGACACAACCTGTCGACAGTAAGAGACCTCTGGGTGCAGTGACCCAGGCATGGGAGCTCTGAGGCTTCTGTGGTTCGTCACAGGAGTTTACCTGAACCCAGGCCGGCTCCACAGGTAGAGATGGCAGCACCACATGTGCCATCGTGACTCGACCCTGCTACTGAGGCAGCACTGAACTGAAGCAGTTGGCCTTCAGAAAAGGCAAGCTATTGGAATAATTCTTTGCACCCCCCCCCAAGTGAGGTGCAAGCATCCTTTTCTTCAAATTATCCACTGAAAAGTAGTTTCTTCCTACTTCACTTTCTACATTTTGCTGGTTTTTAGCTAGCAGCAATAGTATGGTACAAAACAGAAAGGCATAAGGTCTGCTTGCTACCTAGTGTATTGTGTGTGTATGCATACACACACATACATACATACATACATACATATACATACATAGATACATACATACACACACATAAATACATACACACACAGAAATTAATCTACAAGGAAAGAGCTGGGTCAATCATGAAGTCACATAGAAAGGAAGACTAACTCAAGAAAGTGGCACTGTCTACAGGGAGGAATCTTGTCCTTCCACTTGAGGTTTAGCTTTTATCTCTATACTTCTCATGACTGCGCTTAGAAACAGAACCCATCTGCAAATGTTAAAAATGGTCACGATCAACAATTATCCTACCCATATACATTCCAAAGAAAGTAAAAACCTACTATTCTACTTCCTGCTATTACTGCAACATGAGCTGGCTCTCCAGCTCAACATGGATCTAGGCTGCTCAGAGGAAAGTGCTATTTAATCCAGCCAAGTTTTACAAGCGCTCAAATTGGGTACCCTTTTATCCATGGAATTTTATCAGGAAACCAAATTCCTCGATCTGCTATGTGATGGGTACAGCATCAAGCTTTGCCACTTAATGAACATGTTACATAGGCATATTCTTTAAACTTGCTGAGCCCCTCTGTTTGTATCCATATATGGGGTTAACAGTGCTGTCTAAAAGGTTATTCATGTGCTGAGGTGAGTGAGACCACTCAGTTTAGTACCTGGTACATGATAGGTTCTCAACACATCATTTGTAGAGCCTGTTATTTGAGGCAGCATAAAGAAATACCATAGACTATGTACAAAAACCATAGCTGGTGAAATCTAATTATTCTGATATAGTTGAGATTCTCAACACATTTTGAAGAACAGGGAAGGTTATTTTTATGGAGTCTGAAGTTACAGCTTTCATTCTATCAGAAATTCTAGATGCCACCAATATAACACTATTTTTCTTAGCCCTTATTAAAATGGAAACTATCTTCATGGCATAGAAATTAGTCCTTACCTCTAACCCTCAATTGCTCTCCAGTCTTTATTTCCCTTACATAGTTTTTTTTTTACACTACTGGATGGAGAACACAGTGCCCCATGCATGTAAGGCAAACACTAGCAACTTAGCAACCAGCCCTACTTTCCCAGTCTTAACCCCAATAGGAGTTACTTGCAAACTATCAAATTGTGGTCCAAGAATCAGTGGTTTGGATATTCCCAATCAAGCTTATAGCTGCTGCTAATGAGTATTGCAAGTAAAGGCAGTGCTTCATGCAACTGCAGACCACTGATGATATTCTGCAACATGGCTGATAATAGTTATAGCTTAACAAATATCTCCCATCATCAAGGCACTGTGTTAAGTAATTGCTGACATGTCCCATTTAATGTTCCTAACAAGCCTATATGCTATTAATATCGCCACCATTTTATCTTTTAATAAAATGTGTAGAACAGTATCCAAATTTGCATACCATCCTTGTGAAGGAGCCATGCTTGTCTTCTCTGTATCATTCCAGTTTTAGCAAGCACAAGAGTAATTTCATGTATAAGAAAACTGAGGCTCAATTGAAGTTAAATTACTTGCCTAAGTAACATATTGTAGTAAGTGAAGAAGCTTTTGACCGTCTTTGTTGTGTTTGCACTATAGAATAGGAAGCAACCATACCACTAAGACTTTGCCATAATCATATGGTTGGGTGGCAGGTGGCAGTTTTCCACTCGCTGAGCCCTCTAGACTTAACTTGGGTGGTATCCCCTCCTGTATTTACATTCCAATCACTTGCATTCTTCACCAACCCACATTATTCCATTAAGCAAGTGCAGATGAGCATTTGCATTTTACTTACAGGAGTCTCTTTATAGCATTTAGCAAGCATATCTCTCTGTCTCTCTCTGTCTCTCTCTGTCTCTCTCTCTCTCTCACACACACACACACAAACCCCACCTCTTTCATGTTTCTGGTGGTTATAGAAGAACCCAGACTCTTCTCTCTCTCTCTCTCTCTCTCTCTCTCTCTCTCTCTCTCTCTCTCTCTCTCTCTCTCTCTCCCTCACCTGTTAACAGAGTGGAGGGACTATATGTGAATAACAGACCACCTGGGAGTGGTTTGCATAAGAAACAAAATGTGACAATTCACTTTTCCTGATTCTCATTTTCTCCTTTGTCATTTTAACATTCGATTTTTCAGGTTTCTC
Organism: Meriones unguiculatus; assembly: GCF_030254825.1. Lineage (NCBI taxonomy): Eukaryota > Metazoa > Chordata > Mammalia > Rodentia > Muridae > Meriones > Meriones unguiculatus. The sequence goes on along the minus strand of NC_083369.1, from coordinate 75,873,339 downwards.
TGACATGGAAAGACTCCTGCTAGCACTAAGCAACCTGATGAATGCTACTCCTACATCTTTCCTGTCTTTTCTCTCCCTGCATCGAAATCTTTGGCCCATGGTTACCAGGAGGGAAGGCAGTGTTTACATAAAATCATGGATTCACCCTCTGTATCTTTAGAGGTTCTAACCTACCTGATTTCTTTACACTTTAGAAAAGAAACAGTCTCTTGAGTATTTCAGCGCATGTTGGTACATGTTTTGATCCTCAGAACGATGAGAAGATGTGGGATAGGCGGGTCAAACCGAAAGCCATATCTCTGAAAAAACTGGTAAGTATTAATTTTATCCCTAACTGCACTGGGGAGAAATTAACACATTTCTAATCAGATTTCCTGAAACAAATACCTATAATAGATTGTAATAAAAGACACTTCTACTTCATCTCTCTGTTCTTGAATACTTCTTTCAGCCTTATCCTGTATTTAACACACACAAAAAAATGGATTCTTTTACTTTACTCTGGCACATGTCCCAATCTATGCCAAATCAATTAAATATTTTCTATTGCTTAATTCAGTCAGAAAAAGTGGAATCTGTGAAGATAAATACCTTAGAATCCTTCTGAAGTTCTTTTAAACTTAGTCCATTAGGATAGATATCAGCTATATAAAAGTAGCTCAAGAACTGGTATTAATTCAGCAAAAACTGAGTAAAGAAAAAACACTGCACATATTTAGTACTATTATTCCTCCTACATACATAGTCAACCACATCAATAAATAAAGCAATGAATTTTTCAGTAATGTACACTTAAATAGTTACAAACGTACATGTAGAAAAAGGATACAGTAGTGCAAAAAATAAATTATTAAAACAGAAAGAAGTATGAACATTATTTTACACAATGCTCTATAAAACCTGAACCATTTGAAATAAGACCTCAAGTCAGTGAAAGAATGCAGTGATATTAGTATCTCTCCTTCACATTTCAACCATACAGTCACTCAGCTTTGAAAGACAAATCACTTTCAACACTCAGAAAAATTGATGCTAAACATCAGCTTTTTGGGGGCTCTTCCACACCTCTGTGGTTTGTGTGGTAGTGCAGTGTGTCAAGAAGCATCTGAAGACAGAAAGTCAAACAGGTCAAATCCTTTCTATTCCATTTCTGTGTGGTCAAAAAGTAGAGTAACATCTCTCTAGGGTACCATCTTCTGATAAGGTGTTATTGCAATTAGATGTATTTGCAAGAACATTGTTCTGGGGCAGTAGGGAGGGTAGAAATTCCTCTTCCGCAATCCGGTCCCATTAATTTTGGTTTCTGGATATAAAGGCCAGGATTCGTCGAATACCATTCAATCTGTCCTTTAAGGACCTCATTGCTAGGAAGGGAAGCTGAGCCCTGCTTTCCAGGGGAAGAACCGCTAATGTCCACCAGCACCAGGCTGGGCCATTTGGATTAACCTGCAACAGAGAAACAGAGTTCGTTGATCCTATTCTCTTGCAGTCCATGTGTATAAAGTAACTGTCCCACATAGAACTGTTTCTGTATATGGCAGAGACTGCTGCAAGCGAGCCTCCATAACTTTTCCCCTCCTTTATTTCAGTTGAGCATACAGCCACATTGGTGGCAGGGGTGGAGGACACTGTTATTTCTCAGGCTCCCTTGTAATTGAGTAAAGCCATAAGATTAAAATTTTGGCTAGAGAGATATAAAGAAAAAGAGTATGCAGAAGTTTTGTGTCACAGTATGGGCAAAGAGCACAAACCCTCTGGCTTCCTTTTTCACTCCATTTCTTTTATTTCTTTTATTTTTTTTTATTACTTTATGTGTACAGTGTTTTTTTTCCTGCATGTATATCTGTGTGCCACAGAGGTCAGAAGACGGTGTCAGATTCCCTTGAACTGGTGGTTGTGTGCCGCCATGTGAGTGTTCAGAATTGTATTTGGGTCCCCTGTAAGAACAGCCAATGCTCTTAACATCTGAGCCATCTTTTCAGCTCCTCCCCCTTTTTCTAGCACAATTGAAGTCATGGTGATGATCAGTCTTCTTCTACCAAGAAAAAGTAACCTAAGGATGGAAGAGCTTTGTGATGGAAGAGACTGAATGCTTTATTGGAATAGAACTAACTGTCTTAGTCCTCCAGGACAGAGGTCTTCTCTCTCACTTGAGCCACAACCATTTTTAGTACCTGTTAAACCAAGCAAATCAAGATTTTCACACATGCCCTGTGCTCCCTAGGCAGGGTGATTTTACAAGCTGGAGTACACCCATTTTGTCTCTTCCATTTCTAAGGCTTTGGGTAGGTCCTTCAGCCATTTAAAATTCAGGTCTTTAATGCTCTGATTCTCGGGCTGTGGCATGTCTTTTAACTTCCATCATTTTCTTACTTAGGTGGAAGGCTGTCTAAATATGCCATGTCACTAACTGAGCCATAGTGGTCTTATCTCCTGAAACCAAGAGCTATGCTTTCCAGTCTCAAAGTACAACCACCAAACATTCCAATTAGAAAACACATTTATGGGGGCTGGAGAGATGGCTCAGAGGTTAAGAACATTCTCTGTTCTTCCAAAGGTCCTGAGTTCAATTCCCAGAAAGCACATGGTGGCTCAGAACCATCTATAGTAAGATCTGGTGTGCAGGCAGAATGTTGTATAGATAATAAATAAATCTTTAAAAAGAAAAAAGAAAACACATTCATGCTAATCCTGGGGTTTTCCTTTAATAAAGACATATCCCAATCCTTACCAATCCTTGACTAAAATTCTCTTTGTTATCAGCTTCTTGAGCACACATTTTAGACATTTATTACTAAACCTCAAATGAGTTTTCTTTCCACAACATTCAAAACAAGTCAGTTTTCAGCTTGTAGCGATGCTCATGCTGATTTAACTCCCTCCACACAAGGTTATTCGACTCTAAATGGTTTTTTATATGTTTCTCCCTGAATGTCCCTGAACTCTTGGCTTCTCTATGCCACTAGCTTGCTTTATCTGGACACTAGGCTGATGCTAGTGTCAACTTTCCCAGGATCATCAATAAACACTTAAGCTGATGTTAATAATATAGCTATTTCTAAGGAACTTCCTACTAAGGTACAACACTCTTATTCGTGGAACTGCTTGGATGTGATTTTGCTGCTGCTGTCACCACCACCAAGGCAACATGATAACAAAACTAATAAGAAAGGAACTGATTTGGGCTTGCTATGTCATTAAGGCATTATGAATCACAATGAGGCATCTCATCTGTGTTTTCTCCCATGGAAGATGTGGTTAGCATTCAGAGTTTTCTATTGAGATAAAATCAGGAAACATACATTAAAAAAGAAATTAAAGAAGTTACAGGAGTGTTTCTGTGGGAGAGCCAGATTATAATATGAGAAAGGTAGCATTAAGAGAATATATCTGCTTAGGCCATTTAATCTCCAAACCAGAATTCCCCACAAACATTGCCTGATTGAACCCAGGCAGGCAAGGCTTGGTGAAATCAAACTCTCCCTGTTTTCCTAGTAGACTCTTGATTTACAGCTTGAGTTTTCAGAGATCTGATTCACAAATAAGAAAAGCATTCCAGTAGAAACTAGTAAACTATGTCCTGGGGGCCAGTTTTCTTAGGACCTCCTCAAGCAAGGATCAATGGTGAGGGCCCAGACTTGCAGGGCATAGATAGGCTGGGTATGAAGGTTTCTGCAGCTGTTTTCTTATAGTATAGGTGGCCCTACCTTCTAGCTCCCACAGCAGACATGAAGTGGGCTGGAAGTAGCAGCCTTTTGCTACTTTTACTTTTACTCTCTGGTCTTCACATGGATCCTGTCACCCCAACATTACCATGGTTTAGCTCTAGACTTCCATTGAAGGTTCTGTTGGTGGTACCTGTGTTCCTCTCCTCCCCTCCCCTCCCCTCCCCTCCCTTCTCCTCTCCCTTCTCCCCTCCCTTCTCCCCTCCCTTCTCCTCTCCCTTCTCCCCTCCCTTCTCCCCTCCCTTCTCCCCTCCCCTCCCTTCTCCCCTCCCTTCTCCCCTCCCTTCTCCTCTCCCCTCCCTTCTCCCCTCCCTTCTCCCCTCCCTTCTCCCCTCCCTTCTCCCCTCCCTTCTCCCCTCCCCTCCCTTCTCCCCTCCCTTCTCCTCTCCCTTCTCCCCTCCCTTCTCCCCTCCCTTCTCCTCTCCCTTCTCCTCTCCCCTCCCTTCTCCCCTCCCTTCTCCTCTCCCTTCTCCCCTCCCTTCTCCCTTCCCTTCTCCCCTCCCTTCTCCTCTCCCCTCCCCTCCCTTCTCCCCTCCCCTCCCTTCTCCCCTCCCTTCTCCTCTCCTCTCCCTTCTCCTCTCCCTTCTCCCCTCCTCTCCCTTCTCCTCTCCCTTTTCCTCTCCTCTCCCTTCTCCTCTCCCTTCTCCTCTCCCCTCCCCTCTCCTCCCCTCCCCCTCCCCCTCCCCCTCCCCCTCCCCCTCCCCCTCCCCCTCCCCCTCCCCCTCCCCCTCCCCCTCTCCTCTCCTCTCCTCTCCTCTCCTCTCCTCTCCTCTCCTCTCCTCTCCTCTCCTCTCCTCTCACTTATGTCTCTATATTTGTCTTAGTTCTGTGTTCTTACTATTTACTTTGTTAAGCCAATTCCAACTTGGGATCCTTTTAGTCTTACCTGTGATGCTCACGACCTACCAATACCATACTGTATTGAATCTGTCCTCTTTTATACACTTGACTTACTGGATGACAACTACATGTTTATCTAATCACAACCCCTGGACACTCCCACCTGGCTCAGCAACCTGTTATAAATAGTTATTCTTTTTTTTTTTAAATAGATATTCTTATATACCTGGGGATCTTCATCCTTCTCTGGCATTGGACCAAAATGACTTAATATCCTATTCTTCAGAGATGTTTTGAGCGAATGAAACCATGATGATGCTTGTTCATACACACAGTTATGTAATCCCATAAGTTCAGCACAATCTTCTCCCTGAACCTGAAAATATTAAAATGAAAGTGAATCAACCTCTTCCTTTTCCATCCATATCAGAGTTGTTTCGACACTTGACTATCTCTTGAGAATCTGACCTGCCTTTCATTCACCCATCTGGCTTTCTCCTGTGTAAGATATGGAACACCCAGCATCCAGATGCTGGGTGGTGTACCAATATAGCAGAGAGAGTAGAAAGACAAAAGGTCTAACTGAGAAAAATGCATAAAACAATAAGTAGAGATAGCAAGAAGCTTGAGCTGGCCCAGATGAGGACATATGAGTAAAGTACATTGTACTGATTTATGTCATGCCTCTGCACTGCCCCTTTCATTTTTACATCCATTTCTTCCTTACTCACTGGGAAGGCAGATGTAAATACATCTGTGCTGCAGTATGTCTTCAAGGTCAAGTGAATTTATCCATTAATCATGTATTACATCTATTACATTACCAATATAATTGAACATAGGATTATTGACCTCTTCATCTACCTATTAGCTCAGAAAATAAAACATTAGTTGGACATGTGACCATTTTTGCTTTCAGGAATGGTGAATAACTAATTTAGGAATAGTGCTATTGGGTAGGTTGCACATTTTAAAAATGCAAATTTGTATTTGAATCTATAATAATCTCAAAAGAAACGAGTTGGAAAATATAAATCAATACATAGTTAAAATAACCCTATTCTAAATCTAGCCCTCGGTGTCCCTAGGAGAGACCTTACTCAGGCTGAATGGGTCCAGGATTAGTCTGTACAAGCATTAAACACAACTACAATCCACCAGCTAAGCAAGGAGAAGGAGAGGAAAAGGGCAGACTAGGGGTGCAATCAGGCAGCAGTCCAGCAGCATTCATCCAGTAACAATTGAGAAATCCCAAGTCCCCAAGACAATTCTGAGAAAACACATTGCAATCATTTTTGTATACCAAGCCACAGTGGCTTTTAGGTTCTTTGGCACTGGCCACGCTTACCTTTTGATCTTCGATGTATTCAATGTCAGCTGTGTTGTAGCCATCCCGCTGGCCCTGATGGAGCACCTTGAAGCGCCTCTTGCCTATGCTGTCAACTACCGATCTTCCATCAGCAAAGAACTGGACATTTCTGATCTCTAAGATGCAGCCATATTCTGCAAATCTGTTTATTGAGAATCAAGAGAGTAGATTGTTGATGAGTTCTATTGTGCTTGCCTGGACCCCAGCCATTCCTAACACTTTGTGCTATTTGCTAGAGGATATCTGTGTCCACATTTACACCTGCAGCTATACAGCAGGCAGTATCTGTGAAACAAAAGAGATCTGAACATAGTGGTATAACTGCTGTTTGTTGACCACTTACTATGTACCAGTGCTATGGTTAAATGTTTGTCATCCTCAAAGCCTGTGTTGAAATTTAATTGCCATTTCAACACTTTTAGAAGACATGACCTTTAAGAAGTGATCAGTCCACGAGGGCTCTGCCCACAAAAGTGGATTAATTACTGCAAGAGTGCCTTAATTGTTAAGAGGCAGGTTGGAGTCACTTTCTCTTTCTACCATGCTAGAACATAACAAGCCCTTATCACATCCTGGACATAATAGCACACAGTTACAGTCTTAGCTACAAAAGAGGCTGTTAACAGGTGAACCACAAATTTGAGGCTTGCTTGAGCAAGTTAGAGGTACCTGGTCTCAAAATAAAATAAAACCAGCTTGGAATATAGTTCAGTGGGAGAACACCTGCCTAGTATGTACAAGGCTCTAGATTCAGTCTTCAGTACAAACAATGGCTATTATCAGATGCTGGCACATTGGCTGTAGACTTCCCAGTCTCAATAACTGTAGGCATAAATTTCTATTGATTAAAGCTGCATGTGGTAGCTCATACCTGTAATTCTAACAATGGGGAGGCTGAAGTAGTTTTGCCATGAGTTTGCAGTCAGCCTTGGCTATACAGTGAGTCCTTGGCCAACTTGGGATACAGTATGAAACCCTGTCTCAAAAAGAAGTTACTGCTTATAAATTACTTACTATACAGATTTATGTTACAACACCCCGAATAAAGTCATTTAGACAGGAACTGTACATAGTGCTTGGTGTGTATCAGTAACTCATCAGTTCTCCCAATAAGCAAGGCCAGTTAGGTAGGCATACCCACTTAGTGGACAAAGAAACTGGAGATAGAACGGCTAAATGATTTGCCCAATGTCAAAGGTGCTCCAAGGCCGGTGCTCAAATGTAAAAGTGGGTAGTTTAACTCTAAGGTTAACACTTGTTAACAAGACTTTTGTTTGTTTGTTTCTGGGTTTTGTTTGTTTTTGAGAAAGGCTCTCATGTATTCCGGACTGCCCTTGAACTTCATATGTAGTCGAGGATGACATTACCCACTATAGCCTCTTGCCTCCACCTTCCCTCTGTTGAGATTGTAGGTGTGCAATACCAGTCCTGGTTTACGTAGTGCTGAGGATCTATCCCAACACTTTGTGACTGGTAGGCAGGCTGAGCTACAGCTCTTGCCTACAAGACAAGTTTTATAATATATGCTGCCTGCTGAATGAAAGACTACCTGTAGGCTTATTTTAAATAGGGAGCCTCTTGTACTATACAGTAGGCATTAGAGAGACCGTGACAATCACAGGTGCTCTGGTATCTTGAGCTGGCTAACTGCATCGACTTATTGACCCCACCTCCAGGAGCCTTCCAAAATAAAACCAAAATCCGTCTCTGCCCACCATCCCTGTTTCCTAAGTCTCTTTACTTACCCTTTGACAGGATCTCCAAGACACATTCCAAACTGTTTCGTGCCTGTCTCAATACATCTCCGAATCATCAGGCGGTAACAAGGCTCAAAGATGTGCAAGGGACAAGGAACGGTGGGATAGGCCATGGTACACACAAAAATAGGCACATTCTTGTTTAAGCTGTCAGGAAGAGAAGACGAGATGGGTCTCAAACCAAGGAGAGAGAACACAGAAAGGTTGATCAAATGTCAAATTGTTCCTTTGGAGTAAGACATGGAATCATCAAAGTGTAATCGTTCATAGAAAAACACTGAAAAGCACTGGGCTGTAGGCCTGGTTCCATGATTCAGTGCAGAGACTAGCTCAAGGCTGAAAGCCTAAACTGGCATTCCACACAGTCTACGTTTGTTCATTCTCTAATTAACACAATACTGTGGGTGACAGCTATGTTGCTTCTTCCTTTCTTCCTCTTTCCTCCCCTCCCTACCTTTCCCTGCCCAAATGGACTGATTCAGTCACTTTGCTTGAAGCATGAAGAAGGATACTGATGGTATAGATGCACCCAGCTTTCCAGATGGACAGTAGAAAACTTCCTAAAAAGTCCTTACATGCATCTCAAATTTGTAAAGCCTCTCAAAGACCACTCACAGTAAACCCAGCTAGGAGTAGCCAGCAACAGAGTGCCAACAGTAATGTATCCCAGTTATGCTCAAATGCTCTTGGACATCAGAATAATGGGGGCTCCTTAAAATAGATGACTGGGCCAATACACCTCCAGAGATACTGATGTATTTACTCTGAAATTGGGACACAGGAGTCTGCTTTTCAATAAATACCCTTGAAAATTTAGGCACATGGCCCACTGGGGAATCCCCAACTGGGCCAGCTCTTCATAGATCCTGGTCTTCTGCATCATCTACTAAATCTTTTTTTTCTTTTTAAATTTAATTTTATTTATGTATTTATTCATTACAATTTATTCACTTTGTATCCCCACTGAAGCTCCCTTCCTCATCTCCTCCCAGTTCCACCCTCCCTCCCTATTCTTTCCTTATGCCCTTTTCCTAGTCCTCTGATAAGGGAGGACCTACTCCCTTCTATCTGACCCTAGCCTATCAGGTCTCATCAGGACTATCTTTCATAGTCTTCCTCTGTGGCCTGGTAAAACTGTTCCCCCCTCAGGAGGAGTTGATCAAAGAGCCTGCCACTGAGTTCATGTCAGAGACAGCCCCTGTACCCCTTACTAGGACACCCACTTGGAGACTGAGCTGCCATGGCTTCTTTTGAAATGCAGGGACACTGCACCTAAATGAGCCAGGAAATGTAAAGCCATCTGCTTACATCCTAAAAGGAGCTAGCTCTGAGATCCCTTTAAACAGAAAGCCCTGCAGTGTGTGCTAGTATTCATTAGTACAACCTTAACAGATATCTGAGAAAAGGACTGAGAGCGTTTAAAGGTTAAGTGGACAATCAGGAGAAGCTCAGAATGCACCAAGTAGTTTCAGTATAAAAGTAATGAGAAACAAAGATTTCTAGTCTCCGAGAAAAGTATTATTTGAAATGAGAGGCATATCCATACCAACAGGATGCATAGCTCCAAAACAGTCTCTTCCTTGAGAGCATATAAGAAGAGATTTTCCCCTCAGGAAGCAGTTCACCTTCAGGAATGCTGAGAACTCTTCCAGTGGACAAGGAGGAGGGCAACAGGCAGTATTTAGCTATTATTTCCTGCTAAGTGCACAACAGGCAGAGATCCTGAAGAACAATTACGTCTTCATCCTGACCCTTTGCCTCTCACACTGTGTGTGGAAAAGGAAATACACACAGCATGTGTGTGCCTCTCACACTGTGTGTGGAAAAGGAAATACACATAGCCTCTATTGCCACTTCTTCAGTGCTTGTCTTGCACAAACTCATTTGGGTCTTTTTAACAAGCCCATAATGTAAGTGTGATCATCTTCAAGCTACTGGCAAGGAAACTGAGTCCCAGAAAGGTTAAATGGCAGCATTCTAGGACCACAAAGCATACTCAGTGATGGAGCTGAGTCTTAACCCCAGGTGTGGCTCACACCACTCTTTAAGCACCCAATAACCTGCCTAAGGACTTGAAGACATCTTCTGGTTGTTCCATGAGGTCTCCTAATTAAGGTACTCATTAATTCACTCCTGCCCATCCCATGTTCTTACTAGTGCTGGGATGCATAGGATGACTCTGTGGTTTGGCTGATGTGCTTCTTCCGAAGCACACTGGTAAAGGTTAACAACTGCTTCTGAGAGGGATGGGAAGGGGCAGTTTGTAGCACTTATTTACTTGCACTGTGTAAATATTCTTACCATGGTTATTTCAAGCTATCAACATGATAGCACTGAATAAGGAGCTGGTAAGAAATGTGTCAGTTTTGTGAGCTGGTGTGCATGAAATGGTAAATAGAAACACACATGTACATACTTAGAAAGTTCTTCCATTTCCTCTTCATAAAGCCTCCTTCGCTCCTTGAGTTCTTCTGGCAGGAATTTAGCTATTAGTTCTTCCATTATTACATTTTTGCTATATTTTCTTGATGGCAAACACTAGAAGAGGAACAAGGTAATGAACTATTATATGGCTCACATAAAAACGCATAGAACTTCTGATGCAACTCAGATAGTAGTCAAATCACTCATGTGTTAGAATTTCGACCCACAATGTGCAAGCTGATACAGCCACAATATGTTTGGGGGCGGGGGATTGGAGTTTTTATTTTCTTAAAAACTGTGCAACTGAATATTTAAAATTAGAAAAAATATTTTAACAAAGAAAATAATTCCATTAACCTTTTGAAAATCTCACAGATGACCTGAAGCTTCAGATTTGAGATCATGTTCAGGTTTGAACTAAAGAGGGTTGGATCACATTTCCTTTTCATTTTCTCTATTGTTATGTTTACAAGCTCTATCTGAGAAGTGCTACAAGACTCTGGTCGAAAAGTCAGGGAACCAAAAGGCTATGTTCATGTATCCTTTTCTGTCCTGACCCACCTCCACCCTAATCGAGTGCCTGGTTCCTAAATATTACCAAGTCTATGGCTTAACTTTAGTTAAAATAAAGACCACACATATGGTAACAGCGGAATACAAGTGATTGTCCTGTTACCTGTTTAGAATACCACCTAGGTATCACTGAAACTCAAAATCAGTCTCAGGCTAAAATGTCAGTAGTTTGTCCTTCCCAGACAACCTAACCATATGTATATCCAGAGACCTACAAGTAGTGTGTACTTAATAATATGGACCAAACAATGAATGTTAAAATATCAGCTGGTGAAACAATGAAAGCTAGAGGAAACCTACTAAGCCACTTTCCTAAAGCAGTATGATATACGTCTAACTGTATTTCAAATACTTATCCTTACCCACAGATAAGTGTTGTTCTTCCCCTTACCAAAGAAGCTTCTCTTTGCATCAGACAGAGACCAGTATAGAAAGCCACAGCTGGTCAAAATGCAGAGAACAATTCACTGTGTGGCACTCATCCCCAATTGATACAACTACTATACAACCCCTAAATGTAAGGCTCAGGACATTTCAGAAAAGGGGGCAAAAAGATTGTTAGAGCCAGTGGACCAGGATGTGTGCTTTGACATAGGTTGCTTCTCTGTGTGACAGGAAAGCTGTACCCATGAAATCTTAGCAATACGCTTCCCTAAACAAGACATAAACAACACTCGAAAACGTGTCAATGTGCATGGAGAAAAATCTCACGAGGCCCTACCCCTAGATGATGAGGTACAGGCAACTAATGACTGCTGAGAGAGAATCAGTCTTCCTCGAGGAGAAGCCCCCTAATTGGTTGCCAAATATCAAGTGGTCAGCCCAAAGAACGTTTGCATATGAGCAACACCAAATGAACTCAGAAAGTTGAATTTATATATTTCTATACACACATATATAACACATTAGTTAAAGAATATGAGGTCCCAAAATTGGGAGGGAGTGGGGGAAACACAGTCAGACTTGGATAAAGAGTGGGAGGGGATAAGGAAGTAAATACAGTACTCATATGGAATTTTCAAATAATAATAATAAATTAACAATGAATTTTCTACAGAGAATTGATTGCTGTTGGACCCAGCAGAGGGAGCTCCTGAGTTCTGAATTGATGGTTTTAGACAATTTTCTTTCTTCCCCAGGAGTCTCTATTTTGCAACGGACATGATTGGAATATTTATCGCTTTGTTAAATGGTGTAAGTATGGCCCTGTATGAATACCGAGATAGAAGAGAATATCTTCTAGTTTCTAAGTGTGAGACTCCACAGCATCTGCCTGCTAGACGCTTTATCAGATATTGTCACTGCTTGGCAACAGGAACACACACACACACATACACACACACACACACACACACACACACACACACACACTGCTTGGTCCCAGGCTTTAGGGAAAAACAGTTACTCAAGAGGTAGCCTATTTATGGTGGAAAATGATCCCTCTGAAGATGTTAAAACAAGACTCCAGGAATCAGATACCCTAAAAAGGCAACTGCTTTTCTCTAGAGTCTAGAGGTTGAGCATATGATAGACATTTTTTTCTTTCTATTGATCTGAACTTTGTCATGTTAACAGAACATAGATGTCTTATTTAAATAGAACCATGGAATTCTTGTTCACAACCAGGTTGCAGTCCCACCTCTTTAGTCTAAGGAAAGCAATGACTTCAGCACTTTCCCAATCCCAATACACATCCTCAAGGCTACCCTGAGTGCTGGGTTCACTCTGTCTCTTCATTGTCAGTGTAAGAGTTCTGAAAGTCTTCTCAGGACTCATAGGAACCTCTAGATAGTCTCTTTTATTCCAGAGGCAAGGTCTTATTATGTGTTTGAGGTAGACATTGAACTTGCAATGCTCCTATCTTACCTTCCAAAATCCTGGAACTACAAGCATGCATTGACATTCTCTAGCACTAAGCAGGCACCTGAAACCTCTCTTCAAGAACTACAAGGGCAAAGCAATATTAATACTGGTTGTAAGATGAGATCTATAAGTCTCTGATGAAAGGAAACCAAAATAAATTCCTTCCTTTCTCCACAACTCCATAGGGCCCACTTGAAGATGTAAGCTTGTGTGGTTAATTTTAAAGAATCTGAAGTCCTCAGAGCTTTACAAGCAGCCAAGTATCTGCTACTAAAAAGAGTGGCTCCTGAGCAGTTGTATAAAGACTGACATGAAGATCTGAGAGGGTTTTTTGAGGGGATGTTGGCAAGGGACTTTAGCAGCTGAACCTCTCTGAGGCAAAAATAAACATAATTGCATGCATAAGTCAGAGCTATCTAGTTCAAGGATAATGGAAACAAAAATTCATTCAAGACTACTGTTTATGAGGTACCACAATGGGATCAGAACCAAGACTTGTGTTTATCATCTATTTCATGTTTTTGCTTCTAGCACAAACGAACTTCATTACTGACAGTTATTAAAAAGCTAGATGCTGCCTTATTTTCCCGAAGGACTTTGTGGAGAGAGGAAGGATGTCTAGAAGACAGCAGAAATAAACAGACAGTGGGGGAGCATATTTTGGTCAAGCACAGTTGAGCACTGTGTTAATATAAAATACATTAATACAACAAAAGAAGAAAGAGTGGTTTACCTGGAAAAGAACGTCTTTGCACAGTGGACACTTTGCATTGTGATCTAGGCATCTCTCAAGACATTTCAAGCAAAAAGTGTGCCCACAAGGTGTCGTGACTGGCTCATAGAATAATCTGAAATTTAGGAAATGAAATAGGAGAAAACTGTTATAAGATCAAAAATAAAAGATAGGGGAATTCACTGTTAGAGTTTCATAGTACTGTTTGTCAAAACCTGTGGGAGGGGTACTCTCTTTGGGTTTCATTACTACTGCTACTCCACCTCAGAAAAAAAAAATTCTTTTCATTCTTGATCTATATATAGAAATAGGCATTGGTTTTAGAGCATAACCAAATCATTTTGTAACATTAGTTCTAGCCTTTGCCCTTTTGGTCCAAGAAATTTCAGAATAGTGCTCCAAGTGTCTGAATAGATTCCATGATTTAAAAAATACAACCAATATGTTTACCTGAGTATATTTTAATCACACAGACACACGCGGAGATACACACATGAATACACATACTTAGACTTTTTACATCATCTTACTATGGGGAAAAAACGCAATTTATTTGCTCATCTTGAATCTTTTCTTCACTTAAGTGACACTTAGTGCCTGAAGGCTCTTGCAACTGTAACAAACATGTCCCTGCCTTTTGTGTGGATGGATATTTTCCCCAGTAGTAATAAGTAATATTGTTATTGTACTCACTGCTATCAATAGGTACATAAAATACGTGCACACATCTATCTACACATAAGAATATATTCACAAGTATCATAATTCCATTAGATCTTATTTTAGTTGCTTTGGGAAAGAAAAATGTTTTTAAAGCAATCTGGGGACTTTTTAATGAAAGATGTTATGCCCATTCAGAAATGCATAGATTTACTTTGTGTAAAGAGAGGCTCACTTAGAGCAGAACCAGGAGTTAGGGGTCAGCTGATAATGACTATCAAGAGGTAGGGCTCACATTTAACAAGATGATGAGCACAGAAAGAAGGGAGACAAATCTTTATCAGCTTATTTTGTCTTCCCAAGAGTGTTCAATTGAGAGAAAAAGGCTGTCAGCCTCATATTATGTGATATCATACGTATTTAATTTAGAAGGATGTCAATGGAAGAGGTCAATGACTTGAGGAAGAGGGCTGACACAAGAGGAGTGGCAGAGGAAAAAGAGAGGTACAATTATGTAAACACAGTACTCATATAAAATTCTCAAAATAACATTTTTAAAAAGACTATAAACATCTGGTGAATCTCAATACATCCCAATGAATTATTTTATTTGTTCATTTGTTTGAGGGAAAACTTGGCAAGTTGATTTCTAAATGCAATAAAGAAATGCAAGAAAGCTGAATACCAAGACACATCTGAAGAACAAGGATGTGGGAGAACATGCTCCACCAAGCATCAGCACTTATTATAAAGCCACTGTGATTAAAACAAGGTGTGCCAGCACAAGGTCGAATAAATCCATGGAACAGAACAGAAAGCTCAAGAATAGACCCAGACATGGATTCTTTACTTATGACAAATGTAACATTTTAAAACAGGGCCATTGGGCTATTTTTAATGCACAAATAGCATCTCATAGTGTGAGAAAATAAAAGCAGACCATTTACAACTAAAAATCAATTCCAGGTATTCTGAAAAATAAATTTAAAAGGAAAAACAATACAGCTTTCAGAACATAAAATAGGAGAACATCTTTATGACACAGATTAAAAAAATAAAGAAAACCCAAACACTATAAATGAAAAGATCGCTAATTTCGATTGTGCTAAGATTAAGAATTTTAAGTTTATCTAAAAGCATCACTGAAAGGGCACGCGGGCAAGCTACACAGTAGGAGCAAGTATTTGCAATATGCAGGTAAGAGAAGGCTTGTATCTAAAACATACTTAGAGCTTGAAAAAATAGCTAAAGCAGTAAGAGAAACAAAAAACCTAGTAGAAAAACAGGCAGACACTGGCACTGGCACATGGAAAAACAGTGCCCATCCATAGTACTTTCAAAGTAGAGCCAACCCAAGCAACCATCTAGAATAAAGAGACTGGCACATTTATATAATGGGATGCTATGGGCTAAAGAAAATGAACAAACTTCAGTTATATGTTAATACTGAGTTTAAAAAAGAACAAGATTGATGAAATATACTAAAATTTAATCTGCTTAAGTTTTAGGATTTAGGTCAAACTAGATGATACCATTTATAGCTGCTATATACATGGTAAAATTATGAGGAACAAAATAGAACTCAAGATAGTAGTTTAGGGATTGTATTAGTTAATTATATATAGAAGAGAGAGTTTATTTGAGGTTTATGGTTCCAAAGGGTGTGAAGAAACTATTCCATCACTGAACCACATCCTCAAATCTTTGTTTTTAAAGACAAGGTCTTGTTAAGTAGCCCAGGTTAGCCTCACACCCCTGACAATTGTCTTGCCTCAGTTTCTGAAATCCTGGAATTAGAAGTATGTGCCACTTCCCCTAGATTCTTTGCCCTTTGTGATTTTCTGGGGCAGGTTCTTACTTTGTAGCTCAGGAACTCCAAATTCATCTGCTTCAAACTTTGGAGTATTAGTATTGCAGACATATTCTATCATACTCATCATATCTAATTACTTTTACATACTATTTGATTATACATGAGTATAATTGATGAGCCTGTACCTATTACTAACAACAAAACTATTTTTCCTGAGAACTTCATAATTGAGCCTACTGTTCTTTTACGAATGTAAATATATTTATCTTGCTATATTTCTGGCTGTGTGCAATACTATTTTTTTCATTAAAAGTAATTTTATATACTAATAAGTGGTAATTGTGATGAACTCTATTTTACTGCTGCTGAAATAAAAAGTCAAAAAGATGAAATAACATGCCCAAGATTATACCACTAGTTGGTAGGCAGAAAGATTGAAATGTATCATCAAATCTGACTTCCCAGCTAATCTTTCTCCTTCAGTCTACAATACAGCCAGGACCATATGTACCCATATATTAAAATACATTCCAGTCAGTCAGCCAGTCAGCCAGCGATTCATCTGTAGATGTACATATTTCCACATATGCTTTTCTCCTTTCCTTTCCGTCACTTTCCCTTCTTCCTCTTCTCTCCAGAAAGATAGACATGAAGAATCTTACCTATGACCATAGAGGTATATACTGGAATGTCTGTCCTTTTTCCATTTAAAGATTTTGAAAACATTTCAGGGAGACCTTTTTAATTCAGAACAGGGCCAGCTTGTCTCTCAAGAAAGCATTTCACATTAACAGAGTGATGGGGTAAACAAGAGTAAGAATAAATGCCTTCTGTTAGATGTCAGTTTAGATAAAATGTCTGGCTTCTCTGGAAAGAGCTATCTTTTCCAACAAGTGACACCCTTGCATTGTGTTCTTTTGCTATCAGATTATAGCAAAGACAGAAAAAAGGGGGAGGAAAAGACAGACAGAAAGAAAATCAAACTGCCTTTATATCCAGGGACTCAGGAAACTATAACTAGAATATATATAAAGCTGATCCTTTCTTTCACTTGTCACCAATGTCACTGGGCCATTGATAACTAGTTCAGATTGCAAATATTCTCACTTCATATCTCAAAAGTTCATCACTATCCCAAAGGTATTGCTTTATAGAAGCCCAGAGATGAGCCTCACTGGCTAGGGTGATGTATACAAGGTAAACTGAAACCAGGATTTTTTTTTTCCTTTGGCCTCTAAGCATTGCAGGGCAGGTTTCTGGGGTGTTGGGGTTAGAGGAAGATTGCCTTCAATGAAATTCTTCCAATTCAGGAACATGGACTTGGAGACTGAAAGAAAAAGATTTTATTGATATACTCTCCAATTACTATTCCATTAAAATAAATAGGGCCTCGTGTATCCCAGAATGGCCTTGAACTCACTGTGTAGTCAAGAATGACTTGACTCCTGATATTCCTACATCTACATCCCAAGTTCTGGGATTGCAGTGTGAGAGCCACTACACCTTGCTTCCATTCACACTCCCTACCCTTTCCTTGTGATACTTACAACCCCAATCAATTTTCTGTCTAGAACCAAACTATATAAAAAATTCATGTTCTGTCTAACTTCTTTCTGCCAGGGCTTAGATTTCAGTCTAGACCTTGTACAGGTGCTACAATTTCATGGCCAAGCATCTTGACATTATCTGTAGTCTCAGACTCTATGGTGATCAATATCAATCGTCACCTTGACACTTAAGAAACAATGCTCCAAGACACTTGGGAGAGATGATCTGGATTAAGTAAACCTTTGAGTTTGAGGTGGAAAAGACACACCTTAACTGTGGGCTGCACAATGCTACAGGCTGGAATGGGGCCTCAGAAGGTGAGCTGAGCACCAGCAGTAAGCACTTTGCTTCCTGCATATTGTGGAACCAATTCAAGCCTAAGGAACCCTGATCATAGAGCCACATTTCCCCCCAACCTGCTGCTATGCCTTGCTCACCAGGAGACAATGATCCCAGCCAGTGATAAGCCAGAACAAACACTTCCTCCCTTAAATTGCTTCAGGTCAAATATTTAGTCACAACAACAAAAAGAGTAACCAAATACAAAACCTCTCTTCCAAAGACACATGAGGGCCAAAACAAAACCTAAGCACAACCACAGCTAAAACACCAATGGCTAGGAGTGGGAAAAGAAACTTTCAAGACCAGAAAAATAGAGTCAAATGAATTCAGTCAGTCAGTAACTAATGTGGCACTTACGGACAAACTCTGTTGGAAGGGAAGCTACATGTTTCTTACCAAGGATTGAAGTGTTAAGAGGTTAAGACCAAAAAGCCCTCTCAGCTGGGCAGGTTTCTTATACCACAAGGCAGTGAAAGTCTACCTATAATTTAGAAGCCGCTGTAATAGCTACTCAGAGCAAAGATAGAACAAGGGTTCAGGAAGAGGGACACAATGGCTTTTAAGCTCAGAGGGTACAAACCAGAGGGGTGCTTATCCTCTATGTGTTTATTTCTTGGACCAAATTCCTAACTCTTCTACAATGTCCCTTGTGATTAGGGACAAAAAAAGATGAAAGCAGAAAAGAAAAGGAAGAGGAACAAAGAAATTTCACCTTAGGATTCCACAGAGAAAATACAAACAGGATGAGTCTGTATGTTTGATTTTGTGTTGCCTGGATTTTGGCAGGAGGGTTAAGGAGGGTTAAGCAGAACAAAGACCTGCTCTTTCTGAGTAAGCTAAATTAAATCTACTTCACAACACCTGTCATGGGCTTTAGAACCACAACACTGGTGTGGGGGCTGCAGGGCCCATTTTATGCTATCTTATACCTTGGCTCTGGCATGATGCACTTGCCACTCTGTAGTGAGGGGGTGGATGAAATGATAAAAGGATCTGCTTCTGCCGTTCATCTCATTCTTGTCTACACCACCTAAATGGACCCCCGACAGTATGTGCAAAGGTTAATTTGCCTGTTTCTATGCTGCATCTGCTGAGCTGTCTGAGGCCCATTTATTCTTATGAACAAATCTTGCTACTACAGATATTTTGTGTATTATTATTTTACTATTATTCCTGTTATTATTATTATTGTGATGCTGTTTAGTGAATTCAGAACCTCATGAATGGTAGCTAAGTGCTCTGCCACTAAACTACTCCTGCAGACTGAAGTATATTTTTTTCTAAGAAAAGTCCACATTTCAGGTGCTTCCTGCATATTGTGGAACCAATTCAAGCCTAAGGAACCCTGATCATAGAGCCACATTTCCCCCCAACCTGCTGCTATGCCTTGCTCACCAGGAGACAATGATCCCAGCCAGTGATAAGCCAGAATAATAATAGTTGACTTATTATTATTTACATGACAAAAAAGTCATTCAGAATACAAACATACATGATAGGAGAGGAATAAATGCCCTCAAAGGGCAGGTAAACATTTGTTCAAATATCTCAGTTCCTTCTTAATTTCTTTAGAGAAAATCACATTTAAGAATCTAATGAAAGCTTTATGCTTTTATCTTAGAAACACACCCACCTACACACACACACACTTTTACATGTTATTTATGTGAATTCATGAATCCATTTGGATGCATGTATAGAGCTTCCTTTGAGGTCCCTGGCTCTAACACTAAAGACCTCTGAGTAGGAAAAACAAATATTTAAATTTTTTGAGTACTTACTGTTTTCTGGGCACTCCTCTAAGCATTAAATAGTTTTTCTTAGTTAATCATCACAACAGTTCGAGTAGATCCCACTGTCCTCTACCTTACTAAAGAAAAAATAATGGTAGCAAATGTCACATGCTCTAGGACAGAGTCTGTAGGTTGAACGAGATAGGGTTCAAGCCCTGGCTACAGAGTCCCTTCTCTTAGTTACTAAATCACAGCTATGAAATGAAATAACCTTTTACATTTCAAGGTGGTCATTTAGACCACAATCACAGAATCTTTCTGTTTGTTTGTTTTTTCAAGTGGGGTATATGGATAAACCGCTCTTCAGAGGCCTGAGAAAGTAGAGATAACATTCTAGCTGGAAGGATGGTACTTGACCAAGCATCTGTTACATGTACTGTTCACTAGATTGCATAAACACAAACCATTTTAAGCTTCTATTTGGCTTCCAAAGAAAATGCTTTTTGCATTGATATTAACCCTGGAGTCTTGAGTTAACTTAGTAGCTTAGATTCAGGGTCACAAATTAGATTCAAATAATATTAAGGCTCAAAGAATAATGTAGGACAGGCCATTATAAGTCAATGGGATCCTGACCAGCTACAAAGTGTATGTCTTGCTATAGTAGAGTCATATACCAGAAAATCAAATCTAATGAGGACCAAATGGTAGGCATGTTCAACTCATGGCCCAGCAGTTTTTGAACTTTGAGTAGTTTATTGCCTTGCCACTCTCCACGGGCTTCTACGTTGAGATTTAAAGATGTAAAGAACACAGTTTGTATGCAGACCCTGTAATTTCAGCACTCAGAAAGGCAAAGGTAGAAGGATCTTTGTGAGTTTGAGGCCAGTCTGGTCCACAAAGCTACGGAGAGAAACCCTGTCTGAAAAAAACAAAACAAAACAAACAAAAAAGAACACAGTTGTTGTAAGGTGAGCCACCAGCTGTCTCATGTGACAATATGATTTTCATTTCATCTGTGCCATGATCCTAACTAACTCAGTAGTAAAGTCAGTAGCAGAAAGGTCCAGGTATGAAAGAGGGGGAAACACCAGGCTGTAAGTGATGGCCCACATCACATACCTCATACACAGTGAGCATTCAAGGTCAGATGCATCAAAAGATGCAAGTGGAATACTGAGATCTGGTTTGGCCACCTGATCAGCAGGAAGATCTGTGATTTAGAAAACAATAAGTCAGAGCTGGATCAACTCGGTTTTGCAGACAGTACTTCTGAGGAAAAAAAAAAATTTTCTGCTTTTCAATTTCAAACTCCCCCTGAGTTTAATTTAGTGGCTGCCCGAGCCCCAACATTCCCTGAAGTGTGCTCCCAGTGGCATTTTAGTAGCCCCTATAGACAAAGAAGCCCAAGTCTAGGAGCTCCTGGGGACTTTGTTCAAGTTCAGTAGGCACCTCACTCAGCAGCAGCAGCAGTACCAACTACAAGGACTGAGCCAGGTCTTCAAGACTGAATCTTGGCACTGCCAACCTCTCTTGGAAAGATAGGAAGTTGTAGCTGCCGTTTCTCAGGGCACAACTAAATGAGGCCTGAGCACATCTCTCCCATCTTACATTCCCAGATCAGGAATGAGGGCAGGAAGTAATTAGCCTGGAAGAAAGTGAGGTCATGGAAAGCATGGGATGTCATCACTTGATAGGGTACTTGACCTGGTCAGATCCATGTCTTGACTATGGATGTTACTTATCACACAGCACTTTCAGTATGATAAGTACCATGTGTACTGTCACAGAAACCTCACAGCAACCCCTGGGATTTCACAGTTGTACCAGAATTAGGCCATACACTCAGAGCTAGAAGAGACAGGGGGGAACTACATACATCAGAGAGCCCAGTCATATGCATTACACTACTTTCTTCCTGAGTAGAATTAGCACCTTGTTTGAAGACTTTATTAGGCAATTCCATGTCTTCTTGGATTTCAATTTGGCAATGGTTTCTTTTCTTTTTCTGGCATTTGCCGGTCCTGATGGGGGCAGCATCCTGCTCCTTTTCTTCCTGCTCTTTCTCACCGTCTTCTTGACTACCCACCTTTACTTGAATTGAGTTCACTGGGCTGCTGCTGTCTTCCCTAGCTGCTGCTTCCTCCTGACTAGAACAATGTGGAAGCTCCGGATTTTCCTAGATGAAGGAAAAGCAAGAGGTCAGATACTGCTTGGGATCAATCCTATCCTCCAATAGTCTTACCCTGAGGGGACAAAGAGAATGCAACATAACACTTAGTCTCACTCCTGAACACTGAGTGGCTACATAACTCAACTGAGGGACAGTCATGAGGCTTATTGCTCACATCTAATTTATGTCAAAGACATGCCTAGCTTTAGTAGTTAGGCGACTTCCCTAAGCAAAGACAAGAGGTACATAGGAAGAAAAGTTCCCTGGGGCAGAAGTGAAGGGGGAAATGCAAGGGAAGCACTGCTCTTCCCTCTTATCCAAATCAGGTTCCAGTGGTCTGTAAGGAAGTCAAAGCATTTTTCAAGGGTCCTGTTAGTGGATACTGCTCTTCATCCTCACTGACATTAACAGCCATTTGTCCAAGGACTTTAAGTAAGGCTTTGGGCCAGCTTTGTACAGGCCTGCCAGAGCAAGCCATGCTCCAGAGCTATATGCTATTTTCATAAAGGAACAGAGGACAATCTATTCTTTTTACTCAATTTTGGGTGAAAAGTCTGAAAAGGAGACAAAAATAATTTGGCATAATAGTCTGTGTCTAGTGTTTTATATAATTTTGTCCAGGAGAAGGACATTTGAAAATGTAACTAGAAATAATTCTGAAAATGTGTTCATACATATTGCTCTGGAGAACCTCTCCATAACCTAAATCCACATTTGTTAGCAAAAGGTTCCCCTTCATTGTTTCCCCTGCCAAAAATTCTAATGGACAGAGGTGAGAGAAAACAATGAAGAGCAGAGAAAAGGATGTGGATTTTCTCAGTCTCTATCCTTGAATGTTCAGGGATTTTAAGTACTAAAGAAAACAATACTACAGCCTTGACTTTCCAGGAGCCCAGAGCACTGTCCACACAAGAATGCAAGGCTTTGCAAAGCAAAGTTTGGGTGGAAATGCACTCGCTGTTGCACAGCCTGCTCACAGTGGAAAGGCAGAAGCTTTGTTTCCTTCATTTCAGACTGAGTTGCAAGGGCCTCCTATTAGCTGTCTTAGTCATGTACTAATGACCACTGGGGGGCTCTCTGATTTCAGGAGATAACTACAAGTTTTGCCTTAAAAAAAAATCAGGCATTTTATTCCTTCTCTAGAGGAGGGACAGAAAGTGGGAAGATGTGAGCTTCCAGGGATTATATACAAGAGAGGAACAAATGGAGAAGCAAAGGTGCCCAGGTATTCAGTGTTAAAACTTGCTTCAAGTCTGGTCTTCTGAGCCCTTACCTCTGCCCACGTACCCTGTGCTAAAACGGCCAGCACCTGAAGCTCTACCTTCTGTGTTTTGTTCCCTTGTTTTCAAAGTAAACCACAAATTTTTGTCTTTCTTCTTAAATCGACTCCCATGCCTCTACTTTCGCTAAAGATGTCCATGAGAAGCCTACTTATGTGTAAGGTACAGTGCAAGAACAAGAAGTTCCCTCCATTTAGTCCCTAAATGGAGTTACCATTGCACAAGGATCTCAATGATGCTCAAAGGCCATCAGCTTGAATCTGTCCCCAAAGATGAAGTCAATAAGCACACCTGAATTATAGGCTTCAGGGGAAGTGGGCCACTCTCGTTATACTTTTATCAAATCTATCTTCTGGATCTGACCAACACTACAAACAAATGTAATAAATACTTAAACTTTTGTAGTATGCCTGAAATTCCCAGCTGTAGCTTTAAGCAAAGGACACAGCCATTATCAACTTTATCTTTCTTTTTTCCCTCAGGAACCAAAGTAGAAGAGGTAGGGCTCACTTCTCGTGTGCCCACAGAAGAGCCAAATGAAGAATCATGAGCGAGCTGGGTGAGTTGAATTTTACCTGTGACAACTTTGGTAGATTATGGCTGGTGCCTTCAGTAGCCATTGACTCTACGTGTTCCTTTAATCTAGGGTGAGGTGCCAACAGCTTCAGGATATCGGGAGAATGTTCCTGAGAATCCCCCGGGACTGATGGTGAAAAGAAACTAAAGAGAAGCTGTGACATAAAACAGAAGACTTCACTACTCAGGTTTCTACAGGTGCTAGACTAAGGTGAAGGGGGAGGGATGGGGAACCAGAGAGCACAGCTTTCAAGGCAAAACTCCAATGAGGAAGCCTTGGAGCAGTGTCCCTAGACACACTAAGGAGAGGTTGTTGCATCAACACACATCAGAATCATCTAGGATCAGGGGAATAAAAAGAGTTCTTAGCCATTAAGAGCACATACTGTTCTTGCAAAAGATCTGAGTCTGATTCCCGGCACACACATAGGGTGGCTCAGAACCACCTGCAACTTCAGCTAAAGAGATGTCTGACACCTCTGACATCCAGAGGCAACAGTACTCACATGCATATACCCGTACAGAGACTCAAATATATAAACATACTGAAATACAGCTTTAAAAAAAAAAAAAAAAAGAGTCACCTAGGAGCTCATGAATATGTCAGGTTCCTGGATCCCACTCCAGTCTCCCCAGGTCTGAAGTATGATCCAGGTATCTGGGTTTTGAGAAGGTATGACAGATGCCTTTTTTACTTAGCCAAGGTTAAGAGCCACTTTTATGGTGGCACCATTCTACATAAATATCTGCAATGGTGCTTTAAAAATCTATCTGACTAAAACTGAAATCAGAACAGATGCCTCATGTACTGCTGAGTTTGTTTGTTTATTTGTTTTTGTTTTGTTTTTTTGGGTTTTTGTTTTGTTTTGTTTTGGTTTTTTTTTTGGTCAGGTTGATACAAACAAGGTCATCCTGGGAAGAGGATGCTTAAATTGAGAAAATGCCTGTATCAGGTTATCCTGTAGGCAAGTTTGTGTAGGTATTTGTGTAGGTATCTTGATTAATGATTAGGTAGGAGGGACCATCACACTGTGGGTGGTACAACCCTGGGCAGGTGGTCCCCATGTGTATAAGAAATATAACTGAATGTGTGACCCTGAGATGCAAGCCAGTAAGCAGATTCCTCTGCTTAAGTTCCTGCCTCCAGGTTCCTGCCGTGAGTTCCTACTCCAAATTCCTGCCTTGAGTTCCTGCCTCCAAATTCCTGTCTTCAGCTCTTGCTCTGACTTCCATTAGTGGTAAGCTGTGAGCTGGGATGTGTAAGGAAAGAAGACTCTTTATTCATAGTTTCTTTTGGTCATGGTTGTTTATCAGAGCAATACAGAAGCAAACTCAGACTCCTCAGTTGAAGAATGGAAAGTCAAGTCCCTAACAACTCAATGGGCAGAGAGGTCAACAAATCCACACTAGGTTCCTTGCTGCTGTTTTTCTCTGTCTAGCCATTTTGCTCTCCCTCCCCTACATCTTCACCCCTGGACCTTTAACCCCTTCAGAGATGGGGACCTGAATTGTGACATGTTAAGAAAGCAGAGCTGAAACTTCCTCTCCCCTTCCAGTCTCTTCTTCATCCTGGTCATCTCTGCAGAAAATGTCAGGTTAAGTTCAAGTACCTAGAGGCAGGCAGGTGCACTTGCAATTGGATACACTGATAAGGGAGAAGAGAAAAAGGGAAAGAACTAAGGGGTCTATGGGTCAAAGATAAACATTTGAGTGCAGGCTGCACTATTCTTGTTTCAACTCTCCCCTATGCCATTAGGTGTTAGGGACTGTATGTAAGTATGTATGACTCCATCTGTTTAACAAGATGTGTGTGTGTGTGTGTGTGTGTGCGTGCGTATGTAAAACACGAAGAAAGAGGACAGATCACTGGGCCATCTAAAACATACTCAAATGTTTATAACCTAGGAGATAGCGCCATATCTGAAGACACACTAGAGAATGTTCCACACTATTGTTCAGTCCCCATAGTCAAGAGTATTAATTTACCAAGAGAATTTGAAAGAACGCTGAACTCAAAGTTTGATTTATTCTCCTCCTTGTCTTCTGAGGATTTTTCATGATGTTCCTCCCTGTACCAGAACTTTCCTGCATTCAAGTCCTACTGGGCCTTCAAAGTTCAGCTCAAATGCTGCCTTGCCTCAATACTCCCATCCCTCTGATCTCATCTGTCCTTTCCTGTTCTCTATAAAACAGGTTACCAAACAAACTATACCATCTTACTTTGCACTGGAAGTGTGTCACAGAACACATCTTTCTCTCTGGCCAGAGATAAGCACCTAATAAATATACACCATACTCATGGTAATGATGAAGGCATTTATAGATCCAGCAGAATGATCTGGCATTCAGGTACCTCAAATCCTCAGAAAGATCTTTATGTTCTCTTGTAGTACCCAAACTCTAATTTCCAGATGTAAATGGACAAAGTTGGGAAGACACATATAATGCCCGGAGTCATACATATAATCTTTCAGAGCCCACTCCTCCCCAGGAGTTGAACTTGGTTCTCAGAAATCCTACTCAGGGACCCAAATGGATATATCAACTTCTGAGACAGTCTTCCTGAAGGGGACCTTAAAGAACCCAAGTACAGGTTGAAAACAGAAGGTAGCACAAGACAAAGGAGGCTAAGAGTCAAAATCAAAAGAAACAAGGAAGGAATAATACATCAGTTCCCTTCTTAACTTTAGTACCTACAATCTCTTTGTAGGCCTTCTCAATGGCTTTGGAAAACAAAAGTCAGGGTCAAGTTTCAGTGAGAATAATCATTCCACATGGAAGAAAGTCAATTCTGCTATAACTTCAGCCATAGAAAGGTCTAATTGGGTCAAGAAGGAATTGGGGAGAGGGTTATTACTCCTAGTGCACCTGGACTATTTGTCAAATGTTTAGTCCTAAAACTGGAATAATACTGTGAATACACAAAATTGAGGCCTCTTAGTCTATTTAAATGGCTGCTATATAGCTCTATCACACTCAGCAGAAATATGCCTCCAAATTCTTACATTAATTTCAGAATTTTGTAACAATTATTGCAAACACACATTTGCTTGTATTGCTTGGCATTCAGCTAGGAACTTAGGCCGCCTTAGAACTCTGCATCTCCAGAGTTTCACACAACACCTTGCCTTTCATCAGGCAAGTATAGAAATGACAGCAGCCTATTTTTAAAAGCAGAATGGAGAGCAGGGTTAGTTCAACTGATGATACCAGAACCTCTTGGGTCTCCCAAGGGATGAATGAAAGAAAGGCAAAGAAGCAGGTAGCCTCAAGAAAGTCAAAACTTCAGATTCCTTGTCTAATTTTCCCATTTATAACTTGGTGAGAAATAACAGTGAAGTTATGGGTACTAAGTGGAACCCTCTACAGAAAGTACCAACCAAATGGCTGGCACATAGGCAATACTCAGGTAATGTTATACATGGACTGACTACATTTAAATTTTAGGAAAGGCCATAGATTTCTAACAATTCTGCCCAGTCCATGCCCTTTTCAATGAAACCTTATCCACACACACAAGCCAGGTCAAACTTTTTTCCAGACAGGAAATTCTCTGCCAGAGTCAGAAGATCCAGAATCCAGACTCTGCCAACCTTACTGGTTTTGCTAAATATTCCTTCCTAGAGTCTTCAGAGACCAGCCCTGTCTCTTACTCACTCTCTTCCTTTCCTCTCCTGCCAAACTATTGAAAAGGGATAGAAGGGCTTGTGGCCTGGTGTTGAATAGTAATATGGGTGCAGGAAACCAAAAACAATCATTGAGTTTCAGCATCCAACTTCCAGGCTAATTATTCAGATACCACACCAGAAGAGTAAAAAAAAAAAAACAAAACAAACAAACAAAAAACCAAAACAAACAAACAAACAAACAAACAAAAAAACAATAAATGACAAAGCCCATCAAATGAGGATGCTTGACCCTTCAGTCAAGTTCTTCGTATTTCTCATGGTATTTATTTTACAACCACGATCTCCTGGGATCGAAAAGTTGGAAGGACTGATTAGAATGTTTCATAATGGTCTCTGACTTGTGTTTGTGAGATAGTAAGTTTAGTTTTCTAGCAGAAGAGGTAAGGTTTGAGTTCTGTATTCCTCCATGTGTAGCTAGTGAAACTTGTGATTAAGCCAAAGAAAAGTTATACAGCTGCAAGCAGCCCTCACTGACTCCATGTCAAACCATGCATTACTGACTCCGACAAAAAAAAAAAAAAAAAAAGTATGACCTGCCAATTTGATACTACATACCAGAATGATGGGGCTTCTGGGCAATCAGCTGGCATCTCTCTCCTGCCCCTTAAACCAGAGGAGCACCCACTCAGGACCACAAATACTGAGGAGGGTAGCATCTTCATCCTTTTCTCTAGAGAAGACAGAGTAGTGGGGGTCCGCCAAGCAGCTGAGCCTGCCACTCAACTCACCCTTTGAGCTTCAGCTCTGGCTCTCTTGTTCTTTCCATCAAGGGATACACAGTAGAGAAATTCTCTGAGTGCTTCCTCCACTTTGCCTAGGGTGGCTAACGCTTGTGCTTTTCTGAAGTGTGCCTGGAAGAGAACAGTAGCAGTCGATCACATCTTAGTCACCTTCTTAATGTAGTTCCTATTAACAGCAATCTCTGAGTACTTACAAAGCAGTCACTATTGGGTGAAGTGTGGTCAAAGACTTATTTTCCTCCCAATAATGATAGCAAACTATTTTAAATCCCATTTAAAAGACAACAAAATGAAGATCCAGAGAGACAACTTGATCATAATCAAGCAGCTGGTAAGCTATGAAGTCAGAGTTTAAACCTGGGACTGACGATATACCAAGCCCATATTCTTAGCTACAATGCTTACTACCTCCTCTCTACCCCACAACTGTATGAGGATCAAATATGCCAGAGCCTCCAATTTAACCACCGACTATAAGAGCTCAGTTTTCAGTGTTTGTCCAGAGATGACTCACCTCCCTTTGAACTGGTTTCTAAGACAGTCATGGTCTGAGTGAGCCAATCATTTCTACAGAGGCATGAGAGAAGGAACATGGATCCTCCACAAAGGTCATTAGTAACAATCTACTACTAGAATTGTGGCAGACCACCTTCCAGAAGGCTAGTCTGCAAATGAGCCAATGCTTTTGCTTCTAGGTACTTAGCTGTCTTTTCTTCTGTTACTAAATATTTTACAGATATCAGGATGTTTTGTGGTCTCAGGATTCAAATCCAAGTGCTCTGGGATAAATTCTTCAGAAGGGTCTAAGCATTTGAGAGGCACAAAAGAGCCAAAAAGCACAACTGCTGCCTTCTCTTTCACATTGTATGAAGGAAAAGGCCTAGATATCACTTGATGTGCATTTCTCTGACACCTTTTGGTGTCAGGACCTGGCTAAGCCCTGCCTTCTTCAACAATGGACACAGCCATAAACCTCTTGGGGACCTCTTTCTCAAGCCCTCACTTCTTTCTGGAGCCTAATCTTGATTGTCACACTCCCTTGTTACTCCTGCTAACATTGACCTTCTGGAGAAAGGATAGCATGACATTATTGAGCAAGTATAGAGAGATAAGTACTGAAGAACTAAAGAGGCTTCTGGGTCCCTAGGAATCATCACAGTAACAACTCACACAACTTTCTTAGGGAGGCCAGCTTACCCCACTAACAGCTATCCTACCAGCAAGGTATGTTGAATGACATTAAACCCTGGATAGACAGAAAGAACTGGGTTGCCTGTTGGACTTGCTCCCCTGTGGAACCCTATGGCATTTCATACAGAAATGGTGGGAAATACAAAACTCAGAATGTAGAGGTATATACATCAGACCCTTTCAGCCCCAAAGACAGCAGAGTTATCTGAACTCTCCCTTTCCTTTTACTTATAGCTGTGGGGACATGACACCCCTAGACAAGTACTTGGACCAATTCTTCCTTCGTTGTAGAAATCCCTTTTATCACTGTATTAGAACATGTTTCTCAATTCTTTTCACATCACTGATCTAGATTTAGTTTTCCAGTGAAAACAGCTGCAAGAGAAGCCCCTGTTATCCCAAGGAATCTACCTGACTTGTACGTTAGACAGCCTGTCCCCATGGCAACTTAAGGTTTTGGTGACTTATATTAACCTGTAAATATGTTCCTTGGGAAAGAGAACACACTGATCCATCACCATCCATGAAAACTCTCTCATGAAAGACCAGTAAGATTCACTCTAATACTATAGACAGAGTATACCAGTCCACATGGTCTTTCCCCTAGAAGAGCTCTCTGCAATATTCCATGCTGGCCTCAAACTCATGATTCTACTGAGATTACAGGCCTATGCCACCATATCCAACTTCACAAGGCCTTTTCTATAGTTTGTGGATCTGCAAAACTTCTGATTATCCAATGTTTTTATAGGTTTAACTTCAAAATTCACTAGGCAGCAAAATTAGAACTAAACTGTTGTAAACTGTTTTATAGTTTTTATCATATTCAGTGTGATTGTGTATGTAAATTGCTACAGAGTATGTTTAATTAGACTGACAGGGAGGTTGCCTGGAGATTATTGAAGGTATTGTACACAGAGGACCACAAACCAAGAACCTGTAATGGTTATAGCTTGCATAATGTTCTATTTGCCAATCTCACCTTTGATCTTTATACCTACCCATGAAACAATCATGGCAGACAGTAATAGCATCATGTAACAAATAAAAGCACTTGAATTTCAGAGAGTGTAGCCATTTTCCTGTGGTCACACTTTGCAAACATTAAGGACCAGACCCAATTCTAATTTTCTAAATAAAATACAGACATGTGAATGAGGTTGGTCCTGAGGCCCGGCAGAGATGCAGGAACTAATACTTTGTATTCAGGTATCCCCGATCTTGATGTCTACCCTGTATTCCCACTTCTCCCATGTGATGCAGATTGGCGGGGGGATACTGGCATGTTAAGTGAGTGTACTAATGATTCAAAATGGCACAGACATTGTGAGAATATGAAGATTTCTCTCTCTCTCTCTCTCTCTCTCTCTCTCTCTCAAAAAAAAAAGTTGTTTAAGCTCAAGAAGCCAGTAGACAGTCTGAAGGACCAGGACAGGAATGTCTTTCTCATATTCTTTTCCCTATTATCCCTAGAAACTTATGAAGTGATGATGGTGGTGGTAGTGATAAGAAATGCTCATCTAATACTACATGCATTGTTCCAAACATCTTCCCTACTTAATCTTATATAATCCTCACAACAACCCTATTTACAAGGTATTTTAAAAATAAGCCTGTTATAGATGAGGACATTAGACACAGAGAAATTAAATAATTTTCCCAAGGCTGTACAGTTAAGAAAAGTAGCAGAGCTGAGACATGAAGTCAGCCTGTCTTGCTACTGAGTCCATGTTTAAAAAAAATATGAACACCAGGCTATCCTGAAGCTTACCAACTGAATGTAGATTTATTGTGATCTCTTGTAGACTTAGACCTCCCTTTATCAAGGGATGCCCTTCACTGTGCAAAAAATTTAGAAAGCACTCTCCCTACTCTGCTAGAGCTGTAGCATCTCTTGCCCAGGGGAACAGCCTTTCCTGCCAATCCCTGTCTGCAGCACATCCCCTTGCCATCCCTCCTGACCGACACTCACCTTAAAACCCATTGGCCGGAGTTTACATGCTATTTCTGCATCGTGCAGTGCATCCTCATGAGATTCCAAGGTGAAATAAATTTGAGACCGATTGCTATAAAGCAAATGGTCATTTGGAGCTGCCAAAATGAGAAAAAAAAAGCCCTCATTAATGGCCCCCAGCAGAAGCAGGTGATAAGTCCTGTATGAGGATGGATCTTGAGGAAAGAAAAGTTACCCAAGCTCTTTCTATTGGACCCAAATAATTGTCATTTCTACTCCTAATATTGTCCTGACCAACACTCCAGCTTCTCCATGCAAAGCAGTAATGGTGTTCTCTTTTCCAAGCAATTCCTAGGAGCTGTGGCACCCGTGACACATTAGAAAGTTTCACCTAGAGGAAACCCTGGCACTGTTCTGCAGATGCACACTGATAGTGTCCAGCAACCTAGCTTCTGAATGAGCCACCATCCAAAAAGAATGAGGCCAGGGAAGAAGGAAAGAGAGAGAGAGAGAGAGAGAGAGAGAGAGAGAGAGGCAGAGATGACCCCATCTTGACAGCATAAAACAAGTCTGTGTTAGTATTCTAGGTGAGATGACCTGTGGTATTAACAACACCTCCCTTCTTCCTAACAGCCAATGCATATGAAGCTTTCTTGGGTAAAACAGATAGGCATTTACAAGGTCCATCCTCCCATTGATGGCCAAATGAGAAAGTACCTTGACAAGATGTTTAGAAGTCTTACTCTCAGCATCACTGAATTACTAGAGTCTAGGCCTGAACAGGTCTACAATGCACCCATTCTTTAAATAGGAAAAACAAGGTCAATGAGGTGAAGTAACAGGCCATACATCTGGTTAGAATCACTGCTAGTTGATGTTAAAATTTTGAGGTTTGGGTAGAGGAAAGTTCTTTTTCTCAGCATGGGTACTGCATTTAGAATAACAACAGTAGCCATTTCCAAGATAAATATAGTCTGTTAAAGGGGTCCCTTTTCCTCTGAGAACAGTGAAGGTGGTATTGACATTTTTACCCTGACTGTACCAAGAAAGTTAATAGAGGTATAGAAACATCCTCCCAGGAGAATTGGTGGCAGTGATAGAAGAGGAAGGTGGAAAGGGGCTTTCCTGGCTAGCCTTTGGGGAATGAGTGAAAGGAATTCAGCCTTCCTTAGAATTCTATAAGTAAGTGGCCAATACTTATTTCATTCATATGGTTGTGTTCTTTCTCAAGCTCTGGGCTACAGTTTCTGTTGCCAGAAACAGAGTTTGATGTCTGCCTCTTACCCCATCCCACAGGAGTATGCTCTGGAATGACCTGGGTGTCCATTACTTGCTCTTAACTTTAGCATAGACTTTACAGTCTCCTCTGTCACTTTTCTGAAGCACATACCAGCACATTGGCAGCTTACAACCTGCTTTGTTCAGGTGCAGGCGGAGTATTTGTCCTGAGGAAGTGTGTGTCCCTCAGTCTTCATGGCCGGTCAGCCCCGGTTTTGCTCCCTTCTACATTACCTGTTGCTGGCTTGAGCGGGATTCAACATGTGGAGACTCCACCCCTTCCCTCTTCCACCCATTAGAGTTAGCCTAGAGGGCCTTAGGATACCACAGCTTGGTCTGCTTAGCCCCACTGCCTCCACCCCAGCACGCTTCACTGGACAAGGTGCCTTGCCAGCCTGAAGAAGTACTGGCACCAGCCTGTGGTTCCAAGGCTACTTCCTGGGTCAGAGTGGGAGGAGGCAGGAGACACAAACAGGTCCCTGGGAGAACTCTGGTGCTCCAATCAAGCAGACATGTGGGACTGTCCCAGTTGTCCTTGAAGCTACAAAGCCCGCCCTACCACTTCAGGCAACTCTTGGAGAAGGTAGACAAAGGTATGGCCCCTTTGTAGCAGCCCCTTGTTTCCTTGGGGATCCCGAGCAGTTGCCTGGTCCTGGCTCCCTTGGATTAGAGGAGTCAAAGGATTCCATGTCAGGGCACAGGCTGTCTAACTGCAGCGGGTGGAGGGGGGCGGGGCAAGTGCATCTATTTCAGCCAAGGATCCGGTGATAGGAAGCGGTGACAATGAGTCACGGGGTAGCCGGGAGCGAGCCCCCCCGCCCCCCGCACACGCTCGCGGGATGGTTTCCGACTCGAGCGTGGCCCACTTCTGTTACCTCAGTGTTACACAATCCCCGCCTGCCTGCCCACCCGCCCGCATGTAGGAAGGGCCGCCGGCCGGGGCGGCTGAGGTCCTTATGCAACCAGTGCTCTCCTGACCTAATTCCAGGCCGGAACCACCCCACAGGGAGCCACGGCCCCGGAAGGGACAACTCCCAGAGGCGGGAGCCGCAGACTGGGGTGCAGGCGGCCACCTCTGGCTGGTAAAAGCCAGGAGGACCTAGCGCGGGAGTTTGGGGAAATAGTGCCAAGTTTCTCACTTGTCAGGGAAGGTACCGGCAGGTGTAAGAAAGATCTCCAAAGTGTCCAGGAAAGACAGAGAAATAGAGATGGTGACACTGAGCAAGACAGAAATAGTGACAAAGATAAGAAGAAATGAGAAAAAAAAAAAAGAGGAACGGGATGAAACAGAAACTGAGATCAGGAGGCATAAAAGCACAAAAGCAAGCAGGAGATGTAGAAAAGAAGAAAAAAAGAAGTAGAAACAGAGGGACTGGGCACAGCAAAAGAAAGCTAAAGTAGGGAAGTCAAACTCCAAGAACTGTCCCTCCTCGTCCTCCCGGGCTACAGGCAATTCCCTCCGTACTCCCACCCCACCCTCAGCCCCTCGCACACCCAACTCTGCCCAGAGGTCCATCCCCCATCTGTCTCCCAGGTTCGTTTTCCCGCCCCCTCGCGTCGTGACCAAGCCCCCACAGCCCAGCAGCGTGGCGGAGAACTCACCCAGCCGAACTGCCTCGTTGTACTTGAGCAGAGCTGCCTCCACCTGGCGCTCACGATACAGCCGGTTGCCCTCATGCCGGAGTTGTGATGCCCGCGCGGGGCCCGGAAACAACTTGCCTAGAAGGCCGCTGAGTACCACGTTGACTCTCAGTTGCAGTGGTGCCTGCTGCCCAGCCCGCCGCGTCTCGCGTGCCCTCCCACTGGCCACCATGAGAGCTGAGAGCTTGACCCCACACAGCGCACAGCGCCTATCGGCGGCCCGCCCACGTTCCAGGCACAGTTTACAAAAGGTGTGGCCGCACCACAAGGACACGGGGTCCGAGAGAAATCCGTGACACTTCCGGCACTTAAAGCCATCCCATACCTCGGGGGCCACGGCAGCAGCCTCCCCTGCCTTTTCCATGGCCGCCTTGCAGCAGCTTGAAGTGCAGCTCTGGTCAGAGGGAGCTGGCGCCACCATCTCCTTTTGCGGGACGCTCTCCGCCAGGCAGCGCACCAGCTGCTCCAGCTGCTCTGCTACTAGCTGATGCCTCTGGGAGA
Organism: Meriones unguiculatus; assembly: GCF_030254825.1. Taxonomy (NCBI): domain Eukaryota; kingdom Metazoa; phylum Chordata; class Mammalia; order Rodentia; family Muridae; genus Meriones; species Meriones unguiculatus. The sequence continues at coordinate 75,838,936 of NC_083369.1, read as the reverse complement.
GCTGTCTGTACACCTCGAGGGCTTCCCGAAGGCGCCCATTGAATGCCAAGGCATCTGCCTGTGTGAGCAGGACTTTGCACTCTGGCGGCGTCGAGGTCCCGGGAGGAGGATGTGTTTGCTCCAGCTCTTGAGTCAGGGGAGGTTCAGAGCCCTCGGGAGTCGCCTCCCGGTGAGCTGCTAAGTCTCCACCGGCCACTGATGCCTCCCGCTCTTCCGGCTCCGCCAGCTCCGCCAGTTCTAAGTTGTTGCTGCCTAGCTCGGCGGGCAAGCTCAACGTCTGTGCAGTCTGAAATGAATCCATTGAGAGAGGGAACTGCGGAGGTTGTTGGTGTGGGAGAGGCGTCTAGGAACAAGAAACTAGCAGGAAAGAGCACCGGCTGGAAGGGATCTGCGCTGCCATGAATGCTGGATTGCCTTGCGCCCCCCTCTGCCTGGCCTTCCGGAGCTCCATGCCGGCTGCCCCGAGCCGCCTAATAACTGTCTTGTCTCAGCAAAGTGTTATATAAAACGTCACCACGTGACGCCCCACCACGCTGCTCATTGGCCGGTAGCTGGGAAATTGTTACAAAACCAGACAGTTTTGTAACAGCGTTGTGCTTGCTTCTTTTGGCTTAGGGTTTCTTGGCTTCTTTTTTGAGGTTGTTTTTGTTTACTCTTAATTTCCCACTCACGGCTTGGGTTCTTTCTGTCTTGGGCGAGGAACGCAACCTCTTCTTCTACGCTTTCCATCTCTAAACTCTATCCCATCTCACATCCAAAGTAGCCAGCAAACAGGTCCGCTCTGCCAGCGGCTTGCTAGAGTCCCCCGCCCCGGAGAAGCCAGCCTCTATAGATTCCAGGCACAGGATCGGCTGGAATGTCAGGCTTCCCTCCCGGGAGTCTGTAAAGGAAGCTGTTAGCTGAGAGGCACCCCAAGAAGTTCTCACACTTTGTTGCCTAGAAGCCTTAAGTGCCCCCACTGAAGTTCCTGGGTTTCCTGGGGGATTCCCCTCTCCCCCCCACCCCCCTACCCCCCGAAGAGACTTAGGGCAGTTTCCGTAGAGTTCTTTGTTTCCTTCTTAGGAGCAGCCAGTCCTTAGAAGATGAAAGAAGTTGGGCAGCCAATCCTGGGCAGCAAGGGAATGAAGAAAGGATTGCTGACTTGGACCCCAGAGGGGTGCCCTCCAGCCCTCCCTTCCTCTTTTTCTCCCCTAACTCAGGAACTAGTCCTGTAGCAGGCAGCAGGCATCCAGTTGGGGATTCACTGGCCCCAGGACCCAGAGACCAGATGGGCACAACCCTAAGCGCTGAGTTTGCTGAGTTCCATGGGCGCGAGAGAGCAGCAGGCAGAAGATATAGGCTCAAGGCAGAGCGAATCTATAAGAAAGTCAGAGAATTCCATCACAGCCCAGCTGACTTCTAGCAAACACCTTGGGCTAGGTTGGTCACAAATAGTAGTGCCTGGGTTGGGCCAGAGCTGGGGAGTTCGGGACCAGGCACCCCTCAGAAATGTTAGACTGGGTTACAAACCACACAGGGGTTTGCTTATTGCTGGCCCCTGAATTTCAGACAAAAGCTGTGAACAAAATGAACAGACAAGTTTCCAGACACAAAGAGATACCTCACTTCAGGACAGTTGCACTGCTCCAAGAAGGAAGGCCAAGCTCAGGCTTGCTCTCAGTTGCACCCCCCTCCACTGCCTGGACAGTGCTCAATGTAAGATTCCAAGCAGAATGCCACCAAGTTGGCTCCTGCTGTAGCCATTTAGCTGAGAGATCTTGGGCAATATCATCTAAACCTTAGTTTTCACTTCTAAACAAATATCTGGAATAGTTTTAGCTGGGATTAAATCTTGTTTCATAGCTGGAATTGTAGACTCTCTCCCAGCATTGAGGTTCCTTATTTTATTTATTTATTTATTTATTTATTTATTTATTTATTTTGCATTGAGGTTCTTAATCCAGACTTAACCTAACAAACACAAAGAGTCCCAGAGAATAAGTATAGATACTGTGCAGCACACTTCAGAGTCCCCTCTCCCGTCAGACAGGACAGTGAGGGACAGAGAAGAGAAGGGACATAGTTCATAGGCTAGAAAAAGTGCAAGAAATGAAAGTGGGCTCAGGATCCAACCAGGAAGGCTGTTTAGTTTTAGTTTTGTCATAATTTGCTGTCAGACAGAGCCTGGAGAAATCCGTGGGGGTCTTAAAGTTTCCTCCAGCCCTAACCTTGAGAGTTCTTGTTCCTAAAAACCAGATTAGAGGGGTTAACTACCCCTGAAATTCCTTGGCAGGGTTGGGGCATGCTTGGGACTGGAGAGTGAATTCAGCAGCAGCAGCAGCAGCAGCAGCAGCAGCAGCAGCAGCAGCAGCGGATTAGCAGGTGGCTGTCTCCTATCAGAGTCCAGACTGAGCTAGATTTTGAAGCTAGGGGATCCATTAGGAGACTGACCATAACATGGAGGAGATGGAGCTAAGTTAGTAGGGAAGAAGCAGTTTCTGGTAGCTTGCTGTCTGGGACTGGGACACTCCCTTCTCCCTCCCCCATTTACTCTGTTGTCCCAGAAGTTGATATATGCCTACCGTTTCTGTTTCTGGCAGGTATTAAGGAAGGCCAATCTGTAGGACATGAAGATATTCATATGTAAGGGCCATGACACTGGTAACAGTGAAACCTCTTAATTTAAAAGCATTATCCCTTTGATAGCTCTAAAACATTAGCCCAAATTGTCTTTCAAAGGCAGAGATGAGGAAGTGCCTTGATTATCAAACCACTCTGTATAGTAAGTGCCTTTAATTTACCCCTCCTTAACCAAATGTTGATGGGAAAACAAGGATGTCAGGCTATTATTTGCAGAGAGTCACAGTCCTGCATGCATGGAAAAGGGTGCACTCTCCAGGTACCTTCTGGACACCTGCATGTACAGGATGTTGACCATGAACTTGGTTAGGAATGTTTCTGATTATCAGGGTGATATAGGGTGATCAGGTGCAAAAGGCAGTTATGCTTACTTGGTTGCTGACCAGACCAGTCTCCACAGAAAAGCTTTACCACTGTAGTAGACTACACCCAATGAGCAGTCTACCAGATGTTGGGAGAACTACCACAGTGTTTTTCTTTTCTTCTTTAGGTTATACAAACACTAGTTTCATATATGTTTGTAGATCAAAGTGGAGGCCTCCTTACCAAAAATAACCTCTTCCATGCTCTTAATAACTGGGAAATCCCTGGAGTGAGGGGGAGAGGAGGGAGTTGGCAACAGTTTCTTTTCAGATGCATATATCCCCACTGAAAGATCATATCCCATATATTTTGGGAAGATTGCACATGGTCAAAGTGAGTGAGGGAGAGAGCAAGAATTGAAACACGTCTCATTTTTATTGATCACAAGAAGTTTTCCAGTTGGGCTCTGAGGAACTTCTATGGGTCCCAGACGAGAAAGTAAGCATAACTGGAACCTCTAGTTCCTCCTCTCAACCAAGACAGCGTCACACTTATATCATTCATATAGTGAGCTTCTAGATAAAATTTTCATTAAATATCTCTCTTTAAAGTAAAAGTCTAAGTGTCATGGATATTTTCGTGCATCTTCAGACATTTACATTGACTATCGTCTATGTAGTAGCCCTATTCTAGGTATTGGAACTTTTCTTAAACAACCCTTAACTCCCAGGAATTTCTTTTTTTTTTTTTTTTGATAATTTCTTTTTTTTTTTTTGATAGTAGTACATCTGTTCCCACATGTCTGTGCACTGACTCTCTGAGTAAACTAGATGCTCTATTTAGGAAACAACAAAACAACAACAAAAACAAAACAGAACAAAAACAACAAAAACCATAAACAAAACCTGATGTCATGTGTATTTCTTGTCCTCTCCAGAACACGTTACTTGAACAGGTTTTATCAAACATAATAACGAACATTTTAATCCAAACTGGAAACATACACAGGGGCAAGCAGAAATTCAGCTGGAATTGTACCTCTGTACCGGTTCATTCATTAAATGGACAGAGCAGGCATGTAGATAGTGAGTATTTGACATTCCTGGGATGGAAGAGTTCAATCAAAGCCAAGGACATGGGTGAGAAGTAAGCAGCATTTTCCTCTAAACACACACAATGCATAGGAGGTTGGCCAAATCACATACTTTGCTCTCTAGCCAAGTTTCTCATTTCAGAACCTGGGATCAATTTATACTCTCTAAAGATCTTCACACTTTCACATGAGAAAAGGATTGTTCATTGCTACGAAGAATAGCTCAAGCCTAGCACAGGAAGCTTATTTATCAGCCCTGGTTTCATAACTGAGGAAACTAAATGCCAGAGAAAACTAGTAACTTACTTACAGGTCACAATGGGAGTTTAGGACAGAGCCAGAATCAGAAGCCAGGGCTTCTGTGTCTATGAGAGTTTTCCCATGTGATCATTTTGCTTCCAAAGGACACAGAGCATCTGTCCAAATAAGAAATTATGTTAGATTTCCCATCCACAAGGCTCCCATCAGTTCAATCAATGTGCACTGAGTATGTACTGTATGCTAACGAAGCTAGCATCTGTGGAGCAATAATAGAAGGATGGGATATACACACTTACTACTCTCCAGTAGCTCCCTGGGGAAGTGAGAATCAAAGATCCGAAACAGTTTAGGGAGGACAACTGCAGTATGTAAGAAGCACCAAGAGAGGGGAACAGTGCATTCATGGGAATGCTCAAAGACAACAGAAGGCAGCATTTCCCATCTCACAAACAAGGTGCCTGTCAGCTAGGTTACAGGATTTGAACAACTGCTTTCCCTGGGGCAGGAAGTAACATTCCAAGCTGAACTGGTCAAGCCCTATGGTGTCTTTTTGTGGTGCTGGGGATTGAAGTCTGGGTCTTACACATGCTCAGCAGGTGCTCTACCTTTTCACTGGACTCCTAGCCCAAGCATTCATAGTTTTAAAAGCTCTCCAGGTAATTGTCATGTTCCATTTAGTTTAGTGTTCACTTGTGGAAAGAATGGGGCAGATATTTTTTTTTCCATAATTCAACCTCAGTATTCCCAAAGAACCCCACGGATATCAAGAGTCCTTTGCTACATTTGAGTGGAGGGCAATCTGAAGGTCTAGACAATGGTGAGGCCTCCTTGCCAAGCAGGAAACAAAGATCATAAAATATTAAACTGAGGAAGGTTTACTTTATTTAACACAAAGACATTTCAGACCTGTTTCCATTGCCAGTGAATCTATTGTCCAAAGTACAAATACAGGACCAAGGTTGTGGAGCTGGCAGCCACATAAGAAAGCCACTGGTGAGGATTGTTGTTGGGAGCGTACTGTTTTAACTTCACTGTGTGACTCAGCCCAAACCACCTTCCTCTTCTTTTTGTCTGTTCTTCACCTATTAATGATAATGTCCAATGTCACTGTCAGGATTAGCTCCCAGTGATGGAAAAGGTACAGTCCTGGGAGCAGAAGGGATCCACAGCCAAATGCCAATGGTTGTGAATAAAATGTGTGTGTACCTCCTTCAGAATAAGCATCTCCTCTCTGGGACTACACATCTAGTCTAGTCTGGGCTAGACATCTCAGGCTGGATCCTGCCCTAGGACACAGTGGAACAATGACCAATGTGGAAGTTCTAGAGGCCCTGGCAGGGAACATTCTGGACTTGGAAGAGAAGAAATAAAATTCAGATTAAAAGATTGATCAGGAGTGAATTTCCTTACATTGGCAAGACTGAGAAATGGTTAGAAGTAGAGGTTAGCTTTTCTCAATTGTACTCAAATAGATGTTTAAAGTTTTATCCTTTAATCATTTGGAAGGTCATGGATCAATGGTCTAAGTATATTCACATTGTTGAGAAAACATGACCACTATCAACAGGTAGATTTTTTTCCCCCCTCACACAGCATTAAATGCAAACTCCTTATTCCCCATTCCCCACTGCTGGCATCACCACTCTACTCTCTATCTCTACTACTGTATTGGTAGTAGCTCAAATAAGAGGACTTATATGATTTTCTCTTTTTATGGATGAATTATTTCAGTTTAACACTGTGTCTTCTGGTTTTATCTGTATCATGGCATATGTCAGAATGCCCTAACATTAGAAGAATAAATAATAGTCCATTGACTGTCTACACACTTACCTATTCCTCCATCAATGGGCACTTAGGCTGCATCACCTTTGAGCATATAGTATGCTTTTAAACTGAGGCAAAGAAATTTCCCTTTAAGATCCTATGATTAACACTGTAAGGTATATACCTAGAAGCGGAATTGCTGAATCATGTGGTAAGTACTACTATTTTTATAGGAACCACCATAGTGTTTTTCTGCAACAACTAAACCATTTTACATTCCCCACTAGCAATGTACAAGGGCTCTAACTTCTCCACTTTCTTGTCAACACATTTTAAAAATAGATGCCACCTTAATGGGTGTGAAGTATTATCTCATTATAGTTTGAATTAGCGTATTTGATGATCGATGATGTTCAACGTACTTTTATATACTTTTTGGACATTTGCATATCTTCTTTACAGAATATATATTCAAGTTTCTGTATTAATTTTAATATCATGTTAGAAGTATTTCAAACTATTGAGTTCTAGTAGTTATGCAGTCTATCAATAACTCAGCAAATACACAATCTGACTAATATTTTTCTGATTCTGTGAATTGTCATTCCACTATGTTGATGATTTCCTTATATGAAAAGTTTTTTAGGAATAGGATTTTGAACTCATAATACCTAGATCCAAAATCTGCTATGAATCTAGACATGGTGAAATGTGCCTGTAATCATAATCTGGGAGACTAGGCACAAGGAATTGTGCCGTTTTAAAACCAGCCTGGGGTTCAGAGTAAGTTTGAGCTTAGCTGGGCCTCAAGGTTCAGGCTTTGTCTCAACAACAACAACAAAAATCTAGCTATGAGACACAGGGTTAAGATTCTCAATGCCTTTGAACCTACATTTGTGGACTTTTTTTTTAATCTGAAAAATTGGGATGATACTTAGAGGAGAACCTAGTTTATAAAATTAATACGCTGAGTAAATGACAACATCACCTCAAATCTTACCTCAGTCTAGTCTACTTTAAGGTTCCATAACGGGAAGGCCTATTTAGTATCAGCTTTAAGAAGGAACCAGAATTACATTACTAAATGTGATATTAATTACTACTAAAATGTTTTACTATCCAACAATATTGAATAACCAATATTAAGTAACCATCTCTTCTCTCACAGTGGATAGACTATCATACAGTTAAGGAAAGAAAGAAGCACAATATTTGAGGGACATTTCAAATAAAAAGAAGTAGAGAATCTGGCATGGTGATACATCAGAAGGCTAAGTAGGTTGTAAAAGGTCCCTTCTGTCAGATTGAACATGATATTATTCAATGCTCAACACTAATAAGTTTCAGTTTTAAAAACATTTAAACAAGTATCATTCATTCAACAGGCTCTGCCGAGAACATAATCATGTGTAAGACACAGTTCTATAGAACTGAGTGGGAGAAATAAACCAGGAAAAGGGCAGTTTCAATCGGGCTGATGAGTTCTAAGAAGACAGGAGCAAGAAGGGGAGGAAGCACAGAGGAAAAACAGTTCAGATTGGGAAAACACCTCCTGGGAAGATAAATAATGGCACAGAATTCTGCATAGTTCAATAGCTAAAGGAAAGAAAGGGCAAGTTGGAAGGACTGAGTGTTCCAGGTACAGGTAGAAACTAGCACAAAGGCTAGAGGTGAAAGAAGCTGTCTTGGGAAAGAACTATTAGTTTGCTACAACTGCAGTTTAAAATTTAGACAAAGAGTGGTGTGGGAGAACCTAAAAAGTAAAGCACTTGTCAGTCATGAAAAGTCATTTAGATCAGAGTATAGGGTCTCAGTCTTTTCTTTTTCTTTAAAACACAATGGTCTCACTGTGCAGCTCAGGCAGGTCCTTCAACTTGTGGCGATCCTCCAAGAGCCTGCATGAGCTACTACATCCATCTATGGAAGTTGAAATCTTTATCCTGGAAATAACAAAGAGCTAGCCAAGGGACTAGGAAAAAAGAGTGACATGACTATTTTTTGTTTGTTTGTTTTTTCTTTTAGAAAGATCTCACTGGTCCCAATAAAGAAACTAGAATGTAGCCAAGGGGGGAAAAAAGCACAGTATTTGAGAGACATTTCAAATCAAAGGGAGCAGAATTGGGGACTGAATGAAGGGCCTTGGTTGACACTTTGGGAGTTAGAGACTTATCCCAGTTACATTTAGTCTGAGCAGTGGGGTTTGAGGAAGGCTAAGTGGCTTGTACAAGGTCCCTTCTGTCAGATAGGACTCCAGCATTCCATGCTGACGTCTCTTACTCACATCATGAGATGACGCTGGTAGTTTCTAAATCTGCATGTGTAAATAACTTTTAACCCCCCCCCCAAGCCCCATTTACCTAGTGGCTAATGTGAAACAATGCCAATTTAGAAGGGATTTATTGAAGCTTTTTGTTGTCTATCAATGTGCTATGGCTTTGAATCCTTAACCTTCAGATCATTTTTTGACCTTCCATCCAAATGAGTGTTAAGTGAGTAGGAAGCCTGCAAATGAACATTCCCATCGGAGGGAGGCTCAGATCAACAAGATGGAAAAGGCAAGAAAGAAGGAAATAATGTCATCTGCAGGAAGATAGATGCAACTGGAAATAACAGTATTAAGTGAAATCAGACACAAACATCACGTTTTCACGAATTTGTATGCAATTACACATGTATAATATATAACCTGAGAATAGAAATGAGAGTTCCCAAAGGGAAATGAATAGGAATAATAGGAGGAAGAGGGAAAAGAGAAAGGGGAGAGGACAATATCGTCAAAGTACTTGATATATAAAAAAGTCTTTATGAAATCCATCACTATGTACAATAAATAGATGCCAACACAAAAGATCACTTGGTTGTAGTCAAAAGGCCAAGAAGTGATAATGAAAGTTTTATATTAAAAAGTCAGCATCAGCCACAAATAGCTGTCAGACACAGTTAGTCACATTTGTCTCGTAGATTCCTATCTGAAAACCAAGGGAGAATAGACAAAAACACACTCAAATTCAATAACTTCATGAATGTCTCTTTAAAATAATTGTGCTTTCAAACTGAGTAAACACTTGCTTATCAGTCTGCTCAGCAAATGGGTTTCCTGCTCTAATGCCCTTGGAGTTGATAGGGATTTTCTTCAAAACTCTACTGTTTACTCATCTGGGGATATGTCCCCGTCCTGGAATTGCTGAGCATGGTATTATCAAACCCAAACTGTCAACCAAGATACATAGGTATGTTTCTATCTGGGACACTTGTATTAAGATTTTATTTTGGTAAGGATGAAAAATTCACTGAGAGAAGAAAAATGAACAAGGAGGCAAAGTTTCCACTTACAGAACATCCACCTAATGTACCTACCCTGAGGCATCAAGATGATGGAATGTTGTCTGAGTGAATGGCAAGGCACTGCCCAAGCAGAGGGTGATGATGGAAGCATTATTCTTTCATAGCTAGGAAAGTCTGTGAGTGAAAAGGAAATATGGGGGATACAAACTCACACAGAGCTACAAACTGCTGGGGTAACAATTTCCACTCAACAGGAAAGACAGAGCAGTTGAATGCAACTACATTCCCAGCAGTTGAGATGTATAGGTCACAGAGTCTGTGAAGGAGGTGTCCTTGGAATATGAGAGTCAAGGTTGAGTCTTGTAAGAGGCCAGCGTTTCTTATGGTCTGCTGCCCTTACAAGGCTTGCATGAGCAGCAAGAATGGTTGTGTTTGAGAACCCTGGGCTCTTTTACTCCCCTTCTATGGAAAAGGAAACGCTGTACACATGTTTCTCTTTGAGGAGCACCTCCAGTGCCCTTTCGCTGCAGCATGGTAACTGGAAAGTCAGCAAAAGGTCAAGTGACTTCCTGCCATGTGTGTGAAGTGGAGGCAGTATTGCAAAACAAGCATTCTTTCAGCCTTCCAGGGCAATCATACCTAACCATGAGGGCAAAAGCATTCATCTCATTTGACACCCCTGAAATCATTTAAAGAAATAAATGGTGTAGGAGGCCTGTGTGCACAGTTAGGCCCTGTGCAGGTGGAAGAGAAAGAACACTAAGAGTAATAGAGATTTATTCAAGGCACATTTTTTCAAATACTCATCCTGTGCAGAGTACCATGACAGGTACCACAGGTGATGAAATCTTGAAGAAGTCTTAGACAGACACCACAAAGGGCTGTGTTTTTCCAGAAAAGCTAAACGTTGACCTAAGTACATCTTTCTTAATTCAGCACGGAGGAGTGAGCACAAACAAAAAAGAAGTCTGCCAAACATGGTCCGTTTTCAGCCATGTTACAAAAGAGGGGCTTCAAAGGATCTTCCAGGGGTGCTCACTGTCTTTCTTGACACTGTATAGAAAGTTCACTGTGTTGTATGCTCTGGGGTCTCTTCCCTGCTCCAGTCTGGCCTGAATTAGGTCTACATTTGGCTACTTCTGTAAGTAGCACAGGGAAAGGGATGTGAAAGAACACCATTCTCTAAGGAAATTTGTTATATGCATGTAACCTGTCCTCTCACTGAGACTGTGAATTAAAGCAAGATGTAAGTCTTAGGGACCAGTGAGTTCTCAGCAAAATTCCAGTAATACAGGAAGTGTCCAAAACATGTTCACTGTATGATTGAATTACAAGTGTCTGAAATGTCTGTCCATTGCTTTAAGTGGACAAGGATGCCCTCTCTCTCCATACCTACTCAGTGTAGTAACTGAAGACCAAAGGAATACAAACAAGAAAGAAAGAAGTTAAAGAATCTTTACTTGAAGAGTATATGATTGTACACATGAAAGATCCTAAAGATTCCACCAGAAAAATTCCCACCGATGGTAAACACCTTCAGCAAAGTAGCAGGAAATAAAATTAATACAAAAAAATTAGTAGCCTTCCTTTATACAAATGACAAATGGATTGAGAATTCGGAGGACTAATTCTATCCACAATAGCTTCAAAAATATCTCAGAATAAATCTAACAAAGGAAATGAAAGACTTGCATAATGAAAAATTTAAGGTACCAAAAAAGGAAATTGAAGAATATGGAAATACCTGCCATATTCATGGATTGGTAGGACAAATATTGTGAAATTGGCTAGTCTACCAAAAGCAATCTACATACTCATCTCCACAAAAATTCCAGCACAAAATTTTCACAGAAACTGAAATATAACTGTAAGTTTCATTTGGAAACACAGAAGATTTGGAATATCTAAATAAAAAAAAATTAAAAAATAACCTGATACAATTCCAGATTTCAAGTTATACTAGAGAGCTACAGTAATAAAAACAGCATGTTATTGACATAAAAACAGACTCATTGATCAGTGGAATGAAAAGGAATATGCTTAAGCTCATTGGTGCAGAAAAGGACTTTCTGAACAGGTCCCCAATAGTGTAAGCATTAACACCAACAATAAATAAATAAATAAATAAGATCCCATGAAATATAAATGTTTCTATACAGCAAAGGATACCAAAATTTGAGTGAAGAGGCAGCCTATGGAATGGGAAAGAAATCCTGATTAGCCACACATCTTACAGAGCATTACTACTTAGAATATACAAAGAGCCAAGATAACTAAACATCAAGAAAAAAAAGTTAAAAAATATAATCAGTTTTCAAGAAACCAAATACAAGTAGCTGAGAAATAGTTGTTGTCTTTTTAAAAAATGTTCAACATCTCTGGCAATCAGGGAAATGCAAATTAAAACTACTCTGAGATTTCGTCTTACCCCAGTCAGAATGGCTGAGATCCAAAAAGCAAATGACAACAAATGCTGGCATGGATGTGGGGAAAGAGGAACACTTACTCACTGCTGGTGGGAGTGCAAACTGGTGCAGCCACTATGAAAATCAGTGTGGAGGTTCCTCAGAAGACTAGAAATAGACCTACCACATTATCCAGCTCTATCACTCTTGGGCACATACCCAAAGGACTCTGTTATCTACTATAGAGATACTTGCATCCCCAATATAATGCTCATCTCCTTTCTGTCTCTATAGATTTCCCACTTGTGGAAATTTTAAATAACTAGAATAATATAGTACATGGTCTTCATACTCAATGTAATGTTTTCAAGGTTGATTCATGTTATTTTATTCCTAGTTTTTAGTCATATAATATTCCATTCTAAGCATTTAGCACAATTTGTTTATGTATTCATAGCTGATGGATATTTGAAATATTTCTACTACTTTTTGGTTATTATTATTAGCTTTGAACCTAAGGCCCCAATGCATGGTAGGCATGAAGACTACTACTTATTTATATTTCCATGCACACCCTGCTTTATAAAGTTTTAGACAAAGTTTTGTTAAGTGATCCAGACTGGCTTTAAAATTACTCTGTATCCCAGGATGACTATGAACTTCAATCCTTCTGCCTTGGCTTCTGAAATAGCTGCAAGCATGAGCCTGAGCCACCAGATCAGGATGATACCAAGTCTCTTCACATATTCACTGTCTATTTGAATAACTATCTTCCCTAGGGAATGTCTAATCAAATACTTGGACAATTTTACATGCTTATTAATTTTGAATCATTAGTTATCTTTATATAGCTTGCATTCCCTTATACTAATGATAAGTTGACATTTTTCCCCATTCTATGAGTTGTGAGTCCATTTTCAGCATGGTATTATTTCAAGAAGGAGCTCAAGGCAAGAATCTGAAGGCAGAAACTGAAACAAAGCCCATGGAGAGATGCTGCTTAATGGTTTGCTTTCCATGGATTTCTCAGCCTGGTTTCTTATGAATCCAGGATCACCTCTTCCCAGGGGAGGAACAACCCTGGTAGTAGGCTTTTGTCTCCCCCATTAATTACTAATAAGGTGGTAATAACGCACAGGCTTACCTACAGGCCAACCTTACAAAGGCAGTTCTTCAATTTTAGCTCCCTCTTTGCAGATAACTCTAGCTTGTGTAAAGTTGACAAAAACTAGCCAACACATTTTATATGTGGTATGAGACATAGTTCAACTCCCTCTTTTTTAATGCATGGCTATACATTTTTGAGACTTATTTGTTCTTTCCTCAGTGAATGGTCTTGATACCCTGATCAAGAATTCCTCGTAAATATGTGGACTCTTAATTCTATTGTATTGAGTTATATAGATATCTTTATGCCCTTATCACACCACTTTTGATTAGTATTGCTTTGTAGTAAAAATCAAGGAGGGAAATCAAGAAGTGATAATTCTCATTTATTTTTTCTAGAAACAGAGTTTGGTATCATTAAAGTCAGAAAGAAAGGTGAAAGGTGCTTAGCAAGAGTGTGGGTATGGGCTCCAAAAAAAAAAAAAGAAAGCTGTACTTCAAGTATGCTAGTGGTGATTACATATAGAATTCTGAAAATGATTTCAAATTTCATTGCTCAAGAGAGTTTTTAAAAGAGGGTTTATTTTTATCTTTTTTCTGAGTTTCAAATGCTTTTATTCAGATTATTTCTTTCAATTTTTTCACAATTTTGAAAATTTATTCATTTTATATCCTGATTGTAGCCCCTTCCTTCAACTCCTCCTGGTACCACCCTCCCTTTCTCTTTCTCCATATGTCCTTACCCCTAGTCCACTGATAGGGGGAGTGCTCCTTCTCTGCCATCTGCCCATAGCTTATGAAGTCTCACCAGGACTGCATGGATTCTCTTTTTCTGTGGCCTGGCAAGGCCGCATCTCTAGGGGCAAGTGATCAAAAAGTAGGCAACCAAGTTCATGACAGAGGCAGCCCCTGCTCCTCTTACTTGGGACCCACATGGAGACTGAGCTGCAAATCAGCTACATCTGATCAGTGGGGTCTAGGTCCTCTCCATGAATGGTCCTTGGTTAGTATATCAGTCTCTGCAGGCTCCCATGGGCCCACATTTTTTGGCTTTGTTGGATATCAAATGTCAGAGAAAAACTTAAGGAAATGCATAGCATTCCTTAGTCATCAGGAAAATGCAAATCAAAATAACTCTGAGATTCCATCTTACACCTATCAGAATAGCTAAGATCAAATACTCAAATGATGGGGCTGGAGAGATGACTCAGAGGTTAAGAGCACTGGATGTTCTTCCAAAGGCTTTGAGTTCAATTCCCAGCAAACACATGGTGACTCATAGCCATCTATAACGAGATATGGGTCCCTCTTCTGTCCTGTAGGCACACATGTAGGTAGAGTACTGTATAAATAATAAAATAAATAAACCTAAAACCTCAAGTGAGAACACATGTTGGAGAGGATGTGAAGAAAGGAGAACCTTCTTCCATTGCTGGTAGGAGTGCAAACTTGTACAATCACTTTGGAAACCAATCTGGTGCTTTCTCAGAAAATTGAGAATAGCATTACCTCAAGATCCAGCTATACCACTCCTGGGCATATACCGAAAAGATACCCCACAATTCAATATGGACATTTGCTCCACTATGTTCCAGAATCTAGAAACAACATAGATGTCCCTCAATGGACGAATGGATACAGAAATTGTGGCACATTTACACAATGGAATACTACTCAGCTATTAAAAACAAGGAAATCACGAAATTTGCAGGCAAATGGGTGGAACTAGAAAAGATCATCCTGAGTGAGGTATCCCAGAAACAGAAAGACACACATGGTATATACTCACTTATAAACTGATATTAGCTATATAATATAGAATAACCATACTAAAATCTACAGACCTAAAGAAGTTAAACAAGGAGGGCCCTAAGGAAGATGTTTAAATCTCATTCAGATTGGCAAATAGGATAGACACCAGAAGCAATGGGAGAGAAATAACAGGACAGGAGCCTACCATAGAGATCCACTGAAAGGCTCTACCCAAGAGGGTAATGAAGCAGATGCTGAAACTCAGCAAAACTTTGAGCAGAATGCAGGGAGTCTTATGGAAGAAGAGGGAATTGAAGGATGGGGAGAGGACAGGAGTTCCACAAGGAGCTCAAGAGATATTTTTTAAAATCAGTCAAAATCTTTTTAAAAAAGATTTTAATTATTTATTTCTTTTATGTATGTGTGCTCTATCTGCATGCCAGAAGAGGGCATCAGTATAAATGGTTGTGAGCCACCTTATGGTTGCTGGGAATTGAACTGACGACCTCTGGAAGAGCAAACAGTGTTCTTGACCTAGTCAAAATTCTTATTATCATGTTAATTATGCATAATTAAATTATGGATTTCATTATGGCATTGTCACAAATGGGTATAGTATTTTTGGTTAAATTCACTATTACCTTCTTTTGTCCCTTTCCCAAACCCACTAAAGCCCTTCCTCTTCACAACCATTCCTCTGCCCTAATTTCATGTCTTTTTCTTTTTTTTTTTTTTTTTTTTTTATTTTGGTGACTCATTGAGTTTGGTTAGATATACTCCCATGAATGTGGGGAACTCATCAGTGGCAACAGCACTGAAGAAAATGCTTCTTTCTCTTCCAGTGGCCATTAATGCCCACAGCTCCTCAGGGAAAAGCAGGTCTTGTGAGCCCCTCCCTCAACCATGATGACACACTGAGAGGGTCCTCATCTTGTGCATGTAGTCACAGCTACTGCAAGTTCACAAATGTATCTGATGGAGATGCTATGCCCAGATGGCAGCCTTCCACAACATTCTTCACCTTACTTTCTTGCTTACAGTCTTTCCATCCCCTTATCCGAAATGTTCCTTGAGCCTTGTAGTGGATACACATCCTGTTTAGGGTTGAGCATTCACTAGTCACTTGATCAATTGTGAATGACTGCAGTAACTGACCCTCACGGGTGTGTGTGTAGGGGGGGCGCGAATCTTCTTTTACCAAAAGTGACAGCAGCACTAATCTATGCACGTAAACGTATTTAGAAAGCAGTTTGACAGGTACAATACAATTAATGAAACAACAGTAGCCATTTCCCCATTAGGACTTAAGACCTCTTCAGCCACAGGCTTTCTTTAAAAAGGTTTGAAGTATTAATCATGAGGAGTGGATCTCAAATCCATAGAAAGTAACACATCTTGCTTGGCAGGTCAGTGTTATAACATAGGATCCACAGTTGTTTGAGACTGGTGCTGTCTTTTTTACCCTAGAAGCTATCTAACTGCTGATGTGGTCTTTAGCAAAAAAGTCTTACCAACAAGTGCTGCTGGGCAACTCACAGCAGTGGCAACAGCCTATATGGATTTGTGGAGCTTATGAGATTCCTTGATCAGCAACTCACAGGAAAAGAGCTAATCTCCAGCACTGTGATTTTCATTTAATAACCTATTACTCCTGGGTCAGTTTGTTTGTTTGTTTGTTTATTGTTAATTATAGTTTATTCAGTTTGTTTCCCAGCTATAGCCCCCCCCCATCTCTTCCCAATCTCACCTACCATTCCTCATCTCCTCCCATGCCCCTCCCCAAGTCCATTGATAGGGGAGGACTTCCCCTCTTCCCTCTGGCCTTAGCCTATCAGGTTTCACCAGGATTGGCAGCATTTCTTCTTCTGTGGCCTGGTAAGGCTGCTCTCCACTCAGGGGGAGGTGATCAAAGAGCCAGCCACTGAGTTCATGTCAGAGACAGTCCCTGTTCCCCTTACTAGGGTACCCACTTGGAGAGTAAGCTGCCATGGGCTACATATGCACAGAGGTCCTAGGGGTTCTAGGTTATATCCATGCATGGTTCTTGGTTGGATTATCAGTCTCAGAAAAGATCCTGTGGCCAGATTTCTTAGTTCTGTTTTTTCTTTGTGGCTCTCCTGCCCCCTCCAGGTCTCTTTATATCACCCATCTTTCATAAGATTCCCTGCACTCTGCCCAAAGTTTGGCTATGAGTCTCAGCATTTGCTTTAATACTGGGTACATTTTTTTTTCAGACAAAATGCATCTGTTTAAGCTCTTCTTGATTTATTTTGTAATTGACTTACAAGGTAGCAGATTTATTTATGACTTTTTCATAATCCTTAGTTTTGGGTGTAGCCTTCTCTCCACCATTTCCCTACTCTCCATAGCCAGTTAAACCTTTCTATCCCTAGTATTCCCCCTTACCACTTTCATATCATGTGTGTTCTACTGCCTTTTCTAGACTGTCTCTTTCCCCGCTCCTCCTCTCATGTCCCCTTTCCAATTTATTGGCCTCTACATGTACTCATAGCTAGAATCCATGTATGAAAGAGAACATGTGGTATTTGGCTAAGCGTGAGTTGCCAATGCAAAATATTTTCAAGTGCCATGCATTTTCCTGCAAACTTCTTAATTTCCATTTCTCTTTACAGCTGAATAAATTTCTATTGTATATATTTATCACATTTTCATGCTTCATTTGTGGGCTGATACTAGTTCCTAACTACTGTGAACAGAGCAGTATGAAACATGGATATACAAGTATCCCAATGACAGGCTGCAGAATCGTTTAAATATTTGCCTGAGAGTGGTAATCTGGGTCATATGGTATTTCCATTAATAGATTTTTTTTAAGGAACTTGAATACTTATTTCCATAGTGGAACTTGCGTACATATTTTACTCTTGCCAACAATGAATAAGTATTCTCATACCCTTGCCAGTATGGTTTGTAATTTGTTTCTTGATGATGGCCATTCTAACCAAGGTTACACAAAATTTCAAAGTAATTTTAGTAGTCTTAATCTTAATTTTCTTGACGGCAAACAATGTTGAATACTTGAAAAATACTTGTTGGTCATTTCTTTTTAACGATTTTATTTATTTATTTTATGCTTATCAGTGCTCTATCTGCATGTGCACCTGCAGGCCAGAAGAGAGCAGTAGAGAGTATAGATGGCTGTGAGCCACCACGTGGGTGCTGGGAATTGAACTAGGGACCTCTGGAAGAGCAGACAGTGCTCATAATCGTTGAGCCATCTCTCCAGCTCCTTGTTGGCCATTTCTATTACTTCCTTTGAGAACTCATTCGGTTCCTTAGCTCTTTTTCACATGTATGCCCGTGTCGGTCTCTGGTGACCATGAAGCTACTGGAGCTATAAACATTTGTGAATCACCGTGTGAGTACTGGGAATCTAACACAGATCCTCTACAAGAACAACAAGCTATCTTGCGATCCCTTGGATTTAATCCACGTATAAAGCCAGTGATAAGATAGAGCTTTGTTCTTGTACACAGTTAGCTATCGCTTTATGGATATTCTAGTCTGTTCTCATAATCCTCATGTCCATTTTTATACCATGCTGTTTTTGTTGCTATAGCTCTGTCAAATAACTTGAAATGAAGTATTATAATAACTCCAGTCTTTCTTCCCTCACGGCTGCTTTATACATCTGAAATTGGTTGTGCTTTCCTTGGCATTTACTTTTTTTTTTTATTTCAGTCCCCAGATTCTGCCAGGACCACAGAAACTTGCAAAAAAAAAAAAAAAAAAAAAAAAAAACAACAAAACAAAACAAAAAAACAGCACTTATATGAAGCCAGACATATGACCTCAGGTTCCTTAGTTCCACTTGAGACCTATACAAACTCAAATAAGCCATAGCACCTGTCACAGACACACACACACACACACACACACACACACACACACAGAGAGAGAGAGAGAGAGAGAGAGAGAGAGAACAACCACCACCATCACCAAAAAAACTTCAAAACCTGTCACCATAGATCCTTACCCATCCCCATTTTTTTTGTGTAAACCCAGACTGACCCTGACAACTGCCTGTGGTCATAGAGGGGTGACCCAGGATCCTTCCTGTTCTCAGTTCCCACTGTGACCCACACGAACTCTCATTAGCCCCTGCAATAAGCTGATGTTAAACATATATTACCCCAGGGGTCCTTCCTTTCCCTGGGCTCCTGCTGAGATCCTCAAGGTTCTTGTATATGATCACATACCCACATTCCAAACCCATACTAGTCTCCAGGCTTCTGTCATAACAGTCAGGAACTTAGCCAGCCAAGATTTTTACCTTTTTCCAGGTTGCAACCATAATCTGTTTACCTTCTGGATGCAAGTTAGCTAAGGATGCCAGAATCACCTCAGCTTTCTCACCCACAATCAGCACTAACCTTCCTCACAACTGAATCCCAAGCATCACCAACAGATTCCAAACTGTGTAAGCCTTGGGAACACCAGGAGGGCAAAATACCTACTTAGTGCAGGGGCTAAAAACGTATACCCAAGCAAACAGCAATAAATATAATTCTAGATGTGGATGTACCAATGCAAAATAAACTACAAAGAAATATGCCTTCCTACAAATTTGCCAATCCCTTAGTAAAAGTCCCTAAAGACAGTCATTTAGAAGACAAAGAATTCAAAAGAAAACTTATAAATATGTTCCGGGAATTAAAAGTGGACAGAAAAAAACTGCCGAATAAACTTAATCAAGATAGGAATAAGCTACTGAATGAATTAGAATTAATATAAACAAGCAGCTGAATGAATGAGGAAATCAAAACAGGATACAAAAATAGAATCTACAAAGAGACAGAAATACTAAAAAAACAAAACAAGCTAAAGTGAAACTAGACAGAAAAACTTCAATACATAGTGGAAAGCCTCACCAATGGAATGTATCACGTAGAGGACAGGATATCAGATCTTGCAGAAAGGTGAGAAATTGGATTATTCAATAAAGGAAAATTGTTTTAACTTAAAAAAATGCATGAACTGAACATATGAGATTTTTGAGACACTTATGAGAAAACAAAAACCTCTAGATCATCGGAAAGGGGTAAGTCAAACTCTCTCCATTTGAAATAACAAGATTCTGTACATAGAAGATTCTGAAGTCTCTACCAGAAAACACTTAGAGATGATGGACATTCTCAGCAAAATGAAAGGACACAAAATTAAGCCACAGTAACCAGTAGCCTTCCAATATACCCCTCCCCTCAGGGGGAGCCAGCCTCTGCCCAAAGATTGGTTATGAGTCTCAGCATCTGCTTTGATACACTGTTGGGTAGAGTCTTTCAGAGACCCTCTGTGGTATGCTCCTGTCCTGTTCCCTGTTTTCTCCCTCTTCTGGTTGTCTACCCATTTGCCTTTCTGAATGAGGATTGAGCATCTCACCCAGGGTCCTCCTTATTGCTTAGCTTCTTTAGGTGTACAGATTTTAGTATGTTTACCCTATATTATATGTCTAGTATGAAAGAAGTGAAAGAACTTTACAATGTACATTTTAAAACACTGGAAAAAAAGGAGAAGACACTAGGAGATGGAAAGAGCTCTTGTAATCATGGATCAGAAGAATCAATATTGTAAAAATGGCCACCCTTCCAAAAGTCATCTGTGAATGCCTTTTGGAAGCCAGGATTCAATTAAATTCCAGTATTATTTTTCCAGTAACATTTTTTTTTTTACAGAAATTAAAAAAACATCTTAAAGTTTATACAGAATCACAAAACCCCAGGTACTATAACTCAGGGGAAACAACAACAACAAAATAATACTGGTGAAATGTCAATATCTGATTTCAAGATTTATTAGAGATCCAGAGTAATAAAAGTCATGGTAATAAAAGCATTAAAAGTCTTCAAAAAAGCAGACATACAAATCAACAGAATAAACTGTGAGACTCAGATATAAGTTATACAACCATTCAACTTTTATCAAAAATGCCATATACTATTTCTAACTCCCCAGCTTGCTGTGGAGATCTAATCTCTGCCTTCTAAATGGTGAATTACAAGCAGATCACCATGTCCAGGAAGCATTTACATATGTTCTAGGGATCTAAACTTTGATTGTCACACTAGCATAGCAAGTGTTTTTATCCTCTGAGCCATCTCCTTAGGCACTGAACCATATACTGTTAAATGACCAATTGATCACTCCCTTAGTTACTGTTCTATTGCTTAAACCTCTAGGCCTACCCCTAGTAACATAATTCCTAAAGAGTTCCACTAACTGGGAACTGAGTATTAAAAATATGAGCCTATGAGGACCAATTCTCATTAAAACCACCACAAAGTCTGAAGTTACAGTGTTGCTAGAAATGAAAATGAAAGCACAATATATCAGAACTGCTGAGATGGAGCCAAGGCTGTTCTAAGAGTTAACATATGAGTGCCTATATGCAAGAATACCACGGAGACCTTGAATAATCTAATCGTGTCCTTCAAGGTCTTGGAAAAGCAAAAAAAAGCTAAACTACCTCCCAAGGGAGGAGCAGTACTGTTAGGCCACAGTGGAGGACTTTGCAGCCAGTCCTGAAAATACCTGACAAAAGGGAGTCATATGAAAGGGGAGGAGGTCCTCCCCTATTAGTGGACTTGGAAAGGGGCAAGGAGGAGATGAGGGAGGGAGGGTGGGACTGGGGAGGGAATGAGGGATACAACTGGGATACAGAATTAACAAAATGTAACTAATGAGAAAAATAAAATTATGGAAAAAAAAAAGCCAAACTAAAGAGTAATAGGTAGAGAGAAATAGCAAAAGTTTAGACAGGAATTGATAAAATAGAGATAAAAAGGTTCTTACAGAGCCTGTTATTAAGAGTACCAGCCCAGAGGTTGTAGAGAAAGGGGAACCCTCCTCCACTGATGGTGGGAATGTAAACTTGTACAACCACTTTGGAAAGCAATCTGGCACTTTCTCAGACAACTAGGAATCATGCTTCCTCAAGATCCAGCTATACCACTCCTAGGCATATATCCAAAAGGGGCTCAAGTACACAATAAGGACATTTGCTCAACCATGTTTGTAGCAGCTTTATTTGTAATAGACAGAAGCTGGAAACAATCCAGATGCCCCTCAACTGAAGAATGGATACAGAAATTGTGGTACATCTACACAATGGAATACTACTCAGCAATTAAACACAAGGAAATCATGAAATTTGCAGGTAAATGGTGGGATCTGGAAAGGATCATCCTGAGTGAGCTATCCCAGAAGCAGAAAGACACAAATGGTATATACTCACTCATATAGACATATAATATAGGATAAACCTACTAAAATCTGTACACCTAAAGAAACTATTCAAGAGGGAGGACTCTTGCTAAAATGCTCAATCCCTATCTAGAAAAGCAAAAAAGATGGACATCAGAAGAAGGAGAAAAGAGGGAACAAGTCAGGAGCCTGACACAGAGGACCTCTGAAAGGCTCTGCCCTGCAGACTATCAATTCAGATGCTAAGACTTATGGGCAACCTTTGGGCAGAGTGTAGGGAATCTTATGAAAGAAGTGGGAAACAGTAAGATATGGAGAAGACAGGAACTCCACAAGGAGAGCAACAGAACCAAAAAAAAAAATCTGAGCACAGGGGTCTTTCCTGAGACTGATACTCCAACCAAAGACCATGCATGAAGATAACCTAAGATCCCTGCACAGATGTAGCCCATGGAAGTTCAGTATCCAAGTGGGTTCCATTGTAATAGGAACAGGGACTGCCTCTGACATGAACTGATTGCCCTGCTCTTTAATTACCTCCCCCTGAGGATGGAGCAGCCTTACCAGGCCACAGAGGAAGACAATGCAGCCACTCCTGATGAGACCTAAGTGACTAGGATCGGAAGGAAGGAAAAGAAGACCTCCCCTATTAGTGGACTTGGGGAGGGGCATGCATGCAGAGGGTGGAGGAAGGGAGGGATTGGGACGGGAGGAGGGATGGAACCACAGGGGGGATACAAAGTGAATAAAGTGTAATTAATAAAGAAAAATAAAAGAGTACCAACCCTACCTGGGTGATGGTGTTGGCAGAAGTGCCCACACACACCTTTAACACTAGCACTTGGGAGGCAGAGGCAGAGGCAGACAGATCTCTGTGAGTTTAAGGCCAGCCTGGTCTAAAGAGAAAGAGTTCCAGGACTTAACACCCTGTCTTGAAAAACAGAAACAACAACAACAACAACAAAAATACCAGGCCAGAAGACTTTGTAAAGGCTATATTATTGGTATAATTTTATCCTTCCTTCCCCTTGGGGTGAGATGTTAGGGCTTAGTGAGTTAAGGATGGAGTTTGTCTTAACCCATTTGGCCTACTGGTCAATGATGATGTTAGGCACTGTGTAACACCATCATTTAAGGACTGTCAAACTGCTGCTCATGCAATATTAATGGAGAACTTATGAGGCCTAAAAACAAATGTCCACCAAGAAATCATATTTAAGTACTTGGTAACACAGCGGCTTGTTATTCCTCCTGCTATTAAAACATCATCTTATCCAGCATGCAAACGATTACCAGAAAACTTATCATGAGGGAGACTGATGGAAATGCCAGATCCAGCTATGAAAACAGAGGATATACAGTTCTTTCAGCACCAGCAGGCAGGTGAGAGAAAAATTAAAGGCTAAAAATGTTGGGTTTTGTCACCTAAGAGCATTCTGTCACTGGTTCTTTGACCTTCACAATTTTCAGAATCTGAGACACAGCTGAAGATGAATTGAAGCCATAGCAGTTTTGGCATGATGTGAAACTTAGGTTTTTGTTGCAGCACCTCAGAATGACCACAAAACAGAAATTGTGAGCTTTCACTTGCTGTCATTAGTAGCTTTTTCCCAGCCTAGATTCACATGCGCTATTTCACACCACAGATTAGCTACAGCTTGAGCTGCAACAACAGTCCATGGAGGAAACACTTCCTTGAGCATATTGAACTAATTTTCTAACTTAGCCATTGTCCTCTTGCTGAATATACTTAGAAAATGAAATTTAGCAACATGAGAATTGTTGGAGAAAGCTCCATAGCTCCTGGCACATCACAGAATGTAGCTTTGAACAGGATGATCTGGGGACCTTTTATGTGTGGGTAACAATGAAGTAAGGAAGGCAGATACTGGATAATGGGACTGGAGACCAGATTTCATATAGTGGGGATAAGACATTGTTAACAAAAGGGGACTGAGTTTGCCTATCCTCTAAAGCACTGAACACTTTATGTCGGCCTAAAATGCCACTGCAGAAATATTACATTAGCAATTTCTGGCTGATTTTACCTGGGAAGACTGACATATTTTAGTTGATATACCTTATGTACTAAAGATTTGCCTATTTTTTCCTGAATTATCTCAACAAACACCCCCCCCCCCCTTTTAGCTGCAATTAACCAAGTACCTTAGAAACCAGGTAATATTTTCCATTTCACTTAATGAATATTCATTTAGTAATAACTGGAGTTAGACAAGCTGTACCACTGTGCTGGGATATTTTATATTAATAGCTGTACTTTCCATGAGGCAAAAGACTGACAGTGTTCAGGATTTGCTTGATATTTTACTAATGTATCTCAATGCAACATTGTTTTAATATTAAAAATTATGGATGTTTAATGTAAACTTTAAAGTCTAAAAATAACATTCCAAAGTGAAAAGTGTAACAACTTATATTGAGGAACACAAAAGGTACCACCTCTTGGGGAACATTCATTTTTTTAAAGTTATGTGCTCTAGTCCAAGAAAATATATCATAATCAGTAATATATTTTAACTATTTTTGAGCAATAACAAATGTGCACAAAATACATCTTAGGCTTTGGCTAACAGGTTTTTTTTATAATTTTTTTATATTAATCAAAGGTAATTTACTTTGTATCCCAGCCATAGGCCCTTCCCTCATTCCCTTCCAATTCCACCCCCCCTCCCTCATCTCCTCCCTGCCCCTTTCCAAGTCCACTGATAGGGGAGGTCCTCCTCCCCTTTCATCTTTCCCTAGCTTATCAGGTATCTTCAGGACTGACTGCAATGTCCTCCTCTGTGGCCTAGCAAGGCTGCTTCTCCTTCGGCGGGGGGAGGTCAAAGAGCCAGCCATTGAGTTCATGTCAGAAATAGTCCTTGTTGCCCTTACTAGGAAACCCACTTAGATACTGAGTTTCCATGGGCTATATATGAGCAGGGATTCTGGGTTATATCCCTACATGGTCCTTGGTTGGAGAAACAGTCTCATAGAAGACCCCTGGGCCCAGATATATTTGGTCCTTGTAGTGTTCCATCCTCTCCAGGTCATACTAACTCTCCCTTTCTTTCATATGATTCCATGCACTCTGCCAAACGTTTGGTTATCAGTCTCAGCATCTGCTCTGATATACTGCAAGGTAGACTCTTTCAGAGGCCCTCTGTGGTAGGCTCCTGTCTTGTTACTAGTTTTCTCCTACTTCCATTGTCCATCCCATTTGTCTTTCTAAGTCAGGATTGATTTTTTTACTCCAGGTCCTCTTTCTTGTTTATCTTCTTTAGCTGTACAGATGTTTATCTTACCTTATAAGTCTAGTACCCGCTTATAAGTGAGCATATACCGTGTGTGTCTTTATGATTCTGGGATGATCTTTTCTAGAACCCACCATTTGCCTGCAAATTTCATTATTTCCTTGTTTTTGATGGCTGAATATTATTCCATTGTGAAACCCTCCTTTATACCCAAGACAAAAGGGACAAGAAAGAAAACAGGGAAACAACAATAGCCACAGCTTCACAATAGCCACAAATAACATAAAGTACCTTGGGGTGACTCTAACCAAGCAGGTGAAAGCCCTGTTTGAAAAAAAACTTCAAGTCTCTGAAGAAAGAAATTGAAGAAGATATCTGAAAATGGAAAGATCTCCCATGCTCATGGATCGGTAGGATTAACATAGCAAAATGGCTATTCTGCCAAAAGCAATCTGCAGATTCAATACAATTCCCATCAAATTACCAACACATTTCTTTACAGACCTTGAAAGAAAAATTATCAACTTCATAAGGGAAAACAAAATCCCCAGAATTTGCAAAACGATCCTGTACAACAACAAATCATCTGGAGGTATCTCCATCCCTGATCTCAAGCTGTATTACAGAGCAATAGTAATAAAAACTGCATGGTATTGGCATAGAAACAGAAAGGTGGATCAATGGAACCGGATAGAAGACCCAGAAATAAAGCCACACACCTATGAATACTTGATTTTTGACAAAGAAGCCAAAACGATTCAGTGGAAAAAAGACAACATCTTCAAGTGGCGCTGATCCAACTGGATGTCTACATGCAGAAAAATGAAAATAGATCCATATTTATTACCCTGAACAAAATTAAAGTCCAAGTGGATCAAAGACCTCAACATAAAACCAGATACTCTAAATCAGTTAGAAGAAAAAGTGGGGAAGAACCCTGAACTCATTGGCACAGGAGACAACTTCCTGAACAGAACTCCAACAGCACAAGCTCTAAGAGCAACAATCAATAAATGGGACCTCATGAAACTGAAAAGGTTCTGTAAAGCAAAGGACACTGTCATCAGAACAAAATGACAGCCCCCAGACTAGGAAAGGATCTTCATCAACCCTATATCCGACAGAGGGCTGATATCTAGAACATATAAAGAACTAAAGAACCTAAAAAGCAACAAATCAAGAAATCCGATTAAAAAATGGGGTACAGAGCTAAACAGAGAATTCTCTGTATAGGAATACAGAATGGCAGAGAAACACTTAAAGAGATGCTCAATGTCCTCAGCCATCAGAGAGATGCAAATCAAAACAACCCTGAGATTTCACCTTACACCCATCAGAATGGCTAAGATCAAAAACTCAATTCACAATACATGCTGGAGAGGGTATGGAGAAAGGGGAACCCTTCTCCATAGCTGGTGGGAATGTAAACTTGTACAACCACTTTGGAAATCAATCTGGCGCTTTCTCAGACAATTAGGAATACTGCTTCCTCAAGATCCAGCTATACCACTCCTAGGCATATATCCAAATGAGGCTCAAGTACACAATAAGGACATTTGCTCAACCATGTTTGTAGCAGCTTTATTCGTAATAGCCAGAACCTGGAAACAACCAAGGTGTCTATCAACGGAGGAATGGATGCAGAAATTGTGGTACTTTATGTTTTTTGTGGCTATTGTGAAGGCTGCTGTTTCCCTAATTTCTTTCTCAGCTTGTTTGTCTTTTGTATACAGGAGGGCTGCTGACTTTTTTGAGTTAATTTTATATCTAGCCACTTTGCTGAAGGTGTTTATTAGCTGTAGGGGTTCCCTGGTAGAATTTTTGGGGTCACTCATGTATATTATATATAATATCATCAAATCTAAAAAACTTGAGCATAGGGGGTCCAGCACAGACTGATGCACCAGCCTAGGACTATGCATGGAAAGGGGCCTAGACCCCCTGCTCAGATATAGCTGATAGCAGCTCTGTCTCCATGTGGGTTCCTGAGTGAGCAGATTAGGAGCTGCCTCTTTCATGAACTTGGTGGCCTGCTCTTTGATCCCTTGCCCCTGGAAATGTGGCCATGCCAGGCTACAGAGGAAGAAAATCCATGCAGTCCTGATATAATTTGATAAGCTATGGGCAGATGGCTGAGGAGAAGGACTCCCCCTTTCAGTGGACTTGGGGGAGGAGAGAGAAGGGAAGAGGGTGGGATGGTAGGACTGGGAGGAGTTGAAGGAGGGGTCTTCAATCAGGATATATAATGAATAAACTGTAAAAAAACTAAAAAAGAAAAAATATTTTAAAAATTGAAAAAAAAAGAGAAAAGGTTATGATTGTTCGCACAAAAGCTGCACAAGATCCAGCAGTCAACATTCCAACATTCATTGAGTAGGGAGATCATGTGCCCTAACCCTTAACTTAGGAGGTAGTGACAGTTGATGACTTCTAGGTGCAGAAAAGAGAGAGGGTATGACTCCAGTGGGTGGCCTTATACCACCTGCAAGTACATTGGGTAGCACAAATTAGATATGATGGCTTATGCATAAAAAGACAACATTGGGAGGGATAAGGGGTTGGAGATGGATTTAGGGAGAGATAAAAAAAGAAGTGGGAAAGGTAAGTATAACCAAAATATATTATGTTCTTATAAGAAATTCTCAAAATAATAAAATATTATATTTTTTAAAAGAGCAATAAGTAAAATAATTATCTTAATATTTTTATAGGACAGGTCATTTTTTAACTCATCTATGTCTCTGCTGGGGTTTTGACAAGAGAGTTTTATTTTATACTTTTTTATGTTTTAAGTTTCAAAATAAATACAGGTAAATATCCCAAGAAAAGCATAAAATTCAAAAGCTATCCATGTGCTATTGATGTCAAGCATTATAAAAATATAACTAGAGATTTTTTCACAGGCAGGATTATTTTAAAGCTATCTTCAGCACTGATTTTTTTTTTTTAATTTGCAGAAAGGCAAAGAAAACTCAACTTTCTAAATCTAGCTTTAGGCAACCGTAAAAATTTTAAACATGTTCACCTAAACAAGATCTGCATAACAACACCAGTTGACTTGCCAATGTGAATGAGGGACTCTTCACAGGGTTACAACCCCTAGATGAAGCACTATGGGCAGTTAATGGCTACTGGGCAAGGAAATCAGTCTTTGCAAAGGATTAACCAATCTCAAGTGGTCAGCCCTAAAAAAGTATATATATGACAACACTGAATAAACTCAGCAGGCTCTCTCTCTCTCTCTCTCTCTCTCTCTCTCTCTCTCTCTCTCTTTCACACACACACACACAAATAATAGAACACAAATTTGAAAGTGAGTAGAGTAGGGGCATGGGAGTAGTTGGAGGAGCTCAAGGTAGAAATGACATTTATTATATAGGACATGGATATAAAATTCTAAAAAGAAGGAAAATGTTTTCATATCAGGGATACATGGTTAGCTGAATTTACCTAAATCAATTAATGTAATGTTGCACAAAACAGAGTTAAGAAGAGAATCACATAATCATTTCAACTGAGGCAAAAAAAGAGAGACTCTTTCAAGAACCAGTCCCCTGCCTCCCCTCCGCCCCCCCCCCCACACACATACTTTCCCATCTCTCTAAACTTCATGTCTGGTTTTTAAAAGGCAATTCATTAAATTAAATTTGTGCTGCTATCCACTGGAGCTTGGTCCACCACTTAATAAGTGTCATGCCCTAAAAGAAAAGTCCCTCTCTCCTCCTCTCTTGTTCTCTCCCTCTCTCCTTCTTTCTCTCTCTTCTTCTCTTCCTCTCCTTCTTTGTCTTCCTCCTTCCCTTCCTCTTTCCCTTTCCTTTAACTGTAAATAGTTTCTCTCTTAGGAGTAGGGGTTCATTAGCTTATCCATATCCTTGCTGAAAAATCCACTGACTTGATCCTGTGCAGATCTTGTTAAAGAGTTTTGACTATAACTGATCTTAAAAGATCAGAGTTACTGGGATTTTCTTCAAAGCTCTTAGGATGTGTGTACGTGTGTGTGTGTGTGTGTGTGTGTGTGTGTGTGTGAAATATATGAAGAAACAGGATTCAGATAAAGAATACTGGAGTAGGGGTCTTTTCTAAGACTGACACTCCAACCAAGGACCATGCATGGATATAACCTAGAACCCTGCATAGAGGTAGCCCACAGCAGCTCAGTGTCCAAGTGGGTTCCCTGGTAAGGCGAACAGGGAATATTTCTGACATGAACTCAATGGCGGACTCTTTGACCTCTCCCCCACCCAGGGTGGAAGAGCCCTGTTAGGCCACAGAGGAGGACTTGCAGCCAGTCCTGAAGATACCTGATAAGCTAGGGTCAGATGAAAGGGGGGGAGGATCTCCCCTATCCGTGGACTTAGAGAGGGGCAGGGTGGAGATGAGGGAGGGAGGGCAGGATTGGGAAGGAATGAGGGCTACAGCTAAGATACAAAGTGAATAAACTGTATTTAATATAAAAAAATAAAAATTTAATTAAAAAAAGAATTCCAGAGTACCTGAAATCTGTTTGTGAAGCTTAGACTCCATAGTGGGAGCAAGTGAGAACTCATTTTACTATCACTCCTTAGTATATGTTAAGGAATGACAAAGACTATAAATCTGCTTAGCTTTGCTCTACCCATCTGGTACTTAGAAATCCTGAAAACAGAGTATGTTACATAATATGTGTGATTGTTTGAATAAGAATGGCCCGCATAGGCTCATATATTTGAATACTTAGTCACCAGGGAGTGGGAATGTTTGGGAAGCATTAGAAGGCATGGCATTGTTGGAGGAGGTATGTTACTGAGGGTAGACTTTGAGGTTTCAAAAGCCTACTCCAGGCCCAGTGTTTGTGCCAGCTGGTTGTGGATCAGGATGTGAAGTTCTCAGCTATTGCTACAGCATTATGCCTATTTGTTTTCCTCCATGATGATCATTGGAAGCAAGCCCCCGATTAATGCATTCTTCTATAAGAGTTGCTTTGATTATGGCAATAGAATAGTAACTACTATACTATGTAATCCCTGAGTGATGGTCCTAGGGGATATTGTAGATTTTTATCTGTTCTAGAAAATTGGCTGTAGCCTCATAAAAGGATATATTGTTGAATACTTTTACTAAATAAAAACTTTAACATGTTTTGGCATACACAATGAATAAACTGTAATAAGAAATAAGCACATTTTAAAATTATGTAGAGTCAATCAACAAAAGTTTTTTTTTCAAAGATTAGCAGTGCTAATAACACCCTAGACAAACAAACCAAGAGAATAGATCCAAGTTAAATTAAAAATGAAAAGCAGCACAAGGGTCTTTCCTGAGACTGCTATTCCTACCAAGGACTATGCATGAAGATACCCTAAGACCCCTGCACAGACGTAGCCCATGGCAGTTCAGTATCCAAGTGGGTTCCATTGTAATAGGAACAAGGACTGTCTCTGACATGAACTGATTGGCCTGCTCTTTAATTTCCTCTCCCTGAGGGGGAAGCAGCATTACCAGGCCAGAGAAGAAGACAATGTAGCCACTCCTGATGAGACTTAATTGACTAGGATCAGAAGGAAGGAAAAGAAGACCTCCCCTATCAGTGGACTTGGGGAGGGGCATGTGTGCAGAAGGTGGAGGAAGAGAGGGATTGGGACTGGAGGAGGGAGGGAACCACGGGGGGGATACAAAGTGAATAAAGTGTAATTAATAAAGAAAAAAGAATAAAAATAACATAGTTCTATCAATATTAGAAAAAGAAAAAAATGAAAAGCAGATATTACATCATATTTGAATGAAATTCAGAGAATTAGAAAATACCTTGAAAACTTGTAAAACACAGTGGTATGGTGCATGTACAATACAACTGGAGACTGACACCTTTGATAGGTTTGAGGGAAGGCTGAGGTTGATAGAGGATCAGCCCTTTGCTCAGAGGGGTTGGGAAAATAGTTTTTTGGTGGGGAGATAGTTTTATTTTTTCTTTTTTGGAGTGAGGGAGAATGTTACAATGGTGGGGAGGTCAGACATGGAAGGACTGGGAAATGAATGGGATTAGAGTGCATGATAAGAAATTCTCAAGGAATCAATAAAAATTATGATTAAAATATATATTTAAAAATACAGAAGAAATGATACATTTCTAAGTATACAACCTATATCCATATCTGTAATAAGTGATATGTAATCTGTGATCGAAGAAAAAAATCTACCTACAAAGAAAAGTCTAAGGATGGATCAATTTACTGCTAAATTCTATCAAACTTTTAAGGAAGAGTTAACATCGACATACTTAGTACTAGTGAAGGTTCACTAGTAACTCATTCTGTGAATCCAATATTACTCTGATAACAAAACATGACAAGGACTCAAGAAAGTGTAAACTATAGACCAGTTTCTCAGATGGACACACACTCAACAATACTCAGTAAAATACTTATAAACTGAATTCAGGAAATTCATTAAGATGATCATAGACAAAGTTGGTTCTATCTCCAAGATGCAAGATTAGTTCAACATGTTTTTTGTTTGTTTTTAAGAAAACCTGTAATTGCTTTAATAGATTGGACTTTGTTTCTAAAATAATCAAAGCTTAACAATGGTAACAGGGAGCATAGGAATTTTCATGGTAAGGCACAATCTCTGTTTCACTGGCTAATTACCCAGAGATAAAGGAAATCTTTATAATTTTTCAGCTAGAGGAGATGCGTACTCTAAAGAATACTTTTTCTAACAGAAATGAATGATGTTTTAAAAAAATTATTTTCTTCACCATTTATTCACTATATATCCTGATTAAAGCTCCCTTCCTCAACTCCCCAAGTCCTATCCTCCTTCCCTCCCTCTTCCTCTCATCTCCTTCCTCTAGTCCACTGAAAAGGTGAGTTCTCCACAATTGCCCATAGTTTGTTAAGTCTCATCAGGACTGCTTGGATCTTCTTCCTCCATAGCATGGCAAGACTGCATCATCAGGGACCAGTGATCAGAGAGCAGTCAACTGAGTTCATGATAGAAGCAGCCCCTATCCTCTCCCTCAGAGATCCTCAAGAAGACTGAGCTGCCAATTAGCCACCTCTGAGTAGGGGGTCTAGGTTCTCTCCATGCATGGTCTCCATTGGTGCATCAGTCTCTGCAGGACACACTGGGCTCAGATCTTTTAGTTGTGTTGGTCTCCTTTTGTGGCTCCTGTCCCCTCCATGCCCCTCTAATCCCAACCTTCTCTTCCTCCATAAGACTCCCTTGCGCTCTGCCCAAAATTTGGCCCTGAGTCTCAGCATCTGCTTTGATCCCCTGTTGGATGAATCCTTTCAGAGGGCCCTTTATAGTACACTCCCATCCTGTTTCTTCTCTTCCACCACTTCTGGTGTCTATCCTGTTTGCCATTCTGAATGAGAATTAAGTATCCTCTCTAGTGTCCTCCTGAGTGTATAGCTTCTTTAGGTCTATAGATGGCTGTCCTATATCATATTACTAATATCTGCTTATTAGTGAATGTATACGATGCCTATATTTCTGTTGCTGGGTTACCTCACTCAGGATGATCTCATCTAGGTCCATACATTTGCCTGCAAACTTCATGATTTCCTTGTTTTTAATAGCTGAGTAGTATTCCATTGTGTACATATACCACAATTTCTGTATCCATTCTTCTGGTGAGGGACATGAAGGTTGTTTCAAGATTCTGGCTATTACAAATAAAGCTGCTATGAACATAGTTTAGCAAATGTCCTTATTGAATGGTGGGACAACTTTTGGGTATATGCCCAGGAATGGTATAGCTGGATCTTGAGGTAATGCTAGTCCCAACTTTCAGAGAAAGTGCCAGATTGATTTCCAAAGTGGTTGTACAAGTTTGCACTCCCAGCAGTGGAAGAGGGTTCCCCTTTCTCCACATCCTCTCCGGCATGTGTTGTCACTTGAATTTTTGACCTTAGCCATTCTGATAGGTGTAAGATGGAATCTCACAGTCATTTTGATTTGCATTTCCCTGATGACTAAGGGTGTTGAGCATTTCTTTAAGTGTTTGTTTGTTTGTTTGTTTTCCACTCAATATTCCTCTGTTGAGAATTCTTTGTTTAGCTCCATACCCCATTTTTAATTGGATGATTTGTTTTGTTGGTGTCTAATTTCTTGAGTTCTTTAAGTATTCTGGATATTAGTCCTCTATTGGATGTAAGGTTGGTTAAGATATTTTCCCATTCTGTAGGCTGCCGTTTTGTTTTGATGACAGTGTCCTTTGGTTTATAGCCGCTTTTCAGTTTCACGAGGTCTCATTTATTAATTGTAGATCTAAGAGCGTGTGCTGTTGGTGTTCTGTTCAGGAAGTGGTCTCCTGTGCCAATGAGTTCAAGGCTCTTCCCTACTTTTTCTTTTAACAGATTTAGTGTGTCTGGTTTTATGTTAAGGTTTTAATCCCCTTGATCTCCTCTAATTGTCGTATTGCTCTAGCAAGGACTTCAAGAACTATGTTGAAGTGATATGGAGAAAATGGAAAGCCTTGCCTTGTCCCTGATTTCAGTGGGACTGATTAATGTTTCTCTCTGTTTAGTTTGATGTTAGCTATAGTCTTGTTGTATACTGCCTTTACTACTTTTAGCTAAGTACCTTGTATCCCTGATCTCTCCAGGACTTTAAACTTAAACAAAGTTGGATTTCATCAAATCTTTTTCAGTGTCTAAGGAGTTGATCATATAGATTTTTTTCATGTAGATTTTTTCTTTAAGTTTGTTTATATGTTGTATTACATTGATGGATTTCCTTATATTGAAGCACACCTGCATGTCTGTGATGAAGCCTACTTGGTCATTGCAGATGATATCTTTGATGTGTTCTTGGATTTGGTTTGCGAGGATTTTGTTGAGTATTTTTTCATCAATGTCCGTAAAGGAGATTGGTTTTAAATTGTCTTTCTTTGTTGAGTCTTTGTGAGGTTTCGGTATCAAGGTGACTGTGGTTTCAAAAATGAATTTGGTAATGTTCCTTCTGTTTCTACTTTGTGGAATAGTTTGAAGAGTATTGATGTTAGCTCTTCTTTGAAGGTCTAGTAGAATTCTGTACTGAAACCGTCTGGCCATGGGCTTTTTTTTTTTGGATGGGAGACTTTTGATGATGGCTTCTGTTTCCTTAGTGGATATAGGACTATTTAATTTATTTTCCTGGTCTTGATTCAATTAGGTAAGTGGAACTGCTCAAGAAAATTGTCCATTTCATTTAGATTTTTAAATTTTTTCCATATAGGCTTTTGAAGCAAGATCTATTGATTGTTTGGATTTCCTCAGTGTCTGTCTTTATGTCCACCTTTTTATTTCTGATTTTGATGATTTGTATATTGTCTCTCTGTCTTTTAGTGAGTTTGGCTAAGGGTTTGTCTATCTTGTTGATTTCCTCAAAGAACCAGCTCTTGGTTTCATTGATTCCTTAAATTGTTTTCTTTATTTCTAATTTATTGATTCAGCTCTGAATTTGAATACTTCCAGTAGTCTACTCCTTTCGGTTGTGTCTGCTTCTTTTCTGGGTCTTGGGTGACCTGCAGAGACTGATGAATCAACCAAAGACCATGCATGGAGAGGACCTAGACCCCTGCTCAGATGTAATCCATGGCAGCTCAGTCTCTATGTGGGTTCTCTAGTAAGGGGAGGAGAGGCTGACTCTGGAATGAACTCAGTGGCTGGCTCCTTGTTAACCTTCCCCTAGGGGGTGCAGCTTTACCAGGCCAGAGAGGGAGACAATGCAGCCAGTACTGATGAGACCTGATATGCTAGGGTCAGATAGAAGGGGAGGAGGACCTCCCCTATCAGGGGACTAAGGGAAGGCCATAGGTAAAGAAGTGGGAGAGTGGGTGGGACTAGGAGGAGTTGAGGGAGTGGGCTACAGCTGGGATACACAGTGAATAAAATAAAAATAAATAAATAAGTAAATAAATAAATATTTAAAAAGAAAAAAAAAAAGCTGGAAAGGCTGTGGGAGGATGGAGCTCCAAAACACTGCTGATGTGCAAACTGGTACAGACATTATGGGATCAGTATGGAAGTGCCTCGGAAACATAAAAATAGAAGTACCGTTTGACCCAGAGATATTTTCACATTCATATTTACTGATGCACTATTCATGATAGCTAAAAAAAATTTAAGCAGCCTAGATGTCCATCAAAAGATGAACAGATTAATAAAACGGTGTACACACACAGAGAGAGACACACGTCATGAGAGCAGAAAAGGGACCATAATGCAACTGCTTTTAAGTGGGAGAGCAATGGACTCGATACAAAATCACAAGGGAAGATTGTTGATGGACAGGAACGGGATGCACAGGAGGTAGCAGGGGAAATAAGGGAGGACAGTGTAGGAGAAGAAGGGATAAGAACAAAGTATATTGACATGTAACGTGAAAATGCCATAAAGAAGTCCGCCATTTTTTATGATAACTTTAAAAAATAATGAAAATGAGGAAATTTGTCACCATTATTAAACATAGCATCAAAAGTAACTAGGTACCCCATATGGGAGGGTATTATAAAATCCTCTCATGTGTGTTATATCTTCACATTGGAGCCTGCTTTTCCTTTCATGAAATATTTTTCTTAAATTTTTCATAATTTAATACATAAATATTTTTATCAAAGTTCCCCTATTTTCTCTCTTCTCTATCCCAACAAATCTTTCCTTCTTTCCAAAGCTCCTCTTACTTTAATGTCATTTTTTGTGACCCATTATGTTTCTTTGTTTTCAGACAAGTTCTTAATAATTTGGCCTTGGCTGGCCTGAAACTTGCTATGTAGAACAGGCTGGCTGGGAACATATCTGTCTAACTCTGCCTCTATAGTGCTGAGATTCAAGGTGTATACCAACACACCTGGTAACAGATTACACTTAATTAGAGCTTTCCACATAACTTTGAATGCTGAGTTATTTGCCTAAGTGGTTGCACTATACCGGTGGCTACATATTTCAAAAATATGACTCCTTCCTCCTACTACACTTGTTCTTAACCTTCCTAATGCTTAGACTTTTTAATGCAGTTCCTCACGTTGTGGTGACCACAATCATATTATTTTCATTGCTATTTCATAACTGGAATATTTGCTACTGTTTTGAATCATAATGTAAATATTTTTGGAGACAGAGGTTTGCCAAAGGGGTCCTCACACAGGTTGAGGACTGCTGCCCTGCAATCTTTAGTGTTCTTTCTTCTGGGAGAGAGGGAGATTTAGGAGTTTCCCCCCTAAACATGACGAAATGTTGACAAGCTCAGTCTTGTGCAGATGTTGAGCAGGTAATATTGATGCTTGAGTTCATGCGTTTAATAGCCAATTCATGGCCAGAGGGCAGCATTTCACAGCACTTCTCCCTATGCTCCAGTTCTTACATTTTTGTGATGTTTCCTTAGTCTTTTTTTTTTAATTAAATTTTTATTTTTTACTTTAATTAAAGTTTATTCATTTTGTATCCTAGCTGTAGCTCCTCCCTCATTCCCTCCTAATCCCACACTGTTTCCTTAGTCTTAATCACTGGTTCTTAACACACGGGCCTGTTATGAGTCAATATTAACTGACAGCCAGTAAAAAATTCTTTCTTTTGGTTAGTATTTGCAGGAGATTTCTGCTAATATATAAATGTTCTTCAAATTAAGCCATATCAACTTCTTTATAATTAATAGTCCATTAGCCTTCCTTTCTAGTCTTTAGAGGACAATAGCATTTTGGAAAACTCAGGAAAATCTGTGGTTCTTACCAACTTCAAAGGCATGGCACTTTACAATTTCTACTGAAAATTTTTACGCTTTCTAGAGAAAGTTCTAGCGCTTTTCATTCAGAAGTTTCAACAGGAGCCCACAAGGAACAAATTCATCCTCAAATAGTTTCCAGTGAGAGGGCGTAGAGGATGGATAGCAACTGGGAAGGGGTACAGTTGTCTAAAGAGAAGAGACTGGTATGGGCATTTGAACTAAAAACATCCCTGAGGACTGTGAAAAAGCATACCAAGTTGAAGCACCTGGATCAAGGATGCCCAAGAGGAAGTAGAGGGTGGCAAGAGGTTCATGGGATTTAGGATATCTTGGAAGCATATGAAAGAAAAACAATTTAAGTTCTCATCAAGGTCTATATTTGGATTTTTACTTTTTAATCTTGATACTAAGCAAGTAATAGGCATTACAGTAGTTATAATTCAAGGACAATTTATTTATATGATCCTTAGGATGTTCCAGGTAAATACTTTGTTTTGTTTTTTGTTTGTTTGTCTGTTTTGTTTGGCAAGATCTCAGTATATCACAGGGGGTTCTGGAACTCATTTTGTAGCTGAGGCTACCCTCCAACATCATAGCCTTCAGGCTCCTGAATGTTAGGATGGCAGGCCTACCATGCATGGCTTCCAGTTGAATTTAGAAACCCTAGGCATCATCATTCACATAAAAAAAATGTGGTAACTATATACATGATCAGAATGCAGATTTTCCTCACAAAATTGGTGTGATTGATGACTGCTCATGATCCATGCAGGAGAATAAAATCCATCACTTTAGAACAAACTGTTAATAACCTTTGGGGGATATGAAGGTAATGTTGAGTTTGGAGTGGTATCTTCCAGATTCCCCAAACCATCATTAGAAACTTGAAGTAGAAAATTCAGTTGAACTAAATAAACCTGGAATAAATGACAGTCCAGTCCATAGTCCCTGTTACCACTAATATAGTCTCTTTTCCTTTATTAAGGAAACACATTGATTGATCAATTTCAAGTTTTATCTTAATATTTTGCATGATAACCTTACCTTGTCTTGTGAAGTAGAAAGACTTAAATATGCAGCCTGCTTCCCACTTGTCTCTTGGTCTCAGAAGCACAGGACAAGCTAATTTGGAAGGGTCCATAGTAGTTCTTTCCACATTTTTTTAGTTCCTCAAATTAATCCCCTGATTCATTTGTACTTATCAGAAGATAAAGTGAAAAGATGAGGATGATGCTGGGATACACACTCAAATTATCAGCTCATTTTATGTCCCAATTTTTCCCCCTCTTAACTCAAACTCATTTTCTTCACAAAATTAGGCCTTTGGAGAATCTATTGAAGATAGCCTTGAACAGGCTCAGAAAGGCTTTTAAAGTTCTTAAAAGTTCACATAAATAGGATTTACCAAATGTTCAAAAATAATTATGATGAATCACAATCGCGAAGAAACAGTTTTCTGTCGTTATTTTTAAAGTGTTTCTTTATGAATCATACAAAACAACCAATTGCAAATAAACTGTCATCTTTAAAGCTACTTCTGAAAGAAAGGAACTGTAGTTAAAAAAGAAAACCAATATTTTAATTAAGGAAAATATTCTGCACAATCATAAAAGATACAATAATAGAAGAAGCAAAATACTCCCAAAATGAAGACTGTGGCATCACTGAATAATAATGTCCTTAAAAATTCATTCAATTTTAATCCACAATAAAGATATAAATTATACTTAATAAATGGCAAACCATTGTAGATCATTCAATTCTTTCAGAATCAGATCAGAATCATATCTTAATTATTGGAACTAGAATCAAAAGCTACAGTGATCCCTGGTAGGCTGACTATACATGCTTCAAGGGTTGTCCGCATACCCAAAAATATTTTGTCAGCCCCAAATAGAGTCTGTTTAAAAAAACATGAGACATAAAGTTGGGTGGGTAGGAAGGTGTGGGTGTGAGTTTGGGAGAAGTTGGGTGATGCAATGAATATGATAAAAAATTTGTTGCATGAAATTCTCCAAATATTAATAAAAATACTATTTTTAAACTGGAATTTTAAAAAAGGGAAACAAATCAATGATGAGGGTTATGGCTCCTCTCTACATAATTATTTCTCTACAAACTGAAGCAAGCAACATTAGATCTTTTCACAGATGTTCATGGTAACTTCAAAAATTAAAACTAAGGACAACAATAACAAAAGCTTAAAGCCATACTACTGGTACATGTGTAAAATCAACATTTTTGAGATATCTAAAAATGATGGAGATATGTTGATATCTCCATCAACATGGAGATGGAGAATCTGGAGTTCAAGGCCCATCTCAGCTACTTGAGACCTTGTTACAGAGCAAGCATATGACCACATGTTACCTCTGTTTAAAAACATCAGAAGTAATCTTCACCAACCCTTTATCTGACAGAGGGCTAACATCCAGTATATATAAAGAACTAAAGAAGTTAAAAAGCAACAAACCAAGTAATCCAATTAAAAAATGGAGAACAGAGCTAAACAGAGAATTCTCGACAGAGGAATATCGAATGGCAGAGAAACACTTAAAGAAATGCTCAACCTCATTAGCCATTAGGGAAATGCAAATCAAAACGACCCTGAGATTTCACCTTACACCCATCAGAATAGCCAAGATGAAAAACTCAAGTGACAACACATGCTGGAGAGGTTGTGGAGAAAGGGGAACCCTCCTCCTTTGCTGGTGAGAATGTAAACTGGTACAACCACTTTGGAAGTCAATCTGGCGCTTACTCAGACAATTAGGAATAGTGCTTCCTCAAGACCCAGCTATACCACTGCTATATATATACCCAAAATTTGCTCAAGTACACAACAAGGACATTTGCTCAACCATGTTTGTAGCAGCTTTATTTGTAATAGCCAGAACCTGGAAACAACCCAGATGTCCATCAACAGAGGAGTGGATACAGAAATTGTGGTATTTTTACACAATGGAATACTACTCAGCAATCAAAAATGAGGAAATCATGAAATTTGCAGGCAAATGTTGGCATCTAGAAAAGATCATTCTGAGTGAAGTATCTCAGAAGGAAAAAGACAAATATGGTATATACTCGCTTATATAGATCTACAAGATATGATAAACATAATGAAGTCTATACACCTAAAGGAGATAAACAAGAAAGCAGACACATGGTAAGATGATCTATCCTCACTTAGAAAGACAAATGGGATGTGCATTGGACATATGACAGGAGTCTACCGCAGAAGGCATCTAAAAGACTCTACCTAGCAGCGTTTCAAAACAGATACTAAGACTCATAGCCAAACCTTCGGCAGAAGGGGAGTTAGTATGACAGGGAAAGGATAGGAGCCCCACAAGAACCAAATATATCTAGGCACAGGGTTTTTTTCTGAAACTGATTCTCCAACCAAGGACCATGTATGGATATAACCTAGAACCTTTGCTTGGACAAAGCTGGTGGTAGCTCAATAACCAATTGGTTTCCCATAGTAAGGGGAACAGGGACTAATTTCTGACAGGAACTCAATGGCAGGCTCTTTGACCTCCCCACCCCCCAAGGGAGGAGCAGTCCTGCTAGGCCACAGAGGAGGACTTTGCAGCCAGTCCTGAAGATACCTGATAAAACAGGACCAGACAAAAGGGGAGGAGGTCCTCCCTAATCCATGGACTTGGAAAGGGTCAGGGAGGAGCTAAGGGAGGGAGGGTGGGATTGGGAGGGAGTGGGGGAGCGGGATACAGCTGGGATACAGAGTTAATAAAATGTAACTAATAATAATAATAATAATAATAATAATAATAATAATAATAAGAAGAAGAAGAAGAAGAAGAAGAAGAAAACATCAGAAGTATCTTAGTGAAAGGGTAAAGTCTGTAGCCCTAGTTTCTTCCCTTCCCACTACAAGAAACATTATGCATTTGGTTGTTTGAACGTTTACATTCGCAGTACGTAATGTTGAGTGAATGAAGGATACTTCATATTTTACGAGTGTACTGAGATGCTACTATTACAAGAGTCATTTTTATACCATAAGTTTCTCCCTCAATGACAGCTGACATTTTAGGGACCGCATCAAAAATACAGTGATAACTGTGAACTTTCCAAGAGGAGGAGCTCATCTTTATATCTCTAGCATTATCTAACACAGGATATTGAGCATACTAGTAATTACAAAAAAAAAATGGTGATAATAAAAATAACCTTACTGGGGACTTACTATCTACTAGGCTTTCCATTCTAAGACTTTTAAATTAAACTCAATCCTCATAATGATCCCACAAAAGATGTACTAATATACATTTACAAATGAGAGCTTATATGTTAGATAACACCAAGGTAAAATCCACCTAAGTATGTTTGAGGAAACTGAAGCAATCCACTTCATAAGCAGCATTCTTCCTGTTTTTTTTTTTTCTTTCTTTTTCTATTTCTTTTTTTAAATGGATGATTTTTTAAATTTATTTTTATTAATTACATTTTTTTTCACTTTGTAGCCCCCCTGTAGCTCCCTCTGCCTCCCCTCCCAATTCCACCTTCCTTCCCTCTTCCCCATCAGTACCCCTCCCCCAGTCCACTGATAAGGGAGGTCCTCCTCCCCTTCCCTCTGATCCTAGTTTATCAGTTCTCATCAGGAGTGGCTGCATTGTCTTCCTCTGTGGCCTGGTAAGGCTGCTCTCCCTTCAGGGGGAAGTAATAAAAGAGATAGCCACTGAGTTCATGTCAGAGACAGCCCCTGTTCCCCTGACTAGGGTACCCACTTGGAGACTGACATGCCATGGGCTATATCTGTGCAGGGATTCTAGATTATCTCCATGCATGGACCTTGGTTGGAGCATCAGTCTCAGAAAAGACCCCTGCGGTAAGATTTTTTGGTTTTGTTGATCTCTTTGTGACATTCCTGTCCCCTCCAGGTCTTTCTATCTCCCCCATCTTTCATAAGATTCTCTGCACTCTGACCAAAATTTGGCTATGGGTCTCAGCATCTGCTTTGATAACATGTTGGGTAGAGTCTTACACAGGCCTCTGTGGTAGGCTCCTGTCCTGTTCCTTGTTTTCTCCTTCTTTCCATGCCCATCACCTTTGCATTTCTTAATGAGGATTGGACATCTTACCCAAGGTCCTCCTTCTTGCCTACAGATTTTAGTATGTTTATCCTATATGTCTAATATCCACTTATAAGTTAGTATATACCATGTGTGTCTTTCTGCTTCTGGGATACCTCACTCAGGATGATCTTTTCTAGTTCCCACCATTTGCCTACAAATTTCATGATTTCCTTGTTTTCAATTGCTGAATAGTATTCCATTGTGTAAATGTAC
The DNA here is from genome assembly GCF_030254825.1 of Meriones unguiculatus. Taxonomy (NCBI): domain Eukaryota; kingdom Metazoa; phylum Chordata; class Mammalia; order Rodentia; family Muridae; genus Meriones; species Meriones unguiculatus. The sequence continues at coordinate 75,796,869 of NC_083369.1, read as the reverse complement.
CACGATTTCTGTATTCATTCCTCTGTTGAGGTGCATCTGGGTCATTTCTGAATTCTGGCTATTATGAATAAAGCTGCTACGAACATGGTTGAGCAAATGTCCTGGTTGCATCCTTACACATATTTTGCATATATCCTTAGGAGTGGTATAGCTGTATTTTTAATTAAATTTTTATTTTCTATATATTAATTACAGTTTATTCATTTTGTATCCCAGCTGAAGCACCCTCCTTAATTCCCTCCCCATCCCACTCTCCCTCCCTCATCTCCTCCATGCCCCTTTCCAAGTCCAGAAATAAGGGAGGTCATCCTCCCCTTCCTTCTGACCCTAGCTTACCAGTTCTCATCAGGACTGGCTGCATTGTCGTCCTATGTGGCCTGGCAAGGCTGCTTCCCCCTCAGGGGGAGGTGATCCAAGAGCCAGCCACTGAGTTCATATCAGAGACAGTCCCTGTTCCCTTTACTAGGGAACTTACTTGGATACTGAGCTACCATGGTCTACATCTGAGCAGGGGTTCTAGGTAATATCCATGAATGGTCCTTGACTGGAGTATCAGTCTCAGAAAAGACCCCTATGTCCAGATTTTGTGGTTCTGTTGCTCTCCCTGTGGAGCTCCTGTCTCTCCAGGTCTTACTATCTCCCCCTTCTTTCTTAAGGTTTATTGCACTCTGCCCAAAGTTTGATTATGAGTCTCAGCATCTGCTTTGATACATTGCTGGGTAGAATCTTTCAGAGGCTCTCTGTGGTAGGCTTCTGACCCACTTCTGTTCTCTCCTTCCTCCAATGTCCATCCTGTCTGTCTTTCTGAATGAGGATTGATCATCTTACCCATGGTCTTTCTTCTTGCTTAGCTTCTTTAGGTGTACAGATTTTAGTATGTTTATCCTATATTATATGTCTCATATCGACTTATAAGTGAGTATATACCATGTGTTTCTTTCTGCTTCTGGGATATTTCACTCAGGATGATCTTTTCTAGATCCCACCATTTGCAGGTAAATTTCATGATTTCCTCATTTTTAATTGCTGAGTAGTACTCGATTGTGTAAATGTACCACAATTTCTGTATCCATTCCTCAGTTGAGGGGAATCTTGGTTGTTTCCAGGTTCTGGCTATTATTTATGGTTGAGCAAATGTTCTTGTTGTGTACTTGAGCATATTTTGGATATATGCCTAGGAGTGGTATAGCTGGATCTTGAGGAAGTGCTATTCCTAATTGTCTGAGAAAGCGCCAGATTGATTTCCAAAGTGGCTGTACAAGTTTACATTCCCACCAGCAGTGGAGGAGGGTTCCACTTTCTCCACATCCTCTCCAGCATGTGTTGTCACTTGAGTTTTTGATCTTAGCCATTCTGAGGGGTGTAAGGTGAAATCTCAGGGTCATTTTGATTTGCATTTCCCTGATGACTAAGAAAGATGAACATTTCTTTAAGTGTTTCTCTGCCATTTGATATTCTTCTGTTGAGAATTCTGTTTAGCTCTGTACCTCATTTTTAAATTGGATTACTTGATTTGTTCCTGTTTACCTTTTTGAGTTCTTTATATAGTCTTGATATTAGCCCTCTGTTGATGAAGATCCTTTCCCAGTCTGTAGGCTGTCATTTTGTTCTGATGACAGTGTCCTTTGTTTTACAGAAGCTTTTCAGTTTCATGAGGTCCCATTTATTGATTGTTGATCATAGAGCCTGTGTTGTTGGTGTTCTGTTCAGGAAGTTGTCTCCTGTGCCAATGAGTTCAGGGTTCTTCCCCACTTTTTCTTCTAAGAGGTTTACTGTGTCTAGTTTTATGTTGAGGTCTTTGATCCACTTGGACTTTAGTTTTTTTGCAGGGTGATAAATATGGATCTATTTTCATTTTTCTACATGTAGTCATCTAGTTATACCAGTATCATTTGTTGAATATACTATCCTTTTCCATTGAATGGTTTTGGCATCTTTGTCAAAAATCAGGTGTCCATAAACATGTGGGTTTATTTCTAGGTCTTCTATTTGATTCCATTGATGCATCTTTCTGTTTCTATGCCAATACCAAACAGTTTTTATTACTATTGCTCTGTAGTACAGCTTGAGATCATGGATGGAGATATTTCAAGATGATCTGTTGTTGCTACTTTTGAGAGAGTGCAGAATCATACTTTCTAAGTTCCAGTTTGAGAAATCCCCTGACTTTAAACTGAATTCCAAGAAAGAGAGCATATGTTTTCAGTGCTGGGCAACAAATCTAGGGACTCATGAATGCTGGGTAAGAGATCCACAACCCTTCCAGCTCTTTCTATCTTCTCCTTCTTTCATAACATTCCCTCCACTCTGCCCAAAGTTTGGCTATGAGTCTCAGCAGATGTTTTAATACCCTGCTGGGTAGAGACTTTCAGAGGCCCTTTGTGGCAGGTTCCTGTCTTTTCCCCTGTTTTCTCCCTCTTCTGATGTCTATCCCATTTGCCTTTCTGAATGAGGATTGATCATCTTGCACAGGGTCCTCCTTCTTGCTTAGCTCCTTTAGGTGTTCAGATTTTAGTATAATTATCCTATATCATATATCTAATATTTACTTATAACTGAGTATATACCACGTGTGTCTTTCTGCTTCTGGGATACCTCACTCAGGATAATCTTTGCTAGTCCCACCATTTGCCTGCAAATTTCATGATTTCCTTGTTTTTAATAGCTGAGTAGTATTCCATTGTGTAAATGTACCACAATTTCTGAATCCATTCTTCAGCTGAAGGGAGCAGCCTAACTAGGCCACAGAGAAAGACTATGAAAGACAGTCCTGATGAGACCTGATAATCTAGAGTCAGATGGAAGGGGAAGAGGTCCTCCACTATCAGTGGACTGGGAAGGGGTGTGGGAGGAGATGAGGGTAAGAGGGATGGTGGGATTGGGAGGGGATGAGGTGGGGCTAAAGCTGGGATTCAAAGTAAATAAACTGTAATAAATAAAAAAATTATATTAAAAAAGAAAATAAGAACGAGGAAAAAGAGAGATCTATGAATCAGCTATTCCCCCAGCCTTTCTCAAATACAGGTATTATTAGGCCATGAAGGCTATTTGTGCCACAAACTTTTCATTATCCATCCCCATCTCATAGAAATCTAAGGTAAAGATGTTACATAGAACACAGGAATATTCTCTTAAAATATTTTACTACATGTTCTCAGTGTATCAGGAAATAAACAAATTTCCATTCAAAATTTCAATAACTTACTTGTTACACTAAGCGGCAGCATACAATGAATTTTCTTCTTCATCTACTAGAATTTCTGTGAAATTCTTGAGAGAATTTCACAGAAAATGGTTACATAGGAACACAAAAGCATTTCTGACTATGGGTCCAAGTTACAACTTCATTCTTCTGCAGTTGGATATCCAGTTTCTTGAGAACGTTTGTTTAAAAGACTGTCCTTTTCCCCACTGAATGATCTTGCTACCTCTCTCATTAATTGTATATGTGGTAATTTATTTGGGGGATGTCTCATGTATACTATGGGGTTCTGTATTTTTGTTGTCGTTGTAAGGGTTATCACATATTTGTCACAAAATTTTGATTGGGAAACTTGAGTCCAACTTTGTTTTACTACAGCTGCTTTTTACATTTCTTACAAAGAGTCAAAGGTAAAGAACATAGAGCATGGCCATTGTTATGAATGGGATATGTAAGTGATTAGACAGTAATGATAAGGAAGCTATTACAGGGTAATCCACACACCCAGATACAGGGATCATCGATTAGAGAGAAAAAAATACTTATTTTCTGTCAAGTATTCAATTATACACTGAAAGCAAACTCTGGGAAGTAGCCATTATATATTACATTCCCATTTTTACTGGGAAACACCCTGAGGTTTAAAGATATCAATCCAGTGATCCACTTTGTTCAGCTAGTACGTGACAGCATAATTCACGTCATGAAATTCAATGGCCAATCACCTTGATTTCTTACTAATTAAACTGTTTGAATAAATGTACCAAACCGGGTGTAATCAAAGGAAATGCATTACATTATCTAGTTCATCAAAGAAAATATCATGTCAATAAATTACTAGTATACATAAGTTGTTGAAAGGATAAAAAGGCAAACTTTCACCAGTACAGACAACTGTGCTACCTAACACATTATTTACTAGTTGCAGCTAGCTTTTCAATGTGTGAAATATAGCCAGGGTAAATGATTAACTTAATTTTAAATTTTATATCATCCTAATACATCTATATTTAAAAACTTGTGTTTAGCACCCCTCATTTTAGTCTATATACATTAAGAGCCTAAATTGTCACTTACATGTAAAATGACTGAATATTGGATAAATTACACAAGAAAATTTCAAGGCACTAGAAAACAGAAAATAGTGATCCACAAAAGAGAAAGTGCCATGGCAGGCTCTAAGACTGTTTCAGATCATTAGGAGATTCTTACCTGTGAACCAGGGCAGAGGGTTGAAGCCTGAAGGGATCCCTGACTTTAGAGGACAGAGCTGAAAGTCCAAGAAGCTAAAATCATCTAGACTCTGTAGGACAGAATAGCATAAAGAAAAGGACTCCTTAGAGCTGCAGAGGTCACTTGAGTATTCCATGGAGTACCATCAATGCATGCCTGTGAGGAAGATGCCAGAGCCCAGGAAACTGAGAACTGAGAACTATATATATATTTAAAAAGTAGCATCCAACTGTATGCTTTTTGCAATAAATCCACATTAAATATGAATATATAGATTGGCTAAATAAAAATGAGAGAATATAAGATTTGTAGAGAAATCAAACAGTGGTTTTATAAAGAAATGTCCATATTTTAATCTCAAGAACATGTGCATGTTAGCTTATATGGCAAAAGATGTGATTAATTTGTGGATGTTGAGAAGTGAACCTTAGTCAAGAGGGTTCTAAGTGCAATTGCATGTATTCTTACAGGAGAGACAGGAAGGGACAGTAGATACAAGCACACAGAGCAGAAGGCAATGTGAATATGAATCAGAGAAAAATTGAAGCCACATGCCAAAAAATGCTGACAGATAGCAGAGGAGGGAAAACACGAGGAACACATTTTTCTCAAGAGCCAGAAAAGGAGTGTGGTCTTGAGTATATCTTGATCTCAGATTTTGTGCCTCCAGACCGTGGTAAAGAAATTTCACTCTTTCTTAAGCCACTGATATCTTATTGCTTTAAAGTCACAATCCGTTATGATAGGGATGGGAGTTGGAGATCAAGATAACACTGACAGCAACTATTGGAAAAATATGTGACTATATTAACTACACACAGGTAGCTTTCTAAGCAACTAACACTACATATGTTCATAACATTGAAAGGAATAATTTATCAAAAATATCCTAATATATATATGTACTGAATTAAAAAAAAAAACTTCAATATACGTAAAAGCCACACAAGTATGGACTCTGATGTCAATGAAATGAAACTGGGTAGGTAGGAAAGAGGGTGAATTGGGGGAGGCAAAATAAAAATGATCAAAACTTGTATAAAACTTTCAAAAAACTAGTTTAAAAAATTTTTTAAAACACAGGTCAGTCTCTGCAAGGCCCCAGGGCTCTGTTTTTTGTTTGTTTAGTTGGTTGATTTTGGGGGTTTTGTTTTTGTTTTTTTGTTGTTGTTTTCTTGTGGCTCTGTTGCTCTCCTTTTGGAGCTCCTGTACCCTCCAGGTATTTCTTTCTATCCTTCTTTCATTAAATTCCATGCACTTGGGGTGGAGATATGGCTCAGTGGTTAAGAGCACTGTCTGCTCTTCCAAATGGATCTGGGTTCATTTCCCAGCACCCACATGGCAGTTCACAACTATCTGCAACGCCATTTTCAAGGGATATGACACCTTCATACTAATGCACATAAAATAAAAATTAAATAAAATTTTTTTTAAAAAATTCCATGCACTCTGCCCAAAGTTTGGCTATGAGTCTCAGCCTCTGCTTCGATACCTCAATCAGTAGTCTTTTAGAGGCCATCTATTGTAGGCTCCTGTCCTGTTCCCTATCTTCTCCTGCTTCCGATATCTATCACATTTGTCCTTCTGAATGAGGTTTGAGCATCCTCCCTAGGGTTTTTCTTGCTGTTTAGCTACTTTAGGACTATAAATTTTAGTATGTTTATCCTATATTATATGTATAGTAACCATGAGTGAGTATATACCACATGTGTCTTTCTGCTTCTAGGTTACCTCACTCAAGATGATCTTTTCTATTTCCAAGTGTTCGCCTGCAAATTTCATTATTTCCTTGTTTTTAAGCACTGAGTAGCATTCCATCATGTAAATGTACCACACTTTCTGTATCCATTCCTCTGCTGAGGACATCTAGTTTTTTGTTTGTTTGTTTATTTTTCCGAGATTCTGGCTATTACGAATAGAGCTGCTATAAACATGGTGGAGCAAATGTCCTTGTTGTATACTTGAGCATATTTTGGATATATGCCTAGGAGTGGTATAGTTGAACCAATCAAGGACCATGCATGGAGAGGACCTAAAACCCCTTCTTATATGTAGCCCACCAACTCAGTCTCCTAATGGGTTCCCTAGTAAGGGGAACAGGGGTTGTGTCTGGCATGAACTCAGTGGCAGGCTCTCTGATCACCTCTTCCCGTGGGGTACAGCCTTGCCAGGCCACAGAAGAAGGCAATGAAGACTTCCTGATGAGACCAGATAGGCTAGGGTCAGATAGAAGGGGAGGAGAACCTCCCCTATCAGTGGACTAGGGGAGAGGTATAGGAGGAGAAGAGGGAGGGATTGGGAGGAGACAATGGAAGGGGCCACAGCTGGGATACAAAGTGAATAAGTTGTAATAAAATAATTAATAAAAATAAAAATTAAAAAACACAGGGCAGGCATGGTTGCCCACACTTTTATCCCTGTAATTTAGGAGGCAGAGGGAGCAGACAGATCTCTGAGTTCAAGAGCTGTCTGATCTACATAGCAAGTTCCAGGACTACATAGAAAGAACCTGGCTGGAAAAACAAACAAAAAATTTAAATAGATTCTAATAACAAAATGGTATCTAGAAACTTTATTAGTATTTGAAAGCTAAATCTAAATCACTCTCTAACACATGTACCAAAAGAAAAAAGAATCTGGAAAGATTTATTTGTTTGTTTAGTTTTTCTTTACTTGAGGAAATTTTATACATGTATACAAGGAAATATAATCATGCTTACCTTCATTTTCCACTCCCACTTTTCCCATATCTTCTACATAATGTCACATCTTTTTTTAACTAAGTAAAAAATGGAATGCAATCAACATAAGTGAAAAGATAGCTTAAGCTTACAAAATGTCAGAAGACCTTTTCTAAATATTCCAAAAAACAAAGTAGATGGCTCCACAGAAACAACTCCTGATCTAATAACCTCTGGTCAACAAATACACACACATACACACACACACATCTTTTTTTTTACCTTTCTTTTATTACCTTTCCTCTTCCTCTTTTGTTTCTTGTTTCTTTGTTTTTCTAAAAGAAACTCAGGCCTAGAACTTGCCATTTAGCCACTCTGGGCTCAAACACTTGGGGAGATTCTCCAGCCTCTACCTTCCAAATTCTGGGTTTAGATATGTACCCACATGGACATGCATACAAACTACACTGAGATTTGATCCAAGTCCAGTTGTAATTGCTACAATCAATTAAAACAAACAACAATTATTTCTACCAAGGGTGGAGCAAAAAAGGGAACCCTTATGCACTGCTGATATGAATGTGAATTTGTCCAGCATTGTGAAAATCAGTATGAACTCTCTTCATAAAACTAAGAAATTAATTTTCATATGATCCAGCATACCATTTCTGGTTTGAAACCCCAAAGAATCAAAATTAGCTTGCTATAGAGATATCTTCATACTCATGTTTACTACAGCCCAATAGTCAAATTATAGAATTAACCTAAATGTCCATAAACAGATTAATAGATAAAGCAAGAATGAGCTTATACACACAATGGAGTTTTCATACTCCACAGAGTAAACTGAAATTATATCATTTTTAGAAAAATGGATGGAACTGGAGATCATCACATTAAGAGAAATAAGCCAGTTTCACAAAGACAAGAAGCATAGGTGATCTCTTTTTCATGGATAAGACATACAGAAAACTAAAAAGACTGCTAGTAAAAAGGAAGGAAAAGGTGGGAAGGAGGGAGAAGGAAGAGCATCTGAGGCAAACAAAATTATCACAACATATTATATAACGTATAGACACTAAATACTTTTGCACAGTTAATTTAGGCTAGTGAGGGGGAGCCAAGATGGCAGCGCCGGGAGAGCACCTCATTTGAGAAGCACTCGCCATGCAGAGATCAGGAGACTGAACTCTGGGCCCTGAAACTACATCAATCATGTTTCCCAGGTGAGGGGAGGCTCCCACGGCATGGGAATTGGTCGGGTCCACTCACGGCTACCCAGCCAGAACCCGGAAGAAATCTCGGGTAACGCAGGCTTTGGGTCTCCAGGCTGGAGCCGCAAGCGTCCGTGTCCCAATCACTTTCCCAGGCTGATCCATGAGCATAAGGGTGCCTGAGGTTGGGAGTCCCAGCCGCGGGGGGGACCCCACTGGGAAGCAAACTTGCCAGACTGATCATAGGTCACCCAGTCTATCCCTGGAAGGTCGCTAGGACGGCGGGTACCCACTGCCAACACAATTGAGCTCCTGCCGCGCAGAGATCTGCACGCTCAGCTCAGCGGTACAGACAAGCTGTGCGCCCCACTACAACAAGGATTGGAAACCCCTGTCCAGAGAGGACCCCACAGGGAAGGAAGAAACCGTGCTGCTGGGGTCACCTAGGGAAAGTCTAGCAGCCTGCAGATCGCAGACAGGTGAGTATGCCCAGCCATCACAGATCTGGGCCCAAACAGGGAGCACAGAGTGATCGGAAACTCAGCTTCCGCAGACTAGCAGGCGGGCGCACACTCCACCAGCCCAGAGGCCTGCATTGTACCAAATACACCTTATAGGCAGAACTGTGCGCCCCAAGACACCAGAGCAGTACTCACCCGCCACAAATTACCTCTTGGGTTCTGGGGCACAGAGCCCCAACCTCAGACCTACAAAAGACCGGGAACCCTGAGTTCAACCCCCCAGATACTGCTCCAAAGGGCAACCAGTTATCCCTAACAAAACCGACCAAACCACGGGACACACAGGTTACAGCAGTTGATCACTAAATTTACAGCAAGAAACCCAGAAGGAGGGCAACTGTCTCCAGGACTTCTCCCAGTGAGAGGAAAGCCCTCTCGACTAATCAGGACCACAGTTACTACCCAGGTCTCTAGGCCTGAGGTGAGCTGTAGCAACTCTTGAAAAACACCGGACATCCAGTGACTATACCCAAAAAGCTGGAAAGGCTTCCTTCAGGAAATCCATCTTCCTGCCAAAGGGATTCTCTCCACTACAAGAGTCCAGGAACAACCAGAAACTAAATTCAAACAACTAAGATAGCCCATGGGTAGAGGACAGCGTAAAAGTCCAATCAACAAAAGCCAGAGCAATATGGCATCTCCAGAACCCAGTTATCCAGGGGCAAATAGCCCTAGACACCCCAGCATAAATGAAATTCAAGGAGATGACCTAACATCTATGCTCATGAAGAAGATAACAGAGGAAACAAATAAAATACGAAAAGAATTAGAGGAAGAAAAAAACAAACAGATCATGGCTATCCGTAAAGAAATGGAGGAAATTAAAGACAAGGAGATTATGGCCATCCGTGAAGAAATACGGGAAGCTGCAGCCAAACAGTCTGTGGCCTTTAGAGAGGAAATGCTTAAATCACTGAATGAAATAAACAGTGGATTGGTCAAACAAACAGCTGAAGGAATTGATGGAAAAACATGAAAATACAGTCAGACAGGGGAAGGAAACCAACATAATAGCTCAAGACCTGAAGATAGAATTGGAAAAATTAAAAAAAAAAAAAAAAAAAAAAAACACAAATGGAAGAAATTGAGGAGAGAAAGAACTTAGGGAAGAAAGCAGGAACTACAGAGGTTAGCATAACCAATAGGATACAAGAAATGGTAGAAAGAATCTCAGGTGTGGAAGATACAATGGAAGAAATAGATGTATCTGTCAAAGAAAATGTTAAATCTAAAAAATTCCTGACACAGACCGTCCAAGAAATTCAAGACAACATAAAAAGACAAAACCTAAGAATAATAGGAATAGAGGAAAAAGAAGATTCCCTGCACCAAGGCCCAGAAAATATTTTCAACAAAATCATTGAAGAAAATTTCCCCAACTTAAAGGAGAGACCAATAAGAATACAAGAGGCCTATAGAACACCCAATAAATTAGACCAGAAAAGAAAATCCTCCCGACACATAATCATCAAAACCGTAAGTATGCAGAACAAAGAAAAAATACTAAAAGCTGCAAGAGAAAAAGGCCAAGTAACATATAATGGCAAACCCATTAGAATCACACCTGACTTTTCAACAGAGACTATGAAAGCCAGAAGGGCCTGGACTGATATCATGCAGACCCTAAGAGAACACAGATGTCAGCCCAGGCTACTATACCCTGCAAAACTCTCAGTCCTCATAGACGGAGAAAACAAGATATTCAATGACAAAAACAAATTTCAACAATACCTACAAACAAATCCAGCATTACAGAAGACACTGGAAGGGAAAATACAACCCAAGAAAGCTAGCTACATTCAATAAAACACAGAAAATAAATAACCCCACTACAGTAAAACAAAAAGCAACCAAGCACACAACCGTATGACCACAGCCAACATCAAATTCAAAGGATCTAACAGCCACTGGTCATTAATCTCTCTCAATATCAACGGACTTAATTCTCCAATAAAAAGACACAGACTAACAGAATGGATACATAAACAAAACCCAGCAATCTGTTGTATACAAGAAACACACCTAAGTCACAAAGATAGACATTACCTGAGGGTAAAGGGATGGAAGACGGCTTTTCAAGCAAATGGACGCAAGAAGCAAGCAGGAGTAGCCATTCTAATATCTGATAAAATAGTCTTTCAACCAAAATTAATCAAAAGAGATGGGGAAGGACACTTCATACTCATCAAGGGAAAATTCCACCAAGAAAACATCACAATCCTGAACATCTATGCCCCAAATACAAGGGCACCCACATTTGTGAAAGAAACATTGATAAAACTTAAACCACACATAGATCCCCACACACTAATAGTGGGAGACTTCAACACCCCACTCTCAACAAAGGACAGGTCAACTAAACAGAAATTAAACAAAGAAACAATATCTCTAACAGAGGTCATGAATCAAATGGACCTAACAGACATTTACAGAACCTTACACCCAAACACAAAAGAATTTACCTTCTTCTCAGCACCTCATGGAACCTTCTCCAAAATAGACCACACAGTTGGTCACAAAACAAGTCTCAACAGATACAAGAAGATTGAAATAATCCCTTGTATCCTGTCTGATCACCATGGAATAAAGCTGGACCTCAGTAACAACAAAAATAGCAAAAAGTCTACACATACATGGAAACTGAACAACTTGCTACTAAAAGACAGCTGGGTCAGGGAAGAAATAAAGAAAGAAATTAAAATCTTCCTAGAACTCAATGAAAATGAAGACACAACATACCCAAACTTGTGGGACACAATGAAAGCAGTGCTAAGAGGAAAGTTCATAGCACTAAGTGCCTTCAAGAAGAAATTTGAGACAGCGCATTCAAGCAACTTAATGGCTCACTTAAAAACCCTAGAAAAAGAAGAAGCAGACACACCAAGAAGGAGCAGACGGCTGGAAATAATCAAAGTCAGGGCTGAAATCAATCAATTAGAAACAAATAAAACAATTCAAAGAATTAATGAAACCAAGAGCTGGTTCTTTGAGAAAATCAACAAGATACACAAACCCTTAGCCAAGCTAACTAAAAGGCAGCGAGACACCATCCAGATCAACAAAATCAGAAATGAAAAGGGGGACATAACTACAGACACTGAAGAAATCCAAGCAATCATTAGGACTTACTTCAAAAGTCTATATGCCACAAAATTTGAAAATTTAAATGAAATGGACAATTTTCTTGATCGATTCCACTTACCAAAGCTAAATCAGGACCAGGTAAATCAATTAAATAGTCCTATATCTCCCAAGGAAATAGAAGCAGTCATCGAAAGTCTCCCATCCAAAAAAAGCCCAGGACCTGATGGTTTCAGCGCAGAATTCTACCAAACATTCAAAAAAGAGCTAACTCCAGTTCTCTTCAAACTATTCCACAAAATTGAAACAGAAGCAACATTACCAAACTCATTCTATGAAGCCACAGTCACCTTGGTACCTAAACCTCACAAAGACCCAACAAAAAAAGAGAACTTCAGGCCAATCTCCCTTATGAACATTGATGCAAAAATACTCAACAAAATACTCGCAAACCGAATACAAGAACACATCAAAGATATCATCCACCATGACCAAGTAGGCTTCATCCCAGGTATGCAGGGGTGGTTCAATATACGGAAATCCATCAATGTGATCCACCATATTAACAAACTGAAAGAAAAAAACCACATGATAATCTCCCTAGATGCTGAAAAAGCATTTGACAAAATCCAACATCCATTCATGTTTAAAGTATTGGAGAGATCAGGGATACAAGGCACATATCTAAACATAGTAACGACGATATACAGCAAACCTATAGCCAACATCAAACTGAATGGAGAGAAACTTAAAGCAATCCCACTGAAATCATGGACAAGACAAGGCTGCCTACTCTCTCCATATCTCTTCAACATAGTGCTGAAAGTCCTTGCTAGAGCAATAAGACAGTTGAAGGAGATCAAGGGGATACAAATTGGAAAGGAAGAAGTCAAATTATCACTATTTGCAGATGATATGATAGTATATGTGAGTGACCCCAAAAACTCTACCGGGGAACTCCTACAGCTGATAAACACCTTCAGCAAAGTGGCCGGATACAAAATTAACTAAAAAAAAATCAGTAGCCCTCCTGTATACAAAAGACAAAAGGGCTGAGAAAGAAATTAGGGAAACAACACCCTTCACAATAGCCACAAATGACATAAAGTACCTCGGAGTAACCCTAACTAAGGAAGTCAAAGACTTGTATGAAAAAAATTTCAAGTCTCTGAAGAAAGAATTAGAAGAAGATATGAGAAGATGGAAAGATCTCCCATGTTCATGGCTTGGCAGGATTAACATAGTAAAAATGGTCATTTTACCAAAAGCAATCTACAGATTCAATGCAATGCCCATCAAATTACCAACACAATTCTTTACAGACCTGGAAAGAAAAATTCTCAACATCATATGGAATAACAAGAAACCCAGAATTGCTAAAACAATCCTCTACAATAAAAGATCTTCTGGAGGTATCTCCATCCCTGATCTTAAGTTGTACTATAGAGCAACAGTTTTAAAAACTGCATGGTACTGGCATAATAACAGAATAGTGGATCAATGGAAGCAAACAGAGGACCCAGAAATAATCCCACACACTTATGGACACCTGATCTTTGACAAAGGCGCCAAAACCATACAATGGAAAAAAGATAGCATCTTCAACAAATGGTGCTGGTCCAACTGGATGTCTACATGTAGAAAAATGAAAATAGATCCATACTTATCACCCTGCACAAAACTGAAGTCCAAGTGGATCAAAGACCTCAACATAAAACCTGACACATTAAATTGGCTAGAAAAAAAAGTGAGGAATACCCTAGAACTCATTGGTACAGGAGAAAACTTCCTGAACAGAACACCAACAGCACAGGCTCTAAGAGCAACAATCAATAAATGGGACCTCATGAAACTGAAAAGCTTCTGCAAAGCAAAGGAGACCATCACCAAAACAAAGCGACTGCCTACAGATTGGGAAAGAATCTTCACCAACCCTTTATCTGACAGAGGACTCATATCCAGTATATATAAAGAACTAAAGAAGCTGGAAAGCAGCAAACCAAGTAATCCACTTAAAAAATGGGGAACAGAGCTAAACAGAGAATTCTCTGTAGAGGAATACCGAATGGCAGAGAAGCACTTAAAGAAATGCTCAACCTCACTAGCCATTAGGGAAATGCAAATCAAAACAACCCTGAGATTTCACCTTACACCCATCAGAATGGCCAAGATCAAAAACTCAAGTGACAACACATGCTGGAGAGGTTGTGGAGAAAGGGGAACCCTTCTCCACTGCTAGTGGGAATGTAAACTTGTACAACCACTCTGGAAATCAATCTGGCGCTTTCTCAGACAACTAGGAATAGTGCTTCCCCATGATCCAGCCATACCACTCCTAGGCATATATCCAAAAGAGACTCAAGTACACAAAAAGGACATTTGCTCAACCATGTTTGTAGCAGCTTTATTTGTAATAGCCAGAAGCTGGAAACAACCCAGATGCCCCTCAACTGAAGAATGGATGCAGAAACTGTGGTACATCTCAACAATGGAATATTACTCAGCAATGAAAAACAAGGAAATCATGAAATTTGCAGGTAAATGGTGGGATCTGGAAACAATCATCCTGAGTGAGTTGTCCCAGAAGCAAAAAGACACACATGGTATATACTCACTCATATAGACATACAACATAGGACAAACCCACTATAACCTGTGCATCTAAAGAAACAAAGCAAGAGAGAGGACCCTAACTAAAATGTCCAATCCCCATCCAGAAAGGCAAAGAGGATGGACATCAGAAGAAGAAGAAAACAGGAAACAACCTAGGAACCTACCACAGAGGGCCTCTGAAACCCTCTGCCCTACAGACTATCAAAGCAGATGCTGAGCCTGATGGGCAAGTGTTGGGCAGAGTGAATGGAATTTTATGTAAGAACTGGGAAATAGTAAGAGCTGGAGAGGACAGGGTTTCCACAAGGAGAGCAACAGAACAAGAAAATTTGAACACAGGGAACTTCCCAGAGACTCATACTCCAACCAAGGTCTATTCTTGGAGATAACCCAGAACCCCTGCACAGATGTAGCCCAGGACAGTTCAGAGTCCAATTGGGTTACATAGTAATGTGAAGAGGGACTGCCTCTGACATAATCTGATTGGCCTGCTCTTTGATCACCTTCCCCTGGGGGGGAGCAGCCTTACCAGGCCATAGTAGAGGACAATGCAGCCACTTTTGATGTGAACTGATGGACTAAGATCAGAAAGGAGAGGAGAACCTCCCCTATCATTGGACTTAGGGAGTGGCATACATGCAGAGGGAGGAGGGAGGGTGGGATTGGGAGGGGAGGAGGGAGGGGCTTATGGGGGATGCAGAATGAATGAAGTGTAATTGAGGAAAAATTTTAAAAAAGGGGGAAAATAATTTAAGAACCTTAAATGACTTTCAAAAGTGGAGCAAAACATGGAGTTAGTCAATTTACATGGAGCATGTCTTGCCCCTGGGGGCAATGGTCTCCTGAACCTACTCAGACCTCAGACACCACCACTGCTAGTTCTAGAAGTGATGCAAGATGTTCCAACGAGGGGGTTAAGGCTTCTCATAATATTTCCTATAAGCCCACACCTGTTTGTTTATATTTTTATTTTTATTCATTATTAGCCAGATACAGCCAAGTAATTGTGGTGATGATACTTGCTTTTTTGCCCAATGCTGGAATGCTAGTGAATTTAGGTATGCCCTGGTTACTCGCATGCCTCGCTGGGTGCCTGTGCCCGTTGATGCCCCTCACGCTATGACTCTCTTCAGACAGAAAAGGGATCTTGGAACTACAGCCGCCACTGTTACTGCCATCTCATTGGCGGCTGTTGGAGCTACCACCGGGGCATTAGCCATGAGTCATACTGTGCAGACTGCTCAGACCCTGAATAATCCTTTAGCCAATGTAGCTCATGCCTTAGATGTACAAAAAGGAATTAATGCTCAACTAAAAGGAGGCTTGATGGTGTTCAATCAGAGGATTGACCTCGTGCAGGAGCAAATTGATACCCTATGGCAAATGGCTCAACCGGGCTGTCAATGAAAGTATGCTGGACTTTTTTGTCACTAGCATACAACATGAGAATTTTTCCTGTGCTGCAAATCTGTCTAAACAATTGTCTAGCTATATTTTAGGTAATTGGACTGGAGAATTTGATACTACGCTGGAGCAGCTGAGACTGGCCATTATCACAGTAAATTCTACCAGAGTGGACGCAGGACTAGCCACAGGATTATCATCATGGATTGCTGCAGCCATGAATCATCTGAAGGAATGGGCAGGCATGGGAGCGTTAGCAGGCCTTCTGGTGTTGGTCTCCTTGGTTTGCCTGTGGTGTTTATGCAAGATTAGAGTCTCACAACAGCATAATGCAGCCATGATCATTCAGGCCTTTACAGACATTGAAGCAGGGCAGTCTCCCCAAGCATGGTTGGCTACCATAAAAAGCTAAAAGGTTATGCTCAGGATGCGAGGCTAAGCACTGCACTCAGGGTCAGCCGCTTTCGACCCAGAGAAGAGCAAGTCTGATTGCATGCGGGTTGATGCCCCAGGTCCCGCCTCTGAGAAAAAGGTATCGGACGGGTCTGATGCTCTTTTGGGTGGATGACACCTAAATGAACATCGGTACAAAGTCCCAATTTATTTCTAATATCAGAGATCAGACCTCTACTCTTGCCTGATGTGTCTAAAACAAAAAGGGGGAACTGTAGAGAGCTGCGTAATGCTGTGCCTTAAAGATGCAGCTGGTTTCCACCTTCCACCTTCCCGATGGTGAGTGCTCTCTGTCACAAACAACTCCACATTTGGTTAAGGCTGAGGATCTGGCTTGCTTCCATGTATGTGGACCTATCTGTATTGCCTACGTGGCATGCTGGGGTTGGCTACCCAGAGGTATTTAAGCTGTGGGCTGGCTTTCCCCAGGGTCAGATGATTGTTGAAGGTTCCTGAACAAACTGCATTGAAAAAAAAAATTTAGGGTAGTGAAAATTTTAAAATGTAAATATATCAAAATGAAAAAAAGCCCTAACGACAGTATGTGGCGGGAATCTAGTGTATCAAACGCATACAGAAGGAAAAAGGAAAAATCCTATACCAGTGACATCAGACTTCACTTTACAAATTTGAAAAGTAGATAAAATTAAGCTGAAAAACAATGAATGGAAAATCAATAGAGGAATTCCGTAAAACAAAAAGCTTTCCATTTCAGATAAGCAGAAAAAAATATTAAAATTTTGGTTAAACACACTAGGAAAGAGAAGAGATAGAAATTACCAAAATAAAAAATAAGGGCTGTCATTACAAATGGCTCACACTTATAGGTGAAGGCTGGAAGGTCACCACAAATTTAAGACCAGCCTGGCTAGATAGCAAGTCCCAACCCCAGGCTACAGAGTGAGAGTCTGTCCCAGAAAAACCAAAACTAAAACAAAAAATTCAATAACAACTACAAAAACAAAAACAACAAAAAGAAATAGAAGGAAAGAAAAATACTTTGGACTCAACAAATATTAGCAAGGAGAATGTTAAGAACAAATTCATTAGCATAAATTGGAGGATTCAGAGAAATAGACTTCAAATATATAAACTAGCAGAGTCACTGGGCAAGAAGAAGGCAATAAAGCACTCCAGTTATAAAGACTTATCTTTCTCTTCAGCTTCAGGTAACTGTTTATATGCAGAAAACTAGTTGCATATTCAAAATGCCCTACAGTAAATATGTTTGGTAATGCTGAAGATCACATCAGTAATACACAGTAGGCTTTTTTTTTTTTTTTTTTACTTCTATGCACACTAAAAGAGTAATGGAAACTGAAATAGAAACTCTAAAATACTGTTTACAACTGCATTTAAAAGACAAAGAAAATACACTCACAGACTGGGAGAACATAATTGCTTTCTTAGATACGGTTTCTGTTACTGAAATAAAACACCAAGACCAAAAGAAATTTGTGGAGGAAAGGGCTTATCTATCTTGCAGTTCCCAGATTATACTCCATCAATGAAAGAACTAAGGGCAGGAACTCAAGGCAGGAACCAGGAAGTAGGAGCTGAATTGGAAACCATAGAGGAAAAGTACAGGTTGACTTTCTCTCTGTGGTTTGCTCAGTCTAATTTAGAATACCATTCAGGACCCTACTGAGGGGTTGCCTCTCCCCCCAATAAGCTGAACCCTACTAAATCAATCATCAATCAAAAAATGATGCCCATAGCATTGTCCACAGGCCAATCTGGTGACAAATCTTCTCAATTAAGATTCCTTCTTATCAGAGAGGCTTCACCAGCAACTGATGGAAACAGGTGCAGAGAACCATAGCCAAACTTAGGCAGAGCTCAGGGAATCCTTCAGAAGAGGAGGAAAAATGATAGTTAGGTCCAAAGGGGTCAAGGATACCAGAAGAACACAAGAGAATCAACTAAAATGGGCTCAAAGGGGCTCACAGAGACTGAACTGACAATCAGGAAGTCTTACTTAGATCCTCTGAATATGTGTTATGGTCATGTAGCTTGGTCTTCTTGTGGAACACCATAAAGTGGAAGCAGGGGTTATCTATGACCCTTTTGCCTACATTTGGGACCCTTTTCCTCCCAGTGGTTTGCCTCTTCCAACCTTAATATAAGGGGATGTGACTAGTCTTATTGAAAAATGTATATATAGTATGTTTGGTTGATATCCCTGTAAGGCCTGCCCTTTTCAGAAGGGAAACAGAGGAAGAATTGATCTGGGGAGAGGGGAGATGGGAAGGAGACTGGGAGGAGAGGAAGGAGGAAAACTGAAGTCTACATGTAATATATGAGAGAAGAATAAATAAAAAATAAATAACATAATAAATGTATTTGAAAATGTTTTCTTCTCAGATATGTCTAGGTTTGTGTCAAGTTGACAAAACTTACCAGAAAAATTGCAAAGCAAATATAGGCAATAATAGGTATATTTGGAATATGTAACAGCCTTGAAATTTTAATTCTGAAAAAATAGTTTTATTAGGATAGTTCTGTGAAAAATCAGAAAAAGATGTAACAAACCTAAGGATGTATAAAATCTTTATGTTGAATAACATAAGTCATTGCTAAGAGTCCTTGAAGAAAATCTATATGAAGAGATCCACACATTATTCATTGTCAGAACACTCGACTGTTCAAGTGACAGTTCTTTACAAATTGATTCTGGGTTCAACAAAATTTCTTTCAAATTCTCAGAACTTTTTTGGAATTTTATATATTTATTCTAAAACACAAATAGAAATTTAAAAGGCCTAGAATATCATACACAAGGATCATAAATAGTAGGAATTAATACCATCAATTTTAATACTTATAAAATTGCATTATAATACAATACTGTTAGATTTCTTTCAAAACAAACCTGTATTAATGGAGCAGAAATCAAAGTCTAGAAATACACCTAAAAATATAGATAATTGTTATTTGTTTTTGCAAAAGCACGAGGACAACTTTCCCCCCAAAAGATGACATTTTCAATAAATGCTGCTGCAACTACTACATCTACACATGCAGAAGACTTGGATTCATATTTGCAGCACATGTAAAGTGAACTCAAAATGGGTCATAGGCTTGAATGTAAAAATCTATAACTGTAAATGTTCTTAGAGAACATAAAAAAAAGCTTTTATGATCTGAAACACTTCTGTTCCTAGTGTTTTGGACCGTACATGAAATACACTCAGCCAAAAATAGGGGGGGGGGGCTATCTACTGGTATTAAGTGGATGAACATGCAAATAATTATGTTCAAACACAGAAGCTAAAAGATATATAACTCAAGGTGTGATTCAACATATAGATATACAGATGTGTAAATTTATATTTCAGAATATAGTTTGGTTTCTAATATATTTTAAAAATGTTATAAAATATATTTATATCTCAGAATGTAAATTCTTTTTTAATTAATTTTTTATATTAGTTGCACTTTATTCACTTTGTATCCCAGCTGTAGCCCCCTCCCTCATTCCCTCCCAATCCGACCCTCCCTCTCTCATCTCCTCCCTGCCCCTCTCTAAGTCTACTGATGGGGGACGTCTTCCTTCCCTTCCATCTGATCCTAGCTTATCAGGTCTCTTCAGGACAGGCTGCAATGTACTCCTCTGTGGCCTAGCAAGGCTGTTCCTCCCTCGGCAGGGGAGGGGGGAGGTTGAAGAACTACTGAGTTCATGTCAGAGACAGTCCCTGTTCCCCTTACTAGGGAACCCACTTGGATACTGAGCTGTCATGGGCTACATACAGGCAGGAGTTCTAGGTTATATCCATGCATGGTCCTTGGCTGGGGAAACAGTCTCAGAAAAGACCCCTGTGCCCAGATATATTTGGTCCTTGTGGAGCTCCTGTCCTTTCCAGGTCATACTAACTCTCCCTTCTTTCATATGATTCCCTGCACTTTTCCCAAGGTTTGGTTATGAGTCTTAGCCTCTGCCTTGATACTCTGTTAATTAGAGTCTTTCATGGGCCCTCTGTAGTAGGTTCCTGTCCTGTTACTTGTTTTCTCCTACTTCCAATGTCCATCCTATTTGTCTTTCTAAGTGAGTCCTCTTTCTTGTTTATCTTCTTTAGGTGTACAGATTTTAGTATGGTTTTCCCATCTTATAGGTCTAGTATCCGCTTATAAGTGAGTATATACCATGTGTGTCTTTCTGCTTCTGGGATACCTCAGGATGATCCTTTTTGAAATGATTTATTCATTTTCATTTTATATGTGTTACTGTTCTATCTGCATGTTTGTCTGTGTGAGGGTGTTGGATCCCTCAGAACTAGAGTTACAGACAGTTGTGAGCTGCCATGTGGGTGCTGGGAATTGAATTCAGGTGCCATCAAAGAGTAGACAGTGCTATTAACCAGTAATCCATCTATCCAACCCCTCAAATTGTAAATTCTAAGACTTGCAAAGTCATGCAAAGAGACAGAAGCTGTGACTGTCTTGGGTGATTCTGGGACAGAGCAGGGAAGCATCAAATAAGGGATTACCTCATAAATTTAGTAACTTCTGGGTATCATTTCCGTAACTGAAATGATGCTTTCTCCCCAAACTGCAAAAGTAATTTGGTAGAATGTGAGGACAAGGCTAAGGCTCAGAGAGATTTGGCAATAAGTCACAAAAGCCCTTCTAAGTTTAGGAGAGCTCGTCACTAACATAAGGAATGAATGCCCCAGAATATCATGTCTTTGTGATCCTTATGTGATCCAAACAAAAGGGACCTCCCATTCTCTTGTGTAGTGACAGAATCACAAGCTGTTCTACCAGGATTCAGATAAACTATAAGTCACATCTGCCTGGGTGATGTAAGTTCCCAGCTTTCCAAGTCAGAGTTGTTTTTCTGAATATCCTATGCCATTTCATAAAGGAAAAGTTTGTCCTTAACCTCGTTGAATTCTGTGCACAGGTCTTTCCAAATAGGTTTGCTTTGCATCCTCTGCTGTAATAAACATTAGCACTAACTAAACTTGCTACTGAGTCTTACAACTTCCAGAAACTCAGTGGCCCTGAAGTCCTCATGAGACCCCCTAGAAGCATGAAGTTGTTGTCTGCCATCAATTGTGCTGTCAAAATTAGAGATCTCTGTACAAGACAGCAGAGATAAGCCTAAGCCATCTCCTCCCTTATGTAAAAAATTAACTCAAATTGGATTGTTGATTAAAATATGGTTATACAACTTTAAGAAGAGAACACAAGAGAAAATGTCATGAACTGAGATTTAGTCCTTTAAACTAGGTAACAGGCCACCTGATTTTTGAATGGTCAAAAGACTTGAACAAACACATCATCAGTGGTTTACATGATGTACATGACATATATATTCACAAAAGATGTGCAACATAACTAGTCAAGAGAGAAATCCAAATTAAAGACACAGTGAGATGCAAAAGCTGATATTTATAGGAAATAGGACCTCATGCACACTGATTGCAGACATGTAAAATAACATGGCCACTCTGAGAATAATTTTGTAAGTTCTCAAAAGGCTAAACACACAGGTATCATGTCGCCTTGTAATAATATTCCTAGTTATTTATCCCAGAAAAATAAATCTCAGGTTTACCCAAAAACTTGTACACAAACTAGGTGCCTATGATCTCAGAAGCCAGGAACCTGAAATTGGAAAAAAATCACAAGATCAAGGCTACGCTGAGCTAAACAAAGAAGTCCTGTCTGGAAACAAAACAAATCTTACTCAAATATTCACAGACATTTTAATACCCCCAAATTAAAAGCAAACTAAATATTCATCATCCTGTAAGTGGTTAAATATATTCTTCTACACTTATATTGTGAAATATTACTTAACAAAAGGAAATCAGCCCTTGCTTGATTAGTCCAACAACTTGAATAGATCTTAAGGACACTGTGTTCAGTAAATAGTCCATTCCAAAAAGTTTAAACACTATATCTTTCTATGTATACAGCATTCTCTAAACAACAAAACTAGAGAGATGGAGAACATATAGGTGGCTGTCAAGGATGTGGTGGGAAGAGTGAAAGTGAAAATAAAAGGACATGAAGAAAATTTCTCTTGGCTGTGGTGGCAGTGGTGATTACAGTAATTAATACCTTCTGGAAAATGCCATATAATCACAAGACCATTCAAAACTGTATGTGGGTGCTAGAATTGATAAAACCTGAATAAGCTATGTAACCTCGTTAGTATATTATGTCAACTAATTCTCCTAAGACTGGAGGAATGATCCTGAAGTCCTGGGATAGAGAGGTACCCTGAGGATGTTTGGGAGTAAAGTGGGAAGGGGCTAGTTCTTCCAAGTGGATTTGGAAAGCAGCCAAGTGGATCAACTTGTGTGATAAGAAAGATTTTCTATTTCCAGAGTGAAGAAGCAAGGCCCAAGTGATGCTCACAGGAAGCCTGGGAACCCACAGTCAGTAAACAGGAAAGAATGAGTCTTCCAGTTGTTTCCTCTCCTCTCTACTGATCTCTGGTGGGACAACCTAAAACAAAGTCAGAAATTCTGTTTGAAGTGTACTATAGCTTGCATAACAAAGCAAGGTAGAGGAGAATAGGTTGAGGCCTGAAACAGCAACTTAATAACTGGCAAAATCTAGCTGGGGTAAAAGTACTTAGCCATCCCCCAAATCTCCTAACCACTCTTTTATCATCTCAAACTTTATTTGTTAGTTCCTCTTGCATATAATGTGACATTAAGTTTGGTAAGTTCTTACCAGTGCAGTAGTAGTGGAATAATGAAGTAACAGAATTATCAGTACCTCAATGGAGTGGTGAATCTCTATACACGGTTTGACCTCCACATGAAAGAGGATACAACATTCATGGTTGTCATGAAACTGCCAAGGAAGATTTTAATGTGTAAGCAAGGAGCTTACAAGTGATTGTCAAGACTGTAATTAGAATCCAGCTTAGGCCTTAGAATACAAAGAGAGTAGGGCCAAGCAATACAATCCTTGGCTATAGGCAAATTTTAGGTCAACCTGGGACACATCATGACCATCATCAATAAAACAGTGACAACAAATGCTATTCTACATGAAACTCTGTCTCCAAAAACCAAGAAAAGAAAAGGAGAAGAGGAAGGAAGAAGAAGAGGAGAGGTCTCTCCTCTGAGTCAAAGCTAGTGACTAAGGCCTGTGTTCCCAGCTATTCAGGAGGATGAATTCAAGGCCTCACTGGCCTACAGAATGAATCTAGAGCCAGCCTGCATAAGTCAGTGATACAGAAAGCCTGGTGTAGACTATGTGTGCAGCTTAGTTATAGGGATGCTCAGGATTACTCTCCAGCACAACACATACACACACACACACACACACACACATACACACACACTAACATTCTACTCTGAAATACATGCCATTTTTCATGTAAGAAGAAATGTTCCTTTTACCTTTTGAACTTTCAGATCATTTAGCTGAGGAAAATGGATGTTCTTAAGTGTCTTAGAGAATTTATTCATGTATTCTAATTGGAGTGTACTTAAGCACTGATAATACTTCTGGATTAATGTTGCAGCTATATTCTAATAGCACACCATTAAAGTTATTAAGAAAATCTGTGTCATTTTATGTAAAATATACTGGGTGGGGGGTAGAAGATTATGATGAGCACTAAAGCTTCTCCTTTCACCTCAGTGATCCATCCTTAGACACTTACTAAAATTATATGATAACACACAAATTTGAAATTCAACCATAAAATTCAGTTCCTTTATTTGACAGAGGACTAAAAAGTGAGAGTTTGCTAAGTGAATGGCCTTAAGCAACAATTTTACACAAAACTGTATTCAAAATTCTCCCAAATACGGGTTATATTAAAGAATATGCCTTACAAGCCTGCAGATTTGTGTTTGCATCCTCAGTACCCACATACAGAGATTGGATGTGCTAGCAAGCATCTGTGAGCACCTGCCTTCCTGCAGGAATAGGGCAGGCAGGGTTAGGAGAATCAGCTTGCAGGTCACTGGCCAGCTAGCCTGGAGTACTGAGTGTGGCAGAAACAAGAAATTTTATCTTGAAATTGAAATGGAAGGGAGAGACTGACTTTACATGGGTGCCATAGCAAGCACACATGCTTGCATTCACACATACACACAAAACAAATAAATAAAAATAAAATAATAAAATCTCCCATCTTTTGAGAGAAGAAGGCCGGAATCTCTGGAGTAAAGTTATAATATTTACTTAAATTCTCTCTTTGGCTGGGGGTAGGGTACATGACTGTCTATAATCCCAGAACTCAGGAGGTGGATGAGGAGGCATAGTTACACATGAGTGCAAGGTCATGTTCAGCTACATAGCAAGTTCACAGCAAGTCCAGGTTACACGAGACTCTGTCAGCAAACCAAACCAAACCAAACCAAACCAAACCAAACAAAATAAGAATAAAAGAGCTAAATTCCCTTTTGAAATGCTTAAATGAAAATTTGTTTAGCCTTTAGTTTTTAAAAACTCTCAAAAAAGCTGGTCAAATATATTTTTAGAAAACGGTACCAGGAAAATTCTTCCAAAGATCATGTTAAATGTTGGCTAATGAGGCCAAGGACAAAGGAAGGAAGAATAGTAACAACAAGCTGGTTACATAGCAGGAAGGCATTATGCAATATCAGAGTGCACGTTCCCAGTCTAGTAGACTTGTAAAGACTCCTTAGAGAAGAATTTGAATACTTCTTTCTCTTTTTTTTTGTTTTGGTCAAGTTTCTCTGAGAGCTGAAGACAGTGATGACTGACAAAGTCTAAGAAGAAGAAGATTAGAAAGTCTTTAATTCAAGTATCAGGAGATTCCAATCTAGTTAGTGGGTACTAAAAGCAGCAGGCTTACAAATATGTGTGTGCTCCCTCAATTCATGCCTCTCCATTCTCCCTTCTTATTTTCTTCTTCTCTGTCCTTCTCCCCTCACCCCCCCCATGCAGGCACATGCTCATCGCACTGCTCTAGAAATGTAAACTCAGAACACTGGTATAACCAAGTACAGTTCTTTACAACAGTTCATTCGACTTTCACTTTCTCTCTCTCTGTCTGTCTCTGAGATGTCACTACAGAAATAGTTATTTCCTATTTATCTGACAGTCTCCCCCTTCACGGTACCAACTCTAGCTCTCTCTTCTAGGTCATCTTCAAAGGAATTATCTATAATTCACATAGAACAGAACCAATATTTACAAGATTTTCTAAAGTACATAAAATGGAATTATTTTTATAAGAATTCTCTACCAATAGAAACATTTTCAGGAAAGTGGAAAGATTTATCTACTAGACATTTAAGAATCTATCAAGTAACTCAAAAGTCCATGTAGGTTAAGACACACAAAAACTAAACTACTAGGATCAAAAATCATCTGCCAGCCTCCCTTCGAACTACTTGCATCAGCACATTTCTTCTATCCTTGGAACTATCACCAATAGTCAATCACGTTTTCCAAAAGAATACAAATAAGTTTCCAAGGTCTTTGTGCAAAACACTGAAGTAATTCACTAATAACACTATGGTGTTATTAAAGATCTCAAAGCTGTGCTTTCTTCACATTAACACAGTCCTTTCTAAAACTGGGTTGTAAATCAAGAGGAGAGTACTTACCTAGCATATGCTTGGCCCTGGGTCCCACCCTCAGCACCACAGGAAACACCCTTTCTTTTCTCTGTACCTAACACACATTTCTTAGATTCTGTGAGCACCTAGCATTTATTATCTCATATGGGCTGGATAGGCTGTGGGTGGTCTTTCTTTCTGGACTAGCAACATTTTACTAACAGTATCTCAGTAACATATCTAAAGCATATTTGTAAGATTTCATTTGCTCAGCGGAGGCAAGCTGCCCTGCAGAGGATCATGGGCCTCCTTGCTCAGTGGAGACAGCAGGTAGTGGCCTCTTCCCCAAGCATGGGGACTCCATGCTCCTCAGAGGCAACAGTGGTTGCCCCAAACATGAGCCTTTGTCCTTGGTGACTGAGACAGCAGAGGTAAGTCTGCTTAGACAGGCCTCCCAAGTCTGTGGCTGCAGCAGGGCAGAGGCTAGCCAAAACTGGAGCCTCCTTGCTCGAGGACTGAGAAGGCAGAGGCAACTTCCCCAGTCAGGAGACTCCAAATTCTGTGACTGAGACAGCAGGAACAACTGACCCAAGTAAGGGTCTCCATGCCCAGCGAACAAAACAGTGAGCACCACTGAGCTGACAGATCTCCTACACTCTCATGTGCCCCTACAGGCCTAAATCTGAGAGTAGAGAACAGGGAGATCCCCTGTACTTTCCAGTTAGGCCTGCAATGAGTGAGTGCACCTTCAAATGAGTGCTTTCAGAGCCCCAGATCCAGGGTCCCTTTATGCAGACAGATACCATATCTCTCCCACCCACATCCCCACTGTGGGCAACATAGGGATCCTTGGGACAACATTCTCAACATGGAAGCCCCTCTTCTGAGGGTCTGCCAGTGGAGTCCAGGCAAACAATTCCTAGAACCCAAACAGATTTGAATACCAGGAGGACAGCATGACAGTCCTATAGGCCACTGAGGTATTCACAGCACCTGCGCACGTACATTGTGCCCTCAAAGAGCACCAGCACCCATCCTGCATATAAGCCCCACCCTTCCAGGCATCTACACTCTCTAGAACCCTGTCCTTCAAGGCACACATCCACACAC
The DNA here is from genome assembly GCF_030254825.1 of Meriones unguiculatus. NCBI lineage: Eukaryota > Metazoa > Chordata > Mammalia > Rodentia > Muridae > Meriones > Meriones unguiculatus. The sequence goes on along the minus strand of NC_083369.1, from coordinate 75,769,851 downwards.
ACTCGCACACTTGCTTACATGTGCCTGCGACATTCCTCTTTTAACAACAGATGAAACACCAACATCCACTCTCAAACCGGTGGACCTCTCTCGTCTTCCTGAAGAATACTCCAGACACCAGAGAAAGATGGACCCAGTCTGAAGTACAGACTCCAGGAAAAAACAACAAAGGTTATAGACAAACAGATGGCTAGATGTCGGTGTAAGAACATATCCAACAAAAAGCTGGACATCAGGGCTTCACCAGCAACCCCCCAAATCAATGGCTTTTCTAATTCATTGGAAACATTGGAAAATTACCTCAAATCTATGCTTATCCAGTTATTAGAGGTACATAAAGAGGAAATGAACAAAGCTCTCAAAGAAATACAAGCAAATGCAGCCAAACAAATAGAGGCACAAGTAAAGGCATGTAGAGAGGAAACGAACAAAAAAAAAATTGAGACCATCATGGAAAGGCAGGAATCTACATGAAAACAGAATTGAATCAATAAAGAAAATACAGAGAAAACCCTGGAGCTGGAGAACTTAGAGAAAAGATCACAAAATGTAAAAAGAACCACAAATGTAAGCATCAACAACAGAATACAAGAGACAGAAGGAAGAATCTCAGGCACTGAAGATACAATTGTAAAAATTGACACATCTCTCAAAGTAAAGGTAAACACAAACACAAACACAAAACATCCAAGAAATCAAGGAAGCAATAAAAAGACAAAATCTAAGAATAATAGGAATAGAGAAAAAAGAAGATTCCAAGCTCCAAGTTCCAAAAAATATTTTCAAGGAAATCACAGAAGAAAGATTTTTCCCAACTTAAAGAGATGTCCTTATATACTAGAGGCCTACAGAACACCAAATAGACTAGACCAGAAAAGAAACTCCTTATGTCACATCGTAATCAAAACACTAAATCTACAGAACAAAGAAAAAAAAATAAAAGGGAAAACGACTAAGTAACATATAAAGGTAGACCTATCAGAATCACACCAGACTTCTCAACAGAAGCAATGAAACCCAGAAGGGCCTGAGCAGACGTCATGCAGACTCTAAGTGACCACAGATACCAACCCAGACTACTATACCCATCAAAGCTTTCAAACAACATAGATGGAGAAAACAAAATATTCCATGACAAAACTAAACCTAAACAATATCTACACAGCAACCCAGCCTTACCAAAGATGCTAGAAGGAAAACACCAATCCAACAAAATCACCTACACCCAAGAAAACACAGGATACACACACACACATATATAAATTCACAACAAAACATTAATGTAAACAAGGATAGAAACATAGTAACACCACCAGTTCCACAATAAAATGAACTAACATTCATTGGTCACTATTATCTATCAACATCAACGGAATCATTTCTCCAATAAAAAGACACAGACTAACAGAATATTTACAGAAACAGGATCCATCACTCTGCTGAATCCAAGAAACACACCTCTGCAACAAAGATAAATATTACTTTGGAGTCAAGGGCTGAAAAAATGTTTTTCAAGCAAAGGGACCCAGAAAACAAGCTGGAGTGCCCATCCTAATATTGAATAAAATAGACTTTCAACCAAAACTAATCAAAACAGAGGAAGAGGGGCATCTCATTCCCATCAAAGGAAAAATCCACCACAAGGACATCATATTCCTGAACATCTATGCCTCAAACACAAGAGCACCTACATCTGGAAATGAAACATTATTAAAGCTTAACTCATATCGATCCCAAAACATTAATAATGGGAGACTTCAACACTCCACTCTCACCAAGGGACAGAACATCTAGACAGAAACTAAATAGGGAAATAATGACACACAGGTCCTAAATCAAATGGATCTAATATATGTCTACAGAATATTTTAACCAAATTCAAGAGTATACCTTCTTTTAAGTACCTCACTGAATGGTCTCAAAAACTGATCACATAATCAGCCACAAAGCAAGCCTCAAAAGACGCAAGAAGACCAAATTAATCCCTTATATCCTATCAGAGCACCATAGCCTAAAACTAGACGTCAACAATGACAGAAATGACAAAAAGCCTACATATACATGGAAACAAAACAACTCTCTACTCAATGACAAGTTGGTCAGGAAAGAAATGAGAAAAGAAATTAGAGACTTTCTAAAATTCAATGAAAATGAAAGCACGACTTACCTAAACTTATGGGACAAATTGAAAGCACTGCTAAGAGGAAATCTCATAGCACAAAGTGCCTCCAGAAAGAAGTTTGAGACATTTCTTACAAGCAACTTAACAGCACACTTAAAAGTTCTAGGAAAAAAAAAAAAAGAAGCAGACACATCCAAGAGAAGTAGATGGTTGGAAATAATCAAACACAGAACTGAAATCAATGACTTAGAAACAAAGAAAACAATTCAAAGAATCAAGGAGAACAAGAACTGGTTCTTTGAAAAAAATCAACAAGATAGACAAACCCTTAGCCAAACTAAAGGCAGAGAGAAAATATACAAATCAACAGAATCAGAAAAAAAAAGTGGGACAAAATGACAGACACTGAGAAAATCCAAACAATCATCAGGTCTTACTATAAAAAACCACAAAATTTGAAAATCTAAATGAAATGTACAATTTTCTTGATAGATTCCATTTACCAAAATTAAATCAAGATCAGGTAAACAGATTAAATAGTCCTATATCCCCCTAAGGAAACAGAAGCAGTAAGTCTCCCTTCAAAAACAAACAAACAAACAAACAAAACAAAACAAAAAACCAAGGGCCAGATGGTTTCAGCATAGAATTCTACCAGACCTTCAAAGAAGAGCTGACGCCAACACTCATCAAACTATTCCACAAAACAGAAACAGAAGAAACATTACCAAACTCATTTTATGAAGCCACAGTCACCTTGATACCTAAACCACACAAAGACCCAACAAAAAAGAGAACTTCAGACATATCTCTCTTATGAACATTGATTCAAAAAATACTCTATACTCAATAAAAAACTCTTATTTTATTAAGTACTAATAAAATAATTTATTTTATTGAGTATTCATCAATGTAATCTACCCTATAAACAAATTGAAGGAGAAAAACCACATGATCATCTCCTAACATGATGAAAAAGCATTTGACAAAATCCAACACCCATTCATGTTTAAAGTATTGGAGAAATCAGGGTTTCTCCAATCAAGACACATACCTAAACATAGTAAAGATAATATACAGCAAGCCTATAGTCAACATCAAATTCAATGGAGAGAAACTGAAACCAATCCCAATGAAATCAGGGACAAGACAAAGCTACCCAGTCTCTCCACACCTCTTCAACCTAGTACTTTAAATCCTAGCTAGAGCAATAAGACAACTAAAGGTGATCAAGGGGATACAAATCAGAAAGGAAGAGGTCAAGGTATTGCTTGCTATTTGCAGATGATGTGATAGTACTATGAGTGAAACCAAAAATTAAACCAGAGAACTCCTTCAGCTGATAAACACCTTCAGCAAAGTTGTTGGATACAAAATTAATTCAAAAAATTCAGTAGCTCTCCCATATACAAAAGCCAAAAGGGCTGAGAAAGAAATTAGGGAAACTATACCCTTCAAAATAGCCACTAATAAGTTAAAGTACCTGGCTGTGACTCTAACCAAGCAAGTGAAAGACCTGTGTGGAAAGAAAAAAAAAAAAAAAAACTTCAGGTATCTGAAGAAAGAAACTGAATACGATATCAGAAGTTGGAAGATCTCTTCATGGATTGGTAGGATTAACATAGTGAAAATGGCCATCCTGCCAAAAGCACTCTACAGATCCAATGCAATTCCCATCAAAATACCAACACAATTCTTTATAGAACTTGAAAGAACAATTCTCAACTTCATATGGAAAAACAAAAATACCAGAATTGCTAAAACCTTCTGTACAGCAACAGATCATCTCTAAGTATCTCCATCCCTGAACTCAATCTGTACTACACAGCAATAGTAATAAAAATGGCATGGTCCTGACATAAAAACAGAATGCTGAATCAATGGAATCCAATAGAAGACCCAGAAATAAACCTACACACCTACCGATACCTGACTTTTTTTTTCTCTACTGAGTTTAATTCAGTTTATTTCAGAGCTTCAGAGTCTTTCAGTTTTTGACCACATGTAAACCAAAATAATTTTATCGCAAAGTATAGGTATTACATATTAGCTCTAACATCCTGATGCCTGAATTTTACAAAGAAGCCAAACCATACAATGAAAAATAAAAATTAAAAAAAAAGCATCTTCAATAAATGGTGCGGATCTAACTGTATTTTACATGTAGAAAAGTACACATTTTTTATCCATAATTATCATATTTATCACTGTGCAAAATACTAAAGTCCAAGTAAATCAAAGACCTTAACATAACATCAGACACACTAAACTTGTTAGAAGAAAAAGTGGGGAAGAGGTTTGAACTCATTGGCACAGGAAACAACTTCCTGAACAGAAACACCAACAGCACAGGCTCTAAAATCAACAAATCCATAAATAGGACCTCATGAAACTGAAAAGCTTCTGTAAAGCAAAGGACACTGCCATCAGAAAAAAATAACAGCATACAGACTGAGAAAGAATCTTTTGACAGAAAGCTAATATCCAAAATATATAAAGAACTCAAGAAGTTAAACAGCAACAAATCTAGAGAAAACATCCTGAACAGAACACCAACAGCACAGGCTCTAAGAACAACAATCAATAAATGGGACCTCATGAAACTGAAAAGCTTCTGTAAAGCAAAGGACACAGTCATCAAAACAAAATGACAGCCTACAGATTGGGAAAGAATCATCACCAACCCTTTATCTGACAGAAGGCTAATATCCAGTATTTATAAAGAACTAAAGAAGCTAAAAAGCAGCAAACCAAGTAATCCACTTAAAAAATGGGGAACAGAGCTAAACAGGGAACTCTCTGTAGAGGAATACCGAATGGCAGAGAAGCACTTAAAGAAATGCTCAACCTCACTAGCCATTAGGGAAATGCAAATCAAAACAACCCTGAGATTTCACCTTACACCCATCAGAATGGCCAAGATCAAAAACTCAAGTGACAACACATGCTGGAGAGATTGTGGAGAAAAGGGAACCCTCCTCCACTGCTGGTGGGAATGTAAACTTGTACAACTACTTTGGTAATCAATCTGGCGCTTTCTCAGACAACTAGGAATAGCGCTTCCTCAAGATCCAGCCATACCACTCTTAGGCATATACCCAAAAGAGGCTCAAGTACACAAAAAGGACATTTGCTCAACCATGTTTGTAGCAGCTTTATTTGTAATAGCCAGAAGTTGGAAACAGCCCAGATGCCCCTCAACTGAAGAATGGATGCAGAAACTGTGGTACATCTATACAATGGAGTATTACTTAGCAATGAAAAATAAGGAAATCATGAAATTTGCAGGTAAATAGTGGGACCTGGAAAGGATCATCCTGAGTGAGTTGTCCCAGAAGCAAAAAGACACACACGGTATATACTCACTCATATAAACATACAACATAGAATAAACCCACTAAAATCTGTACATCTAAACAGATTAAGCAAAAGAGAAGACCCTTACTAAAATGTTCAATCCCCATCCTGAGAGGCAAAGAGGATGGAAATGAGAAGAAGAAGAAAACAGGAAACAACCTAGGAACCTGCTACAGAGGGCCTCTGAAAGCCAGAAGAAGAAAACAGGAAACAACCTTGGAACCTGCCACAGAGGGCCTCTGAAAGCCTCTACCATGCAGACTGTGAAAGCAGATGCTGAACCTGATGGCCAACTGATGGGCAGAGTGAATGGAATTTTATGTAAGAAGTGGGAAATAGTAAGAGCTGGAGAGGACAGGGTCTCCACAAGGAGAGCAACAGAACAAGAAAATTTGAACACATGGAACTTCCCAGAGACTCATACTCCAACCAAGGACTATTCATGGAGATAACCTAGAACCCTGACAATGCAGCCAGTTCTGATGAGAAGTGATAGACTAAGATCAGAAAGAAGGAGAGGAGGACCTCCCCTATCAGTGGACTTGGGGAGGGGCATGCATGCCGAAAGGGGGGAGGGTGGGACCACGAGGGGAAGAGGGAGGGGTTTATGGGGGATACAAAATGAATAAAGTGTAATTAATAAAAGTTAAATAAAAAATTTAAAAATACCTAGTAATCCAATTAAAAAAGGGGTACAGAGCTAAACAGAGCATTCTCAATAGAGGAATATAGAATGGCAGAAAAACACTTTAAAAAATGCTCAGTGTCCTTAGTGATCAGGGAAATGCAAATCAAAACAACCCTGAGATTTCACCTTACACCCATCAGAATGGCTAAGATCAAAAACTAAAGTCACAATACATGCTGGAGAGGATGTGGAGAAAGGGGAACCCTTCTCCATTGCTGCTGGGAATGTAAACTTTTACAACTTTGGAAATCATTCTGGCCTTTTCTTAGACAATTACGAATAGTGCTACCTCAAAAATCCAGCTATACCACTCCTAGCCATATATCCAAAATATATGCAAGTACACAACAAGGACATTTGCTCAACAATGGTGGTAGCAACTTTATTCATAATAGCCAGAATCTGGAAACAACCCAGATATCACTTAATGGAGGAATGGATACAGAAATTGTGGTACATTTGCATGATGGAATACTACTCAGAGATTAAAAACAAGGAAATCCTGAAATTTGCAGCAAATTGTGAGAACTAGATAAGATAATCCTTAGTGTGGTATCCCAGAATCAGAAAGACACACATGGTATATACTCACTTATAAGTGGATATTAAAATATAAAAATCTAAAATAAATACTAAAATCTGTACACCTAAAGAAGCTAAGCAAGATGGAGGACCCTGGGTAAGATGATCAATCCTCTTTCAGAAAGGCAAATGGGATGGACATACGAATAGGTAGAAAACATGGAACAGTACAGGAGCCTACCACAGAGGGCCTCTCTAAGACTCTATCCAGCAGGGTATCAAAGCAGATCCTGAGACTAATAAGCAAACTTTGGTCAGAGTGCAGGGAATCTTATGAAAGAAGGGGGAGAAAGACCTGGATAGGACAGGTGTTCCACAAGGAGAGCAACAGAACCAAAAAACCGTTCCACAGGTGTCTTTTCTGAGACTGATACTCCAACCAAGGACCATGCTTGGAGAGAAGCTAGAATCCCTCACAGATGTAGCCCATGGCAGCTCAGTCTCCATGTGGGTTCCCTAGTAATGGGAACAGAGACTGTCTCTGACACAAAATCATTAGCTGTCTATTTGATCGCCTCCCCCAAATAGAGAACAGCCTTAACAGGCCACAGAGGAAGACAATGTAGCCATTCCTGATGAGACCTGATAGTCTAGGGTCAGATGGAAAGGGAGGAGGACCTCCCTTCTTGGTGGAAATGGGAAGGAGCATGGGAGGAGAAGAGGGATGAAGGGTGGGATTGGAAGGGTGTGAGGGATGGGGAGATACAAAGTGAAATACAAAGTGAATAAACTGTAATTAAAAAAATAAATAAATTATGAAAAAAATTCTGTCTACCCTCATATGAATGAGAACTAAGAAAATAGTAACCCCAAAGTTTAACCTGTATGGTTTCATTTTCTGAAAAATGAAGAGTCTGTCATCTGAACTGACTAGATATTTAGTTATATCACTACTATCAAAGAACTCTTGCACAGTTAGGAAAGCTTTCCTGCCTAATGAAGTTTACAAACACAAATGTTTGGGACTACGTTTGAGGGTGGAAAAGGTATGACTGATAGAACTGGGTCAAAGGTTGTGTTTTCATTAGAACATAAAACCTTAAAGAAACACCATGCGGGAATGGAGATTAAACCCCACAGCTATCCCTGGTTACAGAAGGACACTGATATTAACTTTATAATGTGAGAGGCTTTGATCAACTTGCAAGATGATGGAAAGAAGATAATCTTTATGCAAGAAGGCAACTTAAGAGGAAGTTGCAGTACTTGCTTCGATCACTAAATTATAAAAAAAAAAAAAAAAAAAAAAAAAAAAAAAAAAAGATAGTAAGAGAGGAGAGAAGACATGCAAAAAACTAGAGATTTAGCTTAGTGGTACAACATTGTCCTAGAATTGTTCTGGGGTCAATTCTCAAACACACACACACACACACACACACAAATTACCAAAATGTCAATAATAGATCCTTACTTACCTACAATTAAGTTTAAATGGTTAAAGTCCCCAAACAAAGACCTGGGGGTATCTGAATGGACTAAAATTAAATATGTAACTTAGAACCCCTGCTTGGATGTAGCCCATGGTATCTCAGTATCCTAGTAAGGGACTATTTCTGACATGATCTCAATGGCTGGCTCTTTGACCTCCCCCCTCCCCAAGGAAAGAGCAGCCCTGCTAGGCCACAAAGGAGGACTTTGCAGCCAGTCCTGAAGATACCTGATAAACCAGGGTCAGATGAAGTTGGAGGAGGTCCTCTCCTATCAGTGGACTTGGAAAGGGGCAGGGAGGAGATGAGAGAGGGAGAGTGGGGTTGGGAGGGAATGAGGGAGGGGGCTACAGCTAGGATACAAAGTTAATAAACTGTAACTAGTATTAAAAAAATAAAAAGAAGAATAAAGAAACTAAACCACTCATGAAGTAATGTGCTGTGTACAAGGCTCACTTTAGATACAGGACATATTGCATGCCAGTAACACATTCGTAGCTCTACTCATTGAGAAAAAAATAATTCAAGTCAGACTGTAAGGCTAGGGTGATGGCTCAGTGGTTAAAGTTCTTGTCACATTACTGTGTGAAGGAATATTTGTACCCCAGAGCCCACAGAAATGTCAGGTGCATGTGGAAGCCTGCCTGTAATTCCAGTGTTCAGAAGCAGAGACATGAGATTCTTGGAGCAAGCTGCCTAATCACGGTAACTGTGTCAGTGTGCTCTGGGTTCAACTTAGAGCTCTCACCTCAAGATCATGGTGGAACAACTATTGAAGAAGACTCTCAGTGTCAACTTCAGGCTTCCACATGCCTGCACATGCGTACACACACACACACACACACACACACACACGCACAAACTGCACACAGACAAACACACACAATAGGAAAAAAGTCAGAGGCTACAAGTAGAGACAAAAGTCAATATATAATGATAAAAGATAAATTCAACAGAAAAAATAGAGCAATTAAAATATTTATCTGCCTAGCATCAGAGCACTGCATGTTTGTGTGTACAACATGTGACAAGGGAGACTGACAACAATTAAGTAACAGCAGTAGACTTCAGTACATCTCTTTAAATAAATGATAGACCATCCATACAGAAAATTAATGGGGAAATAGTTAACTTAAACAAGACTAGAAATGAGATGAACTTAACTGATACATGCTGAATATTCCCCATTCAACACCAGCAGGATGTGTGCCCTTCTCAGGAATCCATGGAAAATTCTCCAGCACAGATTGCACACCAGGTCATAAAAAAAAGTCTTAACAAATCTAAGAAGACTGAAATCATAAAAGTGCCTTCTTAGACCACAATGGAAAGAAACTAAATGCCAACAGCAGAAAAAGAGGGAAATTTTAAAAATATAAAATAGAGAAATAGCTCATTCTTGAATAATCATTGGGTAATGAATTTTAATTTATGTATTTATGATTTATTACAAGTTATTCACTTTGTATCCTGGCTGTAGCCCCTCCCTCATTTCTTCTCAATCCTACCCTCCCTCCCTCTTTTTCCCCATGCCCCTTCCGTAGTCCACTGATAGGAGATGTCCTCCTCCCCTTCTATTTGACCCTAGCCTATCAGTTCTCATTAGGTGTAGTTCATAGGCAGTTCAATCTCCATATGGGTACCTAGTAAGGGGAGCACGGACTGTCTCTGACATGGACTCAGTGGCTGGCTCTTTAAGCACCTCCTCCTGGAGTATGGGGGAGCAGTCTTGCCAAGCCACAGAGGAAGATAATGCAGCCAGTCCTAATGACTGTAAAGGAAATTTAAAGTGAGTTTTTAAATATACCTTGAGGGGTCAAGGACTCAAGTTCAGATCCCCATCAGCCAAATAAAAAGCAGGCATGGATGTGTGCACTGGGGACCATTGTATCCAGGGAGAGGAGACAGGTGCCTATGTAGACTTCACCTGCTAGCCAGCAGAGCCTGCTCATGTGTGCCTAGATAAATGAGAGACCTTGTCTCAAATAAGATAGAGAGTGACAGCAGAAAAGATCTATGATCGGTCTCTGGCACCCACACATGAATATACAAGCATACATATACTACATGCAAAACTTATGTAATGTGTCAAGAGTAATACTAAGAGAGAAGCTTAAATAAACAGCTACATCAATAAAAGAAGAAAGGTCTCAGTTAAACAGGTTAACACTGCAACTTGCAGAACTAAAAAAATAAAATAAAATAAGAACAGAGTAAATCCCAAGTTATCAAAGGAAGAGACTACAAAAGAGTAGTCCTGAAATAAATGAAGTTGAATACATTGTACTCACAACAACAAAAAATAGAAAACTAATAAGGAAAATTTAAAAAAAAAGGTTAAAAAGCTGACAGTTTTTGTTTTGTTTTGTTTTGTTTTGTTTCCTGAAGAGAAAAAATCAACAAACCCTTGGCAAGACTAAGGGGAAAAAAACATCAAAAATCAAAAATGATATTGAAGACATTATATTACATGACAAAATAAAAGAGATTATACAAGGGCTATTATGAAAAACTACACACTGATACATTGAGAAACCTTGACGATACAGGTGAACTGATGGACAGACACACAACTGACTAAAACTGAATGAGAAAGAAGCAGAAAACTTCAGCAGACCAGTAACAAACAAAGTGAATCACTAACCAAAATGCTTCTAACACTGAGGGCCCCAGAAGTAGATGACTTCACAGGTGAGGGTTGTAAAACAGTCAAACAACTAATACCAATTTTTCTTCAACTTAAAAAAAAAAAAATACAGGGAGCAGACATTGTCAAAGCTTATTTTGCAGGGCCAGGAGCAGAGTGGGTCCAAAGCCAGAAACCACACAAGAAAGCTGCAGAGCAATTCTTTTGTTGAACAAAAGATGCTTTAAAAAACTGTCAATAAAATGATAGCAAACTAAATTTACCAGCGCATTAAAAGGATTAAATAACTCAGGTAAGTGGGGTTTATCCCTGAGATACAAGGACACTTCAACATAGAAAATAAATCGGTGTGACCTATTGCATTAAAAAGAATGGAAGGCAATGGAAGGCATCTCAATAGGTGCAATAAAGAAGTTGAAAAAAAGTCAATATCCTTTAAGAAAGAAAACTTCTCAGCAAAATAGGTATAAAAGGAGCTTCACTAGACAAAGGTCCTATGTGAAAACACACCAAGAACACCATAGCTAATCCAGCTAATGAGAACAAACTGACAGCCCTTCCTCTAAGCCTCGGAGCACAGGAGGCATATCCACTCTTGCCCATGCTATTGAGCACAGAAATGTAAGCCCTAACCATATCAAGTGGGCAGAAAAAAACTGAAAACCTTAACATTGAAAGGGGAAGGTGTGTGTGTCTGTCTGTCTGTCTGTCTGTCTGTATATGGTAGATGAAGCACTTGCCTAGCATTTGTGAGGTCCTGCAATTTAAAAATGGAGGGGGGGGGAGTAAGTGCAGCTTTTTGTTTGTAGGTATGTGTGATCATTATGTAGAGAACTTTAAATTCTACCCAAAAAGAACCTGCAAGAACTTATGGTTATGTGGCATAAAACCAACATACAAAAATAAGTAAACATTTTACACACTAACAAGAAGGAAATTAAGAGAATAATACCATTTATATGTTAAACATAAATCAAATGTTTTAGAATTAACTAAAAAGATAAAGGTACTTTAGGCATTCTAAAACAATGGTGAAATAAATTTAAATAGAGAACCTATGTTCATTGGTGGGGCAAATTAATGCTGTTAAGATGTCCGTATTATGTCAAACAACCCACAGAGTCAATGTAATCTCTCTAAAAAAAAATCCCAATGGCACTTCTTGTGGAAATAAGAAAAAAATCTAAAATTCATGAGACTCCAAGACAGGCAAAGCAATCTTAAGAATGGAGAATGATGTCAAAGGCATCACTAGATATTCCTCTGTGGAGATAATTGCTGATGAGGTAATTGAGAAGATGCAACAGGTTTTTAAAAGGTTTTGTTTTGCATTAAAATAACACAAACATTTTATTTAATTTACAAATGTGGCAGTGTAACAGAAATGCAAAGAACTGTATAAGATGGACAGGTGGAAAAGTTGACACCAAACTGGGGAAAAAGGGGGCATTAATTCTCAATACAGGCAGAGAAACATCACAACAGCATTGAAACTTTTCCAAGTCCCCATCATTCTTTTATTTGCCAGAGAAGCAAGCCATGAGCATGAGCTATTCTTAAAGGAGAGGCAGAATAATGACAGAACCTAGGAAAATGTTTCTCAACAAGGAATAGTGCAGTCCAGATGTGAACATTCGGGATGAAAGTTTAGCCTGGCTGGAGTTGTTTCTACCGTTTACATGGAACTGTATCCATACCCTGTTGTAGGCGTTATTAATATTTACTATGGGTTTATCTTCTGATAATGCTTGCTGTTAATTCTCAACAGCTGTAAAACCAAATCACCATACAGAGACTGGGTTTTTAGTTAACCTAGAACACAATGTTGGGCAATATTTACTCCCTCCTAAACCTCCAAGCCCTCAGTTTCCTAACATTTAGATTTCCCACATTATACTTGCTTTTTGTGAAATCTTAGGTCTGGTTCATGCTCCAAGTCCTCCAAGCTCTCTCCTCTCGCTCTGCTCTCCTCGTGCTCCTCTCTTCACGCTCCTCCTCCTTCTCGCCCCTTCCTGTTCTCTAGCTCCTCCCTTCTTTCCTGTCCTCTGGCTCCTCCCATTGCACAACATTGTATCTAGTTGCTTTATTTGTGTCCTGTTTACACAAGAGTTGAGACAGGATGCTTATAGTGAGTATCACAATGCAATATCTAGATTGAAACCAGAGAGTTGGGGGTGGGGAAATCACCATTTGAATTAACAAGGGTAAGGCATATACATTTTAAAAGAACATTATACCAACAATACCCCTTAACACCTAACTGGCTATGTGCCCCAGAATGCTGATAAATAACCTTTACAGATTAGAAGTAGAAAGGAGAGTATGTAGTGGCAAGGTCATATACCATGTTCTGGGGAAAAATAAGAAGAAGAAAGAGAAATATAATGTAAGCAACCATCTCTCTCCATAGCTCTTGTCTCAGTCCATGAAAAAAACAAAGGGGCTGGCCTCAGGGGTTACTATGACCTCTTCCATAGCAACAGCCTGATTCTTTGATCTCCGGCTCCTCTATACCAGAAGTTCTCAACCTGTAGGTCTATATTTCTTCGGGGGAAGAATGACCCTTTCACAGCGTTCAAGTATCAGACATTCTGTATATCAGATAGTTACATTACAATTCACAGCAATAGAAAAGTTATAGTTATGAAGCTGTAATGAAAATAATGTTATGGTTGGAAGTCACCACAACATGATGACTTGTATTTAAGGGTCACACCATTAGGAAGGTTGAAAACCACTGTTCTAGGCTTTTCTAGAAGCTATGCCAGTTGATCACATTGGTACAAATGAGTTGAAGGTGATCATACTCTTTTTTTTTTTTTTTTTTTTTAAGCTCAGGGAAACAGGAGATAATCGAAAAATTCCAGAAAATTACAAAATTCAGTAAGTGGAAGAGAGTAAGAGTCACAGGGCAAAAAACTGACTGATCTCTAGATCCTCAGGCTAGGGCCTAGTTGTACACTAGTGACACTGTGTACAAATCAACGGCTCAAATGGGGAAAACTCAGACTGCCTTATTTTCCTACTCCTCAACCCTGATAACTTTAGAGATGATGAGATTCTTCTCTTTCTAACTTTCTCCCCATTTGTCATTAAAAATTTAGAGCCTGGCAGTGGTGGCACATGCCTTTAATCCCTGGACTTGGAGTCAGAGGCAGGCAGATCTCTGTGTTCGTGGCCAGTCTGATCTCCAGAGTGAGTTCTAGGGCAGCCACGACTATACAGAAAAACTCTGCCTCAAAAAAAAAAAAAAAAAAGGACAAAATATATATATATATAATAAAATGTAATTAAAAAGAGTTGTATTTGTATGTATATATTGTGTTTGTGTGGAAGTATATAGAGGTCAGGAGAAATCATCAGGCATCCACCTCTATCATTTCCACCTTGTTCCTTTTAGACAAAGGATCTCCTGAACCTAGAACTAGGTTTTTCCTGCTAGAGTGGCAACCAGTAACTCCCAAAGATCCTCCTATTCCCTGTCACCGTCCGTGCTGAGGTTTTAGGCGTGTGTGGGGCCATGCCCAGCTTTTATGGGTGGGTGCAAGAAACTGAACTCTGGTCCTCATGCTTGCACAGCAAATGCTCTGAACTGCCAAGTCATCTCTCTAGCCCCAAGAATATTGTAACATATATAAAATAAAGGGTATTTTTACTACTGTCTCACCTTATCCTCTCTGGAACCTCTTACTCAAGTTCCAGAATTTTGCTGGAGATATTAGGCTATCTACTTTCTTCCACACTGCTAGTTAACAACAACCCAACATCTATATTCCAAACATCTATTATGAAGGTTAAAAATAATTCAAGAAGACTGAATGAAAGCACATTGCCCTTTCTATGAAAAGATGGTACATCTCATTTATGAGTAAACCATGTCCTTCCCCAGTGCTAAGGATAAGAGTATTTAAGAACCATCTTTACAATCTCTTATGAACAAGGAGCTTTTACAAGTGTCCATATGGAAAGTGATTGCTCTAAATGTAGAGGACAACATTACTAACTAGTTTCCTCATATTAAATTTGTGACTGTGGACCTCACTCTCAGTAACTACTTTTAATGAATTGACTATGTCATCTAGTCTACCACCTAGGCAATGTGTACACATGAGCTGAATCTCACTAGGAGTACTGATCACCACACCCAGAGCTTTCTTCCTGAATAACTGCTTAAGCTCTCAGTTTCTGTTTTAGCCTTTGCCGCTGATTCAGTCCCTTGATCAAGCAAGGGACGTGGGGCTGCCATATTGCCTGCTGGTCCTTGTACCGCATGTTGACGCAGGCCACAATTCTGGAATCTGGAGGTTTCTTGGGTGCCAGCTTTTTCAACAGATGGTCTCACCACCATGAGATAATTAGTGTGTAACTCACAGGAGGTTGGATAAGAGTGACACTAACTGAAATGGAAAATGAAGCCAACAAAAACAAAGGGGAAGTTGCTGCTCCACTTGAAAGTGTTTGTGCCTCAACAGGAAAGGACTGTGAATGACTAGCTCTAAATATACATTTCTTTTCCACTCTCATTCGAGTCTCCAAAATGCCTTACTAGCTTTCTACATGTATATTCTTTCTATTCTTCAACAAATTCCACTTCCTGTATGACTATCAATTTGAAGATGCGCAGAATTCTTGTTTCTTGGCTCCCCTACTTCCTGGCTCATACCTAAGCACACTTGCCTGATACACAACTGTTATGGCCCAAAGTCTGAAAATGTGTCTGCCTGCTTTAGTACTGCTGCTGTCATTCTGTTGCTGTTCTTATTTAACCATGGGCTGCTGTCATTATGTGGCTTCGGGTGATAATGAAAGTAAGAAACTGTGCTTTTGATTAGTCCTTTGATGTTTTAATCATCCTTTTGCTGCACTAAGTGTCAGTTATGTTTGAAGCAAAACAAGCAACCATCTGTTTTCTGAACCAGTCAGTTAAAGAAGTGTCAACTGAAGCACAATCTAACAGTTGCTGGACCCTGAATAATTGGAAGAAAGGCAGCTGCCCTACTGCACTGATATCACTTACGGCACAAGTTGCATGTGTCTTATGTTGGGAAAACTGTATAAACAATACTAGTGTAAAGGACTAAGGCCTGGTGAATCTTTAAAAAAAATTTGGTGGAGTCCACTTTATGTATTTTTTCATTTATGAAGCATGATGTTAAACCCAATAACTCTTTGCTAAGCCCTAGAACATGAAGGTTTTTTTTTAATTTTCATTTGCAAGTAGCATTTATTATTCAAATCATTTTATATTCTTCCGTCCTCAGATGACAATATATTCATAATCTGAATAAAATACAATATTGTACTGATGTAATATTTCAACTAAGTTTTATGCATCTCAATGAGCTCAGTGGGAAGAGTTTGTGTTATGCAAAACTGACAACATAAACTTGAAGATCATATAAGCATGACTAAAATAAACCCCACAAAGTGTCACACAGTCTTCATATGTCTGTCATAGCCTAAGAATGAATAGTCCACTAAACACACAACATGTTTTGAAATAAATCTCATTGCTGTTACATTAACTAGCACCTCTAGATAAATCTCTAAAAAGGCTGGATAAATCTCTTAGAAAGCTAGATAAATCTCTAGGAAGATGATGTGCCATATAGTAAATATGGGAACATGTAGAAGCATGAAACGTCAAACAAAATATACATATATATACCCACACATACTATTAAGCATTAATTAATTATTGATATCCAAGCAAGGATTAAAAACAAACATCTTAAATGAATTTGTGAAAACATAAAAAAAAATACCACACATTCTCAGAGACCCTTCCTTGAAAACTATGATCACACAATGTCTGATATAAATAAGCAATGGACCACATAGATGATGGGGATCCCATTCTATACATTGCACAGAAAAATACCTATTAGCAAGTTGAAATGCATTAGAACATGAGTAGCCAGCACAGAAGGAATATCAGAGGAACCTAATAAACATCTGTGAATGGATTTGCTACACATACAGCAAATTCAATCCCTACTCCAATGTTCAAAATTCAGACCACAATCACAGTTGGTGATCTCCTCCATTACATTTAAGGGAACATGGTAAATAATTTACTTCCTGCAAGGCTATGATAAAAACAGATTCGAAAGTTTCTTTTCGTGAAAATAAATATATTTATTATGTCCAAAATAATCACTGCAGAGAAAACCCATGAATGTAGTCAGTTTGGTAAGGTTTTCTGCTTCATGCTACCATTATATAAGAGTAAAAGTTTTACTGTGTGGGCTACATCTTAAAGCCTTTGCATATCACAGTAGTCTTTGAGAACCTAAAAGAACTCATTCTGTAGAACATCTATTAGAATAAAAGATTTGTTAAGGTCTTTGACCCACCAACTTGCATTCAATTACACTAGATTAGTTTGGAGGAAAATTCTAAGAAGTGTCAACAATGTATGCATGTGTTTGTGGCATCCATCCTTATTTTGCTTCCAATTGAAATCTCGTGGACCAAAGGCATATGGATTGAAACAATAAGATAATCCATTTTTATTTCACAATTCACTTTAATTACTTGAAATAAATCATCCAGTTGTAAAATTTATGTCTAAGGCAACTTCCAAATGTGTTTACTTTGCCTTATGATATGGGACAGGATATGGGATCACTTTAAATTGGGCAAAACAAGTGTCATACATGGCAGCTAAAGTAGGAAGCTTGGAGCTCACAACCTCCACCTGCAGCATGAAGCAGAGAGTGGGAACTACAGAAGGTATGCAGCTGAAAACTATCAAGCCCACCCCAAATAACATACTTCTCCAGCAGGGATACATTTCTTAAAATTTCCCAAATGATACCACCAACTGAGAAGGATTCATTTCTCTGACTTCAAACCTAAGTGTTTGATTTCAGTTACATGAAAGAATTAATGATGAAGAAAACATTTGTAGATAAGCCTGTAGTTGCCTCAACACCTGAGTTCAGTAATGAATGCTTATATAAGTAAAACATTCATGAGTAAACATATATTTGTTTAGGAATTTGTTTTAATTTTCATTATGTGATAACACTTTGTCTTTGTGTGTTTATGTGCCCCTCCATTCTAGTTTCCATGAAGACCAGACCTTCTCATCTGGTCTTCTTGAGACCAGATCTTCTCATAGCAGGAATTATAGAAAGTTGTCAAAACCTAACCTAGGTCCTGGGAATGAAATTGTCTTAACTGCAAAGCCATGTCTCTAGTACTGTAAATATGTTAAATCTTTATATATCATCGTGATGTCAGGAAGTACAAAAGAATTCATAGAAGAGAGCAACCCTATTTATATGAAAGAGTTGATTATTTTGAACATGAAGTTTTAACCAACGGCTTTTTCAAAAATTTTGAAGTTTAATGTTCTACAGTTGTATCTGTGATCCATTGTGAGTTAAGTTAGGGTAAGTTGAGCTATCAAAGTTGACTTGTTTTGCACCTGCATCTTGTGGCAATTGCTTCTGTTTAAAATGTTATCCTTTATTCTATTAAGAGTTTGTTTGGAGGTTTTAGCATGGACCTCAGATACTCATTCCCTTCTCTATTTGGGGAAGTTTGTCCTTTTTAACCAAGTACATAGCTTCAGAAGCAATACACATGGAGTGGTGAGGGAGGAAGTGGACACCTGCCTAGCTAGCCATACCAGCCAAATCAAGCTTGGCAATCAATAGTGTGAGAGATGTCACAGCCAGATGAGCCTCATATCTCCCTTTCTCTATTGATTGCTTTTACACCTGTGTCAAAAAGTCAGTTGATCAATTTTGCATAAAACATTCACCACAATCAAGTTTCAGAGATTGTTCAGCATACATAAGTCAAAAATGTAACATATCATATAAATAGACTTAAAGAGGCAGGAGGATATATGTGAGTTCAAGGCCAGCCTGGTCTACAAAGTGAGTCCAGGACAACCAAGTCAACACAGAAAAATGCTGTCTCAAAACAAAACAAAGCAAAACTTTCTAAAGATTATGGCTGGAGGGAGCATACCTTAATATAATAAAGAATTCATATAAAAATCTGCAGCTAACATTACATCTAAAATGAAGCAATCCTGGCAGAGCTGGGAATGATAGAGGGCTATCCACTGTCCGCATTACTTTTCAGTACTGTGTTCAAAGTACTAGTGGGAGCAATAAGGCAAGAGGAAGAAATTGAAGAGAAACAACTAGCGAATATAGCGGAATTATCCTTATTTGTAAATGGCATGATTCTATAGAGATCCCAGAAGTTCTATTAAAAAAAATTTTAGAAACAAACTCAGTGATAGGATACCAAATCAACTTACAAAAATCAGTAATATTCCAATATACCAAAGACAAGTATTCACAATAATTACGAAATATATCTAGGAATAGACCTAACAAAAAAGGTGAAAGACTTTCACAACTAAAAACTTTACATCTCTAAAAGAATTAAAGAAGATACTAGAACATGAAAGAACACTCCATGCTTATGGACTGTGAAAAATGAACAGTCTACCAAAAGCCATTTACATATTCATTTCAGTACCAACCAAAATACCAGTTTGTGACATTCTTCACAGAAATGGGAGAAGTCTTAAAATCCATATAGAAGCACAAAATACCTGGAGAGGTTAACATACCAATCTTCAGCTATATTACAGAACTATGGTAATAAAAACAACATGGTACGGCCACAAAAACATACAGCTATGCCAGTGGAATAAATGGAAGACTCAAATATGAGTGGATGTAATTATAGCCAACTAATATTTAACAAAGATGCTAAAACCTACACTGGAGGGAAAAAAACAGTATCTTCAATAAGTGGTGCTGGGAAAACTGCATGTCCATATGCACAACACCCAATTCAGGTGATCTAGAGTCACCTGTAACTCCAGCTTCTGACACGCTCTTCTGACCTCCAAGGCACACACATCTAAGGGTACCTAGAGATACAGTGACATGCAAATAAAGATGTTTAAATATCCTTTAAAGGAAGATGGATAATAAGCATTGCCTTCAATGTCTTTCTTTATGTACCTAAATATTTAATTCATTTTATAACTTATTTTTCTTTGCTGAGAGTTCCTATTTGTTTATTAGCTTCAATAGAGTTTACAGTTTGATTTATTGAAGTTTTTTGTAATTGTTACTTTAAATCCCTCATTCAATCATTCTACCACTTGGTCCATTTTGGTTTAGGGTCAGTTGAATATCCTCAGTGATTTTATTAACTTCTGAATATGTTGACTATTAGGAGATTCCAATTCCTCATTAAATAAACTTCAGCGTAGCAGGTAGGTCCTTTGCCTAACTTTACTGCACAGGTCCAGACTTGCTGTTATTGTCTGTGATTTTGGTGACAATCTTCAGAGGCTCCATCACGCTATTTTTGCTCTATTTGATTAATGTGCAGCGAGATCAACTGTTCACTGCTGGTGCTGTCTGATGAAGTAGAGCATTTCCAGGCCTCTAAATACGTATGGGGACAGTAGCTAGAAGGGAAAGTTTTGCGGTCTCTGGGAGCAAATAATCTTTTATTATGCTTGCACTGGTGAGATTCTCCTTGCTGCCTGAAATTTTGATATATATGAGGAGAAGGTCAGATCCTTAAGAGAATGGTGGCAAAATGGCTTTCTGGGCCACGCTATTGGAGTAGTATATCGTCTTGATAATTTCCTTGTTTGTACTTTATCTTAAGAACATGTAGGAGGAATGTCCAATGCAATGAGAGAGAGAGAGAGAGAGAGAGAGAGAGAGAGAGAGAGAGAACGATCTTCTCTTGAGTGGAGATACCTGGCCCCTGGTAGACTCCCTTTGTTGGAGCTGCCATGCTCACCTGTCATTGTAGCCAGGATTCCCATCCAAGCCAGGAGAAGAAAGAATCTATCTAATCCATGTTCTGTTGCTAGACTGAAAGCTGGAAAATGATAGGTTTGAGTGATCTTCATCTTTAGATTAAGAATGATATGGATTCTAACTACAATAGGGAATATCTGATCTTGGAGATCCTAGTCATTCTGCCTTTCCCTGTATGGTTTCCAAAATTTGCTTTTCATCATCTCTTGTATTACTTCCTGGGTTTGTTTGTATGCAACTGGAAGAAAAATGAGTCTAGGCTGTGGTATTTAAACTGGAGATAGAAGGCTAATTTCGTATTGGTTTCTGCTGCTGAGTCTCTGATGGATGACTCAAAATTTCAAGTGTCACCATTTCTAAGGCACGAAGCTCAGGACATTTTGCATTAGTTCAAACAGCAGTCTTCCAGGAATGGGAGGCTGTGCATGTGTTCCTGTGTGCATGCACTTTTGAGAAGAAATCCTAGAAGAGTCCTGAAATAACTGTATCACAATGGGAAAATACTGACAGGACCCTGAACTAGTTGCTAATGTGTCTCACCTATAAGATACTTTTGTCACTATGTTCATAGAGTCACCACCATAATTTAAGGAGTTGGTACAACCAACTCTTGATATTTATTGACAGGTTGGAATCAGTTAGTAAGATTTTAAGATACTCTCTTACCTTTATATATAAACTTTTGGAGTATCAATACATGGCATACTCTGTGAAACATTGGTCCTCAAGGAAAGTGAGAAGTCACCAAAGAAGACGAGCAGGCTGAACAATGATTTCCAAAAACTGGCTATGCCCTAATCGTTGGGGTTATGTTGCCTCACATAAAACATAGAAACTTTGTAAGTGTCTTTAAACTAAAGGAGCCTAATCTAATTACAGATTCGTTATCAAAGAGAAGTAAGGGGGTCAAAGGGCTATCCAATGATGTGATGTAGGAATCTGAGACTCAGAAAAGGAGATATGAAGAAGATGCTGTACTTTTGGCCTTGAAGATGAAGAAAGGATCTATGTGACCAAGAATGCAAGTGGTATCTAGGAGCAAGGGAACAGCTGATTTAGGATTTCTGACCTTCATAGCTCTGAAAATATATTTGTGCTGCTTTAAGGAGCTACCTTCGTAGCTATTTGTTATAGCAGCAATGGGAAATGAATATACTCACAAGGAGCAGGAACATGGTGAGAAGTTGGAGGTCAAAGGATATTAAAGATTAGGACATTCATCTGTGCTCTACAAAAACACAGTAAAGAAAAACATGAAAGACTACTCTGGAAACACAAAGTCTAAGAGAGTCTCAGTATCTGCCAGTTAAGTCCACCTAAAGGTATACTCCCCAGGAAAGGTACAAATGGGACCCTGCAGAGAAGCTTCCTTCTGGAGTCGATGAGAGCAAATACAGAGACCCACATCTACACTATGTATGAGGCAAGAGACCTGGGACTACTTAGTCCTACACAGGATTTCTCAATCAAATACCCCCCCTTCAGGCCTCAAGGAGCTCTGCGGGAAAGGAGGTGAAAAGATTCTAGGAGTCAGCAGGGATGGAGGACGCCAAGGAAACAAGGCTTCTAAACACAACAGAGCCGATTCACAAAGAATGGACAGAAATTGTGGCAGCATGTATATGACATACATTGGTCTAAACCAGATGGAGGTCCAACACTGAGACGTGCCCCCATCCCTAATCCAGAAACTATCTTCAATTGATAAGCTCTCCCAAAGACAACCTAATTTTTTCTCCATTGGAGTCTCAATGGGTATATAAATCATACTTAAGGGAAGGACCCATGCCCAGCACTAGATGATCAACACAAAACAAACTCAATGGTATTTTTGGATGGTTTGCTTGCTTTGGGGTTGTTGTTGTTGCCCTTTTTGGCTCATAATACTTTGGGTAGGCTTTTTTTTTTTTAAGTTACAAGTGTTTTTCTTGTTTATTATGGGTTCTGGTTTTGTGTTTTTATGGGATTACTGTGTGTGTATATGTGTTTATATGAGTTTCCTGTAATATTTTTGGCTATTCTTTTCTGTTTGTTTGTAATACGCTATTCTGGTTTGTTTGAGGGTTTATATCATCACCATTTTTCCTTAGATGTCTGTTTGTCTCCTAACTAGAGAAAGAAAGAATATGGATTTGGAGGAGGGGGAGTGTGGAAGAAGTTGGAAGGGAAATCATAACCAGGATATAGTGTACAAAAGATAATCTATTTTCAATTTAAAAATAGTAAAGTTACTTAAAACATTATGAGGGTGTGTTTTGCTTTTTTATAACTTGATTTCACCTAAAAAAGATAATCAATTGAGCGGACATGGGGTAAGATGATCAATCCTCATTTAGAAAGACAGATGGGATGTGCATTGAACGTATGACAGGAGTCTACTGAGCGCATCTGAAAGACTCTAACTAGCAGTGTTTTCAAAGCAAAGACTCATGACCAAACCTTTGGCAGAGTACAGGGAATCATAAGAAAGAAGGGGAGTTAGTCTGATGGGGAAAGGATAGGAGCTCCACAAGGACCAAATATATCTGGGCACAGGGTCTTTTCTGAGACTGACATTCAACCAAGGACCATGTATGGATATAACCTAGAACCTCCACTCAGATGTAGCCTGTGGTAGCTCGGTAACCAATTGGTTTCCCAAAGCGAGGGGAACAGGGACTATTTCTAACAGGAACTCAATGACTGGCTCTTTGGTCTCCCCACCCCCGAAGGGAGGAGCAGTCCTGTTAGGCCACAGAGGAGGGCTTTGCAGCCAGTCCTGAAGATACCTGATAAAACAGGATCAGATGAATGGGGAGGAGGTCCCCCCTATCAGTGGACTTGGAAAGGGGCACAGTGGAGATGAGGGAGGGAGGGAGGGACTGGGAGGGAATGAGGGATCGGGACACGGCTGGGATACAGAGTTAATAAAATGTAACTGATAAAAAAATAAAAAATAAATAACTTGATTTCATGGTTCTCAGCATAAATATTATATCTGATAATATGAAAATGTTGGGCATGCCTGCTAGACCATTGCTGTACAACAGAACTTTCTGTGGTGAGAAGAAAAACTTGTAGTCTCCAATATGGGAGCCACTAGCCTCATGTGGCCACTAAGCATTTGAATGTGGCTACAAGAACTGAAAAAGTGAAATTTCATTTTATTTATTCTTAATTTATACTACAAAGTTTAATGTACATGTAGCTACGAGTTACTATGTTAGATATAACACATTGTTAATATGGCTAAAGTAAACACAAGTTTACTCATTACATTCTTCAAAAGTAGGTTAGCTTATTTAAAATAACCTATCCAAAATAAGGCAGAAAATCATCAATAGTTCGCTGAAGATTAGATTTCTTGGCCTCTGCTATAATATAACCACAAATTTAGGAGAGAGAAAAGAAATATATGAAGCTTACATTGCTATTATAAAAATCTGAGTAATATTTCATAGGAGATGCATAGAATTTGTCCTGGCCAACTAATTGTATGTTACAAGAACCAAGATTTTGATATAAGCCTTTGACACTATAAGAAATAAAGTTAAAAGTTGAAGAAATCTGAGACCTGCTTAATAAGTAAAGACATATTCCTACACTTCTCAGTGTCCAAGGTAAAAGCAAATGATCATACTAGTCCTTTGAGTAACAGCATAAAATTATAGACTATTAAGAATCACCTGTTTACAGGTAGAGCAGTGAATAATACAATTTAAAAAAAAAAACACTTCAAGAACAGAAACAGGTAGATGAATAAAGCCTTATTTCCACTTTCACATAAAACCTCTTCTACTAGGGTCCCAGCTACTATGTTCTACTATGCACTGTAGCTCTTTGCCACCATCACGCACTAACACTTGGAGTCACCAGGTTAATGATTCAGACCAAGTACTTTATTACCATTACCAGCAATAACTTAAATTTATCCCTCTGCCTTATCTGCTACAAATTTCTGGATCTGGAGAAAATCAAGCATCTACTACCACTGTTGAGTCCTAATGGAAGAAATAGACCTGACCCCTTAGTCACCACCATCACCTCTTTGACTCATTGAAGGGGTCTCCTCCCTGACCTCTTTGCTTCCAATCTGCACACAGCATCCAGAGCCAAATTTTAAATATGCAAAATTTAAATAACTATAAATAACTTTAGAGGATAAATGAAGGAGGATCTTGAGAAGCATAGTCTCTCTGGAACACTGCACAATACTTTAACATGCAAACAACCTACATGTGCTTTATGAAAAAAGTTCAAGATGCATTAAATAAAAATGTATAAGTGATCACATTTCCTAGAATGGCTACAGTAAACAAGTAATGGGAGATGGCTCAGTCAATAAAGTATTTGCCACACAAGCACACGTACCAGAATTTGAGACCGGAGCAAGGCATGGAATCACATGTTTATAATACCAGCACTGAGGAGGAAGAATCAGGTGTCTTTCTGGCCCTCACTGGCTAGCCAGCCTCAGCTAATGAATAAGATCTAGGTCCTAGCAAAAGACCTTTTCTCAGAAAACAAGATTAATGACATCAAAGGAACAACATCTAAGGTTGTACTCTGGCCTACACACATAAAGAGTCACACTCATACATGCACACACATACAGTCATACATGAATACACGAATGTACAAAACACTTGTGTACATATATACATACACAAAGACAAAAAAATGTTGGCGAACATGTAAAAGAAACTAGAACTTTAAGGAATTAATGTATAATGCTTTTGCTACTTTGAAAAACAATCTAGTAGTTCTTCATATTGTTTAATATACATATTCATATTGTTTAATATTACATAACCCAACAGTTCCATTGTTGAAGAAGTGCTCAATAAATATGAAAACACATAGTTCACAAAAGCTTAACATAAATACAGCAATACTATTTCATAGTAGCCAAAATATGAAAATGACCATCAACTGAAGAATGAAGAACTGAACATGGTAATATGATGTATGTGTGTGTGGGGGGGGGGAGAGAATTACTTTGCAATAAAATCAATGAACTTTTAGCTCATGCTACAACATGAAATTTGAAAATGTGGCACAAAGTGAAATATGACAGTTAAAAGTAACACACAATAGCACACTATAATCCCCATTCTTAGGAGACTGAAGCAGGAAGATCACATGAGTTTGAAACCATCTTGGAATACATAGTGAATTTCAAATCATCCTGGACTGCATGGTAAAACCCGTGTTTTGAAAGGACAACAAAAGTCAAGAATAAGAATATCAATAAAGATAGAAAGTACATTAGTAGGGTTAGGCTGAGAAAAAGTCTTTAGGGTTAATAGCTAAAGTGCACAAATTTTCGTTTTGAGTTGATGAAAATGTTCTACACACTTACCAAAACTATAATGGCACATGTTCATGAATATATTAAAACAAATGAACTAAAAAACTTTAAATGTGTGAACTGTATGGTATGTGAATTATACCTCAATAAAGCTGTTTTTGAAAGCAAGTAACAGCATAGTGCATGTACTAGGAGCTCATTTATATAAAAACCACAAGTACATATGCATGTAATATAAACATTTGTCAGTGTATGCAAATATATGGAACAGGATTTGGAAGGAAAACCACCCATCTGTTAGCACTGGTTACTTCTGGAGAGGAAAGTGGGATTGCCTTCTGCAGCATCATTCTTTCTCTACCTCCTACTCTGCTTGTTCTCCCAAGTTTCTTTGAAGGCATTCCTTCCACCATTCAGCCCTTTAGAAGCTACATTTAATTCTCCTGGCTTTCCCCAAATCTCATTTACATTCTGACCCATTCATTCCACAGACATCCATTAAAAACCTACTAGGGATAGAAGAATCCAAGATGTCGGCTCCAAGAGGACTCTGTGTCTGATGAGCAGGACAGCAGTGACTGCACAGTGACCAACAGACCGAACTCTGGACCCTAAAACATCAGTGATTGTGTTTCCCAGGTGAGAGAAAACCCCATGGTGTGGGAAGCAATCTGGTCTATTCTCAGGTCACCTAGCTGCACTCTGGAAGGTTTTCTGAGTACTCAGTTACCAGGCTTGAGACATATACCTGTATGCTCTGATCACCATCCAAGATTGAACTGTGGGCCCCACAATACCAGAGACTGGGTTTTCCATTTGAGAGAAAACCCCATGGTGAAGGAAACATCAGGTTCAAACTCAGAGCACACAGCTGAACCCCCCCACCTATGCCCCACAAAGTTCTTGGGAAAAGTTCCTGGGTTCTTGCACGTGCCCAGTCACCAGCGCAGAGCCACTCGCATGTCCCTGTATGCTCTACTCACCATCCCAGACTGAACGATGGACCAAAAACACCACAGACTGTGTCTCCCATTTGGAAGGAAACCTCACAGTGGAGGAAATCAGGTCTGACCTCAGGACACCCAGTTTATCCCCAGAAAAGTCACTGGGTTCCTGTAGGCTCTGGGCTCTAGCTTCCTCCTACACACATGAGTGCTGCGCTCACCTGCCACTGATTACCACTTGGGTACTGAGGCACAGAGCTCCAACCTCAAACCTACAGAAGCGTGGAATCCATGGGATCAGCCCCCAGACACTGCTCCAAAGCACAACCTGTCTCCCTAGCTAAACTGACCAAACTGTGGGGCTTCCTGCTTCTTCAAGAGGGCTGTGCCCAGTAAACACAGTGTAAGAGCAGTAGCAGCAGCTCACTAAATTTAGAGCAAGAAACCCAATGGTAGGGCAGCTGTATCCAGGTCTTCTCATGGTGAGAGAAAAGCCCCTGTAACTACCAACTACCACAGTTACCAAATAAGTCCATATACCTGAAGTGAGCTGCGGTGATTCCTAAGAAACACCAGCTGTTCAGTGACCATAGCAAAAAGCTGAGAAGGACTCCTTCAGCAAAAACCATCTTCCTGACAAGGGGAATCTCCCCACCCCAGGATTCCAGCAGGCACAAGAAAATAATACCCAACACCTGGGACAGGCAGATGGCTAGAGGCCAGCAGAAAAGCACAACCAACAAAAGCCAAAGAAATATGGCATCATCAGAACCGTTATACAGAAGCAAGCACCCCTGCACACCCTATCATAAGTAAAATTCAAGGAAATGACCTTACATCTATGCTTATAGAGAGGATAACGAAGGAAACACATAAAATAAGAAATAGAGGAAGATAAAGTCAAACAGATTATGGCAATCCATAAAGAAATACAGGAAGATGCAGCCAAACAGTTCATGGCCTTCAGAGACAAAATAATTAAATAAGTGAGAGAAATAAAAGAAATAGGAATGTTCAAACAAACAGGTGAAGGAATTGAAGGAAAAGCAGAAAAATACAGTCAGATAAGTGAAGGAAAATAACAAAATGGTTCAAGATCTGAAGATAGAATTGGAAAAATTAAGGAAAACACAAACAGAAGAAATCACGAAGAAGAAGAAGAATGTTAGGAAGAAAACAAGAACTATAGAGGTAAGCATACCAAACAGGAACTACAGAGGTAAGCATACCGAACAGAATACAAGATATGGAAGAAAGAATCTCAGTTGTGGAAGATACAATGGAAGAAATAGATGTATATGTCAAAGAAAATGACAAATCTAAAAAAAAAAAAAATTCTGAAACAAACAATCTAAGAAATCAAGGACAACATAAAAGGACAAAACCTGAAAATAATAGGAATAGAGATAAAAAAGATTCTCATTTCTAAGGCCCAGAAAATATTTTCAAAAAAATCAGAAGAACATTTCCCCACTTTAAAGAAGAGAACTAACTATAAGCACAAGAGGCCTACAGAACACCTAAGAGATTAGATCAGAAAAGAAAATCCTCCCAGCACATAATAATAAAAACATAAGTATACAGAACAAAGAAAAAAAATACTATAAGCTGCAAAGGAAAAAAGGCCAAGCAACATATAATGGCAAACCCATCAAAATCACACCTGACTTCTCAAAAGAGACTATGAAAGCCAGAAGGGGCTGGAAGGATATCATGCAGACCGTAAGAGAACACAGATGTCAACCCAGGCTACTATATCCAGCAAAACTCTCAACCATCATAGATGGAGAAAACAAGTTATTCAATGACGAAAACAAATTTAAGCAATACCTACCCACAAATCCAGCGTTACAGAAGGAAAAATACAACCCAAGAAAACTAACTACATTCAGGAAAACAAAGGAAATGAATGACCTCACTACAGCAAAACTAAAAATAGCCAAGCACACAAACACACTACCACAACCAAAAGCAAAATAAAAGGATCTAACAGTCACTTGTCATTAACATCTCTTAATATCAATGGACTCAACTCTCCAATAAAAAGATATAGACTAACAAAATGGATGCATAAACAAGATCCAACAATCTATTGCATACAAGAAACACACCTAAGACACAAATATAGACATAACCTGAGAGTAAAGGGCTGGAAGATGGTTTTCCAAGCAAATGGACCCAAGAAGCAAGCAAGAGCAGCCATTCTAATAACTATTAAAATAGACTTTCAGACAAAATTAATCAAAAGAGAAGGGGAATGTCACTTCATACTCATCAAAGGAAAATTCCATCAAAAAGACATCAAAATTCTTAACAGCTATGCCCCAAATACAGGAACACCCCTGTTTGTAAAATAAACATTAATGAAACTTAAGCCACACATAAATCCCCACACATTAATAGTTGGAGACTTCAATAACCCTCTCTCAAAAAAGGACAGGTCAAAAAAAACCCCACAAATTTAACAAAGAAACAATGAATATGAATATAACAGATTTCATGAAGCAAATAGACGTAGCAGACATCTGCAGAACCTTACACACACACACACACACACACACACACACACACATACACACACACACACAAAAAAAAAACCACAAAAGAATTTACCTTTGTCTCAGCACTTCATGGAACCTTCTCCAAAATAGTCCATACTACCGAGCACAAAGAAAGCCTCAAAAGATACAAGAAGATTGAAAAAATCCTTTGCATCCTATCAGACCACCATGGACTAAAGATGGACCTCAACAACAACAGAAATAGCAAAAGTCCTATACTCACATGGAAACTAAACAACTCTCTACTCAGTGAAAGGTTAGTCAGGGAAGACATAAAGAAAGAAATTAAAGATTTCCTAGAACTTAATGAAAGTAAAGTACCAACCTACTTAAACTTATGAGACACAATGAAAGCAGTGCTAAGAGGAAAGTTTATAGCACTAAGTGCCTTCAAAAACAAATTCAAAACATCTCATACAAGGAATTTAATGGTTCATCTGAAAGCCCTAGAGAAAAAAAAAAAGAAGCAGTCATACCCAAGAAAAGTAGATGGCTGAAAATAATCAAACTCATGGCTGAAATCAATAAACTAGAAACAAAGAGAACAATTCAAAGGATCCATGAACCTAAGAGCTGGTTCTTTGAGAAAATCAACAAGATAGACAAGCCCTTAGCCAAACTAACTAAAAGCCAGAGAAACTATCAAAATCAACAAAATCAGAAATGAAAAGGTGGACATAACAAGACACTGAAGAAATCCAAACAATCATTAGATCTTACTTCAAAAGCCTATATGCCACAAAATTTGAAAGTCTAAATGAAATGGATAATTTTCTTGATCGATTCTCGTTAACAAAGATGAATCAAGATCAGGTAAATAAATTAAATTGTCCTACATCCCCTAAGAAAATAAAAGCTGTTATCAAAAGTCTCCTCTTCAAAAAATAATAATAATAAACCCCAGGGACAGATGGTTTCAGTGCAGAATTCTACCAGACCTTCAAAGAAGAACTAACACTAATACTCTTCAAACTATTCCACAAAACAGAAACTGAAGGAACATTACCAAACTCATTCTATGAAACCACAGTCACCTTGACACCTAACCCTCACAAAGACCAAACAAACAAAGAGATTATACGACCAATCTCCCTTAGGAACCTCGATGTAAAAATACTCAAAAAATCCTTGCAAACCAAATCTAAGAACACATCAAAAATATCATCCACTATGATCAAGCAGACTTCATTCCAGGCATGCAAGGCTGGTTCAATATACAGAAATCCATCCATGTAATCCACCATATAAACAAACTTAAAGAAAAAAAAACACATGATAATCTCCTTAGATGCTGAGAAAGCATTTGATAAAATCCAACGCTCATTCAGGTTTATAGTCCTGGACAGATCAGGGACACAAGGCACATACCTAAACATAGTAAAGGCAATATACAGCAAGCCTATAGCTAACATCAAACTGAACAGAGAGAAATTAGACTCAATCTCACTGAAATTAGGGACGAGGCAAGGCTGCCCACTGTCTCCATATCTCTTCAATGTAGTTCTTAACATCGTTGTCAGAGCAATTAGGCAATTAAAGGAGATCAAGGCAATTAAATTCAGAAAGGAAAAAGTCAAATTGTCACTATTTGCAGATGATATGATAGTATACCTGAGTGACCCCAAAAATTCAATCAGGGAACTCCTACAGCTGATAAACACCTTCAGCAAAGTTGCTGGATACAAAATTAACTCAAAAAAAAAAAATCAGTAGCCCTCCTGTATACAAAAGACAAAAGGGCTGAGAAACAAATTAGGGGAACAACACCCTTCACAATAGCCCCAAAGACATAAAATACCTTGGTGTGACTCTAACCAAGCAAGTCAAAGACTTGTATGAAAAAAACTTCAAGTCTCTGAAGAAAGAAATTGAAGATATGAGAAGATGGAAAAATCTCTCATGCTCAGGACTTGGCGGGGTTAACATAGTAAAGATGGCCATCTTACCAAAAGCAATCTACAGATTCAATGCAATTCCTATCAAATTACCAACACAATTTTTTGCAGACCTTTAAAGAACAATTCTCAAATTTATATGGAATAACAAGAAACCCAGAATAACTAAAACAATCCTTTACAATAAAAGATCTTCTGGAGGTCTCTCAAACCCTCATCTCAAGATGTACTAGAGAGCAACAGTAATAAAAATTGCATGGTAATGGCATAGAGACTTGTGGATCAATGGAATCAAATAGAAGACCCAGAGATAAACCCACACAAGTATGGGACACCTGATTATTGACAAAGATGCTAAATCCATATAATGGAAGAAAGATAGCATCTTCAGCTTCAAAGATAGCATCAATGGTTTAACTGTAGAAAAATGCAAATAGATTCATTCTTAAGCTTAGGACCCTGCATAAATCTAAAGTCCAAGTGGATCAAAGACCTCAACATAAAACCAAACACACTAAACCTGTTAGAAGAAAAAGTGGAGAAGAGCCTTGAACTCAATGGCACAGGGACAACTTCCTGAACAGAACACCAACAGCACAGGCTCTAAGAGCAACAATTGATAAATGGGACCTCATAAAACTGAAAAGCTTCTGTAAAGCAAAGGACACTGTCATCAGAAAACAAAAACAAAAACAAAACCCACAACCTACTCACTGAGAAAGGATCTTCAGGAACTATATATCTGACAGAGGGCTAATGTCCAGAATATATAAAGAATTCAAGAAGTTAAACAGCAACAAATCAAGTAATCCAATTAAAAAATGGGGGACAGAACTAAACAGAGAATTCTCAATAGAGCATATCAAATGGCAGAGAAACACTTAAAGAAATGCTCAACGTCCTTAGTCATCAGGGAAATGCAAATCAAAACGACCCTGAGATTTCATCTTACACCCATCAGAATGATTAAGATCAAAAACTCAAGTGACAACACATGGTAGAGACAATGTGGAGAAAGGGAAACCCTCCTCCATTGCTGGTGGGAATGTAAACTTGTACAACCACTTTGGAAATCAACCTTGTGCTTTATCAAACAATTAGGAATAGTGCTACCTCAAGATCCAGCTATACCACTCCTAGTCATATATCCAAAATATGCTAAAGTATACAACAAGGACATTTGCTCAACCATGTTTGTAGGAGCTTTATTAGTAATAGCCAGAATCTGGAAACAACCCAGATGTCGCTCAATTGAGGAATGGATACAGAAATTGTGGTACTTTTACACAATGGAATACTACTCAGCAATCAAAAACAAGGAAATCATGAAATTTGCAGTCATATGGTGGAAACTAGAAAAGATCACCCTGAGTGAGGTATCCCAGAAGCAGAATGACACATATGGTATATACTCACTTATAAGTGGATATTAGACTTATAATATAGGATAATCATGCTAAAATATGTACACTTAAAGAAGCTAAGCTAGAAGGAGGACTCTGGGTAAGATGCTCAATCCTCATTCAGAAAGCCAAAAGAGATAGATATAGGAAGAGGGAGAAAACAGGGAACAGGACAGGAGCCTACCACTGAGGGCCTCTGAAATACTCTACCCAGCAGGGTATTAAAGCAAATGCTGAGATTCATAGCCAAACTTTGGGCAGAGTACAGTGAATACTATGAAAGAAAGGGAATTTAGAAAGACCTGGAAGGGACAGGAGCTCCACAAGGACAGCAACAGAACCCAAAAATCTGGGCCCAGAGGTGTTTTCTGAGACTGATATTACTACCAAGGGACATTCATGGAGAAAAGCTAGAACCCCTGCACAGATGCAGCCCATGTCAGTTCAGTTTCCAAGTGGGTTCCTTAGCAAAGGGAACAGGTGCTGTCTCTGACATGAACTCAGTGGCTGGCTCTTTGGTCCTCTCCCCCTGGCCGGGCAGCCTTACCAGGCCACATAAGAAGACAATATGGTCAGTCTTGATGAGATCTGATGGGCTAGAGTCAGAGGGAAGGGGAGGAGGATCTCCCCCAACAGTGGACTTGAGGAGGGGCATGGGAGGAGAAGAGGGAGGAAGGGCAGGTTTTGAAGGGGACACAGGAGGGGGCTACAGCTGGGATACAAAGTGAATATATTGTAATAAATTATAAGTAAAATAAAAGCCTACTAGGTACTATGCTAGATATTAGGTACACTAGCCTCATAGAGCTTAAAATCTAGTGGTGTTAAAGGGATATGTGAAAGAACACCTTGATCAATGATACAGCATTTCAAATAATATTATGATAGGATTAAAGTAAAATGGTAGTGAAACAATGAGGTGTATGTCACTGAGACTATGAGAGAAAGCCTATATAAGGGGCCAACATCAAAGCTGAGATATAGACAATGAGAAAAATGATGAGAGGAAAACATTTCTGGAAGAATGTATCAGCAATGACTGTATGTTATTCAGGCCAAGTAAAGAGCTTAGGTGTCACACAAAGTATAACTAGAAGCATTTGGAAGCGTCCGGTACAGCAAGAATAATATGGGCAGATTTGCATATTTAAAAAATTGGCTCTGGATGCTGTGTGCAGATTGGAAGTAAAGAGGCCAGGGAGGAGACACCTGCAGTGAGTCAAAGATATGATGGTGGTGACTAAGGGGATAGACTGAAATAGAGAATGATGAAATATGCTCACTGGAAATAGGGCAGGATTTACTGATAGTTTGTATGTAGAGGATGAAGGAGAAAAAGAATGAAAGATGGCTCTCAGGAAGCTGTGTGTGGTGGAGCATGCCTACAACCCAAGGACTCAGGAGGCTGAAGAAAGGGAATAGGTAGTCTGAGGCCATGGTGGTCTACATAGCAAGACTCCATCTCACTTGAAAATGACTCCTGGGAATGTTTTAATTGTATATATAGATGGAGTATGGCATTCCCTATGACTGGAAGTATATGAAAATAGTAGGTGGAAGTGGTTTCAAGAAGCAAGTTTGAGACTAAGGATACTGCTTGAATCTAGAGTATATGCACTGCATGTGTGTGAGGCTCTGGATCTATCCCTAGCAGAAAGGTTGGGAAGAAATCAAGAGACTGAATTTAGGGATCTATTAAGTTCAAAATGTGTACTAGGTATTCAACTGGAGATGCCAAGTAGATGGCTGGCTATATAAATCTGAACTTCAATGGAAAGGTTAGGGCTAGACATCAACCTTTAAGAACTGAAAATATTTCAAACCCTATAAATGGATGGCTAAGAGCTTGGCACACAACTTTGAACTCTCTTCTATTTCTATTTTCATGTCAATCCTATTTCATATACGTAAGTTCTAAGGATACATGCCAAAGTACCTTGCGTAGGTGTGTCATGCCAAAAAGTGATTTTATGAATTCTCCAAAATTAGTCCCTTTTCTTCATTTCCTGTTATCTGTTTGTCAGTCAACTGTATAACATTTTCAGTTCTATTTGATGCTGTTCCATCTTCATGAAAGTTACGAGGATCATAACAACATCATCTCATCTCGTTTCATGAAAATAATCACTTAGCTACAACTATTGTCAACTTGTCCCTGGATTACTACAAATGGCGTCCTAGCTAATGTTCCTACCTCCAGTCTTGCCTTATGCCATCCGTAGAGTCACCCTTCTAAAATGCCTACCCTACTTAAAATCCTTCAGTGATTTACAAACAGAGAATGATATAAATTTGTAATGCCAAGATTTAGGAGGTGGAGGCAGGAAGATAAAGAGTTCAAAAAAAATCCTTAGCCACACACAAAAAAACTTGAAGTCAGTCTGCTTTGCATGAGATCCTGCCCTAAAACAACAGCAACAAGAACAAATGTTTCAGTTGTTTCACAGTACTCAAAGGGAAGAAGAAATTCTTCAACCTAATTGATATGATCCTTCAAGCATTGTGTCTTGCTGACCTCTCCAATCTCACCTCCCACCTATATCCTTCCCTTTGCATAGTAGTGTAATGGAAGTTTTGGTTTCTTTCATTATATTACTGTGCAAAGGGAAGGATATAATTTTGTGAACTCAGTTATGTTGTATAATTATGTTTCTGTTTTAATCCCAAGTGTGGGATTTTAGTTGTTCTGTAGTTTGCCCACACCTGTTAATTGTCTCATGCAGGGCATGACATTTGCCAGGTGGTAACAGCCTTTCAAGTGCTGCATGGAGATTGGCATGATCTAAAACTCTGAGAGTATAAATATGAGAGCAGAAGAAACAAGGGGTGTTATGCTTTGTTGGCATGTGGCATGTAGTAGTCTGGAGAGACCAGAGAGAGACAGCGTGGTGGTTTGGAGCAGACAGACAAAAGAAATGCTTTGGGGCGGGGTCGCAGTAGCTGAAGAGGCTGCTGACTGTGTCTATGGTTGACAGAAACTGGTATAGCCCCCAAAGACCCAATGAAACTGAACAGTTGGAAGAAGTAAAGGGGCCAACTAACATTCTCTCTCCTATATAGGGTTGGGATATTGGAGGGGAGGTTGAGGCCTAAACATCCCAAATAAGTGGAATTTTAAAAACAGGCACTACATTGTAGACAAATTAATTCATCAATTACGATTTTAGTCCTTTGGACTCAACCCTGATTCATACTTGAAAAACATTCACCTGCAATACAGCACCACCACATCTTGTTTTCCTCCAGTTCAACAGAAAATGCCCAGACTGTCTTCCTACCAATGAACTTGACCTTTCTTAATGTCCCCCAGTGTTCTCACGTATATCCATCTTTACTGTCTGAAAAACTTCACCATATTTTTATGTTTATGTCTCTTCCTCCAAGAATTAGCCTAATAAGGACAAAGATTGTACTTATCATTGTTTTACTGGCACCTAATATAATACAAAGTCTTCATATATCCATCATGTATCAAGTCCTTCTCTAAGTGTTTTACAAGTATTTATCCATTTAATCTTTACAATAACTCCACAAGTATATAATTTTTTTAATTTTTCATTTTTTAATATTAATTACAGTTTATTCACTTTGTACCCCAGCTGTATCCCGCTCCCTCATTCCCTCCCAACCCCATCCTCCTTCCCTCATCTCCCCCCTGCCCCTTTCCAAGTCCAATGATAGGGACCTCCTCCCCTTTCATCTGACCCTGGTTTATCAGGTATCTTCAGGACTGGCTGCAAAGACCTCCTCTGTGGCCTAACAGGGTTCCTCCTCCCTGGGTTGGGGGTCAAAGAGCCCATCATTGAGTTCCTGTTAGAAATAGTCCCTGTTCACCTTACTAGGGTACCCACTTGGATACTGAGCTACCATGGGGTACATCTGAGCAAAGGATCTAGGTTATATCCATACAAGGTCCTTGGTTGGAGAAACAGTCTCAGAAAAGACCCCTGTGCCCAGATATATTTGGTCCTTGTGGAGCTCCTGTCCTCTCCAGGTCATATTAACTCCCCTTCTTTCTTATGATTTCTTATGATTCCCTGCACTCTGCAGAAGGTTTGGTTATGAATCTTAGTATTTGCTTTGATACACTGTTAGGTAGAGTCTTTCAGGGGCCCTCTGTGGTAGGCTCCTGTCTTGATACTTGTTTTCTCCTACATCCAATGTCCATCCCATTTGTCTTTCTAAGTGAGGATTGATCATCTTACCCCGGGTCTTCTTTCTTGTTTATCTTCTTTAGATGTATAGATTTCAGTATGTTTATCCCATCTTATAGGTCTATATAAGTGAGTATATACCATGTGTGTCTTTCAGCTTTTGGAATACCTCACTCAGGATTATCTTTTCTAGATCCCACCATTTGCCTGCAAATTTTATGATTTCCTTGTTTTTAATTGCTGAGTAGTATTCCATTGTGTAAAAGTACCACAATTTCTGTATCCATTCCTCAACTGGGGGACATCTGGGTTGTTTCCACGTTCTGGCTATTATGAATAAAAGTGCTACAAATATGGCTGAGCAAATGTCCTTGTTGTGTACACGAGCATCTTTTGGATATATGCCTAGGAGTGGTATAGCTGGATCTTGAGGAAGCACTATTCCTAATTGTCTGAGAAAGCACCAGATTGATTACCAAAGTAGTTGTACAAGTTTACATTCCCACCAGCAATGGAGGAGGATTCCCCTTTCTCCACAACCTCTCTAGCATGTGTTGTCACTTGAGTTTTTTATCTTAGCCATTCTGATGGGTGTCCGGTGAAATCTCAGGTTCGTTTTGATTAGTATATACTATTTTATGCCCTCTTGATAAATAAAGAAATAGAGATGCTATGCAACATGCTCAAGGTTACAGAGCTAGTAAATAGGGTTTATCAGCCCAGCTGTTACTCCAGAGTCCTTGGATGTAACAACCTCCAAAATTTCGGTAAAGAGTCAAAAAATAAAACCAGGCTTGGTGGTATTGGCCTGTGATCCCAGAACTTGGTTTGTATATGCAGGACAATGAGGAGTTCAAGGTCATCCTTGGCTAGTGAATTCTTAGAAAGCTTACAATACAGAAAATGCAGTCTTGTTCAATAAATAGTAAATGGGGAAAGTGAAGCACGCAATTTTTTCATGGTAATATTCTGACCTTGAAATTTCATCTTTTCTTTAATTTCAAAATCTCATTTTTTTTTTCAGAGTTCAGAACACAATAAGACTGCAAAAAAAAAATCCTTTGTTATGGAACTCTGTGAGGGCTAATACCACTATCCTCATACCTATGGCACCAACAAAATAGGCTGATGTATTGATATTCAGTGACTATAGAAGTACAGAAAATAAGATGAGATTCAAAATTTTAACATCAAAATTCATAACAGCAACCATTTATGGAGGACTGCATTGATACCAGGCATTTTTAAGAGTTTTATGTGAATTATCAGATTTAATCTTTTCAACAGTCCTGTGATCTAGGCAATGTTATGACCTACATATTTTTTCAGGAAAAAAAAATGTTGCCAAAGATATTGGATGACTTGTTTAAAGTTTCAGAGTCAGTAAGAGTCAAACTAGGATTTATGCTGGGAACTTCCTAACTGTAGATATTTGTTCTTTGAACCACTGTGGTAGATTGGTTTTCACCAAAAGTATCACCTGAGACTCTAGAGCTATACCACTCCAAAGACAGCTACTAGCCACATGTGACTAGGTAAATTTAAATAATAAAATTAGAAAAAAAATATTAATGCCTCACGCATTCTAACTACATGTCCAGTGCTCATAATGAATCTTCAAGTATATATATTTAGAATAGCCATAGAGGTCAGGAAATTAGCATGGGATTATGGTAGGGGGTTCATTTAAAATTTTTTTCTTTTCATACACAAGATATTTTTATCATGTTATCTCCTCTACAGTTTCTCTCAAATCCTTCCTACCTCCCTACCCACCCAATCTCTTGGTTTTTTTTTCTACCACTCCCTTCCCCTTCTCAAAATAAAAACAAATAAAAGCTCAGTAAGAAAAAAAATGCTCCAATTAAATTAACAGCCAAAAAGTCGCACAATAACCCCCCACGTAATTCATTTTGTGTTGGCCAAATATTCGGGCCTGCCTTGGAATGTGGTTGATATACCAAGTTACACTCTACTGAAGAAAACTGATTTTTTTTATTCCCAGAGGTATTAAATGCAAACAGCTTCTTGGTTAGGGGTATAGGTTGTGTTTACTTCCCCTTCTCAGTGCTATGACTCTGTCTGTTCTGAACCTAAAAAGGTCTTGTGTATGTTGCTAGCGTCTTTGTGAGTTCATACATGTATCAGCGCTGTTGTATCTGTAAGATACTGGTGTTTTTTATTTATTTATTTATTTTTTTAGAATCATCCACTATCTCTGGCTCAAAAACCTACTACTATTATTCTTTTAAAGTAGCAGAGAAATCAAATGACTCCTAATGACATATTACTGTACCCATTCTAGTCATCAGAGAAGTAGCTTCTTGCAGTATACGGTAATTAACAGAGGGATTCACAACTAAAAATGTGCAGAGAGTGAGAGACTTTCTAACACTCAGTTCTAAATGGGATATCTTTATCAGACTTCAAGTGACAGGAGACAGAATACAGTGGTATGAAAGATAAAAAAAGATTTATGGAACAGGAAGGGTTAAATGGGATATGGTAGTTAGAATAAGAATGGTCCCCATAGACTCATATATTTGAATGTTTGGTCCCCAGTCAGTGTAATTATTTGAGAAGGACTAGTTGCTGTGCATCCTTGTTGAATGTGATGTGTCATTGGGGGTGGGCTTTGAAGTTTCAAAAGCCCACATTATGCCCAGCATATCTCTCTCTCTCTCTCTCTCTCTCTCTCTCTCTCTCTCTCTCTCTCTCCCTGCCTCATGCTTGAGGATCAGGATTTAAAGCCAAATACTGCTCCAGCACCATGCCTGTCCTACTTCATGCCTCAATAATCATGTACTAGCCCTCTAAATCAAGCTCCCAGATGAATGTTTCATTTTATAAAAGTTGCCTTGGTCATGATATCCCTACACAACAATAGAACAGTCACTAATACATGAGGTGACGTATGGAAAGGTAGGGCAAAGAAAGGAACAAGAGTGATTGATAAGTAACACGCTAAAGATAATTTTTTAAATATGGGTACCTACTATCATAGAAGCTTCCTAATACACACACACACACACACACACACACACACACACGTAAGAAGAGTTTAAATGGAGTTAACCTATATTGGAGTAACAATGTCCCCACTAGACACCACAATCAAACAACTAAACACCCCAGTGCCAGGAATGGATTGTCTATTTTGGAGTTTTGGGACAGTGAGATCCCATAGATCTGCAAACATTACCGGATATTATCTGTGTTTTTGGTTATCCTCCAGAACTTGACTGTAAGATCCCATTGCTAAAGAAACCACATATGTGAGTCGCAAAACACAGAGAAAGCAAGCTGGTACTCATCTAGAAGCTTTATCCTTAATGACTGGTTTTCATAGTATTAGAAGGTGCTATGCATACTACCAGAGGAGAAAAGTAATCATCAGTCTTACCCACCTGTATACCCTAAAAGCTACAGTATCAGCTGGGCAAGACATACCCACTATTATAATGGTGGCATAAATCTTATGGGTGTAGCTAACCATTTTCTAATTATATTTAAGGCCCACACTACAGTAGGAAACCCATACCTGACACTGTTACGAGGACAAAGAAACTGTGGTTAGCAGAATCTCCAAAACGATCCTGTACAACAACAGATCATCTGGAGGTATCTCCATCCCTGATCTCAAGCTGTACTACAGGGCAACAGTAATAAAAACTGCATGGTATTGGCATAGAAACAGAAAGGAGGATCAATGGAACCGCATAGAAGACCCAAAAGTAAATCCACACACCTATGAATACTCGATATTTGACAAAGAAGCCAAATCCATTCAATGGAAAAAAGACAGCATCTTCAACAAATGGTGCTGGACCAACTGGATGTCTACATGCAGAAAAATGAAAATAGATTCATATTTATCACCCTGCACAAAACTAAAGTCAAAGTGGATCAAGGACCTCAACATAAAACCAGATACCCTAAATCAATTGGAAAAAAAAGTGGGGAACAGCCTAGAACTCATTGGCACAGGAGACAACTTCCTGAACAGAACACCAACAGCACAGGCTCTAAGAGCAACAATCAATAAATGGGACCTCATGAAACTGAAAAGTTTCTGTAAAGCAAATACCATCATCAAAACAAAACGACTGCCTACAGATTGGGAAAGAATCTTCACTAACCCTTTATCTGACAGAGGACTAATATCCAGTATATACAAAGAACTAAAGAAGCTGAAAGGCAGCAATCCAAGTAATCCAATTAAAAAATGGGGAACAGAGCTAAACAGAGAATTCTCGACAGAGGAATATCAAATGGCAGAAAAACACTTAAAGAAATGCTCATCCTCATTAGCCATCAGGGAAATGCAAATCAAAACGACCCTGAGATATCACCTTACACCCATCAGAATGGCCAAGATGAAAAACTCACGAGATAACACATGCTGGAGAGGTTGTGCAGAAAGGGGAACCCTCCTCCACTGCTGGTGGGAATGTAAACTGGTACAACCACTCTGGAAAGCTATCTGGCGCTTTCTAAGACAATTAGGAATAGTGCTTCCTCAAGACCCAGCTATACCACTGCTAGGTATATACCCAAAGTTCGTTCAAGTACACAAAAGGGATACTTGCTCAACCATGTTTATAGCAGCTTTATTTGTAATAGCCAGAACCTGGAAACAACCCAGATGTCCATCAACGGAGGAATGGGTACAGAAATTGTGGTATTTTTACACAATGGAATACTACTCAGCAATCAAAAAGGAGGAAATCATGAAATTTGCAGGCAAATGGTGGGATCTAGAAAAGATCATTCTGAGTGAAATATCCCAGAAGGAGAAAGACAAACATGGGATATACTCACTTATATAGACCTATAAGATATGATAAACATAATGAAATCTATACACCTAAAAAAGATAATCAATTGAGCGGACATGGGGTAAGATGATCAATCCTCGTTTAGAAAGACAGATGGGATGTGCATTGAACGTATGACAGGAGTCTACTGAGCGCATCTGAAAGACTCTAACTAGCAGTGTTTTCAAAGCAAAGACTCATGACCAAACCTTTGGCAGAGTACAGGGAATCATAAGAAAGAAGGGGAGTTAGTCTGATGGGGAAAGGATAGGAGCTCCACAAGGACCAAATATATCTGGGCACAAGGTCTTTTCTGAGACTGACATTCAACCAAGGACCATGTATGAATATAACCTAGAACCTCCACTCAGATGTAGCCTGTGGTAGCTCAGTAACCAATTGGTTTCCCAAAGTGAGGGGAACAAGGACTATTTCTAACAGGAACTCAATGACTGGCTCTTTGGTCTCCCCACCCCCGAAGGGAGGAGCAGTCCTATTAAGCCACAGAGGAGGGCTTTGCAGCCAGTCCTGAAGATACCTGATAAAACAGGATCAGATGAATGGGAGGAGGTCCCCCCTATCAGTGGACTTGGAAAGGGGCACGGTGGAGATGAGGGAGGGAGGGAGGGACTGGGAGGGAATAAGGGATCGGGACACGGCTGGGATACTGAGTTAATAAAATGTAACTGATAAAAAAATAATAATAAAATAAAAAAAAGAAACTGTGGTTAGACAGCTCATAGTCCCTAAGAGAGAAACTACTTCTATTGTGTTGTTAAGTAGGCAAAAGGTTAAACTGAATCCTAATGACTTATTGTTAGACCCATCAATTAGCAAATTTTTCAAACTTTATCAACCTTTTTTCTTTTTTTGTAGTAGATGATGATTAACACAGAGACCCACAACTGGCCAAAGTGCAAAAAAAAAAAAAAAATAGTGACTACAAAACACACTACCCCAAATTAGACATCTCTATCACATTCTCTCCTTCCAAGGCCCAGTGATCATTTTGGAAGAAGGGGCAGAATTACTGGAACAGTCAGAGGTGGAGGATGTTTACAAAGAAACAATGTCTTCCAGACACAGCAGGGAAGAACTCATAGCAGTTATGACATCCTGCACAAGACCTGTACAATCTGAAGCCAGACAAAATCCCAGCATAGGAAGGAGAATTGAGCATGAAGTCCCACCCTTAGCTAAGGAACTATTCATTAGTAATTGATAGCTTCTGGGAGAGGACAAGTCAGTATTTTTAAAGGTGTGTCCCCTGGTAGGTTGTCCATGCTCCAGTGGAAGACCACACATCCAATAGTACATAGGCAGTACAAACTGTACCTGATTTTTTAAAGATGACACAAAGTTGAATGGGTAGGGAAAGGTATAGATCTGAGGGGATTTGGGAGAGGGTGTACATCAAAATACACTGTGCAAAATTCTAAAAGAACTATTTTCAAAATGTGGGGCAAAGCCACAAGTTGTTCGTGACTACCACATTTTGGTGTTCAGACAGAATATTTACATCATTACCAGATGGCTTATAAGACATTATGGCACTAGAGTGCATACTCTAAGACAGGGTTTGCTGTTAACTTCCTCAGGGTGCTAAGGCCCCTGTTCCCCTTTGCTAGTCTGTCTCTTCTCACTTTGGAGTGTCAGGGAAATTTTGAGGTCAACATAAATATAAGAAATTTAATCTTTGTTCCTTCATCAGTTCCTTGACAATAACACCCTTTCTTTCACCATTCTGTTTCCTCACTTTGGTACAGATGCAATTCATCTGAGGTACCCTAATTTAAAAATAGGGATGCCACTCATTTGCATGTTTCTGCCAACCCAGAACACTTTACAGCTTCAGGTACAAAAGGTCCCTTAGAATTAGAAGTCCTGCCCATTGCCTTTGCCACACTCTGTTTGGCCACCAGCTACTTGGTTAGCTCTTCAAAGGGTATGTTCACGATCCCTGGCCACCTGGCTAAGAACAAACAGCTGATTAAGTGCAGCAGTTTATGGCAACTCCAACCTCAATGAGGTTTAACAGCTAGGGGGTAAATGACGGGAGGGGGTCTGCATCTCATATTGGCACCTTCAATGGTGGTAAAATTGAATAGGACTCTAGAAGGTGACACATAATTTTCTCTACACACAGGGACAAGTAGGACAGAAAGAACAAAAGATACCCAGAGACAGGAGATATGTGCATTTATTTCTGGTCATAAGGAGATGTAGTAGATTAAAACACTAGATAATCCAAAAGGCACTCCAGAGTTTAAGACCCTGCCACACCTGACTTCTGAATTCCTTGAAGGTTTGTTTCTCTAATGATCTTTTCTCAGACTAACGTAAAATGGACATATATTTTTCAAGCTGAATCCAGGTATATCAAAAGGAAGTGAGCAATTGCATGCAGACTGGAAAGGGTAATGACAACCATTACTAGCCCATTGAGACTAGCAGACTGAGTGCAAGTGTCTGAGAGCTGTCTGTACAGGCTCCGCAAAGGATTCTACCTGTTAGAGCACCTAAGAGTTGAACTGCCTAAAACTCTTCCTGCTCTTCTTGGAGGTTCACATCAAAGGACCACATGATGTCAACTCAAGAGTTTCAAGCTGGCTGTCTTGTAGTCCCTAATGTTGTCAGTCACACGATCATGTGGCCCAGACCAGAAACAGTGTTGTTGAATCTGAAAACACAGTACTGCAAGAGCAAGTTCAATGAAGTGTGTCACTTTGCAGTGATACAGCAGGAAATGGAAAGCTGAAAAGGTCTCTGTCCCATCCCTTTGATGTGCAGGCCCTGTAGGCTCCCAAAGCACAGCTGCATGATGGGTAGTAAACAACAGCATTCTGGTTCGGTCATGCTTGAAGGGGTTTATAGCAGTGTCAAAACAGAGTAATGAAGAACTGGTCAGAAGATGGGAGCCAGTGCTTCTGAAAGGAACAGCACGTGGGAGTTGAGAAGATGGATCATTGGGTAAGTGTGCTTACTGTGAAAGCAAGTGAACCTGAGTTTATATTCCCAGAACCTTCATAAGAGCTGAGCATGGCTGCCCATGCTTGAAACCCCAACACTGGAGAGGATCAGAGAGAGGCAGATCTCAGAAGCTTGTTAGCCAATCTGCCATCCCAGCTGAAATGTCAAGCTTCTGGTTCAGTGAAAGATCCTGTCGAGAGAGAGAGAGAGAGAGAGAGAGAGAGAGAGAGAGAGAGAGAGAGAGAGTGATAGAGAA
This sequence comes from Meriones unguiculatus, assembly GCF_030254825.1. Classification (NCBI taxonomy): domain Eukaryota; kingdom Metazoa; phylum Chordata; class Mammalia; order Rodentia; family Muridae; genus Meriones; species Meriones unguiculatus. The sequence goes on along the minus strand of NC_083369.1, from coordinate 75,724,917 downwards.
AATCCTGTTCTCCTCTGGTCTGCACATTCATTCTCACCTGCATATACACCAGACCATACTTACAAACACACACACACACACACACACACACACACACACACACACACACTCACTCACACACACAGAGTATTTGTTGGATACCTTATTGGTTTTTGTTTTTTCTCCAAAAAGAGAAAAGTAGGTCAACATGCTCAGAACTGTGACCAGGAACTTAGAGTCTGAGAGGGAGTCTTTCACTGATCCCTGCTAAGATGAAGCAGTAAGAGATATGTCACTTATTTCAAGGCATTTGATTGATGTCACACAGCCTTGTGAAAATATAGGCTGCTGATCCCCAGGGTACATCTCCTGCAGGCCCTGGGAAATGGGTACAAGGGGAAAGCTCCATGTTTCAAAATCAGTACTGCAATGGTTAGCTGGTATGAGCCAGCAAGAGCAGGACTGTTTCTGAGAAAACTGCTTAACTTGTCTTTTAGTTGAAGGAGACAAGACTCTGGGCAGCTTGACTGAATATAGACAACACTGGGTGGGGTGGGAAGCTAGAAAGCAGGAAAGCTAGGTTGCTTTCTTGCGAACTCCCAGGGTGTCTTTATACCATATACTTTTAATTTACTCTTAGAAAGGCAAAAAGAGGCAGCCCCTGCTTCTCTTACTAGGGAGCCCATTTGGAAACTGAGCTGCTATGGGCTACCTCTGTGCAGGGGTTCTAAGTTATCTCCATGAATGGCCCTTGGTTGGAGTATCAGTCTCAGAAAAGACCCCTGGGCCCAGATTTTTTGGTTCTGTTGTTCTCCTTGTGGAGCTCCAGACCCTTCCAGCAATTTCTGTCTCCCCCTTCTTTCATAAGATTCCCTGTACTTCCCTGCACTCTGCCCAAAGTTTGGCAATGATTCTCAGCAGTCCTAATGAGACCTGATAGGCTAGGGTCAGATGGAAGGGGAGAAGGTCCTCCACTATCAGTGGACTGAGGAAGGGAAATGGGAGGAGATGAGGGAGGGAGGGAGGGCAGGATTGGGAGAGGACAAGGGTGGGGCTACAGCTGAGATACAAAGTGAATAAATTGTAATAAATAAATTGTATTAAAAAAAGAGGGAAAAAAAGAAAAGCAAGAATAATATTGAGTAAGATTTTCCAAACCTAAGGATGGTTGGCCTAGACTCTGCTCCATTTCCTTGTCTCATCTTTCCTCAAAACAGTTCAAGTTTGGGAAAAGTCTGACTGTAATTTGATAGGATTGGAGTAGCCATAATTTACAGACCAGTATGAAACTACGAAGATCCCCTGGGAATCAGGAGTCCTCCTGAATTAGTCAGGGTGACTGTCCAGCCAAAGCATGAAAAAAACTACCTGACCCCTAGTGCACAGGCAAAGGTGGCAGGGAGAGATCACGAGCAGGCCATAAGTCAGAACTCTTGATACACAAGCAAGCAGTGTTGGATATAGAAATAGAAGCAGGCACTTTTAGTAGGAAATTCAGAGAGCAGCTAATTCTCCTTTGTTACTACTCCACATACCATTCCCTGCCTTTGTATTTTTTGAGATGTAAAAGTGGAAAACACAGGAGTTTATTTTTAAGTCTGTAGTTAGAATCAAGTGCCCTTAGGACAAAACTGAACTACTCACTGTATAGGTGAGACCAACCAAGCCCAAGGAAACTCTTTCACATTTATTACTTCAAGACCTTTGACCCTGAACACTTCTCCCACAAGTCAGCATATCTTTTCCTGACAGAAGTCTGAGAGGAATCACTGATTTTATTTTCTGATCATAAATTAATTAGGTATTGTATAAAGTCAAGAGCATAAAGAAAAATATAAAGTAGACAATAAAAGTCACTATAATCACATCACCTAAATATCTCTACAATTGACAGCATTTTATAAATTCAGTGTTGAGACCTGGTACTGTTGCTTATTCACAGATCAAGTCAGCCTTTCTGAGACTCACAACTGACCAAAGTGCAGAGGATAAGAGACTGCAGAATCTTTACCCCTAAACAGAACATATAGACTGTATTCCTCCATCCAAAGGTTCTGGGATTATTGAGGAAAAGAATACAGAAAAAAATGTAAGCAGCAGAGGTCATGGATGACTACAAGGAAACAGTATTTTCAGAACACAGCAAGTCCACTGCCCATATGAATTCACAGTTCTTGTGACAGCATGCACAAGACCTATGTAAGCCCAAGCCAGAGCAAATCCTAACATGGAGATGACAAAGTCCCATGCTAACTGAGGAGCTGTGTCAGCTTAGCAGTTGGGAAAGGAAGGGTCAGTTTTCTCTAAGAAGTAATCCCTGATAAATCAACAAAGCTCCAATAGATAGCCACATACCCAAGAATATGTGGGCAGCACAAATTGGCCTTGATGGGGGAAAAAGAATATGGTGTTTGGTGGGAATGGAACACACACACACACACACACACACACACACACAATACTCTCTCTCTCTCTCTCTCTCTCTCTCTCTCTCTCTCTCTCAGTAGATGACTCCTGAGAAATGACTCAGGCCTCCATATGCATGTGTATACACACAAAAGCACCTGCAACATGCAAACATGCACACACATATAAAAAGATTGTATTCCCTTAAATTTCTGTTTGTAGGGCATTAATCCTCCAGAATCTCACAGAAAGTGAATATTAATACTTTCTTTAAAACGGTTTTTTTTTTTTTCAAGGCTCCGGTGACATGGCTCAAAGGGTAAAGGCAAATGCTGCAAGCCCAATGACCTGAGTTTGATCCCCAGGACTCACATGGTAGAGACAAAGAACTGACTCCCACAAGCTTTCTTCTGACCTCTATCATGCCCACTGTGGCATGGGTACATGCACACATAGCCACAAATACACTGAAATAAAAATGTAATAAAATCATAATGGAATTAAACATGTCTACCAAGGTGAAAGACGAAACAGTATCTTGATCTTCTTTCTGTGAACCTGTTTGCAAGGGATGCTAAATATCTAGAGCTAGCCCTCTGCTTAGCTTAGCATGAAGTGTACCTTCACACAGATCCATAACAGAGCCTTCAAAAATTCTGAAATGAAAACTGGCAGGAGACATTTCCATAAAAATAAATCTTATCTGAGTAGCTAAAATGGTTCTTGCCAATTTTGACTATAAAACATAACCTATAGAAAAATCTATGTAGCTTAACAGTGTTCTAAATACCTTTCTATTTAACATCTCAGTCAAGAAATAATGTGTGAGGGGATGAAACTATAAAGGGGAAAAGGAGACCATGAGAGGGGAAGAAGTACTATTGTTATTGTTTTCTGTTTTTCCAGTTTTGTGGGAAGAAGAGATTGATTTTTGGTTTTTTGTTTGTTTATTAGACAAAGTCTCACTATGTAGTCATGGCTGGTCTGACCTTGAACTCAAAGAGACATGCCTTGCCTTTGCCTTCCAAGTGCTGGGATTAAAGGTTTGCACCACAACCACACCCAGCAGAAGAGGAGACCTTAAAGTAGGGGTAGGGATAGAAGTAGAGACAATAATAGAATATGTGTGACATGAAATCAGAAGAGGGATTATTGAGGGTAAGAATGACAAAAGGAAAGGTAAGGACAGAGGAACAAAAGAGGAATAGATGGAAAGGATCTATAAAACAATGTATGAAAATACTATTACGACGTTCATTACTTTGCATGCCAACTCATAAAACAGAAAAAGAATGATAACTTGGTAAATTACTCCCAGAAACCTGATATATGTCCCATCAAAGTCCTAACGTCACTCACAATGCTAATTTTTGTAGTGTCTGCCACCTTCTTTTTATGATTTTATCACTCCTTATAATCTGAACCACTATAATTTCAACTTTTCAAGATAGTTAAAGTTTCTTTCACTTAGCATCTGATATATCTGAAAAAAAAAAAAAAAAACTACACTACAAGTTTACATTCCCAGTTTCCAGTTTTTGGCTATTACAAATAAAGCTGCTATGAACATGGCTGAGCAAATGTCCTTGTTGTATAGTTGAGCATATTTTGAATATATGAATAGCTGGATCTTGCGGTAGCAGTAATCCTATCTTGTCTGAGAAAGCACCAGAATGATTTCCAAAGTGGTTGTACAAGTTTACATTCCCAACAGCAATGAAAGAGGGTTCCCCTTTCTCCACATCCTCTCCAGCATGTGTTTTCACTTGAGTTTTTGATCTTAACCATTCTGATGGGTGTAAGGTGAAATCTCAGGGTTGTTTTGTTTTTCATTTCACTGATGGGTAAGGATATTGAACATTTCTTTAAGTGTTTCTCTGCCATTAGATATTCCTCTGTTGAGAATTCTGTTTATCAGTTTTTAATTGGATTACTTGATTTGTTGCTTTTTAACTTCTTGAGTTCTTTATATATTTTGGATCTCTGTCAAATATAGGGTTGTGGAAGATCCTTTCCCAGTCTGTGGGCAGTCGTATAGCCTGTGATGTTGGTATTCTGTTCAGGAAGTTGTCTCCTATGGCGATGAGTTCAAAGTTCTTCCCCACTTTTTCTTCTAAGAGATTTAATGTGTTTGGTTTTATGTTGAGGTCTTTGATCCACTTGGACTTTAGTTTTGTGCAGGGTGATAAGTATGGATCTATTTGCATTTTCTACATGTAGACATCCAGTTAGACCAGCACCATTTGTTGAAGTTGCTATCTTCTTTCTATTTTATGGTTTTGGATTCTTTGTCAAAAATCAAGTATCCATAGGTGTGTGGGTTTGTTTCTGGATCTTTGATTCTATTCCATTGATCCACCATTCTGTTTCTATCTCAGTACCATGTCCTTTTTATTATTGTTGTTCTATAGTACAGCTTGAGATCAGGCATGGAGATACCTCCAGATCTTTTATTGTACGTGGTGATTGTTTTAACTTTTCTGGGTTTTTTGTTTTATATTTCTATATGAAATTGAGAATTGTTGTTTCAAGGTCTGTAAGAATTATACAACCACTTTGTAAATAAATCTAGCACTTTCTCAGAAAATTAAGAATAGTGCAAAATCCAAAGCTACCACTCCTGGGCATATATACAAATGTACACAACCATGCAATAAGGACATTTTCTCAGCTATGCTCATAGCAGCTTTATTCATAATAGCCGGAATTTAGAAACAACTTACATCTCCCGCAACAGAAGAATGGATACAGAAATTGTGGTACATTTACACAATGGAATACTACTCAGCAATTAAAAACAAGGAAATAATGAAATTTGCAGGAAAATTGATGGAACTAAAAAGATCATCCTGAGTGAGGTAACCCAGAAGCACAAAGACACACATGGTTATTTTCACTTATATAGTCCAAAAGAAGCTACACAACAAGGAGGAGCCTAGAGAAGAGACTTAATCCTCATTCAGAAGGGCAAACAGGATAGTCATCAGAAATAGGAGAAGACAGAGAGCAGGACAGGAGCCTTCCACAGGGGGCCTCTGAAAGACTCTACCTATCAAGGTATTGAAGCAAATTCTGAGACTCATAGCCAAACTTTGTGCAGAGTGCAGAGAATCTTACAAAAGAAGCGGGAGATAGAAAGGTCTCAAGGGGACAGGATGTTTACAAGGAGACCAACAAAACCAAACAATCGGAGCTCAGGGGGTCTTTCAGAGGCTGATGAATCAACCAAGGACCATGCATGGAGAGGACTTAGACCCCCTGCTCAGATGTAACCCATGGGCAGCTAGTCTTCCTGTGGGTTCCCTAGGAAGGAGAGCAGGGGTTGTCTCTGACATGGACTCAATGGCTGGCTCCTTGCTCACTTTCCTGTGTCAATGTAGCCTAAGCCATGGAGAAAGAGGATCCAGACATACCTGATGAGACCTGATAGGCTAGAGTCAGATAATAGGGGAGGAGGACATCCCCTATCAGTGGACTAGGGGAGGAACATAGGGAGGAAAAGGGGCAAGGGGGGACCAGGAAGAGATGAGGGAAGAGGCTACAGCCAGGATAAAAAGTGAATAAATTGTAATAAATAATAATAACAAAGAAAAAATTCTAAATAAAAACTACACTACACTGAAATAGCACAAAACCAGGGAAAGAACTGCCCTCAAATGCTCATTTTTAAATATATATCTTTATTAGAACCACAATATCATACATTCACACAGTGCTTCTCATATATTTGAGAAAATTAATTATTCTACCTATAATTCAGCAAGTTACTCTGACTTATTGTATGTGTTAGGTCTACTTTTAAAGAATGTCTCGAGCCACGCACAGTAGCACTTGCCTGGAATCCCAGCACTTGAGAGGCTAACGTAAGAGAACTATCATTCAAGGCCAGGCTGGGCTATACAGCAAGATCAAGGCCAGCTAAGGTACACAGAAAGATCCTGCTTCAAGAAAATATCAACAAAATTATTTCCCAAAGATAATTGTGAAACAATGCTTCCAATCTTGGTATAATAACACTTGTCATTCAAACTTAAATGTCATGTCCAGAGTTAAACAAGTGCACAAGTCTGAATTTTGAATTTTACACTTTTTAGTTTCTGATTACTAGATAGTTCAGAGGGTTTTTTTTGTTGTTGTTGTTGTTGTTGTTGTTGTTGTTGCAAACCATAAAATCTACTCTGACTAGTTTTTAAGCAGAAAAATAATTGAGGAACAATATCAGACACCTCAAGATCTTTAGAAGTTAGGTCATAGTTTGCTTTCTATTGCTGGGAAAAACACTATGAGCAAAAATAACTTGGGGGAGGAAAGGGTTTATTTCACCTTATAGCACATAGTCTATCATCTATAAAAGTCAGGGCAGGAAACTAGAGTAGAGACCATAGAAGAATGTTGTTTGTTGGCTTCCTTAGTTTGCTTTCTTATATACTCCAGGGCCACTTTCCAAGGGGTGGCACCACCTATAGGTGAATGGTCCCTCCCACATCAATTACTAATTAAGAAAATGATCTCACAGACTTGCCCATAGGTAACTATGATAGAGGCAATTCCTCAACTGAAGCTCCCTGTTCTCAGAAGACTACAATTTGAGTCAACTTGACAACAAGAAAAGAAGAAAAAAAATCCTCTTAAACCTGCAGGCTCCGCATAGGGCATAGAAGACACAAACATTCTGTTAGTAATGTCTGGGTTCTGTCATTCCTCTGGAGAAGACATCAGCTTGCCATAATTCTCACCTTCCAATTGGAATTTCCAAGTTGCTAGGATCTCCCTCCTAACATCCTTTCTCAGATCATCTCTGGCAACCATGGCCAGAGTAAGAATTATCTAAATTTTTCCTACTCTAGGTGGCCCTTCTGTTACCTGGTGACTGCTGCTGTCTAGCATGTTAACATGTCCTATGTTGGATACTGGAAAGTAAAAAATGTTTCTTGGATTTTTTTTTGTTTGTTTTTTGTTTTTTGTTGTTGTTGGGGGAGGTCTTTTTCAACTTCTTGAGCAGGAGGTGTAAATAAACCTTTGGGCATAGAGACCAGCCCACTGATTTTAAGTAATCAAATGAATTATTATTTCTTTCCTGGAGTTCATTAGCAAATATTTGTTGAATGGTTACTCTAAACATGGCATAGTGCTAGGAACTCAGGATATCACTGTGAAGAAGACAGACAACTGTCTCTCACGAGCTTATAGTCTAATCAGTACAGTGAAAAATATGTAAGTAAATAATCATGGCTTCAGGTGAAGACAAGGGCAGGGGTATGCTTAGATGAGTGGTCAAAATGTCTCTATGAGGAGTCAGCAGAGGAAATAAACATAAGAGGAGGGGAGAGTCTAAGCACTTTAAGAGTTAACAGAGGAATTATCTCTGGAAGGTGGAAAGGAACCTATTGGCAGTCTATGGGCACAGCATAAGTAAACAGAAGAGAATTTTATTCCAAGCATGCTCAGAATCCATCAAAGGCAAAGAACATCCAGGAGTAACATAATCTCACACACATTATGAAGGATTCTTCCAGGTAACAAGTGAGGAAGAGAAACAGAGCACTTAGCAGTCAAGCAGAGCACATGAAAGATGGTGGAGATGGGCAGAGTGGGAGATGACCACATTTGCTCTCTCCCTCTGGATCAGAATCAACAGGCATTCCTGTTGACTGTAAGCGGTAAAGAGGAAAGAAAGGTGAACTGCAACTGCCAGATCTTAGCATTAGCAAGAGAATGAATGCTGCTAGCCATGACTGAGACAGAAAAGAGCAAGGTAAAAGTGGAGGAGGAGGACACAAGTTTAGATTGGAACTTGCCAATGTGTCAAAATGTTTATGAAGAGTGGGCATGAAAAGCAAACTGTAAGATAAATGAGTCTTGAGCATTGAAGCAGAGGTCAAGGTCTTGTGTTATCCCAAGCTAAGGACTCTGAGAAGTATGAAGTGTTTTGAGAATTTGGTTGAATGGGCTTAAAAAAAAAACAAAAAACCTGGGTTATCAGTCTTGCATGAACTATAGCTACAAATTTACAAGTGTTCAAGGCTTTACCCTTGAGAATCCATTCCACTGAATAACCTTCATGCCATTAATTGTTGCTTCTTAATGTTTGATATAGAGCAACAAAGCATGGTATACTAGCTTATTGGGACTTCTTGAAGTTGTTTAGCAAGATTCATAAGTATCTGTTTTTTAGATTGGGGTCCTGAGGTACATTGTGGAAAGGGCTCAGAAAATGACATAAAGGCAGACTTTTCTGAGCAAGTGTCCTAGTAACTCATTGTTTGTTGCTCTTCTGTGGTGGTGCTGGATAAGACTTGGAGCTTTGTCCCTTTCCAGTGAATATAGTTTCCTGCTGCCTTTGTTCTGAATCCTGTGCCGTTACAGACCTTAATGTGAGCAAAGTCTGTTTTAAGTATTTTGAGTCTTAGTGAACCACTTGGCTTGTGATTGGAGAGTCCAGGAAACAGTTGCTCCATCCCAAGAACTTTACTTGTAGCCGAAGAAAAGAAAGGAGCATAACGGAATAGCAGAGGCCATATAGTATATCCAGCCAGAAGACACAGAAGACAGAAACAGAATAAGCATATCTTTATGTATACCTAAAAGAGAGCTAGGGAACTGAGTGGTCCTCAAAAAAAAAAAAAAAAAAAAAAAAAAAAAAAAAAAAAAAAGAAAGAAAGAAAAAAAAAAAAAAGAAAAAGAAAGAGGAGGGGGAGGAGGGGGAGGTGGTGTTGGTTTGCTTGCTTGCTGAACTTGCCAGAAGAGGTGGAGCTAACAAGAGTGGAAGGGATCTGAATCAGAGGAAAAAGGAGATTTGCCAACTAGAGCAAACAAGTCGATATAGACTGAAATACAGGGACAGGCAGGGTTTGTTTGTAGAACAATGTCCTCTGAGTCTTCCTGCCTCACAATGGCTGACTCCTTTTGCCAAACAGTGGGCTTTTAACTGAAATGTGCCAGTAGCTTGACCCAAGTTCACTGCTACCTCCTTTTCTATCTCTCCCCCACTTTTCCTGGACAGTGCTAATTAAGGGATAACATATTCCCTGCTTCCACCCATGACGCTTGCAAGAGAGTAAATGGAAATATCTGATCACCAACCTCACCGTACTGTTGATGGTAAACTTGGACACTCTCCCTGTGATTTGCTGTTTAAATTTCCAGATGGGACTACAGTAGCTATATTAAGGCCAAATTCCATATGTCATGTCCAAAATAAAAATTCACAGATCTCTCTTATGATTCTAAATCTTACCATATTCCTGAAGCAGCTGACAAATAAAATAGATAGCTATTTCTGGAAGAGAGAGATTCAGGTGAAAAAAAAACACAGACAGGGAGAGAGAGAGAGAGAGAGAGAGAGAGAGAGAGAGAGAGAGAGAATTCTAAAAAATGGATGAACAGAAATGGAAGGTTTAATGCTTAGACTTCAGAATCTAACCATCACACCATCATCAGAAGTATAAGAAAGTTGTTTAAGATCTCACAGCCCTGCTCAGCTAATTCAGGGGCAGACCTCGGGCTTCTTGACTACCAGTCTAGCTACCTGCAGTATTCTAATACTGTACACAGTAGCTCTACATTAAGAAGCATCCTTAAACAATGTTAAATACAGTAAATTTCTTATTCAGAAACCATCTCTCAGTGGTGAACAGTAAGGGCTAGAAAAGGGAAGTGTAACAGAGGGCTGAGCAAAGGAAAAATAATGGCATGGACTGAGTGAGACATGTTTCTGGCTGCTTTATGAGCTCTGCAGCTTCAACGTTTCTTTGCTTTGAGCCAAGTCAGTCATACTCTTTGTCACGAGGTAGAGGTAGGAGGCCAATGAGCACAGTGAAGAAAGCAGACCTTGCTGGCAGTGGTAACGTGGCCAGACTCTTAATCAGCAAGCAAGTGAAATAAGGTAATTGCAAATGCATGTGGCAGCAGCAGCCAAAAGTTCTGGCCTAAGCAGAATTTCTCTCGCACCCAGGGCCAGCCAGTTCACAGAAGCTGGCAGCAAAGCTCACAGCCATGTGAACAGAACAGGATACAAGAGTCAAATCTGAGCAGAGCAGCAGTCTGTGTGCCTTGCCTAAGCCTCTGACTCAGAAGCGCTGACAAATGGGCTAGACTAATGTATCAGCACAGTAAACACTGAGACAGCCTAGCAGGGACATGTGTGAGCCCTGAGGTCACTTCCTGTTAGAGACATCCGAGCCTGAACTGCCCAGCTCCATAACTCAGTCTTCTACAAAAGTAGCTCCTAGGGCAATGGGAGAAAAAGAAAAATGAAGAAAAGCCTATCGGTGGCTGATTGGGATCGATGACAAAGCCCAAAGTACAGCTCTTCTATGGGTGGTAATACAGGGAGTGAACAAATCTTGTGTACAGATCATATCTGATGTGATATTTGAATCACTCTCACCGACCGCAGGCTTCATGTTGTTACAATAAGAACTGCCATAGTCACATTTCAGTTAACATAAAAATTCAAGCATGAATGAGCTATGGCAGGTTTAGAAATGCTTAGGTTTGGGCTAAGTGAGAACTTTTTGAACACTATTCTTTTGGGTACGTTAGCAGTCAAACACAAGCCTTCATGAATTCTAAATGAGCATTCTACTACTGAGCCACAATCCTGGCAAACACTAAAATTACTTAAAAATTAGCAATATTTTGATAATAAACAAAATGGAGATGTTTATATTGTTCACTTCACATGTTTCTTTTCTAATTTTTGTTTGTTTCAGTTTTTGTTTTGTGTTTTTTTTTTTTGTTTTTTTTTTTTTTACTCAGGGTCTTGCAATGTACCCAGGCTGTCCTCAGTCTCACAGTCTCACTGCCTTTTGCTCTCCAGTGCTAAGATTACAAGCAGTGCCTTTTGTGACTGCTAGATTCCATATTTATTTCTTTCTTCCCTTCTTCCTTTCTTTTTTAACTTTTGTCCAGAGAGCCTTAGGGGACCGCAATCAAACCCTCCTTTATATTTTATGTTACCTTCTACTATTTTTCTATTTCTTCCCATGTTATTAGGCTTTCAATGAAAAATACCCATTTGTTGGTCTGAGTATCTTCCCTCCTTTCCCCACCTGCAGTATCTCTTCCTATTGCTTGTAATGTGTATTGCTAGGAAACAAGATTACAACCTTTCGTAGAGCTGTTCTAAATAAGTCATTGGGAAAAGATCCAGAGAAGAAAGTTCATAGCTTTAGTGAGATCTGTGTGCATCTGGGGGAAATTTGAAGTCTTTTTTTCTTTCCAAGACGGGATCAAATTTTCAGAGCAGGAGTGTGCCAGAAGCCTGGCCTAGGGCTAAGTGCTTTCTTTGCTACTGAATGTCTGTCTGACATCAGGCAACTACTTTTCCACCCAACTCCCTGCCTCAGATCTCTGAGTGACAGAAAACTGGAAAGAATGATTAAGAATAAACCTGAGGCTGGGCCAGATCCTTCTTTGAGAAAACGCTTAAGTGCTGAGAAAGCCAGGGCAATCTCACAGAGGAACTGCGCTCGGTTGCTCCCCAGGGGAACTATACATACTGAAGGTATTATGAAGGCAGCTTAAGTTTAGGCAGACCCTGAGGAAAACCCAGTGATATTTTTAAAAAACACACTGATCAAATGTAAACTAAATTAGGTGAATTTTCAGCAACTGTATTTGAGCTGTTAAAATGTCATCCTTAAACTCCTTGGTGTGTGTGTGGGGGCAGTCCTCAGGGGAGAAAGCAACAGATGCAATTTGCCATGTCAATGCAGTATCCATCATATGTTCCATACTTTTACAAATTTGAACTACTTTCATAATGCCTAACTCACCTGACAATGTTTGCAGGAAAGCATTCTTCCTCCTGTCCTCAGACATCAATTACTATACTCCAAAGCAACACTTCAAAATTGGGTATTTCTATAACAAAAGAGCTTGTCAGCTAAAGGGACGCTGTGTCCACATCCTCTGCAGGATTCCACTGGTAGAGCTGGGTCAGACCTCAAATCTAACTATCACAGGATATAAAAGAAAGTTGCCTAGATGCTAGAATCCTTGCTCTTAAGAAATCTTTAACAACTCTACCCACCAGGATATTGAAGGAGATACTAAGACTCATAGCCAAACTTTGGCCAGAGTTCCAGAATCCTTGTGGAAGAAGAGGGAAATAGAAAGATCTGGAGTAGTCAGGATCTCCGTAAGGAGAACAACAGAGCAAAAATACCTGAGCCTGGGGGGTGGGGAGGGCTTCAGGGCCTGTACTCCAACCAAGGACCATGCATCGGGAGGACCTAGACCCCCTGTTCAAAGGAAGCCCATCGACTGCTCAGTTTCCAAGTGGGTTTCCTAGTAAAGGGTACATGAACTCAGTGGCAGGCTCTTTGATCACCTGCCCATGGGGGGAGGGGGTGCGGCCTTTCCAGGCCACAGAGAAAGATGATGCAGCCAGCGTTGATGTTGATGAGACTTGATAGGCTAAGATCAGAGGGAAAGGAAGGAGAATCTTCCCTATCAGGGGACTAGGGAAAGGGCATAGGGGGAGAAGAGGGAGGGTGTGTGGGACTGGGAGGAGATGAGGAAGGGGGCTACGGTGGGGATACAAATTGAATAAATTGTAATAAATAAATATAGAAATAAAATTATTTTTTTTAAAAAAGAAATCTTTGACAGAGTGTTGCCTTTGTGAGATCATTTACCTACACACAATGCAAAACAATTGCCATCAGCTTCACAACATTCTTTGCTAAGAAGGAAGTAATAATGCAGAATTCATGGGTCATTGTTTTGTTATTTTGGTCTGGCTATCAAAGAAGGGTGATGGAAAAGTTATTTATCATTTCTGAACCTTGATTTGTCTACTTGCTTTAAATCTTATTCTTTTTATTTTTCTAGGGGATTTATTTTTATTTCTGTGCATGCATGTGTATGGGAGTGGTATGCACACATGAGTACAATGCCTTCACAGTTGGAAGAGGGTGTCAGATCTATAGGAGCTATTGTGAATGGCCTATTGTGGGTGCTGGAAGCCGAACTTGGGTCTTCTAGAAGACCAGTACACACTCTTTTTTAATTTAATTTTATTTTATTAATTACACATTATTTACTTTGTATCCACCATAAGCCCCTTCCTCCTCCCCTCCCAGTCCTACACTCCTCCCCCCTTCTTCACGCATGTCCCTCCTCAAGTCCACTGATAAGGGAGGTCCTCTTCTCCTTCCTTCTGATCTTAGTCTATCAGATCACATCAGGAGTGGCTGCATTGTCATCTTCTGTGGCCTGGTAAGGCTGAACTCCCCTCAGAGGTAGGTGATCAAAGAACAGGCCTATCAGATTATGTTAGAGGCAGTCCCTCTTCCCATTACTATGTAACCCACTTGGACACTAAACTGCCATGAGCTACCTCTGAGCAGAGGTTCTAGGTTATCTCCATGCCTGGCACTTGGTTGGAGTATGAGTCTCTGGGAAGACCCCTGTGTTCAAATTTTCTGGTTCTGTTGCTCTCCTTGTGGGGTTCCTGTCCTCTCCAGATCTTACTATTTCCCACTTCTTACATAAGATTCCATGCACTCTGCCCAACAGTTGGCCATAAGTCTCAGCATCTGCTTTGATAGTCTGCAGGGCAGAGCCTTTCAGAGGCCCTCTGTGGCAGATTTCTAGGTTGTTTCCTGTTTTCTTCTTCTTCTGATGACCATCCTCTTTGCCTTTCAGGATGGGGATTGAGCATTTTAGTCAGGGTCTTCTCTCTATATTAGTTTCTTTAGATGTACAGATTTTAGTAGGTTTATCTTATGTTATATGTCTATATGAGTGAGTATATACTGTGTGTGTCTTTTTGCCTCTGGGACAGCTCACTCAGGATGATCCTTTCCAGGTCTCCCCATTTACCTGCAAATTTCATGATTTCCTTATTTTTCATTGCAGAGTAATACTCCATTGTGTAGATGTACCACAATTTCTGCATCCATTCTTCAGTTGAGGGACATCTGGGCTGTTTCCAGCTTCTGGCTATTACAAATAAAACTGCTACAATCATGGTTGAGCAAATGTCCTTATTGTGTACTTGAGCCTCTTTTGGATATATGCCTAGGAGTGGTATGGCTGTATCTTGAGGAAGCACTATTCCTAGTTGTCTGAGAAAGCGCCAGATTGATTTCCAGAGTGGTTGTACAAGTTTACATTCCCACCAGCAGTGGAGGAGGGTTCCCCTTTCTCCATAATCTCTCCAGCATGTGTTGTCACTTGAGTTTTTCATCTTGGCCATTCTGATGGATGTAAGGTGAAATCTCATGGTCGATTTGATTTGCATTTCCCTAATGGCTAATGAGGTTGAGCATTTCTTTAAGTGTTTCTCTGCCATTCGGTATTCCTCTACAGAGAGTTCTCTGTTTAGCTCTGTTCCCCATTTTTTTAATTGGATTACTTGGTTTGCTGCTTTTCAGCTTCTTTAGTTCTTTATATATACTGGATATTAGCCCTCTGTCAGATAAAGGGTTGGTGAAGATTTTTCCCAATCTGTAGGCAGTCATTTTGATTTGCTGATGCTGTCCTTTGCTTTACAGAAGCTTTTCAGTTCCATGAGGTCCCATTTATTGATTGTTGCTAAAGTTTATGTTTTAAAAGAAAAAAATTGTATGTACAAATAAGGCTTAATTTGTTGTTTTACAATATTATACACATCGTGTTTCTTAAATTAGAAAGAATTACCAGCACTCAGGGAGGCAGAGGCATGCAGATCTGTGTGAGTTGGAGGCCAGCCTGGTGTACAAAATGAGTTCAGGACAACCAAGATTGTGCAGAGAAACCTTGTTTTGAAAAAGCAAAAAAGGAAGAATTAGCTAGAATGGTAGTACATTCTAGAACTTGTAGCACTGTAGAGACTGAAGCAGGAAGTTTACAAAAATGAGTCCAGCCAGGATGGCATAAGGATTCCTTGGCATTCATAAATGAATAAGTCACAAAGGATAAAGCTGTCCTCTACTTTGTTCTTGTTTCCAGATATGTGGAGAGATGAATAAAGAACAACAGAGTATTTTCTCTTTTTTCACAGATTATTCATTATATATCCTGATTGAAGTGCCCTCCTTCAACTCCTATCACCCTTCCTCCATCTTTCCCCCATCCACTTCCCTTAGTCCACTGAAAGGGGGGTTCTCCTCCTCTGCCATTTGCCTGTAGCTTATCAAGTCTCATCAGGACTGACTGGATCTTCTTTTTGTGTGACCTGGCAAGATTGCATTCTCAGGAGGAGGTGATCAAAGAGCAGGCAACCGAGTTCATGACAGAGGCAGCCCTTGCTCCCCTAACTAGTGATGCTCCCCTTACTGGGAAACCTCCCCTTATTAGGAAACCCATATGGAAACTGAGCTGCCAATCAGCTACATTTGAGTGGTGGGTCTAGGTTCTCTACATGCATAGTCCTTGGTTAGTATATCAGTCTCTGCAGGTTCCCCTGGGCCCAGATTTCTTGGTTTTATTGGATATCAAATGGCAGGGAAAAACTTAAAGAAATGCTCAGCATCCTTAGTCATCAGGAAAATGCAAATCAAAATAACTCTGAGATTCCATCTTACACCCATCAGAATGGCTAAGGTCAAAAACTCAAATGATGGGGCTGGAGAGATGGCTCAGAGATTAAGAGTGCTGGATGTTTTCACAAAGGTCCTGAGTTCAATTCTCAGCAACCACATGGTGGCTCAGAAACATCTATAATGAGATATGGTGCCCTCTTCTGGCCTGTAGGCACACATGCAGGCAGAGTACTAAACAAGTGAAAGACTTGCATGAAAAAAATCTTTCTCTGAAGAAACTGAAGAAGTTATAAGATGGAAAGATCTCCCATGTTTATGGACCAGTAGGATTAACATAGTAAAAATGGTCATCTTACAAAAAGCAATCTACATATTCAATGCAATTCCCATCAAAATACCATCACAATTCTTTACAGACCCTGAAAAAACAATTTTCAACCACTTATGGAAAAACAAAAAAACCTAGAATTGCTAAAACAATCACATACAATAAAAAAATCTTCAGGAGGTATCGCCAACATTGATGTCAAGCTGTACGAAGGAGCAACAGTAATAAAACCTGCATGATATTGGCAGAGAAACAGACGGATGAATCAATGGAATCGAACTGAAGACCCAGAAATCAATCCATACACCTACAGACACTTGATTTTTTAAAAAAGGAGCCAAAACCATAAAATGGAAAGAAGATAGCAATTTCAACAAATGGTGCTGGTCTAACTGGATGTCTACATGTAGAAAAATGTGAATAGATCCATATTTATCACCCTCCACAAAACTAAAGCTCAAGTGGATCAAAGACTCAACATAAAACCAGACACGCTAAATCTGTTGGAGGAAAAAGTGAGGAAGAGCCTTGAACTCATTGGCACAGGAGACAACTTCCTGCACAGAACACTAACAGCTCAGGCTCCAAGATCTACAATTAATAAATGGGACCTCATGAAACAGAAAAGCTTCTGTAAAGAAAAGGACACTGTCAATAGAACAAAATGACAGCCTGCAGAATGGGAAAACAACAGGGTATTTTCATGCTCAAGGTGAATTATTTTTTTTCAGTTACTTGGAAATATCACATAAAATTTCAAGTGGCTCAGAGGAAAATATCTTCACAGATTTAAAATTTTACTAAAAATAAAAGCTACAGAAAAGATGGAAAAGCTTAAGATTTGGTAATGAGGAAGGGAAAGGTTCTTAGTGAGGTAAATTACAATCCCAAACTCGGCTATGAAATAGAGGAGAGTCTACATGAAAATGAGAAACTCATTTTCATGATGAATTGAAATGTGACTGCTGAGAAAGAAGGGAAAACATAAACAGCAACAGCCAAGTGGTATTTTCTCAACCAGATACATAAAGAAATCTTAAAAATGATTATTTGGAGAAATCTGAGAAAGAATTAGAAATGCTTTATATATGACATGATAAATCCACAAAATTAATTTCAACTGTCAGCTACAACAAAAGTGAATAATGCAGCTGATCCTAAATGTTTTTTTAACCAGGGGCTGGAGAGATAGCTCATTTAGTAAAGTTATTGTCACACAATAGTGAAGACCCGTAATTAATAAAATTAAATTAAATTAAATTAAAAAAATAAAAATAAAATGCAAAAACTTAAAAAAAATAGTGAAGACCCACACCGTGGCTCATTGGGGAAAAAAAAAAGAGTGAAGACCCAAGTTTGAATCCCAGAGTCTACATAAAAAAGCCAGATGTGGTGGTGCATTTATAGCGTTATCATTGAGGAGGCAGAAGCAGGTGGATCTCTGGGGCTCCATAATCATACAGCTCACCTAATGGGGAGCCAATGAAATATTCTCTATTGAAAAACAAGGTGAATGGCTCATGAAGAATCAATCACATTTAAGGGTGACCTCTGGCCTCTCATGCATGCATTCTACATGCACACACACATACAACATATACACAACACACACACACACACTAAGATTAGCATTGATTCTCTAAGAGGATATGATTTACATTCAAGAACTGGCTGGTTGAATTTGTCTCATATAGATTTGAAATTATAAGCATTGCACAGATCATAGTATAGAACCTCAAAGAAAGTAGATGTAAACTAATCAGTGGGGCCTAATTCAGACACAGATCTTATCCCCATCTTCTTACAATTCTGAACTTCCCTCCCCACACACATACCCCAAGCCACCCAGCTAACCAGCCAACCTATTATCCACAGAGCTAACAACTAATGTGTATCTGGTGTAAGAGACTGCCCTTGAGAAAAATATATATGCCAAAACCATAAGAAGCTAAGCTGAAATTCTGGCAGATTAGTTCTTTGGAGATTGATTTGTGCTGGAACAAGCCATCCCATTTCTATGGCAGGTACTAAAGGCATTAGAAAGAAAATTATTTAGTTTATCTCTGAGAACAAACTGCCAGAAGCATAAGCAACCAAAGTCAACAAGTATCCCAGGATTGTCTGTCTGTGTGAGTGTGTGTGTATGCACATATGTACATACCAGTGAGTGTATACATATGTACATACGAGTGTGTGCATACATGCATACTAGTGTGCATGCATATGTACATACTAGTGTGTGCGCATACATACATATTTGTGTGTGTGTAAATGCTACTAATGTGTTCCAGTGCTAAAGGTTCAGTTAAACACTATGGTTGGACCAAGAACAGTCAACCATTTCTGTCGTACATTCCTTCTAAGAAGTGGTCTTTACTTCTAGTGAAACATTTGGAAAGCTTCACTAGATATTCTCCTCCAAGGAGAACTATTAACTTTTCCTCTCTGTGATACTGAAGGACAATAAGGAATTCTGCTCTCCTAACTTCATCAGAGAGACAAACTAATTTGTGGTGAAACAAGCCTCAGGCATTGGGGCCCCTAGAGATATGGGGCATGGCCTGTGCCAACCTTGTGATGGTGACCTCATTTAAAAAAAAAAAAAAAAAACAAAAAAAAAAAAACAAAAAAAAAAAACACCTTCTTATCAAAGGCTTCAGTCAGATCTGGGACTTGGCACTAGAATGACAAAAGTGTTTGAGCTGAAGCAATTCTTACATTATTAGTGTGATTCTTGGAAGAGAAGCAGCAGGGAAAATGCAAATAATGGTGAGTAATGAAGCGGGAAAAGAAAATAGACTATGATGAATAAGTGGGTAATACCTTTTCTGTCCTCTCTTAACTGAATTAAGCACTATCTGTGGGACTGAAGAGGTGGCTTGGTGTTCAAAGTTCAATTTCTTTCTAGAGTAGAATATCAGCATCATTCATTCACTCCCTGTAAATGGGGTATGAAATCACCGATGAGTCGGTACCCAGGGAATGCAGCAAACAATCAATGGCCAGCAAATTTAACAGGTATACCTCTTCATAGTTTGCATCCCTTGCACTTAGATTAAAGTGAAGGAACTGGTTCCTGTTAGTGAAGTGTATACTGAAGTTGAATGTGTCACCTGTAGGCAACTAAAGCATGTGCACTTTCAGCAGTCATGTTCTTGCAGATCATGTGTTCCAGAATAATTGATGTGTGATTGAATAAGGCTAACTGGTTTGCACCAAAATTTATGTATAGAACACATAAACCCGGGTTGTTCATATCTATATCTGAGTCTAGCCTCTCTTGGCTAATATAGGAGACAAAATGTTCATCAGTCCAGAATGTGAGAGACTTAAGTGTAAGAAATGAAATTATTCATACACTCAAGGTACAGTTTCTTTTAGAGAAGTAAATTCTACCTTGATGATTGTTTTTAACATCTCAAAACACTCTTCAGTAAAACATTGTCTCTGAAGGAGAGGAGTTCTTCCTGAAATAGTAACTTGAAGCAGAAGGTCACCTCTCTCTAAGATACATACCTTCATAATATCAGACTTCATCCAAAATTCATTGAGTAGTTCACAGAATCTCTGCTTGGGCCCCATCACCTCCTACTGCTCTTTCACATGTCACTGGCAGCCCTGATACAAATGATGATTCTCAGCCTTTATATACAGAACTGCTCCTAAAATTCTGATTCTTATAAAAAACAGACAAGCGAGAGAGTGAGAGAGAGAGAGAACACTAAGTTTCCCACTATTAAGACCATTTTAGTTGCCTGTGAGCCCCAGACCAACCCATTTTTAAAGTTTAGCATGGGGAGGGAACTTCCTTCCAGTGAAATGTATAGTTAGCTCTGGATTTCTCAGTAAGCTAGGGAACCCAGCCTCAGAAACGAGGCACAATGTTTTATAGCTCTGAACAAAAAGGCAGTGACAACTTTGACTTTGAACCCTTCTCAGACAGATGACTTCTCTGCCCAGTCTGAAAGCTTCTACTCATGGAGGTCCAGAAGCCCTATAACAGCTGCTTGCTGTAAGTAACCAAGCTCTGTATTTAAAAAGAAAATCTTTCCAAAGGAGGTCATGCTACCAGTGAAGGTATGAGAACTTATACACAGAAAGAAATTTTTTTCTTGGGATAAAGACTAAAGGGAAATGTTGATGTTGGACAGAGGCTAGACAAGAGGCACAGCCTGGTTCCCTTACTCTGTAACCAGAAGTCAGTTCTGCTGGGAGAGGACTGACAGAAGCCCTTACATCGCTGACCCAGAAGGCCTCTTCGGAGCATTGCCCAATGCTCCTGTTATACAACATGAAAAATAAATAATCAACCTTAAAAGTCAGACAGCCAAAACTCTACTCAAATAATAAGCCCTTTTACAAGCTGCTTATCGTCTGCCAAAATCAGCTCCAGAGAACACCAGGAACTCTTGATTCTTTCTATTGTTCTTTTTAACTACTTGGGGGAACCAGACAAGCTTCA
Source organism: Meriones unguiculatus (assembly GCF_030254825.1). NCBI lineage: Eukaryota > Metazoa > Chordata > Mammalia > Rodentia > Muridae > Meriones > Meriones unguiculatus. The sequence continues at coordinate 75,704,267 of NC_083369.1, read as the reverse complement.
GTGGCTTAGGTGGTTTTTCTGAGAGACAGAAGAATAAAGGCTTCCATTTAACCATGCCCTGCCCTTGATCTCAATAACTGAAATGCAGAGGAAGTCCTCCTGTTCCTGGGAAATCCCTACTAAAAGAGTGAGCTAGACCAAAGGCCCAGCTTGGTCTGTTGTTTTGTTTTGCTTTGCTTTGGTTTCTGTGTGTGTTTGTATGTGTTTGTGTGTGTGAATGTGTGTGAGTCTGTGTGTGTGGTACTAGAGTTTGAATCCAGGACTTTGTACACACTAGGCATCCTATTGCTGAACTAAAACTCCAGCCCTGGACATTTCCGGAAAACAAAAAACAAAACAGCAACAAAAATACCCCACATCACTCTTTACTCCCCGTCTGTTGAATAGGAAGAGTATAAATGCTAGGCTTTTCAGGAAATATGTATTTGAAGGGAGGGACAGAAATGTGTGAAATGTAGTCTTCTGCATTTGGGGGCCTGCTGGCATAACCACAACAAGAAGGTAGAATTTCCCAAGGAAACATATTTAAAACAATGTTTACTACAGTTGTGTGGGCCTAACTGTGCCCTGTTAGTCTGGAATTTCTCTGGTTTTCAAAATACAAAATGAAGGTTCTGGTTAAATGTTCTTGTGAAAGAAATCTGATGGGAGAAATTTGATACAAAACTCATTTCTCATGAACCACAAGAGGGATTTTAATGTTTACCATTTTACTATCCTAAGACTGTCAATGAGCAGATTCCAAGCTCAAGCTTTCCATTTCTGGGAAAACCTTCCTTCCCTGACTCTTTCTCTCACTATTCTCTCCCATAAGTTCAGCCCTTTCCTCTGTAAGGCTTTATTTAGACACACTCACCCTTGTCTTCATTACTGGTTTATGAGTTTTCTGAGAGGAGAGAACAGTCTCCATTCTTTCAACATGTCCACAGTTTAGAACGGTCCCTGTATTACCAAAGGTGTTCATAAAGCCATTTTTATTTATTTATTTTTTTCAAGATGATTTCTCTGTGTATTCTTGGCTGTGCTGGACTCAATTTGTAGACCAGGCTGGCCTCGAACTCCTAGAGATCTGCCTGTCTTCTGCCTCCCGAGTGCTAGGATTAAAGGTGTACAACACCACACCAGTCTTCATGAAGCCATTTAACTATCGAACTATCATCAAGATTAGCATTTTTTAAACACTTGAGTACTGGGTACTTTTATGTTTAACTTCCTACATCTTTTCTCATTTTCCAGGTGACAAAGTTAAGATTTGAGAGGTTAGATATCATCCCCAATCTCTTACTAGTAAGAAGCATGACAGCTGTTATCGCCTAGGCTATCGGGCTCTAGAAAAGCTTCCTTCTTGTGTGTGTGTGTGTGGTGGGGATATGTGTCCATAGGGGTGTGCATGTGTATGCCCATGAACCATCATGCAGAGGCCAGAGGAGGATGTCAAAGCCTTTCACTATGGCACTCACCCTTGGTTTTTACAACAGGGTCTCTCTCTCTCTCTCCGAACCAGAAGCTTGCTATTTCAGCATGGATGGATGGCCAACAGGCTCCTAGGATCTGCCTGCCTCTACCCTCCGATCTGGGTGATACAGACATGGGTAGCTATGCGCAACTTTCACATGACTGCTGGGAATTGGAACTCAGGTCTCCATGCTTACACATGAAGCATTCTTACCCACGTTAGAACCCTTACTCTTAACCATCATACCAAGTGGTACATAGGAATGAATAAATGACCTTAGTAATATACATATATGTCAGAAATATATATATGTATATAATACATATATATTTGATATATATATATATATATATATATATATATATATATATATATATATATATCACAAATACAGACAAAACTTGTTTGGTCGGAGAATCTGGTTTACCTTCATATGTGGTGACTATCTAGTAAGTACTCTGTACCAAGTCTTTAGGTGTTAGTGATAAAAAGATATAAATATGGTTTTATTCATGAAAGAAAATAGATACATAACAGTTTATTTACTGTGTGCTGAGCATGGTTCTAAGTGTTTCACAAGTAGTAATGATTATTACACAATTTTATTACAACCCACCAGCAAGCAGTATCATTGACACAGAGACAGAATCAAACCAAAACGGGCTGTGTCAAGTCCTCCAGCGCCCTCTGGTGGAATCAATTCCAACAAAATAAGAGGACAGGAAGGAACAGGCTGTTGCTTGATGTTATGACGCAGAAGGGACACAGCAAGCAACTACATTTCACAGGAAAAGTAGTCATGTGAACAAGAGACAGTCAAGAGTGAACACAAAGCACGCAGTGAGATCTATCAACTTATATTACTATTAAGCTTCTTTGGCATGATGATAAAGGGAAAAAAAACTTTACCAATATAAAATAATAACTCCCAGTCAAAGAAATTTAAATCTAACCAATTTAACAAACAAATACAATGTAATAAGCATGACTGAATGTGTTAACATGTAAATAAAAAACTCTAATTTTCCAAGGAAAAGGAGGAATTACTTTAGTCTGAATAATTCTGGTTCAGAGAATTATTCTCAGCTGGAGAATTCAGAATTATTCTGAGCCTTAAAACAAAGAAAAGTTTTAACAAGAAAGTATTCTATGGAAAGACTTGGCTATTGCAAAGGTCATAACATGTGGAATCTCAATAGACCAGCAGGGTTTTTATAAAGGTCACAGTCTGAGTGGCAACACAATGTTGGTGAAAAGAACACAGAGATTATCTAGAGAAAGGTCCCTGGCAGAGGTAAACACTGGAGGAAATGAAAGAAAGATTTTTACCTTGTCTTATATCAGAGGAATATGCATAGAAACTATGGTGGGGGAGGAGATACAGAAAATTTTCAATGCCCGCATAAGCAGTCCAGGTTACATTAACAGACAGAGGGGTACGAACTCACAATGGAAATACCGGTCAGGCATGTAAAACACAAGAGGTCTGTTCTGCCCCACATTTGATCAAAAGGGAATATCAGGAGTACAATCTTTTCAAACTCCTCTCTCTCCTGTGTAAGATCCTTCTAAAAAAGAGGTCAAAGCACCTCTTGAATCCATCTACTCCTCTCCATCTCTACTATCATTATCTTTCGTGGGCAACCCACTATCCTAAGAACCCTGGTACAGTGCCTCGGCCTTCTGGTTGGTCTCCCCACCCACCCTGTACACTCCCTCTCAGCCCTAGTGCACACACTAAACAAATTACCCAGGTTCGTTCATGTAAGAAGTAAATCTGCCATGTCTTTCAAGTTTTCTTTTTGAAACAATTCTAGACTTGTCAAAAGCATTGTAAAAACAGCACGAAGAATCTCAGCATCATCCATGGATTCTCTGAATGCTTGCATACCTATACAAGACTAATGAGAGAGTAGGGCAGGAACCTGGAGGCAGGGGCTGATGCAGAAGCTTTGGAGGAGTGCTGCTCACTGGCTTGCTCCCCATGGCTTGCTCAGCGTGCTTGCTTATAGAACCTAGGACCACCTGCCCAGGCATGGAACCACCCACAATGAACTGGGCCCTCATCATATGAATCACTGATTAAGAAAATTCCATACAGGCTTGCCTATAAACCCATATTCTGGAGGCATTCTATTAATTGAGGATCCCTCCTGTCAGATGACTTTATCTGTATCAAGTTGGCATAAAAGCATCTAGCACAAAAGCTGCACAGCCTTTATGGAAAAGGGCCCAGCTGGTGGTAGTAAGTCAGTAGAGATAGTCCTCTGAAGGTTACATCTACCCTTTATTCTATTCCCAAATTTCAGTCATTGTGTATTTCATAGTCTACCCTAGTGAAGGAGCCTATGCCACTCAATCTGATTGCCACAGGATGAGTTACCACTGCTATGGACTGGGATCTCTACAACCATGAGCCCAAATAAATTATTCTTCCCTTAGGTAGTTTCTCTGGGCTACTATATGTTATCAGAGGGATAATAAAAGGAAAGAATATTCATGTTTCACAACACAGATCAATATGGACAAAGAGATCTCAAACAGGCACAAAAAACTTTCTCATATTTCATTATGCATTAGTGAATTTAGGAAATAAGATGGGTGCTATGGACTGATTGTGTTCTGTTGAAAATTCATATCTTGCGGTCCTAAGTAGGACCTTTAAGGAGTTCGTTAAGATTAAACGAGCCTAGAAGTGTGGAATAATAGGAAGAAATACTAGGAGTGTATGTGTACAGGAAAGGCCATCTCCATGCCCAGGAGGCAGAGATCAAGGCTGCTGGCAATTTGTTCATTGTTTTTTAGCCTCCAGAATTGTGTGAACTATACCATTGGTAGATTGTATGTTTGTGTACCACAAGCATGCCAAGAGCCACAGTAGCCAGAAGAGGGTGCCAGATTCCCTGAAACTGAAGTTATAGATGGTCCTTAATGGCAATGTCATTCTGGAAATTGAACCTGGGTCTTCTGGAAGAGTAACCTGTGCTGTTAGGTACTGAGCCGTCTCTTCAGCCCTGTAACATAATTTTATTTTTGACAATCCTGGTGGACAAAAATACTAAGTTATTTTGGAAAATAGTGCTCAAACTGTATTGTGAGATAGTGGTTCTCAGACTTCAGTGTGCACCAGAGTCATCTAGAGGGCCTGCTAGAATTCAGATGCCAGCCTGTTATCCCAGAAGTTCTAATTTACTAGGTCTGGGTTAGAGCCTGAGAATTTGCATTTCTAACAAGCTCCCAAGTGATGTTAATGCTGCTGGGATCACATCTTAGAATTAAAGACGAACTACCTACTTTGATTAGTATTGCTTCCAAAGGAGTATATATGGGTTCATAGTTTCTAAATCTGTGTATATTCCCATACGTAGCAAATAAATAATATATTGTGAATGTTAAAAGCTAGCTTTTACTCTGTTGGAAGGAATTGAAAGCGATGACATTTAAAATGAACCTTGTTAATATCAGTGGTACCAGTATGAATGTGTTTTTTACATGTACACATCCTATTTCTTCTCTAATGCAATGATTATTCTTTCAACCAAAAACGGAGGCAAAATTTTATGAAAAAAATTTATGAGAAACTGAATAGTCATATAGCCTCTGAGTATCTCCCCAACAAATATTCATTAATTGCAAGAGGTAGAATACTGAGTTCAGTCAGGAGAAACCCAGCAGACATCAACTGAATGATGAAAGTAGATATTGCTGATGCGGAAGCAAAGTGACACGATGTGCCTCTTGATATAATACACCAAGAAGAATCAATCTCATATGTCTGTGGTTCTCTTGCAGAGCATGAAGCTTGAATTTAATCAAGACAAACTATCAGACAAATACAAACTTCACAATGGTCAATCATTAAAAAACTATTATATTGATGAAAAAATTCTATTAGTGGGTTAACTAGAGAAGGTTGTATGTTACGAGTTGGTCTGGTGCTATGTATTCTGATGCTAATTATTTGCCCCCAAGATCTGGTTGCTGCCCAGACGAGCAGACATTCACATAACTCAAAATGATGTTTGTATCCTTGCCTAAGAAATTATTCCTGATTGGCTGATTAAAAGGCCTATACCTGGGCAGGGCAGAAGTGAGAATTTGAGCTAAAGTTCAAGGGGTTTGGGAACAGAAGGATCATGGGAGAGAGAGATAGGTACCCGAAGAGGAGGGAAGCAGAAGGAAGCCACAATGGGTTAGCATGAACAGGAGCACATGGTCAATTAGCATGGATGGGGTAAAGAGGCCCAGATGAGAGAATAAGCAAGTATTTATGAAATTATGGATGGAAGGCAGCCCAGATAGAGATTAAGAAAAACTGGCCTGGGATAAAGGCTGGGAGGTAAGGGTAGTTTAGATGGTTAAAAACTGTCCTGCCCCAGGTGAAATAAGGATATTTTAAAATCTATAGGGCATCTATGTCTGTATTGATTGTGATAGCAGGTTAGGTAATACCACCATAATAATTATAGAATTAATAATAAACATTATTTATCCATGTTTTTAAATAAACCACAACAGTTATAGGTAATAAAACATATTATAGATCTATAGATAATATTATAATACTGTTAGAATGTTAATTTCTTTTGTTGTCTTTAGAGACAGGGTCTCATACAATATGACTTCCTATCCTGACTTCTTTTGATGGTGAACTGTGATGTGGAAGTGTAAGCTAAATAAGCCCTTTCCTCCCCAATTTGCTTTGGTCATGATGTTTGATGACAGCACTAGAAATCCTAACTAGGACAGCCTTCAAAACAGTACCACCAGGTAAGGACCAAGCATTCAAAAACATAGATTTTTAGGGAACATATCAGATTCAAAACATAATAATACGACTCTAAAAAGTCAAAACAATACACAAAAAAAATATAATCAGAAAAACTGTCACCGAGGAGCTGGAGCATCTCAGTGGTTAAAAACATGCAGAGGACCTAATTTGATTCCTAGGACCCTTGTCAACTCCAGCTTCAAGGAATCTAACACATCTGACCTCTACAAGCACCTTCAGATACAGATGAATAAACATAATTAAAAATAATAAAAATAAATATTTTTTCATTTTTTTCTTTTTTGGAGGGTTGGGGGAGGAAAGGCTTTATTTGGCTTACATATTCTAAATTTCCATTGAGAGAAACCAAGGAAGGAACCCAAACTGGGGTAGACCCTGGAGGCAGGAGCTCATGCAGAGGCAACTGAAAAGTATCTCGTATCGGCTTGCTCCCATGGCTTGCTCAGCCTTGCTGAGCACCAGGGCTGGCACCACTCACAATGTTTTTCAAGACAAGTTTTCTCTGTGTAACCCTGGCTACCCTAGAATTTGTTCTGTAGACCAGGCTGGCCTCAAACCCATAGATCCATCTGTCTTTGCCCCTCAATGCTATGACTAAGAGACTACACCACCACTACCCAGATAAAATATTTTTCTTAATTATCACTAGTGGATGTTAGAGAGCTAGCTCAGCCATTAAGAGCACATTATAGCTCTCCCAGTGAACCCAAATTTGGTTCCCGGTACCCACATCAGCCAGCCTGTAGCTCGAGCTCCAGGAGATCCAATACATCTAGCCTCTGTGATCATGTTAAAATACACACACACTTAAAATTAATTTAAAAATATTTTAATTGTTGTTTTCCTATCCCTTCTATTCCACTTCTACCCTTCCCCTTACCTTTCTACTCTTCTCATTTGCCCTGCAGGTTGCTAATCATGTCGGGTTTTGATTTCTCTTTCCACATTGAGATTCTGTAACAAATTGCCCCAAGGTTAGTGATGCAAAGAGCAAACACTATTATATTACATCCCAGAAGGTCAGACATCTAAATGGATTTCACATTACTAACATCAAAATGTCAGCAGGGCTGCATGCCTTCTGAGGGCTGCCGGGGAGAATGTCGTTCCTTGTCTTTTTCATTCTTAAGGGGCTAAGTATACTCCCCGACTAATAACCCCTTCATTCATCTTCTAGGCTGCAGCATAGCACTGCCAAATTTGTCAGAAGTTTTCACCTTTGCTTCCATCACCCCTCTGCCCCTGGACCTTCTGCCTTCTTCTTATATTATACCCATCAGAACGATTCAGAATCTTTCCATCTCATGATACTTAATAAGATCTAAAAAGTCCTTTAAGTCCTGAAAGTTAAGATATTTATGTGTTTTGGGAGGTTAGGACATATAGACATCCTTTGTGACCATTGGTGTCTGTACCACTCAGAGACAGAGGTTTCACTATGGAATCCACGCTGACCTTGAACTCACAGTACTCATGTCTCAGCCTTCATAGTGCTACAATCATAGCTATATATTGTCATCTTTTTAATAAACATTGTAACCAGACATAATAGCACAGGCACATAAATCAATACTTAGGAGATACAGACAGGAGCATCACAACAAGTTTGGGGGCAGTCTGGTTTATATAAGTAGTTCTGAGCCACGCATGGCTGCATAGTAAGACCCAGGCTCAACATAACTAAACAATACCAAAAAATGCCCACAGCAACACTCCTATCATTCTCCTTCTTAAAGCTCTTAAGTGGTTCCTCCAGTATACCTAGAACCAATTCAATCACTTGAATCGTTGAGCTTCCTTTGGTTTCCTTCATCCATTGAAAATGCCAAATCCTTTCTGACTCCAAGACTTCTTCACTTCATCATTTTTCCTAAAATATCTTTTTCCAAGCTCTTTGCATGGCTGCCTCATTCTTCCAACCACATCGCAAATGTCATTTCTTCAAAGAAGCCTGTCTAATCATGGTCATATAACAACCTTCCTCAACTATTCTAATTTAGCCCTTTGTCATTTATCAGAGAATGTAACATAGTGTGTTATATGCCAATTCACTTTTTTATTGAGCCTTTTTCTCACTATAATGAAAGCTCCAAAAAGAGAGAGATTGTATCTATCCTGTTACATCCCAAATACCTAGCATACTACCAGGTACACAAAAATCTCTTAATAGTGTTGATTAAATGAATGTAGGATGGCCTGGGGTGCATCTCAGTGGTAGAAAATTGACCCTAAGGAAGAAAGAGAAAGGGAGAGAGGAGGAGGAAGGATATGGAGGAAGAAGGGGAGAATAATAATATGATATTCCACTCTGGATAGAAAATATAAGAAAAAAGTATTGCTGATCCAAATACTGCCAATAAAACAATCCTACATTACTTTAGGTATTGTGAGGACAAACTTAAGCCCCACTTACAATCTAAACAACTTCCCATACATTCCTTTATTTAACAAGTATTTGCTACATAGCTAATAGAGTCTCTAGTCCTCACAAAAGCTCTATTATATAGCTGCTGTTGTTATCATCTCCATTCTCTACTTGAAAAAACAGAAATTGGATGTGGGGTGGCTAACACTACAGACCTCTTGTAAGGTACCGTGATACTAGTGAATATGTCCCTTGTCCCCTGTAGTGAAAAGAAAACCCATTAGAGATTTACCAGTCTGGAAATGGTGAAATGGTGGAATGATACAGGCAACAAAAATCAGGCTAATGAGATTAATGAGGCTTCTGAAAGGAGGTGCTGTCTGCACTAAAATGTGCAACAGTGAGGATCAGCAAGTAAACACCCTGCTGTCAAGCCTAAGGACCTAAGATTGGTCCCCATAGGTCATGTGACAAAAGAAGAAAACCAACTCTCACAAACCGCCCTGTAACCACACACACACACACACACACACACACCACATACAAAGAGCACACACAGAACATACACATACCACACACCACATACACAACATACATCCACACACAAAAAACACACATCACACATAAAACATACATTCACACACACAAACACATCACACACATGTACAATATACATTCACACAAAACACACAAATACATACACCACACACATACACACTCACACAACACACACATATGACATACACACCACACAGTACACACACACACACACACACACACACACACACACGCAAACATACGATGGCATATATGCACTCATCCAGATGCATTCATGCATACATACACGGCACAGAAATAATAAGTGTTTTAAAAGCATAAATAGATTTCTCTAGATGAAAGGAATACTAATTTATTACTCACTGAGAAGGCTCATGGGATAGCATGTACCTTGACGGGCTTTCTATTATTTGTGTGAGCCTTGCCGGACAATAAATGCAAACTGCAAGGAGAATAAAAACTAGGAAAAAAATGACACTTACAAATCAGAGCATCAATTTTCTCAGAGAAACCAAGGTGGGCACTCATTTCCTTTAGGGACAGTTTTCTGCTGAGACTAGAACAAGGGTCTGCAAACTTTTTCTTTAAAGTCACAGTAAATGTTGTATGCTTTGTAAGTTTTATACAGTCTGCATCACGGTGATTAAACTCTGCAAAATCGGTGACGGGCAATATTCAAACAAGTAAGTGTAGCTGTGCCCCAACCAGTCTTGATTTACAAAGACTGATACTGAGCCACATATGGTCCATACTGTCATTTTATTGATCCATAGCCTAGAATAAGAATGACAAAAGTAAGCTCAGCAGTGGTGGCACACAACCTTCATCCCAGAACTCAGGAGGCAGAGGTGGGCAGATGTCTGGGAGTTTGAGGTCATCTTGGTCTTCAGAGCGAGTTCCAGGACAGCTAGAGCTACACAGAGAAACTCTGATCTCAGTGAAAGAAAAAATATAAAAACAATGAGAAAAGGAGAGGCTTGGATGGCTCAGTCAGCACATGCTAGGCAAGCATGAGAACTTGACTTGGAGCCTTAGAAGCAACATATGGTACCACATACCTCCAAACCCAGCACTGGGGAGTAAGGACAGATGCATCTCCAGAGCTCACTGGCCAGCCATCCTAGGGAACTTGCTGGCCTTCAGATTCAGTGAGAGACTTTACCTCAACAAATAAAGGTAGAGAGCAACTGAGGAATACACAGTACACTCTGGTCTCTGCATACGTGCAAGCACACACACTCACATGCTTATGTGCACTTATACTTCTATACCTTACACCCACACTAACAGGTACAAACACCGCACTCATATACCATAATACACATACAGGCATGTATATCCCAATGCCCACACTATTAATGTACACCCTCCCCACACACATGCACGTACACCCACATGCCCACAAGTCCACCGCCATACTAACAAGGACATACTCAGATACAACACAGGAGGAGGAAAGGAAGAAAGAGAAGACTGGTTACAGGAGTCACGTGATTAATTGCATCAGGTGTTGGAAGGCTGATGTCTCATCAAGGCAACACAGAGCTACATAACTGGTACCGGATCATGTCACTCCCAAACATGGGATCCTCTTTCCTCAAATGACTTTAGATGGACACTGGATCCTGCTCTCTAAGGTCCTCCTCTGTAACCGCTGGTCCCCTTCCAAAACACATACAGTTAAACGTCTTGGCTACAAAGCTCTGCTTACTTAATTGCAGCAGCCAATCTACAGCTCCCTTACAAGAAACTGCTCGACTCTTCATTACCTGCAGGGAGGAGTTGAAAAGAGGTAAAACATGGAATGGGAAGAAGGGGAAAGAGAGTAGAAATGATGTAATTATATTTTAAAATACTTACAAAAGCCACTGGCTTTTTAATTGGAAATAACCATTAACAAATGTTTGTTTATTACAAAACGAGTATAGGTTTATTTTAGAAAATTTGATAAAGTGGTCACATGCCGCCCCTATAGATGAACTGAGAGTTGCCAAGCTAAGCACAACTGATCCATTTCAGAGCTCAGTTGAACACAGTTACAGGTAGCCTAGCAAAGCCCCACAGTGCTTTGCCAGGGATAGCCAAACCTAACCGAGCCTGAAGTTTACCCAGCCAAGTGCCCTTCGAGACTAGCCAAGTCCCAGTTGGGACCAGCCCAGATGAAACAAGAGGAACTTTGCCCAACCCAACCAAACTTAACTGAGTCCCATCCATGTCTAAACTGGTAAAGGCGAGTCTAAGTCAAGCCAAGCCAAGCCAAGCCAAACTTAGCTGAGTCCAGAACAGGCTAGCCGAGACTCGCCGGACATAGCCAAGTCCCAGACAAGTTGAGTCAAGGCCAAAGGAGGCTAGCTGAGTTTTGTCTAGCCTAGCCCAGCCGACCCACGTCGAAACTGGCCAAACAGCTAGAGCTTGCCTTCAAAACAACTTGAGAACTAATGGAGCCAAGCCTAACCAAGTCCAACAGATCCCTGGTGAGTCCAGGCCAACAAAGCCTTCCTGAGTTCAGCTCTAGCTTAAACGAATTAGGTGAGCAGCTGAACTCAACCAAGTACAGAGAAGCTATTTTGACCCTGGATCCCAGCTCCTTTGTGAGGAAAATAAGGTAGCTTTGTTGAACCTTTTTGTTAGTAGTGACATTCCTGAAAACAGAAGCTCTGAGCCTCAGTCTCTTATCAGGCCTCTTACCCTTCCTAATTGAGGTTTTCTGCCACAGAGGCAAGATATGTATATTGATTTGAGCTCAGATCTTTTTCTGAAGCTCCAAGTTGCTAAGGACAATGGCAACTATGGTCCACATATGGCAAGCAAGACTCCCTCATTTACAGATCGCTATGTTCCACTGTCTCAGTGGCTCACCTGCTCCAGGGCTCCTAGCATACTTGTTTCAGTCCCTTACCTACTGCACACAATGGTAAGCATAATGGGGCAAGGGATTCCCCAGCTGTTAGTGTGAGGTGGCTGATGCACCAGATTCTAAAGTGATGTCATCCTCTCTGTTCTGGCTTTCACACCCACAACTTCCAACTAATTTTTTTTTCTATTCATAGAAATAATCTCTTTCTACATTTAAAAAGTTTTTTCCCCCCATTTTACTTTCCTAAGCCATTCAGATTTTGTCTTAAAATGTCTTATTCATGTATTTTCGGAAGTGTTTCCATCTGTTCTCTTGCTTTTTCTAGGAAAACAACGATATAATTTAAGACCACTCTGTGCCTAAAAGTAACAGTTTATTTCTTATAGTTTCTGTTGATATGCTTCTATATTTCCTTATGCCCCATTTTGTCAAATGATCTTTTCATTTTGTTCTAGAAATCATTACACTTATTAGAAAAAAACATTTTCCATATGTAAAACACCATAAGAATAGAAGAGTAAATATCAGCAAATTAAATTATACATTTATCTACACTCATAGAGTTAGAAATAAGTTTTAAAAATGTGTTAAAAAATCCAACATTAACTACAGCTTGTTTGTCCTATTTCTGTATGCTTTTCTGACTACTTAAACCTGTTTCTGTTGTTTGTTTTTGGCTTTTGGAGACAGGATTTCTCTGTGTATTCTTGACTGTCCTACACTCACTTTGTAGATCAGACTGGCTTCGAACTCATAGTGCTAGGATTACAGGCGTGCACCACTACGCTTAAATATTGACCACTACTTAAATGTTGACCACATAATATTTTCTAGTTTTGTGACCTTTCAAACTACTGTTTATGCAACTTACTTAATGGATGTTTTACAAAATACTGTAGCAAAGAAGAAAAGCTTATCACTTAAAAATATTTATGTATGTGTGTGCCTGCTTATCTGTAATATGTACCATGTGTGTGCAGGTGCTCAAAGAAGCCAGAAGAGCCTCTGGCACTACATGCCTGAAGTGTGTGCTGGGAGATCCAAACCCGGGTCCTCTGAAAGAACAGCAACTGCCCTTAACTACTGAGTCATCTCTCCATCTCCTTAAAACACAAACGAACAAACAAACAACATCAACAACAACAAAAAAAACCTGTATCTTATGGTATACCGGGTTGATCCCAAACTTGCAACATAGCTGAGAAAGGCCTGAGTTTCTTATCTGCTGCCTCCTACTTGCTGAGATTACAGGTGTGCGTCATTATACCCAGCTTCTGTGATGCAGGGATCAATAGATCCCTGGGCTGCATGCATTTTAGGTAAGCACTCTCTCAACTGAGCTATATCTCCAGCCCTATGTATCATTTAATTAGTTTCAAGAATCAATGATGCTAAGCAGTCTACTTTTTATTCTATTTTCTTGAACTCAGATCTTTGCCTATTGAGACAAATACCCATGGTATTTTAAGTCAGTTCCAGGTTTTTTTTGTTTGTTTGTTTTACTGCTACCAATAAAAAGCAAGGCTGATATCTGGGACCATGTCTCAGCTGGTAAAGTGTTTGTCATATAAGCATGACTAACTGAGTTTCAGTCCTCAGAACTCACATATAATATCTGGCTGTAGTGCAGCATACTTGTTGAAGAGGTGAGACAGATACATTCCTAGAATTCAATGGACAGTCTGTGTAACCTACTGATGAGGCAAGATCCTGTCTTAAAAAACAAGGAACAAAGAGGAATAATGTCCAAGGATATATTTGGCTCACACACACTTGCACACATATGTATCCAAGACATAAACAATACACACATACAAAATTGTGGATGAGTATCTTTGTTCATAAAATGTTTATATTCTCTATTTTATATGCATCAGTTTTAGGGTGATGATCCAGAGGTTTTCATATTTCAATCATTGTTGCATTCCTTAATTGCTATGCCAGTAAGAGTGTGTCAGTGCCAAGTTTTACCAGTGGAACAGGAGAGAGGCTTTTTGCCTATATTTTTCCCATGAGTTTTTCATTTTTATTATCTTTTCCCAGAAATCACATTTAAGGAATATGAGATGAAAATGGCTTTAAACTCTGATAAGGAATTTTCCTAAATAGATAATTTATTTTTGTTTTGTTTAACAATAGAAATGAGACTGGGACCATGCTAGTGACTGAGTTGGTAAGAAAAAAATTAGCACAATTATAAAATGACCAATAGAACTATTAATATCCTAGAGTGAACATCAGTAATGACCCTTTTTTTTTAAATGTGTATGAGTGTCTCGCCTGCAATATGTGCACCTTATATGTACCTAATGACCTTACAAGGCAGATGAGGTCATAAGATCCCCAGAAACTTGAGTTGTAGATGACTGTGAGCTGCCAGGTCAGTGCTGGAAATCCAACCTGAGTGCTCTGGCCAGTGCGCTTAACCATTGAACTGTCTCTCCAACTCTGTAATCACTTTTGATTTAGGAGAGGCTGTTCAGTTCCAGCTGTACTGAACACATACCTGCTGTGTGATGTTCAATGAGTGGCTCTGTAATTCACCATACTTTGATGTTCTTGACTGTAAAATAGGGCTTGCAAGCAGAGTAGCTACCTAAAGGCATAGTTGTGGGAGCCATACCAAGTTGTCAGGCCTGGTCTAAAATGAACTGCTAAAGGCAGCAATCCAAGATGAGGCCACAAAACCCATTCCTGCATTCTCTATCCCACCCTTTTTGATGACATGCAAGGTATAGTTCATTTGTTCTACCAAAGTTTTCAACAAACAGAAAGTGAGAACATTGGCACACACCTAGTATACTTTAACCCACAGTGAGGACACCATTGTTCCCAGGTGGGCGTAAAGACATGTGTTTATAAATCCAACTACTGACATAACTGTCATGGTGTGTAGATAAATGCTTTCCTACTCTCTTTTTACTCTTGGATGGATTCTTAGTTAAGGCCTAGAGGAGAAGAAATTTTTGAACTCCATCAAGCCATGCTTGCAAAATATTTTAGCATTATGCTAGATAGGATTCTGCACCTTCTTATCCTGCCCCTGCTGTGGCAACACATAACTGGATAGTGAGGACTCCTTAGACATCAATCATCATGCTTCCTTCCTGCATGCATTGGGGAAGTTCTGTGTCACTCTAAAATTAGTCTCTCCCTCCCTTCTCTGTCACATATTGCTGAAGATAATGGCTTAGCTGGCTATGAACAGTAGAAATGGACTGAAGAAGCCTTTAATATGTAAAAAAAAAAAATAAGAGAAATCCCCCCTGAGATACATAAACCACACCCCCTGCCATGCAGTGTTGATCTTGCCCAGGAAATCCACTGTAGCATTCCACAGATACTCTCTTATCATCATACTATCATCAACAAAACCTACGCATTCTTGAACAGACTATTATGTCTGCCAGGAGCCAATCTCAGTGCAGTTCAAGGAGTCTGACAGTTACACCCTCAAATGAACACTAAGTAAGCACTGTGTGCATAACAGGGACAACATTTTATTTCTTTTGTCCTTCCTTCTGTAGCAGATAAGTAACACATTCTAACACAGCAACTTAATTAGCACTTTCTAACTTAGCAGTCACTATGTCTCCAGAGCCTTTAACGGGTTAGCCTTGTGTTAATTTCATAGCCAAAGCATGTCTACTAACAGCAAGCCCTATGAATTTACAAGCCATCATTTCCTTGTATGTGAAAAGACATACATGCCAGGGTGTTACAAACCCATGAGTTAGGGAAGGGATTCAGGCTTCCGAGTTAGTCACCCTAGAACGGTGATTCTTCCTAATGCTGGGACAGTTCCTCATATTGTGGTGACCCCCAACCATAAAATTATTTTTGTTGCTACTTCATAACTGTAATTTTTTCCAGGGGTTTGGTGGTCTTAGCTGACCCCTGTGAAAGAGTTGTTTGACCTTTAAAAAGGTCACAACCCACAGATTAAAAACCACTGCCCTAGAAGCTGATGCCCAGCTTACAAGCCCCAGAATTCCAGGTGAGTTTCTGAGATATTCACCCTGTTTCCTTAGTAGAGAAATGAGAGCATGGTCTTTCCTTTTTGATAAGATTGGTATGACATATTTAAAGTGCTTCATACAGCTTTGCCGTGACAAACAACTCTCAAAAATCCCAGGAGTAATATTTATTCTAGTTTTATTATAATTCTACAAAAACCACAAAGAGAAAGATGATACAATACAAGCAAAAAATAGGATACCAAAAAAGCCAGAAGAGGAGGGAGCCATGAAAAAATGGTGTCATGAAAACCAAGGGAAAAGACACCAGGAAGGAGAGAGACAATATAAAAGGCAACTTAGAGGCCAGATACTTCTGACAAGACAAAAAGCCATTTTCAGTCCATAGCAACTATTGAGGGTGGAGGCAGAAGGGAGAAAATAAGCCCATAGCTTGAAAGGAAGTTTATTACATCCCAAATGCCCCAAGCACCTCATTTAATGGTCTCAGTGGTCTGATCTGACTACCCAGATATCCAACCTGAGAAAAACATGGTTTTCTTACATAAAGAAAAAGAAGTTGGTGTCTCACAAAATGAAGAGAGAGAGAGAGAGAGAGAGAGAGAGAGAGAGAGAGAGAGAGAGAGAGAGAGAGAAAGAGATAGAGATAGAGATGTTAGGTCAGCAAAATAAAGAAAATAAACAATATTTGGTATCCAACAGAAGCTTGGGGGGAGAGGTGGAGAAAGGCTACAGCCTGGGGATCCCATAACAAATTTTCTATGTGCTGTTCTAGATCCAGTGAGAAGGAGGGCCATGAACAGATGGGATTTGTTTTTCTCCTTTCTATGTTTCTACCCTGCCTGGCACCAGAAAAAAAAATGTTGGCAGCATAATCTATGTCTTCAGGCAAGTGATTCAACAAGTATTTAGAGAGTAGAATTGAACAAAGTTGATCTGGAACTTCTTTTTAAGCTGTGCTAGACCTTGGGGACAGATATTCATCAAGGGATGATGTGATGCATTAAACTTAATTGTCAACTTACCTGGATTCAGAATCACTATGAAAGCACATCTCTGGGGATGTCTGTGATAGTGTTTCCATAAAAAAAGTTCAACTACAGAAGAAAGACCCATCCTGCATGTGGGTGGTACCATCCATCCCATGGGCTGAAGTTATTAACTTGATATGGAAAAATAAAACAAAACAAACAACAAACAAACAAAAAACAGAATAGCTAAAACAATCCTGTACAATAAAAGATCTTTTGGAGGCATCTCCATCCCTGATCTCAAGGTGTACTATAGAGCAACAGTAATAAAAACTGCATGGTACTGGCATAAAAACAGAATGGTGGATCAATGGAATTGAATAGAAAACCCAGAAATAAACACACAATTATGGACACCTGATTTTTGACAAAAAAAAAAAAAAAAGCCAAAACCATACAATGGAAAAAAGATAGCATCTTCAACGAATGGTGCTGTTCTAACTGGCTGTATACATATAGAAAAAAGCAAATAGAACCATATTTATCACCCTGCACAAAAGTAAAGTCCAAGTGGATCAAAGACCTCAACATAAAACCAGACACATCTAACCTGTTAGAAAAAAAAAGGTGGGGAACAGCCTAGAACTCATTGGTACAGGAGACAACTTCCTGAACAGAACACCAACAGCACAGGCTCTGAGATGATGAAACTGAAAAGCTTCTGTAAGCCAAACTGAATTAAAAAGGAAAAAAAAAATGAGAGGACTGTCAGGACTGGTCCCTCTCTATTTCCTGACTGAAGATGCAGTGTGGCCAACTGCACCATGCTTCTAGTTACTGTGCCTCTTTCCCCAAGATGAACTGTGCTGTTAAACTGTGAGTCTAAATGAACCATTCCATAGGTTCCTTTGGGCAAAGATCTTGTCACATCACAGAGGAAAATAACTAATGTAGCAAGTGTATAGAGGGGCAGGTGGAAATTAAGTTAAAATTTGTGCAAACCGGAGGATTTTGGAAGCTCCTGTGGCTGAAGGAGGCAGAGAAACCAGAGCAGTTTCCTCCTAGGAGCACAGGAAGTCACCTCTCTGGCTCTGGAGAGTGGTGGCTGCCAGAGATACCCAGTGCTTTAGAGGGTTAGAAGGGCGGCCATCTTAAGCCTTTGTTCAGGTCTGACTTCTAAACTAGAGGCTCAGAAAGTTTCCCTCTGTTCATGAGTGTTGAAAGGCTAAGGCTTAAAAAGCTGGGTTGTATGGCTCCAGGGACAGGGGTGCTGGGGATTGTGAGGACAGATTTTGAGGTCATGGAATGGAGCAAGAACAAGAAACTGGGGTCAGGTGGGGCCTGAGGGGATGGTCTGAGAAAAAGAAAATACTTAAAGGCAGGTTCTGAACAAAATCTCTTGTGGCCTTTGGTGTCTACTGCCTCCACCAGGTCTCATTCTAGACCTCTTGTCTCTTCTAAGTGGATCAAAAGTGCTAGCAAAATGACCACCCTAATACTTGCCTCAGCCACAAATCTTGGTCACTCTTGGTTCAGCAAAGGCCAGGTTTCTGCATGAAACCCTATGTCTGTGATTCCTACCAGCATTCTTGTCAATCTCCATGTGTGTCTCCCTAGACCTCCTTCCCTCTCCCCTGCCCCCTCAGCTATAGAGCTCTGTCCTTCTCACCCAGACACACAAGCTCACACTGCCCTCTCAGATATATAAAGCCCCTATTTCCTACGTGACAAACTCTTTCAGGAACTCACATGTATGTGTCAATTTCACTCTCTCCAAACTGCCTTGCCCTGGCAAATATAGAGTGTTGTCCTCTGTATGTAAAGTGCCTCTGTATGAATAGATCAGATTGGAAGTGATCTGACATTGAATTGGGGCCTGGGATCCTTGAGCTCCTATGCCCTGTAGTTTATAGGATGAGAATTGGGCCTGTCGGGAGCAGAGCCTGCTGATGCTTAGCTAAGTGCAACTGCTTTTTTCTCTTCTTAATCAGGTAGGCAGCACAGGGTCGTATCACCCCACAGAAAAGACCACGATGCCCAGCAGCAACAGCAAAAATTTAAATATGTTATCCAAAGGACAAAATGCTCTTCTCAATGTGAGCAGGAATTGAATCACTAGAATTTTCATGTTAGGCTCCTACTTTAGCACTGGACTTCCTATCCAGCAGACTCCTCTGGAATATTAAAGAAAGCAATGAAGATTTGTCAATCAATATAGGCCATAATTTGGCTCTATGGAGCAGAAAACCAGTCAGCTGTGGCAAAGGAATCCTTTGCTTTAGATTTATTCAGCCGATTTCTTTTTCTTTTGTGTATGTGTGTGTGTGTTTAGCAGGGCTGGGGGGAGGGGGATTAAGCTTAGAGCTATATGCATACCAAAAATGCTCTGTATTTCAATTCCTCTCTCATTCATCCTTTGTGTGTGTGTGTGTGTGTGTGTGTGTGTGTGTAGGGGACTGGGCTCAGAGAAGCTTTATGCATGCTAAACAACTGCTGTCATTGAGTTATAGCCGATACTTTGATTTTAATTTTAAGAAAGGTATAAGTAACTTTCCCAGTCTGGCTTTGAGCTCCCTCTGTTGCTTAAGCAGACCTTGAACTCAAGATCTTCCTACCCACTCCCCCACCCCCTCTCATCTCCCAGATAGGTGGGATTAAAATTCTAGGCCCCGAGCCTGGCTTTTTTGTTATCTTCAAATCAAAATTTTGTTAAAAAACAAAGCACTTCAGATGGTAATTCCACCTCTTTATACCTTTTTTTTTCCTTTGCTTCCTAAAATTATACCACAGAGACATTAAAGTAGATGCTGACATATATGTATATTTTTATTGACAAAGAAGGCCACAACACATTTTGGTGAAAAAATACAGCATATAGGACACTTATATTTGATCACTCTTGTCTATACACGTTTCTATCTAGGAACATGGGTATAGAGAAATATTTAGAAGGGTAGTCACCAAAGGGCTGACAACTGTTGCACAAGGTAGAGAGTTCTGGGTAACTTGTACTTTTTCATAATTTTTCTTTTTTACTTGAAGATTGAACAATGAACAATACCACTTTCACATAGAAAACAAAGCCACCAAGGAGATAGGTTCACACTGAAAATAGACTCTTAGGCAGTGGGGAAAGGGAACAAAGCCAGGCCATTTCTCTTTACTGTACTGGTATTCAAGAACCTTTCTCCACTTTAAAAGAAAGCCACTTTGCAGATTTATTCATGCAATTAGAAGTGTGTAATCCCCCCAACTTTTTTGTCATTGAATTTTGAATACAGGTAAGGGTTAATTTAAGGCCGGAGGATAGCATCTTACTGTGGTTCAGAGAGGCTAATGGGCTCTCCAGGGGCCTCTCTTGCCCTCTCCTCTGTATGTGTAAGATCCTGCAAAGTGATGATCAGATTCTCAAAAACCTGGTCTTTGTCATTCTCATTGTCACAGGTTTCTCTTGAGTGGCCCTCCTCACCGCAGTGGGAACAGTGGACTGTATGTTTTCGCTTCCTGGTTCTACGGCGCTCCCCAAAACCATTGTTCTTGTGCCCAGAACCACTGCTTGTAGAAGGAAACTGAATCTCAGGAATGTTGGGGGACTCAATGACTAGCACTTGGTCCTCCGATACAGCCCTGTCTAGGAAGGGAGGGGCACTTGAGGACGGCAGTAGTGGGTCCCCAGACTCTACCAAGATCACATCCTCATCTGAATCATCAGGAGAGTCATCTATCTCTATCACATTGCTGTCAGCACTGCTGATCGTTATTGGTGGGGAGCCCTGAAGTGCCACAGAGCTGAGTGACTTCTCCACCATTGACTCAGGTGTTCTGGGACGCTTGCGTCTAATAAAAGTATCATCCCATTCTTCCTCCTCCCTTACCATCCTGATTAACTCCAGGAAATCGGGAAGCCGCTCTGGCTCATTTGCATACATCCTGAGAAGACTCCTAAGCCTGAATCGGAGGTCTCTACTTATCTCAGCCCCTACAAGGAGCTGGTGCAGGCGAGCTTTGTTTGCCTCCCTCTCAGCAAAGACCCCTGCCTGGATAGCATTCTGCAGCTGCACCTCTAAGCGGATCACGTACAGGGATGGTTTCTCTCCATGAGCCTGAACAGTGTTAAAAAATTTACCATGGGCTGTCACACTGCTCTCAGACTCCCCAAAAACCAGTTTCATTGCCCGCAAAAAATCTGCCACATTTAAGCTGGGATTGGCAACTTGGAGCAAACGCATGACCTCTCGGGCAGGACCCCTAAGGGTTCTCATTAGGCGCCTGACCTTTTCCTCCTCTGTCATATGCCAATCAGGCAGGACATTAGTGACTTGACTCAGCCAGTTTTCAAAGGTTTCTTCCCCTTGGGCTGGCTCTGCCCTCCCAGAAAACAACCTCATGTTTCTCTCCGCCATGCTGGCCATTAAAGGACCAAGACTCCTCCCCAGGGACCTCAGCATGGAATGAGCCCAAGGTGGTAAGGGTGAGTTCTGCACCCGACCGTTACCAATACGTGCAAGGATGCTAGCCATGTCTGACAACAGTGATAGGATATCTTAATACAAGACGCTCAGGCCGTTTTAGAAAACAAAACAAAACGAAAACGCTTTGTCGTCAGGTGAGCTGCAGTCTCCAATCGCAGTAGGGGCTGGAAAAAAAAATAGAAAGCAGGAAGGGGGAATTAATAAAAGAATAGCACAGCTCTAATTATCGTCCCTCAATAGCCCAAACATCCGTCCACTGTCTTAAAATTATCGAGCAGGAGATCGATTGCAGCCTCCTATAGCTTGCTGATGTCTAGGTACTAACAGGGTGCTTTTTACAGCCACGTCATCCATTCCCTCCGGCCAGTCCTGTAAAACGAAGCACAACTGTTGCTTCAAATCTGGATTAAACGGTGCGTAGAACTGAGATTGGGCTCTCAAAATAAAGCACAGTCGTCACAAATTCGCAGGGGTTAAAAAGAGACCTCACTAACTTCATGATCTCTGATCTCAACCACCTGCCCCTCTGAAAGCTTTTCTGACCACCCACTTTCCAACCCCACCCCATACCCGTGATTTCTCAGATTCTTACACCAGCTGGGCAACTGGAGTATTTCCAGCCTCTGCAGCCTGTGTCCTCCAGTGAGAAAGCTCGCCTTCAGGGTACAGTTGACCGACCTCGGTCCACAGGGGGTCGAAGATCTTGGCGCTCAGAACATCAAAACTGCGCCACATCGTGGGGGGTGGGGGAGGCAAGGGAAGGATAAGAAACAGAATTCATCATCATCATGGCCCTCCTGATACTCCCTCCCACCTCCCTTTCCTCACGCCCACTTCTGCTGTCACCAGGCAGAAAATCCCCTCTCCCACCTTCTGAATACAATACAAAATGACACCCCCCTCCTCCCTCCAAAAAACACGCATTGCACCCCCGAGATACCATCAGCCTACCTAGCTCTAAATCAGCTGCACCGAATTCAAGTTCAGATTCTGCTTTGATGGACTGCTGCCGAGAAAGGGAAGAGGAGTTGGACACACCCACCCCTATAGTGCCCAGAGAAATTAGGAGAGATGTATAGGGGGTTCGCGGCAAACATAATCCCTTCTCCCGCTCCCCCAGGTGGCCTCTGCCCCAACCCCTTCCCTGGCCAGGCAAATCCTACCAAGCGGCGTCTCCCAGGTGAATCCCAATGCCATGCAAATGCTTCTTCCCCAGCTTCGCAATTGCTGATTTTCTGAGGCAAAGAGCCACCTAGTATGCGCGGGCTTCCCCTCACCACCCCCAATCCCTTTCCCTCTCCAAACCCAGCAATCGCGTCTCCCCTGTCCCTCGCTTTTTAAACCTGCAATCCGCTGATGGCCAGCGGCTGTTACATGTCGTCTTCAGCTACGGATTCTGCCTTTCAGTCCCGTCGCCCTGCAGGAGAAAAGTGCTGGAGCCTCCAGAGCCGCTGGGCGACCCGAAGCTACCAGAAAGAGCTGCTTCACCCAGCCACCTACCCAGAGGTAACAGGATTCAAATAGCCCAGTTTCCAAGGCAGCTGCAACGCTTTTATCAGCTGCCTAACGACACAAAGGAATGACGAGACAGCCAGCGGAGCCAATCAGTGGAGTGCCAGGGCGGCTCCTAGCGGCCCAAAGCTTAAGGGCCGCGGTGGGGGGGAAGCAGGAAGGGAAGAAGGGAAGCAGCGGGGGGTGGGGAGAAATGAGGGAAGAGGGGAGGGGAGAGGAAGGAAAGGGGAGGAGGAAGGTGGGGGACCGAATGCAGCAGGGTCTAGTAGCCAGAGTTGCTTGTCTAGTTTAGAGAGCTAATTTGCTTTGTATCCCTGTGTTTGTGACTCTTTCCCTCCGCTCTTCCCTTCTGCCTTTTCTTTTCTCCCTTGGCTCAGTATTGTGTCTTGAAGCCAGGTGTGCATGTGTGACAAGGTGGAACCCAAATCAGGGAAAAGAGAAAAAGCGGGATATAATAGGCTCCTTAGCTGCCTGCCTCAGAAAGGTTTGGGCAGCTCAGCAGGGTTGTGTACATCTGTAAACCAGCTCTCTTGAGAGGTAGAGGCAAGTGGGTCAGAAATTTGAGGCCGGTCTGAGGTACATTAGACCCTGTTTAAAAAGCTATTTTGAAGCCAATGCTGGTAATCATTGCATTCGCAAGGGGTAGATAGGAGAATCAGGAATTTAGGGCCAGCTTTAGCTGCATAAGGAGTTCAAGACCAATCTGGGATGTACATAAGACCCTTGTTCAATATATATGAAAAATTTAAAAAGCCGTTTTTGGGATCTTGTTAGGAATACAGGATCCCATCTCTAGGGGATTCTGGTTTATTTAGAGGCTTAGGACACAATTTTGTGTTTTATAATTTGAACTGATGATGATTCTAAGGTGTAAATAATCAGAAGGACCCAACTCTCCCTAAAGGCACATGGTAAGTAAGGGGTTAGTTATTGCTTTTTATGTTAATTTTTTGTTTTGTTTGTTTGTTTTCTTGTTGTTGTTTTGAGACAGAGTCTCATAATATATCCCAGGCTGGTCTGGAACTCTTCTCAGTGTAGCTCGGGCTGACCTGGAGCTGATGCCAATCCTCCTATCTCAGCATCCTAATTGTTGCTATTACAGGCATGAGTCACCATGCCCAGCTTAAACATTGCTGAATACTACAATGAATGCTAATTTCTTCGGTCTTTATTATAATCATCCTTTAAAGTTTGCTTGTTGTTGTTTCTATAGCTAGGCAAATTATTGGGAGTGGGCCTTTATGTCTGTCTACCCTGAAGTGGGAGCTCTCAGACAACTGGTCCCTTTGTCAACAGTCAGCGTACATTTGTGGTCTTTATCACAGATACAGCAGGCTGAACTGATAAAAACCAGAGCTAATAAAAACCAGACATTCAGCTGCTGCCGCAGCTATAGCAACCGTAGAGGGATTCTTGATGCTATAAGCCAGGAGACTCCCTGAGCTATGAGCTCTTCTCTCACTCAGAAGCAAGGAGGTGGCTGAAGCACTCTAGAAAATGGCCAGGAGCCAGAGATGGCAGAGACTATGGAGGACTATACAAATATTACTGTAGACTGTATATTCTAAAACATAAATTTTTAATTGGTCTGGAACACTAGAGCTTATAAAAATTCCTCTTCTATCTTTCTGCATTATCTTAATCCTACATGTATGTGAAATAAAACCCAGTCTAGGCCAGGCATGATGAAACATGCCCTTAATCCCAGAACTTGAGAGATGTAGGCACGAACATCAGAACATCAGCAGTTCAGTTCATCTTCATCGTCACTGTCAGTTCAACAACAGCCTGAGCTGTGTGATATAGCTCAGCGGGATATAATAGGCTCCTTAGCTGCCTGCCTCAGAAAGGTTTGGGCAGCTCAGCAGGGTTGTGTACATCTGTAAACCAGCTCTCTTGAGAGGTAGAGGCAAGTGGGTCAGAAATTTGAGGCCGGTCTGAGGTACATTCTGTCTTAAAAATGACACAGACCACAGTTTGACTAGATTACCCAATGACAGTGCTAGAGCTCTGCCCCTCATAGAACTCTTGTATATTTTAGTTCAGTTTCTGTGTTGCTCTGTTCCGGGCTCTAAGATGACTTTTCTTATCCTGGATTTGGCTTTACTGGCCACAAAGAAGGAACAGGTCCATGTGGGAGACATAGTGAAGATAGGTTATATGTATATATGGCTCATGTATTTGAATGTTTGGTTCCTTTGTTGTTAGAAATGTTTAGGAAGGATTAGGAGGTGTGGCCTTGTTGGAGGAGGTTGGTCGCTGGGGCTTTGCTCAGTCTTTCTTTCTGTACTTGCTGCTGTGGATCAGATGTAAGCTTTCAGCTACTGCTTCAGCACCAGTCTGCCTGCTTGCAGCCTTGTTCCCATATTGGTCATGGACACATACTCTGCAACTATAAGCAAGCCCCCAAGTTAGCTATTCTGACGGGGAGAAGGGAGCACTGAGCAACAAGCTCCAATTAAATGCTCATTTTCTAAGAGTTGCCATAGTCATGTTGTCTCTTCACAGCAATAAAACCCTAACTAAAACAA
This sequence comes from Meriones unguiculatus, assembly GCF_030254825.1. NCBI lineage: Eukaryota > Metazoa > Chordata > Mammalia > Rodentia > Muridae > Meriones > Meriones unguiculatus. Next base: position 75,678,776 of record NC_083369.1, on the reverse strand, counting down.
GCTGCTCACCTCACACAATTGGAATAAGACTGGCAGCAGCTTGTGGTTTTTTTATTTTTGTTTTTGTTTTTTCAGGTTTTGTTCTCTGGGCTCTAAGATGACTTTTCTTCTCCTAGATTTGTCTTCAATAGTTTTTGTTTTTGAATTCCAATACTATGGCACTTGAATCTGGCCTCTAAGCAGAATCTTCTTCTGCCTTTGAATTAGGTTCACCACCAGATCTGGTGGCCTGCAGTAGGTCCTGGTGGCATCAAAGTAGGTAAAGACTAGGTATCAGAGCATTGTTTTTAAAAAATGCTGATCATGCAAAGATTCCTGGCTTAGATAATCAGAAGAACACCACGGTCTCTTCATGTGATGCTGAGAGGAACGCTTGCTAAAGTGGCTTAAATTTCATAGAAAGTATATCTTATCCCTGGCCTTGGGTTGCAAGCACTGGGCTAAAGGAATGCGGTTTCCAATTATAAGGGCTCTGAGGACCCTAAAATGGTCATATTTAGTTTCCAACTGTAGAAATTAAACCTTCATGCCTGAAAGATTAAGAAATAAAGTGTTCATTAGACATAGTAAATACCTTTGGCTGCCTTTGTGCTCTGAGGCAGATGTTTCCCACCCATCATCTGTTTTGAAAGATTTCAGCAACTCTACTGAGATAGGCATTGTGAGCCCACCCATGAAGCTGGATGCAGATGGGCACTTCTTACTAAACTTTTGACTCATCTGAAGTGAAAGACACCATAGGGATGCTTATAGATGTATTACCTACCCATGGTAACCGGATGCCTTCAGGACAATATCAATCATGATAATATTCAGAAAAACAATATGATTTTAGAAAATAAAAACGGTGAGGTTTTCATCAGGCTATCTCATTGGTGGAAATTCTAAAGATTTAGTCAGGAGGGAATGAGATCAGGGTAACAAGATCTACAAATGAATGAAATGGCAGGAAAGCGATAATACTGGGACAACATAAGCAAGAACAAGAAAAAAAGTAAATGTGACATCTAAGAACACAGATAAGAACTCTATTCGGATTCATTTTGAGATGTTCAAAATTTTTATGTCTGTGTGTATCTGTATTTGAGTCTACCCACACAAGCGCAGAGTCTACCCACAGGAGTGCAAGAGTCCTCAAAAGCCACAGGTGTTAGAGACCCCAGAGCTGAAGTTAACGGGCAGTTTGGAAATTAAACTCAGCTCCTCTGGAACAGCAGGAAACCCTCTTTAACCAGTGAGCTTTAGCTCTAGCCCCTCTTATTGGCTTTTTAAAAGTAAACTATTAGACAATATGGAAAGTTATCATGAAGGTCATAAAAAGAATTCAAGTTTTTGAAAAACTTTGTATTTTATCAGAAGTGACTTTGGTATTGTGAGCATTGTAGCCTGATAAGGTAACAATTAATGGAATACGATAATTAACATAATAACTAAAAGATGTAAATTTCTAAACAAGTAAAGAGAGGAAGTTTTTGGAAAATTAATAACAGGTTCTGCCAATTCTTGGGTCATTCATTGATTCATTTTACTGCTGGTGATAGGGCTCAAAGCCTCACACAAGCACATGCTAAGCATGCAGTCAACTGCTAAACTACATCCACTATTCAGTTTTCTTTTTGATTGGGATATGAAAGGGGAAAAAAACATGTGGATGAGATGAATAAAAGCAGTAATAATGATAGTTTTAACTGCATTACTCATAACTTAAGATAATAAGTAACTACTGTACAGAACACTGTTACCAACTATGGCAGCATACACATACAGAACATTTACAAAAATTGACCAAAGAGGAAAGCTCAACAAATTTCAAAGAACTGAGTTCTGATCATAATGGAAATAAATCTCATTCACTGAAAAATCTTGGTATAGTAAGAAACCAAGATACACATTCAGAAATAACTGATGAGTCAAAGAATCACAGTAGAATTGTAAATATTTTTAATCTAACAATAATCAAAACTTGAGAAAGACAATTAAAGTGGCACTTAGATAGAGGAAATCTTTAACAGTGATGTCATACCAAAAGTTAAAGTGTCAAGAATCCATCTCAGTGTAAAAAAGAGGAAAAGGAAAGAAAGAAAAAAGAAAAAGAGAAGCCTAAGCCTATTTAAGAAGTATATAAAGTAATAAAACACAAAGGAATGAAAATAACAAGAATGCTCTCCTTTGGGACAGTGATCTGGGTTAGTGGATATATGGGCACTTGCCACCAAACCTCGTGACCTACATGGTACAACTGAATTTTTATTTTTATTATAATTTGGACCACAACTTCACATCATGTACAAAATTCAACTGACAATGGATCATATGTCTAAATATAAGATCAAAATGTATAGCACTTCTAGAAGAAACAATAGAAATAAATCTTTGTGTCCTTGAATTAGGCAAAGCATTCGTAGCTATGATACCAAAGTATAAATAACAAACAAAAATCTTTTGTGTATCTCAGGTCTCTGTCAGGAAAAGTAAAAGGCAATCCATAAATCAAAGAAAACATATGCAAATCACACACCTGATAAGGAATTTTTACGTAGCATTTTTACCATGTAATACAGCTCAATAAAAGAAAGACATGTAATCCAATTTAAAACTTGGCAAAACATTGAATAGATATTTCTCCAGAGATGATATACAAATGGCCAGTAACCACTTGAAAATATGTACTGCCTTACAAGACATCAGGGAAATGTAAATCCAAACACCACGAGGTACCACTGAGATGGCTATAATAAAAAACAAGTCTTTGCAAAGATATGAAGAAATTAATGCTAATGGCAATGTAAAATGGCATAATCACTTCAGAAGACAGTCTGGAGTTGCCTCAGAGTTAAGCATAGAAATACTGTATGATGCAGCATTCTACCTCCTGGATGAACACCTAACACATACATACACACAACACACACACTCAAATACTCACATACTCATTCATATACATACACTCACTTTTTCATACACACTCTCACACACATACTCATACACATGCATATACATGCATACATACACGTACATACACTCACATACTCACACACTTGCAATTTATATAATAACATTCATTACAGTATATTAATATTAGCCCCCAAATGAAACTCAAATGCTAAATCAAATGATTATGCCAGGAAAGAAGTGCTGATTCATGCTAAAATGAAGGTGAATCTCCTGACAACCAGGAAGCAAAGAGAAGGGGGGAGGAGCATGGCTCCAACAGCATGTCTCCAATGAGCTAACTTCTATTACTATGCCTCACCTACTATATGTTCCACCATCTCTTAGTAATGCCATAGGCCAAGGACCAGCTTTTAACTCACTACCCTTCACTTTTTTTGAGCCATGTAACTGTCCCATGAAAATGTCCTAAAGAAATTATCCAGTAGCCTCATACTACATGTTTTCCTTACCTGGCACACTTGTAAATGATGACAAAAGCAATAAGTGCGTATGTTGAAAGCTTATTGTATTTTAGGTAGTAAGATTCTCAAGTTTATCCTTAACTTGATCTTCAAGGCCATCTTCATATTGAATGATTATTTGTCAGGGAGGGGGGGGTGCATGTTAATGACTGATGCTCAGATTTCCTAATCTAGACTGTAAGGCAAATCCTACTATAGAAACTGGCATGATTCTTGTTGGAATTTCTGTCCTCAGGACTGAAATTGTGTAGCAGAGTCGGGTTGCCATGACTATGTCAGTGTATATAACTAGAATGAATGAAGGATAAGGGATGCAGCAGGACAGGAGCTGGTGCCCTGTGTCTGAAGCATTGGTTAGATTTCTCCTGATGATTGATCCCAACCCCTGGCCCCTGAGGCACCAAGTCTATTCATTCTATCACAATTATTTCTGTGGGACACAGCAACTGTCATTCAAATTCAGTCAATCTCTTTCCAATGCTTTGTGACATTTAAGGGAGCAGACAGAGCGACTTGCCAAATGCTTGGGGAGACTTGCATGCCATTCCTCTCAGCTGACAGATTTTTCATAAAGGAGTGTTCACCTCTTTGGCTCACTGCTCTTTGCATCCTTACAACTGTAGATTGTGGGGCTATTTGTCAGGTCCAGAAATGCTGGTTACGCACTCCCACACCACCTTCCTTTTCACCCCCTCTTCCTCCATAGTTGTCTCATATTAGAACTAACTATTTTTGAATAATTTGGTTGCCCACAAGTACCTCCAAGTGACACAAGAGTAGACAAAATTGACTTTCTTCTGAGCTTTATCCATAGTGCTCAGCTTTAAGCCTGGAGGATGCTCAGCCAATATAAGTTAAAGAATAAAAGAATGAGGGATAAGGAGTGAAAAAGTGAAACAGAGCAGAGTAAGTTGACGAAAGAGTGTCAACCTATAGAAGAGGATGGTCTTTATAGCTTTTGATTTTAAAAGTAATTTCAAAGTTACTGAAGAGCTTCAAAATGAGAACAAGGAATTTCCATGTGTCTGTCCAGATTTTACTAATCTTGAGCAATCTGGCAGATTTATCACTCCATCTCCCCGCTTACTTATTAAGGTTTTATTCAGAGCTGTGTGTAGGCAAATTTCATATATTGTGCCACTTTAGTCCTCAACATGTTTGTGTATTTCCTAAGTAAAGGGATATGTTTCTAGATAACTTTATATCATGATCAAACCCAGGAAATTTAGTAGTGATGCTTTATTGCAATCTCCAGTCCTTCCTCCAATTTCAGTTGTCATGGCAGGGGTTGCTCTGTTTGGTTCTCCAGGGGAAAGGGAAGATTAATGGGCAAAAATATGAGGAAAATGGTGGATTGATAAAAAATTAAACATGTCTATCACTGAATGCATTAGCTTTTATTTAAAAATAAGGGTTGCCTTTCTACTGAGGTAGGAACTGGAGAATCTCTTGCATGTGGTGGAGCACACTTGAAATCCCAGCATAGAGCAGGCTTGAGCAAAAAGATTAGGAGTTTGAGGTCAGCCTGGACCAGATGGCAAGACATTAGAGATATAAGAGTAGCTCTTATGTTATGGGCTATGGAGAAAGTTTCTTTCTGTGTGTGTACTTCTGGAAACCAAGTAATTGTAAATGATCTAATAAGCTCAATTCTTTATTTTTTATTTTGATAAACATTTCTAATGCCAGGATGGGCCCTTGAGCATCTGAAGAACCACCTCTGCCATGGCACTGCATTGAAACAACCCCAGTATTCTATCAGCCTGGCAGCAATTTCCCTAGCTCTTTCTATAAACAGGTGGTATATATTATATGCTTATATGTACTAGCCTCTAAGTGATTCTCGAGTGGTAACTGGAAAATACTCTCTAAACATGTAGCTCTTATTTTATGCTCCTGGTACTAGGCATGGAAGCCGGGATTCTGTGCACATTAGAGAAGCACTTTAACACTGAGCTGCACCCCTGGTCTCTCTGTGTCTAATATTGTCATCTCTGTTTTATTAGTGAGGCATCTGAAAGGCAGATTTTAATATCTTGATTTTTAATCCAGATTTGATGTGTTAGAATATTTAAGACACTGTGTTCCAGTTGATTAATTGAGTGTATAGAACAACAGTCCTAGCGCTTGGGAAGCTGAGGCATGGTGGTCATGAGTTTGAGGACAGCCTGATCTGGTCTATACAGTAAAATTTCCTTTTCTCTTTGTTTCTTTGTTTCTTTCTTTTTTCTTTTTCCATTTTCAAGACAGGGTTTCTCTGTGTATCCCTGGATGTTCTTGAACTTGCTCTGTAGACCAGTCTGATTTCAAACTCAGAGATCTCTGCCTGCCTGTGCCTCCTGAGTACTGGTATTAAAGGCGTGCACCATCACTGCCTGGCTGAAATTTCTTTCTGAAAAGAGGAAGTAAAAAATTATTTTGATTTTTAAGATAATAATTAAATAAATGAAAGCATAGCATTTTGAGAATATCATCTTTATTTGTTTGTTTGCATTTGTTCATTTCTAAATGGGGTAGTCTAATTTGTAGATATAAGATGTCTTTTTAGTAGACAAAATCTTTTTTCTAAGTTTCTTAATTTGTTGATAGCTGTAGTTGTAATTGTTATCATTATTTTACAAATGTAGTTTTCATTTTAGTTTATGGGACAATTTAGAAGCAAAGATACTCCAAAGAACTTCCCCGTGTAAAGGGGGTGAATCTCTCCAATGCGTTGTATCTTAGAAGGCAGAAGACTCAGAATGATGGACCCTTCTTTTCCGGGACTTGGTGTCTTTGTATTTTTTAGAATGGTTAGCGTCAGCCTGATTCCCACTGATCCTTCACATTTCAGTTTAAGAATTAACTGTCAGGGACTGGAGAGATGGCTCAGAGGTTAACAGCACTGGTTCAAGTCCCAGCAACCACATGGTGGCTCACAACTATCTATAATGAGATGTGGTGCTCTCTTCTGGTGTGCTGGTATATGTGCAGACCATAATAAATAATACATAATAAATAAATCTTTAAAAAAATGAATTAACTCTAAGAAACTAGGTGATGTTCCCCCATTATCTGCTCTCACTGCATCATCCCCCCTTTCCCTCGTGGCAGTTTCTACAGTAAAACGATTGGAGGTTGGAGAGATGTTCAGTGATAGAGCCTTTTTCCCAGCAAGCACAAGGCCCTTGGCTTAATTCTCCACCCTACATCCACACCCCTACACACACCTTTACAGCTACACTGAAATACATTTTGCTGGAGGAATACATCTGATTTTTCCATTCATGTGTTTTCAGTATCCAGCACAGTATAGCCACTAAATGACTGTTTGTTGAATAATAAATTAATGAAGAAATGAATGAACAAAGACCCAACTCCACTTTACAAGAGGACGTTAGCAAAAGGAAACATAACTGAGATACAAAGTCATTCTAGTATTTGAGGAGACAAAAGTGCCTTAAAAGGCTCTTGAAAAGAGGGGTCATGTCCTCTCAAATTACATCTTTTGCCCAAATGGCTTCATAATGCTGCCATTACAATTTCTACATGCAACCGCCAGGTGGCAGTAGTGTGCTACTCTTGGGCAGTGCAACTCTTGGGAAAGTCCCTGAAGGTCACTTTCCCACTTCCCACTGCAGACCATAGAGCAAACTTAGATTCCCTGGCTCTGTGCTAGAAGACATGCAAAGTGAATTCTGGTAGTGACCTCATTTGCTTTTCTCTGGTGAATAGCTCTATAGACCCTCTCATTTTTTCAATGTTATATTTAGTTATTTATCCTGGGGAGAGGATGCATGGTTACTATGGCATGCCTGTGCATGTCAGAGAGTTGACTCTCTCCTTCCACCAAGTGGATTCTGGGGACTGAACTCAAGTTGTCCAGCTTGGCAGCAATTACCTTACTAACTGAACCATCTCAACAGCCATATGAATATAAACTTTTATTTGCATGCAAATAATAGAGTATATTATAACATTTCATATATGTATATATTAAATCATATGAAATAATTATATTTTGTTCTTATAACTCCCTCTGCCACTTACTATTATTACTCCTACATTCAAATTGTCCTTCTGCCTGCTTTCATGTCACAAATATTCCATCACTCTCTCTTGTTCTCCTCTTCTCCCTCTCCTTAGACCTCTTCCTCCTCTCCCTTGCTCTATTCCTTCCTCTACACACTCATACTTAAGCCTAGATTCCACATGCCAGAGAAAACATGGGCTACTTGACCCTGCCTTTTGAAGCTGCTCCTCTCACAACCATCCCTGAGTGCCTGGACAGTGCTGGGAATCATGACCTAATGGTTCTCTCTATGACTCCACAACCCACATGTCCAAAACAGAACCTATTTCTCATCCACTCCCCCAACTCACTACTGTATTTTTTTATAACTACATGGGTTTTTTTGGGGGGTGGGGAGTTAGGGTCTCAGAATGTAGAGACTTCTGGCTTCTAACCTGTAGGCTTCATGCCTCATCCTCCAGAGAACTAGGATTCCAGGTGTGTGCCTCCAGGTCCTGCTTTATCATTTTGAACATCTACCTCCCATGCAGTAAGTCCTGAAGAAACCATCTGTGACAGCCAGTTTTAATGTCAACTTGACACAAATTGAGAATCATTTTGAAAGAGGGAACCTTACTTGAAAAAAAAATGGTCCTCACCACATTGGCCTGTAGGCAAGCCCATGGTACATCTTCCTAATTATGGATTGGTGTAGGACGGCCTAGCCCATTGTGGGTGGAGCCACCTCTGGGCTGGTGGTCCTGCATGCTATAAGGAAGCATGCTGGGAATGATGAGCCAGTCAGTAAGCAGCACTCCTCCATGGGCTCTCCATCAGCTCCTGCCTCCAGGTTCCTGCCCAGAGTTCATGCCCTAACTTACTTTGGTAATGGACTGTGATTGTGATGTGTAAGCTGAAATAAATTCTTTCACCCCAACTTACTTATGGTTAGAGTGATCTATCACAACAACAGAAGACTATGGCACCATCTCTAAACATCCCAGATCCGTGGCTCCTCCTCCAGTATGCCAGGCACAAGGCAGATCCTCCCCACCTCTTTTCTAATGTCCTTTTTATCTGCATATCTTTGTCTTCCCTCCACATTCCATACTGCCAACATGACCCATGCCTCTGCAAAAACTTTTTTTTTTTTTTTGTCAAGGATAGTAATGCCCTCCTTTTATTTGTCTGTTCAAATTATTTTAGCGCATCATGGTGCATATTAACTAGCTCCTCCCTGAAGGTCACTTTCTAGGTCTTTTTCCTGGCCCCCCAAATCCACATCATTCTTTCTACTACTTGTACAGAGCATTTACCTTGGCCTTCTTTTCATAGTTTTAATTTATAATATTATCTCTGTAGTTTATCACACACATAGACATATGAGTATCTCTCTTAAGCCCTTAGAACCAGAAAACAGCAAGGTGGAACAATACTTCAGTTCGCCCTCTTTCCAGTATCCATAGAGAAACACATCATCCACACATCTTGGCTGTATTCCTACTGAGCCCAAGCACACTCTCAAAACTCCTTCTAAAAAATGTAGACCAAACAGAACTACTCTATTACTTAAAATATATCTGTCACCCTGCCTTGGACTTGAAACTACTATAGTGCAAAAATTATGCCATATAACTTTGATTCTACCAGGACATATCGTGCAACTCATTTAAAGGCTTCTTGATTGAATGGATAAAACGTGGAATGAAGCAGACCCTTGTAGTAAGGATGTAAGTCCCAGACTCCCATGTTCAATTTGACTGGATATTTTCCCCTTGGTATATCTACATGCCTTGCTGGGGATAGTCAAAGGGATTTGATCACTATTTCCCTGATGCATCCAAGGCAGCAACTTATTGCAAACTTCATTATCAAGTATAAATGCAGCAGATTTGAGATGTGCTCATGTAACTGTGTGTCATTTTTGCCAACAAAATAAATCTCTCTTTGCACTTTGCTGCAAAATTTTCATGCATTTAAAAATATTTGTTAAAAAGCTACAATTCTTTGGTCTTAATTAATTCATGCAGAAGTGCTGTCCTTCATGATCACATTGCCAACATTCTTATGTTGGTCCTTACCCTATGGGGGGTGTGATGATAAAAAACAGATGTTTTCTCTCTGCTTCCTTTGCCAAAACACTCCCTAGACATACTAAAGTTGGCATTTATGCATGTGGGTGGACATTCATGTGGATGAGTCATTTTGTCTTGGTTTTAGTTTTGATACTGGGGGTGGAACGCAGGGTCTCACACACATTAACCAAATGCTCCAGAGCTATACCCCTGCGCAGGTTTGTTTGCTTGTTTTTGTTTATTTGTTTGTTTTAAGTCTGTGTCTTTAGTGTTTGGAAAATTCAAAATTTCAAAGCCAAACTTAGCTTTTCACTTCCTTTCCCACTTTCACAGATGTTTTTGAAGAATTCCTGAAATTAAACAATTTGGAAGGGCAAAAGGGAGTAACTTTGTGTTGAGAAGGTCATATTCATTACTAGATGCTGACATAGTGTAATTTTTAAAGCCAAACAATTATTTTTCCTCAAATTCTTGTCTTTGCAAATCACAAAATATAGTACTTTTTAAGCCAGCATGAGCTTCGTTGGATCTTGATTTAAGAAAATTGTAGGAAAAACATTCATGAGACAATTGGAGAACTGTGAACACTAACAATGTTAAAATTTTCTTTTATTTTCCAGAAGTTTTATAATAGCACTGAAGGCATATATACACATTTTTGGTGTATTTATTCACGTTAGTATTTATAGGAAGTGTATGTTGCCCAGACTGGTCCCAAACTCTAGGACTCAAGCAACTTCCTCCTTTAGTATCTGAGACTACAGGAATAATAAACTGTTCTAAGTTTGTATGTTTTTCTTTAATAAAAATGTTATTTTGTAGAGATATACATTGAAGTATTTACAGATGACAGCATATGATAGCTAGGATTCTGTATACAATAGATAATAGATGGAGGTAAGCATCATACAAGATAAAATATACTGATAATTATTGATACTGGGTGATAAATATATGGTCATGTATTGTAATAAAATCTTTACTTTTACAAAGGTTTCCATTTTTCCCAAAGAAAAGATGCTTAATCAACCACTTGAAAGTGATAGCAAGGTTTAAGGGAGGCTGTTAACAAGAGGAATCTTATCCAAGAGTGATAACCCGCAATTTTTGGTGTTTTTTAATACAAGAATTAACTAAGCTCATACATTATGAGGAAGCAGACACTGAAAGAACAGGAAATAAGGCACTTAGAGAAAGAGTAGAATATAAACTCTTGCAAGAGTTAATGAACCATTGTTAGCCAATTGAACAAGAGGCTTTGGGGTGACAGCAGCTGGAGAGAGGATGCTAAAAGAAAGTAGACACACCAAAGGGAGAAGGTATGTGTATGTGGACACTGGTGGGGCATTATGGGATGTGGCTTGAATGTTACACCTTATTATGTGTGATGGCACACATGGGGGTTGCATATGCATGTGTGGCCCAGAGGATGACAATTCTTTGTCTACTTGTCCCTACTTCTTCAGCATTGAGAATACAAGTGTACACCCCAGCACACCCAGCTTTTTTATGTGAGTTCTTGCGATCAAAGTCATATGCTCATAAATTCTGGAATAAAACTCAGATCCTCATGCTTTCATGGCAAGTGATTTACCAGCTGAGCCATCATCACTCAGCCGAATTCAACTTTTGATTATACCTATCTTTGTCCCATCTCTAGTGCCTCTGGCAGCGCAATGGGGGTAAGGCATGTAGAATTCATCTTTACATTAGTTGTATGTCAAACAATAACACATGGAATCATTTTTGTTTTTTTTTCTCCACATTTGAAAGTTATGAGTCTTGGATCACCTGCAATTTTTCCATTATCTGCTTCCATTATTTTCCTAAAAATAATCAAAATTCATAATTTAGTTTATTGTGACTATTGGACTGGCAGGGGCTCCTATTTTTTCTCTACATATCATGGATGAGGAAATTGCATCTCAGATGAAAGAAAATAATGCCTAGCATCATGCAATGTCTGGCAGAGATCTGGTAACAACATAAAATAAATATCTGCTTCTGAATGGTGCTGGGGATTAAATCCAAGAATGCATACACAGTAGACAGGCACTTGATCAATGGACTATATACCCACCCCAATAAATAGCTGCCACATCAAAGACTGATACATTCATACCGAAGAATTAGAGTTGGAATCTAATCTGATTGGTTAGTGCCCATGGAGTCATTTGAATCAATGAACAATATAGCAAGACAGAATTTTGGACCTTGTTTTTCTCAGGATTTAATTATGGTCTCCATAGGCCCCTTAAACACAGGCAGAACAAAGTCTGTACAGGTCTCCTCTGAGTCTTGAGGTTCGTGAGCTGCCTGTCATGCTCCTTGGTACCCCAGGTACTGGCCTGCCTATGTTTGGGTTGTATGTATTAAATAAAGGTTTACACTGTCTTCTCGTGCTAAAAAAAAAAAAAAAAAAAAAAAAAATGACGCATTTGCACTCCAAATTATCCACTTAATTATCAAAGAGCAGTTACTCAGCATTCATTTTCCAGTTTGTATTTCAGGGTGAGGGAAGGTGGAAAGAAAGAAAATATTTTTTTTTCTTAAAAAACAAACAAACAAACAAAAAACTTTGGAAGGGGGAGACAGCAAGACCTGGAGAGGACAGGAACTCCACAAGGAGAGCATCAATACCAAAATATCTGGGCACAGGGGTCTTTTCTGAGACTGATATTCCAACCATGTATCATGCATGGAGATAACCTAGAGCCCCTGCTCAGACGTAGCTCACAGCACCTCAGTATCCAAGTGAGTTCCCTAGTAATGGGAACAGGGACTGTCTCTGACATGAACTCAGGGACTGGCTCTTTGACTGCCTCCCCCTGAGGGGGGAGCAGCCTTGCCAGGCCACAGAGGAAGACAATGCAGCCAGTCCTGATGAGACCTGATAGGCTAGGGTCAGATGGAAGGGGAGGAGGACCTCCCCTAGCAGTGGACTTGGAGAGGGGCATGGGAGGAGATGAGGAAGGGAGGGAGGGAGGGAGGGAGGGAGGGTAGGATTGGGAAGGAATGAGGGAGGGGGCTACAGCTGGGATACAAAGTGAATAAACTATAATTAATATAAAAATAAATAAATAAACAGAAAAACTTTTGATTTCAAGAGTTTTTAGAAACAACAGTAACTTGATTTATGCTATTCAAGTTATCTAAAAGCAGTGTGACTGAAAAGTGTCACCTATAAATTCATCATCATAAAGGAAGAAAATAATATAATGCTGTGGATATCTAAGTATGGTTTCCACCCAAATTGTCATGTTCGTGTGCTGAGAGACAAGGACCTGGCTCCTAACCACAGCTGATGGCAGTTCATCTTGCTAAACACTCTATATGTGTCAATTTGACCCCTCATACCAATCCTGGGATGTAGAGCATTTTGTCAAATTCCTACCAATGAGAATTGAGGCTCAAACCACATTAAGGTAATTTCCAAAAAACTAAAATCAAAGGCCAAAAATAAACAGAAAGGGTGAGAGAGAAAAATACAGAAATTAGGAAATCAGTACCGTATATCCAAAATCTAACTAATAGGAGTTCTAGAAATACAGACAATAGAAGAGGTGACACTGGGTGAGAAATAAGATGATGTGCAACAAATGAAGGGCTAGTTCTTACAAGGGCTAGATGAAAGATCTGCACTGAGGGATACCATTAGATTATAAGACACTCCAGACCAAAAGAAAGTTTTGATGAGAAAACTAGTTCCAGGCAGACAGGTGGAAATCATGAAGGACTGATCCTAATTTAGAATTAGGAAAACACATTAGAAGAACACATGCAATTTGAAGAATGCTTTCCACATCCTGTTTCCAGGGAAGAATTATTCACCTAGCACAAACTTAATGATATGTGAGGATACATTCAGACCAGACACAGAAAGGTTTTTATTGAAATCACCTCTGGGAGGGCACACAGTTATAAAAATAATGAAATGAAATCACATGTGATGGTATCGTTCTAAGGAAGTTAGCAAAGGGTGTGGTCCAGTAAGGCTAGAGACCGGAAGCTAACCAGGAATTCCCAGGATGATTGCTCAGTGGCAAGCCCAGAAAACAACCATTCCAGAATGACTCAGAAAGGAGCAGCTCTGAAAATGTTCTCCAAGAAAAATAAGTGGAGCTCGAGTTACTGAATGTGTTTACCATACAATGTAGAATTTTATGCGTTTATCAGAAGAGTTGTGGCACATGGAAAATTAAATTTTTAAAAAGAGGGGAATTGGGAAAAAAATACAATGAATCACACTTTACATGCATCAACTGTGAGTGATACTTATGTGACATAATGCAATATAGTGAATATTTTCATTAAAAATTTCATACTTGTTGAATTGTGTGTGTTCCAGACACAGAGAAAGAAAGAGAAAGGGTGAGGGCAAGAATAAGAGAGCCAGAAGGGGGTTGACCAAAAGCTAGAATTTAGCTATGGGTTCAATCTCTATCATCCGAGGAAAAAAATGCAAGTTTCTTATCTTCTATAACAGAAATTCATAATAAACTTAAAGAAAATAAGAATTAGAATTACTATGTTATTCTAAAATAATTATGCTATATATCAAAAGAAGGAACTAAAAGTGTTTATAAACCATTTAAAACAACATAAATATACGACTTCACAATTTTCATGGTCAGAAGTCTAACACTGTGTGGCATAATTATCTGTCCAAAGTCCTATAAGTTCCAAATCCTGTTATGTCCCAGGCTTTTCTCTTTTATGTGAACTCTTAGAAAGAAACTGTTTCCTGGTTCACTCAAGTTATTGGCAATAATCAGTTCCATCCAACCCTTTCTACACAAAGCTGTATCCTCAAGCTGGCCATGATACTTTGAGCCTTTTTCAACTTTGTCTCTTTCTTGCTCTTCTGCTTGATTTTCTGTTACTGAATTCAAATGGACACAATTTTAGATAATATGTTAAATCAAGTCATTATACAAGCAATTTGTATTATATATAGTCCATTTTATTTTATTTTAAATATATTTTTATAGTCCATTTTTTGTGCTTCAAATAAATATGCTCTAAAATCTTCTGAACTCATGAAATATTTGTTAGTGACAACCTTGGCTGAGACCCACTGAAAAATCTTGACTTGAATGAACAACAGACCTCTTCCAAGGTATCAATTCCTTTGTTCTTCACATTCCATTAAAGGGCCAATTCCTCTGGTTACATTTGGCAGTTACTACTTATAGCAAGAAAAATAGGTGATGATAAACATGTTTTCTTGATTTTTAAGAGCAAAGTTATATTAGCCTCTATTGTGTGCCATAATTAATAGAGTAAATGTCCAAACTCTCCATTTTAAATATCAAAACACTGACCCCTCAGAGAGATAAGGGACATGCCAGTGGCCATACAGCCTGTATTCATTGAAAAAAATTATTCTCCTTTCAAAATATGCTCCTTATTACATGGACACTATTTTATATGCTTATTTTTCTTCACAATTTATTCATTACATATCCCGATTGAAACCCCCTCCCTCAACTCCTCCCAGTCACACCCACTTCCCCCCCCATCTCTTTCTCCTAGTCCACTGAAAGGGAGAGTTCTCCACCATTGCCATCTGCCCATAGCTTGTTAAGTCTCATCAGGACTACCTGGATCCCCTTCCTCTGTGGCCTGGCAAGGCCACATCTCCGAGGTCGAATAATCAAAGAGCAGTCAACCTAGTTCATGATAGAGGCAGTACCTGCTCTCCTCACTCAGAGATCCACATGGAGACTGAGCTACCAATCAGCCACATCTGAGCAGAGGGTCTAGATCCTCTCCATGCATGGTCCTCTGTTGGTGCATCAGTGGGCTCAGATCTTTTAGTTTTGTTGGTCTCCTTGTGGGGTTCCTGTCCCCTTCATGTCCTTCTAATCCCAACCCTATCTTCTTCCATTGGTGAATAAGTTTCTGCAGGACACCCTGGGCTCAGATTTTTTTTTTTATAGCTTTGTTGGTTGGTATCCTTGTGGGACTCCTGTTCCCTCCATGTCCCTCTATCCACACCCCTCTCTTCTTCCATAAGACTCCCCGCACTCTACCCAAAGTTTGACCCTGAGTCTCCATTCCCTGTTGGGTGGAGCCTTTCAGAGGACCCTCAGTAGACTCCTATCCTTTTTCCTCTCTTCCACTGCTTCTGGTTTCTATCCTGTTTGCCATTCTGAATGGATTTAAGCATCCTCCCTAAGGTCCTCCTTAGTGTTTAGCTTGTTTGGGTCAGAGATGGCTGTCCTATATGATACAACTAATATCCACTTATAAGTGAGTATATATACCATGCCTATCTTTCTGTTTCAGAGCTACCTCACTCAGGATGATCTCTTCTAGTTCCATCCATTTGCTTGAATATTTCATGATTTCTTTGTTTTTAATAGCTGAGTAGTATTCCATTGTGTAGGTGTACCACAATTTCTGAATCCATTCCTCTGTTGAGGGACATCTAGGTTGTTTCCAGATTATGGCTATTACAAATAAAGCTGCTACAAACATAGCTGAACAAATGTCCTTATTGAATGGTGGGGCATCTTTTGGGTATATGCCCAGGAGTGGTATTAGCTGGATCTTGAGGTAGTGCTATTTCCAGTTTTCTGAGAAAGCACCAGATTGATTTCCAAAGTAACTGTACAAGTTTGCACTCCCACCAGCAATGGAGGAGGGTTCCCCTTTCTCCACATCCTCTCCATCATGTGTTGCACTTGAATTTTTGATCTGAGTCATTCTGATAGGTGTAAGATTGAGTCTCTGGGTTGTTTTGATTTGCATTTCCCTGATTACTAAGGATGTTGAGCCTTTCTTTAATTGTTTCTCTACCATTCAATATTCTCTGTTGAAAATTCTCTGCTTAGCTCTGCACCCCATTATTTAATTGGATTATTGGGTTTCTTGGTGTCTAATTTTTTGAGTTCTTTACATATTCTGGATATTAGCCCACTATTGGATGGAGGGTTGGTAAAGAACTTTTCCCAGTCTGTAGGCTGTCATTTTGTTCTGTTGACAGTGTCCTTTGCTTTGTAGAATTTTTTCATTTTCATGAGGTCCCATTTATTAATTGTAGATCTTAGGGCCTGAGCCGTTGGTGTTCTGTTCAATGAGTTCGAGGCTCTTCCCCACTTTTTCTTCCAACAGATTTAGTGTGTCTGTTTTTATGTTGAGGTATTTGGACTTTAATTTTGTGCATGATGATAGATATGAGTCTATTTTCATTTTTCTACCTGTGGACTTCCAGTTAGACCAGTACCATTTGTGAAGAGGCTATCTTTTCCCATTGCATGGCTTTGGCTGCTTTGTCAAAAGTCAGGTGTCCATAAGTGTGTGGCTTTGTTTCTGGTTCTTCTATTTGATTCCACCAGTTTATTTCTCTGCCAGTACCATGCAGTTTTTATTACTATTGCACTGCAGTACAGCCTGAGATCAGAGATGGAGATACCTCCAGGGGATCTGTTATTGTAGAGGATTGTGTTTTAGCTATTCTGAGTTTCTTATTATTCCATACGAAGTAGAGAATTTTTCTTTCAAGGTCTGTAAAGAGTTGTGTTGGTAATTTGATGGGAATTGCATTGAATCTGTAGGTTGCTTTTGGCAGGATGGCCATTTTCACTATGTTAATCCTACCTAGCTATGAGCATGGGAGATTTTTTCATATTCTGATATCTTCTTCTATTTCTTTCTTCAGAGACTTGGAGTTCTTTTCATACAAGTCCTTCACTTGCTTGGTTAGAGTTACACCAAGATACTTTATGTTATTTGTGCCTATTTTGAAGGGTGTTTTTTCCCTAATTTCTTTTTCAGCCCATTTGTCTTTTGTATACAGAAGGGCTACTGATTTTTTTTAAATTAATTTTGTATCCAGCCACTTTGCTGAAGGTATGTATCAGCTCTAGGGGTTCCCTGGTAGAATTTTGGGGGTTACTCACGTATACTATCATATCATCTGCAAATAGTGATACTTTGACTTTTTCCTCTCTGATTTGAATCTCCTTGATCTCCTTTAATTGTCTTATTGCTCTAGCAAGTACTTCAAGTACTATGTTGAAGAGATATGGAGAGAGTGGGCACCATTGCCTTGACATTGATTTCAGTGGGATTGATTTAAGTTTCTCTCCATTTAGTTTGATATTGGCTACAGGCTTGCTGTATATTGCTTTTACTATGTTTAGGTAAGTGCCTTGTATCCCTGATCGCTCCAGGACTTTAAACATGAACAAGTGTTGGATTTTATCAAATGCTTTTTCAGCATCTAAGGACATGATCATGCAGTATTTTTCGTTCAGTTTGTTTATATGGTGTATTACACTAATGGATTTCTGTATATTGAATCACCCCTGCATTTCTGGGATGAAGCCTACTTGGTCATAGTGGATGATATCTTTCATGTGTTCTTGGATTTGGTTTGCAAGTATTTTGTTGACTATTTTTGCATCAATGTTCATAAGTGAGATTGGCCTGAAATTCTGTTTCTTTATTCTGTCTTTGTTGTTGTTGTTTTTTTTAATTTAATTTTTATTTTTAGTTACACTTTGTTAACTCTGTGTCCCAGCTGTATCCTGCTCCCTCATTCCCTCCCCAACCCCACATTCCCTCCCTGGACTCTTCCCTGTCCCTTTCCACGTCCACTGATAGGGGAGGACCTCCTCCCCTTTCATTTGACCCTGTTTTATCAGATATCTTCAGGGCTGGCTGCAAAGTCCTCCTCTGTGGCCTAACAGGACTGCTCCTCCCCTGGAGGGGTAGGGAGGCCAAAGAGCCAGTCATTGAGTTCCTGTTAGAAATAGTCCTTGTTCCCCTCACTTTGGGAAACCAATTGGTTACTGAGCTACCACAGGCTACATCTGAGTGGAGGTTCTAGGTTATATCCATAGATGGTCCTTGGTTGAGTATCAGTCTCAGAAAAGACCCTGTGCCCGGATATATTTGGTCCTTGTAGTGCTCCTATCCTTTCCATATCATACTAACTCCCCCTTCTTTCATATGATTCCCTGCACTCTGCCAAGGGTTTGGTTATGAGCCTTAGTGTCTGCTTTGAAACACTGTTAGGTAGAGTCTTTCAGATGCCTTTTGTGGTAGACTCCTGTCATATGTTCATTGCATATCCCATTTGTTTTCCTAAATGAAGATTGATCATCTTCACCCTTGTCCACTTTCTTGATTATCTTTTTTTAGGTATGTAGATTTCATTATGTTTATATCTTGTAGGTCTATATAAGCGAGTATATACCATGTTGTTCTGTCTTTGTGAGGGTTAGGCATTAAGGTGACTGTGGTTTTATAGAAGGAGTTTGGTAATGTTCCTTCTGTTTCTATTTTGTGGAAAAGTTTGAAGATTATTGGTGTTAGCTATTTTTTGAAGGTCTGGTAGAATTCTGTGCTAAAACGACCTGGCCCTGGGCTTTTTGTGGATGGGAGACTTTTGATGACTGCTTCTGTTTCCTAAGTGGATATAGGACTATTTAATTTATTTATGTGGTCTTGATTCATCTTTGGTAAGTGGAATTGATCAAGAAAATTGTCCATTTCATTTAAGTTTCCAAATTTTGTAAAGAAGATGCTTTTGAAGTAGAACCTAATGATTGTTTGGATTTCCTCAGTGTCTGTTGTTATGTCTGCATTTGTATTTCTGATTTTCTTGATTTGGATAAGGGTTTGGCCATCTTGTTGATTTTCTCAAAGAACCAGCTCTTGGTTTCATTGATTCTTTGTTGTTTTTGTTTCTAGTTTATTGATCTTGGCCCTAAGTTTGATTATTTCCAGCCATCTACTCCTCTTGGGTGTGTCTGCATCTTATTTTTTATTTTTTTAGTGCTTTGAGGTGAGTCATTAAGTTGCTTGTATGAGATGTTTTGAACTTCTTTATGAAGGCACTTAATGCTATGAACTTTCCTCTTAGCACTGCTTTCATTGTGTCCTATACATTTGGGTATGTTGTGCCTTCATTTTCATTGAATTCTAAGAAGTCTTTAATTTCTTTCTTTATTTCTTCCCTGACCCTAGCTGTCATTAAGTAGTGAGTTGTTCAGTTTCCATGTGTGTGTAGGCTTTTTGCAATTTCTGTTGTTGTTGAGTCCAGCTTTAGTCCATGGTTGTATGATAAGATACAAGAGATTATTTCAATCTTCTTGTATCTGTTGAGGTTTGCTTTGTGACCAACTATATGGTCTATTTTGGAGAAGGTTCTATGAGGTGCTGAGAAGAAGGTAAATTATTTTGTGATTGGGTGAAAAGTTCTATAGATGTTTTTAAGTTCCATTTGTTTCATGATAACTGTTATTGTCATTGTTCTTTTTTTTTTTAGTTTCTGTTTTGTTGACCTGCCCCTTGTTGAGAGTAGGATGATGAGGTCTCATACATGACCACTCTTATGGGTAATGAATGGGATTATGAATGACCAAGTCTAACACCCTCATTTGAGTAGATCCAGATAGGGAGAGATACCTGTCCAGCATCCTTTGGATGCTCCAAAACGCTAATTCAGCTTTTTTTCCTGTTATGCAAAGTAGCCTCCCTTTGACTAATGCCCACAGATCCAAATAATATTCACTTCCAAATTCCTTTTACTTAGCACACCCTACCTGGCACATGGATAAATGATTGCACAATGTATCTTAAGACTTTGCAACGATCACTTTGCAATGGAACAGTTTGAACTCTCAAATTCTTACAGTTAATAAGCAATTTGGAAATAACATGAAACAAGATGTCTTTTCTTTAGGTAGCTGTTTCTTAGGGACAAATAAATGCATCACTGGCTGCATCAGATAGGCTTAAAATCCACATTGACTTGTCTTCCACTTCTGCTTCTTTTACTCCACAACTATCTATATATTTTTATATAACTCAATCACTCAGCATCTCAGGTTCTTTCATTTGTAAAAGAAATATGTAATGCAACCAACCTCATGAGACTGGCATAGGAAATTGGGGAAATAGCACATGTACTAGTAACTTAAAACAAAACAGAAACTATTGATTTTCTCTTTTTGTTTAATAGTCTACCTAACAAATGCTGAAAACTCACAGTAAAATAGTTTCCTGTTGTTAAAGATGAAACCATTGGAAAAGATGGTTAAAAGCTGAAAAATCTTCAGGGAAAAAAATCATCTTGAGAATTGATGTAAAAAATATCATAGCTGTGATCAACTCCCCCTCGGGGGTTCGAGCTTGCCAGGCCACAGAGGGTGATGCTGCTGCAAGCCTTGATATGACCTGATGGACTCTGGTCAAATGAAAGGGGAGGAGGATGTAGGGTGAGTAAATTGTAATAAATAAATATAGATAAAATTAAATAAAAAGAAAAGAAAAAAATCTAGCATGCCAACATCAAGAAAACTGTGACCTTAATGAAAACAAAGCATTCAAAAATTTAGTAGCAATATACATACTTAGCTATATATATGCAAACATATGTATGTATATAGTTTTACATAATCATTAGTCTGAAAGAAAATTTTTAAATATTATTATTATTATTGGTGTGTGTGTATGCATGCGTGTGATATGGATATGCATACTGCAACTTGTGTGGCAGTCAGAGGACAATTTCATAGAGCCAGTTTTTTCCTTCCACCTTTGTGTGTGCTCTGGGACCAGAGCTCAGGTCTTCATGTCTACAAGCACCTTTATTTTCCATGCTGAGTTGTCTCTCCAGACCAAATAAAAGTGTTTGTTTCCTTAGTTTCTTCCAAAAGTGCTAATGCTTTATAAGTGAGTCTGAAATGGTGATACATATCAGTAATCCCAGCACTTGGGAAGCTGAGGCAGAATTGTGAGCTCTAGTCTAGATTGGGCTATTATGCAAGTTCAAGACACCCTGGGTTACAAAATGAGACTCCTTGTGATAAAAAAAAAAACCCACACAAAGCAAAACGAAACCCAAATCACAGTAGCACAATTCATGTAAGCATGATGTTTCACTTTTCTTTTTGTTTTTTTTTTCTTTTTTTAACTAAATTTTTATTTTTTATATGCGTTACAGTGTATTCACTTTGTATGAGGGAAGGGGCTACAGCTGGGATACAAAGTGATATTTCATTTTTTAAAGACCTGTTCAAGGTAACCATGAAATGGCAAACAACTCTGAAAAGCAAACATACATAAATCATTCTGGCTTCTTTCTCCCTGATATCAGGTGAACATGTTTGTGGCCACAGGAATTTATGTTTTTCTTAAATCTCATACAGATTTACAATGTCAACTTCAAATCAACAGCCTCCATGTTAAAAAGCTAGGCGGAGTAACATGCCTCTACCCCCTACCATCCACTCCCCTTCAACACTTTCCCAAAAATAAGACCAAAAGAATGCATTTAAGTGACATACAAAAAGACAATATTTATTTTACTTTCTTACAAGTACTTGAACAGAAAGACTCATAGTTGAAGACATTACCAAAAACATTATCATTATTTCTTGTATCCCTTTAGTGCCCAGATTCAGAAAAAAACAAAACAAAACAAAACAAAAAACATTATCTGAAAGAAAAGGAACGATCCTCTTTACACCGGGTTTATTTTATGTATATGGAGGGACAATCCATATGCGAACCTCCAAGTTTCTAATAAGCAATGTACTGATGTCATTAAGAATTACTAAGGCCCAGAGATTACTTTTGTCTGTTAAAACAAACTTCATTGTATTTACTGTTGCTTTTCCCCTCTGGTATTGAAAGAGGAAAATGGAAGCAAAATATGATGTCCTTGTCCCTATGCTGCCAGACTCTAGTATGATCTCCAGGGCATTTCAACACATCTTCTTCTTCGCCATCAAAAGAGGCCAATAGTAAAAATGGCTCTGTGCAAAGCAATTAGGTGCTTTCCTTCCCAGAACTATGAAACCCTGGATAAGGAGTTATCTTCCTCTTACACAAGAAAGCCAAGTCTTCTTTCTAGTGAATAGTAGGAGAAACTAGAACATCTACAATGTCTGCATCCCAGCTGCAAGCTGGCAACCAAAACAAAAGTGCCAGGAGGAAATACCTGTGCATCAGTCAGTCATACCATGCACCCTAATTTTATGAAATGCCAGGCACAGCGCCCCTCTACTACTGTGGAAGCAAGGTTCCCTTTTGTCCCAACTTGTGGAGAGCAGGGGTCACTTATCTTCCATGCTTAACAAGAGATGTAAGTAGCCTTATGTTATTAATAGGAACTTAGAAAATGTCTGGTAATTTGTGATATGAAGTTCTTCAGTCCTTGCTTGTGATCCATGTGTGTGTGAGAAAGAGAGGGAGGGTACCTCTCTCACACTGTTTTAAATTTGCTAGAAATAGTTGGAATAAGGGGAATATAATGTATATATATATATGTGTGTGTGTGTGTGTATGTGTGTGTGTATTTATACATATATATTGTGGGAATGGAATAGAATGGAAACCTAACATATGCAAAAAGTGAGTACATAGTTGGGGCCCCACTTGGCTCCCTCTCAGTAAAACACAGAATTGACAGGACTATCTACAGCATATAAAACAGCCATCCTAAGGCCTATTATGCAAACAAAGAGAAACAGATACAAATCTTCCCCCCCCCCAAGCAAATAGAGCTAAATTCTAAGTGAAGAAAAGACATCATCTCTATTACACAGAAACACCAATTGCTAAAAAAAAAAAAAAAAAAAAAAAAAAACCTCAAATAATTGTAGGCTCACAGGGAAGCTGCAAACTATGTATGCCTTAGTCATTGATGTTCAGTCTACTCATCTTTTACCTGAGATGCAATGTATTCCCTGTTCCACTAAATAGTCTAAGCAAATTTGTGTCCTCAATTCTCCCGAAAGTCAAAAGGCTATAAGAAAAGAAGATGGGGGAGTAAGCATAGCAGGGACTAAGCGTAGGAGATCGGAAGCTCAAAAGGTTGGGACATGGCTATCTGGAGATAAAGAAAGTGCTAAGAAACAAGGATTACCAAATATATGTAAAGGGGTGGGGGTCCAATCCCTTGCACTTAAGGGTTTAGCACACGCTCGAGACACAGTCAATACTTGATTTGAGTCGCAGAAGTGAAAGGGTGTGCATACATAATTAGAGACTTCTTGCTTCCAACTCGAATACCAGGTTATTTTGCCTCTAATATCCTAAAAAAAATCCTGCAATGACATGAAACAGCCTTGGTGGAGAAGCTGCTTCTGCCTTTTCTGTGACCAAGACAATTTCTGGGAATTTTAAAGCAGAGGAAAATGCTATTGAAGTGGATAATGATACCACATTTGAATAATCACAAATATTACTCAGTGTGCTCCCAAACAATAGGCAGCAGATTGTATTGGTTTTGTTTGCTAGATGTTCTATGGGGGTCAAGTACAGTATTGGTGTAAACACCCCAAATGAGTTTCCTCACAACAAAAAATTTTTTTTATGTTATTCCACAGAAAGAATACAGACAAAGCAGAGATTCCTTAGGAAGCTCTCACAACTCCTGATAAGATGAACTGATGGTCATTGTAATCCCTTTTTTATCCTTAGTTTGGAGATTTGGCAAATGATGTCTGCTTTTAAGATTCAACAAGCATGAGAAGAACTCTGCTTTCTTCTTAAAGAGCTCCATTAGTTTGGATTTTTCTGGGCAAGATTCACATCAAGACGTGCTGCTCTTAGGAGCTGCCTGTTTTTCAAGAGTCCAGCAGTTTCAGTTTCTCTTTAACAAGTCCTTGGATAACAAATGGGGAATGCAATAAATCTTCACAGGGTCACATTGAAGGAAAAAAAAGAAATCAATTATTCCCATCACTGAGACACTTTCTTCAGGTTTTCTATCAGCACTACAGAATCCGTTTCTTCTTTGGATTGTTTCTCATAGATGTCATACTTCTTCCAGTGCTGGAAAGGAAAACAAAAACATACACAGTGACTTTTCTCAACAATATCCTTTCCTTGAGTACTCTGATTCAGTGCTTATTTTTAAGTTTGCATACACAGGAACCATAAGTGCAATGTTTTCCTGGTTTGAGTTTTTTTAATATAATTTCTTTAAATTTTTATTTTTATTAATTACAATTTATTTACTTTGTATTACGCATGTAGCTCCCTCCTCCTCCCCTTCCAATCCCACCCTCCTTCCTCCTTCCTCCTTCTCCACTCATGCCCCTCCCCCAGTCCACTGATAGGGGAGGTCTTCCTCCCCTTCCTTCTGATCCTAGTCTATCAGGTCTCATCAGGAGCTGGTATGAGTCTTTATCTAATATTATTCATCTAGTTGGACAATTAATGAAGCCAAACAATCAAGAATTACCATTAAAGATGGGAAAAACATAAGATTGTTACATTATGATTAATATATGTCTGAATTAGTGAAGAAATTTAGGTAGTTCTGAAACTAGAAACAGTATTTTGGAAATGAACAAAAGGGTGGCCTGCCTTTCACACTGTTTCAGCTGGGCTTTTATTTTTCTACCACTCAAACTTGACCATTGCTCCAGAAAAATCACAGGCTCACAAAACCCACTTAACATCTAGTGAACAAGACAATGGATGTCCCCAAAGCTTTAGGCTTAAAACCTATGAAAGGCTCTATACTAACAGCTTTATCTAACATAATTTGCAAGACCTTATTTGCTAGACATTATGTATATTGAGCTCATTATATATAAGACAAGCGCCTCCTGAATGGGATTAAAGTGTGTCTTTCATGGTAAAAAGCCAATATTCTGGTCCCACAGCCTTTATTTGTCAATCTATGAAAAGAGTGAAATCTAAATTCAGTTCTCTCATCTGTAAAAATAAAGCTGCTAGACAAAACAAAAAACAAAAAGAAAAACAAACAATCAACAACAACAAAACTAGAGGTGGGCAGACTATGAGGCATGGGCCAATCTAGCCAACTGTCTGTTTGAGGAAGTCAGGTTTTATTGAACTATAACCATTTGTTTTTGTATTGCCAATGGCTGTTTTCATGCTGTAATATTTAAATTGTTACAAGGAGTGAATGACATAAACAAAAAGAAGCCTTTGCAGGGAAAAAAAAAAAAAAAAAAACGAAAACAAAAAACATCACTACTCTCTGGCCAGGATTATGTCTGAGTTCCTTTTCTCCACGGGTGTTCATTAAGCTTATGGGAAGCAATGGAAATCAGAAACAGAAACATGAGCAACCTGTTTAGCTGTGTGAGGCTGTGGCACTGAGGAAATTAAGGCCATCTAGTATTAGTGAATGGCGCTAGAAGCTGGATGGGGCTGCTTAAAATATTAATTTTTCACCCTAAATAAGATATTTAAGCCTAACATAGCTAACAGAGTTGCTAAGGTTAAAAATACTGACAAGTCCAGATGCTGATGGGAGTGCATAATTGGATCGCTCAAATATTATTGGTGGAAATGTAAAATAGTAGATTTTATAAAACTGAACATACACTTAGCACATGACCCAAAAATCCTGTTCCTGTGCATTTATACAGAAAAGTGAAAACATGAACATACAGAGAATTCTGTATAAACATTTTATATCACCTCTACTCATGACAGCACAACTGGATATGCCCTGATGTCCTTACAGAAGTGAATGTTTAAACTATAAAGTACTTCTTAGCAATAAAGACAAGTAAACTGTTGACATACGCAACAATATGAATATTTCTCTAATGTATTATTACTAAGTGAAAGAAGCCAGACTTTCAACTTTCCTAATGCTGTGACCCTATAATACAGTTTCTCATGATGTGGTGACCCCAAACATAAAATTGTTTTTATTGCTACTTCATAATTGTAATTTTGCTAGAGTTATAAATTATAATATAAATATCTGTATTTTCTGATGATCTTAGACTATGTGAAAGGGTTATTTGACCCCTAAAGGAGTCGTGACCCACATGTTGAGAACCACTGTTCTAGAGTGAGGGATACATCAGGAAATGACAGAAATAGTCTATATCTCTACTGGAGCGGTGACTACAAAATTGCATTTATTTGCTAAAATTCTTCAAACTGAAAACTTAAAAAAATACATCTTATTACTGGTGAGTTGTCTTTTAAAAAATTCTATAATTTTGAACAATGTGAAATGAGCAGACTTCTAACAAAAACAATCTAAAAGTTATATAATCTTAAAAACAATGGTTACTCAATAAGTGGCACTATGCCAGCTAGTTGAAAACCAAAGTGAAACCCTCCCTCACAGGCTACACCATAAAGCCTTGATGGATTAAAGCCCTAAATGTAAAACACAAAGTCAACTAAAGGCATAGGGGAACATCTATATACCTCTCCTGCGGGTTAGGCTTTCTGCACATAAAAGATGATTTTTTTTTTTTACAAAGGTGGTTTTACGGCAGAAAACAAAGAAAAAAAATCACTTCTTTATAATTAATCACCATGAATGGAATCAAAGGGCAACAATGGTTGACAAGACAAAGGATTAATATTTAATATAGGAGGCTAGAGATATTGTTTTGTTAGTAGAGTACTTGCCTTGTATGAATCAGACCCTGGGTCCCATCCTCAATGATCCAAAAAAAAAAAAAAAAACAAAACTTCATATATAAAGAACCTCATAAACGACCAAGAAAAAGATAAATATTTCAGGGGGTAAAAGGACAAAGGACAAGAATTTTACAAAATAAACAGCCTAAGTCCATGCACTGATAAAACATAAAAGCCTGTTACATAAAATTTCCTCACCTATTCAGACACCCATTTATTTAAAAAAAATTACTAAACAGCACATTGGGAAAAGTGTGTTCAAACTAGTATTTGAACCCTACAACTGGTAAATCTAGACATTTGTATACCCTAGTTTTAATAAATACTTCCTGTGAATATATAATTGTTTAAATTCTCATGTTATGCATAAGCAATTTGAATGTTTCATTTAGCAACATATGTTACAAATTCTTATAAATTGGCAAAATGGAACTATCTCATTTCCTTTACCTCAGAAAACGATTTCACTGCATGACTGTACCATAACTTATTCAAACCACACAACCTCCCTGGATAATAATTTGCCACATCAAATCTACAAATTTACAAAGTACAAGCTGCTTGGGGAATAGCTCAGTAGTATAACACTTATCCAGCATGTGCAAGCTTCCAACCTCAGTAGAGAGAGAAAAAAGGGAAAGAAGAAGATCCAAATCTCTATTTGTACATCAAATGGCAGATGGTGGGATTTGACTCATAGTTTGTAGTTTGCGGAGATATGATGGCAGGAAGGTAACTGTGGCAACATGGTATGGTATTTCTCTCTGTCCAAATGCAATCATTTAAAGAATTAAATAAAACAGGAAGGCAAAGACAGACAGAGGCAGGCAGGCAGATAGATAAATTTTACTAACAGACTTTACACCTAAACTAGATGAAAAGATGATTCCCAATGAACCTAAATACAGGTTTATGGGACAAACAACTCATAGTTACATGACAAACAGTTGTGGAAGAATACACAGAAAAAATGAACATGGCATCCAAGAGATCTGAGAAGTTGGTGGGAACTCAAACATCAGTGAGCTAGTTTCTGAACATATTCCAAGGGTGGAAACAGTCTGCCAACACACAAAAAGTCCATGATCCAGACATGAGTTCTCAGAACTGAGTATCTTCATCTCCTTTGCAGGATGAAGCTGCTCTCTGAGAAGAGACTAGTGGGAATAGACTCCAACTGATTGGCAGGCCAGAGGAAAGAAATGGTTAAAAAGAAAGAAAATTCTGACAAATGTAGAGATGGAGAGGACAAAATGAGGGATGGAGGAAGAACTTATAAAAAGAAGAACCCCAGTACTTGGGAAGCAGAGGTAAAAGGATCATGTAAGCTCAAGAAAGCTCAAGGGTTACAGAGTAAGTTCTAGGCAAGTTAGGGCTACATAGGGAGACCCTGTCCCAATACTGAGTCCCACCACCAAAGAGAAGTAAAAGGAGGCAAGTGGGAAGGAGGCAAGACATTCTGGAAGTCATTCATATTATAATTTTAAAAATTTCTCTAGAGAAATAGAAGGAGGCCTATATAGTCATGAAATTAATAAAACAGTGTACCTAAGAACAGCCTCTTTCTCAAAGTTTAGGAAAATCATTTCACATAAAAGTGAACAACAGAATAATAGCCTTACAGAATTATAAGTTGCCAGAAATATGCTCATTAAAACTATCCTCTAGAAGACACTGTAGACAGTCCCGATAAGACCTGATATGCTAGGGTCAGATGGAAGGGGCAGAGGACCTCTCCTATCAGTGGACTGAGGGAAGGGCAAGGGAGAAGAAGAGGGAAGGAGGATAGGATTGGGAGGAGATGAGGGAGGGCGATACAGCTAGGATACAAAGTGAATAAACTGTAAAAAAGTTTAATTAAAAAAGGAAAAAAAACTATAGTCTAATATGTCAAAATTATACCAAGAAAAATTTACACGGAATGAGAAGTTATAAATCCCATAATGGAATGTATAAAAATGCAGAATTAGAGGGATTCAGAAAGGAGAAGAGAAAACTTAGGAAAGAATTAGAAGTAAAGGGAAATAATAATTTCATTTCAGAAATGAAGACTAAGCTAGAGGGAACATAGGCAAGTAAACACAACAAATCATTAGGTAATGTTTTCAGAGAAGTAGAAGGTGAAATGGAGGGTTTATATAATTATCCAGGAGGGTGTGATAAATATAAAAGAAAGGCAAAGACAACAAGAGTGGAATAGGTTAGAATCCCTCATATAAAATTCTTCAGAATAAAGTCTTTAGGGCTTGCAAATTTATTTTATAATTGAATATAAACACACACAAATTAATATTTTGTGGATGGGACCCAAGTTTTAACACAAAATTCTTTCATGTTTCACACAAACTAAATAACTCAAAATAATGTTATATAACCCGTTAACATTTTGAGCAGAAAACAAAGTTCTAGGAGTTAGAATTTTCTGTTTATGGTACTATATTGGCCCTCAAAATATGTCAGATTTCCAGCATTCTAGATTTTAGATTTTTAGATTAGAGCTGTTCAATCTCTACCTAGAAAAAAAATCAACCCAGAATAGCCAACATCAAAATTGATTCTGGTAAGATTATTGGATTCTGTGAAAAAAAAAATATTTTGAAAAGACAAATATTTTAATTCAGAAATACTATTATATTGTCAGATGTCTTTAACAACATTTCATACCAAAAGAAAGTGTATAAAGACATTTATGATAATCAAGGTAGGGTGTGTGTGTGTTTGTGTGTGTATTGCATTGTTTTGGGGTTTTTTTGGCTTTTTGTTTTGTTTTGAGGATTTAGTTTTTTTTTTTTTTTGGGTTTTTTTTTGTTTTTTTTTTTTTTAATTTCTTATGTTTGCTGTCACAACCACTGTGAGTTTCATGTGTGCAACTGCTCTGATGTATCTGGAAGGCAGCTTCCTTTTGATCATCCATCATCTTTCTGCCCCCTCCTATCACTGAGCCTTGGTAACCCAGACCCAGAAAGACAAATACCACATACTTTCTCTAATCTGTGATATTAGCATTGACCCTTCAGATATGTTTGGTACATTTAGAATAACCAAAAAGGCCAGGAGCTTACTAAAATCCCATGGGAAAGGTGACAGAATGCACTGGTTTAAAGTTAATAATGGAACAGGAAAGGTTAAACTGGATAGGGGATGGGAGAACAAGCTACAGGAAAAATTAACACTACAGACATTTAGAAAAGGCCACATGGAAACTTACTATAGAGGAATTTTAATGCAGCAACAGGGCTTTTCTGTCAAGGAATCACATCCAAAAACCTTCTAGGTCTATTGTGATCAAGCTGGGATGTAGACATGCTCTAGATTATAGTATGATGTGGCTAGAATGCACACACAGTCTAAATACATACCTTTAATCCTAAATAATGAAGGTAAAGTTAGTTTATACTTCTAAAGGTAAAGTTAGTTTATGCTTAAATGTGACATCTAATTGAGGAACAGAAAAAGTGACGAATGAGAGAAAGGTTTGACAAAATGACTCAGAGATAGAATACAACCAATTATTACAAGAAGACCACAAAGAGAGGCTAGATAAGAGCAACAATGAGAGAACGAGAGACACAGAGAGACAGAGGACATTTTTTATTGTGAAGTTTTTACCAGCACAGTTTTTACAGAGACAGGTTGCAGAAAGAACAAGCTAGATACAGGTGAAGACAGAACAAGAAAGAGAATGAGAAGGAACAGAAGATTAAAACATATTGCCAGAATTAGTTTGAGGCTTGGCAGAACAATTCAGTCAGAAACCAAGAGAAGCCAGTTTGAATCAGTCACCTTGGAGAAGAGTTTAGACCAGAACAACTGAGGTGAATGAGATAGCGAGAGTTCAGAAAGAGCTAGTAAGACATGGGAATGGCTCTCATCTCATCCCTCATCTGAGTGAATGAAAACAACATTTACAATTTACTGCTGTAGAAGCTTCCTAAAATGTATACATACACAATACTGTGTTGGATAAGAAAAAAAAAAACAATTTGTAGTTGGGTGCAGTGGAGCACGTCTCTAATCCCAGCACTCTCGGTGGCTGAGGCAGGCATATCTCTGTGAGTTCGAGGCCAGCCTGGTCTACAACGTGAGTCCAGGAAAGCCAGAGCTACACAGAGTAACCCTGTCTTGAATAAAACAAATGAGGGAGGGAAGAGGAAGGAAAGAAGGAAGGAGGGAGGGAGGGAGAGAGAAAAAGAGAGAGAGAGGAAGAAAGAAAGAAAGAAAGAAAGAAAGAAAGAAAGAAAGAAAGAAAGAAAGAAAGAAAGAAAGAAAGAAAGAAAGAAGGAAGGAAGGAAAAATTTGGAAGCCACTAGTGATGGCTTATGCCTGTATTCCCAACATTCAGAGGTCTGAAGCAGGATTACTAAGAATTCTAGGCTACCTTGGGCTACATAGGGAGTTGAAGGCCAGTCTGGGTTGACAAGAAGATCCTGTAACACAAAAAACTAAAATATGAAAAAATTGTTTCAATAAGGTGATATTGAAAAAAAAGCTTTCAATAACTGGATTAGAAACAATCTGTAAGTACAGTCTTTTCAATTCACTTTTTTTATTCCAATAAAAACCTTAGATTACTCTTTTTAAAAAAGTTTAGGTTTAATTTATGTGTCTGAGTGTTTTACCTGCATATGTGTTGCATGCACCATAACATGCCTAGTGCCTGTGTAAGCCAGAAGAGGGAATCGGGTCCCTGGAACTGGAGTTTGAAAGAGTTGTAAAATTATTCCATGTGGGTGCTGGGAACCAAACCCAGGTACTCTGTAGAACAACAAGTGATCTTGATCCTAGAACCATCTCTCTAGCCCCAACACTCTTAATTTTTTTATTGATTAAATTTATTCTTTGCAAATTTCAAACATGTATATATGAAGGAAGGACTCATGGGACCTTATCCCTCAATGTTAACTATTTCCTACTGGTAGATTCATGGAGACGGAAGAGTCATTACTTTTAACTAGACACTCACTGGTGACCCTATCATATACCAATGAATAGTCCCACTCTGGTGGTCATACAGATGACCCTGGTTAAGCCAAACAATTTGAAAAAAACAAAACAAAACTCCAAAAAAACCTCATGAATCCAGGAAAGGAAATGATAGAGAAAGGAGGGAGTGGAGTTGATTGAGATGAGAAGGAACAAGGGAGGCCAGTCTAATTTTAAAATCCACAAAATTACCCCGTAATTCAATCCCTAATCTGTCATTTAAAATAAGAGAAACAGGTTATCACCAATAGACTAGTGGCCAGAGAGAAACTCATTATGATTTTTTATGTTGCAAAGCCATAATTTCAGGAGAATTATCGAGTATAAAGTCTCAATTTAACATTATAGTCGCGTTTGATTGCAGTACTTCCCGCAGTGTCTTCAGAAGTACAGTAAGCCTAATGCAACTGAGCACCATGTCAAAACACTGGTCTTTTGAACACAAATGAATATATTTCTTACTCCAGTCTTCTTCTGGGCATCAGTAAAAACCAAAGGCTGAACAGAACAAATTGGAGATCCCCACATCTAAGAGTACTGTTGAATGTGGAATGAAAAAGACTAATTTGAAAACATTCATTGTGGCTATTAACCCAGCTCCTCATTTTGATAACCAATAAAGGGAAAAACTTAAGCATGCATTCTGCCCTTTTAACAAGAACTGAATTTCAGAACAGTTAAAGAGCGTGGATAACAACCTAAAAGCAATGCTTTACAGGAAGGTACAGATTTATACACATAGATGAAAGGACAAAAGGAGAAAACTGGACCTTTAACATCACCTAAAAACAAAATAAGGCAACGATATCCAGTGGTGTAAAAAGCATCAACACAATGCCCAACAAAGTATCTGCAAGTGGTACAGGTCTGGGGTTGGGAGAAAATGCAGGCAACAAGATAACACTGTTATCATCTTAAAAACATCTTAGTCTTACTAATTGTGGAGTAATTGGGTGGCATTTGCCTTTAGACAACTGGGACACTTGGGAAAAATTTTGAGGAGGGCCTGACACGTAGCTGATATTAGGAATTCAGAATCTTTAAAGCACTGTGATGGCATCCTGGCTGTAGAAGAAAGCATCTTTTGTTTTGGTTTATTAAGATATATACTGATGTAAAAAATATTAAATATTTATAAGTTTAAAAGCTACTTTGTGACTGGGCATGTCGAAAGGACATAGCACAGTTGCCTGCCAAGAAATGTGGGAAGAATAATGTTGTTTTTTAATGGATGCAAAAAAGGCAGATATAGAAGAGAAGCAGTTTCCTCTGTAATCCCTTCCCCCACCCTGAATGTGGCCACCAGCCCAATTAGTCACATGGAATAGAAAAACAGCAAAGCAATAGGAAGAAATGCTGTTGGTCAAACTGTTACTCCAGTGATAAACAAAACAGCATCAAAACACTAGAAACCTTAAGGAAAACTGCACTGAAGACTTATTTGTGTTCACATCTTAATACATTTTTAAAGCAGCATTATCAATCGCATGTGTGGAAGTAAGGGGTGTTTTGAAATCATAGCTTCTTTCTTCAGATTAGGAAATGACATCTTTGGGCTATTTAGTTCTAGTCCAGGCTAGTCTCTACCTTTATAGACTTCTTGGTGGCCCCCTAGCTGCCCATCTCTAAAGTGAGAATATTAGAGGAGAATCTAGGATTTTGCAAATCTGAAACTAAAGGCAAGAATTCGAGACATAAACCTGTGCCTCATGAGACAGCATCTAAGATCATGTTTGTTCTGTGACTATAAAAACAAAGAGCTGCCTTTCTACTGCATGTACATCACTTGTGAGGACTAATTCTGTGTAAAGAAAGCAGATTATAGGGCCTGGGAGATGGGCTCAGGGGTTGATGACTCCTGCTGCTCAAACCCCAGAACCCACATATGCTGAAAAGAGAAAACACACTCTCCAAAATTGTCCGACTGCAGAGCATCCCCCAACATACACTGAATATTTTTTAAAGCAGATTACTCATTTGCTTAAGAGCAGACAGAAAATTGTTTCCTAACCCCTTTCCATGTGTGGTATTATTTTATTATACTTTTAGTTAGAAAGAACAGATTTTGTTTAATGATATGCCGCCATTATGGGTGAAAATACCTCATGCTTTCAGTGGTACATCTTTTCAGTATATCCAGCTCACGAAATTATAGAATTATCTGTCTCATCTGGACAAAAACAACATATTATCCTCTAGACAGCAAATTGAAAAATCCCCCGCAATTTTTTCCATCTCTGAGAAAGATAATTGATCTGATTTTGTTGTTGGTGTTGCCATCATTCACTCAATCACCCAGAGCTGAAAACTTACACTTATTTTCTATTCTTCTTACTTTTCACCACCCACACAGAGTCACCAAGTCAGGGTGTGTTCCTTTAATAATGTGCCTTATTAGCAGTCTCCTCTGCTGCCGTGTAAGTCCAAGTCTCCATTATCTCCCAGACCTGGATGACTACAATAGTCTTCCTCCTTGTTATTCATTTGTACATGGTTTATTTCATTGTAAAAGTAATACATGCTTATTATAGGTAATTTGGAAATTTCAAGGAGATAGACTGAGAGTATCAGCTACCCCTAATCTCTCTGACCCAGTTCTTTCTAGTCATTGTTCTATATGACTTTAACACAGTTTTCTAAAAACTGGAATTGTGATTCACTACCTATTTATAATTTTTTGTACTCTTATAGGTGGTTTTGTGAGACACTATTCTTTAAAACCTAACTTTTTAAAAAAAATGAGATGTTATTACCTATCTCAGTGCTGTGGATAGAAAGTCTGACTATAGCCATCTTATTTTATAAGTAAATAATTTTTCCATCTGAAAGCTGTTAAATTTTCACCATCCTTAAGCATGATGCACACCACCTAACTCACTTTAGATGTTTTATCAAACTTTTCTGACACTTGGGACAGTCAATTAAGAGATTGAAATATTTCATTTGCTTATGGAAATGCTATTATTATATTAATTTTTATTCTCATTTATCTGTTATTTTATTTTATTACACATGATAAATCATATGTATATATATATATTGGTTTTTCTTTTTTTAATTTTTATTTTATTATTAGTTACATTTTATTAACTCTGTATCCCAGCTGTATCTGCTCCCTCATTCCCTCCCAAACCTTCCCTCCCTCCCTCATCTCCTCCCTGCTCCTTTCCAAGTCCACTGATTGGGGAGGACCTGTTCACCTTTCATCTGATCCTATTTTATCAGGTATCTTCAGAACTGGCTACAAAGTCCTTCTCTGTGGCCTAATAGGACTGCTCCTCCCTTGGGGGATGGGGAGGTCAAAGAGCCAGCCATTGAGTGCCTGTCAGAAATAGTCCCTGTTCCCCTTACTATGGGAAACCAGTTGGTTACTGAGCTACCTACCACAGGTTTCATCCACTCAGAGGTTCTAAGTTATATCCATACATGGTCCTTGGTTGAGTGTCAAGTCTCAGAAAAGACCCCTGTGCCCAGATATATTTGGTCCTTGTGGAGCTCCTATCCTTTCCACATCATTCAAACTCCCCCTTCTTTCATATGTTTCCCTGCACTCTGCCGAAGGTTTGGTTATGAATCTTAGTATCTGCTTTGATACACTGCTAGGCAGAGTCTCTCAGGGGCCCTCTATATTGGTTTTTCAAAACAGAATTTCTCTGTATAGCCTTGGGTGTCCTAGAACTCACTCTATAGATCAGGCAGGCCTTGACCTTAGAGAGTCACCTGCCTCTGCCTCCTAAGAGATGGAATGAAAGGCCTGCACAACCACTGCTTGGCTTATCTGTTAATTTTAATAGTAATTATTTATATGTTAAGTTCACTTTGAATTACCTAGTAATTCTCTTACTATTTTCCTCATAGTATATTTTTTCTCGGAAAATAAAATTAATTCTTAATTGTTGGTAGCTAATTGATTTCTAGATTTCCATAGTAGAACAAAATGGTACATGGAATATTCTCGTGCCATTGTTTAGTTATTCCCTGAATATGTATTTCTAACAATATAATTTACATGAGCAAATGTGCATAGGTTGTTGTCAAGAAAGGACATACAGGTTAAACATCCCTGATCCAAAACAACCCAAGTTCTGAAATGTGCCAAAATCTAAAACCGTTTGCTTTAAAATTCTAGATTTTGGCTGGATGTGGTGTTAAATGTCTTTAATCCCAGCACTTGGGAAGCAGAGCAGATAGATATCTGTGAGTTCAAGGCCAGCCTAGTCTGCCTATCGAGTTCCAGGCTAGTAAGGGCTACATAGTGAGACCCTGTCTTAAAAAAAAAAAAAAAAGTTCTGAAGTTTAGATATCTGATTTTCATATCCAGTCTGATCAACCAGGAAAGTCAATATAATATTCCAAATTCTGAAAAAAATACTTCTGTTCTCAAGCATTTCAGACAAGGAACACTGTATGTAGGGCCACCAGCTCTACATGACGAGCACCACTTTCTTACCTGATTGTTAATACTAGTTATTGTATCTTTTAAGAAATGCATTATACTGGTAGTTTATACTTTGTCTTATTTACTTTTCTATTGCTGCAAAGAGACACCATGATCAAGGCAACTTATAGAAGGCCAAGTTTAGAGTAGTATTACAGTTCCATAAGGTTAGACTCATTGACCACCGTGTAAGGGAACATAGCAGCAGCCAGGCACTGAAGCAGTAGCTGAGAACCTGTCTCTCATCTATAAGCATGAGGCATAGAGTTAACTGGGCCTTGAGTGGGCCTAAAAAAAATCCCAGTGACAAACCTCTTCTAACTAGTCCACACCTCATAATTTTTCCCAAACAGTTCCACAATCTGGGGGCTGAATATTCAAATATATGAGCCTATGAGGACCATTTTTATTCAAATCACCATATTACTTATCAATGCTTTGGTTAGCATGTACTGTGCATTTGGTGTTTACCCAAAAATACTGGGCATTTGCACTATGGTATTTTAGCTAGTCTCCATCTGACTGAGAAGAGGAGCAAACTCAAATGTCTTTCCACAGCCTGACATTGAGGCCAATATGTAACAGCACAGTTGGACTGGAAATAGCAGAGAGGGAATGGGAGAGTTCATGCCCTGCTACTATTCCAAATGGAAAGATTAAGTAAGTCACATTGGGCAAACAAAAACATTTACTGTTGCAAACCAGGCCTACTTCCAGTTTGATGCCAGGCATGTACTTTGTTTCTCTACTTCATCCCCCTAGAGTGAGAATGATATCCCTCACACCTGATACCTTTTCACTGCATGCTATTCATAATATGATCCCATGTCTTTTTGTCATAAGTCTTCTATCCCAATCATCTCCTCTCAAGCCAACCTCATAAAAGACAAATAGGTCCTTGAATACAAGCATTCTATGGTACAAGAAGTAACAAAGTATAGGAAAAAACAAGCAAGCTCTAGGACCTCATCCACAACTAGCTGTGTGACTATGGCCAAATTTCTAGACCTTACTGAGTCTGTTTCCTCATCTGGAAAATGATACTAACAGCATTGTTTTAATTGCTTTCTCACTGCTGAGATAAAATACTCTGGACAAAAGGAGAAAGGGTTTATTTTAGCTCACAGCTCATTGTACAGTCCATCACAGCAGAGAAATCAAAGCATCAGGAGCTTGAAGCAGCTGATCACCTCACATCCACAAAAAGAAAACAGATATGGATGCATTTTGATGCTTAGCTTGCTTTCTCTACATTATACAGTTCAGAATTCACTGCTCAGGAAACCATCTCAGCCACAATTAAAATGGGCCATCGCATATTAATTGATATAGTCAAGATAACCCCAACAGGCACGTTCAAAGGCCTATTTCCCAGGTGAATCTAGAGTCCATCAGGTCGACAGTACTAACCAGTACCTACACTATAGGGTGGTTATGAAGACTCAATAAGGTACCATAAGCCAAGCACTCATTGCCCTTCCTGACATATGCTAGATGCTCAAAAACTGCCCCTAGCATCTACTAGAGTAGCTGTTGAAATGACAAACAATATGGAATATAGGTTGTATTATGAGGACAAGAATCACCTATCTCCTTTTGCTAAATATGCAGATTTGTAGGATTCACTCCCTGACTTGATGACAGAATTTTTGCAGACAGGGCCCAGTAAGCTGTAAGAATTCCAGTTGGTTTTGTGCAAGGTGATAAATATGGATCTATTTTCATTTTTCTGCATGTAGACATCCAGTTGGACCAGCACCATTTGTTGAAGATGCAGTCCTTTTTCCATTGAATTGTTTTGGCTTCTTAGTAAAAATCAAGTATCCATAGGCGTGTGGGTTTATTTCTGGGTCTTCTATTCGGTTCCATTGACCCACTATTCTGTTTCAATGCCAATACCATGTAGTTTTTATTACTATTGCTCTGTAGTACAGCTTGAGATGAGGGATGGAGATGCCTCCAGATGATCTGTTGTTGTACAGGATTGTTTTGGAAATTCTGGATTTTTTGTTTCTCCATATAAAGTTGATAATTTTTCTTTCAAGGTCTATAAAGAATTGTGTTGGTATTTTGATAGGAATTGCATTGAATCTGTAGATTGCTAGGACCCAGAGTAAGATGATCATTGGATGTAGGAGAAAAAAAAGTAACAGGACAGGAGCCTACCACAGAGGGCCTCTGAAAGACTCTACCTAGCAATGTATCAAAGCACATACTAAGACTCATAATGAAACCTTTGGCAGAGTGCAGGGAATCATATGAAAGAAGGGGGAGTTAATATGACCTGGAGAGGACAGAAGCTCCACAAGGACCAAATATATGTGGGCACAGAGGTCTTTTAGGAGACTGTTTCTCTAACCAAGGACCATGTATGGATATAACATACAATCTTTGATCGGATGTAGCTCATGGTAGCTCAGTATCCAAGTGGGTACCCTAGTAAGGGGAACAGGGAATATTTCTGACATGAACTCAATGGTTGGCTCTTTGACAACCCCCTCCCCCCAGAGGGAGGAACAGCCCTGCTAGGCCACATAGGAGGACTTTGCAGCCAGTCCTGAAGATACCTGATAAAAGAGGGTCAGATGATAGGGGAGGAGGTCCTCCCCTATCAGTGGAATTGGAAAAGGGCAGGGAGGAGATGAGGGAGGGAGGGTGGGATTGGGAGGGAATGAGGGAGTGGGATACAGATGGGATACAAAGTTAATAAACTGTAACTAATATTTAAAAAATAAAAATAAAATAAAAAAGAATTCCAGTTAGCTATCACTCAACTAGAGTTGAAAGAACACTACCTGCCACACTTTAACCTATGTTATATAATCTTTCTTATAAACTGCTTGATCTATCTGCCCAGTGGTACCTGGCCTGGGCATTACCACTCTCTATAAAAGTGATTTGGTTTTCAAAATTAAAGTAGAAGAACGCTTCTCTGATAGTCTGTCAGCCTCCTTACTTCCTCTCTCTAGCCGAATAGCATTACTGCCAATATGAGTCACCTGTTAGTATGAGAATCAACAAAAATGAATATTATTGTCGAAATTACTACTCATTGTTAATATGCATCAAACATGTCTAAAGTATGAGAAATTCTAACTAGTTTTTATTGTTATTGTGCTCTGTATGGATTTAATCTGCAAGAGAACAGCATGAGACGGGTGTACTCTTACTACCACTTTATAAACAGGAAAACCAAGTTACAGAAAGGCTAAGCAAGTGACCCAAGGTCAAACAGACAGTAAATGACAGAGTAGATATCTGAATCTAGATATTGTGACTCCAGAACACAGGCTATTGTCTAGTACACTATAGCACTTCTCTAAATGAACTGCCCTTTGCCTGTTATTACTAATTTATCTATCTACAGTGCTATTAATATTTCTTTCATACATGTTCTTCATTATCTCATTAGAGTGAATGCATTTATCACAGAAACCTTGAACTCTTGTGCTCCCATGCCTTAAGTCTCCAGCCACAAGATCTGGCCTGAGAGTCTGCAGGAAACCAACAGTTGAGGTGGGTCTGTTCTCTGTGTATGTCTGTAGAGTCCTGCTTTCTACTGAAACTGTATGAATAAAGGGCATCTTAGCTGTTAGTCCTATCTATATGTATATCACCACATTTTCAAAAGTATATAAAAGTTGAAGGCCTATCCATTATGATAGTTTCCCAAAGGAGGCTCTTCCTCATGCATGTTTAGATATATCATTCCTCAGAAAGAGGATAGAGTCCAGTGACCTGAGATAGACAGGTTGTTCTGAGAATTTCTTAGCTGGTATGGTTGGCTAGATACCCATCATTTTTAAATCAACTCTTTCATCTTTTATATCAAGTGGAGCCTAAAATAACCAATTTTAGCCTGGGGAGATGACTCACTACATGGGACAATTTTCTGTGCAAACATGAGGATCTCGGTTTGAAATACCAGAATTTATTTAAAAAATTGTGCATGGCTGCTGATGTGTATAACCCCAGTGCTGTGGAGGGTGGGGACATAGGGAACATTTGTTGCCCACCGGGATCACTTGCTGCCCACTGGCCTCACTGCAAGTTTAGTGATGACCCCTTTTTGCAGAGAGTAAGAGAGTAGACCTCCACCATCCTCCTCTGGCCTCAATATGTGTAACCCCTAACACATATAACACATACTCTTTCTCTCTGTCTAACCAATTGGAAAATTATGATTGATGCTATGAGATGATAAACCTTGATGATATGGTGATAAATAAAACAATCCAAACTAAAAAAAGACAAATATCGCATGATTCTGTATATATGAGATTACCTAGAAGAGACAAACACAGAGCAGAACATAAAATAGTGGTTACCAGGGAAGGGATGACAGAACAGAAAGTTAGAGTATGGT
Organism: Meriones unguiculatus; assembly: GCF_030254825.1. NCBI lineage: Eukaryota > Metazoa > Chordata > Mammalia > Rodentia > Muridae > Meriones > Meriones unguiculatus. The sequence goes on along the minus strand of NC_083369.1, from coordinate 75,638,113 downwards.
GAGGTATAATTCCTATTAAGGATTATGAACAAGCCCTAGAAGTAGATACTCATGTGGTTGTAAAACACGGAAATTGTATTGAAGGGTACTGAACTAGATACTTAAAATGGCTGGAATAGTCAGTTTCATGTTATATGTACTTTACCATCAGTTTTCAAAATATCTTGCCTATTTCAAGCCCCCATTGGAAGCTGTGCTTACCATGGTATCATCATTCTGGTCTCCAAACATTTCTTTAAAAATCTTGCCAGGATCAGGAATTGGAGGAAATATAATGATTTTGAGCCTTAAAAAAAACACATACACAAAACCAAACATCTTTCAGATCTAACTTTCCAATGCATTGGAGTCTCTCACATAAATACAGCTATGTTTAAAATAGGCATGCAAAAGTTATAATACACACTGGGCAGTGGTGGCACATAGCTTTCATCCTAGCACTGAGGAGGCAGAGACAGGAAGATCTCTGTGAGTTCAAGGCTGGCCAGGTCTACAAAACAAGTTCCAGGCCAACTGAGACTACACAGAGAAACCTTATCTTGGAGAAAAAGCCATCATAGTATACACGTAATTCACCTTAGTATTTACTTAGTAATAAGGGAATCATGAAAGACATCTTTAAATGGCTATGGGAAATCTGGGTTATAAGAGCACTAAGCCTGGATGTAAATGAGACACCAGCTTAAACAAATTACTTATATTATTTTAAAAATAATGGGGGCCAGGCAGGGTGATATACATCTTTAATACCAGCACTCAGGAAGCAAAGGTGGGTGGCTTGCTATAAGTACAAGGTCTACGTAGTGAGCTCTAGACCAGCCATGGCTACATGGTGGGGCACTGTCTCAAAAACAAAATAAAATAATAGGAGATAATCTTAGCAGACAAGAAGCTTGGTTTTTATAATTTTGACTGTGTGTGTGTGTGTGTGTGTGTGTGTGTGTGTGTGTGTGTATACGTGTGTATGTCTAGGGGCATACATCTGTAATCTCGGCTCCTTGGGCGCTTAGGCAGGAAGGTTACAAGTTTAAAGCCTGCCTGAGCTATAGAGTAAGTTTAAGGCCAGCCTAACTAACTTAGATCCTGTCTCAAGATATACGAAGCAGGCTGGAGATATGGGTTAGGGTTTATAGTGCTTGCCTATAGCGTGTGCAACAGCTTAGACTCAATGTTCATTACTGCCCCAAACCAAAGCTTTGGGGTTTTATTTGTTTGTTTGGTAGGGGTTTTTTATTTGTTTATCTCGTTTGTGTTTAAACAACATCTCACGTTGATCAGGCTGTCCACAAACTTGATAAACAGTTAAGGTTGACCTTGAACTCCTGTTTCTTTTGCCTCTACTTCCAAAGTGCTACGATTACAAGTATGCACCACTTTACACTGCCAACATCTGTTAATATTTTTCCTTTCTTCTTACTTCTCTCTCATATTTTTTTTTCAATTCTAGTGATACACACACCAGACAAGTGAGCTGCTGCCTAGCCATATCATAAGCACACTCCTCTCCAGTTCTCAACCTTTTTTGTGGGCCTGCCTCACCCCACAGGGTATATCTACAAGTGTACCCCACAGTTCAGTCCTTTGTCCTCCTATATCTCCATCTAAGTACTTGCTTTAGTCATTTTAATGACTAAAGACATGATTATCCAAATGCTATTTCTACCTTAGAGCTCTTCCCTAAACTCCAGGTCCATGTATACTGTTGTCTACTGTACACATCTACTTGGGTGCTTACTAGGCATCTCCCACAATGGGGTAACTGAAATCCTCCCCCTTTCCTCAACAGTAGCTCTCATAGTTTCCTCCATCTCAAGAAATGCCACTGACACTCAGCTGTCCAAGACCAAACTCTGGGATCTTCAATTTCTCTCATATGTCCAATAGGAAGTCTTATTAATTTGGGCTTTCAAAATATATCCCACATTGATCTAACCACTTCCTTCCTCCATGGCTAGCCTTCTAAGTACATATTGCTTTCAGTGTCTGTAGTGTTAAATGCCTTTATTCCTAGCAGTCAGGAGGCAGAGGCAAATGGATCTCTGTGAGTTCAAGGCAGGCCTGATCTACATAGAGAATTCTAGGCCAGCCAAGGCAACAGAGTGAGACCCTGCCTCAACACAAAATAAAACAACCAAAAAATTGTAAACAGACTGTTTTCATCCTTCCTTCCAAACACTGATGCCATCTAACACAGTTACTTCTATTCTTGTGTAAACCAAGTGATATGATCCTATAATTAGCAGTACATTAGATCACACAAATTCTCTGCCTTGTGTGACTATTCCAAGGTTTCTTATCATGTCTAGGATTAAATCTCAGTTCCTTTTCATGCCCTACCTGGTCCTATCTTCCAGCTTTTCCAGCCTCATCTCTGACCACTTTCCCTTATCCTGTCTCTTCCAGTCACACATGATAAGGTCATTTGAGCCCCTTAGTCTTTGTATTTGCTTTTTCCTTGATCTGAACAAATAACTGAATGGCTCATGCTGTTCTTCTGTGAGTCTCTCATCAAACAGTCATCTTGGAGAGGACTTCCCTGGCCATCCTATGTGAAATGAATATTCTATCATTACCTACATTTACCTCTTGCTAAGCTGACTTCCTACTATGTATGTGTTCTATCCCCTCTAACACTATAGATAGGGACTGTGTTCTATTCACTGCTATCAGGCTAGTGCTTTTAATAGTAGGTACCACATAAATAGAGATGTAATATATAATGTTAAAATAATGCTAAACATTAGTTCTGGGCCCAGACCCAATTCTGGGTATTTACTGCAAGAGTACTAGCCATTTCTACACTAGTAAAGAGAAATAAAACATCCTTTCTTTCTCTTTCTTTCTTTCTTTCTTTCTTTCTTTCTTCCTTTCTTCCTTTCTTCCTTCCTTCCTTCCTTCCTTCCTTCCTTCCTTCCTTCCTTCCTTTCTTTCTTTCTTTCTTTCTTTCTTTTTTTTTTGACACACAGTCTTGCCGAGCTGAAAGCAGTATATAGCTTATTTCAGTATATAGCTGAGAACACTTAAAATCTTGCCTTTCCTTGCCCTCACCTCTTACATGTTGGGATTACAGGTATGTACCACCATTCTTGGCAATAAAAGCACTCTTAAAGAATGAGTAGCATATATTAGTGATAATCCGGTAGAGTTCATTTTCTGGTGGCATTAGCAGCTGCTTTGCATTAACACTAGATAAGTCATTTCATTAGCAATGTCTTATTTTCTTTTTATTTGTTGGTGTTGGAACCAGAGTCTCAAACATGCTAATTACCAGTGAGTTTCATTGCCAGTCTCAACTTCTTTTATACTTTTGCTTGATGGTTAGAGAAAGGAAGGTACACATGTGGGTGAACATACCACTGTATACATATAGGGGTCAGAGGACAATGCTGTGGAAATGGTTATTTCCTTAAATATTTTCATGGGTTTCAGAGATTAAACTTATATCACCAAGCTTATTCAGTAAGTGCCTTTACCCAAGGAGATGTCTTGCTAGTCCCCTTAAGCTCCAATTTCCAAAAGCTCATCCCAAGAGTTACCAACAAACTATTGATAAATGAGGTACTGAAATGAGTCAATGAACACAGCACTGGGCCTACTTGGCAATGTTGAGCATTTACACAAGGGGCCATGCCTGAGCTGTGTTGTGGGAGACTCACTTGACACTTTCTTTACCATAAAATGGGCACAACTAATGACTTACCTGTCATTTCAGTAAAAGTTATGTATGATCATAATTGTGCAGAAAATATGAGGCAAACACAATACACTGTCATGAAAAGAAATAAGCCCAGCACCTAGGCAGCAGGAATGGTAAAATATGCCTGGGCAGGTGGCTTACCTTTTCAGGTAAAGAAGAAGGACTATGACTGCACCTGCAACAATGACTGGGATGATGAGTAACATGGTGATGTAGAATGTGGAGTTCGCGTCATTACCTGCAGAATAGAAAATAAGCATGAAGATATGAGAGCTAAAAACTCCCTTTCTGTGATAAACAAGGCTATTGAGAACACAGATATTTATTTCCTGTGCCTCAAACCATTTTCCCCAAATTCTTCATTTATCTTATAAGAGTTGGGAAAATTATCTTGCTCTGGGGCCTGAACTTTCTAGATGAGAAAATAAGTTAAGTGCTGTTTACAACTGGGGAATCTTAATTTGTTTTAGATGTTAATAAATAAAATTTATTAACAATGGCTGTCCTTTCTTACTATTTACTTAAAGATGTACTATTGTACTTTCTTACTCAAATAAATCATAACAACTACCACCATTTATTATTTGTAAAGAGTGACTCACTATATGTCTGGTACACTTATCTCTGAGTTATTATATCTGATAGACAATATTAATCTCAGATCTATGCAGAAGAGAAGGCTTGGGAAGGCTTCAAATATAAACCTGTCTAATTACAAACTCCAGTTTTCTGTAACTAACATATTAAAGGCTATTTATCTATTTCTATGCTTATCTTCCCACAAGAGCATGGGTATATAGAGAGCATCATCAGGACCTAATGTCCTTGTTTTAGGGAGCTTCTAAAATGACCTCAAATGATTCCTGCTTCCTAATGTTCATACTCTTATATAATTCCCCTTATTGGCATAGCTACACTAATTGACTCACTTCTAAATAACAAAAGAGCACCGGTGATCTTATTTCCAAGATAGATGATGATGTACCATGGTTTTCACATATACCCTTTGTGGCTGGGATTGCTTCCTCAGGGAAGCAGATTTCTAAGTCATAAGGGAGCCCTGTGAAAGGGCATAGAGGAAAAGAGAACTAAAAAAATACATTTGTGCTAGTTTCCTGCTACAACAGATTACATCAAGTTAGATGTTTGAGAAAAACAAAACTGTTTTCTCTCACAGTCCTGGAAGTATAAAGTTCAGATCAAGCTCCCTCTAACGGCTTTAGAAAACAATCTCCCACCTTTGCCCAACTTCTGTTAGCTCCCACAAGCTTTGGGATTTCATGGTTGTGGCTACCTTTCTCCAGTATCTTCCCCCATGTTCATTTAACCATCTCCCTAGTGTTTCTCTGTTCAACCTCTTCATCTCTTTTTCTCCCTTCAATACACACAGTTGTACACTCTCCAGCCTCTGTCAAGCCTTTGGTTTATATGAGATTACACTCCCACTTGCAAACCGGGAGGAAAGCCTCTAGCTAAACCATGCTAGTCTCCTGACCCAGAGAAACTAGGAGGTGGTAGGTATCTGCTATTGTGTGATACTGAGGTATCATTTGTTTTTTGATTTTTGTTTTTCCTTGAGACAGAGACTCACACTGTAGCCTAGGCTGATCTATGATTCACTATGCAGCCATGGCTGCCCTCAAACTTATGCCAATTTTCCTGCCTCAAACTCCTGAGTACTCTGCCCAAAGTTTGGCTATGAGTCTCAGCATCTGCCTTGATACCTTGCAGAGTAGAGCCTTTTAGAGGCCCTCTGTGGTAGGTTCCTGTCCTGTTCCCTGTTTTCTCCCTCCTCCGATGTCCATCATCTTTGCCTTTCTGAATGGGGATTGGGCATCTTAGCCAGAGTCCTCTTTCTTGATTAGCTTCCTTAGGTGTACAGATTTTAGTGTTTTTACCCTATATTATATGTCTAATATCCACTTATGAGTGAGTATATACCCTTTGTGTCTTTCTGCTTCTGGGATACCTCCCTCACTCAGGGTGCAGAGAATCTTATGAAAGAAGTGGGAGATAGTAAGACCTGGAGAGGACAGGAGCTCCACAAGGAGAGCAATAGATCCAAGAAATTTGGGCACACGGGTCTTTTCTGAGACTGATACTCCAGCCAAGGACCACTCGTGGAGATAACCTAGAATCCCTGCACAGATGTAGCCCATGACAGTTCAGTATCCAAGTGGGTTCCATAGTAACCGGAACAGGGACTGTTTCTGACAGGAACTGATTGGCCTGCTCTTTGATCACCTCCCCCTGAGGCGGGAGCAGTTTTACCAGGCCACAGAAGAAGACAATGCAGTCACTCCTGATGAGACCTGATAGAACAAAGGGAAAGAGAGGAGGATCTCCCTTATCAGTGTACTGGGGGAGGGGCATGGGGGGATGAGGGAGGGAAAGTAGGATTGGGAGGGGAGAAAGGAGGGAGCTATGGGGGGATACAAAGTGAATACACTGTAATTAATAAAAATAAAAATAAAAAACTCCTAGGTACTAGAATTACAGGTATTAGCTATCATTACTAGCTAATGTTGGTATACTCTGTTATGTAACAACAGGTAAATAATACAACCATGGTTGACATGCAGCTTATACTGTCTCTTTTTAATTTATTTTTATTATCATTTATTACAATTTATTCATTTGGTATCCTGACTGTGTCTCTCCCCTCTCCCCCACCCCTGTCTCCTCCCAATCCCACCATTTACCCCTCTTCTCCTCCTATGCCCCTCCCCTAGTCTACTGTTAGGGGAGGTCCTCCTCTCCTTCCATCAGACCCTAGACTATCAGGTCTCATCAGGACTGGCTGCACTGGCTTCCTCTGTGACCTGGTAAGGCTGCTCCCCTCTCATGGGGAGGGGATCAAAGAGCCAGCCACTGAGTTCATGTCAGAGAGAGCCCCTGTTCCTCTTACTAGGGAACGCACCTGGAGATGAAGCTGCCATGGGCTACATGTGTGCAGGGGTTCTCAGGTTTCTAGGTTATCTCCATAAGTGGTCCTTGGTTGGAGTATCAGTCTCAGAGAAGAGCCCTGTGCCCTGAGCTTTTGGATCTGTTGCTCTCCTTGTGGAGCTCCTGTCCTCTCCAGGTCTTTCTATCTCCCTCTTCTTTCATAAGATTCCCTGCACTCTGCCCAAAGTTTGGCTATGAGTCTCAGCATCTGCTTTAATACCCTGCTGGGTAGAGTCTTTCAGAGGCCCTCTGTGGTAGGCTCTTGTAATGACCATCTTACCAAAAGCAATCTACAGATTTATTGCAATTCCTATCAAATTACCAACACAATTATTCTGTCTCTTAATATGGAATTACATTCTTCAAAATCCCATTCCTCTGAGTCCTTTAACAGCTCCTCAGTCTTATGTTGATTCTATATTGCCTCTAGTGGCTACTAAAAGAAATGTAAGTTTCCTTATCTATCCAGCAATGCTTTTTCTTTAAATATAAGAGTTCAACCGTTATGCCTTCTCAAAGTAACTTCATGTTCAGTTACTTACTAGTTTTGAGGTTCCTTAATATACTCATTACCCTTTCAAGACAGATTCCAGTCAGTCATTGTATCTCCTACAATGTGATGCTCCACACACAGATTTAGAATGGTGCTGCCACGTACTTTGCGTGTGTGTGTGTGTGTGTGTGTGTGTGTGTATGTGTGTGTGTGTGTGTGTGTTTACACATGCAAGTGCACATGTTAGAAAGGTGCTGCCACATACTTTATGTGTTTATACAGTGCAAATGTTTGTGTATGGAGAAACCGATGTCTTCCTCTATTGCTTTCTACATTATTTTAAAAGATGGAGTCCATCAGTGGACCTGAAGCTCACCAATTCAGCCAGATTAGTTGGCCAGCAAGCCCCTGAAATCCTGTCTCTACCTCCTGAGTGCTGGAATTACAAGTGTATACCACCATACTAAGCATTTTGTACATGGGTACCAGGGACTGAACTTAGGTCTTCATGCTTACAAGGCAAGGACTTTACCAAATGAGTTAGGTCCTTAGCCCTACTTCATGCTTCTGATTGGGCTGGATCATTGGAGTCCCACCCTGCAATACTATCTTGACCTGTGAGCTGCACCAGTAATGCTATCTAATATTGCACATGCATTTTCTCTGGCACCCCGCTCCCCAACTCAAACAGGTCTGTTTTCATCCTCTATTTGACCATGGCTTACTCAGTATAGTCACTAACAATTCTTTTTTCAAATCTACCTTCAAGATTATCTCTATTAAATAGCAGTGACCTCAATGCTACTCTCATGAGTCTATCAGCTACCATATAAGACAGCCCTCTAGCATGTGTCAACTTGATAATTTGATGATGCCTGCCTTCTGTGATTTTTTTTTAGGTTGCCAAAATTGATGGAGATGGAGCAGAGGTGAGGATACCACCCTGTGAATTGTGGTCTTCCAAAAACTGTATGCTGTGATCTGACAGCAATTAGAAATGGAAAAGAAATGCTCATTTTAAATACTAATACTAGAATCTCCATCTTAAACACTGGCATTAGGATATTCCATTTTAAATACTGGCATTAAGAAGAAGGAATGCCAACCCTTTCCCAATCCATTTTGTGCTTCAACTTAATTTCCAGTCATCAGTGTTCTTCACTGTAATAACACTGTGGTCTCTTACCTATACTTGCTGCTTCGCTCCAATTACTCCACAGGTGGTTGTCATCAAAGCATAACTTGTTCGTTTTGACTCTTACTCTGACTGTATAGACAGCGTCAGGAAGGATACCAGGGACTATGAAACAACTTGCAGCCTTATATATAAAGTAGAAATGCACAAAAATATTAGTTTAGTCCCACTAGCCCTGCTGTTCATTTATAACAGTATTATTGGCCAAGTTCTGTATGTGATTAAGACTTGGATTACAATTCAAATTATTTGATTTTGACTCTCAAAAACATTGGAAAATAGCACACTGAACAAAACATTTTGCTTTTCACCAAGAATTTCAAATTTACACTGACTGACTAGTCCCACCCCCAGTTACTTGGTATCCAAGCCCAAATAGCCAAAGCTGAATTGACTGACCTCCATGTTTCTATCAGGTTCGGCATTCTGGCATTTGTCCTCTTCAACCTTGAAAAAAAATCCGAAAGAAAAAAAAAAGTCATGTGTCTTTTAGCCATTTCTAACTAGCTTTCCTTGTATCCTATTAAAAGAACCTGTGGGCTGAAGAACTGTCTCAGCAGCTAAGAGCACTTGATGCTCTTCCAGAGGACCAGAGTTTGATTCTTAGCACCCATGATGGGTAGGTCACAACAGCCTATAACTCCAGTTCCAGGAACTGTTAACACCCCTGGCTTCCTCTGGTACCTCTATTCTTATGCACATACCCTTATAGAGATACCCATACCACACATAAATAAAAAATTAAAGAAATAAAAGTGAAATTTGTACAGTGAGAAAATGTTGGTCTTTTTAGTAAGTGATGCTGTGTATATTTCATATCCCTCTGGATAAAAAATTGTTTTCCTATACCTCACACTATTCATAAGAACAATGTTAAGTGTACTAGAAATGTAAACATGGGAAGTAAAATAAATGAACAAAGGGACTGTGCAGATGGCTCAATGTTGAAGTGCTCACCATGCAAGCATAAGGACTAGCTAACGTTCAGATCATTAGAGCTCATGTAATGTTGGCTGGGTGGATGGGTGCCATTGACATATAATTCCATCCCTAGAAGGATGGAGACAAAGGATTACCCATGGCAATCTAGAGACTAACTATATCAGTAAGCTCTAGATTTGATTGAGAGATTGTATAATCATCAATGAATAAAGTGGAAGCATGATAAAGAATGATTCCCCAAATTAACTTCAAGCCTCCATACACATGCACACATTCATGTGTACCCACACCCATGCAAACAGACACCCACACCAAATATAAATAAATGGAAGAATAAATGAACAAATATAAATATATAAATATAGCAAACTTTCAGATGAACACATACTGAAAACTACAACCTACTAGGGAAATGAGCAGGCAACAGAGATAAGAAAAGATATATGTAATCTATCACAAAGGCTGTGAATATATTTGTCCTCTGCATATTAATGAAAGATAGTTCAATAGGAGAATTGGCAAATGACCTAAAAAGGCACTTCAAAAAACTATATACAAATGGGCAATAAATGTGAAAAAGTTCTTAACTTCACTGGTTCTTAGGGAAGTACAAATGAAATAGAAATGATAATATTCACACCTACCAGACAGTATCATTGGCAGGTCACAGGCTGCCTGTAACTCTCAACTTCTGTTAAATGAGTAAATTGGCACAAACATTTGGAAATTTCATCATTTTCTATTAAAGGCAATCATATGTAACTTTTTGACACTCCCCCACCCCACATAGAGACATGCCTATCTGACAGCTTTGCACTTGTGCACCAGAGACAATCATGCAAATGTTTTTAAAACTCTATTCACATTAGCTTAAACTGGAAACTTGCTAAGTCAGTGAGAATACCTGTAAGTAGAAAGGGATACAGTCACACAGTGGTATTCATAAAATAAGAATTAACCATCTACAGTGATTGGGAAATTTTCATAAGTTCTATGTTGAATAAAAGAAAATAAACCCACAAAAATATGTCCTAGCACTGGTGCTATAATGGTGAGCATAGCTCTTATCCAAATATGTTCTCTATAATTCTATTTATAGAAAGGATTTATTGATTGAGAGAGACAGAGTCAAAGAGAGACATACAGAAACAAAAACCTTGCTCCATTGCCTAGGTGATCTTACACCCCTGGGTAAGCTATTTTCCTGTCAGCCCCCTGAGCAGCTGGGACTATAGGCTTGGCTAGCATGCCTGAGAAAGTTTAAATGGCAATAACAACAAAAATCTGCAAGATTAGAAGTCTTGATAATAGTTGCTCTTTGGAAGTATAACAGCTAGAATGGATGATGAGGGAGTCTTCTACAGTGTTGGCTATCCAGGTGATAGATCCTTTGTATGATTCATTTCTGAAGCTGTTTGTGGAAGCATATGCCTATAATTCCAGCATTTGGAAGGCAGAGGCAGGAGAACCAGGAGAACCAGGAGAACCAGGAAGGCCAACTCCAGCTAAACAGTGAGCTTAACACCAGCTATATGAGACCCTGTCCCCTAAAAACTAAAATAATAAATAAATAATGAAAAATAATTGACATGTACATTATGACTTATGTACTTTTTTCTAGAGTGAATTGTATTCCAATTTTTTTAAGTTTTTTTTTATTTAATGTGTTTATCTGAGAATATGTATGTGCACCACATATGGGCAAGAGGCAGCAGGAGTCAGAAAGTTGCAACAGTTGTGATCCCAACCTCATGGGTGCTGGGAATTGAACCCAGGTCCTCTGCAAGAGCAGTAGATGCTCTAGATAAAATGAGCCATTTTTATCTAGCCCTCCATTACAAAATTTTAAAAGAGACTAATTTCCCTTGTTAAGAGCATAAAATATAAATTTGAGTTTTTCAAAAATAGTCAAAAATATCAAGCAAAAATTGTTGCTTAGTCTTAATAGTCAAACTTCTGTCAAAGAAACTTTTTTTAATGTTTTAGTTTTAGTTTGTGTGTATTGGTGCTTTGCCTGTATGTGCGTCTGTGTGAGGATATTGAATGCCCTGACACTGGAGTTGCAGACAGTTGTGAGCTGTGGGTGCTGAGAATTGAACCTTTGGAATCATCTTTTGGAAGAGCAGCCAGTGTTCTTAAATGCTGAGACATCATCTTCCTGGTACTTAGGCAAATGTCTAAATCCAAAGTTTGTGTTTTCAACCACTGGAGACCACCTTAGTATTCCTCTTAAAAGTAATAACTATCACTTACCAACTGTCTAGAATATGCTACAATGATACTCTTCTAAGGGTTTCTGATGTGGTAGGTAGCTCATAATAACCCATGAAATTAGTACTAGTGAAACCCATCTTTTTAAGAAACTGAGGCCAAAGAAAAATTAAGCTTTCACACAGCTTATAAGTCAGTATGACCTCAACTTTGACCAAGATTCTTATACAAATCATTATTTAATAACAACTAGGTCTATAGCTTAGCAATATAACACTTGCCTAACATGCTTGAGGCACTAGGTTTAATCCTCAGCAGTTAAAAAAGAAAACCTGAAGTCTTGTTGAATTAAGTTTTATATTATATGATTATATAATCATATAAATATATAATCCACACACATATATACACACACACCTCTGAGTTAAAGAAAACACATACACCACAAATATTATTCGCATAGATTGGACTATAGTCTATTTGGAATTACTCTGTTTATAATGCTTGAGTGTAATGTTTTCTTTAAGCAGATGTTCACCAGCTGCTTCCTCCCTAAATGTCACCAGCTCTTTGCTAATTTTGAGCTTTGCTGATTAGACCCTTTTTTTTCTTTCTGAAAGATTACTTGAGTAGCTGTTTGTTGGAAATGCAGTTTGGAGACTAGGTAAACTTGCACCATCACATGGGGGTATAGTCGAGGTATCATAGAACGGAATTGTGGGTAATGTTTTCTTATTCCCACCCTCTCCATGAAAACTGTCTACTTAGTGCTCTGTGTCCTTGTTTTCCTCCTCTCAGAGGTATTAACAGCTGCTGTTCTATACATGAGGATTTGCAATGGAACAAGAGCCTAGGCTTAATCTACACAATGATTTGGCAACTTTGGCATTTTTATGTTTTCGAAATGGTTCAGGAAAGAAATGACATCAGTCTGCAGCTTGATCTCTCAAGTAGCACTTGACACTTATGATTTCCCAGCAGGCCAGTGGTTCCAGAAATAGGAGACAAAGGCCACCTCCATGGCTTTTTCTCTGTCTCTGTATGAACTATGGAAACAATAGTCTTTCCTCATTCTGTTGGCCTTTTAGCTCTTCAAAAATGCTGCTATAAACCATTTAGTGAATGGCATTGAGTGTCAAAATTACTACTAATATGGTGAAGAGCACTGGCTGCTCTCCCAAAGGTCCTAGGTTCAATTTCCAACATCCATATGGCCATTCACAACTGTCTGTAATTCAAGTTTCAGGGGATTTGACACCCTCACACAGATATACACAAAGGAAAAAACCCCAAATGTATGCAAAATAAAAATAAATTGCTTAAGCTGGGCAGTAGTGGCACACGTCTTTAATCCTAGCACTCAGGAAGCAGATGCAGGCAGATCCACGAGTAGCCTGACAGAGAAACCCTGACTAAAAAAACAAACAAACAAACAAAACTTTGGCTTAAATCTTTTTCAGTTTTTATTTTATGCATGAGCATTTTGCCTGCATGTATGCTACATGGTGTCTGCAGAGACCAAAAGACAGCATCTAATCCCTGGAACTAGAGTTACAGCCAGTCTTGAGCTACCATGTAAGTACTAAGAATAAAATCCAAGCCTTCCAGAAATGCAGCCAGTGCTAATAACCACTAAGCCATCTCTTCAGCCCCTTGCTTAAGTCATGATTCTATCTTATATTAGAAATGTGTCATTAGGTATAATTAAAATCACAGGGATCAAATGACAGGACATAGATCCCTAAGCTTGGTGTTATTTCTAAATGAGAGAAGAAAAAGTACTTACTAATATACTAAGATTCAGCATTCAGTACATATAAGTTGTTGTTAGTACCAAGAACAGAACAAAGTTGTCACAAACTGATGCCTGTTGTATTCTTTCAGTGGAGAGAAGAGGCACAAAAGTGATCAGGTTTTAAATAGCAAGGCATACTTGCAGGGGAAACTAAGTTAAAAGAAGCAGGATATGTTTCAGCATTTTACACAGAAGCACCAGGGGAGCATGAAGGCTGGAGTGATCAAAATACTCACTTTGTGGTCAATCTAAACACCCCCTTTCCCCACATAGAAATCACTTCTTTTTGTATGGGGACACCATGCTTTCTAACACTAAAAATGGCTGCTCATCACTACATAGTTTCATTTGCAAGCACGCCAAAGAGCTCTGTTCTACTATGGAGTTAGAGAATGTCAACCCTAACTTATTTTAGTAAGCACATTAAGAGTTTAGTGATGAGCTGAAACAACTAGACCCAGAAAATTCACCCATGTGCAAGATGCTGGGCTCCTTTAAATGCCAATGCAACACCTATTAATATGTTAATCTCTAAAATCCAAAAGCACAAATTACCCAGGCAGGTAGCAAACAAAAGAGTGAGTGGTACATTCTCTATGGTCTCAAGGCACCACTTTATAAAAATACTCACTTAGGATGGTCTGATTTAAAATCTGGACCCCAAAACAGTTTTTTTTTAAGACAGTGTGTGTATGTGTTGCGTGCACATGTACGTGTGCACGTGTATGTATGTATGTGAATGTGTGTGTGCATGGACACGATTGGGTTTTTTTGTATTAATCACAGGTCATTTACTTTGTATCCCAGCTGCAGCTCCCTCCCTCATTCCCTCCCAATCCCACCCACCCTCCCTCATCTCCTCCCTGCCCCTTTCCAAGTCCCCTCATAAGGGAGGTCCTCCTCCCCTTCCATCTGACCCTAGCTTATCAGGTCTCTTCAGGACTGGCTGCATTGTCCTCTTCTGTGGCCTAGCAAGGCTGTTCCTCCCTTGGGGGTGGCATCAAAGAGCCAGCCATTAAGTTCATGTCAGAAATAGTCTCTGTTCCCCTTACTAGGGTACCCACTTGGATACTAAGCTACCATGGGCTATATCCGTGCAGGGGTTCTAGGTTATAGCCATACATCGTCCTTGGTTGGAGAAACAGTCTCATGAAAGAACCCTGTGCCCTGATACATTTGGTCCTTGATGCACACACTTGTGAATGCTCATGTGCATATGTATATGTAGGTGTATGACTGCTATGGCATACTTGTGATGGTTAGAGGAAAACTTGCAGAAGCTGGTTCTCTCCTTCCACCTTTGTGGGTCCCAGAGGCTGGAGGAAGGTCATCAGGCTTGCCAGCAAACCTCTTTACCACTGAACAATTACACCAGTTTCCACCCCATCCCAATTAAAATGTAATAAGCAAAGAGACAAAATCTCAAAAGACTCTACAAAGCTTTAAAACAGACAATGGGACTGATGCCCTAAGGTTACACCATATTCTGGTGAAGGCTCCACAGAGACTTCTAATTTGTATGTTTTGCATTGGTTTTTGGACAGCAGACATATGTGTAATCCCACAAACACTGACTACTCCAATATGACTGCAATCCTTGCCACAAACTCCAAGAAAACAAAATGGCCTTTCCAAGGCCTCTATACACCTTAATGATTTTATCTGTGCTTAGACAATATTTCAGCCACACCCGCCCCCTCTGTTTTCAACTATATTTCAAGCTCATTCTTGACTCTGTATTTTGCTCTGTTTTAATCTGCTGTCTCTTCTAACACTGATTCCTCACAGAGGTAGCTAGCTCCTTCTCAGCATTCTGTTTTCATCTCAAAAGTCATTATTTTGTGTGACTTTCCTATCTGATATATCCTCATGCCATTCTAGTCACTCTACTTATAATTCCATTTGATTTTATTCATAATACTCACACTGTGAAGTTATTATAGTGATTCATTTAATCATTTTGTAATCAACAATCTCATGAAGGGGAAAAAGAGAAAAATAGGTTTGTCAGCTGTTACTGTCAAAGCCTTATAGCTATAGCAAGCAAAAGTGTCTGGGAGCATGGCAGATAACAACATTTTAAGCAACCCTGCAGCCAGTGTTATTATAAACCCTCAAAACCTGCAACATGCTTTATTTTTTTTTTAATTTTTATTATCATTATTATCAACTGACAAACATTAAGAGCTACATCTCATTATTATTTTAATGTAAGAAGTTCAAGTGAAAGAAAATATTTCAAGAAAAACTACAATCTAATAAAACTTACATAGAAAGGTCTTTGTAGTTCAGTTTGAGTACTATTGACTTCCACTTCATACGATAAGCATCGGCTACTAAAATTCTGTGGATTCTTCCACTGCACGAATAAGGCACCATTTTTGAAGAAAAGATTTTTAATATGTGGAGGATCAGGTTTCACTGAAAAATAGAAGAAAGCAAATTAGTTTCTACAAGTTTATTTAATTTTATGTATATAAGTTATGATTATATATGTAAACTGGATAATGAAGGTTTACAAAGTTAAATCAAAATAGGGCTGATGGCTTTTAATGGCTTCACATGATCTGATATAGAGTTTGAGAATTTCTGATTAGCCACAATTAGCAGAGGAAGTGTATTTAAAACTGCCCAGTAAAATGGATTTAAGGAGAGTCTTTGGGGTTATCTGGTAAATGACATGAACTCTGATCTAAGTCTACTCAGAAAATGATCATCAGGACATCTAACTCCCACACAGAGAATAAAGAATAGTTCTTAGATCCAGATGTTAACCACATGGTGGAAGCACATCTGGATCTAAGACCGCTCTAACTCTCCCTCACAAATGCTAACCCAAGTCCACAATTTAAAAAGTACTCTGACTTCTATTTCACAATGTACCATGGTTGGGTTTTCAGAACATTATGTTAAGTGAAACAAGCCAATCTAAAAAAGACAAGAGCTGTGATTCTATTCATGCAAAATGCTAAAGTAGCTATAGTCAAGAAACAGAAAGAAGAAAAGTGCTGCCAAGGGCAGTAATGAATCAAAATTAGTGTTTAATAGGTATAATTTCACTTTTGCATGTTGAAAAATTTATAAGATGTCAGGTGGTAGTGGCACATGCCTTTGATCCCAGCACTCGGGAGGTAGAGACAGGGTAGATTTCTGAGTTCAAGGTCAACCTGGTTTATGGAGTGATTTCCCATCACACCTTGGCCTACACAGAGAAACCCTGGCCTTGAGAAAGAAAGAAAGAAAGAAAGAAAGAAAGAAGAGAAAAGAAAGAAGAGAAAGAAAGAAAGAAAGAAGGGAGGGAGGGAGGGAGGGAGGGGAGAGAGGGAGGGGAGGGGAGGGAGGGAGGGGAGGGAGGGAAGGAAGGAAGGAAGGAAGGGAAAGGGAGAGAGAGAAAGAGAAAGAGAGAAAGAAAGAAAGCAAGAAAGAAAGAGAAAGGGAGAGAGAAAGAAAGAAAGAAAGAAAGAAAGAAAGAAAAGAAAGAAAGAAACAGAAAGAAGAAAAGAGAGAGAGAGAAAGAAAGAAAGAAAGAAAGAAAGAAAGAAAGAAAGAAAGAAAGAAAGAAAGAAAGAAAGAAAGAAAAAGACTCCTAGAGGTCTGCTGTACAACAATATGACTATACTTAACCTTACTGTACACGTAAGATGATGGCGGTAAATTTAGCATTCTATGAGTACAAACCCAATTAAGGATAAAATATTTTTGAAAGTATTATCCAGGCCACTTTACTTTTGCAGGGGCAAACTATACTTAAGAATAAGGAACAGACAATAATGAGTGATTAACAAAAAACATGTAGAGGTCATCTTGTTGTCAAGAAGAGTTATTCTTTATGTTACCATTAATTCCAGAAATAACAGTATAATAAACCTTAAAACCCTACCTAAGATAGTCTGCTAAACAAGCAAGAGAAAAATGGAGGGTTTTGCTTCAGCCAACCCCATGTGATAAACTCTCATGATCTCATTCTGTTGGCCTACAAACTAGGCTGCCTTTAGTCCCTTGCTACAGTTAACTTCCAAGACTATGTAGAGGAGTGGTGAGTAGTGTTATGCTTACGGATTTAGAGAAGCCTTTGTCAAATGATGCCTCTTTCTTCTATAAATCATCCACTTATTATTTAGTCAGAATCTGAGCTCCCTGGTGGGTTACTCCCAACAAGCAAACCAATATATTGACATTAATTATGCAAAATGCTTTTAAATACCTCATGTTCCTTGGCTCTTATGACAATTCTTTGTATATTTTACAAATAAGGAACTAATAAAAAAGAATCTATATGCCCCAACAAAAAGGGGTGCTAGGTTCTCAACCAGATATTTATTGTTTAAGCTAAAGTCTTGTGCTGGTTAGTTTCTGACAACTTGACACAAATTAGTCACCTGGGATGAGGAAACCTCAACCAAGGAACTGTCTCCAACAAACAGACCTGCAGACATGTTTGGAGGGCACTTTGTTGATGGATGACTGATATGGGAGGACCTAGCTCACTCTGAAGAGTGCCATCTCTGAGTCGACTGGGCAAGCCATAGAGAGCAAGCCAGTAATCAGCCATCATCCATGGTCCCTGCTTCAGTTCCTTTGTCCAGGTTCCTGTCTTGAGCTTCCTTCAATGATGGGCTATGGCATGGAAATGTAAGGCAAATAGATCCTTTCCTCTCCAAATATTTTTTTGACTAGTGCTTTATCAAAGTAACAGAGAAACAAACTGATACTGACCTCTAACAAACCAACCCAGTCAGAAATAGCTGTCTTAAATGTTATGACTGATCAATACATGTACCATATGGAGTTAAATATTTTGGATATGGTGGTGAGAATACAGTTCAGTGGCAGAGCATTGCTTAGCATTCACAAATTCCTGAATTCAATCCTTAGCAATTCTAGAATTTTTCTAAAAGATTATTTAGGGACTGTATGATCAGATAAGCATCTCCTCCAGAGCATCAAAGTGTAAAGAGATCTTCCAGTCAGATAGCCCAGGTCCAATCTTGGTTGTACAACTGATTGTCCTAAGTTTCTGCCTCTTTCTAAGTCAACAAGAATCATGTATGCAGTACTCATCCTCCAGAAATACCATTTCCAAGCTTGCTTTTTAGAGCGTGTATCAAAGAAAAGCTTATTGTAAAAGCAGTCTCTTGTTTCAGGAAGATCTTAAGACTAAAAATTATTATCTTCAATTATTTGTTTTAACTATTCAAAAAACATGTTGTTCAAGAAAGCTTTGAAAACTTACCACAGGAAGTTAAAGACACTACTTTGTAGTAAGGCCTAATTTTCCCAGCACTATCATTGACCATTATTTGAATGTTCTGCTGTTCAAAACTAGAATCCACTATAGTCAATTTAAAGGAACAGCCATTGTGTTGACCTTCTCTATAGATGTTTTCACATTGAAGAACTTTCATCAGGCTTCTGTACCTACAAGATAAAATGACACAATGCTCTGTATTATTTTGAACAAGGAGAAGAGGCAAGGGTAGCCATTTCTTAAATGGCTGAAAGAAATGTCCACAAAAAGCAATATCTTCAGCAACATATGATAGATTTTTTTTTAAAGAGCCTATTTTCTAAAGTGCCCCATTTCATATTCTAGAGGAAAACAATGGTCCTTTGTTGATGGGTATTAGTATTCACAATAGCCATGGGTACTGGAATCCTGGCCTTCCTCTTATGTATAAAGAAAGAAGTTCTGAAGCTAGGCTGAGGGGTTATACACCTTCTGAAAATGTGTATTTACTGAACCCCAGTGGTTCCCCTCTGTTCTACTCTGCCTATTCCTTCCTTGCTTTTTTAGCTCGTTTCCCTCCTTCTTC
This sequence comes from Meriones unguiculatus, assembly GCF_030254825.1. Classification (NCBI taxonomy): domain Eukaryota; kingdom Metazoa; phylum Chordata; class Mammalia; order Rodentia; family Muridae; genus Meriones; species Meriones unguiculatus. Next base: position 75,619,021 of record NC_083369.1, on the reverse strand, counting down.
CCTGTTCCCAGGGGTGGGGAGTCATTAAGACATTCTTCTCTACTTCTGTTCGTTGTGTGTATGTATAAATCCACATGTGTGAGCAAATATGTATGTGGAGGCAGAAGTTTTTTCTCAATTGCTCTCTATTTTGTATCTTAAGACAGGATCTCTCACTGTATTAGGAGTTTTGGTTATATTTACTGATCAGGAAGTCCCAGAGATTTTTCCAACTTTTCCACCCGAGTACTATGATTTTTAAAGGCATACAGCCAGCTTTTTTTAATGTAGGTACCAAGTATATAAATGTAGACCCTCATGCTTACAAGGTAAGCAGTGTACTCACAAAGCCAACTCCTCACTCCTTCCCTTTCTCCATCCCTGCCTGTATCCACTCATTCTCAGTTTGTTAACACCATCCTTCTACTTTATTTTATATTCTGAGGAACTCCTAAAACTGACTATTTACCTCAGAATTCTTCCAGAGTTTTTGTTTTTTTCAGATAGTATATCACTGTGTATGCCTGGCTAGCCTGGAGCTCACTCTGTAGACCAGACCAGCATGGAAGTTACAGAGATCCACCTACTTCTGCCTTTTGAATGCTGGTATTAAAGTTGTGTGTCTCTACACTGTTCATCTCAGATTTCTGTCGATTCCATTTGAGTGTTTCATTCATCCCTCTTGCCTCAGCGTCATTGTCCAAAGATTTTATATGTATCTTATCCCCCACCAACCTGCCATTTCTGCCAGTATTTCCATTTCTACCACTCAACGCTCATTTTCTCTATGTTCCTCAGATACTTTGAAATGACCTTTTTCTTCTCTTTCTCTACGTTCTATCATCAAATTCTGTTTGCAAAATTTCTTGGAGTCTTATCTTCTGTGATATTCCCAGTGGCTACCCCCTAATTAATGATCTCACTCTTTCAGACTTCATATTTGACTTCAATGACCTTAAATTTAGTGTCCTCCAATTGCTGCCAGATCAACATTCACCAAAATTCATCAACCTGCTAGAATGGAGTTGTTCAGGTCAGGCTCCTTTTAATACCAAACTACCCTACTGGGACACACAATGGCTTTCTAAGTATCCCTCTACCATCTGGCTTTCATAACTGGCACCCTAAGTCCAATGTCCAATTTCATCTCACCTTCCTCAGTGAGCATGAAAATCTAGCCAAATGATAGAATGCATTCATTACTCTCTTTCTCTCTCTTATCAGGTACCAGAGAACTGGTTTTTTAGGAACCAGTACAAGACAGAGTCAAGTTTTACATCATCTACCACAATTGGAGTTGTACAAAGGTTCTGTAGAAAAGGAAGAATTTTTTTTTTTTTTTTTTTTTTTTTTTTTGGTGAGCAAAGAACAGAGAGTCTCAAACACTTGACCTGTAACCTCAAAATTATCTGTAGTTTTTCCTGAGCTCAAGAATCAGAACTCTGACAGAAATGCACATTCTGCTAAAAATAGTTTTTTTTTATTAAGATGTAATACATTTATTCTTACAAACAATACAAAGAAGTGTTCTGCTACAAAATGTGTCTTTTAAAGAGATAGTTCATTTCTTTCTGTTGTTGTGGTTAATTGTTGTTGAGACACAGGGTCTTAAAGGCTAGACTAGCCTCAAACTCTCATTATGTAGTCAAAGATAAACTTGAAATCCTGGACCCTCTACCCCCAAAGTGCTGGGATTATAAATATGTGCCACCATGATAGTCTAACAGCACAAAACCTTTCCTCCTAGTTGTAAGCCTCTATGGATCTTAAAAGAAAACTTTTACAATCTAAGTTGCTGTCATAAGTACTTTTGGGATTAGATAGTTCTAGGATTGTTTTCCACCCAAAACAGAAAATAAAGCTACTAATGACATTTTTGTTACATAACAAAAGCTAGTGATAAATGTGGTTTCTAAAAGAAGTGAAAGGAATTCCTGAAATACACAATCTTTTAGGTTCATCTTTCATTTTGTCCACCTGACAGTTCATAGATACTTATGGACTCTGAAGATGACTAACGTGGAAAATAATCCCTAAAATTCATTGAGCTGCTAGAATGAAGCTGTTCAGGTCAGGTTCCTTCCAATACCAAACTAACCTGCTGAGATACAAGTCACTGCTCTGGGTTTGCAAACAATGATTTTGAATTCAAATAAAACAACTCCCTATATTCTGTTGAGGGTTTAAGGGAAATAGTTTGGCAATTTGTGCAATGTGATCTTATACTGGTACCTAAACCATTCATGGTGTTTGCTAATCAATACCATGTCTGAATTCCCTTGCCTTTGGGGTTTTGACTGAAAAGGATCTCTCTCAGGGAATGAATGGGAGAAGGAAGAATGGGCTAGATGCCAATTCCATGTGGTAGAAGAAGAGAGCAGCACTGAGTGCTGACTGTACCTGCAACTAACAAACATCAGTATCTACAGATGTCATGAACTGCCATGCTGACCAGGAGTCACTGTTCCAAGCACTTTTCATATAAAAGCCCTCAACAGTCTTCAGAAGAAGGCACTATCTCTATCCTCATTTTACAGATGATAAAAACAAAGCTCAGAGATAATTAAGGCTCACTGTTAGTAAGGATTTGAACACAGGCAGTGTGGCACTAGAATGATGAATTTGTGGGATGGAGAGAAAAGAAGACATGAGGCAACACTATACAACAGAAATGTACAATCCAGGTAAATGGTCACTTGTGACGTCTAGAACTGGCTACTGAGGTTTTAATTTCATTTAAATTAAATTGTAAACAGTCTGTGGTGGTTTGAATGCAAATAGCCCCCATAGGCTTATATATTTGAATGCTTGGTCCCCAGTTTGTCGAACAGTTTGTGAAAGAGTAGGATGTGACCTTGTTGGAGGAGGTTTGTCACTGGGAGTGAACTTGGAAGGTTCGAAAACCCACACCATTCCCAGTTAGCTCTTTTTTCTGCCTCACAGTTGTGGATCAAAATGCGATCTTTCAGCTACTGTTTTAAGTGCCATGTCTATCTGCCTGCTGCCGTGCTTCCCACCTTGATAGTCATGGACTCGAACCCTCTGGAACTGCTAGCCCCAAATAAAACACTTTATAACTTTTCTTTGTCATGGAGTCTTAGCACAACAACAGAAAAGTAGCTAAGACACCATCATACATAGCTAGCATTCTCAAAAAAAAAAAAAAAAAAAAACAAAACAAAAAACAAAAAACATCCAGAAACAGGATCTTTGATACCTGACCCTTGGGTGCCAGTGAACCACCACTTTCCAGATCACTTCTCAAGCCATGTCCAATTATAGATTTTTCCCTGCCAAAGGCCTCAACTTAGAACAGAATGCCAACTAAAACACTGTTTGCTGTCAACCTTGACAAGAGCTTACATCAACCCAGAGAAAAAGGATGTTTTTCCAAATTAATCCCAATGGGGACATTGTTTGTCTGGTTTGTACTGAGACTTGGTTTATGCTAGCATATCTCCAGGGGATAGGGCACTTCCCTATTTTTCTCTTACTAGATCCTCAAGGACTAGTTCACTCCAACGTAAGAGCTACATTGTTTTCCTTCACACAGTCTGTCATGAGATGAGGTAGTTTAAGACTCCCCTCCCCTCCACCAACACTCTTGCTCATAGCCTCCTATAGACACATTTCTAAAGGAATTCCCTTGTTTATAATCATGATAAGTCTGGAGTTAATAGCATAATAAGCACAGGGATGCTACCAATTCCTAAGGTATCTTTAAAACCTGAAGTAACAGCTTTCCACAGACTTTACTGCAGCACAAAACTAGGAGACTTTTAAAGGATGATTCTGTTTGTTTCTCTGCCAGCAAGTTTGGGGATGCCACATGTACTCAATCCTTCTTTTTCACTCCTGGAGTACAATGATCACACATGGTTTATACTTCTATATTCTCATCCTATCCCTGAATGTTCTCTAGTTTTGAATTCTACCAAGAATTTCATAACTGATTTATGGAACACCTACCCCAGGTATCAAGTACTGGAGAAAACATAACACAATGACCCTGCTCTCAAAGGAGATTGTAGCCTGGAGAAGAAAACTACCAGTAAGTCAACAGGAAATGACAACACAATGCAGGGCACTGTGAAATGAAAAAAAAAAAATACAACTTATGGTATATTTCTTGACTTGAGAGGTAGAAGAAGACTTTTGGAAGAGGAAATTGCATCTGAGCTGAGCTGAAAACAAATGAGAGGCATTAGTAGATTAAAGGAGATAAACTATGAGAGGAGATAGACTTTTTCCACAAATCTGGGTAAATGTCCCTCTCTGAATACCACTATTATGTGTATTGAATAGTTAGTGTAAAGAAGGGAAATATATTCAGTTTAGGATGTAAGAGCAGAAGAGGTCCAAGGAGAGGAATGAGACATGGTAGCCAGGTGAAAAGGGGCTTTGTCTGTCATTATTGAAGAATATAGACTTTACCATAAAGGTGCAAGAGATAAGGTGACTCAGTAAGTACCAAGAGTGAGCAACTGAAACTACAAAACTTCCAATGAGAATTTTTACATGGGGAGAGGACTTTGGGGAAAAACAAACCTCTAGAATGTACCACATGATCTTAGTGTCACCTGGCTTTACCTGTAGTGTGCCTCAAACTTATTAAGCTGAACATTTTACCTAATAGGGAGGAGAGTGGATACAACTTTCCAGGATGCTTGGGGGAAGGGGGATTTTATTCAACCATTCATGTGATTTGAGGGGGCTGACGTGAAGAGCTTTGTTTGTACAATACACACTATATATGCATGTATTGAAATATCACATGGTAGCCCATAAATATGCATAATTTTGTGTATCAGTTAAAAATAAATTTAAATGAAAACACCATATGGGGATTTTGTACTCTGTTTTACGATCTGTCCTTGAGTGTTTTAATATAGTACAAATATTTTCCATGGTATTATCAAGCAAAACATTTACTCCAGGATGATTTTTTTCTTTTCCTAAGGTCTCATGCATCCTGGGCAAGTGCTATACCACTGAGCCACAGCCACAACCTGAAATCCAGGACATTTATCATCAGAAGTCCTAAAGAGGGTCAAAAACAGCTCTGAGAGCAGAGCTGTCTGATCAAACAACTGAGGAGAATAAGTCCATGGAGAGGACAGATTCCCCAAAATAGACTCCCTTCTCCATCCAGTTGTCACAGTGCCTCAATACCTTATCCTGGGTAGATATTTTGGTCAATTTGCCTTAATCCTAAATATATCTGAAAAGAGGGAATCTCAATTGGGGAATTGCTTCCCTCAGCTTGGTTTGTGGACAAGTCTGTGAGACATTTTCTGTAGTAATGACTGGGGTGGGAGAGCCCAAACCATTGTGCATGGTATTACCCCTGGGCACATGGCCCTGAGCTGTGTAAGAAAGCAAACTGAGTATGCCATGGGGAGCAAACAAGTAAGCAGCACTCCTCTCTATCTTAGGCCCTTTTTCCAGGTTCCTGCATGAGTTCCAGCCCCAACTTCTTTCCAAGATGGACTATATAAACTCTAAGTTGAAACACACTATTTTATCCCATAGCTGTTTTGCCTTTTTATACAGAAATTCAATCACCATGACTAATATGGTGGAATAGATTCGGGTAGTTAGTGGGTACAATAAGGGAACGAAGAGTAGCTCCAATGTTTTACCACTAGTAGGGGCTATCAGAGCCTATGACAACTAATGGCACATTTCAAAGATGGTAAATTACTTTGAAGGCTGTCAGTACATGGAAATAACAATATCTGAGGAGACATAGGAATTACTGTAACTTCACCATTGCAAGTAGTATACATAAACCAAATTACAATACAGTATTCCACAAATATGTACAAATATTATAGCAATTTTAAAAGGTCTTTACACCCATGAAGTCTCCAGGGCCTTTATAAAGAGCAAATAAAGCTGATTTTTAAAATCCTCCAGTTTTAGTCAGGCATGATGATACAGGAGTATTACCATAGTTTGAGGCCAGCTGGGGATACACACTGAGAATCCAGGCCAGCTTAAGCTACAGTGTGAGAACATGTTTCAAAAACACAGAAAGGAATGAATATATTTCTAGGGCTCTTAGGGGAATTATGATGCTTTTTTTAAAAGTCACTTATATATGATATGTGCTGTAGAATTCCATTCCAGTGACATTCTTGAAATAACAAAATTATATAGATGGAGGACAGATTAGTGAGTGGTTGTCAGAGGCCAGAGACTTGGGAGAGGGGAAGGGAAAGGAAAACGGGATTCAGGGATAGGGATGGTTATAAAAGAGCAACTGGAGAGAACTTTGTAGTGGTAGAACCATGTGATAAAGCTGCATAAAACACTACACACAAATACATTTGAAACTGGTGTCACATAACTAAGACTGTAGGTTATGCCAATACTAATTTTCTGGTTTGTTTTAGAGTCTACCACTGAGAGAAAGAGAGTGAAAGGAATACTGGGGTCTACCCATATACATGTTGAAATACTACGTGGATGGGCTTTTTAAATTAGGAAGTCTTTTTAAGTAGACCTATTTTCTGTTCAGCTGTCTATTATGGTGGTTAGTTTTTGTTATTGTTGTTGTTGCTGTTGTTTGTATTTTTTTAATCAGGTGGAAATCATTTCTTTTTATATTTTTTAAATTTCTTATTACATTTATTTATAGGTATTTACTTATCTAGTGGGAGACACACGCCATGGTGCACATGAGGCAGACAGAGAACAACTTGCAGAACTCACTGTGTGGGTCCCAGAGATCAAATTCAGGTCCCCTGGCTTGGGAGCAAGTGCCTTTACCTGCTGTGGCATCTCAATGGCTCTTTCATTTTTATTTTTTAGATTAGTTTTTAAGCCAGCATACCAAGTAACAGGGTTCATTATGGATTACCTATCAACTGCCTTCATATACAAGTATAGGCGAGAGCTGAGTATGGAGCTCAGCAGGCGTACACTTTCCTAGCATTCACAAAGTGTTGGAGGTCTTTTTGTTTGGTTGGTTGGCTGCTTGCTTAGTTTGGTTTGTTTGTTTTTGAGACAGGGTCTTTCTACAGAGCCCTGGCTATCCTGGAACATGCTATGTAGATCAGGCTGGCATCAAACTCATAGAGATCTGCTTAACTCAGCTTCCTGAGTTTAAAGGAATGCACCACCACCATCTAGCCAAGGTCCTGAGTTTTATCCCTACCACCACATATAAAAAAAAATGGGCTATTCTTTTTAAAAGAAAGGTTAAATCCAAACACTTCCAATACAATCAAAATCGGTGTTCCAGTTAACCTACTGTGCATGCAATACATACTCACCAATAGTAAAGAGTATAGTTAGTGTCAGGGCTTGTATTTCTGCCAGGGAGCCAGGAACACTTCATATAGCTTAGGTTGTGCCAAATGCACTGGAGCTCAGTCACAGCAGACTCAGGATCACCTAGAAGATTCAGGCAAGAGTCTTTGTCATGGAAAGTAGTCAGCAGCCTAACCCCTTAATCTCATATTCATTTTACCCAGAAGTCACTCAGGACAGTAAAACTATAAATGTAATTGTTCACAGCTTTCTTTCTCACCTCCTTCTGCAAAGAAAGCATCTTTTGTACCAATAAAGGAACCTTACTCTTCTTCTAACTAGACAGAATGGCTAAAAGTCAAATAATATCCCAACCATATGTAAGGACTACAAAATAACAAAAAGAATGTAAAACTACAAACAGTCTTGTATTTTATAATTTTTAATATTTATTTTTAATTATAACTATTTCATTCCCCTTCCTCTTCCTCCCTCCAACATCCCTCAAGCACCCTCACTCCTTCTCAAATGGATGGCTTCTTTTTCTTTGATTGTTATTGTTAAGTAAAAATATGCATGCATGAGCATTTGAGTGCAACCAGCTGAGTCTGTTTTTGTTGCTTGGGTGCCTATGATTTCAGAGCTGAACACCTGGTATTGTGTGTCTGCATATGGGCATATGCAAGTGAGTGCAGGTGTCTGCAGAATTCAGAAGGATTCGATACCCCCAGAGCTGGAGTTACAGATAGCTGTGAGAAACCTGACATGGATATTTGAAAACTAACTAGGGTCTTCTGGAAGGGGCAAGCCTTTTATAAAGACACAACTTACCTCCTTCTCTTCTACATCAGTACTGACATCTAGAGAAATTCTATGGAAACATAACTGAAAAAAAAAATCTGATAGTTGTTTGTTGTGTGCTATAGTTTTAGGGGTTCCTCTTCCCATTCCTTTCTTTTCTGACATGGTTTTCTAAGTAGCCTAAGATGACCTGTAACTTGTCATGTAGCATAGACTGGCTTTCAACTTGTAATCTTCCTGCCACATAGTCCTGAGTACTGGGATTAGAGGTGTGTATCACCAAGATGGCTGAGGCTGTCTTTATCTTTTTTGTTTGGCTATCTCATTTTTGTTTTGTTTTGTTTTTTGAGACAGAGTTTCTTTGTGCAGCCTTGACTATCTTACACTCAATTTGTAAACCAGGCTGGACTCAAACTCCCAAGTGCTTGGATTAAAGATGTGTGGCACCATACCCTGTTAAGGCTGGCTGGTTTTTAAGAGACTGGCTCAATCTCTTGGGTTCAAAGAATTCTTCCTGTCTTGGCCTCACAAATAGACTTGACCACAGGCATATACCGCTGTACCTGGACTGAAATAATCCTGATGGGACATCTCTCTTAATAAAGGGATTTCCCTTATCTTGTCTCTAGATTAATTCAATGTCTATGCTTAAAATGTCAGCCTTTAACCCTCATCCTCCTTGAAGGAATACTCTACTAAGCCATCATGAAACACTTTATGTCACAATATAATTGCTTTTCAAAGTATTAAACTCCTAAAAGCACAAATATGGTAGTCCAAGCTGGTTTAAAACATGACCTCACTCCTAATGTTATACCACTAAAAACAATGCTTCATAAGTTCTTTTGATCACTGCAAAACAGAGAGTAGCTTGAAGAACATGCCATGAAGTGCTAAGTTTGGAAGTTAGAGGTGGGGCCTGACCCTGCCTAACAAAGAGCCATGATAATATAAAAAATCAAAATGTGCAAAATATTTATTGTAGTGATTGTAGGAGGTAGGCATTCCCATCTTATAGATAAGGAATATTGATGGGGGTAATAATCTAATCAAGGTCACACAATTAGTAGCTGGCAAAGCTGGGCTTTAGACTTTGGTAGCTGGTAGCCTGCTTTTAATTAACATAGGCTTCTCCTTATACATAACATAAGAGGAAGAAGGACTGTGCCTGAAGTACAACTGGGGACAATGATCCTAATCATCCAAGAACCTAATTACCCTTTGATTAGTCACGTACTGACTTTAGGCCAGCACACTTATTCTACTTTAGCACTTTCCCCTATAGATATTCTACATATAAAACTTATTTCCATATGTCATGAATCAGACAGTACTATAGGTTTCCTAAAAGCACTGGGCAAGTTACTTCATCCTCTCCTCCATCACAAAATAGATCAAGGTAACAATGCATACTTTACTTACTTCAGATAAGTTTGTAAAATACATTTGAGGGAGGAAGGAAGGTAGAGAGGAAGAGAAGTGTGTGTGTATATATGTTTGCGTGGGCACACGTACATGCACTATGTCCATTTTTCAAATTATAAAATAAAGCATCCTAAGTATATAGATATTATTATTATTATTATTATTATTCAAACCATCTGTGAGTAACATGAAGCAATGACATCCTCAAACTTATCAGCATCTAGTACAGGTCCTGATACTTATTTGACTCAGCAAAACTTTGAGAATGGAATAAACTCATCAACAATGAATGTGAGCAAACTGAACAATTGGGTACACTCTCAAAATACGAAGGGAAAACATTTTCATCTGTTACCTTCAGGAGGTAAGATGCACTTTTTCACCAAAGGGCTAGGCTTCTCACTTTCATTGGTACTACACTGGGACCCCACTTGCAGACAGATCTTCTCATTTAGGGGTATCTCCTTGAAACGACAAGTTTCTGGACCAATTTTCTGAGATGAGAAAGTTTTTTTTTTTTTTAAAGGTAACTTCCACAGTAAACACAAAAAGACATTTAAATAACAAACCCTTAGCAGACCCAAGCATATAAGAAAAACGATAAATTCTTAAATGGTATGTATGGGTGATAGTGAAGGAGTTATTCTGCTCTTCTGCCATGCCTATGTACATTCACTAGTGTCTCACTCCTGGTTTTAGTTGTCATAACTCTGAGTCAGGAAAGAAATACACTACTGAAATTTAACAGATAGAGGCCAAGAATGATACCTGACCTCCTATCGTGAACATGTTAGCCCACCCTTCTCCTACAATAAATAATTAGACTGCACTAGGCACTAGAAGTACCCCCCACCACTGAAAAACTCTAGTGTAGGTAAAGACGAAATTCTACATTTGAAAGCATTAACTTTCATAAAATTTACCTATAAATTTACCAACTCTACAAACAAACTTTAAGTAATTATCAGAATTCTATCAAGATCAAGGTCAAAATATGTCACATCAAAACTCCAGTCATCATGGTGATCTCCAGAGACTGGGGGCCAAAGGGATACTTTTCTTTTTTTTTTAATCAAGCACGTTTTCTGTGGTGTCTAAATTTCAAGGGTTGCTATATGCAATTACACACTTCACCTGGACCACACATAAGGATAAGTAAGCTTTGTGGCACCACAGGGACCCTATACATCTCAGGGAAAACTCTAGAAATCTAAGCCTAAATCACACACCTGTTTATTATGACTCAGAACAATGTTACTACAGGGCTCTCTAAGAAATTACCATTTCCAGAGGTAAGAGGAATAATTAAGAATGAAGTTGCTTTTAATCAGAGTTCCAAAGACAGCACTTCCTGTTTTGCAACAGTTTCTGACTCAAGTTTCCCATAGTATTTCCTTTCATAATTTCCTGACCATGAAGTCAGGGGAAATGGTCACTTCGCATAATACACCATCTCAAGAAGCTAGTGTGACATTTTGGATGCATGCTGCTGGCTGGGAAATGAAGGAAACTCATTTCAGACACAACTCTGAAAAGAGCCTTAGGACATGAGGATGGTGTCAGGAAATGACCAACAATAAATATACCAGAGCAAAGATAGGCATACAGAGACAGAAGAGTTCTTAGGCACAATTAAGACAGTGGTCTGAAAAAGAGGGGGCAGTCGGTCAGAAAAATAGTTCTCTTCAAGTAAAATCCTGGCATGGAGAAAGGAGGTGGTGACTTAATTGTAGACAAGGAGAATCCTGCAAACTTAGTTATCCTCTGTGGGGCCTCAAACTAGATATTCATAGCCAAAGGCGTTTTCACAAGGAGTTCTTGATTCCTTGCCAAGAAACTTACTTATCACTTGGCTTCCCAATTAGGCTCTGCCTACCAGGATGAAAAGGACAGTGTTGACAGAAGTCTTCCTGAAATGCCTCATCATTTTAGGACTGTCTCTTTAGAAATGAATGTGTGCTGAGGAAGAGAAGTCTTTGACTGAGCCCATGAAACTCAAGACCAACTCCCAAGAGTGTGATAATGGTGGCAGGAAGGTTTCCAGTGTTAAGTGTCACCACTGTCCCTGCTTTACCAATTACAGGTTGCTAAATAAGCCTTACTTACCCAGGGATCCTTCCTAATTCTCAAGGAGGAGATATATTCTCTCTCTGAGGACACCATGGAAAATGTATTGGCAAACATCATAAATTATGGCTAGGAGTAGGTCAGCGGTATAGTACTTGTCTAAAAAGTGTGATGTCTGGCTTTAATCCCTAGTACCACAGCTTTAGAGCTTTCTTATTTAAAATAACTTTTATTTTAAAAAGAAGATTTTTAGAGATCATAAATTAGGATCATGGGGGGAAATCTCAGCTCTCTTACTATATTAGATAGTACTCCAGTTAAAAAGCTAAAGAGTTTTATTATACTCGCATTTTAAAATTAATAATGCTTCTAACATAAATTTGAATCTTATCTTCTAGGTATATGAATAATAAAACAAATATTTAAATATAATAATTTTACAGGTCTCTTTCTATGGTAGTTTATACCTGTAATCCCAGCACTTGGGATGCAGAAGCAGAGGAATCAGGAGCTCAAAGCTAGCCTCAGCTACATAAGACCAAAACCAACTTGAGATGCAAGTGACCCTGTCTCAAAAAGAAAATCTCCAACTTCAAAGTGTAGAATATTAAATTGCTATGAATAAAAAAGGAAGCTTAAATATTAATGAACATCAAGTCATTTGTATCAGATGAGAAACTAAATTCCTCCCAATAGATCTTGATGAGGTATGTGTGACTTTCAGATTTGGTGAATCATTCTACTGGTAGCAACTATAATGACAGCACTCTCCACCTCTCTGGGAATCTGGCCTTCTTGTAAAATTTATCCAAGCCCAAGGCTAGAGTCCTAAATTTGCTCATCTCCCTGAGGACGAACACTCCCATGGCTCCATCACACCTTTTCCTGACTAAAGAGCTCTTTCCTAGAAGGAAAGGGAACCAGTCTTGGCTTACGACTCTATGAATGCCTGGATTAAAGGGCCTTTGATTTCTTTGCCCAGTGGGACTTCCCTATCTCTTGGTGATGTGAGATAACCTAAAATACATTGCCAAAGCTGCCTTGTGCTCTCCAGATTGGGGAATTAATGGACATGGATAAAACAATCATGGAGTAACCAGTGATATCAATCTTTCGCTTTTCAAAAATTCTCTACAGATCTCTATCTTGATAAGCCTCTCTGTGATGACTGCAAACTAACTGCAGACTTCATCTTACTTAGAAACGTGGGAACTTAAGACTTCTGCCTAAGCTACCACCTGTTCAATATGCCCAGGGCTAGGTACAACCCTATAAATGATATTGAGTTTGCATTTAAAGGACAGGAAGAGGAGCATTGCTCTTGCCTCTCATTTGCTGAATCAGGATAGTAAACTCCAGGAGTTCTAGCGAGTACTACCTCCTCAAAATCCTGGGCAAATTCGACCCAGACACCTTTCTCGCAACACATATTAAAGAAACAAACAAAACAATTGAGTAGATGTATAAAAAAAGAACGCAATTATCCTATCCTGCCATCAACAATTTATTTAAATCAGCTAATTCTAACCGGCAAGGTTTTTAAAGTTTTGCCCTGTCATTTTTCCTCAGGTACCAGGAAATGCAAACTTATCCACATTTTCCAATTCCCCGTGGCATTTACTTTTAGACCCAAAAGTTCTTGAATAATCTACCAATATAAATGATGAGAGAGATGCTGAATGTGAAAATGTTCTGAAATTGAGTGTCATACTAATACAAGAAGATAGAGCTACAACAAGAATATAGGAACAAAGTTTGCAGTAATATTACTGATTATTTATGGGTTCCAAATACATAAAAAGATACCTAATATTTTCTATCAGAATAATCAATTATATCCAATCACCAAATAATTCACAAACATTTTCAAGTGTTTGATTTTGTTGATAGCTATTTCTGTAGTTCTCCCCAGTTGAAATTTGGGAACAACCTAAAATAAAATTCCCACTTTGAAGATTAGAATTTGACTCATTCTTGGCTTTGATTCACAATGTTTGTTTACTTTACTTCAGCAATGGCACGTGTTCTAGCAAACTTACCTTATCTTGTTGTTCACCAAGATAACTAAAATATCTGAGGCTACAATTTGGGCTGGCTCCCTCAGGAGGATCCCATGTCCATATTATTGTGCAGAGGTCTTTGACGGAGACACTCAAATTTGTCACAGGTGGCTGAACGTCTGTTCAAATCAAATATAAGTTAAAGATTTATCAGTGTTGGCCAGAATTTCTAATGGTTCATTTAATCCATTCTCCCACATCCTAGAGGCTAAAACCCAATAACATGCTGAGTTCACAACATCTAACATTTGATGAGACAGGCACAGTTACACTTTACACATATATTAATAACAAAACTCTTCCCAGACACCTCTTGAAAAAGAGACTACTGTTGGCTTTATTTTAAATATTCAGTGACTAGTTGGGTGTGGTGGCTCACATCTGCAATCCCAGCATTTAAGATCCTGAGGCAAGAACTGTCCTGAGTTTAAGGCTAGCCTCATCTACATAGTAAGTTCAAGACCACTGTGAGCTACAGACTGAGGCTGTCTCAGAGGGGATAAAGAAATTTAAAAAGATAAAAAAGGGAAAAGAAGGGGAGGAGGAGAGGGGAGGGGAGGGGAAGGGAGGGGAGAAGAGGGAAGGGAAGGGAGGTGGAAAGGGCAAAACAGGCTGTCAAGCTCAGTAGATAAAGTCACCTGTCCCCAAGCCTGGTAACATGAGTTTAATTCCCAAGGTCTCCATGGTGGAAGGAGGGAAGAGACCCTTGAAAATTGTCTTCTGACACCCACACATGTGCAGTGGCATGCATGTGCAAGCAAGCACATGCACAGCATTTTTTTAATAGCAAAAGTAGCTGAGGCACAGGAAAGTCAGTTACTCACTTTACCTCAGGACCGGTGACAGAGCTGAGATTGCAACCTGGATAATGTGGCTTTAAAGTCACATTCTTTTTTTTTTTTTAGATAGTTTCTCATGTCACTCAGACTGGCTCCAAAGTTCCTCTATAGCTGGCCTTATACTCCTGACCTACCTTTACCTTTCCATTGGTATAGTTACAGGTATGCACCAAAATGGCACTTATCTTTTTTTTGTGGTTCTAGGAATAGAACTTAGGGCCTTGTCTCTGTCATTGAGCCACACTCCCAGCCACATACTTAATTAAATATATTATAGTCTTTCCTTAGTGTCCATGCAAATGTTCCACGCATATAACTCATGTACATCCTTCCATATACTTTAATAGATCAATGTTATACTGTGTTTTTTTTGGGGGGGGGTGAGAAATGACTAGAAAAACTAAAGTATAACATGTTCAGCACAGATGTAATATTTTTAGATATTTCTTTTTCTTTCTTTTTGGTAATTGACAAACAAATGCAGAGCCTATGAATGAGGAACCTATGGACTCTAATTTATTTATTTTGGAGATATAGTCTCACTATATAGCCTTGGTCAGTCTGGAACTCACTATGGCTATGTGATGCTAGGTTTGAACTCATAGAGACCCACCCACCTCTGCTTCCTAGTGTTGGGACTATTGACTCTTAAATACTAGTATTCCCAAGATTCTTCCTCTAGAATATTGGGGATCCCCAAACTCAATCCAGACAGTTCACTCAGCTGTTTTGTAAGTTTGGAAACTTTGTTTTCAATTTGTGTGCTCTTCAGTTGTGCTTGGAATAACATGTTCTAGTTCTTTTTTTTTTCAATATAGCTTTTCCAAAGAAGTACTGAGAAGGAGATTTAGCACCCCTGACTCCTCCTGGGATCTGACACTAAGCAGCTGGAGTTGGAGATGAAAAGTAGAGAAACCGAAACAGCATCTCCAACTTTCCCGAGAACTTCTAAACCCAGGATTATTTTTTTTTTCAATGCAGTTTATTCAGGAACATTGAACAATCCTCGGACCCCGGGGAAAGCCAGCCCACAGCTTAAATAGCCTCTGGGTAGCCAACCCAGGCGTGCCACGGGGGCAATGCAGATAGGTCCACATACATGGAAGCAAGCCAGATCCTCGGCCTTAGCCAAATGTGGAGTTGTTCGTGACAGAGAGCACTCACCATGGGGAAGGTGGAAGGCGGAACCCAGCTCCATCTTTAAGGCATAGCATTCCGCAGCTCTCTACAGTTCCCCCTTTTTGTTTTAGACGCATCAGGCAAGAGTAGAGGTCTGATCTCTGATATTAAAAATAAATTGGGACTTTGTACAGATGTTCATTTAGGTGTCATCCACCCAAAGAGCATCAGACCCGTCCGATACCTTTTTCTCAGAGGCGTAAACCCAGGATTATTAAAGTCCCATACTGGAAGCTGGGTGGGAATGTAGAGAAACTCTCTGCCCTTCTATATAGTGTTTCTGCAAACTTTGCAAAACAAAGTTTATTAAAGCCATTTTAAAAATCCAGTCAGACATGGTAAGCATATCTGCAATCCCAGTGCTCCGAAGGTGGAGGCAGGAGGATCTTGAACATCAGCCTACACTGCAAATGGAGACCTCCATGTCAAAAACAAAACCAATGCCAACAATAACAATAACAGAAATAACATACTAAAGCAAAAATAACCTTGTAAGAACTAAGAGTATAGCTCAGTGGTCGAATACTTGACTATAATTTGCCAAGCCCTGAATTCTAATCCAACACTGTAAATAATAATAACTGATGTTATTTTTTCTTATTCACTTAGTATTTTATTGATTTTAAAACATCAAGGTATTTTTAAAGAGGTAAATTCCAACACCAGCTTGCATTTGTGTCTCTCTTCTTTTCCCTCTTTTCTTTTTTTATTTTATTTTTTTATTGTTTGTTATTATTAGTTACATTTTATTAACTATGTATCCCAGTTGTATCCCACTCCCTTATTCCCTCCCTCAGTTTCTCCCTGCCCCTTTCCAAGTCCACGGATTGGGGAGGACCTCCTCCTCTTTCATCTGGCCTTGTTTTATAAGGTATCTTCAGGGCTGGCTGCGAAGTCCTCCTCTTAAGATGATGATTTAAGAACTATAGTTATAGTGTTTTATCATATCATTACAAAAACTCCATCAGTCCCAAACATCAGCTCCAAGGTCACTATGTAGTTGAGGTTTTTCCTAACAGTCAATTTAAAACATAGCTACTAATTGGGCAGCAGCCTTTAAAAGCTCTTGAATCACACTCCTGATACAACTACTGATAAGCATTTCCCATGGCTCACTCAGTTTGGGGTGAGTACAGTCCTGAGCATGCCAAGGTCTTTAGAAGCAGGGAATTCCTAGCCCAATATCTTAAAGTGAGCTAGTAGCTTGATATGGTGGCCCATAGATATAATTCCAGCACTCAGAAGAGTGAGGCAGAAGGATCACTGTTGAGTTTGAGGTCTCTTGGAGCTGCACAGTGAGTTCTATAAATTGGGATTTTAGAAACCACAATCTACTTTAGGACTATCTCCTTTATTCTGAAGTTTCCAGAGAAAAAATTTTAGCAAAAATCACAGATAACTGTTTTGGCAGTTCCTGATTATCTATCCAGTTATCTCCCCTACAAAAATTAAAGACCTGATAATAAAAACAATAAAACTTTTATTTATTGTTACTTCTATTGGAGTCTAACATTTGAGATAATTTAAGATGTTTAAACCCCAATTCCTTTTTTGATTTTTTTTTTCTGTTTTTGAGATAGTATGTCACTCCAACTCGGGCTTTCTTGAACTCACTATGTAGTCCAGGCTGACCTAAAACTCACACAAACCTTTCTACCTCAGCCTCTTATTTATACTTGAAATCAACCAAAAGTCTGCCCTAGTTCTAACCTCCCAAATAAGATTCAATTTTCTCATCTGTTTGGAAATGCTATTTAGCCAGATCTAACCAGTTTGCATTTTAAGGTACTTGGGCAAACCTACTTTTTTTTTAAATTTTATTTTTATTAATTACAGTTTATTCACTTTGTATCCTTCCTGTAGCTCCCTCCCTTCTCCCCTCCCAATCCCACCCTCTCTCCTTCTTCCCCACCTGTGCCCCTCCACCAGTCCACTGATAAGGGAGGTCCTCCTCCTCTTCCTTCTGATCCTAGTCGATCAGGTCTCATCAAGAGTGGCTACATTGTCTTCCTCTGTGGCATGGTAAGGCTACTCCCCCTTCAGGGGGAAGTGATCAAGAGCAGGCCAATCAGTTCATGTCAGAGACAGTCCCTGTCCCCATTACTATGGAGGCCACCTGGGCATGGGCTACATCTGTGCAGGGGTTCCAGGCTATCTCCATGAGTGGTCCTTGGACGAAGTATCAGTCTCAGAAAAGACCCCTATGCCCAGACTTTTTGCATCTGTTGCTCTCCTTGTGGAGCTCCTGTCCTCTCCAGGTCTTACTATCTCCCACTTCTTTCATAAGATTCCCTGTACTCTGCCCAAAGTTTGGCTATGAGTCTCAGCATCTGCCTCGATACCCTGCAGGGTAGAGCCTTTTAGAGGCCCTCTGTGGTAGGCTCCTGTCCTGTTCCTTGTTTTCTCCCTCCTCTGATGTCCATCCTCTTTGCCTTTTGTTTTCTTTCTATTTCCTTTTCTTAGTGGCTGCTTCATAACTGTTAAAATTTTTCTACTTCCTGCATTTTAAAAACTGTATGTGGATGCAGCGATGAGGGTTACAGTATAGGAAACATCAGCAATATGTCTTCCTACCTAGATAACAACCATACTGAATCTGGTGAACTATAAGGCAAGAGAATTCCTACAATTTTGAGGACATTTTGGACTACATTGTGAATTCCAGGCTAGCCTATCTAATGTGCGCTCAAGAGTATGCACACACCACCACCACAAACAACAACAACCATCACGTTGACAGCATGATGCATCTGAGTGGCAGATTCTAGGCAATATGAAGACATTTCTTAACTAGACATGATGGCTCATGCATGCAATCTCAGCACTTGGGATGCTGAGATTGAGGAATTTTCACAAATTCAAGGCCAGCCTGGATTACAGAATTAAGTCTTTCTCAGAAAGACAGGAGGGAATAAGTGAGGGAAGGAAGAAAGAGAGGGAAAGAAAAAATCTATTTGGTATGATTTTTTAAGGTCCCTAGAGATAACTGAAAGCTTTACAATTTCCAGATAAAGGAATGGACTGGGAAAACTGCAATTAATTTCTATCAAGTTTCAATCAGTTTTAACTTTTCACACAACAGTAGTTATTGAAAGTTGACACTGGGCAGGCAAATGTGCATGGGCTTCTGGAACAGATGACATAAGCCTTGTCAAAGTAGGCAAAGAGAACCCTGTCCTCCAAATATCTGAGATCTGTATTCTGATCACTGGCTGTTCTGTTGCTTCAAATCTGTCATCATACGTCTTTCCTCTTCAGGAAATTCAAATTACTGACACTGCTCTTCTCTTCCTCATCCCCCTTTTTTCTTTTTGAAGGCTAGGCATTAAAGAGTCAAGACATCTAAAATTAACTGCACAAGTGAGGAAGATTAAAGAGAAAGCCTCCAAAATACCCATGAGAGCTCAAGTCAGAGATAGTTTCAATGATAAAAATAAACAGACATAGATGATCAAGCAGAAGTTCCTGAGTGAATACAAGGAAAGAGGGTCCTCACATATGAAGTCACAGTGGTTGTGACAATATGCACAAGCCCCATTCAAACTCAAGCCAGACCAAATCCAAGCATGGAGTGTGGAGGTGGACATGAGGTCCTACCCCTAGCTGGTGTGCCCTTGGCCAGTGATAGTTTCTGGCAGATAGAAAAGTTAGTTGCCCCTGATATTTTGATCACACTCTAGTGGAAGACCATACATCCATGAATATATGAGCAGCAGAAATGGGACTTGATGGGTGAAAAAAAAAAGTACACAAAGTTAGATAGTTAGGGAAGGGGGTATGCATCTTGAAGGAGTTGGGAGAGGGCTGAATATGATCAAAACTCATTGTATAAAATTCTCAAAGAATTAATAAAAATGGGAGAGGTGTCAGAAAAACCCCAGAGCCAGGGAATAATTGGTTTTCCAGAATTACTACATTATTATACATTTATTCAAATATTCTATTTTCCTTCTTTCTTTCTTTCTTTTTTTCTTTCAAGACAGGGTTTCTCTGTGTAGCCTTGGCTGTCTTGGACTCTCTTTGTAGACCAGGATGGCCTTGAACTCACAAAGGTCTGCCTGCCTCTGCCCCCCTGAGTGCTGGGATTGCAGGCATGTGCCACAGCACCTGGCTCAAATACTCTATTTTTAGTCAAAGCCAAACACAATTCATAAAAAGGAATAATAAAGTATGGGTATTTTCTTCATTTGGCAGTGCTGAGGATGGAAGCCAGGACCTTGTATATGCTATGCAAGTGCTCTATTACTAAGGAACATTACTGAGCAACATTCCAGCAAGTATGAGCCAATCAAGGAAAAAACAATCATGACAAACTGTCCCTGGAAAAGGTAAGTGTGTTAAACAAAGATTTTAAAACAAAATAAAGATGTCATAAAGATGCTTAAAGAACTAAAAATAAAGATGAACAAATTAGAAACAGCCACAACCTAAAAAGAAACTAAAACCAAATTCTGGAGATGTAAAAATAAAATAACTGAGCCAGGCATAGTGGCTCTCACCTGTAATACAGGCATGAAGAAGGTAGAGGGGAGTCACTAGGAATCTGAGGTCAGCCTGAGTTACACAGCTACACTAGGGAGATCCCATGTCTAAAAAATAAATAAATAAAATAAAATAAACAACTGAAATGTGGTATTTAAAAATAGATTGGATCAAGCAAATGAAATAATCAGCAAACTCAAATATAACACAATGAAAATTACAGAGTTTGAATAACAGAAAAATAAGGCTAAGGAAATATGGATCTTAGTTTTGAACTTGTAGATTTGTGTTTGATTTGGAGTGTCTACAAAAGACAGGAATCCAGAAAGGACCTATGATACAGGAGAAAGGAAGAGCTTGTAAGGTGGGAGGGGACTGCAGAACATACGTGTTATGAAAGTAAGTTGGACGGGGGAATAGAGAAGGTTAAAGGCTTAAGCAGGGATAGGAGAGAAGAAAAAAGAATTAGCAAAAACTCAGGGAAAACACTACAGAAACTCACTGTTTTCTAAATTAACATATATATATAGAGAGAGAGAGAGTGAGAGAGAGATACATATATGTATCTTTTTTAAGGAGAAGGACTGGCATGATTAAGGTACTTGCTGACAAGCCTAACAACCTAAGTTCAAGTCCAAAACCCACATGGTGGACTGAGAGAACTGACTCCTGCAAGTTGTCCTTTGACCTCCCACACATGCTGGTTGGCATGCTTGCCCCCTCCACATACAATAAATAAATGTAATAAAAGACATTTTAAACAGAATCTTAACAGAGGTATCCTGGACATTGTTCCCCGCACCTACCCACATCAAAAGACATGGTTATTAAATGAAAATCTCAGTACTCTTTATGGGACACCTTCCTATGAGTTATCCGTCAAGGAAGCCTCAGAGGCCCCTACCACCATTGCTTTTTATTTCCCACTGTAGATGGTAAGACACACACATTTCGGTTGCAATTCATAGAGAAATCAAGATGAAACTCATCTGGATTCTTTCTTTGTGGTGATAGCCAGCTTTCAAAGAGCTGCAAAGTATTATGTAGGCTGCTGGGGGAGAAAATCCATTAATTTTCACAGCATTGGACTCTGCATTCTATAATACCAACCTGTCAGGTAAGATGTTTCCATGGGTGCAATAATAGCATGACCACTATTCGGATAACCAACTCTTTTCTGATGGGATTTGAGGCCTGCTGCATGGGAAAAAATTCATACTTAGTACTGTAAATAGATATCGCCTGCTAGATATTTACAGCCTAAAGACTGCTCCCCTATGGAGATAGATCCTACCGAGATTGGCTAAACCTGTCTCCTTGATCCAGTTGGATAACATAAACTCTGCCTCCTTGTTTCTCTATATAAAATAACCCTACCTCCTTCTCCCTTGTTTAATATGTATGTAATAATTCTGCCTCCTTCTTCAGCTGTGTGCAATAACTCCACCTTCCTATTCAACTCTATATAATAAACACAATGAATTTCTGAGGTGCTTCTCTTTAGAGAGCACAGACCACCGATTGATAGCCTTCTGTCCATATGTCTGTTTGAATTTTCTTCATTTCCTCTCAGCCTAGTCCAGGTCTGTCTTCTGGAGCTGCTTGCATAGTATCAAGCCAGTAAATATTAGCAGCATTGGTGGTAGAAGGGCTCATAGGGCTCCACCCCTTGACAATTGGTGGCTGCTAATGGAGGGAGAGCCATTTTTTTCTTTAGGAGTATGGCTTCTGGTAGATTGCCCATGTTCCTGTAGAAAAAAACTCACAGGATTTAGTGGGTCTTTAAATTTTAAGACTAAAAAAGAATAAACAGATCCTCAGGAACCTGTGGAACATCATCACTGGGCCAGTATCTGCATTGGAGGAGAGGTTAATGGAGGACAGAAAAGAGAAGGAAGAGAATTTTAATAATGAGGGACTGGGAAATTGGTTCAGATGGCAAGGCAGGCATGATTATAATCCTGACAATGAGGAAGTGGAGACAAGCAGAACCCTGGGGCTCACTGGCCAGTCAGCCTAGTCTACTTGGCAAGCTACAGACAAGTAAGAGACCCACAAAAAGAAATGGACAGTGCCTGATGACCAACTCCCTAAGTCTGAATACAGAAGGGGTAGGGGAAAGGAGAACAAAAAAAAAAAAAAAGGGAGGGGAAGGAGGCCACCAGGCCTGGTGCAAATCTGTAATCCCAGCCCCTGGGAAGCAAAAGAAGGTAGAGCAACAATATCTTCAGCTATATTACATAACAAGTTTGAAACCAGCCTAAGCTACATGAGACCCTGTCTTAAAAATCAAACTCAAAAAAAGAAGCAGTAACTGAAAACTTCCCAAATTTTATAAAAGATAGGATTACAAAGCTCCAAACACAACCTAATTTTATAACTTAAGAAACTATAAAAAAGAACAGGGCAGTTCCAAAGTTAAGAAAATAAAGAAAATCACGTAGAAGATTAAAATAGAGATAAATGAAATAAGAAGCAGAATAGTAAAGCTGTGTTAATAACAAACAAAGGCTTTATTAAGGGCAACATGATTTCTAAATCTCTATGTAGATAAAGAAAAGACGGCAGTTACTAAAATCAGAAATGAAAATGGATATATTACTACTGGTTGTAAAACATGAAAAACAATTATAAGAATGAGGTATGAACAACTCAATAATAGCAAATTTGATGCTTTAGATGAAATGTACAAATTTCTAGAAACACAAAAACTACTGAAACTAAATCACAAAGAAATGTATAATCTAAATGGACCTGTAAGCAACAGGAGATTAAATCAGGAATCAAATTTGTCTCCCGACACACCCCACCCATAAAAAGGAAATCAAAACCTGATGGCTTTATGGGAAAACTGTACCAAGTATCTAAAAAATGAATACTATACATATCCAAACATTTTCAAAGACCTTAAGAAAAAAACAGTACTTCCTAATTTGTTCTATGAGGCCTGCATTACCTGATCTTAAATACAAATAGACAAGTAGAAGGGGAAAAAAACTACAAACCATTATAATCTCATCAATGAATCCTCAATAAAATACTGGCACTGTGACTTCAGTAACATACCAAAAGGACAGTACACCATGGCCATGTGGGATTTATTCCTGGAAGGATGGCTCAACATATGAAAATTAACCAATGTAATATACCACATTGACTCAATGAAAGGGAAAAAAAAACATAACATTATCCCAATTGATGCAGAAAATAACACCTGATGAAACTCAGCAACTGGAGCTAGGGGTGTAGCATGTAAAGGCACTGGGTTC
Source organism: Meriones unguiculatus (assembly GCF_030254825.1). NCBI lineage: Eukaryota > Metazoa > Chordata > Mammalia > Rodentia > Muridae > Meriones > Meriones unguiculatus. Next base: position 75,595,663 of record NC_083369.1, on the reverse strand, counting down.
AACACTTGGCAGGCATCACCACTCAAATACACGCCTTTTCATAACCAAAACATTCAAGTTTGGGCATGGTGGCACAGGCCTAACATCTTAGCTACTCAGAAGACTGAGGTAGGAAGACTGAACGTTAGTGGTGAGGCTGGATTACATGGCAAATTTCAGGCCAGCCTGGGCAATTTAACAAGATGCTGTCTCAAAAACAAAAACAAACAAACAAAAACAACAAACCAAATTGTTTTTGTTTTGTTTTGTTTGTTTTTCAAGATAGGGTTTCTCTGGGTAGCCTTGGCTGCCCTGGACTCACTTTACAGACCAGGTTGGCCTCAAACTCACAGTGATCCTCCTGCCTCTGACACCCAAGTACAAAGATTACAGGCATGCACCACCACACCCAGCTGCTATATCAAAATTTTAATTTTTTTAATTAAATATGTTGGAAATATGGTGATAGAAGGCTTACCTTGAATATGAGAGGACCTTCGTACCATCCCCAGCTTTGAAAGAAGATTTTGCTGAGAGAGGACGATTCTTATTAAAGGGGAGGAGGGAATTGCATTTAATGACCTAACCTACTGAACATCACAGCTGAAGCATGTTCAAAGAACCCACATTAGCATACAGTTGGGTACAGCTTAACACAAAGCCTGTTTTCCTGAGTCCCTGGGTTCAACCCCAAACATAACAAAGGGCATATGCTCTCTAAATCACAAAATGTAATGTCCTGGTTTTAAGGGACTATGAATACATGTGAATTTTGTAACACACACTGTAAAGCATATACATAGATAAGTGATGACTATACTTAATAATCTCAGGGGGCTTTGGGTGACTTATTTCACTACAGTGCAGTCAGGCCAATGGGGGCTATGTGATAAGACCTTGTCTCAAAAAATATAGGTAAAGTGCTACCTTCCGTTAGCATCAACTTGCAACCATTTACTGGGAGATGCTCACTGAGTTTGGACAAGAGAATGTAGAAGAAGACAAGACACAAACAGGTCTTCTAGCTAAACCCTCAGTGTATTTGTAGATCATCCGTGCTGACATTCTGTTAATACCACCAGTAATCGTTTTACTATAAGGTGCTTTTCTTAGCTGATTGCTTTTACTTTTCGTTGTTCAATCTCAGGAGTTGGCAGAGGCATGCAGATTTCGGGAAGAGTGAAGGAAATCATAAGAGTCATACATGAGTCATCTGTATTTTTTTTCTTCACATGTAGTCATCAACTCCCGCCCTTTATTTTTTTACTACATCTTTCATAATCATCCCTACAAGTGGAAAGACACCAGTAAGCCATATTCCTATAGGAGATATGTATGTACTGTGCATCTTTCTAATAAAGATCTGTATCTGCTGTCCTACATTTTACTGAGTTTCACACTCCAATAGCTCCCTTTAACTAGAAAAGTCTCTTCGCTTGCTTTTCTTCAGACTGTGCCCTTTTCAGGATGTTTAAGAGCAAATAAAGCTCTCTTGCACAGATTGATTTTACCAGTATCCCTCTGGCCAAGCCAAGCTCTTGACTGGCCACTTCCTCCTCTCTTTTCCTGTTTAACCCCCACCACACACACACACACACACACACACACACACACACACACACTAGAAATCACTTTCTCCATTTAAATTCTATCCTTTCTGATGCTCTATTTCAAGTTTATTCTGTTCTGTGAAATTGCCATCCTTCCATTTCCTATCTTCTGAATGCCTAGTGTTTGGACTATATCATCTAGCCATTATGAAGCCAGTCTCTAATATATGACTAGACTTCATATACTTTCATGGATCCCAACTGATCTCTCTACTAGTACTCTGGGAGGTACCTAACTAGCTACTCTGCATGCCAAGGACTCCCTCTTACTTCTTTTGAAGGAGGTACTGAGTACAGTAATAGTGGTTAAGGGCATAGCCTCTGGAATCATGATACTAGTGTTGGAAGCCTAAGACCTCAGCTTCAGTGTGCCTCAGCTTCCTTGTATACAAAAGGGACACAATAATAACACCTTACATTAAGGCTACTTGTAAAGGTTAAATGAAATAGAAGTAAAAAACTGAAAATTTGATATGGTGGCACACACCTATAGTCCCAGCACGGAAGAGGCTGAAACAGTAGAATATCAAGGAATTCAAGGCTAGCCTAGACTACAGAGCAAAACTCCAATTATGTATCAAAATATAAGCCAGTCTCTAATATACTACTTTCTCTGACTAATCTGCATATCATCGATCCCAACTAGTCCTATACTGGTACCTTGGGAAGTACCTACTTAGCTCTTCTGCATGCCAGGAGTTCAAGTCTACCTGTTATTAAACCAAGCCCCAATGTGGGCTACTGAGCTAAACAGACTGAACTAAAGATAACACACCTGTCCTACCTTGTTTCTCTCCATAGTACTTCAGGAGTTTTAGACATACTTAACACAAAGACACACACACACACACACACACACATACTTTCTGCCAATAGTATAACTCAATAGTATAACTAGCCTCATGGGACAGAGCCTTGTGAAAACACAACTTTAAATAAAAAAAGTAAAGCACTTAGAAAACTGCTGGACAGAGAGCAGACAAGGAAATGCTAGTTGTTATTAAGCAATGCTATAGTTTAGTTACTGAACTAAACTAGTAACCTAATAATTTTTTAAATACTCAGCAGGATCAAAACTAGAGAAACACTTCAGATGTACAGCACTCTCAACACCCTAGCTCAAAAATTACAATAAAAACATCTGTTTAAAACATATAGAGTTCAATCATTTCTCCCATGGTAGTTCATTTCTCCCATGGGAAAACTGTCACACAATTGAGGGGATAGTGACTAACCTTGAACCTCAAGTCCAGTCAATGTCAGAGCCATAAAAATTTCAACCTCTGCACAACTAGAAACAGCAAATGCTTTTTACACAATAACGCAAAAGCAATATTTCTAGCAGGGAGAAATGTTTCTGTCATCTAAGGTGCCGACAAACTATTGTGACAAAAATAAGTTGGAATTTGGCAGTCTTGTTTAGAGGGCAAGCTGTTGTTTTAGGTGCGTGGGGAAAGGAGCCTGTAGGACGGAGTATGTTGGAATGACACTGAAAGGGGGGACAATAATGAGATAGGTGACCTTAGGTACATTTATGGACTGCAGCTTTCCTATACATATAGAAACCAGGTGTCCTCAACAGAGCTAGAAACACTTTACAGGCAGATTTCTCTATATACTCTAAAGTTCTAAGTCAATCTTCAGAGCCTGGCTCAGCATAAAACAAACAAGGCAAACACTTGAATAATTACCAAAGGCTGGAAATGTGACTCAGCTCTAGAGCACTTACCTAGCTTGCATGAAGCTATAGGTACCCTCTCCAGGAACCCAGGGGAAAAAGGGTAATTATTAACTGACAAATTTAAGAGTCCCTCAGGTCTCATTCAATGCCAATTTTTCAGTAAAGTCTTTCCACTCCATGTCATTGACAACTATAACTCCCTACCCTGTCTTGTTTCTCTCCATACTGTATGTGATATACCATATTTTACTTCACATACAGGAACACACACACCCTCTGCCAATAATGTAACTAGTTTCAGGGCTCAGAAACTTGATCTGACTTTCCTCATTGTGACATCCTCAGCCCCTAGAAACACTGCCTGTCACAGATACTACGTATATTTTGTTGATAGAGCAACAAACTAACTAACATTTTCTAACTAACTAACATTTCAGCTTTCATTTGAAAGCACAGCACACTTGGAAAACATTCGTTAAGCAAATCAAGTTTGTTTGTTTGTTTGTTTGTTTGTTTGGGGGGGAAGAGATGGTGGTGGGATGCAATAAAACCTGTCCAGTCCATGAGGAAATCATTCATCTTTGATTTTCACAGCAACTTGAAAAGTTCATTAGTTAAAAGTTGCTCACAAGCACGAACACAATGGAGCAACTTCCCAAACAATGTACAACTTTCTGTAAATTTAAGATTATCCCAAGATACAGGATTTATCAAAGGTGGGATGCTGGTCAGGCGTTCTCAATGGATTTAACGCCAGAGGAGGCTTTGATGCTTGTGTCCTTTTGCTACTAGGACTAAGATCCATCTTTAGAGACTCCCTTTAGCTTCCATGCCAAAAGCTACACTTCCAAACTGAGCATGTGCGAGGCTCAGGGCAAGAAGCCCTGGCAAATTCCCAGCTCACTGGGAATTCGTCGACCTCCCTGGGTCCCTCATCCCTTCACAGGCAAAGGTACTTGTAAGGATAATTTCGGCAAAATTCGGTTCCCTTCAGTCTCCTTCCTCCAGCCTCCAGCCTCCAGCCTCCCCGGCTCTTCCCTAGTGCTCAAGGGAAGTGAGATGGCCAGTCGCCACCGTCCGACTCCCCCGCCAAGGCGCCTGGGAAATCCCCGGCACCCAGGTCCCTCAAATCCAACAGGATCAGGGAGACCCAGCATGGGAGGCGAAAGCTGGCCGGTGAGCATAGGGCACTTAAGGGTCGACCATCTCAGCGCACTCCACGACGACAGAACCCCACCCCCCTGGGCCCTGCCAGCTGGGTCCATGTCCCTGCCAGCCTCCTCCGTCGTCCCCCTACGCCCCACCCCGCCAGTGGCTGTCCACAGCCCTGGGCCACACTCACCTGTAGTCGTGGTGCCTGCGACCACGGCAGCACACAGTAGCAGCGCCCACAGCCCGCACGGCCGCGCCGGCCGCGCCGGCCGCGCCATGCAGACCCTCACCTCGAAGTGTGGCAGGGCTGGAGCCGCCAAAGTCTCCGCCTCCTCTGTTCTCTCTCCCACTTCCCGGCTGCCGCGCGCAAGAGGCCAGAGTCGGCGCAGACGGGAAGGGCCGCCCCGCCCACGGCCGCAGGTAACCCGAGAGCGTGGGGGCTCCTGAGCGTAAGCGGAGAGCGGGGCGGGGCGCACGGCTCCTGGCTCCCACTAAGCGACACCTGGCCGTCCCTCTTCGCCACCGCCTGTCACAGCTACCTGACAAGGTCCCAAGGCGACTTCTTCTAGAGTTTTGTGGCAAGGCTCCAGCGGCTGGCCTCTCCCCATTCCCTCTTCCTTTGGGATGTGTGGTTGTCCCAGGTGTCAAAGGCTGCACCTTGCTCCACACTAGGCCAGGGTCATGGTAGGGGAAGAAGAACCTTGGCCTGGGAGTCTGGAAACCTGGCTTCCAGCCTAGGTCTCTGAGCCCTTGTTTCCTAAACTCTGACTCCTAGATTAGTAATACCAACCTTATGTATTTCTCTGGGTAGACTTGCAAGTTCAAATAAGGGACATTAGTGGCACTCTGCTTTGTAGAAGGGAACAATTGTATATTTGAAAACTAGTAATACATTGAATTGGATAAAGTGACATTTCCAAAACAATGGATAGTGCCACTAACCTGTACACCTGTATTCTTAAAGCACACAATCAACTACTATAGATTTAGTTTTCAAGATACATACTGTAGAAGAGCATAGTGTTTTACACTTGAGCACAGTGGCCTAGACTGAACAAGTCCTTAACATCTTAATTCTGAGACTGAAGTAGAATGACTGCCACCAATTCCAGGCAAGTCTTGGCTGCAGTGTAAGACCACATCCCGATTGATGAATGCAATGAACAAGAAAGAGAGCAGGAAAAGGAGATGAACGAGAGGTGGGGACTGACAACCTGAGTTTAATACCCAGGACCCACATGGAGGAAAAAGAAAACTGACTCCTGCAAGTAGTCCTCTGACCTGCACGTGGGCAAAATGGCATGGGCACACACACATACACACCTACACAGACCGATGTAATGAAAAACGTAAAGAATATATATTGAGAATATCTGCACATTGAACACATAATATCAGGTGCTAATGAGGATTCCTGAGATTAGGAAAGGAGAGGTAATGATCTTTTTGAGTTTTGTAGTGGTGCTGTGAAAAACTGTCATAAATTGGGTGACTTAAAATCATTGAAGACAATGCAACCAGCCCTGATGAGACCTGATAGGCTAAGGTTACATAGAAGGGGAGGAGCACCTCCACTATCAGTGGAGTAGGGAAGGGGCATGGGGGGGAAGAGGAAGGGATAGTGGGATTGGGAAGAGACAAGGGAGAGGGCCACAGCCAGGATACAAATTGAATAAATTGTAATAAATGATAACAATGAAAAAATAAAAGCTTTGCTCTAGTACATTTCTTGAAATCAGACATCTCACTGAGCTTAACCTAAGTGTGGGCAGAGCTACTTTCCTATTGGAGATTCTACAGCATAAAATGTTGTTGACTTTTCCAGCTGTGAGACACTCCCCACATTCCTTGGTTTGTTGCTGTGCCACTCAACTCTATTATTTCCATGGTCAAAACATATCTCTTACTCTCACTCTGGCTAACCTATCTCCATTTTCTTTCTCTTTCTCTGACTCTGGCTAACCTATCTCCATTTTCTTCTTATAAAGACCACAATAATAATAATAACCCACATAGTTCAAAAGGCTTGGTTTGGGGGCTAGAGAGATGGCACCATTGATAAACTGCTTTTCACAAAACATGAGGCCCTGAGTTCAGCTCCCAGCAGCCACATATAAAGCCAGGCACAGAAGAGTGAACCTATAGTCCCAGCCCTGGAGAAGCAGAGACAGAAACAGCCCTTGGATTTTCATACTTGCTAATCTGTCATTCTAGCTAAATTGGTGGGCTCCAGGTTCAGTGAGGAGACATTCTGTCTCCGAAATTATAATAACAATAATAATTTGGAGAGCAAGTGGAAAAGACCCCTGATAATTGATTTTTGATCACCACACACACACACACACACACACACACACACACACACCAATCTATTGTCTAATCACATCTTCAAAGTCATGTTTTACTATGTATGGCAATATACTCACAAGTGTTAGGCATTAGAGCATGGATGAGGTAATAAAAACCCACTATTTTTGCCACTCCTTTCCTGATAAAGAGCCATGTCTGGGTGGATGGTGACACCCACTGAGATGCATTCTGGTCATGTTAAGTCAATATAGATACCTGAAAGTAGCTATAAAAGGTTATCAACAAAATGGCTAAGTCTCAGCCTCACCTAGAGGCCATCAGAATGTTTGGTCTAGCTAAATAAAGACTCCACTATGGAATGAAGACTCTTGAGTTCAGTAAATATTTGTAAAGTCCAAGAACTGTGGAAGATAATCATTAAAGGCAGACCTTGGCTGGAGGTGTCTAGCTCTGTAGTTAAATGTGTGCTTAGTACATGCAACACCCTGAGTTCTGTCCTCAGCACAAAGCAAAGAAAAATTTTAAAAGGTAGAAAAAGTAGAACTTGCCAACAAAAGGCTGCAAACAGTTTCTGGGGCTGGCACTAGAACATGAACATGGAACTATGGGATGCAAAGAAATATGCCTTTTGATAGAGAATGGACTAGAAAAGTTTCTAGGACGGGGACTGCTTGCAGAGAGTCTTGATAAACTGATTCTTAAACTGTTAGAGGTTCAGTATAAAGCTATGCCTATATGTGTATCATCAAATGAAATAATGGTTGTGGAAACAACACCATCAAAGCCTGTGGAACTGGTAGCAAGTACTGACCTTTTTAAATCCCTCTGCAAAAGGTTGGCACTCTCTAGCCCAAGGTTCCTCTTCCCTCATCACCACAAACATACACACTTGTTGGCATGTGCTATAAACATTATACAATAAGTTTATGATAACGTTTCCAAAATGATTATGCCGTCTGCCTTATAAGGAGTCTCCAGTTGGAAAAAGAGCCCTGTGGGACTGGCAGAGTGCCATCTTGGGCACTGTCTGGTCTAGATTGAATGAATGCTTTAAAACTTTTATAGTTAAAGCAAAGACTTATCATTAACCTCCAGAAATGACTCTGAGTGTTTGAACATTATGAGAAAAAAGACAAAGGGTGGCATACAGGACATGAGGAAATGGGTTTTCTTTCACCCAGGTGATCCACCAGGCTTTACTGTCTGTGAGTGAGTCTAAGAAACCACTTCCCTTTCTTTCTAACTCTAAACATCCAACAACATTTTTCCAATAGTAGGGGCAGAGCCAGAGTGGGATAGGGATGCTGTTTCTTCAAAATCAAAATCTTATTTATAGGTTCTGTGTGCTTTTATTCCAAGGGCATGTTAGATTGAATTAGGCCACTCTTCTAATGTGCAAAAAGAATGAAGAAAAAATGGAAAGTTTTCCAAGAACTGCAGAAAACAAGAAACTCTCAGTTTGGCTTTGAATAATCAAAATAATGACGCGACCAAGTTTCATTTTGACCCTTCCAGCCCATATGGCTTGAGCCTGAGACTACTGTCTACCTCTTTTGTACTTTGGACCTGGGGGTGGCTGGAGTTCTGAGCTGACCTATGAACCTCATCCACCCTGGTGGTGGGGTGAGGCATGCTGTGTGTTTTTTTTTTTTTTATTCTTCCTCCTCTTCCATCTTCTCCTTTTGGTCATGGCCTTACTACAGAGCTCAGACTAGCCTCCAAAATGCTGTTCTCCCATCTCATGCTTTCTAATACTGGATGACAAGTGGGCCTACCTTCAGTTCAGTTAGCTCATTTTATTTTATTTTTTCTGCAAAGGAAAGGCTTTTTTTTTTTTTTTTTTTTTTTTTTTTTTTTTAGATAGAGTTGTACTGTAGCCCAGACTGGCCTGGAGGTCACTCGTCACTATATCAGCTGGCTTCAAACCACCAACACTCCTGCTTCAACCTCCAGAGTTCAGGATGACAGGCAGGAGCTTCCATGCATAGCTTCTCTTAGCTGTTTTCATCTTGATTTTCTCACCAAGGTTTTCTTCTTTTCAGGAGATGGAAAAAGCAGAGAGAAAATAGCTGAGAGGAAAGAATAATGTCCCTCCTTTCTGCACATCAGGTCTCCCTCTAGCGAGTAAGAAAGAGCCTCATAAATTCAAAAAGGACACAGACATCAGGATACATTATGGGCTTAGCTAAACATGCTGATCACTTAGGAAAACATTCCACAATGTATCCTCCACCTTCTATTAAAAAGGATCCAAACAGATACTCACGGCATGGAGTGAAAGGAAAGAGGGGAAGTCACAGGGAATTTCCCTTTGATGACTCTAGAGCATGGTTCCTAACCATGGTCATTCAGCCTCCCAGGCAACATTTTCCTTTGTTGGGATGTATCTGGTGTGTCACAACTGTCAGGGGAGAGAACATTCTTAACATGTAGTATAGAAGGGCCATGGATGCTGCTGATCATCTTCCAAAGCCCAGGACAGGCCCACAGCCAAGATTTAGCCTCTTCAGGATGACACACATTTGTGCCAAAATTGATAAATCCCAGACTAGGATACACTTCCTCGTCTTTTCTATTTGGCTTTCACTCACCCATTATCCTGTGTTTACCTGTATCAAAGGAGACAAATGCTAAAATCACCTGGTCTTGACAGCTTCCTTTCTTACATCACACCGTCTAGCCATGCAGCAGTCACTTACTACATTAGAAAACATTTCTCAGACTTGACCCCACCCAAGCACACCACGATCCTATTTCCTGTCCTTATCAGTTGGCCTTAAAGACCAACACAGAGCTTCTCAATGTGCAAATCTGACCATTTTACTCTTGCACATAAGCTTCCTAAGTGACTCCCTTTTTGTGAAGTGGCACGCAAGCTCTCAGTTTCTTTGCCTAAGCAGGACAGATTGTTTCTCCAGACGTGCATCCAACACTGCTTTTAGAGCACTCAGATTCCTAACCCTGCCAGGTAGCTAGCCACTTTGAGACTGAATGCCTACTGAAGAAACTTGCCCTATTTTTTTTTTTTTTTTTTTTTGCCTCACCATTCCTAGCCAAGTGTTCTCATAGGGTGTTTGTCAACATCTGGGGATGTTTCTGGTTGTCCTAACTGTCAGGTAGATGGGGAGATACTCTTAGCTTGTAGCTGATAAGCACATAATGAGTACCAGGCCAGCCAAGGCTGCATAGCAAAATATTGTTCTAAAATAAGGGGAAAAGGCTTAAAAGAGGTGATGCTTAGGCTCTGGAGAGATGCTCAGTGCTTTAGAGCACTGGCTGCTCTTGCACAGGACCCGAGTTTGGTTCACAGCATCCACATGGTGGCTCAAAATCATATGTAACTCCATTTTCAGAAAATTCAATATCCTCTTGTGACTTCCAGGGAGATCAGACGTGTATATGGTATACATACATACATGTAGACAAAGCATTCATACACATAAAATTAAATAAAATAATCTAAAAACAGAAGGCATCAATGGAATATCCAAAATTGATCACTGGCCTCCACATGCACACAAATGTCCACCCACCCACACAAACACACCCCGTAATACACATATATGCACACAAAAAGAAATTTTTTCAAATGGTATTTTGCTTTAGGCTCCCAATACATACCCTCCTGCTCACTCTTTAAAAAAAAAAAAAGAATAATAGTAACTGGCTCATGTTTCCCAGGTTGTCCTCAAAAGAGCTGTGTAAACCAGACATGGCAGCACAGAACTTTAATCCCAGAACTCCTGAGGCAGAGGCAGGCAATTCCCTTAGTTCAAGGCCAGCTTGTTCTACAGAGTTCTAGGACCACCAGGGCTACACAGAGAAACCTTGTCTTGAAAAATGAAAATAATTTTTTAAAAAGGCTATGTAGACAAGAATGATCTTGAACTCCTAATCCTCTTAATGCCACATCATATACCATTTATTCTGAGTAGGGAGTTTTCCTCCTTTCTCCTTCCCCTTCCTCTCTCCCTCCTCCCTCACTCTATATAGCCCTGGCTATCCTAGAACTTGCTATATAAACAAGGTTGGCCTTGAACTCACAGATATCTGTTTGCCTATTTCCCAAGTGCTGGGATTGAAGGTATGAGCCACCATGCCTGGATTTCCTTTGTGTTCGCTAAGCACTGTGCCAATTAAATTGTAGCCCCCCACCCCCGCAGCCCTGCTGCTTACTTAAAGAAACCAGATCATGTGCTACAACTGGTTTACAGAGGTGCACTCACTGTTGGTATCTAACCAGGCCAACTTCCACCACTTGCCTGACACTTATTCAATGTCTTCTTCTATATTTTTCCATACAAATGTGTTCTCTTTGCTCAGAATCTTTTTCCCTCTGGAAGTTGTCACTTTTTTTTTCAGTAACTATTTCACTCCCAAATGCAAAATTCTTTCTTGCTTCCCTGTGTGTGCTCATAGCACTCAGTAAGTTATGCTGTTATAGAAAAAGTGTCTGTGCGTGAGTGTATGTGTGTGTGAGAGAGAGAGAAAGAGAGAGAAATAATTTCTGCATCAAGATTCAGACCTACCCAATGTGTCTCTAGATAACCTAGAAGCCTGAGGTTGGTACTGTGTACTGGTTGGTTTTGTATGTCAACTTGACACAATCTAGAGACATCAGAGAGGAAAGAGCCTCAATTGAGGAAATGCCTCCATGAGTTCTAGTTGTAAGGTATTTTCTCAATTAGAGATCAATGGGGGAGGATCATTGTGGGTGGTGCCATCTCTGGGATGGTGGTCCTGGGTTCTATAAAGAAGCAGGCTGAGCAAGCCATGGGAAGCAAGCCAGTAAGCACCACCCATCCATGGCCTCTGCATTAGCTTCTGCCTCTAGGATCCAGCCCTGCTTTGAGTTCCTGTCCTCACTTCCTCCAATGATGGTTTATAATCTGGAAATGTAACCCAAATAAACCCTTTTCTCCCCAACTTGCTTTTTGGTCATGGTGTCTCATTGAAGCAATAGAAATCCAAGGCATACTGATTAGAAGGGACAGCCATCATGAGACTTGTCCTGAAGCCATGCATATAGAGTAAGTGGCCTGCTCTTATTTAGATTCTGAGTTTATCTGAGGTGGCTTATGGAAAACATCCCCTGGCACCATCGAAAATAATACACAGATGACTGTAATGAGGTTAGTAGCACATGCCATGCCCTCATTGCTCATGTTTAATTGAATTGAAAGGCCTCACTCCTTCACAAGTGTTTTCTTCTACAGGTTTAATGGAGTTCACTGAAGGGAATGCTGTTTCTGAATGAGGCCTCAGACAAGAACTTTTCCATGAAATCTGAGGCATAGGAGGCATGCCACAGCCGGTACTGCTGGATCTGTGTCCTGAGGCCCAGAAACTCCTAAGCTTCCAAACTGAGGTCATATTTTATTAATAAACCACACATTTTTAGCTGCTGTGAAGGATACTAACCGATAAATGAGAGGCATCAGTTTCTGTGCTCCTAGTCTAAACTTCAGAAAGTTGCAGAAAACAATTAGAGAAAATTTAGAATAATAATAACATGTAATTATTATTGTCAAATAATAATAAATAGTAATAATAAGCAAGTGGGGAAAGTCATTTATCCATGAGTCAAGTTCATAAAAATGTTGGGGCATACAAATGTAGTCAGATTTGCTTTTGGAGACTTCATAGATTAGATAAGAATTGAACTAGACCTTCAAGGAATGCAGCAGAGATGGGGTTTGTGAGGAGAGGAAGAGGTCAGCTTGTGTGATTTGACCTGATAAGCAAGGCTTTCCAAAAAAAAAAAAAAATGCTGATGTAATAAAGTGGTGTTTGGAAGAGCTAGCTTTCTAAGATGAGTTACCAAGACAACTGTTAATTCTTGTCTAGAGGTCTGAAGTTCTGGGTATATTTGAGGTCTTGGCAACCAGGCACAAGGATAGCTTCCAAGCAAGTTGTGTCCTTCCTTCCAGTGACAACCCATGGGATGGAAGACTAATGTCAAAGTCAACACAGTGACCTCCAGTGAACCAAGCAGTGCTATTTTATATAACAGTATGCCCCAGGGCCAGGAATTCTTCACCCTACAAGAAAGCAAAACATTCCCAGCTCCCTGGCTTCCATTTCTCAGGCTGTGAGCCCTTATTTCTGCAGTTGGCCCTGTTCTGCTTTCCAACCCCTCAGTCACTGAAAGAGAAAGGACCACCGAGTGCTTGCATAAAAGGACCTCATTTAGCTTCTAGCACAAATTTAGTAGCTCAGCCAGGACCTCTAGTAGCCTTCTCAGTGTCCCCTCTCCACTATCCATCTAAAACCCTCTCTAGGTACTGCCCCTTTCCTGGCCCAAATCTTACAACTGTCAATAAAACTCTTTCTGTGTCTCTTTTTCTCTCTGTCTCTCCTCCTCGGTTTTGTGAGACAGGCTTTCTCTATCCTGGACTCACTTTGTAGACCAGGCTCACCTCAAATTCATAGAGAGCTGCCTGCCTCTGACTCGCTGAGTGCTGGGATTACAAGCGTGTGCCACCGTGACTGGCTACTTTTTTTTTTCTCTCTCTTTTGTCAGTGAAATTTTCTTTTATTTAGAGCCTGGGAATAGCATTGAACTCCAGGCAATCCTCCTGCCTCAGCTTCCAAAGTGGTGGGAGGTTCCAGTCCTGAACTACCCTACCTGGATCAAGGAGAGTTTTAACAGCCAAGTTAGTGTAGATCGTGTATCCTCATTTTTCCCTTTAGCATTGCATTGTTATCCCATGTTCAGGGTTTTGTGTTTAGATATTCAAAAACAGCATTTTCACATTTGAATCCAGCCCCTGCACCTTGAAAGTTGTCCATTGTTTGCTTCTAAAGGAAAGGATAATAATATTTACATTTAACCAAATAAAAGTCCAGTTTCAGACCTCAGTACACAAAGGTTCTCTGAGTAGGAGGCTTTTTGCATGCCAGTAGGTCTTCCCCAGGAGTTAGGAATCTGATCCTGCATCCTAACTGCATCCCCAGGGGCCACTTTGCATATCTGCCTTTTGGGTAGATTCCTATGCAAACATTGAATTGGGGCTTCATCTTTCACTTGGAAAACATCAGGCTTGGAGTGAGAGAGAGAAAAAAACTCTCCCAGTGTAGCTCCCCATCACCCCACCTTTCACACCTCCCCAGTGCATTGCCTATTTGTATCGCAGGTACTAGAATAAATTAGCTTCCTCAACAGGCTTGGCCAAAAGAGACCTTGCCAGTTTTCCCTAAGAAACCAGTCCCAATTATTCTCCAGTCCTTGTGAATTTGATGAAATTTACTTCATGGCACAGTGTGTAGTTTATTCCTATAAATGGTCTGCAAATGACTGAGAAAAATGTCTAGTCCCACTCACTGGGCCAAGAGTTCTGCATGTATTCGTTAAATCAAGTTCCTGGATTGTACAGGCTAAAACAATGTACCTGCTGATTTGAGTGTGTGTGTGTGTGTGTGTGTGTGTGTGTGTAGTTTTCTTTCTGAGACAGGGAATAGCTCTGGCTGTCCTGAAACTCACTATGTAGACTAAGCTGGCTTCAAACTCACAGTGACCCTTCTGTCTCTTGTTTTTGTTTTCTTATGACAGAGTCTTGATGTGTGTACCTCAAGGTGAGCTCAAAATGTCCACGTAGCCCTGACTGACCTTAAACTTGAAGTCGCCCTCACTCAGCCTCCCTTCAGTGCTGGTATTAAAGACTTCTGCCACTGCATCTGGTTACTTGTTTTTTTGTTTTGTTTTGTTTTTTTTTTTTTTTTTTGTGTGTGTGTGTGTGGTTTTTTGTTTGTTTGTTTTGTTTTGTTGTCTCTGTTGGACTTAGTATGAGGAGGCAAGTGTTAAAATATCCTACTATGATACTACAGTTACAGTTTGTTCTCTTTTAAATGAGCATTTTGAAGTGATTTCATCAGATACATGCAAATCCTACCTTAGAATTCTTAGATTTTTCTATTGCTTTTAGTGAACCAGACCTTCATCATCTAGTAAAATATTGCTGTCGCTCTTTGCCTTAAAGTCAGTTCCGACTAATCTGAGTACACCTTTATGAGCTTTCTTTTGCTAGTATGTGCTTGGTATATTTGTACATCTTTACTTTCTTTTCTGTACTATTACATTCTAGGTTGGCTCTAAGAAACAGCATGAAGTGCAAATTTTCTTTCATTTTCAATATAAAATATTACCATTTAACTATAGAATTTTCTTTGTTTACAATTATCCTAATTTTTTATTTCCATCATCTGATATTATGCTATTTGGCTCATTTTTTTAAACTTATTTTCATCCTTTCCTCTCTTGATTTCTTTTAAATGATGTGAGGAACTTTATTAATTTTTACTACAAAATGTCTTTAATCTCTTTAAAATAGGCAAACTTGTACTACCTTCCAAAACGTTTATTGTATTAAATGAAGTTAAACTCAAATAAATGTTTATCTAGTACCGAGTACTAAAATGGGAACTATTATTAGAATTTCTAGCACTCTTTCATATTTCACTTTATAGTTCCCTCAATGCTTATGGTTCCGCATCTGTTGTTCTCCTTTCTACTGGCATTGTCTTATTTGTTCTAGGTCCTTTTTCTTTCATTTCTCCTTTGCTGCCGCTTAGTTTCCTGTTTCTTCTTACCCTTCTATCCCCAGACCAGCTATGTATTCAAACTGAGGAAAAGGGTTCCTGTAGAAGCATAGGAGTGGCAGGCCCTAATCCACTGATTTTCATGCCACAGGGTAGCAAAGATACTGGCCAGTACAAATCCAACTGTGGAGGATACTCTGGGTTGGCCAGTGTAAAGCTGACTTATCAGGGACATCAGTTTATCAGTTTCTGTGAAGAGCTATAAAGGCAGTAGAGCTTGTCCACAAGGATGCAGTTCAATTCCCTAGTATGTTTCTTACTTAATGAAGGACAGTTCCATTCTTACTCTCCATTCCCAAGGAGTCCTGTTGTGAGAGAATGGGTGTCACCCCACTACCCTTTTGTTTATGTTCATATCTGAGCTTGGAAAGAGGAACCATTTGTACTCAAACACATTGTGGTCAGAGAAATATTTCCTCATCATTGTTGTAAGAATGTAACTTAGCAAGCTGCATAAATATGAGTGTGCATATGTGTGTGTGAGTGCCTGTGGATATATGTGTGTGTGTGTATTCATGTCAATCAGAGGAAGCAGTGTGTTTTCTTTGCCAAAAAGCAAAAAGTTCCTAATGAAAAAAAAAATGGTCTTTTGACATTTGATTGTTGTAGAGATTACTTACTCTAGTTGCTTCAGGTCTTGGCTTTTTCTGTGTCCCTATTGCATGACATTCTTCTAAGACCTACTGTGCCACCACAAGAACACTGGCACTGTGGTGGAGTTTTGGGTGCTTTTCTGTTCTCTGGTGGTTTCCACAATCACACTGAAATAAATAGAGGCACTGAACTTCCATATTTCCATTGGGTCTCATTCAGATTGGACAATCTACCAGTCTGATAGCAATTGTTTTATGCTTCAGGATAAATTTTAAATAGATGCTATTGGTATTTCTGGAACTTTCTTAATAATGTAAGCGCAATGGTGTAGACAAATGAACTATGTGGCTGAATGTCAGCATAGTTGACAGCACAATGCCTCTCTAGGTTTAGAAGTTCTAGAAACCAAACTGCATCTAAACTCTCCTATCTATCTTCAACAAATCACCTACGTGTATGTCAATTCCAGGAAAAATTCATAGAAAAAATACAAGGATGGAACATAAGCTATACATATCCTGGAAGTGGTACAGCAAAAAACCAAACACGTCTGGAAAGAGAGAGAGTTTTGAGGAAATAAATGAAGAAAAGAAAAAGACAGAAACAAAAAGGGGAGATGAGACATGAGAATGTGGGTCTTTTGGTTTCAATATCTAGATAATTATTTAATTTGAAATGACTCAGTTTTACCTATTCAAGTATCCTCTAAAAGTGGCTATTTAACTGTTCTCATCCAGGACTCTTTAAATGCCTAAAAAATGTTGAGAGCTGGGGAGATGGTTCAGTAGGGATAAGCACTTGCTGTGTAAGCATAAAGAACTAAGTTCAAATCCCTAGCACCCCCACAAAAAGCTAGCTAGGTCTGCTTGTTCCAGTCACCCCAGTGTCGGCAGGAGGAAAGAGGCAGTTTAGGGAAGCTCACATGTTAGCCAACCTAGTTTCTGTTTCAGTGAGAGACCTTATCTCAAAGAAATAGGGAGGCAAACGGTAGAGAAGGGCAATGACGTCCTTCTTTGGATTCTGCATGTGCAATACACAGACGTATATATCCACATACTATCATGCATGCGACATGCCACCACACACACAGACACACAATGTTGAGTGCCTGAATACTGCCTTCTCTTTTACCCTCTCATAGGACTTCATCCTCTGGTCACTCCTTAAAAACTTGCCAGGGAGTTGACTTCTGGTTAACCTAACCTGAGACAAGTATTTGGCAGTGTCTGCCATAGTAATGTTTAAATTTTTAAAGCAATGCATTTTTTTTTAAGGCATAAGTACACTTGACTTTAAACAAGCCAAATTTAGAAACTCATAGATATGTGGAGATAATTTGTTTCATAAACCATCTTTTGTTCTTATTTTGAGTCGTTCATTCTTATAAGGCACTTATAGATTTTTCTTTTTAAATTATTTTTATTTATTCATTACAATTTATTCACTTTGTATTCCTGTTATAGCCACCTCCCTCGTCTCCTCCAAGTTCCACCTCCCCTCCCTCTTCTCCCCATGCTCTTTCCTTAGTCCCCTGATAGGGGAGGATCTGCTCCCCTTCTATCTGACCCTAGTCTATCAGGTCTCATCAAGGCTGGCTGCATTGTCCTCCTCTGTGTCCTGGCAAGGCTGCAACCCCACCCCCCCCAGCAGGAGGTGATCAAAGAGCCAACCACTCAGTTCAAGTCAGAGACAGTCCCTGCACCCCTTGCTACTTACATTTAATCCCTGTATTTGGGAAGCATAGACAGACAGGAGAATGTCTGAGTCTGAGGCCAGCCTGGTCTACATAGAGTATCCTAGGACAGACCTTTTCTCAAAAAATTAAAAAGAAAAAATATGGATCTTTGTTTTGCTTTTCTTCTCCTCCTGTTCCTCCTTCACTCTTCTTTCTTCTCCTCCTTCCTTAGTTTTGAGACAGTCTCATATAGCCTGGGTTGACATCATACTCACTATCTAGTTGAAGATGACCTTGGTTTCCTCATCTTGTCTCCACCTCCCAAATGCTAGGATTACAGGTATGTACCACCATGCCAGGCTAAATGGACTTTCATTTAAAAAATTAATTGTACAACATAAAGGGTTTATTATCACACACACATGCCTGAACACACACACACACACACACACACACACACACACACACACACACACAGAGGAAAGAAGGAGCAGGGTAGTGCGACTTGCATCCAAACCTGATCTGAATTTGATCCTTAGGACCCACCTGGTGGAAGGAAAAAACAAACAAACAAACAAACAAACAAACAAACACAACTGACTCCTACAAGTTGTTCTCTGACCTCCACATGTGCACACTCCTGCGTGCATCCACACACATAAACACACACACACACACACACACACACACACACACACACACCCCAAATAAATAAATAAATAAATAAATAAATAAATAAATAAATAAAATGTATGGAGTTTTCAAGACAGGGCTTCTCTGTGTAGTCTTGGCAGTCCTGGACTCATTTTGTAGACCAGACTGGCCTCAAAGTCAAAGAGATCCACTTGCCTCTGCTTACCTGAGTCTTGGGATTAAAGGCTTGTGCCACCACACCTGGCAAAATGTTTATGTGTGTGTGTGTGTGTGTGTGTGTGTGTGTGTGTGTGCATGTGAGCGCTGTGAGCGCGTGTTTTTTGTTTTTGTTTTTTTTTTTTTAATTCAGGCTTTTCTGAAGTATTCTTGGTTCCAATGCCTTAGCGCCTCTCTTCATATGTGTATTGAATTGGTTAGTATTAGGTTAATCTGAGAGGAGCAATGCTCCAAAATAAAAGTGCAGTAAACAAGATGAAAACCTATCTTTCCATAACAGTCCAGAAAAAATCAACATGAGGCTGGGATAAAGTATTTGAATCCCCAGTGTTCCCAGGCACTCAGATTTCTTCATCCATCTTATTATTATTTGTTTGTAGCTTCTATTTATCAGGTAGCTTCATTGTCTAAGATAGCTGCTGTAGCTCTATATTTCACCTTCATGGTCCAGCTAGCTGTTCTCCAACTCATGGTAATTCTACTGTTTTGGCCTCCTGAATGTTGAGATTATAAGAGAGAGCCACCATGCCCACCTGGCAGCTGTTTCTTAAGGATGGGCCCAAGTAGCTTTCCTATGGTATATCCCTTTGGTTGGAAATCAGTCATGATAGTTGTTACTCTGGGTGGTCTTGGGTCCAGTCAAAAATGAGGTAATCCTTTACTGTGGCAGACAAGAGAATAGCCATTGAAAGATAACCAAGTAGCTCAGTATCCAAGTGGGTACCCTAGTTATGGGAACAAGGACTATTTCTGACATGAACTCAATGGCAGGCTCTTTGACCTCCCCACCCCCCAAGGGAAGAGCATCCTTGCTAGGCCACAGAGAAGGACTTTGCAGCCAGTCCTGAAGATACCTGATAAAACAGGGTCAGATGAAAGGGGAGGAGGTCCTCCCCTATCAGTGGACTTGGAAAGGGGCAGGGAGGAGATGAGGGAGGGAGGTTGGGATTGGGAGGGAATGAGGGAGCAGGATACAGCTGGGATACAAAGTTAATAAACTGTAACTGATATTAAAAAAATTAAAAAATTAAAAAAGAAAGATAGCCAAGTTTTGCATTAAATATGAAACTTCCATCACTGAACCATAAGTCACTTAGATATTATTCTAAAGTCTCAAAAATTTCCTTTTAATTTCTGACTCACTGTAGCCTCCTGTACCTTTTGTGCATTTGCTTCTTATACAAATATGTATTGAGCATCTACTTGTGCTAGAAATTGTTTTAGGAAGAGAAGATCCAGCAAGTGGACAAGAGAAATCTCTTTCCCTCTTACTTTATATTAATTTGAGGGAGACAGATCAGACACCCCCAAATCCAATGCTATGATGTCAGAGGGTGTGGACTGCTATGGAGAAAGATGGAATGAATTAAAAGGATGAGGAATCCTTGGAAGGTATCTTTGCCAAAATCATATGTGAGCTGGGTGTGTTGGTACATTCCTGTAATCCTAGCATGCAGGAGGTAAAAGGCAGGAGGATAAAGAGTTCAAGATTAGCCCCCTGG
This sequence comes from Meriones unguiculatus, assembly GCF_030254825.1. Lineage (NCBI taxonomy): Eukaryota > Metazoa > Chordata > Mammalia > Rodentia > Muridae > Meriones > Meriones unguiculatus. Next base: position 75,575,692 of record NC_083369.1, on the reverse strand, counting down.
GCTATCTAGCAAGTTTGAAATCCGTCTGGGTTAGAGGAGACCCTCTCTCAAAACTAAGTAAAAAAAAAAAAATTCAATCAACCAAACAAAAGTGAAGGTAAACCTAAAATGAGGAAGAAAGCTGTGATATTATTTGGGTTAAAGCATGGCAGACAGAGAGGTAAGAGTGAATGCAGATACCCTGAGGTTTGGGTATACACAGTGCATGCAACACACACCAAGAAGGCCTGGGTTACTGGAGAACAGTGGGGAGCAAGAACAGGCTTAGCAACTGTTCTCTAGAAGCAAAATGGTACCAGACAAGCCAGTATTTCACAGACATTTGTCTTTATTTGGAAAAGAACTCACTGGGGCCTTTAGATGGAAGTCTGAAATGGTTGACTGTGTGTGTGTGTGTGTGTGTGTGTGTGTGTGTGTGTGTGATTTTCTAGGGATGTAACCTAACATATGCTAAGCAATTGCTCTACCACTGAGCATCTCATGTTTTAAAGGATTATTTTGGGCACTGGAGAGTAACTCAGTCAGTAAATGGCTTTTCTGTGCAAGTGTGAGAACCTGAGTTCAATGCTCAGCTTCTTATAAATATCAGCCATGAAAATGCACACTTGTAAGCCCAGCATTGGGGATGTCGAGACAGGATCATTTGCCAGCCAGTTTAATCAATGAGCTTCGGGTCTCAGTGAAACTGTGCAATAAAGAGAAAAAAATGTGAGGGGCTAGAGAAAGGGCTTAAGTGGGTCTAACATGGTAGCTCACAACTCACTGTAACTCCAGTTCCAGGGGCTTCATACATTCCTCTGGTTTCCCTGGGTATGCAGGCCCAACACTCATTTATATAAAGTAAAATAAGGAGAAAAAAATATAGTGGACAGCTCCTGAGGAACAAGATCTGAAGTTTGCCTGTGGCCTCCACATGCATGTGCATGCATATTTGCATATGAAAAATACACATATACATGTACAAAACATAAAATAAAATGAATATATTATTTGACTACTGATTTGAGTCAAGGTGATGAAAGCTGTTAATAGGGAGGGGAGCTCAAGGCCATTGTGGTTTGGCAGGCATGGGATCAGAAATGTTTCAACTAAGATAGTTGTATGAAAAAAGGCAGGTTAGATGTAAAGATTTTATAGGTGGTGCCGCAAACATTTTACTGAACAATCAAAAGGTGGGAAGTAGAGGGAGATATTACAGACAAGACCTCGACATTTCTGCTCTAAGGACATATTTGAATGTTGATGCTACTTAACTGAGACTAGGAACATGAAATTTGCAGGCAAATGGTGGGATCTAGAAAAGGTCATTCTGAGTGAAATATCCCAGAAGGAGAAAGACAAACATGGGATATACTCACTTATATAGACCTATAAGATATGATAAACATAATGAAATCTATACACCTAAAAAAGATAATCAATTGAGCGGACATGGGGTAAGATGATCAATCCTCGTTTGGAAAGACAAATGGGATGTGCATTGAACGTATGACAGGAGTCTACTGAGCGCATCTGAAAGACTCTAACTAGCAGTGTTTTCAAAGCAAAGACTCATGACCAAACCTTTGGCAGAGTATAGGAAATCATAAGAAAGATTGGGAGTTAGTCTGATGGGGAAAGGATAGGAGCTCCACAAGGACCAAATATATCTGGGCACAGGGTCTTTTCTGAGACTGACATTCAACCAAGGACCATGTATGGATATAACCTAGAACCTCTGCTCAGATGTAGCCTGTGGTAGCTCAGTAACCAATTGGTTTCCCAAAGTGAGGGGAACAAGGACTATTTCTAACAGAAACTCAATGACTGGCTCTTTGGCCTCCCCACCCCCCAAGGGAGGAGCAGTCCTGTTAGGCCACAGAGGAGGGCTTTGCAGCCAGTCCTGAAGGTACCTGATAAAACAGGATCAGATGAATGGGGAGGAGGTCCCCCCCTATCAGTGGACTTGGAAAGGGGCAGGGTGGAGATGAGGGAGGGAGGGAGGGGTTGGGAGGGAATGAGGGATCGGGACACGGCTGGGATACAGAGTTAATAAAATGTAACTGATAAGAAAAAATAAAATTAAAAAAAATATATAAATCAAAAAAAAAAAAAGAAAAAAAAGAAAAGAATCTGCTTGGGAGACAGAAACTGAAATTTACATTGAGCTTGGCAGCACAGGCCTGTAATCCTAGCTGTTTGGAAGGCAGAGATGGAAGGATCAAAAAATGAAGACTGCGTGCGTGGCCTAGAGAGTGACTTTAAGGCAACCTTGAGCAACTTAGTAAAACCTGTCTTAATAAAACACTGGCAAAAAAGGCTCAGGGGATGTCGACTTCCTGAGTATGTACACAATGTGACGAACTCTCTCATACTCCTGCTGTGAGCTCCTTTGATATCTTCCCACTGTACCTTAACATTGAGAATCAATGCAAACTCTTCCTTCATTAAAATGTCAAGTCATCAAGGATGATATAGCCTACTGCACCTTCCCAAGCCGAGGCTGGGGCTGCATTGCCAGATTTTTTTCTAGCAAATCAATCACAAAGTAGCTCTTTGATCACGCCCTCATATGGGGGAGCAATCTTGCCAGGCCACAGTGGAGGACAATGCAGCCTGTCCTGATGAGAGCTGATAAGCTAGGGTCAGATGGAATGGGAGGAGGATATCTCCTATCAGTGGACTTGGAGAGGGGCATGGAAGGAGATGAGGGAGGGAGGGTGGCATTGGGAGGGGAAGAGGGAGGGGACTACAGCTGGGGTACAAGTGAATAAACAGTAATTAATATAAAAATAAAAACTTAATTAAAAAAACAAAATTAAAATGAACAGCTGGGATGGACATGTACTGCGTTTGTAAATGATCTTTTCTTTCAGTCTTCATATTTGCTTAACTTGTCCATGTCATAAAGCACAGTGGACAAAGACATGAACTAAAATAGTGTAAATGGGTGAAGAGGGAGATATATTTAACAACCACTTAGGTAGGAAGTGAGGTACATAGGGTTTTCATGATTCAATGTAAAGAAGGAAAGTGGATGAGGAGGTAGTTCATATGCTGAAACTGGCCCATCTCTATTTGAGAGAGTAGCCCAGCCTGGCCTCAAACATGATAGGTAGCCAAGCATGACCTTCAATTCTTCATCATCTTGTTTCTATATCCCAAGTACTGAGATTATAGGAATATGTCATAAGGCCCATCCCACATTGCCTTTAATTGGAGCACAGCCCCATCCATTTGTTACATATTGTTGAGGGTAGCTGTAATCCTGCCACAGCAGATATGAATAGTTGTGAGAGAGGCTGACGGACTACAGAGCCTCACCGACAATCTGCTGTCCATTTCAATGGGTCCTGAATTTGTTGACTAATGTTTGGTTGAAAATAACAAAAACTAATTGCAGCCATGCATGGTTTCTCACATCTGTCAGGGTCCCAATGCTCAAGAAGCTGAGGCAGGAGGACTGTTATGAGTTTGAGGCCAGCCTAGGCCATAAAGATCATGGCTAGTGTGGGTTACAAGGTAGGACCTTATTTTTAAAAAGATTGCACCTGTACTGAGAATGTGCAATTTTTTCCTAAATATAAAACAGCTATTTATATAGCCCTTCATTGTAAGTAACTTAGAGATGATTTACAATATATATGGAGCTGAAGACATTGCTCAGTGGTTAAGGACACCTGTTGTTCTTGTAGAACAACACTCACATGGTAGCTATCACACACAGCTCCAGCTCTAGGGGATCTGACACCTTTTTCTAAAGTCTGTGGGTACTAGGTGTGTGTGTAGTACATAGACATATGTATAGACAAATCATGAAGAAAAGAATATGAGCGCATATGTAGGCTAAATGCAAATACCACCTAATTTTTGTATAGGGACATTGAGCTTCCCCAGATATCTGTAGGAGGTTCTGGATCCCATTTTGTATGGAAACCAAGGGACCACTATACTTCTATATTTGACCTTTTATTGGATTTATTTGCTACTAAAAATACAATATCGGACACAGTCTACCTACCTATGAAGAAGAACTTTACTTGGTGCACAATTCTGAAAATTCAGTCTAGACAGTGCTAAGCAGGCTCTGTAGTATAGAGTTAGCCCCTGGCTGGTTACCTCACTGCATAGATAGCAATGGTGGAAAACCATTTGAGAAAGAGCAGACTTACCTTGAGTTAGGAATCTATGAATACATGAATGTCTACTTGCTCATTTTATAACCTCTGTCTCCTGAACACTACCAAGGGATCATCAGAGAACTATTTAATGCTCCAGTGAGCTCCCTCTAGGCTCCATCTCTTACAGGCCCACACTACCTCATAATACCATCAACCCTGGTGACTAAGTTCCCAACACATACATTTATACAGGAACACAAACTATGTTCAAACCATAACAGACCCTTTAGGAGGAAAGAACATGGACTACTATTATAATCACTTTTAGGTTTATGGCCTGCAGAGCTGGATGGGAAACAGTGTGACCACTAAGATGGAGAATACAGGAGTAAGAGTATATATAAAAAATAAAAAAGAGTTAAGTGGAGATGGAGATAGGGAGATAGAGTAGATCAGGGGGTAGGGGTGGGTGAACCAAACTAAGAGTGTGTGAAGCCTTATGGAAATCCAGTAGTTATTGGTCAGGGAAGCTCCAGCCAGAGTCTCCCAAACAATACAAGCTATTGCCATTGCCATTGGTTATATACTTCCCCCCAAATCTAATCAATATACTATCAATAATTATTCTTAAAATTATTTTTTATTAATGACTAATGTTATTAATATTTAATAAATTCCATTTATTGCAAACGGTAAATAAACACTGAGCCATCTACCTTAATAAAAGATGGGTACTACTTGTGTCACTTTCCCTCTGTTTCTTGCTTTCTTTCTCTTTGCTTTTTACCACAGCAGGCTCCTTCTAGACTTCCTTACATCTTGATAAAGATAGAGTAGGTCAGAGCCTCACTAGGCATTCTAAGAAAGGCATTATTATTATTATTAATGTTACTCATAAATAGTAATTTTAAAGAGAGCAGTGATCTCACCTAACACTGAATTCTGATGTTAACATCCTGACTGACCTCTCTGGTAAGATACATCTACTGGTGCCATATTGGCATGGCAGTTATGGGGAAAACCAACTGCTTTCTGATTGAATATGAGGCCTGTTCCACAGGAGAGATTCCTGGGAATGTAAACCTAGTCAAAAGCTCTTGATATTGGAGATCAAAGGCCCATAGGAGGAAACTACTTTTGTTTTGATAAATGGTCATTCTGTCAAACTGCTTTCTAATTATTTATGTTTATACCTGCAGATTTATGTTTCTTCTAGTTTTGGTGAGTGGAGCCTCTTTTTGAAATGGATAACAATTAATGCAGACACTGATAGCTGTTCAAAGTGCAAAGTGTGAAGAACTTTTGAGTTCTCAGCTGTGGATTAACTATCTATATTACCCTCAGCCCAAGGCTAAGGAACACTTTGGAAGAGTAGGTAGAAAGAATTTAAGAACTGGCAGATGAGTGGGAGAGCTGTGAAATGCTGATTTCCGGACTGGATATGGCTTTTGTACACCTCAACTCACAGTGACCTGCACATATAAAGACAGTGAAAGTTCCAAGAGAAGTCAGGGGTGGGCAATGTCTCATCCTTGGCAGAGATGGTGTTGAGTCACCTTCCTTTGGAGATATGCTCATGCCTCAGTGGATGGCTCTTCACCCATGCACATATGGGCAGCACAAATTCTACTTGGATGTTAGAAATAACAACAAAAATTGGAGGACATGATTTTATGAAGAATATGGGGAGGGGAGACACTAAGGAGAACTGGAGGGCAGCAATGATGGACATGATCAAAATACATTCTATTAATTTCAAAGAATAAATAAAAATATCATTTTAAAAAGGAAAGAGGGGGAAGTTTGAGAGGGCATGTGATTGGTAAGTGTCCATGGGTCACTTGAAGAGAAAAATATACCTTGGGTATGGGGCTTTGGGGTTCATGAGAGAGGCCCTAGCTGGAGACTGAGGAAATGTATATTGATACTCTTCCCTTTCTCCAAAAATAAATTTATAAACATTCATAGTTTCTTCCCACTAACTTCATGAAGGGTCTAGAATTCCATTTATATTTTAAGTTTTAAAGTTTACTTTAGTAATAAAGTTTTAGTGCTACAGGATGCCATAATGATTAATCTTGGTTGTCAGCCTAACTGGATTTGGGCTCATCTAGGAGACAGCTCTGTGACTGCCTCTGTGGTAATATCCAGAGAGGGTTAACTGAGGATGGAATATTCACCCTAAATGTGGGGTACACCTTTGCATTGGCTGGAGGGTATTAGTTAAATGGCACAAATTGCAGCTACATAGTAAGAATGGAATCTGCTAATCTTCCTGACAGTGGTTATAGATTAATGTATTATGTATTTCAAAATTACTGAAAGAGTGGCTATTAGACAATCTCATCACAAAGAAGTAAGTATGTGGGATGATAAGCATCATTGTTTTTAATTCTACTACAATATATATGTATCAAAACATCACATTGTATCCCAAAGCATATGCAACTTCTGTTAGTTGGAAATGAAATATATATATATATATATATGTATGTATATATACACACATATATATTCAGAAGAATTAAATCAGCCACTGTCCTAGTTAGCTTTAAATGACAGCTTGACACGTACCAATCCCTGAATTATTTGAAAAGATAAAGAATACCAATTGAAAAACTGTATTAATACAACTGACCTGTGGACATGTCTGTGGAGGGATTGTCTTGATTGTTACTTGATGTTGAAAGCCCAGCCCAGTATGGGTACCACCATTCCCTGGGTAGGTGGTCTTGGGCTATATAAAAAACCTAGATAAGCATTGGCCTGTGCCTGACCAAGCAAGCATCGTCCCTCCATGATTTCTGCTTAAAGTTCCTGCTTGAGTTTTTGCGCTTACTCTCAATGATGGAATGTGAGCTTTAAATATAGTCAAATAAACCCGTTCTTCTCCTAAGTTACTTTTGGTCAGTGTTTTCTCACAACAACAGAAAAAAAGTAGAACAGGCATTATAGATTATGACACTATTAGTAATGAATATTTTTGTTTAAGGGTCTGGGAGTATAGTGTCAGGGGTAAAGCACTTACGTATCAGGTATAAGGCATGGGTTCCCTTGTTAGTACCATGAAGATAAACAAAATGGATTCAATAAACTGAACATAGCAGGGCATGGTGGTGCAGGACTTTAATCCCAGAACTCAGGGATCAAAATCAGCTGATTTTGAGGCAAGCCCAGTCTACAAAGCAAATCTAGAATGGCCAGGGCTTACACAGAGAAACCCTGTCTATAAACCCCAAAGAAAGAAGGAAGAAAGGAAGGAAGGAAGGAAAGAAGGAAGGAAGGAAAGGCTGAACATATCTTCAGTTTACTAAGATGTAACAGTTTATTACAGTTCAAAATATGTAGTTTAGCCATGTTGCTGCATGTAATCCCAGAACTCAGGGGTAGACACAGGAGGGTTGCTGCAAATCCAAGACCAGTCTGGGCAACATAGAGAGATTTTCTCTCAAAGAGCTGACCAAATAATAAAGTTGAAAAGTAAGTTATCCTTTTCTATTTAAATGTCAGCTAGAAGCAGGGGGAAAATCATAAGGGTATCTTTTGATTGTTGTCTAGGTTATGCTCAGGCAAACAGAAGGAAAAGGGACCCAAAGCCAGCACTTTTATGTTATTGATCAAACATGGATTCCTTCTGAAAAAAAAAAAAAACAAAAAAAACAAAAAAAAAACCACTTTGTTTTCATGGTATGGAGAGAATGTTTATTTATGTATGCAACACCTATTTCTCTAGATTGAACCCCTCTGACTAGATCATTTCACGGAGCTTTGATAACAGAGACCAAGAAGGGCCATTGTAAGAGCTTGGGTTAGAACTGCAAAGAAGACTGGATACCCTCTGACAACTGCTTCTCAATGTTTGAGAACTTGAGCCTTTCCTCCACCTACCTTCTTTTGTCTTGGAGCTCACTTTTCCCTTTGATTCCTCTCAGAAGAAGCCTGAGTGGAAATTGTTCCATCAGCTTGTCTGTATTCAAACCCCAGCCCTGGGACTTATTAATTTCAAACAAGTTAGCTAGTTTCACTGTCTCTGAGATTCCTCATTCACAACAAAGAATGGAGTAATAAATTATCTTACAAAATTATATTGAACATTGAATTACATAGCTTTATTCAAACTTAGATCAGAGTCAGGTACTATGTGTGTTTCAGTGACATCATTTCTTTCCATAACCTCTTCTTTCTCCTTCCTTACCCATCTGCAGCAACCCTATGTGTATTGCTGCCTTGCCTCAAGTCCTGCCTTATGATTGTGTTTTGCTGAGCTTGTGTTTTGCTTAGCTATTATTCTGTTTGGGCCAACAGAAATGTGGAACCTTTGTGACTCAGGGGTGAGTCCTCACCTGGACAAGTTCATTCTTGACATTAGTCATCTTGGTAAAAGGTCTTCTCTCAAACCAGAAAAGCAACCAACTAACCAACCAACCAAACAAACAAAAAAGCAATCTAAGAAAGAACTATGATAGCAACAACAACAGCAAAATTGAAGATTTGTTATGGGAGTGAAAATATTTCTTGGAATGCCTAACAAAACTCTGACTTACTCCATCTTTATCAAATGGCAAGAAGTCTAGGAACGGCCTGCTGGGTGGAGTGGTTGTTATGGGTGGTAAGAAGCAAAGAGAGGAAAAAAAAAAAAAGCAACACACCAAGGGAAGGTAATGCAAGTTGTACCCATTTTTTTTTTAGTCTAGGTGGCTCAATATTTATTCTTGTTTTGTTTTTTTCTTAGAGCATAATAAAGATGTCTCACCCCGGTAGGCTAGGGGTCAGATGGAAGGGGAGGAGGTCCTCCACTATCAGTTGACTAGGGAAGGGGCATGGGAGGAGATGAGGGAGGGAGGGTGAGAATGGGAGGGGATGAGGGAGGGGGCTACAGCTGAGATACAAAGTGAATAAATTTTAATAAATAAAAAATTATATAAAAAAGTTAAAGGGGGGGCTTAAAAAATAAAGCTGTCTCAGCCTCTGTTCACTATTACTTGAATTACATTTCTTGAAATTTGGCAGTGAGCCTTAGCCTTTAATGGCTGAGTGCTCTCTCTCCAGCCTTGTATGTTTTTAATAATAAAGTTGAACATCTGCTCATGTTTAGTAGCCATTTGTACTGTCCTCCTGCAAATTGCCTATCCCTATTCTTTTCCCTTTATTTTGAGACAGGGACTCATATAGCTGCAAATTCAACTTATGTAGCTGAGAGTGACCTTGCATTTTGGGTCCTACTACCTCTAATTCCCAAGTGCTGACTGAGATTACATGTGTGTACCACTGCAGCTGGCTTTATGTCGTACTAGGGATGAAACTCGGGCCTCCTGACACTGGATGTCTCAGTTAGGGGTTTTATTGCTGTGTAGAGACAGCATGACCATGAAAACTATTGTAAAAGAAAATAGTTAATTGAGGCTGGCTTGCAGTTTCAGGGATTTAGTTCATTATCATCATGGTGGGAAACATGGTAGCACACAGGCAAACATGGTGATGGAGAGGTAGCTGGGAGTTCTACATCTGGATCTGAAGGCAGCAGGAAGTGAACTGACTCCCTTCCTCCAAGACCATACCTACTCCAACAAAGCCATACCTTCTAATAGTGTTACTCCCAATGGACCTATGGGGCCCATTTTATTCAAACTACCACACTGCATTAGCGCCCTATCAACTGAACCACATTCCCAGCCCCCACTTATTTTCCTTACTGTGGATTGAAACCAGGTCCTCACATATGTTAGATAAGCACCCTACTCTGGAACTACACAACCAGCTATATTTTACCCTATTTTCTTACTGAGAAATATCATTTCATGGATTTGTAAGGACTCTTGTTATTACAGTTTGTCTAAAGTTTGGGAATTTTTATGTTAAAATCTGTGATCAATTAAAATAAAACTTGTCTTGGAACAGGGTCTTTCTATGAAGCACAGGCTGGCCCAGAACTTGGCAACCTCTTGCCTTAGCCTTTTGAGGGTATGTACCACCATATCAGCCATCATGTTTTATATTATTTTTCTTTTTAAAATAAACTTTAGCAGGAAACAACCCAGGAACCTGCCACAGAGGGCCTCTGAAAGGCTCTGCCCTGCAGACTATCAAAGCAGATGCTGAGACTTTATGACCAACTGTTGGGCAGAGTGCATGGAATCTTATGTAAGAAGTGGGAAATAGTAGGTTATGGAGAGGATAGGAACCCCACAAGGAGAGCAACAGAACCAGAAGATTTGAACATAAGGATCTTCCCAGAGACCCATACTCCAACCAAGCACCAGGCATGGAGATAACCTAGAACCCCTGCACAGATGTAATCCATGGCAGTTTGGTGTCTAAGTGGGTTACATAGTAATGGGAAGAGGGACTGCCTCTGACACAATCTGATTGGCCTGCTCTTTGATCACTTCCCCCTGAGGGGAAAGCAGTCTTACCAGGCCACAGAAGATGACAATGCAGCCACTCCTGATGTGATCTGATAGACTAAGATCAGAAGGAAGGAGAGGAAGACCTCCCCTATCAGTGGACTTGGGGAGGGGCATGTGTGAAGAAGGAGGAGGGAGGGTGGGATCGGGAGGGGAGGAGAGAGGGGATTATGGGGGGAAAATCTTATTTGGGAATAAAGTGTAATTAATAAAATACAATAAAATAAAAAAAATAAACTTTAGCATCACTTTGTCAAGTTTAAAATTTTTATTTTGGAGGGTTTATTGGGATGATCTTAAAATGACAGACATTTAAAAGAGAAAATTCATCTTTATTAGAGACATGTTTTTCATATCCCTTAATTTCAGACTTTTTTTTTTTCAGTCTTTCAATAAATAGCACTCTAGCCCTGCCGCTACCTACTGCTTTATGGTTAGGATTAATTATCTTAGGATTTTTTTTTCTTTTGGCTTTTTGAGACAGGGTCTCTCTGTGTAGTCCTGGCAGTTCTGAAATCATTGTGTAGACCGGGCTGACCTCAAATGCATGGAGATCCATCTGCTTCTGCCTCCCAAGTGCTGGGATTAAAGATGAATATCACCACGCTTATTAATCCTATGTTCTTAGAGCCCCTGTTTTATGTTATTAAAGAACTGAATTGCTTCTCAGATGGCAGCAGAATTAGAATCAGAGCTTGTTGGCCTAGTTAGTGCAATGATGGTTGATAGTGGTGAGAAAGACTTCGCTTTCCTGGAGGTAGAAGGGACAGCCAGCTACAGAGATCATGAAGCCAACCTTTAGCAGCCTCTGGTCCCCAAGTCTGCCTAACCTGAAAGTGAAGTACTGAGTTAGTAACAAAGGTCAGGCAGACTATCACTGCTGGTGATATTTAAGCATGTGATGGGATAGATTATTGGAACTAAAGGCAGAAACAGCCATTAATGGGAAAATAGGGCCTCACATTGGGCTTACTGCTAAGATAACCAGCTAAAAGGTCCTTGACAAAAAAAAAAAAAAAAAAAAAAAATCCATGCATGCGAAAGTACAGGGAGGCAAGCAGTCCTTCCAAGATATTTTCTCATCTTCTGTGCTGTTCACATCATCAATTATTTTAAAGATTTATTTTTATTATTTTTGATAATGTGTAGATATGTGTATGTATGTGTGGGTAACAATGAGTGCAGGTGCCTGCAGAAGCCAGAGGTGTCAGATGCCCTAGAGGTGAAAGTATATAGTTGTGGGCCACCTGTTGTGGGTCCTGAGACTTGAATTTACATCCCCTGGAAGAGAAGCCAGTGCTTTAAACCACTATGTTATCTCTCCAGGCCAAAGTCAATGTTTTTATTATTGTTGATGGAAACTGCCTGTGTTCAGAAGGATGCTTAACAGTATTCCTAACCATTGCCTGTTAGATGTTGATAGCAGCTCCTCCACTCAGTTACGGCAACAGAAGTGTCTCTGGGAATTGCCAAAAGTCCAGGGGCTGGTGAAATCACCTTTACTTAAGAACCACTGCTCAAAGATCTAAAATAGTTGTTTCCAACCTTCCTAAGGCTGCGGCCCTTTAATACAGTTCCCCGTGTTGTGGTGATCCCCACCCAAAAAAATATTTTTGTTGTTATGGCATAACTAATTTTTCTACTGTTGTGAATCATAATGTAAACATGTGTTTCCAATGGTTTTAGGTGACCTGTGAAAGGACCCACAGGTTGAGAACCTCTAATCTAAAGTAACAATCAGTACCAGGAGAAAAACAATGAACATTAGCTTTCCAGATCAATTAGTAGGATGTCAGTGGGAAGGATGGAGCAATTTAGAGTTGTTTGGCTTCCTAGAAAGGGGAAGTGGAAGATACCCCACCCCCACTCAGCCACATCCTCATCCTCGTTGCACAGTGGGTGGATGTCCTAAGGATGTGTCATGATTAGAGGAAGAGGGAAAAGAAACAGAGTAGGGCCCTTATTTGCTCACAGCCAGGTGAAAGAAATGCTTCCTGCACAACTTGGGGCAGGCAGGGGGACCTAGGGTCCAGAGACTTTATTCTTAGAGAAAATTGTAGGGCTTTGTTGAAGGGGGACATTATAGTCAAAACCACCTAAAGTACTACACCTAGTTGAGGGCATTGATCAAATCCTGTCAATTTGTCCCAGTTACAGATGCTTTGAGGACTTGTTAAAATGCCATTAGGTGTAATTGGCCTGGAGTTGTGGAGCACAGTTGTGGGACTGGGTTCAGAAGGACAGTGAAGGTTGAGAATAGATGGCATAGGAACATGATGATGCTCCTCGAAAGAAGAAAGAACTGAGTGATGGGGGGCAATGTGGCTCAGCAATGTTCAGGGAATACAGGGACTAGTGCTTCACCAGAAAGGCAAGGTGTATGCACACTACTTAAGATTGTTATTACATATCTGCAAACAGAGTGGTGTGGGCTGAGTTGCTTCTAAAGTGCTTGTTATACAGAGAAATGAACTGGGCATGGAGGCTCATGCCTATAGCCTTGGTACATTGGAACCCAAGGCGGGATTGCTGTGAACTTGATGCCAGCATTAGCTCCATAGCAAGACCCTTTCTCAAAACAAAACAAAATGCTACAGAGGAATGGGTAGGCAGTTGGGGGAGGGTTGAAATCCTTCCCTGGTTCAATTCAAGGGAGTCACCATATAGTTATCTATGGTCCTTGGCAGGGAAATATAAACAAGATGCATAAATTAAATTTAAGAAGACTGCTCATGAGCATTTTCTCTCCCAAATAGCTGCTGTATCTTTCTCCCAGTGGAAGGAAGCCAGAATAGGTTCCAGGAAACAGTGAGGCAGGTAGAAGCCTGTGCAAGCACACAAAAGATAGCTGGCTTCTGTTCAGAAGACTGTTCAGCTAATGTTAGGATTGTGCAGCAAAGTTGCATGGCTGGTTCACAAATCATGCCATGCGACTGGTTCCACATGGGAGGTTTTATTAAGGGAAGGGGAGGAGGTTACAGAAACTGTCTCTGGGCAGGGTAGGACAGAGAGAGAATGCAGGTGGTGTGAGTTCTTATAAGGTGACCCAGAGCAAGAACAGATGGTTTCAGGTGGTCCACAGGTGGCCTCACAGAATTCTGATGTTCCATTTGTCAGGTCCCTTGGGGCTGGCCATAGAGATGCCTGCTTACGGATCCCAAAAACTAGGATGGCAGTGCAGCAATGGTGGTTGGTAACAACCAACATCTGTATGTGTTTGCTGGTGCTCCCCCCACCTCAACAAAATTGCATGCCTAAAGGGGGGTAAACAACTTCACCACCTGGTAAGACTAAGGGAAGTCACAGGTGATTTATAGAATATTAAAAGTCAAAATGGCCTGACCTTGACCATGCACCATTCCATTTAAAATGCAGTTATTAGAACCAGACAGAGAGGGTATAATGGCTGGCAAAATTCTCTTAAGCTTTGGGGACAAGATCAGAGTTACAGATCATACATAATGTGACAATTATGCAGATGTAGCAATCACCACTTTGTGTGTGTGTGTGTGTGTGTGTGTGTGCACAGGCAGTGCTCCTATGTGGGTACAAGTATTACATAAAGCACTGTGAAGGTCAGGATACAACCTTAGGATACCTTTCACCTATTGAGACAGGGCCTCTCATTGGCTTTGGACTTCTCCAAGAGTAGTCTAGTTAACCAGTGAGCTTCAAGGATCTGTCTCTAGCACTCCATCTTGGTATTCCTGGAATTAAAAGCACACACCATCTGCTTGGCTTTCTATATGGGTCCTGCCCGGGGTTCCAAACTCCAATTATTGCACTTGCAGGGCAAGGGCTTGAAAGATTGATTCATTGCCCTAGTGCCCTTAGGCATTATTTTCTACATATTATACATGTCAATTTTTTGAGCCATTAGGCATATAGGTAAAATCAATACCTCCTTTTTACAGGTGAGGAAATGTAGGCATAGAAGGGTTGGGAATTCTGACACTGTTTGGCTTCAGTCAGTGAACTTAGTAGCTATCCTACACAGAAAAATGCCAAAACTCTCAAATGAAAGAGGTCAGCTAAAGCTCTTGGCAGTGGAGTGGGTGTAGATCTGTAAGTGCTCCACATCAACCACACCATGTCATCTAGAATTACAGGGTTTCAATGAAACCCACCCAGAGGCTACTGTAGTGGTTCACAGTTCTAACTAGAAATGAGAAGAATCACAAGATAGTTCAGGATACTGGGAGTGTTGGAATATTTCACCCCCCAAATACTGTATTTCCAGGGTTAAAATTCCATAGAGAATGTTATATGTGTTGTGTGCGTTATTTTTATTTGGCACATCCTGTGTAGTAGTGATGATTGGATTTAATGACCAGACTTCACATTGAACTTAAAATGAAGTTAAAAAGTTTCCATTTCCTGTTTAAACTTTTGCCTAAGGTTTATTCAGCACATATAAGCTAGTTCTTTCCCGGTCTTCAGAGCTCTGCCCACACCATCTCGGTGTTGAAGCCTTAGCTTTAATCTAGACTGGCTCTGCCTGGAGCCCTTCCTAGGCCACTGATTTACTAGTTCATCAGACTGCACTACGTTATTTCTTTTATGTAAATAGTTCCTCTCCCCCTCTGCAACCTCTCTGAGGGCTAGGATCTCTGTCCACATTATTCTGCTCATTAATTTAAAAAAAGGCTACAGGTAGACAGATCAGTTTCTAGAAATTAGCCTTCTTTCCTTGAGACTAATCAAGTGCTTATTCTGTGCCAGGTTCTGAGGACACAAATGAAACTTTTAGGCACAAATTTCATGCTTATGAAAAAGTAGAAGATGGACTTGTTCTGAGTTTTTCTGGAAAGTTACAGAATGTTAAAGCAGGACATCATTGGAAGGAGTATAAAATAGTTGAAAGCATGGAAGCAGGATACCTTAGCATCATATCTGATTTTATGTGTACCTGCAGCTATTTCTTGATCATCTGTGTGCTAATTTACATGAAACATATAGAGATTCTATGAATAACTGAGCACGATGTAAAACACAGGAAGAAATGAATCTATTAGGAAACAGATGCTAATCATTTTGGAGAAAACTTCCTGAGCTACATTTTATGAGACCTACTAAAATCCCACAACTGAAACCATACTGAAAAGTAAAGGACTCACACTTCTCCAAAAGATGAGACATAAAATGTCTCCTCTCACTATTGCTATTTAAAATTTTTAGAAAGTTAGAAAGGTACTAGGCAACAATTTAAAACAAAAGGCATCAAGATTAGAAAGGAGCAGCCTGGGGAGGGGGTTCACAAACCTTTAATCCCATCACTCAAGAGGCAGAGGCAGGCAGATCTCTGAGTTCCAAGCCACCTTGTCTACAGAGTGAGTTCCAGGAAAGCCACACAGAGAAATCTTGTCTCAAAAAGTCCCTCTCCCCCCCCAAAAAAAAGATTAAAAAGAGGAAAGATTATAGGCTATTAAGTGGAGAAACCCCAAAGTACCCCTCTAACCCCATTAAAGATCATAAAAGAACTCACAAAGGTTTTAGCAGAATATAATACATAACTAAGTAAGATGTATGCTTGATACACAAAAGTCAAGATCAAGGAAATGGTTCAATCAGTAAAGTGCTTACTGTAAATGCACAAGGGCTTGCCTTGGCTATCCAATACTGCTTTTTTAAAAAAGTCAGGCATGGTGGAACATGCCTGTAAATCTCTGCAATGGGGAGGAAGAGACGGGAGAGTCCCTTGGGACTTGCTGGCCAGCCCCAACCAGTTTAGCTGAATTGACTAGCTTCAGGTTTGGTGAGAGACCTTGTCTCAAAAAAATAAGGTGGAGAAGCAATTGAGGAAGACACCAACAATGAATTCTGGCCTTCACACAATATACATGTTCCACATATACAAAAACCAGTTGTTTCTATAAACTAGTAGTAAATAATCTAAGAATAAAATTAAAATAATTTCCTATTCATCAGCATAAAAATTAAAAAAAAATAAAGAAGTAAGGAATGCCTAGCAGTGTATCAAAGCAGATGCTGAGACTCATAACCAAAACTTCGGCAGAGTGCAGGGAATCATATGAAAGAAGAGTTAGTATGACCTGGAGAGGACAGGAGCTCTACAAGGACCAAATGTATCAGGGCACAAGGGTCTTTTATGAGACTGTTTCTCCAACCAAGGACCATGTATAGATATAAACTAGAACCTCTGCTCAGATGTAGCCCATGGTAGCTCAGTATCCAAGTGGGTACCCTAGTAAGGGGAACAGGGACTATTTCTGACATGAACTCAATGGCTGGCTCTTTGACCTCCTCCCCTTGAGGGAGGAACAGCCTTGCCAGGCCACAGAGGAGGACACTGCAGCCAGTCCTGTAGAGACCTGATAAGCTAGGATCAGATGGAAGGGGTTCTCTTCCCCTATCAGTGGACTTGGAAAGGGGCAGGGAGGAGATGAGGGAAGGAGAGTGGGACTGAGAGGGAATGAGAGAGGGAGCTACAGCTTGGATACAAGTAAATAATCTGTGATTAATACAAAAAATAAAAATTATAAAAAATTAAAACTAAAAAAAATGAAACAAAAACATAAATGGAAGACTTTGACTTGTAAACTACATAAGAATTAAGAGGGCATCATTGCTCTTGCAGAGGACCTGGGTTCATTCCTTAATATCCACATGTTGGCTCCCAACCATCTGTAACTTCAGTTCCAGGAAATCTAATGCTACCTTCTGACCTCCAGTGCATCAACATATGTGCATAAACATAAGTGTGAGCAAAGCATTCATAACATAAATGAATCTAAACTTTAAAAATATGTTATTCAAAGACATTAAAATAAGATAAATAAATGAAAAAACATTTTAAATATTAAGTGCTCATGTAGTCTTAATATTTTAAGATTATAATATTCTTATAGATTATAGATTCACAGCAATCCCTACACTAATTCCAGCTGCATTTTTTCTTTTTAAAGAAATCAATAAGCGTATTTGAATACTCATAAAGAAATACCAGAATAGCCTTTGAGATCTTGAAAATAAGAAAGTTGAAGAGCTCATACTTACCATCTTCAAAACATAAAACATAGAGAAAGGAAGTAAGTGTGTGCATTCACGTGTAAGTACACACATATACACACACAGGGAGAGAGAGAAAATTAATAATTTAAACCACAACTTTGCTTCATACTGACTCATTCTCAAATTCTGTCCTGCTGTGTAAATCAAGATATGGGCCACACCTAAGTGGAGCATTCTGTAGCTGTCAGTAGTCAGCTGTCTCCCCAGCTGCCACTGACAGGCTGAGACTGGAAGATTGCTTAAACCCAGGTATTTAGAACCAGCCCAAGTGGACTGGCAAGACCCTGCTGCTTTAAAGAAAAGCATCAGGAGACATATATTCAAATAATATATGTGAGATGGAATGTTTTAGTAGAAAAAGATATTTAAAAAACTTGCATCTCAACAATTAAAAGACAAACAACCAAATTTGATCCTACTGAGGTAAATGGACATCTTTCCAAAGTGAATGGAAAAATGGGCAATATGAACAATAAAGAATTCTCAACTTTGTCAGCTCTCAGGGAAATTCAAATACAAACCACAATTAGATACCAGTCCACTCCTACTGGGAAGACAATAGTCAAAAAGGCAGATAATAGCGCTGGGGAAGTTAGGAGAACCTGGGACCTTTGTGCACTGCTGATGGGAACACAAAGTGCTGTAACTGTTGTGAGGAACTTTGGACAGTCCAGTCCTTCAAAGGTTAGAATTGCCAGTGATCCAGTAATTCCATTTGTGTATCTTTGCCCAAGAGGACTGAGAATACACCCACCCAAGCACCTATAAATTCTTTGTTCAGATTAGCAGTGTTAATAAGAGCTCTGTAATATACATAACCCAAATGTCCAAGAATAGATAAAAGACAGTATATTTATATGAAAGAATATTATTCAGGCATGGAAGGGAATGGATTAATGACTGATACGTGCTATATGAATGAGCTTTGGACATGGACACGTTGTGCTATGAGAAGTAAGCCAGGCACAAAAAGATATATGTTTACAAGAGGCAGATCTATAGAGTTGGAGAACAGATTAATGATTGCTTAGTGCTGGGGGCTGAATGGTGGGAATGGGGAAGTAATTGCTAATACATATGGGTCTCTTGTGGGTGAGAAAATGTTCTAAAATTGATATGATGTCTATACAACCCTGTGAACATACTAAAACATCAAATGAACTGAGTACCTCAAGCCAATGGCTGTATATGGTAAGTGGATTGTATCTTAATAAAATGGAAAAGTCAGAAAGCAAAGAAAAGAGCATGCTGGAGAAGTTTTCAAACATCACACACAGAGGCAAAGACTTTGAAGAACTTAATCTCAGTTTCCATTAGGACTTGGATAATCAGACATACCTATTCCTCACTGTGACCTTTATGTGTTTAAGGATTAGAAAAGCTGACTACTGTCCAATTTCCAGGGCAGGAGCATAGCCCGTGTACAAACATATTCCCCACTTGTTGTTCTTTTCCTTTGTCTTTCTGGAGCAGAAGTATTATGTTCTTAGAACAAGATGGAGTGGGTTAATGCTCAGTGGTATATTTCATGCTCAACAGACCAAAGCCCAAGGTTCAGAGCACACACACACACACACACACACACACACACACACACACACGGGAGGATAGGGGCAAGGAGAGGTCGAGAAAGGGGCAGATATTAAATCAATTACTCTGTCCTTCATCTCAGGTAAACCAGTATTTATACTAAAAAGCTTGAGTTCTTATTAGGATGACTTGTGTAGTTTATCAACTAATGACTCATCCTGAGTTCTATGGTGTGTTGGCCATGATTCAAAGGCTGTTGCTAACACTACTTTCTATTTAATTTTTTTTAAAAAGATGTTTATGCTACCAGTAGAAGAGGCCAAATCATATAAATAATGTAACAATAACAATTCCATATATGACCATGATGCTATGTATAGTGTGCTACTATGAAATCTTGCATGAAATGAGCTATTTTTAATCTATGCTTTCTCCACTGCTAAAAAGTTCTTCATACCCTGGATTATCCCAAGTTACTGAAGGGATCTGTGATTCCTTCACAGATGGATGGAAATGCAGTTCCACACTTTCCATTGTTAAATCTATGTTTCTATACTGATCCAAGACATCCTCATGTAACCACCAAGTTCTCTCACAGTGCTTGCAACCAGAGGAAATAATCACCACTACAGTGATCCGTAAGGCTCCCTTGACAGTTGGGAAGCTGCACAGGATACAGAGTCTACAGTTTTTCAAAGATGTTTTCTTTAGCTTCATAGACATCCTCAAAGAGCAAACTCAGGCAATAAAATGCTGCAACCAAGTCCTGCCCTGTGTTAATCCCTTCTGCTGTATGAGGTAAAGAGATCAGTTCTTGTGCTGAGTGCCCTCAGATCAAATAGCAAGCAGTAAGGCTGGTATTTCTAGGATATCCTTTTTTTTCTCCAAGTGTTCTTGTTACAACATGGTTCTGTTCTCCCCACTTCCCCCACACACCCTGGCCTAACCTTCTAATAAGCGGTGATTCAAATTCTCTCCCCAGTTGTCCATGTCCTGTGGGTTTTTAAAGATGTTCTGCTCCCCAAGGATTCATATGACAGTGAATTCATGTTCTATCAAGAACGATACTAAATTCAAAGCATTATTTCCTTCACTTTGAATTACAAATAAGTTTTACCTTTTATTGAGTTCCATTATACAATTTTACATAGTTTCATAATTAAGCAATAATTAAGCAAACTGAATGAATGGTTTTGAACTCTACTTTTTAGCATATAGATTTACCTAAAAAAGTACAAACCAAGCACAGTGGTGCAATTTTCCAGGCACTTTCAAGTTGCTTAAATACTTACAAATACATAAGCACCCTGTATGAAAGCATGACGATTTTGGTGTCAGGAGGAAACACTCCACACATATCAAATCTCTAAAATTTAACATTTGCACAGCTCCGGATATTCCTGAGAAAGGCCAGTCTCTTGTTTTTTCCTTCTAAATCTCTTCATACTTCAGCGTATCTCGGGGAACCATAACCTCTGTCACTCGATGTACCACTAATTGCACAAAATACATGTAATGTGTTGTTCATCCAGGGAGAATGCATTGTGTCTTCTTGTAATATCTGAAACAAAAACAAAAACACCCCCACAAAATTATCAACTTCTCCTGCCAAAAAAAGACTGTATATAAAATTACAGGCATGTTTTAATTTATCACTGACATTGGGCAATTTAAAATGACAGAAAGCAGAAAGAGCAAAGAATAACATTACCGGCTTCAGGCTTCACAGCTGAGTTACAAAGGCAGCATATCAAAAAAGCAGAAAATATCTGGTTACTCATTAGGAAAAACAAAAGGTCATGAAATACAGAATACAACCAAAAGAGACGGGATTCAATCTTTGAATTCTATTTTAACTTGTCATCCCAAGTAGATACTACCCTTTGATAAGAGTTTATGGATCATCCCTTTTCCTTCTAACAGAGTGATTCGCTGAATTACCCAGGGACTTTTAAAATGCTCCATCCCTGCAGACTTGGAATAATACTAAATGGAGATAGAAATCAAAAGTGTCTCTTTGAAAGAAAATATGATTATATAAGCTAATCAATATAAAAATTAAAATAAATACAAAGTAGGAATATATTTCCACCTGTATATAATGATATATATTCATGTTGGTATGCATATTTTTAAAATTAGTTAACATGATCACTCGATGTACCACTAATTGCATAAAATACATGTAATGTGTTGTTCATCCAGGGAGAATGCATTGTGTCTTCTTGTAATATCTGAAACAAAAACAAAAACACCCCCACAAAATTATCAACTTCTACTGCCAAAAAAAGACTGTAACATAAAGCAATAAAAGCTTTATGTTTAAATAAAATAGTATACATATTGCCTCTCTTTGAGTCCTAACTTGGGTCTTAGGTTTTTTGTTTGGTTTGGTTTGGTTTTTTAATATTAGGTTTTCACAGCTGGTTAAGAGCACTTCCTGCTTTTTCAAAGGACCTGGGGTTTACTCCCAGTAATCTCAATGGGAGAGGCTCACATTGCCTGTAACTCCAGCTCCAGGGAATCTGACACTCTTCTTGTTTCCACACTGCTTGTGTGCACACTTTCCCCCACCCCCACCCCACACAGAGATTTACAAACAGAAAACAAAAATAAATCTTAAAAAATGGGTATGCTGGTTGGTTTTTGTAAGTTGAACACAAGCTAGAGTCATCTGAGAAGAAGGAACCTCAACTGAGGAAATGCCCCCATCAGACTGGCCTTTAGGCAAGCTGTGGGTGGTATTTTCTTAATTAATGATTGATGAGGAAGAATACAGCCCACTGTGGACAGTGGGCAAATAGGTCATTTATATTCAGAAAGTAGGCTGAGCAAGCCATGGGGAACACACCAGTAAGCAGCTTTACTCCATGGTCTCCATCCTAATTTCCCTCAATGATAGATTGTGATAGGGATGTGTAAGCCAAATAAACCCTTTTGTCCCTGTGTTACTATTAGTTAGAATGTTTTATCACAGCAACAGAGAACATACTAGGACACCAGGTTTTCAGGTTGGCTTTGAAGCTTTAGTATTAAGCCTTAGTCTATAATTCTATGCGTCCTATCATTTGTGTTGTTATAAAGCATAGGCTTAAGTAAATTTTAGAGGAATTTCATTTTACAAAAATGTTAACTCATAACACTAAACTGAAAGCAAGCTACTGATTTAACTGATGACTAATCAATTTTTCATGTCTGTCAGAAGTACCAAGCAAATGGGACTGTGTTAAAAAAAACAAAAAAACAACTACCCGATCTTACAGTGGCCACCACCAACTCAATCTAAATAAGAACTCTGCAATTGATTTCCAAACTGGTTGTACAAGTTACATTCCCACCAGCAATGGAGGAGGGTCCCCTTTCTCCATATCCTCTCCAGCATGTGTTGTCACTTGAGATTTTGATCTTAGCCATTCTGATGGGTGTAAGGTGAAATCTTAGGGTCATTTTGATTTGCATTTCCCTGATGACTAAGGACTTTGTGAACTTTTCTTTAACTGTTTCTCTGCCATTTGATATTCCTCTGTTGAGAATTCTCTGTTAAGCTCTGTACCCCATTTTTTAATGAGATTCCTTGGTTTGTTGGTGTTTAACTTCTTGAGTTCTTTATATATTCTGGATATTAGCCCTCTGTCAGATATAAGGTTGGTGAAGATCCTTTCCCAGTCTGTAGGTTGTTTTCTTCTGAGGACAGTGTCCTGTGCTTTACGGAAGCTTTTCAGTTTCATGAGATCCCATTTATTGATGGTTGATCTTAGAGCCTGTGCTGTTGGTGTTCTGTTCAGGAAGTTGTCTTATATGCCAATGAGTTCAAGGATCTTCCCCATTTTTTGTTCTAACAGGTTTAGTGTGTCTGGTTTTATATTGAGGTCTTTGATCCACTTGGACTTTAGTTTTGTGCAGGGTGATAAGTATTTACCTATTTGCATTTTTCTACAGGTAGATATCCAGTGAGACCAGCACCATTTGTTGAAGATGATGCCTTTTTTCCCATTGTATGCTTTTTGGCTTCTTTGTTAAAAATCAAGTATCCATAAATGTGTGGGTATATTTTTTTAATTAATTTATTTGTTTTATAAATTATTTATTATAAAATACAAAGTTTATTCACTTTGCATTCCCGCTGTAGCCCCCTCTCTCATCCCCTCCCAGTTCCATACTCCCTCCCTCATCTCCTCTCATGCCCCCTGATACAGGAGGGCCTTCTCCCCTTCCATCAGACCCTAGCCTTTCAGGTCTCATCAGGACTGGCTGCATAGTCTTCCTCTGTGGCCTGGTTAGGCTGCTCCCCGATCAGGGAAGGTGATCAAAGAGCCAGCCACTGAGTTCATGTCAGAGACAGTCCCTGTTCCCATTACTAGGGAACTCTTTTGGAAACTGAGCTGCCATGGGCTACACCTGTGCAACAGTTCTAGGGGTTCTAGGTTATCTCTATGCACAATCCTTGGTTGGAATATCAGTCTCAGAAAAGACCCCTGGGCCCAGATTTTTTGGATCTGTTGCTTTCCTTGTGGAGCTCCTGTCCCCTTCAGGTCTTCCTATCTCCCCTTTTTTCATAAGAATCCCTGCACTCTGCCCAAAGTTTGGCTATGAGTCTCGGCATCTCCTTCGATACCTTGCTGGGTAGAGTCTTTCAACGGCCCTATGTGGTAGGCTCCTGTCCTGTTGCATGTTATCTTCGTCTTCTGATGTCCATACTGTTTGCCTTTCTGAGTGAGGATTGATCATCTTACCCAGGGTCCTCCTTCTTGCTTAGCTTCTTGAGGTGTACAGATTTTAGTATGATTATCCTATTTTATATGTCTAATATCCACTTATAAGTGAATATATACCATTTGTGTCTTTCTGGTTCTGGGATACCTCATTCAGGATGAGCTTTTCTAGTTTCTACCATTTGCCTGCAAATGTCATGATTTCCTTGTTTTTAATTGCTGAGTAGTATTCCATTGTGTAAATGTACCACAATTTCTGTATCCATTCCTCAGTTGAGGGGCATCTGGGTTGTTTTCAGATTCTAGCTATAACAAATAAAGCTGCTATGAACATGGTTGAGCAAATGTCCTTGTATACTTCAGCATGTTTTGGATATATGTGTAGGAGTACTATAGCTGGATCTTGAGGAAGCACTACCTTCTGTAAAGTAAAATGACACTGTCGTCAGAACAAAACGACAGCCTACTGATTGGGAAAGGATCTTCACTAACCCTGTATCTGACAGAAGGCTAATATCCAGAATATATAAAGAACTCAGGAAGTTAAACAGCAAAAAATCAAGTAATCCAATAAAAAATGAGGTACAGAGCTAAACAGAGAATTCTCAATAGAGGAATATCGAATGGCAGAGAAATAGTTAAAGAAATGTTCAAAGTCCTTAGTCACCAGGGAAATGCAAATCAAAAGGACCCTGAGAATTCACCTTACACCCTTCAGAATGGCTAAGATCAAGAACTCAAGTGACAACACATTCTGGAGAGGATGTGGAGAAAGGGGAACCCTCCTCCATTGATGGTGGGAATGTAACCTTGTACAACCACAATTTTGCGCTTTCTCAGACAATTAGGAATAGTGTGGGTTTGTTATTGGGTCTTCTATTCCATAATATTTATACACCATTCTGTTCCTATGCCAGTACCATGCAGTTTTTTATTACTGTTGTGTTGTAGTACAGCTTGAGATCAGGAATGGAGATACCTCCAGAAGCTCTTTTATTGTACAGATTGTTTTAGCAATTCTGGGTTTTTTGTTTTTTCCATATGAAATTAAGAATTGTTCTTTCAAGGTCTGTAAAGAATTGTGTTGGTATTTTGATGGGAATTTCACTGAATCCGTAGATTGCTCTTGGTAGGATGGCCATTTTCACTATGTTAATCCTACTGATTCATGAGCATGGGAGATCTTTCCATCTTCTCAGAAAATTAGGAATAGTGCTACATCAAGATCCATCTATACCACTCCTGGTCATATATCCAAAATATGCTCAAGTATACAACAAGGACATTTGCTCAACCATGTTAGTAGCAGCTTTATTCATAATAGCCAGAATCTGGAAAAAACCCAGATGCCCCTCAACTGAGGAATGGATACAGAAATTGTGGTACATGTACACAATGGAATACTACTCAGCAATTAAAAACAAGGAAATCATGAAATTTGCAGGCAAATGGTGGGAACTAGAAAAGATCATCCTGAATGAGGTGTCCCAGAAGCAGAAAAGACACACATTGTATATTCATTTATAAGTGGGTATTAGTCATATAATTAATAAAGGATAAGCATACTACAATTTAAACTCCTAAATAAGCTGAACAAGAAGGAGGACCCTAAGGAAGTTGCTCAATTCTCACTCAGAAAGCAAATGGGGTAGACATTAGAAGCAGGAGAAAACAGGAGCCTCTGAAAGACTCTACCCATCAGGGATTGAAGCAGATGCTGAGATTCATAGCCAAACTTTGGGCAGAATGCAGGGAATCTTATGAAAGATGGGAGAGATAGTAAGATCTGGAGGAGATAGGAACTCCACAAGGAGAGCAACAGAACCAAAAAATATGGGCCCAGGGGTCTTTTCTTAGACGGATGGTCCAACCAAGGACCATGCATGGAGATAACCTAGAACCCCTGCTTAGATGTAGCCCATGGCAGCTCAATATCCAAGTGGGTTCCCTGGGAAGGGGAAGAGGGACTGTCTCTGACATAAACTCAGTGGCTGGCTCTTTGATTGCCTCACCTTGGGGGGAGTGCAGCCTTACCAGGCCACAGAGGAAGACAATGCAGATAGTCCTTATGAGACCTGATAGGCTAGTGTAAGAAGGAAAGGAAGAAGGACCTCCCCTATCAGTGGACTGAGGAAAGGGCATGGGAGTAGAAGAGGGAGGGAGAATAGGATTGGGAGGGGATGAGGGAGGGGTCTCCAGCTGGGATACAAAGTGAAGAAATTGTATTAAATAAAATAAAATTAAAAAATAAATATAAAACAAACAAAAAACTCTTCTGCAATTAATAATCTTAAGTTATTCTTTAAAAATGTTTTTGGACAAAAGCTTAAAGAAAACAAAGCTAAAGTAGAGTTATTTTACATAAGAATAAAAACTTATTGTATACTTTGGTATATTGTAATAAATTACATTGAAAACAGCCAAGGAATACTCAGGCCATTTCAGTTTTTACAAGGAATCGGGCTCAATAGAATAGTACCCACTTCAGTATATACTTACACTTTGTCTTATTTTGTGCCAGTATTATCAATCTCAATATATATGGATGAAAAACTATTCTTTTAACCTAGTATCTTATGGAATATATCAATCTTTATAAAATTCACTATAAAGTTAATGGTTTGCATAAATAGGCAACATATAAAAACAAAAAGTTTTCTTGGTTAGGTAATGTTAACTCACATCAAGGGCCTGAAATATTGGTCTCCAGCTAAGAAAAATGGCAATGTTTTAACAGAGTAATTAATATAGGCAGGTGGGAGATAACCAGGTGATTTGAAAAATTCACGCTTCAAGGGGAAAAAAACACAACAAAATGACCATCCTAAATACCTTAATCATAGTAGCAGCAACAAATTGAAAATTTTGCCTTGAATTTGTATAATTTAGAATTCAAGACTAGGCAATGCAGCTGTATGCAAATGAAGTAACTGTCAGTATACATGGGGTTAAAACAGCATGTGCAGTTGTTTTCTATCTTTTGTGAAGGTGTCATTGTTACTGTTTTTTTCCATGTATTATGAGAAATGAGGCTCATCAAGCAGACAGCTTCTAAGAACTAGCTAGACACACCATTTAATAACAGGTCACAGCCCAGGCCAGTGATGGTGCAGATGGCCCTCTTCCTGTTGTGCTAAGGGGCAAGGGTGAGATGCAGACAGTACTGGAAGCAGAAAGCTCCCCTGCCTTCCTAGTCTTATCTCTTGGCTGTTTTGAGAAGGTAGGAGAAAGGGGACTTTGAAAAGAGATGCCTTGCTGTTAAACATTTAGTTCTAAATAGACTAGTAAAGGCAGTGAAAAGAACGCTGAAAGCCCCTCAAGCCTTCAAGGTTCCAGCTACAAAGAATGGATAGAGCTGGCCAACCAAAACTTTTGAGAAACAAGATTTTTACCCTGAATGTCTGCTGAGTACCTTTGATTTCCTATGGTCTTTCCATATCAAAGATTGTCTCAACAGAATGAATTCTGAGGCATGGAAGGATAGCTAAACTACTAAAGTACACAGTGCTCAAGCATAAGGATCTGAGTTCAGATCCCTAGCTCTCACACACAAAGCTGGGCATGGTGGCACCCATCTGTAATCCTAGCACTGAGGAGTTAGAAATAGGAGGATTCCCTAGGGCTTAATGACCAGCTAGTCTTGCTGAATTCGTGAGCTCCAGGTTCAGTGAGATGCTTTGTCTACTGTCTAGGACAGGGGCTTTGTAAAATGTCAGTACTTTTGATGAGCACTTTATGACCCCATGCAAATAAACATACAAAAAGGATGGGTTCATCAGAGACTAGACTTGACCTCATTAACCACTTAATTCTGGCCCACCCTGATTTTCCACAATGAGCGTATGACAATGATTTAAAAAGTAAATTCATGGTCATACCTAGTGTTGAAATTTCCCATAGTTCTTTAAGTTAAAGCACACCAAAGAAACACAAGGACCCATGAGGGTTAACTGAAAGCCAGCTAGCTTTGATTGTTCAACAAGTTTTCGACCATACACTAGGCAAGCTGTAAGGACCAGCTTGCAGGATATACTTTCTAGAGCCTAGCGTGGTGTATCATGAGGGTAATTCCAGCACTTGGAAGGCTGAGACAGGAAGAAGATAATTCAAAACTCACTTTGGTTTTAAGGAAGTTTGAGGCAGTCTGGGCTACATGAAACCTTCCCTCAGAGGAAAAAAGTATTTATTTGTTCATGTTTTCCATTCATGAAGAAATAAGGAAGGCTTTAGGATAAGCTCAAATGCTGTCAGTGAGGAAGCAGGGTGTTATGCCACAACTTTTACAACTATGATTTAAAAAAAAAAAAAGGTTTAAACGGTTAACTAACAATCCATATGCAAAGTAGATGTAAACACAGATTCCAGGGTCTCAACAGATAGTCTTTGGACACCTTCAGGATTTCTATAAAGATCAGTAGATATGTAAAAGTGGTAAGTACTTAATGATGACTGACATTGGCGATGAGCTAGGATCAGGTGTTAACTCATATTTACTCTTTTTCAGGCTGTTTTCCTAAGGTAGGTATATTTGTTACTAACATTCAGTGATTCAGCCTGTCACCTACGTCACAGTACGTAGTTAAAAAAGAAACCTCTCTTATTGTATTTGCTTATGTGTGATATATGTATTTGTTTATATGGGTGTGTGCCCAAGTTCGGGTGTGTTCACGGGTTCATGTGGGTGCATTGCACGTGCACCATGGTTGTGTGTAGAAACCAGAAGGATGACAGTGACTCTCTTCTATTGGGCTCCACTTTAGGTTTTGGATACAGGGTCTCTTATTGAACTGCAGTCTTATAGGTGTGGCTGACTAATGAGCTCCAGGAATCCTCCTGTCTCCACTACACTCAAAGCACTGGGGTTACAGGTGTGTCTCATGCCTCAAATTTATGTGAGTACTGGGTATCTGAACTCAGGTCCTCATGCTTGTGCCACAGGCATACTGCTGACCGAGGCATCTTTCCAGTGCCAGTATCTAGCTTCTTATAGCCAAGATAAGAGCATTATATAGGAACTTGGCTATTGAGCCAGTCTTTTAACCTCTTTGGGAGTCTTCTTCAGAGACTCTTGTCAATCAATAGATCATGTCATAGCACAAAGAACAAAATGGTCTCTTCCTGATCATTACTTCTGCAGCAGTTTTAGGTAACAGCTTTAAGTTTCATTCACAGTACATGACTTAAATGGCTGAAGATATGAGATGAGCAAATTTTAAAATATAAGCTAATGGTCCAGTGAAATGACTCAGTAAGTAAAAATACCTGCAGTCAAGCCTAATGAGCTGAGTTCAATCCCTGGAGCCCACATGACATAAGGAAAGAACTGATTTATGTTTTCCTTTTTATCTACACACACACACACACACACACACACACACACACACACACACCATGGCACACATTTGTGATGTCACATGCATACTGTGGCACATATGCAACACAACCTACCTACCCACCAAAACCCACAGATGCATACATCCATACAAAGTAAATAAAGTAAAATGTAATAAAAATTAAATGTAAACCAAATAATATATTTCAAACTAATATTTTGCTAAACATTACTTTAGGGACCACAGATTCTGTCCTTATTTTTGAGGATGTTAATACTTGCCTGCTCATGGATAATGCCAGACAATTCCTTTACCATGTCTCTGAAATTTGACTTTAGTCCTTCATGGTACTCAACTTGATCCTCTTTAATTAGCCGCTCATTTAGTTCAAGTGCAATGCTGCATGCCTGTATGAATTTCCTGTGGATAAACATGACAACACAAAGGATAAAAGTTTTGTTATTTATTCTTTCAAAGTATCACCAACCATCAGTTTGACAATTAATTTTGACTATGACTTTCTTAAAGAAAGACTGGAATTTCCCATTTTCTCACTTTTAGTTATGGCCACTTCCTCAGTCTAAAATATATTTTAACTTTCTTTTATATCTTTGCTTCCTGGTTTCTGATCTGTTTTAAACCCTGTTTCAGTGCTTGGTACACACTTTTAATACCAATACTCAGGAAGCAGAGACAGGTGGGTGTCTGAATTTGAGGTCAGCCTGGTCTACCTACATAGCTAGTTCCAGGCTAGCCAAAGCTATATAGTGAGAGACCCTGTCTCAACATAAGATAAAAATAAATCAACACCTGGTCCTTAGGAACATTAATAGAGTTATTTACTGTCATTCATTCAAATAGAATTCATTCAGAGCTTACTATTTGCCCAGTGTGTTATAATATTTGGGCCAGTAGAAATAGGGACAAACAGCAGAAGAACTATCATAAAAGCCTTTTCTTTTCTTTTCTTTTCTTTTCTTTTCTTTTTTTCTTTTGGTTTTTCAAGACAGGGATTCTCTGTGTAGCCTTGGCTGTCCTGGACTTACTTTGTAGATCAGGCTGGCCTAGAATTCACAAATATCCACCTGTCTCTGCCTCCCCAAGTGCTGAGATTGAAGGCGTGCAACACTGCCCAGCCTGGCTAGTCTTTCCTCCCATTATTTCATGTTTATGTTAATTTTTACCCATGTATTTTTTTCTTCTGTTTAATCCCGACACTTCAGAGGGAATGCACATGGGTACATCCATATTTTGTGTTCCTGTCATAGCAACTAGTAGAGTTTTATACATGTCAGGCATAGACTATTAAATACTGGTGAATGAGTAAGTACAGGTTACTCTGAAACTTGGAATACATGGTGACATGCAGACAGAAAAAGTAAATGATAAAAGTCAGGGGCAAACAAGTGTATAGGTTGCTATCTTTCTCCTTAGTCTATTTGACTCTATTTGTCCTCATGTTCTATAACTAAATTCTGCTTACATATCAATCAGACCTTTTTTCTAAGCTTTCAGATATGCCTTAGCTTACAGGGATACTCATTGCAGTGAAGCAAAGGCATTTTCCAGACCTGCAGACCCCAAGTGGAAGTAAGAATACAGGGAGAGGTTGTGGAGAAAGGGGAACCCTCCTCCACTGCTGGTGGGAATGTAAACTGGTACAACCACTTTGGAAATCTATCTGGCACTTTATCAGACAATTAGGAATAGGGCTTCCTCAAGACCCAGCTATACAGCTATACCACTGCTAGGTATATACCCAAACTTTGCTCAAGTACACAAAAGGGATACTTGCTCAACCATGTTTATAGCAGCTTTATTTGTAATAGCCAGAACCTGGAAACAACCCAGATGTCCATCAACGGAGGAATGGATACAGAAATTGTGGTATTTTTACACAATGGAATACTACTCAGCAATCAAAAAGGAGGAAATCATGAAATTTGCAGGCAAATGGTGGGATCTAGAAAAGATCATTCTGAGTGAAATATCCCAGAAGGAGAAAGACAAACACGGTATATACTTGCTTATAAGATATGATAAACATAATGAAATCTATACACCTAAAAAAGATAATCAAGAGAGCGGACATGGGGTAAGATGATCAATCCTCATTTAGAAAGACAGATGGGATGTGCATTGAATGTATGACAGGAGTCTACTGAAGGCATCTGAAAGACTCTAACTAGCAGTGCTTTCAAAGCAGATACAAAGTCTCATAACCAAACCTTTGGCAGAGTACAGGGAATCATATGAAAGAAGGGGAGTTAGTATGATGGGGAAAGGATAGGAGCTCCACAAGGATCAAATATATCTGGACACAGGGTCTTTTCTGAGACTGACATTCAACCAAGGACCATGTATGGATATAACCTAGAACCTCTGCTCAGATGTAGCCCGTGGTAGCTCAGTAACCAATTGGTTTCCCATAGTAAGGGGAACAAGGACTATTTCTGACAAGAACTCAATGGCTGGCTTTTTGACCTCCCCACCCCCCCAAGTGAGGAACAGTCCTGTTAGGCCACAGAGGAGGACTTTGCAGCCAGTCCTGAAGATTCCTGATAAAACAGGATCAGATGAATGGGGAGGAGGTACCCCCTATCAGTGGACTTGGAAAGGGGCAGGGTGGAGATGAGGGAGGGAGGGTGGGATTGGGAGGGAATGAGGGAGCGGGATACAGCTGGGGTACAGAGTTAATAAAATGTAACTGATAAGAAAAAAACAAAATTAAAAAAAAAAGAATACAGGGACTGGAAGGAAGTCCGTGCAACCTTCCCAGCCCCAATTTACTCATTCCCTAAATGGTCTGAAATGCTATAAT
Organism: Meriones unguiculatus; assembly: GCF_030254825.1. Classification (NCBI taxonomy): domain Eukaryota; kingdom Metazoa; phylum Chordata; class Mammalia; order Rodentia; family Muridae; genus Meriones; species Meriones unguiculatus. The sequence goes on along the minus strand of NC_083369.1, from coordinate 75,543,760 downwards.
GCAAGGTCAATTGGGCAAAGAAGGAAATTGTGTAATGAATGTAGTCTTGTGTTTGTGTCATTTAAAATATCCAAAGCAATAAAGTAAGCTGGCATATTTAATCCTTTGGGTCACAGGAGCAGGGTTAGTGCATCTGAGCATGAAACAGAACATATAATTCCTGCCTACTTAGTTAAAGTGCCATTTGAAGGTTAATTAATCATTGTAAATGCAGAACAGAGAAAATGTCTTACTTGGTGAATATTTTTATTGCTGCTTTATTTTTGAAGAAAAGAGAAGAAAAGAATAGAGATATGATCTGAAAACTAACACTTACCTAAACATGTCTTTCAGCTCGTTCACTTTCTTAGGTGGATACTTGGTAGCTTGACTTTCATTTAAGAATGCCCTTGCATATGCTAACGGACCAGCATTGACCTAAATTACATACGAGAAAAAAATGATAGTGTGGCCACCATGTAACCAAAAGGAGATTTTGCATTTTCCTTTTTATTAACCCTCCCAGGGCTGAGGAGATAGCAGATACACAATAAAATACAGAGAAACCCATATCATAGAGAGCTGTTATGCTCATAAGAAGTTTGTGTGAAAATCATTAACTAAAGGCATTAATGTGGTAAAATAATACACCAATAAATTAGTTAATGATTTCTGCTGTGTAAATATAGGACTTGGCCAGTCTTAGAGGTTTATGTTAAAGACTTCTGACACAATACAAAGTTTATACAATAAGAAACAGGGGTTTTGTTGTTGCACCCAATAAGAACATTATACACAACTGTAGTTAACACTTGCCCTGTGCCTTTACAAAAGCAAAGGAGACACCCCAAGCCTTTTTGAGCTTATTAGGCAACCAACCTACATACCTGCACAGAGACGCAGCCCTGCAGCTTTAGCTGCAGCTGAATCATGTCCACGTCAGGAGAAGAGCAAAGCGTGTGCAGCTCTGCAGTCTTATCTTTTATTTCATCAGTAGCAACATCAATTGGTTTTAAATTCACCTGTTGTTCACAGTTTATTGGAATCCTTTTTTTCACATATGGAAATGAGTTTGAAGCTATGAAAATGGGAAGACCAATTTTATTTTTTTCTTGAAGTAGCAATGGAACACTTTTCCCTTTTTCTTTTTATTTGTTCTTCCCTCATATAATACAACCTGATGGCACCCTCCTTTCCCTCCAGTCCTCTCAATCCCTCCTTTTCCCACCTCCCCTCTCCCCTGGATCCATTGCTCCTGTCTACCTTCAAAAAAGAGCAGGCCTCCCAGTGATATCAACCAGACATGGCATAACAAGATGCAATAAGAGTAAGCACAGATCCTCATACCAAAGATGAAGTAACACAACGACCAATTTTAGAAAATAATTTATTCAGTAGAATTCAAGAAAAAAACAGAATCACTTGTTTATGCCTTCCCATTCTTTTCCTAGAAAAATTCCTTAGGGTGCCAACTAGTTCCTTCTACTTCAAGATGAAAGGATAAAATTATCTTTATGAGACACCTCTAAGCAATTAGGAATGACATATGGGAAAACAATGTTTTATTACAAGGACATGTTCATATCAACTTGTAAAATAATAAATGATTAAAATTTCAGTTACATGCTCCTGCTGGACAGCTGGTATTTGTGTATATGAGAAAGTAACAAGACAGATATGAAAGCAACATAAAGACTCCTACTCATACCAGGTGCCTCCTGTAATCCCAGCACTCAGAGAGGCAGAGGCAAGCGGATCTTTGCCAGTTTGAGGCCAGCCTGGTCTACAAAGTGAGTCCAAGACATCCAGGGCTACACAGAGAAACCCTGTCTTGAATGCCCTGCCCCCAAAAAAGATTCCTACTTACTGGTCAAAATGGTTCGGCGTTTACACTGTTCTTCTATGCAGCCTTGCTTTTTGCCTGATAATGTATATGGGGCCTCAAAAACAAATCTGTTGATATTATGATTTCTTTCAAACTCTGTCTTTCTTTCTGTGAGTTCTTTGTCATCAAAATAGGGCTTCACATAAGTGACTTGTATATGAGCAAATTTTGGATCAAGTTCTTTGGCATTTACCTGTAAGGACAGGTTTTAAAAATATCAATGAAAAGAAAATGAAAGTAAAGCTTACTGCTTTGAAACCACCCTAGAAACACCAACATTACAATTGTGCTCCTGATTTACTGTATACCATCCTAGGGTATATCATAGTTGTGTATTTCTGATTATAAGGAAAGTGCAGAAAATAGAGACCACAGAAGTATAAGAAGAACAGAAAACAGCACTGTATTCTTAGTCTTCAGCAATTAGTATTATCCACATTTCACATATTTATTTCCAATTGTTTCTATGCAAATATATTCTAAAAATTGAGATCATGTGAACAGTTTTGTAATCTGATCCCTTAGATATTTATTAAAATAGTTATGCAATATGTGAAGTCCACCTCAATAAGAAGACATTATACTGTTTATACTGGAATGTTGACACTGGCATTGACACTATCTATATTATTTGAGACAGGGTTTTACACTGTAGCTTAGGCTAACTTGGCATTCACTAGATAACCCACAGTAACTTTAAACTTGCAATTCTCCTCTTGGATTGGCCTCTTCAGTGTTAAAATTACTGGTGTGAAACAACACAAGTAGCTTGATATCGCTTTTAATGGCTGAATGAATAAAAATGAGTTACTGGATCATTTCCTTATTAATAGTCACATTGGTCATTTTCTAACATTTTTCTATGGCAAGTCATGTTTTGGTGAACAACCTTGAATTTAAAATGGTGTGCTTTTTTGTTTTGATTGTTTGACTTATGATACATTTTTAGAAAGAATATTTAGTTCAAAAATTTATGTATCTTTAAGGATTCTAATATATTGTCTAATTATACCACAAAGTAGCCTATGATTTGGATATCCACAGCAGTGTTTGATATCATGAGTGGATATTTTAAAAAACAGTTTATTATTTTTATATTTTATGTGTACGAGAGTTTGTCTACATGTATGTAATAATGCACCGCGTGCCTGCAGTGCTTGCCAAAGCCAGAAGTGAACAGCAAATCACTGGAGCTAAAAATGGTTGTGAGCCACCAAGTAGGTGCTGGGAACCGAGCCTGGGTCCTCTACAAGAGAAGCAACTATGCTTAACCACTGAGCCATCTCTTCATCCTTCACAAGTAGGTATTCTTACTTACATCTGTTTAATCCTGCCCAGCAGAGGAAAAGGATCAAAAGAAAATACAGTGATTGTATGGTTGAGGACATATAAGTTTAGCTGTATGACTGGGGGTATAATTCAAGTGGTAGAATGCTGGCTTATCATATATAAAGTACTTGGCTCAATTCCCAGTAACAACAACAACAACAACATAACACAAAAGTATAGCTATAATTTCACTAGTCATCTGAATTCCACACCAGGAACTGTTGCTGCTGTCCTTGCTGACAGTTTGCCTGTGGGTTCTCAAATTCTCTAGAATTACTCCTTAACTCCAGACAAAACTGATGATATGCTTTCAGTGTTTTCTCAACAAAATCTGCCTTGTGTCCTGGGTGCTGGTGACTTGCTTACTATCTCTTTGGCTTTATCAGTTATAGCTGTCTGTGTTTAGTGGAGTAAAAGAAAGGAAGGAACGAAACAAGGAAGGAAATGAAGGAGGAAGGAAGGAAGGAAGAAGGAAGAAAAGAAAGAAAGAAAGAAAGAAAGAAAGAAAGAAAGAAAGAAAGAAAGAAAGAAAAAAGAAAGCCAACAGAAATCTCCCTCCAAACAGTCTCTTTATCCTTTTACCTTCCTCATATGTAGGCATAAGGACAAGGGACAGAAAATATCTTAACACATGTTAACCTCTTAAAATCCTTGCTATTTCCTTGACTTGCTCTAGAAGCATTAACCTTTTTCTCCTATTGCCCTTATTTTAGCCAAAAGATTTGGAAATAATTCTCACATTTAAAAGCTGAATTTTTTTTTTTTACAAGAACCTCAGTCAAAGTAATTGTTTGGCTAAGATGGAACATAAATAGGAAATAAAATGTTCAAGTGGGATGCCAAACCTTAAAATGTTTGTACATACATATATTAAATAGTACATAGTTTATATATGAATAGCTAAACAACAACCAACCAACCAAAACAAACCAACAAACAACAACAAAAAAACACCCTTCTTCCCAGACAAGATTCTAGGCTCATTTACATATAGAGATAAGTTTATGTGAATTTCCAGTTTTAATACAAATGTACTTACTATCCTTTTGGTCCTGCGTCTTGCTTTTTTCTTTAATGACACATTTTTTTTTCTTAAGGTATGGTTAGTGTTAGATGGGTTAGGATTATGGTTAGGTTTAGGGTTAGGGGTTAAGGTTCAGTTTTCTGTTAGGGTTAGGGGTTTATAGTTAGGGATAGAGTTAGGTTTAGGGTTAGACGTGTTAGGGTTAGGGTTAGACAGGTTATGATTATGGTTAGGGTTAGGTGGCTTAGGGTTAGGGTTACGGCTAAGGTTAGGGTTAGCGTTAGTGTGTTATGGTTAGGGTTATGGTTAGACGGGTTAGGGTTAGGTTAAAGGTTAGTGTTAGGGTTAGGATTAGTGTTAGGTTTACGGTTAGGTTTTTAGTGTTAGAATAGCTGTGAGGCATAGGGTTAGTGTTAGGGATTAAGGTTAGGGTTAGACGGGTTAGTATTATTGTTAGGTTTAGATGGGTTAGGGTTAAGTATAGGATTAAGGGTTAGTGTTAGGGTTAAGGAGTCAGGGTAAGTTTTAGGGCTAGGGTTAGATTTAGGGTTAGACTGGTTAGGGTTAAGGTTAGAGGGATTATGATTATATGCATTAGGGTTATGTTTAGGTTTAGGATTAAGGTTAGAGTTACTGGTTAGGATTAGGGTTAGGGTTTGACTGGTTAGGGATAGGGTTATTCTATTTAGGGTTATGGTTATGATTAGATGGGTTAGCGTTAAGGTGAAAGTTAGTGTTAGGGTTAGGGTTAGGATTAGTGTTTGGTTAGTGTTAGGTGGTTAGGTTTATAGTTAGGGTTAGGGTTAGAAGAGTTAGGGTTAGGGTTAGATGAGTTAGGGTTAGGGCTAGGGTTAGAGGGTTTAGGGTTAGGGATAGAGTTAGTGTTTGCATTAGGGTTAGGGTTGGAGTGGTTACTATTATGGTTAGTGTTAGATGGGCTAAGGATAGGGTTAGCGTTAGGTTTAGAGTTTAGAGTTAGGGTTCAGTATTGTGTTAAGGTTAGGGGGTTACAGTTAGGGTTTGGGATAGGGTTAGGTTTAGGGTTAGACGTGTTAGGGTTAGGGTTAGGGTTAGACTGGTTAGGGTTAAGGTTAGGGTTAGACAGGTTAGAGTTGGGGTTATGATTGGGGTTAGGATTAGATGGGTTAGTGCTATGGTTATGGTTAGATTTAGGGTTAGAGGGGTCAGGGTTAGGGTTAGGTGGTTAGTGTTAAGGTTAGGGTGAGGGTTAATGACACATTTTGATATCATCATACTGATAATGATAAACCCTTCATCCTGCCAAACATGATAGCTTATAACATTTATAATTCTAGCACTTGTGAAGCTTAAGCCAGCCTCGACTACACAGTGAGTTCCTGGTCTTTCTGAGCTACAAAGTGAGACTCTGTCTCAGCACCACTCCGTCCCTGTCAAAAATACACAATAACAATTAACTACTCTTTTTATACATAGGAGACTGTACCTATTATATAATATTACTATTGTACTTTATTTCTACCATGTAGGTAGTATACAAGTATCAGGCTTTTCCCAGGCTTTTATAGCACCAAACTTCCTTTAACAAACAGCTTTATGCAAGTATATCTATAATATAAAACTTTAAACATAATATTGTCCGGTCAAAGAGCACATATATTTAAAATCCTGGAAAACATAGCTAGACTTCTGTTCAAGTTGCTTTGCCTTTAAGAAAATTTTGTTCTTTGGCAAGCAAAAAGAGTGATTTGTTTTTGTTTTTCTTGACACAGTAGCTCAGGGCTATAATTCTCCCCACCCCCACCCAACCCCCCAAACCACACACATACAAAAAGAATGTTCTAAAATTTTACTTTATACGTTAAAAATTGAGCTCCTTATATAAAGTGGCAAAATCGTTCCACAGAATCTATGAATAACACTTCTGTAGCTTTTAAACCATCTTGGGGTGAGTTATGACAGAAAATATAAAATAAATGCTAGGCAACTGCTTGTTATAGTATATTACCTAGGGAAGAGTCACAAAGAAAACAACTTTCAAGTAATGTATGCCCATAGTTTCAGCACTCAGAGGGTGGAGGCAAGTCCTGCATTTCAGGCCTGCCTAAGTCACATACTGTTAAAAAATATTTTGCCAGCCTATGTGTTGTGTAACAATTTCCTAATAGGTAAATCTCTTCGTCTTGGTCCCTAAGATACAAGCTATTCTAAAGGGAGGTGGTACATTGCACTCTTCAAGGAAGCTGGTCAGGGGACACAATGTTCTTGGACATAAAATATTCCATCTTGCAGGGAAGCTCAGTTAAGGAAGTAAAGAAATCAATAGTCTCATGGATCCCTGAAACTTACCATTTCACCAGGTCTCTCCTTTCCCAAGCATATATAAGTGTTACTAAGAGACATTCACAGACTAGATGAACTGCCTGGAAGAGGCATAGCCCATATGAGCTGCCTTAAAAAGAAACAGTCTAATCTGTGGAACTGCCTGCTTTTGTGAGCTGTCCTTGAGTCATTTCTATTCTAGTAAGTAACCTCTTACCTATATTCCTATAAATAACCCGGATAAAGCTCAGTGGTTCAACAAATTGAACTTTGGTGGCATCCTTGCTTTTATCTGGGATAAGTAGACATTTGTTCATCTCTCCTTGGGAATAGTGGCACACAACATGGGTTACATAGGGAATTTCAGACCAGCCTACAAAGTAAGAGCTTTTCTCAAAACAAAACAAAACAAACTAACAAAACATAAAAGTCTGCCCCTGTTTGGTATAGATGTAGTATTTTCTAGAATATTCTGCAACCATGATTGATTGACCATGTAGCTGTAGAATGCATAGCTATGAGTGGACAACTGTATTTTACATGAATAGGGACAGCTTCTTGTATGTTGACTGTGAGAAGTACAGAATGCCAGGAGTCCAGTTGTCTGACAATACTTTGTCAGCAGCACTCTTGGTCTAGGTTTTCAGAGGCAGGATGGAAGAGAAAAATGCACGTGGTCTAGAGAACCTGGCTCATCATTACCTCTTCACTTTTATAGCAGTCAACAACATGGGAAGGAGTGGAGACTCTGGCTGCAAGGACAGGAAATTTCCTACTGTCTTAATTCAACAAAACAGAACTTTCAGTGAAGCTTATAGAGAAGTATTGCTGGATATTACTCTGGAACTCATTGTCACATCTACTTTTAAAGGTCTTAAGCCTATCTTCAAGACAATACCACTACCAAGAGAGACAAGCATTTCTAGAAAGTGAAGAGGTGAGATTTCTCTCTGTTACTGTTGTCTACTTTGGGTGCTTTGCTGAAAGTTACTGAGTAAATGTTGCCACACACTCTGCACTATGGAAGTTTTTTCTACATCAGCAATAAGTCTCATCTTGGCAACTCTTAAGACTCAGGCATTCTGACCCTGATTTCCCAAAGGCTGACTAGAAGGAGTAGCACATTTCCTACAAAACAGCCACTCTTGCTAGAACTTTCACACCTTGTTCTGGTAGAGCCTAAAGGGATGAATAATACTTTGGGTAAGACCAAAAATATCTCTCCATAAATGGATTTCATTAGAAATGCATCTATGGCTCATGCTTGTAATCACAGTACTGGGGAAACTGAAGAGCAAGGATTGTTAAGAGTTTGAGATCTGCCAAAACCCAAAAGAAAACATTGGAGGATGGGGAGCTACAGAAAAACCCTTGGCAGTGAAGGCATGAGGACCTGTTTGTACCCCAGAACCAGATAAAAAAGCTGGCATCGCACACCTGTAATCCTAGTCCCAGGGAGGTAGAGACAGCCAGTCCCTGAATTTGCTGCCAGCCAGTGTAGCTAATTTGGAGAGCTCCAGGTTCAGTTGGAGACCATGTCTCAAAAAATAAAATAAGGTGGAGAGTGATTGAAGAAGACACTCAACACTGACTTCTATCTTCTGTATGCATGTGTTCACATGTACATACAAACATACATGCACACACACAAAAATAACAACAACAAAATGTATATGGCTCTTGTTGAACTAGGGTTATTTTAGTTCAGTATAACATCCCTCTGTGCCTCTGGATGATTTGAATCATACAGTAGTCAACTAAGAATCATGATGTAGAACTGTATTACAACAACTGAACTTTATTAAACATAAGTCTCTTCTATTATTATTAATGAATGTGTTTAATGTAACTCTATCATCACTTTCTACATAGTAACTCATTTAATGCATATAACAACATCATGGGGAAGGTACTATTGTCTCCATGTTTCAATTGAGAAAACTCAAGCTCAGAGTAGTTAAGTCATTTCCCTATAGTCACATAGTTAGCAGAGAATGGAGATTTGAGTCCTGGCCTCCCTGATTTTAAAGGCCCCATTCTTTCTGTCATTCTCTGATAGAGTCATCTTCCATGCTTTTCTCCCACATATCAGGAGCAATACACTAGGCCTGTAATAAATGAACAATGACTTTCAAATGCATGACATAGGTTACCTTGTCTGAATCCTGAATTATTTTGACATTTTCAGTACCAAATTTTTCACCATAAAGTTTCACAAGTCTCAAGGAAACCTCTGAAAGGCCAGTAAGCTTGGGTTCTTTATAGATGTACTCTTTTCCATCTTCTTCTTCAAAAAAAGACTATTATAAAGGTAAAAACAATAATAGTTTACAAATAATATATGAGAAAAGCATTCAAGGAAAATATGCACGGCTAGTGATAATATATTTGAATACACTTAAAATAATACTTATTAATATTAGTTTTAACATATTTATGCTGGCTGGTTTTATGTTACCTAGACATAAGCTAGAGTAATTTGGGAAGTTTGAACATTATTAAAGAATATATTTTATCACACAGGTCTGTGCAAAAGCCTATAGGGCATTTGTTTAATTAGATATTAATGACAGGAAGGCTCAGCCCATTGTGGGTGATATCATCCCTGGGCTGGTGGTTCTGGGTTCTATAAGAAAGCAGAATGAGCAAGTCATGAGGAGCAAGCTAATAAGAAACATCTCTCCATGGCTTCTGAATTAGCTCCTGACTCCAGCCAGGTTCCTGCCCTGTTTGAGTTCCTGCTCTGACTGTTCTCAGTGATGTAGTATGATCAGAGAGCTGTAAGCTGAAATAAATCCTTCCTCCACAAGTTAATTTTGGTCATGATGTTTTATTACACAAATAAAAACTCGAAGAGCATGTTAATATTTTATTTTTTAGTATATTAATAATATAAAAATGTCACATGCATTTATTCAACCTTTTTACTTCGAATAAGTTGAGAACTGTCAAATGCACAGGCATATAAACATTACTGTCTGGGGGGGGGAATGTAATATGGAATTTTAAAGTTAATTTAATTAATTATTCCCAAGTTAGTTTTTTCTTCTTTGTGTACTCAAACTCATAAGTATATAAACATATTATTGGTAGAAGGAGGGAACTAACAGAGATTTTTTTTTTATTTTCATGAAATTTAAAATCTACACCTTGCATCCCTGACCTAATTAGAGAGGAGAAACAAAGTAAACTAGAACATTACAAAACGGGCTCCCTCCTATGTTAAAAGGAAAACAGACTTCCATAAGCAACAACTACACAAAGGCCATCTAATAAGTCAAAGGGAAACATTTTAAAAAACAAAACAACTTGATGAATGAACTTTACTAACACACACTTACCTGGCCATAAAAGGCAACTCTGAAGAAAGTACCTAAAAGTCGTTTTTTGGTGTGCATAACCTCCAAAATTTTTGTGTAAGCACCATGAAGAGTTCTATAGACTTGAGTCAATTTCTGAAAAGTGAGAATATAGAAATTATCTTTGTGTTTTTGCCTGTCATTAAGTGTCATCAAGATCAACATATAAGAGTAAAAATACTGTGAATGTTTAGGTTTTTTTGTTAATTTTGTTGTTGTTGTTGTATATTTTATTTTTGAGACAGAGTCTTGCTGAGAGAGTCATACTAGGATGGCCTAGTATTCACTATGTACTCACTACTGTACCAGGCCATCCTGGGCTATTAGCAGGACCTCACCCCCAAAGTTGTAATAAAGGGTGCTCAGGCTGCATCTGAGTGGTAGAGAAATTGCCTAGAATGTGCCTGGGTTCAATGCCTAGAACTGCAAAACATTTTATATCATATGAATATGTTGATTTTACCTATTTATGCATAATTATTAAGTTATTTTAAAATATAATTCTTACGTGTGTGAATGTTTTGCTTGCATGTATGTCTGTGCAGCACAAAAGTCAGAAGAGGGTATCAGATTCCGTGGAACTGGATTTACAGATGGTTGTGTGCCACCATATGGGTGCTAGAAACTGAACCTAGGTTCCCTGCAAGAGCAACAGGTGCTCTTAATTGCTGAGCTGTTTCTCCGGTCCAATCTGTAAATTCTTTCAAAAATTTTTTGGTGAACTAATGAGTTTTATGGGGTTTGCTAACAGGAATATGGGCGAGATAAGCCCTTATACAAGCAAAAATGACTCAAAGTCAGCTGTAGCACCAAAAGAGACCCCTGTGTGACTCATGAAAGCTGAAACCCTGGAGCACACTGTACAACTTGCAGGCAGCTCAACAGGTTGAAGATTGTCTGTTTCAGGGAGCTCAGTTAATGTGAGATTCTTCTGGGTAGCTCAGCTGGTCTGACAGTATCTTTTAGCAGTCTTTACCATTTATGTTGGAAAGGACAGATCTTAGCACCTCTGGCCTTTTAAGTTTAAAACAGGTTTGGTTGTTTGTTTTCATTTTGACACAGCATCTCACTATGCAGTCTAGGCTGGCTTCAAACTTGAGACAATTATCCTGTACCAGCTCCACAAAGTAGTTGGATTATAGTTGATGCCAACACACTCAGCTCATCCCACCTTTACTATTTTTTTAATTAAAATATTATTTTTTAATATTAATTACACCTTATTTACTTTGTATCCCAGCTGTAGCCTCCTTCCTCCCTCATTCCCTCCCAATCCCACCCACCCTCCCTCATTTCCTCCCTGCCCCTCTCTAAGTCCACTGATGGGGGAGGTCCTTTTCCCCTTCCATCTGATCTTAGCTTATCACAGCTCAGTATCCAAGTGGGTTCCCTAGTAAGGGGAACAGGGACTGTCCCTGACATAAACTCAGTGGCTGGCTCTTTGAGCCTCCCCCCCAGGGGAGGAGCAGACTTGCTAGGCCACAGAAGAGGACATTGTAACCAGCCTGAAGAGACCACTTCTACTCTTAAAATAGCTTGACTACCAAGCCATCTTCCTCCTCTTTTTTTTTGGTAAAGTTGCAGTAGAAATTATGATATGGACCCAAAGACTTGAATATTAAAAAATTCTGTCACATGAACATGGCAGTAGATATTAAATAGAATTTATCAACAGTTTTCCTGGCAGGCCAAATTGATAAACCCTCACAGCTAAGTTATTACTGGTGTCCTCCTACGTTTCTGCATCATGGTCAGCCAGTACTTTCAGTCTTTGCACTCAAGTTCAAGGAAAAGAATCATGTTTCTAGGTCTCTATTGGGCAATATGAATGTTACGTAGTTTTGAAAATCCAGGGAGGAAAGTTACAATCTGGACTGGGGAAGACTTGGAGATAGAGCATGTTTCTAGCATGTTCAAGGCCCTGGGGTCCATCCTTGGTATCATAAACAAAAAGAATAAAATAAGTATATTTATTTTATGGCAAAATTCTAATGTTGTAATATAATGAACTACCCATTTTCTTCAGAAGACATCAGAGTAAACAGATAGGAACAACATTATTATATTAGTTATTCAGCCAAGACAAAGTATGAAAGACAGTGATGCCAGTGTGTCCATCCCCTACCTCAAATTCACGGCGTTTCTCATAAATTGGAACAATCAACTTGGAAATCTCAGAAATTACTTCGTAACGCTCTGCCTTCCACAAGCCATCCACACACTGTTCTAGCAACTCCAGCAAAACCTCCTGAATGAAGAGAAGCGGTCAACTGGGTATTAAAAATAGCTTGGGACAAATCCACTTTGAAACATTTTAACTTACTAAAGAACAAACAAGATGGGCAAAGTCCAAGTAAACACACTCTTACATTTGTATAATTACATCTTCCCTCTGTCCACTGCTTTCTTCTGAATCAGGATTTAGCTATGGAGCCCAGCTTCCTGTCCTCCAATTGGTGAGCTTCCTACCTTAGCCCTGTGAGTGCTGGGACAACAAGTATGTACCAGCACATACAGTCTCATAACTATTTTCTAAATCAAATGTTACAAGTGCTATAAAATTAGGAATATTTCTAAAATATGGAATTAATATCAGCAGTAAGCTATTTTCTTGTTGACATGAGAATAGAGGCTTTATTTGCAGTTTACTTGCAATAGCATGTTGAAATGAATCTTTTGTTCTAAATTATGTAGTCAGCTGACCTGAAAGTCAAAGAGTGACTTACTAAGGGATAGAAATCATGCCAGGGCAAGACAGGGCAGGCAGTAAGGGTAGAAGGATGGCTGGATACCATCAATGCATGAATGTTATATGCATGTATAGAAATATCAATAATGAATCCCATATATATAATGTTTAACAAAAATAAGTAACTAAACGGAGAATGTATACATTTCACTAAGTTTGTACATCTCCATTATTTTTCTTTCATTTTGAAACAATATTTGCATAGAATATTAGTCTAAAGAGAATGTGACAGCTTTTCAAAGTAATGCATAAGTGATTTAGTTTTGCATTAAACTGATACAATCCAGAGAAAGAACTCTTCCTTCCCACGAATAAACATTAGGGATAGGATAATATCCTATGATAGAGCTCTCTCACCTTCCAGAATCATTAATAGCTGCTTGCAACAATTTTGTGAAGCATTATATCATGTTCTCAGCAATAAAACCAAAAAGAAAAAAAAAGAAAAAAAAAAAAAAAAGAAAAAAATTGGGCCAACTGCTGTGTTGCTGGCTTTAAGTTTTAGCAACTTGTTTTCCTTCAGATCTATGGAACTGATTGTGAATATGACCCTTGTTTGTCTCTTAGACAAAGGAACTCAGTGCAGGTGGCAATATTCTATAAATTCTTAGCCGGGAAACTAGGTGCAGTTTTGAATTTATACTGTTATGAATTGAACTGTATTCCCCTAAATCAGTGTTTCTCAACCTGTTGGTTGCCATCTTTGGTGGCGGTGGGGTAGGGGTGTGAATGACTATTTCATGGGGTCACATATCAAATATCCTGCATTTCAGATACTTATATTACAATTCATAACAGTAGCAAAGTTACAGTTTTGAAGTATCAACAAAATAATTTTATGGTCAGGGGTCACCATAATAGGAGGAACTGCATCATTAGAAGGCTGAAAACCCCTGCCCTAAATGGTAACCTGAAGTTCTCACCTGCCTCAGAATGTGATCTGATCTGGAAAATGGTTGTTATAGATACAATTGATTTAGATGAGTATACTGATAAATGGTGAGCCTTCAAGCCAATATGTCTGGCACCCTTATAGGATACTGCAGTTATCCAGTGAAAATACCATGTGACTGCAGAGACAGACAGAATCCATGTAGCTGCAAGTGAAGGAATGCCAAGGAAAACACCAGAAAACAAAGAAGGTTTCTGCCTGGACTCTGGGAAAGTAGATTGTTTCCACGATGAAACCTCAGATTCAGATATCTGGACTCCAGAATGGTGAAGTAATACATTTCCGTTGTTTGAAGCCACCCACTTTGAGGTGCTTTGAATGTGGCAGCTTTAGTGGTATGGTCTAAGTATTTGGTTTTCTCAGATTCACACGTGAAAATTCTAAACTTCTAATTGTATTAAAAGGTGGGTCAGTTTGGGTTAATGATGTCATAAGGCAGAACAACTGAGAGTGAGATTTCAAGGACTCTTTGAAAAAAAAAATCCCAGAGATGGAGCTCATCCCTTCTACCATGTAAGAATGCAACAAGAAGGGGTCATGTAGTAACTGAGAAGTTTTCCCTCCCTGGACACATTGCCACGATGCTTTGATTTTGGACTTCCTATCCTCTAGAACTCTGAGAAATTAATTTCTGCTATTAATCAGCTTCCTAATCTATTGTGTTATGTTATAGCACTGCAGACAGAATAAGATACCCAGGAAACCAACACAATCACTTCTTTCATTCATCTTCTAAGCCTCTTACCAAACCCTGTCAGCTTTATTTCCTAGAGATTTTCTCAAATACTACCCTTCTCCATTTATAAATTTATTGCTAAGGATCAACACGTCACTATTTTTTCTTTAAATGGTCTTCCAGACTCCAGCCTTGGTACTTCCCAATATATTCTCTCCAGAGAGATCACAGGGTTCTGATAAAACATCCCATCACTCACAGAACAAGGGGTAGGCTCCTTCATGTCGACACAAGGCTTGCAATGTTTCTATGATCTCCCTGTTCAAAAAGCCAAGTGCTCCAATAACAGAGAAATGCTTACTAGCCATTCTTCTGAAATACCCTCTGCCCTTCAAGCCCCTTTTTTAAAAAATATGTATTGCATTTATTATTAATTTTTAAATTTTATTTTATTAATTACACTTTATTCACTATGTATCCCCCATAAGCCCCTCCCTCCTCCCATGCCTGTCCCACCCTCCCTCCCCCTTCTTCACACATGCCCCTCCCCAAGTCCACTGATAGGGGAGGTCCTCCTCTCCTTCCTTCTGATCTTAGTCTATCAAATCACATCAGGAGTGGCTGCATTGTCATCTTCTGTGGCCTGGTAAGGCTGCTCACCCCTCAGGGGGAGGTGATCAAAGAACAGGTCAATCAGATTATGTTAGAGGCAGTCCCTCTTCTCATTACTATGTAACCCACTTGGACACTAAGCTGCAAGGGACTACCTCTGTGCAGGGGTTCTAGGTTATCTCCATGCATGGTACTTGGTTGGAGTATGAGTCTCTGGGAAGACCCCTGTGTTCAAATTTTCTGGTTCTGTTGCTCTCCTTGTGGGCCCTTCTTATGATAGCTTAGGCATCCCCCTTTTAGATGTTTTCCTGGTCCTTAGATAAGGAAGGCAAGGTACAAATACTTTGCTTCCCATTCTACTAATCAACGGGGTAAATATTTATAGTTCTACAATATTTGCATACTGTGTAGGTAACTGACATTCCAAATAAGCTGTGATTTTTTTTAAGGTGGGAACAAGCTTATTTATCTAGATTGCGTTCTTCTGTAACTCATAGTTGTAATGTACAGCAGGTGCTCAATCAATGTGACTACTTGAATAAAGGGTCATCATGTTAACATTCAATGGCTATAGTAAGAATTTCAGCAGGCACGTGGTGGCACACATCTCTAATCTTAGCACTCAGGAGGCACAGACCCCTGTGAGTTCAAGGCCAGACTGGTCTACATGGCAAGTTTCAGGCCAGCCAGGGTTACATAGTGAGATCCTGTCTCAAAAATACCAAAAAGTCAGTTACAAACTAATGATGCTTATTTCAGAAACTGAAAGTTATTCATGGTAATTATTTAAAAAAAAATCAAGGAATATACCACTACATAACCCTAATAAAAGAAATAACAAATGCAGAAAAGGGAATTCAATCATATACACACAAGTAATATTATACAGCTAGAGTAGTTTGTATATATGTATTTAGAACACACATATAACAATGAAAGGGAATGAAGCCATGAATTTGAGAAAATGTGGGGGGTATATGGGAAGGATTGGAGGGAGGGAAGGAAAGGGTAAGTGATATAAATATATTATAACCTCAAATGATAAAAAAATACTAAAAATAAAAATTATCATATATCACTTAAAAATCAGTATCTGTTCATGATAGCCAAAAAGAAATCTGGATGAAAATGAAGAGACATTCCTTCATCTCAAAGAACATCTACACACTTACAGCCAAACACTGTTATTCTAAACCTGGTGACATGCAAGGATATACACTCTCACCATTTCTGCTCAGCACTGCCCTAGAGGTCTGAGCTAATGAAACAGAGCAACCAAAAGAAAAACAGGTGTACAGATTAACAAAAGTAAAATTGTGTTTTGGTGTAGATGGCATTATTGCATATACCCTAAGTCACAGAGAATATACAGGTGATTATTGTAAAGCTGACAAGAAAAATTAGCAAGTTAGATAGAAGGTCAACATACAAGGTCAGTGAGATTTCTATTTAATAGCAACAATACATGTTGAAACATAAAATGGAACATTCTAGTAAGTGAAGGCCTGTAATCCTAGCTCCTTGGAAGGATAAGCTACAAGAATCAAAAGTTTAAGATCTCTCTGTACTCCAGAGTGAATTCAAGGGAAGTTCATGTAAGTTTATATAAGTGGGACCCTATCAAAGAAAGTAAAAAAGGAGCTGGGGATATAATTTAGCTCAGCACTTGCCTAGTATAATACCAACATACTCCCAACCCCTAAAAAATGACTTTCTGTTTAACAGGATTAAATTTTGAAAATGAAATAGACAAGCCAAAAACTGGTAAATACACACATACACTATACAGTATTTAGATTCAGTATATACAAAGGATCCCCAGAAATCAGTCATAAAAAGTATACAGCATGGTTTTTAATGAATAGAAGACATTTCAACAATGAATATACACAAGAGGCTGGGGCGGGGGATGGTGGGGCACATGACCAAATGAATTGTGGAAGTGCAATTAAAAGTCACAAAGCGATAGATACTAATTCATGTAAAATGCTTGTAGGAATGAAATTTAGTAGACCTGCTGGAAAAACTAATGTAGAAGTTCCTCAGAAGTTGTAGGTAAAGGCTCTGTGTCACTGAAGTACTATACACAATAACCATGAAATGGAAACACCTATATACAAAGGGATGTTACTCAGCCAACAAGAATTGAAATCCTAGCTGGGCATGGTGGCACACAACTTTGATTCTAGCACTCAGGAGGTAGAGGCAGGTGGATCTCTATGAGTTCAAGACCAGCCTGCTTTACAGAGCTAGTACTAGGACAGCCAGAACTACACAGAGAAACCATGTCTCAAAAAACAAATAAATATAAAAAATAAAAATGTAATTTATTGGATGGTACACCACTTCAATCTCTGTGAATGTCACATTTGCCTTTTTAGAAAAAAAAAAAACTGGCATCTAGAATTTTATTTTATAGGTGATATATTTGCCTGTTGTCCATGAAAGCCAGAAGAGAGAATCAGATCACCTGAAACTGGAGTTAGAGGTGATTATTAACCATGATGTGAATACTGGGAATCAAATCTGGTCATTAGAGAGGATAAATGCTCTTAACCACTAAGCCAACTATCTAGCCCTCTAAATGCTACATTTTAAAGCAAGATAATGGGAAGAATTACTGAGACAAGATTCTACCCTACCAACAGGAATTCCTTTGCCTAGACAATTTTATTCTTTAAAGCTCACCAATTCTTAATTATTTTTAAAGTTAAGCCAGATCTAGTAACTTTTAATATAAATAAATTGTGAAATGGGAAATTTCTATAAATGACAATGCAGGCCCCGGGGTCTTACTTCACTGTAGTGAACATCCATCATTCCAGCATCTTCTTTCATGGCTCCTTCTTCATCTATATTGGGAGTAATTTTCTTGAAGGCTGAACACCCACTAGGGAATAATTCTGTGTGGAAAACCAGAAAGGGAGTATATTTATTACAAAAAAATGTTTGGTAAATACCAGACACTCTTAAAAGGATATGCTATTTTTATAAACACAAATGACTTTGGGTCAAAGTCATAAGTACAAGTTTCAGCTGTAAAAATAATTTTATGTATTACTCAGATCTATTCTATTGCTCTTCCTCCAGCCCAAAGTGAGCCCAAATTTATTATAAATAAGTTGTGTTTTTGATGCACCATCTTCAATGGCTGGTGTAGATGATTTTCTAACATAAAAATTTTATTAAAATGCTTATCCTTTGTGCACTTACTTTGTACATATCTAAACAAAAAAGCAGACATTTTTGGGTAACCATCTCTAGTGTTTAAATTTCACTGAGAGTTGGAAAGGGAATTCAGTCACTTCTTGGAAGAGTCTAGCCCAGGATTTATATGACAGACAGGAAGTGAAACAGATGGCAGAGATGAATCATCCTTGGAGAATGGAACATTAAGACAACCATAGATTTGAAAGTTAGACAGACCTAACTCTAGTACCATGTCATTGCATGAATTTGGATGTTTGTCTCCCTAGTGTGTATAAAGTTTCTTCATCATCACCATCATCACCACTACCATCATAACAAGAATGATAATAAAGGTTAGTCTGAGAATTACATGAAAACGTTTGGAATAGAGCTTAGCATGTAAAAGGGGCTAATTGAATTATTATTGCTAAATAAGCCTATCAATGTCATAAAGCAGATTTCTCAAGACAGAATTAAACAACTGCTACCAGCTGGACCCATAGGAAGGAGAGAGTAAACTGCAGCTGAAAAGCACATTTTACAATTGTGACCGAAATTGTTCTTGAGTAGCAAGAATCTAGGTGTAGAAAGCCATAAGAGTTTCCTACAGTCTGGATTTTCTAGGATCGTGTGATTCAGAGAAGAACAAAGGCACACTTCAGTTGTGACTGGTATCCCATTTGTAACTGTTCTTCTCTCTTTACCTCTCACAAGTGCTGAGATAATGGGTGGTATACACACCACCTTGCTTTGACTTTGAATCTTGAGATTAATGATCTTTGCACATGCCATGCTAGAGAAAGAAAGATGGAAAGAGTCTGGTGAAGTACAACCACTTTGACTCCAAATGACCTCATGAAAAGACTGGGTAGGATTTTGGAGGATGGAGAGAGCAGTGGCAATTCTTAATAAGAGATGACTGGCAGCCAGAAGAGTAAGGGGAGAGCATAAAGGGGAAAGCTGGAATTAGGAACAAACAAGGGAATGAAGTGCTTTGTGAAATTTTAGCTATAGGACACGGGGTACTAAGACTTGGTTAGCATACCCTATAAGGAATGAGAAGAAGAGATGTTATGGAGAAGGAAATTGCATCTTATGGGAGAATCTGAAGGCTTGAAGCCTTGCTGAAAGAGGATGCTACGTGGTGGTACAAGAATGCAGAAAACTTGACTCTTGTCTTCCCTGGGGAGAAATGTTGTGCCCTCTCTCAGGAAAAGAGAGAAGAATGCTAAAGCCTACTCTTCAGAGAGTGAGATCCACAAATGCTGAGGCTCTCAGACAAAATGAAAGAAATGCTGACTTGTCTGGGCTCTTGCATTTGAGGCCAAGAAACAGCAACAACAACAAATGCCCCATTATCACTACTTCCAGTTGACTTGGGTAAAGGGAAGAACATGAGAGTCTGTAAGGTATCTCTGGTACAACTAAGAGCAAGGGCAAGGTTACCTGTTTGAGGGTAGGGTGTGGTCAACTGCATACGTACTTTCACTTTCATTTTCTTTCTTTTTTTTATGGGAAGGGGCAAAAATGAGACAGTCTCACACTATAGCCCGCACTCACTATGTGGCCCAAGATGGCCTCAAACTTGTAATTCCTGAATGTTGCAGTTTCAGGCATGAGCCACCATTTCTGGCTTCTTCCTGCTCTTTTTCCTGGCACTTCAGTGCCTCAAACAAAGAATGGAAGATGCCAGCATTGGTCCTTCATTTATGTTGACAACCCTGGGGGTCAGGAAACTACCAGATAAAACAAACTTTATTTTTGTAAAAAGTCTAAATAATAGAACATTTGTTTCCAACATGTCAGCAAATTGGCATTCTATTCCATCTCAATTGAGAAGAGGGGTTGAGATAAGCTGCAAGCATGATGCTTAGAAACAACAACAACAACAACAACAACAAAAAACAAAACAAGTTTTTGGTGTTATATACTTGTCAGGGATTTAAAATGTAAACACACATTTTGTCTTCAGTATCAATGAAAGCAAAAAATTCTAGACTGTCCTAATGGTCATCACTAAATGTTATTTAAAACATATTTTGCTTAAAGATTCAGGTGTTTTCTAGACTTTTCTAATACTGACAGCTTACAGAGTTGTTACACTAGATTGTAGTTATCCCCGTAGAACAAACTTTATATATATGTCTACACGATGGAACATTTGTTTCCAGTATGTCAGCTAGGCAATATTTTATTCCATCTGAATTAAGAATATTTTATAGGAGTCCGAGTGCTGAGACCACCAGCTCTTGGAGAATGAAGATTTGACTACGAGGCCATGGCTAACCATCTGAAGTTCATTGCCAGGACTGTGATGGTTCAGGACGGGAATGTGGAAGGTGCTTACAGGACCCTGAGCAGGATCCTCAGCAGCGATGGGCTCACGGAAGCCATAAAGCACCGACGCTTTTATGAGAAACCCTTTCGCCGCCGCCAGCGGGAGAGCTATGAATCATGTCGAAGAATCTACAGCATGGAAATGGCTCGAAAGATCAACTTCGTGATGCGAAAGAACCGCGCAGATCCATGGCTTGGCTGCTAATGCCTGTGGTCACATCAATCCTATGTTCAGCTCTTTTCTTTATCCAATCCCAATTTCTGTTATATTTTTCACAATAAACTCAGTCACAGGTGAAAAAAAAAAGAATATTTTATAGTATACTTAACTGTTTTAGATTAGCCATCTATCCTGATACTACTCTCATAGTTTAAGGAGCTAATTGAAAAAAAAAAAAAGTTGTTTCAGATTTTTTTTTTTAAATCATTGAAGCTAAGGTGGAAAAAATCCTGAGGATTTTTATTACTGCTGCTCTTTTAGAATAAGGTTTTCTAGATTTAAGAAAGTTGAATTCTCCAGGTTCAAAAATAGATAGCACCCATAAATAAATATACAAACAATACTCAAATTCAATACTTTTTTGTTTAAAATGTAGAACATCATTTTGTTTCCTCCTTAGCACTTTGATTTTGAATGAAAGATAAATTCGAAAGAACCTTCAGGATATTATGAACTACTTCAGTGACAAGTTCAGACTACATCCACTTGTTAAGACAGGTCAGATTGCTCATTAAGGTAGACGCCTAATGTTTAAACAACTAGAGCAAGAAATAGTCTCTCTAAAGTGAAGGGCTGACTAATGGACATAAATCATTCTTGGTTTTGCTTAGTCTGAAGGTCTTTGTACCTGTGAATCAAACAAGATTCTTGGGAAGAATTTCTAATATGATTACCTATTTTCAAAATCTAAAGGGTTTATTCTTAATGGACCTGGAACTCTTATTTGAGATGCCCACTAATTAGAAAGCTGGGATAACAGGAAGGCAGTTCTCTGGAAAGAATTTAAAACCACAGTCCTGTGTTTAAGATGCTCATATTTGTCAGTGGATTTAGAATTGCAGGTATGCAAATTCAACTTTTATTTTGGGAGCAACTTGACAAACCTATCAGTGTTATAACTGAAAAGAATGAAGTGAGTCTGATTTTGATAAATTCTTTCTCCATTTTAGAACTACTTGTAGCGACTAGTTGTTAAGACTGATGCTAAAGAACATGCTTATCATGCTTTTAGCCATTGGCTCAGTCTCTAGAACCAAAAAGAAAAAAAAGAAGAAAGAAAGAAAGAAACTGAAACACATGCATGAAAAGGAGAAAACTGGAATACACAAATTTTTATTTGTTTTTCTTACAATACATCATTTTTTTAATTTAAAGTCTTGGTGCTTGGAGTAAAACAAGATTCTTAGGAAGAATCTCTAATATAATTACTTATTTTAAAAATCAAGAGTCAATTCTTAATAATTCATATTGAGTCTGGAATTCTATTTCAGGTTCATACTCTGTAATTACCATGTAGCCCAGGCTGCCTTGGATTTGTGCCTTAGCCTCAATATGGGATAACAGACCCTACTACCTCTAGTTGAATATATCAGTTTGAGAACTTTGATTGTTGAAGCATTTCAATGTCAATTTAAAATACAAGTAAAATGCTGGAGACATTGCTCACATAGTAGTATGCTTGCTTTGAATTCACAAAGCTCTGGGTTTGATCTCCAACACTGCATGAAGTGGGCATAGTGGTACGTGTCTGTAATCCTAGGAGCTAGAGGCAGGAAGAGCAGAAGTTCAAGGTCACCCTTAGCTACATAGCAAGTCTGAGGCTTACTTGGCCTACATGAGATCCTACCTCTCCCAAACCTAAATGACATGAATGCATAGTTTAACCATTATAGTTATAGTTTGGGAAAATCTCCACAATGGCCATTATTTTACATGAAGTGTTTTACACAAACACTGAACCTTAGATGTGGAAAAAAAATTTACAGAGTTAAAACACAAGGTTGTGTCCCCACAGCCAAAGCCCAAGTAATATGACTCCCTTAAGATGCTTTCATTTCGTGCTCATGTTACTTGGTTGACTGCCTTGAAGAAAGCAGCATGAACATTGCGATAGATAGCAGATGTCTTGATTGCAATCACCACTGCTAATTAAGTTTTAAACCTTACTCAACTGTTTTGCTATTTGAGTAGTTATAGTAGCCAACAATATTATTTGGGGACAGAGACATTTTCAAGCTGATCCCTGAATTAGGAATCTTGAATTAGGAATGCAGAGCTGTTGCTGTCCTTCAAGGCCCTGATTCTCTTTAACACTCAGGTGTCACTATATAAAAATAGCTCTGGATATGGACAGTTGTTGGTGAAGTTAAGGATGAGGAAGGCGGAAAAATATGATCTGTCTGTATTAGGCAGAACTTCTCTTGAGCCCTAAGAAGAATGAATGTGGCAGTTGTCCAGGGAAATAGTCTTGGGAAATAAACACTGGGCATCAAGCCCAGCTGTGTACTATTTAACTTAACTCTTGTAACCTCCTACAGAAGCTGAAGCCAAAATGAGCAATCCAGTCTTCTTTTACAATGACGTCTGTTTAGCATTGAATAAGGCTGAAGGTAAACATATTTTTTAAGAGCTCAATTCTATCCCATTCACATTTGAAAGCTGTAAAGATAAAGATTATTTTGCCATCTAAGAGTCCTCCCATATCAGAACAGAAAGATCTTACTCTTGCGGTGAAGAAATTCTGCAACTAAAGCCGCTACATGGACATAACACATTGCAGCCTAGAAATGGACGACAAAGAAAGAAGTGTCAGAATATGTTCAAGGGAGTTTGAAGAGTCCCAGTGGGAGCAAAATCTTAAGTAGTCACCTCAGAAAAATCTCCATTTTTTATATGAATTTTGGCCATGCTGTCAAGCCAAGTTTTCCTCAGCTCTGGTGTGCTGGCATAAGATTTAGCTAAGCTATACTGAAGATCAATTAACATTTCAGGGTCTTTCTCATGCTCCTTCATTTGGGCAGTGGCCATAAGAACAGTTCGGATCCTCTTGGTCAAATCTTTGACTTCTGTGGGAAAAGCCGTTGCCTAATTTCAAAACAAAAGAAAACAAAAGACCCACATATTTAGCAGTATTATCAATAGAATTTAAGCATGAGCATCCAATCCTGGGGAGCATAATATGCCTTCTATTCTTTGTTAATGGTCGGCAGTACTGTGTTGCATGTGGCAAGCCTAAAGGGTTTTTAATTCGTTATTTTTAAACTTATGTAACTAGCCTGGCTTCAAAGGCTTATGAATGTGATGGCAATATACTTAAAATGACCTTTGGATACAGGCTATCAGGCTTTGGATCCTGACTTGTCCACTGTGGAGTCTGTGCATCTGCAATTTACTTAGAACAGTAATTGAAAGTTATTGGCACACATTGGTACCAGGTACTAACCTGGGTGCTTTATATGTTTTAATTTTTATAACAACCCTATAAATTAAGTAGTCTTCTCATTAATTTCTACCAATGGAAAAACTGAGGCACAGATAGTGGTTGAGAAGCTCAGCCAATGTCTCCCGGTTGGCATGTCGTGGAGACAGGACTTCTATACAGGCAATCTGGTTCCAGACATATTGATCTGCAGGCAACTTTCATACTGACAAGTGTGCCTATTGTGCTCACTGACTGGAACACACACCTCAGTGAAAATCCTACTGCCAATTTTCTATTTCCACAAATGAAAGGTTATGAGTCATATCACACTCCAGAGAGGTTAAAGAGAACACTGGCCTCTCAAAGTGTTTCCGACTCCAAGATGGGGATGGGCCAAGTACACAGTAGGAAACTTAATAGGAATATGATATACTGTTCTGCCTTTTTTTGTCTGCTCTAAAAATAATTAGTCTCATCTAACCCCTTTGTGCCCATTAATAGAAACTTTACATCCTGAGTAAAAAGCTTACCTCTCATAACAGAATTAGGTATTAATGGTGGCCTTAGCAGATAAAATTAAGCCATTCACAAACAAGTTAAGGAAAAGCAAAAAGAGCTCTTTTCAAGGAAAGCCAACATCAGCCCTATTCACTTGAAAAACGTCACTAATCTACCTGTATATATGGCACTGAGCATGGTAACAACTGGAAACAAAACCTTGGAGCATGAGTCAAATAGCTGAAGTAGTATATGTTGCTTCTGTGCTCCTGGGATTAGTTGAACTGTAGACTGATCCCCTGGGAAACCCACATAGCTGCTTGAAAATCAAACTTTCCCAGCCCATGAGCAGCTGGCACTACTCAGTGTTTTTCTCCCTGTAAGCAGCATTCCTATGGGAATCACTTTTTTGTACAGATTCTACACTTCCCAAACATCAAGTATGTTGTGACTCTCAGCTTTTGATTTAAAAAAAAAAAAACATTTTATACAATATTGTCAAATATACAAGAATCTGACCTTTCCCAACAATGGAAACAATTCGTGCCCCTGGGACGATCGCAGGACCTGTCTTACAGGCAATACAGTAAGAGATATATTTTTACAGTGTTCTAGTTTTGCAAGCATGTGTGAAACAGCAATGGTGGTCAGAATCTTAGGTTTGATTCCGGTGGACTCATACTAAAGAGTGACAGCTTTGGACTGTGACAGCAAGTGATAGTCGGTAAACATAACTTGAAAGTCACAAAACCAACAAATAATGAAAGCTTTTTGTTCCATTTCTCATCTGTTAGCAATGGATCTATTAGCCATCCTGAGGAGTAAGATTTTTCTTAAATTTCTAGCTCAGTATTTAATTAACCAGTATTATAAATGTTAACAATTTTTAAGAAAGAAAATTACTTTTTCTTTCTGGGTTAAGTTTAGAAATCAAGCAAAGAAAATAACACAGATTCTATTACTAAGAGATGCACATTTGCTTAATCTATTTAACTAATGCAGAAATTATTTGCTAGAGACAGTGGTGTATAAAAGCCATCAACTCATAAAGCTCACATTCTATACATTCCATATGAACAATCACTGTAAATCCCATGACATTTTAAAGATATAAACCCCCTTTGTTAGTTAAAATGGGTTTTATTCATTATTCTGGTGCCGAGAATCAAACCCAGGACATTGTACATGGTAAGTGCCACTGACTGACAATCCCAGCCAATGTAGTTTCAGTTTATTCCATACCTTCATAGGTCTGTCGCTATTTGCAAAATTATTGATAATGAATAAAGACTCCTGAAATCTTGATCCTCCACTTAGTGCTACATCAGCTATCAGCTGACTTACAGCAATTATTATCTGTGGAAAGGAATAAAGGTTATTCATTTCAAATGGCTTAAAAAATTCCTGCTTTGGGAGTTAAGGAGAGGTATTGTTATACAGTGTCCAGACTAGCATCTAACTTGATGTCTTCCTGCCTCAGTCTCTTCAATAGCTGGGACTGCAGGATAATGGTTGTTTTCTTATCAATAATCCTTCCCCAGTTCATAGCTCTAAGGGAACAAACCAAGGCTTCCAATATTACACAGTAGACTACTGAGCCAAGAAATCCCATCTGTGTTTAGAATCTAAGTTGTTTCATTATGTAATCCCAATGATACAGAGATGTAGAATAGTAATTTTTACCCAGTGTGTTCTCTATGCTGGGCTTGGTGCCAGCTGCTATATACATTTCATTTTTCACCCTCATACTTAACCATGCAAGGCGGGAAAAACTTGGCCTCATTTTACAGATGAGCAAACTGGTTCAGGCAGATTAATTCACGTAGGGTCACACAGCACATAATTAGTTGCGCTATGAGCTTATCATAAGCAGATGGTTATCTCTATAAATTCTGTGATTTCCACAAAATCATTGTGGTTTTTTTTGTTTTTGTTTTTTTTTTTTTTTTTGAGACAGGGTCTTGCTACATTATCCAGACTGATCTTGATCTTGCACTTGTGGGCTCAAGTGAACCTCTTGCCTTGGCCTCTCAAGTATTTGGGGGTATAGAGGTACATGCTAGCACTCACAGGTCACTTAATTTTTGCTTTTTGAGACAGGTTATTATCCTGTAGATCTGGTTGGCTCAAACATGCAATCCTTCTACCTCAGTCTTCCACATGTTTGGATTTTAGGTATGTTGCAACATGCTCAGCACTCTTTGACTGTTAAATGAAGGTTTTGCTGATGCATGCAAAACAACCTGTATCACCTGCCCTGTATTATCTAACAATCTTATTGTTTAGTTATCTTACTTAAAGGCTCACAAAAACTCTGAGATGAAGTTTCTCCTGCTTTATATTTGAAGAAGCTAAGGCACAGAGAGGCCAAGGAAGTAACCTGCTCCATGTCCTTGAACTTGAGCAAGGAGTCTCAAGACTTACACTCTAGAGTAGCCTTGTCCAAGAGGAAGAGGATGGGAGTCATCTATTTAGGTAGCTACAGTGAAAAAGAGATGGAAGTGAAACTCACTTAATTCTTATCTATCTATCTATCTATCTATCTATCTATCTATCTATCTATCTATCTATCTATCTATGTATCTATCTATCTATGTCGTGTGTGTGTGTGTGTGCTCACATGCTACATGATCACGTGAAGATCAGAGGACAACTAGTAGGAGTTGGTTTTCTCCTTCCACCATGTGTGTTTTCGTGATCACAATCAGGTCATCAGGCTTGGCAGCAAGCATTTTTACCCACTCAACCACTTTGCTGATCCAAAATTTATTTTGATATCTTTTAATTAACTGCCTCTGAAATTTGACAAATCATAGAAACAACATAAGATGACTTCGATGCTCTATTTTTTTGTGTACTTAGTCTTTATATTTTCAATACACCCTGGCTTGGACCAGTCCCATTTCAAGTGGAACATAGCCACATGGTCTGAAAGCTATGGCACAGAAATCCAGATACTGATTTCTTTTGCAGTGCTAACATTGCAACCCAGAGCCTTGTGAATACTAGGCAAGCATTGAGCTATAACCTCAGCCCTTGTTTTACCTTATTTTGAGATAGTCTTTCATGTTGCCCAGGATAGCATTGACCTCACTCTACAAAGTAAGACTTGAAGTTAATATCCTTTTTCCTTAGTTTTCCAAGTAGCTATAGATGTTGATCTTTGCAGGGAGCAGAGTAAGGAGTGGATGTACATGTGTTTGCAGATGTACATGTGTGCCTGTGTGTGGTCAGAGGTCAAACTTGGGTTCCATTCTTCACATGTTATCTATCTTAATGTGGGGAGAGAGGCAAGGTCTCTCACTGGCTTAGAACTTGCCAGATAAGGTTAGGCTGGACGGCCAGTGAGCGCTAGGACTTTATCTGTCCCTATTTCTTCAGTTCTGAGATTACAAGTGCATACCAACATGCCTGGTACTCAAGGAGGCCAAAAGAGGACATCAGATACATTGGATTGGAGTTACAAAGGGCTGTGAGCCACCAGGTAGGTTCTTGGAATCAAACCTAGGTCTTCTAGAAGAACAACCAGTGAGTGTTATTAACTTCTGAGTCATTGCTCCAGCCCTATGCCCAGCTTTTTGGATGGGATTCTAGTACTCATACTTGAAACACATGCACTTTGCCAAATGAACTATCTTCCTACCTATAGATGTTGATTTTAATAGAGGCCAGTGATTGAAGAAGAAACAATAAAGAGGAGATTTTACTGGTACTCACCTGCAAGTGTGTCCTCAAAAAGGTTTTCCTTTTGGTATACTCAAAGTTGTTTCTCATCAAAAGATACAAAAGTGCAGATGCCTCATTCCTGGTTGAGCTAATCTTTGAAGTACAGCACTTTAAAACCTCATAGCAAAATGCAGCACACATGTTTACTCTTCCTTTAAAAAAGGCTGAGGGAAACTAAATGAGAAAAACATAAATGCATACCTGAAAATCTAATGAAATCCACCACCTAATCTGCCTGAACCAGTTGGCTCACCTAAAACTATGTGGCGTGCTTCAAAGGATAACAAATCACTACGAAGTCAGAGCTCTGTTCTAAAGTTAGTGTGAACTTGTTACCATACAGACAAGCATATGTCAATGACAGAACAACTCAAGTTATTAGAGAAGTTACTGCGATAATGTAACGGTACTTGGCATAAATAATGCCAATCTGAGAAGAGCTCAAGATCGTCCAAAATATAAGAGGAACAGAGTTTCAATGATATACTGAATAAATGACTGAAACGATGAATAATGGCTCTCAAATGGGGTCTTCAAATGGGAAGAGCACTTACTTGTGTTCTAAAGTTCCACATGCTAAGAAAATTATAACTGAAAAGTATTAGTAGTGAAATTTATTGTTTTTATTATTATTAAACAAAATTGAGCCAAAAGAAGTGAAGTGTTTGTATATACCTGTCCATTTTCTACTCCATGAACATGGTCAATTAAGACATATTTTGTCACAGAAAAAGAGTGCCCAAGTGGTCACTGAATTCTCCAAACAGGCAAGGGGCTTGGTGCTTTGAGAATGTATCCAACCTGCTGCTCTGGGGAAGATAAACTATAAATCTAGTGTAGGCTTATTAGAATCTCCAATCCTTGCAAGTGGATATAAACAAACTGCTTTAGAGGGCATAGTGACCATTTTTAGGAATTCTGAAGCTTGAGTGTCACCTACTCAAAATCGTTCTTTGGAAACCTTGAATTTTAATCCACATTTCAGGAATATATCTGCTTTATTTTACCTTTGTAGCAAATGCAGTATTAGGCAAGCAATGGGTGTTTAATAAATGCTTTCTGATTGGCAAATTGGGAAATCTCAGAATTTCACAGGATTAGATTGACTCTTTTTCCCTTGGCTTCAGTGACATTTTCCTTTCTTGCCTTTTTTTGCTTCCTCTGTTACTATTTCTTGTCTCTGTTCCAGTTTTCTCTTTCAATCCTTTCTTTGTTATCCTCTCCAGTGTTTTGACCCTGATCCCTGCTTTTTCTCTATATGCTTCCTAAAAGAAATTCAGCCACTCCGCTGAGTTCCAGTATCCCTCTGATGCTGATGTACCACTTACTATGCTCCAGCTATACCAGCCCTTAATGTTCTTAATGTCCAAACTCTTTCCTGATACAAAACTTTTGCAAATGCTGTTTTCCCTAGAATGTTCTTCCTTAAACAAGGAGTGGCTAGTCCTTTTACATTCTTCACATCTTACTCTATAAGGTATATCAGTTTGACATTGTCCCCAAATAATGATGATTCAAGTAAATAATTAAAAAAAAACACAGTAAGCAAAAATGATTATGTGTTCAGCAGAAATTGTAACATCAAATTCTGAGTTCTGTTTTCTTTCTGGGTACAATGTGAGATATGAAATTTATATTTCTGGATACAGGTCACAGATATGGGATCATGAAGGGAAGTAGCAAATGCCTTCAGTGTGCTATGTTGCTAAGGTATAGTGTTCAATAATTTATGTTAGAGGACATTTTGACTCAGTTAAAACTATTTTCCACTTAAAATGTTTTAACTGGATTGCTGCCCAATCATTAGTTGAGGAACCATTTGTACTCTATCTTTGCATTTTTCTTGTTTCTGTTCTTCTTGTTTATCTCTACCATCATATTGCCAGTAGCTAGTACAGCACACAAGAGAGGACTTTGTTTGGTAAATACAGAACAGATGGATAGATATAACTCCAGTCCAGGGCTCTCCCTGAATCCATATTTCAATGTTACAGAGGCACTTGAAATTCAATACATCTACAAAATTGTATTCATTAATTTTTACGTTAGTATAGTTTGTCCTTCAGATTTCAAATCTCCTAAACACTATTTTATCAATGAACTGGTGATCAAGTCTGAAAATTTAATATGTATCCTGTGTCCATATCCACTACCAATGCCTTTTTCTGGGCCTTCATCTCTTTCTCTCTCTCTTTACTATGTTTTATTTACATTTTTACAATGTTTTGTACTACCCATGTTCTCTTTTTTCTCCCTTCCTTCCTTCTTTTATTCACTCGTGCTTCACTATGTAGCTCTGGCTGGCCTGGAACTTGCTACATAGACCAGACTGACCTTGAATTCAGAGATCTGCCTGACTCTGTTTCCCAGTCAATGTCTTTCCTACACTAATTTTAGAGAGGCTTACTTCCCCCAGTCACACTGATTCTCTCAATACATATCTTAATACAAATTGTATTACTTCCCTATTCTAAACCATTCCATGCCTACCTGATTCCTAAAAGATGAAGTCTAGCTGTTAAAGATGACTATGCACTTTTCTGCTTGCAATTTATACTTCCAGTCTCATCTCCTGGGTTAACACTAACTACTCCGACTACTGCTGAAAGGAAACTTTGTTAAGCCACAGCATTTTTATTTTCTCCTGGCCACACCCACTCCTCTCTACAAATGTCATATCATGATGACATTTGTTGATGTACATATATATGTGTGCATATATATTTTTTATATGTATGTTTTCATCTGCTGCATAGTAAACCTTCAGGATTGTATGTAGTAATTACCTACCTAGTAACTGTTAAGTGGATTGTTCTTAAGTATATTTCTATTTATTTATCCTATCATGCCTTTACAACACTCACTTTTCCATATATTCCTTTATTCTTAAAGTATATTTAAGCTTCCTTTATTCCTTTATTCTTAAAAATATATTTCAAGTTTCACATTTACCTAATTTCTGAATTTACATACAAAGAAATATAGGACTTGCTCATTTGATCATATACTGGCTGCCTATGGTTCATTTGTAAGATATTATGCAACATCCCAGAGTTCAAAAAGTTAGTTTCTGCTTTCAAAATGCTTACACACAGATTTTATTGTAATATGCAAGACTGGTGTTTTATCACTGTAGTAGGTGGTATGTTAGTCTCATAATATAGGCAAGATAATGAAAAATTGGTGAAGTTGGTGATTTTAAAATGACATTGGGTCTGAGAATGTGGTGTCTTGGGTTGAATCTTGAGAGAGAAAAGAAGGTGCCAAGGGAGAGTATACTAGTCTTTCGTCAACTTAACACACAAACTAGAGTTATCTGAAAGAAGGAACCTTAATTGAGAAATGCCTCCATAAGACCTGGCTGTACAGACGGGTCAAGGACAACACAAGAAAATTCATAGAATCAACTATCCTGAGTCTATAGGGGTTCACAGAGACTGAACCACCAAACAGGAAGCCTGCATGGGACTGACCTCTGCATATACGTTACAGTTGTATACCTTGATCTTCTTGTGGGACTCCTAACAGTGGGAACAGGAGTTGTCTCTGACTTTATTGCTTGCCTTTGGGACCCTTTCCCCTTACTGGGTTACCTTAAGAGAAGAGGAGGTGTCTTGCTTACTGTAATTTTGATATGCCCTGGCTGGTTGATATTCATGGGAGGCTTGCCCTTTTCTGAAGAGAAACAGAGGAGGAGTGGATGGGGGAGGCATGGGGAGGAGAGGGGAAACTATGATCATAATATGAAACAAAATTTAAAAAAAGATCCAGCTATAAGGCATTTTCTTAATTAATGTTTGATGGGTGAGGGCTCAGTCCATTTTGAGTGGTGCCATCTCTGTGCTGGTGGTCTTGAGTTCTATAAGAAAGCAGGCTGAGTAAGCCAGGGTATGCAAGCTAGTAAGTAGCATCACTTCTGCATCAGCTCTTGCCTCCAGGTTCCTGCTCTATTTGAGTTCCTGTCCTGACGTTCTTCAATAATGAACAGCAATGTGGAAATGTAAGCTGAATAAACCCTTTCCTCCCAACTTGCTTTTTGGTCATGGTGTTTTATTGCAACAATAGAAACCCCTGGAAAGGGGACTACTGCAAATGGGAAGGTATAATGGTAAAAGCAAAAGCA
This sequence comes from Meriones unguiculatus, assembly GCF_030254825.1. Lineage (NCBI taxonomy): Eukaryota > Metazoa > Chordata > Mammalia > Rodentia > Muridae > Meriones > Meriones unguiculatus. Next base: position 75,511,599 of record NC_083369.1, on the reverse strand, counting down.
GCTTCTGATTTTATAGGATTCTTTGTCAGGTTCTCTACATAGATTTTGACATGTTGTGCATGTATTTACAAAGGCAGTGGTAGTTAATGGCTATTTGTGTATGTCATCATAATGATACCCATTCCTCCATCTTCCCCTGAGCTCCTAGCAGACTAAAGTTGTTCTTACCTTACTGATGAAAGATCTCAGCGAGGCAAAGACATGCTTCAGTGATACTTCAGATTGTCCATTTTTAAGAAAAGCAAGGTGAATATCAAATACTTTTTTCATTAGTGGGTTATGGCCATCATTATTTAAAAGTTGGTTCTAAAAAACCATGGGAAAAAAAAAAACGATAGTTTATAGAAACCTTTAGTTTGTCCCTCTCCCCTACATACAAGATAAGTAATTTTACTGCAACATCACTTATGATACTTATGAAACTGCTCTTTGGCCTTTGGAAATTTTTAAAATATTTTGAGTATTTTATTTGAGAATAGTCATATGGTCTCCAACTTTAATTGGGAATCTCAAAACACCACATAAACTATATCTAGAATATTAAAACCCCAGCATTTATAATAGCTAAAAATGCAAAATGCACATGGGAAGAATATTTCATCTTTCATCTCCCTCCTCCATTTCTGGCTTCTTGCTTTTTTTTTTCTTCTAAAGTTCTAGCTACACAGTTCAGGGGCATCTAGAACTTGCTATATGCTTAGCCCAGGCTAGCTCAAAGTCACAATCCTCTTGCTGGGATTATTCACACGTTCAGTCATGACTGGCTAGGAGAAATATTTTTTATTAACTTATACATTTAGAAATTTAAAAACAAATTCAAGGCAACTGTCCTTTGTATTGCTCTGGGAGAATAATAATTAAGAGAGATAACAACTCTTTTTACAAGCCTATTTACCTTTAAAAGTATATTTTGTGTAAGATATATTTATGCACTGGTGTCAAATTAAACCCTCCATTAGTTTAGAAAACAAGTGGCTGTTTGAATGCCTTTTGTAAATAGGCATAAAAAACAATAAATAGTACAGAATAGTACAGTTGTACAGATATCATTTAGTTTATAAAACTAGCTTTAAAATAAATCAACAAGGGGTTATAATGGATAGTTCAATGGTAAAATTGCTGTAGGAGGGCCTCCCTGGGAGGTCCCCAGTTCAATCCCCAACACACACACACAAAAAAAAAAAAAGGAAAAAAGAAAAGCAAAAATTAAGATAAAACATTGGGCCTGGAGAGATGGCTCTGTGGGTAAAAGTACTTGGCATAAAACCATGAGGAACCTGTTCAAATTCTCACAAACCATGTATAAAATCAGACACAGTATAGAAGCCTCTGGAACCCTAGAGTTCCTATGAGAGCCTGAGTCAGAGACAGAATTTCTAGAAGCTCATGTGGCAGCTAGTTTGGAGTATGCAGTGGAAAAAACAACAGAGACCTCATGTCAAACAAGGTGGGAGGCAAGGATATGCTTGACCTCCACACCAGGGCCTGCAGTCATATACATGAATGCATGTATGCATACACGACATACAGATAGATGCACACACACACCAAATTGTCTAAAATCAAAACATTAGTTAACTTCTTCCATTCTGTCTTTTTGCCTCTCAAGAAACTAAGCGGATTATATCAGTTCTGCCTGCCACACAAAACTAGATGAAACTCTGACACAAATGATAATACTGTTGGCCAATGCTTAGAATCATGGACTTCAACTACAATTGGTCTATAACTCTGAGTTTTGATCCTGCCACTGACTAGCTTTGTGAATTTCCTTGTGTGATTGAGCCACCCTGTTTTACAATGAGAATGATAAGTTTCTACCCCATAAGGCTATCATGAGGATTAAATGTTTATTTATTATTTGTAATTTTAAGTTTACAGGGACATAATTTGTGTTACCAGAAATCCATCTATTTTAGGAATACAATTCAGTTACTTTTAAACTATTACAATCCAACATTAGAGCAGTTTTGCAACTTCATAAAGATCACATGTCCTTCTATGTGAGTACCTTCTTTTTTTACCCCAACCTTCAAAATAAAAAGTCAGGTAACGCAATGACACAATATGTGCTTTGAAACCAGGATGATATGGTTCAATCCTTAGCACCAAAAATAGTAAGTTGATATTTGTGAAGTATTTAAGAGAGTGCTTGACATTCACCAAGAAATACACAAATATCTGTTACATAAATAAAAAGTATTCTAAAAGCAGAGAGGAATGAAAGTCTAGTCATGAGACCCAATGTCCTATCTACTAACATGATGAAAAATAGATGTTTGTTTTATTTTAATTAAAACAAACCAGTTCTTTGTACAGTCACCTACTAAAACTTCTTATTAGTATGTTATTTGATTCTCCTTTTTAATGTTTGTGAGAAGCATGGGGCATATTTCCACAGTGTATCTGGAAGCCTAAAGCAATTGACTATATTACATGAGAAAAGAGGAAAAGCAAAAACAACAAAACACAAAAGATAGTCCTAAATAATATGTAACTGAAGAGAAAACGCGTGATTTTCCCCTTTTGCGTTCTCATAGTTATGCTACCTTACATTATGCTCATGTAGGTTTTACTTTCTAAACACTCTCACATCTATTCTCTTATTTTACCCTGTCAAAACGCCTGCAAGCTAACTGACTTGATGATTTCGGTTAAGAGGAAAACCTGAAGAGGTAGTCAGCTTGTCTGGACATTATCCTTAGAAGACATCTTGTTACAATAGTTATTTTGGTTGACTGATTCTCTCATTATTTCCAGGAAAAATTACTAATTATTTTAATAAAAACGTGGAAGAAAATCCTTCCTCCCTTCCTTCTTTCAATCCCATTTTTTTTTCTCCCTACCTCCTTTCTTTGTCTACATACCCTTGGCTGATCTGGAACTTCTTATATAGATTAGGCTAGGTTCATATTTGTGTCTATTCTCCTGACTCTGTTGCACAAGTCCAGACATTATAGAACATGTGTCAGCATGCCTGGCAGAAAACTGAATCTAAAGAATGAAATATATAATGTTTTTCGAGAGAAGTTTTTGTTTTGTTTTGTTTTGTTTTCTATGTAGCCTTGGCTCTCCTGAACTTGCTTTGTACTCACAGCTGGCCTTGAACTCACAGTGATCTGCCTCTGTCTCCCTGAGTTGTTGGGATTACAGGCATGAGCTACTGCACCTGGCTTAAAACAATAGAATTTAAGAGGCAGAGGGGGATTAAAGACATTTTAGTCTGAACAGTTCCACTTTATGCATGTCACTGAGTTTCAGTGATTTCTCAAGGTTATACCATAGCTAGTCAAACTTGGCTTGCCACCAGTGTTTCCTCACTGCTCTTTACAGGTTATTTTAAACTAAACTATCAGGCCTCTGACTAGCTAGTCACTGTAAAAGGTTTTTTTCTTCCTTGCAATGACACTAGCTGACTTCAAACTCATCTTTACCTTGAAGCACTGGGTGAAAAATGATATGGTGTCTAGTACTGTCAGAGAAACTTCAGTAGCAGTATTGCCCTCCAGGAGTGCCTGATGAAAAATGTCTGCTTCGGTCATCACAGAACCTAGAGTAAGAGAAGCATATTAAACCATGAGCAACACAGACTTACATAACAGCACTGAATGGCTTCCTGCCAGAGCCTAAGTGAGACAGTCTTGCCTTCTTAGGAGGAGCTTCCAATACTAACAGACCTAATAAGCTTTGCGGCATTTATTCCTTACTGAGAGTCATGGTCTGGTGGAATCACTTCTATTCACTTTTCACACTATCAACAATTCTGCAGCATGTGTTTAGATGTCCCCTTATTTGGTGATGCTCAGTAATGAGCATCTTAGGTTGTGCTGCCAACATGGGTGAAAAAAAATGATAAAGCCTCACAAATTCAATGTCCTACAGTCAGATGTCTTCAATTCTGCCAGTGATAGAAGACTTGTTTCTAAATCCCAGGCGATTACGGGCTGATGGAAACAGGCTTGTTGCACTTTCAATAGAAGCAGACACTTTAAAAATGTATGTCCTCAGTCATTTTGCTCGGGCTCTATCTGTGCAGGACATTAAAAATATTATTGGGCTTCACAAAGCCGGTTTTCTTAGGCTAGATTCAGAGGGGAAGGGGAAGAGGACCTCCCCTGTCAGTGGACTTGGAGAGGGGAATGGGAGGAGATGAGGGAGGGAGAGTGGAATCAGGAGGGAATGAAGGAGGGGGCTACAGCTGGGATACAAAGTGAATAAACTGAAATTAATTAAAAAAATTAAAAAATATGATCATCATCACAAACCAAATCTTACATAAGTATTAATAATAATAAGTTTCAAGTGGATGTGCATACATGGACTTGTGCATGTGTATGCAGGAGGACATCCTTCATTGTTTTGTTTCAAGTAACATCTACTTTATTTATTTATTTTGGAAACAAAGTTTCTCACTGTCTCGGAGTTCACCAAGTAAGCAAGGTTGGGTGCTAGTGAGTACTAAGAATCTGCCTGTCTTTGTCACCCCTGCACTGGGATTAAAAGCATTTACCACCAAAAAGCAAATAAACAAACAAACAAACAAAAAAACAACCTTTTTTTTTTTTCTTTTTCTGTGTGACCTTCAGAGGAGCATATGAAAACGAAAGTGTTCTACCCCTGAGCTTTGATTAATATTTGCTGAGAGGGTACTTTTCCTGTATATAATCTTCTAATGGCCCCAGTTAGGCAAGATTTCTTGTCCTAGATGCTTCTGAATGCTTTATCCTATTTAAATAAACCTCCAAGAAATGGTGTTTAGATTTCATTATTATTATTTGGTGCTACTGGGGATTGAACATAAGGTTTCACACAAATCACACACTCTACCACTGAGCTAGGTCCCTGGGGTTTTGGTTTTTTGTTTTTGTTTGTTTACTTTTTAGTGTATGAGACAAGACCAAATTTACTCACACTGGCCTTGAACTTGTGAACATCCTGCCTCACCCTCCTTGGTAGCTGGGATTACAGGTATGTACTACTAAACCCAGCTAGAGTTGATTCATTTCTGCAGTCAGCATAGGACATATATGTCATAGCCATTAAATGAACAATAGTAACTCTAAATGAATATTATATATGCTATTTTATTAGGGTACTAGTACTTTCTATTAGGATTTAATGAAGCTAAAGAGATGGCTCATTAGTTAAGAGCATTTATTATTCTTCCAGAGGACCTGGATTCAATTCCAGCACTCACATGGTGATTCACACTCATCTGTAACAGGCACCAGGCACACATATGGTGCACATACATACATTTGCGCAAAGCACTGATAAACATAAAATAAAATAAATCTAAAGTAATTAAAAAAGTAGCAAAAAGGATATCTAATATAAAAATATATTAATAACAACTGAATGAAAAAAATCCTTAATACTAAAATAAAAAGATTTAAATCACATACAGTTGCTGAAAAAAAAATTACTCATGTTACTAAATAGTCATGTATGATGAAATTATAGTATATAAATAAATACATACCAGGGATATACAAGTATAACTCTGTGCATGAGAAATCATTTCCAATGACATCAGTGATTTAAACCAAGATTTAAGGGGATGGCTCAGTGGTTGAGAGGACCCACATGGCAGGTTACAACTATGTGTAACTCTAAGATCTGACACCCTCACCCAGACAGATATGCAGGCAAAACACCAATGCACATAACATAAATAAGTTACTAAACAAGGATTTAAGATTAAAATTGGGCTTTAGTGATGACTCAGCATTAAAGTGCTTGCCATGTAAGCATGATGACCAGAGTCTGGATACTCAGAACACAAGTAGATGCTGAGTGGGTGTGGAGGGTTGCCTATAAAAAGGCAAAGACAGGGACTCCCTGGTGCAAGTGGCAAGCAAGACTAGACATATTTGGATTTGACTGAAAGACCCTGCCTCAAAGAATAAAGCAGACATAATTAAGAAAGATCTAGTACTCCTGTAATCCCAGCACTCAGGAAGACAGAGGCAGGCAGATCTCTGTGAGTCTGAAGTCAGCCAGTCTACAAAGCAAGTTTAGGATAGCTAGGGCTACACAGAGAAAACATAAGATTCCCTACACTCTGCCCAAAGTTTGGCTTTGAGTCTCAGCATCTGCTTTGATACCCTGCAGGGTAGAGCTTTTCAGAGATCCTCTGTGGTAGGCTCCTGTCCTGTTTTCTGTTTTCTCCCTCTTCTGATATCCATCCCCTTTGGATATCTGAATGAGGATTGAGCATCTTAACCAGGTTCCTCCTTCTTGATTAGATTCTTTAGATGTATAGATTTTAGTATGATTATCCTATATTATATGTCTAATATCCATTTATCTGAGACTGATAATCGAACCAAGGACCACTCATGGAGATAACCTAGAACCGCTGCACAGATGTAACCCATGGCAGCTCAGTGTCCAAGTGGGTTCCCTAGTAAGGGAAACAGGGACTGTCTCTGACATGAACTCAGTGGCTGGCTCTTTGATCACCTTCTTCTGGGGGAGCAGCCTACCAAGCCACAGAGGAAGACAAAGGGGCCACTCCTGATGAGACCTGATAGACTAGGGTCTGATGAAAGGGGAGGAGGACCTCCCCTAACAGTGGACTGGGGGAGGGAAATGGGAGGAGAAGAGTGAGGGAGGTTGGGATTGGGAGGGGATGAGGGAGAGGGCTTCAGCTGGGATACAAAGTGAATAAACTGTAATTAATAAAAATAAATAAATAAATGGAAAAAAAGAAAAAAAAGATATCTCTATTACCAGACTGGACTGCCACACACACCTGTACATACTCTTTCACCTACAGGCATGGACGTATCTGTATACACACCACACATATATACATATGAAAAATTTTTGAAAAGATTAAATACCATTACCAGGCTATTTCACATGCACCCCTCCAAGCTTACTTACTGTGATTGAGTGTGAATGAGCTTTCTAAACTGCTAAGATGCTGAAGCCGAGCCTGCATCACTCCCGATCTGTTTCGAAGAGCTGGCATAGTTTGTGATTTTCGATCTATTCCGAAATGTTTGGACACCCAGGCATCATGCACCCTAAAATAAAATTTTAAATCAGTAATTGAAGTAAGACTGGGTTGTGGTGGTACATATCTTTAATCCCAGCACTTAGGAGACAGAAGTAGGTCTTTGTGAATTCAAGGCCAGCCTGGTCTACATAGTGAGTTCCAGAATAGCCAGAGCTATGTAATGAGACCCTGTCTCAAACCTCCATCAAAAAACAAAAAAACAAAAAAACAAAAAAACAAAAACAAAAACAAAAAAACCCCCACAAAACAACAGCAATAGCAAAACCTGCAGTGATTCAATAATTTATGTCATGTTTGATTCTTTTAAACTAAAATGTGATTTTAGTTGATGTGTTTCCATACAAATATAATACGCTGCTCAAGATTTTATCAACTATTACTTGGATTAAATGAGGCATATTGGAAACTATGAGCCATCTCTCCAGCCCCTAAATTGTACAATATTTTAATGGGTTTTTAAAAAGAGCTATACTAGTAGCTAAGGCATTTAGAAAGCGCTTTCCACTTTTATACTTCTCAAAAACCATTGGGGTTAAGTAGATAATACTCCAATAATATTCAGCCTTTTTGCACGAAGTGAGGAAGGAGAAGAGAAAAAAACAGACATGAAAATGGGAAGGGGCTGGTATCAAATACTTAAGGTATATCAATCCAGTCTCTCTCTGGACTGCTTACAACTGGTCATATATAAATTCAGGAAGGAGAAGTTTGTCCTCATATAACCAACGAGATCAGAGATGCCAAGGTCTGCAGCGCTAATGATCAGAGCAGTGCACAGTCACAGGGAAAGATAATGGGAACTGGAACTATTATCGCTTGAGATCTATTACTAGGCTGTTCCAGAGACACAGCAATAAACTCCATGCAAAGGTTTCAATTTATGGAACTAAGGCAGGTGTGGTGTGTTTACAAATCCTATAATCTCAGCCCTTGAGAAGCTGAGACAGGGGGTTGGCAGTTCAAAGTCTTCCTTGGAGATAGAGCAAGTTCAAGGCAAACTTGGTCTCCTTGGGAACCTGTTACCAAAACCGAAACCAAAACCAAACAAAGGAGAGAAAGAGACTGCTATAGATTTTAACAAAATATATCAGGGCACGGGGGCCCTCTATGAGACTGTTTCTCCAACCAAGGACTATGTGTATGGATTAAGCTAGAACCCCTGCTCGGATGTAGCCCATGATAGCTCATTAACCAAGTGCGTTTCTTCAGTAAGCGGAAGAGGAACTATTTCTGACATGAACTCAACAACTGGCTCCTTTACCTCCCACTCCCCCTCCCCCCTGGAGGGAGGAACAGTCTTGCTAGGACACAGTGGAGGAGCCAGTCCTGAAGATACCTGATAAGCTAGGGTCAGATGGAAGGGGAGGAGGACTTGGAAAGCGGCAGGGAGGAGATGAGGGAGGGAGGGTGGAATTGGGAGGAAAGATGGAGGGGGCTACGGCTTCGAAAAAAAGTAAATAACCTGTGATTAATATAAAAAATAAAAATTAATTAAAAAAAGGTAGAGAAAAGAAAAAAAATAAACACTATTTGGTGCTGGAGACATAGCTCAGTGGATAAAAGTGCTTGCCAAAAGCTTAGAAACCTGAGTTGGATCCCCGGGACACACATGCTGGAAGGAGAGAACCCACTCCACAAGCTGTCCTCTGACCTTCATACATTTGCACAAGTACAAGCATGTACAGAAAATAAATACATTTTTAGAAGACTATATTTGAATTCCTTTAATGCATAGTTCTACTTCACTCACTCTCTCTCTGTCTCTCTCTCTCTCCATAATTGAAATAAGCAATAGCTTTCTCTGTTGTGGGACTGTCAAATATTCCTGATTGTTTTATTTTTCCATACTGGGGATTGAACACAGGACTTCACACATGCTAAGGAAGTATTCAGCATCTGAGCTATATTCCAAGCCCAAACTTAATTTCTTTCTTCTTTTTCTTTTTTCTTTTTCTGTGGTTTTGGGAATTGAATCCAGGGCCTTATGCATGCTAAACAAATGCTCTATTACTGAGCTATGCCTCTGAGCTCCTCCAACATTTCTTCATAAAGATTTAAGGGGCTAAAGAATAAACAGGTAATATACAATATATGTCTTGATTACTGTTAAGGGTTTCTATTCATCTTAGTATTTAGGATGTTAACAGACTGTAGGCAAAAGTTACAAATCCTACAGCCCATTTGCCTTTTGATTTTCTGCCTGTCCTTACTTTTATCCCCAACTTAAGTCCTCCAGGAAACACAAATACCTGCTTGAAGTTTAGGGAGATCTTACCCTTTTGAAAACACAGTATTAGTTCACATTAGTTTTAACTTTGATGGGATATGCTGAGTAAATCACAGCTACCTTCACGTCAACCTAAATCACTCTCTTAGGATTTATATGCCATAGATTGGTTGCTCTTGGTTGGAAAATAATGGAAAAAATGAAAAGTTGTAGTACTGCAGGAATTACCTTGCTATGTTTCTTTTCCCCATATATCGAAAGTGAAACAAGCATACTCTAGAAAGGAAAACAACAGCATGTTAGTAATATATTCAAACCTGGTGCAATTTACCAATTAATAAGTAGAGAGTCATATGTTCCAGAGATCAATTTACTTAAATGACATTACAATATCATATATTTTCACAGACTAAATGCCCAGATAACTACTTACAGGCTTGCCGTATCCTTTCTTTTCATACATATTTGCTATAGTTATAAGAGCATTAAAAGTCCCATGTCTTTATATACAAATGTAATAACAGGTTAAAAAATGTAGCCCATGTAAATCATCCTTTGTGTACTGTACCATAACATAGCAAAGGTCTCTAGCACTCATTAAGACCAAAACATGTTCCTTAAGTATAGAAATGGGGCCAATGCTATCTTTTGTACAATGATATTAAATACTCTCCATTATTAATAATCATAAACACATGAAAATTGGAAAAATAACATCTAAATCTCCAAGCGATCATTATTTCTCAGCTTCAACTACTGTCACAAACAGCCTTGTTTAAGTTCCATGAAATGCAGGCTAATCTTCATTGATAAATATTCTTCAGAATATTTACAGTGTTTACTATCACTGAGGAGTGGGTCAGGAAACTAAAAAAGGGACCATGAAAAGGAGAAAGAGGACTTCAGGGAGTGTTAGTGAAAGAGAAAAGAAACAAGAAAAAATACATTAGAAGATATGTTATTTGAAAGCAAATAAGTTGCTAACAGATGAAGGGGGGCAGCAAGAGTGGGAAGGGTTTACTTGAATGAAGATGTCATAATGGAAATCCCATTATTCTGTAATCTACTTTTAAAAAACTTTAAACACATAGTTAAACACAGTTAGGAGAATCCCGTTGAAATCTTAACTGTTAATCAGCAGATATTTTCTGTAATTTTTTTTAAAGTTGAATTCACTGATTATGTATCAGTTATTATCTTTGTATTTTATATCTGCATATAAATCATATACATAACATATATGCACTATTTATGTAAAAAAATGTCTACATTTCATTCTGTGCATAATTTTCTTTTTATCTTTTGATAATGATAACATAGTAGCTCAGCATATAACTCCTTTTAATCACTACGGTTGGATTTCCCAAGTGTTTTAAAATACCTGTAGCTGTACATTTGTATACAGATGCACAAAACTACATCTCTTTGTTCCTAAACTGAGAAAGATTTAAAATTATCCAGCTCTATTTAAGAGCTGAAAATCTAAATTCTAGCTGTTTCTTAATCCAGCATCTGCATAAATACAAGCTGATAGCATTCTAGTTTCCTAGTTTTCAAGGTCATAGTAAGTCTTCCATTCATCTGTAAGACAGTCTATTCCTAGGTACGAGTTTTTCTATGAGATCACAAGTGTTCCACCTCCTTGCTTTTTTTTTTTATCTCTGGCTGAAGAATGCTAGATTATTAAAATATTTTAGCATTTTCTACAACATTAGCAAACAAATTGCTGAAAACAGAAAAAATACTGTAATATCTAATTTCTTTCAACTTACTTTTCCCAAAGAAGTGAAATGTTTAGGAAAATACTGTAACTTACTCTAGAAGTACGAGAATGTTTATGAGCTCCTGGGGAGACACTTTATTCCAGTAAGTTAAGAGAGTATCTGAAAATAGGAGAAATAAAGTGTTAGATCTGTGAACAAAGAGCCATCACCACACGCTTTATCCCTAACTTTTTCTTTCCAATGCCCACCACCCACCAGTTCTATCTTTTTAAAGACAAGACGGTATATATTCCTGGCTGACCTCAAATCCACAAAGTAGCTCAAATCCACTAAGTAGCCCAGTCCTCCTGCCTCTATCTCAGAGTGCTGGAATTATAGATCTACACCGTCAAGGGGGCTCCCCCTTCCCCTTTAGAGAGGATTTCACTATGAGGCCCAGGCTGGCCTTAAACTTACAAGTGCTTAGACTTTTCTCCTTCCTGCCTTACCTCCTAAGTGCTGGGATTTCAAATGTGTTTCATCACACTGCACTCAAAAGAATACACATACTTTTTTGCATGGTTTCAAACATATTCCGAAATCTTTATTACAGCTTCTAACCTTTTTATTTATTTGGTAAATATTCTGTGGGATGGTTTGTTCTAATCTTTCTACTATAGCTAAAGACAAAATAAGGAAAATGTTGTTTATCTTTTATACCCAAGTCTTAGCCAACTCCAAAATATCATAAACAAGGGTAGATTTATGGGCATTTTTCTGAGGAGAAGGTCAGGGATTTTATCTGTGCCTCCAAAGGCACTGTTAATGGAAACATTAAGAACTTTAGAGAAAGAGACAGATTATTTTCTTCCATTTTCCTCTTTGGATAATATGGCTGATGTTCTATCTATACAGCCAACTCTTTCAGACAGAAGAATGTCTTAAATCTACCCATGCAAGTTTCTTTAACCCATTTCTTTAATTTTTTCCAATATCCTTTTTGTGATCTAGCTACCTACCTACCTACTATCTACAGGGTTTTATTTGTTTGTTTGAGACAGGCTTGCATAGTTCAGGCTGACCTTGAATTCCTGATCTTCTTGCCTCTACCTGCTACGTGCTGATATAAAGGGACACCTTGACCAGCTCTGACTTAAAAAATAAAAATTAAAAACGAAGAAATAAAACTTATTAAATCCTATCAGGTTATAACTTTTTTTATACTCTGATATAGCTAACAGCATTGGCGATTCCTATTGTAAATGACAAAATCTTTTATCATCAAAAGTAGAGAAATGACTTCCCATCTAAGTAACAGCCTTTAGCAAACAAGGACTGAAGAGACAAAGCTGACCTTATGAAGGAGTGAGGAAGAATGAAGGGGTTTTGATGTTGCTTCTTCTATTTTTTAACACATTTTTTAAATGATACTGGGATCAGACCTACTACTCTTTATGTACTAGGAAAGTGCTCTATCACACAGCTATATTATCAGTTCTTTTTAAAAACAATTTCATGACTATATCATTACATTTGTAATGCATGTTGGTAGCACATCTAAGCTGCGGCTGAGACACTTGTAAAAGTTGGAGGACAACTTGTGAGTTGAGTGCTCTGTTTCCATATATGGGCCTCGGGGATTAAATTTAGGTCACATGGCAAGTGCCTTTGCCATTGCCAGCTATCTCCCTGCCCTGGGTTGAAGACGGGGTCTAGGTTTGAAGATGCGGCCTTAAACTTTAAATTCTCTTGCCTCTGCCTCCCGAGTTCTGGAATTATAAAGCATTTTCTAAATTTTTTTTCTAAACTGGGGTCTAGGGTCTCAGGAAGTTGTATAGGTTCGCCTTTAACTCAAGATCTTTTTACCTGTCTTCTAAAGTATCTGGGATTATAGCATGGGTCACTATCCTTACCTTATTCCAAAGTTCTTTTTTTTTTTTACTATGAATATTGACAGTTTTCAATGATTCTAAAATATTAACCATCAATAACGAAAATGGCTTTGATAGGATTTGTTCTAAAAGATTAAGCTATTTCCGCCCCCTTCCTGCCTGGCCTTTTGGAATCTCCCAGAGACCGTATGCCTATGCCTCCACCCCCGTAGGGGGCGCGCATGCGTACTCTCTCAGCATTCCTGGGCCTCCCAGCCAGGCCTCTGAGGGCGGCGGTAGCCGCTGTTTTAGAAGGCGGTGGGTTTCTCTTGCCCTCGCGCTCTTGTATTTTCCTCTTTCAAGAAAAAGCTTTTGGCTTCTTTCTAGGAAAAGGAAACAGAGCCTATTTGTTCCTCTTCAGCACCTGCTCCTCTGGACTGTGTTTTAAGGCACCTTCTTGGCAGGTCTGTAAAGGGCAGAAGCGAAGGGAGGTCTGTGAGGCTGCGCCTGTCGCACTGGGGAGGGGCGCTAGGGTTCTGGTCAGAGGACCCACTCTTTAGAGACTCCTCTACCATTTTGTCAGTGGCACCGCTAACCAGCCGCCATAGCTCCATACTTAGAAAGTGGCCGGTGGTCCTGCTAGTCGCTAGCTAGTGACAAATACTCAGCTGAAGCTCTTTGGCCATTTTGTCAGTGTTCCTGCCAAGCCAAACCCACCTCTCTTGGTTCCCAATAAGAGAAATGAGATGCAGGTCAGCAGTAGTGGTTGCGAAGACAGATAGGGGAGATGGTAAAAAAAATACCCATGGGTTGGTAAAGTGAAGCTTAGCTTTAAGTGATTTGGCATCTGGTGATTTTAAAAAGGCGTGGTTAACACTGAAAGAGGTCCACGATAAAGAGATTCACTGCTTACAGATGAAATTAGCCAGCCTGAGGAAAGCGCGGTTGACTGAGGGTAGGCAGGGTGAATCTGTACCAAAGACTAGAGCACCAGAGACCCCTGAAGCGCTTCCATTCAAAATTATGTGAACGCTGTTTAATGAATGAAACAAAGCAAAGATTTGCTAACATGCAACAACAACAACAACAACAAAAATCTAGTGCAAATTGCTGAGCTCACTGTAGAAAATAACAAAATAAAAGAAGAAAATAAAAAGTTTTCTGAAAAGCTAAAAGCATACCGGCCACGTGTTCATTTAAGTTTTTCAGATAGTGATAGTGAGGATTTCATTCCAAGTACTCAAATGAAAGGAAAGAAGTTTATACAGTAAAGGATCCTTCCCAAACAGTTCAGGTGAATTTGCCTCCTAGGTATGTTACAAAAATCACGTGGTGAACAGAAAACAAAACAAAACGAAACTATGTGTATGTTGAAAGTAGTATCATGACATGAAGATAATCCAACTCCACCAGGTGGACCCTTCCCCTGTTGTGGCTCATCTTACCAAAGAGGTTAATGTATTTTTACCAAAATGTATAGCTTATTCTGCAACACCTAATTTGGAAACCTCAAGAAAAGGTGAATCAAATAGTTTCTCAAGACTTTTTGACATTTAAAACAAAACAAAACAAACAAACAAAAAAACCTCCACACAAAAATTGGGAAAGAATACCTTCTCTTAGGGCTATTCTAGCATTTCCTCTGGAGAACCTATAATAGTAGCTGAAACCCCAAAGGGAAAATGCCTAGTAAATCTAGAAGTCTACTGCAATATTTGACAAAGAAAAAAGAAACAAGTAGTGCACAGGTGTTTCCTGTGTATTATACTTCAAAACATGTTCAGGAAAAGAAATTAGCACTCTGGTTACAGTTGCAACAATGACAATACAATGAAATCTGGTGATGCTTCTTTGCTTTCCAAGGAAGAAACTACATACTACTAAATCTGAAAATGTGAGAAATTGTGCAAAGAAGCCTAAAAGTGATAATGGAAGAGTTCATTCACAGTCTGTGTTGAAAAGAAAAAAACAACAAATAAGAAGAACTATCAGCTTTTCATGTTTTCTTTTAAGGAAAATGTGTGTGTGTATGTTTTTTCCTGTGAAATGGTGTCTCCAGTAAATTCAGACTATGCAACTTGTAATTAATAAAACAATATGACTTAAAACTTTTTGACAGATGCCCTTTAGAACCCTAAAATAGTGAATTACTGTTAGTAAAATATACAAATAAACAGAGAAGGAAACTCTTCAAAATCCTGTGCCTATGAAACAACTGTGTACAAGTAGAACAAAAATTGACATTAAAGTTACTAAGGTTATAACAAAATTTAAAAAGTTATAAGCACCTGAGGGATATGAACTTGAAAGAGCTCAACATTCAAATGTACATAGACTATTGAAAATACTATTTATTAGACAAGATAAGGACACTAGAACTAACCCATTGCAAAGGATCTAGACATAAACATTTTTTAGAATAAAATGAGTATTACTCTATGGGGTACAGTATGACTTTAAACAAGCAAAGGATAAAGATATTTGATGTAGTCAACATATGTCCTCTATGACATCACAAAGAAAAAACAGAAGAACAACCAAATTAACAAAGGCAAAACATTTGGCAGACTAAGCAAAGCCTATATTTGTAAGAGGAACTATTAAGTTCACAAGAAATGAAAGTCCTAGTTTTGTCTGAGACATCTAAACATGCATCTACCCTTGTCTGGTTAGCAAAGTACGTGGTGATTGTGCTTGTGTGTATGTGTGGACTGGAAAGAGAGAAGTCAGCAATGTAGCTCTCCTTTTTTGTTGTCCTATTTTCTTTGTGCTCTCAGATACCCAAGTGTTTTATTTGCCTTTTCTCCATGTATCACTTGGATATCTTTTTTTTTTAATTGTTGGCTCTTGGAATAGATGAACTAATGGTATAGGAATAGTCTTGTTACATTCATACAAAAAAGAATGAACTTAACAAGAGTATTCCCATACCATTTTTTTCCAGTTGCGAACCAACAATACACTATTTTTTCAACATCACAGAACTATTAAAATTGTGATAAAATATTTTACAATATTTGTGGTTCTAATGAAGAAACCTCATAAACATCACAATCAGTTTCCATATTATTCCACGTTTTATCTTTGTGGGAAGGCAAGAACATTGTATTTTTATCCTTGTAGAAAGGCATTGTTTTGTGGTTGTTATTAGGGTTTTTTTTTTTAATTTCCTGGCATTAACTTCTTGTTTTAAAATTTATTTTACTTCTTTCCCAAAACGTGGAGGCCCACTCAAACTTTGACTGCAATGTAATTTTGACAGTTTGCTCTTAAGTTATATATTCTTGAAACTAATAAATAGCAGAATTATTTGTATTATTTTTTACTATGAAGTGGCTGAATCTCAGCCCTTAGGAGGCTGAGGCAGAAAAACTTTGAGTTCAAGGTTTATCTAAGCTACATAGTGAGTTCTAGGAAAAGCTAAGCTAAATAGTGTGATTCCATATTAAAACAAAATAAATTGTTTTTTGACTTGTATTAATTTAGTTCATAGTTGTATTAATTTATTTCACATATGTGGCTAATGGTTTTAAATTTTCTGTCGCTAACTGGTTATTAATTTATCTAATACTCTGTATTACTTGTATTGTTACTATCACAGAAAAGCGAGCAATGTTTGCTAAAATTTTGTAAAGATATCCTGGTAGTGTAGTTCATGTGCTAGGCCCTAGGTATCATCCCCAGCACCAGAAAAAAATTAAATGAAAAATAGTCAAGCTGGGATAGTCAGCTACCTGTAGTCCCAGAATTAAGAAGATAGGTGGGAGGATTGTGAATTTAAGAGCATCCATGACTATGGTAAAAAATAAAATAAATAAATTAAAAAGACTGTTGCATTATTGTACTCTAGAATTTTTAATCATATCTGACTAATCTGTTTTAATGTGACAGAAAAATAAAGAATGTAATCATTAATAAAATTGTATAAAATAGGCTAGGAGTATACAGCTCATATGCTAGGCCCTGGGTTCATATCTCCAGTAAACAACAACAAAAAAATTTAAAAATATGGCCTAGGTATTAGCTTGACAGTGAAGCACTTGCCTAAGTATGTGTAAGGCCCTATGTTTGTCAAAGCATATGGGAGTAAAACATGAAGATAATGTTTTATGGGGGAAAATAATGGAGGAAAAATGAAACAGCCAAGTGTGATGGGAAAAAGAACAGCCAAGTATGATGTGTACCCTTGTAATTCTAGCACTCAAGAAGCTGAATCAAGAGGATCAAGAGACAGAGCCATCGATGGATATATAGTAAGGACCAAAACTTTCATAAATTGGGGCTGGAAAGGTGACTTAGCAGTTTAGAGTGTTTGTTGATCTTACAAAGGACCTGTGAGATCCCAGCACCCACATAGTGGTTCATAATCATCTGTAACTGTAGTTCCAAAAGACCTCATGCTCTCTTCTGACCTCTGCAGGCGTCTGGCATACATATTGTACACATATACATAAAAAAATAAAATAAGCAGGGCATGGTAGTACATGCCTTTAATCCCAGCACTTGAGCAACACAGGATATATAGCAAGTTTGAGACCTTGTCCCCTCGCAATCCTGCCCTCCCTCTCTCTTCTCCCATGCCACTCCACCAGTCCACTGATAGGGGAGGTCGTACTCCCCTTCCATCTGACCCTAGCCTATCAGGTCTCATCAGGACTGGCTGCATTGTCTTCCTCTGTGGCCTGGTAAAGCTATGACCGCCCTGAGGGGGAGGAGATCAAAGAGCTGGCCACTGAGTTCATGCCAGAGACAGCATCAGTAGTTATTTTTAAGTTTTATCAAAGATTCAAATCCATAGGAACTTATTTTAATGTTTATCTTATGGGATATTTTATGACTTAAATCTTATTTATAGCTCTGCTTCTAACATGTATGTTTTCACCTCACAGGCCTGAACCTTTGAGGGAGGATGTCTAGAACAGTTCCTCCTGTATATACTAGTTTCTCACCTTCAGAAATCATCTTTACTATATATAAATAACACATCAAGAGGTTTCTAATTTCATATGGATCCAGACGATTATACTGGGATACGTTACTCCTTGAAGAACTTTGTCGGGTCTGTAAGATAAAAGAGAGATTTAGGAAATAAAATGGCAATTTTACACAGCCTTAAATTCAGTTATTTTTTAACCGTTGGTCCTATTGGGGAAAACTATAAATATATATTTTATGGCATATCTGACAGGTAAATGGGCTGAATCTTTATTGCTACAGCACCTAGTGATATCACTGGAAATTACTTCAGGGTTTTCATAAAGATATAGCCTTTAATGATATCTTCATGTTTTACTCCCATATGCTTTGTGCTATAATAACAAAAATTTAAAATACTCAAATATAACTTTCAGAAAGAAGAGCTACTATGTGGAGGAAGGATTTAAGGTATGTGAAAATATGACAAACATTTTAGAGCTGGAGATAAAGGTCACAAGTAGATGACTTGCTTACCACATATAAGTGCTGGGTTTAATTTCCCATCACTGCCTAAAAATTACACTTACTTACTTACTTACCTATTTAAATAATTAATTTATTTATTTAGGTTTTTCTAGATAGGGATTCTCTGTATAGTCTTGGCTGTCTGTCCTGGACTTCCTTTGTAGACAGGCTCACCTCAGACTCACAGAGATCCACCTGCATCTGCCTCCCTGAGTGCTGGGATTACAGGTGTGCACCACTGCACCAGGCTACACTTTTAAATCTGAATCACTACTTAGAATGTATTTATACCCAACCCCCAATCAAATAAACTATTTAAAAATGTGCCAACGATACAAGAATTAAATTAGATCAAAGTAATGAAGTTCCTGTTATTTAATGAGGTCTGTTTAAATATCAAACCATGGCAAGATCTCGTTTCTTCGAGAATTTATATAGATACAACAATACAAAGTTTTGCTCTTGCTAATAAAATACTCAGAGCTAAACTATCAGGGTACAGAGGACTAAGTTAGTATTTACTAAGGACTTTGAGTTGGAGTGAAACAATCCTCAGTTCTGATTGCTTGCCAGCCATGTTAAGTTATGTAATTGCTCTGACCTTATCTATGACAGTGTCATCACAATTAAAAATAGTGTTGAAATTGGCACCTTTGTAAAAGATGCATATTCCTATGGTTCTTAAGGGGTGCTTCCCAACCAGCAGAATGGTTATCACCTGGGAACTCAGAAATACATATTAGCAGGCCCTGTTTCAGACCTACTGAACCTCTGAGGGTGAGTTGCAGCCATTTATTTTTAAGCCTTCCAGGTGACCAATGCACACCAAACATTCCACAAAACAGTAGGGAAATTGATAATTAATAAACATGGGTTCGGGTATGGCTGGCTTAAGTAAAAATTCCAGTTTCACTTAAAAACAGGAGTGGGAGTTTATTATTTTTAAAAACATTTATAGACTCATCTAAGTAATATATGATTCTATGATTTCACACAGTGTAAAAGAACTTTACTGCCTAAAATGTTGGATTTTGGCCTCAAGGCAGGCCCATTTTACATTTTAATGTTAGGTTTGAAACAATTTGATGTAAGAATCAGAGGACTCTAAGACCCTAAGGACTCTGAGACTATCAGCCCGGGGACCTAAAATTTCTCTCAAATTAATGTTATTTTTATAAAGAAAGATTGAGTCATCCTTGTTCTGATATGTTTTAATTAAATGAAAGACAGCTTAGAAATTTTAAACTGGAACATCCACTCTAGGTTATAGTGAGTTACAGCAAAAGAAGGTAATTATACTGCTTGAGTATAATTGCCTTAGTCCTTATAAACAGTTTTAAGACAATCAGGTAGACTGGGCATCATGGTATTTGTCTGTCATTGCAATTACTCAGGAGGATGAGACAAGAAGATTTCTTGAGGCCAGAAGTTTGAGATCAGCCTGGACAACATAATAATACCCAAAATCAGAGCAGTAAATTGGCGGTAGAAGTAAGAGATTATGAGTTTAAGGCTTGTCTGGGAGACATAATGAGCCTTGAGGGATGCTTGAACTTTGTAGAAAAACCCTGTTTCAAATTTCCACTGAAAATTTCACAGTAACTATGGTTAAGAGGAAAAAAGACATCGAAATAGCAGCTACAAGGACAGGGAGATACTATTAAAATATTCAAAAACTGTGGGATTCATTTTTACAGATCTGGAATAGACTATAGAAGAGCAGATAGCTGCATGTGTTTTGTTTGTTTGCTTGTTTGTTTTTAAATTGGTAGGCTAACATGTTACCAGGTTATCCTGTATGTTTAGATTCTTACATTTTCACCACTGCTCCCAGGATCTGGAGATCCTGTTGTTCCTTCAGGGATAAGGGAACCTCTTGAATCCTCTCTCTTAATTCCATGACCATTTTGAAAAGACCCATAGGCTGGAAAAAAGTTCAAGTTCTTGTTAGCAACAGGAAGAACTGCCAAAAATATTTTAAAAACTAAGTACTGCATTATTTTAAGTAAACCTATGTTATATGGAATAGATCCTGGTCTAAAATGTTAAATTCATATACCGAAACACCATAAGAAAACAAGTAAAGTTTAAGTGATTTTCCGCTCTCAAAACAATTTGCTATCTATTACAATTCCTTGAAAGTCATGTAATAAAGCCATGTAATTTACAAAACAGCTTATCTATATTATAAGGAAATACAATCCTTGAAAAGGAAGTGTCCTACCCAATATATTGGTGACAGTTAAGAAAGAAAACTGTCTTTTGCTCTGTTTTTTTTTCCATTATCATCTAGTTTTTCCACTATACCTATTTTGATCATGTTTTAGGTAAACTAGAAAATGTGTCTGCATGTGTGAGTCATATTTTAACTAAATATCAGGCTATGTATAGTTTTATCATGAAATATTTCAAAGAGTAGAGGTTCATTGCTAAACATTCATGTGAAACATAATCTTTAAAGGGCTTGATTACCCATGTCTTTTTCAGTAGCCAGACTCCCTCTGCTTGTAGGTGAAACAAAGCCATATGGAAACTCATCCCTTGATGCCTGTAACAGAATGATACCTGAGTCATTTAACCAATTTTTAAACTACTACAATAAATCTGAATTAGATTGTACTCTGATTTTAAACAAAGTTAGATGTGAAAGTTACATCAAATCTTATTACTATTTAAGGGGCACCTCCAAAAATCCTGACTGCTAGCACACTTTAGTAATAATGATAACCTCTCACCAAATGATATAACTAGATGCCTGCAACTGGTATAATCTAAACATTGTTCAGTTCTCTTCCTTGGAACCAGGGATAATGCTGGAAGTTAAAGTGTAACAGAACTCCCTAAGTGAATGTGAGCTGCAAAAGAAAAGACAGTGAAATATTTCCAAATAATCACTGTCAGATGTGTGTGGAATGAACATGAAAATGAACTATTATGTGTGAAGAAAGACCATTGTGACATCCAGTGAGGTTACATCCACATTCCATTCATTAACACAATCAAGTGCCACAAGTAAGAAAGCCACCAGGCAAGCTTAAAAGTGGCTCTTCCAGCTGGTGATGGTGGTGCATGCCAGTATCCCTAGTGCTCTGACAGTGAATGAGCAGAAGTGTTCCAAGTTCCAAGCCCGCTGGACTATAGTCATAGTAAGACCCTGTCTCAATAAACTAATGGGGCTGGAGAGATGGCTCAGTAATTATGAGTGCCTAATTCCTCAATCAGAGTTCAATTCCCTGAACCCATGTGACTGCCCATGGCTCTAGCTCTAGGGCATCTGCCACTCTCTCCTGGTCTCCACAGAAACCTATACTCACGTACAAACCCACACTGACACACACATATACACATAATTAAAAAATAAAAATAATATTCTGCCCTCAACTGATATTTAAAATGTTCTTTCTCAGGAACTTAGGAACTTAGGAGAGGCTTTCAAAACCAGCAGTGAAATTTTGCCAGATTCTATTGTAAAGCACAGTTCAGCTTGTCACGCAACAATATGAAGTTACTATGCAAAGTATATAGATGGTCTAGGACCATTCAAAGTATGAAGAGGGATGGGAGCTAACAGTTCCACTGGGCCAAGAAGTACAAAGCACACAATTTGGGCACCATATTTTTTTTTTTGAGGAAGTACTTTAGGTAGCCCAGACTTGCCTTGAATTTGCATCATATTGCCCCAGCCTTTCAATCGTTGGCACCAGCCTGACATTATTTTAGTAGAGCCATTGGCAAATTGAAGACTATCCAGAAGCGCTGACCAAGAAAATAAATGGTTTAGAATGACAAATGACAAAATGGTGATATAAGGCCTACAGAAAATTTTTAGAAGGCATATGTGGAAGGGACAAATTGTGAAGGTGGAAACAAATGTTTATAGGTCTCTGGAGGGCAAAACTAGGAGCAGTTGACAACCTTTCAGATCTAAGGTTGAGGGGGTATATTTTAATTATTACAAGTGCAAAGATTGTTTTGACAAACAGAAAGCTAGTTATCCTTTAAGTGACTTCTAAGTCTTAAGGTACTAAGGGAAATAGAAAACTCACCCAACTGTGATAAATTAAAAGGGACAGTAATTACTAAGAATACTAAACAGAGACTAACAAGAATAAGGAGAAGCAAAGAAATCTTCTTTTTCAGTGTCTGTAGTATTTTTAATTTATTTATTCAAGTTACATCCCAATAATAGCTCCTTCCCTCCTCTCCTTCAGATCCTACCTTCTCTCCCTCTAACCCTCCCCCATTCTTCAGAAAAGGGGATTCCCCAGTCCCAACCAACCTACCCCAGCACGTCAAGTTGCATCAGGACTGAGCTCATCCTCTTCCCCTGTGGCCTGGCAAGGCATCCCCACCAGGGGAAAGTGATCAAGAAAACATGCAGTAGAGTTCATGTCAGAGACAGTCCCAGTTACTGATACTAGAACACCCACATGAAGCCCAAGCTGCCCCTCAACTACATCTGTGTAGGGGCCTAAGTCCAATTCATGCATGGTCCTTTGTTAGTGCTTCAGTCTTTGCAAGCCCCTCTGGTTCCTGGTTAATTGGCTCTGTTGGTTTTCTCGTGGAACTCCTGTCACCTTCAGGTCCTCCTATCCTTCCCTCCACTCTTTTGAATGACTCCCTACAGTTCAACCAATGTTTGGCTGTGAGTCTCAGCATCTGTTTTGGTTTGTTGCTGGGTGGAGCCTCTCAGAGGACAGCTATGCTAAGATCCCATCTGTGAGCATAGCAGAATATAATTTGTTAATAGTGTCAGGGGTTGGCTCTCTCCCATGGCATGGGTAGCAGGTTGGGCTAGGCATTGGTTGGACATTTCCTCAATCTCTGCTCTGTCTTTATCCCTGCATCTCATTGGAAGTGTAAATTTTTGGCTGAAGTTTTTGTGGGTGGTTTGATGTTCCCTTCCCTCCACTAGGAGTCCTGTTTAGTTAGAAGGCATTCTCTTCAGGCTCTATGAACCCTGCTACCAGAAGTCTCAGAAAGAGTCATCCCCATATCATCCTGGAAGCATACCCGAGGAGCTCAGAGGAAAATGAGGATGGAAATCAGACCTGAGGGGGGGGGGGGCAGGAGGACAGAGGGCCTGCAGAGAAAAGAAAAACCATGGGTAGGGGCATCCCTGTGACAAGCTGAAGACCTAAGCAAAGGAATCGTAATCCCCAGTGTTTGATACTCTGGAAGTGAAGATCCTTTCATTTTGTTCTCAAGATTAATAAGTTCAGTGAAATGTATTAATAGCAAAATTTGAAGAACAAAACAATAGAAACGAAGCATTTGTGGTATTCTTTTGGACCTTGTTATTGAAAACATGGTCTTTGGACTAGACAGAGGCAGCCAAAGCTTATTAGACATGCAGACTCTGAACTTCGACCTATAGCCTACTGAATCTGTGTTCTAACACATTCCCTACATTATTGTTTGAGACACATTGCTCTAGGAAAAACAGTAGCAATGTAAAATGGGACTGAAAAGTAAATGCTTAAGACTGAGATCATATAGCAAATGACCTCAATTCCAAATGTATTTGGTCAAACAAGATATAGCTCAAAACAGAAATGCATTAACACTTACAGAATTAGGCATGGCTGCACAGGAATACAAAGTATCTCGGCCTGCCAGTCGCTGTATATTTTCCAAGAGCAGTCCAATGAATGGGAGGTACAACTGTGCTATTTTGGCTTGCTGGTTCTGAAAAATATCAAAAGTTTATTGATAAAATAATATTTAAATGCTTCAAAATGGATGGGATTGACCCCATAAAACAGATTAAAGACTAAAAGTGAACTAATAACTATAAAAATTAGAAGTGTGAGATAATAGTTCCAAAATTATCCAAGAACTTTGTTGCTGTTTGGACTTAGTCACAATATGGAGTCCAGTGACAGCTTTAAAACATAACCACATAAAGGAAAATTTGTTTGCAGCATCAGTAGACATATGCTATTTATAATTTGGAAAAATACCACAAATTACAATAATATAATTTATATCTTAAAATGAAGGAATCAATTTACCTTCAGACAGATTCATGAAAAAAATTGGTAAGATCTGTATTTAAAAATGTCTTGGTAACTAAAAAAACAAAACATGATAAAATTGTAGGAAAAATCTACCTGCAAATCAACTTTTCAAATTAATTATGATAAATTATATCATAAGTTTATTTATATTTGAATGGTAAAGATCAAAGGATGTATTATCAAACATGAAATACTGTTTTCCTTGAGTTACTTGATACTAGAGAAGTAACTTAGGGTTCTTCCAAATTTATTCAGTTTGTAGTTTCATTTTCCATGCCCTTAACTTGTGATATTAATGACATTTAAATACATACTTTAAGTATTAGCAGACAGGAATCAAAGCTATAATCACATATAATGTTAAATGTATGTAAGATTTATAGCCATATCCATGGCTACTGACTGTAAAATATTATCATAACATCTTTTTTAGTATAAAGAAAAAAATGTATATTACATGAAAAATTCATTTTATAGATGATATATTTAATAGGTCTTATTAAACAAGCATCAATATCATATTTATTTAGAGATATGTGTATATATTTAAGGACATTAAGGTATTGGATAGTATATGCATGCTGCAACTCTATAGATGTTTGTGTGTGTCTCTCTGTGTGTGTGTGTCTTATGAATATAGGTGCCTTTGGAAGACAAATGTATGGGATCTCCCTGGAGCATAAGTTACAGGTGGTTGTAAGCTTCCATATGTGAAACCGAACTGTAGTCCTCTGCAAGAGCAGATGACTCTTAACTCTCCAGACTCTGTATGACTTTACATAAATCCTCGTTAGTTTATGTAATAAATAATGAAAGAGTTTTGAATGGCCCAAATATGTATATTAAGTACAAGAAAAATACAGAATGCAACTCAACCTCACTTCATTTTCACATAACCACAGATCTTTATACATGTTAATTTTAAAATATGAATTGAGTAGCTGGGTATACAGAGCTCAGTGGTAGAGAATGTGATAAATATGTACGGGATCAAGGCTTGTTTCTACCCAGCATCAAAATATTTAAAGATGATTTGAAAAAATGTTTTTCTTCAGGTTAACCTGTCTGACATTGTAAAAAACTTAATGACCTGAAATGGGAAAAACGCTATATCTATAAAAATACCTTTTCATTGATACTTGTATCATACTCCTCACTGTAATCATCATCTTGAATGAAAAATCTTAGTAGAAATTTATTAGTGTACTCCCCAGAACTGTACAAACATCCTTACCTTGTGCTGGTATCTGGTATCAAATGCATGTTTTATCAAAAGATTCTTTATGACAGAGATGGCTGTATATCTGATTTCATAATTGTCTTGAAGAGCAATGGAGGTTTCCCGCAGAAGTAGACCAACCAAGAAGTGATGCTTGCAATACTCATCTGATAAACTGTATTCAAGATTGGAATCTGCAGTACAATAAAATTTGTAACTTTTGATAAAGAAATACAAAATGTATTATTAGGCAGTTAAAATGCTATAATTATGATTTGATCATATGTTGTCATGCTTGTAAGAACTATAATTTTTATTATTAATCAATCTGAACAATTCTTCTGTAGTATAGAATGAGCATGCAAAATTTTTACTAAATAAAGACACTCCTAATTAGGGATAGACAGTTTATTTTAATGATTATTTCAGTCAGCAGAAAGGTCATGAAGATACTCTTTCCTCTAAATTATTTCAAGTCTTAGTACTCTTACCATAGAACATAAAATGAAATATTTCTATATTTGGCCATCTTTTAATACATTTCTTTTTATCTGAAAAGATTTCATTTTAACTGTAAGTTCTACTTTATATAGTAATATTTTATTTCCTTATCCATCTATATTTATAAAGTAGACAAACTAGACAAACTAGACAATCTGATCATCCCAACAGTATTAAGTATTGATTGTTGCAGCTGTCATTACATATTGGCCTGAACATTCATAATAGTTATAATGATAATACAAAAAGCCACTACAACTCACATCAGCTCAGCATCACATCTCAAATAAATTTACAATCACATTAACTACAGATCTTCCATTTCATAAAATCACTACTGCAAATTGTATCTTTCACTCCTTTCTAGAGCTTCTGACCTCCTTTAAATCCTACACATTAATACTGTGGTTGGGACTTATAATAACTCAGAGAGGGCTGGGATCAAATTTAGTAATTTCTATAGTAGGCTCTATATTTCCATTTATTTTATATAAAATGCCTTTCATTTCTTTTGGTTGATTCAGAATGTAATGCAATGAAGTATATCCAGTTAGGACTTTTAAATGTTACAAATTGTCCAATTTAATTCTAAATCTCAATGTCCTATCCACTCCTTTTCCCTAACAGTTTCATCACTATCAAAAAGGCAGGGGAAAAGTATGTGAGCCACACGTGCTCTTAATTTAGTAATGGGTGGTAAGACAGTAGTACTATATTTCTCCATTTTTACTGGCTGTAATATCACCACCACTTCTACAACCACTAACCCTGAGGAGAGACTTCCTTAAACACAAAGGCATTTGACTCTCCTGCACTGTCATGCTCTTTTATGAATTCCAATCACTTTCTAGACCCAAAGACACTGGTGAATAACCAAGGTGGACTTATCTGGGTTGATTTTTCAAATGGTAATTGACTTTTTTTTTTTTTTTTTTTTGCTTCAGTGACTTGAATAAATCCAGTTTGGTGTTCTCAATCACACCTTCAAGACTGTGGCAAAGTAACCATGCAACAGGGTGACAGAGAAAGCAGCAATCCTGAGAGAGGTGACAAACACTTAAAACAGACACTCAGCCAATCCCTGTCCCCAAGCTGCCTTACAGCAGAGGAACATTCTTTCTAAGGACAGATATTTGAAAGTTGATTCCTCAGAAAACACTGAAGCTTATTTTAAAGATAAACAAGCAGTTGCCTTTAAGATATTTGGGCCTAAGAAATTAAAGTCTTACTTTGGCTAGGGAGGATATGAACAGCAAATAAAGCCCCCATTCATCTTGGCCATTCATCAAATCAATTGTGTTTAAACACAGCATACTACTTTAGAGTGAACCGAGTTAAACCTACCTACTGAAGTCAAACGGTCCACCGCAAATGAAAAAAAATCTAATTAATATATGAAAAGAAAAGGGACAAATAAAAAACATAATAACATAAGAATAGTGCTATACAACAAAGCATTCAATCAAACTAACAATGGAGATTAAAACTGAGGCATTTCATAAATTTAGTGCATACAAGTTATCATTTTTATATTTATTTTTGATGCTTTCAGCAGAAATGCATTCACATACTTTTTCATTTCATCTTAAATATAATCCAATACACTATTATTACAGAAAGAAATTTTACTAGTGTCTGAAATAGGTGTTCAGCAACAATATATTTAACATATCCAATTTTTCCGTACTATTTCCACAAATATAATGAAGGAAATGCAGAATGACATTAATGAACCTATCTTCAGATACTAACAATTCTCAAGTTACCTTCAAGTTAACTGGTTTCATCAGAAAACATTATGCTACACTAATACTATCCCAAAAGGAAAAACAATCTCAATTAATGGAAAATACAAATACATACCTTGAACTCTCTGTAGTTTAGGTTTTGCAAATGCCATTGGCAAGTTCAGAGGAATATAATGTTCATGATTACAGATTGTTTGGAGAAATTCAAACTTGTATTCAGCAAGAACCTAAATGGTAAATTATATATCAGGTTTCATTTTGTAGGCATTTATTTGTTGATGATTAAAAAATGATATTTAATTTCCCAACAGAAGTGTTTATCTTCCAAAGTATACTTGCAGGTGCAATCTGTACAGGACAGAGTTAACATAACTGGCCCAAGAGTGGTATATTTTAAAAGGTCTGTTGCAACAGTGATGTTGACTGGCATCTGAGAAAAGAGATTTTGACATGTTTGCTATGTGATAAGGTTGTGTTTCTTGGTGCTAGTCTGCTAGGTCCTTTGTACAAACAGTGTCATTTATGGTAAACACCTGTTTTGCTTTCCTTTCTGAAAGTCTAGAATTTTGATCTGTTTCAATACAAAACCAGTTCCTCAGTAAGAACTGTGGAAAGTTAGTATATCGCTGCATGTATGAGCATTCATGAGATAAACACAGCCATGTCAAAGACCCCAGGGACTCAGACACAGGAATGGCAAAGCCTTCCTTTATTCTCCTGGCCATAATACAGAGTTTGACAGTATGTATAGAAATATCAGTCACAGCTTTGTAGTCCCCTACAGATGCCACTTGCATGACTACACCCTGAAACTATTCCTCTACAGTGAGGTCCCCCACCTCCTCCATCAGTTGCACATCATAAACCTGCCTCCCATTCAGCTGCATATAACAAATACACTGTGTGTCTGGACTTCCGGCCTGTCTATCCAGTCCCAGGTTTTCTGTATGTGTATCTGTTGTTTCTTTATTCTCCATCACTCCAGCTGGGTCAATTCCAAAGAACTACAAACTCTAAAACAAAAATATTGCAGTCTTTTGGCTGTATTCTCACTCCCAGTGGGTAAGTACATCTTCACAAGATGGAAAAAGCACGAGATGCCTGCATGGGGATCACCACAAACTCCACTTGATGTCTTTTTCTTTCTTGATCCTGCTGGGTATCCATATCCTATCACTCTAATCAATGGTAGTCAGAAATATGACTATATGTTGAATCCTCTTAGTAAATTGCTGAATCTGTGGCTGGTCTTGGGGACTGCCCAAACACTACCCAGAAGTCCTTGCTTTTGACAATACTCAAAGTACATAAGTGAAGAACTGATTTTGACAATACTCAAAGTACATAAGTGAAGAACAGTTCTGAATCCTTCAGAAGAGAATATAACTGTCACCTCTGACCTCATGCTTGAATGTCCAATAATCTACTACAACTGTGTCCTTAGAACTTACCTTGGGATCTTTAGGGCTAAATCCCGATATATAGTCATTTATCAAATTGAAAACAAATCCTCTATCCATCAGTGTCAAGCAGCGCTATTAAGTAAAGAAGGAAGGTTAGTTACAGAGTTATGTCCTTTATCATGTTAATGAACTTCTAAATTTGTTCTACACAAAGGGAATGTCATTTTTATAGACAATATGAAAATAGCTGTCAGTTTTGGATGACCTTAAAGAAAAAGTGCAAAGTAAATTATCAGTGGAATCAAGACTTAAAGGCCTCAATTGTATAACTTGTAAAATAAGACACACACATAAATGTATACCCACATATATGACAATAACAAAAAGTAAAAAAAAAAAATAGAATGTTTTGTAAATGTAGGGATTTTTGACATTTCTCAAAGAACCTTTCAAAGATTTTTTATGAATATGCGTTAGGAACATGCACCCTGTGTTAACAATAGCAAACAGGTACCTTTAATTCAAATGTTGAAAACTTTGGGCATGAAAAGTGGTTCATGGGTTAAGAATGCTTACTATAAAAGTATGAGGACTTGAGTTAGAATCCAAGCACCTACATAAAAAAAAATATTGGTATGGCCATGTGCAGCCCTGTAACTCCACTGCCTAGTGCTATTTGGGGTGGTGGGGGTGGGAGGGAAACAGGAAGATTTCTAGGACTTTAGGGCTGACATCTAGCTCCAGGTTCAGTGAAAGACATTGTTACAAAGGAGTAAGACAGCAACTGATATAGGTACTGCTCCAGCCTCAGGGCATTCACATGCGCACATGCAACAGGTACATGTAATGGGTACACACACAACACACATCCAACACACACACACACACACACACACACACTCACACATACACAACACAGAGAAAGTCACAAACCCAAAAGGCAATCAGACCAGAAAAGTGATTTAAACACATAAGGAAGTCAGGGCTATAATACAGACTGGTAGGGACTGACTGTGGCAACAACTGTCCCACCTGACAGCATTCCATGTGAAATATCTTTAAAAAGGTGTTGTGACAGAAGCACAACCGGTCTTCTGAATCACCCAGAGCCTCTTGTTTAATTACTTGTTTAATTACTTGTTAAATGCTTCAGTGGGAGGGGGAGTAAACCTGCCTGAACTGATCCATCAGTCAGTCCAAAGAGTTATTCCAACAGCCTTATAAAGAGCTAACAGGGGGCTGGGGATATAGCTAAGTAGTGTAGCATAAGCATGCAGAGGGCTTATGTTCCACCTTCAACAAAACCACACAGCGTTTCCAAGAGAAAGGGTTTTGTTTGTTTGTTTTCCTTTTTTTCGCTTTCTAGACCCTACCAGTGAAGAAGAGAACTTGAACACGTTTTGGCTGTCTTTAACTCACCTTTAGAAAGCTGGCCAAGCTATAATTCACATTTCGGGACTCATCAGGAATCTCTGCATAGCGAATGGTCACATGGGGAATTATTGCAAGAAGCAGCGAATGTAAGACATGATGATATGCTTCAGGAAATCTCTGGCCTCTGGGAAGCTTAAATACACATAGAAAAAGAATACGGATTTGAAAAGGTCTAAATAAATCAACTGCCATTTTATTTTTAAACATGTTCCTTCACGGAAATGGCTTTAAACTGAAGTACATTTTTTTCCTCTCAACTAAAACTGACTTTACTAGTTGTTCAAAGTATACTTTCTGTCCAGACTAGTAGTTGTCAACCTTCCTAACGCTGCAACCCTTTAATAGAGTTCCTCATGTTGTGGTGACCCCCAACCATAAAGTTATTTTTGTTGCTATTTCATAACTGTAATTTTGCTATTGTTATGAACTATAAAGTAAATATCTGATATGCATGATATTTATTATGTAACCCATGTGAAAGGGTCATTGGATCCCCTGTACAGTTATGACCCACAGGTTGAGAACCATTGTTCTAGACCCTAAACTTACAGAAATGGTTTGATTCTCTAATAATATAAGTGTCTGAAATTATCATTAGGCATAGCATGGGTCAATATAACCCAACTCAGAAATCCAAGCTCTTGGGATGAAGGCACACCTCTGTTTTATTTTTTTTTGGTTTGCTTTTTCTGGTATACAACATATGCATGTATCACAATTTCAGTTAACTTATTCTATGAAAGTTCTGCGAGAAGAGTTTTTATTTTATTGCACAAGCCTCACCATGATGATTTCTATAACTAAGAAAACTTCTTTGTATAGGTTGATTGTTTCTGATTGTAAAATCTCAAATCTGAAATGTTCTAAAACCTGAACCTTTTTGGGACCTGACTCTGCAATGGCAAATTCTGCACCTGATGTTATGTGATTGGCTGAAGTCAAAACATAGGTACAAATGTAAAATTAAACATGAAATTATCTTCAGTCTATGTGCATAAAGTATCCATGATGCATGAATGAGTTTCATGTTTAGACATGCATCCTGTACCCACATGCCTATCTCAACATGTAAAGGTAAATAATCCAAAATCTGAAAATGTCTGAAATCTGAACCACTGTTGATTCAAAACATTTCAGATTAGGAATTCTCAACATGTATCTTTAAAATATAATTTAAAAAGAAATAAGAGGGGCTGGTGAGACTGCTCAGTGAGTAAAATGCTTGCTGTGCAAACATAAACCCTGAGTTTGGTATACAGAACCTACATATAGTGAAAGAGATAGCTAACAACGCAAAGTTGAGCTCTGACCTCCACACATGATCTGTAGCTCACATGCGGTCCAACCCACACATCATATACACATAACAGTAAAGAAGAAGAAGAAGAAAATAGAAAACAAATAAATGTACATACCACATTTAAGAAATATATGTAATTGCATAAAGCTTTTTCTACCCTTTCTATATACCTTCATCCTCTCTAATAGAAAGAACATGTCTGAGTTGCTACTTTTTCTAATTGAATCTTTTCAACAAACTTTTATTTAAAAATATTTTTATTTTATTTTATTTATGTGAATTTGTGGGGGTATACCCGTAGGGGTCAAAGGAGGGTGTCATATTTTCTGAAGCTGGAGTAACAGGTGATTAAGAGCTGCGTAATACTGGAGCTAGAAACTACACATGGGTCCTCTGGAAGAGCAGCAAGCAGTAAGTCATCTCTCCAGCTCCCCAACATTAGCATTTTTTAATCACAAAAAAAATGCAATACATCAAACGCAATGCATTCTGTAAACAACTGTAGGACAGTACCTGTAATTATTTCTAACTACACAGGAGCTTACGTACCTTAATTTTATTCTCTTCCAGTAAAAATGTGGCCATGGACTTTGCAATTATTTCAAAGAAAAACCACGAGTACTGAAAAACAAACACACAAACCTTAATAATCACCCAAATACTTTGAAAATTTGACAAATCAAATCTGAAATTTGATAACATTTTCAAGTAAAGTCTCAAAGAATACTTCTGAAGTGTAAAAACAAACAAACAAAAAAAGCAGTGCTGCATTGCAAGCCCAAGCAGCCATGTACAGCAGGAGAATGGGAAAACTTGCTTCATGGGACATTATTCAGCATTATTTTATCACTGACATTGTTTGGGATACCCATGATTGGTGATAAGAGCAAACCAATTTTTGGTTATTTTTATTACCTCTTTTAAGTTATCTACAGTGAACACTTAAAAGTTTTATTAGCATATACCAATTATATATTAAATGGGTTTATTGGTGACATTTCATATATAAATATAATGGGTTTTGATCATGTTCACCCCATTGCCTTCTCTTGTCTTGCTTCTGTTCCCATTTCTTCCCCTTTCACAAATGAAGATAATAATTTTTATTGCTTCTTATACTCAGTTTGGATAATCAGCTTTAGCCATGGTATAATACTGGCACAGCCTACATGTTGACCAAATCATGTAATTTGAAAGCTAGCATCAAGTCAGTAGCCAGCACATCCCCAAAAGCCCATTGTTCTATCACCAAATAAAGAAATAGTACAAGAGAATGAGAATAATAGTTATTGTTTATTGAGAGCCTATTACCTGCCAGAAACGATAGTGCCAAATAATTCAATTTAGGATTGAGGTAATAGTGGCCCAGAGCTGGTGAATAGGAAGCCCCAAGTCATATATACTATAACAGATACAAGATTCTGTCTTTTCCAAAATATACATATGCAATAATAATAGAATGAGGGAGGGTCCAGGACAAAACGGATAAAAACAAGAATTAATACAGAAGGTCACCAACAAATATGCAGAGACAGTTTTGTTTCCAGTTATGTCCTCTATCCTTACCTTTAGAAGTTTATTTATGGCTAAGAAATCTGCAGACTGTTTTAATATTGAAATCATAGTAGTAGCCAGGGTTTCATGTACCAGCTGGGCCTGAAGAGTGTTTGGTTTTTCGGGTCTGAAGCTATACTGCAAACAGAACCAATGAACCATCAGATACAACTGTCCTGGAAAACAGGTAAATCATCCAGCAAGAAAGCTTTATTCCACAAACCTTGATGAAGGATCTTAAATAGCTATCCAAGCCTTCCTCATGGCATTTTGACACAATGTGTAAGAGAACCCTGAAACGACATTTATCAAAGTCAGCAGGCCATGTTTCAACTGATTACTAAAGTGTGACTGGCAGATAAGAGCAAGTTTAATCCCAGAAACAAAACAAAATGAGCAACAACAAAGGGGGTAACAGAAGAGCTGAGTGTAGTTTAGCTCTAGAAGATTCCAGGGCCTAACACATTTGGAGCCTTGAAATAAATACTTCCTGGTTCAAAAGGATACCTTATTTTGGCAGCCTGGATGCTTTGTCTCCTTTCTAAATCTGTGTATTCACTTAAAGTATGGTCATAGCCTTGTGTTATAAAAATGCTTAGGTAAAGTAAATACTGAAATCCCTTCCAGTGAAGACAAAAGGAACAGAAAAGAAAGATAAAGTGGCTGGACAAAGTGGCACACACCTGTGATCCTAGCACTTGGGAGGGTAAGGCGGTAGGATCAGGGTGAGTCTGCGTCCTCTGTGGGCTACAGAATGAGACTGTCTCAACAAAACAGAAACAAAACAACAAACAAACAAAAGACAACATAAAAACTGTGTCAGGGGAAAATGAGGGGTCGAACAAGGAAAATAATTATGAAAGCTGGAAGTCAACTTAAGAGACTACCCGTGTCTCTCAAACTTCAGCAAGCATCAGTGACACCTGGAAGATGTGCTAACAGATTGCTTGGCTCATTGCCTAGAGTTTCTGTCTTTGTGGGGCTGAGGTAAACGTCAATGATTAGCATTTTGATAAGTTTCCTGGGCATACTGCTGCTGTTGATCCGGGAAGCACATGTGGAGAACCATTATATTAGAATAATGCTTCTTCATTTTTCAACTGGACTGTGCTTGACAATAGAGATAGGCACAGAGCATGCAGGCATTTGTGGCCTGGGCATCTAGGGCAAAAGGCTGTAGCAACATTATAGGCAACAGAGCCAAAGACATTCAGCACTGAGTACAGTATTTTCTCAAGTCTCCTATTTGCATTTTGAACTGCAAGTGTTTTCCTATCTACCTTACAATGTATCCTTGTTTGCTTTTAAACGTAAGTAACTTATTTTTCCAAGCCAAAGCACATGGTTTTAGTGACACAGTCTGTCCAATATGAGAAACATTGGTCATAGGTGGTTGTATTGGTTAAAACTAAAATATCGGTTGAATCTAAAGTGAACTGCAATTAAATATTTGTTCCTCAGAAGAACTATCCACATTTGAAAGGCTCACTCACCAAATGTGTTAAGTGGCTACCTTTTTGGACAACAAAAGTGTAGACCATCACTTGAAAAGGTCAACTGAAATTTGCCTCATAAATAGGCATAGAGTGGTAAAAACAGTACAAGAACAGTGTAGGATTTCAGTATCTCATTTTCAACAATGGATGAGTCAACTAGACACAAAGTAAGGAAGTAAATATTTGACTTGAACTCTACTAAACAAAATATATACAGAACACATTCCATTCAACAGTTAAAGAACACACATTTTTATGTGCACAAAAATATTTTCCAAGATGGAACATACATTAGACTAATTTAAAAAGTCTTAATAAAATTTAAGAAGATTACAATCATATCAAGTATAGTTTTTAACCACACTATGGTGAAATAAGAAATCAGTAGGAGAAGAAACTGTGGAAAATGAAAACAGTAGTGGAACATTAGCGCCATGCTTCTGAACAAGCAGTCAAAAAGAAAAGGAAAAGAAAGAAAGAAAGAAAAATAAGTTTGCAAGAAAATGTTTATTAAGTGAGGTGACACATTCTCAGAAAGAAAATAGTCAGATGGTCTTTATCATATGCTGAAACCTAGCCAATAATGTGTGCATATGTAAACAAGTATACCCATGGGCTCACTATAACATGTATGAAAGAACAAGAAAGGCTAACTATTAGAGGATTAGGAAGGACTGAATGCAGGTAATAAACACATGTTATGAAAGGATGTATAGCTAACTGTTTTTCTACTTCTAATACTGTCATGGATTTTTTGGCTTTGGTGATAGTTAAGTGTATAATGATATGGCAAATAGTGAAAATGTAAAATCCAATGGGAAATTCCACAGTTTCCATTTTGTATGGCTATTCTGAGTGTATAGAAATTCGC
The DNA here is from genome assembly GCF_030254825.1 of Meriones unguiculatus. Classification (NCBI taxonomy): domain Eukaryota; kingdom Metazoa; phylum Chordata; class Mammalia; order Rodentia; family Muridae; genus Meriones; species Meriones unguiculatus. Next base: position 75,475,783 of record NC_083369.1, on the reverse strand, counting down.
CAAGGTGTACGAACTTTGGGTCTGGTTAATTTAGGTATGTGTTGTTTAATTTAGTTGCAAGCTTTTAAAATAAAGTTAATTTTATTTAAAAAATTAAAAGAAATCAAAAGAAAAATTATACACAAGTGACAATGGGATGATATAACCAAACCAATGGAATACTACAAACACAGGTTTAAGAGAGAAGATTATGACCATGAAAAGAAGAAAAGTAGAAAGACCCGAAGCAAATAGCTTCTTTCATTATAACACCAAAACTCACATGGTGCAGTTGATAGGAACGTCATCTTCATGGGTCATGTTTGTGAGAACTCGGAAGAGTTGCATAAGAATTACAGGTAGAAACTGTATCATGACTTGGATCTCCATGGCATGCAAACACTAAAATAAGTCATTATTAGTTATGGAAACAAAAAGAAATATGATCTAACTTGCAAATGTGAAACAATAAGAAAATTAAGTAATGAGCAATATATTGACTAGACTAGATGCTTGCTGAAATGTGCACTTCTGAGAAACAAGACTTGCTAATGATTTAATCCACCCCATTATTTTGCTATTTGGATTCTGTGAGTCAAGTTGATATGAATGTTTAATTAAAGACAGCCAAGTGCAGTTTATCTATGGGCTTTGAAAGGAAGTCAACTGACTTTTGGTAAATCTATACTCAGCGATGGGGTGGGAGTTGGAAAGATCAGCTTGCAAGCCCCCCCCCCCCCCCCCGTATTCTATATGCTTTCTAAGGCAATCTTAGCCTCCAGCTAACTGGTGGAAAGTTAAATGAGATTCAGTAAAGAACATGTCTCTATGTACTTTGCTTTTCCCCACATCATCTATTAAAATGAGACAGTTTTGTTTTTTAACATTTTTTTAATTTTTTAATTATATTTTACTTAGTGGTGCGTGTGTGTGTGTGTGTGTGTGTGTGTGTGTGTGTGTGTGTGTGCAGGAGCACGTGTATGCACACATATGGGAGCCTATGTGTCACAGTGCATGTGTGTGGTCAGAGGATAACTTACAGGAGTCAGTTCTCTCTTGTATTATATGGGGTCCCAGAAATCAAACTCATGAGTCATCTGGTTCTAACATTCTTCTAATACATTTATTCCACATGCTTGCACTCTGTCTCTAATAACAGGCATTATAAACATCCAAATGAAGTGTTGAAATATGTTATATATCATATATACATAGAAAGGTTAGTGCTGTCTGCTATACTTCTTTCCACATTCACTCACTCTATCTCTCCATCAGCCAAGAAAAAAAAAATCTAACTTCGCTGAGAACTTTTCCACATCAGTTATATATGTAGTGCTATGGGAAACTCACCAATGGCACTTAAGGGAACTCATCATTTCTCTTTCCTGGTATTTTTTATTCTGTCTTCGTATCCCCACATGCACCTCCCCTGTTCCAGGACTCTATTATTTGTATATCAATTATCCCCTAAAGAACTTTATTTAGGCTTCTGTGTAGCTTTCCCCCCATCAGGTTCACAGGTAGACTGGCAAGTACCAGGAACACAGGGTTGTCATTTCAAGGTTTCTCTTCCTCTGCACTGTCTCTCTAATTGTCTCTGCCACTGCCTCTTTTCAGAATACCCCTTGACATTTTCCCATAACACTTACACTTTCTTTTCATTCTCAGTATATCCAGCTCACATTTCTAAATGGATTGCCCACCTCACTTAGATGTTGATTACATTAGACTACAGTCTACCAAAAATTTTCTTTCCTTCTTCTTTCTGTTACTGATGAAGATGTGACAATTTCTCACATGCTAAGTGAGTACTCTCTTGCAGACCTACATCCTCAGCCATCTAAAATGTCTGTGATGTCTTCCTGTTACTGTGTGCAGTGGTTCTCATTCAGGAGTCACATGGTCTCTACAGGAGATTTAGCAATGTCTGGGGATATTTTTGGCTATCACAACTTGTGTGTGTGTGTGTGTGTTTGTGTATGTGTGTGCAGTTTCTACTAGGTAGAGGCCTATTGTTCTGCTAAACATGCTACAACAAAGAACTATCCTCCCCTAAATGTTAATAGTGCAGAGCTTGGGAAATCCTGATTTGTGGAAATAAGTTGAATGTACTGAAGACCTAGCCTACAGTTTGAATCTTAAAACTGATTACTGTTCCTCAGAAAGCCAAACTAACATCACCACTGTTTTTTACATGTATCATATGCTTTCCTTCCTTTTGTTTTTGCTCACAGCTTTTAGCCAACCCAATTACTCATCTGAGGCAAATTCAAACCCTTATTTCAGTGAAGCCATTTCAATTTCTCATTCATCAGAGGTGTACTGAGTGTACTTTCAACAGCCGAATGGCCAAGAGCAAACAAAACAATCTGAACCCAGCTCCTACCATTAAGCAGTTCACTGTCTAAAGAGTCAAAGGCATGGAACTGAGTCATTGCAGTACAAACAGTAAATAACAGGATAGGAACATGTACAACATGTACAAAAGAAGTGGTGAGCAGGCTACAAGTAAGTAAAACATGTGAGCGAAGCAGACAAGGGAAATGAGCATTCCATGTAGGATGAAGCTCCCCGCTACCACTACATAGCACTTCCATAATTTATTCTCAACAGCAGCCAGGGTATCCTTTTTGAAATGCAAATTAGATAATGCCATTTTGTCTTTGTTAAAAATGCACCAAACAAAATCAGCACAAGAGGCCATCATGCTCAGTATACTCAGTATGCTCAGGCTCAGCTCCCGGCAGCCTTGCTCCCCACTAGCTGTTCTCTGTGATCCAGCTATGTTGTCTTAGTGCTTTCCTGCAAATACAACAGGGTATGGCATGCACACATCCATTTAGAGTTTGTCATCACTTATGGCTGTCTGTCTTGCTTTGGTTTCTCTTTAGCCAGATATTGGCATTTCCACACACGGGCCTTCCCTGACAACTCTATCTAGAATGTACTCCTGCTAACCCATGTTCCCTTTAACCTGTTCTTTTCTTCATGGTACTAATGTTTTCTATAGTTTACTTATAATTTCCCTACCTCAATAAAATTAGGTTTGTCTAAACAAACACCCAACACCCAGAAAAAATGTCCACAGAAAATGCTTAATACATCTTTGGTGAATGGCTGAATAAATAAATAAAGCAACAGAAGGCAAGGCAAAAAGGGAGTTCCAGTTCCTGCTCTATATTGGCTTCTCAATGACATGAATCTTTAGTACCTGTAATTCTGCATTAAACATGTAATATTTAATCACATATATCTTCCAATGGTCCTCTTTATTACGAAGAAATTGCTAGCTAACTTATTTTTGCTGTGTCTTTGGTTAGGCTATAATATACATACTAACAACATTTATAAGTCATTCTTCTCTGCAAGCCCTGTAGCAAGCAAAAAGGTACTAAATACATAACAAAACTCAACGAATAAATTAATTCATAAAACTACCATTTACAGGGACAATGGTAGAAAGGCTTTCTGGGCCATTCATAGGACTAAGAATCAGTATATGTGTCATGGACTCAGCTCAGCTACCAAATATCTGGAACACTACAGGCAAATCACCTCTCCTTAGACTTCTGTTTTCTCATCCTTAAAAAGAAACTTCTGCACAATCCTTTTTTACAGTATTTCTGCAATCATATGTCATTCCACTTACTGCCACCAGAGGGCGCGTGTGCATTATATAAATATCAGACATTCCACACCTTAAAAACAAAATCAGTGTACATTTTGTTCCATTCAAAGAATACCAGTCTTTGAAAATGATGTATCTCTTACCACTCTATGAAAAATTTCACAAAGTTCCCTCCAGAAGGAAAAGCAATGACCTTAACAGATAAACCATTCATCTATATAGCTGGAATCTTTCTAAATAGTACTAACGGCTGGATTTGATCTGCTCCATTTCCGACCTGGGAGGGTTCACCCCTCCTTAGGCAACCTGGGGGTCCCTCGCTCCCAGGAGGTCATCATATTGATATCAAACTAAGCGTGGACACCCGATCGGCATAGCGCACGGCAGCCGAGAACTCCTGGCTTCAAGCGATCCTCCTCTCTCTGCCTCCCGAGTAGCTGGGACTACAGGCGTGTGTGTGTGCTACCGTGTCCAGCCTGGATTTGAAAGTTACATGACTATTATACTTCTTAATGTTAACTAAGGCCAAGAGCCGCCACTGACTGACTGTCTCTCTTGAACAAAAATTGAACATGTTTTAAAAGATTTATTTATTTGTTAATAGTGTTCTGTCTGCATGTATGCTTATATGCCAGAAGAGGGCACCAGATCTCATTCTAGATGGTTGTGAGCCACCATGTGGTTGCTGGGAATTGAACTCAGGACCTTTGGAAGAATAGCCAGTGCTCTTTACCCCTGAGCCATTTCTCCAGCCCCAACATTTTCTTTTTAAGTGTGGCAGGCACAACAGTACTATAAAAAACTAAAGTTACACCTGACCTCGTAGCTCTGTTCTATAATCCCAGCCCAGTGAAGCCTGGGAGGATAAGGCAAGGGTAGTAGAAGGTCAAGGCCTACCTGGGCTATATAGTGAGTTAAAGACCAGCCTAGGCAACTTAGCAAAAAGGTCTTGAAATTAAAAAAAAAAAAAAGAATAAAATAAAATACATGACTGGTAAATTGCTTGTCAGCAGGTAAATTGCTTGTCAGCCAAGCATTAAAACTAACATTAAACATTTGGGCATAGTATAACCAGCTTGTAAACTCATTGGTAGGGAAGAGGCAGAGACAGGCAAATTTCTGGGGCTCTCTGACCTACCTAGTCTACTTGGTAAGATCAAACCAGCGAGTCTTGTCTTTAAAAAACAAGTAGACAGCTCCTGAGAAACAGAACCCAAGACTGACCCCTGACCTTCACATACATGCACACACATGTGCATGCACATGCTTGCACACACAGGTACTCACACATATATGAATATGCACACATCTACAAAGTACCAAAAAAGTGAGGCTCTAGCTTCATGGTAAGGTATTTAAGAACCTGGCATCTGTGAGGCCCTAGCTTCAATTCTCAATACAACAACAGAATAAGAAGAAAAGGTAAATCATGCCTTTGTTAAAGTTGTGCAAGGCTTTCTGTCTGACTTGCAAAAACATAAACCTCCCTGCTACAGCCACAGAGGCTCCCCAGCTCCCTGATGGGAGCTTATCGCCCCATGTACCAGCCATACTGCAGTTCTTCTTGCTCCACAATACACTAAGCCAAGCTCCTCAGAGTCTCTGTACTAGCTGTTCCCAGCTCTTCCCCAGTCAGGAACTTGGCTGCCATCATCCTTTAAGTTGTTGCTCAAATACCACATTACCAGAGGCATCATCTCTGGCCTCTGTAAGAAAGAAAGTCCACCACATTCCTTGTTTCACTATAGCAATGGTTCTCAACCATCCTAGTGCTGCAACCCTTTAATACAGTTCCTCATGTTGTACTGACCCCACACATCATAAAATTATTTTCATTGTTACTTCATGGCTGTAATTTTGCTACTGTTATGAATCATAATGTAAATATCTGATATGTAGTATACCTGACATGCAACCCCAAAGGGGTTGCAACCCAAAGGTTGAGAATCACTGCTCTATAGCTTCTATCATCACCTGATGTGACATCTCTACTTGCTCATTTCTGTGCCCATTCCCTCCACAACACATGAAGCTCCTAGATAAGACACAGTTTTCTTTGCTTAGATCTCTGATGCCAGCTTCCCAGGAAGGACTACAGAAGTAGTGTGTCATGAACAATTATGAGCCAGCAGATGAGTTGTCCTATTTAAGCCTTACAAGGAGGACATTACTCTTATCCAGTTGTGACAGCTAAGAGAAACTCCATGACTTTGTAAAGGTTAATCAGAGATATAGTAAATGACAGATCTGTGACACAAAATCAGCTTATGCTTCCAAGCACTAAGCTCTATTTCATACCATACTATCTCTAGAAGTGTTTCCTGAGTCCACTGTTAGGCAACAGCATACAGGTAAAGGGGATGCGTGAAAAGTCTTCAAATCAAAATGCCTCAGATTTTCCACAACTAACATACTAATGAAGTAATGAAAAGGAACAACTGCTGTCAGCCAGGTCCTAGGAGTCACACCACAGTCCCAACACAAGGAATCAGCCAACGTTAGGTTCTGTCTACCACAGTATGATATCCTCAAAGACTCCTTCAGACTCCCTCCCTTGCGCCACATGTAGACAAGGTTTTTATCTTTAGTAAGCCCTTATGATAGCCTCCCACTAACGGGCACAGAAACATTTCACACTCTATTATGAGGAAAAGTGTTTTTGTTTTTTTTTCTTGCCCTTCCCCTGCCACCACAGGCTCTCCTTCTAGTGGTGGTTAGCACGGAGAGCCAAAGCCCCAAAATCCATTTATGTAACTACAGTCATGAAGTTTCTAAACCATTATGTCAAATTTGGGCTATAACACTGTCTCCCTAATACAGCCATGCTGTTGTCTGCTTCTAAGCAGACACTTGATGGAAAAAGATAGAAGAGAAAGTGTCTTCCTGAGGTAGGAAGGATTTTCAAGTGCTTCCCTGGTTCTTCCTCCCCCTCCCCACCCCCACCCCCATATCAAAAATGCAGCAGCAGAAAGGCACAAAAAAAACGAACCTTTTGCAGAAAGCTACTGTTCATTTACCTTTAAATATTTAATGAGCTCCCCTGGAACTTCTTTCGAGCCTGACTGAATAAGTTGGCAGTGATGGAAGAATTTGTGCACATGCAGATCCTGGAACACAGATGGAAACAGCCATATGAAATTTGATTCATTATCCTCAAGTACACGCTCTCCATCTCTCCCTGATCTGGCATCACGAAGGCCTATCTATCTGGATATTCTAACACCTGTACCCTGTAGCCATCTCTGCCAACTTCTGCACCTGGTGCCCTCCTGACTATCATATAAAGCACCATAGCCAGGTGAACAAGGTGTGTAACTGAGCACACAGGAAGTTGCAAAGCATGCCCAACCAGGTAAGCAGTTAGTTAAGCCTTTCAAAAACAAACCAAAACAAATCAAAACAAAAATAACATGGTCTATCAAGTTGAGTTGATTTTCTATTTTAATGAAATAAGCAGGGACAGAAGTCTGAAATGAGAGGTGAAGAAAATGCAGTATCAGGAAGTTTCCAGATGAATCATTGATTGTACTCAGTTTCCAATTTTACCATGACAATCTGCTGGGGACTTCACTTGTCTCATATGAAGTCTGTACATGTTAACTTTCTGGACAGTGGGGGTCATATCAGGAGATAGAAAAATGCAACACATGTTTTGAACTGGCACTCCTAATTATTATTGTGGGTCTTGGGGAAGGTACCTCTCCTGACTTAGCCTCAGTTTTTTCCTATTTAAAATGGTAATAATGATAGCCTCTGCATGTGTTTTAGAGTCCAATTTCTCCAAGGCAGTGGGAAATTCAAAATAGTTCAGTTTAATGAGGAGCCATATTCCAGTATTCAAATTGAAAAATCTGGGTGCTGCAACTTACCTGAGTATAAATGGTTGATTCTAAGTGGCTCTTAATCCTCAACAAAGGCTTTGCACCATCTACCCACTTGATATCCGCAAATGATTGCTGCATAGAAAACACATCCATGAACGTCTATACTACAGTGAGAAATACATGAACAAGCTACAGTAACACCGGTGCATTTTAAGAGGTTTCAGGGGAAAAAGAGAGGGAGAGATTTCAGAAAGGAAGGTATTAGGTTCATCCAAAGGAAATACTGGAGGAAATATGTGCCATTGGGAATAAATTTGTCCTAAATAATTTTAGATTTCCAGTCCTCTTCAGAGTTATAGAAATCACCACAAATGAATTACTTAAATAGATGAAGTTTGTATAGCCATGCCTAATCCAGTTTTAAATCCAGTTTTAAAAAGTCAGTGAAACCATGAGCTGTAAACACAGAACACAGACTTTCCTGTTTAACTTGATTGTGAAGGAGGACTAGCCTTCAGACCATGCTTTGACTATTCCTGCCCCAAACTACAAAAACAGAATTCTCCTTTTAAATATATAAAACACAATTGCATCCCCAAACACAGATATCCCCCTACCCTTCTTGATTCTGCATCATTCATATTCAAGTAGCCTGGGGGAAGATTGGCAGAGACTGGCAGGTGCTGTTCGCATGTGAAGACTCTTCCATCCTTCAGCAGAGTCATCCACGCAAATCCAACTGCCAAGACAATAATCAACCATAAGAAATGAAATCACAAATACAATTAGCTGCACAAATGTCTGCAAGCTGGGGAAGAGGGCAGGATGATGGTGTTCCCAGGGATCTGTATATGGGAGCCCAGGTGTTGGGCAACTGTGGTGCAGGGAAGGAACAATGCATTTGGATGATTTCCTAATCCCAGCTTGTGCACTAAAAAGTTATTGGCTCTATATCTATGGCAATAAAAAGAGGAGCAATATAACCTTTTCAGTTAAACGAATTGAGGGGTTGGCTTAAGATAATACATGAAAATATTTAAGTGCTTAAATAGTGCCTCAATATCACTATTGAGGGCTCTCTGGGTATATTCATGTTTTAGAAGCTTCAGATGCTTCTCATCCATTCTGCTAAGAGTTCAAAGTCTCCCTTCTCCTCCTCCCCGTTGTCATCGTCATCATCTTCATCATAGTCATCTTTGGGAAAACATCAAATGGAAGATGACACCAGTGCAGTAGCAGGGCCTGGAGGGCCCAGGAGCCCAGGATTAGCAGGTTGTGTTGGCTTCCATGGAGGATTCAGCAGCAGTCTTAGAGGCTGTGGTCATGGCTGAGGCCACAAGGCTGGTGGAGGTAAGACAATAAACTGGGCTGCCTGGTTAAGGACATGAAGATGAAGTCCTTGGAGGAGATCTACCTGTTCTCCTGGCCCATTAAGAAATCGAGATTACTGACTCTTTCCTGGGTGCATCCCTAAAGGAGAAGGTTCTAAAAATTATACCAGTGCAGAAGCAGACATGGGCTGGCTGGTAGAACAGGTTCAAGGCTTTTGTCTCTTTGGGGGGCTATAATGTTCACTTTGGTTTTGGTGTTAAGTGCTCCAAGGAAGTAGCCACTAACACCTGAGGAGCCATCATCTTGGCCAAGCTTTCCATCGTCCCTGTGAGGAGAGGCTATTGGGGTAACAATGGCAAGCTGTACACTGTTCCATGCAAGGTGACAGGCTGCTGTGGCTCTGTGTTGGTGAGTCTTATCCCTGCTCCCACAGGCACTGGCATCATCTCTGCTGCTGTGCCTAAGAAGCTACTGATGATGGCCAGTATTGAGGACTGCTACACATCAGCCAGGACCTGCACTGCCACCCTGGGCAACTTTGCCAAGGTCACCTTTGATGCCATCTCCAAGATGTACAGCTACCTGACCCCCAACTTCTGGAAAGAGGTTGCGTTCACCAAGTCTCTTTATCAGGAATTCACTGATCTTCTTGTGAAAACCCACACCAGTGTCTCTGTTCAGAGGACCCAGGCTTCAGCTGTGGCTACCATGTAAGGGTGTTTTTTGTTTGTTTGTTTGTTTGTTTGTTTTTAAATACAAGAAAAGTAAAGTGAATTAATTCTGTTATAAAAAAAGAGTTTAAAATCTCTTGGTTGACACCCTCTCAGACAGCAATTGTGTGTTCGAAACATTCTTATGGTAACCCTAGGATATGTGGTAGTATGGAAAATTACAGTCATAAGTTAAGGTTACATTCTACACTTGATACAAGGTAGTAAAAGTGTCAATAATATAAACAGGTAGAGTTTTCCTAACTGGAGGCAGAGGAGAGGGGGAGGATGTAGCTGCGCTACAGTGTTTAAGACTTCAGTCCATTGAGAGATCTTCTGCCATCTCTACATTTCTTAACACTTCTACCCCCCAAGGGGGATGTTAGCTTTCTATTAGAAAACTTATTATGTTTTGCTATACTAACCAGAGCCATCTGTATTGCTCAAGTTGTGTAGTGTCAGTCTTTCCATTATAAAGATTACTCTTGGCTTTGAGTGTTTATAACTCAGCTGTAAAAAAATAAAAATAAAAGAATAAAAATCCCAACCTTACTCTTCTAGCAAATGAGAACGGGTGTTGGCTGATGAGCATTTTGCAAATCCATTGCTTTCCAAGTCTTTAAAATTCTTTGCATGAGTGCCTATGCATGTATGTGCATGTGTGTGTTTATACTCTGAATGTAGGAGTCAACACAAATCTGGTTATGTATTTTCATGTACATGTTTAATTTGGCAAATGCTTTTACTCTTAAAAGACAACTAAAACATGGCCTTCTCTCAGGAGACTGAATGGCTTTCACAGGCACTAGATCATGTCGGAGGGCATCTTCTCTGGCACAACTTCAAAAAGGCTTTCCCCAGACCTCTACTCTGAGAGAAAGCAGGAAAGTGATGTGTGCAGAAGCACCACTAGAAATGACAATATCAGGAAACCCACGAGGCCTCAGTCCTACACAAAGAATACAGCAATCAAGGAATGCTGAGAGTGGACAAAAGTTTTTCCCAGGGAAAAGCATACCAATTGAATATCAAATGCTAAATGGTCAGCCCTGAAGATATATACATACAAGGAACATTATACAGACTAAGCAGGTTATATTTAGGAATGTATGTTCATATACATAATGCGGTTTATAAAAATTAATAAGAAAAAGAGGCCATGAATTTGAAAGAAAGCAAGGAGGGGTCTACGGAAAGATTTGGAGGGAAGACGTGGAAGGGGGAAAATGATGTAATTATAATCACAAAAACAGAAGAAAAAAAGCAAAGACACTGTTGGTGCTGTGAAACTAAAAATTTGACCAATGCGGGGAGGGGGAGACTTCCAAACTAGAAAGTAGGAAAATATATTTATTATTTTTAGACAACATTTTTCCTCATGGGGTTTTTATTAGGGTATAATTTGTACAATTTTTTGGTATATTGGCAGTTGCTCCATTAACAGTAATTACAAAAAATTTTCATCAGTCCAAAAAGAAACTCGTCCGACCTTAGCAAGTTACTCCAACCTTCCTTTTCTCCCCACCTCTAGAAACCATAATCTACTTTCTGTATGCATGGATCTGCTTAGGTGACAGTTTTGTGTTATGAATTACCAGAGCACGACCAAGTATTTCCCTTAGTTGAAAGTCACTAACAGCTCTTGGAAGCTGTAAAGGTATGCTATCAGGCATGCCATCTGGCTGAAAGGTAGGAAGCCACTTAGAGGGTGGACAGTTAGAATTGATGAGTGACATGAAGAATCACCACCTTATGCGTTAATGAACATCTTGCCCATTTCTGTCTATAATTTGGATGAGGAATCTGCAATTGATCACTAAGGAGGAAAACACTTGCATGGATTCTTATAGCTATGTCTCCTTTCATCTCATTTCTCCAGGCTCTGGCTCTAAACTAACTGCAGTTTCAATGAAGTTCCCTGATATTCAGCCCCTCTACCTAATGGTATTCCTCAGAGATCTCACTAGCTCCTCAATCACATCAGTCCTGAACCTGCCACATCCTGGTATGTTTTCTTTGCAGTCGTCTAATTTTGAAACAGCAGTGTTTACTCTGAATCATCCACTTATTAGTCAGATACTTGGCAGGAACAATATACAGTCATCCCTGGGAATCCACAGGAGACTGACTGGTCAAAGATCATCTCAGTGACACTAAAATTTGTGCATGGTTAATTTACCTATATAAAATGGAATAGTATTTACCCTACATATATCCTTCTGTATATTTCAAAGTATTCCTTTATTACATATAATATCTACTGGCATATAAATGCTTGTTTTATTCCACTGATGAGGGGACAAAAATAAAGGAAAAAGCCTATATGCATTTAGTACAAATGGAATATATTTTTTTAATTTTTCAGATAGGGTCTCTCTTTATAGCCCTGGCTATATAGAAACTAGCTATATAGACTGATCTGGCCTCAAACCAACAACGATCCACCTGCCTCTGCCTCCCAAATGTTGGGATTAAAATCATGTGCCAAGATACAATTTTTAAGAACAACATTTACAGGGACTGGGGAGGCAGGTCAGTTGATAAAATGCTTGCCATTCAGCATGGGGACATGAGTTCAATCCTTAGCACAAACTTTTAAAAGAGCCAAGTGTGGTGATGTGCAGTTCCCAGATCAGGGTGGTGGTGGCAACAGATGGATCCCTAGGGCTTGCTGGGCAGCTAGTCTAGCCTACTTGCCAAGTTCCAAGTGAGAGACCTTGTCTCAATAAAAGACTGGGTGGTACTTAAGGAATGACACTGGAGACTGTCTTCCGGCCTGATCATACTTGTATGCATTCATATACACAGTGAACATAGCCACACATGCAAAATAATGTTTGCAATCCACAGATGGTTGACTATATTCATAAGTTACCCACAGAGGGGTTTTGTTTTTTTTGGGGGGGGGTTGGAGTTTTTTAGAAATGCCTTTTCAGTGTAGCCTTGGCTGTCCTGGCCTCACTTTGTAGAACAGACTGGTCTCGAACTCACAGCAATCCACCTGCCTCTGCCTCCCCGAGTGCTGAGATTACAGGAGTTCGCCACCATGCCTGGCTCCACAGAGGTTTTGAACTGAGGGGATTTAAAACTTAAACTTTTTCTTTGTTTTTATTTTAGAGACAAGATCAAACTATACCATAGGCTAGCATTAAGTATGAGGTAATTCTCCTGCTTCAGACACCTGAGTGCTGCAATTACAGATATGAGCCTTCACATTTGGCTTTCCTTTTCTGTGATTCTTCTTTATTCTTCCTGCCTGATACGGTCGTAGTGTATCCTCTTCCTTTATATAACCTTTTAAATAGGTTCCCCAACTGCTGTCCTTCTGTTCTTCCTGCTTTCACACTGCCCTTCACTTTCCATCCTGGCCCATTTTCCTTCAAAACAGCTCCTACTGGTGTTAGTAACCTTTCAATAGGCCCACACTGGTAACAGAAAAAAGTCAAATCCACAGCCTGGCGTTCAAAACTTTCCACAATGCTTTTCAGCCTTACCAGGCCACAGAGGAAGACAATGCAGCCAATCCTAATGAGACCTGATAGACTTGGGTCAGATGGAAGGGGAGGAGGTCCTCCCCTATCAGTGGATTAGGGAAGGGGCATGGGAGGAGATGAGGGAGGGTGGGATTGGGAGGGGACAAGGGTGAGGGCTATAGCTAGGATACAAAGTGAATAAAGTATAATAAATAAAAATTTTATTAAAAAAAGAAAAGAAAAATGAAAAACAAAAGAGGTCCACAATGCTTTTCAATCTGACACCCTGTGGTTCTCCACTCAGCATCCTGGCTCTTATGTTTATCTAGTATGTATAGTTTTCTGTCCATTTCCCTTAATACTCTGACTCCATACAAGCTGTTCCTCTGTCCCAGAACACCCTACCTTCTTGCTGTCATAAGTCATAACATAACTTGGCTGTCATGGACTCAGTTGGTAGATGAGGCTGACCTCGAACTCATATAGATCTGCCTGACTTTTCATCCCTAGTGCTGGGATTACAGGCATGCACCACCACACCCAGCCTCAATCCCATCCTTTAAGACTTCATTCAAATACCATCTTCTGAAAGCCTTCCCTGAGTCACATCCATTTGTCCTTCCACTAGCTCAGTAACTCACTCTTCTGTGTTCATGCATCACATATTTCAATACTATCTAATATTAGATAGAATTGCCTACATAGGAACCACTTAGTTACTTGAAGATGAGCTCTGACCTGGTTGATTTTGATTTTTCTGTCAACTTGATTTAGGATGAAGAGATTTGGGGAAAAAGAACCTCAATTGTGAAAATACCTCCATAAGACTGACCTACAGGCAAGTCTATTGGGTATTTTCTGACATTCTTGGGCAAGTAGTCATAAGTCATGTAAGAAAGCAGGCAGTGCAAGCCATAAGGAACAAACTAGTAAGCAGCACCCTTCTGTGGTCTCTGTTTCAGATCCTGCCTCCAGGTTCCTGCTCTGAGTTCTTATTCTGACTTGCCTTCACAATGGACCACAAGCTGCAAACTGAAATAAACCCTTTTCTCCTCAAGTAGCTTTTGTGATCATGGTATTTTATCACAGCAACAGAAAATCTAAGACAAGCTCTATATTGAAATTTTTACTAAATTCTCCATAGTATCTACTAATATGGTTCACAGAAAAAATATGCAGAAATATTTGCTGAATGAATGCATCCTGAGGCATGCTGACATTCATAAAGAGGAAATAACACAAGCTATGCTCACAGTTCTTGGGCGTTCTCCTAAACCTGTCTTCCACCTGTTTATTTAAAGCCTTCATGACACAGGACCAGAATTGGCACCTCACTGCTAAAGCTATTCGACTTCATTAAATCTGTTCTCATTAGCAACAGGCAGTCCCCAGTCTCCCTCTAGCTCACAGATGTCCCTGGATCTGGCTTTACTCTTCTCTTCCTCAAAAAGTAGAACTGGAAAATTCAAGTTGATGGGAAACTCTACATAAAAGGAAGAAGAACACTGTATTGTAATATGTGTTTCTTCCCAAGAACAGCATTATTACTTTATGTTGCTTAAAGGAGTTTAGCTATGCCGATGAACATTTGGACAATGGGTATTTGATACACATGATAATCAAATCAACATATAATTTGTCTTTTATCAATAAACTGTTTTCAGATGAAGCTGCCCAGGCTAGCCTGGAACTCATGGGCTCCAGTAATCACCTACTCTTGGCCTCTTGAGTAGTTAAGACTACAGGTATGTACCAATGTGATTGGCTTAGAACTGTACAACTCAGAAAAATAACTTTTGGTCAAGGAGTAAGAAGTCAACAACTTGATGAAAAGCTTTTATATCCTAGAGAAAGGATTTATGACCCTGGGTTTTATGCCCAGCACCACAACAAACAAAAAAATAAGTAGCAGACATACCTGGAGTTTCCACCATGTCTTGCTTTTTGGTTGTTCCTTTTGTGTTGATTTCACAACTTACATGATAAAAAGTAAAAAGCAAATGATGTTTTCGATGCAGGTGAATAGGAAGCTCAATTTTGATCTGAAATGGTAGAAAAATTACAAATAAGCCAAGTGACCAAATAGCAGATATCATTTCAATGTACTTCAAATATTTTTTCTGGTCAGTTTCAGTTTCACAGCCTTATTATCTTGAGTTATGGGGTTTAATTCTTTTGTTGATTTAATACTTCTTTCTGAATAGTTCAATAGAATCTCCCAGATTCAACTTTAAAACGAGACTGTTTAAAACACTAGATTAAAAAAATGTGTCCTAGGATTGGTAGGATTAACATAGTGAAAATGGCTATCAACTCAATTCCCATCAAAATACCAACACAATTCTTTACAGACCTTGACAGAAAGACTCATATAGAGAAGCAAAAAAAAAAAAAAAAAAAAACAAAAAACAACAACAACAACAAAAAAAAAACAATTTTCAAAATGATCTTGTACAACAACTGATCATCTGGAGGTATCTCTATCCTTGACCTCAAGCTGCGCTACAGAGCAATAGTAATTAAAACCGCATGGTATTGGCATAGAAACGAAAAGGAGGATTAATGGAACCGAATAGAAGATCCAGAAATAAACCCATACACCTATGAATACTTGATTTTTGACAAAGAAGCCGAAACCATTCAATGGAAAAAAGATAGCTTCTTCAACAAATGGTGCTGGTCCAACTGAATGTTTACATGCAGAAAAATGAAAATAGATCCTGTATTTATCACCCTGCACTAAACTAAAGTCCAAGTAGATCAAAGATATCAACATAGAACCAGACACAGTAAATGGGTTAGAAGAAAAAGTGGGGAAGATCCTAGAACTCATTGGCACAGGAGACAACTTCCTGAACAGAACACCAACAGCACAGGCTCTAAGAGCAACAATCAATAAATGGGACTTCATGAAACTAAAAAGCTTCTGTAAAGCAAAAGACACTGTTGTCAGAACAAAACGACAGCCTACAGACTGGGAAAGCATCTTCATCAACCCTATATCTGACAGAGGGCTGATATCCAGAATATATAAAGAACTAAAGAAGTTAAAAAGCAGTAAATCAAGCAATCCAATTTAAAAAATGGGGTAAAGAGCTAAACAGAGAATTCTCTGTAGAGGAATATAGAATGGGAGAGAAATTCTTAAAGAGATGCTCAACATCTTTAGCCATCAGAGAGATGCAAATCAAAACAACCCTGAGATTTCACCTTACACCCATCAAAATGGCTAAAATCAAAACTCAAGTGACAACACATGCTGGAGAGGTTATGGAGAAAGGGGAACCCTCCTCCATTGCTGGTGGGAATGTAAACAGGCACAACCATTTGGAAATCAATCTGGTGCTTTCTCAGACAATTAGGAATAGTGCTTCCTCAAGACCCAGCTATACCACTCCTAGCATATACCCAAAAGATGTTCAAGTACACAATAAGTACATTTGCTCAACCATGTTTGTAGCAGCTTTATTTGTAATAGCAAGAACCCAGAAACAACCCAGATGTCCATCAACAGAGGAATAGATACAGAAATTGTGATATTTTTCACAATGGAATACTACTCAGCAATCAAAAACTAGGAAATCATGAAATTTCCAGGCAAATGGTGGGATCTAGAAAAGATCATTCTGAGTGAGGTATCCCAGAAGGAGAAATACACACATGGTATATACTCACTTATTTAGACCTATAAAATATCATAAACATAATGAAATCTATACACCTAAAGAAGATAAACAAGAAAGAGGACCCGGGGTAAGATGATCAATCCTCACTTAGAAAGACAAATGGGATGGACATTGGATGTAGGAGAAAACAAGTAACAGGACAGAAGCCTACCACAGAGGGCCTCTGAAAGATTCTACCTAGCAGCGTATCAAAGCAGATGCTAAGACTCATAACCAAACCTTCAGCAGAGTGCAGGGTATCATAAGAAAGAAGGGGGAGTTAATATGACCTGGAGAGGACAGGAGCTCCACAAGGACCAAATATGTCTGGGCACAGGGGTCTTTTTCTGAGACTGTTTCTTCAACCAAGGACCATGTATGGATATAACCTAGAACCTCTGCTCGGATGTAGCCCATGGTAGCTCAGTATCCAAGTGGGTACCCTAGCAAGGGGAACAGGGACTATTTCTGACAGGAACTCAATGGCAGGCTCATTGACCTCCCCATCCCCCAAGGGAGGAGCAGCCCTGCTAGTCCACAGAGGATATTGAAGCCAGTCCTGAAGATACCTGATAAAACAGGGTCAGATGAAAGGGGAGGAGGTCCTCCCCTATCAGTGGACTTGGAAAGGGGCAGGGAGGAGATGAGGGAGGGAGGGTGGGATTGGGAGGGAATGAGGGAGTGGGATACAGCTGGGATACAAAGTTAATAAAATTAACTCAAAAGAAAAAAATACATAATCTAGTGAGCACAGAGACGGCATGACCTACGGCAATCCATTTCAAAGACACACTGAATTTGAACAGCTAAATGTACCTAAGGTATTGTTCCTGTGTGCATGGAAAAATAAATAAACCCTTACAAATAATGTGCAAATACTCATCATGTATATTAGTATCCATAAATCAAAGTTCATAAAAATTTCTCTTGAAAAAAAAATGTAACCTTATTCTTGAACAGACAAAAAGATGTTATGTATGACTCAAAAAGGTAGGTTCAAAAAATGCTTAAAAGAAATTATCAAGTTCACAGCCCAACTTTGGGCAGAGTGCAGGAAACTTCATGGAAGAAGTTCCCACCCCATCTCCTTAGCCGCATTTCTACTTCACTCACAGATATTCTCTATTGTCCCTGCCCTCTTTCCTCTTCTTCTCTCCTGTTAACCTCTTTTCCAGTTTCATAGCCTACACCTACATGTATGTAATTAATTAGTTAATTTCCAGCCCTGGGGTTTGAACCCTGGGCCTTGTGTATACTAAGCAAATTCTCTACTGGAGAACTTCATCTCCAGATCTCTTTTCAGTAATTGCTTTGAGATACATTTTTCACATAGCCCAGGCCAGCCTCAGTCTTGCTATGTCATTCACAATGACCCTGAACTTCTGAGCCTGCCACTTCAGCCTTTCAACCAAATGTTGGGATTATAGGCGAGTTGACCATGCTTGGCTTATATTTACCTTTTAATGTTCATCTTGAGATACATCCCCATTAAGTTCCCCAGGCAAGTCTTGAACTTGTAGTACTCCAGAATGGCCAGGATTACAGGCCTGGTTAGGATTTCTGATTTGAATGTTGAGGAAATGGAGAACCCCAAAAGTGATGAAAGTGTGGAGGGACAGAGTCTTGGGTCTTCTTTGAGATTTGTGTACTATCTTAAGTCAGAGAAACCTTTAAAATTGTGACTAAATCTCTCACTGTCTTCATAGGACACCACCAAGGCAGAAGCCCCTCTTTTTTTTCACTTTGTTTATTTATTACAATTTATTCACTTTGTATCCTAGCTGTAACTCCGCTCCCTTGACCCCTGCCAATCCTGCCCTCTCTCCCTCATCTCCTCCCATGACCCTTCCACTGACAGGGGAGGTCTTCCTCTCCTTCCATCTGACCCTAGCCTATCAGGTCTCACCAGGACTGACTACACTGTCTTCCTCTGTGGCCTGGTAAGGCTGTCCCCTCCCTCAAGGGGAAGTGATAAAAGAGCCAGCCACTAAGTTCATGTCAGAGACAGCCCCTGCTCCCCTTACTAGGAAGCCCATTTGGAGACTGAGCTGCCATGGAAGCCCCTCTTTTTGATGTGACATTTTTGCTTTTCATGGAACAAAACATTTTGTAAATACTGAAATCACAGGTTTTTACCTCATCATAGAACTCCGGATTTTGGTTGTGATGCGAGACCACAGCATAAGTACTTGTGGTAAAGACAGACCCTGCAGGTTTTCCATAAATGCACTGCAAAAGAAGGAAAGAGTCACCACTCAACCCAGGTCTTTAAGCAAGATACTAGAGAAGCACATACATTTAGAGACCCAGTCCAATCTGCTGCCATCCTGAGATTGTAAGTGCCTACCCATTTGTGTAGTCACTCCAGGTACCACTACAGAGGGTGCCTAACTGTCTACTAGCTGACAGTGGGATCCTGCATCTCTTTTCCTTAGAAGACAGATCCTCCCTGTCTCTTAGAAGACATATCCTTCTGGCTCTTCATGTGGAGAACTTGATATGACAGATAGGTAAACTTTAGTCAGCAAGGATTTTCATTTTGAATATTCCTTGTTTAGTTTTTCTTTAAAAAAAAACAATGTAAAAATTTTAAAAATCGGATCTCTATTAAGCTGCAGACAGACTTACTGTCCTCTTACATTTTAAGCTGTATTTGTTTGTTGTTTGCTTGTTTTTTGAGGCGCCGTTTTACTGCATAGCTTTGGCTGGCCTGGAACTCACAGAGATGTGCATATATCCCTGCCTCTGCCTGTCAAGTGCTGGAATTAAAGGTATGCCCAGCTCTCTTTACATTTTTTAATGTAACACTTTATAAGGCACATGTTTTTTTCAAAATCATTTGTTTTCTGGTATTAGACAGATGGCTTTCTATGGTTCCTTGGAAAGTTCCCATTTCATGATTACTCTGATTTTCTTTTACTTCCATTGGCCCAAGGAGAGCTCAAGGAGGAATGATAGAGCCAGCATGCTAAGTTCTTAACTGCTTCACTCTTAACTCTTCACCGTGGAGTAAGCCTCTAGGTCAGCTAAGAAATGAGCTCAAGACTCCACGAGAACACAACCAATTTTCCAGAAATATAGTTATCAAGGGTATTGTTTTTTCAAGGACTACTGAGAAGTAACCTCAGTGTTTCAAAACTATACCAAAGGATATTGAATGGAGGGAAGGGAACTGGATGTTCTCTACTGAAAAAACAAGCAGAGAGAGAGAGAAACTGCGCTGCATTTGAGCCAGGTTATCCTTAATTTAATTTAATGTTCTTTTTGGTGGAAGCTGTTTTCAAACATAGGGGCACTGCAATATTCAACAATTTAGTTGGGAGTACATGGTTATCTTTCTCTAGGTTTGAGTATAACTCCCCATCCACTTAGCTGACTTAGATACAAGCTAGGTGCAAGGAATGAGATACACACTTTGAAACAGCTGCATGGTTTGAGGCTTCTGTCTCAGGTTTCTGATCACTGGGCTTAAAAAGAAAGTTTACAGTGAAGCCATAAAGGCACTGTGCCATGATGGGTATGTGTGGCTACACTGCATGCTCCTGAGATTCTGCCTTGCAGTCATCACAGAGTTTGGCCAGTCATAGAACCGAGGTCCTAGCTCATATCAAAGGTGTCACGCTATACTTCTGTCATCTCAAAAAGCCTGTTCAGGTTTCAAAGAGAAAGGTTTAAGGTCTCCTACTAGTAACATTATAAGATCCCCTGAAGGGAACATTATATACTAGCCAGACATAAAAAAAAAAAAAAAATGACCTTATAGTTGTCTCAGAGCAAAGCACAGTAAAGTGGAGCAAATGCTAAAACAGAATAAGGAAACCAGATGCACTTTACCCTTTTCAAGATGGAGCCCAGGGCCTTGTGGATGTTAAGCAAGTACTCTACAAAGCAGTACCACCACATAGATAAACTTCCACAGCCCAAATTTACCTGTTTCCTAGCTGTATATCCACCCTGCTTTGTATGTAATATAGATCATGTAAATGAACCCTGTTGTTCACACACAATAGTAGGAAATGAAATATTACCATTCTCTAGCACATTTTCTTGTTACAATTTAAAGACATTAAACATATAGCATGACACTATCAAGTACTAAAATTTTCATATCTATGATCTTATCCCAAAATACAGCAGAAACAAACCTTTAGCGCAGATGCATCACTCTCATCCGAATCCCGGAATTCCACACAGATGGCAATGTTCCTAGCCTAAAATCATTAATCAGCCAGAGTGAGTTGCACAGTGAGCAGATGATAAATAAGATTGCATACTCCAAGAATATATAGTTTCCTTACCTTGGCAAATGATTTCTGGCTGTCATATTTTAATTGCAAGGGATAGACATACAGGTGGTTTTTGTAAATAGTGAATGGATAACAATATTTTGTCACTTTTGGAACAAATTCTTCAACCTCCACCGTAATATTTTGACAGTTCTTTTCAAAAGGCTTCAGGGGCACATAGGAAGAGGTAATACAATCTATGGTAGGAAAAAATAAGCAGGTGCAGAGTCTGTAACTTAACAGTCATTGACACATTTCTTAATCTTTAAAAAAAAAATACATGGATAATATTTGCAAAGAATGATTTCAAAACAGAATTCTTCATCGGTGACCAAAAATCAAACAACTTTAAAAACCTGAAAAAGGATATGGCTGAGGGGTGATTTTCATGGGACCCTTTCCACCAGACACAGTTGCTATTTTATTCTCAACACTGAATGACTTGCCAAATATAACACATCATAAGTTTTGACAAATTTAAACTCTGCAAAGAAACCCACCGCATTCTTCCCTCCTGTGGCTACAATTTTAGCTTTCACTGCAAGCTTTTATTGGTAGTAGGGAAAGCAATGAGAGTAAATTGATGCTTCCAATTAGCTTATGGCAAGTCACTTTTAAAAAGTGAATTTCGTGCAAGTGCCAACTGTCACTAAAGAAATACTGGGAGCTTTTTGAAATTATAGACCTTATGATGTGTTACCAATAATAAAATCAAAAATCATAAAGTCTCTGGGCACTTTAACCACATGTGTTTCTGAAGCTGCCACTGTAGGAGAGGTCATGAGCAATATGTAGG
The DNA here is from genome assembly GCF_030254825.1 of Meriones unguiculatus. Taxonomy (NCBI): domain Eukaryota; kingdom Metazoa; phylum Chordata; class Mammalia; order Rodentia; family Muridae; genus Meriones; species Meriones unguiculatus. Next base: position 75,454,090 of record NC_083369.1, on the reverse strand, counting down.
GCTATACTACTGTTCTTGTTGTAGAGCCATGTGGATAGACGAGGAAAACCCAGACCAAACTGAGCCTAAGGACAAAGCTTTTGTTGCAGTTATTTTCTGATTACTAAAGCAATGCATACTAATAATAGAACATCCGGAGGCACAGAATAAAGATTCACAGTAGCAATCGATCATTCCACTATCCACAGATAACTAGCATGGGCATTTGAGTCTTCTAATCTTCTAGTCTTCTTTCTATGCACATTTTACATAGCAAAATGAAAACCCTGTGGTATGTATATAACTCAATTGCGACTATTTGACATTTTATCTGCTATCTCATTGATCAAATTATAAGCACCAAATTTAATCACTGCATCAAGTTTTATGGCACTGATGTGTCATAACTACTTGATACACACTGCCAATCTTGATTTCCTCTAATGTAAAGAATGTTGTGAAGAACATCTGAATGTATATGCATAAACTCCTCCTCTATTTTAATTATTTTGTTAAAGATTTATTCCACTATTCATTTGTGTGAGGGGGGCATGCGTGCACACATGTGTTCAGGTGCCTGCAGAGGCTAGGTTATCAGATTTCCTAAAGCTCGAATTAGAAGTGGTTGTGAGCAGCCAAATGTGGGTGCTGGGACCTGAACTTGGTCCTCTGGAAGAACAGTAAGTGCACTTAACTGCTGGGCTATTTCTCTGTTCTTCTTAATGATTCTTTTTATGAAAAAATAAAATCTATTACACACTTACATGTTTTCAAATGCATGTTAGCTATTGTTCCCTGTGTACATTCCTTTAATGGTTTCTCAATGTATTTAAAATAAAATTTAAGGTGTTGCCACAGTTATATATATATAACTGTTATATATAATTCTCTGTATTCTTTTCTACTCCCATTTCCTGTTCCATTGTTCCCACCACATCCTACCAAAGAGCCACACCAACTTCCTCTCTATTCATACAAATCAAGGTTGCCCCCATCTCAAGGTCTTTACAATATATAGGATGCTCTCAGTTTGAAATGTATGACCTCAAACATCCTTTGCTTGCTAGCTCCTTCCCTTGTTGGTTAGGGTGGCCCTAGGAAATTAATACATTGTGCAAACCTGCAGTGAACTATTGGAAGCTACTCAAGCTCCAATTACAATTGTCAATGTTTATTTGCAATACAGTCTTACTTGGTAAGTCTACAGGAACACATTCCACTGTGATGTTCAGCTGTCCAGGGATAATCTGCAATTTTGTCTTTTCTGGCCTAGGTAGAAATCAGTAATATTTTAGAGCTGAAAATGATGATTGTTATATGCATTACATGAAATCCAATAAATATCAAAGTTTTAAATATTCAGGTTTATCCATATGTAACTCACATTCATTACTTAAAGAAATTGACAATTTATCCATTCTATTCACTCAGTAAAATAATGTCACAAACTTACTTTTTGTATTCTGATAACAACTTGAGAATGTCTTCATTTGACAGCTTGCTACTGTCTTGTTTATACAAAGGAGAAAATTTCCCATCCAGATCCAGAGAGCCCTGCATATCTTTGAAAATGGGTCTAGAACAGCAATAGAAAGGCTTGTAAAACAAATTTGGAAGGGCTGGCAAATTCAACTAGTACTGTTGAGAATGAACAACTGTAAAGGTGCTTTGGTAGGCTCTCAGAAACTGAAGTACACACCATCTACTCTACAGCAATGCCATTCTATTTCTAGCCATGGTTCTACATGGTACCTGGATGCTCACAGCAGATTTATTTGCTTTAACTCCAAACTGGCAACAAACTAGAAATGGATAAGCTAATAAATGAATGAACAAACTGGCATATTATGCAGTGGAATGCCACCCAAAATTCTATACAACAGCAATGAATCTCAAAAATACACTGAGCATAAATACCCAAGCCCAAGGACACACACTGCAGGATTCCACTTTTATGATGAGTTCAGGACAGACAAATTTTTATCTACAGAGATAGTCAGATGGGTGGTTGCCTGGGTGCTTAAGGATGCATAAAGGTAGGTGAAGGTGACAAGACAGGGCCATGAGGAACCTTTCTGGGGAGGAACATTCCTTCTATACATCATCAATTCATGGTTAAAGTGGCCCTTACATTGTGAACATTTATTAAGGTGGATTCTTAAAATGTATGTATATTACCAAAAGTGATATATTTTAATCACCATAAAATTGATAATAATTACATTGGATCCTAAAGATAGTTTTATGTAAAGCTTATTACATATATATAGTCATATGATTTTAAGGCCCTCCCCCACCTCCATTTCATTTTTTTGTTTTGAGACAGTTTTCCTAAGTAGCCTTGGCTAGTATGGAACTTGTTATATAGACCAGGCTGGACTTGAACTTAAAAGCTCTGCCTGCCTCCCCCTACCTCCTAAGTGCTGACATTAAAGATGTATACACCACCACACCCAGCCTCTTCTTCCATTTATGCAGCTATTTTACTGCTAAAATGGAAAGTAATATACAAAGACCTAATGCACTGGAAGTAGCAATAGCCAGAAACCTGATACTGCTCAGCAGAGTGCAATGCTCCTACTTTAAAGTGTTTATTTCTAGTAACAGGCTTATCATATACTTTTAAAATGTACTGAACAAACCTTAGTAAATTCCTGCTACTGCTGCTAATTGAAACAATCGAGAAAGAAGAAAATAGCAGACTTGCTCACCAGAACTGGGGATCAGGGTTTCTCTCTATAACTTTCAGAATTCATTGTCTCACCTCACAAAACAGCATCAAGCAGTGCCTGTGACTGTCTGAGAGCAGAAGAATGCTACAGTAGTCTAGGGTTACTGCTAAAACTGGGTAGCCCATATCCTGATCTCTACTCTGCCATATGTTCTAAGACTTAGACATGGGTTTCATTTTATTTTTCCTTTCCTTCTGTGTCTCTATTTCCTCATCTCAATTAAGAGAGGACAATTGTACCTCTCTCTTAAAAAAACATACATTAGGCCCAGTGTAGGAGTTCATGCCTGTAATCCCTAATCCCAACATTCTGAGGTCAAACAGAGGCACAAAGACTGCTGCAAGTTCAAAGACAGCCTGGTCAACATAATAGTGAGCTGTAAGCTAGGCAGTTTCGAGGCAAAACTGTATTTCAAAAAATAAAGACACAAAATATGCATTAAGTACCTAGATCAGTGAGTGTTCTGAACAGAGTATTAATAATAAACAGTTCTAGCAGCAGCAGTAGGAAAAAGGAGCACTAGCAGCAGCTAGTAGGTAAAAACATTACAAGTAATTATATGTCTCTAGTTATAAGCCAGATTTTGCTTCCTAGAATGACAACCTGGATTAGTTTGTTGCCATTCACCTAACCTTGGCAATCATTTGTTTTACCAGTAAGAAAAACAAGGAAATGGCACCATATCATCCATCTATCAGCACGTGAAATATTTTGAGATCCTGACCCTTAAATGAAATGGTTATAGTGACAGAAGAGCTGATTCACTTCAAATCTCCTACCTTGTCCCAGCACCCAGGGAACAGAACTAATTGAATTATTCAGAACATGGTGCCCTTTCCCAAGAACTCCTAGTCCATTTTACAGGCTGTACCACAAACAAGCTGATGGATTTACAGTTAGAAGTGGGGATAAGCAAGAAAAAGGCTTAAAGTCCTATCTGCCTGTAGATTTGCAAGATTTGGATAAAATACTTTCACAAACTACTTTAACATAAAAAAATATAGAAAATGTATGTTTCTAAATACACTATTCCCAAAGAATTGGCTGAATATATCACCAGGAAACAAGAAAACCTATTAATTATAAGCTTGTACTTCATGACTGCATTCTTCACCATCAAATTTTTAGTACATTTTCAAGAATGATTCTGATAGTTTTTAAATCCATGAACTCAGCCAATTCTGAAAAACTGAGCATATTGTACATAATTTGTTACACATTTTAGTTCTCTGGGGAAATTTTCTATCACATTAGCAATGAGCTGTATTAAAATGTAAGATTAAGTAGTATCCATCAGATTAATGTTAGCAAAAAAAATTTCCCTAAAACAAGACTACCTAAACACAAGAGGAGTTGGAAAGGGGTCGTGCATGCACAGCAAATTCTAAAGAAAGAAGCTTTATATCTTGAGTATCCCAAGACACAACTGACCTGCCAGAGATGGACAACCAAATCATTGATAAAAACATGGTTCCCCAACTTCATAGACAACTAAAAATAGAAGGGACAGTGACTGCATTTACACGAACCTGGCTGCCCAAGCAAAGGGCATTCTGTATTGTCCAAGGCGACTACATACTTGTTTAGCTGTCCTGTGTACCTTCTGGGCTGTCTATGGTTAGAAAGAAGAAAATTAGATTAGATTTGTTCAATTTGCTATGGATTCTGCCTCAAACCTCCCCCAAATTATCAGCATAACACACCAACAACCTGGAAAGATTCATATAAATAAATATGTCAAATATTAACACATAATATATCTTTGCTACCCATTTTCCAAGACTAAAGTATTTCTTTTTAAATCGTGTATGTGTGTGTGTGTGTGTTTGTATATTATGCTGGAGATCAAACCCACAGCCTTACATGCTACCACTGATCCAAATCCCTACCCAAAAAGTAATTCTTAAAGGCATGTTGTTTTCTGCTTGACAACTCTTTCTTCATTTAAGAAGATAGACTAAAGAGATGCTAGACTCCTTTGCACCACAGACCTCTACTAGGAACATTTTGAGCAGTGTTAGCTAAAGTGTGTTTCCTTACAGATACTCATTATTCATGGGGGAAGTTTGTTCTAGATACAGTTGACCTTTCTACTCCCAAGATAAGGCACAAGTGAGAAGAGTCAATGCAATTATGCTCATATGGGCAGCAGCCACTATTTGAATAGGCAATGAGAGATGACAAAGGTGATAAGCTTCCTATAAGGCTTAAACAGGCTGCAAAGTACTGGCTGGATGCTTATCCCTAGGGATACAAAATGCTAGAGGCTTTTGTGTACATTTCAAAGCCTCCCCCCAACTATTAGTCACGTCTTCTCAGCATCTTCCATTTAATAAATATCATTTGAATACAGTAAAATGCAACATACAATAGATTGATGGCTCTTAAATAAATTGTGGTGCTATGAATGAATTGTTTCACAAATCCTTCTTTTCCCTATATCTCAGATTTCTCATTTATAATATGAGAGGACAGGATTCAAGTTTCTCAACAGTCTGGTATCATGATCTATAGATTTTGATAATGATAAAAGTGGCCAACTTTTAATGTTGCCACTTAAGAACATTGAGGAAAAAAATATAGACAATGAAAAATCCCCACCATGTAATATGTCAACATATCATGAAAGAAAGGAATAATGCTGAGAAAGTATAAAGGATGATATGTACCACAATGAATAGCAGCCCTTTGACATCAATATACTGATGAAGCACTCATTGTCTAGCCTCAATGCATCAGAGACAGGAGTGGATATAGGTACAGCTTTTGATAGCAATATGGAAAGTCCCCGGCAAATACTATTTATCATTAAAAAGGTCACTGACAATGCCATTTAAAATAACATTAAAAGGTAAGTTCTCTACTAAGCAAGAATATTTACCAATGATGTTTTAAAATTACCTTTATTGGATCTGAGTTTTTGATGTAGGGTTCTGCACAGTGTGTGATGTTTCCCTGCAGCACCTTTTCGATTCTCACAACTAGAAAAATTTCAGGATGTGGGTTTGTCACTGAGAAGATTCCCTAGGGAGGGAAATGGCTTCTGTTAGATATTTTTATGTAACATACATATGGCTGTTTGGCAACTGACATCTTGTAGTGTGCAGAGTACAGAATGTTGATATTCAACATAGGATCATGTCCAAGATTCCCGGAATAGGTAGAACATTTTTGTTATTTGGGGACTTTTGGGCTTTTTTAAGACAGGGAAATATGTATATGGCCCAGGATAGGTTGAAACTCAAAGCAATCATCTTGCCTCTGCCACCTGAATGCTAGAGCCTGCTGTATCTTAAGCCTGCACCACCATATCCAGAGGGTAGTACTGGTTGCTTTTGCTACAGGTTCACCTGCATTAAGTCTCTGAAGTATGAATCTCACTATGTTGCCAAGCTCCTTCTGTTTGGCTCTCTTGTAAGGTGAGTTTTTCGACCTAATGAGTATTAATACACATTGTCTGGTTTAATTGGTATATATTAAAGACAATCTATACCTCCAAAGTAGCTTTAAGTACCAAGCAGTTCACTCACAATTTGTATTGAATATAGCGAAGAAGAAATACTGCACTTTGCTGTTCTGCATAATATAAAAACTCACCATCTGGGACTGAGAAGATGGCCAAGAGGTAAAGGATTTGTAACACAAGCATGAGCACCTTAGTTTTGCAGTCACATAAAGCCAGAAGTTGATCTGTAATCCCAATGCTTGGGAGGAAACAGGTAGATCCCTGGAGTTCACTGGTCAAACAGGCCAGCTGAGTGGAAGAGCTCTAGGTCACAAAGAGATGCTGACTCAAAAAAGAAAGTGGTGGAACTAGAAAGTTGGCTCATACTCCTCTTGAAAAGGCCAAGAAGCCAGTTCCCAGCACCCGTGTTGGGGTGAGGCTCACAACTACTTGTATCTCCACCTTCAGGAGCCTAACACTCTTCTGGCTTCCATGGACATTCACACACATTTGCCCATATAGGCACACATCAACACACATAGAATTAGAAACAAAAAATATATTTGTTTGAATAAAGAAAACTATGGTAGAAAGTCATTTAGGACGACACTATCGCTGATTTCTGGTGTCTACACCTGCATGCACACATATATACATATACCCACGTGGACACATACAGGCAATACATGCACCCTTAAACAATCTTATGGTAAACTCTGCAGTTTAAAAGCTTTGGTGCTGTCAATGTAAAGGGAGGAAACAGAGGCTCTAGAACTTGCCAAATGTCTTTATAATGTGTCTAAGAGCACCAATGTGGATACAGATAAAGTCATATAATTTTTTTTGAATGTGTGGAATAACCAAGTCATCCTTCATATTTCCAATAAAAAAAAAATCTGTGTCACTGTTTTTTGTCTTTCACTTGAAAGAACATCAAATGAATTTAAACAGAATAATCCATCACTGGGTCTTTACCAAGTGTTATTTTCGTATTTGATGCATTACCACGTTGGTTAAATATTGCTTTCTAGTTTTCAAAGCATTTCAAACACATTATCTCATTAGTTCCAAATGGAAGCTTATGAGTTTGACAGAATACAATAGATGTGAGGAGTTAGTAATGACCCCTCCCCCACCAAGTCAAAGAGCTTCTAGAAAGCCTGGGTGATGGATTCCCAAGCAGGAAGCATGAGCAAAATGGAACAAGGTATATAAAATTCTGGTGAGGATTTAAGACAGCCTTGGTTTACACTGGCCATTTAGGCCAATTTAGTCAACTCTCATCTTTTCTACATCTCAGGTTTCTAATCCATGAAGTGATGGTACTGAGAGTAATAGTAATATCAGAAACTTCTTAATATGGATTAAACGATTTAACACACATTAGGTGTCTGATTACCAATAGAGTAACCAATCAAACTGTATCAAGGTCACAAAACTTGGTTTCTGGTATTGCTTGGAGACATGCTGCTTGATCTATAAGCTAAAAGACCATCTAAGCTACCCATGCAGGAGGTATGCTGAGCACTGTATTTTGAATGCAGTCCTTTTTATCTAAATCATTATTTCTTTTTTTAAGGGGATAGTAGACAGTTTATTGTGAAACCACATTGAGTGTCCAAGGCCTGGTAACAGAGATTCCGGTTAACCAAAATTCCATGTTCCAATGTGGTAACAGTGTTGGGAAGCTTTTACAGAAATTGAACAAAGGAATTCATAAATCAAGGCACTTTTCAAATTGGTTGGTGGAGTAATCAGGTAGGCAGATTATAGCAAAGTAAGAGAATCTCTACATAAACCTCAGATGCTGTAGAATGACATTCCGTAGTCTTTTGGTTAGTGGAAACATTCCAAAAAGTTTCATCTGCAACATTCATGTCTTCCCTATCTATACCAGTGTCTCATTTGCATTTATTTACCCCAGTTTAATTTCTTTCCTTATTCAAATGTTTTCTTCTTCAATTATTCTTCCCTTCCCATGTTTTATTTTACCCTCCTTCCCATTTTCTCCTCTCAATGTCCCTTCTCTCCCACTCCTTCCTTCTTACTTGACTTTCCCGATTCCTCTCTTCCATTCACCCACTTTGCTGTTGATTAGGATAACCTGGAGTTTCCAGGCTCTAGTGATCCCATTACCTCACCCTCCCAAGTAGCACATGTATACTGTCATGCCGAATTACATTTAATTTGTGCTAAATAATATATGTGTAACCCTGCCTAACTATAAAGATATGCTTTATCTTATTCCAATTTCATTTTAAAAAGTAAAGGCATCTTTCTCAAAAACCAGGTATCCATAAGTGTGTGGGTTTATTTTTGGGTTTTCTATTTGATTCCATTGATCCACCAGCCTGGTTCTATGTCAGGAGCATACACTTTTTATTCCTGTTGCTCTATAGAACAGCTTGAGGTCATGGATGGAGATACATCCAGAATATCTGTTATTGTAGAGGACTGTATTAACTATTCTCCGTTTCTTGCTATTCCATATAAAGTTGAGAATTTTTCTTTCGAGGTCTGTAAAGAATTGTGCTATTAATTTGATAGGAATTGCATTGAATCTGCAGATTGCTTTTGGTAAAATGGCCACTTTTACTATGTTAATCCTGCCAAGCCATGAGCATAAGAGATTTTTCGATCTTCTGATATCTACTTCTATTTCTTTCTTCAGAGACTTGAATTTTTTTTCATAAAAATCTCTTACCTGCTTGGTTAGAGTTAAACCAGGTACTTTATGTCCTTTGTGACTATTGGAAAAGATCATCATTAGTGAGGTATCCCAGAAGCAGAAAGACAAAAATGGTATATACTCACTTATAAGTGGATTGTTAGACATATAATGTAGGATAATCATACTAAACTCTGTACATCTAAAGAAACTAAGCAAGAATCAGTGGCATATACAGAAAATGGAAAAAAAAATAGAAGCTATCATAGAAAAACAGGAATCCACATGAAGTAAATAGTACAAAGCATAAAAACAGAATTAGAATCAATAAAGAAAACACAAACAGAGTAAACTCTGGAGCTGGAGAATTTAGAGAAAAGATCAGGAACCACAAAAGTAAGCATCACCAATAGAATAAAAGATATTTAAGAGATAATCTCAGGTGCTGAAGATACACTTGTAGAAATTGATACTTTTCTCAAAGATAAAAGTAAAATCGGAAAAGTTCCAAACACAAAACATCCAAGAAATCAAGGACACCATGTAAAGACAAAATCTAAGACTAATAGGAATAAATGAAAAAGAAGATTCCAGGCTCCAAGGTTCAAAAAATATTTTCAAAAAAATCATATAAGAAAATTTTCCCAACATAAAGAGATGTCCATAAACATACAAGTGGCCTACAGAACACCAAATAGATTAGACCAGAAAAGAAACTCCTCACATCACATCATAGTCAAAACACTAAATCTACAAAACAAAGAAAAATTATTAAAAACAGCAAGGAAAAGAGGCCAAGTAACATATAAAGGTAAACCTATCCGAATCACGCCAGATTTCTCATCAGAAACTATGAAAGCAGAAGGGCCTGGACATATGTCATGCAAACTTTAAGGGACCACAGATGCCAAGACAGACTACTAAACGCAGAAAAGCTTTCAATCAACACAGATGGATAAAAAAAAATATCCCATGACAAAACTAAACTTAAACAATAACTACACAGCAACCCAGCCTTACAGAAGATACTAGAAGAAAAACTCCAATTCAACAAAAACAGCTATACCCAGGAAAACATACGATATAGATAAATTCCCAACAAAAATTAAAAGAAAACAAGCAATGAAACCCAGTAACACCACCAACACCACAATAAAAGAAACCAACATTTATTGGTCACTATTATCTATCAACATCAGTGGACTCAAATCTCCAATAAAAAGACACAGTCTAACAGAATGGTTGCAGAAATAGGATTCAACATTCTGCTGCATTCAAGAAACATACCTCTGCAACAAAGATAAACACTACTTCACAGTAAAGAGCTGGAAAAATGTTTTTTAATCAAATAGACCCAGAAAACAAGCTGCAGAGCTATCTTAATATCTAGCAAAATAGAATTTAAAGCAAAATTAATCAGAAAAGATGAGGAGGGGCACTTCAATGTAATCAAAGGAAAAATCCACCAGGGGGACATTACAATTCTGAACATCTATGCCGCCAATACAAGAGCACCTACATTTGTATATTATTAAATCTTACATTTGTACATTATTAAATCTTAAATCACACATCAATCCCAACACCATAATAGTGGGAGATTTCAACACTCAACACTAACCAAGAGAGAAATCATCAAGACAGAAGCTAAATAGGAAAATAATGGCACTTACACAGTCCTAAATCAAAAGGACCTAATAGATGTCTACACTACTTTTCACCCAAATTCAAAAGAATATACCTTCCTTTCAGCCACTCACACAACCCTCTCCAAAATAGAGCACATATTTGGTCACAAAGCAAGTCTCAACAAATACAAGAAGATTGAAATAATCCCTTGTATCCTATCTGACCACCATGGACTAAAGCTGGGCTTAGTAACAACAGAAATAGCAAAAAGCGTATATACACATGGAATATGAACAACTCACTGCTGAATGACAGCTGGGTTAAGGAAGAAATAAAGAAAGAAATTGAAGACTTCCTAGAATTCAATGAAAATGAAGGCACAACATACCCAATCTAATGGGACACAATGAAAGCAGTACTAAGAGGAAAGTTCATAGCTCTAAGTGCCTTCAAGAAAAAATTTGAAACATCTCATTCAGGAAACTTAATGGCTAACCTGAAAACCCTAGGAGGGGAAAAAAAAGAAGAAGCAGACACAACCAAGAGGAGTAGATTGCTGTAAATAATCAAACTCAGAGCTGAAAACAATGAATTAAATAAATTAAACAATTCAAAGAATCAATGAAACCAAGAGCTGGTTCTTTGAGAAAATCAACAAGATAGACAAACCCTTAGTCAAACTAAAAGATAGAGAAAAACTATCCAAATCAGCAAAATCAGAAATGAAAAGTGGGGCAAAACTACAGACACTGAAGAAATCAAACAATCATTAGGTCTTACTACAAAAGCCCATATGCCACAAAATTTGAAAATCTAAATGAAATGGACAATTTTCTTGATAGACTCCATTTACCAAAATTGAATCGAGATCAGATAAATAGATTAAATAGTCCTATATCCACCAAGGAAATAGAAGTAGTCATCAAAAGTCTCCCTTCCAAAAAAACCCCAGGTCCAGATAGTTTCAGTGAAGAATTCTACCAGACATTCAAAGAAGAGCTACCTCCAATTCTCTTCAAACTATTCCTCAAAATAGAATCAGATGGAACTTTATCAAACTCACTCTATGAAGTCACAGTCACCTTGATACCTAACCACACAAAGACCCCCCAAAAAAGAGAACTTCAAATGTATCTCTCTTATGAATATTGATGCAAAAATACTCAATAAAATACTGGCAAACCGAATCCAAGAACACATAAAAGACATTATCCCCCATGACTAAGTAGGCTTCATCTCAGTCACGCAGGGGTGGTTCAATATATGAAAATACATCAAAGTAATCCACCATATAAACAAACTGAAGGAGAAAAACCATATGATCATCTCCTTAGTTTCCAAGAAAGCATTTGACAAAATCCAACAAGCATTCATCTTTAAAGTCTTGGAGAGATCATGGATACAAGGCACACACCTAAACATAGTAAAAGTAATTTACAGCAAGCCTATAGCCAACATCAAACTAAACGGAGAGAAACTTCAACCAATCCCACTGAAATCAGGGACAAAGCAAGGCTGCCCACTCTCTCCATATCTCTTGAACATAATACTTGAATTCCTAGCTAGAGCAATAAGACAACTAAAGGAGATCAAGGGATACAAATCAGAAAAGAGGAAGTCAAAGTATCATTATTTGCAGATGATATGATAGTAATCATGAGCAAACCCAAAAATTCAACCTGAGAACTCTTTCAGCTAAAAAATACCTGCAGCAAAGAGGCTGGATACAAAATTAACTAAAAAAAAAAAAAAAACAAAAAAAAACAGAAGCCCTCCTGTATACCAAAAACAAAAGGACACAGAAATTAGAGAAACAACACCCTTTACAATAGCCACTAATAACACTAAGTACTTTGTGTGACTCTAATGAAGCAAGTGAAAAATCTGTTCCAAAATAATTTCAAGTCTCTGAAGAAAGAAATTGAAGAAGATATTAGAAGAAGGAAAGATCTCCCTTGTTCGTCGATTGGTAAGATTAACATAGTAACAATGGCCATCCTGCTAAAAGCAATCTATGGATTCAACGCAATTTCCATCAAAATACCAATGCAATTATTTACAGACCTTGAAAGAAAATTTCTCAACTTCATATGGAAAAAAAAAAAAAAAAAAAACAAAACCCAGAATCTCCAAAACAATCCTGTACAACAACAGATTGTCTGGAGGTAGCTCCATCCCCGATCTCAAGCTGTACTACAGAGCAATAGTAATTAAAACCACATGGTATTGGCATAGAAACAGATATTGGATCAATGTAATCAAATAGAAGACCCAGAAATAAACCCACACACCTATGGATACTTGATTTTTGACAAAGGAGCCAAAACCATACAATGGAATAAAGACAGAATCTTCAACAAATGGTGCTGGTCTAACTGGATGTCTACATGTAGAAAAATGAAAATAGATCCATACTTATCACCCTGCACAAAACTAAAGTCCATGTGGATCAAAGACCTCAACATAAAATCAGACACACTAAATCAGGTAAAAGAAAAAGTGGGGAAGATCCTAGAACTCACTGGCACAGGAGACAACTTCCTGAACACAACACCAACAGCACAGGCTCTAAGATCTACAGTCAATAGATGGGACCTCATGAAACTGAAAACCTTCTGTAAATCAAAGGACACTGTCGTCGGAACAAAATGATAGTATACAGATTAGGAAAGGAACTTCACCAACCCTCTATCTAATGGAGGGCTAATAAACAGAATATATAAAAAACTAAAGAAGTTAAAAAGCAAGAAATCAATTAATCCAAATAAAAAATGGGGTAGAGAGCTAAACAGAGAATTCTCTGTAGAGGAATATAGAGTGGAAGAGAAATATTTAAAGAGATGCTCAACGTCCTTAGTCATCAGAGAGATGCAAATCAAAACAACCCTGAGATTTCACCTTACACCCATCAAAATGGCTAAAATCAAAACTCAAGTGACAACACATGCTAGAGAGGTTGTGGAGAAAGGGCAACTCTCCTCCATTGCTGGTGGGAATGTAAACAGGTACAACCATTTGGAAATCAATCTGGTGCTTTCTCAGACAATTAGGAATAGTACTTACTCAAGGTCCAGCTAAACCACTCCTAGGCTCAAGTACACAACAAGGACATTTACGCAGCCATGTTTGTAGCAGTTTTATTTGTAATAGCCAGAATCTGGAAACAACCCAGATGTCCCTCAATTGAGGAATGGATACAGAAATTGTGTTACATTTACACAATGGAATACTACTCAGCAATTAAAAACAAGGAAATCATGACATTTGCAGGCAAATGGTGTGATCTAGAAAAGATCGTCCTGAGTGAGGTATCCCAGAAACAGAAAGACACACATGGTATATTCTCACTTATAAGTGGATACTAGACATACAAATATAGGATAAACATACTAAAATCTGTACACCTAAAGAAGCTAAGCAAAAAGGAGGACCCTAGGTAAGATGATCAATCCTCACTCAGGAAGACAAATGGGATGGACATTGGAAGAAGGAAAAAAACGGAAAAAGGACAGGAGTCTACCACAGAGGTACTCTGAAAGACTCTACCCATCAGTTTATCAAAGCAGATGATGAGACTTATAACTAAACTTTGGGCAGAGTGCTGGGAATCTTATGAAAAAAAGGGGAGATGTTAAGACCTGGAAAGGACAGCAGCTCCATAAGGAGAGCAAAAAAAACCCCAAAAATCTGGGCACAGGGGTCTTTTCTGAGACTGAAACTCCAACCAAGTACCATTCATGGATATAACCTAGAACCCCTGCTCAGATATACCCATGGCAGCTCAGTATCCAAGTTGTTTCCCCAGTGAGGGGAACAGGAGCTGTCTCGGACATGAACTCAATGGCTAGCTCTTTGATCACCTCCCCTTGAGGGGGGCCAATCTTACCAGGCCACAGAGGAAGACAATGCAGATAGTTCTGATGAGACCTGATAGGCTAGAGTCAGATGGAACAGGAGGAGGACCTCCCCTATCAGTGGACTGGGGGAGGAGCATGGGAAAAGAAGAGGAGAGGAGGGCAGGATTGGGTGGCGACAAAGGAAGGAGCTACAGCTGGGATACAAAGTGAATAAATTGTAATAAATTAAAAAAATTAAAGAATATAAAGGCACTTGTCATGTACATATGTAAATGATTCTGAAACAGAGGCTCAGAGATATTTATACAGTTAAGAGACATATAAGAAGATTGCACCCTGGGCTTCCAGAATGATCCAGGTCCGAATGTCAAGGAACTGCTAGGCTTTTTCTAAAGGGGTTAATTTGCATCAGCCATTGGGGAGGAACATTACAGGTGTGACACTACAATTTCTTCCTTTTGCTTTTTCAAGACCAATTTTAAAAATAATTTTTATTCTCCATTAGAATTACCTACTTATAAGGGATCCTACTTATGTAGGGTCAGTTTTGCTTCAGAGACTAAACATTTTTGCTACCCATTGCCACACCTAGAATACATACCTATGTGAATGTGTGTGTGTGTACATGTGTTCACATGTGTGTGTGTGTGTGGCTCTATATTTGCATTTTATTTCACAAAACATTCCCTCTGAATTTAATATTATGGTTCCATTTAAAAATGCCACTCTGCCAACATGTTATTAACATGTTCATGCTTTCCATTTCCCATTGTCGACCTCAGCCAGCAAAAGACCATCTGTAGGCAGATCTTCTGAAAGGTGGAATGCTGTAAGAAAATTGCCTGGGACCAGAAAGTAAGCTCTTTTTTTTTTTTTTTTTCTGAATATGCTTCAAAAGCTAATGATCAACGCTCACCTGCTTTATGTAGCATAACTGAGCCTCGGCGATTCCATGGATAAGTGACTCAGGTGAATAGCCTTTTGCGTTCCCATCATTGGCCAGTTGGGTGGAGGTCCCCCACAGCATTTCACGGACAGAGGGTGGGTTCAGGTCCACATGAAAGTCGGCTGAAATTTTACAGTTGTTCTTTACATCAAATAAGGCAAGGTTGATGAAAAAGGGCTCAACCTAGGAATGAGGACATTTCACATTTTATAACTAAGACTTACTTACTAAGGGAAGTAAACTGCAAAATGAATTTTCTTCAAGTTAGAGTTTATTGTGTTACCTTCTTAGTTTAATATTTAATTAAAAGTGCACTATTGTCATTCTGCACAGAACAATAGGAAAGGCATTCAGAAATGAAAAACTTATCAGATTTTAATTTTGTCAGGGACAAATTCCCAAGTTACGAATGCACAAAAATTAAAGTTATTTTTAAAAGATGAGTAGAACTCAAAAGTTTCATCTAAAGAAAAATTGATCTATGAATAAAACTTATATCTCTATACATTTACTGAACATGACTCCAAAAACAATGCTAACCTTTCTGGTATACTGCAATGTACTAGACTATACCTTTCATAAGAGCTAGAATCAGTAAACAGCAAATTACTGAAAAAAAAAAAAAAAAAACAAAACTCTGCCCCATCAGCAAATTTGTAAGACATGATTCCTCCCTACAGATGGCATTTGAAAGCTGGTCACAGAAAAATTTCATGCCAGATGGCATAAAGATTAACCCTTTACAGGCAGAAAAGTGTTCTGGTGTATTTTAGGTACTTTGTGAAAGAATCAGTTGTTACTTGATATTTTTGAAACTAGAAACACAAAAGAAATATGACATTTACAATGGTATTTCCAACCATGTCAATTCATGATACCTAATGTATACACAGACTGAAAGTAGATTTCATTCTATAGAACACTGAATGAGCCTAGGAGACTGCATAGCAACTATGTCTCACCAGGGTTTAGGGATACTAATTCATCTCTATGAACCAATTTTTCAAAGGAAATCTTATTCTTTAGTCAAATCCAATGGGAGGGGAATTTTTCCAGGTTCTGGAGGCATGCCACTCTGGAAAAGGAAGCATATTCTCCATCTGCTACTCTAAGTAGGTAAGACTTAACAGGAATCCTCTCAAGGTGAGAGCACATTTGTATTCTGGCCAAAGAAAGAGTTGAAATTCTTCATGTCAAATTTATCATAATACGTAACACTGTAATTTTCATCCTTCCAATTAGACCTTAGTTATAAAAAAAATAAAAAATAAAAGTACTTCTTTAATATGCTGGATTCAGGGCAGTAGAAAGAAAGTTAATACATACATTTGTGGGTGGTCCTTTTGCATTGTCACCAATGTGACCCAAGATATTGAATGTTAAATCATGGCAGTTCACCAGGAAACGCTTATTGCACTTTTCTTCAAATGGCTTTACATCAGGCTCAATTCCTGAAAAGTCCAACCTCTGCAAAACAGATAGTATGACTTATTTATAAAGACAGGATTCATACTACACTGATTTATACATGTTCAGATCAGTATAATAAAGATGGCAACAGATAGCTCTATCCAGTCTTCAAACAATAAGACTTTTCAGGAGACTTTATAGCAGCTTGCAAGCACTGAGAGAGAATTTTCAGATGGAGATAATGAGAATTTGACCTAAAGCAATGAACACATCAGAAATCTACTCTTTTACCTACAAAACCCTACTCTACATGGCTTGGCTCTGGAACTCTCCTTCCCCTCATTTGTGACCTTGTCTTTTAGTATTTTGCCTTTCCCCACCATTTTACTGCTTTAAATCACACACCCTTCATTAGTTATTTTTCTAGTACATCTAGCCACCCTCTCACCAAAGGGTCTTTGTGCTTGCTGCTCTATGAGGAACCCTGCCTGAAGTATTTCCCCAACTCCCTGAAAAAAAAAAAACTTGCATATAACCTGACAGTCTATATGCCCTTTCTCAGATTTATTATTATTATTATTATTATTATTACTATTTCTATTATTATTATTATTATGTTTCTTTTTTTGAGACCGGGTTTGTCTGTGTAGCCCTGGCTGTCTTGAAACTCACTCTGGAGAAAAGGCTGACCTCAAACTCACAAGATCCACCTGCCTGTTTCCTGGAGTGCTTGGATTAAAGGCATGAGCCAGCATACCTGGCTCTAAGATTTTTTAGAATCTATTTAGTTGGCTTTTTTTTCCTTCCTACTCTTCATAAAACATAACCTTAGTGATGGTAGAATTTGTTTCCCTAACAAGTTTTTCAGGGGGTCAAACTGACAAGAATAAGTTTGAACACCTACAAGAATAACACAGTGGTTTCAGACAGAGATCACATAAACAACAACATTAAAAACTTAGTTTTGGGCCAGGCATTGGTGGCACACACACATAATCCCAGCACTCTGAGAAGCAGAGGCAGATGGAGCTCAGTGAGTTCGAGGCCAGCCTGGTCTACAAAAATGAGTCCAGGACAGCCAAGGCTACACAGAGAAACCTTGTCTTAAAAACAAACAATAACAACAACAACAAACAAAAAAAAGAACAAGAACAACAACAAAACAACTTGGTTTTATCATACTGATGAATGATAGATTTGAGGGGAAATTTAAGTCATCAGGCTTGGTGGCAAGCACCTTTACTAAGTGGAACACCTCACCGGCATGTATGCATGTATGTATTACGTATGCATGTATAATAAAATAATATATAAAATTAAAATAATATATAATATTGCTATGGGTAAAATAGAAATTATTTAAAAAAATAATTTGCTGGTGCTAGGATCACTGGGTAAAATGCCTACAGTGCAAGCATGAGTTGCTGAGGTGAGAGCCTCGATAGCCTCATAAAAGCCTGTTACAACTACACCTATAGGACAGAGCTGGAGGGAAGCCTGGAGACAGGAGACAGGTGGATCCCAGGGGCTTGCTAACCAATCTAGCTAAAACCATAGCTCCAGGTTCAGTGAGAGATTGATTTCAAAATAGAAGATGATAGAGGAAGATGCTCCAAATCAAATTCCAACCTTCACAGATGTACAGAAAGGTGTATACATACCCTCGCTCACACACAAGCATATATCACACATACACACCACACAATATCAATTTTACATGGCAATTTTATTAATGTATACATTATACATACACACTTTTCAGTTTCTGGCCACAATTAAAACTCAATTAGAGGAAAACTGTTTGAAAGAAGTTTCATATAGAAAAAGGGGAAAGAAGACAATAACTTCACTCCACCAAATAATCTTGTGAAATGGTCTTAATTAGGAAAGTTATAATAGTCATATACTACACACTTTTCCTGGTCTTTATACCAATATCAAATGGAAAAATCCATATTCCATTAAATTATGTACTCTTTATATTGCAGATATTCATAGCCACTAGGTCTCAGCTACACTTAATGGATTCACAGAATGCTAAAATTATCTTTAGGCATTGTTTAATTTATCTGTGGTGAGCAGCAAGATGAAAGGAGCTAAGGGACAGAGGAAAAGATATATACATTCTGTCTCATGCTAGTGACAGTCCTCTTAAATGAGAAATCAGTCAAAGTACATGTTTAAAATGAGTAAGACTAATCCAAAACAATCTGCTTTCCATGCTGGTGGCCAAAAATCAATGATTTAAACATTTCATTCAAGTTTGAGTTAGAAATAGATCAGTACCTGAACTTCCGAGTCAAAAGAAAAGAGATTCTGTCTTCCATCTCCTCTACTGAGTTTGTTCAGCTGTTCTGTTTCTCTGCCATACTAAAATTTAAAAATACAAAATATTACTACATTTCTATCAAAACAATACTAAATACCCGTTAACTATATCATTTATACATATACAGATCATTTACACAATATACAATTCTTTGTTTCCATATATGTAATATAGTTAAAAAAACAAATCTTGATTGGCTGGGAAGTGTATCACCATCATTGAGACTCATAATAAAATACAGATCTGATTCTTTTTTTAATTCATTATTATTATTAGTAGTAGTATTTATCACTTTGTATCCCTGCTGTAGCTTCCTCCCTCCCTCTCCCCATACCCCATGTCCTTCCCCTAATCCACTGCTACAGGAGGTCCTCCTCCCTTATTATCTGACCCTAGCCTATAAAGGTCTCATCAGGACTGTCTGAATCCTCTTTCTCTGTGGCCTAGTTAGGTCACCTCACAAGGGGGAGATGATTAAAAAGCAGGAAACTGAGTTCATGCCAGAGACAGCCCCTGCTCCTCTTACTAGGGTACTCCCATGGAGACTGAGTAGCCTATGGGCTACCTATGAACAGGGGGTCTAGGTCTTCTCCATGCATGGTCCTTGGTTGGAGTATTGGTCTCTGCAGGACCCACTGGGCCCAGGTTTTGGGGCTCTATTGGTCTCCTTGTGGAATTCCTGTCTCCTCCAGGTCTTACTATCTCCCCCTTCTTCCCTAAGATTCTCTGAACGCTGCTCAAAGTTTGGCTATGAGTCAAAGCATCTGCTTCGACAGCCTGCTGGGTAGAATCTTTCAGAGGTCCCCTGTTGTAGGCTCATATCCTGTTCCTTATCTTCTCCTACATCCGATGTCTATCTTTTTTTCCCTTCTCAATGAGGATTAAGTCTCTTCCCTAGGGTCCTCCTTGTTGTTTAGCTGCCTTAGGACTATAGAATTTACTATGTTTATCCTATATGTCTAATATCTACTTATAAGTGAGTATATACCATGTGTGTCTTTTTGCTTTTAGGTTACTTCACTCAGGATGCAGATTTGATTCTTACACATTTCCATAAGACCTAAAATATTCTACCTTTTCCACTTAGTGTAAAAAAAAAAATTAAAAGACTTTACCAATTGGTTTCCCATAGTAAGGGGAACAGGGACTATTTCTGACAGGAACTCAATGGCAGGCTTTTTGACCTCCCCACCCCCCAAGGGAGGAGCAGCCCTGCTAGGCCACAAAGGAGGACTTTGCAGCCAGTCCTGAAGATACCTGATAAAACAGGGTCAGATGAAAGGGGAGGAGGTCTTCCCCAATTCGTGGACTTGGAAAGGGTCAGGGAGGAGCTGAGGGAGGGAGGGTGGAATTGGGAGGGAATAAGGGAGCGGGATACAGCTGGAATACAGAGTTAATATAATGTAACTAATAAAAAAAAGAAAAGAAAAAAGAAGACTTTGGATGCAAAGAAGAAATAAAGGAGAACAATGCCATATTTGATATCTCCATAGTGCTGGTCATGAGTTATCACATACAATTCTGAATTTGTTTTAGGGAATATAATGAACTACACAGTCTAGCATGACTAAAAGCTACGAAAAGGATTCAACCAAAATCCATAAAATCATAGAAAGCACAGACCATGTAGTCATGAGTACATCTGCAATATTTGAAAAATGTTTTAAATTTTTTTTGGCAAATAAAATATATTTTATTCACTCCATATGAAGGCTGATGGCATGTTTTTAAATTTTTAAGAGAGGGGTGAGTTTAAAAGAGAAAAACAGACCTAAGTTTGTATCACTAGTCTATGGAAATGAATAAAATAAAGATGTAAGTAGGCTCAACAAAGATTGAAATGAATAAGTGGCTTATAACTTCTAATTTATTATAACATAGAGTACACATGGTAATAACTGTTTACTTTCAAAAAATTTATTCATTTTAAATTCCGCAAAGAAGGGGTGAATAACACAAGTAATAGCTGTTCCTCGAAGTCTTTATCTGAGTAAATTATTCACCTAATTTACAGAAGAAATTAGCATGTGTCACTGGATTGAATACCATTTTATGTGCTGCATCATTAGCCCATTAAAAGAAAAATATTTATTTAATAATACATATCAAACAATTGAATAAAAATCAATAAAATAGATAAAGGTTACAAAATCTTATAAGTATTTTTTTTTTGGTGTCTAGAAAAAAAGAAAAAGTTTTATTCACTGAAAGTGGACACTTCCAAGTCCATCATTTAAAATGCATCTTTTTTCTCTACCTATTTAACCAATTTGGTGATGTATTAAACTTGAAAGTAAGATCTCCAAATGAAACCTAGCACTAAAACCTTACTAGCTTGCCCTATATTATGTCAGTGGAAGGCAAGCTGCCATAAGAAAGATATACCTTCATCAGTTCCGGATGCATGCTTCTTTCCAAACTGGCCATGATGTTCTCAGCTTTTCCTTGGCTGCTAGTTTCATCATCTGTAAATTCATTAAAAGCAGATGTTCCAAACCATACAGACTATTACTAATCACTTAAAAGAACTCCTACCCCCTCCTTTCCTCTAGATTTATGGCAAAGAATTGTGATTACGAAAGCACAAGGGAAACTTTAATGGACTTGTGGAAATCTGCCATAAATTTCTCATCCATTTCAACACCGTTGTATTTTAAGCATCAGGTCCCATGCAGTACCAACTCTTTTAAAAGCCAATCCTGAAGTCAGTCACTCTTCATAAAGATGCAGGTTAGCCTTCAATATTAAGGGTCTATCTTCAGCTAGCACAAAGGACATTTCCCATGGATTAAAAATAAGACCTTTACCTTAAGAGTGAATCACTCACTGCAAAATCCTTACCTTGTATCGCTTCTACTGTCTCCTTTTTCTCTTGCACTAAACTGTCAGTATTGATCTGAATAATCTTTCTCAATGTTATCAACCATTCCTCCATTTCCTGCTCAGTTTCAGCGGCCAGATAATGACTATACTTATCTAACATCTTGAGTTCAAAAGCATGACGGCGCATTTTGGGGCACTAGAGAAGGGGAAAAGGGAAACACCAGTTCAATTAGATTAATGTAATTAATTTAATATTAATTGCACTCCTTTATTTAATCTTATCTCAGCTTAGTCTATATGTACACCAACACTTTCAAAAAATAATTGCTTCTTTCATTAAAATATAGAAACTCCCAGACCACATCAAAACCATCTTTGGTGCTCCTCCAGGGACTGAACAAAATGGAATATAGACAAAGTCAGCATCAGCATAAGTCTTTTAAATCCTTTCGTACCCTTCATATTTAGAAAACCATACCATCACCATTAAACATTGCATTTTGATATGTTCACTTGAAAAATTCTTTTTGCTTTACTTATAGACTTTCAAAACTAGATGTTAGAAGCAAGGTAAAATGTGACCTGAAACAAAATACACTGCTTCTTTTATATTTCTTCATTAACACAGATATCCTATTCACTTCAATATGAACAGTATCAAATTCAATCCTAGGGTAAAAGAAGGCCATAACTGTTTCACATCAAACTGTGGCTCTATTTAAAATATGTGAAGCGGCCCACACCAAATATTAGAATAAAAAGAAAAAAAAACCCATCTGGTCTTCAAGCCTAATAACACATTTTTTTTTCTTCTGTCACCTTCTCTGACAAAAGAAGAGGCATACTACCCCCTCTCCAGTGTTTCAGCAATCATTTCAAGAAAGGCGTGGTCATTATTCAAGAAGAAACCAACCAAGTTCCTCTTTTTTATCCTCAAAGTATAGACAAGAATAAAATTAAACCAGTGTAGCAAGTCGTAAAAATTTATGCAAGTGAAAAAGCTAGGGAGAGGGAATCAGAAATAGATGGCTGTGGGAACACTACAAAGAAAGGTCAATGGATTCGGGCTGATTGAAAAAAATCCAGAAATCTGTGTCCCTCTCTTTTCTTTGAGTAAAACCTAAAGGTGTAATTATTATGTGCTGGGGCTCATGCTCACACGGTGAGCACTTGCTGGGTGTACCAAGAACTGAAGTTTCAGCCTCAACACTGTGCACGCAAAACAAAACCAAATAAAAAGCATATGGAATTTACCCAGTCACAGGTTTTTTTTTTTTTTTTTTTCGTTCAAATCTTATGGCAATCTTATTTGTAGAGTACTTGGATTTTATTAATCTGACATTAAAGTTTTGTAAATAATCACTTGGATAAATTGAAGTTATGGAACTAATTACCACTGTCTCTTAATCAGCTCAAGACTCCTATTTGAATTGCAGTGCCATAGCACCAAATAAGACTTCTTCTCCTGGTCAATTTGACTTACTATTGAAATACCTTCTCCTCCTTCTCTTTCCCACCTCACCTTTGTCTATAGCTCCTGGAATCAAAATTAATAAGCATTTGTTAACTCCCTTATTCCCTTATTAAGGTGTTCACAGCCTTATTAATTATTATAGGAGATACAGGAATGAGTGAGATGAGGTCTACTGTAACCCAACCCCCAAAAGTAACAAAACACAATTTAAAGTGGGATTTCAATAAAGGAAACAGCCAAAGGGAAACCCAGGGACATGAAGCTGGATTCCACTGGAGGACATGAGGGTGAAGAAGGAAACAGAAAGCCCTTCAAGGCTGAAATGGAACTGAAACTGAGCTTTAGAATATAAGGTACTTTAACAAAGCTTTGTGTTGAAATAAAACATTGGATAAGGATATTGCCTAGCATGCACAAAACCCTGGGTTCAGTTCCCAGTATCAGAAAATTAAGTAAGAAACAAGGAAGCCACAAATGTGTCTTAACTCCCCAGAATACACAGCTTGTTGTGATCAGAACACGGATTTATACAGGGATGTAAAGAAATGAAACTAGACAATAAGCTCAGGGCAAATCATCATGGGCCTTGAATTGCATGATTAGAGCTTTATATTTTCCTCTGTGAGATAGGATCCAAACATTTTGAACAGAGAAGTGAAGGGTCCATTCTATGTCTCAGTAAGATGGACTCAAGTAAAACAGCAAATTAGGAGGTAGGAAGGCTAGAGTTGGGGACAGAGAGATGGCTTAGTGTTTAGGAGTAGACACTGTTTCTGTAGAGTACCTGAGACCAGTTCTCAGCACCTACCTTAGGCAGAGCATACATGCCTGTAAGTCAAATGCCCTCTTCTAGCCTACATAGGCACCTGTATGCATGTATATACAACGGCACGGCATGCACAAGTACACATAATAAAAAAAATAACGTTAATAAAGGAAATCTTAAAACAAAAAAAAGGGCAGAATTCTAGGGCAGACAGCATACAAGGGTACCCAGAGAAAACTCAAGGAAAATTAAAACAAAGTATGAATCAAGAAGCACTTCAGAAATCAGACTCAAATGGAATTGATAGACCTTTAAATACCAGCACTGAATGAGAGTGGTATACTGAGAAGATTTACAGATTTCTAATATAGGTGTTTGGGGAGTGGAGATACCCCCAACCAAAAGTAAAAGAATGCTTAGGTTTTTATTAGTTAATCAACAACCTGCTTGGAGAAAGACAAAGAATGATTATGCAACAGCCTTACCTGAACAACATCAATACAGGCATCCAAGTAGATGCAACCTTTAGATTCTTTGGAATTTTTCTCATCTTTATAAGAATTGAGAATATATGAACCATCAGGAAGTTGAGTCAAGTAAAAATACCGTCTCTTGAATACCTAAAATGAGAAATGCAACAAAGATCCACTTGAAAAATATAGTCATAGCAGTAAGGCTGTTTATTTGAACTAAAACCTTAAATGTCTTGCCAGCTACCATATCTGAACAATAGTCAGACAATCCCCAGATACTGTTAAGAATCAACTCTGGGGGCTGGTGAGAGGGCTCAGCAGGTTAAGGCAGTTGACACCAAGCTTTTTGACCTGAGTTTGATAGCCAGGACTCACATGGTGGAAGGAGAGAACCAACTCCTGAAAGTTGTCCTCTGACCTCCACGCACGTACTGTGGCAAGCATATACCCATACATATACACTCAAGCACATACACACCACGAAATAAATACATAAATAAAAATAATTGTTTAACTTTATTCCTTATTTATTTAAAGATAGTATGAATTCATACAATTTACCCTCAGATAATCAAATATATAGAGAATGGTGAGTATTTAACACTTTAAAATGTAAAAAGGCACATTTACATCTGAATCACTGGCCTCTTTTACCCAGCATCCTTTTCCACCTAATTGCAAGGCACAGTTGTATCTTTTCTTCTTTTGTTTTATCACGACAAATCCAAGTATAAAAAGGCATCACATTTACATCACCTTTATATCATATGACAGTTACAGTGGACCAGGGCTCTTGCTCTTGAAAACCCCTCTTAATGGCTTCCTCCCAGGGAGGCAAAGAGAATCAGAAGTTGCCTCACCAGTTGTTAGATGTCCTCAGTGCTGAAGTTTGAATCAATAAGCCCAAGGGGACTGTGCCAAGTGATCAGAGATGGGAGTAGTCTTTTGCTATAACACACAGCAAAGCCCACAAGAATGAGGAAAACGAACAAGACTACCTAAATTCCTTTGTTGTCCCTTTATTTCTCCCTCAAAACACTCCCATAGAGCACAATGAATAAAGTGAACAAACAGGATTAAGAATGCTTTAATGTTTGTATGCTTTTTTGCAGTAGATCAGAAACTACAGGCTGTGTCAAGCATTTGTCATAGTGAAAGTAAAACTTGCTCCAGCCATAATTCCCCAGGATTGTGTGTATAAAACCACTCCAGAATGAGAATGTTAACAGAGACAGAAAAACAGATTCCAAGTAATTATTGAGGAAACACACGCCTATGTAAAACGTCTTACTCACAAAGGCTGGTTTAAGATTTAAGCTTGCCATTTGCAATCACCCATCTGATGCTCCAATGTGATCCTGTAATCTGATATTTAAAGGACTTTGATCATGAAAAGAGCATTATTTGACCTGAT
The DNA here is from genome assembly GCF_030254825.1 of Meriones unguiculatus. Classification (NCBI taxonomy): domain Eukaryota; kingdom Metazoa; phylum Chordata; class Mammalia; order Rodentia; family Muridae; genus Meriones; species Meriones unguiculatus. The sequence goes on along the minus strand of NC_083369.1, from coordinate 75,428,145 downwards.
CCTTCCTGCCAACTACTCAAAGCAAAGTATCTTGAAACACCAACTACCTGTGTCTCCATACCATCTCCATTTACTCTGGCAAAGCATCTTGAAATACCAACTATTTATTTCTCCATAGCATGAACAAGCAAAATTATACGGATGTCCTATGGGCTATTTCATTTTAGAAAAAAAAGCAATAAAATAATAATAATGCTTACAGACATTTTGGACGTGTTTAAGCGCAATCTATTTGTGAATGAATACCAAAACAACCCAGTATGAGGTATCCCTTCCCAAGTCAGACTGATAATTGCTGCAGCTTCTATTTTAGGTAGTAGACATATGAGCTATACAGTATCAACAGAAGAGAGACAAGCAGAAAACAGCTTGTTTTTTAGTGCCTCGAGTAAATGTTACTTTACTGAGCCCAAGAAATACAGAAAGTATGCTTGTATGTGCATTTATGTCTTTCATACATTTATATGCAAGCTGAGTGGCCTTTAACTGAAGTGCTTGGAGCTGGAGGAGTAGTTTTAATTACATCTTTTTTTTCCATTTTTAATGTTTTTCACAATTTATTCATTATATATTCCTATTGAAGCCTCCTCCCTCAACTTCCCCTACTCCAACCTGCCCTACCTCTTCCCACCTATCCCCTTCTCCTAGTCCACTGAAAGGGGGAGTTCTCCACATTGCTATCTGCCCATAGCTTGTTAAGTCTCATCAGGACTGCCTGTATCCTCTTCCTCCTTGGCCTGACAAGGCTGCATCACCAAGGGTGAGTGATCAAAGAGCAGGCAACTTGTAAAACCACTTTGGAAATATTTATTTATATTTATATAATATAAATATCATATAATAATATTTATTGTGCTTTCTCAGAAAATTGGGGATAGCACTACCTCAAGATCCAGCTCAACCATTCCTGGGTATATAACCCAAAAGATGCTCCACCATTCAAAAGGACATTTGCTCAGCTATGTTCATAGCAGCTTTATTTGTAATATCCAGAACCGGGAAACAACCCAGATGTCCCTCAGTGGAGGAATGGATACAAAATACTAGGATACATCTATATAATGGAATACTACTCGACTATTAAAAACAAGGAAATCATGAAATTTGCATGCAAATGGATGGAACTAGAAAATATCATCCTATGTGAGGTAATCCAGAAACAGAAAGACAGGCATTGATTACATCATTAACCCAAAAATCTGAAATCAGTGAATTTGGGATTTTTCAGATGAGAGGTACTCAAGTATTTCTTTATGTGAATACATATTTAATATAATTATATTATAATTATTATACTATACATATAACATAATGTATATAATATAATTAACCCACAGTTATGTTTATAAAAATAAATCTATATCAATGTACAAGAAAAAAGATAAACAGAAATGACTACTATAGCCAGGCAGGATGGCACATGCAATGGATCACATTTCTTAATAAAATGATGAAACCAGAAAACCTACCATTACATACTGAGTTTATTTTCAATGAATAATTTGCTGAGCATTGAAACTTTGTACATACATAACTTTTTAAAAGTTATGGCAATATTACATGAAAAAAATCAGAATATATCTTCTAGCCAAATTAACATTATTAAAAAAAAAAAAAACTTGCAACCCAAATCGAATTTTAATTGTGACTAAATCTAAAACTCAAAGTATATAGATTTAGTGATGCAGATAGAATTTGCTTGCAGAGCCCAGAGGCCAGAGAAGGAAAAACAGAGCAAAACATTTGTGGCCTAGAGTCAAATTACAGTCTACACAAATACCTTCACATACATCTGTCTCACCAGGCAAAGACATACTGCAGCAGCTACCACTTCCAAGATTAGCAAAGGGATATAAAATTATAGGAAATCACTTCCTGTTCCACAGCAATTACACCTCACAGTGACACTGTAGGTAGTTCACAAATCAGAGAGACCATTTGCCTAAAAGAGCACTTGAAAGGAACATATGTCTCAATAACTTAGGATCCAAATCAAAGATGGAAACAAACAAGAAAGATGGAGTGCCTACTACCCTGTCTTCCAATTAGGAAAACCTTTTTCATCTTTTATAACAAACCACAAGGGTGTTTACCTATGTATGTCATCTAGAGTGTGAATACATCCTCTACATTATATGAACCAGAAATCCTAAGGAAAAAAAGCTCTGAAGGATAAGAAACAGAGTAGGAGGGGCAATAGCAACATCAAAATGAAGCAGGAGGATCTACTTAACTGATATGTTAAACTAGACAGAATAGAAGGGCTAGCATTGAAAAGGAGAAAGCAGGATCCTAGCAGTTGTGAGACAGAGGTGGGAAGACTACAAGTTCAAGACCAGCCTGGCACTGCATTGTGAAACTCTGGTCTGCAAGGAAGACAGGGGAGTAAGAGCCATGCTGAGTCACAGAACTGTTCTAAGCAACGATGGAAGGAACAGTAGGGAAGAATCCCCAAGACTTTATAAGAAAACTGATTTATATTTCATTATATTTACTGTCAAGAAATTTGTCTTTCTGGAGAACCCCTTTCAGAAGGTTGGCAACGCACCTCTCTCCATATCATCTTAGACACCTATCACATTTGAATAGATTTCATAATTCTACACTATGAGAAACTGGCTAAAGAGTAATTTTTCTTTTTTCTTGACTATTTCTATCACAGTTGAGCTCTGGAGATTTTTAAAATGAATTTTAAGCAAACCATAAAAGAGGATAGCTACAATCCATTATTTTCTCACACTTTCAACAAAGATGGCCTTGCTAAACTTCTTTCCGTCTTTCCCTCCTGTTTCTTCCTCCTCATTCATTTTCTCCTCCTCTCCTTCTTCCTTCTTCTCCATGACTTTTTTTTTTTTTTTGAGACAGGGTCTCACTCTACAGCCCAGACTAGCCTCAATCTCAAGGTGATATTTGTGCTCCAATCTCGCAAGTACTGGGCTATAGGCAAGAGCCTGCATACTCAACTTTTTTTCTTGCTTAAAGTTTTGATGGCATCCCTTTTCTTGCATAATCAGGCTTATGTGTCAGTTACTGGCCTCTTGTCATCCTCGATTATTTATATTTATAATATAAATAACAACTAGTGTGCTTTCTGCCTTATTGTCTCTGACTAAGTGCTTTGCTCCTATCAGTTAATCCTCATAAACAACTTTGTGAGGTTACCACTATCTTCATCTCCACGTCACGAAAGAGAAACTGAAGCTCGTAAGGATACTGGGAACCAATCAACTTAATCTAGCATGGCTACCACATTTGCATGTGCTCTCTATATACTACATCCACACTCATTTGCCCCTGGAACTCCCTTCCTATACTATAAGGCCTAGCCATCTCAGATCCCATGCTCATGGAGTTGGTATCTGAACAACCATCAAATAAATAATTGCTTTTTATTATTTGTCTCACATATCAAAAAAAGTCATAAGCCCTAAGGACCACATGTGATACTTCCCCATACCTTCCAGAATACTAATACCCTCTACTTGTATAATTAATGATAAATTTTAGGATTCCTAGGAGGGTCTGATATATAGAAAGCACCTAATAAATGAATTTTGAGCAGTAGTCACTCGATAAAGGGGAAAAAAAAACAAATTAGTGAGAAACCCACTGCCTATGATAAACAAGTATTAATCCATTTTGTTTACTGTAAGATGCAGTCTAGTAGATTGGTACATACAAATGGAGCAACAAATAAAAATAATAGATCTTATCATCCTCTTTTTCTAATACACAGTGACCTTGAACTCCCAATAATTACTTTCATATTGTACAAGTTTTCTTAGATGAAATTCTCTTTTGATTTGCTGTTCTTCCTCTACCAAAAAGAGAATTCTCCTTCAACAGTCAAGGAGTCATAAGGATTTCTAGTCTCTAGATGTATTACAAATGGCTCCCTTTTGTGGAAAAAAGAAAGAAAGAAAGGGCACCAGAAGTGAGTCATATGTCAGGCAGCTGAACTTGCAACCCCAATAACACACCAAGGCACTTCAACATTTAATTGCTGAGAATGGGGAGTAGAATGCCTGAGGAATGTGATCAAACTGAGCCAAAAAGATGCACAAAGGTGGGTGTCCCAAGGGTCAGCCAAGAATGCACAACCCTTTTAAACAAAAAAACAAAAAACAAAACAAAACAAAACAAAAAAAAAAAACACCCTCAAGATCAAATTTTGTCCTTATTCCATATATCATTATATTCCTTAGGAAAGATAATTCTAAATACCAGGGAAGGTCATGCCTGATAGCATACCCATCTAGTCCACATTAATTTTTCTCAGTGATAGGGAACAAGCTAAAAGAAAGCAGATGTTTCTAGCAGCTACTTAGGAAAGAAGAGTGCAACTAAACGGGCTCCTCTCAGGACTACAATCCCTGACTAAGCGATTATGTATTCTCTACAATTACCTTCAGCTTCTCTCAAGTCTTATTCCAAAAAGATACACAAAAGTGGGTGTTCCAAGGGTCAGCCAAGAATGTATGGAATTGGAATAGTGGAGTGGTTTCTCACTAATTAGAAGCACAAATTGGGGAAATTGCTTATTGTAATAAAGCTTGTCCTGTCTTAACATGACTGCTAACAACAGGCAATTTAAAAGTGCTAGATTTAAAAAAAAAAGTTACTGTGTCCAGGCAACAATCAATGCCTTTGCCTCTGCAGGAGCTGCATAAGGCCAGTACCCCTTCAGGGAGATGGAATGCTTGGGCACAGTGACTCTGTAGAGTAACCCTGTCTAGCTAGATACATCATTAGCAGCTCTCCCACCACCTGGGTGTCTCAGTGACACTTTGTTGATGGATAATGAGGTTATCCAAAAAGCACGTTGGGAAAGATAATGACAACTGCAGTAAATAGTAATGACTATAACTTAACTGTTCTGGGCTAATTGGGGGGAGGGTGCAATGCACTGGGGAAAATATTTTTATTCCTGCATCAAGAACTCAGCGTAGTCCATGTGCCCTTCTTTTCTGTAGGTTCCATCTATATCAACTTGAATGCTGTGGCAGTCACCACAGGAGGTTTAATTTCTTGAAAATAGTCCACAGCATTGGCTGTGTTGTTGATATTGTGTAAGACTGCATGGTTGTCTTCTCAAATAATTGTATAAATTGAGTCTTCTGATTCCTTTTGTAAATCAAATGGACTATGCTGGGCAACTTCTGATTCTTTTCCATTTTCACTCATAATTCTAGCTTTTCCTTTCCTTGTTCTTTGAATATATTATTCATGACAGCTTAAAGGTCTAGAAGACTCAGAGTTGTTTATTTAAAAAAAAGAGCTCAAGTTACTGTGAGTAATTTCAAACATCTTCAGGAACTGCTTCTACATAGCACTCCAGGTTTGGGTGTCTGAGACATAATTCATATATATATCCAGTCTAGCCTTGAACTCTATCCACCTGCCACCATCTTACAAGCACTGGGATTACATGCCTGTGCCACCAGGCCCAGCTACTGAAGTAAAATTTTTTTAACTCAGAATATTTTGCTTGTATGTTTTAAAATCAATTAAAAAAAACCTTTTGTATACGTAACATGCATGAAGAAGTACAATTGCCAGACACAAGGGGATATGCAAGCTGATGTCAAGTATAGTCCATTACAGAGATTCAGATAATATACACAGAAAGAAAATTGGCTTCTATGGGCTGTTATTTGCCAGTGAGTCATGATTAGTACCTAGGCCCTTCTGCAACAGCTTTTTGGCTACTGGGAATTAACAACAACTCTCAAAACATGAATTTGCTGATAAGAAAAGATCTCTGGGGCTCAGTTCTGTGAGCCCAGGCACTGTGATGCAGGTTGCTAAAGCTTCCATTGCTTTTCATCGGTGCAGAAGGTCCCATCAGACAGAGAACTCTGGCTGCACCTGCCTCAAGTAGAGGAAAATTACTCACCTTCTCATTTACTTATGAAATTAATTAGTAGTCTTTATTTGGAAGATTCACATACTAGAAACAAACAGAAATTTCCTTCCAGCATACCTCTTATTCTGTCATTCTTTGGTTTTAGCTAAACCTCTTCCCCCACTGTCTACACGTGTTGGGATGGCTGCTTTCCTGACCCGTGGGTACTTAACTTCTCATTAAGCCTGAACCAATGCAGACTTCTGAAAAGCTTCTCCCCACCCTGTGACAGAGCCCCTAAAGTCCCCACCCTGTGACAGGGCACCTAAGTTTGCAAGGTCAATGCCCTCATTATGCTTTGCTTCACAGAACTGGACCCTTGCTTTAGCAACTACAAGACCACTACCATTTCCAGCCCTTTGCTTATATTATATACATTCATAGCCCCTCTGTTCACAGTGAACAAGCAAGAGTAAAAATGCAAGAGTAAACACTCAAGGTGCAACTAGCCCATGAATGGGACAATAATAAAAAACACATTAGCCTATATAGAATAGAGAAACTTTGGCAAAATCTCTCAGAAAGTTCTGGCTGATACTTCCTCTCATGCTCGTTCTAGTTTTGGCAGATTTCCAAATACAATAGTAGTGCTTTGGCTTCAGAAGTGAAAGCAGAGAACATGGGACATAAGTGTAACTTGCAATATTACAAATAGTGATCTCCAATCCATAGTGGACAAGGGTAGGGACAAATGAACCCTAAAACCAAAAATAACTCTCAACCCTCACCATGGTCCTTATTTTACAAAACAATTTTGATAAAAGCTATGTAGCCTCATATGACCAATTTGGTTACTTTTCTTTTTGCTTCTCCTATCTACTGTTCTATAGAAGTTTTAAGACAACAGGCTAGGGGTGCAACTCATTTGGGGGTCCAACTCATTTAGTAGAGTATATACCTAGCATACATGAATCCCTGGTTTCCATCTGGAGGTGGAGGCAGAAGAACCAGAAATTCAAGTCCATGCTCAGCTATATAGCAAGTCTGAGCCTAGCTTGGGACATGTGAGACCTTATCTCAAAAAAAAAAAAAAATAGGGGCAGGACAAGATGGCGGCACCAGGAGAACACTGAGTCTGATGAGCAGGACAACATTTTCCGTACAGCGACCAAGAGACTGAACTCTGGGCCCTAAAACAACAGCGACTGTGGGAATCAGTCAGGTCCACGCTTAGGTCACCCACCCAGAACCTGGAAGAGATCCCGGGTCCCACAAGCACTAGGTCGCCAGACCAGAGCCACACGCCTGCCTGTCCTGATCATCTTCCCAGGCTGATTGGTGGGCATAAAAAACACCAGAGACTGGGAGTCCCAGTCCCTAGAAAAACCCACGGGGAAGGAAGGAAATGGTACTGACTTGGGTCACCCAGTCTTTCCCTGGAAAAAGTCTCGCAGACCGGTGGGTACAAGCCGCCATCACTGAACTGGGCTCCAACCGCCTGTGCGCCCCAGAGTACCAGAGACTGGGAGTCACTGTCGGGAGAAATCCTCACAGGGAATGAAGCAAAGGGGACTGACTTAGACCACCCAGTATATCCCTGGCAAAGGGTCCGCAGACTGGCCCAACCCAGGGACCTGCTGTGTGCCAGATAGCCTGCTGTTACCAGGAGAGTGGTACCCACCAACCACAGATTACTGCTTGGGTACTGGGGCTCACAGCCCCAACCTCAGACCTATAAAAGCCTGGAATACCTGAGATCAACCCCCAGATACGGCTCCAAAGGTCAACTAGTTATCCCTAACAAAACTGACCAAACCACGGGACATACAGATTTCAGCAGCAGATCACTAAATTTACAGCAAGAAACCCAGAAGCACGGTAGCTGTCTTCAGGAGTTCTCCGGGTGAGAGGAGAGCCCTCTGGAATAACAAGGACCACGACCAAAATTACCACTCAGATCTCTATGCCTGAGGGAGCAGCAGCAACTCCTGAAAAACACTGGCCATCCAGTGACTATACCCAAAAAGCTGAGAAGGCTTCCTTCAGGAGAAACCATCTTCCTGCCAAGGGGATACTCTCCACCACAGGATTCCAGGAAGCACCAGAAACTAACTCCAAACACATAAGATAGCCTAACATGGGTAGAGGCCACCGTAAAAGCTCAACCAACAAAATACAGAGCAATATAGCATCTCCAGAACCCAGTTATCCAGGGGCAAGTAGCCCTAGACTCCCCAGCATAATTGAAATTCAAGAAGATGCTCTTGAAGAGCATAAGAGAGGAAACAAATAAAATGCGTAAAGACCTAGAGGAAGATAAACTCAAACAGATTATGGCCATCCATAAAAAAATACAGGAAGATAAAAACAAACAGATTATGGCCATCTGTAAAGAAATATAGGAAGTTGCAGCCAAACAGTTTGTGGCCTTTAGAGAGGAAATGCTTAAATCACTGAAAGAAATAAAAGTAAAAGAGGACTACTCAAATAAACAGCTGCAGGAATTGAAGGAAAAGCAGGAAAATACAGTCAGACAGGTGAAAATACAGTCAACAAAACAGCTCAAGATCTGAAGATAGAATTGGAAAAATTAAAGAAAACACAAATGGAGGAAATTGTGGAGAGAAAGAACTTAGGGAAGAAAACAGGAACTACAGAGGTTAGCATAAACAATAGACTACAAGAGATGGAAGAAAGAATCTCAGGTGTGGAAGATACAATGGAAGAAATAGATGTATCTGTCAAAGAAAATGTTAAATCTAAAAAATTCCTGACACAGACTGTCCAAGAAATTCAAGATGACATAAAAACACAAAACCTGAGAATAATAGGAATAGAGGAAAAAGAAGATTCCCTGCTCCAAGGCCCAGAAAACATTTTCAACAAAATCATTGAAGAAAATTTCCCCAACTTACAGGAGAGGCCAATAAGAATACAAGAGGCTCACAGAAAACCCAATAAATTAGACCAGAAAAGAAAATCCTCCCACTACATAATAATCAAAACAGTAAGTATACAGAACAAAGAAAAAGTACTAAAAGCTGCAAGAGAAAAAGGCCAAGTAACATATAACGGCAAACCCATTAGAATCACACCTGACTTCTCAACAGAAACTATGAAAGCCAGAAGGGCCTGAACAGATATCATGCAGACATTAAGAGAACACAGCTGTCAGCCCAGGCTACTATACCCTGCAAAACTCTCAGTCCTCATAGACGGAGAAAACAAGATATTCAATGACAAAAACAAATTTCAACAATACTGACACACAAATCCAGTGTTACAGAAGACACTAGAAGGGAAAATACAACCCAAGAAAACTAGCTACTTTCAAGAAAACATAGGAAATAATTAACCTCACTACAGTAAAACAAAAAGCAACCAAGCACACAACCTTATGACCACAGCCAACATCAAAATCAAAGGATCTAACAGCCACTGGTCATTAATCTCTCTCAACATCAATGGACTCAACTCTCCAATAAAAAGACAAAAACTAACAGAATGGATGTGTAAACAAAAGCCAGCGATCTGTTACATACAAGAAACACACCTAAGTCACAAAGATAGACATTACCTGAGGGTAAAGGGTTGGAAGACGGCATTCCAAGCAAATGGACCCAAGAAGCAAGCAGGAGTAGCCATTCTAATATCTGATAAAATAGATTAATCAAAATCAAAAGAAATGGGGAAGGACACTCCATACTCATCAAGGGAAAATTCCACCAGGAAGACATCACAATGCCCCAAATACAAGGGCACCCACATTTGTGAAAGAAACATTGATAAAACTTAAACCACACATAGATCCCTACACATTAATAGTGGGAGACTTCAACACCCCACTCTCAACAAAGGACAGTTCAACAAACAGAAATTAAACAAAGAAACAATGTCTCTAACAGAGGTCATGAATCATATGGACCTAACAGACATTTACAGAACCTTACACCCAAACACAAAAGAATTTACCTTCTTCTCAGCAACTTATGGGACCTTCTCCAAAATACACCACATATTTGGTCGCAAAGTGAACCTCAACAGATACAAGAAGATTGAAATAATCCCTTGTACCTGTCTGATCACCATGGAATAATGCTGGACCTCAACAACAACAGAAATAGCAAAAAGCCTACGCACACATGGAAACTGAACAACTTGCTACTAAATGACAGCTGGGTCAGGGAAGAAGTAAAGAAAGAAATTAAAGTCTTCTTAGAACTCAATGAAAATGAAGACACAACATACCCAAACTTGTGGGGCACAATGAAAGCAGTGCTAAGAGAAAAGTTCATAGCACTAAGTGCCTTCGAATAGAAATTCGAGACAGCTCATTCAAGCACCCTAATGGCTCACTTAGAAATGCTAGAAAAAGAAGAAGCAGACACACCAAAAAGGACTAGACAGCTGGAAATAATCAAATTCAGGGCTGAAATCAATCAATTAGAAACAAATAAAATAATCCAAAGAATCAATGAAACCAAGAGCTGGTTCTTTGAGAAAATCAACAAGATAGACAAACCCTTAGCCAAGCAAACTAAAAGGCAGAGAGACACCATCCAAATCAACAAAATCAGAATTGAAAAGGGGGACATCTACAGACACTGAGGAAATCCAAACAATCATTAGGACTTACTTCAAAAGTCTATATGCCACAAAATTTGAAAATCTAAATGAAATGGAAAATTTTCTTGATCGATTTGACTTACCAAAGCTGAATCAGGATGAGTTAAATAAATTAAATAATCCTATATCCCCCAAGGAAATAGAAGCAGTCATCGAAAGTCTCCCATCCAAAAAAAGCCCAGGACCAGATGGTTTCAGCGCAGAATTCTACCGGACCTTCAAAGAAGAGCTAACTCCAATTCTTTTCAAACTATTCCACAAAATAGAAACAGAAGGAACATTACCAAACTCATTCTATGAAGCCACAGTCACCTTGGTACCTAAGCCTCACAAAGACCCAACAAAGAAAGAGAATTTCAGGCCAATCTCCCTTATGAACATTGATGCAAAAATACTCAACAAAATACTTGCAAACCGAATACAAGAACATATCAAAGTTATCATCCACTATGACCAAGTAGGTTTCATCCCAGGAATGTAAGGGTGGTTCAATATATGGAAATCCATCAATGTGATCCACCATATTAACAAACTGAAAGAAAAAAAAAAGCACATGATAATCTCCCTAGATGCTGAAAAAGCATTTGACAAAATCCAACATCCATTCATGTTCAAAGAATTGGAGAGATCAGGGATACAAGGCACATATCTAAACATAGTAAAGGTGATATTCAGCAAGCCTATAGCCAACATCAAACTGAATGGAGGGAAACTTAAATCATTCCCACTGAAATCAGGAACAAGACAAGGCTGCCCACTCTCTACATATCTCTTCAACATAGTTCTGGAAGTCCCTGTTAGAACAATAAGACAGTTGAAGGAGATCAAGTGGATACAAATTGGAAAGGAAGAAGTCAAATTATCACTATTTGCAGATGATATGATAGTATACATGAGTGACCCCAAAAACTCTACCAGGGAACTCCTACAGCTGATAAACACCTTCAGCAAAGTGGCCGGATACAAAATTAACTCAAAAATAAAATCAGTAGCCCTCCTGTATACAAAAGACAGAAGGGCTGAGAAAGAAATTAGGGAAACAACACCCTTCACAATAGCCACAAATGACATAAAGTACCTTGGTGTAACCCTAACCAAGCAAGTCAAAGACTTGTATGAAAAAAAATTCATGTCTCTAAAGAAAGAATTAGAAGGAGATATCAGAAGATGGAAAGACCTCCCATGCTCATGGCTTGGCAGGATTAACATACTAAAAATGGCCATCTTACCAAAAGCAATCTACAGATTCAATGCAATTCCCAACAAATTACCAACACAATTCTTTACAGACCTGGAAAGAAAAATTCTCAACTTCATATGGAATAACAAGAAACCCAGAATTGCTAAAACAATCCTCTACAATAAAATATCTTCTGGAGGTATCTCCATACCTGATCTTAAACTGTAATATAGAGCAACATTAATAAAAACTTCATGGTACTGGCAAGGAGAAGAGGACCTCCCCTATCAGTGGACTTGGGGAGGGGCATGTGTGAAGAAGGGGGAGGGAGGGTGGGATAGGGAGGGGAGGAGGGAGGGGCTTACGGGGGGGGATACAAAGTGAGTAAAGTGTAATTAACAAAACTAAATTTAAAAAAAATTAGAAGAAAATTGTATTCCACAGCAAGAGGAGAGAGGGATGGAAGACAGGAGGGAAGAAGAGAGGAAGGAAAAGAAATGGTGTGGAAGGAGGAAGGGAGGGAGGGGGAGACAGAGAGAGAGCAGAGAAGAGAGAGAGAAGAGAAAGATAAGTGAGAGTAGAAAGAGATGTGAAATATAAGCAGCTGGGAATAAAAAGAGACAAAGCAAAGAACCCAGCTCAACTGGACAAGGCAGTGGCTAGCTGGCGAAAAGGAGCAGCTGGCCTCTTCACCTAGCCCATGTGGTCACCAGGTTACCTCAGATCTATCATCCACTCTGTGAATTTATGGCTCCTTCCTGGCCCCTGTAAGTGTGGGAGTTTTCAGCCTCAGAGGAAGATAACAGCCAAGCTGAACACTCAATCTTGGCTGACTGTATCTGCTTCCTAGTACTATAATAAATTACTCCAAACTTGGTCGCTTAAAACAACATAGATTATACTACATTGGAGTTCTGTAGGTTACAAGTCTGACTGGTCTCACTAAACTAAAACCAATGTAGGAGAGGGATCTCTTTCTACTCCCTTGCTTTTTTTTTTTTTTTTTTTTTTTTTTTTTTTTTGACCTTCAAGATGATGCCCATCTTCTTTGGGATTGTGACTCCTTTCTCCATTTTCAAAGGTAGCCACATACCATCTCTCTATGAGTCTGCTTCTGGTCACATCTTTTCCTCCAACTCTCCTTTCCTGCCTCCCTCCCTTCTCCACTTCCACATGTCAGCTTTTTTCTTATTCTGGGCCTGCCTGGAAAATTCAAAATGGTCTCCCTATTAGCTTACTAGCAGATTGAATTCCCTTTTGTAATGTAAGCAAACATTTACAGGTTCCAGGGATTAGACACGGACATCTCTAGGGACTCATTAGTCTTGCTACCACATCAATGTGTATTTTAAAAATTATAAAAGAAGATATAAACCATGAACATTTTTACAGGCAATTGGCAAATGGAGGGTTTTTATTTTTGTTGTTGTTGTTTTTACCTAAAATAAAGTTTTCTTGAGAAGTTAAAAACTTGTCAGTAAAGCAAATTGTAATTCAATGGATTTGAAAAATAATTTAAAAGTCTTATGACAAATTGCTTAGTAAGTCTTAATTTCTAACTAATGTCTTATGAATCCAGATTTCCATATAGCATATTTTCTTAGCGCTGTGCTAAACCTAGGGTACAGATAAAACAATTTAACATTTTGCAAATATTATATGAGGAATACAGTCTAATCTATAACACACAAGGGTACACAGTCAGATGAGGGAAATACTTTCTATAGCTCAGTAGAATAGACCTGGCAACCATTAATCATATATTTCAAAAGAGCTGGTAAAGATTATTTGAAATGTTCCCAACACACACATATACACACACACATACACATTCATACAATGGTGATTAATATTTAGGCTAGTGCATATGCCAATTACACTGATCTATTCATTGTTTATTATGCAATATACATGTATTGAAAGTTTACATTGTAATCCACAAAAAGATACATTATGTATCTTTTAAAAGGTGTAAAGCCTTAGAACCATTTTCTGATAATGTACACAGAGTTATAACCTCCACACATTTGCTTCTCAACCTGATGATTCTGACAGGACATGTATTATGGCACTCAGATAACGAGCATGACAGTGTACTGGCCAAGAGAATAGGCTCAAATCCTACTTCTGAAAACTTGGAGCTCTGTATGCTTTCACAGAGGCTAGAGGTCAACACTGAATGTCTTCCTTTATCATTTACCACCTCATTTTCTGAGACAGTCTTTCAGTAAAACTGAAGCTCACAGTTTCATTTAACTTGCTGATCTACAAGCCCCTTTGATCTACCTGTCTCAGCATCCCAAAGGTTGTGATTACAGATGAATGTAACATTATCCAGATTTTTGTTTATGTGGGTAATAGGAATCTAAACTCTGGCCCCATGTTTGCATAGCAAACACGTTACCCACTAAGCCATATCCCCAGTGAGGGAGCTCTATTTAGCCATCAGGCTTCTCTGTGCCTATTTTACTGCATCTGTAAACTAATAATAGCAATAATAATAGTGCCTATTTCATAGGGCTACTATGCAGATTCAATTCAGAATATAAAAATGAGATGCAAAATAAATTTGGTATGTTGCTTAAAATACATTAAGCCCCCAGTAAACATATTCTCTTATTACTTCACATGTGAAAAAAAAATGCCATGTTCTGATGTAATAAATACACAGGAAACATCCTACAACTTAGTTTCATTATCTTAGGAACTTGAAAATGAAAGGGAGAACAAGACATTGTTACCAAAGGGAAAGCAGCAGGCAAAATATTAAATTAAGATAGAATTTGAGTCTTCCTTAGGTAGACATCCATGGTTTCTGCTTTCAGACTATTTGAAAGCTAGAATGTCCTTCCATACTTAATGGAACTATGAGTCATCCTCAGTAAACCACATGATCTTATATCGAATATCTGAAAAAAACAGTTATATTAAGTATCATGGAAGAATTTGTTTCTCTCCTGAGAATATTCAAGAAGCTTGGTTGCTCTTCCTCTGGATTTTAATGGCTTTTCACTGCCTCCCATACAAAAGCCAAACTCATGCCCAACACACTGAAGGCTCTGAATGGTACTCATTCCCTTTCAGTGTTGTTGGTTTTGTCTTCCACACAACTTCACTATCTGGTCACACTACTCCGTTTTCTAACTAGGGTCTTACCACCCTAAGGCACTGTTTTACATAGGAGTTAATGTGTTATGTTTCTAACACAAGATTGAAGCTATGGGACACATGGAACTCTCATCTTAGATATCAATATATTTCCGCACGATCACTAAGATTTAATAAGCGTCAAATTCATTCATTAAATCCATTTTCACATAGGAATCTCTGATGCCTGTTTTTATAAACCTATTTTCTTCATTCAACTGACAACTTTCTTAAGTTTCCTTATTCAGACAATAAGAACCTCATTACATATCTTTAAAAAGTTGACATTTCTAAATTTGTTCTGAGGTTGGAGCTTTAAAAATATGCATCTGTTAAGAGTCTTTCATTAAAAGGTTTTTGGTTGGGGAAAAATGAGAACAGACATATGTATAAAAAAGCCATAATGAAACCTATTATTCTACATGTTAACTTGAATGAAAGATTTTTATGAGGGTTCCTTAGAAAATGAACATTTCCCCAGATTTATTATGTATGCCAATATACTTCAAATGATAAATTAATATAACTACTACCCACCTTCATGGTTACTGTGATGGTGCTATTTACATTTGCTTTATGTAACCAACCTTGTTTTATCACACCACCCTTCTGAGAACATAAAGAAGATGAATCCTGAAATAGAATAAAAGCCATCAGTAAAATAGCAGTCAACAAGCAATATATGTAGTCAACATTTAACAGACACAGAACTAGTCCTGTTCCTATTTCCTAATTAAATATAACGTCATTAATCTCCATAAATATTTAAAATACTTACCATAGAATGGTAAGCCCAGTGATAAAAACACAGTAAGTCACTCAGTAGTTACTAAAGTGTAATCTATTTTTAAATTAAAAACCATTCATTGGTTAGAAAGCTGACCACAAATACTCATAACCACTTTTTCTTGCATCTTTCATCGTTCCTTAAGGAATTCACTTTCAGCAAATGTGACCCTGAAAGAAAAGCATACTGCTAGCCCAGGCTTTACCTCATCTTTCTCGCAGTCTTCATCAATCTCAAACACATGATTAGGAATCTTTTCTGGTCTCAGAGACTGGCTGAAAATGCAAGAATATTCTTTCAGACATTGAACACAACCTCCAAACATCATCAACAAACAAGAGCTGGAGAACTCAACTTCATTTTTTGGAGAACAAGAAAATGCAGAACAAGAGATGGAAAAGTACTATCTTCCTTTCAAATGCAAACCTTACTCCTGAGTAAACATGCAGAGCTTCTGTTTGCTTGTTTGATTTTTGCTAAGCAAAAATTCCTGACTAAGCTACCTTTTCAGCCCTGAATTATTTGTATATAAGGACTTCCACATATGCAGTCAACTGCAAAGTTAAAACAGACCAGTAGGTATCAACAAGAGCAGAAGTTGCTAAGGAACATAGGCCAGGGCTGTTAGAAGTGGCAGAACTTTATCTTTTCATGGGTCAGAAAGCAACACAATGTCATTTTTGGCTCTCCCATTTGTTTGCTTTAAGAACCTAGACTGATAATGTTAGTAATTTCTTTCCTGGGAAAATGATTTTAAAAGCTATAGGTGGCTGCACAGATGTCTTGTTTCTACTTTGTTTTTTCCATATTTCCTAGATGAGACCAGCTCTCATGTAGTGGCGAAATGGTGGAGATGGGAAAGTTAAAACAGGTTGATTAGGTGAGTCAGACCCAGCCAGTTAGTAAATAGCAGATGGACAATTTGAACCATGACTATTGTATCAGTGTTCTCATGACATTCCTTCAACTTCACTGAGATTCTCCCCTCCAAGAACCCAAGGGGTATCAGCAGTTGCCAAATTGATTTAAATACCTTCTAACTTCTTTACTGAAACCACTAGAAAAAGGTTCCCTATATTTTCCAGAATGAACAAAAGATTATTCTGTAGTCAATATGGATCCACAAAAGTAAGTAAGCTCACACATACTGGGAAGGGTGTCAATAAACCAAAGTGAAAACATACTCAACTAGTCAAAATATTTCAGAAGCCAAATACCCTGTTGTTTTAAGTTTGACTTATTATAAATTATAACAAGGGTTTCAGAAAATTTTTCCAAAAGCCAAATAATAACAATAATGATGATGATAACGATAATAATAATTCTATTTTCCTTGACATCTAAACTTACCATGGCAACATCCGAAAGTCCCCAGAGAAGTCTTCATACTTATAGTTCACCAAATGCCAATCTGTGCTGTAGGTCTTAATACACTATAACAAAATCGAAATCATAGGAAAAAATACAAAGAAATATTTTTATAGTCTGGTAGAGCTGAGCATAGCAGCACACACCTGTAACACTCAGCATCCAGAGGGCTAAGAAAGGAGGACCCATGAATTTAAAGCCAGCCTAGGCTGCATAGCAAGTCCCCATCACAGACTAACCAACCAAAATCTGGTAAAACACCCACAGACTTTCTAAAATAAGTTGAGTAATGTTGGTATGGGCATTGTCCCTTGGGGATCAAGTCTGAGTCCAGTGGTTCTCAAACTTTGGATCACAACCCTCCCTCTTTTTTTTGGTGGGGGGGGGGAAGAGTTGAATGATCCTCTCATAGTGGTAACTTAAGACCATCAGAAAACACAGATATTTACATTATGATTCACAGCAGCAGCAAAATTATAGTTATGAAGTAGCAATGAAATAATCTTACAGTTGGGGGTCACCACAACATGAGAAACTGTATTCAAAGGTCACAGCATTAAAAAGGTGGAGAACTACTGATCTAGAGAACTGACAACAACAAAACCCTAATTAGTATGTCATTCTGAAAACTCTGAGTTCAAGTCCATGAAGAAGTACTCAAATCTAAAAGAAAAATGCCAACAACAAATCCTATGCACTCCTTATAAATACTTAAGTTTTATTCTCACATCATACAGAATTCTTACATAAGTTAATTAAGTTTAGTAGTTTTATTTCCCATTATAATAAAGTAAAAAGTGCCTTCACTAGTTTATAAACTAAATTTGAACTTCACAGTTTAAATGTTTGTTTGTTTGTTTGTTTGTTTGTTTGTTTTAATGCCAAATACATATGCTAGGTGGCTGGAGAGATGGTATAGCAGTTAAGAGCATGTACTGCTCTTGCAGAGGACCCAGGTTTTGGTCCCAGAACCAATATCAAGTGGTTTACAACTGTCTGTAACTAGTTTCAGGGGATCCATTGGCTTTTTCTGGACTATTTGGACACCTGCTCACACATGGTTCACCTAAACTCATTCAGGCAAAAACACAGAGAAATAATAAAAAGAAAAGAAAAATGAAACAAATATCCTTTGGCTGGACACTGAGCCCCTTACCTCTTTGACAAATAAGCTTTGGGCCTTCTTTTCAGCATCTTCTGGTACAGTAGACTGCACTGTTCTGCACTGACGCCCAATCACGGAGATCTAGGAAAAAAAACATGTTCTTTCTCTAGGAACTGGCTTGGAAAATAAAGTGGTTATTCTTTTAAAAAACACTGTGTACTCACAGATATGTCTTCCATGGGGAACATAAGCAGATCTCTGAGGGGATCACTGTAAATCTGCGTTTTTCGTTGGGTGATAACATTCTCATAGTCCAGGGGTTCAATGACCTTGGCCTTTTCCTTTGTAAGAGACAAGGAAAAAATGTTTCTGTCAGACTCTCAGAAAACAGAAATTCCTTTCTGTGTAGCAAAGGTACACTATCTCACACAAAAAGGTGATTGTTGCCTGGTGGTGGTGACACAGTCCTTTAATCCCAGCACTTGGGAGGCAGAGGCAGTCAGATTTCTGTGAGTTTGAGCCAGCCTGGTCTACATAGTAAGTTTCAGGACAACCAGGGCTACACAGAGAAACCCTGTCTCGAAAAATAAACAAAAGGGGGGGTATTGATACTAATAGTAAATAAAGTTACTTTAATATGAGAAACCTTCTCCAAAAGTACACACACACACACGGCACACACATGTGAACACTAAGCACATGCATGATCACACTCCTCCTTGCTGTGGATAAAAATTTTAAAGAAATAGTATCACTTTCTATATATCTATATGTCTTACAAAAAAAAAAACTCTGAAAGTAAATAAAAATGGCATATTTAAAAGCCTGTGAGTCATTTAGTGAATGTACATATTTGCTGTGTACCTAAATAGAAGAAAACATGGACACTCATGTTCCCTTTCTATGCCAGATACACAATCCAAAGAGTGTACTACATTCCAGGTTTTCTATGGCAAGCATGAGTCCTGGAGATGCTTAATCCATCTGAAAGGACATGAAAGGGTGAGCTTCCAGGAGGCAAACTCTGTGGACTCTAGTTGGAGTGCTAAGTGAGCTGGCCATTGATACTAGGGCCCCAGCCTGAGGCTCATGTTACAAGGAACAGGGTTAATAAAAATGAGAACTCATAACATGACATAGTATGATAGTAGTAGTAATACTAATGATGAAGAAGATGATGATAATGAAAATAATAGCAGCACCAAATGAATTCTTTTAAAGGATTGTATTTAGTACTCATTCATGCATATGATGTGCTTTGATGAAGTCCATACCCATTCTCTCCTTTCCAATTCTTCTCCTACCTCCCCTCTTCTCTCTTTCAACTTCTTGTTTAAAATTCCACTGAATCCATTTAGTGTTGCCTAAATTTGCATGGGTGTGAGACCCTTTTCTAGAGCATGGGGTGGCTTCTTAGGGCCTATGTCCCTGAAGGAAACCAACTCTCCCTTGCTCCGCGACCATCAATTGCCAATAGCTCCTGAGCTCTTTCTATACAGCAGGTACTTGCTAAGTGTTTTCTATGTATTTTCCAATGTAATTCTTCTAACAAACTACGAAATAGGTATAGTCAATTCCCCTATATTACAGTTGAGGAAGTCTTGGGCTTAACTCAGGTTGAATAATCTAACTCAGGTAAAATAATCTGCTTATCTTCAGAGTCAAAAATCAACCATAGGTCTCATTCTTTCTCTCTCATGCAGTCGTTTCCCCACTCAGAAATACACAAAGATATTAACATACAATGTCTTGAACTCAAATTCCTCCACTACCTACCTGCCTATCATTCTTTCACTGAACATACCATGATCTATTTTTAATTCTCTGACTATTCCAAGGCAGGAAGCCTCCCACAGTACAAAACCTAGGCCTGTGATTCAAGCTGCATCTCGATGAGAAGAAAAGAAGAAAGGACTAGCGCCCCACCTTTCCATTCCAGCAAGATTCAGTTGGGAACTGCTAGTATCAGAGCCAAAGAAAAGCTTTGATTTGTTCACTGTGCATGACAGGCATCCAAGCATTAACAACAGAATGAACTTTAAGATATTCAGACTCAGTTAAAGCCATGTCTTGATACACTGTTTTAAACAATTACATGTTAATTGTTTGAACAATATATGTCAATAATTTCTAATAAGGATGTTTTACTGAAATGAAATTACTTAAATTGTATTGATAGAAAATGAATAAAGATTTAAGACCTATTAAATGGTGGCTAAAGAGTTGGCTGGGTGGGTAAGAATACTTGTTCTTAAAAATACTCAGCACCCACATAGAGGTTCACCAGTTCCTTTGGGCACCAGGCATGCATGCAGTGCAAAATACTCATAAAGAAAAAATAAAATAAATCTAAAAGAATTTTTAAAGATGTATTAAATCTTCACCACAAAGAAATGACATATTTGAAGACATAAATATGTTTAAAATGATTTAAAAATATACATATTTTAATATTTCATGGCACCCATTATTATGTACAATTTCCATGGGTTTTTTTTTTTTGTGTGTGTGTGTGTGTGTTTGTTAAATGTTTAAAAATGAGCTGGGTGTGCCTTTAATCCCAGCACTCAGAAGGGAAAAGTAGGCAGGACTCTAAATTCAAGGCCAGCCTGGTCTACATAGTGAGTTCCAGGTTATCCAGGGCTATATACTGAGACCATGTCTTAAAAAAAAAATGTTGAAAAAAAGGGGGGTTGGGATATATCTCAATAGTAGAGCACTTATCTAGTATGCAAAAATCTGTGGGTTCAATCCTCAATACCACTCAGAAATACACAAAGATATTAACATGGGTTCCATAATAATGGGAAGAGGGACTGCCTCTGACATAATCTGATTGGCCTGCTCTTTGATCACCTCCCCCTGGGGGGGGGAGCAGCCTTACCAGGCCATAGTAGAGGACAATGCAGCCACTTTTGATGTGAACTGATGGACTAAGATCAGAAAGGAGAGGAGAACCTCCCCTATTAGTGGACTTGGGGAGTGGCATGCAAGCAGAGGGAGGAGGGAGGGTGGGATTGGGAGGGGAGGAGGGAGGGGCTTATGGGGGATGCAGAATGAATAAAGTGTAATTAATAAAAAATAAAAAAACTGTAAAGCCCACACTTTTAAAATTATCACATAAAAATGTTTAAAAAAAAGAAAAATAAAGAAAAGAAAATAGAACTAGTCATCAGATTCAATGTGTAACTTGTTGGATTAGCATCCATTAGCATCTCTGTATAATAATTTCACACATAACTGTTTCAAGTACCTTAGCGAAAGGACAAAAAGAAACCCTTCTTTGGCTTTCTCAAGTCGCAGTAATATAAAAAAGCCTACACCAAAAATGAATGTGTTTACATGTAAACTATATGCCTTCTAAAAATAAAATCAATAATATCCCCACATTTTAAAAATCATATAAACATACTACAGTTATAAAAAGAGGGTTTTACTTTCATTTCAAACTGACTCTGAGTCTTCATTTCTATTTCTTCTAGCACAAGTAGCAGTATATTAGAAAAATTAGAGTAACTGAGTACCACAATGCTTACCCTTAATGCGGTGGTTCTCAATTTGTGGGTCACAACCTTTTTGTGGGTCATAAAACAGATACCCTGTATATCAGCTATGTACATTACAATTCATGATAACAGCAAAATTACAGTTATAAAATGGCAACAAAAAATAAATTTATGGTTGGGGGTCACCACAGCATGAGAAACTATATTAAAGGGTAGCAGCATTAGGAAGGTTGAGAATCACTATTCTAAGAGAAGACCTAGACCTGTGAACGAGGATTCACCTCTATGAAAAAAAAAAAAAAGAAAGAAAGAAAAAGAAAAAATGAAAGGGAACAGAAACCCTACATTTCCCTTCTGATGGGATTCAGTCATCAGACAAGGAAAAGGTTGGATTTACGGAATTATCATGATTTAATATTGGTTCTTCCCAGCAATCTAGACTATAACCTTTATGAGTTTGCTTTTTTCTTTTATTTTTTTTAATCATATCATTAGACTCCTATGGTTATCAAACAAAAAGCTCTTCTACACTTAGGTTTTTCATGGGGGTGGGGTAGGTTTAATCAAAACACATTATAGGCATGTATGAATGTTCAATAAATAATTTAAATTAAGTATTTAAAAGATGAAATCTGAGCATGCCCTTAATCCCAGGGCTAGAGAGGCGGAGGCAGGCGGATCTCTATGAATTTGAGTCCAGCCTGATCCAATGAGTTCCAGACATGCCTGGCCTAAATAGAGAGACACTCTCTCAAGAAAAAAAAAAAAAGAAAAGAAAAGAAGGAAAGAAGGAAGGAAGGAAGGAAGGAAGGAAGGAAGGAAGGAAGGAAGGAAGGAAGGAAGGAAGGAAGGAAGGGGAGGGAGGGAGAAAGGGAAGGAAGGAAGGAGGAATGGAAGAAAGGAAAAAATAGAATTTTCATTTATGTTTGTGATTTATCTTTTTAGTTTGTATAATGATTAACCTACAAAGATTGCTTTTCTAATAACACAGCCCTGCATTATAATAAGACTTTACCAATCATTCAAGTAACATCAAGGCCCTACTGCAAATGTTAAACAAAAGGCAAAGGCATTTATACAACCAAGAGTGAAGTGAGCAAATGTTTCAGTCTTGCCCTCCTAAGGCATGACAAGAAAACCATCAACCTAAATCTGGATCCTACTCAGTTTTCACCAGGGAAAAACAAAGTGGTCTGTCTTTCAAAGTTCTCACTCCCTGATTCCTAAGCTCCCTTGAAATAGCTTGCTAATAGTAGTCTTAGTATTTTTTTTAAATTCCCATCATTTAAAGATCACTGTGGAACATTAAGAAAACACTTGCATCTGCATCCCAGTGATCTTAAAGAAGGTCCATCATGTCCATGCATAAAGTACTATCATTTTAACTTTATACATGATGGAAGTCGCTCAGAGGCTCTTCTGTTCATGTCAGGAGAATCACCATTACCACCACTCAAGCTCAGATTCTTTCTCTTTTTGCCATGTTGGAAATGGAACCTTGTTCATGGCAGGCAGGTGCTCTAGGACTAAGCTGCACCACAGCCCCAAAACACATCTTCTTACTCCTGATCCTTTTCCTTTTCTTGTCAGTGTTTCACAAACTGGACGGATCTGTTTACAATCCTTAAAACAAATATGTCCACTGAGACTGGAGATGAAGCGCAGTGAAAAGGGCTTGCCTAGATTATTATGAGATCCTGGGCTCAATCCCCATTCTAAACATCTCCATTGAGATGTATTTACTCATGGAAAAGTTTTCTGAGACTCCTGTAACGAATAAAACATCACCATTTACCTAATTCTAGTCAAAAATTTTAGTGTTCAATGGTTTGAGATGTAGTACATTGTTTTGTGATCATTTAAGCTGCCTAAGAGGAACTCTCAATGGCCTTCAGTGTATAAATCCTAAAACTAGGCAATGTCCCATTCCACAAACTGAGAACATCTTATCATTTTTAGTACAGGGAAAACAGGAAAGACATCAGTATAGATTCAGCTGCAGTATGCCTCTTGGCAAAAAGACTAGAAAGAATGGACTCCAACTTGGGGTCTATCCACAACATTACAACTTGAACATTCTTATTTGTGGCAGTTCTTGCACATCCAATGTGCTGATCTCTCATCATTTTAGCTATATATGTGTAAAATACCATGTCTGTAATCCTAAAATATGTAAATACGTGCATGCATGCATTATAGCAGACAGTGCAACCACTGATGTTGACAGTTGCAATCACTGGAGGTCTCTGAAAGCATACATGGCTAGTAAGTCTGTATATATTACCATTAGAAACATAAGTACAAATTCATTCATTTAAGACACAATAAAAGGGCCTGAGAGGTGGCTCGGTAAGGGAAGCACTTGCCACACAAGTGTGACCACCTCAGTTATATCTGGGAACTCATTCAAGGTGGAAGAACTAAAACCTACTCTACAGAGCTGTTCTCTGACTTACACACACACACACTCAGAGAGAGAGAGAGACAGAGACAGAGACAGAGAGACAGAGAGAGAGAGACAGAGAGACACCCGTCGTGTATACAATAACAACAATAAACAATAATGAAATTCAAAGCACAAGTAACCTCATGTTTCTCTGGAAACAAAACAAAATCAGCCAGACTTACTTCTGCTAAGGTACTACACTAAAGGTCATGATTTTACCAGTACATCTTCTATTTTAGAAACCAGTTCTTGTAAAGAATTCAGAGAATGTTTCTTCTGCAAGCCTAAAGTGAGCACTGGCTGCATAGAATCCTTCTTTATCACGCTGGGAGGAAAGCAGAAAGATTAGCAATGAGGGAGGCATGGGGCCAATTCCAAACCTTCCACCACCAACAACCCATTCTCCACACCACGCTTCAGTTCAAGAAAGAACATGGCAACAACTGTCTTAAGACAATTACTTTATCCAAGATGTCATTTTTGTGGTTTTTTAAACCAGTGGCTTCTGGATTATTGGTCTTGTTCTTTTGTTTCTGTTTTAGAGAGAAAGGGTCTTCCTCTGTAGTCCAGACTGGCCTGGAACCTACTAGGTATCCCAGGCCAGGCCCAAACTCATGACAACCTTCCCAAGTGCTAGGACCACAAACATAAAGTACTATGCATCACTGAACTTCTCTCATGGGAGATAACAGTATGAAGAATGAAGTACCATACTCAAAAAGAGATGAGTTTCTCCGTCCCATTGTTCCTCTACCCCCTTCACTTAGAACTTTCTGCACTCCCCTTTGCCATTCTGCTCTCTCTTCCTCTTAGCCACTCAAGAGAAGTTTTGAGTGTTGTCTCCAGAGAATATCTTAAAATAACCATCTGCGCTCAAAATGGCCACTGGGGCATGCAATTTCTGACAGGAGGGAAAACCAAACAAGGTTCAGTGTGTGACACATTTATTTTGTCCCTACTAAGGGCCAGACCCCTGCTAGCCCTTGGTGATAGGGACAAAAAAAGAACTGGACGTTGCCCTTGAGAAGCTCCTAACTTACTTACTGCAGAAGGAGATAAACCCAAGACATCTGACTTGATCCTAGAAGACGTCTTTTTTTAAAAGCCACACTTGGCTCCTGCAGTTCTGCCATACCTTCCAATGGCTAGTGCCATCTACCAAAGTACTGGCACAAACCACTTTATACACAAAAATATGGGAATCCATCTATTACCATTTATTTCAGTCAAAAGGCTTTCATTGTGTGAGAATATGCAGTCTAGGATCACTCCTGCATGTCTACCTATGTTCATAAACTGTAGACAAAAGCCAGGTATGGTGGCACTTAGGAGGTTGAGGCAAGAACATTACAAGTTTGAGGCCAAGCTGATTACACAGGAAATTCTTAGCAACACACACACACACACACACACACACACACACACACACACACGCTAAAAAAAATCCACCTCCCCAATGAGATTCTACCAATTTATAACTCTTATGTATGTGTGTTCATGTGTATATGCCTGTTTGCATATGGACACACGTGTGTGGCAGTATAGGTGCACATGCATGTCGAGGCACCAAGTTGATATCAGGCATCTTTCTTGATTATTCTCCACTGTATTTATCAAGCCATTTCAGCTCATCTGGATCACCAGCTCCTCAGGGAGCCCAGGTCTTAACCTCAGAGGGCTGAGATTTAAAGACAGGTCACCACGCCTGCCAGCTTTTATGTGGGTGCTGGGGATTCCAACCCAAGTCCTCATGGTTGTGTGGCAAGTGCTTTACCTATTGAGCCATCTCCCCAGACCTCTCACTATTTTTGAGAGAACCTAACCTGCCTTTTCTCTAACCCATGGTATTTTTACCATTGATTGTGGTATGCACTTGTACACAGCTTTGCTTTGGCACCCAACTACATCGTGGTTTAGTTTTCTCAGCAGATTCTTAAGCACCTGGCAGGGAGGGAAAGGATGCCTTGTACTTTGCTTCATAGACTCAGCACCATTTTGCACACAGCTGAGCACTATACACCTTTTATTTTAACTCCCTCAAAAATCCTGAGTGGTTTTCTTCTTTTCTTTAATGTTTGTTTTAAAGATGATACAAGTGAGGTTTAGGCAGATTGAATGCCTCATATTTGTGCAGTGAATCATTGCTCATAACTGTAATTTGCACCATAAGATTGTGTGTTCTATACTCAAAAGATAATTAGTATTTCTTTATTCTTGATCCTATTATGGTTTGTTTCCCTAGGTGGACTTTACATTTCATGATTTTCTAAAACATGGAAACATAGTTGACTGGCTGGCTTTGTGTGTCATCTTGATACAAATTAGAGACGTCAGAGAGGAAGAAGCCTCAATTGAGGAAATGCCTTCATGAGATCCAGCTGTAAAGCAATTTCTCAATTAGTGATCAGTGGGGGAGAGCCCAGCCCATGGTGGGTGGTGCCATCCCTCGGCTGGTGGTCCTGGGATTTATGAGAAAGCAAGCTGAACAAATCCACGGAAAGGAAGCCAGTAAGCAGCACCCTTTCGTGGCCTCTGCATCAGCTCCCGCCTCCAGGTTCCTGCTCTGCTTGAGTTCCTGTTCTTACTTCCACCAATGATAGACTATGATCTGGAAGTGAAAGCAAAATAAACCTGCCCAGCTTGCTTTTTGGTTATGGTGTTTCATCACAGCAATACAGAAACCCTGACTAAGACATATGTTCTCTTTTTGTTCTGTTTTGTTTTGAGACAGGGTTTCGCTGTGTGTAGCTCTGGCTATCCTGAAACTTGCTCCATAGAACAGACTGGCCTCAAACTCACAGAGATGCACCTGCCTCTGCCTCCTGAGTGCTGGGGTTAAAGATGTGTGCCACAGTGAGACCTTCCCTTCTTATTCTTTTGATGCTGAGGATGGCTGATTGGTAGAGCTTACATTGTAATTGAATAAGGAGTTTTACATCTCTAGGCTGTTGCTTCCAATTTAGCATGTCTTCAATGAGTAGGGATTAACACCTTGCATCTTTTACTTTGAGAAAAGGAGCTGGCAGATTCAAGTGGGGGAAGAATCAAAGTACAAAAAAAAAAAAAGTAAGATATTGTCAAGGGACCCATATCTAATTCATCTCAATATTCTCCACAGAACCTAGCAGAGAGTCATGAGAATTCCAAAGCCAGAAGCTTTTGTGATTCCTGGGGCTAGCCAGCTGCATTACACAAAGAGCCCAGTCTTCCGGTACAAAGTTTCCAGGCCAAAAGGGCCACCCAGGCGGTCAGAAGAGCACAGTCTTCAGAAACTATTTTCAGTTTCCAGCTTTAATTAAGGCATGACTTACAACTCTAAGAATCAACAAAATGGGATTTCAAAGGTACTTAAAACTGAATATACAGACAAGCAGGAAAAATTATCCTACCTGCCCCTCCCTATATTTTACCAATTTTAGAACGTTAGCGCAGGAAATTTTTAATATGAAATTACTTCCCCTTTCCAAGTTGACTTGCTATTTATTTTATTCTAAAGAAAAGACTGTATACATGCTCTAGAAGAGGCTCATGCTTGCTTAACAAATGTTTTCTTTACTGCCAACTCAGATATTATGCAAATAGTCCATATTCTCTCCAAAGGAGTAAGCAGAATTCTGATGAACTCTTTGTCTCAAACTTCACTGTACCCAATAATTATAACTTGACACAATCCACTGGCTCTCAGGCAAGAGCTGATTTGGATTCAGTTCCTCCTGGCTTGGTATTCACTTTGTAATAATAAGTTTTAAATGACTCAAAAGTAAAACAAGGAGAGGGGCAAATGAACAGTGGGGCTTGAATAGAGAGGATGACCATTAGCAGAATACTAATTTCATTCTTAGCACACTATTATTGATAGAAAAAAAATGCACCTTGGTAATATATACCAACTTTCCAGAAAAAAAGAATTGAACAAGTTCTCAAGACATACACAATTATGACAAATAATTTATTCTATGCTTATCAACTAATTTCAACCTGCCATTATGTTTGTGATTGCCATAGTATGCAAAACTCTAAGAAACTTCACACTAGTAACAGTGACCCACGTCTAACAGTGCTAACTACTTGGGAAACTGAGAAAGAACTATGTAATCCCAGAAGTTCAAAGTTAGTTTTGACCTTTAAAAAAATGTTCTAACTAGTCAGGCAGTGATGGTGAATACCTTTAATTCCAGCCGAAGCAGGCAAAATCTCTGAGTGTGTAGACAGTCTGAGCTAGTTCCAGGACAGCCAGGGCTACACAGAGAAACCATGTCTCAAAAAAAAAAAAAAACAAAAAAAACCAAAAAAGTTCTCACTGATTTTTTTCCTTACTTTTATACAAAGCCATGACATACTTTGCATTCTTCAGCAGAAAAAAATTCAAATGTACAAATGTTCCATAGATTTACAGTCAGTGAAAAACTAAACACCTGAAGTCCTTTTAGCATCATCGGAACACAAAACTGTTTACACTTTAGAATGTGCAGCCACACATCATTTTTCACATTAGATTGCACCACAGGTCTGTCCATCTCACTGATTTGTTTCTGATAATGGACTAAAGAAAACTGGAAGGCCCCAGTTTGAAAACAAACCATAAAAAGGACATAAAGGCATCTTGCAACAAATCCTTTAGTCTCTCCTATAATTGGTCATCTTGAGTCTACTCATTAACTAAAATGACTCCACCTTTTTTTTTTCCTTTTGTGAACCGCTCCCAATACTAGAAGTCTATATCACTACCACAAGATACCATACTGTAATAACTATCTAAAGAAATAAACACAAAGTACCTTTGGCTGTTCTTAAGTTTACATCTGTAAAAAGTTGAGAGCTTTCCTTTTTCTTTGTACAATATTACAGGACACAGTGACCCAATCCACGTTAATCATATTTATCAATAGGTACACCTGCCTCAGTGTCGCCCTGCATTTTGCTACCCTGTTGACCTGCACACACCTGGGCAGAATTAGTCACACCCATGTCGTTTTAGTCTAACTTAAATATGCTCCCACTAATATGTTTGATTTGTTTTATCTTATAGTCCATCATGGAGAAGTCAAGGCAGAAATTAAACAGAGGCCATGAAGGAAAGCCGCTTACTGGCTTGCTTCCCATGGCTCACTCAGCTTGTTTTCTCAGACACCCCAGTACCACTTGCCCAGAGGTGGCACCACCCACAGCGGGCCAGGTCCTTCCATATCAATTATTAATCAAGAAAATTGCTCCACAAGATTTCTTACAAGCCAATCTGATAGGAGTATTTCTCAATTAAGGTTCCCTCTTCTCAGATGATTCTTGCTTGTATTGAGATAGCAAAAACCAAACCAACAAAAAAAGAAAGAGGACCTGAAGTATTATGGGTCAAGACCTATGAACCTTGAAGATTGAACACCTAAAGCATACTGAGAGATGATGAAACCTAATTACTTTTTATGCTGAATTTAACAAAAACTAGGAAGAAAGCTACGACATAAAAAAATAACCCCACCCAGTTTGCTTCCTTGTACATACAAAAAGGTAAAAACCTCCAGTCTCTCCTAAGAGACACAAAAAACTCATTAGCATAGTTAGATTTTAATGTGTGAGGAGATCCTACAGCTCAGGCAAGTTTTGCTTGCCAATCTGCTACAAAAGTGAGGCTTTCTGGTCAGCCATTTCCAGAGAATTCTTCCAGGGCACTTACAAAACAAAATGTGAAATACTTAACTTAGTCACACAAGTTCACTGAACATCAGCCATAGGCCAGACAGTGAGCTA
This sequence comes from Meriones unguiculatus, assembly GCF_030254825.1. Classification (NCBI taxonomy): domain Eukaryota; kingdom Metazoa; phylum Chordata; class Mammalia; order Rodentia; family Muridae; genus Meriones; species Meriones unguiculatus. The sequence continues at coordinate 75,398,390 of NC_083369.1, read as the reverse complement.
CGTATGAACCCTTGAAAGATGGACAAGATGCAGACGGAGCCCTTAGTGACCTCATGAAGTACAGGGGCACACAACCACACTTTCCCACAAAGAGCTAGGATGAGACATGCCAAGGGTTGGAATGGTACCATATTAACTTTTTTTCTGGATGGAAGTAAGTTTATTTCAAATTAACTTGAAGTAAATTTATTTCAAATAGGGCACCAATGACAGAACAGAAAACCAATTCCACCCAAGTCAAGTTTGGTGAATCAATGAATTCAGTTGGAGTTACTTACAGGAAGGAGTGTGGGGTAACTTATTGGTGAAAAGTCCTATCCCTGGCAATTGTTAGTTATATACCCTGCAAGAGGAAAGCAGGGCCTTTGGAACCTCTCTTATATAGACACAGTAGCGTTCCCTCTGCTCAGTGAGGGAATGTTAGCTCCTGACAGTCTCATAACACTAATTCCAGCTGCTCAGATTTTAATACAGCAAGGGCCATATCATGGCCAGAGGGTGGGGTTCTACAACAGATATGATATACAGAGAGTGCTGTGTACCCCAGTAAAGGAGAAAAAATAACTCTGGACTGTTTTCATAGGGAGCCAGCAAAGGTCTGTTTGCTTGTTTGTTTTTATTTTGTTAAGCAAGGGAATAACATGAACAGATGTTTTGATCATATTTATGCACTGAAATCCAGAAGGTCCATCATAATGGAAATTAATCCATAAAATGACAGCATAGCATGAAAATGTGCCCTACTATCTCTATTTTCCAGAACCAATACACTGAATTATGGAAAACTGCTCATTAGAGTTGCATAGAAAACTCTTAAGGGAAAGCAAGTAGGAACTTGTGAAATGGTTTCAGTTTGGAGATTTGAGTTAAAACTGAGAGGGAGATTATGTTTCAAGCAAAAGTCCCTTCATACTGGTTGCAGTGTTTTTCTTCGATAGGCTTCTTCCTAATTAATCAATCTTTTTCTGTTTTCCCTCCTGCTCTCTCTCTCCCTGTTGAGTTCACATTTAGTCTGCATGCGGAATATGCACAAGAACATTTGCTGATTTCCCCCAGCTAAAAGCACTCCAAAGTACAGTCATATATGCTCAGAGAGCAAGAAAGGCTTTTGCTACAACAGACAAGTCCCCATGCACTTCCCTAAGCACTCCCACTTTGCAGTGCCCACCACACCTCCTGCAAACTACCATGAGGACTGGGGACCTCGTCAGGTCTCTGCCCATGGCACTGACTGAATGGCTATCCCAATGAGAAAACACTAACTGTCCTTAAGGATACTCTGAATCTCCTCCCTCATACATTCTTCCACTAGATGGACATAATTGTCATGCTCTCTGAGTCAGTGCATCAGAGTCCTGCTTTCATTATCAGCTTAACTACATCCACTGCTGCCTCCACTCCAAGCCCCAAATCAGCCTCCTTGCTGTTTTCTCTGCTATTCCCTATTTTAGGGGGAAAATCAGAACTGGGTGCTCATAGGCTTCCTCAACTGATTCAAGTTCTAAGCTTCACTGGGCTCTCAGCCCTACCCAGAAGCCTCTGGCTTGATTCCTTTGAAGCCTACTGTACTCTAGGTACAGAAAAGAGTTAGGGGATACAGCTCAGTGACAGAGCACTTGCATAGAATAGGAATTTTGAGGTTTTATGACTGGAGAGAATTTCTTCAATCTTCTAGAATGGTCTGGAACTTCCAGCAATCTCAAAAAAATGTGTGACCCAAGAATGGTTAAGATCAACTGCCATGCTAGCTTTCCTATAAACAAGCTGCTTTTTGTGAGAATTTATTTTCTATAATTGTAAAAGTAATACATGTTCACTGGAGAATTTTTCATTTGTTTGTATTTTTCGTTTTCTTGTGTTTGTTTGTTTATTTTGAGACAGAGTTTCATTGTGTAGCCTTGGCTGTTCTGGAACTTGCTCTGTTGAGCAGGCTGGCCTCAAACTCACAGAGACCTGCCTGCCTCTGCCTCCTGAGTGCAGGTATTAAAGTTGTGTGCCACCACTGAAAAAATTTTAATCCAAAACTACAACTAAGATAATAAAAGTCAGTCAGAAACTCACTAACTCGGAGGGAGGACTGCTGACAGTTTTTTGTTACCCCATCACATTTCTAGTTGGATTTCAAGCTGGATTCCAATGTGTATGTGAAGTTGGTTTCAGGCAGCCACAATGTTTCAAATGATGTCAGAGGAACTTTAGCATAAAAGAAATTTGTGATGAGTTTTCAAAAAACTCTTAATTTCAAAGGCACATCTATGAACATGCTTGCTTTATGAACGTCATACTCCTAGGCAAGTAGAGGATATAAATTTTAAAGTTCTAGGCACTTGGCTGGACATAGTGGTGTTCCCTGTGAGGTAAGCAGCTGGGAAGTGGAACCAGAAACATCACCAGCTCAAAGGGTGTCAGGGCTATGTAAGGAGCCCTGTCTTAAACAAACTTTCTAGGGTTTTAATAGGCTGTGTGAATACCCAACCTAGTAAATAGAATCGTTTCACTTGAAATGTCTGGACTTGCATCAACTGGGAGAAAAAAACAAAGACAGATGGTAGCAATAATCCAATTACAGACTTGGATAGTAGCAATTAAACCATTACAAGTCTGTTTTTCTTAATTTTTAAACATTTTATTTATTTATTTATTTATAATTAAATTTTTATTTTTTATATTAATTACAGTTTATTCACTTTGTATCCCAGCTGTAGTCCCCTTCCTCCTCCCCTCCCAATCCCAATCTCTCCCTCCCAATCTCTCCCTCATCTCCTCCTATGCCCTCTCTAAGTACACCGATAGGGGAGGTCCTTCTCCCCTTCCAGCTGATCCTAGCTTATCCAGTCTCATCAGAACTGGCTGCATTGTCCTCCTCTGTGGCTTGGCAAGGATGCTCTCCCATCCAGGGTAGGCAGCCGAAGAGCTAGCCACTGAGTTCATGTCAGAAACATTTCCTGTTCCCCTTACGAGGGACCCACTTGGACACTGAGCTGCCATGGGCTACATCTGAGCAGGGGTTCTAGGTTATATCCATGAATGGTCCTTGGTTGGAGTATCAGTCTCAGAAAAGACCCCTGGGTGCAGATATTTTGGTTCTCTTGCTCTTCTTGTGGAGCTCCGGTCCTCTCCAGGTCTATCTCCCCCTTCTTTCATGAGATTTCCTGCACTCTGCCCAAAGTTTGGTTATGAGTCTCAGGACAGGAGCCTACCACGGAGGGCCTCTGAAAGACTCTACCTAGCACTGTATCAAAGCAGATACTGAGACACATTTATTTTATTATTTGCTTATTTTACTGTATGTGTGTGACAGAGAGACAGAGAGAGAGTTCATCCCTTGTGGAGGTCAGAAATTGGTTCTCTCCTTTGACCATCTATGCCCAGATAATTGAACTCAGATTGTTAGGCTTGGTGACAAGTGACTTTACCTGCTGAGATAGCTCATCCACGCAATGCTCCTATACTTCAGATACAAGTCCTTTGCATATGTGTGTGGCACATATGTGGAGGAGAGAGGATACCTTTGTACAAGTCAATTCTCTCTTTCCACCTTCTGTGTCCGAGGGATTCAATGCAGCTCACTGAGCTTGGTAGCCAGCAATTTATTCTGCCACACTATCTCAATGGTCCATAGACATCAATTTTTAAAGTGATAAAACTTTTCTTTTACTCCCAAAATTCACTCATGATAAAACATGCAATATATGAAATATCACTGTGCGTGAAGGCTCCCTTCATCTCTCTCATACTCTCTCACCTCTTCTTTCCATGAATGATAAATCAATGATAATATTGGAGTTTAACTGTATGGCCTCTTATATAGGTGGATATATATATCCACCTATATAAGAGGCCATATATATATATATATATATATATATATATATATATATATATATATTCGGGAACACCCATTTGGTGTAGTTATTTAATCAACACTGCCTATATATTTCACAATCAAGATAATTCCGGCAAAATAAAATTATTGATTTTCTTGGATCAAGTGAGAGATCGCTTGCCATTTATATCCATTCTATGGTGAGATTTCCTTTCTTTTCTTCTCCTCCCATCACCTCCCCTCCAGTTTGTAGTGCTGGAGATGAAACACAGGATCATGTGCTTTTTGGACTACTGTCCTATCAGTAAGCTACACCCACAAACCCAAAAATACTGTATTTCAATAGGAACAGCAAAGAAGGCTCTTTCCAAAATTCAGGCAGTGTCCATGGAAATGCTAAATACCTTTCTACAACATTCAGCCCCTTCTCTTGCTAAACTGTTAAAGTTTCTCTTCCTTCCTTTGACACCAGACAGTTTCTCTGAAGGAGAATACAGAACTCAGCGAGGAAGAGTTGTGAAGTGCTCAGGAATCCAGTGTCACCCACTGTAGGAGTCACAGGCCGCTGCTTTCTGGTGAACCCCAAGACCTGATAGTGACCACTTTCAACAAACAGGCAGTCAGTTTCCTTCTAAGGACTAGAGAGAAACACATGAGGATGGGGCAGAGCCACTCAGAGCTGAGGAGTAGTAAGAGCCTCATCATCTCTCTGGAACCAAGAGCCTCTCTTGGTATATGAGGTTTTAAATCTACCCCTGCAATGTGTGCCACAGCTGCAGTGCCCTGCGTGTAGTCTGACAATAGGCAAAGACTTCCCAAACCTGTTATATACTACTGTTCATGCTATTCTAGCTGGCAGCCAGCATTGCTGACCCCAGGTTCTCCATTCTTCCATGCAGCTGCTCCCATGGTGTGGCCTACACCCAAAAAACCACTGCTGCTGGAGACATACTTAGCGACAGAATGTCTTCTGTGGAGCTGTGTCTGGCCCAGTTTTGAGGCTTTTTCTATTTCTCTTATTACAGTGGATGAAGACTGTTAAGGTTCACTCAGTAGATGCTGGTGTGCCACTTATACAGGAAGTGGTAGAAAATGACTGTTAACTGACAAAGGCAAGGTGGTTAAAAATAAATGTGGTGAAATTAAAACATCAGCTTTACTTACTCAGAGGGGTGGGCATGGATATGATTGTTTTGTCTTTTCAGTTTCTGAGACTTTTAACACTAAGCATTCTGGGTTCAGTCAAAAAACACACAAGGACTGAATTTGAGGAAAGATTATTATTGTGGGGAAAACCTATATATTATTTATCTGCCACTTTGACTCTTTTAAGGGTACATTTCACTGGCAGTAAGTTCACTTCCATGTACATTGCACACTCCCATGTACACTGTTCTCCCATGTACGACGTACACTTCCACATACATTGTACACTGCCATGAACAATGATGCACATCTCTAGCCCCAGCACTCAGGGAGTGAGAGGTTGAAGCCACCCTAGGCTATATGGTGACACCCTATCTCAAAAAACAAATTACCAAAGTAGAGTGCGGTCATTGTTCTGCAGTCAGTACTCCTAGTTTACAAACTTTAAATTGTAACAAACAAAAACACTATACTCATTAAACAGCAACAGTCCACTCTCAGTTCCTCCTAGTGTCTGCCAAACTCTATTTTCATTTTTCTACATATTTGCCTATTTATTTTCATATAATTGAAATTGTACAAAATCGGTCTGTTTCTGTCTGGTTTTTTATCAGTTGCATGGTGCTTTCTCACCCATTCGGTCATGTATGTAAGAATTTCATTTTGTAAAACTGAGTAATGTTACACTGTACACACACACACACACACACACACACACGCACACACACACACACACACACACGTGTATGTATATATCACATTTGGGGTTTGTTTTATCTGCCCATGGGCATCTGGGATGTTTCCAACGTTTGGTGACTGTGAGCAAGGCAGCTATGAACCTTACTGTACAGATACCTTTTGCTGTCTCTGCTTCAGTTGTTTGGCGAGAAGTTCCTAGTTCTATCTAGAGGCAATCCCATGTTTAAATTTCTGCAGACCACTAACTTACTTTCCCCAGCAGTTACACCACTTTTAAGTTCTAACAGGTACTAGATAAGCTTCCAGTTTCTCCACATCTTAATACTTGTTATTTTCAGGATTTTCTTTGATGACATGGTATCTCATAATTTTGCTTTGTATTTCAACAATTCTTGAGCATCTTTTCATGTGCTTATTGGCCTTTGGCTTAATCTTCCTAAGAGAACTGTCTAACTCCTTTGTTTTTTTAAAAACAACATTTTTCCATCATTGTTGAGTTGGAAGAGTACTTCACATATTCTAAATATTCGACCTTTTTCAGACATTTTATTTTCAGACAAATATTTACAACCATTTTGTGGGTTGCCTTTTCACACTCTGGCTAATGCCCTCTAATGTGAAGACAAGTGCTGAGTTTTGTTTTGATATGAAACAGAGTTTTGCAAGATAAGCATGGTAGTGCACACCTATAATCCTAGCATTCATGCAGGCAGAGGCAGGTAAATCTCTGTGAATTTAAGGCCAGCCTGGTCTACAAAGTGAGTCCAAGGCATACCCTGTCTCAAAAAAACAAAACAAAACAAAAAAAAAAAAAAAAAAGAAGAAGAAAGAAAACAAACAAACAAAAAAAAAAAAAAAACAGTTTTGCTGTGTAGCCAAGGCTGGTACAAGCTAGCCTTGAGCTGATAGTGATCCTAATGTCTCTACCTCCTAAGTGATAGGATTACAGTTATGTGCCACTAAAACCCAGTCTCCTTTCATTTTGGAAGATGGGATCTTACTTTACAGCCTTGGCTGGCTACTATGTACATAGCCCAGGCTGACCTCAAACACTCATCCATCTTACTTCTGCCTCCCGTAAGATTATAGGTATCTACTACAATACTCCCCCTCAATTTTGTCGTTTAAAGAAAGCCTGTGTAAAAATAAATAAATAAATAAATAAATAGAGCTCCAACAGACTGCCTGGAGAAACTGATTTCTACTTCTTTCAGGCTGTATGAGAAAGAGAAGCTTTACAGTTTCATTGGGAAAGGGTCAAGCAAGGATGTTGTTCTAATAAGATTACAAATTCAGGATTCTTTCCCTCTAGGTTATTCTTTGGAGAAGCTGATGTTACTGAACCCCAGTAGACTAATGAGAGCCACAGAAAGGGAGCCCATGTTGGTTATGGCAGAGAACACTGGGTACAGGCAAGGTGATAGAGACATGAGTTCTTATATGGTTCCTCAGTTTCACCAGCTCCTTTTCTCTAAGCAGTCCTTAAATACACACTCTCACAATTGGCAGCACTGAAGAGAGTAGAATATTTGTCATTATTGTGAAAAGGGACACCCAAGTTTATTTCTGTGGTGAAGCATCAAAGTCACCAGAAGTGATTCATTGTTTCTGAATTGCAAGCATACCTTCTTGTTTTGGTTTGTTTGTTGATACAGGGTCTCACATTATAGGGTGGTCTGGCCTCAAATTCAAGACTTTTCTCCTTTGGCCTCCCAAGTACTGGACTAACATCTCTTCCAGCATCATTTATTCAAAGCCTGGGACTCATTCATGGCAGGCTAGTGTTCTACCATTGAGCAGCAGCCTGGGCCCTAGGCATTATCTTTTTCTGATCTCTCTGCCTTTTTTTTCTTTCCTCTTTACATCTCACTATCCCATCCCCCTCTCTACATACTCTGGCTTGCAAAATGGGTCTCCTAAATAAGTGTTTGTCATATGTTGAAGCATACTTGCTCTGAGCAATGAAAAAGAAATTACACTCAATTCCTTCTAAGGTTGGCCATGTGCTCACACTCACAATCCCTTAGAATGGCCGTGGCTCAGTGCTTTCTGTGAATAAACTTAGTGTGTATTCCTAGAACTTCAACATCCTTAGTCTATAGGTTAGACACACACTGCAAGTTTTGAAAATTGCTGTCTTTAAATTTAGTTCATATGTGCATCCACATATGAACACACAGAGCCAAAGAGAGTAACAGAACTCTCAGTACTGGAGTTATAACTGTTTAGAGGATTCTTGAGTTGTCACATGAATGCTGTGTTCTGAAATCTAATCTTCATGATTGTACAGCAAGTGCCAAGCCATATTTCCAACCCCCTACAAGCATGAGGACTCAGCACAAAGCCAGGGAGTCTGACATAGGGGATTCCTGAGACAAGCTGGCTAGCTATACTAGCTAGAATTGACCAGCTCTGGATTCAGCAAGAGACCCTGCCTCAGTAAGTACAAGCTAAGCATGATCAGGGAAGACACTTGACATCAACAGCAGGCCCCCAAGTGTGCATGCATATACACTTGCAAATATGTATGTCCACACATATACACACAGAGACACAGACAAACACACACACACACACACACACACACACACACACACACACACACTACACAAGCAAACATTCACAAAACAGTACTGTCAATTGCAGATTGCTGACCTACCAAACTGGTTTCATTTGTTTAGTTTGGTTTGGTTTTTGTTTTGTTATTCTTGTTGTTTTGTTTTTTTGACAGAGTTTCATTATGTAGGTCTGGCTGTTTTAGAACTCACTATGTTGACCAGGCTGTGCTCTGGCCTTAAACTCACAGAGATATGCTTCCCTTTGCTTACCTGGTACTGTAATTAAAAGTGTCTACCACTACACCTGGCTCTAACAAGAAGACTAACATCCTAGAAAATTTTACCTTATCTAGGCAACACACCTCTAGCCTCACACAGGGAGAAAACTATGAATCAAATTATGCACACATGTTCACTCTGCAAAGATTCAAATTAGAAAGATACTTCTAATAAATCTGTCATCTGGACAGCCTAATATAAAGCTAAGAAATTTTTGAGTGTTTTCTCTTATCTTTTTTTATTTGTTTATGTATTTTTATTTGTTTATTTATAGCTCAAGCTGCCTGGGAACTAACAATGATCTTCTTGAACCTCCCTAGTACTGGGATTACAAGTGTGTGTCATCTCTCTTTGAAGTAACATAAATCACTAGGGAGAAATCCTGAACATTTGAACATGTTAGCACAAGCTTCACCCTCAAAACCATTTCATTATGGGTAGGAGTAAAGACAAGGTGGGAGAAGAAGGAAAGAAAAAGCGCTTCTGTGCTATGACTCTGGTGTCTATAGAAAGCTCCACTACCACCAAGACTAAGCATCTCAACGCAATTCTAGCAACAACCTCATAGGGTGGAGAATACTATCACAATTCATATTTTATCACTGGAAAAACAAAAGAGAGCTGGGGCACCTTGCCCAAGTGACTGGTGGAGTTGGTACAGCAAGTTGAGTTCTCTGATGACCCCCTAATACTGCTCTGTGGTCTAGCTGCCTCTTACATACAAGTGGTAACTGTGACTATTAGGAAATATTGCTCCCCCAAGTAGGTTATCAAACAATTGACTTTGAGTTCTTCAAAAGGAGACTTGACTATACTGGGTGATCCTTAGAAGAGGGACAGGGCTCATCTTGAAGAGAAAGATTCATCTCTTGAGTTTGGACCAATAGACTGTCATGTACTAAGACAGCCACTAGGCTGTGACTGACACTGTTCTTTTTGAGTTGATGGAGGCTGAGAGTTGACGGCCAGTAAATTGGACCAGTTCTTATAACTAACCACAAGGAACTGAATTATGCCAGCCTGCATAAGCATGGAAAAAGCCTTTGAGCCTCCAGATGCTGACCCAGTGCTGCCAACACCTGTGGACTCATAGGAGTGCTTTACACTGAGCCCTGCCCATGCTATTACTCCAGAGAAACTGGGAACTTATTTTAAGCATCTAGGTTTGTGGTAACATGCTGTGCAGCAATAGAAAGGTAATATGTTAGGGATTCAAAGCCAGGGCTGCTTAACCATGGGGTGCATGCTCTTAACCACTACAGGAATTTCTGTAGCACTTTTATGAATTCCTAAAGATTTCAATGCTTCAAAGCCAGTAGAGAGGCTGCATAAAACTCAATAATAGAACATTTGTCTAGCAGGTGTGAGGCCCTGGGTTCCATCCTCAGCCACAGGGAATGGCAAAACAGGTAGATAGATAGATAGATAGATAGATAGATAGATAGATAGATAGATAGATAGATAGACAGAAGATCTATCTACCTATAAATATATAGATAGAAAGAGAAGGAGATGAGAAAAATATATAAATCTATGAAACAGTAATGGTCTTTTTCTGATGAAGTCTTTCAAGTTCAAAAATAGGGGCAGGGGGTACATATCCTAACACATAAATACACTTGCTGCTGCTTTCTTTGAGATCTCCTGAGAGAATACACATTCATTAGAAAGTTGTCCAAATATAACGTTAGACTAGGTAAGTCATCAAAAATGAGCAAGACAGAAAACATAAGTTTTATTTACCAAAAACACCTTATTAGAACAGACTTGGATTTTGCTAGAGCTTCAGTGTGCTGCTGGCAAAGACTGCCCTTCTGCCTATTGCACGAGCTACAAAATCTGCCATCTGTTGCTTGCAGGCAGATGACAACATGGTACCTCTCTTCACAGGGCTCAACTAAAACGTCACTGAAAGTGAGAAGCCCATGGATTCCCTACTGGAGTTAAGTATCATAGAAGTGGAACTGTGGGGGCTAGAGAGATGGCTCAGTGGTTAAGAGCACTGTCTGCCCTTCCAGAGTCCTGAGTTCAACTCCCAGCACCCACATGGTGGCTCACAACCATCTATACTGGGATCTGATGCCCTCTTCTGGCGTGCAGGTGTACATGCAGATAGAGCACTCATATACATAAAATAAATAAATCAATCTAAAAAAATTAAAAAAAAAAAGAAAGAAGTGGAACTCCAAAACCTTAACCCTATTTTCTGGAGAGTTTCCATCTGCAAGTCAGATCTTCCGCTCTTCCATCACATCAAACTACACAGTAGCATCTCAGAGAACTGTGGAGTGTTTGCAAGGGATGACCTCATTCAGATTATTACTATTGCTCCCGTTGTATAAATAAAGAACCAGAGATCCTAAACTTTCCCATAGATAGAAAGTGGTTTTCCAACCCAGACACCAGAGCAGCTGTTCTCAGTCATGTCTGTGTTATTCATTCTGCTTCTACTCTGCAACTAAGGTATTCTCCCATTCTTCCTAGCACCTAGCAAGAAGCCTTCCCACAGGAATGCACAACAAATGCTCACTGATAATGATTAGAAACAAGGTCAGGGCCCAAAAGAGTAGGGATCACTCAAGATCATTCATTATTATGAAAACATTGGGAGACTTGAAGTGTACAAAAGGCAACATGGTATAAAGGGGACAGGCCACACTTTTGTGGATGTCATTCTGAAAGTACGTGAATAGGATCTTACCACAGAGAACCCCAAATAAATGTTGACTGACCACAAATGAAAAGAACTGACTAACTCAGGCTCTACGATCATTTAAAAGAGAGAAAACTAACCCAGTTTTCCAGAGTTGATTTCTTCCTTTTGGAAAAGTTTCTGCTACACATCTGGAAATTATTTTCTCACACACTAATTCCAATGAGTCATCTACAACATTAAGCAATGATTCCATAGGGTTAACACTGATCTTATTTTTCCATTAAGTAGCATTCACTGAGGTCAAAAAAAGGCAAAGTTGGACCTAAGCTTGAAGAAGCTCAACCTCCACAGCCCCATACTCAACCGTCAAGAGCATATAGTTAATAGGTACAGAAGAGTAATCTATCTTCTCTATCTTCAGGCACTAATGCAATACACAGAAACCCTTACTTTTCTTTTATTTGTCTCACACAGAAACTGGAGCTAAAGGCTTTAGAAAGAAACAACCATGAATAAAGCTAGCAGAGTATCACTACGATAGGGCTGGGCTCCCTAAACAAAAGAGGAAAGCAGGCCACACCAGTGCTCAAGACCCATGAGGCTGCCAGAAAGAATTTCCTAAAGGAATAAACTGCAAATGAATGCCAACACATCCTTTGCTCTTTCAGCCACATATTAATAAAGTGGCTCCAACTGCTTAATTTTAACCCATATCACATGAGCTTCCTAATAGTTAAGACTTGTGGTGTTTATATTTAGAAGCAGAATATAAATCCCTTTCTCAGTGTCTTCTGGCCATTGGCACATTCAATAAATCATTTGATCACAAAACTGGTAGGCAATGTAGAGCCGTGATGCTGGTAATCTCATCACTTGGGAGATGAAGGCAGGAGGATAAGGAGTTCAGTGCCAACCTGGGAGAGAGAGGAGCTGGAAGGGAGCTGGGAGGAGTGGAGAAAGGGTAAATGGTGGTAGGGATGTATTGTATGAGAGAAGAATCTATTTTCAATGAAAAAGAAAAGAACCTCTCTCAAAACAGAAAAAAAAAAGGAGGTGCTATATTAGTTTTCAGAAAGGACAAATGATTATACGGTTTCTTCAGGCCAGAAGGAGTTAATGAAACTTCCTTGATTGTCTCTTACTTCCTTAACACCAAATCTACAAACACAACTTTACTTAAACAGCACAATCCATAACTACAATGTAAACATTTGTCTTTATATCAACAGATGAGTGTAGTCCTCACTTCTTATCAAGGAACCTTTGTGTTGGATTACTACACACACATATACACACACACACACAGCCAATCAAGATACAGAACTGTGGAGTCCATTACAACTGGTAACACCTATAAAACAATTCTTATACCTAAATCTCAAGGAATATTTCAGAAGAGGAAGTGGAAAGAGGATCAGGGTGTTTGCTGTGATATTGTATCTCCTAGGAATACTAGAAGCTACACCCAAAAAGTTTCAGCAACATGACTGCCTAAACATGAGCTGAAGAGGATGACAATAGATATGCCAAAATAGAGAGGGAAAAGCCCACAAGGCTTCAACCCTACCCAAAGAACTATAGACAACTAAAGAATTCTGAGAGTGGGAGAAAGAACCTTCCCGGGAGAAGAGCACGCCAATCAGTTATTTAATAACGGTTAGTCGTCCCAAAAAACATACGTACAAGTAACATAATACAGACCAAGCTGGTTGTTTTTAGTATGTGTATACTTATATATACACATACATATGTATAACAACAAATGTATATAATAATATAATATAATATAACATATACATGTATATGTAACAACAATTAATAAAAAAAGAGGCCATGAATGTGAAAGAGAACGAGGAGTTTATGGGAGGGTTTAGAGGAAGGAAAAGGAAGGGAGAAATGATGTAATTATATTACAGTCTTAAAAATAAAAGAAGAAAAATATTTATAATCCTTAAGAACATAAAAACAAATGGATGGAAGCCAGAAACAGTGGCACATGCCTATAATTGCAACATTTAGGAGGGAGATGCAGTAGAATTTCTATGAGTTTGAGGCCAGACTGGTCAATGTAGTAAGTTTCCATCCAACCATTGTTATGTAGTAAGATCCTCAAAAATGAAACATGACAAAAAGAATGGATGGGTGAATTGCTGATGAAGTAGGAGCTGTGAATGGAAGAGCTTGCCTCTGACATTTAGGACAAGCAGATCATAGCACAGGTCTCTGTAAGCAGCACCCCCTTTTCCCTCTGCACTTGACTGCCATTTTTTTAATAGTGTGCACATCACTGGACTTCATTGTCTCTTCCTGTTTTTGTTTTTTAGCTTCTTTTCACTGCATTGTCCCCAGGCTTTTCTTTTCAAGCACCCCTCCATAATATAAGATGGTCATCGAAAATCATTGTTTGGATTTAGATTGAATTTTAAATATTTCCTCATGCCTTAAAAAATAGAAAGGGATAGGGTAAATTGCCAGAACACAGTTTAGTGAAAGCATTCTCTAGTACCAGAATGATAGATACAGGTAAAGGTCTGTGCTCACAGAATGTTGAATATGAAAAGGAATCCCTAATATACACTGTAGACTTTGAGTGTTGTCCCATCAGTACGGCTTTATTTTGTTCTTGTTGTTCTTTTTACAGACAGAGTTAATTTGTAGCATAGCATGGCCTTGAACTAATCATCTTTTTGCCAAAGTCTCCCAAAGGTTGGGATTATAGGTGTGTAGAACTGTGTCTAGTTATTTTTTTAATTAAAGTCTTTTTAATATGACATCGCATACCCCTTCCCTTTCCTCCCTCCAACCTTTGTCTTCTCCCTTCACGCCTTCTCAAACTGATGGGTTCTTTTTGATTATTGATTATATATGCATAAATATATGCATACAGCATACAACAATCTGAGTCTGTTTAATAAAGCTTGTGTTATATAATCTCAGAGCTGACCATTTTGTATTGGATAATCAATTAGGGGATTCATCCCTGGGAGAGGCTAATTCGCCCTCTCTTGGCAGTCATTAGTGTCCCATAGTTCTTGTCTAGGGGTAGGTATATGAAATAAGTTTTAGAATGCAGTTAGACCTCGGACACCACCACTGCTAGTTCTAGAACTGATGCAAGATGTTCCAACGAGGGGGTTAAGGCTTCTTGTAATATTTCCTATAAGCCCACACCTGTTTGTCTATATCCCCCATTTTTATTCATTATTAGCCAGATAGAGCCAAGTAATTGTGGTAATGATACTTGCTTTTTTGCCCAATGCTGGAATGCTAGTAAATTTAGGTATGCCCTGGTTACTCGCATGCCTCACTGCGTGCCTGTGCCCATTGATGCTCCTCACGCTATGACTCTCTTCAGACAGAAAAGGGATCTTGGAACTACAGCCACCATTGTTACTACCATCTCATTGGCGGCTGTTGGAGCTACCACCGGGGCATTAGCCATGAGTCATACTGGGCAGACTGCTCAGATCCTGAATAATCATTTAGCCAATGTAGCTCATGCCTTAGTTGTACATAAAGGAATTAATGCTCAACTAAAAAGAAGCTTGATGGTGTTCAATCAGAGGATTGACCTCTTGCAGGAGCAAATTGATACCCTATGGCAAATCGCTCAACCTGGCTGTCAATGAAAGTATGCTGGACTTTGTGTCACTAGCATACAACATGAGAATTTTTCCTGTGCTGCAAATCTGTCTAAACAATTGTCTAGCTATATTTTAGGTAATTGCACTGGAGAATTCGATACTACGATGGAGCAGCTGAGAGTGGCCATTGTCACAGTAAATTCTACCAAAGTGGACGCAGGACTAGCCACAGGATTATCAACATGGATTGCTGCAGCCATGAATCATCTGAAGGAATGGGCGGGCATGAGAACGTTAGCAGGCCTTCTGGTGTTGGTCTCCTTGGTTTGCCTGTGGTATATATGCAAGATTAGAGTCTCACAACAGTGTGATGCAGCCATGATCATTCAGGCCTTTACAGCCATTGAAGCAGGACATTCTCCCCAAGCATGGTTGGATACCATAAAAAGCTAAAATGATACGCTCAGGATGCGAGGCTAAGCACTGCACTCAGGGTCAGCCGCTTTGGACCCAGAGAAGAGCATGTCTGATTGCATGCGGGTTGATGCCCCAGGTCCCGCCTCTGAGAAAAAGGTATCGGACAGGTCTGATGCTCTTTGGGTGGATGACACCTAAATGAACATCGGTACAAAGTCCCAATTTATTTCTAATATCAGAGATCAGACCTCTACTCTTGCCTCATGCGTCTAAAACAAAAAGGAGAAACAGTAGAGAGCTGCGGAATGCTATGCCTTAAAGATGGAGCTGGTTTCCGCCTTCCACCTTCCCGATGGTGAGTGCTCTCTGTCACGAACAATTCCACATTTGGCTAAGGCTGAGGATCTGGCTTGCTTCCATGTATGTGGACCTATCTGCATTGCCCACGTGGCACGCCTGGGTTGGCTACCCAGAGGCTATTTAAGCTGTGGGCTGGCTTTCCCCAGGGTCCGAGGATTGTTCAAGGTTCCTGAATAAACTGCATTGAAAAAAAAAAGAAATTATGGTTGTCTAGTAAAGTGGCTATAGAAAATTTCTCTCTAATATCCACGACATCATTAGCCCCAGGTAGCTGGCTAGGGTTCTAGTACTAGGAATGATTTCCCTGCTATTGAGTGTGCCTTAATCCAATTAGACAGCTGTTTCACCACCAAGATATGAATGCCACTGTCACATTGTTATTCTGGCTATTGTCGTTCATAGGCATCACTACTGGATAGGACTATTGACTGCTTTCCTTCCTTGGTAGCTCACATAGCACTTCATTGTAAACTAGACTTCAGGAGGGAGGTTTTCAGATTAGATCCAGCTGGAATCTTTCAAAATCATTGAAGTCCTATGTCTGAAATGTGTAGTCTTTTTTTAATTAAATTTTTATTTTTTATACTAATTACAGTTTATTCACTTTATATCCCAGCTGTAGCCCCCTCCTTAATTACCTCCCAATTCTATCCTCCCTTCCTCATCTCTTCCCATGCTCCTCTCCAAGTCCACTGATAGGTGAGGTCCTCTTTCCCTTCCATCTGACCCTAGCTTATCAGGTCTCATCAGGACTGGCTGCATTGTCCTCATCTGTGGCTTGGCAAGGCAGCTACCCCCTCAGGGAGGGTTGGTCAAAGAGCTAGCCATTGAGTTCATGTCAGAAACAGTCCCTGTTCCCATTACTAGGGTACCTACTTGGATACTGAGCTGCCATAGGCTACATCTGTGCAGGGGTTCTAGGTTATCTCCATGAATGGTCCTTGGTTGGAGTATCAGTCTCAGAAAAGACCCCTGGGCCCAGATATTTTGGTTCTGTTGCACTTCTTGTGGAGCTCCTGTCCTCTCCAGGTGTTACTAATGCCCCCTTCTTTCATGAGATTACTGCACTCTGCCAAAAGTTTGGATATAAGTCTCAGCATGTGCTTTGATACATTGCTGGGTAGAGTCCCATTCTCCCATTTTCTGTCTCTCCGTTTCTGTCTCTCTGACTGTCTGGTGTCTTGCTCTCTCTCTCTCTCTCTCTCTCTCTCTCTCTCTCTCTCTCTCTCTCTCCACACACACACACACACACACACACACACACACACACACACACAATGAAGTTCTGCTACTTGGTCTCACAGCGCTCCCCACAAGAGCCATTGATTAGCTAACAAAAGCCCAGGACCACTGTTGCATGTCCCAACTTTTTTCTGGGGAGATGCAACACACACATCTACTCCCTGCAGATAGGGAGTCCATGATAGAGCAAAGTACAGTTACTACCAAAGTCCAGCTGTTAACCAATGAGTTTTATTGGGTTTACTTACGGAGTACAGGTGAGGAGTTACTTACAAAATCAGAAGTGACTAAAAAACAGCTGCATTACCAAGGTCTACCTCAGCATAGGTGACATCTTACAAAACAGGGGACCTGAAGCATACTGCACAACCTTCAGGTAACTTAACAGATTGGACATTGTCCTTTCCAAGAGATTCATTTGGTCTAAACCTCTTCCAGGCAGCTATCCTGGTTTCTGCTTCTTCCCAGCAGCTGGACTGCTCTCAGAGTCTTCTTGGCAGCTTGGCTTGTCTAAGAATCTGTTTTGAAGCTTGGTGCTACTCTTCTGAGAGGGACTCTCAGTTCTTATTGCTTACTCTGGTAGAGAGGGCCCTAGTGAATCTGGTTGGTTTCAGGGACTTGAGTAGTTTACCTTCGTGCTTAAGGAGTTTCTGTGCTGGGTGGAATATTTCACTCTCAGAGGAAACTTATACAACAGCCAAGCAAAGAAACCTCTGTTCAAGTAGTTGATAAGGGTAGTCCGAGTGATTACCCTGGGGCTCTAATTGGGAAGGAAGAGAGAAGTTGATACAGAGGAGGAAGACAGGGAGGGAGGAAGAAAGGAAGAAAGGGACAGATAACACCAAGGATACTTGATAAACTCCAAAGAATTATATTATTTTTATATTTACCTAAAATTTTATTTCGTCTTACTTTTTGCCTTCTGAGGATAAAACCCAAGACCATGCACATGCTTAAGCAAGCATTTACTGCTGCGATAACCCCTCTACCTCATATTTCAAAAACATTTTTGTACTATGGACTAGAAACCTGCTGCAACCCAATCTATTTTTATTTATTTTAGTAAACACTAACTACATTGAATGTTTTTATTCAAAAGATAGGGCTGGAGACAGTGCTCAGTGATACAGCATAATCCCCCAGAGCTCTAAAAATGTAATCATACAGAATGTAAAGTTACTGAATAAACTGAAAGCCAATTATTTACAGAAAAGTTAAAATAAATCATTAAATGGCCCTGGTGGTACATGCTTATAATCTCAGTTATTTGGGAGGCTGGAGTAGAAGAATCCATGAGTTCAAGACATGCCTGAATTGCAGAGTACATTCAAGGCTAGCCTTGGATAACTTAGAGAGCTTCTGTCTCCAAATAAAAAGTTTAAAAAAAAAGGTCTGGAAATATAACCCAATGGTAAAGTACTGTTCATAACATGTGAAAAGGCCAGGATTCAATGTCAGTCCTGAAAAATATTAGCCAGATATGAATAATAAAGTATAAAATGCATCAATATATATCCATATTTATTCGATACGTGTGTGTTTGTGCACATGTGTACTTCCATGGGTGCACTCAATTGTGTGTGCATTTGTAGAGACTAAAGGTTGACTCTGGCTGTTATCCTCTCTCCACTTCTACCTTGATTTTTGAGACAAGCCTCTCACTGAGCCTAGTACATCAACGGGAGATATGCCTGCCTCTACATCCCAGAACTGACATTACAGTCCTATGCATGATGTGTGTAGAGGATCTGAACTCAGGCCCTCATGCTTTACCCACTGAGCCCACTCTAGTCTGCTATGGAAGTCTCCTCTTTATTATTAAGACAGGCTCTCTAACTGTGTAGCCCAGGTTGCCCTCCAATTCACTATCCTCATACCTTAGCCAACCAACCAAATGTGGAATTATAACAGGCCTGTGTCACCACACCTGAACACTCAATGTAGGGTTCTTTTTTCTTAATTGTAACTCACCAGTTTAGCACAGGGTGATAATGAAGGGAACCTGTGCAGTGTATGAAAAGTGAACTCCATGCTTGCTGCTCAGTTTTACCTCAAACTCTAATATTACTCTAAAAATAGTTAATAAAAGATACATAAAATATTATAGTTATCTGTCTAAAAATAAGCCAAGTATAATGATTTTGTGCTGTGTTTTCTGCTGTCATTGGACATAACAGGGAATTACTTTCTCCTGTTGCTGGTAGTTTGGAAGGTTGCATTCCTAGTTCTGTTGCTGACTCATTTGGTATAATTATAGGGAAGCAAATGTGGATTGAACACTTTGAAGGTTTTGGATGAAAACTACTAGGTAAAAGCCAAGTAATTTTTTGTTAGAATGAGGGATTATGAGTCAGAAATTATGACATCTACTCTTCAGTGTATGACCTGGGTAGCAGTGTGTCCATAAAAAGAGTTTGTGAACAACTCAACTTCATGATACATAGATAGCTGCCAATCACTGTTCTGGTTTTGGTACAGCTGTGTTTGCTGCTTGTACGGAAGTTAAAATTTGGGGAAATCATATCATTAAGCAAATGCTTAATCCAATTTTGTTTTGTTTTTTTGTTTGTTTGTTTGTTTGGTTGGTTGGTTGGTTTTGGTTTTTCAAGACAGGGTTTCTCTGTGTAGCCTTAGCTATCCTGACTTGCTTGGTAGACCAGACTGGCCTTGAACTCACAGAGATCTATCTGCCTTTACCTCCCAGAGTGCTG
Source organism: Meriones unguiculatus (assembly GCF_030254825.1). Taxonomy (NCBI): domain Eukaryota; kingdom Metazoa; phylum Chordata; class Mammalia; order Rodentia; family Muridae; genus Meriones; species Meriones unguiculatus. Next base: position 75,378,912 of record NC_083369.1, on the reverse strand, counting down.
GGATCACAGATGTGTGCCACCATGCCCCACTCTTAATCTGCTTTTTATTTTAGATAAACTCTTTTGGCATTCTTTGCAAAGTAAATAATTCTTTCAGGATGCAAATGACCATACCATAATATATATCTTTCGTAAGGTAAGATTTTGTAAAGTCACATGTAATGTCTAGTAGAGGGGTACACCTATGCCAAAAGATCTAAAAAAAAAATTTTTAAATAAAAGGACCAAGACACAAGCCTATTCAAAAATCAGGAAGATCACAGCCATATGTCCTAGCAATAGTAATAAATATAACCTACTAATTAATTTTACTTGAAATTTAAGCCTCACCAGACATGATGGCTTACATATATAAGCACTTAGGAGAAAGCGGTAAAAAATTTCAAGTACAGAGGCAACCTGGTCTAGTGAGTTCCAGGCCAGTCTGGGTTACAAGGTAAAATCCTGTCTCTCTCTTAAAAAACAACAATAACAAAGTCCCACATTATAAAGGCAGTATGGTGACACAACCTGTAATCTCTGTGCATGGAAGACTGAGGCTATAGAATCACAAGTCCTAGGCTAGCCTGAGCTACATAAGTGAGACCTTATCAAGAAAGACATACTGTGAGTCGTGTTCCCTTTGAGGGCTCAAATGACCCTTTCACGGGGGTCAAATATCAACTACCCTGTATATCAGGTATTTACATTACGGTTAACAATGGTAGCAAAATCATGGTTAGGAAGTAGCAGTGAAAATAATTGTGTAGTTGGAGGTTCGGCACAACATGAGGAACTGCATTAAAGGGCTGTAACATTAGAAATATTGAGAACCACTGTTATAGAAAAACAGAATGGGAGGAGGGAGGCAAAGAAAGTAATGCATAATATGATAAAAACTTGCAAAAATAAATGGAAGGAAATAGGAATCAAAATCTCCAATTCTTAGACCATGAAAATTGTATTAATTCTACAGAGAAGTTAAGATGTACAAATCACCCGGCAAGGAGCTGAAGAAATTGTCTTAATAATAATGCTTGCTAGACCCCCTGCTCATATGTAGCCAATAGGCAGCTTAGTCTCCATTTGGATCCGAGAGTAAGGGTTGTCTCTGTCATGAAATTTGTTTCCTGCTCTTTGATCACTTCCCCCTTTTGATACGGCCTTGCCAGGCCACAGAGAAAGAGGATCCAGATAGTCCTGATGAGACCTGATAGGCTCGAGTCAGGGCAGAGGGGAAGAACTCCCTCTATTAGTGGACGAGGGGAGGGACATGGGGGGGTGAGAGAGGGAAGGTGGAACCAGGAGGAGATAAGGGAGGGGCCTACAATCGGGATATAAAATAAATAAATTGTAAAAAAAAAATTAAATTTAAAAAATAGAAACAAGAAAAAAGTAATACTTGAAGCTGGGTGTGAGATCACACGCCTTTAAAACCAGCACTTGGGAGGAAGAAGCAGGCAGATCTCTGTGAGTTCAAGGCCAGCTTGGTCTACATATTGCATTCCAGGACAGCCAGTGCTGCATAACAGAGGGACCCAATCTCAAAAGCCAATGATAATACTTAGGGCTGGAAATGGCTCAGTGGTTTAGAGTATTTACTGAGTTCGGATTCCTGGCACCCACACCAGGCAACTTACAACTGCCTGTGAATTAGGCTCCAGAGGATCCAATACCCTCCTCCAGCTTTCATGAACACGGTCACTCACACACAAGGCGGACATTCACACACATATACAAACCACACACAAATGCACATACATATGCACACCACACACGAACACATGCACACACATGCTTACCACACACAAACGCCCACACACACATGCATTCAAATACATAGACAATAGTAAATCAGAGTATGCTAGCATATGCCTCTAGTTCCATCATGTGGGAAACTGAGACAAGATAATTGCCATAAATTCTAGGGCAGACTAGATTACACGGTGAGTATCAGGCAAAGCAGAGCTACATAGCAAAACCCTGTGTAAAAATACTAAACACATAGGAAATTACAGATATTGTTATATGTCAGTCATATGCATACAGCCACCCAAAAAGTAAGTACAGTTCTTGTCTTGAAATCTTTTTCTTATGCCTGTAAAAGCCATTGTCATCTATGTGAAAATAAATACAAGTTTTAAAAACAGAAAGCATGCCAGGAGTGGTGGTATACGCCTCTTTTCCTACTTCTCAGAAGACGGTCAGGAGGATCACCACAAATTCAAAAACTGTCTGGTCTGCATAATAAGTTAGAGCCATAATGAAAGCCTGTCTCAAAAAAATAAAAAATATGAAATAAAAAAAACACCCCAGCATGTTTTGGTACATGCATGTAATCTCAGCACTTGGGAGAGAGAGGCAGGTGGATCTCTGTGGATTCTGGGTCAGCTTGGTCTGCATAATGAGCTCTAGACCGGGAAGTAAGTGTGACTCTGTTTCCAAAAAAAAAAAAAAAAAAACCAAAAAAAAATTAAAACCCAGAAAGCATAAAGGCATAAAGCCAGAGTAACACCTATCCACAATACTACCATCCTGAGTGTAAACTCTTAATATCCACATGCACATATCATTATCAACACACAAATGTCCCACTGCTTTCTTCGAGAATATCAACAATACCAATGGCTATATTACTTCAGTGCTTCTTGTGTGCTAGGCATTGTTGTGAAAATTTGACTGCATTGTCTCCATATTGCAGATGAGGACACTGGGGGTGGGGAGTAATTGAATAGGTAAATTCACACCTATCAGATGTACATTATTCTACAAAGATAAAATTATACTTCATATGCAGTTTCATAACTGAAACTTTTCCCTACTGTGAATCATAGAGTAAGCTGTTGTGTCAATGGCTGCATGGTTTTCTGCTGTATGGGTGTTTTGGCCAGCCCTTATTTTTTTTAAAGCCTTTGTTTTTTTAGCATGTGTGTGTCCACATACACACCTCATATATACACTAGTGTGTGGAGACCAGAGGCACAGGATCACTTGGAGCTGGAATTTCAGGTGGTTTTGAGCCTCCCGGCATGGGTCCTTTGCAATCACTGAGCCATCTCCCTGACTCCCTACCCCTTACTTTTAAACACTTAAACTTGAGTTTCTTTGGCTCTTGTGAACAACATCACCAAGTCCCAAAGACAATGTTATTCTTTCTCTTTTACAAATTACTGCAAGGAAGTACACAATTTAATACAAACAGTATTATCCAACTATGCTGGATCCTCTGGCACACCGACTACTCTACATTAGCTTTTGCCATTCTGCTGGTCCCTTAAGGCATCAACATTCTAATGAAAGAGAAAGGCTATCAAGGGCTAAAGTGATGAAGCAGACTGAAATCAATGCATTCTAAAACCTAAGAAATAGCAGGCAAACTGAAGACTAGCCTCAGAAACACATAGCCTTGTCTAAAGCATTCTAATGCAATGGCTTTATGGCAAAAAAGGCCCATAGAGATGCAGGTGAGTTAAAGATTTTATGAGATCACTGCGGTTTAAAAGATTGGGCTCTTGCTAAGACGGTGAAGCACGCCTGTAATCCCAGCACTCATGGAGGCAGAGGCAGTCAGATCTCTGTGAGTTCTAGAGAAGCCTGGTCTACAAAGCAAGTCAGGACAGCCAATGTTACACAGAGAAACCCTGTCTTACAAAACAAACAACAACAACAAAAAAGGACAAGGTCCTTAATGCTATTCCAAGTTTCCTTTCACAGGTCAAAAGATGATAGCAAAGACCAGAATTACCCAACCTTGGACTAAGGAAGCTCATAGCTACCAAAGCTGGCAGAAGAAAAAAAAGCAAAGCAATAGATGCTTTTCTAACGTCTCCTGAGGGAATGTGGCCCTGTGATTCTGATTTTGGACTTCTGACCTCCATAACTGTGAGAGAATAAATGTATTGTTTCATGCCACTTAGTTGGCAGCATTTACGTTATTTTTATTTTTATTTATTGATAGCCATATAGAGTGGGACTAGAAGCATGCCTCATACCTTTAGGGGGGAAAACAAACAAACAGGGCGCTACTCAATAGTGTTGAAGTGTGTGAGCCCTTCTGGATAAACAAGCCTCTCTTTAGTAAAAGAGGTGATGGAAGGACATTTGAGACTAAGAGGGCAGTTCGCAAAGGCAGGAAGGGGAGAAAGAAAGCAATGATAGCTCAGAGAGGCTCGAGTTCAATCTGTAGGTAAGGATATGGTGGGGGAAGATGGGACAAAGGTGAGCCTACATAATTGACAGGAAGACATGAAGAAATTCTGAGAGCTTATTTATAGTCACATGAAACAAACGCAAATGGAGTTGGCATTTTTCTAGTCTTGGGAATTTTCTTTTCCCCCACCTTCATGAGAAGCAGCAGCATGGTGGACTACTTCTATGCATTTCAAGAAGGCTGTTTTTTGGTGAACTGTCTGGATAGTTACCTCTAATTTGTTACAGCCCTCAGGGACATGCAAGCAAAAACCTACCCAGGTTAGTTCTCCAGGGAAGAAGCAAGACACATGGGGGTGGGGTTCATCTCCTTAGCTCCACCTAGTAACATCTGGGAGGATGCTCCCGTGCCTCAGAAGACCCACTCGGGTTGCTCTGAAATGGAGCTGGCCTCTGCCAAACAATGACTCCAACATTGAAATCCATAATTAAGATAAGCCATGAGAGCTGCATTTGGTTCTTATGCAAAAGTTTGAACTCTACAAAGGTCTAACATGACAAAGGCTACTATTTCCCCCATTGTGCGCAGCAGCAAAGAAAAAGAAAGTGATGTAAAATAAACTGGGATGTTTTGTTGTAATTTTTTATTTCATCATTACACGGCTAAAAACCTCCTCTTCTTTCACATGGACCTAAATTCAAATCCAGGACATTTTAGGGAACAATTTTTCCAGATGTACAGCCCCATGACATTCTCTTGGCACTCCAGCTACTGGATTTCCAGAAAAGGCACCTAGCCATCAATAACTCAGGCCTGTGGAATTTTCCACCCTTGGCTTTAAAAAAGTTAAAAAAAAATAAAGAACGTAATATCTCTGCCCCATAGTGAACACTTTGCAGTCAAACAGAAGAGAGAATGAAAGGGAAAGGAGGGGAAGTGGGAAAGATGAGCAGATAGAAGTAGGATCTGGAGGAGGTAGTGCCTGCCTGTCATCCTAGCACTAGGGAAGGAGAGAAGATGAAGGAAAAAGAGAAAAAGAAGGAAGAAGAAAGAAAACAAGGTAGGCAGGTGTCCACACTAGAATCTTCGCATGACTTGACATGAAGAAGGGGGCCATGTAGTGGAGCAGAGGGAATCTATATCCACAGATTTGGCTAAAAGGTGGCAGTTCAGGGAGGTGAATAACGGGAACATCGATCAGGAGAGAAAGGGCTGGGTATGTAACTCAGTGGTAGGGTGCCCGCTAAGCTCACAATGTGCCATCACACATACACACAAACACACACACACACACACACACAGAGAGAGAGAGAGAGAGAGAGAAAGAGAGAGAGAGAGAGAGAAATAGGAGAAGGACAGAAGCTATGAGGAGAGAGCAGTGGAGGAGTTAGTGTTGGATAGAAGTTAGAAAAGAAAAGAAAATGGTTTAGACAAGAAAGGAAATATTAAGAGGAAGCCAGCCCCAATTGGGACTGCTCTTGCAGAGTTACAGTGGCTCAGAGGTGCAGTCTCCATTTGCTGCCATTCCTGTCTAGCAGGGCTTGTGGCCTCAAGAAATACAGGTTTGGAGTATGTATGAGGTGCTGCCATTCAAGGCTACGAAAAGTTAGGATGAAGGAAGGGAGGGCAGGCATGCCTGGGTACCCGAGTCCCTCCACCCTTAGCTCCCAAAAGAAATTTTGCACCTGTAGGTATCTGGTGGTGAATAAATGTGGACCTCCATTAGAGCTGGACAGTTGGTTTTCAATTGTCATATACAATGGAGAACAAGTACTTTTGACATTACTCAGCTAACTGATTTGGGGTCTTGAATTACGCTGGTTAACAGCATTCACTGTCTTCAGGACTGAATATTTGTCTACTCAGAAAGCCATTCCACTTACCTAGCACAATATCTGAAGCTTTTGGATTCTTCCTCTCTGGCTTTCTAAAATAGGCTGCTACCCCCCCCCATTGAATATTGTTAATATTTTCATCTCTGATCCTTTTGTCTATTGTGATGCAAAAAATTCCTTCAGCTATCTTTTGATTACACCCTTTTGCCTTCTCTTATATCTACAAGTTTGCTCTAAATAGACTTAATTCATTATAAAGAAACCAGCAGTAAATGAACCCCTGTTCCTTTTTGGTTCAAGCAACAATTCTAAAAGCATGTCCCTTGGGATTTTAGAGTAAAGTGAATCAAAGTATCTGTATTGATCATCAGCCAAATCAGCTATCTTCCACATTACAACATACCTTTCCTTCCAGTTAGCACACTCTCCAACAATACATTGTTTTCTACTTCCTTTTGTGATCTACAACAGGCCAAGACATTCCAGGCATCTAAGGCATCAAGTCTGTCCTGAAACTCATTGATGTAATATATACAACCTGTAAGCCACAGAGCTCAGTGGAGCGTAAGGAGAAACAGGGGGACCCTACAACTGATATCAGTAAATTGGGAAAACAAACTGAAAATTAAAGGCAAGTATGAAGTTCTCTATAACTCGGAGAAAATAAACACTATCTTAGAAGTCTATCTAAAGAAATCTAAATAGGACTATAGTTAATACACTTGCACATTTAAAAATTAGTAAATTACGCTTATGTGACAGCAGAATACTTAATACAACCTCACTGAAAATACCTGAGAATTTATCTTAAGTTGGCTTAGAAAAAAGAATGGGAATCATTTTCCCCATGGAAAAGTCCAAGAACATGGACTAGAAGAAAGTGAAAAGAGTTACTGGACATTTTGTAGCTCTAGATTTTGAAACAAAATCTGTCCTTTTCCCAGACGTTTTCATAAGGATTTTCAATGCACAGCCAGATCAGTTACCGGAGGACTTGTAAAAGGATAGGTTGAGCCAGGGAGAAATGTAGCTGGGCCAATTGGAATTGCTGTAAAAATAGCAAACACAACCCACATCTATGATAGAGTGCTTCTTCAGGGCTGTGAGGCTCTGTGCCATCAGACCATCATGGATATTATACTGGCCAGCATGAGTAGGCTGGAACAAAAGCACCCAGAAAGCTTTTGTGGGGTGGCTCTCTAAAATGGCAGGGACTGCATTCTGAAGAGAGAGGAAGTTTTGATTTATCTCTGGGTTAAAATCATCATGAAGTCAAGAGAGAACTGGGAGATTTCCCCATCTTTTCCTCTCATTCAACCACATATTTTAGAAACCTATCTGGAAAGGGGTCCTGTGATTACCTTGAAAATTCAGGAAGGTGCTGCCCCATCAGCTTGGCCTTCAGCCTAGGTGAAGTATCTCTTTAAAAAGGACATGTGAGAGGCATCTTGGGACTTTTCAGCTAGAGTTACTCTGTGGTGTGAAACCATTCCTTTCTCTTTTAAACATGTCTCCTGCACACATATCTACAGCAGACCCGCACCCCACCCGTGCATCTATATACCCTTACTGCTTTCCTCTCTTCCTTAACTGAGAGTGGAAAATTCCATAGGCCTGAACTGGCTATGTGCCTGCATGTGTCTGGCCAACTTGTATCCTGAAACACCTTGGGTCTGAAAGCAGTACCCTCTATTAAAACTCCAGACTAATGGAGTCTTCTGTGGAGAAAATAATTACAAAGAATTTTAGAAAACAAGCTAATGAAAATCGCAGATGACAAACCTGCATTGCTCTCTTTCATCTAACATTTACCAATGGGACTGCACTTCTTCACAAGAATGCTGGGAAGGCATCTGCACCTGGCCCACTGATTTCCAATATATCAGATTCTGTTCCTCTTTTCTCGCCATCATAAAGTCAGGAACCCATCCAACCTCAGGAGCCCACCAACTCATCAACCTTTAACAACATTTCATGGAGTTTAGGCACAAAAATGGTTCCCCACACATGGCTTCATCTCAGTCCCTGAAACCATGGAGTATTTACTTTTGCACATACGAGGAAACTGCAGATGTGAGTAAATTAAGGATTTTGAGATGGAAAGACAATGATGCATTATCAAGGCAGAACCAAAGTCATCACAAAAGTTCTTATATGTGGCTGGGGACATAGCACAGTGATGCATCAGTTGTCCAGCATGTGCAAGGGCATGAATTAAATCACTAGTACCACAAAAACAAAATAAGGGGGTCTTATAATTGAAAGAGGAGGGAGGCAGGCTAATCAGAGCCAGAGAAGAGGTTATGAGGATAGAAACAAAGGTTATGATGTGAAACATGGGAAGCTCTGGTTGGGTTGAAGATGGAGACAGAAGTCATATGCCAAAGAAGGCAAGAAGCCTCTGGAAACAGGAGAAGAAGACAACATACATGATTCTCCTCTAGAGCTCCTAAATAGAGAGCAGATTTGCCAAACCTTGGCTTCATCCCAGCGAAACCTGTGTCAGACTTCTGACCTCTAGAACTATATAAAAATCTGTTCAGCCTGAGGCTAGCTAGGCCACTGATCCAGGAGAAAACCATATATTACTGTTCTGCTAGACCAGGGGTTCTCAACCCATGGTTCACAACCCCTGGGAAGTTACATATTGGTTACTTATATTATGATTCATTACAATTATGAAGTAGAACAAAATAATTTTATGGTTGGGCTCACCACACCATAAGGAACCTATATTAAAGGGTTGTAGCATTAAGAAGGTTGAGAACCCAATGACTGGCTCTTTGGCCTCCCCACCTCCCAAGGGAGGAGCAGTCCTTCTAGGCCACAGAGGAGGGCTTTGCAACCAGTCCTGAAGATACCTGATAAAACAGGATCAGATGAATGGGGAGGAGGTCCCCCCCTATCAGTGGACTTGGAAAGGGGCACGGTGGAGATGAGGGAGGGAGGGAGGGACTGAGGGATTGGGACATGACTGGGATACAGAGTTAATAAAATGTAACTGATAAAAAAAATAAAAAATAAAAAAAGAAGGTTGAGAACCACTCAGCTAAAAGGATGTAGCAATAAAATGACTCCTAATACCATTCTGCTATACTAATAGATCAGTGCCTTGCTCAGCCATTATCAGAGATGCTTCCTCATGCAGTAGAAGGGAACAAATACAGAGACCCACAGCCAGCCAATGTGCAGAGAATGAAAGACCTTGAAACATTCAGTCCTAAATGGAATATCGCCAACAAATCCCTCCCCTCAGGGCTCAGCCAAGGAGATGGAGGACAGGGAGGAATCAATCAAGACTTTCTAAACACAACACAATTGACATACCTATGAATTTACAAAGACCATGAGAGCATGCACAGGTCCTGCACAGGTGTAACCCAGATGGGAAGCCAGCACTGAGAGGGGGAGTAGGCACAAGTCTTCATCCCTAACCGAGAAGCTCTTTCCAATTGATAATCACTCACACAGGAAAACTTAAGTTTTCTCCAAACAGAGTCTTACTGAGTATACAAACTACACTTAAGAGCAGGCCCCATGCCCAACATTAGATGCCCAGTACAAAATAAATGCAATGGTATTTTTGGAGGATCTTTGTCTCCTAATGCTTTGTCTGGGCATTGGTTTTCTTTTTTTTTTTTTTAACCTTAGAGGTCTTTTGCTTATATATTATGGTTTCTGTGTTTTTTGTTTTTATACAATTTCTGTATATGTGTGTGTCCCTGCACCTATATGTGTTTCCTTAGTGTTTCTTCTGAGGCTCTTTTTTTCCTGCTTGTTTGTACTATCTTATTCTGGTTTGTTTTTACATTATCTATTGTTATTATTATTATTATTATTATTATATGCCTTTTGTTTTCTAAAGAAGTAGATTTCAGTAGCTGGGAAACTGAGGAGAATCTGGGAGGAACTGGGGGAGGGGAAAACACAATCAGAATATATTGAATGAAAAATTTTATTTTCCATAAAATAAGTAAAAAAGTCTGGTCCTTTGAGGACACTAAGTTTGTGACAATATGCTAAAATAGGAATGAGAAACTGATATACCATGTTTATGCAACAGTTGATGCCAAGTCTCCTTGGACATTAGCACATTTCTTGGTTGTAAGGTAGACACCTTGGAAGTTGGCATTCCTTCCTCAGGTCTCTAGGAAGCCATGTGATGCACTGGAGCATTCGGAACTTGTTAGCCTGTGAAAATAAACTGGTCGTGCCAACAGCACTGTTCCATGTACTCATGAACACTTTGACAACAGACCATGGAAGGCATAAAGTTGGCACTTTCTCAAGGAAGAAAACTAAACTACTAATATAAAAGGCATGGAAAGAAATATAAGTGGTGCTATTTTTGGAGAGTGCTAGCCAATTTGAAAAAAAAGAAAAATCCTAAGAGAAGTTCCAGGAAAATGATCCCAGGTACCTTTGCAGACCCAAAGTTCTGGAATGCTCTTTTTCTGTATACTTAGTCAAATAGTAAAGAAAGGAAGAACAGCCAATTGTAAGCAGTTCTCAAATTTTAAATAAAATAATAATAATAATCTTATCCTTATTTCTCAATCTTATCCTATTTTCTCATTAAAGAACCCAAGCTTGAGCAAATCTTACCAGCTTGCACCACCAGAGCCTACCACAGAGGGACTCTGAAAGACTCTACCCAGCAGGTTATCAAAGCAGATGCTGAGACTAATAGCCAAACTTTGAGCAGAGTGCAGGGAATCTTATGAAAGAAGGGGGAGATAGAAAGACCTGGAGGGGACAGGAGCTCCACAAGGAGAGCAACAGAACCAAAATAACTTGACACAGAGGTCTTTTCTGAGACTGATACTCCAACCAAGGACCATGCACAGACACAACCTAAAACCCCTGCACAGTTGTAGCCCATGGCAACTCAGTCTCCAAGTGGGTTTCCTAGTAATGGGAACAGGGACTGTCTCTGACATGAACTCAGTGGCTGGGTCTTTGATCACCTCCCCCTGAGGGAAGGATGAGCCTTACCAGGCCACAGAGGAAGACAATGCAGCCAGTCCTGATGAGACCTGATAGGCTAGGGTCATATGGAAGGGGAAGAGGAGCACCCAATCAATGGATGGGGGAAAGGCAAGGAAGGAGAAGATGGAGGACAGATAGGATTGGGAGGGACGTTGGAGGGGACTACAGCTGGGATACAAAATGAATAAACTGTAATTAATAACAAAAGAAACCAAGCTTGTTTGGAAATATACACAGCTTCCCATAAGCCATCACCAAGCCTCACAGGAAATTTCTTCCTCCTAATTGCTTGTGAAACCTGGTAGACACACCACCAGTGCTTCTTCACCAATACTTCTTTTCTTAAAGAGTCGAGACACCTGGAGTTCATTATCTGCCCTGTCATTTGGGAGTGACAGATGACCTATTGTCTCCCTCACTAGAAACCAGGCCTCCTTTTCTCTATTTATAGGATAAGAGTGATGACAATGTGGGATATGCTTAACCTGACCTATAGCCATATAACATTACAGACATAACAGTCTTTTTAACTCCTGTTAAAATTGGAGCTATAACAAGGCTGGAGAGACGGTTCAGCAGTTAATAGCATTGGCTGTGCCTCTAGAAGACCTGGGCTCAATTGCCAGCACCCACCTAGTAGCCCATAATTGTCTGTAACTCCAGTTCTAGGAGATATACATATGCAGGCAAGCAAAATACCCATACACATAAAAAAATAAGTAAACATTAAAAACAAAAATTGGGGCTCTGGAAATACAAGGTCTTGTCATCATCTGAAAAACAGTCCATAGAAATAGATGTGCTGGTCTTCTGTCACAATGCACTGAAACACTTCAAATAAAGATAGTCTGTGTCAGGCACTTCAAAGCACACTGGCAAAATATCTTCAGTTGCATCTTGCCTGGTAAACTATCTCTATTCATTAGAGAAAGCAATATGGTGGGGAAACTGAAGAATCTGAATATCTTCCAATACTTTTCAGCACCTTGAAATATATGCAGTTCAACACAAGCTGTCAAGAAAGCAGGAAGAGCCTTCCCATGGATGATAAACTCCATGGGCAATAAAAATAAAGTGGCAAAGAATTGTGGAAAATCATTAAGAACACAATTTAGTTACAATGTGCAAGGTTGTGCATGAACAATAGAGAAACCACATGTAGATGGAATGGTTGCTATGTTTCCCAACAGACTTGACTGGGGAACTGGATACACCACCCTTGACAGAATCTAGCCTGTTATTACAAAACCTGAATAGCAAAACAGAAGTGGACATTGGGACTATGGGTGTAGCTCAGTAGCAGCACTCAGGTTTAGCATCTGTGAGGCCCTGGGGTTCTATCCCCAAGGCCACAAAAAAAGGACATAAAGCCTGGGGATGATATGATAAGCAACAAGGCACAGTTTGTGTGTATTTGTGTGTGTGTGTGTGTGTGTATGTGTGTGTATGGGGGTATTCAGGGAGAAGGCCAGAGAACAAGCAAAAGTGTGGTTTCTCAGCTTCATATTCTCTTTCTCTCTCTGTCTCTCTCTCTCTTACACACACTCACTCTCATGCCCCAACTATCTCTCACTGGCCTAGAGTTCAATGAGGAGCCTAAACTGACCCTTGTCTCCACCTTCTCAGAACTGGGATTACAAGGGTGCACCATCACACCTGGCTTTTCTCCCATAGGTTCTGGGGATCAAGGCCACGTCCTCATCTAAGCAATTTACTGACCAAGCTATCTCCCCTAGTACAATATCCATGTGGATGTTCTACTGTGCCCTTAATATACTGGCCTGGTGTCATCCTGCTAGCAAGCAGTTGGGTGGTGCACTTCCAGAGCTCAGGCTCTTACTCAGTACTCTAACAAGCATGAGCTTAGTGGCAATAGCAGCTTAGTAAGACTGTCCCTTTGCCCCACTCCAGTTTCTGCTCAGGAAGCCTCCAGGGTGGGGTTGTGCAAAAAATCAAGAAGTCATCTGGCTCCAGGCTGATACAAATGGCAGACCAATGTTAGCCAGGAATTCTTCCACTCTCCTCACAAAATCTATAGCAAATCATGAGATCTAAGTCCCAAGGAGAAACTTTTTCTAAAAGTACCCTTATGATCTGTAAATCATAAAACAAGCAAAAAAAAAAAAAAAAAAAAAAAAAAAAAAAAAAAAACAGAACAAAACAAAAACCATAAGAAAGAAGGAACTGCTTGAGCTCCCTCTCCCTCCATGGTTTCCTGTTTCAGTGCAGTGGTAAACAAAAAGTTAGAGAGAGAATAGAAATACAGTTTTCAACACATCTTGTCGATGATTCTGTATCTCAGGAGAAAAAAATTCAGGCATGTGAATTAATCCTCTGTACTAAGTTGTAACACTAAACAGACTTAGTAGGTTGTATATCTGTGTGTGGGCATGCACTTGTGTGTGCGTGCCTGTGTGTGTGTGTGTGTGTGTGTGAGAGAGAGAGAGAGAGAGAGAGAGCTCAAGAATAATAATTAAAAAAGAAGAGGTCGTGAATCTTGGAGGAAATGGGAGCACTTGAAGAGTGAGAGGGGATAAGAATTATGTCAGTGCACTGCTCAAGTACAAAGTTCTCAAAATTTTGAAAAGTTAAATATTTTTTAAAGCAAGGGTAGGGCTAGCATAGCAAGATGGCTCAGCAGGTTAGAACATAGCACCAAAGCCTCCTGACCTGAGTTCAGTCCCACACACCCACACGGTAGAAGGACAGAACTCCTTCAAGATACCCTCTGACCTTCACAGGCACAGTGTGCTATACTTGCACACACACAGAGTAATAAAAATTTTAATATATTTACTTAATTAATTAGTTAATTAATTAGAAACCAGAAGTGTGAAATTTTTGAAGGTAACAACCACTGATTAGAGTACATAGAGGTCAAGAAAGTAAATGCCAATGTGAGCTACACATGTATGCTACAAATTTCTCACTATTGCGTGTCCCTGCTACCTCTCATCACTCACGTAAAATATGGGAGGGGAACTCCATATGAAAAGTCATACAGATTAACAGTGTTCATTAGTGAAGACCTATTCAACCTTGTTAAGACCAGAAGAGACTAAAGTATAGACAAATGTAAGGAAAAAATGAAAAAGAAAAAAAAAAAGCATGAAGTATCAGGGAAAAGAGACAAGGGTGATAGGATTAACCAACTGAAGATAGAAGGCAAAGCCACAACATCTTATCTGTTTTCCATCTTCTCTACATCAGTTATTACTGTGCATCCCATCTTCATGTCTGGATCAGGAGTCCCTTAAGGGTGGAGACTATTACATTAGTCTCTGGGCTAACCAGGTAGCTGGTTAACTTCTCATTCCCATGATCTACTAAAGCTAACTGCTACAGCTAGATCTCTCCTCCCCTACCCATGAGTCAATGGTGTGTGTATATGTGTGTGTGTGTGTGTGTGTGTGTGTGTGTGTGTGTGCGCGCGCGCTCATGTGTTAACTTCTACTATCATCCTAATCAGATGTCTAGGGCTAGCTTCCACATTAATGTGCCCCACCCTGGCTCCCACTACCTAATCACCCCTAAAGGTGCTAATCACTCAGTCAGCTAATCACTCCTACAATCTCATCTCTGTCAGTTCAGCCCTGGTCCTTTCCTGGTTCTTCCTCCCTTTCCTGATTCTACTCGGAACACTTTCCTCTCTGTCCTCAAGAACCCCAGGCTTCTGCCAAAACATAACCCTACATGCTCAGTCTCTCTTTAGAATATTCTCACTGAAACCTGGCCTTGCCCTTGCAATTCTTTCAAACTCAGCTTCTTGGTTTTTCTCCCCTGCCTCCACCCCCTTCCTCCCGTTCACCCAAGCTGTAAAACCTCAAAATTAACTTGACTCCACCTCTCTCTTCCTCCCCTTTGTTTCTCTTCCCCCTTGCTCCCACTACCCCTTCAGCAATCACCAAATGCTATAGATTTTATCACTGAAAGGTCTCTTATCTCCATTTTCATTCTCACTGCTTCAGTTAAGGCCTTCCTTGGTGAGAACCTTTGTTATCACTCTCCTAGACTATATATTTTTACTAGTTCCCTGCCTCCAGGCTCTTCTCCCAATACTTAAGACTATCCCACAGCTACACACAAAGTGCATACTGTGCACCTACAGCATTCCAAGCATCATGTGAAGTACTCATACCCCCCGAATGCGTATGGAACATTCTGCGTGTGCTAGATACTGAGGTGTTTTGTTTTGTTGTTGTTTTTCAACATACTCTTTATTTATTTTGCAAATGTTCTTAGGTTTGTTTTTTTTTTTTTAGTTCTTTGTATTTCATACAACATGTTTTGATCATATCCACATTCTTTCCAACTCTCCGAAGAGCCACACTCCTTTCCCTACCAACACAAGTTTGTGTCCTTTGTATTTTAAACCCATTAAGACCAATCTGTGCTGTCCAGATGTTCTTGAATGTGTGTTCTTCCACTGAAGCATGGTCAACTTACCAGGAAAATTGTTTTTCCCTTAACCTTCATTTTCACACTCTATGAACCAGCTGTACACCATTTTTCATACATTACTTCTTTATTCCTCACAAAGGAGCTACTTATGTCTGTCCTCATTTCAGAGACAAGGTTACCTGCCTTCATTCCAATGCAAACATCAGCAGAAGTCAGACTTTGGACTAGGGCTCACTCTAGACCAGGTTGGTGTTATGCCTCTTCTATTCAGTGAGACACTGAATACTTGAAAGAATGTCAAACAAAATGACAATGATGTGAAGAATCTTGAAACCAAGTCACGTGTGAAATGGAGGAAAGAAATGAAGGCTCTCTGACCTTGTCAAAAGTAAAATTTTAAATGGCATGGTGGTTGTCTCCACATGTTCCAAGGGTTGTCATGTGAAAGGTGAAGCAAACATTCCATGTGGCTCCAAACAGTAGGGTTTGTTGCAGACCAGAACAGAACTCAGCAGAGTAAATTCCAGCTCAAGTTTCCCAACACAGCCTCCAAACGTAAAGAGGTTGCTTAAGTAAAACCGAAACAATAATTTGTCAGAGATGTGGCTGGGGGACATTCTTGCCTAGAGTATACTGATGAGTAGCCTGGATCAGCATTTCTGTGCATATCAGTGTCACCTGGGGGTGGCTTTAAAGACTATGGATGTGTGGCCCCACCCTTGACTTAGCCTAACAGAACTGTGAAGGGTGGAGATGATTTTTGCCAGATGCCAAAACAAGGAAACAAGTACCCCGTCCTTAAAAGAAGTAACATGGATGGGCCATCAACATAGGAAACACTATTCTATTTCAACAGTAATCAAAGAACTAGTTTATCACATTACTAAGATGAAGAATCTTAACCAGTGTGAGCATGGGAAAGGAGAAATATATACTTTTGTACTCTATCTGTGAAGTACAGTAGAACTTTCTGCAGAACAGTTTAACAGTGTTCTGTTTTGTTTTGTTTTATTAACAGGGAATTGTTTGTGGTGCTAAATATGGAACTCAAGGCCTAGCACACACAGTTACACCTTCACCCCTAAGTGGAATTTCCAATACTAAAAATGATTATGGGCTTTGAACAGGCAATTTGATAGCCAGAAATTTAATCTATGGGCAAAATCTAGAAATTTTGAAAAATACTCTCTCAAAAATGTTTGGCCCAGTGCTAAGAGAACTGCAATCATGGAAATGTGGTAATTTAGCACTGTCTGATATGGTAGCCACTAACTACATGTGGCTCTTAAGAAGCTAAACTGTGGCAAGGGCAATTTAGGAATTGATTTTAACTCATTTAAATTTAAAAGTCAAGCACAGTAGCACATGCTTGAAATCCCAGGAGGCTGAGGCACAAGATTATAAATTCAAAGCCAGCGTTGACTAGACAGACACTATCTCAAAAAACAAAATGAAGTAGAAATCTAAAGGTATCCAAGACACCAGACAACTCATGTTTACGACAGCCTGAAACTAGAAACTATTGGGCCAGGAAGGTAGCTCAGCAGGTGAAAAGTGCTAGCAGAGCAAGCCTGAGGACCTGAGTCCAATCCCTAAAACACACATAAAAAGCCAGGTGCAGTATCCCTTTCCTATCATCCCAGCATCCTTACTGAGAGATAGGAGGCTGATAAAAGAATTGCCTAGGAGCTTCTAAGCCAACTAGCTTGGAGTATGCAGCTCAGCAGAAACAAGAGAGGTCCTGCCTTCACAAAGCAGAAGAGAACCAACTCCTAAAAATTGTCCTCACACCTCTACACGGGCACAGTGATGCAAATGCCTATATGCGTGTATGCACACACACACACACACACACACACACACACAAATAAAAAATTTTAAACTAAGAACTATAAAGAATCAAAGAGTATGTATTTTTAAGTGGTACAGCAATAGAAGGTTAAAGAAAGATCACTGATGATCAGGATAGGGAAAGTCACAATCCATAGAATGGATTTAACATGTTATACTTAGAAAAAAGATTGTAGGACTGAGGAGATAGCTAAGTGTGTAACAGTGCTTGCTGTAGCAGGGCATGGTGGTACACGCCTGTAATCCCAGAACACAGGGAGGCAGAGGTAGGCAGATCTTTGTGAGTTCGAGGCCAGCCTGGTCTACAGAGTGAGTCAAGGCCAGCCAAGGTTACACAGAGAAACCCTGTCTCGAAAAACAAAACAAAACAAAAAAAGAGTGCTTGCTGTATGCTTATGAGTACCCGAGTTTAGATTCCCAACAATCATGTTAAAAATCCAAGTGTGGCTGTGGGCATAGTGGAAATAAATGAGGCACAGAAACAGGAGAATAGATCAGTCTTGTCAAAGAATGGTTACTTCCAGTCAGCAAGAGACCTTGATTCAACGAAATTAAGTAGCAAGCAATAGAACAGGGCACCAGTGTTCTCTGATATGTGCATGAGTGCACATAGATGAGGACACTGGCACACACACATGCACCAAAAAAGGAGGGGGGATTCTACTTCTGCTTCCGTGAAGGCTCAGTGAGATGGTCTCTCTGGTTTTATAGCAAACTGAATTGGTCTTTTGGACAAACCTTAGAGGAGTGGGTCACCCCGAGCTTTTCTAACTAATAGAAACTACCAAAAGGAATAATAAAAAGGGATTTTTATGCTCAGGTGCCTGTGGCTAACCTTTGTCCCTCTCAACTCAGTAAGAGCCAACCTAAGACTGTGAACTCAAAAACCATGTTCAAGAAGTCAAAATTGAAGCCAGCTATAAAAGCCTGGCATTCATGAGGCTTGATAAACAAGTAAACAAACACAGCCAAGTTGGGGTAGGCCTGTAGCCAGTAACACTTAGCATATTGCAGGACCACTTGTTTTGTCCCCAGCATTGGAGGGACTGAAGAATGCCCAAGTTGAAATTGACTTTATTCTGCAGTGGAAGCTGTCACCTCCTTCCAAATGAAGCAGTGGGCTCTGTCCTATATTAAGTACTTTCCACAACCCCCCGGGAAGAGGGAACAGAGAAGCTGCTGAGTTTTTCAGCGCTAGCCTAAAGGCAAGCATGACAAACATTCTGCTCAAAGGTAGTTCTGAGCAGCTGGTGGAGGAAGTGAACAGCTGCTGACCCTTGTCAGCCTTTCTTAATTCTGGAGAGCTACTCTCATGTGAAATCCCTCCATGCCAGCCAAAAGGACCTGACCAAATTACCTTGCCTCAATGGGTTACGACTGGTAATATCTAACTTTTTTTCTTGATCATAAGCAGCAAGCACTATTTAAACACAGTAGGATTCTCAAATATCTTTGGTCCCCTCCAGGTATCAAGGACTATATAACCTGAAGCATAACAAAAATACAATTAGAACACTATACTTGAAACCTGCATGTATGTGAACATTTTCCATTAGCTCCAGTGCTCGCTGGTGGGTAATTGTGCCGCTCCCCAAGCCTCTCTTGAGAAATCCTGGTCAATAGTGATTCAATAATTATCCCTTTCCCTAGTTTAAAATTGACCTTCATAAAAATTCTGAACTCACAGGAACATGCAGCCATGAATCAGCCCCTTTTTCTCTGCCTGTTTCATTACATAGTGAATAGATTCATGGAAGTACTAATAATGACATGCTATATATAGCCAAGCCCCAAGTCTTCGGAAGTTTTTTGAATGATGTTATGCACATGCCAACAAGGGTGTAACTGTAAAAAAGAAAAAGAAAAAAACTAAACAGGAAATAGGTATATTTATTCAGCTTGGTTGGGTTTCCAAGTTCTGTCAGAATTACATGGTAGAAACATCGTGGCCTGCTGTGCTAATGACTCCAACTTATGCTGAAACTCGATTACTATCTTGGGTTTATGGCAGCAAGTGTAAATCCCACCTCAGCTGTCCCTCAATAAACACTTAGGGTTTACCTCAGAACTGAACCAGAATTTGACAGCAGCTGCAGCGTGGTTGTTTTGCTTTCCAGTCACTCTTGGCTTTCCTAACTCTGATTAACAGGTCTACACAGAAACAAAAGAAAGAAAAAAAAAAAGAAAAGAAAAGAAAAGAAAGAGGGAAAGAGAAAGAGAGAAAAAGAGAAAAAGACAAAGAAAGAACAAAAACAAAACAGGAAAGGAAAGGAAGGAATACTTGAGGGTGAACATACTATTTAAAGCTATTCATTTCTTAACTGACAAAAACCATTATTGAAGACCCTAGGACAATCCTAAGATTGATTAGTATCTTACACACACACACACACACACACACACACACGACTGGAACTAATGAAAATAAATGAAGAAAACGTCTTCATTCCTTTACAATCATAAAGCATCTAATACCATGCCTTGTATAGAGTAAGGGCTTAATAGATTGATTTAGATCATTAGAAATTTCCCACTCAACTCCCCAAGTCTTAATACAGATCAAGTACTATAGAAATGAGTAGACTGAACTCCTCTACATCTCCTGCTATAAAAACTAAAAATTAGAAGTCTTGATCCTAAGTGAGATCCACTGAGCAGGAAACCCTGGCTACTGGCTGTAGCTCCAAGAACAGTCTTTGTTAATAGATTTTTTTTCCCCAGCTTTGTCAAGAATGGACAGTTAGGAAGAAGCCACTGCACCTGTGCTGCACACACACACACAAATGTTGGTGGCACATGTCTGTAATCCTAGTACTCAGTAAGCTGAGCAGAAGGACTACCAGGCCAGCCTTGGCTGCAGACTGAGACCCTGTCTCAAAACTGATCTTTTTTAAAGCCTAAAACCTCAGAAAGAATGTTAACTTTGTACTGAGGCAGGTCAGATGCTGGTCAAATCCCAGCAGAGGTTGCTTGTGTCCCATTTCTTTTCTTGATACTATCTGTCCATCTTCCCTTTCCCTTCACATGCTGTGTGGTGGGTGGCCAACCACCCCTGTTCAGGGAAGTCTTTCTTTCTTTATGATTTTAGAAAAGCAATCCTTGTGCTAGGCTGTCTAGATCTCTTGCTAATAACCACGTTAGAAGAGAGCCCAGTATAAATGCCTTGCACACAGCTTGTGGTGCTCTCTTAAATGGCTGTGGTGACAACTGAGGTTCTGATCTGACCTCAGCAGGTTCTCACTTCAAAATCCGAGTGAAATATACAATAAGCCAAATCCATTAAAATAACATTAAAGGTCTGGGTTTAGCCTCACCAAACAGCAGGATTAAACTTCAAGGGTCCAGTCACGATAAAGAGATTTCTTTTAAGTCACTTGGCTTTGCACAGTTGCAGCTATTAGAAATCTGATTTTTATCTCCAAGGTACATATTTTCCCTTTGATTCTCTTCCAGAATTCCCACTAATGTCAACTTTCCCCACTCTTAGGATCAGGCCCCTTGCCTCGCTTTAATGTTGGTTTTATTCCTAATTCTACAATATCAACATAAAAATTACAAGAAAAAGCTGCAAGGTTCCCTTCCCAGGATAAGTTATGCTAACAAAAAGCCCTCACTTAAGTGGTGAGATTTAAAAAACAGCAAATGACACAAAATAATATAGGAGTGGAAAGAGACAAAAGCCAGCAAATCTCCCGCAAAACAGAGTAACAAGCCGCATGATAATGAATCAGTCCCGCTGCTGCTTATTTAAGGTTTGGTCCCAAGTACCCCCCCAAAAAAAGAAAAAGGTAATGGGGGTCTTTAAAAGCAAAGGAGCAAGTGCCCCTTACCATCCATGGCTTTCCTCCAGATTTAGGCAATCTGAACAGGGCTGATGAGGGTGCGCTGGGAGGGTTCCCAGTGGGGCCTCAGATAGTTCTCCAATCCCCATCCCCCATCTCTGCCCTCCACCAAAACACCTCCAATTCTCTGCGGTAGGCGTCTGGTTCTAGGTTCTCCATCCTTAGACAGTAACACCCGTCTTTCCCCCATCCTCTTGCCTCTGAGCGCTAGCGAGTCTCAGAGGCCATCCTCTCCTACAGGCAACCAACTCAAAGCCCACCCAGGCGTAGACCCGCGTTGTTTCCAATCCCCTCCCTCTGTCTTAGTGGCAGTACCCCTCAACACCAACCATGGCCCTCCCTCTCCCCAGTAGCAGGAGGAAGTCGTTGTGCTTCCTCTGTCCACACCACCAGCCAGAGCTTGGGGCGCCCTGGGCTTTGTGTGTGTGTGTGTGTGTGTGTGTGTGTGTGCTGTGTGAGTGTGTACTAGAGGTGTATCCGCGCTTGAGAGTGTGTGTGCAAAGGGCTCTTCGCATCCTTCCGCCTAGGCTGCCTCAGGTGCCCTCCCATGGGGGATCCAGATCTCCTCGTGCCCTCATCTCCGGCTCTTTTGTGCGGGGTCCCGGGAGCAGGAGGTGCGCTCTGCTGCAATCAGCTACCCCGCCAGGGCGGGGACCCACGCTCCTTCCGAAGCTGTGTGAGACCCGCTTCGCCCTCCAGCTTCCAATCCTGCGCTAGCCGGTGGAGCCGCCAAAGCTCTATGCCCTGGCTCCGGGGACTCCTACCACAGGGAGCCGGTCGCCAGAGCGAAAACTTAACTAGAACAGAGAGAAAGAGCTCATAACGCATCGGGCGGCTGCCGCGGCGCCCATCCTGCTTGCAGTCCCCAGCGCACACGCGGGAAGCCACCGCGCCGCTCCCAGCAAGAGCGTGTGCCTCCCCCAACCCCGGGACTCCCCATCGCTCGGCCACTTACCAGCACCACGGATCCCCGCACGGCCTCCGACACGCTCTGGCGGAGTTCGGCTGCTGTGCCCGGCTTGCTCAGCCGCTTGGTGAATTTGCGCACTTCGGCCATAGCAGTGGAGGCGGGCAGGTCTCGGCAAGCGCTCTCAGTGCCCCGGGCCCGGGCGGCCGTAGCCGCTTCTGCTGCCTGTGTTTACACGCCGGCAGGCCAGCCACATCTCAGCTCGCCCGCCCCGCGCCCAGCTCCAGCGGCTCCTCCTCCCGCCCTCTGCTCCGCCCTCTTTCCCTCCTTTTCCCCCTAGCTTTTGCAAGCTCTGAGTCCTGCCGGGCGGTGGCCGCTGGCCCCTTTCCTCCGGGGCTCTGGCCCGAGTAGCCCAGAGCCTAAGGAGGGTGTGTCTCCTAGAGGAGGAGGGAGTACTAGAGGTGGGGACGAGGGTCACGCGGGTGAAGGGGGCAAGTGGCAAGCACCCGGGCTCCGCCCGCAGCTGCTGTTGCTGGTGCAGCCGCATCCGGTAGGCTAGATGTGGCTGCTTCTTTCTTGAGTGTTTGGGGCGGGCGGGAGCGGGTGAGAGGTAAGTGATGAAATGTCCCCTAGAGTAGGGTGTATGGTGCCCCAAGGCTCCTCTGCCTCCCTAAAGACTACAAGACCAGTGAAAGAGCTGAGGGAAGTCTCACATGCCCCCACCCGGCAAGTCCCTGGGTCCCAGGCGGCTTGAGGCTGGGAAACAACATGGAGCTCGTTGCAGCCTATTGTGTCCTTAAGCCTAGTTACGTCTCGCCTATGTCAAAGGAAAGAAGAGCAGATTTGCTGCAGGAAAGACTTGCCTGGGTCCCGCACCCAACCCACTTCATTTCCTAGAGGGGCATTCACCTCACAGGGCAACCCCAAGGAAGGCAAAGGTTTCTGGAAGTGTGCTTCTTACCCAGGCAGTGAGAGCTGGGTGGTGAGGGCCCCCAGAGCCTGTGATGCATTATGTAGTTCTGTGTGACTCCACAAGGAGTAGGTGGCACTGGGAAGGCTATGCCCTTGGCTTAGGAAGACCTATCAATCTTGTAGCTTTTAGGTGTGCCGTGCAACCATCTCGTCCTTTCCTTAGCTTCTCCAGCTTCCAAGAAATTGTTTTTCCAAGAATCAAAGTACGGCTTCCGACTAGGTGTGAAGCATGCACGCTTAAGACAAAAACAGGAAGAATCTTGGAGTGCTAGTGACTCTGCCAAACTTCTACTCTGAAATAAAAAGCACTACTTCGTTCTCTTTTATAGTTTGAAAATGGCCCATCACCAGGGATCCAATCTGCCCATCTGACAGGTTTCCCCATCAGTGCCCCTATGTCACTTTCCACACTTCTCTGGACTTCAAAGAACAAACAGTCTCACCTACACAAGGACTTTGTTATGAAAACAGGGGCATGGGAATGGACTCCAGGAACCCAGAAAAGACCAAGTCTCTTAGCAGCAAGCCCATTCAGCCACCATATTGGTCCTGATAAAGAACAAATGGAGGGTTCTTTCAAGAGCTGGGACCTAGAAGTTCTCTAAAGGGACAGGCATTGTCACATGTTGACCTTGGGGTGTGTGTGTGTATGAGAGATAGAGAGAGATGTGGAAACTTACCTGTAGGTGGATCAGCAGAAATTCAAGCCATGTTTTTTATGAACGGTGAGTGTCTGTGTGTCTGACTCCTAGTTGGCAAACTCCACAATACTCTAGCATTTTTTTTCCTTTCTTGCTAACCCCAGATTCATTGCTTCAGGTACAAGACAGAAGCACAGGATTGAGGAAAGAGAGGTACTGCTCTAGGTCCTGATGAATCCTAATTGCTGAATCCTAACCCATGCTAACCTCTCTCATTTACTAGTAGAATAGCTTAGAATCATAACCCATGCTAACCTATCTACTTTACTAGTAGGAAAGCTTAGATTCCTACTAAGTTTAGGGCTGTAAGACAGTACACTGAGAGGGCTGCAGGAACAGGGTATTCATTTCTTTGTTTTTGCTTTGTTTTGGTTTTTCTTTTTGGTTTCTTGAGACAAGGTAACTCTGTGTAGCCTGGGCTGCCTTAGCCTTGCTTTATAGACCAGGCTGGCCTCAAACTCACAGAGATCTGCCCACCTCTGCCTCTCACAGTGCTAGGATTACAGGCATGCACCATTGAGCCCTGCTGGGAGTTCATTTCTTAACCCATAGGTTCAATTCTCAGATCTTAGAGTCCAGTCCCCTCTAGAGACAGAGAGATGGCTTAACAATCAAGAGTACTTGTTACAATAGCAGAGGCCATTTCTAATTCTATTTCTAGCACCTGTACTGTGGCTCACAACAACTCTTAACTTCAGTTCCAAGGGATCAATCCTGTGCTTCTAACTTCTATTTTTTTTAATTTATTTATTTTTTATTAATTACAATTTATTCACTTTGTATCCCAGTATAGCTCCCTCCCTCATCCCCACACAATCTCACCTTCCTGCCCTCATCTCATCCCATGACTCTCCACAAATCCACTTATATGAGTGGTCCTCCACCCCTTCGCTCTGACCCTGGCCTATCAAGTCTCATCTGTATCTCCAACCAAGGACCATGTATGGATATAACATAGAACCCCTGCTCAGATGTAGCCCATGGTGGCTCAGTGAGGGGAACAGGGACTATTTCTGACATGAACTCAATGGCTGGCTCTTTGACACCCCCCCCAAGGGAGGAGCAGCCTTGCTAGGCCACAGAGGAAGACATTGCAGCCAGTCCTAAAGACACCTGACAAGCTAGGGTCAGAAGGAAGGGTAGGAGACCTCCCCTATCTTTCGACTTGGAAAGAAGCAGGAAGGCAATGAGGCAGGGAGGATGGGATTGGGAGGGAATGAGCAAGTGGGCTACAGCTGGGATACAAAGTTAATAAACTGTAACTAATATTAAAAAAAAAAATTTAAAAATAGAAAAAAAAAAGGACTGCCAGCATTGTCTTCCTCTGTGGCCTGGTAAGGCTGCTCGCCCATCGGTGGGAGGTGATCAAAGAGCCAGCCACTGAGTTCATGCCAGAGACAGTCCCTGTTCCCATTACTGAGCTGCCATGGGCTACATTTGTGGAGGGGTTCTATGTTGTTTCCATGCATGGTTTTGGTTGGAGTATCAGTCTCAGAAAAGACCCCTCAGAAAACTCTCAGAAAAGATTTGTTGGTTCTGATGCTCTCCTTGTGGAACTCTTATCCCCTCAAGGTCTTACTGTCTGCACCTTTTTCATAAGACTCCCTACACTCTACCAAAGTTTGGCTATGACTCTCAGTATCTGCTTTGATACCCTGCTGGGTTGTCTTTCAGAGGTCCCCTTTGATACACTCCTATCCTGTTCCCTTTTTTTCCTCTTCCAATGTTTGTCCCTTTTGTCTTAATGAGCAAGGATTGATAACCCAGGGTCCTCCTTCTTGATTAGCTTCTTTAGGTGTAAAGATTTTAGAATGATTATCCTATATTATATGTCTAATATCCACTTATAATTTAGTATATACCATGTGTGTCTTTCTGCTTTTAGGATACCTCACTCAGGATGTTCTTTTCTAGTTCTCACCATTGTCTGCAAATTTCATGATTTCCTTGTTTTTATTTGCTGAGTAGTATTTCACTGTGTACATGTACCACAGTATTTCATTGTGTACATGTACCACAATATCTTTCCGTTCCTCAAATGAGGGACATCTGGGTTATTTCCAGGTTCTGGCTATTACGAATAGAGCTGCTACAAACATGGTTGAGTAAGTGTCCTTGTTGTATACTTGAACATATATTTTAATATATGCCTAAGAGTGGTATAACTGGATCTTGAGGGAGCACTATTCCTAAATGTATGAGAAAGCGCCAGATTGATATACAAAGTGGCTGTACAAGTTTACATTCTCACCAGCAGTGGAGGAGGGTTCCCCTTTCTCCACATCCTCTTCAGCATGTGTTGTCACTTGAGTTTTTCATCTTAGCCATTCTGATGGGTATAATGTGAAATCTCAGTGTGGTTTGATTTTCATTTCCCTGATGACTAAAGACATTGAGCATTTCTTTAAGTGTTTCTCAGCCAATTGATATTCCTTTACTGAGAATTCTCTGTTTAGATCTGTTCCCCATTTTTAGTTGGATTACTTGATTAGTTGCTGTTTAACTTCTTGAGTTCTTTATACATACTGGATATTAGTCCTCTGTCAGATGTAGAGTTGGTGAAGATCCTTTCCCAGTCTGTAGGCTGTCGTTTTGTTCTGACAACAGTGTCTTTTGCTTAACAGATTTCTGTTTCATGAGGACCCGTTTACTGGTTGTTAATCTTAGAGCCTGTGCTGTTGGTGTTCTGTTCAAGAAGTTATCCCCTATGCCAACGAGTTCTAGGATTTTCACCACTTTTTCTTCTAATAGATTTAGTGTGTCTGGTTTTGAATTAAGGTCTTTGGTCCACTTGGACTTTAGTGTTGTGCAGGGTGATGAGTATGGATCTATTTACACTTTTCTACATGTAGACATCCAGTTAGACCAGCACCATTTGTTGAAGATAGTCTTTTTTTCCAATTATATGGTTTTAGCTTCTTTATTAAAAATGAAGTGTCCATAGGTGTGTGGATTTATTTCGGGATCTTCTATTCAATTCCATTGATCCACCATTCTGTTTCTGTGCTAGTACCATGCAATTTTTATTTTATTTATATTTATTTTTATTTTATTTATCTCTATAGTACAGCCTGAGATTGGGGATGGAGCTACCTCTAAACGATCTGTTGTTGTACAGGACTGATTTAGCAAATTTGGGGGTTTTGTTTTTCCATATGAAATTTAGAATGGTTCTTTAAAGGTCTGTAAAAAATTGTGTTGGTATTTTAATGGGAATTTCATTGAATCTGTAGATTGCTTTTCGCAGGATGGCCATTTTCACTATGTTAATCCTATGGATTTATGAACAAGGGATATCTTTCCATCTTCTGATATCTTCTTTGATTTCTTTCTTCAGAGACTTCAGTGACTTTTTTCACAGGTCATTCACTTGTTTGGTTAGAGTCACACCAAGGAACTTTATGTTATTAGTGGTTATTGTGAAGGGTGTAGTTTCCATAAGTTCTTTGTCAGCCCTTTTGTCTTTGGTATACAGGAGGGCTTCTGATTTTTTGTTTTTTTTTGTTTTGTTTTTTTTTTTTTTTTTTTAGTTAATTTTGTATCCAGCCACTTTGCTGAAGGTGTTTTTCAGCTGAAAGAGTTCTCTGGTTGAATTTGGTGTTTTTCAGCTGAAAGAGTTCTCTGGTTGAATTTTTGGGGTCCCTAGTGTATACTATCCTATCATTGGCAAATAATGATACTTTGACTTCTTCTTTTCTGATTTGTATCTCCTTGATCTCCTTTAGTTGTCTTATTGCTCTACCTAGGAATTCAGGTACTATGTTGAAGAGATAAGGAGAGAGTGGGCAGCCTTGTCTTGTTCCTGATTTCATTGGGATTGATTTAAGTTTCTCTCCGTTTAGTTTGATGTTGGCTATAAGCTTGCTGTACATTGTCTTTACTATGTTTAGGTATGTGTCTTGTATCCCTGATCTCTCCAAGACTTTTTATTTTATTTTATTAATTACACTTTATTTACTTTGTATTCCCCCATAAGCTCCTCCCTCCTCCCCTCCTGGCCCCACCCTCCCCTCCCCCTTCTTCATGTATGCCCCTCCCCAAGTCCACTGATAAGGGGGTCCTCCTCTCCTTCCTTCTGATCTTAATCTATCAGATCACATCAGGAGTGGCTGCATTGTCATCTTCTGTGGCCTGGTAAGGCCCCCCCTCAGGGGGAGGTGATCAAAGAGTAGACCAATCAGATTATGTCAGAGGCAGTCCCTCTTCCCATTACTATGTAACCCACTTGGACACTAAACTGCCATGGGCTACATTTGTGCAGGGGTTCTAGGTTATCTCCATGCCTGGTACTTGGTTGGGGTATGAGTCTCTGGGAAGACCCCTGTATTCAAATTTTCTGGTTCTGTTGCTCTCTTGTGGGGCTCTTGTCCTCTCCAGATCTTACTATTTCCCACTTCTTACATAAGATTCCATGCACACTGCCCAACAGTTGGCCATAAGTCTCTGCGTCTGCTGCAGGGCAGAGCTTTTTACATGAATGGGTATTGGATTTTGTCAAACGCTTTCCTGGCATCTAAGAAAATGATCATGTTTTTTTTTTTTTTTTTCCTCCTTTAGTTTGTTTGTATGGCGGATTACTTTGATGGTTTTTCATATATTGAACCACTCCTGCATGCCTGGGATGAAGCTTACTTGGTCATGGTGGCTGATATCTTTTATGTGTAAGAACCCGCTTTGAGGGTATTTTATTGAGTATTTTTACATCAATGTTCATAAGAGAGAAGGGTCTGAAGTTTTCTTTTTTTGTTGGGTCTTTGTGTGATTTAAGTAGCAATGTGACTGGGGCTTCATAGAATGAGTTTGGTAATGTTCCTTCTGATTCTATTTTGTGGAATAGTTTGAAGAGAAATGAAGTTAGCTCTTCTTTGAAGGTCTGGTAGAATTCTGTGCTGAAACCATCTGGCCCTGGGGTTTTTTTGGAAGGGAGACTTTTGATGACTGCTTTTATTTCCTTGGGGGGGGGGAGGGAATATAGGGCTATTCTATCTATTTATCTCTTCTTGATTTAATTTTGGTAAACAGCATCTATTAAGAAAATTGTCCATTTCTTTTAGATTTTCAAATTTTGTGGCATATAGGCTTTTATAATAAGAACTAAGGATTGTTTGGATTTCCTCAGTTTCTGTCATTATGTCCCCCTTTTTGTTTCTGATTTTGCTGATTTGGATAGTTTCTCTCTGCCTTTTAGTTAGTTTGACTAAGGGTTTATCTATCTTGTTGATTTTTCTCAAAGAACCAGCTCTTGGTCTCATTGATACTTTGAATTGTTTTCTGTGTTTCTGATTTATTGATTTCAGCTCTGAGTTTGATTATTTCCAATCCTCTACTCCCCTTCAGTGTGTCTGCTTTTTTTTTCCCCCTTGGGCTTTTAAGTGTGCCATTAAGCTGTTTGTATGAGATATCTCAAACTTCTTTCTGGAGGCACTTAGTTAATTGAACTTTCTTCTTAGTATTGCTTTCACTGTGTTGCATAAGTTTGGGTAAGTTGTGCCTTCATTTTCATTGAATTTTAGGAAGTTTCTAATTTCTTTTTTCACTTTTTTCCTGACCAAGCTGTCAGTGAGTAGAGAGTTGTTTAGTTTCCATGTGTATGTAGGTTTTTGTTATTTTTGTTGTTGAGGTCTAGTTTTCGGACATTGTGATCAGATAGGATACAAGGGATTATTTCGAACTTCTTGTATCTGTTGAGGCTTGCGTTGTGTCAATTTTTGAGAAGGTACTATGAGTTGTTGAAAAGAAGGCATACTCTTTTGAGTTGGGGTGAAAAGTTTTGTAGATATCTATTCTGTGCATTTGATTTAGAACCTCTGTATTTAGCTTCTGTATTTAGGACTTCTGTATTTATTTCTATATTTAGCTTCTGTCTAGATGATCTGTCCCTTGGTGAGAGTGGAATGTTGAAGTCTCCCACTATTAAGGTTTTAGAATCAATGTGTGATTTAAGCACTAATAATGTTTCATTTACAAATGTAGGTGCTCTTGTATTTGGGGCATAGATGTTCAGGATTGTGATGTCCTCCTGGTGTATTTTTCCTTTGATAAGAATGAAGTGCCCCTCATCTTCTTTTTACATTTATTTAAGGTGAAAGTCTACTTTATTAGATATTAGGATATTAGGATAGCTACTCCAACTTGTTTTCCGTGTCCATTTGCTTGAAAAAAACATTTTTCAGCCCTTTACTCTAAGGTAGTGTTTATCTTTGTTGCAGAGGTATGTTTCTTGGATGCAGCAGAATGTTGGATTCTGTTTCCATAACCATTATGTTAGTCTGTGTCTTTTTATTGGAGAGTTGAGTCCATTGATGATGATAGTTAACAGTTACCAATGAATGCTATTTCCTTTTATTGTGGAGTTGGTGGTGCTACTGTGTTTCTATGCTTGTTTTCTTTTATTTTTATTTTTTATTGTGAATTTATATCCTGTGTTTTCTTGGGTGTAATTGATTTCGTTTACTTGCAATTTTCCTTCTAGTATCTTCTGTAGGGCTGGGTTGCTGTGTGGATATTGTTTAAGTTTAATTTTGTCATGA
Source organism: Meriones unguiculatus (assembly GCF_030254825.1). Lineage (NCBI taxonomy): Eukaryota > Metazoa > Chordata > Mammalia > Rodentia > Muridae > Meriones > Meriones unguiculatus. Next base: position 75,348,755 of record NC_083369.1, on the reverse strand, counting down.
AATATTTTGTTTTCTCCATCTATCTTGATTGAAAGCTTTGCTGGGTATAGTTGTCTGGGTTGGCATCTGTGCTCTCTTAGAGTCTGCATGACATCTGCCAGGCCCTTCTGGCTTTCATTGTTTCTGTTGAGAAGTCTGGTGTGAGTCTGATAGGTCTACTTTTATATGTTACTTGGCCTTTTTTTTTTTTCCTTGTTCCTTTTAGTGTTTTTTCTTTATTCTATAAATTTAGCGTTTTGACTATTATGTAACATGAGTTTCTTTTCTGGTCTAGCCTATTTGGTGTTCTGTAGGCCTCTTGCATGTTTATGGACATCTCTTTCTTTAAGTTTGGGAAAATTTTCTTCTATGACTTTCTTGAAAATATTTTCTGGACCTTGGAGCCTGGAGTCTTCTTTTTTATCAATTCCTATTATTCTTAGATTTTGTCTTTTCATAGCATCCTTGATTTCTTGGATATTTTGTGATTGGAACTTTTCTAATTTTACTTTTACTTTGAGAGATGTATCACTTTCTGCAATTGTATCTTCAGTGCCTGAGATTCTCTCTTCCATCTCTTGTATTCTGTTGGTGATGCTTAACTTTGTCTTTCTTGATCTTTTCTCTAAGCTCTCCAGCTCCAAAGTTTTCTCTGTCTGTGTTTCTTTATTGATTCTCATTGTTTTCATGTCTTTCACCATTTCCTTCATCTGTTCGAATGTGGATTCCTGTCTTTCCATGATGGCCTCTATTTTTTATTTGTTTCCTCTCTATATGCCACTAATTGTGCCTCTACATGTGCCTCTACTTGTTTGGCTGTATTTGCCTGAATTTCTTTGAGAGCTTTGCTTGTTTCCTCTTTATGTGCCTCTAATAACTGGATAAGCATGGATTTGAGATAATTTTCCTGTGTTTCCATTGAATTAGCATATCAATTGATTTTTGTGGTTGCTGGGGAGCTATGATGTCCTGATTTTTGTTGGATGTGTTCTTATGCCATCCTCTAGCCATCTGTTTATCTGGAACTGTCTCTGTTTGTTCCTGGAGTCTGTACTTCAGACTGGGTCCGTCTGTCTCTGGTGTCTTGAGTTTTCTTCAGGAGGATGAGAGAGGTCCACTGGTTCGAGAGTGTTTGTGTTTCAGCTGTAGCTAAGGGAGAAGGTTGCAGGTGCATGTGTGTAAGCTCGGGTGTGTGGGTGAAAGTGTGCCTTCAAGGACAGGGTGCTAGATTGTGTAGATGCCTGAAAGGGTGGAGGTTAAACACAGGAGGGGGTACTGGCACTGTTCAGGGGCACTATGTGCATGCGCAGGTGCCCTGAATACCTCAGTGGCCTACAGGCCCGTGGTACTGTCCTCCTGGTTTGCAGATCTGTATGTGCTCCAGGAATTTTTTGTCTGGACTCCACTGGTAGACTCACAGATCAGAGACTTCAGTGTTGAGAATGCTGTCCCAAGGATCTCTATGCTGCCAACAGTGTTGGTGTGGGTTGAAGAAATCTGATGTCTGGCTGCTTGGGTTGAGGGACCCTGGATCTGGGGCTCTGCACACACTCATGTGAGGGTGCACTCTTTTGCTGGCCTAATTGGAAAGCACAGGGCTTTCCCTGTTGTCTACCCTCAGATTTGGGCGCACAGCGGCAAATGAGATTGTAGGAGATTCCAGTCAGCTCAGTGATGTCCACTTTTTCTGCTGGGCAGAGAGACCTGTACTTGAGGTAGCCTCCTCTACCATCTCAGTTATCGAGTATGGAGGCTCCTGCTTGTGCTTGGGGCAAATATTGCCACCTCTGCCAAGCAGGGAGGTCTGTGCTTAGAGCAAGGTGAAATGCAGGGGAGTTGAATATTCACCACTCTCAGTCCCAGCAGAAGTCTACAGGTAACCTGGATCCAAACTGTACCAGTTCACAGGTTGTCCCCTCTCACCCAGAAGCCTCAATGTGGATGTTCTGGCTTCAGCTGTCCCTCCTCTCACCAATTTTGGAGTTCTAGATCCTGTGCCCCTCAGAAATGGTGTGCACTGGTCGCCACCATCTTGGACTCCATCTTATGCTTCTAAATTCTTCAGTCACCAGGACAACATTCAGGCAAAACACCATTGCTAAAATTCCTCCCTGAGTAAGATGTAAACAATGTCTACCCCTCTTGCTAAGATCTCAATTGACAATCAAAGGTACAGTTCCAAGAAAACTTACCTAGGGAACTGAAATGTTGTTTAGAATTATAGAGCAACAGATGAGATGTTACTGGCAATAGTGTGGGTGAGCTGAAAGTAAGCACCTTGAAAGGCCTGCACCCAGCAGGGACAATAGCTTCCCCCAGGACAGTGACATAGATGGATCCTCCTTCTGTATCCTTCCCTATACTTCCCTACTTATATCCTCAATTCCCTCCCAGAGTCCCTGATGCTATATACAATTCAGATAGACCTGCATAAAACTGGTTGGGGGGCAGCTGGATACTTCAGTGAGGGCCTTGGACCCTCCTTCCAAGAGTCAACACTCTGTAAGCCCAGCTTTGATGATCTTTAGAGAGCAGGTCCTGCTGGACTCCTGAAGATGGCAATAGTTTGGCCTGGAGTAATAATCTTATAAAATACACATATACATACATACACACATAAAATACATATATACATACACACACACATGCATACATGCATACATACATACATACATACATATGTAGAGTGAGACCTCTATCCTTCATTTTTCTCAAGAGTGATCTGTTTTTGTGTGTGAAGAGTCAACCCAGGGCAGCTGTATTGCAAGAAGGAAGACCAAAACAACTTCAAAGAAGCCAAACCAGAATTCAACAGCATTGAGCTATCAGTTCAACTGTCATACTATTTAGCTCTCAATTTCTTTTCATGGAAGGAAAATTAATCCTTGAGTCAATCAGTGTCTCTCAGCCAGTCTGCCTTGACTCTCTCCATGTTGCTAAATTTTGCCTTGAACTCACACCTCGTAAGTGCGGTGCTGGGAATCACAGCTAGGGCTTTGTGCATGTGAGACAAGTACCGTACCAACTAAATTATATCTCTAGTCTATTACGTCACTTCCGTTACTCTTAGCCAAAAGTATCCTTAGAGTTGAAGGATTTTCAAAGCTGCAGAAGGTAACATAGTATTGAAAAGGACAGACATCGTTCCTCTTCTCATGGAGGTGGCATTCCTTTATGAACAAATGAGCATGTTTATTTCAGGAAGGTAAATTCCATCCTAAGAGTTAAAGTAATATGACTGAGAATCAGTGGAGTTAGGGGCCTAATGTAGAAAATACGGTTAAAAAAGCCTCTTTGAGCTGAATCTGGGGAGGGGTCCACTGCAGGTGGAGCAGGAATGCAAGGAATACCCTGATGATAGAGGAGAGTGTATTCAAGGATCAGAATTCTTTGAAAGGCCGGGGAGGCTGAAGGATTGAAGTGACAGGTAAAGTGTGGAGCCAGAGAAAGAGCAATTTCTTCAGAGCCTTGTGAGCCATGAGAGGCATATGTCTTGCTGATGGCACGCAAACACCATCTGACTATTGTGCAGGCCCCATGCTCAGTCATGAAAGTGAGTGTAGGCTTTACTTTTTCTCTTTAGAACTTCTCTTTAATTACTTACACATCAAGAGTAGTACTATCTACTGAGAAGAGGATGACTTAATGGTACTGTCTCCTTCACAGGAAAAAAAAATGGAAGTTTAATGACAGTGAGTTTTTGATACAAGGTCTTCTGTGATAAGGAGCTTATTCCAGGTGTTTTTTTTTTTTAAGTGGTAGGCATCACATCTATGGAGCACTTTTGAACGAGGGTCTGTTAGAGCTGGACAGAACTATACTCACATTGTAAAGAGAAACTGTAGTGACAGTGGCAGCTTTCCATCCTTCAAGGGGATGTTTCATTAGGTGATTTCTTGTCAACAGTTGTTAAATTAGCTTGGATGTTTCTCACAAGTTTACCTGTCAGATTATCAGTATCCTAGCCAGGCATGGTGGTTCATTCCTGCAATCCCAGAACTCAGAAGGCTGAGGCAGGAGAATTGTGATTTTAAAGTTTGAAGCTACTCTGAAGTTCATAGAGAGTTTGAGACCAACCCAAACTACATAATAAAGAGCTGGTCTCGAAGAAACAGGAGGAGGTGGTGGAGATGGTGGTATGGATGCAAAAGAAGCTGTAAAACTATTTTACTTATGAAAAAATAATGTATGCCTATACTTAAATGTGTTTATTTGTGAACTAAGGGAATTTAGTGTCTCATGAGTCGAAAGTAGAAGTAAAAAGCAAGGGGCTGTTACATTTTATTATCCAACTGGGATTTCATGTGTGTCTACCTAAACCCTGGTAGTTTGTACGTTTAAGTATATGTTAATTAAACAACATTATAAACTTCATTCCTCTATCACATGAACCACATTTCACATGCTCAACAGCCAAATGCAGGGCAGGATGAGAAGAAGGCTTGAGACATAAAAGCTATTCAGGACAAATTGTGTGAGCCTTTTCAAATGAGAGGATAGTGATCATTATATGAATGACAAAAATAAAACAGCATTAGCAATCATAATACCATGCACACCTTTTGAGCACCATTGAGGCCTTTATAAGAACTGAATGGTCATTGTGGGGAGCTGAGTAGCCTCCAGAACACACTCAATGTTCATATCTTTTCCTTTTTAATTTTCTAGATTTATTTATTTATTTACTTACTTACTTACTTAATGCATGTGAGCATTTTGTCCACATGTATGTGTATGTGTACCGTGTTGGGTTGATGCATGCACAGGAGTATGCCACTGGATCCTATCCAACTGAAATTATGAATGATTTTGAACCACCATATGAGTTATGGGAGTTAATCTTGGGTCCTCCTCAAGAGCAAGAAGTGCTCTTAACCACTGAGCACTCTCCCAAACCCCATGTCCATATCTCTTTCAGTCCTCAGAACAATTTTGAGAGGTAGGCAGATTTGAGATTATTTTTTTCCCATTTTTCACATGAAGAAATAAAGATAAATTACATGGCAGTTGGTAGAGACAGGCCTTTGAGGTCTTTTGCAGATATGCCATGTAGTGTCCAGAAACCCAACTGTTTTAGAGAACAAGTCCATTGTACTTCATACGTTGTGAACTCATCACCACTAATTTACACTGGATGTAAGAATATGTGCAGTATATGACAATGTGTATGGAAAGCCCTGATGCAATTATAAGACATTTTAAATAATAGAAACCTTACTGAGCATCTCTTATTGGAGTTGCATCATTTGGTATAATGAGAGATTTCTTGTTTTCCTAGACAAACTCACAAACATCACCTTCATGTTTTCTAAATTCACTTTCTTCAAAGGGTATTATAAAGATAAACTCCCATGGCTCATGGTAATGCACACTTATCCCAACACTCAGAGGCTGACGATGGAGAATTGCCCTCAGCTACATAGCAGGACCCCATCTTAAAAGAACATGAACAATATTCTTTATGACCAAGATGGAAGATGGCATTCAAGCTTCTCCTCTGACCTTTTCATGCACAGTGACACATACATACACTTGTACTCATATGTGCATGCAAACGCACACACACACACAGACACACATGCACATGCATTCCATTCTCATGTGTATACACACACATACACACAACACACACACACCCCAAAACATAAAAAAGAAAATACTCTCTACATATAGTACTTTGTGGATTTAAAGATGATCTTTGCTTTTCCAGGAATGCACTACTAGGTCTATGAAAATGCCAATGTGTGCTTCTTAAGTATTTAAAATGTTACAGAAAGCATTGGGGTTTGCTTTCCCCAATGTAAATATAAACTCCTGAAAGAAGGTGAAAACCATGGAGGGCAAACCAATAAGCAGAATTCCTCCATGCCCTCTGCTTCAGTTATTCCTTCCAGGTTCCTGCCCTACTTGAGTTCCTGCCCTGACTTCCCTCAATAATGTACTGTGACATGGTAAGCAAAATAAACCTTTTCCTTCCAAAATTGTTTTTAGTTATTTAAGTTTATCACAGCAACAGAAAACGAACTAGTACACTAACCCTGGGGCAGAGTTGAAAAGAGCAAAGAGAGACTTTCTGGAGCCTTTACGGAGTGGGTCATTGTTCCCAGAAATTTCCAGGAACTAGGATCAGAGCAAGAAGAAAACAGGCAAGGCAAGTGTGTGGAATCTGGAACAGAAATTAAGCATTCTACAGTGACTAGTTGGTAGGGCAAAGTGCATGTTTTATACAGAAGCCAAGGCTGGGTTTCATCTAGATACAGAAACACAAACCACCCAGAAGGTGGAGCCATCTTACAAACCAAAGGACAAGGGTGAAACCCTAGTTTGACAGTTAGTAGGTATATAATCCTTGTTAATGAAGACAAAAACCTTCTACTAATACTCCCAAACTGCAAGGTTATATCAAGGGAAAAGGAAGGGGGGATTAAAGTTTGCTAAACCTCTGCTATGAAGCAAGCAGTATAATAACTTCTGATGTCTGCCCACTTGAGAGACCAAGCATGGACACAACATGAGGTTAGGGCCTACTGAGGCTGATAATCAACATGAATGGGTAGTTGGTAATGCAGTCACTAAGCAGTAGGGGACCAGAGTCACTGTCCTGGGTCACACCTTGCTCCTCCACCATCTACTAGATTGTAAAATTGAAATAGTAATAGTACATGACTTACATGATTATGGAAACTTAAGAGATTAAATGCCTTAGTCACACTATTCACATAAGGGTTAACTGGTAGATTGTGTTCCCTAAAGTTATCAGCAACAATACCTCCCAGCTTGTGGGCTCTTCTTAGAACGTGGTTCTGGCATTTCTCTTTTCAAGGCCAAACTGGCCTATACATCTGCTAGGCCCAGGGTGAAGTAAAACTGCAGGGCTGTAGGCCCAAGGTTATTGTGTAATTCAAATGCTGATTTCTGTATCCTCTATATCTGATTGCAATCCTTGTTCTGAGAATCTCCTGTCTCAATGTTGTGTAAACTCTGCTCCCCAGTTTTCCACTTATAAGCCAACAAAGCAGCTTACAGCCAATCACTGAGCAGAGTAAAGAATAAGGCTGGACTTCCTGCCAGCCAGGAGAAGAACAGTTAGAAGAGGAATTAAGGATTCAGCCACGGAAGAGGTTAAAGTGAGATCAAAAAAGGAGCTGGAGCAAGAAAGCTACAAAGTGAAAGTATCTCTGGGCTTCATACTGGAAGGAAACCAAATTAGTTTAGAGGGTTAAGAAGAGTTAAACTTCTCTACTCTATTACCCCAGGATAAAAGAGAAACTAAGAGAAACAAACACAGTTTTATAAAAATAACTGTAACACAGGGGATTGTATTGATAATTTATTACAAATTTCAAGACAGCAATAAGAGAGCATCAAGCCAAGAGCAGAGAACTTGTGAATAAAGAGTCCTATGGATCTGCACAGGTGGCATACCATAACAGTCCTGCTTCAAGAGGGAAGGGTATGTGGTGTCCCTGTTTGAGTCTTGGTGGACTTGTGACTAAGTCTGAGTTCACATTGTATAACTTCTGATACTAGTATGGAAATGGTGATCTAGTAACTGTGTGCCTTTGGGATACCTTTGTTAGAACCCTCGGCTGCCATATAAACAGCCAAACTAGCAACCCTGATTCAACCATGCAGAAGTCTAAATTACCAATATGGTGATCCACAGAGTATGTGGCATGAAAGCAATGCAAGCCTAGCTTTGGCAACTGTGTAATTCCAGTTCAAATCAACATCTCACACTGGCATCTAAGAGGCTTCATCAACCAGCTCACTTCTCCCTCATACCACATACAGCTTGTTAGAGCTGGAGGGATCTGAGAAGTTCATCATTCAACTCAGCATAGCTGGGCCAACAATTCATTATGTATTTTCCTTTAGTGCTTGTTTTCATTATTTCATTTCTTCTGTTTGTATTTATGTCTCATGATAGTTTGGCTTTCGTTTGTGTATTACTCTGTTAGGCTTAAGGACTGTTTGCTCACTGTAAGTAGATGGTAAGGCAACACACATTTGGGTTGCAAGATACTGCGAAATCAATCTGGAACCGACTGGGAGCCCCTCCCTGCTGGCTAACTTTTATAATGCTGAAGGGTGCTATGTGAAATGCTGGTTGGGGGATGGCTCCACTGAAGATCTTACTAAGAGCTGGAAGGTGCTGCTATAATGCTATATTAACCTGTCAAGCTAGAAGTGCTTACTGGCAAAGTGACAAGGCTGTTTGTGGCGGCAACCAATTGCTCTCTTGATTATATGTGAGGCCTACTCAACAGGAAAGATTTCATGTCTGAGTCAAAAGTCCATGACAGGGGAGATCATAGGCTCTCGAGGAACCTACTATTACTATTTTTCTGAGCGGTCCTGTTGTCAAACCTCCTTCTAAACATTTATGTTTATACCCATAGATCAGTGCCGCCCTCATCCTCGCTCAGGCAGTTTCTTTCTGCAGTGGGCAGCAGTTAATACAGAGATCCATAATTGGTCAACGTGCTAGACTGAGTGCTCAGCCCTAAGTGGCACATCTATATCAGCCTTCAACAATGGCTCAGGGACCATCAAAGAAGAAGAGATGGAAGAATGTAAAAGCTGGAGTATGGCAGGGAATACTGTGAAAAACTGTCTTCTGGACATGACATGGTTGTATTAAAGAATGCCACAGCAGCTGTCATTGCCTGCAGCACAAAATCAAGTCAGTCAAAATTTCAGCATGGATTGGTGAGGGGTTCCCACAGCCATACCCCTACTTAAGGCGCTATTGGCAGTTGATGGCTGCTAAGACAGGGTCACTTATCTTTGGGGATGTGGCCACTAGTAGGTTGTTCATGCACCAGCAGCTGGACCCAGTCCCATGTACATGAGGGCAGCACCGATTAGACTCAGTGTGTTAGAAACAACAAAAAAGTAGGACCTGGAGAGGTGGCTCAGTGGTTAAGAGCCCTGGCGGCTCTTTCTAGAGGACCTGGGTTTGATTATCAGCATTTGCATAGTGGCCCACAATGGTCTATGACTCCAGTTCTATAAGATCTGACACCCTCTTCTGCCTCCACAGACACTAGGTACACACATGGTACACAGACATATATTCAGACAAATCACTTATACACAAAAAATAGTGAAACAATGAAAGGGTCCATGTAATGTTGAGAAGGGGATATGATTGGAGGTGGGTCTGGGGCAGTTAAAGTTGGGAGTCGATATGATCAAACTACATTCTGAGCTTATATGAAATTCTCAAAATATTATATTTAATAAGCCAAAATATAAGGACTAGAGAGATGCCTCAGCAGTTAAAAGCATGTATTGCTCTTGAAGAAGACCCAGATTTGGTTACTAGCACCCACATGGTGGCTCACAACCAAGTATAACTCCATCTCATGGGATCTGAGGCCTCTCCTGAACTCAGTGGGCACCAGACATGGATGTGGTACATGCATAGAAACAAAACACATAAACACATAAAGTTAATCTTTTAAAAGACACATGTTGTTGAAGCTGGGTTGTAGGTACATGAGAAGAAACTCAAACACCTTTTCTGCTTTTAGGTTGAACATAAAATTTCCCTGGTAAAAAGAAAAAAGTTGCTTGTAAAACTGTAGTCATATGATAAATATTGTCTGTTTTTTTTTACAAATTTCTTTTCATTTGCATTGGCAATCTTTTCGGGGGGAGGGGGAAGGTAGAGGGATGAAGAGGAGGCAGACGAATAGTGAAGAGAATGCCAAGGAAGCCAGAGTGTTGGAAGCAATGAGGTAGAGGGGACCACATTCATATAGTTCTTATTAAATAATCACCAGGATTAGAAGATGCTGTGCTGCACTCCAAAGCTAGTGGAAGTCCATGAGAGATCAGCAACGGCATGAACATATGTTGACCAGGAAGCACTTTCCAACACAGCTTTGTGTTGAAATGGATTTACTTCTGTAACTACTAGTGTCTGAGGTACATTTTTAGAATGCTGAACTATACTGTATGCTCTTGTTCCACAGGGAACAAGAGAAGGGAAATCACCCCACAGCCACAAGAATGGCACCCTATGGAGATGCATAGTCTGTTAATCCATATGCAAGTGGTCCTCTGTTAGGTATATCCCTTTCCTTATTCTCCTTCCCCAGGATAGGATTTATTTCCTTATTCTCCTTCCCCAGGATTTGACTGCAAGAAAAGAAAAAAAAAAATGTATAGACTAACAAACCCAAAATTTGTGGGACTCAAATTGTGTCTGAATCTTTCAAATAAATAGAATGATTAAAAAAGCATTTGAGCCCCTGCCCAGATGTAGCCCATGGCAGCTCAGTATCCAAGTGGGTTCCCTAATTATGGGAACAGAGACTGTCTCTGACATGAACTCCTTGGCTGACTGTTTGACACCCAACCCCAGAGGGAGGAACAGCCTTGCTAGGTCACAGAGGAGGACATTGCAGCCAGTCCTGAAGAGACCTGATAAGCTAGGATCAGATGGAAGCGGAGGAGGACCTCCCCTATCACTGGACTTAGGAGATGGGCGGGGAGGAGATGAGGGAGAGAGGGTGGGATTAGAATGGAATGAGGGAGGGGGCTACAGCTGGGATACAAAGTGAATAAACTGTAACTAATATAAAAAATAAAAATTTAATTAAAAAAAGCTTTGACAAAATCCAACACCCATTCACAAGACACTTACCTAAACATAGTAAAGGCAATATACAGCAAGCCTATATCCAACATCAAACTAAATGGAGAAAAACTTATATCAATTCCAGTAAAATCAGGGATAAGGCAAAGCTGCCCACTCTCTCCATATCTCTTCAATATAGTTCTTGAAGTCCTTGCTAGAGCAATAAAACAATTAAAGGAGATCAAGAGGATACAAATTGGAAAGGAAGAAGTCAAAGTATCATGATTTAGAGATATTATAGCATGACTGGCCCCAAAAATTCTACCAGGGAACTCCTACAGCTGATAAACACCTCCAGCAAAGTGGCTGGATAAAAAATTAACTAAAAAAAAAATCAGTAGCCCTCCTGTATACAAAAGATAAAAGGGTTGAGAAAGTAATTAAGGAAACAACATTCTTCAGAATAGCCACATAGGACATAAAGTACCTTGTGACTCTAACCAAGCAAGTCAAAGAATTTTATGAAAAAAATTTCCAGTCTCTGAAGAAAGAATTAGAAGAAGATATAAGAAGATGGAAAGATCTCCCATGCTCATGACTTGGCAGGATTAACATAGTAAAAATGGCCATCCTGCCAAAAACAGTCTACTGATGCAACGCAATTCCCATCAAAGAAGCAACACAATTCTTTACAGACCTTGAAAGAAAAATTCTCACTTCAAATGCAATGACAAGAAACCCAGAATCGCTAAAACAATCCTCTAAAATAAAAGAAATTCTGGAGGGATCTCCATTTCTGATCTGAAGCTGTACTATAGAGCAAGAGTATCAAAAGGAAAACTGCATGGTACTGGCATAGAAACAGAATGGTGGATCAATGGAATCCAATAGAAGACCCAGAAATAAACCCACAAACTTATGGACACCTGATTTTCGACAAAGATGTCAAAACCGTACAATGGAAAAAAGATAGCATCTTCAACAAATGGTGGTGGTCTAACTGGCTGTCTACATGCAGAAAAATGAAAATAGATCCATATTTATCACCCTGGACAAAACTAATGTCCAAGTGGATCAAAGACCTCAACATAAAACCAGACACACTAAATCGTTTAGAAGAAAAAGTGGGGAAGAGCCTAGAACTCATTGGCCCAGGAGACAACCTCCTGAACAGAACACCAACAGCACAGGCTCTAACATCAACAATCAATAAGAGGGACCTCATGAAACTGAAAAGCATCTGTAAAGCAAAGGACACTGTCATCAGAACAAAACTACAGGCTACAGATTGGGAAAGGATCTTCATCAACCCTACATCTAACAGAGGGCTAATATCCAGAATATATAAAGAACTCAAGAAGTTGAAAAGCAGCAAATCAAGTAATCCAAATAAAAAATAGGGTACAGAGCTAAGCAAAGAATTCTCTGTAGAGGAATATCAGATGATAGAGAAACACTTAAAGAAATGCTCAACATCCTAAGTCATGAGGGAAATGCAAATCAAATACCCTGAGATTTCACTTTACACCCATCAGAATGGCTTAGATCAATATCTCAAGTGAAAACACATGTTGGAGAGGATGTGGAGAAAGGGGAACCTTCCTCCATTGCTGGTGGGAATGTAAACTTGTATAACCACTTTGGAAATCAATCTGGTGCTTCTTTTTCAGACAATTAGGAATAGTGCTACCTCAATATCCAGCTATATCACTCCTAGGCATATCAAAAATATGCTCAAGTATACAACAAGGACATTTGCTCAACCATGTTCACAAGCAGCTTTATTCATAATAGCCAGAAGCTGGAAACAGCCCAGATGCTCCTCATTTGAGGAATGGATACAGAAATTGTGGTACATGTACACAATGGAATACTACTCAGTAATTAAAAACAAGGAAATCATGAAATTTGCAGGCAAATGGTGGGATCTAGAAAAGATCATCCTGAGTGACGTATCACAGAAGTAGAAAGACACACAAGTATATACTCACTTATAAGTGGATATTAGACATATAATATAGGATAATCTTACTAAAGTCTGTACACCTAAGGAAGCTAATCAAGAAAGAGGACCCTGGGTAAGATGCTCAGAAAGGCAAAGGGGATGGACATTGGAAGAAGGGAAAAACAGAACAGGAGAGGAGCCTATCACAGAGTGCCTCTGAAAGACTCTACCCTGCAGGGTATCAAAGCAGATGCTGAGATTCATATCCAAACTTTGGGCAGAGTGCAGGGAATCTTATGAAAGGAGGAGGAGATAGGAAGACCCGGAGGGGATAGGAGTTCCACAGGAGAGCAAAAGAAACAAAAAATCTGGGCCCAGGGGTCTTTTCTGAGACTGATAATCCAACCAAGAACCATGCACGGAGATAACCCAGAACCACTGAACAGATGTAGCCCATGGCAGCTCAGTGTCCAACTGTGTTCCCTAGTAATGGGATATGAACTCAGTGACCTGCTTTTTGATGACTTCCCCCTGAGAAGGGAGCAGCCTTACCAGGCCACAGAGGAAGACAATGCAGCCACTCCTGATGAGACCTGATAGACTAGGATCAGATGGAAAGGGGAGAGTGCCTCCCCTATCAGTGGAATGGGGGAGTGGCATGGGTGGAGGAGAGGGAGGGAAGGATAGAATTGTTAGGAGAGGAGGGAGGGGGCTACAGGTGGGATACAAAGTGAATAAACTGTAATTAATCTTAAAAATATATAAATATTTTATATTTATAAATATATTTTTATTTATAAAATATTTATATTTTATAAATATATTTTTATATTATAAATATTATAATATTTATATAAATGTATAGATACTATATATAAATATAAAAATACATAAAATGAATGTAAATAATTTGATAAAATATAAATATTGGACTGGAGGTTTTATGCAGACAGATGAGTAGAATGAATTTTGTTTACAATGATAACTCAGTACAAATCGAGTGAGGATATGTGTATGACTTCTAAATAAGGCCATGATCATTTTTGTTTATAAGACAGGGCCTCACTATGTAGCCTAGGAGTCAAATAAATCCTCCTACTGCAGCATCCTGACTGCTAGGATTGCAAGTGGATGTCACCATACCCACTTTGTGTTATTGTACCCGGTTCACGAGACCCCAAAAGACCACCGACCACACCAGAAGTCAGAAATCATCTGCAGAAGCAAAGGGCCTTTATTTTGGGCTTACGCTCGGACTCCCAGCATGAACTGACACAGCAGTCAGAGGCCAGGAGCCTTTAGCCTAGAAAGAAGTTGATTTTTATAGGGTTTTCAGCAAGGGGAAGGGGCTTCCAGACCTGGCAGTTACATGATTGGGTGAGATTTAGCAAGAGCAGGCTTGTTACATAGTGATTGGCTAAAAGAAGCAGCAGTAACTATTTTGGCAACCATAAGGAAAACATATAATTGTTTTAGCAACTAAAAGTACAACAGTCATTTCTACCTGTTTCCTGATTGACTGGTGTCAGGATAGGCACGCGGTGTCTTCTGAAATGTCATGGTTCCCTGCAAGTACAAACACGTTTTTCAGGTTCTGGGCTTGAGAGTTAGGTCAATTACAAGATGGAGACTAGTACCAAAATGGAGTCTGTTGTGCTCAGATTCTTCAGCATCAGTTAATGGCCACAAACTTTTTCCAGCTACCAGACCTAAACCATTTTTACCATTCCGTATTCTTCTTGCACAGGTTGTATCCAATCCACAAAGAAGAAGAGCAGTTCTCAACACCACCGCTAATGCTAGGGTCCAAAGCTCCACTATCCCTTCCTACTGAGAATACCAGCCTCCTAATGGACTGTCAGCTTGTAGCCTTGGTCCCTTAGGAGTGACCACAACACAACAACCCAATGAAAGTCACATTACAGAAGTCAGCTCAGAAACCGCCGTGCTTCTCATTTCACTCAGCAAAGCCCCAGGTCCTTTGGATGACTCTAAATCCTCACCTCCTGTGACTTTTGTGCACTGTTACCTTAGTAGTTTCTCCTTGACCTAATCACATCAGGCCTACTAACTTCCTTGCTCTTTCTTCAACCTGTCAAGCACGTTCTAGTTGCAGGCCTTTACATTGATTGCCCCCTCTGTCTGGAAGGCTGTCAGGTAACTGCAAGGATCTCTCTCTCTCTCTCTCTCTCTCTCTCTCTCTCTCTCTCTCTCTCTACTTAAATGCACTTTCTCAACAAGGCTTTCCTTGAATACCTTGTTTAAAATTACAACCCATTTCCTCCCATCCCTCTACCCAGGCTTGCTATTTTTTTTCCTCTGACCTGTTTGCTCCCCACAGCACATATTGTCTAAATGTTTTGCATACTGTTTTTCTTTCCCCATAAGAGTAGAAGGTCTGGGTGAGCAGACCTTCTATTTTTCATTTAGGCAGCTCCAGCACCTGTCACTGTGCCTAGCACACGGCAGATGCCACATGCAGATGTATCAGATGATAAGAGTGACTGAAAATTTCTACCAAGCACGATTGTTCCTAATTTTCAGAAGACTTAAACTGAGAAGAAACAACACCACTGATGGCATTTTTAAACATTGGTTTTTGTCTATCATATTTTATAACTTTAAAAAAAACCTCTAAAAACACAAGATAACTGAAGTCAATATATTTTGGTTTGTATGATTGTTTGGGTGTTTTTGTTGTTGTTTCAAGGCAGGATTTCTCAGTATAGCCTTGGCTATCCTGGAATTGCTTTGTAGACCAGGCTGGCCTTGAACTCACAGAGATCTGCCTCTGATTTCCTGAATGCTGGGATTACTGGAGTGTGCCACCACGCCCAGCAAGTTAATGCATTTTTTTCAGGCTTATTAAATATTTTTTCACAATTTATTCATTATATATCCCAATTGAAGACACCTCCATTAACTCTTCTCAGTCCTACCCTTCCTCCATCCCTCTTCCTCCCAATCCCCTTCCCTTAGTCCACTGAAAAGGGGAGTTCTCCTCCCCTACCATCTGTCCATAGCTTATCAAGTCTCATTAGGACTGTTTGGATCCTCTTCCTCAGTGGCATAACAAGGCATCATCACCAGGGGCAAGAGATCAAAGAACAGACAATCTAGTTCATGCCAGAAGCAGCCCTGCTCCCCTCATCCAGAGATCCACATGGAGACTGAGCTGCTGATCAGCCACATCTAAGCAGGGGTTCTAGGTCCTCTCCATGCATGGTCCTCCATCGGTGCATCAGTCTCTGGAGGACCCCCTGGGCTCAGATCCTTTAACTTTGTTGGTCTCCTTATGGGCCTCCTGTCCCCTCCATATCCCTCTATCCCCACCCCTCTCCTCTTCCATAAGACTCACCGTGTTCACTGTGTTTGGCCCTGAGGCTCAGTATCTGCTTCTATTCCCTGTTGGGTGGAACCTTTCAGGGGACCCTCTATAGTAGGCTACCATCCTGTATCCCTCTTCCACCTCTTATGGTGACTATCCTGTTTGCTATTCTGAATGAGATTTAAGCATTGTTCCTAGGGTCCTCCTTAGAGTTTAGCTTCTTTAGGTCTGTAGATGGCTATCTTATATTATACGGCTAATATCTGCTTATAAGTGAGTATATACCATGCCTGTCTTTCTGTTTCTGGGTTACCTGACTCAGGATGATCTTTTCTAGCTCCATCCATTTGCCTGTAAATTTCATGATTTCCTTGTTTTTAATTGCTAAGGAGTACCACAATTTTTCTGTATCCATTTTTCTGTATCATTTTCTGTATCATTCATCCATTGAAGAACTTCTAGGTTGTTTCATGATTCTGGCTATTACAAATAAAGCAGCTTATGAACATAGTTGAGCAAATGTCCTTACTGAATGGTGGGGCATCTTTTGGGTATATGCCCAGGAGTGGAATAGCTAGATCTTGAGGTAGTGCTATTCCCAATTTCCTGAGAAAGCATCAGATTGATTTGGAAAATGGTTGCAAAAGTTTGCATTACCACTAACAATGGAGGAAGGTTCCCCTTTCTCTACATCCTCTCCAGCATGTGTTCTCACTTGAATTCTTGATCTTAGCCATTCTTACAGATGTAAGATGGAATCTCAGAGCTCACTTTATACTTAAGCCAAGATATTTTATATTTTTTGTAGCTATTGTGAAGGATGTTGATTCCTTAATTTCTTTCTCAGCCCTTTTGTCTTTTGTGTACAGGAGAACTACTGATTTTTTGAGTTAATTTTGTATCCGGCCACTTTGCTGAAGGTGTTTATCAGCTGTAGGAGTTCCTTGGTAGAATTTTTGGGGTCACTCATATATACTATCATATCATCTGCAGATAGTGATACTTTGACTTCTTCCTTTCTGATTTAAATCCCCTTGATCTCCTTTAATTGTCTTATTGCTCTAGCAAGGACTTCAAGAACTATGTTGAAGAAATATGGAAAGAGTGCGCAGCCTTGCCTTGTCCCTGATTTCATTGTGATTGATATAAGTTTCTCTCCATTTAGTTTGATGTTGGCTATATGCTTACTGTATATAGCCTTTTTTTTTGAAGGTCTGGTAAAATTTAGCACTAAAACCATCTGTCCCTGTGATTTTTTTTTTTTTTTTGAAAATTTAGATGACAGCTTCTTTCAATCTTCTTGCATCTATCTTTTGAGGCTTGCTTTGTGATCAGCTCAACTATATGGTCTGTTTTGGAGAAGATTCCAAGAGTTGCTGAGAAGAAGGTAAATTCTTTTGTGTTTGGTTGAAAAGTTGTGTAGATGTGTGCTAGGTCCATTTGATTCATGACATCTGTTATTGTCATTGTTTATTTGTTTAGTTTCTGTTTTGTTGACCTGTATTTTGATGACAGTGAGGTGTTGAAGTCTCCCACCATTAATGTGTGGGGATCTATGTATGGTTTAATTTTTATTAATGTTTCTTTTGCAAATGTGGGTGCCTTTGTATTTGGAGAATAGATGTTCAGAATTGAGATGTCTTCTTGGTGGAATTTTCCCTTGATAAATATGAAGTGACTTTCCCCATCTTTTTTTGATTAATTTTGGTTGAAAGTGTATTTTATTAGATATTAGAATGGATACTCCTCCTTATTGATTGGGTCTGTTTGCTTGGAAAACCATCTTCCAGACCTTTACTCTCAGGTAATGTCCGGGATCCCCTGCCTTTCATAGTCTCTGTTGAGAAGTCAGATGTGATTCTGATGGGTTTGTCATTAAATGTTACTTGGCCTTTTTCCCTTGCAGCTTTTAGTATTTTTTTTTCTTTATTCTGTATACTTACTGTTTTGATTATTATGTGGTGGGAGGATTTTCTTTTCTGGTCTTATCTATTAGGTGTTCTGTATGCCTTTTGTATGCTTATAGGCCTCTCCTTTAAATTGGAGAAATTTTCTTCTATGATTTTGTTGTGAAAATATTTTCTGGGCCTTGGAGATGGGAATCTTTTTTTTCCCTCTATTCCTATTATTATTAGGTTTTGTCTTTTCATGTTGTCTTGGATTTTTTTCAATGGTTTGGGTCAGGAATTTTTTAGATTTAATATTTTTTCTGATGGATACATCAATTTCTTCCATTGTATCTTTAATACCTGAGATTATTTCTTCCTTCTTTTGTAGTCTGTTGGTTATGCTTACCTATGGAGTTTCTGTTTTCTTCTCTCAATTCTCCCTCTCCATGATTTCTTGTATTTGTGTTTTCTTTAATTTTTTTTTTATTTCTATCTTTAGATCTTGAACCATTTTGATTTCCTTCAAATGACTGGTTGTATTTTTCTGCTTTTCCTTCAATTCCTTCACATGTTTATTTGAACATTTCTCTATTTCTTTTATTTCTTTCAGTGATTTAATTATTTTCTCTCTAATGGCCACAAACTGTTTGGCTGTATCTTTCTGAATTTCTTTATGGATGGCCCATACTCTGTTTGACTTTATCTTCCTCTATTTCTTTACATATTTTATGTGTTTCCTCCATTATCCTCCTCATAAGGATAGATATTAGGTCATCTTCTTGAATTTCACTATGTTAGGGTGCCTAGGACTACTTGGCCCTGGAAAAATGGATTTTGGAGATCTCATATTACTTTGTTGATTGTGCTTTTATGCTGGCCTCTACTCACCTGGCTGTCTCAGGTGTTGGCTGTTAGTTTCTGGTGCCTACTGGAATCCTGGGGTGGGTGGAATCTCCTTGGCAGGAAGATAGTTGTTTCTGAAGAATCCCTCCTCAGCTTTTTGGGTATGGTCACTGAATGGCTGGTGCTTCTCAAAGAATGGCCACAGCTCACCTCATGTGTAGGGACCTGTGTGGTAACTGTGGTCTTTGGTAGTCAGGGGAGCTCTCCTCTCACCATGAGAAATCCTGGAGGCACCTGTCCTGCTGTTGGGTTACTTGCTCTGAATTTAGTGAGCTGTTGCTGCTCTTACACTGTGTTTGCTGGGCACAGCCCTCTTGAATAACCAGGGAAGCCCAAGGTTTGGTCAGTTTACCTAGGGAGACAGGTTGGGATTTGGAGCAGCATCTGGGGCCTGATCCCATGGGTCCTACATGTCTGTAGGTCTGAGGTTGGAGCTCAGTGTCCCACTACCCAAACTATAATCAGTGGCAGGTAAGTACAGCATGTGACTGGAGGCTAGAGCCATGTGTCTGCTGAAACCCAGGAATTTTGGGAGGATTAACTGGGTGTCCTGAGGTCAGACCTGATGTTTCCCTCACCATGGGATTTCCTCCGGACAAAGGAGAGGAAGGAGAATCACAAGTTCTAGGCAAACCTGATCTAAGTAGAGAGTAAAAGGCCAGCCTGCGCTTGTGTATGACAATTAAAAAAAATAGGCTGTCAAGGCCTGTCAAGATGTCTCATTGGATAAGGGTACTTGCCTACAAGGTTGATGACCCAGGTTCATTGTCTGGGACTCACATGGAGAAAAGTAACTCCTGCAAGATGTCCTCTGATCTCCAAGTGCATGCTGTGTTATTCATTCAACCACACTTCAAAGAAATAAACAGGTGGAAATTTTTAAATAAAATATATGAATGTCTCTTGGTGCTGGAGAAGTGGCTTAGTGAGAAAGTGTTTGGGTTCTACTCCAGCACTGCAAAGGGGGCTAAATGGGGCTGGAGAGCTGGCTCTGTGCTTGAGAATGCTTACTGCTTTTGCATTTTGGTTCCCAGCACCCATAAGGTGGCTCACAACCAGGGGATCTGATGTCTCTTCTTACCTCTAAGCTCTGTACATGCTTAGGGCACATACACCCAGTCAAAACCATGCATATAGATAAAATAAAATAAATAAATATTTTAAGAGTGGAGGGGAAGGAATATTGGCCATATACCTGTGAGAATTGTTGCTAAGCTTGTTATGCTGTGACACCACTCCTCCATCTCCCTGTTTCATAGGCTGTCTCCCTCCAGATCAGGGGACTTCATTTAACATGTTCTGCTTATTATCCATCTTTCTCCAGATGTTGCTTTTCCATTAGCATTTAGGGTGCAATTTTCAAGTTTACTTTATTGGAGGACATGCTGCTTTGAATTTCACTCTTAATGGCTATCGACTTCAGTTTAATGTTTCTTGTGAAATGCATCTCAGAGTTTATGCTTATTTTTAACTTCTGGTCTTCCCAGTGCTTCCAATGAATAGCTTGAAAACATAGGGCCTGAGATCATGCCAAATGCAAAACACCACATGGACATATAGCTTTACGTATATGTCACAGTCACACATATTTGGTCACTGTGACAGACTTGCAGGAACAGATTAATTAGTATTGCAAGTGATGAAAATATTCTACACATATGTACCTATATAAGCATATATAAAATTCATGTATGTTTATATACATGTAGTATTTGCTTCCCATCACTATAATAGTTTTTATATTTTTACTAGATACATACATACATATCCATAGGTAATATAAAACACTGCCTACCTTCTAAAATGAATGGTCAAGTATCACTTCCCCCTTTGTTGTCTTCCTGCCATGGAGCTCTCTGTCACCTGGCTTGTTAGAACCATTAATCAGCAACCTTTCCTAAGTCCTCATTGTATGAGCTCATCATTGTTCCTCCTCCTCTCCTTCTGGAATAGCTTTTCTGCTAAATGCTTTACTGGCTTGGCCCCTGGGACACATGAGACATTGTTGCTCAGGGGAAATGGCCTGATTTGTCACTCAGTCTTTGCAAGCCAGTTTTCTGTCCTGACTTCCAGCATGACACATCTTGGTGTGCATCTCTATTCTATTATTCTTGAAGCTTATCATGTCTGAATTCTAGCTCACCATCCTCCAGGAAGCCAGTTTATAAGCATCCCTCTGTATTACTGCCGTCAGCACCAGATATACAACCTGAGTCATCCCTGATTCCTATCCTGACTGCACACCCATATTATATCAATCATCTCCCCTTGTTGATTCTTTTTTCTTTTAATATTTTGGGTTTATGAAATATTTAAGACACATGGAGGACAGAATAAACCCCATTTACAGTACCACTCAGTGTTCATAATGAGTATTATCAATGCATGTAAAATCCCCTTCCTTAATCCCCTTCGATTCTCCACTATCTCAGAAAGAATTGTTTTCTTCTTTTTTTCACTTCTCCTTTCCTTTGGCCTTCCCCTTCTTCCCTTCCTTCTTGTCTCCCTCCCTTCCACCTTCCTTATTTCCTTCCTCCTTTCTTTCCGCCTCTTCCTTTTCACTCTTTCTTTATTTTGAGGGAACATCTCAGCCCGGGTTGGCTCCAAACTTGATTTTTTTTTCCTTGCTTCAAACTTCATAGTGCTAGAACTATAGGATTATGCTACTTTGCCTACCTCAGAGGAAACCACTATCTAATGTCTATTTCCTAAGCAAGATTTTATACTTTTACTGCTTATGCATTTATCCATATATCACACATAGCATTGCTTTGTGCATTTAAAAAAGTAGGGATTTATTTAATGTGTGTGAGCGTTTTGCCTGTATGGGTGTTTTGCTTGTATGTGTGTGAGTGTTTTGTATGTATGTACACCACATCCATGCCTGGTGTCGAAGGAAGTCAGAGGAAGGCATCAGATCCCCTGGAGCTGGAGTTACTCTATGATTGTGAGCCACTGTGGGTTCTGAAATCAAACCTGAATCCTCTGCAAGAGCAACAGGTGCCCTTAATCATTTAGCCACCTCTCCAGGCTCTCCCTGTGCATTTTCTGTTTTGCATAGCTTATTGGACATAGCATTCTATAACATAGGCTTGGAGTTTCACATAATGACTTGTTTGAACAGTGAAAAACATGGCCTTATGCATGCTATGCAGGTGCTCTACCACTGAACACCCTCCATATTCTTCATAAGGACTTTGAGTTTCACATAATGTGTGATTTATCCTGGGAAGAGAGAAACAAACGTCTATTTATCACAGAGATGGCACTAATGACAGAACAACTTTCTAAGCTTCTTAAGCTTCCTAAGTTTCATTAGATTCCTGGCTTATGAACCACTAGTCCTCCCTTCCAGGGGCAAATATTTCATCTCAGAGAAATATCAGAATTGATTAATGAGTTAACATTTGCAGACTTCATTTCAATCTAGTTACTTTTCTGTTGTTGTAAGATACTTGAGCAAATCTGACTTAGTGGTGGAAAGAATTTATCTCATCTTACAGGCCAAAGTCTGTCACTGAGAAAAGTCAGGCCAGGAACTCAAATAGGAACTTGAAGTAGAAATCATGGCGGAATGCTTAGCCAGCTTCATTGTATAACCCAGGGCCGCTTGCCCAGGGAATAATGCTGCCCATAGCCTAAGATGTCAATCAGACTTATCTCCTTGGGATCTGTGTATTGTAGTATGTCTATCCCATACTATATGACTAAAATCTGCTTATATGTGAGTGCATACCATGTGTGTCTTATTTGGGTCTGGGTTACCTCACTTAGTATGATCTTTTCTAGTTCCATTCATTTGCCTGCAATTTTCATGATTTTTTTTTTCTAATAGCTGAGTAGTATTCCATTGTGTAAATGTACCACAATTTCTGTATCCATTTGGTTGAGGGACATCAAGGTTGTTTCCAGGGTAAGCTCCTGGGAGAATATGGGTGTGCCTCGAGCTGAGACTCCCAACAGGAGGGAACATGAAGACTGAGGTGAGCACTCCTAGCCAGGCAGGACTAGTGGAAGGAGGGGAACACAACTCCCCGACAAAACCTGTGATCCAAAAATTACCCTGCCTACAAAAAATCCAGGGATAACAAGGGAACAAAAACTGAGGGAATGCCCAACCAATAATTAGCCCAACCTGAGACCCACCCCACTGTAGAGAGTCAGTCCTTGACACTGTTAATGATGGTCTGCTATCCTTGCAGACAGGAGCCTAACTTGACTGTCCTATGGGAGGCTCCAGTCAACATCAGATTAAAACAGATGCTGGGACTTGCACCCAAGTGTTGGGCAGAACCCTGGGAGGTCTTGTGGAAGTGTTGGGGGAAAGATGGAAGGACCTGAAGGGGACAGGAACCTCACAAGAAGACCAACAGAGACAACTAACTCAGACCCACGGGGGCTTTCAGAGACTGAGACATCAACTAAGGAGGATGCGTGATCTGGACCAAGGCCCCCTGCACACATGTAACCAATGGGAGGCTTGGTCTTCATATGGGGTGTATTGAGAGTGGAAGGGGGAACTTTTTCTAACACAGACTCTATTGCTTGTTTTGGATAACTTCTCCCTGGCAGGGCTGTCTTGCCTGGCCTCAGAAGATGAGAATATGAGCAGTCCTGATGTGACTTGATGTGCTGTGGAAGGTTAATATGGGGAGGGCTCCCCTTTACTGGGGTGAAAGGGAGAGGGGAAGTGGAAAGTTGGGGGAATTGGGAAGATGGGAGGGAGGGGGCACCCTCAGGATGTAAAGTAAACAAAACTAATATAAAATTAAAAAAATTACTTAATGGTAGCCAGGCAAAGTGGTGCACACCTACAATCCCAACATGCGGGGAGGCAGAGACAGCTGGATCTCTGTGAGTTCCAGGCCAGCCTGGTCTACAGAGCGGTCCAGGACAGACAAGGCTACACAAAGAAAGCTTGTCTCAAAAACAAAAAAACAAAAAAACACCTTATGGTGAGAAAATAATATAGTAGATATTCCTTTGTTTTTATTTTTTCTTTTGAGGCAGAGTTTGGCTGCATAGCCTGTGATAGCTTGTGACTATCTGATCTTGTGATCTTGTGACTATCCTCAAACTCTTCCTGCCTCGGCTTCCCCAGTACTGGAGTTAGAATTATATGCCACCATACCCAGGGAGAAAATATTTTTATCCTTTCATAAATATTTAAATAGGACTTAAGAATTTGGCATATGCAACGTGCTGGCTAGTTGTATGTCAACTTGACACAAGCTAACGTCATTTGGGAAGAAGGAATCTCAGTTGAGAAAATGCCTCTACCTGACTGGCCTGTAGGCAAGCCTGTGAAATATTTTCTTAATTAGTGATTGAGTGGGAGGGCCTAGCCCACTGTGGGTGGTTCCATCCCTGGGCTAGTGGTCCTGGGTTCTAAAAGAAAGCAGGCTGAACAAGCTGTGTGGAGCAAGCCAGTAAGCAGCACTCCTCCACAGCCTCTGCATCAGCTCCTGTTTCCAGGTTGCTGTCCTGTTTGAGTTCCTGTCTTGACTTCCTTTGATGATGAACATTAAGCCATATAAACACTTTCCTCCCCAAGTTACTTTTAAGTCATGGCATTTTATCACAGCAATACTAACCCTAACAAAGACAATCAGGCTGAGTATACCTACTTAAAACAGTGGAATACGTTCCTCTGCCCCTTAAAGATCAGACCATCACACTTTGACAGTTTCTATGTAAATTTATTACTCATAGAAGGAGATGCAAGTGTCAGAGGGTCAATCTTGCCTAAACTGGTCTTGCTTGCGTGCACAGTAAGACAAATTGTCCTTGGGGTGAACTTTTAAGGCAAATCCCCTATTTGCCACCTTATGCCCATGCATAATCAGGCATGCATATTATTGAAATCAGATGCATTATGGGAAGGGCCATGTATAGTGAACATAGTCTTACATAATCAGAATCTATTAACCAAAATAGAGAATCACCCTCACTATACCCATTATCAACCAAACTCCTACTTTTGAACTTTATAGAAGGAAACACTAGCAATAATCCAACTGCTAGGCCCATTGAATATCTCCACTCCTGTCCTGGCTTCAGCTGCTACTCCCTTGCAGCATGTCCTCCCTGTTAAAATCTTTTAAATATTCAACTTTCTTTGCTATGACTAAAGTTTCCTCGCTACTTTGCAGTCTGTATGGGCTTTTATTTCATCCTTGAATAAGAGCCTAGAAACACTCTATTCAAATTCTGACTACGAACCAGGAAGAACATTTGGTAACAAAACTACAATTTAATCTTTATTTGGGTTACCTAAATATCAGGTATGATTCTTTGGGGATGTACAGAGAAGGTTTGTTGTTGTTATTGTTTTTGTTTATTTGATCAATCTCAAGACCTGGGTGACTTTGAAGTTGAAGCAATTCTGTCTCAGCTTTCCAAATGTTGAGATACCAAGTCTACAGTGCTACAAGTGTCCTGAAGAGAGGACTTTCTACTTTATTGGCTTATTAACTCAAGGATATAGAGTGGGAATCCTGCTATTATTGGCATATGGTGGTTTTAAGTCACACAGATAAATGCTAAAGAAGGAATTCAAAGAACTCCATGCTGTCAGGTTGTGGAAGAGGGAAAGAAACTACATGGAGAAATATTTTGAGAAAAGAAATCCCTTGGGTTGTTCAATGAATCCTACCAGAATACTTGGTTGACAGCTTAGAAAAAAAGTTTTTTTTTTCTTTATCATTTTTCTCCACATATTTTAAACAGAAAAAAATCAAACATAAGCTAGAAGAAAATATAAATGAATCTGATGTCCAGACATGGGAAAACTGTTGTAAGTATAGGGCAAGGAGTACCAGATGTGGTCATATTAATCAGTGGGGTAAAGATATGTAAAAGCAAACAATCCCCCCCCCCAAACAAGCATCAAAAAAAAAGAAAAAGAAAACCTACCAAAAGAAACCTATGGCCAGCAAGATAAGATAAAGATGCTTGCTACAAAAAAAGCCTGATGATCTGAGTTCAAATCTCCATACCTACATCTGACTTCCACATGTGTGTCCCATGCCCAATACACACAAAACTCGAAAATAAATAGCTAGATGTAATAACAATGTTTTTGATCTACTTATATGTAAAAACAATTTATTTATATGAAATTCAAACTTAAGTAAGCACCATTTTTGTTTTTAGTACTGAAAATCAAATCCATGGTAAGTGTATTAGGAAGAAAAATAGAACTGATTGTGTGTGTGTGTGTGTGTGTGTGTGTGTGTGGAGAGAGAGAGAGAGAGAGAGAGAGAATCTCTTATGTCTCTTATGTGCAGTATTGGAGCATCACCTGTCAATAAAAAACTGATGGCCTATCAGCTGAGGCAGGAAATAGGAAGTAGGAGTTCTGGTGAGAGAGATGAACTCTGGATTGGAGTGAGAGAGAGATTTGTCCTGGACTCTGAAGAAGATGGACCTATGAACTAATTAAAAATAAGCTAGTCAGGGAATGAGCCAAAGCTTATGGCCTAAGCACTCATTCATAAATAATAAGGTCTCAAAGCTGTTATTTCAGGAATTGGGGCATGAGTATAAAAACCTGCAGGGGTGTGTGTGTGTGTGTGTGTGTGTGTGTGTGTGTGTGTAAATAAATTTATTGATTTGGCTTTCACAAATGAGACTTGAGAGTCCAACAATGGCCACATGCATACTTAAAGAAGCCAAGAACCTGGTAGCTTCTGATCCTGAAGGCCTAGAAGATTCCTGAAGCATCATTAGTTTTCAGTCTAGGTTGAAAGGCAAAAGAAGTTTTATCCTTGGACCTCTTTCTATTTGGACCATCCCTTGGAAAGTGCTACCCATTCTAAAGGAGGACTTTCTTTTAGTTTACAGAAAGAATCCAAGCTCCTGCATTTTCTCTCTCTCTTTTTGAGAGATGGTCTCAGTATGTAGCTCTGACTGGCCTGGTACTCATTATAGACAGACCCAGCTTCCTCTGCCTCCTGAGTACTGGAATTAAAGGTCAGTGCCATCACACCTAGCCTAGCATCCTATATCTTATCTAGAAAACTTACTTTCAAGATTTGTGGACATCCTCTTAAGACTCTCAATGTCCATTACAGTTAGCTTATGAACATGTGATTTAGCTTTGCTTTCAAAAGTCCTATGCACTGAAGCAGATGGTTACACTGGATTCAGCATGGACTTCCATTTTTGCTCATCCAGGTGCTCAAAGGAGGGCAGTAGCAGCACTGTAGGGGAAAGGCTCTTTTAAAATGAGGTTTAAATCTGCCACTAGCACACGTCTACAGAATGTCATTTAGGTAAACTTTGATAGCCCATCCCCCAAACTTTTTTATTTTGATCCAATAGCTTCCCTTGTAGCCCTGGCTCCCGGGAACTCATATACACAAGTCTGACCATGAATTTATAACAATCCTCCTGACACTGTTTCTTGAGTACTGCTAGGATTAAAGGTATTTGCCACCAGGCCCAGAAGGCTTCGACAGCTTTCCCATGATGTTTTTTTTTTTTGTGGCTTGGTTGGGCTATACTTTCTGGTAGCTTAGCCCTCTCCATAAATCTGGAAAAGACTCAAAATCCTTTAGTGGACTATTCTGCTCAATCTCCCACAATCAGCCTTGTTACTTGTGAACCCTGACTAATACATAATGTATCAGACCCTTAAATATATAGAAGCCATTTGAATTCCTGTTTGAAAATACCATGCCAATGTCCACTCCATAACATAGACAATGTTTTACATGCAAGATGTTCATCTAAGTTTTAATTTAGAAAACTGAACAATTAGCAGCAATTTAAACCTCTGACATTAAAGGGAAGGTTGAATATATTTGGTACATTTACATACTAGGGCACTGATTTAACCATTAATAAGAATCATTAGAGGGTTCTTTTTTTGTTTGTTTTGTTTTGTTTTGTTTTTTTTTTTTTTTTTGTTCTAGACAGGGTTTCTCTTTGTAACGCTGGCTGTCCTGGAACTCACTCTGTAGACCAGGCTGGTCTCAAACTCACAGTGTTTGCCTGCCTTTCCCAAGTGTTGGGATTACAGGCACGAGCCACTACTGCCCCACAATCAGAGTTAAGGACATGAAAAAATTCTATAATGTTAAGTGATAAAATTGAGATAAAAGTGTGTTATGATCCATTACATAAATGAAGCCAGACAAAAATCTGAAAGACAATATGACAAAAATAGGTTTCTCTGGGTTGTCAGCCTATGTTTTCTTGTTTTTCCTCCTGTTTGTTGGTAAATAAGAATCACTCTTGTAGCCACCAAAAGCAAACAAATGAATAAACAAAAAAGCCAACACTCCAGCAGTACCACCAAATAAATAAATAAATAAATAAATGCATAGCATTTGCTCCAGTCATGTTGAATGACATCTACCACACCAGACTTTTCTTTTCTTTTTTTTTTTTTATGGAATGACAGTTTATTAAGCTAAAGACAGCATAAGACAAACTATAATTAGGCTGTAGGCACTGAACTTTCCCTTTTCTTCTGAACACTGAAGTTCTAATGAGTCTAATCAGTTAATCATCCTTTTAAACACAGCCTATTTCCAGAAATTCTAACTCACATGAGTAAGCCATCAGAACAAGAAAGAAAAAAAAGATCAGTTTTATGCATACTAAATTATAGAGTATCATAGGTAATCTGGCCAACAGTGAGTGTTTAGCTTTTTTTTTTTTTTTTTTTTTAATGCAGTTTATTCAGGAACCTTGAACAATCATCTGACCCTGGAAAAAGCCAGCCCACAGCTTAAATAGCCTCTGGGTAGCCAACCCAGGCGTGCCACGTGGGCAGTGCAGATAGGTCCACATACATGGAAGCAAGCCAGATCCTCAGCCTTAGCCAAATGTGGAGTTGTTCGTGACAGAGAGCACTCACCATCGGGAAGGTGGAAGGCAGAAACCAGCTCCATCTTTAAGGCGCGGCATTACGCAGCTCTCTACAGTTCCCCCTTTTTGTTTTAGGTGCATCAGGCAAGAGTAGAGGTCTGATCTCAAATATTAGAAATAAATTGGGACTTTGTACCGATGTTCATTAGGTATCAAGTTAAAGAAAATGAGTGTGGGGTGAGAAGGTGGCTCGGTCAGTAATTTTTTTTTTTCTTTGTAAGCATGAAGACCTGAGCTCAATCCCCAGAACACATGTGAAAAGATGGGCATGGTCAATGCAAACTTCAAATTCTAGTGTTGGAAGATACAGACAAGTAGATCCCTGGAGCCCACCAATCAGCCAGTATAGTGCCAGACCAATGATAGACCCTTGTCTCAAAAAATGACAAAATGATGGCTACTAAATAATGACAGACAACGTTATCCTCTGGCCTCCATATGCATGCACAGATGTATACCCACACAAGAAAAGAAAATGAATTACATCAATCATCTTGCTTACCAGCTGGAGGGTGTACCAAATTAACTGGACATTAAGGCTATAGGGGGTTTTAAAAGCCTCATCTTATAGTCTGGAAGACAATAGAGCTTTTGATCCAGAAGCTTCCTTTCCAGAAGATAAGAAAAAAAATTATAGGGTGTTGTACTGGTTACTTTTATTTCAACTTGACACAAGCTGGAGTCCTTTTAAAAGAGGGAACTGCAATTGAGAAAATTCCCTCACCAAACTGGCCTGTTGGCAAGAATATGGTGTATTTTCTTGATTTATGATTTATATGGTTGGTCTCATCTCACCATGGGTAGTGTCAACCCTTGGCTAGTGGTCCTGGTTCTATAAGGAAGTAGGCTGAGCATTCCATAGGGAGCAAGCTAGTAAGCAGCACTCCATCCATGGCCATCAGCTCCTGCCTCCACTTTCTTGCCCTGACTTCCCTTTGATGATGGACTGTGATGTGGAAATGTAATGTCTTAGTTAGGATTCTAACTAAGACAGACTTCAAAATGGATTTTAAATTCCTGAGTTAAGCTACAGTATGGTTCAAAAGGCTGATGAAACATACATGGTAATTTTATTTTAAGATTTTTAACCTGTGAGTCATCTGTGATAAAAGAGTTTGTAATTCCCAGAGATGTCTTGTTAGACTGCCCAATATGTTATAAAGACCTCACATTACCATTAACTAGAGCTGAAGACCAGGTCATAGAGTGATGTTGAGGAAAGGAGGCTCTTGTGGTGCTACTTGCTCCCTGAGGATCTATCTTTAGGCAGTTAAGTTTCTGAGTGCTGGGGGAAAAAAAAAGTTTTCTTAGTGGAGTAGCTAATGGTAACTCGTTTATGTTCTTTTTTTTTTTTTTTTTTTCAATGCAGTTTATTCAGGAACCTTGAACAATCCTCGGACCCTGGGGAAAGCCAGCCCACAGCTTAAATAGCCTCTGGGTAGCCAACCCAGGCGTGCTACGTGTGCAATGCAGATAGGTCCACATACATGGAAGCAAGCCAGATCCTCAGCCTTAGCCAAATGTGGAATTGTTCATGACAGAGAGCACTCACCATGGGGAAGGTGGAAGGCGGAAACCAGCTCCATCTTTAAGGCATAGCATTCCGCAGCTCTCTACAGTTCCCCCTTTTTGTTTTAGACGCATCAGGCAAGAGTAGAGGTCTGATCTCTGATATTAGAAATAAATAGGGACTTTGTACTGATGTTCATTTAGGTGTCATCCACCCAAAGAGCATCAGACCCGTTCGATACCTTTTTCTCAGAGGCGGGACCTGGGGCATCAACCCGCATGCAATCAGACATGCTCTTCTCTGGGTCCAAAGCGGCTGACCCTGAGTGCAGTGCTTAGCCTCGCATCCTGAGCGTAACATTTTAGCTTTTTATCACACCAGACTTTTCAATTGTGCAAACGCATGGTGACTTTTCCAGGGATGGGAATTACAGAAGCACAACAGAATTGTAGAGATTTCTCAAAATAAGCCAGGGCACAGAAGAGCAAAAACCTGCCCTCTCTGCTACTTTCTGTCTCACACATAAAAGAATCCCTTTAGCTTGCGATAGGGCTTAGCAGGACATACACCTGCTGCCAAGCCTGATGCCCTGAGTTCAATCCCTAGGACCCACATAGTGAAAGAAATGAACTGACTCCTAAAAGTTATCCCCTACCTTTCATATGCATACCACAGACCATGTACACTCACTCCTACACAAGACAAATGAATAAATGTAAAAAAGAAAATGGGTTTTTGGAGGAGTACTCCAAGTCCCTTAGAGTAATGTTTCTCTTTTTGACTGTGAATGTTTGGTTTCTACTTGTTAAAGGGTTTTCCGTTCCTTGTGGCATCTCTTTAGGACGCCTTTTTACATAAGGTGTACCCATGAAGATATAAATCTAATAATCTGGTCAATAACATAAACAATTATTTTACATACGGTCTGCTTGCCAAATGGAAATAAATGAGCCCAGCAAAGGGTTGGACAGGTGGGAGGAAGAGAGTCATATGTAAGGGGCACCTTTCAGGACTGCTGATTTTATTAAACAGCAATTAATTTTAAGTTTTAATTTTATATTAAGCTTGGAAGTTAGGTGGGTGTAGCTCATTGATAGACTACTTGACACAAAGTCAGGCTCTGGGTTTAATCTTCAGCATCAGAGATACAAACAAATAAAATCCCACCAAAACTTGGTGATACTGTGGAATAGAAAGTGAACACTGCATATATTTTGTGAATAAAACCTGAGACTTCAACAAAATTTTGTGCTTGCAGCAGTACTTGTATACCTATCTTTGAGATACTTCTGGGGTGTTCATAGGCAGGCATTCATTTTCTTCCTGAACCTTAACAACTAGCTTCTTCATTTGAGCATCTCTGACTGCTTAGAGTCTCTGAGAGGCTGGCTGATAATGAGGACCATTTTATTTATCAAGTAAAGATTCATTCAGTATAACTAAGTAAATTAGCAGCAGTGATTTTTTTCCCCATCAAAACTTGTGTAATGATTTTTTTTTTATTTTTTTTACCTTTGCTTACATGGTTGGTGTCTTGGAGTTTTGGGGGAAAGAGTGGATATGTTTCTATTTGACTTGACTTGATTATGGCAGAAATCAAGTGTCAGCATCCAGGATCCTACTTTTCCAGGCATTCCAGATGCAGTCTGTGATCGCAGGGCCAGACCTACCCCAGCTTGTAGGTTCCCCTTTCAGAATCTCTTAAGCAAGCTTTGGCCTGTTTGTAATATTTTCTTCCAAACTTGGGCAATGACCCCTATTCTACAAAATGATTTTGGATCATTCCTGATAGAACTGCAAAGCCACAGGGCTTCCAGACAGAGGGGTAGGTGAATCTAAAAAGAGAATCTAAAAGTTCAGAGCCAACCTGGAAAATCTTGTGAGCTTGGCTCAAGACAGAAAAACGAAACAAAGAAATTAAAAATAACCCAAAAGCTTCAGAATATGATTTTTACAAAAGCCACATATATATCAATCATTATAGCTATCCATATTTGTGTGAACCACTTGCATGTTCCATTAATTATGGGCCCCAAATATCTTAGTGAATATTTCCTAAGAAGTTTGTTCTTATAAGTAATCACAGTAATGATCCACTTCAGCTTAATGTTGATACAATGATTTAATCCAATCAAATTTCCATATTCCAATTTTGTCTAGTTAGCCAGTTAGTGTCCATTACAGCATTCTCCCCCTCATGATTTACAGGATCCAGGCTAGGATCAGGAAACCCTATAATTGTTATGTTGTTTTAATCTTCTTTAATCTGGATATACTTCTACAGATTTTGTCTTTCATGACATTGCTATATTTTATGAATACAGTCTCCACCATCTCCTCTTTTCCCTACCCTATGAAATGTTCTTTGCTTCTAATTTTTGTTAGCATCTCATGATTAGATTAGGTGAATGGAATTTGAGTGCCTCACATATGCTATGCAAGTGTTCTGCCTAGACTAACTTGTATTCCCAGAATTTTATATTATGGGCTTTTTTGAGGAATAGACTCAATCTTGTGATTCTCCTGCCTCAGCTTCCCAGGTGTTGGGATTAAAGGCTTGCACCACCATACCTGGATATTTAATTTATTACACAAATGATGTTGGAGCTGTCTCAGGTTCCCAATCTGAAAGACAAGTAATCCATCTGCTTCTTACCGGTAATGTTAACATTAACCATTTGATCAGATGACATTTGCATTGGTCATTATTTACTGTTTACTATGTAATTATCAAAATAACTATGATTATGACAGAGTAGGGTTTATTATGCAGTCCTTAAATTTTTAATGTAATTTAATTTTTGTATCTTTGTATGTGTGTGTGTGCGCGCATGAGAGTAAATTTGGAGGTCAGAGACGTGTTGCCGAGGTTGCAGGGTGTTGGTTCTTGTCTTCTATTTGTTTGAGTAAGAATCTGTTGCATGGGCCTGTAGTGAGAATTTTTGGTTTCTTTAAAAACACAGAAATGCCTGTAATTAAAACAGAGTATCAATAATAGTGTTAGGGGTTGGCTCTCTTCCATGGGGTAGGTCTCAAGTTGGGTCAGTTATTGGTTGGCCTTTTCCTCAATCTCTGCTCCATCTTTAACCTTACACTTCTTGTCTGCAAAGCAAATTTGGGTCGAAGGTTTTATGGATGGTTTGGTGTTCCCCTCCCTCCACTGGAAGTTCCACCTTGCTAAAGTAAGTAGCCACTTCAGTATCCACATGTCCCTGTGCTAGGAATCTCAGCCAAGGTCACCCACATAGACTCCCAGGAGCCTCCCTGTCTCAGCGATGCCCCCCCCACCACCAATTTCATTCTCTCTCTCAGCCCTCCTCCCCTCTCTTTTTACATTTGATCCCTACCTCTGTTCCCCTTCCCACCCCCTCTTCCACTCAGTTCCCTCCCTCCATCTACTTCAGATGTCTATTTTATTTCCCCTTCTAAGTGAGAATCAAGCATCCTCCCTTGGGCCCTCCTTGTTACTTAGATTCATTGGGTCTGTGGATTGTAATATGTTTATCCTGTACTATATGGGCTAATATCCACTTATAAGTGAGTACATACCATGTGTGTCTTTCTGCTTCTGTGTTACCTCACTCAAGATGATATTTCCTAGTTCTCACCATTTGCCTACAAATTTCATGATGTCTTTGTTTTTAATAGCTGAGTAGTATTCCATTGTGTAAACGTACCACAATTTCTGTATCCATTCTTTAGTTGGGGGACACCTAGGTTTTTTTCCAGTTTATGGCTATTATGAATAATAGTTGAGCAAATGTTCTTGTGCTATGGTGGTGCATCTTTTGGGTATATTCCCAGGAGTGATATGGCTGAGAAACTGCCAGATTGATTTCCAAAGTGGGTGTGAGGGAGAAGAGAAGGAAAAATCCTGAGACCAGGCTGTAAAGTGATTAAATACATAAATTAATAAAAAACAATAATTAATAAAAATCCTCACAGAAATGTTATGGAAATATGTTTTTGTTTTAATCCCAGGTGTGGGATATGGAACTGCTTCAGCTTTCCCATGGCAGCCTTGTGCTGAAGCACGGGTGTGATTATTTTATGTTTGAAATTCTGGGGACCCTTGAGAGATTATGTAGATGTGGCGGCAGAGTCTTCTCCTGCTGCTGCTCCTGTTGCTGGTTGTTTTTTGTTACTGTTTGCTGGATTTTTGGTTTTTGGTTGCCAAGGAACTCTATGCCTCTAATCAGCAGAAAGTAGTCTAACAGTAATGACACCCCCTTCCCCATCTATTCTTCTTTTTCTCCCACCTAATGTTGGGGGCTTGGAAGGTATAGGGATGGTGTAGGGAAGTAGGAAAAGGGAACCAATACAATAGCCAAAAGTCCAGCTACATGTACCAGACTAATCGGTCTGTAGGCTTCTGGGAGTTCTTGTCTCATCGTGCCGAATGGGAGGAGGAGTATTTGGATAGGAGATGTGTGCTACTTGGCCTGGCTTTTAAGGTTTTCTAAAAAGTATTTTATTTTATGTATGTCAGTGTTTTGCCTACATGTATGTCTGTATACCATGTGCATAACTGGTGACTGGGGAGGCCAGAAGAGAGCATTAGATCCCCTGGAACTGGAATTACAGATGTCTGTGAGCTGTCTGTCTGTGTTTGGAATTAAATCCAGGTTCTCTGCCAGAGCAGCAACTACTCTTAGCTGCTCAGCCATTTCTTAGCCCTTTGTCCTAGCTGGGATCCAGGCATCTGAGATCAGGAGTTCCTTAAATTTGTGCTTTAAGAACTTTCTCCATCTTCCCAACCCATGTTGTACAATATGTATAAAGAAGAGTATTCTTCTCTGAATCAGTATTTACCATGATGGTCACAGAATGCTGGCTTTCCAATTCTACCATTTCCTCCATACTCAACAATGAATAGTTTTGTAAGCAAGATCCCCTTGCCTCATTTTATTTGCTGAGCTTTTATCTAGATAGTAGTAGCATGGACTCATGGCTTTCTATATTTTTATATTCCCAATGGTTTTAGTTTAGTTTTTAATTTTGTGTGTGTCTTCTACCCTATGACACCTTCAAAATGGTTCATATCCTTGTTTCCTATCCCCATCACTTATTTTTGTGCCTTGTAATTTCTCAATCAGCAATATATTCTCCCTATGCCTACCTTACCACGTACTGAAATCAGCTAATTACCTCTGGTGTCATATGATCCTGTGACCCCAGCTTGTAGTTTTGTAGTTCCTTCCTTCCTTCCCTCCTTCCCTCCCTTCTTTCCTTCCTTCCTTCCTTCCTTCCTTCCTTCCTTCCTTCCTTCCTTCCTTCCTTCCTTCCTTCCTTCTTTTTTTGGACAGGGTCTCTACTATCTAGCTCTGGCTGTCCTGGAACTCACTCTGTACACCAGGTTGGCTTTGAACTCACAGAGACCTGCCTGCTTCTGCCTCCCAAGTGCTAGGATTAAAGGTATGCTAAACTACCACCTAAAGAGATAGCTCTTATTAGGTAACTGGGCATTAGTTTTACAAGCACCAAGATTATGTTTGTTGTATTTCTATTAAAAAATGCTTTCCTGGAAATGCAAAGTATTTTTCCAGAGAGTAATGGGAAACAACAGTGATTAGATGTTCAGAGTACCAAAAATTTCTGTGCTGATCAAAGGGGGGAGCCATGAAGTTTCTGATAAGAATTCTCAATTGTGAATTCTAATAAGGAGAATGGGAAGTCTACATGGTTGTCAAGCCTTAATAAAGGCTGGATTTATGGATTAATTGGTTGAAAACATTTCATATATGTGTGTGTATGTATGCTTTCTATATATTTATTAAAAAGAAAATTATATAGAACATCTCCCTCATATTTTCTTTGTTAATACAGGATCATAGATGAATACAAATAAAAACCAACAGAAATCAGACATCTCAATTTCAATTTTGTACTCCATGTAGCATTAGTTTTTTCTGCTTACATTATTTTTTTTTCCTTTCTGAGACTGACTGCAAAGAAAACAAGGTTTTGGTTTGAGCCTCATTTCCTTTCCTTGGCCACCCTCTAGTGGAAGTGAACTGAAATTAGGCAGAGGCTCATTAACAGCGGGGGGGAAAAGAAGTAATCATGTCCTCAACCGGTGAATTGCAGACTCCAAAAGATCCTTGGAAAACACAGATATTTACAGTAAAATTCATAAAGTAACAAAATTATAGTTATGAAGTAGCAACAAAAATAATTTTATGGTTGGGAGTCACCATAACATGAGGAACAGTATGAAAGAGTCACAGCATTAGGAAGGTTGAGAACCAATGAATTAGGAGAATCAGGCAGTTAGAGCTTGAAAAACTTGAACGGGACCTAACTGTACGGAAAATGTTAAGGTAGGGGGTAGCCAAGATTCAAGATATCATCAAAGGTCTCTCCTCTGCCTTGCACTACTACCAACCTTTAAGATGCAGCTAGACCACTCTATTTTGTTGAACTCTTGTAGTGAGGTTGCCATCCTTTCAAGAAAATCTTGCTGCAGGTTTTTGAGGACATCTTGCAGAGGGGATACTCTGTTTTATAAGGTTTTACAATAGAGCCAGCAGCCATACTCTGATGACCTCCTCCGATGATGATAACTTTCACAGGGGCTTCCCTGTTTGGTGATGTCTTGAGGCAGACACAATAGCATTTTTTGATGACAATAGCAGAGCAAAGTAGCATCCCCATTATGTCTTAAAGGAGGGCTCCCTTTATGACATGTAGCAACAGAATCAGTTTTTTATGACGTCTTTCAGGGGAGCCTGCTCTGATGAAGTCTTGCAGAGGGTCCACCCTATTTGATGATGTCTTGTAGCAAAGCCACCTGCCAGTCTCTGATGACTTCTTAAGGCTGGCCTGCCCTCCTCTGATGGCGTTTGTCCTTTTTGATGATGCCTTACAACAGAGCCAGCTGCCGACCTTAGATGATGTTTTACAGTGCCATTGATGACGTCTTACCATAGGTCACCCTCTTTGTTAATGAAGTGCTGCTGAGTCACTCACCCTCCTTTAGTAACATCTTACAAAGTGGCTACACTCCCTCCTTTGAACACAACTTGAGATAGGGTGGCAGATGCTCTCCTTCAATGACTTCTTGCACTTGGTGGTGGGGAGTTTGATGATCTCTTGAAGCTCAGTCTCAGTCCCCTTAATTTGATCACAAAATTGAGACTTCAGCTCCCTTTGATCTCCACATTTCTTATGTGTTTGTTTTTTGCCTATTCAATTTAGTTTTCAAGAAGTCCAGCCTAACTGTCCCAGACTGATGTCCCCAGCACTCGAAAGAAATGCTTATTAAATTTTGTTTATGTTTGGTCCATGTGCATATTCAGAAACTCATTTTCAGGAATGGGGTGGGCAATGAATAGTTAGTCCAAAGGTACAAACTACTATAATGTTATCCAATACACATTTTATTTCCTGTTTGGTTTTTCTGAGACAAGATCTCACTATGTAGGGAGGGTGGGCTGTTTCTCGAACTCACAACCCCCTCACCTTGGAACCCTAGGTTCTGGGATTCAGATATGTAGTATCAGGACTAACTCAATTATTTTTAAGATTGATGAAGGAAGAAATGATTAACAAAAATTGTCATCCAGACAGATGCAAATCAATGGAGATGGTTTCAACCCAACTGATAGCATTGCAAATTCAGAACAACTTGTGTATATGTCTGAATACAAGATGTAGTTATAAATATGTATGACTATTTCAGGTTTAAAGCATGTAGACCCTCCACTTGTCAATTTAGAAGGAAGTGTTTTAAAATAGCCTATTTAAATAGACTTGAAATGCCTTTTACAATTATTTGAGAATTTTATAAACATATAATGAAATGTGTCTATCCTCCATTTGCCTCTCCCTGTTTCCAATATTACCTTACAATACCTCCCCTTTCTAACATCATGCCTTTTTTTATAACCCATGAATTCCAGTTAATACTGCCCACATGTGCATGGATGTGGGGACCATCCACTGGAGCATGGAAAACCTACAATGGATGACACCCTCAGAGAGCAGAGATTCTCCCTCCCCCAACAGCTATTAATTGCCAGTAGCTCCTCAGTAAGAGGTGGGATCGTGTACAAGGGCATTTTGGCTGGCTTGATCTTGCATAGGTTTTATGTGGGCAACCATAGCTGGTGTGAATTCATGAGTTTACATAATAGCCACGACAAATTGGGCAGATTGTAGTTCCTGTGTATCAGCAATGGTGATTTCTAAATAACCAGTGTTGGTGTATGAACGTACCAAACACTTCATCTTTCTTGGTGATTTATACTTTGATTTTGTAGTATAAGACATCACATTGTTTTAATAGGTCTGTGGTTAGCAACAGTAATAGCTGTTTTCCACTGTGCCACACTGGGTCCTTTTCCTGATCACTGCTTCATCTTCAAAGGAATCCTCCTGCGAGGGAATCACCAGCCAACTGCTACAACTCTGGTCCAGGCCACTGCCATTTCTTACCAGGATTACTGTTCAGTCTTTGCTATTAACCCCGCCTCTCTCTCATATTTATTTATTTATTCACTTTATAAACTGAATGGTTATCTCCCCCTCTCCTCCCAGTTGTCCCTTCCAAACTCTTGCTCCCATTCTCCCCTCTCCTTCTCTTCAGAGAAGGGGGAGGTTCCCCATGGATACCAACCCACCTGGCTCATTAAGTCACTGCGGAACTAGGCATATCCTTTCTCACTGAGAGCCGACAAAGTAGGCCGGTTAGGAGAATGAGATTCCATGGAGGCATCAGAGTCAGAGAGGGCCCCACTCCAGTTATTTGGGGCTCACATGAAGACCAAGCTGCACATCTCTCTATATATGCAGGGGACCTAGGACCACTGAATGCATCCTCTCTTAACCCTCTTTAAAATGATTTTTATTACTTTGAAATATGTGTGTGTGCCTGAATGTGTGCACGTGTACATGTACGGATGTATACACCTGAGCGCAGTGGCCTAAAGAGGCCAGAAGAGTTCTAGCTCTCTGGATCTGCAATTACAGGCAATTGTGGAACTTATCCCTCTTGAACCTTCTCTACCCACTCACTCCCCTTTCCGTATTGTAGCCTGTTGCTTTGAAAACTCTGTCCCAATGGCCAACAGCTCTTCTGTGACTCAGCCACAGCTCACCTTTCCCCAGCCCTACTTATCTTTTAAGTTCTGCTTTAGGATGTGTCATTCAAAATAATTTCTGACACTTAAAAAACAAAAACAAAACCAGGGACTTCATGGTATCAAACCTCAGTCCTAGGGAGGTACTCTACCATTGAGCTATATTCACAGTCCCTTCTGATAAATTTAAAAATAGACACCTGTATGTTTATAACACAGATGAAAACATCAAAGGGTGGGATTCCAGAATTTTCTAAGCACCACGAAAGAAATATTACAGTATCATTAGTAGAATCCTAATAGCAGTATAATACTTTTGCACTTCTTAAATAGCCTTATGAAGACATATTTCACATGCAAGATACTACAGCAATTTCACCATTACCATCATTCCTTTCAAAAACACTAATAAGCACCTTTGCAACAGTTGACGAATGCATGTCCTTTCCTTTATTTTGAACATAGAACCCCGTTCTTCTTCTCCCTGAGATTTCTTTAACCTAATGCAAATTATTTTCATTCTTGAAAATGTTGTTATTGAATATTCTGTTAGACTTCTTTGGAGAAGTTTATGTTACACTTAAAATTATTTATAAATCCCTGTGGCTATAATACTCTAGTTTTCTCCTGAATTGAATGAGCTTTACAAGTGATATTGTTATATCCTTGCCATCAATGTCAACAATTTCTCTTTTTAAAATTTTATTATATATATATATATATATATATTTACAATTCACTTTATATCATGATTTTAGGCCTCTCCCTTATCTCCTCCCTCTGTCCCAACCTCCCTCCATCTTTCTTCCCCATCTCCCTCTTCTAGTCCACTAAAAGGGGGATTCCTCCTCTCCAGGAGCTCCATAAGAAGCCCAACAAAGCAAAAAAAAAAAAAAAAAAGTGAGCCCAGGGAGAACTGCAAAGACCATGCATAAAGAGAACCTAGACCCTCTGCTCAGATGTAACTTATGGGCATCTCAGTCTCCATGTGGGTTTCCTAGTAAGGAGAGCAAGGGCTGTCTCAGACATGAACTTGCTTGCCTGCTCTTTGAACACTTCTCCCTGGTGGAATGACCTAGCCAGCCCACAGAGGAAGAGAATCCAGGCAGTCCTGATGAGACCTGATAGGCAAGGGTCAAAAATTTCTTTTTTAATTAAATGTTTTCTTATTTATTTTATGCATATAATTGCTGTCTTTGCATGTACACCTGCATGCGAGAAGAAGGCATCAGATCCCAGTATAAATGCTTTCAAGCCACCTTGTGGTTTCTGGAAATTGAACTTTGGAAGAGAAGACAGTTTTTTTTTTTTTTTTTTTAATCCTGAGCCACCTCTCCGGGCCCCAAATATCAACAATTTCAATAATTAATGGGAGTAAGAAATCAACTTTCATTGGAAATTCAGTTCTAAGTGACACATGCAAGCCATTTTTAATCAAGTCACATTTCTGTTGACCTCTGTTTCTCACTGGGAGAAGATAGTGCTGAATATCAACTCTATTTATACTTTCTTAGATAGATATAAACCTGGAGGAAGGTATTTTCAAATTTAGGTAGAAAAAAATGGAAATTTTGTACACATGTAGAAAAATGAAAATAGATCCATACTTATCACCCTGCACAAAACTAAAGTCCAAGTGGATCAAAGACCTCAACATAAAACCAGACACATTAAATAGGTTAGAAAAAAAGTGAGGGCCCTTGAACTCATTGGCACAGGAGACAACTTCCTGAAGAGAACACCAACAGCATAGGCTCTAAGAGCAACAATCAATAAATGGGACCTCATGAAACTGAAAAGCTTCTGTAAAGCAAAGGACACCCTCATCAAAACAAAACAATTGCCTACAGATTGGGAAAGAAACTTCACCAACCCTTTATCTGACAGAGGGCTAATATCCAGTATATATAAAGAACTAAAGAAGCTGAAAAACAGCAAACCAAGTAATCCAATTAAAAAAAATGGGGAACAGAGCTAAACAGAGAATTCTCTGTAGAGGAATACCGAATGGCAGAGAAGCACTTAAAGAAATGCTCAACCTCACTAGCCATTAGGGAAATGCAAATCAAAACAACCCTGAGATTTCACCTTACACCCATCAGAATGGCCAAGATGAAAAACTTAAGTGACAACACATGCTGGAGAGGTTGTGGAGAAAGGGGAACCCTCCTCCACTGCTGGTGGGAATGTAAACTTGTACAACCACTCTGGAAATCAATCTGGTGCTTTCTCAGACAACTAGGAATAGCACTTCCTCAAGATCCAGCCATACCACTCCTAGGCATATATCCAAAAGAGGCTCAAGTACAGAATAAGGACATTTGCTCAACCATGTTTGTAGCAGCTTTATTTGTAATAGCCAGAAGCTGGAAACAACCCAGATGCCCCTCAACTGAAGAATGGATGCAGAAATTGTGGTACATCTACACAATGGAATATTACTCAGCAATGAAAAATAAGAAAATCATGAAATTTGCAGGTAAATGGTGGGACCTAGAAAGGATCGTCCTTAGTGAGCTGTCCCAGAAGCAGAAAGACACACACGGTATATACTCACTCATATAAACATATAACATAAGATAAACCTACTAAAAACTGTACATCTAAAGAAACTAATCAAGAGAGAGGACCCTGACTAAAACGCTCAGTCTCCATCCTGAAAGGCAAAGAGGTTGGACATCAGAAGAAGAAGAAAACAGGAAACAACCGAGGAACCTGCCATGGAGGGCCTCTGAAAGGCTCTGCCCTGCAGACTATCAAAGCAGATGTTGAGAGTTATGGTCAACTGTTGGGCAGAGTGAATGGAATCTTATGTAAGAAGTGGGAAATAGTAAGATCTGGAGAGGACAGGAACCCCACAAGGAGAGCAACAGAATCAGAAAATTTGAACACAGGGATCTTCCTAGAGACTCATACTCCAACCAAAGACTATTCATGGAGATAAACTAGAACCCCTGCACAGATGTAGCACATGATAGTTCAGTGTCCAAGTGGGTTACATAGTAATGGGAAGAGGGACTGCCTCTGACATAATCAGATTGGCCTGCTCTTTGATCACCTCCCCCTGAGGGGGGAGCAGCCTTACCAGGCCACAGAAGATGACAATGCAGCCACTCCTGATGTGATCTGATAGACGAAGATCAGAAGGAAGGAGAAGAGGACCTCCCCTATCAGTAGACTTGGGGAGAGGCATTCGTGAAGAACAATGAGGGAAAGTGGGATTGGTAAGGGAGGAGGGAGGGGCTTATGGGGGGATACAAAGTGAACGAAGTGTAATTAATAATAAAAAAATCATTAAAAAATAAAAAATGGAAATTTTGTTATAGCAATGCTTTTATTTCATTGAACTCTAAGTTATATAAAACAAGTGTCAAAGTTATTTTAAAAATTAGCTGGAAATTAATTTTGCTGAAAACAATAAATGAGCCACCTGCCTGTGGAGGGAGGGAGGGAGGGAGAGAGAGGAGAGAGAGAGAGTGAGGAACTTTTCTCAGTATTTACATTTGTCCCTCAACCTTCTTTCCCTGTTATCTTCTGCAGTCATGTGCCATTCTGAATTGTGGGGATGGCTGAGAACTATACTTTTGTTTTGTTAAGGAAGATTGTCAACCACGAAAGGGGAGGTAAGAGAGATTCTATATGCTGTGTGCTTTCTGGAGCAGATAGAGTTTGGGAAATTTGAGGCCATGGAATAATGAGCTGGACATTGATGCCTTTAAAGTTCTTTTTTTTTTTTTTTTTTTCTGAAGATGCCATGCCTCCTCAGAAGACTATGTACCCATTGTTTTTAGCTGCTTCAATCCAGGTGTTCTTGAATTTAGGTGCTTGTCAGATTTCTTGGAAAGACTAAGTATATACATTCCAGACCCTATTCCCAGTCATTCTGAGTCCATACTTGTTATTAGGCCCACAACTCTACTTTCTAAGTGCTCTTCTTCTTCGCCTATCCTTTACAAATTGATTGTGCTGTGATAGCTTGAGCTAGAATATAAAATGGCAAGGTAAAAGCATGTACACTCTCCCAACTATTTGAGGTAAATTTTCTTAGCTCAGAACACATGACAAGCCTCAAAATGAAACTAAAGTGGCTGCCTAATTGGGTCAATGGTACTTCATGTTGGTTACTGACCCAGTGAATGCCTAAACAGTGCCTTCTTGCATCATTCCCAACTTTTCTCTTCTTATCTGGCAGAAGAGAGAGGTTCTCCATGATTGCTCATTTGGGGTGATT
Source organism: Meriones unguiculatus (assembly GCF_030254825.1). Classification (NCBI taxonomy): domain Eukaryota; kingdom Metazoa; phylum Chordata; class Mammalia; order Rodentia; family Muridae; genus Meriones; species Meriones unguiculatus. Next base: position 75,305,420 of record NC_083369.1, on the reverse strand, counting down.
AGTCCATAGGCTAAATCTTTAAAGACTGACTGTGTGCAGTGCTGTGCAAGCCGGCTGGTGAAACTTTCAAGCCATAATTGAAATTTTAATGGTTATTACATTTTAATATCTTTTAAATTTTATTAATATTTAAATTAAATACAGTTTATTCATTTGGTATCCCAGCTGTAGCCTCCTCTCTCATTCCCTCTCAATCCCACCCTCCCACCTTCATCTCCTCCCATACCAATCCCAAGTCTACTGATAGAGGTGGTCCTCCTCCCTCTGACTCTAGCCTATCAGGTCTCATCAGGACTGATTACATTGTCTTCCTCTGTGGCCTGGTAAGGCTGATCCCCCCTCAAGGGGAGATGATCAATACCCAGCCACTGAGTTCATGTTAGAGACAGCACATATTCCCATTACTAGGAAACCCACTTAGACACTGAGCTGCCATGGGCTACATCTGAGCAGGGGTTCTAGGTTATCTCTATGCATGGTCCTTGGTTGGACTATCAGTCTCAGAAAAGACCCCTGGGCCCAGATATTTTGGTACTGTTGCTCTCCTTGTGGAGCTGCTGTCCCCTCCGGGTCTTTCTGTCTCCCCCTTCTTTCATAAAATTCCTTACACTCTGCCCAAAGTTTGGCTGAGTCTCAGCATCTGCTTTGATAGCCTCCTGGGTAGTCTTTCAGAGGCCCTCTGTGGTAGGATCCTCTCCTGTTCCCTGTTTTCTCCCTCTTCTGATGTCCATCCTGTTTGCCTTTCTGAATGAGGATTGATCATCTTACCCAGGGTCCTCCTTCTTGCTTAGCTTCTTTAGTTGTACAGATTTTAGTATGATTATCCTATATTATATGTCTAATATCCAGTTATAAGTGAGTATATACCATGTGTGTCTTTATGCTTCTGGGATAACTCATTCAGAATGATCTTTTGTAGTTCCCACCATTTGCCTGCAAATTTCATGACTTCCTAGTTTTTAATGGCTGAGTAGTATGCCATGGTGTAAATGTACAATTTCTGTATCCATTCCTCAAATGAGGGACATCGGGGTTGTTTCCAGATTCTGGATATTATGAATAAAGCTGCTAGGAACATGGTTGAGCAAATGTCTTTGTTGTGTACTTGAGCATATTTTGGATATATGCCTAGGACTGGTATAGCTGGATGTTGAGTTAGCATTATTCCTAATTGTCTGAGAAAGTGCCAGTTTGATTTCCAAAGTGATTGTACACGTTTACATTCCTACCAGAAGAGAAAGGGTTCCCCTTTCTCCACATCCTCTCTAGCATGTGCTTTCACTTGAGTTTTGATCTTGGCCATTCTGATGAATGTAAGGCGAAATATCAGGATTGTTTTGATTTGCATTTCCCTGATGACAAAGGATGTTGAGAATTTCTTTAAATGTTTCTCTCCCATTCTATATTCCTCTACTGACAATTCTCTGTTTAGCTCTGTACCCCGTTTATTAAATTGGATTACTTGATTTGTTGATTTTTAATTTCTTAACATTTTTATATATTCTGGATATTAGCCCTCTGTCAGATAGAGAGTTGGTGAAGATCCTTTCCCAGTCTGTAGGCTGTTTTCTTCTGAAGACAGTGTCCTTTGCTTTACAGAAGCTTTTCAGTTTCATGAGGTCCCATTTATTGGTTATTGATCTTAGAGCCTATGCTGTTGATGTTCTGTTCAGGAAGTTGTCCTTTGTGTCAGTGAGTTCAAGGCTCTTCCCCACTTTTTCTTCTATCAGGGTTAGAGTGTCTGGTTTTCTGTTGAGGTCTTTGATCTACCTTGACTTTAGTTTTGTGCAGGGTGATAAATACAGATCTATTTGCATGTTTCTACCTGTAGACATCCAGTTAGACCAGCACCATTTGTTGAAGATGCTGTCTTTTTTCCATTGTATGCTTTTGGCTTCTTTGTCAAAAATCAAGTATCCGGAGGTATGTGGGTTTATTTCTGGGTCTTCTACTGGATTCCATTGATCCACCATTCTGTTTCTATGACAGTACCAGACAGTTTTTTTATTACTATTGCTTCTTATTACATCTTGAGATCAGCGATGGAGATACCTCCACATCTCTTGTTGTACAGGATGATTTTTGCAATTCTGGGGTTTTTGTTTTTCCATATGAAATTGAGAATTGTTCTTTCAAGTTTTGTAAATAATTGTGTTGCTACTTTAATTGGAATTGAACTGAATTCATAGATTGCTTTTGGCCATTTTCACTATGTTAATCCTATCATTCTATGAGCATGGGAGATCTTTCTATCTTCTGATATCTTCTTTAGTTTCTTTCTTCAGAGACTTGATGTTTTTTCAACAGTTCTTTCACTTGCTTGCTTAGAGTCACACCAAGGAAATTTGTCATTAGTGGCTATTGTAAAGGGTGTAGTTTTCCTAATTTTTTTTGTCAAACCTTTTGTCTTTCATATATAGGAGGGATATTGATTTTTTTTTTCTGTTAATTGGTATCCAACCACTTTCCTGAAGGTGTTTATCAGCCAAAAGAGTTCTCTGGTAGAATTTTTGGGGTCACTCATGTATACTATCATAGCATCTACAAATAGTGAAACTTTGATTTCTTCTTTTCTGATTTGTAGCCCTTTGTTCTACTTTAGTTGTCTTATTGCTCTGGCTAGGACTTAAAGTTCTATGGGAGTGATGTGGAGAGTGGGCATCATTGCCTTGTCCCTGATTTCAGTGGGATTGTTTGAAGTTTCTCTCTATTTAGTTTGATGTTGGCTATAGGCTTGCTCTATATTACCTTTACTATGTTTAGGTAAATGCCTTGTATCCCTGATCTCTCCAAGACTTTAATCATGAATAGGGTTTGGATTTTGTCAAATGCTTTTTCTGCATCTAAGGTGATGATCATGTGGTATTTCTCCTTCAACTTGTTTATATGGTTGATTATCTTGATGGATTTCCATATATTGAACTACCCCTGCATGCATGGGATGAAGCCTACTTGTTCATGGTGGATGATATCTTTTATATGTTCCTGGATTCAGTTTGCAAGTATTTTATTGAGTATTTTGCAACAATTTTCGTTAGAGAGATAGGTCTAAAGTCTTCTTTTCTTGTTGGGTCTTTGAGTGTTTTAGGTATCAAGGTGACTATGAATTCATAGAATAAGTTTGGTAGTGTTCTTTCTGTTTCTATTCTGTGGAATAGTTTGAAGAGAATTTGGCTTAGCTCTTCTTTGAAAGTCTGGTAGAATTCTGTGCTTAAACCATTTGGCCCTGTGCTTGTTTTGGAAGGGAGATTTTGATGACTGCTTCTATTTCCTTGTGGGATATAGAACTATTTAATCTATTTACCTGATCTTGATTTAATTTTAGTAAATGGAATCTATCAAGAAAATTTTCCATTTCATTTATATTTTCTAATTTTGTGGCATACGAGCTTTTGTAATAAGACCTAATGATTGCTTGGATTTCCTCAGTATTAGTCATTATGTCCCTTCTTTTGTTTCTGATTTTGCTGATTTGGATAGGTTTTTTTTTTTTTTCTGCCTTTTAGTTAGATTGGCTGAGGGTTTGTCTACCTTGTTGATTTTCTCAAAAAACTAGCTGTAGGTCTCATTGATTCTTTGAATTGTTTTCTTTCTTTCTAATTTATTGATTTCTGCTCTGAGTTTGGATTATTTTTAGCCTTCTACTCCTCTTGGCTGTGTCTGCTTCTTTTTTTCCCCTAGGGCTTTTAGTTGTGTCATAAAGTTGCTTGTATAACATGTCTCCAACCTCCTTCTGGAGATACTTAGTGCTATGAACTTTCCTCTTAACACTGCTTTCATTGTGTCCCATAAGTTTGTGTAAGTTGTGCCTTCATTTTCATTGAATTTTAGGAAGTCTCTAATTTCTTTTTCTCACTTTCTTCTCTGACCAAGCTGTCATTGAGTAGAGAGTTGTTTAGTTTCCATTTGTATGTAGGCTCTTTGTTACTTCTGTTGTTGGTGACGTCCAGTTTTAGGCCATGGTGGTCTGATAGGATACAAGGGGTTATTTTGATCTTCTTGTATCTGTTGAGGCTTGCTTTGTGCCCAACTATATGGTCAATATTTGAGAAGGTCCTGTGAGGTGCTGAAAACTCTTTTGAGTTTGGGTGAAAAGTTCTGTAGACATCTATTAGGTCCATTTGGTTTAGGACCTCTGTAAGTGTCTTTATTTCCCTATTTAGCTTCTGTCGAGATGATCTGTCCCTTGGTGAGAGTGGAGTGTTGAAGTTTCCCACGATTAAGGTGTTGGGCTGATGTGTGATTTCAGCTTTAATAATGTTTCATTTACAAATGCATGTGCTCTTGTATTTGGGGCATAGATGTTCAGGATTTTGATGTCCTCCAGATGTATTTTTCCTTTGATGAGAATGAAGTGCTCCTCCCCATCTTTTTTTTTTATTAATTTAGGTTGGAAGTCTATTTTATTAGATATTAGGATAACTACTTCAACTTGTTTTCTGGGTCCATTTGCTTGAAAAACATTTTTCCAGCCCTTTACTCTGAGGTAGTGTTTGTCTTTGTTGCAGAGGTGTTTCTTGGATGCAGCAGAATGCTGGATCCTGTTTCTGCAACTATTCTTTTAGTCTGTGTCTTTTTATTGGAGACTTGAGTCTGTTGATGTTGATAGTGACCAATGAATGTTATTTCCTTTTATTGTGGAGTTGGTGGTATTACTGTTTTTCTATGCTTGTTTTCTTTTCTTTTTTGTTGTGAACTTATCTATATCCTTTGTCTTCTTGGGTGTAATTGATTTCATTGGATTGGAATTTTCTTTCTAGTATCTTCTGTAGGGCTGGTTGTTGTGTAGATATTGTTTAAGTTTAATTTTGTCATAGAATCTTTTGTTTTCTCCATCTATGTTGATTGAAAGCTTTGCTGGCTATAGTAGTCTGGGTTGGCATCTGTGGTCTCTTAGAGTCTGCGTGACATCTGCCCAGGCCCTTCTGGCTTTCATCATTTTTGCTGAGAAGTCTGATGTGATTCTTAAAGGTCTACCTTAACATGTTACTTGGCCTTTTTCCCTTGCTGCTTTTAGTATTTTTTTCTTTGTTCTGTAGATTTAGTGTTTGGACTACTATGTGACATAAGGAGTTTCTTTTCTGGTCTAGTCTATTTGGTGTTCTGTAGGCTTCTTGTATGATATAGACATCTCTGTCTATAAGTTGGGAAAATTTTCTTCTATGATTTTCTTGAAAATGTTTTCTGGACCTTGGAGCCTGGAATCTTCTTTTTCATCTATCCCTATTATTCTTATATTTTGTCTTTTCATGGTGTCCTTGATTTCTTGGATGTTTTGTGTTTGGGACTTTTCCAATTTTACTATTTTTTTTGAGAGATGTATCAGTTTCTGCAATTGTATATTCAGCACCTGAGAGTCTCTCTTCCATCTCTTGTATTCTGTTACTGGTGCTTACCTTTGTGGTTCCTGATATTTTCTCCAAGTTCTCCAGCTCCAGTGTTTTCTCAGTTTGTGTTTTTGTTGTTGTTGTTGTTGATTCTAATTCTGTTTTTATGTCTTGTACCATTTCCTTCATCTGTTTGAATGTGGATTCCTGTCTTTCCATGATGGTCTCTATTTTTTTTTTTTTTTGTTGTTGTTGTTGTTCGTTTCCTCCTTATATGCTACTACTTGTGCCTCTATTTTTTTTTTTTTGCTGTATTTGCCTGTATTTCTTAGAGAGTTTGTTTGTTTCTTCTTTATGTCTCTCTAATAACTGCTTAAACATAGATTTGAGATCATTTTCCTGTGTTTCCAATGAATTAGTGTATCTATTGATTTTGGGAGTTGCTGGTGAAGCCATGATGTCCTGATTTTTTGTTGGACGTGTTCTTACATCTACCTCTAGCCATCTGCCTAGCTGTAACCTTTGCTGCTCGTTCCTGGAGTCTGTACTTTAGAGTGGGTCTGCCTGTCTTTGGTGTATGGAGTATTTTTCAGGAATATGAGAGAGGTCCACTGTTTTCAGAATGGGTATTGGTGTTTCAGCTGTAGCTAAGAGAAGAATGTCGCTGGTGCATGTGAGCAAGCATTGGGGTTTGCCTGGAAGTGTGCCTTGAAGGACAGGGTGTAGATTATGTAGATGGCTGGCAATGTGGAACTTCAGCACAGGAGGGGGTACTGGTGCTGTTCATGGGTGCAATGTGCATGCACAGGTGCCATTAATACGTCTGTGGCCTATACCCCTGTAGTACTGTCCACCTGGTATTTGGATATGTCTGGGCTCCAGGAATTTTTTTGCCTGGACTCCATTGGTAGACTCAGAACAGGGCTTCAATGTTGACAATGCTGTTCCTAGGATCCCTAAGTTGTTCACAGTGGGGGTGTGGGTGGGTGGGATCCATTGTCTGGCTGCCAGTGTAGAGGCACCCTGGATTTGAGGCTCTGCACACACTCACTTGCTTGCAGGTCTAAATGGAATGCACAGTGATTCCCTCTGTTCTTTACTCTCAGATTTGGGACCACAGGGCCAAATGAGAGTGTGGGAGATCCATCAGCTCAGTGGTGTCCACTGTTTGGCCACCAGGCTGGGAGATCTGTATTTGGGACAGCCGCTTCAGCCACCAAGCACAGAGGCTCCTGTTTGGGGTAGCCACCTCTGCCGTCTCAGTCACTTAGCATGGAGGCTCTTGGTGGGGGCAATCATTGCAGCCACCACTGAGCAGGGAGGCCTGAGCTTGGGGCAGCAGCCACTCCTGGCCACCTCTGCTGAGCAGGGAGTCAGCTAGTGGACGTGTAGCAGGGTTGAATATTTGCCTTTCTCAGTTCCCGGAGATGATATCTGGTGACCTGGATCCAAACTCTCCTAGCTCACGGGTTGTTGCCTCTTGCCCAGGAAGCCTCAATGTAGATGTTTTGGCTTCTGCTGCCCCTCCACTCACCAATTTCAGAGTTATGCATCCTGTACCCCTCAGATATGGTGTGTTCTGGTTGCTGCCATCTTGCCATTTTTATCACTTTTAATTATTTGCATGTGTATTGTGCATAGGTAATTTTGCATCATGTGCCATGGTGTGCACGTAGAGGTCAGAGGACAACTTTCAGGAGTTGGTTCTCTCTCCTTCCACCATTGGGAGGCATGGGACTCAAAACTTAGGCTGTCAGGCTGGGTGGCACATACTTTTACCCACTGAGATATCTTGCTGGCTCCGATAATTACACTTAAAAAAATGTTTTTCTTTCTTTTTTTTTTTAAGGTTTTATTTATTATGTATATAGTGTTCTGTCTGCACACCAGAAAAGAGAAGCAAATTTCATTATAGATGGTTGTGAGCCACCATGTGGTTGCTGAGAATTGAACTCAGGACCTCTGGAAGAGCAACCAGTGCTCTTAACCTCTGAGCCATCTCTCCAGCTCCCTACATTTTTTTTGAGACAAGCTTTCTCTGTGTAGCCTTGGCTGTCCTGGACTCACTTCATAGACCAGGCTAGCCTCTGCCTCCCAGAGTACCATAATTATATTTTATATAGCAACAAAATATAAAGGCAACCCTCATCACCTTCTAATGTTATTATGCTATCCTAAGATTATTTATGTTGACTGTATCTATGTTCAAATCTTGTATTAAGAGTATACACACCATGCTACGTGAAGTCATGTTGTTAGCTTCAAATTGGACATCATAGGTATATTTGTTCTGTGGAAACTAGCAAATGAAACAATTCTGATTGTTTTGGTTTGTTTGTTTTTTTGAGATCCCACTATTAAATACAGCATTCAGGAGCACACTGCTGAAGGACTATAGGCCTTGGGCAATCTATGCCCCTAATTGTCTGTGGCTTTTATGCAAATGAGTTACTTGAAATTCTATTCCTAGATCACAGTTTCTTCAATATGAGGGTGTGAATCAATTTCCTAGAAAATTGTTGAAAACAGAGCCCTACATCCCTTGCCACAGTGACTGTGGTTCACCATGTCTCAGGAATCTAACAAGTCCCCTCCAATGACTCCCCAGGATTCTAAAGAGCCTGAGGCAGACAGAGTACCATTTGACAAGTCCTCATCAGATGGAGCAGAACTTGACAAAAGGAAAACAAAATAGTCTGTTCTTAGCAATTAACACACTGAAATGCTTTCATGTCGTTGTCTATATTTATTAGCTTAAAACAAATCATTCCCTCAATGGAGAGGCATGAAAGGCTGGTTCACTGAACCCTGAATCTGAATCCTACAGATTCTTTAGATTTATTGAATGCAAAAATTGTAGCCAAAGTCACAGAAGGGTTCTATGATTGCTTCAGTTTTTCTAATCTTTTTCTTATTGCCCTACACACCATCGTGGATTATATTTGACCTGGGCATTTGTTGAGTGCCTCATACTTCTAATGACTTACTATTGACTTTCAGGTACTTTCCATGGGTGAAGTCCATCCATAAAAATCAATAATAATGAAAGACAGGTCTCTTCTTTATCTCTTTCAGCTTGACTCCCAGTGGTTTTGAAGGCTTTCCACAACTCTCTCTCCTGCTGCTGCCAGCACATGCCCCAGTTGCTGCTGCTTCTGCAATCTGTCTGCACATGCTCTGTTCCCCACCTGAGTTTAGCATTTACCTTTTCTGATCTTTCCATACTTAGCACATCATCAGGACCACGTAAATGTGCCCTTTGTTTTGCTATAACCAAAATTACCTTGAGGAAGACTGTTCTAAGGATCCAAACTTAAAAAGATTAGGTTCTAATTCAACTTTCTTTGGCCAGGTGTTTTTGTTTCCCCCTTGAGACAGTATCTTGCTAAGTTGTCCAATTGTATAAGCTGGCCTCAAACTTGTGGTCTGTGTCTCAGCCTCCTGAGTAGTTGAATTTTAATAGTTGTCTTAGTGATGTTTAAATGTTTAGGAAAAAGGCTCCGTTTTAGCTTACACTACTTTACTAAATAATCTTTTTTGTTTTAAGACTGTCTGAGGTTAATTTCATGGTTCACTATAAACTTGAAATCTCTTTGGGCATTAAAAGCTGAGGGTAATTTATTGCTTCTGTTTGGTTCACATTGTTTGGTACTTATCCTAACAGAAGTAAAGCCCCGGCATCTGCTACTGGGGTACTTCCCACCTTCTCATTACCCTAATCAGGGGGTGTTGAACATCTAAGGCATTTTGTTTTGGATATTTTAAATTATGCTATTGGTCTTTCTATACAGGTAATGAAAAATATGCACTAAAAGATTTTAAATGTCATCAACTATTAGAACCAGGACTTCAAACAACAGGTTCCAACTACTATTCAGGACATTCATGTAATCTCAGATTCCCATTTTTCCTTAAGAGTTTGTGTTTTACACTCACATTTTAAAGATCTACCCCAAACCAACTGTTAGAAATCATGAAAGATACATTACTTCTATCTTCCATTGTTACAGTGGTAAAACAGGTGGCTAGTGAATGGTAGAAGGTTGTCTAAATTGTGCCTATAAGATAGAATATTTACATACTATGAATTACATGCAAAATGCCATTGATACATAGCATAGCTATTATTTCAATGATATTGTTCAATTAAATACAAACGTACAAAATGAAGTTAAACATAATAAAATAGGGCTGGAGTTAACAACTCCCCCCCTCCCCCACAGTATAAGAAAATTATAAAACATGAACTCTTTCAAAGGGAAATGTAAGGTTTTTTTTTTTTTAAAGAAAGATGTCACACAAGAGATTTATGAATGCAACAGTTAAGTCATTTACAGAGTGTTGATTACTGATTTCTTATTATTACAAAAATGTGTGAGAACAGGGGATTACATTCTGTAGGTTTTTCATATCTCACAGACTTTTTTATTTGATCTAAGATTTAGTTGTATTTATATGTCAGTGTGTGTAGGTCCTGAGAGGGCCAGGAAGGAGGTGGCAGATTCTCTGGAGCTGGAGTCATGGAGAGTTGTGATCCACATGCTGTGGCTGCTGGGAACCTGACTCAGATCCTCTGGAAGAGCAGCATACACTCTTAACCATGAGCCAGTCTGAAAGATTCTCACAAGTAACATTTCACTGCAACGACCACTATATAGCAAGGTAAGTGTGAAGATGAAAACACCAAAAAGATGGAGAAAAAGTAGGAATAAAGAACAGGTTGCCCTACTGTTAGTATTCAATAGTATTATTGGAGCTTGGGTCCTGTTTATACCTGTTGTGAGACCTGTTTTCCACAGAGTCTTATATATTTGGTTTCACAGAATGTCACTAGTCATATCTCTCAGTTCAGTCAAGTTTTGGAAATGTTAAGTGATACAGACAGACTTCCAGATATTTTCCCTCTAGGAAGACTGAAGACCAGAGCAGGTACCACAACCTTGAACACATATCTTGATATTCAATATTGCTCCTTCTAGAACACTATGGGTGTATTTCCTGTACACATATTTATTGGGAAAAAAAGTGGCTGTGGTGAACAGAGGAAACTAGATGACCTCAGATTAGAAGATGAAACAAAACAAAAAGGGGCCAGCTTTCAGAAGGGATGCAACAATTAAAACAACTGGGAGGAAAGATCTGTTAACCACATAGCTCAAAACAGAGATGGTTAAGGGTTTTTTTTTTTTTTTTTTTTTTTTTTTTTTTTTTGTTTTGTTTTGTTTTTTGAAGTAGGCCAGTGGTTCTTAGAGCTGGAAAAGAAGAAGGGTCAGAGACCAAGAAAAATATTGATAGCATCGATAGTACTCCATTTTTCTGCCTTATCTGTGTGTTATGTACAAACTTTTTGACCCATATTATCTTTAGGGCTCTACATGAGATTAACTAAGAGCAGTTTAATAACCTAGTGTCTGCCATGTATTACTTATGGTAAAATACACAGGGCTGGGGAGAGAAGCTCCATCTAGGCTCTAGTCACAAGACAGTTCCAAGATTCTTGTTTCTGTAGCCATCTTCTCTCCAGATACTGATCTCTTCTGGCACATTCATCTTCCAGTTTACTGTCTCAGCCCAGCACTTCATGCACAGCATCTAATTAATAAGCAAAGTGGGAATCCAGAAACTAGTGCAACTGGCAAAAAACTTCTTTTGAAAACTTATGATGAAGCCTGGTATACTGGTACATACCAGCAATCACAACACTCTGGAGATAAAGATCAGGAGTTAAAGGCCATCATTAACTACATAGAATTTGAATCCAGCTTAGGTGTACTGGCTAGTTTTATGTCAATTTGACACAAGTAAAAGTCATCTCAGAAGAGGGAACTTTAATTAAGAATATTTTCCTATACTATCAGGCTGCAGGTAAGCCTATACAACATTTTTTTTAAATTAGCCATTGATGGGGAAGGGCCCTGTCCATTGTGGGTGTTGGTCCTGGGTTCTACAAGAAAGCAGGTTTAGCAAGCCATGAGGAACAAGCCAATGAGCAGCACCCCTCCATGGCTTCTACATCAGCAATTTCTTCCAGGTTTCTGCCCTGTTTGAGTTCCTATACTGACTTCCTTTGGTAATAAGCTACAATGTAAAGTGTAAGCAGGATAAACCCTACCAACTGATACTCTACTATGCATGCAGATGGGAGGCCAACATAGCTGTCCTTTGAGATGTCTCACCCAGTAATAAATCAAAACAAATGTTTAGACTTACAGGCAAACACTGGGTGGAATGCAGAAAGCCTTATGAAAGAGTTGGGGGGAAGGATAAAAAAGACCTGGAATGGACAGGAACTTCACAAGCAGACAAACAGAGCCAACTAATCTGGGCCCAGGGGAGCTTGCAGAGATGGCAGCACCAACCAAAGATCATGTATGGACTGGAATTAGGCCACACATACGTACTTGATGGGCAGCTTGGTCTTCCTGTGAGTTCCCTAGTATGGGGAGAGGGGCTGTATCTAACAAGGACTCTATTGTCTTCTTTTCTATCACTTCCTCCTGGTGGGCCTGTCTTGCAAGGCCATTGAGGAAGAGGATGTGCTCAGTCGTGATATGATTTGATGTGCTGGGGTGTGTGCGGGGCTCCCCCTTTCTGAGGGGTAGGTAGGAGAGGGAAGTTAAGGGGAAGAGGGAGGAAGGGTAGGATAGGGAGCAGAGAAGGGAGGTGCTATCATTGGGATGTAAAGTGAATAAATAAATAAATAAATAGATAAATAAATAACTCTTAAAATGTGGCCCTGGATCTGCCATACAGACCTTAAGACCTTAACTATGATTAACCAGGTGGTGGTGGCGTATGCCTTTAATCCCAGCACTTTGGAAGCAGAAGCAGACAGATCTCTGTGAAGCCAGCATGATCTACAAAGTGCATTCCAGGATAGCCAGGGCTACACAGAGAAACCCTGTCTTGAAAAACCAACGAAACAAAACCCAATAACAACAACAAATCTATGATTAGTTAGAAAGACAATGATATAACAATTCAACTTGTCATTTAGAGTAGAGGAGAATGAGAGATTCAAGAGACATGAATAAAAAGGGGAAACAGAGAGAAGAGGAGTGAGCAAGGATGAAGGGATAGGAGGAGAGTGTGCTGTCTAAAGAAAGAAGGCAATGCAGGGGAAATCAGAAGGCAGATGACAAGCAGCCAAGTAGAAAGATAAGAACTCTCAAGATCAAGACCATGCTGGATTAACTATGATATTATGGTGACTCCATAGGTTCCCACATACTGGAAGGAAATACAGAAAGAACATGTGGGCAGAGATGACAGTGTTACTCACTTTAGAATTAAAATGAGACAAAGTTTTAAAGGCATGCAGCTAATACATCATCACTTAGGGATTTAAAACCTGCTTAAAATCTATTTAAGACAAAATTTTGTTTTTCTTGCATCTTTTGATTTATTCAAGTTATCTGAAAATAGTTCACTGTTAACAAGTGTTGATGACCAACTTTAATGATACATATTTAACTTTGAGAAACATATGCAAACCATCAACAACATTATCAGGGTTCCACTGTCCCAGATGTTATTTCATTGGTACATTGTATTGGTATATACAAAGCCTTTCAAATTCAACAACACAAAACAAAACAGCTTAGTTTTTAAAAACTACAATGCTTAAAAAAATGTAAACAGTTCATTTTTACATTATTGTAAAAAAGAAGACTCACTCCTTAATGTGGCTTATTTTTAAGTGAGCAAAGCCTAGTGCTCATGGATAAAGAAAAGAATTCTTTACATAGAAACATTGTGCTCCAGTGTGGCAAAGAAAAAATTATATATATATATATATATATATATATATATACATATACATATATATATATAAACACACATACAAAGTAAAGAATAAATCGACAATTTAGATCACAAAAAATCTTGTCCCCAAATTGAGAAGTTTATAAAAAACCATTTATACGTGGTTATTGACCTATCGAAAACCTAAATAAAATTTTCAAAATAATAATTCAGTCAAAAGATACCACGTTTCTTAAAAACAAAATTTTGTGCAAAAAAAAGTTTAGAGCTAGAAATAAGATTATCACCCAGTAGGAGGCCAAAAGAGCCACGAAAATAATCTAACTGTTAGATTTAGTGCATGTAACCAAAAGGCACGCACACGTGATTAATATATTAATATCTTTTCATGCAGAAACCTGTGCATGTTTATAATTATATAACAAAACATAAACATAACAAAACATAAACTCTATGCTTGGCAATGTTAATCTAGCCACATTCTTTTCTAGTCTATCAGTCTAGAAGTTCCTAGATCACTGCCTTTCAAAAAATATATATTATATTTGAACAATTTTCAATAAAAGTTAAAAAAGGATGTTAGCCTGAAACACTACAATACTTTTCTCATTTCTGATACATACAGAAACTTACTGATGTTTATTTTAAATATAATTTCAAATTAAGATACAGTTTTCCTTTTGTTAATAAACACTTTGATTGCTCCAGTGAAGTCAGCAGAGAGAAGAACTTCTGTGTTATCTGTCTTCACAATTCCTGAAAAGCACAGGAAAAAAGATATTATTAGTTGATTTTAAAGGACTAGGAAGCCTGTCGCCACAATTATTCTATGATCATGACCCTGTTTCTATGTTTGGTGTGGAAGTTCCTCTCCAACTGCCTGTGTTTTAGGTTTCTCAATAATTTTTACATTCTATGGTACTTTTCTTCCTGACTAAAGCACACTTCTACTTAACTTAGATGTTCTTTTCCTGTCTTAGGGATGTTACAGTTCCTTGGAGCCTGAATGCCTAAGTTACTGAAGGTATTTTAGGCCTCTAAATTATCCATTTCAATCCCAGGATTGGAATGTTGGTACAATGTACTAGTTGGGTAAGTTTGTTGCTAAGAAGGGTCTCTAAGGTGATCAATAAGGCTGGCTTTACCACTGACACACTGAAACTAACATGAAATGAGTACATACATTTGTTCTGTAAATGCTGACAGCACTCTACCTTTATGGTCCATATTGAAGATTTACGTGGCTACACTGAATGGCCAAAATATTTACATTTGTATTTACCAGCTGCGTAGAAGCATTTGACAAATTCCATGTTAACTAACTTGATTATATATAATATATAATATGTATTAAATAATTAGGAGAACTAATTACTTAGGATAGAGGAATTTAAATTTTCATTGAAAAGTTCGGTACAGGATGAGTAAGATAAAACGTTTTCTTTTTCACTCTAGGTTTGTTAATACCATCTTGTGAGCCTTTGAGCATTTCTTATAGTCCTTCCGGCACATCCTAAATGCAAGCAGTGCAGCAGTAGTAAAGATTTAGAGACATGAGAAAAGCAGAAGAAGATAAAAATTCTTTATGATGATTCAATAATACTTCCTGACATGGTGGCCGAATTTCAGCACTAAAAAGTTAGAGGGGACCAGCCTAAATACATAAGATTGTTTCAGGTAGACTTGAGTTCCAGGATGACACTACTACATTACATTGCATTTAATTCTTATTGCATGGCATAAGCCAGATCACCCCAAACCTGGGTGGGAGTAATGTAGGAAAGCCCAAACTACCAAATGGAATAAAGAAAGAGGGCAACTGTTTTCATTTTATGGTCCCACACCCTGGGTTATCAGTTTAATCTTAGATATACCTAAGGTACAATTTTGATACAAAATTTGAAAATAATCTATTAAAATTTATGCCTCTCCAAAAAGGATACAGAGAGTTTATGGGACCTTATTAATGTGGTCCAGTTTTGAGAAAGCTTTTAAAAAATATACTATACATTATATCTAAGTAGGTGTTTAGTAAAAGCTTAATGATTATGATTTGGGTTAAAAGAAGTGCTAGGCTGGAATTCATCCTTATTTCTAAGAATATTCTTCAGACAGAATAGCACATGAAGTGGAATGGATAGTATAAACGACATTATTGGTGCAGTTAATTGAAAGTGCTTAAGAACTTTTCAGCAATTCAAGTACTTTAAGAAGCACCCTCTGAAGCCAGGGATGGTGCTGTACATCTTCAGTCCCAGCATTCAGGCAGGCAAGTCTCTGATGTGTGAAGCCAGTCAAGTCTAAGTCAGTCAGGGCTACATACATAAGCCCTGTCTCGAAAAACAATGCAAAACAAAACAACACAAAACAAAACAAAACAGCGCCATCTATACATCCTACTGATTACTGTGATTTCATAGCTCTCTAAAAGGTCTGTCTTCAGGCACAGAAATGTTTAAGAAAGTATTCTATGACTGAATTACCTGATATAAGCTTATTTTCTTTACTAACTGGTCCACAAGATCATGTTCTTAACCACACTCTTAAGGACTAGTACAGAATATTTTTCTATAAATGTTTGGTACATTTACTCTTACTTTTGACAGTTTCTTTTCACTTCCTATTCTGAGCATGTTAAATATTTGAAACTAATTTCAGCACAGGCACAGGGAAGCACAGGCAGGCAGACCTCTGTGAAGTCAAGAGCAGCCTGGTCTGCAAAGCAAGTTCTGGGCCAGCCAGGGCTACACAGTAAAGTCCTCCCTCAAAACAAGCAAAGAAACAAATGAAATTACTACTCATTCTCAAAGCAAATGCCACAAGTGATACAAACTGCTGTTTGTGAATAGCTGCCTAATTCAAGAAGAAAGGCATCTGTAGAAAGCAAAAGTACCTTGCTTTCATTTGAATAATCAACTGGGTCAGGCTTGGCAGCAGAGGCCTTATTGGCTAAGCAACCACTGCTGACCCTCATTTTGATTTCTCTTCAGATAATGCTGCCTATAAAGATGATGAACTTCCAATTTTACAAAATTCCTAGATGAATTTAAAGATGTAACACTTGCAAGAAACATGTTATTAGAATGTTCTGAAATGGTTATCTCACAACTGCTATGTTGTACACAAGAAATGTTCTTTACATGCATGAAAATCTTACCATAGGTTGCTAGAAAAAGAAAAAAAAAACATACAACAAATAAAACACAGGCACCTACCCATAGCTGTGCTATCCAAAACTTCAGCATCTTCACTTTTATCAGTCCCTTCAAATTTCTCAGGTTGCAAATCCAAGGATAACATCAAACTTGGGTTTGGAGCAAAGATGGCTGACGTAACAACTGCATTATGTGCTGGGAAAATATTTATTTTAGGATAACTGAGAAATTTTATACTAAGCATCAATTAAAAAATAAGAATATGAAAAATATCTTTTAAACATATAAGACTAACTTAAAACACAGATACATTCTAAAAATTGTCTCCCATAAGTTCTGCACTTCCTTAACTTTTCAAATTTTGGGCCAGGACCAAATTTTCCTTAGTATAGGGAAATCAAATAGTCAGCTATGCAACACAACCAGCTATAGTTGCTAACCTTCCTGTGTATCTGTGAGGACCAAGCTCTGAATTGCTCCAAGTTTCTACATGTCTTGCTTTGGGTTGCTCTATAGTACCTAGCAGCATTTGATTCCATTTTGAATAGAAATGCAGAAGTAGGAAGATTTTACATCTTATTTGCACACATAGACACCACCAGGGTACAGCACTAACTACAAGCACAGACTTCTACGTGATTATTAAAACAACAAAGGTAGAATCTTTAACTCATCGAAGTAGATTGGAAGCATATGACTACAAGGGCTTATTAAAACTGTATCAGAAAAAAATTGAGTCTGAGAATTTTGTGAACACATCAAAAGGTGGATACTCTTATTTGGACCCTATGAAAAGATAGAACCTATCACTTTAATGACAATAGTTACCAGCCCAGTGAACTGCAATCTGACCATCTGGTCTATGTAAAAAACAGAGAACACACAATTATCCCCTAAGGGTCAGCTCACCTTAGTCCTCTCTGCTTGAAGTGTCCCCTGAATTGCCGTCCTGTCACCTGTTTCTTAGCCTTGTACTTTTATAGTTTGGCTGTGGGTTTGCTCTCCTGAGCCTCCAGAAGCTCTTCAGATATGTTCCTTAATATCTTATCTAACTACCTCAGTGTCTCTCTTTGCATAATCTATCTGCCTCTGCCCCAGTAAGGCCTCTTTGAAATGTGTGACCTCTTTAACCATTTTTTTAAGCACTCTATAAGCTACTAATTACTATGCCATGTGCAATGTGTGATTTGAAACCTAATATTCATAATTAAGGTTGGAACAAAAGAGCCAGTGAGATGGCCCTGTTGGTAAAGGTTCTTGTTACAGAAGACCTGAATTTGATCTCCCAAACCCACGTAAAGGGGGAAGGAGAGAGCACCAACTCCACAAAGTTGTCCTCTGGCCTCCACATTTGCACTGTGTCATGTGTGGAACTATACCTCCCACAATACCCCCACACAAGTAATAAATTTTTAAATACTGGGATAAAAGAATTTTTGTTGGCCAATGGTCATCTACCAAAGGAAACTGGGACTTCTTGGGAAATTGCAGCCAATAAAAATGTTGTAACTTATGAATTTATTGTTATTCTATAAATTATGACATAGTAGAAAGACATAAATATGTCCATCTATGTTTTCAGCATAGTGAGGTTACAACAAATCTCTACTCCTTTATAATAAGGTACATATATATGTAAGCTGCATTTGCTTACCTTTAATACCTTCCCAGAAGTCATTACGATCTCTCCTGACTGAAGTAAACTTGCTTAGGTCATGGTAAGTACTCCAGATATAAACATATTTATCTTCTGAACCGCTAACGAGGTAAGTAAAGTCATGGCTATATTTGAGCAGGACAGGTCAAAAAATAAACAGAAAAAGATCAAGATTTCCTTCTATCAGTGCTTCTTAATTTATCTAAAACAACACCTGAGAGAGACTGTTGAGAACTAGAGCCATCTTCTCATTCTGAAAATCCTGAATATGGTTTGATGCATAGCCAAGCTTTTCTGATGCTCTTTGCTCATTGCTACTCACTTGTTCTAGCACTGTGATAACAACTATATTATCTCTAGGGATAACCATGCTAATCTTCTCAGACACAGAGGTGTTAGCTATGTTCACAGTTTGAACATTAATTGTTAGTGCTGAGGACCAAAGCTAGGGCCTCATTATGCTAACCAAGACTCTACTAATATTATTTTCATCAAAGCCCTGGTAACTGTGATGGTGGTTAATCCATTCTGGAGAACGAGTGACTTAAAGTATAACAGAATACTTCATCAGTTGAATGGCTGGGTAATTACTGGGTACTTCAAAAAGAAAAGAACAGATTTTTGAGAAGAGTCAAAAGGAGGATTAGAAAGAAAAAAACCTGAGCAGCTAATTCTATTTCAGGAGGACTTACAGATCCCAAACTGAGAGTTCAAATAATGACAAGTACAGGTACAATGACAAGGTATGTTGCTTTAAGGGTGATAAAATGTTTTCTTAGCTCCTGCACCTAAAGGGATAAGAGAGTGTGTGTGTAGGGGTAGTAGTGGGGTGAGGCATCTCTTAAAAGCTTACATAAAAGTTCAAAAGTAAACATTCTCGAGCTAAGAAATGTCTAAGTAACTATGATTTTAGGACAATAATTTATGTTCTGAGTTTTGCTTTCTTTATTTGCAAAAGAGGGATAGTTTTCTTACAGGTAGGCGAAGTAAGCAATGTATGATGATGATACTAGGTGAAAACAGTTATAAAAATGTAAAGACTGAAAAACCTCATATAATGGAAAACAGAGTGAAGAAATGCCATACTTTTAGGAGTTTCTCAATGCCAATTTACCTGAAACTTGCTTTGATCTGGCTGCTGCTATTGACATAACCCTTATACTTCATGGACAGTGATAGGTCTCTCAAATCATATAGTCTGATTCTGGAATCATTTGAGGTTACCAGTATCTAAAAGTAAACCAAAAGCAAGGTCAAAAGAATCATCTTTTAATCTAAATTAAGACATAATACCAAGGGTGTTACATAAAATGGAAGTAAACAGCAAAACTACAACAGCAATATTTTCCTATGTTCTTGCCCAGATATTAAAGCCAACTTTAAAGAATCCATACCTAGAGAAAGATGGTTTTGAATACTCTACAGTACCTTATTTTCTCCAGGTAAGGGCTCAATGCCAGTAATTTTTCTTCCAACTTTGTTGCGTCCTCTAGTAGATCGTACATGTATTTGTGTATGGTATTTCAAATGCTAAAACAAAAAAAAATCATAAATTAAAAATACCAGAATTAGAAGAAACCTTAAAGATCATTTGTTCCAAGTTTCAGATATTACTCTTTTTGCCCTGTTTTACAGGCCAGAGGATATAAATAACTTGTCTAAAACCACTAGGGTCTTACCTCTGTATCATAGAAAATACATCTACCATCATATGTCCCAATTACTGCATATTTGCCATTCTGACAAAAATTGGCAGCTGTGATCAACTTTGTCTGACCATCGACTTCATTCCATAAAGCTACTTTTTTGTCAGGTATGTTCCAAAGGCGGAGCTTTCCATCCAGTGATCCACTGAGAAAATACCTGTCATCCTAAAAAGGTGGCAAAAAAAATGTTTTTATTTTCACATCATGGAAAGCTCATTAATGCATTAAGTGATTAGAAATGATATTCTAAAGTGAAGTCCTATCTGAAAAGTATTCATTGCTGTTATTTTCTTTTTATTTTGAAGGCTCCGTACTAGGGCATCAAGTCAGGGCCTCTTGAATGAAAGCAAGTGCTCTATCAGTAAACTACATTTGCACATAGCCACAAAGTATTGGTCTTCAAGTTAGCATCATTTTGTGTACTAAAAAAAGACAACAATTAAACATGTCAGCTTTCATGTTGAAAAAATGGAATCTGAGTCACTTCATCATTATCTTCAAACTGCTTTTCCAAGGTAGGGATGGTAATATAAATGCATGACATGAAATAATGTCTATAATCAATTAAATTTAAGAAATTCTGGAGTATAAACATAAACAGGATTCTTGGTTAACCTGTATTTTGAATCCAAAAGGGAGATAAAGTAGGTAGCAGCTTTTTAATTTACTTTACCCTGGACTTACTTTGGGCATGCTTTTATTTCTTAGTCATGTGCAACACTGGGTACAAGGTTAATACCAATTACAACATACTGAATCTGCTCATAAGGAAGTCTTATACTGAATTGCAGACCAGGAGTTTTATATCTAGAGAAACTGGCCCTATCCTAGGTACACTGCAATGTGCATAGACATTTTTGATTGTCGTAATCTGGTGTAAGAGAGGATGTTACCATGTAAGTAGAGGCCAGAAGTGCTACTAACTACCCTACAATATACAGACAGAACATCTATACCTCTCCAAACAACAAAAAATGTCAATAGAGTCAAGGTTGAATATTGCAGGATATTTGATCCCATTGTGAACCCCAAGATTGTGAACTGTAAAAACCTGTTTCTAATTATAGTATGGTTCAGTGGTTGATCCTAGAGCTTTCTGTTTACTGTAAACAAGTACTTGTGGTGTGGCTCAGCCCTAGCACACACCTTTAATCCAAAAGCTTTCTGTACACAGGATTAAAAATAAAGTTAACTCTAGGTCAAGAGGCAGAGTAAACAAACACTCAGATTGACAGGATGTGAACATGGGAAAAACCATAGAGAGTGAGAGGAAGTTTGGAGTTTGGATAGAGAGATGCACAGGAAATAGGATGAAGGGTGAAGGGTCATTGAGTTGATGGGTATTTAAGACAGTGTGGAGAAGGAGGGAAAGTTTTTTTTTTCCTTCTGGAATGTGAGCTGAACAGAAAAAGGTTTTTTTCTACTGGGATGTCAGCCGAGTAGGAAGTTCAGCTGGGTTCTTTCTCTCCCTCTCTGAGCAGGCTTTTATCCCAAAATCTGGCTCCTGAGTCTTTACTGGGAAAATAAAATGATTGGGATTTAGTTTTTTAAAAACAACAGATGAAAAATCCTCTGTAAACTAAACTAGTCTTACCACTCAGCTGGACTAAATTTTGGTAATGTAACAATTACATATTAGGGGCTGGGGAGATGGTTCAGTTCGTAAAATGTGAGGACCTGAGTTTGGATCCCCAGCACACACACATATATGTATACATATGTGTATACATATACATACATATATATATGGTAAGGGCACATATCTGTAACTTCAGTGCTGGGGGCCATAGACAGGCAGAACTCTAGAGCTTACTGGCCAACCAGATTAGCTATTTTGCTAATCTGGTTCAGTGAGAAACTCAATCTCAAAAAAATAAGGTAAGAGGGCACATATATACATTACAGCTGCCACTCCCATAAACACAAGTATTACATATTAATAATTAGGACATTTTCTTCATATAAGACACTTCTTATTCTTAGTCACTTCTGAAGCCTATCATGGATGATCTGTACATGGTACACATTTCTGGGGATTATCGGCTTGTATCTCCAATTTCCTATTTTTTGCTTACATGTTTGTTACTTTCTTTCCAGGTAACATTAAAGTAGAATCACATTATTTAAGAAAATGGTGACATGGCTATGCTCTTCCCCAGCCCCTCTCAAAACCTCTTCGGGTCAGTGAGACTTCTGAACTATAGCTTTCAGGTTTTCAAAGAAAATCATAAAAAATAATTGTCTGAACTGAGACCTCAATAATAAAATACTAGAAAACTATTCCACCCTAGTATTTCCTTTCTGTACTGCTACCTCAATAAGTGGAGAGATTTTGCTTTCTCTTTATTTTCTTCTTTTTCAAGACCAAGTTTCATTATACATCCCACATTACCCTGAAACTTTCAATGTAGCCTAGGCAGGCCTCATATTCGCAATCATCCTGCCTCAAAATTCCAGGGAAGTACCATCACACCTGGTGAAATACTTGGATTCTAAGAGTAGATTGTACAGGCTTTTCTAGATTGAAAATAAATAAAATAGAAAAATAATGTGAGCCAGGATCAGCAACATATGTATGTTGCCTCAGCTACTCAAAATGCTGAGGCAGGAGGATCACTTGAGGCTAGAGCAACACAGTGAGCCCTAATCTCAAAAAGATAGTAAACAAGAAACAACAAGATTAAGACTAACAAGAGCTGGGGAGATGGCTTGTTTGGGTAAAATGCTTGTTACCCAACAAGAAGGACTTGAGTTCTGATCCCTAGCACCTATATAAAAGGTGGGTATGGTAGCAAGTCTGTAACCCCAGTGCTTGGGCAGAGGACAAGACAAGTGGATTCTGGAGAGCTTGCTGGCCAGCCAGTCTAGACAGAACATTTTCTAAAGCAGAATAGAACACTAATTTAAATTGTTCTTCATTATGTGGCTACTAACTCTTTTTTTAATCTTGTAGTCTCAACTGTTCTCCACAGAAATCAAGTTCCTTCATTTTCATTTTCCTTTTAGTATGACAAAGAGTGTATAAATGGTTACTTACTCTTGGATGAAAAGCGATGGCAGTGACAAAATCTATATGTTGAAAACAGCAAAGGCATTCTCTTCTAGAAATGTGCCATAACCTGACTGTTTTATCCATAGAAGAAGAGAGCAGAAAGTAGTTCTATAGAGAAAATGATATCAGTTATTTTATTACTGTATATATGAAAACACTCCTTACCCAACAAAATTCGACTAAGATTACAGATTTATTTCCCAGTTTTTAGTTTTATGTACTATGTTATTGCTATATGCAGCATCATAAATAATATGGCTCTTTCAATTCACTTGAGAAATTATTTTCTCAAATTATTATCTAGTATAGTTTGCTCACTCTAAGACATTTTTAGCATTACTTGTTATATTACTACGAATCTTACATGTATGATAGGAAATATGTCAGGTACTGGCAGAGGATTAAAGAGTATCTTAGCTGTTATAACCTGCACATATTTAAACTTAACTATGAATACATAATATCTATTAATTTGATTATGTCAGTTTAGTTATTTTTCACACCAAGAACACTGGTGAGTTCTAACTTACATGGATCTTAATTGTCACTTAAAATGTCTTCAAAAAGATTACTCTGTAATGCAGCATAGAAATAAAAAGTTATTGTGCTCCTGTCATATTCTAGGCAAGAAAGTTAGAGAATAGAAAATGTCAAATATCTCAGAATAAATCACAGAACTTTCAGAGCGGGAAGAGGTAGGGTAACTGATTTAAGCATTGTATTTGCCCACTTATTCTGGAACCAAACATCTACCCATCAAAAGCTTCTGGTTGACAGTCTTAATAACTTCTAAAACTTATGTATTTAAAGGACAGAACTCTATATTATACTGAATGCTCAAAGGGACTCTAGTATTTTTGTGAAATGTATATATATATATATATATATATATATATATATACACTACTGAATGCTCAAAGGGACTCTAGTATTTTTTTTGAAATGTCAAAAATGACAAACAATCAAGGTAGCAATAATATTTATTGGGCACATGTAATTTGCTAAAGGCTTTGTTCTTAGCAGTATACAGCAACTCTGTAAAATAGGCATATTAATATCATCCTTTTTTGATAAAGGAGAACAGTGAGGCACAAAAATCTAAAATAACTTGCCTAAGATTACACAGCCTGTTAGTGGTAGAGCTAGGGATCAAGACCAAGTAATCTGACTCCAGGTCTAGGCTCTAAACATGTTTTGCAGAGTGCAGAAAAGTGCCACTTTTTCCTGTGGCAGCTCACAGATGTAATCTTTGGGATGTGCAGGCAGGACAACTAGAAATTCAAAGACATCCTTAGCTACATAGTAAGCTTGAAGACACCATGCTACAAGTTTTAAAAAATCATAAAAAATAACTAAAAAGACTAATTATAAAATTTTGGCTATATAACTTCTATAAAACACACTTAAAATATTTATTTTAAAATAGATATTACATCTTATTATTAAAATATAGAGTTTTGAAGCCACACATAGTAGCTAATGATTTTAATCTCGTCATTTGTGGATGCCAAGGCTTGGTCTATTGTGTTGGAACTGTTTGGGAAGGATTTGGAGGTGCAGTCTTGTTGAATAATGTGTGTCACTGAGGAGTGGAATTTCAGGTTTCTAAATTCCAAGCCAGTCCCAGTTATCACTCTCTTGTATCAATTGCTGCCTTCTGCCATGCTCCCTGCCATGATAATCAGGGACTCACCCTCCCCTCTGAAACTGTAAACAAGCCCTCAATTAAATGCTTTATTTTAGAAGGTTCCTTGGTTATGGTATCTCTTCACAGCAATAGAAAAGTAATAAGGACAGTAACAGTTAGGTCTTTCCCAGCAAAAAGCACACCAATTTGTTATCCAATATCAAATGGATATCCCTGAAAACATAATATACAAGCAACATTATATTAATCTGATTGTATTTATCTATTTACAAACTCACACACATGCACACACACACACACACTGATGTGAATAACTTCCACAAAAGTTTACAAAGTGTTACATTCTTGTTTTGTGTATTTATCTTTTTATGGCTAGTATGTATATCAAGAATCAGGAAGTCCAAGCTTACAAACTATCACCAATCATAAGGCAAATATGTACACTGATACCCAATATATTTTTCTGACCTACAAAATTTATAAAGAATGCAGAAAAGGAAGAATTTATGATTTTGCAAATCATTGCATTTTTGATTTTTGTATGCTAGCTTCTATAGGGTAATGAGCTTTTGTGGCATAGGAATTGACTAGAGTACTGTTCTAAACTCTGTAGCTACATGCCTGTCAGCATGCTCCTTAACTCATACAAATCTTTTTGAAATCTTTGATATCAGTAACTTCACCTGTTTTGATTGAACACAAATAGAGAACACATGTAAAATACTTAAATTTGGTGTCCTCGGTGCTTAAAATCCTCTGTGTGGCACATTTATAGATCATTTTAAAATTTATTTTTAATTCTGTTTGTGTACGTATGTGCACTTGTGTGTGTGTGTGTGTATGCACACATGTGTACAGGTGTATTTGTACATTAAGTGTAGCTGCCTGCAGAGAACAAAGATATCCCTTTGGAGCTGGAACTAGGGGACAGCTATAAATTACTCGACGCAGAGGCTGGGAGATAGCCCCATTCATAGATAATGTTAATAGAGTATTTACTCTATGCCAAGTATGTGCATTTAGCAAAAAGATTTATTTTATGTGTATGAGTATTTTGCTGGTAGGAATGTATGAGTACTGCATGCCTACCTGGTGCCCATGAAGGCAAGAAGAGACTGTGGGATCCCCTGAAACTGGAGAAGCAGTTTGTGAGCCATCAGGTTGGTGCTGGGAATAAAAACCAGATCCTTTGCAAAATCAGCAAGACCTCTTAGCTGCTGTGCCATCTCTTTAGCCCTATATAAGTGTTTTGTATTTATGGAGTTAATCTTTATGCAGCTAATCTTTTTTGTAGAATTTATTCCTTTATTATGCCTATTTTGTAGGTGAGGCATGGTAAAGTTTAAAAAGGAGGTCAAAAATCCCACAACTATAAGGAGCAAAGTAGTTAGAATATGAGTCCTAGAAGTCTCACTCCAGAGTTATGCTTTTAACTAGATAGTGAAGTGAACAACAGGTATGTTTTGAGTGAATATGAAATACAAAATATCAAGCAGGCAGATGTTTATACATTCTCAGTTTACTATTTGATTTTAATTAAAACAATCACATCAGTTTCCCTTTTCTCTTTCCTCTCTCCCAACCCTCCCATGTTCCTTTCCTCCAAACCTCTCATGACCTTTCTTCCCTCTTGAACTGATGGTCTCTTTTTTGTTGACTATTTTTCTTACACACACACACACACACACACACACACACACACACACACACACACACTCACACACAAAGACCTGCTGAGTCTGTTTAGTTTTGCACCAAAATGCAATTAAGTAAGAGGAATACATTCTAGTATTCCACAGTACAGGATAGTGTCTATAATCTATAAGAATTTAGTATAGATTTTCAAAACAAGTGGAAAACAGGAGTCTGCAGGCACTAAATACAAAATGGTAAATATTTTGAGATAGATGTCAATTACCTGTTTTTTTTAATTTTCTATTATATATACATATTAAATTATCATATTATCCTTCATTAATATATATATCTTGTCATGTATCAACTAAAATATAACAACTGTCAGAAATAAAACTCTATTTATATGTAAAATGGTTCTTGGGAGAGCAAGATGGCTCAGAGGGCAAAGGTGCTTTACTATTAAGCTTGATGACCTGAGTACAATCACTGGGACACGGACGGTAGGAAAGAACTGAATCCGACTTGTTCTTCTCTGGCTTACATACACACACCTAGGCACATATGCACACAGGTGCATGCAACAAATTAAATAAATGAATGAAAGAATGAATGAATACATGTAATTTTAAAAAAATTTAAGACTAAAAATTCGATTATTTTAAAAAAACTGGCTCTGTTTCTTTTTGTTTTTGTGTATATGCATGTACACATGTGTATATGCATGTAGAGGACAGTAGACAATCTTAGATGTTATTCTGATGTGCTATTCATTTTATGAGACTGAGTATTTTACTGGTCTAGAACTTTCCAAGAAGGCTAGCCTGGCTTACCAGAGAGCCTCATGAGTCTACCTGTCTCTTCCTGTCCAGTGCTCAAATTATAAATGTGTGCCATTATACCTGGCTTTTCTTTTTTACTGTTTCTTTTGAGATTAAACTCAGGTCCTCAAGTTTGTAAGATGTTTCTTTTAAAAAGCAGACTAGGAGGGAGAGGGGGGAGGTAAAAGGAGAGGGGGAAGAGAGGGACAGAGGGAGAAAAGAAGGGAGGGAAGGTGAGAGGGATGGAGAGCGAGAGAGAGAGATAGAGAGAGAGATGATAGAGAGAAATATTATGACAGAAGGGTTACATAAAACACTCAGAACATCTAAAGAGAACTGGCAATTAACAAATGGACTATTCAAAGTTGGTGCATAGTAGGAAATGTTGATCAAAACCTACATGATCTCAATACTTGGTAGGCAGAAGCAGAAGCAAAGACAGGAGGATCACAGTGAGTATGACACCAACCTGGGTCACAGAGTGAGTGTCAGCCCACCCATAGCTACAGAGACAAAGTCTCAATGACATAAGCAAGCAAGCAAGCAAGCAAGCAAGAAGAGCTTAGGAGTAGCTTGATTTAATTTACCATTAATATCTCTGTGCTACATAACTTTTAATGACATAATTAAAATATATGAGTACCACTTGTATCCCAGATATTACTGTCTAGTTAATGCAATTCATTTTTCTCAACTCAAGTTGTTTAAATATTATTTTCTTTTTTTCTTTTTTTTTTTCAAACACATTTGGATTTTTTTTTATTCATTGGACATTTAAATTACCAAGAAAATCTTAAATTTTGTAAAATGGGGTAGTAAAGCATTTTTGGTTGACAGTGAAATACGATACAGTTAACCTAAGAAGTAAATGTTAAAACGATCTCTATATAAACTTTATATATGAACTTAAAAATAACATTTAAAGAAGAAATTGAAACAAAATTGTACAATATATAAAATAGCATTAAAAATACTATGTACTCAAACTAGGAAATTCATTAAAGATAATTATTACAGGAAAACTTATAACTTTTAATACATTTTTATTTAAATTTTTAGTTTTTACATTAATTACATTTTATTCGCTTTGTATCCCAGCTGTAGCCCCTTCCCTCATTCCCTTCCAATCCCACCCTCCTTCCCTCATCTCCCATATCCTTCTCTAAGTCCACTGATAGGGAAGGTCTTCCTCCCCTTCCATCTGACCCTAGCTTATCAGGTCTCATCAGGACTGGCTGCAATGTCCTCCTCTGTGGCCTGGCTAGCCTGTTCCTCCCTCAGGGGAGGTGGTCAAAGAGCCAGCCACTGAGTTCATGTCAGAAACAGTCAAAGTTCCCCTTACTAGGTCACCTACTTGGAGACTGAGCTGCCATGGGCTACATCTGAGCAGGGGTTCTGGCTTATATCCATGAATGGATCTTGATTGGAGTATCAGTCTCAGAAAAGACACCTGGGACCAGATTTTTTTGGTTCTGTTGCTCTCCTTGTGGAGCTCCTGTCCTTTCCAGTTCTTACTATCTCCCCTTTTTTTCATAAGATTCCGTGCACTCTGCCCAAAGTTTGGTTATGAGTCTCAGCATCTGCTTTGATACACTGCTAGGCAGAGTCTTTCAGAGGCCCTCTGGGGTAGGCTCCTGTCCTGTTTCTTGTTTTCTCCTTCTTTCAATGCCCATCCCATTTGTCTTTCTAAGTGAGGATTGATCGATCATCTTACTCCGGGTCCTCCTTCTTGATTAGCTTCTTTCTTAAATTCTAAATATAGTTTAGATTGTGATTACTGACAAAATTTAAGGTATCAAGAAAAATTCTAAGGTGTCTCATGTTTAAATACCTTATTTAAAATTTGAAACATCCTAATGTTTTAGAAAACTGTTGAGGTATTCAGTGGCACAATTGTCCCATTACTTCTGATATAATATTGCCCTATGGGAAAAACTTCATAAAATGAATTGTTAATGAAAAATGAATAACTCCATGAAGGGAGCAAGTTAGCTCTAAAGAAGGCTTAAAGATAGACCAGACTTGATCTCTGTAGCTGAAGTCATATTCATTTCATTAAGGATCATTTTTTTTTTAAATCACTGCATATAAAAAGCAAATAGCAAATAATACATAGAGATCTAAATTGTTATGCAGTATCAAATTTAGTTGAAATTCCTCTTTTTAGAACTTAGATTAAATTGTAAAAACTTTACAATGAGGACAGCCAAAGTTTGCTAGTGTGATGATAATCACACAAATAAGACATTTTAAAATACTAATGTCAAAGTCATACAGATTAATGCATAATTCAAATAATGTCTTACTTTAGACCATGAAAGATCAAGGAGATCAGCAGTATGTCCTTTATATTTGCAAAATGGCCGCTGCCGAAATGGTGCATTTTTGTCATCTGGGTCTTCATCAGTTCCACCACATACCTAGGTAGACATAAAACAAACTTTAAAAATGAGATATAATGCTATCAAAACAAGAACTTCAGACTTTTCACACACAACTGTTCTCTCATCAATGTGTATGATGCCCAACTTAAATCTCAAGTCACCCAAAGCACCCTATTTATGCTCATTTATTACTGACCACTTTTCTTTCTCTCCATGAAATAACAAATTAGAATTATTCCTGGGGCAATATACCCTAGTACCATACTCTTTCCCTTCTCTAAGGCAGCCCCTTCCTTTGTCCTTTTCTTAGCATCTGCTTCTTCAGGAGAAACAGGACCAGGGAGTGAGTCATGACTGGGCTAAACTCATTAAAGATTAGCTCACTCCATTTCCCAAGGATGACTAGTTTAGCCACAGGGTGTGTTCAACATAGCTCACTTAAGAGACTTTATCCTTTTTCTTGTCTTTAAACATTTCCTTGTGACACTTAAGACAGTTGCTACCTTCTTAGGACCAGAAGGCAGGGAAAGGCCCAAGATAAAAAGAGTAAAGAGCAGAAAGTTGATGGAATCTTGTATCCCTGGTGATAGATACTACTGAGCTAACTAGCCCTGAGGAGCCTTACCTCTTGACTCACTTCCTCGTTATTTAAGCCATTATTAGTTAGGTGTCTGTAATTTTACAGAAGTGTGTAGAAAATAATGGCATATATGCATGTCAAAATTAGTTATTGCATGCTTTGTGTATTATCTGAATGAATCCTAGCAACTCTTTGAAATAGTTATTAACACTGTGACTATGACGACATCAAGAAAAAAACCTGTGGGCCTAAGAGGTTAAAACAACATATTAAAAGGTCACACAACAACCTGTGAACAAAAGAATAAAGGCAGAATATGTTATCTAACTCAAAAATCCAGATTTATCTTTCAATTGCTTTAGAGCACATAGCATGAGAAAAACTGTAGAGTTCCAGCTAATCCTTTATGTTTAGGGAAGAATGGCTAGAACGAGGATGGAGATAAAAGTTCATGGAATTATAAAAAAGTTACTAGTGTAGAAACAGACTTTTGAGACCACCTCACAAAGGATATCAAACTTGACCTCAAAATTTTAGGTGGTATAGGGCAATGGAGAACCAATGCAGAATTCTGAAAAGTAACAAGATATGACTGGAGCTTTAGAAAGAAAACTGAACAATGTCAAATATTGTTTAGATGGAGCAAGGAGAGCAGGAAAAATAAAGTATAAGAATGCAATTTTGACTTCAGATACAGGTCTTGGAGCATATGATCTGGATTTGACCTGAAAGCTTCTTCTCTGAGGACTACCTTTCATAGTTTAGGAAAGTACTATTAAAAAACTTCCTTAGAAACAGATCAGCATCATAGTCTGGCTCCCAAGTCCTGATTGGCCCTGACTGGTCCGTGTTTGTTCAGCATTCAATAAACTTCCACCAATCTGAGTCTGGTGTTCAAGTGGTCAGTGTGCAGCTATTGCTGTACCTATAACAATGCAATGAGGAAGGGGGAGATGTCATGGGATCTTACCTC
This sequence comes from Meriones unguiculatus, assembly GCF_030254825.1. Taxonomy (NCBI): domain Eukaryota; kingdom Metazoa; phylum Chordata; class Mammalia; order Rodentia; family Muridae; genus Meriones; species Meriones unguiculatus. The sequence goes on along the minus strand of NC_083369.1, from coordinate 75,274,718 downwards.
AAGACAAACAACTGTAGGAAAGTAATAATGTTGAGAGAGGAGATGAGCCTCCTTGATTGCTTGTATGATACCAAGTGCTCAACCCTGAATTCATGTGTACATAAACAACACTATCCGTACTAAACAGGTTAAATTAAAATATTTATGAGAGAGAGAGAGAGAGAGAGAGAATAATTAAAGAAAAAGAGGCCAGGAATTTGAGAGGAAGCAATGTGTATGTGTATGTGTGTGTGTCGGGGGGGAGTAGGGGGTAGAATAAGGAAAGGGAATGAGGAAAATGATATATTTTAATAATGAAAATAATCAAAATATAGGAAAAATGAGGGCTTCAATTAGGACAGTAAGGTATGACTATTATTTGTTTATACTGGAGCTTGACTTTTGGTGCTAGGGATGGACAGTAGGGTCTCATGCATGCTAGACAAGAACTCTCAATACTGTATTGTCCCTCCAGTCCTATACAGAACTTTAAGAGTTATAAAAACATCTTCACAGGAACCATGCAGGCAGACTAGAACAGTGAGCTTTGGACTTTTTATCAATCACTTCTAATTATCAACTTCTTCCCCAAATTTTACTTTGACTAGTTAGTCCTGATGAAAGACATTAATATTCTTGCCTCATTACATAAAAGTCAAGTTCTTGCTTAATAGTTATTTATTTCTCATTAATGCTTAAACACATTCCCCCTAACAGCAACTGCAGGCCTCTTTAATTAAAAACAGATTTATTTGTTTTATTTTATGTGTATAAGTTTGGCCTACATGTAGGTATGTATGCATGCATGTATGTATGTATGTATACCAAGAATATGCTGGATGCCGTGGAGGTCAGAAGAGGGTTCTAGGTACCATGGCTTTGGAGTTACGGAAAGTTGTTAGCTACCATGTCAGTGCCAAAAACTGAATCCATATCCTCTGCAAGAGCAACAAGTATTCTGAACCATCTGTCTAGACCCTGGCCCCTACCCACCACCAGGTCTCTTCTCTTCAGACACTGATTTTTCCTCCCCATGACGTTTTGGTAGTGGAGATCTAATCCAGCCCTCCAGACTCTCAATATTTTTAATATTTTTTGTTTTGTTTTTTTTATACAGGATTTCTCTGTGTAGCCCTGGTTGTCCTAGAACTCACCTTGTAGACCAGACTGGACTCAAACTCAGAGATCCTCCTGTCTCTGTCTCTCAAGTGCAGGGCGTAAAGACATGTGCCACTACACCAGATCTATTTTTAATCATCTTGTACATGAAAAAAAATTTCATGATGTGGAACTTTCTACTTACAGTATCATATTGATACACAAAATGTTTTAGATTTCAAATTTGGATGTTTAACTGGTTTCTTGATTATTTAAAAATGTCTCCTTGGGCTGGAGAGAAGTCTCAAAGTTTAAGAGCACTGGCTCCTCTTCAAGAAGACCCAGGTTTGATTCCCAGCACCCACATATTCTATATGATCTATGTTTCTGTTACTTTCCCCCTTGCCCACTGACTACCTAGATATAGATGCTTTTTCTTGAACACAATAGACCTGCTATACCACCTTCTAGATATAAAAAGGATCACTACTTTACCACCTTCACACTTTTTGCACAACAGAAAATGAACTCAACGGTATTTTTGGAGAGTTTTGTCTTACATTGCTTTGTTTGGAACTTTTTTTTTTTTAACGTCACTAGTCTTTTGCTTGTATATTTTGGTTTCTGGTTTTGTATTCTTATCGGTTTTATTTGTGTATGTGTTTCTTGTGCTTTGTGTTTTTTTTTAACTTCTTTTTAAAAAAATTACTTGTTTGTTTTCTAAAAAGAGAGGGATAGATGGCATGAAGTTGTATGGGTGGAAAGGTAGGGAGGATATCAGAGGAGATGTGGGAGGAGAAACGATTATTGGAATATATTATATGAAAAAAATTATCTATAAACAAAATATAGGTAAAGCTGGCAAGAATTTGGAGAAAATCTAACTCTGTATACTGCTGGTAGGAATATTGGTCAGTTCAGCCACCAGGAATGTAGTATGGCCATCCCTCAGGAAATTTAAAATAGAGTTCCCATATGATCCAGTAATCACATTTCCTGATGTACATCCAAAGGAGTTAAAGTCAGGATGTAAAAGATTTGCACTATTGTGTTCACTGCAGCCAACACGTATGAGTAACCTAAATGTCCTTGAATAAAGAAATAGATAAAAGATGTTCAACATCCTTAGTCATCAAAAAAAGGCAAATCAAAACGACTCTGAGATTTCACTTTACACCCATCAGAATGGCTAAGATCAAAAACTCAAGTGACAACACATATTGGAGAGGTTGTGGTAAAAGGGGAACCCTACTCCATTGCTGGTGGGAATGTAAACTTGTACAACCACTTTGGATATCAATCTGGTGCTTTCTCAGACAATTAGGAATAGTGCTAGCTCAAGATTCAGCTATACCTCCTGTAGGCCTATATCCAAAATATGCTCAAGTACACAACAAGGACATTTGCTCAACCATGCTTGTAGCAGATTTATTTGTAATAAATAGAACCTGGAAACAACCCAGATGTCCCTCAACTGAGGAATGGATACAGAAATTGTGATACAGTTACACAATGGAATACTACTCAGCAATTAAAAACAAGGAAATCATGAAATTTGCCGGCAAATGGTGGGATCTAGAAAACATCATCCTGAGTGAGGTATCCCAGAAGCAGAGAGACACACATGGTATATACTCACTTATAAGTGGATACTAGCCATACAATATAGGATAATCATACTAAAATCTGTACACCTAAAGAAGGTAAGCAAGAAGCAGAAGCCTGGGTAAGATGGTCAATCCTCACTCAGAAAGACAAACAGGATGGACACTGGAAGAAGAGAAAACAGGAAAGAGGACAGGAGCCTACACCAGAGGGCCTCTGAAAGACTCAATCCAGCAGTGTAACAAAGCAGATGCTGAGCCTCATAACCAAACTTTGGGCAGAATGCAGGGAATCTTATGAAAGAAAGGGGAGATAGTAAGAACTAGAAAGGACAGGAGCTCCATAAGGAGAGCAACAGAACCAAAAAAAATCTGGTCCTAGGTGTCTTTTCTGAGACTGATACTCCAATCAAGAGCCATTCATGGATATAAGCCAGAACCCCTGCTCAGATGTAGCCCATGGCAGCTCAGTCTCCAAGTGGGTGCCCTAGTAAGGGGAACTTTGACTGTCTCTGACATGAACTCAGTGGCTGGCTCTTTGACCACCTCCCCTGAGGGAAGAACAGGCTAGCCAGGCCACAGAGGAGGACATTGCAGCCAGTCCTGGTGAGACTTGATAAGCTAGGGTCAGATGGAAGGGGAGGAAGACCTCCCCTATCAGTGGACTTGGGGAGGTACATGGGAGGAGATGAGAAAGGGAGTATGGGATTGGGAGTGAATGAGGGAGGGGGCTACAGCTGGGATACAAAGTGAATAAACTGTAATTAATAAAAAAGAGAATGTGGCTTATAAACATCATAGAATTCTATTTATTCTAAAAGGAAAATGCTGCCATTTGTGATAACAAGAATGAACTTAGAAAGTAAGTAAAATAAGACAGATATAAAAGGGCAAATAGTATATACCACCACTTAAATGATGAATGTAACATAGTTCCATTCACAGAAGCAGAAGATGGTGGTTGACAGGGTTCATGGGAAAGAGAAATCAGTATTAGTCAAAGTGTATAAAGTTTCAGTTGTACAACATTAGTAAGTACTAGAGAACAAAGAACAATGATTATGATTAATAATACTGTTGTACACTTAAAAATTGATAGTTTAAAAATTCTTATCACAGAAATCAATAAACAAGGGGAATGAAGAAACAACTGAAGTTGATGAATAGATTTTTGGCATTCACTGTGTTTATGCTTTCATGGTTGTACATTTATTTCCTAACTTACTAAATTATATATGTTAAGTATATGTGGCTTTTGTATGTCATAACTCAGTAAAGTATCCTTAAAATGTTTTTTATTACATCTATTTGTGCACGTGTATGAGTGCATGCAAGTAAGAGCACGACTCATGGGAGTTGTTTCTTTCTAGTATGTTGGTCCTGGGGGTCCAACTCTGGATATAAGGCTTAGTGGTCTAAGCACCTTTGTCTACTGAACCATTTTGCAGGGCCTCAATAATGTGTCTTATAAAATTATATTCTTCCATGTAATCTTTATATCACAGCTTTGTCTTCTTTCCTTGTTTACTGTTTCCATAGTTCTTTCAAAAGTCATTAATATGTGGTAGGAACTCAAATTTTTTTGGATGGAATCAAGACAAAGTCCCAGATATCAAGATGGCAACTAGTGCAGAATAATTCTTAAGAGCATTGTAGAGATAAAGCTGTGTACTAATTTTGATGCTATATTTATCAACCGTGAAACTGTTACCATTTCAAAGCTTTCTTTTTCTTTATCTGTAAAATAGTTATTAATAGCACTACAGATTTATGAAATGCTCTATATACAAACATCACTCAAAGTTTCTCAATCCCTTCTAGACCGATAGATACCTTTATTGAAGTTCAAGAGGCTAATGATCTACTCTCCACAAAGCATTTTAATGATCTATTCTGTTCCCCAAAATTTTAAGTAGCAGTTAAGTATAATTAATATTTACTGATACTCCACCAATTAAGTATATTAAACAAAAACTTACCCAAGAAACTGCTAATTTCTAGATGAAGAAGCACACTTAAAATTTATAGCACTTAAAATATTGAACAAATTTTACACAGAATTGACAACTGTATATTCCTTGAAATTGGGAAGGCTACAGGTCCCTGCTAAAGTCAGCTCTACAAGTCTTTAAACCTTTAGGCAGCAGGGAAAGCTAAGCATGCATCTCCCTTACACTTTCTGAGCTACTTTTGGGAATCAAGATAAACATCATAGGAGTCAGAATTCTAGGCTTAGGAACACTGCTAGTGAGTAGGTGAGTGACCTTGGTTCATCTTTCTCTGCTCAATTGTTCAGAAGGTTCTTTTCTACTTTATTTCACATGATGAGAAAACATGTGAAAGCACTTCAAAAGGGGAAAGATATCACTACCATGAGCCAGATAAAATGCATATAAAAATGATCTCCACTGTGCTTATTGTGTTCTACTGTATCTATAGTTAGGTTAAAAATAATTCTAAAAGTCATCAAATAAAGACCACTTTCAGGTGTTTTGAGAAACAATCATGAGTCAAAGGAATCACAAATGACTTTTTCTTGAAAATAATAAATTACTCATTTCAAAAGAAAAAAAAATCAAATAGTATTAAGAAGATGATTAACTTTTCTATTAAGGAATTTTAATAGTTCTCATTTATTTACTCAATTAACATTTCAATTATACTTAGAGATAAGAGGTGGGGGTTGGCAGTAGTTATGAATCTATAAGTTGCTAAGCATATATACAGGATAGTTTTATACATTACAGGCTGTTTTTAAAAGTAATAAACAACCTAGAAGCTTTATACTAAATTGAGCTAGTAAACAGACCTTTTTCCTAGAGCAAAACAGTTAAAACTGTCACCATACATTAGTGAGTAAAGGCTTTAGAGAAAAAGTAGACCATGAAAAATGGGCATAGTTTGAATGGAAAAAAGGGACAATGGAAGCATCCAGTTAAGGGACCAACTTAGAATAAAATCATAGAGGCAGGAATTCAATGCTGACTGCACACCTACTGCAGTCAGCATGGAGTAAGATGTCCAGGATTAGTCCAAAACCTAAATAGGAAAACAAGCTGAAAAGGAAGATATAGTAAACAATATGAATATAAAAGTACATATGATAGGTTATCAAAACACATGAGCCTGCTGGATTTAGGGAAACAAATAAGAGAACATAAGATATTTGAGCTGAATCCAGAGAGGGCATTCTGGACAAAACAAAAACACGGGAAAAGAATCAATGTGAAAGAATAGTTAGGATAAAGACCAGCATGGAAAATAGAAGTCACAGACACCAGAGTAATAAAACTGAGTTAGAAAGGCAGCATAAGGCAATATTAAGAAGTATCTTTCCTAGAGGTACTAAAGAGACATTTGAAAAACTTAACTATAATTAATTAAACTATAAATTGGCATAATTATTTTAAAAATATTAAACGGGGACTGAGGAAAAGTGATTGGTTTGTTTAAGTATGCATCAGTAGGTTGGTGCCTTGAATAATTTTATTCACCATTTGGCAGTCTTGAAACTTGAAAATTTCTCACTTGGGAATACTAACAGATGAAATACTTTTAATAGTACATGTTTATTTTAATCAAATACCTTGGCAGAACACGTTTTTAATAACCGGAAACTATTTTAGGGCATCAAACAAATAATAGCATTTCACTATAGTAACCATAAAATGTGAACATACCCCCATGTCTGTGTCAGATTTTGATGAACCTAGGCTTTCCTGAGATGGTGACGGTGACACACGGCCTAAAAACAGCATAGTAATTGTAAAAAGGCATGTATTACATATACTTATCGACCAACAAAAATATTGTGAAATGACAGTCGCAGAATATAATACCCTGGGAAAACACATTTTTTAAACATGAACTATAACCACACAGCACCCACATACTTCTCTTTATCATTTAGAACAATTTATATAACATGGCTTAAACAGTTCCCTAAATTAGTAAACAAAATATCATTTAACCCTTCTAATTCATAATAAATACATTCTTACAGTAAAAAGTAATAAGGGAAAACAACCAAAGCCCAAGAAAGGGTCTGAGCTGAAGTCAGGTCTCAAAGGCAAATGAAATATTCTTTTCGCCTCAGGTAGAACAAGAAAAAAATGACCAGGTAGAAGAAGAAAAGCTCACTCACTCTACAACTTTGTCTTGTCAAACACATCACCATTTTCAATTATGAACTACAATATACATTAAAGAAACTCACAAAGGTTTTCTAAGAATATGCATGGAGACAACCTAGAAACCCTTGCTCAGGCGTAGCCCATGGCAGCTCAGTCTCCAAGTGGGTTCCCTAGTAAGGGAACAGGGGCTGCCTCTGACATGAACTCAGTGGCTGGTTCTTTGATCACACACCCCTGAGTTGGGAGCAGCCTTACCAGGCCACAGAGGAAGACAAAGCAGCCAGTTCTGATGAGACCTGATAGACTAGGGTTAGAAGAAAGGGGAGGAGGACCTTCCCTATCAGTGGACCTGCAGAGGGGCATGGGAGGAGAAAAGGGAGGAAAGGGAGGTTGGGAGGGGAGGAGGGAGGGGCCTACAGCTGGGATGTTGAGTGAATAATTGTTAACAACTAAAAAAATAAATTAAATTTAAAAAGTTAAAAAAAATATAAGGTCCCAGAATTGGTGGCACAGCCCCATTATCTCAGATACTCATGAAGCTTGAGGCAAATATATTTCAATTTAAGGCGTGTCTGAGCTACAAAGAGAGTTCCAAGGCCAGACTGGGAAACATTGTGAGACACAATAGCATAATTAAGTTTTTTAGTGGGAGGCAGACTGAGGCTGAAAATATATCCTAATGATAGTACTTAATGATAGATGCCTGGTATATTTGAGTACCTAGCTTCAATTTCTAATATTAAGAAATCTCAAACAAACAAACAAACAAACAGACACCCAAAACATAGGGTCTAACTAGCTGGTTAAATGAATCTACAGAAACTTTTTCCCCTTCACCTGGTGCTTCAATTACACTCTATATTCTCTTATCAATGGTTAATTCTATTAATTCTATTTCCCTTTCTCCCAAATCTTAACTTTTTAAATGATTGGAAAAGGGTGATTTGTAAATAAAGTTTGTTACATTAAAAACTCTAAATAATTCATAAAATCAGAGTCTCTACTTACTTAAATTCTTCATTGCTTTCTGAAATCATCACATGACAAGAATATTTTATTTAGGTATACTCAGTGTTTACCATAAATTCATAAAATTCTGAGATTTTCATTGTCAGTTAACAGCTTTTTTTTTAATATATCCATTATTATGACAGATTTTATTTGTTTTTCATGGCTGCTTTTTTAATCTTTCTTTACTTAGTATACGTAGTATTCTTATTCTTTTTCCAATTTAATTTGATCTTTTGTTTTAATTTGGAATAGAACTGAAGGTTGCCAGGGGAATCCAAGAAATTTCTAGATGTAATTGATAAAATTACATACTATACTTGGAAAGGTATAAATCAAAAGCTTTGTGGTATTTTTTTTCATTAGGTCTAGAGATTTTTTTGCTATTGCTGTTTGCATTAAAAATTTTTTTTTTTTTGAAACAGTCTTGCTTTGTAAGCCTGGTCAACCTTGAAATGTTCTTGCCTTACCCTGCAGAGGGTCAAGATTATAAGTGCACAACACCATGCCATGTATATACTGAGTATTATATGATAAGTTAGTGGTTACTACAGATGAGTAAGTTAAGGAGAGAAGTGCATTTGAATATTTATTAGGTTTTGGAGCTTGTTGGGTTTTTAAAAAAAATGTATGGTCTTTATAAGTTCAGCATTCCTAATCTGAAAAAAAAAAAAAAAAGAAACCTGAAATTCTTCTAAAATTAGAAAACTTTGAGCATTTTCCCAGTGTTTAATGAGTTTCAGATTATGAAGCATTTAGGATTTAGGAACGGAGGATGCTCAAAAAATATGGCACCTAAAACACAAAAATTCCAGATTTACTTAGGTATTTAAAGAAATGAAAAATACCTTCAGTATTGTATTTCATTCGCATATTGTTGAAATAGTCAAAAGCATTTTTTAAAGCCCATATCCTCACTATATTGTCTTGTCCAGCTGAGGCAAGTAATCGGCCACAGTGAGAAAATTTCATGGTCCAAACAGCTCCCTATGAAAACAGAAGGTTCAAAATGACTTTACAAGCTTAAGAGGCATTACTTTAATTCAACCTTTGAAGTTATGTCACATTATGCACAGTAAGATAAAACTCAGTTCTCTAACACAACTTATGGCTACAGGTGTAATGGTGCTACAGTATCACAAACGGAAACTTTGAGAAGAAAGGTCTGTTAGGATCAATACCATTTCCCATAGTTTAACCTAACAAATTTAAAAATCCTGAACTATATTTATATATTAATAAAAATGAGAAATATTTTTTGTTGCATATATACATGCATGTGTGTGAACATGTGTATAGAGGTCAGAGGGCAACCTCGGGTACAATTTGTCAGAGTTCCTAAGTAGCCAGAAATGTAGTTTAGAAAAGCACAGACCACAGCTTGGAAATCTCAGTCCCTTAACTGAACATGAAGGGATAAGGGAAAGCCCTCAAATGTCACTAACAACTCCTACCAGGACTGAAAAGAATAAAGCCTACCCTACCTGTGGCACCCATGGCATGAAGCACTTCAAGGTACCTTAATAATATAGTCTTACTTATTTTTCCTCTACATTACATGGCTACACTCTCATAGAAACTGAAAACATTGGACAATTGTATGTTCAGAAGAATGTTAAAGAACTGGAATTTTCCCTATTCAGAGGAAGCCCATAGGCTGTTCAGTTTCCAAGTGGGTTCCCTAGTAGGAGGGCAGGGACTGTCTCTGACATGAACTCAGTGGATGGCTCTTTGACCACCTTACCCTGTGGTGCAGCCTTGGCAGGCCACAGAGGAAGAGGATACAGCCAGCGCTGATTAGACCTGTTAGGCTAGGGTCAAATAGAAGGGGAGGAGGTCCTCCCCTATCAAGGGACTAGGGAAAGGGCATAGAGGGAGAAAAGGAAGGGTGAATGGGACTGGGAGGAGACGAGGGAGGAGGCTACAGCAGGGATACAAACTGAAAGAATTGAAATAAGTAAATATATACATAGATAAATAGATATAAATAAATAAATAAGGAATAGGGGTCTTTAGTATGGAAGGGCCAAATTTTATTCCAACAAATAAGATTGTAACATACATTTATGTGTACTAAAAAGATGACTTGTCTATAGATTCTTAAATATCATTAATTTCCATAAAAGTAAAATATAGTAAAAAATATTATCATTGTTTTTTATATTAATTACAGTTTATTCACTTTGTATCGCAGCTGTACCTCTCTCCCTCATTCCCTCCCAATCCCATCCTCCCTCCATCATCATCTCCCAAGCCCCTCTCCAAGTCCACTGATAGGGGAGGTCCTCCTCCCCTTCTTTCTGACCCTAGCCTATCATTTTAATCCCGATATATCTTAACATAAGTAGGTAATAAAGATGGGCTCAATACAGTATAAGAAAATTCATTAAGTTCCAAAATAAAAACACTGTAAATGATTAAAATATTTGATCAGTTTATACGAACAACAATTTAAATTTACAATGTGGCTTTGTAGTTAGGGCAACATTTCAGCTTTTTTTGATTCCCTGATCAAGGCCTCGGCAGAGTTTACCTAAGTTACAGTTTGACTCCTATCTTCCTTGTGTTCCTAGATTTACAGATGCTAACTGCAATACAATCTAAAGAGTATTTTAATCTACATTGGTAGGCTTGATTTTTTTTTTTTCTTTGCAGTGTTGGGGATCAAATCAGAACCTCACAGATATGAAGGAAGCATTCTACCACCAAACCACACTCCCAGTCTGGTACTTGTGAATTCTGAAAGAATGTAAGCCTCTCTGAATCCTGGCTGAATATTTTTATTTTTTTTATAAAAGTGATAGGAATTGAAAGTAGGGCTTTCTGTATGTTGTATAAATGCTCTACATCTTCTTAGCCCTGAAATATTTGTTTAAATTATGGTTGGGAATATTTAAGCTTTTTTTAAAGTGTCAGACTATTTCCTAATTTAAGTGCTTTAAAGTTTGGTCCCTCTCCATACTTTTCTCAGTAATAAAACACAGAATTCTTTTTTATTTTACATTTTTGGTTTTTCAAGACAAGGTATTCTCTGTGTAGCCATGGCTGTCCTGGAACTCGCTCTGTAGACCAGACCTAGCCTTGAACTCAAAGATCTGCCTGCCTCTGCCTCCCATGTGCTGGGATTAAAGGAGTGTGTTTGGCCAGCCTAGAATTCATTTATTCTAAACCTCACTTTTATTTTTATATTGGGCTGACCTATGCAGGACAGGCTGGCCTTGACCTCATCGTCCTCCTTCCTCAGCTTTCTGAATGCTGGGGTTATAAATCTGGGATTATAAACTTCACTCGGCCTAAAATGTTATTTCTTAAAACAATAATTCAGAGACAAACTCATCACTTATATATGTTAACAAAAAATTACTATTCTTGAGTTTGATAGAAGCCTCAAAAAATACCCTACCAGTCATGAAAAATGAAATGGTTGATTACCATATGTTCGCCACTAAGATCCTGCACCACTTTGATCTGATCAAAATCATAAGGTCCTTTGAAACCATGTGCTGCCTTGAATTTAACTGGTCTTGTATATGGCATTCCTTCATCATCACTTGATGAAGGGTCATCTTGATCAGTATGAAACACTGAAGAGAAAAGCAACAAAAATCATCAATGGTTAATATATATCTAGTTACAATCATATTTTCAAAGATATTGATCATCAAGTATACTTTTAGTAAATAGGGAAGTTAAATTGTCTATTTTTTGTTTTATCTGCATATTTACTATTGAGAGTTAATAGCCTTTAATATATTCCTTAGTACTTTATAAATAACCTGTTTTTTTTAAATATTTTCTATATCTACAGGGCTGTTTATTTTATTTTATTTTTTGTATTGGATTGTATGACTTCTATATGTAATAAAAGAACTGACTGCTGGCACACCATATTGTTCAGAAATAACATTATAGGAGCTGGGAGGATGGTGAGAGTTACAAATACCCAGCACACTACTCTGGGAGGAGTAGCTTGCTACCCATTGTAGGCTGAGACATATGGCATCTTTTCTTGCAGGGTGCTGCTTGGAAACCACCATTTATCGTCCACTCATTATAGCAGTGAGCAGTTACTGAACATGGAGTCACATGTTGGAAGTCAGAAGTGGGCAAGACAGACATTATTCTTAGCTCGGAGACCTTATAGTCCAATAGAGGAGATGAGCAAACACATTCAGATAAATGAATAGATTGACTCATTTGACAAGTGGTGTTTAGACAGAGGAAAGTGCTGTGGTCTGGGCAAGTGTGAAGGTCTAGACCTGGTGTCCAGATGTCTCTGAACACCTTAATCCAGCTTCTAACATGAAGTGTCCTTCCTTATTCTATAAATATTTGGAAATGTTTCTGCCACTTCTTCCTACGTTAGCAAGTTTCCTCGTGGGCAAAGACCCAGAAAGACATACATAGTATATACTCACTTATAAGTAGTTTTTAGTCATGGAGTATAGGATAGACATACTACAATGCAGAGATCCCAAGAAGATAAGCCTGATGAGCAACTTAGGCTTCATGTGGGCTCACTAGTTAGGGGAGTGGGAAATATCTCTGACATGGACTACCTTACCCACTTTTTGATAGCTTTCCCTCATGGGACTTTTCTACCAGACTACAGGAGAGAAAGACTAACTCAATTCTCATGCAAATAGATTAGCTGGGGTGTCTGGGTAGGAGGGGTCCCCTATTCTAAGGAATAGCAGAAGGTAGAGTGAGAATGGGAAGATAGAAGGGAGGGTCTTAAGACTGAGATGTAAACTGAATTAGTTTAAAAAAAAAAAAGAAAATATGATTGCTCAAGACTTAAAGAACCAGGGCCATGTACAGAAAGCAGAAGGAAAAACTGACTTTTCTCTAACGTATTCGAAGTCCAGGTATTTCCAGTTATTTGTCGAGAGCAGCAGCTGAATAATGACTAGTCATTGTGAAATTTGTCCATTACTGTGAACATAACACAGTGACTGAGAAAATGGAGTCTGATGCTAGATTGGTTAGATTTGAATTCATCTGTTATTTATAATCTCCATGACTATAAAGAAGTTACTCAACCTATCAATATCCAGTTTTCTCACCTATAAAATGAGAATGATGATACTCACTTTATTGAGTTTTTATGAGATTAAATTAATTTATTTATGTTAATTCTTAGAAGAGAATCTGGCACAGCATAAGTACTAAATTTACTTATTAATAAAACAAATGAGAACAATAATGACAAAGGCACAGTGGGCTACAATCTCTGCAAATTAAGAAAAAAATCTATTTTTACATTATTTATTGTGTGTACATGTGCATGCCATGAGATACATATGGAATCTGTTCTGCACTTCTGTCATATAGATTATACAGATCGAACTCTGGTTGTTAGGCTTGGCAGCAAGCTCCTTTACCCCCTGAGCCAACTTGCTGTTCCCCAGTTTTGTTCTGTTGTATGTATGTGTGTGTGTGTGTGTGTGTGTGTGTGTGTGTGTGTGTGCGGTGTGTGTATATGTATGTACATGTGTATGGATATGGATGCATGCACATACCAAGGCACAAGAGTAGTGATCAAAGAACATTTTTTTGAGAGTGGCTCTATTCTTCCACCTTTGAAGCAGATCTCTCTTATTTTTTTTTCCTTTCTGCTGCTGTGCCACATACTGCAGACTAATTGGCCTGTGAACCTAAGGACAATTCTTCTTTCTCCATCTCCTACATAATCATAAAAATGCTGGCATTACAAATGCACACTACAGCATCTAGCATTTGCATGAGTTCCAAGGACTCCCATAAGACTTGCATGGCAAGCTCTTTTGCCCAATGAAACAATTTCCTGGTCCCAAATTATTTACCTAATAAAAAAAGTCTTTACAACTCTATTTTTATGGGTATTAGTGCTTCGTCTGCATGAATGTCTGTGAACTACATGTATGCCTGGTAGCTGTGAGAGCCAGAAGAGGGGGTCACATCCCCGGACAGATAGCTCTGTGCTGCCATATGAGTGCTGGGAAATGTAACATGGGTTTTCTGAAAGAGCAGCAGTGCTCTTAAGCACTATGTTATTTCTCTAATCCCTTAAAATATCCTTAAAAGTCAAAAAGTCTGACAAAAACAATATCACTAAATACTGAATCAATTCATACTTAAAACATATATTATCTTCCTTCATATTCATAAAATTAAATGACTCACTTATGGCTATAAACATTTTTATATTCACTGACACAAATTACTTCTTATAAATGACAAGCTACATTTAGAAAATATACATTAATGGATGATTCTGTCGTCATTTTACTGACCTTCATCTCTTACACTTTTAACCTTATTTATAGCACGTTCACCATATTCCTCAGCCAGATGCTTTGCTCTCTTTACTGATTTCCCAAGGAATTTCTTTAGTTGAGTCCTGAAGAAAAATAAAGAAAAACTGTATTGACACAACTAGTACAAGGTGAACTATCCACAGACAAACGGAAGAGATATCTTTTAAATCATTAATAGTAGGTATTCAAGTTCTCAAATTCCTTGTTTTAAGGAATGAACATATTCAAGTCAAAGTCCTTTAAAGAAAACATATATGATTTCTCCCAGTTAACAGTTATCATACATTCTAGAGCCACAACTTTCAAGTGTGAAGAATTGATTGACAGTAGTGGGATGGGGAAGGGCATGTTTCAGCAGATCTATGGGCCCCATCACCAGATAATCTGATTTGAAGAGCTTATAGGAAGCCACAAATATTCAGTTAAATAATTTTGAGAAGACTACTTTAGAGACTTGTCTCTAAGAACACATTTTACCAACAAAAAGAAGGGTTAAAAAAAAAGCCATTTATCTACAAAATAGAATGCATACAAGGGAAATCTAAGATGAACCCTTGTGTTTTACTTTCATTGAGGTATTCACTGTAATAAAATTTGGCTGAGGTCTCCCAAATACAACCCCAAACACAAACTAACACAAATATCAAAATCTTCCATAAACATGATATATTTATTAAATTTTTATTTTTTATATTAATTACAGTTTATTTACTTTATACTCAGCTATAGCCCCCTCTCTCATTCCCTCCCAATCCCACCCATCCTCCCTCATCTCCTCCCTGCCCTTCTCTAAGTCCACTGATAGGGGAGTCTTCCTCCCCATATTTTCTTTTCTATTAAAAAGTAAGTACAATGTCTATCAACATTTATAACGGATAAATAAATGTTGGTATAAAATATAATAAAACAAAGTCTTGTTCTTTGAACTGCTAGGCTTAGTCACCTCTTATTCACCTCATGACCTTTGCACACACAAATGTTTACTTCTGAATCAAACACTCCAGCAATGATTAATAATTTCTATTTACTTTTTAGGTCTCAAACCAAATAATCTGTCAAAAAGGGCTTCCTTGAGCCACAACATATTTTCTGGTTGTAGATTTCCACAGTACCTACTGTTTTAGTTTAAAACAATTATAAATGCAGCAGTATTTTGTGCATAATTACATTCTGAGTATCTGCCCACTCATTAAAATGAAAGGTCCATGAAGGCATGAGTGTAACTGTATTTTTTCTAGCAATCTTTTAAATTTTTTCTCATATTTTATTTTTATTGATTTATCTATTCACTTTGTATCCCAGCTGTAGCCCTTTCCCTTGTCTCCTCCCAAACCTACCTTCCCTCCCTTTTCTAAACCCATGCCCCTCCCCAAGTTTTCTGATAGGGAAGGTCTTCCTCCTCTTCCATCTAGCCCTAGCCTATCAGATCTCATCAGGACTGGCTGCTTTGTCTTCCTCTGTGGCCTGGTAAGGCTGCTCCCCACTCCAAGGGAGAAGATCAAAGAGCTAGACACTGAGTTCATGTCAGAGACAGCCCCTGTTCCCCTTCCTAAGGAACCCACTTGGAGACTGCTCTGCCATTGGCTACATCTGTGCAGGGGTTCTAGGTTATCTCCATGCATAGTACTTGTTTGGAGTTATCAGTCTCAGAAAAGACCCCTGGGCCCAGATTTTTTTGGTTCTGTTATTCTCCTTGTGGAGCTCCTGTCCCTTCCAGGTTTTCCATCTCCCTCTTCTTTCATAAGATTCCCTGAACTCTGCTCAAAGTGGCTATGAGTATCAGCATCTGCTTTGATACCCTACTAGGTAGAGTCTTTCAGAGGCCCCTGTGGTAGGCTCCCATACTGTTCCCGGTTATTTTTCCCCCTCTTATAGGATAAATATACTAAAATCTATACTCCTAAAGAAGCTAAGCAAGAAGGAAGACCCTAGAGAAGATGCTCAATCCTCACTCAGAAAGGCAAACTGGACAGTCATCAAAAGAGAACTTAAGAATGCAAACAACAATAAACCAAATAATCCAATTTAAAAATGGGGCCCAGAGCTAAACAGAGAATTATCTATAGAGGAATATCGAACGGCAGAGAAACATGTAAAGAAATGCTCAACATTCTTAGTCATCAGGGAAATGCAAATCAAAATGACCCTGAGATTTCACCTTACACTCATCAGAATGGCTAAGATAAAAAACTCATGCGAGAGACGATGTCGTGAAAGGGGAACCCTAATCCATTGCTAGTGGGAATATAAACTTGTACAACCACTTTGGAAATCAATCCTGCACTCTCTCAGAAAATTAGAAATAGTGCTACCTCAAGATCCAGCTATATACCACTCCTAGGCATATATCTGAAACATGCTCAAGTATACAACAAGGACATTTGCTCAAGCATGTTTATAGCAACTCTATTCGTCATAGCCAGAATCTGGAAACAACCCAGATGTCCCTCAACTGAGGAATAGATACAGAAATTATGGTACATTTACACAATGGAATATTACTCAGCAATTAAAAACAAGGATATCATGACATTTGTAGGCAAATGGTGGGAATTAGAAATGATCATCCTGAGTGAGGTATCCCAGAAGCAGAAAGACACACAGGGTATATACTCGCTTATAAGTGGCTATTAGACATACAATATAGAATAAACATACTAAAATCTGTACACTTAAGAAGCTAATCAAGAAGGAGGACCCTAGGTAAAATGATCAATCCTCACTCAGAAAGGCAATCAGGATAGGTATCAGAGTGTAATTGTCTTAACCACTGTACCCACAGCAACTGATTTCTATGTGTGATTCATTGAAAAAGTGTAATATATTTATCTTTGGTGCTACTGTGAAGAGATGTTCATGACTTACTTGATATACAAAAATGCAAGCTAACGATCTACAGGCATGATGTAATCCCTCTCTTGTAAGAAATGAACAAAATTAATTCTAGGGCTGTGGGTATGTATAGCTTGGTCATAGGGTGCTTGCCTAGCATGTGCCGGTGCCTAGTTTTGATTCACCAGTTTGTAAAATATATATATCAGAAATATTGATGATTCATAAATCTGGTGATTTATAGACTTTCATTTTCAATTTATATATTTCTGTTATTATTTTCAATTATCAGAAAACAGAGATGATAAACTATTTTTGTAGTGCTAGGTATTGAGCCCAGAGTCTTGTATATACTAGATGAGCATTCAACCACTGAGCTACATCTCCATCCTTATAAAACCAGTTTCTAAACCAAAATAAGGTGTCTAAAGTTATGCATAACTATGTTTATACAGTGATGCTTATTTTTTAATTGTCAATTTGACACACTCTAGAATCACCTGAAAAGGATGGTTCCATAAGGCGCTGTCTAGTCTGCGTTGGCCTGTGAGCATGTCTATAAGGGGATTATCTTGATCAACGGGAAGACTGGCTGACACCATTCCCTGGGTAGAGGATCTTGGGTCATTTAAGAATGGCAAAAGTTGCAGTCTCCAGGCAAGGAGCCTACCACAGAGGGCCTCTGAAAGACTTTACCTAGCAGTGTATCAAAGCAGATACTGAGACTCATAACCAAACCTTCAGCAAAGTGAAGGGAATCATATGAAAGAAGGGGGAGTTAGTATGACCTGGAGAGGACAGGAGCTCCACAAGGACCAAATATATCTGGGCACAGGGGTCCTTTATGAGACTGTTTCTCCAACCAAGGACCATGTATGGATAAAACCTAGAACCTCTGCTCAGATGTAGCATGAGCTACCATGGTAGCTCAGTATCCAAGTGTATCAGAACAGGGACTACTTCTGACATGAACTCAATGGTGGGCTCTTTGACCCCCCACCCCAAGGGAGAAGCAGCCTTGCTAGGCCACAGAGGAGGACACTGCAGTCAGTCCTGAAGATACCTGATAAATCAGAGTCAGATGAAAGGGGAGGAGGTCCTCCCCTATTAGTGGACTTGGAAAGGGGCAGGGAGGAGATGAGGGAGGAAGGGTGGGGTTGGGAGGGAATGAGGGAGTGGGCTACAGCTGGGATACAAAGTTAATAAACTGTAACTAATATTAAAAATAATAATAATAAAAAGAAGAGAGAAAGTAAGCTGAGCATGCTAATGTGCAGGTATTAATTCACTGCTCTCTGTTACTGTGGATGCATTATGACTAGCAGCTTCAAGTTACTGCTGTATTCCTGTGATTATAAGTTGTAAGCCAAATACACTCCCTTAAACTGCTCTTGTCAGGGTATTTTATCATATGAAAAGGAAATAAAACTAAGATGATTATTGTTTAAAAGCAAAGAAGACATTCAAATTATTGAAGATGTGACTTTGTAAAATGTAGACTTTCATGCCTATATGGCACTTAATATTCTACTCATAGTACTCTCAGGGATTTTAAAACAGGACTCACTTAGGCTCAATTATTGATTGTTCCCTCATACTTCAAAACTTGTTATGAGATTGAGCTCCAAGATGGTGGTGACCAGGACACACTGTTTCTGAATGGCAGAAAATCTGAAACTCCAAAACTGGTGAGTGGATGGGTGGCTTAAGGCAGAGCATCGACTCTGAGGCTTCCCAGGCTGGAGGGGACAACATGCGAGTTGGGGCAGATTGTTTCCAGCTCCCCAGTTGGATGTCTCCGGGATCTGAGAGTAGTGAGTTATTGATCCCCTGAACTCCCAGCTGCACCTTCCTTTGCTCAGCTTGCCCAGGCAGCAGCAGCAGCAGCAGCAGCCGGCAGTGTATAACCTGAGGTACAGGGTGCCTCCTTATTCTAATGGCCAAACAGGAGGTGCAGATCTGGAAGTAGAAAACTGTGAGCTCTCTGAGCATATAGCATACACCTGCTAGTAAGTACTCAGGCACTCTGTGCTTTCCACAATAGCCTGCCATCCAGTGCTTGTGGGCCCTCTGCACTTCCCAAACACCTGCAAGTGAATTTGTGGGTCCTCAGCGCTTTTGAAACACACCTGTGAGTGAGTGCCTTTTGGCACTCTACATTTTCCAGACATGTCTGCTAGAGAGTGCATACAGAGCCTTAGATCTGGGTGCCACTACACTAGCAGCCAGATATTAGATCCCCCCACCCCCACTGTGGACAACTTAGGGATGTCTGGGTCAGCATTCTCAACACTAAAACCCCTGTTCTATGGGTATCCCAGCTGAGTAAAAGATGATGCAGCTCAGGCATGTCTGAGTGCTTGGAGCACAATACTGATACAGGCCTGTGAACCACTGCCATTCAGGACACTTGCACATGCTCACCGCACCTGCGAAATGGGCCAACCCCACCACCTGAGCTTGAGCTCCTCCCTTACACTTCACCCTCCCAGGCAGACACACCTCTAAGCACACTCCTATGCTTCTACACTTGTGCCTGCGACCTTCCTACTTTAGCTTCATCTGAAACACCAACACGTACTCTCAAACCAATGGACCTATCTCATCTTCCTGAAGAATACTCCAGACTTCAGAGATAGATGTGCCCAGTCTGCTGGACAGACTCTAGGAACAACTAGCAAGGGCTACTGACCATCAGCCGGCCACAGGCAGGCTTAAGAACACATCCAATAAAGATCAGGACATCATGGCTTCACCAGCAACCCCCAAAATCAATGGATATTTTAATTCATCGGAAATACAGGAAAATGATTTTAAAGCTATGTTTATTGAGATATTACAGGCACATAAAAAGGAAACGAACAAATCTCTCAAACAAATAGAGACAAATATAGCCACAAAAATAGAGGCACATAAAGAGGACATGAACAAAGCTCTCAAAGAAATACAGTCAAATATAGCCACAAAACTAGAGGCAAATAAAGAGGAAATCAATAAAAAAAAATAGATGCCATCATGGAAAGACAGAAATCCATTTTTAAACAAATGAAGGAAATGGTGCAAGATATGAAAACAGAACTAGAATCAATAAAGAAAACACAGAGAAAACCCTGGAGCTGGAGAACTTAGAGAAAAGATCAGGAAAGACAAAGGTAAGCATCACCAACAGAATATAAGAGATGGAAAAGAGAATCTCAGGTCCTGATGGCACAATTGCAAAAACAGATACATCTCTCAAAGAAAAAGTAAAACCAGAAAAGTCCCAAACAAATAACATCCAAGAAGTCAGGGACACCATGAAAAGGTGAAATCTAAGAATAATAGGAATAGACCAAAAAAAAAAAAAAAAAAAAAAAAAAAAAAAAAAAAAGATCCCAGGCTCCAAAGTATAGAAAATATTTTCAAGAAAATCATAGAAGAAAATTTTCCCAACTTAAAATAAGAGATGTCCTTAAACATACAAGATGCTTACAGAACACCAAATAGACTAGACCAGAAAAAAAACTTCTCACATCACAATACAGTCAAAACACTAAATCTACAGAACAAAGAAAAAATATTAAAAGCAGCAAGGGAAAAAGGCCAAGTAACATACAAAGGCAGATGGCAGACACCAGACTTCATAACATAAACCATGAAAGCAAGAAGGGCCTGGACAGATGTCATGCAGACTCTAAGAGAACACAGATGTCAAACCAGACTATTAGACGCTGCAAAGCTTTCAATCAATATAGATGGAGAAAACAAAATACTCAATGACAAAACTAAATTTAAACAATATCTACACAGCAATCTTGCCCAACAGAAGATACTAGAAGGAAAACTCCAATCCAACGATATCAACTACACCCAAGAAAACACAGGACATAGTTAACCGCACAACAAAAAATCAAAATAAAACAAGCACTATCACACTATCACTACCAACTATACAATAAAAAGAACTAACATTCATTGGTCACTATTATCTATCAATATCAATGGAATTAACTCTCCAATAAAAGACACAGACTAACAGAATGGTTGCAGAAGCAGGATCTAACATTCTGCTGTATCCAAGAAACATACCTTTGCAACAATGAAAGACACTACCTCAGAGTAAAGAGATGGAAAAAAGTTTTTCAAGTAAGCTTACCCAGAAAAAAGCTGGAAGAGTTATCCTAATATCTAATAAAATATAGTTTCAACCAAAATTAATCAAAAAAGATAAGGAGGGACACTTCATTCTCATCAAAAGAAAAATACACCAGGAACACATCACAATTCCTGAACATCTACGCCCCAAATACAAGAGCACCAGCATTCGTAAATGAAACACTATTAAAGGTTAAATCACACATCGATCCCAACACCTTAATAGTGGGAGACATCAACACTCTACTTTTACCAAGGGACAGATCATCAAGACAGAAGCTAAAGAGGAAAATAATGACACATTACAGGGGTCCTAAATCAAATGGACCTAATAGATGTCTACAGAACTTTTCACCCACACTCAAAAGAGTATACCTTCTTAGCACTCCATGGATCCTTCTCCAAAACTGAAGATATAGACAGGAAAAAGTAAGCCTCAACATATACAAGAAGATTGAAATAATCCTATCAGACCAACATGGCCTAAAACTAGACCTCAACAACAACAGAAATAACATAAAGCCTACATACACATGGAAACTAAATCACTCTCTACTCAATGATAGCTTGGTCACAGAAGAAATAAAGAAGTTAGAGACTTCCTAGAATTCCATGAAAGTGAAGGCACAACATACCCAAACATATGGGACACAATAAAAGCAGAGATAAGAGGAAAATTCATAGCACTAAGTGCTTCCAGAAAGAAGTTTAAGACATCTCATACAAACAACTTAATGGCACACCTGAATACCCTAGAAATAAAAAAGGAAGCAGACAAAACCAAGAGGAATAGACTGCTGGAAATAATCAAACTCGGGGCTGAAATTAATACATCACAAAAAAGAGAACAACACAGAGTCAATGAAACCAAGAACTGGTTCTTTGAGAAAATCAATAAGATAGTCAAACCCTTAGCCAAACTAACTAAAAGGCAGAGAGAAACTTCCAAATTGGCAAAATCAGAAATGAAAAGGGGAACATAATGACAAACACTGAGGAAATTCAAAGAATCATTATGTCATACTTCTGTGGTCTATATGCCATAGAATTTGAAAATCTAAATGAAACGGACAATTTTCTTGACAGATTACATTTACCAAAGCTAAACCAAGATCAGGTAAATGGATTAAACAGTCCCATAGCCCAAACAAAACAGAAGCAGTCATCAAAAGTCTCCTATCCAAAAAGAGCCTAGGGCCAGATGGTTTCAGCTCAGAGTTCTACCAGACCTTCAAGGAAAAGCTGACACCAATACTCTTCAAACTATTCTACAAAATAGAAATAGAAGGAACATTACCAAACTCATTCTAGGAGGCAACATTAACCTTGATACCTAAACCACACAAAGACCTATCAAAAAAAGAGAACTTCAGATCTATCTCTCTATGAACACTGATACAAAAATACTCAATAAAATACTTGCAAACCGAATCTAAGAACACATAAAAAATATCATTCACCATGACCAAGTAGGCTTCATTCCAGGAATGCAGGTGTGATTGAATATATAGAAATCCATCTAGGTAAACAAACAGAAGGGAAAAAACAAAACAAAAAAAATCACATGAGCATCTCCTCAGATGCTGAAAAAGCTTCTGACAAAATCCAACACCCATTCATATTTAAAGTTTTAGAGAGATCAGGGATATAAGGCATATATCTAAACAGAGTAAACATAGCAAACCTATAGCCAACATCAAAGTAATTGTAGAGAAACTTAAATCAATCCCATTGAAATCAAGGACAAGGCAAGGCTGCCCACTCTTTCTGTATCTTTTCAACACAGCAGTGGAAGTCATAGACAGAGCAATAAGACAACTAAAGGAGATAGTATACTCGAGTGACCCCAAAAATTCTATCAGAGAACTCCTTCAGCTGATAAACACCTTCAGCAGAGTGGCTGCATACAACATTAACTCAAAAAAAAAAAATTGAAAGATAAAAGATGGCAGCGCTGAGAAGACACTGTGTCTGAGGAGCAGGACAGCAGTGTTGGGACAGTGATCAACAGACTGAACTCTGGGGCCTAAAACACCAGCGATTGTGATTCCCAGGTGAGATGAAATCCCAATGTGTGGAAATCAATTGGGTCCATTCTCAGGTCACCCAGCTAAAACCATAAACAATTCCCCGGGCCCAGCAGGCACTCAGTTGCCAACCCAAGGCCACATGCCCGAGTGTCCTAATGACCTTCCCAGGCTGAACTGTGGGCACCAAAATACAAGAGACTGGGATTTTCAGTCACAAAAAAAAACCCCACAGAGAAGGAAACAATCTTGACCTACCTCAGGTCACTCAGTCAGTCCCTGGATAAGGTCTCAGGGACCAGCAGGCACATTGCTGCCAGCCCAGAGGAGGGCCCTCAGCTGCCAGCCCAGAGTGGGGCACACAACTGTTAGCCCAGAGCAGGGTCCTCAGCCACCAACCCAGAGCAAGGCCCTCAGGTACCTGTCCAGAGACCTGCTGGTTGCCCGACTCACCATTCCAGACAGAACTATAGGCCCCAGGCACCAGAGACTGAGTTTCCCTGTCAGGAGAAAACACCAGAGCTAGGAAATCAGCAGGTCCGAACTTAGGGCTTTGAGCTGACACCCAAGCCCCAACCTCACAGAAAAGTTCTTGGGAAAAGTTCCTGGGTTCCTCCAGGCGCCCATTTGGCAGCTTGGAGCCACCACTCACTTACATACTCTTTACTGAACACCAGACGGAACTGTGGACCCCAAAACACCACAGACTGGGTCTCTCTGGGAGGAAACCCCACAGAGGGGGTTAAACATCTGGTCCAACCTCAGGAAACCCAGCTCTGGAAAAGCTTCTGGGTCCCTGCAGGCTCCAGGCTCTAGACTTCTACTACACGCACGAGAGCTGTGTTCACCTGCCACTGATTACCACCTGGGTACTGGGGCACAAACCTACAGAAGCCTGGGATCCACAAGATTATCCCCCAAATACTGCTCTACGGGGCAACCAGTTATCCATAACTAAAGTGACAAAACCACGGGGCTCCCAGGTTCTTCAAGAGGGCTATGCCTTGAAAAGAGTGTAAGAACAACAGCAGCAGCTAACTAAATTCAGAGCAAGAAACCCAGCAGCAGGGCAGCTGTCTCCAGGACTTCTCCAGGTGAGAGGAGAGCCCCCTTGACTAACAAAGACCAGAGTTAGCACGCAAGTCTATACGCCTGACGTGAGCTGTGGCAATGCCTGAGAAATACTGGCCATTTAGTGACCATACCCAAAAAGCTGAGGAAGCCTCCTTCAGGCAAAATCATCTTCCTGCCAAGGGATTTTCCCCACCCCAGGATTCCAGGAAGCACCAGAAACTAACACCCAACACCTAAGATAGCCTAATGGGTAGAGGCCAGTGTAAAAGTTAAAAAAAAAAAAAAAAAAAAAAAAAAACACAAAAGGCAGAGCAAAATAGCAACTCCAGAGCTTGGTTATCCAGGGACAAGCAGCCCTGGACACCCCAACATAACTGAAATTAAAGAAGATGACCATACAGTTGTGCTTCTGAAGAGGATAATAGAGGAAACAAATAAAATATATAAAGAATTTGAGGAAGAGCTTCATATGGAGAAACAAAAAACCCAGAATCTCCAAAACAATCCGGTACAACAACAGATCATCTGGAGGTATCTCCATCCCTGATCTCAAGCTGTACTACAGGGCAACAGTAATAAAAACTGCATGGTATTGGCATAGAAACAGAAAGGAGGATCAATGGAACCGCATAGAAGACCCAGAAATAATCCCACACACCTATGAATACTCGATATTTGACAAAGAAGCCAAATCCATTCAATGGAAAAAAAGACAGCATCTTCAACAAATGGTTCTGGAGCAACTGGATGTCTACATGCAGAAAAATGAAAATAGATCCATATTTATCACCCTGCACAAAACTAAAGTCAAAGTGGATCAAGGACCTCAACATAAAACCAGATACCCTAAATCAATTGGAAAAAAAAGTGGGGAACAGCCTAGAACTCATTGGCACAGGAGACAACTTCCTGAACAGAACGCCAACAGCACAGGCTCTAAGAGCAACAATCAATAAATGGGACCTCATGAAACTGAAAAGTTTCTGTAAAGCAAAGGATACCGTCATCAAAACAAAACGACTGCCTACAGATTGGGAAAGAATCTTCACTAACCCTTTATCTGACAGAGGACTAATATCCAGTATATACAAAGAACTAAAGAAGCTGAAAAGCATCAAACCAAGTAATCCAATTAAAAAATGGGGAACAGAGCTAAACAGAGAATTCTCGATAGAGGAATATCGAATGGCAGAAAAACACTTAAAGAAATGCTCATCCTCATTAGCCATCAGGGAAATGCAAATCAAAACGACCCTGAGATTTCACCTTACACCCATCAGAATGGCCAAGATGAAAAACTCAAGCGACAACACATGCTGGAGAGGTTGTGGAGAAAGGGGAACCCTCCTCCACTGCTGGTGGGAATGTAAACTGGTACAACCACTCTGGAAAGCTATCTGGCGCTTTTTAAGACAATTAGGAATAGTGTTTCCTCAAGACCCAGCTATACCACTGCTAGGTATATACCCAAAGTTCGTTCAAGTACACAAAAGGGATACTTGCTCAACCATGTTTATATCAGCTTTATTTGTAATAGCCAGAACCGGGAAACAACCCAGATGTCCATCAACGGAGGAATGGGTACAGAAATTGTGGTATTTTTACACAATGGAATACTACTCAGCAATCAAAAAGGAGGAAATCATGAAATTTGCAGGCAAATGGTGGGATCTAGAAAAGATCATTCTGAGTGAAATATCCCAGAAGGAGAAAGACAAACATGGGATATACTCACTTATATAGACCTATAAGATATGATAAACATAATGAAATCTATACACCTAAAAAAGATAATCAATTGAGCGGACATGGGGTAAGATGATCAATCCTCGTTTAGAAAGACAGATGGGATGTGCATTGAACGTATGACAGGAGTCTACTGAGCGCATCTGAAAGACTCTAACTAGCAGTGTTTTCAAAGCAAAGACTCATGACCAAAGATTTGGCAGAGTACAGGGAATCATAAGAAAGAAGGGGAGTTAGTCTGATGGGAAAAGGATAGGAGCTCCACAAGGACCAAATATATCTGGGTCTTTTCTGAGACTGACATTCAACCAAGGACCATGTATGGATATAACCTAGAACCTCCACTCAGATGTAGCCTGTGGTAGCTCAGTAACCAATTAGTTTCCCAAAGTGAGGGGAACAAGGACTATTTCTAACAGGAACTCAATGACGGGCTCTTTGGCCTCCCCACCCCCAAAGGGAGGAACAGTCCTGTTAGGCCACAGAGGAGGGCTTTGCAGCCAGTCCTGAAGATACCTGATAAAACAGGATCAGATGAATGGGGAGGGGGTGCCCCCCAATCAGTGGACTTGGAAAGGGGCACGGTGGAGATGAGGGAGGGAGGGAGGGACTGGGAGGGAATGAGGGATCGGGACACGGCTGGGATACAGAGTTAATAAAATGTAACTGATAAAAAAATAAAAAATAAAATAAAACAAAACAAAAAAAAAAGAATTTGAGGAAGAAAAAGTCAAACAGATTATGGCCATCCATAAAGAAATAAAGAAGGCTACAGACAAAGAGATTATGGCTATCCATAAAAAAACACAGGAAAATAAAGACAGATTATGGCCATCCGTAAAGAAATACAGGAAGATAAAGACAAACAGATTATGGTTATTCGTAAAGAAATACGGGAAGATGCAATCAAACATTTTGTGGCCTTTACAGAGGAAATAATTCATTCATTGAAAGACATAAAAGAAACAGAAAATTTCAAACAAACAGCTTAAGGTAAAACAGGAAAATACAATCAGATAGATGAAGAAAATCAACAAAATGGCTCAGGATCTGGATAGAATTCGAAAAATTAAAGAAAACACAAACAGAGGGAATCAAGGAGAGAAAGAATTTAGGGAAGAAAACAGAACTACCGAAGTAAGCATAACCAATAGACTACAAGAGATAGAAGAATGAATCTCAGGTGTGGATGATATAATGGAAGAAATCGATATATCTGTCAAAGAAAATGTCAAAATCAAAAAATTCTAGAAACAGACTGTTTAAGAAATCAAAGACAATATGAAAAGTAGGCTTCATCCTGGGTATGAAGGAGTGGTTCAATGTATGGAAATGCATCAATGAAATCTACCATATAAACAAACTGAAAGGAAAAGACCAAATGATAATATCCTTTGATGCTGAAAAAGCATTTGATAAAATCCAACACTCATTTATGTTTAAAGTCCTGGAGAGCTCAGGGATACAAGTCACTTACCTAAACATAGTAAAGAAAATCTATAGCAAGCCTACAGTCAACATCAAACTAAATGGAGAGAAACTTAAATCATTCCCAGTGAAATCAGGGACAAGGCAAGGCTGCTCACTCTCTCCATACCTCTTTAACATAGTGCTTGAAATCCTTGCTAGAGCAATAAAAGAATTAAAGGAGATCAAGGGGATTCAGTTCAGTAAGGAAGAAGTCAAAGTATCCTAATTTACAGATGATATGATAGTATACATGAATGAGCCCAAATATTCTACCAGGGAACTCCTTCAGCTGATAAATACCTTCAGCCAAGTGGCCGGATACCAAATCAACTAAAAAAAAAAAAAAAAAAAAAAAAAAAAAAAAAAAAAAAAAAAATCAGTAGCCCTTCTGTATACAAAAGAAAAATGGGGCTGAGAAAGAAATTAGTGAGACAATACCCTTCACAATAGACACAAAAGACATAAAGTACTTTAGTGTAACTCTAATCAAGGAAGTCAAAGACATGTATAAAAAAAACTTCCAGTCTCTGAAGAGCATCCTTGCCAGTCCACAGAGGAGGACAAGGAAGCCAGTCCTGATGTGACCTGATAGACTAGGGTCAGATGGAAGGAGAGGAGGACCATCCCTAACATTGGACTGTTGAGGGGCATAGAAGAAGAAGAGGAAGGGTGGGTGGGATTTGGAGTGGAATGGGGGAGAGGGCTACATCTGTGATACAAAGTGAATAAACTGTAATTAATAAAAATAAAAAAAAATCAATAGTCCTGTATACGAAAGACAAAAGGGCTGACAAAGAATTTAGGAAAACAAAACCCATCCACATAGCCACAAATAAAATAAAGTACAGTGGTGTGACTCTATCCAAGCAAGTGAAAGACCTGTATGATAAAACAAAATAAAAACAACAACAACAAAAAACCCTTCAAATCTTTAAAGAAAGAAATTGAAGAAGATATCAGAAGATGGAAAGATCTCCCATGCTCATGGATCAGTAGGATTAAAACAGTGAAAATGGTTATCCTACCAAAAGCAATCTACAGATTCAATTCAATTCCCATCAAAATACAAATACAATTCTTTACAGAACTTGAAAGAACAATTTTCAATTTCATATGGAAAAACAAAAAACTCAGAATTGCTAAAACAATCCTATACAATAACAGATCTTCTGGAGGTATCTCCACCCCTGATCTCAATCTGTACTACAGAGCAATAGTAATAAAAACTGCATGGAACTGGCATAGAAACAGAATGGTGAATCAATGGAATCCAATAGAAGACCCAGAAATAAATCCTCATATATCCAGATACTTGATTTTTTACAAAAAAAGCCAAAATCATGGAAAAATAGACAGCATCTTCAAAAAATGGTGCTGGTCTAAATGGATGTGTACAAGTAGAAGAATGCAAATAGATCCACATTTATCACCCTACACAAAACTAAAATCCAAGTGGATCAAATACCTCAATATAAAAGCAGACACACTAAACCTGTTAGAAGAGAAAGTGGAGAAGAGTCTTGAACTCTATGGCACAGGAGACAATTTCCTGAACAGAATACCAACAGTACAGGCTCTAACATCAACAATCAATAAATGGGACCTCATGAAATTGACAATCTTCTGTAAAGCAAAGGACACTGTTGTCAGAACAAAATGACTCCTACAGATTGGGAAAGGATCTTCACCAACCTTACCTCTGAAAGGGGGCTTATATGCAGAATATATAAAGAATACAAGAAAATAGACATCAACAAACTAAATAATCTAACTAAAAAATGGGGTACAGTACTAAACAGAGAATTCTCTATAGAATTCCCAGTGAAATCAGGGACAAGGCAAGGCTGCTCACTCTCTCCATACCTCTTTAACATAGTGCTTGAAATCCTTGCTAGAGCAATAAAAGAATTAAAGGAGATCAAGGGGATTCAGTTCAGTAAGGAAGAAGTCAAAGTATCCTAATTTACAGATGATATGATAGTATACATGAATGAGCCCAAATATCGAATGGCAGAGAACCCTCCTCCATTGCTGATGGGAATGTTAACTTGTACAACCACTTTGCAAATCAATCGGGCATTTCCCCAGACAATTGGGAATAGTGCTACCTCAAGATCCAGCTATACCACTCCTCGGCATATATCCAATAGATGCTCAAGTATACAAGGACATTTGTTCAGCCATGTTTGTAGCAGCTCTATTTGTCATAGTCAGAATGTGGAAACAACCTAGATGTCCCTCAAAGGACGAATGGATACAGAAATTGTGGTACATTTACACTACAATTACCACTCAGCTATGAAAAACAATGAAATCATGAAATTTCCAGGCAAATGGCAGGAACTCGAAAAGATCACCCTGAGTAGGTAACCCAGAAGCAGAAAGATACACATGGTATATACTCACTCATAAGTGGATATTGGCCACATAACACTGGGTAAACATACTAAACTCCTAAAGAAGCTAAACAACAAGGAAGACCCTAGAGAAAATGCTCAGTCCTCATTCAGAAGGACAAATGTGATAGACATCATAAAGTGGAGAAAACAGGGAACAGGACAGGAACCTACCACAGAGGACCTCTGAAGACTCTACTGAAGTATGGAAGCAGAGGCTGAGACTCATAGCCAAACTTTGGCCAGAGTGCAGGTAATCTTATGAAAGAAGGGAGAGATAGAAAGTCCTGGACAGGACAGGAGCTCCAAAAGGAGACCAACAGAACAAAAACAAAAACAAAAACAAAAAAACAAAAAAACCAACCAACCAAACAAACAAACAAAAAAACTGAGTCTTGTGTCCCCTTAAGAGACTGATACCCCAACCAAAGACAATGCACAGAGAAGACCTAAAACCCTAGCTCAGATGTACCACATAGACTCAGTCTCCAAGTAGGGTCCCTAATAAGGGGAACACAGGCTTTCTCTGGCATGAACTCAGTGACAGGCTTTCTGATCAACTCCCTCTGGGGGTTGCAGCCTTGCCAGGCTACAGAGGAAGACAATGCAACCAGTTATAATGAGACCTGATAGGCTATAGTCAAATAGTAGGGAAGGAAGACTTCACCTATCAGTGAACTAGGGGAGGTGCAAAGGGGGAGAAGAAGGAGTGAGGGTAGGATTGGGAAGAGACACAGCTGGGATACAAATTGAATAAATTGGAATAAATGACAATATTAAAAATTCTAAAAAAAAAAATAAAAAGAAGGGGAATAAAAAAGCTTGTTAACCAGAAAAAGTAAGAATTATGGGCCATTGTCTTTTGGCCACTGGGTGCCTTTTTGGTTGACCCCATGATTCAAGTGCAAATATTTCGACATTCTATGTGTAGCATGGTAAGAGAAAAAGCTGGAAAGAGCTCCTGTATACAAAGACTATTCTTTTATTTATGGGTCCTCTTACCATTTTCTGATTATAATTTTGCAATCAGAATATTACCCAACAGTGTGACATATCAACTTATATGTCATGGTTTGCAGGCACTGGATGAAGTGATTTAAGAAATGATGTTTGAGTCAAGAATGGGACTGAATAAAGCTGAATTTTTTTTCTCTTAAAAAAATGAGCTTTAATAGGGCATAGTGATATGCACCTGTAATTGCAATACCAAGAACAAAAAGCAGGAGGTTGTGAGTATAAGACCAGCATGAGATAGTACAGAGAGGATGATACAAAATATATTGGTCATTTCTTTTATATTAGATGCTTTAAAGGTGGCCTATACAAATATAAGAAATTCATAATCAACAGATTGAGGGTAGGGAATAGTGGTGTGGATTGGGCATTTAACATTAATTTCAAACCATGTGGAGGGAGACCACATATTCCATTTCAAAACAACTCTCTCAAGCTGAAAGAAATTATGATAAAGAAGTTACTGAAATTAAGTGTTAGCAGATAATTCTAAGCAATATTGCAAGGATTTGATCGGCTTATAAATTTTATGATAGATCAGTGTCTGCTGATGGCAATTAGTAGTGGCAACAGAACAACACTGTGATAGTGGTAATATAAGGTAATACATATTAGAAGACTTAGAATGAGTTTAACAATGGGCTGTACAGGTGATAAATCTCTTTAAAGGCCTTGCTTTACAATAATGAAAAAAGGGGGCCAAGAACATTTTTGTATTATTGTTTTTGTTTAAAAATATACCTGGCAATTTTTTTACCTGTCTAATAAACACTTAAAAAGAAGAAAAGAGATGTAGTGACACTCACGTTTTCTGTTTTAACCTTCCACCATCAGTATCTATTTGTTGTGATTGTAACTTTTCTTCATCATCTGACTGTGTGGCATCATTGCTACAAGAAGAAGAAGTGATTTTAAGAGAAATAATTTCTCTTCTCAAAATATGTTTCTATGTTTATTAAGCAGTGGCAAATCAGAATAAAAATTATCTTGATAAGTTTTATATAACTTCAAACTAATAAAGAGCTGGAGAATTAGTAAATGGCTTTCAAGATTAAAGAC
Source organism: Meriones unguiculatus (assembly GCF_030254825.1). NCBI lineage: Eukaryota > Metazoa > Chordata > Mammalia > Rodentia > Muridae > Meriones > Meriones unguiculatus. Next base: position 75,242,845 of record NC_083369.1, on the reverse strand, counting down.
TAGAAAATTAAAGCAAGATGCAATGTACAAAATTGAAATGAATGCAACTTAATACTTTACGAAAATCCTACTATAAGAAGGCTGTACATATTAACAATAAAGTAACTTGCAGATAGCTTTTTCTTAGTCCATAAGGTACACCAAGTGTTACATTTAATAAAAGTTCTTTTTTTTTTCTAGAACTTATTCCATAGACATCATTACATAACAAAAATAAGTCACTTCACTCTAAAGCAATTTTTCAACCACAATAAACAGTACAAATACTTAAAAGCATAGTTTTAGAAGACTAAGTGATCCTCACAGTTTGCTTCTTGGTTGTAATGTTTTAATAGTGTGTCTAGCACAAAACATTTTCAAAGGCAAGAAAATAAATAGTATGAGTTTTAAAATTTAGAATATTCTCCCCAAGTAACTATATGACTATAACAGAGGTCAAAGGTAAAGAATACATACTTGATCTAATTTTACCTTTTAGATTAACAAAGAAGACTGAGTTTAACTAAATAAGAATAGTTAATAGTTAACAAGCCTAAATAATCACTACCACACTGAAATGTTGTAAATGTTAAATAACATTAAGCCATACCTTACATACTCCTTTGTCCTTCTCATGATGTATAGAGTGAGAGGATTAATACCTGTTGGCAACTTCTCTTCAGCAAGACTTAAAGGTATTTCTTCTCCAGTATCCAGATTCTTAATCATTACACTGGCTAAAATTTCCTGGAGGTTAAACAGATAACCATCAAGATGGCTTACAACTTAATTAAATTTTGAAAATTATTTTGGATAATGTACATATATATATGTAGTTTTGTGTGTGTGCATCTGTGCTTGGTGCATGCATGAGTGTGTGGTTAGGTATGTGTGTGCACGTTGTACATGTATGTGCGTTGCACACAGAGGCTAGAAGTGTTGGATCTCCTGGACCTGGATAGTTGTCAGTCATCTGAGCTGGATGCTGGGACTTGAACCTAGGTCTCTGGAAAAACAATAAGCACTCTTAATTGCTGAGACATCTCTTAAGCCCTTAATTATCTTTTTAGAATCTACTAAATCCTTAAATTTTAAAGTTAAGGATTTTTTGGATAGTCACTACTGGGTGCAATAGTCTTACACATTTTCACTGAGATATAATTCTAACACAAAACATAATCCCTTAAAACATGTAAATCAATGGCTAATAATATATTTACAGTTCTTTTTGTCTTTATTATTATTTATTATAATTTCCTCACTTTGTATCCTGGCTGTAGGACCCTGTTTCATCTCTTCCAGGTCCCACCTTCCCTCCCTCTTCCCCCTTTATGTACCTCCCCTAGTCCACTGAAAGTGTCCTACTCCCCTACTATCTAACCATAGCCTATCAGGTCTCATCAGGATTGTTTGAATCCTCTTTCTCTGTGGCCTAGTAAGGCCATCTTGCAAGGGGGAGGTGATCAACGAGAGCAGGCAACCAATTTCATGCTAGTGACTGCCCCTGGTCCTCTTATTAGGGAACCCACATGAAGACTGAGCTGCCTATGGGCTACCTCTGAGAAGGGGGGTCTAGGTCCTCTCCATGTATGGTCCTTGGTTGATTTACACATCTCTGTAGGATGCACTGAGCCCAGATTTTTTGGCTCTATTGGTCTCCTTGTGGAGCTCCTGTTCCCTCCAGGGCATTCTATCTCCCTCTTCTTTCCTAAGATTGCCTGCATTCTGCCCAAAGTTTGGCTAGGAGTGTTGGCATCTGCTTTTATTCCCTGCTGGGTAGTCTTTCAGAGACCCTCTGTCCTTTCTATCTTGTTCCTTGTCTTCTCCTACTTCTGATATCTATACTGTTTGCCCTTCTGAATAAGGATTAGGCATCTTCCCTTGGGTCCTCCTTGTTGCTTAATTTATTTAGGACTATAGATTTTAATATAGTTATCCTATATATATGGCTAATATTCACTTATAAATGAGTGTATATCCTAATGTGTGTCTTTCTGCTTTCGGGTTACCTCATTCAGGATGATCTTTTCCAGTTCCATCCATTTGCCTGCAAATTTCATGATTTCCTTCTTTTTTTTTTGTTTCCTCATTTTTTTCATTATTACAATTTATTCACTTTGTATCCCATTGGTAGCACCATCCCTCATCCCCTCCCACTCCCACCCGCTCTCCCTTTTCTCGTCTCATGACCCTCCCCCAGTCCACTGATAGGGGAGGTCCTCCTCCCCTTCCATCTGACCCTAGACTATCATGTCTCATCATGACTGGCTGCACTGTCTTCCTCTGTGGCCTGGTACAGCTGGTACACCTGGTATAGGTGATCAAAGAGCTAGCCAGTAAACTTATGTCAGTGACAGCCTCTGTTCTCCTTCCTAGGGAGCCCACTTGGAAGCTGAGCTACCATGGGCTACATCTGAACAAGGGGTCAAGGTTATCTCCCTCCATGGTCTTTGGTTGGCGTATCAGTCTTTGAAAAGACCCCTGGACTCAGATATTTTGTTCTGTTGGTCTCCCTGTGAAGCTCCTGTCCCCTCCAGGTCTTTCTATCTCCCACTGCTTTCATAAGATTCCCTGTATTCTATGCAAAGTTTGACTATGAGTTTCAGCATCTGCTTTGATATCTTGCTGGGTAGAGTTTTTCAGAGGCCCTCTGTGGCAGCCTCCTGTCCTTTTCCCTGTTTTCTCCTTCGTCTGATGTCTACCCCATTTGCTTTCTGAGTGAGGATTAAGCAACTTCTCTAGGATCCTCCTTCTTCTTAACTTCTTTAGGAGTATAGATTTTTAGCATGTTTATCCTATATTATATGACTAATATCCACTTATAAGTGAGTATATACCACATGTGTCTTTTTGCTTCCGGGTTATCTCACTCAGGATGATGTTTTCTATTTCCCCCCATTTGCCTGAAAATTTCATGATTTCTTTGTTTTTAATTGCTGTGTAGTAAATGTTCCACAAATCTGTATCCATTCCTCCATTGAGGGCCATCTGGATTATTTCCAGATTCTGGCTATTATGAATAAAGCTCCTAAGAACATGTTTGAGCAAATGTCCTTATTGTATACTTGCTTCCAGAGTATTGAAATTATTATTGTGTACCACCATGTCTGGCTTTCTAAAAAAAATCCTACTTTGTTATAAACCTTCATTCTGAATAAACTGACCAATAAATGCATTCTAATTTCTATTTTGTATATTGTGTTTTACTTGCACGCATTTTTGTATACCACATGTGCATAATTCCTTTGGATGTCAGAAGAAGACATTAGATATCCTGGAACTGGAGTTACAAACAGCTCCATGTGGGTTCCTTCAGAAGTGCAACTCTTAACTGCTGAGCCATCTTTCTAGCCCTTCATTCTAAATATTCAAGGTAAGAAATTATTGCGAAATGCCTCAGCGGATAAAAGGAATTATCGTCAAGGCTAATGTGTTGGCCTAACTTCAGTCCCCAGAACCAAGATAGCTATCCTCAGACCTCCACACACTGTGGTACATGTGTGCCCATAAACACAAATACATGTACATGCACAAATAAGTAAATAAATGTTAAAAAGTTTTCTAAAATATTAGGTTAGTTTAAAATTCACCATTCATAAAACACAGATCCTGACTTATTGTGCTATGTGTGCATGTGGTACTGGGAATGGACTCTATGACCTTACTAATGCTATCAAACATGTAGCCCCAGACATTTTTGCTGTTTTCTATTTGACTTAATATCTCAAAAAGTCATCAGGCTGGCCTTGAGCTTACTTTGCAGCTTAGGTAGGTCCAAAACTTGTGATCCTCATACCTCATACGCCTGAGTGCTGGGATCATAGGCCTGCTTTGTCATCAGCCCATTTTGGATTCTACTTTAATGTAGGTATTCCACCACACAGCTTTGTGAAATGGCAAGAATACATCAGAGATTCAACCTTCAATATATAAGTAAAATCCCAAACCTAAAATAATCTTAATTTTAATGATTTTGGCCTAAACAGTAATTTATTATATCTGTCAAAATACCTACAGAAGTTCAGTGTTCCTGGTACTGAAATAATGTTTAAAAAAATGAAATGCTGATTTCTTGGACTTCTTCATTATATACTATACTGATCTATCAAACCATCATATTACAACCCATAAATATGTACAAATGTGACCCAGGTGTAGTGGCACATGCCTGTAATCCCAGCACACGGGGAAGCAGAGGCAGGTGGATTTCTGAGTTCAAGGCCATCTTGGTCTACAAATCGAGTCGAGGACAGCCCAGGCTACAAAGAGAAACCCTGTCTTGAAAAACTAAAAACCAAACCAAACCAAACCAAACCAAACCAAACCAAACCAAACCAAATGCACAAAAAGTGAAATATCAACTAAAAATACAGTAACTTATATTTAGTTCAGGGTCATTACATACACTTACTGTGCTATGCAAACAACACCATGATCAATCTCTAGAAGTTTCTCATTTTCCCATTATGATTTTTACATTTTATGTTTTTACCTCATCAGTAAGCTCTCTCCCAGAGTTGGATCTAGGTCTCTGTGGGCCCATTACTTCACCTGCTACTGTCTGCACATCAGGTATTTTTCCATTTTCCTAAAATTATAATTGTATAAACAGACAGACTGAATCAATTTCTATCAATTTTAATTATTCACTACCCTGTGCACTCCTACACAATTCCACAAATCAGATAATACAGCCTCTTGAAAATTTAAACAAAATATTCCATTTTAGTCTTTTATTATTCTCTGCATGCTGAAAAGACATTAGGCACTAAAACTACTACTGCCTGTGAAATCATGCCTTAGCAGTATTACAAACAATTTGTTTTACTTGAACCCATCCAAAATAGCAGTTCTTTACTAAGATTGTAATTAATTCAGGCCATATGTAGATATTGCTAAAGAAAGGTTAGAACAAGTTCTACTTATATAAAGAGATAGACAACAAATATATTCAAATTTTTACATAAAGTTGTTGCTGCATATTCTTCTACATTAAAAATACTTTTTAAAGGCAAAACACCATCCTACAAAAACAGGCTGTTTGTGACCTCTACTGTATTGCTATCAGAAGATGGTATTGTCACATTTCCAGGTCTGTTAACTACCCTCAGCTCAGGTACTATATAAATTATTCTGAGTTCTAGAATTTATCTGTGGTAAATGTAGTTTTTTTTTTTTTTTTTTTGTATGGCCCACATCCTAGTACATGAAATATTTTATGTCTAGGAAAGGGAACTTATAATATTAAACATTGCTGTTAATACCTGCCACAAACTTGGCATATATTAGCACATTTAATTCTTATAGAAAACCTTCAAACTGGAATCTTTTCCCTGTTTTTATCAACGAAGCATCTGATTTTCAGATGCTAAAGAGCTAGCTAACCTCACTAAACTAGTTAGTAGCCAAGACAGACATGGAAGTATTGTGGTCAGGTGTGGAGGCAAAAAAAAAAAAAAAATTTGGCTTAGAGAAGAAAGAGTTCTAATAATTACATCAGTCAGTTGTATAAGGTTTGAATTAGCCCATATCAAACATAACAATAATTCACCAACCTGGGCAGTTACTATTTTATCTCCACTTGTAGCACTTGCCAAATCGAGAGAAGGCTGGGAATCTCTAACTGTACTCTCCGAAGCCATATTTGTAGTTAGGAAAGAATCAGATGTAACACTATCTTTGGGTACTGTAATGATAATAAAAATAACTAATAATAATAACAAAAATGATGATATTAACAACAGAAAAATAATACCAACAATTACACACACATACACACTACACACACACACACACACACACACACACAGAGAGAAGGGCTTTTAACCTTTACTTAATTCTTGAAATAAGCCCTTGAGAATAATGGCTTTTATCATTCTTGTTTTCTTTATTGAAAAACAGTGGTTTAAATGAATTATTTAACTTCTTCAAGACCAGTTTATACATTCAAAAATCTAGGATTTAAATTTAGATTGTAAGTCTTCCAGTCTCATTTTCTTTCCACCATTGCCACAACAATTCTTAGAGGGGAAAAAGATGTGAAAGTCAGGAGTCTGCAAAAATATTCAGTAATTATTGTAGCTTATGACCAACATAACACTTTTCACCTTTTTTCAGCCTACTCACGAAGTAATTTATAAAAACCAGCTATCAGTGTGTTTTGTTTTGTTTTTTTTTTTCTTTAGCAGAAACTGAAACAAAAGCCGAAAAGTTAGCTGAGAATCATAGCAAATGTCTATGCTTGAGGGTCGAGGCAGAAGGATCTCCACACGATCAAGGCTAGCCCAGTCAACACAGAAATTTCATGCTAGACAGGGTGATAAAAGAATCCTGTCTTACCTCTCTCCAACCCAAGGTAGAAACATTAAGGTTTCAACTCTCATCTTTCCCAACCCAACTATTTCTCAATTAATACTTGCCATCCAGATCAGGTGTTTTAAAAGCCTCAAATTCCAGTTCACTTTTCTTTTTTCTTGGAGGTGGTGCAGGCCGTGAGGGAGGTGGGGGTCTAGGAGGCGGGAAATTGGTTGGAGGGGGAGGACGTGCAGGAACAGCCTTCTTTGTACTGGCTACTATATCAGGTTCTGGAGTAAGGTGCCTTGGGGGTTTGGCAGGAGCCACTTCTTCTGCAGCAGCAAAATCTTTAGTAGATAAAGAGTCTGAGGATGCGGGATCTAGAACATCACTTTCTTTGACTTCCATTGCTTCCTTGCTCAATATTTCAGTTTCCAGTTCAGAAACATCAAGCTGCTCAGCTGAACTTACTTCATTTAAATGAACGGTTTCAGCGACTGTCTTCTCGCAGGTGTCATCAGAAGTAAAACATTTTTGTGTTTCTAAATCACTTCCTTCAGACACATTCTGACTGTCTGCCTTTTTATGATCTTGTAGTTCATGCTCTATGGCCAATAGTCCAGGTATGTTATTCAAGTCTGTTTCAGCCACAGAAGGATCAGCTGTAGCCTGATCAGATAGTCCTTTTTCTTTAGAATCCAAAGAGTCATCTTCCAATTGTAGTACTTTTTGACGTTCCTCAACAATACTTTCAATTATCTAATGAAAGTTTAAAAAGCAGTTTTTAAAATAAGGAAACTATTTAAAATAACAAAATAATAGCTACCTCAGTATATGCCAGGCAGTGTCTGTAACACTTCTTTGATTTACTTGATTGGACCAAGTGATTTGTCCAATGCTTTAGAACTAGTCAGCAATAAAAGTAGCATAAATCCTGGAAGTTTGCTTCTAGAATCTATACTCTTAAACAAAGCAATAAAGAATGTGTTAATACAGTCATAAAACTTCAGTCAACCCTGTGAGATGAAGTCATATATCTTCTCATGAAGATTCCCAAATCTCAAGAGTTCATTTACATAGTTCTGCCAAAGCAGCTACAACAACTCCCTGTCATCTCTAGTTAACAAAATCCACCAGGATAAAAATTTGATTTGTTTCATTCTGAACTCAAGACTATATCAGAAATGCAAGCAAATGCAAAGAGATGAACATGTTGAATCAACTATGAAGAAGGCTTCAGTCCTCAGACTGAGGGCAAATCTATGAAAAGAGCTCAACCTCTAGCCCACATTGATCCTACTTCTTCTATTTCTCATCTGTAAGTGAAAAATACACATGCATACTCTATATATTCAAGTAATATTTATTAGAAACTATATTTTCTATCCAGTCTTGTCATTACTAACAGACTAAATTTCCTGATCTACTTATCCTTCTACCCTGTCAAGCCTGTATAATTCCTGCTTTCTTAATTCCCCAGCTCTAGTAAGTTAATAGAGTATCTCACAGACCTATGCAGGTCAGCTTTTTCACATTTCCATACTACTAGAACTGGTTATTTCTGCTGTTCAGTAAGAATTACCTTGATTTCCCAAAATACTGTAAGTAATAGTTTTCTCGATCTTAAAAAAATTAGTACTAGAAATTACTACATTGTTACCACATGTAATATTATCTAAGGTTCAAAATGTTTATCATATTAGATGTTTAATCAGCATTGAGTTTAGTGGTAACAAGAGTCATAAAAATGTGTATGAAATGAATAAATGGGATCACTGTGAAAGAGGGAGTGGAAAGAGTATAAGAGCAAGAGGCAGTAAATGAGTACAAGGAAACTAACCAGCATACAGCAGGGCAACTGAACTATGAACTCACAGTGGTTGTAGTATCATGCATAAGACCTGTGCAAGTTCAAGCCAGCCAAATCCTAGTACAAAGACAATGGTAGGTGAAAAGCTCCACTTCTATCACAGTAACTACTGGCAATTGGCAACTATGTGAAGAGGGAGGATCAGCTTTCTCTGTGAGTGTGACCCCTGGTAAGCTGACTGTGCTCCAGTGGAAGACCGCACATCCAAGAATATATGGGCAATTAGGAATAATGTTACCTCACAATGCAGCTATATCACTCATAGGCATATACCCAAAAGCTGCCCCACAATTCAGTAAGGATATTTGTTCAACTATGTTCATAGAAGCTTTATTTGCAATAGTACCCTTTTTGAGCAGACTTAAATAAAGTATGTCATCATTTGGTCTGTTTCTTTATTTAAACAGGAAACAGAGAAATACAGAAATCAAAGGTGGAAATGAGTCCCCTCTACAAGTATTGAGACAAGATGTATCTAAAAATATCTTTGGTATTAACTATAGACAGAATAAATTGTAAGTAAGAAACTGACTTTTTAAGGGAGAAATAAAAAACTGGGGTGGTAGTGAACACCTATAAAGTAGGAGGAAGAGAAATATGGCAAAAAAAGAACAAGTTTTAGCAATAAAAATGGCTAAATACAATCTAAAACGTTTAACAGAAGCATATCAATGATATGAAGGACATATAAACATGGTAAGAATAAAATTCCTGCTGGGTAGTGGTGGTGCACATCTTTAATCCCAGCACTTGAGAGGCAGAGGGAGGTAGATCTCTGTGAGTTTGAGGTCAGCCTATCTATAGGGTGTGTTCCAGGACAGACAGGGCTACACAGACTAACTGTCTCAAACATACACATAGACACAGACACATACAGACACACACACAGAGGAGGAGGTGGAGAAAGAATAAAATGTAAAATGTAAAATTCTATCTGCAATTGAGAACAAAATACATGTATGAAATTGTCTGAGAACCAAGAAGTAATCATTAAAAAAAATCAGAAATTGTTCCATTGTAGAATTTTGTGTTTTTAACCTCTTCTTAACAGTTCCATTTCTGTTCTATATGCTAAGACAAAAGAGCACCTTTTCTCCCTAAAGGGGTTTTTCTCATATATATATATATATATATATATATATATATATATATATATATATATATATATACTTTCTCATATATATATATAAAGTATGATGTTATATTTATAAATTTTATAAGGGTAGAGCAGCAGTTCTCTACTGACAGTAAATTTGCTTCAAATCCATCGCAGAAATGTGGTGATTTAGAGACTTTTTCGTTTGTCATGACTAAAGGATGGTAAGAAATACTATTGGTGTCCAGATATGTAGAAGAGTTTTAGAATGTACACAATAGTGGTGGCTACCTTTCACAACAATGAATATGACGAATGCTACTGTTGGAGACACTCTAAGGTAGAGAATGAGCCATTTTGCTGGACTCTAGAAACTTCCTGGCTAGAACAGTGCCCATGGCCGGGAAAAACACTTAAAACTTGTATAAGTTAATTAATACAAATATCTTTTCCTTTGGAATTTATGCTGCTACCAAAAATAGACCATTTTAACAATGCTTACTTTTTTTTTTTTAAAGACTGTGTGTATGTGTGCTCTCTATGCAGAGTCTCAATAAGGAAAGCCCACATCTTCCTCCATTACTCTCTACCATATTCCTTTGAGACAGGATTTGCCACTGAACCGGAAGTTTGCCTTTTGGCTTGCAGGCCAGAAAGCTCAACTGAGATCAACCTGTGTCAATCCCTGCACTTACAAACATATGACATGTGGTCATAGCCAGCATTTTTTACATATAGGTTCTAGGGATTTGAACTCAGGTCCTCATGCTTAAACAGCGAGTAGAGTAGCAGTTCTCCATTGAGAAGAGTTGTGCTTTTGCCACTGATATATCTCCCCAACCCCAAAATATGCATTTAGTCTCTTCATGTGAACTAACTTCTAAAGCTTACAAAACTGATTATTCCCCCATTTTTATTCATTATTAGCCAGATAGAGCCAAGTAATTGTGGTAATGATACTTGCATTTTTGCCCAATGCTGGAATGCTAGTAAATTTAGGTATGCCCTGGTTACTCGCATGCCTCACTGGGTGCCTGTGCCCATTGATGCCCCTCACGCTATGACTCTCTTCAGACAGAAAAGGGATCTTGGAACTACAGCCACCATTGTTACTACCATCTCATTGACGGCTGTTGGAGCTACCACCAGGGCATTAGCCATGAGTCATACTGGGCAGACTGCTCAGACCCTGAATAATCATTTAGCCAATGTAGCTCATGCCTTAGTTGTACATAAAGGAATTAATGCTCAACTAAAAGGAAGCTTGATGGTGTTCAATCAGAGGATTGACCTCTTGCAGGAGCAAATTGATACCCTATGGCAAATCACTCAACCTGGCTGTCAATAAAAGTATGCTGGACTTTGTGTCACTAGCATACAACATGAGAATTTTTCCTGTGCTGCAAATCTGTCTAAACAATTGTCTAGCTATATTTTAGGTAATTGCACTGGAGAATTCGATACTACGATGGAGCAGCTGAGAGTGGCCATTGTCACAGTAAATTCTACCGGAGTGGACGCAGGACTAGCCACAGGATTATCAACTTGGATTGCTGCAGCCATGAATCATCTGAAGGAATGGGCGGGCATGGGAGTGTTAGCAGGCCTTCTGGTGTTGGTCTCCTTGGTTTGCCTGTGGTATATATGCAAGATTAGAGTCTCACAACAGTGTGATGCAGCCATGATCATTCAGGCCTTTACAGCCATTGAAGCAGGACATTCTCCCCAAGCATGGTTGGCTACCATAAAAAGCTAAAATGATACGCTCAGGATGCGAGGCTAAACGCTGCACTCAGGGTCAGCCGCTTTGGACCCAGAGAAGAGCATGTCTGATTGCATGCGGGTTGATGCCCCAGGTCCCGCCTCTGAGAAAAAGGTATCGGACGGGTCTGATGCTCTTTGGGTGGATGACACCTAAATGAACATCTGTACAAAGTCCCAATTTATTTCTAATATCAGAGATCAGACCTCTACTCTTGCCTGATGCGTCTAAAACAAAAAGGGGGAACTGTAGAGAGCTGCGGAATGCTATGCCTTAAAGATGGAGCTGGTTTCCGCCTTCCACCTTCCCGATGGTGAGTGCTCTCTGTCACGAACAACTCCACATTTGGCTAAGGCCGAGGATCTGGCTTGCTTCCATGTATGTGGACCTATCTGCATTGCCCCCGTGGCACGCCTGGGTTGGCTACCCAGAGGCTATTTAAGCTGTGGGCTGGCTTTCCCCGGGGTCCGAGGATTGTTCAATGTTCCTGAATAAACTGCATTGAAAAAAAAAAAGGTATTAAGGACACTATTAGCATAAGATCTTCCTGGTACCTCTGACCCCTAAAAATACCATAATATGCCACAATGAGCCTTTCAGTATCTGTAACTTCTTTTTTGTTGTTGCTATTCTGACATAGAGTCTCACTGTGTACCCTTGGCTGTCCTGGAACTTGCCTCTAACTCCCAAGTGCTGGGATTCAAGGTATGCACAACTATGTCCTGTTCAGCATCTATAACTTTTAATAGTAAACTCAACATTAGGGAAGCATAATCTAGTAATCACAACCATATTTTACTGTTGGTGTTATTGTTTTGATATTTTGGAGAAAGAATCTCTCTCTGTATCCCTTGCTGACTGGGAACTCTTTATGGAGATCACAGAGATTCACCTTACCCTGCCTACCAAGGGCTGTGACTAAAGGTCTGCGCCATAGCACTTAGCAGCCATATTAAATAAACAAACAACTGTTTCAAGGAAAAATTGCCAAGTAGATGATAACATGACTTCTAAAAAGCCAATGTTGCTTGAACCATAAAGCTGACAGATGCAGAAACATTTATAAAAGAATTAGTATGTACAGAATAGTATGTTCAAACAATACAGAGAATATTCTAAATATATAAATTTTATGTCCTTTGTAAAATAAAGTATACATTATACTTTTCCCACCTTTTTAGATATATCTTGTCGCAATTCTTGTACAGGGGACTCATTTCCAGCTTGGTTTTCTGTATTCTCTGCTTCCTATTTAAAGAAAGAAAGAAACAGACCAAATGATGACATACTTTAAGTTTGCTCAAAAAGGGTGCAAAAGGGAAAAATATAGCATTAATAAAGCAAAGACATAAGAACGAACTTCAAAAGTAAAAGAATAAAATAATAATACAAAACACAGCAAAGAAAGATAGAAGGTACCCACAGGTAATATGCCAATTATAACATGGTGATTTGAAAAAAAAAATTCACGAAATTTGTAATATTTCACTTTTAAATGTGGAAATTGGAACCTAACTTTTAGCATGAAAGATCTGTTTGTTTGTAGGTTGTTTTTTGATTTTGTTTTTTTGTGTTTTGTTTTTTTTTTTTGAAACAGGGTTTTTCTGTGTAGCCTTGGTTGTCCTGGAACTCATCAGGCTGGCCTCAAACTCACAGACATCTACCTGCCTCTGCCTCCCAAGTGCTGGGATTAAGGGCATGCACCGCCACTGCCTGGCTGAAGATTTATTTTCATTTTATATGTATGAGTGTTCTGCCTGCATGTATGTATGTACACCAAACAGATGCCTACAGAGGCCAGAATATACTGGATCCCATGGAACTGTAGCTGCAAGATAGTTATGAGCTGCCATGTGGATGCTGGGAACCACACTTGGGTTTTCTGAAAGAGCAACAAGTGTTCTTAACTTTGCTGAATCTCTCTGGCCCCAGAGCTTATCTCTTCTTCTTCTTTTTAATATTATTATTATTTACAATTTATTCACTTTGTATCCCAGTTGTAGCCCCTTCGCTCATCTCCTTCTGGTCCCACTGTCTCTCCCTCTTCCTCCTCTATCCCTCTTCCCTAGTCCACTGATAGGTGAAATCCTCCTCCCCTACAGTCTGACCCTAGCCTATCAGGTCTCATCAGGACTGCCTGGACTCTCTTCTGCTGTGGGCTGGCTAGGTCACCCCACCAGGGAGAAGTGATCAAGGAGCAGGCAATCAAGTTCATATCAAATACCATTTCTTCTCTTACTAGGGAACCCACATGGAGTCTGAGATGTCTATGGGCTAAGACTCTGAAGAAAGAAATTGAAGAAGATATCAGAAGATGAAAAGATTTCCCATGCTCATGGATCTGTAGGGATTAACATATTAAAAGTGGCCATCCGGCCAAAAGCAATCTACAGATGCAATACAATTTTCACCAAAATTCTTACCAAAAGTTGAGAAGAAAAATTCTCAACTTCATATGGAAGAACAGAAACCCCAAATAGCTAAAACAATCTTCTACAATAAAAGATCTCCTGGAGGCATCTCCATTCCTGATCTCAAGCTGTACTATAAAGCAACAGTAATAAAAACTGCAGTGTTGACATAGAAACTGGCTGGTGGATAAAACAAATTGAATTGAAGACCCAGAAATAAACCCACACATCTTTAGATACCTGATTTTTGACAAAGAACTCCTGATCTTTTTAACATTAAAAAAGTAACAGAGGGCTGGTGAGATGTCTCAGAGAGTAAAAGTGTTTGTCGTAAGCCTAACAATCTGAGTTCAGTCCCTGGAACACAAAAAGTGGATAGAATGAACCAACTCTGGCAAGTTGTCCTCTGATCTCCAGAGTTGAACCTTAGCATACATATACCCCAATATAATAATTTTTAACTTAAATTTTAATAGAAAATATGAAATTTGGAATATATTAGTAGCTGGAAAGCGTTAAGGATCAAAAACAAACAACATACATAGCCCCAGTATTGAAAAACCAAATAATAATAATAATAATAATAATAATTACTATTATTATTATTATGATAACTATTATTATTTCCTGGGGCTGGAGATATGGCTGTGATTAAGTGCACTGGCTGTTCTTCCAGACCACACAGATTCAATTCCTAGAACATATATGGTACTTCACAACACCAGTTTCTGACTCCAGTTTCAGGGGAATGTATGCTCTTTTCTTGCCTCTGCACCAAACATGAATACGGTTCACAGAAACAAATAAAAACACAATACCTACAAAAACTAAATAAACAGATATTAAAAAATACAGTAAAATCTTGACACAAAAAGGACATTATGAGAATATTTAAAATTCTTTATGCTTTAGATAAAAAGATTAAACCAAAACTTAAAATTTTCTAAAACACTAAAAGATGAAAGACATTAAACCCACCAAATATATGTATACATTTTTATATATATATAGGAGGTTAGAAAAGTAGACATGAGCTACATTATTACTATAAAAATTGGAGTAAGATAATTCAGTCATGTATTTACAAATATCAGCATGATTTTCTTTTCAATCTTGGTTTTTATGTTTATTATAAAACAAAGATATACATAATTTATATTTAAACATATAAATTTATACATAAATTTATAAATGAATAAAGTACAGTGATTGGAGTGATTTTAGTGCTACTACTGATATAAAAGAAAATTAATTCATAAAAGAAAGTTGCTAAAATAACTTTCACAGACAAGTGATAGAAGGCAAATAACATATATATATATATATATCCCATGTATACATATACGTTTACATATATATGTATTAAGATGGCACTTATACAAGCATCAAGATTATTTTTTTAATTTAAAATATTTTTTATTGATTAGAGTTTATTCACTTTGTATCCCACCTGTAGCTCCCACCTCCCTCTATCCCACCCATAACCCTCAACCAGTGAACTGATAGGGGAGGATCTCTTCCCCTTTCTTCTGATCACAGTCTATCAGGTTTCATCAGGAGTGGTTTCATTGTCTTCCTTTGTGGCCTGGTAAGGCTGCACCCCCCCCCCCAAGGGGGAGGTGATCAAAGAGCAGGACAATCAGTTCATATCAGAGACAGTCTCTGTTCCCATTACTAGGGAATCAATTGGACATGAAACTGCCATGGGCTACATCTGTGCAGGGGTTCTAGGTTATTTCCATGAATGGTCACTGTTTGGAGTATCGGTCTCAGAAAAGACCCCTGTGCCCAGATTTTTTGGTTCCTTTGCACTCCTTGTGGAGCTCTTATCCTTTCCAGGTATAATTATTTCCTAGTGCTTTCATAAGTTTCCCTGCACTCTGCTGAAAGTTTGGCTATAGGTCTCAGCACCTGCTTTGATAGCCTGCAGGGTAGAGATTTTCAGAGGCCCTCTGTGATAGGCTCCTGTCCTGTTCCCTGTTTTCTCCCTATTTTCATATCCATCCTCTTTGCCTTTCTGAATGAGGACTGAGCATCTTACCGAGGCATTGAATGCCTGGGATGAAGCCTGCTTGGTGATAGTGCATGATATCTTTGATTTGTTCTTGTATTTGGTTTGAAAGTATTTTGTTGAGTATTTTTGCATCAATGTTCATAAGGGAGATTGGCCTAAAAATCTCTAAAAATCTCTTTCTTTGTTGGGTCTTTGTGAGGTTTAGGTTCCAAGATGACTGTGGCTTTACAGAATGAGTTTGGTAGTGTTCCTTCTGTTTCTACTTTGTGGAATTGTTTGAAGAGTATTGGTGTTAGCTCTTCTTTGAAGGTCTGGTAGAATTCTGTCTGAAACCATCTGTCCCTGGGCTTTTCTGGGATGGGAGCCTTTTGATGACAGCTTCTAATTCTTTAGGGGATATAGGATATAGATTTAATTGATTTACCTGGTCTTGATTCAATAAAAAAATTGTTAATTTCATTTAGAATTTCAGATTTTGTGAAGTATAGGCTTTTGAAGTAAGACTTAATGATTGTTTGAATTTCCTCAGTGTCTGTCATTATGTCCCCCTTTTCATTTCTTATTTTGTTTCTTTGTATAGTGTCTCTCTGACTTTTAGTTAGTTTGGCTGAGGGTTTATCTATCTTGTTGATTTTCTCAAAGAACCAGCTCTTGGTTTCAGTGATTCTTTGAATTGTTTTATTTGTTTCTAATTTATTGATTTCAGCCCTGAGTTTGATAATTTCCAGCCATCTACTCCTCTTGGTTGTATCTGCTTCTTTTGTTCCTAGGGCTTTTAGGTGAGCCATTAAGTTGCTTGAATGAGATGCTTCGAATTTCTTCTTGAAGGCACTATGTGCCATGAACTTTCCTCTTAGCACTGTTTTCTTTGTGTCCCATAAGTTTGGGTATATTGTACCCTAATTTTCATTGAATTCAATGAAGTCTTTGATTTCTTTCCTTATTTCTTCCCTGACCCAGCCTTCATTTAGTAGTGAGTTGTTCAGTTTCCGTGTGTGTGTAGGCTTTCTGCTATTTCTGTTGTTGGGTCCATGGGTAGTTAGATAGCATACAAGCGATTATTTTAATCTTCTTGCATATGTTGAGGCTTGCTTTGTGCTCAATTATATGGTCTATTTTAGAGAAAGTTCCATGAGGTGCTGAGAAGAAGGTAAATTCTTTTGTGTTTGGGTGAAAGTTTCTGTCTATGTCTGTTAGGACCATTTTATTCATGACCTCTGTCAGAGTCATTTTTTTTCTTTGTGTAATTTCTGTTTTGTTGACCTGTCCTTTGTTGAGAGAGGGGTGTTGAAGTCTTCTACTATTAGTGGGGATCTATGTGTTTTCAGTTTTATTAATGTTTCTTTTACAAATGTAGGTGACCTTGTATTTGGGGCATAGATGTTCAGGATTGTGATGTCTTCCTGGTGGAATTTTCCCTTGATGAGTATGAAGTGTCCTTCCCCATTTCTTTTTATTTATTTTGGTTGAAAGATATTAGAATGGCTATTCCTGCTTGCTTCTTGGGTCCATTTGCTTGGAAAACTGTCTTCCAGCCCTTTACTCTCAGGTAATGCCCATCTTTGTGACTTAGGAATGTTTCTTGTATGCAACAGATTGTTGGGTATTGTTTAAACGTCCATTCTGTTAGTCTTTGTCTTTTTATTGGAGAACTGAGTCCACTGATGTTGAGAGAGATTAATGACCAGTGGCAGTTAGATCCTTTCATTTTGATGTTGGCTATGGTAGTGTTCGTGTTTTGCTGTAGTGAGGTCATTTATTTCTTGTGTTTTCCTGAGAGTAGTTAGTTTTCTTGGGTTTTATTTTTCTTTCTAGTATCTTCTGTAATGCTGGATTTGTGTGTAGGTATTGTTGGAATTTGTTTTGTCATTGAATATCTTGTTTTTTCCATCTATGATGACTAACAGTTTTGCTGGGTATATTAGTCTGGGATGCCACCTGTGTTCTCTTAGGGTCTGCATGATATCTGTCCAGGCTCTTCTGGCTTTCATAGTCTCTGTTGAGTAGTCAGGTGTGATTCTGATGGGTTTGCCATTATAGGTTAGTTGGCCTTTTTCCTTTGCAGCTTTTAGTATTTTTTATTTGTTCTGTATACTTACTGTTTTGATTATTATGTGGTGGGAGGATTTTCTTCCAGGTCTAATTTATTAGGTGTTCTGTAGGCTTCTTGTATGCTTATAGGCCTCTGTTATAAATTGGGGAAATTTTCTTCTATGATTTTTTTGAAAATGTTTTCTGGGCTTTGGAAATGGGAATCTTCTTTTTCCTCTATTCCTATTAATTTCAGGTTTTGTCTTTTCATGTTGTCTTGATTTTCTTGGATATTTTGTCAGGAATTGTTTAGATTTATTATTTTCTTTGATGGATACATCAATTTCTTCCATTGTATCCTTCACACCTGAGATTCTTTCTTCCATCTCTTGTAGTCTGTTGGTTATGCTTATCTCTGTAGTTCCTCTTTTCATTCCTAAGTTTGTCCTCTCCATTTTTTTCCATTTGTGTTTTCTTTAAATTTTCCAATTCTATCTTTAGATCTTGCACCGTTTTGTTGTTTTCCTTCATCTGTTTGACTGTATTTTCCTATTTTTGCTTCAATTCCTTCACCTGTTTCTTTGAACATTTCTCTCTTTATTTCTTTCAGTGATTTAAATATTTCCTCTCTGAAGGCCACAAACAGTTTTGCTGCATCTTCCCGTATTTCTTTACGCATGGCCATAATTTGTTTGACTATATCTTCCACTATTTCTTTATGCATTTTATTTGTTTCCTCCATTATCCTCTTCATAAGCATAGATGAAAGGTCATCTTCTTTTATTTCATTCATGTTGGGGTGTCCAGGGGTACTTGCTCCTGGATAACTGGATTCTGGAGATGCCATATTGCTTTGCCTTTCGTTGGTTGTGCATTTACACTGGCCTGTGCCATCTGTCTGTCTCAGGTGTTGGCTGTTAATTTTTGGTGCCTTCTTGAATACTGGGGTTGGGAGAATCCCATTGGCAGGGTTCTGAAGGAGGTCTACAGTTCTGTCTTGGATGGGGAGTAGAACTCGCAGGCGCAGGCATGTGGTTTCACCTTGTTGTCGACTGGGTGCCTGCAAAATCCTGGGAACTTTCCCGAGAACTTTTCAGTGGGGGGTTGTCAGCTGAGTGCTCTCAGGTCAGATCCGCTTTTCCTCTCCCTGTGGGGTTTCTACCTGTTAGAGAAACTCAGTCTCTGGTGCCCTGGGGCCCTCAGTTCTGTCTGGGATGGTGAATTAGGCATGCTGGCAGGACTCTGTGCTTGTAGCTAAGCACACCACTCTGGGATGGTGGCTTACGTGCCTGCTGGACCACTATGGCGGTTTCTCTCGACTGGAAATCCCAGTGTCTGGTGTTGTGGGCCCACAGTTCTGTCTGGGAAGGTGATCAGAGGACGCCAGCGTGTGGCTCTGGCTGGTAACCAATCGTCTGGCAGGACCCTGGGAACTTTTCCATCATTTAGCTCTATGACCTGAAACAGATTTAGTCCCACAACATGGGATTTCCTCTCACCTGGGAAACACAATCGCTGGAGTTTTAGGACCCAGAGTTCCATCTGCTGATCCCTGTGCAGATCCTGCTGTATTACTAGCCAGAAAGACTGTCCTCTCGTTGCTGCCATATTACATCTCCCCCCTCAAGATTATTTTTATTAGCAAGAAGTCCATAATGAAATTTCACCAAAGATTATTGCTGACTAGAATAATTAAGTCAATATTCTACTGAAATGTTTTATAGCCTTGCAATGTTTTCTCTATATTTCTATCACAAATGTTTCTTGGGACTTATCTTCAATATTTAGAGAATACTGCTGATATTATTAATTTTATTACAGAATCTGACAGAGGATCATTTATTACCCCCACAGAATCTTAAATATCAGTTTAAATCTAAACTCTCTTATAGTCCATAAGGACCTAACATGATATGGCCTCTTCCTGCACACTTGATATCTCAGAAACTTCTCATCACCACCCTCAATATCTACAGTTCAATGTACCCTTGCTATTAGGGTACAAGTGACATTTTTTTCATTGAGGCCTTATCTGGCCATTATTTTTAAAACACATTTATTTAATTTATATATATACATATATAACATTTATTTAATTTATATATATATCTGTTATGGAGAAACAGAGCAAACTGGAACAGGAAGATTAAATAGAAGGAGGTTGTAAGAGACAGAGGCAGAGAATATGGTGAGAGACAACTAACACTAAAGGCCATTTGAAGGGTTATATAGAAACTACTACAACAGAAACTTCTTAAACAGTGCCCCAACTAGGTATCTTTTGTCACCAAGTGAAATCACCAGTGCCAGGAATGGACTATATCTAGGTTAATCATTGGTCAAAGGGGGCCCAAACATCTCTGGCTATTGCCAAGGCTATTGGTTGCTCTCCACAATGGTAATGAAGATAACACTTACATACCTCATTGAACACATAGAAATCAAGCTGGTGCATAACTAGAGCCTTCACCACTACTGTTACTTTAGGTACTCTGCACACTACCAGAAGAAAGGTAATCACCTACAAACCCTGCATTCTACAATGGTGACTTGCCTGCAAGATATGCTGCACAATAGTGGCACAAATATGGGAGTAAACAACTACTCTCCGAGTGTGTTTTAAGAACCAACCCACGAGATGGAAACCATGCCTAACTTTGCTCAGATGACCATGACTGGGCCTAAACAAAAACCAAATACTACTGTACTGCTAAAGAAACAGCAATAAGGTGACACCTAATGCCATTCTTTTATACTCATATATCAGTGCCTCTCTCAGCCATCAGAGAAGCTTCCGCTTGTAGTAGATGATAATTATCAAAGAGACCCACTATTGGGCAATGTGCAGAGAGGAAAAGATTTTGGAACACACAGTCCAAAATGAAATGGAGCTTAATCTCCAATCCTTCCCCTCAGGACTTGTAAAGCTATGCAGGGTCCAGAAAGATAATAAGTGCCAGAGCTAATGGATGATTCCAAGGAAATAGTGTTTTCTAGATACAATGGGACTGATGTACCTATAAATTCAGAGACTGTGACAGCATGCAGAGGTACTTTATATGCTCAAATCAGATGTATTGATCAAGCATCATTAGAGAAACTTCTCTTATATCAGATGGAAACTAACAAAGATAGCCATAACTGGACAATATGCAGCACTGAGAGAAGGAATTAGACATGAGATCCAATCTCCAGCCAAGAAGCTATATCCAATTAACAACCACTGACAAAGAAAATGTTAGTACCTTTCAAATGCATTCTCATTAGGTATATTAACCACACATAAAGATAAGTTCTATGCTCAGCAGTACTTAGCCAACACAAAAGTAACTCAGTGGTATTTTTGTACTTTTTGTCTCATGTTGTTTTGTTTAGATATTTTCTTTTGTCTTACTGGCCTTTTGCTTATATATCATGGTTTCTAATTTTGTGTTTTTATGGATATAGGTTTGTGTGTATGTATGTGTGCATATTTCTACTTTGTTTTTTATGCTTTATTTTTTGTTTGCCTGTTTGGTTTCTAAAGATAGAAAATGAATAGATTTGAGCAAGTAGAGAGGTAGGAAAGATCTGGGAGGAGTTGGGAAAAGGCAAATTATGACCAGAATATATTGTGTGAAAAAGAATTTCAGAAAATATATAAAGAAAAACAAGGGGGCTGGAGAGGTGGCTTAGTGGTTAAAAGTACTGCTTGTTCTTCCAAAGGGCCCAGGTTCAATTCCCAGCACCCACATGGTACCTCCAGTTCTGGGGAGTCCATCAGTGACATTCAAGTGGTTCAGATATACGTGCAAGCAAAACACCCATACATATAAAGAAAAACAAACAAACAAACAAAAACCCAACACATTTATTTATTTACCTTTATGTACATGAGTGTGCCTGAGTGTACGTATGCACCTCATGCCCATGAAGGTCAGATCCTCTGAACAGAGGACATATTGGGATCCGTAAGCAGGCATCTCTATGGCCAGCCCCAAGGTACCTGACAAACCAGGTATCAGGCATCTGTGAAGCCACCTATGAACCACCTGGATCCACCTGTGAATGCTCTGGGTCACCTTCTAAGAGAACTAAAAGCTCCTCCTCTCTCTCTCCTGCCCTGCCCAGAGATGGTCTCCATGACCTCTTCTCCCTCCCCTCACCCTTCCCTTCTCCATTCCCTTAATAAACCTCCCATGTAGAACCAGTAGCGTGACATGATTTCTGAACCCTCCATGTAACTCTGTTGCTCAATCCATTGATGTGTTGGCCAGGAATAGGTGCCTCCAGCAGCCACACATATGGTGGTTGCTTTCTAGCACTGGCACCCCATCGGAACTGCTGGAAACCTATTTCATTCCAAATCCAACTGTGACCCACTTTCAGTCAACTAGGTTGCTACCTGTTGCACTCAACACTGGCTGGATTGGTGAGTTTCCCTTATCGGTTGTCCGAAACATTTCTCTGGGTAAGGGAAAATTGACCCTCAGGCATCCATCAACTTCCCACTACGCTCTGAGGCAGAGGTACCCCCAACCATGGTCTTCACTGCCTATGGCTGACACTTTTTGCTAACCTCCACTTAGGGCTTCCTCTTTCCCTTGGGAGAAATTTTTTTTCCCCTCTACGTGCACAGTTTCGACCCATCACGTGTGCCTACGAAAATCCTGGTGCTAAGTAAACTGTGTCTCCTAACAGGCCACTGTGCCCCTGGTCTCTGGCCAAAGCTGATGAGCTGTTTGATCATATCTACTGGGACAAACCTTGCTTTTTGGATGCATGGACAGGTCACTGACTCCTATCCTCCCAATGGAACTGTCCATTCATCCGTTCCCCCAGTGTGCACACTGGGATTTCTTCTGGAGAATTGAAAAACCCTAAGCATAGACCCTGAGTTAAAGGCCACTTAGCTCATACACCTCTGTAATAAAACTTAGCCTACATATTCCTTAGATAATGGTTCAAACTGGCTGATTAACTGCACATTAAATATCAATATTTTACAGGATCTTTTTAATGTCAGCGATCTGGTAAATAGAAGGAGGTATATTATGTTCAAGCTTTCTCTCTTCTCCACCCTTAACCTTCTCTGTTCTTCCTGTTATCCTACCCAACTTCTAGCTATAAAGTGTCAACCTCAAGAGTTCTCTACATTTGACCTTCTGGATGAACCTCCACCAGGTCGTTCTCAACCCCCAGCTTCTTCCCAACCTCTGGCATCTTCCCCTTCCTCCTCTACTTTCTCTGCTTCTTCTTCTGCTTCTCCAGAACCTCACCCCTTCCCTAGCAACAGGATGTCCTAGTCATCCTAATTTGGCACCCCATTTCACCCCACCAACAGCTATTAGGCCCCGGCTCCCGACCCTCACTCTATAGCAAAGCCCCCTTCTTCTTCTACTCAGCATAAACCAGCCTCAATTCTTCCCTTGCGGGAGGTGGCCAGTGTAGATGGCTTAGTTAGGGTGCATGTTCCCTTCTCATTAACTGAACTTTCTCAAGTAGAAAAGAGACTAGGATCGTATACCTCTAATCCTTCTAGTTTTGTTAAAGAATTTCAGTATCTCACTCAATATTATGGTCTTACCTTCCATGATATATATGATTCTTACCAATAACCGATTACCTGAGGAATGCAGGCGAGTTTGCGAATAGGCTAGAATGCATGCAGATGAGGTTCACCAAACAAACAGAGCACACGTGGTTGGGGCTGAGGTGGTGCCGGACCAGGATCCACAATGGGATTACAATACCCTGGAAGGCATTTTAGCCAGAGATCAGTTCATGACCTGGCTCCTGGCTGTTCTCCTCAAGGCTGCCCTTAAGCCAGTTAGTTTTGAAAAGCTCCAGGAGACCGTTCAGGACAAGAATGAAAACCAGTCTCAATTCCTAGAGTGACTTACAAAGACCCACTTATAACATACTAATCTAGACCTCGAAAATACACCAGGCGGGCAACTTCTGATAACCTATTTTTTCTTCCAGAGTTATCCTGATATCAGGGCTAAGATAAATGTTTGGAGAGAGGACCTCTGACTCCACAGGCAGAAGTCTTAGTGTTGGCCTTTAAGGTGTACCATGGGAGAGATGAGAAAGCCCACAAGCAAAAATACCAAATGCTGGTTAAGGCATGGCACCAGCCTCAGCCACTACCCAGGCTCTCTTGCCTCCTAATGCATGAGGACCATGGGGTCCCTGTTTCTAATGTGGTCAAAAAGGTTATTAGGCTCGGTTTTGTACTAACTCCCCACAAGGCACCAGGGCCATGTCCAAAATGCCACCAAGAGGGACATTGGGGTGTTGACTGCAACTGTTTCTCCCATGATATGGGGCATTACTCCCAGATCACCCTCCAGCCAATATCCTAGGCCTGGCTACAGATGACTGAAGGTGCCCGGGTTCCCTTGACCTGACCACTGTCATCACTAGCAGGGACCCACCGGTAATTATCATGGTATCAGGGTGGCCCATATCTTTCCTTGTGGACACCAGAACAGCTTACTCAGTCCTGAGTGAGTATTGGGACTAACCTCTCCTTCTAGTTCCCCTATTGTCAGGGTAAGGGGACAGCCTTGCTGGACTCCAACACTTAATTGTATTTTCAGGGGGGTTCCCATTACTCATTCCTTTTTAGTGATGCCAACCTGTTCAGTTCCCTTAAAGGGAAGGGAATTTTTTGCCAAAGTGGGAGCCTCTATCTCCTTTACTCTACCTATTCGCCTGATCCCAAGCTCACCAGCATCTTATCTCTCCTCCTAGCTACCCAGTTGTGACACGTCGCATCTTTTACCAGCCTCTCAAGTGAACCCCCAAGTATGGGATGTCCAAAACCCCTCTGTCACTAGACACCATTCCACTGTGGTCATTCAGCTCTAGGATCCTGCCTGTTATATTACCCAATCCCTGGGTATGGGAGAAGTAGAGAAGGTAATTAAACACTCTTCTAAGTGTGGAGAGCTGTTTGTTTGTCAAAATGCTTTGTTATTTGTCGAAAAACATGTTTTCACCCTGGCCTTCTCCTTGGGACAGAAAAGAGGAAGTTTCACCAAGTTCCTTAAAACTTGTTTGTGTCACCTTGGACCATACCTGCTATAGGAAGTAGTTTTATAAAACATGACCTTGGACCATATCTGCTATAGGGAAGTAGTTTTAGAAAACAAGTTTGGCAGTTTCACAAACTTCTTTCTTGTATTGATGTGACTTACTTTAATTATTTCAATCCTCCCTCTCCAATCAGGAACTGTTTCACTCTGCTGGTAGTCTCCAGCATCTAAGATTATTGTCTCTCTGACATCTCCCCTCCTAAATAATAAAAACCTGTCATTTTGTCTCCTACTTCAGACTCTGACTTTGGCCTACAAGCTCATTAATGTGACCCAACTGGGCCATTTTAAAGCTTGCTGGCTATGTTTTCCACATAGGACCAATTCAGAACTACTGCTGACAGCTTCTCCAGTGACTCTGTAAAGTAACCTTACTTCACCATTTACTAACTGCCCTGACTCTGATGTTTCCACAACCCCCTACCTTTTTTATATCACCCCCTTTGGCATGGCAAGCTGTTTCAAGGCACCCGGGACACACTCTGTAGGAATGCTAAGTTCCTTAGAGTGTACTTAAACTATAATCCTTGATACCTCATCTCAATCCCAATGCCCTTCTGCCAAAAATTCTTTGTGACACTCAGGTCAACCATCATTTCCCTGCTGGTTGGTCAGGAGTTTGCACACTTGTGCTCTTCCTCCCCAAGTTGGGGGTGATAAATGAAAAGGAGCCCCTACCAACCCCAGTCTTGGACTCAATAGCTGCCCCGCAGGATAAGAGGGCAATTCAAATCTTGCCCCTCTTAGCTGTTGCAGGAATCACAGGAGCTGGCTGGACGGAGACAGCAGAACTAGCCACTCCAGTAACTTTGTATTATCAGCTTTCTTCCCAGTTCATCCAGGACCTTCAGCAAGTGGCTCAGACAATATTAACCCTCCAAGGACAGATCAACTAGCTGGCAGCAGTAGTACCTCAAAACTGACCTGGATTGAATCTCCCCACAGCTAAAGAAGGTGGCCTTTGTGTCTTCCTCCATGAAGAATGCTGTTTTTATGTCAACCAATCCAGGATAGTAAAAGACAAAATTCAACAACTCCAGACAGAGCTACAAAAGCAAAGGGAACACCGCGAGGCCACTAGCTCTTGGGCCTTTGAGAACCCTATATGTAAATGGATTCTGCCCTTCTTTACAACTCTTCTGCTGTCTTTCTGCTTTTGCTTTTTACATCCTGCTTAATTAACTTCCTCTCTACATTCTTCCAACAACAAATGCAAAAATTCTCTAACCAAACCATTAATCAGTTACTCTTACAGGATTATCAACCTCTGCCCACAGAACCAGATGTCAATGACCTTCCATTGACCCTGATGTTGGGGACCAGCTATACCCTGAGAATGACAATGCCCCTAATCAGCAGGAAGTAGCTTGAAGAGCAAAGGTTGCCCCTATGCCCTCCCCACCATCACCCCTTCCTAGCTCCTCACTTTTTAATGAAACAAAAAGGAAGGAATGCTGGCATCCAAAAGCAGGCATCTCTAGGGCCAGCCCAAAGGGACCTGACAAACCGGATATCAGGCATCTGTGAGGCTACCTATAGAACACCTGGAACCACCTGCGCATGCTCTGTGTCACCTTCTAAGAGAACTTGAAGCTCCTCCTCTCTTTCTTTCTCTCCTGTCCTGCCCAGAGCCCATCTTTGTGACCCCTTCCTCCTTCTCTTCCCTGTTCCCTTCTTCCCTTTCTCTTCCTCTCTTTCCTTCCCCCCTTCCCTTAATAAACTTCCCACATGGAACCGGTCCTGTGGCATGATTTGTGAACCTGCCCTGTAACTCTGTTGCACAAGCCTAACAGGACAGATCCTCTGGAACAGGAGCTATAAATTGTGAACTTCAGTGTGGGTGCTGGGAACCAAGAAGAGTAAGCATTCTTAACAACTGAGTTACTCTCCAGCCCTTTTTCTAAGCAACTTAAAGTGACTTTTCTGTATTTGAAATGAGCTTTGGTATTTGCTTATTTTTTTTTTCCTCCTATCCTAAAGTGTAAGAAGCACAAGCACAGTGACATTGCTTGATGAGTCTACCACTATTTACCCAATATCACAAACAGTGTACTGTACTAAATAATCACTGCTAAATAATGTTAAATAATATGTGTTCTGGTTAACTTTTGTCTATATATATATATATATATTCTTTAATTTATTTCTGGTTTTAAATTTTATTTTATTTTTTTTGAAATAGCATCTCACTATATTGTTCTGGTTAGCCTGGGTTTCACTGTGTACAACAGGCTCAAACTGAACTCAGAATCACCTGCCTCTGCTTCCTAGGAGCTGAGATAAAGGCATGTGCAAACATGCCCAGCCTACTTTTTTTTTAAGGATGTGTCTTTTCCTTTTATTTTTGAGATCACAATAATATCATTACAATATTTTTCCTTCCCTTTCCTCCTTCAAACCCTCCCATATACTTGTCCTTGTTCTTTCAAATTTATGGCCTACTTTTTCATTAGTTGTTTATAGATTCCTAAATATAAGCTTTTCAGTCTGTATAATGTTACTTGAACATAAATTTTCAGGACTGAAGATTTGAAATTAGATATCTGATTGGTCCTCCTCCCTGGCAAACACAATTTGTTCCATTTTCAGCATTTCTTAGTTTACTATAGCTCTTTGTGTAGGGCAGAGCCTCATGGAAAAATAAGTACTTTTAAAAAGTATTTATTTACTTGTTTTTAAATTTTATGAACATAATTATTTTCCTGTACATATATATGTGTACTGTGTGCATGCATTTCCTTGGAGGTGGAGGGTTAATGGCTGTAAGCTGTCATGTACATGCTGGAAATCAAACCCAGGTTCTCTATGAGAAACAAGTGCTCTTAACCACTGAGCCATCTTTACAGCTCCAGGTTAATGTTAAACTAAAGACCTAATAAAAACTACTTAGTAAAAGAATTTGTACCAAGATGGAGAATAAAAGATCACCTTTAAGAATAGTCACTACATTAGGAACTGTTGTAATTGCTATCAATTTTAAGTATTTTAATTCAATTAATTCAAATAACCTAGAACCCTGACAATGCAGCCACTTCTGATGAGAACTGATAGACTAAGATCAGAAAGAAGGAGAGGAGGACCTCCCCTATCAGTGGACTTGGGGAGGGGCATGCATTCAGAAAGGGGGGGGGAGGAGGAGCTGGGAGGGGAGGAGGGAGGGGCGTATGGGAGGATACAAAATGAATAAAGTGTAATTAATAAAAGTTTAAAAAAAAAAGAAACACCACAGCGATTTCACTCATAACTTCCTGACATCTTGACTTCTGAAACAACTAGATTCTTTGACATAGTTCTGAGTCCACCTACAATTTGTATTAACTTTTTTAATTAAATTTTTATTTTTTAATATTAAAAAAAGAATAGTCACTACATTAGGAACTGTTGTAATTGCTATCAATTTTAAGTATTTTAATTCACTTATCCTCCAAATGTTTATTATCTAGAAAATAAAAAACATTTTACAACACAATTTAATGGAAATTTTTCTCATTTTAAGCTAAATAAAAATATACATGAAAACTTCTTGGACCCCAATTTGATTTGTTTTAATTAGTATTTACAAAAATCCTAGTTTTAACACTCTTACACTAACAAAAACTGCTAAGCAGTGATTAGATTTCTATTTTATACAGCTAAACAAGCCAGTTTGAACTTGAAAAGTAGCAAGCTGTGAAGTCACAAGTTAAAAGGGGTAATATGCTATCAGCCAAAAGACCTGCTCTCCAGGGAAGGGAGATAATCAGAATGTTTATTAGTAAATGCATATGTAAGTCAACTGTACTTTTCACTGGGAGAAAATCATAGCAGTTAATTATATAAAACTTAGATTCTTCTGATAACACCTCTATCAGGCTGACAGGATAAAACAAAGAAAATAAAGCATGTGACAAGACAACATCACTAAGTTAACTCTTACTGAAGAGACAGTCTTCAGTATCTTCTGATGGTGTGGGGTGTTCATTACTAAAACATAAGACTCACTAAGCCCTAGCTTTCCCAATATCTTGCCATTTCTCAAACCCCTATCTATCATAGTATCAGAAACATGCTTTTATAAAAGGTACAATTCATGATTCAGTTTTTAGTCATCCATGTAGAAGTTATGTTCCCTTTGCATTAGCTAATAGAGTTGCCTGTACTTTCCACATGGTCCTTAAATATATGACTGAATATTTTACTTTTAATACACAATGCCCTACTTCCCATTCACCCATAAAATCTATTCTATTTCCACTTTCCAGGAAGATCCATGTGTCCCCCACCCAGTCCCTTCCTCTATACCTAACCTCTCTGTGGCTACAGATTGTAGCTTAGTTATGATTTATTTAATGGTTAATATACACATATAAGTGGATACATACCATATTTATCTTTCTGGGTCTGGGTTACCTCACTCAGCATGATTGTGAAGGAACAGGAGGATCAGGTAATGAGGGGGAGGAGAGATGTGGTTGAGGGAGGGAATGCAGGGAGAGACAACTAGAATTAAGGGGCATTCAATATTATGGAAACCTAGTGCAGTGGAAACTTCCTAAAATATATGAAGGCAATCCTAGTGAAGTCTCTAAATAATAAGGGAGACTGAGTCTTAACTAGCTATCTCTTGTCAGCAAACAAAGCTTCTAGTACCAGGACTGGGTTACATCCAATTAAGTTGTTGGCTATAGAAATCCCCAAGCAACCCAGGCTGTTGCCGTGACAAGAGGTTACTCTTCAAAACTGACTGCAAGGCTCCATTGCTGAAGACAACACCCATACAACAAATTGAAAATGGAGAGGTCTAATTGGTGCCTACACAGAACCTTCACCCCTGTGTTCTAGTGTCTTTATACAGGAAGGTATTCTGTAAGCTACCAAAAGAGAAACATAAAAGCCAATCTAGCCACAAAACCTTTTATCTACAATGCTTCCCTGACTGCAAAATACGCTAGAGCAATGGTGGCACAAAGCTTGTGTGAATAACCAACCAATGTCTGATTTGACTTAAGAACCCCTCTTTAAGATGGACCCTATACCTGATACTTCTTGGTTGACCAAGAACCAAAGACCTAGGTTAAAAACAAGTACTACTGGTTAAAAAAATATATATATAGTGATAAAATGACTCCTAATGATATTCTGCTATATTCATAAACCAGTGCCTTATTCAGCTATCATCAGAGACCCTTCCTCTTGCAGCAGAGGGGAACAAATTCAGAGATCCACAGCCATATATTATGTATAGAGCAAAGCCTTAGAACACAGAGATCTAAATGAGATGTCTCCATCAAATTCCTCCACTCAACGCTCAGGGAACCCCATAAAAGAGGAGACAGAAAGAGTGCAAAAGCCAGCAGATGGAGGACACCAGGAGAACAAGGTCCTCTAAATCAACTGAGCAATCTCATATGAATTTACAGAGACTGAAGCAGAAAGCACAGCACCTGCATGGGTCTCCACCAGGTTCTTTGTGAATATTTTATAGCTTTCAGTTTAGTATTTTTATGGAACTCCTGAGTGTGTGAATGAGTGGGTTGCTATTTCTTGTGCCTTCTGTTGGTTTGCTTTTTTGTCAACTTCCATGTGATGATTTTTGTTTTATCTTTTATTTTCTTTTGTTATATTTTGTTGTTATATCATAGAAATCTATCTTTTCTAATGATAGACAGAAAGGAAGTGAATCTGGGTGAGAGGAGGTGGAAAGAACTGGGAGGAATAGATGGAGGAAATTAATTAGGATAAACTGTATAGAAGAAGAATCTATTTTCAATAAAAGAGAAAAAAATAAGAATGTCCAGTAAAAGTTTGTAAAAATGCATATTCACAGTTAATTTTTATAAATCCGATCCATACTCACAGAAATATTTGTTATTATCTTGAAAGAACATTAAACTAGGAACCAGGTGTGATGACTAACACCTGTCATCTCAGCATTTCAGAGACCAAGGCAGAGGGTTTTTTGACAGTACAAAGACAGCCGTGGCTACATAGTAAGTTCCTAGATGGATAAAGAACATGGAGCTACAAATAGTAAATACTTAAAAAGAAATTCAGAAAAGGGGAGGTAAAGTTGAAGGTGAGAAGGAAAGAGTATATGGGAGGATTTGGAGGAAAAAAAGAGAGAAATATAGCAATTAAAGTCTCAAAAATGTTAAAAACAAATTCTGTTGGCTCCCAGTTTTTATAAGAGAAGAGGGAGATATTTAATAGAGATTAAAGTGACCAAAATTTTCAAAATGTGACTTTCATTTCCTTATGCTGAGATAATAAAAAAGCAACAATTCTTAATGGCTATCATATCAACCCATCCATTCATTTCAATGTTATTTTCATTGTCTCTTTATCAGCGCAAATAATCTCAAATTCAAGGCGACCTTGGACTATTCAGTGAGACCTTGTAACAAACAAACAAACCCACATAACCACAAAACCAAACAAACAAAAATACTGACCAGAATAAGTAGAAGACATACAAAGTGAGTCATATGTCCTGCTCTATCACAACACTTTGTAGTGGAAGTTTTGGTGTCTTTTGACATGGACTATGCTACCCACTTTTGATCACTTCCTCCTGATGGGACTTTCCTACCAGGCCACAGAGGAGAAAGATGAACTCAATCCTCATGTGAATAGATGAGCTAGGGAGTCTGGATAAAACAACCTATTTCTGAGAAAATAGGGGAAGGGAAGATGCAGGAGAGTGAGTGGGACTGAGCAGAGATGGACCTATGACCGAGATGTAAATTGAATTAATTAATAAAAAAAGATCCATTCCAAAAAGTAATTGAATAAAAACCAGTAAACTGTAAAATAATAATAAACAGAGCTTTCTGCCACTAAAAGAAAAAATAGGCAACAAAATCAAGCTATGTTATGTAAGAAAGGCCTTGGGACAGTCCTAGGAAGAAGAACGGGGCTGCTGCTCCCTTCTGCTGCTCCTTGTTGCTGTTGTTGCAGTTTGATGAGAAGTTAGAGATATCCTGACTATGCAGATTGGACTTCTTAAAAAAAAAAAAAAAAAAAAAAAAAAAAAGACCCTAACCAGCAGGAAGTAGCCAAAGAGAACTATGGCTGCTCTCTCTAACCTTCTTTTTCTCCTACTTGGTGTTGGGGTGTTGGAAGGGATTGCTGTGGAGAAGGGAAGTAGAGATATAATAAACCCAACTAAAATAGATTTTAAAAAAACAGACTCCAACACAACTTGCTCTATTTTTTGACCATTCTATCACTAAAGCTTCTACAGATGCCATAATAGTTAAGTGTTTTCAATGTTGCCACAAATTTTCATACATTAAATATTAGTTTATACTGTTCTTACCTAACACAATATTTTGCCAATGGTTCTCTATTTACCCATGCAATCTACCAATTTTTTAAACCTAGCACAAATTCTATCTTCTTTTTGGAATGTTTTCTATTGCTGAAGGTAACAGTGCTCTCATGTCTGCTACATTTTGAACTCCTTCCTGCAATCTTCTTGTAATATTTTAGTCTGTTCTACAAAAACTAAGAATTTTTGTCCCTTTGAATACATATCCATAATGTGAGACTGTAAAACTACCACAAGCCAGGACCTTTATTTGTACCAATTAAGATATTCGTGGATAAGCAGCTGGAGAGAACTCACTAATGAAAAGCACTTCCTACTCCTCCATAGGACTTGCATTCAGTTATCTGCACCCAGACTTGGGTGGCTCAAAACTGTCTGTAATGCTAACTCTATAGGATAGGATCCAATGCCCTCTTCTACCATCTGTGTGGTATAGACAGAGAGAGAGAGAGAGAGAGAGAGAGAGAGAGAGAGAGACATATGAAAAAAAGAAATCTTTTAAAAGGATACCTGTAGATATATCACATATATATAACATTCTTAAGGCCTCAGCACATGCACATCATACAATATTAAGCAATGAAAAGGAAAACAACATTGACGAATGCAACAACTTTGATGCATCTCAATACTTTCAGCTAATTTTACAGGGCAAATACTATGAGTTTATTTATAGACTCTTCAAAATGACAAAATTACAGAGATGGAAAACAAGCTTGGAAATGATATGGACTGTTGGTAGCATGTTAAATATAAAGTGTTACCATAAGGCAGATGTTAACAATACAGTTCTGCATCTTGGTTGTGGTGGTTACACAGGCATACACAAAAAATATTGACACAAGATTATACATTCACACTGTTAAATTCCTGGTTTTGATATTGTTCTATAATTAAGTTATAACCATTGAGGAAACTATGTAAAGGATACACAGGACCCCTTCATACTATATTTGTAGTTTCCTGTGACTCCATTCTTATTTTGAAATTAAAAATAGTAAAAAGGGGAATAATATCCAATCTTATATTTATTTTCTAAGTATGTTCATTTGATCTAATTTTTGTCAAGTAAGGACAATCTTTGATTACTGAAATAAAGTAGATTCTCCAAACCTATGTGCCAAGTGGCTTTGAAAACCTGAAAACATAAAGTAAAGAACAATCACTTCTAGATATGGAGACTGAGGTAGGGGATGTAGAATAGGAGGAAAGGCTATTTCTACCATGTAGCTTTTGCTCTGAGAACATTTAAACAATTTGTATTACTTTTAAAACATGTTTAATCAAGAAGCACAGGGATAAAGATGGAACAGAGATTGAGGAAATGGCAAACCAATGACTGGCCCAACTTGAGACCCACCCCATGGCAGAGAGTGAACCCTGATACTATAATGATACTCTGCTATACTTGCAGACAGAAGCCCAGCATAACTGTCTTCTGAGAGGTTTCATCTAGCAGTTGATGGAAACAGATACAGACCCACAGCCAAACAATAGGCTGAGCTCAGGGAGTTCTGTGGAAGAGTGAGAGGAAGGACAGAGGGAGCCAGAGGGGTCAAGGACACCACAAGACCTACAGAGTAAACCAACCTGGGCCCATGGGGGCCCAACCAATAATCATACATAGGCTAAACTTAGACCCCCTACACATATGTAGCAGATGTGCAACCTGTTCAACATATAGGCCCTCTAATAATGGGAGTGTGGGCTGTCTCTGACCCTGATGCCTGTCTTTGGATCCCTTTCCCCTAGATGGCCTTCCCTGTCTGGGTTCAGTGGGAGAGGATGTACTTAGTTCAGAGACTTGTGGTGCTAAGGTGGGTTGGTGTCCTTTGGGGGCCTCACCTTCTCTGAAAAGGAGAAGGGGGAATATGAGGAGGGGGGTGTGAGGGTAGGACTGGGAGGAGAGGAGGCAGGGTGATGGGATCAGGCTGTAAAGAGATTAAATAAGTAAATAAATTAAAGAAAAAACATGTTTTATGAAAATATTAAGTATAAAATACAAGGAAGAATTATGATAGATCCTTTAAGCATCCAGTTTAAGAAAAAGAGCTTTCAAGTCTCTCATACATTATTCTCATTTTCCTTTATAATATCTCTGAGAAATGACAGCCTAAATTTGTTTTCTTTCCAGTTTGACCATGTTTATGTTTCTTTTTCATTCTTTTTTGTTTGATAGAGACAATGTCTCATATAGACCAAGATGGCCTCAAACCCACAATGTAAACAAAAATGAGTTTGAATTTTTGATTCTCCTGCCTCCATATTTCTAGGCATGAGCTATTATGATCAATTTTATGTGGTACTAAGGAAATTGAACCAAGAGACTCAGGTAAATCCCATGATTATATTTCTAAACAATACATTATTTTTTTGTATGCTTTTGAACGTAACATAATGGAATCATAGTGTATGTATTCTTCTGTGCCTTGTACCTCCAATCAAACACTCTGATGTTTGAAACTCGTTTCAGTTTTGTGTATAATTAATTCATTCATTAATTTCTACTTCTGTAGAATATTCTATATAAATATATGATAAAGTGTGCAAAGTATATGAAATATAGAGCATGTTCAAGATTATACACACAAAAAGCATACAATGCACATATATACTTATATATAATTTATTTAATGGAAGTAAATTTTCTTAATTATATTCTTGTACTTAAAATGGCTCTTAGGGAACTGAATGCAGCTCAGTGATGGAGCACTTACCTAGCATGTACTAAGCTCCAGGTTTGTTCCCCAGCATCACAAAACAAGCAAAAACATCTCTCAATACATATAAAGCTAGGATTAATTTTGATTTGTACTAAGAGTGTCAAAATATATACCCATAAGAAGTATACAAGTGTTTTGATAATTTTATATATATATATATATATATATTTTCTTTTTTAAAACACTAGGGTCTGAACCTAAGGCTTTGTATATAGTAAACAAGAACTCTATCATTAAGTTATATGCTTGGTCTTTTACAGTGTTCTTTTATTGTAAAAATTATAAATCAAATAAAAAATAATGAAAATATAAAAATTATATATATATATATATATTATAGCTCAATAATCACCTAGGTATTTATGGGATGTCTAGTTCCTTGGTAAATCAGAATATCATGACACTATTGTTGAAGAAAAAAAATATGTTTACAAAAAAAGTAGCAAGAAGGTGACAAATACCTAAATCTTCAAGAAAACACAACTCACCTTGAATGATGAAAATCCAACTTTTCCTGGAGACCTGTTCAGAAACAAAAGAAGGTATTGAAAAGAAGAAATATTAAAGACTTCTACATACTAATAAAGACACAAGCTTGCATGTTTAAGACAGGGATATATTTTGTGTGGTGGTTTGAATAGGTTTGGCCCCCATAGACTCATGTGTTTGAATGCCTGGCTCATGGAGAGTGGCACTATTAGGAAATGTGACCTTGTTGGAGTAGGTGTGGCCTTACTGGAGGAAGTGTGTCGCTTTGGGGTTGGGTTTTGAGGTCTTCTATGTTCAAGCTATGCCCAGTGACACACAATCTCTTTCTGCTACCTTTGGATCAAGATGTGGAACTCTTAGCTCCTTTTCTAGCACCATGTCTGACTGGACTTGCCATGTTTCCCCCCATGATGATAATGGGTGAACCTCTGAAACTATAAGCCAGCCCCAATGAAAAGTTTTCCTTTATAAGAACTGCCTTGGGCTAGAGTCAAGGGAGGACCTCCCCTATGGATGGACTAGGGAAAGGGCCTAGGAAAGGAGATGAGGAAGGGGGCTGTAGCCAGAATACAAAGTGACTAAAGTATAACAAATAATAATTTAAAAAAAAAAGTGTTGCCTTGGTGATGGTGTCTCTTCACAGCAATAAAACCCAAAGTAAGGTATTTTGTTACTGGAAAGTCTTGTTTTTATATAACAAAATGTGGAAAACAGAAAACAATAAGCAGGAAAGAAAGCTAAAGCAATTATTTATAAGCCTACCATTTATCTTCATATATATATAGCATATAGTATATGGAGCTGTGCACCTAAGAAACTCTGGAATTCCACAATAAACTTACACAAAACGATTTTTCTAAATATGAAATGGTGGGTCAAAAGTATAAAAACTTCAAATTTGGGGGAAGCTTTCAGGTTGCTATCCAGAACAACCACATTCATTTATGCTCTCATTGCTTTAAGAATGTCTGTTTTATACCTTTGCCAAAAACGAGAGCCTTTTACACTCTTTGCCAACTTGATAATCAAATGTACATATTATTTTTGTCTTATGTTGCACTTCTTTGATTTCGATGATGGCTGAAATTTTTCATATGCATTATATGTATTGATTTTGGAGAGAGAATTATTTTTGTTTTGACCTCAGCTTTTCTACTAGAGTAAAACTCTACCATTACTTAAGGTAAAACCAAATACTACTGGTGTAATAGTGGAAAACAAGTAGTGAAAAAATGGCTCTTAATGATATTCTGCTATACTTATATAGATCAGTGCCTTGTTCAGCCATCATCAGAGAAGCTTTCTCCTGAAGCAGATAGAAACATATATAGGAGATACTGTAGACATTACACAGAGAGTGAGAGACCTTGGAACACTCAGCCCTAAATAGGATATGTCCATCAAATTCTTCCTCTCAGGGCTCAGAGAACCCCATAAAATATACACCAAAAAAGTTGTAAGAGCAAGAGGGAATGGAAGACACCAGGAGAAGAAGGCCTTATAAATCAACATGAGCAAAGCTCGTATGAACTCACAAGGACTAAAGCAGCACACATAGGGTCTGCACTGGTCTGCTCTAGGTCCTTGGCACTTATATTAAGGCTTCCAGTTTAGTGTTTATAATATTCCTGAGTTTGCAAATCAGTGGGTCTCTGATTCTTGCACTTTCTCTTGGGCTCCTTTCCTTCTGCTGGCTTCTCATGACCAACTTTGATGTGATTGTTTTGTTTTATCTTATATTTTATTCTGTTATATTTTAATTTTATCCCTTAGAAGCTTGTTGTTTTCTAATGAGAAATGGAGTAGATGGGAGGGTAAGTGTGGAAGAACTGGGAGGAGTAGACAGAGGGGAAACTGTAATCAGAATGTATTAGTTAAGAAAATAATCTATTTTAATAAAAGAAAAACTAATACATTAATAAAAATATTCTACCCTTAAACATAGACTACTCTAGATAAAGTAATTTTGTAAGTAATTTCTCACCAATTGTTTTCACTGATTTGTTCCTAACTTTTTTGTTTTTTCCAAGTAAATACAGTTTAATATTTGCTTCAAAGCAGAATCAAAAGAACAGATTTATGGCTGCTGATTATACCTCAGTGCTACACAGCAACAGTAAATAATTACTATGCCATTCCTGGATTTTGAAAAATAAAAAAAGCGATGATCATAGATGATACTCCTTTGGGTTGAAAGGAAGCTTTAACCAAAACCGTTTAATCACACAGTGTTTCTGTGCAGACAGGAAAAACTAAGTGATTACAGTTATACCCACAGATTCGTATGTCTCTCAACCTCTCAATGGAGTTTTCTGTGTACAGTAGACAGTGATCAACACAGAAGCCCCTAGTGGCTAATGTGTGGAGGATAGCAACTGATGAATTATCAGCCCTGAATGGCATATCTATATCACAGCTTTTCCTCCCAAGGCTCAGGATCATTGTAAAAGCAGAGACAGAAAGACTGTAAGAGGCAGAGGTTGTAGAAACAGTGTTTTGTTTTGTTTTGTTTTGTTTTCACAGCAAAGAAGCTGTCCATGTGAACAGTGGTTATGACCACCTCAGACATCTGTGGACCTATTGACAATTTTTACATGCAGGAAGGAAAGTCAATTTTAAGGATGTAGCCTGAAATTCAACAATTGTTGGAAGGCCATACATCTAAGAATACATAAGCAGCAAACTGGACTTAATGGGATTTTTTAAATGAGCATACAAAATTAAGTATGTAGGAATGTGGTAGATCTGAGAGGAGTTGGGGGACCAGACTAAGTATCATAAAAAAATATTATATGAAATTCTCAAAGAGCTAATAAAGAAAAAAGTAAATTAAAAAAAGGCTGATTTTTTTTTCTCAAAGTCATATATAAGGCAGAAACAAAACTAACCTTTTTCTTTATATGCCAAATTTGTATGATGTTGTTATAGTAATCTTCAACGTCTAATTAAAATTTAATGAGAAACAAAATTACTTTCAAAGAACATCCAATCCCTTCACTGGACGAACAGTTATAGAACACCACTATGTGCCAAGACTAAAGATAAGGAGAATAATTAGACAATTGTTTGTTTTCCTAGGGTTGATTTAAAAAACACAAAATTAACTGTGATAAGCAGTGCTTGTTTAACTAACAGTGTATGTTCCACATAAATTTGTCTTAACAGAGGACAATTTCCAGAAATGAAAACAGGTTTTGTTTTGTTAAGGAGGGACTCAAGATTTTCCTGCCTCGGTCTCCTGAATTCCAGAATTATATTCCTGGCAAATTGACAGTCATTTGGTTCTCTATCAAATCTATATTTCTGTATAATAAAATCCTATATGTAGAAAGCTGGTTAGGACTGGGGCTAGTCTAACTCCAAAGGGGGGGAAAAGACTATATATAAATGGTGTTTCTAACAAATAAGTACAATCAAAATAAAAAAGACCTTCAAAAGCTCAAATTTCCATGTGCCACAGATTCTGAATGAAAATGTAGAGGTACAGACCTTCAAATACAGTTCCAAAAGCAAGAAGATTTAAGTGGTTTGAAAACAAAAACAAAATAAATGAACCCCATATGAAGTAGAGAAGGGAGGAAATTATGTTTACCCCAGAATCCTTATGCCTATAGGAATTTAGCCAGGTTCCTTAACTGCCTGCATCCACTAGAAAGGAAGCTATACTTATCTCTTGCATACAATGGGTTTCTGGCTGTTGACTCACAGGATCTAAGTTATTGACCAGTTGTTGACATTCATGAAGATACTCCAGATCATACACAGCAAATACTTCCTCTTAAGACGCAAGGGATGTAGTAAAGTAGTCTTTTGTGTGTATGTGTGTGTTTCATATTTATTCATGCTAATCACCAAATTTTTTTGAATGTCACCCATTATATTTCGCCAATTTCACAAAACTTGAATTATTGCCAATGTAAAAATAACCTGTGTAGATATATTTGTATGTATTCATGGTATATTGATGTACATGTGTATATGTACATGTGAAGGACAGAGATCAGTGCTAGTGGTCTTCCTGAATCACCCTCCACCTCATTTTTGAAACAAGGTGTTTCACTGAAACAGAGGCTTACTTCTGAAGCGAGACTATTTAGCCAGTTAAGCTCAACGACACTTTCCCACCCAGTTTCCTCTCAGCGTCAGGATTAAAGATTATGATAATTGTACCCGTTGTGTTATTTGGGTGCTGTAGATCTAAACTTAGTTCCTCAAAGTTACACACACACACACACACACACACACACACACACACTACCAACTAAGTCACAATCTCAACCCCTAGTACAAAATATGTTAGCACTTTTCTTATATCTTTATATTTGATAATCATATATCTTTAGATTTTAAAGTTTCGTATTTACAGACTTAAGAATGAGCCAGTCACACAAAGCTAAATATGAAATGTCCTCATGCTATGGAGAAGGTGCAGATGGCTTGATTATCTTTGGTGATTAATAAAGTTCTGAATTAAGAAATTCAAGTACAAGCTACCTGAGAAAAGGACTTAAAACAAACTCCGGTGGCTTAATAAATAATTCAAGTAAAATAGTCTTTTAAGCAGGCTAAATTTGCTTGAACACTGTGCTATATGATAATTTCATTTAATGATTCAGTTTCTTCAAGGTACGCTGTTCTGTTCTCTTCAAAAGGTGGTTAAAAATTACTACTTTGGACTGATATGAGGATTTAGTCAGAATGTATGAAGACATACATTGTACATGGTACTTTCTTTAGCAAACTGCACTGTTCCAGGTTTTTCCATGGTACTCTGGCAGCTATAAGTAGTGAGGAGTCAAAAACTAATTTCTGAACCCAAAAGGGTACTCTACAGTCTATAAAGCTACAACTCATTTCAAAACAGTAAAGAAAGTCATATTACACTGAGTTGGTGATTAAAATGAAATGTTAACTAATAGGTGATATTATTAAACAAAAACATGGTAACCCAAAACCACTCATATTCGTAGCATATTTTATTTTTTTAATTAAATTAATTTATTTATTCATTATAATTTATTTACTTTGTATCATTGCTGCAGCCCCCTTCCTCGTCTCCTCCAAGGCCCATCCACCCTATACCCTTTCCCTGGTCCCCTGATAGGGAAGGACATCCTCCCCTTCTATCTGACCCTAGCCTATCAGGTCTCATCAAGGCTGGCTGCATCATCTTCCTCTATGGCCTGGCAAGGCTGCACACCCAGGGTAAGGTAATCAAAGAGCTAGCCACTGAGTTCATGTCAGACACAGTCCCTGATCCCCTTACTAGGGTATACACTTGGAAACTGAGCAGCCTATGGGCTTCCTCTGAACAGGGGTTTTAGGTCCTCTCCATGCAAGGTCCTTGGTTGGAGTATCAGATTCTGCAGGACCCCTGGGGCCCAGCTTTTTTAGTTCTGTTGTTCTACTTGTAGAGTTCCTGTCCCCTCCAGGTCATTCTATCTCCCTCTTCTCAAAGCATATTTTAAGTATAAAGTTGTTAAAACTTTGGTGGGGGAAATCCAAGATGGTGGTACCAAGAGGACACTGTGTTTTATGTACAGGTCAGCAGTGACTGCACAGCAACCAACAGACCGAACTCTGGGCCCCCAAAACAACAGTGATTATGTTCCCCAGCTGAGATGAAACCACAGTGTGGGAAACAATCAGGTCCAATTTTAGGTCACCCAGCTAAATCCTGGAGGCGTTCCCTAGTTCCCTACAGGCGCTCTATATCCAGCCCAGGGCCAAACAACTGTGTGCTCTAATCACAATCCCAGACTGAACTGTGAGCTGTACAACACCAGAGACTGGATTTACAATTTAGAGGGAACCCCACAGTGAAGGAAACACTACAGTAAAGGATGCAATTGGGTCTGACTGAGCTCTGGTCTGCCAGCCAACATTCCCAAAAAGTTCCCGGGATCCAGGAGACTCTCAGTCACCAGCCCAGAACCATACATCTGTGAATGCAACTCACCTTCCCAGACAGATGTATAGGCCCCCAAACACCAGAGATTAGGCTTCCCAGTCAAGAGGAAATCCCACAGTGAAGGAAGCATTCAGGACTGACTTCAGGTCATCCAGCCAACCCCCTGGAAAAGTTCCTGTGTTCCTGCAGGTACACAGTCTTCTGCTAGAAGCAACACGCCTGTGCCTGCATGCTCTGATCACCACCCCAGACTTAACTGTAGAGCCCCAAAACACCATAGACTTGGTCTTCCTGTCAAGGGTTTAAATATCAGGTCTGACCTCAGGGCACCCTGCTAATCCCAGGAAAAGTTACTGGGTTCACCTAGGCTTGGGGGTTCAAAAACCAAGCCACACTCCTGTGTGCTAGGATCACCAGTCATTGGTTACCTCTTGGGTACTGTGGCACAGAGCTCCAACCTCAGACCTACAGAAGCCTGGAACCCAAGGGATCAGCCATAGATGCTGCTCCAAAGCTCAATCTGTCTCCGTAGCTAAACCATCCAAACTGCGGGGCTCTCTGGTTCTTCAAAGGGGCTACACCAAGCAAACACAGTGTCTGAGCAGCAGCAGCTCACTAAATTCAAAGTAAGAAACCCTGGCAGCTGTCTCCAGGACTTCTGGAGCAACTGGACTCCCAAACAAGCCCAGTTACCACATAGGAGCATACACCTGAGGAGAGAACCAGCCATTTGGTGATCATACTCAAAAAGTTGAAGAGAGCTCCTTCAGGAACAACTATCTTCCTGCCAGGGGGATTCTCCCCACACCAGAACTCCAGCAGGCACCAGAAACTAACAGGTATCACCTGAGACAGCCAGATGGTAGATGCCAGCGTAAAAGCACAATCAACAAAAGCCAAAGCAATACAGCATCTATGGAACTCAGTTATCCAGGGGCAAGTAGCCCTGGACACCCTAACATAAGTGAAATTCAAGAAGGTGACCTTACATCTATGCTTACAAAGAGGATAATGGAGGAAATTAATAAAATCTGTGAATACATACAGGAAGATTCTTTACAGAGAAATAATTGAATCATGGAAAGAAATAAAATGAATAAAGGAAAGTTCAAACAAACAGGTGAAGGAATGGAAGGAAAAACAGGAAAATAAAAACAAACAGGTGAAGGAAATCAAAAAAAGGGTACAAGATCTAAAAATAGAAATGGAAACATTACAGAAAACAGAAACTGAGGAAATCAGGGAGACGAAGAACTAAGGGGGAAAAAACAGGTACTAAACAGACAAGCATAATCAAAGGACTACAAGAAAGAATGAATCTCAGATATTGAAAATATAATGGAAGAAATCAATGTATCTGTCAAAGAAAATGTTAAATTCCTGACACAAACCATCCAAGAAATCCAAGACAACATAAAAAGACAAAACCTAAGAATAACAGGAATAGAGGAAAAAGAAGATTCCTGTCTCCAAGGCCCAGAAAATGTTTTTAACAAAATCATAGAAGAAAATTTCCTGAACTTAAAGGAGAGGCCTATCAGCATACAAGAGGCCTACAGAACACTTAATAGAGTAGACCAAAAAAGAAAAATCCTCCTGCAACATAATAATCAAAACAGTAAATATACAGACCATCTAAAAAATATTAAAAGCTGCAAGGGAAAAAGGCCAAGTAACCTATAATGGCAAACCCATCAGAATCACATCTGAATTCTCAACAGGGACTATGAAAGCCAGAAGGGCCTGGACAGATATCATACAGATCCTAAGAAAACACAGATGTCTG
Organism: Meriones unguiculatus; assembly: GCF_030254825.1. Lineage (NCBI taxonomy): Eukaryota > Metazoa > Chordata > Mammalia > Rodentia > Muridae > Meriones > Meriones unguiculatus. The sequence continues at coordinate 75,200,088 of NC_083369.1, read as the reverse complement.
CCCAGGCTATTATACCCAGCAAAACTCTCAATTGTCACACAAAGAGAAAACAATATGTTCAATGACAAAAGCAAATTTAAACATTACTTAGACATAAATCCAAGCTTACACAATGAAAAATAAAACCCAAGAAAGCTAACTACAACCAGAAAAACACGAGAAATGAATGAACTCACTACAGCAAAACTGAAAGTTGTTGGGATCTGTAAACAGGAATCTCTACGGCCAGCCTCAAGGGACCTGACGAACTGGAGATCAGGTATCTGTGAAGGCATCTGTGAGGCCACCTATGGACCACCTACAAACCAACTGAAACCATCTGCACATGCTCTGGGTCACCTTATGAGAGAACTTGAAGCCCTTCCTCTCTCTCTCTCCTGTCCTGCACAGAGATAGACTCTGTGTTCCCTTCTTCCCTTAATAAAACTCCCACATGGAACCAGTCATGTGGTATGCTTTGTGAGCCCAATGTGTAACTTTGTTACACAATCCTAACATTGGTGCACTTGGCCTGGAATAGGTGCCTCCAGCAGGCAGGCCACATGTTAGCACCCCACCGGAGCTGCTAGAAATCTATTTCATTCGAAATCTGCCTGTGACCCACATTCTGGCAACCAGAATGTGCTGCATGCAACACTGGCTGGATTGGTGAGTTCCCCTCATTGGTTGACATAAACGTCTCTCTTGGTAGGAGAAAATTGACCATTGAACATTTAACATCCTGAAACTCCCCACTACGCTCTGAGGCAGAGGTACCCCCAACCACAGTCTTCACTGCCTATGGTTGACACTTTTTGCTAACCTCCATTTAGGGCTTCCTCTTTCCTTTGGGAGAGAATTTTTTTCCCTCTACGTACACAGTTTCTCCCCACACATGTGCCTACAAAAATCCTAGCGCTAGGTAAACTGTGTCTCCTAACAGGCAGCTGTGCCCCTGGTCTCTGGCCAAAGCTGATGAGCTGTTTGATCAGGTAGGAACATATCTACTGGGACAAACCTTGCTTTTGGGATGCATGGACAAGTCACTGACTCCTATCCTCCCAATGGAACTGTGCATTCATCCATTCCTACAGTGTGCACACTGGGATGTCTTCTGGAGAATTTAAAAGCCCTAAGCATAGACCCTGAGTTATAGGCCTCTAAACTCATATACCTCTGTAATAAAACTTGGCCTATATATTCCTTACATAATGGTTTGAATTGGCTGATTAACTGCACATTAAATATCAATATTTTACAGGATCTTTTTAATTACTGTCAGCGATCTGATAAATAGAAGGAGGTATATTATGTTCAAGCTTTCTCTCTTTTCCACCCTAAACCTTCTCTGTTCTTCCTGTTATCCTACCCAACTTCTAGCTATAAAGTGTCAACCTCAAGAGTTCTCTACATTTGACCCTGTGGATGAACCTCCACCAGGTCGTTCTCAACCCCCAGCTTCTTCCCAACCTCTGGCATCTTCCCCTTCCTCCTCTACTTTCTCCTCTGCTTCTTCTACTTCTCCAGAACCCTCACCCGTTCCCTAGCAACAGGATGTCCTAGTCATCCTACTTTGGCACCCCATTTCACCCCACCAACAGCTATTAGGCCCCAGCTACCGACCCTCACTCTATAGCAAAGCCCCCTTCTTCTTCTACTCAGCATAAACCAGCCTCAATTCTTCCCTTGCGGGAGGTGGCCAGTGTAGATGGCTTAGTTAGGGTGCATGTTCCCTTCTCATTAACTGAACTTTCTCAAGTAGAAAAGAGACTAGGATCGTATACCTCTAATCCTTCTAGTTTCGTTAAAGAATTTCAGTATCTCACTCAATATTATGGTCTTACCTTCCATGATATATATGATTCTTACCAATAACCGATTACCTGAGGAATGCAGGCGAGTTTGTGAATAGGCTAGAATGCATGCAGATGAGGTTCACCAAACAAACAGAGCACACATGGTTGGGGCTGAGGTGGTGCCGGACCAGGATCCACAATGGGATTACAATACCCTGGAAGGCATTTTAGCCAGGGATCAGTTCATGACCTGGCTCCTGGCTGTTCTCCTCAAGGCTGCCCTTAAGGAGTTAGTTTTGAAAAGCTCCAGGAGATCGTTCAGGACAAGAATGAAAACCAGTCTCAATTCCTAGAGTGACTTACAAAGGCCCACTTATAACATACTAATCTAGACCCCGAAAATACACCGGGCAGGCAACTTCTGATAACCTATTTTTTCTTCCAGAGTTACCCTGATACCAAGGCTAAGTTAAATGCTTGGAGAGAGAACCTCTGACTCCACAGGCAGAAGTCTTAGTATTGGCCTTTAAGGTGTACCATGGGAGAGATGAGAAAGCCCACTGACTTTGTATTATCAACTTTCTTCCCAGTACATCTAGGCCCTCCAGCAAGTGGCTCAGACAATACTAACTCTCCAAGGACAGATCAACTGGCTGGCAGCAAAGTACTTCAAAACTGACGTGGATTGGATCTCCTCCAGGTAAAGAAGGTGTCCTTTGCATCTACCTCCAGGAGGAATGCTGTTTTTATGTCAACCAATCCAGGATAGTAAAAGACAAAATCCAACAACTCCAGACAGAGCTACAAAAGCAAAGGGAACACCACGAGGCCACTAGATCTTGGGCCTTTGAGAACCCCATATGGAAATGGATTCTGCCCTTCCTTACAACTCTTCTGCTTTCTTTCTGCTTTTGCTCTTTGCATCTTGCTTAATTAACTTCCTCTCTACATTCTTCCAACAACAAATGCAAAAATTCTCTAACCAAACCATTAATCAGTTACTCTTACAGGATTATCAACCTTTGCCCACAGAACCAGATGTCAATGACCTTCCATTGACCCTGATGCTGGGGACCAGCTATACCCTGAGAATGACAATGCCCCTAATCAACAGGAAGTAGCTTGAAGAGCAAAGGTTGCCCCTATGCCCTCCCCACCATCACCCCTTCCTAGCTCCTTACTTTATAATAAAACAAAAAGGGAGGAATAGTGGAATCCATAAGCAGGCATCTCTAGGGCCAGCCCAAAGGGACCTGACAAACTGGTATCACGCATCTGTGAGGACACCTATGGACCACCTACGGACCACCTGAAACTACCTGTGCATGTTCAGGGTCACCTTATAAGAGCACTTGAAGCCCCTCCTCTCTCTCTCTCTCTCTCTCTCCTACCCTGCCCAGAGAATGGTCTCTGTGACTCCTTCTTCTTCCCTTAATAAAACTCCCACTTGGGATGAGTCACATGGCTTGATTTGTGAACCCGCTGTTGCACAATCCTAACAAAAGTGTCCAAGCACACAAACACTACCACAATCAACATCAAAATAAAAGGATCTAACAGTTACTGGTCATTTATCTCTTTCAACATGAATGAACTCAACTCTCCAATAGAAAAAAAAAAAAAGCAGATACAGGTAGACAGCTGGAAATAATCAAACTCAGGGCTGAAATCAATAAAATAGAAACAAATAAAACAATTCCAAGAATCAATGAAGAGCTGGTCCTTTCAGAAAATCAACAAGATGTATAAACCCTTAGCCAAAGTAACTAAAAGGCAGAGAAACACTATCCAAATCAACAAAATCAGAAAAGAAAAGGGGGATATAACAACAGACACTGAGGAAATCCAAAGAATGATTAAGTCCTACTTCAAAAGCATATACGCCCCAAAATTTGAAAATCTTAATAAAAGGTAAATTTTCTTGATCTATTCCACTTACCAAAGCTGAATCAAGACCAGGTAAACAAATTAAAAAATCCTATATCACAAAGGAAATAGAATAGGTCATCAAAAGTCTCATATCCAAAAACAGTCCAGGGCCAGATGGTGTCAGTGCAGAATTCTATCAGACATTCAAAGAAAAGCTAATACCAATACTCTTCAAACTATTCCACAAAATAGAAACAGAATGAACATTACCGAACTCATTCTATGAAGCTACAGTAACCTTGATACCTAACCTTCACAAAGACCCAAGAGAATTGTACATCAATCTTCGTTATGAACATTGACAGAAAAATAGTCAACAAAATACTTGCAAACTGAATCCAAGAACACATCAAAGATATCATCCACCATGACCAAGTAAGCTTAATCACATGTATACAGGGTGGTTCAATATATGGAAATCGATCAAGGTAATACACCATATAAACAAAATGAAAGAAAAAAAACCCACGATCATCTCTTTAAATGCTGAAAAAGTATTTGATAAAATCTAACACCTATTCATGTTTAAAGTTTTGGAGAGATCAGAGATACAAGGCACATACCTAAACATAGTAAAGGTAATATACAGCAAGCCTACAGCCAACATCAAACTGGACAGAGGGAAACTGAAATCACATCCACCCAAATCAGGGACAAAGCAAGGCTGCCCACTTTCTCCTTATCTCTTCAACATAGTACTTGAAGTTCTTGCTGGGGCAATAAGAAAATTAAAGGAGATCAACGGGATTCAAATCGGAAAGAAAAAAGTCAAAGTATCACTATTTGCATATGAGATGACAGTATACATGAGTGTCCCCAAAAATTCTACCAAGGAACTCCTACAGTTGATAAAAACCTTCAGTAAAGTGGCTGGATGCAAAATTAAAAAAAAAAAAAAAATCAGTAGCCCTCCAGCAAAAAAAGAAAAATGGGCTTAGAAAGAAATAAGGGAAACAACACCTTTTACAAAAGCCACAAAAAGCATAAAGTACCTAGGTGTGACTCTAACAAACCAAGTGAAAGACCTGTATGAAAAAAAAAAAATTCAAGTCTCCGAAAAAATAAACTGAAGAAGATATCAGAAGATGGAAAGATCTCCCATACTCATGGCTTGGTAGGATTAACACAGTGAAGATGGCCATCTAACCAAAAGCAATCTGCAGATTCAATGCAATTCCCATCAAATTACCAACACAATTCTTTACATACTTTGAAAGAAAAATTCTCAACTTCATACGGAATAAGAACCCCAGAATCGCTAAAACAATCCTCTACAGTTATCTTCTGGAGGTATCTACATCCATGATCTCAAGTTGTACTATAGAGCAACAGTAATAAAAACTGCATGGTATTGGCATAGAAGCAGACTGGTAGATCAATGAAATCTAACTGAAGACCCAGAAATAAAAGCACAAACATGGAAACTTAATTTTTGACAAAGAAGTCAAAACTATACAATGGAAAAAAAGACAGCATCTTCAACAGATACTGCTGGTCTAACTAGATGTCCACATGTAGAAAAATGCAAATAGACCCATATCTATCACCCTGAACAAAGTTAAAGTCAACGTGGAGCAAAGATCTCAACACAAAACTAGACACACTAAACCTTTTGGAAGGAAAAGTGGGAAGGACCTCAAACTCATGGGCACAGGTGACAAATTTCCGGAACAGAACACCAACAGCTCAGGCTCTAAAAACTACAACTAATAAATGGGACCTCATGAAATGAAAGCTTCTTTAAAGCAAAGAACACTGTCAACAGAACAAAACAACAGCCTACAGACTGGGTCTTAATCAACCGTATATCCGATAATGGGCTAATATCAAATATATAAAGAACTAAAGAAATTATACACAAAAAAACACAAACAATCCAATTAAAAAATAGGGTACAGAGCTAAGCAGAAAATTCTCAACAGAGGAATACTGATTGGCAGAGAAACACTTAAAGAAATGCTCAACATCCTTAGTCATTTGGGAAACACAAATCAAAAATGACCCTGAGATTTCACCTTACAGACATCAGAATGGCTAAGATAAAAAAACTCAAAGGATGATGCATTTTGGAGAGGTTTTGGAGAAAGGAGAACCGTCCTCCATTGCTCGTGGGAGTGTAAACTTGTGCAACCAATTTGGAAATAAATGTGGCACTTCCTCAGAAAATTGGGAATAGCACTACCTAAATGGCCAGCTATACCACTCCTGGGCATATACCCAAAAGATGCCCCACCATTCAATAAGGACACTTGCTCAACTATGTTCATAGCAGCTTTATTTGTAATAGCCAGAATCTGGAAAACAGCCTAGATGTCCCTCAATGGAGGAATGGATACAGAAATTGTGGTACACCTACACAGTGGAATACTACTCAGCTATTGAAAACAGGAAGATCATAAAATTTGCAGGCAAATGTTGGAAACTAGAAGACATCATCCTGAGTGAGGTATCCCCAAAATGGAAAGACAGCCTTTGTATAAACTCACTTATAAGTAGATATTAGCTGTAGAATATAGCCATCTACAGACCTAAAGAAGCTAAACACTAAGGAGGACCCTAGGGAAGATGCTTAAATCTTATTAAGAATGGCAAACAGGATAGATACCAGAAGGGGTAGAAGAGAGGAAACAGGATGGGAGTCTACTATAGAGGGTCCTCTGAAAGAATACCCTCAACAGGGGATCAAAACAGATGCTGAGATTCACAGGCAAACTTTGGTCAGAGCACAAAGAGTTTTACGGAAGAAGAGTGGGGTGGGGATAGAGGGATATTGTGAGGACAAGAGCCTTACAAGGAGATCAACAAAACTAAAACATCTGAGGCCAGGGTTTCCTGCAGAGACTGATGTGCCAACCAAGGACCACCTGCTCAGATGTGGCCGATTGACAGCTCAGTCTCTATGGGGATCTCTGAGTGAGGGGAGTAGGAGCTGCCTCTATCATGAACTACGTTGCCTGCTCTTTGTTCATTCCCACCTCATGATACAGTCTTGCCAGGCCATGGAGGAAGAGGATCCAGGCAGTCCTGATGAGACTTAACAAGCTATGGCAAATGGCAATGGCAGAGAACTCCCCTTTTCAGTGGACTAGGGGAAGGGGATTTGGGGAGAAGAGGGAGGGAGAGTGGACCTGGGGGGAGTTGAGGGAGCGGGCTTCAATTAGGATATATAATGAATAAACTGAAAAAATAAAAAAGAACTCATATAGGTATAATTAGCCCCAAAGGCTGCCTTTCCCAGTACACTGGGAAACTCTCACTTTGAAAGCAGCTGTTGATATGATCATAATAGTAATTTAACTAATTTTCCTTCAGAGCTTCAGTGAGGGGATCCTTTAGAGTTCCAAGACTGTCCAAAATTTTTAGTTCCCTAAGCCATACTGAAAGTAGAACTGCTTTTTGCTCACAGGACGATTTTCCAACCTATGTCCCATTAGACTGTGAGAACAAACATACATTTATTTTGTGTGACATTGTTACACAGCACTGTCATGTATAAAGAACAAGTTCAAAAAATCACACAGTCAAGTTACAAAAACTGGCCACAAAACAATCATATAATGTTCTAAATAAGTTTACAATTTTAGGTCCATGTAGCCTGTGTACCTTAGGCACCCCTGCTTATAGATAATTATTGTTGAAACATCTTATCCAGTTTTAAGCTCAGATCTTCATTGTTCATGCCTTGAGTTATCAGGACTTAAAATGAATGGTAATTGCTAAAAACTACTTTTTATACAGAACGTTAAATGTTTACAGTTTCAAAAGCCAGAGCTTATAAAACATCATAAAGTTTCTTGCCCATTTAGCCACAGTTACTTTGGTGTAGGGGTTGTTATTTCTCTTCCCCTTACCTGAAGGTTATCTGAAAACAAACAATCTGTAAGTCTTTGGCAAACAAAGAGGAAACAGCAGACTAATCCTACATTTGCCACCTGTTTCATATCCAATTAAAAAACAAGAAACTCCAAAGCGACCTCTTATAAAAATCCCCCCCATTTTTTTTTGTGTGTGTGCAGAAACAACAGCCAAGAGGAATCTCATCCTTAACGTTGTTAATTCTAAATTCCTTATTTTCTTTTTTTCATCATCTAGTACTCACTCCTTATTATTCGTACGAAAACATATTAAAACAACTAGCCAAAACCTGGGAGTGTAGCTTAGTGGTAGAGTAAGTTCCTAGCTCAGGAAAAGTCCTGGACTCAAATCTCAGTATTGCAAACCAACTAACCAACCAACCTACCAATCACTAACCCACCCACCCACCTACCCACTATCATCACCACCAACAAACAAGCAAACAAGCAAAAGTCAAAGGAAAAGAAAACAAACACCAAAACAAAGAAACAAAAACTGGGTTTTTTTTTTTTTCTTTCTGTTTATAAAAAGCTGTCTATTTTAGTCCTGAGGGGAAAAAAAAGATGGTTGGGTCTTAGGTAGCTAGCCAGGTTGCAAAATCCCGGACAGAGTTCTAAAGAGGTAAAAAGGACAATGACACAAAAGGAAAGTGCCTAGAGTGAGTCAGCAGAATACAGCTGGTTGCTTAGGAAACATTTCATATAGGAAGGTAATTACAAAGAACTGCCTAACAAGAATCACCTTTGTAGATTCATTTTGCCCTTTATTCTCTTGTGCTTTTGCCACATGGAAAATATGAAAGTAAGATAAGGCAGTGTAACAAGCAACTGAAACAAGCAGAGCAAAAACCAAGTTGTTCCTACAAAGAAAGTGTTGGGATCCTAAGTTCCCTGAGGTGAATAGGGCATGAACTGAGATAAGGCCCATGTCATATATTCTAGTAAGAAGCAAAGGCAAGGGTTTTGATTTCTAAAGCCCAGAAAGCTGAAACAATAAAATCTGATAGCAAACGAAGGCCAACACTAAAATGTAAAGTTTAAACAGGAACTTGGAAAGTTTCTGGTGCTCTGAAAACTAATATAAGGATTTCTTTTTTTTGCCTAAGAGTGCAGGCAAGAAAAAAAGAGAAAGAAGCTAAAAATAAGTAGATAAATAAGTACAACCAAAACAATCAATCCTGAACAGAAAAAAGAAAAAAAAAAAAAAGCCAGTCCCGGAAACATATAAAGAACCAATACACAGATTGAGCAGGTCATATTTAGCAATATATAGGTATATACATAATATCCCTGCAGAGGCAACAGTTAATAGAAAGAAAGCACAAAACTTTTAAAGACAACAAGGAGGGTATATGGGCGGGTTTGAAGGGAGAAATGGGGAAAGAGGAAATTATATAATTATATATTATATTATAACCTCAAAAATAAAAAACATTCAAATTTACAGAACAAGATAATACTGTCTTGCCTTCCTTTTTAAATCTTTGTCTAAGCGAATTTTAAATTTCACTTGTAATATTGTATATTGGCACTGAAATAAGTATATCAATCATTATTAGTTACAGCCTTTTTGTTTTTGTTTTTTGTTTTTCAAGTCACGGTTTCTCTGTGGTGTCCTGGAACTTGCTCTGTAGCCCAGGTTGGCCTTGGACTTAGCGATTCGCCAGCCTCTGCCCCTAGAATGCTGGGAATAAAGGTGTGCACCATCACCACTCAGCTATTATATTCTTATGGAACATTTTACTTGACTTTATGCTTATAAAATCTTTTATAGAAACTGGGCATTCAAAAAAAAAAAAAAACCTCCAACTTACTAATATACTAAAAGTAAAGAAATGGCATCTAAAAAAAAAAAATGAGTTGCTTTGCCTTTGAAACACAAACCATAACCACATCCACAACCATTTCCTCGTGGTCCTGTTTTAACTTTGCTAGTATAAAAAGAGCCATCAGCAAAACCTATAAAATCTAGGAATGGTAGGATAAACTGTGCAATCATAATCTACTCTTACTTTACTACAAGAAGCCATTTTTATCATGTATGTGGTATGGTATGGATGTGCATGTGATACATGAACCTGACGGTGCAGAGACCAAAAGAGAACATCCTGTGTCTTCCTTTATCACTATCCTCCTTATTGCCTTGAGACAGGAACTCTCACTGAACCAGAAAGTCACTCACTATTTCTGCTGCGCTGGCAAAGTAGTAAATTTTATACCCACCCATCTCTGTCCTCTGACGCTTAAGTTATAGCCAGTCAGAGCCATGTCCGGCTTTATACATGAGTGCTGGGGAGTGAAACTTAGGTCCTCATGCTTGCACAGCAAGCATTTTTATCCATTAAGTCATCTCCCCAGGCTCAGAATGTCATGTTTTAATTAACTAGTAGACAATAATTATTACTCAGATTTCCTTGTATACAGCCAATGCTAGTTTATTAACAAGATAAAAATATATATGAATACAACTACAAATATCAAATAAGTTTTAACTGAATCCTAAAGATATGATTCACTACTTTTATTATCCTTTGGTAATTTAAAGTTTCTTATTTTTATGTTATTTTTTTATATTATAATTTCATTATAACATCTTTTTAAACTTTGTTTAATATGTTAAATACTATGAAATCCTTGAACTGGGGTATATACAAAAATAACTAATAGGAACTTATCAATGATATTAATAGAAATAGATGGTGAGGCAATTTGACACAATGGTTATATGTTTCCCGAAAGAAGGTTTTGTGGCATTAATTTTTAATAAAGTGTAATTAAATAAAAAAACTTTGAAATCCATACCTGTCACTATAAGTTGTATAAATTACAAACATAAAAGATATAGTTAAACAACTGTATCTTGCCTAAAACAATATGATCTTTTCCAAAAAATATTATGTAGCCTTGTTTTGTGTCATGTTCCTAAAAGAGTAACTTAATATATTTACTGATAAAATAACCAAAAACAAAATAAGGAACAACCTTTCACCTAAAAATTCCAAACTAAATTCACTTAAAAATTCTAAACTAAACTATGCTCTTGTATACATTTCCAACCACTCAATAAGCACACATAGTAATACCATTAAAGTAATGTGGCATTATCACAATATCACAATTTGTCAATGTGGGTTGGAATAAAAATGAGATCTATTAATAGTTTAAAGTAATCTCTAATACATCTGATAGAAAGTGATAAATGTTTACCTGCTTAGAGAAGTTAGACCTAATATAAGCCTGCTAAGAAGAAATAAAATAAATAAATAAATAAATAAGCCTGCTAAGTCCTTTTTTAAAAGGTAAAACAGGGAACAGTACTGGAGCCTACCACACAGGACCTCTGAAAGACTCTATTCAGCAGGGTATCAAAGCAGATGGTGAGACTCATAGCCAAATTTTGGGCAGAATGTAGAGAATTTTATGAAAGAAGGGTGAGATAGAAAGACCTGGAGGGGACTCTACTAGGAGAACAACAGAACCAAGAAATCTGATCATAGGGGTCTTTTCTGAGACTGATACTCCAGCCAAGGACCATGCATGGAGATACCCTAGAACCCCTGCACAGATGTAGCCCATGGTAGCTCAGTCTCCAAGTGGGCACCCTAATAAGGGGAACATGGGCTGTCTCTGACATGCACTCAGTGGCTGGCTCTTTGATCACCTCCCCTTGAGGGGGGAGTGCAACCTTACCAGGCCAAGAGGAAGACAATGCAGCCAGTCATGATGAGACCTGATAGGCTAGGGTCAGAGGAAAGGGGAGGAGGACCTCCCCTATCAGTGGACTTGGAGAGGGACACGGGAGGAGATGAGGGAGGGAGGATGGTATTGGGAGGGGGCTATAGCTGGGATACAAAATGAATAAACTGTAATTAATAAAAAAATATTTTAAAAGGTAAAACAAACAGCATATTTCAAACGCTTTATCAAGTATAAATATAATTTTATAGCATATAAAATCAATGAAGTTCTAGTCGTGAAAAGTAAGTACTAGTAACTTCTAAGCAAAAATTGGGCCTCTAAAGCACCTGTCAAAAGCTCCTATTTTTAAAATTATTCTGGGTTCCAGTGAGATGGCTCATTGTGTAAAGGCTCTTGTTGCCAGGCTGGATGACCTGAGACTGAGGGAAGAATTGTCTTCTAAAGGTTAGCTGTCCTCTGATCAGTGGCTATACACTATAGCCACTCCTGTGCTATAGTGTATGCCCACATTGACATGGCCCCCCAATCTAAATACATATATGTTTAAAAAAAATACTTTTGATAGTAATCTTATTTTTCAGACTTAAGACTGTTGATTTTTCTTCTGAGTCTATTAGTCATCACCAAATATGGGAAAAAGAATAAATTCAAATATAAAAACTTAATGTTCTAGCTAGGGAACCTAGAGTCTCCCACATGCTGGGCAAATACCTTCTGTTAAGATCAGGTATCATGTAGCTTCTTAGTGGCCTTGATCTCCATCTCTACCTTTGACAGGCCTTGAACTTGCAATTTCCCTGCTCTTTGAAGAGCTATAGGACATTGTTACACCTAGTTGTTTGGTTTACTGAATTAAAAAAAAGTGCATTCAATATATTAAAGGTTAAGTTCTAGTAAATGGGTTTGGTGGCATATACCTGTAATCCTAGCACTTGAAAAGGGGAGGCAGGAGGACCAAAAGTTCGCCATCATTAGCTACATTTGAAATGTAAAGCAAGCCTGGCTTATGTGAGACCTTGTCTTAAAACCAATGAATAAATACACAATAATCAATTGTGTTGCTAGATATTTCAAGTGAACTATCTAAAAAAGAAATAAAGCAATTCCATTTGCAATGGCAACAAAAGCCACCTAGAATTGAGTAAGTACAGAATTGAAAGAGCTCTTCAAATGGAGCATGGTGGCTTGTCTGTAATCCAGCACTTTAGAGCTAGAAGTTCAAGGTCATCTTCATCTATGTACTCCTGCCAACCTGGACTATATGAGAACCTGTCTCAACAAAGAAACATACACACACACATGTGTACGCACATGCATCAAACTAACTCTACAATAAAAATTATAAAACACTGCTGATTAAAGATGTGTTCATGTTGTTCACGAATTATAAGAATTGATACTGCTAAAATGTCCATATTAAAGTGATCTACATATTCAATGTAATCCTTACTAAAATATCAGTGATCTTCATAGAACAGGGAAAAAACCAATCATTATAAAGTCCCTAAGGAGTGAAGTGTGATGGTTCCTTTCTGTGATCCCAATGCTTGGGAAGCTGAGGTGAGGCAGGATGACTGCACTGAGATTGAGGCCATCTTGGGCTATACTGCTGACAAGTACAACATAAGTTCCTATGTAGCTGTGCATGCGCACCTGCACAAACATACAACCCTGAAACAGCCAAGAGTCCAGAGCATAAACAACAAATCAGGAAGCATCACTCTGCCTAATTTAAAAACAAATTACAAAGCTACAGTAATTAAAACAGCACAGCCCTGGCATAAAGACACTTCTGAATGGAACAGGACAGGAGCCCAGAAGAAATCTCACACAGCTATTCTCAACTGTCATTGACAAAAGTGCTAAGAACACAAATTGGAGAAAGGACAATAAATAGAGTTGGAGAAATCACATATCCAAATTTAGAAGAATGAAATTAGACCCATGTCTCTTACCAATTCCAAAACAATCAACTGAAAATAGATTAAAGACATAAATATAAAACTGGAAATTGACATTACTAGACCACAGAATATGGAGAACACTTTAAGGTACAGAGGCATAAGCAATGATTTTTCTAGATAGGAGTCCAAAAGCACAGTAGACAAATGCATTTTTTTTAACAAAAATAGGATTTTATTAGATTAAAAAGCTTCGACACAGCAAAGGAAACAATAAATAGACAATATGCAAAATAGGAAAAGATGAAAACTATCCACCTGACAAAAATGTTAATGCTCAGAATCTATAAATAAATCAATTAACACCAAAATAAAATTCTTAGTAATCCAAAACAGAATGGGCATTATTCCTAAAATGAATTTCTCAAAAGAATATATACAAACTACCAAAAGGCAAATGAATTAGTATAGCACTAATCATTAGGGAAATGCAAATCAGAACAACGAGGCATTCCTCACTCTAATAAGATTGGCTAGTTAAAAGAAAGACAAATGATAACAAATGGCTGGGGCAGTAGTAAAGAAGAATCCTTGCATCCAACTGATGGGAATGTAAATTAGTATGGCTATCACTGAAAAACGGCATGTAATTTCGTTAAAAGTTAAAAACAGAACTATTATATTATCCAACAACCTTATATAGTATATATGTGTGTGTGTGTGTGTGTGTGTGTGTCTGTGTATTAGATAGCCAAAAGAAATGAAATCAGTCTACCAAAAAGATGTGTCTGCACCTCTAAGTTTATTGTAGCACTATTCACAATAGCCAAGAAATGAAAATATAAGTGTCTAGTAGCTGATGAAGTGATAAACATGGTATAGATACACAACAGATTACTCTTCAGTTATAGCAAGGGATTAAAGTTTATCATTTATGACTACTGAAGTGGGAATGGATATCATTTTGTTAGGTGAAATAAACCAGACAAAAGGTAAGTACTTCTTTAGCACATTCATATAGAAGCCAAATTAGTAAATCGTATAGATGGAGTAGAGTCATGGTTACCAGAAGTTAGAGAACAAAGAAGGAATAATGTGGCATGCCTGATAAATGGATGCTATGTTAGTCAGAAGCAAGAAATCCTCGTGTATTATTGCAGAGTAGTGACTGTAATGTTTTTAAGCTGTTAAGGATTTTAAATGTTTTTACCATAATGAAATAATAAATAGAGACAATCACCACACAATATACACACATATCAAAACATCATACTATACCACAGCCATGTATATTTTTACATATCAGATTTTTTTTAAAAAAATTCCTTTGATTTTAAAAAGAAATGGAGCATGTCATTATGTATAGAAATAACATCTATATCGGTATTGTCATTGACAGAGTAACCACCGAAAATGCATTCAGCCCAAACAGCTATACACATTCAGAAACTATTACTACACCTTGCAGGATTAACAATTAGTACCAAAACCATGCATTAAAAGAAACAACTTGAATATTCTAAATATTCCTTATATTTCAGAAGGATAAACGTGTATTTTAAAGCTATTTTATTCACATAGGTTATGACATTTATAGAAGACAAAAATTAACTAAGTGAATAGGAAAAATTTAAATATTCATATAATTATTCAGTTTTTTCCTTTCTTATTCAAAGGTTACAAAAGAAAGAAAACATTTTTCAAATTAGTATGAATTAATTTGAAGGCTAAGCAGTCTTCCAACAGCCTAAAAAATTATTTTTTAAAAAGCCAGATTATTTATTTGGTAGTTGTTGGTGAATCAAGGTGCTTTCTTTCAAGGTGCTTCAGCTATTTAGTGATGATGCTGTATCCAAAACCCTATTGGTTAAATGTACTTTCTCAATGGTCACCTTTGGGCTTGGAATTCATTCTCATTGACATTACAAAGAGATAAACATGAGTGGTAGTGATGCAGTGCATTCAGTCTTCAAGAGGCTATCACTGAAACAGAAAAATAGTATAAGGAACATGGAGTTTTTATTGTTGTTAATTCTGTACGTTAACATTTTTTTACATGTTTGGAGACAAAAAGGTTTACTGAACTTGAGAGCAATCAACCCTGATGTAATGACAAATTGTAAACTGCTAGGCAGCTGCAGCCAGCAATAAAACGCTGAGGCCTTGAAGCACATTCCCAGAGCCTAATTATACAGCAAATCCTAGAATCCGAGAGAAGGCAAAATAGCTAGAAGAATAACTGGTAGACTGATTGGTTGCTATAGTAACTAAGATAAATTTGTATACTGAGTAGAGGAAAAAACACCAAGGTTGCTATAAGATATGAAATCCATATTATATTTTGGTTGCTTTTCCTTCAATTTTGAATCATGAGAGTAGACTAATATAAAGATTGTTGTTTAACTGGAAATAAGAGAAGAGAGATTTCCACTTTGAAGATAAGAAAGCAACCAATTAAGGATTTAGCTGTTTAGCTGAAAAATATCCCAAAGCAGGAGGGGAACAGAACTGATGGAAGGAAGGTCATGAAAAATAACTTAGATGTCTGTAAATAGAATAAAGAAACAGGTTATCAATTCAAGCAAAATATCAGTAGGTTATCATAAAGTGGTTACAAATTTAATTACTTTAAACAATGTTTAAACTAGGTACTAATCTTTTATAGGAAGGGTTACTTAATTAACACTGCATATGTGTATCCCTGTAACAAAAATGACTATAACATATCTCAGCTGTCAGGCCACAGAATGTAGCTCAAAATATGGTCCCTATATTAGGTACCTGGGTTGACATTCACCTCTTCCATTTCCAGCACAATTTCTATGATCTCAAACTACTAACCCTTCTCATCTTATCTCCACTATACACCTAGAAAGTAGCTACCAAATTTGCCGCAGGAATATAAGGAGAAAAAAAATCCCCTCAGTTGATAAAGGTATCAGACTTTATCAAAGTGATAATAATGAATAAAATTGAATAGAATATAGTGGTTGTTGTGACAGCGTTACATGATCTGTTCTGTAAGACTACCAATGAGGGGACAAGGAAAGGACTTAGTCTATAAAGTGCCTGCCATGTAAGCTTGAAGACCTGACATCAGATACCCAGAAGGCTTGAAAGACAGGAATGGGGGCTGGAGAGATGGCTTAGTGGTTAAGAGCACTTTCAGAGAATCCATGTTCAGTTCCCCAAACCCACAAGGCAGCTTACAACCATTGAAAACTTCAGTTGCAGGGGATCTCTTGCCTTGTCTGCTTACCACAAGCACCAGAAACACACGCAGTACAATTTTATACACATAAAATAAATATATCTTTTCTTAAAAAAGACAGGTAGGGTGATATGTACCTATATTCCTAGCACTGGGGACATGAGATCACCTATTAGGGCTTTGTGAGCAGCTAGTCTTGCCCAATAATGGAGGTCCAGTGAGCAACCCTGTCTCAAAATAGAAGGTAAAGAGATGCTGAGCAAGAAACCTGACATCAACCACTAGTCTCCATAAGCACATGAACCCACTAGAGCATTCTCATTTCCTTTTTCTTTTTCATACACATGTACACAATCAATGGAGTTAGGAACAGTGGTGACAAGTGTTAATTTCCGTACTTGGGAGGCAGAGGCAAGAGGATTTCTATGAGTTAAAGTGAGCTTAGGCTGCATGTGAGTTCCAGGCCAGTTATGCCTAGGAAAAACTTGTCTCAGAAACAAACAAATGAACAGAACAACAACAATAAAAATTAAAAATAAAACAATTGGAAAATAAAGAACAAGACCACCTATTACCTTGTCCTATAACTACTTGTTTTTTATATTTTACTTTGTTTTCGCTTTGGCTTTTTGAAACAAGCTCTTGGTATAGGGCCTAAATTGTTCTAGAACTCATGATTCTTACTGTCTCCATTTCCTCAAGCACTAATATTACAGGTATAAACCATGTCTGGTTTTTAACATTTTTAGAAAATCATGTTTTATGTCTTATTTTATGAAATAAGATATCATAAAATAATAAAGTTTTCAACTTAAAGGAATTTGTACAGATTCAAATTGTCTCCAAATTGCCATATTGCTACCAACTGTCCTACCTCCATGAGTCACCAATTGACAGTTGGAGGTCACTAAATTTAGAACCTGAATTTACTAATTAGTATGTAGAAGGTTTTTCCCAACTTCAATATATTACACAAGTATGTTAAAACTACATTGATAAATATATTTCTATCAATCCACGGAGCCAACAGCAATCAATATAATCTATTATTGAATGCCAAAACAGAAACAACAATTTTTGTGGGTTTTTTTTAATTTACTATTTTAAAAAAATTTTATGTGCATTGGTGTTTTGCCCATATGCTGTCAGATTTTGGAGTTACAGACATTTGTGAGCTGCCATGTGGGTGCTGCAAATTGAACCCAGGTCCTCTGGAAGAGCAGTTTGTGCTCTTAACTGCTGAGCTATTTCTCTAACCCCCCCTTCATTGTTATTTTAAGACAGGTTCTCATGTAGCCAAGGCTGGCCTGAAACTCACCATAGAACTGAAGATGAACCGTAACTCCTGATCCTCAATGCCTCTGTCTCTCAAGTACTGACATTAGAAGTCAGTACTTGAGAGACTACGCCTAGCTAAAATATCCACTTCCAAGGATTTATTTTTCCTGAATGTATAACACACTAATATTTTGTAAATTAAAATGTGTGCTGAGGTGGGTGTGATAGATCAGGCCTGTAATCCCAACACTGAGGATGCTGAGACAGGAGGATCAAGAGTTTGAGGGCAACCAAAGCTATATATAAGTCACTGTCAACACACAAATATACATTTTCAGTTCAGAGTGAAATGTTTCTGATGCCTAAGGGAGAAAACTGAGTTTTCAACAAAGGAAGCTATTCGATTTAAGATTGTTTTTAGACATAACAATTCTGTTTATTTTTTTTTAATTTTCTCTATAGTTATATGTACAGAATATAAGCACATGTGTATATGGGTTTATGTACATATAAAGGCTAACAAGGGATTTTCCTTTACTTCTAACTTTTTTTCTGAGAGAGGGTCTCTCACTGAACCCTACGGTTACTGTTTTGGCTAGGCTGGCTAGCCAACAAGCTCCTAGAATCCACCTGCTTCTGACCCCAACACTAAGATTATAGCAAGCACAGCCATGCAGGGCTTGAATTTGGGTGATCTGTACTCAAACTCAGATCCTCTTGTTTGCATAGCAAGTATTCATGGAGAGCCATCTGTCTTGCTCTTTTTTTTTTTTTGTTTGTTTGTTTGCTTGGCTTTGTTATTGTTTTGAGACAGGGCCTTGTTATATAGTCGTGGCTGGCCTCAAAGTCACTATGCAAACCATGCTGGCATACTCCAACTTGTATGATCACTCCAACTTGAAGTGATCCTCTTGTCATTCTGCTTCCAGAGTGCTAGGATTACACGTGAGTAAGTTACTATGCTCAGCTAGACCTAACAATTCTTCCAGATACTTTTATCTATGTTTCCATGATTCAGTCCATACTTTACCATTACTCCAGACTAAATATGGTAGATTGCTGTTTAAGACTCCTAAAAGTGAAATAAAACTACATAGTCACTGTTTGTAGATAAGCTGTTATAATTCTCTCTATTCTAATGTGGCAGCATCACATACATAAGGAAGCAAAAGACTTGAATTTTAGTTTGACCTACTAAGTAATGTATCACTTCCTTCTCTGAGTCTAGGTTTCACTTTCAGTTAAATGGGAAGGCTAAGCCAAATTATGTGTAGTTAACTCCTGTTACACAAATGCATGCGTTTATATCCTTCTTCTTAAGGCCTTGAGGCCTAGAAAGTCTAGCACTTTGGTGGTCACTAAAGAAATAATGTTGAAAATATTACACTTATTTTTATAACATGTTCTCAGTTGTAAACTTTAGAACATGTAGGTAAAATTCACAGTTGGAAGAGGCATCCAACTCATATGTAATTTATGCAGTAAATGATTTCTAATTTATGGATTCTGAGCCATGTATCAAATCCATCATGTTTGTTAAAATAAAAGGTTATGGAAATATGTAAGCCAGGCCTGGTGGAACCAGCTTGTAAGAGCTACTCAGGAAGCTGAGGCAGGTCAGAATGTTTAAGGCCTGCCTGGGCTACAAATGTCCAGGCCAGCCTGGGCAACAGCAGATACACATTAAAATAAAATCTAAACAACAAAAATTAATCTGGGAATAAAGCTCAGTGGCAGAGTATATCTAGCATGCATCAGACCCTAGATTCATTTGTCAGCACAACAAAAACAACACCAGAAACATACATGTATATATATATATATATACACACATATATGCATACCCATAAATTTCTCCAAGAACAAAAGTTTATCAATAAAAGCACACACTACTGACAGACATTTCAAAGGGTTCTCAAAGTGTAATTTCAATTTAAAGTTGAAGAACTAGATGACTCACAGTGTGGGACTCTTTTCTACTATACTAAAGTTCTTCCTGCCTTTCCTGTTATATTAAGCAGCAGAACAGAAAGAATACCACATTATAAAACTGATCTGGGACATAGTTCTGTTATTAATTCACTGTGGCATCATAGATAAGCTACTTTCTTTGGGCTACAGTTTTCTTAACATTTTGTAAGAGTTTAACTAATTGCCATTCTAGATATAACAGCTATGACATTATAAAAATCCTACATAATAAAATAAAAATATAGATTCTTGAAAGAGAAAATGGGAATTTGTAGCCAAGAGAACTGAGAGGTTTAGGCTGCTGACACTAAATAGACGTTTCAATTCAATTTAAAAGGTTGGTACAAAAGCATTTTCCTCTGGGATCTATTGGGAGAAAGCCCCTTCTCTACATAGTGTACAACAGTTATGACGTATTAGAAAAAAACACTGGACTAGTGTTTGGTAAGCTGGTTTCAAATGCCAGCTCTGTTGCTTGCAAGTTGTTTCTCCTAGAACAATGTATTTCACTTCTCTAACATCTTATATGTTAAAGTGGAGAAAGTACCAATCAAAAGAAACCAATATGGTACACAATACAAATTTGGTAGGAGATGATCAGCCACTGTGGAAATATAACTTCACTGGACTCAAATTCTAAAAACTGGGCTGCTTATTAAATTGCTTTCAAAGTACAGATTAACAAATAAATAAGAAATGTAAGGAATAAATCAATATTAGGAAACAGACTGTGTATTTAGATTCTGCTGATTAACAAAACATAAGGTGCCTCAAGTGTCTACTCAATTTAGTACAATTTGGTGAAATGCTCCGTGTAGTCCCAAATACATAAACATCAATAATCATTTCTGTAAGTGGCCAAATTAACTCAATTAGTCTCTTAAGTTTGCACAGAGTTTGCACTTCAGTTCATGTCAAGGAACAGAGCACATTTCTTATGATCGACTAGCAAGTGATGCCACCTGTTTTCAGAAATCACGATTTCTCACCACTGAGTTTTTTAAGCTGTTAGCTGACAAGCTAAGTCTGCTCACAGTACTTTACAAATCTGCCACAGAGGATAGAGAAAAATATAAACAATGCCATCCCTTCCCTGTCCTCTAAATATTACTGTTTTCAGGTCCAATTCTCCAGATAAGTCTATTTTCTTCCAAAGAAATCTTGTCATTTTATCTATGGAGCTCTCAACATGCTCAGTTTTGGGTTAAGCTACAGTTAAATTTAGAAAGCTAGGTCCCAAAGGACTTTAAAAAAGAAAACTTTTCAATTACTATCAAAGTATAAAGTTCTTGAGAAGCTATATCATCCCGGAGTGTGTGTGTGAGTGATTATCAATTCTATCATAATGACTCATTGGATTCAGATAAGTAAAACAGTTCTTAGTTCTGCATACTTCCTCCCAAAGTAATCTCTGTATAAAGTTAACACATGAAATCCCAAGAACGGAAGGGAAGAATTCACATTTGAATACGTTTTGTGTGACAGGTATTGAACTTAGCAGTTTCACAGAGGTTCTGAAATAACTGTCCTGTCTACATTAAACTTACTTTATTCAGTGAGAAAGAACAATATCCACATGGCTCTGAATTGCTAGTAGTGAAAATTGATTATTTCTCCTTCCCAACTAAAAAAAGAAAAAACAAAAAAGATAAACGCTTACTAAATGTTTTATTCTCTCACTTAAACTGAGCTGACAGTTCATTACTTTGAAGGGACAGCCAGCCACAAAGAAACTTTATTTCAAGAGAATCCATTACGTTTGGAAATCTAAATGCATTTTCTACCCTGTTCTACACCATTATGAACTTGAATCATATACTGAAATTCAAGGACATTCAGGCTATCCCAAGGTATATCATTATCATCCCAAAATCTCACAATAGTGACAAACAGGTCCCTGGAAACACACACATTACTAATCTACCGACATACATTTCTTTCTGATCTTGTTGCTGTAACTTTTTGGGTATAGAGTGCATTTTATATATAGCAGAATTTTTCAGGACTTCTAAAATGTACTTATAAGTTAAATTCTATCAGAGTATTTCTTTCATGGGGTAACTATAAAAACTAAAGAGACTTCAACTCCAAGAATCATATGCTAACATACACATTTTACCAATTAATTTTTAAGATCTTATAGTTTGGGAATATATTTCACTGCTTCTAGTTTGCAGACATGTCAGGGGAAGAGTTTGTGAAATTACTTTATGCGCTATCTTAACTCTGAAAAGTGGACAAGTGAAATAGGTAAGTCTAAATCATGGTCCAAGAAGCTTTCCAACTAATGAACTTCCTACTCAGAGCTACCCATATTAATCACCAGTAAAACATTTTTGCAAAATTAAATAAAGGGCACAAAGCTGGGCTCTCCTTCCAAGGACCACATTACTCAGCACTTGTTTATACATCTGTACTCGGCTGTGTACATTTATGTCCCGCTGCCGAGTCAAACCACATCACCCTCTCTAATGGTAAGGATCCTGTCTACAATTTCCTCTGGCGCACAGTAAAGTGCTATTTCAGTAAAACACAGTTGATGCCGAACACATTGGCTGGCTGGAGGACTTCTCTTAAATAAGTATCTGCCTTCTCCCTGCTTCTTTTTTATGTAAAAGAAAAGGTGAAAAGCCGCTTTGGAAATGAATAGGTAACCTAGAGGTTAAAGAGAGAGAGAGAGAGAGAGAGAGAGAGAGAGCGCCAAGGAAGTTCAATTTCTCCTGCTACCTCTCCTTTTGGTCACTGAGGGCTAAAACAGATGTTGGAAAGGTAAGCTCTCAACCCCCAAATCAAGTCTTCGTCTCTCCGACACAAATGTCATCCACCCAATGGCTGGCTAAGACAAGTGAGGGCTTCCGAAGGAGTCCCTGGGCCCTTCACTAGGGAAAAGGGTGGAGGAGGATTCCCTCTCCAACTCATCCTGCTCTAAGAAGTCCCAAGTCTTGGTTATGAGATGTCCAAGTGGGACTAATAACAGCGGTGACGGACACAGCGGGATTTGGGAAAGGAGTAGAGGGAGGATAGGGAGAAGCAAGAGACTGGGGTGTCCGAGTTCTGGGCCCGGACTTCTGTTACTTACCCTACAGAATAGCCGTCCCCCAGGTGCACATCTTCAGGGGCATCATAGAATTCCTCCGTGTCGCTTTCCGACGCCATTTATAGGACACACCCGCGGGTGAGGGGGCTGGCTTCTCCTGGATAAGCGGTGATTCTCAGCGTCTCCTTCTTGTCAGTTAGAGTGTGGAGAGGTGGATCCCGGGCGACGCTAAGGAGGGCACAGATGACGTGGAGTGAAAAGTCGGTTAGGGACAGGGGACCACCCTCAGTTGCTGGGCTAAGGGGATGACCTGCAAAGCGACTGCCTGAGGTGGCTGCAGTGGGTCTGGGACTGTTGCTGGTGTCCCGGGTGCTAGGTGTATGAAAAGCGCTAGAGAAGAGGCTGTGGCTCTTCTCAGTCCAGGAGAGGAAGCAGCGGGCGTGCCGGCGACAACAGCTCCAATTTCTCCCGCAGCAGCAATTACAGTTGCTGGGAAAGCTACTAGTCCGCAAAATACCGACGCGCACCTACCCTCGCGAGATTTCGGGTCTGGCCGGTAAAACGTGGGCGGGGCAGCGATGGTGGCGGGAGGCGGTCCCAGAGAAGCAATGTTCTAATGCGGGAGAAGCCTGTCAAATGGCGCAAGCGCTTTGGTAGAGGCCGGAAGTAGCGGGAATAAGGGAGGTGGCTAGCCCTCGAAGGGGAGGAGTCTAGGACCTGCGCAGGAGCAGCTGGCTCCCAAAACTCTGAGCCACACCCGACTTATATGGGGTTTCGCTTATCGTTTTAGTCATTAATTCTACTAACTGCAGTCCCAAAGAAAAGCACTTTGAAAGTGATGATTTTGAGTCTCTTCCGTTTATCGTGAAAGAACGGTGTCGGCATTTTGGTCTGCATTTTACTTATTCGTCTTGGCCAAGTCTGAAATATCCCACCATAGGTTTTAGCACTTTCACCATCTCTAGTCTATAGAGATAGACCTGTCTTATTCAATTACCTTGAGCTCTCTACATATGATCTAGAAGGGCAAAGGACAAAGACCATAAGAAAGAGATAGCTGGGGTGTGTCTCATTTCCAAAGTGTAATGGTGGATTTATTGCTGAACCTGAGCCAGCATAAGACCTCCAATTACTTTTTCTCAATAGTTATGTGTGGTTGCTGCCCACAATGTGAGAAATTCTATACTGCCCAAGATGTGCACCCGCCAAATTACATACATATGATATATGTGTATGAAATATATATGTGATTGATATACACATTTATATGAGAGAGAATGCTCACACAGTAACTTAATTCTGATCCTCAACTGCCCAATGTCCAGTGACTAAAATAAAAGATACATTTTGAAAGACTGAGATATTCTTTCTGAAACAAAGGATCATTCATTGCCTGTTAAAGTGATAATATTGACTTTCAGTGTTTTCGTGAGGCACATTTATTTCTTCCACTGACGTCATGATACGCTTTTGGGGCTATTTGTGTAGCCGTTAATCAAGACGGCAGTAGAAAAGCTTGGAACCAGGAACATAGCCTCAGAGATTAGAAATAGGGTTCTCTAGGTATTGTGAAGCAATCCAACACCAGGCAAGGTCTAGTGTGGTCTGGTGGATTTATATAAATTTAAATACTATAAGATAGATTCTGAAACATCCCAGAAGGGTTAGGAAAAACACAACATAATAAAATGTCAATATTTTACAGCAGAACGTAAGATAGTTCATATGAGTAAACAAAAAATTAGTGTACAGCCTCATTCTGTTCAGTTAACTACTGAACTTATTGTCAAATAAGTTCCTTAAAACAAAAATTTTGTGCTATATTCATATCATTTTATCCTTTCCCTCCACCCACTCCCATGTCATTGCCTGACCCAATGATAGGTCTCCTTTTTATAAATTATTATTGTCATAGATAGATAGATAGATAGATAGATAGATAGATAGATAGATGATAAATAGATGAATACAACATACTGAGACTGTTTATGTTGCTCATATGTCTTTTTAGGACTGGCCACATATATATATATGAATATGTATTTATTTTTTAAAATGAAGGCCTAAATCCAGAACTTTTTTGGTGGGGGGAGGGAGTTAGAATCAGGGTTTCTCTGTGTAGCCTGACTGTCCTGGACTCACTTGATAGACCAGACCGGCCTGGAAATCACAGAGATCCACCTGCCTCTGCCTCCCTAAGTGCTGGGATTACAAGTGTGGGCCACCGCCCCTGAATAAAATCCAGACCTTTTAATTAACAGGAAAATACTGGGTTTCAAGAGCTTTAAGGAGTTCCAAAGTGCAGGCAAAGGAGTTATAGATTATTGTGGAAGTATGATTTTTGTCAAAAATTACTATTGGGTTTTATTGTTTTAAATGTTTTGATTTAAAGAATAGACTTATGATACTTACTAAAAAATGAGCTGGTGAGATGATACAGCTTTATTGAACCTTTGTACAGTATTTACACTGATTAACACATTACATTGTACCCTCCAATATAAGCAATTATTTGGAATTTTAAAATGAATTAATAATAGTGAGTGCAGTGGTGGATGTAGGCAATACTAGCATTAAAGGGGGAAGATCAGTTTTTCAAAGTCACCTTAAGCTATATAATGAGTTTGAGGCCAGCCTGGGCTACCTAAGACCCTCCCTCAAAAAAAAAATCAAAGATTCATCTAAAATTACAAGGTTTTGTTCACTGTGGAAGTCAGCCTTTTTTATTTTGAATTATGTGGAAAATATATTTATCAAAATATGTGTTATATAAAAACATAACCATATAAATTTAATGTCTTCCTAATTACTAGTGAACCTATATGTTTCTTAAAATATTTTGGTTTATTGTAGAGATATCACCTGTTTGAGTATCAAAGAAAAATATTTTGATGCTATGCTGCTATGTGTGAAATATATAGCAATTCAATGAACACTTACTATTTGGAGTCATGCAATATTCTAAAGTGCTAAAGACAATTTTAATATGAAAAAGACAACTCAGTTCCTGTCTTCCACAACCTCACAGTCCAGTGTTGAAGTCCTAATTTGAACTTTTATTTGAATATTCCATGCCATTTCTCTTAGAGTTTTTAAAGTAAGTTAAACATTAATTTCTGAGTTGAGAAAAGGTCAAAATGGTTAGTAGAATGATAAGCCAATGACATATTAGAGCTATTGTACTTGTCTATTTAAGTGCTTTTATAACTGCATAGAATTAATTGTTGGAAACAATAAAACATATCCTAACTTTCATCATTTTTGAAAATGTTAAAGATTATTTTACCACAATTTCTGTTTTTAATTTCTAAAGTATTAAGTTTAGATCAAAGCAGTGATTTTTTTTTCTTTTTTTTATTTTTTTTATCAGTTACATTTTATTAACTCTGTATCCCAGCCGTGTCCCCATCCCTCATTCCCTCCCAGTCCCTCCCTCCCTCCCTCATCTCCACCGTGCCCCTTTCCAAGTCCACTGATAGGGGGAGACCTCCTCCCCATTCATCTGATCCTGTTTTATCGGGTATCTTCAGGACTGGCTGCAAAGCCCTCCTCTGTGGCCTAACAGGACTGCTCCTCCCTTGGGGGGTGGGGAGGCCAAAGAGCCCATCATTGAGTTCCTGTTAGAAATAGTCCTTGTTCCCCTCACTTTGGGAAACCAATTGGTTACTGAGCTACCACAGGCTACATCTGAGTGGAGGTTCTAGGTTATATCCATACATGGTCCTTGGTTGAATGTCAGTCTCAGAAAAGACCCTGTGCCCAGATATATTTGGTCCTTGTGGAGCTCCTATCCTTTCCCCATCAGACTAACTCCCCTTCTTTCTTATGATTCCCTGTACTCTGCCAAATCTTTGGTCATGAGTCTTTGCTTTGAAAACACTGCTAGTTAGAGTCTTTAAGATGCGCTCAAGTAGACTCCTGTCATACGTTCAATGCACATCCCATCTGTCTTTCTAAACGAGGATTGATCATCTTACCCCATGTCTGCTCAATTGATTATCTTTTTTAGGTGTATAGATTTCATTATGTTTATCATATCTTATAGGTCTATATAAGTGAGTATATCCCATGTTTGTCTTTCTCCTTCTGGGATATTTCACTCAGAATGATCTTTTCTAGATCCCACCATTTGCCTGCAAATTTCATGATTTCCTCCTTTTTGATTGCTGAGTAGTATTCCATTGTGTAAAAACACCACAATTTCTGTATCCATTCCTCCGTTGATGGACATCTGGGTTGTTTCCAGGTTCTGGCTATTACAAATAAAGCTGCTATAAACATGATTGAGCAAGTATCCCTTTTGTGTACTTGAGTGAACTTTAGGTATATACCTAGCAGTGGTATAGCTGGGTCTTGAGGAAGCACTATTCCTAATTGTCTTAGAAAGCGCCAGATAGCTTTCCAGAGTGGTTGTACCAGTTTACATTCCCACCAGCAGTGGAGGAGGGTTCCCCTTTCTCCACAACCTCTCCAGCATGTGTTGTCGCTTGAGTTTTTCATCTTAGCCATTCTGATGGGTGTAAGGTGATATCTCAGGGTCGTTTTGATTTCAAAGCAGTGATTTTAAAAGTTTTTATTATAAAAGAGCCCTTTAATCAAACCTAATTTCACAGGAAAGTTCATATATAAATTTTTGAAATTCTTTGTATGAAGCAAAGATAGTTCAGGGCCCCATTTTATTGGCCTTCCCTGACACTTTCATGGGCAGCCCGAAGCATCACCTGTCTCAAGTTTATGTAAACTTGCCACCATTTGTTCTCTGCATTGTCAATAATAATAATAATGAGGAGAGCAGAGATGGACACCATTTGTTCTCTGTATTGTCAATAATAATAATAATGAGGGGAGCAGAGATGGACAGGACAGGTCTTTGAAGCACGAGGAGAGATAATTGTACCTAAGATATGTCTAAAAGGAAGTATAATGGGTGAAATCTGAATGGTAGGAAACTATGCAGGCTTGGAGGTTTAGGATGGAGTAACTATTGCCCAGCATTGTTCTAATTAAATAAATCCTAGTCTCTTTGTGGTGATTTCAGTAAAAGGCTGGTTTAGGAATAACTGCTGCTTAACTGAAAGATGAATCAATAATAAATATTATTAACCCACAACAAATGGATCCCAACTAATCTAAGTATCCACACCCTTTAAACCATACTTGAACATAATTTGGTGGGGGGTGGGGAATAAGCTCCCAGTGATACAACCTAAACTTAAAACCTAAAAACTCCCAGGTCAATTACTGTTTCTTTAAGAGAGACTCACAGGGGGGATACAAAGTGAATAAAGTGTAATTAATAAAGAAAAAAAATCAAAACTCAAAAAAAGAGAGACTCTTAAACAGGCCCAGGAACAAAAGACAGCCTACTGTGGGCAGACCTGAGACTTAACATTAAAAAAAACTGGCTGCTACTATAATCTAACAGGAGAGGTACACAAGCATGGCTTCCTTATACTGTGGCTGACTCAGCTTAGCTCAGAGCAACAACAGCAGCCCATGCCTGGAAAGAAAGAAACTCGAGGCAGACAGACCTCTAGACAGAGCTTGGCCTAAAACTGCACCTAAAATAAAAAATGCCATGGCAGAGGGTGTTTTAATCCCTTTTGGCTTTGTTTTGGTTGTCATAGTCATGGATCTGGTTTCAATATGTTTAATGATGATGGCTCTTCCCCATGTCTTCTCCAAGAAAGTTCAAGGAGAAAATGGGGAAAAAGCCAAGGAATGGAATACTAAGTTACAGACAAGAGAAAGTGTACTCTTCTTAATCAAAATTAGATTAATAGCGGCTAAAATTCAAAGCTCTCTGGCTGCAAAGCTATCTTGTCAGCTCTTTCTGGTAAGGGTCCGCCAAGTCACAGTATAAACTAAATTGAAAAAAATAACCAACTGGGCTTTGCTTGTTACAGCCTAAATTGGGACAACTGACCCAAAACTTAAACTTTTCTTGTCCCTTTGCTTGATTTTCATTTAAAGGCTTTGAGTTACAGTGATATGGATTTGAGGAAAAATATTTGAATAAGTTGGTTTTCACCAACTTGCCTTTAATCCCAACACAAAGTGAAAAGAAACAGGCAGATCTCTGAGTTCCAAATCAGCCTAATTTACATAATAAAAGCCAGGGTGACACCTCCTGCTGTTTAGCCACTTGCAGAGATAGTCTAAGATTCAAAATGACAAAATTTTCCTTAAGGTTACTATGTAAGTTCTTTTTTCTTAATGATAGATGTTATGTCCTTACTGATCTAAAGGTTGGATTCACATCAATTTTAGGTTTATATAAGGAGAAATACTGTCACACTGCTCTAAAAAGAGCAGCCAATCTGAAAAACTGGTACTTCCACAGAACTGGTACAAAAGAGCATTTTGGCTTAACAAATATGTTCTGTTGGTCAATGTAAGGACTCAAAATTAGTTTGGGAGACAAACATGCAAACTGCATGTCTCCCACGTCAAAAAACTTTTAAATGCTAACTAGATAAAGGTGTCACTGCTTTGGTAGCCAGTTTATCCTTTCAAATGTGAGACATTTTCACAGGGGGAGAGGGCAAATGTTGGTCATGCATGATGCAAAAAAGACTCGGGGCTTACAGGTGGCAAAGCACATGTCAGCCTATTTAAGTCCTAGAAACTCAAATATGACAATTCATATGTTTAAAAGGCTAAACCATCCATCCCATATCAAAAAAGGGGCAAGCCAAAAAATAGCTACAACCACTATAAAAATCCTGGTATAAGATGCCTAAGGTATGCTTAAATGCTAAAGGTAAAAGGGAGTTTATATAAAGCATAACAGCCCATTCTGTATAGAAAAGAGTATAAGACAAAAATAGCTGCAACACATATAAAAACCTCTAAACAGGAGCAAGATGCCTAGTATATGCTTAAACTCTAAATTAAAAAGGAGTTTATATAAAATTTACTTTAAACATGCCTTTTCTATTGCTAAAGGCAACCAGCTTATCTCTCTAATGGGAGGCCTTCTCTTGGGAGCAGCTTGGCCTAATACAACAGACACCCAAGAGCCCCCAAAAGATATTTTGATTTATACAACCTTGTTTTGATTTCAACATGATAATGATTGTATGTTCAATAATAATAGTAACATTAATTGCTGATCCCTTTACATGGGAAAAACTCTAAAACCGATTGAGACATAAAAATGTCTCCAGCCAGAACCTCAATATTACATGGCCAATAAATCCTTGGCTACAATACCCTCAAAATTTATTATGTAATTTTTAATGTCATAGATAGAATTGGTTTACAGTTTAGTTTCATCCTGAACATCTCATACACTTATCATTTTAGGACGGTATAATGCTTGTGTGAAATTTTTTGTTTGCAGAACAAAAGGACTGGACACCAGAGACACTGGATCAAACCTATCAGAATTCATCCTTTCAACATGCTGAGAAGTTAACACATCTGTTCCAGCATCTTGGTGTTCCAGCATTCATTGTTCCTGCCTCAACTGCTTCAATTGCTGTTTCTCATCAAAGCCTCCTCCCAAAAGAGCTTTGAAGAAACTTACTAAACTCAATTGGTCCACAATTTTAGACTGTTCCAAACAGGACTTCTATTAAGCCTGAAATTTCTCAACATTGAAAGACTGGACCACAAATGTTAATGCTTGCTTAGTTAACCATTTTTTCCAATTTCCTCTGGGGCCCCTAATAGGATTTCTGTGTGTCCAAAAAGTCAGCTAGAAAAAAATTCATGAGAACAATGTCCAATTTCCTTTAAAGGGGGTTGGGTAGGCTTTTGGTTGTTTTCTGTGGCTATGAGTGTTTATTGTCATTGGGAGATGTTTATAAATTATTAATGGTCATATTCAGAGAGAAAACAAGATTAGACTTAGGGATTTCTCTCTTTTCCTTTTTCTTTTCCATTTCTTTCTTAGATAAGGTGAAAAGGATTGAAAAGAAAGAAAGGGGAATACAGGGATAACTTTTAGGAATAATGGAATAAAGGGTAGATTATTGAATCTACACAACTTAAGGTTTTATTTGTTCTCAAATAAGGTTATTTTTAACTCTGGTATAGGATTTTGTATATTGATGTAAAAATAAGTCTATTTTAATACATTGGTAAATTTTAGTATATTGATACAAATTCAAGGTTACTTCCAATACTTTTAAACTGCTATTACAAACTCTTTAGGGTATTAAGTAATAGTTAATTGTTAGTTAAGAACTCATAGTCACGTCAGACACTAGTCTAATTTATCACAGAAGTATACATCCTAGGGTTAACAGACAGATACGATTTTGTAGACAGGTCGATTACATAAAGTTAGGTAAGTCTTCCAAAACTTCAGAGTCCTACAGAATATGGCATTTTAAAATGTTTTTTTTTTTAATTTTAAATATTCTTTGATAATGAGACAGGTCATCTCCTGGCAGCACCCCGCCTACCTCAAGGAAGATGATGAGCATCAAAGAACCTCCATATGGAGATAGTTTCAAACATGGCGAACAAACCAATCGGGCAAAAAGAAAATGCCCTCGTTTCACAACAGAGAGAATTCTGCCAAAATAATGGGCAAGCTTAAATGCAGGACAAGTCAACTACTGAACTCTGACAAGACAGGATAAGCAAGTCCTAAATAGTTCCTGTTTCACATATATGTCTGTCAAAATATTCTGAGCCAGAAAGCTGAAGATGATGCTCCAATGTTATAGAGAGTTTCAGGTGACTGTTCAGGCAGCAAATTGTCTCTGTCATTTTTTTTTTTTTAATTTCTTGGAAGCTGCAAACGTGCACTTCCTATTTACTCCAGTAACAACTTTTATTCCTTCTCAAGTCTCTGGTGTGGTTGAAGAACAAATAGTTATAATTCCATAATTAAGCTTAAGTTGTTTAAAATTTGAGAAAATGTTTTCATATTGGTAATACCAATAAGGATAAAAGTTAATTTAGGTATAGAACTCTAAACTTGTCAAGATAGGATAATCAAATACTTTCTTCTAAGTTTGCAAATACACATAGACTGGACATTGCACATGTAAATCTTATCTAATAGTTTTCATAACTGTTTTATATTATTATTGTATTGAAAGAAAAGGAGCATTTTATTGGACTTAAAGGGGGAAATGTTGGTATAATGTTCTTATGGAATGTATACAATTTATCCAATTTATCCGTTTTCATTCAAATGCTGATTTTTCTACCCCACTATCTGGCTTCAATCTGGACATTGCATTGTGATGCTTATCCCCTGTCTCAAATTTGTGCAAACATGCCACCATTTGTTCTCTGTATTGTCAATAAAACAACCAGCCACAATGCTGAGCAATGGAGGGAAAAGGGTGGCACATCCTTGTCCAGAGGGGAGCAGAGATAGGAGGAGAGGTCTTAGAACCATGAGGAGAGCAGAGATGGATAGGACTTCAAAGCACTAGGAGAGAGGAAATGGACCTAAGATATGACTAAAAGCAAATATAATATATAGCAACAATTCCTAAAGGGAAGAAGTCACCACTGCCACATGGAACAGCTTGTTGTGGGTCTTTTCCCTCCCCTCTTCAAAATAGTATAAACTGTCAGTATCGCTAGTGCTAGTATTGTGACAAACCCAGAAATAGTCATTCATAATGTCAGGGATCCAGGCAGCTGGATTTATGTAGCCTTTTCTTGTAAACGAGCACGACAGTGATAAGTCAGGAAAATTGTATAGAGGATTAGATTGTTGGAGAACAATATAGATATGAAAAGATTTAATAGTGCTATTTATTTGTGACTTTTTAGTGGGTTTTAGAATATCAGAATCCATTAAAAACACATTTTGAAATTGTTCAGAACTTGGCAGGGAGAAGATAACATTCGCTAATCCTCAGTCCTAAATTATCTGTTTGAAAGGTCAGTTCTGTTATAGCTGTAATACTAAGTATTCAAAAAGTTGTTCCTGTTTGGCTGTAGAATCTTTATGTCTTTTTTCAGCCTACCCATTTACCTTTTAAGTGATAGTTTATGTTATCATTTGAATGAGTTTTCAATCCTGAAGCTAACAGAACTGAAGTAGAACATCTAGAAATGTATGGACATAAAAGAATGAGCTTGCAATTCAAATGTGTTATTTTATAATAGAATATTATGTACTCATGCACTCTTGTTCAGGACTCTGGAAGAGAGCAAACCAGAATTATCTTAAAAGCAAATTAGATGGTATTTGTTCTATCATGAAAAATATATTAAAAAATAGAGCAAGAGAGGAATTTCACATATGCATAATTTCATTGCCCCCCAAATTAGATAAAAGTAGAAAACTACATTTAAACTGAATCAAGTTGCAAAGGAATACACAAAATACTAAAACCAATACCTCAGACATCTGCCAGATAACTCAGTACTTTGTGTTTAAAATCCCGTTTATTCACATCTGGTGGTAAAGTTTCCAGTTTGCTCTCAGGTAGTGCTCTTAATACTACTTCAAAATAATTCACAAACTGCAACATTTCTGATACCCACTTCATTTCACAAATTTTATTTACTTAAAAAATTTTCATTCATATATATATATGATGTTGAACATTCCCCTCCCCATATTATCCTGCCTGGTTTTTTTCTACAAATAAACCAATATTTTCAAAATAAAGTGCTATGTGTATTATATTTACTTAGCATGGGTGAAATTGTGCTTCCATTTTATTATGTTTATATCTTTTGTGTATAGTGCATATAAATGATAACATTTGTTGCATTCAGGGCTCAATATGTATCAGTGTTCTTTCTGTGTTGCATTTAGTTTTTAATATTTATTATTGATGTATCTTTTAATAAAGCTGTGGCTAATCCTAAACAGCTGTATAATTAAATCATCATATAGAGATTGGGATTTATTTAATTAATTTAGATCATAATGTTGAATAATAGTTATTTCATCCTAAACCTCCAAGCCAATGTAGTTTTCTACCATTCAGATTTTATCCATTATATTTGTTTTTACTGATATTTTAGGTCTGGTCCATCACTCCTCTGTGTGTCCATATTTTGTTACTTTTGCTTTTTTATGAACTTTGGCTTCAGTTTTCCTGTTGTTAATGGTTTCCTTTGTATAGTTAATGAAAATGGTTGCAAGAAACTTCAGTTCATAATATCTTTCCTATAAATATTTTTTTTCTCTTGTGGTATTGGTGTGATTGAATTTAGTGTCTTGTGCCTTAGGAAGCCTGCAAGGTCATAGAAAACTTTCAAGTTGTTTAGGCCTGGGTCAACAGATTGATTCTTTGCCACATGCAAAATTGAAATTCAAGAAGAAGACCTTGAGTCCATTCATGTGGAGGGAGATTAATAACCTATGGCTGTTAGATCCTTTGATTTTGATGTTGGTTGTGGTAGTGTGTTTGTGTGCTTGGCTACTTTTTGTTTTGCTGTAGTGAGGTTATTCATTTCCTGTGTTTTCCTGGAGGTAGTTAGCTTTCCTGGGTTGTATTTTTCCTTCTCGTATCTTCTGTAATGCTGGATTTGTGGGTAGGTATTGCTTAAATTTGTTTTTGTCATTGAATAACTTGTTTTCTTCATTTATGCTGATTGAGATTTTTGCTGGGTATAGTAGCTTGGGATAACATCTGTGTTCTCCTAGATTCTTCATGACATCCGTCCATGCCTTTCTGGCTTTCATAGTCTCCATTGAGAAGTCAGATGTGATTCTGATGGGTTTGTCATTGTATGTTACTTGGCCTTTTCCATTTCAGCTTTTAGTATTTTTTCTTTGTTCTGTATACTTACTGTTTTAATTATTATGTGGCAGGAGGATTTTCTTTTCTGGTCTAATTTATTAGGTGTTCTGTAGGCCTATTGTATTCTTATAGGCCTCTCCTTTAAGTTGGGGAAATTTTCTTCTATGATTTTGTTGAAAATATTTTCTGAGTCTTGGAGACAGGAATTTTCTTTTTCCTCTATTCCTATTATTTTTAGGTTTTGTCTTTTCATGTTGTCTTGGATTTCTTGGATGGTCTGTGTCAGGAGTTTTTAGATTTAACATTTTCTTTGATTGATACATTGATTTTTTCAATTGTATCTTCTACACCTGAGATTCTTTCTTCCATCTCTTGTAGTCTGTTGGTTATGCTTACCTCCCTAAGCATAACCAACAGACTAGTTATGTTCCTGTTTTCCTCCCTAAATTCTTCCTCTACATGATTTTCTCCATTTGTGTTTTCTTTAATTTTTCGAATTCTATCTTCAAATCGTTGGCCAGCTTATTGATTTCCTTACCTGTCTGACTGTATTTTTCTGCTTTTCCTTCAATTCCTTCAACTGTTTGTTTGAACATTCCTCTGTTTCTTTTGGTGATTTAAGTATTTCCTCTCTAAAGGTCACAAACTGTTTGACTGCATCTATCTGTATTTCTTTATGGATATCCATAATCTGTTTGTCTTTATCTTCCTGTATTTCTTTATGGATGACCATAATGTTTGTCTTTATCTTCCTCCATTTATTTATGGAGGACCATAATCTGTTTCACTTTATCTTACTCTATTTCTTTACGAATTTTATTTATTTCCTCTATTATCCTCTTCATAAGCATAACTATAAGGTCTTCTTCTTGAATTTCAATTTTGCTGGGGTGTCCAGGGCTGGGTTCTGCAGATACCACATTGCTCTGTCTTTTGTTGTTTGAGCTTTTACACTGGCCTCTACCCATTGTCCTATCATAATTGTTGGGTGTTATTTTCTGGTACTTCCTAGAATCCTGTGGTGGGGAGAATCCCCTTGGCAGGAAGATGATTTTTCCTGAAGGAGTCCTCCTCAGCTTTTTGGGTATGGTCACTGAATGGCAGGTGTTTTTCAGGAATTGCCACAGTTCACGTTAGGTGTATAGACCTGTGAGGTAACTGTGGTTTTGTTAGTCAGGGGGCTCTCCTCTCACCTGGAGAAGTCCTGGAGAAAGTTCCCCTGCTGCTGGGTTTCTTGCTCTGAATTTAGTGAGCTTCTGCTATTGTTTTTACACTGTTTTCCAGGCACAGCCCTCTTGAAGTACCTGGGTGCCCTTCGGTTTGGTCAATTTAGTTAGGGGTAACTGATTCCCCTTCGGAGTAGTAAGTGGGGGCTGATCCCAGGTTTCTCTATGTCTGAGGTTGGAGCTCTGTGCCCCAGTACCCAAGTGGTAATCAGGGTCAGGTGAGCACAGCTCTCATGCATGCAGCAGAAGTCTAGATCTTAGAGCCTATGAGGACCCAGAAACTTTTTCGGAGCTTGGTGTCCTGAGGGAGAACCTGATGTTTCCCCTTACTGTGGGGTTTTCTCCCTGCAGGGAGCCCCAATGTGTGGTGTTTTGGGGTCTACAGTTCTGTTTTGGGTGGTGCGTAGAGCAAGCAGGTGCAGGTGAGTGGTGGCTCCAAGCTGGCGACTTGGCACCTGCAGGAACCCAGAAACTTTTACTGGGAACTTTTCCATGTGTGTAGAGGAGGGGGTGGCTGAGTACTCTATGTTCTGAACTGCTGTTTCCCTCAGTGTGGGATTTCCTCCTGACAGGAAAACTCAGTCTCTGGTGTCGTCGGGTATACAGTTCTGTCTGGGACAGTGAGTCAGGCGCACAGCAGGTCTCTGAGTGAGATGAGCTGGGCTGGCAGCTGTTTGCTTGGTGGACCCTGGGACTTTTTCCAGGGATTGACTGGGAGACCAGAGGTTGGTCCTGTTTGCTTTCTTCTTTGTGAGGTTTTCTCTCGATTGGAAATACCAGTCTTTGGTGTTTTGTTGCCCACAGTTCAGCCTGGGAAGGTGATCAGGACACGTAGGCCTGTGGCTCTGCGCTGGCAACTGAGTGCCTGCTGGGACCCAGAAACTCTTCTGGGTTTTAGCTGGGTGTCCTGAACCCAATTGATTCCCACACCTTGGGGTTTCCTCTAACCTGAGAATCACAATCACTGGTGTTTAGGGCCCAGAGTTCGGTCTCTTGGTCACTGTGCCATCACTGCTGTCCTGCTCCTCAGACACAGTGTCCTCCCAGTGCCACTATCTTGGGTCTCCTTAAAAGGTAATTTTTAAATCAACTAGTAATTGGCAGAGTAAGGTGGAATGTCCAGGAACAAGGCATTATATTGGAAACATACTTCTTATAATGTAGACTGGACATAAGGTTGTCTTTTAGAGCAATAAGCAGTATACATGGCCTTATATAAAGAGAAGTAAACCAAGCACATCATCCTTATGCTTTAAAAAAAAATCACATAAATCCAAATATGGGAATGTATGCCTCTAATCCAAACAGTTGGGAAGCTGAAGCAGGAAGATTGCTACAAGTCTGAGTCTACTTTGGACTACCTAATGAGTTTGGGCAAGGTCAACAGGCATCAATAGAGAAATCTTGTGTCAAGAAAAAGGAGATTGGACTGGAGAAAGAGACAGACAGACAGACACACACACACACAGACTCAGAGAGATAGAGAGAGACTGAGAGATTGAGACTGGAAAGATGACTTAGTTGTTAAAACTCATCTTTCAGAGTATCTGAGTTCATTTTCCAGTACCAATGTCAGACAGCTCTGAACTGCTGGTAACAGGGTCAGATTACCTCTTCTGGCCTTTGTGGGTACCCACACATGTGCTTGCATGTGTACGTGCATAAGTTAGAAAATAAAGAGGGTTGGGTATTTAGCTCAGTAGTGGAGTGATTGCCCACAAGCTCTAGGCCCTGGGTTATGTTTTTATCTCTGGGGCACCGGGAGGGAAGAGCAGCCTATGCCAGTTGCTGTCCAGGCTTTTTGAGACCATCCAGGGCTAGGGAAGTGTAGGCAACAATTGATATTTCTTATTATTTTCATTTTACAGCATGTTTCATATAAATGAATGTATTTCAGTTGAGGGTACATTAAGCATAATTCTAAGATGGTCCCAACATTCCCAGTTCCTGATATATGAACCTTCTCTGGGTAATTAAGTCCGATGATCTATATTAATGCTGTAAAGGGATTTTGTAGTTGTTATTAAGGTCCCAAATCATTTGACTTTACAATTATGGAGATTATCTGGCTTAATAACACAAGTTCTTCTTCTTCTTCTTTTTTTTTTTGTTTTTTTGTTTTTTGATTGCCCTGGACCAGCGGGGCTTAAACGGGGTTCCTAAGGGAGAAGAATGGAAGGAAGGGGGGGGGGACGAGAAGCCCAAGAAAGGAAGCCAAGTCTGTTTGCCTGATCAAGGCTTCATTTATTAGAAATTTTTACCCAACTTATATAGGGAGAAGGCAGGAAAGGGGGAAGGTAATTAGTTGCTGCAGGAGACAGGAAGAGTGCTTTCATGTGTTAAATAGGGTACCTGCAAGATACCATAGGGATGTTTTCTCATGGATGCTCTAACAAAAGGATGTCCTCACAGTCTATCACCCATGAGTTAGGGTCCTAGATAACTTTCACTAAATAGCTTTAGGTCTCCCTAAATGACCTTTGCTCACTATTTGGCTTTGGCCTAGTAAACACCTTTTGTCTCCACTAGATAGCTTTGACTCACTAATTGACTTAGGCTTCAGTAGATAGCTTTGGCTCCACTAGATAGCTTTGACTTTGGCTTCAGTAGATAGCTTTGGCTCCTGGCATTTGATCCAGAGTTTCTCTGTGTAGCTTTGGCTGTTCTGGACTCGCTTTGTAGACCAGGCAGGACTCAAACTCACAGCGATCGAGATTCACCTGCTTCTGCCTCCCCAAGGGCTGGGATTACAGGTGTGTGCACAGTGACAGGAATTCTTTAAATCTAGTTGTCCCTGGCTATAAGAGAGGAGGAAGTGAGTTGGAAGGAAGGAAACTGTGAACTGCCTATAAGAACCACAGAATGAAAAAGTGAGCAGTCCATAGAAGGAGATGGAAACCTCCTGCTGAGAACAAGCCTGTTAATGAAGGCCTAATTGCTAAAACTGCAGGGAACTGAAGACAGGCTTCTGGGATTTTGTTAATTAAGAAGGAAGACCCACCTACTGTGGGTGGGACCTCAGGTTAGGCTTGTGGATTGTATAAAAAGGAGAAAGTGAGCAGAGCATAGGCATGCATATTCTCTTCTTCCTGACTGAAGATGTGGTGTGGCCATCTGCTTCAAGCTGCTGATGCCTTGGCTCCTCTACCATGATAGACTGTAACATGACCTGTGAGTGAAAATAAACTCTTCCTTTCCTAAGTTTTTTTTTGCCAGGGTATTTTATCACTGAAGCGAAAACATAACTAAGACTAGGTTATTGGCTTATTTAATTGGAATCTTAAATATTGTTCTTCTGGTTTGCATTTGTTACTGAAATTCATCATCCACCATCTTGGTTGTGGAATAGAAATCAATGAAGCTAGTAATAGAAATAGGTTTTTTATCTTCATGTATTATATGTGAGAAATTTGGAATGTAACCTATGTTTTATAAGAGTACTGGAAAAGCCTCTAGACCTTTAGTTGACACTATCATAGGAGTATGGATTGGCATAATAGTAGAGGAGATTTATAGAGGAGATGTGTAGAGGGAAAGGAAATAATTTATTTTCAGCTTAGACTCCAAACTTGTTTTAATTCCCAAGCAATGCATATTTAAATGTACCTCCCATGATTTTATCCTGAAGATTGGGAATTTAAAAAAATGAGAAAATCTGAGTATTACAGTTAACAGAGCTATGGAATCTGTTAGACCTGTGAAACTCCTCTCAAATTGTCTACCCTATCCACAAATGTTTGCCTCGCCAAAGTCTCAGGTATTCTGGATAGAGCTATATGTCACTTGAAAAACGTCCTTAGATCATATATTAGTCAGGAAATATATTTTTGTATTAGTCATTGCTCTCTAGAGTACCAGAACTTTTCTCTTTCTCTCTCTATATATACATATTTATATCTATATATTTATATATATAGCTATAAATCCTCTTTACATATATATTATTATATAGGTATATACATATATAATATAATATATGCATAATAATGTATATAATATATAATACATTGTATAATATACATATAGAATATATATGTATAATATATACATATATAATATATATGTATAATATATGTGCACATATTATATATGTATATATTATAATATATTATATATGTATTATTACATTATATAGATATGTAAAGGGGATTTATTAGAAAGACTTACAGGCTATGGTCCAACTCATTCAACAATGGTTGCAAAGTCCACGTTGCTCTGTTCACCAGGCTGGATGTCTCAGATAGTTGTCAGTGTATGCTGGAAATATGGAAGCGGGCTCTAACAGACTTGCTAGCAAGGCAAGGACAAGCAGGCAAAGAGCAAAGCTTCCTTCTTCCATGTCCTCATATAAGCTTCCAGTGTAAGGTGTGACCCTGGTTAAAGCTGTGTCTTCTTAGTTTTAAAGGGATATTTATATATTGATCGATGGAGAGGTTAACAATGGCTATCTGCCTGCTGGAGTGGCTGAGAGCCTGATTGCTTCTTGGTCTATAAAGCTGATGACCACTCAGCACTCCTATTTTCAATTTTTGCATGATAGTCTTTAGAACATCGAAAAGGTTAAAGAAGGCTCTGATGGCAAAGGCAGCAGAAGCAGCAGCAGCAGCAGCAGCAGCAATGCCAACAACAAGATAAGTTCCCTGACCAAAAAGGAGCAAGCGCTAGCATTTCCCTTTTTTTAGAGCTCTTTAGGGCCATACTGGCAGGAGGGAGTTGCTTACTCCATTGCTGGTATATTGTTCTTGTGGAGTGTATTCAATTTACCCTTGTTCATTCAAATGCTGATTTCTTTACCCTACTATCTGGTTTCAATCTGGACATTCCACCTGTCTCAAGTTTGTGTACACATGCCATCATTTGTTCTCTGTATTGTTAATAAAACAACCAGCCACAAGGCCAAGCAACAGAGAGAATAAGGTGGGAAATCCTGATCTAGAGGGGAGGAGAAGGAAGCAAGTAGGAAGAGGTCAGAGAGCAGAGATCAGCAGGACAGGACTTGGAACAATGAGGAGAAACAAAATGGACCTAAGATATGATTAAAAGAAATTATAATGTGAGAATGCTAAATGGGAGAAGAGTATACAGACTTTGAAATTTAGGATGGAGTAACTATTGCCCAGCATTGTGCTCTAGGTTAATTAAATAAATCATAATTTCTGTGTGGTGATTTGGATATACAGCTGGTTAAGGAATAACCACTGTTTAACTAAAAGATAAAACAATGATAAATATTAGTATTCAACAACACTCCATGGAGGATCTTCTCCCAACTAGTAATCCTGGAAATGCTTTCACTGACCCTTAGTTGTTTCTTTGTTGAATCCATGTGTAATCATATCAAGAATCATTAGCCATCATATCCCCTTCTGGCTTTTTCAGCAGCACTTTTGGAATCTTCAGGTTACACATTAACTGAAACAATTGCCAGTTCTTATTAATTAGTTCACAGGTATCTAGT
Source organism: Meriones unguiculatus (assembly GCF_030254825.1). Taxonomy (NCBI): domain Eukaryota; kingdom Metazoa; phylum Chordata; class Mammalia; order Rodentia; family Muridae; genus Meriones; species Meriones unguiculatus. The sequence continues at coordinate 75,159,071 of NC_083369.1, read as the reverse complement.
GGTTTGCAGTGTATATTAGAAGAAGCAAAGATTAACATTAAAATTAATTAACTCTTTATAATTAATTAGAGGAAGTACTTGGGGTTCCTGTTACTCACAAACATTCTGAAGTGAGAAGAAATTAAATATTACAAAAAGTTAGGGTAAATTAGGAAGAACAGGCAATGAGCCCCAGAAAATGCATAAGGGCAACTTCCTTAGGGTCATCTGGAGATTAATATCAAAGCATATCATAGAGAATTATATTATTTTTTATTGAAATAAATGTGGTTAACAAAGTAGAATGTAAGTACACATATGTATAAATGTAAACATGTGTCCAAAAAAGTAAATAATTTTTGTTTTGTTTTCTCTTCTGTCCCCTCCCTTCCTTTCTTATTCTCTTCTTGTATCTCCCTTTTTCTATCTTCCTTCTTCTATTTTTCAAATCAGGGTCTCATTATTTCTCAGGCTAGCCAATATCTAACTGTAAAGCCCAGGATGGCCTTGAACTTATTCTCCTACGTCAGTGAGGTAAGTGCTGGATTTTCAGGCATGTTCTGCTGTGCATGGTAATAAATAGGTATCATTAATAGAGTTCATATCCAGTTGTTTTCAATGGATAGTTTTGCTTTTTTCTTAAACCCTCAAGTTAAAGAACTTACAAAATGCTGTTGTGGGTACACGGCCTAATGACTGTTATCAATGTTCTAATGCCTAAACTGAATAAAGATATATAAAGTGACATCTCTTAGTGTAGTAGTAGAGAAACTATATGTTAACTTATAAAGGCTATTATTAAAAGAAAAGGGTTCTCAAAAAATCTGGGTCCAGGGGTCTTTTCTGAGACTGATACTCCAACTAAGGACCATTCATGGAGATAACCTAGAACCCCTGCACAGATGTAGTCCATGGCAGCTCAGTATCCAAGTGGGTGTCCTAGTAAAGCGAACAGGGGCTGTCTGTGACATGAACTCAGTGGCTGGCTCTTTGATCACCTCCCCCCTGTGTGTGGGGGGGGCAGTCTTACCAGGCCACAGAGGAAGACAATGCAGCCAGTCCTGATGAGACCTGATAGGCTAGGGTCAGATGGAAGGGGAAAAAGACCTTCTCTATCAGTGGATTGGGGAAGGAGCAAGGGAAGAGATAGGAAGGGTAGGATTGGGGGGAGATGTGGGAGGGGGACTACAGCTGGGATACAAAGTGAATAAATTGTAATAAAAATTATTTAAAAAGAAAGGGGATCTGAGATTTCATTCTAGCATAGATCTATTGAATTCTTTTTGCTTGAGAAGGTACTGATATGAACGTTTTAAAATTCCCTGAAACAGAATAAGTAATACTTTAAACAAACATTATCTAAGGTAAACACACACACCAAAAACAAAACAAAACACAGAGTGTAGTTTTGCTATGTTTTCCAGATTTGAACTACTGGGCTCATGCAACCCTGCTTCATCATCTCTCATTTGTATGATAATCTCATGTTGTCATGCCCAGCTCTATGTCATATTTTTAAAACTTAAGGACTTGTCATTTCTAGCCTCAAACACTGAGATCATTCATAAACTAATGTTGTTTTCCCTCTGGTTGACTAAAATTGGTGAAGGAAAGTTAACTGAAAGTATTAAAATATACGATACATTCTCTCTCCCTCTTTTCCTCTCTCTCTCACTTTCCCTCTCCCCACCTCACACACAGACATACACACACATGCTTTATGGTAATTAGTGGTTTGTGATAGTTCCTCTGAAGATTTGTATTGCTAACTCCTGAATGGGGAGAGAAAATTAAATTGGAGGGAGGTGGAGAAAAGCAGTGTGATATGACAGCTGGATGATACCTCAAGCTAGACTCATAAAAAATGAATCCAAAATTTAAGAATGCTTTTAGACAAAAAAGAAAAAAAAAAAGAACACCAAAAAACAAAACAAAAACTGTAAGAGACAGAACATCTGGGATTGCTAGTGTCAAGTACTGGAAGAAGCTTTAGGGATACAGAACATATGGTGGCAGGTGCAAAATACGGGGGTCATGAACAGAGTCTGAAAATGGCAATAGAAGAAAACTGAAACTGTAGCCTGCCTTGGGTGTTATAATCCTGGGAGCAATAACCAAGAACAGTGTGGGGGCAGGGCTTCTATCACAAACAGAGCAGAGATAGGGGAAAAAAAAAACAACAAAAAACCAAAACAAAACAACAGGACATCCTAGGAGCAGTCAGAGGGAAACTAGCCAAACAAGTGATGAAAGGTCGTCAGGAAGCCAGTGATGTTTCATTCCAAGGCCCAAAACTATATCTGTGGAAGGAAGATAATAAAGAAATTTGTGCTTTGATAGAACAAAGGGGAACTTAAAGCCTGTATTATAACCTAGGAAATGGGAGGTAGGACATGGAGGAGATTAGTTGGAAAAGCTAAGAATTCAAGTTTGGGGTCTAGGGAATATTGTCACCCCCCCTTTATTCACAGTAAGTGTGAAAGGAACTTATTTGCAAATTCACCTGTTCAGAGTGTATCACTATCTGCTATTATTGCAAATATAACTAACTTTCCCAGATTTTCTTTTCAAAAATTTTTTGCATGTATTTTGGAGTAGGCTGAAGGAAATTGTTGCTAGAAAAAAAAGGATTCAAGATCCAGCCAGAAAGGTCCATTTCATTCCATTTGTAACCACAGTGAAGACCTCCACTAGAGAACAAGGGCTTGAATGCATGTCATTTCAGTCTTGAAAATAAGAAGCATTCCCAGAAGCAGAAAGACACACATGGCATATACTAACTCATAAGTGGTTATTAGACATATAATATGGTATAAACATACTAAAATCTATACTACTAAAGAAGCTAAACAACAAGGAAGACCCTAGGGAACATGTTCAATCCTCATTCAGATGGGCAAATGGGAAAGACATCGGAAGCAGGTGAAGACAGGGAACAGGACAGGAGCCTACCATAGACGGCCTCTGAAAGACTCTACTGATCGAAGTATGGAAACAGAGGCTGAGACTCAGAGCCAAACTTTGGGCTGAATGCATGGAATTTTATGAAAGAAGGGGGAGATATGAAGATCTGGAGGAGCTCTAAAAGGAGACCAGAGCCAAACAAACAAACAAACAAACAAAAAACCTGAGTTTTAGGGGCCCTGCAGAAACTGATACCCCAACCAAGGACCATGCATGGAGAGGACATACAGCCCCAGCTCAAATGTAGCCCATAGGCTCAGTCTCCAAGTGGGTTCCTTAGTAAGGGGAGCAGAGGCTGTCTCTGGAATGAACTCAGTGGTTAGTTCTTTGATCACCTCCCCCTGGAAGGTGCAGCTTTACCAGGCCACAGAGGAAGAAGATGCAGCCAGTCCTGATGAGGTCTGATAGGCTAGGGTCAGAGAGAAGGGGAAGAGGTCCTCCCATATCAGTGGACTAGGGGAGGGACAAAGAAGGAGAAGAGGGAGGGAGGTTGGGATCGCCACGGCCAGGAAAAAAGTGAATAAATTTTAACAAAAAAATTCTCAAAAGGTGCTTCTTAGAATAAGGCTGCAGCAAGCACTAGCTTCCTTGTGTTTGTAGCTTTAAGCTTGGTTTTGTGAGTATGTTGGTAGGGAAATCAATTACTTTTGAATCATATATTTTAAAATATATTGTATTTTGTAATATATTTTGAATACATTGCATCAAGATAGTTGTTGCCAGCTCATGGCCCTATGAAATATTCGGGTCCCTGTTCTTTTGGAAATGTGTAATGGTCCCAGACAGGAAATATGCTATATGTGGCTAGGTCATCGAGGTCAAATTGCTGAAAAGTCTTTTCATAGGACATCCTGCCAAAATATGGGGTACAGGTTAAAGAACACACATATCCTTGACTTGGCTTGGGTTTTCTTAGGGCTTCATGTCCAGGGACTTCCAAAGTACTGTTAAACATTTTCTCCTAAGATAAAGATTCAAGTTTTCTGGTGTCTTCTTTGCTGTGGAATGACAGCAACAGGTGTCTTCTATTTCCAGGGTCTCTGAACGTTTTAATTCCATAAATATCTTCAAGATTTCTGAGCTTGACTTACTGAGCCATCTTCAAGGCTTTGTAGCTAGGCAGCTGTTGGTGAGAATGTGATGGTGTAATGGAGACATCTAGAGAGACTGCTCTGGGGGTAAAATGATCATGGTCCCAGTATCAAGTTCTACCTAAAAAAGAAAACTTTAGGTGGGTTCATTCCACACTGTGTCTGCAAGCAGGCTATGGAATGTTACTGCATGCCACTAGTAAATATGTCCTCAGGAAATATGACTAACAACAGTTACAAATATCTTCTAGAGAGATTTATTAATTCACCTGTTGTGGTCCTACAATTAAAGAAAACAAATTATTATGGCATATTTCTGAGCAGGTTGACTTTGATGTCAGTGAGGATATGTGATCATTTACACCACTTGTAAAATATTTAGTCTCATAAGGTAATACTATATCATATTTTGATGAAAAGAAAACTATATATGTAAGTATGAAAAAATAATAAAAAATATTTTTTATCCATTCATTTTTACCAGATACTGGGATTACAGAATTGAGTGTGACATAGTTACTTTTTTTTTTTTTTTTTTTTTACAAAGGCTTGACAATCTAGGAGAGAGAGCAGATAATGATGAGACCTGGTTGAAATACACTGTAGCTTTATGGTAAATGATAGTGATGATCTATCTTAAGATATCAGAACACCTGCAGAGCTTTTAAAAATCCTTAAGCCTGTATGGCCCCAGATGAAATTCTTCTGTTGTTGTTATTTCCCTTTTTTGAGACAGGGTTTATTATGTAGCCCTGGTTTTCCTGAAACTATGTAGATCAGGATGGCCTCACAGAGATCTGCCTGCCTCTGCCTCCCAAGTACTGGGATTAAAGGTGTGTGCCACCACACCAGGCAATGATTTCTTTTTATGGGAGGGGGGTGAGGGAAGAAAAAAATAACTTCTTTTGTCTAGAAAGAGAAGGAAACTCTTTAGTTGAATCTCTGGATGCTGAGTAGTCTACTAGATTAAGAAGCAGGTATTATAGGCAGAGAAATAGGGCTTGCAAGGACAGAGATGGGGAACTGAAATTTTAACTCTTAGTGTTAAATCTTAGTATTCATGAGGAGGAGGAACTAAATCTTTCTCCCCTATTTTTTCTGTTTCTTTTAGAGACATGATTTTGCTCTGTAGTCTGAATGGCCTGAAGGTTGCCAATAGACAAGCTGGTCTGGAACTTCTATTCCTTATTACTAGGAACAAAATCTTCAATGGGCCTAAGAAGATATTTGTAGTTTATATGTTCATTACGGAGCTTCAGAAGGATTTTAAGTGAGGAACTACTACAGTCATGACTAGTTTTGATTTTTGGGGACAGGATCTCATGTGACCCAAACTTACTTCAAATTCACTATATTGAAAGGATGACCTTGAATTCCTAATCTCTTTCCTCCATTGTCCAAGTGCTCAGATTACAAGAGTGTATCACTGTCTGCCTGATTTGGTCTAAAATTAAATACTTGGAAAGTAAACTCAATTGGAAGCATAGAGGGAGTATACACCTAGAGATGAAGAGGCATAGGACTGTGCGGTCTTGAATGCCTGGTAGGGTAAAAAATGTCATGAATACAGCGAGACACCATCCAAATCAACAAAATCAGAAATGAAAAGGGGGACATAACTACAGACACTGAGGAAATCCAAACAATCATTAGGACTTACTTCAAAAGTCTATATGCAACAAAATTTGAAAATCTAAATGAAATGGACAATTTTCTTGATTGATTCCACTTACCAAAGCTAAATCAGGACCAGGTAAATCAATTAAATAGTCCTATATCTCCCAAGGAAATAGAAGCAGTCATCGAAAGTCTCCCATCCAAAAAAAGCACAGGACCTGATGGTTTCAGCACAGAATTCTACCAAACATTCAAAAAAGAGCTACCTCTAGTACTCTTCAAACTATTCCACAAAATAGAAACAGAAGCAACATTACCAAACTCATTCTATGAAGCCACAGTCACCTTGGTACCTAAACCTCACAAAGACCCAACCAAAAAAGAGAACTTCAGGCCAATCTCCCTTATGAACATTGATGCAAAAATACTCAACAAAATACTCACAAACCGAATAAAAGAACACATCAAAGATATCATCCACCATGACCAAGTAGGCTTCATCCCAGGTATGCAGGGGTGGTTCAATATACGGAAATCCATCAATGTGATCCACCATATTAACAAACTGAAAGAAAAAAACCACATGATAATCTCCCTAGATGCTGAAAAAGCATTTGACAAAATTCAACATCCATTCATGTTTAAAGTATTGGAGAAATCAGGGATACAAGGCACATATCTAAACATAGTAAAGGCAATATACAGCAAGCCTATAGCCAACATCAAACTGAATGGAGAGAAACTTAAAGCAATCCCACTGAAATCAGGGACAAGACAAGGCTGCCCACTCTCTCCATATCTCTTCAACATAGTTCTGGAAGTCCTTGCTAGAGCAATAAGACAGTTGAAGGAGATCAAGGGGATACAAATTGGAAAGGAAGAAGTCAAATTATCACTATTTGCAGATGATATGATAGTATATGTGAGTGACCCCAAAAACTCTACCAGGGAACTCCTACAGCTGATAAACACCTTCAGCAAAGTGGCCGGATACAAAATTAACTCAAAAAAATTAGTAGCCCTCCTGTATACAAAAGACAAAAGGGCTGAGAAAGAAATTAGGGAAACAACACCCTTCACAATAACCACAAATGACATAAGGTACCTTGGAGTAACCCTAACCAAGGAAGTCAAAGACTTGTATGAAAAAAATTTCAAGTCTCTGAAGAAAGAATTAGAAGAAGATATGAGAAGATGGAAAGATCTCCCATGTTCATGGCCTGGCAGGATTAACATAGTAAAAATGGCCATTTTACCAAAAGCAATCTACAGATTCAATGCAATTCCCATCAAATTACCAACACAATTCTTTACAGACCTGGAAAGAAAAATTCTCAACTTCATATGGAATAACAAGAAACCCAGAATTGCTAAAACAATCCTCTACAATAAAAGATCTTCTGGAGGTATCTCCTCCATCCCTGATCTTAAGTTGTACTATAGAGCAACAGTTTTAAAAACTGCATGGTACTGGCATAATAACAGAATGGTGGATCAATGGAACTGAACAGAGGACCCAGAAATAAACCCACACACTTATGGACACCTGATCTTTGACAAAGGCGCCAAAACCATACAATGGAAAAAAGATAGCATCTTCAACAAATGGTGCTGGTCCAACTGGATGTCTACATGTAGAAAAATGAAAATAGATCCATACTTATCACCCTGCACAAAACTGAAGTCCAAGTGGATCAAAGACCTCAACATAAAACCTGACACATTAAATTGGCTAGAAAAAAAAGTGGGGAATACCCTAGAACTCATTGGTACAGGAGAAAACTTCCTGAACAGAACACCAACAGCACAGGCTCTAAGAGCAACAATCAATAAAGGGGACCTCATGAAACTGAAAAGCTTCTGCAAAGCAAAGGAGACCATCACCAAAACAAAGTGGCTGCCTACAGATTGGGAAAGAATCTTCACCAACCCTTTATCTGACAGAGGACTCATATCCAGTATATATAAAGAACTAAAGAAGCTGAAAAGCAGCAAACCAAGTAATCCACTTAAAAAATGGGGAACAGAGCTAAACAGAGAATTCTCTGTAGAAGAATACCGAATGGCAGAGAAGCACTTAAAGAAATGCTCAACCTCATTAGCCATTAGGGAAATGCAAATCAAAACGACCCTGAGATTTCACCTTACACCCATGAGAATGGCCAAGATCAAAAACTCAAGTGACAACACATGCTGGAGAGGTTGTGGGGGGAACCCTTCTCCACTGCTGGTGGGAATGTAAACTTGTACAACCACTCTGGAAATCAATCTGGTGCTTTCTCAGACAACTAGGAATAGTGCTTCCCCAAGATCCAGTCATACCACTCCTAGGCATATATCCAAAAGAGGCTCAAGTACACAAAAAGGACATTTGCTCAACCATGTTTGTAGCAGCTTTATTTGTAATAGCCAGAAGCTGGAAACAACCCAGATGCCCCTCAACTGAAGAATGGATGCAGAAATTGTGGTATATCTACAAAATAGAATATTACTCAGCAATGAAAAATAAGGAAATCACGAAATTTGCAGGTAAATGGTGGGACCTGGAAAGGATCATCCTGAGTGAGTTGTCCCAGAAGCAAAAAGACACACATGGTATATACTCACTCATATAGACAGACAACATAGGACAAACCCACTAAAATCTGTGCATCTAAAGAAACTAAGCAAGAGAGAGGACCCTAACAAAAATGTCCAATCCCCATCCTGAAAGGCAAAGAGGATGGACATCAGAAGAAGAAGAAAACAGGAAACAACCTAGGAACCTACCACAGAGGGCCTCTGAAACCCTCTGCCCTACAGACTATCAAAGCAGATGCTGAGCCTGATGGGCAACTGTTGGGCAGAGTGAATGGAATTTTAGGTTAATAGTAAGAGCTGGAGAGGACAGGGTCTCCACAAGGAGAGCAACAGAAGAAGAAAATTTGAACACAGGTAACTTCCCAGAGACTCATACTCCAACCAAGGTCTATTCTTGGAGATAACCCAGAACCCCTGCACAGATGTAGCCCAGGGCAGTTCAGAGTCCAATTGGGTTACATAGTAATGTGAAGAGGGACTGCCTCTGACATAATCTGATTGGCCTGCTCTTTGATCACCTCCCCCTGGGGGGGAGCAGCCTTACCAGGCCATAGTAGAGGACAATGCAGCCACTTTTGATGTGAACTGATGGACTAAGATCAGAAAGGAGAGGAGAATCTCCTGTATCAGTGGACTTGGGGAGTGTCATGCATGCAGAGGGAGGAGGGAGGGTGGGATTGGGAGGGGAGGAGGGAGGATCTTATAGGGGGATGCAGAATGAATAAAGTGTAATTGAGGAAAAATTTTAAAAAAAGGGAAAAAATAATTTAAGAACCTTAAATGACTTTCAAAAGTAGAGGAAAACATGGAGTTAGTCAATTTACATGGAGCATGTCTCGCCCCTGGGGGAAATGGTCTCCTGAACCTACTCAGACCTCGGACACCACCACTGCTAGTTCTAGAACTGATGCAAGATGTTCCAAAGAGGGGGTTAAGGCTTCTCATAATATTTCCTATTAGCCCACACCTGTTTGTCTATATCCCCCATTTTTATTCATTATTAGCCAGATAGAGTCAAGTAATTGTTGTGATGATACTTGCTTTTTTTGCCCAATGCTGGAATGCTAGTGAATTTAGGTATGCCCTGGTTACTCGCATGCCTCGCTGGGTGCCTGTGCCCATTGATGCCCCTCATGCTATGACTCTCTTCAGACAGAAAAGGGATCTTGGAACTACAGCTGCCACTGTTACTGCCATCTCATTGGCGGCTGTTGGAGCTACCACCATGGCATTAGCCATGAGTCATACTGTGCAGACTGCTCAGACCCTGAATAATCTTTTAGCCAATGTAGCTCATGCCTTAGATGTACAAAAAGGAATTAATGCTCAACTAAAAGGAGGCTTGATGGTGTTCAATCAGAGGATTGACCTCGTGCAGGAGCAAATTGATACCCTATGGCAAATCGCTCAACCTGGCTGTCAATGAAAGTATGCTGGACTTTGAGTCACTAGCATACAACATGAGAATTTTTCCTGTGCTGCAAATCTGTCTAAACAATTGTCTAGCTATATTTTAGGTAATTGGACTGGAGAATTCGATACTACGATGGAGCAGCTGAGAGTGGCCATTACCACAGTAAATTCTACCAGAGTGGACGCAGGACTAGCCACAGGATTATCACCATGGATTGCTGCAGCCATGAATCATCTGAAGGATTGGGCAGGCATGGGAGCGTTAGCAGGCCTTCTGGTGTTGGTCTCCTTGGTTTGCCTGTGGTGTATATGCAAGATTAGAGTCTCACAACAGCGTAATGCAGCCATGATCATTCAGGCCTTTAAAGCCATTGAAGCAGGACAGTCTCCCCAAGCATGGTTGGCTACCATAAAAAGCCAAAATGTTATGCTCAGGATGCGAGGCTAAGCACTGCACTCAGGGTCAGCCACTTTCGACCCAGAGAAGAGCATGTCTGATTGCATGTGGGTTGATGACCCAGGTCCCGCCTCTGAGAAAAAGGTATTGGTCGGGTCTGATGCTCTTTGGGTGGATGACACCTAAATGAACATTGGTACAAAGTCCCAATTTATTTCTAATATCAGAGATCAGACCTCTACTCTTGCCTGATGTGTCTAAAACAAAAAGGGGGAACTGTAGAGAGCTGCGAAATGCCGCGCCTTAAAGATGGAGCTGGTTTCCACCTTCCACCTTCCCAATGGTGAGTGCTCTCTGTCACAAACAACTCCACATTTGGCTAAGGCTGAGGATTTGGCTTGCTTCCATGTATGTGGACCTATCTGCATTGCCCACGTGGCACGCTGGGGTTGGCTACCCAGAGGCTATTTAAGCTGTGGGCTGGCTTTCCCCAGGGTCCGATGATTGTTTAAGGTTCCTGAATAAACTGCATTGAAAAAAAAATGACATGAATAGAAGCAGTACTAAAAAGGATAAGTGAGTTTTAGGGAGGCATAGCTTGATTTTACTGTTTGGTTAAATGTGAGGTAATAGAAGTTTTATTGTTTGGTTAAATGTGAGGTAATAAGGAATATCTTCAATGAATATACAGGGCTGGAGATTTGAAACGTGTGCAGCAGATAAGATAGAAAATTTAGATTTATACTCATCAATGCGATGTGAACCATGAGGGTAGATATAGTCTCTGAAAGTTTGGAAAAGTTATTCCTTCTTTTGTTTACCTTACCCAAAAACCAACTGACAAAACAAAAACAAAACAAAAAAAAAAAACAAAAAAAAAATGACCTTTTTTAAAGAAAACAATTTTTACTATTTTATGTGTATGACTTTCCTGCCTGAATGTGTATCTGTATACCACATCTGTACCTGGTGCTCACAGAGGACCTCAGAGCTCCTGGAACTGGAGTTACAGACAGTTGTGAGCTGCCATATGGGTGCTGGGAATTGAACCTGAATCCTCTGTAAGAACACCTTGTCTTCTTAACTGCTGAGCCATCTCTTCAGCCCCACAGCATTTCTTAAGTGTGTCTTAACTCGGGTACAATGATCAAGAGGTATGTATTTAGGATCCACAATTTTATCAAAATATCATTATATTAATATTTCAGTGTTGAGGGTAGAAATGCATCCGTATACCAAGGATCCCAGCTTAAGTCTAAATTTATTACTGACGATAACTCAGAGAAAATCCAAAGAACTTGAAATTGAGCTATCAAGACTTTGTTTTTAAGGAATCATGGATCATCCCTATGGAAAAAAATTTTTTTTCTAAAGCAATGGTTTTCAACTTTGAAATTTTAAAGGATCTCAATGCTCAGAGTGCATCTGCATCCAATTAGTGAGAACCTCTGAGGTTGAGACCTGGACAAATACAAGTATTCATTAAATTTCCACAGGTGATTCACTATTTGAGAAGTGCTACTTTGCAAGATGAGAGCCTAGAGATTTGAGATGTGAGTTAGGAATACTGAGAAGTGTGGCAGGGAAAAGCATGCTCAAGGAAGCAGATTGTTAGCAATGAAACTGAACCCAAGCTCAGCTTCTGAGACTCATACACGAGGCCACAGCTCAGTTGCCATATCTGAGATATAGGTACAAAGAGCCACAAGATGAGAGTAAAAGCAGAACTGTGGGGGGGAATCCAAGATGGCAACATCCAGAGGACACTATGTCTGAGGAGCAGGACAGCAGTGACAGCAGAGTGATCAACAGACTGAACCCTGGGACCTAAAACACCAGTGATTGTGTTTCCCCAGTGAAAGGAAACCCCATTATGTGGGAAGCAATCAGGTCCATTCTCAGATCAACCAGCTAAACCCCTGAAGAGTTCTTGGGTCCCAGCAGGCTCTCAGTCACCAGCCCAGAGCCAAATGCCTGCATACTCTGATCACCGTCCCAGACTGAACTGTGGGCCCCACAACACCAGAGACTGGATTTTCCAATAGAGAGAAAACCCCACGATGAAGGAAGCAATTGGGACAGACCCAGACAATCTCTAGAAAAGGTCCCAGGGTCTAGCAGGTGCTCAGCTGCCAGCCCAGAGTCCAGCCTACACACCCTAATCACATTCTCAGACAGAACTGTGGGCCTCAAGGCACCAGAGACTGGGTTCCTCTGTCTGGAAGAAATCTAACTATGAGGGAAAAATTGGGTGTGACCTCAGGGCACCCAGCTGAACACCACACCACAACAGAACCTCCTGCAAAGTTCTCTGGAAAAGTTCCTGGCTTCCTACAGGTGCCCTGCCTACATGTTCTACTCACCATCCTAGATTGAACTGTGGACTCCTAAACACCATAGACTGGGACTCCCTTTTAGGAGGAAACTCCATGGTAGGGGAAACATCAGGTCTGACCTCAGGAAACTTAGCTCTAGAAAAGTTTCTGGGCTCTGACACGCTCCAAATTCTATCCTCCTGCTAAATGCAGGAGTGCTGTGCTCACCTCCCACTGATTACTGCTTGAGTACTGGGGCACAGAGCTCCAACCTCAGACCTCCAGAAGCCTGGAATCCATGGGTTCAGCCCCAAACACTGCACCAAGGTGCAACCTGTCTTCCTAGCTGAACTGACCAAACTGACCAGCTTCTTTAAGAGGGCTGCACCCAGCAAACACAGTGTAAGAGCAGCAGCAGCAGCACATTAAATTCAGATCAAGTAACCCAGTGCACAGGGCAGCTGTCTACAGGACTTCTCCTGGTGAGAGGAGAGCCCCCCTGACTACAAAAAAATCATAGTTACCACACAGGTCCATATGCCTGAGGTGACCTGAGGCAATTCCTGAAAAGGACCGGCCATTCGGTGACCATACTGAAAAAGCTGAGGAGGCCTCCTTCAGGAGCAACCATCTTCTTGTCAAGGAGATTCTCCCCACCCCAGGATTCCAGGAAATACCAGGAACTAACAACCAACACCTGAGCCAACCAGATGGGTAGAAGCCAACGTAAAAGCACAACAAACAAAACCAAAGCAATATGGCATCTCTAGAAATCAGTCATCCGGGGACAAGTAGCCCTGAACACCCTAATATAAGTAAAATGCAAGATGATGACCTTACATCTATGCTTATGAAGAGGCTAATGGAGAAAACAACAAAAATGCATAAAGAATCAGAGGAAGATAAAGTCAAACAGATTATGGCCATCTATAAAGAAATACAGGAAGATGCAGCCAGTTTGTGACCGTCAGAGAGAAAATGATTAAATCGCTGAAAGAAATAAAAGAAACAGAGGAATGTTCAAACAAACAGCTGAAATAATTGAAGGAAAAACAGGAAAATACGGTCAGACAGGTGAAAGAAATCAACAAAAGGGCTCACGATCTGAAAATAGAATTGGAAAAATTAAAAAAAAACCACAAACGGAGGAACTCGTAGAGAGGAAGAACTTAGGTAAGAAAACAGGAACTACAGAGGTAAGCATAACCAACAGACTACAAAGGATGGAAGAAAGAATCTCAGGTGTGGAAAATACAATGGAAGAAATGGATGTATCTGTCAAAGAAAATGATAAATCTAAAAACTTCCTAACACAAACAGCCAAAGAATCCAAGACACCATGAAAATAGAAAACCTAAGAATAATAGGAACAGAGGAAAAAGAAGATTCCCTCCTCCAGGGCCCAGAAAATATTTTTAACAAAATCATTGGAGAAAATTTCCCCAACTTAAAGGAGAGGCCAATAAGAATACAAGAGGCCTACAGAACACCTAATAATTTAGACTAGAAAAGAAAGTCCTCCTGTCACATAATAATCAAAACAGTAAGTATACAGAAAAACAACAACAAAAAAAATCTAAAAGCTGGTAGGCCAAGTAACATATAATGGCAAACTCATCAGAATCACACCTGAATTCTCAACAGAAATTATGAAAGCCAGAAGAGCCTGGATGAATTTTATGCAGACCCTAAGAGAACACAGATACCCTAGGATACTGTATCCAGCAAAACTCTCAGTCCTCATAGAGGGAGAAATCAAGATATTCAACGAAAAAAACAAATTTCAACAATACCTACACACAAATCCAGTGTTACAGAAAATACTAGAAGGAAAAATAGAACCCAAGAAAACTAGCTACTTTCAAGAAAACACAGGAAATAAATAACCTCACTACAGCAAAACTAAAAGTAGCCAAGCACACAAACACACTACCACAACCAACATCAAAATCAAAGGATCTAACGGGCACTGGTCATTAATATCCCTCAACATCAGTGGACTCAATTCTCTAATAAAAAGACACAGACTAACAGAATGGATGCATAAATAAGACCCAACAATCTGTTGCATACAAGAAAAACACCTAAGTCACAAAGATGGACATCACCTGAGGGTAAAGGGCTGGAATATGGATTTCCAAGCAAATGGACCCAAGAAGCAAGCAGGAGTAGCTATTCTAATATCTAATAAAATAGATTTTCAACCAAAATTAATCAAAAGAGATAGGGAAGTTCACTTCATACTCATCAAAGGAATCTTCCACGAAGAAGACATCACAATTCTGAACATCTATGCCCCAAATACAAGGACACACACATTTGTAAAAGAAACATTAATAAAACTGAAACTACACATAGATCCTCACACATTAATAGAGGGAGACTTAACACCCTACTCTCAACAAAGGACAGGTCAACAAAACAGAAATTAAACAAAGAAACAATGACTCTGACATAGGTCATGAATCAAATGGACCTAACAGACATCTACAGAACCTTTCATCCTGACACAAAAGAATTTACCGTCTTCTTAGCACCTCAAGGAACCTTTTCCACAATAGACCATATAGTTGGTCACAAAGCAAGCCTCAACAAATACAAGAAGTTTGAAATAATCCCTTATATCCTATCTGATCACCATGGAATAAAGCTGGACCTCAACAACAACAGAAATAGCAAAAAGCCTATACACACACACGGAAACTGAACAACTCGCTACTCAATGACAGCTGGGTCAGGGAAGAAATAAAGAAATAAATCAAAGACTTCCTGTAATTCAATAAAAATGAAGGCAAAACATTCCAATCTTATGGGACATAATGAAAGCAGTGCTCAGAGGAAAGTTCATAACACTAAGTTCCTTCAAGAAGAAATTTGACACATCTCATACAAGCAAATTAAAGCCTCACCTGAAAGCCCTAGATAAAATAGAAGCAGATATACTCAAGAGGAGTAGATGGCTGGAAATAATCAAACTCAGGGCTGGAATCAATAAATTAGAAACAAATAAAACAATTTAAATAATTAATGAAACTAAGAGCTGGTTCTTTGAGAAAATCAACAAGATAGACAAACCCTTAGCCAAACTAACTAACAGGCAGAGACATGATCCAAAAACAACAAAATCAGAAAGGAAAACCGGGACATAACAACAGACACTAAGGAAATCCAAACAATCATTAGGTCTTAGTTTAAACGCCTATATGCCACAAAATTTGAAAATCTAAATAAAATGGACAATTTTCTTGATCGATTCTATTTGCCAAAGCTCAATCAAGAACAGGTAAATCAATTAAATAGTCCTATATGCTCTAAGGAAATAGAAGCTGTCATCAAAAGTCTCCCATCCAAAAAAAAAAAAAAAAAAAACAAAAAAAAAAAACCCCAGGACCAGATGGTTTGAGCACAGAATTCTACCAGACTTTCCAAGAAGAGCTAACACCAATACCCTTCAAACTATTTCACAATATAGAAAGAGAAGGAACATTAACAAAATCATTCTATGAAGCCACAGTCACCTAATACCTAAACCTCACAAAGACTCAAAAAAGAAAGAGAATTTCAGGCCAGTCTCTCTTATGACAATTGATGTGAAAATACTCAATAAAATACTGGCAAACTGCATCCAAGAACACATCAAAGATATCATCCACTATGACAAAGTAGGTTTCAACCCAGGCATGCAGGCGTGGTTTAATATATGTAAACTCATCAATGTAATCCATCATATAAAGAAACTGAAAGAAAAAGTCCAAATGGTAATCTCTTTAGTTGCTGAAAAACATTTGATAAAATCCAACATTCATTTATGTTTAAAGTCCTGGAGAGATCAGGGATACAAGTCACTTACCTAAACATAGTAAAGAAAATATACAGCAAGCCTACAGTCAACATCAAACTAAATGGAGAGAAACTTAAAGCAATCTCACTGGAATCAGGGACAAGGCAAGGCTATCCCCTCTCTCCATACCTCTTTACCATAGTAATTGAAGACCTTGCTAGAACAATAAGACAATTAAAGGAGATCAAAGGGATTTAGTTTGGAAATGAAGAAACCTCTTTGTGGTAAAAACTTCACATCACTGAAGAAGATATCAAAAGATGGAAGGATCTTCCATGCTTATGGATTGGTAGGATTAACACAGTAAAAATGACCATCCTACCAAAAGCAGTCTACAGATTCAGTGCAGTCTCCATCAAACTTCCAACACAATTCTTTTTTTTTTTTTTTTTATGTTATTTTTTTTTATTTTTTTTTATCAGTTACATTTTATTAACTCTGTATCCCAGCCGTGTCCCGATCCCTCATTCCCTCCCAGTCCCTCCCTCCCTCCCTCCCTCATCTCCACCGTGCCCCTTTCCAAGTCCACTGATGGGGGGGACCTCCTCCCCATTCATCTGATCCTGTTTTATCAGGTATCTTCAGGACTGGCTGCAAAGCCCTCCTCTGTGGCCTAACAGGACTGCTCCTCCCTTCGGGGGTGGGGAGACCAAAGAGCCAGTCATCGAGTTCCTGTTAGAAATAGTCCCTGTTCCCCTCACTTTGGGAAACCAATTGGTTACTGAGCTACCACAGGCTACATCTGAGTGGAGGTTCTAGGTTATGTCCATACATGGTCCTTGGTTGAATGTCAGTCTCAGAAAAGACCCTGTGCCCAGATGTATTTGGTCCTTGTGGAGCTCCTATCCTTTCCCCATCAGACTAACTCCCCTTCTTTCTTATGATTCCCTGTACTCTGCCAAAGGTTTGGTCATGAGTCTTTGCTTTGAAAACACTGCTAGTTAGAGTCTTTCAGATGCGCTCAGTAGACTCCTGTCATACGTTCGATGCACATCCCATCTCCAACACAATTCTTAACAGACCTTGAAAGAATAATATTCAGCTTCATGTGAAAAATAAAACAAAAACCAAAAAACAAAACAAAACAAAACACAACCACCTCAAGATAGCTAAAACAGTCCTGTACAAGAGAAGAACTTCCAGAAGTATCACCATCGCAGATTTCAAGTTGTACTATGGAACTAAATATATTAAAAACAAAACAAACAAAAAACCCAAACAACAACAAAAACGTATGGAACTGGGCTCAGTGGGGCGTGCCTGTAGTTTCAGCACTCAGGGAGGTAGAGGCAGTTGTATCTCTGTGAGTTTGAGGCCAGCCTGGTCTACCAAAGAAGTCTAAGACAGCCAAACCTACACAGAGGAACACTGTCTTGAAAAACCAAAACCCCAAAACCAAATCAAACCAAAACTAAAAAAACCCATATGCTATTGACACAAAACCAGACAGGGCTATCAATGGAAAAGGATCAAAGATCTAGACATAATTGCACACACCTATGGATACCTAATTTTGATGAAGAATCCAGAAATACACAATGGAAAAAAAAGTAAGCATCTTCACAAATGTGCTGGTCAAACTAGATGTTGGCATGTAGAAGAATGCAAATAGCTCCATTATCACCCTATTCAAAACTTAAGTTCATGCAGATCAAAGACCTTAACATAAAACTCGATATTCTAAATCTAATAGTAAAGAAAGTGGGGAGTAATCTTGAACACATTGAGACTAGAGACAATTTTCTGAACAAAACACTGAGCACAGGCATTAAGATCAATAATTAAGAAGTGGGACCTCATGAATCTGAAAAGCTTTTGTAAGGCAAAGGACACATTCAATCAGACTAAGCAGCAGCCTATAGAATGGCAAATGATTTTTACCAATTCCATGTCAGATAGCGGACTAATATCCAAAATTTATAAAGAATTCAAGCAGCTAGATATCAAACACCAAAATAATCAAATTAAAAAATGGTGTTCTATGAAGCATCAACCATCGATCATGCATACACTGAACCTAGGCCCCCTACATAGATGTAGCCCATGGGCAGCTTAGCCTCCAAGTGAGATCCCTAGTAAGGGGAGCAGGGGCTGTCTCTGACATGAACTCTGTTGCTTGCTTTCTGATCACTCCCCCAAAGGGAAAGTGAATGTGCTCAGTCTTGATATGACTTAATGAGCTAGGGTGGGTGTGTTGGGGGGGCTCCCCTTATCTGAGGAATAACGGTGGGAGACAAAAGAAAAGGGGGGAAAGGTGGGACCAGGAAGAGAAGAGGGAGGGGGCTATGATTGGGATGTAAAGTGAATAAATAAATAAATAAATAAATAAATAAATAAATTAAAATTAATAAAAGAAAAAATGGTGTCGTAGAGAATTTTAAAACTCTAAACAGAATTATTAGTAGAGGAATCTCAAATGGTGAGAAACAAAGAAATGTTCATCATATTTAGCCATCAGGGAAATGAAAATAAAAACTTTGATCAGCTGTGTAGAAGGGGTTTAGACAAACTGAGGTATTTAGATAGAACACACTCCAACTTGTTGAGCTTCTTGCAGGCTGTGCAGTGTGCTCCAGGTTCCAAGCATTGTGAGCTGTCACCCATGCTGGGGTGGACTTTGGTGATGCAGCTGTCTTTGAGTCATTTCTATTCCTCTAAGTAACCCTTCACCCATTCTCCTGTACATAAACCCAGTAAAACTCTTTGGTTCACCAAATTGGACTTTCTTTCATGGTGTCCATACCTTGGTGAGTCATGGCCTTGCTATTGGGTGAGTGGACTTGTGTGTTGCATTCCATCAGGAAAATTTTGCCACATAACATGAGCTAATATTATATTTATATTGAGAAAACCCAACAAACTAATTTGCTTATTAAAATGAAAATAGATATACATTTAGCAATATGAAGAGCTATCTGAAATAAACTAATACACTGAACAGCAAGAGTTCTTAATTTTACATAAATTTGCATTTGTAGATATAAATGGTATATATGACAATATTTAAAACATATTTTATGTGTATGAGTGTTTTGTCTGCATGTGTTTCTGTGTACCACATGCATGTCTTGTGACCACAGAGGCCAAAAGATGCCAGGTATCCTTGAACTTGAGTTACAGACTGCTGTGAGCCATCGTGTGGATGTTAGGAATCTAACCCAGGCCCTTGGAAAGAGCACCAAGTGCTCTTTACTACTAGTCACCTTTTTAGCCCCTATATGCCACATTTTAATATATATATATATATATGTATATGTATATTTTAATATATATATATGTATATATACATATACATATATATATATATATATATTTCTGTTTTTGAAACAGAGCATCATATGTGGCAGGCTGCCTTAATATTTTTTTGTTGCTGAGAATAGCCTTAAACTTCTGCTCTTCTTGCCTCTACTTCTTCAGTTTTGAGATTATGGGCATATGTCACTAAGTGTGGTTTTATTTCACGTGGGGATTAAAATCAGGGCTTGTACAAGCCAGTTAAGTTAAGTGTTCTATGAACTGAGTTCCCCTCCAGTCCCCAAATGCTTTTCCTTTTTAAAACAAGAAAAAAGTTTTTTCTTTTCTTTTCTTACACATCTCTTTTCTATTTATGTGTATAATCTACTGTCCCATTGAAGTCATTTACAAAATACAAGTTTAAAGATAAAATTATTAATAATTTAAAGTAGTGGCAGTTAAAGATGGAGCTGGTTCCCGCCTTCCACCTTCCCGATGGTGAGTGCTCTCTGTCACAAACAACTCCACATTTGGCTAAGGCAGAGGATCTGGCTTGCTTCCATGTATGTGGACCTATCTGCATTGCCCACATGGCACGCTGGGGTTGGCTACCCAGAGGCTATTTAAGCTGTGGGCTGGCTTTCCCCAGGGTCCGAGGATTGTTCAATGTTCCTGAATAAACTGCATTGAAAAAAAAAAATAAAGTAGTGGCAGTCACATCTGGAATCTTGGAAATGACAAGTACTCTGTGATTGTATGGATTTACTTCTTGAAAGCTGGTTTATGGTCTAAAGGAAGTGTGTGTGTGAGGGCTGCTTCTAGATACCATTAGCACTCATGAAACCACCAGCTGCAGGATAGTTTACTACACCATACTTAACTGTCACAGACTGGGTTTCTTGCTCCTGGCTTTTCTCTGCAAAACTAATAGCTTATCTAAGTATATGTCTGGAATTAGTTTCTAACTAATCTGACTTCTACTACTTCTGAGGACAAGCGTTTCTTAGTGACCCAACACTGATGAAAATCAATTGTCCAACTATTTGTCGACTATGTGATAGCTTATTAGTGACTACAATTTTGTTTTGGACAAAAGGATCTGACCCAAGAATGTTTAGTAAGAGCTTTTGTCAATTCTATTCAAGTTTTTCTTCCTTACTTTAGAGATACTTTTTTAAAAAAATATTTTTATTTTAATTTTTATTAATTACACTTTATTCACTTTGTATCCCCCCATAAACCCCTCCCTGCTCCCCTCCAAATTCCACCTTCCCTTCCTCTTCTCCAGGTATGCCCCTCCCCAAGTCCACTGATACGGGAGGTCTTCCTTTCCTTTCTTCTGATCTTAGTCTATCAGATCTCATCAGGAGTGGCTGCATTGTCTTCCTCTGTGGCCTGGTAAGGCTGCTCTCACCTCAGGGTGAGGTGATCAAAGAGTCTTTCCTGAGACTGATACTCCAACCAAGTACCATGCATGGAGATAACCTAGAACCTCTGCACAGATGTAGCCCATGGCAGTTCAGTGTCCAAGTGGGTTCCCTAGTAATGGGAATAGGGACTGCCTCTGACATGAACTAATTGGAGGTACTTTTTAAAACTTTGATTTCATTATCTTTTAAAACTCTGTTCTAAAAGTTTTGCTACCTTTGTTTGTAGTGCTAGGCTAGAATTCAGTGACTTCACACAATATGGTCAAGCCTCTCTACTCCTTAGCTACTTTCATGAACCTTGGTAATTTTTTCTTGATTGTATTTGTTTTAGTGTTAGAAAAGGTCATTGTGTAGCTGCAACAGGTTTGGAACTCCCTGTATAACACAAACTGACCTTGACCCTAGCTATCTCTCTCTTTTCTTTAAGACAAAGTTTCACTGTATAGCTCAAGCAATCTTGGCATTTCTGATCCTTTTTCCTGGGCCTTGGCCTCTGCCTCTCTAAGAGTGCTAGGATTTTTGGCATGCACCACCAATTCCAGATAAAATTGCTACTTTCTACCATAGTGCTCCATATATCAGTTCTTGAATATGCCAATCTAATTCACAAGGCTGGAAATTCTCTAACTCTATGCAGCTAGCGGAAGCTTCTCTGCTTTGCATTGCTGTCCCAGGAAGTTAAGTGCAGGGCTGAATAGGCGTGGGAGGCAGAAATGGTAGAAGTTCCTGACTTGAGAACTGCCAGGTTGAAGCCTCTGGAGAAAGATGTCTTGGTGAGAGCGCTAGAAGGCTGAGTAATTTGAAGGGCCTTTTAAAAAAGGGAAAGGTTATTGAAAGGGTTGAATAGAATCAGGGACTCTTAAAAG
This sequence comes from Meriones unguiculatus, assembly GCF_030254825.1. Lineage (NCBI taxonomy): Eukaryota > Metazoa > Chordata > Mammalia > Rodentia > Muridae > Meriones > Meriones unguiculatus. The sequence continues at coordinate 75,137,344 of NC_083369.1, read as the reverse complement.
TCTAAAGAAATTGAATCATTTTTATTATCCTTGATATACTGAAGATAAATTCGAAGCAGAAGTCAAAATTTGTGGCATAGTTTGAAGGTACATGCTTAGACAATTCAATTTTTTAAGCATGGATAACATTATGCAATATAGTTGTTTAAAATAGCTGCTGTGTTTATTAAATAGAAATTTATAGTAGAGTATGAATTATTTATGCTATTATTAATTGTAGTAAAATAAACATAACATCATATTTACCACCTTAGCAACTTCATTGTGCAGTTGGAGAGTGTTAAGTACATTCACATTATTGTGAAATCAATCTTCAGAACTGTTTTCATCTTGGGAAAGTAAACTGTACTCTTAAATAATTCACCATTCCCACTATGGTTCCTGGTAACAACTATCTAACTCTGCAGCTATGAATTTGACTGCTTTAGATACACATCAGAAACCATACAGTATTTGTATTTGGGGAGATGCCTTATTTCACGTGGTATGGTGTCCTTAAGATTTACCCATGTGGTAGTATATAACAGTAATTCTTTCCTTTAAAATAAAATAACATTCCATGTATGTATATGCCACATTTTGTTCATCTGTTTATTTGTGGATGAACATATGAGCTGCTTCCCCTTTTGGCTATTATGAACAGTGCTGATATGAACATGGTTGTGTACATTTTTCTCTTAAGATCCATTTTATTTCTTTTCTTTTCTTCTGCATGTATATAGTCCCAGAATGATTACTGGAAGCACTTTCTGATATTTTTAATGTACTGCTAACATCTTTCTTCCATAACTGTAGCATCATTGTACAATCTCACACACAGGTCCTTAGACTCATAAAGTCTTTCTATCTTCACCAACACTTTATTTTCTGTTTGGATGTTTTGGGTAGTGGTCATCTTCAGAGGTGGGAGGTAGTATTCATTTCTTTCTGTACCTAAGTAGTATTGTAACCTATTGCAGGATATTTTATCACACTGTGAAGCCTGGGATTGTGTTGTGTATGGGAAAAACCTGTTTCTAGTTGTGTTGTAGCTCAGTCCTAGCACACACCTTTAATCTAAGTGCTTTCTGCTTGAACTAATTAAAATCAACCATAGGTCAAGAGGCAAAGCAAGCAAACAGCTGACAGGGAGTGAATATAGGAAAAAAAAAACCTGCAGAGTAAGAGGAAGTGAGGAGGATGGATAGAGATATGCACAGGAAGCAGAAGGGAAGAAAATTAAGGATAAGGGTTTTTTGAGACAGTGTGGAGAAAGATTTCTTTCCTTTGGGACATCAGCTGAGGAGAAAGCTGAGTGCTTTCTCTGTTTCTCTGAGCTACCAGGTTTTTAGCCTAGTACCTGGCTCATAAGTCTTTAATGGTAAAATTAAACCAATGAAATTTTGTTAGAAACAACAGTAATCTATGGTTTCAGGGTGCCACAGTTTGCGTAGCCTTTTGTCCATTGAAAGATATTTGAGTTTTTCCAGCTTTTAGTGTTATGCTAGTCACATTTATGTACAGGTATTTGTGAGAAGATAATTTTTCAGTTCCTTCAGGTCCTTCCATCTCCCCCCCCCCCGCCATACTTTCACAAGATCCCCAGAGCTTTGTCCCAAGCTTGGCTGCAAGTCCCAGCATCTGTCTCAATCTGCTGCTGGGTGGAGCCTCCCAGACAACAGTCTAATTAAGCTCCTTTCTGCAAGCATAGCAGAGCAACATTAATAGTGTCAGGGGTTGGCTCTCTACTATGGGGTGGGTCTTAGGTTGTCCCAGTCACTGGTTGGACATTCCCTCAATCTCTGTTCTTTCTTTATCCTTGTACTTCTTGTAGGCAGGGTAATTTTTGGATCAAAATTTATGTGGGTGGGATGTTTTTTCCCTCCCTCCACTAGGAGACCTGTCTGACTAGAAGGTGGTCACTTCAATCTCCATATCTCCCTCTGGTTGGAGTTTCAGCTAGGGTCAAAAACATATCCTCCCAGGAACCTACCCTGTTGCAGGCCTCCAGCTTGTCAAAGAGATGCCCTGCCTCAGTTTCCCTTCTTGTTTTTATGCCAGTACCATGCAGTCTTTATTGCCATTACTTTGTAGTACAACTTGAAATCAGATATGGTGATACCTCCAAAAGTTCTTTTACTATACAGACTTGTTTTTGCTATACTGTTTTTTTTTAATTTTTCCATATGAAATTATGGATTTCTCTTTCAGTGCTTCTAAAGAATTGTGGTGGAATTTTGCTAAAAATTGCATTGAATCTGTATGTTGGATTTGGCAAAATGGCCATTTTTATTATGTTAATCCTGAGATCCATTTTCAAGTAATATTTGTATAGACTATGAAATGTAGATACAGTTTCACTTTGTACTGATGGTGATCAATTGCTCCAACACTACATATTGAAAATTAAATAAATTCTTTACATTTTTCAAAAATCAGTTTAGAAATACAGGGTCTGTACATTCCATTGGTGCTGGGAATACTTCTACAATGACTTTAGAAATCAATCTGGCTCTTTCTCAGAAAATTAGGAATAGTGCTACCTCAAGATCCAGCTATACCACACCTAGGCATATATCCAAAAGAAACTCACCTATACAACAAGGACATTTGCTCAACCATGTTAATAGCAGCTTTATTTGTAATAGCCAGAATCTGGAAACAACCCAGATGTTATTCAGTGGAGGAATGGATACAGAAATTGTGATACATTTACACAAGGGAATACTACTCAGCAATTAAAAACTAGGAAATCATGAAATTTGCAGGTAAATGGTGGAAATGAGAAAAGATCATCCTGAGTAGGGTATCTTAGAAGCAGAAAGACACACATGGTATGTACTCACTTATAAGTGGATATTAGACATATAACATAGGATAATCATACTAAAATCTGTACACCTAAAGAAGCTAAGCAAGAAGGAGGACCCTGGGTAAGATGATCAATTCTCATTCAGAAAGGCAAATGGGACAGGCTTTGGAAGAGGGTGAAAATAGGGAAGAGGACAGTAGCCTACCACAGAGAGCCTCTGAAAGACTCTACCGAGGAGGGCATTAAAGCAGATGCTGAGACTCACAAACTTTGGGAAGAGTGAAGGGAATCTTATGAAAGAATGAGGAGACAGAAAAATCTGGAGGGGACAGGAGCTCCACAAGGAGAACGACAGAACCAAAAGTACTAAGTACTAAGGTGGTTGATTAGCAAATTAGGTATATTTTTGTAGATTTAGTTTTAGATTATTTTGCATCATTGATCCATAATCCATTGTTCTTTCCACACAATCTTGATTATTACAGTTGTAAAATACCTTAAACCCTGATTTTTCCAATTTCATTCTTTTTCAAAAGTGTTTTAGCATTTCTAGTTTGTCTTCTTGTTTAAACTTTTAGGATACTCTCATTTATATACACATCAGTTTTGCTCAATTTTCATATGATTACATTGCACTTACATACAAATTTTAGGAGAAACTGCTTCTTAATTGTGTTCTGTCTTCCAAGTGTCTGTGTACAGCATGTCTTTACATTGACCCATTGATCTTATTTTTATCAATTTTTGAGGCAGGTGTCACTATATATTTCTGGGTAGACAGAACTTGAACTCGGCCTTGAACTTGAAACTAAACTCATTTTTCTACCTCTGTAGAGCTGATAGTCTAGGCATGAACAATCATAACATTTGCTCTATATCCTGGACATTTGCAGAATGTATTTATTAATTCTAAGAAATTTTGTAGATGCTTTGTAATTTTTTAAACATGGATTATCATACTGTCCAAAAATAAGGTCAATTTTATTTCCTGCATTCTGATCCTATATGCCTTTATTTCTATATCTTATGTTATGCATACATTATTCTTTTACTATAATGGAATACTTGAGGTAGGATCACTTTACAAAAAGGAGAAGTTCATTAAAATCACAGTTTGGGAGCCTAAAGTCCAAGACTAGCTTCTGATTACTACATAATGGCAGATGGCATCAAAGTTGGAAAGAGTACCAGAAGGAGAGATCACGTCACTTTACAGGAAACCAGAGAAATGAATGGAATTCAGACTTGTTTTTCAAAAACTTTAATTGTATGCCAGGCAATGGCAGCACACACCCTTAATTCCAGCATTTGGGAGGCAGAGGCAAGTGTATCTCTGTGAGTTTGAAGTCAGCCTTGTCTAAAAATTGAGTTCCACAGGGGTCTTCCCAGAGATTCATACTCCAACCAAGTACCAGGCATGGAGATAACCTAGAACCCCTGCACAGATGTAGCCCATGGCAGTTTAGTGTCCAAGTGGGTTACATAGTAATGGGAAGAGGGACTGCCTCTGACATAGTCTGATTGGCCTGCTCTTTGATCACCTCCCCCTGAGGGGGGAGCAGCCTTACCAGGCCACAGAAGATGACAATGCAGCCACTCCTGATGTGATCTGATAGATGAAGATCAGAAGGAAGGAGAAGAGGACCTCCCCTATCAGTAGACTTGGGGAGAGGCATTCGTGAAGAAGAATGAGGGAGAGTGGGATTGGGAGGGGAGGAGGGAGGGGCTTATGGGGGGATACAAAGTGAATAAAGTGTAATTAATAAAACAAAATAAAATTTTAAAAAAGTGAGTTCCGAGACAGCCAGGGCTGTTACACAGAGAAATCCTGAAAAACAAATATACATACAAAACCAATACCAAAGAAACAAAAGACAAAACCCTAAAACTTTAATAGTAAATGTCTTGGGAAAGTAACTCAGAAGTCTCGTAAGAACTATTCTAATCTTTGAGGATGATGACCCATTATCTCGCAGCTCTTAAAGTTTCATACCACCTCTCAATATCACCATCTCAGGGACAAAGCTTCCAGTATAGGAATCCTTGGGGACAAACCACATCCAAATCATAACATCACACTGATTAGAATTCTTAGTTTTATGGTGAATGAATTGTGAGAGCAGGTAGATATTCTTGTCTTGTTTTTGGTCTTTAGAGGAGAACATATAGTTTTCATCAGTTAGTGTAGTGTTCGTCTCTGAATTATTATAAGTATTTTTTAATCAAGTTGTTATTATCTTTGTTGATGATGCTTTTACCAATAGTTCTAAAGATTTTCCCTTATGTACAGGTGATAACTTTGACCAAATGCTTTTTCAGCATTGATTCATATTGTCATATATTTTTTATTTATCATGTTATTATGGTAAGTTATATTACTTGAATTTTGAAGATTGAAACAGCCTTGTATTTCTGGAATAAATTCTGCTTGCTCATGCTGTATAATGTTCTCTTTATGTAAAGCTTTATGTTAGAAATTTTTATATGTGTAGTGAAAAGTCATATAGTTTCCTTTTTTATACTGCATTTAGATTTTGTATCTTTGAAATAAAACGATTTGGAAAATTCCCTAGTCTATTCTTTTTTTCTGGAGAAAAATATCATTTTAATCTTTCTTTAAATGTTTGACAGAATAATCCATTGAAATACCAGGAGATTTCTGCTTGGGGGAATTTTCAAAACTACAAATTAAATTTTCTACATTTATGCTGCTTTTCAAATGATCTATTTTATGTGGAGTGAATAGTTTTAATTTATTGTTTTCAAGGCACCATTTAATCCGCACAGTCAAATATATGTGTAAAGTTGTAGTGCACCTTATTATCCGTTTTCTGCTGATAGGGTATATAATGGTTTATTCTGTTTAGCTGTGGGTACTGGTAATAATGGTAATGCAATTTTTTTCTCTTTTGCTCTTTCAGGATTCCTGAACATTTGTCAACTTTCTTAGCCATTAAAAAAAAAAAAAACAACTGGCTTTTATAGCAACAAAAATAGCATGGTACGGGCACAAAATCAGACACATAGATCCACTGGAATAGAATAAATGACCCAGATATAAACCTACACAGATACAGCTACCATATTCTTAAAAATAAAGGTACTAAAAATACACATGAAAAAAGATAGCCATTTCGACAAATGGGAAAATTAGATATCCACACTTAGAAGATGAAACTAGATCCCTATCTCTCACTATTCACACACAAAAAAACTTAACTCAAAATAGATCAAAGATGTTAGTTTAAGGCTTGAAGCTAAAATTGTTGGAGGAAAAAAAATGAAAACACTTCAAGATAGAGAAACAGGCGAAAACTATGAATAGAACTCCAGTTGTTGAAGAAACAGTTCCAATGATTGACAAATGGAACTTTTTGAAGTTAAAAGTCTTTTGCATAGCAAAGACAACAATAAATTGAATGAGGAGCCAGCATAATAGAATAGGAGGAAAATACTTGTTAGCTATTTTTATGACAGAGGATTCATATTTAAAAGATACAAAGAACAAAAAAAATCTAAATTTTTAAAACTCAGGGCTGGCAAGATGGGCTCAGCAGATGAAAGTATTTGCCACAAAGCCTGGCAAACTGGGTTTGATCCCTGTGACTCACATAGTGAAGAAGAGAATCCACTCCTGTAAGCTTTCTTTTAACTCCCTCATGCCAGTTGTGGTGTGTTCATTCCCCCACACCCACATGCACAAAAACAAAAATTTAAACAACAGCATCAATAAATTGGCTAGTAAATTGGGCAAATGGATTTTAGAATATAATGTAATAAACATGAAGAAATGTTCAGCATCCTTAGAGATGTACAAGTGAAGACCACAATGAGATTCCATTTTACTCAGTTAGAATGGCAGGCATTGGGAAACAAAAAGAAAGAAATGCTGCTGCTGTTCCAATTTTAGTATAAGTGCTGCTGAAGTGAGCACAAGCTTGGAGAAGACCTAGATGCCCTGTTCAAATGTAGCTAATTGACAGCTCAGTCTGTAGGTTGGTTCTTGAGTGGAGCAGGGGCTACCTCTGACATAAACTCAGTTGCCTGCTCTTTGATCACTTCCCCCTGAAGAAATGGCCTTGCCAGAACACAGAGGAAGAGGAACCAGGCACTTCAGATGAGACTTGATAAGCTAAGGTCAGATGGCAAGGGAAGAGGTCTCCCCTTTCAGTGAAATAAAGGAAAGGGATAGTGAGAATAAGGGAGAGAGGATGGGACTGGAATGAGATGGCACAAGGGGCTACAATTGGGATGCAAACTGAATAAATAATAATAAAAAGATAAATTAAAAAAGAAATGCTTCTGATGATGCTGACAAAATGGTACCCATACACAGTGTAATTACTATGTTAGTCAGAATGGTAGTTTCTCCAAAAATTAAATATAAATCGACCATATGACGCAGCTATACCACCCAAAGGAAAACAAGTAAACATATTACATGTATGCCTGCACATTAAGGTCTGTTAAAGCACTACTTATAATAGCTAAGCTATAGAACCAATTTACAACAACAAAGAAATAGATAAGGGAAGATTTGTACATGTACAAAATAGAATTATTTTCTGTTAAATATATGAAAGAAATCATGTCATTAGCAGGAAACTGGCTACAACAGGAGATATTTATATTAAGCAAATTTAATTTGAAGAGTAAAATCATGAAAAGGCCACATCCCAATGTAAGATGTTGACAATAGAACACTTAGAGATGTATTCTTTTCAGTGTGTTTATGAGGGAAGGCAAAATAATATCAATTAAATTGATACCAGAACCTTCTACTTTAATAGTTAAAACTTGGCAGAAAAAGAAAAAGGAGATAAGATATAAAGACCTGGAAGGGACCTTACAAGGAGACCAACAGAGACAACTAACTCAGACCCATGGGGGCTTAAAGAGACTGAGACATCATCTAAGGAATGTGCATGGTCTGGACCTAGGACCCCTGTATATATGTGTCTGATGGGAAGCTTGATATTCATGTGGGTTGGCTGGTGATGGTGGTAGTGGGGAACTCTATTACCTGCTATTGGATCACCTTGCCCAGGCAGGGCTGCCTTGCCTGGCCTTAAGGGATGAGGATATGTTCAGTCCTGATGTGACTTGAACTAGGGAGGGTTGATACTGGGAGGAGGGGACTCCCATTATCTGGAGAGAAAAGGAAGAAAGGACTGGGAGGAAAGGAAGGAGAGGGCACCCTTGGGATGTAAAGCAAATAAACTAAAATAAAATTTAAAGCAAAGAAAAATTTGAAATTATAAGTGTAAACAAAATGGAGGCAGACAGAAGATAGTTGAATTTTTAAGAAGTAAACGTGATTCAAGGGGTGGATAAGGAGCAAAAATTTAAAATAAAAATAATCCATAAGCTTAACCAGTTTAGGGAACATTAATTACTTCCCTGTTGTCTTGTCTCTCTCTATCTGTATCACACAATTTAAGAATTATACAGCACAAGAAACACATCTCTGTAACAAAGATAAACGTTATCTGAAAATAAAGGGCTGGAAAAAAGTTTTTCAAGCAAATGGACCCAGAAAACAAGCTGAAGTAGCTATCCTAATATCTAATAAAATAGACTTTAACCAAAATTAATTAAAAAAGATGAGGGGGGGCACTTCATTCTCATCAAAATAAAATTCCAACAGGAGGACATTAGAGTCATGAACATCTAGGACCCAAATAAAAGAGCACCTACATTTGTAAATGAAACATTATTAAAGCTGAAATCACACATCGATCCCAACACCATAATAGTGGGAGATTTCAACACTCCAGACAGAAGCTAAATAGGGAAATAATGACACTTACAGAGGTCTTCAATCAAATGGACCTAATAGATGTCTACAGAAATTTTCACCTAAACTCAAAAGAGTATACCTCTTTTTCAGCACCTCATGGAACCTTCTCAAAAATTGACCATATAGTAGGGCACAAAGCAAGCCTCAACAGATACAAGAAGATCAAAATAATCCCTGGTATCCTATCAGACCACCATGGACTAAAGCTGGACCTCAACAAAAACAGAAAAAAAAAAAAAAGCCTATATACACAGGAAAACTAAACAACTCTCTACTCAATGACAGCTTGGTCAGGGAAGAAATAAAAGAAGAAATTAGAGACTTTCTAAAATTCAATGAAAATGAAGGCACGACTTACCCAAACTTATGGGACACAATGAGAGCAGTGCTAAGAGGAAAGTTCATAGTACTAAGTACCTCCAGAAAGAAGTTTGTTGAGAGATTGCATACAAGCCATTTAAGGGCAAACCTGAAAGCCCTAGGGGGGGAAAAAAGAAGAAAACACACGCTAGAGGAGTACACAATTGGAAGTAATCAAACTCAGAGCTAAAATCAATGAATTAGAAACAAAGAAAATAATTCAAAGATTCAATGAAACCAATAGCTGGTTCTTTGAGAAAATCAACAAGATCGACAAACTCTTAGCCAAACTAACTTTTAAAAAGCAGAGAGAAACTATCCAAATCAGCAAAATCATAAATGAAAAGGGGGACACTGCAACAGACACTGAGGAAATCCAAACAATCATTAGGTCTTACTACAAAAGCCTATATGCCACAAAATTTGAAAGTCTAAATGAAATGGACAATTTTCTTGATAGATTCCATTTACCAAAAATCAAATCAAGATCAAATATGTAGATTAACTAGTCCTATATCCCCCAAAGAAAGAGAAGCAGTCATCAAAAGTCTCCCTTGGGGAAAAAAAAAAGCCTGGGGACAGATGGTTTTAGTGCAAAATTCTACCAGACTTTCAAAGAAGAGGTAATTCCAATTCTCTTCAAACTGTCCTACAAAATAGAAACAGAAGGAATGTTACCAAACTCATCATATGAAGCCACAGTTACCTTGATACCTAAACCACAGAAAGACCCAACAACAAAAAAGGAGAACTTCAGACCTATCTCTCTCTTTTCGATTAAATTTTTATTTTTTATATTAATTAGAGTTTATTCACTTTGTATCCCAGCTGTAGCCCCCTCCCAATCCCACCCACCCTCCCTCATCTTCTCCCACGACCCTCTCCATGTCCACTGATAGGGGAGGTACTCCTCCCCTTCCATCTGACTCTAGATTATCAGATCTCATCAGAATTCGCTGCATTGTCCTCCTCTATGGCCTGGCAAGGCTGCTCGCCCATCGGGGGGGGGGGGGCGGGCGGTCAAAGAGCTAGCCACTGAATTCATGTCAAAGACAATCCCTGTTCCCCTTACTAAGGAACACTTGGATACTGAGCTGCCATGGGCTACATCTGAGCAGGGGTTCTAGATTATATCCATGAACTGCTTCCAATTAATCTAAATTTATACACTTTAACTTGTCTTACATGAGAAGCAGCCCTAGCTCCTCATTTTTTAATTATAGAAAAAGGGAGGATTGTTAGTATTTAGGCACCTGCTTCTCGGTTGCCTAGCAACCTATGATTCTATCATCTGTCTCTGGCCAGTTGGCCATACCTGGCAGGTGTGGTTATGTTGCTCCTTAAAAGGATCAACCCACTACTTTGTCTCTCTCTTGTTGTCTCTTGGCTCTTGCCTTCTCTTGCCCTCTTCCCTCTCTCTGTTGGGACTCCCCCCTTTCTTTCCCCATCATGTCCAGCTCTCTCCTTCTCTCTCTCTTCATCTCCATGTAATAAACCTCTTTCATATGAAATCTGCTGTGTGCTTCATCATTATTATTTAATTTGATCCTAATTCTGGATCATCCTGAGTGAGGTATCCCAGAAGCAGAAAGACAAACACGGTATATATACTCACTTATAAGTGGGTACTACACATATAGGATAAACCTATAAAAACATGTACACCTAAAGAAGCTGAGCTAGGAGGAAGACCCTGGGTAAGACTATCAATTCTCACTCAGAAAGACAAATGGGAGGGACATTGGAAGAAGAAAAAAGGAAACAGGACAGGAGCCTGTCATAGAGGGACTCTAAAAGACTATTCCCAGCAGTGTATCAAAGCTCAGGAGAGAGTGGGCAGCCTTGCCTTTTCCCTAATTTCATTGGGATTGATTTAAATTTCTCTCTGTTTAGTTTGATTCTGGTTATAGTGAATAAACTGTAATTAATATAAAAAATTTAAAAAAATTTTAAAATTTTTTAAGCAATGGCCAGTCATAGAGACATATTTCCTTTGGTTAACTGATCACTTTTAAATATCTGATTCCTAAAAGGCTTGAAAATAAAACTCATAAAACTTAGTATTTTTTGAATTTTGGTGTAATTGCTGTATTTAAAAAGAAATAGAAGTGTGATCAGACAATATCAGCCCATTTACAAAAATGAATTGTGGGTTTCTTAAACTCAAGCAGCCCAGCTACAAATTATGTGGATGAATTTTTAGAAGTGTATATTAACTGTATGGTATAATGGGTTCATTATGATGTTTATGTGCATGCTTGTAAAATACTTTGATCACACTCATCCCTTATAGAAACATTTCTAATATCTCTTGTACATTTCCCCTTCTGTATCCCAACTATTTCCCCTTTTACATTCATATTCTCTCTCCTTCCCTCCAGTTCTACACACACACACACACACACACACACACACACACACACACACACACACACATATCTATATCTATCTATCTATCTATCTATCTATCTATCTATCTATCTATCTATCTATAAAACATAATGAGCTTCAATTTCATATAGTTTCCTGAAAAATTCATAAATTTGTTCTTTTGGGCTGAATAAAATTCCATTGTTCATATGTACCAGATAAAAATGAGAACTGTAACATAATAACCCAGCTTTTCTTCAGTAGTAAGTACTTCATGAGATTATCCTTAAAACTTCCCTTCATTTCCTTCCTAGATAAAGAGCACTGATCCAGTCCTTTTAGAGACACAGAGTCTATGGCTGCTATCCTATAGTCACTACTCTATCAACATGAACCTAACCTTGCCTAGAATATGAACAAATGCAGTTTTAATTTCTTTATTCATGAGAGTGCATAAATATTATAATCATTAAATCAGATTAAAATGTCTTCTTTCAAACACATTTCTCTGTCTCTCTGTCTCTGTCTCTGTCTCTGTCTCTGTCTCTGTCTCTCTCTCTCTCTCTCTCTCTCTGTGTGTGTGTAGAGGAGCACATGTGTGTTCCTTAGGGGACATTCACCTTTTGTTTTTGAGACAGGATCTCACTGGCCCGGAACTTGCTACGTAAGCTAGATTGGCTATCCACTGAGGCCAGGGAATCTGGGCATCTCTGTCTGCTCAGTTCTGGAACTGCAATTACACATCACCATGCCTGTGTGTGTGTGTGTGTGTGTGTGTGTGTGTGTGTGTGTGTGATTTAAACCTGGGATTGTAGTCAGGTCTTCATGTTTGTGAGGCAAGCATTTACTGACTGAGTTAATTTCTTTATAATGAAAATATTAAAAATCCTTTTGTCCAGTTTTTTTAACTAGACAATTCATTGTTATTATTCATTGCCAATCTATTATGCATTAGCAAAGCAGAACTTTTTGTTCCTATCTAACTGCAACATAATATTAACCAATAAACCATTCTTAAGTCTTTCTTTCTCATATCCACCATTCTTCCTCTTTTCTACTTTTTGATAATTAGGATTCTACTCTCAACCTCTGTAAGACCAAATTTTAATAGTCCATATATGAGTGAAATCAAATGGCATTTGATTTTCTGTATCAGATTATTTCACTTACTTAATTGATCTCCAGTTCCACTTAGATTATTGCCAATGATAAGATTTTATTTTTTAAAATATTTTTTACGTACATTGGTGTTTTGCCCACATGTCTGTCTTTCTTAGGGTATCATATTCCTTGGAACTGGAATTACAAACAATTCTAAACTGCCATGTGTATTCTGGGAAATGACACACGTCCTCTGGAAGAGCAGTTAGTGCACCATACTTCCCTTTCCTTCAACCTCCCACCTCCCACCTCCATTCAGTATCTTTCTTCTAACTTTCATGTCAAATGTTACCTTCTTGTAAACATATTCTTCCCCTCCCCTAGTCTCCTATGTAGTGTTTACCAGCATGCTCACTATCACTTATATACACTCATGCAAACATTAAAAGTTAGGATCAATCAGCATATGAAAGAGAACATGCCACATTTTTTGAGACTAGGTCACCTCAGTAAATACAGTACTGAGTTTACACTGGTTCCTATTTCTGTTTATTGTAAATAAACATGGAGTGGGTACACCATTATCTCTGTGCTGTAGATGCTCAGGAATGATATAGATAGGTCATGTAGTTGTTCTCTTTTTAATTCTTTGAGCAATCTCCATGACAATTTTTATAGTTGTCATATCATTTATATTCACACCATTTACATTACCAACCAGGAGAGGTTCCTAAACAACATTTGATTCTTGGTAATAGCTTTTGGGGTTATGTGCAAATTCAAAGTCATTTTAACTTGCATTATCCTGGTGGCTAAGTATGCTGCACATTTGAAAATTATTTATTATTCATTTGGGTTTCTTTTTTTGAGGATTGTTTGTTCATTTCATTGTTACATTTATTGATTGACAGTGTTGTGGTTGTGGTGTTTAAACTGGTCTTCTGCATGAGCAGTATGCACTCGTTTTTTCCTTCTTTTTATCAACAATTTGTTTATTTACTTTACATCTCAATCAGAGCTTCTCCCCACCCAGTCCTTTCCTCTCACCTCCCCTTCCCCTATGCCACTCTCTTTTTTCTTAGAGAAGGGGAAACCTCCCAGGAATATCAACCACAACTTGGCATACCAAGATGTAGTAGTATTGGGCACATCTCCTGTTGAAGCTAATCAAGGCCTTCCCATTAGGGGAAAGTCATCCAAAGGCAGGCAACAGAGTCAGAAACAGCCTTTGATTCTGCTGTTAGAGGACCCACTTGAGGAACAAGATGTACATCTGTTGTATATATTTAGGTGGCCTAGGTCTGTCCCATACATGCTCTCTGGTTTGTGGCTCAGTCTCTGTGAGCCTCTACGGGCCCAGGTTAATTGATTGTGTAGGTTTTCGTGGCTTTATTTCTCTGGCTCTTTCAATCCTTCCACCTCTTCCACAAAATTTCCCAAGCTCTGCCTAATGTTTCCCTGTGGGTTTTTGCAACTGTTTTTCATCAGCAGCAGAAAAACTTGTTACCTGTCCTCTAGCCTCCTATCTACAAGTATAGTAGAATATTATTAATAGTGTCAAAGGTGGCCTTCCTCTCATGGAGTGGGTCTCGAGTTGGACCAGTCATTGGTTGGCTATTTCTTCGTGTTCTGCTCCCTCTTTATCCCTGCACCTCTTATAGGCAGGAAAAATTGTGGGTTGAAGGTTTGGTGGTTGGGTTATTATCACCATGCCTCCATAGGCAGGAGATGACAGTCTCATGTTCCATAACCTCTATGCTAAGAGAGTTAGCTAAAGTCACCCTCATAGACTCCTCGGGATTTCCATTTTCCTAGATTTCTAGCTTGTCTCAGAGATACCCGCCCCAATGTTTGCAGTTCTCTCTCCCAGTTCCTTCATCTGCCATCCTCCCTACACTCGATCTTCCCCGCTCCCCTCTCCTACCCAGTTTCCTCCTTCTGTCCACCGAGATGTCTATTTCATTTCCCTTCTCAATAAAATTCAAGCATCCTCCATTGAGTCTTACTTGTTACTTGGCTTCTTTTAGTCTACAAAATGTAGTATGTCTATCCTGAATTATACGGCTAAAATCTACTTATAAGTGAGTATATACCATGTGTGTCTTTCTGGGTTTGGGTTACCTCACTTAGGATGATCTTTTCTAGTTCCATCCATTTGCTTACAAATTTCATGATATCATTGTTTTTAATAGCTGAGTACTAAAAGAACTTCTGGGGATATCACCATCCCTGATCTCAAGCTATACTGCAGAGCAATAGAAATAATAATAATAATAATAAACCACATGACATTGACATAAAAACAGACAGGTTGATCAATGGAATCAAATCAATGACCCAGAAATAAATTTACACATCTATGGACACTTGATTTTTGACAAAGAAGCCAAAAGTATACAATGGAACAAAGAAAGTATCTTCAACAAATGGTGCTGGTCTAACTAAATGTATGAATATAGAAGACTGCAAATATATCCATATCTATCAATCTCCACAAAACTCAAATCCAAGTGGATCAAAGACCTCAACATAAAAATGGACACACTAAATTTGATAAAAATGAAAGTAGGGAATAGCCTTGAATTCATTAGCATAAGACACAACTTCCTGAACAGAACAACAACATCTCAGGCACTAGTATAAGCAATTAACTAATAGGACCTCACAAAACTGAAAATTTCTGCAAGGCAAAGGACAACATCAATAAGACAAAATTGCAGCCTACAGAATAGGAAAATATATCCACCAAACCTACATCTGACAGAGGGCTGATACCTAAAATATATAAAGAACTCAAGAAATTAGACACCAACACACCAAATAATCCAATTCAAAATGGGGTACAGAGCTAAACCGAGAATTCTCAATAGAGGAATCTTTAATGGCTGAGAAGCACTTAAAGAAATGCTCAATGGTCCTTAGTCATCAGGAAATGCAAATCAAAACAACTCTGAGATTTCATCTTACACCCACAAGAATGGCTAAAATAAAAAACTCAAGTGCCACCACATTGTAGCAAGGATGTGGAGAAAAGGGTACACTTTTTCAGTGCTGGTTGGAGTAAAAACTTGTACAACCACTGTGGAAATCAGTCTTGCACTTTCTCAGAAAACTGGGAATAGATCTACCTCAAAACCCAGCTACACCATTCCTGGACATATACCAAAAAGATGTTCTACCATACAACGAGGGCACTTGCTCATGTATGTTCAAAGCAGCTTTATTTGTAATAGCCAGAAACTAGAAACAACCTATATGTTTCTCAACTGAAGAATAGATAAAGAAAAGGTGGTACATTTACACAATCGCGTATTACTTAGGAGTATGAACTCTTAACTGCTTTTCCTCTCTCCAGTCACTGTGCTTTTATTGGTATTCATGCAGGTTTGGCTTTGCTAATATTGGGTAGGGGTGAAAATTCTTCTTCATAGTTAGGCTTCTACCTGACATACCTAATGACTCTGCATCTGGCCTTCAATTGTACCATGGTGAGAATAGTTTCATGAGCACTGGCCAGTGGTGAAAGTTCTTATTTTCCACTTAATTTCATTTGGCCCCATCTAATAAGGACAAAACAGGGTCATATTATTACTCATGAGCTCCCATTGTGATCTCTGCATTCATTATTGTCAGGGAGCAGATTATATTATCACACATTAGAGATGAAAGTTGTGCTTTCCTACTTAGTCTTGTCTGATACTACCCAGGGCAATGTTTTAAAGTGTCTTGTTTGAGCCTTGAGAGAGAATAAAAGTTTAAACTCTCTACTTGGACTTTTATAGCAATAACAGTGATAGGGCTACATTATATTTTGTGGTATTTGGCTACAGTAGTTATTGTCTAAATGTTTTTGTCTTATCAGGGTGCACCTGTACTAGGCTTTTGAATAGAGAGCTAGGTCTTTTTTTAGTGCTTTTTATGTCTCCTCCTATTGTTTCAGAGTTGCCAGCTTTGATAATCTGATCAGTAGAGTCTTTCAGAGGGCCTCTGTGGTAATCCTTGCCCTGTTCCTGTCTTCTCCTACTTCTGATGTCTATCCTGGTTGCCCTTTTGAATGAAGATTAAACATCTTCCTTAGGGTTTTCCTTGTTGTTTAGCTTCTTTGGGATTATAGATTTTTAGTATGTTTATCCTATATTATATGGCCAATATCCACTTATAAAAGAGTATATACCTTGAATGTCTTTCTGCTTCTGGGTTACCTCACTCAGGATGATCTTTTCTAGTTCCATCCATTTGCCTGCAAATGTCATGATTTCCTTGTTTTAAATTGCTGAGTAGTATTCCATTGTATAAATGTGCCACAATTTCTGTATCCATTCCTTGGTTGAGGGACATCTAGGGTGTTTCTGGATTCTGGCTATTACAAATAAAGCTGCTATGAAGATAGTTGAGTAAATGTCCTTTTTGAATGGTGGAGCATCTTTAAAGTGTATTCCCTGGAGTGATATAGCTGGATTTTGAGTTAGATATATTCATAATTTTCTGAGAATGTGCAAGATTGATTTCCAAAGTAGTTGTACAGGAACTCCACAAAAGACCAACAGAGCCAAAAAAATCTGGACCCAGGGCGGGGGTGGTGGTGGTGCTACAGAGACTGATGAATCAACCAAGAACCATGCATGGAGAGGACCTAGACCCCCTGCTCAGATGCCTGGGCAGCTCAGTCTCCATGAGATTTCCTTAGTAAGTGGAGCAGGGGCAGTCTCTGGCATGAACTCTGTTGCCTGCTCTTTGATCACCTTCCCCTTGCAAGGTGGCCTTACTAGTCCACAGAGAAAGATGATCCAGATAGCACTGATGAGACCCGATAGACTAAGGTCAGATAATAGGGGAGGAGGATCTCCCCTATCAGTGGACTAGGAGAGGGACTAGGAGGGGGAGGAGACAGAAGGAGGATGGGGCTAGGGGGAGATGATGTAGGGGGCTATAGCCAGAATACAAAGTGAATAAATTGAAAGAAAAAAAAAAAAAACAACCAAACAAACAAAGAAAGAAAAAAAAAAACTCAACGCAGGAAGCTGGAGGCAGGAAGTAAAGCAGAGACCCATACAGGTTTCTTGCTTACTAGCTTGCTCTCTAGGTTCGCATTCAGCTACCCATTTAGTACCTTGAAAACCACCTTCCCAGGAGTGGCACTGCCCACAGTTTGATCTGATAGAGGCTTCTTCTTAATTAAAGTTCCTTTTTCCCAGATGACTGTAGTTTGTGTCAAGGTATGCAAGATTTTAGGTATGTCTTTTGAAAATAATGGGGAAATTGGAGACCGGGTCTCTTTGTATAGTCTTGTCTGTCCTGGACTCACTTTGTAGACCAGGCTGGCCTGGAACTCACAGAGATTCACATGCCTGTGACACCCAAAATGTTGGGATTATAAGCTTGTACTGTCTGCATTGGATTTTTTTAAAAATCTGACATGAAAATCTTCATTTTGAAGTTGCTTGCATTTATTGTATTTACTGATATATTTGAATATATTTTTACTAATGGAGGTTATTGTTGTCTTTTCACCCCATTCACTTATTATTCTCCTTTATTTTATTTTTTTTTTGGTTTGATAATACCTTTTTTTCTAGTTTATAAACATTTTTCTTCTCCTACTGTTTTATATATATATATATATATATATATATATATATATATATATCCACTGATTGGGGACGTCTTCCTCCCCTTTCACCTGACCCTAGCTTATCTGGTCTCATCAGAACTGGCTGCATTGACCTACTCTGTGGCCTGGTAAGGCTGCTACCCCCTCGAGGGGGGGGGCATTGGTCAAAGAGCAGGCCACTGAGTTCATGTCAGAGACAGTCCCTTTACTAGGGTACCCACTTGGATACTGAACTGTCATGGGCTACATATGAGCAGGGGGTTCTAGGTTATATCCATGAATGGTCCTTCGTTGGAGTATCAGTCTCAGCAAAGACCCCTGTGCCAAGATATTTTGGTTCTGTTGCTATCCTTGTGGACTGTTATATTTTTATTATACGTTATTGACCAGAAATGTCTGTCTGTACTCGCTTCTAAAAATGAATAAGAACTAATAGTATTTATTTATACCTACTCAATCTGCCACTTTACTTGTTGCTGTTATCTATTATTGTGTTCCTGATATGAGTTTTTGAGTGCAACAGAGCCTTTATTTGCTCTTGGTGAACTTAATTCAGGGAGGTAGGGTACCATATGGTCAGCAGTTACCAAAGTGACACCAAGACAGTGGATTCTGATTTCATTGTCCAATGACCAGGAAAAATAAGGAAACCTAGACAAGGAATGAACAGAACAAATCTAGACTTATTAAGGATAATGGAGAAAGAGCTCTTGAGGATGGGAAGACCTCCAAGTGAGAAATATTACTGTGCTGTCTTCCACAGTAGTCTTTTTTGAGTTTTATGCCAGGAACTGGATGGACACTGAAGTAAATTCTTTTGAGATGGTCATTTTGTGAGTGTGTCATGGCCTGAACCAATAGGTGGCCACACCCTCTTTGAATATCTCCTAGGCCAATCCAGAGAATTTACTGTCCATTATTTATGCAATCAGGATATCACTGTCACCTTTATCTACTTTTTCTATTCATTTTATTTATTTTTTTAGACTACCAAATCACAATTTGTGTGAGTGACATATGGCATACCATAGCCTCTGTCCTTACTTCAGAGAAAGAGCTACTTCCTGTCTCACTCATTTCTTATCCTGATTACAACATATTGTTCCATATAGCCAGTGCTTGTTGCCATTGACCATTTCTTCTAATTTCCTTACAAGTCATTCCTTCTTAATTCTGTCTTTCCTTTTGGGTTCATTGTTCCTTAGCATATTCGTTAAAATGTCTTTTAGTAAAAGTTTGTTGCTGAGAGTTAATTCATTGAAAATTTCATCATGTTAGCAGGAAATCACAGTTCCCTTTTGTGAATTATTAGCCTTGTTGATAAATTTAAAATGGACTCAGAAGAAAGTCCAGGGCCAATTTTGTTATAGTTTGAGAGAAAACTAACAGATCAGGCAAGTTGTAACTCTCAACACAAGCTTGGAGGAAGGAGATGGAGAAGAAGAGAGATAGTCATGCCTTTTGAGTTAGCCAAGAAAGCATGCAGATTTAGCAGTGGAAACCAGCAAGCAGGTGTATGGTGGAAGAGGGTGTCTTCAAAGAAAGGGCGAGAATGTCCAGAATGTCAGAGCAGGTGTAGTTAGGATTCTGGCCAGTATCCAAAAGCTGTGCTCTTTAAATTTCAGCTCAGAATAGCAGATAGGCTTAGCAGTGCTTTATATTGGAAATTCTGTAAGCAGCTGTATCGGAGGAGCCTCCAGGAAGTATATGTACATTATTTTATTAAAGAGATTTTTTTTTTCGTCTTACCTCCTTAGTATGTATTGAGGTGGATATCTGAGTTTTAGGCCAGCCTAGTCCACAGAGTGAGTTCCAGGACAGCCAAATCTACATGGAGAAACCCTGTCTCAAAAACAAACAAACAAACAAAAAAACAAAACCAAAACAACTACAACAAACTGAGAAAATATATCTCCAACCACATGCAAAAAGCAGAGAGTGAACTGGAAATGGGACCAGACTATAAACTCCCAGAACCTGCCTTAAGTGATGCATTACTCCGGCAAGACTCTACTTCCCAAGTAGCACCAACAACTAGATACTAAGTGTTCAAATACATAAGCCTATGGGGGGGCATTTTAATTCAAATTACCTCATGAGGTGAATCAACTTTCCTCCTGACAGCATGATTGTTGGGCACAGTTGGATAAACTATTGAAGGAAGAGACAACAGTATGTAACATTTAGGGCCTGTTTACAATGTTTTCTCTGCACCCAGCCCAGATTCTGTTCTTTTGAACATGTTCTTTTGACATGGGAAAGTAGCTTTCCATCAATGGGCCTCAAAAACCCTAGGTGTTTCCATCTTTTCATGTGGCATTTTAAATCTTAAGACAGGGAAATTGTTATGCTTCCCTTTTTAATGTCACCAGGAAAATAGAAGGTAAGTTCCATATTTGATTATGAGGGGGCAGTCCATCCTCAATAGCCTCCAAACTGCTAAAGCTTTTATAAGGTTACCTAAAAGTCACATTAGTCTTGTGATAGCTTTGCTAGTCTCACACTTCCAATTTGTCACTTTTCTCATCATTCTGAAGTTACCATTTTTATTATTTTCAATTTCTTCTTATTGTTAAAAGGCCTGTTGTTAGATATGTTGGATACTATCTTTTTCATTTTTTAACTATTATCTTTTCTCTCTCGCTCTATTAAAATTTGTTTTATGCATTGCTTTTATGTAGTGGCACACATCTTTGTTCCTGTCACTCAGAAGGGAGAAGCAGGTGGATCCATGTGAGCTTGAGACTAGCCTGGTCTACATAGTGAGTTCCAGGACAGCAAGAGCTACATAGTGAGACGATATATCTAAAAAAATAAAAAAAGAGAAAATAATTGCTTTCATAGTTAATGACAAGGTGTTTGGGTACCAAACTTTATTAAAAAAAAAAAAAAACATGTTCGGGGTTGTGTCTTCTGAATTTTGGAATATACAACTTTCACAATTCAGAAAAATTATCAGCAAATGTTTCTGACTGTTGTTACTGGCTATTCAGACATAAGCATCCATTATTGTTTTACTCTCATCTTTTCTCATTTTCTGATTTCTGGGGAATTTTTTGTAGTTGAGTTATATCGTACAACAAAAAGATTAAAATAAGGCTCAGAGATGGCTTATCAGTTAAGAGCATTTACTGCTCTTACAGCGGGCCAGGGATTGGGTTCCCAGAACCCACACTGCTGGAGCCTGCCGGCAGAGACTAACAGCTCCTGAGTGGGGAGTGAGGATTGAAAAGAAAAAAAAAATAACACACTACACACAGGATTAGTCAGAGAGGGCTGTCAGTAGAAACTGTAACACCTGGTTTATTCCACAATCCCTTTTCTTTAGTCAGAACAAAGCACCTCAGGATAATGAAGGGGTTCATTGAGAAGTCAAACTTGTTTACCTCGTGTCAAACTTGTTTACCTGTGTGATCCTCACACAAACAAAAGGAACTTGGCAAAAGATCCTGCTTATCTCTGTCTCCAGGTGAAAGCCAAGTTTTTCTCTGTAAACTGAATAACAAAGCAGCCTGACCAAAAAAAAAAAAAAAAAAAAAAAGCAGCTCTCCACAGGTGTCCTTTTTTCATGTTTTTAAAATTGATCATAACTTAAGATCTATGGAGCAAAACATTGTGCCTGTCTCAGGTTGTCTCTCTTGAAAGATATATTCTTAACCATCCTTGGTACATGAATTCCATCATTCATGTCTTAGGTTGAATATTCCTCAGAGTGATCTTACTGATCTTTGACTACCAACCTCCACTAGGGTAGACGCTGGAATTTATTCTTATGCAAATTAGCTTTAACATTCTAAAAGACCTTGATGAAGGTTTTAATTATCACTGGTAGGAGAAATGCTCTTGAAAAGAGTAATAAGCCAAGTCCTATAATACTCCATAAAAGTGACATAAAAGATGACCCCTTATCAAAACACCAAGTCTGAAAAACAGTCACAGGAACCATAATAAAAGAAGGCTGTCAAACAACCAGAACCTGTTGTCCATTTGAGAGCTTAGAAATACAATTTGTTGGTTTACATTGATGGCAAGAAACATTGAAGTTTGAATCTTGTATAAAATTTGAACATTTCCAGACAACAAAGCATAAGGAGGATTTACACGGAGTTACAGGGCCTCCCACGAGCTTCTGTGGCAAGCTTGCAAATGTAGGTCAGCTGAAAACCAGAATCAGACCAAATCCCAGTCCTCTTTCCCATTCTTCCTGATTTTGTTGAGAATTGTCCTGATTACCAGACCAATCAAGTATATATCTGTCTGTTCCAGTCACATTGTATCTAAAAAGTTTCTCTGTACATCTTCTCCTGTGAGCAGAATGTAACAAAGATGGGTTAGGATCATAAACCCAATACAGCTCTCCATTCATCATCAGGACAGGATTCACCATTGTCAGCAGCAGGAACGTCCTCCTTCCAGGGAACATTTCCCATAAATCACACAAACCTTTCTGGGATCCACCAGGCTCCTTCAGCATATTGTGGAAAACACAAACATGCCTTCTTCCCCATATTAGCACAGGGTAAGGGTCCTATCATATTACAGTAATCTGATCTTTCCATTTCACTTGGGCACAATTATCTTTGGTATTAGGATGCCACAATAAATCAGGCACAGAACAGCCTTGTAGATCCACATTCAAAAAATTTTAAATAAAGAGAGCAAGATTAAGATAATTCTTTGGTGTTTGTGGATATAATTCCCCCTTTTTTATTTTTTGCAGATTTTAAACATAGCTAATGACCAATAATCTGTAACCGAGACATATTGAACATGGTAAATTATAAATTCAAAAGAGACAGACAAAACACTTTGCTCTTTGTTGAATCTGATTTTTATGACCACAGAGGCATTGTAGAAGAATTAACCATTAGCTTTCTTACCAGAGAAAATGAGAAGCTTCCTATTTCCAGCTTGAGTGATTTTAGCTGTTGCTTGACATGGCTCAGCAATTTTTTACTTCCTCAATAAATGATGTCCTATTAAACATGCTCTTGCTAATTGCTTCCAGTCCCCTGGGCAGAAGGCCTCAATAGACAAGGATGCTAACAGAATTTGAGTAAAAGGTGCTATAGGATCATATTGAGTGCATGCAGGTTTCAATTTTTTTAACTGTTTAAAAGATATAGGAGCATGGACTCTCATCATATTACCCTGTCCATCAGGTTGCTCTAGAACTGGAAAACCATGAAACTCAGTTACATTTCCTTCTTTCTGCCTAGCTTGTCCTGAAGAAGTTTATAAAGGGGATACATTTGTTCATGCAGTGGACGAAGGAAAAGGTCCCCTCATCTTTTGAGCCATAGCAACTCAGGCCATCCCAGGAGGAGGGTCCAAGCTGGCAACCAGTGAGGGAGTTAGAGTGAAGGATTGAGCCTTATTTTCCCTAGTAGTTAATTCTCCATTTTTTCTGTTTATCTCTCTATGTAGCTACTTCTTCCTCCAGCTCTATAACCTCATCAGGATCTAAGTCATCCTCAAAGTCTTCATAGAATTCTTTGGGAGGAGGTGATGGTTTAATCTCATTTTGTCCCAAACCTTCCATCTTTCTTGTTAACCCTGAAAGTTTTACTTTCTATGTCCCATTTGACATATGCAGATTTTCTCTAATTAAATTCCATACCAAAAATAACCCAAAAAACTGAAAACAAAAATAAAAACATGAGGCTACTGCCTTGTCCCATTTTTACACTTGAATTTTACTCACTGTGCCCTTTTCTCTCTAGTTTATGGTCTGAGCATGTCATCATTGTGGTGTCCTTCACTGAGTCCCTTTATGTCTGGTCCCTGTTTGGGCACCAAACTTCTGGAGCCCATTGGCAGAGTTGAACAGTTCCTGTGTGAGGAGTGGGGTTTGAAAAGAAAATTAAAAAAATAACACATTACACACATAATCACTTCCAGAGGACTGTCAGTAGAAACTGCCAAAGCCTGGTTTATTCCACAATCCTTTTCCTTAGTCAGAGCAAAGCACCTCAATACAATGAAGGGGTTCAATGAGAAATCAAACTTATTTACCTTGACAACCTCTCTGTGTGATCCTCACACAAACAGGTTTGAGAAGCTTGGCAAAACATTCTGCTTATCTCTGTCACCAGGTGAAGGTCACTTTTTTCACTGTAAACTCAACAAAACAGTCTGACAAACAAGCAGCTCTCCACACTACATCAGGTAGCTCATACTGCCTAGAACTCCAGTTCCAGAGGATCTGATGCCCTCTGGTGACCAAAGGTACCTGAATGCACATTGTGTGCATAAACTCATGCAGGAACAGACATATATAAATAAATTTTTGAAAGATTAAAAATAAACCCACAGGATTTTGTTTTCTTTGTACCAGAAGATTTTCCAGGAGAGCTAGTGCTCCATATTCTTAGAAGCCTTGTTATCCTTTTTTTTTTCTGTCTTTGAGATTGTATGTATTACCTTATTGCAAATAACATTTTTAAATTAATTTTATTAATTTTTAGTGTACAAAAACAATGGGTTCCATTATGTCTTGCTTTAGGTTTTCTATTTCATTTGTTCCATTTTCTTCATTTACTAGGTGTGAAAAGTTTTTCTATTTATTTATTTATTTATTTATTTAATCACTTTACAGCCTGATACCATCCCCCTCCCTCCTCTCCTTCCAGTCCCACTCTCATGGAGCCATTTCTATCCCCCTACTTCTTCTCAGAGAAGGGGTGACCCCACCCTGACACCTCAAGTCTCAAACAAGACTAAGTGCATCCTTTTCCACTGACACCAGACAAGCCACCCAGTTAGGGGAAAGGAATTGCTGGACACATTTTAAAGATCTTTTGGATGTTTCTTTATCTGCCCATTGGGGATATAATAGCTCAATACTACACAGAGGTTATAGATTGAGATATGAGTAAAATGCTTGGCATAGTCCCTAGCTCCAAAAAAGATGAAGCTGGGGGTGTAGCTCACTAACAACATGCTTGATTATTGCGCAAGACTGTGTTTTTATCCCCAGAGTTACAAAACAAAGCAAAACCATACTGAAGAAAAAATGACTTTAAAGAAAGAGCGTTAATTCTTTTCTCTTTAGGAGGACCTTTTTCTTTATTTGTCTCCATTTGTCAGCCAATACTAAGGCAATATGAAACTAGAGCTAGGTAGAAGAGATGCTAGGTAGTGGCAGGCAATGTGGGAGTGAATAAAGTAAAAGAAGACAACCCAGAGACAGAGGACAAAGGAGGAAATACTGACTCCCACTCCAATGAGGCAGCCATTTAGGTGCAAACTGGTCTATGTAATCAAGGACCACTTCCTGTTGCTTCATCTAAATTGAGCTGATAATCTGTTTGTTCAGTAGTAAATATTTTAAACATGTATGTATGTATTTGTGTGTGGTGCTGAGGATCAAACCAAGGACCTCACTCATGTTGGACAATATTTCTGTCATATATAGTTTCAGTTTATACATAATTCTAGAAAATGATTATCGAACATGGGAAAGGAGAAGGGAAAGAAAAGAATCTAAAACTAAGTTGCATCTCAGAAAATAGGCCATAATTCCCACTGTTTAAAATAAATGGAGTCAGAATCTGATAACTTCAAAGTGTTTCTGGAATTTCATTCACTAAAAAAATTTGTGCTTAGAGGAATAAATTGCCATCTCAAAATGATTGGCTTTTACTTTAGATCAAAGAACTAAATCTATGTTCATAACCAATGTCAAAACTAATATCAAAACATACAACTCTTTAGCATGCTAGATGCTATAGTATTAAAGTATGTCATATTAGATTGAAAGAAGAATCTTGACCTTGATTCTTAATTTATAAGTTTCTAGATGATAGGGTTAGAATTTATAATAATTTATGTAGGCTTGTTTCATGGTTTAATTTAACCATATATAGCTGATTCTAATTCTAAGTCAGAGTCTTAGATTAAGAACCCAGAGTGGTTTTAAATTATGGGCTTCTGCTGTTTCACACTTGCTTGATTTACCAGTTGTAGTAAAGCATGAATTATAGCCTTGCTAGTCTCTGAAAGACCATGACTAATACTAGAAATAATAATTGTTGCCAACCCTAAATCAAGGGAAACAGCATAAAAGTGGTAACTGAATTGAATGTGAAATCTAAAGTCATTTCTCTTGAAGTGAAAATTTAAAAAATTAAGTAATTTGCATATACTTTAGGCAAAGATGTAGCCCAGGTTTTGTGATTAGTCTCTTGTTATTCAAGAGGAATTGTGAGAAGACCATATACAGAAAACAGATTATTTTGAAAACCAAGTGAAATGAACCAAGGAAGTAGACTTTGTACAATTTAAAAGAGGTAACTTTGCTGCTTGGTTTACTAATATTTATTAGTATGGTAGAAATGAATGAGGGCTGTTGTTTTAGAATCTCTATTTTTTTTTTTTAGAATCTCTATTTTTTTAATTTTAATTTTTTTATATTAATTACAGTTTATTCACTTTGTATCCCAGCCATAGCCCCCTTCCTCATTCCCTCCCAATCCCACCCTCCCTCTCTCATGTCCTCCCATACCCCTCTCCAAGTCCACTGATAGGGGAGGTCCTCCTCCCCTTCCACCTGACCCTAGCCTATCAAGTCTCATAAGAACTGGCTGCATTGTCTTCCTCTGTGGCATGTTAAGGCTGCTCCCCTATCAGAGGGAAGTGATCAAAGAGCACCAGTTTTTCAAACTATAAGGCAATTGTGTTGGCTAGTCTTATGTCAACTTGACACAAGCTAGAATTATTGGGACCCTTAATTGAGAAAACGACTCCATTAGATCCAGCTGTAAGGCATTTTCTTAACTAGTGATTTCTGCGGGAAAGCCTATCCCATTACTAGTGGTGCCATCCCTGGGCTGGTGGTTGTGGATTTCATAAGAAATCATGTTGAGCAAGCCATGGGAGTCAGCCAGTAAGCAGCACCCCTCCATGGTCTCTGTATCAGCTCCCATCTCCAGGTTCCAGCCCTGCTTGAATTCCTTTCCTAGCTTCCTTCAGTGATGGACTACAATGTGGAAGTGTAAGCCCAATAAACTCCTCCTCGACTTGCTTTCTGACATGGGGTTTTGTAGCAGCAATAATAACCCTAACTAGGACAGCAATGATCTAAAAATCTGAGTATTAGTTATATGTATCATACTTAGTGGGGCCTGTGTTCTAATGAGGATTGATTCTAGGTATGTGAAAAATAGTAATGGCATATGCAAAAGAGAACTGAAATCTAAGAATATTAGTCTTATGTGCTCTAGTAAGTGTACCTCCTAACCTTTCATAACATACCTCTCAGTAGAGGTTCATGGAAATACATTGCTTTGCATTTTAAAATGTGCCAGAAAGTCAGCCAAACCAACTTTGTCGTTATCTTCTTGGTCCTTATCTATAACATTGCACTGTCGAATTACTTACAAAGACATCAAAGTTTCTGTATTGGAAGAGGGTTCTATTTTAATCTAATTATAAATCATTTAGAGACACAGTGTGTTTTTATAGAATCTGGGTGTGGTAGCACATGGTTGTAATCCCATGAGGCTGAGGCAGAAAGATCCCAACTACAAGTCTATGTGGTAGAATTCTGTCTCAAATTAGAAACCTAAGAGAATGAAGGAGGAGGGAGAGAGGTGGGAGAGGGGAGGAGTTAGTTTATGAAAAAGAAGATGTCAGAGAACAGACGAGAGACAGAAACTATAAAAAGTAAAACGTAACTATCTAGGTATCTGACATTTGACAGTGGTTAATCTAGAGACATGAAATCCAGGAATTTTAGTAGGTAAGACAGAAACAGCCACCACAACTTTTACCAAAGTTGCTGCTATTACCTTCACTCCCCCCGCCCCCAGCCATCAAAAAAAAGTCTAATGACTTTCCTGATGTAGAGATGGAATTGAGGCTCTGGAGTAAGTTTGCCTTGTAGCATGTTCAGCCATTTCTTTGAATGTGATTTTGGTCACATTATTTAGTTTCTTGGTGCCTGTTTCTCCTATTAAATATGGATAAGCCCTATTTCATAAGATGTTAGTAGCATTGGTATAACAATACATCTAAAACACTTTGGGGTGTCTAATACACAATGAGTGCTCAACAGAAGTTCTTTTTTTTAATTATTATTACTTTATTCTGGAGTGAAAAATGACAGCATGCAGTTAAAATCTAACTATGATCAGCACTTTGTCAATCATAGCCAATACTCTTTTGGTATCGTAATATACCAAAATGAGAGCAGCACCAGAATTTAAACCATTAGATTAGGAATGAAAAACAGCAGCAATTATTTTTGAAAATTAGTCATGTGCCAGTCAAGTGCACAGATTAACAGGTGTGTGCCACACATTGTCTTCTGATGTAACAGATCCTTCAACAAAGCATGCAGACTCCACTGAAAAGGTCTGGAAACTAGACAGGTGGTAAGTCTAAATGGGGAAATATTAGAAATGGTATGAAACTGAGCTTTCACAGAGGAACAACATGTGAGGTAGTATTAGCTAAGTAATACTCTTGTCAGAATTGCTAACATTCTATTCTAGTTTGGCCTTTGGTTACTCTTTCCTGTGACATTTTTACTAGAAGATATTATTTATTATTTTAATATTAATCATGATTTCCCCATGAAGTCTGCTATTGAACATTCTTCTGTATCTATAAATTTAATTTATAGCGAGTAGGCAAAAACATTCTTTCCAGGGAACTGTGAGTCCAATTAGTAGGGCAAGCAAAAGACAATAGTCATTTTTCACTGGACTCTAACCTTTAGAAATGTAGTAATTGTATTGTTAGGGGTACCTGTGGAATCATTTGGCATTACAGTGTATCACTTGAAAGGACATACAGTGTTCTCTCAACATTTTTACTTTAATGTTGAAGTTAGAAATAAGCAAGGGGTTGTTATAGAGTGTTTTTTAGGTAATTCCCTGTAGAATTTAGCTCCCTTCCCCCATTGTTGGAGACCTCTGTCCCTTTGGCAGCTGCTGTGTTCTGTTGTCTGGGTTATTTTGGTTGGTGCTGGATTGATTTAAGAGGGGAACAGTTGTATATCTTTGTATTTTAAAATGCTTGGTGCAAATGTGTTATGAAAGATTTGAGGGGAAAGTATAGTTTTACAGAAACTGCGTTCTAGGTAATTGGCCAGGCTGTGAAATTTAGAAGCCTGTAGAATTGTAGTAAAGAGGGTAGTTCTTTACTTATTTTAAATACTGTTTGTGAAACAGGCTTTAGAGCAATCTAGCAGGGGAAAGAATGCTGATAAGTGTTCAGTAACATAGTTTGATTTCCAGATATCATATGGGCAAGGGAAAGTAGAGCAATGTGTGTGAAATGATAGATGGTACAGTAAATTGTGTAGGTAACATATTATCCAACAAGGTATGGATAATATGATATGATAAATTGATATGATTCCTTGGGGGAAACCTTGTCTCACCCTCAAGACTCTGCTTCAGCCCTGTCATGTGTTAAACATTCTCATTAAGAACTCTGATGAAAATACAGACATCATGGTTGACAGATTTAAGAAAACCATAAAGCTGAAAGCATTGGATACAAAGAACATAGCTGATTGATGCACTTTTGGATTCATGATGATATTTAAGAGGAATACAGTCATGAAATCCTTATTCAGGAATTGGAATATATTGTTGTTTAGCTGAATAGTTATTTGTGTCTGTGTGCTATATGTGTACCTTGTTTAGTTACATATATATTATATAACCCTCTTTATACTCTACTTTCCTCTTTACAAATATATATTTATGGTAAAAACAAAGCTTAACAGTGCAAAATATATAATGCATTAATATAATAAATTACCCAGATCCATAGCTTTTTACTTAATCCTCTTCTCCCAAAATATTTTTTCTTTTGTTGTGACACAAAGTGGGTCTTGGTATGTAGCTCTGGCTGGCCTACAACTCAGTGTGTAGACCAAGCTGTCCTTGGATTCATGGTGATTCCACTCTCTCTGCCTCCTGAGTGTTGGAATCACAGGCCTCTGCCACAAAATTCAGCTTAAGAAAATTTTGTGTGTGGATTCTTCCAGGGATAGGATAGACTTCATAAGCCTATATTAATCTCCTTTTTGAAATAAAGCACTACTTCCCTTCTATGGCTTTCTCTATTATAGAGGTTAAAAGAATAGATTCAGGAACCATATTTATTTGATTCAAATCTCAGCTTTACTGAAAGACTGGTTCTGTGACATTACACCAACATCTCCAAGTCTATAAGACTGACATGACCATTTGACACAGTAAACAGGGCACTTAGAGACTGTTGTATACTTTAAAGAACCCACAAATAATTTGAGAATCTCTGAAGGCCCATGTGGTACTGAATGCCTAAAATTCCAGCGCTTTGGAGATAGGAGGCAGGAGCAGAAAGAATGCTTTTAGCTCCAGCCTGAGCTAAATAACTAGACATAGCATCAGGAAAAAAACGCTTCTAGAGTTGTTTTATTAATGAGTCTATCTATCTATCTATCTATCTATCTATCTATCTATCCATCAGAGAAAAAGTTGTGCCATGTTTCCAAGCTAGTGCCAGACTTGTTTCTCCTCCCACCTCAGCATCTGTATAGCTGAGATATATAAACATGTTCCACCACATTTGTCTTGAAAGTGTATTAGTTTGTATTTATTTTAAAATCAGTAAATTTTTAAAATATTAAATATAAAACAATGAATCACACCTGGGTTGGATTTTTTTTTTTTACTTACTGACACAGTTGTCAAATATACTTTTTAATGGAAAAAGTGCTCTACTAAGCATTTCAGTGCTCTGCACTGATGGTCCTGTGTGCCTTGTGAAAGTCACCTGTGAAACAGACAATAGTGCTTACTTCCAAGTAGCATACTGGAGAAAATAAAGCTCTTAGTGGGGGGCACACACTGAATTCTATGTATTTATTAAATAAATAAAGTAGTAGTTAAAAAAAGACAAAGTATGAACAAAGTGAAAAATCTAAAACAAACCAAATATGTATAGAAAGAAAGGAAAAAATCATAGATCCTATTCCCTTGGTTCCTTTATTAGAAATATATTTTTGGTTAGTTGAACTATTTAAAGTTTCTTGCATTAAGACATGACAATATTTTTTATTAGTCCTGGATTTTGTATCCTGTTTGCGAAGGACTTTCTCACTATTTTTTGTAATCATATTCTTAATGATTCACCATATTTAAATCTTTGATACATCTGAAAATACTTTGGGACAAAGAGTTAGTTTCCTGCAGAAGATTTTAATTTTAATGAAGACAAGTATATCAAAATTTTTTGTGTGATTTTGTAACCCATTTAAATGGACCTTCCTTATCCCAAGGTCATAAACATATGTCTTCAATTATATTTTAGTTTCTTAAAAATTCTTTAATCCCATTTAGAATTTCTTTTGAGGCAAGGAATGTAATGGATAGGCATTCAGAGCCCAGCAGTTGTCATTATAAAATTTTCTGAATGCAACCTCTCCTCTCACTGATGTGGTATGGTTGCTATTACAATGGTAAAGCCCTTTAAATATTTTGACTGTGTTTCTGATCTGTATTTTATTTCTAGGCTATTTATATCTTCCCATTGTGCAACAATGTCAAACTCTTAAAATATCATACTCATAGGAAATGGTATATCTCTTTTCAGTTTATTATTTAAACCAGAGATCAGAAACTATTAATATTTTCTGTGATCCTGATGATTGAGCCCAGGGCCTTGTACTTACTAGGCAAGCCCTCTGCATTATATTGCCTTGACTAGCCTGGTACTCATTGTGTAGTCACAGAAATCTCACTGCCTCTGTCTCCCAAATGCTGAGATTAAAGATGTGTATCACCACACCCAGAAAACCTTTGGCTTTTTGAGTCAGGATTTTGTAATGTAGCTCAGTCTGGCCCTGAACTCACTATGCACCCTAGACTGGCTTTGAGTTTGTTGCCTCTACCTTCTAGTACTGGGATTACTGCTGTGAGTGGGTCAATGTGCCTGGTTTAGCTGTTGAATTTTGTCAATTCATTTCTTAGCATCTGTAAAAATGGTAGTACATTTTTCTACCTTGTTCTATTAATATAGTGGATTACAGTAGTGTATGCCCTAACATTAAAATAAATTTACCTTTCAAACTGCTTGGTTAGTGACATGTTGTTCTTTTTTTTTTTTCAATGCAGTTTATTCAGGAACCTTGAACAATCCTCGGACCCTGGGGAAAGCCAGCCCACAGCTTAAATAGCCTCTGGGTAGCCAACCCCAGCGTGCCATGTGGGCAATTGGGCAATGCAGATAGGTCCACATACATGAAAGCAAGCCAGATCCTCAGCCTTAGCCAAATGAGGAGTTGTTTGTGACAGAGAGCACTCACCATCAGGAAGGTGGAAGGCGCAAACCAGCTCCATCTTTAAGGCACGGCATTACGCAGCTCTCTACAGTTCCCCCATTTTGTTTGAGGTGCATCAGGCAAGAGTAGAGGTCTGATCTCTGATATTAGAAATAAATTGGAACTTTGTACCGATGTCCATTTAGGTGTCATCCACCCAAAGAGCATCAGACCCGTCCGATACCTTTTTCTCAGAGGCGGGACCTGGGGCATCAACCCGCCTGCAATCAGACATGCTCTTCTCTGGGTCGGAAGTGGCTGACCCTGAGTGCAGTGCTTAGCCTCGCATCCTGAGCATTACATTTTAGCTTTTTATGGTAGCCAACCATGCTTGGGGAGACTGTCCTGCTTCAATGGCTGTAAAGGCCTGAATGATCATGGCTGCATTACGCTGTTGTGAGACTCTAATCTTGCATATACACCACAGGCAAACCAAGGAGACCAACACCAGAAGGCCTGCTAACGCTTCCATGCCCGCCCATTCCTTCAGATGATTCATGGCTGCAGCAATCCATGGTGATAATCCTGTGGCTAGTCCTGCGTCCACTCTGGTAGAATTTACTGTGGTAATGGCCACTCTCAGCTGCTCCATCGTAGTATCGAATTCTCCAGTCCAATTACCTAAAATATAGCTAGACAATTGTTTAGACAGATTTGCAGCACAGGAAAAATTTTCATGTTGTATGCTAGTGACACAAAGTCCAGCATACTTTCATTGGCAGCCAGGTTGAGTGATTTGCCATAGGGTATCAATTTGCTCCTGCACGAGGTCAATCCTCTGATTGAACACCATCAAGCCTCCTTTTAGTTGAGCATTAATTCCTTTTTGTACATCTAAGGCATGAGCTACATTGGCTAAAAGATTATTCAGGGTCTGATCTTAGTCCATCAGTTCACATCAAAAGTGGCTGCATTGTCCTCTACTATGGCCTGGTAAGGCTGCTCCCCCAGGTGGAGGTGATCAAAGAGCAGGCCAATCAAATTATGTCAGAGGCAGTCTCTCTTCACATTACTATGTAACCCAATTGGACTCTGAACTGCCCTGGGCTACATCTGTGCAGGGGTTCTGGGTTATCTCCAAGAATAGTCCTTGGTTGGAGTATGAGTCTCTGGGAAGTTCCCTGTGTTCAAATTTTCTTGTTCTGTTGCTCTCCTTGTTTAGACCCTGTCCTCTCCAGCTCTTACTATTTCCCAGTTCTTACATAAAATTCCATTCACTCTGCCCAACACTTGCCCATCAGGCTCAGCATCTGCTTTGATAGTCTGTAGGGCAGAGGCTTTCAGAGGCCCTCTGTGGTAGGTTCCTAGGTTGTTTCCTGTTTTCTTCTTCTTCTGATGTCCATCCTCTTTGCCTTTCAGGATGGGGATTGGACATTTTAGTTAGGGTCCTCTCTCTTGCTTAGTTTCTTTAGATGCACAGGTTTTAGTGGGTTTGTCCTATGTTGTCTGTCTATATGAGTGAGTATATACCATGTGTGTCTTTTTGCTTCTAGGACAACTCACTCAGGATGATCCTTTCCAGGTCCCACCATTTACCTGCAAATTTCATGATTTCCTTATTTTTTCATTGCTGAGTAATATTCCATTGTGTAGATGTACCACAATTTCTGCATCCATTCTTCAGTTGAGGGGCATCTGGGTTGTTTCCAGCTTCTGGCTATTACAAATAAAGCTGCTACAAACATGGTTGAGCAAATGTCCTTTTTGTGTACTTGAGCCTCTTTTGGATATATGCCTAGGAGTGGTATGGCTGGATCATGGGGAAGCACTATTCCTAGTTGTCTGAGAAAGCGCCAGATTGATTTCCAGAGTGGTTGTACAAGTTTACATTCCCACCAGCAGTGGAGGAGGGTTCCCCTTTCTCCACAACCTCTCCACCATGTGTTTTCACTTGAGTTTTTGATCTTGGCCATTCTGATGGGTGTAAGGAGAAATCTCAGGGTTGTTTTGATTTGCAATTCCCTAATGGCTAGTGAGGTTGAGCATTTCTTTAAGTGCTTCTCTGCCATTCGGTATTCTTCTACAGAGAATTCTCTGTTTAGCTCTGTTCCCCATTTTTTAAGTGGATTACTTGGTTTGCTGCTTTTCAGCTTCTTTAGTTCTTTATATATACTGGATATGAGTCCTCTGTCAGATAAAGGGTTGGTGAAGATTCTTTCCCAATCTGTAGGCAGTCGCTTTGTTTTGGTGACGGTCTCCTTTGCTTTGCAGAAGCTTTTCAGTTTCATGAGGTCCCCTTTATTGATTGTTGCTCTTAGAGCCTGTGCTGTTGGTATTCTGTTCAGGAAGTTTTGTCCTGTACCAATGAGTTCTAGGGTATTCCCCACTTTTTTTTCAAGCCGATTTAATGTGTCAGGTTTTATGTTGAGGTCTTTGATCCACTTGGACTTTAGTTTTGTGCAGGGTAATAAGTATGGATCTATTTTCATTTTTCTACATGTAGATATCCAGTTGGACCAGCACCATTTGTTGAAGATGCTATCTTTTTTCCATTGTATGGTTTTGGCGCCTTTGTCAAAGATCAGGTGTCCATAAGTGTGTGGGTTTATTTCTGGGTCCTCTGTTTGGTTCAATTGATCCACTATTCTGTTATTATGCCAGTACCATGCAGTTTTTAAAACTGTTGCTCTATAGTAGAACTTAAGATCAGGGATGGAGATACCTCCAGAAGATCTTTTATTGTAGAGGATTGTTTTAGCAATTCTGGGTTTCTTGTTATTCCATATGAAGTTGAGAATTTTTCTTTCCAGGTCTGTAATGAACTGTGTTGGTAATTTAATGAGCGTTGAATCTGTAGATTGCTTTTGGTAAGATGGCCATTTTTACTATGTTAATCCTGCCAAGCCATGAGCATGGGAGATCTTTCCATATTCTCATATCTTCTTCTAATTCTTTCTTCAAAGAATGGAAATTTTTTTCATACAAGTCTTTGACTTCCTTGGTTAGGGTTACTCCGAGGTACCTTATGTCATTTGTGGCTGTTGTGAAGGGTGTTGTTTCCCTAATTTCTTTCTCAGCCCTTTTGTCTTTTGTATACAGGAGGGCTACTGATTTTTTTTTTTTTGCGTTAATTTTGTATCCGGCCACTTTGCTGAAGGTGTTTATCAGCTGTAGGAATTCCCTGGTAGAGTTTTTGGGGTCACTCACATATACTATCATATCATCTGCAAATAGTGATAATTTGACTTTTTCCTTTCCAATTTGTATCCCCTTGATCTCCTTCAACTGTCTTATTGCTCTAGCAAGGACTTCCAGAACTATGTTGAAGAGATATGGAGAGAGTGGGCAGCCTTGTCTTGTCCCTGATTTCAGTGGGATTGCTGTAAGTTTCTCTCCATTCAGTTTGATGTTGGCTATAGGTTTGCTGTATATCGCCTTTACTATGTTTAGATATGTGCCTCGTATCCCTGATCACCCCAATATTATAAACATGAATGGATGTTGGATTTTGTCAAATGCTTTTTCAGCATCTAGGGAGATTATCATGTGTTTTTTTTTCTTTCAGTTTGTTAATATGGCTTTCCGTATATTGAACCACCCCTGCATACCTGGGATGAAGCCTACTTGGTCATGGAGGATGATATCTTTGATGTGTTCTTTTATTCGGTTTGTGAGTATTTTGTTGAATATTTTTGCATCAAAGTTCATAAGGGAGATTGGCCTGAAGTTCTCTTTTTTGGTTGGGTCTTTGTGAGGTTTAGGTACCAAGGTGACTGTGGCTTCATAGAATGAGTTTGGTAATGTTGCTTCTGTTTCGATTTTGTGGAATAGTTTGAAGAGAATTGGAGTTAGCTCTTTTTTGAATGTTTGGTAGAATTCTGTGCTGAAACCATCAGGACCTGGGCTTTTTTTGGATGGGAGACTTTCGATGACTGCTTCTATTTCCTTGGGAGATATAGGACTATTTAATTGATTTACCTGGTCCTGATTTAGCTTTGGTAAGTGGAATCGATCAAGAAAATTGTCCATTTCATTTAAATTTTCAAATTTTGTTGCATATAGACTTTTGAAGTAAGTCCTAATGATTGCTTGGATTTTCTCAGTGTCTGTAGTTATGTCCCCCTTTTCAGTTCTGATTTTGTTGATTTGGATGGTGTCTCGCTGCCTTTTAGTTAGCTTGGCTAAGGGTTTGTCAATCTTGTTGATTTTCTCAAAGAACCAGCTCTTGGTTCCATTGATTCTTTGAATTGTTTTATTTGTTTCTAATTGATTGATTTCAGCCCTGAGTTTGCTTATTTACAGCCGTCTGCTCCTTCTTGGTGTGTCTGCTTCTTCTTTTTCTAGGGTTTTTAAGTGAGCCATTAAGTTGCTTGAATGCGCTGTCTCAAATTTCTTCTTGAAGGCACTTAGTGCTATGAACTTTCCTCTTAGCACTGCTATCATTGTGTCCCACAAGTTTGGGTATGTTGTGTCTTCATTTTCATTGAGTTCTAGGAAGATTTTAATTTCTTTCTTTATTTCTTCCCTGACCCAGCTGTCTTTTAGTAGCAAGTTGTTCAGTTTCCATGAATGTGTAGGCATTTTGCTATTTTTGTTGTTACTGACGTCCAGCTTTATTCCATGGTGATCAGACAGGATACAAGGGATTATTTCAATCTTCTTGTATCTGTTGAGGCTTGCTTTGTGACCAACTACGTGGTCTATTTTGGAGAAGGTTCCATGAGGTGCTGAGAAGGTAAATTCTTTTGTGTTTGGGTGTAAGGTTCTGTAAATGTCTGTTAGGTCCATTTGATTCATGACCTCTGTTAGAGATATTGTTTCTTTGTTTAATTTCTGTTTAGTTGACCTGTCTTTTGTTGAGAGTGGGGTGTTGAAGTCTCCCACTATTAGTGTGTGGGGATCTATGTGTGGTTTAAGTTTTATCAATGTTTCTTTCACAAATGTGGGTGCCCTTGTATTTGGGGCATAGATGTTCAGGATTGTGATGTCTTCTTGGTGGAATTTTCCCTTGATGAGTATGAAGTGTCCTTCCCCATCTCTTTTGATTAATTTTTGTTGAAAGTCTATTTTATCAGATATTAGAATGGCTACTCCTGCTTGCTTCTTGCGTCCATTTGCTTGAAAAGCCGTCTTCCATCCCTTTACCCTCAGGTAATGTCTATCTTTGTGACTTAGGTGTGTTTCTTGTATACAACAGATTGCTGGGTTTTGTTTACGCATCCATTCTGTTAGTCTGTGTCTTTTTATTGGAGAATTGATATTGAGAGAGATTAATGACCATTGGCTGTTAGATCCTTTGAATTTGATGTTGGCTGTGGTCATACGGTTGTGGGCTTGGTTGCTCTTTGTTTTACTGTAGTGGGGTTATTTATTTTCTGTGTTTTCTTGAATGTAGCTAGTTTTCTTGGGTTGTATTTTCCCTTCCAGTGTCTTCCGTAATGCTGGATTTGTATGTAGGTATTGTTGAAATTTGTTTTTGTCATTGAATATCTTGTTTTCTCCGTCTATGAGGACTGAGAATTTTGCAGGGTATAGTAGCCTGGGCTGACATCTGTGTTCTCTTAGGGTCTGCATGATATTCATCCAGGCCCTTCTGGTTTTCATAGTCTCTGTTGAAAAATCAGGTGTGATTCTAATGGGTTTGCCATTATATATTACTTGGCCTTTTTCTCTTGCAGCTTTTAGTATTTTTTCTTTGTTCTGTATACTTACGGTTTTGATTATTATGGGGCAGGAGTATATTCTTTTCTGGTCTAATTTATTGGGTGTTCTATAGGCCTCTTGTATTCTTATTGGTCTCTCCTTTAAGTTGGGGAAATTTTCTTCAATGATTTTGTTGAAAATATTTTCTGGGCCTTGGTGCAGGGAATCTTCTTTTTCCTCTATTCCTATTATTCTTAGGTTTTGTCTTTTTATGTTGTCTTGAATTTCTTGGATGGTCTGTGTCAGGAATTTTTTAGATTTAACATTTTCTTTGACAGATACATCGATTTCTTCCATTGTATCTTCCACACCTGAGATTCTTTCTTCCATTTCTTGTATCCTATTGGTTATGCTAACCTCTGTAGTTCCTGCTTTCTTCCCTAAGTTCTTTCTCTCCACAATTTCTTCCATTTGTGTTTTTTTTTTTTTTTTTAATTTTTCCAATTCTATCTTCAGGTCTTGAGCTATTTTGTTGGTTTCCTTCCCCTGTCTGACTGTATTTTCATGTTTTTCCATCAATTCCTTCAGCTGTTTGTTTGAACAATCCACTGTTCCTTTTATTTCATTCAGTGATTTAAGCATTTCCTCTCTAAAGGCCACAGACTGTTTGGCTGCAGCTTCCTGTATTTCTTCACGGATGGCCATAATCTCCTTGTCTTTAATTTCCTCCATTTCTTTACGGATAGCCATGATCTGTTTGTTTTTATCTTCCTCTAATTCTTTTCGTGTTTTATTTGTTTCCTCTGTTATCTTCTTCATGAGCATAGATGTTAGGTCATCTCCTTGAATTTCATTTATGCTGGGGTGTCTAGGGCTGTTTGCCCCTGCATAACTGGGTTCTGGAGATGCCATATTGCTCTGGCTTTTTTTGTTTGAACTTTTACGCTGTCCTCTACCCATTGGGCTATCTTAGTTGTTTGAATTTAGTTTCTGGTTGTTCCTGGACTCTTGTAGTGGAGAGAATCCCTTTGGCAGGAAGATGGTTTTTCCTGAAGGAAGCCTTTCCAGCTTTTTGGGTATAGTCACTAGATGTCAGGTGTTTTTCAGGAGTTGCGACAGCTCACCTCAGGCATAGAGACCTGGGTAGTAACTGTGGTCCTGAGTAGTGGAGAGGGCTTTCCTCTCACTGGGAGAAGTCCTGGAGACAGTTGCCCTCCTTCTGGGTTTCTTGCTGTAAATTTAGTGATCAACTGCTGTAACCTGTGTGTCCCGTGGTTTGGTCGGTTTTGTTAGGGATAACTGGTTGCCCCTTGGAGCAGTATCTGGGGGTTGATCTCAGGGTTCCCGGGTCTTTTGTAGGTCTGAGGTTGGGGCTCTGTGTCCCAGAACCCAAGAGGTAATCTGTGGCAGGTGAGTACTGCTCTGGTGTCTTGGGGCGCACAGTTCTGCCTGTAAGGTGTATTTGGTACAATGCAGGCGTCTGGGCTGGTGGAGCGTGCGCCCGCCTGCTAGTCTGTGGAAGATGAGTTTCCGATCACTCTGTGCTCCCTGTTTGGGCCCAGATCTGTGATGGCTGGGCATACTCACCTGTCTGCGATCTGCAGGCTGCTAGACTTTCCCTAGGTGACACCAGCAGCATGGTTTCTTCCTTCCCTGTGGGGTCCTCTCTGGACAGGGGTTCCCAGTCCCTGTTGTACTGGGGCGCGCAGCTTGTCTGTACTGCTGAGCTGAGCGCACAGCTCTCTGCGAGGCAGGAGCTCAGTTGTGTTGGCGGTGGGTACCCGTCGTCCTAGCGACCTTCCTGAGATAGAATGGGTGACCCGTGATCAGTCTGGCAACTTTGCTTCCCAGTGGGGTCCCCCTGAGGCTGGGACTGCCAGCCTCAGGCACCCTTGTGCTCAAGGATCAGCCTGGGAAAGTGATTGGGACACGGACGTTTGCGGCTCCAGCCCGGAGACCCAAAGCCTGAGTTACCCGAGATTTCTTCCGGGTTCTGGCTGGGTAGCCGTGAATGGATCCGACCAATTCCCACACCGTGGGAGCCTCCCCTCACCTGGGAAACAGAATTGATGTAGTTTCAGGCCCAGAGTTCAGTCTCCTGGTCTCTGCACGGTGAGTGCTGTCCTGCTTCTCAAACGCGGTGCTCTCCTGGCGCCGCCATCTTGGCTTCCCCTACTCCATCGACATGTTGTTCTTTATATGGGCTTTTAAATTCTATTTGTTGATACTTTGTTTAGGAGTTTTGCATTGATATTAATAAGTGAGCCTGAATCTATAGCTGAAGATAACAACTTGTATTTTTCCCTGTAAATAATGAAGGGATAGAGTTAAATAATATTTTAATATTCGATTTGTCTGAGTCTCATTTGGTCTGAGTCTTATGAATTTTATGCTCTGGTACTATTTTTTTATTATCAGTTATGGTAATTATTGTGAGACAGGCTCTTCCTATATATCCAGGTTTGACTTGAACTTATAATATTTTCTCACCTTTCCAAATGATAATTGTTCTTTTTTTTTTTATCCCTTCTTGTATTAATTTTGAAGTTCCAAATAGTTTAGGGAATTATATTGCCGATTCCATGTAGGATTTTGCTGCTCTTTTTTCAATGCTTAGGCTTTTTACTACTCTTAAAGACAGATTTTAAAAAATACATTTTTGGGAGTGGGGAGCCAAGATGGCAGTGCCGGGAGAGCCCTGTGTCTGAGAAGCAGGACAGCACTCTCCGTGCAGCAGTGCAGCGACCAAGAGACTGAACTCGGGGCCCTGAAACTACATCCATCGTGTTTCTTAGGTGAGGGAGGCTCCCACGGCGTAGGAATCCATTGGGTCCACTCTCGGCTACCCAGCCAGAACCCGGAAGAAATCCCTGGTAACTCGGGCTTTGGGTCTCCGGGCTGGAGCCGCAAGCCTGCGTGTCCCGATCACTTTCCCAGGCTGATCCGTGGGCACAAGGGTGCCTGAGACTGGGAGTCCCGGTCACAAGAAAACCCCACGGGGAAGCAAAATTGAGAGTCTGAACACGGGTCACCCAGTCTTTCCCCAGAAGGTCTCAAGGACAGCGGGTACCCACCACCAACACAATTGAGCTCCTGCCGCGCAGAGTTCTGCGCGCTCAGCTCAGCAGTACAGACAAGCTGTGCGCCCCAGTACAACAGGGACTGGGAACCCCTGCCTGGAGAGAACCCCACAGGGAAGGAAGAAACCGTGCTGCTGGGGTCACCTAGGGAAAGTCTAGCAGCCTGCAGATCGCAGACAGGTGAGTATGCCCAGCCATCACAGATCTGGGCCCAAACAGGGAGCACAGAGTGATCGGGAACTCAGCTTCCGCAGACTAGCAGGCGGGCGCACGCTCCACCAGCCCAGAGGCCTGCATTGTACCAAATACACCTTACAGGCAGAACTGTGCGCCCCAAGACACCAGAGCAGTACTCACCCGCCACAGATTACCTCTTGGGTTCTGGGGCACAGAGCCCCAACCTCAGACCTACAAAAGACCCGGGAACCCTGAGATCAACCCCCAGATACTGCTCCAAGGGGCAACCAGTTATCCCTAACAAAACAAACCAAACCACGGGACACACAGGTTACAGCAGCTGATCACTAAATTTACAGCAAGAAACCCAGAAGGAGGGCAGCTGTCTCCAGGACTTCTCCCCATGAGAGGAGAGCCCTCTTGACTAATCAGGACGAGAGTTACCACCCAGGTCTCTATGCTTGAGGTGAGCTGTAGCAACTCCTGAAAAACACCGGACATCCAGTGACTATACCCAAAAAGCTGGGAAGACTTCCTTCAGGAAAAATCATCTTCCTGCCAAAGGGATTCTCTCCACTACAAGAGTCCAGGAACAACCAGAAATTAAATTCAAACAACTAAGATAGCCCAATGGGTAGAGGACAG
Organism: Meriones unguiculatus; assembly: GCF_030254825.1. Taxonomy (NCBI): domain Eukaryota; kingdom Metazoa; phylum Chordata; class Mammalia; order Rodentia; family Muridae; genus Meriones; species Meriones unguiculatus. Next base: position 75,095,503 of record NC_083369.1, on the reverse strand, counting down.
CATAAAGTTCAACCAACAAAAGCCAGAGCAATATGACATCTCCAGAACCCAGTTATCCAGGGGCAAATAGCCCTAAACACCCCAGCATAAATGAAATTCAAGGAGATGAGCTAACATCTATGCTCATGAAGAAGATAACAGAGGAAACAAATAAAATACGAAAAGAAATAGAGGAAGCTGCAGCTAAACAGTCTGTGGCCTTTAGAGAGGAAATGCTTAAATCACTGAATGAAATAAAAGAAACAGTGGATTGTTCAAACAGCTGAAGGAATTGACAGAAAAACATGAAAATACAGTCAGACAGGGGAAGGAGACAGGGGAATAATAACAAAATAGCTCAAGACCTGAAGATAGAATTGGAAAAATTAAAAAAAAAAAACAAATGGAAGAAATTGTGGGGAGAAAGAACCTAATGAAGAAAGCAGGAACTACAGAGGTTAGCATAACCAATAGGATACAAGAAATGGAAGAAAGAATCTCAGGTGTGGAAGATACAATGGAAGAAATCGATGTATCTGTCAAAGAAAATGTTAAATTTAAAAAATTCCTGACACAGACCATCCAAGAAATTCAAGACAACATAAAAAGACAAAACCTAAGAATAATAGGAATAGAGGAAAAAGAAGATTCCCTGCACCAAGGCCCAGAAAATATTTTCAACAAAATCATTGAAGAAAATTTCCCCAACTTAAAGGAGAGGCCAATAAGAATACAAGAGGCCTATAGAACACCCAATAAATTAGACCAGAAAAGAAAATCCTCCCGCCACATAATAATCAAAACCGTAAGTATACAGAACAAAGAAAAAATGCTAAAAGCTGCAAGAGAAAAAGGCCAAGTAATATATAATGGCAAACCCATTAGAATCAACAGAGACTATGAAAGCCAGAAGGGCCTAGATGGATATCATGCAGACCCTAAGAGAACATAGATGTCAGCCCAGGCTACTATACCCTGCAAAACTCTCAGTCCTCATAGACAGAGAAAACAAGATATTCAGTGACAAAAACAAATTTCAACAATACCTACATACAAATCCAGCATTACGGAAGACACTGGAAGGGAAAATACAACCCAAGAAAACTAGCTACATTCAAGAAAACACAGAAAATAAATAACCCCACTACAGTAAAACAAAAAGCAACCAAGCCCACAACCGTATGACCACAGCCAACATCAAATTCAAAGGATCTAACAGCCACTGGTCATTAATCTCTCTCAACATCAATGGACTCAACTCTCCAATAAAAAGACACAGACTAACAGAATGGATGCGTAAACAAAACCCAGCAATCTGTTGTATACAAGAAACACACCTAAGTCACAAAGATAGACACTACCTGAGGGTAAAGGGATGGAAGATGGCTTTTCAAGCAAATGGACGCAAGAAGCAAGCAGGAGTAGCCATTCTAATATCTGATAAAATAGACTTTCAACAAAAATTAATCAAAAGAGATGGGGAAGGACACTTCATACTCATCAAGGGAAAATTCCACCAAGAAGACATCACAATCCTGAACATCTATGCCCCAAATACAAGGGCACCCACATTTGTGAAAGAAACATTGATAAATTTTAAACCACACATAGATCCCCATACACTAATAGTGGGAGACTTCAACACCCCACTCTCAACAAAGGACAGGTCAACAAAACAGAAATTAAACAAAGAAACAATGTCTCTGACAGAGGTCATGAATCAAATGGACCTAACAGACATTTACAGAACCTTACACCCAAACACAAAAGAATTTACCTTCTTCTTAGCACCTCATGGAACCTTCTCCAAAATAGACCACATAGTTGGTCACAAAGTAAGCCTCAACTGATACAAGAAGATTGAAATAATCCCTTGTATCCTGTCTGATCACCATGGAATAAAGCTGGACGTCAGTAAGAACAGAAATAGCAAAAAGCCTTCACATACATGGAAACTGAGCAACTTGCTACTAAAAGACAACTGTATCAGGGAAGAAATAAAGGAAGAAATTACAATCTTCCTAGAACCCAATGAAAATGAAGACAAAGCATACCCAAACTTGTGGGACACAATGAAGGCAGTGCTAAGAGGAAAGTTCATAGCACTAAGTGCCTTCAAGAAGAAATTTGAGACAGCGCATTCAAGCAACTTAATGGCTCACTTAAAAACCCTAGAAAAAGAAGAAGGAGACACACTAAGAAGGAGCAGACGGCTGGAAATAATCAAACTCAGGGTTGAAATCAATCAATTAGAAACAAATAAAACAATTCAAAGAATCAATGGAACCAAGAGCTGGTTCTTTGAGAAAATCAACAAGATAGACAAACCTGCCCACTCTCTCCATATTTCTTCAACGTAGTGCTGGAAATCCTTGCTAGAGCAATAAGACAGTTGAAGGAGATCAAGGGGATACAAATTGGAAAGGAAGAAGTCAAATTATCACTATTTGCAGATGATATGATAGTATATGTGAGTGACCCCAAAAACTCTACCAGGGAACTCCTCCAGCTGATAAACACCTTCAGCAAAGTGGCCGGATACAAAATTAACGCAAAAAAAAAAAAAAAAATCAGTAGCCCTCCTGTATACAAAAGACAAAAGGGCTGAGAAAGAAATTAGGGAAACAACACCCTTCACAATAGCCACAAAGGACATAAGGTACCTCAGAGTAACCCTAACCAAGGAAGTCACAGACTTGTATGAAAAAAATTTCCATTCTCTGAAGAAAGAATTAGAAGAAGATATGAGAATATGGAAAGATCTCCCATGCTCATGGCTTGGCAGGATTAACATAGTAAAAATGGCCATCTTACCAAAAGCAATCTAAAGATTCAATGCTCATTAAATTACCAACACAATTCATTACAGACCTGGAAAGAAAAATTCTCAACTTCATATGGAATAACAAGAAACCCAGAATTGCTAAAACAATCCTCTACAATAAAAGATCTTCTGGAGGTATCTCCATCCCTGATCTCAAGCTGTACTATAGAGCAACAGTTTTAAAAACTGCATGGTACTGGCATAGAAACAGAATGGTGGATCAATGGAACCAAACAGAGGACCCAGAAATAAACCCACACACTTATGGACACCTGATCTTTGACAAAGACGCCAAAACCATACAATGGAAAAAAGATAGCATCTTCAACAAATGGTGCTGGTCTAACTGGATGTCTACAAGTAGAAAAATGAAAATAGATCCATACTTATCACCCTGCACAAAACTGAAGTCCAAGTGGATCAAAGACCTCAACATAAAACCAGACACATTAATTAGGCTAGAAAAAAAAGTGGGGAATACCCTAGAACTCATTGGTACAGGAGAAAACTTCCTGAACAGAACACCAACAGCACACGCTCTAAGAGCAACAATCAATAAATGGGACCTCATGAAACTGAAAAGCTTCTGCAAAGCAAAGGACACCGTCATCAAAACAAAGCAACTGCCTACAGATTGGGAAAGAATCTTCACCAACCCTTTATCTGACAGAGGACTCATATCCAGTATATATAAAGAACTAAAGAAGCTGAAAAGCAGCAAACCAAGTAATCCACTTAAAAAATGGGGAACAGAGCTAAACAGAGAATTCTCTGTAGAGGAATACCGAATGGCAGAGCAGCACTTAAAGAAATGCTCAACCTCATTAGCCATTAGGGAAATGGAAATCAAAACAACCCTGAGATTTCACCTTACACCCATCAGAATGGCCAAGATCAAAAACCCAAGTGACAACACATGCTGGAGAGGTTGTGGAGAAAGGGGAACCCTCCTCCACTGCTGGTGGGAATGTAAACTTGTACAACCACTCTGGAAATCAATCTGGCCCTTTCTTAGACAACTAGGAATAGCGCTTCCTCAAGATCCAGCCATAGCACTTCTGGGCATATATCCGAAAGAGGCTCAAGTACATAAAAAGGACATTTGCTCAACCATGTTTGTAGCAGCTTTATTTGTAATAGCCAGAAGCTGGAAACAGCTCAGATGCCCCTCAACTGAAGAATGGATGCAGAAACTGTGGTACATCTATACAATAGAGTATTACTCAGCAATGAAAAATAAGGAAATCATGAAATTTGCAGGTAAATGGTGGGACCTGGAAAGGATCATCCTGAGTGAGTTGTCCCAGAAGCAAAAAGACACACATGGTATATACTCACTCATATAGACAGACAACATAGGACAAACCCACTAACATCTGTGCATCTAAAGAAACTAAGCAAGAGAGAGGACCCTAACTAAAATGTCCAATCCCCATCCGGAAAGGCAAAGAGGATGGACATCAGAAGAAGAAAACAGGAAACAACCTAGGAACCTACCACAGAGTGCCTCTGAAACCCTCTGCCCTACAGAGTATCAAAGCAGATGCTGAGCATGATGGGCAACTGTTGGGCAGAGTGAATGGAATTTTATGTAAGAACTGGGAAATAGTAAGAGCTGGAGAGGACTGGAACTCCACAAGGCGAGCAACAGAACAGGAAAATTTGAACACAGGGAACTCCCCAGAGACTCATATTCCAACCAAGGACTATTCATGGAGATAACCTAGAACCCCTGCACAAATGTAGCCCATGGCAGTTCAGTGTCCAAGTGGGTTACATAGTAATGTGAAGAGGGACTGCCTCTGACATAATCTAACTGGCCTGCTCTTTGATCACCTCCCCGTGGTGGGGAGCAGCCTTACCAGGCCATAGTAGAATTCAATGTAGCCACTTTTGATGTGAACTGATGGTCTAAGATCAGAAAGGAGAGGAGAACCTCCCCTATCAGTGGACTTGGGGAGTGGCATGCATGCAGAGGGAGGAGAGAGGGTGGGGTTGGGAGGGGAGGAGGGAGGGGCTTATGGGGGGGTGCAGAATGAATAAAGTGTAATTGATGAAAAATTTAAAAAAAAGGGGAAAAAAAGTAAAGACAATTTAAGAACCTTAAATGACTTTCAAAAGTGGAGGAAAACATGAAGTTAGTCAATTTACATGGAGCATGTCTTGCCCCTGGGGGCAATGGTCTCCTGAACCTACTCAGACCTTGGACACCACCACTGCTAGTTCTAGAACTGATGCAGGATGTTCCAAGGAGGGGGTTAAGGCTTCTCATAATATTTCCTATAAGCCCACACCTGTTTGTTTATATCCCCCATTTTTATTCATTGCTACCCAGATAGAGCCAAGTAATTGTGGTAATGATACTTGGTTTTTTTGCCCAATGCTGGAATGCTAGTGAATTTAGGTATGCCCTGGTTACTCGCATGCCTCGCTGGGTGCCTGTGCTCATTGATGCCCCTCATGCTATGACTCTTTTCAGACAGAAAAGGGATCTTGGAATTATAGCTGCCATTGTTACTGCCATTTCATTGGCGGCTGTTGGAGCTACCACCATGGCATTAGCCATGAGTCATACTATGCAGACTGCTCAGACCCTAAATAATCTTTTAGCCAATGTAGCTCATGCTATAGATGTACAAAAAGGAATTAATGCTCAACTAAAAGGAGGCTTGATGGTGTTCAATCAGAGGATTGACCTCGTGCAGGAGCAAATTGATACCCTATGGCAAATCGCTCAACTTGGCTGTCAATGGAAGTGTGCTGGACTTTGTGTCACTAGCATACAATATGAGAATGTTTCCTGTGCTGCAAATCTGTCTAAACAATTGTCTAGCTATATTTTAGGTAATTGGACTGGAGAATTCGATACTACGATGGAGCAGCTGAGAGTGGCCGTTGTCACGGTAAATTCTACCAGAGTGGACCGCAGGACTAGCCACAGGATTATCATCATGGATTGCTGCAGCCATGAATCATCTGAAGGAATGGGCGGGCATGGAAGCGTTAGCAGGCCTTCTGGTGTTGGTCTCCTTGGTTTGCCTGTGGTGTATATGCAAGATTAGAGTCTCACAACAGCGTAATGCAGCCATGATCATTCAGGCCTTTACAGCCATTGAAGCTGGACAGTCTCCCCAAGCATAGTTGGCTACCATAAAAAGCTAAAATGTAATGCTCAGGATTCGTGGCTAAGCACTACACTCAGGGTCAGCCACTTCCGACCCAGAGAAGAGCATGTCTGATTGCATGCAGGTTGATGCCCCAGGTCCCACCTCTGAGAAAAAGGTATCGGACGGGTCTGATGCTCTTTGGGTGGATGACACCTAAATGAACATCGCTACAAAGTTCCAATTTATTTCTAATATCAGAGATCAGACCTCTACTCTTGCCTGATGCACCTAAAACAAAAAGGGGAAACTGTAGAGAGCTGCGAAATGCCGCGCCTTAAAGATGGAGCTGGTTTGCGCCTTCCACCTTCCTGATGGTGAGTGCTCTCTGTCACAAACAACTCCATATTTGGCTAAGGCTGAGGATCTGGCTTGCCTCCGTGTGTGTGGACCTATCTGCATTGCCCAATTGCCCACATGGCACGCTGGGGTTGGCTACCCAGAGGCTATTTAAGCTGTGGGCTGGCTTTCCCCAGGGTCAGAAGATTGTTCAAGGTTCCTGAAAAACTGCATTGAGAAGAAAAAAAAAAAAAGAAAGAAGGAGAGGAGGACCTCCCCTATCAGTGGACTTGGGGAGGGGCACGCATGCAGAAAGCGGGGGGGGGGAGGTTAGGACCAGGAGGGGAGGAGGGAGGGGCTTATGGAGGATATAAAATGAATAAAGTGTAATTAATAAAAGTTAAATAAAAAAATTTAAAAAAAGAGAAAACAATACATTTTTGGGGGGGCTAGAGAGATGGTTCAGTGGCTAAGGTACTGGCTGCTCTTCCAAAGGACCTGGGTTCAATTGCCAGCCCCTACATGGCAGCTCACAACTGTCTGCAACTTCAGTTCTAAGCAATCTGACACTTATAGAGATATACGTGCAGGTGAAACAAAAATGCACATACAATTCTTTACAATATGTTTATTTCTGCTCTTTAATTACCTCCCCCTGAGGGGGAAGCAGCATTACCAGGCCACAGAAGATGACAATGCAGCCACTCCTGATGAGTCCTAATTGACTAGGATCAGAAGGAAGGAAAAGAAGACCTCCTCTATCAGTGGACTTGGGGAGGGGCATGCATGCAGAGGGTGGAGGAAGGGAGGAGGGATGGAACCACGGGGGGGGGGGATACAAAGTGTATATAAATAGGGGGATAAAGTGTAAGTAATAAAGAATTAAAAATGTTTATTTCTTAATTATATTATATGTGCATGTATGCCAGTTAATGCACATGTGAGTGCAGGTGACCACAGAGTAGAGAAGAAGGTGTTGGATCCCTAGAATCGAAGGGATTGGTAGTTGGGAACTGCCCACTAAGTGCTTGGAACAGAACTTTAGCCCATGCAAAAGCACTACACCCCTAAGCTGTCTCTAGGCCAAAAACTGCTGTTAAAAGCATCTGTATTGAGAAGTACTTCAGATACCATATTATTGACCCATTTAAAATATGTAATTTGGCCAGAGAAATAGGTTAGAGGGTAAAGAAATTTGCTGCCAAGCCTGACCATGTAAGTTCAATCACTTATTCAGTGCTTGGAACTCACATGATGGAAAGGAAGATCCAAGTCCTGAAAGCTGTCTTCTGACCTTCATTTGTGCAGTGTGCCTTGTACACACACACACACACACACACACACACACACACACACACACACACAAACTCTCTCTCTCTCTCTCTGTCTCTCTCTCTCTCTCACCCAAATGGCAATAAAAACTTCTACAGATTTCATCTACACAATTTTATTTTGGAAGTAAAACAAACCAGTAACATCACTGATGGAAGGATGGAAGTCTTGCACTGTCTGCAGCTCTTTCTATGTATTAAACTTAAAATCCCAACAATTTTAAAAAAAGAGCCAGTCAGGGAAACAAATATGCAGATTTTCACCTTTCCCTCTCTGCCTCCAAATCCAGTCCCCTAGTCTTATTCATCCCTAGCTCTGTAGCAGACTAAGTGCTGTGACCCCCCCCCCACTTCCTCCTTCTCAGGTGAATCACAGGTTTTCCCCTCCAAACTTTCTTCCCCCAACTCATTGATTTATCCAAGCCCCCAATCCCAGGAGGCATTCCCTGGGAACGTCCAGGACACTCCAACCAGGGAAGCTGGTAAACTTAACTGCAGATCTTCACCTCTCTTTGATTTTCTCCCAAATCAACACCCCTGTTTTATCCCCCATCGTTGCAACAGACTGCCTGCTGTGACCTCTCTTCTCACCTGCTGATTTCTCCATTGAGTTACACAGATGTATCTCAGCAAAAATTCCTTCTCCTAACTCATTGCTTTATCTAAGCCCCCAACTCCAACCCACTCTAGTAAAGGAAGTAGATAAGCTAATTGCAGACCTTTACTTCTTCCTCTAGTCCTCCTAGCCCAATCTTCCAGTCTCCTCTCCGGCTTTGTAGAAGATCTTTTGCTGTGACCTTAAATCATTCTCTGACCTCACTTCCAGGGAAACAGACCCCAGTGAACCCCCCTGATTTTCTTCCTCTTATGGACCTCACACATACCCCACGGCCCATTCCCATACCTACCTGTGACCTCCTAATACCTAGAAACACATTTTACCTGGCACCCCTGCGTCCACGACTATCAGGATCTCAGAAGAATTTCCTACCAGGAAAAACACAGCTACCACATTCGTTTAAGAACCAGAGAGGAAAACAGAAACCAGGAATAAAACAACCATCCAACAAAGACAAGACTAGATATCAGCACTTAGAATTACAATCTTTCCAAATCCAGATACTTAGGTGCCAGCATAAAAACACAATAACAGCCAGGACAATATGTCTCCGTTAGAGCCTAACAACCATACCACAGGAGGCCCTGAATATTCCAACATACCAGAAGCACAAAAGACCATTTAAAAGCCTTTATAAATATGAGAGAGGTCCTTAAAGAGGAAATGAATGAACCCCTTAAAAAAATCTATGAAAACACAAACAGTGAAAAGAAATGAATAAAATGGTTTAAGACCTAAAAGTGACCTTTTAACACTCATCAAAGGAAAAATCAGTCAAGAAGACATTGCAATATGATATCTATGCACCACAAAAAGGCACCCGAATTAGTAAAAGAAATATTACCACAGCTTAAATTACACATTGACTCTCACTCACTGATAGTGGGAAACTTCAATATCATACTATCACCAAAAGACAGGTCATCCAGACAAAAATTAAACAGAGAAATGCTAGAGCTCTCTGATGTTAAAAACCAGATTACCAAATGGATATTTATAGAACATTTCACCCAGACAAAAAGAATATACCTTTTTCTTAGAATGTCATAAGCTTTTCTCCAAAAATTAAGCACAAACTTGGACATAAAAAAAGTCTCAACAAATACAAGAAAATTGAAATAACACCCTGCATACTATCTGGCCACCCCAGATTAAAGCTCGCTATCAAGAAGAGCAGAAACAGTAGAAAGTTTACAAACTCATGGAAACTGAACAGCTCAGTACTGAATGAAAAATGGGTCAAGATAGAAATTAAGAAATAAATAAAACATTTTCTAGAAATGAAAATAAATTTACAACACACCCAAACTTATGGGGCACAATGAAATCCAGTTCTATGTGGCAACACTAAGTGCTTACATTAAAAAAAAAAATGAAGAGATCTCATATTAGTAACTTGAAAGCATACCTGAAAGCTCTAGAACAAAAATAAAAATGAAATCACACCCAAGAGAAGCAGACAGTAAGAAGTTATCAAACTTGGGGTTGTAATCAATAAATAGAAACAAAGAGAACAATCTGAAGAATCAATGAAACAAAGAGTTGGTTCTTTGAGAAAAACAAGACAGAAAAAAATCTTTATCCAAACTAACTAAATATAAAATCTAAAATAAATGGATAATTTTCTTGATAGATACCACCTACCAAAGTTAAATCAAGATCAGATAAAAAATTTAAAAATATCTGTATCTTCCAGTAAAATAGATGCAATCATTAAAACTCTCCCAATTAAAATATGCTCAGGGGCAGTCTGTTTTAGCACAGAATTCTATTGAGAGATCCAGGCCAGACACCACCAAAGGTCACCAGGAACTAAGCCTAAACAAGGTCACCAAAAAGTCACCAGGAACTAGTGACCCTACCCCAAAGTTACCAGGAACTAGGCCCTGGGGGTCACTAATTCTAGAAACAAAGCCATAAAATTTCCTACACACAGCCTGAGGATAACCACAAGAATGAGAAGGTATCTCATCTCAAGATAGGGCATCTTTGCTGGGCAGCCCACCAACCTAAAATTCCTGAGGTCTGTAGATAGCTTGCTCAGTGTTAGTTATGTTAGCTAGCCAATCACCCTGTAATAAGCTTCCCCTTGATGAATGCCTTTCTACTGTGTAACTGCTAAGCTGGGAATTCTGGGTTCTTGCTCAAACTCCAAATAAAAACCCGGCCATGTAGCTGCTTGGGGCTCTCCTCTCTGATCTACTGCATTGGTGATAGTGGAGAGGCCGAGCTTAAGCCCGAATAAAGCTCTTTGCTCTTGCATATGTGGTCCAGCTCCTGATGGTCTTTGGGGACCTTAATATCTGGGCATAACACTATCAGACTTCTAGACTTTTAGAAGTGTTAACACCAATACTTCTCAAACTATTCCACAAAATAGAAACAGAAGGAACATTACCCAATTCATTTTATGAGGCTACAATTATCCTGATACTCAGCCCACATAAAGAATCAACAAAGGATGAGAATACAGACCAATTTATCATATGAATGTAGATTAAAAAGAAAACCTCAATAAAATACTTGCAAGCCAAATCTGAGAACACATCAAGAGTTCATCCACATGACTAAGTAGGCTTCATCCCAGAGAAGCAAGGATGGTTCAACATATGTAAAATCTATAATATAAACAAACTGAGAGACAAGAAACTCCACATGGTATCTTAGTAGATGCAGAGAAGACCTTTGACAAGATCCAACACCCCTCCATGATAGAAGTCCTGTAGAGATTAGGGATACAAGGGATCTACCTCAGGCTAATAAGGGCATTTTATAGTAAATCTACAGCCCATATCAAATTAAATGGAGAGAAACTCAAAGCAATTCCACTAAAATCAGGCACAAGACAAGGCCATATCTATTTTCCATATCTATTCAATATAGCATGTGAAATTTTAGTCACAGTAATAAGACAACGAAAGAAGAAAAAGGGGATACAAATTGGAAAGAAGTCAAAGTATCTTTATTTGCAGATGATGTGATAATATACATAAGTGACCCTAAAAATATACTAAGAAACTCCTGCAGCTATTAAACACTGTCAATGTAGTTAGATAGTTACAAATTTAAGTCACAAAAATCAGTAACCTTCTTATATATAAATGACAAATGGACTGAGAAAGAAATCAGTGAAACAACACTTGTCAAAATATCATATAATATGAGACATCATGGTGTAATGCTAGTCCAAACAAGATAACAACTTCAAGTCTTTGAAAAAATAAATTGAAGATATCAGAAGATAGATCTCCCATGCTTATGGGTCTGTAGTGTTAATATAGTAAAAATGGCCACCCTACCAAAAGCAATCTATAGATTCAGTACAATCCTCATCAAAATTCCAACACAATTTTTTATGGGTCTTGAAAGAACAATTCTCAACTTCATATTGGAAATAAAAAAAAAATCACGGGACAGCTAATTGTTCTAGAGTAAAGTCAAATACTTCTGTTCTGAACAAACGAACAAGCAAAAAACAACATAGCAATAAAATGAACCTTAATGACATTCTGCTGTACTTCTTAGATATGCCTTGCTCAGACATTATCAGAGAAACCTCCTCCTGCAGCAGATGGGAATAAATACAGAGGCACACAGACAGATATGCAGAGAGTGAGAGACCTTGGAGCACTCATCCCCAAACTCAATGTCTCCATTAAATCCCTCCCATCAGAGCTCAGGAAACCCCACAGAAAAGGAGGCAGAAAGATTTTAAGAGCCAGAGGGGATGAAGGACACCAGGAGAACAAATGAATGTCCTTCATCATCTGAGCTCACAGAGACTGAAGCAGCACATATTTTTTTGAATGCAATTTTAAAAAGTTTATATCTCTAGTGGTTTTTGTAACAACTCTTATTAATTTACCACCTGTACTACTTTGCTAGGATTGATATAGCAAAAGGTTACATAAACAACATAAATTTAGTTTCTCACTATTTTGAGGCTAGAAGTGAAGGTGTCAGCAAGTTTGACTTTCTGAGGCCTCTTTTTTTGGCTTCCAGATGGTTGTCTTCTGGCTGTGTATTCTATTGATTGTTCCTCTCTTGGTGAATCTGTCCTAATCTCTCCCTCTTTTTGTAAGAATGATAGTCAAAGCAGATTAGGAAGTATTCTAATTGGCCCCATTTTTCCTGAAGGACCTCTTTCAAGGCCCCAGCTCACCATGGAGTCATTACCAAGTACTAGGAACATTTGGTGTTGCAATTCAGCACATAACATTATTTCAAAGGAAAAAAAAATCAAGCCTATGTAGCTCTTTCTGTTCATACATATATCTCTGATCAATGTAACCTAAATCAGCCAAAGTACTCATATTACTCTCTCTCTCTGTGTGTGTGTGTGTGTGTGTCTGAAAAAAAATTTGTTACTGGGACTGGAGAAAGATCTCATTGGTTAAGAGTTCTTGTTGCTCTTGCAGAGGACCCAGATGTAGTTTCCAGAGGCCACATGATGGTTCACAATCATATGCACTTACAGTTCCAGGGGATCTGAAGACCTCTTCTGAACTCAGTGGGCACCATGCATGCATATGGTACACATACATACACACAATCAAAACATACATGTAAAATAAATCTTTTAAAAAAAATCTTAGAATTAAAAATCTTGCAATCTAAGCTTTAAATTACTTCTTAAGATTACAAGTTACTATGTGTAAATTATACAAGATTTGGAAATATATAAACTTAAAACTTAATGTATCCAGCCTGCATTGTTAGTAATTAATAACCAGTTCCTCTAATTTTCTTCATTACATACAGATGCCAATAATGTAAATGGGATCATATTCAAGACAGTGTAATTATTTTTTTACCATATCATACATATTTTCCATATTGGCACCTATGAAAGTGTATACTTGTTTGTACATAATGCATTTCATTGTGCGCATGTGTGATGATTTATTTAAATATTTCAGGTTTGATTAGTATTTTAATTGCTATTAATTTTTAGCTATTGAAAATCCTGAATTATACTTCAACAAATATCTTTGTATATGCACATTTATACTATTGTGGAGTTTTATAAAAATATTTCTTTGAAGTTGAAAAGCTATTTCCAATGTTATTAACATTTAGAATTTTAATAAGTACTGCCAAATTTCACAATATTTAAAAACTTGGTTGTAGTTCCTACAGGGAAAGAATGGAATAATGGAAAATACTACTTTTCTTATGGATAAATCAAGATGTTGCCAGCAGTCCATAGTGGAACCAATTCCATCCTGCCTTTGGCAGGGGTTTGTTTTGTGTAGTTCGTTCGTTCGTTCGTTCGTTCCTTCCTTCCTTCCTCCTTCCCTCCCTCCCTCCCTCCCTCCCTGCTTTTCTTCCTTCCTTCCTTCTTTCCTATCTTTACTTTCTTTCTTCACTTTACACCCCTATCATAGCCCCCTCCTTCCTCTCCTCCCGGTCTCACCTTCCTACCCTTTCCCTCTTTTCCCCCATCTTCTTCTCTCCAGAAAAGGGGAGCTCCCCTACCAAACCACCCCAGCACATCCAGTCACAACAGAGCTAGGTGTGTCCTCTTCCACTGAGACCAGACAAGGCACCCTACCAGGGACAAGTGATCCGAAAGCAGACAACAGAGTTCATGTCAGATTTGACCTCCTACCCCACATTCTAGGAGAACCATATGAATGCCAAGCTGCCCATCATTTACATATGTGTTGGGGGTCCTAGGTTGGTCCTTCAGTCTCCATAAGTCCCCGTGTGTCCAGGTTAGTTTACTCTGCAGGTCTTTTTGTGGAGTTCTTGTCCCTCTATTCTTCTCCTGAGTCTTCTACAAGACTTCCCAACCTCTGCCTTGAGGTAGAACCATTCCCAATTCTGTGAGAAATCTACAGATTGATTTCCACAATTGTACAACTTTTCACTCCCACCAATAATGGAGGAGTGTTTTCACAACTTCACCGGCATATACTGTCACTTGAGTATTTGATCCTGGCCATTCTGATGGGTGTAAGATGTAATCTCAGAGGCTTTTTAATTTCCTTGATGGCTAAGGACTTTGAGAATTTCTTTAAGTTCTTTTCAGCCATTCCAGATTCCTCCATTGAGAATTCTCAGTTTAGCTCTGTACAATATTTATAATTGGATTATTTGGTTTGTTGGTGTTTAATTTCTTGGGAACTTCATATATTTTGGATATTAGCCCTCTATCAGATATAGGGTTGGTGAAGAACTTTTCCCAATCAGTAGGCTGCTGTTTTGTTCTATTGATAGTGTCCTTTGCCTTATAGAAGCTTTTAGTTTCATGAGGACCCATTTATTATTGTTGATCTTAGAGCCTGTGCTGTTGTTGTTCTGTTCAGGAATCTTTTTCCTGTGGCAATGAGTTCAAGGCTGAGACTTGCTTTCTTTTCTAATAAATTTAGTGTGTCTGGTTTTATGTTGAGGTCTTTGATCTACCAGACTTAAGTTCAAAAGTCTGATAAAATCCAGCACTAAAACCATCTGGCCCTGGGCTTTTTTTTTTTTTTTTTTTTTTTTTTTTTTTTTGGAGACTTTTATTTACTGCTTCTATTTATTTAAGGGTAATAGGATTGCTTAGATTGTTAACCTGATCTTTATTTAGTTTCTATCAAAAAATTGTCCGTTTTATTTAGATTTTCCAGTTTAATGGAGTACACGCTTTTGAAGTAAGACCTAAATGATTTTTTGGATTTCCTCAGTGTGTGTTTCTTTTAATGAATATGGGTGTCCTTGCATTTGGGGAATAGATGTTCAGAATTGAGATGTTGTCATGGTGGATTTTTTTTTTTTGAGTTTGAAATGTCCTTCCTCATCTCTTTTGTTTAATTTCAGTTGAGACTCTATTTTAGCAGATATTAGAAGGGCTACTCCAGCTTGCTTCTTGTGTCTGTTTCCTTGGAAATATATTTTCTAATGCTTTCCTCTGAGGCAATGTCTATCTTTATTGGTGAGGTGTGTTTCTTGGATGTAGCATAATGATGGATCTTGTTTTCACAATCACTCTGTTAGCCTGTATCTTTTTATGGGAAATTGAGTCCCATTGATGTTGAGATATAGTAATGACAAATTATTGTTGATTCCTGTAATTTTTGTGATGTTAGTGTGATTCCTTTCTTTTATTTTGCTTGTGTGGAATTATTTATTTCCCATGTTTTCTGGTGTATAGTTAATCTCCTTGTATTGGAGTTTTCCCTTCTAGCATCTTTTGTAGCGCTGGATTAGTAGAAATATATTGTTCAAATTCGGTTTTATCTTGGCATATCTTCTTTATTCTGTCTATGGTGATTGAAACTTTTGCTGATATAGTTGTCTGCGCTGGCATCTGTAGTCTCTTAGATTCAGTATGCATGATATCTAGCCAGGCCCTCTGACTTTTAAAGTCTCTGTTGAGAAGTCTGGTATAATTCTAATAGGTCTGCCTTTATATGTCTCTTGGCCCTTATCTCTTGCAGCTTTTAATATTATTATTTTTGTTGGTTGTTGTTCTGTACATTTAGTGATTTAAATATTATGCTGCAGGAAGATTTTCTTTTCTGGTCCAATCTTTTTGGTGTTTTGTAAGATTCTTTTATGTCTAGGGTCTTTAACTGGGACTCTTCTCCTTCTTCTATTTCTATTATTCTTAGGGTTGGTCTTTTCATAGTGTCCCAAATTTCCTGGATGTTTTGGGTTAGAAACTTGTTAGATTTGGCATTTTCTTTGACAAGTGTAGCCATGTCTTCTATCATATTTTCTATTCCTGAGATTCCTCTTCCATATTTTGCATTCTGTTGGCGATGCTCTTGTCTATAGCTCCTCTCCACAATTGCCTAAGTCTGTGTTTTCTTTGTTGCTTCTATTTTTATTTTCAGGTCTTGAACAGTTTTATTCATTTCCTTTTCCTGTTAGCTTGTATTGTCCTGTATTTCTTTAAGAAATTTATTTACTTCCTTCACCTGTTTGTATATTCCTATATTTCTTAGAGGGATTTATTAAGTTATATTTAAAGGCCTCTATCATCTTCCTAAGATTAGATTTAAATCATTTTCTTGCATTTTATGTGTGTTAGGGGATCTAGGGCTTGTTGTAGTAGGATAGCTAGGTTCTGGTGATACCATATTTCTCTGGGTTTTTTGAGTATGTTTTTACCCTGGCCTTTAGCCATCTGGTGTTGACACGTCTTGTGGTACCTGATGGCAGTGTGCCTCTGGATTTGCAGGTAGAGCTGGTAGGTTCTTATGGTTTCACAGACTTCTGGTGATCCTTTATGCCTACTGGCCTCTGGTAGTCCATGATGGCTTCTGCCTTTGGTAGTCCCTGATGGCTGCCAGTCTTTGGCATTCCAAGTAGAGCCAGGGCCTGGGAAATGGCATGCTGGGGCACAGGGCAGACCTCTCACGTGTAGTTTTTTATATTCATTTTTGAGAAATACTGATCTGACATGCTCTCTCAGACTTTGACCAGTAGTAGCTTTGGCCAATAAAAGTGACCACTATTATTTTGGTCTTTCATTTTTTTTTATTTTGTCCCTTTGTAATAGAACCTTGTTATGTGTTAGAGGTTGTGATCCTTGTACCTCAGCTTCCTTGGTACTGGGATCATAGATATCCACCATGCCATTCCAGCAACTGGGCTATTAAAAACTTAATTAGAAATGCACCGTTCATTTCTAATTAATGTGGAAAAACAAATACACAACGTTTCAAAGTTTGATGCAAATATTCAGCTCCTTTTTCTTTGGTTGTCTCTATTAATGGCTAGCATATGATTCATTTCTGTCACTCTAATAGGATTATTGATAATGGTTATGGCATTTCTCCTTTTCTATTAAAAATAGTGGACCCACCCATGGATAAATCTTGTAAATCATGTCTACAATGATATTACCATAAAATATAGAAAGGCTATAAATATCCTATAACTGTTATGTACAATATATTTATTTTCAAAATAAGCTCACTTAATGCAAAGAATATATCTTGGAGCTGTCATTTCTCTTTTAGAATTAGTTCTTCACATACAATATGTATGTTATTGTATATTTACTCATGACTTATGCTATGGTATTTATATTTGTGAATATATAATAATTCTATTAAAGGTAAATACATATGTAGTTCAGTACAATAAATGAAGCAGGCATGAGGCATAGGCAAGAGTACTATTCTGGGCCATTGGCAGATCATGTTTTTTTCTTTTCCTGTTACCATGCCAGCAACCTTACAGTTTTGTTATCACTTTAAACTCCACGGGTTAACCTTCTACTTCAAAGCAACACAGCCATCATTATCTAATTACTGGGTAAGATGACCTAATCTTCAAGAACAGCTGGCATCACATTAATCAGAATTATAGCATAGAATCTCATTCTTTCACTTTTTCTATTTCAATGATGTAAAAGCTTAGTAAGAATATAATAAACTAGATCCAAATCTACACTTTGCATTGAGTTGTTAATAGCTACTTCTAGAATTTTGACATAATGGCACTAAATTTAGAGAAACCTTTCCTAAAATGGCATTTTCAACTATGTTATTTTATTTTAACCCAACTTCTTTGATTTTCAAGACTCCCTTGTATTTTTTTTTCATTTTTCTCACTTTCAAAGCTTTATTATTTTTACTGCTTAGTACAGTAATACATAGCCATTGTAAAACTAAATTTAATAAATAATGATATATTTTGTTGTAATCATGTACTCTGGGTAGACACGGATAAGAATTAAGATCACGGGCTGGAGTGATCTCTCATTGGTTAAGAGTACTGACTATTTCTCCAGAGGATGTAGGTTTGATTCCTAGTACTGACATGGTGGTTCCAATCATTTGTTACTCTACCATCCAGTTACAGGAGATCCAACACCCTCTTTTAGCCTCCAGGGGTACCAGTTACCCACATGTCACATAGACATAAATGCAGACACAGTACACATACACATAAAGTAAAACAAAAATTCAAAAAGCTAAGAGTAAATATATTCTATCCACTTTTTTGTGTTTATCCCAATGCATAGTATTTTAAATACTCATAAGAAATATATTGAAATACAAGACTTTTGTGCCATGCTCTCTTTTCTGAATTGATTCTTAAAGGATATATTTTTATTATTTTAATTATGTGCTATGCCCACGCATACCTTCAGAGTCCACAGGCTTTGGCTCCCCTTGGAGCTAGAGTGTTAGGCAGTTGTTAGCCATCCAACATAGGTGCTGGGAACCAAATTCAGCCCCCCCCTGCAAGGGCAGTATCCATAGGGGGCTGCTGAAAGACTCTACCCATCAGGGTATTGAAGGAGATAATGAGACTCATAGCCAAACATTGGGCAGAGTGCAGGAAACCTTATGGAAGAAGAGTGAGATAGAAAGACCTGGAGGGGACAGGAACTCTACAAGGAGAACAACAGAGCAAAAAAGCTTGGGCCCAGGGGGTCCTGCAGAGACTGATATTCCAACCAAGGACCAGGCATGAAGAGGACCTAGACCCCCTGCTCAGAGGAAGCTCATAGGATTCTTTTCAAATTGGATTTTCCCTTAGGCATCTGCATTTATATTTACTCCATATCATGGTTTAATAGGCCTTTGAGGTACTCTTTGATATGTGTTTAATAGTGTGTGTATAAATGCTTCATAGAAGCTGGGCGTGGTGGTGCACACCTGTAATCTCAGTAATCATAGAAGCAGAAGCAGGATTATCTCCATGAGTTCAAGGCTAACTTTGTGAGGGTTCCTCAGCTTGGCATAGCAAGTTCTTTAACCCATGAGCTATCTCTCTAGCCCCCTTTTGATGATTTTCAAGTGGGTTTTATTCTTGTTGTTGAGTTTTAACAGTATTTGGAACATTTTAATAATAGTTATTTGTCAGACATGCCTTTTGTAAATATTTTTCCAGACATTTTCACATTCTTTTGACAGTATCTTTGGCAGAATGGACTTTTTGTTTATTTTAGTGAAACACAGACAATTAGTTATTTCTCTCAGGATTGTGGCTTTAGTCTTATACCTGAAAGGTCATTGCCATGTCTAAAGCCATCTAGACTTTCTCTTATGTTATTTTCTAAGAGTTTTTATAGTTAAGCCTATGATATATATATAATTTTTATTTTTATTAATGACAATTTATTCACTTTGTATCCCCCCTGTAGCTCCCTCCCCCAACCCTTCCCAATCCCACCCTCCCTCCCCCTTCTCTACCCATGCCTCTCTCCCAGTCCACTGATAGGAGAGGTCTTCCTCCCCTTCCTTCTGATCCTAATCTATCAGGTCTCATCAGGAGTGGTTGCATTGTCTTCCTCCATGGACTGGTAAGGCAGCTTCCCCCTTCAGGGGGAAGTGATCAAAGAGCAGGCCAATCAGTTCATGTCAGAGATAGTCCCTATTCCCATTACTATGGAACCCACTTGGACACTGAACTGCCATGGGCTACATCTGTGCAGGGGTTCTAGGTTATCTCCATGAATGGTTCTTGATTGGAGTATCAGTCTCAGAAAAGACACCTGTGCCCCCATTTTTTGGTTTTGATATATTTTAATTAATCTTTTGAGGAATATGTGGGCTGTGTTCAGATTTCTTTGGTGTACATGGACATGGCCAGTTTTTCTAGAATTAAATATTGAAGACATTAGCCTTGTAACTGGGACATATATATCAGTGGTAGAATGATTGCCCAGCATACATGAGTTCCTGGGTTTGATGGTGAAAAGGGATTCTTTTACTTTGCATTACTTTATTTATTTGAGACAGGCAGGTTCTCCTTTATATAACCCTTGCTGGCCTAAAATGTATTATGTAGATTATGCAGGTCTTGAACTCAAAGAAATCTACCTACCTTTGCCTCCAAAGTTTGGGCATCAAAGACATGTGCTGTCTTGCCTGGCTACTTTGCATTACTTTTGCTCTTGGCTTCATATGGGATCTGGTTCTGGTTCTGTATTCTGATTTTTTTTTTGTCTTTTTGCTTTCACTTTTGTTTCTTCTGGTCATGGCCTTGGGATTGAACCCAAGACCAAACACATGCTATGCAAGTACTCTACCACTGAACTACATGCCCAGCTCCTCTATTCTGTTTCATTGATGCAGTTGCCTATTCATCTGTCAGCACCATACATTCTTGATTACCACAGTTTTATCTTAATGCCTGCAGTCAAGTAGTAGCAGTCAATTTTTTTTTCTCTTTTTCCATATTTTGTGGACTACTCTGGGTCTTTTGCCTTTCCATATAAACTTTTCTTTTCTTTTTTCTTTTTTTTTTTGAGAAAAAATAAGAAATATATATATTTTTAAATTTTTCATCAATTACACTTTATTTACACTTTATTCATTCTGCATCCCCGCATAAGCCCCTCCCTCCTCCCCTCCCAATCCCACCCTCCCTCCTCCCTCCTCACTCTGCATGCATGCCACTCCCCAAGTCCACTGATAGGGGAGGTTCTCCTCTCCTTTCTGATCTTAGTCCATCAGTTCACATCAAAAGTGGCTGCATTGTCCTCTACTATGGCCTGGTAAGGCTGCTCCCCTCCAGGGGGAGGTGATCAAAGAGCAGGCCAATCAGATTATGTCAGAGGCAGTCCCTCTTCACATTACTATGTAACCCAATTGGACTCTGAACTGCCTTGGGCTACATCTGTGCAGGGGTTCTGGGTTATCTCCATGAATAGTCCTTGGTTGGAATATGAGTCTCTTTGAAGTTCCCTGTGTTCAAATTTTCTGGTTCTGTTGCTCTCCTTGTGGAGACCTTGTCCTCTCTAGCTCTTACTATTTCCCAGGTCTTACATAAAATTCCATTCACTCTGCCCAACAGTTGCCCATCAGGCTCAGCATCTGCTTTGATAGTCTGTAGGGCAGAGGCTTTCAGAGGCCCTCTGTGGTAGGTTCCTAGGTTGTTTCCTGTTTTCTTCTTCTTCTGATGTCCATCCTCTTTGCCTTTCAGGATGGGGATTGGACATTTTAGTTAGGGTCCTCTCTCTTGCTTAGTTTCTTTAGATGCACAGGTTTTAGTGGGTTTATCCTATGTTGTATGTCTATATGAGTGAGTATATACCATGTGTGTCTTTTTGTTTCTGGGACAACTCACTCAGGATGATCCTTTCCAGATCCTACCATTTACCTGCAAATTTCATGATTTCCTTATTTTTCATTGCTGAGTAATATTCCATTGTGTAGATGTACCACAATTTCTGCATCCATACTTCAGTTGAGGGGCATCTGGGTTGTTTCCAGCTTCTGGCTATTACAAATAAAGCTGCTACAAACATGGTTGAGCAAATGTCCTTTTTGTGTACTTGAGCCTCTTTCAGATATATGCCCAGGAGTGTTATGGCTGGATCTTGAGGAAGCGCTATTCCTAGTTGTCTGAGGAAGCGCCAGATTTATTTCCAGAGTGGTTGTACAAGTTTACATTCCCACCAGCAGTGGAGGAGGGTTCCTCTTTCTCCACAACCTCTCCAGCATGTGTTGTCACTTGAGTTTTTGATCTTGGCCATTCTCATAGGTGTAAGGTGAAATCTCAGGGTTGTTTTGATTTCCATTTCCCTAATGGCTAGTGAGGTTGAGCATTTCTTTAAGTGCTGCTCTGCCATTCGGTATTCCTCTACAGAGAATTCTCTGTTTAGCTCTGTTCCCCATTTTTTTTAAGTGGATTACTTGGTTTGCTGCTTTTCAGCTTCTTTAGTTCTTTATAAATACTGGATATGAGTCCTCTGTCAGATAAAGGGTTGGTGAAGATTCTTTCCCAATCTGTAGGCGGTCGCTTTGTTTTGATGATGGTGTCCTTTGCTTTGCAGAAGCTTTTCAGTTTCATGAGGTCCCATTTATTGATTGTTGCTCTTAGAGCCTGTGCTGTTGGTGTTCTGTTCATGAAGTTTTCTCCTGTACCAATGAGTTCTAGGGTATTTCCCACTTTTTTTCAAGCCAATTTAATGTGTCTGGTTTTATGTTGAGGTCTTTGATCCACTTGGACTTCAGTTTTGTGCAGGGTGATAAGTATGGATCTATTTTCATTTTTCTACATGTAGACATCCAGTTGGACCAGCACCATTTGTTGAAGATGCTATCTTTTTTCCATTGAATGGTTTTGGCGTCTTTGTCAAAGATCAGGTGTCCATAAGTGTGTGGGTTTATTTCTGGGTCCTCTGTTCAGTTCCATTGATCCACCATTCTGTTTCTATGCCAGTACCATGCAGTTTTTAAAACTGTTGCTCTATAGTACAGCTTAAGATCAGGGATGGAGATACCTCCAGAAGATCTTTTATTGTAGAGGATTGTTTTAGCAATTCTGGGTTTCTTGTTATTCCATATGAAGTTGAGACATTTTCTTTCCAGGTCTGTAAAGAATTGTGTTGGTAATTTGATGGGAATTGCATTGAATCTGTAGATTGCTTTTGGTAAGATGGCCATTTTTACTATGTTAATCTTGCCAAGCCATGAGCATGGGAGATCTTTCCATCTTCTCATATCTTCTTCTAATTCTTTCTTCAGAGATTTGAAATTTTTTTCATACAAGTCTTTGTCTTCCTTGGTTAGGGTTACTCCGAGGTACCTTATGTCATTTGTGGCTATTGTGAAGGGTGTTGTTTCCCTAATTTCTTTCTCAGCCCTTTTGTCTTTTGTATACAGGAGGGCTACTGATTTTTTTTTTAGTTAATTTTGTATCCGGCCACTTTGCTGAAGGTGTTTATCAGCTGGAGGAGTTCCCTCGTAGAGTTTTTGAGGTCACTCATGTATACTATCATATCATCTGCAAATAGTGATAATTTGACTTCTTCCTTTGCAATTTGTATCCCCTTGATCTCCTTCAACTGTCTTATTGCTCTAGCAAGGACTTCCAGCACTATGTTGACGAGATATGGAGGGAGTAGGCAACCTTGTCTTGTCCCTTATTTTAGTGGGATTGCTTTAAGTTTCTCTCCATTCAGTTTGATGTTGGCTATAGGCTTTCTGTATATCGCCTTTAATATATTTAGATATGTGCCTTTTATCCCTGATCTCTCCAATACTTTAAACATGAATGGATGTTGGATTTTGTCAAATGCTTTTTCAGCATCTAGGGTGAATATCATGTGCTTTTTTTTCTTTCAGTTTGTTAATATGGTGGATCACATTGATGGATTTCCGTATATTGAACCACCCCTGCATACCTGGGATGAAGCCTACTTGGTCATAGTGGATAATATCTTTGATGTGTTCTTGGATTCAGTTTGCAAGTATTTTATTAAGTATTTTTGCATCAATGTTCATAAGGGAGATTGCCTGAAATTCTCTTTCTTTGTTGAGTCTTTGTGAGGTTTAGGTACCAAGGTGACTGTGGCTTCATAGAATGAGTTTGGTAATGTTCCTTCTGTTTCTATTTTGTGGAATAGTTTGAAGAGAATTGGTGTTAGCTCTTCTTTGAAGGTCTGGTAGAATTCTGCGCTGAAGCCATCTGGTCCTGGGCTTTTTTTGGATGGGAGACTTTGGATGACCACTTCTATTTCTTTGGGGGATATAGGACTATTTAGTTGATTTACCTGGTCCTGATTCAGCTTTGGTAAGTCAAATCGATCAAGAAAATTGTCTATTTCATTTAAATTTTCAAATTTTGTGGCATATAGACTTTTGAAGTAAGTCCTAATGATTGTTTGGATTTCCTCAGTGTCTGTAGTTAAGTCCCCCTTTTCATTTCTGATTTTGTTGATTTGGGTGGTGTCTCTCTGCCTTTTAGTTAGCTTGGCTAAGGGTTTGTCGATCTTGTTGATTTTCTCAAAGAACCAGCTCTTGGTTTCATTGATTCTTTGAATTGTTTTATTTGTTTCCAATTGCTTGATTTCAGTCCTGAGTTTGATCATTTCCAGCCGTCTACTCCTTCTTGGTGTGTCTGCTTCTTGTTTTTCTAGGGTTTTTAGGTGAGCCATTAAGGTGCTTGAATCAGCTGTCTCGAATTTCTTCTTGAAGGCACTTAGTGCTATGAACTTTCCTTTTAGCACTGCTTTCATTGTGCCCCACAAGTTTGGGTATGTTGTGTCTTCATTTTCATTGATTTTTAGAAAGACTTTAATTTTTTTCTTTATTTCTTCCCTGACCCAGCTGTCATTTAGTAACAAGTTGTTCAATTTCCATGTGTGTGTAGGCTTTTTGCTATTTCTGTTATTGTTGAGGTCCAGCTTTATTCCATGGTGATCAGACAAGATACAAGGGATTATTTCAATTATTATGGAATAATATTGAATTATTCAATAATAATATTGAATAAGGGATTATTCCCTTCTTGTATCTGTTGAGGCTTGCTTTGTGACCCACTATATGGTCTATTTTGGAGAAGGTTCCATGAGGTGCTGAGAAGAAGGTAAATTCTTTTGTGTTTGGGTGTAAAGTTCTGTAAATGTCTGTTAGGTCCATTTGATTCATGACCTATGTCAGAGACATTGTTTCTTTGTTTAATTTCTGTTTTGTTGACCTGTCCTTTGTTGACAGTGGGGTGTTGAAGTCTCCCACTATTAATGTGTGGGGATCTATATGTGCTTTAAATTTTATCAATGTTTCTTTCTCAAATGTGGGTGCCCTTGTATTTGGGGCATAGATGTTCAGGATTGTGATGTCTTCCTGGTGGAATTTTCCCTTGATGAGTATGAAGTGTCCTTCCCCATCTCTTTTTATTAATTTTGGTTGAAAGTCCATTTTATCAGATATTAGAATGGCTACTCCTGCTTGCTTTTTGGGTCCGTTTGCTTGGAAAGTCTTCTTCCAACCCTTTACCCTCAGGTAATGCCTATCTTTGTGTCTTAGGTGTGTTTCTTGTATGCAACAGATTGCTGGGTTTAGTTTATGTATCCATTCTGTTAATCTGTGTCTTTTTATTGGAGAGTTGAGTTCATTGATGTTGAGAGAGATTAATGACCAGTGGTTGTTAGATCCCTTGATTTTGATGTTGGCTGTGGTCATCAGGTTGTGTGCTTGGTTGCTTTTTGTTTTACTGAAGTGAGGTTATTTATTTCCTGTGTTTTCTTGAATGTAGCTAGTTTTCCTGGGTTGTATTTTCCCTTCTAGTGTCTTCTGTAATGCTGGATTTGTTTGTAGGTATTGTTGAAATTTGTTTTTGTCATTGAATATCTTGTTTTCTCCATCTATGAGGACTGAGAGTTTTGCAGGGTATAGTAGCCTGGGCTGACATCTGTGTTCTCTTAGGGTCTGCATGATATCCGTCCAGGCCCTTCTGGCTTTCATAGTCTCTGTTGAAAAGTCAGGTGTGATTCTAATGGGTTTGCCATTATATGTTCCTTGGCCTTTTTCCCTTGCAGCTTTTAGTATTTTTTCTTTGTTCTGTATACTTACGGTTTTGATTATTATGTGGCGGGAGGATTTTCTTTTCTGGTCAAATTTGTTGGGTGTTCTGTAGGCCTCATGTATTCTAATTGGCCTCTCCTTTAGCTTGGGGAAATTTTCTTCAAAGATTTTGTTGAAAATATTTTCTGGGCCTTGGAGATGTGAGTCTTCTTTTTCCTCTATACCTATTATTCTTAGGTTTTGTCTTTTCATATTGTCTTGGATTTCTTGGATGGTCTGTGTCAGGAATTTTTTGGATTTAACATTTTCTTTGACAGATACATCGATTTCTTCCATTGTATCTTCTACACCTGAGATTCTTTCTTCCATTTCTTGTAGTCTGTTGGTTATGCTTACCTCTGTAGTTCCTGTTTTCTTCCCTAGATTCTTCCTTTCCATTATTTCCTCCATTTTTGTTTTCTTTAATTTTTCTAATTCTATCTTCAGGTCTTGAGTTGTTTTTGTTTACTTCCTTCACCTGTCTGATTGTACTTTCCTGTTTTTCTTTTAGTTCCTTCAACTCTGTTTCTTTTATTTCATTCAGTGCTTTAAGCATTTCCTTTCTAAGGGCCATAAACTGTTTGGCTGCAGCTTCCTCTATTTCTTTACAGATGGCAATATTCTGTTTGAGTTTATCTTCCTCTATGTCTTTACGTATCTTATTTGTTTCCTCTGTTATCATCTTCATGAGCTTAGTTGTTCGGTCATCTTCTTGGAGTTCAGTTATGGTGGGGTGTCCAGGGCTACTTGCCCCTGGGTAACTGGGTTCTGGAGATGCCATATTGCTCTGTCTTTTGTTGCTTAAGCTTTTACGCTGGCCGTAGACCATTGTGCTATCTTATGTGTTTGGGGTTATTTTCTGGTGGTTCCTGGGGATCCTGTGGTGGAGAGAATCCCCTTTGCAGAAAGCTGGTTTTTCCTGAAGGATGTCTTCTCAGCTTTTTGGGTATAGTCCCTGGATGGCTGGTGTTTTTTCAGGAGTTGCTCACCTCAGGGATATAGACCTGAGTGGTAACTGTGGTCTTTGTTAGTCGAGAGGCTTCTCCTCTCACCCAGGGAAGTCCTGAGGGCAGCTGCCCTGTTTCTGGGTTTCTTGTTGTAAATTTAATGATCAGCTGCTGTGACCCAGTTGGATATCAGGCGAGCAGCAACTGTTTGTGCCTGTGTCTGGAGCACAGCTGAGTGATGACACCTCGGCCCCATTGGTCTGCTAGACTTTTTCTAGGGAAGGATTGGGTGATTTAAGTCAGTACAGTTTCCTTCCTTCCCTGTGGATTCTCTGGAGACATGGACTCCCAGTGTCTTTTTTTGCCCCGGTGCGCACTGCTCAGTGTTCGCCAGCTGGCTGGCCGCAGAAACTGCCTGTGCCTGGAGCACAGCTGAGTGATGGAGGCTCAGTCTCTGCCAGCTGTCTGGTGCGCAGAAACTGCCTGTGTCTGCCTTTGCGGCCTTGGGAGCCTGGGTGCCTCCCTAAGCTGGGTAATTTTCTGGGGACCTTTTCAGGGTGGGGGTGTCGGCTGAGTGCTCTGAGATCAGACCAGCCGTTTCCCTCCCTGTGTGTTTACACCGGACAGTGAAACTCATTCGCTGGTGCCCTGGTGCCCACAGTTCTATCTCAGGTGGCGAATCAGGCGCACAGGCAGGCAGGGCTCTGTGCTGGAGCCTGGGTCCCCGGCTCTGGCTCCGGGCTGGCTCCTGGGGTGCCCGTGGAACCCGAGTCTTTTCCAGGGGATGTCTGGGTGACCTAAGGCCGGTCCCAATCGTTTCCTGTACCCTGGGGTTATCTCTCGACTGAAAATTCCAGTCTCTGATAGTGTGGTGCGCATGGTTCAGTCTGGGACCGTGACCAGAGACACTGGCTTGTGGCTCTGGGCTGGGGCTGGGGCTGGCAGCTGGCAGCCAATTGTCTGGCAGAACCGGGATCTCTTCCGCGGTTTAGCCGGGTGAGTTAAAAGCTGATTGAATCCCCCACCGTGGGGTATCCTCTCACCTGAGAAATACAATGACTGTGTTTTATGGCTGCGAGTTCTGATTACTGGTCACTGTGCTGATCCTGCTGCTGCTGCTGCTCAGAATGAGAGTCCTCCCGGCGCCGCCATCTTGCCCCTCCTCTTCCATATAAACTTTTCAATCAGTTGTCAATATCTTCACAACAGTTCACTAGAGCTATGACTGCTATTGCTTTGGATGTATAGATGAAGTTAGAGGTCATCCCCACTCTGCTCTCCCTCTCTTGACAACATGGTCACCAGTGATCAGACCAGTGGCCTGAGAGGAAAAGCTAGGTGGAACAGCCAGCCAAGGGGGTGATAGAGGCCTCAGGCAGTGGGTGAGCCTGATAAGAAACAGACTTGTCGGTGTGCAGGTTTCACTGAGCAGCTCACTTAATTTGGGGAAACAGACTATTTAAACCTTCGGGGAGTGGTAGAGGTTTTTGGGGGTGTATGAGTATATATCATTGGCTGGGGTTAAGGTGCTGGGAATGCCTTATTGGCTGGGCCATTGTTGGACATAACCTCATAAGGATTGTTTACCCTGGTTTTGACCTCCTCTGGTGTGGGCAAAGTTGGGGGTGCAGGACTATGTGTTGAGGGACATACAGGCCTGGGGTAGGAGAGGAGAGGCAGTGGTCCTCACTCCTACCGCTTTCCAGATGAGATTTCTGGGGTTAGACATGACTCTACCCCAGTCTTGCTTTGGACCAGCTCCTCCAAGTTCCACTGTACTCCAGCCCCACAGTTGGGAAGAACTGATATATTGATATTATTGAGTATCACTTTCTGTGAAGATGGAGTATCTCTTTACTTATTTGGTTCCTTAACTTCTCCCATCAATTTCTTTCATATATGTTGTGTGATTTTTGTTATATTTGTACATAAGTATTTCCTTTTGCAGAGTGTTACATAAGTAGTACTGGTGCTTTAAATTTTAAATTCTACTTGTTAATTGTTCATATATAGGGAAGTGATTTTTTTAACTAGCTATATATCTTGCAACTTCATTATAATTGCTTATGATTTCCAGGTTATTTGGAAATACTTCTTTTGTATTTTCCATATATACAACTGTGTCATCTGAAAAGAAAGTTTCATTTCTTGCTTTCCTGCTATCAGTGACTTTCTTTTCACGTTTTATTGAGTAGCTAGTACTTCCAGAATGATGTTGAGCAGGAATACTGAAGTATTCTTGCTTTATTTTTTATCTTAACAGAATAAATTTATAGTGATCTTGCTTCCAAAGAAATCCCATAAAACTGGCAGGAAACAGTGATACTCACTACAATTCATTGTTTGGACATATGTCTTCCCTTGAATTTAAAAGAAGTAAAGTCAAAATAATTAATAGTATATTAATATAGACAGAAAAATCATAGTGCGTGCACTGAATATTTCGATAAGTTGTTTAATATTATATTTAAGTGATTTTGTGATGACCCAAGACTTAGTAGTAATAAAAGATTCATATTTCATATCTATTTATTTTAAATTGTATCTGATTATAAATCCATGTTGTTAGGTTGAAAATAATCTTGCTCTGTCTTGAAGTGTAATGATTCAAAAATATGTTTGCTTAGCTATAAAATGTAAATTGAATTATTTTTGAATTATAAAACTAAATCTCATAGTAATTCATTATGTGAAATATCTCTGAAACTTTTTGATATATATGTACAGCATAGGTTACAGCTAAAAATAGTCTAATACTGTTACTATTTTAACAAAGTTTGTCTCAAGAATATAGGGTATATAGGTTTGAAAAATTATAGTTAGTTTTTCAAAGTATAATTATTGTTTAATAATATTAGTTTAATCTAATCTATTTCTTGTATACTATTAATCTAAAAGCCTATAACCTTTGGCTATGAGATTATGTGTCACCTTTTCCCCTACTACTACATTTTACATCTTGATTATAGTTGCTACAGACCATTGACAATAGAATTCAAATAAGCTCAGTATATGTAAGGACAAACAAGAAAAAAGTTCTTTATATGACTTGATAAAGCTGGAGTTAATTGGCTAGATGTCATTATGAACATTGTTATATTTGATATTTTGATATCATATCTAGAGGTATGCTTAATTAATGACACATTTTGGGGGTTGCACCTATGAATCCCATGTGAACTATAGTAGAGCTTTTCAAAATCTAAAATTAAATTTTAAAATGAGAACCTAATGGTAGGTAATTTGCGAAGTAAGGCATGCAGAGTCTAGGAGAATCATCATTTATTATTGTTAGTGCTCTCCTAAATAACCTCTTATTTTAGTGATTAAGCAAAGGAGACACTGAAGAGGTTTGTGTTGAAGTAGCACATGGCTGCTCTTTAAAAATTCAAGCTACCCAAAGAGTGATCCACAGTAATATCAGTTTCATTTACAGGTCATTTTGGTATTTTGAATTTCTTTCAAATATGACCATCTGTCTTCTGTTACTGAATGCTTTCCTCATTTAGACTCTCTGGTCTATTTGATAAGGGATTAAGCTTGAAGAGATGAGGCAGGTGTGTTTGATTGGGCTGGGAGGATTTCTTCACTTCTGGGTTCCTGAAATAGGAACTTCCTTCCAATCTTCATTCATAGTGAATCTTTACAGCTACCATACTGCTTCATCAAGCTCTGAAGCAGCACTTGTGCTCCCATTTTCTTGTTTTCCTGTTTGAAAATGTAACAGGCTCTCTATACATTTTAATTTATGTTTCTGCATCTGTTATAAGGCCCTTCAGAATTTTACCTAGGTAATGATTTCTTTCCTTTGTTTTTGAGTCAATAACCCTTGGGCAAGGGAAGCTAGACCATATTATGGCTATGACCAGAAGAGGAGTTTTAAGAAGAAAAAGCCAAAACCACAATCTGGGATTTAGCTACCTATATGTAGTTCCAGAACATGATGTGGTAAAAGATGAGTTTATGCGTGGAAGATACAAGAGAAGCAGATGAAGCTGATGGTGTGTGTTGGGAAGAGAAGTTCAAGACTTAGTCTTTGGACCAAATATGCTAGACTTTATTGGCTATGCATTTTACATAATACCTAATACCTATTGGTGGAAACATATATTTGCTTGTGTGGTTGTTTTAATAAGAATGCCCCCCATAGGCTTATGTATTTGAATGCTTAGTCACCAGGGAGTAGCACTGTTTGAGAAGGATTAGACAGTGTTGCCTTGTTGGAGGAAATATGTCACTGGGAGTGGACTTTGAGGTTTTAAAATTCCATGCCAGGTTCAATCTGTATGTCTGTCTATGTTTCTGTCTCTGTCTCCCTTCCTCCACCCCTCTCTGCTTGTAGATCAGTATGTAGTTCTCAGCTACTTCTCCATCATCATGGCTTCTTTTCAGCATGCTACCCAACATGATGATAATGGACTAACATCTGAAACTATAAGCAAGTTTCCAATTAAATGCTTTCTTTTATAAAAATTTTCTTGATCATGGTTTCTTTTCACAGCAATATAATAGTGGCTAAGGTAACTTACTAAAAGAGACACAATAGAGAGGCCATGACTTATTTTCAAAATTATTTCCCTCTAACATTACTAATATACACTCACATTACTCTGCTGTGTGTTGGACAGTTGAGAGGCAGGTATGCTCCTCTGTACATAGCCATACCCTGATCAAGATACTACTAGTCAATATTAATGCTGTCAAGGGGCATCAAAAATTATTTTATGCATCAGAACCCATATCTTCCCCTGGCGGTGGTGTATAAAATGTAGCCAAAGTGGAAGAAGCCCGAGGCAAACATCAAACAAAGATAATGTTGAGAGATGGACACAAAACCAAACATCTAGAACACTATATTCTACAGGACAGTTACTTAACTCTTAATTGTAGAGTAGAATGTAAGGCAGTGGTTCTCAACCTTCCTAATGCTATGATCTTTTCACACAGTACCTCATGTTGTGGTGACCTCCAACCATAAAATTATTTTTGCTGCTACTTCATAACTGTAATTTTGCTAATGTCATGAATTATAATGTAAATATCTGACATACGGGATATCTGATATACAACCCCTGTAAAACTGTTGTTCAACCCCCAAGGGGTTGTGACCCATGATTTGGGAGCCACTGATGTAAAGTATCATGGTGAGAATGGACATAACCTGCAGATAGGTTTTATCGAGAGTGAAGTAGAGGTTATTGAGAGATAGTGAATTTATGTGCCCATTTTCTTTCAAAACTTTTCTAGTTTTATTTAATATACAAGTAAATGTTTATACTTCTACAATAGCAAATGGATCAAATGATGCAGAACATGAATCATTTACTCATAAAAGGACTTTAAATATAAAGCAAAGTTATGTCAAAAAATAAAAACAAATTAAATGAAGAGACTTTGAATCTATAGGCTAATTCAAAAAATGAAGTGAATTTATAACATCTGCAGTGAAATTAAAAAGTTCCATCCCTATTTTGGAGAAGGGCTACCATAATCAGCTGGCTGAAAATGGACTGGAAAGGGTTTCTAAACATAAATTTCAGGTTTTGAATGCTCCTTCCCTGAGGACAAGCTTTCATAGCACTAGAAGGTGCCATGCAAGTTTCCGAAGGAGGAAGGCAACCAACAGTGCTACCTAGGTATGACACCTCTGAATCCTATCAAAGACCAGTATTGCAAGATAATCATAAGTGTAGAGTAGTGACACACATACTTTGGCAGTAACCACAGCTCTATAATTGGACTTAAGACCTGCTCAACAAGAGGGATACCGTGCTTGGTAGTGGAAATCTAGCTAATCACGACTAGTGAAATCATGATTATTGGAGAATAATTTATAACTACCAATTTACTAAATGAGGATTTTTTCCTAAGCATAATCTATAAAAAATATTCTTAAACATATAGTTTTCCCTAATCAAGGAAATTTCTCTTTACAACAGATGGAGCACATTGCAGGAAACCTAAACCAATCAAAATGTAGAGTTGTGGAGCCTAATCCCAATGGATACATCTGTAAAACACTCCTGCAGACAAGGCTCAAGGAACATTGAAGAAGAGGGTGCATGAAGGTTCTAAGAGCCAGAGAACCAGGGAGTTTGCTGAGAGGTTGTGTCTCTTAGTAACAACAGAACCTATATTCATAAAAGTCTCAACATGATTGTTTAAACATGAGCTGAATAAGGATCACACCAATGGCCATGCAAAAGTGAGTAAGGAACCCTCCACAAAGAAATACAAGGCAACTGAGCAAAGCTGGGAACAGAATAGATGGTCTTCTCCAGAAACAAACAAGCAAACAAACAAACACAAACAAGCAAAACACTAATAAGTTGTCCAGTGCTAAACAGCAAGCTCTGAAAACATACATACAAATAACATTATATGCACTCAAAAGTTTATATTTAGGAATATATATGTATATAAATACATATATGCATTCAATAAGAAACTGATGAAAAATCATGAATTTGTAGAAGAGCAGAGGGGGATATATGGGAGGACTTGGAAGGAGGAAAGGGAAGGGAGAAATGTGACTAAATTATACTCTCAAAAATATGTACAGGTCCCTTTTGCTTGTGCAGAATCATCCAAAAATCTTCAAGAATGAATGGTGAGTGCTGTGGCCTTTTTTTCTATAGTTGCAACTGTTTCTATTTTAATATGGTGAGGTTTTGAAGTATCATCAGTATCATCAGGAAATAGCCACCAAACAATTAGATATATCTGCTTAAAGATGAGTATCCTGGGAGAGTTCTGGCTGTAGATATAAATTTGAATGTTGTCAGCACATAGCAATTCTTCATATCGTGGGAAGTTGTGTCAAATGAGAGAAGGGAGCTAACAAAAGCACTGTGGGAAACCCCAATATTTTATGAGACAAATATTGTATCGGAAAGAAAAGAAGCAACCAGGAAATTATGAGAAACAGCATGGTAATTGAAATGAAAGTTTCAATAAGAATTGGGTAATCAGGATCAAATACTTCCAGGAAAGCAAAATGGTTCCAGACAGAAATGTGCCTTTGAATATGATCACATGGAGGCCAGTGGTGGCCCCAACATAGATGTTTCAGTAGAATAATGAGACTTTCTCAAATTGTGCTGGCTAGAGCACTGTTGGATAGTGTGGCCTAAAGATATAAGGGACTTTGTACCACTCAGTGGTATGAAACTTTGATCAATAAAGATATGAGCTGACTGTTATAGATTTTTTTTCAATCTTTCTTACTAACTATTCAGAGATGCAATTCATATATGTTCCATCTTTTCCTTTATATTGACTCACACTCCTTCATATTTCCTTTTTTCCTCCTTCTTTATTCCCTGGGTTGGATACTCAATACTGTCTTAGGTTAAACCATATGTCTTCTATACCAAGGATTTGAACTTCAACGCTTTTTTGTGGTTCAACAGAATTAGTTGCATCTAACCTGTTTCTCTGTTTTCTGGGGTACTTGGGATTAAAAAATTTTATAATTGTCTTATTGAAGTAAGGTATGTAGTGATCTGCTGAATCTGCTTGCTTGTTAATAGCATTTATTAAGCCTCAGACAGATGTAATGTGTTGCTCCTTATATAAAATGTTATTAAACATAAAATTAATATATAATTTTCTTTTTGCTCTTATGAAAAGTAACATAAAGGGGGTTAAATAATTTGCTTGAGACTACAACTAACAAATGAGTGGGAAATTCAAACCTAGATCTGTCTGCTTTCTAAGTGTGTTTAAGGTACCATGTTGTTTTGCCTATGAAGTAAAGTAAGTCAGTTAAACAAACAGTGTTAAAATGGTTGACTACAGGTATTGAAAGCCCAGTTAAGGTTAAAAACTCATGAATTGTCTGAGTACAGGTCAGCACATGCCCATTACCTGGGAGGGAGAGGTAAGATGATCACCATGAGTTCAAGGTCAGTCTGGACAATTCAGTGAGTTTTAGGATGTCATGTGCTATATAGTGACACTGTATTTCAAAATCAACAAAAAGTCAATAACTTGTAGTAACTAAAGTTTACACAGAAGTACCATATAACCTACTTGACTGTAAGATCAGAGAGATTTTGTAACTGACTTACTTCAGTAGTAGGATGTGCTATTGATAGCTAAGGGAATGAAAAGAAAATTATAAAGCGGGGTTGAGTGTATTATTAAGAGTGATTGATTATGATGTGTGGACTGGGTATAAGACAGTGAGGTTTCTGGTGGAAACTAACTGCCAGTTAATGACCCAAAGGTTCAGGATCAAAGAGTAGATTCATTGGGAAAGAAAAATTGGACTGTCATTAGGATAAAAGTTGAAGATATAGTGGGATATTTCTCTGAAGAAACCTAAGAGAGAAGTATTATCTCCTATAGCAGTAGATTAGGTCATTGAAGTGTAATGGAGATTATCATCATTGGAACTGAAGATGCCAAGATTCTGTGGAAACATGGTTGAATATCCATAATTCTAATGGATTTAGCAGCTATCCAAAATTATGGTAAAAGTAGAGATGGATGGTGGTCTTTGTGTTTCTATTACATTCTTTTATTGTTGCTGTGATGAAATACAGAAAAGCACAACTTAAAGAATGAAAGCCTTTTGGCTCACAGTTTGAGGGGTACAGTTTATTTTTAGAGGGGAAGACATGGTAGCAAGAGCATTAGACAGCTTGTCACATTGTATCCACACAAAAGAAGCAGAGCTATGAATGATGGTACTCAGTTTACACTCTCATTTTTATTTTGTTTGCAATGCTAGCCCATGAAATAGTGCCATGAACAGTTAAGGAAGGTATTCCCAGCCTCAATTAACCTAATCTAGAAACCTACTCTGAAAAGTCCCTTACAGATACACCCAGAGATCTGTCCTCTAAGTGAGTCTATGTCCTGCCAAGTTGATCATCAATATTAGCCATCATAATATTGGCCTTTTCAATAAACATAGACCAGGGATTACATGACAGGAAGGACAGGTCAAATATGGCATATAGTAATATTTTCAGAATGTAGGATTATTTTATTCTATGAAAATTGTATACATGTCTACAATGTGTTTTGATCATATCTACCTCTCTGTACTCCTCCCAGTATCCCTCCTTCCATATACCTCTGAACTTAATGCCCTCCATATATATATATATATATATATATATATATATATATATATATATATATATGTATATATATCACAGCTCCAGGAGTTACTGAACAAGATCAAGCCAGTTAAAAATTACATCATGGATGGGTGAGAGCTCCTGAGGCTCCAACCCTAGCTGAGGTGCCTCCAATAGATGAGACATCCTTGGGGTGGAAGAGTCACTATTCACTGGCAGGTTTTCCATTCAGTACAGTACTAACTGGACTCAGGGGATATTTTTATGAAATTGAAAGATGACTGATTTAGAGTGGAGACTGGCAAAATACCTATAGATAAAATCTGCTCTTCTTGCCTGTTTCTGTCAATATAGTTGTACTGGAGCACAGCTATGCCAATTTGTTTAAGATTGTTTCACAAAGCCTGAAATATGTAATATCTTTTACCTTAAAGGAAAATAATTTGCCGAGAGGTGGAGTTTAGTTGTAGTGGTAAGAACAATGAATAGCTTTCTCTAACTACATGCCAACCTATAATACAGATTGCACAAGAAAGAAGAGCCTTGAAATGGCTATGTAAGATGTAGAGTTGGGGTATAGAGAGCCAACTTCTAGTCACCAGAGCAGATGGAGTGAGCATAGAAAGAACAAGGGAGAAGAGAAAAGGGGTAGTGAATTTGTATTGTGGAATGAGTTCCAGACAGTGCAATAGAATTGTTGGGCGTGAAGGAGCAGTAAGACATTATGTAGAGAACAGAGTTAGAAAAAAAAATGACATTGAGAAAATTGCCAGATGGCTGATGTCTAGCTAGTTTGCAGTTTGGGTGTTGCCCAAGCATCACAGACATAAAAGAGGAAGTAGGAAATCACCCAAGGCTCTCATTTTTGTTGGGATGAGCTATTCCCACATCTAGTTTGGCAAGGAATTAAAAATTCAAAAGGCAAAATACCATGGCAGGTAGCTTTTAGGGTATCCTGAGACATATTTACTCCTTTCTTTTGAAAGTCTGAGAAAAATGTCATCTGGCAATTTGGGGATATAGAATACACTCTTGTTTTCTACATACTCATAGATTTTACATTTTTGTTAGTTACAGAGTTCAATTTTCTTTTGTCCCTTAGCGGACAGTTTGCACACTTACAATGTTAGTTTGAATGTGGTACATTTCACACACACACACACACACAGATAGAGAAAGAGACAGAGAGAAAGACAGAGAGACAGAGACAGAGACTGAGAGAGTGACAGACAGAGAGAGAGACTGACAGAAGCAGAATAGTCTGAGACTAAATATTTTGGAAATCAGTGTTTTAGAAAAATTTTGGATTGTGTTATGTTAACATAGGATATTTAGGAAAGTGCCATTGCCATGGTTTTAAATGGCTGAAACGTGAAAGTGCTAGGATCCTATGGATGGTGGAGTTGGATAAGACAAAGTTAGATAGTGAACACTTACAAAACATGGACTCTAAGATATAAAACTTTGTTCTGAAACTCACAAATGGAATCATTTTAGAGAAGGGAGGAGCATGGGAAGTAAACCATAATTGCAGAGGAATGGGCCTTACATTGCCCGTGGCTAGTTGGGGAAAGTACGTGGACAAGATTCTGACTTTGGATTGTTTATTTTGAAAAAAGACCATAAAAATTGAGCTTTAGAAATGTGATGTGATATAGTGGTGTAGAGCATGGGCTAGTTATCTTCAAGTACTGAATGATACTTAACTGTGTGACCTTAAGCAATTATTTCCTCTAGTACCAGGTTTTCATTTGTAAATTGTAATTGGTAATAGTATAGGATATGTATTAAATTAGTATGTGTCCGTGTGAATCTATACCTCACATTGAATGTACTGTTGTATAAATAAATATTCAACAAGTGTTAGCTATTATGATGTCAGTGACCAAGTAAAAATATTCAGGTTCTTGTTTTATTTTCTTCTTTCTTTCTTTCTTTCTTTCTTTCTTTCTTTCTTTCTTTCTTTCTTTCTTTCTTTCTTTCTTTCTTTTTTTCTTTCTTTCTTTCTCCTTGATTCCTTTCTTCCTTCCTCCCTCCCTTCCTTCCTTCTTTCTTTCCTTCCTTTCTTTCTTCTTGATTGTTTTTGTGACAGTATTTCACTGTCTGGCCTGCAACACACTGATCTCAGGCTGGTCTTGAACTCAGAGATCTGCAAGCCTCTGCCCAAGCTGGGATTAAAGGCATGAGCCAGCATTCCCAGGTATATATATATATATATATATATTCTTATCAAGTGCCAAGTCCAATAACCAAAGGAGATTTTGCATAATAGATCAACTTTATCTTTTCACATATTGTGAAAGAGGATTTGTAGTCTTTTGGAGGGAATTATTTGCATCATAAAACGCTTTTTAGATAAGTTTTGAAGCTCATTCTTCAAAAGATTCTGTGGCTGTATGGGGGAAAGCAGAAGGATAGAGAGGAAGAGACCGAAAAGATCCCGACAGAGTAATGGTATTTTCCTTGGTGCACTTCAAAATGCTACCACAGGGCGGTACTCTTTCCTTACTCTAGAATCACAAATGTGTCAAGCTTACTTTTTTATTTTACTTTATTATTTTATTTTTTCAAGCTTACTGTTTAAAGTTGAGCAGATGTAGGTAGACTATTTAAAGCAACTTAAAATCTGTACCTTCTTAGAAAACTGAAAGTAGCGATATTTTGAAAGAATAAATAAGAATAAAGAACAAAAGATTTAACTTTAAATATTTTACAATAAAAAACTGCTAGAAAAATTAAAATTAAAATGCCTACTTGAAGATTTTTATTTAAATCATAAATATTAGAATTTTGAAAAATTATAAAATCTAAAATTAGTTGATTACATATGAACATCTAATGTTTGTGTTTATGATACACACACATATATATATATCATATATATATACATATACATACATACATACACATTTCACAAAACCTCTTAAAGGTCTAAGATTGATGCCTGAGTAGTGTTGTTCTCTGTGGATTAACAAGGTTCTTCAGGTCAAAATGTTGAATGCACATTTTTGCTCCAAATGTCTAACATGGATGTAGATCTGATTGGCATGATGAGCCCAGTTATTCACCTGCGGCTCACATCCAGTAAGAAAGAGAAGTCCAGATATTTTTACTCTGTTCATGAATGCAGCTCTCAGTCCCTGGACTATTGGGTTAAATAAAAAATTTTAGGGGTCATATGACACTGGCACAATGAGGAAGAATGGTGTTCCTTAGGGTTCCTTAAGGAAACTGAATGGTGGAAATGAAAAGCTTTTCTCATTTTTATGTTATTCTCAATTGATTGATCTTTTCTTCCTTTCATTTTTGCAGTGATTATTTGATATTTTTATTTTAAATAAAATAACCTCAGTCTTGTTTTTAGAAACACAAACAGAATAATCAAAGCCAAAAAAATGGTTTAGATCCAAACTTCTGATCTTAACATTAATCTGTAGTATCACCCAAACTGAAGGAATGCCAAATATGTGTACTGATTGTCACTGAGTTATAGAGTCAAAATAGACCCTAAGTAAACAGAGCAAGTGTACATTATTAATTTGAGGACAAGAAGGATGATCCTTGAAGATAATATTGAACAACTCCTTATAAAAAGAGGACTCCAACCCTTCATTGTGAACAAGGCTGGGGCTTTCCTGGGTTACCTATGTGAAAACCATGATAAATTCTGTGATATTCTAGAGTAGTGGTTCTCAGTCTGTGGGTTAGGAGTCCATTCAGCATCAGTCAACCCTTTCACTGGGCTTGCCTAAGACCATGGAAAACATAGATATTTGCATTATGATTCATTACAGTAGCAAATTTACAGTTATAAAGTAGCAATGAAAATAATTTCATGGTTGGAAGTGACCACAACATGAAGAACTGTATTAAAGGGTTGCAGCATTAGGAAGGTTTAGAACCACTGTTAAGAGGAAGATTCTGCTTGTGTTCCATAACCCCTGAGTTGTGAGCAACAGGCCAACATTGAAGGTCTTGCTCGGTGGTTATTGGGTTTGGTCTGTTTCTGAGAAGTGGAAGTTGTGGTCTTGTAGGGCCAGAAACAGCTTTCCTTTTCCAAAGCAATGAACAATTTCTAAAAAGTAGAAGAAAGACCAATAGGGCAATAGGTTAATGATCAGCATTCCTGCATTCTTCATATTCTGGCATGAAATGATGATATGCTAATGATATATGCCAGCCTAGACTGCAATGTAGTACTTCAGAGGGGCTGGTCATATGCATTTGGGTGAAGACGAATCACTTTGGTAAGGAGTTCCTAGGAATATTCATCTGCTCCTCATTATATCACAACTAAGGCCTTTCAAATCTTAGTATGTATAAACAAATGTACTTGGAGGAGAAATCTTGGAAGATTGCTGTGATAGTTTAGACTTGAGGGACAGAGAAGAGAGAAGGAAAGGGTGAGGTAGCGCTAGAAGGAAGAAAGGAAGGAGTTAGAGAGGCTAACTCATATATATGAGACACACACACACACATATATACATATGTGTCTGTGTGTGTGAGTGTGTATGTGTGTGTGACACACACTCTCTAGTGCATGTGTGTGTGTTTGAATGTATCTATGTATTTCCTGATGTGTCTGAAGGAAAACACTAGAGAGGGAGAAGGCAGGTTGATCTCTGTGAGTTTGAGACCTCTCTGGTTTACACAGTGAGTTCCAGGACAGCCAGGGATACTCTGCCTCAGGAAACCACTTTCCTATCTTGTTTGTTCCCCTAACTCTTCTAAAAGTGATAATAATTGTATCTTCATCTGATAAAAGAATGGAAAATGATGATACATTCATTTTTCTGCCCTTCCCATAATAGGGCCTCTGTGGAAAAGAAAGATACTAGAACCTCTGCTTATTTTTCTGTTTATAGATGAGAAATGTCATGTTGTGTAATTGGCTTTGTTTTGAAACAGAGACTTTTTTAGGCCAACTTTGTTTCTCTGACCCAGTTTTCCCCTCTTTTCTGTCACTTGGCTTACTTAAAATATGAAACTGGGAAGCAATCACTTGGGGCCTTCTGATGATTATGTCACTGATTTGGTATGTGCTGTTGACCAAGAGGCTTAACAGATGAGACACAGAAAAGTTAAATAAGGTTAGAAGAACTGTAAGTACTGGTTTGAATCATTAAGATATTATTTAAGTCAATATTTTAGAAACAAAAGAAGAAAACCTTAAAGCCAAACCATAATAAAATGTAAACCC
Source organism: Meriones unguiculatus (assembly GCF_030254825.1). NCBI lineage: Eukaryota > Metazoa > Chordata > Mammalia > Rodentia > Muridae > Meriones > Meriones unguiculatus. The sequence goes on along the minus strand of NC_083369.1, from coordinate 75,054,825 downwards.
TCCTTTCCTACTCTTTTCCTGCTTCTTCCCGCATATTGTCCCCATATAGCTACAATAAAGTTCAGAATAGAGAAGGTCTGGTGTAAACATGGCTCTCATCCCTTTTGGTTTAGGTTACTGAAAATCCAGCTGCATCTTTTGGATATGTTTTTGGGTGCTTGGGAGTGGAAACAGAAAGTTCTACTGGGGAATGGAAATAAATCTGTTTTGAGTACTTGGCTCATACTGATCAAGGCTGGATATATTGAGGGATATAAACCTAAACTCACTTTTGTCTTGGTTTATGTTATAAACATGGATGCCTTCTTCTGAGGTAGAAAGGAAGATTTGATTATTAGCCTCAGGTAGGCTTTGAAATTGTGATATTCCTGCCTAAATTTCTTAAGTATCTGAGATTAGGAACCTGTGCTACCAGGCTTAACCTAGGAATAGAAAACTATATAGAAAATAGTTTTGAGGGGGTAAGTGATGAGTTTGGTTTTAGGCTTGTAAATATGAAGCACCTGCATGTCTCTCAGAGAGATGTAAAAGATTCTGATATACAGAGAGGTGGCAGGACTGCATTCAAACTGGTAACTTTCTCTGCTTCACTCCGTTGATGTCCAGTATCAATAAAATACAGACAAAATAGATATGGCTCCATAGGGCTCACTTTGGAAATATCACCCTATACTAAAAAGACAATATCCTTCTTATTAGTCTCTCTAATTTCAGTCCTTGCATTTTGAAATATTTTATAGTATTCTAATTTTAACTTTAATATATATATTATATCTTAAGATATATATTAATATATATTATATTATATATAATATATTATATATAATATATAATATAATATATAATAATATATAATATATTATTATATAATATTATATATAATATATTATTATATTAATATATATAATATATAATATATAATATATAATATATAATATATAATATATAATATATAATATATAATATATAATATATAATATATAATATATAATATATAATATACAATATATATATTAATATATATCTTACTATATATATCTTAATATATATATAGTAAGATATATATATCTTTTTAAAGTACATTTTTATTCTTTGAGAATTTCATACATACATTTGATGTATTTTAACTATAGTCATCCCTCACTCCTCCCAGATTCACTCCCTTTTACCCCCGCTCACAATTTTATGTCCTTTTTATTTCTATAACTTGTGAAGGCCAATTTGTGCTGCCCCTATACTCACAGGGTTGTGGTCAACCTACCAGGGCCCACATTCTTATTTTTTACTTTTTTCCCCATTGGTTTTCCTGCTCCCTTCCAGCCTTTTCACCTCCTAACCCTGATCTTCCCTACCTGATACCCACTCTTGTTCCCCTTCCCATTTCCTCTCCTATGGAGAGTTCTCTCTCTTCATCCACTTTTGATATCTATTTTATTCCCTCTTCTGAAGAAAATTCAAGCATATTCCCTTGGGTCCTCCTTGTTATGTAGCTTCTTTAGGTCTGTGGATTATAGTATTGTTATCCTGTAATATAGGTATAATATCTGCATATATATATATATATATATATATATATATATATATATATATAATGAGTTTATAACATTTGTCTTCCTGGGTCTGGGTTACCTCACTTAGGATGATTTTTTTCTAGTTTCACTCATTTGTTGCAAATTTCATGATTTCCTTGTTTATAATAGCTGAGAGATATTCAATTCTGTATATGTACCACATTTTCTCTTAAAGAAAACTGATTCTTCCTTCCCTAGATAACCACCAAACCGCCAATAGTTCCTCATCTAAGGATGGGTGCTAGGAATGGGTCCTTCTTCACTCCATGTTGAAAGGCTGACTGGAGTGATCTTGTGCAGGTCTTGCACAGAGACTACGAGTTCATGGGTATTGTGGTCCTGCCCTTTCTGAAAAACAGTTTTTCTCTGGTCCTTTTCAACTTCTAGCTCATATAACATTTCCACCTCTTTTTCCACAATGGTCCCTGAACCTTGGGGAGGGGTATGGTATAGATGTCTCATTTATGGCCTGAGCACTTCTTAGTCACTCATTCTCTAGACTTTGATCATTTATGGATTTCTGCCAATATCCACTGTACAAAAGAGCTTTTATCATGAGTCCTGACATTACTAAATTAAGGGCAGAGGGGTATGAATTCAGAGGGCAGCTTGATTGTATTTTCATTTAGCAAAATAGTAGTAGTAGGTTTACTCCACAGGACCTATGAGCTCCACTGTCTTCTGTTTTTGGCTAGATTACACTACCAGAAATATGTTTCCTTCCACGGAATGGCCTTAAATTCAATCAGAAAACATTTGGTTGACACAATAACATTTATGCCACTATTGTACCCATGGACGTATCTTGACAGCATTTTGACTTATGCTTAAGTGGGTAGAATTAGATTTTTATATGCTGACATTCAGGAATCCACTTTTCCAATTTTATTCATAGTGACATTTCATATGCTCTGCTTTATGTAGGCTGATATGCTCTCCCAATTCTATTCATGCCCCACAAATTTCTCTCTTATGCTTTTGCACATGTTTGGGATAATCATCAAACTTATGGATACTTAATGCAAAGTAGAAAAAGAGGTCTTTCCCTCAAAACCTTTTTTCATTGTCAGAAAATTGTTTAAATGTATAAATTATTGTAAGACAACATTCTCTTAATATCTACTAGAAAACTTTAAAATATTGTGTGTATGTGTTGTATGAAGGGAGAGGGGGGGAGAGGGAAAGGGAGAGAATGTGTGTGTGTGTGTGTGTGTGTGTGTGTGTGTGTGTGTGTGCGCATTCCTGGGCACATCTACTTGGTGTTGCTAGAGGAGGTTTTGGGGTGTCTTGATTTATTGCTTTCCAGTTCATTTCACTGACAGAAGGTCTCTCACTGAACCAAGAGCAAGGCTGACAGTTAACCAGCTGCATTGATCCCACCTCTTACACCCAGTGCTAGGATTACAAATACAAATGGCTCAACCCATGCCTATGTTTGTATACGGGTTCTGGGCTTTTAAACACAGGCACAAATGCTTGTGTACTCTTGATTACTGAGCCAGCTGTCCAGTCCTTATTAGAAAAAATTATAATAAATATGTATCCTTCATCTTTAGAACAACAAAGCATGACAATTTTCAAATAATGAAAATGCTAAGAATGTGAACAGTGCCCCCTTAGATGAGGAGCTCTTTTCCAGCACACAAACTGAAGATGCACAAATGTGGTCCTGTTTACATTTACATTGTTATGTTGCCAAGTAACTCCTGCCCATCATCATCTTCATGTATTTCAAGGGATACTTAAATATTGTGCTGTAAAGCATTTCTTGATTTTGGAAGGTGAAAATATATATCTTCAAAATCCAGGATTCAAAAATTGACTGGAAACTCTAATGACCTTTCTAATGATATTGTTTATTTATGGGATATGTTGTACTCTATTAGACAAAAAAATACTTTAAATTGACAGTGATTTTTTTTTTTTTTACTTTTACAATACTTAGTGTTATAGAATTTCCATATAGCTTTCTTTACTCACGATAACTTGGTCTTATGTCTGTTACTCTGACATCAGCATTGCTACATTTCACACTCAATGTTACACTTTGCTTGGCACATAGCTCCATGTTGGCATACTTACCTAACATGCACAGAGCCCTGAGTTCTACCCAGCACTACAGGAAAAAAAAAAAATAGAAAGAAAAGAAAGTATCAAATGCCCCAGGTAAAAATGATTAGTCTATGTGGTCACTATACATGGCATGCACTCAACTCAGTAATTGAGTACATGAATGAATAAGAGAGAATAAGTATCAATTTATATAAAGACCATTGAGTACATGAGATTATCACTCACAGTACTTCCCCAAATTTCAGTTTCAATTTAGAGTGACAAAATTTTTTTATGTTCTTAAAATAAAAGGTGATTATATTCAGAGAGAGAGAGTCATGAACACAAACTCTGGGCAACACATGCAGTTCAGGCCCAGAAGAGAAAGAACTAACCAGGAAGATTGATCCAAAGCAGTCTCCGAGGAAAGAGAAAACCCAAGGTAATAACATGGAATCCACGGAATATTAAGAAACAAAGTAGCCAGTAGTAGGTGGAGCTATAATGAAGTCAAACATTCTGAGAAAAAAACAATGAATCTGCTCATTATAAGATCAGTGCTGAATGTCATGATTGCAGTTTTGATAGACTGTAATAGACTAGAGGTTTTGTAAAGCTAGTGTGCAAAGGGTTAGTAGGTAAATTAATGTTAAGAAGTTAGGCAGGGAGAAATTTGACTTGTGCAAGGTAGGTAAGAAATTCGGTGATGATTTGAATCAAAGCCAGAGAAGCCTGAATATAGACTACAGAAAAAGTGGCTAAAAATAATGGACGAAACAATTTCTCTCAAGAGGAAGCATGGGGAGTAGTAATAAGTGTTCAAATAGAAGAGGTAGCAAGGAAGAAGAAATTGACTTTCTTTGAGACCGAAGGGTTGGGGTAGAAAACAGGTAAAAACATTATGCATTTGGAAGAAAGAAGGGAAACAGGGGATGCTGCATGGCCAGAGTCTCTTGTGGTGAAGTAGGTGGTGAGGTCATCTATGAGAAGGAGGACAGCTGGGGCAGGACTAGGAGCCTGAGAACAGTGGTAACAGTTTGGATTTAGAACAACTGTTCTCAGAGATTCCCAAGGGAGTCCACAAGAGGCCTGCCAAGCTGCAGTGCAAGCCCAGCTGAGGTTTAACTTCCCATACAGAATGAAATAGTTATTTCCACAGAATCCATAGAAAATGTGTTTCTCAAGCTTTGCATCAAAATATGTTTTCTTCCACCAGGAAGAGAATAAAGGCAAGCAAATGTATCAACTCCTGCAAAAGACTGCTCTTGCTCAGTCATCCATAAGCCTTACAATATATTTTGAAAGGACTACTTCATACAGATTGTTTGTAGGAGATTTAGAACATGGTCCTAAACCAAAGGATCTTATGATTTCAGAGCTACTCAGGGACAAACCTTGAACTGCTATGCACAATTCAGAGCAGAAGCAAACACTGACATTTCTGTAAGACATTGAGAGTGTAAAGTTGCAAATAGCCTCTGAGATAAAACCTGATTTAGCAAAGCAAAATCTTTAAGCTTACAAGCCGCCTGTTAAATCCATTAAAGAGCAAATCTCAGGTGGTGCCCTTTAGATGAGAAAAAAATCTCTCTCACACAGGCAGTCTTTCCAAATGCTGTTCAATCATACATTCATAATTATCACAGCATTTTTTGAGGAGGATACATTTGTATAAAACTGCTTGGTTCAAGTGTTAAACATCATTTTTTTTTTTAGAAACAAAGTTCACTTCCTTTGTTTCAGTGGGGAATCAGAGTGGCATTGATCCAATGGCACAGCTGCCCTAGTACATATACAAATAATTCTCGTTGCTTTTGATCTATCTCTTTAGAGATAGAAGATGCACACATACATTTAAGTAAAGACATCTTCATGGGTTTGTTGCTGGTCTTTTCCAATGGCACAAATCTGAAGGCAATCAGCAAAGCACAATCTAGTGTAAAGTCATGCATTAAAAAGGTACCACAAACCGTTTCACTTAGATGTCTCTGAACCATTCATAGTTCCCCTTTTGTTTACAGTTAAAGCAGGATTTATTAAGTGTCACCTACATTAAATTATGAATGGTCATCTCCTTTGGAAGTAATTAATTTGTTTATGTACCATTTTTTTTTTAGCTTTAATGTTACCATTTCAAAAGCAGTAAAGAAGGAGGGGGAAAGCATATTATTTGGGAATCTTGTTTCTTAATCCTAAAGGGGAATACTGCTCCCTTTCTTCAACCTGAAAGAGCTTGTTTCACTAACACTTCCATATAACTCTAATTAGCAGATATATGCAAAAGAATTGCCCTTCTTTCCTGCAGAACCAGACAAATTTATATGCTCTAATATTAGGAATTATTATTATTCTTACCAAGCGTTTATTAGGTGCTAAGGGTGCTGCTAAATGCTCTGTTTTTGCTCTTCACAATAGCCCTGTGGAGTACTTTTGTTTTTAATTTATATGAGATACTTGAGTATCAAGGAGTTTGTTAAAAGATTTCCTATGATTTGATCACATAGTGTTAGGAACTAAATCCAGATTTTCTGATAGCTGTCCTTCAGTTACTATTGTCAGTGATCAACTGAAGGAATGCATTTTAAAATTTTGCTACTTTCAAACTGGACTGCCCCAAGGCCTGTCTTACACTCTGAAACTGGTTATTGAGGATGTATATAACTTCTCTCTGCAATGAATACTTACTTTTCTTTCCTGTATCTAGTTCTCTTCTCATTTTCTATATGTTCACTGAAATATTTGCCTTTCCTTAACTATTGCTTGCTCATTTCTGAGTTCTCAGAGAGGTACAAAAGGGCAAGTTTATAGTCTAAAAATAATCAAAGCGGTTTACTCAAATAGCCTCTAAATTCTGCAAGAGTTCTGATTTAACCAGCTAGTAATTATAGACTTAGCTATGCCCTGGGCTCAATTGCAGCTGCTGAAGCATAACTTCCTACCACATAAGCCTGACCAAAGATAATTAGAGGAAAGTACAGGTGGCAAGTTTGTACCCTGAATGAAGAATTAAGCTACCTTCAACCATGTAGTATTTTAAAAATACAGGCTGGTGTGCTCTGGGCCAGGATTGCAAGGGCCTCACTTTCCCCCTTAACTTCTGGCTGCTGACTGATCCTGCCTCCTTTTTTTGAGTATCATCTGGTCAATGTAACATCCCCCTCCCCAACACCTTTGAAATTATAGTTCCCTTATTATCTGCATAGCAGAGTGGTTAGGGTAGGCCAGTAGGCAGAGATGGAAAAGGTATATCATCTATTTTCCTACCAACTTGCTCTGTACTCACAGTGGCATAGAGAGTACTTTTAGCACTTGCTGCATTGTGTCTGGCCCCATGGCCTTGTTACTGGTACGTAAAATCTGTCCATATGATTGTTCATTATATGTTCCTGCACTATGGTATTTGCCCATTCAGGCAATTAAGCTTCCAGATATCTGTAGCCATTTAATAGCATAACATCCAAAAAGTTATTCACTGGAATGTGGACCAAATTACAATCTTGTTGAAGGGGGAATTTTTTTTGCTGAAGGCATGAATTTCAATACCAGTTCCATGAGTTCCCTAGGCCTACATGTGATTGGCATACATAGACCTTCAGAGGATGTGAGACCAAGAATAACAAACCAGCTTAGTTCCCAGAGTCACATTACTACCTGCAATTCGTAGAAAATTAACAAATGTGGAGCCAAGTCACATAAACAAAGGACAAGCTTGGAAGACTGTCTATGAAAAAACGAAATAAAACAGTCCTTCTTCTGAAGCATACATGAGGTTGTCAAGCTATTGAAACACAGAAATCAGGGACTCTAAATCTCTTCCATCTGACCTCTCATTCATCCACCAATGACTGCTGTATTTTCCTCCATTGTAACGCATTAGATAGAAAGAACAACTGGATTTCAACTCTATCCCATTCACTATGTATTTTATGCTAATTTATACTGACATAAAACCAGACAAAATGCAAAGACTAAAGGGGTCACTTCATTTCTAAAAATCACAATTGTTTTGAAACAAAATCGTCTGACTTTGGATCCTCACAAATACTGAGACAACACAAATATTGGAGTTAAGTGTGTACATCTTAATTATGGTTCAGTGTTTATAATCAAAGAAAACATTAGAAGTCCAGGTCTTTGTTCCTGCACACATAATAAAGAATGCAACCATATGTGCTTGAAAATGGTTAAGAGAGAAAATGTAGTTCCCTTTTATCAGATTATGTGCTAGAGTTAAAAATTTCTATTTGATACATGTATATCAGTTATATTTATTTTGTAAAAAGGAATGCTCACTTAGTCATTTGGTTCCAGTTACTTACATAAGATCTGTATTTGTTGGACAGACTATCTTTTTATAGAAAACTAACGTTGAGTTTAAATAACATATATTTAATTTTTAAACATTTATTTTATCTTTGTGGATAAAGGGCACATGGTGAGGCACAGATGTGAAAGGCAGAGGACAACTTGTAGGAATTATTATTTTTTATTTTTATTTATTAATTACAGTGTATTCATTTTGTATCTTCCCTGTAGATCCTTCCCACCTCCTCTCCCAATCCCATCCTCTCTCCTCTTCTCCACCCATGCCCCTCCCTGAGTCCACTGATAGGGGAGGTCTTCCTCCCCTTCCTTCTGATCCTAGTCTAGCAGTAGTGACTGCATTGTCTTCCTCTGTGGCCTGGTAAGGCTGCTCCCTGATCAGGGGGCAGTGATCAAAGAGCAGGTCAAATAGTTCATGTCAGAGACAGTCCCTGTTCCCATTACTGTGGAACCCACTTGGACACTGTACTGCCATAGTTACAGCTGTGTAGGGGTTCTAGGTTATTTCCATGAACGGTTCTTGGTTGGAGTATCAGTCTCAGAAAAGACCCCTGTGCCCAGATTTTTGGTTCTGTTGCTGTCCTTGTGGAATAATTTTTATACCAGGTGTTTCTGGAGCTTAAAACATGTCATGAGGCTTGGCTGCAAGGCCTTTACCAACCCGAGTCTCTAATTTATATCTATATTTATATGGAAGGAGATGGAGGGAGAAGGAGAGAGAGACTCACTATGTAGCTGTGGTTGGCCTGTAACTTGCTATGTAGACCAGGCTGGCCTTGAACTCACAGAGATCTGCTTTGCCTCCCAAGTGCTGGGGTTAGATATAAACCACATTTCCAGTTTATATTTTTGAAAAATATAATTTCTAAAATAATTTGCTTATTCTTTTCATGTATTCTGCTTCAAATTGCACTCCTTTTCTATTTGTTTTTATTCTTTTTACTTTTATTTTAGTTTTGAAATTTTTTAAGTGTATAAAAGGAAATAATTCAAGACACTGATGCAATGTTAACACTGATGTTTCCACTGATGCATTATTCATGGTAGAAATACACATTTACAGATGGATGAAGAAATTATATACATATAATATATAATATAATAATTTATATATATCTTTATTTATTACAATTTATTCACATTGTATCCCTGCTATAGCCCCCTCCCTCATCCCCTCCCAATCCTGCTCTCCTTCTTCTTCTTCTTCTTCTCCCATACCCCTTCCCCAGTCTACTGATAGGGGATGTCCTCCTAGCCTTTCCTCTGACCCTAGCTTATCAGGTCTCATCACGACTGGCTACATTGTCTTCCTCTGTGGCCTGGTAAGACTGCTCCCCTTCAGGGGGAGGTGATCAAAGAGCTAGCCCACTGAGTTCATTTCAGAGACAGTCCCTGTTCCCCTTACTGGGAACCCGCTTGGAGACTGAGCTGCCATGGGCTATATCTGTGCAGGTGTTCTAGGTTATCTCCATGAATGGTCCTTGGTTGGAATATCAGTCTCAGAAAAGACCCCTGTGCCCAGATTATTTGGTTCTGTTGCTTTCCTTGTGGAGCTCCAGTCCTCTCCAGGTCTTTCTATCTTCCCCTCCTTTCATAAGAACATCAATGTCCCAAATACAAGAGCACATTTGTAAAAGAAACATTAATAAAACTGAAACCACACATAGATCCCCACACATTAAAAGTGGGATAATTCAACTCTCCATTCTCTACAAAGGACATGCCAACAAAAGAGAAATTAAACAAAGAAACAATGACTCTGACATAGGTCATGAATCAGTAGGACCTAACGGACATCTACAGAACCTTTCGCCCAAACACAAAACAATTCACCTTCTTCTCAGCACCATATGGAACCTTCTCCAACATAGACCATATAGTTGATCACAAAGCAAGCCTCAATAGATACAAGAAGATTCAAATAATCCCTTGTATCCTATCTGATCACCATGGACTAAAGCTGGACCTCAACAAGAACAGAAATAGCAAAAAGCCTACACACACATGAAAACTGAACAACTCACTACTCAATGACATTTGGGTCAGGGGAGAAATAAAGAAAGAAATTAAAGACTTCCTAGAATTAAATGAAAATGAATGCACAACATACCCAAACTTATGGGACACAATGAAAACTGTGCTAAGAGGAAAGTTCATAGCACTAAGTGCCTTCAAGAAGAATTTGAAATATCTCATACAAGTAACTTAGCGGCTCACCTGAAAGCCCAAGAAAAAAAAAGAAGCAGACACACCCAAGAGGAGTAGATGGCTGGAAATACAATATAATACAATATAATTATAGTATATAAATATATAATTACAATTATTATATATACTACAATAATTTATATTTGTAATAATTTATGTTAATATTATTAATATAACACACATAATATTAATATATACTATAATAATATATGTTTTATTTTTCCTTCATCTATAAATGTATATATATATATATATATACATGTGTGTGTGTGTATGTACATATATACATTCCAGCCAAATACTAGTTAAGACCTTAAAAGGGAAGAAAATCATATCATATGGTGCAATATAGATATAGATGAACTTTGAAAACTTTAATCTACGTGGAATAAACCTACCACAAAAATACCAATATTGAGTGATTACTCTCACATCAGATATGGAAACTTGTCAAACCCATAGAAAGTGGAATGTCAGTTATCAAGGGCAAGTGCAAAGGGTAAATAGGTTTAGAGTTTTAGTTTTGCAAGATGAAAATTCTAGAGATACATTGTCCAGAAGTATGAATATTCTTCAACAATTCTGAAACGTGTGCTTAAAAGTTGTTAAGGGTGGGTGGATTGAGGAGACGGCAAAATGACTAAAATACTTGCCATGAATGTGTGAAGACAAGACTTCAGATCCTTAGTACCTATGTAAATGGAAGAGTTCAGTGCTCAGAAGGCAGAAACAGAGGAAACCTGGCCTAAGCATATTGACTACACTAGTGGAATCAGTGAGTTCCTGCTTCATTGGGAAACTGCCTCAGTGAACAAAATGGTATGCAGTCAAGCAAACACCTAATGCCAATGTCTGTCCCCCACCACAACACATGCACACATCTGTGCACATCCATACATGTACTTACAGTGAAGTAAGCATACATATTATACATATACACCATAGCAGATACATGCAGAAAAAAATGTTTATTGTAATTTATTTTATTATGTATGTGTATAGTGTAAAACAGGATATTTTTATATCACTACAATAAAAAATTAACGTATCTGTTTACATAGTTACTAGTAATAGTATAAGAGAAACTTACTCTTAACCGTTTTGTTACAATTAGAATTTTCCTGTAATAATAAAATAATATTAATTTTAGTCATGTTATGACATTAGAGATCTAGTTTTATTCATAGTATATATATTTGAAATTTTATTTTCTTTGATTTACACATCCCCACTGGTGGCTTTCCATCATTCTTGGGCTCTTTGGCCACTGGTCCTCAGGAACAAAGGAACAGAAGTGATAAACTGGGGATTCAGTGGCCTGTGAGCATAAAGAGAAATGACCTTCTGGGATCTGCTTTGGGGAAACAGATCAATTTTATTTTGGATGAAATAGTGAAAAGGGGGTTATAAGATATTTAAGGTATGCAGATGTCATTGGCTGAAGGGCTAATAATGAGATGCCTCATTTATATGGAGAGGCATTTCAGGAATCCCAGGTGTTTGCTAAATGAGTTCTTATCTGGAGAAATGTAATTGGACCTGTAATTTCCCTAAAAATTACATTCTTCAGGGAATTCTTCAGGTAGAGGGTGTGGGGATCAGGGCCCCTGGGCAGAGAGGAGGAAGCTTCTGGGACAAAGGGAGTCCTCCATTATGCACTGAGCTCAGGGCTTTCAGGTAACCAAGGACTGCAACCTTAGCTGCAGGGTTCCCTCACACCCAGCTGTCTGATTTCTCACTGTGCCTGGTAACTACTGTTTTACTCTATTTCTATAGATCTTTTTTTTTTTGCAGAGCTTTAGTGAACCCCAGTTTTGCATATGTTAAGTTCAGCTAGAGCTCTACCACCAAACTATGTTCTCAACCCCTGTCTTTATAAGATTCCTCATATAAGCAAGATTATGTACTATTTTCTTCCTATGTTTGTTTAACTTGACGTAGCATAATGCCTTCCATGTTCATCCCTGTTGTTGGAAATAGCAGAATGTCCTTTTAAAAGGGCCAACAATATTCTAATTAATACAATATGTGTAACACAATTTCTGTTGCCACTCACTTCTTGACATATGCTTAAGTTGTTTCTATAAGTTGGCTATTGTGAAAGTACTGCAATCAACATGACAGTGCAGATAGCTTTATGGGGTGCTGAGTTCATTGCTTTGACTACATACCTAGAAGAGGGTTTAATGGATCATTTGGTAGTTCATTCTCATTTCCTGATGACTATGCTGATTTATATTCCTACAGGCAAATTTCATGTGTATGTTTTAAAATTTTAATTACATTTTATGGAACTGGAAAGATGTCTCAATTGTTAAGAGCAGTGACTGTTCTTCCAGAAGGCCCAGATTCTATTCCCAGCATCTTGTGACAGTTTATAACTGTCTGTGACTCCAGTTTCACAGAATCTTATGCTCTCTTCTGGCATCCATGGGCACTAGGCATACATATGATACAGAGAAATATATACAGGCAAAATACCCATGTACATGAAATATAGTTAAAATTTTAATTGCATTTTTTTGTTTATTTATTTTGTGTTTACACACCTATATGTATGTGCTCCATGGCACATGTTGGGGTCAGAGAAGGCATGGCCTTTCACCATGGAGGTCAAGATACCTTTATCCACTGAGCCACCTTGCCAGCTCTTATATCTATGTGTTTTCTTTTAACTCCAACTAAAAACAAAAATGAGATGATACTGAAGTAGAGTGGGCTTCTATTTCAGTATAATGGTACCTTATATAATAATATGGTTATTAAAAGTAATGAATTCATTACATTAAATACATTAAATCATGAATAGAGCTGCTGAAGATAGAAAGACAAATACTGTATGTTTTTATTTATATTTAGAGTCTAAAATAGTTGCTCTAACAGAAGTAGAGAGTTAAATAGTGGTTACTTGAATCTGAAAAAGCATAAGGTTGTATTGAGAGAGGAATAGTTAATTGATTGGATAGTTAATTAAATTGGATTAGATCAATAACATTTTATAGCCCAGCAAGGTAACTATAATTGACAAAAGGCAGTTTAATACTTTAAAGTAGCAAATAAAGAAGATTTTAAATATTTACAATACAATAGGTGTATTTTTATTTAAAAAATATTTATTTATTCATTATTTATTACAATTTGTTCACTTTGTATCCCAGCTGTAGCTCCCTCCCACACTTCCTTTCAATCTCACCCTCTCTCCCTCTTCTCCTCCCATGCCCCTTTCCCAGTCCACTGATAAGGGAGATCCTCCTCTCCTTCCCCTCTGATCTTAGCCTATCGGGTCTTATCAGCACTGGCTTCATTGTCTTCATCTATACAAGAAATATCTTAAGTGAGAGATGCCAATAACACTGATCTGGTCCATATATATATTATACACATGCATTGAAATATCACACTGTGAACTATAATATATACAATCCTTTGTGTCAGATTAAAGCATAAAATAAGGGGCTGAAGATATGACTTTATGGTTAAAAGCACTTGTTGCTCTTACTAGAGGACCCAAGTTAGGTTTCCAGAACCTAAGTCAAAAGTTCAGAGCTTCCTGTAACTCCAGCTCCAACAGATTTAACAACTCTGACCCCTGTCATCACCTGCAGGCACCTAAGAAATCTCCCTCCTGGAGACAAGTTCTCTTTCTGGCTGAGGGCCTTTTTTCCTCCCAGAATGAGATTCTTGGAGACATATCCGTCTTTTTGGGTCCATTGTTGTAATAGTCTGATGTTCAGATTGAGCGATTCAAGTGTTTCTTCAGAATGTCTTCATTTCTGGCAAGGTAGTTCTAACATCTGTCTGTCTCTATTGATAGGAAGTCCTAGTAGTGTAAAGCCTAGTAGTGTAGTAAGTTTGCGGGGTCAATCTGGGTATTTATTATTAAAATCAGAGAATGCTGGCTTTTAGATACTTTAGGATCGTGATTGTAGTTTTTGCTTTTTCTGTTTTGTGGTTTTATTTGTTTGCCTGTTTGTTTTGAGGTACGTTTTTTCTGCATAGCCTTGGCTGTCCTGGAACTTACTCTGTAGAACAGACTTTCCTCAAAATCACAGAGTTCCCCCTGCTTCTGCCCCTGCCTCTCCAGTGCTGGGATTAAAGTGTCACCACTGCCTGGCATAGTTTTACTTTTCTGTTTTCTTTCTTTCTTTCTTTCTTTCTTTCTTTCTTTCTTTCTTTCTTTCTTTCTTTCTTTCTTCCTTCCTTCCTTTCTTTCTTGTAAGTTCTTCTATCAGAATGTTGAGCTATCTCAAGTTAATGACTTAATGATGTACCTCAAGGCTTTGGAAAAATAAGAACAAACAGCACTCAAAAACATTAGATAGGAAGAGATAAAAATCAGGGCTAAGGCAGTCCCTGAGTCATCATGAGGTCTGGCTGAGTCTGCCTTCCTTTCTTCAGAATGGTGTAATTATTCCTTTTCCTTATCTTCCTTTACTCATGGACACTAAACAGAGACTAAGTATGCTTAGGTCTTAATTTAATTGACAGTCCTCGACAGACCTTCGTGATTAGCTTTTCCACTTTTCCTCCTCTGGACAGCTGGGAAAATTATCTCTTACCTGGTCTTGTGTTGTCTTTTTAAACTCTAATTTTCTTTGAGCTTTAAAAATAATCAGGACTGAAACTAATAAAATGTAAGCAACAGCACCACAAGCAATACAAAGAATCATTGAAATGAAAATTTGTTTATTTGAAAACATTAATAACAATGACAAAACTTTAACCAAACTGACTAAAAGAAAGAGAGGATCTAAATTAATAAAATTAGAGCTGAATGGAGAGACATTATAACAGATGTTATGAAAATTAGAGAATCATAAGGACATACTTTAAAAATATATATTTCACCAAACTAAAGCTAGATTTATATGGTCTACAAATGATGAATCAAAATGAAATAAATAATTAAAAACTCTATTTGTAATAACTAGAAACTGGAAACAACCTAGATTTCCCTCAGCCATAGGATAGATAAAGAAAATGTGGTACATTTACACAATGGAATACTACTCAGCTATTAAAAACCAAAAAAAAAAAAAAATGCAATTTACAGGCAAATAGATGCAGCTAATTAACAAGTGGGGACAAAGGGAATATGCTTGAATCTCACTCCGAAGGGCAAATAAAATAAACAGTGGAGGTGGATAGATGGAGGGAACTGGGTGGGAGAGGGGTAGGGAAGGGAAGGGGTGAAGTGAGGTAGGCACAGGTAAGGGGGTCAGGTGTTGGGGGGCCTGAGAGAAAGAATGGAAATTGATAGGGGGCATCTCTGGGACAAATCAGAGCCCTGGGACAGGGGAGGCTCCTGGAAGTCTATGCGGGAGTCTATGAGGGTGACACCTAGCAGTGGGTGTTATGGAGCCTGAAGTGGTCACCTCCTGTAGCCAGGCAGGATTTCCAATGGAAGGAGGGGGACGAAACCCACCCGAAAAACCTTTGATACAAAATTTGTCCTGCCTCCCTGAAGTACAGGGATAAAGATGGGACAGAGATTGAAGGAATGGCCAACTAATGACTGGCCCAACTTGAGACCCACCACAAGGGAGAAATAACCAACCCCTGACACTATTAATGCTACTCTGCTGTGCTTGTAGACATGAGTCAAGCTAACTGTTCTCTAAAAGGCTTCACCAAGCAGCTGATAGAAACAGATGCAGTGACTCACAGCCAAATATTAGACGGAGATCTAGAAATATTATGGAAGAGTTGGGGGAAGGATAGAAGGAACCTGATGGGACAAGAACTCCACAAGAAGACCAACAGAGTCAACTAACCAAGGACCATGAGGGCTTATAGACACTCAACCACCAACCAAAGAGCATGCATGGACTGGACCTAAGTCCCCTATAGAGATGGGCAGCTTGGTCATCATGTGTGACCTCTAACAGCAGAAGCAGAGGCCGTCTCTGACTCTGTTGCCTGCCTAGGTACCTTTTTCTCCTAAGCTGGCCTGTCTTGTCTGGCCTCCATATGAGAAAATGTGCTTGGTTCTGCTGCAACTTGATGTACTAGGGCTGGTTGGTAACCATGGGGAATGAAGGACGAGTGTGGGAGGTGGGCCTGAGAGGAGAGGAGGGAAGAGAGCTGTGATCAGGATGTAAAGTGAATAAATAAATTAATGAGAAAAAAGAAAGATACACAAAAATAAATAAATTCAAACAAACCTAAAGCAACCAGTGAAATTGAAGCAGGAATTAAAAGTCAGTTAAAGAAAAGCCCAGGATCAGATGGACTTAGCATATTTGCCAGAATTTCAAAGAAGAACTTCTACCACACTCCTCCAACTGTTTTGTAAAATAGGAAGTGAAAGGGCATTTCCAAACTCAAAATCAAACAAAAATGCTACTCCAACACCAAAAAGAAGCTCATAGGCCAATTTCCCTGATGAACACAGACAAAACAAATTCTCAATAAACTACTTGCCAGCTGAACTTTACTTTAAAAATACGTTTTTTAACTTTACGTACATTGGTGTTTTGCCTGCATATGAGAGGATGTCAGATCCCCTGGAAATGGAGTTATAGACAGTCATGTGCTGTCGTATGCATGCTGGGAATTAAACCAAGGTCCTTTGGAATAGCCAGTGTTCTTAACCACTGAGCCATATCTCCAGCCTCCTGAATCTTGCTTTTAAAAAACAGATTGGAGCTGGGTGTGGTAGTGCACACTTATAATTTCAGCACTCAGGGAGGAGGAAGAGACAGGCAGATCTATCTCTGTGAGTTCAAATCCAGCCTGGCCTACAAAGTGAGTCCAGGATAGTCAAAGCTAAATATGAAAACCTTGTCTCAAGAAACAAAATAAAAAACAAAACGAAAACACACTGGAAATTGTCTTGTGGGGATACTGCTTTAGAACTGATTATTTAAATCTTATTGAGATTCAAATATATTTGTACAAGATAATAATTAGTAAACAAAATTTCACTGACAGAGATGGTAAGGACATCTGATAGGAAGGACAGTGGAAAAGTTCAGGGCACATATAAGGGTACACACCCTTGCCTTTGGAAGACCCAGAGTCTCCTAGGGTTTTGAGCAGAATTCCTACTATTTTTTTTAAGATTTACTTATGTAGGTATATGGGTGTTTTGTCTGAATATAGATGTACACACCAGAAGAGGGGATCAGATCCCATGGAACTACAGTTATTGATGGTTGTGAGCTGCCATGTTGGTGCTGGGATCTGACCTCAGAACCTCTGGAAGAGCAGCCAGTGCTCTTTACCCCTGAGCCATCCCTCCAGCCCCAGAAGAATTTCTACCCTTGTTTTAAAAAAGTAAGTACAAAAGCATCTTGACAAATTGAAGTTGGCTATGTCAACCAGCTGTGTGTCACTGACTGAATTCCTACCAAGCTCCTACCTTTCTGTCATATAAAGCACATCAACCCCTACACCAAACACTATGTTGAAATTAAGTCTGGTTAGCTTCTGTCAAAGAATAGTTAAAGATATGTCATTTTTTTTCTTGGTTTAGTTTTATCTTAGCCCTCAGAAAACTCAGAAGGAAAAAGAATGTTTATTTTAAAAGTTTTCTTTCCTAAATCTATTAGAGTGTTTTGTTTTTATTTTGGGGAGGGGTGATGCTGAGACAAGGTCTCACTATGTATTCCAGGCTGGTCATGAAATTGCAACCTTCCTGCTTCCACCTCCTAAATACTGGGATTTCAGGATTGTGCTGCCATAAGCAGCTTTCAATTAGGTTTTTGACACATGATATATCTTTATACTTGTTACCCATATCCATGCTTTTTATAAACTATAAGTTCTACCAAATCTTTTCAGAGGAAAGAGTGTGAATAATAACTGAACAGATTAAACTGTATATTTAAATAGATGGACAAATAAATGGATCAGACCTTGTGTAGGATAAAGTAATGCTCACATAAGCATGTGTCACACATATTTGACACATAGCTAAGCTGTTGCTCCTTTTCTTTCAAATGAGAGCTGCTTTTTAGTTCAGATGACATGGGCTTTAATATAAAAATGTATGACATTCACTAGGATACCACTAGAACTAATAAACAAGCTTATTAACATCACAAGATAGAAGATAGGCATACAAAATTCAATTGAATATGTGTATATATATAAGTCAACAATGAAAATAGAAGTACAGAAATTGTGGTACACTTATACAATAGAATACTACTCAGAATTAAAAAACAAGGAAATAATGAAATTTGCAAGAAAATGGATGGAACTAGGAAAGATCGTCTTGAGTGAGGTAACCTTGAAGCAGAAAGATACATATTGTATATAATCACTTAAAAATGGACATTAGCCATGTAATATAGGATAAACATACTAAAATCTATAGTCCTAAAGAAGCTAAACAACAAGAAGGACCTTAGGAAAGAGGCTGAATCCTCACTCAGAAGAGCAAACAGGATAGACATCGGAACTAGGAGAATACAAGGAACAGGACAGGAGCCTTCCAAAGGGGGCTCTGAAAGACTTAATACCCATGAGGGTATCAAAGTTGATGCTGAGACTCAGCCAAATTTTGGGCAGAGGGCAGGAAAACATATTGGAAGAAGAGGGAGATATAAATATCTGGAGGGGATAGGAACTCCACAAGGAGATCAACAGAGTCAGAAAACCTGGGCCCAGGGTGCCCTGCAAAGACGGATACTCCAACCAAGGACCATGCATGGAGAGAACATAGATCCTCCTTAGTAGGGGGATCGGGGGCTGTCTCTGACATGATACTCAGTGGCCAGCTCTTTGATCACCTCCCCCTGGGAGGGGGGTGCAGCCTTGCCAGGCCACAGAGGAAGATGATGCAGCCAGCCCTAATAGGCTGAGGTCAGATATAAGGGGAGGAGGTCCTCCCCTATCAGGGGACTAGGGGAAAGGCATAGGGGGAGAAGGAGGAGGAAGGGTGGGACTAGAAGGAGATGAGGGAGGGAGCAACAGTGAGGATACAATGTGAATAAATTGTAATGAATAAATAAATCAATAGAAAAAAAAGGGAAAATTCAATTGAATATATATATATAAATCAACAATGAAAATAGAAGTAGAAACACCATTTCATTAACAGTGGAATAAAAGTAAAATTTAAAACTAAACTTAATAAAAGAAGTACAAAGTCTTACATTGATGTAAAAAAAAAAACTCTAGAGGAAAAAAGGTTCTGAAGAAATTAATGTGTATCAAATGTAAAAGGATAAAAAATTTAATATTGTTAATACCCCACAAGCAATATACAGATTCAGTATAATCCCTTTTCAACTGTCCTTTTAAAAATAGAAATTGATAAGTTCACTGTCTCCTAAAATGTGTGTGGCTTCACATAAGAAATGAAACACAGAAGGTAATATTTATGACTAAAACTAAGACTGAGTGACTTCCATTTCCCCATATTAATTGCTTTTCTTCATATTTATACATACATTATGACTGATCAAATACAGCCTTCCATTCATGTCTTTCTATTTCTCTACTCAACTACTAGTAACAGCTAAACTAGATTAATTTCTTTCAACATTCATCATTTTTCTTTGGTAAAAACATCCTGCAATTCTTTCTTCCTGCTTTATTGAAATATATGAAAGTTTATTACCTTTATTTACTCCCCTAGAACAATCACACCAGAACTTATTTCTCTTGTATAAGTAAAATAACATACACATTAACCAAACTGTTTCAACCCTGCCTTTCCCTAACAGCAGTGGTCCAACTCTTGGAGACTGCTTTTAACCTATGGGATGAACAGTTTAAGGTTCCACATATGAACAAGAGAAAACACATGGCATTTGTCTTTTTTTTGTATGTGTCTGCCTTATTTTGATCAACACAATGCATTTAAGTTACATTCATGTTGCTACAAATGACAGGATTTCTTTTTTATGGCTGAATGAAATTCCACTGAGTATATATTCCATATTTACTTTAACTATTAATTTATTGATGGAAAGCATTTGATCCTTTATTTGTTGTGAATAGTGGCCCAAGAAACACTAGCACACAAGTATCTCTTTGGTATATATTGATTTACTTTGTCTATGTACCCATAAGTATATAGCTGAATTATATGGTAGATCTATTTTTACTTTTTTTAAGAAGTACTATGATGGTGTGTACTAGTTTATGTCCAATCAACAGTGTATGGAAATTCTTTTTCATTCACATTGTGGTCATGTTTTATATTTTTATTTACATATATTTATAGCTATTCATTCTACCTGGGATAAGATGACATCATACTGTAGGTTTGAAACAATCACATTTATGTGTGTGTGTATGCGTGAGTGTGAGTGTGTGTGTGGAAGGTGAGTGTGACTCAGTTTTCTCCTCCCATCATGTGTGTCCCAGGGATCAAACTCATCATCAGAAACTTGGTGGCAAGTATATTTACCTAATGAGCCATCTCACTTGCCCACATTGAAGGTTTTTTAAACAATATTTAATTTATTCTTTGAGAATTGCATATAAAATATTTTAATCATATTCATTACACCCATAACTCATCCTAAATCAATTTACCCCTTCTATACATTCCAAACTTTGTGTTTTTTCTTTTTTTTCCTGTTGAATTATTTTTTTAATTTTAGTTTTTTCTTCACAGTTTATTTATTATATATCCTGATTGAAGCCCCTTCCCTCAACTTCCCCCAGTTGCACCCTCTCTCCCTCTTCCCCCATATCCCCTTCCCCTAGTCCACTGAAATGGGGAATTCTCCACCATTGCCATCTGCCCATAACTTGTTAAGTCTCATCAGGACTGCCTGGATCTATTCCTCCATGGCCTGGCAAGGCTCCATCATTGGAGCAGGTGATCAAAGAACAGTCAGCTGAGTTCATAATAGAGGTAGTGCCTTGTCCCCTCACTCAGAGATTCACAGAGATACTGAGCTGCCAATTGGCCACATCTGAGCAAGGGGTCTAGGTCCTCTCCATGCATGGTCCTTGGTTGGTGCATCAGTTTCTGTAGGACCACCTGGGCTCAGATCCTTAAGCTTTGTTGGTCTCCTCGGGGGCACTTATGTCTCCCCAATGTCCCTCTAATACCACCCCTCTCTTCTTCCACAAGACTCCCTGCACTCTGCCCAAAATTGGCAATGAGTCTCAGCATCTGCTTTGATCCCCTTTTGGGTGGGTCCTTTCAGAGGACCCTCTGTAGTAGGCTCCCATCCTGTTTCCTCTGTTCTGCTACTTCTGGTATCTATCCTGTTTGCCATTCTGAATGAGATTTAAGCATCTTTCCTAGGGTCCTCCTTAGAGTTTAGATTCTTTAAGTCTGTAGATGGCTATCCTATATTATACAGCTGGGTCTTGAGGAAGCGTTATTCCTAATTGTAAGCGCCAGATTGATTTCCAAAGTGGTTATGCCAGTTTACATTCCCACCAGCAATGGAGGAGGGTTCCCCTTTCTCCACAGCCTCTCCAGCATGTGTTGTCACTTGAGTTTTTCATCTTGGCCATTCTGATGGGTGTAAGGTGAAATCTCAGGGTCGTTTTGATTTGCATTTCTCTAATGGCTAATGAGGTTGAGCATTTCTTTAAGCATTTCTCTGCCATTCGATATTCCTCTATCGAGAATTCTCTGTTTAGCTCTGTTTCTATTTTCTTTAATTCTTCCATGTCTATCTTCAGATCTTGACCCCTTTTGCTGATATCTTTCACCTGTCTGACTGTTTTTTCCTGCTTTTCCTTCAATTCCTTCACCTGTTTGTTTGAACTTTCCTGTTTCTTTTATTTCTTTCAGTGGTTTAATTATTTCCTATATAAAGGCCATAAAGTGTTTGGCTGCAACTTCCTGTATTTCTTTATGGATGGCAATAATCTGTTTGACTTTATTTTCATATTTTTCTTTACTCATTTTATTTCTTTCCTCCATTATCCTCTTTGTAAGCATAGATTTAAGTCATCTTCTTGAACTTCATTTATGTTAGGGTGTCTAGGGCTACTTGCCCTTGGATATCTGAGTTCTGGAGATCCGATATTGCTTTGATTTTTGTTGATTGTGCTTTTACACTGTCCTCTACCCATTTGGCTGTCTCAGGTGTTCAATGTTAGTTTCTGGTGCCTGCTGGAATTCTGGAGTAGGGAGAATCCCCTTGGCAGGAAGCTGAAGGAGGCCTCTTCAGCTTTTTGGGAATGGTCACTGAATGGCCAGTGCTTCTCAGGAAATTGCCACAGCTCTCTTCTGGTGACTGGTTCTGTGGAGTAAATGGGCTTGTTGATAGTCCAGGGGTGCTCATCTCACCAGAAGTCCCAGAGACAGCTGCCCTGCCACTGGGTTTCTTCTCTGAATTTAGTGAGCTACTGCTGCTTATGTACTGTGTTTGCTTGGTGTAGGCCTCTTGGAGAACCAGGGAGCCCCAAGTTTGGTCAGTTAAGCTAGGGAGATAGGTTGTGCTTTGGAGCAGTGTTTGGGGGCTGATCCCATGAGTCCCAGTTTCTGTTGGTCTGAGGTTGGAGCCTGTATCCCAGTATCCAAGTGGTAATCAGTGGCAGGTGAGTTCAGCACACAAGCTAGTTGGAGGCTAGTGCATGTGGGAACCCAGGAACTTTTCCAGGGATTAGCTGGGTATCCTAAGGTCAGACCTGATGTTTACCCCACTGTGGGATTTCTTCCCGACATGGAGACCCTGTCTGTGGTGTTTTGGGGTCCACAGTTCAGTCTGGGTTGGTGAGTAGAGTGTGCAGGAGCAGGCTTGGCTTGGTGGTTTGCAACTGAGCACCTGCAGGAATTTGGGAACTTTTTCTGGGAACTTTTTGGGGGTAGGGTGGTTGGGCTGAGTGCCCTGAGATTAGACCTGATGTTTCCTTTACAGTGGGGTTTCCTCCCGACAGAGAAACTCAGTATCTGGTGTTTTGGGACCCACAATTCTGTCTGGGACAGTGAGTCAAGCATGCAGGCCTTTCTCTGGGCTGGCAACTGAGTGCCTGCTGGATCCAGGAATTGTCTGTGTGACCTGAGGTTGGTTGGCCTAATTGCTTCCTTCATTGTGGAGTTTTCTTTCTACTTGAAAACACAGTATCTGGTGTTATGGGGCCCACAGTTCAGTTTGGGACGATGATCAGAGTACACAGGCATATGGCCCTGGGTTGGTGACTGAACTCTGGCTGGGACCCAGGAACTCTTTGGGGGTTTAGCTGGGTGACCAAAGAATGGACCTGATTGCTTCATTTCCAGTCACCTGGGAAAAACAATTGCTGCTGTTTTAGGACCCACTGTTTAGTCTGTTGGTCACTGTGCATTCACTGCTGTCCTGCGCATCACACATAGTGTCCTCTTGGTGCTGCCATCTTGGATGCCTCCAAACTGTATTTTTAAAGCAAGCAAACCAACAAACATCAACATCTATTATTTGTTTTGGCCAATAATTCTTATGTATGTGAGATCTTCCACTGCAGTGTGGTTGACTTATTGGGTCTATACTATTACAGAAAACTGAGTATCTACTCAGTAGCTAACAGTTTCTGATAACTTCTTGGCGAGTGGTGGAACTTCATGCCCAACTTCCCTCTCTGTGCTAGGATATGGACTGGCTTGGTCTTGCACAGGTCTTGTGCATATTGTCACAACATTTCTGAGTTCACATGAGCAGCTGCCCTTTTGTGTACAGAAGACATTATTTTCCTTGTAGACATCCAATAGTTTAATAGTCTTTGGCTTTAATTAAGACTCTTTCAGCCCCTTCTATAATGATCCCTAGCCTTAGGAGGACACAGTATGGTATATATGTTTCTTTTAGGGCAGAGCATTCTGCAGTGCCTTTATCTCTGAACAGTTGTGAGTCTCTGTGTTAATTTCCATCTGCTGTGGATAAAAACTTCTCTGATAAGGGGTTAGAGCTGCATTAATCTAAGGGAATAAATAGGAACCATTCGGAGTCATTGACATTTATCTTTCTGAGTCTCAGTTACCTCACTCAGAATTTATTTTCAGTTCCATCTGCATGCAGTTTGTCTGCATATTTCATGGTCTCATGTTTCTTTATAGTTTAATTTAGACAATAGTTAATTGTGTATGAATACAAGATTTTCCTTATCTGTTTAATAGCTGATAGACATCTAGGTTCTTTCTGTTTTCTGCCTTTTGTGAATAGAGCAGCAATTAACATGGATGAGCAGGTATCTCTAGAATAGGATATGGATTCCTTTTTTAGTATGGCCAAGAACAGGATAGCTGAATGTAGTACATCTATTTTAAGCTTTAGGAGGAACCTTCACATTGATATTCATACTATACCAGTTTGCACTTCCACCAGCAATTAAAAAGTGTTCCCCATTCTCCACATGCCAGCATTTGTCCTAATTTGTTCATCTTGGCCATTCAAATTAGTTTTACCTTGATGGGTAAATGTGTTGAACATTAAATACAAATAAACAATAAAAAACTTCTTAGCCCTATGTTTTATATCTTTTGATAATGTTCTGTTTAGTACCATGCCTCAGTTTTAAATTGGGTTGTTTGTTTTCCTGATGTTTGTTTTTTGCATATTCTAGATATTATCCATCTGTCAGAGATATAACTGTTAAATATTTTTTTCCCATTCTGTAAGCTGCCTCTTCACTTGAGTAATGGTCTCTTTTCCCATTCTGTTGGCTGTTTCTTCACTTGAGTGATGTTTTCTTTCTCTGTATAGAAACTTTAAGTTTCATGAGTTCCCATTTATTGATGGTCTTAATGCTTGCAGTACTGGTTTCCTGTTCAGAAAGTCCTTTTCTGTGCCAGTGAGTTCAAGAATATTCCTTATTTTCTCTTCAGTCAGATTCAGTGTAACAGACCTTATGTTGAGGTACTTTATCAGTTTGAAGTTGAGTTTTATGCAGGGTGAGACATAAGAATTATTTCATTGTATTGTATATAGCTATCCAGATTGACATGCACCATTTGTTGAAAATCCTGTTTTTTCTACCATATTGTTTTAGGGTTTCTGTAGCTGTGATAAAGCTCCATGACCAAAAACTACTTGAGGATAAAGGGTTTATTTCCTCTTACAGCTTATAGCCCAATATCCAGGGAAGTGAAGGAAGGAAACTGGAGGCAAGAGTTGATACAGAGGCCATGGATGAGTGCTGCTTACTGGCTTGCTCCACATTGCTTGCTTGGTCCTCTTTCTAATACACCCTAGGAAAACCGGCCCAAGAGGGATAGTGCCCACAGTAGGCCAGGCTTCCACATTAATCACTAATTAATAAAGTACTCTCCAGAGACTTTAACTAAAATAAATGTATGTTGTTGGTCTCTGTCAAAATTCAGGTGGGTGAAGAAGTGTAGGTTTATAAGTGGGCAAGACTGCCTTGTCCCTGATTTCAGTGGGATTACTTTAAGTTTCTCTCCCTTTAGTTTGATGCTGGCTATAGGCTTGCTATATATTGCCTTTACCATGTTTAGATAAGTGCCTTATATTCCTGATCTCTCCAGAACTTTAAACGTAAATGAATGTTGGATTTTATCAAATGCCTTTTCAGCATCTAAGGAGATTATCATGGGTCTTTTTCTTTCAGTTTGTTTATATGATGGATTGCATTGATGGATTTCCCTATGTTGAACCACTCCTGCATACTTGGGATGGAGCCACTTGGTCATAGTGGATGATATCTTTAATGTGTTCTTGGATTTGTTTTGTGAGAATTTTATTGAGTATTTTTGCATCAATGTTCCTAAGAGAGATTGGCCTGAAATTCTCTTTTTTTGTTGGGTCTTTGTGAGGTTTAGGCATCAAGGTGACTGTGGCTTTACAGAATGAGTTTGGTAATGTTCCTTCTGTTTCTGTTTTGTGGAATAGGTTGAAAGGAGCTGGAGTTAGCTCTTCTTTGAAAGTCTGGTAGAATTCTGTGATGAAACCATCTGGTCCTGGGCTGTTTTTAGATGGGAGACTTTTGATGACAAGTTCTATTTCCTTAGGGGATATAGGACTATTTAATTGATTTACCTGTTCTTGATTCAGCTTTGTCAAGTGGAATCAATTAAGACAACTGTCCATTTCATTTAGATTTTCAAATTTTGTGGAATATAGGCTTTTGAAGTAAGACCTATTGATTGTTTTGATTTCCTCAGTGTCTGTTGTTATGTCCCCCTTTTCGTTTCTGATTTTGTTGATTTGGATGGTGTCTCTCTGCCTTTTAGTTAGTTTGGCTAAGGGTTTGTCGATCTTGTTGATTTTCTCAAAGAACCAACTCTTGGTTTCATTGATTCTTTGAATTATTTTATTTGTTTCTAATTGATTGATTTCAGCCCTGAGTTTGATTATTTCCAGCCATCTGCTCCTCTTGGGTGTGTCTGCTTTTTTTTTCCCTATGGCTTTCAGGTGAGCCTTTAAGTTGCTTGTTTTAGGTGTTTCAAATTTCTTCTTGAAAGTACTTAGTGATATGAATTTTCCTCTTAGCGCAGCTTTCATTGTGTCCCATAAGTTCGGGTATGTTGTGCCTTCATTTTCATTGAATTCTAGGAAGTCTTTCATTTATTTCTTCATTTCTCCCCTGACCCAGCTGTCATTGAGTAGTGAATTGTTCATTTTTTATGTGTGTGTAGGCTTTTTGCTATTTCTATTGTTGTTGAGGTCCATCTTTAGTCCATGGTGGTCAGATAGGATACAAGGGATTATTTCAATCTTCTTGTATCTGTTGAGCCTTGCTTTGTGACTAACTAAATGGTCTGTTTTGGAGAAGGTTTCATGTCGTGCTGAGAAGAAGGTGAATTGTTTTGTGTTTGGGTGAAAGGTTCTGTAGATGTCCGTTAGTTCCTATTGATTCATGACCTATGTCAGAGTCATTGTTTTTTTTTTTTTTGTTTAATTTCTCTTTTGTTGACATGTCCTTTGTAGAGAATGGAGAGTTGAATTCTCTCACTATTAATGTGTGGGGATTTATGTGTGGTAAAATGTTTCTTTTACAAATGTGGGTGCCCTTGTATTTGGGCTATTGATGTTCAGAATTGGGAAGTCTTCTTGGTGTAATTTTCCTTTTCTGAGTATGAAATGACCTTCCTCATCTCTTTTGATTAATTTTGGTTGAAAGCCTATTTTATTAGATATTAGATTGGCTACTCCTGCTTGCCTTTGGGGTCCATTTGCTTGGAAAACCATCTTCCAGATCTTTCTTCTCAGGTAATGTCTATCTTTGTGACTTAAGTGTGTTTCTTGTATGCAACAGATTGTTGAGTCTTGTTTATGCATACATTCTGTTAGTCTATGTCTTTTTTTTTTAAGAGTTGAATCCATTGATGTTGAGAGAGATTAATGACCAGTGGCTGTTAGATCCTTTGATTTTGATGTTGGTTGTGGTAGTGCGTTTGTGGGCTTGGCACCTTTTAGTTTTCTTGTAGTGAGGTTATTTA
Source organism: Meriones unguiculatus (assembly GCF_030254825.1). Taxonomy (NCBI): domain Eukaryota; kingdom Metazoa; phylum Chordata; class Mammalia; order Rodentia; family Muridae; genus Meriones; species Meriones unguiculatus. The sequence continues at coordinate 75,027,369 of NC_083369.1, read as the reverse complement.
TTTCCTGTGTTTACCTGACTGTAGTTAGTTTTCCTTGTTGTATTTTTCCTTCTTGTATTTTCTGTAATGCTGGATTTGTGGGTAGGTATTGTTTCAACTCGCTTCTGTCACTGAATATCTTGTCTTCTCCATCCATGAAGACTGAGTGTTTTGCTGGGTATAATAGCCTGGGCTGACATATGTGTTCTCTCAGGATCTGTATGGTATCCATCCAGGCCCTTATGTCTCATAGTCTCTGTTGAGAAGTCAGTTGTGTTTCTGATGGGTTTACTATTATATGTTACTTGGCCTTTTTCCCTTGCAGCTATTTGTATTTTTCTTTGTTCTGTATACTTACTGTTTTGATTATTATGTGGCAGTAGGATTTTCTTTTTCTTTTTTTTTTTTTGGTCTAATCTATTAGGTGTTCTGTAGGCCTCTTGTATGCGAATAGGGCTCTCTTTATAGTGGAGAAATTTTTTCTGTGATTTTGTTGAAAATATTTTCTGGGCCTTGGAGATAAATTCTCCCGCTCTCCATTCCTATTATTCTTCGTTTTGTCTTTTCATGCTGTCTTGGATTTCTTGGATGGTTTATGTTAGGAATTCTTTAGATGTAACATTTTCTTTGATGGATATATTGATTTCTTCCCTTGTATCTTCCATACCTGAGATTCTTTCTTCAATCTCTTGCATTCTGTAGGTTATGCTTACCTCTGTAGTTCCTGTTTTCTTCCCTAAGTCCTTCTTCTCCGTGTGTTCTCTTTGTGTTTCCTTTAATTTTTCCAATTTTACCTTAAGTTCTTCAAGTGTTTTTTTTTTTATTTCCTTCACCTGTCTGACTTTATTTTCCTGTTTTTCTTTCAATTCCTTCATCTGTTTGTTTGAACATTCCTCTCTTTCTTTTATTTTCTTTCAGTGACTTAATTATTTCCTCTCCGAAGACCACAATCTGTTTGGCTCCATATTCTTGTATTTCTCTATGGATGGCCATAATTTGTTTGACTTTATCTTCTTCTATTTCTTCATGGATGACTATAATCTGTTTGACTTTACCTTCCTCCAATCCTTTATGTATTTTATTTGTTTCCTCCATTAACCTCTTCATAAACTCAGATGTAAGGTTGTCTTCCTGAATTTCACTTATGATAGGGTATCCATGATGGTTTGCCCCTGGATAACTGGTTTCTGGAGATTCCATATTGCTTTGCCTTTTGTTGGTTGTGCTTTTATGCTGGCCTCTACTCATCTGGCTGTCTCAGGTGTTGGCTGTTAGTTTCTGGTGCCTGCCTGGGGTGGGGAGCATCCCCTTGGCAGGAAGATGATTGTTACTGAAGGAGGCCCCCTCAGCTTTTTGAGTATGATCACTGGGTGGCCTGTGCTTCTCAGGAATTGCCACAGCTCACCTCAGGCATATGGACCTGTGTGGTAACTGTGGTCATTCGTAGTAAGGTGGGGGGGCTCTCATCAGAAGTTCTGGAGACAGCTGCTCTGCCAATGGGTTACTTGTTCTGAATTTATTGAGCTGCTCCTGCTGCTTTTACATTATGTTTGCTGGGCACAGCCCTCTTGAAGAGGCACTGCAGTTTGGTTAGTTTATCTAGGGAGACTGGTTGCACCTTAGTGTAGTGTCTGGGGATGAACTCATGGATCTGGCTTTTGCAGGTCTGATGTTGGAGGTTGGTGCCTCAGTACCCAAGTGGTAATCATTGGGAGGTGAATGCAGCAGTCCTGCATGCAACAGAAGGCTAGAGTCTGGAGTCTGTGGGAACCCAGAAACATTTCCAGAGCTGGATGTCCTGAAGTCAGACCTGATGTTTCTTCCACTGTGGGATTTCTCCCTGACAGGGAGTCCCAGTCTGTTTTGTTTTGGGGTTCACAATTCAGTCTTGGATGATGAGTAGAGCACACACATGCAGGTGAATTGCTCTGTGCTGGAGGCTGGGCACCTGTAGGAACCCGGGAACTTTTCCTAAGAATTTTTTGGGGGTGGGGAGGATTCGGCTCAGTGCCCTGAGGTCAGACCTTCTATTTCCATCACCATTGGATTTCTTCCCTACAGAGAAACCCAATCACTGTTGCCCTGGGGCCCACAGTTCTGGCTGGGATGGTGAGTTGGGCATGTAGGCATGTCTCTGGGCTGGCTGCTGAGCACATGTTGGACCCTGGGTCCTTTTCCAGGGATTATGTGGGTGTCCTGAGGTTGGTCCCTATTGCTTCGTTCACCATGGGGTTTTCTCTTGACTGGAAGTACCAGTCTCTGGTTGTGCGGCCCACGGTTCAATGTGGGATGTTGATCTGAGCATGTAGGTGTGTGGCTCTGGGTTGGTGTGTACCTGCCAGGACCCAGAAACTCTTCCAGGGTTTAGGTGGATGGCCTGAGAGTGGACCTGATTGCTTTCCACACTGTGGAATTTCCTCTCACCTGGGAATCACAATTCCTGGTGTTTTAGGTCCCAGAGTTCAATCCATTGGTTGCTGTGTAGTCACTGCTATACTGCTCATCAGATACAGTGTCCTCTCGGCACAGCCATCTTGGATCCTCTCTCTGTTTGCCAATATTTATTTGAGAGCTTCATTCATTTCTTCTTTATGTGCCTCTAATTACTGGATAAGCATAGATTTGAGATAATTTTCCTCTGTTTCCAATGAATTAAAATATCTATTGATTTTTGGCATTGCTGGAGAAGCCATGATGTCCTGATTTTTGTTGGATGTGTTCTTATGTACACCTCTAGCCTTTTCCTTATCCATAATCTTTGCTGTTTGTTCCTGAAGTCTGCACATCAGACTGGGTCAGTCTGTCTCTGGCATCTAGAGTACTCTTTAAGAAGATGAGAGAGGACCACTGGTTTGAGATTGGATATTGGCATTTTACCTGTAGCTAAAGGAGGAAGGTTCCAGGCTCATGTGTGCAAGCATGGGAATGTGCCTGGAAGTGTGTCTTGAAGGACAGGCTGCTAGAGGGTGTAGATTACTGAAGTGTGGAGCTTAAGTGCAGGTGGGGGTGCTGGCTCTGTTCTTCGGCACAATGCTCATGTGCAGGTGCCCTGAATTCCTCAGTGGCCTGTCGTACTGTCCTCCAGGTATTCAAATCTGTCTGGGTTGCACAATCTTGGTTCCAGTTATTGTTTGCCTGGGCTCCACTGGGAGACCCACAGAACAGCGGCTTCAATGTTGAGAACCCTGTTCCAAGGATCCCAATGTTGCCCACAGTAGGGGTGTGGGTGGGAGGGATCTAATATTTGGATGCTAGCATAGAGGGACCCTTGATCTGGTGCTCTGCATGCACTCACTTGAAGACACACTCACTTGCTCTCAGGCCTAATCAGAAAGCACAGGGCTTTCTCTTGTCTCTACTCTCAGATTTGGGCCTGCAGGGGCAAATGAAAGTGTAGGAGATCCCTCAGCTCAGTGATGTCCACTGTTTGTCCACCAGGAAAGGAGACCCGTACTTGGGGCAACTGCCTCTGCCATCTCAGTCACCGAGCATGGAGGCTCCTCCTTGGGGAAGTTGCTTCTGCTGTCTCAGGCACTGAGCATGGAGGCTGCTGCTTGGGGCAGCTGCTGCCCTCCACAGCCGCAGACCTGGGAGGCCCAAACAGCTACCACCTTTGCTGTCTAGGGGAAGTGTAGAGGGGTTGAATATTCGCCGCTCTCAGACCTCAGAGATGTCCAAGGGTGTCCTGGACCCAAATTGGCCCAGCTCACAGGTTGTCCCCTCTTACCCAGGAAGTCTCCAACTAGGCCCCCAAATACCAATTTTAGAGTTTCGGATCTTGTGACCCTCAGATAAGGTGCGTGCTGTTTGCCACCATCTTGGACTCCTCTCCTTCCAGATTTTAATAGAAATGTTTCTTCTTCTTCCCTGTCTCTTTTTACAGTGTCTCACTCACTGTGTAGTCTAATCTAGCCTTGAGTTGCTGGGATTATAATGTGTGCCTCCATGCTTGGCTATTATTGATTTGCATTTCCCTGCTAGCTTATGATATTGAGCATTTTGAATGTTTATTATCTAATTTTATTATTATTTTTGTTAAGTGTCTGTTCAGGTAACCCATTCCTCTTGGTTTTAGAGACTGAACCCAGACAGGGCTTTGCATAGACTATGCGAATATTTTACTACTGAAATACATTCTCAGCCCTCATTCATTCATTTAAATTTTGGCATACTTGTTTTTTAAATATATTCGCACAGTAATCTTTTGTCAGATGGATGTTGACAAATATTTCCTCTTATTCTGTAGGCTGCCTGTTAGATAACTTGATTGCTTCTCAGATGAGCAGAAAACATTTTGTTTGATGTATTCTAATTTATTAGTTTTCTTTTTATTTCTTATGCTTTTTGTGGTCTTACTGAAAAAAAATAAATGGCATATATCAATGTCTTTAATGTCAAAATCTTTGACTCTCTCAATATCCTTATGTTTCTTTTAGAAGTTTCTCAGTTTCAGATTTTGCACATAGCTCTTTAAACAATTTCATTTTTGTAAATAGACATTTGAGGTTGCTCTAGTCTTATGCATTTTCCCAGCATCAGTTATTGAAGAAGTCTGTTTTTTTTTTCAATGTATATTTTCTTGCCTTTGTCAAGAATTAGTTGCATATAGATATTTGGGTTTATTTCTGTGTTTTCTTGTCCATTTCAATGGTCTGTGTGTCTATTTTTACACCAATGCTATGCTTAAACTGTTATTCTTAACTTGGGTATCTCAAACAGTGAAGGATATTTTTATCCTTATTTAGTTTTAAAGGCTTCCATGTCTAGAGTGGAGCAAGAATTTTCCTCTCTTCTCTCTCTTATGTGAGGGAGCAGTTGCTATTTCTCTTTTAAATCTGAACTCTTTCATTATCAGCTTACTTTCAGTTATAAAAAAAAAGTGTAGACTAAATTCCCGTTAGAAGGGAATGTATGGTGGTGACTTCTTTCATCACACTAATGCTCTAAAGAGTCATCGCTACAACAGTTGATTTGAAGTGTCAGGAAACAGATTGGGGAATTATGATGAGTGTGAGAGTCAGAGAAACTGACAGTTCACAGTCAGCAGGAGGGAATAGATTAGAGGATACTGGACTGAATACTCCAAGTGGGTGCATGTAGCAGAGTGGTTTTAGACAGTGGGATTGGGCCTTTACAGTAAGTAAAATAATGAAAGAGAGTAAATCCTACTCAATCACAGTATCCCTGACTTCAAAATTACAGCCTCAAAGCATTTTCTTCTTGGTTAAGCTTCTCTTTATGTTTTCTACCCTCCTGTTTAAGGCAGAAATAGGCCCTGGTTTGTCTGACATTATGTAACAAACTCCTTCATGTTCTCATGGCACTTACTACTTTTCATGTATTTGTGGCTATCTGTTCTTTTTTGAACATGTATGTATTCTCTCCAGGCATTTGTTTACTTTTATCACCTAAAGACTTCTGTTTCTGGAATGTGGGGTTGTTAGTGACATTTGTTCAATAATGAATGCCATGATATGAAATGGTAAAAATCCAGTCTATCCTGCTTCATTGTCTTCTCATGCTAATAATGAATGTGGCTGCTGGCCTATGAAGAAATTCAGTTGGGCAGAACCATAATTTCTCTGATTTAAATTGTTCTAGGACTCAACCCTGAATAGAATCTTAAAATCTTGCTGACTATATCTAAAACTGAAGTTTCTCCCTTGTAGTGGGTAAAGACCTCTTGATGTTTTATAAACTGTAGTACCTTAATTAGGCTTTGAGAAAGTAATATTGCAGGTCATTGGGACAATTTTTTTTCCTGTGCTAGGGATTCACCCTGTGGTCTCTCATATGCTAAGCAGAGGCTCAATCATCAAGGTATAGTTGAAGTCCTTAAAAGATTTTTTTTTTGAGGATAAAATGCTTTTTCATTTTAATTATATTGTTAATGACGTTATTTACATTTTGGTAAATATAGCAGCGGGCTATTGCTAATATTTAGCAATAGATGTTTTTGTAGGCTAACATTGCAGCCCCGTGACCCAACTATATTCCCTTATTAGTTCTAGTAGCTTTTACATTGAATCCTTCAGGAGGTCGAAAATATACCAATACATGTGTGAATAAAGATGTTCCTATTCTTCTTTTCTTTTCTTTTCTTTTCTTTTCTTTTCTTTTCTTTTCTTTTCTTTTCTTTTCTTTTCTTTTCTTTTCTTTTTCTTTTCAATGCAGTTTATTCAGGAACCTTGAACAATCATCAGACCCTGGGGAAAGCCAGCCCACAGCTTCAATAGCCTCTGGGTAGCCAACCTCAGCGTACCACGTGGGCAATGCAGATAGGTCCACATACATGGAAGCAAGCCAGATCCTCGGCCTTAGCCAAATGTGGAGTTGTTCGTGACAGAGAGCACTCACCATTAGGAAGGTGGAAGGCGGAAACCAGCTCCATCTTTAAGGCGCGGCATTATGCAGCTCTCTACAGTTCCCCCTTTTTGTTTTAGGTGCATCAGGCAAGAGTAGAGGTCTGATCTCTGATATTAGAAATAAATTGGGACTTTGTACTGATGTTCATTTAGGTGTCATCCACCCAAAGAGCATCAGACCTGTCCGATACCTTTTTCTCAGAGGCAGGACCTGGGGCATCAACCCGCATGCAATCAGACATGCTCTTCTCTGGGTCGAAAGTGGCTGACCCTGAGTGCAGTGCTTAGCCTCGCATCCTGAGCATAACATTTTAGCTTTTTATGGTAGCCAACCATGCTTGGGGAGACTGTCCTGCTTCAATGGCTGTAAAGGCCTGAATGATCATGGCTGCATTACGCTGTTGTGAGACTCTAATCTTGCATATACACCACAGGCAAACCAAGGAGACCAACACCAGAAGGCCTGCTAACGCTCCCATACCCGCCCATTCCTTCAGATGATTCATAGCTGCAGCAATCCATGGTGATAATTCTGTGGCTAGTCCTGCATCCACTCTGGTAGAATTTACTGTGATAATGGCCACTCTCAGCTGCTCCATCATAGTATCGAATTCTCCAGTCCAATTACCTAAAATATAGCTAGACAATTGTTTAGACAGATTTGCAGTACAGGAAAAATTCTCATGTTGTATGCTAGTGACACAAAGTCCAGCATACTTTCATTGACAGCCCGGTTGAGCCATTTGCCATAGGGTATCAATTTGCTCCTGCACGAGGTCAATCCTCTGATTGAACACCATCAAGCCTCCTTTTAGTTAAGCATTAATTCCTTTTTGTACAAAAAGATTTTTTTTTAAGTCAAGGTCTTGCTGAGTTCCTTAGTTTGGCCTAGAACTGACTCTGTAGCCCATGTTGGCTTTGAACTCAAACTATTCCTGTGTTTGGTTTCCTGAGTAGATGGGACTATAGATCTTCATCACTGGTCTTAATCTGATACCCATTAACTAAATAACAGGCCAGGGAAAGAGCCCAATACTCTCCTCTCATGTTGACCACAGTTCAGCAGACATGACAGCTTTTGTTTTATTTAGGCTTTGCCTAAATTGCTGTCAAGAGCCTCGCATCCTACAAATGTTGACTTTTATTTTTTTGCCACACTGTCTCTTTCTGTGGTCACTCTGGTCCTTAATTCTTTCCCCTTTGGTTTAAGAGTACAACATCCTTTTTATTCCTAATACTTCTACCTAAAACAATACAAAATTGAACAGTAAGGGACTCTATTCTTTCTGAGGGAGGTTAAGGCAATGTCACCTCACATTTGTCTCTGGGGTTACTCGCTTGGAAGCAAAAAGGTTTGTATTTGCCATAATATTTCTGAAGATTGCTTTTGTTCTATATCCATGCTCTCCCCCATCTCTTTTTTTCCCTGTGTTATATTTGTGTATGTGATAGTTTGTGTGTTGTTATACAGGGAAGGAGTCAATGTTGAGTATCTTCCTCCATCTTTCTATACCTTATATTTGAGACTTGGTTTCTTACTGGATCTTATCATTTCTACTAGACTGAGTGGCATCCTCCTGTCTCTGCCTCCCTACATTGAGCTTACAGGTGAGTGCTGACGCACTTGATATTTACGAGGCTTCTGGGAATTAGAACTTAAGTCCTCATGCTTGAATGGCAAGTATTTGACCTGCTGAGCCATCTTCCCAGCCCATATTTCTGAGCACTTTAAGACAGTGTCCTCCATTCAACCAAGGACCATGTATGGATATAACCTAGAACCTCTGCTCGGATGTAGCCCGTGGTAGCTCAGTAACCAATTGGTTTCCCATAGTAAGGGGAACAAGGACTATTTCTAACAGGAACTCAATGGCTGGCTCTTTGACCTCCCCACCCCCCAAGGGAGGAGCAGTCCTGTTAGGCCACAGAGGAGGACTTTGCAGCCAGTCCTGAAGATACCTGATAAAACAGGATCAGATGAATGGGGAGGAGGTCCCCCCCTATCAGTGGACTTGGAAAGGGGCTGGGTGGAGAGGAGGGAAGGAGGGTGGGAGTGGGAGGGAATGAGGGAGCAGGATACAGCTGGGATACAGAGTTAATAAAATGTAACTGAAAAGAAAAAATAAAAATTAAAACAAAACAAACAAAAAAGACAGTGTCCTCTCAATGAGCCTTTCCACTCCTTCCTGCCCTTCCTGAAGTGTTCTATTGATAGGGGTGTTGTAGAAGTGATTATTATTTAATATTGATTCATATGATTATTGATGCAGCAGTTATTATTTAATCTGCTACTATAGAAATAAAAGGACACAGACACCTGTTAGATTTTTAACATGCCTATACACTGGAACTTGGCAGAAACTAACCCCCTGAGATATCTGATTATCTCCCAGCCCTACATCCCATGACACTTGGGTTAATTATTCCAATCTCTTTGGCCTACCATCCAAAATCCCAGACGTACTTGCATATGTTTTTCATCTGGGCTGCTTCTCTCCACTTGCTGATCCTCAGAGCCAGCTCCTCCCAGCTACATGCTTTTAGTTCTTGTTTAACCTATGGTGACTCTGCTTCTTTCTCCCTCCTTCCTCCTCTCCTACACCTCTTTCTCCCATGATCCTTCTGCCCTCTGATCCCACGAACCTTAGCTCTACCTACCTCTCTTCTACCCAGCCAAGGTTTAAACAATTTATTGGCCAATCAGGAATAATTTGGGAGACCAAGTTACACAGCATCACTTGGTGTACATACATGAGCATTTGATTGTAGAACAGTAAGGATCTCAGGAGACAAGCAATTAACACTTAAATATGTAGTAGCTCCATATCAACTACAACATGAGAGTGCTGCTGGACTCTCCTGCCCAACAACCTTAAGCTGGTAGCCCTCAGATAAGTAGCCCATCGTTTTCCTTTGTTCAGCAAAGTATGTTTTCAGGAAAAGACCTCAATTAAGGTAATTTTCTTATTTGCATTAAGGTTCACCATCTTTTTATGTAATTTCCATATTATCCTGTCTTGATAAGCTGAGTAAATGGCCTTTCATAATTCAAATTCAGGCATCAAAAATAAGGAAAGGATTTCACTGTATATTTTAAATTCATATAATACTATTAGGTAATTAGTATATTTTGTATAGATGGAGGAAAAATAATTAGGAGATTGTGAGGTAGGCAGGAATTAAATGTGTAGTTAAATGGAGGATTTATTAATTGGTATTATACTATATTTATTGAGTCTCAGGTTAGTGCCTTAGACATCTAAAGAACTACCAAGTAGAAAACAGTTTAAGTAAAGATCATGTTACTTCACAGAATGTTGCCTCTACATGCCCAAGCATGTTCTTATAATTTAACTGATTGGGGAAAGTTAAAGATAAGCAAATACTGCATGCCGTAGAAGTTGATTCACTATGTAAAGTATCCTGAGGTATGAAGATGGAGCAATGGAGTCAGTAACCAAGGAACATGGATGGCCTCTACAAAATGAAAAGGGTAAGGGAGTGGGTTCTTTGTTATAGCCCTATGACTCCCTGGCTGGGGAGATGGCTCGTGTCTAAAATGTTGTCTGTATAAACATGAGAATCTTAGTTTAGATCCCAGCACCTGCATAATTTCTGGGTGTAGCACTGCCCATCTCTAATAACAGCACTGTGGAGGCCAAGGATGAGTGGGCTCAAAGATGGAAACTTGGAACTCAGTGGTCAGTCTGTTCAGCAGAACTACAGTGAGTTCCCAGCTTAGTGAGAAATCACTGTGTATCATAATCATCATCATCATCATATGCTATGGAGAGTGATAGAACAAGATACCTGAAGTCAACCTCTGGCCCTCACATCACACACACACACTTGTGAATACACACATATGCACATTGAATGTATGAAAACACTGTGTGCACAAGCATACATATACTTAGAGAAATATATTGCTGCTGACACCTTGATTTTGTAGAGTATTTGACATATATCAGTTCAAGATAGAACATTTACAGGCCTGTGATCCTAGTACTTAAGAGGTTAAGTGAGTAAGATTTCCAAGATTTTGAAATTATCCTGGGTTATGTAGTATGTTTTGGGCTAGCCTGAGCTATAAAGTAAGACCTTATCTCAAAAAATAAAATAAAATAAAAATATGTTGCTTTATGTCACTTAGATTATGGTAGTTTGTTACAATATAACATGGGGACCAGGGAGTCATTGATGCCTATACAATAACAATAATAACAACAACCCTCATGGAGTTGTAGGGGTATTCAGTCTTGCTTTTTGTCTTGAAATATAAAGGTACATCATCATTTTTGAAAAGCTTTAGGGAAGAGAATGAAAGAGAAGAGAGAAGGGGAGGTGAAAGAACAGGAAGGAGAAAGAATGAATGAATGAATGAATGAAACCTATGAAAATAGCATATCCCAGAGGAGTCTCTGTGAAGGACAAGTATACAAGTAGTGATACAAGTGTACAAGTATACAAGTATACAAGTGTGGATCTTGATCCGCACCAATGACTCATTGCAATGAACACTTGCAAGTAAAGTTGTTTGGGCAAAAGGGTACATTGTGCGACACACTGCAGCTTCCAATACCATTGCATTCTTTTTTCTTTCCTTCTAATTTTCATTTTTATTTTTAATTTTCTTTTGAAGGGAGGTTTTCTTTTGTGGAGAACATGGAAAAACTAGGAAATGAGTGGGATTGTGGTGAAACTCAATGTGAAACGCCCAAAGAGTCTATAAAAATACTAGGTTGAGGAAAAAAAAATATATATATATATAGCTGTTGTAATATCAGGTATCCATCCACTAGGTGTCAGAAGAGACTATATCAATGCTCCTAACTGATGGCTTCAACATATTTGTGATTGAAATTGAAAAGCAAACAATTGTGAAAAGAGTAAACAGTTGACATTTAAAATGAGGACAGGTTGCAATAAATATTCCAAATTATTTGCTTTTAGAATATGGATATCAATATATACACTTACTTTGTACTCTGATAAGGCCACATGAAATCTTGCCAGCACACTTAAAATAATTTATAGTGGCCCGCAGAAGGTATTCTGCTTGTTTCCCTGTGGCTTGTGGCTTCATATATATGTATTTACCCTCTGCCTAGAAAGCATCTCTGCAGCCTACCACAAGGGGATTTGTTTTATTGGTTTTATGTAAGTTAGATCATTTTGTAGCTCTCCTAGATATTTCTGTTTTCTTATTCTTCATGTTAGAGAAGCCATTGTATTTGCAGTATTTTTGAATTACTTTTCTTCAAAATTTATTGATTATATATCCCATTTGAAGCTCACTCCCTCAACTCTTCCCAGGTCCACCCTCCCTCCCTCTCTCCCCCATCCCTTTCCTCTTGTCCACTGAAAGGAGGAGTTCTCCAACATTGCCATCTGCCTATAGCTTGTTAAGTCTCTTCAGAACTGCCTGGATCTCTTCCTCCATGGCCTGGCAAGGCTCCAAAATTGGGGCAGGTGATCAAAGAACAGTCAGCTGAGTTCATAATAGAGGTAGTGCCTTGTCCCCTCACTCAGAGATTCACAGAGATACTGAGCTGCCAATTGGCCACATCTGAGCAAGGGGTCTAGGTCCTCTCCATGCATGGTCCTTGGTTGGTGCATCAGTTTCTGTAGGACCACCTTGGCTCAGATCCTTAAGCTTTGTTGGTCTCCTCGGGGGCACTTATGTCTCCCCAATGTCCCTCTAATACCACCCTTCTCTTCTTCCACAAGACTCCCTGCACTCTGCCCAAAGATTGGCAATGAGTCTCAGCATCTGCTTTAATCCCCTGTTGGGTGGATCTTTTCAGAGGACCCTCTGTCGTAGGCTGCCATCCTGAATCCTCTCTTCTACTGCTTCTGGTGTCTATACTGTTTGCCATTCTGAATGACATTTAAGCATCCTCCACAGGTTCCTCCTTAGTGTTTGGCTTCTTTAGGTCTGTAGATTTTAGTATGGCTACCCTATATTATATGGCTAATCTCCACTTATAAGTGAGTGCATAACATACCCGTCTTTCTGTTTCTGGGTTACCTCAGGATTCTCCCTTCTAGTTCCCACCATTTGCCTGCAAATTTCATGATTTCTTAGTTTTTAATTGCTGAGTAGTATTCCATTCCTCAGATGAGGGACATCTGGGTTGTTTCCAAGTTCTGGATCTTACAAATAAAGCTACTATGAACATGTTTGAGCAAATGTCCTTGCTGTATACTTGAGCAACTTTTAGATATATATCTAGGAGTTGTATAGCTGGGTCTTGAGGTAGTAGTGTGCCTAATTGTCTGAGAAAACGCCAGATTGATTTCCAAAGTGGTTGCACAAGTTTAGATTCCCACCAACAATGGAGGAGGGTTCCCCTTTCTCCACATCTCCTCCAGCATGTGTTGTCATTTGAATTTTTCATCTTTGCCATTCTGATTGGTGTAAGATGGAATTCCAGAATTGTTTTGATTTGCATTTCCCTGATGATTGAGGATGTTGAGCATTTCAAGTGTTTCTCTGCCATTTAATATTCCTCCATTGAGAATTCTCTGTTTAGCTGTATACCCCATTTTCTAGTTGGGTTATTTGGTTTGTTGGTGTCTGATTTATTGAGTTCTTTATATATTCTGGATATATAATATATATAATATATAATATTCTAATATAAGATATATTATATTAGATCAGATATAAGGTTGTTAGATATAAGGTTGGTGAGGAACTTTTCCCAGTCTGTAGGCTGTCATTTTGTTCTGATGGTAGTATCCTTTGCTTTACAGATGCTTTTCAGTTCCATGAGGTTCCATTTATTAATTGTAGATATTAGAGCCTGAGCTGTTGGTGTTCCATTAAAGAACTTATCTCTTGTGCCAAAGAGTTCACTGCTCTTCCCCACTTTTTCTTCTAACAGATTTAATGTGTCTGGTTCTATGTTGAGGTCTTTGATCCACTTGGACTTTAGTTTTGTGCAGGGAGGTAAGTATGCATTTATTTGCATTTTCCTACATGTGGACATCCAGTTTGGCCAGCACCATTTGTTGAAGATGTTGTCATTTTTCCATTGCATGATTTTGGCTTCCTTGTCAAAAGTCAGGAGTCCAAAGCTGTGTGGGTTTATTTCTGGGTCTTTAATTCCATTCCATTGATCCACCATTCTTTTTCTATTCCAATACAATACAGTTTTTATTACTGTTGCTCTATAGTACTACTTGAAATCAGGAATAGAGATATCTCCAGAAGATCTTTTATTATACAGGATTGTTTTAGCTATTCTGTTTTTTGTTTTTTTTTTTTGTTATTCCATTTGAAGTTGACGATTTTTCTTTCAAGGTCTGTAAAGAATTGTTCTAATAATTTTATGGGAATTGCAACCAGTCTGTGGTTGCTTTTGTAAGATGGCCATTTTTACTATGTTCATTACTCCATGCCATAAGTATCTTTCCATCTTCTGATATCTTCTTCTATTTCTTTCTTCAGAGACTTGAAGTTTTTTTGATACAAGTCTTTGACTTGTTTGGTTAGAGTTACAACAAGATACTTTTGTTTTTTTGTTGTTGTTGTTTGTTTGTTTTTTATCTTTTGTGTGTGTGGCTATTGTGAAAGGTGTTATTTCCCTAATTTCTTTCTCAGCACATTTGTCTATGGTATATAGGAAGGCTACTGATTTTTTTTAGTTAATTTTATATCCAGATACTTTGCTGAAGTTTATCAACTGTAGGTGTTCCCTGGTAGAATTTTTGGGGTCATTCATGTATAGCCTCATATCATCTGCAAACAGTGATGCTTTGACTTCTTTCTTTCAAATTTGAATCCCTTTGATCTTCTTTAATTGTCTTATTGTTCTAGCAAGGATTTCAAGAACTATGTTGAAGAGATAGGGAGAGAGCAGGCAGCCTTGCCTTGTCCCTGATTTTACTGGGAATGATTTAAGTTTCTCTCCATTTAGTTTGATGTTGGCTATAGGCTTGCTATAGATTTTCTTTACTATATTTAGGTAAGTGCCTTGTATCCCTGATCTCTCCAGGACTTTAAACATGAACGAGTATTGTATTTTATTAAATGCTCTTTCAGCATCTAAGAAGATGATCATGTGTTTTTTTTTCATTCAGTTTGTTTTTTCTTCTTTTTAATTTTTTTTATTTATTACAATTTATTCACTTTGTCTCCCAGCTGTAGCCCCCTCCCTTGCCACTATCATCCTGCCCTACCTCCCTCTTCTCCTCCCATACCCCTAACCCAGTCCACTGATAGGTGAGGTCCTCCTCCCATTCCACCTTACCTTAGCCTATTAGGTCTCATCAAGACTGTATGCATTGCCTTCCACTGTGGCCTGGTAATACTGCTTCCCTTCTGGAGGAGGTGATCAAAGAGCCAGCCATTGAGTTCATGTCTGAGACAGTTCTTCTTCCCCTTACTAGGCCACCCACTTGGAGATTGAGCTGCCATGTGTTACATCTGTGCAGGGATTTTAGGTTATCTGCATGCATGGTCCTTGGAGTATCAGTCTTAGAAAAGACCCCTGGGCCCAGATTTTTTTGTTCTTTTGCTCTACTTGTAGTGCTCCTGTCCCTTCCAAGTCTTTTTATCTCCACCTTCTTTCATAAGATTCCCTGTACTCTGCCCAAAGTTTGACTATGAATCTCAGCATCTGCTTTTATACAATGCTGTGTAGAGTCTTTCAGAGGCCCTCTGTGGTAGGCTCCCATCTTGTTCCTTGTTTTCACCCTCTTCCCATGTCCATCCCATTTGCCTTTCTGAATGAGGATTGATCATCTTGCTCCAGGTCCTCCTTCTTGCTTAGCTTCTTTAGGTGTACAGATTTTAGTATGTTTATCCTGTACTATCTGTTTAATATCCACTTATGAGTGAGTATATACCATGTGTGTTTTCCTGCTTCTGGGATACCTCACTCCAGAATCTTTTCTAGTTCCCACCATTTGCCTGCAAATTTTATGATTTTCTAGTTTTTAATTGCTTAGTAGTATTCCTTTGTGTACATGTACCACAATTTCTGTATCCATTCCTCAGTTGAGGGACATCTGGGTTGTTTCTGGATTATGGCTATTATGAATGAAGCTGCTATGAACATGGTTGAGCAAGTGTCCTTGCTGTATACTTGAGCATCTTTTAGATATATGCCTAAGAGTTGTATAGCTGGGTCCCAATTTTCTGAGAAAGCACCAGATAAATTTCCAAAGTGGTTTTACCAGTTTACATTCCCACCAGCAATGGAGGAGGGTTACCCTTTCTCAACATTCTCTCCAGCATGTGTTGTCATTTAGATTTTTGATCTTAGCCATTCTGATAGGTGTAAGATGAAATCTCAAGTTCATTTTGATTTGCATTTCCCTCATGGCTAAAGATGTTGAACATTTCTTTAAATGTTTCTCTGCCAATCAACATTCCTGTATTGAGAATTCTCTGTTTAACTTTGTACCTAATTTTTAAATTGGATTACTTGATTTTTTTTGCAGTTTAGCTTCTTGAGTTCTTTATATATTCTGGATATTAGCCCTCTGTCAGATATAGTGTTGGTGAAGATCCTTTCCCAGTCTATAGGCAGTCATGTTATTCTGATGACAGTGTCCTTTGCTTTACAGAGGCTGTTCTGTTTCATGAGGTCCCATTTATTGGTTGTTGATCTTGGTCCCTGTGCTGTTGTTGTTCTATTCAGGAAGTTGTCTCCTGTGCCAATGAAGTCAAGGATCTTCCCCCTTTTTTCTAACAGGTTTAGTGTGTCTGGTTTTATATTGAGTTCTTTGATCTACTTGGACTTTAGTTTTGTTCAATGTGGTAACTATGGATCTATTTACATTTTTTCTACATGTAGATATCCAGTTAGACCCGCACCATTTGTTGAAGATACTCTTTTTTCCATTGTATGATTTTGGCATCTTTGTCAAAAGTCAGATGTCCTTCTGCTTCTGGGATATTGCACTCAGGATGATCTTTTCTAGGTCTCACCATTTGCCTGCAAATTTCATGCTTTCCTTGTTTTTAATTGCTGAGTAGTATTCCATTGTGTAAATGTACCACAATTTCTGTACCCATTTCTCCATTGAGGGACATCTATGTTGTTTCCAGGTTCTGTCTATTACAAATAAATCTGCTACGAACATGGTTGAAAAAATGTCCTTGTATTCTTGAGCATATTTTGGATATATGCCTAGGAGTGGTATGGCTGGATCTTGGGGAAGCGCTATTCCTAGTTGTCTGAGAAAATGCCAGATTGATTTTGATTTTCAAACTGGTTGTATAAGTTTACATTCCCACAAGCAATGGAGGAGAGTTCCCCTTTCTCCACATCCTCTCTAGCATGTGCTGTCACTTGAGTTTTTGATCTTAGCCATTCTGATAGGTGTAAGGTGAAATCTCAGGTTTGTTTTGATTTGTATTTTCCTGATAACTAAGGATGCTCAACTTTGTGTGTGTGTGTGTGTGTGTGTTTCGCTGCCAAGTGGGTTCCCTAGTATGGGGAACAGGGACTGTCTCTGACATGAACTCAGTGGTGGGCTCTTTGACTCCCCCTGAGGGGAGAACAACCAGGCTATAAAGGAGGTCAATGCAGCCAGTCCTGATGAGACCTGACAAGGTTGGTTCAGATGGAAGGGGAAGAGAACCTCCCTTATCAGTGGACTTGGATAGGGGCATGGGAGGAGATGAGAGAGGGAGGGTGGCATTGATTGGGAGAATGTGAGGGAGGGGGCTACAACTGAGATACAAATTGAATAAACTGTAATTAATATAAAAATAAAAATTTAAAAATATAAAGCCTTATACTAATTCTAAACTAATTATAAGGTATACATGGATTTTCTAATAAATATTTTCTTTTATATGATAAAAAAAATCAGGTGTCTTCTCCAAGCACTGCCACAATTAAGCCTGTGACCGCATGTCTCTGGGGAGTATAGACAGGAGGATTTCTGGGGTTTACGGTTGCCAGCCTAGCTCCAGATGAATTAGAAACTTTGTTTCAAAGGAACAAAATGGAAAATGGTAAACAAGGACACATGGTACCCTGTGTACCATGTACAGATGGTCTCTGTGAATGGAATTACACACTCACACACAGATATAACCATAAAGTTCAGGCACATCACACATGTGTACACACACACACACACACACACACACACACACAAATTCTACTTTAATATAATGTTATAAAACTGAATCATAGTACTGTATCTTAGGTAAGTATATAATATATAAGTAAGTATATAATAATATTTTGACACATAAAATAATTATTTTGAGTGAATATTTTACTATTATATTAATTTTAAAAATTTACTTAATGAATTAGTTATTAGCTATCTGAACAGTCAATAAAAGGGATTATGATGGGAAGACATTTGAACAAGTTACATTTGATCTATGGAATTGGATGGAATTGAGTAGAGATAGAGTTGGAAAGATTAAGCCATTTTTGGTAGAAGTAAGCAGATGTTTTAAAGTCCAGAAATGGAGATTTACCAGGTACATTCAGTGGATTCTCAGTAGTCAGTTTTGCTGGTCTGTGGGTTGCAGACGGTTTAAAAATTAGCTTTCCAAATACAAACTTTAAATAAGGCCTTGGAAAACAAATTAAGGAGTTGATCCTTCTCTAGGTATTACAATGATTAAAGATTAACTTTTTTTTACCATTGAAAATGTTAAACATACACAAAAGTAAACAACAGTGTGGTAACTCCATTACCCTGATGCAGCAATTTCATCTTTTGGCCCCTGTGATTTTACTCAACTATGCTCCATTTTCCCTGTGTTATTTTGAAGCAAGTCTCCAATAGTCTATTGTTTTATACATGTGTCTCTGAAGTAAGAAGACATGCATATTTTTACAATATTTATATTGTAAAATATTTATATATTATAAAATATATAACATATATTTTACATATATACATTTTAAATAGAAAGTCATTCAGCACGAGCACAGCCTCGTGCTCGTGTGTATATATATATATATATATCCATCATCATGATCATACTTAAAAGAGCTGACATTATTTTGTTAATATGGTTCAAAGTTTTTAAAAGAGGTGCCATGACTGTGTCGTGCTCAAACTGCAAAAGAATGTTTTTTCTTCCAAGTATGAAACAGTGTTCTAAAGAGCTTTTGGCTATAAAATCAAACTGTCACTATTGTACCATTAGTGACATCTAGTCAGGCTGATCATTGTGGTTTGTAGACTTTCTAGGTGGGTAGGAGTGCTGCTTACTTTTCTCCTTTAACAGCTTGTAACACTATGAGTGCTATCTTCAGGGAGGGGGCTTCTAGGTTGGTTCTAATTTGAGTGCTTTAAGTCCTGTGTCTGGAATGTGCGATCCTGAAAGGTTCTCCAATCCCAGTGCTCATCCTAAGCATGTATGTACAAGCAATACTAAATTGACTCAATATGTGCATATAAATTGTGTTATTTAACAGGCTATCTTTTTCTACTCTCACTCATGCAACCCAGAGACCATTGAAACTGGACTACTGACAATTCACTGAATGTACCTGGTATATTCCCACTTCTGGACACATCTGCTTCCCTCTACCAGAAATGGCTTGCCCTTCCCAACTCTGTCTCTACTTGTCAAATTCCATCTAGTCCTTTTATTGTATTGATGTTGCCTATAGAGCAACCGTCATAAACAGACCATTAAGAAAAAACATGTGTAATATGTTTGGCTGATGCAAAGTCATTTTTACAATGTTAAAACATGCAGTTACCTTGGAAGCAGAGCTTGGAAATGTGTCTGAGAAGGGAAAATGGCATAGTCAGTTTTCATTAAAACAAAACTGACAAAACAAATCTCTCAACCTTTTAAAGTAAAAAAATAGCAAGGGATTCATTTCCTTCAGTTTTTGGCAACTTTTTGCTGGATCTGCCCAAGAGAGAGATTTCAAAAAGTACTGAGGTTAAAGAGAGATAATGAAAGGAGAGGAAGGAAACAAACAGCTCAGTATTGCAATAAATTACATCTTTCTGGAGAAACAGAATGATTTTAGACTAGATTATTATCTCTGGTTGTTAGAAAATATCTTGTTATCATGTTAGAAATGTAGTTATATTGTGTTGCATATTAATGAGAGGAGGCTACTGGAACCTAAAGCCTCATTATTCTCTAGATTGTCTTCATCCCTGTGACATTAACCACCTGGAGCCCTATTTGTTCAGTTGCCCATCTGATAGAATATACACTATCCTCACTTCCTGTGCTGTGGAGAATTA
The DNA here is from genome assembly GCF_030254825.1 of Meriones unguiculatus. NCBI lineage: Eukaryota > Metazoa > Chordata > Mammalia > Rodentia > Muridae > Meriones > Meriones unguiculatus. The sequence goes on along the minus strand of NC_083369.1, from coordinate 75,007,822 downwards.
TTTTATTTAACAAGTGACTAAGCCCTTCTTTGGAATGGAAATCACTGTTACATTTGAGACAGAGTATTTGGTACAAAGCAAAGAACAGTTTTTGATTCCTTTTTCTAGCATAATTTGTCTCAAATATACTAATTTCTTTTTAAAAGGTAGAACGTCTGACTGTTTTTGACAGAACTGAAGCTGATTTAGAAAATAAGTGGTTTCTTTCTTTTCTGGAGACTTACTTTCCTATAACAACATGGGTGAGCTAAAAGGCACCTAGTGGAGCAGCTGTTTTCTGCTAAATTGCAGTGGTAATTTAGCTCTCTCCTGTGAAGTCACAAAGCCATTAAAATCTAGGAGGACAATTGCACATTGTAGCAAGAGGCTGTGCTCGTGCTGAATGACTTTCTATTTAACATGATTAAAGATGGAACATGGACACTTTTAAAAAATGTACTTTCCACCCCCAAATACAGTTATCTTAAAAAGAAATAGAGGCAAAACTTAGAATACATTGTATTTGTACTCATTTTCTTGTTTTAACAGCCTTGTTTTTTTCTCCATGGGTTAATGGTTTGTTCACCCATTGTTAGTACAAACCTACTTCTTAACTTCACCTAGATTACAAAGCTTACTTATTCCCTACCACACAGAGATACTGCAAATACTTCCATAGATTACAGAGATATAAAGTGTGGTGTCATCCCTTTATCTGGAGTTTAGATTTCCAGCAATCTTAACTGCCATCTCTGAACTATGGCCAGAACCTGAACGGAAAAACAGAAGGTCTTTTTGAGGTCAAAATAACATCTCCAAGGACCACGGACTTTTACCCTGTAGGAAAAGCATCAGGAGAGGTGATCTGATCCCAACTTCAGCCAGTAACCTTATTTTGTACACGACTCTAATAGGCTTCATTATCTGGCTTGCTGGCCCACAGCAAATTAGATGATAGGCTATTAGCATCAAGTCCACTGAGCACCAAGAGAAATAACAGCCAAAGCTTTGAATGCAAAGGTGGACTAGAATTTTAAGAGATGTCTATAAATGGAGAAAGCTCAGCAGTCTGAAGTTGAGTGAAGGCTTAAACAGCCATGCAAGCAAAAGTAGCCTTAAGTGGATTTCTTCTTTTAAAAATGTGGAAACTCTTTTGACTTTTTCTTAGAATTCGGTCCATAAATAGTATAAAGTAGACCTAGCATTCTTGGAAGGTAAACATGAGATAAAGATTCAAGAATAATCCAATAGCACCATAACTGTAAACCAAAGTCATGGAACAACAGAAAATATTCACTTGATTCTTATTAAGAAATTTTCAAAGATAATTATACCTGTAAAAATTTCATTTAAAACCCCAGGCAGAGATGTATGAAAGGGGTTATATGGTAGCTTTATGCTTAACTAAGAAACTATTAAGCAGTTTTTCAAAATTACTGTCATTTTACATTTCCACTATCAAAATTTAATAGTTTCCATTTGTATTGTCAATATTAGTTTTAGAGTTTTAATAATTTTATGATAGTAACCCCCTTTAAATTCACACATTCCACAAAAGTAGTGTAGTAATACTTTTGGGGACTTTTAAATGTGCTGATGTGCATTCTATAAACTTGGTTAAGGGTTTGTTCATATATTTTGTCAATTTAAAAAATGGGGTTGTTTTCTATAATCAAGTTTCCAGAGTTCATTAAGTTAATATATCATGAGTATATGCCAGTTATCAGATAACTATCCAACTGAAATGAATTTTATATAAAGACATATATGTACATGTTGATATCACGTCACAATTACTAAAATCTGGAAAATGCTCAAGTATCTTATAGCTAATGAATTGCTAAAAACAAACAAACAAACTATGGACTGCAAGAGATGGCACAGCAGATAAGCATGCTAGCTGCTCTTCCAGAGGCAATGGATTCCATTCCCATAGGACAACTCACTCCCAAGGATTTCTGATACCATCTTCTGGCTTTTATAGAGCCTGCATGCACATGGTACATAGACATACATGTGGACAAAATATCCATATGTATTGAATGAATGAATGAATAAATAAATTAAAAATAAATAAATAAAAGAGATACTTAGCAATAAAAATACAGATATTGGTTCCTAACAGTATGGATAAAACTTGAATCCTTAATGCTAAATGAAGGAATCTAGTATTAAAAATGCCACATTACTGTATGATGTAGATAAAAATATTTCGGTGATTATCAGGACTTGCAGAGTATGGACAGGAGAAGACTACACAGTGACAGCATGAGAGAAATTTGTAGGGTCATGGAATTGTCTGTATCTTGATTTGATTTTGTTGTTGAATTGTCAATACTTAAGAGAACTATCATGGGAAACAATGAATTATGCTGTGTAGAAACTATAACTCATTTTTTTTCAACAAAATAAAAAAGGAACAGTTTGGGTTGTTGAAAGGAAATACGCTTGAAAATTATGAAAAATGCATCACTGTTACTGCATTTCAGGAGACTTTTAGTAAGCTAAAACATTTGATTACTTATTAGAACTCACTCAGAAGTTTAATCAAGATTTAGGGAGAAAAAAATTGAATGACTTCAATTTTAACATGCAGAGAATTTTAATGCAACATTATAAGACTGCTTAGCAGTGATTTATTCCTATAATGGACAGATAGATTAAAAAAGGAAGAGCAAGAAGAAAAACAAATGACTAGTGGCTTCTCTGGTTCATGTTCATTCTCTGTCTCACTCTTTTTCTGTCTCTGTCTGCTTTTGTGTCTCTATTTGTCTGCCACTCTGTCACCCTCTCTGTCTCTCTCTTTCTCCCTCCCTCCCTTTTCCAAAGAGAGACAGTATTCTCCTTCTATTTCTTCTTCCTCATGACTGATCAGTAAGTTAATCCTTCACATTGAAATAAATATCTTTGTGACCCAAGCGCACCACCAGTACACTAGCCTCAAAAGTATTTTCCATGAATATATAAGGACCTATATAAGTTTGTCCTCCTTGGTTCCTTTGCTTTGTATACGCTACATATTTGAACGTCACTAATTTCTGATAGCCATAACTGAACATAATCTTTCCAGGTTTAACTCAAAATCTGCCACCTCCATAAGGTCTTTTTTGATTACACTATTCAAAAGTGAAATTACCTTTAACTTAGCAGAGACACAGAAAATTGATTTGTTTTTAAAGGCAGTGAATGAAACAGATGAACAAGTATCTATACATATTTCAGATGCTAGGTAAATTCTATATACTAGGCCTCTATTAATTAACTTTGAGAAAGTATGTACTGATTAACAACATGAAGGTGCCATGTTGTGTAAGTTTGAATGCCAGCTCTGTTCTATACTAGCTGTACGTGGTGGTTTGAATTAAATCTTGGGCATTTGAATATTTGATATTCAGTTGGTGGCTGTTTGGGGAGGAATATGAAGTGTGGCCTTGTTGGAGGAGGTGTATCACTGTGGGTGGGCTTAAGGTTTCAAAAGTCTCCTGACATCCCCAGTATACTCTCTTTGCCTCCTGCTCGTGGGTCAAAATGTGAGCTCTCAGTTGTTCCTGCCATCAGGCCTTTGCTCTCTCCTTCTAAAACAATAAGCCAAATTAAACACTTCCTTTTACAAGTTGCCTTGGTGGAGGTATTTAACACTGCATTAGAAAGGTAAGAGAGTACATATCAGTAATATAGATACATTATTTTTAATCTCAGTTTCATCATCAACAAAATGGGCATAAAAACAGCACCTGCTTTATGCTGTTGTACAGTAAACAAATTATCTTCAATAAAGTGTTTGGCACATATAGGATTCCTGTAACTATTAGCTATGATTACTTTGGAAGCAGCCTTAGTAGTTCCCACTATTTCTAATTAGGTGAGCTAAATATATTAGTTCCAAAATGTGTAGGTTTTCAAGGAGACATTATTGTTAGGAGAGACAGAAATTTAAGATTGTGTTCACATCCATCCCATTCAGACATATCAGCTACATTGATTACATTATGGATTTTAACTTAACTATGATGAAAATATACCATTTCAGCTTCCTTGGGAGGTTGTCTGGGAGAGGTGAGAGAGTCAGCTGCTTCATGGACTTCTCTGAAGAGAGCTCTTATAGGTGGCCTATTCCACTTGGTAGCCATCTGATATTCTAGGCAGCTGCCTGACACTGCACTTTGGTGCCCCCATGGTATAATTAATAGGCACGCTCACAGCTGCCTTGTCAAACAATTGGCCATACTTGGTAGTAGATGCTACAGAGGCAGAGTGATAACAGACAGCACTCAGGATATATTCCCCATTTTGGTAGCTGTGCTTTCCTAACAGTGCCATGGGAACATGTAGTTGTACTCTGAGCATTTCTCTAAATAGTATGTCTGCTTCATGCTTTGGAGGGACTGCTGAAAGTCCTTCATTTGTAATGTGCTTCCGTTTTCTAACTACTACAGCAATATTGTTAGCTTGAAGTATTCCTTGATGCTATCAGATTCAGCTGATAATAGGGTATTAAAAAAGTCTTTCCTGAACCACAGACAGATTTTTTTTTTAAAAAAATCTCTGTTACTACTGGATATCCATATCTTCTTCGGAGAATGATGCACAAGGGGAGCTGTGATGTCAGGGGAAAGGTGATGGGCTAGGAATAAAGAGACCTCCTCCTATTTTCTGGTTCTTTAGCTTTGTGACCTTCAGAAAACCATTTCTTCATTGGGAACTTTGAATTTTGTGTATGAGTAAGATGGCAGGGTTAGAGAAAACTTTTTGAGTAATTGTCAGCATTGAAAATCTGATATGCAGGGGTTCTAGGTCCTCTCCATTCATGATCCTTGGTTGGGGTATCAGTCTCTGCAGGACCACCTGGGCCCAGATTTCTTTGTTCTGTTGCTCTCCTTGTGGAGCTCCTGTCTACTCCAGGTCTTTCTATCCCCCCCCTTCTTTCATAATATTTCCTGTACTCTGCCCAAAGTTTGGCTATAAGTCTCAGCATCTGCTTTGATACCCTTATCAGTAGAGTCTTCCAGAGTCCTCCATGATAGGCTCCTGTCCTGTTCCCTGTCTTCTCCTACTTCTAATGTCTTTCCCATTTGCCCTTCTGAATGAGTATTGCACATTTTCCCTAGGGTCCTCCTTCTTGCTTAGTTTCTTTAGGGATATAGATTTTAGTATGCATATATTATATTATATGCATAATATCCACTTATAAGTAAGTATATACCGTGTGTGTCTTTCTGCTTCTGGGATAACTCACTCAGGATGATCTTTTCTAGTTCCATCTATTTGCTTGCAGGACCATGCATGTAGAGGACCTAAAAACCCTGCTCAGATGAAGTCCATAGACTCAGTCTCTAAGTGGGTTCCCTAGTAAGTGGAGCAAGGTCTGTCTCAGGCATGATGAACTCAGTGGCCTGGCCAGCTCTTTTTACCTCCCCCTGAAGGGTGCAGCCTTGTCAGATAACAGAGGAAGACAATGCAGCCAGTCTTGATGAGACCTGATAGGCTAGGGTCAGAATGAAGGGGAGGAGGCCCTCACCTAATCGTGGATTAGGGGAGGGGCATATAGAGAGAAAAGGGAGGGTGGGATTGGGAGGAGATGAGAGAGGATGCTACAGCTGGGACACAAAGTGAATAAATTGTAATAAATAATAAATAAATTAAAAAAAAGAATAAAATGGGGCAAAGGGCACAACATTAAAAACTTTATCCATTACAGAGCTTCTTTTTTAATTTAAGTTGTATTTTTATTAATTACACTTTGTATTCCAGCTGTAGCCCCCTCCCACATGCCCCCCAATTCCACCCTCCCTTCCACCCTCCCTCTTCTCCTATGCCCTCCCCCAGTCCAATGATAGGGGAGGTCCTCCTCGCTTCCACCTGACCCTAGTCTATCAGGTCTCATCAGGACTGGCTTCTTTGTCTTCCTTTGAGGACTGGTAAGGCTGCTCCCCCCTCAGGTAGATGTGATAAAAGGGCCACCTGATGCATTAATGTCTCTAGAGATGGTCCCTGTTTCTATTATTGGCAAACCCTCTTGGACACTGAGCTGCTATTGGCTACATCTGTGCAGGGGTTCTAGGTTATCTCCACGAATGGTCTTTGTTTGGAGCATCAGTCTCAGAAAAGACCCCTGTGCCCAATGTTTTTGGTTCTGTTGCTGTCCTTGTGGAGCTCCTGTTCCCTCCAGGTCTTTCTATCTCCCCCTTCTTTCATAAGATTCCCTGCACTCTGCTCAACTCACTTATAAGTGGATATTAGACATATACTATAGGATAATCATACTAAAATCTATACACCTAAGTAAGCTAATCAAGAAAGAGGACCCTGGTTAAGATGCTCAATCCTCATTCAGAAAGTCAAACAAGTCAGATATCGGAAGAGGGAGAAAAATAGGGAACAGGACAGGAGCCTGCCACAGAAGGCCTCTGAAAGACTCTACCTAGCAGGGTATCAAACATATGCTGAGACTCATAGCCAAACGTTACAGAGTTTTTTAAAAAGATAGAATTTTAATGAAACAAAAAATAATCTGATGCATAGGGATTTTTAATCTTATGCTCTGTTGTGTGCATTGGAGCTTTGGGTAATTATATTTGAATAATCCCTACATACAGACTACAAAGCCTTGCCAAATAACAGACTCTAATGTGGAATAGGATACCTGCTATTGAAATTTCCAGTTTTCACTGCTTTCCATCTTTTTTTGAGACTGGTGCATAATCTTATATGGCAGTTGTATTCAGAAGGGTTTTTAGAAAAAAGCTTATCTGTAAGATGGGACCTAGGGATCAATTTAAAGCTCAACATTGCTGTTTCACATATGGCATACTCTCTTGCTGGGCTTTCTTATCTGGGCTTTGTTTTTCACATTTTATCTATGTGAGCCATCAGGCTACTACTTTGAGAAACACTGCTGTTTTTATGCGGGTAGCTCATTCCTTTTTGTGAAGAAATATGTGTGTGTATGTGTGTTTTGCTTTTTGTGTTGTTTTTGTGTACTTAGGTGCTCTCCCTAGGGCAGGTAGCTACTTGTCATTCTCACCTTTGTCTTCTGAGTTTGTTTGCCCATTTGAAATCAAGTTGAAGAGAACCTCAGAGAGAGTGCAGACAATACTTTGGGTAATTGACAGTAGACTAGTAGGTCTGGGTATATGTTGTCAGAAAGTTTGGTAAGCCCCAATGTTGCTAGTTTTGCCTGAGGGGCTGAAACAGATTTGGAGGTAAAAGGAAATATCTCACCAATAATGAAGGTATGCTAAAGAGGCATTTGTTTCTCTCCCTTTGAATATCAGACTATGGAAACAATGTATCCCATGAAATTGGAGTTTCCTCAAGAACCTCCTACTAAAAGAAGGAAAAATTCAGACTCTGGGAGCAGCCAGTGGAGGAACCTGTCTCCTGGGGAAAGATTTACAATTTACAATGTTGTAGGAGAGAATGGAACTAAGACAATGGTGTTGGGTAGGAGGGCACACTCTGAGCAGGACTGCTTACTTACACATTTCTCTTGCCTTCTGTTTAACCTTGCCCTCATATTAGGCCTAAGTCCAGACTTATCACTAGCCTTTGCCCCCTTTCCAAATGTGTCTGCACATTAAATAGTCTCTCCACCCTACCCCGTGTATTGCTATTACCCATTTGTTTAATCAACTTACTGAGGCTAGGCAAATGAGCCTGACTTGTTAATGTTGCCAGGAATCGGGAGTTCTGAGCCTAATATCTCTGCTATCAGATCTGTATTTCAATTTCCAGCTATGCACTTAAAGATTTCTTTAGGAATACAGTGATGAGAATACTTTCACTCTAGAAGCCATATTATACCACACATTAGGGATTCTTGCTTTTTTTAAATTTTATTTTTTTTATTAATTACACTTTATTCACTTTGTATACCCCATAAGCCCCTTCCTCCTCCCCTCACAGTCTCACCCTCCCTCCCCCTTCTTCACGCATGCCCCTCCCCAAATCCACTGATAAGGGAGGTCCTCCTCTCCTTCCTTCTGATCTTAGTCTATCAGATCACATCAGGAGTGGCTGCATTGTTATCTTCTGTGGCCTGGTAACGGGGAGGTGATCAAAGAGCAGGCAAATCAGATTATGTCAGAGGCAGTCCCTCTTCCCATTACTATGGAACCCACTTGGACACTAAACTGCCATGGACTACATCTGTGCAGGGGTTCTAGGTCATCTCCATGCCTGGTACTTGGTTGGAGTATGAGTCTCTGGGAAGACCCCTGTGTTCAAATTTTCTGGTTCTGTTGCTCTCCTTGTGGGGTTCCTGTCCTCTCCAGATCTTACTATTTCCCACTTCTTACATAACATTCCATGCACTCTGCCCAACAGTTGGCCATAAGTCTCAGCATCTGCTTTGATAGTCTGCAGGGCAGAGCATTTCAGAGGCCCTCTGTGGCAGGTTTCTAGGTTGTTTCCTGTTTTCTTCTTCTGATGTACATACTTTTCGGGATGGGGCTTGAGCATTTTAGTTAGGGTCCTCTGTCTTGATTAGTTTCTTTAGATGTACAGATTTTAGTAGGTTTATCCTATGTTATATGTCTATATGAGTGAGTATATACCATATGTGTCTTTCTGCTTCTGGAACAGCTCACTCAGGATGATCCTTTCCAGGTCCCACCATTTACCTGCAAATTTCATGATTTCCTTATTTTTCATTGCAGAGTAATACTCCATTGTATAGATGTACCACAATTTCTGCATCCATTCTTCATTTGAGGGGCATCTGGGCTGTTTCCAGTTTCTGGCTATTACAAATAAGGTTGCTACAAAGATGGTTGAGCAAATGTCCATATTGTGTACTTGAGCCTCTTTTGGATATATGCCTAGGAGTGGTATAGCTGGATCTTGAGGAAGCGCCATTCCTATTTGTCTGAGAAAGCACCAGAATGATTTCCAGAGTGGTTGTACAAATTTACATTCCCACCAGCAGTGGAGGAGGGTTTCCCTTTCTCCACAACCTCTCCAGCATGTGTTGTCACTTGAGTTTTTCATCTTGGCCATTCTGATGAGTGTAAAGTGAAATCTTAGGTCGTTTTGATTTGCATTTCCCTAATGGCTAATGAGGTTGAGCATTTCTTTTTTTTTTTTTCACTCTTTTTTTTTTATTTAACTTTTATTAATTACACTTTATTCCTTTTGTATCCCCCCATAAGCCCCTCCCTCCTCCCCTCCCGGTCCCACCCTCCCCCCTTTCTGCATGCATGCCTCTCCCCAAGTCCACTGATAAGGGAGGTCCTCCTCTCCTTTCTGATCTTTTTTTTTTTTTTTTTGTTCTTCTCAATGCAGTTTATTCAGGAACCTTGAACAATCTTCTGACCCTGGGGAAAGCCAGCCCACAGCTTAAATAGCCTCTGGGTAGCCAACCCCAGCGTGCCTCGTGGGCAATGCAGATAGGTCTACATACATGAAAGCAAGCTAGATCCTCAGCCTTAGCCAAATACGGAGTTGTTTGTGACAGAGAGCACTCACCATCAGGAAGGTGGAAGGCGGAAACCAGCTCCATGTTTAAGGCACAGCATTATGCAGCTCTCTACAGTTCCCCCTTTTTGCTTTAGACGCATCAGGCAAGAGTAGAGGTCTGATCTCTGATATTAGAAATAAATTGGGACTTTGTACCGATGTTCATTTAGGTGTCATCCACCCAAAGAGCATCAGACCCGTCCGGTACCTTTTTCTCAGAGGCGGGACCTGGGGCATCAACCCGCATGCAATCAAACATGCTCTTCTCTGGGTCGAAAGTTTTCACTCTTTTTTTTTTTTTTCAAATGCAGTTTATTCAGAGCATTTCTTTAAGTGTTTCTCTGCCATTCGATATTCCTCTACAGAGAATTCTCTGTTTAGCTCTGTTCCCCATTTTTTAATTGGATTACTTGGTTTGCTGCTTTTCAGCTCTTTTAGTTCTTTATATATACTGGATATTAGCCCTCTGTCAGATAAAGGGTAGGTGAAGATTCTTTTCCAATGTGTAGGCAGTCGTTTTATTTTGATGATGGTATCCTTTGCTTTACAGAAGCTTTTCAGTTTCATGAGGTCCCATTTATTGATTGTTGCTCTTAGAGCTTGTGCTGTTGGTATTCTGTTCAGGAAGTTGTCTCCTGTACCAATGAGTTCTAGTGTCTTCCCCACTTTTTCCTCTAACCAATTTAATATGTCTGGTTTTATGTTGAGGTCTTTGATCCACATGGATTTTAGTTTTGTGCAGGGTGATAAGTAGGGGTCTATTTGCATTTTCTACATGTTGACATCCAGTTAGACCAGCATCATTTGTTGAAGATGCTATTTTTTTCCATTGTATAGTTTTGGCATCTTTGTCAAAGATCAGTTGTCCATAAGTGTGTGGGTTTATTTCTGGGTCTTCTGTTCGGTTCCATTGATTCACCATTCTGTTTCTATGCCAGTACCATGCAGTTGTTATTACTGTTGCTCTATAGTACAGCTTGAGATCAGGGATGGAGATATCTCCAGAAGATCTTTTATTGTAGAGGATTGTTTTTAGCAATTCTGGGTTTCTTGTTATTCCATATGAAGTTGAGAATTTTTCTTTCCAGGTCTGTAAAGAACTGTGTTGGTAATTTGATATGAATTTTATTGAATCTGTAGATTGCTTTTGGTAAGATGGCCATTTTTACTCTGTTAACCCTGCCAAGCCATGAACATGGGAGATCTTTCCATCTTCTGATATCTTCTTCTAATTCTTCCTTGAGAGACTTGAATTTTTTTTTCATGTAAGTCTTTGACTTGCTTGGTTAGGGTTACACGTACTTTATGTCATTTGTGGCTATTGTGAAGGGTGTTGTTTCCCTAATTTCTTTCTCAGCCCTTTTGTCTTTTGTGTACAGGAGGGCTACTGATTTTTTTTTTGAGTTAATTTTGTATCTGACCACTTTGCTGAAGGTGTTTATCAGCAGTAGGAGTTCCTTGGTAGAATTTTTGGGCTGACTCAGGTATACTATCATATCATCTGCAAATAGTGATAATTTGACTCCTTCCTTTCCAATTTGTATCCCCTTCATCTCCTTCAACTGTCTTATTGCTCTAGCAAGGACTTCCAGATCTATGTTGAAGAGATATGGAGAGAGTGGGCAGCCTTGCCTTGTCCCTGATTTCCGTGGGATTTCTTTAGGTTTCTCTCTGTTTAGTTTGGCTATAGACTTTCTCTATATTGCCTTTACTATGTTTAGATATGTGCCTTGTATCCCTGATCTCTCCAAGACTTTAAACATGAATGGATGTTGGATTTTGTCAAATGCTTTTTCAGCATCTAGGGTGAATATCATGTGCTTTTTTTTCTTTCAGTTTGTTAATATGGTGGATCACATTGATGGATTTCCGTATATTGAACCACCCCTGCATACCTGGGATGAAGTCTACTTGGTCATAGTAGATGATATCTTTGATGTGATCTTGTATTCGATTTGCAAGTATTTTGTTGAGTATTTTTGTATCAATGTTCCTAAGAGAGACTGGCCTGAAATTCTCTTTCTTTGTTGGGTCTTTGTGAGGTTTAGGTACCAAGGTGAATGTGGCTTCATAGAATAAGTTTGGTAGTGTTCCTTCTGTTTCTATTTTGTGGAATAATTTGAAGAGAACTGGAGTTACCTCTTCTTTGAAGGTCTGGTAGAATTCTGTACTGAAACCATCTGGTACTGGGCTTTTTTTTTTTTTTTATAAGAGACTTTTGATGACTGCTTCTAATTTCTTGGTGGATTTAGGACTATTTAATTGATTTACCTGGTCTTGATTCAGTTTTGGTAAGTCAAATCGATCAAGAAAATTGTCCATTTCATTTAGATTTTCAAATTTTGTGGCATATAGACTTTTGAAGTAAGTCCTAATGATTGTTTGGATTTCCTCAGTTGTCTGTAGTTATGTCCCCCTTTTCAGTTCTGATTTTGTTGATTTGGATGGTGTTATCCTGGACATTTTGAGCGTTATATGACTGTAAGCCAGTGGATCTCTACTTCCCTAATGCTGAGTGAGGCCCTTTAATACAGTTCCTCATGTTGTGGTGACTCCCAACCTTAAAATTATTTTTTGTTGTTACTTCATAGCTGTAATATTGCTACTGTTATAAATTAGAATGCAAATACCGGTATTTTCTGATGGTCTTAGGTGACCCAAGGTTTTTCAAACTAACAGATTGAAAACTGCTGCTCTAGGCCTTATTTTAAGTCTTTGGAAATGTGAATATTTTACTAAGAAATCTAACTAGTTCATTTATCTGCAATTTCCAATTCCCCTTTTGTGGGATGGCTTCATTTATAACTTGCATTCAACTTCATAAACGTTTACATTGCTATTCAGATCTCTCTCCAATATGTGCTATCCAGCCATCATTTTGTTCATACTCACCTAGCTCCAGGTTCAATTCTTAAAGGTTTTGGCATGATTCTCTAGAAACAGGGTGATTATAAAACAAATCCATATACACCCATAGCTTGGCCATGGACTTAAGAGTTACTAAACAATTTCATGGGATCGCTTACCTGAACTCTTCCTTCTCTGTAATTCTGTAATAGCCCTTATTATTATAGTTTCTTTTTTTATTCTTTCAGCTTGAGATTTTTTCTTTTTGGCTCCCAGACTCTGTTATGTCACCCTTGGTGTCACATCTCATGCAAACAACATTGTAAATTTTGATCCATGAAGACTCACCACTGTCACTGAGTTGATGTCTAGTGGGAGAGGGAGTGAAGCAAGCAAACAGATAATCAAACAAATGAAAGCAAGCACCAGTAAAATCCTCTCAAACATCTGTGTGCATTAGAAATTTTTTCTGACCCTTAGGCTAGAACCGGAGATTCTCTTGAAGCCAATCTGCTCACACAGATGTTTACAGTGGGATTTCAGTCTGTGGTTTCTTAGGTATTATGGGGAGGAGGAATAGGAATGGTAATTTCACCATCCACTTTGTAATACTTTAAATTCTGCCTTTATTTCCCAACCTAAATGTTACTATTTACACATCTTTGAATAGCTTCCCTATGAATTCAGTTCCAGTTATATAGCTGAATCCAATAAGTAGATAGTAGAGTATTCTTACTCCATCTTGCCTGGAGCTGACAGTCTACCTTTTCCCATAGAGATCCAGTTGTTAAACATTTACTTGTATCCTGATTTTATCCAGTAAAACTGTAAGCAAGGAGAGTCCTTCTGTTACTTTCAGACAGACCAAGCACTTCTTAGTTGTATGATGTTGAACAAGTAGTTTTAATTTTTACTACTCTGAGCTTGACCTTTTCTTTTTTCTTTTCTTTTTTCTTTTTTGTTTATTTGAAACAGGGTTTCCTCTGTGTGGCCTTGGCTGTCCTGGAGTAGCTCTGTAAACCAGGCTGGCCTCAAACTCACAGAGATCTGCCTGCCTTTGCCTCCCCAAGTACTAGCATTACAGGCATGCACCACTGTGTCCCATAGATCTTTTTGTTTTAACTTGATAATAACAGTACATATCTCAGTGGGATGTTCTAAGAGTTAGCTGAAATAACAGAGTATCTAGTACAGGGCCTGATGTGTAGTATAATAAATGAAAACTATGTAATTAAAAATAGAGAAAAATATATTTGTTGGTCAGTCCTCTTTAGTACCAAAAGTTACACATTTAAATCAGGAATAAAACTAAGATATAAGCAGGCCTTGTGCCTACCTATTGTTGAGTTGAACATCTGCTTTGGAACCAACCAGTTACTATACAGCTCAGCTACTTGCTAGATTATATGATATCGGGAAAGTCACTTCGTTCTTTTGTGGCAGTAGCAAGATGGGCACAGTGATCATGCATACTTCTCTGGAACATTGACAAGACTAAAGAAGATGATACATGGAGCACTTTCAATAAATATTTACTAATATTAATACCCTGTCAATATAATGCAATGGTTACAGTAGGCTGTACTCTTTAGGGATAATAAATGAAATACACATAAATGATTGAAAACACACATAGAGGCACACACAGACATACAGAGATGCACACACAAAGGTACACAAACGTCGCTTACACATAATGTTGAGGTGCTTGAGAACTTACTTTTGTATTAAAACAATGCTCAGTCAGCCTGTCTGTGGAGCACTGCTAGACCTAAACCTACTTTCTTGATCTCTCAAACATTTGACCATGCTTATTGGACTATGGCTAAGAGAAATTAATGACAACAGTTATTCTATCCAGATTGACTAAAGGCCTCGTCACTTCCTGCTTACAACTATAGTTCTCAGTCCTCTTTAAGTTAAGAGCTTGTGACTTTTCAGCTTACCCTTTCAGCAAGCTGGGCAGACTGCTCTCTTCTCTTGGCTACAGCAGTAGCATGTATATTGTTTCTGTTGCAAAGTCTACTGAACTTGAATTAAGAGCAGTAGTTTTGCTGATGCATGTTTTGTGGTTTCTCTAACACCTTTTCACAGTAGCAAATTACTTCTAATTTTCCTTTTTAGGTATCTAGAGTATTTTAAAATTTCTCTTTGAGAATTCTTTTACTTTTATACATCTCTCTTTTGCCTAAGTATTTTTTTCTTAATTTAAACATTTCTCCATTCTCTTAAGGATGTGTAGATTCTATTTTAGAGCTCTGACAAAACAAAAAGTGCCCATAGTGTTTACTATTTAAAGCAGCAGCCACAGAAGTAGCAAAGCTCTTAATGTGATATGATACTGTCCTCTGTGCCTCTGCTCTTTTTTTTTTTTTTTTTTTTTTTTTTTTTAGGAGACAGCAGAATGTAGCAAATAGAGAGACTTGCACTGGCAGTCAGAAAATCAATGTCAAATCTGAGATCTGCCCCTCCTGTTCTTGGACTCATAGATCAAGTCACATCACAGTTGTGGGCTTCAGTTTCTGTTGTTTGGATACATTGGAGGCTAGGAGTCTGCAGCTACAGAGATGAAAGAAGGTCAGGAGTGGAGTAGATGGGTGCCAGCAACTGTGGAGAAAAAAGTCAGTGAACAGCATCAAATGGCATTGGGTCCCCACTAGAAAAATGGAGGGATTTAAGGAGCTGTTATGTAACCAGTTCCTTTGTTCTTCATCCCTCTAGCGGGTGGGAGCATTGGAAATATGAGTTCTATGTGAAAAAAAGAGGTTTGAGCCAAATGATTTCTAAGACCTCTGAGCTCCAAAATGTGGGGATTACCAAGAGGATCTAAGGCAAAGCAGGTGCAGAACTACTGCTGAAGCTGCTGCTATGTTTGCAGAGGCCCCTAGCAGAAAAACTAAAATTGAGTCATTTGATCTCAAAGATTTGGTTTCCTCATTTTTGAAGGAGGGGATTACATCTCCTTGACTTAGTGCCCAGAACAGCTATGAAGAACAATGGAATAGTGACTGGGAATGAGGCACTGGTGGTCCTACCAAGCAGAACTAGCTACCTCTAGGTCTCATTTGGGAAAATACCATCTCCCCTCATCTTCCCACAGTTGACACCAGGCTCTTCACCGTGTTTGCTGGTGGGGGTGGTCCATGTTGTCTGCCTAATGGTTGATCTAATACCTGACTTACAAGACTGGGATGCATTCTGTAGAAACTGTGCTTGGAATTTTGAATTTTAATCTTTCTCTGGGTTAGAAATATGGAACACACACACACACACACACACACACTCACACATATATATTGGAAATGCAGAAAATTTGAAATGAGCTATAGCTGCCAGCCGGCCATACAGCACAAGGGTAAGCAACAGATACTCAACAGTGCCCTCCTTGTGTGATAGACCTATGCCATCCTGTAGCCTAAGCATATAAAGTGCATTTTAAACTCAATGATAGTATTGATTTCTCATGGATTTATTTAAATGTAACCAGGAATATGAACTTTTGAGATACCTAATATTCTGGGTTTTTTGTTTTTTGTTTTTGTTTTATTGTTGTTATAAGTAAAGGAGCCTCTGTGCTTGACATACAAGAAGATTTAGGTGAAGATGACTCAAGTGTCAATGAGGATTATATAAAAGTTGGTGTGATTTAAGCTGAAGTATACTAGAGAATAGATCCTGTGTTTTCAGGCTCTAATGTTAGGAAAGTGCCTCACCATGAACTACAACCCCATCTCCTTTCAGATTATAATGTTAATTTTCACCTCCTTCATTAAATAATTGGAGAAAACACTTAGCTTTTTTTCTTTTCTTCTTCTTTTTGTTTACAATTAATTCATTATATATCTTGATTGAAGCCTCCTTCCTCAACTCCTTCCAGTCCCACCCTCCTTCCCTCTTTTTCCCCCTATCCCTTTCCTCTAGACCACTGAAAGGAGGAGTCCTCCTTCCTTGCTATCTGACCCTAGCCTATCAAGTCTCATCAGAACTGCATGGATCCTCTTCCTCTGCAGCCTGCAGAGGGGGAAGTGACCAAAGATCGGGCAACCAAATTCACGTCAGAGAAAACCCCTCCTCCCCTTACTCAGGATCCCACATTGAGACTGAGCTGTCTATGAACTACATCTGAGCAGGTGTTCTAGGTCCTCTCCATGCATGCTGCTTGGTTGTTGTGTCAGTCTTTGCAGACCCCCAAGGGCCCAGATTTTTTGACTTTGTTGGTTTCCTTGTGGAGCTCCTGATACCTCCTGGTCTTTCTATCCCCTCTTATTCCATAAGATTATCCTACACTCTGCCCAAAGTTTGGCTATGAGTCTCTGCATCTGCTTTGATGCCCTGTTGGGTGGAATTTTTCAGAGGACGTCTATAGTAGGTTCCCATCTGGCTCCCTGTCTTCCACTGCTTCTGGTGTCTATCCTGTTTGCCATTCTGAATGAGAATTAAGCATTTTCCCTAGGGTCCTCCTTGTTTAGCTTCTTTAGGTCTGTAGATTGTAGTATGGTTATTCTATATTATATAGCTAATACATGAAACCTCACTCAGAAGGGCAAACAGGATAGATATCAGAAGTAGAAGAAAACAAAGAACAGGACAGGAGCCTTCCATGGGAGTCTGCTGAAAGACTCTACCCATCAAGGTATTGAAGGAAATACTGAGACTCATAGCCAAATTTTGGGCAGAGTGAAGGAAACCTTATAGAAGAAGAGTGAGATAGAAAGACCTGTAGGGGACAGAAACTCCTCAAGGAGAACAACAGAGCAAAAACCTGGGCCCAGGGAGCCAACAGAGACTGATACTCCAACCAAAGACCATGCATGGAGAGGACCTAGAATCCCTGCTCAGAGGAAGCCCATAGGCTGCTCAGTTTCCAAGTGGGTTTACTAGTAAGGCGTACAGGGGCTGTCTCTGATATGTACTCAGTGGGTGGCTCTTTTGTTGGTAATATTTTATTTATTTATTTTAATAATTACAGTTTATTCACTTTGTATCCCACCTGTAGACCCCCTCCAATACCACCTTCCCTCCCTCTTCTCTATCCATTCCCCTCCCATCAGGCCACTGATAGGGAAGGTCCTCCTCCCCTTCCATCTGATTCTAGTCTATCAGGTCTCATCAAGAGTGGCTGCATTGTCTTCCTCTGTGGCTTGGTAAGACTGCACCCCAGTGAGGGGAGGTCATCAAAGAGCAGGCCACTGAGTAATCCAATTAAAAATGGGGCACAGAGCTGAACAGAGAATTCTCAATAGAGGAATATCAAATGGCAGAGAAATACTTATAGAAATGCTCAACATCCTTAGTTATCAGGGAAATGCAAATCAAAATGATCCTGAAATTTCAGCTTGCACCCATAAGAATGGCTAAAATCAAGAACTCAAATGGCAACACATGCTGGAGAGGATGTGGAGAAAGGGGAACCCTCCTCTATTGCTGGAGGGAATGTAAACTTGTACAACCACTTTGGAAATCAATCTAGCACTTTATTTATTTATTTATTTATTTATTTATTTATTTATTTATTTATGTTTTAGAATTTATATTTTTTCTTTTTAATTTTTTATTATCATTTATTATAATTTATTCAGTTAGTATCCCAGCTGTGTCCCCATCCCTAACTTTTCCCAATCCTACACTCACTCCCTCTTCTCCTCCTATGGCCCTTCCCTAGTCCACTGATAGGGGAGGTCCTCCTTCCCTTCTATCTGATCCTAGCCTATCAGGTCTCATCAGGACTGGTTGCATTGTCTTCTTCTGTGGTCTGGCAAGTCTGCACCCTCCAGGGGAGGTGATCAGAAAGCCTGTCACTGAGTTCATGCCAGAGAAAACCCCTACTCCTTTTATTAGGGAACCCACTTGAGACTGATTCTATGGGCTACATCTGAGCAGGGTTTTTGGTCCTCTCCATGCATTGTCCTTGGTTGGGGTATCATTCTCTTCAGGGCTCTCAGGGCCCATTTTCTTTGGCTCTGTTGGTCTCCTTTTTGAGCTATTGGATTACCACCCCCTGGGAATTGTAGCCTTGCCAGGCCATAGAGGAAGAAAATGCAGCCAGCCCTGATGAGACCTGATAGTCTAGGATGAGATAGAAGGGAAGAAGGTCCTCCCCTATCAGTGGACTAGGGGAGGGGCAAAGGAGGAGAAAAGTAATGGTGGATAAGACTGGGAGGAGATGGAGGAGGGTGTTATAGCAGGGACACAAAGTGAATAAATTGTAATAAATACATTAAAACAACAACAAACAAACAAACAAGGAAATAATGAAAATTTCAGGCAAATGGATGGAACTAGAAAAGATCATCCTTAGTGAGGTAACCCAGAAGCAGAAAGACACACGTGGTATATACTCACTCATAAATGAATATTAGCCCTTAACTTTTGTAGTTAAGAACTTGTAACACTTCTCATACATTTTTAAATTCTATCATTTATTCCTTGTCTAAATCCTATGGATTCTTTTGCCCCAAATCTTTACTATGTCATACAAAGCTGTTCTAGGAAAAGAAGTATTTTTTTTAAGTGCATTAATAAACACATGAAATTTGTGGTTAGTCAGCAAATACTTAGTATGTTATCTGTACCACTTAGTGAGCTGGAAAAATAGACATTAAAGTAAAATTTTTTTTTCAATGCAGTTTATTCAGGAACCTTGAACAATCTTCTGACCCTGGGGAAAGCCAGCCCACAGCTTAAATAGCCTCTGGGTAGCCAACCTCAGCGTGCCACGTGGGCAATACAGATAGGTACACATACATGGAAGCAAGCCAGATCCTCAGCCTTAGCCAAATGTGGAATTGTTTGTGACAGAGAGCACTCACCATCTGGAAGGTAGAAGGCGGAAACCAGCTCGATCTTTAAGGCACGGCATTATGCAGCTCTCTACAGTTCCCCCTTTTTGTTTTAGACGCATCAGGCAAGAGTAGAGGTCTGATCTCTGATATTAGAAATACATTGGGACTTTGTACCGATGTTCATTTAGGTGTCATCCACCCAAAGAACATCAGACCCGACCGATACCTTTTTCTCAGAGGCGGGACCTGGGGCATCAACCCGCATGCAATCAGACATGCTCTTCTCTGGGTCCAAAGCGGCTGACCCTGAGTGCAGTGCTTAGCCTCGCATCCTGAGCATAACATTTTGGCTTTTTATGGTAGCCAACCATGCTTGGGGAGACTGTCCTGCTTCAATGGCTTTAAAGGCCTGAATGATCATGGCTGCATTACGCTGTTGTGAGACTCTAATCTTGCATATACACCACAGGCAAACCAAGGAGACCAACACCAGAAGGCCTGCTAACGCTCCCATGCCCGCCCATTCCTTCAGATGATTCATGGCTGCAGCAATCCATGATGATAATCCTGTGGCTAGTCCTGCGTCCACTCTGGTAGAATTTACCATAACAATGGCCACTCTCAGCTGCTCCATCGTAGTATCGAATTCTCCAGTCCAATTACCTAAAATATAGCTAGACAATTGTTTAGACAGATTTGCAGCACAGGGAAAATTCTCATGTTATATGCTAGTGACTCAAAGTCCAGCATATTTTCATTGACAGCCAAATTGAGCGATTTGCCATAGGGTATCAATTTGCTCCTGCACGAGGTCAATCCTCTGATTGAACACCATCAAGCTTCCTTTTAGTTGAGCATTAATTCCTTTTTGTACAACTAAGGCATGAGCTACATTGGCTAAATGATTATTCAGAGTCTGAGCAGTCTGCCCAGTATGACTCATGGCTAATGTCCTGGCGGTAGCTCCAACAGTCGCCAATGAGATGGCAGTAACAATGGTGGCTGTAGTTCCAAGATCCCTTTTCTGTCTGAAGAGAGTCATAGCGTGAGGGGCATCAACGGGCACAGGCACCCAGTGAGGCATGCGAGTAACCAGGGCATACCTAAATTTACTAGCATTCCAGCATTGGGCAAAAAAGCAAGTATCATTACCACAATTACTTGGCTCTATCTGGCTAATAATGAATAAAAATGGGGGATATAAACAAACAGGTGTGGGCTTATAGGAAATATTATGAGAAGCCTTATCCCCCTCGTTGGAACATCCTGCATCAGTTCTAGAACTAGCAGTGGTGGTGTCCAAGGTCTGAGTAGGTTCAGGAGACCATTGCCCCCAGGGGCGAGATGTGCTCCATGCCAATTGACTAACTCCATGTTTTCCTCCACTTTTGAGAGTCATTTAAGGTTCTTAAATTATTTTTTCGCCTTTTTTAAAAATTTTTCCTCAATTACACTTTATTCATTCTGCATCCCCCCATAAGCCCCTCCCTCCTCCCCTCCCAATCCCACCCTCCCTCCTCCCTCTGCTTGCATGCCACTCCCCAAGTCCACTGATAGGGGAGGTTCTCCTCTCCTTTCTGATCTTAGTCTATCAGTTCACATCAAAAGTGGCTGCATTGTCCTCTACTATGGCCTGGTAAGGCTGCTCCCCCCCAGGGGGAGGTGATCAAAGAGCAGGCCAATCAGATTATGTCAGAGGCAGTCCCTCTTCACATTACTATGTAACCCAATTGGACTCTGAACTGCCCTGGGCTACATCTGTGCAGGGGTTCTGGGTTATCTCCATGAATAGTCCTTGGTTGGAATATGAGTCTCTTTGAAGTTCCCTGTGTTCAAATTTTCTGGTTCTGTTGCTCTCCTTGTGGAGACCTTGTCCTCTCCAGCTCTTACTATTTCCCAGTTCTTACATAAAATTCCATTCACTCTGCCCAACAGTTGCCCATCAGGCTCAGCATCTGCTTTGATAGTCTGAAGGGCAGAGGCTTTCAGAGGCCCTCTGTGGTAGGTTCCTAGGTTGTTTCCTGTTTTCTTCTTCTTCTGATGTCCATCCTCTTTGCCTTTCCGGATGGGGATTGGACATTTTTGTTAGGGTCCTCTCTCTTGCTTAGTTTCTTTAGATGCACAGATTTTAGTGGGTTTGTCCTATATTGTATGTCTATATGAGTGAGTATATACCATGTGTGTCTTTTTGCTTCTGGGACAACTCACTCAGGATGATCCTTTCCATATCCCACCATTTACCTGCAAATTTCATGCTTTCCTTATTTTTCATTGCTGAGTAATATTCCATTGTGTAAATGTACCACAATTTCTGCATCCATTCTTCAGTTGAGGGGCATCTGGGTTGTTTCCAGCTTCTGGCTATTACAAATAAAGCTGCTACAAACATGGTTGAGCAAATGTCCTTTTTGTGTACTTGAGCCTCTTTTGGATATATGCCCAGTAGTGGTATGGCTGGATCTTGAGGAAGCGCTATTCCTAGTTGTCTGAGGAAGCGCCAGATTGATTTCCAGAGTGGTTGTACAAGTTTACATTCCCACCAGCAGTGGAGGAGAAGGGTTCCCCTTTCTCCACAACCTCTCCAGCATGTGTTCTCACTTGGGTTTTTGATCTTGGCCATTCTCATGGGTGTAAGGTGAAATCTCAGGGTTGTTTTGATTTGCATTTCCCTAATGGCTAGTGAGGTTGAGCATTTCTTTAAGTGCTTCTCTGCCATTCTGTATTCCTCTACAGAGAATTCTCTGTTTAGCTCTGTCCCCCATTTTTTTAAGTGGATTACTTGGTTTGCTGCTTTTCAGCTTCTTTAGTTCTTTATATATACTGGATATGAGTCCTCTGTCAGATAAAGGGTTGGTGAAGATTCTTTCCCAATCTGTAGGTGGTTGCTTTGTTTTGATGACGGTGTCCTTAGCTTTACAGAAACTTTTCAGTTTCATGAGGTCCCATTTATTGATTGTTGCTCTTAGAGCCTGTGCTGTTGGTGTTCTGTTCAGGAAGTTTTCCCTTGTACCAATGAGTTCTAGGGTATTTCCCACTTTTTTTTCAAGCCGATTTAATGTGTCTGGTTTTATGTTGAGGTCTTTGATCCACTTGGACTTCAGTTTTGTGCAGGGTGACAAATATGGATCTATTTTCATTTTTCTACATGTAGACATCCAGTTAGACCAGCACCATTTGTTGAAGATGCTATCTTTTTTCCATTGTATGGTTTTGGCGTCTTTGTCAAAGATCAGGTGTCCATAAGTGTGTGGGTTTATTTATGGGTCCTCTGTTCGGTTCCGTTGATCCACCATTCTGTTTCTATGCCAGTACCATGCATTTTTTAAAACTGTTGCTTTATAGTACAACTTAAGATCAGGGATGGAGATACCTCCGGAAGATCTTTTATTGTAGAGGATTGTTTTAGCAATTCTGGGTTTCTTGTTATTCCATATGAAGTTGAGACATTTTCTTTCCAGGTCTGTAAAGAATTGTGTTGGTAATTTGATGGGAATTGCATTAAATCTGTAGATTGCTTTTGGTAAGATGGCCATTTTTACTATGTTAATCTTGCCAAGCCATGAGCATGGGAGATCTTTCCATCTTCTGATATCTTCTTCTAATTCTTTCTTCAGAGATTTGAAATTTTTTTCATACAAGTCTTTGACTTCCTTGGTTAGGGTTACTCCGAGGTACCTTATGTCCTTTGTGGCTATTGTGAAGGGTGTTGTTTCCCTAATTTCTTTCTCAGTCCTTTTGTCTTTTGTAT
This sequence comes from Meriones unguiculatus, assembly GCF_030254825.1. Taxonomy (NCBI): domain Eukaryota; kingdom Metazoa; phylum Chordata; class Mammalia; order Rodentia; family Muridae; genus Meriones; species Meriones unguiculatus. The sequence continues at coordinate 74,985,010 of NC_083369.1, read as the reverse complement.
ACAGGAGGGCTACTGATTTTTTTGAGTTAATTTTGTATCCGGCCACTTTGCTGAAGGTGTTTATCAGCTGTAGGAGTTCCCTGGTAGAGTTTTTGGGGTCACTCACGTATACTATCATATCATCTGCAAATAGTGATAATTTGACTTCTTCCTTTGCAATTTGTATCCCCTTGATCTCCTTCAACTGTCTTATTGCTCTAGCAAGGACTTCCAGCACTATGTTGAAGAGATATGGAGAGAGTGGGCAGCCTTGTCTTGTCCCTGATTTCAGTGGGATTGCTTTAAGTTTCTCTCCGTTCAGTTTGATGTTGGCTATAGGCTTGCTGTATATCGCCTTTACTATGTTTAGATATGTTCCTTGTATCTCTGATCTCTCCAATACTTTGAACATGAATGGATGTTGGATTTTGTCAAAGGCTTTTTCAGCATCTAGGGAGATTATCATGTGGTTTTTTCTTTCAGTTTGTTAATATGGTGGATCACATTGATGGATTTCCGTATATTGAACCACCCCTGCATACCTGGGATGAAGCCTACTTGGTCATAGTGGATAATATCTTTGATGTGTTCTTGGATTCGGTTTGCAAGTATTTTATTAAGTATTTTTGCATCAATGTTCATAAGGAAGATTGGCCGGAAATTCTCTTTCTTTGTTGAGTCTTTGTGAGGTTTAGGTACCAAGGTGACTGTGGATTCATAGAATGAATTTGGTAACATTCCTTCTGTTTCTATTTTGTGGAATAGTTTGAAGAGAATTGGTGTTAGCTCTTCTTTGAAGGTCTGGTAGAATTCTGTGCTGAAGCCATCTGGTCCTGGGCTTTTTTTGGATGGGAGACTTTTGAGGGGGATATAGGACTATTTAGTTGATTTACCTGGTCCTGGTTCAGCTTTGGTAAGTCAAATCGATCAAGAAAATTGTCCATTTCATTTAGATTTTCAAATTTTGTGGCATATAGACTTTTGAAGTAAGTCCTAATGATTATTTGGATTTCCTCAGTGTCTGTAGTTATATCCCCCTTTTCATTTCTGATTTTGTTGATTTGGGTGGTGTCTCTCTGCCTTTTAGTTAGACTGGCTAAGGGTTTGTTGATCTTGTTGATTTTCTCAAAGAACCAGCTCTTGGTTTCATTGATTCTTTGAATTGTTTTATTTGTTTCCAATTGATTGATTTCAGCCCTGAGTTTGATTATTTCCAGCCGTCTACTCCTTCTTGGTGTGTCTGCTTCTTCTTTTTCTAGGGTTTTTAAGTGAGCCATTAGGGTGCTTGAATGAGCTGTCTCAAATTTCTTCTTGAAGTCACTTAGTGCTATGAACTTTCCTCTTAGCACTGCTTTCATTGTGTCCCACAAGTTTGGGTATGTTTTGTCTTCATTTTCATTGATTTCTAGAAAGACTTTAATTTCTTTATTTCTTCCCTGACCCAGCTGTCATTTAGTAACAAGTTGTTCAGTTTCCATGTGTGTGTAGGCTTTTTGTTATTTCTGTTATTGTTGAGGTCCAGCTTTATTCCATGGTGATCAGACAAGATACATGGGATAATTTCAATCTTCTTGTATCTGTTGAGGCTTGCTTTGTGACCCACTATATGGTCTATTTTGGAGAAGGTTCCATGAGGTGCTGAGAAGAAGGTAAATTCTTTTGGGTTTGGGTGTTAGGTTCTGTAAATGTCTGTTAGGTCCATTTGATTCATGACCTATGTCAGAGACATTGTTTCTTTGTTTAATTTCTGTTTTGTTGACCTGTCCTTTGTTGAGAGTGGGGTGTTGAAGTCTCCCACTATTAATGTGTGGGGATCTATATGTGCTTTATATTTTATCAATGTTTCTTTCACAAATGTGGGTGCCCTTGTATTTGGGGCATAGATGTTCAGGATTGTGATGTCTTCCTGGTGGAATTTTCCCTTGATGAGTATGAAGTGTCTTTCCCCATCTCTTTTTATTAATTTTGGTTGAAAGTCTATTTTATCAGATATTAGAATGGCTACTCCTGCTTGCTTCTTGGGTCCGTTTGCTTGGAAAGTCGTCTTCCAACCCTTTACCCTCAGGTAATGTCTATCTTTGTGTCTTAGGTGTGTTTCTTGTATGCAACAGATTGCTGGGTTTAGTTTACGTATCCATTCTGTTAATCTGTGTCTTTTTATTGGAGAGTTGAGTCCATTGATGTTGAGAGAGATTAATGACCAGTGGCTGTTAGATCTCTTGATTTTGATGTTGGCTGTGGTCATCAGGTTGTGTGCTTGGTTGCTTTTTGTTTTACTGAAGTGAGGTTATTTCCTGTGTTTTCTTGAATGTAGCTAGCTTTCTTGGGTTGTATTTTCCCTTCTAGTGTCTTCCGTAATGCTGGATTTGTTTGTAGGTATTGTTGAAATTTGTTTTTGTCTTTGAATATCTTGTTTTCTCCATCTATGAGGACTGAGAGTTTTGCGGGGTATAGTAGCCTGGGCTGACATCTGTGTTCTCTTAGGGTCTGCATGATATCCGTCCAGGCCCTTCTGGCTTTAATAGTCTCTGTTGAAAAGTCAGGTGTGATTCTAATGGGTTTGCCATTATATGTTACTTGGCCTTTTTCCCTTGCAGCTTTTAATTTTTTTCTTTGTTCTGTATACTTACTGTTTTGATTATTATTTGGCGGGAGGATTTTCTTTTCTGGTCAAATTTGTTGGGTGTTCTGTAGGCCTCATGTATTCTAATTGGCCTCTCCTTTAGCTTGGGGAAATTTTCTTCCATGATTTTTTTGAAAATATTTTCTGGGCCTTGGAGAAGGGAGTCTTCTTTTTCCTCTATACCTATTATTCTTAGGTTTTGTCTTTTCATATTGTCTTGCATTTCTTGGACGGTCTGTATCAGGAATTTTTCGGATTTAACATTTTCTTTGACAGATACATCGATTTCTTCCATTGTATCTTCTACACCTGAGATTCTTTCTTCCATCTCTTGTAGTCTGTTATGCTTACCTCTGTAGTTCCTGTTTTCTTCCCTAGATTCTTCCTTTCCATTATTTCTTCCATTTGTGTTTTCTTTAATTTTTCCAATTCTATCTTAAGGTCTTGAGTTGTTTTTTTTTTTACTTCCTTCACCTTTCTGATTGTACTTTCCTGTTTTTCTTTTAGTTCCTTCAACTCTGTTTCTTTCATTTCATTCAGTGTTTAAAGCATTTCCTTTCTAAGGGCCATAAACTGTTTGGCTGCAGCTTCCTCTATTTCTTTACGGATGGCAATATTCTGTTTGAGTTTATCTTCCTCTATGTCTTTACGAATCTTATTTGTTTCCTCTGTTATCATCTTCCTGATCATACTTGTTAGGTCATCTTCTTGGATTTCAGTTATGGTGGGGTGTCCAGGGCTACTTGCCCCTGGGTAACTGGGTTCTGGAGATGCCATATTGCTCTGTCTTTTGTTGCTTGAGCTTTTATGCTGGCCTCTACCCATTGTGCTATCTTAGGTGTTTGGGGTTATTTTCTGGTGGTTCCTGGGGATCCTGTGGTGGAGAGAATCCCCTTTGCAGAAAGCTGGTTTTTCCTGAAGGATGTCTTCTCAGCTTTTTGGGTATAGTCCCTGGATGGCTGGTGTTTTTTCAGGAGTTGCTCACCTCAGGGATATAGACCTGAGTGGTAACTGTGGTCTTTGTTAGTTGAGAGGGTTCTCCTCTCACCCAGGGAAGTCCTGAGGGCAGCTGCCCTGTTTCTGGGTTTCTTGTTGTAAATTTAATGATCAGCTGCTGTGACCCAGTTGGACATCAGGCGCGCATCAACTGTTTGTGCCTGTGTCTGGAGCACAGCTGAGTGATGGCGCCTCGGCCCCACTGGTCTGCTAGATTTTTCTAGGGAAGGATTGGGTGATTTAGGTCAGTACAGTTTCCTTCCTTCCCTGTGGATTCTCTGGAGACATGGACTCCCAGTGTCTTTTTTGCCCTGGTGCGCACTGCTCAGTGTTCGCTAGCTGGCTGGCTGCAGAAACTGCCTGTGCCTGGAGCACAGCTGAGTGATGGAGGCTCAGTCTCTGCCAGCTGTCTGGTGCGCAGAAACTGCCTGTGTCTGCCTTTGCGGCCTTTGGGAATCTGGGTGCCTCCCTAAGCTGAGTAATTTTCTGGGGACCTTTTCAGGTTGGGGGTGTCAGGTGAGTGCTCTGAGATCAGACCAGCCGTTTCCCTCCCTGTGTGTTTGCACCGGACAGTGAAACTCATTCGCTGGTGCCCTGGTGCCCACAGTTCTATCTCAGGCGGCGAGTCAATCGCGCAGGCAGGCAGGGCTCAGTGCTGGAACCTGGGTCCCCGGCTCTGGCTCCGGGCTGGCTCCTGGGGTGCCCGTGGACCCCGAGTCTTTTCCAGGGGATGTCTGGGTGACCTAAGGCCGGTTCCAATCATTTCCTGTACCCTGGGGTTATCTCTCGACTGAAAATTCCAGTCTCTGATAGTGTGGTGCGCATGGTTCAGTCTGGGACCGTGACCAGAGACACTGGCTTGTGGCTCTGGGCTGGGGCTGGGGCTGGCAGCTGGCAGCCAATTGTCTGGCAGAACCGGGATCTCTTCCGCGGTTTAGCCGGGTGAGTTAAAAGCTGATTGAATCCCCCACCGTGGGGTATCCTCTCACCTGGGAAACACAATGACTGTGTTTTATGGTCGTGAGTTCTGATTACTGGTCACTGTGCTGATCCTGCTGCTGCTGCTCAGAATGAGAGTCCTCCCGGCGCCGCCATCTTGCCCCCTAAAGTAAAATTTTTATCCTTTAGGAACTTAGACTTTATTTACAGAAACTAGAGAATTACACCAGTGATGTAACTGCTCTAATTATCTCATGGAAGGTTCTAGGTGACAGGCTAGGGTGAGAAATCATTTGGTAAAGTCTCGCAGGCACAGAGACCACCTTCGTTCAATCCTAAGAGTCCAGTTTTTTAAAAAGGCAGGTGTAGTGGCACATGCATGCATTCTTATCACTGGGAAGTACAGAAAGACAATGTGTGGGGAAACTCAGCTAGCCATCTTAATTTCCTCTTTGAATTCTAGGTCCGTGAGAGATCCAGTCTCAAAACAAACAAAAACAAACAAACAAACAACAACAGAAACGAAGAAAGAAAAGTGGATGGCATCTGAGAAAGATACCTGAAATTTTTCTCTGACTTTCACATTTGTGCATGTCAAACATATGTACACATTTACCGTCACACCCGTGTATGTACACACACACACACACACACACACACACGCAAAAACCAAGCATGGTTGGAGTTATGGATAGTGCTAGTTCCACATGGGCTGCCATCTGAACTGGGATCCTAAAGAATATTTAGGACTTCCCTGTACAAAGGTCATCACAAAAGCATTTTCTAGGCAGAGGAAATAATATGTGACAAGGTGTTGGAACATGGAAAGTATAGTTGCCGTGGGAAACCACATCAGCTTGGTTTAATCAGAATAGAGATTTTGGGGTAAGGAGAGAAGAGATGAAACAAGAGGGATCAGTGGGGGCTTTGTCATAAAGAACTTTGCACATTAGACTACAAGAGAGGGCAAAGTTGGCGTTTAAAAGATAGCTCAGCAGTTACGAGCACTGACTGTTCTTTCAGAGGACCCTGGTTCAATTCCCAGCACCCCTGTGTCAGCCAATAACTGTCTGTAACTCCATTTCCAGAGAATCCGATTTCCTCTTTTGGCTTCTGCAGACACTGGGGTTTATTTGTGGTGTACAGACATGCTTTCTGGCAAAATTTTCACATATATACAATATAATTAAATCAATCTTTTAGAAAAAGAGTATAGAGGAATTTTTTTTCCAGCAACATGGCTGCTCTGGCAAGGGATAACATCCAAAGACCTTCTAGGTCTATGTGATCTGGCAGGACTACAGACATACCCTTAGTATACCCCTTTAATCCAAACAATGAAAGTAAGTTTACTTTTAAAGTGATGTCCATTTGAGGGGCAGACAAAGTGATGAGTCAGATATAAATTTGATGTAATGAGTCAGCGTTAAGATACACCCGACTCTTACAAAAACAGGACAGCAAGAGAGGCTGCTTAAGAGCAGTGCAGAGGGAGAAAGAACCGGTAGTAGTAATAGTGTGGCAGTTTTGCTGGGACAGTTTTACAGAGCAAGGAAATTAGAACAGATTGCCAGAGATTTTGTTAGTTAGTTAGTTAGTTAGTTAGTTTAGTTTAGTTTAGTTTTGTGCCATGCAGAACAATTTAGTCAGACAGCAAGAAAGAAGCCAGATTGAATCAGTCAGCTTGGAGAGGAGTTTGAGCCATAGCAACGGAGCTGAACCAGCCAGCAGAAATTCAGAAAGAGCTAGAAAGGGTTAGCTTATTCAGTAGTAAATCTCAGAGGCTGACACAATCTAGGCCTAGGTTAGCTGATGGATACTGAAAGCTGAAACCTTCAAGATTCAGAAGATTAGATTGTATGAAGGCTAGAAGTTTCCAGGCCTAGGCCTAGAACAGTTACATAGAAACATTCTGGGCTTAGCCCAGGCTATATATTGGTACAGCTTGGGTATGGCTCTACTCTCCTCCCCACATCAGAGGAAATAACATTTACATTTGGCCCCCAACATTTACAAAACCATAGTCAAACTAGTGAAAAGTTTTATGTATGGAATTGATAATGTTACATTGGTGGTTTAGATAGGAGCTCCACAAGGACCAAATATATCTGGGCACAGGGTCTTTTCTGAGACTGACATTCAACCAAGGACCATGTATGGATATAACCTAGAACCTCCACTCAGATGTAGCCTGTGGTAGCTCAGTAACCAATTGGTTTCCCAAAGTGAGGGGAACAAGGACTATTTCTAACAGGAACTCAATGACTGGCTCTTTGGTCTCCCCACCCCCAAAGGGAGGAGCAGTCCTGTTAGGCCACAGAGGAGGGCTTTGCAGCCAGTCCTGAAGATACCTGATAAAACAGGATCAGATGAATGGGGAGGAGGTCCCCCCTATCAGTGGACTTGGAAAGGGGCACGGTGGAGATGAGGGAGGGAGGGAGGGACTGGGAGGGAATGAGGGATCGGGACACAGCTGGGATACAGAGTTAATAAAATGTAACTGATAAAAAAAATAAAATAAAATAAAAAAAAGAAAAAAAAAGAAAGGTATTGTAAGAGGATTTCAGGTTCTCAAGCAAACCTACCAAATACGATTCAGAAACAGGCAGAAATTTTCATTTAGAAGATGGCAAGGTGGTTTTATAGATGTCAGTTGCATGTAGGGATAAAGATTCAACCTGGTCCCACTCACTTGGATCAAATAGTAATATGGACACCAGAGAAACATTGTTTAAGTGTTAAGGAGAACAAGATATTAGGACTGGAAAAAGGATGTGGGATTGTTTCAAAGGACTTGTTGATTACTAAGACTAGAGATAAAGTGATAGTGGCAGTTCTTTCATATTCTGAGTTTATGAGAACTACACTAAGGTACAGATGGTGGAGGTCAAAACCATGATGATTAGCTTTTTGACTTCCTTTGGTTATATTAAAGGCATAAAATAATGTATGTGTTTTAATTGACCTCTACAATTTTCCCAGGGAGTTTGCATTTTTAAAAATCCAAATCCTTATGGCATATGTTTATAATTCCAGCTACATGGAAGGCTGAGGCAGGAATATTGTTAGTTTAAGAAAGCTTCAAATATATGCTAAGATTCTGCCTCAAAATAAAAGAGCAAAAAAGTGTTTGGGTGTTGCTTAGTGGTAGAACACTTACCTAATATATATAAGGCCTTGATTTTAATTCTGAGTGCTGAAAATATCCAAAACATCTTATTTCTCCGGAAACAACAAAACTGCTGGCAATATTGATGTGGTAATGTTTCATGAAAGTCAGCTGAGAAACAAAATTTGTGCTCCATTTTAATCCACTCAAAACCCACTCCTCATATTATAGATGCACTCACAGCCAGCCCTGACCACCTTACTGTGTCTGCTTGGTTATGACTGTGGTTTTAAAGGGTGCAGCAGAGAGCTGAATTGCACATACAGGATATTCTGTATGATTTTAGTGAAAAAAAAAAAAAAAACTAGGTTATCAGCTGAGAATAAAGAAAACAAAGGACAGATTAGGTTTCTGGGAGAGTCATCAGACTTTTCAATATTGTTTTTATAATATGCACACCAAACTTCTAAACAATTTTTAGGTATAAAAAATGTATACCTAAAAACCTTTGAGAGGTATAGAGCCTCTCAAAGGCCTTTTATAAAATATTCCTTATTTTTCAGTATTTTGACCATCTGTTTACATATTTTTTTTCTCATTTGTAAACTTCTTGTGGTTTGGATAATGTTTATCCCTTGACTATAAGTAGGAAATAATAATAGAAAGTGCCAAATATGTGTATTTATTGAAAAGAAAAATGGTGGAATAAGACTTTTGCTCAGGTTTGTTGGCGCCAAATGAAAAAGCACATATCAAAATGTACAGCACTGAGCCTGGCATATGGTGCATACTTAAATTATTTTTGTCTTACACACAAAATGACTTAAAGAGAAGATGTTAGATAAAATCCATATTTTATCTTCCTTCTTTCCCCTTTCTGCTGTCTGCATTTCAGAGAGTGTCATCTTCACAATAACAGGGTATTTACTTGCATGCACCCTCTCCCACTCAACAAAGCACTTGTGTATATATGCACTGCACTGATTGTATGTGCCACTTACATGGAAAGTCCTATTCCAGGCACCACAGGAACACTAGAGATAAGATTCTATTCCTGCTTCTTTGCCAGAAAGGGGGATTTGACACATATTCAAGAATCTCTGTGTATGAAAGAACAAATCATTCTATGTGCCCACAAGAAACAGCAGACCAAGTAACTTTGCCATTCAAAGAGGGAATCCCCATGAAATTGGAAGAACCAAGAAAGGCTTCCTATTAGAGTGATAATAAATTTAGCATAAGAGTAATTTAGGTTTTCAGCATGTGGAGGTGGTGGAACCACAGAGGGAGTCCTTTGCCTGGATACAGTGTTTTCCTTGAAATTCTATTTTAGCTCTTGAGACCTTTTGAAAACTATAAATAAATATGCTGCTTTTCCCTTTGCCAACAAGCATTTACCTTCTTTTTTAAAATTTTTATTTACTAAAATTTATTCTATTTGTATGCTAGCTGTAGCCTCCTCCCTCATCCCCTCTCAATCCTCTCATGCCCTCCTTGCCTCTACTCCCCCTATGCCCCTTCCCCAGTCCACTGATAGGGGAAGTCCCCCTACCATTCCATCTGACCCTAGATTATCAGCTCTTATCAGGACTGGCTGCATTGCCTTCCTCTGTGGCCAGGGAAAGATGCCCCCTCCCTCAATGATTTTGAATTCTTCATCATAACAAACATGTCAGATGTCAGATAAAGTGAGATCATAGAGCAGAATGAGCTGATGATGAATGAGTATCTGAAGATTTGACATAATGTCTGGCAAATTTCCTTTTAATCCCAGAAAAAGTCTAAAATGATAATGATGTTTTGAAATGAACCAATAATAATAATAGTTGTTCTTAGTTCAAAGAGAACATTTTATTTCTTCTTAAAAGATTCTATTGGTTTCCCAAAGTGAGGGGAACAAGGACTATTTCTAAAAGGAACTCAATGACTGGCTCTTTGGCCTCCCCACCCCCAAAGGGAGGAGCAGTCCTGTTAGGCCACAGAGGAGGGCTTTGCAGCCAGTCCTGAAGATACCTGATAAAACAGGATCAGATGAATGGGGAGGAGGTCCCCCCCATCAGTGGACTTGGAAAGGGGCACGGTGGAGATGAGGGAGGGAGGGAGGGAGGGAGGGACTGGGAGGGAATGAGGGATCGGGACATGGCTGGGATACAGAGTTAATAAAATGTAACTGATAAAATAAAATAAAATAAAATAAAATAAACTCAAAAAAAAGATTCTATGAATGAATGATGAATTAAAACTTCAGTCTGATCACCAGAATTAATTAAAATATTAGACTTCTACAATTTCTTTGTTTATATTTAAACACAGTCATCCAGCAAATTGCAACTGAGCATCTATTTAAGTACTGTTACTGTTACAAAATACTATGGCGTATCCAAGAGTCTATTCTGTGAAAACAAGTATAAAAACCATCTAATATGTTGCTCTGTCTAACAGGAGTCTGCTTATAGAATTATAAATGCATAGAGGAGGGAATGATTAACTATATGATGAGAAAGGTTGGAGGAAGTTGTTACAAAGAAGTTATATTTTTAGTGGCCTTGAAGAATGAAGTGAAATTTCTCAAGGCAGAAAAAAAGGCAGAGAATGATTAATATTAATAGCTCCGTGAACATTGTACTTAACCTTCAGTAAAAACTGTGATCCATGTAATATTGTTTTCAATTGCAGACAAAGAAATGGAAGTGAAAGCCATCTAAGGTCACACTGCTAGTTACTTTCTGAGCCAGTCTTTGAATACAGGTGTCTCTGTCTCCACTATATCAAGCTGCCTTTAGGGAAAAGATGCAAGGACCAGAGGGATAGGAGAGGGAAGAGATATGTGAAAGCAGTCTGAGTAAAAGTAAAGCTTTGCTTGAATGTGGCAGGATTTGAGCCAGCAGGCTCTGACATTAGTTGTAGCTGTGTTTGCTCAACTGAGAAGCACTTTAAGGGATCATTTCCTCTATTGTAGATCTGTTTTGAAAATTGGAGTTGTTCAGTTACTTTTTATATTAAGTGTAATTTTAAATTCATCAAGCATTTGTTGACTAAATTGGCTACTGCCCAAAATATTTGGACTGTTTGACCATCTATAAAATCATCTGTACAATAACATAATGGAACAATTCTTAGAAGGTTCACTTGTAAAGTTTCCAGATTGATAATGCTGCTTCTTGGTGCTTGAAGTCAGGGACATAGCCTAAAGTAAAAGCTGGAAGAATTTACTTTTCAAGAGAAAGTCCTTGAAAATACTAAGTGTTATGTATTTAATAACTACCTTAAGTCATTTCCTGAGTGTGGTGATTGAAAGAGATTGGCCCCCATAGGCTCATATATTTGAATGCTAGGTCCCTAATTGGTGGAATTATTTTGGAAAGGATTAGGAGGCATGGCCTTTTTTAGGAAATTTTGAGGTTTCAGAATCCTATGCAAAACTCAGTCTGTTTCTCTGTCTTCCTCTCTCTTTCGCTCTCTGCCACATGGTTGTTTGTTGTGTCAACATGTAAGTTCCAACTACTACTCCAAAACCATGTCTGGTTACTGCCATGCCCCCTCCTTCCTCACCTGTTACCCCCGCCAACCCCATAATGTTCATGGGCTCACTCTCTGAACCAGTAAATAAGCTGTTCATGGTATTCATTCCCACCAATAGAACAGTTACTAGGACAATGAGCAAGAGACAGTTTTAATAAATAGTACACAGAGAATATAAGAAAAATATCGATCTAAACCTATATGTGTTTATAGATGCACACATGAGTAGTTTGCTAATTAAAACTTACGTAGTGTCATAAGTGACAATCTAGTCCTAAGTGGTTATTCATAAACACATGCACATATGGACAATATTAACTGGACTCAGTGGTTGTGTAAGTAGAAATAATAATTGTAGAATAAACAGGTCATGCATTCCAGAAAGACTGGGGGTCATTAGAAGAGTTGGTGGGGAAAGAGGGAAGAGGAGAAATGATGCAAATACAGTATACTAAAGTATGAAATTATTTTTTAATTTATATTTTTATATTAATTATAGTTTATTCATTTTGTATGCCAGCTGTAGCCCCCTCCCTTATTTCCTCCTAATCCCACTCTCACTCCCTCATGTCCTCCCATGCCTCTTCAAGTCCACTGTTACAGTACGTCCTCCTCCCCTTCCATCTGACACTAGCCTATCAGGTCTCATTAAGACTGGCTGCATTATCTTCCTCTGTGGCCTGGTAAAGCTGCTCCCCACTCAGGGGGAGCTGGTTAAAAAGCCAGCCACTGAGTTCATGTCAGAAACAATCCCTGTTCCCCTTATTAGGGAACCCACTTGGATACTGAGCTGCCATGGGCTACACCTGAGCGGGGGTTCTAGGTTATCTCCATTCATGGTCCTTGGTTGGAGTATCAGTCTCAGAAAAGACCCCTGTGACCAGATTTTTTGGTTCTGTTGCTCTTCTTGTGCAGATCCCGTCCCCTCCATGTCTTACTATCTCTCCCTTCTTTCATAAGATTCCCTGCACTCTGCCAAAAGTTTGGTTAGGAGTCTTAGCATCTGCTTTGATATATTACTGGGTAGTCTTTCAGAGGCTCTCTGTGGTAGGCTCCTGTCCTGGTTCCTGTTTTCTTCCTTCCAATGTCCATCCTGTTTGTCGTTCTGAGTTAGGATTGATCATCTGACCCAGGGTCCTTCTTCTTGCTTAGCTTCTTTAGGTGTACAGAATTTAGTATGTTTATCCTATATTATATATATAATATCCACTTATAAATGAGTATATACCATTTGTGTCTTTCTGCTTCTGGTATACCTCACTCTGGATGATCTTTTCTAGATTCCACCATTTGCCTACAAATTTCATGATTTCCTTGTTTTTAATTGCTGAGTAGTATTCAGTTGTGTAAAAGTTCCACAATATCTGTATCCATTCCTCAGTTGAGGGACATCTGGGTTGTTTCCAAGTTCTGGATATTATGAAAAAAGCTACTTCGAACATGGTTGAACAAATGTCCTTGTTGTGTACTTGAGCATATTTTGAATATATGCCTAAGAGTGGTATAGCTGGATCTTGAGGAAGCACTATTCCTAATTGTTTGAGAAAGTGCCAGATTAATTTCCAAAATGGTTGTACAGTTTACATTCCCACCAGCAATGGAGAAGGGTTCCTCTTTCTCTACATTCTCTCTGGCATGTGTTGTCACTTGAGTTTTTGATATTAGCCATTCTGATGGGTGTGAGGTAAAATAACAGGGTTGTTTTGATTTGCATTTCCCTGATGACTAAGGGTGTTGAACATTTCTTTAAATGTTTCTCTGCAAGTTGGTGTTCCTCAGTTTAGAATTCTCTGTTTAACTCTGTATCCAGTTTTTTAATTGGATTACTTGTTTTGTTGCTTTTTAACTTCTTGAGTTCTTTATATATTAGACCTCTATCAGATAATAGGGTTGGTGAAGACCTTTCACAGTCTATAGGCTGTCATTTTGTTTGGAGGACAGTATCCTTTGCATTACAGAAGCTTTTAAGTTTCATGAGGTCCCATTTATTGGTTGTTGATTTTAGAGCCTGTGCTGTTGGTGTTCTGTTCAGGAAGTTTTCTCCTGTGCCAATGAGTTCTAGCTCTTCCCCACTTTTTCTTCTAAATGATTTAGTGTGTCTGGTTTTATGTTGAGGTCATTGATCCACTTGGACTTTAGTTTTGTGCAGTGTGATAAATGTGCATGTATTTGCCTTTTTCTACATGTAGACATCCAGTTATATCAGCACCATTTGTTGAAGATGCTGTCTTTTTCTCATTGTATGGTTTGGCTTCTTTGTCAAAAATCAAGTATCTGGAGGTGTGTGGGTTTCTTTCTGGGTCTTCTATGTGGTTCCAATTATCCACTATTCCGTTTCTATACCAGTACCATGCAGTTTTTATTACTATTGCTCTGTAGTACAGCTTTAGATCAGGGATTGAGATGCCTCTAGACGATCTGTTGTTGTACAGGATTATATTGGCAATTCTGTTTTTTTTTTTTTTTTTTTTTGTTTGTTTGTTTGTTTGTTTGTTTTTCCACATGAAGTTGAGAATTTTTCTTTCAAGGTCTGTAAAGAATTGTGTTGGTATTTTGATGGGAATTGTACTAAATCTATAGATTTCTTTTGGTAGGATGAACATTTTCACTATGTTAATCCTACCAATCTATGAGCATTGGAGAGCTTTCCATCTTCTGATATCTTCTTCAGTTTCTTTCTTCAGAAACTTGAAGTTTTTTTTTGGTTTTTTTTTTTTTTTTTTTTTTTTTTTTTTTTTTTTTCATATAGATCTTTTACTTGCTTGGTTAGAGCCACACCAAAGTATTTTATGTTATCAGTGGCTATTGCGAAGGGTGTAGTTTCCCTAATTTCTTGCTCAGCCCTCTTGTCTTTAGTATACAGGAGGGCTACTGAGTTTTTTTTTTTGTTGTTGTTGTTGTTGTTTTGAGTTAATTTTATATTCTGCCACTTTGCTGAAGGTGTTTATCAGTTGAAGGTGTTCTATGGTTGAATATTTGGGTTTGCTCATGTATACTATCATATCATCTGCAAATAGGGATACTTTGACTTCTTCCTTTTCAATTTGTATCCCCTTGATGCCCCTTAGTTTTTTTATTGCTCTAGCTAGGGCTTCAAGTACTATGTTGAAGAGATACAAAGAGAATGTGCAGCCTTGCCTTGTCCCTGATTTCATTTGGAATGATTTAAATTACTCTACATTTAGTTTGAAGTTGGCTACAGACTTGCTGTATATTATCTCTACTATGTTTAGGTATGTGACTTGTAGCCCTGATCTCTCCAAGACTTTAAACATGAATGGATGTTGGATTTTGTCAAATGCTTTTTCAGCATCTAAGGAGGTATCATGTGGTTTTTCTCTTTTAATTTGTTTATATGGTGGAGTACACTGATGGATTTCCATGTATTGAACCATCCCTGCATGCCTGGGATGAAGCCTACTTGGTCATGGTAGATATCTTTTATGTGTTCTTAGATTTGGTTTGCCAGTATTTTATTGAGTATTTTTGCATCTATGTTCATAAGACAGATATGTCTGATGTTCTCTTTTTTTTTGTTGTTGTTGTTGGATCTTCGTGTGGTTTAGGTATCAAGGTGACTGTGGCTTCATATAATGATTTTTAAATGTTCCTTCTGTTTCTATTTTGTGGAATAGTTTGAAGAGAATTGGAGTTACCTCTTCTTTGGTGGTCTGGTAAAATTCTGTGCTGAAACAATCTCTCCCTGTTTTTTTTGATGCAAGGGAGACTTTTGATGCATGAAGCAGAATGGCATGCTTTTTTTGTCTCCTCAAGATATGAAATTCTTTTTTTTAATTTAATTTTTTCTTTTTCTTTATTAATTACACTTTATTCACTTTGTATCCCCCCTGTGGTTTCCTCCCTCCTCCCGTCCTAATCCCTCCCTTCCTCCACCCTCTGCATACATGCCCCTCCCCAAGTCCCCTGATAGGGGAGGACTTCTTTTTATTCCTTCTGATCCTAGTCAATTAGGTCTCATCAATGAAATTCTTAAAATAACTTAAAATGTGTGCTAAAGAGATGACTCATTGTTATGAGCATTTGTTACTCTTATAGAGGTTTTGATCTCACTAACCACACCATTTCTCCCAATGTCTTATCTCCAATATCAGGGATCTGACACCCTCTTCTTGCCTCCATGCATGCATATTTTATACACACACACACACACACACACATACTTACATGCAAGCAAACTTTCATACACACAAAATAAAAAATTATATTTTAAGAATGATATAAAAATATAGAAATGTACCGTTAAAAATTATTTCTCCCTTATTTCTTCTTATGACCAATGAAATATATTTGGCTATGGACTGGTAAGGTTACTAGTGAAAAAAGAAACCTGAGGTAACTCTGCTTTGCTGGTGGGCACTGGATTACCACATATTAAGAGATAGAAATCTCAGTGTCACTGGTAATATTGTCATAGACATACAACTAAATAGGATTATGGCATGCTTCTGGTTTAATGTTTTAGAGGTGGTGTATACATGTTAATGCATATCTTGCCCCTCATTATCAGTGTATAAAACTTTTCATTCTATCTTACGTATTATATAAGTCTTTTATATTATATAATTTTAATTAAATATCTTCCTGTATGCTCAGAATTGGTCAGAATTTCACTGTAGCCCACCCATATCTCTGTAATATCTTTTAAATTATTCTGTTTCTGGATGTTTGCTTACCCACTCATATGCAGATATTTAGAACAAAACTGTTGGGTGGTAAAATAACTCAGTGGGTAAAGACATTTGCAATTAAGACTGGGTAAGAGAATGAACTGAGAGCAAGTTAGTACTGAGAAATTTTTATAAGTGTGGTAAACCCAAATAAATACAGGGAGTTTTACTCTCACTTCACTGTTCCTAGAAACTTGAGAGATTATTCCCAAGTCTTACTGATAAAGCTCTAACTAGCCTGCTCAGTTTGCTTAAAGCTTTATCAGTAACCAGGTTGAATTCTCTATGTTTATAATCAAGAATCTACTACTTCATTCATTAAGAGTTATATCCCTAAAAGTACACATTTGAGATTAATGATTGATTGGTGATATGATAGGAATAATTATATCATCAATCTAACTTAAAACTAGCAAATGATAAATATGAAAGAGAACTATAAAGTATTGTCTTAAAAATATAATTGGTCCTGATGAGACCTAATAGACTAGGATCAGAAGGAAGGAAAAGAAGATCTCCTCTATCAGTGGACTTAGGGAAGGCCATGCATAGAAAAAGGGAAGGAAGTGAGGGATTGGGAAAGGAGGAGGGAGGGAGCTACAGGGAGGATACAAAGTGAATAAAGTATAATTAATAAAAAATTAAAAAAATATATAATCGGCTGGAGGTTGGGCTCAGCAGTTAAGAGCACTTATTACTCTTTCAGGGGACCTGAGTTTGATTCCTAGTACTCAAATGGTTGTTCAAAACTGCCTATAATTCCATTTCCAGGGGATCCCAGGACTCTGGCCTTTGGCCACCTAGGGTACTGCACTTATGTGAACACTCACACCCACTCCTTCCCCCACAGAAAGAGACAAAGAGACAAGGAAACAGAAATAAAGAGAGAGAGACAGAGGACACAGAGAGAAATATAACTAAGAATAATAAAAAATATTTTTAAAACATATCTTTATGTATGATTATATTACTATATACTGACTTTATCATTTACTTGGTACAAATTGGCTTGTAAACTGTCAGGTAAAATTATTACATTGGCTCAAATTCCTTTTGGCTCACAATAAAACTGGATTTTTAAGGGAAATACAAACAACTATAGCTGATCCAATCAGCAAAGTAGACTTAACCACAAATCTAATATGTCAATTAAAGGGACAAAATAATGGCAAAGAACAAAGAGAAGATATTTAGTCAAAGTTACCATGCTGGGGAAACAGGTATAACTAATTGTCTTAGATCCTACCTTGGTGTTATTTTTTTAATTTTTATTTTTATATTAATTACAGTTTACTTACTTTGTATCCCAGCTGTAGCCCCCTCCTTCATTCCCTCCCAATCCCACCCTCCCTCCCTCATCTCCTCCTGTCCCTCTCTAAGTCCACTGATATGGGAGGTCCTCCTCCCCTTCCATCTGACCCTAGCTTATCAGGTCTCTTCAGGATTGCCTGCCATGTCCTCCTCTGTGGCGTAGCAGGGCTGCTCCTCCATAGGGGGCAGGGAGGTCAAAGAGCTTGCCACTGAGTTCATTTACACAATGGAACACTACTCAGCAATTAAAAACAAGGAAATCATGAAATTTGCAGGCAAATGGTGGGATCTAGAAAAGATCATCCTGAGTGCGGTATCCCAGAAGCAGAAAGACACACATGGTATGTACTCACTTATAAGTGTTATTAACATGAGCTCTTAAATTTAAATGTAAAATATTTGTATTTTAAAATATTTGTATTAATTGATAATTTCATACACACATACAGTGCACTTTTAAAAATGGCTTTCTCTCTCCCCCAGTGGCAATCATTTGTCAATAGATCCTTATCTAGGGGTGGGGACTTTCCTCCTACATGCTGGAATGTTAACTAACTTAATCTTATGCTGTGTAGGTTTTGTGCAGGCAACCACAACTGCTGTGAGGTCATGAGTGCATTGGTCCTGCTATCTCAGAAGACAGCATTGTGCACTGGTCGTCACTTATCTCTGCCTTTCACAATCTTCTGTCATCTCTCTGTGATGATTCCTCAGCCTCAGGGGAGTGGGGTTATATAAATGTCCCATTTGTGGCTAAGCACTCCACGGGGTTTACTTTTTGTGACTTATATATTCCTGTTGAGCAAAGCCTTCTCTTCTTAGAGATAGCCACTGCCTTAATACTGTTGCATTTCTGCAAAATTACATAATGGTCATGGAATTAATTTTAATGAACACATATTTAAATTTATAAAATTTGCCCTATTAGGTAAGCAAGAATGACAGTAAAAAAAAAATTGCTTGCTAATGCTGTGGATTTCTTCTTAGATCTACCCCTTATAGAAAACATCTATTATCTCCTTGTAAAATAAGTACTTGAACTGTACTATCAGAAAAAGCTATATGAACCAACTCTACTAAAAAAAGAGAGTTACTATTATAAAGGACTTTTAAATATATAGGTCATAGCTGGTGAAACTGGTCAAAAGAAAAACTAACATTAAGAAATAATAGATTTGTCCCAATACTCCACATATAAATAAAGTAGTTAATAGAATACAAACAACTGTAAATCTGTAAAAACAAGGGAAGCACATGGTAAATTTATATTTTAAAATTAAATTGTGGTTGTTTAAAATGTAGGCTTCCTTCATATGTTACCTTGACCTTGTTAAGCTACGCAGTGTTCTTGATTATTTTAATTCTAGATTTATTGTAGATTTTGATGATACTATCTGGGATGTTTTTGTTTTATGGTGTTGGCAGCTATTCTTCTCTCCTGAAGATTTGTTTTCTGTGTACTACTCAACCTCATCTACATCACATCCTAGGAATGAGCTTTCCTAGCAACAGTGGACAGTTAATATCAGGAGTAAAATTTTCTTAAAGAAACTATACCTTCTACTAAACTTTCTTCAATGTCAATTAAGTTATAAAAGCAAAACAAAACAAAACCACCACTGCCATCACCACCACCATCACCATCACCACCACCACCACCACCAATAACAATAACAATAACAACAAAACCTTCAGGAATTGTGGAAAGGATGGAATGTTGCAGGTCCAGATCACAATTTATTTTGAACTATCATTAGCTAACTTAATAACAGTTTCTTGCCCATCTCTTTGCCTGACCTAACATACTTGTGACTAATAAATAAAATTTTATAAATCCATTAATTTAATACACTACTAGCTTCCACTAACCAAAAGGTTGAGTGAGTTGTCACATAGTATCTTAAAACTATAGTAAAGATTTCCCAACTCTGCCTTAATATATCTACTTAATATTTTCACCAATGTATTTGGAGTATGCATTCATTTATGACTTTGTTCTGTTACTATCAAAACTTCATGAAACCGCTACCTCATTATAAAATGGAATGTGAAGTAATGAAAATCTGTGTTCCTTGGCCATGACCACTCTTATTTGACTCCAGGATAAACTTTCTCTTATCCCCTTTGAAATAAGTGTTAGTTTTGATGTTGACATTAAAATAGATTCATATGCATACTGAATTGAAATTTTATTATGAGGTGTATTTTCTTTTGATGTCATTTGTAATAATATATATTTAATATATTCTTCATTACTTTTTTACATGAAAAAATGTATTTCTTTCAGCTTAGAAGAAAATCATAGTATTTGATACTATCTCTTATTTTGGCTATTATATACAAGCATACAAATTAATGAAGTCATTTGTAGTTAAATAATCAAGTGATTGATATTTTAGATGCTTAATATTATGTTGAAGTTCTTGATGGATGATTACATAGTAATCTAAAGATATGCTACTGGGCTAGAAAGATGACTCAGTGGCTAAGAGCACTAGCTGCTGTTCCAGAGGATCAGGGTTCAATTCTCAGCACCCACAAGATGGTTCATAACCTCTGGTAACTCCAGTCCCAAGGGATTTAATACCCTCTCTGGCTTCTGCCAACATCAGGTACACAGACATAGATGCAAGCAGAACACTCATTCACATAATAAAATAAAATAAATGTGTGGGCGATAATTAAGGAAACTGCAGTTACTGGAATTGCTAGTCACACTTTTCCTGAATTTAAAGCAGTTGATTATAGCTTTCTGATTCTTAAAAAATTGTTAGCCAGTTTGTTTAATAAATAGTAGTACTTCCTGGGTGTTCCTCACAAATAGCAGATTTAATTTGCTGTACTACAAAAAGCTAGATTGGAATATGATAGAAGATACTTTCACAATGACTAATAATTTGGAGGATGTTACAGTATTGCTTAATTTTGCTGTGTGGTATGCAGCATCTAAAATGGTATCTAAAGGCCTCAACTTTCTAGTATTTGTGTCCTTACGTAATCCCTCAATCTTTTAAGGGGCTCAACTTATTGTCTGTCTTTTCTTTTTTTTCTTTTTTCTTTCTTTTTTTTTCTTTTCTTTTTTCTTAAGGCAGAATTTCTCTGTGTAGCCTTGGCTGTCAGGGATTTGATTTGTAGACCAGGCTGGCCTCGAACTCACAGAGATCCCTTGGCCTCTGCCCCCCTGAGTACTGGGATTACAGGTTTGTGCAACTTTGGCTGGCTCCTTTTGTGTATTCTTATAGAGATGTAATTGCCGGGATAGAATGTCTATATCCAACAGCTATCAGGGAGTCTGAGGACTTTACAGAGCCATATTAACAATCTTGGAAGCAGACTCCATACTCCTCTAAATTTATACAGTTATATCATTATTCTTTGTTGAAAATTTAATTCATGTATATAATGTGTTTTATCAAATTCATCCCATTCCCTCACTACTAATTCCTCCCCTATTTAGCAGAATAATGATATTAGCTTTTCCCCTAGGTCCTATGACCTGGCCAGTCATGAGCTTTTATCACAGTTAGCAGTATCAGGCCTAAGTTCATTTTCATAGAGTGGCCTTTACATTCAATCAGAAATGGCTGGTTACTTCTACAACATTTGTATCATGATATATAACAGTAGCCATATTTTGTCAGGCCAGTCATTTTGTAGCTCATAGGGGTCTCCCTATGCAGATCTTGTCTGATGGAGCTGGAATCTGAGGACCTGAAAGAATGGGCTGGACTAAAATCTAATGCTGTAGAAAAACTCACTTCAGTTTCAGTGTGCTTTTATGCATAAATGTAAAAAAGAAAGCAATGATCCAAGGATGATTGTTCCAGTTCAGAAAAACATGGAAATGAACACCAGTAAGAACATACTAAATATTAACAAAGCAGCCCTTTTCTCAGAACTTTCATAGGACAAAGCAATTGAAACACAAGCCTGGTATGTACTATAGATCATATCTGGGAAAGCATGAAAGCAAGGCAGAAGGCCATATCCAGATTCAGGGTACTCTAAGGACAGCACTAAGCATATCTTTTCACCAGGTTGGGTTCTACAGTCATGTTCTGACACCCAACAAGAACAAACATGACTTATAAATTAAATGTAAATGTTTGTCACAGGAGGCACAAAATCATATCCAAGAACAATCCAGGGAACAAAAGGCCTGCTGTCTTTCCTAGAGCCTCCCTCACAGTTCTGTAAGGCATTTTTTTTTTTTACCATGCATCTTGTTTTTACTGACACACAAGCTTTATATAGTGGTAATATTGTGAATATTTTTTCTTTCATGGTAGCAGAAACAGAACTTTCTGGCACAATGAAAGCTAGCTAGTAGGGGTGAACTATCCAGGGTGAACTAACTTGATTTCTCTATGCCCTATAACTCAAGTATGTGGTTTCTTCAGCAATAGGGTCTTACCATTAAGTTCTAAAGAGTAACCAAGAGCAATGACAATTTTCAATATCTCTTCATCAGTTGATGGATGTCTAGGTTGTCTCCATTTTCTGGCTATTGTGAACAAAGTATCAGTGAACATGGATGAGAAATGATCTCTGTAGAAGAATATAGAGCCCTTTGGAAGTATGCCTAAGAGTGATGCAGCTGGGTCATATGGTAGATCTATTTCTAGATATTCGAGGATCCTTTACACTGGCTTCCATAGTAACTACCACAGTTTGCATTTCCACCAACTTTGAATTATTGTTCCCGTTTCCTTGCATTCACACTAGCATTTGTTGTCATTTGTTTTTCTTGATTTTATCCATTTTGAAGGGGATAAAACGAAGTCTTAAAGTAGAAAATATGCTTGAACTCTTTAGCACAAGAAAAGACTTTATGAACAGGAATATGGTAGCACAGGCATTAACACCAACAATTGACAAATGGGATCTCATGAAACCAAAAAGCTTCTGAATAGCAAAGGACACCATGGTTCAAATGAAGAAAAAAACATACAGAATGGCAAAAAATTTTTACCAGTTATAGATCTGATAACAGGTTGTGTCTATAATATACAAAGAACAAAAAAAAAAAAAAACCCAACAAGAAAAAATAGCCCAATTAAAATTTAGGGCACAGAACAAAACAAATAATTCTTAAAAGAAGAAACAAACAAACAAAAAATGGGTCAGAATTTCTTTGTAAAATTTTCAAATCTGTAGGTATCAAGGATATTAAAATTAAATTAAAACTTTATAGAAGTGTTTTTTTAAATATTTGATGTGTATGAGTACTTTGCCTACATGTATATCTGTGTATCACATGCATGCCTGGTGTCCATTAAAGCCAGAAGAGGACATTAGGTACCTTTGAACTGGCATGATAGACAGTTGTGCACTGCTATGTGGGTGCTGGGAATCAAACCCAGGTCCTTTGGAAGAACAAACAATGCTCTTAACCACTGAGTCATCTCTCTAGTCCACTAACACATCTTTAGATTACTATTTAACCATCCTCTAAGAACTTCAACATAATATATAAAGCATGTAAAACATCAATTACCTGATATTTACCTATAAATGACTTTGGTAATGTGTATGCTGTTAACTACTGAGAAATATCTCCAGACTGTTCAAGGAATTTTTTATTGAAATTTTTTCCATTCAATATATTCTGATCACAGTTTTCCCCTCTCCCAACTCCTTTCACTCCTTACCCACCAAACTCTACACCATTTTCTCTCTCTCTCTCTCTCTCTCTCTCTCTCTCTCTCTCTCTAACAAAGAAACAAACAAGCAAGCAAGCAGAAGTAAAAAAAAAAAACAAAACAAACCAAGATAACAATCAAACAAAGGAGCAATGCCCCAGGAGACTATTTTTATTTCTTTTCTTTTCTTTTAAGTTTTACTTTTTATTTTATGTTTATT
This sequence comes from Meriones unguiculatus, assembly GCF_030254825.1. Taxonomy (NCBI): domain Eukaryota; kingdom Metazoa; phylum Chordata; class Mammalia; order Rodentia; family Muridae; genus Meriones; species Meriones unguiculatus. Next base: position 74,961,981 of record NC_083369.1, on the reverse strand, counting down.
TTCAAAGTCCATGAAGGGAAACATACTTTGATGAAAATTCCAAAAGAAAAAAAAAAGAAGGCTAATTTGTGTTACCAGACTTCCCCATTGTTTCTGGGAAAAGGCTATTAAAACATCAAATATTTGATATTAGAATAATAAATTTAATAATAAAAACAGATATTTGATATTAAAAACCAAATATTTAATTTATATTAAAATATAAAATATCATCTTTTTCTTGTGAAAATGAAGCTTGAAGCAAATAACTCCGTGAACTGTTTTTCTACACTTTGTTAGTTTTTGAATAGTAAAAATGGCATTGCTGATTCGGCAAGATGGCGGTGCCTGGACAAGTCTCATTCTGACAAGCAGCACAGCAGGATTGGCACAGTGACCAGCAATCAGAACTTGCGGCCCTAAAACACAAGTGATTGTGTTTTCCAGGTGAGAGGATACCCCACGGTGGGGGATTCAATCAGCATCAACTCATGCACCTAAACCACAGAAGAGATCCCAGTTCCACCAGGTGCTTGGTCGCCAGCCCAGAGCAACACGCCAGCGTGATCTGGTCACTGTCCCAGACTGAACTGTGGGCACCACAACATCAGAGACTGGATTTCCAGTCGAGAGATAACGCCATGGTGCAGGAAATGATTGGGACTGACCTTAGGTCACCCAGACATTCCCTGGAAAAGACTCAGGGTTCCACGGGCACCCAGGAGCCAGCCCAGAGCCAGACTTGGGGACCCAGGCACCAGCACAGAATCCTGCCTGCGCCTGACTCACTGCCCCAGATGAACTGTAGGCCCCAGGGCACCAGAGACTGAGTTTCTCTGTCAGGTGCAAACCCACAGGGAGGGGAACAGCTGGTCTGATCTCAGAGCACTCAGCCAATACCACCACTCCAAAAAGTTGTTGGGAAAAATTACCCAGTTTCGGCAGATGCCCAGGCACCCAATACCCAGAAAGGCAGAAAGAGGGAGCAATGTAAGTCTGTGCCTGTGGGTTCTACTCGCCATCACAGACAGAATGGCTGTCCCCAAAGCAAAGACTGGGTGTCCTGTCAGGAGGAAACCCCACAGTGGGGGGATCATCATGTCCAATGCTCAGGACACCCAGCTCCAAAAGACTTTCTGGATTCACTCAGACTCTAGGCTCTAGCCTTCTACTGCAGGCATGAGCGCTGTGCTCACCCACCATTATTGAGTACCGCTAGGGCACTGGGGCACACAGCTGCATTCTCAGACCTACAAAAGCCAGAGAGCCATTACAGCAGCCCTCAGATACTGCTCCAAGGATCAACCAGCTATCGCTAGCTAAACTGACAAAACTGTGGGAATCCCTGGTTCTTCAAGAGGGCTGCACCCAATAATTACACCTTAAGAGCAACAGCTGCTGCTCACTAAATTCAGAGCAAGAAACCCAGCAGCAGGGCAGCCATCACCAGGACCTCTCCTGATGAGAGGAGCCTTCCTGAACACCACAGTTACCACACAGGTCCATACACCTGAAGTGAACTGTGACAATTCCTGAGAAGAACCACCATTCAGTTGACCATACCCAAAAAGCAGACAAGAACTTCAGAACCCCGCCAAGTGGATTCTCCCTACCCCAGGACCCAGCAGGTACCAGAAATTAACAGACAACACCTGAGACAGAGAGATGGGTAGAGGCCAGTGAAAAAGCACAAACAACAAAAGGCAAAGCAATATGGCATCTCCAGAAACCAGTTATCCAGGGGCAAGTAGCCCTGGACACCCTAACATAAGTGAAATTCAAGAAGATGACCTTACATATATGCTTATAAGAGGTTAATGGAGGAAGCAAATAAAATGTGTAAAGAATTAGGGGAAGATGTAATAAAACAGATTATGGTCATCCCTAAAGAAATACAGGAAGATGCATCCAAACAGTCTGTGGCATTCAGAGAGGAAATGATTAAATCGCTGAAAGAAATAAAATAAACAGAGGAATGTTCAAACAAACAACTGAAGGAATTGAAGGAAAAACAAGAAAATACAGTCAGAGAGGTGAAGGAAATCAACTGAACGGTTCAAGATCTGAAGATAGAATTGGAAAAATTAAAGAAAACAAAAATGGAGGAAATCATGGAGAGGGAGAACCTAGGAAAGAAAACAGGAACTACAGAGGTAAGAGTAACCAACAGACTACAAGATATGGAAGAAAAAAATCTCAGGTGTGGAAGATACAATGGAAGCAATCGATGTATCCGTGAAAGAAAATAACAAATCTAAAAAATTCCTGACACAAACCATCCAAGAAATCCAAGACAACATAAAAAGACAAAACCTAAGAATAATAGGAATAGAGGGAAAATAAGATTCCCGCCCCCAAGGCCCAGAAAATATTTTCAACAAAATCATGGAAGAAAATTTCCCCAACTTAAAGGGAAGGCCTATAAGAATAAAGAGGCCTACAGAACACCTAATAAATTAGACCAGAAAAGAAAATCCTCCTGTCACATAATAATTAAAACAGTAAGTATACAGAACAAAGAAAAAATACTAAAAGCTGCAAGGGAAAAAGGCCAAGTAACATATAACTGCAAACCCATTAGAATCACACCTGACTTCTCAACAGAAACTATGAAAGCCAGAAGATCCTGGAAGGATATCATGCAGACCCTAAGAGAACACAGATGTCAGCCTAGGTTACTGTACTCAGCAATACTCTCAGTCTTCATAGACGGAGAAAACAAAATATTCAACGACAAAAACAAATTTCAACGATACCTACACACAAATCCAGCATTACAGAAGATACCAGAAGTAAAAATACAACCCAAGAAAACTAACTACTTTCAAGAAAACACAGGAAATAAATAACCTCACTACAGCAAAACAAAAAGTAGCCAAACACACAAGCACACTACCATAGCCAACATCAATATCAAAAGTTCTAACAGCCACTGGTCATTAATCTCCCTCAACATCAATGGACTTAAATCTCCAATAAAAAGATACAGACTAACAGAATGGATATGTAAGCAAGACCCAACAATCTGTTGCATACCAGAAACACACCTAAATCACAAAGATAGACATTACCTGAGAGTAAAGGGCTGGAAGATGGTTTTCTAAGCAAATGGATTCAAGAAGCAAGCAGGAGTAGCCATTCTAATATCTACTAAAATAGATTTTCAACCAAAATTAATCAAAAGAGATAGAGAAGGACACTTCATACTCATCAAGGGAAAAATCCACCAGGAAGATATCACAATCCTGAACATCTATGCCCCACATTCAAGGGCACCCACATTTGTAAAAGAAACTTTAATAAAACTTAAAGCACACATAGACCCCCACACATTAATAGTGGTAGACTTCAACACCCCACTCTCAACAAAGGACCAGTCAACAAAACAGAAACAAAGAAACAATAACTCTGACAGAGGTCATGAATCAAATGGATCTCAAGGACATCTACAGAACCTTTCACCCAAACACAAAAGAATTTACCTTCCTCTCAGCACCTCATGGAACCTTCTCCAAAATATACCATATAGTTGGTCACAAAGCAAGACTCAACAGATATAAGAAGATTGACATAATCCCTTGTATATTATCTGATCACCATGGACTAAAGCTGAACCTCAATGTCAAAAATAATGAAAGGCCTACACGCACATGGAAACTGAACAACTTGCTACTATGCCAGGAACCAAAGCTATCTACTGAAGCCAAAGTCAAAGCTATCTAGTGGAGCCAAAGCTATCTACTGAAGCCTAAGTCAATTAATGAGTCAAAGCTATCTAGTGGAGACAAAACGGGTTTACTAGGCCAAAGCCAAATAGTGAACAAAGGTCATTTAGTGGAGACCTAAAGATATTTAGTGACAGTTATCTAGGACCCTAACTCATGGGTGATAGACTGTGAGGACATCTATTTGTTAGAGCATCCATGAGAAAACATCCCTATGGTATCTTGCAGGCACCCTATTTAACACATGAAAGCACTCTTCCTGTCTCCTGCAGCAGCTAATTACCTTCCCCTTTTTCCTGCCTTCTCCCTATATAAGTTGGGTAAAAATTTCTAATAAATGAAGCTTTGATCAGACAAACAGACTTGGCTTCCTTCCTTGTGCTTCTTGTCCCCCCCCCCCATTCGTTCCATTCTCCTCCCTTAGGAACCCTGTTGAAGCCCCGCTGGATGGGGCACTACTAAATGACATCTGGGTCAGAGAAGAATAAAGAAAGAAATCAAAGACTTCCTAGAATTCAATGAAAATGAAGTCACAACATACCCAAACTTATGGGACACAAGGAAAGCAGTGCTAAGAGGAAAGTTCATAGTACTAAGTGCCTTCAAGAAGAAATTCGAAACATCTCATGCAAGCAACTTAATGGCTCACTTAAAAGCCCTAGAAAAAAAAAAGAAGCAGACACACCAAAGAGGAGTAGACAGCTGGAAATAATCAAACTCAGGGCTGAAATCAATAAATTAGAAACAAATAAAACAATTCAAAGAATCAATGAAACCAAGAGCTGGTTCTTTGAGAAATTCAACAAGATAGACAAACTCTTAGCCAATCTAACTAAAAGGCAGAGAGAAACTATCCAAATCAACAAAATCAGAAAGGAAAAGGGGGACATAACCACAGACACTGAATAAGTACAAACAATAATTAGGTCTTACTTCCAAAGTATATATGCCACAAAATTTGAAAATCTAAATGAAATGGACAATTTTCTTAACTGATTCTATATGCCAAAATTGAATCAAGACCAGGTAAACAATTAAATAGTCCTATATCCCCTAAGGAAATAGAAGCTGTCATCAAAATCTACCATGCAAAAAAAGTCAAGGGCCAGATGGTTTCAGGGCAGAATTCTACCAGACCTTCAAAGAAGAGCTAACACCAATACTCTTCAAACTATTCCACCAAATAGAAACAGAAGGAACACTACCAAACTCATTCTATGAAGCCACAGTCACCTTGGTACCTAAACTTCACAAAGACCCAGCAAAGAAAGAGAATTTCAGGCCAATCTCCCTCGTGAACATCAATGCAAAAATACTCAACAAAATATTTGCAAACCGCATCCACTACGACCAAATAGGCTTCATCCCAGGCATGCAGCGGTGGTTCCATATAAGGAAATCTATCAATGTGATCCACCACATAAACAAACTGAAGAAGAAAAAAAAAAACACATGATCATCTCCTTAGATGCTGAAGAGGCATTTGACAAAATCCAACATCCATTCTTGTTTAGAGTCTTGGAGAGATCAGGGATACATGGCAGATACCTGAACATAGTAAAGGCAACATACAGCCAGCCTGTAGCCAATATCAAACTCAATGGAGAGTTTGATATTGATACTGAAATCAGGGACAAGGCAAGGCTGTCCACTCTCTCCATGTCTCTTCAACATAACTCTTAAAGTCCTTGCTAGAGCGGTAAGACAATTGAAGGAGATCAAGGGGATACAAATTAAAAAGGAAGAAATCAAAGTTTTACTATTTGCAGATGATATGATAGTATACATGAGTGACCCCAAAAATTCTACCAGGGTACTCCTACAGCTGAATAACACCTTCAGCAAAGTGGCTGGATACAAAATTAACTAAAAAAAAAAAAAATCAGTAGCCCTCTTGTATGCAAAAGACAAAAGGGCTGAGAAAGAAATTAGGGAAAAAACACCCTTCACAATAGCCATAAAGGACATAAAGTACCTTGGTGTGAACCTAACTAAGCAAGTCAAAGACTTGTATGAAAAAAATTCCCAGTCTCTGAAGAAAGAATTAGAAGAAGATATCAGAAGATGGAAAGATCTCCCATGCTCATGGCTTGGCGGGATTAACATAGTAAAAATGGCCATTTTACCAAAAGCAATCTACAGATTCAATGCGATTCCCATCAAATTACCAACACAATTCTTTACAGACATTGAAAGAAAAATTCTCACCTTCATATGGTACAAGAAGAAACCCAGAATTGCTGAAACAATTCTCTACAGTAAAATATCTTCAGGAGGTATCTCCATCCCTTATCTCAAGCTGTACTATAGAGAAATAATACTAAAAACTGCATGGTACTGGCATAGAAATAGACTGGTGGATCAATGGAATCAAATAGAAGACCCTAACATAAATCCACAAACTTATGGACACCTGATTTTTGACAAAGATGCCAAAACCATTCAATGGAAAAAGACAGCATCTTCAACAGATGGTGCTGGTGTACCTGGATGTCTACCTGTAGAATAATGCAAATAGATCCATACTTATTACCCTGCACGAAAGTAAATTCCAAGTGGATCAAAGGCCTTAACATAAAACCCAACACACTAAACCTCTCACAAGAAAAAGTGGGGAAGAGCCTTGAACTCATTGGCACAGGAGACAACACCAACAGCACAGGCTCTAAGAGCAACAATCAATAAATGGGACCTAATGAAACTGAAAAGCTTCTCTAAAGTAAAGGACAACTGTCATCATAACAAAGCAACAGCCTACATATTGTTAAAGGATCTTCACCAACCCTATATCTGACAGAGGATTAATATCCAGTATATATAAAGAACTAAAGAAGTTAAACAGCAAAAAATCAAGTAATCCAATTAAAAAATGGAGTACAGTGCTAAACAGAGAATTCTCAATAGAGGACTATCGAATGGCAGAGAAACACTTAAAGAAATGCTCAACCTCATTAGCCATCAGGGAAATGCAAATCAAAATGACCCTAAGATTTCATCAAAGTGGCTAAGATCAAAAACTCAAGAGACAACACATGCTGGAGAGGTTGTGGAGAAAGGGGAACCCTCCTCCACTGCTGGTGGGAATGTAAACTTGTACAACCACTCTGGAAAACAATCTGATGCTTTCTCAGACAACTGGGAATAGCTCTTCCTCAAGATCCAGCTATACCACTCCTAGGCATATACCCAAAAGAGGCTCAAGTACACAATAAGGACATTTATTCAACCATCTTTGCAGCAGCCTTATTTGTAATAGCCAGAAGCTGGAAACAGCCCAGATGTCCCTCAGCAGAGGAATGGACGCACAAATTGTAGTATATCTACACAATGAAATATTATTCAGCAATAAAAAACAAGGAAATCATGAAATTTGCAAGTAATTGGTGGGATCTGGAAAAGATCATCCTGAGTGAGCTATCCCAGAAGCAGAAAGACGGTATATATTCACTCATATAGACATATAATATAGGATAAACCTACTAAAATCTGTACACCTAAAGAAACTGATCAAGTGGGAGGACTCTTACTAAAATGCTCAATTCCTATCCAGAAAGGCAATGAGGATGGACATCAGAAGAAGGAGAAAAGAGGGAACAAGACAGGAACCTGACAGAGAGGACCTCTGAAAAGCTCTGCCCTGCAGACTATCAATGCAGATACTGAGACTCATGGGCAACCTTTGGGCAGAGTGCAGGTAATCTTAGGAAAGAAGTAGGAAACAGTAAGATCTGGAGTGGACAGGAACTCCACAAGGAGAGCAACAGAATCAAAACATCTGAGCACAGGGGTCTTTCCTGAGACTGATGCTCCAACCAAGGACTATGCATGGAGATAACCTAAGACCCCTGCACCAATATAGCCCATGGCAGTTCAATATTCAAGTGGGTTCCATCGTAATAGGAACAGGGACTGTCTCTGACATGAACTGATTGGCTGCTCTATAATTACCTCCCCCTGAGGGGGAAGCAGCTTTACCAGGCCACAGAAGAAGACAATGCAGCCACTTCTGATGAGACCTAATTGAATAGGGTCAGAAGGAAGGAAAAAAAGACCTCCCCTATCAGTGGTGTTGGGGAGGGGCATGCATGCAGAGGGTGGAGGAAGGGAGGGATTGGGACGGGAGGAGGGAGGGAACCACAGGGGGGATACAAAGTAAATAAAGTGTAATTAATAAAGAATTTTAAAAAATAAATTAAAAAAATAAAAAGTAGCATTGCTAATTGTAAGTTATATTAAACTTAAACTCAGTGTTTTCCAAACAAAATATTTAGTCAGTCTTTTGAATCTATAGGTTTCAGGTTCCCTTGAGCTGACCAAGAAGAGCTTGAAATTGCTGAAAAAAATGTACCTGTACTGAATGAGCATATAGTTTTTCCTAGTCATTATTCAAACAGTAGAGAATGCATGATAAATGTATAAGTATATTGTAGTTCATTTATTAGTATTCTGGATATAAACTAAAGTAGTTGAAGGTTGTACTTAGAATAAATGCAAGTACTACACTATTTTATATATGACAGTCATACAATGTGTCATTCATAGGTTTTTGGTATACTATCAGTTTATATAAGGGCCTTGAACATATGTGAATTTTTATATTTAAGGGAGTAGATGCTGCAGCTAATCTTCCATGAATTTTGTGGTGGTTAGTTTTAAAAGTCAACTTGCCGCAAACTAGAATCACATGAGAAGATACTGTCAGTTGAGAAATTGCTATGATTAGGCTGGTCTGTGGGGCGTTGCCTTTACTGTCAATTCATGCTGGAAGACCCATTTTATTGTGGGAGGCACCATTTCCTAGTCAGGGCCTGTTCCTGAACTTTATGAGACAGGAGAAGGCTAAAATAAAGTGCATGGAAGCAAACAGGAAGCATGGGTACATTTCTTTTCCTCTGCTTTTGACTGTGGGTGTGGTGTGACTCATTGCTTGAGTTCCTGCCTTGATGTCCCTGAAATGTTAGACTGGGGATTGCAAAGTGAATAAACTGTTTCTTCCTCTCTGTTGCTATATGTAAGGGTATTTGTCAGAGCAAAAGAAATGAAACACAAAGAGACAGCATTGGGCAAATATTTCTCTACTTGAACTTCATAGAGATGTAAGCATCTTCTTTTCATGTAGAATATTGTAGACATAAGCATATTAAGTTTGTTTATGTCAAAACTTAAGAGTTTAATTCAGGAAAAAATTTTATTAGTGTGTATTTATTGAATAAATTATCAGTGTTCATTAAGATATTTTAATAAACAAATATGTGTTTTAACTAATCCTTCCCTCCCCCAGTAACACTCTTTTGTCACGGTTTCCTTCCCAGCTAATTCCTTTTCAGAATAGCTCTCCTTTTATTTTCATGTTGGTATTTTTTTAAATCTTGATTTAGGCTGGAAAGATGACATAGTACAGTTCTCCAACTTCCAAGCCTAAGGATTTATAATCTGCAGCTGTATTTATTTTGGGATAGCCTAAGGAAGAGAATAGTCTCATAGTTGTGCAGGCTAGTAATTAGAAACTCAAAAGTTTTGTAAAGTTGCTGTGAGAAGGAATGACCTAATCTAGGCTTCTTTAAAAAAATAGAACATTTGTGTGTGTGTGTGTGTGTGTGTGTGTGTGTGGTTGTGAGGGTGTGCACGTGAACGTGCATGCATGTTGACATGTGTATGCCACAGTTTGTGTGTGTAGAGTTGAGAGGATAACTTTATGGAGTTGATGTTCTCTCAGCCTTCACCTGATAGGCTATCTTACTGGACCCAGTGAACTCATTTTAACTCAGTTCCATGTGTAAAAAAATCCTATCTCCACATAATGTGTGATGAGGGTTAGAATTTTAGTAACATGAATTTTAAGGGGTACATACAAGACTAGTTAGATGGTTCAAGGGTTTTTATTGAGTCTACTTTATTTAGAGAAAACTGTTTTTTTAATGTCAAACTTTCAAATTAGATTCATAACATCAAGTGATGCAAATCATATGAAATAAAGAGGATGATAAATCTCATAGGCATCAGTGTGGTTAAAAGAGAAAGATGACTTTTCATTTAAAAATAATTGCATATTTTTTCAACAAGAAAAGAGACTTCATACATGTGCAGGTAAATGTCAAACTGTTTAAGAAAATGTCTCAATGGAATGTCTGGGTTGAAATAGCTAATCCTACATTTCTTACCATGACCCTGGGCATGGTTTCAAAGGAGTGAACAAAATAATTAAAAATTCTTTATAGCACTAAAGGAAGGGTTTGAAAAATGTTGGTGAGTAGAAGTGATTTAAGGTGTAAGGGGGGAAGAAAACAGGGGAGAAGAGGGATGGGATGATATAATAAGTGAAAGGAAAAATAAGAAACTTAAACAACAATGGAAAATGAGATTTTGATGCTGGGGATAGTAGATAGGGATGCATATTACTTCATTATAAGTTGTTTTCAATATTGTGAATACTGTGATCACCTCTTTTTAGAAGCCTCTCGTGTGTTATCATTTGGTAGTGGAGTTTGTTGCATTTGTTGCAAAAGTATTGCAGTCCATGTTTTTAATTTGTATGTGACACAGAAAAGAACAACTACATCAGGCAAGATTTGACTGAGATCAAAAGCTTGGTGGAGACAAAAATATGTTGTCACAAAGTTCTGGAATTAAGCAAAGTGGGAGCCACTACTTAACAAGCAGAAGGGCTTTGTAAATGCCAATTAACCTCCTGAGCCTCAATTATTCATCTTGAAAGTGGGGGAAAATGGAACCTACCAATAAGGCCACAGCAAGGATTAAATGAGGTGATAGTTGTAAAATGTTTGATACAATGCCAAACACACAATTAAGTGCACAGTAAATATTGCCTATGGGAAGAGCAAGAAACTTACAGTTTGTGGAGTAGGAGAATCTCAGTACTCTCTCCACAATGACTGAAGGGAAGGTTGTGCATAGGAGGGAGGTCTTGGGAACACCCAGGATGGAAACATCTGGGTTGTGTTGGGGATGAGGGAAGATCTGTAGGAGTGTAATATGTACAGGAAGACTGAAGCTAATGAGAAGAAAAATCAAGTAAAAGGTCTCTTTAAAGCAATTAATTTAATCAAGGAGTATTCGATGTTTCCCTGCTACTTTCATTTTTTTCCCTGTTTGGCTCTGTTTCCCCTCAGTTTCCTTCTGCTGCTGGATAAATGCCTCCCTCTGCACACACTTATCTCACTTGTCTTCTTTGTTTTTCCATTTTGTGTATCTCATTTACTTAATACAAATTCTTTTCAAAGTAGAGAAGCTGTTGTTGGTATTCACACTCAACCAGGAGTTCAATATTTAATATAATGTATGTGTTTCTGTAGATTAAGGTGCACTTTGTAATTATACTTAGCAATTTTCTTCCCAAAAGAATAAAAACCCTAATATAATAAGATGAGGTAAAATAGTGAATGAAAAGCCATTAAAGACTGGAACTATTTATGGTTCTATTTCTTTTATCTTTTATTCTGAAGAACAGAGAAAAAACACTAGGAATATAGTATCTCACCACTCCTCTCCATTTATAACATTTCTGCCTTGCCTTGCTCAGGGTGGTTTGTCTATAGAAATTAATATGACAGATACAGTGTTCTTCCTTGAGCTCTTCTTTCAGATCCCATCCTTCCTCCTTTATAGTCTGTGAATGACATTTCCAGGAAAAACTGTTTTGTGGGAGGTAACTTAAAGGTCAAAAGCTTTTGCAGAATTAAATTAGATCCTCAGATCCTATGGTCCAAGCTGCAGAAAGTTGTCTTCTGACACCCACACATGCACTGAGGCAAACTTGTAGTAGCATTCTTATACATACACATGTGCACATTCACAAAAATAAATAAATAGATAGATAAATAAATAACTAAATAAGTCAAACAACTTGTCAGCCAAACTATCAAAAGGATTGCTTGTAGAAACAATGTGACTCAAGGGTAGTCCAGGATTCTGACTTTGGTGTCTACCATTATGATGTTTATTTTAGCGATTAATTTATTGTATTTGATCGACCATTGCATTATTGACTGTATCCATGCAGATACATCGAGCTTTATTCATTCTTTTGTAAAAGATGAATTTCATTGTGTGAACATGCCACAGTTTATCACTTTTCTTGATGGATATTGAGATTATTTTTTTCTCCCTCTCTTCATTATTACTGCATTGTACATCTATATACTGTATACTGTGCTTTGCCTTTGTCTAGGGAACACAGGCCTCTTGGTACATGACTGTAAGCCTAGCACTATGGAGACTGAAAAAAATCAAATGGTCCTTAATTTATTAAAACATATTCAAACTTGCCAATTGTTATTAAAATAACAAGATTTATTAGATATATTAAAATAAAAAAGATGTTTCCTCCATACCACATAGGTGAGTAATTTGAAATTTCATAATACTGATTATTTGTAAGGCTATGAAACAGAGCTTCACTAGTGGGCTTAGACGCTGATTATAATGGCAGAATGAGCTAATTGCAAGAGTAAGTTGTATATAAATACTGGCTTTTTGTAAGCAGCTCTGTGCTGCAGGGGGCGGGGGGGGGGGGGCGGGAGTCTGGCCAAAGGAGGGAGAAGCACCTTCAGGTAGAGGAAAGAGAGATGGATAAAGAAAAGAGGAGAGATACAAAAGGAGGGGGAGAGGGAGGGAGAGGGACAGGGAGAGGAAGAGAGAAGGGGAGGGAAGGGGGAGGGTCAGGGAAAGGAAGGGGAGGGGGAGAGGGAGAGAGAAGGAGAGAGAGGGAGAGAGTGTAGGAGAGAGAGGGGGAGGGGGAGGGAGCGGGGAGGGGGAGGGAAAGGGAAAGAACCAAAATATCTGGGTTATATTGTGAGAGCTTCTGGGTGAAGGGAAGCTGTGGATCTGGGCTAAGGAATTCAGGGTAGAGAGCAGGTTATGCCAGCCAAGCCCTGAAGCAGGAAGGTACTCAGGGATGCCTGAAACCAAACAGACACTAGTGCAATTAACTAGAATTATTACAACTATTCTGGAGTATAATTTATTGATAATTGATTCAATTAATGCCAACCTGCTATGTTCCCTAGAGAAATTTTGTCTTTCTTTTAATCAACTTGTTTGTTTGAGATAGAGTCTCTCTGTCACTGTCTAGAGGTCTTGACTGGGTTCATTTTCTTAGAGAGTCAAACAATTAAAAGTCAGGAAAAAAGATTCCCTGCACTCTGCCCAAAGTTTGGCTATCTGAACGAAAATTGAGCATCTTACCCAGGGTCCTCATTCTTGATTAGCTTCCTTAGGTGTACAGATTTTAGTACGATTAACCTATTATAAGAAAGAATGGGGAGATAGAAAGACCTAGAGGGATCAAGAGCTCCACAAGGAGAGCAACAGAACCAAAATATCTGGGCACAGGTATCTTTTCTGAGACTGATACTCCAAACAAGGACCATACATAGAGATAACCTAGAACCCCTGCACAGATGTAGCTCATGGTAAGTAGCTCAGAGTCCGAGAGGGTTCCACAAAAATAGGAACAGGGACTGTCTCTGAAATGAACTCATGGGCTGGCTCTTTGATCACCTCCCCCTGAGGGGAGAGCATCCTTACCAGTCCTCAGAGGAGGACAATGAAGCCAGTCCTGATGAGACCTTACAAACTAGGGTCAGGTGGAAGGGGAGGAGGACCTCCCCTATCATTGGACTAAGGGAAGGACATAGGAGAAAAGAGGGAGGGAGGATGGGATTGGAAGGGCATGGGGGAGGGGCTACAGCTGGGATACAAAGTGAATAAACTGTAATTAATAAAAATAAAATTAAAATTAAAAAAGTCAGGAAAAAAATTCTCACGTGCAGCAAGTAGCAAAACTCAGACACAGTAGATAGAATTAGCCAGGAAGAAAGGCTTTTATTAGACGTGAAGAAAAATGTGCACACAGCAAAGCACATAGAAAAAGACCATCAGTAACATAGAGGGTAACCTTGGGAACCTAAAGCCTGGTTTTTCCTTGAAGGCTAAGGATTTCAGGCCTTTTGGAGGATCTTATCTCTAATTTGGGATTTAATCAGTGTGAACAAAGAAGGGAAGGGTAGTAAGACCACAACTTTAAGATAAACATGTCCTACTATGGCCTTAAACCTGTTGGACTGGTTCAGGGGGTTCCTTACTAGCACCGGACCATCAGTTTAAGCTGTCATTTTGTCTCATGTCAGGGAGGTGGGAAAGAAGCCTGAAATTTGCCATTTTGGAAGTTTACCATTTTTATTACAAAGTTATTATCTCTCCTCCTAACTTCCTACCATTGACCTATCTACCTTCTAGTCTCTCATTTCTATGTATCCCAGACTGCCCTGAAGCTCAGTATGCACTGCTCATAGCAATCTTCCTGGCTCAACTTTCCTTAGGGGACATTGTTGTACGTTGACACAAGTGCATGGTGCTTGCTGTCTATTATGGTTTTCCCATTTTCCTATTGAAGAGCTATTAATTAATAGAGGTTATTACACATCTTACATACATCATTTGTCAGATGTGTTTTAAAATATTTTCTCCTAATTTATAGTGTATTTAAAATGTTATATTATACTTTCATTTCAGATCTTAAGGCATAAACTGTATTATTCTTTTTCTCTTTTTCTTTGCACATTTTGTATCATGCTAAATAATTACTCTCAAATCATAAAGACAGTCTCACAAAAGGTTTTAGCTTTAGTTTTATAGTTAGACTGAATTTGTAGGTTTTCCCCACAAAATTAACCAGCTCCATTAACTGAGTAGTTGATTCCGTCCCCAAAGATTCTACTTATACTGTGTATCAGGTTTTGAGGTTTGTTTTGCACCTCTCTGTTTGTTTACTATTTGGTCTCAGGAGTCCGAAAGGCAGTCCATATAGCCAGAAATATCTCAAGGCGGACTATAACAAGGATTTTTGGTGGCTACAAAAAAAAAACCAGCACTCCTTGGGAATTTATGAAAGCAGTTCCAATCTGCTGAGATGAATTAACTCCTTTACCTATAGCAGAAGGAACACGTGGCTACCTGTGGCACCCATCAACATATCAAAACCCTATTCTGGTCTCCAGACTCTCTCAGTAGCACATGTACCTGTTTCACATTTAAAAGTCCATGCTAGTATTTTAGCTGTCCCTTCTCACATTTCCAGGCTTCCCTCCTCCTTCTATTTGTTCTCTTTAGAATGGCAAGGTTGCTATTCTCATTATGCTTTCTCTATTTTCTGTCCCCTGTTATTCTCCACCCCTCACACACAGCCCATTTTCAGTCTGCTGGCTGTGTTCAATCTGTTTCTTTTCTGTTACTCTGATATTCTGAACTCTTCCAGATGCCTCCAGCTTTTTCTTCTCCCTCTCCCTCTCTCCCTCTTTGTCTCTCTTTCTTTCTCTATCATCCACAATAAGAAACCTTAACCATATTATGGAGTGGTCATGTTAGCAGTTTTTCTTTTTTAAATTTATACTTATTTTTATATGAATGAGAAAAATGAAATTCTTTGAGGAAATGTAAATGATTATTACCAGAGCTAATGGTTACAAAACTCAAGCATTCTTATTGCAGGGCCAGGTCCTTTACATATCCCAAACAGAATGTTTTCTCTCAGCATAAAACTGAAGATGATTGTGTTCAATTTAGAAGTTGCTGCCTGCACAATTTTTCCTGAATTGCCTGATTAGTCTACTATAAAATTCTGCAAGAGAGCAATGAATATAGAAGTTTCTCACTACAGTTAGGCAGAATTCCCAAACTGTCTGAATTTATGATTTGTCTACTTTGCTTATTTACATATTTCATTTATTCTTTTAATTTTTTCCTCATATTCTTTTTTCTTTTTTATTACTTTTTAAAATTTATCACAATTTACTAATTTTGTACCTTAGCTGTAGCCCCCTCCCTCATTCCTCCCAATCCTGCCCTTCCTCCCTCTTCTCCTCCCACGTCCCTCCCTAAGTCCACTGATAGGGGAGGTCCTGCTCCCCTTCCATTTGACCCTAGTCTATCAAGTCTCATCACAACTGGCTACACTGTGTTTCTTTGTGGCCTGGTAAGGCAGTCCCCACCCCCCCTTCAGGGGGAGGTGATCAAAGATCCAGCCACTGAGATCATGTCATGTTACCCTTACTAGGATGCTCACTTGGAGTCTGAGATGCCATGGGCCATATCTTTGCAGGGGTTCTAGGTTATCTCCATGCATGGTACTTGGTTGGACTTTCAGTCTCAGAAAAGACCCCTTGTGCTCAGATATTTTGGTTTTGTTACTCTCCTTGTAGAGCTCCTGTCCCCTCTAGCTCTTTCATCTCCCCCTTCTTTCAAAAGATTCCCTGCACTCTGCCCAAAGTTTGACTATGAGTCTCAGCAGCTGCTTTGATACCCTACAGAGTAGAGTCTTTCAGAGGCCCTTTGTGATAGGCTCTTGTCCCATTCCGTTTTCTCCTTCTTCTGATGTCTATCCTGTTTGGCTTACTGAATGAGGATTGAGCATCTTATCCAGGTCCTTCTTCTTGCTTAGCTTCCTAAGATGTACAGATTTTAGTATGTTTATCTTATATTATATGTTTGATGTCCACTTATAAGTGAGTATATACCATGTGTGTCTTTCTGCTTCTGGGATACCTCATTCAAGATGATCTTTCCTAGATCCCACCATTTGCCTGCAAATTTCATGATTTCCATGTTTTCAATAGTGGTATCATATTCCATTATAAATGTACCACAGATTCTGCATCCATTCTTTAGTTGAGGGACATCTGGGTTGTTTCCAGTTTCTGGCTAGTACAAATAAGGCTGCTATCAACATAGTTGAACATATGTCATTATTGATTCGTGGGACACCTTTTGGGTATATGCCTAGGAGTGGTATAGCTGGATGTTGAGGTAATACTATTTCTACTGTCTGAGAAAGCATCAGATTGATTTCCATAGTGGTTGTACAAGTTTACATTCTTAAAAGCAATGGAGGAGGGTTCTCTTTTCTCCACATCCTCTCCAGCATGTGTTGTCACTTGAATTTTTCATTGTAGTAATTCTGAAGGGTGTAAGGTGAAATCTAAGGGTCATTTTGATTTGTATTTCTCTGATGACTAAGGACACTGAGCATTTCTTTAAGTGTTTTCTGCCATTTGATATTTCTCTATTGAGAAATCTCTGTTTAGCACTGTACTCCATTTTTAATTGGATTACTTGATTTGTTGATTTTTAACTTCTTGAATTCTTTATATATTCTGGATATTAGCCCTCTGTCAGATATAGCGTTGGTGAAGATCCTTTCCCAGTCTGTAGGCTGTTGTTTTGTTCTGATGACAATGTTCTTTGCTTTACAGAAGCTTTTCAGTTTCATGAGGTCCCATTTATTGATTGTTGCTCTTAGAGCCTGTGCTGTTGGTGTTCTGTTCAGGAAGTTGTCTCCTGTGCCAATGAGTTCAAAGTTCTTCCCCACTTTTTATTCTAACAGGTTTAGTATGTCTGGTTTTATGTTGAGGTCTTTGATCCACTTGGAGTTTAGTTTTGCACAGGGTGATATGTGTGGATCCATTTGCATTTTCTTCGTGTAGATATCCAGTTAAACCAGCACCATTTATTGAAGATTCTAATTTTTTTTTCCATTGTATGGTTTTGGCATCTTTGTCAAAAAATCAGGTGTCTATAAGTGTATGGGTTTATTTCTGTGTCTTCTATTCAATTCCAATGATCCACCATTCTATTTCTATGCCAGTACCATGCAGTTTTCATTACTGTTGCTGTATAGTAAAGCTTGAGATCAGTGATGGATATACCTCCAGAAGATTTGCTATTGTATGGGATTGTTTTAGCTGTTATGGGTTTTTGTTTTTCCATATGAAACTGAGAATTGTTCTTTCACATTCTGTAAGTAATTGTCTTGTTAATTTGATGGGAATTGCGTTGAATCTGTAGATTGCTGTATCCCTTCACATATAGTTACTTTGGGATGTTTGTCTATTCTTTTACTATTATTATACATAATTACTTAGTTCCGTAAAGCCAGTTCCTTTCCATTGTTTTTAATCCACATACCCTTATATCATCACTCTTCCTGGCTCTTTGATATTTCAGAATCAATTCATAAATTTTTTTCTCTCACACACTTTATGAGATAATTATGATTGCACTATGATGAGAGTATACCCGAGTCATAAAGCATACAAGTGTCTAAGATCTAGAAATCCTTAGCTTAATCTTTTACCTCTGCCCCCACAATTGCTAGCCATGTAAACATTTTAAGGATTAAATTAGAAATATTGTCATCTTTGTGATACTGAGCCATCTCATTCAAGGATATGGTACAAGTTCTGTTTTTCAGCAAATTCTATTTTCTCCCACAAGATTGTATCTTGTTAGATTACTTCATGAATGCATTGTAATTTTATTAATATTTATGGTAATTTATCTTTAATCTATATATTCCATTTGCTGATGATATACAGAAACACAATCAGTATTTTCCTATCAGTTTTCTAACCAACAGTATAGTGATGGTATTGAACTTGGGGATCACAGCCTGTGCCCCAAGCCAGGTTTGGCCACTTTTCTTCAACAAGACAATTAAATGTGTCTAATAGTAGAAAGAAAAAAAAAGTGAGATTTATTCAATATGGTCATATTGGGATGAGGACAAAGAAGTATAGTGATTCCCTGCCCCAGATTTTTGAAGTTTCTGAAGTGAGATTTAATTTCAAACAGAGCTTAGTGCTTTCCCACTCCAAACACGAAATTACTAGGGAAATTCCTATTTCTTTGTAGTCCATTGTTTCAACAGCCTGATAATCAGGTCGAGAGATACAAATGTTTCTTCAGAATATGTTCATTTCGGTCAGACCTATTGTCATAATATATCTTCCTCGATCAATTGATGGATCCATTCATATGAATTGAATGTAATTGTTGTTTTTAAAACTCTTTTGTAGTTTAACTTTAGAGATTATGTTTTTGAATTTTAGACTGTTTATTTAGAAGTGTGTTTCAGTTCTCTGGAGATACTCATTATGTTCTCAACTTTCCATTTCTCCTTCTATTTTATTAAACATCATAGATATCCTTGGAATTATCTCTCTTGTCCAGGTCCCAGAATGTAATCTTCATATTCTTTTCAGTTTGAGCCTGAGACTTAAAAGCTCTAAAACCCAGATTAGGCCAACACTCCTCAGGAGGCCAATTTAGTAGATAATAGTAAAAAGCAGAAAAATGGAGATGTATTTATTTATCTAATTATTTATTTATCTGATGTGCCTACATTGGGAAAATAAATATTTTCTTCAGCTCTATTAGTGGGAACTTGACATGAAATTCATATTTAAGTAGAAAGCTGGAAGTATGTGTAGCTAAGCAATCTCAGTCAAGGTATAGTTATATCCCTCACTATCCCGTGATGGTCTGGGTTTCCATCTCTCCTGCAAAGTGGTCTGTCAGATTGTCAATGTATAAAGTGAGAACATGATCACTCCAAAGGTATGGTTGAGGAGAAGGTTTTTATTACAGATAGGAGGGAGAGTACAGCCAGAGGCATCTGAAAGAGTTCAGAGGAGGGAGAGAGAACGTTAAACTAGACATGCACATGAGAGGAGAGAGTGAGAGAGGAAGAGAAGAGAGGAATACAAGAGAGAGAGAGAGAGAGAGAGAGAGAGAGAGACAGAGAGACAGAGAGACAGAGAGACAGAGAGACAGAGAGACAGAGGCAAAGAAAGTAAAATGGAGGGTTCTAAGAGAGAAAGGCAAGAGAGAGGAAGTCAAGAGAGGGGACCAAAAGAAAGGACCAAGAGTGCACAGACAGGGGTATATAGGAATGAGAAGCTAGGGGAAGGGAAATTTATGAATTGGAGGCTTGTAGAGCAGGGGGAGGGTTGAGAAGAGCTGAGAGGAACCACCAGGTACTGAGTAAGCCTGGAAACCAGCAAACATTTTGGTACGCTTATAGCACCACAGTTAGCCATTTGTCTTAAGAAATTAATTTGTAATTAAATTAGACACAATTAATTAAGTTAGATGCAATTAAATTAGAAACAATGTAATTAAATTAGACACAATTTTAATATATCTTTAAAACAAACAAACAAACAACTGAACAAATCATTACCAGATTTCAGAATGAAATCAGTCTTGTTTTTTTATTATTATTGCATTTGCTTCTATCTTTGATGTGATGCTTTTAATGTGAAACAGAAACAATTAATTGGATGCAAGCAAAGATAGATGACCATATTTCAAAATCCCAAAAATTTCCAGCTGCCACTGAGTCACATTTAAGTCCTAAATAATTCCATATATATCACGAAAACTTAGGAGGCTTTAGAGAGAAGTTGTTTATCCTAGAGATATGTTCAATTTGTGCAATAACTAACTAAGCCACTATTTTTGCGGGGTGGGTGGGAAGTATTGTGAAGCAACAGTCCTCTTAAACTTTTTATGGACAGAAAGAGATTATTTTTTGTTATCTAGATATAGGAAATAATTAATATTTTAAGTCATGTGAACAGATACTTGGCTAGAAGAATATTT
This sequence comes from Meriones unguiculatus, assembly GCF_030254825.1. NCBI lineage: Eukaryota > Metazoa > Chordata > Mammalia > Rodentia > Muridae > Meriones > Meriones unguiculatus. The sequence goes on along the minus strand of NC_083369.1, from coordinate 74,941,819 downwards.
AAGTCTTTAGGAAAAGATCTTGAAAAGATGGTATTGGGTTCCAGGTTGCCTAAACAGGAATTTAAAATGCTAGGTATATCCTCATGGACAGCCCTCAAGTGTTTATGGGATAAATTTACACATTTTATAGGACACATATTTGGAATTTGACATTTGGTTTCTCATGGACACAATGTTGTATTTGATTCGGATTTAAGGTTCCAGTTTGCTCAAGAATGTGGCTGGAATATTGTTTTAGTTTTATGATAACCCTTTTTCATTTTAAACTTTATAAAGTATATTTAAGAACATAAATAACTTTAAAACATATCAAATCCTCAGAATTCCAAACAACCTTAGCCATCTATAAGCAATGAGCTGGGACTTAAAACTGCTTAATTTCCAAAGGTGTCACATAAAATTGGCTGGCAATGGGAGAGGAGTTTCCACTAAGTCACAAGTCACACTTATGCACTGGAGACTTCAATTTCTAACTTTCCCACTTTCCTCAGTCAAAATGTTCTTCTCAGCAAGAGGAAGTGAGAGAATGGAGTAGACATTGGAGGCACATGGATCAGCTCCACATGTCAGTGACACACGCAAACACTAGCTAGAAACCTGTAACTGGCTTTTTATCTATCTATCTATCTATCTATCTATCTATCTATCTATCTATCTATCTATCTATCTATCTATCTATCTATCTATCTATCTGCTTTTTATTTTTAAATTATTTTTTTATTAATTACAGTTTATTCACTTTGTGTCCCAATTGTAGACCCTTCCTTCATTCCCTCCTAATCCCACCCTCCCTCCCTCCTTGACCTCCTCCCATGCTCCTCTCCAAGTCTACTGATAGGGGAGGTCCTCTTCCATCTGAACCTAGCCTATCAGGTCTCATCAGGATTTGCTGCATTGTCTTTCCCACTTTTTCTTCTAACATATTTAGTGTGTCTGGTTTTATGTTGAGGTCTTTGATCCACTTGGACTTTAGTTTTGTGCAGTGTCATAAATATGGATCTATTTGCCTTTTTCTACATGTAGATGGCCAGTTAGAGCAGCACTATTAACTGAAGATGCTGTATATTTTTTCATTGTATGGTTTTGACTTCTTTGTCAAAAATCAAGTATCTAGAGGTGTGTGGGTTTATTTCTGGGTGTTCTAGTCTATTCCATTGTTCCATCATTCTGTTTCTATGCCAGTGCCATGCAGTTTTTATTATTATTGCTCTGTAGCACAGGTTGAGATCAAGGAGAGAGATACCTCAAGATTCTCTATTGTTGTACAGGATTATTTTTTAGCAATTCTGATTTTTTTCCATATGAAGTTAAGAATTGTTCTTTCAAGGTCTGTAAAGAATTGTGTTGATATTTTGATGGGAATTACATTGAATCTAGATTGCTTTTGACAGGATGCCCATTTTCACAAAGTTAATCCTACCAATCCATGAGCATGGGAGATCTTTTAATCTTCTGATATTTACTTCAATTTCTTCTTCAGAGACTTGAAGTTTTTTAAAACAGGTCTTTCACTTGTTTGGTTAGAGCCACACCAAGGTACTTTATTTTATTAGTGGCTATTGCGAAGGGTGTATTTTCCCTAATTAGTTTCTCTGCCCTTTTTTCTTTCATCTACAGGAGGAATACTGAATTTTTGAGTTAATTTTGTATTCAGACACTTTGCTGAAGGGGTTTATGAGCTGAAGGTATTCTCTGGTTAAATTTTTACAGTCACCATGTATACTATCATATTATCTTCAAATAGTGATATTTTGACTTCTTCCTTTCTGATCTGTATCCCCTTAATCTCCTTCAGTGGTGTTACTGCTCTAGCTAGGACTTCAAGTACTATATTGTAGAGATAAGGAGAAAGTGGGCATCCTTGCCTTGTCCGTGATTTCAGTGGGATTGATTTAAGTTTATTTCTGTTTAGTTTGATGTTGACTATAGGCTTGCTGTATATTGTCTATGTATATTTACTATGTTTAGGTATACTCCTTGTATCCCTTATCTTTCTAAAACTTTAAAATGAACTGGTGTTGAATTTTGTTAAATTCTTTTTTTTTGCATCTAAGGAGATGATCAGGTATTTTTTTTCTGTCAATTTGTTTATATGGTGGATTACATTGATGGACTTCCATATATTAAACCACACCTGCATGCATGGGATGAAGCCTACTTGGTCATGGTGGATGATGTCTTTTATGTGTTCTTGGATTCAGTTTGCAAGTATTTTTGCATCAATGTTCAAAAGAGATATAGGTCTGAAATTCTCTTTTTTTTTGTTTTGTTAGTTCTTTGTGTGTCTTAGGTATCAAGGTGACAGTGGTTTCATAGAATGTTTGGCAATGTTTCTTCTGTTTCTATTTGTGGAATATTTTGAAGAGAATTGGACTTCACTCTTCTTTGAAGGTCTGGTAGAATTCTGCACTGAAAGCATCTCGTCCTGGGCATTTTTTGGAAGGGAGACTTTTGATGACTATTGCTTTTTCCTTGGCAGACATAGGACTATATAATCTATTTACCTGATTTTGATTTAACATTTGTAAATAGAATCTCTGAATAAAATTGTCAATTTCCTTTAGATTTTCAAATTTTGTGGCACATAAGTTTTTAAAGATTGTTTGGATTTCCTCAGTGTTTGTTGTTCCATCCTTGTTTTTGTTTCTAATTTTGCTCATTTGGATAGTTTCTCTCTGCCTTTTAGTTAGTTTGGCTAAGGGTTTGTCTATTTTGTTGATTTTCTCAAAGAACCAGCTGTTGGTCTCATTGGTTCTTTGAATTATTTTCTTTGTTTCTAATTCATTGATTTCAGCTCTGAGTTTGATTATTTCCAGTCATCTACTCCTTTTGGATGTGTCTGCTTCTTTTTCCCCCTAGGGCTTTTACATGAGCCCTTAAGTTGCTTGTATGTAACATCTCAATAAACTTCTCTCTGTAGGCACTTAGTGCTATGAACTTTCCTCTTAGCACTGCTCTCATTGTGTCCCATAAATTTGTGTAAGTTATGCCTTCATTTTCATTGAATTTTAGGAAGTTTCTAATTTCTTTTTTCATTTCTTCCCTGACCCAGCTGTCACTGAGTAGAGAGTTGTTTAGTTTCAGTGTGTATGTAGGATTTTTGTTATTTCTGTTGTTGTTGAGGTCTAGTTTTAGCCCATGGTGGTCTGATAGCATACAAGGTATTATTTTGATCTTTTTGTGTCTGTTGAAGATTGCTTTGTTTCTGACTATATGGTCAATTTTTGAGAAGGTTCCATGAGGTGCTGAAAAGGAAGTATACTCTTTTCAGTTTGGGTGAAAAGTTCTGTAGACATCTATTAGGTCCATTTAATTTAGGACCTTTGTGTCATTATTTCCCTATTTAGCTTCTATCTAGATGATCTGTCCCTTGGTGAGAGTGGAGTGTTGAAGTCTCCCATTATCAAGGTGTTGGGATCATTGTGTGATTTAAGCTTTAATAATGTTTCATTTACAAATTCAGGTGATCTTGTCTTTGGTACTTAGATGTTCAGGATTGTGATGTCTTCCTGGTGGACTTTTCTTTTGATGAGAATGAAGTGCCCCCCTCATCTTTTTTGATTAGTTTTGGTTGAAAGTCTATTTTATAAGATATTAGGATGGCTTCTCCAGCTTGCTTCTTGGGTCTGTCTTCTTGGAAGACAGCCCTTTATTCTGAGATAGTATGGATCTTTATTGCAGAAATGTGTTTCTTGAATGCAGCGGAATGTACCATCTTATTTCTTCCACCATTCTATTAGTCTGTGTCTTTTTATTGGAAACCTGAGTCCATTGATGTTGACAGATAATAGCGACTAATGAATATTAGTTTTTTTTTATTGTGGTGTTGGTGGTGTTACTGTGTTTCAATGCTTGTTTTCTTTTAATTTTTTGCTATAAAGTTATCTACATCCTGTGCTTTCTTGGGTATAGTTGTTTTCTTTGGATTGGAGTTTTTCTTCTAATATCTTCTGTAGGTTTGGGCTGTTGTGTAGATATTTTTTAAGTTTAGTTTTGTAATGGAATATTTTGTTTTCTCCATCTATGATGATTGAAAACTTTGCTGGATGTAGTAGTCTGGGTTGGTATCTTTGGTCTTTTAGAGTCATGCATGACATCTGACCAGGCGCTTCTGTCTTTCATAGTTTCTGTTGAGATGCCTGGTGTGAATCTGATATGTTTATATGTTACTTGGACTTTTTCCCTTGCTGATTTTAATATCTTTTCTTTGTTCTATAGTGTCAGTGTTTTGATTATTATATGACATGCGGAGTTTCTTTTCTGGTCTAGTCTCCTTGTTGTTCTGTAAGCCTCTTGTATGTTTACATCTCTTTCTTGAAGTTAGGAAAATTTTCTTCTATGATATTCTTGAAAATATTTTCTGGACCTTGGAGCCTGGAAGCTTCCTTTTTGTGTATTCCTATCATTCTTAGATTACATCTTTTCATGTTGTCCTTGATATCTTGGATGTTTTGTGTTTGTGACTTTTGGGATTTTATTTTTTCTTTGAGACATGTATTGATTTCTGCAATTGTATCTTCAGCTCCTGAGATTTTCTCTTCCATCTTTTGTACTCTTTTGATGATGCTTACCTTTTTTCTTCTTTTTTTTTTTTGAGTTTTCTCTACATTCTCTAGTTCCATGGTTTTCTCTGTTTGTATTTTCTATATTTTTTTCTAACTCTGTTTTCATGTCTTGCACCATTTCCTTCATCTGTTTGAATGTGTATTCCTTTCTTTCCATGATGGCCTCTATTTTTTGTTCATTTCCTCTCTATATGCCACTAATTGTGCCTCTACCTGGGCTTCTATTTGTTTGGCTATATTTGCCTACATTTCTTTGAGAGTTTTGATTTGTTTTCTCTTTATGTGTCTCTAATAACTGGATAAGCATAGATTTGAGATAGTTTTCCTGTGTTTCTTATGAATTAGCATGTGCATTAATTTTGGGGGTTGCTGGCGAATCTATGATGTCCTGATTTTTTATGGATGTGTTCTTACGCCAAACTCTAGCCATTTGCTTATCTGTAACCTTTGCTGTTTTTTTTTTTTTTTTTTTTTTTTCCTGGAGTTTGTACTTCACACTGGGTTCGTATGTCTCTGGTATCTGGAGTATTCTTCAAGAAGATGAGAGAAGTCCACCAATTTTGGCGTTTTGGATCCTGTGCTCCTCAGAGATGGTGCACACTGGTCGCTGCATTTTTGGACCTTCAGAACTGGCCTATTTTAATCAGCTATGCTGAAGAGTGGAGTGAGATCTTTCTTAGAACTCCTGTATCAGATTACCTTGGTAAGATGAATGGGAAGGAGGAAGGCAAAATCTACTGCAGTAAAATACCAGTTGACCTATATACTTGGCAACAAAATGCAGGCTGGGAAACTCTATTAGTCAGATATTTCTGTTTTCCAAAAAGAAATTAGAAGAAAAATATGAAATTGAAAGGGGAACAAAGATTAGAAGAGGCATAAATAACATCTAATTTTTAGAATAAGGCAAAATTTAGATAAAGTCTCTAGAGATTGGACTTTATTTTTTGTTTGTTTCGTAAATTATTTTATTTTTATTAATTACAGTTTATTCACTTTGTATCCTAGCTATAGCCCCTTCTTCTTTCCCTCCACCTCCCACCCTCCCTCCTTCATCTCCTCCCAGGCCTCTCACAAAGTCCACTGTTAGTGGAGGTCCTCCTCCCCTTCCCTCTGACCTTAGCCAATCAGGTCTCATCAGAACTGGCTACACTGACATCCTCCATGGCCTGGTAAGGCTGCTCCCCCATCAGGGGGAGGTGATCAAAGATCCAGGTACTGAGTTCATGTCAGAGACAGTCCCTGCTCTCATTACGAGGGAACACACTTGGAGAATGAACTGCAATGAGCTATATCTGTGCAGGGGTTCTAGGTTATCTCCATGCATCATCCTTTTGGAGTATCAGTCTCAGAAATGATCCCTGTGCCAATATTTTTTGGTTCTGTTGCTCTATTTGTGGAGCTCCTGTCCCCTCCAGGTCATTCTATCTCTCCCTTCTTACATAAGATTTGCACTCTGCCCATAGTTTGGCTATGAGTCTCACCATCTGCTTCAATACCCTGCTGGGTAGAGTCTTTTGGAGGCCCTCTGTGGTAAGATCCTGTCCTGTTCCCTGTTTTCTCCCTCTTCTGATGTCCATCCTCTGCCTTTCTGAATGAGGATTGAGCATCTTGCCTAGAGTCCTCCTTCTTGCTTAGCTTCTTTAGGTGTACAGATTTTAGTATGTTTATCCCATATTATATGTGTAATATCCACTTATAAGTGAGTACATACCATGTGTGTTTTTCTGCTTCTGCAATACCTCACTCAGGATGATCTTTTCTAGTTCTCACCATTTAGGAATTACTTTTCTTGTATTCTCTAATGAAATACAAATAATACTGTTATGACTGTTTCTTCTAGACTTTACATTCAAGCTCACTTTTTAAAGTCAGAAACCTCTCATGGATGGCATTGTTTTTCTTGATTGTCAGCAGGAGCCCTGGAAATCTAAGTGTCCCAGTCTTTGAATATTAAGTAGTTTCCAGGTGGTATCAACCTAATACTTGATTTTAAATGTGTCCTTTCATGGCCAGGAGGACACAGATAGAACTAGGTAGTAAAGGAAAATAGTACAGATAGTTATAGATGAATGGTAGGGGTATGGAGCCTGAGGATCAAACGGGAAGGGGCAAAAAAAGGGAATACAGAGAAAAACAACTAAAATTAATGTCCTTTTGAGTGGTAGTATAGAAACCCAATATAGTAGAAGCTTTCTAAAATATATACATATATAAAGGCAAACTAAACTGAAATTGCCAAATAATAGAGAAGAGCCCCAACTGGCCATCTCTTGTCACCAAATGAAGTTTACAGCCCTACGATTGGGATATATCTAATTGAGTTGTTGGCCAAATGGCTTCCTTGGGAATCATCCCAAAATCTAGGCTGCTGCCCAAAATACAAGCTGTTCTCCACAAACTGATGGCTATGCCCCATTGCTGAAGACAACATCCCCATAACTCATTGAGCATAGAGAATTCAAGCTAGTGTCTACTTAAAACTGTTTCTCCTTTGTTCTAAGATCTTTGGTATAGGAAGGTACTTTGCATGCTATCAATAAAAGCAATGTAAACACCAAACCAGCCACAAACCCTTTGCTCTTCAGTGCTGTCCTGCCTGCAAAATATGCTAGTGCAATGGGGACACAAAGCTAGTGGGAGTAACCAACCAATATCTGATTTGACTTTAAGGCCTACTCTAGGACATGGGAACCATAACAGATGCAGCTTGGGTGACTAAGAATCTGAGAGTAGATAGTCCCGGGACCTAGGGTAAAACCAAATACTACTGTTCTAAAAAATGTTGTAGCAATAAAATGACTCCTAATTACATAGATTAGAAGTCTAATTCACTAGGATCAGAAGGAAGGAAAAGAAGACCTCCCCTATCAGTGGACTTGGGGAGGGGCATGCATGCAGAGAGTGGAGGAAGGGAGGAATTGGTACAGGAAGAGGGAGGGAACCACAGGGGGGATACGAAGTGAATAAAGTGTAATTAATAAAGAATAAAAAAAAGAATTAAAAAAAAGAGAGAGACGCATGAGGATGAAAGGATCTACAAAAAATAAATTGTTGGAACACAGTCTCCCCCCCCCAAAAAAAAAGTCATAGATCAGTGCCTGGCTCAGCTATTGTCAGATAAGTTACTTTTTGCAGCAAATAAGAACAAATACATACTCAAAACCAGACATCATGTAGAAAATGAGAGACTGTGGAACACACTGCTGTGATTGGGATGTTTTCATTAAATCCCTCCCCTCAGATCCCAGGGAATCCTCTGCAAGAGGAGACAGAAAGAGTCTAAGAGCCAAAGGGAATGGACGACACTAAGAGAAGAAGGCCCTCTAAATAAACATAAGCAAAACTAATATGAACTCACAGAGACTGAAGCAGCATGCGCAAGGCCTGCAAGGGTCTGTAGGTCTCCTGAATATATATGATTGCTCCCAACATAGTGTTTTTATGGGATTCCTGAGTGTGTGAATGAGCAAGTCTGTGTTTCTTGTGTCTTATCATTGACTCTTTTCCTTCTGTTTGTTTGTTTTGTCTGAATCCAATGAATTATTTTTCATTTCATCTTATATTCTATTTTATTGTTATCCCTAGAAGCCTGTTTGCTTTTTCATAATTTTTATTTTTTATATTAATCACAGATTATTTACTTTGTATGCCAGCCATAGCCCCCTCCCTTATTCCCTCCCAATCCCACCCTCCTTCCCTCCCTGCTCCTCTCTTGTCCACTGATAGGGGTGGTCCTCCTCCCTTCCATCTGACCCTAGTTTATCAGGTCTCATCAGGACTGGTATTAGCATAGAAGCAGAATGGTGGATCAATGGAACCGAATAGAAGACACAGAAATAAACCCACACACCTATGAATACTCGATTTTTGACAAAGAAGCCAAAACCATTCAATGGAAAAAAGACAGCATTTTCAACAAATGGTGCTGGTCCACCTGGATGTTTACATGCAGAAAAATGCAAATAGATCCATATTTAACACCCTGCACAAAACTAAAGTCCAAGTGGATCAAAGACATCAATATAAATCCAGACACACTAAACTGGTTAGAAGAAAAAGTGGGGAAGAGCCTTGAACTCATTGGTACAGGAGACAACTTCCTGAACAGAATACCAACAACACAGGCTCTAAGATCAACTATCAATAAATGGGACCTCATGAAGCCTGTTTGTTTTCTAATGAGAAATAAAAAAGAGAATGGATGTACATAGAAGAGGAGGTAGGAAAGAACTATGAGGAGTAGATATTGAAAAATCCATAATTAGGATATATTGTGAGTGAAAAATATATTTTTTTCAACAAAAAGAAAAAAAGTATTTCTTCAATTTTTAACCTAAGTATTTTAGTATCTACTGATGATCATTACCTAGTCTCATTATTTCATTAAGCTTGAAGGTGAGTGCTTTTGCAGTGCTCTCATTTCTTCTGCATTTATTATCTGGATTTTTTTTTTTTTTTTTTTGGAAAGAAGAAAGTCTGTAAATTAACTCTGTGAAATGCTATTCTTTACGGGAAAGGCAGAATAAAATGCTTGGTTGTTACCTTTCACATAAAAATTTTCAGGATGACTAGAGATTCCTAACATGACTCATTTGTTTGTATCAACTCATAAATGAATGGATTTTTATGTTTTTAATGTGTCAGTGCATCACAGTGACTTTTCATTTTGATATTAAAATCGTCCCATGTTAGGCCAAGGGAAACTTTTTTCAAACTGGCTCCCAAATATTTTCAAATGGTACCTACTGGTAGTTTCTTTGCTTTCTAGAAAAGAAGGCCATTAATGCTCATTTAATATAGTCTCACAGTAGAATGGAGCCAACCAGTTGTCCTAGGAACTCTGGTTTTATTTAAAGATTACAATTCTGTGTACAAGATGTACTTACTACTAAATAAGTACATATTCACTTACTATTGTCAAAGATCTGAGTTAGTAATTGCTGAGTTATTTTTTTCTTAGGGAGAGTTTGTAGTGATATTTCAACTCAGGACAAACTCAGATCATCTGTAAGAGTAGTACACACACTCTTAACCATGTCTCTACACAGCTTTTTATTTTATTGAGTTTGTAACTCATGCTTCTTATTTTGACAATCTTGGCTCTAAGAACATTAACATACAGTAGACCCCAAATTAAATACAACTATAAGACCATTAATAAAATCACTGAATACAGCTCAGATTTTTATGATAGGGTATATTCTTCTTGTCCATTCAGCAAAAGACAGAAAGTCAAACTTCTGCATTATAAAGCTAAGTTAAGGTAAAATGTTTTCCGCATGGTACTGGCATAGAAACAGAATGGTGGATCAATGGAACCAAACAGAAAACCCAGAAATAAACCCACAAACTTATGGACACCTGATCTTTGACAAAGATGCCAAAACCATACAATGGAAAAAAGACAGCATCTTCAACAAATGGTGCTGGTCTAACTGTATGTCTACATGTAGAAAAATGAAAATAGATCCATACTTATCACCCTTCACAAAACTGAAGTCCAAGTGGATCAAAGACCTCAACATAAAGCCAGACACACTAAACCGCTTAGAAGAAAAAGTGGGGAAGACCCTTGAACTCATTGGCACAGGAGACAACTTCCTGAACAGAACACCAACAGGACAGGCTCTAAGAGCAACAATCAATAAATGGGAACTCATGAAACTGAAAAGTGTCTGTAAAGCAAAGAACACCATCATCAAAACAAAACGACAGCTTACAGATTGGGAAAGAATTTTCACCAATCCTTTATCTGACAGAGGGCTAATATTCAGTATATACAAAGAACTAAAGAAGCTGAAAAGCAGCAAACCAAGTAATCCAATTAAAAAATGGGGAACAGAGCTAAATAGAGAATTATCTGTAGGACAATATTGAATGGCAGAGAAACACTTAAAGAAATGCTCAACGTCATTAGCCATTAGGGAAATGCAAATCAAAACGACCCTAAGATTTCACCTTACACCGATCAGAATGGCTAAAATCAAAACTCAAGTGACAACACATGTTGGAGAGGTTGTGGAGCAAGGAGAACCCTCCTTCACTGCTGGTGGGAATGTAAACTTCTACAACCACTCTGGAAATCAATTTGGCACTTTCTCAGACAACTAGGAATAGCACTTTCTCAAGATCCAGCCATGCCACTCCTAGGCATATATCCAAAAGAGGCTCAAGTACACAATAAGGACATTTGCTCAACCATGTTTGTAGCAGCTTTATTTGTAATAGCCAGAAGCTGGAAACAGCCCAGATGCCCCTCAACTGAAGAATGGATGCAGAAATTGTATATCTACACAATGGAGTATTACTCTGCAGTGAAAAATAAGGAAATCATGAAATTTGCAGGTAAATGGTGGGACCTGGAAAGGATCATCCTGAGTGAGCTGTTCCAGAAGCAGAAGGACACACTGTATATACTCACTCATATAGACATATAACATAGGATAAACCTACTAAAATCTGTACATCTAAAGAAACTAATCAAGAGAGAGGACCCTGACTAAAACGCTCAATCCCCATCCGGAAAGGCAAAGAGGATGGACATCAGAAGAAGAAGAAAACAGGAAACAACCTAGGAACCTACCACAGAGGGCCTCTGAAAGGCTCTGCCCTGCAGACTATCAAAGCAGATGCTGAGACTTATGGCCAACTGTTGGGCAGAGTGCATGGAATGTTATGTAAGAAGTGGGAAATAGTAAGATCTGGAGAGGACAGGAACCCCACAAGGAGAGCAACAGAACCAGAAAATTTGAACACAGGGGTCTTCCCAGAGACTCATACTCCAACCAAGTACCAGGCATGGAGATGACCTAGAACCCCTGCACAGATGTAGTCCATGGCAGTTTAGTGTCCAAGTGGGTTCCATAGTAATGGGAAGAGGGACTGCCTCTGACATAATCTGATTGGCCTGCTCTTTGATCACCTCCCCCTGAGGGGGAGCAGCCTTACCAGGCCACAGAAGATGACAATGCAGCCACTCCTGATGTGATCTGATAGACAAAGTTCAGAAGGAAGGAGAGGAGGACCTCCCTTATCAGTGGACTTGGGGAGGGGCATGCGTGAAGAAGGGGGAGGGAGGGTGGGACTGGGAGGGGAGAAGGGAGGGGTTTATGGGAGGATACAAAGTGAATAAAGTGTAATTAATAAAAAAAGGGAAAAAGATAACGTGTTTTTTTATATGTGAATTTGCCATCAATTTGATATAAATGTAGGCTTCTTTTTAAAAATTAATTTTATTTATTTATTAATTTATTATTTTATTTATTACAATTTATTCAATTTGTAGATCCACTTCAGCCCACTCACTTGTCTCCTCCCCATCCCATCCACCCTCCCTCTTCTCCCCCTGTGCACTTTGCTTAGTCCCCTGATAAGGGAGGACTTACTCCCCTTCTATCTGACTCTAGCTTAACAGATATCAAGGATGGCAGTATAATCTTCCTCTGTGGCCTGGCAAGGCTTCATCCCCCCAGGGGGAAGTGATTAAAGAGCCAAGCACTGAGTTCATGTCAGAGACAGCCCCTGTAACTTCTTACTAGGGTCCCACTTGGAAACTGATCAGCCTAAGGGATTCCTTTGAACAGGAGGTCTAGGTTCTTTCCGCGAAGGACCTTGGTTGGAGTACTGGTCTCTGCAGGGCCCTCTGGGCCTGGGTATTTTGGTTCAGTTATTCTCTTTGTGGAGTTCCAGTCTCCTCTAGGTCTTTCTATCTTCCTCTTCTTCCATAAGGATTCCAGCACTCTGCCCAAAGTTTGGCAATGAGTCTCAGTATTTTTGTTGATACCCTGGTGGATATAGTCTTTCAGAGGTCCTCTGTGGAAGGCCTCAGTCCTATTCCTTGTCTTCTCCTACTTCTTATGTCTATCCTGTTTGCCCTTCTGAATGAGGATTAAGCCTCTTCCCTAGGGTCCTCTTTGTTGTTTAATGTCTTCAGGGCTATAGATTTTAGTATGTTTATCCTAAAGTATGAGGCGAATATCCGCTTATAAATGAATATATACACTATGTGTCTTTGTTTCTAGGTTACCTCACTCAGGATGCTCTTTTCTAGCTCCCACCATTTGCCTGCGTATTTCATGATTTCTCTGTTTTTAATTGCTGAGTAATATTCCGTTGTGTAAATGTATCACAGTTTCTGTATCCATTCCTCCGTTGAAGGACATCTAGGTTGTTTCCAGGTTCTGGCTATTACAAATGACGCTGATGTGAACATAGTTGAGCATATGTCCTTATTTAATAGTGGGACGACTTTTGGCTCTATGCCTAGGAGTGCTATAGCTGGATCTTGTGGTAGCACTATTCCTAATTTTCTGAGAAAGCACCAAAATGATTTCCAAAGTGTTTGTACAAGGTTACAAACTCACCAGCAATGGAGGAGGGTTCCCCTTTCTCCCACAAACTCTCTGGCATGCATCATCCTTTAAGTTTTTGATCTTAGCTATTCTGATGGGTGTAAGATGAAATCTCCTGTTGTTTTGATTTGCATTTCTCTGATGACTAAGGACATTTAACATTCCTTTATCTCTCTGCCATTCTATATTCTTTGTGGAGAATTCTCTGTTTAGCTCTGTAGCCCATTTTTTAATTTGATTACTTGGTTTGTTGGTGTTTAACTTCTTGAGTTGTTTGTATTTTCTGGATATTAGTCCTCTGTCAGATATAGGATTGGTGAAGATTCTTTCCCAGTCTGTAGGTTATTATTTTGTTTTGATGACAGTGTCTGTTGCTTTACAGAATCTTTTCAGTTTCATGATGTTCATTGTTGATCTTAGAGCCTGTGCTGTTGGTGTTCTGTTCAGGAAGTTGTCTCCTGTGCCAATGAGGTCAAGGCTCTTCCCCACTATTTCCTCTAACAGATTTAGTGTGTCTGGATTTATGTTGAGATCTTTGATCCACTTGAACTTCAACTTTTTGCAGGGTGATAAATATGGATCTATTTGCATTTTTCTCTATGTAGATAACCAGTTAGACCAGCACCAATTGTTGAAGATGCTGTCTTTTCATTGTATGGTCTTGGCCTCTTTGTCAAAAATAGGTTTTCATAGGTGTGTGGGTTTAGTTCTTGGTCTTCAAATTGATTCCATTCTGTTTCTATGTCAGTACCATGCAGTTTTTATTACTGTTGCTCTATAGTACAGCTTGAGATCAGGGATGGAGATACCCCAAGAAGCTCTTTTATTGTACAGGATTGTTTTAGCTATTCTGTTTTTATTTGTTTGTTTGTCTTCCATATAAAATTGAGAATATTTCTTTCAATGTCTGTAAAAGAATTGTGGTGGTATTTTGATGGGAATTACATTGAATCTGTAGATTTCTTTGGGTAGGATAGCCTTTTTCACTATGTTAATCCTACCCATCCATGAGCATGGGTAATCTTTCCATGTTCTGATATCTTCTTCAATTTCTTTCTTCAGAGACTTGAAGTTTTTTTTTCAAACAGGTCTTTCACTTGCTTGTTTTGAGTCACACCCCAGGTACTTTATGTTATTTGTGGCTTATATGAAGGGTGTTGTTTCCCTAATTTTTTTCTTAGTCCATACAAGAAGAATTAAGTTTTTGTTTGTTTGTTTGTTTTTTAGAGTTAATTTTATATCCAGCCATGTGCTGAAGGTGTTTATCACTGAAGAAGTTCTCTGGTAGAAATTTTGGGTCACTCATGTATAGAATAATATCATTTGGTTATAGAGCTACTTTGACTTCTTTCTTTCTGATTTGTATCCCCTTGATCTCCTTTAGTTGTCTAGCTAGGATTTCAAGAATTATGTTGAAGAGATAGGGAGAGAGTGGGCAGCATTGCCTTGTCCCTGATATCAGTGGGATTGATTTAATTTTGTCTTGTTTAGTTTGATATTGACTATTGTCTTGCTGTATATTGCTTTTGGTATGTTTAGGTAGGTTCTTTGTATCCCTCATCTCTTTAAAACTTCAAACATGACATAATGTTGAAATTTGTCAAATGCTTTTCTGCAACTAAAGAGATGATAAGATAGCTTTTTTTTTTCCCTGTCAGTTTGTTTACATGGTGGATTACATTGATGGATTTTTGTATGTTGAAGCACCCCTGCATGCTTGGGATGAAGCCTACATGGTTGTGGGGGATGATATCCTGAATTTGGTTTGTGAGTATTTTATTGAGTATTTTTGTGTCAATGTTCATAAGCAAGACTGGTCTGAATTTATATTTTATTGTTGGGTCTTTGTGTGGTTTTGGCATCAATGTGATTGTGGCCTTATAGAATGTGGTTGTTTCATGTCCTTTCTGTTTCTATTTTGTGGAATAGTTTGAAGAGTATTGATGTTAGCTCTTCTTTGAAGGTCTGGTAGAATTCTGTGCTGAAACCATCTGCCCCTGGCCTTTGTTTGGATTGGAGAATTTGGATGATAGCTTCTATTTCCTTGGGGGATATAGGACTATTTCATTTAATTACTTGATCTTCATTCATCTTTGTTAAATGGAATGTGTAAAGATAATTGTCCATTTCATTTAGATTTTCAAATTTTGTTGCATATAGCCTTTTGAAGTAAGACCCAATGATTCCTTGGATTTCCTCAGTGTCTCTTGTTATGTCTGTTGTTATGTTCATTTCTGATTTTGTTGATTTGGACAGTTTCCCTCTACGTTTTAGTTTGTTTGGCTAAGGTCTTGTCTATCTTGTTGATTTTCTCAAAGAACCAGCTCTTGGTTTTGTTGATTCTTTGAATTGTTCTCATTTCTAATGTATTGAATTTAGCCCCGAGTTTAATTATTTCCATCTGTCTACTCCTCTTGTTGTGTCTGCTTCTTTTTTTTTCTAGTGCTTTCAGGTGTGCCATTAAGTTGCTTATATAAGATGCCTTGAATTTCTTTTTGAAGGCAGTTAGTACTATGAACTTTCTTCTTAGCACTGCTTTTATTTTGTTCCATAAATTAGGGTAGGTTGTACCTTTATTTTCATTAAGTTATAGGAAGTCTTTAATTTCTTTCTTTATTTCTACCCTGACCCAGTTGTCATTGAGTAGAGAGTTGTTCAGTTTCCATGAGTGTGTATGCTTTTTGTTATTTCTGTTATTGCTGAAGTCTAGTTTTAGAGCATAGTGCTCTGATATGATACAAGGGATTATTTCAATTATTTCAATTTTCTTGTATCTGTTGAGGGTTGCCTTGTGCCAGACTATATGGTCAGTGTTGGAAAAGGTTCCATGAGGCACTAAAAGAAGTTATACTCTTTTGTGTGTGGGTGAAAGGTTCTGTAGATATCTATTAGGTCCATTTGATTTAAGACCTCTGTAAGTTTCATTATTTCTCTGTTTAGCATCTGTCTCAATGATATGTCCCTTGGTGAGAGTGGGGTGTTGGAATCTCCCACTATTAAAGTGTTGGGATCCATGTATGATTTAAGATTTAGTAATGTTTTTCTGACAAATGCAGCAGTTCTTTTGTTTGGTGCATGAACGTTCAGTAGTGTGACGTCCTCCTGGAGGATTTTTCCTTTGATGATAATGAAATGTCCCTCTAAATCTTTTTTGATTAATTTTGGTTGAAAGTACATTTTATCAGTTATTAGGATGGCTACTCCAGCTTGCTTCTTGGGTCGGGTTGCTTGGAAAACCCTTTTCTAGCCCTTTACTCTGAGGTAGTGTCTATCTTTGTTGAAGAGGTGTGTTTCTTGAATGCAGTGGAATGTTGGATCCTGTTTCTGCAACCATTCTGTCAGTCTTTGTCTTTTTATTGGAGAGTTGTGACCACTGATGTTGATAGATAATAGTGACCAATGATTATTAGTTCCATTTATTGTGTGGTTTTTGGTGATTATGTATTTTTGTACTTGTTTTATTTTGCTTTTATTGTGACATTGTCTTTATCCTGTGATTTCTTGGGTGTAGTTCATCTCATTGCTTTGGAATTTTCCTTCTAGTATCTTCTGTATTGCTGGTTTGTTGCATACATATTGTTTAAATTTGGTTACGTCATGGAAAAATTGTTTTCTCCATGTATGTTGATTGAAAGTTTTGCTGCATACTGTAATCTGTGATCTCTATGTGTATGCATGATATCAGTCCAGGCCCCATGTGATTCTGATAGGTCTGCCTTTTTGTTACTTGACATTTTCATTTGTTGCTTTACAATTTTCCTTGTTCTGTAGATTCAGTGTTTTGATTATTATGTGGCCGGAGGAGTTTCTTTTCTGGTCTACAATATTTGGTGTTCTGAAGGCCTCTTGTATGTTTAAAGGCATCACTTTCTTTTTTTTTTAAATTTTATTTTTTTCTTATCAGTTACATTTTATTAACTCTGTATCACAGCTGTGTCCCGATTTCTTTGCTTAGTGATGCTCCAGTGTCCCACAGGCTTCCCTTAGATGGTAGGGAATGGAACCTGGGTCCCGTGCCTAGCTCAGTTCTACTTTGTTCACTGTCTGTTTTGTGCTGGCTAACTCTGACTGGGGTAAACCAGGCATGAGGGTAGTAGGCAGAATGGAGCCATGCCTCCCCTATAGTAACAGAATGTATTCCCTCCACTGAGCAGTGAGAGTGAGTACCACTAGCCACTGGGAGAAGAAAGGTGTCCACAGGATGTTGAGTGTGGTCTCCTGGGTTTGGAAACAGGAGCCTCTAGTACCCAGAAAGTGTCCAAAGGACTGTGAGAGTGGGTGCCCAGGTTTTAAGAGGGGGCTGGATTTCCTGTAACTGGAGTTGCAGGTGGTTGCAAACCACCATGTGGGTATTGATAATTGAACCTATTTCTTCTGAAAGGGCAAAAAAGTGCTCTTTTTTATTATTTTATTATTATTATTTTTTATCAGTTACATTTTTTTAACTCTGTATCCCAGCCGTGTCCCGATCCCTCATTCCCTCCCAGTCCCTCCCTCCCTCCCTCATCTCCACCATGCCCCTTTCCAAGTCCACTGATAGGGGGGACCTCCTCCCCATTCATCTGATCCTGTTTTATCAGGTATCTTCAGGACTGGCTGCAAAGCCCTCCTCTGTGGCCTAACAGGACTGCTCCTCCCTTCGGGGGTGGGGAGACCAAAGAGCCAGTCATTGAGTTCCTGTTAGAAATAGTCCTTGTTCCCCTCACTTTGGGAAACCAATTGGTTACTGAGCTACCACAGGCTACATCTGAGTGGAGGTTCTAGGTTATATCCATACATGGTCCTTGGTTGAATGTCAGTCTCAGAAAAGACCCTGTGCCCAGATATATTTGGTCCTTGTGGAGCTCCTATCCTTTCCCCATCAGACTAACTCCCCTTCTTTCTTATGATTCCCTGTACTCTGCCAAAGGTTTGGTCATGAGTCTTTGCTTTCAAAACACTGCTAGTTAGAGTCTTTCAGATGCGCTCAGTAGACTCGTGTCATATGTTCAATGCACATCCCATCTGTCTTTCTAAACGAGGATTGATCATCTTACCCCATGTCAGCTCAATTAATTATCTTTTTTAGGTGTATAGATTTCATTATGTTTATCATATCTTATAGGTCTATATAAGTGAGTATATCCCATGTTTGTCTTTCTCCTTCTGGGATATTTCACTCAAAATGATCTTTTCTAGATCCCACCGTTTGCCTGCAAATTTCATGATTTCCTCCTTTTTGATTGCTGAGTAGTATTCCATTGTGTAAAAATACCACAATTTCTGTACCCATTCCTCCGTTGATGGACATCTGGGTTGTTTCCAGGTTCTGGCTATTACAAATAAAGCTGCTATAAACATGGTTGAGCAAGTATCCCTTTTGTGTACTTGAACAAACTTTGGGTATATACCTAGCAGTGGTATAGCTGGGTCTTGAGGAAGCACTATTCCTAATTGTCTTAGAAAGCGCCAGATAGCTTTCCAGAGTGGTTGTACCAGTTTACATTCCCACCAGCAGTGGAGGAGGGTTCCCCTTTCTCCACAACCTCTCCAGCATGTGTTATCGCTTGAGTTTTTCATCTTGGCCATTCTGATGGGTGTAAGGTGATATCTCAGGGTCGTTTTGATTTGCATTTCCCTGATGGCTAATGAGGATGAGCATTTCTTTAAGTGTTTTTCTGCCATTCGATATTCCTCTGTCGAGAATTCTCTGTTTAGCTCTGTTCCCCATTTTTTAATTGGATTACTTGGTTTGCTGGTTTTCAGCTTCTTTAGTTCTTTGTATATACTGGATATTAGTCCTCTGTCAGATAAAGGGTTAGTGAAGATTCTTTCCCAATCTGTAGGCAGTCGTTTTGTTTTGATGATGGTATCCTTTGCTTTACAGAAACTTTTCAGTTTCATGAGGTCCCATTTATTGATTGTTGCTCTTAGAGCCTGTGCTGTTGGTGTTCTGTTCAGGAAGTTGTCTCCTGTGCCAATGAGTTCTAGGCTGTTCCCCACTTTTAAAAAAGTGCTCTTAACCACAGAGCCATCTCTGCAGCTCTGGATATTTTGACTTAATTTCCCCCTTTCCTTTTTTCTTTCATTCTTTTCTTTTCTTTTCTTTTCTTTTCTTTTCTTTTCTTTCTTTCTTTCTTTCTTTCTTTCTTTCTTTCTTTCTTTCTTTCTTTCTTTCTTTCTTTTTTTGAGACAGGGTTTCTCTGTGTAGCCTTGGCTGTCCTGGACTTGCTTTGTAGACCAAGCTGGCCTTGAACTCACAGATATCTGCCTGCCTCTGCCTCCCTGAGTGCTGGGATTACACTCGTGTGCCACCACACAGGGCCACATATTAATGTTTTACTTGTTCACTTGTTCAACAAGTATTTGAGTCATGAAGTACCAGATACAAATCACTTGTGCTTATTTTGGTACTTTTGTTGAGTTTTCTTTTATTTCTTAGTTTAGTTAGAGCTAAAAATTGTTTTCTTTCTTTCTTATTTTCTTTCTTTCTCATTTTCTTTCTTTCTTTCTTTCTTTCTTTCTTTCTTTCTTTCTTTCTTTCCTTCCTTCCTTCTTTCCTTCCTTCCTCCCTCCCTCCCTCCTTCCCTTCCTTCCTTCTTTCTTTCTTCCCTTCCCCCCTTTTTGTTGCAAAGAGAAAGCTTCTATTTATAAATGCAAACAGTTCTCATAACAGAAAATACTGAATAACAAATGGATGCAATATAATAGTCTAAACCATAAACTGGATTAATCGTATTACCTGCATAGGTAGTTCTACTGAAGTGGATTCCATACATTGTGAATTAACCATTCAACAAATTAGCAGAAAAGAGACTGATGTGGCATTGCTTGTTTTTTATGTGGAGATATTTAAAAGGAGACAATGGCCATAGTAAAACAAAGAACTTCCATTGCCCTGAAAATTAGAAAGGAAGTATCTTTAATAAACATTTAATAAAGTAAAGTCATTTATATCAAACAGATCTTTAGACTTACAAAATATTTTCTTGATTGTACTTTTTTTTTCTTTAAAATTATCAGAGCTGCAAAAACATTCTTGTGGAGCAATCCACGGTATGAACTCGTGTGCAGATATCACTATTTTATACAGGTACTAAATTTTATCCTGACTTGTGTTCCCACTGTGCAAGCACTAAGGAATAGCTCCAAGAAATACCAATGGCTGTGAAAGTTCATCCTTGGAGTTAATGTCTTTTTAGAGAAATAAAATAAAATAAAATAAAAATAAATAAATTAATTAAAAATAAAAACCTGTTCCAACTGATGACACAGTATGTCTGTATGATATTTGTGAAAAGAAAATTACTTTGCATATAGTGAAGTATTTCTAGCCTGTATTTATACATGATGAATAGGATATAAAAAAGTTAAGTGAATTTATGTCTTTAGTACTCAGTAAAAGAGACAAGAAGAGAACATGGCCCTGGACCTATAAGACAATGTTACCACTCAACTACAAATCAGAAATTGGGATAGATTAACTGTTTATGGGATTTCCAACAGCTTTGGTAAATTACTGCTTCAGCATTATTTTTGAATAATTATGCATGAGTTTATACTCTAGTCCTAGACTGAAATGAATTTTATTCTTTTACATTAAAAATGTGTGTGTAAATGTTTGTGTGTTTGGACTTGCATGTGGAAGACTGAAGGCAATCTGTTGAGTTAGTCCTTGCCTTCTGAGGCAGGGTCTTGTTTGCCATTGTGCTGTACACTTGAAGCTATCTACCAAATAGCTTCTCTTTGTCATTGTATCCTATCTCATCCCATAGGAGTGCTGCGATTACAGATATGTACTTCCACATCTGACTTTTGTGCCAGTTTTGAGGGTCTGAACTCAGCTTGTCAGGGTACATGGTTTTACCCACTGAGCTGACTTTCTGCCTCCCTCTGTGCTTCACATTTGTTTGTGGACTAAGCTCACATTTTTCTCCAGCTATGAAGAAGAAAATGCATCCTAGCAATGTTTTTCCAAAGTCACACTTAATGGCAGATACTTAGGATCTTGAAAATGAGTAATTTTCCCCCTAACCTTACTAATTCAAACTGGATTAATCTTGAGGTACTATTTTTGCTGTGAGACCCTAGAATCACACAATATTATGTTTTATAATTTTATAATTAGTGCACAAAGTAATAGGTTTCATTTTAGTATTCACACATAATTTATTTTTGCTTATCTTTCCCTAAATTTTATTTTATTATTTTATCTTCTACTTGAGAGCCCAGGCTGGCCTGGCTGATAGGGGCTTGAACTCTTGAACTTCCTGCTTCTGACCTCCCTAGTGCTGGGATTAAAGATATTTACCACCATGCCTGGCTAGAACTACATGACTTTCTGTGTCTTCTGACCTACAGAGGAGTATTAAATCAATACAAGGTACTGTAAAATTAACAAGTTCTTTAAAATATGCTGCGTACTGTGTAAAATTGTAGTGAGTATTGTTTGTCCAAAGCAGCTTGTTCTCCACTGGGATTAGTGAAATGATTTTCTCTTATTATAATTGTATTCAGGCTTTTCTCTACCTTTAATAGTTTGAGAATTTTTGAGGAACTGTCTTAGCTTATAAAACACATTATAAATTATCATACTTTATTATTTATCCTATGAGATAAGGATGAATATCAAAACATTAAAATTTCAAGTGGTACTCTAGGGTTCATAGAACTGCCATTTGATCCCTTTAAATATTAACTACTACCTTACAACCTGAACCCTCATCATCAGAGAATGTGGTTTCTTTAAGACTAGAAGGGGCTACCAGACAAGTCCTGAGCTGAAAATCAGACTAAGATCTGTAGACTTTGTTGGCACAATTTCTTTCTCTTGGCAGAATACATCTGGGTACCTGCATATCAGCAAGTGACTGCCTTGCTGTGTGATTCCTTTTGTGTTTATTGCAGCTCTGACACCCAAGTTTCCTTGATCCCCTGCTTGATCTACTAAAGGGTTATTCAGTTAGCACATGTTGTAATCTGTCTTTCTCCAAGCATATCCATTCTTTTTTCTGTTTTACTTTAATTTCTCTGGCATCATTCCCAGTCAGTTTGGCCCAGCAGATGCTAGCCACAGCTTTTATTTACCATGTCAGATTTAGTATTTTACATCTCCATTATACCCTGAAACTGAAACTCAGGGAAAACATAAATAAATCTTATAGTTTCACTGGCTTTTAGTTAACTTGTTTTTACTTGACATTAAAAGTAACTAATTTTCCTTGAGGTCTATCTATCTCCCTCCTCTTCCATAAAATTCTTTGCAATTTGCCAAAAGTTTGGCTATGAGTCTCAACATCTCCTAAACCTTGCTGGGTAGAATCTTTCAGAGGGTCTCTGTGGTAAGTTTATGTCCTGTTCCCTGTCTTCTCTTAATCCTATCCTGTTTTCTCTTAATGAGAATTAAGCCTCTTCCCTAGGGTTCTTGTTGTTTAGCTTCTTTAGGACTATAGATTTTAGTATGTTTATCCTATATTATATGGCTAATATCCACATATAAATGAGTATATTCCATGTGTATCTTTCTGCTTCTGGGTTGCCTAAGGATTATCTTTTCTAGTTCCATCCATTTGCCTGCAAATATCATGATTTCCTTGCTGAATAGTATTCCTTTGTGTAAATGTACCACAGTTTCTGTATCCATTCCTCTGTTGAAGGACATCTAGGCTGTTTCCAGGTTCTGGCTTTTACAAGTAAAGCTGCTATGAACATAGTTGAGCAAATGTCCTTGTTGAATGGTGGAACATCTTTAGGATATATGCCCATGAGTGGTATAGCTGGATCTTGAGGGAGCTCCACAAGGACACCAACAGAGGAAAAATCTGAGCTCAGCAGGCCTTCAGAGACTGATGAATCAACCAAGGACTTTTCATGGAGAGGACTGAGAACCCTGCTAAGATATAGCCCATGGGCAGTTCAGTCACTATGGCGGGTCCCTAGTAAGGGGAGCAGGGTCAGTCTCTGACATGAAGTTGGTTTCTTGCTCTTTGATCACCTCCCCGTGGCAAGGTGGCCTTAATAGGCCACAGAGAAAGATGGTCCAGGAAGTCCTGATGAGACCTGATAGGCTAAGGTCAGACAGTAGGGGAAGAGGACCTCTCCTATCAGGAGACTATGGGAGGGACAAAGAGAAGGTAGGTGAGATAGGGAGAATATGACATAGGAGTTATAACTGGGATACAAAGTGAATAAATTGTAAATAATAATAATAATAATAATTTATTATTATTACAACAATAAATGGAGAAAAAACTAAATTTGAATGTCACATGACTGAACAACATGTTTTTATTTTCTACTGACTTCGGGGTAGATAATACCTCTGATGTGTGGGTTATGATGATAAAGGCTGCCTGTGTTTTCCTCAGAAACTTGAAGGCTGCTTCTGTTCAAAGTACTTGCTTTTCACCGGGGCCTGGACAGATGCCCATGGGTAACAAAAACAAGGTGAAGAATACTCATTTCTGCAGGTTAGATATTCTACTCATGTAGGGAATGCTTATCTGGAGCTAGCAATGTAAGACTTCAAACTTTCCTAATTTCTCTTTCTTCCCATTCAAGATGCCAACAAAAGGATAGCAGAGATGTTTTCAAGATGAATAGCAGCACTGTTACCTTGTCATTACAATTTTACCAGATGCTTGTTTCACAATACCCTGCTCCAGACCAGTAGAGAAGCTAGACATTTCCTGCCATAAGTATTTCTTTTTCCTCCAAATCAACCCTGAGCCCCAAGCTAAAGAAAAAGGTACCTAGCTCTTATAATGATCTAAAGTGGTCTTGTCAGGATACTAGTCTATTATCTTAGTTCTGTTGCTTTATGGAATATATTTTTTCACAAGCTTCAACAATTTGTTCTTGATTTCTTGTACCCAAGTCCACCTTTTTATGTAGCAAATAGATGGAGATGAGTTTGGTAGCATTTCTACCTCTTAAAACTACTTCTTCTTTATTCTTAGTCTTGAGCTTTATGTATTCACCACCAGGTTAATCATAAGGGATTAGTTATCTCATTTCCATTCATTGGCACTTATTTATACCCATTCATTTAATTAATACTGATTAACTGCTTACAGCTAGTCACTTTGATAGGTTGTTAAGATAAACCGGTGATCACCATAGCTACAGTGCCTGGTCTCATAAAGTTTAAAACTTAGAAATGAACAAAAAAATAAAAGAAAAAAACAACAAAAATTTAGTAATAGAAATAATAATCATTAACAATCACACTAAAATAGAAATATAAATTCTGGCAAGTTTGTGAAGGAAAGTAATGATTTCATGAGATCATATGTAAAAAAAAATGAAGTTTACCTATAGGTAAAAGGTTGGAATCAGGAAAGACTTCCTTTAGCAAGTGATTCTTAAATTGAGAGTTATAGCAGGGGAAGGTTTGAAGAAGCAGTGGTCATGTAATATCCATTAACATGTGCTAGGAAGACCCACCAAAACTGGTTAGTGTTATTTAAAACCTCAGCTAATGTGTTGTGGTGCTGATCACAGGATGCTCCCTCCTGTAACTACATATTTTCAGGATGTCAAGGCAGACTTATTCCTGGGTATCCTTTGTACTATTTTTGACCACCTTTGGCTCAACTGTTGGAGGATTTGCAGAAGCTTCCTTATCTGCAAGATAGACAGCCAGGATGTTTCCATTCTAGCTTGTCTTCCCATTTCTCCCTCAAGATAGCTCTATTCATGTCTATTATAGCTCTATCCATGTTGTCTTTCACATGGATATATCCCATTCTAATATTTTTCCAAGTTCTATTTGGGCCTTAAAAACACACTTCATTTCTGGGTTCAGATCTGACTTCTAGGACCTGATATATTCCTGACGAGAATACTGAAAGAGACACAAAGGGGTGGGCCACATAAAGATACAGACCTAGACATTCCTCTCCAAACTAAGGATGGAAGTCAGCTGGAAAAAAAAATTCCACCTATGTCTTGATCTCAGTTTTAGTCTCCAGGAGTGCAGGAAAACACATGTCTTTGTTTAGAGAAGTTTCAGAAAAACTAGTTATTAGTAGCTGCACTCATAAAATGGAATGCTGTCCTTGGTCATGGCAGGGGCCTTTGCCCTCTTTTTAACTGTCAGCAGCTGTGAATATCCACAGGAGGTTTACAAAAGATTGGGCCTATTTGGTGTGTGTGTGGGGAGAAGTTCAGAGACCCCTCCCTTCTTCAAAGATAGACAGGCAAATTAATTGTTGCTACGGGGAGGGGGGTATGAGAAGCTCCAACTCTTGCTGAGAATTTGTAAACAGTTGATGGTTGCTGGGGAAGATAGGCTCATGAGCTCTCACTACCTGTAGAATTTTAGGTAGTTAGAGGTTGTTGGAGTAGGGACAGTGCTTAAGGCCCTGCCTTCTCTAAAAATTTCTACATAGCTAACCATTGCTAGTGAGCAGGGACTTGTGAGCCCCCAACTCAGGATTTATAGGCAGTTAATGATTGCTAGTGAGAGGGGCTCATGAAGTTCCACTGGGAGGGAAATTATTTTTTCTCTTCACTGTTGTAGCCATCCACAACACCTCCTTTAAGTAATCCCAATTATCCTCTTTGGTTCAGTAAGCTATACTTTGGTTGAATAATTTCTTTGTTTCATGATATTGGGATGAGAAGACCTTTCTTCATGTCTCTCTAGACAAAGTTGACACAATAATAATGACCAGGTTTCTGGGAATGAAGTTGAGGCCAAGGTGGTAAATATTATGGACTGGCAGCAAGTCCTGGCTTTCCCTTCTGCTCTCTAAAGCCTGGCAAGAGGGTAGTGGTGGTAATTGAGCAATAGTTTGGGGAACAATGTTATCTTTATCATCCACCATTGCCTGCTTTAATGCGTATTCTTGCTTACAGTTTCCTGTCTTCTTGTTCAGATTAGGTTGTTACAATTAGCAAGTGAGGCAAGACTGGTACCAGAGAATTTAGAGTTACTTCATGAGTTTCCTAATATTAGCCCATTCAATGAGGGCCTGTCTTCTACCTTTCTCAGGTCCTGTTTTCCTCAGTCTGTCTGTTTCTATCAGTTCTTTGTCATAAATTTTTTTTTCTAAGCCTCAAATATTTCCCTAATTCAAAGAGATGCCCATCTGTTTTCAAGTTTATTTGAAGTGATAATGAATTTTCTAGAAAGTGTTCAAACTCAGAGTCAGTCCAGAGAAGAAACCCTTGCTTCATCACTTCCTATATGAGAAATCTTTGGTGTTCCTAAGTCTTTATTTTTAAAATAAAGATGATATTTTCACACAAGGATTACAGCAGAGAGTACATAAAATGGACTAGTATTAGCAATCAGTAAAGGTTAGTTTCCCTTTATCTCCTGTATTCCTATCATTGAATTTGGATGCCTGGCTCCCACACAACACATTTCCTTTTAAAAGACGTTAGCTTTTGGAAAATAATTTCCTTTTCACTATTTTTCCACATCCTATTTTTTCCTAATGTTATGCAAGTCTTTTCTCACTATTCAAAAATTCAGTACATTCAAAGGTTTATACAAAAGGGTTCTACTCATATAGAGACAAAAAGCTTGCAAGGCCACAGAAGGAATAAATGGAAAACTACCAATAAGATAGATGCAGCATATCCATTTATTCATCAAGTATTTCTTGAATATTATTGCCTCCAAAAGGAATAGTTTTCCAGAATAGATCATTGTTAATAATAGGGATTAATATACATTTTGCTTTAAGATATCAGGGTTTCAGAAGATTCTGGGCCATAGTCCACTAAGATGTAGAGCTGTCTTGGTGAGTTTGGTATTCCACCTTGTTGGCATGGACTGCTCTTTACTCCTACCCCACCATTTTCCAGTTAAATAACCTGGGCAAGTTATTTGACCTTAAATATCCCTTTTTGTCTTGTAAAATGGAATAAATAAAAATATTTGCCTCAAAAATTTATGGGAATGTAAGTGAGTTAACATACAGAAAATGTATGTCACAGTGTCATATTAAGCACCTGGCACTTGTGAGCTTATTTCAAGTTTTACAACCATCATTATTTAGGTGAAGAAAGACTGTGAGGCTATGTGCCAGATTTCCAACATTTGTATTAGTTTTTCACTTCATGTGACTGGAATGGAGATGAAAAACTTGAATTCCATTGGTAGACATGAAAACTTAAGTATGATACTCAATATCATTGGGAGTTATTTTTTTCAAGGCAGGGTTTCTCTGTGTAGCCTTGGCTGTCCGGGACTTGTGTTGTAGACCAGGCTGGCCTTGAATTCACAGAGATCCAACTACTTCTGCCTCCCCAAGTGCTGGGATTACAGGCAGTGGCCACCTCACCCAGCCTCTCTGGCTTGAGAGTTAATTTAGATTGTCAACTTGAGTGTAATAAAAAATGTCTGGAACATTAGTGAGCTACATCTTTAGGCATTTCTACGATGGCATTTCCAAAGGGCTCTGATGTAATAAGTGGATTAATCCACTTACTAATTCATATGAGTGGTGAAGGGTAAGAGGTGCAGTTTAGTTAAAGGTCACCAGAGGATGTATCCTGAGAGTTGTATCATATCCTAACCCTAGCTCTTACATGGGTGCCCATTTCTCTGCTTCCTATCTAAACAGAATTGAAGAGCAGATCTTCACCATATACTCCCAGTGCGATATTGTTATGTTGCACAGTGGGCCCAGAAATATGGAGCCAACAGATCATTGACTTCAGTAATAGTAAGCCAAAGTTTTTTTTTTTTCTTCTTGAGTTATTTTCTTGGTTATTTTACCTATAACTGTACAAAAATAATTAACGCAGTACCATTAGACTATAGTTTTCAGTTATGTAAAGGAAAGAGAATAATAGTTCTTATATTTCATAAGAGCTTTAGGAAGATTGCATGGAGTGATGAACAAGGCATTTTTGATATTTCTGTATGGTGTTGGGGATGAAATGCAGGGCCTTGTAAATGCCAGACAAATTCTCTACCTCTGAGCCACTTCATCTGCATCCTAAGTCAGCGTTTTTTTTTTTTTTTTTTTTTTTTTTTTTTATACTAGAATATCACTTACTGAGAAAACTGTAAACCATTATTTGGATCACAATTATGGAACCTGGGAAGTCTAAGATCAAAGAGCTGAACTTAAATATGCTTGCTGGATCCTAATATAGTAGAAGAATGACATGGGCAGAGGAGGTTAGGAACTTATGCTTTTCTTAGGATCCCAATCCTAAGAAAACTAGCTGATGCCTGAGAGACAACATTCATCCACTTATGACTTAATTATTCTTAAATGTTCCAACTCTTTTGTGTTTATATGTATATTTGTTCCTGTGCTATAGGGTACATGTGTGTATGCATGTGAAGGTCAGAGGTTAACACTGACTGACTTTCTTAATAGCACCTTCTTTTTGGAGACACCATTTCTCACAGGATCTGCTGCTCACCTCTTTAACTAGACAGGCTCATCAGCAAGTCCAAGGGATCCTACTGTGTGTCCTTCCTCAGTGCATAGGTAGTAGACATGTATATCTGTACCTGGTTTTTATGTTCAGGCTAGAAATCAAACCCAAGACATTATACTTAAACAGCAAACATTTTACCCACCAAGCCATCTCCACAGTTACCACCTCATTTTTCATTAGTACAGGGTGTTTCTCTATTTTTCAATAATTTGTCCTTGAATTTCTGGACTCTAATGGGCTTACTTTCCTGTTACCCTGCCTAGTTAGGTGTACACAGGTAAGGTACCATACCTGGAAATCTTTCTACAGAGACATTTTAATATGGTCACAGAGACATTTTATTTTTAATTAAAAATAGACTCTTCGGGGTTGAGGATTTAGCTCAGTGGTAAAGCTTTAGGCCCTGGGTTTGGTCCTTAGCTCTGGAAAAAAAGAAAAAGAAAATAGACTCTTCTCTGAGGCAATACATCCTGACCACAGTTTCCTCTTCCTCCACTCCTCCCACTTCCTTTCTCCCTTAAATCCACTTACCCTCCATCTCCCTTCAAAAAGGAGCAGTTCTCCAAAAGGCAATAACCAAATACAACAAAACAAAATACAATAAGACAAGGCAAAAGCCTCCTCACTGAGGTTGGACAAGGCAATTTAAGAGGAAGAAAAGAATCTCAAGAGTAGACAAGAGAGACAAAGAGATCCCTGCTTCCACAGCGAGGAATCCCACAGAAACACCAAGCTAGCGGTCATAACATATAAGAAAGGACTTGGTGCAGACTCCTGTAGGCCCATGCTTACCATCTCAGTCTTTACAGGGCCATAGATCCCTGCTTAATTGATCTAGTAGACTATGTTCACATGGTGTCCTCCATCCCCTCTGACACCTACAATCTTTCCTTCCCTTCATTCTTGGGGTTTCCCTGGACCTTATGGAGGCCTCCAATTTAGACTCTCTCTCTCTGCATTATGTCTGGCTATAGGTCTCTGCATCTGCTCCCTTCTGCTGCTGAAGGCTTCTCTGATGATGACTAGACAAAGGACAAGGCACCAACCTATGAGTGTAGCAGAATATCATTAGGAATTATTTTATTGATTGTTGTTGCCAGTTGTGTTTGCTTTTTTAGTTCTCTGGTCTATCCAGATTCTTGTTCCTGGCCATCCAAGCAGTGTCTGGCATAGGCTCCTTCTCATGGAGTGAGCCATAAGTCAAATCAGACATTGGCTGGCCACTCCCACAGCCTTTTGTTTTTTTTTTTTTGCCACCATTGATTACCCATCTTGCATGCAAGACAGATTATAATTCAAAGGTTTTGTAGCTGGGTTGGTGTCCAGGTTTCTCTTTTGGTAGCCTTCAGAGTGCCTTTCCTCACAAAAGAGACTAGAACAAAGGGCAAAGGCTTCATGTAGGCACTAGCTTGATGTGTATAAGTTCAATAAGCTGTATGTAAGTGTCCTCCTCAGTGAGGTTCTGCTGTCAGTTTGAGGGAGAGCAACCCTCTGTCCTAGCATCAGCGTGGGTTGTTTGGTGATCTCCACAGAACCCTCTTGGCCAATGACTCAAAAAGAATTTTATAACCTAGTTCTACCACTGGGAGCCTTGTCTGGCTATAAGAGGTGGCCAGTTTAGACTCTGTACCCTCCATTACTAGGAATTCTCATTAGGATCACCCTTATAGATGCCAGTAAGTTTCTACTTAACTGGGTTTCTACACCACTCCCAAGTCCCCTCCCCCCATTCTAGCTGTTTCTCCTGACACTCTCTCCTTCCATCCCATCTCCCTACTGGCCTGATCATTCCCATTCCATTCTCTACTTGCCTCTAGTCCACTTGCAAAATTTATTCTATTTCTTCTTCCTAGAAAGATCCATGCATCCCCCTCCTCTTTATGTAACCTCTCTGGGTATATGGATTATACATCAATTATTAATTGCCTAATGGCTAACATTCACTTATAAGTGAATACATAAAATATTTGTCTCTGGGTCTGAGTTACCTTACTCAGGATGATTTTTTTTCTAGTTTCATCCATTTGCCTGTAATTTGATGATGCCATTATTTTGTGTAAGAGAACTACTATTTCTTTATTCTTTAGTTGTTTTTATGTTAAACCATACTTTTTTTTTCTTATTGTAGCTCTGTAGTGCAACTTAAAATCGAAGATAGTGATACCTCCTTCTTTTATTGTTCAGAATTGTTTTTAGATATCATGTCTTTTTTTTTTTTTTCCGTATGAAGCTGAGAATTGCCCTTTTAAGAATTTTCCTGTAAATTTTCCTGTAAAAAAATTTTCCTGTAAAGTGTTAGAATTTTGACGGGGATTAAATTGAATCCACTGCTTTTGGTAGGAAAGCCATTTTTACTATGCTAATTCTTCCAATCCATGAACATGGGAGATCTTTGTACCTTTTTCTATCCTCTTCAATTTCTTTCTTCAAAGATGAAGTTTTTATCATACAAATCTTTCACTTTCTTGGCTAAGAGTTTCCCTGAAATAGTTTATATTATTTGAGGCTATTGGGAAAGAAGTTATTTCCCTGATTTCTTTCTCTGTCTGTTTGTCATTTGTACATAGGAGAGCTACAGATATTTTAAAGTTAATGTTGTATTTATCCACTACACTGAAATTCCCTGCAGGATTGTTTAGATCACTCACATATATTATATCATCTACAAATAACATTACTTTCACTTTTTCTCTTCCAATTTTTATCCTTTTGATCTCCTTCACTTGTCTTATTTCTGTAGCTAAAACTTCAAGTACTATATTGAGTAAATATGGAGAGAGTGGACAGCTTTGTCTTGTTAGTGATTCTAGTGGAATTGCTTTCAGTCTCTCTCCATTTTAGTTGATGTTAGCTGTAGGCTTGCTATAAATTGCCTTGATTATATT
Source organism: Meriones unguiculatus (assembly GCF_030254825.1). Lineage (NCBI taxonomy): Eukaryota > Metazoa > Chordata > Mammalia > Rodentia > Muridae > Meriones > Meriones unguiculatus. The sequence goes on along the minus strand of NC_083369.1, from coordinate 74,910,625 downwards.
TAGGTATGCCCTTGTATCTCTGATCAGTCCAGGACTTTTAACATGAAGGACTGTTGGATTTTGTCAAAGGCTTTTTCTGCATCTGATGAGATATCATGTAGTTTTTTTTCTTTCAGTTTATTAATATGGTGGATAATATTGACTAATTTTCTTTTTTTTTAATTTTTTTTAATTTTATTATTTTTTTTTATTTTTTTATCAGTTACATTTTATTAACTCTGTATCCCAGCCGTGTCCCGATCCCTCATTCCCTCCCAGTCCCTCCCTCCCTCCCTCATCTCCACCATGCCCCTTTCCAAGTCCACTGATAGGGGGGACCTCCTCCCCATTCATCTGATCCTGTTTTATCAGGTATCTTCAGGACTGGCTGCAAAGCCCTCCTCTGTGGCCTAACAGGACTGCTCCTCCCTTCGGGGGTGGGGAGACCAAAGAGCCAGTCATTGAGTTCCTGTTAGAAATAGTCCCTGTTCCCCTCACTTTGGGAAACCAATTGGTTACTGAGCTACCACAGGCTACATCTGAGTGGAGGTTCTAGGTTATATCCATACATGGTCCTTGGTTGAATGTCAGTCTCAGAAAAGACCCTGTGCTCAGATATATTTGGTCCTTGTGGAGCTCCTATCCTTTCCCCATCAGACTAACTCCCCTTCTTTCTTATGGTTCCCTGTACTCTGCCAAAGGTTTGGTCATGAGTCTTTGCTTTGAAAACACTGCTAGTTAGAGTCTTTCAGATGCGCTCAGTAGACTCCTGTCATACGTTCAATGCACATCCCATCTGTCTTTCTAAATGAGGATTGATCATCTTACCCCATGTCCGCTCAATTGATTATCTTTTTTAGGTGTATAGATTTCATTATGTTTATCATATCTTATAGGTCTATATAAGTGAGTATATCCCATGTTTGTCTTTCTCCTTATGGGATATTTCACTCAGAATGATCTTTTCTAGATCCCACCATTTGCCTGCAAATTTCATGATTTCCTCCTTTTTGATTGCTGAGTAGTATTCCATTGTATAAAAATACCACAATTTCTGTACCCATTCCACCGTTGATGGACATCTGGGTTGTTTCCAGGTTCTGGCTATTACAAATAAAGCTGCTATAAACATGGTTGAGCAAGTGTCCTTTTTGTGTACTTGAACAAACTTTGGGTATATACCTAGCAGTGGTATAGCTGGGTCTGGAGGAAGCACTATTCCTATTTGTCTTAGAAAGCGCCAGATAGCTTTCCAGAGTGGTTGTACCAGTTTACATTCCCACCAGCAGTGGAGGAGGGTTCCCCTTTCTCCACAACCTCTCCAGCATGTGTTATCGCTTGAGTTTTTCATCTTGGCCATTCTGATGGGTGTAAGGTGATATCTCAGGGTCGTTTTGATTTGCATTTCCCTGATGGCTAATGAGGATGAGCATTTCTTTAAGTGTTTTTCTGCCATTCGATATTCCTCTGTCGAGAATTCTCTGTTTAGCTCTGTTCCCCATTTTTTAATTGGATTACTTGGATTGCTGCTTTTCAGCTTCTTTAGTTCTTTGTATATACTGGATATTAGTCCTCTGTCAGATAAAGGGTTAGTGAAGATTCTTTCCCAATCTGTAGGCAGTCGTTTTGTTTTGATGATGGTATCCTTTGCTTTACAGAAACTTTTTAGTTTCATGAGGTCCCATTTATTGATTGTTGCTCTTAGAGCCTGTGCTGTTGGTGTTCTGTTCAGGAAGTTGTCTCCTGTGCCATTGAGTTCAAGTCTCTGAAGAAAGAAATCGAAGAAGATATCAGAAGATGGAAAGATCTCCCGTGCTCATGGATTGGTAGGATTAACATTGTGAAAATGGCCATACTGCCAAAAGCAACCTACAGATTCAATGCAATTCCCATCAAAATACCAACTCAATTCTTTACAGACCTTGAAAAAAAGATTCTCAGCTTCATATGGAGAAACAAAAAACCCAGAATCTCCAAAACGATCCTGTACGACAACAGATCATCTGGAGGTATCTCCATTCCTGATCTCAAACTGTACTACAGGGCAACAGTAATAAAAACTGCATGGTATTGGCATAGAAACAGAAAGGAGGATCAATGGAACCGCATAGAAGACCCAGAAATAAATCCACACACCTATGAATACTCGATATTCGACAAAGAAGCCAATTCCATTCAGTGGAAAAAAGACAGCATCTTCAACAAATGGTGCTGGACCAACTGGATGTCTACATGCAGAAAAATGAAAATAGATCCATATTTATCACCCTGCACAAAACTAAAGTCAAAGTGGATCAAGGACTAATTTTCTTATGTTCAACAATCCCTATAACTCTGCAATGAAGTCTACTTGATCATAGTGGGTGATCTTTTGATGTGTTCTTGGATTTGGTTTGTAAGTACCTTATTATTTTGCATCTATAGTCATAAGGCAAATTGGTCTGTAATTTTCTTTATTTGTTGATTCTTTATGAGGTTTGGACATCATGGTAACTGGCCTCAAAAGATGAATTGGGCAATGTTCCTTCTATTCTATTTTTAGAATTCTTTACTAAAGCAGTCTGGCCCTGTTTTTTTTTTTGGGGGGGGAGACTTTTAATGACTGCTTCTATATCTTTTTTTAATTTTAATTTTAAGATTTATTTATTTGTTATATATAAAGTATTCTGTCTGAATATAAGGCTACATGCCAGAAGATGACACTAAATTTCATTACAGATGACTGTGAGCCACCACATGGTTGCTGGGAGTTGAACTCAGGACCTCTGGAAGAGCAGCCAGCTCTTAACCTCTGAGCCATCTCTCCAGCCCAACTGTTTATGTTTCACTAGGGAATATAGTTCTATTTAAATTGTTTATCTCATCTTGAAATAAATTTGGTAAGTGATATCTATCAAGAAATTTGTCCATTTCTTTTAGATTTTAAAGTATTTCCTTATGATTTTCTGGATTTTCTTGGTGTCTGTTGTTATATTTTCCTTTTGATTTCTGATATTGTCAATCTGGTTATTTTCTCTACATCTTTTAGTTAGTTTGGATAATTGTTTATCATGTATTTTCTAAAAATCCCAACTCTTTGTATTGTTAATTCTTTTTATTGTTTTCTTTGTTTCTATTTTATTGATTTCAGCCCTCAGTTTGGTAATTTCTTACCATCTATTCATCTTGGATATGCTTACTTCATTTTATTCTAGAGTTTTCAGGTGTGTTGTTGTTAGGTTGGTAGTATGAGATCACTCCAGTTTTTAAATTAATTTTTATTTTTTAATATTAATCACAAGTTATTTACTTTGTATCCCAGCCGTAGCCCCCTCCATCATTCCCTCCCAATCCCACCCTCCCTCCCTCATTTCCAACTTGCCCCTTTCCAAGTCCACTGCTAGGGGAGATCCTCCTCCCCTTCCATCTGACCCTAGTTTATCAGGTATCTTCAGGAATGACTGTCATGTCCTCCTCTGTGGCCTAGCAAGGCTGTTCCTCCCTCGAGGGGGGGGGAGGTAAAGGAGCCAGACATTGAGTTCATGTCAGAAATAGTTCCTGTCCCCCTTACTAGGAAAACCCACTTGGATACTGAGCTACCATGGGCTACATCCGAGTAGGGGTTCTAGGTTATATGCATATATGGTCCTTGGTTGGAGAAACAGTCTCATAGAGAACTCCCGTGCCCTGATATATTTGGTCCTTGTGGAGCTCCTGTCTTCTCCTGGTCATGGTCATATTAACTTCCCCTTTTATCATATGATTCCCTGCACGCTGCCAAAGGTTTGGTTATGAGTCTCAGCATCTGCTTTGATACATTGCTAGGTAGAGTCTTTCAGTGGCCTTCTGTGGTAGGCTTCAGTCCTGTTACACAACAAGGATATTTGCTCAATCATGTTTGTAGAAGCTTTATTCGTAATAGCCAGAACCTGGAAACAACCCAGATTTCCACCAACGGAGGAATAGATATAGAAATTGTAGTACTTTTACACAATGGAATACTACTCAGCAATTAAAAGCAAGAAAATCATGAAATTTGCAGGCAAATGGTGGGATCTAAAAAAGATAATCCTGAGTGAGGTATCCCAGGAGCATAAAGACACACATGCCATATACTCACTTATATAGTCCTATAAGATAGGATAAACATACTAAAATATGTGCACCTAAAGAAAATAAACAAGAAAGAGGACCCAGGGTAAGATGATCAAATCACTCCATTTGTTTTTAAATGTAGGAACTTAGTTTTATGAACTTTCCTCTTTGCACCACTTTTATTGTGTACCATAAATTTGGGTATTTTGTGTATTTTTTTCATTGAATTTTCAAAGTATTTAATTTCTTTATTTCTGTCTTGACCAATTTTTAATTAAGTATAGATTTGTTTAGTTTCCATAAGTTTGTAAGTTTTCTGTTGTTCTGTTATTGATATCCAGCATTAATCCATAGTGGTCTGATAGGATGCAGGGAGTTATTTTATTGTACCTATTGAGACTTGCTTTGTGTCCTAGTATATGGTCAATTTTGAAGAAAGTTCCATGAAGTGCTGAGAAAAATGTATATTCTTTTCTGTTTGGGTGAAATGTTGTATAAATATAAGTTAGGTTCATTTGATTCTTGATATCTGTTAGTTCTTGTATTTCTCTATTTTTTGTCTGGATGACCTGTTCATTGGTGAGGTATTAAAGTCTCCTGATATCAGTATGTGAGAGTTAATATGTGATTTAAGCTGTAATAGTGTTTCTTATACAAAAGTGCCTGCCCTTGGGTTTGGGGCATAGGTGTTAAGAATTGTAATGTTATTTTGGTATCTGTAGCTTCCCCAATTTTTGATTAATTTTGGTTTGAAGTCTGTTTTATTAGTTATTAAAACACCCACACCAGGTATCTTCTTAGGTCCTACTGCTTAGAAGAACTTTTTCTGACCCTTTACTTTGAGGTAATGTCTATCTTTGATTTTTGAGGTGTGTTTCTTTTATTCAGTAGAAGGATTGATCCTGTTTTCACATCCATTGTGTTAGTCTGTGTCTTTTTATTGGAGAATTGAGACCATTGATATTGAGTGATATCAATGACCAATGACTGTTAATTCTTGTTGGTGGTGTGTTTCCCTTCTTTGGTTTTGCTTTTGTGAGATTATTTCCTGTGTTTTCATGGGTATAGTTACCCTCATTGGGTTTTAGTTTTCCTTCTAGCATGTTTTGTAGGGCTGAATTTGTAGACAGGTACTGTTTAAATATCTATCTAAATATTTCAAGGAATGTCTTATTTTATCTATCTGTGGAGATCAGATGTTTCTGGTGGGTATGGTAGTGTGGGCTGACATCTGTGATTTCTTGGAGTCTGCAGCACATCTATCTAGATCCTTTGGGCTTTTAGAGTCTCCATTGAGAAGTTACATATAACTTAATAGTTCTGCCTTTGCATGTTACTTGGTCTTTTTCTCTAGGAGCTCTTAATATTCCTTCTTTGTTCCGTATGTTTAATCTTTTGATTATTATGTGGCAAGGGGACTTTCTTTTGTGGTCCAGTCTATTTGGTTTTCTATAAGCTTCTTGTACCTTTATAGTCATCTCCTATAGCTTGGGAAAACCTTTGTCTATGATTTTTTTGAAAATATTTTCTGTACCTTCGAGCTGGGATTTTTCTCCAGCTTTTCCTTTATTCATGTATTTTTATTGTTAGTTACATTTTATTAACTCTGTATCCCAGCTGTATCCCGCTCCCTCATTCTCTCCCAATCCCATCCTCCCTCCCTCATCTCCTCCCTGCCTCTTTTCAAGTCCACTGATAGGGGAGGACCTCCTCCCTTTTCATTTGAACCTGTTTTATCAGGTATCTTCAGGACTGGCTGCAAAGTCCTCCTCTGTGGCCTAGCAGGGCTGCTCTTATTTATTTATTTATTTATCTATTTATTTATTTATTTAATGTTTTTTTTTTTTTCATAGTGACCCAGATATCCTCAATATTTTCTGTCAGGAATATTTTAGATTTAACATTTTTTATTGATTTACCCATTTCTTCTATCATATCCTCAATGCCTGAGTGTCTCTCTTCAATCTCTTGTATTCTATTGCCTCTGTAATTTGTGTTCACATTTCTAACATTTTCATATTTAGAATTCCATCAGTTTTCTTTATTGCTTCTCTTTCCATGTTTACATCTTGAACTATTTTATAAGTTTCCTTCAACTGTTTGTTTTTTCTTGGTTTTCTGTAAGGAATTTATTAATTTCCTCCAATTGTCGGTCTGTGTTTTCCTGGATTTTAAAAATACATTTACTCATTTCCTCTTTAAAGACCTTTATCATCTTCATATAGCTGTTTTTTTAAGTTTTTTTTTTTCTTCTTATGCTTCATCTATGTTGGCATATTCAGGGCCTGCAGTGTTAGGATATCTGGGCTCTAGTGGAGACATACGGCCCTGGCTCTTATTAATTGTATTCTTACTCTGGTGTCTAGGTATCTAAGTTTCAGGTGATTATAGGTCTAGGCGCTGATTTCTGGTTTTCTTTGGTTCTCTTTTCTCTATGAAATTTTAGAGAGTGTGTTAGTTGTGTATTGCCTGTTTTATTAACCTATTCAGCTGGTGTATTCACAGGGAGTAGTTGCTGCTGTTGGGGAAGGGGAGGCTTTAGGGAGATGTGGTTTGTGGGATCCACAGAAGGCACAATGGGTGGGGCATATTGCAGCTGATGTTCTGTTACAGTGCTAGGAATGACCCTGGGCAATGGGTCTGGGAGAACAAAGAGAATGGAGAATGTCTGGGGGTAAGCTACCTGGTTTTCTGGCAGGCAGGACCTGTGGTTGTGCAAAAGATGTCATCAGGACTTGAGGGCTGTGACACAGAAGTGAGTTAAGGGAAGGAGGCCAGAAAGGGATAGACTTTGTGATTCATAGGAGATGTGGACATGGGGAAGGGAGGCTAGTATTCTCTTGCAGCACAAGGTATGAGCCTGAGGGATAGGGTCTGAGCTGGGGATGGGGTGGAAGAGAACAGAGAAAGGCTATGGCCAGAGTGTATGAGTCTTCTGCCCACTGAAAAATTTTAAACATGAATTTTGGAGAGGTTATCCAAATAAGAGTAGATAGCCTAATGATTGCAACACAAGTTAGTTATAATTACAATTATTTTTTATCATCCTCTGTATCTCCTCTTGCATCCCCTTTCCTTCTCCTGTGCTTTGGATCTTTTCAGAGAAAGTAGAAAAGTTTACTTATACCTGGTTAGACTTGTTTTCTGTTTATTATGCAGGAAATTAAATCCCTTTGGTTAAATCTCTTTGTTGAAGACTATACTCTGGACTTTTTTTCTCTACATATTTATTATTATTATTATTTTACAAAAGCTCTGTAATGGCTTATACTAGACAGAAAAGTGGCATCTCTCCTATGTTCCTTAAGTATGTTTTGCTATACTTTCCTACAATGTAAAGGATACGTATTTAAAATTTTTAATATTAATTACAGTATATTCACTTTGTATCCCAGCTGTAGAACCTTCCCTCATTCCCTGCCAAATCCACCCTCGCTCCCTCATCTCCTCCCATGCCCTCTCCAAATCCACTGATTGGGGAAGACCTCCTCCCCATCCATCTGATCCTAGCTTAATAGGTCTCCTCAGGACTGGCTGCCTTGTCTTCCTCTGTGGCCTGATAAGGCTGCACCCCGCTCAAGGGGAGGTGAACAAAGAGCCAGCCACTTAGATCATGTCAGAGACTTTCCCTGTTCCCCTTACTAGGGTACCAACTTGGAGATTGAGATGCCATGGGCTACATCTGTGCAGGGGTTCTAGGTTATCAACATGCATGGTCCTTGGTTGAAGTATCAGTCTCAGAAAAGACTCCTAGGCCCAAATTTCATGGTTCTGCAGCTCTCCTTGTGGAGCTCCTGTCCCTTCCAGGGCTTCCTATCTCCCCCTTCTTTCATAAGGTTCCCTGTACTCTACCCAAAGTTTGAGTCTCAGTATCTGCTTTGATACCCTGCTGGGTAGAGTCTTTCAGAGGCCCTTGTAGTAGGCTCCTGTCCTGTTCACTCTTTTCTCCCTCTCCCATTTGCTTTTTTAAATGAAGATTGATCATCTTACCCAGGGTCCTCCTTCTGGATTAGCTGATTTAGGTGTATAGATTGTAGTATGTTTATCCTCTATTATATGTTTAATATCCACTTTTAAGTGAGTATATACTGTGTGTGTCTTTCTGCTTCTGGGATAACTCACTCAGGATGATCTTTTCTAGTTCCCACCATTTGCCTGAAAATGTCCTTCTTGTGTATTTGAGCATATTTTGGAAATATGCCTAGGAGTGGAATAGCTGAATCTACAGGAAGCACTATTCCTAATTGCCCGAGAAAGAACCAGAATGATTTCCAAAGTTGTTGTACAGTTTACATTCCCACCAGCAGTGGAGGAGGGTTCCCCTTTCTCCACATCCTCTCCAGCATGTATTTTCACTTGAGTTTTGATTTGATTTAAGCCTTTCTAATGCCTGTAAGGTGAAATCTCAGGGTCATTTTGATTTTTATTTCCCTGATGATTAACAACATTGAGCATTTCTTTAAGTGTTTCTCTGCCTGTCGATATTCCTCTGTAGAGAATTCTCTGTTTAGCTCTGTACCCCTTTTTTAAATTGTATTACTTGATTTGTTACTTTTTAACTTCTTGAGTTCTTTATATATTCTGGATATTAGCCCTCTGTCAGATATAAGGTTGGTAAACATCCTTTCCCAGTCTGTAGGCTGTCGTTTTGTTCTGACGACAATATCCTTTGCTTTACAGAAGCTTTGCAGTTTCATGAGGTCCCATTTATTGATTGCTGTTGATGTTCTATTCAGGAAGTTGTCTCCTGGGCCATTGAATACAAGGCTCTTGCCCACTTTTTCTTCTAACAGGTTTCATGTATCTGGTTTTATGTTATTGTCTTTGATCCACTTGGACTTTAGTTTTGTGCAGGGTGAGAAGTATGCACCTATTTGCATTTTTCTACTTGCATAGATTCAGTTAGACCAGCATCATTTGTTGAAGATGCTGTCTTTTTTCCATTGTAGGATTTTGGCTTCTTTGACAAAAATGAAGTATCTGGGATGTGTGGTTTTATTTCTGGATCTTCTATTTGGTTCCATTGATCCACCATTCTGTTTCTATGACAGTGCCATGCAGTAAATTTTATTACTATTGCTCTGTAGTACAGCTTGGGATCAGGGATGGAGGTATCTCTAGACCGTCTGTTGTTGTACAGGATTGTTTTGGCAATTCTGGCTTTTTTATTTTTTCATATGAAGTTGAGAATTGTTCTTTCAAGGTCTGTGAGAAATTGTGTTGGTATTTTGATGGGAATTGCATTGAATCTGTAGATTGCTTTTGGTAAGATGGCCATTTTTACTATGTTAATCTTACCAATCCATGAGCACGGGAGAGCTTTCCATGTTTTGATATCTTCTTCAATTTCTTCTTCAGGGACGTGGAGGTGTTTTTTTTTTTTTTTTTTTTTCCCAAACAGGCCTTTCACTTTTTCACTTGCTTGGTTAGAGTCACAACAAGGTATTTTATGTTATTTGGGGCTATTGTGAAGGGTGTAGTTTCCCCTCATTTCTTTCTCAGCCCTTTTGTCTTTTGAATGCAGGAGGTCTACTTTTTTTTGCCTTTTTAGTAATTTTTTATAATAATTACAGGTTATTTACTTTGCATCCCAGCTGTAGCCCCCTCCCTTATTTCCTCCAAGTCCTACCCCCCTCCCTCATCTCCTCCCTGCCCCTCTTCAGGTCCACTGATAGGGGAATTCCTCCTTCCCTTCCATCTGACCTTAGTTGATCAGGTTTCATCCAGCCACTTTGCTGAAGGCATTATCAGCTGAAGGAGTTCTCAGGTTGAATTTTTGGGGTTGTTCTCATATTATCATATCATCTGCAAATAGTGATAATTTGACTTCTTCCTTTCCAATTTGTATCCCCTTGATCTCTTTCAACTGTCTTATTGCTTTAGCAAGGACTTCCAGCACTATGTTGAAGAGATATGGAGAGAGTGAGCAGCCTTGCCTTGTCCCTGATTTCAGAGGGGTTGTTTTAAATTTCTCTCCATTTAGTTTGATGTTGGCTATAGGCTTGCTGTGTACTTTGTTTACATATACATATGTTTACATATGTGCCTTGAATCCCTGATCTTTCCAGGATTTTAAACGTGACTAGTTGTTGGATTTTGTCAAATGCTTTTTCGGCATCTAAGGAGATGATAATGTGGTTTTTCTCCTTCAGTTTGTTTATATGGTCAAGTACATTGATAGATTTCCAGATATTGAACCACCCCTGCGTTCTTGGGGTGAAGCCTACTTGGTCATGGTAGATGATATCTTTGATGTGTTCTTGGATTAGTTTTGCAAGTAATTTTTTGAGTATTTTTGCATCAATGTTCATCAGAGAGATATGTCCAAAGTTCTCTTTTTATGTTGGGACTTTGTGTTGTGCATGTATCAAGGTGACTGCGGCTTCATAGTATGAGTTTGGTAATGTTCCATCTGTTTCTATTTTGTGTAATAATTTGAAGAGAATTGGAGTTAGCTCTTCTTTGATGAAGGTCTGGTATAATTCTCACTGAAACCATGTATTCCTGGGCTACTTTTGGAAGGAAGACTTTTGACGTCTGCTTCTGTTTCCTTGGGGGATATGGGACAATTCAAACTATTTTCCTGATTTTGATTTAATTTTGGTAAATGGAATCTATCAAGAAAATTGTTCATTTCATTTGCATTTTCAAATATTGTGGCATATAGGCTGTTTTTAGTAAGGCTTAATGATTGGATTTCCCCCCTGTCTGATGTTATGTTCCCCTTTTCGTTTCTGATTTTGCTGATTTGGATAGTTTCTCTCTGCCCTTTAGTTAGTCCTGATTTTTGTTGGATGTGTTCTCAAGCTGACCTCTGATCATCTGCTTATCAGTAACCTTCGCTGTATGTTCCTGGAGTCTGTACTTCAGACTGGGTCCATATGTCTCTGGTGTCTGGAGTATTCTTCAGGAATATGAGAGAGGTCCACCTGTTTGAGAGTGGATGTTGGTATTTCATCTGTAGCTAAGGGACAAAGGTCACAGGCACAGGTGCACAAGTGCGGGCAAGCAAACACAGGCATGTGCATGGAAGTGTACCTTGAAGGACAGGGTGCTAGAGCATGTAGATGTCTGGAATGTGGGGCTTATGCACAGGAGGGAGTGTGGGTACTGCCACTGTTTATGTGCACAATGCACATGTGCAGATGCCCTGAATACCTCAGTAGCTTACAAGCCTGTCATACTGTCCTCCTGCTATTCAGATCTGTCTGGGCTCCAGGAATTATTTGCATGGAATCCACTTGTAGACACACAGAACATGGATTTCATTGTTGAGAATGCTATCCAAAGGATCCTTATGTTGCCCACATTGGGGGTGTGGGTGGGAAGGATCCGATGTCTGGCTGCTAGCATAGAGGTACCATAGATCTGGGGTTCTGCATGCATTCATTTGTAGGCACACTCACTCGCTAGCAGGCCTAAAATGAAAACACAGGTTTTCCCTCTGTTCTCTACTCTCAGATTTGGGCCTGCAGGATCAAGTGAGATTATAGGAGATCCATCATCTCAGTGATGTCACTGTTCTTCTGCTGGGGAGTGAGACTTTTACTTGGGATAGCCAATTCTGTTGTCTTAGGCACTGAGCATGGAGGCTCCTGTTAGAGCTAGTTGCCACCCCTCTATCACTGCTGCTGCTGCAGACATGGGAGGATGGTACAGCAGCCACTGGGAGGCCTGTACAGGAGCGTGCAGCCATAGCGGAACTAGGAGACCCAACTCTGCTGTCTCAGTTCCAGAGCAGTGAGGCCTGTGCTTGGAGCAGGTGGTACTGCGGGCTGCCTCTCCTGAGGAAGCAGGCCTTTGCTTGGGTCAAGGGGAAGTGCAGGGGGGTTGAATATTTTCTACTCTCAGTCCCCAGAGACATCTACTGGTGACCTGGATCCAAATGGTCTCAGCTCATGGATTGTCCCCTCTTGTCCAGGAAACTTATATGTGGATGTTCTGGCTTCAGCTGCCCCTCCACTCACCAATTTCAGAGTTTTAGATACTGTGCCCCTCGGATAAGGTGCATGCTGGTTGCCACCATTTTGGATCTCCTGCCACATACACATTTTTTTTTTCTAAAGAAATTACAGCTAATCTGTGAAGATAGTTCATGCTTTATTCTGAGACCAGGAGCTCTCACTGACTAAATTGTGAGTCTACTCCACTTTCACCAATTTCAATTAAGATCTGCCTCTGACCCATTAATATCAAATGTAGTGTGTTCAGCTTCCAGCTGTCTCTAGTAGTTTCTGTAAGGAAGCTTTGGCTCTCAGATGTGTTCACACCATTCTGATCTGCAAAAACCTTCAGGCCAGTAAGTGCAGGGAAAGAGGAGAAAAGTGTATGAATGAGTGTGGGGGTGAGAAGGAACAGAAATTAACTGAATTATAAAGCACATAGTTACCAGGTTATAGGATACATTAAACTAAACAGCCCGAACAGTCCATTTACTAGAAAGACATTTAATTATTTCAGCAAGAACTAGTCAGAGATGAGAGCTCATAAAATAAACAAAGAGACACTAGCATTTGATTTTAATGTCTTTCTATTTTGCCACAGGCCACAATTTAATTAAAATTCTGAAAAGAAATTTCAAGTCAACATAGCCTCCTCCCTAGCAGCCCAACAATGGAGACAAAATATCCTCAATCTCTTTCTTGGATTGAGGACATTTCAGTAGAATGCCCTAAGCTAGATGTTCTTTGCCGGCTCTGGCTCCCTGATGTCCAATAACAGAAGCATTGAAGAGAGATGTTTGCTATGCTCTGTATTTTACTATAATCCAAGTGCTAAAATATTATATATACATTACTGTTTATTTTAGAGAAATACTGTTTTTGGAAATACTGTTTAGAGAAATAGATTTATTTAGAGAAAACTGCTAGTCTGATTAGAAGTTGATAATAGGAAATGGAGGCAACTATGGGCTAAGAGGAGAGGCTTGATTACATTGGTGGGATTTTCATACGTTGAGCAAGTATTGAGTTAAAATTCAGGGTTGTAGCTCCAGTTATAATAGCTTATGACTGTATTTTTAAGTTTTAATTTATTACTATTGCTATTATTTTTATTATTATTCTGTGTGTGTATGCATAATGTGTGTGCACATACATGCCACACATGAGGAGGTCAGAAGACAACTTTGTGGAGTTCGTTCTCTACTTCTAATTTTATATGGGTTCTGAGGATCAAACTTAATTTGCCAGGCTTGTGCAGCAAGCACTTTTACTGGATAAGCCAGCTCATTGTTCCTAACGGTTCCATTTTAAACATGTCACTTCAACTTTGCTATCTGAGAAATGGTATAAAACAGGCTAGTTAACTTTGAGGACCCTCTAACATCTAATGTGCCATAATATTCTTTGTTTATTGTTTTTATTGTTGCTCCAATGCTGGAGATCAAACACAAAGTTTTGCATATTAGGGCAAATGTTATTTATATTAATAAGACATGTGTGATTTTCAAATAGAAACACCAATGTGCACACGCGCAAACCCACACACGCACACACACACTCTCTCTCTCTCTCACACACACAGTTTATTTTAAATATTTATTTTTATTAATTATATATTATTATCTTTGTATCCCATCTGTAGCTCCTTTCCTCTTCCTCTCCCAATCCCACCTTACCTCCCTTTTCTCCACCCATGGCCCTCCCACAGTCCACTGATGGGGAGGTCCCCTTCCATCTGATCTTAGTCTACAAGGTCTCATCAGGAGTAGCTATATTATCTTCCTCTGTGGCCTGGTAAGACTGCACCCCCCTGAGGGAGAGGTAATCAGAGAGCAGGCCAATCAGTTCAAGTCAGAGACAGTCCCTGCTCCCATTTAGGGAACCCACTTGGAGACTGAGCTGCCATGGGCTACATCTGTGCAGGGGTTCTAGGCTATCTCTATGCATGGCACTTGGTTGGAGTATCAGTCTCAGAAAAGACCCCTGTGTCCAGATTTTTTGGTTCTGTGCCCTCCTGGTGGAGTTCCTATCCCCTCTAGGTTTTTCTATCTCTCTCTTTTTTTCATAACACTCCCTGCACTATGCCCAAAGTTTGGCTATGAGTCTCAGCTTCTGCCTTGATACCCTGCAGGGTGCAGTCTTTAAGAGGCACTCTGTGGTAGGCTTCTGTCCTGTTCCCTGTTTTCTCCTTCTTTGGACATCCATCCTCTCCCTTTCTGAATGAGGATTGAACATCTTGCCCAGAGTCCTCCTTCTTGATTACCTTCTTTAGGTGTACAGATTTTAGTATTTCAATCCTATAGTGTATATTTAATATCCTCTTCTAAGTGAGTACATACCCTGTGTGTCTTTCTGTTTCTAGGATGCCTCACTCAGGATGATCTTTTCTAGTTCTCGCCATTTGCTTGCAAATTTCATGATTTCCTTGTTTTTAATTGCTGAGTAGTATTTCATTGTGTAAGTGTACCACAATTTCTGTATCCATTCCTCAGTTGAGGGGAATCTGGGTTGTTTCCAAGTTCTGTATATTACAAATAAAGCTGCTATGAACATGGTTGAGCAAATGTCTTTGCTATATACTTGAGCATCTTTTGGATACATGCCTAGGAGTGGTATAGCTGGATCTTGAGGTAGCACTATTCCTAATTGTCTGAGAATGGTTGTACAAGTTTACATTCCCATCAGCAGTGGAGGAGGGTTCCCTTTTCTCCACATCCTCTCCAGCATGTGTTGTCACTTGAGTTTTTGATCTTAGCCATTCTGTTGGGTGTAAAGTGAAATCTCAGCTTCGTTTTGATTTACATTTCCGTGATGACTAAGGATGTTGAGCATTTCTTTGTTTCTCTGCCATTCAATACTTCTCTATTGAGAATTCTCTGTTTTGTTCTGTATACCCCATTTTTAAATGGATTACTTGATTTGTTGTTGTTTAACTTCTTGAGTTCTTTCTATATTCTGGATATTAGCCCTCTGTCAGATATAGGGTGGTGAAGATCCTTTCAAAATCTGTAAGCAGTCATTTTGTTCTGAAAGCAATGTACTTTGCTTTACAGAAGCTTTTCAGTTTCATGAGGTCCCATTTATTCATTGTTGATCTTTTTAATAATTTTTATTTTTTATATTAATCAGAGGTTATTTACTTATATCCCAGCCATAGCCCTCTCTCTCATTCCTTCCCAATTCCACCCTCCCTTCGTCATCTCCTCCTTGCCCCTTTCTAAGTCCACTGATAGGGGAGGTCCTCCTTCCCTTCCATATGACCCTAGCTTATCAGGTATCTTCAGGACTGACTGCCATGTCCTCCTCTGTGGCCTACCAAGGCTGCTCCTCCCTCAGGAGGTGGAGGGGGAGGTCAAAGAGTCACCATTGAGTTCATGTCAGAAATAGTCCCTGTTTCCCTTACTTGGGAACCCACTTAGATACTGAGATACCATGGACTACATATGAGCAGGGGTTCTAGGTTATATCCATACATGGTCCTTGGTTGGAGAAAGTCTCATAAAAGACCTCTGTGCTTTGATATATTTGGTCTTTGTGGAGCTCCTGTCCTCTCCAGGCCATACCACCCCCCCCCTTCTTTCATATGATTCCCTGCACTCTGCCAAATGTTTGGTTATGAGTCTCAGCGTCTGCTTTGATACACTGCTGGGTAGGGTCTTTCAGAGGCCCTCTGTGGTAGGCTCCTGTCCTGTCCCTCATTTTCTCCTACTTCCAATGTCGATCCCATTTGTCTTTCTAACTGAGGATTAATTATCTTACCCTGGGTCCTCTTTCTTTTTTATCTTCTTTATGTGTACAGATTTTTGTATGTTTATCCTATCTTATAGGTCTAGTACCCACTTATATGTGAGCATATATCATGTGTGTCTTTGTGCTCCTGGGATACCTCACTCAGGATGATCTTTTCTAGATCCCACCATTTGTCTGCAAATTTCATGATTTAGTGACAACACATGCTGGAAAGGTTGTGGAGAAAGAGGAATCCTCCTCAATGGTTGGTGGGAATGTAAACTTGTACAACCACTATGGAAATCAATCTGGTGCTTTCTCAGACAATTAGGAATACTGCTTCCTCAAGATCCAGCCATATCACTCCTAGGCATATACCCAAAAGATGCTCAACTATACAACAAGGACATTTGCTCCGTCATGTTTGTAGCAGCTTTATTCGTAATAGGTAGAACCTGGAAACAACCCACATATCCATCAACAGAGGAATGGATATAGAAATTGTGGTACTTTTATACAATGGAATACTACTCAGCAATTAAAAACAAGGAGATCATTGTTTATCTTAGAGCCTGTGCTGTTGATGTTCTGTTCAAGAAGTTATCTCCTGTGCCAATGATTTCAAGGCTCTTCCTCACTTTTTCTTCTAATCGGTTTAATGTGTCTGGCTTTATAGTGATGTCTTTGATCCACTTGGACTTTAGTTTTGTGAAGGGTGATAAATATGGGTCTATTTGAATTTTTCTGCAGGTAGACATCCAGTTAGACCAGCACCATTTGTTAAAGATGCTATCATTTTTCCATTGTAGGGTTTTGGCATCTTTGTCAAAAATCAGGTGTCCATAATTCTGTGGGTTTATTTCTGGGTATTCTATTTGATTCTATTGATCCATCAGTCTGTTTATATGCCAGTTCCATGCAGTTTTTCATTACTGTTGCTCTATAGTAAAACAACAGAGATCAGGGATGGAGACACCTTCAGAACATCTTTTATTGTAGAGGATTGTTTTAGCGATTCCGGGTTTCTTGTTATTCCATATGAAGTTGAGAATTTTTTCTTTCAACATCTGTAAAGAATTGTGTTGTTGATTTGATTGAGTTTGTAGATTGCTCTTGGTTAGATGGCCATTTTTACTATGTTAATCCTGCCAAGCCATGAGCATGGGAGATCTTTCCATCATCTGATATCTTCTTCTATTTCTTTCTTCAGAGACTGGGAATTTTTTTCATACAAGTCTTTGACTTGCTTGTTTAGAGTCACAACAAGGTACTTTATGTCCTTTGTGGCTTTTGTGAAGGATGTTGTATCCCTAATTTCTTTCTCAGCCTTTTTGTCTTTTGTATACAGGAGAGCTTCTGATTCTTTTTTTGAGTTGATTTTGTATCCAACTCCTTTGCTGAAGATGTTTATCAGCTGTAGAACTCCTACAGCTAGTAGAACTTTTGGGGTCATCATATATACTATTATATTATCTGCAAATAGTGATTCTTTGACTTTTTCCTTTTCAATTTATATTCCCTTTATCTCCTTTTGTTTTCTTATTGTTCTAACAATGGCTTCAAGAACTATATTGATGACATATGGAGAGAGTAGGCAGCCTTGCCTTGTCCCTGATTTCAGTGGGATTTCTTTAAGTTTCTCTCTGTTTAGTTTGATGTTGGCTATAGGCTTGGTGTATATTGTCTTTACTATGTTTAGGTATATGACTTGTATTCCTGATCTCTCCAAGACTTTAAACATGAATGGGTGTTGGATTTTATCAAATGCTTTTCAGCATCTAAAGAGATTATCATGTGTTTTCTTTTTCTTTCAGTTTGTTTATATGGTGGATTACATTGTTGGATTTTCATACATTGAACCACCCCTGTATACCTTGAGTGAAGCCTACTTGGTTATAATGGATGATTTCTTTGATATGTTCTTGTATTCAGTTTGCTAGTATTTTGTTCAGTATTTTTGCATCAATGTTCATAAGGGAGATTGGCCTGAAATTTTCTTTCTTTGTGAGGTTTATGACTGTGGCTTCATAGAATGAGTTTGGTAGTGTTCCTTCTGTTCCTGTTTTGTGGAATAGTTTGAAGAGTATTGGTGTTAGCTGTTCTTTGAAGGTCTGGTAGAATTCTGTGCTGAAACCATCTGGCCCTGGGCTTTTTTTATTTTTTTATTTTTTGATGGGACACATTTAATGACAGCTTCTATTTCCTTAGGGGATGTAGGATTATTTAATTGATTTACCTGTTCTTGATTCAGCCTTGGCAAGTAGAATCAATCAAGAAAATTGTCCATTTCATTTAGATTTTCAAATTTGGTGGCATATAGGCTTTTGAAGTAAAACCTAATGATTGTTTGGATTTTCTCAGTATCTGATGTTATGTCCACCTTTTTTGATTTATGATTTTGTTGGTTTAGATAGTGTCCTTCTGCATTTTAGTTAGTTTGGCTAAGGGTTTGTCTGTCTTGTTGATTTCTCAAAGAACCAGCTCTTGGTTTTGTTGATTCTTTGAATTGTACTCTTTGTTTTTAAAGTAATTGATATCAGCCCTGTGTTTGATTATTTCCAGCCATCTACTCCTCTTGTGTGTGTCTGCTTCTTTTTTTTCCCTAGTGCTTTCAGGTGGGTTGTTAAGTTGCTTATATGAGATGCCTCAAATTTATGAAGGCTTTTATTGCTATGAGCTTTTTTTTTTTTTTTTTTCAGTACTGCTTTCACTGTGTCCCATAAGTTAGGGTAAGTTGTACCTTCATTTTCATGGAATTCTAAGAAGTCTTTAATTTCTTTTTTAATTTCCTCCTGGACCCAATATTGAAGAGAATTGTTTAGTTTCCATGTGTTTGTAGGCTTTTTGCTATTTTTGTTGTTGTTGACAGTCGCCTTCAGCACCTGGTGGTGTGATAAGATACAAGGTATCATTTCAATCTTCTTGCCTGTTTAGGCTTGCTTTGTGCCTTACTACATGGCCCATTTTGGAGAAGGTTCCATGAGGTGCTGAGAAGAAGGTATACTCTTTTTTTATCTGCCAGAATGGTTCTGTAGACCTCTGTTAGGTGGGATTTGGTCATTATTTCTTTGTTTAGCATCTGTCTCAATGGTCTGTCCTTTGGTGACTGTGGGGTGTTGAAATCTCCCACTATTAAGGTGTTGGGATCAATGTGTGATTTAGCTTTAATAATGTTTCTTTGACAAAGGCAGGAGCCCTTTTTTTCAGTACATAGATGTTCAGGATTGTGATGTCCTCTGGGTGGATTTTTCCTTCCATGGAATAAAGTGTCCCTTTCCATTTCTTTTGATTAATTTTCGTTGAAAGTCTAATTTTATTAGAAATTAGGATGGCTACTCCAGCTTGCTCTTTGGATCCTTTTGCTTGGAAAACCTTTTTCTAGCCGTTTACTCTGCGGTAGTGTCTATATTTGTTGCAGAGTTATGTTTCTTGACAGCAGCAGAATGTTGGATCCTGTTTCTGCAACCATTCTGTTAGTCTGTGTCTTTTTATTTGGAGAGTTGAGACCATTGATGTTAACAGATATTAGTGATCAATGATTGTTAGTTCCTTTTTTGTGGAGTTGGTGGTGATTGTGTGTTTCTGTGCTTGTTTGATTTTGCTTTTCTGTGTGGTGGTGTCTCGTCCAGTGTTTTTTAGGTGTGGTTGTAGTTTTCCTTCTATTATCTTTTGTAGGGCTGCATTGCTGTGTATATATTGTTCAAATTTAGTTATATCATGGAATATTTTGTTTTCTCTATCTATATTGATTGAAAGTTTTGTGTGATATAGTAGTCTAAGTTGGCATCTGTGATCTTGTAGTTTCTGCATTATATCCACTCAGGCCCTTCTTGCTTTCATAGTCTCTGTGGAGATGTCTGGTGTGATTCTGATAGGTCTGCCTTTATATGTTACTTGGCCTTTTTCCCTTACTGCTTTTAATATTTTCCTTTGATCTGTAGATTCAGTGTTTTGATTATTATGTGGCAGCAGGCTAGTTTCTTTTCTGGTCTAGTCTATTTCATATTGTGTAGGCCTCTTGTATGTTTAAGAACATCTCTTTCCTAAGGTTGATGAAATTTTCTTCTATGATTTTCTCAAAAATCTTTTTTGGAACATGGAGCCTGGAGTTTTCTTTGTTGCCTATTTCTATTCTTAGGTTTCATCTTTTCATGGTGTCATTGATTCTTGGATGTATTGTACTTGGAACTTTTCTGATTTTATTTTTTCTTTGAGAGATGTATCGATTTCTGCAAGTGTATCTTCAGTGCCTCAGATTCTCTCTTTCATATCTTGTATTCTGTTCGTGATGCTTACCTTTGTGGTTCTTGCTCTCTTCTCTATGTTCTCCAACTCTAGGGCTTTCTCTGTGTTTTCTTCATTGATTTTATTTCTGTTTTCATGTCTTGCACCATTTCCCTCATCTGTTTGAATGTGGATTCCTGCCTGCCCATGAGGGCCTCTATTTTTTGTTTGTTTCTTCTTTATATGCCTTGAGTAACTGAATAATTATAGATTTAAGATCATTTTCCTGTGTTTTAGCTGCAATAGAATATCTGTTGGTTTTTGGAGCATCTTGTGAAGCCATGATTTCCTGGTTTTTGTAGCTTGTATTTTTATGCTGGCTTCTAGCTATCTGGTTGTCTGTAGACTGGATCCACCTGTCTCTGGAGTCTTGAGTAATCTTCCCTGGATTCACTATCTCTGCTGGCTCACTGTTTGTGATCCAGCTATGTCAGGCAGCTGGGGCACAGGTGAAAAGATCTCTGAGTCTAGAGCTCCTCCAGTGTCCCACAGGCTTCCTTAAGATGGTTAGGGTTTGCGTGTTGAGTGTGGTCTCCTGGGTTTGGAACCAGGATCCTCTAGTAGCCAGAAGGTGTCCACAGGACTGTAAGAGTATGCACCCAGGTTTGGAGATTCACCCTCAGTACAGGAAGGTGTTCAGTCCACTGGAAGTGGGGGTGAGTGCCCAAGGTCTGAGCTGCTAGATGCTGTTCCCAGGAAGATATCCACAGAAGGTGGGTTTGGGTGGCTGCACTAAAGATGAGGGGTCTGATCCAAGCAAGCTACTACTGCTCTTCTCAGGAAGATATCCAAAGCTAGTGGGTTTGGTTGAGTGTCCTAGGACTACGGGGTCAGACCAGAGCAAACTGCTGCGGCTGTTCCCAGAAAGGTATTCACAGATGGTGGGTTTGGGCAGGTGGCCCAGGGCTGAGGCAGTGCTGGCAGGAACCCAGGAATTTTTTTTTTTTTTTTTTTTTTTTTTTTTGGTATTAGCCAGGTGGCCTGAAGATAGACCTTCAAGTATCCCTGTGGATTCTCTTCTCACCTAAGAAACACAGACATCAGAGGTTTGGGGTCCACAGTAAGGCCTGCCCTTCACCCTCTTCTCACTGCTGAGCTGTTGTTCAGATACCATGAGTGGTCAGTTTCTCCATCTTGGATTTATTTATTTAGTTAGTTTTGTTGTTGTTGTTGTTGTTTTGTTTTGTTTTGTTTTTGAGACAGGGTTTCTCTTTGTAACTCTGGCTGCCCTAAACTCTCTCTGTAAACCAGCATGCCTTTAGATAAAGAAACTTCCCTGCCTATGCTTGTCCTCCTGAGTGCTGGAATAAAAGGCATGTGTTACCATGCCCAGCACACACACACACACACACACACACACACACACATATTTAGAAAATCATAGGAACTCTGTTGAACTCCTTACTGGACAGGCAAGGAGGCAGGCAGACATACACATACACCATTTTTGTGGGAAGAGAGGTTGTCTCTGTTTCATACTTGAGGTGTAGATCCATCATTTCAGGAAAGTCATATTGGCAGAGATCTAGTAATATTACATGAGAATCAATGTCTAAAGTATACAAAGAACTAATAATAACCAAAACCACCAAAAAAATAAACAACTTGATTAAAAATGAGTGAAAGTGGGTAGTTTTGCCTTGTCACTGATTTCAGTGGGATTTCTTTAAGTTTCTCTCTGTTTAGTTTGATGTTGGCTATAGGCTTGCTGTATATTGCCTTTACTATGTTTATATAAGTGCCTTATATCCCTGATCTCTCCAGGAATTTAAACATGAATGAGTGTTGAATTTTATCAAATGCTTTTTTAGTATCTAAGGAGATTATCATGTGTTGTTGTTTGTTTGTTTGTTTTCTTTCAGTCTCTTTATATGGTGGATTACATTGATGGGCTTCCATATCTTGTACCACCCCTGCAGAGCTGAGATGAAGTATATTTGGTCATAGTAGGTGATATCTTTGATGGTTTTGTGGATTCGGTCTGTGAGTATTTTGTTGAGTAATTTTGCATCAATGTTCATAAGGGAGATTGGCCTGAAATTCAATTTCTTTGCTGGGTCTTTTCGAGGTTTACATATCAAGGTGACTGTAGCTGTGTAGAATGAGTTTGGTAATGTCCCTTCTGTTTCTATTTTGTGGAATAGTTTGAAGAACATTGGTGTTAGCTCTTCTTTGAAGGTCTGGTAGAATTCTGCGCTGAAACCATCTGGCCCCGGACATTTTTTGGATGGGAGACTTTTGATGACTGCTTCTATTTCCTTAGTGGATATAGGACTATTTAGTTTATTTATATGGTCTTGATTCATCCTTGGTAAGTGGAATTGATCAAAGAATTGTGCATTTCATTTAGGTTTTCAAATTTTGTGAAGTATATGCTTTTGAAGTAGGACCTAATGATTGTTTGGATTTCCTCAGTGTCTGTTGTCTTGTCCACCTTTTCATTTCTGATTTTGTTGATTTGGATAGTGTCTCTCTGACTTTTAGTTAGTTTGGCTAAGGGTTTGTCTATCTTCTTGATTTTCTCAAGGATCCGGCTCTTGGTTTCATTGATTCTTTCAGTTGATCTCTTTGTTTCTAGTTTATTGATTTCAGCACTGAGTTTGATTACTTCTCTTGGGTTTGTCTCCTTCCTTTTTTTTTTTCCTAGAGCTTTCAGGTGAGTCATTAAGTTGCTTATATGAGTTTACATTCCCACCAGCAGTGGAGGAGGGTTCCCCTTTCTCCACAACCTCTCCAGCATGTGTTATCGCTTGAGTTTTTCATCTTGGCCATTCTGATATCTCAGGGTCGTTTTGATTTGCATTTCCCTGATGGCTAATGAGGATGAGCATTTCTTTAAGTGTTTTTCTGCCATTCGATATTCCTCTGTCGAGAATTCTCTGTTTAGCTCTGTTCCCCATTTTTTAATTGGATTACTTGGTTTGCTGGTTTTCAGCTTCTTTAGTTCTTTGTATATACTGGATATTAGTCCTCTGTCAGATAAAGGGTTAGTGAAGATTCTTTCCCAATCTGTAGGCAGTCGTTTTGTTTTGATGACGGTATCCTTTGCTTTACAGAAACTTTTCAGCTATCTGGCGCTTTCTAAGACAAATAGGAATAGTGCTTCCTCAAGACCCAGCTATACCACTGCTAGGTAAATACCCAAAGTTTGTTCAAGTACACAAAAGGGATACTTGCTCAACCATGTTTATAGCAGCTCTATTTGTAATAGCCAGAACCTGGAAACAACCCAGATGTCCATCAACGGAGGAATGGGTACAGAAATTGTGGTATTTTTATACAATGGAATACTACTCAGCAATCAAAAAGGAGGAAATCATGAAATTTGCAGGCAAATGGTGGGATCTAGAAAAGATCATTCTGAGTGAAATATCCCAGAAGGAGAAAGACAAACATGGGATATACTCACTTATATAGACCTATAAGATATGATAAACATAATGAAATCTATACACCTAAAAATGATAATCAATAGAGCGGACATGGAGTAAGATGATCAATCCTCGTTTAGAAAGACAGATGGGATGTGCATTGAACATATGACAGGAGTCTACTGAGCGCATCTGAAAGACTCTAACTAGCAGTGTTTTCAAAGCAAAGACTCATGACCAAACCTTTGGCAGAGTACAGGGAATCATAAGAAAGAAGGGGAGTTAGTCTGATGGGGAAAGGATAGGAGCTCCACAAGGACCAAATATATCTGGGCACAGGGTCTTTTCTGAGACTGACATTCAACCAAGGACCATGTATGGATATAACCTAGAACCTCCACTCAGATGTAGCCTGTGGTAGCTCAGTAACCAATTGGTTTCCCAAAGTGAGGGGAACAAGGACTATTTCTAACAGGAACTCAATGACTGGCTCTTTGGTCTCCCCACCCCCGAAGGGAGGAGCAGTCCTGTTAGGCCACAGAGGAGGGCTTTGCAGCCAGTCCTGAAGATACCTGATAAAACAGGATCAGATGAATGGGGAGGAGGTCCCCCCTATCAGTGGACTTGGAAAGGGGCATGGTGGAGATGAGGGAGGGAGGGAGGGACTGGGAGGGAATGAGGGATCGGGACACGGCTGGGATACAGAGTTAATAAAATGTAACTGATAAAAAATAATAATAAAATAAAAAAGTTGCTTATATGAGATGTTTTGAATTTCATTTTGAAGGCACTTAGTGCTATGAATTTTCATCTTAACACTGCTTTCATTGTGTCACATATGTTTGGGTATATTTTGACTTCACTTTCATTGAATTCTAGGAAGTCTGATTTCTTTCTTTATTTCTTTCCTGACCCTGCTGTCTTTGAGTAGCGAGTTGTTCAGTTACAATAAGAGCATAGTCTTTTTGCTATTTCTTTTGCTGAGGTCCAGCTTTAATTCTTGATGGTCTGACAGGATGCAAGGGATTATTTAAATCTTCTTGTATCTGTCTCTTGAGACTTGTTTTGTGAATAAGTATATGGTCTATTTTGGAGACAGTTCTATTGTGTGTTGAGAAGAAGGTAAAATCCTCAAGATCCAGCTATACCACTCCTAGGCATATATCCAAAATATTCTCAAGTACACAGGACATTTGCTCAACTATGTTCCAAGCAGCTTTATTCATAGTAGCCAGAACCTAGAAACATCCCAGATGTCCCTCAGCTGAGGAATGGACATAGAAATTGTGGTACATTTACACAATGGAATACTACTCAGCAGTTAAAAACAGGAAATCATGATATTTGCAGGCAAATGGTGGAACTAAAAAAGATCATCTGAGTGAGGTAACCCAGAAGCAGAAAAACATACATGGTCTATACTTACTTATAAGTGTATGTTAGACACATAATATAGGATAAACATACTAAAATCTGTACACCTAAAGAAGCTAAGCAAGAAGGAAGACCCTGGGTAAGATGCTCAATCCTCATTCAGAAAGGCAAATGGGATATACATCTGAAGAGAGAAAAACAGGGAACAGGACAGGAGCTAGAGGGCCTCTAAAAGACTCTATGCAGCAGGGTATTGAAGCAGATGCTGAGATTCACAGGCAAACTTTGGGCAGAGTGAAAAAAATCTTGTGAATGTTGGGGGAGATAGAAATACCTGGAGGGGACAGGAGCTCCACAAGGAGAACAAAAGAACAAAAAAATCTGGACCCAGGTGTCTTTTCTGAGACTGATACACTAACCAAGCATCATGCATGGCGATAACATAGAACTCCTACACAGATGTAGCCCATAGTAGCTCAGTGTCCAAGTGGGTTCCCTAATAAGGGGAACAGAGGCTGTTTTTGACATGAACTCAGTGGCTGGCTCTTTGATCACTTCTCCCTATGGGGAGCAGCATTACCAGACTACAAAGGAAGACAATGCGGCCAGTCCTGATGAGACCTGATAGGCTATTGTCAGATGGAAGGGGAGGAGGACTTACCATAACAGTTTACTTGGAGAGGGGCGTGGGAGGAGATGAGGGAGGGAGGGTGGGATTGGGAGGGAATGGGGGAGGGGACTAAAGCTGGGATGCAAAGTGAAGAAAGAGTAATAAAAAAGACAAAGTATTTTGACATGTGAAAAAATAAAAATAATAAAATTGGATGAAAGTACAGGTCAGAGAGCTCTTGAAGAAATACTAATAAATGCCTGACAAAGTAGGCAATAGTCTTAGCCATAAAGAAAATGCAGGTTAAAACTGCCTTAAGATTCTATCTTGTTGCAGTAAGACTAACCATCTTTAAAAATACAAATGGCAACAAATGACAGTGTGGATGTAAGAGGAACACTCATAGTTTTTGTCCACATGTAGTGACTAGAGCAAAGAGTGACTCATAGTATATGGTAAATAAACATTTGTTGGCTAAATATATAAAACACCCATGAGTATTTGAGTTCTTAGTTTTATTTATTTTACTTTAAAACAAGATTAATGTTTTTAATTTTTAGGTGTATGAGCATTTTGCTTGTGTCTTAGTTAAGGTTGCTATTGCTGTAATGAAAAACCATGACAAAAAAACATGTTGGGAAGAGAAATGTTTTTTTGCCTTACACTTCAATATTTCTGTTCATCGTCAAAGGAAGCCAGGACAGGAACTCAAACAGGGCAGGGATTTAGAGGTATCAGCTGATGAAGAGACAATGGAGGGGTGCTGCTTACTGGCTTGCTCCTCATGGCTTATTCAGCCTGCTTTCTTAGAGAACCCAGGACCACCAGTCCATGGATAATATCACCCACAATGGGCTGAGCCATGCTCCATCAAGTACTAAATAAGAAAATGCCTTACAGTGGATCTATGGAGGCATTTTCTCAGTTAACATTCCCTTCTTTCAGATAACTCTAGTTTGTGTGGCAAGGGAACATAAGACCAGCCAGCATAATCTGCATGTATGTCTGTGCATCATATGCATACCTGGTATATACAGAGGCCAGAAGAGAGTGTTAGATTCCCTGAGACCTGAGTTAGAGACCATTCTGATCAACCATGTGGGTGCTGAAAATTGAATCTGGATACTCTAGAAATGCAGCCAGTACTCTTAACCACTGAGCTATTGCTCCAGCCCTTATTTATTTTCATTTAAACTTGGATATACAGCTGTTTGAAATCTCTACTTTAATTATCTACCTATCTAACCTACCTACCAGATCAGTTTTTTTCTTTTTCTTCCCCTTTATTAAACATATTTTTTTTCTTGTACAGTTTAATATGAATACAGTTTTTCCTGCCTCTATTCCTCTAAGTTACTCCCCACCTTTTCTCCTATGAAGATCTACTCCCTTTCTGTCTGTCGCTGGAAAAGAACAGGCTTCAAGGAGATAAGAACAAAAGATAACAAAATGAAATATAATAAGGTAAAATGAAAACCATCATATCATAGTTGGACAAGCTAAGCCAATTAAAAAAAAAGAACTAAAAGATCTCCAAGAGAAGAAACAAGAATCAGAGGCCCCCTTATTCACACAGTTAGGAGTCCCATAAAAGCTCTAAACTGAAAGCTAAATCATATGTGCAGAAGACCTTGTCAGACTGGCAAAGGCCCTGTGATTTCTGCTTCAGTTTCTGTGAGTTCATGTGATCTAAATCAGGTGTCAGATAAGTTTTTAAGGATGTTTAGTAAATTTTGATGTACTTGGGAGAAACTCTGATTAACAAAATATGTTAAATTATAGCCCATATATTCTTTAAATATTATGCTTAAGATTTAACTTAATTTTATGTCTGTGGATGTTTTGTCTGTATATGTCTGTGTCCCACAAGCATGTAGTGCTCATGAAGGCCAGGAAAGGATACTGGAGCTACTAGAACTAAAGAAGGTTTTGAATTGCCATTTGAATTCTTGGAATAAAACCTCAGTCCTCTGCAGGGGTGGTGGTGGGGAACTGTTGATGATTGGTTGATTCTAGGGATGAATCCAGGGTCTAATACATTCTAAAATAAAGCTATATTCCCATCATAAAGGATTTTAAAATGTGATCTAAGTACCAGCAGGGAATTCTCAATTGGAAATAATAATTTATCTTCTACTACAGCATACACTGTGTGGTTTTTGTTTAACCTCCTTGTATATATAAAATCTTAAAGCCTAAAAATATTTCTGGTCACATTCTTACTTTACAATCTTTTATGTTTTTTTCCTAGAAAAAGAGAAATGAACTGTTTAAGTTTTACTTTTTTTTTCTGTTTCACCACCACAGTTTAAGAAGTTCCTGTAAAACAGAGAAAACCTTCATATTGGAAGCTCCATTCCTGATCAGCATGGTTCATAATAATCTCTGAGTTTAGGCTTTCTAATTTATTCTGGCTAATGTCTCATCAGTTGTTCCTCTCCCTTTCCAACACTTGCAATAGGCTTATAACAAATTCTGTTTTTCCTCATCTATTGCCTCTCTGTGATTTCTTCCCAAGTCACTCTATTTCTTTTTTTCCTACTTTAGCTGTTTCTACACTACTTGCCTCTCTTTTCTCACTCCTTGTTCATTCTTCAATGACCAGCATTATTACCAAGGTCAGCTGTGATTGTATTGCCCAACCAATGGATTGTTTTCTCATCTTGCTAGTGTATGAATGCATGTGAAACATTAGCCACCTTCTCTTGAAAATAGTACCTTATTTGGGTAGTGATTATTTATTTCTTTTACCTCTTTCCTCATTCTTTGGCTCCATTCCTTGAGCTGCAACCACCAGTACTTTTTCCCAAGGCTGTAACCTTATCATTACTCTGCCTTACACTGTCTTCTGAGCAGTCTAAATCATCATTATGTACACATAGCTCCCAAACTTATCTTTATCACAAATTTCTCCTCTGTTCCAAGGCTGTCGAAATTTTACCATGTCTTATCTGGATTTTTCCAGTAATTATCAGATCCTCCTCATTCTTTTTCTTCTCTAAATTGTGGACAGCATAATTTTTTAAACATTATTCTGATTGGGTCATTTTTCAGTTCAAAATTTTGCTGATTCTCCCTTGCGTATAGTATGAATCTAAATTTTTTCAGGGAGCATCTAAGGTCTTTCATGAGCAGACCTTTACATTTTCTCCAATGTTTGTCTCCCTGAACATCCATCCTTTTATGCTGTATAAACCCCAAGCTTCCTGGTAATATCATTGTCATTTAGTATATACAGATTTTCATATGATTTTCTCCCTTTCAATTCAACTCAAGCACAACATTTAGGTCTTTCTTGACTCACTTTTCTTGATCTAATCTTCCATTACATCCCATATCAGCCTTTATTGATTAATAATTGCCTCCATTGTGCTTTTTTTTTTTTCAAATGCTCATTATTAGTGAAAGGCAAAGCTAAGAGGAAGCTTATAGGAGCATTAGAGCAAGACCTAGATTCATAGCCTATGGCCAGACCATACAAAAACTTTGTTCTAACTCAAAATTCTCCCACATTCCAGTGGATTTTCATTCCATAAATCAAATGAATAAGGTTGGCATTTTTTTCAGATTCTAGTGAGAACTACTATTAACAGAATAAGAGATAAAGTGGAGTTTTTCTAAAAGTTTATAGGTGCTCAACAAAGCTGAGTCTTTCTTTGGCCGTCTAACAAATCAATACCACTTTGTCAATGCGTTCTAACATTGACATGGGACTTTTATGTGCCCTTCTGTCTCTATATATTACTTTGTGTTTTGGTGACAACTGAATGCTGTCCTAATTATTACAGAAAGAGGAGATGTAACAGGGCAGATTGAATATAGGCAACTTAAATACACTGAAGATGACAAAGAGATTGATCAAATATATTAAGGGAGGTTCCACATTAAGGTCAGACTCACTCTAGACATGAAAAAACTCTCAGGGCTTAAAATGTATGCATTTTTTTTTTGTTTTTAATTTCTAATTTTTTTCTTCCCAATTTATTATATATCCCTATTGAAGGTCCCCCACAACTCCTCCCAGTCCTATTCTCCCTCCCTCTTCCCCATCTCTTCCCCTAGTCCACTGAAAGGGGGAGATCTCCATTATTGCCATCTCCCCTAGCTTGTAAAGTCTCATCAGAACTGCCTGGATTCTCTTCCTCCGTGGCCTGGCAAGACTGCATCACCGGGGGGAGTGAACAAAGAACAGGCAGTTGAGTTCATGATAGAGGCAGCCCCTGCTCCCCTTGCTCAGAGATCCACATAGACTGAGCTCTTAATTGGCCACATCTAAGCAGGGGTTCTAGGTCCTCTCCATGCATGGTCCTTGGTTGGTGCATCAGTCTCTGCAGGACCCCCTGGGCTCAGATCTTTTAGTTTTGTTGGTCTTCTTTTGGGGTTCCTGTACCCTCTGTGTCACTCTATTCCCACCCCTTTCTTTCTCTATAAAATTTTCTGCACTCTGCCCAAAGTTTGGCCCTGAGTCTCAGCATCTGCTTCGATCTCCTGTTGGATGAATCCGTTCAGGGGAGCCTTTATAGTAGGCTCCTATCCTGTTTCCTCTCTTCCATCGCTTCTGGTGAATATCCTGTTTGTCATTCTGAATGAGATTTAAGCACAGGCTCTAAGATCTACAATTAATAAATGGGTCCTCATGAAACTGAAAAGCTTCTCTAAAACAGAGAACACTGTCAACAGGACAAAATGACAGCCTACAGACTGGAAAAAGATCTTCAGTGAACCCTACATCTGATGGAGGACTAATATCTAGAATATATAAAGAACTCAAGAAATAGACACCAAAAAAAAAAAAAAAAAACCAACCAAACAAACAAATAATCCAATGTATACAATTTTTAAATATCAAATTTTCCATTTTCTGAGCTGGGGATGTAGGTTAGCCTACTATTAAAGAGACTCTGTTTTTCATTTCTAGCACTGCAAACAACAGAAGCACCAGCAACAAAACCTCTCCAGCCATCTATGAAAATACTGGCTGCCTCATTAGCTGTGGTGTGAAACTGATACTGTGGTATTATGAGAGCATTTTTTTATATCCTAGAATGTATTATATTGACCAAGATGATAATTACATGTGTAAAAAAGTAAAGTTTTTTTTCGTGGCTCATGTAGAGCCACGAAACTGGGTTCTGGAGATGCCATATTTCTTTGGCTTTTGTTGGTTGTGCTTTTATGCTGGCCTCTACCCATTTGGCTGTCTCATGGGTAGCCTGTTATTTTCTGGTGCCACATGGAATCCTGGGGTGGGAAGAATCTCTTTGGCAGAAAGGTAGTTGTTCCTAAATTGGGATTCCTCAGGTATTTGAGTATGGTCACTGAATGGCCAGTACTTATAAGGAATTGCTACAGCTCACCTCAGCCGTATTGATCTGTGTAGTAACTGTGGTCATTGGTACTCAGGGGTGCTGTTTTCTCACCAGGAGAAAGTCCTGGAGAGAGCTGCTCTGTCACTGAGTTTCTTACTCTAAAGATAGTGAGCTACTGCTGCTGCTCTGACACTGTTTTTGCTGGGCACAGCCTTCTTGAAGAACCAGGGAACCCCTGAGTTTGATCACGTAGGCAAGGGAGACAGGTTGTACCTTGAAGCAGTGTTTGGGGGCTGAACCCGTGGGTCCCAGGTGTGAGTAGGTCTGAGGTTGAAGCTCTGTGCCCCATTACCCAAGTGGTAATCAGTGGTAGGTGAGTGCAGCCCTCATGCTTGCAGCAGGAGGCTAGATCAAAGATCCTGCGGGAACCCAGGAACTTTTCTAATGATTAGGTGAGTGTCCCGAGGTCAGACATAATGTTTCCCCCACTGTGGGGTTTCCTCCAAAAAGGGAGACATAGTCTGTGGTGTTTTGGGGTCTACAGATGGTGAGTAGAGCACACAGGTACAGGTGAGTGGCTCCACACTGGTGACTGGGTGCCTTCAGGAACCTGGGAACTTTTTCCAGGAACTTTTCAAAGGGGGGGGGGCGTGTTTTCGACTGAGTGCACTGAAGTCAGACCTGATATTTCCTTCACTGTGTGGTTTCCTCTCAACAGGGAAGCCCAGTCTCTCATGTTTTTGGGCCCACAGTTCTGTCTGGGATGGTGAGGCTGGTGCTGAGCACCTGCTGGAGCCCAAGACCATTTCCAGGGATTGCCCAGGTGACCTGAGGTTGGTCCTGATTTCTTCCTTCACTGTGGGATTTTCTCTAGACTGGAAAACCTATTCTTTGGTGTTGTCAGTCCCACAGTTCAGTCTGGGATGGTGAGCAGAGCACTCATGCATGTGACTCTGGGCTAGTGATTGAGGGCCTGCTGGTCCCTGGGAACTCTTCTGGGGTTTAGCTAGATGAATGGACTTGATTGCTTCCCACACCTTGGGGGTTCCTCTCACCTGGAAAACACATCTCTGGAGGTTTAGGGCTCAGAGTTTGGTCTGTTGGTCCTTGTGCAATCACTGCTGTTCTTCTTGTCAAATAGTGTCCTCTCAGTGCTGCCATCTTGAATTCTCCCAGGAAAAATTCGTAGGGAGGTCTGAGTAGTTCCAACTAAACCTAGTTATGTGTAGGCCTTTTTTTTTTTTTTTTTTTTTTGCCTAAGCTATCAGCTTTTGTATAATCTGTGGCACAATTATTTTTGGAGTATGCCTTGTGAATCTGTCTTAAACTGTCTGCATATATTTCTCTGGTTGTCAACTAAGTTATCTAATATTACCTAATGTTTAGTTTATTATAATACCTTACAATTGCATAATCTTTTAAAGTTTATAAGATTCTTTTGTATTCATCACAATCTAGAAGCAAACAGGTTTGCAAAAAATTCCATGAGAGCATTTCAGAAGGTGTTATTATAGTCATGTAATGATAGCTAAACAAAAGGTCACATAGGTAACAGTTGACAGTCAGAACCAGTACTCCATTTTTTGGATGCAAGTTCTCTTTGTTTGAAGATAATACTGTACGTATTAATAATGATTTTAGGAGTTATATTTCTGATACTATTTACTTTTTTATTGGCATTCTTGAAAATCAGAAAGTCCCTAATATGCAGAGAAACTACTTTTGAATAGTTAGAATTCTGGATATTTCTGTAGAATATGATAGATATTTGGGGGCAGGAGATTCTGCCTAATTATTTTTAAATCATCACATATACATGCAGCCTAGCCTGTTCTGAAACTAGACCTGCTGCTTGGACTGTAGTTTCATGGTCTTTGAGATGAAATGGATGATTCAGAAGATGCTTTGCCCTTTGAGTGGCAGATGAATCAGTGTGGCATAACTGTTACAAACAAAGATGTTGAAGCCTGACAGGTTGGGCTGTAATTATAACTTTGCCTTGTCCTTATAGTATAACCCAAGGCAAGTTTATTTTTACGTATGTGCACCGCAGCTTTATTCTTTTTTAAAATGGGTAATCATAGCAGTGTTCATATGAAGCTCAAATGATTAATACATTGAATTTAGACTAGTGCTTAGTACACAGTACATGCTCTAAAAATTTACCTATTAATATTGGCAGTATTCTTATTAGAATTACTGTCAAGGGTTGTGTCAGACATGTGCATAAATATGAGTGTTTGTGGAGGAAACCCGAGCAGCTAGAGTGAAAAAATAGAGTATTTGGTCAGATACATATGTCAGTACTCCTGAATATCACTTCTTCCAAGAGTCAATACCTCTGAGCAAACTACAGGCACACTGGACCACAGCATTTCAGGGAAGGTTGCTTCTATCTTATGACAATTATCTAATTATGGCCACCAAACTGCCTGGTGGTACCATGTTTCTGTGGACTCCACACGCCAACTATTTGTATTTTAATGTATGCAGATTATAGTGTAGTTAATTCCTTGCAATTTTTATCAGAGGAAATGTTCACATATTCTTTGGATGAATAGGATGTAGACTCCTCCTCCCCATGCACACAGTCGTACTTTTGCATGATTCAGGAAGGGTGGACATGATAACTGAGAACGAGTTGTTGAAAACAAGTCCTTGAGAATGCCAACATCTTTCCTGGCTTGCTCCAGGAAACCTTGCAGTTGCTCAGCTCCCACTGATTTCTCTGCCTCTGATCTCCAGATCACAGACTGCCACTCAGTTTGGCACTTAATTATATACTGCCTAAGGTAAAATCTCCCTCCCCAATTATAGCCCACTCAAAGTATACCCCTGTTCTCCCAACAAAGTCCTGACTGAGACAGTTGATATTTGAGAGGGAGAGTTGAAGTCATAAATTAACTGTTTATTGCCCATGACCCTTTATATTTTATCACCATATCCAGTCTGATTCCCCACTGTAAAGCATGTAACTGAACTATTTTGCTTTGTTCTCCTCTCACATCTCACACCAATCCCAAAACAGCATTATAGAATTTTGTTTTTCCACAAATACTAGCTTGTGGTTCCTGTTGCTTTGTGTTTTTAAGTAAAAGTTACATCAAGTCTTTGATGGAAGGAATGACTTATACATATATAAGAAGCTAACACACATGTAAATATCCAAAGTGAGTTCCTTGTTAGAATGGGCAAAACTGTCTCATAAGTTGTTTATTTTTATCCTTTGTTTATTAAAAAAGATGAGGAGTCTGAAGATTTTGCTTGATGGGTGGGCTTGGAGGAGACAGAAGGGGAGTTGTTAAAAACTATGGACCTTTGAATGCCTATGGTTTCAGAAGTGTCAGGAGTATAAATATACAATTTGAGAAAAGTAGAAAAGCTTAGGGCAGCATATGGGGCAAGATACTGTATGCTTAGAAAGGGGGAAAAGCTTCACCCTCCATTTTGTGTCTTCCTAGGGTCCCCTGCGTAAATCGGATTTCTGCCCTCTCCTTGGCCACAGGACACCTCCCATGGACAATTAAGACACAGTTTCATGACTTTTGTGTATGGTTTCCTGTTTGCCTGATGTTAATTGTATTAGCATCCTACTGCCATCTTGGATGACACCTTTTGCATATGTGCAACTGGGTTGGAACATATACCTTTTTGGGAATATGATATTTAATCTGCACACTTGAAAGTAAGAATAAAACATCTTCATGGTCAACTGTCTCATGTTTCATGATCTTGATGCTGGAATGAATGTTTGTTTTAAATATGTGATAGAGTGGGATCCTGAGTGCCAAGGTCTTTTGAGACTCTATGGTAGGTAGTATGCTGATTGGAAGTACAATGTAAAGATTGCTATATTCTGATATGTTCTTTAATTAATTATAAAAACCAACATTCTGGGAAGTATACTACAAAATTTCTCTTAAAGGATCACGTGGATATTCAGATTTAAAAAAAATTAATTTGTTATATACTCTGTAAAATAATTCACAGATTAAGTAGCTAACTTCTATGGATGATTAAAATAGTGGTTAATTGGGAAAAAAAGAGAAAGAAAAGCCTTTTCACTTCATATACAGTACACATAGAAGCAAGTCTGTTACATAAAGAATGGTACATGTAAATCATGGTTTAATGTTTGGTTTGGGAACTCACAGAGAGTCTACTTGTCCAAATGAATTCACCTCTGTCTTTGTCCAGGAAAGTCTTATTTTGACTTTGGGAACCGAAGGTAATTGGATTAGGATCTTTAAAAAAAAAAAAAAAAGTCAACAGAGAGGTACCATTCATTCTGCCTCCCGCCATGGTGGTCTCAGACAACCAAATTCTTGTTGCAAGGGAATTTTAATGGTCAGTGGTCCTTTCTATGTACTTCTTCCCTAAGGGTGTTAGCTAAAACTGTGTTACTTATTTATTTATTTTTCTTAGAGTCTCTATGTCAATTCCCAAAAAAGAAGTCAGAAATTTCTGGTAATATGTGAATCATATAGAAACTAGTCTGTGGCTCTTTAGGAAAAGGTGACCCTATTTGTTAGCCAAAGAAAATTAGTAGTCTTATTTTTTTCTGTAGTTACTGTTAAGAGCCCTTAAGGGGTGTTACTCCAAAAATCATGACAACACCAATACCTTAGTGTTAGTTAGGTTCTGTCTTTTAATTCAAACTCTTATGTCATAAGCAGTGAGGCATACAGGGACACAGCATACAAAGTGGGGAAGGAGGTCAAGATTGGGCTGAACCTGGGTTTTAATGCTTTTACTTAAGAAGAATGACCCGCTATCTAAATCCTAGCATTCAGAGACATGTAGCGCATTTCATCTGGAATTGGGCATGGATTTTGTTCAGAGAATTTTCCTCGATTGTTTGGGCCTGGTACTATACATGGAACTAAGAGTGAGGCATGTGACAATACCGTGCACTGGTAGAGCTGGGTGAGCATGGATGTCTGTCTTGTTTTAGCAGGATTTGTTCTAGTGGCTAGGAACAAAGGGATATGCTTAGTCCAAGAAAAAGGAATGATTAGGTTAAGATGGTCTATTAGTTACTTTATACATTGCTGTGATCAACTATCTGGCAAAAGTAACCTAAGGGAGAAAGGATGTATATTTTTTTTACATTTTTTTTAGTTTTATTTTATTTTATTAATTACACTTTATTCATTTTGTATCCCCCCCATAAGCCCCTCCCTCCTCCCCTCCCGATCCCACCCTCCCTCCCCTTTCTGCATGCATGCCACTCCCCAAGTCCACTGATAGGTGAGGTCCTCCTCTCCTTTCTGATCTTAGTCTATCAGTTCACATCAAAAGTGGCTGCTTTGTCCGCTACTGTGGCCTGGTAAGGCTGCTCCCCCCTCAGGGGGAGGTGATCAAACAGCAGGCCAATCAGATTATGTCAGAGGCAGTCCCTCTTCCCATTACTATGTAACCCACTTGGACACTGAACTGCCATGGGCTACATCTGTGCAGGGGTTCTAGGTTATCTCCATGAATAGTCCTTGGTTGGAGTATGAGTCTCTGGGAAGTTCCCTGTGTTCAAATTTTCTTGTTCTGTTGCTCTCCTTGTGGAGATCCTGTCCTCTCCAGCTCTTACTATTTCCCACTACTTACATAAAATTCCATTCACTCTGCCCAACAGTTGCCCATCAGGCTCAGCATCTGCTTTGATAGTCTGTAGGGCAGAGGCTTTCAGAGGCCCTCTGTGGTAGATTCCTAGGTTGTTTCCTGTTTTCTTCTTCTGGCTTTCAGAATGCCTCTGTAGAAGGTTCCTAGGTTGTTTCCTGTTTTCTTCTTCTTCTGATGTCCATCCTCTTTGCCTTTCAGGATGGGGATTGACCGTTTTAG
The DNA here is from genome assembly GCF_030254825.1 of Meriones unguiculatus. NCBI lineage: Eukaryota > Metazoa > Chordata > Mammalia > Rodentia > Muridae > Meriones > Meriones unguiculatus. Next base: position 74,874,117 of record NC_083369.1, on the reverse strand, counting down.
TTAGGGTCCTCTCTCTTGCTTAGTTTCTTTAGATGCACAGATTTTAGTGGGTTTGTTCTATGTTGTATGTCTATATGAGTGAGTATATACCGTGTGTGTCTTTTTGCTGCTGGGACAACTCACTCAGGATGATCCTTTCCAGGTCCCACCATTTACCTGTAAATTTCATGATTTCCTTATTTTTCATTGCTGAGTAATACTCCATTGTATAGATGTACCACAGTTTCTGCATCCATTCTTCAGTTGAGGGGCATCTGAGCTGTTTCCAGCTTCTGGCTATTACAAATAAAGCTGCTACAAACATGGTTGAGCAAGTGTCCTTTTTGTGTATTTGAGCCTCTTTTGGATATATGACCAGGAGTGGCATGGCTGGATCTTGGGGAAGCGCTATTCCTAGTTGTCTGAGAAAGCGCCAGATTGATTTCCAGAGTGGTTGTACAAGTTTACATTCCCACCAGCAGTGGAGGAGGGTTCCCCTTTCTCCACAACCTCTCCAGCATGTGTTGTCACTTGAGTTTTTGATCTTGGCCTTTCTGATGGGTGTAAGGTGAAATCTCAGGGTTGTTTTGATTTGCATTTCCCTAATGGCTAATGAGGTTGAGCATTTCTTTAAGTGCTTTTCTGCCAATTGATATTCCTCTACAGAGAATTCTGTTTAGCTCTGTACTCCATTTTTTAAGTGGATTACTTGGTTTGCTGCTTTTCAGCTTCTTTAGTTCTTTATATATACTGGATATGAGTCCTCTATCAGATAAAGGGTTGGTGAAGATTCTTTTCCAATCTGTAGGCAGTCGCTTTGTTTTGATGACGGTGTCCTTTGCTTTGCAGAAGCTTTTCACTTTCATGAGGTCCCATTTATTGATTGTTGCTCTTAGAGCCTGTGCTGTTGCTGTTCTGTTCAGGAAGTTTTCTCCTGTACCAATGAGTTCTAGGGTATTCCCGAAAGGATGTATTTTATCTTAAAGTTTTAAATCCTGGTGGGGTAGTGAAGACAGCAGAAATTTAACACATCTTGTGAGCCAAGTCAGAAAGCAGAGAGATATGAAAGATCACATAACTTCTTCTTTTATACTCAGTATGGTACCCAAGCCCAAGTGGTTGTGCTGCTTATATTCTGGGTGTTTTTTTTTTTCCTTACTTGGTTAAATCTTCTTGAAAATGCCCTCACAAATAGATCTTGAGGTATGTTTCAGTGATGTGTATAAATCTTATCAAGTTGACAATCAAGATTAACTATCTGGCTAGGTCTGCAAGATGGCAGCGCTGGGACAACTCTCATTCTGACCAGCAGCACAGCAAGATCAGCACAACAATCAGCAGTCAGAACTCGCAGCCTTACAACACAAGTGATTGTGTTTCCCAGGTGAGAGGATACCCCATGGTGGGTGGGGGATTCAGTCACCTTTAACTCAACCAGCTAAACCACAGAAGAAATCCCGGTTCCACCAGGCATTGGTTGCCAGCCCAGAGCCACAAGCCAGTGTGCTCTGATCACTGTCCCAGACTGAACTTTGGGCACCACAACATCAGAAACTGAGATTTCCAGTCGAGAGATAACGCCATGGTGCAGGAAACGATTGGGACTGAGCTTAGGTCACGCAGACATTCACTGAAAAGACTCAGGGCTCCTCGGGAGCCCAGGAGCCAGCCCAGAGTCAGAGCTGGGGACCCAGGCATCAGCACAGAGTCCTGCCTATGCCTGACTCACTGCCCCAGATAGAACTGTGGGCCCCAGGGCACCAGAGACTGAGTTTCTCTGTCAGGTGCAAACCCACAGGGAGGGGAACAGCTGGTCTGATCTCAGAGCACTCAGCCAATACCACCACTCCAAAAGGTTGTTGAGAAAAATTACCCACTTCCGGCAGATGCCCAGGCACCCAATACCCAGAAAGGCAGAAAGAGGGAGCAATGTAAGTCTGTGCCTGTGGGTTCTACTCGCCATCACAGACAGAATGGCTGTCCCCAAAGCAAAGACTGGGTGTCCTGTCAGGAGGAAACCCCACAGTGGGGGGATCATAGGTCCAATGCTCAGGACACCCAGTTCCAAAAGACTTTCTGGATTCACTCAGACTCTAGGCTCTAGCCTTCTACTGCAGGCATGAGCGCTGTGCTCCCCCGATTATTGAATACTGCTAGGGCACTGGGGCACACAGCTGCATTCTCAGACCTACAAAAGCCAGAGAGCCATTACAGCAGCCCTCAGATACTGCTCCAAGGATCAACCAGCTATGGCTATCTAAACTGACAAAACTGTGGGAATCCCTGGTTCTTCAAGAGGGCTGCACCCAATAATTACACCTTAAGAGCAACAGCTGCTGCTCACTAAATTCAGAGCAAGAAACCCAGCAGCAGGGCAACCATCACCAGGACCTCTCCTGATGAGAGGAGCCTTCCTGAACACCACAGTTACCACACAGATCCATACACCTGAAGTGAACTGTGACAATTCCTGAGAAGAACCAGCATTCAGTTGACCATACCCAAAAAGCAGACAAGAACTTCAGAACCCCGCCAAGTGGATTCTCCCCACCCCAGGACCCAGCAGGTACCAGAAATTAACAGACAACACCTGAGACAGAGAGATGGGTAGAGGCCAGTGAAAAAGCACAAACAACAAAAGGAAAAGCAATATGGTATCCCCAGAACCCAGTTATCCAGGGGTAAGTAGCCATGGAAACCCTAACATAAGTGAAATTCAAGAAGATGACCTTACATCTATGCTTATAAAGATGTTAATGGAAGAAGCAAATAAAATGTGTAAAGAATTAGGGGAAGATATAATAAAACAGATTATGGTCATCCATAAAGAAATACAGGAAGATGCAGCCAAACAATTTGTGGCATTCAGAGAGGAAATGATTAAATCACTGAAAGAAGTAAAAGAAACAGAGGAATGTTCATACAAACAGCTGAAGGAATAGAAGGAAAACAGGAAAATATAGTCAGAGAGGTGAAGGAAATCAACAAAACGGTTCAAGATGTGAAGATAGAATTGGAAAAATTAAAACACAAATGGAGGAAATCATGGAGAGGGAGAACCTAGGAAAGAAAACAAGAACTACAGAGGTAAGCAAAACAAACAGACTACAAGAGATGGAAGAAAGAATCTCAGGTGTGGAAGATACAATTGAAGAAAATCAATGTATCTGTGAAAGAAAATAACAAATCTGAAAAATTCCTGACACAAACCATCCAAAAAATCCAAGACAAGATAACAAGACAAAATCTAAGAATAATAGGAATAGAGAAAAAAGAAGATTCCCTCCTCCAAGGCCCAGAAAATATTTTCAACAAAATCATGGAAGAAAATTTCCCCAACTTAAAGGGGAGGCCTATAAGAATGAACATCAGTACAAAGTCCCAATTTATTTCTAATATCAGAGATCAGACCTCTACTCTTGCCTGATGCGTCTAAAACAAAAAGGGGGAACTGTAGAGAGCTGCGGAATGCTATGCCTTAAAGATGGAGCTGGTTTCTGCCTTCCACCTTCCCGATGGTGAGTGCTCTCTGTCACGAACAATTCCACATTCGGCTAAGGCTGAGGATCTGGCTTGCTTCCATGTATGTGGACCTATCTGCATTGCCCACGTGGCACGCCTGGGTTGGCTACCCAGAGGCTATTTAAGCTGTGGGCTGGCTTTTCCCAGGGTCCGAGGATTGTTCAAGGTTTCTGAATAAACTGCATTGAAAAAAAAAAAAAGAATAAAGAGGCCTACAGAACACCTAATAAATTAGACCAGAAAAGAAAATCCTCCTGTCACATAATAATCAAAACAGTAAGTATACAGAACAAAGAAAAAATATTAATAGCTGTAAGGGAAAAAGGCCAAGTGACATATAATGGCAAACCCATCAGAATCACACCTGAATTCTCAACAGAAGCTATGAAAGCCAGAAGAGCCTGGACAGATTTTATGCAGACTCTAAGAGAACACAGATGTCAGCCTAGGCTACTGTACCCAACAAAACTCTCAGTCTTCATAGACGGAGAAAACAAAATATTCAACAACAAAAACAAATTTCAACAATACTTACACACAAATCCTTAGACAAACCCTTAGCCAAGCTAACTAAAAAGCAGAGAGAAACTATCCAAATCAACAAAATCAGAAACAAAAACGGGGGCATAACCACAGAAACTGAAGAAATCCAAACAATAATTAGGTCTTACTTCCAAAGTCTATATGACACTAAATTTAAAAATCTAAGTGAAATGGACAATTTTCTTGACTGAATCTACATGCCGAAACTGAATCAAGACCACGTAAACCAATTAAATAGTCCTATATCCCCTAAGGAAATAGAAACTGTCATCAAAAGTCTACCATGCAAAAAAAGCCCAGGGCCAGATGGTTTCAGTGCAGAATTCTACCAGACCTTCAAAGGAGAGCTAACACCAATACTCTTTAAACTATTCCACAAAATAGAAACAGAAGGAACACTACCATATTCATTCTATGAAGCCACAGTCACCTTGGTACCTAAACTTCACAAAGACCCAACAAAGAAAGAGAATTTCAGGCCAATCTCCCTTATGAACATTGATGCAAAAATACTCAAGAAAATACTTGCAAACTGAATCCAAGAACACATCAAAGATATCATCCACTATGACCAAGTAGGCTTCATCTCAGGCATGCAGGGGTGGTTCAATATAAGGAAATCCATCAATATGATCCACCATATAAACAAACTGAAGGAGAAAAACCACATGATCATCTCCTTAGATGCTGAAAAAGCATTTGACAAAATCCAACATCCATTCATGTTTAAAGTCTTGGAGAGATCGGGGATACATGGCACATACCTGACATAGTAAAGGCAGTATACAAAAAGCCTATAGCCAATATCAATCTCAATGGAGAGAAACTTAAATCATTCCCACTGAAATCAGGGACAAGGCATGGCTGCCCACTCTCTCCATATCTCTTCAACATTGTTCTTGAAGTCCTTGCTAGAGCGATAAGACAATTGAAGGAGATCAAGGGGACACAAATTGGAAAGGAAGAAGTCAAAGTATCGCTATTTGCAGATGATATGATATTATACCTGAGTGACCCCAAAAATTCTACCAGGGTACTCCTACAGATGATTAACAGCTTCAGCAAAGTAGCTGGATACAAAATTAACTCAAAAAAATCAGTAGCCCTCCTGTATACAAAAGACAAAAGGGCCGAGAAAGAAATTAGGGAAATGACACCCTTCACAACAGCCACAAAGGACATAAAGTATCTTGGTATGAACCTAACCAAGGAAGTAGAAGACTTGTATGAAAAAAAAATTTCCAGTCTCTGAAGAAAGATTTAGAAGAAGATATCAGAAGATGGAAAGATCTCCCATGCTCATGGCTTGGCAGGATTAACATAGTAAAAATGGCCATCTTACCAAAAGCAATCTACAGATTCAATGCAATTCCCATCAAATTAACAACACAATTCTTTACAGACCTTGAAAGAAAAAAATCTCACCTTCATATGGAACAACAAGAAACCCAGAATTGCTAAAACAATTCTCTACAGTAAAATATCTTCTGGAGGTATCTCCATCCCTTATCTCAAGCTGTACTAGAGAAACAATACTAAAAACCGCATGGTACTGGCATAGAAATAGACTGGTGGATCAATGGAATCAAATAGAAGTACCTGACATAAATCCACAAACTTATGGACACCTGATTTTTGACAAAGATGTCAAAACCATTCAATGGAAAAAAGACAGCATCTTCAACAAATGGTGCTGGTGTAGCTGGATGTCTACATGCTGCCTCTGACATAATCTGATTGGCTTGCTTTTTTATCATCTCCCCTTGAAGGGGGAGCAGCCTTACCAGGCCACAGAAGATGACAGTGCAGCCACTCCTGATGTGATCTGATAGACTAAGATCAGAAGGAAGGAAAGGAGGACCTCCCCTATCAATGGATTTGGGGAAAGGCATGTGTGAAGAAGGGGAAGAGAGGGTGGGATCAGGGGGGAGGGGTGTTATGGGGGAATACAAAGTGAATAAAGTGTAATTAATAAAATAATAATAAAAAAAGAAAAATGCAAATAGATCCATACTTATAACCCTGGACAAAACTAAAATCCAAGTGGATCAAAGACCTCAACATAAAACCAGACACACTAAACTGCTTAGAAGAAAAAGTGGGGAAGAGCCTTGATCTCACCGCAACAGGAGAAAACTTCCTGAAAAGAACACCAACAGCACAGGCTCTAAGAGCAACAATCAATAAATGGGACCTCATGAAACTGAAAATCTTCTGTAAAGCAAAAGACACTGTCATCATAACAAAACAACAGCCTACAGATGGGGAAAGAATCTTCACCAACCCTATATCTGAGAGAGGACAAATATCCAGTATATACTAAGAACTAAAGAAGTTAAACAGGAAAAAAATCAAGTAATCCAATTAAAAAAACAGAATACAGAGCTAGACAGAGAATTCTCAATAGAGGAATATCGAATGGCAGAGAAACACTTAAAGAAATGCTCAACCTCATTAGCCATCAGGAAAATGCAAATCAAAATGACCCTAAGATTTCATCTTACACCCATCAGAATAGCTAAGATCAAAAACTCAAGAGACAACACATGCTGGAGAGGTTGTGGAGAAAGGGGAACCCTCCTCCACTGCTGGTGGGAATGTAAACTTGTATAACCACTCTGGAAAACAATCTGGCACTTTCTCAGACAACTAGGAATAATGCTTCCTCAAGATCCAGCCATACCATTCCTAGGCATATACCCAAAAGTGTCTCAAGTACACAATAAGGACATTTGCTCAATCCTGTTTGTAGCAATCTTATTTGTTATAGCCAGAACCTGGAAACAGCCCAGATGCCCCTCAGTGGATGAATGGACGCACAAATTGTGGTATATTTACACAATGGAATATTACTCAACAATAAAAAACAAGGAAATCATGAAATTTGCAGGTCAATGCTGGGTTCTGGAAAAGATCATCCTGAGTTCGCTATCCCAGAAGAAGAAAGATCTACACAGTATATATTCACTCATATAGACATATAATATAGGATAAACCTACTAAAATCTGTACACCTCAATAAACTAATCAAGAGGATGGACTCTTGCTAAAATGCTCAATCCCTATCCAGAAAGGCAAAGAGGATGGACATCAGAAGAAGGAGTAAAGAGGGAACACGACCGGAGCCTGACACAGAGGACCTCTGAAATGCTCTGCCCTGCAGACTATCAGTGCTGATGCTTAGATTTATGGACAACTTTGGGCAGAGTGCAGGGAATCTTAGGAAAGAAGTGGGAAACAGTAAGATTTGGAGAGGACGGGAACTCCACAAGGAGAGCAACAGAACCAAAAATTCTGAGGACAGGGGTCTTTCCTGAGACTGATACTCCAACTAAGGCCTATGCATGGAGATAACCTAAGACCCCTGCACAGATGTAGCCCATAGCAGTTCAGTATCCAAGTGGATTCCATTGTAATAGAAACAGGGACTGTCTCTGACATGAACTGATTGGCCTGCTCTTTAATTACCTCCCCCTGATGGGGAAGCAACATCACCAGGCCACAGAAGAAGACAATGCAGCCACTCCTGATGAGACCTAATTGACTAGGATCAGAAGGAAGGAAAAGAAGACATCCCCTATCAGTGGACTTGGGTAGGGGCATGCATGCAGAGGGTGGAGGAAGGGAGGGATTGGGATGGGAGGAGGGAGGGAACCACAAGGGGGATACAAAGTGAATAATGTGTAATTAATAAAGAATAATAAAAAAAGACCTGCTCTGGAAAGGGTCTTCATCATATTCTTGAATAGGAAAAAAAAAAAAAAGATTTACTGTCACAGGTGGGGACTAATGCTCATAGCCAAGCTAGGGGAATTCAGGCAGAAGATAATCATTAAGATTGGAGAATTATTAAAGAATCTCAGTTTTGTAGCTTCAAGTGGAAATGTTCCCTGAAGTTTTGTGTATTAAGTCTTTGGTTGTCAGCTGATGGGCTTTTGATAAATGATTATTTCCTGGGGTCTATGTTGTGGTAAATATATTATTAATTTTATGGAATTATTAAGAGGGGTGGAAAATTGAAGACCTACTGATTCAACACTAGCTACCTCCTACTTGGGGAAAGTAAGTCACTGGAGCATTGTGTAGAAAGGTATACATTTTCCTTAGCTACTTCCATTCTGCCGTGAGGTGAGCAGCTATGCTTTTTCATATCTTCTTTGGCATTATAGTCTACTTTACCTCAGGCTAAAAGTAATTAATTCAGCAGATCTTGAAATAAGACTCCTGAAACTGTGAACCAAAACAAATTTTTCCTTTTAGCTTGATTTTCTCAGATCTGTGTCACAGTGATGAAAAAGTGACACACAAATAATAGTATCATTTTGTTTAGTTTTTATAGAATATCTCTGACAAAGTCTGTTGGTTTTGTCTACTCACACTAAACGTGTTTATCTTTTTTTGGTGTGTCTTCATTGTGTGTATATATTTGTATGTGTGTGTGTTTGTGGCATGTGAGTACACTTGCCCACATGTATACATATGTGTGGAAAGCAGACGTCTACATTGGCTATCTTTCTCAATCACTTTTCTTTCACCTTACTTTTTAAGATAAGGTTTCTCTGTGAATCTGGATCTCACTACACTGGCTGGACTGGCTGGCCAGGGAAACTCATGGATCCTCTGTTCTTGCTTTCCCCAGTACTGGGATTATAAGCATACTCTGCCACACCAAGTTTTTTTATGTAGGTGCTTGTGATTTAAGCTCAGATCTTCATTTGTGCATAGCAAGTATCCAGCAATTTAGATCAACCTAAAGACTATTTACTTGAAATGAGCCTGACTTCACAGAGCATAAGTCTTAGTTCCATAGGCTTTTTTCCCCCCACTTTAGCCATCAACCACTAATAGGATCCTCAAGTGCCTACACCTACGGCCATAATAATTTCTGTATTGTCAATATAGAAATTCATATGACTTTCTTCAGATTTGATAATTTGTTAATTATCACAACTCATGAAAACATTATTCTTTTGATTATGAGTTCATTATATTACACAAGAAAGTGAGAAAAAAGGCACAGAAGAAGGTACTAGAGATAAATACAGAGATTGTTCATCCTTTCTTCTAGTCAAAATGTTCATACAAAAATCTGGGCTCTCCCCAAGTGTCCATTTACAGGAATTTTTATAAAACTTAATTTCTAATGTTTATCTTTTTTCTGGAGGTCTGGTAGTGTGCCTAAAAGCTTTAATTCTTTAATCACATTGAGTACTTCATATGATCAGCTATCATCTAAAAGTTATACAGGACTCTATCATCTTCAGTTCCGTAGCATACATATACTCAGGTTTGATCAAAAAGGATTTATTATGAATAACAGTCATTCCTATCATTTAAGGAATTCTAAAAGCTTTAGGAACTTTGTCCTGCAACCAGAAATACAAGATAAAATATATTTTTATTATATCACTGGTAGATTTTCTTGTTAGTTTTATTTGACAGATAAGAAATTTTGGATGTATAAAGCTGAAGTAATTTGCTTAAGGCCAAAGAATTGGCCTTAATTAAGTGATTAATTAATTAAGTGATACTGCCAAGAACTGAACCCAAGCAGGGCTGTCATCAAATGCAGTTAGCTACTATTCCTGTGTTTTGTGTGTGTGTGTGTGTGTGTGTGTGTGTGTGTGTGTGTGTTTGGGGATGTGTGGGTGTATACACAGATTGGATAGAAAGAGTACTGAAACTCAGGCAGCTTAAACACACTAGTTAGAATAGATAAATTTATATATAAGTGGTTTTCAACCTGTGGGTTTTGACCTTTTTGATGGCAGTGAGGTAAAACAGCGCTCTCACAGGGTTCACCTAAGACCACTGGAAAACACAAATATTTATATTATGATCCATAACAGTAGCAAAATTGCAGTTATAAAGTAGCAACAAAATAATTTTATGGTTGGTGGTCTCCACAACATGAGGATCTGTATAAAGGGTCCCAGCATTAGGAAAGTTAAGAACCACTGTTATATATAATATAATATAGAAATTAAAAAAAAAACACAACAAGACAACAAAGGAAAAATTAAATCTCAGCACTTCTAAACCACCAAGTACTGAAGGTAGCTATGTTAAAGATATTTCTCTTTTTCTTTTAAATCTAAGAATGAGGGGATTCTATATGTCCTACTCACACGTAAAGGGTAAGTTTAGGAAACAGATTTTAATTAGCAAGAGGAAGGGTTTGTTAATTAAGGTAGAGAATTTGCCTGCCATTTTTCAAATATTTTGCTAATGATATCCAGTTGAAGAAAGTAGAATACAGAAGAAATTTGGTAGATGTTAAACCTGTGTAAAGACTAGTCCAAAGGCCACCAGGTCACAATGTTTCAATTCCTTAGGCTCAAAAACAAGTTGTGTCACTTACTGCCAATCATTGACTTATGAAATTTTCCTTGTGTTTTCTAGGCAATAAATACCTGAGTTTTATCTCTCCAGCCCCTATGTTTGCCCAGATAAGAATGTCATGTGGAGTTGGGTCAGCCTAGGTTGGTTGTTACTCAAGAAGACATGAAAGTTCATTCATAATACGGAGAAGTGAAGTTGTAATTATTCTTTTGGTTAGTTAGCCTGTTCTTCACTGAGAATCAGATATTATATTAGGTGTATCTGAAAGAAAACTACACGGTATGTAGATGAAATATTATGTGGGCGCAAAACTCTAGGCAGGTATAGAGAGGAATAAGTAGTAGAACCAGAAGCCAACATAATTTCAAGAAGGCTGGGGCTTATGCAGATAAAGCCAAGAGTGAAAAATGTATCCTTTCAGAGAAAGTTCTGGCTTTTTAAAAGAACTTTAGTGTGGCCACCCAACTGAAATAATTAGGGTAGATATATCAAGGAATATTGCAGTAATGAGTAGAGTGGAGTCTACCTAAGTAAAAAGACAGTGGTGAGGTAGTAGGAAGCATTCTGGATTGAGGGCCAGGAGGACTAGATACTATTTCAATCACTGCTACAAATATTTTCTATGTTTTGCAACAAATTATGTAAACTCCCCAGACCTTTAGATTCACCCTCTGTGAAGGTACAACTTACCCTAACTTATGGGACACAATGAAAGCAGTGCTAAAAGGAAAGTTTCAAAGAACTAAGTGCCTTAATGAAGAAATTCAAGGCATCTTATACAAGCAACTCAAAGTCATACCTGAAAAAACAAACAAATAAACAAACAAACAAAAAAGAAGCAGACACACCCAAGAGGAGTAGACTACTGGAAATAATAAAACCCAGAGCTGAAATCAATACATTATAAACAAAGAGAATAATTCAAAGAATCAATGAAACCAAGAGCTGATAATTTGAGAACACCAACAAGATAAACAAGCCCTTAGCCAAATTAACTAATTTGGACGCTGTCCAAATCAACAAAATCATAAATGAAAAGGGAGACATGACAACAGACACTGAGGAAATCCAAACAATCATTTGGTCTTACTTCAAAAACCTACATGACACAAAATTTGAAAATCTGAATGAAATGGATAGGTTTCTTGATAGATTCAAGTTACCAAAGCTGAATTAAGACCATGTAAATAAATAGTCCTGATATCCCCTAAGGAAATAGAAGCTATCATCAAAGGTCTCCATTCCAAAAAAGCCCAGGGCTAGATGGTCTCAATGCAGAATTCTACCAGATCATCAAAGAAAAACTAACACCAATAATCTTCAAACTATTCCACAAAATAGAAACAGAAGTAGCATTACCAAACTCAATATATGTGGCCACAGTCACATTGATACTTAAACAGCACAATGACCCAACAAAGGAAGAGAATTTCAGATCAATCTCACTTCTGAACACTGATGCAAAAATACTCAATAAAACACTTGCAAAATGAATCCAAGAACACATCAAAGATATCATTCACCACAACCAGGTAGGCTTCATTCTAGGCATGTAAGGGTGGTTCAACATACAAAAATCCATCTATGCAATTCACCATATACACAAACTGAAAGAAAAAAATCACATGATCAACTTTGTAGATGGTGAAAAAGCATTTGAAAAAAATTCAACACCCATTTATGTTTAAAGTTTTGGAGAGATCAGGGATATAAGGCACATACCTAACCACAGTAAAGGCAATATACAGCAAGCCTATAGCCAACGTCAAACTAAATGGAGACAAACTTAAATCAATTCCACTGAAATCAGGAACAAGGCAAGGCTACTCACTCTCTCCTTATCTCTTCAACATAGTTCTTGAAGTCCTAGCTAAAGCAATAAGACAACTATAGGAGGTGTACGTATCAGAAAGGAAGAAGTCAAAGTATCACTATTCACAGGTGATATGATGCACGAATGACCCCAAAAATTCTACCAGAGAACTCCATCAGCTGATAAACACCTTCAGCAGATTGGCTGGGTCCAAAATGAACTATAAAAAATTCTGAAGCCCTCTTGTATACAAAAGACATAAGGGTTGAGAAAGAAATTAGGGAATCAACGCTTTTCACAATAGCCACAAATACCATAAAGTTCCTTTGCATGACTCTAACCAAACAAGTGAAAGGCCTGTATGAGAAAAACTGCAAGTCACTGAAGAAAGAAATTAAAGAAGATATCAGAAGATTGAAAGATCTCCCATCCTCATGGACGGGTAGGATTAACACAGTAAAAATGGCCATCCTGCCAAAAGCAATCTACAGGTTCAATAAAATTCCCATCAAAATACCAACACAATTTTTTACAGACCTTGAAAGAACAATTCTCAATTTCATATGGAAAAACAACAAAATCCTAGAATAGCTAAAACAATCCTGTACAATAAATGATTTTCTGGAAGTATCTCCATCCCTGATCTCAAGCTGTATTATAGAGCAACAGTAATGAAAACTACATTGCATTGGAATTAAACCAGACTGGTCAATCAATAGAATCGAATTGAAGACCCAAAATAAATCCACATACCTACAGAAACATGATTTTTGACAAAGATACCAAAACCATACATGGGATAAAAGATAGCATTTTCAACAAATAGTGCTGTCCTAACTGGATGTCTGCATGTAGACAAATGCAAATAGAGCTATACTTATCACCCTGCACCAAACTAACATCTATGTAGATCAAAGACCTTACATAAAACCAGACACACTAAATCTGTTAGAAGAAAAATGGGGAAGAGCCTTGATCTCATTGGCACAGGAGACAACTTCCTGAACAGAACACCAACAACACAGGCTCTAAGAGCAAAAATCAATAAAATGGGACCTCATGAAACTGAAAACCTTCTGTAAAGCAAAGGACAAAGTTGTCAGAACAAAATGACTGCCCACAGACTGGGAAAGGATCTTCATCAACCCTATATCTGACAGAGGGCTAATATTCAGAATATATAAAAAACTCAAGAAGTTAAAAAGCAAAAAATCAAGTAATCCAATTAAAAAATGGGATACAGAGGTAAACAGAGAATTCTCAACAGAGATTTATCAAATAGTAGAGAAACACTTAAAGAAATGTTCAACATCCTTAGTCATTCAGGAAATGCAAATCCAAGGGACCCTGAGATTCCACCTCACTCCCATTAAAATGGCTAAGATAAAAAACTCAAGGGGTGACACATGCTGGGGAGGTTGTGGAGAAAGGGGAACCCTCCTCCATTGCTGGTGGGAATATCTCCTTGTACAGCCCCTTTCTAAATCAGTCTTGCAGTTTGTCAGACAATTAATGCTGCCTTATTATCCAGCTATACTACTCCTGTGCATATAGCTGAAAAATGCTCAACCATACAACAAGGACATTTGCTCAACTATGTTCATAGTGTTATTCATAATAGACAGAATCTGGAAACAACCGACATGTCCCTCAACCAAAGAATGGATACAGAAATTGTGTTGCATTTACACAATGGAATACTATTCGCCAATTGAAAACAAGGAAATCATGAGATTTTCAGGCAAATGGAGGGAACTAGAAAAGATCTTCCTGAGTGAGGTAATCCATAAGCAGAAAGACACATATGGTATATACTCACTTATAAGTGGATATTAGCCATATAATATAGGATAAACATATTAAAATCTATATTCCTGAAGAAGGTATCCAACAAGGAGGACCATAGGGAAGATGCTTAATCCTCATTCATAGGGCAAACAGTATAGACATTGGAAGTACAAGACAAGGAACAGGACAAGAGTCTTCCTCAGAGGGCCTCTGAAAGACTCTACCCATCAGGGTATTGATGGAGACACTGTGACTCATAGCCAAATTTTCTGCAGAGTTCAGAAAACCTTATGGATGAAGAGGGAGATAGAAAGACCTGGCGGGGACAGGAGTTCCACAAGAACAACAGAACCAAAAAAAAGCTTGCCCAGGGTGTCTGCAGAGACAGATACTCCATCCAATGACCATGCATGCATGGAGAGGATCCCCTGCTCAGAGGAAGCCCTTAGGCAGCTCAGTTTCCAAGTGGGTTTCCTAGCAAGGGGAGCCTCTTACATGAACTCAGTGGCAGGCTCTTTGATCACCTCCCCCTAGGGAGTGTAGCCCTGCCAGCCAGTCTTGATGAGACAATAGGCTAGGGTCATACAGTAGGAGAGGAGATCCTCTCCTATCAGTGGACTAGGAAAAGGACATAAGGGGACAAAGGGGAGGGAGAATAGGATTGGGAGGAGATGATGGAGGGAACTACAGCTGGGATACAAAGTGAATGAATTGTAATAAATAATTAATGAAAAATTAAAAAAAGAAAAGATGAAGGCATTCCTTACAGAGCAGGAGAAAGAAATTTTGTTTTAAAAATTATACGGGAATTGGTAAGATTGGTAAGAGTGAATTAACTAAAGAGAATATGCCTTGTATTTGAAACAAGGATTGACCATGGAGCCCTTAAGAGAAATGACTAGAGTGTTAGCTGATTGACTTGAAGGATTAATAAGATTCTCATGCTTGAGAATTGATCTTTTACTGCAAAGATATCAAGTTTGTTTTGCCTTGTTTTCTTTGGAGACCCCATAATTTCTGAAAAGGATTTTGTGTGTTTGTTTGTTTTCATTGTGAATTTTTTTTTGTTAGTAATGAGATACATAAACTGTATTTCTATAGCTTGTAGAGAAAAATGAAGGATTTCTATACAGATACATTTGCCTGTGGAGATACAGTATTGAATCTGATAATAATTACCCTTTAGGGATGCCCTGTAACTAATTTATTGGCTGATTTAATTTTCACCAGAGTTGACACTATTTTAATTCATTGATCTTTAAGGCTATTCTTCGTAGTTTATGTGTGGGCTGTAATCAATAATTTTATATTTAGTGTGGATTTAACTGTAACCAAAAGATTTAGTGCTTCTTTGTCATGGCTCTTAATCATATATAGAAGTTATAGTTTCTAAGTTGTAACCAGGATAAATGGACAAGGAAGGTTTTCAGCATTCTGTTTATGCTTTCAGAAAAGTCACATACATTTTTAGGTAGGCTAGGAAGCATAGAATTCAAGTTATTATGAAGAAGAAATTTATGTTTAAATGTGATGGAAATTATTTACAAATAGTATACTCTGTCTATTTCCATCTTTCATTACATCTTCCATTAAAGACCCTTAAGAAATTTATCTACTTTCAAAGAAACTTAATTATATCAATTTGATTCATTGGTTAGCAATATATTTTGTAGTCATTCCTTTATACATTAATTTTTCCTGCTGATATATTTACTCATTTCCTCAGATCTCTAATAAATGTCAGTGGGAGAAATTATGTAATTTAAATAAATTTGCCTAAATTTCATTATTATACACTCTTATTTTTACGTGTATAATTTTCAGAAATCCCCAAAAGACTCTTTATTTCTATCAATAGGATTAGCTTCTATCAGGTCATCCTGAGAACTCTAGTTAGGCCCACATCCACTCACTGCCATTCCTATTCACATTTTTTTTTTTTCTTAAGACAGCATTTCCTGCACGGTGTCCCGCCTCTCTGACCTTCCCCTCCACCAAGGAAGGCTTATGGTGGCTGGTCCCAGGGTAGCACCGGAAAGAATTGGGTTGAGTGTCCTCAATCCCAGATCCCAAAGGCAGAAAGACTCACATGGTATATACTCACTTATATAGACCTATAAGATGGAATAAATATAATGAAATCTGACCCAGAGTACGATGATCAATCCTCACTTAGAAAGACAAATAGGATGAACATTGGATGTAGGAGCAAACAAGTAACAGGACAGGAGCCTAACATAGAGGGCCTCTGAAAGACTCTACCTAAGAGTGTATTAAAGTAGATATTAAGACTCATAACCAAACCTCCAGCAGAATGCAGGGAATCAAAAAAATGGGGGAGGGGGAGTTAATACAACCTGGAGAGGACAGGAGCTCCACAAGGACCAAATATATCAGGGCACAGGGGTCTGTTATGAGACTGTTTCTCCAAACAAGGACCATGTCTGGATGCAACCTAGAGCCCTTGCTCAGATGTTGCCCTTGGTAGCTAAGTATCCAAGTGGGTACCCTAATAAGGGGAGCAGGGACTGTTTCTGACATGAACTCGATGGCGGGCTCTTTGATCTTTCCCCCCTCCCCCAGGGAGGAGCAGCCTTGCTAGGCCACAGAGGAGGACTTTGCAGCCAGTCCTGAAGACACCTGATAAACCAGTATCAGATGTAAGGGGAGGAGGTTCTTCCTTATCAGTGGACTTGCAAAGGGACAGGAGGAGATGAAGGTGGGATTGGGAGGGAAAGAGGGAGTGGGATACATCAGGGATACAAAGTTAACAAACTGTAACTAATATTAAAAAAAAAAAAGACAGCATCTCATGATGTTATCCAGATTGACCTTGAACTCAGCTTAAGTGTTCTTTCTGATTTAGTGTTCTGAGTAGGTAGGAGTACAGGTATTACCATAGATACAAGCTAGCCCTTACTTTTGGACCTGCTCTGAAATTCTCTCCATTAAAGTAACACTGAAAAATGCTAAAATAAGCATATACCATTTGTAAAAGAAAAATAAAAGAAAAGAGTTTTGACTGGTATGGTAGTTTGCCCATTGTATGCAGGCAACCGTATTTTTGGGACATAAATGAAGTGCTTAAGGGACATTATCTGTTTTTTTTTTAATTTTTATTTTTATTAATTACAGTTTATTTGCTATGTTTCACAACTCATCATGTCTAAATGAGACTATTTAATAGCAGTCCTCCTGGGCCTCTGGTCCCTGCAATCTTTCTTCCCCATCTTCCATGATATACCCTGAGCCTCATATACTCAGGTATAGGAGTTATGCTATGACATTCTCTAAATGAATGAATAAATAAATTAAATAAACAGTTAAGAAAAAAAAACACTAATCACTATTTTCTATTCATTTCAATGTTTATCAGATTAGATGATTGTTACCTTGGAATACATACATAGCTCAAGAGATTTGCTGTATAGTGAATGATGGCTGGAAAGTCAGGGGCCCTAAGCTTCAGCCTCCGTCGGTCTGCTATGAGCTAAGGAAGTGACCTGGACTTGGTCATTACAATTTCTGAATCATTATACTTCCACTAATTATGGAAAGGTAAATAATGCCCATTCTCAATATTCCCATGCCCTATTCACTGGTAAAGTACTGTTACCTTATATGGCAAAAATAGACATGCTCTCATGTAGCTAGCTAAATGATTTTTGTTCAGAATTATATGAGTGAGATTGGTGTTAATACTCTATATCCCCTTATCTCCACTGCCTTAGCTGGATTACAGGTATCACTGCCATAACTTTTGTGACTTTCTAGTTATCAAGAAAAGACGGGAATTCAGATTTTCAAAAGTGGTATCATCCCCATTTTAAAGATCAATGTATTTTTTTTTAACTTAAAGGGTACTGAATGGGCCTCTAAATTGTGACTGTAGGCATTTAAATTGCGTTTAATTGTGTAATTTTATTTAAATATTTATTAGGAAATTCTCATTTTTTTTTTCTTTTTCTTTGATCACTGCCAAGTACAGATTCAAAAGTCTTAGTTTGAAGCAAGGGTGGGGATACAATCCAGCCTCATGTTGCTGGTAAACAATAAAATTGAAGGAAAGAAAAATGAAGAGGAAAAAAGAAAGAAAAGAACCTAAGTGCTGTATCTATGTAGTTGTCATGTAAAGATTTGCAGGGTATATCTTTCATCTGGAACAACATCTAGGACATATTCTTCTGACACTGAAATTAAGAATCTGAATGTGAGAATTTCCATGACAGCCTGGGACACATGGTATACATGGCGACATAAATGAAGTGCTTAAGGGACATTATCTGTTTTTTTAATTTTTATTTTTATTAATTACAGTTTGTTCGCTTTGTATCCTACCTGTAGCTTCCTCCCTCATCCCCTTCCAATCCCACCCTCCCTCTCTCTTCTCCACCCATGCCCTCCCCCAGTCCACTGATGGGGAGGTCCTTCTCCCTTTCCATCTGATCCTAGTCTAATCCGGTCTCATCAGGAGTGGCTGCATTGTCTTCCTCTGTGGCTTGGTAAGGCTGCACCCCCCTGAGGGGGAGGTGATAAAAGAGCAAGCCAATCAATTCATGTCAGAGACAGTCCCTGTTCATACTATCTTACTTTCTCTCTACATGGCAGTATTCCTACCTCTTACCCCCAGTCAGAAAACTTTTTGTGCTTACTGTTTTTAATACTTTTCTAACTGAAACCCCTCAGATGGACCTGCTTGCCAGCAAATTGCAAATTCACAGGCACTCCAGTGTTTGCTAGGACTCTAAATCTTCAGTTCTGGCTCTTGAGAAAGCCAAGGACCTGGCTGACTCCACCTTGACCTAAATCCCTGTCTGTAATGGGAAGAAAGGCTTAGGACTCCTCCCCCTTTAGTGCATACTTCCCTGTACTGGTTGCCCTTGGGCTGTGCTGACTTATAGGAGAAAGTGCAGAGAGAAGTATGGTTCAGTTGATATGAAAGGACTTCTTAGAGAATGATAACTATTTCTGCTTGGGAGCTGTTTCATCTTGAACAGCTGTTGGAGACAAGACTGGTGGTTGCTAAAGGAGGGGGAATAAAGAATGCAGTAATGGTGTCTATCTTTTTAAGTCTCAGCTCCAAAAGGATTAAAGTCCAAGAGTGGTAGCTAACTAGAGAATAGGAGAGATTTTAGATGTATGTTGGTCTCAGAAAACATGTGCTGGATTAGCCTCACTCATTACCAGCATGAGCTTTGGCCTAATTCCTTTCTGAGGTCCTCTAGCTCTGACCTTTCATTGTTTGCCAGTACTTTAAAATCCAACCTGAAAGCTAAACACTTTAAATCCCCCAAAGGAGGTCAAGTGGGCTTGTGGCCAGACAGCATCTAGAAATAAAAAGCTATTGCTCTGAGAAAAATAAGCTAAAGAGAAACTAAGGAGGTAGACCAAGGTGGACGCTCTTAACTTCCTGTGTCAGCTTATCCTTCCTAACTTTATTTTAGACTGATATTCACCAAGTAATCCTTAGATCTAGATCGTATCTAAGACTCTTATAGCAATTGCTCCCTCTTCTCAGTGTTTTGCCTTGTCTACAAATAAGCCAGGTGGGATTTCTTAAATTGGATTTTAATTTGCTAATACTCAATGACATGAGTTTTTGGAAATGTTGAAGCTTAAACTTGCAATGGAATGGGTTGTGAGGTGGGCTGTAGTAGTACTATTTTTTGGACTTTGAACTCATACCCCTGCCTTTAAAAAAGAGCAGAGAGCAGTGTATTTGTTTAATGAGGCTTTCTCTGACTGCTTATTCAATCATTTTCTTTTTTCCCAATTTATATTTCAGTTAATTAATTGATAATTAAATAATTAATTATCCATTGCAAGTTATCCATTTGGTATCCTGGCTGTACACCCCCATTCCTGTCTCCTCCTAGTCCCACTCACCCTCCCTCTTCTCCACCTATGCCCCTCCCCTAGTTCACTGATAGGGGAGGACCTCCTCCTCTTCTATCTGATCCTAGCCTATCAGGTCTCATCAGGACTGGCTGCATCATCTTCCTTTGCAGCCTTGCCAGGCTGCACCTCCCAGGGAGAGGTTATCAAAGAGCCAGCCACTGAGTTCATGTTAGAGGCAGCCCTGCTCCCCTTACTAGGGACCCTACTCAGAAACTGAGCAGCCTATGGACTTCATCTGAGCAGTGGGTCTAAGTTCTCTCCATGCATGGTCCGTGGTTGGAATATTGGTCTCTGCAGGGTTCCCTGTGTCCAAGATTTTTGGCCCTGTTAGTCTCCTTTTGGAGATCCTGTCCCCTCCAGGTCTTTCTATCTCCCCCATCTTCCATAAGGTTCCCTGCACTCTGCCCAAAGTATGGCTATCAGTCTTAGCATCTCCATCGATAACCATATGGGCAGAGTCTTTCAGAGGCACTGTGTGGAAAGCTCCTGTCCTGTTTCCTGTCTTCTCCTACTTCCAATGTGTTTGAGAGGTTGTAGAGAAATGGGAACCCTCCTCCATTGCTGGTGGGAATGTAATTTTGTACAACCACCAGGGAAATCAATCTGGTGGTTTCTCAGAAAATTAGGAATAGTGCTACCTCAAGATCCAGCTGTACCACTCCTGGGCATATAACTGAAAGATGCTCAACCATACAAGAAGGACATTTGCTTAACTATGTTCACAGCAGATTTATTCATAATAGCCAGAATCTGGAAACAACCAACATGTCCCTCAACTTCAGAATGGATACAGAAATTGTGGCACTTAAAAACAAGGAAATAATGAAATTTGCAGGCAAATAGATGGAACTAGAAGAGATCATCCTGAGTGAGGTAACCCACAAACAGATAAACCTATATGGTAAATACTAACTTATAAGTGGATATTAGCCATGTAATATAGGATAAACATATACTAAAATCTATAATCATAAAGGAGGACAAGAAGGACACTAAGGAAGAGGGAGAAATCTCACTCAATCATTTTCTGATCCCTCTTTTCTTTTCATGGTCCTGCTGAGGCTTGAACTCCAGGCCTAACATACCAGGCAAATACCCTATCACTGGTTTACAGTCCCAGCCCAGGATCTACTATATGGAGTAAATGCTTCATTGCAAATCTCAAGTTTTGTTATACTACTCTTCTGCCTATGCTCACCAGGGGAAGCAGCTTTGTTCACATGCCCTTAGCTTTAGGAAATCTGATGCTGTTCCATAGTAAAGCACCAAAAGTAAAGGGCTCTAACAATGACATATTTTTCTAATGGCATCTGTATAGTGTACACAGAGGGCTTCTCAAATCACATCTGATCAAGAAAATATTCTAGGCCAATGGAAAATTGAAGTATCATTGTAAGGAAACTACCTAAGTAAGCAAGAGTGGTATTCTTTTGGCTCTCAGATATTTCTTTACTCTGAAGCTCTTCTGTTCCTCATATAGGACAAAGAACACTGAATACGGACTTTCTCAAACAACCCTTCTGTTGCTAATGATAGGTGAAAATATATACAGACCCTCCAGCAAGTCATAGAGTCCTCTGAAACATCTTCATGAATATAAAGAATTTCTGTTAAAGCTTGAGTTATAATTTTAAGATTTATAAGAATATAAAAATTATACCTAATCCATGTTTCAAAGGAAAATTATTTGCTATCAATTCTTGGCTCAAACTCCTGCTCAGAATCATGGGCCTTGTTTATATTCTGTGACATTCTCTAAGATACCTAGGTTACATTATAGGGGACTTACTTAAGAAAATTGAAAGCAATATATCTAGGCCCTTGAAACAAAGTCATGATTCTTAGCGTGGAAAAGCTGTGACTGTTTTCTTTACAGTTAAGGTAGAACTGAAGGTATTGCTGATTTCTACTTAAGGTAGAAGCTTTCATATAGTTTCAAAAACACCATTCAAGTAATGTTTTCTTCAAACCAAAGCTGAAATAAAAAAACAATGTGTAAAAATTTGGTCTCTTAGAGCAGGGAACAGGCTTTTCAAAGGCGCAGCCTCTTAGGAAAGGGAGTTCTGGAACTTAGGAGAGAAGTTCCAAAATCTTTATACTAGCTATCTTCCATCCATTTGTCATGCATTTACTTGACTTCTGTCAGTGGCCTCATGTGCCAGGACCTGTTTTTTGACACTGTTGGTGGATACAGCAGTGAATACAACAGGTAAAACTCCCTGCCATGATCAAACTAATATATGTGTTAATCAGCCTTTTTTTTTAAAATACCTTGCATGCATGATCTAATTGATAAGGGATTAAATGTTTGTTTTGACTCACAGCTCTGGAGTTTGCAGTGCATGGTTATTTGTCCAGTAGTTTTTCAGCTTATTCTGTGGCTAATTATTATGTATAGGGAGACATGACAGAAAAACAAAATCATAACAACAACAAAATACCTATTCACCTCATATGTAAAGTAGAAAGAAGAGAGTGGGACATAAAAAAAAGAAGGAAGGAGGGAAGCCCTGGGTATATCCCAATTATCCAAATCTCTTTCACTACACTGCCCTTCCTATAGGTTCTATCACCTCTCTATAGCACCACTAACTGAGCATAATGCCTTCAACACATGGGTCTTTAGAGGACCTTTAAGATTAAAATCACAGGGTAACATTTAGTGGAATAGCCAGTCAAATAGCTACATAAGAAGGCATAGAATAGTAAAACAGAGTCAGAGGTGTTAGAAATGCCTGATTATTTGTTTTGCAATTCTAGAAAGTGTGGCTAAGAAAGTTTTGAATGAAGGTCTGAAGGAAATGAGGGAGCTTACCCTGTGGAGAAAAGAGCTTTCTTGAACATATTCACAACCTTGAGGCAGAACTGTACCCTAGCACATTTCAAGAAGAGCTAGGCTTATGCAATAATGAATGAAACATCAATAGAGGGTTTGAGTTTGTGTTGTTAATTCCAACACTATCTCTCAGACTTCTCAGTGAGAATAGATTGATTGTAGGTAAGAATAGAGTACAGAAACTTGTCAGTGGGTTAGTGTTTTCAGTAATGGACACTGAACTCAGGGCCTTGTGTATTCCAGGCTGAAGACTCTACGACTGAGCTTTATCCACTGAGTCCCCTGTCTTGGATTCTTGAGTCAAAGCCTCACTATAAAGTTCATGATGGATTTGAACTTGCAATCCTCCTGTCTTTCCCTCCCAAGTAGTTGGATTACAGTCATGAACCACCATTATGTCCAAAATACATTAGGTTTCTGCAACAATGCAGAAAGGAAATAGAATGGGTTGGAAGAGTGGACAGTAGCACTGGAATGTGATTGGTTTTCCTCTCCTATAGTAGGGCCAGCCAGATTTGCTCTAGACCAGGTGTGGAGCTTACAAGAGAGAGAATGGAAGACTATAGCGACACTGAAGGTTTTGATCTTATGCTTGCAATTAACTAAAGTAGGAAGACTGCGGGAGTAGAAGGGCTTATCCCTGAGGGTGGGATAAGTGGAGCTGGGTGAGCATAGAGAATATTAACAACTTATTGAGGTGTCTATCATATCGCCAGTCAAATACGTCTGCTAAGAAATTGGATACTTGGATCTTGAAGTCAAGAGAAAGATGAATCTGAATATTCTCTTTCTCCAGTGTCCCTGAAGTAAATATGTGATATATCTGAAATCTATCAGAGAATTATCTTTCTATAGAAGGCATACATCCAGAGGGTTTACACCTTCCTGTCCCAGTTGCTTAAGACCACTTTCTAGTTGGCCTAGAATCTCCTTTGATTTCACCCTTCACCAAATGGGTTAGATAAACATGTCCAGTTTATTTCAAGGACCCTTACAGCTAACTTGTAAAACTGGGAGATATAGTTCCACAGAATTCAGTTTCATAATATTGGATCCAGAACATTGGTTTTCAATTGTAATGACCTCCTTAGAGGACCAACAAAACTTTGTGATAAAGCAAAGAAAATTTGTTTAGCCACTGACTGCCTTCACAGAATCAATGGCAGAACACAAAGCTGGCATTACTCCACATTATAAATGACTTTATCAAGAGGAAATCCTCTTCAAAGGAATGTTCAGGGCAGTCAGGAGAGAAAAAGAAGTTGAAAAGCAGCAGACAACTCTGGAAGGATGGGTTCAAAGTGGCTTTGCCTAGACCGGAGAAGTAATTTTTCATTACTCTTATGCACAGGCACTTCAGTTTCAGTTGATGTCAGATGGCCAAGCTGTCTCCCTCTATTCCAGTAGCCAGATCCTAGAGGAACTGTGCAGTCTCAGGTCCAAAGCATGGGAACTGGAACAAGCCACTAGTAATTCAGCAAAAACAAATATCATGCTGTCTGGAGTGCAGGAGGTGGCAAAGAAATAGTGGTCAGACAGGAAAAGGATGTTGATAAAGTACAGGAAATAGTGTTTATTTATTTATTTATCTTTGACAATTTCATACATGTATATATTTTGATCATTTCCACAACTCATTACCCTCTCTCATACCCCTCCCACCCCAACTGAACCCATCATTCAGGAAAGGCTATTATTCGGAGTTCTCAAAGAAGAATTAAAGTTAAATCAAAATGCTGAGCAGTAGATGGCCTTTGAATAATGAGGTGGATTTGGTTAGGCAGAAATAGAGAAGAAGGTAATCCTAATAGAGGAAATGGCATGAGCAAACAGAGATGTCTTCAGGGAATAGTAAATTAAACTGGGGAGACACATAGAATGTGAAGTGTATGAAAATGGAGGTCATACAGTGTTGTGGTTAAATAGTCTCTGAAATCAGACAGATAATTGGTTTGAAGCTTAGATTTGCAATTTACTCTCTGACTTTGGGCAAATTATTCAACCTGCTTTACCCTGTTTTTTCAATGGAAAGTGGAAAGAATAAAATAATTGCATCACATGATATTTGTATTTAATGATGTAATATATAGATTTTCGGTACAGTTCTATTTAAATGTTTGGCACAACTCCCCCTAACCTCTCAGCATGACCAATAAAGATAAAATAGTGAAAGAAACCATACTAAAACATGTGTGATAGTTATCCTTTGGTTGAGGGATTATGGGTAATTTTTCTCTAGTCTATAGAGATTCTCACACTAATCATGGGAGACATAACAAAGTTTACTGCCTTTTAAAGAAGTATGAAAGGCAGTGGAGGACATTAAAAATCACAAAAACAGATCACAGCTAAATCAAGTACTTTCATGCTGAGAATTTCAAACTAGGTGTCATGAACTTTAAGATGCAGTGTAATGCTCCTTTAGTAATTCCATGGATCCTTGATTTAATTTGCTGTGAAATCATACATCTATAAGCATATATTTTAGAACTAAGTAAATTACACATTAAGTAGGTAAAATATAAAAATTAATATAGTGGAAGCACTGAAATTATGATGCCACTATTTTAGTTCAGAACTTTAGTGAAGTTGCTTTGCCTCCCGCATACATGGGTGCAAGAAGAACCATTAAAGTTGTTAGCATTTGCAGCTACTCATCTGTAGGCATTCTCTCAGTAGAATAAAATTAAATAATGAAATGTTACTGTAACAGTGAAGCTCCCTAAGCCTTGATTGCAGATTTGTATATTTTCCAGAAGAGCTTCATTTTTACTCATTGATTGATTTTGTAACATAATATAATCATTTGAACTTAAAAAATAAATTCATGTTAATGTAAGTTTTGCTTGTTTTCATCAGGATTTTGTGGCATATTTTCATCTAGGAAAGAATTTGTCTGCTTTTGAAAACTTATAGAGAAATTTGAAAAGCAATATGTTAGAGAATTAGAGAGCTTGAACATTTTGGGGGTAGAAAAATATAAATGTTTGATCTGTGATTTTGGAAATTTTATTTGGAAGAAATAGAATGTGAGAGATAGAGTGAAGTAACAATCAGAGGCTAGAGACACATTTCTGTAATATCTAACATTTTTCTGAGCTAGATTTAGAGTTGATCCAACTAGAATAGATGAAGCCCACAAATTTATAATACAAGCCAATAATAAAAGTAGAATTTTTTTCTTTTTATTTTTGAGATTATGGTATATTACATTTCTCCTTTTCTTTTTCTTTCTCAAACACTCACATATACCAGTCCTTGCTCTCTTTCAGATTCATGGTCCCTTTTTCATTAACAATAATGGCATGCATGTATGTGTATTATGTGCATATATATTCATAAATATATCCCACTCAATATGTATGTTAACTTCTATGTGTGTTTTCAGAAATGACTATTTGAAACTAGATGTTCTTCCATGGGGAATTAGGGTGTTCTTCTCTAGGGAAAGGTACTGTCAGCATCCCTTAGTTACTTGTAGTTCTTTGTGTAGGGCTGAGACCTCATGGTCTTTTCCTTGTCCACGTTGGCATGTCTATTGCTGTTGTTTGTATTCATGTTAGTATTTGTATTCATTTATGGGTGTGTTTTACTGTGAGATTGTATGTCTCAGAATATGCTTTTTATTTTGGTCAATGCTCTTTGTGTCAAATGACTTCATGACACCAACTGAATTGAATAGTACTAAATATTTGTAACTCCAAAAAGCCTGAAATACCTTTAAATGGGAGTTAAATTATGTGATATTTAATATATTATTTTTTTGTTAAAAATTATAATCATTGTAGAACACTTTTAGAAAATTAGAAAATACCGAAAGAAAAATAAAACCCATCATGATCTCATTCCCTTTCATTTGTGTGGTATGCTAGGAACCGAACCTAAGGTTTTCTGCATACTAGAGTAATGTGTTCTGTCACTGAGCTGTATCTCCATTCTACCACTGAACCATAGCCTCACCTCATGGTATCTTCTTTTTAATAATGAAAGCCACAAATAAAAATGTTTCCTGTAAAAATGTAAATAGAAATTCAGAAAGTAAAATCATGTACTAAAGGCACAAAGTAAAATGGTTAGTTAATGAGCATTAGAAGACTGTGAGGTGTCATTTGTAGTATATGTGTTACCCACCCCAGATCTCCCACTGCCCCACATCTCAAACAGGTCAAGAAGAAGCAGAGTGGCAAAGCAACCAGGCTGAGGGTTGCCGATAAGCTGGGTATCTTTAGGGCTAAATGGCTCACAGGATACATTGCCATCACTGAAGCTAATATGGCAAGTAGATCAGGCTACCTCTTTAATAATTTTTTTATCCTATCTCTACCTTCCCATATCACCCTCGAATTAATCAGCAGACATGTACTCATTACACATAACTGAGGTAGGCTTCTAAGGGAATATCTAATGTAGACAGAAAACCAATAAAAGTAATAAGCATCAAATAATTATGCCAATTAACAGTCATAAAAACATACTTCTATAACTGTCATCACAAATCATCTCTTTTTATGAAATTGAAATACTGAAAGTTATATTTTGCCAGTATAACCTCATGCAACTACAGTCTACTTATATAACTTGCTATACATCATGTATTTCTGTGAATGAAATGTGTTTATATACAATGAAATACGCACAACCTATCTACCTATGCCTTATGAGATATTTCCATGATTATTAAGGGTACTCTTGGATTTCTCATCTTTACTTCATATGCTGATTTTTTTTACCCTGACTGGTGGACTTGGACCTTTACTGTGAGTAGGTACACAAGGGAAGAGAGCAGGTGCTATCTTCCCAAAGGGCCCTGCTTAAACTTGGGGCGGGGGAAAGAAAGGCTCCCTGTTTCCATACTACCTACCCCTTTTGAACGTGCTAACCGACACTCAGTCATTACCAAAATAGAGAACAGTTGTCCTAAAATAAGCTCTGAGGCAGGAACTTTTTGGAAACTAAGATAAGAACGAGGAACCGAAGAGGTGTTTTAAGCCATGATTCTAAACCAGTTTAGAAATGTTCCACCCAATTCTTTCTACAGAGCTGCTCTTTTTTTCATGTCTGATGTCCTCTACATGAATATTTACCCTTCTTGTGTTCAGATACAATAATCCAGCATTCACTGTCATGGTAAAAATAAAAAGCAACGGGCATTAATTTCTCATAGCAATTAGTTCTGTGTCTGTTTTCTGATTTCTTGAACACATACAGGTTAAAAAGTCACAGCAAGTGCTACATATGGAAGTGCCACATGATAACAGGAGGTAGTTATTTTGGCAATAAGGAACAATAAAGTATGGCACATGCCTATTGGACTCACATTATACCATCATGTGCCCTGGGTGCCAAACCTTGATGTACAGGATTCAGTATTTGCCCTGCTGACTTTTTTTTTTTCTGGCTTGTTTTGGTCTTATTCTTTATTTTTCAATCCATTTGGGATTGGAAAGGTTTACTGTATGACATTGTTCCTTGGATGTATGTAACTTGGTTTTGATTGTACAGGGATCAGAGCTAAGAGGTTGACTTAGGTTTCAGAAGACAGTTTGCAGTTGGACTTTTGAGCAACACTGGAACTGTTAAGACTATGGTGACTTTGGGAGAAGAACTAAATTACATTTAACATCTTGAAATGGATATAAGCCTTTGGAGGCCAGAAGCAAAATGCTGCGGTTTGTTAGTGACCCACTAAAGGCCTGGATATTAAAAGCTTAGTTGGTAAGGTGAGGAGGAGGTGGTAAATCTTTTAAGAAACAAGGCCCATGTGGAGAAAGCTAGGCCATTGTGGATCAGGCCCTTGAAAAAGACATTTGGAACCTAGCCCGAAAGTTTCCTGTCTGTCTTTTGTCTCCTGGCTACTGTGCGTTTAACAGTCCTCCTTTTTCAAGTGTTCCTGCCATGTTGTTATCTGCTACCCAGGGCAACATTGCTAAGCAACTGTGGACTTAAAACTCCAAAACCGTGAGATGAAACATTAAACACTCTGAAGATAAGATTTTATACAATTATAATGGGAATGTGTGCAAACAAAATTTCATTGCAGTTGCAGGGGTCTGCACTGGCCCAACACAAGACTACTCCTGCCAACAGCTAACCATGGACTGGGACGGGGCTCATGGGATCTTAGCCACCTTTGCTGAGCTGTTAGCACCTGATAGATTCTAGGGGAGGAACAGTCATTACCTTCAGTTTTATGTCCAATGAGGAGCCCCAAATGCTCCAATGGACAGTTTGAAACCTGTGGCCACAAAGATGAGCCTCATTAAAAACAGTCGGTTTCAAAACAAAGTGATGTGAATGTGATGAAATGTAGATGAAAGGAAAATAAGACAAGGTGGGAATTAAAAGTACATAATGCACAATATACGTATTAAAAATTTCAACAACAAATGTAATAAATATGAGTGGCACTATGAATAACTTTAATATTTATTATCAGTCATTTCATGCTTGCCATTTTGGATCTCATTTTGAACCTATCTGTGTTGATTTTATGAAAAATCTACAGAGCTGCACTTTGTAAACTAGAAATGTTTTAGGACAAAAGTTACTACTAGTCTCCCTTCATTTCACAATTACTGATTGAGACACTACTCTAGTGACCAGATGTACTAGATGCTGAGAGAGTAGAGAAATGGTAGACACAGCCCAACTCTGAGATTTTATGGTACTGTTATACCAGTGGGTGTGCCAGTTAATAATAAAGAATATGGAAAAAGTTCATTATGGTATCATCTGGATAAATTTTATTTTCTTTTTTATTTTTCTTTTTTATTAATTATAATTTATTCATTTTGCATCCCAGGTGGAGCCATCTTCCTCATCCCCTTGCAACCTCACACTCCTTTCCTCTTCACCTCCCTTGCCCTTCCCCCTGTCCACTGATAGGGGCGGTTCTCCTCCCCTTCCATCTGACCCTAGCTTATCAGGACTGGCTGCATTGTCTTCCTCTGTGGCCTGATATGGCTGTTTCCCCCATTAGGGGAAGGTGATCAAAGAGCTAGCTACTGAGTTCATGTCAGAGACAGTCCCTGTTCCCATTACTATGGAACCTACTTGGACACTAAGCTGCCATTGCCTACATCTAGGGTTTCTAGGTTATCTCTATGTCCTTGGTTGGAGTATCAAGTCTCAGGAAAGACCCCTGGGCCCAGATTTTTTGGTTCTATTGCTCTCCTTGTAGAGCTCCTGTCCCCTCCAGGTCTTTCACCCCCCCTTCTTTCATAAGATTCCCTGCACTCTGCCCAAAGTTTGGCTGAGTCTCAGCATCTGATTTGATACCCTCCTGGGTAGTCTTTCAGAGGCCCTCTGTGGTACACAACAAATGTCCTTGTTGTGTACTTGAGCATCTTTTGGATATATGCCTAGGAGTAGTATAGCTAGATCTTGAGGAGCACTATTCCTAATTTTCTGAGAAAGCTCCAGATTGATAAATTTTAATTATGAGCAAACATATGAGAGATATATGGTAATAAATAATAGTATACATGCAATAAATAATAGTAAGTGCTTAAAAACTGCAAACTACTGAAAGGTCTAATATTGCATTAATGCTTACTTGAAGGCAAATATTATCATTAGAGAATTGATTTGGGTTATAAGAGCAAGTCTGGTAGTTTATTTTAAAGTTTAATTATTACCATATTTCCACTAGTGAACATTTTGCTATTGAAATAGTTTAAAATTTCATATTTAGTTAAAAATACTATTGTTTCTTTTTATTTTATTTATTTATTTATTTATTTTTTCAATGCAGTTTATTCAGGAACATTGAACAATCCTCGGACCCCGGGGAAAGCCAGCCCACAGCTTAAATAGCCTCTGGGTAGCCAACCCAGGCGTGCCACGTGGGCAATGCAGATAGGTCCACATACATGGAAGCAAGCCAGATCCTCGGTCTTAGCCAAATGTGGAGTTGTTCGTGACAGAGAGCACTCACCATCGGGAAGGTGGAAGGCGGAAACCAGCTCCATCTTTAAGGCATAGCATTCCGCAGCTCTCTACAGTTCCCCCTTTTTGTTTTAGACGCTATTGTTTCTTTTTAACATTATATACTTTTGGATTGTTTTTATAGACACTGTCACTGAATTATAAATGTAAATGACTAAATAAGTGTTCACAGTTGACAGTAACCTGGACAATAAAATATTTTTAAGATTCCTCAATTAAAAATGTCTTCTTTCTTATTATATTCATTGTATTTTCTGTTATGTATGGCATTAAGGATACAATTTCAAGGGTGTATTATAGTTTGTATCTAACACGTCCTGCGAAGGCACATGTGATAATGCTTGATCTCCAGGGGCCTAACACTTGGGAGGTGGAAAACATTTTTGGCAGTGGATTCTATAAGGAAGTCTTTAAGTCATTTGAGGAATGTCTCCATATAGGATTGTGAGACTATAGTCCTTTCATTTCTCCTATTTCTTTGCCATGTGGTGAGGCGACTTGCTGTTTGGCTCATCACAATCCAAAGAGAAATGAAGTAAATATTCTTCATAATGGAAAGGCTGATCAATACACTATGATTATAACTTGTTTTCAAGTGTTTTTACTTTATAAAGACAAGGAAGAGGACAGGAGCCTCCCACAGAGGACCTTTGGAAGACCCTCCTACCAAGGTATCGAAGGAGATGCTGAGACTCAAAGCCAAACTTTGAACAGAGTGCTAGAATCCTTATGGAAGTAGAGGGAGATAGAAAGACATGGAGGGGACAGGAAGTCCACAAGGAGAACAACAGCCAAAATACTTAGGCCCAGGGGGACCTGCAGAGACTTATACTCCAACTAAGGGCCATACATGGAGAGGACCTAGACCCCCTGTACAAAGGAAGCCCATTGGCTGCTCAGCTTTCATTTGGGTTCCATAGTAAGGGGTACAGAGACTTCTCTTACATTAATTCAGTGGCAGGCTCTCTGATCAACTCCCCCTGGAGGGTGCTGCCTTGCCAAGCCTCAGAGGAAGATGATGCAGCCAGCCTTGGTGAGAACTGATAAGCTAGGGTCAGCTAGAAGTGGAGGAGGTCCTCCCCTATCTATCAGGGGACTAGGGAAAAGACAGAGGGAGAAGAGCAAAGATGGGTGGGACTGGGAGGAGACAAGGGAGGGGGCTACAGAGAGGATACAAAGTGAATAAATTGTAATATATATATATATATATATAATTAAATTAATAAATTAACAGCATTGTGTTATTCAAATGTTAATACTACACTTAGTCTTTGAAAATAGGATAAATTCCCTGTAGAATTTGTTTTCTTTCTGTATGTGCTATTTTGGAGACTGATTCCTGGACCTTGAAAATGATAATGCTGTGCCTCTTTTTAATGAAAATAATCTTTTGTTTTATTTTTAGTGCTGGGATTAAGATCAGTATTTACATGTAACAGAAAAATAGTCTACCATGAAGCTGGGATACATCCCCAACTGAAGACATTTTATTCAAAGACTTACTTATAGCCCAAATGAAATTAAATGCCTAAAAGTTAAATTTAACACTTAAATATCATTTTGTTTTCAATTAGAAGCAAACAAGTAAGGCAAACACTTAAAAGCATTAAAATTATTGTATACTTTAATTCTATATTATTAAAGCTGGCATTATTATTTATTTTTATAAACACTACAAAAGTATGTATTCTTTTTTTTTTTTTTTCAATGCAGTTTATTCAGAAACCTTGAACAATCCTCGGACCCTGGGGAAAGCCAGCCCACAGCTTAAATAGCCTCTGGGTAGCCAACCCAGGTGTGCCACGTGGGCAATGCAGATAGGTCCACATACATGGAAGCAAGCCAGATCCTCAGCCTTAGCCAAATGTGGAATTGTTCCTGACAGAGAGCACTCACCATCGGGAAGGTGGAAGGCGGAAACCAGCTTCATCTTTAAGGCATAGCATTCCGCAGCTCTCTACAGTTCCCCCTTTTTGTTTTAGACGCCTCAGGCAAGAGTAGAGGTCTGATCTCTGATATTAGAAATAAATTGTGACTTTGTACCGATGTTCGTTTAGGTGTCATCCACCCAAAGAGCATCAGACCCGATCGATACCTTTTTCTCAGAGGCGGGACCTGGGGCATCAACCCGCATGCAACCAGACATGCTCTTCTCTGGGTCCAAAGCGGCTGACCCTGAGTGCAGTGCTTAGCCTCGCATCCTGAGCGTAACATTTTAGCTTTTTATGGTATCCAACCATGCTTGGGGAGAATGTTCTGCTTCAATGGCTGTAAAGGCCTGAATGATCAAGGCTGCATCACACTGTTGTGAGACTCTAATCTTGCATATATACCACAGGCAAACCAAGGAGACCAACACCAGAAGGCCTGCTAACGCTCCCATGCCCGCCCATTTCTTCAGATGATTCATGGCTGCAGCAATCCATGATGATAATCCTGTGGCTAGTCCTGCGTCCACTCTGGTAGAATTTACCATGACAATGGCCACTCTCAGCTGCTCCATCGTAGTATCGAATTCTCCAGTCCAATTACCTAAAATATAGCTCGACAATTAGTTAACCTATTCTTTAATACTCATATTGGTGTCCATCTATTTTACTGTTTAACTGTTTGATATTCATAGTCATTATTTAGCATCTTCCCCAATACTTATACAATAATAAAAGTGCATTTATGCTCTAAGTGGTTGAAAGTTTTAACATGTAGATAACATTAAGGTAATTATGAGCAATCTAGAATGCTTACCTGTATTATATAGTATATATAATATATTGGATGTTATATAGTAATTATTTAAAATGTTGTACTCTGGTCATTCACAAATTCAGGGAAGCCAAAATGATACTGATGTCATTGGCAGCTATTCAACCTTTCAAAAAATTTGGTCCAAATTAAAATTAAATAACAGATTTGACAAGAATACATGGAGCCAAACTAGACTCCATTTTCCTACCTGATCCATTCATAGGTATTGCAGTTATACTTTATAATTATATGCACCATCAAGTTACCTTTTAACTATGTAATATTTAATAATTATAAATTAAAATATTATGGATAGACTTTGAAAACCAAGAATAGTATATAAGAATAACTTGAGTTTTAACCCATGCTTCCTTTTTCTTCTTTGTTTTTCACATGGTTTAGACAATTTTTTTTTCATGAAGATTTTCTACCATGCTTTAATAATCAGTTCTCAGGTGTTCCCCTACAATAGTATTGCTTGCCTCATCCTACCCACTGATGCTGGACTCAGCAATATTTTTATCCAGGGTATAATCGAGTTAAGATTTACACGGTATTTCCTTGGTCAGCACAGATGTCTCTAGCAGACATAAAAATAGACTTATGGGTGTTAATAGAACTTCCTTTGTTACAAATTATTTCTAAGAAGATTTAATGTAATAAGCATGTTCATATTTAATAGCTTAAACACCATTTGTATTTACAGTGGTCTGCTCAGAGGCAAAAGAAGATTTATGTAGGATTTGGTTGATTGCCTTTGAAAAAAATATTAATATCCATCTGTTTATAATTTTTGGGACCAATGACATAAACAAAGCAGTCAATTGTATGATACATTAAGAAAATACTACACAATGACATTTTCCTTACTTTTTTGATTTTGTTGTTTCTTTTGAAGGTTGTAACAAGGTAAACTCAATTTTCATAAGAAATAATTGATTTAGTATTTAACAGGTGGTCAGGGGACATTTTGTGATAATTTTCTATGAACCCCAGGGAAGATGCTCAATCCTAATTCAGAACAGCAAAATGATAGACATCAGAAGCAGGAGAAAACCAGGAACAGGACAGAAGTCTACCACAGGGAGCCTCTTAAAGACTGAACTTATCAGGGTATCAAAGCAAATACTGAGATTCATAGCCAAACTTTGGGCAGAGTACA
Source organism: Meriones unguiculatus (assembly GCF_030254825.1). Taxonomy (NCBI): domain Eukaryota; kingdom Metazoa; phylum Chordata; class Mammalia; order Rodentia; family Muridae; genus Meriones; species Meriones unguiculatus. The sequence continues at coordinate 74,839,542 of NC_083369.1, read as the reverse complement.
GGGAAGAAAGGGGAGATGATAGACTTGGATAGGACAGGAGCTCCACAAGGAGAGCAACAAAGCCAATAAATCTGGGCCCAGGGGGTTCTGCAAAGACTGATACTTCAACCAAAGAATATGCGAGGAGAGAGCCTAGACCCCTTGCTCACATGTGTAACCCATGAGTAGCTCAGTCTTCACGTGGGTTCCATAGTAAGGGGAGCTGTCTATGACATGTACTCAGTGGCTGGCTCTTTGATGACCTCCCTCTGGGGTGCTCAGCCTTGCCAGGCCACAGAGGAAGACTATGCAGCCATTCCTGATGAGACCTGATAGGCTAGGGTCAGAGGGAAGGGAATGAGGTCCTCCCCTATCAGTGGACTAGGGGAAGGACATAGGGGAGAAGAGGGAGGAAGGATGGGACTGGCAAGAGATGGGGGAGGGGACTATAGCAGGGATACAAAGTGAATAAACTGCAATAAACAATAAATAATTAAAAAAAAAGAATAATGGGGTGGGCTGAAGGTGTAGCTCTTGAATAGGACATATAGGAGGCTCTAGGTTCAACCCCGATCTAATAGGGTGGGTCAAAGTGGGAGAAGCTGGAGGAGAAAGTGGGATTTATTTGGCTTTAAAATGATGAATTTTGAATATGGAAACATTTTGATGCAAAGTTATGCGTATGTCCCATTTATCCAAAAATCAAACAATTAAAATTAAAATAAAAAACATCAGGGATTAATTTTCTAGAATTTAAGTTGTTAGGCCCAAATGCTACTTAGGTATGTGTGCTTCTGTTGCTTCAGACACAGCCCTTGTTTTGAGAATAGGGAATAAGGAATGACAAAGAGATTCCGGTAGTAAAGGATACTGTCTGTACCCAGTATATGGCAGTGACCTGGTTTCCCACTGTCAGAAAAGATAACTTACATGGTACTGAAAGGCCATTTATGTTATTGAACATAGTAAAATTATCACTGTTCCTAAACCCTTTTAGTTTCATAATTTGCTTGAGTCCAGAAGGATGGGAGGAAGTTAGCTGAATGCTAATTGAACACAGCCATATTTTCTTCAGTTTAAAATATATTATAAAGTGAGCATATATAAAAAGAGCATTTCTATTATAAAGTAATATATAACACAATGAAATTGAATTGAGAATCCACGTAAAAACCCAAAGAATATTGTCAAATTATCTTGGCAAGGATGTGTCTCAAAAAATTTCAAGAAAAATTGGTTATCCACATATAAAGAATGAAGTTCGAAGTCATACCATGTATAAATACCAGCTCAAAATAGACTATAGACCTAAAAATTACATCTAAAATTATAAAACTCATAGAAAATGCAAACAAAATCTTCATGATATTGTACTTGTTTGGCATCGATTTCTTTGATATTGCACTAGAAGCACAGGGAATAAAAGGAAAATTTACAAATGGAACTATATCAAACTATAAAAGGCTTTTGTTCATCAAAAAGAGAAAAAACAAAGCACAAAAATGAAAATGCAGCCTACAAAATGGAAGAACATATTTGTAAATTCCATATTGAGCAAAGGGCTATTATCCAAACTATATCAAGATACATTCTAAAACTCAACAAGAAAAATAGCTCAATTACAAAATGCGTGAACGATTTGAATAGGCATTTCTCCAAAGAAGGCCTACAAAAAGCCATTAGCATAATTAAGGAGGCTCAACATCAGAAATCATTAGAAAATGCAAATCAAACCAAAATGAGATGTAAGTTCACATCCACAAAGAATAGCTAGTTGAAAAACAGAAATAACAAATATTGGTGATGATATGGAGAAACTGGACTTCTTGTGTATTCTTGGGAATGTAAAATAATGTAGCTTATTGGGAAATACTATCAGGAAATAGTGTATGATGGTTCATCAACAAATCTACATAATAGTATTCTAATATAAGTACTGAGGTTAGGAATCCTACTTATGGGTGCATAAGCAAAATAATTGAAAGGAAGCTCTCAAGCCGGGAGTGGTGGTGCACACCTGTAGTGCCAGGATTTGGGAGGCAGAGACAGGTGGATCTCTGAGTTTGAGGCCAGCCTGGTCTACAGTGTGACTTCCAGGACAATAGGACAGAGGAATCCTGTCTCAGGATTAAAAAGAGAAAAGAAGAAAAAGAAAAAATAAGAGATATTTGTACCTTCCATGATTACAGTAGCTGTTCACAATGTCCAAGAGTGAGGAAACAGCCCAAATCTCCATTAACAGATCAATAAGTAAAGAACACTTGGTAGACACAGAGGGAATATCATTCGTTCCTAAAAACAAAAGAAATCTTATTATTTGCAACAACTTGAGTTGAACATAAATATACTGTGGTAAGTAAAATCATCTAGTCATACAAAATCAAATATGATTGTACTACATACATGAAGTATCTAGAGTAGTGTTTATCAACCTGTGGGTCATGACCCCTTTGGGATTCAAATGATCCTTTTATAGAGGTTGCATATCAAATATCCTGCCTATCAGATATTGTGATTCATAACGGTTGTAAAATTACAGTTATAAAGTAGTAATGAAAATAATTTTATAGTTGAATTTTACCACAACATGTATTAGAGGACCACAGCATTAGGAAGACTGAAAACCACTGACCTACTGTATTCAAAGTCATAGCAACAGAAAACTGAGTTTGGTTTGAAAAGAGAAGAAAGAGATGATGTTGTTCAGTAGATATGGAATTTCAGTTTTTATAAGATGAATAGTTTATGGAGATTGGTTGTATAACAATAAGCATTTACTTAATACTGATAAGTTGTACAAGTAAAAGGGATATGTTGAGAAATTGTATGTTGCATGTCATTTATCACTATTAGAAGTTTTAAAGTGTAAAAGAACTTATTATATTTTTAAAACATAAAATTGTAAGGGTGCCGGAGAAATTATTCAGTGGTTAAGAGCACTTGATGGCATTTACAGACTGTTATAGTATATTTCTCAGCACTTACATTGCAGTTTATAAGTGTTTGTAATTCCAGTTCCAGTGGATCCAATATCCTCCATGATCTCCAGTCATGTATGTGATACACTGCCATACATGCAGACAAAATATGCATACATATAGTATAAATAAGTAAATAAATCTAAATTTTTAATTAAAGTTTTTGTTGTCTAATTATAAATATTTATGGAATAGAGTGCAATATGCAATGTATGTACATAGGGTACAATCAGATTAAGGAAACTAGCATACCCATGACCTCAAATATTATTTATGTCAGGAACACTGAAAATCATCTCTTTTTATTTAGAAATATACAATTAAATATTGTCAACTATAGTTACACTACTGTGCCTTATAACAATACAAGTTTTTCTTCTATTCAACTACATTTCTATACCTGTTAAATTATATTTTCTTCATCCATTCCTGGTACCCTAGTCTTTCTAGCATCTGCTAACTATCGTTCCATCTTTTCCTTCCATGGGAACAACATTTTTTAGCTTGCACACACACATGGGAGTGTGCAGTATTTTTCCATGGGTAAATTATTTACTTTAACAGGCTGTTTTCTATATTCATCCATGTTGCCATAAATGATATGTTTGTTCTTTTTATAGCTAAATTATATTTCATTGCACAGACAAACCATATTTTCTTTATCAGTTAATCTGACTAAGGATGTATAGGTCAATTTCATATCTTAGCTTTTGTGAATGGTGCTGTAGTTGACATGAGGATGTTGACATCTCTTCAACATATAGATTTTCTTTCCTTTGGCTGTACAATCAATATTGGGATTGCTGAATCATGTGGTTGCTCTATCTCCTTTTTTGTGCCAAGATTCTATACTGTTATCTATTGTGGTTATACTAAGTTATAGTCCTACCAATAGTAAATAAGAATGCACCTTCCTTTGTATCCATTTTTGACAATACCTATTGTAGACTTGGTGGTGTGAAAATCTTGAATTTGCAGTTCCTTTATATTTAGTGATGCTGAGCACTTTTCATATACTTGGTGAATATTTGAGGAATGTGTATTAGACTGTTTTCCAATTTACTTTTATTTGTGTGTTTGTTTGAGAGACAAAGTTTTAGTAATTAACTGGACTTGTCACCAATTGTTACCTTATAAGTAGATATCATTATAGTTACTATCATTCCTAGCTTTCCCACTTTTGCATTATTGTCTGTATGCTCTTGAGTTTTTTGTATATTTTGAATATTAAAACAATGCTTTATTTTTGAGTTCAGAAGTATTTTCTCTATTTTTATGTGTTATATCTTTAGTGCTTCCCTTTCTGTGTAGAAGTTTTTAGTTTGGTGTACTCTCATTTGCCAGTATTTATTCTTGCTGACTGTACTTTTGAGACCATGTTTAGATTAAAATGGTCTGTGCACAGCAGTAGCTTGAAATGTTTACCTTATGTTTTTTTTTTCTAATGATTCCACAGTTTGTAACTTACATTCAGGTCAACCCATTTCATGTTGATTTTTGTGACTGGTGAGAGAATGAGGTTTAAGTTCATTATTCTAAGTTTAGGTATCCATTCCAGCAACATGTGTTATCTTCTTGGTGTCTTTGTTTAAAAAAAATTGACTGTAAACATGTACATTTATTTCTTAGTTTTCTTTTTTATTCCATTGCCTATATATTTATTTCAATGTCAACATTGTGCTTTCTTAGTTACTATAGCAACATGTTTTCTCTAAGGTCTGGAAAAGGCCATGCATGCTCCCAATTTTATTTTTATTTAATTTAGGAAGGGAGTCCGAGCTAGAGCAAATAGTCAAGATAATTAAAAGAAGGGCATCCAAATTGAAAGCGAGGAAGGGGAACTATCAGTGTTTGCAGATAGTGGGATTTCATATTTAGAAAACCTTCAAGACTCAAAAAAAAAAAAAAAAAAACCAAAAACAACATATGGAACAGCAAACTATTAGAACTGACAAGTCCAGTACATTTGTAGTATACAAGATAAATATACAGCATTTGGTGGTATTTCTTTTCAACAATTATGAATTAGCTGCTATAGAAACCAAGAAAGCAAACATATTGACAATGATTAAAAGCAAATACCTAAATGAAATATATATACATATATTTGTAAATATATATAATATAATGTAATACAATACAATATAATATAATATATATAAATATATATTTAGTGCTGTATAATCAAAGTATAAGGCACTGACAAAATAAATTTAAGAACATACAAATAACTGGATTCCATTTTCATGAGTTAGAAGAAATAATATTATTGATATGTCCACCCTAGCTAATACAAAATAATGTATAGATTCAGCACAATTCCTGTCAAAATACCAGTGAAATTCTTTTCTTTCAGAGGGACTTATATTTGTGTGTGTGTGTGTGTGTGTGTGTGTGTGTGTGTGTGTTTATGAATGCTATGGCTGGAAAAAGTGTCCCTTAAAGGTCCATATGTTAAAAGTCGTAATTCACAACTCATGGCATAATTAGAAGGTGGTAGAATCCTTAAGATACCAAGTGTTGTGTTAGGAAGTAAGATTACTGAAGGCATGACCTTGCTGAGTATGTTGGGAACTCTAACCATTTCCACTCTTCACCCTAGCCCCTTCTGGTCACCTTTGTCTCCAACTTGCCCATGAGGTCAGTAGATTCCTCTTCTAAGAATTTCTGTTGAGACATAACGCTTTTCCAAAGGCTGAAATGCAACATGCCAGCTTACCCTGAACTTCAACCTCTACAATTGTTAATGAAAATAGACCTTTCCTTCTTTAACGTAGATCATTTTAGTTGTTTTGTTACAATAATGGAAATCTAATATAAAAAATAAATGTCTGTGCATTTATTTTTTGACTCAATTCCTCTGGAGAATCCTGACTATGAAAATGTCTAATAAGATGACATTTGCCTGATTTTCATCATATTGAAAGATATCACTTATTTAATTTGTATTTCATTAATCTCTATCTTTCTCCCCTCTTGATTCTGCCTTAAGGATAATAGAAAATATTTAAAAGGACAGATCCAAGATGGTGGCGACAACCATGCAGCTCAGCAGTGAGAGCAGTGTGACTGGCAGGCCTTACTGTGGACCCCAAAACCCCGGCATTTGTGCTTCTCAGGTGAAAGGAGAAGCCACAGGGGTATTTGAAGGTCCATCTTCAGGCCACCTGGCTAATACTGGGAAATATTCCCGGGCTCCTGCATGACACTGCCTCAGACCTAGGCCACATGCCTAAACCAACCTTCTATGGATACCTTCCTGGGAACAGTGGCAGCAAGCAGCTCCCTTAGCTCTGACCCCGCAGCCCTAAGCCAATTGCCCAAACCTACCAGCTGTGGATATTATCCTGGGACCTGCAGCAGCAGCACACACACAGCTCTGACCCCACAGCCTTAAGCCTCATTCTGCGTATGCCAACTTTCTGTGGATACTTTCCTGGATCTAGTGTTTGGTGGCTTTCCTGGACCCTGGGTGCTCCTTCTTACTACCTGAGGACTGAATACCTTCCTGTGCTGAGGGCGAAGCTCCAAACCTGTGTGCTCACTCTCACAGTCCTGTGGAACTTTCTGGCTACTAGTGGATCCTGGTTCTAAACCTGGAAGACCACATGAAACATCCTGTGGATACCTTCTTGGTCTCAGCAGCTAGTGGTGCTCACTCCAACCATCTTGTGGAGGGATACATTCTGGTACTATAGGAGAGGCATGACTCCATTCTGCCTGCACCCTACCTGCCTGCCTCACACAGGTCAGAATCAGAGAGCACAGCACAATGAACACAGCAGAACTGAGCTTGACATGGGACACAGGTTCCATTCCCCACCATCATAAAGAAACCTGTGGGTAACTGGAGAAGCTCTAGGCACAGAGATCTATCTGCCAGCTCCCCAGCAGCCTGGCTCACATAGGCCAGAAACAGTAAGGCCAGCACAAAGAACCCAGCAAAGCTGAGGTAGGCACCTGACCCAAGTTCTATTGTCCTCCTCCCCAAGGAAGCCTGTGAGACATTGGAGCTCTAGGCTCAGAGTTCTTTCTGTCTGCTACCCAGCAGCCTAGCTCACCCGGGTCCAAAAAAATGAGACTAGCACATGCAGTGAACCCAGTGGAGCTGAGGCAGGTGTGGGACCCAAATCATATCCTACACCATCTTAAATAAGCCTGTGGGACACTGGAGCAGCTCTAGACTCAGAGATCTTTCCACCTGTGCCCCAGATAACTGGGTCCTAAACAGTGAGCCAGCAGAGACAGTGAATCCAGGGGAGACTATTCTAGACTCCAGAGACAGGTGGATCCAGTCTGAAGTACAGGCTCTAGGAAAAATCAGTCAAGGCTACAGACAGCCAGATGGCTAGAGGCCAGCATAGGAATACAGGCAACAAAAACCAGGAAATCATGGCTTTACCAGAATCTCCAAAACCCAACAGATATTCTATTGTAGCTGAAACACAGGAAAAATGATCTTAAATCTGTAATTATTCAGTTATTCAAGGCATATAAAGAAGAAACAAACAAACAAAAATAGAGGCCCTCATGGGCAGACAGGAATCCACATTCAAACAGATGAAGGAAATAGTGCAAGACATGGAAACAGAAATAGAATCAAAGAAGAAAACACAAACAGAGAAAACCCTAGAGTTGGAGAACATAGAGAAGAGAGCAGGAACCACAAAGGTAAGCACCACAAACAGAATACAAGAGATGAAAGAGAATCTCAGGCACTGAAGATACAATTGCAGAAATCAATACATCTCTCAAAAAAAAAAATAAAATAAAATGGGAAGAGTTCCAAGTACAAAACATCCAAGAAATCAAGGACACCATGAAAAGATCAAATTTAAGAATAATAGGAATAGACAAAAGCGAAGACTCTAGGCTCCAAGGCCCAGAAATTATTTTAGAGGAAATCATAGAAGAAAAGTTCCCTAAACTTAAGAAAGAAATGCCATAAACATACAAGAGGCCTACAGAACACCAAATAGACTAGGCCAGAAAAGAAACTCTTCCTGCCACATAATGAGAAAAACACTAAATCTTCAGAACAACAAAAATATTAAAAGCAGCAAGGGAAAAAGGCCAAGTAACATAAAGGCAGACTTCTCAACATAAACTGTGAAAGCCAGAAGGGCCTGGGCTGATATCATATAGACAGTTATATATCACAGATGCCTACCCAGACTACTCTATCCAGCAAAAATTTCAAACAACATAGATGGAAAAAACAAAATATTCCAGGATGTAACTAAAGTTAATCCATATATATGCAGCAATATAGCCATATAGAAGATACTAGAAGGAAAACTCCAACCCAACAAGATCAACTACACCCAAGAATAAACCAGATAAAGACAACACCACAGCAAAAAAGCAAAAGAAAACAAGCTCATAAACACACAATCACCACCAACTCCACAATAAAACGAACTAACAGTCATTGGTCACTAATATATATTAACATCAATGGCCTCAACTCTCCAATAAAAAGACACAGACTAACAGAATAGTTATGTAAACAGGATCCAATGTTCTGCTGCATTCAAGAAACACATCTCTGCAACAAAGATAGACACTACCTCAGAATAAACAGCTGGAAAAAGGTTTTCCAAGCAAACGGGCCCAAAAAAGCAAGCTGGAGTAGCAATCCTAATATCTAATAAAATAGACTTTGAACCAAAATTAATCAAAAGACATGGAGAAGGACACTACATTATCATCAAAGGAAAAATCAACCAGGAGGACATCACAATCCTGAACATATGTGTACCAAACACAAGGCCTCTTGCATTTGTCAGAGAAACATTACTAAATTTTAAATCACACAACAATCCCAATACCTTAATAGTGGGAGACTCCAACACCCCACTCTCATGAAGGGAGAACATTGAGACAGAAGCTAAACAGAGAAATAATGACACTTACAGAGGTCTTAAATCAAATGGACCTAGTAGATGTCTACAGAACCTTTCACCCAAACACAAAAGAGTATACCTTCACCTCAGCCCCACATGGAACCTTTTCCAAAATTGACATATAGTTGGGCACAAAGCAAGCTTCAACAGATACAAGAATATTTAAATAATTTGTTGTATCTCATCAGACCACTTCGTGCAGAGTGCTGGAAACCTTATGGGAGAAGAAGGAGAGAGAAAGACCTGGAGGGGAGAGGAACACCACAAGGATAGCAACAGAGCCAAAACCTTGGCTCAGAGGGGCCTGCAGAGACACCTACTCCAACCAAGGACCACACATTGAGAGGAAGCCCATAGGCAGCTCAGTTTCCAAGTGGGTTCCCTAGTAAGGATAGCTGGATCTGTCTCTGACATGAACTCAGTGGCTGGCTCTTTGATCACCTCTCTCTTTGGGGTGTAGCCTTGCCTGGCCACAGAGGAAGATGATGCAACCACCCCTGATGAGACCTGTTAGGTTAAGATAAGGGAGGAGGCGCTCACTTATCACTGGTCCAGAGAAGGGGCATGGGGAGAAGGGGAGGTGAGAATGGGAAGGTATGAGGGAGGGAGCTACAGCCATGATACAAGTGAATAAATTTTAATAAACAAATAAATAGTAAATGAATGAATGAATGAATGAATTATAAAAAAAGAAAATATTTTAAAAATATCTGAAAATCTTTATAGTAAACTGCATTTTTTTAATTGGGTTTTTTATATTATTTTTTATTTATTACAGATTATTCACTTTGAATCCCAGCTGTAGTCCCCCCTCATCCCCTCCCGATCCCAAATACTTTTATTCTTTAAGAACTCAATAATGCATAGAGTGTATTTTGATCTTATCTACCCAGGACTAACTCCCTCCAATTACCCTTAGCACCCACTCCCCAGTATCTCTCCAGACTTCATATCTTCCATCCTCCTCCTCATCTATTGCAGTTTATACTGAACCTATGTGAGTGGTTGGGAGACATCCACAGTGATTGAGGCATGGACAATATTCTGCTGGCTGTATCTCCAAAGAAAAGTAATTGCCCCTCTCTCGGCAGCCATTAATTGGCAATTGCTTCTCAGGTTTGGGCCTCTGGATCTCCTCCCTGATCCATGCTGGACATTTTACTGGGTGAATCGTGTGCAGGCAATTACAGATACTGTGAGTTGGTATGTGCAACAGCCATGACATGTCCAAAGAAAGCATTTCAGAACTCTCCTCACTATTTCTGACTCTACATACGTTCCCCCTATTCTTCTGTGATGTTTATTATGCCTTGGATGCAGGGTGGTTCATATAGATGACCCATCTATGGTTGAGCACTCACAATCACTTTATTCTCAGCACTTTGATCAGTTATGAGTATCTATATTAACCAATACTCATTGCGAAATGAATTTTTTTTACACTCTATAATCAGGTAATTTACTGTTTTTTATTTTTTAATTAAATTTTTATTGTTTTATATTAATTACAGTTTATTTACTTTGTATCCTAGCTGTAACCCCCTCTCTCATTCCCTCCCAATCCCACCCTCCCTCCCTCATCTCCTCCCTGCCCCTCTCAATGTCCACTGATAAGGGAGGCCCTCCTCCCCTTCCATCTAATCCTAGCTTATCAGGTCTCTTCAGGACTGGCTGCAATGTCCTCCTCTGTGGCCTAGCAAGACTGATCCTCCCTTGGGGCAGGGAGAGGGAGCCAGCCATTGAATTCCCTGTTCCCCTAACTAGGGAACCCACTTGGATACTGAGCTGTGATGGGCTACATCTGGGCAGGGGTTTTAGGTTATATCCATTCATGGTCCTTGGTTGGAGAAACAGTCTTAGAAAAGATCCCTGTGCTCAGATATCCTTGTGGAGCTCCTGTCCTCTCCAGGTCATATGAACTCCCCCTTATTTCATATGATTCCTTGTGAAATGAATTTTTCTGACTAAGTTTGTAAACAGTAGAGATCTAAGGATGTAAACATAAATATTAAGATGGTATTTAAATAACATGACTATTTAATAAAATAATACCAGAAGGTGGCTCCTAGGGCCTATGATCTCCCACATTTTCAGCTTTTGACCAAGCTTATAGTACCAAACATGATATCCCTTCTGTGGAGCAGGCTTCAAATCAAATCAGAAAGTTGTTGTCTACCCCCATAAATGTTACGCCACTATCGCACATGAACCCAATTGCCTGGCAGATCAGTATTGTAACAAGTAGATTCTAGTGCTGGCAAGACAACTGAAGTATTTTCTTCCTCTCCCAGCTTGTTGCTTAGCACCTTCTGGCATTATAAATATTAAGCAAGAGGGAGAGAGTTTTGCCTGGTTGGTTGAAGATTGATTCTCAATATCCTGGAACCAAAGTGAGTATATATATATATATATATATATATTTTTTTTTTTTTTTGCAACAGGCTTAGTATTTATTAACTACGTGTTAACATATAGTTTTAAAATCTATTTGATTTTTATATAAAAATTGACCATAATCATATGATTTTTTTTTGCTAACACTAAATTTAATTCTTTCAACTTCATTTAAAAAAATTTTGTTCATGGTTAGAAAATGAGTCCTTTTAAATGGAGATTCATACAATATCATCTAGCTGAGTATGCATTTTTGTTCAGTTTAGTAAGATACAATGGTTTGAATGAGAATTTTCCCCACAGGGCTCACATATTTAAATACATGGTCCCCAGCTGGCTCTATGATTTGGGGACAGTACGAAATATTTAGATGTTGGAGGAAGTGTATGACTGGGAATGAGTTTGTGAGAGTTATAACTTTGCTTTACTTCCCATTTGCTCTCTTGGCATCAAGTGAAAATATAATCGCTCAGCTTCCTGCTTCAGCCACTCTGGCCACTGCTTGAAGACAAGTCTCATATCTCTCTGGAACCATATGCCAAAATAAATTCTTTCTGCAAAAGTTGCTCTTAGTAGTTTATTACAGCAACAAAAGTTAACACATATGTAAGCGGAAAAGAAAGTAGCATACCTACCCAGTGCCTATTACACATTGGCTATAGTGTTTTGAAACAATGCTTGACAATATTTTCCTATTAATCTTGTTTCTAACATGAGAGTGAGATTGACACAATTCTACCTATACTACAGATGGTGTTCAGAAATAGAAATATATATAGAAATTATATATATAGAAATTATATATATATAACTGGCCACAATATATAAAAAAACACTGAAATCAGAATTTATATTTATTCATTCTGATTTTTACTTTTTTATAACTTTATTTATTTATTTGAATGTATTTCACTTTGTATCCCCATTGCTGCAGCCCCCTTCCTCATCTCATCCCAGTCCCACCTACCTTCCCTCTTCTCCCCCCATGCTTATCCTCTAGTCCACTAATAGGGGAGGACCTCCTCCCATTCTATCTGACCCTAGCTTATCAGGTCTCATCAATGTTGGTTGAATCATCTTCCTTTGTGGTCTGGCAAGGCTGTACCCCACCCACACACTCAGGGCAAAGTGATCAAAGAGGAAGCCGCTGAGTTATAATTGTATGATTTATTGGAAAGTATTTACTTGATAATGAAATGATGAAACTTAATGTTATTCAGACAATGTTGACATATGTGACAAGACTTGAGTTTTGTTTTTTGTGTTTTGATTTTGAGACATTATCCCACTATATAGCTCTGCCTGGGTAGGAACTTGCTTTGTAGAACAGGCTGGCCTCATACAAAGATTCACATGCCTCACCCTTGTAAGTGCTGGGATTAAATATATGTAACACCAGTTCAGGGTTTTGTTTTAATGTATTTTTTTCACAATTTAAAATTGTTTTTATTTATTCTTCTCTCATATATTACATCCATATAGCAATTTCCCCTCGCTCCACCTTCCTAGTTCCTTCTTTTCCTCCACATCTCCATTAAACTCTCTTCCTCCATTTTTTGCTCAGAAAAGGGCAGACTTCACCTACCATGGATATCAACCAAACATGGCATATCAAGTTGCACTAAGACAAGGTACATCTTCTCTTATTAAGGCTGGACAAGGCAGCCCAGTAGGAGGAAAGGGTTCCAGGAGCAGGCAAAAGAGTCAGAGACAGTCCATTCTCCCACTGTTCAGAATTCCACAAGAACAACAAGCTACACAATTATAGGCAGAAGGCCTAGACCAGAGCCATGAAGTATATATGCTCTAGGTTTGGTCTCTGTGAATACATATGATCTCAGGCTAGTTGATTCTGTGGATTTTCTTATGGTGTCTTTGATCTTTCTGGCTCTTACAATTCTTTCTCCCCAGCTTCTGCATGATTCTGTGAACTCTGCCTAGTGTTTGGCTGTGGTTCTCTGAATGTGTTTCCATAAGTTGCTGGATGAAGCCTTTCTGATGACAGCTGGGCTAGGAACCAGTCTATGAGTATAGCAGAAAATCATCAGGAATCATATCATTGACTTTTTTTAATCTATAGGTTTAGGTATACATAGGAACCACAGAAGCATCCTGAATCATTTTATTTTACAAAGTATAACTTCAAGTAGTTTGTGTATAGTAATACACAGATTTTGTTAGACATTTAACATTATTAAAATAAGATTTGTTTACAGTTGGGATACAACTCATTTTACATATATACATACATATATATGTATATATATGTATGTATATATATATATATACATATATATATATGGAGAGAGAGAGAGAGAGAGAGAGAGAGAGAGAGAGAGAGAGACCTGAATTCATGGGCCACCATCCAAAACTAAAATACCTGCTTTTGCTTATTGTTTCTAATAAGCTACTTTATAATTTAGTAGCTTTAAAGAGCAGTCCATTTTATTTCTCCAGTGGGCCATATTTCTGCTGGTTAGTAAGTAGTGATGCTCAGATGTGACAACTGGTGAGGAAGCTCCAGATCCTGTGGAGAACTAAAGAAGATGCCAGATCTGGAAGGCACAAAGCATGGTAACACCATAAAACTCCTCTGAGTGGCCCTTGGTGGAGTGCTGTCAGGACCTCTTGTGCCTCAGTTGATGATATCCTTGGAAATAAAGTGTGAAAATGAGCTCACAAGAGGCTTTGCATCTAACTAGACGATGTGTAGGACATTGACTCTGGCCCTAGGTTTCTGTACGTGTGGAAACTGCATTTGGATGATTACAGGATGTCTGGGGTTTGTCAGGAAACCCATGGAAGGAACCTGGAGTGTAAACAGAATCTCTGGACACATTACTTTCATGGCTTCATAGCAGGGCTGTCTTTCTCAGCTACCCAGGGAAGCCCAATATGTCCCTTTCTTTAGACTTGGGGAAGGATGTTTGTGTGTCCAGTTTGTTATACCAGATTAAACAGTAAAGGTTAAGGACCGGGTCACAAAGAAGTCATTGTTCCCAATCAGTTCAGAGGGCACCTTTTGCTCATCAGGGGTGCTTTTACGTAAATGCCACAGAACTGTCACGTATAACCAACAGAGACATATTTTCTCACTATTTTGGTGCTGCAAATCCAAGATGAAATTTCAGAAAAGCTGGTCTTTCTTCCTGACCTGCATTCAACCATTTCTTCCTGTGCCCTCCCAGGGTCTTTCCTGTTTGCGTCCCTGTTTCTTTTCTTTCTTTCTTTTTTTATCTTCATGTGTCCTGATCTTTCCCAGGGTCACTAGTTAGATTAGGCTGGGGCTCACCTAATAGCCTCAAGTTAGCCTAAGTCCCCTTTAAAACCCTTATGTATAAAAATCCAGAATCCAAACAACCACTTCTAATGGGTGGGAGGTCACTTACTGGAGAATGAGTAACTTAGGGTCATTTTCTGAAATTTCTTCTTTTAACTACCATTGACAGTATCTTTTCCCAACTGTCATTTTGTTCTGTTGACAGTGTCCTTTGCTTTACAGAAGCTTTTCTTTTTTATTTACTTTTTATATTAATTACAGTTTATTTACTTTGTATCCCAGATGTAGCCCCCTCCCTCATTCCCTCCCAATCCCACCTTCCCTTCCTCATCTCCCTGCCCCTCTCTGAGTCCACTGATAGGGGGAGGTCTTCCTCCCCTTCCATCTGACCCTAGATTATCAGGTCTCATCAGGACTGGCTACAATGTCTTCCTCTGTGGCCTAGCAAGGCTGCTTTTCCCTCGGGGGTGGGTAGGTCAAAGCGCAGCCACTGAGTTCATGTCGGAGACAGTCCCTGTTCCCCTTACTAGGGAAACCCGCTTGGATGCTGAGCTGCCATGGGCTATGTCTGAGCAGGGCTTCTAGATTATATCCATACATGGTCCTTGGTGGAGTGTCAGTCTCAAAAAAGACCCCTGTGCCCAGATATATTTGGTCCTTGTGGAGCTCCTGTCCTCTCCAGGTCATACTAACTCCCCCTTCTTTCATATGATTCCCTGCACTCTGCCCAACGTTTGGCTATAAGTCTCAGCATCTGCTTTGATACACTGCTAGGTAGAGTCTTTCAGAGGCCCTCTGTGTGGTGCAGAAGCTTTTTATTTCCATGAGGTCCCGTTTATTGATCTTAGAGCCTGTGCTGTTCATGTTCTGTTCAAGAAGGTGTCTCCTGTGCCAATGAGCTCAAGGCTCTTGCCCACTTTTTCTTCTAACAGGTTTAGTTTGTCTGGTTTTATGTTGATATCTTTGATCCACTTGGACTTTAGTTTTGTGCAGTGTGATACATATGGATCTATTTGCATTTTTCTGCATGTAGATATCCAGTTAGACCAGCACCATTTGTTGATGATGCTATCTTTTTTCCATTGTATGGTTTTTGGCTTCTTTATATATATATATATAAAAAAAGTCATGCATCATTAGATGTGTGGGTTTATTTCTGGGCCCGGGGGCTGGTGGAGAGCTGCAGAGACTGATTAATAAACCAAGGATGATGAATGGAGAGTACCTAGCTTCTACGGGCATGCTCTGGCATGAATTTGGTTGCTTGCTCTTTTATCACCTCCTCCTGGGGTGGCCTTACTAGGCCATAGAGAAAGAGGATCCAGACAGTTCTGATGAGACCTGATAGGCTAAGGTCATATAGGAGTGGAGGAGGACCTTTCCTATCAGTGTACTAGGAGAGGGCAACATAAGGACCGAAGAGGAAGGAAGGGTGGGACCAGGAGGATATGAGGGAGGGAGCTACAGCAGGGATACAAGGTGAATAAATTACGTGTGTGTGTGTGTGTGTGTGTGTTAGTATCCCTCCCCTTTCCATGATGAAATGTTGGCTAGACCAGCCCTGTGTAGATCTTACATGTATACAAGCTTAACAATTTACTACTAAATGAAATCAAACTTCTGCTTGTGAAATACTAAGAATTTTTACAAGCAGGGATACATAGTCTATGCTCTTAATCTCAGTACTTTGGAAACTGAGGCAGGAGAACAGTGAATCCAAAGCCAGCCTGGACTACATAGCGAGGCTCTGTCTCAACATCATCATGATCATCATCAACAACAAAAATAGCAACAAATCAGTATAAAACAAGTGGTTCAAGAAACTCACTTGTCTATGTTTCATCAAAGTATGTGATGAAAATGTGAAATTGATCAAGCCTATGCTACAACATATGTGAACCTTGATGACCTTCTTTCAAGTGAAATGTTAGTAACAAAAGGACAAATACAAGACAAAATGTAGAATTATGGCTGCCATCATTTGAGATGCAAAGTACTCAGAGGGCTCTGGGTTTCATGTTGAATAAAAGTTAGCTGCTATCTATAAATAAAATAAAATAAATCAAAGCAACAGTCCTTGATTTCTTCCTGTTCTACATATAGCAACTTGGATAGACTGTAGATTTGGATGGCTTATTACTGTTGTATGTGGCATCATATCACTCCTATGGCTGGGCTTATATGCATGATGGCAGTTTGCTAGCTATCAGCTGGGATAAGTTGTGAATGAGAAATGTGCCATTTATAGCAATTTAATCTGAACTTCTTTCCATGATTGTTGGGTTTTACCAAGAGCAAGAAGAACAAGTTCTAAATGAACAAGTGCTGTCTGCTTATGGCCTGTTTGGATCTGCTAATGCTCTTTTGACTGAAGTAAGCCACCGATCAATTTAGGAAGCCACGCCAAGAGTTCTTGTGTTAAAGGAGTTAAAGGACTGAATATAGATATGGGAGCAATGATTCCATGGTAGACATTATTACAACTGTCAGCTTTACAATTTCTAAAAATTTCAAATTTTCTCTGAAAGCCTTGATAACATACAAATGCAACTCATGATAAGGAAAAAATGGACTACTGAAAACAAGTGATAAGCGCAAGTAATGTTCTATACTTTAAAAAGGTAACACTATTTAGTATTGTCATTTATATTACCAAGACAGCATATCACTGCCTTACTGCAAATCTTCCTACAATTAGAATAGCCATTGAAATTTCTTCAATCAGAAGTCATAAATTATTTTACTTCTTTATTCTTTTTTTTAATTTTTATTTTTATTATCAGTTACATTTTATTAACTCTGTATCCCAGCCATGTCCCGATCCCTCATTCCCTCCCAGTCCCTCCCTCCCTCCCTCATCTCCACCATGCCCCTTTACAAGTCCACTGATGGGGGGACCTCCTCCCCATTCATCTGATCCTGTTTTATCAGGTATCTTCAGGACTGGCTGCAAAGCCCTCCTCTGTGGCCTAACAGGACTGCTCCTCCCTTCGGGGGTGGGGAGACCAAAGAGCCAGTCATTGAGTTCCTGTTAGAAATAGTCCCTGTTCCCCTCACTTTGGGAAACCAATTGGTTACTGAGCTACCACAGGCTACATCTGAGTGGAGGTTCTAGGTTATATCCATACATGGTCCTTGGTTGAATGTCAGTCTCAGAAAAGACCCTGTGCCCAGATATATTTGGTCCTTGTGGAGCTCCTATCCTTTCCCCATCAGACTAACTCCCCTTCTTTCTTATGATTCCCTGTACTCTGCCAAAGGTTTGGTCATGAGTCTTTGCTTTGAAAACACTGCTAGTTAGAGTCTTTCAGATGCGCTCAGTAGACTCCTGTCATACGTTCGATGCACATCCCATCTGTCTTTCTAAATGAGGATTGATCATCTTACCCCATGTCCGCTCAATTGATTATCTTTTTTAGGTGTATAGATTTCATTATGTTTATCATATCTTATAGGTCTATATAAGTGAGTATATCCCATGTTTGTCTTTCTCCTTATGGGATATTTCACTCAGAATGATCTTTTCTAGATCCCACCATTTGCCTGCAAATTTCATGATTTCCTCCTTTTTGATTGCTGAGTAGTATTCCATTGTATAAAAATACCACAATTTCTGTACCCATTCCACCGTTGATGGACATCTGGGTTGTTTCCAGGTTCTGGCTATTACAAATAGAGCTGCTATAAACATGGTTGAGCAAGTGTCCTTTTTGTGTACTTGAACAAACTTTGGGTATATACCTAGCAGTGGTATAGCTGGGTCTGGAGGAAGCACTATTCCTAGTTGTCTTAGAAAGTGCCAGATAGCTTTCCAGAGTGGTTGTACCAGTTTACATTCCCACCAGCAGTGGAGCAGGGTTCCCCTTTCTCCACAACCTCTCCAGCATGTGTTATCGCTTGAGTTTTTCATCTTGGCCATTCTGATGGGTGTAAGGTGATATCTCAGGGTCGTTTTAATTTGCATTTCCCTGATGGCTAATGAGGATGAGCATTTCTTTAAGTGTTTTTCTGCCATTCGATATTCCTCTGTTGAGAATTCTCTGTTTAGCTCTGTTCCCCATTTTTTAATTGGATTACTTGGATTGCTGCTTTTCAGTTTCTTTAGTTCTTTGTATATACTGGATATTAGTCCTCTGTCAGATAAAGGGTTAGTGAAGATTCTTTCCCAATCTGTAGGCAGTCGTTTTGTTTTGATGACGGTATCCTTTGCTTTACAGAAACTTTTCAGTTTCATGAGGTCCCATTTATTGATTGTTGCTCTTAGAGCCTGTGCTGTTGGTGTTCTGTTCAGGAAGTTGTCTCCTGTGCCAATGAGTTCTAGGCTGTTCCCCACTTTTTTTTCCAATTGATTTAGGGTATCTGGTTTTATGTTGAGGTCCTTGATCCACTTTGACTTTAGTTTTGTGCAGGGTGATAAATATGGATCTATTTTCATTTTTCTGCATGTAGACATCCAGTTGGTCCAGCACCATTTGTTGAAGATGCTGTCTTTTTTCCATTGAATGGAATTGGCTTCTTTGTCAAATATCGAGTATTCATAGGTGTGTGGATTTATTTCTGGGTCTTCTATGCGGTTCCATTGATCCTCCTTTCTGTTTCTATGCCAATACCATGCAGTTTTTATAATAGCCCTATATCTCCCAAGGAAATCAAAGCAGTCATTAACAGTCTCCCCTCCAAAAAAAGCCCTGGACCAGATGGCTTCAGTGCAGAATTCTACAAGACCTTCAAAGAAGTGCTAACTCCAATTCTCCTCAAGCTATTCCACAAAATAGAAACAGAAGGAACACTACCAAACTCATTCTATGAAGCCACAGTCACCTTAATACCTAAACCACACAAAGACCCAACAAAAAAAGAGAACTTCAGGCCTATCTCTCTCATGAACATTGACGCAAAAATACTCAATAAAATACTTGCAAACCGAATCCAAGAACACATCAAAGATATCATCCACCATGACCAAGTAGGCTTCATCCCAGGCATGCAAGGGTGGTTCAACATACGGAAATCCACCAATGTAATCCACTACATAAACAAACTGAAGGAGAAAAACCACATGATCATCTCCTTAGATGCCGAAAAAGCATTTGACAAAGTCCAACACCCATTCATGTTTAAAGTCTTGGAGAGATCAGGGATACAAGGCACATACCTAAACATAGTAAAGGCAATATATAGCAAGCCTATAGCTAACATCAAACTCAATGGAGAGAAACTTAAATCAATCCCACTGAAATCACGGACAAGACAAGGCTGTCCATTGTCCCCATATCTCTTCAACATAGTACTTGAAGTCCTAGCCAGAGCAATAAGACAACTAAAGGAGATCAAGGGGATACAAATCGGAAAGGAAGAGGTCAAAGTGTCACTATTTGCAGATGATATGATAGTATACATGAGCGACCCCAAAAATTCAACCAGAGAACTCCTTCAGCTGATAAACACCTTCAACAAAGTGGCAGGATACAAAATTCTTTATTCTTTTATGACCAGATGATTCATCCTATGAATACGCATTCATTCAAATTCACAATTAACCATCCTTCATTTGTAAAGTTTGTTGCTACATTACTTTAGCTCATTTAATTCCCACTTTGGGGATTGTTACTTGTGTTTTCTGAATGTAATTTTCTCTCTGATGCTTGTTTGGATGGATTCTCATCATTCAGGGTTCTATATTGTTGATTATTAATATTTACTATTGATTTATCTTTTAGTTAAATAGTGGTTATTTCTAAACCAGCTTTATACCCAAATCACCACACAGATACCAGGATTTATTTAATTAATCTAGACCACAATGCTGGGCAATATTTACTCCATCCTAAAGCTCCAAGTCAACATAGTTTCCTCCCAATCATATTTTCCAAATTATACTTGTTTTTAGTCATATCTTTAGACTGGTTCATCTCTCCTTCTGGTTCCAAGTCCTCTCCTGCTAATCTTTCCTCTTTGACCCCCCCCACTCCCTCTCCTCCCCTCTGAAACAGAATGTCCCACCCTATTCTCTCCATTGCTTAGCATTGCCTGGTTGTTTTATTGACAATACAGAGAACAAATGGTGGCATGAGTACACAAACTTGAGACAGGTGATACTTAGAATAGACATCACAATGTAATGTCTAGAATGAAACCAGATAGTGGGGTAGAGAAATCTGCATTTGAATGAACAAAGGTAAATTGTGTACATTCCACAAGAACATTATACCAAGTGTTCTATTTAGGTTTTTACTTCTGAGAAAGTCTTTCTGGAACATCCTTTCTGAAGTAGGTTCTCCCACTTTAGATCACTTCCTTCTCTAGTCTATAAACAGTCTGCTTCTTGTCTTTGTAGCAGTAAGCATGACCTGAAATTAACACATTGCATTTTTGCCTGATTATTATACTCCACCAACTGTAATGTATGTTCCTTAAATGTATACCTTTGCCTTTACAACAGCTAAAACACATAGGGTGTACTGAATAAACACTGACAGAATCAACTAATAACTAAAAGCCTGACCTACAACTCAGTTTTAACAAAGAGGTCTTAAACTATCTTCTAGTTCTTTTACACTCAAAATTTCATGCTCTCCACTCACATACACTGGCTTTTCAATAAAGTGCTACCAGATGACAGAGTTGATAACAACAATGAATGTAAATGAATATATAACTGTTTCATGTTTGAAATAGTATGTTCTATAGTGGTTTTCAAATGCATCCCATGTAGATAGTTTGGATCAAAAATGATGATGCAGTTTAAATAGAAAAATTAATATGTATGCTTTCTGGCTATGTGCCATTGAAATTGCTAGAACAAGGCAGGAGGAAGCTTTTGCATGAGGGAAACCAGAGTATCTTCATCAAAATCATGTGGTATAGACTCAGAAACCACCCTGTTTCAGAACTAAAACCAATCTCTGTCTCATAATAACTGTGGAGGTACAGAGAAGTCATTTAAGCTCCTGTGATTCAGGACGTATTTCTGTGTAGAAGGGAGAATAATAATAACACCTACTTCATTTAATTGTTTTCTTTCAACTTTTCATTTTAGAGATATTCCTCGAATTATATATTGTACATTGAGAATATTTTCCCCAAACTCCTTCCCTTTCTTTACCCCCACTTCCCTAGTTAGTATTCTTTGTTCCCCTAGTAGCACAAACATTTTCACTTCCACTTCTAAGTCATAATATCTATATATGAAATCTGGACTCCCAGATATGAAAAAACATATTTATCACTTTGAGGCTAGTTTAATTCACTCAATATGATTATCTCCACCATGAACCAATTTTCTGTAAACAACAACTTTGTTCTTTATTATCAAAACATTCTATTGTGTATATATACTGTGTTTTCTTTATCTACTTTTTTGGTTTTGGTCACCTATTTCTGTTTTATAACTTATGAATAGTGCTGCAATAAACATTAATATATGAATATCTCTGCTGTGTTGGCTTGTAGTACTTTGGGCAAATACCAAGGAGCAGTATAGACCTAATTTTAGTTTTTTGAGAAACTTCCATAATGACTTCCATAGTAGCTGGTATAGTTACATCCTGTTTTAATTACCATTGTGAAGAGATAACATGACCAAGACAACCTATAAAAATCATCATTTATTTGGGTGCTTACTTATAGTTTCAGAGTTCATGGCAGTGAACATGACAGCAGGCAAACATGACAATGGAGCAGTAGCTAAAAGCTTACATCCTGATCAATAGGCAGCAAGCAGAGAGAATGAGAGTGGACCTGGCATGGGCATTTGAAACCTCAAAGTCCATCCCCAGTGAAACACCTCCAACAAGGCCATACTTCCTATTCTTTCCTGAATAATCCACTACTAAACTTTTTAATATATTAGCTTGTGAGGGACATTCTCTATCAAACCACCACACATCAAACCCAGCAATATATAAGGATTCTTTTTTGTGCATATCCTTACCCGCGTTTGCTGTTATTTATGATTCTTTTTAAATTATTTTATCCTTTGGAAATTTCATACATGTATACAATAAAATGTGACCAGATCCATTTTCCCATTTCCCCTTTCTAGCTTTCCTTATATCTCCCTTACATGTCCCTTACTCAATTTCATATTTTCTTTTTATCTGACCCACTAAATTCAATTTAGTCCTTCCCATATGAACATACATGTACATGGGGCCATCCAGTCAAATACAAGAAACCTACTAGTGGCCAAAGAATGATATTCCATTCCCTAGAAGCTATCGACTGATAGTAGCTCCCCAGTAATGGGTGGAGCTTATAGAATATCTCTTTAATCTGTGCCACAATTCTGGCTTCCTTGTTCTTGTGCATGTTCTGTATAAGTAACCATAGCTGCTATGTGATCATGAGTGTAATAGCCATGTTAAGTCCAAAAGACAGCATTTTACTGCACTCCTACCCATCTTCTAGTTCTTACATTCTTTCAGCCTCTTCTCCCACAATATTCCCTGTGCCCTAGTGGGATGGGGAAGTTGATGAAAATCCACCATTTGGGAATGGGCACTAAGTTTCTTATTCTCAGCACTTTGATTCATTATGTATATTGCCATTGATTGCTGCCCAGTGCATGAAGAAGCTTTTCTGACCAAGACAGAGAGCAGCCTGGATCTGGTTTGACATCATCAACATTTAGGAAAACAACAAAAATAGGTTCTATCCTATGGCCTATGATGTTCCACAAATGGCATTTTTTGCCAGAATAATATTATAAAAACTGAAACGCCCTTCTGTGAAGCAAAGCTCAAATATAATCAGAAAACAGTTAGTTAACCTGTAACAGTATTGCCACTACTTTTCCATTGAGCATATCTTTCCAAGCATATTGGTATTGTAACATGAAAAACCCAGTACTGGGAAAGGCCACTGATATGTCCTCCAACAGATGTAGCATGCCCATCATCTTTTAGTACCATGAATTCTAGGCAGCAGGGAAGAAGTTTCTAGGAAAATTTAAGATTGATTTATCTATGTCCTAAAGTCAAACAGTAGTAGGGTATACCATGTAGTTATGGTGGATAACTAACTGTCAGGGTTCTCTAGAGGAAAAGAACAAAGGGTATTAAATTATGGACATATCATATTGAATTTTTCCTTATTGTATTCTCTTTCCTTTTTTGCTGTTGTTATTGTAGAATTGTTTTTGAGATTATAATATAATTACATAATTTTCTTTTTCCCTTTCCTTCCTCCAAATTCTCGCATATATCTCTCTACTTTATGGCTATTTTCATCAACTATTATTACACACATATACACTTGTTATCACACACATATACATATATAATATGTTTTTATGACTGACCATTTAATATCATATAACCAACCGGTATGCTTTTCCCAAAGGAAGAGTATTTCTTTTACTGCCAGCATTCCTTAGTCATCTGTAGTTCTTTGTATAGGGCTGAGGCCTCCTGGGCCTTCTCTCACCACACATTTTGGCATTCTATTGTTATCCTTGCATATCTCAACTTTAGGCAGTCATGTTGCTGAGATTTTATGGATGTAGCTTCTGGCATTACTAGGAGATACAATATCACAGAACCTCCCCAATCTTCTGGCTCTAACAATTTTTCTGCCCCCTCTTCTGCAATGATTCCTGAGCCCTAGGTGTGGGAATTGTTTTGTAGAGATATCACTTGGGACTGGGTGCTACAACGCTAGGGCCAGGCTTCACAACACAATAACTAAGCAGATATTACACTATTCTTAACCCTCTAAGCTAATTGGGCTTCTGCCCGATGTACATTCCAGAGATACTTGCCTTTATAGCTTTCTCTGCTCCAGCTCTTCTCCCAAGTTCACCTGGACCTTTTCCATAGCTGAATTCCCTACTTCCCTCTTTACCTCTTCCTCCCATGGCTGGCAGGAAGTCCAGTCCTATTCTTTTTCTTTGCTCAGGATTGGCTGTAAGCTTTTTTTTTTTTTGTCATATCAGGGAATAACTGGGGAACAGTGTTTATACAACATAGAGACAGGAAATTCTCAAAACAATATCTGTAACAAGATATGGGGGCATACATAAATTAGCATTTGAATTCCACAATAAGCTTATTCCTACAACAGCTGGTAGTTACTTAGTCCACAAAGTGGAGTTTCCTAATAGTCCCAATCTGGCATTAGTAACCTGGAAGGCTACCGGAGAGTGTTGAGCCTTGGTCCACAATGAAAGCTTGGAAATGCTGGTTCTGTTATCAGCAAAACACTCAGCAACAGCAGCAACAGGGAAAATCAACTTGATAGCAAAAGGGAAGGCCACATAAGCAAAAATCTAGCCCCCTTTCCTCTGACACACATACCTATTTTTATCTGGGCTACTACCAAAAGGTGCTGTTCACAATTAGGGTAGTCTTTTCTTCACATGAATCAAGGCAACCAAGACACTTCTTCAGGTGAGGTTCCCTATGCAGGTGTTCCTAATTTGTAGAAGTTGGCATTAAAACCAATCACAACAGTAACCAGGGAAATGGCAATACCCGTTGTTTTGAAGAACTCCGTGACTTCTCTGACGAATAACAAGTGGGAGGTATCCCAAATTCGCACTGTGATTTTTCATAACCTGTGTCATTCACAACCTTCATCTTCTTGAAACAGCATTATCCAACCATGCAGGCTGAGTACCTCCATTTGAACTCACTGCTTTCTTCAAGTTATATTTTGAAATTAGCTTACTAATGGGTCTCCATAAAGATTTATCATGCATCCTGGTTTTGATTAAACTACTGCTACTCTTTCTTGTAATTCTCATGCCCCTCCCCTACTTAATACTTTAACTTCCAGTATTCCCCCCTTTCTTTCTTGCCATGTTTGTTTACTATTCTTCCAATTATACATATATATATATATATTTGTTGTTGTTGTTGTTGTGTTGTCAGGTACAGGGTTTCTGTATGAGTTTTTTTTTATTCACATGTTCTTTGAGTTATTGTTTGCCATGCCCCAATTTGCCTCATATTTCCATGCCTCTCCGTGCTTAAGTACTTCACCTCTAGTAAGTATCCTATCTTTCTACTTTTACCTATAATCGATCATTTTCCCTCACTAATCGTATCCCCTTTCCATGGCCCTTTTCTAGTTTCTTTCTTTTCTTTCTTTTTTGTGTTTTTGAGACAGGGTTTCTTTGTGTAACCTTGGGTGTCTTGGAACTCACTTTTGTAGACCAGGCTAGCCTCAAACTCAGAGATTTGACTGCCTTTGCCTCTCTAAGTGTGTGGATTAAAGGTGTATGCCACCACGACAGGTTCCTCTCTGGTTTCTTAATTTGCTCTTATGTTCCAAATTAAGCAGAGAGAACAAAACATTTGAAGCTAGAATTGGTTCAGGAGAGTCAACATTCTGTATGGACCTGAAGTACCTCACTGAGTATGGTTTTCTCCAGTTCCATCCATTTACTTGGCAATTTCATGATATATTTTTTTCTTCACAGCTTATTAATATCCTATTGTGTATACCTATTTTCAATTTTTCATATTTATTCATGTATTGATGGAGATCTATATTGATTCTATTTTCTAGCTATTGTGGATAGAGCAGTAATACACATGGACGTGCAAGTGTTATTTGTTTTCTTAATCATTGGGTCAAGAAGGAATTTCAGTATAATTTATTTCCATTCTCTAATGATTACTGGGGTTGAACATTTTTTTTTTTCATATGCATGTCAGGTATTCTCTTTTTACTCCATCTTATAACACTTGTTCATTTAATTAGGCTACTACTGATTAGGTTGTTTCATTTCTTGTTGCTTGTTTCTTTCTTCAGTTCTTTGTATATTTTAGATTTTAATCCTCTTTTAGATGTGTAGTTGGCAAAGACTTTGTACCATTCTTTAGGCTATCTCTTTACTTCGTTATGTACAGAATATTTTTTAAATTTTCTTATTCAGAAATTCCTTGCCCATGGTTATATGTAGAAATTATTTCCCTACCTTTTCCTGTAATAGTTTCAGAACTTCAAGACATCTATTAAGCTGCCATGAGTTTGTAATAAAACATTCCTGTTGTGTCCAGAATATACTATTTTGTTTCAGTGCTACCTGATGTCTGGTTCTTACAATCTCCCCACTTCCTTTATGATACTTGAGTATTGGGGAGGAGGGTGTGGTGTCCTATTTTTGGCTGAACACACCAGCGACCCTTACTTAGTGATACTTAGTCTTTATACTCTGACCAGTTGTAAGTTTCTACATTAATCACCATGTATTACACAAAGGAACTGCTCTGAAGACTTAGTTGTATTTCCAATTTTCTAAATAAACTCTCCTTGTTTTCCACAATGCTATACCAATTAACAGAGCATGAAAACTCCTGGTTCCTCACATCTCTCTTAGCAATTTTTGTTTTCTGTTTTCTTAATTTTAGTTGTTCTGATTGGCATAAGATGGAGTCTCAAAATGTTTTAATTTGAATTTCACTTATAGATTATAGAATACATGTCCAAATATGTATACAACACATTAGAAAATAATTTTTAGCCATTACGTAGTTCGTATTAGAACTTGATATTCATGTCCATACACACTTTTTAATTGGCTGGTTTCTTTTCTCAGGGTCTTGTTTTATTTTTGTTTCTGTTTCACATGTACTGTACACACTAATCCCCCATCAGATGTATAATAAACAAAGATTGGTTCCCATTCCATAGGCTGCCTCTTCAGTTCATTAACAACTTCCTTTGCAGCATAGAAGCTGATATTCCTATTTTCCTGGGTGACCAGAGTCTTATTAAGAAAGTTCATATCTAAGCCTATCTAGTGTTTAGTCTAGAAGTTTCAAATTTTCAGGTCTAACATAAAAATCTTTGATCCGCTTAAAATTGAATTGTGTGCAGGGTGAGAGAAACAGAAAAATTTTCATTTGTTAAAGATACCATCTTTAATGTGGTGTGTGTGTGTGTGTGTGTGAAAAATCAGGTGGTTGTAGGTTATGTGTATCTAGATTCTCCATTCTATTCCATTTATCAACATGTCTTTTTTACACGAGTACCATGCTGGTTTTACTGCTATGTTTCTGAAGTAAAACTTGAAATCAGGTACACTGCTACTTCAGTCAGTGTTTTTATTGTTGAGGATTATTTTGCTATCTGGGATTTTTGTGTATCATATAACTTTTTTGATTTTTAAAATTTTTTTGTGAAGAGCTGTGTTGGAATTTTGATGGAGACTGCATTTAATCTATGAGTTGTTTTTGATAGGATGGCAATTTTCACAATATTAATCCTATCGCTCTATGGGCACTGGAAGTGTTCCCATCTTCTGCTATCTTCTTCAATTTCTTTATTAGGTGTCTTAAAGTTTTCATTTTATAAGTCCTTCACTTATTTGATTTGCTTCCTTCCAGGGTATTTTAATTTTGAGGTTTTATTATTTTTAAAACTATGAAGCACTAATCATATTTATTTACTTAGCAGGAGCAGGAGTTTATCCTAGAGTTTTGTGTACTCCTACAAAGGCCTCTATGATTGGAACTATATAGCCCAGCCCTCTTATCTTTAAACATATAGCTACTAGAAAGTTACTTGGAGCCAACATTTGTGGATCACACTTTTATTCTTGTTAATGCTGATCTAGCTTTATTTTGTATGTGTAAACGAAGGCAAAAGAGAGTGCTAATAAATTCTGAGCTTTTTTTTAATTTTTCATCAATTACACTTTATTCATTCTGCATCCCCCCATAAGCCCCTCCCTCCTCCCCTCCCAATCCCACCCTCCCTCCTCCCTCTGCATGCATGACACTCCCCAAGTCCACTAATAGGGGAGGTTCTCCTCTCCTTTCTGATCTTAGTCTGTCAGTTCACATCAAAAGTGGCTGCATTGTCCTCTACTATGGCCTGGTAAGGCTGCTCCCCCCCAGGGGGAGGTGATCAAAGAGCAGGCCAATCAGATTATGTCAGAGGCAGTCCCTCTTCACATTACTATGTAACCCAATTGGACTCTGAACTGCCCTGGGCTACATCTGTGCAGAGGTTCTGGGTTATCTCTATGAATAGTCCTTGGTTGGAGTATGAGTCTCTGGGAAGTTCCCTGTGTTCAAATTTTCTTGTTCTGTTGCTCTCCTTGTGGAGACCTTGTCCTCTCCAGCTCTTACTATTTCCCAGTTCTTACATAAAATTCCATTCACTCTGCCCAACAGTTGCCCATCAGGCTCAGCATCTGCTTTGATAGTCTGTAGGGCAGAGGCTTTCAGAGGCCCTCTGTGGTAGGTTCCTAGGTTGTTTCCTGTTTTCTGCTTCTTCTGATGTCCATCCTCTTTGCCTTTCAGGATGGGGATTGGACATTTTAGTTAGGGTCCTCTCTCTTGCTTAGTTTCTTTAGATGCACAGGTTTACTTAAATTCTGAGCTTTTAAGTGACCATCAGAAGTCATTATTGTTGATTAAAGAATGTTTAACTTTTGGTAGAACTGATTACAGAAACATGTCATAATCTGTAGGTGTGATGGACACTGTTGAGCATGGTGCATTGGATAAACAAGCCTTCTCAAATATTTTTCAAGAACCACCTAATTTTAAGAGATAGATTCCTGACAACAGTATGGTTACAATTCTAGGTCTATGGTATTAAAAAATTCCCTACTGCTTGTTTTCTTCCTGGGATCTCTAGATCAGGCCAGGAGAATGAAATGTAGTATTACAGCAAGAGAAACTTAGATCAAAACACAGAAACTCATATATTCCATTGTGTAGATATACCACAATTTGTGCATCCATTCCTCCACGAAGGGGCATCTGGGCTGTTTCCAGATTCTGGCTATTACAAATAAAGCTGCTGCTACAAACATGGTTGAGCAAATGTCCTTATTGTGTACTTGAGAATCTTTTGGATATATGCCTAGGAGTGGTATAGCTCAGCAATAAAAAACAAGGAAATCATGAAATTTGCTGGTAAATGATGGGATCTGGAAAAGATTATCCTGAGTGAGCTATCCCAGAAGCAGAAAGATGCACATGGTATATACTCACTCATATAGACATATAATATAGGATAAACCTACTAAAATCTGTACACCTAAAGAAACTAATCAAGAGGGAGGACTCTTGCTAAAATGCTCAATCCCTATCCAGAAAGGCAAAGAAAGAGGCTGGACATCAGAAGAAGGATAAAAGAGGGTGTAACAAGTCAGGAGCCTGACACAGAGGACCTCTGAAAAGCTCTGCCCTGAAGACTATCAATGTAGATACTGAGACTTATGGACAACCTTTGGGCAGAGTGCAGGGAATCTTAGGAAAGAAGTGGGAAACAGTAAGATCTGGAGAGGACAGGAACTCCATAAGGTGAGCAACAGAACCAAAAAAAATCTGAGCACAGGGGTCTTTCCTGAGACTGCTATTCCAACCAAGGACTATGCATGGAGATAACCTAAGACCCCTGCACAGATGTAGCCAATGGCA
This sequence comes from Meriones unguiculatus, assembly GCF_030254825.1. Classification (NCBI taxonomy): domain Eukaryota; kingdom Metazoa; phylum Chordata; class Mammalia; order Rodentia; family Muridae; genus Meriones; species Meriones unguiculatus. The sequence goes on along the minus strand of NC_083369.1, from coordinate 74,809,622 downwards.
GTTCAGTATACAAGTGGGTTCCATTGTAATAGGAACAGACGCTGTTTCTGACATGAACTGATTGGTCTGCTCTTTAATTACCTCCCCCTGAGGGGGAAGCAACATCACCAGGCCACAGAAGAAGACAAGGCAGTCACTCCTGATGAGACCTAATTGACTAGGATCAGAAGGAAGGAAAGGAAGTCCTCCCCTATCAGTGGAATTGGGGAGGGGCTTGCATGCAGAGGGTGGGGGAAGGGAGGGATTGGGATGGGAGGAGGGAGGGAACCACGGGGGAGATACAAAGTGAGTAAAGTGTAATTAATAAAGAAAAACAAATAAAAAGAATAAAAACAAAACACAGAAGCTCAAGTTTCTTATAGACAAAGTTCCTATAGAATCATCAAGAATAAAAAAGATGAACTTCACCAAAAGTACCTTGCAGAATGGCTGTCCATGTGTAGCTCAGTGGTACACAGCTTGGCTAACACAGAACTCAGTGTTTCATTTTCAGTCTATGAAAGATAGAGAAAGAATGAGAAAGAAAATGGGCTTGCAATTCATTGGCACTTTCAGTCTCAACTATCTCACTATCACAATTGTACTGTGAATTGATGAGTGGTGAATGTTATCTTGTTTTATTTTATGGATTAGGAATGAATCAATAGAAGTAAATGATTGTGAAAATCAATTAGTGGTTAACAGATATTTCATGCCAGGGTAGAATAAGTTAAATGGAAGTATTTGAAAATATAGGGGTTACAGAGTATACTCAGTAGTATCAGGATTGCTTAGCATGCAAAAAGTCCCGGTTCAATCACCAGTGTTGAGGGTTATTAATATTTATTATTGATTTATCTTTTAGTTAAACAGTGGTTATTCCTAAACCATCTGTATACCCAAATCACCACATAGAGACTAGGATTTATTTAATTAATCTAGAGCACAATGCTGGGCAATATTTACTTCATCCTAAACCTCCAAACCCACATTGTTTCCTACCATTCAGATTTCACCCATTATACTTCCTTTTAGTCATATCTTGGGTCGGGTAAATCTCTCCTCATGGTTCCAAGTCCTGTCCTGCCATTCTCTCCTTTCCCACTCGCTTCCTTCTCCTCCCTTCCTGACCAGGATGTCCCACCCTATTCTCTCCATTGCACAGCACTGGCTGGTTGTTTAACTGACAATTATAGAGAACAAATGGTGGCATGTTTACACAAACTTGAGACAGGTGATGCTTAGAATAAACAACACAATGCAATATCTGGATTGAAACCAGATAGTGGGATAGAGAAATCAGCATTTGAATAAACAAGGGTAAATTGTATACATTCCATAAGAACATTATACCAACACACCAGCATGGTAAAGAAAGAAGAAAAAAAATTCTAAGTGATTCTGAAAGAGATACTGTAGAAGGTTACATTCCAACTATGTACACTTTCTTGACTAACAGAATTTAATGATTTTATGGGAGTTTTCTAAATTGTTTTAAATGTTAGAAATAAGCAATAAGAGACTAATTTACTATCTTTGTTTGTTTTTTGTAACAGTCTTCTTTGTAGAAGGGTCTGATTTGTTTAGAATAGGGATTACTGGTCCTTGTGGACACAGTTTGTCATTTTGTTGAACACATTTTTGCCAGAGAGAAGTAACTCATCATCCCTGGCCCAGGAAGCTGATGATGTAGTGAGGAAAACCAAACTCAGAAGAAATGCCTGCAAAGCTGGGTGGTGTTGGCACATACCTTTAAGCCTAGCACTTAGGAGGCAGAGGCAGGAGGATCTCTGAGTTCAAGGCCAGACTGATTTCAGGACAACCAGACAACCAGAGCCATATAGTGAGATCCTGTTGAGAGAGAGAGAGAGAGAGAGAGAGAGAGAGAGAGAGAGAGAGAGAGAGAGAGACATTTAAAAGAGTTAATTCTCTATTCCTACCATATGAGACCAGTCCTTGTGGGTCAAACTCAGGCCATTAAGCTTGGTAGCAGATGCCTTACCTGCTGAGCTATCTTACCTGCCTGAGACTAGAATTTTAAGTAGAACTGATGGAGTCTAGAATGATAGCTAGAAATTATGAAAGAAGAAATATAAGAAGGTGACTTGAAGCTTCAACTGTCAGGAAGATAAATAATTAACAGAAAACAAGCAGAGGGAAAGATGACTTTTTTAAATTTGATTGTATCGGTTGGGATCTAGGTTAATGGAATTAGTAAGAAAGAACGAAGATTTAATACTTAGAAGAGTGAGCTCATCAGAGAAGTAGAATAGTACAGTGGTAAAGAGTTTGGGTGCGGGCTGGGTGCAGTGGCACACACCTATAATTCCAGTACTTGGGGAGGCAGAGGTAGGCAGATTTTTGTGAGTTCGAAGTCAGCTAGTGTACAGAAGTGATTCCAGAATAGCCAAGGCTAAACAAAGAAACCCGGGCTAGAAAAACCAACCCCTCATCCCCATCCCCCTCAAAAAAGAATTTGTGTACTGGAATCACAGCCTTTGGCATCCTGGGTCCTACTTTACCATTTACTAGTTCATTACCTTGGGCAACGTACTTAATCTTCATGTACCTCATGGAATAGCTCTGAGAGTACAGCGAATTCGTAGCAAAGGGCTGGTAACAGTAGTTACTCAGTAAAATGTTAATTGCTGTGTTTGTAGTTATTCTCCCTCTTTCTTAATATTCTGTACTCTAATAGGAAGGTGATATGATCATTCCAGATCATTATAAAAGTGATGAACTGTATGAGCTGTACAAGCCTAGAACAGGTTTATTTTGAGGTTTGGGACCCACTGAGGTGATGAGACATCTTTCGTAAAATCCTCTTCTCTTGGTCTCTGGAGTGGCTTTGAAGAAGTTGTACTTATGACTGGCAGGATTCACTTGGTGACTTCCTTGGAGAAGTGTATGCACTGCTGTCTCTAGGTATTTGACAGTTTTCACTTCTGTCTCCTGGACACTAGAAGCCATGTGGGCTCACACCCAAGTGTCCTGGTTTCAAAGGCTCCGGGCCACTTGGCAGTCATTCTGCTTCCGGGCCCAGCCTTGCCTCTCTTTGGAGGAGTGTTCAATTCGGACCCCACACACCGTCCTAGCCCCAGCCTCTGCGCAGGCGCCGCCAGGGCCACCCCTGCCGCCATGTTTCCCCCGCCCACATGCTCCCCTCCCACTACAACCCCTCCCCTCCCCTTCCCAGCTGGGCTCAGGCTCTCCTCCCCTATCCCCCACCCCCTGGTGAGGTCAGGCTGAGGCTCTGCCGCTGTGGCCAGGGCAGCTCTGCTCTTATTCCCAGGCAGCCTGGAACAGGGACTTCAGCAAATAACTGGAGCAGCGTTCGGGTTAGGGTAAGCGTTCTCCCTCTGCTTGAAGACCGAGCGAAGTGGCCAGGGCGACCAGGGTTGGGGGTGCAGTGGTGCGGGTGTCTGTGCCTCGCAGCAGGAGGGGACTAGGGCTGCGCTGTGTGACTCTCTCTTTGGCCCTCCCAGCGCTGTTGCCCGCGGAGGAGCAGCTGGGTGCAGGGACTCGGCAAACAAGGTGAAGCAGGATCTTGAAGTCACAGGGGCTCTAGGAGCTTCCCCGCCTTCTGCACCCGCGGGTGCGCGACTAGGAGTTGGGATCGGCACCGCGAACAGCAAGGCGGGCTACTAGCTTCGCTCTTTGCCCACCCGGGTTTTCACCCCCGTGCTGGCGCGCACGCTCTTATCTCTGTACCTTTATACTATTAGGAGGTCCTTTTGGTTCCAGCATAAGCTTGTCTACTTCTAGGACCCTAGTCAGAACTCAGTTTTCCTGTGCTTCTTTGTCATCCCTCCAAGATCTTTTCTGGGTTTTCCTATTGCTGCCCTGAACCTCTGGGGCTCCTCTGTCAACCACAACCTCACTGTCTCTTGCCCTCTAGCAGTTTCTACTTTCTGCTTCCTGATCCATTCCGCTTTCAGAATCTCATAACTTCAGAGACTCGACTGCTGGCTCCTCAGCCAAAAACACCCCCCCTCCTTTTTATCTTCCTTCCAAGCTTTTAACTTAGTTCTGAATGTCTTGCCTTGGCTTTTTTTTTTTCTTCTTCTTCTTTAAATCACAGTTGAATGATTTTCTTGGAGGCTTACAAGGTTTAAGTCTATCATTTACAGAAAAAAAAAAAAAGATGGAGAATTTCTTTATTGAATACCATTTAATAAACATATTTTGAGGAACTTTAAGGTTCCTTTCTAGGTTTTAATAACTTAGTCTAAAAGCCAGTCACATTAAATGTGTCTATCTTTGTACGCAATATTTGTACATGGCCCCAAACCTCCTGGCAGCGGAGCAGGCCAGACTGAAGGAGGTCTACTGGGGTTTGTAAACCTGACTTCATTTCTCCATCTGTAAATCAGGATGCTCATCATTTAAACGCACTTTGAGGATGACCTTAGAGGTTTGGAGCAAGTCACTCAAGTTAGTTTCAGGCTAGCTACTAACTACACTAAATGGGAACCGAGACGCTTTTGGGGTTTAAAACTACCTCTGTTCGGAGGGTTGCCTGCCTTTTACAGAAAAGCCACAGTTTCATAAAGTACATTTTAGAACCTCATAATTCTTTAAATACAATCAAACAAAACCAAGTCCATCACTTTTAGCCATTTCACTTTCTTCCCGTGCAGTTGCCATGTTAGTTCCTGCACTAAGGTTCATTTGCTCCTTACCATACTGTAATTAGTGTGAGGAAAATTGAATGGAGAAGCTGAAAGTGGGGGCAGATCTCAGTGAAAGAGCACGTGCTGACGTATGCAGCTGTGTTTTTAGCAATAGGCTTTATCTAGAGCTCAAACTTGAAAGCTGAGAAAAATTAAACAGTTATGACATCATTTTATATCTAAATATATTAGCTACTTTAAACACAAGTCCTTATTAATACCCGTTCACTTAACAGTGATAGATTTGTTTGCTCAACGTGTGACCAGGTGCTGCCACTGACACAACAGTTCACTAACTGGCAGCAGTCTCAGAAGAAGTCAAGTTGCAAATGACTACATTTCACTCTCGTGGTAGCATCCATGAGGTTTGGTAGTGAGGCAGCGAGAAGAGTTTCTGTTGCAATATTGGATGATACATTTGCAAATAAACAAGAACTGCAAATGCTCAGTATTTTTAAGCTGCCATTTTTATAAGCAACTTTAAACTGTGGTGTAGTTCTATCAGTTCTAGTCAGTGTTTGGAAGAAAGTGATTTTCATAAGAGCAGTAAAAGCTATCACTTATTTTAGTTAGGTAACTTGCCCCTGATACTTCCTTTTCCAGTGAATCCTAGTGTTCACTTGGTTATATTAAAAAGTGGAAGATTATAGGAAAACGTGATGATACTAAATCTAATTTCAGATTATAGTAAATTTCAGATGATACTAAATCTAATGTCTGCTAATATTGCTTTTTTCTTTCCCTTTTATATTATGTTCATTGATTTGATTTGCAGTCCTGAATTGAGAGTAACCTAAATATTCAAATTATTTGATTGGTGATGTTTAATATATTATTAAAACTATTTTGTTTCTGGTGTAATTCTGTTGTTTATTTCTGTAAAATAATGTAACAATTTGGTAGAAGTAACATTTTTAAAAAGCATAGAAAGTGTGTGGAAAAAAAGTGAACAGCCCTGGAGAAAACTTTTCCAAAGTAGAGAAAATGGTTTTCTCAGAGTTAGCGATATTTATAGTAAGGAGGTTTTAAAGTATTACTAATTAACTTAATATCTCATGGTACAAAATCTGTTGAATGCCTCCCATGTTCCAATGCTTTATATTATTACGCATAATATAAAAACTTGCAAATCAGAATCTATGTAGATTGTGAAAAGATCAATAAAGAAAATATACAGAATATAGAAAATTAGAAAACACATAGTTTCACATGGGTGATGTATGGAGGTTAATGTTAATTATCAGTTTATCTGGATTAAGAAATATCTTTTAATCCCAGCACTAAGGGAGGCAGAGGCAGGTGGATCAATGGGAGCTCAAGGCCAGCATGGTCTTCAAAGCAAGTCTAGGACAGCCAGAGCTACATACACAGAGAAACCATCTCTCGGAAAGCAAAGCAAAGAAAAGAAAGAAATATCCAGATAGTCAGTAAAACATTGCTTTGGGTGTGTCTTGAGGGTGTTTCAGAGATTAGTGTATGAATTTGAGTGGACTAGGTAGGGAAGACCTGCCCTCGGTGTGGGTGTGCACCATCCAATTGGCTGCAGATAACAGATAAAGAAGGCATGTTGGTCTCTCCCACAGCTAAAAGAGACATTTTTCCCCTTCTGCTTTAGACATCAGAACTCAAAGCTTGTTGGCCTTTGGACCTAGGCTCTGCTCTAAACCAGTGGCCCCTCAGGTTCTTAGGCTTTTGGCCTTCCTTAAACTGAGGGTCCCACCCTTGGCTTTCCAAGGAGACTGAGCTCACTATCAGCATCCCTGAGTATCCAGCTTTCTGACAGACTGCTGTGAGACGTATTCATTTGTTGTGACTTGGTAAGTCTATTCTGTTAGTATATATCTCCTCTTAGATGTACATGAATCTCCGATTGGTTCTATGTCTCTGTCTGGAAGACTCTGGCAACTATATAGCTTCTTAGAGGAGAGATGGTAATTGAGCACAGCCCTAAAGGGAAGTGGGGATGCACCTACGTTCTCAAGATCTGGGGAAAAACTGGGCCTGTGAATACATGCCTTTGTCTTGAATCTATGCACTCTGGAATCAGACAGATCTCTGTGAGTTTGAAGCCAGCCTGATCTACACTGTGAGTTCCAGGACAACCAGAGCTACATAGTAGAATGCTCTCTCTCTCTCTCTCTCTCTCTCTCTCTCTCTCTCTCTCTATATATATATATATATATATATATATATATATATATATATACATACTGGGAATGCATTCTTCTGGAAACATTCATATATATATATACTGGGAATGCATTCTTCTGGAAACATTCACCCAGGATTTTTGAAGAACAGAATGAGAGCGTGATGAGAAATCTTAGAGAACTGGATTAGAGATAATAGATATGTAGGTATGTAGGATTGGTAAGTTCTCTGAAGGCATTTGAATCTGATTTTGGGAACAATGGGAAGCCATTAGGGAATCTGAAATTATTGGCTGAAAAAACATTGGAACTTAAAAACATTTTTTACAGAGCATTAAATGCCTGACTCAATCATTTATGTTAATGCCCAAGAAAGAAAACTTTGATAAGCTTGCTAAATAACTAAGTGATTCAGTTCTACTCTGTTTAAATAAGGGACTAGGGAAATAGGAATTCTGGGGTATGTTCAAAGCAATCCAAGCAGTCCACTTGTCCCTAGCGAATTGTCTCCTGTGCTCCAAAGTAAGTTGTCAACAATTTTTAAAATCAGTGTTGTCAGGTATGGTGCTGTAGCCCTTTCATTTCAGCCCTGGGAAGGTAGAGGCAGTCAGATCCCACAGTTCTGGAGTAGCTAAGGCTATTTGGTAAGATGTTATTTCAAAACAAAACAAAATCTGAAAAAGCGCAAAAAAAAAAAAAAAAAAAAGCCAAACAACAAAAAAAAAACACTACCCCAAACGGATCATTGTGCTGTTTAAGAATTTGTTATTCAAAGACTGATCTGTTAATTTCTTAGAAATAGGTTTCTTTTAGAAGGCTGGAAGTTTTGTTGTGTACAATGGAGTTGCTTAGGTTTTACAAATGTTAAGAGTTTTAAGAGAGATTTGCTATGTCTTTTTGGCTGTCACCTCTGTAACATTTTCATATCTCCATAGCTTTATGCTTTGGGTTTAGCGTTTGTCTTACATGCTTGGTGCTTAAATTTAATTTTATTTTTCTCAGCCTTTAGTTGAAAAAAAATGTAGATTTGATGTGCTTTTCTTCTTCTTCTTCTTCTTCTTCTTCTTTTTTGTCCCCAATACAGATAAGTATGGTTATTAGCATCCATAGGAGTTAATCCTGGTGTCGTTCAGGTATTTTTTGTAAAATGATCTCCAGCGCCTCCTGCAGGTTTGAGTTCCAATTCTTTAACTGAGCAAGCCCAGATCCTTCATAACCAGACTCTAGAGAGTTTCCAATATTTTTATTAATCTTATAGAAATTTCTTTTGGTTTTACCTGATTTTCTCAACACAAAACTTTCCTGGTTAACATTATTCTATAGAAAGCATGGCATAAAATTCCTTTTTTAAAAAAGAAAACTATTTCTCTGTGATTTCAAATCTTAGCACTATTCAAGGAAACTATAATCAGGCCCTACTGTACCATCTGCTGTTATACACAGTCTTCTTCCTTTGAAGGTGAGCAGTAGTTATAAAAATGCCCTGTTGTGTCATCATTAAGCTTATTTGATACCTGGCCGTCTCAATCCTGGCTGCTGGCTCTGTGAAGGTGAACAGGACCTCACCTGCTTTGCCTGTTTGTTGGTATCCCAAGCACAAAGCCCATGATGTTTCCTTTTTAGTTATTTAATAATGAATAAATTCTGCCTTGTGACAGTCCTCCTGTTATTATTGTATACCATATAATTTAATATTGCTTACACCTTTTACATATCTCTCTGCTATTTCAAAACAGTTTATGTGTGGAGCATAGTCATTGAGAACAGAAACACTGTAGCTAGGCAGCTTTGGTTTTAATTCTTTTTAGGATACTTAGTTGATGACGGATAGGAAGTGAAGGAGTAACATAAACATGCCTCAGTTCATCTTTAAAGTAAGGAAAACTAAACTTATCCCTTTCCGTATTTTATTTATGTATTTTTTAAAAAATGTAGGAGCATTCTGTCTGTATATACACCTGCATGCCAGAAGAGGGCATCAGATCTCTTTATAGATGATCTTGAGCCATCATATGATTGCTGGGAATTGACTCAGGATCTCTGGAAGAGCAGCCCCTGGTGGTTTAAATTGGCTACACCAACAATTAACTGAAAAATTCAGGTTTCCAAAGCTCTAAAAGTTGATAAAAATTTCATTTGGGAATTTGCAGCCAGTCCTGAATATACCTGATAAGCTAGGGTCAGATGAAAGGGGAGGAGGACCTTCCATATCAGTGGACTTGGAAAGGGGCAGGGAGGAGATGAGGGAGGGAGGGTAGGATTGGGAGGGATTGAGGGAGCAGCGGGCTACAGCTAGGATACAAAGTTAATAAACTGTAACTAATATTAAAAAAATAAAAATTTAATTAAAATTTTTTTCAGTTGGTAAGTTAGGTGCCAAAACTCAAGTGATAACAAAATATAACTTTCTTTTCCTTGGTGTTAGACTTTATTTATATTAACTGTAGAATTAGTAATATGTTTATGGAATAGTACTGCAGACACTAGTGGAGTATTACATGATAAACAGTGATACACGTTATTGCCTAACTGAAAAGCTGGACATTTCTGAATTAGGATTCTATCTGGCACTGAGGTTTTGAGATAAGAGACTGTATACCTCAACACCTCACAGTAAAGTGCTTAAAGCAGGGCTTTGCACATATTAATAGTAAGCTGTTGCTGTGGGTGGTAGAGATTAAGGAGGTAAATAAATTACTTTATCTTCTCAGTACCTTGCTTATAATGGTTACCATGTAAATTGTTACCATATAAATACATGTTGATTTATTCACAAAACTCTCAATAGAGGGGGCCGTCTCTCTGCTCCTTATATCAGAAGAAAGCAGATATCAGAAGGGTCACACAATTGAAATTAGCCAAAACCCTGTTCTGTCAGTACTGGTACTTGGTATTTGGTAATTGGTGCTCAATCTTATAGGACCATGTTTATAGAGTGTTTTTGTGTTTCTTTTGTTATTTAAACATCCTGTTTTGTTTTTTTACAACAAGAGGGTCTTTTGTGTGTGTGGGTTTAGAATTTAGTTAAAATGTATTTATTCTGATTACATGCTCATTTTTTCAAAAACTAAATATTTATTAAATTAATAGTATATATTAAGAATCTGTATTAAAAACAGAAGAAAGGCATCAGATAAATGAGACATAATCCTTAGCCTTTAGTAATTCCAAAACCATTCACAGTTACATAGGACAACAGGTGTTCATTATAATTGTTGATTTTTCTCTTTACCTTTAAATAATATTAAAAATATGCAAAAGAAGGCCTAACTGACCTTAATGTCCATTACATGAATCTCTTTAATACAGCTCTTGCTTATTACCTAATATGTTGGCAGCTATTTAATTCCAACTTGATTTTAAAACCCTAGTTTTAAAGATCATCCTTATCTATATTTGTCAATCATAAATGGCATATTTTATTTATCCTTTCACTTTTGTGATGTTGTTTAAAATTCTGTGTCTCAGTGGGGTTTTGTAGTGTTCTTTCATTTAAGATTGAGACCTTGAAAACAATCTGCAAATTCACAACAAATGTATATGAAATATGTTTGATATAGTTCGGGCATTATTCTAACCCAGCAGTTCTCAACCTGTGGGTCGCCAGCCCTTTGTGGCTCCCATTTTAGATGTTTACATTACAAGTCATAACAGTAGCAAAATTACAGTTATGAACTATTAATGAAAATAATTGTATAGTTGGGGGTTACCACAACATTAGGAATTTTATTAAAGAGTCACAGCAGTCTAACCTAAACAAAGAGAATCTCTATTCATTGTTCTTTCCACTACCCCAGATTCCTTTAGCCTGGAGTGTATATACTGACTGAGTGAACAGGGTGGTAAGGTGATAGTATGCCCTTTGATACAGAAAACAAATCAATTTGTAGTTTGAATTTCTTCTGAGATTTATTTATTTTTATTTTTTTTATGAGTGTTTTACCTGCATGTGTGTCTGTGATCCACATCAGGGCCTGCTACATATGGAGGTCAGAAGAGGGCACTAGAGAGGCCAGAAGGGGTCATTGAGTCCCTTATAACTCTAATTACAGCTGATTGTGTACTGCCATGTGATTACTGGGAACTGAATCTGGGTCCACTGGTAGGATATTCTGTGCTCTTAAACGCTCAGCCATGTCTTTAGTCCCAGTTTATATTTCATGAAGCATCTATTTTATATAAAGATTTTGGAGATTAACTGTTTTTTAAAATTTACAATATGTAAAGGTACACAAATTCAGATACACATTATACCTTAAAATGCAATCTTTATGTAAAAATTTAAGGTAACCCCCAATATTTCATAGTTAGTCTCTCCAAGGACACTTGTAACTCTGGGGTGACCTGGCCATACTGTAGTGTTAGAATCTGTTCCTTTAAGTTAAACATTCATATAATTCCTTAAATTTCCATCACGAAGTGTGGAAAGGTCACTATATTTTTTTCCTCTGTTGCCCAAGTTCTTTTAGTTAAATGGTATATGCTGTTTTCTCAGTAATAGTCACAATGTTAAAATGTTTCAAATTCCTGACATCTGTGGGTAAGAACTGAGACTGACAGTGAGGGATTAACCAAGGAACTGGTATCTTTAGAAGAGAGATTATTAGAACACAGTGACCATAAACTTAAACTGCATAGTTGATGGGTTAGAGCTTTGCCCTGTTATGTGAACACTTGTTGGTTTGAGGTTATCTTTGCTTTAAATTGTCTTTTGTTTACAATGCATTAAGTATACAAAGTGTTAATTGCTGACTACCAGGATATTTGGAGCTGGATCGAAGTTAAGACTTGTCCTGACTTTGATTTTAAAAGTTTTCTACCACTTCAATGGTTTTGGAAATAGGACAACAGTGCCTGTTACAGCATAATAGTTTAATTTGCTACAAATGAGAAAGATTGTTTTAAGGAGGGAAGTGAAAAAAAGGGGTTGAGAGTAAATGTGACAAGTCAAACACTAAATCTTTCAACTGTTTTTCATCATTGATGTCCCACATGCATTGTTTTCTCATGCCACATGCAGTTCCTGGGACCTGACATTGCTGTGCTGTTGTGTTAGTGCTGAAAAAAATTGTAAAACAAGGGCATAGAGCATGGTGATTAAGGCAAACCCTTTGTAACCTATGAGGGAGCTGCTTTATATTCTGTTCAGTAAAAGAGGGTAAGAGAGTTGTAGTCCTTTTTGGACCTGCTATTAAAAAAAATGAGCAAACATTGCATTTACTGTTCTACTCTTGGATGTTACTAAAGGGGAAGACAGTAGAGGTTAGTGGCTGAAGAACTTAGGCCCTAAAATCACAGGCTTGGAATAAAATCTTCATTTTTCATGTTCACCTTTTGATTTGGGGTAAATTGTTTCGTTTCCCTGGACCTTAATTTTCTCTTGCAAAGTATCTGACTGATTTAAAATATTAAATAAAAAATGCAGTGGTGGCACACACCTTTAATCTCAGCATTCCATAGGCAGAGGCAGGTGAGTCTCTGAGTTTGAGTCCAGCCTGTTCCACAGAGTGAGTTCCAGGACGGTCAGGGCAACACAGAGAAAAACCTGTCTCAAAAAAACCAAAATAACAAATAAATGAACAGGAAGCACTTAGCACAGCTTACACCACACACTGCATAGAGCTACTCATTTTGCTTCGTTTTTCTTTTTATTTCATTTATTTCCTTTTAAAAAATTTGTTTATTTTTAATTAATTACAGTTTATTCACTTTGTATTTCAGCTGTAGCCCCCTCCCTCGTCCCCTCCCAATTCCACTCTCTCTCCCTTATCTACTCCCATTCGCCTCCCCAAGTCCACTGATAGGGGAGATTCTCCTCCCCTTCCCTCAGACCCTAGCCTATCAGGTTTAATCAGGACTGGCGGCATTGTCTTCTTCTGTAGCCTGGTAAGGCTGCCCCGACTCAGGAGAAGGTGATCAAAGAGCCAGCCACTGAGTTCATGTCAGAGACAGTCCCTATTCACCTTACTAGGACATCTACTTGGAGACTGAGCTGACATGGACTAAATATGAGCAGGGGTTCTAGGTTATCTCCATGTATGGTACTTGGTTGGACTTTCAGTCTCAGAAAAGACCCCTGTGTCCAGATTTTTCGGTTGTGTTGCTCTCCTTGTGGAGTTCCTGTCCCCACCAGGTCTTTTTATCTCCCCCTTCTTTTATAAGATTTCCTGTACTCTGCCCAAAGTTTGGCTATGAGTTTCACATCTGCTTTGATACTCAGCTGGACAGAGTCTTTCAGAGGCCCTCTGTGGTAGGCTCCTGTCATATTTCGTTTTCTCACTCTAATCTGTCCTTCCACCTGCATTTCTGAATGAAGGTTGAGCATCTTACCCAGGTTCCTCCTTCTTGCTTAGCTTCTTTAGGTATACAGATTTTAGTATGTTTATCCTATCCGGGAAGCAGAAAGACACACATGGTATATACTCAGACATAAAGGGGTATTAGACATATAATATAGGGTAAACATACTAAAATCTGTTTTTATTTTTTTTAATGTGGGTTTTCATTTTGTATTGTACACTGGCCTCAAATTCTCACTGTAGTCCTTGCTGCCCTTGAACTTGGGCCTAGTCTTCTTGCCTCTGCATCCTGAATGCTATGGTTAGAGACATGCACCACCATGCCTGGTTAGCTATTTTTAGTGTTAGCTCTTCCTAGATAAGTGGCTGAATTAATTGAAAATGTGGCCAAACATAGAAGTATTGCCATTCATACCTGGAACAGAAACGTGAGAGATAATTGTGTCTTCTGTGTTTATGATAGCTTAATCCTAGCTAAAGTGCCATTTTATATATTTAGAATAACATTAATTTTCTGACAGACCAAGAAGTAAATGTATGACACTTTATTCAAGTATGCATCACTTTTTAATTTTTATGATTAGTTGTCACTGCTCTTTTGTATTTTTCAGACTGAAAGTTGTTGGTTTTTTTTTTTTTGTCTTTTAGTCTTTTATTGGTGTTTTTCTTAAGCTTGCAAAATAATGGGTTTTGTTATATTTTCATACATGTGTATCATCATATTCTGATTATATTGTGTTCATATTTTCCTTCTCTTACCCTCTCTTATCTCTCCTTCCCTTCTTGCTGTTTTCTTTCCTCTTCCCAAATAGTGCCTACTCAGATTTTATGATATATTAAATATAAGTCTCGTATATGAGACAGAATGTGTGACATTTATTTTCTTCCCCAATTACTTTTTCTTCTTCTATCTTTCCTTCTTTTGGAACATTCCCTCTCTGTTTATATTACTTTTAATTTAGTGTGTGTGTGTGTGTGTGTGTGTGTATTTCCACATACAAGAATAAATGAGAAATTTCGTCTGGCATAGAGTTTATTTTATTTATGTGTATGCCTGTTTATACATGTAAGTATGTGCATGTGTGTTTTCCCGTATGAGAATAAATGAGACATTTTGTATTGTGTATGGTTTGTTTTATTTATGTGTATACCTGTTTATACATGTAAATGTGTGTGTGAGGTGTGTGTATTTCCATGTAAGAGAGTAAATGAGACATTTTGTCTTGGTTTATTTTATTTATGTGTATGCTTATCTATACATGTAAGGGTCTGCATATATGTGGTAGTGTCTACAGAATTCAGACAACTGTTTCAGCTCCCGGATTTGGGGTTACAGGAAGTCCTAACTTCTCAAATTTGTATGCTAGGAATGAAACTCCAGTCTTTTGGAAGTTTAACAATTAATCAATCTTTCCAGTTCCTGTGGCTTGATTCACTTAAGATTATCATCTTTAGTTGCATCTAGTTTTCTAATAAAGAACATAATTTCATCCTTCTTTATGGTTTAATAGAACTCCATTGGGTATGTATGCTACCATTTCTGCTTTTTAAAAATTTATTTATGTATTTTTATTTTTTCCAAAGATTAATGTTTTATTAAAATATTTACCAATTTTCTATTTACAATTTCTATGTAATGTAACTTGTTAAGAAGTTGGTATTTAAAAAAAATAAAAAAAAAGAAGTTGGTATTTCAGGTTTATACAAAGGCCTATTTCTTTTAAAATATTTTATTACTATTTATTCACTTTGTATACCAGCTGTAGCCCTCTCTCTAGTCCCTTCCCAATTCAGCCCTACATTCCTCTTCTCCTCCCATGCCCCTCCCCCAGTCCACTGATAAGGAAGTTCCTCTTCCCCTTCCATCTGACCCTAGCCTATCAAGTCTCATCAGAACTGGCTACATTGTCTTCCTTTATGGCTTGGTAAGGCTGTTCCCCCATCAGGGGTAGGTGATCAAAGAGCCAGCCACTGAGTTCATACCAGAGACACCCCTGTTCCACTACTAGCGAACCCAATTGGAAACTGAGTGGCCATGGGCTACATCTGTGCAGGAGTTCTAGGTTATCTCCATGCATGGTCCTTGGTTGGAGAGTCAGTCTCAGAAAAGACCCCTGTGCCCAGATTTCCAGATTTTTTTGGTTGTGTTGTTCTCCTTGTGGAGCTCCAGTCCCCTCCAGGTCTTTCTATCTCCCCCTTCTTTCATAGTATTCCCTGCACTCTGCCCAAAGTTTGGCTACGAGTTTCAACATATGTTTTGATACCCTGCTGATTAGAGTCTTTCAGAGGCCCTCTGTGGTAGGCTCCTGTCCTGTTACTTGTTTCCTCCTATTTCCAATGCACATCCCATTTGTCTTCCTAAGTGAGGATTGACTATCTTACCCCAGGTCCTCTTTCTTGTTTATCTTCTTTAGGTATATAGTTTTCATTATGTTTATTATATCTTATAGGTCTATATAAGTGAATATACTCCATGTGTGTCTTTCTCCTTCTGGGATACCTCACTCAGAATGGTCTTTTCTAGATCCCACCATTTGCCTGCAAATTTCATGATTTCCTCGTTTTGATTGCTGAATATTATTCCATTGTGTAAATATACCACAATTACTGTATTCATTCCTCCACTGATGGACATCTGGGTTGTTTCCAGGTTCTGGCTATTACAAATAAAGCTGTTACAAACATGGTTGAGCAAATGTCCTTGTTGTGTACTTGAGCAAATTTTGGGTATATGCCCAGGAGTGGTATAACTGGGTCTTGAGAAAGCACTATTCCAACTTCTCTGAGAAAGCATCAGATTGATTTCCAAAGTGGTTGTACAAGTTTACATTCCCAACAGCAATGGAGGAGGGTTTCTGTTTCTCCACAACTTCTCCAGCATGTGCTGTCATTTGAGTTTTTGATTTTAGCCATTTTGATGGGTGTAAGGTAAAATCTCAGGGTCATTTTGATTTGCATTTCCCTGATGGCTAAGGATGTTGAGCATCTCTTTAAGTGTTTCTCTGCTATTCTATATTCCTCTACAGAGAATTCTCTGTTTAGCTCCGTACCCCATTTTTAATTGGATTACTTAATTTATTGCTTTTTAACGTCTGTAGTTCTTTATATATTCTGGATATCAGCCCTCTGTCAGATATAGAGTTGGTGAAGATCCTTTCCCAGTCTGGAGGCTGTTGTTTTGTTCTGACGACAATGTCTTTTGCTTTACAGAAGCTTTTCACTTTCATGAGGTCCTATTTATTGATTGTTGCTCTTAGAGCCTGTGCTGTTGGTGTTCTGTTTAGGAAGTTGTCTCCTGTGCCAATGAGTTCTAGGATCTTCCCCACTTTTTCATCTAACAGGGTTAGAGTAGCTGGTTTTATGTTGAGGTCTTTGATCCACATGGACTTTAGTTTTGTACAGGGTGATAAATATGGATCTATTTCATTTTTCTGTATGTAGATATCCAGTTGGACCAGCACAATTTGTTGAAGATGCTGTCTTTTTTCCATTGAATGTTTTTGGCTTCTTTGTCAAAAAACAAATATTCATAGGTGTGTGGGTTTATTTCTGGGTCTTCTATTTGGTTCCATTGATCCTCCTTTCTGTTTTTATGCCAATACCATGCATTTTTTATTACTAGTTCTCTGTAGTACAGTTTGAGATCAGGGATGGAGATACCTCCAGATGATCTGTTGTTGTACAGGATTGTTTTGGAGGTTCTGGGTTTTTTTTCTCCCTTTGAAGCTGAGAATATTTTTTTCAAGGTCTGTAAAGAATTTTGTTGGTATTTTGATGGGAATTGCATTGAATCTGTAGATTGCTTTTGGCAGGATGGCCATTTTCGCAATGTTAATCCTACCAATCCATGAGCACAGGAGATCTTTCTATCTTCAGATATCTTCTTCAATTTCTTTCTTCAGAGACTTAAGGTTTTTTTTTTTTTTTTTTTTTTTTTTTTTTTTTTTTTTTTTTAAACAGGTCTTTCACTTGCTTGGTTAGAATCCCACCAAGGAACTTTATGTTATTAGTGGCTATTTCTTTACTTTGTATTCTGGCTGTGGCCCCCTCCCTCGTCGCCTCACAAACCCACCTTCCATCCCTCTTCTTCTCCTATGCCCCTCCCCCAGTCAACTGATATGGGAGGTGCTCCTCCCTTTCCACCTAACCGTAGCCTATCAGGTTTCATCAAAACTTGTTGGATTGTCTTACTCTGTGGCCTGGTAAGGCTGCCCCCACTCAGGGGCAGGTGATCAAAGAGCCAGCCACTGAGTTCATGTCAGAGACAGTCCCTGTTCACCTTACTGGGGTACCGACATGGATACTGAGCTGCCATGGGCTACATCTGTACAGTGATTCTACTTTATCACCATGCATGGTCCTTGGTTGGAGTATCAGTTTCAGAAAAGACCCTTGTGCCCAGTTTTTTGGTTCTGTTGCTCTCCTTGATAAGCTCTTGTCCTCTCCAGGTCCTTCTGTCTCCCCTTCTTTCATAAGATTTCCTGCACTCTGCCCAAAGTTTGGCTATGAGTCTCACCATCTGCTTTGATACCCTGATGGGTATTCAGAAGCCCACTTTGGTAGGTCCATGTACTGTTCCCTGTTTTCTCCCTCTTTTGATGTCCATCCCGCCCACATTTCTGAATGAAGATTGATCATCTTACCCAGAGTACTCCTTCTTCCTTAGTTTCTTTAGGTATACAGCTTTTAGTATGTTTATCCTACATTATATGTCTAACATCCACTTATAAGTGTGTAGATATCATGTGTGTCTTTCTGTTTCTGGGATACTTCAGTCAGGATGATCTTTTCTAGTTCCCACCATTTGCCTGCAAATTTCATGATTTCCTTGTTTTTAATCACTGTGCAGTATTCCATTGTATAAATGTACCACAATTTCTGTATCCTGTCTTCAGTTGAGGGAGATCTGGATTGTGTCCAGATTCTGGCTATTACAAATAAAGCTGCTTTGAATATGGTTGAGCAAATGTCTTTGTTGTATACTTGAGCATATTTTGGACATATGCCTAGGAGTGGTATAGCTGAATCTTGAGGAAGCGCTATTCCTAATTGTCTGAGAAAGTGCCAGATTGGTTTCCAAAATGGTGGTACAAGTTTACATTTCCACCAGCAATGGAAGACTGTTCTCCTTTCTCTACATCCTCTCCAGCATGTGTTGTCACTTGTTAACCATTCTGATGGGTGTAAGGTGAAATCTCAGGGTCATTTTCATTGCAATTCTCTAATTACCAAGAATGCTGAAGATTTCTTTAGCTATATATCTGCCATTTGATATTCCTCTTTTGAGAATTCTGTGCTTAATATTTTACCCCATTTTTTAATTGGATTACTTGATTTGTTTCTTTTTAACTTCTGATTTCATTATATATTCTGGATAGTAGCCCTCTGTCAGATATGGGGTTGATGAACATCCTTTCTCAATCTGTAGGCAGTCATTTTGTTCTGATGACAGTGCCCTTTGCTTTACAGAAGCTTTTCAGTTTCATGAGGTCCCATTTATTGACTGTTGATTTTAGAGCCTGTGCTGTTGGTGTTCTGTTCAGGAAGTTGTCTCTTGTGTCAATGAGTTCAAGGCTCTTCCCCACTTTTGTCTAGTTTTATGTTGAGGTCTTTGATCCACTTGCACTTTAGTTTTGTGCAGGGTGATAAGTATGTATCTGTTAGCATTGTAGATATCCAGTTAGACCATTACCATTTGTTGAAGATGCTATCTTTTTTCCATTGTATGGTTTTGGCTTCTTTGTAAAAAAATCAAGTATCCATAGGTCTTCTATTCTATTCCGTTGAGCCCCAATTCTGTTTCTATGCCAGTACCATGTAGTTTTTATTACTATTGCTCTGTGGTACAGCGTGAACTCAGGGATGGAGATTCCTTCAGATTATCTGTTGTTGTACATGATTGTTTTAGCAATTCTGGATCTTTTGTTTTTTTATATGAAAGTGAAAATTGTTTTTTTAAGATCTGTAAAGAATTGTGTTGGTATTTTCATGGGAATTGCATTTAATCTGTAGGTTGCTTTTGGCAGGATGACCATTTTCACTGTTAATCCTACCAATCCATGAGCATGGGAGATATCTTCTTCTATTTCTTTCTTCAAAGACTTGATTTAAAAAACAAACAAACAGGTATTTCAGTTGTTTGGTTAGAGTTACACCAAGGTCCTTTATGCTATTTGTAGCTATTGTGAAAGGTGTAGTTTCCCTATTTTTTTCCAGGCCTTTTGTCTTTCATATACAGATGAACTACTGATTTTTTTGAGTTAATTTTGTATCCAGCCACTTTGCTGAAGGTGGTTATCAGCTGCAGCAGTTCTCTAATAGAACTGCTGGGGTCACTCATGTATGCTATCATATCATCTGAAAATAGTGATACTTTGACTTCTTCCTTTCTCATTTGTGTACCCTTGATCTCCTTTAGTTGTTCCATTGCTCTAGTTAGTATTTCAAGTACCATGTTGAGGAGATATGGGAAAAGTGGACATCCTTGTCTTGTTCCTCATTTTAGTAGGACTGATTCAAGTTTCTCTCCATTTGGTTTAATGTTGGCTACAGGCATGTTGTATATTGCCCTTAGTATGCTTAGGTATGTGCCTTTTATCCCTGATCTCTCCAAAACTTTAAACATGAATGGGTGTTGGATTTTGTCAGATGCTTTTTTGGCATCTAAGCTGATGATCATGTGGTTTTTCTCCTTCAGTGTATTTATATGGTGGATTATATTCATGGCTTTCCATATTTTGAACCATTCCTGCATAACTGGGATGAAGCCTACTTGGTCATAGTGAATGATATCTTTTATTGATTCCTGGATTCGGTGTGCAAGTATTTTATTGAGTTGTTTTGCATTAATATTCATAAGAGAGATAGGTCTGAAGTTCTCATTTTTGTTGTCTTTGTGTAGTTTAGTTATCAAAGTGACTGTGGCCTAATAGAACGCATTTGCTAATGATCCTTATGTTTCTATTTTGTAGAATATTTTGAAGAGAATTGGAGTTAGCTCTTGTTTGAAAATCTGGTAGAATTCTGCACTAAAACTGTCTGGCCTTGGGCATTTTTTTTTTTTTGGGGGAGGGGAGAATTTTGATGACAGCTTCTTTTTCTTTGGGACATATAGGACTATTTACTCTTTTTACTGGTCTTGATTTAATTTTGGTAAATAGAATCTATCAAGAAAACTATTCATTTCATTTAGATTTTCAAATTTTGTGGCATATTAGCTTTTGTAGTAAGACCTAATGATTGTTTAGATATCCCCAGTGTCTGTCTTTTTTAGATGTCTTTTATACTTTAGTCATTTCAAATGACATTTGTAGCCCTTTCCCTCATCTCTGTCAATCCCACACTCCTGCCTTATTTCCCAGAAACAGGGTGTCTTCCTCTCCTACCATCTGATCTCAGCTTATGAAGTCTTATTAGGGATGTCTGCATCCTCTTGCTCTATGGCCTGCCAATGGCCCACCACAAAGGGGAAGTGATCAAAGAGTGGTCAACAGAATCCATGTCAGAGACATCCCCTGCTCCCCTTACTAGGGAACACACATGGCAACTGAGCTGCCTATCAGCTACATCTGAGCAGGGGTTCTAAGTCCTCTCCATACAAAGTCTTTGGTTGATGCATCAGTCTCTGGAAACAACCATGAGCCCAAATTTGCTGGCTCATTTGGACCCCCTTTTTTTTCTTTTCTTTCTTTATTTTTTTATGTATTACAGTTTATTCACTTTGTATCTCAGCTGTAGCCCCCTCCTTCATCCCCACCCTGCACAACTCTTCTCCTCAGATGTCTCTTCCCCAGTCAACTGATAGGGGAGGTACTCCTCCCCTTCCATCACACCCTGGTCGATAAGGTCTCATCCTGACTGCATTGTCTTTCTGTGTAGACTGGTAAGGCTGCCTCCTCCCAGGGGGTGGTGATCAAAGAGCCAGCCACTGAGTTCATGCCAGAGACAGCCCCAGTTACCCTCAATAGGGAGCCCATCTGGAGTCTGAGCTGCCATGGGCTACATCTGTGCAGGGGTACTAGATTATCTTCATGAATGGTCCTCGGTTGGAGTATCAGTTTAAGAAAAGACACCTTTGTCCAGATTTTTTGGTTCTCCTTGTGGAGCTACTGTCGCCATCAAGTCTTTTTATCTTCCCCTTCTTTCATAAGATTCCCTCTATTCTGCCCAAATTTTGGCTATGAGTCTCAGCCTCTGCTTTTTTTTTTTTTTTTTTTTTTTAGTGATCATATTTTCTTTTTTTATTTTTTTTATCGGTTACATTTTATTAACTGTATCCCAGCCGTGTCCCGATCCCTCATTCCCTCCCAGTCCCTCCCTCCCTCCCTTCAGCCTCTGCTTTAATACTAAGAATTTAATTTAATTACTTAGGATGTCGAACATTTAATATGAGTCTTTAAGAGGCTCTCTGTGGTAGGCTCCTGTCTTGTTCCTTGTTTTCACCCTCTTCTAATGTCTATCCCTTTTGCCTTTCTGAAGGAGGATTGAGCATCTTACCCCGAGTCCCCCGTTTTGCTTAGCTTCTTTAAGTATACAGATTTTAGTATGATTATCCTGTGTTATATATCTAGTTTCCACTGATAAGTGAGTATATACTGTGTGTATCTTTCTGCTTCTGGGATACCTCAGTCAGGATGCTCTTTTCTAGTTCCCAACATTTGTCTGCAAATTCCATGATTTCCTGTTTTTAACTGCTGAGAAGTATTCCACTGTGTAAATATACCAAAATTTCTGTATCCACTCCTCAATTGAAGGATATTTGGTTTGTTTCCAGATTCTGGCTATTACGAATAAAGCTGCCAAAAAACACGGTTTAGCAAATGTCCTTGCTGTATACTTGAGCATATTTTGGGTACATACCTAGGAGTGGTATAGCTGGATCTTGAGGAAACACTATTCTTAATTCTCTGAGAAGGTACCAGATTGATTTCCAAAGTGGTTGTACAAGTTTACATTCCCATCAGCAAAGGAGGAGGGTTCCCCTTTCTCCACATTGCCTCTAGCATGTGTTGTCACTTGAGTTGTTGATCTTAGCCATTCTGATAGGTGTAAGGCAAAATCTCAAGATGGCTTTGATTTGCATTTCCCTGATTACTAAGGATGTCAAACATTTCTTTAAGTGTTTCGCTGCCATTTGATATCCCTCTGTTGAGAATTCTCTGTTTTGCTCTGTGCTTCATTTTTTAATTGGATTACTTGGTTTGCTGCTTTTTTAACTTCTTGAGTTTTTTATAATCTGGATAGTGGCCCTCTGTCAGATATACGGTTGGTGAAGTTCCTTTTCCAGACTGCTGTTTTGTTCTGAGACAGTGTCCTTTGCTTTCAAGAAGATTTTCAGTTTCATGAGGTCCCATTTATTAATTATTGATCTAAGAGCCTTATCTGTTGGTGTTCTGTTCAGGAAGTTGACTCCTGTGCCAGTAAGTTCAAGGCTTTTCCCCACTTTTTCTTCTAACCAGTTTAGTGTATCTGGTTTTATATTGGGGTCTTTGATCCACTTACCCTTTAGTTTTGTGCAGGCTGATAAGTATCAATCTATATGCATTTTTCTACATGTAGATATCCAGTTAGACCAGCACCATCTGTTGAAGATGCTGTCTTTTCACCATTGTATGGTTTTGGCTTCTTTGTCTAAAATCAGGTGTCCATGAGTGTGCAGGTTTATTTCTGGGTCTTGCATTTGATTCCAATAGTCTGCCAGTCCATTTCTACGCAGTACAATGTTGCTCTGTAGAACAGCTTGAGATAAAGCATGGAGATACCTCCAGAAGATCTTTAACTGTAGAGGGTTTTTATAGTGATTCTGGCTTTCTAGTTATTCCATATGAAGTTGAGAATGTTTCTTTCATGGTCTGTAAAAAATTGTGTTGGTTTCTTTAGGTGTACAGATTTTAGTAGGTTTATCTTATATTATATGACTATATGAGTAGGTATATACCCTGCATGTCTTTCTGCTTCTGGGATAGCTCACTCAGGATGATCCTTTCCAGATCCCACCATTTACCTGCAAATTTCATGATTTCCTTCTTTTTAATTGCTGAGTAGTATTCCATTGTGTAGATGTATCACAATTTCTGTATCCATGCTTCAGTTGAGGGGCATCTTGGTTGTTTCCAGCTTCTGGCTATTACAAATAAAGCTGCTACAAACATGGTTGAGCAAATGTCCTTGTTGTGTACTTGAGCAAATTTTGGGTATATGCCCAGGAGTGGTATAACTGGATCTTGAGGAAGCGCTATTCCTTGTTGTCTGAGGACTCTGGCTAAAATGCTCAATCCCCACTCCAAAAGGCAAAGAAGATGGACATCAGAAGAAGATGAAAACAGAAAACAAGTTAGGAGCCACCCACAGAGGGCCTCTGAAAGGCTCTGCCCTGCAGACTATCAAAGCAGATGTTGAGAGTTATGGCCAAACTTTGGGCAGAATGGAGGGAATCTTATGAAAGAAGTGGGAAATAATAGTAAGAGCTGGAGAGGACAGGAGGTCCACAAGGAGAGCAACAGAACAAAAAATCTGAGCAAAGGGGTCTTTCCTGAGACTCATATTCCAACCAAGTACCATGCATGGAGATAACCTAGAACCCCTGCACAGATGTAGCCCATGGCAGTTCAGTGTCCAAGTGGGTTCCATAGTAATGGGAACAGGGACTGTTCTGACATGAACTGATTGACCTCCTCTTTGATTACCTCCCCCTGACGGGGGAGCAGCCTTACCAGGCCACAGAGAAAGACAGTACAGCCACTCCTGATGAGACCTAACAGACTAGGATCAGAAGGAAGAAAAAGAAACTCTCCCCTACCAGTGGACTTGAGGAGGGGAGTGTGTGGAGAAGGGGGAGGAAAGGAAGGATTGGGAGGGGAGGAGGGAGGGAACTAGTGGGGGGATACAAAGTAAGTAAAGTATAATTAAAAATTAAAAAAAAATGTGTTGGTAATTTGATGGGATTTGCATTGAATCTGTAGATTGCTTTCGGTAAGACGGCCATCATTTCTATGTTAATCCTGCCAAGCCATGAGCATGAGCCATCTTTTCATCTGATAACTTCTATTTCTTTCTTTGGAGAATGGAAATTTTTTTTCATACAAGTCTTGCTTGATTAGAGTTACACCAAGTTAATTTATGTCCTTTGTGGCTATTGTGAAGGGTGTTGTTTCTCTAATTTCTTTCTCAGTCCATTTGTTGTTTTTTTTTTATGTGTTTTTTAAGTTAAATTTATATCGAGCCACATTGCTAAAGGTGTTTATCAGCTGAAGGAGTTCCCTGGAAGAATTTTTGGGGCCACTCTTGTATAGTATCATATCATCTGCAAGTAGTGATAGTTTGACTTCTTCCTTTCTGAACTGAATCCTCTTGATCTCCTTTAATTATCTTATTGCTCTAGCAAGTATTTCAAGAACTATGTTGAAGAGATATGGAGAGAGTGGGCAGCCTTTCGATGTCCCTGATTTGATTTCAGTGGGATTGATTTAATTTCTCGCGTTTAGTTTGATGTTAGCTGTAGATTTACTGTATATTGTCCTTATTATGTTTAGGCAAATTCCTTTTATCCCTAATCTCTCCAGGAATTTAAACATGAATGAGTGATGGATTATATCAAATGCTTTTTCAGCATCTAAGGAGATGATCATATGTTTTTTTTTTCTTTCAATTTGTTTATATGGTGGAATACAATGATTGATTTCAATATGTTGAACCACCCCCATGCCTGGGATGAAGCCTAGTCGGTCATGGTGGATTATATCTTTGATGTGTTCTTGGATTCTGTTTGCAAGTATTTTGTGGAATATTTTTGCGACGAAGTTCATAAGGGAGATTGACCTGAAATTCTCTTTCTTTCTTAGATCTTTGTCAGGTTTGGGTATCAAGGTGACTGTGGCTTCATAGATTGAGTTTGGTAATGTTCCTCTGTTTCTATTTTTGGAATAATTTGAAGAGTATTGGTGTTAGCAATCCTTTGATGGTCTGGTAGAATTTTGCACTGAAACCATCTGGCCCTGGACGTTTTTGGATGGGACGTTTTTGATGATGACAACTTTTATTTCCTTAAGGGATATAGGATGGTTTAATCTGCCTGTTCTTAATTTAACTTTGGTAATTGGAATCGATCAAGAAAATTGTGCATTTCATTTAGATTTTCCAATTTTGGGGCAGATAGGCTTTTATAGTAGGACCTAATGAATGTTTAGATTTCCTCAGTGTCTGTCATTTTGTCCCCCTTATTGTTTCCGATTTTGCAAATTGGTAAAGTTTTTCTCTGCCTTTTAGTTAGGTTGGCTAAGGGCTTGTCTATCTTGTTGATTTTCTCAAAGAACCAGATTTTGGTTTCCTTTATTCTTTGAACGGTTCTCGTTGTTTCTAGTTTATTGACTTTAGCCCTGTGTTTGATTAATTCCAGCCTTCTACTCCTCTTTGGTGTGTCTGCTTCCTTTTTTCTAGGGATTCTGGTGAGCCCTAAGTTGGTTGAATGAGATGTTCAAATATGTTCTTGAAGGTACTTAGTGCTATGGACTTTCTTCTTCTGCTTTTTTTTCTTTATTAATTACACTTTATTCACTTTGTAATTCCCCCCGCCCTGTGGTTCTCTCCTTCCTCCTGTCCCAATCCCTCCCTTCTTCCACCCTCTGCATGCATCTCCCCAAGTCCACTGATAGGGGAGGTCTTCTTTTCCTTCCTTCTGATCCTAGTCAATTAGGCCTCATCAGGAGTGGCTGCATTGTCTTCTTCTGTGGCCTGGTAATGCTGCTCCTAATTACCTTAGGGGGAGGTAATTAAAGATCAGGCCAATCAGTTCATGTCAGAGACAGGCCCAGTTCCTATTACAATGGAACCCACTTGGATACTGAACTGCCATGGGCTACATCTGTGCAGGGGTCTTAGGTTATCTCCATGCATAGTCCTTGGTTGGAGTATCAGTCTCAGGAAATACCCCTGTGCTCAGAGTTTTTGGTTGTGTTGCTCTCCTTGTGGAGTTCCTGTCCTCTCCAGATCTTACTGTTTCCCACTTCTTTCCTAAGATTCCCTGCACTCTGCCCAAAGGTTGTCCATAAGTCTCAGCATCTGCATTGATAGTCTACAGGGCAGAGCCTTTCAGAGGTTCTCTGTGTTAGGCTCCTGACTTGTTCCCTCTTTTCTAATTCTTCTGATGTCCATATTCTTTGCCTTTCTGGATAGGAATTGAGCATTTTAGCAAGAGTCCTCCCTCTTGATTAGTTTCTTTAGGTGTACAGATTTTAGTAGGTTTATCCTATATTACATGTCTATATGAGTGAGTATAAACTGTGTGCATCTTTCTGCTTCTGGGATAGTTCACTCAGGATGATCTTTTCCAGATCCCACCATTTACCTGCAAATTTCATGATTTCCTTGTTTTTTATTGCTGAGTAATATTCCATTGTGTAGATCTACCATAATTTGTGCATCCATTCCTCCACTGAGGGGCATCTTGGCAGTTTCCAGCTTCTGGTTATTACAAATAATGCTGCTACAAACATGGTTGAGCAAATGTCCTGTATATATAAAGAACTAAAGAAGTTAAACAGCAAAATTCAAGTAATCCAGTTCAAAAATGGAGTACAGAGCTAAACAGAGAATTCTCAATAGTGGAATATCAAATGGCAGAGAAACACTTAAAGAAATGGTCAACATCCTTAGTCATAAGGGAAATGCAAATCAAGACAACTCTGAGATTTCATTTTACACGCATCAGAATTGCCAAGATCAAAACTTCAAGTGACAACACATGCTGGAGATCTTGTGGAGAAAGGGGAACCCTCCTCCACTGCTGGTGGGAATATAAACTTCTAGAACCACTCTAGAAAGCTTTCTAGACAACTAGGAATAGCCCTTCCTCAAGATCCAGCTATACCACTCCTAGGCATATACCCAAAAGAGTCTCAAGTACACAATACGGACTTTCTTCTTAGCAATGCTTTCATTGTGTGTTTCATAAGTTTGGGTATTGTTGTGCATTCATTTTCATTGAATTTTATGAAGTCTTTAATTTCTTCCCTGACTCAGTTGTCATTGAGTAGCAACTTTTTCAGTTTACATGTATGTGTAGGCATTTCGCTATTTCTACTGTTGTTGAGGTCCAGCTTTAGTCCATGATGGCCAGATAGCATACAAGGTATTATTCCAGTCTTCTTGCATCTGTTGAGTCTTCCTTTGTCCAGCTATATGGTTTATTTTAGAAAAGGTTCAATGTGGTGCTAAGAAGGTAAATTCTTTTATATTTGGATGAAAGTTTCTGTAGATGTCTGTTAGGTCCATTTGATCATGACCTCTGTTAGAGTCATTGTTTCTTTGTTTAATTTCTGTTTTGTTGACCTGTCCTTTGTTGAGAGTGGGTTGTTGAAGTCTCCCACTATTAAGGTGTGGGGATCTTTGTATGGTTTAAATTTTATTAATGTTCCTTTTATAAATTTGGGTGCCCTTGTATTTGGTGCATACATGTTCAGAATTGTGATGTCTTCTTGGTGTAATTTTCCTCTGATGAGTGTGAAGTGACCTTCTCCATCTCTTTTGATTAATTTGGATTGAAAGTCAATTTTATTACATATTAGAATGACTACTTCTGCTTGCTTCTTGGGTCCATTTGCTTGGAAAACTGTCTTCAATCCCTTTATTCTCAGTTAATGTCTATCTTTGTGACTTAGATGTGTTTCTTGTGTGTAAAATATTGTTGGGTCTTGTTTATGCATCCATTGTGTTAGTTTCTGTCTATTTAGTGGATAGTTGAAGCAATTCATATTGAGAGAGATTAATGATAAGTGGCTGTTAGATCCTTTTATTTTGATGTTATATGTGGTAGTTTGTTTGTGTGCCTGGTTAATTTTAGTTTTTCTGTAATGAAGTTATTTATTTCCTTTGTTTTCCTGAATGTTGTTAGCTTTCTTAGGTCGTGTTTTTCCTTCTAGTATCTGATGTAACACTGGATTTGTATGTAGATATTGTCTAAATATATTTTTGTCTTGAATATCTTGTTTTTCCCATCTATGATGACTGAGAGTTTTGCTGTGTATAGTAGCCTCGGCAGATATGTGTGTTCTCTTAGTGTCTGATTGAGCCTCCGACATCTTCCAGGGATTGTCCGGATGATCTGAAGTCGGTCCTAATTGCTTCCTTCACTGTGGGGTTTTCTTTCAACTGGATATCTCAGTCTCTGGGGTTGTCAAGCCAACAGTTCAGTCTGGGATGGTAATCAGAGCACTCAGGTGTGTGGTTCTGGGGTGGCCAGGAAGTGCCTATAGGGACCCAGGAACTCTTCTGGGGTTTAGCTGGGTGACCTGAGAAAGGACCCTATTGCTTTCCACACCTTGGGTTTTCCTCTCACCTGGGAAACACAAGCGCTGTTGTTTAAGGGCCCAGAGTTTGGTCTGTTTTTCACTGTGCAGTCACTGCTGTCCTGTTTATCATACACAGTGTCTTCTTGGCTGTGCAACCTTGGATTCCTCACCTCAGTGTCTATCTTTATGTCTCTCTTTTTCATTTCTGATTTTGTTGATTTGTATAGTTTCTCTCTGCCTTTTAGTTAGGTTGGCTAAGGGTTTGTCTATCTTGTTGATTTTCTCAAAGAACCAGCTCTTGGTTTCATTGATATTTTTGAATTGTTTTCTTTGTTCCTAATTCATAGATTTCAGCCTTTTGTTTATTTCCAAATGTCTACTCCTCTTGGGCGTTTCTGCTTCTTTCTTTCTTTCTAGGGTGTTTATTTGTGCCATTAAGTTGTTTGTAAGAGATGTTTCAAACTTCTTTCTGAAGGCACTTAGTGCTATGAACTTTCCTCTTAGCAGTGCTTTCATTGTGTCTCTTAAGTTTTGGTAACTTGTAACTTCATTTTCATTGAATTTTAGGAAGTCTCGAATTTATTTTTTTTCCCTGACAAAGCTGTCACTGAGTAGAGAGTTGTTAGTTTCCTTGTGTATATAAGCTTTTTTTTTATTTCTGTTGTTGTTGAGGTCTAGTTTTAGGCCATGGTGTTGTGGAAGGACACAGGGATTATTTTGAACTTCTTGAATCTGTTGAGGTTTACTTTGTGCCTGGCTATACGGTCAATTTTCGAGAAGGTTCCATGAGGTGCTGAGAAGAAGTTATACTCTTTTGTCTTTGGGTAAATGGTTCTGAAGACATCTATTAGGTACATTAGATTCAAGACCTCTGTAAGTGTCATTATTTCCTAGTTAGTTTCTGTCTGGATGAGCTGTCCCTTTATTAGCTTGGAATGTTGAAGTGTCCCTCTGTTAAGGTGTTGGGAGCAATATGTGATTTAAGCTTTAATAGTGCTTCATTTACAAATGTAGGTGCTCTTTTATTTGGGGCATAGATGTTCAGGATTGTAATGTACTACAAGTGGATTTTAATTTTTGTTGAAAGTCTATTTTATTAGATATTAGAATAGCTACTCCAGCTGTTATTTGGGTCCATTTGCTTGAAAAACATTTTTCAGCCCTTTACTCCAAAGTACTGTTTATCTTTGTTACAAGGTGTGTTCTTGGATACAACAGAATGTTGGGTCCTGTTTCTGTAACCATTCTATTAATCTACGTCTATTTGTTGGAAAGTTGAGTCTGTTGATGTTGATAGATAATAATGACCAATGAATGTCAGTTCCTTTTATTGTGGAGTTGGTGGTATTACTGTGTTTCAATGCTTGTTTTCTTTTAACTTTTTGTTGTGAAGTTATCTATTTCCTGTGTTTTCTTGGGTGTAGTTGATTTTATTAGATTGGTATTTCCCTCTAATATCTTCTGTAGAGCTGGGTTGCTGTGTAAATATTGTTTAAGCTTAGTTTTGTCATGGAAGACTTTGTTTTCTCCATCTATGTTGATTGAAATCTTTGCTGGGTAATAGTCTGGGTTGGCATCTATGGTCTCTTAGAGTCTGTATGGCTTCTGCCCAGATCCTTCTGGTTTTCACAGTTTTTGTTGAGAAGTCTGGTGTGATTGTCATAGGTCTAACTTTAAATTTTACTTGGCTCCTTTCCTTTGCTCCTTTTAATATTTTTTCTTTGTTCTGTAGGTTTAGCGTTTTGACTATTATGTAACATAAGGAATTTATTTTCTGGTCTTGTGTATTTGGTGTTCTGTAGGCCTCTTGTATGTTTATGGACACCTCTTTCTTTAAGATTGGAAATTTTTCTTCCATGATTTTCTTGAAAATATTTTCTGGACCTTGGAGCCTGGAATATTCTTTTTCCTCTATTCCTATTATTATTAGATTTTGTCTTTTCATGGCATCCTTAATTTCTTGGATGTTTTGTATTTAGGACTTTTCTCATTTTATTTTTTCTTGAGAGATGTATCAAGTTCTGCAGTTGTATTTAACACCTGATATTCTCTCTTCCATCTTCTGTATTTTGTTGGTGATGCTTACCTTTGTGGTTACTGATCTTTTCTCTAAGTTCTCCAGCTCCAAGGTTTTCTCTTTTTTTAATGATTCTAAATCTGATTTCATGTCTTGCACCATTTCCTTCTTCTGTTTCAATGTGGATTCCTGTTTTTCCATGATGGTCTCTATTTTTTTGTTCATTTCCTCTCTATATGCCTTTGCCTGTGCCTGTACATGTGCCTCTATTTGTTTGGCTGTATTTGCCTGTATAACTTTGAAAACTTTTTTTAAATTTCCTCTTTATGTGCTTCTAACTGGATAATCATAGATTTGAGATTATTTTCCTGTACTTCCGAGGAATCAAAATATCAGTTGATTTTTTGGGGGATTTCTAGTGAAGCCATAATGTCCTGATTTTGTTGGATGAGTTCTTAAGCTGACCTCTAGCTTTCTGGTTATATGTAAACTTCGTTGTTTGTACCTGGAGTCTGTTCTTCAGAATGGGTCTACCTGTCTCTAGAGTCTGGAGTATTCTTCAGGAACATGAGAGAGGTCCACTAGTTTGAGAATTGAAGTTGATGTTTCAGCTGTGGCTAAGAGAGGAAAATCACAGGTGCATGCTAGCAAACGTATGAGTGTGCATGGAGATGTGCCTTGGGGATTGGGTGTTAGTTCATGTAGATGCCTAGAAGGATGGAACGTAAGTGTAGGTGTGGGTGCTGGTGGGTTTTGCATGGGCAGTGTGTATATGCAGATGCACTGAATGCCTAAGTAGCTGACATGACTGTGTACTGTCGTTCACTTATTCGGATCTGTCTAGGTTGCACTATTTTGGCTCCAGGAATTGTTTGCCTAGATTCCACTGGGAGACCCACAGAACAGGGGCTTGAATGTTAAGAACACTGTTTTAAGGATTCTTATGTTACCCACAGTTCAGGTTTTGGTGAAAGGGATCTGATGTCTGGTTGCTAGAGTAGATGGACTTTGGATCTGGGCTCTGCATGCACTTACTTTAATGTGCACTCACTCACTAGCAGGCCTATGCGGAAAGTACAGGAGTCTACCAGGCTCTCTAGGTTCTCTACTCTCAGATTTGGGCCTCTAAGGGTAAATGAAAGTCAGTAGTGTCTGCTTGCCTTGCAGGAGGCCTGTATTAGGGGATGCCTATTGCGGTCTTTATCAGGGAGCAGAGAGGTTTTTTTCTTGGGGCAGCAACTGGGAAGGGACTCCAGTATTTGGGGCTGCCTCTGCTGTCTCAGTCACAGAGCTGGGAAGCCAGTACAGCCCCACCTTTACAGTCCTAGTCACTGAGCAGGGAGGCTGGTACTGCCTCTGCCTCAGTTGCCTCAGTCATGGAACTGGGAGGCTTTTGCTTGGGGCAGCAGCTGTCTCTGCCACAGTGGCAGCTGCTGCCACAGTCGTAGAGCAGAGAGGCCCTTGCCTAGATCTAAACTATCCCAGCTCACAGGTTGTCCCCTCTAGCCCAGGAAACCTCAGTATCAATATCTGGCTTCAGCTGCACTTCCACTCACCAGTTTTGTAGTTTCAGATCTTCTTCCCCTCAGATACTGTACATGCTGGTTGCCACCATCTTGGAGCAGAACATTTTAAAAATGATTTTCAAATGTTACTATACTTGCTTCGTTTATGCTTATTGTATACTTGGGTGGAGTTTTTACTGAAAGACCAGTTGATGTTAAAGTCACCAAATTTTCTTAAAATGGTTTGCTGTAAATATCAAGTATAATTTTAGTTGCTTTGATGGATTGTCTCCTCATCCATGTGCAGTAGAGGCATCCATGTGCAGTTGGTGGGGTAGAAGAGAATCACACAAGATGGTACTGCTTTTACTAGGAGAAAGAAGGCAATTCTTTAACTAGATCATTGGTTCTCAACCTGTGAGTCCCAACCCTTGGGGGTGGGGGTGGACCATTTTTCACAGGGGTATCCTAAGACCATCAGAAAACCAAGATATTTATGTTGTGAGTTATAACAGTAGTAAAACTGCAAATATAAAGTAGAAATGAAAGTAATTTTACTGTTGGGTGGTTGCCATAATATGAGGAACTTTGTATTAAAGGGTCTCAGCATTAGGAAAGTGTGGATTCACTGACTAGATGGAAAACCAGCCTTATTGCCTAAGTGCTTGATATCACATGGGATGAGGGAATCAAGGAATTGGGTAAATTCTAAGAGAAACAAAAGGAATTATTTATTTTGAATGATATAGATAGATTTTGTTTATTAAGTTTTTACAGTATTAGGCTATATGGAAATGAGTTAGAAATTTGCTCATTTAAAGAAAGCCACATTGAGGCTTTCTGAGTAAGAGAGTATCATACATATAGTTTAGCAGCAACAGTTTAGGGCAATGTGAATGTTGAATTGTCTATGGCTTTCTATATTTATTGATTCAAAAAAGATCCCTTTACACTATTCTCGTTAACTGTTGCTTCAAAATCATCTGATTTTCTGCTTAAAGTAGTGCTGAGAAAATGATTTGGAGTGCTACATGATTGAAGACTCTTCTTGTGGCTTAAGTCCTTCTACTGCACAACAGATAGATTTGCTTTATCTTCAGATAATGACTCTCTGGTTTAATTAACCTTCATATTTAGTACAGGTAGTACTTTATTTCTGGGGGAGGAAATGAAGATTTATATAAATTTATTCAACAAGTATTAGTGAGTTCTCTGACTAATATGCTGAGATGCAGTAGTGGCTAAGACCAAGTCCTGCATTTATCTTCTAAACCAATCACAATTTTCCTCTTTGCTCTTTGTTTCAGAACATTATCTAAAGGAATGTGGAAAGGGCAGGAGAATATACATTTCTTTCAAGGATACTATTTAGTGCTTGCACACATCACTTTGACAAATATCTCACTAGCCATTTTAGACTTTTGGTGACATCTAGCTGCAGGGGAAGTAGAAAAAATGCTGTCTTTTCCTAATGGTCCTGTGTAAAATAATTTATTTATGAGAAGGGTAAGAACATATTTTGAAGGATAATCAGCAGTGTCTGAATTACATTTTCTTAATGTAAACTCAGAGTCATCGGTCAATTTCGTGACTTATTTGAAGATGGTATCTCCATACCATTGGCTACATGTTTGCTTTTTTCAGACATATTAGTTTGTTGTTGGCTACGTCCATTGCTTTGAGCCTGAAGCAAGACCAAATACCATGGGAGATAAAAGCAGCAGAAGCAGCTTACTTTATGGCATCCAGGAAGCAAAGAGAGAGAGAAAGGGTACATGATACAGTCCCCAGCAGCACATCAGAAGAATCCATTTCATCCATTTATTCTATTTTTTAAGTTTCTGTCACTTTCCAATAGCCCACCAGATAATGAACTCATCAATGGATTAGTCCAGTGATAAAGTCAGAACTCTTATGAACTGGTTAATTCTTTAAATCCAAACATTGGCTTGTGAACTTTTGAGGGACACTTTAGAATAAAACTTAATAGATTTTTGTTTGTTTCTGGTTGTCTGATTAACTCCTCTCTCAGTGCTATTAATGTTGAAATGTAGCTTGGAACCCTACCAGGCCTACTTGTACTTCCCCAAACTAGCCATGCTCTATTAGCCTCACAAATTTGCACTTGTTTCTCTTCTGGAATGCTATTTCCTGTCTTTCAGGGTTCAGTTTACACAACAGCTCTTCTGGGAAGATTTTCTTGAATCTCTTCGACTTCATAATTCCGGTCTGGGGTTTCTTGTACATGTTTGTGTAGTATCATTTGCTTCTCTCTTTAGCAATTTTAATGACTGTTTTTACTTCTCTCTTGTTCCCACTGGCTTTTGAGTTCATTGAGGGGAAAATCCATCAGTTATGTCTATTGCCAGGTATGATATTCACCTTAGATTTAAGTTTATTGTTTTCTGGCTGAGAAAAAGAATGAAGAACGTTTTGCTTACTGGTAAGATCTGTTGAGTCAGAGATGACAGTGTATCCCTTTGTCCTCTTGAAATTGTAAATAGTACTAGCTTTCTAATAACCAGGTCTGGATCATTTTATACTAGGTATGGTTCAGCTATTCATTTAAAGAAAGCCACATTGAGGCTTTCTGAGTGAGAGAGTATCATACATATAGTTTAGCAGCAACAGTTTAGATCAATGTCAATGTTGAATTCAGCTATTTTAAAATAAATGCCATGTCATAAGAGGTATAAGATATAGATGTATAAAATTTTAGAATTATGAGCATCTCTAGGGATCCTTTAGTATAGTCCCTCTAATTTTAGAAAGATGGATGATAATACATGGAGAAAGAGTTCAAATTGTTCTTTTGTTTAACGAATTTGCAGTGTCATAGAACAGATGATATTTAATAGTCATGAAAAGACAATTAAGAAGTAAGTGCCAAAGAGGTAGAAAGGCTTTGACTAGAAAAGGTAGATTTAACAAAAGAATTAGGTGGTAGAAAAACCCTGGATGGGTGGTTAGGATTTTAAAGTAAGAGTGTTTCAATTGTGGGAAGTATATACAATTAGGATGTAGATAGATGTACAGGAGCATTAGGAAACATGCTCAGTTGAGTGGTTTGGAATTTTAAGAGGAAAAGCAATAAACTGGAACCAGAAAGTAGAGGTGCTTGGCTAAGATGCTACTGAGAGAAACCATGGGTACCTTCTAATTAGATGATTACTTTAATGAAAATAAATGTTATGTTTTAGTTGATTGATATGTGGGAAAGATTTAGGCTGAATGGGTCATGAAACTAGCACAATATGCCAATTTAAAGATTAGGGGCTGAATTGTTTTTTGTTGTTTTTGCTTAAAGGCAAAAACATGAAATACCATCAATTCCTAAAATAATTAACATAGCAATGTCAGAATTTTTTCTTAATGGAAAAAAATAAGTCCAAGCAGCAAACATGTAATATTAGTAATGTGCATGTATTAGCCATGACATACTATGGATAATTGTATAAACTCTCATGTTACGGCAATCAAGTGTAAACATTCCTTAAGTAACTGAGAACATGGTAGCAGCTGCAGAATCAGCCTGTGCTATTTTACCAGTCATCTAAAGAAGCAAATTAACACAAAGCATGAATGTTCCTTATGTATTTGGAAGCCATTTCGTTTAAGAATGATTTTATAGCAAGCTATAAGAGTTTAATTCTGCAATATAATGTAGTTTCTCTGAAAATGAAAAGCATGAGGGAGAACCTTGAATTCTGACCCTATATAGACAAACAAAAATAAAGATATATTGGGAAAGGTATATTATATAAATATTATACATAATTTGCATTCTTAGTGATGAGAGCATTTATTTTTGTATGAGGTGATGTAGTTCAGACAGGCCTTGACCTTGCTATACAGTGAAGGATGACTAAACTCTTGATTTTTTTTTTCTGGGTTAGCTGCCACAATGCTAGAATCAAGAGTGAGTCACTATGCCCTGAATTATTTATGTCTTTACAAGAACAAATACTTGGTTCTGGAAGAGAGACGGGTGATTTTAGCTTTGGTTAATGAACGCCTGTGAGTTTACAGCACATTTTCCCCTCTTTTGAGGATTTCAGAAAAATTAATATTAAACTTTTACAAAGAACCTACATGTGAAGAGTTTGTATCATTTCTTTTTCACCTAAGAATCACAAAGGACATTTGATTTAAATGGATCCTCGCTTATTGATTTGAGTCTGCCATATTTTTAAAAGATGAATTTATATATTGTGTATGTGTGTGTGTACCTAGTACATGCATGTGCCTGCAGAGCCCAAAAAGGGAGTTGGATCATTTGGAGCTGGAGTTACAGGTCATTGAGACTTCACATGTGGGTACTGGGAACTGAAGCTGGGTCCTTTATAAGTGCTCTTAATCTCTGAGCATTCTCTCCAAACCGGAGTCTGCATATTTTAAAAATCTCTTCCACGGTTTACCTGGGTGAGTTAAAGCCATCAGAAAAATGCAAATCAAAATGACCCTAAGATTTCACCTTACACCCATCAGAATGGCTAAGATCAAAAACTCAAGAGACAACACATGCTGGAGAGGTTGTGGAGAAAGGGGAACCCTCCTCCACTGCTGGTGGGAATGTAAACTGGTACAACCACTCTGGAAATCAATCTGGCGCTTTCTCAGACAACTAGTAATAGCCCTTCCTCAAGATCCAGCTATATCACTATAGATTTTCTGTGTGTCATTTGAAATAATTTGATACAGATCTCCTCAAAGAGATTTTTTTTTGTAATTCTTTATTAATTACACTTTTTTTCACTTTGTATCCCCCATATACCCTTTAGGCATATACCCAAAAGATTCTCAAGTACACAATAAGGACATTTGCTCAACCATGTTTGTAGCAGCTTTATTTGTAATAACCAGAAGCTGGAAACAGCCCAGATGCACCTAAGTGGATGAATGGATGCACAAATTGTAGTATATCTACACAATGAAATATTACTCAGCAATAATAAACAAGGAAATCATGAAATTTGCAGGTAAATGGTGGGATCTGGAAAAGATCATCCTGAGTGAGCTACCCCAGAAGCAGAAAGATGCACATGGTATATACTCACTCATATAGACATATAATATAGGATAAACCTACTAAAATCTGTACACCTAAAGAAACTAATCAAGGAGGACTCTTGCTAAAATGCTCAATTCCTATCCAGAAAGGCAAAGAGGATGGACATCAGAAGAAGTAGAAAAGAGGGAACAAGTCAGGAGCCTTACACAGAGGACCTCTGAAAGGCTCTGCCCTGCAGACTATCAATGCAGATGCTGAGACTTATGGACAACCTTTGGGCAGAGTGCAGGGAATCTTAGGAAAGAAGTGGGAAACAGTAAGATCTGGAGAGGACAGGAACTCCATAAGGAGAGCAACACAACCAAAAACTCACAGGGGTATTTCCTGAGACTGATACTCCAACCAAGGACTATGAATGGAGATAACCTAAGACCCCTGCACAGATGTAGCCCATGGCAGTACAGTATCCAAATGGGTTCCAATGTAACAGGAACAGGGACTGTCTCTGACATGAACTGATTGGCTGCTCTTTAATTACCTCCCCCTGAGGGGGAAACAGCATTACCAGGCCTCAGAGGAAGACAATGCAGCCACTCCTGCTGAGACCTAATTGACTAGGATCAGAAGGAAGGAAAAGAAGACCTCCCCTATCAGTGGACTTGGGGAGGGGCATGCATGCAGAGGGTGGAGGAAGGGAGGGATTGGGACTGGAGGAGGGAGGAAACCATGAGGGATACAAAGTGAAAAAAAGTGTAATTAATAAAGAATTACAAAAAAAAATCTCTTTGAGGAGATCTGTATCAAATTATTTCAAATGACACACAGAAAATCTATGCATACCTATTCTATACTACCTTTGGACTTCAACACAATTTAGTCAACTCTATGTATGCTTTTGAAAATTAAATGCATTTTGTATTGAAAGTGCTATTAGATTTGGTAAACTAGCCCATAATATACTTTTTATTCATGAACAATAGCATCGTGTGTATATCTATGTGGCATATGTACATGTTTGCGGGGTGTATTTGCATATGTGGGGACCAGAGGTCAACATCAGATGTTTTCTTTCTTTTATATTTATTCATTGTTTTTGTTATATATTTGTTATATGTCATATGTGTGTTTTTTCCTGCATGTGCATGTGCACACTACGTGTGTGCAGCACCCATAGAAGCTAAAGAAGAGCACTGAATGCCTTGGAGCTGGAGTTAGAGCTGGCTGTGTGCCTCCATATGGGTGCTTGGAAGAAAATCTGTATAACTTGAACTTCTGACCCTCCTTCCTCTATTTGTCAAGTGCCAAGATTGTAGACATGACATCAGTAGATGCAGTGCCTCTAACTGCTGAGCCATCTCTTCAGTCCTTCTACCGTTTGAGATTGGGTCTCTCCGTGATCCTGGAGCTCATAATTTCAGCTATGGTAGCTGGCCATCTACCCCTTGGGACCCCCTTCCCTAGGACTGGAATTATAGATATATGCATCTGTGCCTTTCTTATATATGTGTGATGGGGATTCAAAGACATGTCCTTATGATTGCACAGCAAGCTTTTTACCCATTGAGCCATCATTCCATCTTCCCACAACCGTGTTTGGCACTATGTACTGTTATGACACTTACTGCCATAGTATTTCAGAAATGTTATACTTTTGTATGTGCCATGAAGACATGAATGAATTATTAAGATTACCAAAGTTGTAAATTGTTGAAAATTACTCATTACACTTTCAAATCTAATGGAAAGAAATACTAACTGAAATACTTAAAAACAATTTATAGTATAGAGTATAACAGAAATTATTCAATACACATGAGTATATGTTCTTTCTGTGCATGGCATATAATGGTGATATAAATATAGCCAGTGCTATTCTGTAGTTTTGGTTAAGTGGCCCTGCTACTTCCTATTTGAGTCACTACATTTAATTGAATCATGATTTCCCCATCTCAAATATAGAAAAACATAAATGTTTTAGGATGTAGTTGAAATATGTCGTGTTTAAACACAGTACCTAGAACACAGTTTCAGCAATTGTTAGTTATTATAATTCCTCCATAGAGGTAGCATTTATCTGACTACCAAAAGATCTTTTCTAGTTTCAAATTTATTTTCTCAGTTGTTTTATTTAAAACAAACATTAGAAGACGTAATCTAATAAGAATAACAATCTAATAAATGAATAACAAGTAATTTAGTCATTATAAGATAATAGTATTATCAAATGGGAATAAGTAAATTAAATTTATTTTCTTTTTTAGAATGGAATGTATTTATTTTATTTTTCTTTAATTGAAATAGATCTTTTTTCTCACACAATATATCTTGATTACAGTTTTTTTCTTTTTTTTTTCCTTCCAGTTCTTCCTCACCTGCACTCCTATGTGGATACACCTCCTTTCTGTCTCTCTTTAGAAAACCAATACAGCTCTACGAATATATGATATAATATAATATAATATAATACAAGACAATATAATATAATATATATGATATGATATAATATAATATATTCCAAGTAAGAAAACACATTAGAATTGGCCAAGACAAACCAACAGAAGGAAACGAGTCCAAGAGAAACAACAAGAAACAGAGACCCACTCATTTACATACTCAGGAGTCCCATGAAAAAAACACTAAATTGAAAGCCATAATATAAATGCAGAGGGCCTGGTGCAGACCTGCACATTCTGCTCTAGTCTCTGTGAATCCATTTGTGCTTTGCTCATGTTGACTTAGAAAGCCTTATTTTCCTGGTGTTCTCCATACCCTCTGACTGTGACATTCTGCCTCCTTTTTCAAAGAGTTCCCTGAGGGGAAGGAATTGATGAAGATATTCCCTTTAGGGCTGAGTTTTCCAAGGTGTTTCATTCTTTACAAACTGTCTGGCTGTAGGTCTCTGTATTTGTTCCCATCTGCTGCAGGAAAAAGCTTCTCTGATGATGGTTGAACAAGGCACTTGTCATGTTTGTCTTTCTAGGTCTTGAGATGCCTCACGCAGGATGAATTTTTTTCTCATGCCATTGTATACCTGTGTATTGTACTTTTTAACAATCTGAGTAGTAGTAAGGGCAGTGATGCATGCCTGTAATCCTAGTACTTGGGAGACAGAGGCAGAGGCACAGAGAGGCAGTGAGGCTGAGAGGCTGAGAGGCTGAGAGGCAGAGGGGCCCTGGGGCCGTGGGGCCATGGGGTCTTAGGGCCGAGGGCCTGAGAGGGAGAGAGAGAGAGAGAGAGAGAGAGAGAGAGAGAGGCCAAGAGAGAGGGGGAGGGAGAGATGCAAGAGATAAGCAGAGAGAGAGAGGACAAGAGAGGGGCCTAGAGGCAGAGAAAGAGAGGCAGAGAGGCAAGCCTGCAGAGAGAGAGGCAGGAGAGGCAGGAGAGGCAGGAGGCAGGAGAGGGAGCAGAGGCAAGAGGCAAGAGGCAAGAGAGGCAGAGAGAGGCAGAGAGTCAGAGAGAGGTCCAGAGGTAGAGAGGCCAAGTGGCAGAACGGCCAAGGGGCCGAGGGGCTGAAAGAAAGCAAAGCCGAGAGAGGCAGAAAGAGAGAGGCAGAGAGGCAGTGAGGCAGTGAGGCAGAGAAGCCAAGGGGCCAAGAGGCCTGAGAGGTAAAGAAGCAGAGGCAGATTCAGGGGCAGAGAGAGGCCAAGAGGCAGAGATGCAGAAGCAGGCTGATTTCTGTGAGTTCATGGCCAGCCTCTTCTACAAAGTCAGTCCAGGACAACCAAGACTACAGATAAAAACACTGTTTTGAAAAACCAAACCAAACTAAAATGAATGAATGAATGAGTGAGTGAAATAAAATAAAACAAGCAAAATTAAAAGAAAAACCCATTTTTTTAAGTGGATTACTTGGTTTGCTGCTTTTCAGCTTCTTTAGTTCTTTATATATACTGGATATGAGTCCTCTATCAGATAAAGGGTTGGTGAAGATTCTTTCCCAATCTGTAGGCTATCGCTTTGTTTTGACGACAGTGTCCTTTGCTTTGCAAAAGCTTTTCAGTTTCATGAGGTCCTATTCATTGATTGTTGCTCTTAGAGCCTGTGCTGTTGGTGTTCTGTTCAGGAAGTTTTCTCCTGTACCAATGAGTTCTAGGGTATTCCCCACTTTTTTTTCTAGCCGATTTAATGTGTCTGGTTTTATGTTGAGGTCTTTGATCCACTTGGACTTCAGTTTTGTGCAGGGTGACAAGTATGGATCTATTTTTATTTTTCTACTTAAAAAATGGGGAACAGAGCTAAACAGAGAATTCTCTGGAGAGGAATATCGAATGGCAGAGAAACAATTAAAGAAATGCTCAACATCATTAGCCATCAGGGAAATGCAAATCAAAACAACCCTGAGTTTTCACCTTACACCCATGAGAATGGCCAAGATCAAAAACTCAAGTGACAACACATGCTGGAGAGGTTGTGGAGAAAGGGGAACCCTCCTCCACTGCTGTTGGGAATGTAAACTTGTACAACCACTCTGGAAATCAATCTGGCGCTTTCTCAGACAACTAGGAATAGCGCTTCCCCAAGATCCAGCCATATCACTCCTGGGCATATATCCAAAAGAGGCTCAAGTACACAAAAAGGACATTTG
Source organism: Meriones unguiculatus (assembly GCF_030254825.1). Taxonomy (NCBI): domain Eukaryota; kingdom Metazoa; phylum Chordata; class Mammalia; order Rodentia; family Muridae; genus Meriones; species Meriones unguiculatus. The sequence goes on along the minus strand of NC_083369.1, from coordinate 74,768,119 downwards.
CTCAACCATGTTTGTAGCAGCTTTATTTGTAATACCCAGAAGCTGGAAACAGCCCAGATGCCCCTCAACTGAAGAATGGATGCAGAAACTGTGGTACATCTATACAATGGAGTATTACTCAGCAATGAAAAATAAGGAAATCATGAAATTTGCAGGTAAATGGTGGGACCTGGAAAGGATCATGCTGAGTGAGTTGTCCCAGAAGCAAAAAGACACACACAGTATATACTCACTCATATAGACATACAACATAGGACAAACCCACTAAAATCTGTGCATCTAAAGAAACTAAGCAAGAGAGAGGACCCTAACTAAAACGGTCAATCCCCATCCTGAAAGGCAAAGAGGATGGACATCAGAAGAAGAAGAAAACAGGAAACGACCTAGGAACCTTCTACAGAGGCCTTCTGAAAGCCAGAAGAAGAAAACAGGAAACAAACTAGGAACCTACCACAGAGGGCCTTTGAAAGCCTCTGCCCTACAGATTATCAAAGCAGATGCTAAGCCTGATGGTCAACTGTTGGGCAGAGTGAATGGAATTTTATGTAAGAAGTGGGAAATAGTAAGAGCTGGAGAGGACAGGGTCTCCACAAGGAGAGCAACAGAACAAGAAAATTTGAACACAGGGAACTTCCCAGAGACTCATACTCCAACCAAGGACTATTCATGGAGATAACCTAGAACCCCTGCACAGATGTAGCCCATGGCAGTTCAGTGTCCAAGTGGGTTACATAGTAATGGGAAGAGGGACTGCCTCTGATAGAATCTGATTGGCCTGCTCTTTGATCACCTCCCCCTGAGGGGGTAGCAGCCTTACCAGGCCACAGTAGAGGACAATGCAGCCACTTTTGATGTGAACTGATAGACTAAGATCAGAAAGGAAAGGAGAACCTCCCCTATCAGTGGACTTGGGGAGTGGCAGGCATGCAGAAAGGGGAGGGAGGGTGGGATTGGGAGGGGAGGAGGGAGGGGCTTATGGGGGGGATACAAAATGAATAAAGTGTAATTAATAAAATAAAAAAAGAATAAAAAAAAACCAACAAGAACAAAAAAGGAAAACCCAAAAACTGAGTAATATTTCATTATTTAAATGTGCCAATTTTCTGTATTCATTTTTCTGTTAAGGGTTCATGTACTACGTTGTTTCTAGATTCTGGCTCTTATGAATATCACTATAGCTCTACAGTAGTACAGCTTGAAATTGGGTATGACAATACTTCCAACAGTTCTATTATTATTTAGAGTTGTTTTAGTTATCCTCTGTGTGTGTATGTGTGTATATCTCGATATAAATCTAAAAATTGTCCATCAAGTTCTGATAAGAATTGTGTTGGCTCCTGTCCTGTTACTTGTTTTCGCCTACATCTAATGTCCATCACATTTGTCTTTCTAAGGGAGGATTGGTCATCTTACCCCGAGTCCTCTTTCTTGTTTATCTTTTTTAGGTGTATAGATTTCAGTGTATTTATCCTATGTCATAGGTCTATATAAGTGAGTATATAACATGTGTGTCTTTCTGCTTTTTTGGATACCTCACTCAGGATGATCGATTCTAGGTCCCACCATTTGCCTGCAAATTTCATGATTTCCTCCTTTTTAATTGCTGAGTAGTATTCCATTGTGTAAATACACACACACACACACACACACAGAGTTTTGTTTCATTTTACCGTGGTATGGATTTGTATAACCATCCTTGCAATGCAAATATAAACTAGCTAACCACTACAAATATAATTTTAAGAACTCAAGAGAAGGAAAGTGTTTTTTATTATGTTCCTTTTCATTCATATACCAAGGTTCTCTTATCATTTTCTTTCAGACTAGAGAACTTTCTTAACTTATTCTTGTAGGGTAGATGTGTTGATGAGAGATTCTCTCTTCCCTATTCAAGAATGCCTTGCTCTCCACCATTTATTCCTGAAGGGCATTTTAGTTGGATTCTGGGTTCTTGCTTGGCAGTTCTTCTTTTTTTAAGTACATAAAAAAACAAAAAACAAAAACCTCCTTTTTCTTTCCTTCATGGCCTTAACATTATCTGATGAAAATCTTCTGTCACATGGTATGTAAGGTGCTATTTCACATCTGTTCAGCTTCATGACTATTGTGTGAATTGAGCTGGCTTTGTTTTAGATACTTGTGGTTAAATTCAACCTGAAAATGTTCCATAGCAAAGCTGAGAAATAAACAGTCCATGTTTTAAAATGTAGCCTGTTTTAAGTAGTGTGCTATTCTATCCAGGATGTTAACTATTCCTGCTTGTGTTCATGTGCGGAGAACAGTCATGTAACTTGTATTACAGTAGATTATCATTGTTCTGATAGTTATTAATTTCTTTCTTTTTAAGGATGTATTTACTTATTTTTTATTTGTGTGTATGTGTGTGTCTGCATGAGTATATGTGATATATATATATATATATATATATATATATATATATATTCAGGTGCCCAAAGAAAACAGAAGAAGTTGTCCAATCCCCTTAAAACTAAAGTCGTACACAATTGTGAGCTGCTTTTTGGGTGCTGGGAACTGAAACCTGGGTCCTTTGCAAGAGCAGTAAATACTCTTAAACAACTGAGTCCTTTCCCTATCCCCTAATTAGTTCCTTTCCTTGCTTCATTTATAAACTAAATTTATAAAATTTATAAAATATAAATTAATTTTTTCTCATATAAATGTGTGTTCAAAACAAGCATAATATACATAGAGTTGATCCTATGGCATTAAACAGATTCAGAGAACACAGTAATGTATTTTCTGCTGAAAAGAGAGGAAAGCTGTAATAAGCTTCCTCTCTCCTGCAACTTTGTGGGTATGGATGTTTGTTCCTTTACTATACTTTTTCAGAAGTTCCTTATAATTGATTTTTTTAAAAATTCACTTTACGTTTTCTTTTTGTTCAAATTTGGTAATGAGTAAGGTTTTGTGTCTTCCCTTTTATTCATCTCTTTCCCTGTTTCTGCCATTGTGGTACTGAGCTTATTTTTTCAGTGAGTATTTTTATTTGATGGTTACATTTCTTGACTTAAATTTTTATAGTTTCTTTTATATCTTCTAAGTCTGCTTTTTCTTTTATAAGACATGTTATCACTGAGTAGTCCAGGCTCGATTTAAATTTGTGCAGTGCTAGAATTACACACATGGGTCAGGAGAAATGGCTGTCTTCTCTTTCATTACTGAGACATCGTTTTTTTGTTTTTTTTTTAATGAGTTTTTTTTTTTAAAGTTTGCTCATGATTGCTTATTAAAGTATTAGGATTGCTGTTTTAGAACTTTGTCAGTTTTAACATCTCTGTCATCTTGGAATTAACAATTATTAATTCATTATTTTTTGTGCATAGCTTGATCTAGTATGATAAATGATTTTGCATTTTGGTGTGGAATCCTGGAAATCTTGCACATTAAGCCATGTGATACTGGAACTGATTGAAATTCTTTCTTTCTTTTTTCTTTTTCTTTTTTTTTCTTTTCTTTTTTTTTTTTTTTTTTTTTTTGATGGCATCCTCTGATAAATCTCTGTGCCCAGAGGACATATGCTGCTTTGATACTGCTAAATCGGTATGGACTCTCAGGTTCCTCAGTTGATCTCTGTTGATAACCAAATTGGTGGCTCTTCCTTACTGATAAGGTACACTGCAGTGATAGCTCAGTGTCTGGAAGGACAGTGAACACCAACCATATCATTACCTTTTACAAGGTCTCTATCACCACCACAAGAATAATAGCTGCAAACTATAGGGTAATAACTATGTAATCTATAGGGCAATGCTGAAGTGACAACTCTTTACTAGGCTGCATGTGCCATTGCCCCAGTGGACTATATGAGGGAATCTTATAGTCTTTTGGTGATACAGATGACAGGCCACACTTTTTGTGATTTTTAGCTGGGTATAGGGTTGTTGTTTCTTTATCACTTGTCCAGATAGGACAAGCAAAATCCATTCTCCTTCCTTCCTTCTTTCCTCCTGCTCCCTTCCTCCTATTTCTTGTACTTTTCTGTTTTTGGTCTCTGTTCATTATCATTTCTATATTATCATCTTCTTTGACTTTATGTTTAGAATAGGTGGGAAAGAAAGAATAACTAGAGCGGTCACCAGTCATCACTGTGGTTTCCTTAGGTCCTGAGGTCCTAGTCCTAGTCCTTTTTCTTTTCTTTTCTTTTCTTTTCTTTTCTTTTCTTTTCTTTTCTTTTCTTTTCTTTTCTTTTCTTTTCTTTCTTTTTTTCTTTCTTTTGTTGACTTTCACTACTGTGATACTTTTTTCTTACATATGACTTCTATGATTAGTTGTACTTTGTAGAGGAATAGAGAAATACTCCACCTACTTCATCTTCCCAGAAGCAGAAGTTTGAATTATTTTTGGCCTTACCTAACTGTTGTCATAATTTAATTGCACTTCAGCTTCAAATGGGAGACTAATCTTTGTGTTAACTCTGGACTCTGGAGACAGTTCACTACTTTCACAGTATTATTTTAATTTACCTTTAGACAAGCATTTCCTCCATTTATGAAGGAAACAACAACAGCAATCAACAACCTCCAAAAACAAAAACATGCACCACGTAGATAAGAGTCCATCTTGAAGAATTTACTTACTCCTTTTAAAAAGAAATCTGCTTGGAACAAAAATAACAACAACAACAACAACAACAAAAAAAAAAGGATTGATAGAATAGATGGCATAGAGTGCCTAAAGAGAAAAAAACTTCAAACTATAATGGGGAGCTAGTCTCATACTTAACATAATAACAGCAGCTTCTGAAGATAAGATGTTTAGAGGGAAGTGAAATAAAAAAGAATATTCTGAGGGCAGAGAATACTACATGGCAGCTCCTCAAGAAAGGACATAAGAAACAGAAAATAACTTCAGAAAATACCTGCATCTGATCAGAATTAGTAGGATCCTCTCTCCTTATAAACAGTGAAAACTGCTGATAGTCACTCTCAGATGAGCCAAGCTGCAAAGAAGAATGGGAGAACTCCAAATAGCCTGAAAGTGACAGAAACCAGATAAACTGCCTAGGTGAATCAAAGACCAGCTGACCTGTCTAGAAAAGGTACAGACCAACTGAATTACCTGGAAAGGATACTCCAACCTATTGAGCTGTCTGCAGGCTGCGCTGTGTATTTCTGGTCCTCTACTTTTGTGAGTTGTCACCCTAGCTGAGGTCGGCTTTTATGATGCAGACGTCCTTGAGTCATACATATTCATTTAAGTAACTCCTCCTCCACATTCCTGTAAGTAAGGGCAATAAAACTCCTTGGTTCACCAGGTAAGCCTTTGGTGGTGTTTGGCATTATTTTTTTCTGTCACTGGCTCCCTATTTGGGATGAGTAGAAGTATGCATTTCATCTCCCCAGAAAAAGTCTATCTCATAACACCAGTTAACTAGCAAGCACATCACACTTCTTCAAGTCCTTCCAAGACATATTATACTGGTATACATTTTTAGTTTTTGGACTGATTGAATGTGTGTTTGTCGTACATTTCCGAAGTCCTCAAATGGCATTCTATGGATATGTTCATCTTTTCTGTTATATTACTGGTGAGGAAGTTATGACAGTGTGCCTTAAAAGTAATGGCAGTGGTGGGGATTAAGAAGCTAATCAAGAAGGAGGACCCTGGGTAAGATGTTCAGTCCTCATTCAGAAAGGCAGGGAATCCTATGAAAGAAGGGGGAGATAGAAAGACCTGGACGGGATGGGAGCTCCACAAGGAGAGCAACAGAACCAGAAAAATCTGGGCTTTGGGGTCCTTTCTGAGACTGATATTCCAACCAAGGACCATGTATGGAGATGACCTAGAACCCCTGCACAGATGTAGCCCATGGCAGTTCAGTGTCCTAGTGGGTTCCCTAGTAAGAGGAACAGGGACTGTCTCTGACATGAACTCAGTGGCAGGCGCATTGATCACCTCCCCATGAAGGGTGGGTGCAACCTTACCAGGCCATAGAGGAAGACAAAGCAGCCAGTCCTGACAAGACTTGATAGGGTAGGGTCAAATGGAAGGGGAGGAGGACTTACCTTATCAGTGTACTGGAGGAGGGGCAGGAGAGGAGATGAGGGAGGTAGGGTGGGGTTGGGAGGAGATGAGGGAGGGGACTACAGCTGGGATACAAAGTGAATAAATTATAATAAATAAAAAATAAAAAGGAAGTTAAAAAGAAAAGTAATCCATGCAATTTAGAACACTGGATTGCATATAGCAATAATAAAGTAAGCATGAAGTACTTATTGCTGCTATTTTACATGATATCGTTGAAATAAAGAACCCCCTCCCCCCAAAAAAAGAGATCTCTGATAGTGTGTATGGGGAGGTGTGTATTGATGGTTATATTTTATGAATGAAGAAACAGTCAGGTCTAAATGTAGCCCTATCTGTGAATTCTATGAGATTGCATACAGATGAGGAAACTGGAGTCCAAGATGTGAAGGTACCTGAGAAAGACTTAAAAAGCCTAGTTAGAACAACTGGTATTTATAGTCCCTGATCCTGGGGCCCCTGTGTTTACTACTAGTTCACTCAGTGAGTTGAAACTCAGACCTAGAGCCTGTCTTCATGCATGTGCTAGGGAAGATACAGCATGTGAAAGATATTAAGATACCTGAATGAAGTGGTTTTTCCCATTGAATGGGTTCAAAAAAGTTTAGAAATATTTGTTTGTTTATTTATTTATTTATTACAATTTATTCACTTTGTATCCTGGCTGTAGCTCTCTCCCTGGACTCTTCCTAGTCCCACTCTCCCCCCCTCTTCTCCCCATATGCTCCTTCCATAGATTCCCCTGATTGGGGGTGGCCTCCTCCCCTTTTATCTGACCTAACAGGTCTCATCTTTAGTGGCTGCATTGTTTTCTTCTGTGGTCTAGTAAAGCTGAACCCCTCTCAGGGGGAGGTGATCAAAGAGCCAGCCATGGAGTTCATGTCAGAGACAGTCCCTGTTCCCCTTACTAGGGAACCCACTTGGAAACTGGGTTCTGTTGTTCTGCTTGTGGAGCTCCTGTACCCTCCTGGTCTTTCTATCTCTGCCTTCTTCCATAAGATTCCCTGCACTCTGCCCAAAGTTTGGATATGAGTCTTAACATCTGCTTCAATACCCTGATGGGTAGAGTCTTTCAGAGGCCCTCTGTGGTAGGCTTCTCCCTTTTTCCCATTTCTGATGTTTATATGTTTTGCCCTTCTTAATGAGAATTAAGCCTCTTCCCTAGGGTTCACTTAGAAACTGAGCTACCTATGCGTTACATCTGAGCAAGGGTCTAAGTTCTCTTCATGCATGGTCCTTGGTTGGAGTATCTGTCTCTGCAGGCTCCCCATAGTCTAAAAGAAAGCAAACTGGGCAGAGTGCAGGGAATCTTATTTTTTTATTTTTGAGATTAAAATATAATTCTCCATTTCTTTTTCTCAAATTCATTCACTTCTTTTTTTTTTTTTTTTCGAGGCAGGGTCTCTCACTGGTCTGGAACTCACCATGTAGGCTAGCTATGCTGACAATTGAGCCCCAGATTGCTGCCTGTCTCTGCCTCCCTAGAGCTTTGATATGATTACTTTAACAGCTGAACTAACCTCTGGCTCAGTAACTTATTTAAGTTTTTATCTAAATAGATATTAGGTGAATAGACGTACATACCCTAATTATATGTAGAAATGTTTATATATATGTATGTTTATATATATGTATGTATGTATATATAAACACACATATATATATACATATATATATATACATACATATATATTGTATATATATACATACATATATATATATATACATACATATATATTGTATATATATACATACATATATATATATTGTGGTGGATTTTTTTGTTACAAGTCATTCACATATATGGAAAGACATTAAGGAAAACCAAGGAAGTAACTGAGAAAAGTCTATCTTTGGAGCATCCACTTTTGTTTGTTTATTTACAGAGTTTTCTGTGACGCTACAAGCATATACATATATCCTCTTTTAAAACAAATGAAAACATATGTATACTCCAGTCTATTACTGCTTTGGCTCTCATACATTATATGTTGTATACTTTTCATATATATATATATGTACGTGTGTATATACATATATATATACCTTTTATATTAGAACATAAATATCTATCTTATATTTTATTTCTCATACAAGTTTTACAAATTGAGATATAATTAATATGTCATAGCTAGACACTTCTTTCTCTTTTTCTCACAGTCCCTGGCAATCATGAATCTATTCTGTTCTTAGGTTTGCTTATTCTGAACATTTTATGGAGATGTAATCATAAAAGAACCTATTAAATCTGGCTTCTTTCACATATCTTTCACATACCCTAGTGTTTCCAATGATCATCTAAATTATAGCAGTTACATTTTTCTTCTATGGCTGAATAATTTTCATTACATACATATACTTCATTTTGTTTATTCATTCATCTATGGGTGGATATTCGTGTTATTTTCTCTCTTTGCCAAATTGTTAATAAAACTTCTATGGATGTTTGTCTTACAAGACTGATTGTCAACCCATGGTTCACAAAACCCTCTGGGAGTCGAAGAGACCCCTTTTACAGGGTTTGTCTAAGACTATTAGATAACACAGATATTTACTTTATGATTCATAACAGTAGTAAAATTACTACTGGCATGAAGTAGCAACAAAATAATTTTATGGTTGGGAGACAGCATGAGAGACTGTGTTAATGGGTCACAGCATTAGGAAGATTGGGAACCACTGTTCTACAAGTTATGTGACAAGTTCTTATTACATTTAGTAACTGCTAGAAAGACCACATCATGTGACATTAACATTCCCATCTTTTATCCAGCACAGACATTGTGCTTTTGATTTTTGCTACAGTCCACTTCCTCATTGTTAATAACTTCCCTTTCTTTGCTGGATACTAGTAAATAAATAACTGCATAGCATATCTGGGTAGTCTTTGACTCAGGGTTGTTAAATTTGTCTAGACTTTGCAGTTGCTTTTGCAAATAGTAATGAACAACATTTCTGTGTATAGTTGAAAGATAACAGTTTAGAGGTAGAATTTCTGAAGCATATAAATTGAGAGTTGTGTCCTCATTGACCTGTAAGAAGCTTTTCTTAATTTGTGCTTTCTTAGTACTCATTTTCCTATAGCCTTACCAAAGGAAAAAAGAAAAATGAAAGATTATCTTTTTGATCTCTGTAACTTCTGTGTCTGAGCTCCTGTTGTTTTGTTTTCTATTTCATTTGTATATTTCTTATGCTACTAGAAATGCAATGTTTGCCTATGCTGGGAAAATTATTTACCACTGACGTATACCCCAATCCCATCTTAAAACATTAAATTTATTTTTAATTTTAAGACAGCGTCTTGATAAATTACCATCTGAGACTGATTTTTGTGATACACCCTACTTCTGTCCATTAGTAGCTAGAATTTACCCTATCTAGCTTATATCTTTATTTGCTATATTACTCTGTTCCTTTTCTAGCTTATGGAGCAGAAAGCCTAGTTCTTCTATTGTCAGCTTTTCTTTTTTTAATTTAAGTATTTAAGGCTATAAGCCTTCCTTTAAACTTTGTCTTAGGTATTCCTCACAGTTTTCTTAACTTCTAAATTTATATGTGTATGTGTGGGTATGTGTGTGTGTGTCCATATGTGGAGGTATACGTGCCATAATACATGTGTCAATTTCAGAGGACAACTTGATTATTCCCTTCCACAATGGGTTTTTAGAGATTAAACTCAGATTTTCAGGCTTGCTGGCAGGTTCCTTTACCTTTATCAGGCGTCTTGCTAGTCCCACAAACTTTTCAATATACATTCTTGTTTAAAATTTTTGAGTATTTATTAAACTGTTATTTGTTTGGCACATTGTTATTAGCAAGTTTAAAATGTTTAATACAAAGACATGAATATTGTAATTTATTATTGATTTTAGCAAAATTGCTTCATCAAAAAATACCCAATTCAAGACTAAGTAGATAGCTCAGTCAATAAACTACAAATATGTGGAACCTGAATTTGATTACCGTAAACCAGGTTAAAAAACACCCTCAGTGTTAGTGGCATATAACTGTACTCTCAGTACTAGGTAAGTGGAGATGGGGAGATGAGTTTGGGAATTCCTGAGGCTCTCTGGCTAGCTAGTTTAGTCCATCTGGTGATACCACCTTCGGGATAACACTTGAGGTTGTCCTCTTGTCTCCAACATACATCACATGTGCACACATATCTATACCTAGCCATCTAGATACATGAGGATTCACACACACACACAACAAATACACAGAATATACTCCAATTCTCAATTCTTTTGCATTTGGGGGGGGGGGCGGGGAGATTAAAACCCTGGTCCTTCTGCTTCTACCTCCCAACTGCTTGGATTTCAAGTGTGTGCCATCACATCTGGTTTATTTGGTACTGGAGATAGAACACAGGGGCTTTATTCATGTTAAGCAAACATTCTGCTAACTAAACTGCATAATCCTCCCTTAATAAATCCAAAATTTTATGACATACATTCACAAGGAGAGAACAATACCTGTATGTCCCCTGCTGCTGTTTCTTCAGTAATTTCCAGCAATACAGAATTGGTTATGGAAATGGCAGTAGATTTCTAGGAATTTAAACCTATCTAGAGCCAAAGCCACAATATTTTGTGCTTTTATTTTCCCCACATATGGTGTGTAACATTAAAAGAGTGAGAAAAGAATAAAGAAAATAATTCTGAAATTGATTTTGAGAAAACTCAAAATTGGAAAATAATGACTGATGCTTTTTACAGTCCAAATCTGTTTCTTAGATATTATACTAAGCCTTTCTGGTAGTTTCTGTGTTTTCTTAACTCTGTTTCTGTGCGTTCCTAACTCAATATATTGGTCGAGGAGGCTACTGTAGGTCAAAGTATACTTTGGCAAGGATATAAAGTACTTTGACAAATTTTTAGTGGTCCTTTCTCATCCCTAACATACGTTAGGTGGAGAAACTAACATTTTCATATGTAAATAAACTTCCTTATACCTTTTGACAGAATCAAATTCTTCCCCATTTGACTCTCATAGATAATTTTTCTCATGTTTTTCTCATTTGGTGTTCTTATTAAAGCTATAGATAGACCTTGGTATCATCTGACAACTAGAATGTTCTATGTGTATAAATCTGGCTGTAAAACTGGTCCTCCTTAGGAGTCTCCTTGGTATAAAGGGGCACTATGACCTCAGTTGAAATGTTGGTTTTAACTAATGGTTTGTTTGTGAAGTAAATGCTTGAACATAAATCTGTCAGCCCTTGTAAGTTAAGAAAAACTGGTTCTCAAATGATTCAGAATCTCTTCGAATGCATATTTATGAGTCTGATTTGGCAGATTAGTGTTAAAAATTGTTAGCCTTATCCAGCTGTAGGGGGTTCCACCAGTGATTTTTTTTTTTTTTTAGTAAATAATCTTCTCTGTATTTATCAAGCAAACTTCTAGAGCATTTTATATGAAAGTTTCACAATTATGCCACTGTTTTTGTTGGGGGAAATATTACTGATATGGAAAATAACAGGTTTTTTTCAAGTCGGTCAGTGAGTTTATGAACATGACATATTTTCCAGTAGTGATTTTTAGAAGGCTTATTGTTAAATTTTAAATTCATATAAAAGCTATACAGAGAAAGAGAGAGAGACTACTTTTAAAGGTGTGTTTGTGTGTGTGTGTGTGTGTGTGTGTGCAAGTACTCATGGAGGCCACAGAGAACATTGGATTTCCTGGAGCTGGAATTATAGGTGGTTTTGCACCACCTGGCATGGATACTGGCAACTAAACTCAGATCCTCAGGAAGAGCACTGGCCCTTGAAATGATTTTTAAACATTTTTTAAATGACTTGAGAATAGCATTATAGTAATTTTTTATCAGAGCACAGTTTGTAGAACTAATTAAAATAAGACAAGCCTTGAGGCCAGGAGGTTAGCAGACTAATACAAATTGAGATCTAATAAAGAAAAGTGAGAAAAGGATGGATGAATTTGATTGGCAATCAACTGTTTTATACTTGGGATGGATGAAGGAGTGGGAAATTAGAGAGGAGTACAGGTTTCTGCTATGCATTCCTTAGTGGGAGACTGTTTTGTTTCTAGTGCTGGGTAATGCAAGAGTATGAGAGGGAAAATTAAATCATTTAGCTAATGTGAGTAGTTAAATTTGGCAATGAAGAGCTTGGATTTAGTGTGTAACTCAGTGACACAACACTTGCTTGGTTTGTTCGAGGCCCTGGTATCAGTTTCACAGAGAAGCAAAAAGAAAATTTTTGCTGGTTGTATTTGCTGTATAATTTACCTATTAAACAATTGAACAGATAATCTTGGATTGTGGAAAATATCTAAAAATTTTGTGGGACTCAGTGATTAAGAGCATTTGCTACTCTCACAGAAGACACAAGTTCAGTTCCCAGAACCCTCCATGGCAGCCCACAACTGTCTATAACTACAGTTTCGGTGTGCTTTTCTTGCCCCGTGTGGGCACTACATATTTGTGGTGCACTTTTCATACATACAGTCAAAACATTCATAGTCATAAAACAAAAATAATTATTTTAAAATGACAAATAAAAATATAAAATTGTTATTTCTTATCATAATAAATTAGTTAAAATAAATATTTAAACCTATGTATTTTAGAAGTAATCAGCAAACAAATGGTAGCTGAAACCAAAAGGATGCACGTAATTGATTGCATGAATCTATAAAAAATGAGAAGGAAAGAAATTCATGACATGGTTAAAGGAACCATCAGAATTTTAAATAGATCTATACAGAGAAAAAGAAGACTTGAAGCAATGTTTTGAGAAAACCAAGAGATCTGGAGCAAATGGCATAAGAAGCTGAGGAAGATAAGCTAACCTGGAGAATAATCGTGTCAAACTCCAGAGAGGCCATGTGAAAAGCACCATACATCCCTATTAGCTTGAATTTAGCTTTGAGGGTACCTTGATGACGTTGGTGGAGGATAGTAGTTTGTGTAATGCATTGTTTTATACTGATGGCTATAAGAGTTGTTTTCTTTTTTTTTTTTTTTTTTTCAGGAGTCAGATTATTTTTATTTTTAACATTCAGGAGATGCAGAACAGTCTTCAAAGGCATGCTAAAATAGTGCCTGCTTTCTCAGGGCACCCGATGCCCCCAGACACACCCAAGGGATCACAAAATCACTTTTTAACTGCTGGGTGGAATATTTTCTTTTCTTTTTTTTTTCAGTTTTTTTTTTTTCAATGCAGTTTATTCAGGAACCTTGAACAATCATCTGACCCTGGGTAAAGCCAGCCCACTTTAAATAGCCTCTGGGTAGCCAACCTCAGCATGCCACGTGGGCAATGCAGATAGGTCCACATACATGGAAGCAAGCCAGATCCTCAGCCTTAGCCAAATGTGGAGTTGTTTGTGACAGAGAGCACTCACCATCGGGAAGGTGGAAGGCGGAAACCAGCTCCATCTTTCAGGCGCGGCATTACGCAGCTCTCTACAGTTCCCCCTTTTTGTTTTAGACGCATCAGGCAAGAGTAGAGGTCTGATCTCTGATATTAGAAATAAATTGGGACTTTATACTGATGTTCATTTGTTTTCATGGGAGATCTGGTCTGTTTGCACTGTCTATATATAACCTAAGAGTCATAATAGATACTCAGTTGACCTTTATGTTTTAATATACTTTTTCTTACTTCCTAAGAAATTTAACTCATGTCATCCTTTGCCTTGCCAAACTTCATTATTTGCTGACTACAGCCATCTGCTAGAATCTGTGTGTATATTTATGGGGAAAGGCTGTATTAAAATACTTATGAGTTTCCAATTTTCTTTTTATTTGAACACTATAGATTTTAACATCTGTAATTATGGTAGTTAGAATTTTATTTTATAACGCTTTTTTCTCACTTCTGTTCCTTCTTTCTTGATGTGTTGAAAATCCAGTTTCAGTTCAGGTTATTTGCAACTTGTTTAGAAAGAGGCAACAGAGACATACACATAACATGCACTGTAAGTATGGAGAACTTACTGTATGCATAGAGCATGACATACTGCCAGGTGCTGTTGTAGTAGTATTCAGAGGAACAAGGCTAGACACCTGGTCTTAAGGAATTTATAACTGGAAGTGAGGAAATATCTGTGAGATACAGTGGAACGAGATCAGGTCTGTAAGAGAGAACTATAGACGATGAAGTAGAAATTCACAAAGAGTAATGACTTCTGCTTGGAAATATGGGGGCATTTGGGGCTGATCCTATGAATGTATATATGGAATTTAAAGTACTACCTTGATGTGGATAGAATGTTTGTGTAAAAGCATGTTAGAAACAGAGAGAATATAATAAGCAAAGGTGTTGGACTTGGAAAGGTGTTAGATAAGATAATATTATTATTATAATAATAGTATTAGATAAGATACTATGTATTAGCATTTTGTTGGGAGCAATCACCACGGAGATAATCTCAAATTAAATAGACTCTAGAGGGCAAAAGTGATGCCTCATACACATTAAAAAAAGATGGACCTGAGGTTTAAGAACAACCGGCTATTTCTTCTCAGCCAGCTTGGATTTAAATGAATGTAAATGTATGTGAACACCCTTATACATTTATTCTGGTTTCTTTCGTCAATGTTGCATTTGGTTTGGGGATACCATAATCTCACCATCAATCTTAGACTTATATCTTAGGTAAGGATCACTTGGTTGGTTCTGGTATGGCTGAAGTTGGTGGTTTGTTAGGCCTACCTTAACAGTTGGCTCCTGAGTTTGCCTCACAGATACCATGTATCTTCATGAGAACATAGCAGGGAAGTGCTTACTCTATGATAGCGAGATGTTTTCTGATAACTCAGAATGAGATGGCAATAAAGGTGGCTTACAAACATTAAAGTATTAACCAGATTTAGGTAATATTTTAATTTTTCCTAGAAAGAATGTATATTATGTATGTATGTCTTATTTAAATTTTTGAATGAGTCTTAGTATGTTTTTCTGCTTTCAAATAGTCATGTAACAGCTTTTGGGTTTATATATATATATATATATATATAAATATAAATATATATGTATATATATTTGAATTTTAATAAACATTATAATTTACAGAAAATAAGTTATCTTAAAATAAGGAAGTTATAAATGGTATTAGTGTTGTAAATTGTCTTTGGCTACTTATATGAGTGACATTCAAAACTGACCAATCAGGAAATCAAAAGACATTTTAAAAAATCCAAAAGTGGTATATTAAAAAATGTCACTCAGAGTGTTTAAATAGTAAGGATGTCATACGGGTCTCCTTCTACTTTAGTGTCTTAATTATAGCAGGCCTGCTGCTTATTCTTATTTCATAATTCTAAAATGACAGCCCCATTTATAATCTGAATTACATGAACTTAATTTTTAGATGTTTTTACGAAGTTTATTGAGAGAAAATTGTGAAATAAACTTTTACCTGCTCTACGTTGCCTGGCTCTGAGTTTGAGCAATATGGAATAGTATTGCCATTGCCACTATAATCATTATATGGGATAGCTCCATCTCACTATTAATTCTCTTGATGGGTATTCATTTGCTTCCCTCATACCTTGCCTTGGCAAGGACTGATCTATCTTTAGTTTCTAAGTTACCTTGTTTGGAATGTCATCTATATGGAAAAATATAATATTTTAACTTTGTGAATCAGGTTCTTTTTATTTAGCATACTGCTTCTGAGAGTTGTCTAAAGAAGTGAATACAGTTGTTCCTTTCATTGCAAATTAGTGTTTTGGTGTACACTTATTGTTTCTCTATTTACCACTTGAAAAATAATCAAGGTTTTTTTTTTATTTGAAGTGGTTACAAATAAAGCTGCCACAGTCATATTTGTTTAGATTTTCACAAATATGAGGTTTCTTTTGTCTAGACAACATTTTGAGGTGAAATTGCAATTAATAAGTGCTTGATTTTAGAGGAAAATGACGAAGTATGTTTTTAAGGCACTGTGCCATTTTGCAATTCCATACATTCTACCAAAATTTCAGTTGTTCAACATACTCAAGTCTTAAGTCTAAAATGAAATGTAGCAATTTCAGTAATTATAGAGCCATGTCTCAAATTTTTAAGGAATTGTATTGCAGGTAAATCATATCACAATAAATTTGACCATTTGAAAGTAACCATTTGAAGGTAATCTGTGAAGTATAAGAAAATACAAGAGATATACAAGTAAGGATGAAAATCCATAGTAGAAAGGGAATTCATAAAATGAAAATAAAAAAATAAATAAGAAAATGTTTTGAAGTGGTTCATTCACAGAAAAATAAATGTGAATATCCAATAAGGATGAGAAAATGTCAGTGTCTCTAGCTAAGTATCAGAACATGCAATAGAGAATTTTCTTACCTTTTTGTAACCAGATGTGCATTAGATACATCCAGTAAATGGGATTTATAAGAAACAAAAATAAAAATAACCTTTGTTTTATGATTCTGGTTTGAAGACTGGGTTCAGTAAAAGTTTATTCACATTTATACAAGGTAGTTAATATGAATGCTTATGAAGTCTTATTATAACAATAGTTATTTGAGAATAAGTGTATAAAATGAAGATAATGGATAGAGAATTATCTCATTGTGCTAATTTGCATGTACCTAATAGCTAATGATTTTCAGCTTCATTTTATCTAATTAGACATTCTCTCTGTGTTTAGATTTTTGCTCATTTTTAAAAAATAGGCTGCCAGTAAAGCCAGTGTATAATTGTTCTTTTGATTCTGGAAGCAAAATTCTGTATCAGATGTCTGCTTTGTGGTTTGCCTTTGCATTCTCCTGATACTATCTCTGTCAGACCAAAATATTTTGACTGTCTTGGTTTTTGTGAGTCATAATTTTTGTAGTATTTTGTAAGAACATCTTTGCCTAATCTGGGCTGGTCAACTTTCAGTCACTAAGAAACACCTGAGCAAAATCAACGTACAAAGAAGAAAACTATACATTTTCATTTATTTTTGTCAGCATATATTAGTTGTACAGAATCCTGTGTTCATTAGGCCAGTTCCATTCTTGTATCTAAAATTCTTTGTTTTAATCAGTTTAGTATCACATGAGATACTTGTCTGAATATGGCTTATATGTTTAACCTGATCATCTACAGTTTCATTCATTTTCTTGAACATGCCATTAGCTCAGTCTTATGGCCACCATATTGATGGATACTAGGCATATTCTGTATTATAGAACATGGCTGTTGTTAATTGTGCTACACTAGACATGGATGTACAGGTATCTATGTGTTGTATTGACTTAGAATTTTGTGGGTATGTACACTGGAGTGGTATAGTACTTGTATCACAACCTCAGCATTGATGTCCAAGGAATATTAACTGTGTCAGTTTTATACCTGTTCTCAATCTTAGGCAATGGTTCTCAACTTGTAGGTCATGAACCCCATTGGGGGTTACACATCAGATATTATTCATATATGACATTTACATTTCAATTTATAATAGTAGCAAAATTACAGTTAAGAAATAGCCATAAAATAATTTTATGGTTGAGAGTCATCACAACATGAACTGTATTAAAGGGTTGCAGCATTAGGAAGACTGAGAACCACTGATCATAGGTATTATTTACTGTCCTGTTTTATGGTAGGCACTCTGACTAGGGTAAAAAGGGGTCTAAGTGTAGTTTTAACTTGCATCTTGTGGATGGATAAGTTAGTTGAACATTTTTTTCCTGTATTTATTGGCCATTGTACTTAGTTTGAAACCTCTTTGTTCAACTTGTCAGATACTGATTGGGTAGCTAACTCTTTTGGAGCTTCATTTTTTTTTCATATAGTCTGGATATCAATTTACTATTAGATAAGGAGACAGAAACTATTCTTCCATTCTGTAGACCATCTCTCCACTCTGTTCCATGCATGTGAAGGAATCTCATTTGTCACCTCTAACTGTTACAGCCTGAGCTCCTACTGTCCTATGTAGAATGTTATTGCCTGAGTCTGTATATTGAAGTGTTTCTTTCTGTTTTTTCTCTACTTTTTTCAAAGTTTAGGGATTATATTAATTTTTTTTAATACACATTGACTTGATTTTTCTTCAGAAATTTCACTTCATTATTTTACATATGGATAGCTTGTTTTGTGAGCACCATTTGTTGAATAGGAACTCTGTTCTCCAGTGTATGTTTTAAATATCTTTGTTAAGAAAGAGATGATTATACTTGGTGCTTCTGTTTTTGTGACAGTGCCATGATGTTTTTATTACTATGTCCTTGTAATATAATTTGAATTCAAGAATTGTGATGTGTCTAGGATATTTTATACCCCTCAGGATAACTTGGCCATTCAACGATTATTTTATTTCCAGATACGTTTTAGTAGTGATTGCCCTTTTCCTATGAAGACTGTGCTTGGAATGTTGATGGGAATTGCACTGAATCTTTAGACTGATTTTAGTAACATCATCATTTTCACAGTATTAATCGTGCTGATGTATGAACATAAGAAGTCTTTCCACCTAGTGTCTTTATAAATTCTATAAATGTTTACTTTGCTTGACAGTTTCAGAAGTTTCAGTCTGTGGCTTGTTGCCTCCATTTCTTTTGGTCTATGAAGGTGGTGAGAAGTCTGCTTGCCTCATGGTGTCTGGAAAGCAAATCAAAGAGAGCAGCATCAAGAAGGTCCCTAAGTCCCCTTTAAAGGCATGTCCACAATGGCCTAACATCCTTTTCTAGACCTCACCTAAACATTCCACCATCTTTTCAATAGTGCTACAGTGGACATTGGAAAGCATTTAAAGTCCAAATCAAAACATCTTGCATATTTTACTGTAAAAATTTGGAATTTTTCACTTTAAATTTGGTTTGTAATCTATTTTGAGTTAATTTAAGCACATAGTGTCTAAGAATATTTTCATTTCATTTAAATCATGGAGTAAAGGACCTGTGGAAATATAATACCTAGAACCATTACCTCCAGTTGATATTTGGCAAAACTGACTTCATCAGTAATTTTTAACCCCCTTTGACCCTGACCTTCCCTGAGGATCACATTTTTAGACTTAAAAGTGTGTATACTCAGAAAATAAAGTGTTATGAAACAATATAGCAGTGTTTAGTAATACTTCTTTTCCACCCATTGTTTTGTTTATGTCTAGATCATTTTGCAAATTACCAGTTGAATTATACTGCATGATTGGAACTCATAATCATTACTACATCCACCTTCATATTTCTCTTTGTTTTGTTTGTTTGTTTGTTTGTTTCATTGGTTGGTTGGTTTTTCGAGACATGGTTTCCCTGTGTAGCCTTGGCTGTCTTGGACTTGCTTTGTAGATCAGGCTGGCCTCAAATTCACAGATATCTGCCTGTCTCTGCCTCTCTGAGTGCCTGGATTGTTTTACTTTATTAAAACTCTTATTCAGTTCTTCTTTAAATGCAGTTTAATTTTTGTTAAAACGAAAAGATGTATAGATAATATAACACTACATACAAAGAACTTAGTATGAAAAACTTTTCTTTAAGTTATTTTGGTGTCTGCAAAGATGCTGATGTCCAGTGCTAGGAAAAAAGTATAACACTTTGTATTTTCTTTCTGCTTATTTGTTTCATATCTTATTCCTGATCTCGACTTTTAACTAAGTAAAAGAAATGCATTGATGCTTGAACTAGTCTAATCAGAATAGCAGAGGCCCAAGGGCATGCAGCTGAAGTGGGTTAGCAACACAGTCAGCAGTTCTTTCAACATTTTTGTCCTGAGATTTACTGCATCTCTGTCTCCTTTTTATGTGACTCCTTTTGTCTGTCTGTCTCTCACACTCTCTCTTACCCTCCCTCCCTCCTTTCTTCCTTTTTCTCTCTCTTCAGATTGCTATTTCTTTGATATTCTGTACATGGCTGCCAGAATTTTCTGAGTGTCCTTGTAGCAAGACTGGAATTACTCTTCTAGGAGTCTTGGAAGAAACAGTAGTTTAGTTTAGGAAAATTCCATGTCTGATCCAGTCAGATTTGCTCAAGGAAAATGGTATTAGAAAGAAAAAAGACACAAACCACTAATATATATTTTATGTTATGTACATTATTTTAATGTATACATTAATATATTATATTATAAAGATAATATAAATATAATAGATAATAGTATATATTATATTAATATATGTTGATATATAAATGCATTTGTTATATAACATATAATAATAAATAATATATAATATGTAAGACATATGTTGATATATTATATAAAATATATTATACATAATATATATAATTTCTGACTTTCCTGCAACTCCCTCTGTAGACCAGGCTCACATTAAATTCACAGAGATCTACCTGACTTTGCCTCCTAAGTGCTGTGATGAAAGGCCTACACTACCACCCAGAAGATGTGTATTTTGGGGTAGAAGGTATACAGTTCTCAGAGAAGGGGTTTTGATCATTAGCTATTAGGAGTGGTTGATACACACATTAAAATGAACTTTAATTTGTTCTTTACCACATGTCATAGAATGAATTGTCCTGTTTTCTTGCATTTTCTTTGGAAAAAAATTGATTTTATGACACAGAATTTTGGTACACTGTGTTGACTATTGGCTAAATTTTTATTATTTTACTTAGAAATATATTTGCTCTTCAGTAATTTCAGACACAGATGCAATGTATTTAGAACATAGTCATCCCTCAGCTCTACTTGCTCGTCTCTTTTAATGCCTCCTGCACTCTCTTTGTTGTACCCAGATCTTGAGACCACCCAAAGGACTAGCAAAGTCAAATCTGATGCAAAACACACAAGAGTTTATTGCATGCAAGCTTGAGCTTGGGTTGCAGCAACCTCTTTATTAAAGCAGGAGGGGTGTGGCTCCAAGCTCTAGGGGAACGGGTTTTTAAAGGAAAAAAAAAAAACTGCAAGCTGGGGGTGCGGGGGGGGGGCTCCCGGCTTTGTGTAGGAGATTTACTTTAGGTGCCAAAGCCATAAAAGGGTACCCCCGGCCGGGCCATTTGCAGAGTATTTGATCATGAGTAATGCCTGGAATGTGCTGATTAGCTGCTGCTAGGGAAGATCAATTAGCAATCTCTGCGATCACAAGCTAGGGGCCATCTGGGTAGGTTGCTAGAAAATGATATTTCAAAGAATGTGGTAGAGCCTGATTGCTCCCTGCAGTGGCCTGGATATGTCTTAATTTACCAGGTCCTTTGTCTAAACTTTTACTCAGGACTTCAATCATGATGCCCTTAGACTCTAATTTTAAACTTTGGACCTCTCATTCCCCTCTTTTTAAGAGGATACTGTCTCAAATCCTCAAGATGTGTCCAAATCATTTGGCTGGATGGTGGAGGTGGCCTTATCAGTGTATCAATGCAGCGTGCCAGGTGGGATTTGGGCCGGGGTCTCTTCTTTTGTATATGCTTCAGTGCTGATCATGGAGCAGTTGACATCAAGGGGGTAGTAAGGCTGAAGTGTCAGAAAAGGCTGGGCAATGGGGCAGTCCTCAAAAGCATCTGGTTAGTTGATCCACTTGAAGAGTTAGGGAACAATGTGGGTGGTTATCAGCAAATCCATGAGTTTGCATAGGTGATTTCTGTGTGGGTTCCATTAAGTGAAAATCTATTGGACTAAATAGAAATAGCGTTATTTATCGGTAAGAAGGAGAGTTCATAGGTTGGTATTGTTTTCATCAATGATCAGTCCTTAGTACTGTGACCATAACACCATCAACTAAATGGTCCCTAGCCTCTGCTTAATGTAGGCCATTAACTTGTTTAGCAGACATGGCCTGAAAGTGACTAGCACCAATAGGATAATAAGAGAGCCTAAGAGAGTGGATATCAGAGTAGTTAACCAATGGGACATATTAAACCAAGATTCAATCCATCCTGGTCTGGCTTCTCTTACTCTGCGTCTCTTTTCCAGACCTTCTCTAACTTGGCTAATGACTCTCTTATAATACCAAACTTATTGGATAGAAACAAATTTTTTTCTTTGAGTGCTGCACATAGTCCATCTTGTTGTAAGAACAAAAAACCGAGCCCCTTCTATTCTGAAGGACAACCTCTGCTAGGGAATCAACATTTTCTTCTAGATCCAAGATAGAACCCTCTAATTGTTGGAAGTCTAAGTCTATAGATTCTCTTAGTTGTCCATAATGTTTGTCCTGGAGGACCAATAAGGTGATACCTGTTCCTTCTCCCATAGCTCCCAGCCCCAGTATTACTGCTAGAATGACAATTTTTATGGGTTCCCTTTTATTTCTTATATAATTTTGGTTTGGTGGGTCAAAGGCTAAGACGAACTCTTCATTGCTATGGTAAATCAGCTGGGGAATCAGCTGTACTAGTACACAGTAAGAATCTGAGAGCAGCTTACCTTATGTACAGTGGGTCAGGCCAAAGGAAAGGCCCACCAGATATTAATGGGGAGCACTAAATATATTGGGCTGTTCCTACCCCAGTAGTTAAGGTCTGGTTACAGAGGCTCTTATGAGTTTCTGGAATTGTCCCCATGCAAGTCCCACTTCCAGAAACCAGCAGGACAGTGAGTCTGGATTGTGGGGGATGATGCCATCTGCAACTGGTCATATCTACAACAAGAGTATAGTTACTAATGACTGCCATTGCCTCATAGAAAGGGTGCTGTGAGTCATAACATAGCCAACAGGACTCAGTGAGGTCTGGGTGAGTCCCATTCAGAACTACATATGTGTTCAGCATCAGTTCCCAGAGGGGTTTGGATTGGGGTTCTAGGAAAAGTCCCTTATCTTGATCAGGTTTTGGAGAAGAGGCAGGTAGAAGTTTTGGGCTTCCTGCAATTTGGGGTACCTTCGTGGTGATTGTGTTAAAGGAGGGAAGCCAGGTGTTAGGGCCAATAGCCCTGGGGCTCTCTTCAGAAAGAAGCAATCTAAGGTGTACTATCCTCCCATGCTTTCCTGCTTTCCAAAGGCACAGCCCAAATTTTTTCCCTTACAGCCAATGGGTATAGCTTTTACACTTGTCAGTAAAGAAAAGCTTAAGCTGGTTACAGGGGTAGGCATTAGCATGGTGGGGTAGAGGGTATTGGGTATTGAACTTCTACCCACATTTATTATAGTTGGGATCTCTAGTCAACTGGATAAGTCCAGTTGAGACAGGATTCCAGTCAGTGGCAAATTCCTCACACCCTCATTCTCCACAACAGAAGTCAATTGAGGTCCCACATTTTTCCCTTCGCCATGGAATATGAAAAGGGGAAGAACACATACAAAAGTATACTTTGCTCTGCCCATCGAGGTTTCTTGTGGTGGACCCTGAGGGCATGGTGAGTGCCAGATTTAAACAGCTCAGGAAACCATGTTTTCAGGGGGAATGCCCAAGATGCTGTGCTAAGGGACTGCTATAATCATCCCATAGGACCCAGGCATTATTTACAGGGACATGTGGGTTCCAGGCAACAGTACATACAGTCAACAGTCCTAAGATGATGACGAGGTTCTGGACAACCTGACACGCAAGAGGGTTGTCTGGGTTGTGGTGTGCTTTCCATTGTGGGGCAGCAGTGGATGTTCCAGTTCTGGATCTGGCAAGAGGGTCCCTGGATTCAAGGAAGCAGGGGGCTGGAAGACAACTTGGCCAGGATTAATCAACAGGGTCTGATAATGGATCATGTGAGCATTGCTCAACCATCAATTTGGTGGCTGTTTGAGTATAATTCAGTGGCATGAGGAGTGGTCATAATTGTATTTTGGCCCAATGTCATCTTATCAGCGTCTTTGACCAGCAGTTCTGTGGCTGCAATGATGCACAGACAAGGGGGCCATCCAGTTGCTTCTGGGTCAAACTTTTTGGACAGGTATGCCACTGGAGGTTTCCAAGGCCCCAGCCTTTGAGTCAAGACTCCCTTGGCAATTCTTTTCCATTCATCCATGAACAGGTGAAAAAGCTCAATAATGTCTGGCAACCTCAAGGCTGGTGCTGACAGCAGGGCCTACTTCAACTTGTCAAATGCCTGTTGCTGTTCCGAGGTCCAATTAAAGTTCTCAGTCTCTTTTGTGACTTCACAAAGGGGCTTAGCTACTTCTGCAAATCCTGGTATCCAGAGTTTTCAAAATCCCGCTGAACCCAGGAACTCTCTCAACTGTTTGGGACTGGAATGCTGAGAATAGTCTCTTCTTTGGCCTTGGAGAGCCAGCATGGTCCCCTTTTCAGGATGTAGCCAAGGCAGGTCACCTCAGTTCTGCAGAGTAAGGTCTTTTTGACTGAGACTCAGTACCTTAGGTCTCCTAGGACTTGTAGGAGCCTCCAGGTCCCTTCCAGGCAGCTTGCCTGGCTCTTGGCTACCACCAAGAGGTCATCTACACACTGGAGAAAGATAACACCCAGGTTGCTAGTCTGATACTCATCCAGGTCCTCATTTAAGGCCTTGTCAAAGATGGTGGGTGAATTCTTAAATCCTTGAGGTTAGGTGCGTCTAAGTCAGCTGTCCATTGATGCCTGCCTCTGGGTCATGCCATTTGAAAGCAAAGTATTCTTGGCTTTTGGGTGCCAAGGGGAGGCTGAAGAAGGCATCCTTCAGGTCTAGTATGGTATAGCAGTCTCTTTTAGGTGGTAGGAAACTCAGCAATATGTACTGGTTAGGTACAGTGGAGTGAGTATCTATCACCTGCTGGTTGACCTTCCTCAAGTCTTAGACTGGCCGATAGTCATTTGAGTTTTTAACAGGCAACAGGGGAGTATTCCAGGCAGATTGACAAGGCCTGAGAATTCCAAGGTTGAGTAGTTTAAGGATGTGAGTAGTTATTCCCCTCTTTGCCTCCAGGGACATTGGGTATTGACATACCTGAGGGGGATCTGATCCTGCCTTGAGTTCCGCAAACACAGGTGGCCAGTGTTTGGCCAGTCCCATTCCCCTTGTTTCCACCCAAGCCTGAGGAAATTCCTCCAACCAATGATTCAGATTTTTCTGATGAGCAAGGGATTATTCATACAATCCCAAGTGGGCTGATGAGTAAAAAGCACAGTTTCAAAGAGATCAGTTAGGTCTCTTGGATTCTCAAAATTTAACATTTTGGGTTCTCCAGTTGTAAAGGTTGGCTGTCATGAAATACCAATAATGGTGGGGTTGGTTTGCATGGTCATCCATGGGCCTAGTGGCCCACAGAGGCAGAACCATGGAAACAACCTCTGGTTCTCCAAGTGGGCAAGCCATCCAATAGCTCCGGGTGCCTTGTGCCAGATGGTATGGTATGTCCAGGGTGGGCTGCAGAATCAAGGCAGGCACTCATGCTGGTGCCGATTCTGGTGCTGTCGCTGATGGACCATGGGGCGGCGGAGGCCTATAAGGCAGAGGTGGAAAAATCTCATCCTCAGGTATGCTATCCTGAAAGACAGGGTAGAAGAGGTCAAAAGGCTTAGGACGTGTCATTGTTGTATCTGCCACCACTTTGGTGGCAGGGCCCATATCTGCATCTGTAGTCAGAGGAGTCTCTGTAAGAGAAGGATTGTTAGCAGGGGGAAGAAAAGCTCTGATCCAGGGTAGAGGTTCATCACCAAATCTTTTGAACCTACTATATAAGGAACGTAGTCAGGATGCCCATGTGCTTTCTGGAACACCTTATCTTCCACTGCCAAAACCGTGGGAAGATGGAAAGTTCCCTCCGGTAGCCATCCGACATTCAAAATTGGCCATTCTGAGCTGCAGTAAGTAATTATTTTTCTTTTTTTCACATCAACTGAAAGATTGTGAGCTCTTATTTTAACCTCTTTGAAGTGAATGAGGACCAAGTCAAGGGGGAGGGAAGTTGTCTGTTCCATAATGTCCATCACAGTTAAGTACACACAAAGACTCACAAATACCAGAAACAGAACAGAGAGACAGAAATGAACCAAGTAGCCGCTCCCTGTCTGAAAACAAAAATAAAACCAAGTGCTTTGCTTCTGCTTGTGGCAGGGACAGTGAAAACGGCATGGGGAATGGAGGAGCTGGTTAGATCTTGCTTCCTCTATCAAAAATTTCTCCAGAACAGGATTGGGGTCCCCTTCTGGGTCCGGAGTGGTATCCACCCCAAAATTTCTCATAAATACTAAGAACAAAATATCAAGAGACACAGACTGAGTAGTCGTTTAGTCATATTGTAACTGAAGCTCAGACTCATAGACCTTCAGATTTCCATTCTGGTTGCCCTCACACAGAAGCTACAGAGCAATGGGTGGTTTTGAACCACCTCCTGACAGCAGGACTCTACCTGAGCGCCTTTCAAAAAAGTGATGAAGCCCTGACTTCAGTGGCAGTGATCACTCAGCACTTTTGCGTCAATCAAATTTGTGTCCTCAAAGGTAAGGGCACCTTAAGGATTTTTCCTTACGAATAGAGGACAGAGAGTAGACACAAACATGGACAATGCATAGAAACACTGAGAAAAGAAACACTCACCAACCAGCACTGGATCCTTTGGACCGAGGTTCTGGGGTCCCAGAGTCTTGGTGGGACTTCCAGAAATGTTGTACCCAGATTGTGAGACCCCCAAAAGACCACTAGAGTCGAATCTGATGCAAAACACATGAGGGTTTATTGGATGTTATCTCAAGTATGGGTCACAGCAATTTCTCTACTAAAGCAGGAGTGGTGTGACCCTGAGTTCTAAGGGAACATGGTTTTTAAAGGGAAAAATCCACAAGCAAGGGCTCCAAGATTTGGGTAGGGGTTTCCTTTAGGAACCTGGCTGTCTGGAGAGTATTTACTCATGAGTAATGCCTGGGATGTACTGATTAGCTGTTGCTAGGGAAGATCAATTAGCAATCTCAGTGATAACAAGCTAAGGGCCATCTGCGTGGGTTGCCAGGAAATGATATCTCCAAGAATGTGGTTGAACTTGATTGTTCCATGCAGTGGACCACACATTTCTTAATTTACAGGGTCTTTTGTCTAATTTTTTACTCAGGACTTCAATCATGCTGCCCTAAGACTCTAATTTTAAACTTAGGACTTCTCATCTTGAGAATTACCCTCCCAATTTCATACTTTCTTCTTTCATCCTTTTTTAAAAAAAATATTTATTTTTTATTAATTACATGTTATTCATTTTGTATTCCAGCTATAGCCTCCTGCCTTGTAACCATCAAATCTCACCAGCCCTCCCTTATCTCCTCTCATGCCCTTCCCCAAGTCCACTGATAGGGGAGGTCCTCCTCCCCTTCCATCTGACACTAGCCTATCAGGTCTCATCAGGACTGGCTGTATTGCCTTCCTTTGTGGTCTGCTAAGGCTGCTCCCCCTTTAGGGGGAGGTGATCAAAGAGCTAGCCACTGAGTTCATGTCTGAGATTGTCCCTGTTTCCCTTACTAGGAAACAGGATGGACACTGGGCTGCCATGGGCTACATCTGTGCAGGGGTTCTAGGTTATCCCCATGCATGGTCCTTGGTTGGAGTATCAGTCTCAGAAAAGACCCCTGGGTCCAGATTTTTTGGTCTGTTGCTGTGGAGCTCCTGTAACCTCCATGTCTTTCTATCTCCCCCTTCTTTCATAAGATTCCCTGCATTCCGCCCAAAGTTTGGCTATGTTTCTCAGCATCTTCTTTGATACCTTAGTGGTAGAGTCTTTCAGAGGCCCTCTGTGGTAGGCTCCTGTACTGTTCCCAGTTTTCTACTTCTTCAGATAGCTGTCCCTGTTTGCCTTTCTGATTGAGGATTAATTATTTTACCCAGGGTCTTCCTTCTTGCTTAGCTGATTTAGGTGTATAGATTTTAGTATGTTTATCCTATATTATATGTCTAATATTCACTTATTAGTGAGTATATACCACCTGTGTCTTTCTGCTTCTGCGATGCCTCACTGAGGATGATTTTTTCTAGTTTCCACCATTAACCTGCAAACTTCATGATTTCCTTGTTTTTAATTGCTGAGTATATTCCATTGTGTAAAGGTACCACAATTTCTGTATTCATTCCTCAGTTGAGGGACATCTGGGTTGTTTCCAGATTCTGACTATTATGAATAAAGCTACTAAGAGCAAATGTCTTTGTTGTATATTTGAACATATTTTGGATATATGCTTAGGAGTTACAAGTGTTACTGATGTTGGCTGAAGCAATGCGCATGCGCAGGTGCTCTGAATACTTCAGTGGCCTACAGGCCTGTGGTACTGTCTTACTGGTATTCAGATCTGTCTGGGCCCAGGAATTGATTGCCTGGACTTCACTGGTAGATCCACAGAACAGGCCCTTCAATGTTGCAAATGCTGTCCCAAAGATCACATGGGCGTGTGGGTGTTTGGGATCCAATGTCTGGCTGATAGTCTAGAGAGACTGTGGATCTGTGGCTCTGCATGCACTCACTTGAAGGTGCACTCACTAGCTTACAGGCCTAATCAAACAAGCACAGGGGATCCCCGTGTTATCTACTTTCAGATTTGGGCCTGCAGTGGCAAATATGAGTATAGGAGATCCACCAGTTCAGTGGTGTCCACTCTTTGTCCGCTGGGCAGGGAAACCCTCAGTCACTGAGCAAAGAGACTCTTGCTAGGGGCAGCTACCTTTGTCATCTCAGTCAACATCAACTAACTGTAGAGAAACTTAAATTAATCCTACTGAAATCGGAGACAAGGCAAGGCTGCACACTCTCTCCTATCTCTTCAACATAGTACTTGAAGTCCTAGTTAAAGCAGTAAGAGAACTAAAGTAGATCAAGAGGATACAAATCGGAAAGAAAGAAGTCAAAGTATCACTATTTGCAGATGATATAATGGTATATACGAGTGACCCCCAAAACAGTGCCAGCATGTCCTGCTGGGGTTAAGCTCTACCCTTCCAGGCATCTACATGCTCTAGTACTTTGTCCTTCAAGGCACACTTCCACGTACACTTGCACACTTGCACACATGCACCTGCAACCTTCCTCCCTTAACTACAGCTAAAATGCCCACATCCATTCTAGATCCAGTGGTCCTCTCTCATCTTCCTGAAG
Source organism: Meriones unguiculatus (assembly GCF_030254825.1). Taxonomy (NCBI): domain Eukaryota; kingdom Metazoa; phylum Chordata; class Mammalia; order Rodentia; family Muridae; genus Meriones; species Meriones unguiculatus. The sequence continues at coordinate 74,739,224 of NC_083369.1, read as the reverse complement.
AATACTCCAGACAGACAGATCCAGTCTGAAGTACAGACTCCAGGAAAAAACAGTGAAGGTTACAGTTAAGTAGATGCATAGATGTTGGCATATGAACACATCTAACAAAAATCAGGACATAATGGCCTCACCAGCAACCCCCCAAAATCAATGGATATTCTAATTCATCAGAAACACAGGAAAATGATGTCAAATATATGCTTATCAAGTTGTTAGAGGCACCTAAAGGAAAGGCCTAAACACAAAACACCTAAGAAATCAAGTACTCCATGAAAAGACAAAATCTAAGAACAGTAGGAATAGACTCAAAAGAAGATCCCAGGCTCCAAGTTCCAGAAAATATTTTCAAGAAAATCATAGAAGAAAAATTTCCCAACTTTAAGAAAGAGATGTCCATTAACATACAAGAGGCCTACAAAACACCAAAATAGAATAGACCAGAAAAGAAACTCCTCATGTCTCATAATAGTCAAACACTGAACCTACAGAACAATGAATAAATATCAAAATCAGCAAGGGAAAAAGGCTAAGTAAATTAAGGTAGACCTATCAGAATCATACCAATATTATCAACAGAAACTATGAAAGCCAGAAGGGCCTGGGCAGATGTCATGCAGATTCTAAGAGACCCCAGATGCCAATCTTGACTACTAAATCCTTCATAGCTTTTAATCAACATAGATGGAAAAAAAACCAAAATATTCCATGACAAAACTAAACTTAAACAATATCTACACAGCAACCCAGCCTTACAGAAGATATTAGAAGGAAAATTCCAATCTAATAAAAACAACTACACCCAAGAAAATACAGGATATAGATAAATCACAACAAAAAATTAAAAGAAAATAAGAACACAAACACACTATCATGTACAACTCCACAATAGAAAGAACTGACATTCATTGGTCACTATTATCTATCAACATCAACAGACTCAACTCTCCAACAAAAAGACAAAGACTAACTGAATTGTTGCAGAAACAGGACCAAAAATTCTGCTGCATCCAAGATATACACCTCTGTAATGAAGATAAACACTACCTCAGAGTAAAGGGCTCTAAAAATGTTTTTCAAGCAAAAGGACCCAGACAACAACTGGAGTAGGTATTCTAATATCTAATAAAATAGACTTTCAACCAAAATTAATCAAAACAGATGAGAAGGGGCACTTCATTCTCACTAAGGACATATCCACCAGGACTGCATCAGAATCCTGAACATCTATGCCCCAAATACAAGAGTACCTGCATTTGTAAATAGAACATTATTAAAGCTTAAACCACTTATTGATCCCAACACCTTAATAGAGGGAGACTTCAACATTCCACTCTGTCAACCAAAGAAATCCTCTTCAGCTGATAAATTACTTCAGCAATGGGCCTGGATACAAAATTAACTAAAAAACAAAAAACAAAACAAAAAAACAGTATCCCTTCTGTATACGAAAGACAAAAGGAAGGGCTGAGAAAGAAATTAAGGAAACTACACCCTTCACAACAGCCACTAACCACAGAAAATACTTTGGTGTGACTGTAACCAAGCAAGTGAAAGACTTGTTTAAAAAAAAAACAACAAAACTTCAAGTCTCTGAAGAAGAAATTGAAGAAGATATGAGAAGATGTAAAGATCTCCCATGTTCATGGGTGAGTAGGATTAACATAGTGAAAATGGCCATTTTGCCAAAAGCAATCTACAGATTCAAGACAATTCCCATCAAAATACCAAAACAATTCTTTATAGACACTGAAAGAATAATTCTCAATTTCATATGGAAAAAACAAACAAACAAAAAACCAGAATTGGTAAAACAACATTTACAACAACAGATCATCTGGAGGTATCTCTATCCCTGATCTCAAGCTGTACCACAGAGCAACAGTAATAAAAACTTCATGGTACTTCCATAGAAAAAGAGTGGTAGATCTATGTAATTGAATAGAAGACCCAGAAATAAACCCACACACTTACGGATACTTGATTTTTGAAAAAGAAGCCAAAACCATACAATGGAAAAAAGATAGCATCTTAAAAAAAATGGTGCTGGTCTAATGGATGTCTACATGTAGATACATGCAAATAATACATCTGTATTGATCCCCCTGCACAAAACAAGGCAAAATGGATCAAAGAACTCAGCACTAAACCAGACAAAATAAATCTGTTAGAATAAAAAGTGGGGAAGAGTCTGGAACTCATAGACACATGAGACAACTTCCTGATTAGAACACTAACAGCACAGGCTTTAAGATCAAAAATCAATAAATAGGACCTCATGAAACTGAAAAGCTTCTGTAAAGCAAAGGACATTGTCATCAGAACAAAATGACAGCCTACAAATTGGGTAAGGATCTTCACCAGCCCCCTATCTGACAGAGAGCTAATATCCAGAATATATAAAGAACTTAAGAAGTTAAAAAGCAACAAATCAAGTAATCCAATTATAAAATGGGGTACAGAGCTTAAAAGAGAATTCTCCATAGAGGAATATAGAGTGGAAGAGAAACACTTAAAGAAATGCTCAATGGCCTTAGTCATCAGGGAAATGGAAATCAATATGACCCTTAGATTTCACTTTACATACATCTGAATGGCTAAGATCAAAAACTAGTGACAACACATGCTGGAGATATGTGGAGAAAGGGGAACCCTGCTCCATTGCTGTTGGGAATGTAGACTTGTACAACCACTTTGGAAATTAATCTGGCACTTTCTCAGAAAATTAAGAATAGTGCTACCTCAAGATCCAGCTATACCATTCCTAGGCCTATATCCAAAGTATGCTGATGTATATAACCAGGACATTTGCTCAACCATGTTTGTAACAGCTCTATTCATAATAGGCAGAATCTGGAAACAACCAACTCCTCCCTCAATTGAGGAATGGATACAAGAATTGTGGTATATTTACACAATGGACTATTATCAGCAAACAAAAAAACAAGGAAATCATGAAATTTGTAGGCAAATAATGGGATCTAGAAAAGATCATCCTGAGTGAGGTATCTCAGAAGCAGAAAGATTCACATGGTATATACTCACTTATAAGTGGATATTAGACCTATAATATAGGATAAACATACTAAAATGTGTACACCAAAAGAAGCTAAGCAAGAGGGAGGACTTTGGTAAGATGATCAATTATCACCCAGAAAGGCAGTCAGCAATGATTTTGGAAGAGAAAGAAAACAGGTAATAGGACAGTAACCTACTACAGGGGCCTCTGAAAGCCCTGCAGGTTACTAAAGCAGATGATGATAATCACAGCCAAACTTTGGGCAGAGTGCAGGAAATATTACGAAAAAGGAGGAAGACAGAAATACCTGGAGGTTACAGGCGCTCCACAAGGAGAACAACTGTATTAAAAGTTCTGGGCCAAGGGGTCTTTTCTGAGACTGCTACTTCAATCAGAGACCAAGTATGGAGATAACCTAGACCCCTTGCACAAATGTAGCCCATGGCAGCTCAGTCTATATGTTTGTTCCCTAGTAATGGGAACAGGGACTCTCTCTGATGTGAACTCTGTGTATGGCTGTTTGAGCACCTCTTTTACCAGGCCACATAGGAAAGCAATGCAGCCAATTCTGATGAGATCTGTTAGGCTAGAATCAGAGTGATGGGTAGGAGGACCTCCCTTATCAGTGAACTCAGGGAGGGGCATGGGAGGAGATGTGGGAGGGCTGGTGGGATTTGATGGTTACAAGGGAGGGGGCTTCTGCTGGCATACAAAATGAATAACATGTAATTAATAAAAAATAAATTAAAAAAGAAGTTTTATTATTCCAGAACCAGGAAAGAGAAATTAAAACACTTTTTAGAAAATAAAAATAAAAAAAAAACATCCAGTAAATATATGACAAGGTGAGATTTAAGGTCATGTCTGTATATTTAAGAATCTTTCCTTTCTTATCTATTTTAGGAATTATTATGAGAGTTTTTTAAAGTTTATTTTATTTATTTTTTATGTCTGAGAAAGAGTGTGAGATAGAGAGAGTGTTTGTGTGTGTGTGCACGGGTGAGCACAATGAGCCTTACCACATGGGTGCTTGTAACCAAATCAGTGAAAGAATTCTATGTGCTGTTAAGTCATGAGCTGTTTGTCTTGCTCTCACAAGCTTGTGAATAAAGCCTTCTCAGAGGAGCTTTGAGAAAAGGCTCTACAGAAGCAGCATAACTTGTTTTCTTGTGTGTGTACTAGACATTATTGTAAATGTGTAAGAACAACTTTTCCCTATCTGCAGTAAAATGAAGAGAGTTGCAGTAGCTGTCTAATGCTAGCCACTAAGCACCTAGATTTTTCAGGGGTCATTAAAGTATGAATCAATACTTAAAAATAGCAGTGGCTTCTGCTTTTGGGAAAGAGACTTTTTCCATATATTCTAAACATTAATGCAGGCTAAATTGGGAATTGAGGAAATAGGGGAAAGCTGACCTTTCTTTTTTAGGCTAAACAAGCAGAACGTGGAAAAGGAAGACTGGCTAAACTTTATGAAGCAGGATTTTAAGCTTTTCATGTTTATATACTTGAACCTTGGTATTTCTAAAACTACATTTTTAATGTGAAAAATAAGGAGTGCTTCAGAAATTTGTGTTGAAGAGCAATATTAATAGTGTGAATTATTTTTCATAGTTATAGGAAACAATTTTAAGTTGTCTAGTGTTACTGTTATAGAAGCAAAGCTATCCATTACATACACATTTTTATCTGAGTCATGATGTATCAACCTAAATAGCTTTGTCCAATGAAATGAGTATTTTGCTCATGATTTTCAGACTTAATCTGAAAATATTGAAAACACTACTGTAATATAAATCATGACATTACTGATTCTGTCTTGTGTGGTGAAGAAAGAATATGCATGAAAAGACCTAATAAAATATTAGGTTGTGCCTTTAGTTTTTTTTTATTGAATTTTTATTCATTTATTTAGGTCACAGAAGCAGAGGGCAAGAGTGTGTGCATGCCACATTGCACGTGTGGTGCTCAGAGGACAGCTTGAGGGAGTCAGTTGTCTCCAACATGTGGCACTCGGGGATTGAACTCAAGTTGTCATGATTGGTAGCAAATACTTTTACCTGCTGCGAAATCTCACTTGCCCAGATTGTGCCTTTTATAATCAGTCTGCTTGGGGCTGTCTCAAGGCAGTAACTAGAGAAGAAATATTAAGGCTAACAAAAATAACAGCCTTGCCAGGTCCTAATCTCCCACACTGAGGACACATGTAACTTTCAGGCAGCTTGTCACATGTGATCAAAAGTCTCTCTGTCTCGTGAGTTAACCTTGTTTGATTTAAATCAAAATTGGACTAATATTTTATTAAGAATTCCCAATAGAGCTGGGCACAGTTCTATATGCCTGTCATCCTAGCATTCAAAAATGCAGAGGCAGTCCGATCTCTGTGAGTTCGAGGCCAGCCTGGTCTACAAAATGAGTCCAGGACAGCCAAGGCTACCCAGAGAAACCCTGTCTTGAAAAGAACAACAACAACAACAATAACAACAATTCCCAATAGTATTTCTAAAATACAAGAACTAAGAGATTCTTAGTAGATCTTGGTAGATGAGGTTGATCCAGAATCAGATTACAGTGTTTTCATGGTCATAATAGAGAAACCATTTTTTTTTTTTCTGTATGATCATAGGCTGTATTTCCAAAGGATATACTAATTATAGTATGACACATTGTAAGCATCAAATACCAGAGTTCTGGCCAAATAGTTCTCAGTGTTTCATTTCAAAAAAGTACCTAATTTAAAGTAAACAGGCTGTACTCAAAATCACAGAGATTTTAACCTGCTTCTAACCTCCGTGAGTGCTGGGATTACAGGCATGTGCCACCACATCCAGCTCATCTGTTTTATGTTGGTGATTGCTTTAAGAGATTTTGCTCTAATATTTAGGTTTAAAATATTTAGATATTTTATTAGCATGTATGAAATGTATATCATAATGGGTTTCATTATGACTTTATCAGGAACATAAATCTATGTAGTATATTTAGGTCATATTTGCCTCCCGTTACAATTCTTGTCCATCTACTGTTCATACTAACACCTTCCTCTTCCCAAATATACTCCACCCCATTCCAATTTCAGGTCATTTTTCTCTTTTATGAATCAATGAGTTTCTTTGTGGTTGCTTACAGGAACTTGGATGAGGATTTATTGATAGGAGCACGGTCCCTTAATTACTAATAACTATATCATCGAGGATGTCTTTCCCATCTATATCAACTGTTAACTGTAGAGAGATCCCCTGGAAGAAGTAGGGACTGATTAGCCTCTTCTGTTTCCATAAGAGGAGAGCTTGTACTATAACCACAGTTGCTGTGAATTTGAGAGTACAACATGTCATGTCTAGATATCAGCATTCTGCACAGACCATCTGCTTCCTTCAGCGCTTACATTTTCTGCTACTTCTGCAATGTTCCCCCAGCCTTGGAAGGGGTTGATGTAGATGTCTTTTATTTATTTATTTATTTATTTATTTATTTATTTATTTATTTAGTTCGAATTCTACAGTCATGTGTTCTCTGTACTTTGACCAGTATGAGTCACTGTAGTCACCACTGTTCACTGCAAAGAGAGGCTTCTCTGATCAAAGCCGATATCAGCAATTAAATGTGACCACAAACGTAGTTATTTAGAAGTCAGTTTAATGGATGCATCATGCCCATTTATCAAAGAAATCGCAATGAGCCCATGACCTCACCAGCAGTTTTTGACTAGGTGTACAGTATTAGATGTAAATTTCCTCTTGTTATAAGATTATAACATCCAAACAGAAAGCAGTTGATTTTCTTCTAGCATTCTCCCTTCCACTTTCATATTTCATTCCTTCATTAAAGAAAAAATATTCTCCTTTGGGTCCCTTTCTACTTTTTTGTGTTCTTCAGACACACACACACACACACACACACACACACACACACACACACACACACAATAAAAATTTAAAAGCTAGGATTTGTATATGAGAGTATTACAACATCTTTTTGGGTCTGGGTTATCACACTTGTGCAATATTTTTCAGTTCCATCATTTAGAGCTTACTAAAATTCCATCATGTGTATGTACCACATCATCCACCCACCACCTGATAGTCACCTAGTCTGAGTCAATTTCCTTGCTATTGTGAATTGTGTTGTAGTAAACATGGAGGTATCTCTATAATATAATATACAGTCCTTTGGGAATAAGCCCAGGCCCAGAATGGTATAACTAGATTATATGGAAGTTTTATTGTCTGAGGAGCCTTTTTATAGATTTTAAAATAGCTGCACTTGTTTATACCCCACCCCCAAAAAATGTTCAACATCCTTAGCTTTCAGGGAAAGGAACATTAACATTTAAGTTTCTCTTCTAGTTCAGTTATTTATGTGTGTAATGTGAATTAGGTTATAACTTTACTTTGTGCATGTACTTATATAGGGCTGCTTAGACCATTTGTAAAAAGGTTCATTTTTTTTCAAGATATGGTTTTTGGAACCTTTGTGGAAAATAGCATGGCTTTATTCTGGACTCTCTGTTTTATTGATCTGTAAGTCTATTCCTTGCAAGTTACCATTTTGTTTCGATTGTCCTTGTTTGGTAGTATGTTTTAAAACAAATGTATAATATTCACACATTGGATTGCTGTGATTATGTCTTTAGAATGATGGTAGGTGACATAGCCAAGTGAGCAAAACACTTTTCTAGCAACCACAAGGACAGGACTTCAATACGAAGAACCCATGTTTCAAAACAAAACAAAATGAAACAACAACAAAATCAGCTAGATGTGGTGGTACATGACTATAATCCCAGCACTGGGGAGGTGGAAGTGGACTGGTCTCTAATGTTCACTGGCTACCAAGCCTAGATTACTCAGCAAACTTCAGGCCAAGAGATTCTATCTCAAAAACAAGGTTGATGGTTCCTTCGGAACAGCACCATGGTTGTCCTCTGGCCTCCACAGGCAAGTGTGCATACTTGCAAATGCTCTTGTATACGTACACGTACCTGCTCACACATGAACCCACCAGTACCTACATATACATGTTAAATATAAATGAATGTTTGGGTCAGTAAATCAATGTGAACCCTTATTGAAATGGCTCAAGGCAATGGACATAGATGGATACAGAGGACACTATTTTGATGGGGAGAGAGGGAAGAAATGCTGTGAGAGCTGTTCTTAAGATACCTAGATCTAAGTGCTTGGAGGAAGATGATTTAAAGAAAAGAAATAAATAATAAGATTCTTTGCATTCTGCCCAAAGTTTGGCTATGAGTTTCGGCATCTGCTTCAATACCCAATACCCAGCATCTTCTGGGTAGAGTCTTTCAGAGGCCTTCTGTGGTAGGCACCTGTCCTGTTCCCTGTTTATTCCCTCTTCCAATGTCTATCCTGTTTGCCTTTCTGAAGGAGGATTGATCATCTTACTCAGGGTCCCTTTTCTTGCTTAGCTTCTTTAGGTGTACAGATTTATTATGATCTTATATTATAGACTAATATCCACTTGTTAGTGAGAATATACCATGTGTGTCTTTCTGCTTCTGGGTTACCTCACTCAGGATGATCTTTTCTACTTCCCACTATTTACCTGTAAATTTCATGATTTCCTTGTTTTTAATTGCAGAATAGTATTCCATTGCATAAATGTATCACAATTTCTGTATCCAGTCCTCATTTGAGGGACATATAGGTTGTTTCCACATCCTGGCTATTACAAATAAAGCTGCTACAAACATGGTTTGAGCAGGGAATCTTATGAGAGAAGGGGGAGATGGAAAGACCTGGAGGGGACAGGAGCTCCACAAAGAGAGCAGAAGAACCAAAAATTCTGGGCACAGGTGTGTTTTCTGAGACTAATATTCTAACCAAGAACCATTCATGGAGATAACCTAGAACCCGTGCACATATGTAGCCCATGGCAGCTCAGACTCCAAATAGGCTCCTTAGTGAGGGGCTGTCTCTGACATGAACTCAGTGGGTGGCTCTTTGAGCACCTCCCCCTGTGGGGAGATAAGCCTTACTAGGCCACAGAGGAAGACAGTACTGACAGTCCTGATGAGACCAGATGGGCTAGGGTCAGAAGGAAGGGGAAGAGGACCTCCCCTATCAGTGGACTGGGGGAGGGGCAGGGGAGGACAAGAGTGATGGAAGGTGGGATTGGGAGGGGTTGAGAGAGGGGGCTAAAGATGGGATACAAAGTGATTAAATTGTAATAAATAAAAAATAAATTAAAAATAAAAATAACCTTAAAAAAGAAGTATATAATATATTTTGGATACCTCCTTTATACATATCATGCACTCCTATATGCAGTTCTTTTGGAAATATTACTCTCCCTATTACCTAGTAATAATTGCAGAATAGTATTAGCAAGAAAATTAGCGTGATTAAGTAATTTCTTTGTAAAGCGAGTATTTGACAGCTGAACTCACACTGTTAAGATCCTAAGCCTGTGGTTCTCAACCTTCCTAAATCTGTGACCCTTTAATACAGTTCCTCATGTTGTGGTAACCCCCAACCATAAAATTATTTTGTTTCTACTTCATAACTGTTATCTTGCTACTGTTACAAACTGTAATGTAAATATCTGATATGCAGGATGTCTTATATGTGACGCCTGGGAAAGGTTATTTTGACCCCCAAAGTATTCATGAGTCACATGTTGAGAATCATTGTTCTAAAGCATATTGCCATGTTCCTTGAAAATGAAATTAACTTAGTGTTTCAGTCAAGATACAATCAGAGAACGAAACTACACAAGGTATTTAATCAAAGAGAAGCTGCATTTAGAGTAACTTTTTTCATTTTTTAAATTTTATTTTATTTTTAATTACACTTTATTTACTTTGTATCCCCCCTCTAGTTCCTCCTTCCTTCCCTTCCAATCCTTCCCAGTTAATGTTGTGCTTCCTTATAGTTATGTGTATATTTTGAGTATTTCTGTATGAATTTTATAATGATCAATTTCTACAAAGAATTCATTTGGAATTCTGATCTGCATCATGATAAGCCTATAGATGAGTTTGGGCAATATTTTCATCTTAATGTTAAGTCTTCCAGTCCACAAATATGAAATGCTTTTATAGTTACCATTTTATTATTTATTTTTGTGGTGATTGAACTCAGGGTGTAGTATTTGCTGGGCAAGCACTGTACCTACCACTAAGCTATACCACCAACTCCTACTTTGGCATTTATCAAAGTCTTAATAATATGAAGAATGACACACTCTACCTGTACATTAGGGATATAAAGTCAGTGGGGTTCCAAGTTTCAAACCAGACCATATTTTGGTAGATTTAATGTCCTTTTTCTCTTTTTTTAATAATTATAAGAATTAAATTTGGGAGCTGGAGAAATGGCTTAGAACTTAAGAGCCACTGGCTGTTCTTACAGAGGATTTAGGTTCAATTTCTGAACCCACGTTGGCTAGCCCACAACAGTCTGTAGCTCCAGATCCAGGGGAATCCAGCACTCTTTTCTGGCTTCTGGAGGTATCAGGCATGAGCATGGTTTACAGACATACATGTAGTCAAAACATCTATGCACATAAAATAATAGTTATTAAACATGTTAAAAGATAGACTAGGGTCAAATGGAAGGGGATTAGGATCTCCCCTATCATTGGACTCGGGGAGGAATTGGGAGGAGAGGGCTACAGCTGGGATATAACATGAATAAACTGTAATTAATAAAAATAAAAAGATTAAAAAAAGAGAGTTACGTTTTGTAATTCTCAATTCTGTTTCATTGATATTTATGTCTATTCATATAGACAATTGAGTATGCTATGTATATGTCATATAAATTATGAGAATTTATTTCATGTTTATGTTAATATATTGTTTTCAGGTTATTTTCTTCAAGTGTGTAGAAATACAGAATATTTTTGTATATTGATGCTATGGCTTGCAATCTTGTTGAACTTGTTTTTTATTTCTAATAATGCTTAGTTAATTCCATAGAGTAGGTTCCTATCTATAGGCTTATGTCTCCTGGAAATAATGATAGCTTTACTTCTTCTAGTCTAGTCTATATGCTTTGTATTTATTTTCCTTGACTAATTTTCCTAGCTGACGTTACAGCACAGGGTTGAATAGTTGTGGCTAGCAGCAACATCCTCCATCTTGTTCTGAACCTGGGGGACAAGAGTGTTGTCTTTCATTGTATAAGAATAATGCTAATTGATTTCCTTTTTTTTTTTTTTTTTACTTTACAGAAATTTCTGTTACTTACTTTTTGTTATGAAAAAATTTTACAACCCATTAAAATTTATATAAAGGGAAGTACTGTACTCCCTTATTCTAGCCCAGTCACAGTCCTGTGATTCTAAATTCAGGTTGTTCTGTGAGTGTATTTATGTTCTGATTATGCTTTAATAAAAAAGGAAAATCTGTAGATCACATCTTGCGCCTTTTTTGAGGTGGTGAGGCCAATTTAGGAAATAAGATGCCACGATCCATCTAATGGGCTTTTGTGCAGAGAAAATGTTGGTTTTAACATTCAGTATAAAAACAATTATAAAGGATCCCTGATTGAACTTTGTGAATTCAGTGACGAACCTTGGAGCTGAATATATTCTGGACCACACCACCTATTGTGTGGTTCAAAAGATTATGCAAACACAGTGCTACATATTATTCCCCTACTGTCTTATTTAATTTTGATCTATTTGGTAAAATTATTTGTTCTTGACTCTGAAGGATTATGATGCTTTATTTTTTCACACTTGCATGCCTTTGAACTCCCTGCACTGTAAAAAGACGGTGACCTTTAAGTTAACAGGATTCAGGTTAGAGAGGTTTGTATCTGGAGTGTTGCTTTCTGTGGAGTTCTTACTGATGAACTACCAACTAAGAGTTTCCATTGTGCTTGAAAGCCACTTAACTAGAAAGAAGTGGAACAAAATCCTAGTAAATTTAAATTGACTACATAAATTGTGATCAGAACAGGCCTTTTATTTAGTTTATTTAAAAAAATTACTTGTGTGTACATGTGTGCTAGGTGCAGCAAGTAGGCATACATGCACATGTGTGTCTACATAGGCCAGAAAAGGGCATTGGATCCCCAGGATCTGTAGCTACAGGAGGTTATAAGCAACACAACGAGGGGCGGGGGTGGCAACTGAATTCAGGGCCTCTGCAAGAGCAGCAAGTATGCCTAACCTCTGGGCCATCGGTTCAGCTCCACTTCATTTGTTCTGGCTGGCCTTGAATTCTTGAAATTAAGCAAACCTCCTCCTTCAGCTTCCTGAATAGCAGAGACTACCAAAGCACACCACATTGGGCCAGAATGTATTTTAATTGTTTTTTTTTAAAGTAACTTTTATTCAGTTGTTTCAATTGTTGTATCAGAGGATTATTGCCTTTGTCCACTAATCTAGGCTTAGTCCTGGAAGCTTCTAGCCTCTGTACAATCTAACCCAGGCCTAGAATGTCTTTAGTCTTTGAGATTTACTGCTGAATAAGCTCACTCTTTCTTGTCTTTCTGAGCTCTGGGCCGGCTGTTTCAACTCAGCTGTTCTGGCTCAAACTTCTCTCCCAGCTGATTTATTCAATCTGGCTTTTATCTCCTCCTCTAAGTTGCTCTGCTTGGTCTCAAACTAACTCTAGAAATCTGCTCTAATCTTCTGGCTCTTTCTCATTCTTTGGCTCATTCTGTTTTCACCAGGGTTCTGTCTCTGCAACCAGTGTCTCTCCATAATTTTCCTGATAAAGCTGCCTCCTCTCCTTCTCATTGTCCTTTAAGTAATTTCCATTTCTTCTCTCTTTTTGTGAAAGTTGGGTATAGCTCTCCATCTCATTGTCATTTAGGTAATTTCCATTTCTTCTCCCTTTTTGTGAAAGTTGGGTGTATCCTATTCTTTCAAGTCTTCTCTGATTTGTCAATTTTCCTGCCACTCAACAATATCACTTTCAGGCCTGGGTGCTTCCTTCTACAAACTAACTTTACCTTTATTGTTTGGGATTAAAGGTATGTGCCACCGCGCCTGGAACTAGCTTTTCATTACCTGAAAATTACTCTGTCTCCTGGATTAAAGGTGTATTTGTGTTCCAGAAAGAAACATAGACCTAGAAGGTCTTGGGAAGTGATCTCTTGCCCGAGTAAGAGATAAGGGTAGTCTCTGACTTGAACTCAGTTGCCTGCTTTTTGATCACTTCCCCCTGGTGAGGTGGCCTAACTGGTCTCCAGAGGAAGAAGATCCAGACAGTCCTGATGAGACCTGATGGCTAGGGTCAGATAGTAGGGGAGGAGGACTTCCCTCTCAATGGACTAGGGGGAGGAGAGAGAGGAAGTGTGGGACGGGGAGGAGATGAGGAAGGGGGCTACAACCAGTATACAAAGTGGATAAGTTGTAATTAATAATAATAATAATAATAATAATAATAATAATAAATATACGCAAAAATATATAAATACAATTTTAAAAAGCCTTCCTCCAGTGACGCAGTTCCAAAGAAAGCCAAATAAACAGTGCCACCAACTGGAGACTTAGCAGTCAAATGCCAAAAACTGCAGGACAAATCCTTTAATCTCCCAATTTTTTTCTAAGGAATTTATTGAAATTATACTGAGGAAAAAAACAACTTCCATATGAATTTTAGTCTGTCTGTCCCTGGATATATTGTGTGTGCCTCCAATATTCATTTTTTCAGGTTCTTTATTCTTTTATGTACTTCAATATAATTTAAAACTATATACATTTCAACATATATTTTGAGACTTTCTCCAGGAATTTTACCAATCTTTGTATTTTTAAGTAAATTATTTTCCATGATATTTAGAATATGACATTAGTCTTCTTTAATGTCCACATTCTTCCACATTCTTATTAAAGAAGCTTCCACATTCTTATTAAAGATTTTTTATTTTTTACAATTTATTCACTTTGTATCCCTTCTGTTGCCCCCTCCCTAATCCACTGCTAATCCCTCTCTTCTCCCATGTCCTCTTCTCCCATGTCCCTTCAGAAGTCCACTGATAGGGGAATTCCTCCTCCCCTTCCTTCCATCTGACCCTAGCCTATCAGGTCTTATCAGAACTGTCTGCATTGTCTTCCTCTGTAACCTGGTAAGGTGTACCACCCCTCAGGGGGAGGTGATCAAAGAGCCAGCCACTGAGTTCATGTCAGAGACATCCTCTGTTCCACTTACTAGTCAATTTTCCTGCCACTTGGAGACTGAGCTGCCATGGGCTACATCTGTGCAGGGGTTCTAGGTTATCGCTATACATGACCCTTGTTTGGAATACCAGTCTCAGAAAAGACCCTTGTGCCCAGATTTTATGGTTCTGTTGCTCTTCTTGTGGAGCTCCTGTCCCCTCCAGGACTTTCTATCTTCCCTTCTTTCATAAGATTCCCTACACTCTGCACAAAGTTTGGCTATGCTTTTCAACATCTGCTTTAATACCCTGCTGGGTATAGAGTCTTTCAGAGGCCCTCTGTGGGTAAGCTCCTGCTGTGTTCCTTGTTTTCACCCTTGTTCTATGTCTAGCTCTTTTATCTTTCTGAATGAGGATTGAACATCTTACCCAGTGTCCTCCTTCTTGCATGGCTTCTTTAGGTGTACAGATTTTAGTATGAGTATCCTTTATTATATGTCTAATATCCACTTAAAAGTGTATATATGCCATGTGTGTTTTTCTGCTTCTGGGATACCTCACTCAGGATGATCTTCTCTAGTTCCCACCATTTGCCTGCAAATTTCATGATTTCCTTATTTTTAATTGCTGAGTAGTATTCCATTGTGTAAATGTAGCACAATTTTTGTATCCATTCCTCAAATGAGGAACATCTGGGTTGTTTACAGGTTCTGGCTATTAGAAATAAAGCTGCTACTAACATGGTTGAGTAAATGTTCTAGTTGAATTGCTGAGCATAGTTTGGATATATATCTAAGAGTGGTATGGCTGTATCTTGAGGTAGCACTATTACTAATTGTCTGAGAAAGCAGCAGAGTGATTTCCAAAGTGGTTGTACAAGTTTACACTCCCACTGGAGAGATTGTAATTAATAATAAATAATTATTATTAATTAATTATTTTTATTAATTACATTAATAATAATTAATATTTAATTAATAAATAATAATTATTGGAGGAGTGTTCTGGATACCTGATTTTTGACAAAGATGTCAACATCATACAATGGAAAAAAGATAGCATCATCAACAAATGGTGCTGATCTAACTGAATGTCTACATGTAGAAAAATGCAAATAGATCCATACTTATCACCCTGCACAAAACTAAAGTCCAAGTGGATCAAAGACCTCAACATAAAACCAGACACACTAAACCTATTAGAAGAAAAAGTGGGGAAGAGCCTTTAACTCGTTGGTATAGGAAACAACTTTCTGAACAGAACACCAACTGCAAAAGCTCTAAGATCAACAATCAGTAAAAGGAATCTCTGAAACTGAAAAGCTTCTGTAAAGCAAAGGACACTGTCGTCAGAACAAAATGACAGCCTATAGATTGGGAAAGGATCTTTACATACCTATATCTGACAGAGCGCTAATATCTTGAATATGTAAAGAATATAAGAAGTTAAACAGCAACAAATCAAGTAATCCAATTTAAAAATGGGGTACAGAGCTAAACAGAGAATTCTCAATAGAGGAATATTGAATGGCAAAGAAACACATAAAGAAATGCTCAACATCCTTACTGATCAGGAAAATGCAAATCAAAATGAGCCTGAGATTTCACCTTATTCCCATCAGAATGGTTAAGATCAAAAACGCAATTGACAGTCTTTGACATGAACTCAGTAGCAGTCTCTTTGACCACCCCACCCCCCAAGGGGAGAGCAGCCTTGCCAGGCCACAGAGGAGGACATTGCAGCCAGTTCTGATGAGACCTGATTCTCTAGG
Source organism: Meriones unguiculatus (assembly GCF_030254825.1). NCBI lineage: Eukaryota > Metazoa > Chordata > Mammalia > Rodentia > Muridae > Meriones > Meriones unguiculatus. The sequence continues at coordinate 74,723,356 of NC_083369.1, read as the reverse complement.
GTCAGATATAAGGGGAGAAGACCTCCCCTATCAGTGGACTTGGAGAGGGGCTGAGAGGAGGTGAGGGAGGGTGAGTAGGATTGGAAGGGGATGAGGGAGGGAGCTACAGCTGGGATACAAAGTGAATAAACTGTAATTAATATAAAAAATAAAAATTTAATTAAAAAAACACAAGTGACAACATATGCTGGAGATGATGTGGAGAAAGGATCCACATTCTTAGAGTAAGCCTTTTAACTCTGCCAGTTTTTCAGATTATCCTTCTACACAATGCTTAAGAAGTAAAGTGTTAGGTATAAATCATTAGGTCTTAGTCTGACATCTACAATTGCACAGCAGCAGCATCCCTTGGGAACTTGTTAGAAATGCATGTTCTCTTGACTCATTCCATTCTGAATGAATGGGAAACATTGTGTAGCAGTCTGTGTTTAACATTACTGTAGGGACTTATGCTCAATTTTGCAGAACACTGATACAAAAAAGTTTTCCTTTTGTTATTTCTATTTTTGTCCTTACTATATTTTTTCTTGTAAGATTTGTATTTTAGGAGTCAGTGGAAACATGTTACTATCTTCCAAAAGTAGGAGAGAGGAAGAAAATATGGGATATGCATACTGTTTTTCATTTTTCAGTTCCTTAATTAGAGTAATCAGGAAGGGGTACAATTTTGGTGATAAACAGAAGTAAGTTTGTTTCAAAGTGAGACATGTTAGGCAAGCAAAAATTTCAATGTGAAACTGCAATACATCGAGTCAGCTGTGCCTGGCATTTGACATTCCATAGATGTTTGTTAGAGGAAATTTAATCCTTTTTAATAATAGACCAGTATCTATTTGAAAATAATAGAGATTTTTTTTTCTTAATAGGAGTGCAATATAATCATTAGTAAAAAAATGATCATTTGCAGGAATGACAAATGATGTCATAAGACAACAAAAAACCCCAAGGCATTCCTAAATCTATTATGAGTGACAAAACTAGAAACTGTGAAGGACAGGACCTTGTTGAGAAGGAAAGAGTGATAAGACTTTTAAAAAAGTACTATAACTGAATGTTTGTGACATGTAATATTACATCAAGTTTGTAGTGGCTACATGGTTATAATATGGGCATAGTGCCTCAGTGACTAGAGAAACAAACCTGCATTTCTTGAGAAGACTATTTCTTTATTCCAGTAAAGAAAACAAGAATCTGATAGATCATAAATGTCTATTCAATCAAGTGGGAGGTTGGATCTAGAAATAGTTGTTAGTATACCTCTCTGGACGCAAGAAATTCAATGAAGTTGGCAGTGAAGTGACCACATCATTGAGACATCTCTAAACTTACGATGAAAGCATGTTTGTGCTATGTAGCCTGAGAAACTCTCTCCAGGTTCAGTGCATAAAAAGGATATAAAAACCATGTCAACTCCATACTGAAAATAGTTATGACTGTCCTATTTGAGAATAGTCACCACTAGCTGTTGAGGAGAACCCATAGATATTTCAGATTGGCCCAACAGAGGTCAGCGGGAAACCAGACAAAGCTGATCACTTGCTTCAGTGATGCTTTGTGAAAACAAATTTAGTTTAGAGGTGTGAATATATAGAAAAAATACCTTAACTATTCAAGTTCAGATTTACTATGACAAAGAAATGACACCCTACTATAGTAGTTGGCATTTAGGTGTTTTGGGATATGTATGACCTCTTTCATGTTATAGATAGGAGAGACCTATGAGTTTCAACGATAGTTTATCATTCTGCAACTTTTCTTTTTCTGGATACTAGAGGTAGAATCCAGTACTTCCTGTATCATAGACCAAGATACTTTATGTCCTTTGTGGCTATTGTGAAGGGTGTTGTTTCCCTAATTTCTTTCTCAACACATTTGTCTTTGGTATACAGGAGGACTACTAAATTTTTTGAGTTGATATTGTATCTAGCCACTTGGCTGAAGGTGTTTATGAACTGTAAGAGTTCCCTGGTAGAATTTTTGGCATCATTCGGGTTTACTATCATATCATCTGCAAATAATGATACTTTGACTTCTTCCTTTCCAACCTGAATCCCCCTGATTTTCTTTAATTGTCTTATTGCTCTAGCAAAGACTTGAAGTATTACATTGAAGAGGTATGTACGGAGAGAGTGGGCAGCCTTGCCTTGTCCCTGATTTCAGTGGGATTGATTTAAGTTTTTCTCCATCTAGTTTGATGTTGACTATAGGCCTGCCTGTATATTGACTTTTCTATATTTAGGAAAGTGCATTGCATCCCTGATCTGTCTAAGATTTTAAATATGAGTGGGTGTTGGATTTTATCAAATGCTTTTTCCTCATCTAAGGAGATGATCATGTGGTTATTTTTCTTTCAGTTTGTTTATATGGTGGATTACATTGATGGATTACAGTATACTGAACCACCCTTGCTTAACTGGGATGAAGCCTACTTGGTCATATTGTACAATATCTTTGATGTGTTCTTGGATTCGGTTTGCAAGTATTTTATTGAGTATTTTGGCATCAGTGTTCATAAGGGAATTTGGCCTGAAATTCATTTTCTTCCTTGGGTCTTTGTGAGGTTTAGGTATCAAGGTGACTGTGGCTTCATAGAATGAGTTTGGTAATTTTCCTTCTGTTTCTATTTTGTGGAATAATTTAAAGAGTATTGGTGTTAGCTCTTATTTGAAGGTCTGATAGAATTCTGCACTGAAAGCATCTGGCCCTGGGCTTTTTTTAGATGGGAGATTTTAATGACAGCTTCTGTATCCGTGGGGTTTCCTCCCAACAGGGAGACCCAGTCTATGGTTGTTTTCAGGTCCATAGTTCTGTTTGGGATGGTGAATCGGGCACGCAGCAGGTCTCTGGGCTGGCAGCTGAGTGCCCTGATCTGGGCTTGTGGCTGAGCGCAAGCTGTACCCTGGATCCTTTTCCAGGGATTGACTGGGTGACCTAAGGTCGGTCCCGATTGTTTCCTTCTTAGTGGGGTTTTCTCTTGACTGGAAATCTCAGTCTCGGTTGTGTTAGTGCCCACAGTTAGCCTGGGAAGGTGAGCAGGATACACAGGTATATGGTTCTGGGTTGGCGACTGAGTGCCTGGTGGGACCCTGGAACTCTTCTGAGTTTTGGCTTGGTGACCTGAAAAGGATTGATTCTCACACCGTGGGTTTTCCTCTCACCTGGGAAATACAATCACTGGTGATTTAGGGCCCAGAGTATGGTTTGTTAGCTGCTGTGCTGTCACTGCTGCCCTGCTCATCAGATACAGTATCTTTCTCGTGCTGCCATCTTGAATCTCTTAAATGTTTATTTTTATTTTATGTGCATTGGTGGTTTTTACTTGCACGTATGAATGTGTGAGGTTGTCAGATCTTCGATTTCCAGACAGTTGTGGGCTGCCATGTGGGTGCTGGGAATTGAGCCTGGGTCCTCTGGAAGAGAATTCAGTTCTCTTAACCACTGAGCCATCGCTTCAGGCCTTGGCTTTTTTTCTTGTTTGGTTGTTTTGTCATAAATGTTTTTTGTTGTTGTTGTTTTGGATTTATGTTATTGTACCTTATTTTATTAAATTTGCTTGATTTTTGAAATTTTTCAGTTTTGTGATGCTTGCTATTCCCTGCCAATCCTGTGAGCTTTCTTTTCTTAAAACAGGACTTATCACTATTTTAAATGAACGTAGACTATTATAAAAATTTCTAAAATTTCTTTCTTTCACATAACAACAGTTTGTGAATAAGGTTTCTAAATAAAGTTTACCTTATTTGATATGAAATTAATTTGAGGTATCTCAAATCTCATTATTTTTAAAGTTATAGATTCTTGTATAGATAGTGTGATGTGGTGATTTTTTTATTATTAAATGTAAAGTCATAGGAATCTCTGTTTGAAATTCTACATAACAATATGATAGGTTCTTGAAACGTTAGATTTGTGAGTTACTGAAATGCTTATTGCAAAATTACTTGACTTATACAAGATATCTCAACTATCAAAAGCAATTTTATCAGTTTTATTTCTAGTGAGCTAAGCAGAATATTTTAAAGGTAAAACTACAATTAGGTCTTTGTCAGGTGTGATCTCTGAGAATTGATTGATTTCCCTTTTATTCATTAGGTTGTCACAGGTAATGAAAAATGTTTCTTTTTTTCTTTGGGAGAAGGTTGAATCATGATCTCATAATGTCACTCAGACTGTCTTCAAAATTAAAATCCTTTGCTTTCTGGGTGCTGGGTTATACTCATGTATCAAGAGTATCAGCGAAAGTGTGTCTACTTAGTTATAATGCTTGTCTGGTTAGTTTTTTGTTGTTGTTGTTTGTTTGTTTTTTGTTTTGTCTTTTTCTTTCCTTTAAAAAATTTATTTTGGAGATTGTAATTCAATTGCAGCATTTCTCCCTTCCCTTTTCTCTCCATCTAAACTCTCCCATGCACACTTCTCTGCTCTTGTTCAAATTTATGGCCTCTTTTTTCCTCTAATTGTTATTGCAAGGATGACTGTTTGGCACTGGATAACTAATTGGTGTGCTTTTCCCTGGGAGGACCACTTCTCCTGCACTCAGCTTTACTCAGTTGCTGGAAGTTCTTTGTGTAGGATTGGGGCCTCCTGGGCTTTTCCCCATCCAGTTTGGAAAGTAGTGGTTTCTGTCTGTTGCAAAGAGAAGTTTCCTTGAAGAGAGGTGAAGATTACACTTATCTGTGTGTGTAAGCACAAATTTTTATAGACTTGTTAGAAATTATGATGGTTTAGTAAATAAGTTGTGTAATTTTTTTGAGATTTATTTATTTTTATTCTATGTGTGTGGGTGTTCTGCCTGAATGTATGTACACCATGTTGTATTGAGATACAGTACCCACAGAGTTCAGAAAAGGGCATCAGATCCTCTGGAACTGGAGTTAACAGATGGTAGTAAGCCAGCATGAGGGTACTGGAAATTTGAAGCAGAGTCCTCTGCAAAAGCAGTTAGTACTCTTTTTTAATTTTTTATTTATTTTTAAATTACAGTTTATTCACTTTGTATCCCAGCGATAGCCCATCCTTCATCCTCTCCCAATCCTACCCTCACTCCTTAATCTCCTCCCATGCCCTTCCCAAGTCCACTGATAGGGGAGGTCCTCTTTCTCTTCCATCTGACCCTAGCATATCAGGTCTCATCAAGATTGGCTGCATTGTCTCCCTCTGTGGCCTGGTAAGGCTGCTCACCCCTCAGGAGGAGGTGATCAAAGAGCCAGCCACCAAGTTCATGTCAGAGACAGTCCATGTTCCCATTACTCCCTAGTAATGGAGACTGAGATATCATGGGCTACATCTGCGCAGGGGTTCTAGGTTATCTCCATGCATGGTCCTTGGTTGGAGTATCAGTCTCAGAAAAAGAAAAAAAAAAAAAAAAACCCATGTGCTCTGATTTTTTGGTTTTGTTGTTCTCCTTGTGGAACTCCAGACCTTTCCAAGTATTTTTATCTCCCCCTTATTTCACAAGATTCCCAGAACTCTTCCCAAAGTTTGGCTATGAGTACCAGCAATACCAAAAACTCATGTGACTACATGTGCTGGAGAGGATGTAGAGAAAGGGGAACCCTCCTCCATTACTGGTGTAAACTTCTACAACCAGTTTGGAGTTCAGTCTGGTGCTAAGACAATCAGGAATAGTGCTACCTCAAGATCCAGCTATACCACTCCTAGGCATTTATCCAAAATATGTTCAAATACACAAGGACATTTGCTCAACCATGTTCACAGTAGCTTTATTTGTAATATCCCGAACCTGGAAACAACCCAGATGCCCCTCAGTTGAGGAATGGATACAGAAATCATGGTACATTTACACAATTGAACACTACTCAGCAATTAAAAATAAGAAATCATGAAATTTGTAGGCAAATGATGAGAAGTAGAGAAGATAATCTTTAGTGATTTATCCCAGAATTAGAAAGACACACATGGTATGTATTCACTTATAAGTGGATATAAGTCATATTATATAGGATAAACATATTAAAATCTGTACACCTTTAGAAGCTAAGAAAGCATGAGGACCCTGGGTAAGATGATCTGTTAGTACTTTTAACCACAGAGATCTCTCTCTCGTCCTGAAAATGTTCTTTTTCTAATATGCAAAATCTTAAGATCGTGTATTTTTTGTTTCTTTCTTTTGTTTTAAGTTTAGAGGCAGAGTCATCATATGTTACCTGTTCATATGCATTGTTCCTACTTTGAGGCAGTGATCATGTCTACATTTTTATTAATTTTTGTATTTTATAATATTTATTTTTGATGTTTAAATTATTTATTTATTATATGTGATTTATGTATATCAATGTGATATATGTATATGATTGCAGTGTTCAGAGGTCATCTTTCCAGAATAGTTCTCTACCTCCTTTTCTTTAGGCTGAGTTTCTCTTGTTTCTAGATGCTTGTCCTGTCTTCAATACCCATCTTGTCATGGGAACTTTTGGATTTTTCATATGGCTTTTAACACGTATCATCGGATTTGAGCAGTTAATACTTTAACCTGATGATCCATCTCCTCAATTCAATCCCTGTTAATGTTTTAAAATTACCTTAAAATATTCCTATTTGGTGCTGGAGAGATGACTGAGAGGCTAAGAACGCTGGCTGTTTTTTCAAAGGTCCTGGGTTCAATATCCGGCAACCATATGGTGGCTTATCACCATCTATAGTGAGATCTGGTGCCCTTTTCTGGTGTTCAGGTAAAATTCTGTATAAGTAATAAATAAATCTCAAAAAACTTTATAAAATATTCCTTTTACTTTTGAGATTATAATACACTTACATCATTTCTCCCTTTCCTTCCCCACTTCCAAGCTCTCTCATACACCTTTTCTTGACTCTTTCAAATTTACGGACTGTTTTTAAATTAATTTATTACTTGCATATATACATATGTATATATAGGTGCATACATATTCTCAGCACTGCCTACCTCCAGTCCACCTGGGAAATGTATTCTATTTCTTCTTCCCAAGGAGATCCTTGTGTCCCCCTTTAAACCCTCCTTGTTATGTGAATTGTAGCATGAATTTCTTTTACTTTATAGCTAATATCCACGTATAAGGTCATACATATCATATTTATCTTTCTGGGTCTCGGTTTCCTTACTCAGGTCTTTTTTAATTCTATCCATTTTCCTGCAAATTTCATGATGTCATTGTTTTTAACAGCTGAGTAATACTCCATTGTATAAATGCGCAACATTTTCCTAATTTATTCTTCAGTTGAGAGACACCTAGGTTGTTTGTAGTTTCTTGATCTTATGAATAAAACTGATATGAACACAGTTGAGAAACTGTCCTTTTGTTATGGTGGAGCATCTTTGGGGTATATGCCCAGGAGTGTTATAGCTGGGTCTTGTGGTAAATCTAGTCCCAATTTTCTGAGGAACCACTATATTATTATTTCCAAAGTGGCTGTACAAGTTTGTACTCCTACCAACAGTGGAAGAGCACTTCCCTTGTTCCACATTACTCTGAGGTAATGTCTATCTTGTATGCAGCGGAAGGATAGGTCTTGTTTTTGTATCCATTCTCCTAGGTTGTATCTTTATCTTAGGGAATTGAGCCCATCAGTATTGAGAGATATTAATGACCAATGATTGCTAATTCCTGTTATGTTATGGTAGTTGTGGTGGTAGCACCTGTTTCCCTTCTTTGGGTTTTGTTGTATGAGAATATTTATTTCCTGTATAATGTAGGGTGTAGTTAACCTCTTTGGGTTAGAGTTTTCCTTGTAGTGCCTTCTGTAGGTCTAGATTTGTGTATAAATATTGTTTAAATTTGAGTTTGCCATGAAATATCTTGTTTTCTCCATCTATGGAGAAAACATCTACTGGTTATAGTCGTCTAGATTGGCATCTGTGGTGTCTTAGAGTCTGCAAGGCATCTGTCCAGGCCCTTCTGGTTTTTAGAGTCTGTCTTGAGAAGTCTGTCTGCTTTGATATGTTACTTGACCTTGAAGCTCTCAATATTCTTTCTTTGTTCTGTATGTTTAGTGTCTTGATTATTATGTAGAAAGGTTAGTTTCTTTTTTGGTACAATCTACTCAGTGTTCTGTAAGTTTCTTCTACCTTTATCATCATCTCCTTTATGTTAGGAAAATTTTCTTTTGTGATTTGGTTAAATATATTTTGTGGCTCTTTGAGTTGGTATTCTATTCCTATTATTCTTAGGTTTGGTATTTTCATAGTGTCTCATATTTACTGGGTGTTCTGTGTTCAGGATTTTTTATAATTAACATTTTCTTTGACCAATGAATCAATTTCTTTTATTGTATCTTAAATACCTGAGATTCTCTTTTCTATCTCTTGTATTCTGTTGGTGATGCTTGCTTCTGTAGTTCATGTTTGGTTAACAAGATTTTGCATTTTCAGAATTTCTTCAGTTTTTTTTTTTTCTTGCTTCTATTTTCATTTTCAGGTCTTAAACAATTTCCTTCACCTGATTGTTTTCTTTTTGGCATTCTTTAAGGGATTTACTGATTTCCTTCGATTTTTTTTGTTTGTTTTTCCTCTATTTTTTTTAAGGGATTTTTGTTCATCTCTATCTTAAGCAATGTTATCATCTTTGTAAAGCTTGTTTTCAGGTTGTTTTTCTTGTGCTTCAAATGTGTTGAAATATTCAGGTCTCACTGTACTGTGGGATAGCTGGGCTCTGGTGATGCCATATTGCCCTAGCTATTGTAAAGTATGTTCTTATGCAGGTGTTTATTCATCTAGGTTTGAGATGACTATAGGTTTAGGTACTGATTTCTGTGTTTATGTTCAGTGGGTATTTTGTTCCTTGGTTTCTGTTTCCTCTTTGCTCTTCTGGTCTTTGTGGCTTGGATTTCTGGCTACTGGCCTGACCTCTGATCCAGTAGGGATTTGTGTCCAAGTTGGGGGCTGGACTTCTGGTGGCTAGCTTAGCCTTTGGTACAGCAGGGAGTCTCTGCCCTAGTTGGGGGTTTGGATAAGGTGATGAAGAGAAAAGTGGGAATTGGGGCACTGAGTGAATGGAGAAAGTCTAATAGTGGGCCACTTATATGTGGTTCTGGTAGCTGGTGTGGTATCTGGTCCAGCATGGAGTCTCTGTCTGAGTTCACCTACCTGTTTTTCCGTCTTGCTTGGACTGCACCTGTTCCTCAAACTGTAGTAGCCGCACCAGTTCTTTTTATTGGTGTGGCCTGTACCTGGGCAATGGAAATCAGCAGGAGTTGGGGGCAGGGGCAAGGGGTGCAGTACGGTAGGTGGTGGAATGGGTCTTTAGGAAATCTAAGATCTAGGGAGCGGAGCAGTTCCTCAGTAGACAGGTCACCTACCTCTTCTGACTGGTGTGGCCTATTCCTGGGTAGAAAAGTGAGAGACACCCCATTCCCACTGTTAGGAGTGACACAAAACACTAAACTAACAATCATAACATATATGCAGAGGACCTACCTTTTTTGTTCTAAATCTTCTACTTAATATTTAGGTTCTGATATTCTATCTTCTGCTCCATTTATTCTACTTGTAAGTCTTTGCTTTGAGTTTTCTAGTTGGGTTATTGGGATTTCAATTCCATCTTTATTTTAGCTTGAGTCCTTGTCATTTCAAAGCTTCTACCCCTTTATTGAATTCCATTTTCAAATCTTTCATTATCTTTATCATTCTTTCAGCCTTATATTTGTGTTTTCTTTGGCATCACTCAGGTGTTTATTCTCCTTAATATCTTTCTCTGTATTTAACTGAGCTGTTTCTTTGTGTCTTCTTTAAATTCAATGAATTTTAAAATAATGAAGTTTATAATTGTTCTTTTAAAACACATATCCTGGATTTCATCTAGCTATTTCCATTGAAGATACTTCTTCAGGCCTGGTATGTTTGGGAGGGGAAACACTGTCTTAATATTTTATATTTTTGATATTTTTTGCAATGAGATGTGAGCACTTGGACTTCTTTTGTTGTTTCTAAGTTTGATATGGACAGAGCAGGTTTGGGCAGAAAAGAGTATGGGCCTAGAGATCAGAGATGGCTTGGGTGGAATGTAGTCATATTTACAGAGGGGTCTGGGGTAGCCTAAAGAATATGTCTTCTGGTTCAAGCCTGGAACGTGGAAGTAGATCTGACTTGGCAGAAATGTTGGACTCAGCTTGGGAGGGGCCTGTGGGTTGTACATATGTGGAGGGCGTGGGTGGGAAGGCAATGCAGTCCTTAGCAGAGTCATTGAGACTGGTTGTATCACAGGCAGAGAAAGAGAGAACTAGAAATAGGCACTTCATGTAGGACCTGAGAGACAAATCTGGTGGTTTGAGAAGAAGGTATGGATAGAGAGGGTCAGGGAGACTCACAGGGCTAGACAAATGGAGAAGACTGTGGGAGATGCGGCTGGGCTGAAAAGGCTATATTTGTCACAGAAGTCTCCCTTCCCTAAGTTAATTTTGAACGAACGCTAATCAGATTTTGTGCCATTCTAAACAGACCACTTTTTTTAAGGCTCACAAAACTAGTTTGTTTTTATAAAATGCAGTCTTCATTATTTTGTCTTATCCCCATTCTTGACACATCTGTTCTTAACTACTCCTCTTACTTTCACATGTGTTTTTTTGACCCACTGAGTTTAATTAGGCTTTCTTCTATAAGAATGAGTTGGGAGCTATTTGCTGGAAAATAGATAACTTAGCAGTGGCTATACTACTGATGAATGTGTCGATCCCAACTTCCAGCAACCATTAACTATAAATAGCTCTTTGGGAAGGATAGTGCATAATGGACCCTTTCCACATCCATGAAAAATTGTCAAAGAGCTCAATCATATGCTGCTTTTGTACAGGTAAAAACAACTTTTATGAGTTCACAGCTCTACCATGTCCAAAACATTGTTGCATCTCACTCCTCTCCATCCTTGGGCTCTTAAATTCTTCATGCTTCTTTTTCTCCAATGTCAAACTCTTATCAAGATCTTCTGTTGTCAATTATCGGTTCCCATCAACTACAAGATGAAGCTTTTCTGATAATGACTGAATGAGGCACTATTGTATAAGCATAGCAAAATATCATTAGGAGTCCTTTTATTGTTGTTCCTTTAGCAGAATAGTATATCATTTTCTCCTAGGCCCATGGCTTATCTAGTCTTAGATTCTTGACTACCCAAGCAGTGTCAGACATGGGCTCTGTCTCATAGAATGGGCCTTAATTTTTCTTGATCACATTTTTCTATGTTAATATGTGGAAATAGTCCTTACATAATTCTCTTGAATATGTTCATATGCACCTTATTTTTTTAACCAAAGTAACATTTTTCTCTCATACTGATTCTGTGAATAATATTTTGCAAAAAGCATAACTCATTTTGTCATTGTCAAAACAAATAACCCTACATTGTTTTTTTCAGCAAAACTTGAAAATATTGAATAATACTAAATCACTTTTCTTCAACTTTTATATTTAATTCCCATAGTTTCTCTCCTGTCTATTTTTTCTCTTTTCCCTCACTAGCCTGTCTTCATGCTTCTTGTTATTTGGCCTTTATAAGGAAAACAGAATCTTTAATAATTTCAATCTCATCATTTTCCCAACCACATGATTGTTTGGGTGTGCTTACATTAGATAATTACATCAGTATCAGTGCTGTTTTCATTGATTCGTCATTTTTCCCTCTTCTCTATCCTTTGTAATGTGATATTAGCGTTTCTCTGTCATATAAATAGACTTTGAGATATCATCTTTTTCTGACAATACCTGTCAGTATTCTTCCAGTAACAAAAACCTTGATCTCTCTGACTATTCACAGAGCTAGTATCTCATGCTTTATCTATGGAAGTGGCATCTTATCTAGTCTGTCTTTTTCTAAATCTACCCTCTACCCAATATTGTGCCAGGTGTTGTTTATATATGTACATAATTGTTTGATCCATGTTTATTTTATACTATAAATATATACATTTTATATAAAAATATACATATTTAATTCTATGATTTTCAAACTTGGCTTTAGTTAAATCCAATGTGAATTTGATTGCTTGTGTTTATTTCCTTTCCCTTCCTTCCTTACACCATTCAATTAGAAAAAAAAAAACGAAAAAATCAACTTAGGGAGAACACAGTAGAAACATAGAGGTGGTTAAAACTACTTGCTTTGAACAAAGTAAGTTATAACCTAAATTTACCCCCTTATTCTTCTTATGAGAAAAATGAATTAATTCTTCCTGTGGAAATCCTAGTATCTGAAACCTTGGAGGCTCTTTGTCTGTGAGAGGAAAGAATGTATCATGAGATTTAAAATATGGGTTATTTATTAAAAGTTTTATGATAAGTGGCTCTAGTTCCATATGCTTCATGCTAAGCCCTGCTCTTCAGGAAATGAAAGAGTCTACTCTTGAATTTTAGTGGACAACCACAGACTGCAATCTGTATATACTAGAGGTGTTGCTATGTGAAGCAGGAGTGTTTGTTGAAGGAGGACTTTATCACACTGTTTCAAGGGCCTACATTTACACACATCTTGATTGCAATCTGTATAATGTGTTATGTGACCCTGGTATACATACCAAGCCAAGTAGGGAAAAGTCACTAAGACTATCATCCAAGTGAGTTGTGATGTCTACTGGTGCTGTGTGTTTCTTCCTTGATTGACATTGGCTGTGTTAATTGTTTTTTCTTTTTTTTAAGAAAGGGCTCTGGTTGGACTTAGCACCTTTGTCTAGCTTAGCAAATGAACTAGCCTCTTTTTTTCTGATTTATAGTATGGAGATCCACTTGTCCTGCTGCTTAACCAGATCTGTTTTGTCTGTAATTCCTCAGTACATTTCACTCTTTTGTGATTCTGGAACTGTCTGCCTTTGTGGTATGATGTCAGCATTTACTTTTGATGGCTTATCGTCATATTGTTTTCTAAATCACACACTTTGTGCTATTGTAACAAAATCCCTAAGATGGGTAATTCATACAGAAAATAAAATTATCCCTCACTATTCTGTAGAGTAGACATCCAAAATCAAGGTGCTGGGGACTTCTTGCTTTATCATCCTGTGGAAGTGATTGTTTTAGTTAAGGGTTCTAATTTTTTCTTTTTATTTATTACTTATTACAATTTATTTACTCTGTGTCTTGTCTGTAGGCCTTTCCCTCATCTCCTCCTGGTCCCACACTCCTTCCTCTTCTCCCTTAATCCAGTTATAGGGGAGGTCCTCCTTCCCTACTATCTGACCCTAGCCTATCAAGTCTCATCAAGATGCATCCTCTTCCTCTGTGGTCTGGCAAGGCTTCCACCCCAGGGAGAGATGATCAAAGAGCCAGCCACTGAGTCCATGTCAGAGACAGGCCCCTGCTCTTCTTTCTAGGGAACCTCCATGGCGACTAAGCTGCCTGTAGGCTACATCTGAGCAAAGGGTCTAGCTCCTCTTCATGCATGGTCCTCAGTTGGAGCATCAGTCTCTGCAGGCACTGCTGGGCCTAGATTTTTTGGTTTTGTTGGTCTCCTTGTGGAGCTCCTGACCCCTACAAGTTTTATTGCTAGAAAGAGACACCATGAACATAGCAACTCTCATAAAGGAAAACATTTAATTGGGGCTGGCTTACATTTCCAGGGATTTAGTCCATTATCTTCGTGGCAGGAAGCATGGTACTGGAAGAGCTGAGAGTTCTACATTTTGATCTGCAGGTAGCAGAAGGAGACTGTGTGCCACACTGGGCATAGCTTCAGCATAAGAGACCTCAAAGCCCATCCCCACAGTGACACATTTCTTCTAACAAGGACACACCTCCTAATAGTGCCACTCCCTATGGGCCAAACATTCAAACAATTTGGCACTCGGTGGGGCATTCCTATTCAACCTACCACAATGACAAAAAGGAAAAGGGAGAGAAAGTAAGAGTGAGTATATGCATATAAAAACAGGCCGAAGGCTAGTGAGATGGCACAGCAGATAAAGGTGCTTGTTGCCAAGTTGGATGCCCTGACTTCAATCATGGGTACTACAGGGTAGGAAAGCACTGACTACTGACTCTCACAAGTTGACCTCTGACCACTTCATGCATACAGTATCATGCGCTTTTCCTGCAACAACACCGCCCCCCCCAAAAAAAAAACAGATAAACAAGTGAAGCACATCAGTTTATAAAGAATTCACACCAAAAAATTCTCACTAATAAGGGTGTTGCCTTAAAACTTCCTAGCACTGCCACATGAGGAGTGAAGTTTTCTAACACAATGCTTTCAGAGTGAGGACACATCCAAGTGTTATAAATATGTTTACACATGTAGCTTCAGGACATTATACTTTATGAATAATTAAATTAGTAAAACATGTTCTATTTATTTTTTTAATTTTTTAAATAATTATAGTTTATTCACTTTGTATCCCACCTATAATCCCCTCCCTCATCCTTCCCCATCTGACCTTCCCTCCCTCTTCTCCTCCCATGCCCCTCCCCAAGTCCACTGATAGGGGAGGTCCTCCTCCCCTTCCAACTGACACTAGCCTATCAGGTCTCATCAGGACTGGCTGCATTGTCTTCCTCTGTGGCCTGGTAAGGCTGCTCACCCCTCAGGAGGAGGTGATCAAAGAGCCAGCCACCGAGTTCATGTCAGAGACAGCCCCTCTTCCCCTTAGTAGGGAACCCATTTTGACACTGAGCTGCCATGGGCTACATCTGTGCAAGGGTTCTAGGTTATCTCCATGCATGGTCCTTGGTTCGAGTATAAGTCTCCGGAAAGACTCCTGGGCCCAGATTTTTTGCTTCCATTGCTCTCCTTGTTGAATTCCTGTTGAAGATAGAAAGACCTGGAGGGTCTTTCTATCTTCCCCTTCTTCATAACATTCCCTGCACTCTGCCTAAAGTTTGCCTATGAGTCTCAGCATCTGCTGTGATACCCTGCTGTGTAAAATCTTTTAGAGGCCCTCTGTGGTAATCTCCTGTCCCATTCCCTGTTTTCTCCCTCTTCTGATATCCATCCTATTTGCCTTTCTGAATAAGGATTGAGCATCTTACCTAGGATCCTCTTATTCTGATGCTTTCTTAGACAGTTAGGAGTAGTGCTACCTCAAAATCCAGCTATACCACTCCTAAGCATATGTCCAAAAGAAGCTCAAGTATAAAACAAAGACATTTGCTCAACCATGTTCGTAGCAGCTTTATTCATAATAGCCAGAACCTGGAAACAATCTATATATCCCTCAATTGAGGAATAGTTACAGAAATTGTGGTACATTTCACAATGGAATACTACTCAGCAATTAAAAACAAGGAAATCATGAAATTTGTAGGCAAATGGTGGGAAATAGAAAAGATCATCCTGAGTGAGGTATCCCAGAAGCAGAACCTTTTTAATTGACATTATTACAAAGCAACAGACTTGGGTGCATTTCAGTTTACTAAAGCAAACACTTAAAAAAACAACAGCCATGAAACCAATTCCATTCATGGTATATACTCACTTATAAGTTGATATTAGAAATATAATATAGCATAATCATACTAAAACAGGTTCTATTGCTCATTTAATTTGCTTTCCTAGTAGCAATCCAGATACATTAATTTTTTTTAATGCTTTATCCTATCTCCATTAAAAACAACTCATATAGCTTAAATAAAATACAAACCTTATAACATCTCAAAATTCTCTCACCATTTGAAGCTTTTAAAAGAAAGGATAAATCTGCAGTCATTTTATTTTTCAGATACTTTAAAATTTTAATTTCATTAAAGGTCCCTGATTACTTGTACCAATGTGATTATAAGCAGAAAATATGATGTGAAAAAAACATACATACTATATAGTCTTTTGATATGTTTACTTTTTGAAATTTATTTTAAAAATGTCTAAGCAAAATATATTCTTCCCTTTCTCCTGTTTTTAAAAACAGGGCCAGACGAAAGGGGAAGAGGTCCTCCCCAATCTATGGACTTGGAAAGGGGAAGGAAGAAGCTGAGGGAGGGAGGGTGGGATTGGGAGGGAATAAGGGAGGGGGATACAACTGGGATACAGAGTTAATAAAATGTAACTAATAATAATAAACAATGGAAAAATGTAAAAAAATAAATAAAAAATAAAATAAAATTAATCCTTTTCATCTGGCTGGGAACAGATGAAAAGTCTATCTCTCACTACTTAGTTAATTATCTTGTCTGTTAAGCTGCATAGCAGACACTTTTACAAACAAACAAAGAGGCATGTAACACATCATCCTTCTAATGTGATAAGTTGACCTTATTATCAAGGAACATAACAGTAAAATATGAATTTTGTTTCCAAATATACTCAAAGTAAATAGAATAAATATATTCTTAACCTTTTTAATTGACATTATTACAAAGCAACAGACTTGGGTGCATTTCAGTTTACTAAAGCAAACACTTAAAAAAACAACAGCCATGAAACCAATTCCATTCATTTCAAGAAAAACAAAATTGCTACCTAGTGTTTCATGCCTAAGATTTCAACATGTTATAAATTTCTAGCCTGGATTTCCTGAAACCTCTTCTAAAAGCTTGGTGGGTTTCTCACACTCCCAGCCCCCATGCTAATATAGGAATGTATGTTGTCTGTTGTATAGCAAATGTTTGCCCTAGCAATGTATTTTTCATTTCTTTTGTGTTACCTAACTTCCCATGGACTCCTTAAGCCTAATGATTATATTTTACATAAATTATTCTACAAGTGGTTGACTGTCTATAGATAATTCTTAGCTAATGACTTCACATGAAATTATCAATATTATTTAATGTTTCACCACCGGGGTTTATAAAAGTATATTTTATTCACCTGATGTAATTATTGTCTGCTAACCTAGACCTAGTACCAGAAGCTTCTAGCATATTTCAATCTAACTAGGCCTACAATGTTTTCAGCCTCAGAGACTTATGCTTAATAAACTCACCCTTTCTTGCTCTTTTAGATCTTTTGCTGGCTGGTTCAATTCAGCTGTTCTGGCTCAAACTCTTCTCCCAGCTAACTGATTCAAACTAGCTTCTCTTGACTTCTAACTGAGTAGCTCTGTTTGATATCATACTAACTTTGGCAATCTGTTTTAATCTTCTGGCTCTTTCTCATTCTCTGGCTAATTCTGCCTCCTTCACCTGTGTTCAACTTGTTCTTTCTCTGCAACCTGTCTCAGCCAAATCTTATCCTTTCTCTCTGTGTGCTGTTCTCTCTGTGTGACCTCTCTTTCCTCTTTCTTCCCATGAGAGTTGGGCTCATCTTATTTTGTCAGATCTTTCTATGATTTGTCACTTTGTATGCTTCTCAACTAGACATTACTATTATTATTGTTGGTATTGTTGTTGATATTGTTATTATTATCATTGGTTTTTCAAGACAGAGATTCTCTGTGTATCCTTGGCTGTCCTGAACTCCTTTTGTAGACCAGGCTGGCCTTGAAATCATAATAGAGATCCACCTGCCTCTACCTCCCTGAGTGCTGGGATTACAGGCATGCACTACCTCGTTGAACTCAGACATCACTTTCAAACATCTGTGCTTTCTTCTACAAATTAAATCCTTTGTTGTTTGAGACTAAAAGTGTGTACTAAGGGCATGTTTGTATTCCAGCCAGAGTAGTCATGTTGCTGGATTAAAAACCCTCTACAGGGTTTCTAGTATATTCTGTTTTAAAATTATTCAATTTTGTAATTTTCACAAGATGTGTCATAGACACTAGGTGCATAGTTTTATATCATAAAATTTTCATATTTTTTTAAAAACAACACCATTATGAAAGTCTTGGTAATGATTTTTGGTTTCTTTTTCTCCTGAATAGGTCTATTCACCTCTAAGAAGCAATGGATCATCTGTACAGAGGAGAACTGATTTCTGCAATACTCCGCAACCGGTATTTATGGAAACAATTTAATTTATAAATTATATAATCTGTCTCCTATTTTATATACTTAACATAGAAGAAACTCAGTAAATACTTATTCTATACCTAGCTAAAAGTCAGAATTATTTTTAAATAAGTAAATAAGAGACTAACTGAGTAATCAGATAAAGTGTTAGTGACTGCGTGCTAAGCTAATAAAAAAAATAGAGAACAAATCTAGAAAACACAATGGATATAAAATGTGATCAGCTGGCATAAAGTCAGTGGAGATCATGATTTAAAATTTTAGGTTTAAAAGCATTATCTGCATAAACCAACAGCAATGCCCTATTGCTGAGGGTAACACTATAGAATACATTTTACATGGAGAGTCAAGCTGGTGCCTACACAGAACCTTTACCCCTACATTCTAGCATCTTTGGTAAAGGAATATACTCTGCATGCTACCAAAGGAGAAACACAAACACCAACCCAGCAGTAATTCTTTAATCTATAATGGTGTCCTGCTTACAAGATATGCTAGGCCAGTGGTTACACAAAGCTTGTGTGAGTAACTAGCCAATATTTGATTTTACTGAAGACCCTCACTACTAGGTGGAATCCAAACCCAATACTGCTTGGATGACCAAGAACCTTAGAGTAGATAGTCCAGAGACCTGGGGTAAAACCAAATATTACTGTTTTAAAACCCCAAAACCAACACTGTCAGGGACTAGCTTCAGCAAATTGTGGGTCTTGAGATTGGGAGAAATGTATCTGCATGAGAGAAAAATCACTTCACACACAGGGGCATACACAAGCTGATGGATGGCTCATTTCAAAAGACTGTTCTTGGGAGGCAGTCTCTCTGGTGTCTACTCATGTTCTTTCTTCTGCTCTCTCTCATCTCTACTTCGAGCAAAGAATCAATCCCAGTCTTTCATTGCTAAATCATTTCATTATACATTTATACATGATCAAAACCTTTTTGTCTTTCGCCAGAATATTGGCTTTTCCCCCAAACCCGCAAATGAGAACAACAGAATATAACAAGATATATGCTACATACATGGTACAGTGATTGTACCCAAGAACTCACAGAACAGAATATAGCAATTTGTACTCTACATACATGGCACAGTGATTACATTGCAAGTAAGCATATTTAATCATTAACTCAGTACTTTTCTCAGACAAACCTCTACATCATTGGTCATCTGGGCAAATCTTGTGGTTACATTAGGTGGCATAAGAACAAAGAGTCACTAAACAAACAGGCCTGTTCTTAATTCTCAGCTCCTGTTTGTTGCTGAGCAAGTTCTTTCTAAATATCTTTTGTAATAGGAATGATCTTTCAGAGGGTCTCTAACTCCTTCCTCATAAACTATACAAAGATCTTGTATTCTCCCTATCCTATCCCAAGGAGTCATGTCCATGTGACCATGTTTTTCTAGAAAAGGAAGTTAGTATGAGTCCAGTAGCTTCTCTAGGGTCTAATTCCTTTTGGCTGCAGTAATCTGGGGGCTGAGTGTGGAAATTCAAATAATTATTGATATTGTTTGATATCCATGAGCTAACTAAAGTTTTTCAGGAACAATTAGCACAAAAGGCCTCCATGGATTCAACCTCTCGTTCAGATAATTCAGGGTTCATTGCCTTTACAGCCAGGAGGAATACTTCCTGCAGTGTGGTTGTCTCTGAGCCATTTCCTTCTCCCCCAATCTTCCTAAAAATCTTATCAGTTGCATTAACTAGGGTTGAATTAGAGGAAAAATGTGGAGTCACAGTAAGAAACAAAGCAGGTAGACATAAAAGAAAAACAACGCCATTTGTGAACTGTTAATCCAGAGATGTTTTCTCCAGGGCAACAGTGCTCCAGCAGCTGGAACTGTGTCAAGCAGCTGCTTCCACAACCATGTTGTCCCTGACACTGCCTCCCAAAAAAACAACAACAACCAACAAATCAACCAACCAAACACACACAAAACAAAACAACAAATATAGAGCAATAAAATCACTTCTAATGACATTTTGCTTTACTCAAAAATCAGTAACTTGCTAAGCCATTATCAGAGAAGCAATGGGAATGAATATAAAGATCCTAGACAGTCATTATGCAGAAAGTGAGACCTTGGAACATTCAACCCTAAATGGGATATCTCCATCATATCCTCTCCTCAGGGCTCAGAGAACCCTATGGAAGAGGGAGCAGAAAGAGTGTAAGAGCCAGAGTGGATGGAGGACACCAAGAAAAGAAGGCCCTCTAAATCAACATGAACAAAGCTCATATGAACTCATATGAGACTAAGGCAGCATGCACAGGACTTCTTACTATGGGTCTGTACCACATGCAGTCCAAGAGCTGAAAGGAGACGTGGACAATGCATACCCACATCCCTGACCCAGAAACAATTTCCAATTGATAACCACTTGCAAATGAAACATTAATTTTCTCCAAGGGATTCTCACTAGGGAGAGAAACTACTTTTAAGGGTAGGCTGTGTGTCTAGTAGTAGATGGCCAAAAGAAACTCAATGGCATCTTTGGGGGTTCCTTGTTTCATAATGTCTTGTCAGGGCTTTTTCATTTTTTTTTAAAAAAGTCTTATATATTTACTGTACAGGTCCTCTGTATGTATTATGACTTCCAGTTTAGTATTTTTATTGGATTCTTGAGTCTGTGAATAAATGGGTCTCTGTTTTTGTTATCTGTTTTATGTGCCATTTCTTAGGCTCTTTTCCTTCTAATTTGTTCTACATTGATGTATTAGTTTTTGGTTTTATCTTATTATATTTTATTTTTATTGTTATTCCTGCTTTATAATGAAGAGACAGCATGGGTTGGATGAAGATGGGAGGGGAGGTGGGGAGAAACTGGGAGGAATAAGGAAAGGAGAAGCTATAATCAGGATATATGTGAGGAAAAAAAAGTATTTTCAATAAAAGGGAAAAAATCCAACAAAAATAAAGAAAAAAGAAAAAAGAAAAGACAGAGGAAGACATAGAAGGAAGGTGAAGTCCTTGCTGCATTTACCTTTTTTATTAAATATTTCATTTTAAAATATATCAAAATTTATCCTGTGTATTTGTTAATAAGGTACTTAAATTGCATTAAAGATTTTGGTCTTATGAGCAAATGTATTATTAATTCTCTTCTATAATTTTCTTATTTTGAATATGTACTCACTTTTTTTGGATATTGTGTTAGTCCTTTTTTTTTTGCCATGGCAAAGTAAGTGAGAAAATTAACTTACAGAAGAAGCAGAGGAAATGGCTCAGTTGGGAAACACTTGCCACACAACTATGAAGACCTTAGTTCAAATATCCAGAATGCAGGGAATCTTATGAAAGAAGGGGGAAATAGAAAGATCTGGAGGGGACAGGAGCTCCACAAAGAGAGCAACACAACCAAAAAACCTGGGCCCAGGGGTCTTTTCTGAGGCTGATACTCCAACAAAGGACCATGCATCGAGATAACCTAGAAACCCTGCATACATGTTTCCCATGGCAGCTCAGTGTCCAAGTGGGTTTCCTAGTAAGGGGAACAAGGACTGTCTCTGATAATGAATTCAGTGGCTGGCTCTTTGACCACCTCCCCCTGAGGTAGGAGCATCCTAACCAGGCCACAGAGGAAGAAAATGCAGCCAGTCCTGATGAGACTTGATAGGCTAGTGTCAGATGGAAGGGGAGGAGGACCTTCCCTATCAGTGGATTTGGGGAGGCACATGGAAGGAGAAGAGGGACGGATTGGGAGGGAATCAGGGAAGGTGCTACAGATGGGAAACAAAGGGAATAAATTGTAATTAATAAAAAAATATATAAATTAAAAAAATATCCAGATCCCCTAATAAATCTGAGTGTGGAAACCTGTGCCTGTAGTTTCAGTGCTCCTACAGAGAGATTTGATGCAAAGACAAGTGAATTTTGGAAAGTCATAGGGCAGCTAGCCCAGCATAGGTAGTAATAAAACAAAGAGGATGTCTCAAGCTAGATGGAAGGCAGTGACTGACTCATTTTTCTTCTGACTTCTCATGTGCTGTAGCATGTATATAACCACATTCACACACATGAACATGTATAGACACTTAGACGTGCATCCATATCATACACATACAAACAAGGAAGAAGGTTTAGTTTGGACCTTGGTTTTTGAGGTTTCAGATTGGGATCTGCTGGTTCCGTTACTCTGAGCCTTATGTGGGTTAAAACATTATAGTACCTGGAGATTTTGTCACCTTAATAACACCAGGAAGCAAAGGGAGAGGGAAGGACAGGTTTCTAATATACCCTTTAAGTGTGTATCTTAATTGACCTACTCTGTCTGATTAGGTCTTACATTCTAACGTTTCACTAGTAGCTACAATCAGGCATTTAGAGCATTTAGAACGGGACTGTTGGGACAATAGTTAAGATACAAATCACAATAGACACAATAGTAAGAATTGAATTGTTGGGAAATACAGTAGGGGCATATGTATGTCACCCATTCTTGGTATTGATAATATATTTAACTTTAGACTTTCTCTGACTAGAAAGTGGTTCTTAGTTGTGGTTATCACTATATATTTTCTCATTTGTAATAATTTGGCCTCTTTGTGTGTTTGTTAGCTATTAGAACTTTTTAAATGTATATTTTCATGTCTTGTATCTGATTAAAATTAGTTACTTGATTTTTTTTTAATTTTCAGAGGATTTTCATTTACTTTGGATAAAGAGTTATATGTAGTATGCATATTTTCTACAGTCTTGCCTTCCCATTTATCTCTTTCTTTGTGGTATTGGAAATTGAATCTAAGACCTCATGCAATTTGTTCTTTTAGTGAGAAATTCACTTTTTTTGTTTGAAGTTATATTTTGCCATTTAAAAATTTTATGATCAGTAACTTTTGCATATTTTTCCAAGAAGTCTTTGCATTCTCCGAATTTCAGGCTTTCTTTAGAAAATTATAGAACTTTAACTTTCACATTTTAGTACAGTATTGACCATAAAAGGTATGAATGTGGCTGAAATTTCATATTGAATCTGATTAATTATTAATTATGTCATTGTATAAAAGGAAACCAATCTGTAATTTCAATTCTAAGTTCAATGATGTTGTTTTTGGCATGGTAACTGAATGGTAACGTGAGGTGAAGTCTGTTGAAGCTCATGATCTGATCTTAGGATCCCTAGTTGATAACATAGTGACTTGATTTCTTTATCTTATGGGCTTTCCTGTTAGGAATATGATCACTTTGACAAAAGATAATTATTTTTATTAAAAAAAACTCATTCAGAATCTAGAAAATGATGAAAAGCTACACAATGGCACACAATTTCGACTCATGAAAACCTAAGGATAAAGGATGCACACACAGACACACTATGTATGTGTGTATGTATGTTTTTACGTATGTATGTATACATATACAAATTATGAGACAATTTCCAGTTATAAATAAAGCAAAATCAAGTACATTATGGAATCTAGGAAGAAATTAACCTCTTTTATTAAGATAGTTATTTTAACAGAACTTATATAAATATGGAAATTATTCATATTAACATTTTGTTATTCAACTTGTAAGAAAAACATAAAATGTTGAAGGTACTTGAAAAAGATCAGATGTTTTAAGAAAAAAGAGCTCTTAAAAAGATAAAGGTACAAATTTTCCTTTTTAATATGTAAAATTATATTTTGTGATGTAATTCCAACATCACTTATGGTAAAACATAACAACTGCTCTTCTTTGTCTGCTAGGATTCTGCACTGAAACCATCAGGCCCTGGGCTTTTTTGGGGGTTGGGGATGGAGACTTTTGATGACTTTCCTTTGGAGATATAGGACTATTTAATCTATTTTCATGATCTTGGTTTAACACAGGTAAAGGGAATCTGTCAAATTCCATCTGTCAAATGGAAAAGTGTCCATTTCAATTAGATTTTCAAAATTTGTGGCTTATAGGCTTTTGTAGTAAGACATAATGATTCTTTGAATTTCCTCAGTGTCTGTCCACATGTTTCACTTTTTCTTTTTGATTTTGCTAATTTGGATAGTTTCTCTCTCCCTTCTAGTTAGTTTGGCTAAGGCTTTCTATCTTGTTTTTATCAAAGAATCAGCTATTGGTTTCATTGATTCTTTGAATTGTTTTATTTGTTTATTGATTTCAGCCTGAGTTTGATTATTTCCAACCAACTATTCCTCATGGGTGTGTCTGCTTCCTTTTTTTCTGGGATGTTTAGGTGATTTGTTACGTTGCTTGTATGAGATGTCTCAATCTTGCTGAAGGCACTTAGTGCTATGAATTTTCCTCTTAACACTGCTTTCATTGTGTCCCATAAGTTTTGCTAACTTGTGTCTCCATTTTCATTGAATTTTAGAAAGTCTCTATTTTTTTTTATTTATATTTCCTCCTTGATCCAGCTGTCTTTGAATAGATTGTCGTTTAGTTTCAATACATGTGTAGGCATTCTGTTATTTCTGTGGTTATTCAGGTCTACTAGGCCATCGTGGTCTGGTAGGATACAAGGGATTATTTCTATTTTCTTGTATCTGTTGAGACTTGCTTTGTTCCTGACTATATGGTCAATTTTTGGAGAAGGTTCCATGAGGTGCTGAGAAGGTATACTATTTTGAGTTTGGTTGAAAAGTTCTGTATATATCTATTAGGTTCATTTGATTTAGGACCTCTGCAACTGTCATTATTTCTCTATTTAGCTTCTGTCTAGATGATCTGTCCCTTGGTGAGAGATGAATGTTGATGTCTCCCACTTTTAAGTTTTTGGGATCAATGTGTGATTTGAGGTTTAATAATGTTTCATTACGAATGCAGGTACTCTTGTATTTGGTGTGTAGATGTTCAGGATTGTGATTCTCTCCCCACTGGATTTTTTTTTTATAATAATGAAGTGTTCCTCCTCATTTTTTTAAAATTAATTTTGTTTGAAAGTCTATTTTATTAGATATAGAATAGATACTCTAGTTTGTTTTCTGGGTCCTTTTACTTAGAAAAATAACACAACATTTTTTTCAGCCCTTTACTCTGAGGTAGTACCTTTCTTTGTTGCAGAGGTGTGTTTCTTGGATGCAGCAGAATGATATATTTTGTTTTCACAACGATTCATTTACTCTGTGTCTTTTTATTGGAGAGTTGAGTCCATTGATGTTGATATATAATAGTGACCAATTAATGTGAGTACCTATTACTGTGGAATTGGTGGTGATAATGTGTTCGTGTGCTTCTTTTCTTTTGATTTTTTTTGTTGTGAGGTTATCTATGTCCTGTGTTAGATTGGGGTTTTCCTTCTAGTATCTTCCGTAGGGCTAGGTTGCTGTGTCAATATTATTTAAATTTAGTTTTGTCATAGAATATTTTGATTTCTCCATCTATGTTGATTGAAAGATTTGCTGGGATAGTAGTCTGGGTTGGCATTTATGGTCTCTTAGGGTCTGCATAACATCTGCCCAGATCCTTCTGGCGTTCATAGTTTCTGTTGATAAGTCTGGTGTGATTCTGATAGGTTTACCTTTACACGTTACTTGTTCTTTTTTCCTTGCTGCTTTTAATATTTTTTCTGTGTTCTGTAGATTTAGTGTTTTGACTATTATGTTATATGAGGAGTTTCTTTTCTGGTCTAGTCTATTTGCTGTTCTGTAGGCCTCTTGTATGTTTATGGACTTTTTTTTTAGAAAAAAAGTTTTTCTATGATTTTATTGAAAGTATTTTCTAGACCTTGGAGGCTGGAATCTTTTTCGTCTTTTCCTATTATTCTTAGATTTTGTCTTTTCATGGCATCCTTGATTTCTTTGATGTTTGGTGTTTGGAACTTTTCTGATTTAATTTTTTCTTTGAGGGATGTATCAATTTCTGCAATTGTATCTATAGTGCCTCAGATTCTCTCTTCCATCTCTTGTATTCTGTTGGTGATTCTTATCTTTGTGCTTTCAATCTCTTCTCTAAGTTTTTTAGCACCTGGGTTTTCTCTTTTTGTATTTTCTTTACTGATTCTAATTCTGTTTTCAGGTCTTGTACCATTTCCTTCATCTGTTTGAATTGGATTTCTGTCTTTTCATGATGCATCTTTTTTGTTGTTGTTTGTTTCCTCTTTATGTGCCTCTATTTGTTTGGCTATATTTACCTGTATTTCTTTAAAAACTTTGCTCATTTCCTCTTTATGTGGCTCTACTAAATGCATACACATAGATTTGAGATCATTTTCCTGTGTTTTTGATGAATTAAAACATCCATTGATTTGGGGGGTTGATATCCTGATTTTTGTTGGATGTGTTCTTATGCTCTCCTCTAACCATTTGATGGTCTGTAGGCTGTGTTGTTACTATAGGCAGGGTCCACCTGTCTCTGGAGTCTGGAGTATTCTTTAGGAAGATAAGAGAGGTCCACCAGATTGAGAGTGGGTGTTGTTGTTTCAGATTCAGCTAAGGGAGAAGGTCACAGGTACATATGTGCAAGTGCAGGAGTATGTGGACATGTGCCTGCCTAGAAGGGTGGATGTAAGGGAGGATCGTAAGCAGATTGTTGTGCAGGAATGTTCACACTTGAATGTGCAGGATCCTGGAATGGTGCAGTCGCACACAGGCCTGTGTTGGCATTGTGCTCCAAGTTCTCAGATCTGTCTGGGCTGTACCATCTTGGCTCCAGGAATTGTTTATAGGAGTTGTTTGGCTCAACTCCACTGGGAGACCCACAGAACTGGGGTTTCAATGTTGAGAAGGTAGTCCCATGGATCTCTATGTTGCCTACAGTGGGGGTATGGGTGGGAGGCACCTGATGTCTGTCGGGTAGTGTAGAGGGACCCATGTTTTGGTGCTCTGTCTGCATTCTCTTGCAGATGCACACACTCATAGGCATTTGTGCAAAGTGCAGAGGCCTGGGGACTTACTAGCATGCATATGTGGTAAGCTCAGAGGTACAGTTTTCTACTTTCAGATTTGGATCCTCTGTTTAACCATTAGTGTAAGGAGGTCTCGTACCTGGGGTTATGCACTCCCTGCTGTTGCTGCAACTCCTGCCAGCTTAAGGGTTGTCCCCTCTAGCCCAGGAAGCATCAATGTTGATGCTCTGGCTTCAGCTGCCCATCCTTTCACCAGTTTGGGAGTTTTGGATCCTCTGCCCTTCCAAAATGGTGCGCACTGGTTGCTGCCATCTTAGAGTCCTGTGGTTAGTTTTTTAAAATATAAGTTGGTTCTTAGTCCTAGCTTTGCTGATTCCTATCACTTGACCTCAGTATATCTCAACTACCTTGTTGACATGGTAGATTTATAAAAGACAATAAATGAATGCCATCACAAATATGAAGGGACTTTTCAATTAATAAATATTATTTGTGCTTAATACATAGACAGTTTTCCTTCTGTGTGCTTAATATTTTAATAGCCATTTATTTTTAAAGGCTTGAGGTATTTTTAAAGTTTCAGGGATGCTGATAGCCTATTAAAACACATACAATTATTTGATAGGATTGAATGTACTGGATACTAAAATAGGGCAGAAAATCAGACTAAAACAAATCTGATAATTACAATGTAATTATGGCCTCAGTATCTATGGTTTAGTTCCAAAGAGAACCACCCGATCTTAAAGGATCTAAGCTGTCATCTGCTAAATGTCTGATATTAATGGGGCTTTTGATAGGCACTTTACTTTTATTATCATATAATCTTTATATTTGTTTTATATTCATCATTTTATTATCATAGAATGATTTTTCAAAATATTTTGCTTGTGGATAGATTTGTTTTTATGTGTTTTTGAATAAACTTCAGTTTTGTGAATCAATAGCAATACAGTCTTCACATAGAAAAATTCATTTTTTAATGTAGCTTTTAAGTTTTATACTATACACATGCACACACAATATATGCATATATGAATATTTGAATTTAAAACATAGTTAAAACTTAATTTTATTTCAAAACAAGAGTAAATACAAAGGGTTTGTGATAGTTTGCATATTAAAAAATAAATTATACTTATCATAAGACTAAAAACATTCTAGAGGATGATATGCTTAGTTGTATATTGAAAGAAATGGAAAGTAGAGTTTAAATTAGTGATTATTATTTGAACCCAAATATCCTGTTAAATGAAAGGATGACTACATCACCTAATCGGAAATACAGTATTACACATTTAAATGAATGTGTGTCCTTCCTCTAATCTTTGTCTAAGCTTGGTTTCTGTGTAGTACCCACCAGACTCTTAACTTTTCTTTGGGGAAGTAAAGGATAAGACTTCACATTTGTCAGAAAACTTTCTTTAGTCATTCCCCCGTGTGTGTGTGTGTGTGTGTGTGTGTGTGTGTGTGTGTGTGTGTGTATGCATGCACACACACATGTGTGACTGAGTCCATAAACTGTTAACATTGTTAGCTTACAGTTAATATGGAAGATCCTTTTTTGAGGATAATATCATATATGGAGATAACTCCTATTAGAGCAGAGGTTTCTAGCAGGTATTGTGTATTGTACTGTATTAGAAAGCACAATTTGAATAGATTATTTGTTTTAATTGTTACTAGAAAAAGAAAATCTGCTGTATTACACTTATCATTTGATGGATATTGTTGTTAAAGTCAAGACTAGAACAGGTACCACCACCTCCTCTAGACCAGGTACATTACTAATGCAGAATTCCAGCATGCCCAATAATGCATTTCTTCATTCTTTGCATGAATGCTGCACACCCTACTTTATTAAAAGAAACATAGAAATCTCTATAGTATAAAAAATGGCAAAATGCAATAATCACATATGTGTGGGGTTTTTTTTAATTATTATTTGAAGCCATCATGATTCTGTAAATAACTGAAATTTAAAAAAATTAAACAGACCTAAGCTATGACGGATATAGTAACATACCATTTCTACATCTAGTTTTGAAAGGTAATACTCAAACAAATGTATGCCCAAGTGCAGGATAGCCCTAGTAATTATAGCTAGCAGGTAAAAATGAGAAATACGGAGCAAGTACTTCATGGATATAAATCTTATCTGGGGGTGTTATATTTATTTTTGCAACAACTTCGGTGGAATGGCTATATAACATTCTGAATATATGATGCCTCTATAGTGTTCCTTTAAGTCATTCATTTTATTTCATATGAATGTCAGCTCAAAAAACCAAACAACTGCCTACAAAGGTGCCTACCCAATAGTGTAGTGTGTGTAGTAGTGTGTGGGATGGTATTGGTTTATTCACAAGCATTTCATGTTATAGGAACCATCTGTATGTTTTGATGAATTTTTAATAATGGTAAATTATATTTATTTTCTATTTAGAGTCACAGGGATTTTCATTTTAAAATAAGTGTTCAGTTTAACATTGATTTAAAACAAAAATAAACAAAATTTCCACTGAGATGACAAATGAAGACTAGTCACAAATAACTGAAAAATGGAAACCCCAAGAAACAGTTTTCTGTGCTCAAGGGAATTTATTTATTTATTTATTTAAGTTTCAAACATGCATTTTTTCAACATAATATTTTTTTATTGATTATTTGGGACTTTCTCATCATACATCGCAACCCTGCCTACTTCCCAGTCCCTGAATACCGCTGTCCATAATGACCCCCACAACAAAAAGAAGGAAAAAAAATCAAGTCCAATTTATGTTATCTATATATTGACTGGAATGTGATCAAATTCTCAGTGCCCTATCCCTTAAATAGAACGTAGTCTTTGCCTGCCCAAATGCTTGCTGGAAGCTGTCAAATATTGAGAGCTATGTTTTTATCCTTATCACACATTTTAAGAGTTCTCTTCTATGATCTGTGTAGGATGTTAATTTGGAGGGGGGGTTGTAATGGTGTGGGGGGGTAGGGATTGTCACAGAAGCTTCCATGTCTTTCTCAACTGTGCATCTGCAGTCATCAGTATTCCTACCAAAGTAGCTTTCTTGCACTTTACAGTCAGAAGGAGCATGGATCATGGTTTTCTACATGGTTTTTATCAACAGCACAGATTATGAACATAACCCCTGTTGTAGTATGAACATGCACCTAGACAAAGCCCATGAAGGCAAACCAGACCACATTACATCAACACGGTCTTAAGGAGGCAACACAGGCCACTCACATCAATATGGCCTCCGCAGCAGCAGCATTCTGTAGCATAGACTATGGACATCCACATGGCTTTTGGTGGTAACATGGGCCACAGACATGAGCATATATCCTGGCTGCAGTAGGACCACATAGAATTTATTTTTGATGATTACATACTGAACTCATCAAAAACTGAACAGGACATAGTTTTCGCCATTGGAGTTCTTATCCCAAGAAAGGTGAAAAGTAACATTTATGAATAATACCAAGAGTCTGAATGTACTAAGTTCTCAAACACAGGACAAAGTGAGTACATAATAAGATACCTGTTTAGTTAGAAGTACTGTCCCATCCCAAAAGCTAGTATATGTGTTTATGGAGAAAATGAACTGAAGTCCAAGATCCTCAACTTAACTGTTGTCATTGTTGCTCTATGGGAGCCCTGCTATCTCTGTGTTTTTTTCTCTGTCAGTAAACTGGATGTCATCTAGGATCCATTTCTCCTTTATCCCCTCATATGTGAAGATAATATAACAGGGATGTAAGTACATGTGACTTCTGGAACTAGACCCCTTTGTTTCATATTTTAGGTCCAATATTCATGTACTGTGTAACTGTAGTCATGTTACTTTGTTAATCTGTGTCTTGGTTTTGTATTTTGGAAAGAAAGATGTTATCAATACCTACATCATAAGGATGTAGTGAGGATTAAGTTAATTCAGTGATCAACTGGCTGAAATATTTTTAGCATTACTTGGCACCTAGTGATAAACATTAACCAATAGGAGCTGTATATTCAACTTCATAGAAATCTCTTTGACTGTCTTCCAATGTTACTATCTTATTTTGGCCTGATTTAGTCACAGTTGGAATTATACCCTAAACGGTGTTCATCCTCTCTCTCTCCACCCCTCTCTCTTGATGCTTTAAATGGTCTTACTTATTTATAAATACTCAGTTCATGCATCCTCTGTGAAGTGTTCTCATATTTCTTGCCCAAGTACAGTTAAAGCTCTCTGTGTTCAATTATATCACCCAGAACATACTGCATTTACTTCACTTCTAATGCACTTGATGTCCCCACATTGAAAGTGGGAAACTGAATTTATTTAGCATTTGATGTACCAGCCTAAGCACAGTACCTGTTACAAAGTAGATGCGTATTAAATGCTTGATTAACTGAATGAAGGAACTCTACCTGTAGTGGTTGGCTTACACTCTTCATTTAGAATGTGGAAGTGAACACACATAAGGATAAACAGCTATACACATTGTGTGGTAAGTACTGAAAGAGTTTTGAAAATGGCATTTAGTTACTCTAATCGTAATTATATTTGAAATGTAAGAAAGGCAGAATTTCTGTGAAAACAGGAGGTCAGCTGTAATCTGTGCAAGGGATCTATTGGAATTTGTTCTAAAGGCTTACTTGCAAATCACATTTTTAACATTATATATCACATCTATGATGGTGAAATCTGTAGGCTAGATACAATAACTACAATTACTGCAATTTATCTAGATAAGTAGTCAGTGTACCCCTTGGACATTTCTAACCTGAGCCCCACAGGCATGTAGAAGCAGAGCATGAGGAAAAATGTTTTAGATTTTGGACCCGAAGCCACAGTTGGGGAGAAAGTTGAGCTTTCTTTGTTTTGTTTTGTTTTTTCTTTTTTTAATTTACTTTTTAAATTAATTACAGTTTATTCGCTTTATATCCCAGCTGTAGCTCCCTCCCTTTTCCCCTTCCAATTCCACCCTCCTTCCCTCATCTCCTCCCATGCCCCTCTCCAAGTTTACTGATAGGGGAGGTCCTCCTCCCCTTCCCTCTGACCATAACCTATCAGGTCTCATCAGAACTGGCTGCATTGGCTTCCTCTGTGGCCTGGTAAGGCTGCTCCCCCATCAGGGGGAAGGTGATCAAAGAGCCAGCCACTGAATTCATATCAGAGACAGTCCCTGTTCCCATTAGCAGGGAACCCACTTGGAGACTGAGCTGCTATGGGCTACATCTGTACAGGGGTCTAGGTTATCTCCATGCATGGTCCTTGGTTGGAGTATCAGTCTCAGAAAAGACCCCTTGGCCCTGATTTTCTGATTCTGTTGCTCTCTTTGTGGAGCTCCTGTCCCCTCCAGTTCTTTCTATCTCCCTGTTCTTTCATAAGATTCCCTGTACTCTGACCAAAGTTTGGTATGAGCCTCAGCATCTGCTTTGACACCCTGCTAGGTAGAGTCTTTCAGAGGCCCTCTGTAGTAGGCTCCTGTCCTATTCACTGTTTTCTCCCTCTTCCAATGTCTGCCTTGTTTGCTTTTCTGAGTGGGGATTGAGCATCTTACCCAGGGAAACTTGATGTTGAAAAGATCACACAAAAACAAGAGGGCCCTGGGTAAGATGATTAATGAGGTGAGATTGGAGGGAGGGAGTGTTCCACAACTGGAGAGGGTATTTTGAGTCGGCAAAAGCCTTGTTTTAAACCTTTCCCTTAATTTCCCTTCTTGACCTCTTCTGCATACATTGTCCCTGTGTGTTGTCATACACACATGTAGTATATATCAACTTGTTTTATTTTATTTTTTTCCAATGGCTAGATGGCAGTTCTGGGTAAGGTGGTATTGATGGTAGTTGTAATGGGAAATAGAACTGTATTGAAAATAGAGTCTCCTGAAGATTATAACTGATGAGGTGTCAAACCCCAGCCTTGGCTTGTGTTGTGTTAATGCAGGGTCCCACTTTTGACTACTATATTTCATTGTCCAACACCTTCTTCCTTTAACTATTAGTGTCTGTATTTCTGGCTGGCTGACCATTCTTTGTGGACCTTAGGCCAGTCTTTCTTTAGGATCAGATTCCTAACAGCATTTATGCTTCTGATAACACTCAACTAGGCCATAAGGCTTGTGTGCTAAATTTCTTTGTCCTCAAATTTGAGTCACGTGTTCGCAAAACTCAAAGATCAAAATATAAGACTCTCTGTTTTTTTTAGTAAAAGCCAACAGGACTTCCAGTGATTTCCCCAAACACACTAGAGACAGTGGATAATGGTCTGTAGCAGTTAGTCCTCATAGCTGCTGCAGTTTCTGCCCTTTTTCCTCTTATGTTAATCTAGCTTGCAAACATGCTGTTTCTGTTGGGAAGTCCAGTTGTATTTTAGTTTTATAGTGTTCATTTTGTTAATATTCTTGATACTTGTTCCCTGTCAGTGTGTGTGAAAGGCAAGACAAGGAAATTTGGAGATAAAAATTGAAGACACATTCTTAAACCTAAGTAAGTCTCTATTTGGGTAGGGTTTCATAGTTTTTTTTTTTTTAATCAAAGTATGTATTTTTCAATTTTGAAAATTAGGTTTATGGTAGCCTTATGCTTTCCTATGTTTCAGGTGTATACTTAATCACATTTTTGTTGGGGTGTATTCATTGTGTATGCTGCTGGGATTCATAAAGACAACAAATTCCTTTCAGTATGTGATAGACTTTGACAATATGCATGCTGTATCCACAGTGTGCTCCCTCTGTTGCATTCTTCCTTCCCATTTCTGTTACTTTCCTTCCTTACACGGGTCCCCAATTTGTTTGTATAATTTACTCTTGACTGTCCTCTATACCATTTGTATTACTGGGTATTGGTGATGAGCAATGGTGTGCTTGCTTGCACTGTTTTATAAATTTGCTCCATCTAGTAGAACATTGATTGTCAATATTGGATTTCAAAATGTGTTCTTTCATTACCACTGAAATAAAAATTTAATAGACTATCAATCAAACATGCTTCTATCATTTTTAATGACTAGCCTGTAGAAATGACTAGCTTCAGGAGACACAGCTTCATTTTTTAACGTTCACTAGACTAGGTGGTGACAAACCAAGGAAACTACATTTCTTCACTCTAAGTGGTTTCAATCTGAACATTGCATTGTGATTCTTATTCTAAGCATCACTTGCCTCAAGTCTGTGTAAACACGTTACCATTTGTTCTCTGTATTGTCAAAAGCACACACACACAAAACAAAAACAAACAAACAAAAACAGCCGGTGCTGAGAAATGGAGAGAATAGGGTGGGAAATCCTGGTCTAGAGGGGAGGAGAAAGAAGTGAGTGGGAGGGGGTTGGAAAGATCAGAGAGAGATGACCTGGAACCATGAGGAGAGATGAACCAGACTAAAGATATGACTAAAAAGCAAGTATAATGTGGGAAATCTAAATGGGAGGAAGCTATGTGGGCTTGCAGACTTAGGATGTAGTAATTATTACCCAGCATTGTGCTCTAGGTTAATTAAATAAACTCTAGTCTCTCTGTGGTGATTTGGGTATACAGCTGTCTTAGGAATACCTACTGTTTAACTAAATGGTAAATCAATATTAAATATTAATAATCAACAACAATTGACAATGAACACTGCTTTTATTCTAGCTAAGCACTTCGCTTGCTCCGTATAGTTCATTACTCATTTATTGAGTCACCCCATACAGTTATTTATCTACTGTGCTGAGCATTCTGCCAGTCACAGAGTCCATCATACAAGCATTGAAAGGAACAATTTTCAGTATGCTGCTTGCTATTATAGTCTTTTATAATATAGTCTTGACACTCATATTTTAATTTGAAGAGGATAATAGCGTTTAATGATTCCTTATTTAACTATTAAAAATTAAACTTAGAAATATAAAACCTACCTCTGCTGACATGATTTCCAAAATATTTGTCTTTTTTTTTAATTTATTTTTGAGACTTTGAATTAGGTACTAAAGAAATCATAAGAAATTTTTTTTTCAATGCAGTTTATTCAGGAACCTTGAACAATCATCTGACCCTGGGGAAAGCCAGCCCACAGCTTAAATAGCCTCTGGGTAGCCAACCCAGGCGTGCTACGTGGGCAATGCAGATAGGTCCACATACATGGAAGCAAGCCAGATCCTCAGCCTTAGCCAAATGTGGAATTGTTCGTGACAGAGAGCACTCACCATCGGGAAGGTGGAAGGCAGAAACCAGCTCCATCTTTAAGGCATAGCATTCAGTAGCTCTCTACAGTTCCCCATTTTTGCCCTGTCCCATGGAATTGAAGTTATAGATAGTTGTGAGTCACCATGTGGGTGCTGAGAACTGAACAAGATCCTCTGCAAGTGCAGCAAGTACTCTTCACCACTGAGCCATTTCTACTGCTCTGAGTTTTAACCTATTCTAAGGATGTCTAAGGAATTTTTGATTTATTTTATTAGGATTGGCATGTTAACTTTCCTATTTGGGTTTTATTGCTATGAAGAGACAACACGATCACAGCAATTCTTATGTTTAGTCCATTATTATCATGGCAAAAAGCAGAGAGGCATGCAGGCACATGGTGCTAGAGCAGGAGCTGAGAGTTTTACATCTTGAATCATAGACAGGATAAGGAGACTGTGTGCCACTCTGAGCATAGCTTGAGCATAGGAGACCTCAAAGCCTGTCCCCACAGTGACATACTTCCTTCAACAAGGCCACAACTACTCCAACAAGGCCACAACTTCTAATAGTACCATTCCCTATGAGCCAAGCATTGAAACACATGATCTTATGGGGCCATACATATTCAAACCACCACATTAGGAATCCCTGGCCTCTGCCTCTTTTCCCATTTTGTCCTAATCTTGTGAGAGCACAACCAACAGTTATTAGTTTCAGTAAAAGCATTTTTAGCTATTCTCTTTCCTTTGCCTCCATCTCTACAATTGCATTGAATAGCAATGCTACTGAAATCTGGTAATACACCTGAAATACAAATGTCTGATATGTAGGAATATGAATTTTTTACTTTTAATATAAATATCTGGGCAAACCATTCTTTATACCAGTGATTTTCTAAATATGTCATCTATATATTTAAGAACTGAAAACTCTATACACAACCTAACCCAACCATGTTCTGAACTATCTTAAATAGTATCAGCAGACAGAATGTTGTCAAGAAGGTGATAAGATGATGATATTTAAAGTGAATTGTAAATTAATTATATTAGACTAATAGATACTTTTCATAATCACAAATATTATATGATATTTATCAATATACTTTTACTTGTAGCTCTTGTTCTCAACCCTCTCCCCTAGTCCCTGTACAACCTTGAAACGATCTACCTAGGAGAATTTGAGTAAAATACACATTCTAACCAGTAATGTAAAACCGAATGCTTCCTTTCCTGTCAAGCCTAAAGGAAATACTGTGGTAATCACTCTGTTTTCTACTAAACTAAATGTGTGAATGTCTGGCTTAGTTTGTCTGTTTCCAAGGCATGATATTAAAATACAGTTTAACAAATTCTTTTGAAGACAAATTAAATGTTTTTTTATGTCCCTTTACCTCCCAGTCCGTCTTAAAAATTACTTCAGAAGATGTGGTGCATTTCCAAAGTTACATGCTCCTTTTTTCTCTGTATTTGATTTTTTCTTACAAATCGGTAGAAAAAGAACTGGTGGGATTTTGCTCTCAATAAAAAAAAGGTATGTAGATAGGTTTTCTCTGAAAAATATTAAGTCAGAGAGCCTACACTTTCAAGTTTACTTATGTTTTGAAATTATTTGCTGCCTCCTTTTAATTCACTTGAACAGAAAACCAGTGAGCATGATGAAAAGACGTTTTCATTGTTGACATAAATGAAAACATCTTGGTTTTTGCATTATTGAATAAATCCTAAGATATTATGCATCCATACACAGAATGAAACAAAGCTCAGTACCAACAAAAGCTTAAATACTTAGTGTTTTACGCTGGGTATAAGGGATATGATTCCATAGGGTGACAATACTGATATCCACACACCTAAGGACACTTTCTTGCCCTAGGTTAATCTGCTCACAAGACAGTTAATCTTTAAAAAAATACAATTTTCTTCTTATTCTTAGGTTTTCTCCTGTATCATCCACCCTTGAAGATTTTGAACCTATGTAAAATAATTCACACTGTTTCCCTTCTCTTTCTGTGATCCCCATGAATTCCTCTAGTTTATTGAATGCCTTCAAGGTGAATTCTTTTGTTTTACTGCAAGTGATAAAACACAGGCACATCACCCCACCCCCAACTTAACAGCTGCTTTTAAAGACTCTTGTCCATTTTAGCTATTCTCTTGGCATCTTTTATTTGCAATTTTTGAACGAGATAAACAATGGAAGTAGCAATGACACAAAACTCCTGTCTAACAGGGGCCCATCTCTCCCAAAATTCAAATATTCTCCTTTGAGGTTTAAGCATGGTTGAAGAAGTTATTAAAACTAGTGTATACAGGTAGGCACAGTGGCACACTCCTGTAATGCAGCACTCGGGGAGGTAGAGGCAGGCAGACCTCTGTGAGTTCAAGGCCAGCCTGGTTTACAAGCACGTCCAGGACTGCCAAAGCTACATGGAGAAACCCTATCATGAAAACAACAACAACATCAACAACGAAAACTAAACAAAACCAACCAATCAACCAAACAAACAAAGTATCATATACTCTGATATCTGAGTCACTTTGATAATTGGGTTTCTTGAGCTCACTCTGCCCCATAATCTGCACTCTGCTCTTACTGTCACCCTTTTAATCATTTTGTTTCATTTATTGGGCATAGGATCAAAGTGATTTTTTTATGCATTATATCCTAAACATAGTGTACATTCCCTCTTAAGAAAAGCTGGATGATACTGTAGAAAAGAGTGCAATTTGAGGTAAATCTACAAGGATGGATTTCATTCAGAAAAGGAGACTGAGAGATAATTTTCATGCCAGGAGGACTTGTGGAGCAAAAACAAGAAAAAACAAGGAAAACTGGGTATGATGTAGAATGTTAGGCTGGTATTTCTAGGCTGCTCCAGCCAAAAGCTAAAAGAGCCCATCAGCCAGGGTGCAGTAGATTCTTGATGCTGCACTTACT
Source organism: Meriones unguiculatus (assembly GCF_030254825.1). Lineage (NCBI taxonomy): Eukaryota > Metazoa > Chordata > Mammalia > Rodentia > Muridae > Meriones > Meriones unguiculatus. Next base: position 74,685,684 of record NC_083369.1, on the reverse strand, counting down.
GCTTGCTTAATTATGCTGTTGATCCAGCTACTCACTCAACAAATGGTTTCTCTTAACACAAAGGATAAAATGCAAATCTTCTTCCTGTTGTGCATTGTCTTCTGCTGTGTGGTCTTTTGTATTCCTTAAAACCCATGTTCTTCAACAATACTACCTCCTTTCTAGCCATTGAGCCACTGCCTGCTATAGTAAATCAGTAGTTAGTCTCATTTGGAGCAGGATTTTCATTCTTCCCTCGCACTGGAATCCTTGTTCAATGCTACTGAAGCTTTTGTACAATGTTTTTGTGCCTCACTCAATCAGAAGCTTCTTGAAATAAAAAAAAAAATGTGTCTCATCCACTTTTATATAATTATCAGTAAACATAGTATGTAACACAGCTAATTCCAAAAATACTTGAATTTTGAGTAGTCACTGAATACTAAATTTTTATCACATGTAGCTTTATTTGAAAGAATGATTGAGAAATAATATGACTGAAGAATAAAATGGGAGATGCAGGGAGAACAGTTTCATGTGTCTTTTTTGAAGCAGCTTATTTGTTTAGACAAAAACTTAGGAGGTAGATATCTTGATAATTTGTTTAAGAGAAGAAATGTAGGATTTAATGACTGCCTGGGATTTGTTACTGTTTATAATAGAGAGAGGAAAGCATGAAAAATAATGAAAATTTAAGACCATATTGCAAATGATAAAACATTGATCCTTGCAAAAATGAGGTTACTTTTAGGTAAGCATGTTTTGTCTGAGTCAGAGCTCCTGGTGCTTGCATTTGTCTCACATCAACTCTGCTGTAAGATGAGCATTTTGCTCCTGTTCAGTTTGCTGGAACTAAGCTTGGGATTTATTTGGTTCTCATTTTCATATCTTATCAGGAGTTTAGATATGGAATATAAATAGTTCAACCACACTGACTGTAATTTCTTATCAAGGCAAGGTGTGTAGGACATAGGCTTTGCATATAAAAAGCTTGTCTCCTGTTCTGAGAGCTACAGCTGCTGTGCTATGCCAGGCAGATGCACTGGGGTGCGCTACTGTGTAGTAGCAGAGCCTAGCTGTGCATCATAGCTCTTAACTTTAAAACTCCAGAGAATTTGATGAGAGAGGGATCCACAAGAACATGACAAATGATGAGAGTTCAAACCTTAAGAGAAAAATGGGCTTATTGGTAAGAGATATTTCTTTTCCTTTATTTTCTGCTGTTACTTGTAGATTAAAATAGCAAGCCTGTTATTTTGAGATGTGGCTGTAAAACGGTATATAAAAATCAATTTTATATGTATTGTAGAATTCAGGAGACATATTGATAACCATGTAAAAATCATAGGGAGCATGTGTAAAGCTTGATTTCTTCCTTAAAAAAACCTCTAAAGGAATTTTTATTTTACTTCAAACTGTGGAAGGAATTTATTTATATAACATAAATGTAATGCAGGTTGATAAATATGTATTTTTTAAAAGTTAAAATAAAGAATAATGACTTGTGTAGCAATAGATAATTTCATTTAGTTACCAGAAGGTGGCACACAAGATTGTTCTCACATACACAAAGAAAAGAAATAATATTAATAAGAATATAAAATAACCTGTATTTAAAGATATTCTATTATATTTTAAGTACAGGAGTAATAGAATTGGCATTTGCTTGGCAAAGCTAACAAGAAAATAATGACAAATGTGAATTTAACCCATTGTACCTTATTATTCAACCATCATATTTGTGTGTATAGCATTTTAAGAGTAAGCTTTGAGATAGTATTGCCATTAAAAAGATGTTGTATTGAATACATAATTTTTATAAAGAAATCAAATTCTGTATAACTATCACATATTGTAGGGTGTCTTTAGATGTAAGAGAATATTTTGGATAATGTCTTTGTCAAGGTCTTTTCTAAAGATTCTCTTAGAATTTGATGTAGTTATGACTTTAATAATGCACTAGTGCTTTGAAATGACCCATAAAAATATCTGAGCTGGTTTATTTAAAAAAATATTAGATAAGGCTAATGTTTGTTTTTATATAATCACATAGCACAATAAATTCAAATAAATTATGCATTGTACCGGAGTGCCTCAAACATCTGCCAGCAAACTGTAATTTTTTTAGGAGAGTTAACTGTCAGCAGCATATACTGCAGTGTTTATATAGTAGTCTCTATTTTTAAAACTGAATTCCCGAGGCAGTATAAGACTATGTCTGTCCAATGCCAGTATATATATATATATCTCCTAAAGGAGCTTGTTATATGAGAAAACTTCATAAAAAATCCCACAAATTTTCTGTACAGGAGATTGTACATCTATTTACCAGTTTTTGTTAATTACAAGCAGAGTGAAAATAAGATAAAATGGCAGTAAGTGAACCTAGAAGAACATTAGCAATATGTTCTCTGAAACCTTAGAATGTCTGTCATTTCCTTGTGGTTCTTTATGGTGAAGCAGTGTATGAGAAAAGAACTGATCTTTAGGCTTAAAAAGCTGAAACTATAACAAATCATTCCAAAGGTTGAGGGGATATCTACTGAAAAAATGTATCTTTCTATGCTAATTTCATCAGATACAAGTCAATATTTCATTGATGACAGCCTGCATTTTATGGTTTCTGAAACATTAAGAGAGCTTCTAAAAATAAATGCAATTTTCTATGTTAATGTTTTGTAAAACTGATTTATGCAGTATTAAATTGTTTCATGCTGCCTTAAATGTTAGAATTTATAAATATGGCCTATTAAATCACATTAAATATTTTCAGGTTATGCATTAAAAAATTTGAACAAAATACAATAAAGCCACAATTAACGAGATTTTTTTTTTTTTTTTTGCACTCCACTTTCAGGAGACGGAGGCAATTGTCTTTAAAACAAGCCGATTTCAAGGATATATTCAAAAAATCAACTTCAGGGTATGTCCAAGGGTCTACATTTTCCTGTATCTTTTTTTTTCTGATGAGAATTTATTATCATAAGAGACCCTGAGGTATTTGAAGACATTCAGTTATCAAATAAACTTCTGTTGATCTCTAGGGTCTGTGTTGATTGAGAAATGTATTAATAATATTTGCATCATTGTATTGTGCTTTGTACTTTTCAGTGTGTATTTGCAAACCTAAGTTCATTTGGCTTTCATAACATTGCTGTGAGATAAACAAGGACAGTGATATTTTTCTCTAATTTACGGAAGAAAAAATAGCACTTGAAGTCATTAAGCTAATTAGTGTCAGAGTTGCAACCAGACCACAGGTTTCTTGTTCTGTCCTCTTTTGCTAATGAACGAAGTTTAAAAGAAGTTTTTAACTTTTAAACCTATATTGCATAATCAATCTAATTCGTACTATATTTTTTCCTAATTGCTATATATCACATTTTTTTTTCCTACTGTGCATCTGTCTGTCAGCTTCTGTCAGTTGGACATCTTGCTTTCAGACTCTCCCTGACTGGAAAGGATCTTAAGTATGGGAGGGCAAGGACCCTGGTTAGTGGTTTGACAGTTGGTGGTGAGCAGCTGGTGCTGCTATGCTAAGGGAGGCCAGTGACTAAGAAAAGAAACTATTACTGTAGCTTGGGTATCTTGGACAGGAATTCCTTACCTCAAGTTTGAAGCAGTCTTTCCCCAAGCCTAGTAGACCTTGTGTGATAATGAGTCTGAGTAATTATTTAAAATGCAGAATATGTCCTGTTTCCTGTTTTCTCCCTCTTCCAATGTCTGTCCTGTTTGCCTTTCTGAGTGAGTCTTGATCATCTTACCCAGGGTCCTCCTTCTGTCTTAGCTGATTTAGGTGTACAGATTTTAGTATACTTATCCTATATTATATGTCTAATATCCACTTATAAGTGAGTATATACCATGTGTATCTTTCTGCTTCTGGAATACCTCACTCTGGAGGATCTTTTCTTAATCCCACCATTTGCCTGCAAATTCCATGATTTCCTTTTTTTTAATTGCTGAGTAGTATTACAGTGTGTAAATGTACCACAATTTCTGTATCCCTTCCTCTGTTGAAGGACATCTGGGCTGTTTCCAGATTCTGGTATTATGAATAAAGCTGCTATGCACATGGTTGAGTAAATGTCCTTGTTGAGCATATTTTGGATATATGCCTAGGAGTGGTGTAGCTGGATCTTGAAGTAGCACTATTTCTAATAGACTGAGAAAGCGCCAGATTGATTTCCAAAGTGGTTGTACAAGTTTACATTCCCACCAGCAATGGAGGAGGAGGATTCTCCCTTCTCCACATCCCACAGAGGGCCTCTGAAAAATTTCTACCCAGCAGGGTATCAAAACAGATGCTGAGGCTCATAACCAAACTTTGGGCAGAGTGCAGGGAATCTTATGAAAGAAGAGGGGGATAGAAAGACCTGGAAGGGACAGTAGCTCCACAAGGAGAGCAACAGAATCAGAAAATCGAGGTCCAGGGGTCTTTTCTGAGACTGATACTCCAACCAAAGACCATTCATAGAGATAACCTAGAATCCCTGCACAGATGTAGCCCATGGCAGCTCAGTCTCCAAGTGGGTTCTCTAGTAAGGGGAACATGGACCGTCTCTGACCTGAATTCAGTGGCTGGCTCTTTGATCGCCTTCCCCTGAGAGAGGAGCAGCCTTACCAGTTACCAGGCCACAGAGGAAGACAATGCAGCCAGCCTGATGAAACCTGATAGGCTAGGGTAAGATGGAACAGGAGGAGGACTTCCCCTATCAGTGTTCTTGGGAAGGGGCATGGGAGGAGATGAGGGAGTGTGGGATTGGGAGGGAATGAGGGAGGAGGCTACAGCTGGGATAGAGAATGAATAAAGTGTAATCAGTAAAAAAATTAAAATGCAGAGTATTGGTCTTCAACCCCATCTTTAATATTTTATTCATCACAGGTCATTCTTCACACACTAAAGTTGAATGCATTTGCCTTAAATGTATGTTTTCTGTGCCTCAGTATTGACTCTTGAAGATCCAAGGAAAGAACAGCTTTCTCTTAGCAGAATCTATGCTTTATGTCAGAGCATATCAACTAAGACAGTGGGACAAGGGGCAGGCAAGGGTGAGGCATGAAAGCCACCATTTGTGCATATTTCTGTGTCTATATTTGAAGCATATCACAATGCAATGACTTTTGTGAATTTTGAAGACAGGTGTTTTAGGAAGGCTTGTTCCTGTTTTAAACTTGAAGAAGGTAAAAGGCAAAGGAAAATGTCACAAAAGATGAAAAATAAGGTTCTGCATTTCAACAGTTAAATTCTGCCAGATCTCTTATTTGAAAATATTTAAAAGAATGTCTAAAAACTTACTCTGTCCAAAGTGCTGTGTCGTTAAAGCTTGACAACATCACTCTATTTCTTCTCATTTGGGTTTATCTGATTAGTCATGCAGTCAGATCACATGTGCTCTTTCGTGTGTTTGTAACACCTAACAAAAATTTCAGTGTTCACTATGACAACTAATTTATCATGCAGTCTCTCAAGGACTGAGTAAATCTGTTGATTTTTATATTTGGGATATGTGATATTTGTTGATATGATATTTGTGATATGTCCATAGTGACTAATATGATAAAGACGACTTGATAGAAATATACATTTATTTGATGCGAATGCACTACCTTAATAAATAAAATTACTAATGTTTTTCCTCATCATCTAGAGGAGCACGTTAAGCTTACTCTGGCTTATTCTTCAGTTTTGTGATACTTTACAAATCTGAATCATAATTTTTTTATTTCTCTACATATACTAAAATAAACATTTTGCTTTAATATCTTGCAATTTCATAAGGACTTAAACAAATTGTCCATTCCCCTTAATGGAAGGCTGATAATACTATCCAGTATTTCTGACTTAGATCAAGCTGAAGAAAGAATGATGACCAATTATGTAATAGCCAACTGGAAAATGTACTTTATTAAAGTATTACATAGTTTCAGAATTCTGGGAGACATTACTGATTATTTAGTCATATATTTGATTTTGAATTCATGAAGTGGTTTTGAATGTATTAGTAGCTATAGACAGACTTAAAAATTCAAGTACGAAGCTCAAATGTAGATTACCTTTAGCTTAAACGTATGGTTAACCTAGAGGATAACTTCTATTTTTATTCAAAGTTGCATTTAACAAATAATAGAACATGAGATAAAGAAATGAATTATGAAATGTTTAAACCTGCTTCTATTATTCAAGTCAAACACCATACATTTGTCATATATCAGTACATTTTTGCTATCTTTTACTTATTCTGGAACTCTCAAATCACCAAAGAAAATAACTCTAAATTTAAAAAAAAGGCAAGAAAGGTCTAGAAAGTCAAGAAAATGCAAGTATTGACAAAGCTATTCAGTCTTTAGGCTGTTTGGATAGAAGACAAATAATAAGAACCACACCTTTAATATAACTGTTGGGCTTCTTATTGTAGAAATGGGTCATTATGTTCAAGTTTGAGATGGAATTGTTAAAGATTTTTTTTCATTATACAATTGAATCTTTTATTTATTTATTAGAAACCTCGTCTTTTTACTCTGTAGCTCAGCTAGCTTTAGTCCTCCTGCCTCCGCTGCTCATGTTGCAGGATCAACTCTCATTCTGATACCCAAAAGAACTTTTAATTTTTTTTATAGTAGTAGGGTTTTTTTTTCTTTCTTTCTTTCTTTTCTTTTTTTTTTTTTTTTTTTTGAAGGGGAGGCTGTTTTGGTAGTGGTGGTAGGTTTGGGTTTTTTTACTTTTGAGGAGTGTTTGTTTGTTTTGGTTTTTCAAGACAGGATTTCTTTGTGAAACTCTGCCTGTTCTGGAACTCACACTTTGTAGAACAATCTGGCCTTGAACTCAGAGATCCAGCTGCCTCTGCCTCCTGATTGCTGGAATTAAAGGTGTACACCATCACCACCACCCAGCTGACATTTTAACGAACAAGTCTAGAGAATAGTAAAAGAAAGTCACAACATTTATATAGAACATTTTTATAGTATTGTATAATTTTATTGAATTAATATAATTAGCTTTCTATGAAAGGATTTACTGATGACAACATGAAAAATGTTTAGGTTGCACTCTAATCGAGATTTACAAACAGAAGAGGAAGAGATGAAACCCTCAGGTAATCTTTCAAAACACCGGTGTTCTCATGTGAATATAATAGATCTTTGCATTTAAGTATTTGCTTATTAAAATAGCAGTAGTGTCTCATCAATTAAACTTGGAACGTTGAAACAAATACCAGGTTTTATAAATGACTAGGTGTTTCTAAATTAGTATAGAAAGTGTTGCTTTTTTAATTGATATGCTTTTTGTTTGGTATGAACTGTGCTGATTACTGAGAAATTTTAACCATCATTAAAAAAACGTGATAAAAATTAGTGACTTTTACCAAAAAAGTACAAATATAAATATTTACAAATATAAAGATTGCCATATTTTCTTCATTCAACTTTTAATTCTGCTTCTACAGAAAGTTACCAAAATGAAAACAAAGTCCCTCAAATACTGAAAATATAAATATTTTTATTCAAAAGAACCATAGTTTTAGTTGTTCATTCAAATTTGCTATACATTTATATTTTAGTTATTCTTGGCTCTGATGGGTGTCAAACCCATAGTTTCAAGCATGCTGATGTTCTCTTACTGAGCCATACTCTATTTTTAAATAGCTTTTTATTTAGATAAGTTTGAAAGATTAATGTCTTATTTCCCTGAAAGTAATTTAAAGATATCCTTAGGAAGTTGCTGGTTTTTAACCAGGTGAATGATTCATATTTGAATTAAGCACAGCTTTCCCAGTAGATCAGTTTATTTTACATATGATGACTTTATTTAACATGTACTTCTTTTAATCAGAGGGTATCTAGATTGGTCAGTTTTTTATCAAGGTGACAAATACTTGGTGGAACAATTTATTTTCAGAGGATTCAGCTCAAGGTCAGATGAATCCTTTACATCTAAGGCAAAGTAGAGAATATCATGGTGTTGGGAGCATATAATAGAAGATGCTTACATTATAGCATCTAAGAGGGAATGGAGAGGCTGAGGTCCGAGGTCTATCTTACAAAGCATAACTAGTGACCTCTTTTTTTTTTTTTTTTTTTTTTTTTATGTCTTACCTTCCTTCTCCTCCCAAAATAATGTCACCATCTGGGAATCAAGTATTCAGCTGTTGAGCCTATGGCAACATTTCATATTTCTATATCTGCATATTTCTATATATCTGTTGAAATATAGAAATATACTGATATTGTATTTTAAATAGATCAATAGAAAGATGGATAGATATATTCATATTAAGGATTTTATAGCTTAAAATTATCAAACCAACAAATATTGCTTTTGCTTAAACTTTACTTGTAATAATAGCAAATTAAGCAATACTATTTCAAGCACTTTTCTTCAGTAGAGTATTCTGATTGAGTCAATCATTTGCTTATATATTTTACATTCAATTCACTCAACTTATATGCAGTGGGTGCCTCCCAATATGACAGAAATGATATTGAGTCAGGAAGTTACACAAATTAAAGGATTCTTGATTCTTCTTGAAGGATGAACATTAATTTGGGGAGGGTATCTGATGTAACATGATTGTGATATGAGGCATACTAACATCATGGCTTCTTACTAGGGCACCAAGTAAATTATCCTTTTAAGATAGTGAAAAACTGTTTGTTTGTTTACATTGCTGCTTTCAAATATTTAAAAATGATTGTGCAAAAATCATTTATGTAAATAATATATATTAAAAACCATTCATTTCTGCTACTACTACCTTAGTAAATACAGACACTCTGTTTTGGAGTTAAAGCATTTCTATACAGATGGGAATATTTTAAAATACTGAAGGGTTGATAAAAAGAAAAGATACAAATAATGATTGTACTGGCAGATAGATGGCAGGGAATGCAAGAACTTCAGAACTTACCACTCAATATTAATCTTTTTTTTTTTTTGCATTAGCAGGAGAGTGAATATAGTAAGTATAGTCAGAATTTGGGGGTTCTTTGGTTCTTCAACAGCTAGACCTTTCTTCTTTGCTTAATATAGTTCCTAAGTATTTTTGGTCACACACGCCTACTCCTTCCAGTCTTAGCGCATTAGCTTTTTTTTTTTTTTTTTTTTTTTTTTGCAGAAAGTGGGTTTTCTTTTTTTTTTTTTATTTTATTTTTTTTATCAGTTACATTTTATTAACTCTGTATCCCAGCCGTGTCCCGATCCCTCATTCCCTCCCAGTCCCTCCCTCCCTCCCTCCCTCATCTCCACTGTGCCCCTTTCCAAGTCCACTGATGGGGGGGACCTCCTCCCCATTCATCTGATCCTGTTTTATCAGGTATCTTCAGGACTGGCTGCAAAGCCCTCCTCTGTGGCCTAACAGGACTGCTCCTCCCTTCGGGGGTGGGGAGACCAAAGAGCCAGTCATCGAGTTCCTGTTAGAAATAGTCCCTGTTCCCCTCACTTTGGGAAACCAATTGGTTACTGAGCTACCACAGGCTACATCTGAGTGGAGGTTCTAGGTTATATCCATACATGGTCCTTGGTTGAATGTCAGTCTCAGAAAAGACCCTGTGCCCAGATATATTTGGTCCTTGTGGAGCTCCTATCCTTTCCCCATCAGACTAACTCCCCTTCTTTCTTATGATTCCCTGTACTCTGCCAAAGGTTTGGTCATGAGTCTTTGCTTTGAAAACACTGCTAGAGTCTTTCAGATGCGCTCAGTAGACTCCTGTCATACGTTCAATGCACATCCCATCTGTCTTTCTAAATGAGGATTGATCATCTTACCCCATGTCTGCTCAATTGATTATCTTTTTTAGGTGTATAGATTTCATTATGTTTATCATATCTTATAGGTCTATATAAGTGAGTATATCCCGTGTTTGTCTTTCTCCTTCTGGGATATTTCACTCAGAATGATCTTTTCTAGATCCCACCATTTGCCTGCAAATTTCATGATTTCCTCCTTTTTGATTGCTGAGTAGTATTCCATTGTATAAAAATACCACAATTTCTGTACCCATTCCACCGTTGATGGACATCTGGGTTGTTTCCAGGTTCGCATTAGCTTTTTTGATAGGTTCTACCAATCAATTAGTGAAAGTTTGTAGATGCTTTTAAGTATGTAGGGCTTCTAACTGTAAATGTTTTATGTAAAAATCAAAAAGTCCTTTCCATTCCCCTTGCAGTCATTACCTCCCTTGTTATTCCTTGAACAATTTTGTTCTTTGGTTCTGTGCATAACGTGTCCTGCTTTTTCAGGGCACTGGCTTTTTACATTGTGCTTCTACCACACACAACTTATTACTGTTAGCCATTGGAGCAATTCAAGAGTCTTGCGCTTCATCTTACTTATGTTACCATGGAGTAAGGGATTTTCTGCACTTGCATGTGAACATAAGATAGTGCTACTCTGTCAGGAGTAGTCATAGTTAAAATTGTGTATGTTTCCTATAGATCTGTTGTGGTACGATGTTTATCTATATAGTTCTGTTACAAAAATTTTAAAAATAGAATTCTCCAATGTAGTATCCTATGAGAAACCTTTGAGATTGATTATAACAAGACTATGAATGTGGGTATCTGTGAAGAAATGTATTATGTATTTTGTATTAAGTTCACCAAAACAAATTAAGGAGACAAACAAGCACATATAATCTTACTGTGTGTGAAAGACACATTCATACCTTCATATAACTACAAATTTGAAGAGTATTTCCCAAAGAATTTTAATGTGCTGCTCACTCTTTTTTGCATACTTGGCTAGATTAAGAAGTCCTAATTGGTGGCCATCTACATACTCTTACTAATTAATTGGTAGAACATAAACATAAATGGAAATATGTCTTGGTATGATCTATAATAGTCTTGTCAGGGCAATATGAATAACATTAATATTCTAGATTTGTCTGAAGAGATAGTGTCAAGAGTGGCAATTACACTGTGCCTGCTTGCATACGCTGTGCCTACTGCTATTAGTCTTTAGCTAATTAAGCAAAACATTAACCAAAAATTGGAAGTAAAATATATGTTCTTAGGCTTATCAGGAAAGTAATATGAAAGAAAAATAGGCACCTGAGTCTCAGTAAATTCATTTGCTGAACTGATATGACAAACTGTAGCAATCAGAAAATTCACGTCTACAAGTTAAGAATATTTATTATTAAATTTTTATTTTTGTATTAATTACAGTTTATTCACTTTGTATCCCAGCTGTATCCTCCTCCGTCCTTCCCTCCCAATCCCAGTCTTCCTCCTTCATCTCTTCCTATGCCCCCCTCCATGTCCATGGATAGGGGAGGTCCTCCTCCCCTTTCATTTGACCCTAGCTTATCTGGTTTCATCCAAACTGGCTGCATTGTCCTCCTCTGTTGCTTGGCAAGGCTGCTCCCCACTCCAGGGGAGGTGCTGAAAGAGATAGCCACTGAGTTCATGTCAGAGACAGTCCATGTTTCCCTTACTAGGGATCCCACTTCTGCCATGGGCTACATCTGAGCAGGGGTTTTAGGTTATCTCTATGCATAGTCCTTGGTTAGAGTATCAGTCTCAGAAAAGACCCCTGGGCCCAGATTTTTTGATGCTGTTGCTCTCCTTGTGGAGCTCCTGTCCTCTCCAGGTCTTTCTATCTCCCCCCTTCTTTCATAAGATTCCCTGCACTCTGCCCTATGTTTGCTTATGAGTCTCAACATCTGCTTTGATACATTGCTGGGAATACTTCCTTTGAGGAAAAAGAAAACAAAAACAAAAACAAAAACAAGAACATTAGCTGTATTATATATTTTCTCTATACTAAGAATGCCTTAAGTTGTACTTATGTTATTTTCCACCTAGCCATTTTTTCTTCAAATTGAATAATGAAAGTTTCAAATATGGTTCTGTATGTGTACCTTTTCTTTTGGGCAATTTTGTTCCATTTCTGTCTTTCAGTAGGCATACAATAAGAGGATGAAATATCTCTCAGTTGTCCTTGTTTCTTTAGAATATGCTGAAATAATTAGTATATATCGTTCACTTCAGATAGAAGCATACATCTAATGGACAGTGTGAATGTAAAGACTTTAGGAACGCTATAGTAGTAATCCTGGACTTAAAACAATCTCGTGCTATGAGAGAAGACAAATTAACTTCTCTCAGTTTAGATTTTTCATCGGTACAAATGAAAATTCTGAAAAAGATGTTTTCTAGTGAATTGCCAGTTCTAAAAATCTTCTTTTTCTAATTTGGAAGCCGTTGAATTCTGTGTTGTAGATGCTGTCCAAGAATGATCTTTCTTTCTATGGGCCTTGCCCAATAACCATAAATTGTCTTCTGGCTATTTTAACTCTGAGGTGCACCTTTCACAGGTACTTAAGTAATTAAAGTTTATAAAAACTTGGGAATTTTTTTTTGTAGAGATTGTCCTTCTGTCTTATGTGTCTGTGTGATAACATCCAACTGTTCTATAAATGACGTCAGTCTTACTATGATATGATTAGTGGACATTTGCCAATATCAATAGCAAAATGGTGCTTCACTGAATTTGAGTAAAATTATATTTTAAATGTATATTTAATCATTTTCTTTCTTTTTTATATATGAATGTATTTTGTATTCTGGGATAGGATGGTAATTATGATTGCAGTCAATATTTTCTATTAGATACTCTTCTAAGAGAGTGAAATATGGTTAATTTTTATACTGATAATTTGTAATAAGGTGATTTTACCTGGGTGAAGTTTATTTCTAAGCAATATGTGAGAAATGTTGTTAAGCATATTGAAATAGATGAAAATTCATTACTATATTTCTACTTAAAGTATTTATTTCTTAGGCCTGTGGCATAATGATTATTTTATTGTGACAGATAATTACAAAGGATATAACAGATTATTAAACTGAAAACTTAGATTTGAATGTAAATAAATGCTCACCATCAGCTCTAATGCATTTTGGGTTTTGAGTTAAAGAGAATGCTGAAAATGGGGATATAGGGAAGTAGTTTTAGTTTCTTCTCACTTTGAACATCTATTAAAATTATTCTACTAACAATAAGTCTCTCAAAAGTCTAAACTGGAATTTGACCTATTAGAGTGATTTTTGATTCATTTCTTTGGCACTTAATTATATTAGACAACTGTTTGTTGTTTTAGTCAGTTGATTATTATTAAAAGAATGATACCTCAAGGACTTTTGTAAGAAAGTTATCATTGACTGTATACTTTAGGAAGTTGTGCTACTCTCGCCCTGTTTTCTGTTCAGCAATTTTGAGGTATCTCTCTGGGAAGATAACTACTAGAAACACTTTTCACTGTGGTTTGGTACAAGTCTGGGAGTCACTGCTCTCAGAAGGTGAAGTCACATTTGCTTGCTGCTTTGTAGAATTGTCATAAGCATAAATGTGTAAAATATATTTCTCTTCCTACAAACAGCTAATATATTACGATTTTATGTTTAATATTTTGAAATGTCTACATGTGGCTCAGATTTTGAATTTTTATTAGAAACTCATTCTCGAATGTGGCACATGCTTGTCTGTGTATGTTTATGCATGCATTTTTCCTTTGGGTTCAAACAACTTACCCTGGCTAACTTTGTGAGGTCTTTCCTAGAAAACATAAGATCTTCCAATGTGAGATACTATGTAAGGTTTTTTTAATCAACTATGTTTTGGCTAGTTAGATATTGATTAATATTCCTTTCTTTGATTCATTTAAAGATTTTTCTGACACAGTTTTGCATTGAGTACTTAGAGAAGCTGAAAATACAATTAAATTTTCTGGCTTGCATTTTTGAGAAGTAGTTAATGTACGATAGAATAAAAATTACATTGGAAGGTAGTGATGGCAGGTGTCAACTCAATATTTATGTAGTTTATGGATGACTGGTCAGTATTTCAAATTAAATCTTGTCTTTCCAGACATTTATGTGTACATTAGTACTACTACTAAATCTGTATTAATATCTTAGGGACAATGGGTTTTTGCTTCCATAATGAACTAAATTTTAAAAAAGACTGTGATTATCCTAGTTGATTTCATGCTGTGTTTCTGGTGTATTAAATGGTATATTTTGGGATTTTTGAAAGTAATTTCTTCCTAAAGAAGCATTTATCTGTAGTTTTGTTTAATGCAAAAAAAATATTTTTAAGAGACTGAATCTAAGTCTTTAGAAACCAGAGCCAATTTGGAAAGAATCCCTGAAATCCACAGTATTTGGTTTGAGGTGTAAGTTTATTGTCTAGACATAAGTATAAGAATAAATTTGAGCTCTTATTGTTGTGGTTATTGTTTTTAAAAGGTACTGACTTTTCTGTTATTGGTGGTAAATATGAGCTCTTGTTGCAGTTACTGTTTTTAAAAGATAGTGACTTTTCTGTTATTGGTGGTCTGCTTTTATTAAGTGGGCATTAATGGAGACAAGATCATTTTGTTTTTAGTAGAATAGAGAAGTGATAGGAAGGTCAGTTTTTTTTTTACAACAACTTGCCCAGATGAGAAGCAATATTTTTCAGCTTGTAAAGGAAGAGTTGTACATAACATTAATTTAATATAACCTATTTTGATTTTTAAAAATTGCATAGAAAATTTTCAAATTTGTTTCCCTGCTTTAAACAAAAGTGTAAAACACCCAACCACTTTGGGATTATTTATAACACTGTTTTCAGGCAGGATTTGGAAACAATGCAGATGAATCCTTTATTTGACATTGCTTTCATGGAATACCTCAAACTGCTTTAACAGCAGCTTCAATTTTTGGAACCTCTTTGACAATCGCTAAACCCAAGAGGTTACTGAACCGCTGCTGAGCTGTGGAGTGGTCCCTGCTGGATACCTGCTTGACCAGCAGTGTCTGTCTTTCCTCTAGACAATTTGTGAGCTGTTTTGGGGCGGGGGGAGGAGTAAGGGGGGCGGGCGAACGGGAGGAGAAAAGGGGAAGAAGGGGAGGGCAGTATTGAATTAGATTGTTGATAGCGTCCCTCGGAGGACTGCTATTAAGAGCACACTATTCTGTATTTCTCGGCTGCAGAAGATGGAGAGATACTCGTGTTGCCACAGCATGTTGTAAATGTATGAGGCTTTATCTCATCCCGGCTTGGAAATAAAAATAGGAAAGGAGTACAACTTGAATAAGAAGCTACTAGAAGAACACACAGAGTTCTGCAGCAGTTTGTATTTGCTCTGACATTTTTCTTTCTTCTAACTGGAAAACAGAGGACCTGGCATTTTTTTTTAATGGGCTTTTCCCATAATGGCATTCTTGTATTGTGTGGCCAGAGTTTGCACAGGAGGAAAGCAGGCTGCTGAATTTAGTCACTGATCTCTATTAGCTGTGGCCTAAGGCTATGCTGAGGTTTATATCCCATTTGTATTGTTGCAGCTCAAAAGAAGAATGTTCAGAGGATGACAAATGTATTCTGAGTAGGTATGTTGTTTCATTTTTATATGAAACCCATCTATTTCTTTCCTGCTACTATTGGTCAGAAATCAGGTTAATAAGTGCAGAACATAGTACAATGCTGCAGCATCCCTGTTAAGGTAGAACAATAGTATTGCAAGCTTAAAAAAAAAAAAGCACCCTAGCTGCTTTTATCATTAAGTAAAGCTGCATTGTGTACTATGCACAGTACAGTGTACACACACACACACACACACACCATTGCAGTCAACACTTTCCTAACGAGGTGGCACTATTGTGGAGTTAGAAGGATAGAATCATCTTATTGCTTTAGGGGACAGGAGGATTTAAAGGAGGTACCTTGCATTCCTATTGTACGGATTAGAAAGCATCGGTTTAAGAGCACTGGCAGAATCTTTCCCTTGTTCTTCGCCGCTGCCGTGTCAGTACTCTATGGAATGGAAGTCGTAATTGGTAGTCTGTTATGGAAACGCTGTTTACTGTTATTGTAGTACCGTGGTGACAACATGCCATTGAAATGGAAAACGAGCTCTCCTGCTATCTGGAAATTCCCAGTTCCTGTGCTTAAAACATCCAGGTCAACTCCACTTTCTCCAGCATACATGTAAGTGAGAGAAAATAGGCTATTAAAGTGGGATTTCATTCATGACTCTGCAAAATGTGTGGTAAAACTTGGGAGGGGGATCCCAAATAGCTACATCCCCCAACTGGGAAGATTGAGAAGCAAAGAAAAAAACCAAAACAACAACAAAAACAACAACAACAAAACCCAAAAAACAGAAAACAGCCAAAAAGAAACCCTCAAGTTTGCTTACTTTTAAAGATACTGGTGTGCTCCTGTTACCATTGTTTTTGTTTTCCTATAGGTTTTTTTTTTTTCACTTGAAGTGTTAAATGCAAATCTACTCATTACTATGTAGGTAATAGCCAAGGGATTGTCTATGGAAATTTTAATGTTTGACATGAGATTTTTTGGAATTTTTGTGTCTCTGAAACAGTGTTTTCTTATGTGTAATGACTTAAAATCTGCAGACGCTTGATGTTTCTGATATGCTAAGTATAAAACTGCTTTCTGTATCATTTTGGAAGAATTTGAAATATTCACAGTTCATTAAAAGAGTCTTTCAAGACTTACAATCTAGTTCTGTATAAATAGTAATGAATGAATGATAGTACATCTTTCTCTGTTTTTATTCAAGTTGTGAAGTGCAAGCTAAATTTGAGTGGTTGTTACTTCTGTGGGCAGTTACTTATATATTCAGAGGTTAAGAAGCGTATTCTACAAACAGCTGTTTCAGAAATGTGTTTTCAATAAAAAGCTATAGAAATGCATTGGAAATACTGTTTAGAATTTAAAATACTTTAAATTCTTTAATATATACCTTTAAAAACAAAATCTGGAAGTATGATGAAATTTTTTTTGAAGTAATTGTTCAAAATCTTTTTCTTCTAGAGGAATGAGTGAATGAAAGCTGTGCCTTTTTCGAAAACAATATTAGTACAAGTAAATCTTTTGAGTAATATGGGTGAATTCTGATTGTTCCCTTCAAAAATACTTTTAGCAGTCAGAAGGTACAAATCCTTTTTTGCTTTAGGTGAAATAATGCATTTACAAGTCTGTTGTGAATTGCCATTTTTAAACTCAATTTTCTGTGACATTCTCATATACAGCAGTCAGGTACTTTGAAAGGTGCTCAGCAGACGAGGAAGTATATTCATGCTTTTACTGACACTGAAGTGATTCCCTGGAAAGCATTGAAAAATGAGGACATTTCAGAATAATTTTGAGATCATTTTTCATGAGCCTTTTTGTTTGTGTAAGGTTATTTTATCTAATTGTATAGTAAAATCTTTCTTTCGTGAAGTAAAATAATTTAGGTGATGTTTGTGAAAATACACCAGCTATGTTTGTGTTTCAGATGCTGTATTTGGGAAAAACTCAAATTAATGAGAGGTGACAATTAGTGAAGCTCCTTCCAATAATTTGAGAAAATACGATAGCTTCCTGAATTTATGAATCTCAGCTAATGAAGAATGATAAAATGTATACCAAAAGCAACTTGACTATAAACAAAACAGAACCCTCAAAAGATCACCAGGTTACAATGAATAATAGTAACTAATGTTTATGGTATTTTTAAACTATATTTCACAGTTCAAATGATTCAAATTATAGCCACTTTTGAGGTTGGTTTGTCCTTTCTAGAGATGTTTAAATATATGCCCATATTTTCTTAACTCTTAACTAGGCACAAGCACAGATACAAGAAAAAACAACATGTTTAATGAATGACATTCTTCCCTTGAAAAATTCATATGCTTGACCTGGTTTAGAAGTTAAAAACTAAGAAAAATATTGTGATCTTACAGTGGTGAATCTACTTTCCTGGTAGTACACATAGGTAGGATTAAAAGACATGTTTGAAGAGCTAAAGGTTAGGCTAAGCTATTTTGACTGGTACCAGGCAATATTATATTTAATTGGTTTGAGCTTATTTTTCTTTATAAACATATTATTACCAAACATTAAGTAAATATACATAAAAAGAAAAATGTTGGCTATGGAAAACACTCACTTGAGGAATCTAACTTTTTTACCTTTTACCTTTTAGATCACAATGCTTTGACTCATTAGGCCAAAAATAATACAACATCCTGTTTAACATGTTGTCATGAGTACTTTATATTCTACAACCTTTCTGTGTACAAAATGGTATTTAAATTTAGAATAAAATTTAACCCCTAAACTTTTAAAACTAACTTAGATTACTGGGTCAGGTACTTACTTTTAGAACTGGCAAATCACTCTTGGGTTTTGTTGCTGTTGCTCTTTAAATTCTTTGCATTGCAATGGAATAGTTCAGTTCTGACTTCTTGGTGTACTGTGATCTGTTGGACCTGTAAAACTATGTCTTAGAGTTTCAAATATTACTTTGAGAAATCTAGAATTTAGAATTATTCAGTTTTGGTATAATCCTTCTCTATGTGTGCCTTTAAAGCACAAACAATGCTTTACAATGTTATATCATTATGTACTTTGATTTGTCAAAGATACATTGCATAACTTTGATTAGAAGCAAGTGTTTTTCAAAGACTGAACTTCAAAAATCATGTTTCCTTAGTTATAGTGCCTCTCTATTGTGGGAACTCAGCAAGTATTATATTATCTTTCTAAGCCCAGTATCAGTGCTATTTATCTCCAGCCTTGCTTAGATGTTATAGACAGGTCAGAGATGCTATGCTAGCAACAGCTACAAAACAGAACATTTAATTCACTCTAAACATCAAACAAAAATATTAGTTTTGATCCTGTGGATTTTATATTTCAAGTTTGTTTTCTCTTTTTTAGATAGTTGCAATGTCTCAGTATTTTCAAGAGTTTGTGATCATAGTGACTATGGCTCCTTTACAGAAAATTGTTTATGTAGCATAAAACACATTCAATTATGTTGTAATGCATTAGGGGAGACAAAAGATTTAGAATAATTTTTTAGCCCTGTTTACTGAGTAGACATAGTCTTTCTTCAGCTTCATGTTTGAACATGTGCAGAATGGTATGCCATCCATCTGGATGTCTGAAGGGATTGGTTTAGTAGAAACTCGGTCCTGGGTGACATGTTTGTACTACCTGACCAATAGTAGGTTGAAGTTCAACTTTAGCCTCAAGGAGATTCTCCTGGTCAGTTCAAACTGTTTAGTGAAGACTCTTCTCTCGACAGGTGCAAACCGTATAAATTCCTGTGTCATTTGGCTTAAGTTAATAAAGCTGAGAGATCAACCATATCTAAGTGCTTTTCCAGTGTTTTGGTATTCATTGTTTTAAAACAGCAAATGGCTCCTTCAGGCCAATGTTATAGGATTAATGCATTGTTAGATTCTAAAAGCACACTGAAATAGTATTAGTACTAGCAACCATTTCTTCTTGAAAAACAGCAAGTTATATCAGTAATAGAGGTATGAAAAGATAGAAACTAATTAGGTAAGAATTAGATGATGCATTATAATAGTGAATTCTAGCAAGATGGATACTGTGATATCTTTTCCTTAGATTTCTTAACTTTCATAAGCTAAAAGATGACATATTAGTGAACTAATTTGAACCAGAATAAGTCTTATCCTCCTTGAGCCCCTGTTTGCTTTCTGTTTAAAATTTGTTGAATATGTAAAATAAACTACATTTTATAGCTAACTCCAACAGTGTATTATTTCATAGCAATTTCTTTAATCAATAAAATCCGGTCCTTAGATTCCCTCCACCGAAAAAACGTTCTGTATGCTATGTTAATTTCCCCATTTCTGATCATTCAAAAGACAGATATAACCAAAATGCATATTTTATACTTTTGATATTTTCTTTCCTTTTTTCCCTAAGATTGCCCTCTACTAATTCATGGTATACATCAAAACTTTTAACTTGAGAAATCTTTCTTAGCTACTGCAGTGCTTCTTCTCAAATTAAGGAAGGCGATTTAGTTGCTTTCACAGTTAAAACATCAACTTTGATTTGTGTGTCTGCTTGATTTGTTTTTGCTACATAACAAAATTATGTCAATAAATAACAAGGCTAATGCAGTAGACCAAATTCTTTTACTCTGTAACTTTTGTAGCATGGTTGTCAGAATTTTCATTGTTCTGGTTTTCAGAGGGGTTGCCTTATCATTTATGAATAGAAAATCACAGTGACCTTTTGAGGTGATTTGGAGAGCTCACACATTTCCTTTAATTAGTGCAGCAATCCCTTCTGTGATGCTTCTCAATGATGACAGTCCATGTCCTCCTGAACACTGTTGGGGTAAAAAGAGCTTACCACCTCCCAAAGCAAGCACCCTTCATTCACTGTCAGCTCTTCTTTGTGTTGTGCACAATCGGTGCTTCTTCTTTTTTTTTCCTTATCCTAGTGGAGTCCCACGGAGCTAGTGCAGTTAAGTACATTTCTTCAGTACAGCTAAGCTTAGAAACTGTTCCATGTGTCATGGTGTACATACACTTCATACCTCAGTTGTTCTCACTCAGTCTTTCTATGCTAAACTTAATACTAAGATAAGTACTATGAGTGTGATGCAGTGCATGTCATCCCACTAGGGGGGAAACAGCCCTTTCCTTCAGTATTTGCAAGCTTTTCTTGTTAGAGGTTGATGATCAGACTGTATCTGCTCATATCAACATTTATTCTTTAACTATTTAAGATATTTTAGCATGATATTTGCAAGTAACGGTAATTTTTTTCTCAACAATCCCATTGTGTGTTTAAGTAAATAGTTCTTAAAAACCATTTGAAGAACTTGCAAAATACTACACATACACCACGTGTAAAAAGACCGCTAGTTCTCTATATATTGTAGATATTAGCCCTCTGTCAGACGTAGGGATCAAGAAATTAAACACCAAAAACAAAAAACAAAAACAAAAACAAACAAACAAACAAACAAAAAAAACAAGTAATCCAATTAAAATGGGGTACAAAGCTTAACAGAGGAATATTGAATGGCAGAGAAACACTTAAAAGAAATGTTGAACATCCTTAGTCATCCAGGAAACGCAAATCAAAATAACCCTGAAATTCTACCTCACACCCTTCAGAATGGATAAGATCAGAAACTCAAGGGATGACACAGGCTGGCGAGGTTGTGGAAAATGGAGAACCTTACTCCATTGCTAGTGGGAATGTAGCCTTCTACATCTGCTTTGGAAATCAATCTGGCACTTTCTCAGAAAATTAGGAATACTGCTACCACAAGATCCAGCTATACCACTCCTGGGCATATATCCAAAAGATGCTCAACCATACAAGGACATTTACTCAACCATGCTCATAGCAGCTCTATTCGTAATAGTCAGAAGCTGGAAACAACCTAGATGTCCCGCAACAGAGGAATAGATACAGAAATTGTGGTACATTTACACAATGTACTCCCACTCAGCTAATAAAAACATGGAAATCATGAAATTTGCAGGCAGATGGTGGGAACTAGAAAAGATCATCTTGAGTGAGGTAACTCAGAAGCAGAAAGACACACACAGTATATACTCGCTCATAAGTGAATATTAGCCACATAATATAGGAAAAAATACTAACGTCTCTACTCCTAAAGAGGCTTAAACAATAAGAAAGACCCTAGGGAAAATGCTCAATCCTCATTCAGAAGGACAAACTCGATAGACATCTCAAGCATTACAAGACAGGGAACAGGAAAGGAGCCTACCACAGATGGCCTCTGAAAGACTCTACTGATCGAGGTATTGAAGCAAAGCTGAGACTCATAGCCAAACTTTGGGCTGAGTACCATGAATCTTGTGAAAGAAGGGAGATATAGAAAGACCTGGAGGGGACAAGCACTCCAAAAGGAGACCAACAGAGCCATAAACACTGAGCCCTGGGGGCCCTGAAGAGAATGATACCCAACCAAGACCAATGCATGGAGAAGACCTAAAATCCCTGCTCAGATGTAGTCCATAGACTCAGTCCCCAAGTGGGGTCCCTAATAAGGGGAGCAGGGATTTTCTCTGGCATGAACTAAGTGGCAGGCTCTCTGATCACTTCTCCTGGGCGGGGGGTACAGCGTTGCCAGCCCACAGAGGAAGACAATGAAACCAGTCCTGATGAGACCTAATAAGCTACTGTCAAACAGAAGGGGAAGAGGACTTCCCCTATCACTGGACTAGGGGGAGAAGACTGAGGGGAAAATGGGATTGGTAGGAGAAGAGGGAGGCGGCCACAGCTGGGATACAAATTGAATAAATTGTAATAAATGATAATAATAATAATAATAAATGAAAAAAGGAAATAGGAATAAAATAAAACAACAAGCAGGACTCTAGGGAAGAGGCTGAAACCTCATTCAGAAGGATAAACAGGATAGACATCGGGAGTAGGAGAAGACAGGGGGACAGGGGCCTTCCAGAGGGAGCCTCTGAAAAACTGTACCCATCATGGTATCGGAGGACATGCTGAGACCCATAGCCAAACTTTGGGCAGAGTGTAGGGAATCTTTTGGAAGAAGGAAAGACATGGAGGGGACAGGAGCTCCACAAGGAGACCAACAGAGCCAAAAATCTGGGCCCAGGTGTCCTGCAGATACTATTGAATCAACCAAAGACCGACCATGTATGGAGAACACAGAGACCCCCCCTATTCACATGTAACCCATGGGCAGCTCAGTCTCCATTGGGGTTCCCTAGTAAATGTATCAGGTACTGTTTCCAACATGAGCTCAGTGGCTTCTTCTTTGATCACTTCCCCCTGGGGAGTGCAGCTTTGCCAGGCCACAGAGAAAGATGATGCAGCCAGCCTTTATGAGACCTGATAAGCTATGATCAGATAGAAGAGGAGAAGGCCCTTCCCTATAAGTCGACTAAGGAAGAGGCAGATGGGGAGAAGAGGGAGGGTGGGTGGGACTGTGAGGAGATGAGGGGGGCCTACAACCTGGATACAAAGTGAATAAATTATAATAAATAATAATAATAATGACAGCTAGTATTTCTTTCACTTTCAGATATTTTAAAGAACTTTACTTGCCAATAATTTATCTAGATTCATTGTTTTTATCCTTAAAAAGATGGTGCTGTCCAAATTCTTCCCTGAAAAGCAACTGCTCATAGAGGGGTAAGAGGTAGAATTGCAAATCTCCATGACATGAGAAATCCATAGTTCGTAGGGATTCCACCTATTCAACTTAACAGAATGCTCAGGCAAGATATGTGTATAACCAAATATGAGAGAAAGGAAAGAGTGAGAAAACAGGAAAAAAAAACTTGAAAACATTGGTGTAAATAATTTTATTATGGTTAAAGAATTAAGAGAGAAGTTCTTCAGATGATATTTAAATTGAAATGGCAGTCACAGTATATTACTTTACTACGTGTTTCTTCAAGTCTGTACTGAAGAGGCAATATACATGTTTTTCTAGGTATTCAAGGTGCACAGCACTTTTTCAGTCATCTTTTAAGCTGAAAATATCATAAGTAAAAAAGTCAGTTCAATACACCTAACTTACTTCACGTCCTTGACCATCATCACAACCTACTGTGTGATACGCTTACCATCTTTATGTGTGACTGAGCTGTAACTTTCAACTATCTGAGCATCACAAGAAACAGTCCTGTTACATGTGGTTAATATAGGGAAAGGTCACAAATCAGAATTTTTGGTTCTGAATACATATTTTACAGCAAATAAAAAGGTGGTGTGTGTGTGTGTGTATGTATGAAACTATTGTCAATTAGGAGCCATCATATTCTAAATTAGTAGTTTTCAGCAGTTACTCGGCGTTGCATGCCAGGAATAACTGCTAAGTGGTAGGCACATATAACCCTTGCAGTCAATCAAAATAACTATTCTTCATCTTCCATTCTGTATTTATACATCTTTTAGTTCTGTGAAAATTCTGAACGAAGATAAGCATCAAGTATTTTCAAATTTAATAACTGATTTCAGGATAATGAAAACTCTACAGAAGAAAAATGGAATGGATCTTGAGCCTGATAAAGCACAGATTGGAGATAGGTACAATATTTTAAAATTCTTACCATATAGTATACAAAATAAGCAATTTATGCTTAAACCTGATTGAATCCTTTTATACAACAAAATAGAAGGCTATCCTTCATGTTAGACAGGAAATAATTTATTGGTCAGGTGCCTTTTATCACATAATGGTACTTACGTAGCTTTCAAAGCAGCAATAGTTTCATCTAAACTTTATAATGGAATTTTTGGTTAAAGTGTTATTATATCATTTACAATTACAGTAATATATTTTTACTAGCATGACTCACTATGATGAAGGTATCTGTTGCTTTTACTCAATTTTTGACATTTATGTCGTGAGAACATGCCTACCTTATTTCAGAGTACATCTTAAAATGTGGTTCAGTGGAGAAGTGAAATCATATTCCTCAATAAAAAATAAAAATAGCTTAAAACTTTGTCATGCACATCAGATGGTCTAAATTTCATATGAGAATTTATCCTATCTTTTAAAAAATGTCCTGGTTTAGCATGGTTAGTATAATTTATCAAGTACTAATAAGAAACTGCCAAGTACTTCCTTCTCATGATGCTTCTCCCAAACTGCATACATAAATCTATTCTCCCATTCTTAAAATCACAGACACAGTTTCATGTATGCTAATTATCTGGTTCAGTATGATTTATCAATTCGGTAAGTGAAGCCATAATTGAAATCAGGGATACCTGATTTCAAAGTTTTTTATACCTCTAATGCCTTTTCATTTAAACGGACCTTTGCTTCTAAGTTAAGTTTAATGTCATTTGTGTTCCTTGTCATGGGATCCAGGCTTTGTAGATGCTAGGCAAAGTCTGTACCACTGAACCACTTGACTATTTTAATTAGATAAGTCTCACTAGGAATAAAGAAAGCAGCAGCATGTTAGCCAAGAACTTTCTTTTTGTAGTAAGTGGTGATATAGAAAATGAAATCCATCCACAGATTGTCAGCTTGCAGAGCTGTAGGAAAGTATTGGGTAAACTTTGTTTACTTGCTATTCTGATCTGGATTCACTACTGTCTTCTGATATGAGTGTAAATTATTTTCTAAAATTATTAATTTGGATTTTTTGTTTGTTTTTGAGTGAGAGTCTCACATGTAACCCTGGTTAGCCCGGAACTTGCTATGAAGAACAGACTAGCCTGGAACTCACAGAATTCTGTCTCACAGGTGCTAGGAACACAGGCCACCACACTTGGCCTGTATTATTTTATTTTATTTTTTTAATAAATTTTTATTTTTATATTAACTACAGTTTATTTACTTTGTATCCCAGCTGTAGCCCCCTCCCTCATTCCCTCCTAATCCCACTTTCCCTCCCTTATCTCCTCCCTGCCCCTCTCTAAATCCACTGATAGGGGAGGACCTCCTCCTCTTCCATCTAACCTTAGCTTATTAGGTCTCTTCAGAACTGGCTGCAATGTCCTCCTCTGTGGCCTAGCAAGGCTGCTCTTTCCTCGGGGGTAGCAGTCAAAGCGCAGCCACTGAGTTCATGTCAGAAACAGTCCCTGTTGCCCTTGCTAGGGAAACCCACTTGGGTACTGAGCTGCCATGGGCTCCATCTGAGCGGGAGTTCTAGGTTATATCCATACGTGGTCCTTTGGTCCTTGGTTGGAGAACCAGTCTCAGAAAAGACCCCTGGGCCCAGATATATTTGGTCCTTGTGGAGTTCCTGTCCTCTCCAGATCTTACTAATTCCCCTTCTATCATACTATTTCCTGCACTTTGCTGCAGGTTTCGTTATAAGTCTCAACATCTGCTTTGATACACTGCTAGGTAGAGTCTTTCAGAGGCCCTCTGCCTAGGTAGGCTCCTATTCTGTTACTTGTTTTCTCCTACTTCTAATGTCCATCTCATTTGTCGTTCTAAGTGAGTATTGATCATCTTACCTCAGGTCTTCCTTCTTGTTTAGCTTTTTTAGGTGTACAGATTTTAGTATGTTTATGCTATGTTATAGGTCTATCTTATAGGTCACTTACAGTATCCACTTGAGTATATACCATGTGTGTTTTTCTACTTCTGGGATACCTCACTCAGGATAATCTTTTCTAGATCCCACCATTTGCCTGCAAATTTCTTGATTTCCTTGTTTTTAATTGCTGAGTAGTATTCCACTGTGTAAATGTACTAAATTTTCTGTATCCATTCCTCCGTTGAGGGACATCTGGGTTTTTTCCAAGTTTGGGCTATTACTAATAAAGCTACTATGAACATGGTGGAACAAATGTCCTTGTCGTGTACTTGAGCAACTTTTGGATATATGCTGAGGAGTAGTATAGCTAGATCTTGAGGAAACAATATTCCTAATTGTCTGAGAAAGCGCCGGATTGATTTCCAAAGTGGTTGTACAAATTTACATACCCACCAACAATGGGAGAGGGTTCCCTTTCTCAACTACCTCTCCAGCATGTGTTGTCAATTGAATTTTTGATCTTTACCATTCTTATGAGTGTAAGTTGAAATCTTGGGGTTGTTTTGATTTGCATCTTCCTGATGGCTAAGGATGTTGAGTATTTCTTTAAATGATTCTCTGCCATTCTTTATTCTTCTACAGAGAATTCTCTGTTTAGCTCCATACCCCATTCTTTTTTTTTTATCAGTTACATTTTATTAACTCTGTATCCCAGCCATGTCCCGATCCCTCATTCCCTCCCAGTCCCTCCCTCCCTCCCTCATCTCCACCGTGCCCCTTTCCAAGTCCATTGATGGGGGGGGGAATCTCCTCCCCATTCATCTGATCCTGTTTTATCAGGTATCTTCAGGACTGGCTGCAAAGCCCTCCTCTGTGGCCTAACAGGACTGCTCCTCCCTTGGGGGGTGGGGAGGTCAAAGAGCCAGTCATTGAGTTCCTGTTAGAAATAATCCTTGTTCGCCTCACTATGGGAAACCAATTGGTTACTGAGCTACCACAGGCTACATCTGAGCAGAAGTTCTAGGTTATGTCCATACATGGTCCTTGGTTGAATGTCAGTCTCAGAAAAGACCCTGTGCCCAGATATATTTGGTCCTTGTGGAGCTCTTATTCTTTCCCCATCAGACTAACTCCCCTTCTTTCATATGATTCCCTGTACTCTGCCAAAGGTTTGGTCATGAGTCTTTGTATCTGCTTTGAAAACACTGCTAGTTAGAGTCTTTCAGATGCACTCAGTAGACTCCTGTCATACGTTCAATGCACATCCCATCTGTCTTTCTAAACGAGGATTGATCATCTTACCCCATGTCGGCTCTCTTGATTATCTTTTTTAGGGGTATAGATTTCATTATGTTTATCATATCTTATAGGTCTATATAAGTGAGTATATACCGTGTTTGTCTTTCTTTCTCCTTCTGGGATATTTCACTCAGAATGATCTTTTCTAGATCCCACCATTTGCCTGCAAATTTCATGATTTCCTCCTTTTTGATTGCTGAGTAGTATTCCATTGTGTAAAAATACCACAATTTCTGTACCCATTCCTCCATTGATGGACATGTGGGTTGTTTCCAGGTTCTGGCTATTACAAATAAAGCTGCTATAAACATGGTTGAGCAAGTATCCCTTTTGTGTACTTGAGCAAACTTTGGGTATATACCTAGCAGTGGTATAGCTGGGTCTGGAGGAAGCACTATTCCTAATTGTTTTAGAAAGCGCCAGATTGCTTTCCAGAGTGGTTGTACAAGTTTACATTCCCACCAGCAGTGGAGAAGGGTTCCTCTTTCTCCACAACCTCTCCAGCATGTGTTGTCACTTGAGTTTTTCATCTTGGCCATTCTGAGGGGTGTGAGGTGAAATCTCAGGGTCCTTTTGATTTGCATTTCCCTGATGGAATGAGGTTGAGCATTTCTTTAAGTGTTTCTCTGCCATTCAATATTCCTCTGTTGAGAATTCTCTTTTTAGCTCTGTTCCCCATTTTTTAATTGGATTACTTGGTTTGCTGCTTTTCAGCTTCTTTAGTTCTTTGTATATACTGGATATTAGTCCTCTGTCAGATAAAGGGTTAGTGAAGATTCTTTTCCAATCTGTAGGCAGTCGTTTTGTTTTGATGACGGTGTCCTTTGCTTTACAGAGCTTTTCAGTTTCATGAGGTCCCATTTACTGATTGTTGCTCTTAGAGCCTGTGCTGTTGGTGTTCTGTTTAGGAAGTTGTCTCCTGTGCCAATGAGTTCTAGGCTGTTCCCCACTTTTTTTTCTAACCGATTTAGAGTATCTGGTTTTATGTTGAGGTCTTTGATCCACATGGACTTTAGTTTTATGCAGGGTGATAAATATGGATCTATTTTCATTTTTCTGCATGTAGACATCCAGTTGGACCGGCACCATTTGTTGAAAATGCTGTCTTTTTTCCATTGAATGGTTTTGGCTTCTTTGTCAAAAATCGAGTATTCATAGTTGTGTGGGTTTATTTCTGGGTCTTCTATGCAGTTCCATTGATGCTCCTTTCTGTTTTTATGCCAATATCATGCAGTTTTTATTACTATTGCTCTGTAGTACAACTTGAGAACGGGGATGGAGATACCTCCAGATGATCTGTTGCTGTACAGGATTGTTTTGGAGGTTCTGGGTTTTTTGTTTCTCCCTTTGAAGCTGAGAATATTTTTTTCAAGGTCTGTAAAGAATTGAGTTGGTATTTTAATGGGAATTGCATTGAATCTGTAGATTGCTTTTGGCAGGATGGCCATTTTCTCAATATTAATCCTACCAATCCATGAGCACGGGAGATCTTTCCATTTTCTATATCTTCTTCAATTTCTTTCTTCAGAGACTTGAAGTTTTTCTCAAACAGGTCTTTCACTTGCTTGGTTAGTGTCACCCCAAGGTACTTTATGTTATTAGTGGCTATTGTGAAGTGTACCCCATTCTTAATTGGATTGCTTGATATGTTGCTTTTTAAGTTCTTTAGTTCTTTATATATTCTGGATATCAGCTCTCTGTCAGATACAGGGTTGGTGAAGATCCTTTCCCAGTCTGTAGGCTTTCGTTTTGTTCTAACAACACTGTCTTTTGCTTTACAGAAGCTTTTCAGTTTCATGAGGTCCAATTTATTGATTTTTGCTCATAGAACCTGTGCTGGTGATGTTCTGTTCCTCCTTTATACCAAAGACAAAAGGGCCGAGAAAGAAATTAAGGAAACAACACCCTTCACAATACCCAATAATAACATATAGTACCTTGGTGGGTCTCTAACCAAGCAAGTGAAAGACCTGTTTGAAAACAAAGAAACAAAGAAACAAACAAACAAACAAAAAACTTCAAGTCTCTGAAGAAAGAAATTGAAGAAGATATCAGAAGATGGAAAGATCTCCCATGCTCATGGATTGGTAAGATTAACATAGTAAAAATGGCCATTTTTCTAATAGCAATCTACAGATACAATGCAATTCCCAACAAAACACCAACACAACTCTTTACAGACCTGGAAAGAAAAATTCTCAACTTCATATGGAGAAACAAAAAACCTAGAATTTCCAAAACGATCCTGTACAACAGCAGATCATCCAGAGGTATTTCCATTCCTGATCTCAAGCTGTGCTACAGAGCAATAGTAATAAAAAACTGTATTGTATTGGCATAGAAACAGAATGGTGGATCAATGGAGTGGAATAGAAGACCCAGAAATAAACCCACACACCTATGTGTACTAGATTTTTGACAAAGAAGCCAAAATCATTCAATGGAAAAAAGACAGCATCTTCAACAAATGGTGTCTGTCTAACTGAATGTCTACATGCAGAAAAATGAAAATAGATCCATATCTATCAACCTTCACAAAGCTAAAGTCCAAGTGGATCAAAGACCTTAACTAAAACCAGACACACTTAAATCTGTTAGAAGAAAAACTGTGGAAGAGCCTAAAAATCATTGGCACAGGAGATAATTTCCTAATCCGAACTGTATAATTTCTTAATGCATTATTCTACCTTGGTTTCCTTTGGAAACTAGATATCACGGACAGTGCTAGAGCTGGTATGCTCTTTTTAGTGTTATCTAAGGGCGCCACTGTAGTCAGTATGTTTAATATTTTCTTGAAAAACATAATATCCTATTGCTTAATTATATAGAAGCACTCAGTAAAAATTTAAATTCATTTAATAATTTTCTATTGCGTTAGTTTTGAATTAATGTGTACTGGTGCCCTAAAGCATCACACATGTATTATTTTACGGTTTAGTAACTCTTAAATTTGGTACTGGTCTTAGCAACCTAAAACGCAAGTATCTGCAGGGCTGAGGCTCTGGGAGAAGCTTCTTTCTTGCTCATATCCTGTCAGTGACTAAATTAAGTTCTTTGTTAATGTAGGATTAAGGTCCCCAGTGTCTTGCTGGCAATAGCTGAAGGAGAATTTCTGCTTCAGGAAGGTAACTTCATTCTTTGACTTTTGACTCTCTTCCATCTTCAAAGCAAATAACTGAATCCTCTTTATCACTCTCTGACCTACCCTGTTTCTTCATTGAAGGACCTATGTGCTTATATGAAAAATATATGACAGTTTTGATATATCAAGGTCCATAATATTAGTTACTTTTGCCTTGAACATATTCATAATATCCTTTTGCTTTTAATGTGTTCACAGTTTTCTGTGAGGTGAATATTTTAAGGTGTCTTTTCTAATAAGAACAACACATTCATGAGAGACTTGAAAACACAAATCATTCCACATTTCTTTCTGCCTTTCAAAATATTGACTATTTGTTCAAAGAACTGTTCAAAATCAGGTGAGGTAAATGTAGAAGGTTGTATCACATCTCTGCAAAGTCAAATAAACACCGGTTGTTGAAAGCCTTTTAAAAAGTCTTCACATTAATGAGACCTGATAAGCTAGGGTCAGAGAAAACGGAAGGAGGTCCTTCCCTATCAGTGGACTAGGAGAGGGGCATGGGGGGAAAAGAGGGAAGGAAGGTGGGACTGGCACAAGAGAAGGGAAGGAGCTACATCTAGGATACAAAGTGAATAAATTGTAATAACTAATAAATAAATAAAATAAAATAAATACTTTGGGTTAAGAATCAGTAAAATTCAAAGCAATTAAAAATTTAATCTATTTTAATATTATCAAGCAGTAGCATATAATTATGTGATTATGCCCTTTCTTATGCCCTTTAATGCTAGGTCTGTAGTAAGAAAATGAGAGAATATTGGAATGTTAATATTCCTTAATTACCAATTATTGAGTGAAGTTATAGCAGTGAAATAACAGTAAATGAATACTGTCTACACTTCTGTTACTCAGTTTTAAGCATGATTCTGCAAGTTATTAAGGCCTGAAAAGTACTATTACTAAACTTAGAGTCAAATGTAACGAAGATTTGAACTCAGATCCAGTTACTCAGTTCTCTAGACATGATCTTCTTAGTGTATGGAAATACTGTTTCAAGTACAGGGGCTTGATAGTATTTTCTCTTTAGTTTTTTTTCCAATTTATGTTTTGTGTGGGCATGTATCATGGTGTGTGTTTGTGTGTGTGAAGGAGAGTGAAAAAGAGAGATAAAGAGAGAGAGTTAAAAACAACTTGAAGGAATTGGTTCTCTCCTTTTGCAGTGCTTTGAATGAAAAATGGACTCCACATATTCATATATTTGACTGCATAGTTACTAGTTAGTAAAACTATTTGGGAAGAATTAAGGGGCATGGCCTCAATGAAGGAGGCAGTCAGTAGGGGTTGGCTGCCCACACCAGACCCAGTCTCTCTTTTTTGCTAGCTTCATGCATGTCAGGATATAAAGCTCTCAGTTCCAGTGCCATGATTGTCTGCTTCCTGCCATGGTGATAATGGAATAATCCTCTAAAGCAGTGGATAAGCCCTCAGTTTAATTCTTTCTTCTATAACAGTTGCCTTGGTCATGATGGTTCTTCACAGCAATAGAACAGAAACTGAGCTACCTTTCACCATGTGGATTTCGTGCATCAAACTCACATTGTCAGACTTGGTGGCACACACCTGTACCCTCTGAGCCATCGTATCAGCCACATTTTAGCTTTATTATTATTATTATTATTATTATTTTACTTTTTTTCCTTTTAAAATTTTTTTATTACAGTTTATTCACTTCACATCCTGGCTGTAGCCCCCCCTCCCTTGTCCATTCCCAATCCTACCTCCTTCCCTCTTCTCCTTCCATGCCCCTCCCTCAGTCCATTGATAGGGTATGTCCTCCTCTCCTTGCCTCTGACCCTAGCCTATCAGGTATCATCAGGACTGGCTGCATTGTCTTCCTCTGTGGCCTGGTAAGGCTACTCACCCTTCAGGGGGAGGTGATCAGAGAGCCAGCCACTGAATTCATGTCAGAGACAGTCTCTGTTCCCATTACCCGGGACCCCACTTGGAGACTGAGCTGTCATGGCCTACATCTGTGCAAGGATTCTAGGTTATCTCCATTCATAGTTCTCAGTTGGATTATCAGTCTTAGACCCTGGGCCCAGATTTTTTGGTGCTGTTTGGCTATGAGTCTCAGCATTTACTTTGATACCCTGCTTAGTAGTCTTTCAGAGGCCTTCTGTAGTAGACTCCTGTCCTGTTCCCTGTTTTCTCCCTCTTCTGATATCTATCCTGTTTGCCGTTCTGAATTAGGATTGATCATCTTATCCAGGGTCCTCCTTCTTGCTTAGATTCTTTAGGTGTACAGATTTTAGTATGTTTATTCTATATTATATATCTAATAACCACTTATAAGTAAGTATATATACCATGTGTGTATTTTTGCTTCTGGATTACCTCACTCAGGATGACCTTTTCTGGTTCTATCCATTTGCCTGCAAATTTCATGATTTCCTTGTTTTTATTTGCTGAGTAGTATTCCATTGGGTAAACGTACCACCATTTCTGTATCCATTCTTCAGTTGAGGGACATCTGGGTTGTTTCCAGATTCTGGCTTTTACGAATAAAGCTGCTATGAACATGGTTGGGCAAATGTCCTTGTTATACACTTGGGCCTATTTGGATATATGCCTAGGAATGGTATAGCTGGATGTAGCTTTAAACATTTTAAGATATTGCTTTATAAGACACTAAAATTTTGAAATTTACATATGGGGATAATGATAAATTAGGCTGTCAAGCTCAGGCCAGTGTGTATGTGCCAGTCTTCTGCTGATGCTCTCCCTTTTTTTTTTGTTCCTTCCACATTCATATTTCTCATTGTAGGTATTTTTAAAAATCCAAAATGATGTTTATTAATCACTGCATAGTTAACTGGTTTCACTTTTCTGTTGTTTCTGTTTTCAAAAGTATAGGTCATTGGGGCTGTATGCACACACACACACACACACACACACACACACACACACATATATATATATTTGAGTTGTAGCGCAGCTGCTCAGCATTCAATTATAGTATTGCAAAAATTATTAAGATTTTTTAACTGACCAAAGAAATTTTCTGTGTTCTTTCAACCTAGGAACTGGAAGAGATCTTAGAAAATACTTTTTGTTATCCTATATGTCTTGAAATGCCATCACTTTCCTTCCATCTGTTTATATTTATGTTTAATGATTTACCCTTCTTTGATTTATGTTTAATTTTACATTTTTAAATCCCATTTTATTGATTGTACTGCAATTAATGTTAAAGGCCACTTCACAGCAAAGCCTCAACTAGATCTCTATAGATCTAGTGCTGGGGTGAAATACAGTCCCAATTAAGTTACTTTACCATATTTTGAGTGGAAAGGCAAGTAATGGAAATAGAATTTTTGAAGAACATATGCATGTTCTAAGTTATAAACACATTTTCCAATTCATGATCTCTATTCTAGCACAGCTTCCTACAAGAGTGTGTATGCACAATCATTTCTGAAAGATTCATAACTGTAAAAACATTTTGTGGAACTATAACCAACGTTTCATTTTACATCTAATAAAGACCTGGATTATATTTTTTGTAGGTATGTTGTCAGAGTATTTAAATAAATGCACAGCCACAGCATGATGCTTTGGAAATATTTTGTTGTACTGTCACATGGTTATAAACTTTGACTTTGTTTCATATAATTAAAATTCCAGGTTAAAATTTTAATAGCTGATATCAGTTATTTATCAATTTAGTTTTGGATATAGCCAAATCTAGAAGTAATCATTTTTAAATTGATGCTTACGTGTTGGATATGAATGAATACTCATGGGGCTGAAGAAATAACTCATGGATTAAAATCACTTGTTCCTCTTCAGAGGGCCTGGGTTAGATTCCCAGTACTTACATGGCAGCTCACAACCTTCTTTAGCTCCAGTTCAGGGGATTTTGATGCCCTCTTCCATCATCTGCAGGCACCAGGCTCACAAGTGGTACACAAACATACATGTAGGCAAAACACCAATACATAGTTTTAAAAGGAAGGAAGGAAGGAAGGAAGGAAGGAAGGAAGGAAGGAAGGAAGGAAGGAAGGAAGGAAAGACAACCTTTGGACTAGGGAACAAATTTCAACTAAGTTTGGTTGTTGGTTTACAAAAATGAGACATGAAATTTATTGATAGATAATGGCTGGCATCTATTATAATTTTATATAATTTAATCATATAGTTACTAATTGTTTTTCTGACTATGATTACTTAGCAACTAACTACCCTGTCTGATGTTTATATTTCTATTTCTTAATATAGTGTCTGGCACATAAGAGACTTTCCATTAACTATTGAATGTATGGATAACCGTAGAGAAAGCAGTTTTTTGTACTGTAAAGCTGTATAGTCTTCTTCACATCATAGTATTGAACATCCTCTTGGAAATAGGTAGTATAACTTCATAGTCTTGTTAGACAGTAAGTTTTGGCTCCATTGTCTAGGAAAGAGACTCTCTAAAAATGCAGATTCTGTGCATCATTGTGGTTCAATCCCATGGTGCTGACACAAACTGACAGTAGTCTCAATAAAAGCAATTAGCCAGAAACTAAAAACAAACAAACAAACAAAAAAACACAAAGTTATAGTCCTCTTAAGATTGCAATTACTCTTGACTTTAGAGGTTATTTATATATTACATGTCTTTTGTTTCAACAGGAAAAAAAATTTTAGCCAGATTTATACTTTTAAACTATTGTATGTATGCTTAAATGATGATGTATTTTATATGTGTGTGGTCTAGTAAAAGGAATGTCTGACCAGAAGACAAAATTAATCTGAATAATACTTAAGAAAAAAAAATGAGGTTTATGTTTAGAAACCATCCATACTTTCTCATCTTATGAATTTTATAGACAGAAGAGCTTCATAGTAATTACAGAAGTTTATCAGATATCAGATTAAAATTCAGAGAATTTCTTTTTAAAATATTTTTCTTAGAAAACTTCTTATATGTACACAATGTGTCTTGATCTTAATAACCTATCATCCCTCACTGACCCACTCCAGAATACCCTGACCCACTCTCAACATGTATTTCTCTCAACTTCATATTGTCTTTATATTAACTGATTGATTTTTTATAACCCAATGTGTACAATTAGTGTGCTGTCCATATGCATGTTAGTATAGGGCCCTCTTCTAGAATATGGAAACCTATCTGGTTGCACCCTCAAAGAAAAGTGGCTATTCCTCCTCTAATGCCAGTAGCTCCTCAACTATGATTGAGGAAAAGTGACTATTCCTCCTCTAATGCCAGTAGCTTCTCAACTATGATTGAGGTTTTCCTTCTCCCATTATTTCTTGAATTTTTACTTGGCTTGATCTTGTGCAGGTAACAACGTGTTTGGGGCAGCAAACATGTCATGTTCAGTTAATAGCATTTCAAAGCACTCTTCCATATATCTTGGCTCTTACATTCTTTCCATCCCTTCTGGTATACTATTCCCTGTGCCTTGGGTTGAGGAGAGATTGATTGGTGGCCTATCCATTACTGAGAACTCAAATCACTTGTTCACAGCACTTTAAACAGTAATAAGTTTTGCATTAACAACTACCTGCTGTAATAAGAAACTTCTCTGACCAAGGTTGAGATCCAGGCAAATTTATATGAGTCTAAACATAAATAAACTATTTTTAAAACAGTTTGATAACATTACCATTTAAAACAATAATAGCAGACTTCCCTCTAGGATCTATGATTTCCATGAATTTTTCACCAGGTTTATAGTACCAGGCATAAAATATCTCCTGTGGAATAAGCTTCTTAAATCCAATCAAGAGAACAATTGTTTATCCTATAATCTTCATGCCACTATTTGCACCAGTGGCCACATATTTCCTGGAAGTTAGCATTATAGTTTGTACATTCCAACACTGGGCAAAACCACTGATGTCATTTCTTCACCCACCCATGCCCAGCAACCTCAATTGCACCTTATGGCATGACAAAAGGTAGCCAGCAGGAAGAAGCTTTTTGGTTAGTTTGAAATTGATTTTTTTTCATGTTTTGCAACCAAAATATGTGGTATCTTCAGCAGCAGTAGTTTTGTTGGGTACAAAAACACAGTGGCAATAGACTGTGTTGATTTAGGATTCCTCTGGAGTCTCCATGACCAATAAACAACTCAAAGGTTAGTAAACTGTTTGTGGCAATGAGATTTTTACTTAATCACCCATGCCATGTGGGAACATTATCCACTCCTGGATAATACTGCTGAATAAACCATATATATATATGGTTTATATATATATATGGTTTATTCATATATATATTATAATATATATTATATATAATTTATACAGTCTTTTAAACTAGTAGGTTTTCAGGGTGTGGAGTGATGGCTCACTAGTTAAGAAGCACTGGCTCCTCTTCCAGAGGACCCAGGTTCAAATACCAGCACCCACATGGTAGGACACAACCATCTCTAATGCCCTCTTCTGACTTCCCACAGCTACCAGATATGCTCATGGCACATAAATGAACAGGAAGAGAGAACACTCATATGCATATATATATTTTTAAATCTAGTGAGTTTTATAAGGCTTTTTCATATCTCTTCCATGGTTAAACCATCTCCTACCCACTCCTTTCTCTCACTTCCCTGCCCCTATCTCTAAATATGTGGTGTGAAAGAACAGTCAGAATAGTGGGAATTGTAAATTAAATGAATTATATCCTACAACTGTTTAAATAAGATTTTTTTATACTACCAGGTTAAAGGTAGACAAAAGGCATAGCAACATTCTCTAAAGCAAAATGGGTCTTAATTTATAACAAAATTTATTTTTTCTCTAATCAGGAATCTTTATTATGAATTAATTGGGATGTTAAGCTAGTTAAAGAGAGCTAGGCCAAGGTTGCTTCAAGCCAAGAATTTAGGGCTGATTTTTTGTTTAGCAAATAGGGCTTGACTAAAGACCTTTAAAAAAGGACATAGTTGTCTGAGCTATAAGAACAATTATCTCTAAAAACTCCAAACCATAATGCATATGAAATTGATCATCATAAATAAAGAATATGGGAATGGCAGAAATATTTTGGTGATGGCAGTTACCTTTTAGAATACAAAATATTTTACTCATGGCTCGCTTGAATAACAGGATAACAGGATATATTTTGAGATTCTTGAAATTTGTTCTGATTGACTAGGTTTGCAGATGGGATCATTAAGAAATATGTAGTCAAAATCATTTTTATACAGAATAATGTAGGCAGAATACTTCAAATACTGTTTGAAGATTTAAAACTGTTACTTCAAGGAATAGCTCAGGAAGAGGTAGCAGGTGCCATTTTTTTAACCAGTGGGCAAACATTTAACACCTCATTAGTATTCTCACTTCCTTGATGACCCATTTCTTTCAGTGTGCTTCTCATCTACTCTGATTGTCATAAATTGTAATTTGCATATAAAATACTGTTTAATGTTTGCTATAGAAAGGAATAAAAGGATTCTGTCCCATTATCTCAAGTTAGGGTGGTATTTTATTACTACCTCACAACATGGAGGCAAAACACCTATACACATAAAATAATAAAAGAATAAACATAAGTTGAATATAACCAGAAAATTGAGAAAATGGTTGGATTTCCCCCTACCCCCACAGGACTAATGATTCTCCTTTTCCTCAGTAGATCTGTCTAGATGGTTTCTAATTTGCTTTTGGTTTATGAGATCTGCCTTCTGAATAAATATAAAATTTGTATGACTTGAGTGTTTGAATATTTAATTAACTTGAATTCTAGGCATTTGTAACCTAATTTGTTCATAGTATGGTTCTCTTATTTAAATATGTCACTAGAGTTGAACAGTCCTTTGTATGAGAAAAGTTTTAAAGCGATTTGGCTTGATATTGAAGGAGCTGGAGTGTCTATTAGACTTTCTTCATTGGGGATTGAAGGGAGAGAATCTAAACTCACTACTGCAGGTACACTGAGGCTTCTCAATAGCCTGGCCTGATTTCTTTTCTTCTTTTTTTTTGGTATATATGTTTTTTTTATTAATTACACTTTATTCACTTTGTATTTCCCCAAAACTCCTCCCTCCTCCCTTCCTAATCTCACCTTCCCTCCCACTTTTTCAGGCATGTCCCTCCCCAAGTCCACTGATAGGGGAGGTCATCCTCTCCTTCCTTCTAATCTTAGTCTATCAGATCTCAACAGGAGTGGCTGCATTGTCATCTTCTTTGGCCTGGTAAGGCTGCTCCCCACTCAGGGGGAGGTGATCAAAGAGCAGGCCAATCAGTTCATGTCAGAGGCAGTCCCTCTTCCCATTACTATGGAACCCACTTGGACACTGAACTGCCATGGGCTACATCTGTTCTAGGTTATCCTGACCTGATTTCTTAATGGCTGGAGGTTAGAATATTCTGCTAAAAGATGTGTGTGTCATTAGATGTTAAATACTGTGTCCTCTTATAACTGATGGTTATTAGCGTACTTGCTGATTCATCTTACTGACTTTTACTTACAATCATCTTATCACCAATACCACTGTGCTAATTGGGGTTTTTCTTGCTGTGAAGAGATACAATGACCATGAAAATTCTTATAAAGGAAAACATTTAACTAGGGCTGGCTTACAGGTTCAGAGGTTTAGTCTTGTCATCATGGCAGTAACCATGGTGGCTCATAGACAGACATGATGCTAGAGCGGTAGCTAAGAGTCCTATATCCATATCCACAGACAGCAGAAAGAGAGAGACACTGAGCTTTAGTGGACATTGGAAACCTCAATGCCCCCACCCAGTGACACATTTTCTCCAAGGCCACACCTACTCCAACATGGCCATACTTCCTAATGTCACTCCCTAAGCATTCAACTATAGCATTCTATGGAGAGCATTCTTATTCAAACCACCACAACCTCCATGTTCAATCTCTCATATTTTGTGGCTGTCTAAAGGCAGTGGGCTCTCCAGATGAGATGTTTTCTCATGTCAAGAATGTAATGGATAGTCATTCATTTCTTCACTTATTGTTTTATTTCTACTTCACAATATACACAGGATTCTACCTGTTCTCTATCATTTATAATTTATCACTTCCTCTTTCATTCATCCATATTCTTCCACCTATTCACCCACTGTCTTCCTATATGCTCATTTGTTTGTCACCAAAATGTTACAGAAAATCTGAAGAATAAAAAGAATATATAAACCAAGCTTCTTAAACAGAATAAATTTTGGCCAAGGTATATGAAACTTGATATAATTTAATTAGTATCAGTATATTAAATTATGAGAGCAGAACAAAGTCTTAAAATATGGTAGTTTGAGAGCACAATTTTAGAGTTGTTCAAGGACAGGATTAAAATATGCAGTGCAAATGCTTTTTGGTTTGGATAATTAACTTTCATCCTGTTACAGCTATCTAATGGAGTATCATTTGTCATTCCATTTGTCTAGCCCAGTTCCCTCATCTGTGTCATAGTGCTATTTTTGTGGTTATGATAGGCAGCAATGGAATTCAAAATCTGTTCTTTTAAATGCTGATATCATTAATGTAAAATCCTTCCTAAATTTGATCTGAACTATGATCAAAGAACTACTCCTTCTTCCTATATTAGCACATAATTTCACCATTGATAATGCTTTTTATGAAAGCACTGAGTAATAAAATGGATGCCTTTATTTTTAAATGTTTACTTTACTAATTTTAAAAGGTATATTTTATTTTCTTAGTAGTGTATCAGTGCCTCTCTGTGTGTGTATGTGTGTATATGCATGCATGCAAATGCGTGCATTCCATGTTTGTGCAGGTTCTCTTGGAGGCAAGAAAAATGTGTTGGATTCCCCAAAGCTGGAGTTATAGGTAGTTTTGAACTACCCCACATGGGCACAGGGAATTAAAATCAGGTTGTCTGGAAGAGCAGTAAATATTCAAAAACTACAAACCTATCTTTCTAGCCCTATTTATAGCCTTTTATGTGGGATGGAGACATTAAAGTGTCATTAAGCACTTAAACACATTAAACACATTAAACATTAAACATTAAACACATTAAACACTGTGTTGCCAAGCCTACTCTCAAACTCCTAGGTTCAAGAGGTCCTCCTGTTTAAGAATCCCAAGTAGTTAAAGAAACAAGTTTGCTTCACTTAAAAATGTTTTATTTTCAATTTTATAAATGTCATGTTAGTAATTAAGTATATTCCTAGGATCCACTGTGATATCTCTCTCTATATATATAATGTGTAGTAATCAGATCAATCTATAACCCTAGATATTTGTTACTTCTTTATTTTGAAAATATTAAAAATCTTCACTACTA
This sequence comes from Meriones unguiculatus, assembly GCF_030254825.1. Taxonomy (NCBI): domain Eukaryota; kingdom Metazoa; phylum Chordata; class Mammalia; order Rodentia; family Muridae; genus Meriones; species Meriones unguiculatus. Next base: position 74,645,240 of record NC_083369.1, on the reverse strand, counting down.
GCTATTTTTTAAGTCTTCAGTTAATTCTCATCAACTATAGTTATCCTATCCTATATCATTAACAGTCATTGTACTGAACCATCTGGATCTTGTACCTGTTAACAATTCTCTCATCATCATCCTTTCCCATACTTAAAGCCGGGGATTTGGGATGCAATTAATTAAATAAGAATATTAGTTGCCTCTAACAGGATGTATTTTTATGAAACCTTTCTTGTATTTATTAAATAAGCTTTTAAATGTGAATCATTATACAGTCTTCACTCTGCCATTTTTAGCTTTTACCCTCATGTAATGGAAACAATGTTGGCTCTAGGTTTAGACATGGGTTTGGATTCATAGTTATGATATGTATGTGAGGCATTAAACTCCCTGAGCTTCAGTTCCCAGTCTTGAAAGTGAGATTGTCATGAGGATTAAGTAGCATGTGAGAATGTACTTGGCACAGTGCCTAGGACACAGCAGGTGTTGAGTAAATAATCTTACTTCTATTTTATTATGGACATCAGCTATTCATTAATGTAATTCCATTTTTAATTCGATGGATATATGCATATGAGAAATGGGCACAATGGTTCCTTCACTTTGAAATGGTATTTCGACAAATAGTCTTATCATTTAGATTATTTTTTCTTTTTCTAGACACCTGTATTACCGTATCAGAAATAGAATATTGAAAACATAGCAGCTATTGATAAAAATAAAAATGTTTATGTTAAACATTTTTCTAAAACCATTTCTGATGAATAATAATAAATAACATATATGTCATTAAAAAAGTAAATAACTCCCTAAAACTTTTTTCTCCTGATTACTTTCAAGCCCAACTTGGAGATATGTTGTCCATGTATTTCTTATCCAGAAATTAATTTGTCTTATTAATACAGGCTGCCATGGTATTTGTAATTTCCTCATGTAATGATACTGTAAATGACACTTTAATTGCTAGACTAATATGTTAATACTTGAAGTATTACAGATTCTTTTCGTTTTTAAACAACTGTTTTTAAATAGTTTTTTTTATATTATATCGACTGATTACTTTTGTAGATGTTAACTTAAAAAGTTGGAAATTTTGTTCCTGATTTTCATTTTGTATTTCCTTAATTTTTCATAATGGAGCGAGTTAAAATTAATGAGTATAAATATGCAAACTTCTGATTTATCATTCATTTTTTGTTTGGGGTAGATGAAGGAAAGTAAAAACTCTATTTGTATCTTTAACAGTCAATTCTTCCTTTTAATCTATCTGAAAACTAATGGGGAATAGCTTCTATCATCTTAAGTTTTTATTCATTTCTGAAGGGTGGAAGGAAATACCTTGACAGATTTAGCACTCAAATTCAAATGAGTATGAGAACAGGTGGCAACATTTCTCCCCCACCTGCCATGCAACTTTATCACAAGAAATGTTTCATTTAGCCAATGCTACTGCTAGCAGACACTTCTCTACTTCAGAGCAGACAAACAAATGGAGGGAGAGTACTTCTTTGAAGAGAATCCCTTTCTTGATTTTCTTTTAAAACTGTGAGTTTGAAAACTGTCTTTTCTTTTCCTGGGGGCTGGGTTGTGGAAAGAATGAGTCACTGACTTGATTAACTGCTCTGCTTTATGTTGCTGTTAAACCATTTACAGCTGTCCCATTTGTTGTCTTGTTAGTGCTGCTGTTGTTACATTCTCATCCCCTGGCACTGACTTTTGGTTATGATAATACTATTGATCTGGGAACCTAAAACATTGGTGTTATACTTTAGGTACTAACTCGAGAGACACAAGTGTGTCATTGTTGTTGTAATGAAACTGTGTTATTACAGTACACGTTACATTAAATATGTATAAGAAAAAGATGGGAAGCCAAAAGTCACACATTGAAACTAACCAGTAACTTAATAGAGAGAAACAGTAAAGCTGTTGTTCATATACTTTACATTTTTTTTCTGGTTCATCTTTTCTCTAACAAATTTTAAGCAATGCAGAAATGTATAAGGCAGAATATTTCCTTGCAATGTCAGTGTGCTGTTCTTTCTTTCATGTAAGCTAAAAATTAATCTGCCAGTGTATTAATTGGCATACATAACTTCCTTACCAAGAAAAGTCATGTAGTTTCAATTTATTCTCATGATAATTTCAAAAAGTAATAAACTCTTTCCTTTTCCTTGACAGTGAAATGTCACCTTCCCTGGCCTTTGCATATGAGATGGATTTGTGTTTTTTGGTGATAGAAGCCAAGAAAATGAAATGTACATTTTACAACTTACCAAGATAATACCTTAATTTCCAACACAATAGTACTGGTTTTAGTAAACTTAGGTCCTTTGGATGTAGAGATTGAGGACTATCCAGAGGGAGTTTGTGAGTTTGTACTCAATTCAAATTAGAGATGTTCTCCCATGGAGCATACCAACCAATGTGATTGGCACAGTAATTCATAAGAATATTCTCTTCTTGGGGCTAGAGAGATGGCTCAGTGGTTACAGAATGCTGTCTGCTCTTACAGAGATTCTGGGTTCATTTCCCAGCAACCATATGGTGGCTCACAACCATCTATACTGTGGTCTGATGCCCTTTTCTGGCATGCAGGTGTACATGCAGATGGAGCACTCATATACATAAAATAAATAAATAAATCTAAAAGATGAATATTCTGTTCTTCCTGGAACCTTGAAGAGTTGAACTTCTTCACAACTGTTGTGTATAGCAAATATTTTAACAAGATTCTCAGAGCACTCCTTTGGTGGCAGTCTTTTAGGACATAGATGCAGTGCGCAATCCTTAATTATCAATAAAAGAAAGAAAAAAGACTGGTCTAGCATTTTTTAGAAGTCTTTTGTCAAATATACATTTGGATGAACAGCTACACATAAAACCTAGGGACTTCATGGATGTCTGCATTTGTGATTTTGAGAGTATGTCTTGTTTTCCTCTCTTTGATAATTTGTAGGTATAAAGATAAACACTTTGTGATGATTTGCATTCTCTGGAATGCTGAAAAAATTAATCTCTTCTATCTGTATCTGATCTGTATCTGTCTATTCATACAACTGTCTATATGAACTGTGTATTTGTATTTAAATTTCTTTTCCGTGAGGTTCTTATAAACTATGGAAAATTTGACACAAGATTAACAAAATAACAATTGCCTAGACTTTTTTTTTTAAATTTTCTTCAAACAACAATGTAAGTAAATACACTGCTCTATGTTCAGATTTTCTCGTATTTCCAGTGGCTTTAGTAATATGAGTAGAGATTCTTCTATCTCTAAACTAATGCTCTTCAGAAAACAAAACAAAACACCACCACCAACAACAACAAAAAAAAACAGTGATTATTATCAGCAAATGCATTTGGCTGGTTCATGTCCATTTTGTGAAAGATTGGTTTTGTGTTCAGTGGTTGGTGTTGTTTTGAAAATAGAATGTGTTGAGTGTGCAGGAGTAGTTTGGCTGCCATATATAGAGTCTAATGTAGCAGAAAGATTTAGGTTTTAGAAAAACTGATGAAGACATTGTCTCCTCTAAATAGCCTTTTAATATTTATGAAATGGGAGGATTTGCTCAAGATTTGCAAGATCATGACTTATGTGAAAATAAATTCAGTTAACAGTTGTTTTAAGCTGAATTAAGAAATTGTTATTCCTATATGAAGTATAAAAAATCCTCTGCATAATTATCATATAAACCTCAGAGCTATTATCTACTGATCTGTTATAAACACTTTAGTTTACAAAATGTTAGGAATGAGGAGAGCTGAAGTATTCTGTTAGATGGCTTTAGAAGATTTATGGTAATTAAGAATTCCAACTGTATGTTTGTACTGCTAACATTACTTTGTGGAGTCAATCCAAGGACTGGGAAATGTTTAAAACCTGAAATTACTTGGTAAACACTTCATGTAGAAGTCAATTCCATAATACCAGGGTTTCTCAAACTTAGCACCATTAACATTTTTGCCTGAGAATATCTTTGACATAAAACTGTCCTATGAACTATAGTATGTCTAGCAGTATCCCAAGAGATGACCATAATTGTCCCCCTACCTTGGTTGCTACAGTGAAAAATGTCCACAGCTATTGTCAACAGGTGTGTGAATGGCAAGGGGCAAGAATTAGAAGCCTTTTGAGAACCACTGGCATGCATAAATAATATATATATATTTTTTTAAGAAAATACTTTTTGGTTCTTTTGGTTTCCGTTTGGAGCTCCTATCCCCTCCAGGTCTTTCTATTTCCCCTTCCTTCATAAAATTCCATTCATTCTGCCTGAAATTTGGCTATGCGTCTCAGCCTCTGCTTCAACACCTTCATCAGTGGAGATTTTCAAAGGTCTTCTGTGGTAAGCTCCTGCCCTGTTCCCTGTTTTCTCCGGCTTCCAATGTCTATCACATTTGCCCTTCTGAATGAGGATTGAGCATCTTCTCTAGGGTCTTCCTTGTTGTTTAACTTCTTTAGGAGTATAGATTTTAGTATGTTTATCCTATATTGTATGTCTAATAACCACTTATGAGTGTGTATATACCATGTGTGTCTTTCTGTTTCTGGGTTAACTCACTCAAGATGATCTGGGCCCTGGGAGCTTTGCAGAGACTGATACCCTAAACAAGGACCATGCATGAGGAAGACATAAAACCCTTGCTCAGATGTTGCCCATAGACTCAGTCTCCAAGTGGGTACCCTAGTAAGGGGAGCAAGGGCTGTCTCTGGCATAAACTCAGTGGCAGGCTCTCTGATCACTTCCCTCTTGGGGGGAGGGGTGCAACCTTGCCAAGAAGACAATGCAGCCAGTCTTGATGAGGCTAGGGTCAGATAGAAGGGGAGGAAGTCCTCCCCTATTAGTAGACTAGGGGAGGGGCATAGGGGGAGAAGAGGGAAGGAGGATGGGATTGGGAGGAGATGAGGGAGGGGGCCACAGCCAGGATACAAAGTGAATAAATTGTAATAAAGAATAATAACTAATAAAAAAGAGAAAAAAAAGGAAAAAATTTTGGTCTGGAATTTGTCTGATAAACAGTCCTTTAAAATAATATGATATAATTGTGGACTGGGCTTTACAGGAAGAGAAAGATATTATTTTCTTGAAGTACTGAAGAACAATGCTCTTTACTGTCAGCCAATAAACTTAATGAAAAGAAGATAGAACGGGATATCGAGTCTCCTAAGAATGTTGACTTGACATGTACTATTACTGGCGCAGAAATAATAGGGATTTTTTTGAATGTTAAAGAGTCAAGTGTGAGGGCTTCTTGAGCTTTTGAAGTAATTAATTAGAAAGACAGTTATCTCCTACTGTCAAGAAAGGGTTGCGTGTCTATATAAGTCTTCTCAATTTTGAGAGCAAGAGACAAATAACAAGTAAACAACTTGTTATTTGTAGTTTATTCAAAGAAGCATCTTCTAGGATATATCATAAGGACAGAGCAGCTGCAGCTTTATTCTTGTCCGTGTTGTAAAAATGAGAATTGATGGTCATTTAAAAACTGCATGATAAAGAAATGTCTTTGGAATGATTCATAGAAATGAGATTCCATATTCAGCCACAGGACATAAATTAAGCCTGTCATGCCAAACTGTGTGTAAGGAATATAGAAATAAATAGCTTAGTCTGCTTGAATTTGCTATTTAAATAATTTTAGATGGATGGGTGTTTCTGAAAAGAGACATGCTATAACATTTATCTGTTTCTGACTTTTCCAATTGATTCTATAAATTCTAGTGCCTGTTTATGAAAATGTGGAAGAGTATTTTGTATGCAATGTAAGATATATATATATATATATATATATATATATATATATATTCTATTGTTCCTTTTAAAGCTGTTTCTGAAATTTTAATGGAAGGCTATGTTATTTTGTTTTATGCTTGTCAAAATCTTATTTGAATTATTCTCTAGTAAATATCTATGAGATATGAATAAAATATGGTTATATATTATCAATTCAGTTTTTCATTATAACTATGTCTCTAATATCATTAAGAAGTGATGTGACCCCTAAGGCAAGAATTTCTGCTAATTATTGCAGAATTTAAAAGCACTTGATTGGTATTACTATTCAAAATGCAACATGTGTGTGCATAAAGTAGCTGTAGTCTTAAAACTGAGAAGCTCGGATTATAGATATAACAGGAAAGGGGTGAAATCTTTGATATTGGATGGTCCAGTTAAGAAATCAAATAATTTAAAGTTTAGGAAGTTTTAGATAAATATGAAAATTCTAGCTGATGTTTTTTTTTTTTTTCTTTTCGTAATATCCACCAACAGATTCTATCATGAATGCACAAATCAAATCAGTTCAGAGCCAATGATTCCTTTTTCTTAGGCACAGGATCCAGAAGCCACTTTAATTATGTAGTATTAAGGGTACAAAAGGCCTCTTGTAAGAAATAATGACAGATCATTTCAGGGTAGTCAGTGTTTAATATAAGGAAAGCCCTTAACCTTTAACTGTCAAAGGTTTCATTATAGTCTCTGGTACTTTAGTGACTCCATGTTCTGCAATCCTTTCTTATGACCCTTGAGAAAAATTACATGTATATGTATGTATATATTATATATTATATGTAACACAATATATTTTGATGTCTTTTACTTATGTTATCCATTTCTTTGAAAAAAAATGGAAATGTTAGTCAAATATAGTAATTTGTTTAAACTGTCCCATATTGAAGAGAGATATCTAAAATTTTTATTTCATGTGTAAAATTTTGTTTGGTTAAAGTTGATTAAAGCTAGTACTAATTACAGCAACATGAAGTATTGCATTACTATATTGCAGAATTTTTTTTAACTTTTTTAGTGTGGGTGGATAGGAATTGGAAAAACCATATTTAAATTAAAATCATGACTCAATTACTTGAATAATCTGATAAGATATCTTTAATTCTTCTTTGCTTTTCTTAAGAAAAAGGGAAATAGGGGCTAGACAGATAGCTCAGTGGTAAGAGCACTTGTTCCTTTTTCAGAGGACCCATATTTGATTTCCACCACTCAAATGATAATTCACAACCATCTGGAACACCAATTCCAAGGAATCTTACTCCATCATGAAGCCTCTGTGGGCACCAGGCACAATTGTGGTGCACAGACCTATTTGCAGGCTGATATTTATACACAGTAAATAAAATATAAAACAAAAAGAATAGAGAGGCAATAATAATACCTTTTGCATTGGGTTTCGTTAAAATAAAAGAGCATGTTTAAAACTTGTGGCAAATACTTGATAAAGAACAGTGATTAAATACTTCAATTGCTAGTTTTCTCTTTCTAAAATTAGGTACTAAAAATTAAACCTAACCATGAAGGACACAATTTGATGGCTTTACTATCTAAACAGTAAAATACATAAGACAAATGCTGTCACCATAAAAGTTCCTTGAGACTAGAGCTTAAAACTATGTTTAAGTTGGTCTCTCAGTTCTTTATGTTTTCTGTTCTTGGAAAGCATTTAGGTATGTGTCTTTCTTCTATGCTACAGATTGATATGGGGTTAGAATACAGTGAAACAGACCTCAGTATGTTCCATAGTTAGATAATCAGCACCAGCAGCTGAGTGTTTTTCTAAATAATTTCATTATTTTGAATCAAGCACATTATTAATTTTCTTTTCTTTCTTATTAAAAATTTTCAGATCCCTTGTGGAAGAGGAAGACCAGCACATGAAACTGGCTCTAGGAAGCAGTGAAATGGGTCTCACTTCCCATTTGCAGTCTTCCAAGGCAGGAAGCACACGCATCTTTACCAGCAATTCCCACAGTTGTGTGGTGTTACAGGTATTCTCAACTGCTCCTTTGTACAGTTACAAAACTTTCCATTTGCTGTTGTTGTTTTTTTGAGGTGTAGGATATCAGTAATGTGGGAGGCTGTTAATGTATGGGGATGGGAACAGAAGGTGTATAGAAAATCCCTGCTTTTATCCCATCTATTGTTGTTAACATAAAATTTCACAGAAATAGGGTCCATTATTTAGAAAAACAAAAGCCCACCATTATACAAATCTTGATAAAAAATGCATGCATTCTTGAATTTAAAAATAAGTGCCACAATTCATTGTTTCTGTTTTATTTTTGTATCATGCTAGTATGTTACTTTCTTTTTTCAATGGTTTTCAAAATCATTTTTATATAACTGTGTATGTGTACATTTATATATATATAATTTCTGCATCATTTCCTCCCACATCACCTTCCTCCCTAGGGAATGTTTTGTTTGTTAACATTGACTCTTTAATCTCTATTGTATAACAGCCAAAGTAAATATCACAAATTTCCTATTCTAAATATTTTACTTTCTTTTTATACTTATTAATTCAGTTTATTTATTGTTTCTGAACAAAAGAGCTTGAGTTCCATAAATATGGAAAGTTACGTTTTGTTCATTATTTTTTCTTTCTTTTTTATATAATTTTTATTTATTACTATTTATTCACTTTGTATCCCAGCTGTTGCCCTACCCTTGTTCCCTCCCAATCCCTCCATCCCTCCCTCCCTCCCTCATCTCCATCCATGCCCCTCTCCACTTATACAGGAGGACCTCCTCCCCTTCCATCTGACCCTAACCTATCAGGTCTCATCAGGACTGTCTTTCATAGTCTTCCTCTGTGACCTGGTAAGGCTGCTCCCTCCTCCCCCTTTAGGGAGGTGATAAAAGAGCCAGCCACTGAGTTCAGGTTAGAGACAGTAAATGGAACACAAGGCACAGGGATTTAGGACTATTTTCATCGACATTGACATTCCAAATGGTCATTGATGAATTAGAGAACAGTAGAGTACTTGATGGATATAAGTGCCTTCTAGATACAGTTAAATTCTGCCAGTCTTTTCTGCTAAGTAAGAAATTATGTATGTATGTGTAGTCTTTTTAAATTATATATAATGTAAAAATATTTATAATACATACTATATATGATACATGTATGTATAACTTTCTAAATATATCTCAAAATGAAATCTTACTAGATGGAATTCATGAATATATTTGATTAAAAACAACTAACCTGAAGTTAGTTGTTCTTAATAATATAATGAAAGATGAGAGGTGGGTGTGGTGGCACACTCCTTTGATCCCAGTACTCAGGAGGCAGGGGCAGGCAGATCACTGTGAGTGCAATGCCAGCTTGGTTTACAAAGTGAGTCCAGGACAGCCAGGGTTACATGGAGAAACCTTGTCTCACCAACCCCCCCTCAAATTACTTTATTTTTTTTTATTTTTTATTTTTTTTATAAGTTACATTTTATTAACTCTGTATCCCAGCCATGTCCCGATCCCTCATTCCCTCCCAGTCCCTCCCTCCCTCCCTCATCTCCACCGTGCCCCTTTCCAAGTCCACTGATGGGGGGACCTCCTCCCCATTCATCTGATCCTGTTTTATCAGGTATCTTCAGGACTGGCTGCAAAGCCCTCCTCTGTGGCCTAACAGGACTGCTCCTCCCTTCGGGGGTGGGGAGACCAAAGAGCCAGTCATTGAGTTCCTATTAGAAATAGTCCCTGTTCCCCTCACTTTGGGAAACCAATTGGTTACTGAGCTACCACAGGCTACATCTGAGTGGAGGTTCTAGGTTATATCAATACATGGTCCTTGGTTGAATGTCAGTCTCAGAAAAGACCCTGTGCCCAGATATATTTGGTCCTTGTGGAGCTCCTATCCTTTCCCCATCAAACTAACTCCCCTTCTTTCTTATGATTCCCTGTACTCTGCCAAAGGTTTGGTCATGAGTCTTTGCTTTGAAAACACTGCTAGTTAGAGTCTTTCAGATGCGCTCAGTAGACACCTGTCATACGTTCAATGCACATCCCATCTGTCTTTATCTGACAGAGGACTAATATCCAGTATATACAAAGAACTAAAGAAGCTGAATAGCAGCAATCCAAGTAATCCAATTAAAAAATGGGGAACAGAGCTAAACAGAGAATTCTCGACAGAGGAATATCGAATGGCAGAAAAACACTTAAAGAAATGCTCATCCTCATTAGCCATCAGGGAAATGCAAATCAAAACGATCCTGAGATATCACCTTACACCCATCAGAATGGCCAAGATGAAAAACTCAAGCGATAACACATGCTGGAGAGGTTGTGGAGAAAGGGGAACCCTCCTCCACTGCTGGTGGGAATGTAAACTGGTACAACCACTCTGGAAAGCTATCTGGTGCTTTCTAAGACAACTAGGAATAGTGCTTCCTCCAGACCCAGCTATACCACTGCTAGGTATATACCCAAAGTTTGTTCAAGTACACAAAAAGGACACTTGCTCAAATTACTTTAAATAAAATTGCGAAACTCAGGAGTGGCTGTATTGTCTTCTTCTGTGGCCTGGTAAGGCTGCTCCCCCCGCAGGGGGAGGTGATCAAAGAGCAGGCTAATCAGTTCCTGTCAGAGACAGTCCCTGTTCCCATTACTATGGAACCCACTTGGATACTGAACTGCCATAGGCTACCTCTGTGCAGGAGTTCCAGGCCATCTCCATGAGTAGTCCTTGGTTGGAGTATCCTTCTCAGAAAAGACCTTGTGCCCAGACTTTTTGGATCTGTTGCTCTCTTTGTGGAGCTCCTGTCCTCTCCAGGTCTTACTAGCTCTCATTTCTTTCATAAAATTCCCTGCACTCTACACAAATTTTGGCTATGAGTCTCAGCATCTGCCTAGATACCCTGCAGGGTAGAGCCTTTCAGAGGCCCTCTATGATAGGCTCCTGTCCTGCAGCCTTACCAGGCCACAGAAAAAGATAATGCAGCCACTCCTGATGAGACCTGATAGACTAGGATCAGAGGGAAGGGGAGGAAGATGCCCCTTATCAGTGGACTTGGGGAGGGGCATGCGTGGAGAAGGGGGAGGGTGGGATTGGAAGGGGAGGACGGAGGGAAGTACAGGGGGGATACAAAGTGAATAAAGTGTAATTAATAAAAATAAAAATAATTAAATAATTAAAAAGAAAACTTGTGAAATTCAGGTAAATGAATGAAAACAGTTATCCTTTGTGATATAACCGAGACCCAGATAGGCCAACATAGCATGTTTTCTCTCTTATGTAGATGTTAGCTGTGAGTCTTTAGATACTTGTGTTTAATTTGTGATACTCACACATGTTAGACAGCTAGTATGGGGCATAGGGAAGGAGAGATCTTTCTAGCGAAAGCAGATAGAATATTTTGATATAAAGGGACAAAGAAGAATAATGGAACAAGAGGGATTGAGTGGGTTGGTGGATGGGAGGCCAAAGTGGAGGAGGGAATCTAGAGAGGGCAAACTAATACAAAGGCCTTTTGAAAAAAGCCAAATGGAAACCTGCTACTGTAGAAGCATCCTATAAATATGCATAAATCATATACAGAAAGCATTTAATTGTCATCTTATAACTAGGGGATAATACCCCAATTAGACACCACATGCTCACGAATAAAAAAAAATAGCAGTACCAGGACCTGGTTACCTCTTTGACTTTGAAGCCAGTGATGTCTCAAAGACCCCATTACAGGTGCTTACCTGCCTGAACTTGATGGTAAAACCCTATTGGAAAAGATACCATATACTTGAGTACTAAAAAATTGAAAATTAGAGCAAATACAGACTTGAAAGCTTCACCTCTGCTGGCTAGTTTTCACGGTGCTAGAAGGTGCTGAGCAAGCTATGGAAGAAGAATCATAATACTCATTGTTACCCAGGCTGTGACTCTGTGGGCTCCGGGATTGAGCCTGGCAAGATACTGATATAAGAGCGGCACAAATGTTAGGAGCATGAACGTTTTTCTTATATACAAGACCTACTCCAGGAGATGGAAACAATGCCTGACATGTTATTGGGGCCGATAAACTGTGCCTATACTGGTCTTGTTCTCTTTGTAAGAATATATTACTATTATTCTGCTAAAGTGTTATATTATTAAAACAACTCTTAGTGACCTATAGATTACCCATAGATTAGTGCATCTCTCAACTCCCACCAGAAAAGCTACATCTTTTAGTAGTTGGTGATTAGCATAGAGACTACTGGTCAGTGTGGAGATAAAAAGAGTGAAGAATATCAGGCTTAATGGGAAATCTATGTCACACCCCTCCCCCAAAGCTTTAAAGTCTTCAAGGAAGACATCAAGAGTGTAAGAGACCTTTCCCCCCAAATATTAAAATTTATAAAGGAGGCTGACTGCAGATTATAGATTACTCCTATAATCCCAGCACTAGAGATGCAGATGAAGGTAGATCTCTGCAAGTACAAGGCTAGGGTGGTCTCCAAAGAGAGTCCAGGATAGACATGGCTACCCAGAGAAACCCTGTCTTGAAAAACCATAAAAATATTCTTTTAAAAAGTATAAGAGCCAGAGGAAGCAGACATAGTGGGTGTCTATGAAGATACAGTGTTTTCCAGATATAATAGGACAAATGTACATATGAACTTACAGCAATTGTTATGTCCAAGACCAGTAAAAACTGAAGACACACAAAATCCCAGCATGGGGGTAGGAGAAAGATCAGCACCAAGCCCCACCTCTAGCTGAGGAGCTATCAGTAATTGATAGCTGCTGGAAGAGAAAGTGTTTGTTCCTGAAAAGTGTGAACCCTGGGTAAGGCCTCACACCTGAGCTATGTAAACTGAAGTTGATGAGTTAAGGGGGGAAAAAAAGAGGAAGCAGCAAAGTTGGGTGGGTAGAGAGGTAGGGATAAATCTGGGATGAGTTGGTGAGGGAATGAGCGTGATGAAAGTGCACTGTATGAAAAAATTCTTGAAACATAAATAAACATTATTTTAAAAAATACATTCCCAAAAGCAGATTTTTAAGACCAAACACTAACAGGGAACTTTTTTCTATCTAATTTTGGATGTGTGGTTGTCAAGGAAATAAGCTTAATATATAAATGTTATCATTATGTTAAAATTAACAACAGTACAAATTCCAGCTTGAATAGGCATAAAAAGTTCTGTGAAGCGGGGAAGGTCCATGGGGAGCAACTGCTTTTAGGAAGTCTTGCCCTGAATGATTACCCATTTCTTAACTGTAGTAAGAATAATTTGGTTCATCTAGTTCATCCCATACTGGAATTCTAATTATAGTACTACTGGCTAGTTACCTGACATCGAGAAAGTCACTCATCCTTTCTGGACCTGTTTCCTTATTTGTAATCTAGGTGAAAGATATGAAGATGAAGTGTCACAACTTATGGGAAAATACGGTCTATGATAAATATTTCTTTCCTTCTACCCAAGCTAAACAGAAAAGATGTCAGGGGAAAAAATGTAGCTGATCCGAAGTGAGGGGTCCACAAAATAAGGTATCTATCTGGTTGGCCTGAGTGACTGCAGAAGATTAGTCACCTTTATTACATAGGTTGTGACAAATTAGGCTGTCAAGTGCCTAGAAAGACATTTGATATGTAATCAGCTTGGATTCCTAGAACTTTGAACAAATCCCAGGAGAATCCATGATGGAGTCAGCAGTAAAAATTACATGTACCTTAGTAAGATGATTACCTACCCAGAGTTAGCTTAAGGAGAGTGCATGGAATCTTATGAAAGAAGTGGGAAATAGCAAGAGCTGGAGAGGACAGGGTCTCCATAAGGAGAGCAACAGAACAAGAAAATTTGAACACAGGGAACTTCCCAGAGACTCATACTCCAACCAAGGACTATTCATGGAGATAACCTAGAACCCCTGAACAGATGTAGCCCATGGCAGTTCAGTGTCCAAGTGGGTTACATAGTAATGGGAACAGGGACTGCTTCCGACATGAACTGATTGGCCTGCTCTTTGATCACCTCCCCCTGAGGGAGGAGCAGCCTTACCAGGCCACAGAAGATGACAATGCAGCCACTCCTGATGTGATCTGATAGACTAAGATCAGAAGGAAGGAAAGGAAGACCTTCCTTATCAGTGGACTTGGAGCAGGGCATGCGTGAAGAAGGGGGAGGGGCGGTAGGATTAGGAGAGGAGGGTGGAGTTTATGGGGGGATACAAAGTGAATAAAGTGTAATTAATAAAAGTTATTTAAAAAAGATAACTACAAAAAAAAAGTCAAGGATAGTTTTATTGGCCGCATTTCTTGATTACTACTACATCTGTGCTTACTTCTTACCAAGCATTTGGTTCTTTGACTTCTAATTATTATCCCTGGCAGACAATGTCTTTCTTTTCCTGTGCAGTCCTATGATGATAATTCTTCATATCATGTCTTCAGGTGCATTTAACTTTTAAATAAGAGCTTTATTGAAATGAAATTCATATACTATAAAATTCACCTAGTAAAAGTGTATAAGTCAGTGGGTTTTAGACTTTTCATAGGATTTTGCACCTATCACAGTAGTTGATTTGAGAATATTATCATCTCAAAATAAGAAAACCTATTATCTGCTAGCAGGAAGCCACCTTCTGCTGCCAACCCCTTTTCCATGTCCCTAGGTAGCAATTAATCTTGTTAGCTTCATAGCTCTGTCTATTCTGAGCATTTCATATACATGAAGTTATCAAATATATGGCTTTTGCTACTCATTTTTTTTTTTTTTACTTACTATAAAATTTTCAAGGCTCATCTATGTTATAGAAAGCAACATTCTTTTTATAACTAAACAATATCCCATTGTGTAGATGTACTACATTTTATTCATCTATTTGTTCATTTGTGGATTTCCAACTTTTAGCTTATGAACAATGCTATTATGATTATTTATTTACAATTTTTTTCATTTCTTTTTGGTATGAGTCTAGTTGTTGATTTACTTGGTCCTGTGGCAATTCTATGCTTAATCTTTTGAAGAATTGCCAAGTGTTTGCCAATGTTGCTGCACTATTTTATATTTACACAGTTATCTTACAGGCAGTTATGTTCTTTTATAGTAAATAATGTATATAGTACAGTGAAAAAGCATATAGTATCATTCCTTGACAATTCTTGTGTGTGTGTGTGTGTGTGTGTGTGTCTTATTATGACATCTGAGTAGGTATAAACTACTCCCTGTGGTTTTGATTTGAATTTTCCCACTACTAATTATGTTAAACAGCTTTTAATTTGTGCTTTTGGTCATATGTATGCCATCTTTGGGGAAATGTCTGAAATGTTCAGAATTTTGGCCCAGTTTTTATTTTTTTTAATTTTTATTTTTTTAAATATTAATCACAGGTTATTTACTTTGTATCCCAGCCGAAGATCCCTCCCTCATTCCCTTCCAGTCCCACCCTCCCTCGCTCATCTCCTCCCTTTCCCTTTCCAAGTCCACTGATAGGGGAGGTCCTCCTCCCCTTCCATCTGACCCTAGCTTATCAGGTATCTTCAGGACTGGCAGCAATGTCCTCCTCTGTGGCCTAGCAAGGCTGTTCCTCCCTCAGAGGGGGGGTGAGGTCAAAGAGTCAGCCACTGAGTTCATGTCATAAATAGTTCCTGTTCCCCTTTCTAGGAAAACCCACTTGGATACTGAGCTACCATGGGCAACATCCAAGCAGGGGTTCTAGGTTATATCCATACATGGTCCTTGGTTGGAGAAACAGTCTCATAGAGGACCCCTGTGCCCTGATATATTTTGTACTTGTGGAGCTCCTGTCATCTCCCATTCATACTAACTCCCCCTTTTATTATATTATTCCCTGCACTCTATCGAAGATTTGGTTATGAGTCTCAGCATCTGCTTTGATAAGCTGTTAGGTAGAGTCTTTCAGAGGACCTCTGTGGCTCCTGTCCTGCAACATAAAACCAGATACACTAAAATGGTTAGAAGAAAAAGTGGGGAAGACCTTGGAACTCATTGGCACAGGAGAAAACTTCCTGAACATGACACCAACAGCACAGGCTCTTAGAGCAACAATTGATAAATGGGACCTCATGAAACTGTAAAGCTTCTGTAAACAAAAGACATTGTCATCAGAACAAAATGACAGCCTACAGACTGGGAAAGGATCTTCACCAACCCTCTATCTGACAGAGGGCTGATATCCAGAATATATAAAGAACTAAAGAAATTAAAAAAAAACAATAAACCAAGCCATCTAATTAAAAAAATGGGGTACGGAGCTAAACAGAATTCTCTGTAGAAGAATATAGAATGGCAGAGAAACACCTGAAGAGATGCTCGATGTCCTTAGCCATCAGAAAGATGCAAATAAAAATGACTGTGAGATTTGGCCCAGTTTTTAATTGGGACATTTATCTTTCTAGTATTCAATAATAAATGACCTTTTATATAATGTGGATACAAAGCCTTATCTCATAAACGGTTTTCCAATATTTCTCACAATACCTTCAGTTTTATGTTCCTTCATTGTTCTGTTATAGCTACTATGTAAATTTCTAATCTTTCATCCATTCAACCACATACACCTTTCTTTGACATTAGCTTAGCAGAGTTAATAGAAAACAGGGTCAAGGAAAATGCTCACATTGAATTTTTCACTGTCCTCAAAACTTATACTGTTCTTTCATATGTCATTGTTCTTATTCCTTTTCCTCTCCCTAGAATGTCCTTTCTTTTCTTTATCTGTCTCTTATTCATAATGAGTCATCTTAAATGGTACCTTTTGATAACATGCTTATTTTTAGGTATTTTTAAAATTTATATTTATCAGACACATAAAACTTAAAAGTATACATGTTGATGAGTGGTATTGTTTTAGTACATGATAGGAAGTATAATATTTAAATGAAATTAAATATGTTGTCCCAGCACTCAGAGATGCAGAAGCATGTGGATCTCCATGGGTTTGAGGCTAGCCTTGTCTACAAAGAATCAGGATAGCCAAGGCTATACAGAGAAACCCTGTATCAAAAAGAAGAAGAAGATGAAGAAGAAGAAGAAGAAGAAGAAGAAGAAGAAGAAGAAGAAGAAGAAGAAGAAGAAGAAACCAAAAACCTCAAAAGACAACAAAAAAATTAAATGTGTCTCTTCAAATATTGATTATTTATTTATGGTAAAACGTTTTAACAATACTTTCTTCTAGATACTTTGTTATACATGCTTGTTTTCTATAGACACCCTGCTAAGCAACAGCACACCAGAACTCTTTTTTCCTATCTAACTGCAGCTTAATAATCATTGATATATTTCTCCCATGTAATCCATTTTGTAACTAATGCAATTACTAGCTTCTTCTACTATATTCACATAATTCAGCCCATGATGAATGTCATCTCTCAGAAAGATTCTCTAGACCTGGGATATAACATGTTCTTTCTATACGTCTTGAGATATAGTACTGTGATATATGAATATTCTCCATAAATATCCATCTTTGATTTTAATGTTATTAATATAATTAAAAGAGCAAGTGCAAGTAAAGAGCTTAGCCTCATACTTGCCATAGAGGAAGCACTCAGTGTCCTTTGGTATTCTTTTGACAATTATTCATGGGATGAATAAATTTAGATGACATTTTATGATGTATTTATGTATAATCTTTCTCCTTGATATTTGAAAATATGCCACAAGACAGAATAGCAAGAATTTTCATGTCCACCTTAAATATAGGCACACTAAATAGCATAGAAGTTAGGAGACCTACCAAGATACATATACCCATTTAGATGACACATATTGGGACTTGACCCAAATTTTCTTACTCTGTATGCACGTTTGTACTCTAATTTTATTCTAAACTGTAACTGCTAATTATCCATAATTAAAACATCAATAGAAGCTAACAATTTACACAACAATATAGTAGATTTTATACTCGATAGAAAAAGTAATATTACACAGATTATTTTTTCCTTGCCTGTTCTTTTCTTCCTCTTCCAAAAAAAAATATGAATTGTCATTTGGAAGTCCCATTGTTAGGACAAGGAGGACATATTATGGTACCATGCTCTCGCTGGTAGCTATATGTGCTTGTTGTTGAATATTTCTACTATAGAATAGAAATCATTGCCTGCATATTGTCTATACTTATTTAAATCCATAAGAAACTTAAAAATATCTCTCTTTTCTAAGCACTGAGACTGCTAATTGATACTTTGCCTTCTTAGTGATTTGTGCCTATTACACTGATCTTTCCAGGTTTTTTGCTATTCTAGCTATTTATTTTCTCTGCTTAATTTTGGTGCTAAAGTCAATGTAAGATATAATTTTAGTTATAACCTAGCTAATAAAATTTTAAAAGTGCGTTGTTCAAATGCTTAGGCAAATACCTCTGTCTTGCTTTCCACTGGTTTAGTTTCATGAAATGTTTATTTTAAGAAGACATTTGAGTTGTTCATCATGGCATGATGATGACATTTACCTTGTTTCAAAACTTTATGATCATAAGGGAAATAGTTTTTAATAGGTGTTGTTGAGTCTGACATGGGTAGTGCATGCCTTTAATCCCAGTAATAAGGAGGCAAAGGCAGATAGCTCTCTGTTAATTTGAGGCCAGCCTGATCTACAGAGCAAGCTCTAGTACAACCAGGGCTACATAGAGAAACCTCATCACAAAAATGTTAACATAATATATAATAACTGAAAGTGACATGTTATAAAATAGTTCCAATAATTTAGCTAAGTTTCTATCAAAGTCATACTTTTCATTTATTTTCTGTTCCTTCATTGCAGCTAGAATAAAAATAACATAGTTTTGCTGGGGGAGGTACTTCTTAGATCACTCAGGTTAGGGTACAATGAAGTTTTCTTTTTTACTTTGCTTTTTTTCTTTTCTAAAATTATTATTGTTATTATTATTATTTACAATATATTCACTTTGTATCCTGGTTGTAGCCCCCTCCTTCATCTCCTCCTGGTCCTACCCTCTCTCCCGCTTTTCCCCCTATGGCCCTTCCCTAGTTCTCTGATAGGGGAGATCCTCTTCCCCTACTATCTGACCTTAGCCTATAAGGTCTCATCAGGATTGTCTAGATCCTCTTTCTCTGTGGTCTAGTAAGGCCACCTCACCAGGGGAAAGTAATCAAAGAGCAGGCAAATGAGTTCATGACAGTGACTTCCCCTGCTCCCCTTACTAGGGTACCCACATGGAGACTGAGCTGCCCATGGGCTACTTCTGAGCAGGGCATCTAGGTAATCTCCATGCATGGTCCATGGTTGGTGCATCAGTCTCTGCAGGACCTGGGTCCAGAGTTTTTGGCTTTGTTGTTCTCCTTGTGGAGCTCCTGTCCCATTGGTTCTTTCTTCCCCTTCTTATATAAGATTCCCTGTACACTACCCAAAGTCTGGCTGTGACTCTCAATATGTGATTCTATCCCCTGTTGGATGGAGTCTTTCAGAGAACATCTGTGGTAGGCTCCTATCATGTTCTTTCTCTTCAGCCACTTCCATTATCTGTCTTGTTTGCCCTTCTGAATAAAAATTAAGCATCCTATCTAGTGTCTTCCATGTTGTTTGGCTTCTTTAGGTCTGTAGATTTTAGTATTAAGACTTATAAATCGTGATGTGCTTGTTTTTATTCTTTATAAGTCACTGTCTCTTTATGTAGCTCAAGGTGACCTCAAACTCACAATTCTCTGGCCCCCCTTCTGGGGCACAAGTATTAAGATTATGGTCATGTACCACCATGATGAACATCTCTTGATGGATTTTAATGATGCATTTCTTCAGTTACATTTTTCTGGTTTGAGTGTTAAGGTAATGTCTGAAGCTCAGTAAGGTACTACATACCTGGGATATTATCACTCAAGAAATAAAGGCAGGACAATTATGAGTTTGCGGTCAACCTCACCCACACATCTAGCTGGAGGCCAACCTCTGCTACATGACACATTTTTGTATTGAAAGAAGAGGGGAGAGAAGGGGAGGCAAAAAAAACAACAACAACAACAAACCAAAGGCAATGTCATAGGTACTATGTACAAAATCCTAGAATCAGTACCCAACACCACACTCCAACATAGAGATTTCTAGTCACATGAAATGAGTTGAGACTTATTCATGTCTCCAGCATTCTATATGTGAAATATTGTGTTCTTTCAGTATTTGATAGATGGAACCAGTAAACCCCCTCTCAGCTTCAAATATTTTTTAAGGGAAGGTTTTAAGTACAAATTCAATTTTATTGTTGAATAACTGTTTCAGTCATTTGTTTCTTTTTAATTTATTTTTTATTCACATTACATTCTTGTTGTAGTCCCATTCCTCCTTCCCTTCCAGCCTCAACCTCCCTCCCTCCTTTTTCCTCCCTCCCCTTAAGGGGTGCTCCCCTTCCCATTCAGTCCATCTCATCAAGTTTCATCAGTACTAAGCGTGTCTTTTCCCCCTGTGGCAATGCAGTCCTGCCAGGGGGAAGTGATCAAGAGTCCATGTTAGATGAAGTCCTCAATTCCCTTACTAGAGGACCCACATGAGGCCTAAGCTGCCCATCTGCTGTATCTTTGTAGGTGGCCTAGGTTCATTTCGTGCATGGTCCTTGGTTGATGATTAATTCTCAGAAAGCCTCTCTGGGCCCTGGTTATTTGGCTCTCTTGGTCTTCTTGTGGCACTCCAGTCACCTCCAGGTCCTTTTTCTCTTTCCTCCCATTTTCCACAAGACTCCCTAAGTATCACGCAATGTTTAGCTGTGAGTCTCAGTATCACTTTTGAGGCACTGCTGGGTAATGCCTCTCAGAGGTCAACTCTGTCAGGTTCCGCTTTGCAGAGCAACATTCATAGTGTCAGGGGTTGGCACTCTCCCATATGGTGGGTCTTTGGTTGGTCCAGGCAGTGGTTGAGCATTCCCTCAGTCTCTGCTCTAACTGCTCTATCTTATATCCCTGTACATCTTGTAAGCAGGTCAATCTGTTTCTTTTAGAATAAACTTTAGTAGTTTGTCTTTCAATCAATGTATCCATTTCAATTAAATTATCAAATTGATTGGCACAGCTATTTTAAACATCCAGAGTTGATTATCAATTCTATCAACTCTGATATTTGTTATTTGCATCTCCCTTAACCAATATCGTGAGTGTGTGTGTGTGTGTGTGTGTGTGTGTGTAATTTTATAGACCTCCTTAGAAAATCAGGTTTTGGATTCATTATTATTTCGTTCTTTTTCTGTTTATTTAATTGAATCCCATTATTATCCTATTTCTGTTTTTCTGCTTAATTTATAATTAGTTTGTTCTTCTATTTCAAATTTCATAGTGGGAAAATGGAGATCTTTCATATGAGACTTTTTCCAAGTCATTTACAAATATAAATCCCTCCTAAATGCAGCTTGAGCTTCGTCCCACACATTTTTGAGCCGTTGAATTTTCATTCAGTTAAACATACTTTCTAGCTTCCCTTTGAAGTTTTTCATGACTTAAAAATATCCTATTTACTTCCAAATATTGTTATGTTTTTTCAATTGAAAAAATTGAGAATGCCATACATAAGCACTGTATTCATATCAATTCCACTTCTCCCTCCCCTCCAAATCCTCTTGTGTTTTCCTCTGCCATTCCCTCTCAAATTCATGACCTACTCTTCTTTTATTATAATTGTTTTACACACACACACACACACACACACACACACACACACACACACACACACAAACACACCATTTACTGAGTCTATTTAATGTTACTCATTTGTACATGTGTTTAGGACTGACCACTTTGAATTGGATAACCTATAGCAGAGCTTTTCCTTGAAGAAAACTGACTCTCTCTCTCTCTCAGCAGCCACTGATTGCACTTCTTCTCGGGGTAGATCCTTATGAAATTTCCTCTATCTACAATGGCATGTCATCTAATGTTATCATTACATAAATCTTATTTAGACAACTTTATTACTTGAGATTTCTTGGGTGTGACTTCCTTGTCATGTCCAGAAGATATTATCTAGTAGCAGGTCTCCTGGTTCTCTAGCTCTTACAGTCTTTTTCCCTAGGTCTTTATTGTTATTTTTGTTGTTGTTGTTACAAGCTTTGGGTATAGGGGTTGCATTGTAAGGAGTATCATTTGGGGCACCAAATCCTATGGTCAGTTGTTCTGTGCCTTGTGACCACTTCTGGATCACTACAATAGGCTCTGTCTTCCAAAAAAAAAAAAAAAAGTGGCTTCTCTAATGAGGAGTGAGAGCTACACTTAACTGAATGCAATCAGAAATTATATTGGTTTAGGAAATGACAGTAGTAGGTTCTGCTCTAGGATCTGTGGCCTCTTCAACTACGGGTAGTTGGCTAGGTTTCCAGTGCCAGGTATGAATTCCTTCTTATTAAGTAGTCATTAAGTCCAATTAGACAGGTGAAAAAAAATGGCACTATAGTACCAATGCTGGGCCAGTCACTGTTGTGATTCCAAATACTTGAGGAAATTCTGGAAAACTTTTTAGTTTGATTTTTCATTAATTAAACTTGTTAGAAAGTATCCTTTGTATAACCTTGATCATTTAAAAATATGTCTTAAGTTTGAGAACTCACAATAACATGTACTTTATTAAAAATCCCATAGGTACATGGAAATTGTTATTCAGTGGTATATTTTATCAATCGTGTTAGATAAAGTTGATTGATATGGTTGAGCTGTCTATACCCTTACTGGTTTCAATCACATTTTAAGGCCACAGAGAGGGTTAATGTTAAAATCTGTAACTGCAAGTGTGTGAACGTCTCTCTTTCGTTCTTCTAATTTGGGCTTCATGGACTTTGAAACACTGCTTTTAGACATAAAAACAATTAATGATTTTATATTCTCTTGTTTAATTGATGCCTGTGTCACAAAATGACTCACATTATCCCTGCTAATAGTCTTTGCTCTGAAATGTTTTGTCTGATACTATATTTATGTCAGCTGTGTTCTAGTTACTGTCAACTCAGCATATGTCTTCTTTTTGTTTTATAAATTAGAACATACTGTGAAAGTTATTTTTACTTGCATGTACTTGTATGTGCATTGCAATTATGTCATTTCACTTAATCATCACAATTATAAAATGGAATGATTACATGATGACTCCAACTTATTACCTCTTTGTGGTCCCATCTCCTAAATTTTGGGAACTACAATCTATTTTCTGTCAGTTTTGTTTTGTTTTAAAAATAAAAACAACAAAATATAATAACTGATAAGATGTTGAGATTAGCTTCTTTTACACAGGCTAGACTTTTACACCCATTCATTTTGTCATGTGTGTTAATAATACTTTTTAATAGTTGAACAGTGATTCACAGTATGACACTTTAGCTGTACTAATTCATATTGACCATCTTCCCAATACTTTTTGTTTATCAGGATTCTATCCTTGTTCTAAAAGCTGAGGGTACATCCCCTATTGTGCTACATGTAACAAAATGGCCCCCATGTCTTGATCCAGATATAGAAAATAAAAGTGACAGCCCACTTATCACATAGACTGTCAGGCATTCTGTGAAGAGAAAAGAAAGCCTCTTTTTCCTTGGAGTTTTAGGCACTGCCTTGAAATACTAGATAACTATTTGCAGGAACCATGATAGCCCAAGTCCATGCCTTGCTTCATTCTACTGGCTGATGGTGGTTGGGGAAGAGGGAGCATGAAAAGGCATCTCTCCAAGCATATATTTTGTCCCATAAACTTAATTGTCTTTTTTGCACTTTAATTTTTTCTTTCTTAGTATTATTATTTATTAAAATTTATTCACATTGTATTCCAGCTGTAGCGCCCTCCTTCATACCTTCACAGTTCCCTCCTTCCCTCTACTCCTCCTCCATGTCCCTCCACTAGTCCATTGATGGGGGCAGGGCTCCTCCCTTTCTATCTGACACTAGCCTATCAGATCTCATCAGGACTGATTGTATTGTCTTCCTCTGTGGCCTGGCAAGACTGCATCCCCAGGGAAAGGTGATCAAAGAGCTGGGCACTGAGTTCATGTCAGAGACAGCCCCTTCTCCCTTTACTAGGGAAGCTACATGGAGACTGAGCTGCCTATGGGCTACATAAGGGGAGGAGTTCTAGGTCCTCTCCATGCATGGTACTTGGTAGGTGTATCCGTCTCAGCACATGTTTTGGTTCTTTTGGCCTCCTTGTGGAGTTCCTGTCCCCTCTGGGTCTTTCTATATCCCTCTTATTCCATAAGACTCCATACACTCTGCCAAAAGTTTGGTTCTGAGTCTCAGCCTCTGCTTTGATAACTCGATCAGTGGATAATTTCAGAGGACATTCTGTGGAAGTCTTCTGTCCTATTCCCTGTCTTTTCCTACTTCCTATGTCTGTCCTGTTTGCCCTTCTGAATGAGGTTTCATCCTCTTCCCTACAGTCCTCCTTGTTGTTTAGTTTCTTTAGGACTATAGATTTTAGTATGTTGATCCTATATTATATAGTTAATATCCCCTTATAAGTGAGCACATACCATGTGTGTCTTTCTGCTTCTGGGATATCTCACTCAGGATGATCTTTTCTAGTTCCCACCATTTGCATGCAAATTCCATGATTTCCTTTTTTTTTTTTTTAATAAATAAGTAGAATTCCATTGTGTAAATGTACCACAATTTCTGTATCCATTCCTCTGTTGAGGGACAGCTAGGTGTTTTTCCAGCTTCTGGCTATTACGAAAAGAGCTGCTATGAACATGGTTGAGCAAATGTCCTTGTTGTATATTTGAGCATATTTTGGATATATGACTAAGTGTGGTATAGCGGGATCTTGAAGTATCACTATTCCTAACTTTCTGAGAAAATGCCAGATTGATTTTGAAAGTGAATGTGCAAGGTTACATTCCCACCAGCAGTGGAGGAGGGTTCTCCTTTTCCCACATCCTCTCCAGCATGTATTGTCACTTGAGTTTTTATCTTAGCCATTCTGATGGGTATAAGGTGAAATCTCGGGGTTGTTTTGATTTCCATCTCCCTGATGACTAAGGACATTGAACATTTCTTTAAGTGTTTCTCTGCCATTCAATATTCCTCTATTGAGAATTTTCTGTTTTCTCTTTAGCTGTGTATGGTACTGTTTTTTTTTTTTTTTTTTTTTTAACTTGGTTTGTTGGTATTTAACTTCTTAAGTTCTTTATATTTCTGGATATTAGCCCTCCGTCAGATATAGGATTGCTGAAGATCGTTTCCCAATGTGTAGGCTGTTGTTTTGTTCTGATGACAGTGACAGTGTCCTTTGCTTTACAGAAGCTTTTCAGTTTCATGAGGTCCCATTTATTGATTGCTGATTTTAGAACCTGTGCTGTTTATGTTCTGTTCAGGAAGTTGTCTCCTGTGCCAATGAGTTCTAGGCTCTTCACACTGTATTCCAGCTGTAGCCCCCTCCTTCATACCCTCCCAGTTCCCTCCTTCCCTCTACTCTTCCTCCAATTTTTCTTCTAACAGGTTTAGTATGTCTGGTTTTATGTTGAGGTCTTCGTTTCACTTGGACTTTAATTTTGTGCAGGGTGATAAATATGGGTCTATTTGCATTTTTCTACATGTAGACATCCAATTATACCAGAACTATTTGTTGAAGATGCTATCTTTTTTTCCATTGTTTTGTTTTGGCTTCTTTGTCAAAAATCAAGTAACTGTAGGTGTGTGGATTTATTTCTGAGTCTTATATTAGATCCCATTGATCTATATTCTGTTGAAAGTCAAATTTAAATTAGGCTTTGAAGGACAGAAAACATCCATGTGAAAAGTAAAAGGACAAATAAAAAATAATGGAAACAGAAATCCTGGGTAGGACAACCTGATATTACAGGTACAGTGGACAGGGTCATAAAAGTTATGAGCAAATAGTTGAGTTAGAACCAAATTTGAGAAGTTTTTGAAAAATAGAAGTTATGATATACACGGTAATGGGGTGCCATTAGATGTTTTGAAAGTGCAAACCATGCTGCCTAATGACAACAGTGTTTAGTATATATATATTTAAGTGCATCTGTTCCTCTTCTTTCCTCTGAATCAAATGAGGAGCAGCCTCATAAAAACAAAGCTCATATTGTTTTGATCAATTACATAATGTCTTCTTAAAGATTAAGCTAATTACTTAACCTTTTTTTTGCTTTTTAAAATCTTCTATCCTCATTTGTGAAATACATTATGCATAAGTAATTTTTATCATTCTTGTCAATATGAGTTTCCTGTTTTCGCTTATTCTTTCTGTAAAATTATAGTCATCACATTAGTTATAATATACTACTAAATTCTTTGTAAATGAAGAAGTTGGCAGAAATATTTGTTTATCTTGTTATTTTAATACCATACCATACATCAGAATTGCTTTTTGCATGATGGTATTATATTTCATTTGAATTTCACTGCTATCCAACCAACTTTGAAAATGTTATTTTTGCTTATTTTATAATTTTATAACATCAACTCATTTTCCTTTTATACAACAATTATGACATTTTTTAGATTGAGTTAATATATTTCAGTCTTTTAGGGTATTCATGTACATTCCTTTTGTAATAAAATTTTTCCACATTTACTTTTTAATTTATTTTTATATTATTCACTTTACATCCCAGTTATAGCCACCTCCCTCATCTCCTCCTGGTCCCACCCTTCCTTGCTCTTCCTTTCTCTTCCCCTCCCCTAGTATCAGATAGAGGAGCCCTCCTCTTCTACCATCTGAAACTAGCCTCATTATGAGTGATTGCCTACTCTCTCTCTGTGGCCTGGCAAGCCTCCCCCTCCAACCCTTACTCTTCCTACCACCACCCTGCCACACATACAACATAGCTGGGTTAGTGATCAAAGATCAGGCAACAGATTCCATGTCAGAAACTTCTTAATATTTGAAGCTTTTACTACATTGGTTATGTTTAATTTTAAGAAGTAAAAACATTATAGTGCTTGTTTGCCCTGAAAGAATTGGAAGTATAAAAAGATATAGGGAGATTTATAGAAGGAGGAAATGCAAGTATTCAGGAACTGAGGGCAAATAAGTTTCTCTTAAATCAGAACCAAGCCTGGAAGAAATGCAGTAATGGATACATAATAGAAGTGCTAAGAAAGAAAGGTGAATTTAAATCAATAGAGGCAATTTTAAGGGCATAATTAAAAGTTAACTAGAAGCTAAGCAATGTTCATATATGTATAGAGGCAGGGGCAACATAAATTTATAGAAATTATATAAAAATGAATACAAAATTAATAGGAGAAAATTAATTTTTTAATGGACATGCTTTGTGCATGATCTCTAGGATCTTTTGTAGAGTTGATCAGAGGAAAAACTTGTGAGATTCCCTGCACTTTTCCCAAAGTTTGGCTATGAATCTCAACATCTGCTTCAAAGCCATGATCAGTAGAATCTTTCTGAGGCCCTCTGCGGTAAGCTCCTGTCCTGTTCCCTTGAAACACCAAAGAATGAAAAATTGGGTTTTTTTGTTTTTGTTGTTTTTTGGTTATTGAATTAAAGTTTAAATCACAAGCCTGAACGAAGGCCAGCCAGATGGGGACATGTCCAGTTACCTGGGGAGAGGAACCAGCCTTACTGCATTCTTTTCCTGCCCATTAGAGATACAGTTGCTAGGAAACTGGCCCAGATGGCCTAGCCAGAACTACTTAAAGAGACACTGTCTCCTGGAAACCCACCCAGATGGCCAGGTCAGAACCATTTATGGACTTGGCACCTAATGTAAACCAGTCTTTTCAAAAGTGAATTTCCCTTCCCGAATCATATAACACAAAGGCTTGACGCTCCCTCCTCCCCTCCTTGCTTACAGGTTTGCTCTTTAAAAACCTTGTTCCCCCTAGAACATACCTCGCTGGAACATACCTCTCAGTTTACACAGGGAGCTTGCAGCCTGGGCTTGAGCTTGTATCCAATGAACCCTCATGTGGTTTGTAGCAGAGTCAATTCCTGATGGTCTTTGTGGGTCTCATGAACTGGGCATAACACCATATTTTCTCCCTTTTCCGATGTCTATACCATTTGCCTTTCTGAATGAGGACTGAGAAGGTTCCCTAGCATCCTACTTCTTGCTTAGTTTCTTTAGGTGTAAAGATTTTAGTATGTTTATCCTATATTATATGTCCAATACTCAGTTATATGTGAATATATACCATGTGTGCTTTCCTGCTTCTGGGTATTTATTTCATTTTGTAAATATACCACAATTTCTGTATCCATTGCTCAGTTGAAGGACATCTGAGTACCTGGTTTTATGTTGAGGTCTTTGATCCACTTGGAATTTTGTTTTTTTCAGGGTGATAAATATGGATTTATTTTCATTTTTCTTTTTTTTATTTTATTATTTTTTTTTATCAGTTACATTTTATTAACTCTGTATCCCAGCTGTGTCCCGATCCCTCATTCCCTTCCAGTCCCTCCCTCCCTCTCTCATCTCCACCGTGCCCCTTTCCAAGTCCACTGATAGGGGGGACCTCCTCCCCATTCATCTGATCCTGTTTTATCAGGTATCTTCAGGACTGGCTGCAAAGCCCTCCTCTGTGGCCTAACAGGACTGCTCCTCCCTTCGGGGGTGGGGAGACCAAAGAGCCAGTCATTGAGTTCCTTTTAGAAATAGTCCTTGTTCCCCTCACTTTGGGAAAACAATTGGTTACTGAGCTACCACAGGCTACATCTGAGTGGAGGTTCTAGGTTATATCCATTTTTCTTAATGTAGACATCCAGTTAGACCAGAACCATTTGTTGAAGATGCTATCTTTTTTCCATTGTGTGTGTGTTTTTTTTTCTTCTTTGTCAAACATCAAGTAACCATAGGTGTGTGGGTTTATTTCTGGGTCTTCAATTCCATTCTATTGATCCACCATTCTGTTTCTATGCCAGTACCATGCAGTTTTTATTACTATGGCGCTATAGAACAGCTTGAGATCAGGAATGTAGATACCTCCAGACCATCCGTTTTGTACAGGATTGTTTTATCAATTCTGGGTTTTTTGTTTTGTTTTTCCATTGAAATTGAGAATTGTTCTTTCAAGATAGGGAAAGAATTGTGTCGGTATTTTGATGGTATTGCATTAAATCTGTAGATTGCATTTGGAAGGATGGCCATTTTCACTATGTTAATGCTACTAACCCATGAGTATGGGAGATATTTCCATCATCTCATATCTTCTTCAATTTCTTTCTTAAGAGAGTTGAAATTTTATTCAAACAGGTCTTTCACTTACTTGGTTAGAGTCACACCAAGGTATTTTATGTTATTAGTGGTTATTCTGAAGCCTGCTGATTCCCTAATTTCTATCTCAGCCCTTTTGTATTTTGTATACAGAAGGACTACTTGAGTTAATTTTGTACATATCACTTTGATGAAGGTGTTTATTATTTAAAGCAGTTTTTTGGTAGAATTTTTGGGGTCACTCATGTATACAACCATATCGTCTGCGAATTTGTATTCCCTTCATCTTTTTTAGTTTTTTTTTTATTGGTCTGGCTAGGACTCCAAGTACTGTTTAAGAGATACAGAAAGAGTGGACAGCCTTGCCTTGGACCTGATTTCAGTGGGATTGATTTAAGTTTCTCTCCATTTAGTTTAATGTTGGCTATAGTCTTGTTGTACACTGTCTTTACTATGTTTAGGTATGTGCCTTATGTCACTGATCTCTACAAGACTTTAAACATGAACTATTGTTGGATTTTGTCAAATGCTTTTTCATCATCTAAGGAGATAATCATGTGAGTTTTCAACTTCAGTTTGTTTATATGGTGAATTACATTGATGGCTTTCTTATATTAAACCACCCCTGCATGACTGGGATGAAGTCTACTTGGTCATGGTGGGTGATATCTTTACATGTTTTTGGATTTGATTTGCAAGTATTTTATTGAGTATTTTTGCATCAATGTTCACAAGAGAGATAGGTATGAAGTTCTCTTTTTTTTTGTTGTGTCTTTATGTGGTTTAGGTATCCAGGTGACTGTGGCTTCATAGATGAGTCTGGTAATGTTCTTTCTGTTTCTTTTTTGTGGACTAGTTTGAAGTGAAGATAGCTCTTCTTTGAAGGTCTGTTACAATTCTGCACTGAAACCATTTGGCCCAGGGCTTCCCCCGTCCCCAAGAGGGGAGACTTTTTTTTTAATTTTCATTTTAATTTTTTGACATTAATTACATTTTATTCAGATTTTTATCCCTGCTGTAGCTCCCTCCTTAATTCCATCCTAATCCCTCCTTCCCTCCCTCTTCTCCTCCCATTCCTCTCTCCAAGTCCACTGATAGGGGAGGTTTTCCTTCTGTTCCATCTGACCCTAGCCTATCAGGTCTCATCAAGACTGGTGCAGTGTCTTCCTCTGTGGACTGGTAAGGCTGCTCCCCCATCAAGGTGAGGTGATCAAAAAGCCAGCCACTGAATTCATGTCAGAGACAGTCACTCTTCACCTTACTAGGGAACCCACTTGGACACTGAGCTGCCCTGGGCTACATCTGTGCAGGTGTTCTACATTAGCTCCATGCATAGAACTTGGTTGGAGTATCAGTCTCTGAAAAGACCCCTGGGCCCAGTTTTCATGGTTCGGTTGTGGAGCTCCTGTCCTGTCTAGGTCTTTTTATCTCCCCCTTCTTTCATAAGATTCCCTGCACTCTGCCCAAAGTTTGGCTATGAATCTCTTCATCTGCTTGGATACCCTAGTGGCTCGAGTCTTTCAGAGGCTTTTTGTGGTAGGCTTCTGTCCTGTTCCCTGTTTTTTCCCTCTTCCAATGTCTATCCTGTTTGCCTTTCTGAGTGAGGAGTGATCATTTTACCCAGGGCTCTCCTTCTTGCTCAGATTCTTTAGGTGTACAGACTGTCATCAGAACAAAACAATAGCCTAGAGACTGGGAAAGGACCTTCACCAAACCTATATTTGACAGGGGGCTAATATCCAGACAAGTAATCCAATTAAAAAATGGCATACAGAGCTAAACAGAAAATTCTCTGCAGAGGAATATTGACAGGCAGAGAAACACTTACAAAAATGTTCAAAGTCCTTAGTCATCTGGGAAATGCAAATCAAAATGACCATTAGAGTTGCCTTATACCCATCAGAATGGCCAAGATAAAAAACTCAAGTGACAATACATGCTGGAGAGGATGTAGAGAAAGGTGTACCCTCCTCCGTTGCTAGTGGGAATGTAAACTTGTACAACCACTTTAGAAATAAGTCTGGTGCTATCTCAGACAATTAGGAATAGTGCTTCCTCAAGATCCAGGTATACCGCTCCTAGGCATATATCCAAAACATGCTCAAGTACACAACAAGGACATTTGCTCAACCATGTTTGTAGCAGCTTTATTCATAATACCCAGAAGCTGGAAACAACACAGATGCCCCTCAACTGAGAAATGGATACAGAAATTGAGGTATATTTACACAATGGAATACTGCTCTGCTATTAAAAACAAGGAAATAATGAAATTTGCAGGCAAATGGTAGGATCTAGAAAAGATTATCCTGAGTGATTTATCCTAGAAGCAGGAAGGCACACTTGGTATATACTTACTTATAAGTGG
Organism: Meriones unguiculatus; assembly: GCF_030254825.1. Taxonomy (NCBI): domain Eukaryota; kingdom Metazoa; phylum Chordata; class Mammalia; order Rodentia; family Muridae; genus Meriones; species Meriones unguiculatus. The sequence goes on along the minus strand of NC_083369.1, from coordinate 74,614,036 downwards.
ATATTAGACATATAATATGGGAAGGGAGACTTTTCAGGACTGCTTCTATTTCCTTGTAGCATATAGGACTATTTGATCTATTTACCTGATCTTGATTTAATTATGGTAAATAAAAGCATTAAAAAATTGTCAATATCACTTAGATTATCTAATTTTGTGGCATATAGGCTTTTGTAGAAAGACCTAATGATTGTTTGGATTTCCTCAGTGCTTGTTGTTATATCCCCCTTTTCATTTCTAATTTTGCTGATTTAGCTAGTCTCTCTCTGCCTTTTTGGTTTGTTTGTTTGTTTGGTTGGTTGGTTGGTTAAGGGTTTGTCTATCTTGTTGATTTTTTCAAAGAACCAACTCTTGGGTTTCATTGATTCTTTGAATTGCTTTCTTTGTTTCTAATTCAGTGATTTCAGGTCTGAGTTTGATTATTTCCAATCTTCTACTCTTCTTGGGCGTGTCTGTTCCTCTTTTTTTTTTCCCTAAGGGCTTCTAGATGTGCCTTAAGTTACTTGTATGAGAGGTTTCAAACATCTTTCTGAAGGCCCTTAGTAACACTGCTTTCATTGTGTCCCATAAGTTTGGTTAAGTTGTACCTTAATTTTCATTGAATTTTAGGAAGTCTCTGATTTCTTTATTCATTTCTTCCCTGACCCAGCTGTCATTGAGTAGAGAGCTGTTCAGTTTTCATGTGTCTGTAGGCTTTTTGTTATTTTTGTTTTTGTTAAGTTCCAGTTTTAATCTATGTTGGTCTAATAGGATACAAGTTTCAATCTTCTTGATGCTTTGCTTTGTGTCCGACTATATGATCACTTTTGGAAAAGATTCTGTGAGTTGCTGAGAAGAAGGTACACTCTTTGGAGTGAAAAGTTCTGTAGACATCTATTAGGTACAATTGATTAAGGACCACTGTAATGGTAATTATTTCTCTACTAAGCTTCTATCTACATGATCTGTCCCTTGGTGAGAGTGGAGTGTTGAAGTCTCCCACTATTAAGATGTTGGGATCCATGTGTGATTGAAACTTTAATTTTTCTTTTACAAATGCAGGTGCTTTTGAATTGAGGGCATAGGTTTTCAGGATTGTGGTTTCCTGCTGGTGGATTTTTCTTTTGATGAGAATAGAGTGTCCCTCCTCTTCTTTTTTTAATTTTTCTGAAAGTCTCTTTTATTAGATATTAGGATGGCTACTCCAGCTTGTTTTCTGGGTCTGTTTGCTTGAAAAGCCTTTTTCCAGCCCTTTACATTACTCTGAGGTAGTGTTTATCTTTGTTGCAGAGTGTGTTTCCTGGATGCAGCAGAATGTTGAATCCTATTTTTGCAGCCATTCTGTTAGTCAGTGTCTTTTTTTCCTGGTGTTTGCTTATTTATTGTTCTTTTTTAAAATTTGTTGTTTATTATTTATTATAATTTATTCATTTTGTATCCTGGCTGTGGCTACCCCCCTCATCTCATCTCAATCCTACCCTTTTTCTCTGTTCTCGCCCTATGCCTTTCCCATAATTCACGGATAGGGAAAGTCCTCCTCCCCTTCTGTCTGGCCCTAGGCTATCAGGACTTATCAGGACTGACTGCATTGTTATTGGAGAGTTGAGTCTACTGATGTTGATAGATAATACTGTCCAATGAATGTGAGTTCCTTTTATTGTGGAGTTGGTGGTGACTGTGTGTTTCTGTGCTTGTCTTCTTTTAATTTTTTGTTGTGAAGTTATATATATCCTGTGTTTTCTTGGGTGTACTTGATTTCATTCGATTGGAGTTTTCCTTTTAGTATCTTCTATAGGGCTGGGTTGCTGTGTAGATATTAAGTTTAGATTTGTCATGAAATATTTTATTCTCTCCATTTATGTAGACTGAAAGTTTTGCAGGGTATAGTTGTCTGGGTTGGCATCTCCGGTCTCTTAGAGTTTGCATGACATCTGCCTATGCTATTCTGGCTTTCATAGTTTCTTTTGAGAAGTCTTGTGTGACTCTGATAGGTCTATCTTTATATGATTTTTTTATTATTTTATTTTAATCACAGGTCATTCATTTGTATCCCAACCATAGCCCCATCTCTCTTTCCCTCCCAATCCCACCCTCCCTCCCTCATCTCTGACTTTCCCTCTTCCAAGTCTTCTGACAGGGGAGGTCTTCCCTTTCCATCTGACCCTAGCCTATCAGGTATCTTCAGGACAGGCTGAAATGTCCTTATTTGTGGCCTAGCAAGGTTGCTCCTCCCTCAGGGAGAAAGGGAAGATCAATGAGCCAGTCACTGAGTTCATGTCAGAAATAATCCTTGTCTCCCATACTAGGGAACCCACTTGAATACTGAGCTACCATGGGCTACATCCAAGCAGGGACTTTAGGTTATATCCATGCATGGTCCTTTGTTGGAGAAACAGTCTCATAGAAGACCTCTGTGCCTTGATATATTTGGTCCTTGTGAAGCTCCTGTCCCCTCAAGGTCATACTATCTCCCCTTTCATTCATATGATTCCCTGCATTCTGCAGAAGGTTTGGTTATTAGTCTCAGCATCTGCTTTGATACACTGCTAAGTAGAGTCTTTCAGAGGCCCCATGCGGTGGGCTTCTGTCTTGTTACTTGTTTTCTCCTACTTCCAATGTCGATCCCCTTTGTATTTCTAGGTTAGGACTGATCATCTTACCCCTAGTCCTCTTTCTTATTTATCTTCTTTAGGTGTACAAATTTTAGTATATTTATCCTATCTAATAGGTCTAGTACCCACTTATAAGTGAGCATATACTGTCTTTCTGCTCCTGTGATACCTCACTCACGATGATCTTTTCTAGATCCCACCATTTGCCTACAAAATTCATGATATCCTTGTTTTTAATTGATGAGTAGTATTCCATTGTGTAAATGTACCACAATTTCTGTATCCATTCCTCCATTGATAGACATCTGGGTTGTTTCCAGGTTCTGGCTATTACGAATAAAGCTGCTACAAACATGGTTGAGCACAAACATTGTTGTGTGCTTGAGCATCTTTTAGATATATACCTAGGAATGATATAGCTGGATCTTGAGGAAGCAGTATCCCTGATTGTCTGAGAAAGCTCCAGATTGATTTCCAAAGAAGTTGTAAAGTTTACATTCCCACCAGCAATGGAGGATGGTTCCCCTTTCTCCACAACCACGCCAGCTTGTGTTGTCACTTGAGTTTTTTATCTTAGCCATTCAAATGGGTGTAATATGAAATCTCAGGGTCATTTTGATTTGCATCTCTCTAATGCCTAAGGATGTTGAACATCTCTTTAGGTGTTTCATTGCCATTCTATATTCTTATACAGATAATTCTCGGTTTAGCTCTGTACCCCATTTTTTAATTAGATTACTTAAATTACTGCCTTTTAACTTCTTTAGTTCTTTATTTATTCCAGATATCAGCCCTCTGTCATATATAGGGTTGGTGAAGATCCTTTCCCAATCTGGAGGCCGTCGCTTTGTTCTGATAACAGTGTCCTTTGCTTTACAGAAGCTTTTCAGTTTCATGAGGTCCTATTTATTGATTGGTGCTCTTAGAGCCTGTGCTGTTGGTGTTCTGTTCAGGAAGTTGTCTCCTGTGCCAATGAGTTCTAGGCTCTTCCCCACCTTTTCTTCTAACTGATTTAGTGTATCTGGTTTTATATTGAGGTCCTTGATCCACTTGAACTTTAATTTTGTGCAGGGTGATGAATATGGATCTATTTTCATTTTTCTACATGTAGACATCCAGTTGGACCAGCACCATTTGTTGAAGATGCTGTCCTTTTTTCATTGAATGTTTTTGGCTTTGTTGTCAAAAATCAAGTATTCATTTGTGTATGGGTTTATTTCTGGGTCTTCCATTCTGTTTCATTGATCCACCTTTCTGTTTCTATGCCAATACCATGCAGTTTTTATCACTATTTCTCTGTAGTACAGCTTGAGATTGGGGATGGATATACCTGCAGATCATCTGTTGTTGTACAGGAGAGTTTTAGAAATTCTGGGTTATTTGTTTCTCCATATGAAGTTGAGAATTTTTCTTTCAAGGCCTGTAAAGAATTGTGCTGGTGTTTTGATGGGGATTGCACTGAATCTGTAGATTGCTTTTGGCAGGATGGCCATTTTCACAATGTTAATCCTACCAATCCATGAGCATGGGAGATTATTCCATCTTCTGATGTCTTCTTCAATTTCTTTCTTCATAGACTTGAAGTTTTCTCAAACAGGTCTTTCACCTGCTTGGTTAGAGTAACTCCAAGGTCCTTTATGTTATTAGTGGCCATTGTGAATGGTGTTGTTTCCCTGATTTCTTACTTGGCCCTTTTGTCTTGGGTTTACAGGTGGGCTTCTGATTTTTTTAAGTTGATTTTGTATCCAGCCACTTTGCTGAAGGTATTTATCAGCTGAAGGAATTCTCTGGTTGAATTTTTGGGATCACTCAGGTATACTATCATATCATTTGCGAATAGCAAAACTTTGACTTCTTCCTTTCTGATTTGTATCCATTGTTCTACCTTACTTGTCATATTGCGCTAGCTAGGACTTCAAGTACTATGTTGAAGAGATACAAAGAGAGTGGGCAGCCTTTCCTTGTCCCTGATTTCTGTGCGATTGATTTAAGTTTCTCTTCATTGAGATTGATGTTGCTACAGGCTTGCTGTATATTGCATTTACTATGTTTAGGTATGTGCCTTGTATCCCTGATCTCTCTAAGACTTTAAACATGAATGGGTGTTGGATTTTGTCAAATGCTTTTTCCACATCTAAGGAGATGATTATGTGGTTTTTCTCCTTCAGTTTGTTTATATGTTGGATCACATTGATGGATTTACGTATGTTGAACCACCCTTGCATGCCTGGGATGAAGCCTACTTGGTCATGGTGGATGATATCTTTGATGTGTTCTTGGATTTGGTTTGCAAGGATTTTGTTGAGTACTTTTGCATCAATGTTCATAAGAGAGATAGTTCTGAGGCTCTATTTTTTGTTGGGTCTTTGTGTGGTTTAGGTATCAAGGTGACTGTGGCTTCATAGAATGAGTTTGGTAATGTTCCTTCTGTTTCTATTTTGTGGAATAGTTTGGAGAGAATTGGAGTTAGCACTTCTTTGAAGGTCTGGTAGTATTCTGCACTGAACCCATCTGGCCCAGATTATTTTTTTGAAGGGAGACTGTTGATGACTACTTCAATTTCCTTGAGGGATATAGGGCTGTTCAATCTTTCTATCTGATTTTGACTTAATTTTGGTAGATGGAATCCATGAATAAAATTGTCCATTTCTTTTAGATTTTCAAATTGTGTGGCATATAGGCTTTTGCAGTAAGAACTAATGACTTTTTGGGTTTCCTCAGTGTCTGTATTTATGTCCCCCTTTTCATTTCTGATTTTGTTGAGTTCGATAGTTTCTCTCTACTTTTTAGTTAGTTTGGCTAAGGGTTTGTATATCATCTTGATTTTCTCAAAGAACCAGCTCTTGGTTTCATTGATTCTTTCAATAGTTTTATTTGTTTCTAATTTATTTCAGCCCTGTGTTTGATTATTTCCAGCTGTCTGCTCCTCTTGGGTGTATCTGCTTCTTTTTTTTTCTAGGGCTTTCAGTTGGGCCATTAAGTTGCTTGTATGAGATATTACAAATTTCTTCTTGAAGGTGCTTAATGCTGTGAAGTTTCCTCTGAGAACTGCTTTCTTTGCGTGCCATAAATTTGGGTAGGTTGTACCGTCGTTTTCATTGAATTCTAGGAAGTATTTAATTTCTTTCTTTATTTCATCCTTAACCCAGCTGTCATTGAGCAGCAAGTTGTTTAGTTTCCATGTGTGTCTAGGCTTTTGGCTATTTCCATTGTTGTTGAGGTCCAGCTTTAGTCCACGGTGGTCAGATAGAATACAGGGTAGTATTATTTCAATCTTCTTGTATCTGTTGAGGCTTGCTTTTTGCCAGACTATATGGTCAGTGTTGAGAATGTTCTGTCAGGTGCTGAAAAGAGGGTATACTCTTTTGAGTTTGGGTGAAAAGTTCTATAGACATCTATTAGGTCTATTTGAATTAGGACCTTTGCAAGTGCCTTTATTTTCCTATTTGGTTTCTGTCTAGATGATCTATCCCTTGGTGATAGTGAAGTGTTAAAGTCTGTCACTATTAAGGTGTTGGTATCGATGTGTGATTTAAGCCTTTATGTTTCCTTTACAAATGTTCGTGCTCTTGTATTTGGGGCATAGATGTTCAGAATTGTGATGTCCTCTTGGTGGATTTTACCTTTGATGAGAATGTAGTGTCCCTCCTTTTTTTTGATTAATTTTTGTTGAAAGTCTATTTTATTAGATATTAGGATAGCTACTCCAGCTTGTTTTCTGGGTCCATTTGCTTGAAAAACAGTTTTCCAGCCCTTTACTCTGAGGTAGTGTCTATCTTTGTTGCATAGGTATGTTTCTTGGATGCAGCAGAATGTTGAATCCTGTTTCCGTACCCATTCTGTTAATCTGTGTCTTTTTATTGGAGATGTGATTCCATTGATGTTGATAGATAATAGTGACCATTAAATGTTGTCCCTATTATTCTGGAGTTGATGGTGTTACTGTGATTCATTGCTTGTTTTCTTTTAATTTTTTTTTGGGGGGGCGGAATTATCTGTATCCTATGTTTTCTTGAGTATAGTTTTTTTCGTTAGATTGGAATTTTCGTTCTAGTATCTTCAGTAGGGCTGGTTTACTGTGTAGATATTGTTTAAATTTAATTTTTTCATGGAATATTGTATTCTATTGGTGATGCTTACCTTTCTGGTTACTTCTCTTTTCTCTAAGTTCTCCAGCTCTAGGGTTTTTTCAGTTTGTGTTTTATTTATTTATTCTAATTCTGTTTTCATGCCTTGCACCATTTCCTTCATCTGTTTGAATGTAGATTTCTGTCTCTCGATGATGGTCTCTATTTTTTTTTGTACGTTTCCTCTCTATATGCCACTAATTGTATTTCTATTTGCACTTCTATTTGGCTATATTTGCCTATGTTTCTTTGAGAACTTTGTTTATTTCCTCTTTCTTTGCCTCCACTTGGGTGGACAATTCTTTGAGAGATTTGGTCGTTTCCTCTTTAACTGCCTGGATCTGAATGGCTATTTCTCTGAGAGATTTGTTTGTTTCCTCCTTATGTGCCTCAAATAACTGGATAAGAATAGCTTTAAAGTCACTTTCTTGAGTTTCTGATGTTTGGGGGGTTGCCGGTGAAGCCATGATGTCTTGATTTATGTTGGATGTGTTCTTTTGGCAACCCTTGGCCATTTGGTTATCTGTAGCTTTCACTGTTTGTTCCCAGATTCTTCAGATTAGATTGGTCTTTCTATGGTGTCTGAAGAATTCATCAAGAAAATGAGAAAGGTCCAGTGGTTTCAGCATGTGTGTTGGTGTTTCAGCTGTACCTGTGGGAGGAAAGTCCGCAGGCGCAGAAGGACAAATGCAGAGAAGCATGTGAGCTTGCATGTGCGTGCAAGTGTGCCCTGAGGGACAGGGTGATAGAGAATGTAGAGACCTTCATTGTGAGAGAGGGGCTCCTTGCAGGCACTGAAGGGGTTGCAGGCACTTAAGATACTGCTAGCACTGTTGATGTTTGTGGGCACAGATTCCCTGAGGATGTCTGTGGCCTACAGGCTACTGGTATTCTTCTCTAACTGAGTTCCCAGAGTTATTTGCCTAAATTCCACTGCTCTTTGTCTGAGAGGCAAGGACGCCAGTACTTTGGGCAACCTCCTCCACTGCCTATGCAGGGAGGCCTGTACTTGAGGCAGCCTCCTCTGCTGCCTCTGCTGGCTCAGTCACTGAGCCCTGCAGCAGCCACTGAACAGGGAAGCCAGTACTTGGGGAAGCCTCTGCTGTCTCAGTCACCTAGCAGGGAAGCCTGCCACTGCCTCTGGCTCTGCTGGTCCAGCTGGGACAAGGGAAAGTGCAGGGGGTTGAAAGTTTGCCAGTCTCAGATCTGGAGATGTCTAAGGGTAACATGGATCCAATATGTCTCAGTTCTCAGGTTGTCTCCTCTAGCCTGGGAAGCCTCAAACCCGTCCATACACTCACCAGTTTGGGAGTTTCTGATCCTCTGCATCTCAGATATGGTGCTGGTTGCCACCATTTTGGAGCCCTCCCAAATTAGTTCTTATTATTTTTATTTGTTATAATCTTAGAAAGTGATTTCAATAACTTTCCATCAACCCTGCTTTGTTTTATAATGAAACATTTCTTTGAAACTACACATTCTTACTTTTTGCCTCATTATTAAATTTTGTATAGTTCCCTTTTTGCAGCTTGTTATGACCTTTTCTCTGTTTATTATTTTTAATAAAGTAAATTATATAATTCATCCTGTAAAATATGTTGTGTGATACACATTCATTGTGGAATCTGCCCATTGTAAACACCACTTTTCACTCTCCTAATAGTAGAGGCAGGGATGAACTCCCTGTTTGATGGTATAGCTGAAGGAGTTAATCAACAGGTACTCTTCTCACTTGGACCTGTCTTTCCTCTCCACTACTAATCCTTTAAGCCTTGGAGTCTATTAAGCATCCTGTTGGGAATCTCTACACTCCTTTTATCAAAGATAATTAAATCTTTGACCTGATAGATAATTGGCCAAACAGCAGCAGCAGTAAGCTGAGTTTTGGAATATTTAAAGCATAATCCTTAATTTTCAGAGAGAGTAAACAATTCAGCTGATAAAATGTACTCCAGTCTTGCACTTGATACAGATAGATACTCTCTCTGTCTCAAGGGGAAAAATGTATCTAAATGCAAAATATTCTATTAAAATCCTATAGCAGTGTATCCACATGATTTTATAAAGCAATTCTGGAAGGTCAAAGGTTTTTATATTATGTATGGGGAAAACAAATATAAGTGAGCATTTTTTTTCTTCAGGTAAGGTAAATAGATGTGTAAATAAATGAATTTGCATACTTCTTCTGTTTGTTCTCAATGTAAATTAGCCTAAATAATCTATTTTTCATGGAGTGAGATTATACATATATAAACAAAGCAGTTTTTATTCTTTCTGAGCAGCCTTTTGGCTCCGTTGTAAAAATGCACTAGATGTATGAACTTGAAAGCAGAAGTTTAGGACACAGCAATTGTAACCTCCTTCTTTCTCTTGATTCCTGGCTCAAATCATGTGCTTATTCCAGGGCTTTGAGCAGCTTCGGCATGAAGGATTGCTTTGTGATGTCACACTGATGCCAGGTGATAGTGATGATACCTTTCCTGTGCACAGAGTCATGATGGCATCTGCTAGTGACTACTTTAAAGCTATGTTCACAGGTAAGTCTCCTTTTAACACCTTGTGTTCACATTAACAAATTACGAGAAATCCATGTTTAAATATTTTTTTTAATTTCTAACCAGAAATTCAGTATTTTACTCTATGTCATTATAAAATAATAATAATAATAGTAATAATAATAATAATAACACTTTTAAAAGAAATATTCACCAGTATGGTGGTTTTGTGTGGTGCTGTTCTGTCATGGGATACTGAAGTAGTTTTGTGCCATCCCTTCAACTTCATAGCCTTTCTTTTTTAATATCCAAATGGACAATCAGAGATTCTGTGTTCCTATAATATGGTCTTCAATCCTTCAAAAGATAGGAAGTAATAGAATATTTGAAGGCACTTCTATTATATATGGTCTTCCTTAGTATAGAAAGAATTTATTCAAGTGCTCTTTTACTTATAAAAAACATGCAAAGGCCCAGCTGGGAAATGGATGCCTACTTGGAATAAAACTTTCCCTTCATTTTACTGCATGTAATTAGCAACAGAAGTGAGTTTGTTCTTAATTCTCTACCTTCATTTAATGGACTATCTTTTCATTTAAGGTGGAATGAAAGAACAAGATTTAATGTGCATTAAGCTTCATGGTGTGGGCAGAGTAGGTTTAAGGAAAATTATTGATTTCATCTATACTGCAAAGCTTTCTCTTAACATGGACAACCTTCAAGACACGCTGGAAGCTGCTAGCTTTCTTCAGATTCTGCCAGTCTTAGACTTCTGTAAAGTATTTCTCATATCTGGGGTAAGCTGTTTTCATATCTTACTTTTCTTGTAATACATGCTCATTCAGAGTTAGAAAAGGGCTCAATTGTATAAACATGTAAAATTCATCAAAAAAGGATGTTGTATAACATGTGGTATGGGAGTAAATGGAAAATAAAAGCAGTGAATTTTACAAAGTAGAATTATTTAACAAAACCTTTCCTGTAGTCAAGTGATGTAGAATACTAATAACATTTGATAAACATGTGCCTTAACTTGTTAAATAATTTTATATACTTTAGATTTATTTTGGTGATTTTATAAACTTATTTTTATACAGTATTCTTCTTTTATAGAATTATGTAGAAAGTAATCTGAACTTCTAGAATTCTGCTAAAACAGGCTTGGCCTTTGTTTTTTCTTTGACAATGGGGACTCAATCTTTAATTTAAATCCTTAGAACATATGCTGAACAGAGGTTAGCATTTTATCAACTAATCAATGAACGTCATAACAGTTACTCTGTTCCTACAGGTATTATTTTATTTCTGTCAAGACTCTTAATTTTATTTTAGGACACTGTCTTTATATAGAGATAACAAAATTTCTATAGCTATGGGAGGCTGCATCTGTGTTAAAATTATAGTAATAGTGAAATTTTATGTATTTTATAATTCACAATTTGATAGATAATACATTTTCCTATAATTGGTTTTAACTAATGTCAACTTTAATTTTGGTTATTTGCTCTTTGGCCTTTTAAGACTTTTGAATATGAACTCTTCCTTAAAACACTAAATTTTGGGAACATATTTACATAATTATTTTATTAATAAGTGCTTCTAATCAACAGGTGAATCAATAATGAAAACATATAAATACACTATGGAATTATGAAAAGAATATATTCCCATCATTTACAGTTACAAAGATTAGCCTAGCGTATATCTAGTGAAATAAGCCACACACAGAAAATTAATATTACCTCTTCACACTCCTATGTGGAAGCTAGAAAAGCATGTCATAGAAACATAGGATAATAGTGGTTACCAGACTCCAGGGAATGTAGGGTAAAAGGAAGTTTATGGAGAAATTGGTTAGTAGGTACAGAAATAATACATGGGAGTATTCTGGTGTTCTATAACAGCACAAAGAGTGACTATTTCTAATAGTGTTTCATATATTTCAAAATAACTATAAAAGGGTATTTTTAAATGTCCATATAACAAAATTATGAATGGTTAAGATCATGGACATCCTAATTACTCTAATTATAACATAACATATATTTTTGAACATCACATTGTAGCAGTAAATTTATGTAAGGAATATATGTGTTAATTCAAAATAAAATAAAAAAATTAGGCATATTAAAAAACATTTTAAAATGAGAAACTTTCTGTAAGTCAGCCAATGCTCATTTAATTATACTATTAAGAACTGTTTTTAAACACATTTCTTACAGTGTTAAAGTACCCAAATGACTCTCATAATTACTTGTAAAATTTTAAGCTAATTGTTATTTTAAAAGTTTTATGACAATATGGTGGTATATTAGTGACTTGTATCATTACTGCTGAATAGCCTAAATGAGGTTTATTAATCTCTCTTGCTACTAGTTGCCAGCATTACTAAATCTGTGTTCTAAATTTCATTTCAATCTCATTATGCAGAACCCATACTGATAACAACTGCTTTCTCCTAGTTTCATGTCACTAGTAGCATGTGAGAGCTTCAAGTAAATGGTGATTATATTGAATGTATTTTCATACTGTCATAAATCCAAGAATTATTTTAGTAGTATCCCTTACAACTTACGTTTTCAAACTCTCTAACATTGCTTCCCACTGAGCTTAGAAGCATATACTCATCTCAAAACCAACTAAGAAAGTGCAATGGTTTCTTTGGAGATAGAGATTACCAAGAAGCATTATGACCTATTATCTACCAGAAGTTTGCTGTTTATAAGTTCAGATATTTTGATCAGTTACTTTGCTGAAAGAAGATGACCAACTTTATTGTATGTGTATATGTGTGTGTGTATGAGAGACAGAGACAGAGTATGTGTGTGTAAGACAAAGACACACAGAGAGATAATGTATATATTTGTATACGTATGTACATTTTTGAGACTATATACCCTTGCCTGGCCTGTAAAACTCAGTATAGACCCAGCCTGGCCTCAAACTCAACAGTGATCTGCCTCAGCCTCCTTAGTGCTGGGATTAACGTCATGAATCACCACAGCCAACTGTATTTAATGTTAGTATATTCCTATCAGATTAGTATAGAAGATAACTCTATTTTAAGATAACTTTATTTAAAAACAATTTTATTTAGAGATGGAATGATAATTTTATATATTTACACATTTCCAATAATTCAGAAGTGGTTTTTTAATGTGTTTGAAATGCTTGCTATAAGTAAGACTTGTAACCTTGAGATGCTTTCATTAACATGAACATTTAATATTGTCTTCAAGACTGTTGTTTGCTCTTAATAAGTTTAGCAGATAAGCTATACCCTATTATTAAAGAGACTTGACATTGGCAATATTGACTTGTGCTATACAGTTTATTCTTCTGCCTTTCCATAGCAGATTTCCTTGCCTGTGAACTTCTAGGAGATGCATCTTTTTCTGGACATCATTCTACTTTGTTTATGTTTCCTTTTGCTTACTGAGGCTGTGGTTGGGTGCTTTTATGATGTAAATCTCCTCTCTCATGGTCTTTGAATTATATTTTAGAAAATTGGTATAGTCTCAGAATCTATCCTTTTTTGTGTTTCTTAGTTAAACCACTATTCAGCTTTGAAATATTTCTCACTTCCTTCTCAGCAAGTTAAAGTGAAATAGCAACACAGTATGCCTGGAGCCTTTTCTACTTAGAACTTCAAGTTTCATGATACTATGACGATTTCACATAGCAGGATTTTTTTTTTCGTTTAGTTATTCCCTGGACTGAATTATTATGGGTAATTTCTTAAAGGTGATACCATGCTTTAAAAATGAAACCAAATGTTTTGAAGGAAATAAGCTTCATGTGTGTAATGATACATTGAGACTGTACCTCAAATTACTGAAGCAGTAGTCAAGTTAGAGCTTTGAAAAGAAACATTGCTTTCAATTCTTAATCATGTGTGTAGATGAAGAACACTGGTTAGCCCTTGGGGACCTCCCCTTCTCTCTGAAGAGGTGCAAAATGGGAATGTGGAACCTGAATGAGAGGAGGGAGGGGGCTGGGATCAGGGTGTAAAAAGATAAAGAAAGGAAGAAAGAAATGAAGGAAGGAAGGAAAGAAGGAAGGAAGGAAGGAAGGAAGGAAGGAAGGAAGGAAGGAAGGAAGGAAGGAAGGAAGGAAGGGGGAAAAGAATGGTGGCTAGTAAAATGTAAATTGGCAAAATGACATCCAGAAAGAATTTATGTAGTAATTTTGAATGATACGTTTAAATATGATAACAAACTGACTTTCATGTTCATTAAAATTTCACTTTTGTATAACAGAGCCTGAGGCTCAATAGAAGAAAAAAAAATCAATTTTCCTTCTAACTTCGTCATCTTTATTGCTTTATTTTTATGGAAATGATTAGAATTATATTTTATAGAATCTTAGCAATTTTGTTACTGCTGTATCCTTTTTTGGTTCTAATGGGAAAGACAACTCTGAAATGAACATAAAATACTATTGATTAATGCTGTAAATCAGAATAGATAAAATTATTTGTAAAATTTAAAAATACTTTCATATGTTGTGGAGGTAATTGGAAATTGCCTTGTTTTTAGCCACATGCTTAAAAAAATTACATTAGGGATTTTGAGTATACTTTCTGTCCCAGGCCTTTAGCACACTCCCATTCTCTGGAGCATTTTTCTTTTCTTTAATAAACTGTATTTATTTCTATCACTAAAAAATAAAAGTAATGGGTGAGAGAGATGTCTTAATGGTTAAGAGTCCCACCTATTCTTCTATAGTTTTTGAAGAGCTTCTACAATGACTTCTGGAGTAGTGGGACTAGTTAGTGTGCATTCCCACCAGTAGTCTTTGAGTTCCTGTCCTTATCCCACATCCATTCCAGCCAAAATTTGTTGTCATATGTTTTTCTGATGATTGCTATTCTGTGTGAATCTCAGGGTAGTTTTGTTATTGAACTTGGGCCTCACAATTTGTGCCCAAGATAGGTCTGGCCACAGGTCCTACAGTAATCAAATTAAAAGGAAAGAAGAATAAGCCAACTTATTCAATGTAGCCACACTGAGAAAGGGAAAAAAAGATCCCCCAAGTCCCCCCTACCCCCAAGTCCATCTTTAGGGTCTTGAAGTGAGATAAAAATTTAAACAGAGGGCACATTTAAGTAGTCCCAATCAATCCAGCACACTATTGATCCTTGGGTATCGGCATTTTGGTCTCATCCTGTAAAGTGGTCTGACAAGTTACAAGTAAGTATTAAATCTCTTTTCTGGAGATAAAATCCCCTACTTGCTGAGGCTTTTCTTTTCTCCCACCATGAGATTCCTGAAAATATTCCCATTTCTTTGGAGTCTGTTGATTTTAATAGATTGAGAGACACAAATGTCTCTAGAGTATCTTGATTTCTTCTAGACCTGTAACTGTTTGATTTGCAGGATGTTTAACGTTGTTTGATATATCACAGCTAAGAATGTTGAACAATGTTTGATATATTTATTGATTATTTGTATGTCTTTAGATCCTTTGTCTATAATTGGATTAGTTCTTTAACTGTTTTACGTATGTTTTCATTATCCCTTTGTTCTTATCAAAAGGTTCTTTAACTTTTGCCTTGTGATGTGTCCTGTGGCTATGCATGGAAGTCTGGCAGGAAATGCGTTTTACATCTCCTCTCCCATATTAGCTTGTTTGATTGCATATGCTTCCATTTTCTAAGTTCGTTTAATCCACCCTTGGGTTGTGTTTCTAACAAGCTAGAAAGCATCAAGAAGAATTTAATATATAGCATGGATGAGGTAGTAGAAGCTGAAGCGATAGAATTGATATTATAAAGAACTTACTAATAAATTTGCTTCAGAAAAATTAAGTCACACAAGTGGAATTTAGTGAAAAGAGCACTGACTCCAAAATCCCCCAAAGATAAGTAGCATGCTTAACCAGGCATGTTAAAGATAAACACAATTTAGGGTGCTGGGATATAAATGTTTACTCATCAGAATATATCAGCTATGAGGCTCTGATTTCTGTAACAAAGGAAATAGCACTGACTTGAAACCAGCCATTAGCCCCTGGTTTCTATACCAAAGACATACCTCTAAGGGACAGCTAAGGCTAGGAGGCAGCATAGGGCTAAACCATCCTTAAGTAAGTTCAGGTGTTCCATTGTGCTCTTATCAGGAAAATACAATTCTGCCAGGTGAGTAAAGTGATCCCCTGGTAACAATTATTTGAAAAAGAACGGCACTGGAATGCTTAAAATAATTCTGGCAATATGCAATATCTATTCTGTGTAAAGCTCCTATTGCCTAAGTGGCCAGACTTACAGTCACCTGTTTCTATTTGAGTACCAACTCTTATTTAGGCATTAGCCTCAGTCAACCAGGAGGTTTGTTTAGTACAGAGCTATATTTCATCTCTTAAGTGTGGGGAGTTATTTCTCACTGAGAAGGTATATTTCTGTAATGTGGGTGAGAGATAGTTGAGATTTTCAGATTTTTTTTTTTTTTTTTTAGTCTCTACTTTTTCCCTTGAGAGTATAAAAGCAGGCATTCATTTGTTTAATCTGTACCAGGATTGCTTTGTATATAACACTGCTCCTTTAACAAAATAATACCACAGATTTCTAATCAAATGTGCCAGTGAATCATTAAATTACATTAACGAAGGTGTTTGGGTGCAGCTGCAATCATTTGAATCTGCAGCAGCAGCAAGGACTAACATTGTTAATGAAAACACAACTAGGAAAATTATAATGTATAACCTATTTTTAGGATGGCTTGAAGGTTTGATTTAAGAAAATAATTTATAATAAAATATGTCAAAAATTTGAAGTAAAAAAATTGAAGAACAATTTTAGAAAGGCCTAGATATGGTTGAGGAATTTCTCATGTTTTGCTGTTCAGTATACACCCCACCCCGAGGGGGGGCGCAGCCTTACCAGGAAACAGAAGAAGACAATGCAGCCAGACCTGATGAGACATAAGCTAGGGTCAGATGGAAGGGGAGGAGAACTCCCCTATCAGTGAACTTGGTGAGGGGCATGTGTGGAGAAGAGGGTTTGGAAGGAAATGAGGGAGGGGGTCACAGCTGAGACACAAAGTGAATAAACTATAATTAATATAAAAAAATAAAAATTTAAATAAAAATTGCAAAAAAATAGAAAATTTATGTGTTCTAAAGAGAAAACAGTATGTGTAGCTCTTTTAAATGAAGTAATACTATCTGGGCTCACTTTTGTTGTAAGATCTGTTTTTTTTATTTTTTATTATTATTAATTACACTTTATTCATTTTGTATCCCCCCATAAGCCCCTCCCTCCTCCCCTTACGATCCCACCCTTCCTCCCTTTTCTGCATGCATGCCCCTCCCCAAGTCCACTGATAGGGGAGGTTCTCCTCTCCTTCCTTCTGATCTTAGTCTATCAGATCACATCAGGAGTGGCTGCATTCTCATCTTCTGTGGCCTGGTAAGGCTGCTCCCCCCTCAGGGGGAGCTGATCAAAGAGCAGGCCAATCAGATTATGTCAGAGACAGTCCCTCTTCCCATTACTATGTAACCCACTTGGACACTAAACTGCCATGGGCTACATCTGTGCAGGGGTTCTAGGTTATCTCCATGAATAGTCCTTGGTTGGAGTATGAGTCTCTGGGAAGTTCCCTGTGTTCAAATTTTCTTGTTCTGTTGCTCTCCTTGTGGAGTTCCTGTCCTCTCCAGCTCTTGCTATTTCCCACTTCTTACATAAAATGTAAGAAGATCTGTTTTTATGTATAATTACTTCAGAATTTTGGCCATATTTGGAGATGAAATTAGGTAAATTAGGATGAATTTTGAGTTGTTTCTACCTAAAAAATTCTTAAAAGAAAGTTTGATTATCATTTAAAGTGTAAGGCATTGTATCATGTTTCTAAGTTACATTACTTATAATTGCCTGTATCCATTTCTAAAATACTACCTAATTTAAACATCTGGATATCTTCTACCTATGACACCACTAAGAATTGGGAATGAGAAGTGGGCCAAAGTGAAGAACCATAAAGTAATCCTCAACTTGCCAAAATTATTTATTGTTTGCCATCAATTTTAATTTGTTTATATTTCAACTCTTATTCCTACACATATTTGATGAAAATTAATTTCTTAACACAAATTTCCCTTGTGTCCCATTTGCAATTAATCAAATTCTAGTTATTTTCTGTCTGAACAGGTATTATGTTTTGTTATTGGGCCTTGATTATTCGGAACACCAATTTTAGGTGGTCTTAACTGTACTGTGTGCACACCGTGTGGTGCCTGTTGTATAGAGGCTATAGAAAATAGTCCTTTTATAAAGAAGAAGACAATTCAGAAGGTTGTCTAAAACTCCCTGGCATTAGTTTAAAGGTAGCAGTTATTTGTATTGATTAGATGTTCTATCCAAGTTTTTCTACTACTGTGCATCTGTATTTATGGGTTACTGATTTCTAGAAGGTATCCAAATGCCCCTAAGTAAAAGGTAGGTTTCTTTTCTCCTGCCATTTTAGTAATGTTTATCTGATTAGATATTATTGAAGACTGCCCAAGGAGAGGCTTCAGGGAGGAAGAGAATGAAATACCTTAATTTTGTTTCTTTATTATGATTTATCACCACCAACATCATCATCATTATTTTGTCTCGTTCTGTAGCCTAGGCTGGCCTCAAACTCATGGCAATCCTCCTCCTAGTCCACAGAGTCCTGTGAACTAGGATTATAGTTCTGCACCTGCATGTCAGGTTCAGTAGCATTATGGAGCTCGTGTTTTAAATCTCCATTGTTGGCCTATTTTGCCTTCTTTTTAATTAATTTGATTTTATCTTTGTTCAGGAGAAGATGGGGTTCTCACTTTTGTAGTGTAGGCTGGCCATGAGCTTGTGAGTCCCTTACTTCTGCTTCCTGAATCCTAGAATCAGAGGCCTATACCATCATACTCACCATATATATGTGATAAATTTAGATTTAATTTGGTAACTAGCAGCTGGTAGTCTTGTTTTAATATCTTAAATACCCATTATTTGTTGATTTTGTTAATAGTCATATCAATAATAAAAGAAATGTTCATCTTTGAGAATCTTGTGCTATCATTAATTTTTACTTATCCTTACAAGTAATTTTTTTTTTTTCGAAACAGCTTTTCTCTGTGTGTAGCCTTGGTTGTCCTGGAACTCACTTTGTAGCCCAGGCTGGTCTCAAACTCTCAGAGATTGGCCTATCTCTCCCTTTCCAAGTACTGGAATTAAAAGCATGTACCACTGCACCTGGCTACAAGTAAACATTTTTAAAAGCACAAATTACTTTCACTTCTTTTTTTTTCTATTTTCTTTCTTTCTTTATTTATTTTATTTTATTATTATTATTTTTTTATCAGTTACATTTTATTAACTCTGTATCCCAGCCGTGTCCCGATCCCTCATTCCTTCCCACTCCCTCCCTCCCTCCCTCATCTCCACCGTGCCCCTTTCCAAGTCCACTGATAGGGGGCACCTCTTCCCCATTCATTGTTTTCAAACAAAGACTCATGACCAAACCTTTGGCAGAGTACAGGGAATCATAAGAAAGAAGGGGAGTTAGTCTGTTGGGGAAAGGATAGGAGCTCCACAAGGACCAAATATATCTGGGCACAGGGTCTTTTCTAAGACTGACATTCAACCAAGGACCATGTATGGTTATAACCTAGAACCTCCACTCAGATGTAACCTGTGGTAGCTCAGTAAGCAATTGGTTTCCCAAAGTGAGGGGAACAAGGACTATTTCTAACAGGAACTCAATGACTGGCTGTTTGGTCTCCCCACCCCCGAAGGGAGGAGCAGTCCTGTTAGGCCACAGAGGAGGGCTTTGCAGCCAGTCCTGAAGATACCTGATAATACTTTCACTTCTTATGTCTTGGGAAGCAGATTCATTACCCTAAATAGCAACACCTTCATCTAGTGCCATTTGGGTGGACTATAGCTTTACTCAATGCAACTGAAGATTTTTGTGACACACCAACCTGTCACTTCTAAAGTATGAATAAAATATATTTTGTTAGAAATCAAAAGTATTGGTATTGTTAAACTGTGCATTTCTAAAGGACTAGGATTTATTTTTCTTGTTTTGTGTTAGTTTATTTTTGGTGTTTTAAATATATAGCTACCAAATAAAATAAACACTTAGACATTTTGATGATTTTTATAATAAGCAAATCAGTTTTCTGAGGGGAAACATTGCCAATCCATTTTCTACCCACTGCTGATGTTCACACAGAAGACCCTAGTAAAACCCAGACCTTGTTAAACCCCATGAGCCACAAAAAGATTTGTGGAAAGAAAACAGGGGTGAATAGGGGTGACAAGAATTTGGAAATGTACATGTATGAAACTGAGTACCAACAGATTTTAATTATTAAAAATAAGTTATTAAAATGCACAAATTCTTTTGAGAAATATATCTATGAAAATATCTGTGGGATAATTTTAGAGTTTTCAGTATTATAATATCTAATTGGGTTGCTATTTATGCAAAGGAGTAGTGATTTTACATTTTTTTGTTTTTTGGACTAGAGATGGAATAGAACTTACAACTTTACAAATTCTAGGCAAGCAGCCTACTACTGAGCTACATCTCAAGCCCTTTATTTCATCCTTCAACTGAAACATCAACAGGATTATCTAGTTTTTTCTTACCCATGTAACACACCTATTAACATTATAGTCATGAGGCTAAAAGTACATTGATGAATTTTTTTGTTACATATTGGGCATACACTGTGACAATAGTTAAAAACACACAGAGACACATGTGAGCTTTTTTCCTGTCTTTGTGTTAGATACACACATGAAAATTTTTATTTGGTGTGCTTGTTTTATGGTTTGTTTCTTGAATTATGATTGCTGACATTATTTATTTTCCTGTTTTTCATTTTGACATGTCAGTTATTAGAACATTAAAAAAAAGACAGTTCTGGGTAATGACCACTTTTATCACTTCTCCCGTTTGCTTGATTTTGACTTTGAGGCATATTTCAGTCTGCGCTGGGAATATTATTGAGGGCTCATTTGGACTCCAGCAGTGCTAGAGTGTGTTGGTTCTAACAGAATAACTAAGGATAGTTACACTGCCATGGTACTAACAATAGATTCCCCCAAACTCACCCTGCATGAATTTTAATATAGATATATCTCTTCTGTCCTGAACAAATTCTCTAGCTTATATTTCTGGATAAATATATGTGTAAAATAATTTTGTCTTAGAAGTAGCTATGCTATTAACTCATTTATTGTGAACACCAAAGTTGAAAAGAATCAATATGAAAGATAGTAATAAATGATACCTCTACATAAAATGGAAGTCAAAGAATTGGATAGTCGACATTTTTTTTCCTGTTTTGTGACCTGCTAATTATGTGTGCTACTTTGAACAACCAAGAGGAAGAAATTGACTTGACTATAACTGAATAACACATGATTTTTCTAAATTTCTGAAATTTCCATCTAGCAATAATTTCATCACTATTTGTAAGTTGGATCATTTTTTGAGGAAGAAAAACTTAATTCTTTTGGACATAGTTAACTGAAATGTTGTGTCTGTTGTGTAACAGATCTTTTTGTTTGTCAACTTTTTGCTAAATCAGGTGAAGATTGTTTGCATCCTTTTTACATATTTATAAACTTAAATAAGAATCTTTATTTGCATCTATATGGACTTCATAAAACATCTTTACTCTGAAGAAAGGGTTTCTGTTATCAAATGTAGATGTCCAGAAAAGAGGCATGTCTTAATTTCTTATTGGATTCCTAGGTAACTTTGGATAATTGTGTTGAAGTTGGACGGATCGCCAACACCTACCATCTGACTGAAGTGGATAAATATGTGAACACCTTCGTTTTAAAGAATTTTCCTGCATTGCTGAGCACTGGAGAGTTCCTGAAACTCCCTTTTGAGCGTCTTGTCTTTGTGCTTTCCAGTAACAGCCTTAAGCGCTGCACTGAACTTGAGCTCTTCAAAGCTACCTGTCGCTGGCTTAGTGTGGAGGAACCTAGAATGGACTTTGCTGCAAAATTAATGAAGAACATACGATTTCCACTGATGACACCACAGGAGCTCATTAATTACGTGCAAACTGTGGATTTCATGAGAACTGACAATACTTGTGTCAATTTGCTTCTGGAAGCCAGCAATTACCAAATGATGCCATTCATGCAGCCAGTTATGCAGTCAGACAGGACTGCCATTCGGTCTGACACCACTCATTTGGTTACACTTGGAGGAGTCCTGAGGCAGCAGCTTGTTGTCAGTAAGGAATTACGCATGTATGATGAAAAGACCCATGAGTGGAAATCTCTAGCTCCCATGGATGCCCCAAGATACCAGCATGGCATTGCTGTCATTGGAAATTTTCTCTATGTCGTTGGTGGGCAGAGTAATTATGACACAAAAGGAAAAACAGCTGTCGATACAGTGTTTAGATTTGATCCTCGATACAACAAATGGATACAAGTTGCATCTTTAAATGAAAAGCGCACCTTCTTCCACCTAAGTGCCCTCAAAGGATATCTGTATGCAGTTGGTGGCAGAAATGCAGCTGGAGAATTGCGTAAGTCTGTGTACTTATACATAGAATCCTTTTTTTTTTTCTACCCAGGAATTTGTTTTGATAACAAAGAGTTCTAGTAGTTTAAAGACAAAAATACACCTAGGGTTTCATTTGTAGGCTATTTTCCTAAGAAAATAGAAAAGATCATCTGTATGTTTTATTTCTGAACATATTATTGGCTAAGGTACAGATTTCATCTAATATATAGTCTGCTGTATTGCAACAACTATGTAACAGACAGACAGACAGATTCATTGACTGACTGATTGATGTAGATATATACTTAATATTGAAAGGTCAATCAGAATGTGTGTTCAATTAATTTATATGCTATAAGTCTTGGCAGAAGTTTGGCATAATTCATCATTCTCCACTTTTAAAACCCCACGAGCTTCATTTCTGGAATTGATACCTAGCAGAGAGCACATAGTAAAATAATATTCTTCTCAGAGTAAATGTACACAGTTCACTTAGTATTTGGCAAAGTTTATTAACTATGATAATTAAGATCTGTGACTATTTTCAAAATCACTCTCTTACTGAAACATCAGATAGATCTCACCATTTATACTGGTCACACGTGTATTTTAACAGAAATATTTTGACTATATAAATTAGTCCCATAAGGTGTATTTTTCTTAGTTTAAATCAAAATGAATAATATAATTTTTTTCTATAACGAATGCCAGGTATACTGCATTTTATATCTGTTGCCACTATTGTTGTTCGATCTTTTTTGAAATTGCCAATAATACATGTTTTTTGAAAAGTGTCCAGAAATAGTCTTTGGTGGTTTGAGGTTTTTGGTGGTTTTATTTGTTAGTTGTTTTTTGCTGTTCCTGTATGGAATCTCAAACTCAGAGAATTATATGTGGTAAACAAGTACTGTGCTACTATACCCGAGTTTCTGGCCTTAATTTAGTTCTTTTATTCTATATAGAGTCCTTGAGGTGACTAGTATCCCAAGCTCCATCTCATCTGTCATGACTTTAAATAAGTTTGGAATACTTCTCAGAATATTTTTCCCAAGTATTGTAAGAAATAAAATAGACATTTTGGTTTTTAGATCAAGTCATTTATTTGAGGAAAGAATGACTCTCATCATTTATACTTTCCTTTGTATAGAGTACTTTCTTGTTAGATACATGACCTTAATTTTGCTGATCTTTTCTATCTGATTTCTCTTGGGAGTTTTTATAATTTTTCCAGAATCAAGCTTTGTAGCTTTGGGGAGATAAATGGCATGGTCATTAACTACATAGGTTTCCCAACTTATTTCATTAGTCAGATTTTTTTTTCTACTTTTAAAATTAATTTATTTATTCACTTTACATTCCACTCATAGCCCCTCCTTCCTCTCCTCCCAGTCCTAACCTCCCTTCCTTTTCCTTATATCTCCACACCCCTTAGAAAATGGGAGCCCCCCCTACCTACTCATCCCAATATATCAAGTTCCATCAGGACTGAATTCATATATAGGTCCATTGCTAAAACTGTGAAACTTCTGATTTCTAATATGATTATATTCTTCTTTTTATTTTGTAATCATTTTTTTAAGCATGAGACACCATGCTCTTAGTGTAGAATTGTCATTTCAGGTCTCCTTAGTTTAAACACAATCATTATCTTCAAGTTATTATATTATTTTAAACATATGATATGTGAGAATGTCTAGAAAGTACAAGTGATGATTTTATGGTTTATTGGGAAGCTAACTGCCTTAAAAATAGTCTTCAAGAATTGATAGAATTCTAGATAGCTAGCCCTAGTAGTTAGTTATCATGTTGAAATGTCTATTCTCACATAAGATGAGTCTCTTTCTTAGTGCTTGCTTGTTAATGTGAACATCCCTGTGAATATGCGGTGACTTAAGTTTCATTGACTTGTCCCTAATATTAATTAGGAGTATTGCTTTTTTGGGAATTATACTCTTTAAGCCAAATAGAATCATTACATAAAACTAAGAAGCTAGAAGCTTCCTATTTTTTCATGCATCCTGGTGTTCTGTGTTTCTCCTATTTTGTTCCTGAATTGGCACAAGAAATAAGTGAATGCTTTTGGGAAATAGCATAGTAATAGACTACGTTAAATATGATATGTACCTCTAATTATAGAAGGTTGTATTTATACATTTATAAATATGTATATAAACACACACAAACATACAAGAACAATGAAAAATAGAGGCCATAAATCTCAGAGCAAGATGTTATATATAGGATAGGTTGGAGGAAATAAGCAGAGGGAGAAAATATATAACTATACTCCACTTTAAAATGAGCCTATTGACACTACTAGAATATCACTAGGCCTAGTGGCACTCACTGTAATTCATTGCACTTGAAAGGCTCAGGAGGATCCAGAGTTAAAAGCCAATATGGGCCACATAGGGAAACACTGACATTAAAAGTGTTTTACAAAGGTCAACCTAAGGGTAGATAATTACTTTAAAATATTCTCTTTTATTTAATTATATAATATTTAAAATCTGCCTGAGATGCTATTGATTTAATCTTATTTCACAAACTGCATTTTTACAACCATTTTTCTTTTTGCAGTACAGATACTAAGTCTCCATGTGGCAAAGCTGCCCTAATTATAATTATAGTTCACTTTATTACAGCCCATCCCATTTTAAGAGATCTTCCTTAGCTGGATGTGATAGTACACACCTTTAATCTCAGGCAGAGACAAGTGGATCCCTGAGTACAAGGCCAGCCTAATCTACAGAGCAAATTCCAGGACAACTTGGGATACACAGAGAAACTATGTCTTGAAAGACAGAGAGAGAGAACTCCCATTGTTATAAACAATAAAACTATAAAACAATTCATAGAGTTATGTAGGAAATGCATATTTCCCAGTTGACATAACTGTCAAATATGTTTTTCTAAATAGTTAAAAGTACAATATATGGAAAAATTTTAAATTACAAGTTTGACATGCTTAATGCATATAGATTGCAAGTCTTGATTCCAGTTAGACCAGCATCATTTGTTGCATCTATAACAAATGGTGCTGGAATACAGGATGTATACATGTAGAAAAATGCAAATAGATCCATATTTATCACCCTGCACAAAAGTAAAGTCTAAGTGGATCAAAGACCTCAACATAAAACCAAACACATTAAATCTGTTAGAAGGAAAAGTAGGGAAGAGCCTTTAATGCATTGGCACAGGAGACAACTTCCTGAACAGAACACCAACAGCACAGGCTCTAAGAGCAACAATCAATAAATGGGACCTCATGAAACTGAAAAGCTTTTGTAAAGCAAAAGACATTGTCAACAGAACAAAATGACAGCTTCCAGATTGGGAAAGGATCTTCACCAACCCTATAACTGGCAGAGGGGTAATATCCAGAATAGATAAAGAACTCAAAAAGTTAAACAGTAATAAATCAAGTAATCCAATTTAAAAATGGGGTACAGAGCTAAACAGAGAATTCTAAATAGAGGAATATCAAAGAGCAGAGAAATACTTAAATGTTCATCATCCTTAGTCATCAGAGAAATGTAAATCAAAATGACCCTGAGATTTCACCTTAAACCCATCAGGATGGCTGAGATAAAAAACTCTTCTGACAACACATGCTGGAGAGGTTGTGGAGAAAGGGAAACCCTCCTCCTGCTGGTGGGAATGT
This sequence comes from Meriones unguiculatus, assembly GCF_030254825.1. NCBI lineage: Eukaryota > Metazoa > Chordata > Mammalia > Rodentia > Muridae > Meriones > Meriones unguiculatus. The sequence continues at coordinate 74,588,650 of NC_083369.1, read as the reverse complement.
AAACTTGTGCAACCATTTTGGAAATCAATCTGGTGCTTTCTCAGAGAAGTAGGAATAGCGCTTCCTCAAGATGCATCTTTACCACTCCTAGTCATATATTCCAAACATGGTCAAGTATACAAGGACATTTGCTCAACCATGTTTGTAGCAGCTTTATTTGTAATAGCCAGAACCTGGAAACAATCCAGATGTCCCTCAACCGAGGAAAGGATATAGTAATTGTGGTACATTTTCACAATAGAATACTACTCAGTAAATAAAAACAAGGCAATCTTGAAATTTGCAGGCAAATGGTGGGATCTTGAAAAGATCATCCTGACTGAGGTAACCCAGAAGCAGAAAGACACACACAGTATATACTCACTTATTAGTGGATTTTAGACATATAATATAGGATAAACATACTAAAATCTAAAGAAGCTAAGGAAGAAGGAGAACCCTGGGTAGGATGATCAATCCTCACTCAGAATGGCAAAAGGGTGGACTTCGGAAGAGGGAGAAAACAGGGAGCCTACCATAGAGGGCCTCACCCAGCAGGGTATCAAAGCAGATGCTGAGACTCATAACCAATCTTTTGGTAGAGTGCAAGGAATCTTATGAAAGAAAAGAAGGGAGAGATAGAAAGACCTGGTAGGGTAAGGAGCTCCACAGGAGAGCAACAGAACCAAAAATTCTGGGCCCAGGGATCTTTTCTGAAGAGCACCTCCCCTATCAGTGGACTTGGAGAGGGTCTTAGGAGGACATGACGGAGGGAGAGTGAGACTGGGAGGAAATGAGGGAGGGGGCTATAGCTGGGACACAAAGTGAATAAACTGTAATTAATATTAAAAAAACACAAAAATTTAGTAAAGACCCCGTGCCCAGATTTTTTGGTTCTGTTGCTCTCCTTGTGGAGTTCCTGTCCTCTGAAGGTCTTCCTATCTCCCCCTTCTTTCATTAGATTCCCTGCATTCTGCCCAATGTTTGGTTATGAATCTCAGCATCTACTTTGATACATTGCTTGGTGAAGTCTTTCAGAGGCTCTCTGTGGTAGGCTCTGTCCTTTTTCTTGTTTTCTCCTTCTTCCAATGTCAATCCCATTTGTCTTTTTGAATGAGGATTGATCATCTTATCCAGGGTCCTCCTTCCTTCTTAGCTTATTTAGGTGTACAGATTTTAGGTGTTTACTCCAACGAAGGGCCAATCATGGATATAACCTAGAACCCCTGATCAAATATAGCCCAGTATCCAAGTGGGTTCCCTAGTAAGGGTAACAGGGGAACTCAGTGGTTGGCTCTTTGATCACTTCCCCATGAGGAGGAAGCAGCATTGCCAGGCCACAGAGGAGGACAATGCAGCCAGTCCTGATGAGAACTGTTAGGCTAGGGTCTGATGGAAGAGGAGGAAGACCTCCCCTATCAGTGGACTTTGGGAGGGGCATGGGATATGATGAGGGAGGGAGGCTGGGATTGAGAGAAAATGAAGAAAGGGGCTACAGCTGTGACAAAGTACACAAACTATAATTAACATAAAAAATAAAAATTTAATAAAAAAGAATTTACTCATTCAAAAAAATCCAAAAAATAAAAATTAAAATTAAAAAAGGAAAAAAAAAGAATTTCTTGATTTCAAGACTTCATGCCAGAAAGAATCATTGTCCAAGCTAAAATTAAGAGACTTTGCATTTTCTGACCCTAACTAGCACCCTCTTTGAGTTCCAGTTATAACATACTTAAGTGACAAGAAGAGTATGCTGCCTCATCTTGTCATGTTCCCTTTTGTTGAGGAATTTATTCTTTGTCACAACTAATGAGCCCTACTCTTGTAGAGCAATAGCAGTTGTAGATAGTCAATAAACAAATAATTGAATCTCAGTTCCAATAAAACTTTATGACTACTAGATTGTAATTTCATATAATTTCTGTGTTACAAAATAGTCCTTTGGTTGATTTTTTCCAACCTTTACAAAAATGTAAATCCATTCATCTTGCTATATTTTAGGCCATAGAGAAATGACAGGGGTCTGGATTTCTCATGATCTGAAGTTTGCTGACATCACCCTGCATTATCTCTGGCACTCAGGGTTATAAGCATCACCTCAGTGCTCAAGATCCTTGAGCTATCTTTGCTTCTCAGTCTTTTTGACAACAATATGTATTTATTGCATAAATGTGAAAGATGGAAACAAGAACATACACATAAGATTTGAATCTGCTGCATTTTATTTTCATAATGAATGCTATTGATTTTTTTTCTAATAAAAATAGTTGCACACAGAGTAACTTTAAAGGTTAACAGTAAAGCTAAAGGAACTGAAAACTGTTAAAAGAGATTGATGACTCAGCTGGGAAAAGGTCCGTTTAGGGTTGATAAGCTATCATATAATTGCTGAGGTGAATTTCCATCTTACACCAAGAAACTATGAATGGATCTTATAACCCCCATTAAAAAATGCAATTAACATACTCACAGTGGTACAGCATTATCTGTTCATACAGGGAAATATTAACAACCATAGCTATTACCTATTAAATTTTTAACTATACCATTAAAAGAATAAAATGAAAATAATGGAAACTGCATTCAGACAAGTGTATTAGTTATAATGTAGAAATTTCAAAGTTCATGGAAAAATGTTAAATTAAGATAAGCATATAGCCAGTCAGGTCTCCTTTTGGCTTGAACTAGGTGGAGAAGATGATACCTGGAAGAATTTTTTCTAATCCTTTTTCTGTTAGAATGTGAGAGTAGATTACTTTCTCATAGAAAATTTGTCTATTTATTACTTTTCCAATATTACATGTCACTCAGTGCACTAAGTCCCTCTACGTATGTGTAAGAGATATGGAAGGGGGAAAGTGCAAATAGTGTGCACTCTGTTTTTTGCTTGGCAGGTGATTGTCATGGTAAAAGCAAATAGAATTGAGTATTTTAAACGGTGTTACAAAATAAAAGAAATGTACTTGAGATGACAGATAAATTAATTATACTGACTTGTCTATCATATATATATATATACTCACATCAAAATGTCATATTGTATGCTCTAAATATGCATGTGCCCATTAAAAACTTTTAAAAAGTCTTCAGAGCCTCATAGAGGACATCAAGAGAATAGATCAGAATGAAAGTAGTGAAAGATTTTGAAATAAAAAACAAAAATTAAACATAAAGTAAGTGGAAAAGGAAAACACTAGAAGGATGTGAGAGTGCTAACATATGGTGATGACAGGAGGAACAAAAGTATTTTGTACAAGTGAATTGATGGAAGAAATGAAATTAGTATACAGAACTGAAAACAAAATTGTTTCTTTATTTCCAAATTTACCAATGATTATTAAGTAGAAAATATGCTTCAAAGGTTTACTCCTCAGTTAGGATTGCATTTGGCTTGAAGCAGCTAAACTTTATATTTTCTGCTTTATGTCCTGCCTAGAACTATATCATAAAGTAGAAACCATATCATAAGGCTTGATGCAAAGCTACTGAAAAAAATTTTATTTTGGTGTTGGTGCTCTGCTTCCCTACATAGTATTACGGTTTTGGCAGTTGAAAAGAAAAGACAGGGTTGAGGTAAACAAAGAACTGGATTAGCTTTTGCAGTAAATAATCCGAACCTTTCAAGTCCATATGGATTCCATGTCTCCTACCGTTCCTCAGAACATCCCTATTTCTTTCCTTGTAAAAAGAAATGATTTCTTTTTTTAATTTTAAGTTTTTAATATTAATTAGTTTATTCATTTTGCATCCCAGCTATAGCCCCCTCCCTCATTTCCTTCCAAACCCACCCTCCCTCCCTCATCTCCTCCAATGCCCTCTCCAAGACCACTGATAGGGGAGGTCCTCCTTCCCTTCCATTTGACTCTAGCCTATCAGGCCTCATCAGGACTGACTGCATTGTCTTCCTCTGTGGCCTGGTAAGGCTGTTCCCCCCTCAGGAGGAAGTGATCAAAGAACCAGCCACTGAGTTCATGTCAGAGACAGTCCCTGTTCCCCTTACTAGGGTACAACTTGGACACTGAGGTGCCATAAGCTACATCTGAGCCAGGGTTCTAGATTATATCCATGACTGGTCCTTGTTTGAAGAATCAGTCTCAGAAAAGACCTCTGGGCCCAGATTTTTTTGGTTCTGTTGCTCTCCTTGTGGAGCGCTTGACCCCACCAGGTCTTTCTATCTCAACCTTCTTTGATAAGATTCCCTGCATTGTACCCAGAGTTTGGTTCTGAGTCTCAGCATCTGCTTTGATACACTGCTGGGTAGAGTCTTTCTATGGGTCCTCTGTGGTAAACGCCTGTCCTGTTTCCTGTTTTCTCCCTCTTCCAATGTCTGTCCTGTTTGCCTTTCTGAATGAGGATTGATCATCTTACCCAGAGTCAACCTTCTTGATTAGCTTCCTTAGGTGTACAGATTTTAGTATGTTTATCCTATATTATATGTCTAAAATCCACTTATAAATGAATATACACTGTGTGTGTCTTTCTGCTTTTGGGATACCTCAGTCAGGATGATATTTTCAAGACCCCACAATTTGCCTGCAAATTTCATGATTTCCTTGATTTTAATTGCTGAGTAGTATTCCACTGTGTAAATGTACCACAATATCTGTATCCTTTCCTCAGTTGAGGGACATCTGGGTTATTTCCAGGTTCTGGATATTAAAAATAAAGCTGCTGTGAACATGGTTGAGGGAATTTCCTTGTGGTGTACTTGAACAATTTTGGATATATCCCCAGGCGTGGTGTATCTAGATCTTGAGGAAATGCTATTCCTACTTGTCTGAGAAAGCTCCAGATTGAATTCCAAAGTGGTTGTACAAGTTTACATTCCCACCAGCAATGGAGGAGGGTTCCCCTTTCTTCAAATTCTCTCCAGAATGTATTGTCATTAAGTTTTTCATCTTAGCCATTCTGATGGGTGGAAGATGAAATCTCAGGGTCATTTTGATTTGCATTTCTCTGATGACTAAGGATGTTGAGCATTTCTTTAAGTGTTAAAAGAAATGTTTTCTATCTTTTTGGAATGCTATTGTTCTGATCTTGTGGTTTCCAACAACTGATAGATTAAAAGATACTTAAATAATTGAGGTCACTTGTCCAAAATACTTTACGTTGAAGATAACAAATTGATTACCTATATGAAGTACACTTAATAAAGAACTTAATGCATTATTGCCAATCATCCTTTGGTTAAGAGTAGTAGTGTTTGTTGCAGCAGTTACCATAGTCAAATGTGTAGGGAATAAATCAGTCAAAGATTATACCCTCAAGTTTAACTATAAAATTTGTTTTGCATAAAGTGATATTCCTTCCTGTACACTATGTCAAAGTAAGTACTCAGAATTAATGTGTAATTCCTTCATTGTGATTATTTTTCTTTTCCTGCATTTTTAAAGCAAAGAAATGTCAAATTAAAAAGTGATAAACAAATGACTGAGAAAAATCCTTAGCCATTTTTAAAGTTGTATAATATATTAGATATTCATTTACATCATCTATCCTAATATAACATTTCTTAATGCTTCATGTTGTCTTAAAATTTTGATAGAAGCCCCTCTGGGGTCTCTTACATTGATTTATGCATTTTCTGAGATTAATATATTATTATTATTACTCTAAAAATAAAATAAAATTTGAGATTAAAAATCATTGTATTTCTTTTTTTTAAACAGCTACTGTAGAATGTTACAATCCAAGAACAAATGAATGGACCTATGTTGCCAAAATGAATGAGCCTCACTATGGCCATGCTGGAACTGTGTATGGAGGAGTGATGTATATATCAGGTAGACAATTGTCCTGTGACTACACCATAATAATGTTTATTATTTTAATTATATGATATTCTCATTTAGTGCCAGTAATAATGCCAATTTCTGGAAAATAATAGTAAAACACATTTATATTTTAGGAGGACTTTTGTGTGTACATTTGGATGTAAATGCCTTGAGTATTCTGTAAGTTTATAAGCTAGCACCAAACCGATTCAGCTATAGATGTATAATTCATAAGAAACAGGAAAGCATTTAGATCCTCCAGTTCATTTTTAAAGTAAATCTCAATGCATAGTAATAATTTGTTTGACTTAAAATTTGGCTATGCCCATATTAGGAAATATTTCATTATATAATATAGAAACTCTGTTATGCATAAAACATACATAATATTCTCTTTAAGTGTAACCTATTAGATACTATATATGTATATGTACATACATATGCATGCATATAGTATTATTTTAGTATTATAATGGGGTTTCTACTGTGGTACTATTATAGGTAGAGCTATTTTTTATAAAAAATCTAAAATGGCTCAAGTTTATTCTGTATTCAAATACCTTTCATTCTCAAAAATTTGAATTGCCCTTTTGTAGAATTCAGAATCTATGTAGAATTTAACATTATGTAGAATTTAACATAATGATCATCTTTGATATTGACATTTAATTTTTTAGGCAATTTTGTTTCTTTGTTCCCACCTCCTTCCTCTCCCCCACCTCCCTCCTTTTCCTTCCCTACTTCCTTACCTCCCTCTCTCTCTCTCCTTCTCTCCCTCCCTTTCTTCCTTCCTTCCTTTCTCTCTCTCTTTCCTTCTTTCTTTCCTTCTTTTCTTCTTCCTTTCCTTCTCTCTATTTATCGCTCTCTCTATCTATATGTTTCTTTTCTTTCTTCTCTAGTTCAGTCTGCCTCTTACAGCCTCCTCCCTGCAGTTGGAGGCCTACCAATACCAGGCAAGCAGTTACATTATTAGAGAGCAAAGTTGTTAAGGGGATGGCGAGTCACAGAGTGCTGTCTTATGATATCTATAGTCAAGAAGGATCATTGAAAGGCTGTGTAGCATGTGATTGGCAGGCTTCTAGGGTTCACTTTATGATTTGCCATGGGGAATCTTATATTGACAGAGCCATAACGGAAATCATATTGTATCACCTACTGTTTCATGTGTTGATATGCTCTACTACTCGAACAAGAGCTCCCAGTTCTCTGGGGGAAAAACAGACATTTGAATGATTTTAGCAGCACTTTGACATAACTGGCTTATATTGCAATCTTCCACATTGATTTCAGGCTAGGAACCAAGCCAATTTCATGACCAAAACACGGTGCTTTACTTTCTGTTAGGGATTTAAAGCATAGAAAATTATGCTTCATTGATTGTTATCTGGCCTTTCGATAATTAGCTTAGGTCTGTCTTTTGTCTGATGAAGATAGAGTCTGATACCTTTCTTACATAGGTTGGATTATATGTGTTCTAGTTATTTTCAAGTTATAGGTAATTTGACCTAATATACCAACGACCAACTGCTACATATATAAAATTCCCATTATGTACAAAATTCCAATTCCTTAGCTTTGCAAAACAGATAGAAGATGTCACCTTCTTCCTCCTCACCCCAAACTCTATAAAACCAGCAATTTTCCATAATCTTTCTGTTTTGTGTGTTACTGGCATGACACTTTCAGCATTTTTTTAAAAATATCTTGTTTTGTAATCATAACCCTAATATATTAGTGAGAATGGGCATTCTGATTTAGCAAAGAAACTAATGGGTAGAATTTGAAGTGTTCTAGCCCAGTGCTCAACACCCATATCCTACTCCCTAAACTGTCACAACAGACTGATGTTTTGTAGTTCAAATTTACTTCTGGCCAAAATGTATTTCCATCGACTGAAGCTCCTTAAATATGATGGATCTTCATTTGAGAAAGTTGTTGTAATAATACAAGACCATTTTCACTTGCTTTAAATAGTTGAACAGGATATTTTCTTTACTTTTTTGTTAAAGAATATAGAGTGGCACTTATAAATTTACTCTTTGTAATATATAATCTGCCATAAAATGTAGCTAAAAGTTAATTATCTATGAAAAAGTCTTAACTTTTACAGTTTTATAATCTTTTTGCCTCATCCCTATTACTTTGGTTCTTTAGGAGGAATTACCCATGATACTTTCCAAAAGGAACTCATGTGCTTTGACCCTGATACTGACAAGTGGACCCAGAAGGCACCAATGACCACTGTCCGAGGCCTACATTGCATGTGTACAGTGGGAGACCGGCTCTATGTCATTGGTGGTAACCATTTCCGGGGAACCAGTGATTATGATGATGTCCTGAGCTGTGAATACTATTCACCTATCCTTGACCAGTGGACCCCAATTGCTGCCATGTTAAGAGGGCAGAGTGATGTTGGGGTCGCTGTCTTTGAGAATAAAATCTATGTGGTTGGTGGATATTCATGGAATAATCGCTGTATGGTTGAGATCGTGCAGAAATATGATCCAGAGAAAGATGAATGGCATAAGGTTTTTGATCTCCCAGAGTCCCTTGGTGGTATTCGAGCTTGTACACTTACAGTTTTTCCACCTGAAGAAACCACCCCATCACCTTCTAGAGAGTCTCCTCTCTCTGCACCCTAACATCATCCTTACAATTAAAATGCTGTATTCCTATCTTTGCAATGTGTCATGATTATCTTCTTTCCCACCCTCCTTAAGTAGAATATATGTTAGAATTAGCCTCCAGTAATTGATACAGATATTGGAAAAAAAATTGACATTGATGTTACTTGTGATGTTTGTAATGGCCTAGAGTGTTTATAAAGTGGTAACAGACCATCCTGGAAATATATCTCATAGAAGCTGTTTAACATGAAAAAAAGTATTGTCTACAAAACATTTCTTCAGTACTTTTAAATGCTGTGTACTGGGTGTAAGGTATTCGTCATCTCACATTATAAGCCAAGTTGAAGGTGGATTATGTAATTGTACAGTGTACAACTTTTGTAAATGTACAAGTTGTAAATGTGCAACTGTTCTCACTAAGCTTCAAAAATTAAGAAGTTTTCCTTTCATCTCTAACTGTGTAAGATGTCAAAGGGAGGCAGCCTGCTCCAACAAGAAACAATACACAAAAGGTTGCCAACTTGCATGAGCTACCTCCCTCTTTTCGTAAAGTATTTTTGACACATCTGTCAACCCACCTGACTGTGTGGGTGAATTGAGAACACACCAAGTTTCTAAGACACACAGGAGAAATAACTGAAATTCACCAACATTCATTTGGAGAGAAAACCATGACCTCTCTGCTTATAAGGATTGTTTTTTTTTTTTAACTGTGTACAGATATTAACATACACATACTTATATCAAACACAATTTTTAAAAATTGAGTGTCAAGTCAAATTACCTGTGAAATTTAAAAAAATCTTCTAAAGAGCAGCTTCCATAAAAAATGGGGATTCCGTATGCACGCATTGATGCATATATGTAGAACCACACTGAATTTAGGTGGATAAGGGCTAGAAATTTTGAGCAACTAAATTTGTCACTTGACCAAATTTATCTTAAAGAACTGTATTCCTTCTCCTTTGCTGTTGAAGTAACTTACCTGTTTCGTGTATTCTGTGTACTCTCAGTTTATGAGGTTATTTAGCACCAAATGTAGCAGCTTCACCCAAGAGGCTGCTTTTGCAGTATGATGTCCATGTTTTCCTTTCTTTTATTCAATAAAAAACATTTAATGTCATTCTGCTTTGTGCTATCCCATTATTCTCTGTTTGACTTCCATTTATTAAATATCTTTCGATGGGTGAGACTGAGGAGGTTGAACAAGTAAGGGTATGTGACTTTTATTCAAAGAAGAAAGACTTGGGCCAGCCCTTACCCCACTATGAAGACATTGCTTGTTGCCTTTGAGGAAAGAATTTGTGAAAAATGCTAATTGGCTATTATGCAGCCCTACTGCTTAGCCTGGGTAAAGAACAAAAGCAGTTACATGACCTCCCTTTCCTTTCTTTTTCCTTCTCTTCCCTCTTTGTTGTGACCTGCAATGCTTGTGCCACAAACCCTGACTAAGAGTGATGAGGGAGATGTAGAAATTGCAGACGTGTAGAAAAGCTGGCTCCAGCTGAGGTGTTGCCACTAAGTGGCAACTTACTCCTGTTGCATCCCAATATGTACGTACAGCAGAAACAGAGGGACTAGTAGGAGATGTCTAAAGGCTAGCAGTCTCAGGCTGCAAACATCTGAGAGGAGGGTATTGCAGTTGCTAGTTTTTGCACAAACTAGCCAGTTGTAAACACATGGACTTGGGCCAGAGGAAGAAGGCTTTGCCAGTTTTCATGCTTTTGAGGCCTTCGTGTTGTGGCTGAGTCAGTGCTGAGACTACGCATTCACTCAGGACTACACTTACTCAGAGCTCTCTACTACCTCTACCTCCTCTCATCCCATTTCTTTTATATTGAGAAGGTCTTTCTTAATATATTGCTCAGGAGACCCTAAAGTTTCTGGGCTCAAACGGTCTTACTGTCTCAGCATTCCAAGGAGATAGAAGCATACTAATTTACTGAGATTAAGGGCAGTTATGTTTCTGAGGACAATTTCTCTGCAACTCAAGATTCATCTTGTCCACTCAGGTATAACCATGTAAAATGACTTCTACGATTTTTGTTTTGTTTTTCCAGACAGGGTTTCTTTACGTAGCTTTGGCTATCCTGAAAATTGTTCTGTAGACCACTTTACCTCTGTCTCCCAAGTGCTGGGATTAAAAGGTGTACTACCAACACCCAACCAAAGATTTATTCATCTTTTTTGTTTTGTTTTTTGAGACAGGGATTCTCTATGTTGCCTTGGCTGTCCTTTGCTCACTTTGTAGACCAGGCTGACCTCGAACTCACAGAGATCTGCCTGCTTCTGCCTTCCTGAGTGCTGTGATTACAGGTGTGTGCCACTGTGCCCAGCTTAAAAGTTATTCTTAACCTAAGAACCTGAAGAAAAAAATGGCAAAGATTCTATCAATACTCCTTCAAGTACACCAAGAACCTACAAGCATATAACGTACACTTGAATGCAAACTGAACCCAGACCATAAAGCTATTCCAAAACACAACAGTATCATCTTATTTCTTTACCAGAAGGATAGATTGGCAGCATAAATATCATCCTTCTTTCTTGAGTTAAATATAGTTAAGGAAACAAAATTCCCACAAATGGTACATCTGGATATTGCTGGAAGAACCTAGCATAAGTTTGAAAGACTCCTCTACTTACACAAGATTGTTCCTTAGTGAGCACAACTTCTCTGGGGATTTTAGTTTTCTATACATGGGAATATTCAGTACATTTGTTTGAGCTAATACCTGCCTGAAAACGAAAGTGTATATAAGACAACTTAATGATCCTGTAAGAATCACAGGTTGGTATTCCTGATTGGCTAGTTATATTCCAAAAATTGAAGATTTTTGCATTTTGTGGCTACCCATCCCTAGTTCAACAGAGTCCTCTTTTCAGATGGTAGGAGAAAAAAGGAGCATTAAAGGTGTGAGTACTGGAGTGGTCAATCTGGAAAGAGGCATTCGTCATGGCTAGCCACATACTACTTGCCAGAAATTCTTTAGGTACATAAAAACACAAAGGGAATGGGAAAGAAAGAAAAGGAAGTGGGGTTGGTGATCTAGCAACCTGTCACAGAGAATAATGAAAAGCATACACAGTTCTCTTTTCTGGATCTATGCCATGTGTTATTTAGAAACAACTCATTCCACACTTTACTGTAATAGTTATTATTAAAGTAAAGTGAGAAATTATTGCACATTTCTTTCTCAGCAAATTATTTTCTTTGTGGAAAAGAATCTCTGCCATTGTTTGGCATCACAGGCGTTTCTTGCATTTGCCTGTTGTTCTAGTAAAGGTTTCTATGGCCGTGATGAAAAGCCATGACCAATAAACAAGTTGGGGCAGAAAGGGTTTATTTGGCTTACACTTCCATATCATTGTTCATTACCAAAAAGATTAAGGCAGGAACTCAAATAGGGAAGGAACCTAGAGGCAGATGCTGATGCAGAGGCCATGGAGGGGTGCTGCTTACTGGCATCCTTTTCATGACTTATTCTGCCTGCTCTCCTATAGAGCCTAAGACCACCAGCCCAGGGATGGCATCACCCACAATGGGCTTCCCCTTTCCCCCATCAATCACCAATTAAGAAAATGACTTATAGTTGGATCTTATGGAGGCATTTTCTCAATTGAGGTTTCCTTCTTTCACATAAACCTGGCTTCTGTCAAGTTGAACCTATCTTCGTAGGTTCTTGGTGTACTTGAAGGAGTATTGATAGAATCTTTGAACTCTCAAAAGGTTAATATTTTTCTTCTTGGACAGAGCAGCTAGGGTCTAAAAGAAAAAATATTCTTTCTTATAGTTTAAAAATTCTATAATTAAAAATTTCCTATGATTAATATTTGCCTAAGAAGGTAAAATTATGCCTTGAAAGTGTTTCATTTTTTTACAGTTGTTACATGAAATTAAAACACCATTTTGATTTTTTTCATTTATTTAGCATGTTGAGAGCATTTCTGAACTCATTCGCTCCTGACAGAATACTCTAGAGGGCAGTTAAATCATGTTTTTAATAGCACGTACTGCTTTTTTTTTTTTTTTTTTTTTCATTTTAAAACATTTTTGTGGAAATTCAGCTTTGGTTCTTATTTTATTCTAGACCCCTTAGACTTTTCTTTATAAGGGTCTCCACTGTAGGTCAAGCCCTTTGTAATCAAATTGCTTTTAGCGAAGAAAATACAAAGCAAAGCTAGTTCTAATGGCTTAGTCAAGCACTATGTTAAGGGGATCAAGTAATTTAGTATTTACAAATTTGGGTAATCATACTAATGCAAAGTATTTTAAAATTGAAAAATATAAGAAGAAAGGTCACTCATCTTCCCTGAACCACAAAGAACTATTACATCAGTGTATAAACCCTCTAATATCAGTGTAGTTTTACATGTTCTATGTAAAGGATGGTTTGAAGTATTAATACACATTCTTTGGATCTATCAATAGGTTGACTTGTGAGGCATGACACATCAATGTGAATTTTAAGATGACTTTTTTGACTTGTCTTAGGTGAGATTAAATGAACAGGAAAGGTATTGAGCTTTTGCCAGTTTAAAACTACCAAATGTTGTTGGGGTAATGTAGCAATACAATTCAAATATTTTGCAAGTGAACGAAGTTCATGTGATTCAGATCTTATAATCAGTGGGTTTTTCATCTCTAAATATCTCCACTAATAGTGTATTACCCAATCATCACAGTTATTTTCCCCACATGTGTCATTTGATTATATGCTTAAAATAAAAATTTAGATGGAGAAAATTGAGGTTAAAGGATATATCACCATAGAAAGAAAAAAATCAAGAAATATTAGGAGGTATTGCATATATTTTATGTATAGAGCCAATGAATATTTTAATCTTTGGGAATAACATGGTATCCATCATGACTTCTCGACCTCACTGTTGTAGTGCAAAGAGACACAATACCTAAATGAATTATCATGGTTGCAACTTTATTAAAGACACTGACATTTGACTTTCACGTAATTTAGGGTATTGTAAAACATTACTTTTGTTTTGTTTTCAACCATTTGAAAATGTGACAGCCATTTTCACTCATAGGTTTCACCAAAAAAGGGCCACAGACCCTACTTAGTTCACAGGTTATAGTTCCCTGCCTCCTGACTTGCTTGAGTACTTACCAATATGTAAGCGTATTTCATACCGATAGATGAGAAGTCTTGGTGTCTTAGTTACTGTTTAACTGCTGTGACAAGACAGCACGACTAAGGCACTTTATAAAAGAAAAACACTCAATCAAGGCATACTTACAATTCAGAGTTAAGTCCATGATCATCATGGAGGGAAACTTGTTGGCAGGTAGGCAGACATGATGCTGGAGTCGCTGAGAGCTCACATATGACCTCCAAGTCGCAGGCAAAGAAAAAATGCTAACTGAGAATGGTGTGAGCTATTGAGACTTTAAAGCACATCTCTATTAGCACACCTCTGCCTGCCTGCCAACTGGAAACCAAGCATTTAAATATAAGAGCCTATGAGTGCCATTCTCACCCAAACCACCACACCTGGGCTGCAAAGATGACTATAAAATTCTGGAGCTCAATTTAGTCATGTGATAGGCACTTACACTGAAGTGTGATAAAAGCTATGATGGGTGTGTAAAGTTGCATGACCTGAACAGTGGCATGAGAGTAGGTATTTGTGAAGTGCACTCACAGAGAGTTATAAATGAGAGCCTTCCTTAATAACATACATTTCCTGTAGCTCCAAATGTCAAAATACAATAGTATCCTTGGAGAAGGCATCCAGTTTTAAATCATTGCTCCTGTTTAGACAGAAAAGGTCATGTACAACTTGCCCTTTAAAATGTTATAACCCAGGGTGAAATATTTCACAAGGCCTTCTTCATATTTCACTCTGTTTCTTTAGTAAAAGGAACTGAAACCCATTGGTAACATTAAAGAAAATTTCTCTCTTATATTACTGCAAAGCTTTTTTTGGGAGGAAAGGAGGCCCTAGGCATCCCATAATTAGCTCACTGTTATGAAGCACCCAGTGTTTTTACACATGTGTGCATGTGTATGTATACCTAAGTGGTTAACATCTTCTAAACAGTCCACAGCGGCTCCAAACAATTCGGCAACTGGGGGCCAAGTGTTCAAATACCTGAGGTCTACCTGAGCTCAGGTTAACCACTGTGTGTTCACCCCAGTTCACGAACCCCAAAAGACCAGGAATAAACAGACTCTGCTGTAAATACATGAGGTTCTTTTTATTGTAAATTACAAGCTGCAGCTTGGGCCCACACACACCCACCGCCAAAGCGGTGGGAGCCAAGCGCCCTGCTCAGGTTACGTGGGTGATATATAGATTCTGGTCTCTCCCAGCATGCCCAAGGCAGCGGCGATTCCTGCCTGGCAAGCATCTATTGGGCAAAATGCTACATTTTGAATTGATTGGCTATAGGAAGGTCCGAAGACCGTAATGACCTGGTGTCCTTCCCTAGGGCGATGGGCCAGTTTCCTAGCAACTGCTATCTCTAGTGGGTGGGGAAAGAATGCAGTAAGGCGATCCTTCCCCTCAGGGCATTACTGGACTTCTCCACCCACCTAGTTCAGGCCTTAATTAATAATAGCTGCTAATTTTTTCATTTTTTTTTTTTTTTTGGTCTCTCACGTGCAGTGCACAAAGAAACATCTTTGATGAGGCCTGAGAAGTATATTAATCTCTGGGTGAAGAAGTATGAATTTAGTGGATACTTTAATAGCATGTCTCTTTAGCCAAATATTAACAGTAAGGTCACTCCAGTAGCCTGTGAGATCCTCAATTATGGGTTCTTGGCTATATTTACAGTACCAGAAGTTTATGTCCTCCTGTGGAGCAGGCCTTCCTTTTGTTTTTATAAATGTATATATGTATATATTTACAAAAACTAATCTTCACTTAGATACATGAATTCATGCACTCTCTCACTTTCTCTCTCTCTCTCTCTCTCACACACACACACACATGCATTCCAACACATACATGTATAATTAAGAAAAAAATTAGTGAAACAGTATTTGTGCATGTCAATACGTATACACATACTTGGCTACAATAAAAATATATTTTTATCAATGTTTTGGTATGGGCTTCATTATGACATTTGCATACTACGCTATGATTTATGGGCAACTTAACCAGACACAAAAGCTGAACAATGCATTTTGTTCCACCTGGATTCTTCAAGGAAGATCCCAACTTGAGAGATAGTCACATGGAATGAAAACTTTACTTGTGGTTCCCTGTTCGTTGGGGGCTTGCTTGGATCTTAGCTGGGGTCCTGGAACTTGGTTTCTGCACAGAGAACGGGGGTTCCGTTTCTCTCAGGGACAGCTAGAGCACTTTAGGGAGAGTCCCATGTGCTAAGATGGAGTGTAGAAAAGGGTTTTTCATGGAGTGTTATCATTTAGCTTTTTTAGAATGAGATTACCAATGGCAGTGGAAACTGCAGTGTTCCAAAACACTATGGTGATACCAAAGTGTTAGAGCTCTGCTGAGCATAGCAGAGGTGTGGGCTGAAAGCCCATACCTGGTTGGCTTGCAGCCACAACACAGGCCTGGTTAGGCCTGAGGCTCAAGGGGCCAGAGGGCAGACCCAGTGAGACATGGCCAGCCTGGGATGAATAATGAACCGCTGGGGTCGTCGAGGAAGTCCAATGGTTATCGCAGCCAATCAGCACATTTATTTGAAATCAGGAATTTATAAACCTTTGGCAGTAGGAAGGATTTTGATGGTGAATGTGTTTGATTCCTGGGGTCAGGGATACTTAATTTGCATTAAATATCATTTTCCATGCAGTAGCATAGTCCTACCACAAGGAAAATACAGTACTTAATTATCCTAGGGATGTGGGGAAAATCTCCAAGTACACTTGTAGGTCACTGCTGAGGACTAAGATCTCCTTATCAGGGCGGCACATTTCTAGGAATTCCTAGATGCTTGTTGTTACTGCTTCCTTACCAGGAAATTGTCTGGCCTGTCATCTGCCCTCAGGGCTATGTGAAGTTCCTTACAAGAACAACTGTTTCACTGGTCAGGGGAGATTTAGAACATCACTGAGGAAAAGGTGTCCATCACCATAGACAGAGGGCAAATAAATGGCTATTCAGAGATGTCAGACTTCAATCTAATCCAGCCAAACTCCATTTTCTTTTTGAATTTTATTTTTTTCTTATCAGTTACATTTTATTAACTCTGTATCCCAGCCGTGTCCCAATCCCTCATTTCCTCCCAGTCCCTCCCTCCCTTCCTCATCTCCACCGTGCCCCTTTCCAAGTCCACTGATGGGGGGGACCTCCTCCCCATTCATCTGATCCTGTTTTATTAGGTATCTTCAGGACTGACTGCAAAGCCCTCCTCTGTGGCCTAACAGGACTGCTCCTCCCTTGGGGGGTGGGGAGGCCACAGAGCCAGTCATTGAGTTCCTGTTAGAAATAGTCCCTGTTCCCCTCACTTTGGGAAACCAATTGGTTACTGAGCTACCACAGGCTACATCTGAGTGGAGGTTCTAGGTTATATCCATACATGGTCCTTGGTTGAATGTCAGTCTCAGAAAAGACCCTGTGCCCAGATATATTTGGTCCTTGTGGAGCTCCTATCCTTTCTGTATCAAACTAACTCCCAGTCTTTCTTATGATTTCCTGTACTCTGCCAAAGGTTTGGTCATGAGTCTTTGCTTTGAAAACACTGCTAGTTAGAGTCTTTCAGATGCGCTCAGTAGACTCCTGTCATACATTCAATGCACATCCCATCTGTCTTTCTAAATGAGGATTGATCATCTTATCCCATGTCGGCTCTCTTGATTATCTTTTTTAGGTGTATAGATTTCATTATGTTTATCATATCTTATAGGTCTATATAAGTGCAAACTCCATTTTCATTTCACTTTGAATATTAGAAATTTAAATATACTGACTAGTAGAAGTGCTAAGAAAATAAACACCCACACTGAGTGTTTATATGAAAAAATTATAAATATTCTCTGTATTTGTAAAATCTAATGTTGCTAAGGCATTAAAACGTTTATTACCATTATGATGTTTCTTCCATAATGTATTTGAATGCATACTTAAATATAATTTCCTTCTTAAAATCCTTACCTTGCCTAAAGCATTTCAAAATTGCTTACTCAGTGCACATTTAAATACCCACTGTCTTAATTGCTGTTCTGGTGCTATGAAGAGACACCATGATCAAGACAACTCTTATACATGCATATAACTTGGGGTTTGCATTTGATTTTAGAGAGTTAGTCCATGATCATTATGATGAGAATTAGACAGGCATGATGTTAGAGCAGCACTCAAGAGATTTTTCCCCTGATCCACAAGCAGCCAGCAGAGAGAAAGAGAGAGAGAGAGAGAGAGAGAGAGAGAGAGAGAGAGAGAGAGAGAGAGAAAGAAGGGGGAAGGGAAAGAGAGGGAGAGAGAGAAGCTGGCATGAGTTTCCTAAACCTAAAATCCCACCCTCAGTGACATATCTTCCCCATCAAGTGAACACCTACTTTAAGGAGATACATCCTAATCCCTCCCAAAAGGTTCCACTAACTAGTGACTAAGCATTCAAACGCATATGCTTATGAGGGCCATTCTCATTCAAACCATCATGCCCATAAAATATCTATCACCAAAGAGCACAATTTTTGAATCTAGGTTAAAAAAAATATTACTCTGCTAAATCTCTAGTAAGAAGTTTTCACTCATTATACTTCAGGGCTTCACTTGGATATTATACACAATTGTCACCATATTTTTTAGAATTCTAAGTAGTAGGGTCAGAAGCCTGGGCAATGTACCTGGCTCTTGGTACTTTCTGGGAGATGCTATTCTTCAAAGGCACCATACCTAAGAGCCTCTTCTCAGCTTCCAGGCATTGGTAGGATCCCTTTCTTGGGAGTTCTGGCTTCCTGCATTCTCTGTGTGATCCAGCAAGTCATACAATTCCTCATCCACTACCGTTTCCCATCAGCCTCCTCTGCTTGGCCTGAGAAGAAGAACTTAAGGAAATCCAGGGCCTGTGAGTTACTGCTGTGAATAAAAATTTTATTGTTCTATGTTCATGGCTGGGGAGACAGTAGGATGTCCGTGTTCTTTAGAATTCATGCCTAGGTTTTTTGCATTGTTCTGACCTAGACCTCAATATGAGAAGAGTTAGTTCTTTGATTCTCTGGAAGACATTGATCCATACTGACATCTTATTTGACCCTCTTTGAGAATAAATACATGCTAGACTGCAAAACTAATGAGAATTGAAAAGCTACCTTTATGGAGACAGTAAGAATTTGTGCAACAGTGAAGTATCCTTTGCAGCATGACAAAATAAGCACTAACATGCATATTTATAGTTATTTTGCACTGATAGCAACATATTCAACAAACTTATTTTTTTTTAATTTTGAAATTATATTCATTTTTGTGTGAGCTGTATGTGTGTGGCCGTGTACATGTCATGATGGACATCTGGACGACACCTTGGAGAAGTTAGTTATCTTCTACTGAGTGGCTCCTGGAGGTTAAACTTGGTTATTAGGCTTGTGGCACATACTTTTACTGTATTAGTCAGGGATCTCTAAAAGAACAGAACTGTTAAAATGAGAGAGAAAGAGAGAGAGAGAGAGAGTATGTGTGTGTGCGTGTGTGTGTGTGTGTGTGTGTGTGTGTGTGTGTAAGTGCAAGGGTACACAGTGGGATTAATACAGATTGGCTTGCAGGATGCTGTCTGAAAACAGAAAGGCTGAGAATCTGATAGTTGTTAAATTCATGAGGCTAGATATCGCTGTTGCTGAAGGCCTGGAGGATTCTTGGAGATCTGCTGATCTTTAGTGTACCTTGAAATACCAAAGATGTTGTAATTTCAGTGAAGAAATACCACTTCAGCAAGATAGGTGAATTTGACATAGAGTGGAGGCAAGCTCGCAAAAAGCAGTTTCCTTCTTTCATGTCCTTTTATCTGGGCTATACTCACTCACCCATATTTAGGATGGATCTTCCTGCTTCAAATAATTTGATCAAATAAAAGTTCCTCACAGAATTGTTACAGCTTGAATTTTAATTGATTCCTTACGCAATCAAGTGGACAAACAAGATTAACCATTACTTCTGCTGAGCCCTTTTATTTTCTGTATGAAATAAGACATGATTCATTGTGTGTGCATGCATGCCTGCATGTATGCTAGCATGCATGCATGCATGCATGTGTGTTCCCTTTTGTGCCTGTGTGCCTGCATGCCTTCCTGTCTGTTTGTGTGTGCCTGCCTGCCTGCCTGTCAGCCTGTCTGTCTGTCTATGTATACTATGGTGCAGATGTAGAGATCAGAGAATAGTTATCAGGAGTTTGCTCTCTGTTCCCATTATATGAGTACTAGGGACTCAGCTTTAGTTGGTGACCCTGTTGTCTAGCATCTTTACCCACTTGCAGGCCCAGCTCTTTTTTGGGATTAAGGGCTCCCCCTCAACTTCAATGGCCATAATAAACAGGTTTTCCTCTGCTTGTCCACTTTTCCTTAATGGATCCTGTTTGTGGCTGACTCCATTCCTTAAGCCCCTGTCCCTTTTGTATTTCTGATTAAGTGAAAGCCTCATTTTCTTTCCAATTCTTAGATCCCCTGATCTGAACAGATGTCCTTTTAGGAATCTGTTTTTTCTTACTCATAATTTTCCTTAGGACAAAATGACAACAGAAAATGAAGGCCACCATCAGGGGTCGTAAGGCCAGAAGCATTTATTAAATTAATTTACTGGAATTTTTTTCATTGGTCAGTTTTTTTTTTAACATGACCCAAACTCATGTGAGAACTAATGACAATATCCCTTACCTGATGTTTACCACTACTGTAACTTTTAGTGACGTGGCACTGTGGTACCTTGGGACCAGCTTACTGACTTTCCTCTGTACCATCTCCCCATTTTGGGAATAAGGCCTGAGGGGTTAAAATCCTAATGTTCAAAGGAAGGTCTCTGGAGTCCCTGAACTGAAAAATCTTCCATCAGGGCTATCTCCAGATGCCACATGTATGCAATCGGTCAAGGTCCAGGTACCTCTCTGAACTGTAAAAGAATTTGCAGCTTCTGTTAGACCTAAACACTGTTTAGGGTAAATTTGTTCTGATTCTGCAAATCTGTATTAATTCTTTGCTTAAGATATGAACAGCAACATTTCTATGGCTACGTCTGAGGTAGACATCCATGCAGAAGAAGGTTGTAATTTGAGAGGGCAGTACCTATCTTTAAGAAGTATTTTCTTAAGTTTCCTGGAGTCCTCAAGTCTGTAATCTCAGAGAAGCCTGTAACTCACAATGTAGTCAAGACTGGCTTCAAAATTAAAGGTAGTTCTCCTGCCTCAGCCTCAGTGCCTTCTTAAAACAAACTAACACAAATTTCTTTTCTCCTTTGGATGTGGAGTGAGTGTCTCTTGACCACTGGACCACAAAATCCCCACATTTTGACAGAGACCAGTGCATGAGCAGACTTAATGGAACAAATCTTCCTGGCAGAAAGGCAGTCATGGGAAGCAGTGCTCAGGAGCTTCCTTGCAGGTATCTGAAAGTCCAAATCCTCTTGTACCACAGACCTACCAGAGTCTCAGGCAGGAATGAGAATTGACACTGATCCCCCAGCAGTTCTACAAATGTTTTGTCCTGGGGGAAACACATGCTAAGGCTTTCTAAACAGGAAAATCAAGAATAACAAAACATTTTTCTTGGGGACTAATTAAAATGTCACATGAGGGAAAGTGTAAATGAAAAACAGCCCAATTTTCCTCCCTCCTATCTTTTTAGAGTTAGAGGGAAAATTGTATCTTAGTGAAGACTAGTGTCATGCAATTAATTAAAAAAAAAACACCCAGCATGAATTCACTTTCAGAGATTTATTTGTTGTTGATCACAGATTCCACAATTTTAAAATTTTAAAGCAGAACCCCAAGCTTAATTGGCTTTGAATTCTGTGATTCTACAACTCCCCAAGAAACTCCTTACTCCTGATCAGTGACAGCATTGGCTTAACTCTAAGCCTCTGATAAAGAACTCTGGTGATAATTTTTGGTTTCTTTAAAAATGCAGAAATGTTATGTGAATGTTTGTTTTTGTTTTAATCCCAGCTATGGAATCTGGAGCTACTTCAGATAAACCACAGCTGTTAACTAAGATTTGTCTTGTGCTCTGGCAGGGGAGGGAGGCTTAATTTTGCCAGATGAAGACAGTTTATATTTGGAACTCTGGGGACTCAGAGGATAGAAATGCCAGAGACCCGAGAGGAAGTATGATTGCTGTTTGGTTCAGCTGCTGCTGGTGGTGGTAGTGGTTATTACTGTTACTGGTTTCTGGATTGTGTTGTTGGTTTGAGTTATCCTGACAACAAATTTTCAATGACCCCAATCAGCAGGAAGTAATCTAATAATATTGAGACACCTTTTCCCCTCTTTCTTACCTTGTGTTGGGGGGGGGGGCAGTTGGAAGGGATTGTGGTGGAGAAGGGCGGTAGGAAAAAGAACCAAATAAAGTAGCCAAAAGTCTGGTTACAGAGAACTAATCTCTATAGATACCCCTGTTTGGGATATGTCACATAAATGAAATTAAAATATGACAATGTGTGTCAATTTGTGTCTGTCTTCTTCAGGATCCTATCAAGACTTGCCCATGTTTTGCCAGGTATCTGCAGTTCACTTTTCATTGTAGCATAATACTGCATTTTGTTTAAAACTTAAAACACATTTTTGCTTATTCATTCATTTGATGAATTTTTCTTGTTTCTATTATGTTTCCTCTATTGTAATGTTTCTTTGAACATGCCTGTGTAAGTTTATATAAGGACATTTGGCTTAATTTCTCTTGAATTTCCAACTAAGCATAGATTTACTGAGCCACATAATGATTCTCTGATTCTTTTAAAATACTGACAAATAAAGAGCATAATAATTGCAATTAACTGTTATGGTGACAATTTTCTCTAAGCATTTACTTGTGTTGCCTAACAGTAGTAATAGCATATAGTTTCAGGTCACTTTCCTTTCCTCTTCTTTCAGACTAATGTTTATTCAGATTCATGACTATCAGGATTTAGTGACTTGAATTAACTTGGGTAGTGGCACAGAACAGAAAACTTCTCTGCATATTTTTTTGTTTTTAGTTTTCATTACTCTACCCCAACCTTGACTCTTACACTAGTTCTAGGCCTGTATCTGTTCTTTCCCTGTACCACTCACCTCCTCATTCCATCACAAGTAAAATAAATTCTTTGAGATGACACCTAAAAACACTTAATTATCTGGTACAAAGAAGGTTTAGTGGAACATATAGAATCCATATTATAAAATATAAAAAAAATAAACAGAATAAACAGCACAAGAAGTCATCCCTATGTGTTTAAATGATTGGAATTCAGCCTACTCCACAGATTTTGCACATCTTTAATTATCATGGGACCGTTCACAATAATCAATTCACGCTATCAGCCTAAGCATTCACCAAAAGATGAAGAGGTAAAACAAATGTGGCATGTATATTGACTGGAGTTTCATTCATTTATAAAGTAATGAAAACTTATGTGATTTGTAGGAAAGTTAATGGAATTAAAAATCATCACATTAAGCAAAAATTAATCAGTGTGATTGATAATCTGAGTTACCATCTTGATAGGTTATAGAATCACATAGGAGTCAATGCCTCTTAAGGTTTATACAGAATAGGCAAACCTCTGGGCATGCCTATGAGAGATTACCTGTTTAGGGTAATAGAGGTGGAAAGATCTGCCCACAATGGGCAACGCCATTCCTTTGGCTAGAGTGCCTAACTTCATGAAAAGGAGAAAGCTAACTGAATATCAGCATTCATTATTCTCTGCTTGCTGACAGCAGATTTGGAGAACTATCTCAAAAGGAGAGTTCCCCACCATGAAAATACAATACCTCAAACTGTGAGTCAAAGTAAACTCTTTCTCCTTCAAGTTGCCTGGATATTTTATCACAGCAGCTGAAAAAGTAGCTGACATGAAAATGCCATAGTTTTCTTTGTACATGAAGCCTGTATGTACATATGTACATACATTGTGTTTTTTATAAATATACATATATACACATATATACATATGTATATATACATATATATGCATATGCATACACATACACATATATGTATACATATGTACATATATATGTTCATATATATATTATATGAACATAGAAGAAGAAGGGTACTAGAATTAAAAGAGTAGAAGCTAAGGTTGTTCCTTGGGAAATAGTAAAGTCAAAGTACATGATATACTTAAACAAAAATATTAAGCCATTAATTCAGTATAATTAATATACATTAATAATTTTTAAATTATCAGGTGTTAGTTATAAAGTTTTATCTTTGAAACAGAAACAAAGGAAAATTGACATAGTAAAAGCAGTTTGTCTGCAATCAACTTTGAACCTTGATTGTCATGGTAACTAATGATCATTCTTTCTCTGTCAAACAATAACCCCTGCTGGAATCTACCTTGTATAAAATTGTTCATTTTCAGGAACTTTTGCTTTCATTCCTCCATCTTCAGAGAAACACTCAGGAGAGAAAGTTTAGTTGAATTCTCCTTTAATGAATTATTTTCTGACCCTATCTTCTATTATTATTATTATTATTATTATTCTGGAATGTTCTGTTTTCTTACTTTTGCTTTTTTCAGAAATTCCCAGAAAGGGGATTTCTACTCAACTCTCCTTCAGTGTATGCTATTCCATTTTGTACTCCTAACATTTATTCAGGTTTGCTCTCTCAACTGCTCCTGCAGACTTTTGTTTTCTCCAAGGACAAAATCATCTGGCCTCCTCTGTAGAGCTCTGAGCCTAGAAAAGACCCTGAAATGATATGAACATGATCATATTCAATCTTTCACTGCCCATTTCTTCAGTAAGCACTGAGCACATCTAAATCCCAGTTTTCACATCTGTGAACTCAACAGCTTATGGTTAGTGTGAAATGAAATCCTGGGCCTGCAGAGGCAACAGTGGTCATTTCCTTTCTTTATCCTCCACCATATCCACCCTCTTTATCCTGTTGTCTTCACCACAACTGGTGCCCAACACTTTCTGCTTGCTCACATTTTCATGGCCCTTGAAGAGTTTTTGAGTTTGTTTTCCCAGGCTTAGCATAGATATGAGACAAAATTTCATTTCCAATGTGAAAGTCAATTGTCATATACTCTTTTTTTTTTTTTTTCAATGCAGTTTATTCAGGAACATTGAACAATCCTCGGACCCCGGGGAAAGCCAGCCCACAGCTTAAATAGCCTCTGGGTAGCCAACCCAGGCGTGCCACGGGGGCAATGCAGATAGGTCCACATACATGGAAGCAAGCCAGATCCTCGGCCTTAGCCAAATGTGGAGTTGTTCGTGACAGAGAGCACTCACCATCGGGAAGGTGGAAGGCAGAAACCAGCTCCATCTTTAAGGCATAGCATTCCGCAGCTCTCTACAGTTCCCCCTTTTTGTTTTAGACGCATCAGGCAAGAGTAGAGGTCTGATCTCTGATATTAGAAATAAATTGGGACTTTGTACAGATGTTCATTTAGGTGTCATCCACCCAAAGAGCATCAGACCGTCCGATACCTTTTTCTCAGAGGCGGGACCTGGGGCATCAACCCGCATGCAATCAGACATGCTCTTCTCTGGGTCCAAAGCGGCTGACCCTGAGTGCAGTGCTTAGCCTCGCATCCTGAGCGTATCATTTTAGCTTTTTATGGTATCCAACCATGCTTGGGGAGAATGTCCTGCTTCAATGGCTGTAAAGGCCTGAATGATCATGGCTGCATCACACTGTTGTGAGACTCTAATCTTGCATATATACCACAGGCAAACCAAGGAGACCAACACCAGAAGGCCTGCTAACCCTCCCATGCCCGCCCATTCCTTCAGATGATTCATGGCTGCAGCAATCCATGTTGATAATCCTGTGGCTAGTCCTGCGTCCACTCCGGTAGAATTTACTGTGACAATGGCCACTCTCAGCTGCTCCATCGTAGTATCGAATTCTCCAGTCCAATTACCTAAAATATAGCTCGACAATTGTTTAGACAGATTTGCAGCACAGGAAAAATTCTCATGTTGTATGCTAGTGACACAAAGTCCAGCATACTTTCATTGACAGCCAGGTTGAGCGATTTGCCATAGGGTATCAATTTGCTCCTGCAAGAGGTCAATCCTCTGATTGAACACCATCAAGCTTCCTTTTAGTTGAGCATTAATTCCTTTATGTACAACTAAGGCATGAGCTACATTGGCTAAATGATTATTCAGAGTCTGAGCAGTCTGCCCAGTATGACTCATGGCTAATGCCCTGGTGGTAGCTCCAACAGCCGTCAATGAGATGTCATATACTCTTAAGCAGAGCCTACTACAGAGGGCCTCTGAAAGACTCTACCCTGGAAGGTATCATAAGCAGATGCTGAGACTCATAACCAAACCTTGGTCAGAGTGCAGGGAATCTTATGAAAGAAGGGGGAGATAGAAATACTTGGAGGGGATATGAGGTCCACAAGGAGAGCAACAGAACCAAAAAATCTGAACATAGAGGTCTTTTCTGAGACTGATAACTACAATGAAGGACCATTCATGGAAATAACTTAGAACTCCTGTACAGATGTAGCCCATGGCATCTCAGTGTCCAAGTGGGTTCCCTAGTAATGGGAACAGGGAATGTATCTAACATGAACTGATTTGCCTGCTCTTTGATCACCTCCCCCTGAGCAGGGAGTACAGCCTTACCAAGCCACTACTGATGAGACCTGATAGACTAGGATCAGACAGAAGGGGAGGAGGACCTCCCCTATCAGTGGACTAGGGGAGGGCCATGGGTGGAGAAAAGGGAGGGAAGCATGAGATTGGGAGGGGAAGTGAGAGGGAGCTACAGGTGGGATGCAAAGTGAATAAACTATAATTAATAAAAATAAAAATAAAATATATTTTAAAAAGTAGGAACCTTGGCCTTGTGTTGCTGAGTAGATTCAGCAGAGGGGTGGCTTTTTGGCAATGTGGATAATACCATCAAATCACTCCATGGAAATTGCAGTCCTAAGTCTTTCCTGATTTCCAATGTCTTTTACTTTAAGCTGTTTTGCATTTGTGTCCACTCTCCATTGTCACTGCCAACAGACCTGGGAGGTAAATGGAGATAGCTCCTTTATCCTTTATTATGTGGAGGACACTCAAATTCAAAAATGTTAAGACACTTTCAAAAATTGCTTTTACACACAGTCCTTCTGTCAGCTGCCTGTCCTGTATTTTTTGATGGAGCTTGCAGTGTCCATTGCTTTTCATCATGCCCATCATCTCTCAGAATTCGGGAGGCTCTCAGGTCTTAGGATAGAACTGGCTTGAATTAACATTTTCTGGTTAACTTGCGACTTGCATTTCCATAGCTTTTCGTGTAATGCATTTATCATATCTTCATGACTTTTGACTGAACTCCCATACCCTGTTGTTTAGCTTCATCACAATTCTCTGTAATATTTAAACTAGGCAAAATAACAGCACAGATGCATGATTACCATATTAATGAGCTTCACATTGTATGTCCTGACAATGCTCTCATTACTAGTGATACATCACAAAGTGATTCTCCAGAGACATACAAAGAGCAACAAATCTAATTTTAGCAAAAGAGTGATGACAAATTAGGAGTGGTCATAAGTGGAAAAAAAGTATGTAGGCAGTACTAACTACAGACAAATGTTAAAATATGAACCTGGCCAAGATGCAGAGTGAGAGTTATAAAAATGGCCTGAGGTAAATGAGAAATACTCAACCAAAAAACTAGAACCTCTGCTTAGAAGTAGCCCATGGCAGCTCAGCATCTAAGTGGGTTTTCCTAATAAGGGGAACAGGGACTGTCCCTGACATGAACTCAGTAGCTGGCTCTTTAACTCCCATTCCCCCCACCTCGCCCCAGGGAGGAGCAGCCTTGCCAGGCCACAGAGGAGGGCTTTGTAGCCAGTCCTGATGAGACCTGATAAGCTGGGGTCAGATGGAAGGGGAAGTTCCAGAGGGGCAAGGAGGAGATGAGGGAGAGAGGGTAGGATTGGAAGAGAGTAAGGGAGGGGGCTACAGCTGGGATAACCTGTAATTAAAATAAAAATTATAAAAAAATAACAACAAAGGTGTTACCCAGATGAGACCAATCTAATCATACTAGATTTTTTTTTTTTCAATGCAGTTTATTCAGGAACATTGAACAATCCTCGGACCCCAGGGAAAGCCAGCCCACAGCTTAAATAGCCTCTGGGTAGCCAACCCAGGCGTGCCACGGGGGCAATGCAGATAGGTCCACATACATGGAAACAAGCCAGATCCTCGGCCTTAGACAAATGTGGAGTTGTTCGTGACAGAGCGCACTCACCATCGGGAAGGTGGAAGGCGGAAACCAGCTCTATCTTTAAGGCATAGCATTCCGCAGCTCTCTACAGTTCCCCCTTTTTGTTTTAGACGCATCAGGCAAGAGTAGAGGTCTGATCTCTGATATTAGAAATAAATTGGGACTTTGTACAGATGTTCATTTAGGTGTCATCCACCCAAAGAGCATCAGACCCGTCCAATACCTTTTTCTCAGAGGCGGGACCTGGGGCATCAACCCGCATGCAATCAGACATGCTCTTCTCTGGGTCCAAAGCGGCTGACCCTGAGTGCAGTGCTTAGCCTCGCATCCTGAGCGTATCATTTTAGCTTTCTATGGCATCCAACCATGCTTGGGGAGAATGTCCTGCTTCAATGGCTGTAAAGGCCTGAATGATCATGGCTGCATCACACTGTTGTGAGACTCTAATCTTGCATATATACCACAATACCTGAGATTCCAGAGGCTTCTAAGAACCCAACACAGGCCACAGAGTGATTCCAGCCTTGTGAATTGCAGAGCACTTAACCCAGTTGAATCTAATCTCCTCTGATCTTTAGAACCATGAGATAATAACAGTGTGTCTTTGTTATATATAAAAGATCCTAATGTTTTGGTAGCTCTAGATTACTCTCCAAATATGGAGGAACTAGGCTTCCATTTTCTTTCTTTTTGTAATTCTTTTTATTGTTGTTATAGGATTTGTGTGTATGTTTGATTTGTTTGTTTGTTTTTCAAGACAGGATTTGTGTGTGTAGCCCTGGATGTCCTGGAACTTGCTTGAGGCCAGGCTGGCATAAAACTTTTTGAGATAAAGGAAATATTCTGTAGCTACAGTGTTCAACATGGGAGCTGCTATGTGGAACTAAAAAATGGTTACTGAGCACCTGAGAAATAGCTACTGCTTCTAAGGTACAATGCTTTACATATTTTGACTTTATTTTTTGATTTGATAGAATGACTTTATATTCAAATGATGGCATGTGACTCTTGACTGCTGAATTGAATAGAACAGCTTTAGAACATTTAAAGCAAGGAAAAATCATAGAAGCAGCATAATCAATATCTTTCGTCCTATTAGATCTATGGATACAGGATGGCATACCTTTCTGAGTGTCATGTTATGGACAGGGCCAATGCAGAAGGAAATGCCACACAGGCTAGGATCAACTTTTTCTCTGGCTCTTCAAAACGAACTCTATGTAAGCAAGAAACATTTCTCAATGTGATTCATTAGATTGCTCCAGAGTGTCAGTCTTTTGAACAATTGATCTCATCCTGAATCCCCAAGGAGGAGAAAAAAAACAAAACAAAACATGAGAACTTGAGTCTGTGTCTTGATAAGTCATCTCATGTCATCTCACATTCACTCCACTTGTGTCTTCATCACTAGCAATCCTTTCAGGTGATGGTGATGGCAGTGGAACTTCAGTGGAGGTGGAATTGAAATGCTGTAATAATCTTTTGCACTGTGTTGCAAGCTTCTTGGAGACAAGTTGAGAAAAATCAAGTTCTTCCTTTGTGCCTAGTATGATGTCGTTAGATAAAGACCGTGTTTAAGAGACAAATGCAAGGCATTCCTCAGGAGAATGTTTGGAACCAGCTTATAGATGTGGCTTCTCCTCCTCTCACTTGGTACTTCTCAAGTCCCTCAACCATGGGTCTGGTGTTTCTAGGCAGGGTAATTTCTTTTTTCATAGAAATCTGACTCATTTGAACATTTTAATAATTTTTGACATATATAAAGCCTTCCTTTTTTTTCTTCTATTCAAATACAATCTTCATGAGGGTAAAAAAACTGCACCAGTGAGATGAATATATAATTGAATGCAGTCTCACTGTTGTTACTATTTCAGCACAATTGGGAAACATTATGCAAGATTTGCAATAGGCTGCTCTCAAATGTGCATGTGGCCACATCAAATATGGAAGTATAACTCTCTTATTTAAGAGAGATACCTAAGAAATTTGTAGCATAAACCTCTTTCATAACTCAGTACAAGGTAGAACTAAGGCTATGAAGAAAGGACTAAGAGAGTTGCCTTTATTAGTAAGAACCCAGACTGGATTGGGAATCTGAATCCACTTTCACATGCCCCACTGTCACTTATTATTCTGTCCCTCAATTTTTAACCTCCCTTTTAAATAACAGAACTTCATTTATAGTTTATAATATATATATGTATATATATAAATATGAATCTACTTTTACATGCCCCACTGTCACTTATCATTCTGTCCCTCAATTTTTGCTTCTCTTTTAAATAACAGAACTTCATTTATTCACTTTTATAGTATATACAAACACACATAAAATAAATATTTTTGAAAAAGGAAAAGTAAGTAGAGTAAGAGTGGGAATTGCATTGATTCAAAGCACAGGATTTTTTAAGTATTGACACTGGGCAACACAAATAGCCATTATACTTCTTTTTATATTATAAAACTAATATAGTTCTTTTTGATATTTATTTTTTATTTATGTGCATGTATACATGTTTATTTCACACATGTACAGGTACCCACGAATGCCAAAAGTATATGTCAGATCCCCAGCTGGTTGTGAACTGTCATAATGGCTGTAGGGAACCCATCCCAGGTCTTTTGCAAAAGCAGTGAGTGCCTAACCACTGAGCCATCTTTCTAGTCACCATACTCCCTTTTAAATTTCTTGCTTTTTTAAGATTTTTTACTGGGAAGATAAGAAAAAAAAATGTATGTTTACTGCAATAGGGTTTTGATCATAGCAAGAAAAGAATTACATCTTAGTTTATCTTAGTGAAGTTACTTATAGAAGTTTGGGTGACTCATGCTGCTGTATCATTGACAATTCCAACCTACCATGTGTGATAAATTTGTGGCTGCTCAGAATGTGTCCTTCCACTAGCAATTGTCTACAGCCTTTAAAACTTTGGGAAAGGGCCATATAAGTCTTGTTTCATGAGTTTATGAGCCTCATCCTAAGACAGAATGTTTCCACTGGGAGGAAATACATATAACTTTGATATATAACTTAGTGTTATACATATATAACTTTAAGTTATATATGTATATATATATATATATATAGTGTGTGTGTGTGTGTGTGTGTGTGTGTGTGTGTAAAACTTGTAGAAAGCTATAATTAGACAACATTCTAAGAACATGTACAGTTGTAAATTTGGTGCTCCAGTAATTTCATAAAGAAAATATACAGAGAAGACTATTGTCCATTCTGGATGGCTAAGAAAGTTAATTATTAGTGCTAAAGAGGAACAGAATCATCTACTTTTATGACTAGGCAAAAGTTATTTTTAAATGGCTAGTTGTGTTGCCCAGTATCAATAGTTATAAAATTCTGTGCTTTGAATCAATACAATTCCCACTTGACATCTTACTCTACTTTCTTTTTCACTTTTAACAGATTTATTTTATTTTATATTTATGTGTATGGGTGTTTTTCTTGCATGTATGCCTCTGAAACACTAGTGCAGTTCCCACAAGAGGGTGTCAGATACTCTGGAACTGGAGTTACAGGACAATTGTGGTTACTGCAAATTGAACCTGGATCCTCTGGAAGAGCAGCAAGTGATCTTAACCACTGAACCATTTCTCCATGTCCTTACTTTTTATTTTCATATTCTCTTCTATAGTTGAGAAAAAAAACCTAAAAACTTAAACAGCATTTTACAACTTTCATTTCTTTTAAATGACCATTGAAACCAAGGGTTAATCATCTCCATGTCCATGGATGAGATCAGGAATTTGATGTTCAGAGAAATAATTTTTCTGATCTTAAGTTGCTTAGTGGTGGAGCTGTGTCTATATCCATGTCTCATGTCTCTAGTCTTCTTGCTCCTACATTGTAAATTACAACATTTATGTTATTGGCGAGTTACTTTTCACAGGGTGTTTTAAAACTTTATTAACTCACTATTCTCCTTGTTTTCCAAATGAGTAAACCAAGTTAAAGGATATCCATCTTGGTCATGGCCTACAATCTAGGAGGTGGAGCTAGGATTAGATGTCATATTTATTTAGCTGACATTAACTTTGTGTCCTTAGTTGTTATACCTTTAATTATTATTTTTTTCATAGTCTGCATATGTTTTTGTTAAACTTCTTTAAATTATTATGCTTTTTATTTATTTTTTTTTAATTTTGAGATAAGATCTCATTTTGTAAACATAGCCAGCCTGGAACTCATTCTGTAGAACTATTGGGGGGGAGCATGTGCACCTCTAGAGTTCTGGGATTCAAGGTGTATAGCACCATGCCCAGCTCAATAGTTATTTCAATAACAACATGGTGGGGGAAAAAAACTTCACTAAGAAGGCAAGGTTAGAAAAGTCAACTACTCTAAGCATCACAGCTCTAGCCCT
This sequence comes from Meriones unguiculatus, assembly GCF_030254825.1. Lineage (NCBI taxonomy): Eukaryota > Metazoa > Chordata > Mammalia > Rodentia > Muridae > Meriones > Meriones unguiculatus. The sequence goes on along the minus strand of NC_083369.1, from coordinate 74,556,554 downwards.
GACCCCACTTTCATGCATGTGATATTCTCTGGTGTTCTATAGTGCAGTTCATTTGTAATATTCTTCTAGCACATTGTCATGCTTTTCTTCAAGACTCTCTTGAAGGATCACCTGGATGGAGGGTACAGCTAAGAGGTTAGCTTTTGTGAGGCCCTGGGTTTTGACTCCAGAAAGAACTGAATAAAAAGAAGAGAAACAAAAGAAAAGAATTATTTTCTCAGGAACACAGACAAGGCAATTAGAAATTCTAGCCAATATCACTCATTAAAGGGTGGGCTATGGTATTTGGCCAGAAACAGCAACATGTGTAGAGAAAAGAAGTGGAGGGTTGAAGATATAGTCAAATAATAATGCATTCCTTGCTAGTGTGGTGGTTTGGTCAGAATGTTCTCACAATATTTTACAAATAGAATTTTTAGAGTAAAATTTATAAGTAGAGAAACCTTCCTAATTTTTGACTGGATTTTCAGAGCTCATAGGGAACATGAGAGTCAGGTGAAAGAAGATAACTTCCTAAGCTTTTAATGTGGCATTTTATCAATATATAAAAGTATCCTAACTGCACAACCAATATTCTCAGGGATAAAGTTTCAAAATCTTTTGCTACATGGAAACATCTGGAAAAATTGTTCTCAAATTCCTGCTGCCTGGGTAGCACTTCCAAAAACACTTTTTTAAATTAAATTTTTATTTTGTATATTAATTATAATTTATTTACTTTGTATCTCAGCTGTAGCCCCCTTCTTACTCCCTCCTAATCCCACCCTTTCTCCCTCATCTCCTCCCTGCCCCTCTCTAAGTCCACTGATAGGGGAGGTCTTCCTCCCCTTCCATCTTATCATATCATATCAGGTCTCATCAGGACTGGCTGCAGTGTCCACCTCTGTGGCCTGGCAAGGCTGCTCCTCCCTCAGTAGAGGGGGGAGTTCCAAGAGCCAGCCACTAAGTTCATGTCAGAGACAGTCCCTGTTCCCCTTACTAGGAAACCCACTTGGACACTGAGCTGCCATGGGCTACATCTGAGCAGGGGTTCTAGGTTATCTCCATGAATGGTCGTTAGTTGGAGTATCAGTCTCAGAAAAGACCCCTGTGCCCAGGTACATTTGGTCCTTGTGGAGCTCCTGTTCTCTCCATGTCTTACTAACTTTCCCTTCTTTCATATGATTCCCTGCACTCAGCCCAAGGTTTGATCCTATTTCCACAACCATTCTGTTAGTCTGTGTCTTTTTATTGGAGAGTTGAGTTCATTGATGTTGATAGATAATAGTGACCAACAAACGTTAGTTCCTTTTATTGTAGAGTTGGTGGTGTTACTATGTTTCAATGCTTGTTTTCTTTTTATTCTTTGTTGTGAAGATATCTATATCCTGTGTTTTCTTGGGTGTAGTTGATTTCCTTGGATTGGAGTTTTTCCTTTAGCATCTTCTGTAGAGCTGGGTTACTGTGTAGATATTGTTTAAGTTTAGTATTGTCATGGAATATTTTGTTTGCTCCATCTATTTTGATTGAAAGCTTTGCTTGGTATAGTACTCTGGATTGGCACTTGTGGTCTCTTAGAGTCTGTATGACATCTGCCCAGGCCCTTCTGGTTTTCTGGTAGTTTCTGGTGAGAAGTCTGGTGTGATTCTGATAGGTCTAACTTTATATGTTACTTGGCTCTTTTCCCTACCCACTTTTAATATTTTTTCTTTGTTCTGTAGATTTAGTGTTTTGACTATTATGTGATGTGAGGAGTTTCTTTTCTGGCCTAGTCTATTTTGTGTTCTGTAGGCCTCTTGTAGGTTTATGGACATCTCTTTCTTTAAGTTGGGTAAATTTTCTTCTATGATTTTCTTGAAAATATTTTCTGGACCTTGGAGCCTGGAATCTTCTTTTTTGTCTATTCCTATTATTTTTAGATTTCATTTTTTCATGGAGTCCTTGATTTTGTGGATGTTTTGTGTTTGAAACTTTTCTGATTTTATTTTTATTTTTTTGAGAAATGTTTGGTTAGGAGTCTCACCATCTGCTTTGATACACTGCTAGGTAGAGTCTTTGAGAGGCCCTCTATGGTAGGCTCCTGTCCTGTTTCTTGTTTTCTCCTACATACAATGTCCATCCCATTAGTCTTTCTAAGTGAGGATTGATCATCTTACCATGGGTCCTCCTTCTTGACACTTTTAATTGTTACTGTGATATATAGGGTGGTTCCAACATCACCAATTTGAAGGTCAAGTGTATATATTTGGGAAATAGTCATATATGGGTTCAAATCTGTTCTTTCTTTTTTGTTTTGAACAGTATTTTTTTTTATTTTTTTTATCAGTTACATTTTATTAACTCTGTATCCCAGCCGTGTCCCGATCCCTCATTCCCTCCCAGTCCCTCCCTCCCTCCCTCATCTCCACCGTGCCCCTTTCCAAGTCCACTGATAGGGGGGACCTCCTCCCCATTCATCTGATCCTGTTTTATCAGGTATCTTCAGGACTGGCTGCAAAGCCCTCCTCTGTGGCCTAACAGGACTGCTCCTCCCTTCGGGGGTGGGGAGGCCACAGAGCCAGTCATTGAGTTCCTGTTAGAAATAGTCCCTGTTCCCCTCACTTTGGGAAACCAATTGGTTACTGCGCTACCACAGGCTACATCTGAGTGGAGGTTCTAGGTTATATCCATACATGGTCCTTGGTTGAATGTCAGTCTCAGAAAAGACCCTGTGCCCAGATATATTTGGTCCTTGTGGAGCTCCTATCCTTTCCCCATCAGACTAACTCCCCTTCTTTCTTATGATTCCCTGTACTCTGCCAAAGGTTTGGTCATGAGTCTTTGCTTTGAAAACACTGCTAGTTAGAGTCTTTCAGATGCGCTCAGTAGACTCCTGTCATACGTTCAATGCACATCCCATCTGTCTTTCTAAATGAGGATTGATCATCTTACCCCATGTCCGCTCAATTGATTATCTTTTTTAGGTGTATAGATTTCATTATGTTTATCATATCTTATAGGTCTATATAAGTGAGTATATCCCATGTTTGTCTTTCTCCTTCTGGGATATTTCACTCAGAATGATCTTTTCTAGATCCTACCATTTGCCTGAAAATTTCATGATTTCCTCCTTTTTGATTGCTGAGTAGTATTCCATTGTATAAAAATACCACAATTTCTGTACCCATTCCACCATTGATGGACATCTGGGTTGTTTCCAGGTTCTGGCTATTACAAATAGAGCTGCTATAAACATGGTTGAGCAAGTGTCCTTTTTGTGTACTTGAACAAACTTTGGGTATATACCTAGCAGTGGTATAGCTGGGTCTGTTCTTTCTTATTAGATATTGTAGATGGGTAAGTTAATCTTTCTTTGCCTTGGATTCTCCATTTGTATAATAAAGGTAATCATGGTAGCTTTTGCATATTAATTTTGTAGGGATGAATGAGATAGGTGTATATCACTTACTGTAAGATGCTTAAGCCACAATAAGAGCTGTTATTGTTATTATTATTACTACAATGCCAAATAATTTTAACTAGTATATACCCAAAAACAATTTTTACCACTGTGGTTACAAAATTACTGCAATTGTCCATAGATTAAGCAAATGATACAGCTTGAAGCTATGGGACTGTCTTGGTGCATCTGTGTGTTACATCTATTTCATATGGATAGGGCCTAACTACAAAGTGGGGAAGAAATGCTCAAAATAGGGCTGTTACTTAGTTATGTCATAAAAATCACAATTCTGAAAAAATAAAAAATAAAAATCACAATTCTGAATTCTGAAGGAAGAATGTACATATATTCCTGCCTGTGTTTGGTTCCACATGAGTTATCTAAGTCCAAATTGTGTGAGCAGGTTTAAGGCTTCTTCAAGCCACAGAGAATTAGCTGAGTTGGACCAGCCTGAGGAACAGAAAGAAGCTGCTATTGCACAGAGGAAAAGGTACATTACTGAGGAGAAATATCACACAGAATGTTGAGAGTGGGCTTTTACACTTCCATTTCATACATTTTATTTCTTTCTTGAAGATATTCTTGGACAGTTAAAGAGTAAACACAACCACAAATAGAACAAAAGAAAACTTCTTGCATGGCATGGTAAGCATAAAGCACTTGACCATCAATCCAAATATGCTACCCATGGAAATTCTGGGCCATTTTGGAGCAAGATGGCACTGAGGTAAATTGATTTGCTTTTGTATTTTAGCTCCAAATTTATATAAGAACTGTATAAAATGTGGGTAAAATATTTTTAGTTAATTAATATATTATTCATTTTGTGTGGCTGGGTATACATGTGAGTGGGTGACTTGCATATTAGTGCATGTGTGGAGGCTACAGGTGGATGTTGGGTATCTTCCACTGTCACACTTCTCATTACCTTATATTCTGGAACTGAGTCTCTAACTCAGTGTTTCCTAATCTGTGGGTCATGACTATTTGATGTGTCACATATCAGATGTTTACACTATAATTCATAACAGTAATAAAATTACAGTTATGAAGTAGCAACAAAAATATGGTTGGGGTCACCATAACATGATGAAGTGTATTAAAGGATCTGAGCATTTGGAAGGTTGAACACCATGACTTTAACTATAACCAGAGCTCATTGATTGGCTAGACTGGCTGCCCAGTATGCTCTAGGGATCTACATATTTTATACCCCTCCATTGTCAGCATCTAACATTAATACAAAATTATTTCAGAGAATTTAAATTCCCACATTTGAAAATGTACATTTCATATACAAGCAATAATATTTACTGTAGAGAGACTGGAACCAAGATCCTGTTAAGAGTAACAATATCATACTTATGAGTATGACTATACTCACCAAATTTCCAAAAACCCAGAGTTGACTAATAAAAAGTGGAAGAAACACAAAAATATTTGTAAGTACTTTTGTTGAGGGGGGATGCTGCAAAAAAATGATCCTTTCACATCAGAAGAAGAAGAAAACAGGAAACAACCCAGGAACCTGCCAGAGAGGGCCTCTGAAACCCTCTGCCCTACAGACTATGAAAGCCTGATGGGCAAGTGTTGGGCAGAGTGAATGGAATTTTATGTAAGAACTGGGAAATAGTAAGAGCTGGAGAGGACAGGGTCTCCACAAGGAGAGCAACAGAACAAGAAAATTTGAACACAGGGAACTTCCCAGAGACTCATACTCCAACCAAGGTCTATTCTTGGAAATAACCCAGAACCCCTGCACAGATGTAGCCCAGGGCAGTTCAGAGTCCAATTGGGTTACATAGTAATGTGAAGAGGGACTGCCTCTGACATAATCTGATTGGCCTGCTCTTTGATCACCTCCCCCTGGGGGGGGGGAGCAGCCTTACCAGGCCATAGTAGAGGACAATGCAGCCACTTTTGATGTGAACTGATAGACTAAGATCAGAAAGGAGAGGAGGACCTCCCCTATCAGTGGACTTGGGGAGTGGCATTCAAGCAGAGGGAGGAGGGCGGGTGGGATTGGGAGGGGAGGAGGGAGGGGCTTATAGGGGGATGCAGAATGAATAAAGTGTAATTGAGGAAAAATTAAAAAAAAGGGGGAAAATAATTTAAGAACCTTAAATGACTTTCAAAAGTGGAGCAAAACATGGAGTTAGTCAATTTACATGGAGCATGTCTCACCCCTGGGGGCAATGGTCTCCTGAACCTACTCAGACCTCGGACACCACCACTGCTAGTTCTAGAACTGATGCAAGATGTTCCAACGAGGGGGTTAAGGCTTCTCATAATATTTCCTATAAGCCCACACCTGTTTGTTTATATCCCCCATTTTTATTCATTATTAGCCAGATAGACCCAAGTAATTGTGGTAATGATACTTGCTTTTTTGCCCAATGCTGGAATGCTAGTGAATTTAGGTATGCCCTGGTTACTCACATGCCTCGCTGGGTGCCTGTGCCTGTTGATGCCCCTCACACTATGACTCTCTTCAGACAGAAAAGGGATCTTGGAACTACAGCCACCATTGTTACTGCCATCTCATTGGCGGCTGTTGGAGCTACCACCGGGACATTAGCCATGAGTCATACTGTGCAGACTGCTCAGACCCTGAATAATCTTTTAGCCAATGTAGCTCACGCCTTAGATGTACAAAAAGGAATTAATGCTCAACTAAAAGGAGGCTTGATGGTGTTCAGTCAGAAGATTGACCTCATGCAGGAACAAATTGATACCCTATGGCAAATGGCTCAACCGGGCTGTCAATGAAAGTTTGCTGGACTTTGTGTCACTAGCATACAACATGAGAATTTTTCCTGTGCTGCAAATCTGTCTAAACAATTGTCTAGCTATATTTTAGGTAATTGGACTGGAGAATTCGATATCACGATGGAGCAGCTGAGAGTGGCCATTATCACAGTAAATTCTACCAGAGTGGACGCAGGAGTAGCCACAGGATTATCACCATGGATTGCTGCAGCCATGAATCATCTGAAGGAATGGGCGGGCATGGGAGCGTTAGCAGGCCTTCTGGTGTTGGTCTCCTTGGTTTGCCTGTGGTGTATATGCAAGATTAGAGTCTCACAACAGCGTAATGCAGCCATGATCATTCAGGCCTTTACAGCCATTGAAGCAGGACATTCTCCCCAAGCATGGTTGGCTACCATAAAAAGCTAAAATGTTATGCTCAGGATGCGAGGCTAAGCACTGCACTCAGGGTCAGCCGCTGTAGACCCAGAGAAGAGCAAGTCTGATTGCATGCGGGTTGCTTCCCCAGGTCCCGCCTCTGAGAAAAAGGTATTGGACGGGTCTGATGCTCTTTGGGTGGATGACACCTAAATGAACATCAGTACAAAGTCCCAATTTATTTCTAATATCAGAGATCAGACCTCTACTCTTGCCTGATGCGTCTAAAACAAAAAGGGGGAACTGTAGAGAGCTGCATAATGCCATGCCTTAAAGATGGAGCTGGTTTCCGCCTTCCACCTTCCTGATGGTGAGTGCTCTCTGTCACAAACAACTCCACATTTGGCTAAGGCTGAGGATCTGGCTTGCTTCCATGTATGTGGACCTATCTACATTGCCCATGTGGCACGCTGGGGTTGGCTACCCAGAGGCTATTTAAGCTGTGGGGTGGCTTTCCCCAGGGTCAGATGATTGTTCAAGGTTCCTGAATAAACTGCAGAAAAAAAAAAAAAAAGAAAGAAATGTTCAGGAAGGAGATGAGGGAAGGAGGGTGGGATTGGGAGGGAATGAGGGAGAGGGATACAGCGGGGATTTAAAGTAAATAAACTGTAATTATTATAAAAATAAAAAGAAAAAAGAAAGAAAAAAATGATCCTTTCTATATATGCATTTTAAAATATGAATTTCAGTTAACTCATTTTTGTTTATTTGTGAACTCATTGATGCAGAGTCTATTTCTGAATGGAAGTCTATTATTCTAGCTTAGAGAATTATTTCCATTAAAATAACTTGAATTCACTTTGTAAATCATGTTTATGATGATACTGGGCCTACAAAAATACTAAGAGAATATTCCTTTCTAATTTAATAGAACCAGTGCTTCTAACAACATCTTCCATAATTATTAGTCAAAACATACAAACATACACACATTGACAGTAATAAGCCTCAAATAGGAGAAAAATGACCTTTCCCATCTTCCAGGTGGCTGATAACCTATTTTTCAAATTCCTTTGTTGACACAGAAAACTTTGTGGGCTTGTTTTACCAGAGGTAAGGAAGAAACCTAATTAAGACACAAGACACTTCTTGGGAAGTATTATATACCACACCATCTTTTAACTGGAATTTCCTCCATGCTGTAGAAAATCATAAGCCCTTTCTTCTTTGATTAGATAAGCATTTTTTTCAGTTTCTTTTAGAAAGACCCTTGTTTGATCATAGTTACAAATTATATGTGCCAGGAAGTACTTATGTGCCAAAATCAGATAAAAGTTGGAAGAAAGTGGTGATCATTTATCTCAAAGTCTCATTTTACACTAATAATTTATCTTAAACACAAATTTGAATGGCCATATTGCTAATTGCCAAATATCCTGCTGTGTGAGGGTGATGGTGGTGGTGGTGAAGCTATGTAGACAGTCATCTGAGTTCAACATTACTAAATGCTTCCCATCACTCTACCTTCCTTACCCTTACTTAAGTTGCATGATAAATATCTTTCCTTATATGGCATTGATGGAACTTTGCAAGTTTGAGTTAATTTCAGTACATTCAGTATTAGAACTAACTGCTGTCATTTCCTAACACCCAGAAGAATACCTTGTGTAGGCACAATCACTCTACAGCCCACTCAGTAACATGAATAATTATATTTAAGTGAACTATATCAAGACTGTAAGGGCTTTGGATAATTTAGACAGGAAAATTGGAGCAAGTATGCATTACTAAAATAAAAAAAACCTCACTCTGATTTTCCTAGTGGAACTACATGATCTTTTACTGCCAGTACCTCTCAAGAAACACAAAAAATAGATTATTCCCCCACATCACACCAGAAAGGGTATGTGCTTGTCTGTTTATGTTGTGTATTTGCTTGTGTATATAAATGTACAATATAATTACAGAGATTACAATGGTAGACCAGCAAATTTTTTTCAGACTCGCAAGTAATGAATAGTGAAATGTAAGCATATATGATATTTTCTACTGATTCTTAATGGTGCAAGTTTATCCTGGGCTAAAATTTTGATTCCAACTGGCTTCTGACATTCTGCCAACTTGACACCAAGACCCTTTAAAATAAATGTGTTTGTTTTGTAATAATTAATACCTAACTCAGTACCTCCTTGAAAAGTGACAGACAACAGGGCATTTTTTTCCTTTTACAGTCAATCATTTTTTAATAAAGAACCTTAGACTCCAGAGAGAAAAATCAAGTAACAGCCATAAAAGATCTTGACTGGGAGAAGGGGATCTGGAAGGAGACAGGGAGAGAGAAATCATTTGTTAGATATTTTCTTTGAGATACTTGTATCTCAAAGATTTAGGTTTTCATAGACATTGGCAAAAAGAATAGGCCAGAATGTTGGGTGACATCTTAGGGAAGAAAGCCAGTATAGGTTTTGGGCTAGAGCTCTACTTTTTTTTTTTTAATGAAAAGCATTATAGAAACAACTCTTAAGGTTTGACTTCTAACATGACTATTTCTTATTTCTTCTTTTGGTTTGTCTTATGGCCCTAGGACATAAGCTACATTGATGGTAGTATACTTGTTTTTTAGATGACCAAAGTGAGGTTAGAGGAGTATATGGAAGGTCACAGAGCTAGTTTATGGTCATGTCAGGATTGATTTTGTTTCCAATTCTTCTGTTCCTTCTATCTTTAACACAAAGTAACTCACATCCCTCTCAGTGATGAGGTTTTGACCAAGAAAGATGAAGACTTCAATTTACCTCTGTTAATCTATCCCTTCAACCTTTATGATGGTTATTTCTTTTGCAATGTTTAGTAAGTAAAGAATGTGTTCCTGAGAGCATGCTGCTTCTCATTCCTGAACTTACTTTGGACTCTCTGTAAAGTGAAAATTAGGTCAGATGTTCTCTAATCCCTTGTTCTGAACTCTGACGTATAATTAACACTTAATGAATTAAGTGTCATGACACAGAATTAGATTATTTTATATCTATAGTGCTTGTGCTAGAGATATCTTTGTTGTATGTATTTATGAATCAATGAGTTGATGCTTAAATGTTGACTCTGTAGTAGTGACAATAACCTATACAAAGCAAAACATTAAGTTGAATTTTCTCCACAATCAACACAAGTGATTCAGAAAAAAATAGTTTCTTATGCTATATTATGACCAGTTGCTCTGTCACCAGTGATCCTAAATAATCATGATAATCCCTGGGGTGGAAATGGAAGCACATTTCTTCATTCACTCTATAATTGGCCTGACATTGAGTCCCAGAAACTATGCACATCAAGTTTCTCCCTGGCTGGAAAGACAGCTCAACAACTACAAACACTTTTTTTTTTTTTTTTACAGAGGGTCTGGGTTCAATTCCTAGTACCCAATGGCTGGCTTACCACCATCTATCACTTCAGTTCTGTGAGATCTACTTCCCTCTTTTGAACTCTGCAAATACCAGCTATCCATGTGGTACACAGACATACATGTAAGCAAAACACTCATATGCATAAAATAAATCTTAAGTTTTTATATTAAAAAAGTCTTTCTCTGTTTGTAATGTATGCTGCCTGGCCCTCATGAGACTGATGGTGCCCTTTGCTTTTGTCTAGAACTAGACTTTCAACTTTCATTTTTAGGGGACAATTCAGGCAGATTACATTGTATCAGGATTGAGTGAACAAAGACTCTTTGTTGTCTTGATCAAAAGTTGGATTGTACCAAAAATTACAATTTTGACTAAAAAATTAGTTGATTATGTACCAAATTAGGAAAAAAATGTAGCCACTTTACATATGGGCAGTGTGGCAGGGTAGAAAAACATAATAATTTAGCATTTGGTCTTGAGCTGAAATCTCTGCTTGGCTACTTCATAAGAACTATAGTTACCTCACAGGCAAAAATGAGAATCGTTATGGGTTTTGTAGTTTATTAAGAATACTTAGCACAGTACTTGACAGAAAATAGTGCTAAATAAATAGTTATTTTATAAAAGTAGATGAATAGTCATCATCAAGGAAATGCTTCTATTTATATTAGCATTTCAAGGGTTGCACACAAAAAGGAATTGAGGGCTTGCTTGTTCCTGTTTCCAGGATCTGGAGTATAGTCAACACTCAATCATTTTCAGTTAAATGAATGAATGAGCAGTCAGGAAATGGAATAGAGATTGTAGGTCTTGTTACCAGTCCTGTTTATCAGTAATCTTCAGTTTCAAGATTTTGTGACTTGCTCAAATACTAAGTTGGCAAAAGAAACGTCCAAACCTATATTTCCTAGATTGGTAATTTATAATGATTTTCCTTCATCAAATTTAAGAGTATTTTGGGTTTTGTGGTTGGTGTTAATGTTTTTTTAAATATATATGAAATGGTGCATGTGTGAGGGAGTTGGATTTCCTGAAAGAGAAGTTAAAGACAGTAGTGTACAGAGCTGCCATGTGGCTGCTGAAAATCTAACCCATGTGCTCTGGAAGAGCAGGCAGTGCTCTTAACTGTCAAGACATCTCTCCAGTACTTGAGTATTTGCTTTTTAAAGACTTGTTACTTGGTTCTTTGTTTCCTTATGCTGTCTTATTTTTCATTCTACATACTTTGAGTTGGACAGCAGATATTTTGAAGAGAAGAATGTCTCATTATAGATGTTTGTGAGCCAACATGTGGTTTCTAGGAATTGAACTCAGAACCTCTGGAAGAGCAGCCAGTGCTCTTAATCACTGAGCCATTTCTCCAACCCTCTATTCTGATGTCTTTATTTTGTATTTACTCAAGAGTACTATTCTTTGTTACATGATTTGTCATAAAGGAAGAAAAACATGCATTCTTTATTTTTTTAATTCTTTATTAATTACACTTTATTCACTTTGTATTCCCACTGTGGTTCCCTCCCTCCTCCCGTCCCAATCCCTCCCTTCCTCCACCTTCTGCAAGCATGCCCCTCCCCAAGTCCACTGATAGGGGAGGTCTTCTTTTCCTTCCTTCTGATCCTAGTCAATTAGGTCTCATCAGGAGTGGCTGCATTGTCTTCTTCTGTGGCTTGGTAATGCTGCTTCCCCCTCAGGAGGAGGTGATTAAAGAGCGGGAAACAGTAAGATCTGGAGAGTACAGGAACTCCACAAGGAGAGCAACAGAACCAAAAAATCTGAGCACAGAGGTCTTTCCTGAGACTGATACTCTAACCAAGGACTATGCATGGAGATAACCTAAGACCCCTGCACAGATGTAGCCCATGACAGTTCAGTATCCAAGTGGGTTCCATTTTAAAAGGAACAGGGACTGTCTCTGACATGAACTGATTGGCATTCTTTCTTTATTAACTTATAGAATGTGCGTGTGTGTGTGTGTGTGTATGGGATTTGTTAGAATTAGGCTATGATTCAAGTAATGGTGAGCTATAAACAACAAAAAAATAATACAAGAATCCAGCAGTTGCTCACTCCATAAGTCTCGATGTGTTGGTTTGAATGAAAAGGGCCCCCATAAGCCCATAGGGAGTGATGTTATTATTATTGCAATAGGTGTGGCTTTGTTGGAGGAAGTGTGCCTCTAGAGGTGGTCTTTCAGGTTCAAGACAGACAGACTTAGTGTTATTTTCTCTTCCTACTTCCTGCTGACCTGGATATAGAATTCTCAGCTACCTCTCCAGCACCATATCTACCTGTGTACCAGCATGCTTCCCACCATGATGACAATGGACTAAACCCTTGAACAAACACTTGTAAGCAAGCTCCAATATAGTGTTTTTTCATAAGAGCTGTCATTGTCATGCTGTCTTTTCACAGCAATAGAAACTCTAAGACCCTAGATATTTCAGTTGGTCCTCAGTAGACACTGAAATTCCAAAGAAATAAGCTCTAAGAGTAAATGAATGAATGTTATAGCAACAACAGGGCAAGCAGGCAAAGAATAAAAACTTCCTTCTTCCATCTCCTATATAGGCTTTCAGCAGAAGGTATGAATAAAGTTAAAGATGGGTCTTCCTGCCCCAAAATATGCATCAAAGGTGTGTGTCTTCTGATTTACCTACTTCAAGTTAAGCAGAAAATTTTCTCACAAGCTTGTCCTCCATTTCTGAATTGTAGTTTATTCTATAACCAAGAATAGTCATGACACCATGTTCTTGATCAACTGAGCGCAGTAGTCAGTCTTTTGTGGCACACAGATAAGGAGGCCCTTGACATTATTCCCACTTTAAAAAAGTATCTATCTATCTATCTATCTATCTATCTATCTATCTATCTATCTATCTATCTATCTATCTATCATCTATCTATCTAGTGTGTTTGTACATGCTTTTATATTGACACGCCATATGGAATTTATAAGATGACTTGCATAAGTCGGTTCACTTCTTCCATCATGTGGATTTCAGGTTTCAAATTCAGGGCATCCGTTTTGGTGGCAAATACCTTTATTTGCAGAGTCATCTCACTGTCTTGGGATCATTTATTTTTTAAAGAATAAACCATTTTACAATTTTATTTATTTTCTTTTCATCCTGATTGCAGGCCCCCTCCCAGTTTCTCCTCACACGCCATTCTCCCCCACTCTCCCTTTTCCTGTTCTTTGCTGAAGGAGGAGGTCCGCTATGGGTACCATCCTGCTCTAGTACATTAAGACGCTGCAGAAAAAGGTGCATCTTCTCCCAATGAGACCAGACAAGGCAGCCCTGTTAGGGAGATAAGACTGAAACGAAAGCGTCAGAATCAGAGAGGGCTCTGCTCTAGTGGATCCATATGATGACAAAACTGCGCATCTACTGCATATATTCAGAGGTCTCAGGACCAGTCTATGCATACTCTTTGGTTTTTGCTTCAGTCTCTGTGAGACCCCATGGGCCAACGTTAGTTGACTCTATAGATCTTCTTGTAGTGTACTTGATTCCTCCGGCTCCCTCAATCCTTCACCCATCTTGTCCATATGGCTGCTCAAGCTCTATCTAATGTTTGGCTGTGGGTCTCTGCATCTGTTTCCATCAGCTACTGGATTAAGCCTCTCAGAGGAGTTATGCTAGGTTCCTGTCTATAAGCATAGCAGAGTAACGTTAATAATGCCAGGAATTGGTCTCAAGGAAGGTGAACCTTTTCTTGGCCAGTCCCTCAATCTTTGCTCTATATTTATCCCAATACATCTTTTAGGCAGGACAAATATTGGGCTAAAGAGTTTTTGGGTGAGTTGATACCCTTATCTCACCACTGGACGTCCTGCTGGATACATTAAGTGGCCACATTAGGCTCCCCATACCCTGCTCCTAGGAGTCTCAGCTCAGGTGACCCCCATAGACTTCCTGGAGCCTACCCTATCCTAGGTCTCTGGCAAATCCCAGAGGTGCCACTCAACTTTAATTTCTATTCTCTCACCAGACCCTCTCTCACCATGCCCTTCTATTCTTAATCCTTACCCCTGCTTTCCTCCCTATCTTCTCTCCTGCCCAGTTTGCTCCATCCATCCAACTCTAATGCTAATTATATTTCTCTTTCTGAGTGAGATTCAAGCATCCTCCCTTGGCTTTCCTCATAACTTAGCTTCTTTGGGTCTGTGGATTGTAAAATGGTTATCCTGTACTTTATGGCTTGTAAGTAAGTACACACAATGCATGTCTTTCTGGATCTAGGCTACCTCACTTCAGGATAATTTTTTCTAGTTCTAACTACTTTGCTGCAAATTTCAAGAATTACTTTTCTTTCTTTCTTTCTTTCTTTCTTTCTTTCTTTCTTTCTTTCTTTCTTTCTTTTCCTTTATTAATTACACTTTACTCACTTTGTATCCCCCCCCCGTGGTTCCCTCCCTCCTCCCTTTGAATCCCTCCCTTCCTCCACCCTCTGCATGTATGCCCCTCCCAAGTCCACTGATAGAGGAGGACCCCTTTTCCTTCCTTCTGATCCTAGTCAATTAGGTCTCATCAGGAGTGGCTGCCTTGTCCTCTTCTGTGGCCTGGTAATGCTGCTCTCCCCTCAGGGGGAGGTGATCAAGAGCAGGCCAATCAGTTCATGTCAGAGACAGTCCCTGTTCCTGTCACAATGGAACCCACTTGGATACTGAACTGCCATGGGCTACATCTGTGCAGGGGTCTTAGGTTATCTCCATGCATAGTCCTTGGTTGGAATAGCTGTCTCAGGAAAGACCCCTGTGCTCAGATTTTTTGGTTCTGGAATCTTAGGAAAGAAGTGGGAAACAGTAAGATCTGGAGAGGACACGAACTCCATAAGCAGAGCAACAGATTTATTTGTTTTGTTTTTCTTTTCCCCTTTTTAAAAATTTATTTATATTTTTATAAATTGAAGTTTAGCCACTTTGTATCCCCACTGTAGCCCTGTCCCTCATTCCACCCTAATCCCATCCTCCCTCCCTCATGTCCTCCCATGCCTCTCTCTAAGGCTACTAATAGGGGAGCTCCTCCTCCAATTCCCTCTGATCCTAGCCTATCAAGATTCATCAGGACTAACTCCATTGTTTTCCTCTGCAGTCTGGTAAGACTGGAGGAGGAGGTGATCAAAAGATCCAGACACTGAGTCCTTTGATGAGAATGTAGTGCCTCTCCTCATCATTTTTTTTTTTTTGATTAATTTTGGTTGAAAGTCTACCTTATTAGATATTAGGATACCTACCCCAGCTTGTTTTCTGAGTCCATTTGCTTGAAAAACATTTTTCTAGCCCTTCACTCTGAAGTACTGTTGTTCTTTGTTACACAGGTGTGTTTCTTAGATGCAGCAGAATGTTGGATCCTCTTTCTGTGTAACCATTCTGTTAGTCTGTGTCTTTTTATTGGAGAGTTGAGTCCATTGATGTTGATAGATAATAGAGACTAATGAATGTTAATTTCTTCTGTTGTGGGGTTGGTGGTGATACTGTGTTTCATTGTTTGTATTCTTTTGAGTTTTTGTTGTGTAGTTATCTATATTCTATGTTTTCTTGGATGTAGTTGTTTTCATTGGATTGGAATTTTCTTTCTAGTATCTTCTGTGGGGCTGGGTTGCTGTGTAGATATTGTTTAAATTTGGTTTTGTCATGGAATATTTTGTTTTATCCATCTACGTTGATTGAAAGTTTTGCTGGGTAGAGTAATCTGTGTTGGCATCTGTGGTCCCTTAAATTCTGCATGACATCTGCCCAGGCCCTTCTGGCCTTCATAGTTTCTACTGACAAATCTAGTGTTATTCTCATAATTATACCTTTATATGTTACTTGGCATTTTTCCCTTGCTGTTTTTATTATTTTTTCTTTGTTCTGTAGGTTTAGTGTTTTGACTGTTGTGTGACATGAGGAGTTTCTTTTCTGCTCTAGTCTACTTTGTGTTCTGTAGGCCTCTTGCATGTTTATAGACATCTCTTTCTTTAAGTTGGGAAATTTTCCTTCTTTGATTTTCTTAAAAATATTTTCTGGACCTTGGATCCTGGTATCTTCTTTTCATCTACTCCCATTTTTTTCTTAGATTTTGTCTTTTCATGGTGTGCTTGATTTCTTGGATGTTTTTTTTTTTTTGGAACTTTTTCTGATTTTATTTTTTCTTTGAGAGACATATCAATTTCTCTAAGTGCATCTTCAGCACCTGAAACTCTCTTCCATCTCTTGCTTTCTGTTGGTGGTGCTTACCTTTGTAGTTCCTGATCTTTTCTCTAAGTTCTCCAGCTCCGGGTTTTTCTCTGTTTGTGTATTCTTCATTGGTTCTAATTCTCTTTTCATGTCTTGCACCATTTCCTTCAACTGTCTGAATGTGGATTCCTGCTTTTCAATGATGGCTTCTTTTTTGTTGTTGCTGTTGGTTTCCTCTCAATATGTCGCTAATTGTGCCTCTACTTGTTTGGCTGTATTTGCCTGTATTTCTTTGAGAGCTTTGTTCATTTCTTCTTTATTTGCCACCATTTGTGTGGTTATTTCTTTGAGAGTTTTGTTCATTTCCTATTTGTTTGCCTCAATTTGTGTAGCCATTTCTCTGAGAGATTTGTTCATTTCCTCTTTATGAGCCTTTAATAGCTGGAAAAGCATAGTTTTAAAGTCGTTTTCTTGTGTAGCTAGTGAATTGAAGTGACCGCTGATTTTGGGGGGGGGGGCTGCTGGTGAAGCCATGATGTCCTGATTTTTGTTGGGTGTGTTCTCATGTCAGCCTCTAGCCATCTGTTTATTTGTAACCTTCACTGTTTGTTCCTGGAGTCGGTACTTCAGGCTAGGATTGTCTTTTCCTGTTTTCTGGACTGTTTTTCGGGAAGATGAGAGAAGTTCACTGGTTTGGGAGTGTGCATTGTGGTTTTAGCTGTACCTAAGTGAGTAATGGGACACTGCACTATTCGAAGGAGCTGTTAGTGGACACAGTATGCATTTGGGGATTCCCTGACTATTGCAGTGGCCTACAGGCTACTGGTATGCAGCTTTGTCTGGGATCCAGGAATTGTTTGTCTAGAATTCACTGGTAGCCCTGCAAAGCAGAGGCTTCAGTATTAGGATCGCTGTCCCAAGAATCCCTATGTTGCCCACACTAGGGGTGTGGATGGTAGGGATCTGTTATCTGGTGGCTTGCAGAGAGAGGTTCTGGATCTGAGGGTCTGCAAACATTCCCTTGAAGACACACTCACTCTCTTGCAGGACTGGTTAGAAAGCAAAGGGGTTCCACTTGCTCTCTACTCTCTGATTTAATCCTGCTGGGGCAAATGTGGGTGTAGTCAGCTCAGTGGTGCTGTAGCAGTAGGTCTTGGTGTCCACCTGCACTGTGTGCTGTGCTGGGCACAGCCTGTGCTAGGTCCTGGGCAGTGTGGTCTGTGGCAGACACTGCAGGCCCCTTCTGTATCCTTCACTTCCACCAGGGAATGATTTTGGTGGCTGGTCCTGGGGAAGTGCTGGGGTGGGGGTGGTTGGGGGGAGTGGGGACCGAATCTCCTCTGTCCCAGATCCTGAGGCCAGGGCCCAGACGCTGTGGTCTGTGGTGGAATCTGCAGGTCGGCTCTCTGTCCTTCCCCTCTGCCAAAGAATGCTTATGGTGGCTGGTCTGGGGCAATACTGGGAAGGGTTGAGTTGAGTGTCTTCAGTCCCAGATCCTGGGTCTGGGTATCTCTTCCAGAAGCCACCAGGTACCAGAGCTTATGGTGGCCACTCCTGGGGGGAGTACCAGGGAGGTTTGAGTGTCCTCAGTCTCAGATCCAGAACCAGGGTTTCTCTGCCTGGATCCACCAGTGTTAGACCTTATTGTGGCTGGTCCTAGGAGAGTGTCAGGAAGGGTTGAGTGACCTCAGTCCCAGGTCCTGAGTCCAGGTTTGTTTGCTAGGAGCAGCTGGTTGCGCTCGAGCCCAAGTGCTGTGGTCTGTGGCAGAACCAGCAGTGAGCCTTTCTATCCTTCTTCTCCTTTGCCAGGGCAGGCTTATGGCTGCAGTCTCAGGGGAGTGCCTGAAAGAGTTGGGTATTCTCAGACGCAGATCGGGAGCCGGGTTTTCTTTGGTAGGAGCCACCGCTGTCGCTGGGGCTGGGGCACAGGCTGTGTGGTCTGTGGCGGATTCTGCTGGCTGCCTCCTCTGCCTCCTCCAACAAGGGAATAGGGAGTTGGATAGGGGGAAGTGCCTAGGGATCAAGGCCCAGAGGAGTCTGCTCAGTGACTTGATTCTAGATGGACTAAGTTCATGGTTAGTCTCTTTTTCCCTGGAAGCCTAGATAACTCTGTTCTGGGTTCAGTAGCCCCTTCACTCACCAATTTTGGTGTTTCAGGTCCTTTGCCCCTCAGATAAGGTACACATTATTCGTTGCCATCTTGGATCTCCTCCCTCAGGTCTTTCTATCACCCACTTCTTTCATAAAATTCCATGACCTCTGCCCAAAGTTTGACTGTGAGTCTCAGTCTCTGTTTCGATACCTCAATCAGGGATATATATATAATGAATAAATTGTGAAGAAAAAAGTAAAAATGAAAAATAATGAAAAAATAAAATTTCTTTTTTTTTGCATTTTTTATTTTTTCTTTATAATTTTTTTCATTATATATCTTGATTGAAGTCCCTTTCCTCAGCTCTCCTAGTCCCACCCTCCAACCCTCTTCCCCTCATCCTCTTTCCCCAGTCCACTGAAAGTGTAAGTTCTCCACTATTGCCATCTGCCCATAATTTGTCAGGTCTCATCAGAACTGCTTGGATCCTCTTCTTCTGTGGCCTGGCAAGGCTGCATCATCCAGGAATAGTGATCAAAGAACACTTTACTAAGTTCACAACAGAGGCAGTCCCTGATCCCCTCCCTCAGAGATCTATTTCTTGACAGTAATAGTGTCTACGGCTATTTCTGATAAGCTTTTGTTCTTCTGCCAACAAATAATCACTTTTGAATGGAATGGTTCCTGCTTGTAGTTGCCAAGTCCTGTACTCATCGTCTGTACTGATAGTCTCCTCTGAAATAAGCATTTGGAATAGAGAGCTAACAGAAGTGTAGAAAGACATCAAAGTCTGAATAGTGTGGGAAGCAGAGCTTACTGTTTATGGATTATGGTTCAGAGATGACAAAAAAAAAAGAAAGAAAAGAAAAGAAAAATATTTTTGGTATATATGATGTTGTATGATGTAATCATGTCCAAGCTCTCCATCTTTTCATTCTCACCAACCAGCTGGATGCATTCATACTTAAACCTATCATATGTGTCTTCCCTCTTCATGGACATGTTTTTCCCTTAACTTGAATTTATTCATCATCTCATGGCAACCTTCTACAACCATGCTACTCTTTTCTTGTGAGATCCTTGTACCCCATATTCTCAAAATACATTCCATTACTCTTTTTAGTACCACTTACATTATTGCATTCACCCTCAATGCCAAATACCATGTATCACAAACTAAAAAGCTTTCAAATGTTTGTTGAATGAATCAGTGATGAATGAATAGAATTCATTTTGATTGGACTGCTGTGAAAGAATGAATAATCAATCTTTGGTCACACCTCTTTAGCCTCCATCCCAGACTAAGGGAGAGCTGCAAGCATAAATCTTTATGTATTAAGGACTGCAAGTGTTGTCTTTACCTCAGTGAGAGCCTATTTATTTGTCCTCCTTTTATGTTCCAATAGGACATGTAAGGAAATATAATAATATTCTCTCATCTTTTAAAAAAATTAAAGTGTTTAAGAGGCAGAAAACATAATAATGGGAAATGGTATTGTTTACTCATGTGAGTCTAAATGAGTTCAGAAAAATGATTTTTATAATGTGAAGTTATAATTTCTATTTCTTCCCATCTCAAATTCTATGAGAACAAACTCACTCAGCAGTGGAACCTTACTGGTAGGAATGATGATATTCTAAAAAGACTCAGGCCCTTTTCTTTGGCTATCAAATTATTGAGAAAATGCTACCCAAGAGACTGGAATATTCCTGGGATCTCACGCTGAGTGACTATATATATTTTATGAAACTTCTGCCATGTTTGGAATAAATTAGATCAGTGTTTCCAGGCCATGGTCACTCATTTTTGAGTCAAGAGTAAGCTCTTTGAGGTTAAAGTTGTGGCACCAACAATGTAGTCATTTGCATTGTCTGCCTGGCCCTGGGGTTGTTATTATCTTTAATAGTCTGAGCAGGGCAAAGATGGTGCATGCCTTTAATCCCAGCACTCTGGGAGTCAGAGATAGGCTGATAGCTCTAAGTTCAAGGCCAGCCTGGTCTACAGATACAGTCCATGACAGCCAGGGCTCTGTTACAAAGAAGAAAGACGTCTCAAAAACAACAACAAAAAGACTGTAAGAACTCTTACCGGGAGTTGTTCTTGTCTGCTTTATATTGCTATGAAAAGACACTAACCAAAAAACCCACTTGGGGGAATGAAGGGAATGAAGGGTTTGTTTTGGCTTATGCTTTATAATCCATCCCTGAGGTAAGTCAGAACTCAAACCAGGAACCTAAAGTCAGGAACTACAGTAGAGTCCATGGAGAATTGCTGCTTGCTGGCTTGTTCAACTTACTTTGATATGGCACCCAGAAACATCTGCCCAGAAGAGGGACTGTCAAAACTCACAGTGAGCTGGACCCTCTCACATCAATCATCAACAGGGAAATGCTCCACAGGTTAACATGATTGGAGGCATTTTCTCAAGTGAGGTGCCCTTTTCCCAGATGAATCTAGCTTGTGTTGAGTTAACAATAGGAGTATAACAGGATCAGTTTACACACCATGATAAAAAGGAAGTTTGAGGGTAGATACATGGGTGCATCTATGCGGATGGAGGAAGGTGGAGAATGGAGGATAGAAGATGCATTGATGGTGGGTGGAAGGACAGATGATGGATGGTAGAGGATAGAAGATGGAAGATAAAGGGTAGAGAATGGATAGGTGAATGGATGGAGGGAAGGCAGACTAGGTAAGGAAAGGAATTTGGAAAGGAGTTTGTTCCCTGGATGATATGATGTAATTCTTATTAGTATTATAAGCAATAACCTTAGTTCTGACCATCTGAGAGACTCTGAGGATAATGTACTTCCATGGTAATTCCAAGCGGTAGAAGAGCCAAGATAGTGGACATCACCATCTTTTTTTTTCTTGCCTGAATTTAGAATAATCCAACCCAAATGACATAAAACAGTCTGAGATGAAGAAAAAACAAACAAACAACAACAACAAAAAACCCTCTTCCTAATGTCAACCTTAACCCTTCTGTGAAGGTAAAGAATTTGACTGTAGGCGATTGGGACTTCTCAGTAACCAACAATATCAAATGTCCTCTTAGCCTGTTGTGGTGCACTAGAGAGACACCAGAGAAGAGGACCCAGTCTCTGAGTATATCCACATGAATACACTTTCAGGCATACTAGATTTATTGGGAGGCTATGCGAGCCCTAAGAGATGGAAGGAAGGACTGCTCTTTCTCCTGTGTCCTCTTAGGCCAGGGCTAACAGTTCATTATGAAAATTATGCTTGCAAAAGCAAGAGATTGAGAGCCATGGGTGCCTGTTTCTGCCCCCCCCCTTGTAAATAGTAGGGAAGCTCCTCTTCCTCTTTATTCATCTTGTAGGTAGGAATAGTAAATGTTGTCCCAATTACCCATTCAGCAAACCACTCATTCATCAATACCCCTATCCACAGTGGAATAATATTTCATATTATAATATTTCATATAACATAACAAAAGAGGTATTCAGATGTTTTTTTATGGCAAATTAATACTGATTGGTAGGACAATTTAAAAGCAATTAGCTCTAGTAATCACATCAAAAGAAAACCAATCTATAAATTGCTTCGGTTAAATATATAGTGCAAGGTTTTAATAAAAATATTTAAAGTAAGATAAAAATTAAGTATTAAGTAAGTATTATATTAGCAAAGGTGTGTTAACTGTATAATATTTCATTTTCCCAATATTTTCTAAATATGTCAGATTTAGTTAAGTGCTTCTAAGTGACAGATCAGCACGCAAACTAAGTGAATTCTAATCTTGCTGAGATCTGTTTGATACACCTCCCAGAAAGTGAACAAGTGAATGATTTATATCAGTGTTTTAAAAACAAGTTATTTGTAATTATTCTTAACAAAAATAAAGGTGTACCCAATTTAATTAGAAACTTATTGATTGACAGACAACTGGGATATTTGGAATAAAGAATTACTAAATACGTTTGTTGTTACATTGTAAGTTTTAGACATTGATAGAATGAAATGATGATGCTGATGATATAATAAAACCTATTTCTATATTTAATCACTACGTACTTATTAACATGTGCTTACAACAACTATAGAAATTAAAAGAAAATAAAACAAAAAAAAGGAAGTTTGAGAATTTACCAGAAATTTCCTAGTTGTAGAATTAGTAAACAGTGGATCCAGATCCCCCAAAATAAGCATGAGGTCAGAGACTGAGAACACAGAATGAAAATATAAATAGAGAAAGGCTATGATTTGTTGTATTATCCTATTAAAATGAACCCAATTTCAAGAACTGAAGTGTTAGGGGCGTAATTACTATTCTCTTTTAGGCTAAAATATGTCAATGGTTAAATCAGGGGACAGAATCAGGAAGACCTAAATAGGAACTTCAGTGTGCAACAGAGCTAGAATAGAACACAAAGACAAGAATCTGGGACATCTGTAAACTATACTCCAAAAATTGCATAATCGGGAATATATGGGAGTTGATGGTGCCATTTGCTAACAATGAGGCTGTCTAGATAACACTGTCTCGGATGGCCCTTAGGGATCCTCATGTTCCTGTCCAGTTATTAGTCAAATTTTGAAATCTGAAAAGGCAAGGAAAAAAAGAAACCTAAACGGTTTTAAATTTAGAAAATTCAAGTAAGATAGAAAATACACTGAACTGTTACAAAACCTTGATTGTAATTCTGCAACTTACTAGCTTTGCAACATTGGGTGAGCCCTTTACCTGTGTAGACCTCAATTTCCTCTTCTATCAAATGGAGTGAAGATTTGTAACTAGAAGATATAAAATATACTTAAAAATCAAAGAACTCAACCAGATATGGGGACCCACACATGTAAACCTTGCACTTAGAAAACAGGAGCAGGAAAATCACTGTAAATTTTAGGTCAGCCTGGGATAAACGGCTAGTTAGCAACTAGAGGTACAGAGTGAAACCATGTCTCAAAACATTTTTTTTCAATTTAAATTAGTAATTGTGTCATGTCATGAAAGTTAATGAAAACAAGCCCATAGCACTCAGTATGTCATTTTCTTTCTCGAAGGTTACTTTTGGGAGATTTCTTTGTTAGTCTAACAAGGTTATCCTGAGCAAATCCTATTCTAAGTCACAGAAAAGAAGAACATGGGACTTGATCACTACTACAACAGCGTTTTAAAACGTGCCTCTATTTGACATTTTCTTATAATGATCCATCTGTCATGGGTGATAAACAATGGGGCAGTAAAGTTTATCAGGGACTTGGGAGCTCTGGACTCTATTTTCGACCCTTTTGTTAATAGCATACTAACTTACCTAGAATGAGTCATTTAACTTCTGTCTTCAGTTCCTTCATCTGTCAGTTAAAGATGGCGATGATAAGCAGAGTAGCTCCCAAGTCCTAAACAGCCAGATGAGTTTCAATAAACTCCAGCTCCAGTCTTCATAACAGTTCTCACACAAAGGCATTAACAACCTCATTTTGCAAAAGTAGAAACTAAGATTCGCAACCCCCACAAAAGGTATATCTTTTTCTTTTTCTGTTCTCTCCTATTATTTCATAATGCCCTTCAAAAATCTTTAAGATTCCCTTCTAAATCTGATGTTCCAGTATTTTCTCTAGCACAATAGTAACATGACTAAGATTATGTACTAAAGAATGAATTGCTCAGTACACACAAGGCATACCCCTTTATTTTAAGGTGGCATTCTTAGTGCATCTTTGTATAAGTGTGAATGAAAATTCCTGAAAAGAAGCTGCGTCTTCCGAGGCCTGGTGATTAAAACTTTAGTGATGACAGAGTTTGGAATGCTGGTATTTCAAATACTAATTACAAGTTTTCTTGGTCAGTCGTTAGCCTACTAAATATCCATTTCTTGGCTAACTCTGTGTCAGATCTAATGTGCCTTTATAATGTATTAACAAACCCTATCCTTCACAAATGGAAGAACTAAGAATGCTCTCAGAAAACATGTGAGGCCCGTAGTTGAGTTGTCCCCATCTTTAGGTCACCTAGCTTTCTGATTTTTTTCACCAACATGTATTATTAAGATGCTTTGTATTATAGCTTTCTTTGTTTTACTATAAAACTTCACAAAACTGCTTCCATATTGGAAATCATTAAACTAGTAACTCAAATCTGTGCTTTTCCAGACCATGGTCATCCACATTTTGGCTTCACAGTAAAACATCTCTTATTCCCTTGGAGTTTAGAGTTGTGTTTTACATTGGCACAAGATTGTTCACATTTTCACTGGAGGGCTTGAAGGACAGGTAAAAGGAGTTCAAATACCTTTGCATCTTTGAAAAATTTCATCCCTTTCATTGAATCAAGAAATCGGTAAAGCATAGACTTCTTCTTGGCTTGAGGGAAATGATAAACAATAAGAACTGAGGGTACCATGATTTCAAATGCTTCTGTTCCCTTGATAACTGCTGGAGTCTAGAGCAACCCCTAAATGGAGGGATGCTGGGATAAACAAAACAAAACAAAACAAACAAATAAACAAACAGGAAAGTCCCCAACTTACATGGATACTCTTCTATGAAATTCTAACATAACTCATTCTCTTGGCATTTGAGGAGTTTTCAATCTTTTAAGAGGACTCAGTTAAAATGATATATGGAAGTAGAGTACACTAAACCTGTGGATAGATGAGAAGCAAAATTAATTACTTTCTAGTCAAGAATAGAAGGTACAATATAATTGAAATTTTGGTTCTTTAAAAACTCAGTTATGTTATATAAATATGTTTGTGTTTTAATCTTAAGTGTGGGACTATAGTTTGGGCTTTAGATTGTGCAGAGCTGATAGTTATCTCATGTGGGGTGCTGTCCTTATTAGCTAGTACTGGCCTGCCTTGTACAACATGGAGAGGGGGGTGGTCTAGGGCTCCAACCAAGGACCATGCATGGAGATAACTTCAACCCCCTGCACAAAGGTAGCCCATGGCAGCTCAGTCCAAACAGATCTATATTTATCACCCTGCACAAAACTAAAGTCCAAGTGGCTCAAAGACCTAAACATAAAACTAACACACTAAATCCCTTAGAAGAAAAAGTGGGGAAGAAACTTGAGTTCATTGGCACAGGAGACAACTTCCTGAATAGAACACCAACAGCACAGGCTCTAAGATCAAAAATCAATAAATGAAACTGAAAAGCTTCTGTAAAGCAAAGGAAACTGTCAGCAGAACAAAATGACACCCTATGGATTGAGAAAGGATCTTCATCAACCCTATATCTGACAGAGGGTTAATATCCAAAATATATAAAGAACTCGAGAATGCTGTGCCTTAAAGATGGAGCTGGTTTCCGCCTTCCACCTTCCTGATGGTGAGTGTTCTCTGTCACAAACAATTCCACATTTGGCTAAGGCTGAGGATCTGGCCTGCTTCCATGTATGTAGACCTATCTGCATTGCCCACGTGGCACGCCTGGGTTGGCTACCCAGAGGCTATTTAAGCTGTGGGCTGGCTTTCCCCAGGGTCAGATGATTGTTCAAGGTTCCTGAATAAACTGCATTGAAAAAAAAAAAAGAACTCGAGAAGTTAAAAAGCAACAAATCAAATAACCCAATTAAAAAAATGGGGTACAGAGCTAAACATAGAATTCTCAATAGAGGAATATTGAATGGCAGAGAAACACATAAAGAAATGCTCAACATCCTTACTGATAAGGGAAATGCAAATCAAAACTACCCTGAGATTTCACTCTACACCCATCAGAACAGCTAAGATCAAGAACTGAAGTAAGCACAGGCTGGAGAGTATGTGGAGAAAGGGAAACCCTCCTCCATTGCTGGTGGGAATGTAAACTTGTACAACCACTTTGCAAATCAATCTGGTGCTTTCTCAGACAATTAGGAATAGTGCTTCCTCAAGATCCAGCTATACCACTGCTAGGCATATATCCAAAAGATACACAAGTACACAACAAGAACATTTGCTTAACCATGCTTGTAGAAGCTTCATTTGGAATAGCCAAAATCTGGAAAGAATCCAGATGTCCCTCAATTGAGGAATAGATAAAGAAATAGTGGTTCTTTTACACAATGCAATACTACTCAGCAATTAAGAAAAAGGAAATCATGAAATTTGCAGTCAAATGGTGGGAACTGAAAAGACCATCCTGTGTGAGGTATCCCATAAGCAGAATGACACCAATGGTATATACTCATTTATAAGTGGGTATTAGTGATATAATATAGGATAATCATACTGAAATCTGTACACTTAAAGAAGCTAAGCAAGAAGGAGGACCCTGGGTAAGATGCTCAATCTTCATTCAGAAAGCCAAATGGGATAGACATCAGAAGAAGGTGATAATAAGTAACAAGACAGGAGCCTACCACAGATGGCCTCTGACTCTACCCAGCAGGGTATTAAAGCAGATTCTGAGACTCATACCCAAACTTTTGGCAGAATGCAGGGAATCTTATAAAAGAACTGGGAGATAGAAATACCTGGAAGGGTCTGGAGCTCCACAAGGAGAACAACAGAACCAAAAAAATCTGAGCAGTCTTTTCTGAGACTGATACTCCACCCAAGAACCATTCATGGAGATCCCCTGCACAGAGTTAGCCTGTGGCAGCTCATTATCCAAGTGGGTGCCCAAGTAAGGGGAACAGGGGCTGTCTCTGACATGAACTATGTGGCTGGCTCTTTGATCATTTCCCCCTGAGGGGAGAGCAACCTTACCAGGCCACAGAGGAAAACTATGAAGGACAGTCCTGGTGAGACCTGATAGCCTAGGGGCAGATGTAAGGAGAGGAGTTCTTCTCCTATCAGTTGACTTGGGAAGGGGCATGGGAGGAGATGAGAGAGGAAGGGTGGGCAGGATTGGGAGAGGACAAGGGTGTGGCTACAGCTGGGATACAAAGTAAATAAATTGTAACAAATAAAAAATCATATTAAAAATAAATTAAAAAAAACAAGGGATTTTGTAAGCAAAACAGTTGGAGATATGAATAGAATATCATAATAAGATAATCATAAGGATGTCCTAAAACAAAGATATGATTACAAGATAGTAATAATAACAGGTAGTTATAACAATCTTTTTTTTTTTTTTTCAATGCAGTTTATTCAGGAACATTGAACAATCCTCGGACCCCGGGGAAAGCCAGCCCACAGCTTAAATAGCCTCTGGGTAGCCAACCCAGGCGTGCCACGGGGGCAATGCAGATAGGTCCACATACATGGAAGCAAGCCAGATCCTCGGCCTTAGCCAAATGTGGAGTTGTTCGTGACAGAGAGCACTCACCATCGGGAAGGTGGAAGGCGGAAACCAGCTCCATCTTTAAGGCATAGCATTCCGCAGCTCTCTACAGTTCCCCCTTTTTGTTTTAGACGCATCAGGCAAGAGTAGAGGTCTGATCTCTGATATTAGAAATAAATTGGGACTTTGTACAGATGTTCATTTAGGTGTCATCCACCCAAAGAGCATCGGACCCGTCCGATATCTTTTTCTCAGAGGCGGGACCTGGGGCATCAACCCGCATGCAATCAGACATGCTCTTCTCTGGGTCCAAAGCGGCTGACCCTGAGTGCAGTGCTTAGCCTCGCATCCTGAGCGTATCATTTTAGCTTTTTATGGTATCCAACCATGCTTGGGGAGAATGTCCTGCTTCAATGGCTGTAAAGGCCTGAATGATCATGGCTGCATCACACTGTTGTGAGACTCTAATCTTGCATATATACCACAGGCAAACCAAGGAGACCAACACCAGAAGGCCTGCTAACACTCCCATGCCCGCCCATTCCTTCAGATGATTCATGGCTGCAGCAATCCATGTTGATAATCCTGTGGCTAGTCCTGCGTCCACTCCGGTAGAATTTACTGTGACAATGGCCACTCTCAGCTGCTCCATCGTAGTATCGAATTCTCCAGTCCAATTACCTAAAATATAGCTCGACAATTTTTTAGACAGATTTGCAGTGCAGGAAAAATTCTCATGTTGTATGCTAGTGACACAAAGTCCAGCATACTTTCATTGACAGCCAGGTTGAGCGATTTGCCATAGGGTATCAATTTGCTCCTGTAAGAGGTCAATCCTCTGATTGAACACCATCAAGCTTCCTTTTAGTTGAGCATTAATTCCTTTATGTACAACTAAGGCATGAGCTACATTGGCTAAATGATTATTCAGGGTCTGAGCAGTCTGCCCAGTATGACTCATGGCTAATGCCCTGGTGGTAGCTCCAAAAGCCGTCAATGAGATGGTAGTAACAATGGTGGCTGTAGTTCCAAGATCCCTATAACAATCTTTTGAAAAAAAAAGTAGGCTTTCAAAATGGTTTATGAAACAAAGACATGATTGTCATTCTTGGGTCAGGCAGTACAGAACCATTTGTAGTTAAGGTTTGAGGTGGGACACAGCCTAATCCTTGAAAAACAGAGGTCTAATCATAAACAGTACGAACCTAATTTGTCTTTATTATAAGAGAGCTTTTATGCCTAAGATGGAGGTAGGCTGATTCATCAGTAACAAACACAATTGATTTATTACAGCTTTTCTTCCCATAGAAACCTACAGGATAGCTGTAAACTGAGTCTGGGTAATGAAAGAAAACATTTAATGTGGAGAAAACCATGGGCAGACATCAGAGATTTGTTAGTTTCATACCTTGAAGAATGCTAGAACAAATAAAAGGTGGAGGGAAGTAATTTGACAAAGATTTTGAGATGTGCGGACAATCTATCAAGCTGACAATGAAGAATATGATGTCAGACAGTCCTAATTTCCTTTCCTGACAGAATGACAAGCCCAGCAGATTGTGGAAGGAAACAAATGTAGTGCGCCTTCTGTGATTCTTTATATTCTGTCCTATTGTGAGGAAAATGAAGTCCTTAATCAGTTCCCATAAAGCTGACACCAGAATTAATCCAGAACCAGAACCCCAAGGCAGAAGCTGTAACCACAAGGTCACTTTAAAGATCACCATCAATGGCATTTGTCATTCTACTTCTGTTAATATTGTCTGAGAGAATTCTTATGTTGGCTTGAAAGGTCTTATATAGGAGCTCTTTCTTCCAGACAGTGACAGAAGCAGCCTAATATTTGAAACTGGATTTACAAAAAAAGCAAGTGATTTAGAAGCAAAAAAAAAAAAAAAAAAATAATGTAATAACTGGTCTATGGAATTGGAATTAAGAAATAGAACAATCCAAAACAAATCTTTCATCTGATAATTGATTTTTACACTGACTTAAAATTAACCTCTCAAAGATGAATCCCCTTTCAATGGCAAGCCCTGTCATGGTCTGTCTGTCAATATCTGAGCTGCTCCCCCTGTTTTTCTTGACAGATTTTGACGGGCTTTAAAAGGTTAGTTATGTAAAATATTTCTGGGTTTTCTCTTCAATATATGTAAGGAAGTTTACAATTTCATCAGGGTAAAGTCAGTCTTTCTAATGTTATACCTAGACTTCTGATCATGTGGTTCCATGTTCCCTTGTTTTATTATAAGACTCAGCCTCTGAAGAGACAGGAATAATGATAATAGTAACTGTATTGTATTCCTTTAAAGCTTCAGAGTGGAAATTCTACACTTTGCTATTGCTGAACATTTTCCAAGATTTTTATTTTTTATATTTATTAGTATTTTGCTTACATGTGTATCTGTGTACTATGTGTGTGCCTGATACCCTTGGAGGTTAGACAAGGTAGTCAGGTCTCCTGGAACTGTAGTTATGGACAGTTGTTTGCTGTCATGTGGATGCTGGAAATCAAACACAGATCGATCCTCTGGAAGTACCCTTAACTGTTGAAGTACTCTTAACCAGTGCTTTGCCACCTCCAAAGTGCATACATGAGAAATTTAATTCCCAGACAGCCAGTATTTGGAAGTGACTTTGGGAAGATGTAGGTGTTTGTGACAGAGGAAGCAATTTGAGGGGCTGGCAAGTTGGCTTATCAGGTAAAGACCCTCACTGTCAAGCCTGCTCTTATGAGTTCTATCTCTGAGACTACCTGGGAAAAGAAGAGAACCAAGTCTTCTGAGTTGTCCACTGACCTCTAACTTCCCATGGCCACCCTCTCACCCCAACCCTAACCCTTCCTTCTCCAAGGAAAAGACAATTGTTCAAGAAGGAGAAATAAGAATGCAGAATAGATGGCTCTGGCCTCAGCACCTTGCACTGCAGATCATAGCATATGTGCTTTTACTAGCTATCTCTCCTCATCAGAAGGCAGGGGCTCTTTCTCATTCACTGCTGGATCCCCAGGGCTATGTGGAAGACTCTGTGGTTAGGTCCTATGGAGAGTAATATTCATGAGGGCTTCTTGCTGCTGCTGTAGTGCTGGAAGACATGGAAGGGAGGAATGATAAGAATTCAGGAGTGATGGGAGATATTTCAGCCGGCAGAGTGTTTTCCATACAAATATGAAGCTCTGGATTTGAGCCTTAGAATTAAAATGAAGCTAGGGGCAGTGGAATGTATGGATAATCCTAAGTATCTTTGGGAGTTTGATGGCTAGCCAGTTTAGCTGCATTGGGAGCCCCAGACCAAGTTAGAATCCCACTCCAACAAACAAAGAGTAGTGCATGGGAGGGGCAGAGAAAGAAAGAGAGAGAATTGAAGGCCAGTAATTAAAAAGGGTTCTTTATAAAGTATGAGTATGAGGATTCACACTAATGTACAATGTCCTATTTCTACAACATTTCTTCCTTTTTTATTAGAATAGTTCAGCCTTTACCATTATTATAAGTGTTAATACATGCACTGATTCATTAAGGTTCGTGACAAATCTTCAAAGCAGGTGAACTCGCTGAGATGATATTTTTCAGTTAGGGAGGACATTTAAATTTGAACTCAGGATGTAGAATGTGTGATGTTACCCATTGAGCCACATGCTCTTCTGTGTGACATTATTTTTATAGTTTGTCTGGTACTCTCCTCACTGGGCTTATGGGAGAGGTCATTGTGTTCATGTTTCAAATGAAGAAACAGAATGGTATAGTTATTTGCCCAGGATCACACAGCTACTAAGTAGCTCCTGGAGACAAGCTGGACAGAGGGATTCAGTAGTGAGTGAGTCAGATGTCAACAGGTGGTAACAGCTAGACAATGTTCCTAGAGGGGGCTTTACAGGTTTCTGAGAAAGTTGGAGCTGGCAAGTTGGAAAAGGGAGAAAAAAAGATAGTGTTATGTGTACCACCCTGCTCTCATGGCTGTCCCTGAGCTGAGGCCAAAGAAGACAGAACAATATAGAAGCAGTTTCTGGGGGCTCGGAAACCACAAGGAACCAAAGACTGGATCAGTCAACAAGGGCCCACTATAGCAGAGTGATCTGTGTCTGTCCGTGGATATCAGGGTTCTGTCTCTGATGGGGGAATAGTCTTAGACCCAGTTTAAAGTAAAATAAAGAAAAACAACTACAACAAAATTGTTGTGAAAACTGCCAAGGGAGAAGAGCAATTAAACGTCTTACCTTGTCGAAAGACTATGAATCACAACAATGACTATCAAGGCAAGATAAATCCAAAGGTGCAACAGTGGCATTTGTATCTTAGGATTTACCAACGATCACCTAAAAAGACTTAAGCCCTGTTCAATAGGAGAGAAAAATTTATACCTGGAACTATAAACCTAGGCAACTACCTGTGGCTGGTGAGGTCATGGATTCTGGAGGATAATCTATTGTTTCATTTCTAAGTCATAACAATTCTGAACTACATACTAAATATCTAACCTTATGCCCACAGATAGGTGTAGTTCTAACCAATGGGCTTCGGTGCCCTGCTAGGTAGAGTCCTTCAGAGGACATCTATGGAAGGTTCCCATCCTATTCCCTCTCTTCTGCCACTTCAAGTGTCTATCCTGTTTGCATTCTGAAAGAGAATTAAGCATCCTCTCTAAGGTCCTCTTTGATGTTTAGCTTCTTTAGATTTGTAGATTTTAGTATGATTATCATATATTATATGGCTAATATTTACTTATAAGTGAGTAAAAGTTTTTATTTCTAGCAGACAGAGACTATCAGAGAAATTTACAATTGGTTAAAATGCAAAGAACAGTTGACTCAATGCTTATAGCTAAGTAAGGCTCAGAGAACATTGTTGAAGAGGGGACAGAGAGGTAGTAAATGCCAGACAACTAAGGCATCCTTTGTAAAACAATGCTCATGAAATCTTAACACTATGGTCACCTAAATAAGACCATCACAATAACAACACCAGTTGACATTCCAAGGTAGGTGGCAGGAATTTCACAAAGCCTCACCCTTAGTTGAAGAACTACATGCAATTAATGGATTCTAAAAGAGGGAAAATCATTATCTTCAGGGAAATATACTTGATGGATTATCCAATCCCAACTGGTCAACCCTAAACATACACACAGACACACAGACACACAGACACACAGACACACACACACACACACACACACACACACGTATATATGCATATATATATATATATATATATATATATATGGTTAATTTAGTGTCCAAGTGGGTTCCATAGTAATGGGAACATATATATATGTCATGTATATATGTCATATATATATGTTGCATATATATATGAACATATATATATATGCAACAACACTAAAAGGACTCAGCAAATTGTATATATTTGTTTAAATATGTGCATATACATATACAATAATGAATTTGAGGGGGGCATAGGAGGTTTTGAACTAAGAGAGAATGGAGCAGAAGTGATCAAAGTACAGCACTCATATATGAAATTATGAAAAAAGAATAATAACAAGTATTTTAAAATTAAGTAAATAGGAACCTTAAAATGTCTTTCACATGAATACAATAGAGGCTGACAAATATTTACCAGGTTAACAACTCCAGCTGTCATCTGGCTATTCATTTTCTAATTCATGCTTTCATCTATTTACTTCCTTTTTCATTCACTAAAGTGGTTAGTTTTTATTGCAAATTTGATACAACCTAGAGTCATCTGAGAAAAAAAAACCCTCAAAGCTGACTTGGTCAAATTCTCCTATCAATGTCTCTGGGGAGTTGTCTTGATTGTTGATTAACATGCCCAGGCCTATCCCACTATGGGCAGAACTATTCCTTAAGCACAATGTCCTGGGTAGTATAATAAAACCAGGTAGGAACAAGCCAGGAAGTAAACCAGTGAGCAGCATTCCTCCATGGTTTCTGCTTCAGTGTCTTCTTGAGTTCTGCCCTGACTTCCCTCAATAATGGACTGTGGCTTTGGAAGTAAAAGCAGAAACAAACCCTTCCTCCACACACTCACTAACTCACATTTGGTTATCACATCAGCAGAAAAAAAACAAAAACAAAAACAAACAAAAAAAAAAACAACAAAAAAACTGGAACAGTCACTAATTCCACTCATATTAAAGAACCTCTCTGGACAGTGGTGCTGCAAACTAAAGATATGGAAAGATATATAATGGCAACCACATACAAGAAACCAATTTCACAGCACATGGAACTGGATTTTGAGATATGGTAGTAATGCTGATCACTTTAATATCTATGGTTCAATACCACCAATGTTCACTTACTTCAAAAGGTTTAGGTAAGGAAACTTTAAAAGGAGAGCAGTCAGACCACTGGAAAAACACACTCATTTTTATTTCATTGCTGAATCTTAACAAAAAATGTACTTGGAGTATTAAGAGAAAGCTAGCAAAGATATAAATGTCAACTTTATGTCAGGAAAATTCTACCCAGAGTCAACTGCCAGATGTTTATTAGTTCAGTATCTGTCAAGTAGCATACAGAAATATGACTCTAGCAACTATTTTCTTTTCATCAGCATTTGTTTATGAAGAAGCTGATAACTAAAATGATTTTGATTAAAAAAAACTGCTTTAGCTAAGATTGAAGATTTGATGATAAACAACTTTGCTTCTAGAATGTGAGATCCATGAGGCCAGGTATCTCAGTGGTTATTTTGTGCCATGATATATTTCAACTACCAAGAACAGCCTTCAGTACCTAACTGGTGGTCAAGAAATATTTATTCTGAATTACCCCTACCTGCCTTCATTTTATATAATTTTAAATAATATTTCTAATAAATGCCATTGGCTAAATACATTAATATGTACAAAAGACTTTCACATGTATAAAATGCTTCATAAAACCCAAAAAGATACCTCTTATCAAGTTTTGGTTTAGGAAATGGGGTCATCTCACTAACAAAACATCTCTCCTGAATTTTGACTCCCCTGAATAAATCAAGAACTAGCTATGTGAAAAAAATATGTCCCTTAAGAGCCCACAAGCCAGATATGATTTCTGGTTCCTGGAAAGACATTCCAACTGAAACAGATCCAGTGTTTTCCCTACAAGCTGGGCAAGCTTTGCCCTTGTTGGCTGGCCTCTGGGAAGAACACCCTAGCCTGAGAAAGTCTCTGCCACTTGTTTCTGTTTCCGATGTTGCTACCATGGATACCCATGGCTAAAAAGCAAAGGGTGAAATATCAGATGCCTGCAGTTGAAGTGCCAGACTAAGCGCAGTGTGAGGCTGAAACATTGGCAATAGGAAAAAAAGGGGGCTGGTCCTTATCCATTAGCTAGCTTTCAGGAGGGTGCTGACCATCTCACACTGATCTTCTGAGTTGTTTCACCTTAAAGTATCTAAAAAGACCCTTTGTATCAAGAGTGCAAACAGCAGCAAGTTAAATTTCTCTTGATAGGCCTTTATTAAGATATTTTGTCTGTTTGCCTGCAAATTTCATGATTTCCTTGTTTTTAATTGCTGAGTAGTATTTCATTGTGTAAATGTACCACAATTTCTGTATCCATTCTTCATTTGAGGGACATCCAGCCTGTTTCCAGATTTCGGCTATTATGAATAATGCTACTATGAACATAGTTGAACAAATGTGCTTGTCGTATGATTGAGCATCTTTAAGATATATACCCATCAGTGGTATAGCTGGATATTGAGGTAGCACTATTCCTATTTTTTCTGAGAATGTGCCAGACTGATTTCCAAAGGAGTAGTACAAGGTTACATTCCCACCAGCAATGGTGAGAATTTGCAGGCAAATGGATGGAATTATAGAACATCATCTTGATTGAGGTTACCCAGGAACAGAAAGACACATACAGTATATATTCACATATAAGTGGATATTAGCCATATAATATAGGATAAACATACTAAAATCTATAGTCCTAAAGAAGCTAAACAACAAGGAGGACTCTAGGGAAGAGGCTGAAACCTCCTTCAGAAGGGCAAACAGCATAAACATCAGCAGTAGGAGAAGGCAGAGAACAGGACAAGAGCCTTCCACAGAGGACCTCTGAAAGACTACCCAACAGGGTATCGAAGGAGATGCTGAGACTCACAGCCAAACTTCGGGTAGATTGCAGGGAATCTTATGGAAGAAGGGAGAGATAGAAAGCTCTTGAGGGGACAGGACCTCCTCAAGGAGACCAACAGAGTAAAAAAACTCAAGCCCAGGGGAGGCTGTAAAGACTGATACTCCATCCAAGGACCATGCATGGATAGGACCTAGACGCCCTGCTCAGATGAAGCCCATAGACTGTTCAGTCTCCAGTGGGTTCCTTTAGTAAAGGTATCAGGGGCTGTCTCTGACATGAACTAAGGGGCTGGCTCTTTGATCATCTCTTCCTGGGGGGTACAGCATTGCCAGGGCACAGAAGAAGATGATGCAGCCAGTCCTGATGAGAACTGATAGACTAGGATCAGATAGAAGGGGAGGAGGTCCTCTCCTATCAATGGACTAGGGAAGGGACATAGGGGGAGAAGAGGGAGAGTGGGTTGGATTGGGAGGAGACAAGGGAGGGCCACAACCAGGATACAAAGTGATTAAATTAAAAAAATAATAATTATTATTTATTTAAAAAATGTCTTATGTGATAAAACTGAGAATGTAATAGTTACACACTACACATAATAGGGCTGAATTACTTCCAGGGTATGAAAACAAACTATGTATGGCTAGGGTTTTTCACTTACCCTACAACAGGCACACAGTTAATTGTGATCAAGGGAAGATGCAAAAGAAAATTCATATACTCTTACATGGCTTTTTAAGTAAGTATACATAAGGCCTGTTGTTTCAGAGCACTGGCTGCTCTTCCAAAAGACCTGGGTTCAATTCCCAGTACCTCCATAGCAGCTTACAACTGTTTAAAATTCCAGGGGAATTTTCCAGTCGAGAGATAACCCTACGGAGCAGGAAATGATTGGGACCAATCTTTGGTCACCCAGACATCCCCTGGAAAAGATTCACGTTCCAAGGGCGCCCCAGGAGCCAGCCTGTAGCCAGAGCCAGGGACCCAGGCGCTGGCACAGAGCCTGGCCTGTCTGTATGCCTGATTCGCCGCCTCAGATAGAACTGTGGGCCCCAGGGCACCATTGACTCAGTTTCACCGTTGGGTTCAAACCCACATGGAGGGAAACGGCTGGTCTGATCTCAGAGCACTCAACTGATACCACCACCCTGAAAAGGTCTCGGGAAAATTACCCAGTTTAGGGAGACGCCCAGGATCCTAACGGCCAGAAAGGTGGAGCCACAGGCGGGTGTCTGTGCCTGTGGGTTCTACTCTCTGCCACCCCAGACAGAACGGCGGTCCCCAAAGCAAAGACTGGGTGTCCCTGGCAGGAGGAAACCCCCAGCGGGAGGGATCATCAGGTCTAACGCTCAGGACACGCAGCACCAAAAGACTTTTTGGATTCACGCAGACTCTAGGCTCTAGCTTTCTAATGCAGGCATGAGCGCTGTGCTCATCCGCCATTATTGAGTACCCCTAAGGCACCAGGGCACACAGCTGCATCCTCAGACCTACAAAAACCAGAGAGCCATTACAGCAACCCTCAGATACTGTGCCAAGGATCAACCGGTTACCCCTAGCTAGACTGACAAAACTGTGGGAATCCCTGGTCCTTCAAGAGGGCTGTACCCACAGCATTTGGACCAGAGCAGTGCCTGCAGCTGACATCCCAGACAGGGACACACAGCTTCCGGTCCAGACTGAGACACCCAGCCTCCAGACCAGAGCAGTGCCCCCAGGCACCAACTCAACCTAGATGCACATTCTCCAGGCCCAGAGCAGAGCACTCAGCCTCTGGCCCAGAGACTTGCTGGGTGCTCCTCTCACTTTCCCGGACAGAACTGTGTGCCCCAGGATAAAAGACTGAGATTCCCTGTTGGGAGAAAACCCCACAGCTAGGGAATCAGCAGGTTCTTTAAGAGGACTGTACCTGGAAAACTATAACAACAGCAGCAGCTCACTAAATTTATAACGAGAAACCCAGCAGTGGGGCAGCTGTCTTGAGAACTTCTATGGGTAAGAGGAGAGCCCCCCCTGCCTAACAAAGACCACAGCTACTACTCAGGGCTAAACACCTGAGGTGAGCAGTGGCAATTGCTGAGAAACACTGGCCATACAGTGACCATAACCAAAAAGCAGAGGAGGACTCCTTCAGGAAAAGTCATATTCCGGCCAAGGGGATTCTCCCTACCTCAGGACTCCAGAAAGCACAGAAACTAACAGCCAACACCTAAAAAAGCCCAATGGGTAGAGGTCAGCGTAAAAGCTCAACCAACAAAAGACAGAGCAATATGGCATCCCCAGAACCCAGCCATCCAGGGCCGAACAGCCCTGGACAACACAGCATAATAGAAAATCAAGAAGATGACCTAACATCTATGCTGATGAAGAGGATAATAGAGGAAACAAATAAAATACGTAAAGAATTAGAGGAAGATAAAAACAAACAGATCATGGCGATCCGTACAGAAATGGAGGAAATTAAAGACAAGCAGATTATGGCCATCCTTAAAGAAATACGGGAAGATGCAGCCAAATAGTTTGCGGCCTTCAGAGAAGAAATAATTAAATCACTGAAAGAAGTAAAAGAAACGGAGTTGAAGGAACTAAAAGAAAAAGAGGAAAATACAATCAGACAGGTGAAGGAAATAAACAAAACAAATCAAGACCTGAAGATAGAACTTGAAAAATTAAAGAAAACACAAATGGAGGAAATAATGGAGAGGAAGAATTTAGGGAAGAAAACAGGAACTACAGTTATGCATAACCAACAGACTACAAGAGATGGAAGAAAGAATCTCAGGTATAGAAGATACAATGGAAGAAATCCATGTATCTGTCAAAGAAAATGTTAAATCCAAAAAATTCCTGACACAGACTGTCCAAGAAATCCAAGACAGTATGAAAAAACAAAACCTAAGAATAATAGGTACAGAGGAAAAAGAAGACTCCCTTCTCAAAGGCCCAGAAAATATTTTCAACAAAATCATTGAAGAAAATTTCCCCAAGTTAAAGGAGAAGCCAATAAGAATACATGAGGCCTACAGAACACCCAAAAAATTTGACCAGAAAAGAAAATCCTCCCGCCACATAATAATCAAAACAGTAAGTATACAGAACAAAGAAAAAATACTAAAAGCTACAAGGGAAAAAGGCCAAGTAACATATAATGGCAAACCCATTAGAATCACACCTGACTTTTCAACAGAGACTATGAAAGCCAGAAGAGCCTGGACAGATATCATGCAGACCCTAAGAGAACACAGATGTCAGCCCAGGCTACTATACCCTGCAAAACTCTCAGTCCTCATAGATGGAGAAAACAAGATATTCAATGACAAAAACAAATTTCAACAATACCTACATACAAATCCAGCATTACAGAAGAC
This sequence comes from Meriones unguiculatus, assembly GCF_030254825.1. Lineage (NCBI taxonomy): Eukaryota > Metazoa > Chordata > Mammalia > Rodentia > Muridae > Meriones > Meriones unguiculatus. The sequence continues at coordinate 74,517,743 of NC_083369.1, read as the reverse complement.
ACTGGAAGGGAAAATACTTCCCAAAAATATTAGCTTCTGTCAAGAAAACACAGGAAAGAATTAACCTTACTACAGTAAAACAAAAAGCAACCAAGCATACAACCTTATGACCACAGCCAATATCAAAATCAAAGGATCTAACAGCCACTGGTCATTAATCTCTCTCAACATCAATGGACTCAACTCTCCAGTAAAAAGACACAGATTAACAGAATGAATGTGTAAACAAAACCCAGCAATCTGTTGTATACAAGAAACATACCTAAGGCACAAAGATAGACATTACCTGAGGGTAAAAGGTTGGAAAACGACTTTCCAAGCAAATGGACACAAGAAAAAAGCAGGAGTAGCCATTCTAATATCTGATAAAATAGACTTTCAACCAAAGTTAATAAAAAGAGATGGGGAAGGACACTTCATACTCATCAAGGGAAAATTCCACCAGGAAGACATCACAATCCTGAACATCTATGCCCCAAATACAAAGGCACCCACATTTGTGAAAGAAACATTGATAAAACTTAAACCACACATAGATCCCCACACATTGATAGTGGGAGACTTCAACACCCCACTCTCAACAAAGGACAGGTCAACAAAACAGAAATTAAACAAAGAAAAAATATCTCTGACAGAGGTCATGAATCAAATGGACCTCAAAGACATTTACAGAACCTTACACCCAAACACAAAAGAATTTACCTTCTTCTCAGCACCTCATGGAACTTTCTCCAAAATGGACCATATAGTTGTTCACAAAGCAAGCCTCAACAGATACAAGAAGATTGAAATAATCCCTTTTATCTTGTCTGATCACCATGGAATAAAGTTGGACTTCAACAACAACAGAAATAGCAAAAAGCCTACACACACATGGAAACTGAACAACTTGTTACTAAATGACACCTGGGTCAGGGAAGAAATAAAAGAAGAAATTAGAGACTTCCTAGAACTCAATGAAAATGAAGACACAACATACCCAAACTTGTGGGACACAATGAAAGCAGTGCTAAGAGGAAAGTTCATAGCACTAAGTGCCTCCAAGAAGAAATTCGAGACAGCTCATTCAAGCAACTTAATGGCCCACTTAAAAACCCTAGAAAAAGAAGACACAGGCACACCAAAAAGGAGTAGACGGCTGGAAATAATCAAACTCAGGGCTGAAATCAATCAATTAGAAACAAATAAAACTATTCAAAGAAACCAAGAGCTGGTTCTTTGAGAAAATCAACAAGATAGACAAACCCTTAGCCAAGCTAACTAAAAGGCAGCGAGACACCATCCAAATCAACAAAATCAGAAATGAAAAAGGGGACATAACTACAGACAATGAGGAAATCCAAGCAATCATTAGCACTTACTTCAAAAGTCTATATGCCACAAAATTTGAAAATCTAAATGAAATGGACAATTTTCTTGATCGATTCCACTTACCAAAGCTAAATCAGGACCAGGTAAATCAATTAAATAGTCCTATATCCCCCAAGGAAATAGAAGCAGTCATCCAAAGTCTCCCATCCAAAAAAAGCCCAGGACCAGATGGCTTGAGCGCAGAATTCTACCAGACCTTCAAAGAAGAGCTAACTCCAATTCTTTTCAAACTATTCCACAAAATAGAAACAGAAGGAACATTACCAAACTCATTCTATGAAGCCACAGTCACCTTAGTACCTAAACCTCACAAAGACTCAACAAAGAAACAGAATTTCATGCCAATCTCCCTTATGAACATTGATGCAAAAATACTTAACAAAATACTCACAAACCGAATACAAGAACACATCGAAGATATTATCCACTATGACCAAGTAGGCTTCATCCCAAGTATGGAGGGGTGGTTCAATATATGGAAATCAATCAATGTGATCCACCATATTAACAAACTGAAAGAAAAAAAAAACACATAATAATCTCCCTAGATGCTGAAAAAGCATTTGACAAAATCCAACATCCATTCATGTTTAAAGTATTGGAGAGATCAGGGATACAAGGCACATATCTAAACATAGTAAAGGCAATATACAGCAAGCCTATAGCCAACATCAAACTGAACAGAGAGAAACTTAAAGAAATCCCACTGAAATCAGGGAGGAGACAAGGCTGCCCACTCTCCCCATATCTCTTCAACATAGTGCTGGAATTTCTTGCTAGAGCAATAAGACAGTTGAAGGAGATGAAGGGGATACAGATGGGAAAGGAAGAAGTCAAATTATCACTATTTGCAGATGATATGATAGTATTCGTGAGTGACCCCAAAAACTCTACCAGGGAACTCCTACAGCTGATAAACACCTTCAGCAAAGTGGCCGGATACAAAATTAACTCAAAAAAATCAGTAGCCCTCCTGTATACAAAAGACAAAAGGGCTGAGAAAGAAATTAGAGAAACAACAACCTTCACAATAGCCACAAATGACATAAAGTACCTTGGTGTAACCCTAACCAAGGAAGTCAAAGACTTGTATGAAAAAAATTTCAAGTCTCTGAAGAAAGAATTAGAAGAAGATATGATAAGATGGAAAGATCTCCCATGCTCATGGCTTGGCAGGATTATCATAGTAAAAGTGGCCATCTTACCAAAAGCAATCTACAGATTTAATGCAATTCCCATCAAATTGCCAACACAATTCTTTACAGACCTGGAAAGAAAAATTCTCAACTTCATATGGAATAACAAGAAACCGAGAATTGCTAAAACAATCCTCTACAATAAAAGATCTTCTGGAGGTATCTCCATCCCTGATCTCAAGCTGTACTATAGAGCAACAGTTATAAAAACTGCATGGTACTGGCATAGAAACAGAATGTTGGATCAATGGAACAGAACAGAAGACCCAGAAATAAACCCACACACTTATGGACACCTGATTTTTGACAAAGATGCCAAAACCATACAATGGAAAAAAGATAGCATCTTCAACAAATGGTGCTGGTCCAACTGGATGTCTACATGTAGAAAAATGAAAATAGATTCATACTTATCACCTTGCACAAAACTGAAGTACATGTGGATCAAAGACCTCAACATAAAGCCAGACACATTAAATCGGCTTGAAAAAAAAAGTGGGAAATACCCTAGAACTCATTGGTACAGGAGAAAACTTCCTGAACAGAACACCAACAGCACAGGCTCTAAGAGCAACAATCAATAAATGGGACCTCATGAAATTGAAAAGCTTCTGTAAAGCAAAGGACACAGTCATGAAAACAAAGAGACTGCCTACAGATTGCGAAAGAATCATCACCAAACCTTTATCTGACATAGCACTCATATCTAGTATATATAAAGAACTAAAGAAGCTGAAAAGCAGTAAACCAAGTAATCCACTTAAAAATGGGGAACAGAGCTAAACAGAGAATTCTCTGTAAAGGAATATTGAATGGCAGAGAAGCACTTAAATAAATGCTCAACCTCACTAGCCATTAGGGAAATGCAAATCAAAACAACCCTGAGAATTCACCTTACACCCATCAGAATGGCCAAGATAAAAAACTCAAGTGACAACACATGCTGGAGAGGTTGTGGAGAAAGGGGAACCCTACTCCACTGCTGGTGGGAATGTAAACTTGAACAACCACTCTGGAAATCAATCTGGCGCTTTCTCAGACAACTAGGAATTGTGCTTCCTCAGGATCCAGCCATACCACTCCTAGGCATATACCCAAAAGAGGCTCAAGTCCACAAAAATGACATTTGCTCAACCATATTTGTAGGAGCTTTATTTGTAACAGCCAGAAGCTGGAAACAGCCCAGATGCCCCTCAACTGAAGAATGGACACAGAAAGTGTGGTACATCTATACAATGGAGTATTACTCATCAATGAAAAATAAGGAAATCATGAAATTTGCAGGTAAATGGTGGGACCTGGAAAGGATCATCCTGAGTGAGTTGTCCCAGAAGCAAAAAGACACACACGGTATATACTCACTCATATAAACATACAACATAGAATAAACCCACTAAAATCTGTACATCTAAACATACTAAGCAAAAGAGAGGACCCTAACTAAAATGTTCAATCCCCACATGAAAGGCAAAGAGGATGGACATCCGAAGAAGAAGAAAACAGGAACCTGCTACAGAGGGCCTCTGAAGCCAGAAGAAGAAAACAGCAAGCAACCTAGGAACCTGCCACAGAGGGCCTCTGAAAGCCTCTGCCATGCAGACTGTGAAAGCAGATACTGTGCCTGATGGGCAACTGTTGGGCAGAGTGAAAGGAATTTTATGTAAGAAGTGGTAAATAATAAGAGCTGGAGAGGACAGGAACTCCACAAGGAGAGCAACAGAACAAGAAAATTTGAACACAGGGAACTTCCCAGAGACTCATACTCCAACCAGGGACTATTCATGGAGATAACCTAGAACCCTGAGAGTGCTGCCACTTCTGATGGTAACTGATAGACTAAGATAAGAAAGAAGGAGAAGAGGAACTCTTCTCTTCCTATCAGTGGACTTGGGGAGGGGCATGCATGCAGAAAGGGGGGGAGGGTGGGACCGGGAGGGGAGGAGGGAGGGGCTTATGCGGGGATACAAAATGAATAAAGTGTAATTAATAAAAGTTAAAAAAATATTCCAGGGGACTTAGTGCTTTCTTCTAGCACATGGTATACAAGTAATCAGGTTTTTTTTTTTTTGCAACATTTTCATGCATATTTTGGTTGTTATTCCTTTCCTTCTTCCCTTCTCAGGATTGGCTAGTTTGAGCATGCTCTGAAGACATAGTTTCAGTCTTCTGTAACCTTTAGAGGTTACAGCATTCCAACAAAAATATATAGAGTTTGAGGTAACAATCTGTGTTTACCTTACCCTATGAAAAATATATTTAGCTGTGACCATGCATAGATCAAGTATTTGCCATAAATAATGAATCAAAGACAGTCAGTTAAAAAAAAAACCAATAGTCATCTCCTAGGTCAGGATAGTTGAGGTCCAATATCAGTCTGTCTGCAGAGACAACTGTTCTGTGTGTCTTGCCTAGTGTTCTGTTGCTTTCCCAGTAACCATTTTAGCCTCTCAGCTTATAGATACAGCACCAAACTTTATGCTTTCATCTTTACATGGCATTTTCTATGTACGTGTCTGTCTCCAAATTCCTCTATCATGAGAGGCCTGATCATGGTGGATTAGCTCTATCCCATACAAGTATGAGTATGACCTGATCTTAACTATGTTTTTATTCACTCTATTTTCAGATCATCTATATTCTCAAGTACTTGGAGTTAGAATGCCAATACAAGAATTTTGTGAGCACACAATTCAGTCCACAATATCAAATATCATCTCTAAATAGAAGACCTTCCTTTCAGGTATAAATGATAATCACAACAGCTAATGTAAATTATATTAGACAGTGCAGCATTTTAAATAGCATAACTAAAGAAACACTGTTATGGTGATAATAACTCAGAAGGGGGAACAGAATAAACAAGAATTGCTATTATTACAGCAATGGCTTAAAGGGGATAAAGATGTGATAATGGCAGATGAGCAGTCAAGACATGCTGGCCTAAAGTAAATTAATTGTTCCTAACCTGGCAAGCATTTGTGAGCTATTTGCCATGGGAGTAGGAAGGAATCAAAGTTTCTTGTTACTCAGACCCTGTTTTTCTGCACATTGTAGAAAGCTACTGGCTCTTCAAATTGAACAAATTGCTCTGAATTGAAGGAAGGAAACAACACAAGCACAGAGGAAGCATTTTGAATATGCGAGAGAAAATGGGCAAACAAACACCCCTCAACAGGAACAGAGGGGGTAAGTGGATAGAAGAGACATTTGCTGGAACCTCAAATTTCTGCACAGCTAACCATGAGGTGGCACAGAGCTGGTGATTTCCCATTTTTGTCATTAGAAGAGAGAAGGGGTGAGATGAGTTTTTGACAGTCTCATATAGCTGGCTTTAAACTTGTTAAGTACTGATGATGACTTTGAACCCTGAGCCTCCTATTTCCACTCACTAAGTGCCTGGATTACAAGCATGTGCTATCACACCTGGCTGAGGTGGGTTGTTTTAGGCAAATGTTAGTCAACTAACCACAAGAATTTTTTGGAGTCTTTAGCAAATATACCATGATTCAGCATTTATTCCCCTACTTTACTTATAATATTTTTTTTTTCTATATTCCATGCAACAGACTCAAGAAGAGTGACTCCTGCTATCAAGATAACAAAGTTTGCCAGAGGAACCAGAATATTCACTCATTCATGTAGACTGAATTACTTACTACTGCTGGGGTGATATTCATGTCTGTATTGTCCAAATCTCATGTTGACATGAAGATAGCAGACATCAAAATTTAATATGAAAAGACTGCAAGGTATACTTAAATTCTGAGAACAGAAAATACACTGTTTATCAAGGTGTTCTACCCAGGCCTTAGTACAGTCTACCCCTTGGATGAGGAAAACCCAAACCTCTGTTGCCTAGAAAGTGCATGTACTCCCGTACTGTGTATGAATTCTTCCAGCCTTCCCTGCAGGATATTCATTCTGCATTGATCTAGTCCCTCCTTTAGTAGCACTGATTATGACACAGGGGAAACAGCAATCCTTTCTGGGACTTCTTAGTCTCATCAATAAAAGAATTTAAGAATGGACTTAAAGGGATGCTCAAGGACAATTTATTGGAATTAAAACAAGCTGTGCACTTCTATAGTTACCTGGAGAAGGAGAAAGGGCCAGCAAAAGGAAAAAGCTATGACATTTAAGCTGGACTTCAAGTTAAACACATGTACAGAGAAGGAGCCATTGACATGGAGCAAGGCTTTAAAGGAAGAGAAATACTCCAGGGGGGAAAGCCAGATTATTAATGTAAAGAGAATCCGGTAATATCTAATATATTTTTTCAAGAAATTAAACACCAACAAACCAAGTTATCCAATTAAAAATGGGGTACAGAGCTAAACAGAAAATTCTCAACAGAGGAATCTTGAATGATTGAGAAGCACTGAAATGCTCAATGTCTTTATTCATCAGGGAAATGCAAATCAAAATGACTCTGAGATTCCATCTTACACCAATTAGAATGGCTAAGATAAAAAACACAATTGACAGCACATGCTGTCCAGGATACGGAGAAGGGAAAACACTACTCCATTGTTGGCGGGAGTGCAAACTTATACAACCACTCTGGAAATGAATCTGGCACAATCTCAGAATATTGGGAATAGTGCTACCCAAGACCCAGCTGTAACAGTCCTGGGCACATACACAAAAGATGCTCCACCATACAAGAAGAACATTTGCTCAACCATGTTCATAACAGCTTTATTCATAATAGGATATGGAAACAACCTTGATGTCTCTGAACTGAAGAATGGATAAAGAAACTGTGGTACATTTACACAATGGAATACTACCCAGCAATTAAAAACAAGGAAATAATTATATATGCAGGCAAATGGATGGAGCTAGAAAAGATTATCCTGAATGAAATAACCCAGACCCAGAAAGAGACACATGCTATGTACTCACTTTTAAGTAAATTTCAGTCATATAGTACAGTATAGATATACAGCAATGCACAGACCCAAGAAGATAAGTAGCAAGGAGGATCCAAGGGAGGATGCTTGGTTCCAACTGAGAAGTGGAAATAGAATATACAGTAGAAGTGGTTGAAGAGAGGGAACAGCATAAGAAAGAAAGCACAGATAGAAATTAGGGTCTATATCAGACTTGGAGAGAGTGGAGACAGGAAGACAGAGGGCTTGCAGAGAGAAGAGAAACCTTGGGTAGGGACTTCTCTGTGATGAGCTGGAGAGCTACAACAGGATAGGCTCCTGGGAAAATATAAGGTTGACTCTGGCTGAGGCTCCTAGTAAAAGGGGTCAAGGAGACTGAAGAGGACCCTCTAACTAGACATAACTCCTAATGGAGGGAAGGGAACACCAACCCAACCACAAAAACTTCAACCCAAAATTAACCCTGAATACAAGGTGTGCAGGACAAAACATAGGGTAGAGATTGAGGGAATGTCCAACCAATGACAGGCCCGCACTGAGACTCACACATTATGGGGGAGAGCCAACCCCTGAAGTGATTAATGACACTCTGCTATGCTTACAGATGGAAACCTAGCATAGCTGTCTTCTGAGAGGCTCTGCCCAATAGCTGGTGGCAACAAATGCAGAGATCCATAATCAATCACTGGGTGGAGCATAGGGAGCCTTGTGAAAGAGTGGCAGGAAAGATAGAAGGAGCCATAGGGGAGAGAAGCTCCACAAGAAAACCAACAGAGCCAACTAATCAGGCTCACAGGGACCTGTGGAGACTAATGCATCAATCAAGGACCGTGCATATACTGGACCTCAGCCCCAAATACAGATATAGAAAAAGGGCAGCTTGGTCCACATATAGGTTCCCAAGTAAGGGAAATAGGGACTGACTTTGACATGGACTCTGCTGCCTACTTTTGGGTCTCTTTCCCCTGTTGGGGCTATCTAACCCAGGGAAGATGAACTCCTCCATTGCAAACTGAATATGTTGGGATGGTTTGGTAGGATGGACTCCCCTTCTCTGAGGAGTATGGGAAAGAGGATAGGAGAAAAAAGGGAGAGAAGGTGGTACTTGGAGGAGAGGAGGGAGCTACAACCTAGATGTTAAATGAACAAATTAAAATTAAAATTAAAAAGGAGAAGAAAGGGTCCAAGATGGCAGCGACCAGCATGCACCATATCTGAGGGGCACAGGATCCGAAACTCTGAAATTGGTGAGTGGAGGAGCAGCTGAAGCAATAATATCCCCTGGCAAGAGGGGACTACCTGTGAGCTGGGCAAGTTTGGATCCAGGCCATCTGTGGACATCTCCAAGGCCTGAGAATGGCGAATATTCAACACTCTTGCACTTTACCTTACCCCAAGCATGGGCCTCCCAGCTTGGTGGAGGCCTGATCGGCTGCCCCAAGCATGAGCCTCCTTGCTCAGTTACTAAGACTGCAGGGGCCTGCCCCAGTATAGGCTTCCCAGGTCTGCGGCTGCAGCAGGTGGCTATATGGGCCTCCCATGTGTGTGGCTGTTGCAGGCTGTTGCTGCCCCAAACAGGAGCCTCCATGCTCAGTGACTGTGACTGAGACAGCAGAGGAGGCTGCCCCAAATACAGTTAATGCTGTCCGGTAGCCAAACAGTGGACACCACTGAGCTGACAGATCTCCTACAATCTGACTTGCCCCAGCATGCCCAAATCTGAGAGGATAGAACAGGGAGAAACCCTGTGCTTTCTCAATAGGCCAGCAAGCAAGCAAGTGGACCTTCAAGTGAGTGTAGGCAGAGCCCCAGATCCAGAGTCACTCTACACTATCAGCCAGATATTAGATGCCCACATGTACCCCCTCTGTAGGCAACATAGGGATCCTTGGGACAGTGTTCTCAATGTTGAAGCCCTTATTCTGTGAGTCCTGTAGCTGTACCCTGTCCTGTACCCGAGTGGAGTACAGGAAAAAAAATACTTGGAGCCAAGATGGTGCAACCCAGACATATTTGAATACTTGGAGAACAGTAAGACAGGCCTGTGGGCCACTGAGGAATTCAGGACACCTGCACCTGCACATTGCACCTGCACATTGCACCTGCGAATGGCACCACCACCATCACCATCACCTGTGCTTAAGCTCCACTCTTACCGGCATCTGCATGCTCTAGCACACTGTCCTTAAAGACACACTCACATGCTTGCATATGTTAGCCTTTGAACTTCCTCCCTTAGCTACAGCTGAAAAACCAAAATACACACTCAAACCTATGGTCCTCTCTCATCTTCCTGAAGAATACTCCAGACACAAGAGACAGACCCAGTCTGAAGTACAGACCCAGGGAACAAACAGCGAAGGTTACAGATTAGCAGATGGCTAGAGGTGATCATAAGAAAACATCCAACAAATATCAAGACAACATGGCTTCACTAGCAACAGCAAAAATCAATGGATATGATAAGTCATCGGAAACAAGGAAAAATGATCTCAAATCTATGCCTACCCAGTTATTCAAGGCACATAAAGAGGAAATGAACATAGCTCTCAAAGAAATACAGGCAAATAAAGCCAAAAAATAGAAGCACAAGCAGAGGTATATAAAAAGGAAATGAACAACAACAACAAAAATAGAGGCCATCATAGAAAGATAGGAGTCCACACTAAAACAGATGAAGGAAATGGTGCAAGACCTGAAAACAGAATAAGAATGAGTAAAGAAACCACAAATAGACAAAATCCTGGAGCTAGAGAATTCAGAGAAGAGATTAGGAAACACAAGGGCAAGCATCACCAACAGAATACAAGAGAAGGAAAAGAGAATCTCAGGCACTTAAGATATGATTGGAGAAACTGATATATCTCTCAAAGGAAAAGTAAAACTGGAAAAGTTTGAAAGACAAAACATACAAAAAATAAAGGACTCCATGAAGAGACAATATCTAAGAATAATAGGAATAGACAAAAAAGAAGATTCCTGCCTCCAAGGTCCGGAAAATATTTTCAAGAAAATCATAGGAGAAGTTTTTCACAACTTAAAGAAAGAGATGTCCATAAATATACAAGAGGCCTACAGAACACCAAATAGTCTAGACCAGAAAAGAAACTCCTCATGTTTCATAATAGTCAAAACACTAAATCTACAAAACAAAGGAAAAATATTAAAAGCAGCAAGGGAAAAAGGCCAAGCAACATATAATGGTAAACCTATCAGAATCACACCAGACTTCTCTACAGAAATTATGAAAGCCAGAAGGGCCTGGGCAGACTTCAAGCATACTCTAAGAGACCACAGATGCCAACTCAGAATACTATACCCAGCAAAGCTTTCAATCAACATGATGGAAAAAACAAAATATTCCATGAAAAAACTAGACTTAAATCAGAGACTCATAATCCAACCAAGCACCATTCATGGATTTAACCTAGGACCCCTGCACAGATGTAGCCCATGACAGTTCAGTGTCCAAGTGGGTTCCATAGTAATGGGAAGAGGGACTGTCTCTGACATAAACTGATTGGCCTGCTCTTTGATTACCTCCTCCTGAGGGGGGGGGGCAGCCATACCAGGCCACAGAAGATGAGAATGCAGCCACTCCTGATGAGATCTGATAGACTAGGATCAGAAGGAAGGAGAGGAGGACCTCCCCTATCAGTGGACTTGGGGAAGGGAATGGGTGAAGAAGGGGGAGGGAAGGTAGAATTAGGGAGAGGAGGAGGGAGGGGTTTATGGGGGGGATACAAAGTGAATAAAATGCAATTAATAAAAGTTAAAAAAGGAAATATTACAGGACATCAACATGCAACAATAAAGTAAAAATTTAGCCATGAAAAAAAAAAACATTATCAACATAGCAACCCAGCCCTACCAAAGATACTAGAAAGAAAACTCCAGTCCAACGAAATCAACTACGCCCAAGAAAACACAGCACATAGTTAACCACAATACAAAATATCAAAAAACAAGCACACAAATGCACTATCACCACCAACTCCACAATAAAAGGAACTACCATTCATTGGACACTAATATCAATCAACATAAATGGACATAAATGTCCAATAAAAAGACACAGACTAACATGGTTGGAGAAACAGCATCTAACATTCTGCTGCATCCATGGAACAAACATCTGCAACAAAGATAAACACTAAGGGTTGAAAAAATGTTTTTCAAGCAAATGGACCCAGAAAACAAACTGAAGTAGCTATCATAATATCTAATAATATAGACATTCAATCAAAATTAATTGAAAAAGATGAGGAGGGACATTACATTCTCATCAAAGGAAAAATCCACCACGAGTACATCACAATCCTAAACATCTACACCCCAAATAAAAGGGCACCTGCATTTGTAAATAAAACATTATTAAATCTTAAATCACACATTAATCCCAACACCTTAATAGTGGGAGACATCATCACTCCTCTCTCACCAAGGGACAGATCATGTAGACAGAAGGTAAATAGCGAAATAATGACACTTAGAGAGATCCTAAATCAAATGGACCTAATAGATGTCTACAGAACTTTTCACCCAAACTCCAAAGGGTCTGGATGTCTAGGTGTAGAAAAATGTAATTAGATCCATATTTATCACCCTGTAAAAAAGTAAATTCCAAGTGGATCAGAGTCTACAACATAAAGCTAGACACAGTAAATTTGTTAGAAAAAAAAATTGTGGAAGAGCCTTGAACTCATGGGCACAGGAGAAACTTCCTGAAAGAAACACCAACAGAACATGATCTAAGATCAACAAAAAATAAATGGGACCTTATGAAAGTGAAAATCTTCTGTAAAGCAAAGGACACTGTTGTCAGAACAATGTGACAGTCTACAAACTGGGAAAGGTTCTTCACCAACCATTTATCTGACAGAGGGCTAATATCCAGAATATATAAAGAATTCAAGAAGTTAAAAAGCAGAAAATAAAGCATTCCAATTAAAAAAGTGGTACACAGCTAAATATAGAATTCCCAATAAAGGAATATCGATTAGCAGATAAATACTTACAGAAGACTCTGAGATTTCACCTTACACCCATCAGAATGGCTAAGATCAAAAACTCAAGTGATAACATGCTGGAGAGGTTGTGGAAATTCCCCTCCTCCTCTGCTGGTGGGAATGTAAACCTGTGCAACCACTCTGGAAATCAATCTGGTACTTTCTCAGACAACTAGGAATAATGCTTCCTCAAGATCCAGCTATACCATTCCTAGGTATATATCCAAAAGAGGCCCAAGTACACAATAAGGACATCTGCTCAACCATGGTTCTAGAAGATTTATTTGTAATAGCCAGAAGTTGAAAACAACCCAGATGCCCCTCAACTGAGGAATGGATACAGAAATTGTGGAACATGTACACAATGGAATATTACTCAGAAAAAAACCTAAAAAACAAACAAACAACAACATCAACAACAAGGATATCAGGAAATTTTCAGGTAAATAGTGGGAACTGGAAAAGATCATCCTGAGTGAGCTATTCCAGAAGCAGAAAGACACACATGGTATATACTCACTCTTATAGACATATGATCTATGATAAACCTACTAAAATCTGTACACCTAAAGAAACTGATCAAGAGGGAGGACTCTGGCTAAAATGCTCAATCCCTAGAAAGGCAATGAGGATGGACATCAGAAAAAGGAGAAAACAGGGAACAAGTCAGGAGCCTGCCAAACAGGACCTCTGAAAGACTCTGCCCTGCAGAATATCAAAGCAGATGCTGAGACTTATGGCCAAACCCTGGGTAGAGTTCAGCGAATCTTATGAAAGCAGTGGGAAATAGTAGGATCTGGAGAGGACTGGAACTCCACAAGTAGAACAACAGAACTAAAAAATCTAAACTCAGGGGTCTTTCCTGAGACTCATACTCCAACCAAGCACCATTCATGGATTTAACCTAGGACCCCTACGCAGGTGTAGCCCATGGCAGTTCAGCATCCAAATGGGTTCCATTGTAATAGGAACAGGGACTGTCTCTGACATCAACTGATTGGCCTGCTCTTTAATCACATCCCCCAGAGGGGGGAGCAACTTTACCAGGCCACAGAGGAAGACAATGCAGCCACTCCTGATGAGACCTAATAGACCAGGGTCAGAAGGAAGGAAAAGAAGACCTCCCCTATCAGTGGACTTAGGGAAAGGCATGCATGCAGAAGGCGGAGGAAGGGGGGGATTTGGGAGGGAAGGAGGGAGGGAACTACAAGGGGGATACAAAGTGAATAAAGTGTAATAAAGAACTTAAAAAATTTTAAAAAGAAAAAAAAAACTAGAAAAAAAAAAAGAAATGCTCAACATCCTTAGTCATCAGGGTAATGCAAATCAAAATGACCCTGAGATTTTACTTTACACCCATCAGAATGGCTGAGATCAAAAACTCCAGTGACAATACATGCAGGATAGGATGTGGAGAAAGGGGAACAATCTTCCATTGCTGGTGGAATGTAAACTTGTACAACAACTTTGGAGTTGAGTCTGGAGCTTTCTCAGACAATTAGGAATAGTGCTACCTCAAGATCCAACTCTACCACTTTTAGGCATATATCCAAAATATGCTCAAGTATACAAAAAGGATATTTGCTTAACCATGTTTGTAGTAGCTTTATTTGTAATAGCCAGAATCTGGAAAGAACCTGGATGTCTCTAAACTGAGGAATGGATACAGAAATTTACACAGTGGAATACTACTCAGCAATTAAAAGGAAGGAAATAATGATATTCGAAGGCAAATGGTGGGAACTAGAAAAGAATATCTTGTGTGAGGTATCCCAGAAGCAGAAAGACATACACTATATATACTCACTAATAAGTGGATATTAGACATATAACATAAGATAAGCATACTAAAATCTGTTCACCTCAAGAAGCTAAGCAAGAAGGAGGACCTTGGGTAAGATGATCAATCCAGATTCAGAAAGGCAAACTAGGTGAACATCAGAGAGGGAGAAAACAGGAAACAGGACAGGAACATACCAAAGAGGGACTCTGAAAGTCTCGACTCAATAGGGTAGAGGCTGAGACTCAGAGCTAAACTTTGGGCAGAGTGTAGGGAATCTTATAAAAGAAGGGGGATATGGAAAGACTTAGAGGGAACAGGAGCTCCACAACAGAACCATGAAATCTGGGTCTAGGAGTCTTTTCTGTGACTGATACTGCAACCAAGTACCATGCATGGAGACAATGTAGAACACCTGCACAGATGTAGCCCATGGCATTTCAGTGTCCAAATGGGTTCCCTAGTAAGGTGAACAGTGACTGTCTGTGACATGAAATCAGTGGCTGGCTCTTTGATCACCTCCCCCTGAGTTAGGGGGGGGGGACTTACCAGGCCACAGAGGAATTCAATTGCAGCCAGTCCTGATGAGACCTGATAGGCTAGGGTCAAATGGAAGGGGAGGAGGCTGGCCCCTATCGGTATATGGGGTGGTGGGAGGCATGGCAAGGGATGTGAGAGGAAGGGTGTGTTTGGGATGGGACAAGAAATTTGGCTACAGCTTGGATACAAAATGAATGAATTTTAATTAATAAAAAATAAATTAATTTAAAAAATAAAATTAGAATAAAAAAGAAGCCAGATATGGTATTGCATGCCTTTAATCCCAGCACTAAGGGAGGCAGAGGCAGTCGGATCTCTGTGAGTTTGAAGCTAGCTTGGTCTACAAAATTAGTACAGGAGAGCCAAGGCTACACAGAGAAACCATCTAGAAAAACAAAAAAACAAAACAAAATAAAATAAAAGATTGAAAAAAGAAAAGGAAAATCATGTGTTAGACATGCAGGCAGACTTAGGTGTCTCACATGGATGCAACATGTAAAGTTCTGCACTAAGGGTGAGGATTATAGGAGGCCAATGTATAGTATCTCATTACAGAACCAAATATTCTGCCTATTTCATTAGCAGAGCTTAAGGTAAGTTCACCTTCATAGGGGTAGTCACTTAACCAAAGTGATTGATTCAATCCGACTGGAATGTTGGGTCTCCCTCATGATCAGAGGTTTCAGTCTTATGACCAGGCTTTTTTGCTGTAGTTATTTTTTTAAAGTTAAGTATGTTCTCTCAAATTGTGTCTGGATCCAAAACATTGTGTATGTGGTGATTATATGAGTTGGCATCTCAACAATTTGAGTACTCCTCACTATTGTTTCATTGTGGCTCAAGGAAGTCAACACAGTATTGCTTTAAATGAAAGTATCCTTGTTACCTTGGCTCCTTTAACTGTTAACCCCCATAACAGGAATAGAGATGAATTAAGATGGAGAGGCACATGGGAAGACAAAAGAAAGCAGAGGGAGAGAGGGCCAGAACTATACATGGCCAGAACTGTAAATAAAATAAGAACACAAATATTACCTAATCAACCCCTTATCGAGACTACCAGCATCTGCTTCTATACACTGCTAGGTAGAGTATCTCAGGGGCCCTCTGTGGTAGGCTCCCATCCTGCTATCTGTTCTCTCCTTCTTCCAGTGTCCATCCTGTTTATCTTTCTGAATGAGAATTGATCCTCCTACCCAGGATCCTGCTTCTTTCTCAGCTTCTTTAGGTGTACAGATTTTAGTATGTTTATCCTATATTATAGGTCTAATATCCATTTATAAGTGAGTTTATACAGTGTATGTCTTTCTGCATGTGGGATACTTCACTCGGGATGATCTTTTCTAGTTCGCTCCATTTGCCTGCAAATTTCATGATTGCTTTGTTTTTAATTGCTGAGTAATACTCCATTGTGTAAATGTACCCACAATTTCTGTGTCCATGCCTCAGTTGAGGAGCATCTGGGTTGTTTCCAGTTTCTGGACATTACAAATAAAGCTGCTATGAACTTGCTTGAACAAATGTTGTATACTTGAGCATATTTTCCATATATGCCTAGGAGTTGTATAGCTGGATCTTGAGTAAGTGCTATTCTTAACTGTCTGAGAAAATGCCAAACTGAACTCTAAAGTGGGTGTACAAGTTTACATTCCCACCAGCAATGGAGGAGGGTTCCCCTTTCTCCACATCCTATCTAGCATGTATTGCCACTGGAGTATTTTTATCTTAGGCATTCTGATGGGTGTAAGGTGAAATCTCAAGAATGTTTTGATTTGCATTTCCATGATTACTAAAGACATTGAGTACTTCTTTAAGTGGTTCTCTGCCATCCTATGTTGCTCTACAGATAATTCTCTATTTAGCTCTGTACTCCATTTTTAATTGGATTACTTGATTTGTTGCTTTTTAACTTCTTGAGTTCTTTATATATTCTGTATGTTAGACCTCTGCCAGATATAGGATTGGTGAAGACCTTTTCCCAGTCTGTAGGCTGTCGTTTTGTTCTGACAACAGTACCCTTTACTTTACAGAAGCTTTTCAGTTTGGTGAGGTACCATTTACTGGTTGTTGATCTTAGAGCCTGTGCTGTTGGTGTTCTGTTCAGGAAGTTGTCTCCTGTGCCAATGAGTTCTAGGCTCTTCCCTACTTTTTCTTCTAACAGGTTTAATGTGTCTGGTTTTATGTTGAGGTCTTTGATTCACTTGGACTTTAGTTTTGTGCAGAGTGATAAATATGGGTCTATTCACATTTTCTATATGTAGACATCCAGTCAGACCAGCACCATTTGTTGATGATGCTATCTTTTTTCCGTTGTATGGTTTTTTGGTTTCTTTGTCAAGAATCAAGTATCCGTAGGTGTGTGGGTTTATTTCCAGGTCTTCTATTCGGTTCCATTGATCCACCATTCTGTTTCTATGCCAGTACCACGCAGTTTTTATTACTATTTCTCTGTAGTACAGCTTGAGATCAGGGATGGAGATACCTCCAGATGATCTGTTGTTTTACAGGATAGTTTTGTAAGTTCTGGGTTTTTTGTTTTTCTATATGAAGTTGAGAATTTTTTCTTTCAAGGTTTGTAAAGAATTCTGTTGGCATTTTGATGGGAATTGCATTGAATCTGTAGATTGCTTTTGGCAGGATGACCATTTTCACAATGTTAATCCTACTGATCCATGAGCCCGGGAGGTCTATCCATCTTCTGATATCTTCTTCAATTTCTTTCTTCAGAGACTTGAAGTTTTTTTTTCAAACAGGTCATTTCTTGCTTGGTTAGAGTCACACCAAGGTACTTTATGTTAATAGTGGGTATTGTGAAGAGTATTCTTTCCCTAATTTATTTCTTGGCTTTTTGTCTTTTCTATACAGGAGGGCTTCTGATGTTTTTTTAGTTAATTTTGTATCCAGCCACTTTGCTGAAGGTGTTTATCAGATTAAGGAGTTCTCTGGTTTAATTTTGGGGGTTGTTCATGTATACTATCATGTTTTTAAATAATATTTTATTAATAATTGGAAGTTTTTATACACTGTATTTTTATCACAACTTTTTCCTCCCCCAAGTCTTCCCAGATCCACTTCCACTTTCCTAGCTACCCAATTTCATGTGTGTCCTCCAGCCCCTAACACTCATACTGTCTAGCTTGTAATGCATAAAGTTCTTGTGTGCAGGGCCTGCTCTACAGTATGGTCAACCTACCAAGGTTTGCACCCTTAAAATAGATTCTCTCTCTCTTACTCTCTAAGAAGTTGTCATTTACCAATAGCTCATCAGCTGGGGGTTGTATTCCATTCTTATCTTCTGTTCTCCATGTTGGGATTTTGACTGGCTTCATTTTGTTCAGGTCTTGCACTTGATGCCACAACTGCTATGATTTCATATATGTATCTGCTGTGTTTTATCTGAAAAACATTTTTTCTTTGTGGTCATCTGTCACCTTTGGTGCTTATACCCTTTCTGCTTCCTTGTTCATGAAGATTCTTAAGCCTTGGATTGAAAGAGTGATATAGCATGGAACACTTCTAATTCTTTTATTTTTTCTACCTCGAGCTATTGTTGTTCTTTATGTTAATTGCCTCCTGCTATAAGATGCTTCTTTGATGAGAGCTAACAAAATGCACTAATCTATGGGTATAATGATAGCTTAGGAGTTATTTTAATACATTATCCATTCAACAGAATAATAGTAGTAGGTTCTCTCTTAAAACCTATAAATAGCTAGTCACAGGTTCTTGGCCTCAATAATCATGCTAGTTATGGCTTTTACCTCATGAAGTAGGACTGAAATCCAGTCAGAACATGCTTATACCTATAATATCCATGCTACTATTACACCAGTAGGCAATGTGGTCTTGCTGGGACAGTGGTTACAATAGCTCACGGGGTTCATGGAGGGTATGATGGATGATTACTGTTTTCCTTGGGCAACATGTATGTATCTTCCAGCTATGGAAGCTAGCCAGTTAGGATGAAGATTCCAGGTTAGTACTGGCTTAATTTACCCATGTTTTATGACTCAATTTTGTGGCATCTTCAGCAATTGAGTCTTACTACCAAATTCTGAAGGGCAATCAAGTGCAATAGTTAGAGTCCATAATGTTTTGGAGAGGTCTAAGGGACCCTGCTAGACAGCAATTCAAAAAAGGGTAACCCAGTCTTGATACTGGGCATATGTGATGTCTAATTTGAGTATTGCTCCCCACCCCTTTATAGGGTAAACTCCATTTAAACTCTGTATTTATATATGTATGTATGTATGTATGTGTGCATACCTCGCTTTCATATGCTGGAAGATATATGCTACTCAAGAAGACTAGTAACCATCAATTATACCCTGCTGTGAACCCTGCGAGCTATAGTAACCATTGTCCCAGGAAGACACACAGCCTACTGGTGCAACAGTAGCATGGATATTATAGGTATAAATACACAATATGTATATAGATATATAGGCATGTGTATGTGTATATGTATATATCTTAAGAAGCCTCTATAGTATTAGGTTTCCATATGTCTTTTTTAAAAGGCTTTGAGTGTTAGTTATCCTTCCTGTATTTACCCCTTTACTTTATCCTTTCATACTCTACTTCATTTAATCCTTCCTGTTTTATTATTCCCCCCTTGAAACATGTGACTTTTAAATATCTGTTTCTGACTATAGAGTCTTTGAGACTTACATAAAGATTCATACTTTTAAACTTTTAAATTGATTTTTATTTTTGTTTTCCTAATATATATTTTTAACTATGAATGTATAAGTACCAGGGGCAAGAGTAGGGGTAATGAGTGCAGGTGATCATGAAGCCCAAAGGAATAAGATAGTCCTGGAAATGAAGTTGTACGTGGTTGTAAAACACCTTATATGGATGATGGGAACCAAACTAAATTCCTTTGTAAGAGAATCCTGATTTTTCTTTTTTATATTTATTTGTTTATGATGTGTATACAGATGTATGGTTATGTACATGCCATGACACCGGTAAGAAGACCAGAGGATAACTTGCCAGAGTCTGTTGTCTCTTTCCACTATGCAAGTTCCAGGTATCAAACAGGTTGCAGGGTTTGAAGACAAAGTACCATTACCTGTTGAACTACTTCTTTGACCCATTAAAAAAATAAATAAAAGTCACACTCTATTGTCTAGGCTTGCCTAAAATTCTATATGTAGTCTCAAGTATGTAGTGACCTTCCAGTCTGAGCCCTCCAGTACTGAGTTTATAGGTGTGTGGTTTCATACAAGACTTAAATCTAATTTTTTAAAATTGTATTTATTTTTTATTTTTTTAATTTTTATTATTAGTTACATTTTATTACCTCAGTATCCCAGCTATATCCCGCTCCCTCATTCCCTCCAAATCCTACCCTCATTCCCTCATCTCCTCCTTGCCCCTTTCCAAGTCCACTGATTGGGGAGGACCTCCTCCCCTTACATCTGACCCTGTTTTATCAGGTATCTTCAGGAATGGCTGCAAAGTCCTCCTCTGTGGCCTAGCAGGACTGCTCCTTCCTTGGGGGGGTGGGGAGGTCAAAGAGCCTGCTATTGAGTTCCTGTCAGAAATAGTCCCTGAATCTAATGAAAGAAGTGGGAAATAGTAAGATCTAGAGAGGACAGGAGGTCCACAAGGAGAGCAACAGAACCAAAACATTTGAGCACAGGGGTCTTTCCTGAGACTCATACTCCAACCAAGTCCCATGCATGGCGATAACCTAGAACCCCTGCACAGATGTAGCCCATGGCAGTTCAGTGTCCAAGTGGGTTCCATTGTAATGGAAACAGGGACTGCTTCTGACATGAACTGATTGGTCTGCTCTTTGGTCACCTCTCCCTGGGGGGGGGGGGGGGCAGCCTTACCAGGCCACAGAGGAAGACAATGCAGCCACTCCTGATGAGACTTAACCAACTAGGATCAGAAGGAAGAAAAAGAAACCCTTCCCTACCAGTGGACTTGGGGAGGGGCATGCGTGGAGAAGAGGGTAGAAGGGAGGGTTGGGGGGGCAGGAGGGAAAGGGGGGATACAAAGTAAATAAAGTGTCGTTAAAAATAAAATCAAATTAAAATTAAAAAAAAAAAAAAAACAGAAATAGTCCCTGTTCCCCTTACTATGGGAAACGAATTGGTTACTGAGCTACCACGAGCTACATCCGAGCAGAGATTCTAGGTTTTCTAGGTTATACCCATACATGGTCCTTGGTGGAGTATCAGTCTCAGAAAAGACCCCTGTGCCCAGCTATATTTGGTCCTTGTGGAGCTCCTATCCTTTCCAGGTCATACTAACTTCCCCTTCTTTCATATGATTCCCTGCATTCTGCCGAAGGTTTGGTTATGAGTCTTAGTATCTGCTTTGATGCACTGCTAGGTAGAGTCTTTCAGAGACCCTCTGCAGTAGGCTCCTGTCCTGTTACTTGTTTTCTCCTACGTCCAATGCACATCCATTCCATTTGTCTTTCTAAATGAGGATTTATCATCTTACCCCGGGTCCTGAAAACAAGTATACATATTTGGGAAGTACAATGTGATATTTGAACATATTTGTCCCTTGTATAATGCTCAAATCAGACTAATAAGTATAATAGTCCTCTTAAACATTTATCATTTATTTATAGTAAATCAATCAAAATCTTCTCTTACAGTGATTTCCCCACCTGTACTGTAATTAGTGTGGCCTAGTCAAAGCGCTAATGCCAGAGGTGGGCAGAACTCAAACTGCTTTGGTCAAAAGCATAGTTAAAGACCTTGGGCTCTTCCCTACTGGGCCTCCACTCCTTTATGGCTTTGGGGAAAGTGGATTGAGTGTCCCCCGACTCAAAAAACCGAATATCCAAGGAGAAGTCAGGACATGGTATATCTTTTAGTTAACCAGAAACTGGCTGAAATTCACCCTGAAGCCATAGCACTTCAGGCTAAGAGTTTGATAGCTGATGAAACCCTATACCATCCTCTATGGAAAATGTATTCCTGAGTAGTGTTCCATTTTATAAATGTACCACAGAACACTTTTGTTAGTAGTTCATTGTGAATATGGTGTCAAAATTATCCTTTTTGTCTTCTTTATGGAAAAGAGTGTTAGATCTTGATTTTATTGGTCACAAAAGCATGAATATAAAATATATACATTAACATTTTATATAGTTTACTATTTTTAGCAATATACATCATATAAAATATACAAGGGGGAATTGTCTCCACTCACACTTTCTAGCACCTGAGAGTTTTAGGTAAAATTCCTTTCAGGATTGTCACAATACTTATGTATGTATATTATCATAGCTGTTTTCCTATTGTCATGGCAAAGCATCATGACAAAGGCAAAAAAAAAATCTAATTTGAGGGCTCATAGCTTTAGAGAATTAGAGTCCATGATGATCATGTCATGGAGCTTGACAGAGACAGGCATAGTATTCAAAAAGTACCTGAGAACTTACATGTTAAAACAACAAATTCTAGGGAGAAAGAGGGAAACAAAGGAGAGGGAGAGAGGAAGAGAGAGAGAAGAGACATGGAGAAAGGGAGACTGGGAGACAGGAAGAGGGAGAGAGAGAAGGAATGCTAGTGAAACATCTCCTTCAACAAGGCAGTATCTCTTAATTCTCCCCAAAAAGTACCACCAAATGAAGTCCAACCATTTAAATACATGAATTTAAGGGGGACATTCTCATTCACATACATGTATGTATATAGATATTTCTCACAAAATATTATTTTATATATTTGGGTTTCATTATTCGACAACATCTACACAGGAAATTATAAACACATACACACACCCATATATATATTTACACATTTGTCTATTGTTGACCTTATGTGCTGTGTGACTGGAGTCCTACTCAGTATTTACTTCTGCATATGCATTAAAACATTTCTTCCACTTTTCTCAAATTGCTTGCAAGTCTTATATTAATATATTTTATCCATTTTGAATTGATTTTTGTACAAGAAGAGAGATGGGTATCAAGTGTTATTCTTCTACCTGCGAATATTCAGCATACACACATTTTTTGTTTTTAATTTTATTTATTACACATTATTCACTTTGTATTCCAGATGTAGCCCCCTCCATCATCCCCTCCCAATCCTGCCCTCCCACCCTTTTTTTCCTCCCATGCCCCTCTATAAGTCCACTGATAGGGTAGGTCCTCCTCCCCTTCCCTCTGACCTTAGCCTATCAGGTCTCATCAAGACTGGCTACATTGTCTTCCTCTGTGGCCTAGTAAAGCTGCCCCCCAGGGAGAGGTGATTAAAGAACCAGCTCCTGTTTCACATCAGAGACAACCCCTGTTTCCCTTACTAGGGAGCCCATTTGGAGACTGAGATGCCATGGGCTACATCTGTGCATGGGTGCTAGGTTATCTCCATGCATGGTCCTTGGCTAGAGTATCAGTCTCAGAAAAGACCCCTGTGTCCAGATTTCTGTTGCTCTCCTTGTGGTGCTCCTGTCCCCTCCTGGTCTTTCTTTCTCCTCCTTTCATAAGATTTCCTGCACTCTGTCCAAAGTTTGGCTATGAGTCTCAGCATCTCCTTTGATACTCTGCTGGGTAGAGTCTTTCAGAGGCCCTTTGTGGTAGGCTCCTGTCTTGTTCCTTGTCTTCACCCTCTTCTGATGGGATATAATTGCCTTCCTCAATGAGGATTGAGCATCTTACCAGGGTCCTCCTTCTTGCTTAGCTTCATTAGGTGTCCAGATTTTAGTGTGATTATGTTATATTATATGTCTAATATCCACTTATAAGTGAGTAAATGCGATGTGTGTCTTTCTGCTTCTGGGTTACCTCAGTCAGGATGATCTTTTCTAATTCCTGCTATTTGCCTGCGAATTTCATGATTTCTTTGTTTTTAATTCCTGAGTAGTGTTCCATTTTATAAATGTACCACAATTTCTTTATTCATTCCACAATTGGGGGACATATGGGTTGTTTCCAGATTCTGGCTTTTACGAATAAAGCCGCTATCACCATGGATGAGCAAATGTCCTTGTTGTATAATTGAGCATATTTTGGATATATGCCTAGGAGTGGTAGAGCTGGATCTTGAGGAAGCGCTATTCTTAATTGTCTGAGAGAGAGCCAGATTGATTTCCAAAGTGCTTGTAACAGTTTATATTCCCACCAGCAGTGGTGGAGGGTTCCTCTTTCTCCACATCCTCTCCAGCATGTGTTGTCACTAGAGTTTTTTATCATAGCCATTCTGATGGGTGTAAGGTGAAATCTCAGGGTCGTTTTGATTTGCATTTCCCTGATGACTAACGACCTTTAGTTTTTCTTTAAGTGGTTCTTTGCCATTCTAAATTCCTCTATTGAGAATTCTCTGTTTATCTCTGTACTCCATTTTTTAATAGGATTACTTGATTTGTTGCTTTTTAACTTCTTGAGTTCTTTATATATTATGGATGTTAGCCCTCTGTCAGATGTAGGTTGGTGAAGCTTCTTTCCCAATCTGGAGGCTGTCGTTTTATTTTGATGACAGTGACCTTTGCTTTACAGAAGCTTTTCAGTTTTGTGAGGTCCCATTTATTGATTGTTGATCTTAGAGCCTGTGTTGTTGGTGTTTTGTTCAGAAAGTTGTCTCCTGTGCTAATGAGATGAAGGCTCTTCCCCACTTTTTCTTCTAACAGGTTTTGTGTGTCTGGTTTTATGCTAAGGTCTTTGATACACTTAGATTTTAGTATTGTGCAGAGTGATAAGTATGGATGTATTTGTGTTTTTCTACATGTAGATATCCAATTATACCAGTACCATTTGTTGAAGATGTTATCTTTTTTCCATTGTATGCTTTTCGCATCTTTGTCAAAAATCTGGCACACACACATTTAAAAAAATTTTAATTTGCATGTAGCTTCACCTTGTCAAAGTTATTCAGTACTTTACTACTGAATGGTTAGTCTTTCTTTCTTTCTTTCTTTCTTTCTTTCTTTCTTTCTTTCTTTCTTTCTTTCTTTCTTTCCTTCCTTCCATCCTTCCTTCATTTTTCCTTCCCTCCTTCCATCTTTATATCTTTCTTCCTCTTTTCTTTCTTTTTTTTCCTATTGTAAGCATTTTTCTTTTATTTTATAGAAAGACTGAGAGAAAGAGTACTGAAGATTGGGCTCTGGTTTATGCTGGGTAAAACATCATTGTCATTCAAACTATAAAGTACAGGGAGTCTAGGTCACCAGTATTCAGTCTTGGCCGTATTCCTCATTTTGTTGAAATCTCCAACTTCCTTCTGCCAGTGCTTGAGGTAGTTTTGCCAGCAGAGTGCTCAGAATTCAGCAATGGGTTTCTTGCTCTACTAAAAAGCTTGTATTGGCTTTATGGATTCCATCCCAGCATTTCTGGAACCTCAAAGCCAACTGACCTGCTGAGACTAATTGTTCTTCAAAACTCAAGCCACCTATTGAAGAACTGGACCTCTCAATGATGTTAATTGTTTAACCTCTCTGTCCCCCTGCTCATCTTTAGAAAGTAGTGTATGAGCAGTCCTGAAATTTTTCATGCTTAATGGGGAAATCACAATAAACTTCACCTTAATTTGTCACTTATTACACTAACAATTTATATACATTTTAGAGCTTTCCACTTTTTGGGTTTTTACTCCGTTTATTTTTCAAAGCCCATCCTATTGAATATGAAATTGAGCACAAGCCAAGACTTCTCAGTAACTGACGTCAATACCAACTTGGAAGCAAAACTAAAGAAATGTAGGTTCTGTGCCAATACTGTGAATTGAGTGAAATCCTTTCTGTCTTTCCAAAAGGCTGAACTGTTGAACATTTCTTGAATGCTTAACAAGAAGTGTTATTATCTACCAATTTTCACATACATTTGTACTGACACAGTTCTCCTTTGAGCACCAGTGCTGCAGTTTTGTAGAAAAGTTTCCAATGTCGAGACAGTACAGAAGTACCTAATGCATTGTCTCCTTTAATCTTTGCAGCTCTCATTTTAAAACAGCTTATATGGAAATCCATTAGTTAGTAAGCTCATGAGATCATATTCTGAACTTAAAAGCCATTGGAAAGTGATAAGGGCTAGGAGAGGGAAATCATTTTTCTTTGGGGTGCTGGCCACTGGTAGGTCACTTGTACTATGGTAGATGGCTCCATGTTCATGCACATCTGGGAAGCACTATTTGGACTTACTTGGTTGTTCTGAAAATAAAAGAGGACATGAGGTTGGGAAGAAGACACATTGGGAGATGCAGGTGAACTTGAAGGGAGGAATGAGAAGTGGGTATGTTCATATTTTCTTCTATACATATATGAAATTCTCAAAATAAAAAAATAGCTACTTTCATTGCTAATTAAAAGAAAAACAGAATTCAGATACATTTATTAGATTACTAATTTGTTATTTAGTTTCTGAGTTCTTTAGTCTGTTATCAGATATACAGGTGGTAAAGACTTTCTTCTTTATTGTACACTGTTTTTCATTTGGTGTAAGGAAACTTTCTAAATTTCACGAGCCCCCATTTGTCTATTGTTGACCTCATTTCCTGTGTGGCTAGAGTCCTACTCAGAAAGTATTTACCTCTGCATAAGCATTAAGATATTTCTTGTATTTTTCTCAAACAGCTTTCAAGTCTTATATTAATATATTTTATCTATTTTAAATTGGTTTTTGTACAAGATGAGAGATGGGGATCAAGTGTAATTATTCTACCTGTGAATATTCAGTTTTCCCAGCATCATTTTTTGAAGAGGCTGTCTTTTACATTCAATGTATGCTTTTGTTTTTGGCACCGTTTTTGAAAACTGGATGGCAACAGATGTATTAGTTGTTTTTTTTTTTTTTTTTCTGGCTCCTTTATTCAATTTCAGTGCTCTATGTGCCTGTTTTACTGCCAGTATCATGCTGTGTTGGTTACTATGGTGCTATAATATATGTAGAATATTTTTAGCACAATATATATATATACATATATATATATATATATATGGAATCAGTCATTGTGATACCACCATTGGTCTTTCTAGTTAAGATTATTGGGGGTATTTAAGTCTTTTGTGTTTCTGTATACATGTTAGGATTTTTAAAATATTTCTATGAATTTTAACAGCACTGTATTATCTAATGTGACCTATGTCTTTGCGGAAATACAAATATATTAATCCTGTTCCATTTATACTACAAATTATTTTCCAAGAAAAAACATTATGACAAGATTCAAGCAACATCAGGAGACTGCACATAACAACCTCTTTTGGTACCTGTTATCATGACCTAAGAGCATCTATCTTCTCCATTAAAATATAAAGCTTCATATTATTTAATAGAAACTCACATATTTAATATAGGCCAGATTCATTTATTCTTCATAACAAATGACTCTGTGAACTCATGACTATTATTATCTCCATTATTCAGAAGTAGAAATCAGGGCACAGAGAAATTTAATGAGTTATCTGCTGTCAAGAAGCTGCTAAGTAGAAATGTGAAGAATTAAAGCCAAGCAATCTGATTGCAAAGTTTGTGCTAACTGCTATTCTTTGCAGATCCTTTGTAAAACTTGATAAAGCAGTTACATTGTTCACCACTTATATCCTCTGTGCCTAGAAATGTAGCTGATCTTTGCTACCCTGTGCGTTCTTCTTTTTTCCAATCGTTATCCCACCCCCACCCCGGGGTTTCACCCCTAACACTAGTTAGGAGAGAGACAAGGATAGAGGGGAGAGAGGAAATAGGAAAATCCCTGAATCGTCTTTCTTTTTTTTTTCTTCTTTGATCATAGCTAGTAACAAATCATGAGTAACCTCTTTAAATGACCAGCAACCACTGACTCCCACTTCTTGTGGCTTTAGCATTTATATACCCTCTGAAAAATTCCCAGAATTCCAAATGTCACACAATTGCAGAAACTATTTGAAGCTGGCAAAAACATGCCTCTGCTGTCGGCTGCTGCAGACAGTCTGAAGAAGCCCCACATCCTTATCCCTGGAATTAAAACAAAATGCATTCTTACAATATTTCTTTGTTTTTAAAAGAAACCAAAATTCCAGAATTGCCAGAAATTTCTCTTCATAGTACAATGCCTGACAAATACTCAAAGTTCAGTAAATACATCTTTTGTTCTCTTAAATATATCAGGTCTCATGTAGATCAAGATGACTTTAAACTCTATGTGTACCAGGCCTCACCCTAAATTCTTGATTCTTTTGCTTCTATCTCCCAATTCATGGGAATACAGGCATTTGTGACTATGCTTTACTCAATAAATACATTAACATCTTTAGTGAATGAAGAAACGAATGAATGAGATATAAAAATAAAGAGCAAGGAATTTAGAATACACTGTATTTTAACTCTTGTTCTTTATTATCTGGGTTCCAGGCCATAACTTTCTAGAAATAGTACAAGTTTGGATACCTACAATGTGGAGGAACTGTATCCCATTGGAAAAGCTCTGAGATTTTTCTTCACTGACTGGCTGGATTTAGCCAAAAATGGTTGTTGATAATAAACCATTTTTGCTTTATTCATTAGTATTTTCATCTTAGTGTGTCAATATAAGGAATATTATACACATATGCAAAAATTTAATCCTCTCCTGTGTTATAGGTCCTATTGTACATTTACCTTCAGTACACATAGTAACTTTGACAATAGTGGATTCCAGTAATTTTGATAAATTATACTGACCTGAAAAAAATGTTAAAGATTTCCTGATGACACTAATTGACGGAGATAATTTAAAAGTACAATTTCTCTCCAGAAAATATTAACACAAACTGATTTCTGTGGAAACTTTCAGGAGATGAATATAGACTTTAGTTTGCCAGTGTCAACAGTTAAACCAAAACTACAAAACACCCTGATGCCTTTCATCCGAGTCAGTGCAATGACAGCTACAAATTTAAAGCAATAACACTTTCCAAAGGTACAAAACAAAAACACACAGAGGACACTCCTAACCTAACTTTCAGAAAGATGGGAACATTCGGTTCCTGCTTGGTATGTTAAGGAAGAACAAAATGTGCCTAAGACATACAAAAAATTTACAAGTTGACAAATAAGAAAAACAACTCTCATTTTCCATTCAGGGTTATGGGTGGAAATAGAGGGACATAGAGGGTTTGAGAGCCCCACAAGAAGCCCAACAAAATTAAAAGAGCTGAGCACTGGGCACCCTGCAGAGACTGATGCACTAACCAAGGATAATGCATGGAGACCCTGCTCAGATGTGGCCTATTGGCAGCTCAGTCTCCATGTGGATCTCTGAGTGAGGAGAGCAGGGGTTGCCTTCATCATGAACTCAGTTGACTGCTCTTTGATCATACTCCCCTGATCATGTAGCCTTGCCAGGCCACAGAGGAAGAAGATCCAGGCAGTCCTGATGAGACTTAAAAAGCTGTGGGCAGATGGCAATAGCCGAGAACTCCCCCTTTCAATGGACTAGGTGAAGGGGATGGGGGTAACAGGGAGGCAGGGTGGGACTGGAAGGAGATGAGGGAGGGGCTTCAATTCAGATATATGATAAATAAATTGTGAAAAAATTTAGAAAAAAATTAAAAAATAATAGTAATAATAACAATAATAATAATGTTTGAACAAATTTTCAAATAACTCTGTTTCTCAAGGACATTGCCACAAGATTTATATATGATTTATGTATTCTCATACATACTCCTGGTAATCCTTGTATTTAAAGTAACCCAAGTCTGAGGCTAACGAAGTTTTCCACAATTTTAATGGCCTCTCAGACTTGCAAATTATAAAGCACCTGCTTCCATACATACCTCCATGGGTCTTTTGTTCACGGTTAGTCTAGGAGTTCATTAGGCTCTTAAAGAATTACATGCCTCTGAAATTTCATGCATTAAGATGAGTGTTACATAAAGGTACTGATTCCAAAAGCCCTGTGCTATACATATCCTTTATGATTATATAATTCAAGATGGTACCCTCCTTCCAAAAGGACTTTTCTGCTCCATTCTTACCTGAAATTCTGGCAACTGAAAAAAGTATGATCTCAAAAGGAGCAAAAAAGACCAATTGATAAAGCATAGTACCTTCTGTCACACAGAATGGGAGCCTTTGTAAAGCTTTTCATGTTGACATAGTTTGAGCTTGCTTGTTTGTCTAAGAAGAATGCTATGTATAAAACGGACAACAGTCTGAAATTCAATTACACTATTTCATTGTCTCCTTACATTGAAATTTATCAGACAATGTGTCCTGACTACCAATTGGATAACTATTGAAAGAAAGTTTAAACCATATCAGTCAGTTGTGAGGGCAAGAGGAGAACAGAATAAACACACACCCTAAATTACCACTGGAGAGTTAAGAATATGCTGAAGAAGTTGGGTTTTTCCCATGGTTGAAAATACACAAATCGTACTCATCTCACTGAAGTATTTAAATAGATTTTCTCTGTCAATTCATCCATAATAAGAAGACATTCACTACACTCAGAAGGGATGCCATTGTGTGGTATTTACAGATTCTGACCGAACTATTTCTCTTTCTTTCAAATTCCTCACTTTTCTTCACTATAGTTCTGGTCCATGCTTGGATCCTCTAAAAGGAAGCACCTGTACCAGCAGGATGGCTTTGTAGGTAAAGGCATGGGCCCTGAGCCTGTCAGCCTATGTTAGATCCCACACTGTGGAAGGATGGAACTGACAGGTTACCCTCTGATCTCTGGTGCATGTGTGCATGCATATGCACAATAGATGGATAAAGATATGTTTTAAATAGAAAAGCAAGCACATTAATGCTCAAAGTCTAGGCCTTTCTTTATATAACACGCAAGGCTGCTTTTGCAACAAAAGATGAGCTAGTATTTCATGTCAATGAATTTTTCACAGACATTGTAACTAGTAAAAGGGAAATATATACAGCAGAGAGTCTGTGAACTGAAAGATAAACAAGCCTTATTAATAACCCAAGAAGTAAAAGGAATGAGAAGGAGAAAATACAATAAAGACAGGATAAAAAGACAGTCATAAGCAGAGAGAAAATTGTATAAATTTAAATAATATATGGAAATCAAAATTTCAGAAGATCTATACTTAGATTCCTATTCTTCCTTGAAATCTACATTATGTAGATACTTTAAAGGAAAACAGCCTATTGTGGTGATTTCAATAAAAGCAGGTGAGCAATAATGTTCTACTCTGTATAATTAACCACCTTCCTTCTTTCCTTTCATTTCTTTCCATTTCTTTTCTTTTCTCTTTGTTTTTTCAAGACAGGGTTTCTCTGTGTTGCCTTGGTTGCCCTGGACTCACTTTGTAGACCAGGCTTGTTTTAAATTTACAGAAATCCACCTGCCTCTGTTTCCCAGAGTGCTGGGATTAAAGGTGTACACCACCATGCCCACCCTGTTTTCTTGTTTGAGTGATCTAAAAGACATTTCTAGCCCATTTGTGGAACCCAGAGTCCCACCCCTGGCATTTTACCTCATGAATATTGACACAGTATACTCAAACACATCACATTCATAGCTTAGGCTTTCCTGGCTGCATCCATTGAAGACATAAAGAAGTGATATTGAAACACTGGCTCTCATTCATGGTGGATTATGTTTTTGATGTGGTCTTGGATTTGGTTTAAGAGTATTTTATTGAATATTATTATTTATTACAATTTATTCACTTTGTACCCCAGTTGTAGCCTCCTCCCTTGTCTCCTTCTGGTCCCACCTACCCTCACTCTTCTCCACTATGTCCCTCCCCTAGTCCACAGATAGGGGAAGTCCTCCTCCCCTACTGTCTTACTCTAGACAATCAGGTCCCATATATCAACCAAAGACCATGCATAGAGAAGACATAGACCCCTTGCCCATATGCAGCCCATAGACAGCTCAGTCTCCATGTAGGTTCCCTAGTATGAGGAGAAGAGACAGTCTCTGACATGAACTCAGTTTCCTGCTCCTTGATCACTTCTCCCTTGTGGGGATACCTAGCCAGCCCACAGAGAAGGAGGATACAGACAGTCTTGATATTGAGTATTTTTGCATCAATGTTGATAATGGAGATTGGCCCGAAATTCTCTTTCTTTTTTGGGTCTTCGTGTGCTTTAGGTATCAGGGTGACCGTGGCTTCAGAATGAGTTTGGTAGTGTTCTTTTTGTTTTTATTTTGTGGAATAGTTTGAGAAGTATTCGTATTAGCTCTTCTTTCAAAGTCTAATAGAATTCTATGCTAAAAACCACATGGCCCTGTTTTTTTTGTGTTTGTTTTTGGTTAGGAGACTTTTAATGGCTATTATATCTTTAGGGGTTATAGAACTGTTTAAATTGTTTACCTAATCTTGATTTAACTTTGATAACTGGTATCTATTTAGAAATTCATCCATTTCCTTTAGAATTTCCAATTTTTGTGGAGTACAGGTTGGATTTCTTCAATGTCTGTTGTTATATCCTTATTTTCATTTCTGATTTTGTTAATTTGGATAATGTCTCTTTGCCTTTTAGTTAGTTTGGCTAAGGCTTTATCTATCTATTGATTTTATCAAAGAATCAGCTCTTGGTTTTGTTGATTCTTTGTATTGTTCGGTTTGTTTCTACATTATTGATTTCAGCCCTGAGTATGATTATTTCTTGCAGTGTTCTCCTCTTGGGTCTGTTTGCTTCTTTTTGTTCTAGAGCTTTCAGGTGTGCTTTTAAATTGTTAGTATGAGCTTTCTCTAATTTCTTTATGAAGGCACTTAATACTGTGAACTTCCCTCTTAACACTGCTTTCATTGTGTCCCTTGAGTT
The DNA here is from genome assembly GCF_030254825.1 of Meriones unguiculatus. Taxonomy (NCBI): domain Eukaryota; kingdom Metazoa; phylum Chordata; class Mammalia; order Rodentia; family Muridae; genus Meriones; species Meriones unguiculatus. The sequence continues at coordinate 74,485,281 of NC_083369.1, read as the reverse complement.
TGAGTATGTTGATCAAGTAAGCTTCATCTCATGGATGCAGGCGTGGTTTAATTTATGAAAAGCTATCTATCTAATCACCATATAAACAAACCAAAAGGAAAAAAAAACATGTGATCATTTCATTAGATCCCGAAAAAATAAAAACTTTGACAAAATCCAACACCCCTTCATCTTAAAAAGTATCGGAGAGATCTGAGATACAAAGTTTACACATAAACACAATGAAGGCAATATACAGCAAGCCAAATAGCCAATATAAAATTAAATGGAGAGAAACTTAAAGCAGTTCCACTAAAATCAGGGACAAGGCAAGTTTGCCCACTCTCTCCGTATCTCTTCAATATACTACTTGAAGTCCTAGCTAGACCAACAGGAAAAGGAGATCAAGAGGATACAAATCAGAAAGGAAGGAGTGAAAGTATCACTATTCATAGCTGATATGATAGTAACCCCAAAATTTCAACCAGAGAACTCCTTCAGTTGATAAACATCTTCAGCAAAGTGGCTGGATACAAAATTAACTAAAAAAAAAAATCTGAAGGCCTCTTATATACAAAAGACAAATGGGCTGAAAAAGAAATTAAGGAAACAACACTCATCAAAATAGCCACAAATAACATAAAGTAACTTGGTGTGATTCTAACCAAGCAAATGAAAGACCTGTATGGGAAAAAATACTTCAAATCTCTGAAGAAAGATTTTGAAGAAGATATTAAAAGATGGAAAGATATCCCATGCTTACAGATTTAGGATTGACATAGTAAAAATAGCTATCTTAGCAATAACAATCTACAGATTCAATGCAATTCCCATCAAAAGTCCAACACAATTCTTTACAGACCTGGGAAGAACAATTCTCAACTTCATAAGGAAAAATAAAAAACTCAGAATTTTTAAAACAATCCATACAATAAAAGAACTACTGGAGGTATTGCCATTACTGATTTCAAGCTGTGCTAAAGAGCCATAGTAATAAAAACTGTATGGTATTGGCATTAAAAAAAAGATAGATAGATCAATAGAATTGAATAAAAGACCCAGAAATAAACCCACACACCTACAGACACTTGATTTTTTACAAAGAAACCAAAACCTTATAGTGGAAAATACATAATATATTCAAGAAATGTTGCTGGCCTAAGTGGCTGCCTGCATGCAGATTTATCACCTTGCACAAAACTCAAATTCGAATGGCTCAAGGACCTCAACCTAAAACCAGATACACAAAATCTAATAGAAAAGAAAGTAGGCAAGAATCTTGAACTCATTGGCACATGAGACAACTTCCTGCACAGAACACCAACAGCTCAGGCACTAAGATTAACAATTAAGAAATCAGACCTCTGAGACTGGATAAGCTAAGGTCAGATGGAAGGGGAGGAGGACCTCCCCTATCTGTGGATTTTGAGCAAGGCATAGGAGGAGATAAGGGAGGGAGGGGGGTTGGGAGGGGAGGAGGGAGGGGCCTACAGCTGGGATACAAAGTGAATAAACTGTAATTATTATAAAAAATAAAAAATTAATTAAAAACAAAAGAAATCAGACCTCATGAAACTGAAAAGTCTCTGTAAGTAAAAGGACACTGTCTATAGGCCAAAAAAGCAGCCAACAGAAGGGAAAAGATATTCAACAATTCCACATCCAACCCAACAGAGGGCTCATATCCAAAATATATAAAGAACTCAATAAATTAGAAACAAACAATCCAAATAAAACAATTATAAAATGCAGTATAAGCCAGATGTAATAGCTCATGTTTTGATCCTAGCACTTAGGGAGGCAGAAGCTGTGAGTTCGAGGCCAGTCTGGTCTACAAAACAAGGTCAGGACAGCCAAATTATACAGAGAAGCCCTGTCTTGAAAACATACACACACACATACAAAATGGGGTACAGAGCTAAATAGATAATTCTCAACAGAGGAATCTCGAATGCCCAAGAAACACAGTGTCATCAGAAAAATGAAAATCAAAACTACCTTGAGATTCCATCTTAAAATAGTCAAAGATGACTATGATTACAAAATGAATTGACAGCACATGGTGGAAAGGTTTTGGAAACAGGGAAACATTCCTCCATTGCTGGTAGAAGTGCAAACTTATACAACCACTGTGTAAATCAATCTGGTGGGGCATATACCCCAAAGATGCTCCACTACACCATAAGGACACTTGCTCGACTAAGTTCATAGTAGCTTTATTTGCAATAGCCAAAAATTGGGGGTAAAAACCTATATGTCCCTCAAATGAAAAATGGATACGAAACTGTGGTACTACTTAGCTATTAAAAACAAGTAACTGGAGGGTTCCAACATGGCGCAGCCAGCATGCACCATATCTGAGGAGTGCAGGATCCTACACCAACTACAAACTTGGTGAGTGGAGGGACAACTGAAGCCAGAACATGCACACTGAGGTTTCCTGGGCAAGAGGGGACCACCCGAGAGCTTGGACAGTTTGGATCCAGGTCACCTGAGGAAGTCTCTGGAGACTGAGAGTAGCAAATATTTAACCCCTTGCACTTCCCCTTTCCCCAAGCACAGGTATGGCTGCTCAGCAAGGTGGCCAGCATTTGCCTCTGTCCAAAGCATTGAGACTGCTTGGATTAGACTGCAGTGATTGGCACAAGCACAAGCCTCTCTGCTCAGTGATTAAAAAGGCATAGGTGGGCCTCCCAGGAGGACTGTGGGTGCTGCCTGGTGTCAGCTAGTCCAAGTACAAACTTCTGCCTGCTCAGTGAATGAAACAGCAAAGGTTGGCTTCCAAGAACTTCTGCTGGGGCAGGAGAGCAGCTAGTCCAAGTAGGAGCCATTCACACTATATGACTGAGGCTACAGAGGCATACCTGCCCCAAGACCAAACAGTGTACACCACTGAGCTGATGGATCTCCTACACTCTTTTTTATCCCTGCAGAGCCAAATCTGAGAGTAGAGAACAGGGAGAACCCCAGCGCTTACAGATTAGGCCTGTGAGCAAGTGAGTGCACCTTTAAGTGAGTGCTTGCAGAACCCAAAAAACCAGGGTCCCTATATGTTGACAGACAGACATCTGAACCCTCCCACCCACACACCCACTGTGGGTAGCATAGGGATTCTTGGGACAGTGTTCTCAACATTGAAGCCTCTGCTCTGTGGGTCACCCAGTGGAGTCCAGACAAACAAATCGTAGAGCCCAGACAGATCTGAATACCAGGGGGACAGTACAACAGGCAGGAGGCCATTGCAGTATTCAGGGCACCAGTGCATTCCCATTGCATCCCAAATAGCTACAGAACCCACACCTCTGCTCACCCTACCCCCACCCCCTTATGTTTAAGCACCACGTTTCAGGCATCTACAAGCTCTAGCAGCCTCTCCCTCAAGGGACACTGCCATGCACACACCTGTCCTTGCGCAGATGTGCCTGCAAACTTCCTCCCTTAGTTATAACTGAAACACAAACATCCATTCTCAAACCAGTGGACCCCTATCATCTTCCTGAAGAATACTGTAGACACCATAGACAGATGGACCCAGTCTGAAGTACAGACTCCAGGAACAAACAGCAAAGGTTACAGATAAGCAGATGGCTGGAGGTAGGGTTAAGAACACATCCAACAAAAATCAGGACATCACAGATTCAAGAGCAACCCCTAATATAAATGGATATTTTAATTTACTGGAAACACAGAAAAATGATTTTAAAGCTGTACTTACCAGTTATTAGAGGTACATAAAGAGGAAACAAACAAATCTCTCAAAGAAACACAGGCAAATACAGCCAAACAAATAGGGACACAAGTAAAAGCACAAGTAGAGGCAGAATTAGTGGCATCTAGAGAAGGAACAAACAAACAAACAAACAAACAAAAATACAGGCCATCATGCAAAGAAAGGAATCCACATTCAAACAGATAAAGGAATTGGTGAAAGACATAAAAACAGAATTAGAATCAATAAAGAAAGCACAAACAGAGAAAACCCTGAAGCTGGAGAACTTAGAGAAAAAAATATCAAGAACCACAGCATAAGTATCACCAACAGAGTACAAGAGATGGAAAAGAGAATCTCAGGCACTGAAGAAACAGTTGAAGAAATGGATACATCTCTCAAAGAAAAAATAAAATTGGAAAAGTTCCACACACAAAACATCCAAGAAATGAAGGAAACCATGAAAGATGAAATCTAAGAATAATTGGAATAGATGAAAAACAAAACTCCAGGCTCCAAGGTCCAGAAAACATTTTCAAGAAAATCATAGAAGAAAATTTTCCCAACTTAAAGAAAGAGATGTCCATAAATATATAAGATGCGTACAGAACACAAAACAGACTAAACCAGAAAAGAAACTTCTTATGTCACAGAAGAGTCAAGACAGTAAATCTACAGAACAAAGAAAAAAATAGTAAAAGCAGCAAGGGAAAAAGGCCAAGTAACATATAAAGGTAGAGCTAACAGAATCACACCAGACTTCTCAACAGAAACTATGAAAGGCAGAAGGATCTGGGCAGATGTCATGCAGAGTCTAAGAGACCACAGATGCCAACCCAGACTACTATACTCAAAAAAGCTTTTGATCAACATAGATGGAAAAAAACCAAAATGTTCTATGACAAAACTAAACTTAAACAATATCTACACAGCAGCCCAGCCCTACAGAAGATATTACAAGGAAAACTACAATACAATGAAATCAATTAAAGCAAAGAAAACACAGGGTATAGATAAGTTCACAACAAAGAATAAAAAGAAAACAAGCATTGAAACACAGTAAAACCACCAATTCCAGAATAAAAGGAATAAACATTCATTGGTCACTATTACCTATCAACATCAACAGATTCAACTCTCCAATAAAAAGTCACAGGCTATCAGAATGGTTGTAAAAAGGGGATCCAACCTTCTGCTGCATTCAAGAAACACACCTCTGCAACAAAGATAAACACTACCTCAGAGTAAAGGGCTGAAAAACTGTTTTTCATTCAAATGGACCCAGCTATCTGGAGTAGTCACCTTGATATCAAGTGAAATAGACTTTCAACCAAAATTAATTTAAAAAGACAAGGAGAGGCATTTAATTCTCATCAAAGGAAAATAAAACAAACAAATGAACAAACAAACAAACGCCAGGAGGACATCACAATCCTGAACATCTATGCCCCAAATACAAGAGCACCTGCATTTTTAAATGAAACATTATTAAAGCTTAAATCACACATGGATACCAAAACCTTAATAGTGGTAGACTTCAATACTCCCCTCTCATCAAAGGACAGATCATCTGGACAGGAGCTAAAAGGGGAAATGGTGACACAGAGATCCGAAATCAAATGAACCTAACAGAAACAGATATCTACAGAACTTTTGACCCACACTCAAAAGAATATACCTGCTTTTCAGCTCCTTATGGATCCTTCTCAAAAGTTGACCATATGGTCAGGAACAAAGCAAGCCTCAACAGATATAGGAAGATCAAAATAATCCCTTGTATCCTATCAGACGACCATGGCCTAAAACTGTATCTCAACAACAATAGAAATTAAAAAAAAAAATCCTACATACACATAGAAACTAAACAACTCTCTACTCAATGACAACTTAGTCAGGTAAGAAATAAAAAACAAATTAAAATTCAATGAAAATGAAGGCAAAACTCAAACTTATGGACACAATGAAAGCATTGTTAAAAGGAAAGTTCATAGCAATGAGAGCCTCCAGAATGAATTTCATGTCATCTAATATAAGCAATATAATGATACACCTAAAAGCCCTAGGGAAAAAAAAAAAAGCAGACATACCCAAGAGGAGTATATGATTGGGAATAATCAAACTCAGAGCCAAAGTCAATGAATTAGAAACAAAGAAAACAATTCAAAGAATCACTAAGACTATGAGATAGTTCATTGAAAGAAATCAACAAGATAGACAAACCCTTAGCCAAACTAACTAAAAGGCAGAGAGAAACAATCCAAATCAACAAAATCAGAAATGAAAAGAGGAACATAACAACAGACACTGAGGAAATCCAAACAATCATTAGGCCATACTACAAAAGCCTATATGCTTTTATATACAAAATTTAAAAATCTTTAGATTTTTCATTTATGAAATGGACAATTTTCTTGATAGATTCCATTTACCAAAATAACATCAAGATAAGATAATAGAAAAAATAGCCTCATATCTCCCAAGAAAATAGAAGTAGTCATCAACAGTCTCCATTCGAAAAAAAGACCTGGGCCAGATGGTTTCAGGGCAGAATTCTACCAGACCTTCAAAGAAGAACTAACTTCAGTTCTCTTCAAACTGTTCCACAAAATAGAAACAGAAAGAACATTACCAAACTCATTCTATGAAGCCACAGTTACATTGATACCTAAAGCTCACAAAGACCCAACAAAAAAACATTGATGCAAAAATACTCAATAAAATACTTACAAAAAGAATACAAGAACACATAAAAGATATCCACCATGACCAAGTAGGCTTCATCCCAGGCATGCAAGGGTTGTTCAATATATGGAAATCCATCAATGTCATTCACCATATAAACAAACTGAAGGAGAAAAACCACATGGTCATCTCTTTAGATGCTGAAAATGCATTTGACAAAATTCAACACCCATTCGTATTTAAAGTCTTGGAGAGATCATGGATACAAGGCACATATCTAAATATAGTAAAGGCAATATACAGTAAGTCTATAGCCAACATCAAATTCGATAGAGAGAAACTTAAATCAATCTCACTGAACTCAAGGACAAGGCGAGGCTGCCAACTTTCTCTGTATCTCTTCAACATAGTACTTGAAATCTTGGCTAGAGCAGTAAGACAACTAAAAGAGATACAAATAGGAAAGGAAGTAAAAGTATCACTATATACAGATAATACAGTGGTATACAGAAGCAACCTCAAAAATTCAACCAGAGAGCTCCTTCAGCTGATAAACACCTTTAGCAAAGTGGCTGGATACAAAATTAACTCAAAAAAATCAGTAGCTGTCATGTAAACAAAAGACAAAAGTGCTGAGAGAAAAATGAGGGAAAAAACACCCTTCACAAAAACCACTAATAACATAAAGTACTGTGGTGTGATATGAGACCAAGCATGTGAGAGACCTATTTAAAAAAACAAACAAATAACTTCAAGTCTTGGAGAAAGAAATTGAAGAAGATATCAGAAGATGGAAAGATCTTCCATGCTCATGGATCACAAGGATTATCATAGTGAAAATGGCCATCCTGCCAAAAGCAATCTACAGATTTAATGTAATCGCCATCAAAATACCAACACAATTCTGTAAAGACATTGAAAGAATGATTCTCAATTTCGTAAAGAGAAACAAAAAACCTAGGATTGATAAAACAATTCTGTACAGCAACAGATCTTCTGGAAGTATCTCCATCCCTGATCTCAACATGTACTATAAAGCAATAGTAATAAAAACTATATGATAGTGGCATAGAAACAGAATGGTGGATCATTTTGAATAGAAGACCTAGAAATAAGTCCACAAACCTATGGATACTTGAATTTTTACAAAGAAACCAAAACCATTCAATGGAAAAAAAAAGATAGCATCTTCAACAAATGGTATTGGTATAATTAGATGTCTACATGTAGAAAAATGCAAATAGATCCATATTTATCACCCTACACAAAACTAAAGTCCAGGTGTATCAAAGACCTCAACATAAAACCAGACACACATAACCTGTTAGAAGAAAAATTGGGGAAGAGCCTTGACCTCATTGGCACAGGAGACAACTTCCTGAACAGAACACCAACACAGGCTCTAAGAGCAACAATCAATAAATGGGACCTCATGAAACTGAAAAGCTTCTTTAAGGCAAAGGGCACTGTCATCACAACAAAACGACAGCCTACAGAATGGGAAAGGATCTTCACCAACCTTATATCTTACAGAGCGCTAATATCCATAATATATAAAGAACTCAAGAAGTTAAACAGCAAAATATCAATTAACCTGGGGGCGATCCAAGTTGGCAATGACCAGAGTGCACCATATCTGAGGAGCAAAGGATCTGAAATTCCAAAATCGTTGAGTGGAGGAGCTGCTGAACCCAGAACAACGACATTGAGGCTTCTAAGGTGAAAGTGGACTAACCTTGAACTGAGACCATTTAAATTTGGGTCACTGTGGACTCCTCCATGGACTTCGCCTGGAGGTGCAATTCCCAGGCACTTCCCTGTATACACTTCTCTATTCCCTCTTTGACAGAGGAAGCAGAGAGAACCCACAGTGAACACCACAGAGCATAGTGTCCGGCCCCCAGTGCCAGCTGCTCCTAGCAAATAAATCCCGGCTTGGGATTTGACCGACAGAGAATTCTCAACCCCAACCCTGGCACTCCCCCAAGACCAGAGCCATAATGCTTCTCTGTGGAGGGGAAGGCTACAGGGAGGCTGCCTGCAGAGTCTGCCACAGATCACAGTGTCCTGCCCCCGCGCTGGCAATTCCTAGCACAGTGCACAGTGCAAGTGGACACCAAGTTCTGCGGTTATAGCACCACTGAGCTGACTGTTAGCCTACACCTGCGTTTGCCACAGCAAGATGAAATCAGAGAGTAGAGAACGAGGGGAACCCCTGTGATTTCCAACTGATCCTGTTAGAGAGTGAGTGCACTTTCAAGTGAGTGCCTGAAGAGACACAGATCCAGGGCCGCTCTACCCAAGCATCCAGACAAACATCCCTACCACCCACACCCATATTGTGGGCAACATAGGGATTCTTGGGACAGTGTTCTCAACACTGAAGCCCCTGCTCTGCGGGTCAACCAGTTAATTCCAGGCAAATAAATTCCTGGAGCCCAGACAGATCGGCATTCTACAGGGAATCTGTGCATGTGCATTGCAGCAGCTAATAGCTCCTTCGAAGAGTGCCAGTGTCATTCCTCACTTAGGTAAAGCTGAAACCACAACGGACACACTCAAACCAGTTGACCTCTCTCATCTTCCTGAAAAACATTCCAGAAACCTGAAAAAATATGGACCCAGTCTGAAGTACAGACTCAGTAAGGTTACAAACAGTGAGGGTTACAGATAAGCAGATGGCCAGAGGCCAGTGTAAGAACACACTCAAAAACAAATCACGACATCATAACTTCACCAGGAACCCCCCAAATCAATGGGCATTTCAATACATTGGAAACACAGGGAAATGACTTTAAAACTATGCTTATGCAGTTATTAGAGGCTGATAAAGTAAAAATGAACAAATCTCTTGGAGAAATAGCTACACAAATAGAGGCACATAAAGAGGAACCAAATAATATTCTCAAAGAAATAACCACACAAGTAGAGGCAAATAAAGAGGAAAAGAATAAAGCTCTCAACGAAATAGCCACACAAATGGAGGCTAATAAAGTGGAAATGAACAAAGCTCTCAAAGAAATACAGCCAAACAAGTAGAGGCACAATTGGGAGCATATAGAGAGGAAGCAAGCAAAAAATAGAAGCCATCATAGAAAAGCAGGAATCCACATTCAAACAAATGAAGGAAACGGTACAATACATGAAAACAGAATGAGAATCAATAAAGAATACACAGAGAAAAACTTGGAGCTGGAGAACTTAGAGAAAAGATCAGGAACCACAAAGGTAAACATCACCAATAGAATACAAGAGATGGAAGAGAGAATCTCAGGTGCTTGAAGATACACTTGCAAAAATTGATACATTTCTCAAAGAAAAAATAAAATCAGAAAAGTTCCTAACACAAAACATCCAAGAAATCTAGCACACCATGAAAAGACAAAATCTAAGAAAAAATGGAAGTAGATGAAAAAGAAGATTCCAGGAACCAAGGTCCAGAAAATATTTTCAAGAAAGTCAAAGAAAGAAAATTTCCCACCTTAAAGAAAGAGATGTTCATAAACATGCAAGAGGTCTACAGAACACCAAATAGACTAGAGCAGAAAATAAACTCCTCATGTCACACAACAGTCAAAACACTAAACCTACAAAACAAAGAAAAAATAGTAAAAAGAACAAGGGAAAAAAAGCCAAGTAACGTATGAAAGTATAATTATCAGAATAACACCAGATTTGTCAGTAGAAACTATGAAGGCCAGAAGGACCTGGGCAGATGTCATGCAGAATTTAAGGGACCACAGATGCCAACACAGATTACTCTACCCAGCAAAACTTTCAATCAACATGTATGGAAAAAACAAAACAAAACAAAATAATTCCATAACAAAACCAAATTTAAACAATATCTACACAGCAACCCAGCCCTACAGAAGATGCTAGAAGAAAAATTCCAATCCAATCAAAACAATTACATCCAAGAAAACATAGGTTATAAATAACTACACAATAAAAAAATCAAAAGAATACAAGCAATGAAACACAGTAAAACCACCAACCCCACAACAGAAGAAATTAATATTCATTGGTCTCTATTATCTATCACATCAATGGACTCAACTCTCCAATAAAAAGACACAGACAAACAAAATGGTTACACAGAAAGAGGACCCAACATTCTGCTGTATCTAAGAAATACACCTGTGTAACAAAGAACAACAGTACTTCAGAGTGAAGGGCTGGAAAAATGTTTTTCAAGCAAATGGACTCAGAAAACAAGCTGGGGTAGGTATCCTAATATCTAATAAAATAGACTTTCAACCAAAATTAATCAAAAAAAGATGAGGAGAGGCACTACATTCTCATCAAAGGAAAAATCCACCAAGAGTACATCACAATTCTAAACATCTATGCCCCAAATAAAGGAGTGCCTACATTTGCAAATGAAACATTATTACAACTTAAATCACACATGGATCCCAACACCTTATTAGTGGGAGACTTCAACACCTCACTCTCACCAAGGGACAGATCAAATAGACAGAAATCAAAAGGGAAATAAAGGCACTTACATATTCCCTAAATCAAATGGACCTAATAGATGTCTACAGAACTTTTCACCCAAACTCAAAAGAGTATATCTTCTTTTCAACACCTCATGGAACATTCTCCAAAATAGACCATATAGTTGGTCACAAAGCAATCCTCAACAGATATAAGAAGATTGAAATAATCCCCTGTATTCTATCTGAACACAATGGACAAAAACTGGCCCGAAACAACAAAGGAAAGAACAAAATGCCTACACACACGTGGAAACAGAACAACTTGCTACTCAATGACAGCGAGGTTAAGGAAGAAATAAAGAAAGAAATTAAAGACTTCCTAGGATTCAATGAAAATGAAGCTACAACATATCCAAATTTATGGGACACATTGAAAGTAGTGCTCAGAAGAAAATTCATATCACTCAGTGCCTTCAAGAAGAAATTTGTAACATCATATCCAAGCAACTTAATGGCCCAACTGAAAACCCTAGAAAAAAAGAAGCAGATACACCCAAGAGGAGCAGACAGCTGGAAATAATCAAACTCAGGGCTGAAATCAATCAATTAGAAACAAAACTATTCAAAGAATCAATGAAACAAAAAGCTGGTTCTTTGAGAAAATCAACAAGCTAGACAAACCCTAAGCCAAACTAACTAAAAGGCAGAGAGAATCTATACAAATCAGTGAAATCAGAAATGAAAAGGAGGACATAACTACAGACCCTGAGGAAATCCAAACAATCATTAGGTCATATTACAAAAGCCTATATGCCACAAAATTTGAAAATCTAAATGAAATGGACAATTTTCTTGATAGATTCCATCTACCAAAATTAAGTCAATATCAGGTAGAAAGACTGAATAGCCTTATATCACCTAAGGAAATTGAAGCAGTTATCAACAGTCTCCCCTCCAAAAAAAGTCCTGTCCAGACAGTTTCAGCGCAGAATTCTACCAGACCTTTAACCTATATCTGACAGAGGGCTGATATCCACAATATATAAAAAACTAAAGGAGTTAAAAAGGAACAAATCAAGCAATCTGATTAAAAAATTGGGTACAGAGCTAAACAGAGAATTCTCAGTAGAGGAACACAGAATGTCAGAGAAACACTTAAAGAAATGCTCAACATCCTTAGCCATCAGAGAGATGCAAATCAAAATGACCCTGATATTTCACCTTTCACCCATCAGAATGGCTAAGATCAAAAACTCAAGTGACAACACATGCTGGAAAGGCTGTGGAGAAAGGGCAACCCTCCTCCATTGCTGGTGGGAATGCAAACTTTGTAACCACTTTGGAAAACAATCTGGCACTTTCTCAAACAATTAGGAATAGTGCTTCCTCAAGATCCAGCTATACCACTCCTAGGCATATATCCAAAAGATGCTCAAGTACACAACCATGCACAATGATGTTTGTATCAGCTTTATTTGTAATAGCCAGAACGTGGAAACAACCCAGATTTCCATCAACGGAGGAATGGATACAGAAATTGTGGTATTTTTACACACTGGAATACTACTCAACAATTAAAAACAAGGAAATCATGAAATTTGCAGGCTAATGGTGGGACCTAGAAATGATCATCCTGAGTGAGGTATCCCAAAAGCAGAAAGATACACATGGTATATACTCATTTACACAGACCTAAATGATAGGATATACATACTGAAATCTATATCTAAAGAAGATAAACAATAAATAGTACCCAGGGTACCATGATCAATACTCACTTAGAAATACAAATGGGATGGACATTGGATGTAGGAGCAAACAAGTAAGAATATATGAGCCTACCACAGAGGGCCTCTGAAAGACTCTACCTAGCAGTGTATCAAAGCAGATACTAAGACTCATAACCAAACCTTCTGCAGAGTGCAAGGAATCATAAGAAAGAAGAGGGAGTTAATATGACCTGGAGAGGACAGGAGCTCCACAATGACCAAATATATCTGGGCATAGGGGTCTTTTATGAAACTGTTTCTCCAACCAAGGACCATGTATGGTTATAACCTAGAACTTTTGCTTTGATGTAGCCCATGGTAGCTCAGTATCCAAGTGTGTACCCTAGTAAGGGGAACAGAGACTATTTCTGATATTAACTCAATGGCGGGCTCTTTGATCTCCCCCTACTCCAGTCTGATGGAGGAACAGCCTAGGCCACAGAGGAGGACTTTGCAGCCAGTCCTGAAGATACCTGATAAAGCAGGGTCAGATGAAAGGGGAGGAGGTCCTTCCCTATCAGTGTATTTGGAAAGGGGCAGGAAGGAGATGAGTGAGGGAGGGTGAGATTGGGAAGGAATGAGGAAGCAGGATACAGCTGGGATACAGAGTTAATAAAATGTAACTAATATTTTAAAAAAATAAAATAAAAAAGAAAGCTCTGGAGGGAACAGGAGTGCCAAAAGGAGACACAGAGAAAAAAATAATTAATCATCTTATTGATATAGCTTCCTGATCTTCCTGAATATGTATATGCACACACACACACACACACACACACACACACACACACACACACCCACACACACCAATATCAGATGTAGGACAAGATCTTGGCTTATTTTTACCATGCAATGTTTATCCGTAGCTGAGAAAAATAGGACTGTATCCTGAAATACATAGGCCAAGCCTAAAAGCTGTATTTATCAGCTATGGAACAGTGTCTTTTTTTCTGGAAGAGTACTTCTCACAGTTATAATGTGTCTTTCTTTACCATAACCACTTATGTTCCCCAATAAAAGGAGGCTGCCATATACACTGTTATCAAACTCAACAGGTTTGGGAAATTATTGAGGATAATCAAGTGGTGTCCTGTGATATTGCTAGAATATCCTATATAAGGACCTGATAGGATTGATTCTATTTATCTTTAAATTGCCAATTTTGATATTGTCCTTAGCTGACTTCTTTTAGAAAGCCTCCAGGTGCTTTTTTTCTTCTTCAAGAGTCTGATTACAGCTATATTATCATTCTACAGAAATCTGGTAAATGGTCCAGTCAGTTGTATGATTACATTTCACCTTATTGAAAGAAACATGTGAATTATTATGTTAACATTTCTTTCCTCTTCATTATCTTTACCTCTTAATGTTCCCAACAAGGTTATAATAAAGATTCTCACTGGCATATTCTGAACTTATACTGGCCAATGAAAAGTGTCTCCAGTTCTTCTTCCAAACCAATGGCCTTATATCCAGTAATTGACAATAGTGAGAAAAATCAGTTTTGCTAACACCTATAACACAGACTGTCAAGGATTCTACAGATGTTTTTCTTACATGTTAACTTCCTGTGGTAAGGGCAAAACTTCCCTTTGTCTTTTCCTTAACTACTCTCTAAGCAGGAATTATACTAACAGTCTCATTGTTTGTATGCTATAAATGCTGCTGTCTCATTTACATAACACACTCCAAAAATGCAAACTGTTGTCACATGGCTATAATATATTCTGGACATTTGCCATCTGTTAAGTTTTATCTCAGCTCCTTGGTTGATCCACCTCTGAGGTAGTCTAGCTGCCGCCCTTTCTACATTGCTCCTTTTATCAGCAGGAAACAGTTAAGAGAGATCTGTCCCCTAAACTCTTTAAAAGCAATTTGGGTGGCCTTTGAAAAGATGACAAATGGGCCATCCAAGTCATCCCTCTTTTGCCACTTTAGGTATGTCTTTTCATATCTCAGAACTAAAATAGTAGGCCAGAGGGATTCTCTGCATCAGTTAACCTCTCTGCCTGACCAATTCTGAGAAAACCTTAAAGAAATTTCAGGTCAGCTTAATCTTTTAGGACCAACTTGATTCTTTGGCTGTTGTGGTAGTCCCAAATTAAAGAGGACTAGATCTCCTGACTACTGCTAATGATGGGCTCTGTGCCCTGCCTCCATTAGTAACAATGCTACTTTTCAACTAACAAATCAAAACTGGTTCCAGAAAAGGGCCCAAAGAGGCAGGGAGCAGAAGAAAATCAATGGTGAGCCTCCTCTTATGGATGGTCTTTGGCTTCTCTCCCATTCTGGCTCCTCTTCTTGCTCTCTATATTCCTCATTATCCTCATACTTAGATTTTTACTCTGTCTTTTAAATGTTTACTTACTGTGCCCACATCCCTTAAAATAGCCAGGCTTCTCCCTATACCTGATTAAGAATGTTCCAATGTAAGCATTCCTTGCATTACAACAGCTCCATTTGTACTCCATAAATCTGCTAGAAGACCTTTTAGATGCAGTGGAGAAAGGAGCTCTGGGTACAAGAAACTTTCATTGCTTTCACCTCAAATCAGATACAATTCTTTACTTTAGACTTTTATTTTTTTTTTCAACCCATCCTTCAATCCTGTTGCAGTTGCTAGCTTACTTTGGTGCATCACTCCTGGCAGTGGAACAATGCCACCACAACCCTGAACAACTGGATCTACCTAAAAGGAAAATTTCCTCCTAGCATACTTTTACATTGCTTGTACAACAATCCTTGGCTTTGTACTCCACTACACTTGCTTCATCCCTGTTAGCATGCCATTCTATCTCTAACTTTTAAATATCTTTTTTCTTCTGTGGCATGGCAAGGCTGCCTCCCCAGGGGGGATGTGATCAAAAAGCCATCCACTGAGTCTATGTCAGAGAAAGTCCGTGCTCCCCTTACTAGGGAAGTCACATGGAGAATGAGCTGCTTATGGGTAACATCTGACAAGGGAGTCTTGTCACAGAGGAAGAGGATGCAGCCAGTCCTGATGAGACCTGATAGGGTAAGGTCAGATAGAAGGGGATGAGGATCTCCCCTATCAGTAGACTATGTGGGGGGCATAGGCAGAGAAGAGGGAGGAAGGGTGGAACTGGGAGGAGATGAGGGAGGAGGCTACAGCCAGGATACAAAGTGAATAAATTGTCATAAATAATAAATAAAAAATACATTTTAAAAATATTTTTTAGTATTTATTTTTTTTTCAATGCAGTTTATTCTGGAACCTTGAACAATCC
Source organism: Meriones unguiculatus (assembly GCF_030254825.1). Classification (NCBI taxonomy): domain Eukaryota; kingdom Metazoa; phylum Chordata; class Mammalia; order Rodentia; family Muridae; genus Meriones; species Meriones unguiculatus. The sequence goes on along the minus strand of NC_083369.1, from coordinate 74,469,449 downwards.
ACAAGGAGAGCAACAGAACAAGAAAATTTGAACACAGGGAACTTCCCAGAGACTCATAATCCAACCAAGGACTATTCATGGAGATAACTCAGAACCCCTGCACGGATTTATTTTTTTTTTATGTATACACTTTTGTCTGCATGTGTGCCTGCAAGCCAGAAGAGGGCACAAGATCTCATTACAGATATAAGCAACAGTGTGGTTGCTGGGAATTGAACTTAGGATCTCTGGAAGTGCAGACATTGTTCTTAACCCCTGAGCCATCTCTCCAGGCACCCCACTCATTTCTAAATTTTCAAACTGAAATCTTTTCACTAACGACACCCCTTATCATGACCTTTCTTTGGACTCAACTCTTAACTCTCCCATAAATCACCATACAAGAGAGCTGGGCACTTCTCTTAAACAGAACTCAAAACAACTTTGTTTGTTTCTTTGTTTCAGGGTTTCTCTGGTGTAGTCTTGGCTGTCCTGGAACTCACAGTGTAGACCAGGTTGGCCCCAAACTCGGAGAGCAAACTGCTTCTGCCTCCTGATTCCTGGCAGTTAAGGCATGTGCCACCATGCCTGGCTTACTCACCTGCTCTTAAATGCAGCTGATTCCACATAGTCATCCAACTGATGAATGTGTCTGCCACTAAGGTCCAGCAATCCTGGGCTGTTCTTGCCCTTTGGTCACTGTGGATCCAAACCCCTCTTAAGCTGTATTTTTATATAAACGATAGACCCTTTCTTAGGTCCCAGATTCATAACAGACCTCTCAAGATGTCTGTTTTTTCCAGCCTCTTTCCATACCCTATTCTTTCCATGATCCTGAATGGTGAGCTATCTATGTTCTCCAACTCATCAACTCTACTGGCATCCTTTTCAGTTTGACTCCATACACCCTTGCTAAATCCCCACAGCCCTTTGAGACACAATATGATACCTTTCCCGATGGTATATGGAAGCCCCTAGATATGGACACAAACCGTCTCTCAGTGGCTTCACTTTATGTCTCCCACTTCTGTTCTTCCTGGGCAATCTCTTGGTTTCACTCTGTAACCAATCACCATTTTCAGCCCTCTAACTTTTTAGAAGTATCTTTAGAAATACATGAAGCAATGATACAATCCATGATAACTGATAAAGTTACAACTCTTCTGCTATATGAAGTCAACCTAGTCTTTGCCCCTTAGATTGTGGGGACAGAGCCTAAGTCTTATCCATTGTTCCCTTTCTTCAGGAAGTAACCAGTGAGACCATGTCTTCAGGGTCTGGAATGAAGAGTTAATGACTTAAAGGCCTCAGGCAGACTGAGCAATCCGGAACAAGAAAATTGAGTTGGCTGAAAACACCTGAGGAAGATTCTGACAAGCAGATCCACATACCAGACTTCACTGCTACCTACCACTTCAAGACTGCAGGAATAGTGAACTGCAGATAGAATCTTCCATCCCCAAAGTTTCCTTCTGTCTTTCCTATAAAACCCAAAGCCTCTGTGCTGTGTAAGCACTTTCCACTTCTGAAGACAGACTGTGGAATTTCAGTTGTGCCTCCCTGCTTTCTTTTATTTCCAAGTGACCTCCATTAATTTCAGTCTAATACATAACGCTCACATAAAATGCTCAGTGGACTAGTGTATACCTGTAATCCCAGCACTGTGGAGGTAGACAAGAGTATCTCTGGAGCTTGTTGGCCGACCAGACTCACTAAACCCATGATCTCAGTGAAAGACCCTGTCTTAAAAATAAGATCTAGAGCTAAGGAGAATGGAGTTGGGTGGGGAAGTAGGAAGGATATGGGAGTTGTTAGGGTAGTCAAAAGCATGGTCAGAATATATTATATGAAATTTTTAATTAAAAGAGAAAAAACCCGAATAATCAATGAAAATATGTTAGAAAACAAAAACAAGATGGAGAGCAATTGAGAAAGACAAACAATATTGATTTCTGGCCACCATATATATGTAGATGTACACACATATACACACAGACACAGTAACAATCAAGATTTTTTTTTTTGAGTCATGTTATTGTAGAAGGTGTTTGAGATAATTCATCTAAACCTATTTGGAAAAGACACAGAGATAAGAGTCCTGGCCTCTGAATTCAGTCTTACCTGAAAACAGGCTTCCAGAAGTTTGGCTTAGATTTTCAGTGTCTCTGATTAAAAGATCTTTTGGAGAATTTTAAGAAGTTATCATATTTACAGGAAAAAAAAAACCTGAATTTATATTTAGAAAAAAAGTTTAAAGTACTTGAAGTAGGATTCACTCACACGAATGGAGCTGAAACTTTGTTTATAGTAGGATTGCAGAGTTCCTTCACACAACAAATGTCTTAGCAGCCTGAAGCAGAAGCTAACAAAGTAATTGTAAGTTCATCTACTGAAAGCTAATTCCCAGGAAACAGTCTCATGGGATGATTAATTGGCCTTGTCATTAATTGACTGATTAAATAAAAAGTTTTGTTGTGTTTTGCAACAGCCATTCTGCAGCCTGTGTGAGGTAGGGGAAAGAAGCAAGGTAGGAGTGACAGGGAAATTGTGCCCTTTTAAGATACCTCTTCTTCCTCTAAAATCATCTGCTTGTTGATTCACCAATGTTTTATTTTAATTAACTACTTTGTAACTTTTTGAAGGCTAATTTATGCCGTATAAGATATGTGTTATTCAGGAGAAGACAGGCTATATGGCAATAACTAATTAACCTCAAAATCCCAGTGTCCTGAGATGGCAAAGGTTTACTGCTTATGTGCCATGGCTATTAATAGAGTCTGAGCCTCATAAGGAATATCTACTCTGAAAAGTTACTTCTAGACACACATTTATAGAATAGGAACCAAAATGAGTAAAGACCTACCCTCTTTTTTGGTTATTTATTTGATTCAGTCTTAAAAGACATTCTTTATTTTTTAATTTTTATTTTTATTAATTACTGTTTATTCACTTTGTATCTCTCTGTATTTCCCTCCCACCTCCCCTCCTAACTCCACCTTCCCTCCTCTTTCTCCACCCATGTCCCTCCCCAAGTCCACTGATAGGGGAGGTTCTCCTCCCCTTCCATCTGATCCTAGTCTGTCAGGTCTCATCAGGACTGGCTGTATTGTCTTCCTCTGTGGCCTGGTAAGGTTGCTCCCGTAAGAGGTAGGTGATCAAAGAGCAGGCCAATCAGTTCATGTCAGAGACAGTCCCTGTTCCCATTACTATGGAACCCACTTTGACACTGAACTGCTATGAAATTAAAATATAATTTACATATTTTCTTACTTTCTTTTTTCATTCTCTAACCCCTCCACATATCTCTTCTTGTTCACTCTGAAATATATATATGCAACCTGCTTAATCTTTATAATGTTACCTGTATGTGTATATTTTCTCATGGCTGACCATATTAAAGTGGGTAACAACTTGGGGGATCTTCCTGGGACAGAGCATTTCTACTGTTATCAGCATTCCTCAGTTGCCTATAGTTCTTGGGGTAAGGTTGAGGCCTTTTGAACTTTCCCCCTTCAATTTTAGTATGTCCCTGGGTATCATGCTTGTTCAGGCCTTGTTTAGGCCTGTTGGTAGCCATGTTGGTACGATTTCATGGGTGTAGCTTTTCTGATATTTCTAGGCACCACAATCTCATAGCCTACTTCTTATTTCTCTGTATCTTAAAATCTTTCCTCATCCTCTTCTGCTATGATTCCTGAACCTAAGGTGCCAGAGTTATATTGTAGGTGTATCAATTGAGACTGGACACTGTGTGATCTCTTGTTCACCGCACTTGGATCAGTTGTAATTTTCTGCAACACAATTTTCTCTGTCTTTTTGTTTTGGAGGACAGACTTTTGCTTAAACACCTGTCTGTACTAAAATTTGCTATGGAGACCAGGTGGCCTTAACACAGATATCTTTCTACCTCTGCCTCCTTAATGCTTAGATTAAATGTGTGCATCACCAGTTAGCCCAAACCATCATCTTCTAACTGAATGATTTCAATACATACTAGAATAGAAGAGATTAGTGAGCACAAATGACTTTTAACTATTTTTATCTATGCAACTTCACTTTACGCTTCAGTAATTAGAACTTAGTCCTATATCCCTACTTAACTATGGGAAGGAGGAGCAGAAATTTGCTACTGATATGACTGTGTCTGTGTGGGATATACTGAACAACCTAGGAATGTTTTTAGAATTGCAGCAATGTTTTCCTGAAGCATGAGATAAGTATGACTGAAAGTTAGACTGTGAGTTAATGACATTAACAGACCCCCAATGGAAAGATAGCTCTGATCTGTTGTTGGAATGAATCGGTTTTGAAGAATTCATTATGTTGTGAAATTAATTTCAGAGAATTAAGTTTTGGAGGATAAACCTTAAGCTTGAGATTCACAACTAGTTTTTTTCTGTGCTTTTAAGTGCAGCATGCGAAGGCATGGATGACTTTTTTCAGAGATATAAAAATAGAAGCAGTTCTGATGAGACCTGATAGGCTAGGGTCAGTGGACTAGAGGAGAAGCAGGAGAGAGGGTAGAACCAGGAGAAGATTAGGGAGGGGGCTACAGCCAGGGTACAAAGTGAATAAATTGTAATAAATAATAATAATAAACAAAGAAAATGAAAAAAAGAATAGCTTTAGTTTGAAAGAGGGAAAGATAAGGAGAAAAAGGTGAAAGGAGGGAAAGAGAGAGACTGAGCATACAGGGATAGGAATATGTTGTCACTGGCTCTGAGGTAAGGGGCAGAGTAAAGAGTTCTAAGGTTACCAGAAGGACAGTATAGTGTTTTGAGGTCATCTCTAACCCTGTCCTCTAGAAGAAAAACTAAGACAACTGTAACATCTTCCTTGAGTATCTCTTACAATTTTTTGGTGGGAGCTTCTTCTATAAAGCAACATTCTCACAAGCATTTTCTCATTTGATGTCAGTTTATAATAAACCAAGCTAATAGTTATTTTCCATTAACTGAACACACATTACTTCATAACACTTTTGAGAGAGATCATGCTAATCCCCTCATATTTAGACAAAGATCTAAAGAAGTCTGTAAAGCTGAATTCCCCCATATCTATTTTCTAGGTCTTACAGATGGGATGTGCATTGAACGTATGACAGGAGTCTACTGAGCACATCTGAAAGCCTCTAACTAGCAGTGTTTCCAAACCAAACCTTTGGCAGAATACAGGGAATCATAAGAAAGAAGGGGAGTTAGTCTGATGGGGAAAGGAAAGGAGCTCCACAAGGACCAAATATATCTGGGCACAAGGTCTTTTCTGAGACTGACATTCAACCAAGGACCATGTATGGACATAACCTAGAACCTCTGCTCAGATGTAGCCTGTGGTAGCTCAGTAACCAATTGGTTTCCCAAAGTGAGGGGAACAAGGACTATTTCTAACAGGAACACAATGACTGACTCTTTGGCCTCCCCACCCCCAAGGGAGGAGCAGTCCTGCTAGGCCACAGAGGAGGGCTTTGCAGCCAGTCCTGAAGATACCTGATAAAACAGGATCAGATGAATGGGGAGGAGGTCCCCCCCCATCAGTGGACTTGGAAAGGGGCACGGTGGAGATGAGGGAGGGAGGGAGGGACTGGAAGGGAATGAGGGATCGGGGCACGGCTGGGATACAGAGTTAATAAAATGTAACTGATAAGAAAAAATAAAATTAAATAATAAAAAAATAAAAAAACATAAGGAGAATTGATATCAGTTTTCTCTAAATGTTTTGGGCAATTCAGACATGAATTCGTTCTCTCCCTCTGCCCCTTTGAGACATAAAATCTGTAGTTAATTGTTGGTACATTTAGGCAACAGATCTCTTCAGCAGGTATGTCCTTTAATTCCAGTATTGTCCCTAATCTAAGCCAGCTCACGTGCATGCTTTCTTCAGGTAATTATATCATGCTGAATGATAATACAGTAGGAGGACAATGACATTGAGATTACCCAGTTCAAATGATTAGCCACAGCCACTATGCTCATACATAGCAGCTATTTTGTATTCTTTCACATCGCAGTAGTGTTTACTGTGGAGGAATCATTCCCATGTTGATATTTGAGTGTCTGGCTTTAGGCCTTCATTTCTTCCTGCCTTAGTTACATTTCCACTGCTATGAAGAGACATTGTGACCAAGGCAACTGTTACAAAGGATAATATTTAATTGGGGCTGGCTTACAGGTTCAGAGGTTTAGTTCATTATCATCATGGCAGGAAGCATGACAGTATCCAAGCAGACATGGTGCTGGAGGAGCTAAGAATTCTATATATTGATCCACAGGTAACAGCAGGAGTCTGTCACACTGAGCATAGCTTTGAGCATAGGAAACCTCAAAGCCTACTTCCAACAAGCCGCACCTTCTAATAGTGCCATTCTCTATGTCCAAGCAGTCAAACACGTGAATCTATACAATCAAACTTATTGAACCCAGCACACCTCTATTCATCAACATTTAAAAAATCTATGGTGGAGATCTCTATATGGTGGGCACCATACATAAGTAGCCCAAGGAAGGATGAATTTCAGTGGAAAGCAGAGCTAAACCTTAGGGATTGTACCTAATTTATGGAGGGCTAATAGGCAGAATAAATAAAGAACTTATGAAGTTAAACAACAACAAACCAAGTAATCCAATTAAAAACTGGTGCACAGAGCTAAACAGAGAATTCTCAATAGAGGAATATCAAATGACAGAGAAACACTTAAAGAAATGTTCAATGTCACTAGTCATCAGGAGATGCAAATCAAAACAACACTGAGATTTCACCTCACACCCACCAGAAGAGAGAAGATCAAAAACTCAAGTGACAACATATGCTGGAGAGGATGTGGAGAAAGATGAACCCTCCTTCATTGCTGGTGGGAATGCAAAGTTGGACAACCACTTTGGAAATCAACCTGGTGCTTTCTCAGACAATTAGGAATAGTGCTACCTCAAGATCCAGCTATACCACTCTTAGGCATATATCCAAAATATGCTCAACTATACAACAAGAACATTTGCTCAACCAGGTTCAAAGCAGCTCTATTTGTAATAGCCAGAATCTGGAAACAACCTAGATATCCCTCAACAGAGGAATGGATAGAGAAATTGTGGTACATTTACACAATGGAATACTACTCAGCAATTAAAAACAAGAAAATCATGAAATTTGCAAGCAAATTATGACAACTAGAAAATATCATTTTGAATGAAGTAACACAGAAGCAGAAAGACACATAGGGTATATACTCACTCACAAGTGGTTATTAGACATATAATATAGTATAAACATATGAAAACCTGTACTCCAAGGGAAGCTGAACAAGAAGGAAGACCCTGGGGATGATGCTCAATCCTCATTCAGAGGAGCAAATGGGATAGACATTGGAAGCGAGAAAAGACATGGAACAGAACAGGAGCCTGATACAGAGGACATCTGAAAGACTCTACTGATGGGGGTATAGAAGCGGAGGATGAGACTCATAACCAAACTTTGGGCAGAGTGCAGGGAATTTTGTGAAAGAAGGGGGAAATAGAAAGAACTGTAAGGGAAAGGAACTCCACTAGGAGACCAACAAAGCCAAAAAACCTGAGCCTAGGGGGCCCTACAGAGACTGATACCCCAACCAAGGACCATACAAGAAGAGTACCTAAAATCCCTGCTCAGATGTTGCCCATAGACTCAGTCTCCAAGTGGTTTCCCTAATAAGGGGAGCAGGGGCTGTCTCTGGCATGAACTCAGTGGCAGGCTTTCTGATCACCTCCTCCTGGGGAGTACAGCTTTGCTAAGCCACAGAGGAAGACAATGCAGCTAGTCCTGATAGACTAAGGTCAGAAGAAGAGGAGGAAGACCTCCTCTGTCAGTGGAATAGGGGAGAAGCATAGGGGGAGAAGAGAGAGGGAGGGATTGAGGGAGGAGGCCACAGCCAGGATACAAAGTGAATAAATTGTAATAAATAATAAATTAAAAAAAACAAGTAAAACTGGGTAAAATGTTGGAACACTGGTGTAAATGTCAAAAAGTTAAAATGAGAGGAGTCCAAAATGGCAGCAACAGGCTTGAGCCATATCTGAGGGGAACAGTATCTGAGGCTCTGAATTTGGTGAGTGGACGGGAAGCTAAAGCCAGAACATAGACTTTGAGGCTTCCTGGGTGAGAGGGGATAGCCCATGAGGTAAAACAGTTTGGGTCCAGGTTACTGGTGGCTGTCTCTGGGGATGGAGAGTGGAGAATATTCAACCACTCTGCACTTCCCCTTGCCCCAAACAAGGGTCTTCCTGCTTGGCGGAGGCAGTACTGGTTGCCCCAAGCAGGAGCCTCCATGCTCAGTGACTGAAACAGCAGAAACTACAGCAGTAAGGGCCTCCCAGGTCAGCTCTGCTGCAAGCGGCTATGCAGGCATCCCAGGTTGGCTGCTGTGGCAGGAGACTGTGCAGGCATCCAAGGCCCGCAGCTGTGGAAAGTGGCTGTATGAGATTCCCAGGTCTTTGTCTATAGCTAACCCTAGTAGGAGCCTCCACACTCTGTAACTGAAACAGCAGAGGTGGCTGTCCCAAGTACAGGTCTCCGTACAAGGCAGGGAAAACAGTGGACACCACTGAGCTGAATGATCTCCTACAGTCTTATTTGCCTACGTGGGCCCAAATCTGAGAGTAGAGAACAGGAGGAACCTATGTGATTTCTGAATAGGCTTGCAAGCTAGTGAGGATGCCTTCAAGTGAGTGCATGCAGAGCCCTAGATCCAGGGTCCCTCTACGCTAGTAGCAAGATATCGTATCACTCCCACCCACACCCCCACTATGGGCAACATATGGATCCTTTTGACAGTGCTCTCAACATTGAAGGCCCTGTCTGTGGGTCTACCAGTGGAGTCCAATCAAACAATTCCTGAAGCAAGACATATCTGAACACCAGGAGGACAGTATTGAGAGGTCTGTAAGCCACTGAGGTAATCAGGGCACCTGAACATGTGTGTTACATCAGCAACAAGTGCCAGCACCTTCTCCTGCACTTAAGTCCCACTCTTCTAGGCATCTACACTCTCTAGCACACTGTCCCTCAAGGCACACTTCCACACATACGCCTTTGCTTGCTCACATGCACCTGCGACCTTCCTCCCTTAGCAACAGCTGAAACACAAACATCCACTCTCTAACTGATGGCCCTCTCTCACCTTCCAGAAGAATACTCCAGACACCAGGGACAGACAGACCCAGTCTGAGGTACAGACTCCAGGAACAAATAGCAAAGGTTACAGATAAGAAGATGGCTAGAGGTTGGCACAAGAACACATCTAACAAAAATCAGGACATCATTGCTTCACCAGAAAACCCATAAAATATATGTATATTTTAATTTATCAGAAACACAGGAAAATTATTTAAAGCTATGCTTATCCAGTTATTAGAGGCACATAAAGAGGAAATGAACAAATCTCTCAAGGAAATAGACAGAAGTGGAGGCAAATAAAGAGGAAATGAACGAAGCTCTCAAAGAAATACAGGCAAATATAGCCACACAAATAGAGGCACATGACGAGGAAACAAATTAAACAATAGCAGCCGTCATGGAAAGATAAGAATCCACATTCAAATAGATTAAAGAAATGGTGCAAGATATAAAAAGAGAATTAGAATCAATAAAGAAAACACAAAGAGAAAATCCTGGGCCAGGAGAACTTAGAGAAAAGATCAGGAACCACAAAGGAAGTATCACCAACAGAATACAAGAGATGGAAGAGAGATTTTCAGGTGTTGAACATACAATTGCTGAATATCTCTCAAAGAACAATTAAATCAGAAAAGTTCCAAACACAAAACATTCAAGAAAACAAGGAGGCCATGAAGACAAAATCTAAGAAAAATAGGAATAGATGAAAAAGAAGATTTCAGGGCTGGAGAGAGATGGCTCAAAGGTTAAGAGCACTGGCTACTCTTCCAAAGGTCATGAGTTCAATTCCCAGCAACCACATGGTAGCTCACTACCATCTAAAATGAAGTCTGGTGCCACCTTCTGACATGCAGCTGTACATGCAAACATACATTATATACATAATAAATAAATAAATCTTAAAAAAGAAGAAGATTTCAGGCTCCACGGTCCAGATAATATTTTCAAGAAAATCATAGAAGAAAAATTTCCCAACTTAAAAAAGAGATGACCATAAACATGCAAGAGTCCTGCAGAACAACAAATAGAGTAGTCCAGAAAAGAGACACCACGTGTTCCATAATAGTCAAAACACTAAATCTATAGAACAAAGAAAAAGCATTAAAAGCAGCAAGGGAAAAAGTATAAGTAACCTATAAATGCAAAACTACCAAAATCACACCAGACTTCTCAACAGAAACTCTGAAAGCCAGAAGGGACTGAGCAGATGTCATATAGAATCTAAGAGACCACAGATGCCATCCCAGAATACTATGCCCAGCAAAACGTTCAACCAACATAGATAAAGAAAACAAAATATTCCAAAGCAAAACTAAACTTATACAATATCTACACAGCAACCCAGCCCTATAGAAGATAATAGAAGGGAAACTCAAATACAATGAAAACAACTACACCCAAGAAAACACAGGATATAGCTAACTTCACAACAAAAAATTAAAATAAAAGAATGAATAGTAACACCATCAACACCACAGTAAAAATAACTAACATCCGGGGGACTCCAAGATGGCGGCGAGCAGAGCACACTGTTTTGGAGAGGCAGAAGACATGAATCTCCGTAATTGGTGAGTGGCAGTCAATCGAAGCTAGAATTTGGACTGTTGGTCTTTCTAAAGAAGAGGGGACACCACAGAAGCGTGGAGTGCTTGTAGATTTAGATCGGGCGCGGACTTTTCCGGGAAGGAAATAGGGCGCTTCCCTTGTCTGGGCCTCTCGTGGGAAACCCGCACACAGCACCAGGCAGCTGAGCACAAAGCTCATATCCGGGAGATCAAGGCAGCAGAGACAGTGCTGGGGCCCCTTACAGCAGCGGTCTGCTGTAACCACCGTTGAACACCCGTCCCCTCCTGGGACACTTCCCACTCAGGGCCCTCCGGACCCGCGGAGCGTCCCCTCCCCCATCCCGCTGACAGGATCCCACGGCTTAGACTGCAGCAGGAAGTGCAGCAGAGCTCACATCCCAAGAGGCCAGAGCGCAATAACCCCAAAAACCTCCACACAGGAGGAGCGCAGGCCCAATCAAGAGCTCTAACCACAGAGACTCAGATCCACAATACAATTCTTCCTGGATACCAAAGCTGCAAAGCTCAGTGCTGGGACCCAAGACAGGCAGAGGCAGGGAGGCAGGGCTCCAGACCCCGCAGCTGCAGCGGAGAGCAGTAACGACCTGCTGAACGCCACCACTCAGAGGAGAACACACCCGACCTAGAGCCCTCTCGCCTAGCTCTTGACCCACGGAACACACTCCCCACTACCACCACCACCCGGCTCTGCAGAAGTGCATGCACCTCTGAAACTCCATCCCGCCAGAGCGCATGCCCAATACAGTGCTAGCCACAGAGACTCAGACCCACAGTACAACCCTTCCCAGATCCCAAGCCTGCAAGTGGCAGCATGGACTACACAGGGTTGCCCAGCCAGTGATTGTATGGGCCATCCAACCCCTCAGTGGCAGAAAACCAGCTGAATAGACACCAAAGACCAGCAGACCTGTAAAATCAATACGCGCGCACATTCTTCAACAGCGCTTGCGATCCCTTAGCGCCTGCAACAACCTCAGTGCCTGCAAAGCACTCCTCTCACACACTGAAGGCCTCTTCATTCACCAACACCCTGTCCCTTAGGACACATCCACAAGCACACGCTCAAACACACGCTACCCCGCATTTGCCCTTCTGCGCCTGTGAACTTTCCTTCTACAGGTATAGCTGAATAACCAACGCACACACTGAAACCACTAGGCCTCACTAAACCTTCATTTCCCTGAAGAATTCTCCAGATACCAGAGAAAAACCAGTCTGACCTGCAGAATCCAGGAACAGACAGTGAACACGACAGATAACCAAATGGCCAGAGGTCGGCGAAAGAACACAACCAACGCAAATCAAGATATCATGGCTTCACCAGCAACCTCCAAACTCCAAACTGAGACACTCCAAGTCAGCAGAAACAGAAAAAGAAAATGATTTTAAAGCTATGATTATCAAGTTATTTGAGGCACATAAAGAGGAAACAAAAAAAATCTCTCAGAGAAATAGTCATAGAGATTCAAACAGTTAAAGAGGATACAAAAAAAATCCCTGAACGATTTGGCCTCCCAAATAGAAACAAAGAAAAACGAAGTGAACGAAGAAACTCTTAAAGAAACACATGCAAATACAGCCAAACAATTGGAAGCAGAAGCAGAGGCACTAAGAGAGGAAACAAACAAAAAAATAGAGGCCATCTTGGAGACACAGGAATCCACACTCAAACAGATGAAGGAAATGTTGCAAGACATGAAAACAGAATTAGAATCAATAAAGAAAACACAAACTGAGAAAACACTGGAACTGAAGAACTTAGAGAAAAGAGAAGGAATCTCAAAGGTAAGCATCACTAATAGAATACAAGAGATGGAAGAGAGAATCTCGGGTGCTGAAGATACACTCACAGAAATTGATACTTCTCTCAAAGCAAAAATTAAATCAGAAAAATCCCAAACACAAACCATCCAAGAAATCAAGGATGCCATGAAAAGGGAAAATATAAGAATAATAGGAATTGAAGAAGAAGAGGAGTCCAGGTTACAAGGTCCAGAAAATATTTTCAAGAAAATCATAGAAGAAAATTTTCCCAACCTAAAGAAAGAGATGTCCACAAACATACAAGAGGCCTACAGGACACCAAATAGACTAGACCAGAGAAGAAACTCCTCACGCCACATCATAGTCAAAACACTTAATCTACAGAACAAAGAAAAGATACTAAAAGTGGCAAGGGAAAAAGGCCAAGTAACATATAAAGGCAAACCTATCAGAATCACACCGGACTTCTCATCAGAAACTATGAAAGCCAGAAGAGCCTGGGGAGATATCATGCGGGCCCTAAGGGACCACAGATGCCAACCTAGACTACTTTACCCAGCAAAGCTTTCAATCAACATAGATGGAGAAAATAAAATATTCCAGGACAAAACTAAATTTAAGAAATATTTGAACAGCAACCCAGCCCTACAGAAGATACTAGAAGGAAAATTCCAAACCAATGAAAACAAATACACCCAAGAAAACATAGGTTAAAGATAATTTCCAACAAAAATCAAAAGCAAACAAGCAATGATTCACAGTAACATCACCAACTCCACAATAATAGGAAATAACATTCAATGGTCATTATTATCTATCAACATCAATGGACTCAACTCTCCAATAAAAAGACACAGACTAACAGAATGGGTGCAGAAACAGGAACCAACATTCTCCTGCATCCAAGAAACACACCTGCGCAACAAAGATAAACATTACCTCAGAGTAAAAGGCTAGAACACAGTTTTTCAAGCAAATGGACCCAAAAAACAAGCAGGAGTGGCTATCCTAATATCTAATAAAATAGATTTTCAACTAAAACTAATCAAAAAAGACATAGAGGGGCACTACATTTTCATCAAAGGAAAAATTCACCAAGAAGACATCACAATTCTAAACATCTATGCCCCAAATACAAGAGCACCCACATTCATAAATGAAACATTATTAAAGCTTAAACCACACATTGATTGCAATACCCTAATAGTGGGTGACTTCAACACCCCACTCTCACCAAGGGACACATCAACTAGACAGAAACAAAATAGGGAAATAAAAGCACTTACAGAGTCCCTAAATCAAATGGACCTAATAGACGTCTACAGATCTTTCCACCCAAACTCAAAAGAGTATACCTTTTCAGCACCTCATGGAACCTTCTCCAAAATGGACCATATAGTTGGTCACAAAGCAAGCCTCAACAGATATAAAAAGATTGAGATGATCCCTTGTATTCTATCAGACCACCATGGACTAAAGCTGGACATCAACAACAACGGAAACAACAAAAAGCCGACACGCACATGGAAACTGAACAACTTACTATTCAATGACAGCTGGGTTAAGGAAGAAATAAAGAAAGAAATTAAAGGCTTCTTAGAATTCAATGAAAATGAAGGCACAACATACCCGAATTTATGGGACACATTGAAAGCAGTGCTCAGAGTAAAATTTATAGCACTAAGTGCCTTCAAGAAGAAATTTATAACATCACATACAAGTAACTTAATGGCCCAACTGAAAACCCTAGAAAAAAAAGAAGCAGATACACCCAAGAGGAGCAGAAGGCTGGACATAATCAAACTCAGGGCTGAAATCAATCAATTAGAAACAAATAAAACTATTCAAAGAATCAATGAAACAAAAAGCTGGTTCTTTGAGAAAATCAACAAGATAGACAAACCCTTAGCCAAGCTAACTAAACAGCAGAGAGAATCTGTCGAAATCAGCAAAATCAGAAATGAAAAGGGGGACATAACTACAGACACTGAAGAAATCCAAACAATCATTAGGTCATACTACAAAAGCCTGTATGCCACAAAATTTGAAAATTTAAACGAAATGGACAATTTTCTTGATAGATTCCATCTACCAACATTAAGTCAAGATCAGATAGAAAGACTGAATAGCCCTATATCTCCCAAGGAAATTGAAGCAGTCATTCACAGTCTCCCCTCCAAAAAAAGCCCTGGACCCAATGGTTTGAGCGCAGAATTCTACCAGACCTTCAAAGAAGTGCTAATACCAATTCTCCTCAAACTATTACACAAAATAGAAACAGAAGGAACATTACCAAACTCATTCTATGAAGCGACAGTCACCTTGATACCCAAACCACACAAAGACCCAATAAAAAAAGAGAACTTCAGATCTATTTCTCTTATGAATATTGATGCAAAAATACTCAATAAAATACTTGCAAACCGAATCCAAGAACACATCAAAGATATCATCCACCATGACCAGGTAGGCTTCATCCCAGGCATGCAAGGGTGGTTCAACATACAGAAATCCATCAATGTAATCCACCACATAAACAAACTGAAGGAGAAAAACCACATGATCATCTCCTTAGATGCCAAAAAAGCATTTGACAAAGTTCATCACCCATTCATGTTTAAAGTCTTGGAGAGATCAGGGATACAAGGCACATACTTAAACATAGTAAAGGCAATATACAGCAAGCCTACAGCCAACATCAAACTCAATGGAGAGAAAATTAAATCAATCCCACTGAAATCAGGGACAAGACAAGGCTGCCCACTCTCTCCATATCTCTTCAACATTGTACTTGAAGTCTTAGCCAGAGCAATAAGACAACTAAAGGAGATCAAGGGGATACAAAATGGAAAGGAAGATGTCAAAGTGTCACTATTTGCAGATGATATGATAGTATATATAAGTGACCCCAAAAATTCAACCAGAGAACTCCTTCAGCTGATAAACACCTTCAGGAAAGTGGCTGGATACAAAATCAACTCAAAAAAATCAGAAGCCCTCCTGTATGCCAAAGACAAAAGGGCCGAGAAAGAAAGTAGGGAAACAACACCCTTCACAATAGCCACTAATAACATAAAGTTCCTTGGGGTGACACTAACCAAGCAAGTGAAAGACCTGTTTGAGAAAAACTTCAAGTCTCTGAAGAAAGAAATTGAGGAAGATCTCAGAAGATGGAAAGATCTCCCGTGCTCATGGATTGGTAGGATTAACATTGTGAAAAGGGCCATACTGCCAAAAGCAATCTACAGATTCAATGCAATTCCCATCAAAATATCAACTCAATTCTTTTCAGACCTTGAAAAAAAGATTCTCAGCTTCATATGGAGAAACAAAAAACCTAGAATCTCCAAAACAACCCTGTACAACAACAGATCATCTGGAGGTATCTCCATTCCCGATCTCAAGCTGTACTACAGAGCAATAGTAATAAAAACTCCATGGTACTGGCATAGAAACAGAAAGGAGGATCAATGGAACCGAATAGAAGACCCAGAAATAAACCCACGTACCTATGAATACTCAATTTTTGACAAAGCAGCCAAAACCATTCAATGGAAAAAAGATAGCATCTTCAACAGATGGTGCTGGTCTAATTGGATGTCTACATGCAGAAAAATGAAAATAGATCCACATTTATCACCCTGCACAAAACTAAAGTCCGTGTGGATCGAAGACCTCAACATAAAACCAGATAGGGTAAATCTATTAGAAGAAAAAGTGGGGAACAGCCTAGAACTCATTGGCACAGGAGACAACTTCCTGAACAGAACTCCAACAGCACAGGCTCTAAGAGCAACAATCAATAAATGGGACCTCATGAAACTGAAAAGCTTCTATAAAGCAAAGAACACCGTCATCAAAACAAAACGACTGCCTACAAATTGGGAAAGAATCTTCACCAACCCTTTATCTGACAGAGGGCTAATATCCAGTATTTATAAAGAACTAAAGAAGCTGAAAAACAGCAAACCAAGTAATCCAATTAAAAAATGGGAAACAGAGCTAAACAGAGAATTCTCTGTAGAGGAATATAGAATGGCAGAGAAACACTTAAAGAAATGCTCAATGTCGTTAGCCATTAGGGAAATGCAAATCAAAACGACCCTAAGATTTCACCTTACACCCATCAGAATGGCCAAGATGAAAAACACAAATGACAACACACGTTGGAGAGGTTGTGGAGAAAGGGGAACCCTCCTCCATTGCTGGTGGGAATGTAAACTGGTACAACCACTTTGGAAGTCAATCTGGTGCTTTCTAAGACAATTAGGAATAGTGTTTCCTCAAGACCCAGCTATACCACTGCTAGGCATATACCCAAAATTTGCTCAAGTACACAATAAGGACATTTGCTCAACCATGTTTGTAGCAGCTTTATTTGTAATAGCCAAAACCTGGAAACAACCCAGATGTCCATCAATGGAGGAATGGATACAGAAATTGTGGTATTTTTACACAATGGAATACTACTCAGCAATCAAAAAGGAGGAAATCATGAAATTTGCAGGCAAATGGTGAGATCTAGAAAAGATCATTCTGAGTGAAGTATCCCAGAAGGAGAAAGACAAACATGGAATATACTCGCTTATATAGACCTAAAAGATAAGATAAACATAATGAAATCTATACACCTAAAGAAGATAATCAAGAAAGCAGACATGGGGTATGATGAACTATCCTCATTTAGAAAGACAAATGGGATATGCATTGAAAGTATGACAGGAGTCTACTGCAGAAAGCATCTGAAAGACTCTACCTAGCAGTCCCCCAAAGTAGATACTAAGACTCATAACCAAACCTTCGGCAGAGTGCAGGGAATCATATGAAAGAAGGGGAGTTTGATGTGGAAAGGATAGGAGCTCCACAAGGACCAAACGTATCTGGGCACAGGGTCTTTTCTGAGATGGTCACTCAACCAAAGTCCATGAGAGGATAAAACCTAGAACCTCTGCTCGGATGTGACCCATGATAGCTCAGTAATCAATTTGTTTCCCATAGTAAGGGGAACAAGGACTATTTCTAACAGGAACTCAATGACTGGCTCTTTGACCTTCCCATCTCCCAAGGGAGGTGAAGTACTGTTAGGCTACAGAGGAGGACTTTGCAGCCAGTCCTGAAAATACCTCACAAAAGGAAGTCATATGAAAGGGGAGGAGGTCCTCCCCTATCAGTGGACTTGGAAAGGGGCAGGGAGGAGATAAGGGAGGGAGGGTGGGATTGGGGAGGGAATGAGGGATACAGCTGGGATACAGAATTTACAAAATGTAACTAATGAGAAAAATAAAATTATATAAAAAAAACAAAAAAAAGTAAATAAATATAGCATATAATTGCATGGGATTGTCAAACAATAAAAAAATTGAGGAAAATGGTAGTGTGCAGCATAATTTATAAGACAACTCAAAATTTTAATTAAAAAAGTACAAATTCTGAAAGAAAAAAATAACTAACATCCATTGTTCACTATTATCTATCAACATCAATGGACTCAACTTTCCAATTAAAAAGACACAGACAAACAGAATGGTTGCAGAAACAGGATCCAATATTCTGCTGCATCCAGAAAACATACCTCTGCAACAAAGAAAAAAACGTTACCTCAGATTAAAGGGATGGAAAAATATTTTTCAAGCAAACGGACCCAGAAAACAACCTTGGGTAGCTATCCTAATATCGAATAAAATAGACTTTCAACTAAAATTAATCTAAAAAGATGAGCAAGGTCATTTCAGTCTCATAAAAGAAAAAATGTACCATGAGGACATCACCATTCTGATCATCTGTGTCCCAAATACAAGACCACCTGCATTTGCAAATGAAACATTATTAAAACTTAAATGATACCTCTATCCCAACACCTAAATAGTAGAAGACTTCAACACTCCACTCTCACCAAGGAACAGATCATCTAGACAGAAGATAAATAGGGAAATAATGGCACCTACAGAGGTCATAAATCAAGTGGACTTAGTTGATATTTACAGAACTTGCACCCAAACAAAAAAGAGTATACCTTCTTTTCAGCACCTCATAGAACCTTCTCAAAAACTGACCATATAGTTGGGCACAAACCAAACTCAAGAGATACAAGAAGATCAAAATAATCCCTTGTATCCTATCAGATCACTATGGCCTGAAACTAGACCTCAAAAACAACAGGAATAACAAAAAACCCACATATACATGGAAACTAAACAAATCTCTATTCAGTGATATCTTGGTGATAGAACAAATGAAAAAGAAATTAGAGACTTCCTAAAATTCAATGAAAATGAAGGCAAACTTACCCAAACTTATGGGAAACAATGAAAGAAGTGATAAGAGAAAAGTTCATAGCACTAAGTGCCTCCAGAAGGAAGTTTGAAGCATCCCAAATAAGCAACTTAATGGCAGACCTAAAAGCCTGAGGGGGTGGGGGAAGAAACAGACACACCCAAGAGGAGTAGATGATTTGAAATAATCAAACTCAGAGCTGAAATCAATGAATTAGAAACAAAGAAAACAAACTCAAAAAAAAAATCAATGAAACCAAGAGCTGATTCTTTGACAAAATCAACAAGATGGAAAAACTCTATGTCAAACTAAATAAAGGCAGAGAGAAACTATCCAAATCAGCAAAATCAGAACTGAAAACCAGGTCATATTTACAGGCAATGAGGAAATCTAAACATTCATTAGGTCTTACTATCAAAACCTGTATGCCACAACATTTGGAAATCTAAATGAAATGGATAATTTTCTGGATAGATTTCATTAACCAAAGCTGAATCAAGACCAGTTAAATGAAATAAGTTGTCCTATATCCCCAAAGGAAATAAAAGCAATCATCAAAATTCTCCTTTCCAAAAAAAAAAAAAAAAAAAAAAAAAAAAAAAAAAAAAAAAAGGCCAGGGCCTGATGGTTTCCGTGCAAAATTCTACATGACCTTCAAATAATGACCTAACTCAAATTCCTTTCAAACAATTCCACAAAATAGTAACAGAAGAAATATTACTAAACACTATCTATGAATTCACAGTCACCTTGACACATAAACAACACAAAGACACACAAAGAAAGAGAATTTCAGACCCATCTCTCTTATGAACATTGATGCAAAAATACTCAATAAAATACGTGCGAACCGAATCCAAGAACACATAAAAGCATGACCAAGTAGGTGTCATCCCAGGCATGCAAGGGTGGCTCAATATATGGAAATCCATCAATATCATCCACCATATAAACAAACTGAAGGAGAAAAACCACATGATCATCTCCTTAGATGCTGAAAAAACGTTTGATAAAATCCACCACCCATTCATCTTTAAAGTCTTAGAGATCAGGGATAGAAGGTAGATACCTAAAGGTAAATAGTAAAGGCAATGTACAGCAAGCCAATGTCAACATCAAACTCAATGGAGAGAAACTTAAATCAATCTCACTGAAATCAGGGACAAGGCAAGGCTGTCCACTCTCTGTATCTCTGCAACATAGTACTTGAAGTCTTAGCTAAAGCAATAATACAACTAAAAGAGATCAAGGGGATACAAATCAGAAAGAAAGAAGTCAAAGTTTCACTATTTGAAGATGATGTGATAGTACACATGAGTGACCCCAAAAATTCAACCAGAGAACTCCTTCAGCTCATAAACACCTTCAGAAAAGTGGCTGGATACAAAATCAACTCAAAAAAATCAGAAGCCCTCCTGTATATCAAAGACAAAAAGGCTGATAAAGAAATTAGGGAAACAACACCCTTCACAATAGCCACTAATAACATAAAGTACCTTGGTGTACTCTAACCAAGCAAGTGAAAGACCTGTTTGAGAAAAACTTCAAGTCTCTGAAGAACTAAATTGAAGAAGATATCAGAAGATGGAAAGATCTCCTGTGCTCATGGGTTGGTAGGATTAACATTGTGAAAATGGCCATCCTGCCAAAAGCAATCTACAGATTCAACACAATTCCCACCAAAATACCATCTCAGTTCTTTACTGAACTTGAAAGAAGATTCTCAGCTTCATATGGAGAAACAAAAAAACCCAGAATCTCCAAAAGGATCCTGTATAACAACTGATCATTTGGAAGTATCTACATCCAAGAACTCAAACTGTACTACAGAGCAATAGTAAAACAGACAAACAAACAAAACAAACAAACAAAAAACAGCATGGTATTGGCACAGAAACAGAAAGGAGGATCAATGGAACCAAATGGAAGACCCAGAAATAAACCCACACACCTATAAATACTCAATTTTTGACAAGGAAGCCAAAACCATTCAATGGAAAAAAGACAGCATCTTCAACAAATGGTGCTGGTCCAACTGGATCTCTACATATAGAAAAATGAAAATAGATCCATATTTATCACCCTGCACAAAACTAAAGTCCAAGTGGATCAAATACCTCAACATAAAACCAAACACATTAAATCAGTTAGAAGAAAAATTGGGGAAGAGCCTAGAATCCATTAGCACAGGAGACAACTTCCAGAACAGAACACCAACAGCACAGGCTCTAAGAGCAACAGTCAATGAATGGGACCTCATGAAACCGAAAAGCTTCTGTAAAGAAAAAGACACCGTCGTCAGAATAAAGTGACAGCCTACAGATTGGGAAAGGATCTTCACCAAACCTATATCTGAGGGCTGATATCCAGCATATATAAAGAATTAAGGAAGTTCAAAAGCAATAAATCAAGTAATCCAATTAAAAAATGGTGTACGGAATTAAACAGAGAATTCTCTTAGAGGAATATAGAATGGAAGAGAAACACTTAAAGAGATGCTCAACATCCTTAGCCATCAGGGAGATGCAAATCAAAACAACCCTGAGATTTTACCTTTCATCCATCAGAATGGTAAGATGAATAACTCAAGTGACAATACATGCTGGAGAGGCTGTGGAGAAAGGGGAACCCTCCTCCATTGCTGGTGGGAATGTAAACTGGTACAACCAATTTGGAAGTCAATCTGGTGCTTTCTCAGACAAGTAGGAATAGTGCTCCCTCAAGATCCAACTATACCACTCCTAGGCATATACCCAAAATTTGCTCAAGTACACAACAAGGATATTTGCTCAACCATGTCTGTAGCAGCTTTATTTATAATAGCCAGAGGCTGGAAACAACCCAGATGTCCCTCAGTGGAGGAATGGATAGAGAAATTGTGGTAATTTTACACATTGGAATACTACTCAACCATCAAAACGAGGAAATCATAAAATTTGCAGGCAAATGGTGGGATCTAGAAAAGGTCATTTTGAGTAAGGTATCCCAGAAGGAGAAAGACACGCATGGTATATACTCACTCATATAGTCCTATAAGATATGATAAACATAATGAAATCTATACACCTAAAGAAGACAAACAAGAAAGAGTACCCGGGTTAAGATGATCAATCCTCACTTAGAAAGAAATTAGGGAAACAACACTCCTTACATTAGTCACAAATAACATAAAGTACCTTGGTGTGATTCTAACCAAGTAAACAAAAGATATGTTTGAAAAAAAAACTTCAAGTCTCTGTAGAAAAAAATTGAAGAAGATATCAGAAGATGGAAAGATCTCACATACTCATGGATTGGTAGGATTAATATAGTGAAAATGGCCATCCTGCCAAAAGCAATCTGCAGAGTCAACGCAATTGCCACAAAATAGCAACACAATTCTTTATGGACTTTGAAAGAACAATTTTCAATTTCATATAGAATAACAAAAAAACAGAATTGCTAAAATAACCCTGTACAACAACAGCTCATCTGGAGTTATTTCCATCCCTGATCTCAAGCTGTACTACACAGCAATAGTAATAAAAACTGGCGTAGAAACAGAATGGTAGATAAATGGAATCGAAAAGAAGATCCAGAAATAAACACACACACACATATGAATACTTGATTTTTGACAAAGAGCATACAATGGAAAAAAAGACAACATCTTCAACAAATGTTTCTGGTCTAACTGCATGTGTACATGAAGAAAACTGCAAATCATCACCCTGCACAAAACTAAGTCCAAGTGGTTCAAAGACCTCAACATAAAATCAGACACACTAAACCTGTTAGAAGAAAAGGGAATGCCTTGAACTCAGTGGCCCAGGATACAACTTCCTGAACAGAACACCAACAGCACAGGCTCTAAAAGCAACAATCAATAAATGGGGACCTCAAGAAACTGAAAAGCTTCTGTAAAACAAAGGACACTGTCATCAGAACAAAATGAAAGCCTACAGACTGGGAAAGGATTTTCAACAACCCTACATCTTACAGAGGGCTAATTTCAGGATATATAAAACCTCAAGAAGTTAAAAGCAACAAACCAAGTAATCCCATTAAAAAATGGGGTACAGAGCTAAACAAAGAATTCTCAATAGAGGGATAGTGAATGGCAGAGAAACACTTAAAGAAATGCTCAATATCCTTAGTCATCAGGGAAATGCAAATCAAAATGACCCTAAGATTTCATCTTACTAGCACAATGGGTAAAGGTCAGCGTAAAACTCAAGCAACAAAAGACAGAGCAATATGGCATCTCCATAACCCAGTTACCCAGGGGCAAGTAGCCTTGGACACCCCAGCATAACTGAAATCCAAGAAGATGACCTAACAACTATGCTCATGAAGAAGATAACAGAGGAAACAAAAAAGATACGTAAAGACATAGAGGAAGATAAACTCAAACAGAATATTGCCATCCGTAAAGAAATAGAGGAAGCTGCAGCCAAACAGTTTATGGCCTTTAGAAAGGAAATGCTTAAAGCACTGAATGAAATGAAAGAAACAGAGTTGAAGGAACTAAAAGAAAAACAGGAAAGTACAATCAGACAGGTGAAGGAAGTAAACAAAACAACTCAAGACCTGAAGATAGAATTGGAAAAATTAAAGAAAACACCAATGGAAGAAATAATGAAAAGGAAGAATCTAGGGAAGAAAACAGGAACTACAGAGGTAAGCATAACCAACAGACTACAAGAGATGGAAGAAAGAATCTCAGGTGTAGAAGATACAATGGAAGAAATCGATGTATCTGTCAAAGAAAATGTTAAATCCGAAAAATTCCTGACACAGACCATCCAAGAAAGGCAAGACAATATGAAAAGACAAAACCTAAGAATAATAGGTATAAAGGAAAAAGAAGACTCCCTTCTCCAAGGCCCAGAAAATATTTTCAACAAAATCATTGAAGAAAATTTCCCAAAGCTAAAGGAGAGGCCAATTAGAATACATGAGGCCTACAGAACACCCAACAAATTTGACCAGAAAAGAAAATCCTCCCGCCACATAATAATCAAAACAGTAAGTATACAGAACAAAGAAAAAATACTAAAAGCAGCAAGGGAAAAAGGCCAAGTAACATATAATGGCAAACCCATTAGAATCACACCTGACTTTTCAACATAGACTATGAAAGCCAGAAGGGCCTGGACAGATATTATGCAGACCCTAAGAGAACACAGATGTCAGCCCAGGCTACTATACCCCGCAAAACTCTCAGTCCTCATAGATGGAGAAAACAAGATATTCAATGACAAAAACGAATTTCAACAATACCTACAAACAAATCCAGCATTACAGAAGACACCAGAAGGGAAAATACAACCCAAGAAAGCTAGCTACATTCAAGAAAACACAGGAAATAAATAACCTCACTTCAGTAAAACAAAAAGCAACCAAGCACACAACCTGATGACCACAGCCAATATCAAAATCAAGAGATCTACTGGGCAGACTGCTCAGACCCTGAATAATCATTTAGCCAATGTAGCTCATGCCTTAGTTGTACATAAAGGAATTAATGCTCAACTAAAAGGAAGCTTGATGGTGTTCAATCAGAGGATTGACCTCTTGCAGGAGCAAATTGATACCCTATGGCAAATCGCTCAACCTGGCTGTCAATGAAAGTATGCTGGACTTTGTGTCACTAGCATACAACATGAGATTTTTTCCTGTGCTGCAAATCTGTCTAAACAATTGTCGAGCTATATTTTAGGTAATTGGACTGGAGAATTCGATACTACGATGGAGCAGCTGAGAGTGGCCATTGTCACAGTAAATTCTACCGGAGTGGACGCAGGACTAGCCACAGGATTATCAACATGGATTGCTGCAGCCATGAATCATCTGAAGGAATGCGCGGGCATGGGAGTGTTAGCAGGCCTTCTGGTGTTGGTCTCCTTGGTTTGCCTGTGGTATATATGCAAGATTAGAGTCTCACAACAGTGTGATGCAGCCATGATCATTCAGGCCTTTACAGCCATTGAAGCAGGACATTCTCCCCAAGCATGGTTGGATACCATAAAAAGCTAAAATGATACGCTCAGGATGCGAGGCTAAGCACTGCACTCAGGGTCAGCTGCTTTGGACCCAGAGAAGAGCATGTCTGATTGCATGCGCGTTGATGCCCCAGGTCCCGCCTCTGAGAAAAAGGTATCGGACGGTCTGATGCTCTTTGGGTGGATGACACCTAAATGAACATCTGTACAAAGTCCCAATTTATTTCTAATATCAGAGATCAGACCTCTACTCTTGCCTGATGCGTCTAAAACAAAAAGGGGGAACTGTAGAGAGCTGCGGAATGCTATGCCTTAAAGATGGAGCTGGTTTCTGCCTTCCACCTTCCCGATGGTGAGTGCTCTCTGTCACGAACAACTCCACATTTGTCTAAGGCCGAGGATCTGGCTTGCTTCCATGTATGTGGACCTATCTGCATTGCACACGTGGCACGCCTGGGTTGGCTACCCAGAGGCTATTTAAGCTGTGGGCTGGCTTTCCCCGGGGTCCGAGGATTGTTCAATGTTCCTGAATAAACTGCATTGAAAAAAAAAAGAGATCTAACAGCCACTGGTCATTAATCTCTCTCAACATCAATGGACTCAACTCTCCAATAAAAAGACACAGATTAACAGAATGGATACGTAAACTAAACCCAGCAATCTGTTGCATACAAGAAACACACCTAAGACACAAAGATAGACATTTCCTGAGGGTAAAGGGTTGGAAGACGACTTTCCAAGCAAATGGACACAAGAAGCAAGCAGAGTAGCTATTCTAATATCTGATAAAATAGACTTTCAACCAAAATTAATAAAAAGAGATGGGGAAGGACACTTCATACTCATCAAGGGAAAATTCCGACCAGGAAGACATCACAATCCTGAACATCTATGCCCCAAATACAAGGGCACCCACACTTGTGAAAGAAACATTGATAAAATTTAAAGCACATATAGATCCCCACACATTAATAGTGGGAGACTTCAACACCCCACTCTCAACAAAGGACAGGTCAACAAAACAGAAAATAAACAAAGAAACATTGTCTCTGACAGAGGTCATGAATCAAATGGACCTAACAGACATTTACAGAACTTTACACCCAAACACAAAAGAATTTACCTTCTTCTCAGCACCTCATGGAACCTTCTCCAAAATAGACGATATAGTTGGTCACAAAGCAAGCCTCAACAGATACAAGAAGATTGAAATAATCCCATGTATCTTGTCTGATCACCATGGAATAAAGCTGGACCTCAACAATAACAGAAATAACAAAAAGCCTACACACACATGGAAACTGAACAACTTGTTACTAAATGACAGCTGGGTCAGGGAAGAAATAAAGAAAGAAATTAAAGTCTTTCTAGAAATTAATGAAAATGAAGACACAACATACCCAAACTTGTGGGACACAATGAAAGCAGTGCTAAGAGGAAAGTTCATAGCACTAAGTGCCTTCAAGAAGAAATTAGAGACAGCTCATTCAAGCACCCTAATGGCTCACTTAAAACCCTAGAAAAAGAAGAAGCAGACACACCAAGAAGGAGTAGACGGCTGGAAATAATCAAACTCAGGGCTGAAATCAATCAATTGGAAACAAATAAAACAATTCAAAGAATCAATGAAACCAAGAGCTGGTTCTTTGAGAAAATCAACAAGATCGACAAACCCTTAGCCAGGCTAACTAAAAGGCAGAGAGACACCACCCAAATCAACAAAATCAGAAATGAAAAGGGGGATATAACTACAGACACTGAGGAAATCCAAACAATCATTAGGACTTACTTCAAAAGTCTATATGCCACAAAATTTGAAAATCTAAATGAAATGGACAATTTTCTTGATCGATTTGACTTACCAAAGCTGAATCAGGACCAGGAAAATCAACTAAATAGTCCTATATCCCCCAAAGCAATAGAAGCGGTCATCAAAAGTCTCCCATCCAAAAAAAGCCCAGGACCAGATGGCTTCAGCGCAGAATTCTACCAGACCTTCAAAGAAGAGCTAACACTAATTCTCTTCAAACTATTCCACAAAATAGAAACAGAAGGAATATTACCAAATTCATTCTATGAATCCACAGTCACCTTGGTACCTAAACCTCACAAAGACTCAACAAAGAAAGAGAATTTCCGGCCAATCTCCCTTATGAACATTGATGCAAAAATACTTAATAAAATACTTGCAAACCGAATCCAAGAACACACTATGACCAAGTAGGCTTCATCCCAGGTATGCAGGGGTGGTTCAATATACGGAAATCCATCCATGTGATCCACCATATTAACAAACTGAAAGAAAAAAACCACATGATAATCTCCCTAGATGCTGAAAAAGCATTTGACAAAATCCAACATCCATTCATGTTCAAAGTACTAGAGAGATCAGGGATACAAGGCACATATCTAAACATAGTAAAGGCGATATACAGCAAGCCTATAGCCAACATCAAACTAAACGGAGAGAAACTTAAAGCAATCCCACTGAAATCAGGGACAAGACAAGGCTGCCCACTCTCTCCATATCTCTTCAACATAGTGCTGGAAATCCTTGCTAGAGCAATAAGACAGTTGAAGGAGATCAAGGGGATACAAATTGGAAAGGAAGAAGTCAAATTATCACTATTTTCAGATGATAAGATAGTATTCATGAGTGACCCCAGAAACTCTACCAGGGAACTCCTACAGCTGATAAACACCTTCAGCAAATTGGCCAGATACAAAAGTAACTCAAAAAAATCAGTAGCCCTCCTGTATACAAAAGACAAAAGGGCTGAGAAAGAAATTAGGGAAACAACACCCTTCACAATAGCCACAAATGACATAAGGTACCTCAGAGTAACCCTAACCACGGAAGTCAAAGACTTGTATGAAATAAATTTCAAATCTCTGAAGAAAGAATTAGAAGAAGATATGAGAAGATGGAAAGATCTCCCATGCTCATGGCTTGGTAGGATTAACATAGTAAAAATGGCCATCTTACCAAAAGCAATCTACAGATTCAATGCAATGCCCATCAAATTACCAACACAATTCTTTACAGACCTGGAAAGAAAAATTCTCAACTTCATATGGAATAACAAGAAACCCAGAATTGCTAAAACAATCCGCTACAATAAAAGATCTTCTGGAGGTATCTCCATCCCTGATCTTAAGTTGTACTATAGAGCAACAGTTTTAAAAACTGCATGGTACTGGCAAAGAAACAGAATGGTGGATCAATGGAACCGAACAGAGGACCCAGAAATAAACCCACACACTTATGGACACCTGATCTTTGACAAAGATGCCAAAACCATACAATGGAAAAAAGATAGCTTCTTCAACAAATGGTGCTGGTCTAACTGGATGTCTACATGTAGAAAAATGAAAATAGATCCATACTTGTTACCCTGCACAAAACTGAAGTCCAAGTGGATCAAAGACCTCAACATAAAACCAGACACATTAAATCGGCTTGAAAAAAAAGTGGGAAATGCCCTAGAACTCATTGGTACAGGGGAAAACTTCCTGAACAGAACACCAACAGCACAGGCTCTAAGAGCAACAATCAATAAATGGGACCTCATGAAACTGAAAAGCTTCTGTAAAGCAAAGGACACTGTCATCAAAACAAAACGACTGCCTACAGATTGGGAAAGAATCTTCACCAACCCTTCATCTGACAGAGGACTCATATCCAGTATATATAAAGAACTAAAGAAGCTGAAAAGCAGCAAACCAAGTAATCCACTTAAAAAATGAGGAACAGAGCTAAACAGAGAATTCTCTGTAGAGGAATACCGAATGGCAGAGAAGCACTTA
This sequence comes from Meriones unguiculatus, assembly GCF_030254825.1. NCBI lineage: Eukaryota > Metazoa > Chordata > Mammalia > Rodentia > Muridae > Meriones > Meriones unguiculatus. The sequence continues at coordinate 74,440,915 of NC_083369.1, read as the reverse complement.
AAGAAATGCTCAACCTCACTAGCCATTAGGGAAATGCAAATCAACACAACCCTGAGATTTCACCTTACACCCATGAGAATGGCCAAGATGAAAAACTCAAGTGACAACACATGCTGGTGAGGTTGTGGAGAAAGGGGAACCCTTCTGCACTGCTGGTGGAAATGTAAACTTATACAACCACTCTGGAAGTCAATCTGGCACTTTCTCAGACAAATAGGATTAGTACTTCCTCAAGATCCAGCCATGCCACTACTGGGCATATATCCAAAAGAGGCTCAAGTACACAAAAAGGACATTTCCTCAACCATGTTTGTAGCAGCTTTATTTGTAATAGCCAGAAGCTGGAAACAACCCAGATGCCCCTCAACTGAAGTATGGATGCAGAAATTGTGGTCCATCTACACAATGGAATATTACTCAGCAATGAAAAATAAGGAAATCATGAAATTTGCAGGTAAATGGTGGGATCTGGAAAGGATCATCCTGAGTGAGTTGTCCCAGAAGCAAAAAGACACACATGGTATATACACACTCATATAGACATACAACATAGGATAAACCCACTAAAACCTGTGCATCTAAAGAAACTAAGCAAGAGAGAGGACCCTAACAAAAATGTCCAATCCCCATCCGGAAAGGCAAAGAGGAGGGACATCAGAAGAAGAAGAAAACAGGAAACAACCTAGGAACCTACCACAGAGGGCCTCTGAAAGCCTCTGCCCTTCAGACTATCAAAGCAGATGCTGAGCCTGATGGGCAACTGTTGTGCAGAGTGAATGGAATTTTAGGTAAGAACTGGGAAATAGTAAGAGCTGGAGAGGACAGGGTCTCCACAAGGAGAGAAACAGAAGAAGAAAATTTGAACACAGGGGTCTTCCCAGAGACTCATACTCCAACCAAGGACTATTCATGGAGATAACCCAGAAACCCTGCACAGATGTAGCCCAGGGCAGTTCAGAGTCCACTTGGGTTACATAGTAATGTGAAGAGGGACGGCCTCTGACATAATCTGATTGGCCTGCTCTTTGATCACCTCCCCCTGGGGGGCAGCAGCCTTACCAGGCCATAGTAGAGGACCATGCAGCCACTTTTTATGTGAACTGATAGACTCAGATCAGAAAGGAGAGGAGAACCTCCCCTATCAGTGGACTTGGGGAGTGGCATGCAAGCAGAGGGAGGAGGGAGGGTGGGATTGGGAGGGGAGGAGGGAGGGGCTTATGGGGGGATGCAGAATGAATAAAGTGTAATTGATGAAAAATTAAAAAAAAAGGGAAAAAATAATTTAAGAACCTTAAATGACTTTCAAAAGTGGAGGAAAACATGGAGTTAGTCAATTGGCATGGAGCACGTCTCGCCCCTGGGGGCAATGGTCTCCTGAACCTACTCAGACCTCGGACACCACCACTGCTAGTTCTAGAACTGATGCAGGATGTTCCAACGAGGGGGTTAAGGCTTCTCATAATATTTCCTATAAGCCCACACCTGTTTGTTTATATCCCCCATTTTTATTCATTATTAGCCAGATAGAGCCAAGTAATTGTGGTAATGATACTCGCTTTTTTGCCCAATGCTGGAATGCTAGTAAATTTAGGTATGCCCTGGTTACTCGCATGCCTCGCTAGGTGCCTGTGCCCGTTGATGCCCCTCACGCTATGACTCTCTTCAGACAGAAAAGGGATCTTGGAACTACAGCCACCATTGTTAGTGCCATCTCATTGGCGGCTGTTGGAGCTACCACCGGGACATTAGCCATGAGTCATACTGGGCAGACCCACTCAGACCCTGAATAATCATTTAGCCAATGTAGCTCATGCCTTAGTTGTACAAAAAGGAATTAATGCTCAACTAAAAGGAAGCTTGATGGTGTTCAATCAGAGGATTGATCTCCTGCAGGAGCAAATTGATACCCTATGGCAAATCGCTCAACTTGTCTGTCAATGAAAATATGCTGGACTTTGAGTCACTAGCATATAACATGAGAATTTTTCCTGTGCTGCAAATCTGTCTAAACAATTATCGAGCTATATTTTAGGTAATTGGACTGGAGAATTCGATACTACGATGGAGCAGCTGAGAGTGGCCATTGTCACAGTAAATTCTACCAGAGTGGATGCAGGACTAGCCACAGGATTATCATCATGGATTGCTGCAGCCATGAATCATCTGAAGGAATGGACGGGCATGGGAGCGTTAGCAGGCCTTCTGGTGTTGGTCTCCTTGGTTTGCCTGCGGTATATATGCAAGATTAGAGTCTCATAACAGCGTAATATAGCCATGATCATTCAGGCCTTTACAGCCATTGAAGCAGGACAGTCTCCCCAAGCATGGTTGGCTACCATAAAAAGCTAAAATGTTACGCTCAGGATGCGAGGCTAAGCACTGCACTCAGGGTCAGCCGCTTTGGACCCAGAGAAGAGCATGTCTGATTGAATGCAGGTTGATGCCCCAGGTCCCGCCTCTGAGAAAAAGGAATTGGACGGGTCTGATGCTCTTTGGGTGGATGACACCTAAATGAACATCAGCACAAAGTCCCAATTTGTTTCTAGTATCAGAGATCAGATCTCTACTCTTGCCTGATGCGTCTAAAATAAAAAGGGGGAACTGTAGAGAGCTGCGGAATGCTATGCCTTAAAGATTGACTGGTTTCCGCCTTCCACCTTCCTGATGGTGAGTGCTCTCTGTCACAAACAATTTCACATTTGGCTAAGGCTGAGGATCTGGCTTGCTTCCATGTATGTGGACCTATCTGCATTGCCCACGTGGCATGCCTGGGTTGGCTACCCAGAGGCTATTTAAGCTGTGGGCTGGCTTTCCCCAGGGTCAGATGATTGTTCAAGGTTCCTGAATAAACTGCATTGAAAAAATAAAAAAGATTTCATCTTACACCCATCAGAATTAATAAGGTAAAAAACTCAAGTGATAATACATTATGGAGAGGATGCGGAGAAACCTGAACCTTCCCATTTCCAGTGGGAATGTAAACTTGTAGAACCACTTTGGAAATCAATCTGGTATTGTCTCAGACAACTAGGTATAGCTCTTACTCAAAATCCAGCTATACCTCCCCTAGGCATATATCTAAAATATGCTCAAGTATACAAGAAGGATATTTCCTCAAACATGTTAATAGCAGCTTTATTCTTAAAAAACAGAATCTGGAAACAACCCAGATATCCCTCAATGCAGGCATGGATACAGAAATTGTTGTACATTTACAGAATGGAATACTAGTAAGCAATTAAAAACAAGGAAATCATGGAATTAGCTGGCATATGGTGGGAAGTAGAAGAGATTATCCTGAATGTGGTATCCCAGAAGCAAGAAAGATACACATGGTCTATACTCACTTATAAGTGGATATTAGATGTATAATATAGGATAAGCATACTGAAATCTGTACACCAAAGAAGCTAAGCAAGAAGGAAGACACAGGGTAATAAGGTCAATCCTTACTCAGAAAGGCAATGGGACAGACTTTGGAAGAGAGAGAAAACAGTGAACAGGACACCCAGCAGGGTATCAAAGCAGATGCTGAGGCTCATTGCCAAATTTGGGGTAGAGTGCAGGGAATCTTATGAACGAAGTGGGAGATAGAATGACCTGGTGGGTTTAAGAGTTCCACAAGGAGAACAACAGAAACAAGAAATCTGGACACATGCGGTCTTTTATGCGACTGATACTCCAAACAAGGACTATCCATGGAGATAACTTAGAACTCCTGAACAACCTTGGCAACTCAGTCTCCATGTGGGTTCCCTATTAATGAGAATAGGGACTATCTCTGACATGAATTCATTGACTTATTCATTCATCACCTTCCCCTGAGGGGGGAGCAGCCTTACAGAGAAAGACAGGCCACAGAGGAAGACAATGTAGCCAGTCCTGATGAGACCTGATAGACTATGGTCAGATGAAAGGGGAGGAAGAGCTAAAGCACTCCTGGTAATATGCCCAAAAGATGCTACATCATACAATAAGGACATTTGCTCAACTATGTTCAGACTAGCTTTTTTTTTCATAGTAGCATAGTAGTCAGAAACTGGAACCTACCTAGATGTAGCTCAACCAAACAATGGATAAAGAAAATGTGGTACATTTATACAACATTTAACCACCTACTCAGCTATTAAAAACAAAGAAATCCTGAAATTTACACAGAAATGGGTAGAACTAAAAAATATTATCCTAAGTGAGATAATCCAGACCCAGAATGACACATATGCTATGTATTCACTTTAAAGCATATATTATACATATAGTACAGGATAACTACACTACAGTTCACAGACCCATAGAAGATAATTAACAAGAAGGGCTCAAGAATGTTTTAATATCACTCAGAAGGGAAAATAGAATAGACAGTGGAAAGGGTTGAAGAGAGGGAACAAGATAGGGGAGGAAGCATGGAGTGAAATGAAGGTGGATATCAGGCCTGGAGTGAGGAGGCAAGACAGAGGGCTTGCAGAAAGAAGAAAAACTGTGGGCTGGGGCATCTCTGAGACAACTGAAGGCCTATGACATGGTAGGCTCCTGAGAGGATATGGGGTGACTCTAGCTAAGACTCCTAGTAGCAGGGAACATAGAGCCTGAAGAGGTCACCCTCTAACTAGATTGTATTCCTATTAGAGGGAGGGGAACACCAACCCAACCACAAAAACTTCAACCTAAAATTTACTTTGCCTACAAGATGTGCAGCATAAATATAGGGCAGAGATTTAGGGAATGTCCAACCAATACCTGGCCCAATCTGAGACCCACCCCATGGGACAGAGTCAACCCTGATACTATTTTTCTAAGATTTATTTACTTATTTAATGTATTTTGCCTGTGTGTATATCTGGGTGAGGCTGCCAGACCCCCTGGGACTGGATTTACAGACAGTTGTGAGCTGTCATGTGGGTGCTGGGACTTGAACCCTGGTTCTCTGGAAGAGCAGCCAGTGCTCTTAATCGCTGAGCCATCTCTGCACCCCTGATACTATTAATAATGCTCTGCTGTGCTCACAGACAGGAGCCTAGCGTAGCTGTCTTCTGAGAGGCTCCACCTAGCAGTGGATCAAAACAGATGCTGAGTCTCATAGCCAAACATTAGGCAAAGCACAGGGATTCTTGTGAAAGAGCGGGCAGAAGGGTAGAAGGACACAGAGGTCCCAGGAGCTTCACAAGAAGACCAACATAGCCAACTTACCTGGGCCCAGTTAATCTTGTGGAGACTGATGCAGCAACCAAGGACCATGCATGGACTTGATCTAATCTCTTTCTCAGATGTAGCTGATGGGCAGCTAGGTCTTCATGTCGGTTCCCTAAAAAGTGGTGAGGGGCATCACTGACATAGACTCTGTTGCCTGCCCTTGGATCACTTCCCTCTTAGTGGGGCTGCCTCACCAGGCCACCTTGGAAGAAAATTCTCTAAATCCTGATGTGACGGTGTGAGTTGGGGTGTGACCCTCCCCTTATATGAGTAGGAGGGAAAGGAAGTAAGGCGAAAGAGGGTGGAAGGGTAGGAATGGAAGGATAGGAGGGAGGATCTATGATTGAGATGTAAAGTGAATAAATAAATTAATTAATTAAAATAAATTGAAATAAAATCAGAGTACAAAATAAATAAACATAAAAGTAAGATCTTATAAAACAAACAAACAAAAAGAAGAAGACCTGTGCATGATGGCACAAACCTTTAATACCAGCACTTGGGAAACATAGGCAGGTGAATCTCTGTAAGTGTGAGTTCAACTTCTTTTATAATAAGTTCCAAGCCAGCTGGAGCTACATAGTGAAAGCCTGTCTCCAATTCTTTTTCTTTAAACTTCTGGTCACCTTGATTTTTTCCTTAGACCATCCACCCTTGCTTGTGATTTTTGAGTGTTTCCCCAAAGAGTCTTTGAATGTATAAATAATTGTTTTAGACCTCCATTACTCCCCAGTTTACACTTTTTTCAGAAATCCTCTCATTATACTCATATCCTAGGCCACATCCATTAAATTCATATTCTGGATTGCTCTATAATACATGTATTTCCTTGATAGTCTCCATCACATATTTTCTAGATTCTTAGTAAGAACATCCTTTCCCTTACATTTAAGATAACTTAAAAGTAGTTTCACATTGGAAAATAATTACAGATTTTTAAAGTACATAATATGTATAATCCATTATTATTAGTGAGTCTATTCTGGTGATGATTAACTGGTCTACATAGCAAATTCCAGGCCAGCCAAGGGCTACCTAGTGATATCCTGTCTCGAAAAAAAAAAACAAAACAAAAAAAAAAAAACACCAAAAACCCACCACCAACAAAGACAAATGAGTCAATAATCATAAACTGATTATCTGGACTGTTTAACTGTAGTCCTAAATAGCTGACTTGTATGCTATTTACAATTAAACTTTTCTTTATATGCCACTCCTCATTTGAGCGCACATATTCTTTCTCCATTTCCCAAAATCTGCACTGCAGTTTCTGGATGGACTTGTTATTATTGTCCTTGTAGTCATTGTATTCCTCATAAGGCAGCTATTGTTCTAGTTACCACAGGCGTGCTATTAAAACATGTTGACTTTTCTTTCTTATCAAGAGAAATAACCAATGAACAGAAATTTATAAACAGTGTAATATAGCAATTACATATCATCATAAGCCATTTATCAAATCTATTGTTTATGGATGTTTTATTTTTATAACTGCTTTGATATGATAAGCAAACACTATCATAAATGTCATTTTTGTTTTGTTTTTATTTCTTGCTGTATAAGTGTAAGGAGTTCTCTTGAGTACTTAGAAGGAAAACTTCTGAATTAAAGAACATATGTATGTCCAACTTTAATTGAGTAATGTTTGTCTATTTTGTAAGTAGGGGTTTAGGAAAGTCTTTTTTAAAGGTATTTAAGATATGAACAAGAATTCCTAGAATGAAGCGGTGTCTGCAAAGACTGATTGACTAAAACTGCACTGCTGTAGGGAGGTTGGAATGTTGTGAGTCTGAAGCCTACTTACCATTTTATTTCTTTGAGATGAGAGATGTTTCTTTGAATGACGAAGAGGTCTCCATGCATTATACAATATTATTTGGTATTTTGCCAGAATTATTTTTTTGCCACGTTCATGGACAAATATAAATTAGTTTTATTTTGTATTATTCTGGCTACTAATGAAAGTATCGTGGTAGCTTCTGTTTTGAATCTGATAGTCTACTTAAGCTTTTTGCCACATAAGTAGTATGCTTTGTGTTTGTTTTCAGTAATATCTATAAACATAAAAATATCATACATATGTGTTTACATATATTTACATATGTGATGTTGCAGGTAGTGTGAATATCTTCTCCCACAGGTTGTCTTGTATTTTCATTCCCTTTTTGTGCCATTAGATGACTGAAATGCCTTCCTATTAATGCAGTTGAAGTGTCATTCCCCCTGTTACTCACACCTTGCCTTCTTTACTGTCATGTCTGGAAGATAGTCTCCTAGGTTAAACCTACTTGATGCTCTTACTTCTCAGGTTCAGTGTATGAGTTGATCAGAGATAGGTGTGTTTCCCAAATAGCTAAAGCTTTGTTGCAGGGCATTTTGAAAAGTTGCCCAGTGCCCTCACTTATTCTCAATGACACATGTCATACATGAAATGTGCCTGAATAACCAATTCTGATTCTGGGCATTTTCTATTAATCAATTTTCCTGTTGCCCATGGCTTTCTGCTGTCTTGCTATGGGGTAGAAAATTTTTTCCAGCTTGCTCTGTTTTAAATCAATCAAGTGTGTCATGGCTATTTTTTGGCACTTCCTCAGAAATTAGAAACCGAAGGTCAAATTCCACAGAAGGAGATATGGTATGGCTTTATTTGGATTACACTAAAGCCACTCATGATTTTAGAAAAAAAAAGATGATGAAGCTTTAAAACAGGAAAGAGGAAGCAATACTGTGCAACATAGTCAGCTTTGGACATTCTGAGGGACCTAGGTGCCCAAATAGTGCCTGTCTTTCCCCTAACATTTGTTGTTTCTATTCTTGTGGCTGGGATCTAGCTTAGCTTTTGTTTTTGTTCCCATAAAAGTCTTTGTGCTTATTTGAGGAGTAATGGTTGAACAAGGTGAGGTGCCATTAAACAGGTTATATCTTGACATGGGTCAGAAAAAAATGGAAATAAAATACCTGTTTTGAGACTAACAGAATGGCTGTGGAAACAGGATCCAACATTCTGTTGCATCCAAGAAACACACCTATGCAACAAAGATAAACACTACCTCAGAGTAAAGGGCTAGAAAAATGTTTTTCAAGCAAATGGTTCCAGAAAACAAGCTGGAGTAGCCATCCTAATATCTAATAAAATAGACTTTCAACCCAACTTAATCAAAAAAGATGAGGGCCACTATATTCTCATCAAAGGAAAAATCCACCAAGAGGACATCACAATTTTGAATATCTATGCCCCAAATGCAAGAGCACCTACATTTGTAAATGAAACAATATTAAAGCTTAAATCACACATTGATCCTAATACCTTAATAGCGGGAGACTTCAACACTCCACTCTCACCAAGGGACAGATCAACTAGACAGAAAACAAATAGGGAAATAAAAACACTTACGGAGTCCCTGAATCAAATGGACCTAATAGACATCTACAGATCTTTTCATCCAAACTCAAAAGAGTATACCTTCTTTTCAGCACCACATGGAACCTTCTCCAAAATAGACCATATGGTTGGTCATAAAGCAAGCCTCAACAGATGCAAAAAGATTGAAATAATCCCTTGTATTCTATCTGATCACCATGGACTAAAGCTGGACCTCAACAACAACAGAAATAACAAAAAGCCGACACGCACATGGAAACTGAACAACTAGTTACTCAATGACAGCTGGGTTAAGGAAGAAATAAAGAAAGAAATTAAAGACTTCCTAGAATTCAATGAAAATGAAGGCACAACATACCCAAATTTATGGGACACATTAAAAGCAGTGCTCGGAGGAAAATTAATAGCACTAAGTGCCTTCAAGAAGAAATTTGTAATATCACATACAAGCACCTTAATTGCCCAACTGAAAAACATAGAGAAAAAAGAAGCAGATACACCCAAGAGGAGCAGAAGGCTGGACATAATCAAACTCAGGGCTGAAATCAATCAATTAGAAACAAATAAAACTATTCAAAGAATCAATGAAACAAAAAACTGGTTCTTTGAGAAAATCAAGAAGATAGACAAACCCTTAGCCAAACTAACTAAAAAGCAGAGAGAATCTATCCAAATCAGCAAAATCAGAAATGAAAAGGGTGACATAACTACAGACACTGAGGAAATTCAAACAATCATTAGGTCATAGTACAAAAGCCTAAATGCCACAAAATTTGAAAACCTAAATGAAATGAACAATTTTCTTGATTGATTCCATCTTCCAACATTGAGTCAAGATCAGGTAGAAAGACTGAATAGCCCTATATCCCACAAGGAAATTGAAGCAGTCATTCACAGTCTTCCCTCCAAAAAAAAAAAGCCCTGGGCCAGATGGTTTCAGCGAGGAATTCTACCAGACCTTCAAAGAAGTGCTAACACCAATTCTCCTCAAACTATTCCACAAAATAGAAACAGAAAGTACATTACCAAACTCATTCTATGAAGTGACAGTCACCATGATACCTAAACCAAACAAAGACCCAACAAAAAAAGAGAACTTCATACCTATCTCTCTTATGAACATTGATGCAAAAATACTCAATAAAATACTTGCAAACCAAATCCAATAACACATCAAAGATATCATCCACCATGACCAAGTAGGCTTCATCCCAGGCATGCAAGGGTGGTTCAACATATGGAAATCCATCAATGTAATCCACCACATAAACAACCTGAAGGAGAAAAACCACATGATTATCTCCTTAGATGCTGAAAAAGCATTTGACAAAGTCTAACACCCATTCATTTTTAAAGTCTTGGAGAGATCAGGGATACAAGGCACATACCTAAAGATAGTAAAGGCAATATACAGCAAGCCTATAGCCAACATCAAACTCAATGGAGAGAAACTGAAATCAATCCCACTGTTATCAGGGACAAGACAAGGCTGCCCACTCTCTCCATATCTCTTCAACATTGTACTTGAAGTCTTAGCCAGAGCAATAAGACAACTAAAGGAGATCAAGGGGATACAAATAAAAGGAAGTGGTCAAAGTGTCACTATTTGCAGATGATATGATAGTATATATGAGCGACGCCAAAAATTCAACCACAGAATTCCTCCAGCAGATAAACACCTTCAGCAAAGTGGCAGGATAAAAAATCAACTCTAAAAAATTAGAAGCCCTCCTGTATACCAAAGACAAAAGGGCCGAGAAAGAAAGTAGGGAAACAATACCCTTCACAATAGCCACTAATAGCATAAAGTACCTTGGGGTGACACTAACCAAGCAAGTGAAAGACCTGTTTGAGAAAAACTTCAAGTCTCTGAAGAAAGAAATTGAAGAAGATATCAGAAGATGGAAAGATCTTCCGTGCTCATGGATTGGTAGGATTAACATTGTGAAAATGGCTATCCTGCCAAAACCAATCTACAGATTCAATGCAATTCCCATTAAAATACCAACTCAATTCTTTACAGACCTTGAAAAAAATATTCTCGGCTTCAAAGGGAGAAAAAAAAAACCCAGAACCTCCAAAACAATCCTGTACAGCAACAGATCATCTGGAGGTATCTCCATCCCTCATCTCAAGCTGTACTACAGATCAGTAGTAATAAAAACTCCATGGTATTGGCATAAAAACAGAAAAGAGTATCAATGGAACCAAATAGAAGACCCAGAAATAAACCCACAAACCTATGAATACTCAATTTTTGACAAAGAAGCCAAAACCATTCAATGGAAAAAAGACAGCATCTTCAAAAAATGGTTCTGGTCCAACTGGATGTTTACATGCAGAAAAATGAAAATAGATGCATATTTATCACCTTGCACAAAAGTAAGGTCCAAGTGGAACAAAGACCTCAACATAAAACCAGATACGATAAATCTATTAGAAGAAAAAGTGGGGAACAGCCTAGAACTCATTGGCACAGGAGACAACTTCCTGAACAGAACTCCAACAGCACAGGCTCTAAGAGCAACAATCAATAAATGGGACCTCATGAAACTGAAAATTTTCTGTAAGGCAAAGGACACCGTCATCAAAACAAAACAACTACCTACAGATTAGGAAAGAATCTTCACCAGCCCTTTATCTGACAGAGGGCCAATATCCAGTGTATACAAAGAACTAAAGAAGCTGAAAAGCAGCAAACCAAGTAATCCAATCAAAAAATGGGGAGCAGAGCTAACCAGAGAATTCTCGAAAGAGGAATATCGAATGGCAGAGAAACACTTAAAAAAATGCTCAACATCATTAGCCATCATGGAAATGCAAATCAAAACGACCCTGAGATTTCACCTCACACCCATCAGAATGGCCAAGATCAAAAACTCAAGTGACAACACATTCTGGAGAGGTTGTGGAGAAAGGGGAACCCTCCTCCGCTGCTGTTGGGAATGTAAACTGGTACAACCACTTTGGAAATCTATCTGGCACTTTCTCAGACAATTAGGAATAGTGCTTACTCAAGACCCAGCTATGCCCCTGCTAGGTATATACCCAAACTTTGCTCAAGTACAAAAAAGGGATACTTGCTCAACCATGTTTGTAGCAGCTTTATTTGTAATAGCCAGAACCTGGAAACAACCAGATGTCCCTCAACGGAGGAATGGATAGAGAAATTGTGGTATTTTTTTTCTCTTTTTTTTATTTTTAAATGTTTTTTTTAATTTTTCATCAATTACACTTTATTCATTCTGCATCCCCCCATAAGCCCCTCCCTTCCTGTGCTGCAAATCTGTCTAAACAATTATCGAGCTATATTTTAGGTAATTGGACTGGAGAATTCGATACTACGATGGAACAGCTGAGAGTGGCCATTGTCCAAGTAAATTCTACCAGAGTGGACGCAGGACTAGCCACAGGATTATCATCATGGATTGCTGCAGCCATGAATCATCTGGAGGAATGGGCGGGCATGGGAGCATTAGCAAGCCTTCTGGTGTTGGTCTCCTTGGTTTGCCTGTGGTATATATGCAAGATTAGAGTCTCACAACAGTGTGATGCAGCCATGATCATTCAGGCCTTTACAGCCATTGAAGCAGGACATTCTCCCCAAGCATGGTTGGATACCATAAAAAGCTAAAATGATACACTCAGGATGCGAGGCTAAGCACTGCACTCAGGGTCAGCCGCTTTGGACCCAGAGAAGAGCATGTCTGATTGCATGCGGGTTGATGCCCCAGGTCCCGCCTCTGAGAAAAAGGTATCGGACGGGTCTGATGCTCTTTGGGTGGATGACACCTAAATGAACATCGGTACAAAGTCCCAATTTATTTCTAATATCAGAGATCAGACCTCTACTCTTGCCTGATGCGTCTAAAACAAAAAGGGGGAACTGTAGAGAGCTGCGGAATGCTATGCCTTAAAGATGGAGCTGGTTTCTGCCTTCCACCTTCCCGATGGTGAGTGCTCTCTGTCATGAACAATTCCACATTTGGCTAAGGCTGAGGATCTGGCTTGCTTCCATGTATGTGGACCTATCTGCATTGCCCACGTGGCATGCCTGGGTTGGCTACCCAGAGGCTATTTAAGCTGTGGGCTGGCTTTCCCCAGGGTCCGAGGATTGTTCAAGTTTCCTGAATAAACTGCATTGAAAATAAAATAAAATAAAATAAAATGTAACTGATAAGAAAAAAAATAAAATAAAAAGAAAATAAAAAAAGAAAATCTTGTGAAATGGAAGGAGCCTCCTGAAAGTTCTGACACTCATGCTCTATGCTGTCTTCTATTATCATAGCTGTATTTTCTGTGTGAGCAACAGAAGAGTTCTAAGTACATGAACACACTATTTTCTTGCAAAGGAGGAAGGGCAAAAGGTAGGAAATATGGAGGCATAGAGGGTATGGTCTATGTGCTGTAATAATGTTTCTGGAAGATGGCGAAAGTCTTCCCAGAAAAACCATCTTTCCAATTCAGTAGAAACGTGAATTTTGATTGAAGAAATGAAATAAGCAAGGAAAGAGACTGAGTAGAGGAAGAGAGAAGAAAGCCCAGGGGCAAATTAGAACTCATGTCGGACCTGAAGAATGAAAAGACCAGGCCCCCAAAACTTCCATTATATTTTTTTAAAGGAAATGTCTAAATGCCACATTTATCTTCACGTTTCTAGTCATTTGTATAGCCTAGAATGCAGAAAAAATTGATCTACAAAATTAATTTGCACTCCCCTATCTACCATACTTCCTTCCTCGCCTTCTGAGTGTACCCTGAGATTGTAGGTGCTGCTATAGCTGTACTGAGACTATAGTTTTTTAGAGGTGAGAAACATCTTTAAAATATGGTGGGAAATTATATACTATTGGTTTGAATTATCATTAAGAATAAAGGTTCATGGCTGGGCATGGAGGTCCATGCCTTTAATCCCAGCACTTGAAAGGTAGAGGCAAATAGATCTCTGTGAGTTCAAATCCGATGTGGTCTACATACTGAGTTGAAGGTCATCCATCACTGCAGAGTGAGATCCTGTCTCAAAATAATAATGATATTAACAATAATAATGATAATGATTATGGTATTGGAGATATGGCTCAACAGTTATGAGTACTTACTGATCTTCCAGGGAACCTAAATTCAATTCCCAGAACCCATGTAGGTTGGTTCACAACTGTATATAATCTAACTCCAATGGTGATCTGATGTCTTGGGTGCCTGCACTCATGCATCTGTTTATACCTACAGTTCATTTGTTTTAACGTCAAAATGGAATAATGGTTACATACAACATACATGGAAGATTATCTAGACACAAACACAATGCAGTAGTAAATCTAATTAACATACCCTTGCTGAATGTGCAGTAGTGTTTCTGTGGTATTTTAATAAAATCACAAAATAAGCCAATTTGTAACTAAAATAGATACTGGTGTAATTTATTTGCTTGAAAGACCAGAGCTTAGGGATAGATGCCAGAAGAACTCATTCTCTTTTTTATCAGAACTTTATTTTTATGTGTGAAGAGATAGTGCATTATCAATTTATACATTAGGCAGTGGCACCAGCAAAGTTTCTACTCTAGCAATGGTGTGATAGTTATATAATAGCCATCAATTTTGCTAGAGCTGAAGTGGGTATTCAATTTCACAGTCATTTTCAGACTGAAGTGGGCTTTTGTTCTGTAAGAGAAAACCAGAACATTTTTAAGGACCAACATTTGGTCTTTCTTAAAAGTGACAAAGAGGCTCCTGGGTAATTGCCCTATATAACCTGCAGCTCCAAGCAATTGAGAGGGGAAGAGGAAGAGATGCAGAGAGGGAGAGATGGAAAGAGAGACAGAGGGAGAGGAAGAGAAAGAGGGGAAGAGGGGGAGAGGGGAAAAGGGAAAGAGGGAGAGAAGGCAAAAAGAGAAGAGGGAGAGAGGGAAATAGGTGGATGGGGAGAGGGGCAGGGGAGAAAAGGGGCAAAGAGGGAGAGGGCGAGAGGGGGAGAAGAGGAGAGTAGGAGAGGGAGGGGAGAGAGAGTGAAAGAGAGAGGGAGGAAAAGGAGAGGGAGAGGGAAAATTCACTATCTGTAGGGTGGTTCTAACCCTACAGATAGAAAAGCCTTTGTGTGATTTAGGGTTCCAGCAGGGAACAGGTAGTAAGTTCCAGGCTATTTGAAAGGTTTTATTACAATGACTGTGCAGGCAGGACTAAGGGAAATAAACAAAGGACAGTGAAGCATTCCTGTGGCAGGAGCAGCTGCTAGTACTTGGAGGCCTGAAAGAGTTTTTGGAATTGCAGCTGAAATTCTACAAGAGATCCAGGTTTGCAGCAGCTGTGGCTATCATTGCTACCTGGATACCCTTTAAGGAGAGAGCCAGATGTCCTCCTGGATACTCCCATTGACCATGTGCTATAGGAAGCCCAAGACCTGAGGAAGTTCATTTGACATAATACACGAAAACACTGACTGTCCTTAACAGACTGAAGAAAGGGTAGACAGTGTATCTAGGATAAGAAAAAAGGAAATAATCTCTTCTCATTTAAGCCTAGATGTTTTTTTTTTTTTTTTCTCCATTCTCCAAAGTATGCTATCTGGGCCCCAAGGAAACAGTACAAATGAGTAATGATTTCTCTTTCATAAAGGACTGAATAGAAAAAATAAGAGGATTACAGAGACTTTCAAGCCATGGTTATATATGAGAATGTGCTTGATAATCTATTCAAAAATGGGTTTTTTACACAAATGAAGATTGCATTTTCCAGGCATAAAACACAATACAATAAAACTAAGTTCAGTGAGGTAAATGTTTCTGAGCATCATTAACCTAAGATCTAGAATATATACATGTATTATACACACATGAACACAAAATCATACACATAATATACATGTGTATGTGTATATTATATCAAGCATCATATAATTTATCCATTTAAAGTAAAAAATTGAATGAGTCAGACTTACAGAATCACTCTTGCTGTCTAATTCTAAATCATTTTCATCCCAAACATTGGCAATTCACTTGCATAGGATAACTTCAGTTTTCCCTAACTCATTACAAAAGGCTGATTTTCATTGTCATATTTTTTTTTGCAAGTGGCCATGTATTTTCATGATTTTGTAGACTTTAAAAAAATCCAATCTAGAACACACAAGTCGGAAGAGGACACTACAGTAAGTACTCAAGCATCATGGTAGCAAAAGGCCAAGTTCAATGTCTAAATGAATATCTCATGAAAGATAAAGCTATCTGCGAGACCAACAGAAGTAATTTAATGGTATTCAAGCGTGAGTGTTACTTGGAATATGTTTGTTCTCAATAGTTAGTCTACTACAGATGCCTTGTCTATGGGGATTTATTTGTGATACAGCTAGATGGTCTGTCTGCTGTATAGGGAGAGTTTTGTGGGTGATTGTTGTGGGGAGAGAGCTGAGTTCCTGACACAGCTTTTACATGAATAATTTTGTACCTGAAAGCTGTGAAGAGGTAGTAAGAAAGTCAAGGAACTCTGAACTTATTTGTGTGAAAGAGACTTGAGACCTTTCTGGGCAAGAGGTAAGCTTAAAAATCATACAAATAGGAATCCAATTTTCTCACCTCTTTTTATAAAAGAAATAGGTAAGACTGAAAATAAATTTCGTTTGGAGTGATTCGGAGCCAGCCCAAATTTACTGTGTGTGTATTCATTTTTTCCTCTGAAGGTTTCTCTGATTCTTCTCTCTTCTTAAATTCTTGAGACACTTTTCTTAAGACTATGACAGAATCCCTGAATTCCATGCCTAGCCTCGCTCGGCCATTTCCTGTTCCTGTATGCTGTTCCCTCACTAGCAAGACAAGCCTCTCTGCAATCACTAGACTAGAACAAAAGCCACATCCCAGTGGATATCTTACAGGATTTGAGGCTAATAGGATCAGAATTATTCAACTGGAATAATAACAGCCTGTCTTTAAAAAAAATTCATTATTTTAGCATGATTTGACTAAAACATGAAGGTGGAGTTTATTTGACTTGTTCAAAAATCATAAATCATCTGATTTACTGTGTATAAATCATTCTTTATTGTATGTGTTTACATTCTTCCTGCATACAGTATATTGTGATCCAAATGAACATTGTTATCTACAGCAGTCTGATATTTGGCCAGGTGGTATTTTCTTAAAGGTATTGTCAAAAATTCTAATATATTTTCAAATTTAGTGAGTAATTCATCTGTTCACTAAGACATTATTTTTCTCTAATTTATAAGGAAAAGATTAATATTGCCATGAAATATAAAAATTTTAGCATGTGGTAGCTGTTGTTCCCCATCTGGCACTCCCTGAATGCTGTACAGAAGTACACTATCCTATGTTTTTAAAATCAAAGTTGCTGGTGACTGAGTGATGGTTTCATGGATCTCTGCCCATGTGGCTTGAGTCAGGGTAGACAACAAAATCTATCTTTCTCACTCTTGCACACTTTCATGAAAATTCTGAGCATTTTTTTTTCTTATGTGTGAACTTGGAATTGAATCCTCTGTACAGGAATCAGCCCTGGCAATTGAATTCTTCTCCTTTCACATTTTTAATAGGAAAGGTGACTATAAAAGATTGTCACTGTGAGTAAATGCAGCAGATTTTGTGATTGGCATTTGTGAAGTGGGAGCTCACATATTTAAACTGCTACCTTTTTTTTTATTGAGTGGAGAATATAAATTAGTAATTCTAAGGACATAAAAAAAAAAACTTCCACGAGGAGTTGTCAACATTTTGAAACAGGAAAAATTTCATATTTTTCTCATAATGCTTTTTGAGCTGCTAAAGTACCCACATTCTTTTAATTTTGTGGACTAAGCTGTATACTGCAAGGAAACTTGAATCCTTAGCAAGTGTCCGTATCATTTTCAAACATCTGAATTGTCTCTTTTCTCAGTAGTCAATCTCTTAGAAGCTGCTTCATTTGAAACTCTTGATTTATCATGGAAGATTCCCAAAACACTGATAATTCAAACATTGCAGCTATCTACTTTAATATTGTTTTAGCATAACATTTTGCCTGTGGCAAGTTATCAGTTTATTCCTATCCCCCTTCCAAGTAATTCACATGAAAATGATGAATGATTATACATTTATTTTTATTTTTGGAGTTGCCAGTCCTGGCTACTTACAGGAGATCATTATATTTTTATAGATCTGAAGCATATCTGCTGAGTCAGCAAAGCAAAAAGCTTCCAGCAATTTTCCTGATTATAGCTGCATCTTGTAAAGATTGTAAACAACTAGTACCAAAACCACTTGAAAGATGGAGATGGGGAGACCCAGGCATTTTTCAGGGCAGCAAGTACAATGGAAGTTCTTATAAAATATTGGTGGTACACTCTGTAATAAAATTAATCTCAGAAGCATCCCCACTTCCTAAATTTACCCTAAATATACTAGCACCCCACATTATTTTAACTGTCAAATCAGAGGATATAGGTAGAATGGATGTAAAGAAAGAATTCTACTTCAACAATGCCATCATTTTCTAAACTCTAAATCACTCAATGGTCCCTCAGTCATCTCTAGAGGATTTTCTTTTAGCATGGGTTTTCCAATCCAGACAGGTTGGTCTGTTCCATTCTAGATATAATGATCATGTCACTATCTCATTGAAGTATATGATTTTGTACATTAAGTAGTTTTCATCTTGCCCTAAAAAGACTCAGCACTGTCTGCTGTTTTATTTGGAAATACCACAGTCATATTTACTTTTTGCCATATTAACCCCAATGTGAAACTTTTCTATTCTGGGCCACATATTTTATCATGCAGGCTAAGAGTATATTCTTATTAAATGAGTACCTAGAGTACTTAAAAAAATCTGGACTAAATATATTATTTTAGTTATTTTTCTTGTCCCTATGACAAAATATCTACCTTAAGGGTGGAAAAGTTTATTATGGCTCAGGGTTTAAGAAGAGATATAGGGGCTGGAGAAATGGCTCAGTGGTTAAGAGTCATTCTTCCAGATTACCCAGTTTCAATTCCCAGCACCTTCAAACCATATGTAACTCCAGTTCTATGGTATTCAACAGCCTCTTCTGGTCTTTGCAGGCACCAGGCATGCAATAGTGCTTGGACATATATGCAGGCTAAGCACCCATAAAAATGTAGAGAGAGGGAGAGAGAGAGAGAGAGGGAGAGAGAGAATACTACAGTTAGAGTGTGTTGAGTCAATGAGTGAGAGACAGGAGTGGATATGAGGTCACATTTCATCAGAAGTTAGAAAACAGAGAGAGAAACAGAGAGAGACTAGGACATAGAGATAAAAAATATGTCAAGCTAGAGATGAGTATATAGTTCAGTAATAGAATACTTGCCTAATATGTACAGGGCCATGGGTTCAGTCTCTGTATTATAAAAATTAAAAATTCCAGCCTTATAGAGCTGGGGATGTACCTCGGTTAGTAGAATTCTTATCTAGCTTGCAAGAAGCCTTGGGATCAATTCTTTGCACGGTAAAAGCTAGGTGAGGTGGTACATTCCTATAATCCTAGAAGTCCACTTTAGAAGTAGAGTGGGCAGGATTAGAAGTTCAATATCTCCTTCAGTTACAAAATGAGTTTGAGGCCAGTCTAGTGCTATGGGAAAAATGAGTAAATGTTGCACTTGACATGACTGCAGGGACTGAGGAACCTGGGGTGGTGGAGAGTGAAGAAAAAACAGGCACCCAGAAATATGAGCATAAATTTTAGGGTTGGGTGGTCTGTGCACTTGGGTGCAGAAGCAACAACATCCCGAAAGATCAACATATTTATTATACAGTTGAACATGAAGGTGAGGTTATTGCATATAGCTGAACAAGGAGGTGGGATTATTACTGATAAATATGGAGGCAGGGTTGTTACATACAATTGAATAAGAGGCAGGTTTATATAATCTCAGTAGGAGCAGTCTATGTAGGGGTGCTATAAGTATCTGGTTGGGGGAAACAGCTATGGTAGACATTTTCTGCTCACACTATCAACATCTGCACATTGACCAAGGGAAGGCTTTGCCGTTCCTATGGGAGTATGGGACTGGGGTCCTTGGCCCGACAATGCCCATATCAAGAACACACACTCACTCAGGAATTCTTTTGATCCCTTTAGATGTATTTAAGTATAAAAGATGGTTTCTAGCCTCAAATGGTAATAACTCAGAAATTAGGGTTCTAGGTAGAGGCTCATAGTAACACAAAACTTCCATTGAGCCAGCAGCTTCCTGCATCTTTTCTTGTGAACTTGAAGAACAAATTTAATGAAACACAAGAAGGTAAGTTAAGACAGGAGTTTCATTATAGGATTATAGTTGGAAACATAAGAGAAAGAAAGAGGTTAGAGCTCCTGAATAGAAGGATAGAAGGACTGAATTTCAAGGAATAGTTTCTCTCCTGTTATCATCACTGGGATACTTGACTTTTTCTCTCTTTTTCTTTCTTTCTTTCTTTCTTTCTTTCTTTCTTTCTTTCTTTCTTTCTTTCTTTCTTTCTTTCTTTCTTCCTGGAGACAGAGTTTCTCTGTGTAGCCTTGGACTGGCTTTGTAATCCAGGCTAGCCTTGAACTCAGAGATCTGCCAGTTTCTTGCCTTTTCTATGCTTTTAAAAATTTTTAATTAATTAATTTTTTATTAATTACAATTTATTCGATATGTATCACAGCTATAGCCCCTACCTTATCCCTTCCCAATCCCACACTCGCTTCCTCTTCTCTTCCCTTGCTCCTCTCCCAGTCCACTGATAGGGGCTACCCTCCTCCCCTTCCATCTGACCCTAGTCAATTAGGTCTTATCAGGACTGGCTGCATTGTCTTCCTCTGTGGCATGGTAAGGCTGTTCCCCCCTCAGGGGGAGGTGATCAAAGAGCCAGCCAATGAGTTCATGTCAGAGACAGCCCCTGTTGCCATTACTAGGACACCCACTTGGACACTGGGCTTCCATGGGCAATATCTGTGCAGGGGTTCTAGGTTATCTCCATGCATAGACCCTGGTTGGAGTATCAGTCTCAGAAAAGACCTCTGTGCCCAGATTTTTTGATTCTGTTACTCTCCTTGTGGAGTACCTATCCCCTCCAGGTCTTTCTATCTCCCCCTTCTTTCATAAGATTCCCTGCACTCTGCCCAATGTTCGGCTATGAGTCTCAGCATCTGCTTTAATACCTTGCTGTGTAGAGCCTTTCAGAGGCAGTCTGTGGTAGGCTCTTGTCCCATTCCTTGTTTTCTCCCTTTTCCATTGTCCATCCTGTTTGCCTTTCTTTTTTTTTTTTTTTCAATGCAGTTTATTCAGGAACCTTGAACAATCCTCGGACCCTGGGGAAAGCCAGCCCACAGCTTAAATAGCCTCTGGGTAGCCAACCCAGGCGTGCCACGTGTGCAATGCAGATAGGTCCACATACATGGAAGCAAGCCAGATCCTCAGCCTTAGCCAAATGTGGAATTGTTCGTGACAGAGAGCACTCACCATCGGGAAGGTGGAAGGCGGAAACCAGCTCCATCTGGAAATCAATCTGGCGCTTTCTCAGACAACTAGGAATAGCGCTTCCTCAAGATCCAGCCATACCACTACTGGGCATATATCCAAAAGAGGCTCAGGTACACAAAAAGGACATTTGCTCAACCATGTTTGTAGCAGCTTTATTTGTAATAGCCAGAAGCTGGAAACAACCCAGATGCCCCTCAACTGAAGAATGGATGCAGAAATTGTGGTACATCTGTTTGCCTTTCTTAGTGAGGATTGAGCATCTTACCCGGGGTCTTTCTTCTTGCTTGGCTTCTTTAGGTGTGTAGATTTTATCTTCCTTCTTGCTTAGCTTCTTTAGGTGAACATATTTTAGTATGTTTATCCTATAATGTATGTCTAATATCCACTGATAAGTGAGCATATACCATTTGTCTTTCTGCTTCTGAGATATCTCATTCAGGATGATCGTTTCTAGTTCCTACCATTTGCCTGCAAATTTCATGATTTCCTTGTTTTTAATTGCTGAGTAGTATTCCATTGTGTAAAGGTATATAATTTCTGTATCTGTTCCTCAGTTGAGGGACATCTGGGTTGTTTCTAGATTCTGGCTATTATGAATAAAGCTGCTATGAACATGGTTGGGAAAGTGTTCTTCTTGTATTCTTGAGCATATTTTGGATATATGCTTATGTGGAGAGCTGCTTATTTGTCAATCTTCTTTGCTAATGAGTATTCAGTGAAAAACGTGTTTTCACCCTGTTCTTCACCTTGAGACAGATATAAGAGGATGTTTCTCCAAGTTTCTTAAAATTTGTTTGTGTGACTTTGGACCACAAACTAAAGGGTAGTACTTTTAGAAAACAAGTTTGGAAGTTCCATGAACTTCTTTCTTATATTGGTGTGACTCTTTTTGTTTTGCCTATAAAAAGGAAATGTCAAATAAACTCATGCTGAAGTCTTACTGACAGCCTTCTCAAGCTGATCCCTTTTGTAGTGTGACTTGCTTTAATTATTTCAATCCACACCCACCACTCAGGAACTTCTCAACTCTGCTGGTGTTCTCTGGCATTTTGGCATCTGAACAGTGACCTGAGATGTGGGGAAGCAGTGAAGGACATTGCAGTATTGGGGAGTTTGAAAGAGGCATGGTGAGTAAAATTTGAGAGTAAAAATGGGACAAGGCAGTAGTGTCATGTTTTTTGTATGGTCTCAAATTAAAGATAGTCTGTATCTGTGGCACAAGACAAAGAAAGTGAAACTCTCAGGATTAGAGAGAAAGAGGGAAAACAAACAGGAGGCTTCAGAACAAAATGAGACTAAACTACTGGTTTCTCTGGAAGAGTTACATGTGCTCACTGATGACAATAATTACTTGTTAGGAGAAGACTTTGAGGATGACTTAGATCATGATGAGGTTGCAGACCTAGAGGTTTCTGAGAGATATCTTCTGATTCAGGCTATGAATGTTAAAAATCTTGAGCCTTGGCAAAAAAAATTTAAAAAGTTGGAATGGGGCTTGGAAGAAATAAACAGAAAAATTGGAAAATTAAATTAGGCTCAATGCCCAGTCCAACTCCCTCATTGTTTACAAACTTGGACCATCCTCCTGCGATGGCTATAGTTGCTATAGCTCAAAAGACAAGGGGGTCTTTTCTTTTGTCCACCATGCAAGCAACTGTATACCCTTTGCAAGCTTCTTTACAACAAGTTGGCAGAAAGGAGAAGATATAACTGAGTTTTATAGTTTTACAGTTATAGAGCAATTTGATGGCTAGGTAATATGGTGAGAATCCATGCTCCTATATATATTAAACAATTAAAAGATTTGAAAATTTTATAGCACCTTTTACTCAAGCTCTATGAGAGTCCTTCTTCACTGAGGCCCTTTGTCCAAGGGACTGGAAGAAATTTTCAAGAGCATGTTTATCAGGAGGAGATCAATTATTATGGAAGTCATAATTTGCTGAGCAGTGTCAAGTTACTGCTAAAATCATTCAAGCAAAATAAATAAATAAGTAGATAAATAGATAAAGAATGAAAGAAAGAAAAGCAGTTTCTCAGTTTTTCTGGCAAGAAAGCTCATAGATAATTTTGCTACAAAGCCTCTGTGGCCATAAAAAATTGGATTCAACAAATAGCAAGGTGTTTTGTCTGTCTGTTTTGAATGTATAAGTTTACCATGTTCTGTATATCTTGGTCAAAGATTATTGGTAATTGGGTATGTTGAAAATCTGTAACATAAAGTCAACTTAAACCTAAAACCTAGAATTGGAGCCATTCTAAACAATAAATGGAAGTAACTCATAATCCAGATTTAGAAAACTAAAATATGTTCAAGTAACAATTGATACTTTTTCAGGATTTATCATGGCAACTCCCTTAGAAGGAGAAGCCACCAAACATGTTATAAGTCATTGCCTAAAATGTTTTGCTACAATTGGTATTCTTTCTTTATAAAGACTGATAATGGTTCTGACTATAGGAGTCAAGATTTTCAGCATTTTTGTGCTTAAATGAACATAAGTCATAAAACAGGTATTCCATATAATCCTCAAGGCCAAGGAGTTATTTAACTTGCCTATGGATCTCTTAAGAACCAATTGCAAAAAATAAAAAAGGGGGGAGTTATATCCCCAAACACCACAGAATTATCTTAATCATGCTCTCTTTACTTTAAATTATTTGAATGTGGATCTACAAGGCCACTGATCGATTGTGACTGATCGATTGTGGCACCCTAATACTAAAATTCATTATGCCCAAGTGAAATGGAAATATCCAATTACTGGATTATAGGGCCCTGATCCTGTATTAATATGGGAAAGAGGGCATGTTTGTGTTTTTCCACAGAATGCTGAAGGAGCATGGTGAATACAAGAAAGGATGGTGCAATTTGCAGTAGATGATCACTGGAAGGAGGATGCATGTGCTGCTGATGATAATGAATTCTGTCCTGATGGTGAATGGAGAGCTGTATTGGATTTATGCTCCTGACTCACTTTTGTTACATTCCACTCAGGAGAGATGTTGTGCATAGAAACATTTTAGATACAACAGTAACTGGACTTGTTTGGTCTGCTAATCAGGACAATTCTCGACAAAATTGGGAAGAATGGGAAAGAGGATTGACTATAGGACTTTGGTCTGATTTCTGGTTTTCAGCAGACTTATATTTGGAAGCTTGCTGCAGAAACTCACAGGAGGCCTTGTAACTGCCTGTGTAATTCATTCTTATGCTTTGTTGTTTGGAAAGTTAACTTTTTTTATTTTTTCGAGCACCTCATGGAACCTTCTCCAAAATAAACCATTTACTTGGTCACAAAGCAAGCCTCGACAGATACAAGAATATTGAAATAATCCCCTTAATTCTGTCTGACCACCATGCATGGACTAAAGCTGGACCTCAACAACAATGGAATTAGCAAAAAGCCTACACACACATGGAAAATAAACAACTTGCTGTTCAATGACAGCTGGATTAAGGAAGAAATAAAGAAATTAAAGACTTCCTAGAATTCAATGAAAATGAAGGTACAACATACTCTAATTTATGGGACACAAAGAAAGCAGTGCTTAGAGGAAAATTCATCGATTAACATTTTTATACAACCTTTAATGTTTTTTGCCATCAATGTACCCCATTTTTTAATTGGATTAATTAATTTTTTGCTTTATAACTTCTTAAGTTCTTCATATATTCTGGATGTTACCTCTCTATCAGATGTAGGGTTGGTGAAGTTCCTTTCCCAGTCTGTAGGCTGTCATTTTCTTCTTATGACAGTGTTCTTTGCTTTACAGAAGTTTTCATGTCTTGCACTGTTTCCTTCATTTGCTTGAATATGGATTTCTGTCTTTCCATGATGGCTTCTATTTTCTTTTCATTTCCTCCTTATATGGCATTACTTGTGCCTTTACATGTGCCTCTATTTTTTGACTGTATTTGCCTGTATTTCTTTGAGAATTTGTTTGTTTCCTCTTTATATACCTCTACTTGTGCCTCTTTTTTTTCTGTATTTGCATGTATTTCTTTGAGAGTTGTGTTCTTTTTCTTTTTATGTGCCACTAATAACTGGATAAGCATAGATTTGAGATAATTTTTCCTTACTTCTGTTGAGTTATCATATCCATTGATTTTTGGTGTTGCTGGTGAAGCCATGTTGTCCTGATTTTTGTTGGGTGTTTTCTTATGCAGACCTCTAGCCATCTGTTTATCTGTAACCTTCTCTGTTTGTTCCTTGAGTCTGTACTTCAGACTGGGCTTCTCTGTCTCTGGTGTCTGGAGTATTTCTCAGGAAGGTGAGAGAGGACCACTGGTTTGAGAGTAGATGTTGGTCTTTCAGCTGTAGCTAAGGGAGGAATGTTGCAGGCACATGAAAGCAAGTGTGGGCATATGCATAGAAGTGTGCCTTGAAGGACAGGGTGCTAGAATGTATAGATGCCTGGAAGGGTGGAAAGTAAGTGCAAATGTGGGTGCTGGCGATGTTCGTTGGTGCAATGTGCATGCATAGGTGCCCTGAATGTCTCAGTGGTTACAGGACTGTCATACTGTCTTCTTGTTATTCAAATCTGTCTGGGTTCCAGAATTTGTTTGCCTGGACTCCACTGGTAGACCCAGAGAACAGGGGCTTCAGTGTTGAGAACGCTGTCCCATGGAACCCTACGTTGCTCATAGTGGGGTTGTGGGTGGGAGGGATCCAATGCCCAGAACCTAGTGTAGGAAGACACTTGATCTGGGTCTCTGAAAGCACTCACTTGAAGGCACACTCACTTGTTCACAGGCTTAATCATAAAGCACAGAGGTTCCCTCTGTTCTCTACTCTCAGATTTAGGCCTGCAGGGGCAAATGACAGTGTAGGAGATCTGTCAGCTCAGTTGTGCTCACTGTTTGGCAGCCCGGCAGAGAGATCCGTACTTATGGCAGCCGCCTCTGCCATTTAAGTCACTGAAGAAGGAGGCTCCTGCTAGGGCTAACACTGCCTGCTGCAGTAGCAGACCTGGTAAGCCAGTAAAGCCACAGCCTCAGTCTCAGTCACCCAGCCTGGAGGCTTGTGCTTGGAGCAATCACTTCTGCCTCTGCTGAGCAGGGAGGCCAGTGTTTGGGGCAAGAGGAAGTGTAGGGGGTTAGAATATTTGCCACTCAGTCCCTGGCGACATCCACAGGTGACCTGGATCCAAAGTGTCCCAGCCTACGGGTTGTGCCTTCTGGCGTAGGAAGCTCCAATGTCTATGTTCTGGCTTCAGCTGCCCCTCCACTTACCAATTTAGGAGTTTCAGATCCTGTGCCCCTCAGATATGGTGTGCACTGCTTGCTGCCATCTTGGGCCCACTCAGCTCTTTTCTTAAATGGTCAAGCAAATATACAAACAAGCAAAAACAACAACAACAACAACAAAAAAAAAAAACAATCAAATCCTCAAGGCCCATCTTCAGTGACCCACTAACTCCTAAAGATTCCACAACTTTTCAAAACTTTCACTGAGGACCACCTGTTCAAATATAGAAGCCTATGGAGAACATTTACATTGAAAATTGAAACTATAATATGTGTGTACTTGATGGGTCCTACCTTACTCATCCAATATTGCTTTTTCATCCACTCCTCTTGCCAGTACTTTTCCAATGTGGCATACGCCCTCTGTTTCTAGAATTCTTGATATCTGGCCTTTAAAAACATTGTTTTATTTTATGTATATGTGTGTGAACCTAAGAGTATATATTTGTACCATGTACTTGCAGTCATCTACAAAGTTTACAAAAGGCATTTGTTCCCATAGAATTGGAGTTATATATGCTTATGAGCTGCTGTGTGGGTGCTGGAAACTGAACTCATGTCCTCCATAAGAGCATTGAGTGCTCTTAATGACTGAGCCATCCTCCAGCCTTGGATCTCTGATCTTCATGTACTTATCTTACATTCCAAGTCTGCTAAGGTTTAAATTGCTTCCAGGCTGAGAAACTCACAGTGACACCTCCAGATAACACAAAGACTCTATTGTTAACTGACTTTACTAATATCTTTTTCACTGTAATATGTATTCCCCTTATCCATATTTCATCTCATCATGTTTTGGTTGCTTTGTTTGAGAATGAGGAAAGTCCTTGGTGACATAGTCTCTCTGGCAATGGTATAAAATTGTAGTCAGTGTTTGTTGTAGTCTCTAAATAGTTGAAAACTGAAGGAACAAAGGACATTTGATTTAAAGACTATGAAATGGATACATGTTTATCAGGTTAATGAGATCCAAGATGGGAAACATTTCTAGATCCTGAGGAGCAGTTCAGCATAATGATTTTTCTCCCACCTTGAGTCATTTCATATTTTTCTGATGTGACAATAATTTCCCAGTGATGTGTGACTCATTTAGCATCATGTTTTAGTCCCTGCTATCTTTAGATTACTTGCTGTTAAAATGACAAAGCAAACCAGACAACCTCGTGCTGCACGGATAACTTCCTATATCCATTTAAAATCATTCATTCTTTTTTCAGTTCTCTGGGAATGCATGTATTCTACTTGAGCACTGAATCTGGATTCTAGATTTTTTTTTTTTTCGCTAAAAAAACTTTTTACTCCGGAGCAGTGCTTTCAATGGACAGTTTTTGAAAATGACTAAAGAGAGTCACTTTATAAAAAGAAACTATTTGACAAAATGTACTGTTTTTATATAAATATATATTATATCAAAATTATCATTTTAGCATGTACTAAGTATGTAAAAATACTGAAAAAATTTTCAGCCCTTTTATAATGCTTATGGTTTCTCTTTTGTACATTGAAAAATAGAAGTTTTTCATACAATATATCTTGAGGGGAAGAGTTTCCTCTCCCTTTAACTCCTCCCAGTTCTACCCATTTCTCACCTATCCCTTTCTTGCTGTCATAAGAATGCAAACAAGCATTCCAAAATAATAATATTATTAAAATAAAATAAGATAAAATAAAAACAAAGCAGAATAGAGTAAAACAAAAAAGCCCCCCGAAAAGCACATGAAACTCATGCAGACATTGAGATACATAAATTTTTATAAAAAAATATAAACCATGATATATAAGCAAAACACCTGTAGAGCCCTGACAAAGCATTATGTTGGCCTGCCTATATACAAAGTGTGGTTTGTATAGCCAGTGAGACTCCATTGGAGAAAACTAATTTTTTCTTTGAGAGTTTTTGTCAATTGGGGATAGCCTCTGGGTTAAGAAGAGGTCACATGTCTATTTTTTCCTCTCAATATTGGAACCCCTGTTTTATTGTTTGTTATTTTCTTTTTTGAGACAGTGTTTCATGTGTAGCCTTGGCTGTTTTGCAATTGCTTGGTAGACTAGGCTGGCTTTGAACCCACAAGAGATCTGCATGCCTGTTCACCTCCCCAGTGCAAGTATGTGCCACCATGCACTGCTTGGGACCCCATATCCTGTGTGTTTTTTCCTGCATGTGTATAAAGTGAGCCACATTTGTACCTGGTGCCTGTGGAGGCCAGAAGAAGACATCAAATCCCTTAGAACTTGAGTTATATATAGATGGTTGTGTATTGCTATGTGGATGCTGAGAACTCAACCCAAGCTTATTGGAATAGCTTCAAGTACTTTTAACTAATGAGCCATCTCTCTAGCCCTCAGGTTTAACATTTTTTCCTCTTTCTTTTTTAATTAATTATTTATTTCCTCAGGGTTAGAGTAAGAGTTCACAGTTTCCTCTCCCTTCTCTCCTTACAGCCCCTCTCTCTCCACTTTCTTTATAGACAGGCCTCCATCCACTCCTCTGCTTCTCCACAGAAAATAGGAGGCCTCCCATGGATATCAAACCACCTTGGCATATCAAGTTGGCAGTATAATTAGATAGCTCAGTTATGCAAAAAGTTTCCAAAGGCAGGCAACAGAGTCAGAGACAGCCTCTGCTCCTGCTGTTAAAATTCCAATATGAAGACCCAGCTGCACAACTGTTATATGTGTGCAGGGAGTATATGTCAGACTCTTCCAGGCTTGCTGGTTGGTCGTTCAATCTCTATGAGGCTGTCTGGGCCCAGATTAGTTGATTCTGTAGGTTTAACAATAAAAAGGTGACATTTAGCAAGGGACTCTAATATTCCTAGCTTCACATTTCTGAACTGTCAATCAAAATTATGAGTCTTGGCTCCATAAAATTCTGGAACCAGGGGGGCCTTCAGAGACTGATGAATCAACCAAGGACCATCCATGGGGAGGACCTAGACCCCCTGTTCAGAGGTAACCCAAAGGCTGCTCAGTCTTCATGGGGGTCACCTAGAAAGAGGATCAGGGGCAGTCTCTGGCATGAACTCGGTTGCCTGCTCTTTGATTACTTCCTCCTGGTGAGGTGGCCTTCATAGGACACAGAGAAAGAGGATGTAGCCAGTCCTGATGAGACCTGATAGGCTAGGGTCAGATGGAAGAGGACCTCCCCTATCAGTGGACTAATGGAGAGACATAGTGGGGAAAGAGGGAAGGAAGGTGGGACAGGGAAAAGATGAGGGAGGGTTCTATAGCTAGTATACAAAGTGAATAAATTGTAATAATAATAATAATAATGAACATAACATATGAGTCTTGCTGGTTTGAAATCCTAAATATTTATTTATTCCTTCCATTTCTTTAAGTGCTAATTTCATCTCCTTAGTTTATGGAGTCATTGAGCTTTTTACTGGATTAGGAAAACAACTTTCTCACTGGTCTCCTTTCTTAATTGCAACCATGTTTCTGTACATTCCAACCTACAAGAAGCCACCAGAACGTTATTTCTAAAACTAAACTCTGGTTGTATGGTTCCCCACGTAAAACACATTGATAGTCCTTTCATTTCCACAAGGGAAAATAGCAAACTTGTAGGAGATGGCTCTTTTTCTCTCTAATTTCTTTTTGTTACTCTTCATCCTGTTCTTTATACATTAGTAAAACCAAACAGTTTAAAACCTACAATGTACTGTTCACTGTCTTCCCTCTCTAAACATCCTCATTTTCCTTGTATATTTAATTATTATCTGTCAAGAATGATTCATCTCAGATGCAAGCTCTTTTCTGGATATTTATCCTCTTTTCGCCTTCTCTTAAATGTGTCTTTTGGAGGCTTTGTTGACAATCACCATTCACATTCTGTCAAATTTTTGTGACGAGTATCTGTACCTGAGGTAGTACAACTAATACTATTCTTTTTTTCAAGAAAGGGTTTCTCTGTGTACCTCTGGCTGCCCTGGAACTAGCTCTATAGAACATACGGACCCAAACTCACAGAGATCCACCTGCCTCTGCCTCCTGAGTGCTGGGATTAAGGGTGTGTACCACCACCTCCTGACTATCTAACAACATTTTTTTAACAAATCAAACATATTTATGTTTTTTTGTTGCTACCTAATAAAAAAGAACTTTTATATGCCCAACTATAGCAATTTACACACTCTAACACAAACAGCTGAATATCAACCTACATTTTCCCATAGTTATAAAAGTGAACTAGCAATTTTTTTCTTCTGGAGTATCCTGGGAAAACACAATGTTTATCATCAAGATTATCTATGTTAAGCCTTACTCTTATAATGCTGTTTGGGTAATACCTTGAATATTATATACATATATATATATATATATATATATATATATATATTAGTAAAATGTATTGGTAAAAATGAATATATTGTCTGTTTGCTTCAGGGAGTCACTGTAAGAGCCAATAAACCAAACATATTACTTGACTTGAAGAAATGACACCAGATTAATATAAGGACAATATGAGAACAAAGGAAAATTTCAAAATGAAATTCCTTTCTATACTCCCTTAATCAGCTTCAGACTATGACAAACACTAGCCATAGTCTAACACCATTTTTAAAGGCCCCTAGAACCAAACTTACTGGAGTTGAAGATTAGGGCAATCATCTGTAAGTTATGGTATCTTAGATAATTTGCATGATATCTCTTCTCTTCAGTTATCTTATGTATGAAATGGGGTTGATGCAAGGAAGAAATTAGCAAATGGGCGATGCTTAGTATTCTTTCTAGTGCCATGAAGAAGACTAATATAAACATTACCTTTGATAATTTTGATGCTCCAAATCTAACAGAATGCTTAGAACAAAGTAAACATCAGCTTTCGGTTGATTTGCTGTTAATCACATGCTTTTGGTTGAACTACAGTTCACATAATATAAACTTAACCTCTTCAAAAGTGTTCATTTCAATTGAATTTCTTGCCGTAATTGGTAAGCATTGGTAAGCAACCATAACATCTATTCAGCTCTAGAATCACTTTTAATACCCTAAAAGAAACCTGCACTACTACTTGTTATGCAGTCGATCCCTGTGCTCCTTCTCTTTAGCTGTTGCTTATAGGGAATATGACAAAAGTGAAATGTAGCAGGTCCACTTATACAAATAAGAGTTCCTCTTTTAAAAAAGAACTTATATCAAAGACGGGATATTAAGCTGCACCCCCTGGGTCAGTCAAGCATCAGAATTAAATTCTCCAAGATCACTACTGCAAAGTCAAATGTGGCATTACTCATCCTTTTAATTAATACAAGATTTCTTTGAAATGACACAAAAGTAAGATTTTTAGTTCAATTGAGGACTTTAGAAAGACAGCATTCCACATTGTATAAAACATACATAATGCAGTCTGGCCTTTTGAAGTCTGCCATCTGATATATGTGGTGACAAGACAGAAGAAATCAGAGCAGGTGCTGATGACAGCAGCATTCCTATGTGCCATCCTTCTCTCTGTGACTCCAGAATGACATTAGGTCTCTGTTGAAAGAGCCATTCAGGCTATCTGCTGCCCACCAGCTCAGTCCATGCATATTCATACTTGAGAACAACACTGCCTTAATAAAGAACGTTTTGACTTTTCTTAAGGCTTAGCTATGGCTATTGATTTTTTCTCTTTTTCCATTGCCAGCTGCTGCTACTATTCTGACCCTTTCAAGTCCAATTACCCTCATATACTGGACCATTTCCTGCCTGCTCTGTCTGTCCGTCTGTCTGTCTGTCTGTCTGTCTGTCTGTCTCTCTCTCTGTGTGTGTGTGTGTGTGTGTGTAAAGGACCTCCGTGGTAATAAAACTGTATTAAAGTAGCAGGCTCATGTTGATAGTCTGATTTCTGTTATTAGCTTTTGCCTGTAGGATTTTCTGCATTAAAGACTGTAGGTCCATTGTTCTGACCTTCTGGATTCTAGAGCCTTGATTTGCTTTTGTTAATTTGGCAACGGCTGAGAATATATACCTGAGCCTGCTTTTCTGATCCCCAGACTGCTGTCTAGACTTCTCCTTATTGTCCTTCTATTTCATACATTGATACTGAATGTGTTCCAGTGAATATATTTCATATTTACACCTGACAAGAGATATTGTAATATTATCTTTAACAATGTACTTGCTTTAAAGTTGGTTATGAGTTTCCTCTCATATATGAGTACATATATGAGAGGAAAAAAACTCAAAGAAATTTATTGTACCTGAAAGGAGTACCATTTAAAAATCTATTATCATATTCATTTTTATTTTCTAGTTACTGAGGGTGATAAAACTCAATCAGCACTTATATTTAATGCCTCATTTGGGGAAGGTTCTTTTCATCTCATAAAAGGATGTATTTCAAACCAAAGACCCCTCAAATTCCTACCTTTTCTTAATCAGATGAGGAACCTGTAAAACTCCCATTGCAACTCTTCATCAGTTGGGATCTCTATGTCCTAGTTGCTCTTTACTGTGCAAAATACATGAAAAGAGAGTCAAGGCTGATTATTGTATGACTCAAAGCCTGGTTAGTATACAGACTGTTGTGTCATTTATGTTTCACAAGAAATACACTCTCTTCCCTAGCCAGCCTAAAAGTAGTACTAAGGTCGTATCAGAAGTAACCATAAGGTTGCAAAATGTATGAGAGACACCATCCAGGCACTTGAAATGGTTAATATTATAACATGGAGTAGGCTGGTACTAAATGGGATTGGCTTTCAAGGATCAGGAGGGTACTGAACATGTTCTCACGTTTAAGGCTAAGACCAATGTGTCAGAAAGGAGGTGGTATAGACTCATAACAGCCTGGATTTTAGCCTTTTCTGTGCTAACTTCTAAGAAGGTTGATTGCCTTTATGCTGGTTGCATGTAAATCTTTCTGTGTCATAAACTCCTCATCTTAAAAAAGAGATTAACTACTGAAAAACTATTGAAAAACGAGACTGACTATTTGATAAAAGGTGTTCAGCACATTTCAGGTACTGTTATTATGTTAATTACTAATATTGCTATGATACTGTGTGTAATATTGCTAAGAACATGAACTCATCAACAAGGCAAATCTCTCTTATGTACCTTCCACTTGCTAGTTTTTTGACATTAGGCAAATTAGCCACTCTTTTTAATGTAAACATTTATAATTTATTCATTCACAATTTTCTACACACACATAACACTTTTTGATCATATTCCTTCCATTATCCCATCTCATCTCCCCTTCACCCCAACTCAACCTTTTCCTCTCAGTAAGTCTTGCACCTACTTTCATGTCTTCTTTTTATGCCATACTCATTTAATTAGGATTGCTTACAAGGAAATGATGGTGCTAAACCACAGAGGAATATGACCATCCACACAGCAACTTTTAACTGCTCATGGCTTCTTATGGTGGCATGGGATCTCATTAGCTCTTTCCTCATCCAGGATGAAACATTTATGGACTCAGTGCTGGTCAGTTCTTAGACAGCCAGCTGCTGCTGGAGTGAGTTCATGAATACAATGGCCTTTGTCCTGTTTAGGAAACAGAATTTCACAGTGCTTCTTCCCCATTCTCTGGCTCTTGCATTTCTTTTTGTAAGCATCCCATCCCCTGCAATCTTTCTTAAGCCTTGGGTGGGGTGTGGATGAATGACATACATGTCCTACTTATGGCTGGACACTTGATAGTCACTTATTCTCAGCAATATGACTAGCTATAAATCTATATATTAAGTATCACCTGCTTCAAATAAAAGCTTCTGTGACCAGTGCTGAGACCAGGACTAACTGGCCTGATTGTTGATTCTCTTCTCTGATGCTCTGAGGTTCTCAGCAGTGGGTAATTCTCTTATTTAGGAATTGCTTTGCATGATCAGACTAGCAATATTGTTTAAGTTTCACTTCTCTCAATTTTCTTATCTGTTTTGTAGGAAATGTTTCAAAAGCTAGTTGGTAATGAAATGTTACATATATATATAAATTTACAGGATGAATAACTTAGCATAAATTATATGAAGTTATATTTTCTCTAGAATGTTTCACTAATGTATTAATAGTTATTTACATTCATGATTACATACAATAATTAATATACAATATATTTTAACATAAAAATATGAAGCCTAGCACATAGTAAGTACTAAATAGCGTTTTATGTTTTTACTATCATCACTAGTATGATCATTATGATTAATAATAAATTTTATGAAGAGGAATTTTTACCTAGCAACATGGCTACTCTGGCAAGGGATCACATCTAATAACCTAGGTTTGTGTGATCCAGCTGGAAAACAGACACCCCCTTAATCTCTCTGACTGGAATATAGACATGACAAACCTTTAATTCTTCTGACTGAAATTTACTACACACCTTTAATCTCAAACAGTTATGTCTAATTGAGGGGCAGAAAAATGATACATCAGAGATAGATTTCACAGAATGTGTCAAAGATATGCCCAACTATCATGAGAACTGACGGGAAGGAGAGGCTACTTAAGAGTAGTGTAGGGAAAGAAACTTGAGTTGAGTTCAGTGCAGTTTAGTTAAAATCAGTTGATTCGGTTTAGTTTGTCCAGTTCCATTCAGTTTGTACAGTCAGTGCAGTTGTTTGTGGAGTTCAAAGGCAGTTTTTCCAAGCAGAACAATTCATTCAGAAGCTGAAAGAAGTCAGTTTGAATGAGTCAGCTTGGAGAGGAGTTTGAATCAGAGTGGCTGAGTTGAACCAGTCAGGCAGAATTCAGAAGGAACTAGAAAGAATGAACTTACTCAGCAGTAAGTCTCAAAGGCTGAAAACATTCTAGGCCTAACTTAGCAGACAAAGGCTTGAGACAGAAGCCTTCGAGGTCTGGGCTTGCAGATGATTAGATTGTATAAAAGCTAAAAGCTTCCAGACCTAAGCCTACGGATAATTAGATAGAAACACTGTAGGCTCAGCCCAAGCCATGTATTCATAAAGCTTGGATATGACTCTCATCCCCTCATCTGGGGGAAATATAATATTTACAGTTGTGTATTATGTTATTTCCAGCATAGGAAGCCACATTACCTCTCAAATCTGCAGTTTCTGTTATTGTCATGTGCCTATGATGGCACATGAAAGGCCAGTGCTAGACTCTACTGACAAACTTAAGATTGCTTTTCTTCCTGTCTCAATTTTGAGCCTTCTAATTGAGCGTATTTTGAAGAGTTTTAAAAGACTATTTATTAGTTCTTTTGATATATTTTTTTGCAGTTTTTATATATTCTGAGTGTTACCTCCCTGTGGGATATGTAACTGGTAAAGATTGTCCTTACATCCTGAAGGATGTCTCTTCAATCTGTTGTTTTTAAGAAGAAGAGAAGCATAGGACAAAAGGGAAACTTCTCAGGTTGAGGTTGCTATAGGACCAGCTGCTGAGACTTTACGCTGAATATCTGTACATATGTAGA
Source organism: Meriones unguiculatus (assembly GCF_030254825.1). Classification (NCBI taxonomy): domain Eukaryota; kingdom Metazoa; phylum Chordata; class Mammalia; order Rodentia; family Muridae; genus Meriones; species Meriones unguiculatus. The sequence goes on along the minus strand of NC_083369.1, from coordinate 74,405,262 downwards.
GACTGTAATAGTAGCACCTCAAATGTGTAATGTTTGTAATAGCTTTGATAAGTTATGATTCATAATCCATAAAATTCAACTGAAGTAGAAAAGTCAGGGCTTTCTCATGGAGTCACAGCGTGGCACAACCATTACCATGATCTGATTTTAGAATATTTTTATCATTAATTACCTGGGGAAATAAAACTATTTGTACACCATTCCCCAAAATCCTACCATCACTAGCCAACCATTTCTATGTTTTCTTTATATCTAAGATTATCAATTGTGGGCATTTCATGTAAATGGTATCATGTGGAATGATGTATAATTTATTATTTTGACATAATTTACATTATGATGCATGTTTTCAAGATGAATTTATGCTACATCCTGTATCAGTAAATACTTTCTTCTCTTTATTGATGAGTAGTATTCTCATATTTAGTGCCTTCCAATGTAAAAATTTTGGTCAACATTAGTCTCCATGTTATACAACACCGTCAGATACCAGGCATTATGGTGCATACCTATAATTTCAGTACTTGGGAAATCAAAGCATAAAGATTACAAGTTGAAGGCAATCTTGTACTGTGTAAGAGATTGTAAGAGATGGGTTTTTGTTCTTGCAGTAATCTTTTATCTCTTTTATTTGGGTTCTTATACCTCTACCTCCCTACCAACCCTTGTCCACCCTAATCTCTTCCAACTCCACAAGAGGTAGGAGATAAAGAAGGTTATAGAAGGAAGGGGTTACAGACTTCTATAGACTACTTCCTGCTGATTAGGGATGTAGTTCCTTGGGGCAAGTCCAAGGTGTGCCATCAGGATATCCAGCAGTCCAGCAAACCATCAAACCAATAATAGTAAAGGCAGCAGCTGAGCAAAGCAGTAGCAGCATCAGGGGCAGCAGCTGGGGGAACAGTAGCTGCCATAAGCCCTCTTAGGGCTCTTCCATTTATACCCTCTCCAGAGTTCCCAGAATTATGCTGTCTGCAGCTGTCACAACTCACTCCCTACTGAGCTCTTGTGGAAAATCTGAAGCAGCGCCATATCCCATGCCTGGGATTAAAGCAAAAATGTAGTCACATAAGACAACTGGGTTTGGTTTCTAAAGAAACCAAAATTCTCACTACAGTTTTTATTTTAATAAAAAAGGAACAAGCAAGCAAACAAACAAACACCTAAATATATAATTAAGTACATAAATAAAACCAGCTTCAAAGTAACTTCATCTTCTTTTTCCTTTCCCCAACAGGAGAGAGCCATGGGGAGTTCTAGACATTGTTGGATATATAGAAAAGAATAGATATGTCTATCTGTCTATCATACTCATTTAGATATTCTGTTCTAGGTACATTGTCACAAGGTGCTTGGAACTAAACACTTCTACAGTTATTATGTATATACCCAATATTTTTCTATTCACTTCATAGAGGTGTTGTTTTGTCCGTTAGATAAAGATGTATAACGAAAACCATCACACTTCCTATCCTCATATCAACGAAAGGGTCTTTCATTTGCAAGAGGCTGAAGAAGAGTTTTGTATTTATAGTTTTGCACAGCTATGGCTGGAATGCCTAAGAAAACTTAGAATAGGAATGATTTATTGTAGGTCATGATTTCTGTCCATGATTCTTTGCTTCATCATGGTGGTGGGGACAGGTGAAGTAGGATGCTTTTTACCTCATGGCAGATAGGAAAGAGAAACAAAAAGTGGTCAGGCAATATATAAATGTTCCCATTGACTTATTTTCTAAAACCATGCCCCTCCTTCCATAAACTTCCAGAACATTCTTCAAAAGTATTATCAGCTGAAGATTAATCTTTCAACATGTGAGCCAGTGAGAGACATCTCATATTTAATTCCTAACAATAGTCATCTTGCAAGTCTCATTTCACTTCCTTTACTGTTTCAGTTTTTATAGTAGGTCATTTACTGTCTCTCTAGAGTTCTTGCTGATGTGTAGAAATGAGCAGGACAGTAGTATCTTTCAAAGTTAGGTTAACATTTGAATCAAAATAATCCTAGAGGAGAGTGATGTTTGGCACAGTGGAGAAATAGTGTTGGTATAGAATTTAGAGTCAGATGAATTTAGGTTTGAATTCTCATACTTCTGAACATAAGACCTTAACTTCTTTCAATCATAGAATTTACCTATTTGTAAAGTGACAGAATACTGACTGTTTTCTAGAGTAGTGATAAAGATTGAGTTTAACTTTGTGCCTGACATATTGCAAGGTTGTCATAAAAGTAAGCCACCATTACTCCTATTTGTATATACTTAATTTAATAGTACATCTTTGTGTGGTAATTAACACTGGCTTTGTAGTCAGTCATGGATTTGAATTCTGGGTTATTAGCTCTGTAACCTTAGATAAATTTCACATTGCTTATCTGGGAAAATTCACGCTTTCTAGCATTGCTGAAAGGTTTAACCATGGTGTTTTTGTAAAGTATGTCAGCACATGATACTGATTTAATATTTAAAAGCTGTTGCTACAAATGAAACAACAAATGTATTTTCAAATATATCTGCATGGTTCACACAGGGCCTTTTTTTTTTTTTTTTTTTTTTTTTTTTTTTACTATGCTTAGTATAAACTCTACGCTCCTTTCCATGATGTACAGTGTTTTATTATAATCTAGATCTCCCTCATTTAACCTCATATTCAACCATTTTCTCTACCAGAGCCACACTGGATTACTTGTTATGCCTTCCCCATGCCATACTCTTTTCTGCTTTGTGATATTTGTATTTGCTATTCCATTTTTGTACTTCCCCATATTTTCCTGTTGTTAGTGTCTTGTCATTTATGTTCAATTCAAAGGTCACTTCCTTAAATAGGCCTTAACCAATCCTCCTAACATAGTTTCCCAATCTCCTAGTCACTGTTACATTATTCAGTTGTGTTTTCTTCATAGCATTTAATGATACTTAATACTATTTTTCTGGTTGTTGCAAATTTACTCCATTAGAAGTCCTACAAAGGAAGCCACATTAATTATTTTGATCATTGCTATATTATGACAACTAGAGTGGGCCTTTGAAAATAGTATAGTAAAGGTTTGTTGATTAGATGGATGCACAGACATGGCAAAGTTCCTCACTAGAGTTTTAGGTATCATTACTATAGCTAGAAGTAGTATTGCTTCATGCCATGGGACTGTCTGTAGATTGCACAACAACAGATCATTAGCATGGCTCATGTTACTAGTTGGAAAGAATCTAAATGTGCCAGTCATTTGGATAGCTGGATAGCATTTTTCTTGAGAAGGTGCATTGGACTTCTAGATGTTTTCATTTCTTATAATTGCAGCAAAGAACATGGATGTGCAAGCATTTGTGTTGTATATTTATTTAAACCCCTTTGAGTATTTATCAAAGAGTAATATAGCTTGGCCATTTTGTATGTTTTTATTTATTTATTTCTTTATTGCATCAGGCAGAGACAAAGAGAGAGAGGAGGGGGAGAACTGAGTATGGTCTAGGCTTTTAAAATTTCAAAGCCTATCCTCAGTGACACACCTCCTCCAATAAGACCACACCTTTTAATTCTTCTGAAACTGTTCCACTAACTAGGTACTAAGTATTCAAATATGTGAATGTGGTAGTTGTGGTGACACAGACAGATGGTAGAATTTGCTAAAATAAATGGGCACAGGAAGAGCATAAGTTCAAATATATGAGCTTTTGAGGACCATTTTCATTCACATTACAAAGTAATTTTCATAGTGTTTTTACCAATTTACATTCCTACCAGTAGTAAATAAGGGTTCCCATTTCCCTACATGCTCACAAGCATTTATTATCCTTTTTTTATGATAGCTATTCTGATGGTGGAAAACATGATACAATTTTAATTTGTATTTTTCTGGTAACTAAAGTGTTGAATACTCTTCCAAATATTTTTGTCATCAATAATGAATAGATAAAGAAAATATACAATGACATTTTATTCAACCATAATGAAAACCAAAGTCATGACATTTGCAGGAAAATGGAAAAATGCAACATATTTTTCCCAGTTACAGTGTGTGTGTGTGTGTGTGTGTGTGTGTTTGTGTGTGTGTGTATGTATGTGTGTGTGTGTATGTGTGAGCCATGAAAGTATAAGAGGAATCTTGAAAGAAGAGGAAGAATTTTAAAAGTATTTACATTTATTGATTTTATTGTGTACGTATGAGTATAATATATGAATGTATTACATCCATGTTTAGTGCCTGCAGAAAACAGAATATGACACCAGACTACCTGGAACGTGAGTTATACACAGTTGTGAGCTTCCATATGGTTGCTGAGAACTGAAACCTGGTTCTCTGCAAGGGCTGCAAGTGCTTTTAGCCACAGAACCATCTCTGCAACCCTAAGAGGAACAGATCTCAAGGGAAGAAAGAGGAGAAAAGAGAGAGATTGATGTCATGTAGGTGCCATGAAGGCTGAAGTGAGGCCTATTTCTTCACAGAAAGAGGACCAGCAAAACCCTAGAGAATGGCCAAGAGTAGATGCAGAAATGAATTAATAAGAACAAAATAAGAAAATGTCATAATGATATTCATTATACTAGACATAGTTGGTAGCGTTGGTTGCAATATTAGACTAGTCCACTGGAAAATGGCAGAATACTTGGCCTCCATCTTTAGCCCTGAGAAAAACGAAGTCAACTGTTCATTTCAAAATCGTAGCAGGTTGTCATGGAGACAGGGTTCTTGTTGCCCTCTTGAACATTTACTGCAACCCTCAAAATCCCAGTCTGGTGACATTTTACGCTGTGCTATGAGTGATGTGAAGATGCAGCATTATGATGAGTTCTTTGAGGAAATCTTCACTGAGAAGGAAGAAAAGTATGGTGAGGTTGAGGAAATGAATGTTTGTGACAGCCTAGGAGACCAGCTGGTGGGGAACAAATATGTCAAGTTTCAATATGACGATGTTGCAGAGAAAGCTGTGGTCGACTTGAATAATCATTGATTTAATGGGCAGCCTATCCATGCAGAGCTGTCCCCAGTGACTGACTTCAGGGAAGCCTGCTGCCAAAGGAATGAAATGGAAGAGTACACAGAGGGATCTTCTGCAACTTCATGTATCTGAAGCCAAACTCAAGAAAGGTGCAAAGGGAGCTGTGTGGGTGCTAGCACAAGAAACATAGATGCAGGTCTCAAGCAGAATTCCATGTACAGAGATAGTGGAATGGTGGCATTGGTGGAGGTGGAGGTGATGAAGGACCAGAGCATGACAGAAGGTGGTCAAGAGAGGACAGGAGGTGGTTTAAAGACAAGAAAGATATGGGCAATTTTGAAGCCAGCTGTTTTTACTGTATGTCTGCTAGACAGTGTTGTAGTTGGTTGACAAGCCAGTTCATAATGGGATTTAAACAACAACAAACAAACAAACAAAGATGGGTTTCTGAAGAAATTTTGTAGTGATTCAAAAAAAAAGAAAAGAAATTCACACTGTATGCTATTTAAATTTTTAACATAAAAGAGCCTGCATGGGACATCTAAATATATACTTTATATTAGTCAATGACACGTTTATATTTGTAGGGGTGTATTAGTCATTGAGTAACGTAGATAATTGCACATTTATTTGCCTTATTTTTTATTTAGATGTAGGTTGGAAATGCTTTACTATGTTAGTTGTACACAGTCTATGAGGCATTGGGAGAATGAGACACCTTGGAAGGATGTCAAGCCGTGTGAGCAAATGTTAATCTACTGACAACAAAGCCTGTAGAGTATTCTGGGCTTGACAATTTTATTGTACATGAAATTATTAACAAAATAATTGAGGGTCTCTGGAAAAATAGGCAATGACAGTCTGCTGCCCCTGCAGATTTTACAAAGGCAGAATGTCCTTGCCAGAGATACTTTTTTTTTCCAGTTTTTTTTAATTTTATTTTTATTTATTTATTTAATTATTTATTTATTTATTTATTTATTTTTTCAATGCAGTTTATTCAGGAACCTTGAACAATCATCTGACCCTGGGGAAAGCCAGCCCACATCTTAAATAGCCTCTGGGTAGCCAACCCCAGCATGCCATGTGGGCAATGCAGATAGGTCCACATGGAAGCAAGCCAGATCCTTGACCTTAGCCAAATGTGGAGTTGTTCGTGACAGAGAGCACTCACCATCGGGAAGGTGGAAGGCGGAAACCAGCTCCATCTTTAAGGCGCGGCATTACGCAGCTCTCTGCAGTTCCCTCTTTTTGTTTTAGACACATCAGGCAAGAGTAGAGGTCTGATCTCTGATATTAGGACAGGGTCTCCACAAGGAGAGCAACAGAACAAGAAAATTTGAACACAGGGAACTTCCCAGAGACTCATATTCCATCCAAGGTCTATTCATAGAGATAACCCAGAACCCCTGCACAGATGTAGCCCAGGGCAGTTCAGAGTCCAATTGGGTTACATAGTAATGTGAAGAGGGACTGCCTCTGACATAATCTGATTGGTCTGCTCTTTGATCACCTCCCCATGGGGGGGAGCAGCCTTACCAGGCCATAGTAGAGGACAATGCAGCCAGAGATACTTTTATTCTTTCTTCTTTGGTTTGAAAAAGTTGACATGAGAAAGGAAAGGTTTAACCATATTGTTTGTCATGACTTAGTGACCCTTGATGACAGAGTGCCAGAATCTCCCTAACATTCAGTGATTCTGAGATTCTCTCCTGAAATTCCCTTGTGGAGATTTGTCATGAATTGTGCTTTTTTGAGTTCTCTCTTTTTTAAACACATTTTTTTGAAAAAAAAATATTTTGTTTTATGTGTGGGGGTGTTTTCCTAGAATGTATGTGTATGTATAATGTACATGCCTGTGCCCATAAAGGTTAGAAGATCCCCTGTTTATAGATGGTTGTGAGCCACCATGTGAATGCTGGGAACCAAACTCAGGTCCTCTGTAAGAGCAGCAAGTACTTTTAACCTTTGTGCCATTTCTTCATTCCTCTTGGAGTTCTCTTAAAGCCTTAAGAATTAGTATAATGACAAATTTAGGTTGTAAAAATTAGAGTGCAAATTCATCTAGCAGCGTTATTCTTCAAAATTTTCATTGGTCACTCTTTCCTGGAGATTTCCATTCATCTTTTAGAAGATCCTTTGTTTTCTGATGCAAGTGTTTCAGAAATGCACTTTGCAGTGTTGTAGCATTTGAGCAGAACAATTAAGTTTGGAGTTAAGAAAAACAAAATAGCATAACCCAAACAGTTCTCAACTTAATGGTTGCAACCTTTCGGGGTCAGATATCAGTTATCCTGTATATCAGATATTTACATTACAATTCATGATAGTAGCAAAATTACAGATATGAAGTGGCAACAAAAATAATTTTATGGTTGGGGGTCATCACAACATGATGAACTGTATGAAAGTGTCACAGCATTAGGAAAAATTGAGAAACACTGGCAGTTTAGTGAAGTTTTTTTTTTGTACTTATTAACTTATTAACAATCAGAACCACTTGATAAAAGGGTGAGAGGAGGAACTATGTTCAGAAGGCATATTATCTTGCCCCAGAGATTCTTATTCCATACTTTATGCTGTTAAATTTTGGCATAAAGGCACTCCTACTCTGGTGATTTTGATACACTGTTTTTTATTTGTTTGTTTGTTTATTTGTTTTTGCACAAGCACATCTTTGAGAAACATCAGTGTAGTCTCATGAGAGCTTTGCTTACACATGGAAAAGCAGGTGTGGCAAAACAGTGAATCTTTGGTTAGAAGTAGCTATACTGGAAATGCTGCAAAAGATTATTGGTTTTAAGGCTGGCTCTGAGCTATGTTCCTTAAAGTCTCTTTTAATTTGTACTTGGATATAAATTTAACACCCTTTTTATGATATTTGAAAGAGCTGTGCAGTTTTATGGTCTGGTCATTACCACTGGCATTAAAGGAATGACTATAATTACCACTACTTAATATATCTTCCCTGGTTTCTTAATGACTGCAAAGTACATGGCATAAGAGGTCCCTTGTTTGCATATAGAGCACATATGCAGAGAGGGAACACCTGTTCTTTGTTGAGTGAGGTTGACAGGTTCTATCTTCCTTCCTCATGCATTCTTGTTACCTTCTTCCTCTTTCCTCTGCTGTTCTGAATTAATATAAAGGAAGAGTACATTTGACCCACTGGATCTACAGGTATCCCCAAACTCTAGATTTTTTTTTCATCAATTACACTTTATTCATTCTGCATCCCCCCATAAGCTCCTCCCTCCTCCCCTCCCAATCCCACCCTCTCTCCTCCCTCTGCATGCATGCCACTCCCAAAGTCCACTGATAGGGGAGGTTCTCCTCTCCTTTCTGATCTTAGTCTATCAGTTCACATCAAAAGTGGCTGCATTGTCCTCTACTATGGCCTGGTAAGGCTGCTCCCCCCCCAGGGGGAGGTGATCAAAGATCAGGCCAATCAGATTATGTCAGAGGCAGTCCCTCTTCACATTACTATGTAACCCAATTGGACTCTGAACTGCCCCTACATCTGTTCAGGAGTTCTGGGTTATCTCTATGAATAGTCCTTGGTTGGAGTATGAGTCTCTGGGAAGTTCCCTGTGTTCAAATTTTCTGGTTCTGTTGCTCTCCTTGTGGAGACTCTGTCCTCTCCAGCTCTTACTATTTCCCAGTTCTTACATAAAATTCCCTTCACTCTGCCCAACAGTTGCCCATCAGGCTCAGCATCTGCATTGATAGGCTGTAGGGCAGAGGCTTTCAGAGGCCCTCTGTGGTAGGTTCCTAGGTTGTTTCCTGTTTTCTTCTTCTTCTGATGTCTCTCCTCTTTGCCTTTCTGGATGGGGATTGGACATTTTAGTTAGTGTCCTCTCTCTTGCTTAGTTTCTTTAGATGCACAGGTTTTAGTGGGTTTGTCCTATGTTGTATGTCTATATGAGTGAGTACATACCATGTGTGTCTTTTTGCTTCTGGGACAACTCACTCAGGATGATCCTTTCCAGATCCCATCATTTACCTGCAAATTTCATGATTTCCTTATTTTTCACTGCTGAGTAATATTCCATTGTGTAGATGTACCACAATTTCTGCATCCATTCTTCAGTTGAGGGGCATCTGGGTTGTTTCCAGCTTCTGGCTATTACAAATAAAGCTGCTACAAAATGAAAATAGATCCATACTTATCACCCTGCACAAAACTGAAGTCCAAGTGGATCAAAGACCTCAACATAAAACCAGACACATTAAATCGGCTTGAAAAAAAAGTGGGAAATACCCTAGAACTCATTGGTACAGGAGAAAACTTCCTGAACAGAACACCAACAGCACAGGCTCTAAGAGCAACAATCAATAAATGGGACCTCATGAAACTGAAAAGCTTCTGTAAAGCAAAGGACACTGTCATCAAAACAAAACGACTGCCTACAGATTGGGAAAGAATCTTCACCAACCCTTCATCTGACAGAGGACTCATATCCAGTATATATAAAGAACTAAAGAAGCTGAAAAGCAGCAAACCAAGTAATCCACTTAAAAAATGGGGAACAGAGCTAAACAGAGAATTCTCTGTAGAGGAATATCGAATGGCAGCGAAGCACTTGAAGAAATGCTCAACCTCACTAGCCATTAGGGAAATGCAAATCAAAACAACCCTGAGATTTCACCTTACACCCATGAGAATGGCCAAGATGAAAAACTCAAGTGACAACACATGCTGGAGAGGTTGTGGAGAAAGGGGAACCCTTCTCCACTGCTGGTGGGAATGTAAACTTGTACAACCACTCTGGAAATCAATCTGGTGCTTTCTCAGAAAACTAGGAATAGCCCTTCCTCAAGATCCAGCCATACCACTCCTGGGCATATATCCAAAAGAGGCTCAAGTGCACAAAAAGGACATTTGCTCAAACTCTAGATTTTAAGTTAACTAAATCTTAAAAAACAGGAAGAGTAGTACACTGGCTAGGACACTTAAAGAATTATATTAGGTACTGAAGTAATGAAAAAAGATAGATATATAGACCATATCAACTTCTCTCATATTAATATCACATGGGGCATGGCAGTCATATGCAAAGCCCTACTTCTTTACCACCCTTGAAAAACTACCATAGTTCTATATTTTATTCCTATGTTTAACCAAGGATGTCAGAAAAATATGAAGTGCCTTATGGATTTTATTCAAAATACTGCTTACTTTCCCATTCCTTTATGTCTGGAATGTGTGAGTGTAGGTGTGTCATAGAAAATGAGCAGTGATAAAAAGAAATGTGTGTGGTCTGTTTGTAATTTTACATGCCCATAAGAATGAGAATGACAACTGAAACAGCATTACAGCAGGACTGGAAAGTCACAGTGCTTAAATATATTAAAATTCAAGGCTCCTAATGAGTATAGATTGTATTGAGCAGGGAATGCTGGGATGCATGCTGAGGCAGAGAAAAGTGCAGGCAGGATGCACCTAGTAAACTGATCAGGCCTCTCCTTTCAGCAAATGACCAGCAGTACAGTGCCTTTCACTTAATCCCTTTCCTGTCCTGCCTAGGACAAAGTAGGCTTTGTTTAAATATCCCTAGGGTGTTAGGGTGGTAGGGACTGAGTGACTCCATGAATAGATTGCAAGATTTTTGGTATGTGATGCATCTTGACAATTATTTTGTGTAAACAATGTCAAAGAGCCATAATAGCTTGCTTATCATCCCCATTACTCTCATAGCTTCCTACATGATGATTTGCTCCAACCTCCCAGGGTGCTGTTCCAATAAAGATGATAGACATGAGTATTTAGATACGATGGTGCAGATATTTTTACCATATAGATTTATTTAAAATTTCATTTGGATTTAATAGAATAATTATTGAGATTAATTATTGAGATAAATAGCATGCCATGTAATTGAATATTGTGTAAACAAGATACAGTGGTTGTAATTGTACTTCTACAAATACCTTAATAAGTGTATTAAGAAGAGTCAGTGAGCTATGAAGTATTTCATCAACGGTCAATATTTCTAGAAATCTTTAAGAAAATTCAGACTGTAAATAATTATCCCTTTGATTCTTAGGTAGTCAGCCTAATTATGGTTTTGAGGGTTCTGCCATTACTCAAATGATGTGGTATGTCAACTGATAACATGAGCATTTACTTTGTGTGTTGGCTTGTACTAGCATATATGGTAAGTCTTGTATTTTGTGATATTACAATCATATGGTTAAAATATATACTGACTGGATGCTGCAAGGACAAGTTATGATCTTTGTATATAAATGGCATGGAATTTTCTTTAAGTTTATTTTTGTTCTTGGGATATTAAAAATAAATTGAGTTTTTAAAATCATATGGTATATCAACCTTAGGTATGTTTAAAAAATCAACTATGTAAAACATACAGACTAAGGGAGCTAATTATATGACTTTGAGAATGGTATTTCAATTCTCCAATTATACATTTTTTTGCCTTAAGAATGGAAATAACAGCAATATTTCTTCCTTATAATTTGCTCTAGAGATGAAATGAATGGAAAAGGGCATAGCAAAGCCCTATAAGGACAGTAGAAAGCTGATCAATGTTCATTCTCCTACAAATGCAAACCAGTTTTCAAGCAAGGGGTTATCATCCTGAACTTGATGTGTTACAAAAATCCAGATATTAACCTTATTCCCATTAAACAATCTAAAGAGACCATCGTCATTTTTAACTTGTCTGTTATACTTCCAAGCCCTCACTTGCAAGCCATAGTCTCTTTGGGCCTCAATTTCCTCATCCATAATTTGGAACAATCATTGCTGTCTAATCTTGTACCACAGGATTATTGGAAAATTAAATCAAAGAGGCAACAGGCTTACAAAGTACCTATCTAAACCAAACACTTAATCAACTCTAGCTATGGACCTTACTCTAAAATAGGTAGGTACACAGCAGGCTTATAAAACTAGTTTATAATCAGAGTAATGATCTTTGCCAAATTAATGGTGTAGGCAATACAGCATCTAAGAGATTTTTCATCTTCTGAATTTATTCTCTAGATCTCAAATAATATTTAGTACCTGCAAGAAACAATTATTTATAGAAACAAAATTATGAAGGCTATACATCTACTCATTCACTCATTTATTTAAAAAACAGCAACAACAAATGATTGCTGGATCTCTATGAAGAGTGCTATGACATTTGTTCGTTGCTTAAATATGAATGAACAAATCAGCTATGGTTGTCACTCCCATAGAGCTTCTATTCTTAATTATCTGTGGGCTATTCTGCTGGATGCTAGAAAAATAGGCACTCTGGCCTAGGGATACATAGTGTAAATGTACCACAGTTTCTTTATCCATTCCTCAGTTGAGGGGCATCTGTTTTGTTTTTTTTTTCCTAGATACTGGCTATTATGAATAAAGATGTTATGATCACCTTTGAGCAATTGTCCTTGTTGTATAATTGAGCATATTTTGGATATATGCCTAGGAGTGGTATACCTTGATCTTGAAGAAGCACTATTCCTAATTGTTTGAGAAGGCACCAAATTGATTTCAAAAGTGGTTGTACAAGTTTACATTCCCACTAGCCATGGAGGAGCGTTCCTCTTTCTTCACATGCTCTCCAGCATGTGTTATCACTTGGAGATTTTGAACTTAGCCATTCTGATAGGAGTAAAGTGAAATCTCAGGGTTGTTTTGATTTGTATTTCCTTGATGACTACGGATGTTGAGCATTTCTTTAAGTGTTTCTCTGCCATTCTACCTTCCTCTATTGAGAATTGTCTGTTTAGCTCCGTACCCCATTTTTTAAGTTGGATTACTTGATTTGTTGCTTTTTAACTTCTTGAGTTCTTTATATATTTTGGATATTAGCTCTCTGTCAGAAATAGGGTTGGTGAAGATCCTTTCCCAGTCAGTAGACAGTCATTTTGATCTGATGACAATGTCCTTTGCTTTAGAGAAGATTTTCAGTTTCATGAGGTCCCATTATTGATTGTTGATCTCAGAGCCTGTGCTGTTGATGTTCTACTCAGGAGGTTGTCTCCTATGCCAATGACTTCAAGGCTCTTTCCCACTTTTTCTTCTAACAGATTTAGTTCATCTGGTTTTATGTTGAGGTCTTTGATCCACTTGAACTTTAGTTTTGTACAGGGTGGTAAGTATGGATATATTTGCATTTTTCTACATGTCCATATCCAGTTAGACCAGCACTGTTTGTTGAAGATGCTATCTTGTTTTCATTGTATGATTTTGGCATCTTTGTCAAAAATTAGGTGTCCATAAGTGTGTGGATTTATTTCTGGGTTTTCTGTTAGATTCCATTGATCTACCATTCTGTTTCTATGACAATACCAGGCAGTTCTTATTATTGTTGCTCTATAGTACAGCTTGAGATCAGGGATAGAGATACCTCTTTCTTTGTAGAAGGATTGTTTTAGCTATTCTGGGTTTCTTGCTATTTCATATGAAATTGAGATGTTTTCATTCAAGTTCTTTAAAGAATTGTGTTGGAAAATGCATTGAATCTGTAGATTGCTCTTGGTAAGATTGCCATTATTACTATGTTAATCCTGCAAAGCCATGAGCATAAGAGATCTTACCATATTCTGATATCTCCTTCTATTTCTTTCTTCACAGACTTGATGTATTTTTTTCATACATGTCTTTCACATACATGTCTTTTCATACAGGTTAGAGTTACACCAAGGTACTTTATGGTATTTGTGGATATTGTAAATGGTGTTGTTTCCCTAATTTCTTTCTCAGAACTTTTGTCTTTTGTATATAGGAGGGCTACTGACTTTTTTTTTAATTTTTTTATTAATTACACTTTATTCACTTTTTATCTCCCCATAAACCTCAACCTCCTCCCCTCCTAATCCCATCTTCCCTCCCCTTTCTTCACTTATGCCCCTCCCCAAGTCCACTGATAAGGGATGTCCTCCTCTCCTTCCTTCTGATCTTAGTCTATCAGATCACATCAGGAGTGGCTGCATTGTCATCTTCTGTGGCCTGGTAAGGCTGCTCCCCCCTCAGGGGGAGGAGATCAAAGAGCAGGCTAGTCAGTTTATGTCAAAGGCAGTCCCTCTTCCCATTACTATGTAACCCACTTGGACACTGAACTGCCAGAGGCTACACGTGTGCAGGGGTTCTAGGTTATCTCCATGCATAGTACTTGGTTGTAGTATGAGTCTATGGAAAGACCCCTATGTTCAAATTTTCTGGTTCTGTTGCTCTCCTTGTGGAGTTCCTGTCCTTGCCAGATCTTACTATTTCCCTCTTCTTTCATAAGATTCCATGCACTGTGCCCAAGAGTTGGCCATAATTCTCAGCATCTGCTTTGATAGTCTGCAGGGCAGAGCCTTTCCGAGGCCCTCTGTGGCAGGTTCTTAACTTGTTTCCTGTTTTCTTCTTCTGATTTCCAGCCTCTTTTCCTTTCAGGATGGGGATTGAGCAATTTAGTCAGGGTCTTCCCTCTTGATTAGTTTCTTTAGATGTACAGATTTTAGTATGTTTATCCTATGTTATATGTTTATATGAGTGAGTATATACTGTGTGTGTCTTTCTGCTTCTGGGACAGCACACTCAGGATCTTTCCTGTTCCCACCATTTACCTGCAAATTTCATGATTTCCTTATTTTTTTCATTGCTGAGTAATATTCCATTATGTAGATAGATGTGCCACAATTTCTGTATCCATTCTTCAGTTGAGGGGCATCTGGGTTGTTTCCAGGTTCTGGCTATTACAAATAAAGCTGCTACAAATATTGTTGAGCAAATGTCCTTATTGTGAACTTGAGCCTCTTTTGGATATATGCCTAGGAGTGGTATGGCTGGATCTTGAGGAAGCTCTATTCCTATTTGTCTGAGAAAGTGCCAGACTGATTTCCAGAGTGGTTTTACAAGTTTACATTCCCACCAGCAGTAGAGGAGGCTTCTGCTTTCTCCACAACCTCTCCAGCATATGTTGTCAGTTGAGTTTTTCATTTTGGCCATTCTGATGGGTGTAAGGTGAAATCTCAGGGTCGTTTTGATTTGGATTTCTCTGATGGCTAATGACGTTGAGCATTTCTTTAAGTGTTTCTCTGCCATTCGATATTCCTCTATGGAGAATTCTTTGTTTAGCTCTGTTCCCCATTTTTAAAATTTTATTTTATTTTATTAATTGCACTTTATTCACTTTGTATCCCCTCAAAAGCCCTTCCCTCCTCCCCTCCCTGTCTCACCCTACATCTCCCTTCTTCACAATCATGCCCCTTCCCAAATCCACTTATAAGGGAGGTCCTCCTCTCCTTACTTCTGATCTTAGTCTATCAGATGACATCACGAGTGGCTGCATTGTCATCTTCTGTGGCCTGGTAAGGCTGTTCCCCCATCAGGGGGAGGTGATCAAAGAGCAGGCCAATCTGATTATGTCAGAGGCAGTTGCTCTTCCCATTACTATGTAACCCACTTGGACACTAATTTGCCATGGGCTACATCTGTGCAGAGGTTCTAGGTTATCTTCATGCCTGGTACTTGGTTGGAGTATGAGTCTCTGGGAAGACAGACCCCTGGGTTCAAATTTTCTGGTTCTGTTGCTCTCCTTGTGGGGTTCCTGTCCTCTCCAGATCTTATTATTTCCCACTTCTTACATAAGATTCCATGCACTCTGCCCAACAGTTGGCCATAAGTCTCAGTGTCTGTTTTGATAGTCTGCAGGGCAGAGCCTTTCAGAGGCCCTCTGTGGCAGGTTTCTAGTTTTTTTTTTTCCCTGTTTTCTTCTTCTTCAACATAAAACCAGACATATTAAATCGGTTAGAAGAAAAAGTGGGGAAGACACTAGAACTCATTGGTATAGGAAATGGTTCCTGAAATGAACACCAACAGCTCTAAGAGCAACAATCAGTAAATGGGACCTCATGAAACTGCAAAGCTTTTGTAAAGCAAAGGACACTGTCATCAAAATAAAATGACTGCTTACAGATTGGGAAAGAATTTTCACCAACCCTTTATCTGACAGAGGGCTAATATCCAGTATATATAAAGAACTAAAGCAGCTGAAAAGCAGTAAACCAAGTAATCCAATTAAAAAGGGGGAACAGAACTAAACAGAAAACTCTCTGTAGAGGAATATCGAATGTCAGAGAAACACTTAAAGAAATGCTCAATGTCATTAGCCGTCAGGGAAATGCAAATCAAAACGACCCTGAGATTTCACCTTACAACCATCAGAATGGCCAAAATGCAAAACTCTACTCAGAAGCAGAAAGACACACAGTATATACTCACTCATATAAACATATAACATAGAATAAACCTACTAAAATCTGTACATCTAAAGAAACTAATCAAGAGGGAGGACCCTGACTAAAATGCTCAATCCCTATCCTGAAAGGCAAAGAGGTTGTTCCCCATTTTTTAATTGCTTTACAGAAGCTTTTTCAGTTTCATGAGGTCCCATTTATTGATTGTTGCTCTTAGAGCCTGTGTTGTTGGTGTTCTGTTCAGGAAGTAGTCTCCTGTACCAATGAGTTGTAGGGTCTTCCCCACTTTTTCTTCTAACCGATTTAATGTGGCATCCTTGTCAAATATCAGATGTCCATAAGTGTGTGGGTTTATTTCTGGGTCTTCTGTTTGGTTCCATTGTTCCACCACTCTCTTTCTATGCCAGTACCATGCAGTTTTTATTACTGTTCTATAGTACAGTTTAAGATCAGGGATGGAGGTACCTCCAGAAGATCTTTTATTGTAGAGGATTGTTTTAGCAATTCTGGGTTTCTTGTTATTCCATATGAAGGTGAGAATTTTTCTTTCCAGGTCTGTAAAGAATTGTGTTGGTAATTTATGGGAATTGCATTGAATCTGTAGATTGCGTTTGGTAAGATGGCCATTTTTTACTATGTTAATCCTGCCACCCATGAGCATGGGAAATCTTTCCATCTCCTGATATCTTCTTCTAATTCTTTCTTCAGAGACTTGAAATTATTTTTCTATGAAGCCACTGTCACCTTGATACTTAAACCTCACAAAGACAAAGAAAAGGAATTTCAGGCCAATCTCCCTTAAGATCATTGATACAAAAATACTCAACAAAATACTTGCAAACAGAATACAAGAACACATCAAAGATATCATCCACTATGACCAAGTAGGCTTCATTTCTAAACATAATAAAGACAATATACAGCAAACCTATAGCCAACATCAAACTAAACGGAGAGAAACTTAAATCAATCCCACTGACTTATTTTTGAGTTAATTTTGTATCCAGCCACATTCCTGAAGGTGTTTATCAGGTGAAGGATTTCTCTGGTAGAATTTTTGGGGTGACTCAAGTATACAATCACATCATCTGCAAAGAGTGATACTTTGACTTCTTCCTTTCCAAACTAAATGCCTTTGATGTCCTCTAATTCTCTTATTGCTCTAGCAAGGACTTCAAGAACTATGTTGATTAGATCTGGAGAGAGTGGTCACACTTACCTTTTTCCTGATTTCAGTGGGAGTGATTTAAATTTCTCTCCATTTTTTTTTTGATGTTTGGTATAGGCTTGCTGTATATTGCCTTTACTATGCTTAGGTATATGCTTATATCCCTGATCTCTCCAGGACTTTAAACATAAATGAATGTTGGATTTTATCAAATGATTTTCAGCATCCAAGGTGATAATCATGTTTTCTTTTCTTTCAGTTTGTTTATATGGTAGATTGCATTGATGGATATCCATATATTGAACCACCCCTACATACCTGGGATGAAGCCTACTTAGTCTTAGTGGATGATATCTTACATGTGTTCTTGGATTCAATTTGCAAGTTTATTGTTGAGTATTTTTGCATCAATGTTCATAAGGAAGATTGGCCTGAAATTTGCTTTCTTTGTTGGGTCTTTGTCAGCTTTTAGGTATCAAGGTGATGGTGGCTTCATTTAATGAGTTTGGTAATGCTCCTTCTATTTCTATTTTGTGGAATCATTTGAAGAGTTTTTATTAAGTATTAGAATGACTACTCCTGCTGGCTTCTTGGGTCCATTTCCTTGGAAAACCATCTTCTAGCCTTTTATACTTAGGTAATATCTATCTTTGTGACTTAGATATTTTTCTTGTATGCAACAGATTGCTGGGTCTTATTTATGCATCCATTCTGTTAGTCTGTGTCTTTTTATTGGAGAATTTAATTCATTGATGTTGAGCAAGTTTAATGATCAGTGGCTGTTAGAGCCTTTGATGTTGCTCTTGGTTGTGGTAGTGTGTTTGTGTGCTTGGCTACTTTTAGTTTGATTTACTGAGGTTATTAATTTTTTGTGTTTTCCTGAATGTAGTTAGATTCCTTGAGCTTTATTTTTCCTTCTAGAATCATTTGTAATGCTGGATTTGTGGGTAGATATTGCTTAAATTTGTTTTTGTCATTGAATATCTTGTTTTCTCTATCTATGATGCCTGAGAGTTTTGCTGGGTATAGTAGCCTGGGCTGACATCTGTGTTCTCTTAGGGTCTTCATGATATCCATCTTGGCCCTTTTGGCTTTCATAGTTTCTGTTGAAGTCAGGTGTGATTTTGATAGCTTTACCATTATATGTTATTTGGACTTTTCAACTTCCAGCTTTTAGTATTTTTTTCTTTGTTCTGAATACTTACTCTTTTCATTATTATGTGACAGGAATATTTTGTCTTATGGTCTAATTTATTAGGATTTGTGCAGGTTTCTTTTATGCTTATTAGCCTCCCCTTTAAATTGGGGAAATTTTCTTCTATGATTTTGTTGAAAATATTTTTCTGGGCCTTGGAGACGGGAATCTTCTTTTTCCTCTCTTCCTATTATTCTTAGGTTTTGTCTTTTTATATTGTCTTGGATTTCATGGATGGTTTGTGTCAGGAATCTATTAGATTTACCATTTTCTTTGACGGATACATTAATTTCTTCCATTGTATTTCCCATAACTGAGATTCTTTCTTTCAATTCTTGAAGTCTGTTTGTTATGGTTACCTCTATAGTTCCTGTTTTCTTCCCTAAATTCTCCCTGTCCATTATTTCCTCATTTTATGTTTTCTTTAATTTTGCAATCATATTTTCATATCTTTAACTGTTTTGTTGATTTGCTTCACCTGTCTGACTGAATTTTCCTGTTTTTCCTTCAATTCCTTCACCTGTTTATGTGAACATTCCCCTATTTCTTTTATTTCTTTCAGTGTTTTAATTATTTCCTCCTTGAAGGTCACAAACTTTTTGACTGTATCTTCCTGTATTTCTTTATGGATGACCATGATCTCTTTGATTTTATCTTCCTCTATTTCTTTATGCCTTTTATTTGTTTTCTCCACTATCCTCTTCATAAGTATACATGTAAGGTTATCTTCTTGAATTTCACTTATGTTAAGGTGTCCAGGGCTGCTTGCCCCTGGATAACTGGGTTCTGGAGATGTCATATAGCTTTGTCATTTGTTGTTTGTGCTTTTATGCTGACTTCTATCCATCTGGCTGGCTCACGTGTTGATTGTTAGTTTCTGGTGCCTGTTGGAATCCTGGGGTAGGGAGAATCCTCTTGGTAGGAAGATGTTTGTTCCTGAAGAGCCCTCCTCAGCTTTTTGGGTATGGTCACCAAGTGGTCTCTCCTTCTCAGGAACTGCCACAACTTATACCAGGTGTATGGACCAGGTGGGTAACTGTGGTCCTTGGTAGTCAAGAGTTTCTCCTCTTTCCAGGAGAAGTCCTGGAGACAACTGCCCTGCAACTGGGTTTCTTGCTCTGAATTTAGAGAGCTGCTGCTGCTCTTACACTGTGTTTGCTGGGCACAGCCCTCTTGAAGAAAGGGAGAGCCCTGCAGTTTGCTCAGTTTGGCTAGGGAGTCAGGTTGTGCCTTGGAGCAGTGTCTAGGAGATAATCTTGTCAATCCAAGGTTTTTGTAGGTCTGAGGTTGGCGTTCTGTACCCCGGTACCCAACTGGTAATCAGTGGGAGTTGAGTGCAGCTCTCATGCATGCATCAAGAGTCTACAACATGGAGCCTGTGGGAACCCTGAAACTTTTCTGAAGCATTAGGATGGTTGAAAACCACTGTTCTATACAATAAAATAGTTTTCTGAGAAGCATTATATGATACCCCATTATTTTCTTTTTATTTATATCGGTATCTGTTCTTATTTCTACAGGGTGTTTGTGTTCTCTATGTTGTTCTACTCATTTATTATTGTAGCCTATGCCAATATCACAAGTTGTAAGCTTTAAAAAGTAAACTTCTACACCTGCTGTCTTCATTGATTTCCATTTCCCTGATTCATTTATCAGACAGAAAGTATAGATTCTCACAAAGTACAAGTATCTAGAGGTTTGATCAGTTTGAACTTACATAAACCACCAAGCCAGCTTAGTGTTAGGTGGATACAGTCGTGAATCATGACAAGCTGGCAGGGCTCATCTTGCATTTGAATCTGAGGATGGCTCTTGTTACCTAAACTCCATGATTGCTATTAAACCAGGAAAAATCTGAAGTTGGGGACAGTAGGAGAGGAGGCAAGGGATCCTAATAGGAAAATGGGGCAGTCAGCAAACATCTGATTTTGGAGGGCCTGGATAAAACTTTCTGGTTTGGGGATATCTTTAGAACAATAGAATGTTCCTTACTGATTAAACTTAAAGATTCCTATCAGCCTTCTCAGATGGAAGCTTCATGCAATGATTAATTTGATTAAAGAAAATAAATGGAAAGTTTTGGTTAAAAAATACTGCTCTGATATCAACCATCCATAATCAAAGAAACAGCAACAAATCTTGTAGAGGAGCTTTTATATACAAGTAATGTGAATGTGAACCAGTACAATCACCATGAAAATCAGTATGAAAATTCCTCAAAAACTAAAAATTGCACTATCATATGACCCAGCTCTTTCACTCCTGTTTTTAGATCCAAATGAATCTATGTCAATAGTCAACAAACCACAAAGAAACCTTCACATCAGATTTTTTTTTTATTGTGACTCCATTCATAGTATGAGATATGGAATTAGCTTAACTGTATATCAGTAGATGAGTGGAAAAAGAAAATGTGCCATATAAATGTATGAACATAACTATATGCACATGGGATTTTTATTAAATCATGAAGATTTACATTATGCATTTAGTAGAAAAAGAATGGAATTTAAAGACATTATAAGGAATGAAACAATTCAGACACAGAAAGACAAACACTGCAAACTGTCTATGTATGGAAATTATAAAATGTTGGGCTGAATATAGAATAGTGATTACCAGAGCTTTTGGAGGGAGAAGAGGAGCGAATGCGATGTTAGATAACATATACTCAAATGAATTGGATAGAAGCAATAAGTTCTAGCAGACTACAGCACAGTGAATTGAGTATACTTTGAAAGAATAAATTATTTATTTTATGAAAAAGCAGAAGAGAGAAGCTTGAAAGGTCCAAACACAATGAAATTAATAATCTACTTTCTGTTTCTTTTAATTTTCCCACAAAGTGTATGCAGCTAGAATTATAGCATAAGAGGCCCTATTATAACTGCTTTTTGTCTCTGCATAATGTTATAAAGGTTCATTCATGGATTGGCACTTCATTATTTATTGCTAGATAGCATTCTATTACATAGATGTGCCAAATGTTATCTAGTCATCAGTTAATGCACATGTAGATGGTTTCCACATTTTTGCTAGTGTGAACACTTGCTGCAAGTTGTTTTGTGGATATTTTTTAATCTTCTTACATGCCATCATGATATAATTAATTCCCATTCATCCATCAGTACAAAAGAAGCTCATCCATGTATAGAACCAACCTAAACTTCATGAAGTGTTCAGAAATATATCAATTATGTGCTCAGCTCTCTGCAAAGACATCCATTCAACTCACTCAAACTAAGTAGAACATAATGCCATAGGTTTGCTTGCTGATATGGCTAACTAGTATGCATTTCAAAAATGTGAATTCTCAAAGCAATATAAAACTTTGAAAGCTCATAGAAATATAAAAGTGCATTATACTAGCAAGTGCATTATATTGTTAGTATAGTCAAAGGAAGAGAAATACTAAGTTAAATACAGTGTAGCCTAGAGACAAAGGAAAGCCTTGCCTATATATCATAGATCTAATGCTTTGCTTTTATGACTAGAATAACAATTGCAAAAACATGCATGTCTTGACTGTGTTCATTTTAAGTTTTAGAATAGTTAAGCTGAATTTCACATAGCTGAGTTAACAAAATTTAGGTTTAAATTTCAATTAGGACATGAACTTATACAGTCACCTTGGGGAGAAAACCACTGAATTACTGGGCCTCTGGTAGCCTCATTTCTTAATTTCTAAAAATTTTCTTTTGAGAATTCCATACATGAGTTTATTGTATTTACATCAGTTCTAGTCCTCTTTCTTTCCAACTCCTCTCATACTCCCTCCACCTTTTCTCATGACATTTTTGTTCTTTAATTATTATTGTCACACACACAAACATAAACAAACAAACATATACAACCCACTGAGCCCAATTAGTCTTGTCCATATGTACACGTGTTTATGGCTAACCACTTAATATTGGATAATCTTCCAGGGATTATCTTCCAGGGATAATCTTGCCCCTGGAGAAAATTATTTTCTCTCTCCTTCAGCAGCTACTAACTGTCCATTATCTCTTCTTCTGGGTGTGGGGACTTGTGATTTTTTCTCCCATCCATTTGGCATGTTAACTGGTTTGGTAATCATGTACATCTTGTACAGGCAACTGTGGGGCCAGGGAGTCAGGGGACTGGCAGAAGCCAGCTCTGAGCAACAGTGAGGTTGAGGCATGTCCAGACTCCCCAGATATCATCCTGAGATAGGCAGGAGTAGGATTGCTCTCCTCCTTCTTTGGGCTGTGTGTCCCAGTGCATGTAGCCCTACACACTCATCTTTGTCCCTAGAGGAGATCACATAGCCTCATATCCAGGTTAAACTTCATCTCCTATTAAAAAGTGATGTCCAGAAACACCTGGAATTTCTTCTTATGCAAATGAGACATCCCCATTGCCCTGGCCCCTGCCAATAATATACCCTCATCCCAAATAATCTAACCACCCCCAAATGGTTTAAGTACCCTTTGTTTCCACCATTAAATGAACTGTCCCACTGAAGCCGCCTACTGAGTGTCTGTTATCCTCATGCTCATAGTCACCTAATATAAGTAGAGAAAAGGAGCCTGAATGGAAGACAACCATATTGTTGAGATTTCATAAGTTCAGCTTTCTTATCATGTCCAGAAGACAGTATCATGAAGCAGACATCTTGGTCCTTTGGCTTTTAACATCTCTCTGCTAAACACTCTCCTCCTCTTCCTTTTCCACGCCCTCTTCCTTTTCCAACTCTTGTTTTACTTCTTCATCATCTTTCTGTGATGTTCTCTGAGTCTGAAGTGTAGGGTTTGTGGGGTATTTGTACAAACTGAGGCTGTATGCCCCATAGTCAATTACTCTCTGCATTTGAGCAGTTGTAACCATTGTCCACTGGGGGTGGGGGGAGCTTCTTTGATAAAGGCTAAAAGCTACGCTTCTCTGTGAATATAAGAATAAGTATTTACTATACAGTTAGAATCCATAGTAGAAATCCTTTTATGTATATATTTTCCCCAATAAACAAGTACTTTCAATTTTTTTGTATCTTGATAGAAATTTTATTTCCATATTTATTCTTTTAATGAAAATGTAGGCCTTTAAGGATCCGAGGTTATATTTACATAACATTTTTAATTTCTTGCCAGATTGACAATAACTTTATCATCTTTATATTAAATGAAAGATTGTGAGTTTCAAAAAAGACCATCAGCTGAAGCTATTCTAATATCAGCTCATATTTTAACTGCCCTGTTATTCTAGTGTGAGCTCAGATTTGTCCTTAGGCAATTGTCTTTGTCTTATGAGAGTCTGACCAAACATACAAAAGTCTGACTTAAAAACAAAATCCTATTTCTATTATTTCTATAATCATATTTAAAATAGAGAGGATTTAGAAAACCCTTAATGATTACACTCTTTGCCAGTGAAGATTTCTACATTCCCCATACATGAAAAAAAATGTTGAGATTAGTGGTTTGTGTCATGTCATCAATAAATGTTCACAGAATGACTATCTTCTAAATATTTTAGGATGGACAGCTTGGAAATAAGAGAAGGAAAATATTAGTTTAAAAATGGATCAGTAGCACTCAGGAAGACAGAGGCAGGTAGATATCTATGAGTTAGAGACCAGCCTGTTCTACAAACCAAGTCCAGGACAACCAAGGCTACACACAGAAACGCTGTCTCAAAAAAAAAAATTGATCAGATTTGAAATATAGGAACACAGTAGTGCTTCCAATAGACAACTGGGAAAACTAGAGGGGCTGATAATTTATGGGATAAGATAGGTGTCTGATTTCAAGCTCACTGAGTAGGAGTCCAGATGTGTTTGTTGATTACTATCTTTGCCTGGGTATTTGAGATTAAAGGTCCAGAGAGATGCCTGGACTACAGTGGAGAACTTAAGATAGTATTCACAGTAAGACAGTAATGGAAACTGTAGCACTGATGGCTGTCAGTGAGGCAGTTCACAAAGGCCAAGGAAAATAATGGGTCTGAAATGCAGCCTTACTGCAGTGAGAAAAGAAAGCACAGCTGCCACGCTCACTCCATCATCTCCAGTGTAGCATATCAATAGATTGTGCTACAGGGCAGGAGACACACTTTTTTTTTGAAATTCGCTCCCTGGAGGCCATTGGCAGGTCTTCCAGATCACCTAAATCAAAAGGACACAGTCTAGGGTCTCTACACTTTTTCCGTTGCGATTGTGGGGCTGGATTAATGAGTTTTTTGATCTTTCTTTATGATTCCTGAAACACCACAATTAACTATTCAAGGAAATATATTCTTGATAGATAACCAAAAGCTTAAACAAGAATAGGGCGAAAGAAAAGTAGTTTTAAAAGAAGTAATGAATTAGATTTAGTATTAAGAGCATTATAAGAATAGTGAAAAAATAATAGGCTCCTTCTTAGGAAAAAATAGCATAAGAAGTACAGCTGGCTCGAGCTTGCCCCCCTTATTGTCTTGTTTCTAGGGAAGATCATAAATCTTTTACAGACATATGGGAGGATGGTCTACAAAGGTGTATTTAGATTTTAATACAGAGAAAGATATTGGCAGGCATCTGACTTAACTCCTGACTTTCCTCTTCATTGGTTAGCAATAATGAAACTGCAGTTTGAGGTTTCTCTTTCTTTGTTTGCTTTGATCAAAAAGTTTTCAGGCCAAGATTTCTTGTGGGCACTGCTTTATGTTTGACTACATTTTTGAGTTAAAAAACTTTGTACTCGTGCAGGAGCAAATTGATACCCTATGGCAAATTGCTCAACTTGGCTGTCAATGAAAGTATGCTGGACTTTGAGTCACTAGCATACAACATGAGAATTTTTCCTGTGCTGCAAATCTGTCTAAACAATTGTCTAGCTATATTTTAGGTAATTGGACTGGAGAATTCGATACTACGATGGAGCAGCTGAGAGTGGCCATTGTCATGGTAAATTCTACCACAGTGGACGCAGGACTAGCCACAGGATTATCATCATGGATTGCTGCAGCCATGAATCATCTGAAGGAATGGGCGGGCATGGGAGTGTTAGCAGGCCTTCTGGTGTTGGTCTCCTTGGTTTGCCTGTGGTATATATGCAAGATTAGAGTCTCACAACAACGTAATGCAGCCATGACCATTCAGGCCTTTATAGCCATTGAAGCAGGACAGTCTTCCCAAGGATGGTTGGCTACCATAAAAAGCTAAAATGTTACGCTCAGGATGTGAGGCTAAGCACTGCACTCAGGGTCAGCCGCTTTGGACCCAGAGAAGAGCATGTCTGATTGCATGCGGGTTGATGCCCCAGGTCCCGCCTCTGAGAAAAAGGTATCGGACGGGTCTGATGTTCTTTGGGTGGATGACACCTAAATGAACATCAGTACAAAGTCCCAATTTATTTCTAATATCAGAGATCAGACCTCTACTCTTGCCTGATGCATCTAAAACAAAAAGGGGGAACTGCAGTGAGCTGCAGAATGCTATGCCTTAAAGATGGAGCTGGTTTCTGCCTTCCACCTTCCCGATGGTGAGTGCTCTCTGTCACTAACAACTCCACATTTGGCTAAGGCCAAGGATCTGGCTTGCTTCCATGTATGTGGACCTATCTGCATTGCCCACATGGCATGCTGGGGTTGGCTACGCAGAGGCTATTTAAGCTGTGGGCTGGCTTTCCCCAGGGTCAGATGATTGTTCAAGGTTCCTGAATAAACTGCATTGAAAAAAAAAAACAAAACTTTGTATTCTTGGTAAAAATCTAAGTGTTCTGAGAAATATGCCAACTTCAAGGTGTTTCCTTATGAATTACTATAAGATTATTAGCCTAACTTCAGTAAAGTTA
The DNA here is from genome assembly GCF_030254825.1 of Meriones unguiculatus. Taxonomy (NCBI): domain Eukaryota; kingdom Metazoa; phylum Chordata; class Mammalia; order Rodentia; family Muridae; genus Meriones; species Meriones unguiculatus. The sequence continues at coordinate 74,378,961 of NC_083369.1, read as the reverse complement.
CAGCCAGATCAAAACCATCTCGGTGTGGTCTCTGACTGTCATTTGCCTGAATCTGTGCCTTCCTGACATTCAAACCTCTGATTTTGCTGCGGACGCAGGGAGCCTGACTGGGGTGGTCCGTGGCACACAGCTTATAAACTACAGAACCCCTGCACAGATGTAGCCCATGGCAGTTTAGTGTCTAAGTGGGTCACATAATAATGGGAAGAGGGACTGCCTCTGACATAATCAGATTGGCATGCTCTTTGATCACCTTCCCATGAGGGAGAGCATCTTTACCAGGCCACAGAAGATGACAATGCAGCCACTCCTGATGAGATCTGATAGACTAAGATCAGAAGGAAGGAGAGGAGGACCTGCCCTATCTGTGGACTTGTTGAGGGGCATGTGTGAAGAAAAGGGGGAGGGAGGGTGGGACTGCGAAGGGAGGAGGAGGGGGTATGGGGGGATACAAAGTGAATAAAGTGTAATTAAAAACAAAACAAAAAAGAGCTAAGCCACTGAATACAATGTGGTGTCACAGAAAACATGAAAATGGGTAAACAGTAAGGAATTACAGGATGTTTCAGCAGTTGTCGTATGGTTCAAACACTATGCAAAGCTCAAGATCCCTGGATACCTGAGAGGAGCAGTGTTATTCAGTACGATTTATAGCCCCATGAAAGTTTACATGTTATATCATATCTTTTTTTTAAAAAAAAATCTATGATAAACCTTTGAACTTGAGCTTAGTCATCAAGCCAGAAAAGGCAATTTAGGTCTTGATTTTTTTCCCATATGCCCATTGTTTTGTATATAACTATAGATGTATGTAAACATGTTATAGTGGACATCTTTTTGCTGTTGTTAAAAACATTTTATATTGTAGCTGTAGAAAACCCCACTACAGTGTTCTTGCTATTTAAAAGCCAAACAGCCCTTGCTTAAATACTTTTTAAATTATCCAGAGGAAATAGGACATGGCCCCTTTAAAATTTTTAATGGTTCTAAAAGAGGTTCTGCATTCTGTTACACAAGTTTCTAAGGAAACCAACTGTACACTAATGTCAACCAAAAGGCATAGAGAGAGCATGCTGTGAACAAGCACAGGGTATGACAATAATTTTTTACTAATTTCTTTCTTTCTGGTAACAAGAAAAGAAAATTTGGAGTGTAGAAATTCAGACCAGGAAATGGAAATCTTTTTTGTAAAATTGTAGCAAACTGATGACTATAGGTCTAACTTATACTTGGATTTGTCAGCTATTGAAAGACAACTACTTGAGAGAACATTGATGAAAAAAATACACATGCTTTAAAGTGATAGCACTATATTCACAATATATACATATATATACACAGAAATTGATGTTTCTAAAATATAAAAATAGTGAGTCATAAAGTCATTATTTACGCACAAATTGTACACCTAGAAGTAAACTAAACAACATTTGTTGCTGTTTTATTTGAGATAACATTAAATTTGCAGCATAGGGAGTGGAGGACGGCTCCAAGGAGAGAGAACCAGTCGGTGAGGCTCTAGTGGGTGTGGACTAAAATAATGAGAATCCTGCTTCTCGATTTTACCTTAGTTTGGATATGAGTAAGCACAGGAAAATACCAGTTCAACAGCCAGCCAGTTCTGAGATCTTCAGCCCAGACATTCTTGCTGATGTTTTTGAACTCTTTGCCAAGAACTTTACGTACTGTCAGCCAGTTGATGGTGAGTGGCAGTCACCAGCTCCCAGTGAGCTCTTCACCTATGACCATACAGAGTTCAGTGCTTTTCTTGACTTGAAGAACTCCCTAAATGAGGTGAAAAACCTCCTGAGTGACAAGAAACTAGATGAGTGGCACAAGCACACTGCTTTCACCAACAAAGCAGGGAAAATCATTTCTCATGTGAAAAGGGCAGTGAATGCAGAACTCTGCACACAAGCCTGGTGCAAATTCCAGGAGATTCTGTGCAGTTTTCCAGTTATCCCACCGGAAGCTTTTCAAGAAGGAAAACTGAATTCTGTGCACCTATGCGAAGCTCCAGGAGCCTTCATAGCTAGTCTCAATCATTACTTAAAATCCCACCGGCTCCCTTGTAAATGGAAGTGGGTAGCTAATACATTGAACCCGTACCATGAAGCAAACGACAATTGTAGGATGATTACGGACGATCGGCTGATTGCAAATACCTTGCACTGGTGGTACTTTGGCCCAGATAATACTGGTGATATCATGACCCTGAAATATCTGAGCGGGCTTGAGGATTTCCTCAGCAGTGTATCAACCGTTCACTTGGTCACTGCTGATGGGAGTATTGATTGCCAAGGAAACCCAGGTGAACAGGAAACTTTAGTTTCCTCTTTGCATTACTGTGAAGTTGTCACTGCTCTTACCACTCTTGGAAATGGTGGCTCTTTTGTTCTAAAGATGTTTACACTGTTTGAACATTGTTCTGTAAACCTCATGTACCTGCTGAATTGTTCCTTTGACCAAGTCCATGTTTTCAAACCTGCTACCAGCAAGGCAGGAAACTCTGAAGTCTATGTGGTGTGTCTCCGCTATAAAGGAAGAGAGGTTATGCATCCTTTGTTATCTAGGATGGTGCTGAATTTTGGCACTGAGATGACCAGGAAAGCGCTCTTTCCCCATTATGTGATCCCCACATCTTTTCTCGAGCAACACAAAAAGTGCTGTACATTCTTTCATAGATACCAGTTAGAGACTATTTCTGAGAACATTCGTCTGTTTCAGTGTATGGAAGAGGGGGAACAAGAGAAACTGAATAATTTAAAGGACTGTGCTGTACAGTATTTTATGAAAAAATTTCGACTGAAGCGTCTTTCTAGAAATCACTGGCTCGTTAAAAAATACAATATTGGTTGTAGTACAAACATAAAATGGATTGGACAGAGGGGGGAGTGTTTTAAAACCTATAATGAACGGAAGATGCTGGAAACCCTTTCATGGAAAGATAAGGTGGCCAAAGGGTACTTCAATAGTTGGGTGGATGAGCACACCGTCCATCATCCTGGACAGAGTTCCCTCTTAGAAGGGACTCCTGCTGATCTTGAGTGCCACTTGTGGCATGTTTTAGAAGGAAAGAAACTGCCAAAGGTGCAGTGTTCTCCTTTCTGTGATGGTGATATTTTAAAGACTCTTAATGAAGCCATTGGAAAGTCCTTAGAGGCTTTGAGTATGGATTCCAAGTTCAATCCCAAGCATCAATACCAATGTTGTGACATTTTTTCAGAAGAATTGATATTATCTGAGTTGTTTAGCCTTACCAAGTGCCTTCAGGATGAGCAGCCTGTAGAACTGGGCAGCCCAATAAAGTGCCTGCTTGTGGGTTCACCGACTGTATGTGATTTAAAAATGCACACACCCCTGGAGGTCCAGCTTCTGGAATCCATTGAACTCCTAACCTTCAGTTGCTCATTGCTTCATGATGGAGACCCAATATACCAGCATCTGTTTCTGGATTGCCTTCTACACTCACTGAAACAGCTTCACACAGGGGATGTGATGGTTTTGCCTATACTTTCATGCTTAACAAGATTTATGGCTAGCTTGATCTTTGTCCTCCACAGCTGTTTCAGATTTGTCACATTTTCTTGTCCTACATCCTCTGAACCCCTCAGGACCTGTGCTGTCCTGCTATGCATTGGTTATCAGAACCTTCCAGATCCAGTTTTCCAGTATCTGCAGAATGTTAAGGAATTGTTGAGAGCTTTGCTCCACTCTAATGCACCCCAGCAGGTTTTGCAGTTTGTGCCAATGGAGGTGCTCCTTCAGGGGACATTGCTTGATTTTTTGCGCAATTTGAATGCTGCCATTGCAAAAAGGCATTTGCATTTGATTATTCAAGAAGAGAGAGAGAAAGTCATCAGAAGCCTTGAGCTACAAACTTGAACATGCCATTGATGAGATTTAGTTTTGTGACTTACAGTTTCTGATTTCATTTTGCCAGCCCTCTCTATTTATTTAATACTTTTCATTTTGGACAAATGCCAGTTTTTGTATTAAAGGGCATTAATTATGGAAAGTCATAGCCTTTTGTAATCTGAAGGATCTATGGTTCAGGTGCAGAGTTCTTATAGAAGGAACCATGCATTGATGATACTCTGTCTATAATCTGTGACTTCTGTATGTCCTCAGGGTGACTGCACATGTTTACATATGCAATTGAGTTGGTCTTACCTGCTGAAGATCTGCACTGTGTGCCTTCAATCAGACCCCTTTCCCCAGCCGACTCCTCTCATTGGCTAATGCTGTTAATGACTGTTAGTAGTTATTCATTAAAGGAGGGGAGTCTCTCCTTGGCATTACTATCTACTTGAATGCATTTGACTCTTCAAGAATCTTTATACCAGATTTCTTTGGATGTGCCATTCATTGCCTTTAAATCTGTGCCTCGATTTCCTTTTGAAGTGAAATATGGACTTTCTTGAAAAACTATTTTACAAGCCATAAATATCCAACTAATAAGATAGTACAGCTTTAAGCAAAAGCCAAAGGTTATTTTTGTACAGTGAAAAATTGTGTGTAGTACTTCTTTATCATGAACAGCTTCCTTCAGCAATGTTGGCATTTTTAATGTCCAGGAAACAATGACTGGAAAGATGGTCGAATTCTAAGGCTTCGTGTATAGTATCCTGTGGGATATATGGGAGTGTGATTATAAAAGGACTACTGAAAAAAAATGTAGCACTTTCAGAATGATGGCTAAACAGGTTTAATCTTTACTAATTAAAGATTTTTTTTCAGTATGAAGCAGTACTTTACTAAGAGTATCAATAAAATGGTTATTTTATTAAGTACATTTGACTTCCTTGAGTAATTTCTATTTAATAATATAGTGAAAATTTCTGGCAACTTTTTAATTAATTCTTCATTACTTTGAACTTTTATAAGGTAGATGATTAATTAAGGATTCCATAGTGTATGGGAGTGATAGACACATCCATGATACAAACACACACACATACACACACACACACACACACACACACACACACACACACACACATATATATATATATATTCAGGTAAAACACTCACATGCATATAATAGCTAAAGCTTTTTAAAAAACCATTTGAATTTTAGTATAGTTTATTTATATTTGAAACAAGTGTTTATGTATAGGTTATTATATATATAAGTGAATATATATGAACACACAAGTATATATATGCATATATATATATATATATATGAACTATCCCTCTCAATTATAGGATTTGATTAATCAACACTGTACATAACAGGGATTTGAAACATAAAGGAAATGGTTATAAATACAACACTGAGTTGTGGTTTTGAATGAGTCAAGATTGAGAAATTGAAGTCAAAGTAGGACAAAGCTGATTGTCAAGTGATAAAGAAAAATCATGTCTTTGGCAGATAGGTCCTTTATGCTTTCTAGGCTGTCGTACAGAACATCTGGTTTCCCAGGGAGTGCTCAGGCCAACACTAAAGGTCGGCAAGCAGTTTCACTCTTCCAGTTTCCTTCTTTCTTGATCATTTTTCTAGCTGGAGCAGATCCTAAGATGATCTTCTCTATTTAGATGGCAAGGCCATAACCTCAAGAGCTTGTCTAGCTGATGGTAGTATACCTGTAGGTTTTATGTCCTGGGAGGCAGACAAAGTAGCCAGATTGTAGACAGTATAACTTAAAATACATGCAGTGGTGACAAAGATTATGGGAACATAGGGAATTTATTTCTCAAAAAAGTGGTGAAACTTTTCTGAACAACAGATACAATTGCAGTAAAAGGAAGAACAATGTAGACAAATTTGGTAGGCATTAAATTTTTTATTTTTTATTACAGATGTGTTCAAAAGAATTTAAAATGAGATAAAATGAATATGTATTTAAATATTTGAGGAACTGATTTTGTCTTTGCCAAAGCAAAATAAAAATTGTATCATAATACTGTTGATTAAAATTTTGTCCATGTGTAAAAGAGGTGAACTAACTTGAGAGATTGTTGTAGAGTTGTTTTTTAAAAACCTCAATATGAACTCAGTTGGAAGCTTGTTTATTCAGTATAAATATTTCACATTTTGTATACCTTATTGTCCTACAATAAATCCAATAGGTTCTCCTTCTCAACTTCTCATAATTTACTCATGGAACTTCCCAAAATCAATCACTTGGTTTTCTTGGCTGTAAGCTATGAAACTGGCTCCAAGTATTCTAATCTAGGTTAAATCAAGTGTTTATGTTTTTCCTGTTAAGCTACTCACAATATGAAAAAAGGCCAAATACTAATGTTTTACCACAATTACCTAGCATTGTGTTCAGATTACATTCTTTGTTGCTTGTAGACTATAGAAGGGCATTACTTCAACATTTGGTGTTTCTGCATATTTTTTTCTCATATCGTGTCACGTCTCTCACGTGAAAGGTCAGTGGGTTGAATTTTTGAGGGAACCCAAATCTGTTTTTATATTGTAAAACTGTAGGTTACTTTTCTCTGTAACTGATAGGTGAATAGGACCCAAAATATCCCATAGCTGAGGTTTGATTTGTTATAGAAGGCAGAAGGAACAAAGCTACACATTTTTTATAGCCTGGTCTCACCCTGGCCTGCTCCTTTTGGGAAAAATATCCCCAACACTATTGAAAGGGTACCCTGCTTTCTCTCCAAGATCTGGCTATTACGCAAATGTTCATGTTGTAGTAATTACTCAGATTTCTCCAAGCGTGTATGGCAGAACAGATGTGGAGCTCCTACCAATTCTTTTATTTTAATTATAATTTAATGTACTTAATGAACCAGTGATATTTCATAATGCTTCCTCACACATTTTGACTATTTTAAATAATTTAAAAATTCCATACATGCATTTTGATCATATTTGCCTCCCTTCCACTTGTCCTTGGTCCATCCCCTTTCTCTATACAACATTGTATTCTCCTTCTCTTCTTAAAATAAGATCTATTAAGTCCAATATTTGCTGTTCATATGATCTTGAGTTTGTGGCCTTCCACCAGAGTGTAGTCAATCTACCAAGGACCACACTTTTAAGGGAAATTAACATTTCCTTTCCTAGCAGTGATCACTTGTCTACTGTTTATTGGTTGGCCAGGAGGGCTTCATGTCTACCTCTTTTGTCAATGTTGGCATTACATCTGGCTTGAACTTTACCAGGTCTTGTGTGTGCTATTATACCATTGTGGATTCAAATGTATTAACTGCTCTACTGTGTTCAGAAAACACTGTTTCCTTGTATCCATCCTGCATCTGTGACTCTTACTATCCTTTCACTCTTTCTTTCTTAGTGATCCCTGAACTATTGGAGGAGAGGCATGATATAGATGTCCCATATATGGTCAAGAATCCTGCAGTCTCTTATTCTCTGCACCTTGACCAGCTTTGACTCAGTGTTAGTCATCAAGTACTGAAATAAAAAGCTTCTCTGATGAGAGCTGAGAGGTACATATTGAATAATAAAAATCGAGGACCCACATAAATGTCCACACTTTTTATCAAATCTTTTACATTGATCTATACTTAAAAACAAGCCTCCTCTCACCTAACAGAGGAGTAGAACATTGAGAAAATTGAGTTGGTAGGAGAAGAATTTATGAGGATCAGGGAATGGATTAAGTAGCACAAATCAACCCTATACATTTATATCATAGATGATCACTTGTATTTTATGACTTGATTATTATTTCCCTCCACCTCAGTTTCAAAGTATCTGCATAAGTATCTCAAGGTGCCTTGCAGTTTACCATTAGTGAAGGATTTGTCTAGTTTAAGATCTTAACAGAATATGAATTTTATTTCCTAGCATACTTCTCAGGCACTTTTAAGAACCCCAACTCTTGAATGAATAAGTTAATTAGTGGGGTTATCTGTGAAACTAATTCACAATGAAGAAATCATAGATGTTACCAATGATATAGTTTATTAAAATAGTACTTCTTAGCATTTACTGTGCATGAGGATTTCTTTAGGATCTTTTTAAATTACATATTTAAAGAGCAGAACCTCAGAATCTTTATTGCTAAAAAGTTGCTACTTGAAGCCAGTGTTATATCTTATCAGAGTGTCAAGGACAAAGATGATCTTAAGGAACAGCTCCCAAAACTTGTCTGATGAAACGGTTGCTGTGCAGGTGATAGGGGGAAGAGTGGTATTTTGTTAAAAGTTGTTGGATCCCCTAACCATTCAAAAAACAAGTTGAAATGCCTAGGAAATAGAATTGGGCACTTGCCTTTTAAAAATCACCTCAGGGGAGGGGCTGGGAAGATGGCTCAGCACATAAGAGCATTGGCTGCTAGTTTAGAGGAACCAGGTTTGGTTCACAGGACCCACATGGGAGCCACAACTGTCTTTAACTCCAGTTCCAGGAGGCACTAATTCCCTCCTCGGGCCTGCAAGGGCACTGCCTTCATGTGGTACAGAGACATACATGCAGGTAAAACACCCATATACATAAAATAAACATAATTAAGCTGTAAAAATATACCTCAGGCATTTTGCATGATTGGAAAAGTAATCCCTTCGGTTAGGGATAAGGGCACAAATTTTCTATGGTTTTGGAAACTTTTGACATTATAGGAGTGACTCAGAGGGACACTGGGAAGATATAAAAACATGCAGCTCTAATTTTGTTTCAGAGCCATTCCTGTACTTGGATAGAATTAAGGAAGAGAAGGACAATGAGAAGGTATGTTTTGAACAGCCTGTGCCAGTAGTAGATTTTAATAGCACAAAACATTAGTATACTGTTTTGTTTTGTTTTTGTTCTTTCCTTAGAGTAGTTATCTTTGGAAAGACAAGGTATTAAATAAGTCTGCATATTATTTTTAACTTCTAAAATTGTCTTTGAACTTTTCTTCTGTGTTAAATTGCAACTCATACCACATTTTTGTTTCATTGTACTGTATGTGAAACATAGGGAATCCTTATTTTCTTGGAGTAATAAACAGGTGCAGAGGAATAGTCTATTAAGCAAGGGTGCTGGAGTCACTGCTATTTAATAGCTAGCTACCAAGCACACAACAGCATGGGACCGAACAGCAGGATATAGTCAGCAATGCACTTCAGTCTTCAGCTACTCTGGTGTGATATTATTTCAGGCATCAGTGACTGCCAATGTGAAAGCTTTTCAAATAAGACATTCTGAATGAGATGTGCCACAAACGAGAGAGACTGCTGGGACTAGGTTGGCAGTCTCAGTGACAGATATGAACTAGGAGACTCAGGCATAGTGAAACTATTACTTAATAGCCAGAGGCCACAATATAAGCAGGTATGGCTCACAGGCAGATTTTGGTCTATTGATATCCTTAGTCTTGAAATCATGCTTTGGAAACTTCAGATCCTCATAGTCACATACTCTTGAATTCTGTTCCTCTTCCATCTGTATAAATGGGAAAGAGGCTGGGATTTGCAGTCAACCACATGGTAAGAATTTTCAGGCTATTATAGGTGATAGAGATACTTCTTTGTGAATAGACCTTTGATTTGCTATTTGTCTACTTGCATTATATGGTAGAAAACTAGAGGATATGATGATCTGGCTCATATTATCATTTCTCTCCTATTTTCTTGGGCCTAGAATGACTTTGAAAAAGCCTAACATGATGCTTCCAGTGAAGATTTCTGAGACTTTTCATGTTCATTTTAACAGGCCAGGATTGCTACCAGGTGCTTACCTTGAACTCCAGTAAGTTGTCCACAGTGAACCATGATGTCTATTGGAGTGCATGCCCATGTTTGTAGCTGCCTTAAGATGTGAAAGACTGAGAGACAGATGTATATGACACATTCTGTTTATTTTCCATAATGTTAGCAACAACAAAGAAGAATCTCAGTGTCACCCAAAAACCACATGAGCAATGTAAAAGTAACTCCAAGACAATTGATTTTGCAAAAAGTGTGCATTAGAACTCAAACTAAGCTAGCAAGCATACAGGCCAAGAGACTTCTGTCTTTAAAACTGATGTAGATGGTGACTGCATCTCATTCAACTGGTGAGAGCTTGACTTCACACTTTGCAATGATTAGATGTTTGATACAAAGGAGAAGGGGAATTCTCAAGAAATATGAGTCATTCTGGGCTTACTACTTTTGATACATATGAAATATAAAATATAAAAAAAACATAACCAGTCAGTTTACTAATTTACTTATCAATAAAATTTCATGCAAACATTCAGGTATAGTTCTCTTTCTACTGCCTGAAAACCAACTCTGTTTGTACATCCAGGTCTTGGGTTGCCAGAGTGCCTAGTATGACAAACGATATAGGGGCATTAGATGATAGGAATTTGTGAAGCTGGAAGATATGCTGTGACCTAGAATATTAAAGTTCACATATCCTCAGCAAAGACAATATTATTTTTAATGTAGAAACTGAAAATAATGATGGTAGGTACCCAAGAGAGGCTCAGATTCCTTTTCTCAGAGCTAGAAGCCTGGGATAATGAGAAAGCAATCTGCAAGTTATTTGTATTTTCTTCCTTTTTCTTCTATTTAAAACTTTATCCCCGTGAAACAAGAAGGTTGGCACTACCAGTATTTGCCTCTTTGAGGCCATGTAAGTGGGAAAATTTGCCTCTATAAAGACTTCTACGGGTGTTTCGTATGTATGAGAGAAGGAGATAGTTATATTTGTATAACAGGAAAGAAAACATTTTAGAAACTTGAAATATTGCTTCTTGCGTAAAATCACAGCTCTTGTAATACAATAAGATTTGTTTACAATGAAAAATATGCCACTTAAACTCCAATCAAATCTATTCTTTTTTTTTTTTTTCAATGCAGTTTATTCAGGAACCTTGAACAATCATCTGACCCTGGGGAAAGCCAGCCCACAGCTTAAATAGCCTCTGGGTAGCCAACCCCAGCATGCCACGTGGGCAATGCAGATAGGTCCACATACATGGAAGCAAGCCAGATCCTCAGCCTTAGCCAAATGTGGAATTGTTCGTGACAGAGAGCACTCACCATCGGGAAGGTGGAAGGCGGAAACCAGCTCCATCTTTAAGGCATAGCATTCCGCAGCTCTCTGCAGTTCCCCCTTTTTGTTTTAGACACATCAGGCAAGAGTAGAGGTCTGATCTCTGATATTAGAAATAAATTGGGACTTTGTACTGATGTTCATTTAGGTGTCATCCACCCGAAGAGCATCAGACCCGTCCAATACCTTTTTCTCAGAGGCGGGACCTGGGGCATCAACCCGCATGCAATCAGACATGCTCTTCTCTGGGTCCAAAGCGGCTGACCCTGAGTGCAGTGCTTAGCCTCACATCCTGAGCGTAACATTTTAGCTTTTTATGGTAGCCAACCATGCTTGGGGAGACTGTCCTGCTTTAATGGCTGTAAAGGCCCGAATGGTCATGGCTGCATCACACTGTTGTGAGACTCTAATCTTGCATATATACCACAGGCAAACCAAGGAGACCAACACCAGAAGGCCTGCTAATGCTCCCATGCCCGTCCATTCCTTCAGATGATTCATGGCTGCAGCAATCCATGATGATAATCCTGTGGCTAATCCTGCGTCCACTCTGGTAGAATTTACTGTGACAATGGCCACTCTCAGCTGCTCCATCGTAGTATCGAATTCTCCAGCCCAATTACCTAAAATATTGCTCGACAATTGTTTAGACAGATTTGCAGCACAGGAAAAATTCTCATGTTATATGCCAGTGATTCAAAGTCCAGCATGTTTTCATTGCCAGCCAAGTTGAGCGATTTGCCATAGGGTATCAATTTGCTCCTGCACGAGGTCAATCCTCTGATTGAACACCATCAAGCTTCCTTTTAGTTGAGCATTAATTCCTTTTTGTACAACTAAGGCATGAGCTACATTGGCTAAATGATTATTCAGGGTCTGAGCAATCTGCCCACTAAAACCTGTGCATCTAAAGAAACTAAGCAAGAGAGAGGACCCTAACAAAACTGTCCAATCCCCATCCGGAAAGGCAAAGAGGATGGACATCAGAAGAAGAAGAAAACAGGAAACAACCTAGGAACCTACCACAGAGGGCCTCTGAAAGCCTCTGCCCTTCAGACTATCAAAGCAGATGCTGAGCCTGATGGGCAACTGTTGGGCAGAGTGAATGGAATTTTAGGTAAGAACTGGGAAATAGTAAGATCTGGAGAGGACAGGGTCTCCACAAGGAGAGTAACAGAATCAGAAAATTTGAACACAGGGAACTTCCCAGAGACTCATACTCCAACCAAGGACTATTCTTGGGGATAACCCAGAACCCCTGCACAGATGTAGCCCAGGGCAGTTCAGAGTCCAATAGCGTTACATAGTAATGTGAAGAGGGACGGCCTCTGACATAATCTGATTGGCCTGCTCTTTGATCACCTCCCCCTGGGGGGGAGCAGCCTTACCAGGCCATAGTAGAGGACAATGCAGCCACTTTTGATGTGAACTGATAGACTAAGATCAGAAAGGAGAGGAGAACCTCCCCTATCAGTGGACTTGGGGAGTGGCACCCAAGCAGAGGGAAGAGGGAGGGTGGGATTGGGAGGGGAGGAGGGAGGGGCTTATGGGGGGATGCAGAATGAATAAAGTGTAATTGATGAAAAATTTAAAAAAAAGGGAAAAAAATAATTTAAGAACCTTAAATGACTTTCAAAAGTGGAGGAAAACATGGAGTTAGTCAATTGGCATGGAGCACGTCTCGCCCCTGGGGGCAATGGTCTCCTGAACCTACTCAGACCTCGGACACCACCACTGCTAGTTCTAGAACTGATGCAGGATGTTCCAACGAGGGGGTTAAGGCTTCCCATAATATTTCCTATAAGCCCACACCTGTTTGTTTATATCCCCCATTTTTATTCATTATTAGCCAGATAGAGCCAAGTAATTGTGGTGATGATACTTGCTTTTTTGCCCAATGCTGGAATGCTAGTAAATTTAGGTATGCCCTGGTTACTCGCATGCCTCGCTGGGTGCCTGTGCCCCTTGATGCTCCTCACGCTATGACTCTCTTCAGACAGAAAAGGGATCTTGGAACTACAGCCACTATTGTTACTGCCATCTCATTGGCGGCTGTTGGAGCTACCACCGGGGCATAAGCCATGAGTAAAATCTATTCTTATCTCTTCTCTTTAACTTGGTAAGGAAAATTAAGTTCCTATAGTTTTCAAAGTCTTTCAATTGACACCAGTAAATGTAAAAGTAAAGAAACCTTTATCTGTTTTTTTCATATTTGTTTGAAATATTAATTGACAAATGTGTGTCCAATCAACTCAGAATTCATGTCAATTCAAACCTTCAGTAGGATAGTTTGTGTATTTCATGAGATTAGTTTCTACACCAAGAAAATACAAACCTAAATGAGATGAAAATTGAACCTAAATTTGACAACATGAAAATAGGCTGCTCCCAAGTTTTGCGTTTCAATTTTCTCCATAGGCTTCTCTCAAAGGAGACTGCCCACTGGGAAAAAAAATTAGATTAACTTCTAAGAAAATTAACATTTTTAAGGAGCTGGGACTGATAGTAGATTTACTTATAATTCTAAATGCACAGTTCCATATTTAAAAAGTATAGTTTTGGCTGAAAACAGATTTCTAATACTATTCTTTGAGGAATGATAACTCTACCTTGTATCTAGGTATGACGTTCAGTGAAGGTACAGCAGGAGATGGTGGTGACACTATGTGCAGAGAATAAAATTAGACCACACATCTCTCACTTGAACAAAAATAAACTCAAAATGGATTAAAGATCTTAAGAAAAGGCCAAACTTCTGGATAAAACACTCATATGATGGAGAAACTGTACTCTTTTTATTTTTTTTAATTGTTTTTTAATTTTTCAATTTTATTTTTCTTTATTAATTACACTTTACTCACTTTATATCTCCCCCCCCCGTGATTCCCTCCCTCTTCCAGTCCCAATCCTTCCCTTCCTCCACCCTCTGCATGCATGCCCCTCCCCAAGTCCACTGATAGAGGAGGACTTCTTTTCCTTCCTTCTGATCCTAGTCAATTAGGTCTCATCAGGAGTGGCTGCCTTGTCCTCTTCTGTGGCCTGGTAATGCTGCTTCCCCCTCAGGGGGAGTTAATTAAAGAACAGGCCAATCAGTTCATGTCAGAGACAGGCCCTGTTCCTATTACAATGGAACCCACTTGGATACTGAACTGCCATGGGCTACATCTGTGTAGGGGTCTTAGGTTATCTCCATGCATAGTCCTTGGTTGGAATAGCAGTCTCAGGAAAGATCCCTGTGCTCAGATTTTTTTGGTTCTGTTGCTCTCCTTATGGAGTTCCTGTCCTCTCCCGATCTTACTGTTTCCCTCTTCTTTCCTAAGATACCATGCACTCTGCTCAAAGGTTGCCCATAAGTCTCAATATCTGCATTGATAGTCTGCAGGGCAGAGCTTTTCAGAGGTCCTCTGTGTCAGGCTCCTGACTTGTTCCCTCTTTTCTCCTTCTTCTGATGTCCAGCCTCTTTGCCTTTCTGGGTAGGAATTGAGCATTATTTTTTTTTATTTTTTATTAATTACACTTTATCTGCCTTGCATCCCCCATAAGCCCCTCCATCCTCACCTCCTAGTCCCACCCTTCCTCCCCCTCCTCACACATGCCCCCCCCTCAAGTCCACCAATAGGGAAGGCCCTCCTTCCCTTCCCTCCAATCCCAGTCCACCAGATCACATCAGGAGTGACTGCTTTGTCATCCTCCGTGGCCTGGTAAGGCTGCCCTCCCCTCAGAAGGAGGTGATCAAAGAGCAGGCCAACCAGACTATGCCAGAGGCAGTCCCTCCTCCCATCACCATGTAACCTACTTAGACACTAAACTGCCATGGACCACATCTGCACAGGGGCCCTAGGCCATCTCCATGCCTGGTACTTGGTTGGGGTATGAGTCTCTGGGAAGACTCCTGTGTTCAAATTTTCTGGTTCTGTTGCTCTCCTTGTAGGATTCCCGTCCTCTCCAGATCCTACTATTTCCCACTTCTTACATAAGATTTCATGCACTCCATGAAACTGCACTCTTAAATCTCACCAATATGATAGTCTAAAGAAGACCTGAACCATACATGTAAAAATAACAATTAAAGTTAAAAGAGAAAACAATGAAGAAGACACTTGAAAGCAGAAAGAGTTCTTAGAGGTAGAGGGAATAGAACAGTGGAATGAGGGATGAAGATATAATAATAAGGGGTGAAGTTGACCAAAGTATATCATATACATCTATGAAATATCATGATACACATTTTAACAATTAATAAATAGAAAAAAGAGAAAAGGCTGTCTAGCAATAACAAAAAGATATAGGCATAGGGAAGAACTTTGTGAACTGGGAATTAATCCCAGCAATTGACAAATAGGATTATGTGAAAGTAAAAAGCTATTGATCAGCAAAGAATATTATCAAGAGAGAATAACTTACAGAGTGAGAAAAAGCTGTCAGCTATACTTTAGATAGAAATTATGTTCTAAATACATAAAACTGGAAACATTTAAATACTAAAGAAACAACAATGTGGAACAATAAAGGGGCCAATGAAAAAGAGAACAGAAATGACCAATGAATATTTTAAGAAGTATTTTAACATCCTTAGAGATCAAGGAAATGTAAATTAAAATGAATTTGAAATTCTATGTCATTTCAGTCAAAATGTCTATCATCAAAAGAAAAAAAAATGTACAGCATGTTCTTACAAGGATGTAGGGAAAGAGAAGCTTTTATACACACAAAGAAGACAGAGCTATCTTATGACTTCTGGGTAAATGCCCAAATGATTCAAAACCATACAATAGGAACAACTGTATTTTTCAAAATTGCAAGGAAATTAAGCCAGGCCAATAATAAAAAAAATGGGTACTGAAATGTGACATATGCAAACAATGGACATAAAAGAAAATTAAATTATGAAAATTTCAGAAAATGGAGCTGGAAAATATTATATTAAGTAAGGTAACTGAGACTCAGAGAAATTCCTCTTGTTTTCTCTTATATGCAAATCATAGCTTTAAGTGTTTATAGATGTGAATGAAAGTAGGCCATGTAATCAGATAAGGGATTGCAAGAGGGGGAAAAAAGGCAGTATTAAGGAAGGGGTACATACAATAGAACACATATGACATGAAAGCCAAAATTAGGCCGCTAGGGTCAGTGGCAGGTAAGTGCAGCATGCAGGCCTGGGGCAGGAAGCTAAAACCTTGAGATGTGGGGACCCAGGAACTTTCTCAGAGATTAGCTGGGTCTCCTGAGTTCACACCTGGTGTTTCCCCCACCATGGGGTATACTCCCAAAAGGGAGATCCATTCTGTGATGTTTTAGGGTCAGAAGGGTCCAAGCTAAGAAGCAGGAATATGGAGAAAAAGAAGATGCAGAAGTTCAACAAAATCATTTATGCAAACAGGATCAAAGATGGCGGCATGAGAAGATACTGTTTCTGAGGAGCAGAACAGCAGTGACTGCACAGCTACCAACAGACTGAAATCTGGGACAAAAAACACCAGCAATTTTATTTCTTAGGTGAAAGGAAACCCCACAGTAGCAGAATTCAGGTCCATTCTCAGGCCAACCAGCTAAATTCCCTCTCTGCCCTCCCTGAAAGAGTTCCCTGGTCCAGGTAGACCTTTGGTAGCCAGGCCAGAGCCAGAGGCCTGCACGGTCTGATCACCATCTCATACAGAACTGTGGGCTCCACAGCAACAGAGACGGGATTTTATAGTTGAGAGAAAACCCCACAGTGAAGGAAGCACTTAGGATCAACTTCTGGTCACCCAGACAATGCCTAGAAAAGGTCCAGGGCTCCTGAAACCCCTCAGATGTGAGCCCAGACATCGCCTGTGCAAACAACTCACCTTCCAGACAGAACTATGGGCCCCCAAACACCAGAGATTGGATTTCCCTGCCGGGAGGAAACTCCAAAGTGAAGGCAACGTCAAGTTATCAGGTCCTACTTCAGAGCGCCCACCAGACCACACCCCCTCCACACACACCCAAAAAAAATCCCAGGAAAAGTTCTCAGATTCTTCCAGGTGCCAAGTCACCCATGCAGAACCACTCGCCTATGCTTGCATGCTTTACTCACCCACCAAGACTGAACTGTGAACCCTAAAACATCACAGAATGGATCTCCCTTTTGGGAGTATACCCCATGGTGGGGGAAACACCAGGTGTGAACTCAGGAGACCCAGCTAATCTCTGAGAAAGTTCCTGGGTCCCCACATCTCAAGGTTTTAGCTTCCTGCCCCAGGCCTGCATGCTGCACTTACCTGCCACTGATTACCACTTGGATACTGCTGCACAGAACTCAAACCTCAGACCTACAGACACCTGGGACACTCTGGATCAGCCCCAGACACTGCTTCAAAGCACAACCTGTCTCCCTAGCTAAACTGACCAAACCTCAGGGTTCCCTGGTTGTTCCAGAGAGCTGTGTCTAGCAAACACAGTGTAAGAGCAGCAGCAACAGCAACTCACTAAATTCAGAGCAAGAAACCCAATGGCAGGACAGCTGTCTCTAGGACTTCTCCTGGTGAGAGGGGAGTCCTGAATACCAACAACTCCAATTACCCCACAGGACCATACACTTGAGGTGAGCTGTGGCAATTCCCAGAGAAGCACCAGCCATTTGGAGACCATACATAAAAAGGTGAGAAGGCCTCCTTCAGGAACAACCATCTTACTGCCATTGGGATTCTCCCTACCACAGGATTCCAGAAGGAACCAGAAACTAACAGCCAAAACTTGAGACAACTAGATGGGTAGAGGCCAGCATAAAAGCACAACCAACAAAAGCCAAAGCAATATGGCACCTCCAGATCCAAGTTATCCAGGGGCAAGTAGCCCTGGACACCCTAATATAAATTAAATTCAAGAAGATGACCTTACACCTATGCTTACAAAGAGGATAATGGAGGAAACAAATAAAATGAATAAAGAGAGAGAGGAAGATAAAGTCAAACAGTGTGTGGCCATTTGTAAAATAATAAAGGAAAATGTAGCTAATCAGTTGGTAGATTTTAGAGAGGAAACAATTATGTCACTAAAAGAAATAAAGTTCAAACAAACAAGTGAAGAAATTGAAGAAACGCTGGAAAATTCAGTCAGACAGATGACAGAAATCAACAAAACAGTTCAAAATCTAAAGATAGAATTGGAAAAATTAAACAAAACACAAAGAGAGAAAATCATGGAGAGAGAGAACTTAGGGAAGAAAACGGGAACTACAAGATAAGCATAACCAAGAGACTACAAGAGATGAAAGAAAGAATCTCAGGTGTGGAAGATGCAATGGATGAAATCAAAGAATCTGTCAAAGAAAAAATTAAATCTAAAAAATTCATGACACAAACCATCAACGAAATCCAAAACAACATGAAAAGACAAAACCTAAGAATAACAGGAATAGAGGAAAAAGATTCCTATCTCAAAGGCATAGAAATTTTTTCAACAATATTATAGAAGAAAATTTCCCCAATTTAAATGAGAGGCTTATAAACATACAAAAGGACTACAGAACACCCAATAGATGAGACCAGAAAAGAGAATCTTCTTGCCACAAAATAATCAAAAGAGTAAATAGGCAGAACAAAGAAAAAATATTAAAAGCCACAAGTGAGTAACACATAATGGCAAACACATGAGAATCACATTTGATTTCTCACCAGAGACTGTAAAAGTCTAGGCAGATATCATGCAGACCCTAAGAGAGCACAGAGGTCAGCCCAGGCTACTATACCTAGCAAAACTCTAAATCAACATAGAGAAAATAAGATATTCAATGACAAAAACAGATTTCAGCAATACCTAACCATAAATCTAGCCTTGCAGATGATACTAAGAAGGAAAAATACAACCCAAAGATGCTAACTACATTCAGGAAAACACAGGAAGTAAATAACCTCACTACATCAAAACTAAAAGTAGCCAAACACACAAACACACTACCACAACCAACAGCAAAATCAAAGGATCTAACAGCCACTGATCACTAATCTCTCTCAACATCAACGGACTCAATTCTCAAATAAAAAGACACAGACCAACAGAATGGAAATGTGAACAAGACCCAAAAAATCTGTTGCATACAAGAAACATACCTAAATCACAAATACAGATATTATCTGACAATGAAAGGTTTAAAGATGGATTTCCAAGCAAATGGACCCAAGAAGCTATCAGGAATAGTCATTCTAATATCTAAAAAAATAGACTTTGAACCAAAATTAATCAAAAGAGATGGGGAAGGTCACTTAACACTCATCGAAGAAAAATTCCACCAAGAAGACAGCACAATTTCGAACATCTATGCCCCAAATACAAGAGCACCCACATTTGTCAAAGAAACATTAATAAAACTTAAAGCACACATAGATCCCCACACCTTAATAGTGGGAGAGTTCAACACCCCACTGCCAACATAGGACAGGTCAACAAAACAGAAATTAAACAAAGAAACAATGACTCTAACAGAGGTCATGAATCAGATGGACCTAAAAGACCATCTACAGAAACTTTCACCCAAACACAAAAGAGTTTACTTCCTTCTCAGCACCTCATGGAACCTTCTCCAAAACAGACCATATAGCTGGTCACAAACCAAGCCTTAATAGAAACAAGAAGATTGAAATAATCCCTTGTATCCTTTCAGACCACCATGTCCTACAGCTGGACCCCACAGCAACAGAAATAGCAAAAAAGCTTACACACACGGAAACTGAACAAATTTGTATTCAATGATACCTGAGTCTTGGAGGAAATATAAAAAGAAATTCAAGACTTCCTAGAATTCAATGAAAATGAAGGCACAACATACCCAAACTTATGAGACACAATGAAAGCAGTGCGAAGAGGAAAGTTCATAAAGCTAAGTGCCTTCAGAACGAAATTTGAAACATCTCATACAAGCAACTTAATGGCTCACCTGAAATCCCTAGGGAAAAGAAGAAGAAGAGGAGGAGAAGGAGGAGGAGGAGGAGGAGGAGGAGGATTAGATGGCTGTAAATAATCAAACTCAGGGTTAAAAATCAATGAACTAGAAACAAAGCATCAATGAAACCAAGAGCTGGTTCTTTGAGAAAATAAACAAAATAGACAAACCCTTAGCCAAACTAACTAAAAGGCAGAGAGACTACCTTAATCAACAAAATCAGAAATGAAAAGGGGGGTATAACTACAGACACTGAGGAAATCCAAACAATCATTAGGTCTTACTTCAAAAGCCTATCTGCCACAAAATTTGAAAATCTAAATGAAATGGACAATTTTCTTGGTCGATTCCACTTACCAAAGCTGACTTAATACCAGGTAAGTAAACTAAATAGTACTGTATCCTCTAAGGAAATAGAGGTAGTCATGAAAAGTCTCCCATCCAAAAAAAAAAAAAAAAAAAAAAGTTCTAGGCCAGATAGTTTCAGTGCAGAATTCAACCAGACCTGCAAAGAAGAGCTAACCCCAATACTTTACACACTTCCAAAAAATAGAAACAGAAGGAACATTGCCAATTACATTCTATGAAGCCAGAGTCCCCTTGATACCTAAACCTCACTAAGACCCAAAAAAGAAAGAAAATTTCAGACTAATCTCGTTTATGAACATTGATGCAAAAATACTAAATAGTCACAAACTGAATCTAAAAACACATCAAAGATATCACTCACTATGACCAAGTAGGCTTCATCCCAGGAATGCAGGGGTGGTTCAATATATGGAAATCCATCAATGTAATCCACCATATAAACAAACTGAAAAAAAAAAAAAAAAAGATCATCTCCTTATACGCTGAAAAAAACTTTTGATAAAATCTAACACTCATTCATGTTTAAAGTCCTAGAGAGATCAGGGATACAAGGCACTTACCTAAACATAGTAAATGCAATATACAGCAAGCCTATAGCCAACATCAAACTAAATAGAGAGAAACTTAACTCAATTCCACTGGAATCAGGTACAGAGCAAGGCTGCCCACTCTATCCATATCTCTTCAACATAGTTCTTGAAGTCCTTGCTAGAGCAATAAGACAGCTAAAGGAGATCAAGGGGATTCAGATCAGAAAGGGCAAAGTCATAATATCACTATCTGCAGATCATATGATAGTATACATGAGTGCACCCTAGAATTCTACCAAGGAACTCCTCAGCTGATAAACACGTTCAGCAAAGTGGCTGAATAAAAAATTAACTCAAAAAACAACAGTGTGATGCAGCCTTGATCATTCAGGCCGTTACAGCCATTGAAGCAGGACATTCTCCCCAAGCATGGTTGGATACCATAAAAAGCTAAAATGTTATGCTCAGGATGCGAGGCTAAGCACTGCACTCAGGGTCAGCAGCTTTGGACCCAGAGAAGAGCATGTCTGATTGCATGCGGGTTGATGCCCCAGGTCCCGCCTCTGAGAAAAAGGTATTGGACGGGTCTGATGCTCTTCGGGTGGATGACACCTAAATGAACATCAGTACAAAGTCCCAATTTATTTCTAATATCAGAGATCAGACCTCTACTCTTGCCTGATGTGTCTAAAACAAAAAGGGGGAACTGCAGAGAGCTGCGGAATGCTATGCCTTAAAGATGGAGCTGGTTTCCGCCTTCCACCTTCCCGATGGTGAGTGCTCTCTGTCACGAACAATTCCACATTTGGCTAAGGCTGAGGATCTGGCTTGCTTCCATGTATGTGGACCTATCTGCATTGCCCACGTGGCATGCTGGGGTTGGCTACCCAGAGGCTATTTAAGCTGTGGGCTGGCTTTCCCCAGGGTCAGATGATTGTTCAAGGTTCCTGAATAAACTGCATTGAAAAAAAAAAAAAACAAACAAAAAAAAAAAAAAAAAAAAAAAAAAACAGAAGCCCTTCTGTATACAGAAGACAAATCGGCTGAGAAAGAAATTAGGAAAACAATATCCTTTACAATAGCCACAAAACACATAAAAGTATCTTTGTGTAACTCTAACCAAGCAAGTCAAAGACTTGTATAAAACAAAAAACAAAACAAATAAACAAAAAACTTCAAGTCTCTGAAGAAAGATTGAAGAAGATATCAGAAAAAAGAAAGATTTCTCATGCTCATGGCTCAGGCGGATTAACATAGTAAAAATGGTCATTTTACCAAAGCAATCTATAGATTCAATGCAATTCCCATGAAATTACCTACAGAATTCTCTATAGACGTTAAAAGAAAAATTCTCAGCTTTGTATGTAATAACAAGAAACACAGAATTGCTAAATCAATCCTGTACAATAAAAGATCTTCTGGAGGTATCTCCATCCCTGATCTCAAGCTGTACTATAGCACAGCAGGAATAAAAACTACATCCTACTGTTATCTAAACATACTGGTTGATCAATAGAATTGAATAGAAGCCCCAGAAATAAATCCACACACTCATGGATGCCTGATTTTTGAAAAAGAAGCCAAAACCATACAATGGAAAAAAGATCTCATCTTCAACAAATGGTGCTGGTCTAACTGGGAGTCCACATGTAAAAAAATGCAAATAGACCCATATCTATGACTCTGCACAAAATTGAAATCTAAGTGGATCAAAGACCTCAAAAGAAAAACAGACACCCTAAATTTGTTTGAAGAGAAAATGAGGAATAGACTAACTCACTGGCACAGGAGACAAATTACTGAGCAGAACACCAGCAGCTCAGGCTCTAAGAGCTACAATAGTAGAGAACTCCCCCTTTCACTGTTCTGGAGGAAGGGGATGAGTGTAAGACTGTGAAGAGTTGATGGAGGGGGCTTCAATTGGCATATATGATGAATAAATTGTGAAAAAAATAAAAATTAAAAAATATAAAACAAAAAATAAAATATTCTTTCTTGACAATGATGTATTGAAGCCTGATTATTTTTTTATTTTTTTATATTATTAGTTACATTTTATTAACTCTGTATCCCAGCTGTATCCCACTCTCTCATTCCCTCCCAAACACACCCCCTCCCTCCCTCATCTCCTCCCTGTCCCTTTCCAAGTCCACTGATAGGGGAGGACCTCCTCCCCTTTCATCTGACCCTGTTTTATCAGGTATCTTCAGGACAGGATGCAAAGTCATCCACTGTGGCCTAGGAGGACTTCTCCTTCCGTGGGAGTGGGGAGGTCAAAGAGGCTGCCTTCAAGTTCCTGTCAGAAATAGTCCCTGTTACCCTTTCTATGGGAAACCAATTGGTTACTGAGCTACCACGGGCTACATCTGAGCAGAGGTTCTAGGTTATATCCATACATGGTCCTTAGTGGAGTATCAGTCTCAGAAAAGACCCCTGTGCCCAGATATATTTGGTCCTTGTGGAGCTCCTATCCTCTCCACATCATACTAACTCCCTCTTCTTTCTTATGATTCCCTGCAGTCTGCTGAAGGTTTGGTTAGGAGTCTTAGTATCTGCTTTGATACACTGCTAGGTAGTCTTTCAGGGGCCCTCTGTGGTAGGCTCCTGTACTGTTACTTGTTTTCTCCTATGTCCAATGCACACCCCATTTTTCTTTCTAAGTGAGGATTGATAATCTTACCCCAAGTCTTCTTTCTTGTTTGTCTTCTTTAGGTGTATAGATTTCATTATGTTTATCATATATTATAGGTCTATATAAGTGAGTATATACCATGTGTGTCTTTCTCCTTCTGGGATACCTCACTCAAAATGATCTTTTCTAGATCTCACCATTTGCCTGCAAATTTCATGATTTCCTCGTTTTTGATTGCTGAGTAGTATTCCATTGTATCAAAGTACCACAATTTCTGTATCCATTCCTCCGTTGATGGACATCTGGATTGTTTCCAGGTTCTGGATATTACAAATAAAGCTGCTACAAACATGGTTGAGCAAATGTCCTTGTTGTGTACTTGATCAAATTTTGGGTATATGCCTAGGAGTGTTATAGCTGGGTCTTGAGCAGGCACTATTCCTAATTGTCTGAGAAAGCACCAGATTGACTTCCAAAGTGGTTGTACCAGTTTACATTCCCACCAGGAATGGAGGAGGGTTCCCCTTTATCCACAACCTCTCCAGCATGTGTTGTCATTTGAGTTTTTGATTTTAGCCATTTTGTTGGGTATAAGGTGAAATCTCAGGGTCGTTTTGATTTGCATCTCCCTGATGGCTAAGGATGTTGAACATCACTTTAAGTGTTTCTCTGCCATTGTATATTCCTCTACAGAGAATTCTCTGTTTAACTCCATACCCCATTTTTAATTAGATTACTTGATTTATTGCTTTTTAACTTCTTTATATATTCTGTATATATATATATATATATTATATATATATATATATATATATATATATATATATTAGTCCTCTCTCAGATATAGGGTTGGTGAAGATCCTTTCCCAGTCTGTAGGCTGTTGTTTTGTATTGACAACAGTGTCTTTTGCTTTACAGAAGATTTTCCCTTTCATGAGGTCCCATTTATTGATTGTTGCTCTTAGAGCCTGTGCTGTTGGTGTTCTGTTCAGGAAGTTCTCTCCTGTGCTGATGAGTTCTAGGCTCTTCCCCATTTTTTCTTCTAACAGATTTAGAATATCTGGTTTTATGTTGAGGTCTTTGATCCACTTGGACTTTACTTTTGTGCAGGGTGATAAATATGCATCTATTTTCATTTTTCTGCATGTAGACATCCAGTTGGACCAGAAATATTTGTTGAAGATGCTGCCTTTTTTCCATTGAATGGTTTTCCCTCTTTGAAAAAAATCAAGTATTCATAGGTGTGTGTGGTTATTTCTGGGTCTTCTATTTGATTCCATTGATCCTCCTTTCTGTTTCTATGCCAATACCATGCAGTTTTTATTACTATTGCTCTGTTCTTTACAAACCTTCAAAGAAATATTCCCAGCTTCACATGGAGAAACAAAAAACCCTGAATCTCCAAAATGATCCTGTACAACAACAGATCATCTGGAGGTATCTCCATCTCTGATCTCAAGCTGTACTGGGAAGTATGATTCTTTGTATGCTAGTTAAAACAGATATAAAGTTGGGTGGGGATGGTTACATTGGAAAGGTAATAGTATGGAGCACTAAACTTTTGATTTGAGGTTCCATTTACATCAAGTAAATTGTTTTCCTTAGGGTAAGAAGGCTCATGAAATATCACAGCATTACTTTCATTTTGAGGTGGCATCCTGTTGGGACTTACCTATGTATATCAGGGAAACTAATGTCTTTTTGCTTGAATTAGCCTGAGTTTTATATGGAAGAATGGGTATGCAATGAAGACTTGAATGGAGAAGCAAGATTCCTAATTAAAAATATGAGCAGTAAAGATAGAATAAATAAAAAATCTTAGACAGTGTATTACTATGTTTCATAGGCTAGCCTCACAGTTATAGAGACCCACATGCTTTTGCCTCCTGAGTTCTGGGATTAATGCTATGCACCACTATGACTGGATAGTAAAACATTAATTGAGTTGCCTCCTACCTTAAAGTATTTATTTAATTATAATGACAAGAAATAATACTGAACCCTGAGAAATGCTATGATATGTTAGTTGTCTACATCTATTGTATATATGATCACAAATTTATTAAATTCTTATAACACAAATTATTTCACAGTTCTAAAAATAAAGGCTGGCACAATATGATTCATATGATGCAAATGTTTCACAAGATAAGACCAAGATGATAGTGTATATTGTTTTGAAAACTTTAAGAGAGTATCCATTAGATTCATTCAGGTTTTTACATTAACATTTCTCTGAACTTATATACTGAGACATATGTTTCTTTGCTTGCTACAGGGATGGAGGCTGTTTTCAGTTTTCACAGATTACTTGGTGAGTATCTTCAGAGCCATCAATAGTCAGTTGAGTCTTTCATATACCATAACTTTCTCTGACTTCCTCCTCTACCTCATTCCTTTCACTTCATTTGTCTTCACATAAGAAAGATTCTCTATTTTAAGAGGTTATAGAAGTAGACACATTATCAGGATGAATAAAAAAATCCCCATCTTAAGATTCAGAAATATAATTCTGCAAAGAGTCTTAACAATAGATCTTAGGTTTGGATGTAATAGAATAATCAGAGAATTTTAGGTGACTGAGAGGATTTTTCCAGCTTTACCTAGATTCTTAAAAATGTGCTTGTGATCTGGAGAGGTAGTTAAAAGTAATAATTACTCTTGCAGAGAAACAGAATTGAGCTCCCAGCACCCACATGTTATCCCACAACCACCTGCAACTCCTCTTTCAAGGAATCCAATGCCTTCTTCCTCTGTTGGTTCCTGAAAACACATGGTATACACATATATAATCAGGCACACATGCATAAGCATGAAATAAAAGAGTTAAAAACAAAAAAAAATTTGATTCCTAATAAGGCACCAGAAGAGCTTTATGGAACCATTCAACCATTAATGGAGAAGAACGATGAGAAATAATATGGTATCAATAACTAATTTCTACTTCTCATCATTGATGTGGAGTCAGTATCATGGAACCTGAGACTGTAGGAGAAAAAGAGTTGTAGTGGTTATAAACATTGTAGAAGAGTGATATAATATTTAACAAGCATTGATACCTTAGTTAAGGTTTCTATTGTGGTCAAACACAATGACCAAAAGCAAATTGGGGAGGAAAAGTTTTATTTTAGTTAAACTCCCAGCTAATAGTTCATCAGTGAGCAAAATCAGAACAGGGACTTAAGACGGAAACTGGAGTGAGGAACTGAAGCAGAGGATATGTGGGAATACTGTTCACTGGCTTGGTCATCATGGCTTGCACAACCTGATTTCTTATACAATCTAGGACAACCTACCCAAAGGTAGTGGCACCTACAATGAGATAGGCCCTCTCAAACCTCTCATCAACTAAGGAAATGTCCCATAGGCCAGTTTTGTGGAGGTATTTGATCAATTGTGATTTCCTTTTCCAAAGGGACTCTAACTTGTATCAAGCTCAGAGCTACCTTAAAACTAGCCATCACAATATGTATCAACCAATGAACACATTAATGATATATGATGGTCAGGTCTGAACACTGGGACACTTCCACAGCACCACTTTATAGAGATTCAAAATATTATTATATTCTCAAAACTTGTTTGGGTCCCACATGAATATGATAGGAAGGGGGATGGTAAGATCAGCCTCCCTTGCCCACTTACAGCTAGAGCTTAAAGGGAAAATCATTTTTTTTTTTTTTGCATTAAGAAAATTACCTTAGGAACCAAAAGCCAGTCTCCAAGCTATAATTGGAAAAGTCTGAAATAATGGGCTCCTGAGAAGAGGGCTAGGGAAAGCTAGGAAGGTAAATTCAAAAAGATAAGAAAGATGGAGGATAAGACTATAGAAGCAAGCTTTTGATTCAGTTAGTGAACATGGATCTGATAGAGGTCTAAATATAGGATGGTAACATGCTGGCATGGAGGGAAACAAGGCTCATTACCCACAAGTGTTACTCTCCCAGAACCAACTAACAAACTTCCATAAATGAATACAGTAACTGCAGGGCCTGGAATGCCTACCCAGGCTGATATATAGTTAATGGGTGCTGGAGTAAGTAGCACCTGTTAAGGAGAAGTTATAGGAATGGCAAGTGGATTAGTTAGTATACATTGAAGACCCACTCCTGGAAGGCCAAACAGTAGGTCACTGTGATCTCAGACTTCCAAGTGGGATCTTTTGTTTAAAGATACAAGATAAAAATACAGACATAGTTGATGGGCTGTTGGAATTCCCAAATCCCAGTTCCATTAGGGATACAATAAACTGTTGTGTTAAGTGGATAGTTTGGGGCAAAAAGGAATTTTCTCTCATCTCTTTCACGTTAGATGAGGAAGCAGCTTCAGATAGAAGTAACTTTGATCCAGACACTTTGCTGAAGGTGTTTATCAGCCATATTTCTGCGGTAGAATCTTGAGGTTACTTATGTATACTGTCATATCATCTGCGGATAGAGATACTCTGATCTTTTTCTCTTCCAATTTGTATCCCCTTGATCTCCTTTACTTGTCTTATTGCTCTAGTTAGTACTTCAAGTACTATATTGAAGAGATACAAAGAGGGTGGACAGCCTTGTCTTGTCCTTGATTTCAATGGGCTTGATTTAAGTTTCTCACCTTTTATTTTGATGTTGGCTATAGGCTTGGCTTATACTGCCTTTACCATGTTTACTACCCCTTATATCTTTGAGACTTTTAACATGAACAGGTGTTGGACTTTGTCAAATGCTGCTTTTTCTGCATATAACGACATGATCATGTGTGTTTTTTTTTTTTCTTTCAGGTTATTTCTATGGTGGATTACATTGATGTATTTCTTTGTATTGAACCACCCCTGCATGCTTGAGATGAAGCCTACTTGGTTATGGTGGATGATATTTTTGATGCATTCTTGGATTTGGTTTGTGAGTATTTATTTATTTATTTATTTATTGCATCAATGTTCATAGGGAAATTGTTCCAATATTCTCTTTCTTTGTTGGGTCCTTGTGTCCTTTAGTTATCAAGGTGAATGTGGCCTCAAAGAATAAGTTTGGGAATGTTTCTTCTGTATCTATAACTCAAAAAAATAAATCTGAAGCCCTCCTGTATAAAAAGGTAAATGGGCTGAAAAAGAATTAGGGAAACAACATCCTTCACAATAACCACAAAAAATGTAATAGCATAACTCTAACAATGCAAGTGAAAGACTTGCATGAATAAATCTAAGTCTTTGAAGAAAGAAATTGAAGAAGATATCAGAAGATAAAAAGATCTTCCATGGTTATCAATCTGTAGGATTAACATAGTGAAAATGGCCATCCTACCAAAAGCAATCTACAGATTAATGCAATTACCATCAAAATACCAACATAGTTCTTTAAAGACCTTGAAACAAGTTTCTCAACTTCATATAGAAAAAAAAAAGCTAAAACAGTCCTGTATAATAAAAGATCTTCAGGTGGTATATCCATCTGTTATCTCAAACTGTATTATAAAGCAACAGTAATGAAAACTGCATAGAACTGGCAAAGAAACAGACTGGTGGATCTGTGGACTCAAGCTGAAGACCAAGAAATAAAGCCATACACCTATACACACCCGATTTTTTATGAAGAAGGCAAAACCATACAATGAAAAAAAAAAAGATATCATCTTCAACAAATGGTTCTGGTCTAACTGGATGTCTACATGTAGAAAAAGGCTAATAGATCCATATTTATCATCCTGTATAAAACTAAAGTATAAGTAGATTAAAAAAAGCTCAAAATAAAACTAGACACACTAAATGTGTTAGAAGAGAAAATGGGGACTAGCCTTGAACTCATTGGCACAGGAGACAACTTCCTGAACAGAACACCAACAGCACAGGCTCTAAGAGCAACAATTGATAAATGGGACCTCGTGAAACTGAAGTTTGTGTAAAGCAAAGGACTCTGTCATCAGAACAAAATGACAGCCTACAGACTGAGCAAAGATCTTCACCAACACTAAATCCAATAGATGGCTAATATGCAAAATGTATAAAGAACTCAAGAAAGTAACATCAAGAAACCAAATAATACAATTAAAAATGGGGTACAGAGCTAAACAGAGTATTCTCAACAGAGGAATATCCACTGGCTGAGAAGCACTTTAAAAATAGGCTAGGGGGTGTTCTCTCTTTTTTTTTTTTTTGGCTTCTTTGTCAAAAAATTAAGTTTCCATAACTGTGTGGGTTTATTTCTGGGTCTCTGATTCAATTCCTTTGATCCACCAATCTTTTTCTATGCCAGTACCATGCCGTTTTTTATTACTGTTGCTCAACAGTACAGCTCACGACCTGCGATGGAGATACCTCCAGAAGATCTTTTATTATACGGGATTGTTTGAACTATACTGTTTTGTTGTTGTTGTTGTTTGTTTTCCATATGAAATTAAGAATTGTTCTTTCAAGTTCTATAAAGAATTGTGCTAGTATTTTGATTGGAATTGTATTGAATCTGTAGATTGCTTTTGGTAGGATGACCATTTTCACTATGTTAATCCTACCTTTCCCTGAGCATGGGATGTCTTTCTATCTTCTGTTAGAGTTACATCCAGGAGGGCCTGCAGAGACAGATACTCCAACCAAGGACCATGCATGGAGAGGACCTAGACCCCCTGTTCAAAGGAATCCCATTGGCCGTTCAGTTCCTAAGTGGGTTCCCTAATAATAGGTACGGGGACTGTCTCTGAAATAAACTCAGTGGCTGGCTCTTTGATCACTGCCCTCTGGGAAGTGTAGCCTTGCTAGGCCACAGAGGTAGAGGATGCAGCCAGCCTTGATAGAAGGTCAGATAAAAGGGGAGTAGGAAAAGGACATAAGGGGAGAAGAGGGAGGGTGTGTGGGACTGGGAGGAGATGAAGGAGAGGTAGCAGTGGGGATACAAAGTGAATAACTAACTAACTAACTAAATAAATAAATAAATAAATAAATAATGGTCGTTGTCCTTAGTCATCAGAGAAATGCAAATCAAAACAACTCTGAAATTCCATCTTATCCCTATCAGAATGGCTAAAATAAAAAAAATTCAAGTGACAACATATCCTAGAGAGGATGTGGAAAAAAGGGAACACTCTTCCATTGCTGGTGGGAGTGCAAACTTGTACAAGCACTGTGGAAATCAATCTGGTACTTTCTCAGAATATTGGGGATGGCTGTACCTCAAGATCCAGCTATACTACTCCTTAGAATATATAGCAAGAATATTTGTTCAACTATGATCATAGTGGCTTTATTCATAATAGCCAGAAACTAGAAACAACCCAGATTCCCTCAACCGAAGAATGGATAAAGAAACTGTGGCACATCTACACAATTGACTACAATTCAGCTATTAAAAATAAGGACATCATGAAATTTGCAGTCAAATGGATGGATGTGGAAAAGATCACCCTGAGTGAGGTAACCCAGACCCATAAAGTCACACATTCTATATACTCACTTATAAGGAGATAATAGCCATATATTACAGGATAATCATATTACAATTCACAGACCTAAATAATCTATGTAAAAAGGAGCACCCAAGGGAGGATTCTCATTCAGAAATGCAAATAGAATTGACATCAGAAGGGGTTGAAGAGAGGGAACAGGGTGAGAGACTATACCATATATGTCCTCTGAAAGACTCCACCCATCAGGGGATTGAAGCAGATACTAAGACTCACAGTCAAACTTTGGGCAGAGCACAGGAAGTCATAGGAAACAGTGGGGGAAAATAAGTGCTCAGAGCAAAGGAGCTTCATAAGAAGACCAACAGAGCTAACAAATCTGGGCCTAAGAGTGCCTGCAGAGACTGATGCATGAACCATGCATGTAGAGGACCTAGTTCCTGTGCTCAGATGTAGCCTATAGGCAGCTCAATTTCCATGTGGGTGCCCTAGTAAAGAAGAGCAGAGGCTATATCTGACATGGATTCTGTTGCCTGCTCCTTGATCACTTCTCCCTGGTGATGAAGCCTTGCCAGGCCACAGAAGAAGAGGTTCCAGGCAGTCCTGGGGCCAGATGGTCGGGAAGGAGGGCTTCCCCTTTCTGAATACTAGGGGATGGGGTGAGGAGGGGAGAAGAAGGAAGGTTAGTCCAGAGAGGAGACCAGGGAGGGGGCTACAATCTGGATGTGAAGTGAATAAATTAAAAAAATAAATTTAAATGATAAAAATAAAAGAGTAACTTTTAGGAGGTCACCAGCTAAATTGCACCAGAATTAACAATAGGCTTCAGATATCAGATGTGTAACCTATTTGGTAGATATTCTGTCATACTATGCTTTTTATCCTGAGCTAGGGCATGTCTTAGAGTACAGGCAGCTGTTGGTTTCCTGTGTTGTATGTAGTCTTGAACCTCAATCATGCTGTCCTAAGTTACTGTCCTTATACCCAGGAACTGAACCAGGCTTCATTATTCCTCTTACGGATACAAGTATTAGAAACAAACTACTTTTCAACTTTATGAGAAATACATCAGGTTATATTGCTTTGAACTTTACAAGAAGAGTGAGGACTAGATTCTAGTTTGCCAAAATATCTTCATTTGGAACCTTCTATTACAGAAAGGTATGGTTATTGCTACAAGCCACTAATTGATATTACCATTCCTCATGACACTGAAAAATTTGGATGATATTACATGGGAGTAATGTTAAGGTTAGAAAACAAAATTCCCACTTTCCTAATGTTTCCATTTTAGTCAGTCTAGTCAGGATTTCTAAGTGAAACAGCCTTAAAATTAGGCAGCCTTTTTAAAAAACTGTATTGAAATTTGCAAAGCAGCAAATGGATAAGTGTTTAAAGAGAAGAGCTACAGGCTTCTCCTAGTTTTGTACATTATAACTTGCTTACTAATCTGTTACTAAAGAGCATATGATCTGCCAAAAATAGAGGCATTCCACACATCCAGTCTACCAGCCTGCAAAGTACAAAGGTACCCTATTAAATAAGTTTTTTAAAGTGTTTATTGGTAACTAAGAACATCATTTAAAAAGCTGCTTCATCTGACGTATATTTGGGAGTTCTGTATTCATACAGCCAAGGTGGTCACTGCCACTTCTTTCTTCTTTTAGTTAAGTGGCAAGAGCACTGTAGCTCTTATTGTTTGAGGCCTTGTACAATTTCACACACCCTAAGCACAGGCCTTAATGATGATTTGGGAATTTGACGTGAAATTTTGTGAACTTTTTGAAAGCACTTCTAAGTGCACATAGGGTCTTTTTTTTGGAGTGGGTGAGTTTTAAAATGACATTATTTTATTTAGAACAAATTGCCTTCAAATCATTGAGCATAGCAATATGTTTTTCTTGTTTAAAAATAGTTTTTGAGAGACGTGAGTAATGTGGCTTCAATAAAATGCATTCAATGATTTGTTTAGACTTTTTCTTCTGTGAACTTAATAACAGGAATAAAAAGTGATTCTTGGTACAGATTTAGAATTTTACACATTAGTCATGCAAGGATGACACCTGGCTTATTACTAAACATAGATAAATTAATAACTGTGTTGATCATGAGAGACTGATTGCTTTGCAATTGTTATATTTATACTCTGAGTTCCACATGTTAAACTTTGAAAAAGTTTTGGCTTAGGATTATAAAGGAAGTCATACATATCAATTGGTTTTTGAGCCCCTCATTAGTAAATATCAGATGGTGACAGCTAATGTTCTTAAATGTGGGCTCTATACTGGCCTATACTATGTGATTTTCACATATTAATCTAGTTAGTTTTTTAATAAATTAAGATGTAGGTCTTATCATTATCCTCATTTTATACATGAAGCAGCTGAAACATAAAAATCTGCGAAGTAACTTATTCAGCTGATAGCAGCTAGAGGAGGTATTCCATAGCAGGAAGCCCATTTCCAGGGTCAATGCTTTTAACTCATAACTTATTCCCTTGAAAGGGTTTCTGAGGCTCAAATCAAATGTAACCAAGTGTATGAAAGTGCCCTGAAAAAAAAAACACGAGATGCTAGATAAATATAAAGTATTATAAAAGTTACTCAGCCCATAAGAAAGCTTTTGTTTCACTTTTTGGTAGTAGAAATATAGTGTGACAAGAGAAGAAACTCTAATGTGCTAGGAATGATGCAGAAAACTGGATGGGCTTTTCTTGTCTGGCAAATAAGACTGATTGTGTCAGCTGACTGGTTAAGGTGTAGTTGACCTTGGATAAGTTGTCTGAACTTCATTTCTCTAAACTTGATGAAACTCAACACAGAATTTGGAGTAGATAATAGTTCTTAGGCTTTCAGAGGCTACAGACCTCCTGCATATTAGATTTTATATACTAATAACAATTCTAGGATGGCACCAATACATTTCTCACACACCCCTGGAGCTTCACAGATCTCCTAAAGTTACCACATATTTCCAGAGGTACTAGGGTGAATAACTCCATGACTAAATGCTGCCCCACTCTGATTCTAAAGTTTGTACTAAACTCCATAAATACGTGCTTTCTGAGAGTTCTATATAGTAAAATGTCCTTCATCAAGTCGTAATAAAGCCTCTGTGCTGATGTGGGTAGAATTTCAGAAGTTAAAGTTTAGGAATGGATTGCAATTGATAAAAGTGCAGTATAGCTGTAATAATTCATAAAAGAACCATGCATTTCTATTGTTCATTTCTATTTCTAAAGTCCCTATTTAAGGAGGAACTTTTTGAAAGAGGAGGAGACACATAGTAGCAATATTTACATTGAGATGTTAATTAGAGTACATTTAGCTTTGTCCTGCATTTTAAAAACTGCTGGACTTACTGTTTTTACTTCTGCTATCAGCAAAAGATAACTGCACTATTTGTGTCAGTCCACAGGGAATAGCAGCAGTATTTTTTTATGAGAAGCAAGCTTTGGCATGAAAGCTATAAAGAAATTTATATCTATGAAAGTAGACACTGTCAACCCCAACTGGGTCCAAGATTTGTGGGTGGTATGTTGTGAAACATTTCTAATTGCTACAGTGTGTCCTACTGTGTTTGCTAAAATTAAGCATCTGTCATATCAGTTTCCTGCTGTTTTTGAACAGCTGCAAGAATTGCTAAAGAATTCTAAAGTTCACTAATGGTACAGAAGAAAGGATGTACTTACAGCAAAACAGTCTACCTGCCCTCTCGTTGTGTAGTAAGTACTAGTGAGTTTTATCTTTTATTTTTCTCTATTTATGTATGTATGTATTTATTTATTTATTTAAGTACTTTGCACCCCAATCCTTCCTTCCTCCTCCTTCATCTCCTTCCAGTCCCACATCTCTTTCCTCCCAGAGAAGAGGAGGTCCCCAATTGGATTACAATCTACCCTAGTATCTCAAATCATGAAAGATCTAAGCACATCCTCTCCCACTGGGGAGCGACAAGGCAGCTCAGCTAGGGGCAAGTGAGCCAGCAAAAGATAAGGGATTCAGAGACAGACACTACTCTTATTGTCAGATGACCCACATTATAATCAAGCTGCACATTTGCTACATATGTGTAGTGGGGTCTAGTTTCAGTCCATGCAACTTGTTGGTTGGTGGTTCAGTCTCCGTAACCTCCCTCCCATGGTAGATTACTCTGTAGGTCTTCTTGTGGAGAGATTCTCTTTGATCTGGTCCCTTGGAATGATGTGGAGGCATAAGTATGTATACAGTAAATACATAGAGAAAACTCAAGAAACAAACCAGTAAGGGGTGTAGGCAAAGTAAAATTGGACAGGAGTAGTTGAACCAGGATACAATCCCAACAAGAACATCGACTAGTTACTTGGGAAGCTCATAAGCTGAGTGTTGCCTTCCATCAAAGGGAGAGGAAAGTACAAATTTCTGAATTCCTTCATTCCCTAATGTTGGGCATCAGCTGCATGTGAATATCAGGTGTAAGATTGATCTTTCTTTAAAACTTTCTGATAACTGGAGGAATGAATGCCTTGGTTTGGAAGGGAGTTATTGAAGGCACACTACACTACCCACATATTATTACAATACTGAATTCATAGCATATTACTTTTAGCCAAGATCACTATGTCCTTCAAATTTACCCCTATTCCTCAAATGTTACTTTACTTCAATCTATTTTGTGTATTATAACCAGGATTATCATTCAACCAGTCAATTCTTATTGTGTTTGTATGGCTTACAACTCTTTCATAACTTTCTATGCAGGTAGACAAGATGGCTCAGCAAATGAAAACACTGGTTACACAAGCCTGAAGACGTGAGTTCAATCCTGGGAACTCAGGTAAAGATGGAAGGCAAGAACCAGCTTAGCCAAATTGTCATTTGACCTCCAGACATGTTTTAGCACACACACACACATACACACACACACACACACACACACCCTCCAAATAATAATAAATAAAAAAATTTAAGTTCTATATGCCTTCTCAGTAGTCTAAACACCTTCATAGGGATTATAGGAAACTTCATGATCTGACTATTGGCTTTAGCCACAACATCTGAAATACTTCTCTTGACCTTTAGAGAACAGCCGTATAATAAGTTGGTATTACATGAACATATTGTGCTGTCTTTTACCTCCAAGCACTTGTTTATTTAGTTTCCTTTATTTATGGCATTTCTCCATACACATAAGCCCTGGATACATCTAGTTTAGATGTCTTTTCCCTAAAAAAGCTTCTTCTGATGAGTTATACAGTATTCTGTAGTGATACTTATTGTAAATGTCTTCTAGAATAGTGTATTAATATTTTCTAATTGCATGCCTTTATTCTTGATGGTACAAAAATAATCTTTACTATGTGTACTTTACATCACAATCCTTCCTTCCTCCTCTTTCATCTCCTTCTTTTGAACTTAGTACAATGAATGGAACTTGGTAGGTGCACATTCACTCAGATGAAGGAAATGATGCAAAGCAGGAAAACAGAATTAGAATATATAAATAAAACACAGACAGAGAAAACCCTGGAACTGGAGAACTTAGAGAAAGGATCAGGAACCACAAAGGTAAGGATCACCAATAGAATACAAGAGATGGAAGAGAGAATCTCGGGTGCTGAAGATATAGTTGCTGAAATTGATTCCCCCCTCAAAGAAACAGTGAAATCAAAAAGTCCCAAACACAAAACATCCAAAAAATCAAGGACGCCATGAGAAGATGAAACCTAAGAATAATAGGAATACATGAAAAAGCCCTCCAGGCTCCAAGGACTGGAAAGTATTTTTAAGAAAATCATAGAAGAAAATTTTCCCAACTTAAGGAAAGAGATGTCCATGAACATACAAGAAGCCTACAGAACACCAAATAGACTAGACCAGAAAAGAAATACTTCATGTCACATCATAGTCAAAACACTAAACTTACAGAACAAAGAAAAAATATTAAAGGCAGCAAGGGAAAAATGTCAAGTAGCATATGAAGGTAGAGCATTTAGAATCACACCAGACTTCTCATCAGAAACTATGAAAGCCAGAAGAGCCTGGGCAGAGGTCATGCAGTCTTTAAGGGAACGCAGATGCTAGCCCAGACTACTATACCCAGCAAAGCTTTCAATCAACGTAGATGGAGAAAACAAAATATTCCATGATGAAAATAAATTTAAGCAACATCTACACAGCAACCCAACCCTACAGAAGATACTAGAAGGAAAACTTCAATCCAATGAAAACAACTATAAAAAAGAAAATATAGGATGCGGATAATTTCCCAACAAATATTAAAAGAAAAAAAAAGCAAGGAATCAGTAATACCACCATCTCCATGATAAAAGGAACTATCAGTCATTGGTCATTATTATCTATCAACATCAATGGACTCAACTCTCCAACAAAAAGACACAGACAAACAGAATGGTTGTGGAAACAGGATCCAACATTCTGCTGCATCCATGAATGCAAAAAGGATAAACACTACCTAGAGTAAAGGGCTGGAAAAAATGTTTTTCAAGCAAATGGAACCAGAAAACAAGCTGAGGTAGCTATCCTAATCTCTAATAAAATAGACTTTCAACAAAAATTAATCAAAAAGATGAGTAGGGGCATTTCCTTCTAATCAAAGGAAAATTCCAAGAGGAGGACATCACAATTTTGAACATCTATGCCCCAAATACAAGACCACCTACATTTGTAAATGAAGCATTATTAAAGCTGAAATTACACATTGAACCCAACGTCTTAATAGTCGGAGACTTCAACACTCCACTCTCACCAAGGGACAGGTCATCAAGTCAGAAGCAAAACAGGGAAACAAGGGCACTTACAGAAGCCCTAAATGAAACGGACCTAATAGATGTCTACAGAACTTTCCACCAAA
The DNA here is from genome assembly GCF_030254825.1 of Meriones unguiculatus. Taxonomy (NCBI): domain Eukaryota; kingdom Metazoa; phylum Chordata; class Mammalia; order Rodentia; family Muridae; genus Meriones; species Meriones unguiculatus. The sequence goes on along the minus strand of NC_083369.1, from coordinate 74,341,342 downwards.
AATCAAAAGAGTATACCTCCTTTTCAGCACCTCATGGAACCTTCTCCAAAATAGACCATATAGTTGGTCACAAAGCAAGCCTCAACAGATAGAAGAAGATTGAAATAATCCCTTGTATCCTATCTGACCATCATGGTCTAAACCTGGACCTCAACAACAATAGAAACAGCAAAAATCCTGCACATACGAGGAAACTGAACAGCTCGCTACTCATTGACAGCTTGGTTAGAGAAGAAATAAAAAAAGAAATTAAAGACTTCCTAGAATTCAATGAAAATGAAAGCACAACATGCCCAAACTCATGGGACACAAAGGGGTTGCTAAGAGAAAAGGTCATAACACTAGGTGCCTTCAAGAAGAAATTTGAATCATCTCATACAAACAACTTAATGGCCAAACTGAAAGCCCTAGAAAAAAAAGAAGCAGATATACCCAAGAGTAGCAGACAGCTGGAAATAATCAAACTCAGGGCTGAAATCAATCAATTAGAAACAAATAAAACTATTCAAGGAATCAATGAAATCAAAAGCTGGTTCTTTGAGAAAAGCAACAAGACAAACAAGCCCTTAACCAAACTAACAAAAAGGCAGAGAGAAACTATCCAAATCAGCAAAATCAGAAATGAAAAGGGTGACATAACTACAGACACTGAGGAAATCCAAACAATCATTAGCTCTTATTACAAAAGCCTATATGCCACAAAATTTGAAAATCTAAATGAAATGGGAAATTTTCTTGATAGATTCCATGTACCCAAATTAAGTCAAGATCAAGTAGAAAGACTGAATAGTCCCATATCCCCCAAGGAAATAGAAGCAGTCATCAAAATCTTCCTTCCATAAAAAGCCCAGGGCCAGATGGTTTCAGTGCAGAATTCTACCAGACTTTTAGAGAAGAGCTAGCTCCAATTCTCTTCAAACTATTCCACAAAATAGAAATAGAAAGAACATTACTAAACTCATTCTATGAAGCCACAGTCACCTTGATACCTAAACCATACAAAGACCCAACAAAAAAGAGAACTTCAGACCTATCTGTCTTATGAACATTGATGCAAAATTACTCAATAAAATACTTGCACACCGAGTTGAATAACACATAAAATATATCTTCCACCATGACCAAGTAGGCTTCATCCCAGGCATGCAAGGGTGGTTCAATATATGGAAATCCATCAATGTCATCCACCATATAAACAAACTGAAAGGGAAAAACCACATGATCATCTCCTTAGATGCCGAAAAAGCTTTTGACAAAATCCAACATCCATTCATGTTTGAAGTCTTGGAGGGATCATAGATACAAGGCACATACCTAAACATAGTAAAGGCAATATACAGCAAGCCTGTAACCAACATCAAATTCAATGGAGAAAAACTTAAATCAATCCCCCTGAAATCTGGGATAAGGCAAGGCTGCCCATTGTCTCCATATCTCTTCAACATAGTACTTGAATTCCTAGCTAGAGCAATAAGACAACTAAAGGAGATCAAAGGGATACAAATCAGAAAGGAAGAAGTCAAAGTACCACTATTTGCAGGTGATATGATAGTATACACCACGAGTGATCACAAAAATTCAACCAGAGAACATCTTCAACTGGTAAACACCTTCAGCAAAGTGGCTGGATACAAAATCAACTAAAAAAAAAAAAAAATCAGAAGCCCTCCTGTATACCAAAGACAAAAGGGAGCAGAAAGAAATTAGGGAAACAACATCTTTCATAATAGCCACTAATAACATAAAGTACCTTGGTGTGACTCTAACCAAGCAAGTTAAAGACCTGTTTGAGAAAAACTTCAAGTCTTTGAAGAAAGAAATCGAAGAAGATATCAGAAGATGGAAAGATATCCCATGCTCAAAGATTGATAAGATTAACATAATGAAATTGGCCATTCTGTCAAAAGCAATCTACAAATTCAATGCAGTTCCCATCGAAATACCAACACAATTCTTTACAGACCTTGAGAGAAAAATTATCAACTTCATATGGAGAAACAAAAAAACTCAGAATTTCCAAAACGATCCTGTACAACAACAGATCATCTTGAAGTATCTCCATCCCTGATCTCAAGCTGTACTACAGAGCAATAGTAATAAAAACTGCATGGTATTGGCATAGAAACAGAAAGGAAGACCAATGGAACCAAACAGAAAAATGCAGAAATAAACCCACACACCTATGAATGCTTGGTTTTTGACAAAGAAGCCAAAACCATTCAATGGAAAAAAGACAGCATCTTCAACAAATATTTCTGGTCCAACTGGATGTCTACATGCAGAAAAATGAAAATAGATGCATATTTATCACCCTGCACAAAAGTAAAGTCCAAGTGGATCAAAGACCTCAACATAAAACCAGATATTCTAAATCAGTTAGAAGAAAAAGTGGGAAAGACCCTAGAATTCATCGGCACAGGAGACTACTTCCTGAACAGAACACCAATAGCATAGGCTCTAAGATCAACAATCAATAAATGGGACCTCATGGAACTGAAAAGCTTCTGTTAAGCAAAAGACACTGTCATCAAAACAAAAGGACAGCCTACAGACTGGGAAAGAATCTTCACCAACCCTACATCTGACAGAGGTCTAATATCCAGTATATACAAAGAACGCAATTCCAACCAAGGACTATGCATGGAGATAACCTAAGACCCCTGAACAGATGTAGCCCATGGCAGTTCAGTATCCAACTGGGTTCCATTGTAATAGGAACAGGGACTGTCTCTGAAATGAACTGATTGGCCTGTTCTTTAATTACCTCCCCCTGAGGGGGAAGCAACATTACCAGGCCACAGAAGAAGACAAGGCAGACACTCCTGATGAGACCTAATTGACTAGGATCAGAAGGAAGGAAAAGAAGTCCTCCCCTATCAGTGGACTTGGGGAGGGGCATGAAAGCAGAGGGTGGAGGAAGGGAGGGATTGGGACGGGAGGAGGGAGGGAACCACAGGGGGGATACAAAGTGAGTAAAGTTTAATTAATGAAGAAAAAAAAGCAACAAATCACGTTAATCCAATTAAAAAATGGGGCATGAAGTTAAACAGAGAACTCTCTGTAGAGGATTGTAGAATGGCAGAAAAACACTTTAAGAAATGCTCAAAGTCCTTAGCCATCTGGGAGATGCAAATCAAACCAACCCTGAGATTTCACCTTACACCCATCGGAATGGCTAAGATCAAAACCCCAAGGGACAACACATGCTAGAGAGGTTGTGGAGAAAGGGGAACCATCCTCCATTTCTGGTGGGAATGCAAACTTGTACAACCACTTTGGAAATCAATGTGGCGCTTTCTCAGACTATTAGGAATATTGATTTCTCAAGATTCAGTTATACCAGACCTGCTCTTTGATCATCTCCCCCTGAGGGGAGAGCAGTCTTTCCAGGCCACAGAAGATGACAATGCAGCCACTCTGGATGTGATCTGATAGACTAAGATCAGAAGGAAGGAGAGGAAGACCTCCCATATAAGTGGACTTGGGGAGGGGCATGCATGAAGATTCGGGGGGAGGGTGGGATTGGGAGGGGAGGAGGGAGGGGCTTATGGGGGATACAAAGTGAATAAATTTAAAAAAAAATCTAGCTATACCACTCCTAGGCATATATCCAAAAGAGGTTCAAGTACACAAGGACATTTGTTCAACCATGTTTTTAGCAGCTTTATTTGTAATAGCCAGAAGCTGGAAACAACCCAGATGTCCCTCAGTTGAGGAATGGATACAGAAATTGTGGTACTTTTACACAATGAAATACTACTCAGCAATGAAAAACAAGGAAATCATGAAATTTGTAGGCAAATGGTGGGACCTAGAAACGATCATCCTCAGTGTGGTATCCCAAAAGCAGAAAGACACACATGGTATATACTCACTTATATAGACCTATAAAATATAATAAATATGCTGAAATCTGTACACCTAAAGATGACAAACAAGAAAGAAGACCCAGGGTAAGGTGATTAATCCTCACTTAGGAAGACAAATGGGATAGACATTGGATGTAGGAGCAAAAAAGTAACAGGACAGGAGCTTACCACAGAGGGCCTCTGAAAGACTCTACCTAGCAGTGTATCAAAGCAGATATTAATTCTCATAACCAAACCTTCGGCAGAGTGCACGGAATCATATGAAGGAAGGAGGAATTAGTAAGACTGGAGAGGACAGGAGCTCCACAAGGATCACATATATCAGGGCACTGGAGTCTTTCATGACACTGTTTCTCCAACCAAGGACAATGTATGCATATAACCTAGAACCCCTGCTCCGATATAGCCCATGGTAGCTCAGTATCCAACTGGGTTCTCTAGTAAGGGGAACAGGGACTATTTCTGACATGAACTCAGTGGCTTACGCTCTTCAACTCCCCCACCACCACCACCCGAGGGAGGAGCCGCCTTGTTAGGCTACAGAAGAGGACAATTCAGCCAGTCCTGAAGAGAACTGATAAGCTAGGGTCAGATGGAAGTGGAGGAGGTCCTCCCCTATCAGTGGACTTGGAAAGGGGCATGGAGAAGGTGAGGGAGGGAGGGTGGGTTTGGGAGGGAATGAGGGAGGTGGCTATGGCTGGGATACAAAGTAAATAAGCTGTAATTAATACAAAAAAATAAAAGAGAGAGAGAGAATAACACTGTTCCTATTATGCCTCCTGGCTGAGTGGTCACTAGGTAGGTCAAGCCCCTTTCCTCCCAGTTACATGGCTTAGTGAAGATGGCTTTTATTTTAGAGGAAAGGCAATTAACACTTGACAGTATTTTGTTTTTGCTTTGGGAGGAGGGATCATTTTGGTTTTGGTGATTGTTTAGGGAAAAATTAAAAACAGTTTATATGAACTGATTTTTGTAGTTTTGGTATTTAAAGGCAAAAATAGAAACTTTTTGGTAACTGCACTGCATCCCTTAGGCAGGGCTGTGCCCACTTTAGAAGATGCTGCAGCCTGAGAGGGGCTTTGCTGGGGCTTCCCCTTTGGTGCATGGAAGCCTGCTTGCTGCTTTCTCCACCAGGCAACCTGTTAAGGCACCTACACCTGATTTGCACATTTTGAAGTTTGCAGGGCAACCTGGACACTGCTTAGATTTCTATGTTTATAGAAACTTGCTTTCTCTGGGAAGCAGATGTACATACTACATGTCATGTCAATTTTAATAACTGGTCACCTGGTGGGGAACCCTAGGCATCAGTCTTTCTCTTCCTTTTTCCTTTCAGTTTTGGACTTTGAACCCAGCATAATGGTTCCTTAGGGTCTAAAACTTTACCTGTCTTTAACAGGTAAAATTGCTAGAATTCTGGCTTCCTGCTACTTTTTTTTTCAATTTTTATTCTGATTGCTGTATTATATTCAGAATGTTCTAAACAACCTAACTAAAACTGTATGGAAGTTGGGTTCGGAGTAGAGGAAAAGTCACCTGAAAGTGCCAGTACCTTTCTACTGCGGCCCTGTTGACAGGAATCTGTGCTGTCCTTGACACTCCAAGAGTTAGAGTGTTCCTCATGTGCAGGACACAGAACTGATTGAGCGTGGGACATGCTTTACTGTCCTATGATTGAGACACTCCACAGTCCCTCTCATGACTACCACACATTTGTGAAGAGGTCATAGGGATCAGACATGCATTCTACAGCTCTGGGGATCTAAGGTGTTCCTCTTCAAAGCTTGTCAGCCCACAGAGGTGTCAAACCCAAAGCTTGGGCCTTAATTAGCATTGTACTCTAATGAAAGGACTCTCTAAACCATATTTATATCTTTCTAATCTACACATAGTCTATACATAGATTTGCATTTTACCCCAGCTGGCTAGAGATTTATTTGTTGTAAATGCTGTAGAGATTTTTTCCCACTCTCTTTATTTAATACTGGTTTGGGGCTTGTTTTTATTTTTGTTTTTAATGAGTTTATGCTATTTTATAGGGTATGACAAGAATCTTCTGTAGCCTGAGCTGCCCCTCTCCTGCTGTGACGTGCACAGCCTGTGCCATCAAGGGACTCAGGACAGCAGTGTCATTTTGCATTCCCATTGGATTCATGAAGCCCCAGATAGCTGTTTCCTTCTAGGTGTGTAGGAGTGGTTTCATTCATTTGTTTCTTTTTCAGAGTGTGGAAAGTCTATAGTGCAGAAATGCTTTATCTTACCAGTTGATTTGAAATACTCTCCCCTGCACAGGGCTGTGTACATACTGCCAAGCTGCATTATATTCTGCACAGTGTACAATAAAGAAGTTTGCTTTCCTTTAAAAAATGTTAATGACCAATGATTGAGAAGAAGACACCAACACACGCATAAAACTTTCAACCCAAAGTTGTCCTACTAACAAGAAGTATAAGGATAAAGACGTAGCAAAAATTGAGGGAATGGCAAATCAATGACTGGCCCAATTTGAGATAGCCAGCCCCTGTCACTATTAATGATACTCTGCTATGCTTGCAGATAGAAGCTTAGCATAACTGTCTTCTGAGAGGCTTTATCCAGCAGCTGATGGAAACAGATGCAGAGAACCACAGTTAAACAATATACTGAGCTCACGAAGTTTTATGGAAGAGAGGGAAAGACTGAGAGAGCCAGAGGGGTTAAGTCCATTAGAAGAAGACTAATCTCTGCCTATAGAGGCTCAAAGAGACTGGAAAACCAACAAAAAAGCATGCACAAGCTGGAACTAGATCCCCTACACACATGTAGTAGATGTGCAGCATGTTTATTACATGGGTCTCCTAACAATGGGACTATGGTCTGTCTCTGACTTTTTTACTTGCCTTTGGATCCATTTCTCCTATCTGGGATGCCTTGTTTGTCCTCAGTGGGAGAGGATGTACTTAGGCCTGCTGTGACTAGAGGTGCCAGGGTGGGTGCCTTGGTGGGGAGGGGGGCTCCCTTTCTCTGAGAAGGAGAAAGGGAATAGGGAAAGGGTAGCATGAGGGTAGAACTTGGGAAAGAGGAGAGAAAGGGCTGGGAAAAGGCTGTGAAATGATTGAATAAACAAATGAATAAATGAAAAAAAGCCAAATATACAACATCTTCAGACTGTATGTGACTGATATGACAGAATCTTATAAGATTTTTTTTAAATTTTTTATTAATTACACTTTATTCATTTTGTATCTCCCCATAGGCCCCTCCCTCCTCCACTCCCGAACCCACCCTCTCTCCCATTTCTGCATGTATGCCACTCCCCAAGTCCACTGATAGGGGAGGTTCTCCTCTCCTTTCTGATCTTAGTCTATCAGTTCATATCAAAAGTGGCTGCATTGTCCTCTACTGTGGCCTGGTAAGGCTGCTCCCCCACAGGGGGAGGTGATCCAAGAGCAGGCCAGTCAGATTATGTCAAAGGCAGTCCCTCTTCTCATTACTATGTAACCCACTTGGACACTGAACTGCCACGGGCTACATCTGTGCAGGGGTTCTAGGTTATCTCCATGAATAGTCCTTGGTTGGAGTATGTGTCTCTGGGAAGTTCACTGTGTTGAAATTTTCTTGTTCTGTTGCTCTTTTTGTGGAGACCCTGTCCTCTCCAGCTCTTATTATTTCCCACTTCTTACATAAAATTCCATTCACTGTGCCCAACAGTTGGCCATCAGGCTCAGCATCTGCTTTGATAGTCTGCAGGGCAGAGGCTTTCAGAGGCCCTCTGTGGTAGGTTCCTAGTTTGTTCCTTGTTTTCTTATTCTGGCTTTCAGAAGCCCTCTGTAGATGGTTTCTAGGTTGTTTCCTGTTTTCTTCTTCTGGCTTTCAGTAGTACTCTGTGGTAGGTTCCTAGGTTGTTTCCTGTTTACTTCTTCTGATGTCCATCCTCTTTGCCTGTCAGGATGGGGATTGACTGTTTTAGTTAGGGTCCTCTCTCTTGCTTCGTTTCTTTAGATGCACAGATTTTAGTGGGTTTGTCCTATGTTGTATGTCTATATGAGTGAGTATATACCCTATGTATCTTTTTGCTTCTGGGACAACTCACTCAGGATGATCCTTTCCAGGTCCCACCATTTACCTGCATATTTTCATGCTTTCCTTATTTTTCATTGCTGAGTAATATTCCATTGTATAAATGTACCACAATTTCTGCATCCACTCTTCAGTTGAGGGGCATCTGGATTGGTTCCAGCTTCTGGCTATTACAAATAGAGCTGCTACAAACATGGTTGAGCAAATGTCCTTTTTGTGTACTTGAGCCTCTTTTGGATATATGCCCAGGAGTGGTATGGCTGGATCTTGGGGAAGCGCTATTCCTAGTTGTCTGAAAAAGCGCCAGATTGATTTCCAGAGTGGTTGTACAAGTTTACATTCCCACCAGCAGTGGAGAAGGGTTCCTCTTTCTCCAAAACCTCTCCAGCATGTGTTGTCACTTGAGTTTTTGATCTTGGCCATTCTCATGGGTGTAAGGTGAAATCTCAGGGTTGTTTTGATTTGCATTTCTCTAATGGCTAATGAGGTTGAGCATTTATTTAAGTGCTTCTCTGCCATTCTATATTCCTCTACAGAGAATTCTCTGTTTAGCTCTGTTCCCCATTTTTTAGGTGGATTACTTGGTTTGCTGCTTTTCAGCTTCTTTAGTTCTTTATATATACTGGATATGAGTACTCTGTCAGATAAAGGGTTGGTGAAGATTCTTTCCCAATCTGTAGGCAGTCGCTTTGTTTTGATGATGGTGTCCTTTGCTTTGCAGAAGATTTTCAGTTTTATGAGGTCCCATTTATTGATTGTTGCTCTTAGAGCCTGTGCTGTTGGTGTTCTGTTCAGGAAGTTGTCGCCTATACCAATGAGTTCTAGGGTATTCCCCAATTTTTTTCTAGCCGATTTAATGTGTCTGGTTTTATGTTGAGGTCTTTGATCCACTTGGACTTTAGTTATGTGCAGGGTGATAAATATGGATCTATTTTCATTTTTCTACATGTGGACATCCAGTTGGACCAGCACCATTTGTTGAAGATGCTATCTTTTTTCCATTGTATGGTTTTGGCATCTTTGTCAAAAATCAGGTGTCCATAAGTGTGTGGATTTATGTCAGGGTCTTCTATTCGATTCCATTGATCCACCATTCTGTTTCTATGCCAGTACCATGCAGTTTTTAGTATTGTTTCTCTAGTACAGCTTGAGATAAGGGATGGAGATACCTCCAGAAGATCTTTTTTTGTAGAGGATTGTTTTAGCAATTCTGGGTTTCTTGTTATTCCATATGAAGTTGAGAATTTTTCTTTCCAGGTCTGTAAAGAATTGTGTTGGCAATTTGATGGGAATTGCATTGATTCTGTAGATTGCTTTTGGTAAGATGGCCATTTTTACTATGTTAATCCTGCCAAGCCATGAGCATGGGAGATCTTTCCATCTTCTGATATCTTCTTCTAATTCTTTCTTCAGAGACTTGAAATTCTTTTCATACAAGTCTTTGACTTCCTTGGTTAGGGTTACACCGAAGTACCTTATGTCATTTGTGGCTATTGTGAAGGGTGTTGTTTCCCTAATTTCTTTCTCAGCCCTTTTGTCTTTTGTAAACAGGAGGGCTACTGATTTTTTTTTTTTTGAGTTAATTTTGTATCTGGCCACTTTGCTGAAGGTTTTTATCAGCTGTAGGAGTTCCCTGGTAGAGTTTTTGGGGTTACTCACTTATACTATCATATCATCTGCAAATAATGATAATTTGACTTCTTCCTTTCCAATTTGTATCCACTTGATCTCCTTTAGTTTTCTTATTGCTCTATCTAGGACTTTAAGAACTATGTTGAGGAGATATGGAGAGAGTGGGCAGCCTTGTCTTGTCCCTGATTTCAGTGAGATTGCTTTAAGTTTCTCTCCATTCCATTTGATGTTGGCTATAGGTTTTCTGTATATCACCTTTACTATGTTTAGATATGTGCCTTGTATCTCTGATCTCTCCAATACTTTAAACATGAATGGATGTTGGAGTTTGTCAAATGCTTTTTCAGCATCTAGGGAGATTATCATGTGTTTTTTTTCTTTCAGTTTGTTAATATGGTGGATCACATTGATGGATTTCCATATATTGAACCACCCCTGCATACCTGGGATGAAGCCTACTTGGTCATGGTGGATGATATCTTTGATGTGTTCTTGGATTCGGTTTGAGTATTTTGTTGAGTATTTTTGCATCGATGTTCATAAGGGAGATTGGCCTGAACTTCTCTTTTTTTGTTGGGTCTTTGTCAGGTTTAGGTACCAAGGTGACTGTGCCTTCATAGAATGAGTTTGGTAATGTTACTTCTGTTTCGATTTTGTGGAATAGTTTGAAGAGAACTGGAGTTAGCTCTTCTTTGAAGGTCTGGTAGAATTCTGCACTGAAACCATCAGGTCCAGGGCTTTTTTTTGATGGGAGACTTCCGATGACTGCTTCTATTTCCTTGGGGGATATAGGACTATTGATATAGGACTATTAAATATTGATTTATCTGGTCCTGATTTAGCTTTGGTAAGTGGAATCGATCAAGAAAATTGTCCATTTCATTTAAATTTTCAAATTTTGTTGTGTATAGACTTTTGAAGTAAGTCCTAATGATTGTTTGGATTTCCGCAGTGTCTGTAGATATGTCCTCCTTTTCATTTCTGATTTTGTTGATTTGGATGGTCTCTCTGCGTTTTAGTTAGCTTGGCTAAGGGTTTATCTATCTTGTTGATTTTCTCAAAGAACCAGCTCTTGGTTTCATTGATTCTTTGAATTGTTTTATTTGTTTCTAATTGATTGATTTCAGCCCTGAGTTTGATTATTTCCAGCCGTCTACTCCTCTTAGGTGTGTCTGCTTCTTCTTTTTCTAGGGTTTTTAAGTGAGCCATTCAGTTGCTTGAATGCACTGTCTCAAATTTCTTCTTGAAGGCACTTAGTGCTATGAACTTTCCTCTTAGCACTGCCTTCATTGTGTCCCACAAGTTTGGGTATGTTGTGTCTTCATTTTCATTGGGTTCTAGGTGGATTTTAATTTCTTTCTTTATTTCTTCCCTGACCCAGCTGTCTTTTAGTAGCAAGTTGTTCAGTTTCCATGTATGTGTAGGCTTTTTGATATTTTTGTTGTTACTGAGGTCCAGCTTTATTCCATGGTGATCAGACAGAATACAAGGGATTATTTCAATCTTCTTGTATCTGCTGAGGTTTGCTTTGTGACCAACTATGTGGTCTATTTTGGAGAAGGTTCCATGAGGTGCTGAGAAGAAGGTGTTTGGGTGTAAGGTTCTGTAAATGTCTGTTAGGTCCATTTGATTCATGACCTCTGTTAGAGATATTGTTTCTTTGTTTAATTTCTGTTTAGTTGTCCTGTCTTTTGTTGAGAGTGGGGTGTTGAAGTCTCCCACTATTAGTGTGTGGGGATCTATGTGTGGTTTAAGTTTTATCAATGTTTCTTTCACAAATGTGGGTGCCCTTGTATTTGGGGCATAGATGTTAAGGATTGTGATGTCTTCTTGGTGGAATTTTCCCTTTGATGAGTATGAAGTGTCCTTCCCCATCTCTTCTGACTAATTTGGTTGAAAGTCTATTTTATCAGATATTAGAATGGATACTCCTGCTTGCTTCTTGCATCCATTTGCTTGGAAAGCTGTCTTCCATCCTTTTACCCTCAGGTAATGTCTATCTTTGTGAGTTAGGTGTGTTTCTTGTATACAACAGATTGCTGGGTTTTGTTTACGCATCCATTCTCTTAGTCTGTGTCTTTTTATTGGATAATTAAGTCCATTGATATTGAGAGAGATTATTGGCCAGTGGCTGTTAGATCCTTTGAATTTGATGTTGGCTGTGGTCATATGGTTGTGTGCTTGGTTGCTTTTTGTTTTACTGTAGTGTGGTTATTTATTTCCTATGTTTTCTTGAATGTAGCTAGTTTTCTTGGGATGTATTTTCCCTTCTAGTGTCTTCTGTAATGCTGGACTTGTTTGTAGGTATTGTTGAAATTTGTTTTTGTCATCAAATATCTTGTTTTCTCCGTCTATGAGGACTGAGAGTTTTGCTAGGTATAGTAGCCTGGGCTGACATCTGTGTTCTCTTAGGGTCTGCATGATATCTGTCCAGGCCCTTCTGGCTTTCATAGTCTCTGTTGAAAAGTCATGTGTGATTCTAATGGGTTTGCCATTATATGTTACTTGGCATTTTTCCCTTGCAGCTTTTAGTATTTTTTCTTTGTTCTGTATACTTAAGGATTTGATGATTATGTGGCGGGAGGATTTTCTTTTCTGGTCTAATTTATTGGGTGTTCTGTAGGCGTCTTGTGTTCTTATCGCCTTCTCCTTTAAGTTGGGGAAATTTTCTTCAATGATTTTGTTGAAAATATTTTCTGTGCCTTGGTGCAGGGAATCTTCTTTTTCCTCTATTCCTATTAATCTTAGGTTTTGTCTTTTTATGTTGTCTTGTATTTCTTGGACGGTCTGTGTCAGGAGTTTTTTAGATTTAACATTTTCTTGTGACAGATACATCTATTTCTTCCATTGTATCTTCCACACCTGAGATCCTTTCTTCCATTTCTTGTAGCCTATTGGTTATGCTAACCTCTGTAGTTCCTGCTTTCATCCCTAAGTTCTTTCTCTCCACAGTTTCTTCCATTTGTGTTTTTTTTTTTTTTAAATTTTCCAATTCTATCTTCAGGTCTTGAGCTATTTTGTTGTTTTCCTTCACCTGTCTGATTGTATTTTCATGTTTTTCCATCAATTCCTTCAGCTGTTTGTTTGAACAATCTACTGTTTCTTTTTTTTTTTTTTCAATGCAGTTTATTCAGGAACCTTGAACAATCTTCTGACCCTGGGTAAAGCCAGCCCACAGCTCCAATAGCCTCTGGGTAGCCAACCCCAGCGTGCCACGTGGGCAATGCAGATAGGTCCACATACACCGAAGCAAGCCAGATCCTCAGCCTTAGCCAAATATGGAGTTGTTCGTGATGGAGAGCACTCACCATGGGGAAGGTGGAAGGCAGAAACCAGCTCCATCTTTAAGGCACAGCATTACGCAGCTCTCTACAGTTCCCCCTTTTTGTTTTAGACACATCAGGCAAGAGTAGAGGTCTGATCTCTGATATTAGAAATAAATTGGGACTTTGTACCAATGTTCATTTAGGTGTCATCCACCCAAAGAGCATCAGACCCGTCCAATACCTTTTTCTCAGAGGCGGGACCTGGGGCATCAACCCGCATGCAATCAGACATGCTCTTCTCTGAGTCGAAAGCGGCTGACTCTGAGTGCAGTGCTTAGCCTCACATCCTGAGCGTAACATTTTAGCTCCCATGCTTGGGGAGACTGTCCTGCTTCAATGGCTGTAAAAGCCTGAATGGTCATGGCTGCATTACGCTGTTGTGAGACTCTAATCTTGCATATATACCACAGGCAAACCAAGGAGACCAACACCAGAAGGCCTGCTAATGCTCCCATGCCTGCCCATTTCTTCAGATGATTCGTGGCTGCAGCAATCCATGATGATAATCCTGTGGCTAGTCCTGCATCCACTCTGGTAGAATTTACTGTGACAATGGCCACTCTCAGCTGCTCCATCGTAGTATCGAATTCTCCAGTCCAATTACCTAAAATATAGCTAGACAATTGTTTAGACAGATTTGCAGCACAGGAAAAATTCTCATATTGTATGCTAGTGACTCAAAGTCCAGCATACTTCCATTGACAGCCAAGTTGAGCGATTTGCCATAGGGTATCAATTTGCTCCTGCACGAGGTCAATCCTCTGATTGAACACCATCAAGCCTCTTTTTAGTTGAGCATTAATTCCTTTTTGTACATCTAAGGCATGAGCTACATTGGCTAAAAGTTTATTCAGGGTCTGAACAGTCTGAGTTATTTAAGCATTTCCTCTCTAAAGGCCACAGACTATTTGGCTGTAGCTTCCATTATTTCTTTTAGTATTTTATTTGTTTCCTCTGTTATCTTCTTCATGAGCATAGATGTTAGGTCATCTCATTGAATTTCATTTATGCTGGGGTGTCTAGGGCTATTTGCCCCTGGATAACTGGGTTCTGGAGATGCCATATTGCTCTGGCTTTTGTTGGTTGGACTTTTACGCTGTCCTCTACCCATTGGGCTATCTTAGTTGTTTGAATTTAGTTTCTGGTTGTTCCTGGACTCTTGTAGTGGAGAGAATCCCTTTGGCAGGAAGATGGTTTTTCCTGAAGGAAGCCTTCTCAGCTTTTTGGGTATAGTCACTGGATGGCTGGTGCTTTTCAGGAGTTGCTACAGCTCACCTCGGGCATAGAGACCTGGGTGGTAACTGTGGTCCTGATTAGTCAAGAGGGCTCTCCTCTCACCGGGAGAAGTCTTGGAGACAGCTGCCCTCCTTCTGGGTTTCTTGCTGTAAATTTAGTGATCAGCTGCTGTAACCTGTGTGTCCCATGGTTTGGTCCGTTTTGTTTAGGGATAACTGGTTGCCCCTTGGAGCAGTGTCTTGGGGTTGATCTCAGGGTTCCCGGTCTTTTGAAGGTCGGAGATTGGGGCTCTGTGCCCAGGAACCCAAGAGGTAATCTGGCGGGTGAGTACTGCTGTCCTGGTAACAGCAGGCTATCTGGGGCACAGCAGTACCCTGGGTTGGGCCAGTCTGTGGGACCTTTTCCGGGGATATACTGGGTTGCCTAAGTCCGTCCCCTTTGCTTCATTCCTTGTTCCTTGTGAGGGTTTCTCCAGACAGTGACTCTAAGACTCTGGTGTCTTGGGGCACACAGTTCTGTCTGTAAGGAGTAGTTGGTACAATGCAGGCCTCTGGGCTGGTGGAGCGTGCGCTGGCCGGCTAGTCTGCGGGAGCTGAGTTTCCAATATCTCTGTGCTCCCTGCTTGGGCCTGGATCTGTGATGGCTGGGCATACTCGCCTGTTTGCGATCTGCAGTCTGCTAGACTTTCCCTAGGTGACCCCGGCAGCACGGTTTCTTCCTTCCCTGTGGTGCCCTCTCCGGACAGGGCTTCCCAGTCCCTGTTGCACTGGGGTGCGCAGCTCTTCTGTACTGGTGAGCTGGGTGCGCAGCTCTCCGAGTGGCGGGAGCTCAGTTGTGATGGAGTCGGGTACCCGAGGTCCGAGAGACCTTCTGGGGAAAGACTGGGTGACCCGTGATCAGACTTGCAACTTTGCTTCCCCGTGGGGTTTTCTTGCGACTGGGACTCCCAGTCTCAGGCACCCTTGTGCCCACCAATCATCCTGGGAAAGTGTTCAGGACAGGCAGACTTGCGGCTCCAGCCTGGAGACCTAAAGCCCACATTACCGGGGATTTCTTCCAGGTTCTGGCTGGGCAGCCAAAAGTGGACTCACCGATTCCCAGGCCGTGGGAGCCTCCCCTCACCTGGGAAACACGATCGCTGTAGTTTCAGGGCCCAGAGTTCAGTATCCTCGTCACTGCGCGGAGAGTGCTGTCCTGCTTCTCAGACACAGTGCTCTCTTGGCTCCTCCATCTTGGCTCCCCCTTATAAGATCTTTTTAAGAGAGGTTTAAAAAAAAAAGGTAAAAAGGTCGGAATCTTCTGAGGGGTCTGTAGTGATTCATGGAATCACAGCAAAGAATTCAGAACAGATTGGCTGGAGTATGAAGTGTTAATCATGGTTAGTTAGATTAATTCTTGATTATAGACATGGCTTCTTTCTGAAAAATTTGCAGGCTCTGAATGGATTTTCTTGAAGAAGATTTTAACATCATTGCTGCAAAAGCAGGGCCATATTGAGGCTGGCATCCTTGAGAATGATTACCAAGAGGTTTGAAATACAAACATTTTCAGGAAGCCAGAGACATCTTGGTAACATGTGAATTTCAGAAAAGTGCCATGCTCTTATCCTGATTAACTATGGTACTTCAAATGCTACAGTTAGGACATGGATCCTTCATTATATAGGCTATTGTTTGGAAGTTTTATAGCAAGACATTAATCAGAGCTACCCTCTCTGGAGCCAGTAATTATTAGATGGTGGGGGTGGGCAGGGTATCACTGCCTATTGTGTACCATCTAGCTGGGTCTGCTTCCAAGAGCAGGTCTTACAGTGGTCTAGCTCTCATCAGTCTTTCTGTTTTCTCTTGGCTGCTGCTACTTAGCAAACACAAGCATTGTTAGATGAGATGACAACAATATTGGATGGGACACTTTTGATAACAGCTGCTATTTCCTTAGGGGATATAGGAGTATTTAATTCATTTACCTGGTCTTCATTCAGCTTTGGTAAGTGGAGTCTATCAAGAAAAATGTCCATTTCACTTACATTTTAAAAATTGTGTTGTATATATGCTTTTGAAGTAGGACCGAATGATTCCTTAGATTTCCTCAGTGTCTGTTGTTATGTTCCCTTTGTCATTTCTGATTTTGTTGAATTTGATAGTATCTCTCTGCCTGACAGTTAGTTTGGCTTAGGGTTTGAAAATTTTGTTGATTTCCTCAAAGAACCAGCTCTTGGTTTCATTCATTCTTTGAACTGTTATCTTTGTTCCTAGTTTATTGATTTGCGCCCTGAGTTTAATTATTTTTATCAATCTACTCTTTTTGGTGTGTCTGCTTCTATTTTTTCTAGTGTTTTCAGTATATTCATTAAGTTCCTTGTATGAGATGCTTTGAATTTCTTTATGAAGGCACTTAGTGCCATGAGCTTCCCTCTTAGCACCGCTTTCATTGTGTCTCATAAGTTTGGGAATGTTGTGCCTTCATTTTCACTGAATTCTAGGAAGTCTTGAATTTCTTTCTTTATTTCTTCCCTGACCCAGGTGTCATTGAGTAGTGCGTTTTTCAGTATCCATGTGTGTGTAGGTGTTTTGCTATTTCTGTTGTTGTTGAAGTCCATCTTTAGTCTATGGTGAGCTGATAGGATAAAAGGGATTATTTCAAACTTCTTGTATCTGTTGAGGCTTGCTTTCTGACCAAGTATATGGTCTATTTTGGAGAAGGTTCCATGAGGTGCTGTGAAGGAGGTAAATTCTTTTGTGTTTGGGCAAAAAGTTCTGTAGGTCCATTTGATTCATGAAATCTGTTAAAAATCATTGTTTCTTTGATTAATTCTCTTTTGTTGACCTGCCCTTTGTTTAGAAAGGGGTATTGAAGTCTCCCACTATTAATGTATGGGGAATCTATGTGTGGTTTAAGTTTTATTAATGTTTCTTTGACAAATGTGGGTGCCTTTGTATTTTGGGCATAGAATTTCATAATTTTGATGTCCTCCTGGTTGATTTTTTTTCCTTTGATGAGAGCGAGGTGTCCCTCGCCATCTTTTTTGATTAATTTTGTTTCGAAAACAATTTAATAGATATTGGAATAGCCACTGATGCTTGCTTCTTGGATCTATTTGCTTGGAAAACCGTCGTTCAGCCCCTTACTCTCAGGTAATGTCTACCTTTTTGTCTTAGGTGTTTTTCTTGTATGCAACAATTTGTTGGGTCTTGTTTACACATCCATTCTATTAGTCTGTGTCTTTTTATTGGAGAGTACTGTCCATTGATGTTGAGAATGATTAATGACCAGTAGCTTTTAGATCTTTTGATTTTGATGTTGGTTGTGGTAGTGTGTTTGTGGGCTTGGCTACTTTTAGTTTTACTCTAGTGATGTTATTTATTTCCTGTGTTTTCCTGTATGTAGCTAGTTCTTTTGGGTTGTATTTTTCTTTCTAGAATCTTTCCTAAGCTGGATTTGTTTTTAGGTATTGTTTAAATTTGTTTTTGTCATTGAACATCTTGTCAAATGAAAGTTTTGCTGGGTATAGCAGCCTGGGCTGACCTCTGTTTTCTCTTATGTTCTTCATGATATCCTTCCACGCCCTTCTGTCTTTCATAGTGTCTGTTGAGAAGTCAGATGTGATTCTGATGGGTTTAGCATTATATGTTACTTTGCTTTTTTCCCTTGCAGATTTTAGTATTTTTTCTTTGTTCGGTATACTTACTGTTTTGATTATAATATGGTGGGAGTATTTTCTTTTCTGGTCTAAGTAATTAGGCTTTCTGTAGGTCTCTTGTATGATTATAGGCCTCTCCTTTAAATTGGGGCAATTTTCTTCTATGATTTTTGTTGAAAATATCTTCTCGGCCTTGGAGATAATGATCTTCTCTTTCTTCTTTTCCTATTATTGTTAGGTTTTGTCTTTTCATGTTGTCTCAGATTTCCGTGATGTTTGCTGTCAGGAAGTTTTCTGACTTAACATTTTCTTTGGCGGATATATCGATTTCTTCCATTGTATCTTCCACACCTGAGATTCTTTCTTCCATCTCTTGTAGTCTCTTGGTCATGTTTACCTCTGTAGTTCTTGTTTTCTTCCCTAAGTTCTTTTTCTCCATGATTTCCACCTTTTGTGTTTTCTTTAATTTTTCCAATTCTATCTTCAGATTCTAAATCATTCTGTTGATTTCCTTCACCTGTCTGACTGTATTTTCTTTCTCTTCCTTCAATTCCTTCACCTCTTTGTTTGAACATTCCTGTTTCCTTTATTTATTTCATTGATTTAATTATTTCCTCTCTGAAGGCCACAAACTGTCTGCATCTTCCTGTATTTCTTTACAGATGGCCATAATCTGTTTGACTTTATCTTCCTCTATTTTTTATGCATTTTTTGTTTCCTCATTATTTTCATAAGCATAGATATAAGATTATCTTCTTGAATTTCACTTAAGTTAGGGTTTCCAAAGCCACTTGTCCCTGGATAACTTGGTTCTGGAGATGCCATGTTGCTTTGGTTTTTGTTGTTGTTGTTGTGCTTTTAGGCTGATCTCTGCACATTCGGCTGTCTCAGGTTTTGGCTGTTAGTTTCTGGTGACTGCTGGAATCCTGTGGCAGGGAGAATCCACTTGGTAGTAAGATGGTTGTTCCTAAAGGAGGCCTCCTCAGGGAATTTCCAGAGCTCACCTCAGGTGTATGGACCTGTGGGGTAACTGTGGTAGTTGGTAGTCAGGGGGGCTCTCCTCTCCCCAGGAGAAGTCCTGGAGACAGCAGCCATGCCACTGGGTTTTTTGCTCTGAATTTAGTGAGCTGCTGCTCCTGTTCTTACAATGTGTTTGCTGGGCACAGCTTTATTGAAGAACTAGGGACCACATTGTCTTGGTCAGTTTAGCTAGGGAGACAGGTTGTGCCTTGGAGCAGTGTCTGGGGCTTGATCCCATGGGTCCTAGGCTTCTGTAGGTCTGATGTTGTAGTTCTGTGCTCCAGTACCAAGTGGTAATCAGTAGCAGGTGAGCGCAGTACACAAGCCTGTGGCTGGAGGCTAGAGCCCAGAGCCTGTGGGAATCCAAAGTCCTTGAAAAAGGATTAGCTGGGTGTCTTGAGGTCAGACCTGATGTTTCTCCCACTGTGAGGTTTGCTTCAGACAGAGAGACCCTGTCTGTGTTGTCCATAGTTCAGTCTGGGATGGTGAGTAGAGCAGGCAGATATAGGCAAGTAGCTCTTTGTTGCTTACTGTGTGTCTACAGGAACCAGAGAACTTTTCATGGATAGGGTGTGGTCAGCTGGGTGCCCTGGGGTCAGACCTGATGTTTCCTTTACTGTGGAGTTTCCTCTCAATAGGGAACCCCAGTCTCTGGTGTTTAGGGACACACAGTTTTGTCTTGAAAGGTGAATTGGGCACAAAGATCTGTAGCTCTGGGCTGGCTGCTAAATGCCTGTAGAAGCCCTGGAACTTTTCTAGGTGTCTGGGTGATCTGGGTCTGTCAGTCCTGATTTCTTCCTTCACTTTGGGGTTTTCTCTCCACTATAAACCCCAGTCTCTGGTGTTCTTGGGTCCACAGTTTATATGAGATGGTGATCAGAGCACACAGGCATGTGGTTCTGGGCTGGTGACTGAGCACCTGTTGTGACTGGGCACTCTTCTGAGGTTTAGCTGCGTGACATGAAAATGGACCTGATTACTTCTCACACCGTGGAGTTTCCTCTCACCTGAGAGGCATAATTGCTGATGTATTAGGGCCCACAGTTTGCTATGTTGGTTGTTGTGCAGTCAATGTCCTGCTTATCAGACAATGTCCTCTTGGCTCTGCCATCTTGGATCCTTCCCAGAATATTTTAAAATCAGGGATACTTGGACTTTGTAGCTTTCCTGCTCCAGCTCCCCCCCACCAATGTTTCCTGGACCTCTCTTCTCTGTGAATCCCCCTATGATCTCTTTTTTATTTTGAAATCATTGACTAAATTATATTTAATTACAAGAAATATGTAAAAAAAAGTAAAAAGCGAAACACAAACAAAACTCCTAGAAATATGTAATAATCGGGATGGTATACATTTTAGAACTTTGTTTTATGAGAAAGTATATTATAGACATTATATTTTTTAGTATAGCTCTAAAAATAGAATATTTTTCTTCGAGTATCAAAATCATATAAACATAGCAAAATAAAAAAATCTTAATATAACTTAATAAGTATGTATACTCAAATTTTACTTGTACTAAAGGCTTACCTCAATTGTGAAACATATTTTTAACATATACAAGGTTCATAGTTTTATCTCTAGAACCTAAAAAGTGGGATAGACAGAGCTATGGGGATGAGAAAGGTGGGATGGGATCTGAGGATACTAAGCTATTAGGACAGTCTTTTCCTAGGCATCCTTGAACTTGATGTGCTGTTTGGCTATTTTTTCCATGGCTGCAAAAAGTCTTTCACAGATTTAAGCCAAACTTTTTTTTATATTATACTATTAATGACATTGAGAATTCTGTGCCATATCATGTCAGGAATGGTCTCACCATTAAGGATACAAAAATTGACTACTGGCTTAAGGTGATGGCTTCCTGATTTGAGAGATTTGTGGCACTCTCTCTCGATCCATCTAAAACTAAACACTTCTAACAATTTCCTGATGTCTTGCCTCACATCTTTTTAATAAGCATCAACTTTTATTTCAAAACAAAATATAAAACCAAGTAGATAACTGCTTTTTAGAGCTTTTAAATTTTTTCCCTGGAATCCAAGGAAAGGGATGGAAAATGTATTGCCTAGAAGAGGTCCTAGAAAAGAGCTACTGGGATACTGAAGGCTTTTAGAGAGATGGCCTTGGTTTAAGCATTGTTGAGAACAGAAAACCTATTTAAGAAAGAAAATGTATCATTTTCTTCCAGAAGAAAACATTATTTCCAAAAATTTAAAATTTATGTGTATGAATCTTTTGCTTGCATGTATGTCTGTGCAGCACTTGGTGTGCCACACACTCTCAGAAGCCAGAGGCGACATTGGATTTCCTGGAACTGAAGTGATAGATAGTTGTGACAGGTCATATCGGTACTGAGAATTAAACCTGGCTATTCTGGAAGAGCAGGCAGTGCTCTTACCCTCTGATCAATCTCTCCAAGCCATCATGAAGACATTGTTATATTACAAACATATTTGTGGGAGGATGTAGTCAGGCTTGGTGTTCTTAGGAAAACTTACCTGTAGTCATATCTTACTCCTGGCATAAAACCAACTCTCCACTTGCTTTTCAACTTTATGTCTTGAGCACAACACTTATTCTTCCCCATTATCACAACACATAGAAGTACTCACAAATTTTCAACCCTTTTTCTTGCATGAAGATACTTGATAAACCAGGGTCAGATGAAAGGGGAAGACGTTCCAAGTCCCCTATCAGTGGACTTGGAAAGGGGCAGGGAGGAGATAAGGCAGGGAGGGTGGGATTAGGAGGGAATGAGGGAGCGGGATACAACGGGGATACAAAGTTAACAAACTGTAATTAATATTAAAAAAATAAAAATAAATTAAAAATCAATATGGAATCATATCACCTTATTACTGTTAGATACTAGAATGTTCTTTTCCAGGTATTTAATAATTAACCCCCTCCTTCAGAGTCTTACTTTAAGGACTAGAAAGATGCTGCAGTGATTAACAACACTTCTTTCTCTTACAGAGGAACTGGGTTCAATTCCCAGCACCCACATGGTGATTCACAATGATTTATAACTCTCTTCCAGGAGATCTGAAGCCTTTTGACTTCGGTAGGCACCAGGCATACACATAGTGAACCAGGCATACACATAGTGAACATACATACACACTATCAAAACATTCATTCACATACATAAAACCTCAAAAAATATTGCGTTTATATATCATATGATACTGGAGATTGAACTCAGAGTCTTGTGCAGTTAAGTACATACTAGAGTGCTGTGCTATACCCCCCATCCCTGACACATTTCATTGTTTACTACATGGGGATGAATACAGCTTTAAATTAAGGGAACATTGTGAGCTTTCAGGTGGAGTCAACCCTTGGGAGAGAAGAAGGATAGTAAAGATTGGCAGTGAGACAAATCCATGACCTATTGGGGGGGCACTGTGCATCCCCACATTGTCACATCTTGTGAGAATTCGCAGTCAAAGCTCTGAGTGTTTTAAAAGCAAATTTCATCATGTTGAACACCAGCAAAGATTCCAACAATTAAAAAAATGTGTGTGTATATGTGTGTGCAGTCAAAGAGAATGGGGTCTGTGAGCTTATTTGATCTAGGAGTTATCCCTTTATGATCCCTAGTCAAAAATTCTTTAGCACTGTAAAACTGGTAAGCAGAATAAGATGTGTGTGTGTGTGTGTGTGTGTGTGTGTGTTTATAAAAAACTAATCCCAATTGTGAAAAAATAAGGTGATTGAGTCTCTACTTTGTTAGACACATGTTGGAATTTAGAAATAGAATATTCTAGTTAAATCTTATTGCTTTTATTCATACATATTATCATGTAAAGGGCAACATATGCCATTAAAGTAGATTCTTTTAACATTCCACATTTCCCATTACTGGTGTGCATGCCTACCCTTTCAGCTATTGGTGTTGACTATTACAGGTATAGTTCTTCTACGGAAGGGGTAGGTACTGAAATTAGAGCAAGAAAGTTACCAAGGGATTTGAAAACACAACCTTGTTAGTTGAGTCGTGATAGCTAAACTAGCAAACAAAGCCAGTGGGTTGGTGCTTATTTTTAGAAAAAGAAAAATGACAAGCATATGACTTCACTGGGACAAACAGAAGATTTCTGCAATTTTTCTTAAAGATGTGCTACATGGGTCTGATGGTGGCAGTGCACACTTTTAATCTCAGCACTTGGGAGGCAGAGCCAGGCAGATACCTGAGTTTGAGGCCAGTCTTGTCTCCAAAAATGTTCCAAGACAACCAAGGTTACACAGAGAAACACTTTCTTGAAAAACAAAACAAACAAAAAGATGTGCTATGTGGACCCTTACTTAGTAGCTTAGAGTTTAACCTGACAGTGGCAACCTTTACATGTACAGTACATATTTCTTACCTGGGGTTGGGGGTTGAGTGTCTTACCTGGACACTGTTTATATTATCACCTGCCCTTGAAAAAAATGTAACATGGTTATTTTATGTCATGAGAGTATTATCATGGTAGTGTTTGTTTTTGTGTGCCTGTGCATGTGATGCAAATATGTGAGAGATGGAGGAGACAGATGTATTTCATTCAGTTTCAGAAATTATATTTTATAGATAAGTTGTAAACTCAAATAGGATAATTTTCATTCTACCAGAAGATTAAAATATAAATATATACATATGAATTATATATATGTACTTGACATATAAGAAATTTTTCTAAACCATTAAGCTAACTCTATCGAGGGACTAAATCTACTGTATTTCAATTAAACCTGTACCACTTAAGCTATTGAAAGCAAAGAAGTATTTTAATTGCCAAGTTCCTAAGAAAATTAAACCAATTAAAAATAGTTATGAAGCTTGACTGTACATTTTATTTGAAATGTAAATAAAATATATACAATATTGATTATTTATGCACTCATAGCTCCATAATGTATTCATCTAAGTGCTGCTTCAATTACTGCCTGTCTCTGGCTCCCTTTATTTACTTAGGTTCCCTAATTCTCAAAAACCTGTTTATACCTGACACCAACTTTCTGCCTGATACAAGCACAGATATGCATGTGCACACACACACATATTCATACCAATACACATATATACACACACGTGTGTGTGTAGAAAGAAAGGGAGAAAGAGAGAGACACAGAGAGAAAGAAAGACTAAAAGTATAATCTGGAATAAATACATATATGTATTTATGTACATATCTATACATATATAAGTGAATAAATGTCCAACCTAAATGGGACCTTGTTTGTGAAGTTCTGCAAGAGAGGCATATTCTTAATTGCATGTTATCACTTTAATCATTAAAACATTGAGTAAACATATTTTAAACATCTATTTAGAGAAACTACTAAAAACTATTTTCAATCATATGTGCACTCTGTTTTCATACTACTGCATATATTAGGGTTGAAAGAGACTGTGTTTCCTTTGGTTCCATGTACTTTGCTAGGAGCAATTAACAGTATCCTGATTAATAGGTGAGATAACTGAGACCAGACGTGAAACTTGAATTATCAATGGCTGAAATTTGGGACGTATTCTTTTACTAATATCAGACACTGGTCATCAATAATTAGATACATTCATATTTCTTGAATATTATTCTAAATCAGTTTGTACATTGAATAACAGGAGTTTGTTTCAAGATCAAAGTATACTAACTATCAGGTCATATATACCATGTGAGAATAAACATAAGTAGAGTATGTTTTCAGGATCCTTTGTCATGTCCATGAGGAGTGGTGATTATATATAAGCATAAGCAAACATTAATCTCTGGGCCATGGCCTAAACTACATGTATTGAATGTAGGGAAATGAAAAGCTAGGGCACTGAAGATTGATGGTCTAAATCTTTTAGATTAATTCTGCTTCCACTTTTCTCAGCACTTACTTGGAACTGTAATAAATAGGTATGCTGTAGTCATCAGGATTTTGTTTAAATGACATTGTTCACTACTTGAGTTTCCAAAAGGACTACCATCTTTTAAATGGAGAGTGGATGTCAGGTACAAGCAGAGTTTGAGAAGAAGAGGAAAAATGTAAGTAAAAGTAAACCTGCAGGCAGGAGCTAGAACAGCTCTCAGGTGAATGTTTGCAGAGTGGTCTCCAGGCAAATAGTCAAGATTTCTGTATATTTCATTGCCATTTCACAGAATGAAGTGGATAATTCAAGACTCATAAATATTTTTTATTTATAATTTTTATTTTTTATATTAATTATAGGTTATTCACTTTGTATCCCAGCTGTACCTCCTCCCTATTTCCCTCCTAATCCAATCCTCCCTCTCTCATCTTTTCCCTGCCCCTCTCTAAGTCCACTCATAGGAGAGGTCTTCCTTCCTTTCCATTTGACCTTTGCCTATCAGGTCTTATCAGGACTAGCTGCAATGTCCTCCTCTGTGGCGTAGCAAGACATCTCCTCCCTCGGGACATGAGTGGGGGTGTCAAGGAGCCCACCACTGAGCTCATGTCAGAGACAGTCCTTGTACCCCTTACTAGTAAACCCACACACCTATGGGTACTTAAATTTTGACAAAGAAGCCAAAACCATTCAATGGGAAAAGAACAGCATCTTCAACAAATGGTGCTAGTCCAACTGGATGTCTACATGTAGAAAAATGAAAATAGATCCATATTTATCATCTTGCACAAAACTAAAGTCCAAGTAAAAACCGGACACACTAAATGGGTTTAAAGAAAATTGGGGAAGAGCCTACAACTTATTAGCACAGGAGACAACTTCCTGAACAGAACACCAACAGCACAGACTCTAAGAGCAACAATAAATAAATGGGACCTCATGGAACTGAAAAGCTTCTGTAAAGCAAAGAACACTGTCATCATAACAGAATGACAGCCTACAGACTGGGAAAGGATCTTCACCAACGCTATATCTGACAGAGGGCTAATATCCAGAATTTATAAAGAATTAAAGACGTGGCATGCTGAGGTTGGCTACCCAGAGGCTACTTAAAGTGGGCTGGCTTTACCCAGGGTCAGATGATTGTTCAAGGTTCCTGAATTAACTGCATTGAAAAAAAAAAAGAAAGAAAAAGAAAAGCATCCTGTGGGTGAGCTGTTAATTCAACAAGCATTAAACCGAAATAATCAGAGTGTACAAGAAAAAAAAAAAAAGAATTAAAGAAGTTAAAAAACAACAAATCAAACAAGCAAATTAAAAAAATGGGGTTCTGAGCTAAATAGAATTCTCAGTAAATCTCAGTAAAGGAATATAGAATGGCAGAGACACACTTAAAGAACTGCTGAAAGTCCTTAGCCATCAGGGAGATGTGAATCAAAACGACCCTGTATTTCACCTTACACCCATTAGAGTGGCTGAGATAGTAAATATTTTTAATTGAGTTAAATTTCTCAGGGACTAGGCAATTGTAAAACACCCATCAGAACTCACCCATCAGTGGATACTTTCTTGGGATCTGCAGCATGCATGCAGGGCTCTTACCCTGCAGCCTTAAGCCACCAACCCACACAAACACACCATCTGTGGATACCTTCCAGGACAGACAGCAGCAGGGCACGCACAGTTCTGACCCAGCAGCCTTTGGCCATCCACCACCCAAGCCCACTTTCTGTGCATATCTTCCTGGAACCAGAGCCACCAGGAAGCTCTGACCTTAGGCACACACTCTCAATGCCTGTGGAATGAATACCTTCCTGTACTGTGAATGAGACTCCAAACCTGGGCGCCCACTCTCACAGTCCTGTGGACAACTTCTGGGAACTAACGTCTCCTGTTTCCAAACCCAGGAGACCACAAACAACATCTTGAGGACACCTTTCATGTCCCAGCCGCTAGTGGCCTTCACTCTCACTGTCCAGTGGAGGGGATACATTCTGGTACTGTAGGGGAGGCACAGCTCCATTCTAACAACTTCTTTGCCACCTGGTTCATCCAGGCCAGAATCAGCCAGCACAAGCACAGACAGTGAACACAGCAGAGCTACACTAAGCTTCAAACCCAGATTCCATTCCATCTAAAGAAATCCTGAGTGACACTGGAGTAGCTCTAGGCAAAGAGATCTATTTGCCAGTGCCCCAGCAGCCTGACTCCCATAGGCCAGATTTAGCAAGCCCAGCATAGACAGAGAACCAAGGGGAGCTGAGGTAGGTACCTTACCCAAGTTTCATTGTCCTCCTCAAGAGGCTTGTGGGGCATTTTAGCAGCTCTAGGCTCAGAGATCTTTCTGCCTGTTCCCTAGCACCCTAGCCCTCCTGGGTCTGAAACAACACAGCCAGCACAGCCAGTGAACATAGCAGAGCTGAGCCAGGCATGGAACCCAAATACCATCCTCCACCATCTTAAGGAAGCCTGTGGGACACTGGAGCAGCTCTTGACTCAGAGATCTTTCTGCCTGTGCCTGAGCTACCTCAGTCAGAAACAGTGAGCCTGGAGAAACAGTGAATCTATACATGACTTCAGAGACAGGTGGATCCATTCTGCAGTACAGGATCCAAGAATAATCAGTCAAGGCTACAGACAACCAGATGGCTAGAAGCTGGCACATACAGGCAACAAAAACCAGGACATCATGGCTTCACCAGAATCTCCAAAAAATCAACAGATTTTCTATTGCAGCTGAAACACAAGAAAATTTGAGACGCATAAAGAGAAAATGAACAAAAAAAATGGAGGCACATATAGAGGTACATAAAGAGGAAATGAAAAAAAAATAGAGGCATCATGGATAGACAGGAATCCACATTCAAACAGAAAAAAAATGGTGCAAGATATAAAAACAAAATTAGAATCAATAAAGAAAACACAAACAGAGAAAACCTTGGGGTTGGAGAACTTAGAAATCAGGAACCACAAATTTAAAGATCACCAGCAGAATACAAGACATGGAAAAGAGACTCTCAAGCACTGAAGATAACCATTGCAGAAGTCAGTACATCTGTCAAAGAAAAAATAAAACCAGAAAAGTAACAAATATAAAACATCCAAGAAATCAAAGATGCCATGGAAAGACTAAAACTAAGAATAAGATGAATGGACCACAAAAAGGAAGTTTCCATTTCCCAAGGCCCAGAAAATATTTTCAAGAATATCACAGAAGAAAATTTCCCCAAGAATGAGATGCTCATAAACATACAAGAGGCCTACAGAACATCAAATATACTAGACCAGAAAAAAACTCCTCCTGCCATATAAAAATCAAAACAATAAATGTACAGAAAAGAGAAAAAAAAAACGTAAAGTGGCAAGGGAAAAAGTTAAAGTAACATACAAAGGCAAATCTATCAGAATCACATGAGACATCTAAAAAGAGACTATGAAAAACAGAAGGGCCTGGACAGATATCAGGCAGAAGCTTAAAGATCACAGACGTCAACCCAGACTACTCTATCCAGCAAAACTTTCAGTCAATACAGATGAAGAAAACAAAATATTCCATGACATAACTAAATATAAAGACTATATACTCAACAACCCAGCCCTACAGAAGATACTAGAAAGAAAACTTCAACCCAACAAAATCAACTACACCCAAGAAAACACGGGATAAAGACACCATCACATCGAAAAAGAAAAAGAAAACAAACACACAAACACACAGTCACCACCAACTCTACCATAAAAGGAACTAAAAATCATTGGTCCCTAATATTTATTAATATCAATGGTCTAAACTCTCCAATATAAAGAAAAGAGCTAACAGAATGGTTGAGGAAACAGGATCCAAAAACCTGCTGCACTGAAGAAAGACACAACCTCAGAGTAAAGGACTGGAAAAAGCTTTTCCAAGCAAATAGACACAAAAATAAAGCTGGAATAACCATCCTAATATCTAATAAAACAGACTTTCAATGAAAATTAATCAAAAGAGATGGAGAAGAACACTTCTTCTCATCAACAGAAAAATCCATGAGGAGGACATCACAATCCTGAGCATCTATTCACCAAACACAAATGCTCATCTGTTAAAGAAACATTATTAAAGCTTGAAGCACACATTGATCCCAACACCTTACTTGTGGGAGACTTCAACACAGCATGTTCACCAAGGGATAGATCATTGGGAGAGAAGCTGAAAAGAGAAATAATGACAGGTACAGAGGTCTTAAATCAAATGGACCTAATTGATGTTTACAGAACCTTTTACCCAAACACAAAGGAGTATAACTTCTCCTCAGCGCTTCATGGAACTTTCTCTGAAATTGACCATATAGTCAGGAACAAAGCAAGCCTCAGCTGATAGAAGGAGATTGAAATAATCACTTGTATCATATGAAACCAACATGGTCTAAAACCTGACCTCAACAATAACAGAAATAACAAAAAGCCTACACATACGGAAACCGAAAAACTCTCTACTCAATGACACTTGGGTCACAGGGAAAATAAAGAAGGAAATTAAAGACTTCCTAGAACTTCATGAAAATGAAGGTATAGCTTACCTTAACGTAGGGGACACAATGAAACCAGTGCTAAGAGGAAAGTTCATACCACTAAATGCCTTGGTAGAGAAATTTGAGGCATCTCATACAAGCACCTTCATAGCATACAAGATAACACTAGAGAAAAAAAAGCAGACACATCCAACAGGAGTAAACAGCTGGAAATAATCAAACTCGGGGCTGGAATCAGTAAACTAGAAACAAAGAAAACAGTTCAAAGAAACAATGAAATCAAGAGCTGGTTCTTTGAGAAAAAATCAACAAGATAAAGAAAACCTTAGCCAAACTAACTAAAAGTCAAAGGACACTGTCTAAATAAATAAAAAAAAAATCAGAGATGAAAAGGGGGACACAACAACAGTCACTGAGAAAATCCAAGAAATCATTAGGTCCTACTTCAAAAGCCTATATGCAACAACATTTTAAAATGTAAAGGAAATGGACAATTTTCTTGATCGATTCCACTTACCAGAGCTGAATCAAGATGAGATAAATAAATTAAGTAGCCCTATATACCCTAAGGAAGAGAAGCTGTCTTAAAATAATCTCCCATCCAACAAAAGCCCAGGGCCAGACCTGTTTCAGCCCAGAATTCTACCAGATCGTCAAAGAAGAGCTAACACCAATACTCTTCATACTATTCTACAAAATAGAGACAGAAGGAACAATACCAACCTCGTTCAATAAGGGCATAGTCACCTTGATACCTAAACCACACAAAGACCCAACAAATAAAGAGAACTTGAGACCAATCTCCCTTATGAACATTGATGCAAAAATAATCAATAAAATACTTGCAAACTGAATCTAAGAACACATTAAAGACATCATCTACCACGATCAAGGAGGCTTCATGCCTGGCATGCATGGGTGGATCAATATACGAAAATACATCAATGATTTCCAACATATAAACACACTGAAAGAAAAACAAACAAACAAACAACTGGTCATCTCCATAAATGCCAAAAAAGCGTTTGACAAAATTCAACACCTATTCATTTTTAAAGTTGTGGAGGAATCAGGAATACAAGGCACATACCGTAACTAGGTAAAAGACATACACAGCAAGCCTACAGCCAAAAACAAACTAAATGAATAGAAACTTAAATCAATTCCAGTGAAATAAGGGACAAGGCAAATCTGCCCACTCTCTCCATATCTCTTCAACATAGTTCTTAAAGTCCTAGGTAGAGCAATAAGACAACTAAAGGAGATCAAGGGGATACAAATCAGAAAAGAGGAAGTCAAAGTATCACTATTTGCAGATGATATGATAGTATACCTGAGTGACCCCAAAAACTCTACCAGGGTACCCCTACAGCTGATTAACACCTTCAACAAAGTGGCTGGATACAAAATTAACTCAAAAAAATCAGTAGCCTTCCTGTATACAAAGGACAAAAAGGCCGAGAAAGAAATTAGGGAAACAACACCCTTCACAATAGCCACAAACTACATAAAGTACCTTGGTGTGAACCTAACCAAGCAAGTCAAAGACTTGTATGAAAAAAATTTCCAGTCTCTGAAGGAAGAATTAGAAGAAGATATCAGAAGATGGAAATAGCTCCCATGCTCATGGCTTGGCAGGATTAACATAGTAAAAATGGCCATCTTACCAAAAGCAATCTACAGAATCAATGCAATTCCCATCAAATTACCAACACAATTCTTTGCAGACCTTGAAAAAAAATTCTCACCTTCATATGGAACAACAAGAAACCCAGAATTGCTAAAACAATTCTCTACGGTAAAAGATCTTCAGGAGGTATCTCCATCCCTGATCTCAAGTTGTACTATAGAGCAACAATACTAAAAGCTGCATGGTACTGGCATAGAAATAGACTGGTGGATCCATGGAATTGAATAGAAGACCCTGACATAAATCCACACACTTATGGGTACCTGATTTTTGACAAAGATGCCAAATCCATTCAATGGAAAAAAAGACAACATCTTCAACAAATGGTGATGGTCTAACTGGACGTCCACATGTAGAAAAATGAAAATAGATCCATACTTATCACCCTGCACAAAACTAAAGTCCTAGTGGTTCAAAGGCCTGAACATAAAACCAGACACATTAAATCAGCTAGAAAAAAAAAAGTGGGGAATACCCTAGAACTCATTGGTACAGGAGAGAACTTCCTAAACAGAACACCAAAAGCACAGGCTCTGAGAGCAACAATCAATAAATGGGACCTCATGAAACTGAAAAGCTTCTGTAAAGCAAAGGACAATGTCCTCAGAACAAAACGACAGCCTACAGATTGGGAAAAGATATTCACCAACCCTATATCTGACAGAGGGCTAATATCCACTATATATAAAGAAGTAAAGAAGTTAAACAGCGAAAAACCAAATAATCCAATTAAAAAATGGGGTATAGAGCTAAACAAAGAATTCTCGATGGAGGAATATTGAATGGCAGAGAAACACTTAAAGAAATGCTCAACGTCATTAGCCATCAGGGAAATGCAAATCAAAATGACCCTAAGATTTCACCTTACACCCATCAGAATGGCTAAGATAAAAAACTCAAGAGACAACACATGCTGAAGAGGTTGTGAAGAATAGGGAACCCTCTTCCACTGCTGGTGAGAATGTAAACTTGTACATCCACTCTGGAAAGCAATCTGGCGCTTTCTCAGACAACTAGGCATAGTGCTTCCTCAAGATCCAGCTATACTACTCCTAGGCATATATCCAAAAGTTTCTCAAGTACACAATAAGGACATTTGCTCAACCTTGTTTGTAGCAGCCTTATTTGTAATAGCCAGAAGCTGGAAATAGCCCAGATTCCCCTCAGTGGAGGAATGGATGCACAAATTGTGTTATATCTACACAATGGAATATTACTCAGCAATAAAAATCAAGGAAATCATGAAATTTGCAGGTAAATGGTGGGATCTGGAAAAGATCATCCTGAGTGAGCTTTCACAGAAGCAGAAAGATGCACATGGTATATACTCACTCATATAGACATATAATATAGGATAAACCTACTAAAATCTGTACACCTAAAGAAACTAATTAAGAGGGAGGACTCTTGCTTAAATGCTCAATTCCTATCCAGAAAAGCAAAGAGGCTGGACATCAGAAGGAGAAAAGAGGGAACAATTCAGGAGCCTGACACAGAGGACCTCTGAAAAGCTCTGCCCTGCAGACTATCAATGTAGACTCTGACTTATGGGCAACCTTTGGGCAGAGTAAAAGGAATCTTAGCAAAAATTGGGAAACAGTAAGATCTGGAGAGGACAGGAACTCCACAAGGAGAGCAACAGAACCAAAAAAATCTGAACACAGGGGTCTGTCCTGAGACTGCTATTCCAACCAAGGACTATGCATCGAGATAACCTAAGACCCCTACACAGATGTAGCCAATGGCAGTTCAGTATCCAAGTGGGTTCCATTGTAATAGGAACAGGGACTGTCTCTGACATGAACTGATTGGCCTGTTCTTTAGTTATCTCCCCCTGAGGGGGAAGCAGCATTACCAGGCCACAGAAGAAGACAAGGCAGCCACTCCTGATGAGACCTAATTGACTAGGATCAGAAGGAAGGAAAAGAAGACCTCCCCTATCAGTGGACTTGGGGAGGGGCTGGCATGCATCGGATGGAGGAATGGAGGGATTGGGATGGGAGGAGAGGGGGAACCACGGGGGGGGGATACAAAGTGAGTAAAGTGTAATTAATAAAGAAAGAAAAAAAAGAAGCTTCTATCATGTATGTACTATTCAAGCAATCCCCAAGAGAAGGCCCTGTGCTACTTGCTTTATCACTGCTTGCCAGTACTTCAGCAGTAAAAACTCTGAGCTTCATATACTGACCCCTTGTTTCATAGCCAGATTTTTGGCTTCTCGTTGTTTAGGATTCTCCTTGTTTAGGGTTCTATATTTCTCATCTGAGAAACAGAAACAACAATACTTAATTGTCTGATCTCCAAGTTAGTAGCTTGTTCCTGGGAGTGTGTGTGTGTGTGTATGTGTGTGTGTGTGTGTGAGAGAGAGAGAGAGAGAGAGAGAGAGAGAGAGAGAGAGAGAGAAAGAACCACTAACCAGTTTTCTCTGCTAGAGCTTGAATTCTTGCCCTGACTTTCCTCAATAAATATATTCAATAAAATATAACTTGGAAGCATAACATGAAAAAAACGTTTCTTTCCAAGTTTCTTTTTTTAAAATGTATTTATTTTTATTTTATGTGTATTGGTGTTTTGTCTGCATGTATATGTTGAGAGAACCAGGCCAGTGTCTGATTCCCTGAAACTGGAGTTGCAGACAGATATGAGCTGCCATGTGAGTGTTGTGAATTCGACCCAGGTCCTCAGGAAGAACAGCCAGTGCTCTTAAACACTGAGCCATCTCTCCAGCCCCCAAGTTTCTTTTATTCAGTAATTTCTTCATAGCTAGAAAAAGCAAATTAAGACATAGGGATAAAGTGGGACAATGCTTATAAAGCCATCAAAAAATTCCTTCCATATATTATGGATACAAAATTGCAGAAATCATCATAGCCATTATTATAATATTTGTTGTTATTTCAGCATAAATTCTATCTCCTCGTCCATTGGATAAATAATTGCATATATATTCATGGAAGTGGATACTTCACCCTCTAAATGAAATTGGAAAGGGACTAAAAAGATCACTTAGAACAGATTCTTCAGATAAGTGGTTGTGACAAGTTCCACAATCTTGCTAACACTTATAAAATAAAAAATACACTGAGGTCCACACATGTTTCGGTAGTGTTATAAAATTACATAGATATTGCTAGTTTTTTTTTTTTTTTCAAGAAAGACAACATTTACCAAAATCTCCATTTCATCAGCACTATGCTTGAGGAGCCCGTTGGAAATAAGACAGTGCAGTGTTACAAGCAGGCAAATATCCTCCCTAGGGTCCTCCTTAGTGTTTAGCTTCTTTAGGTATGTAGATTTTAGTATGGCTATCCTATACTACATGACTAATATCCACTTATAAGTGTGTGTCTTTCTGTTTCTGAGTTACCTCACTCGGGATGATCTTTTCTAGTTCTACTGATTGTAAATTTCATGATTTTCTTGTTTTTAATAGCTGAGTAGTATTCCGTTGTGTAAATGTAACACAATTTCTGCATCCATTGCTCTGTTGAGGGACATCTAGGTTGTTTCGAGATTCTGGCTATTACAAATAAAGCTTTTGTGAACAAAGTTGAGAGCAAATATCCTTGTGGAATGGTGGAACATCTTTTGGGTATATGCCCAGGAGTGGTAAAGCAGTATCTTGAGGTACTGCTATTCCCAAGTTTTCTTTTTCTTTTTTTTTTAATTTTTTATTTAACTTTTATTAATTACACTTTATTCCTTTTGTATCCCCCCCATAAGCTCCTCCCTCCTCCCCTCCCAGTCCCACCCTCCCCCCCTTTCTGCATGCATGCCTCTCCCCAAGTCCACTGATAGGGGAGGTCCTCCTCTCCTACTTTCTGATCTTTTTTTTTTTTTTTTCTCAATGCAGTTTATTCAGGAACCTTGAACAATCTTCTGACCCTGGGGAAAGCCATCCCACAGCTTAAATAGCCTCTGGGTAGCCAACCCCAGCGTGCCTCGTGGGCAATGCAGATAGGTCCACATACACGGAAGCAAGCCAGATCCTCAGCCTTAGCCAAATATGGAGTTGTTTGTGACAGAGAGCACTCACCATCGGGAAGGTGGAAGGCGGAAACCAGCTCCATCTTTAAGGTGTGGCATTACACAGCTCTCTACAGTTCCCCCTTTTTGTTTTAGATGCATCAGGCAAGAGTAGAGGTCTGATCTCTGATATTAGAAATAAATTGGGACTTTGTACCAATGTTCATTTAGGTGTCATCCACCCAAAGAGCATCAGACCCGTCCAATACCTTTTTCTCAGAGGCGGGACCTGGGGCATCAACCCGCATGCAATCAGACATACTCTTCTCTGGGTCTACAGCAGCTGACCCTGAGTGCAGTGTTTAGCCTCACATCCTGAGCATAACATTTTAGCTTTTTATGGTAGCCAACCATGCTTGGGGAGACTGTCCTGCTTCAATGGCTGTAAAAGCCTGAATGATCATGGCTGCATTACGCTGTTGTGAGACTCTAATCTTGCATATACACCACAGGCAAACCAAGGAGACCAACACCAGAAGGCCTGCTAACGCTCCCATGCCCGTCCATTCCTTCAGATGATTCATGGCTGCAGCAATCCATGGTGATAATCCTGTGGCTAGTCCTGCATCCACTCTGGTATAATTTGCCATAACAATGGCCACTCTCAGCTGCTCCATCATAGTATCGAATTCTTCAGTCCAATTACCTAAAATATAGCTAGACAATTGTTTAGACAGATTTGCAGCACGTATTCCCAAGTTTTTGAGAAAGTGCCAGATTGACTTCTAAAGTGGTTGTACAAGTTTTCACTACCACCAGCAATGGAGGAGGGTTCCCCTTTATCTGCATCCTCTCCAACACGTGTTGTCACTTGAGTTCTTGAACTTAATCATTCAGATTGGTGTAGCATGGAATCTCAGAGTTGTTTTGATTTGCATTTCCCTGATGACAATGGATGTTGAACATTTCTTTAAGTGCTTCTCTGTCATTCAATATTCTTTTGTTGAGAATTCTCTGTTTAACTCTGTTCCATTTTTAAATTGGATTATTTGGTTTGTTGGTGTCTGATTTCTTGAGTTCTTTATATATTCTGGAAATCAGCCCTTAATTGGATATAGGATTGGTGAAGATCTTTTCCCTGTCCGTAGGCTGT
This sequence comes from Meriones unguiculatus, assembly GCF_030254825.1. Classification (NCBI taxonomy): domain Eukaryota; kingdom Metazoa; phylum Chordata; class Mammalia; order Rodentia; family Muridae; genus Meriones; species Meriones unguiculatus. The sequence goes on along the minus strand of NC_083369.1, from coordinate 74,305,399 downwards.
TATTTTGTTCTGTTGACAGTGTCCTTTGCTTTACAGAAGCTTTTCAGTTTCATGAGGTCCCATTTATTAGTTGTAGATCTTAGAGCGTGAGCTGTTGGTGTTCTGTTCAGGAAATTGTCTCCTGTGCCAATGAGTCTGAGGCTCTTCCCCACTTTTTTTTTTTTACACTTAAGAAAGTTTATTCAGTACTAGATTTATCTCTTTATAAATGTCTACCCATCTCTCTCTTTACTATCTCTATCCTTTTTTTTGTAAACATTTATTTTTTTTCTATTTTCTTTTTCTTCCCCACTTTTTCTTCCAACAAATTTAGTGTGTTTGGTTCAGAATGGGAAATAGGATAAATAACAGAGGTGGTTGAAGAGAGGAAACAGGATGGGAACCTACTATATAGGGTTCTCTGAAAGGCTCCACCCAACAGGGGATTGTAGCAGATTCTGAGACTCACAGCCAAATTTGGGGCAGAGAGTAGACAGTCTATGGAAAAAGAGAGGGGGTGATAGGACATGGACGAGACAGGAGCCCCAGAGGGAGATCAACAAAGCTAAAAGATCTGAGCCCATGGTGTCCTGCAGAGACTGATGCACCAACCAAGGACTGTCCATAGAGAGGACCTAGATCCCCTGCTCAGATGTAGCCCACTAGCAGCTTAGTCTCCACATGGGTTCCCACATAAGTTGAGTAAGGGCTGCCTCTGTCATGTACTCTGCTTCCTGCTCTTTGATCAGTAGCCCCTACTGATGCTATCTTTCCAGTTCACAGAGGAAGAGATTCCAGGCAGTCTTGATGAGACTTGATAAGCTATGGGCAGATGGCAGAGGAGAACTCCCCTTTTCAGTGGACTAAGTGAAGGGGATATGGGGGAAAAAGGAGAAAGGGTGGACCTGGGAGGAGTTGAGGGAGGGGGCTTCAATCAGGATATACAATGAATAAATTGTGAAAAAATCAAAATTTAAAAAGTCAACCACTGAAATATTCATTCACTATCTTCTATTCACTAGTCCATTGACTAATGTGTCTTCTACCTAATTTGCTGAATTCATTAGTTTCTTTTTGCTACTTGTAAAATGCTCAGTGTTTTGCACCAAATGAAGAATGCATTTTTATAAATTATTAAAATATCTGTCTAATTTAAAAAAAAGAAGCAGGCAAATATTGTCATCTCACAAAAATCATAGCTGATAAAAACCACCTGTGTGTGACTATTTGAGCTCATGACTCAACACTTACAGAAACTAACTGCATGTGAACAATTGATGTACATTATCTAAGGTGGTGGGAGAGGGAGTGGGCTTTGAAGTTACACTTCCACTTAAAAAGCATTTGCTTTGTGACATACCACACATTCTTTGCTCATAATTACTCTGGTTATAACAGTGAATGCTTACTAAAAAGAATGATTTTCTACCATGAGTATGTCATGGAACAGGAAAACAGTGGCAAAGAACTTAAGTTGTGCAGCTGAAATGTATGTGATAGAGCTGTTACCCATGGACAATGAATAATTTGAGCACGTTATTTGACCTTTGGGAATTTCATTTACTTATATATTAATTAGTGATGATGATAACTATTTCATATGGTCATTGTGAGCATAAAACAAAAAGAGATGCTTAAAGTCTCCTTGGCCATGTATATGGCATAAGGAATGTGTTCTGTGCTATATTTATGATAACAATATGTTTACTTGAGAGATTCCAAGATAGCGGCAATCAGTGCCCACCGTATCAGAAGATCACAGGATCTGCAACTCTGAAATCGGTGAGTGGTGGGGCATCTGAAGCTAGTACATCCACATTGACACTTCCTGGGCTAGAGGAGACAACCCAGGAGCTAGGACAGTTTGGATCTAGGTCACCTGTGGATGTCTCTGGGGACTGAGAGTGGCAAATATTTAACTGCCTATACTTCCCCTTTCCCCAAGCATGGATATCCCTGCAAGGCAAGGCTGCCAGTAGTGGCCTCTGCCCCAAGTACTGAGAGTGCTTGGTTGAGATGGCAGCAATTTTCCCAAGCACAAACCTCCTCAGTCAGTGAAAGAAAAGGCCCAGGCTGTTTTCCCGGGGTGGGGATGGCATTGCAGCTGTGGACAGTCAGCAGCTAGTCCAAGTATGAACCTCAATGCATGCTCAGTGACTGAAAGAGCACAGGCTGGCCTCCCAGAGGTGCCATTGGAGCAGGGCAGCAGAGAGTCCAAGCAGGAATCTCCAAACACATACTCTGTGACTGAGACTACAAAGGCATACCTGCCTGGCTGCCAAAGAGTGGACACTACTGAGCTGAATGATCTCCTGCACTCTCATTTGCCCATGCAGGAACAAATCTGAGAGTAGAGAACAGGAGGATCCCTGTTATTTCCAATTAGGCCTGCAAGCAAGTGACTATGCCTTTAAGTGAGTGCTTGCTGAGCCCCAGAACCAAGGTCTCTCTGAGCTAGCAGCCAGACATCTGATCCTTCCAATCCACACCCTCACTGTAGGCAACATAGAGATCCTTGGGACAGCATACTCAACATTGAAGCCTCGCTCTGTGGGTCTCTGAGTACAGGCAAACAATTCCTGAAGCCCAAACAGATCTGAATACCAGGAGGACACTACAACAGACCTGTAGGCCACTGAGGTATTCAGGGCATCAGAGCAAGTACATTGTGCCCCTGAATAGTGCTAGCACCATCTCACACACACACACACACACACACACACACACACACACACACACACACACACGGCTCATTTAAGTAAGTGCTGCCCTCAGACAAGCTCTAGCACCCTCTCCCTCAAGGCACACTGCCATGCACATGCCTGCAATCGAGCATATGCTCCTGCAACCTTCTTCCCTTAGCTACAGCTGAGAAAACAACATCCACTCTCAAACCAGTAGATCTCTCTCTTCTTCTTGAAGAATACTCTAGACACATAGACAGATGGATCCAGTCTGAAGTACAGACTGCAGGAACAAACAACAAAGATTACAGATAAGCAGATGGCTAGAGGTCGACATAAGAACATATCCAAAAAAATCAGGACATCATGGCTTCACCAGAAATCCCCAAAATCAATGGATATTTTAATTCATCAGAAACACGGGGATATGATTTTAAAGGTATTACTTATCCAGTTATTAGAGGCACACAAAGAGGAAATGAACAAGGCTCTCAAAGAAACACAGGCAAATACAGCCAAACAAATAGAGGCACAGTTAGAGGCACAAGTAGAGGCACAATTAGGGCCATATAGAAAGCAAATGACAAAAATATATGTAGGCCATCATGGAGAGATAAGAATCCTCATTCAAACAGATGGAGGAAATGGTGTAAGACATGAAAACAGAATTAGAATCAATAAGGAAAACACCAACAGAGAAAACCCTGGAGCTGGAGAACTTAGAAAAAAGATCAGGAACCACAAAGGTAAGTATCAGAAAACAAGAGATGGAAGAGACAATCTCAGGTGCTGAAGATACAATTACAGAAATGGATACATTTTTCAAAGAAAAAAAAAATCAGAAAAGTTCCAAACACAAAACATCCAAGAAATGAAGGACACCATGAAAAGATGAAATTTAAGAATAGCAGGAATAGAAAAAAAAATTCCAGGCTCCAAAGTACAGAAAACATTTTCAAGAAAATCAAAGAAGAAAATTTTCCCATCTTAAAGAGATGTCCATAAATACACAGTAGCTCTACAGAACACTAAATAGATTAGACCAGAATAGAAACTCCAGACATCACATAACAGTCAAATACTAAATCTACAGAACAAATAAAAAATATTAAAAACAGCAAGGGAAAAGGCCAAGTAACATATAAAGGTAGACCTGTCAGAATCACACCAGACTTCTCAACAGAAACTATGAAAGCCAGAAAGGCCAGTGCAGATGTCATGCAAACTCTAAGGGACCACAGGTGCCAACCCAGAATTCTATATCCAGCAGAGCTTTCAATCAACATAGATGGAGAAAACAAAATATTCCATGACAAAACTAAGCTTAAACAATATCTACACCTCAACCTAACCCTACAGAAGATATTAGAAGGAAAACTCCAACCCAACAAAAACAACTACACCCAAGAAAACAAAGGATATAGATAACTTCATGACAAAGAATTAAAAGAAAACAAGCATTGAAAGACAGTAACCACCACAAAATCCACAATAAAAGGAACTAACATTCATTAGTCACTATTATCTATCAACATCAACATAATTAATTATCCAGTAAAAACACACAGACTAACAGAATAGTTGTAGAAACAGGATACAACATTCTGCTGCATCCAAGAAACACACCTATGCAACAAAGATAAACACTGCCTCAGAGTAAAGGGCTGGTAAAAAAGTTTTTCAAGCAAACAGACTCAGAAAAATTGCTGAGGCAGTTATCCTAATATCAAGTAAAATAGACTTTCAGGCAAAATTGATAAAAAAAAAAAAAGATGAGTAGGGGCATTTCATTCTCATTAAAGGAAAAAACCACCAGGAGGACATCATCATCCTGAACTTCTATTCCCCAAATATAAGAGCATCTGCATTTGTAAATGAAGCATTTAAATCATACAATCATACATCGTTCCAAACACCTTAATAGTGGAAGACTTTACCACTCCACTCTCACCAAGTGACATATCATCTAGAAAAAAGTTAAATAGGAAAATAATGACACTTACGGAGGTTCTAAATCAAATGGACATAATAGATGTCTACAGAAAATTTCACCGAAACTACAGAGTATACCTTCTTTTAATCAACTCATGGAACCTTCTAAAAAACTGACCATATAGTAGGATAAAAAGCAAGCCTCAACAGATACAAGAATATAGAAATAATCCCTTGTATCCTATCAGACCACCATGACCCAAAACTAGACCTCAACAACAACAGAAATAACAACAACAAAAAAATTACAGACATATGTAAACTAAACAGTTCTCTACTCAGTGACAGCTTGGTCTGGGAAGAACTGAAAAAGTTAAGTTAGAGACTTCCTAAAATTCAATGAAAATAAAGGTGCAACTTACCCAAACCTATGAGACACAATGAAAGCGGTGCTAAGAGCAAAGTTCATAGCACTAAGTGCCTCCACAAAGAAGTTCAAGACATCTCATAAAAGCAGTAAAAAAGTCACACATAAAAGCCCTAGAAAAAAAAAAAAGAAGCAGACACACCCAAGAGAAGTAGTGGATTAGAAATAATCAAATTTGTCTTAGAAAGCGCCAGATAGCTTTCCAGAGTGGTTGTACCAGTTTACATTCCCACCAGCAGTGGAGGAGGGTTCCCCTTTCTCCACAACCTCTCCAGCATGTGTTATCGCTTGAGTTTTTCATCTTGGCCATTCTGATGGGTGTAAGGTGATATCTCAGGGTCGTTTTGATTTGCATTTTAGTGCTCCCTCCAGACCCAGCTATACCACTGCTAGGTATATACCCAAAGTTTGTTCAAGTACACAAAAAGGACACTTGCTCAACCATGTTTATAGCAGCTCTATTTGTAATAGCCAGAACCTGGAAACAACCCAGATGTCCATCAACGGTGGAATGGGTACAGAAATTGTGGTATTTTTATACAATGGAATACTACTCAGCAATCAAAAAGGAGGAAATCATGAAATTTGCAGGCAAATGGTGGGATCTAGAAAAGATGATTCTGAGTGAAATATCCCAGAAGGAGAAAGACAAACATGGGATATACTCACTTATATAGACCTATAAGATATGATAAACATAATGAAATTTATACACCTAAAAAGATAATCAATTGAGCGGACATGGGGTAAGATGATCAATCCTCATTTAGAAAGACAGATGGGATGTGCATTGAACGTATGACAGGAGTCTACTGAGCGCATCTGAAAGACTCTAACTAGCAGTGTTTTCAAAGCAAAGACTCATGACCAAACCTTTGGCAGAGTACAGGGAATCATAAGAAAGAAGGGGAGTTAGTCTGATGGGGAAAGGATAGGAGCTCCACAAGGACCAAATATATCTGGGCACAGGGTCTTTTCTGAGACTGACATTCAACCAAGGACCATGTATGGATATAACCTAGAACCTCCACTCAGATGTAGCCTGTGGTAGCTCAGTAACCAATTGGTTTCCCAAAGTGAGGGGAACAGGGACTATTTCTAACAGGAACTCAATGACTGGCTCTTTGGTCTCCCCACCCCCGAAGGGAGGAGCAGTCCTGTTAGGCCACAGAGGAGGGCTTTGCAGCCAGTCCTGAAGATACCTGATAAAACAGGATCAGATGAATGGGGAGGAGGTCCCCCCTATCAGTGGACTTGGAAAGGGACACGGTGGAGATGAGGGAGGGAGGGAGGGAGGGACTGGGAGGGAATGAGGGATCGGGACATGGCTGGGATACAGAGTTAATAAAATGTAACTGATAAAAAAAATAAAATAAAATAAAATAAAGAAAAAAAAAGAAATAATCAAATTCAAAGCTGAAATCAATGAATTGGAAACAAAGAAAATGTTTCAAAGAATCAGTGAAACAAAAAGCTGGTTCTTTGAGAAAATCAACAAGATAGACAAACCCTTAGCCAAACTAACTAAAAGGCAGAGAGAAAATATCCAATCCAGAAAAATCAGAAATGAAAAGAAAGTCATAACAGACGCTGAGGAAATCCAAACAAGCAAGGAACATTAACAAACTCATTCTATGAAGCCACAGTCACCTTGATACCTAAACCACACGAAGACCTAACAAAAAAGAGAACTTCAGACCTATGTCTCTTATGAACATTGATGCAAAAATACTCAATAAAATACTTGCAAACCGAATCCAAGAACATATAAATTATATCACCCATCATGACCAAGAAGGCTTCATACCAGGCATGCAGGGGAAGTTCAATATACAGAAATGCATCATGGTAATTCAACATATAAACAAATTGAAGGAGAAAAACCATAAGATCATCTCTTTCAATGACAAAAAAAAAAAGCATTTGACAAAATCCAAAACTCATTTATGTTTAAAATCTTGGAGAAATCATAGATGGAAGGCACATATCTAAACATAGTAAAGACAATATAGAGCAAGCCTATAGCCATCATCAAACTAAATGGAGAGAAACTTAAATCAAACCACTGAACTCAGGGACAAGGCAAGGCTCCCCACTCTCTGCATATCTCTTCATCATAGTTCTTGAAGTTCTAGCTAGAGCAATAAAAAAACTAAAGTAGATGAAGGGGATATGAACCAGAAAGGAAGAAGTCAAAATATCACTATTTGTAGATGATATGATAGTATACATGAGCAAACTCAAAAATTCAACTTGAGAACTCCTTCAGCTGATAAACACCTTCAGCAAAGGTGCTGGATACAAAATTAACTCAAAAACAAAACCAGTAGCCCTCCTGTATATGAAAGAAAAAAAAGGTGTGAAAGAGAAATTAGGGAAACAATACCTTTCACAATGGCCACTGATAACATAATGTACCATGGTGTGACTCTAACCAAGTATGTGAAAGACCTGTTTGAAAAAATCGTCAAGTCTCTGAAGAAGGAAATTGAAGAAGACATCATAAGATGGAAAGATCTCCCATGTTCATGGATCAGTAGGATTAACATAATGAAAATGGCCATCATCCTACCAAAAGCAATCTACAGATTCAATGCAATTCCCACCAAAATACCAACACAATTCTCTGCATACCTTGAAATAACAATTCTCAATTTCATATGGAAAATGAAAAAGAAAAAAAAAACAGTATTGCTAAACCCTGTACAACAACAGATCATCTGGAGGTATCTCCATCCCTGATCTCAAGCTGTATTACAAAGCAATAATAATAAAAAACGACATGGTACTGCCATTGAAACAGAATGATGGATCAATGCAATCGAAAAGAAGATCCAGAAATAAACCCTCACACCTATGGATACTTGATTTTTGACAAAGAAACCAAAACCATATAATTGAAAAAGGACAGCATGTTCAACAAATGGTGCTGGTCTAACTGGATGTCTACATGTAGAAAAATGAAAATATATCTATATTTATCACCCTGCACAAAAATAAAGTCCAAGTGGATCAAAGTCCTCAACATAAAACCAGACACACCAAACTTCTTAGAAAAAAAGTCAGGAAGTCTCTAGACCTCATTGGCATAGGAGACAACATCTTGAACAAAACGCCAACAGCTCAGTCTCTAAGATCAACAATCAATAAATGGGACCTCATGAAACTGAAAACCTTCTGTAAGGCAAAGGACACTGTTGTCAGAACAAAACAACTGCCTACAGATAGGGAAAGGATTTTCATCAATCCTATAGCTGACAGAGGGCTAATATCGAGAATACATGAAGAATGCAAGAAGTTAAAAAGCAATGAATCAAGTAATCCAATTAAAAATGGGGAACAGAGGTTGGCCTGCTCTTTGATCACCTCCCCGTGAGGGGAGGGCAGCCTTATTGGGCCACAGAGGATGACAATGCAGCCACTCCTGATGTGATCTGGTGGACTGGGATCGGAGGGAAGGGGAGGAGGGCCTTCCCTATTGGTGGACTTGGAGAGGGGCATTCGTGGGTGGGAGGAGGGTGTGACTAAGAGGGGAGGAGAGAGGGGATTATGGGGGGATGTAGGGTGGATAAAGTGTAATTAATAAAAATTAAAAAAAAGGGGAACAGAGCTAAACAGAGAATTCTCAATAGAGGAATATCCAATGGCAGAGAAACACTTTCAAAGAAATGCTCAACATCCTTAATCATCAGGGAAATGCAAATCAAAATAACCCTTAGATTTCACCTTATACCCATCAGAATAGTTAAGATAAATTACTCAAGTAAAAACACTTTCTGGAGAGGATGTGGAGAAAAGGGAACCCAACTCCATTGCTGGTGGGAATGTAAACTTGTATAACCACTTTGGTAATCAATCTGGCACTTTCTCACACAATTAGGAATAGTGCTTCCTCAAGATCCAGCTATACCACTCCTAGGCATATATCATATATACTACAAGGACATTTGCTCAACTGTGTTCACCATAGCTTTATTTGTTATAGGCAGAATCTGGGAACAACCCAGATGTCCCTCAAAGGAGGAATGGATGCAGAAATTGTGGTACACTTACACAATGGAATACTACTCAGCAATTAAAAAAAAAAAAAGGAAATCATGAAATTTTCAGGTAAATGATGTGAACAAGAAAAGATCATCCTGAGTGAGGTATCCCACAAGCAGAAAGACACATTGGTATATACTCACTTTTAAGTGGAAATTAGATATATAATATAGGATAAACATATTAAAATCTGTACACCTAAAGAAGCTAATTGGGAAGGAGAATCCATGGTAATATGATCAATCCTTGTGCAGAAAGGCAAAGGCGATGGGCATCGGAAGAGGGAGAAAACAGGCAACAGGACTGGAGCCTACCACAGAGGGCGATTGAAAGACTTTATCCAGCAAGGTATCCAAGCAGATGCTGAGACTCAGCCAAACTATGGGCAAAGTGCAGAGAATCTTATGAAAAAAGGGAGAGATGTAAAGACCTGAAGGGGACAAAAACTCCACAAGGAGAGCAACAAATCAAAAAATTCTGCCACAGGAGTCTTTTCTGATACTGATACTCCAACCAAAGACCATACATGGAGATAACCTAGAACCCTTGCACAGATGTAGCCCATGGCAGCTCAGTCTCCAAGTGTGTTCCCTAGTAATGGGAACAGGAACTCTCTCTGACATGAACTCAGTGGCTTGCTTTTTGATCACCTCCCCCTTATGGGGGAGTAGCCTTACCAGGCCACAGAGGAAAACGATGTAGCCAGTCCTGATGAGACTTGATAAGCTAGGGTCAGAGGTAAGGGGAGGAGGACCTCCCCTATCAGTGGACTTGGGGAGGGACAAGGAAGGAGATTAGGGAAGGAGGGTGTGATTGGGAGGGGATGAAAGAGGGGCTACAGCTGGGATACAGTTTGAATAAACTCTAATCTATAAAATATAAATAAAATTTTAAAAGGTTAATAAAGCAATATGATTACCCTTCTTTTTAGTACATTGTGTGGTGCTATGCAAATGTGCATGCTTCTCTATGTATGTGTATGTATACAAGTATGCACACATGTGTGAGTATGTGTATAGAGGTTGATGTATATTTTCTCTAATCTCTCCTTTTGAGCCAAGGTCGATCACTGGACCTGGAGTTAACAATTTGGGTGGGATGGCTGGCTAGTGAGCTCCGAGGGGTCTTTGCCTTTCTAGCACTAAGATTTTAGGCACACCACCATGTCTGGGTTTTTATGCGAGTATCTAACTTCTAAACTCAGATACCCATGCATACAAAGGAGGCATTTGACTGACTGAGCTGTTTTCCCCAGCCCCCTTTTAACTTCTTTTAATCAAATTTGTGGCTATTGTTCTTGACTTTAAATTATTATTTAGTAGGGGAAATGAAAATTTCAGCTAGTCGTTATTATAAATTCTTCTTACACTGCAGACTAGTTGGAAAATTATGCAGGAATAACTTAGAGACTTGTGATGGGATGCTGAATAAAATTAACTAAAGCATAACTTGTGTAAAATATATGGTGCCAGTGGGTCTACAAGTGTTAAATAAATATTTCCAATGATGTGTCAAATTGTATACAAGTTGCATTTATCTTAACCAAAAAGCAGAACCTCATCCCATATGCTTTAGGAAAATCTCTTTTTCTTAATTCATTACACTCTTTGGCCAGGGAACTATTTCCCATATGTTATGAATGTGCTGTTAAATTCTGAGAGACCTTGGGTACCTTTAGAAATTTCTTTTCAAGTACGAGGGCTTGTTTTGAGACTCTCACCATGTTCAGACTTTTTCTCTGCTCTCATCCACTAAGGCCCTTTCTATGTTGTGTGTGAGAGGCATATACATCATCTATATTTGGAGTAGAATCTATCATGTTTGAGCATATAATATTATGGGAAGAAATGTAGAATTTACTTGAAAGTAGATATTCAAAATGTGATTAGATGCATAGAAAAAATGTCCGTGGAGTGTTTATAAGTTGCTGTGTTCTAGGTCCCTGTCCTCATAGCTGTTATACAAATCTAAAACTGAAAATGGCATCATGATGCAATTGACTCTACCTGTATGTGTATATTGTACAGACAAGTAAATGGTACCAAGGAAAAAGAAAGTCAGCTGACTGAGCTGTGTCTGAGACCTTTCTTTCTGGATGCCCTAGGCAATAAATATGCCTTATTGAAATGCTAAACTCAGAGTTACTGTTCCATTAGTGTCCATGACACTACCATGACTCTAAGTTACTTCTCTTAGGTAGGAAATATTGCACTGGACTAATAGAAGGAAAGATTTCCATGTCTCTAGAGGACACTGGCATCAAAGGTTAGCCCAACAATTGTTAGATACAATTCTAGCTAAACTTATCTGTGATCATAATGTACAAAATTGTAGTCAGAGAATATGAACTATTTAGGTTGCCTGGTATTTTTATAGGTTATTTTCCCAGGTAGAATTTATCATGTATGGGTAGGTAATATTATGGAAAGCAATGTAAAACAAATATGTAAGTATGTATTTGAAAGTAATGCCATCATAATGTCACTAAACAGAAATTTTTATGGTATCAGCTTATCCACTCCATTAAGATTTGGATCTTTTTTAAACATTATTATACAATTTATTTATTTTATGTTTGGGGATATTTTTGCCTACTTGTAAATATGCTTACCACATTTATGAAAGAACCCATGGAAGTCTGAAAAGGACAGCAGTTCCCCCTGAAACTAATGACACTGTCTGTTTTATGTGGGTGCTGGGAATTGAACCCAGGTCATCCTTAAGACAAATAAGTATACTTTTATTTGATTTTGTCTTGAAATGTTTACTCTAAGTTTCTTGTTAGTGAGAATCTTTACCACTGAACCAGCTTTATGATTTATATCTCAAATGTCAACTAAAGGTACCTGTAGTGAAGATATGGTTCCAGCTAATGGAACTATTGAGAGGTGATATACTCTTTGGAAGTTGTAGTCTCATGGAAGTATGTTGATGCATAAGGGGTGTTATTCTGAAGGCGATATTGGGACCCTCGGAATCAATCAATCAATCAATCAATCAATCAGTTCTTTCTGCCATGAGATGATTTCCTTTGCTGCTTTAAATGTTGTCCACCATGCAGTGATGCCTTTCCATAGATCCACGGTGATTTGGCTGAGTGACCATAACTGAAACCCTTTAATTCAATCAGCTAAAATAAAAAAAAAATTCCCTCTTGATTTTTTGATTTTTTTGAGGCATTTGGCATAACAGAAAGCTGAATAATACAGATTCATCCATTTAACCCTTCATATTTGTGAAACATCATCATGAGCCAACTATTAGATATGCTGAGGATAAAAAGACAAGTAAGACATGATTCTCACCAATGAGCAACTTAGAATAAACATATTAGGATAGGATCTAATAAAGGCGCACCTACAGTTTATGATAAGTGAAGAAAAGATTGCAGATGAAAGCACTCTACTTAAATGGAGCTTTGAAATGAGTGAATACTTCAGCATGCTTGGACTCTTATTTCAATTTTAATTACCCTTAAAAGGAGACATATCTACAAAAAAATGCAGATTCTGAAGAGTGAAATCATTAGGATAACAAATAATTATAAATAAAGAAATTTTATCATCTCCTTTCAAGGGACCCTTGATTTTTCAATGAATCTGCTGCTTCTCCTGAGAGACAAAGGGTTGTAAGACTTTCAGTACATTTGATAAAGATTGATTTCTGCTATGTTCTTTCCACCTGCCTGTTTGGATCTCTACTCACTGCCATGGACCTTTAGATCAGTAGAATACAGGTTTTTTTGTTGTTTTGTTTTGTTTTGTTTGTTTTAGAAAATATTACCTCCTATTGAGTCTTCCTCTGTGCTGCAAACCTTTTCTGCTTGTGACATGCAGACAGGCTCTTGGACTCTTCTCACTCTTACCAGGATTATTGTTTCTTATCACTGCTATGTTGTTCACTGGTGGTCTGATTTTTTCAAGGAAATCTTTGTGTCCCAATATTAGTCTATCATGTTCTCTTATCCAATGTCCATCCCTTCTCAGAAGGAACTCCATTCTCATTTGTGATTTTGGCAGCAGCAGCCTCAAATCCAAGTGGATTGTATGATTGTCATTGGCTTAAGGGCTAGGTTATTGTTGCACAGTGTGCTATAATCACAAATTAATAACATTTTAAACAAATGGGTTATATAAAGGAAAAAGTGAAGATTACTTATAATTCTAAAATTCAGAAATATTTGCTGTTAACATTTTATGTACCTTCAAAACATGTATCAAAGCTAATCACTTCTTACTACCTTCAGTGTTGATACTCTTTTTGCAACCAATATGATCTCATCGAGTGTGTGTGTGTGTGTGTGTGTGAATATATTTGTGGAGGGAGACCAGAGGAAGACATCAGGTGTCTTGTTTTATCTCCACCTTATTTCCTTGTGACAGAGTTTCTGACTTAACCTGGCGTCATTGGTCCTCCTATCTATGCTCTCCACACTTTTGGGGGTTACAGTTGCTGGCTTCCAAACTCAGAGACTGATGTACTTACCTTACTCCACCCACACATTTTTTTAAAAGCCTGAAAAATATCACTAATAGGTGATCTACAGTTTATTTTCCCCCAGCCCCCAGAATCCATAATTATCTTTTAAATTTTTAATTGAAGGAAATAAATTTACCTTTTAATTTTTTTATCGAAGGAACTAATGATTGTCTATCACAGTATGAAAAACAACAACAGCAACAGCAAAACAACACTGGCCTTTCTTTACATGGCCTATGAGTTCCACTTGTTTTCTGCTTCTCACTGCTGTTTCAACAGTATATTTTTTCTTACTCTGCTTAAACCAAACTGGCCTCAAGTGACTGATGCATACATAATTCAGTCTCAGTCACTTCAGTTTTTTGCTTCCTGTGTTATGAATGTTATATCCCTGTATAGTTGCATTACTTTCATTGTCTCATTGGCGTATCTACTTAAACATCACTAATTCTACTGTCAAAAAGAGCAGCTTACCTCATACTGCCTCCCTCGTGATTCCTTCTATTTTTCTTTCTAGCATGTATCCTTTCCATATGTTCAATTATTTATTGTGTATCTCTCTTACCAGGTTAAAAAGTTCATAATTATTAGAACATTGTTTTGTCTGTTGTTTAAATGATAAACATCATTTAGCCCATGGCAGTTTAGTTAGTAAATATCATTTAAATAAAATTCTATATCTCTCTATATAAGAATAGTATATTGTATATGCTATTTGATAAATTATTTTAGACAATGATAAATTGAAGAAATTCTTATGTATCTATGTATTAGTTATTTTTCTCTTGCTATGGTAAAACACCATGAGCAAGGCAACTTGTAAAAAGAGAACTTATTTTGGCTTATGTTTTCAGAGAGATACATGTCCATCATGGTGAGGAATCAAAATCCCTGTGCTCTGCCCAAAATTTGATCATGAGTCTCAGCATCTGCTTTGATCCCCTGTTAGGTGGATCCTTTAAGAGGACCCTTTATAGTAGGTTCCCATCCTGTTTTCTCTCTTCAACTGCTTCTGGTATTTATACTGTTTGCCATTCTGAATGAGATTTAAACCTCCTCCCTAGGGTCCTCCTTACTGTTTTTTTGGGTCTATAGATGGCTATTGTATATTATATGGCTAATATTCGTTTATAAGTGAGTGTATACTATGTGATCTCGTGAAACTGAAGTTTCTGTAAAGCAGAGACACTGTCATTAGAAAAAAACGACAGCCTACACATTGGGAAAAGAATACCAACTCTACATTGGATAGAGGGCTAATATCCAGAATATATAAAGAACTCAAGAAATTAGACACCAACAAACCAAATAACCCAATTAAAATGGGGTACTGGACTAAGCAGAGAATTCTCAAAGAGGAATATCGAATGGCAGAGAAACACTTAAAAAAATGCTCTATGTCTTAGTCATCAGAGAAATGCAAATCAAAAGAACTCTGAGATTCCATCCATACACCCTTCAGAGTGTCTAAGATCAAAAACTCAAGTGACAACACATGCTGGAAATGATGCAGAGAAAGGGATCCCTCTACCATTATTGGTAGGATGCAAACTTGTACAATCACTTTGGAAATTAATCTGGAGCTTTCTCAGAAAATTGGAAACAGCACTACCTCAAGATGCAGCTATACCACTCCTAGGCATATAGCCAAAATATGCTGAGGTACACAAAAGGACATTTGCTCAACGATGTTCATATAAGCATTATTCATAATAGCCAGAATCTGAAAACAACCTAATGTCCCTCAACTGAAAAATGGATACAGAAATCGTGGTACATTTACAAGGAAATCATGAAATATGCAGGCAAATGGATGGATCCAGAAGAGATCATCCTGAGTGAGTTAACAAAGATACAGAATGATAGAATGGTTTATTTTCATACTCAACCTGACTGGTTTTAGAATCACCTAACAGGCATAGTGCTGCATATGTCTGTGTTTCCAAAGAAGTGTAACTGAGGAAGAACTACCTTGAATATGGGTGGCATCATCCTATAGACTTGAGTAACAAACTGAGTATAGAAAAAAATCCAGCTGAGCACCGGCATTCTCTATTCTCTGTTTTCTTCTCTGTTCAGACTTGAGGGGTCCTGGCTTCATGTTCTTGCTGTCATGAACTCTGCTACATGCTTTCATCACCATGATGGATCAAATCCTCTTAAAACATGAGACAAATTAATGATTTCACCCATAAGTTGATCTTTTTTTCAAGCATTTGGAATAAGAACAGTAACTAAAACAACTATACATAATTCATGGTGGAGAAAAGCTGGTATTTATATTTTCTTCTCAAAGCACATAGAAAATATTTTTGTGCTTAGGAAAATTAAACAGCACATGTTAAACTGTGAATCATTATGGAAAAATACTAAAACTTGAAACTGCAAGAGGAATATTATTTACTGTATAAGGCTGAAAAAAAAGCATAACATTGATTTATTTATCCTCAACTGCAATGTTTGTGTCACCTACTCAAATGTTTAAATATTATGCCATTCTAGTCATATCTCTAAGTGGCTGCAAAGACTGAAAGTATTGATTTGAGATGTTGTAAATAAATATTAGGAAGTGAATCTAAATACATGAAAATCAGGAATAATGAGAATTAACTAACTTTGTATACACATGCATAAAATTTTGTATATATAACCTGATTGAAAATTATATCCAAGCTTGAGGGGAAACTACATCAAATTTATAGTAATGTTTGTTATGTATAATTAAAATTTGAATTTTTTTTAGCTTTCCTTTATTTTTATCAATTTTTACCAATAAATATGTGTATTGCAAAGTCAATCACAATGGTAAATTTACTAAACTAAAATTTTAAATGAAGAAATCCTATCTCTGGTATATCTGTAGTAAAGTATTGCACAACATTTAAACATGATAGTTAAGAACATTTTGATAATCCAGAAAATGGCTGATACAAATTTGAGTGAAAAGACACATATCTGTATATAATATACACATTTCCTCAGCTCTATCAAATGTTAGCAAGCTCTTCTTCGAAGTGTGAGATTATATATAGATAATTACTGACTATTTAGCTAAACATTTTCGCATTTTTAAAATTATTTAGCATAATTACTATACATCTTGTTTTTGTTTTTCTTTTGAGATCAGGTTTTACTGTGTAGCACTGAGTGACCTGGAACTTAGTATATAAACCAGGCTGGTCTCAAACTCAGAGAGGTCGGCCTGCTTCTGCTTCATACACAAGTACTGGGATTAGAAGTGTATACTACAGTGACCAACAACACTACTTTCTTTAAAATAGAAAAGATGAGACTGGGGATAGCCAAGTAGGTAACAGCACTTGTTGTGAAAATCTGATGATCTGAGTTCAAAAACTCAGAATTGTTGAAAAGACCAGGTGCCAGCAGGTCCCTGTGAGAATATGGGAGGTGAACATATGATAATCTCCAGAAGGTTGAAGGCCAGCTACCCTGGTTTATATAGTGGTGAAGAGATTTTGTCTGTTTCAAACAAAGTAGAAAGTAAGGTTAAGAACACTTGCAGTTCTTCTAGGGAACTTGAGATTAGTCCCCAGCACCCTAATGGTACTTACAACCACCTGTAACTCCAGTTTTTCCAGTTCCAGAGGTTCAGGTGTCTTCTCTGGCCTCTAAAGACAATACACATGCATGCTGCACAGACATATATGTGGGCAAAATATTCAAACACATAAAATAAAATAATTTAAAATAATATATGACTAAGTACACTTATCATTGCATAGATGTGTAGTGTATATAATATGTGGAGTACCATACACTGACTTTTCATCCTTATGATAGCTTCACATTTTCACATCATTAATTAATGTTGAAAACATGATTGTACATTATAATTTCATCAATGCTGTACTATTATGTGATGGTAGGTGTGGAAATTGTTGTTGACAATTTGTATACTTTATCTACCAGAAGAACCTTCATAGAAATATTGAATTTTCATGCTTCAGTTAAAACTGTTTAAAAATTAAAAACCCTAGTACTTTGCTGATATATAGAAAATCAGCACATAAACAGCAGTACATTAACTTTGTATGCTACAACTTTGCAATAAGCACTATTTCCTAGAGAATTTTTGAAATTTTCTGCATAGCTAGTCAATTTATCAGTGAGCGTGAGTAACTCTTTATTCTTCCCAAACTTTAAATATTTCCCCTTTTCTTGTATTAACGCATTAGCTAAGATATCCAGTACAGTATTGAAAAGTAGTAGTGAGAAGAGACATCCTTGCCTTATTTCTGCTACTCTGCTACTGGTGAGAAAGCTTCTAATTTCTTGTCATTTTGTGTAACGTAACCATAAGTTTCATAAATCTTTAATAGTCTGATGAATTTCCCTGTAGGCATAATGTAGGTAAGTGCTTAATTCAACTTCTGATTTCTGGACCCCCCATATCTGGTTGCAATCCTTGTTCTGAGAATCTTCTGTCTTAATGTTGTATAAACAATGCTCCCCAATTGTCCCCTGTTATGCCAATAAAGCAGACTACAGCAAATTGTTGAGTAGGGGAGAGACTAGGGCTGGATTTCCTTCTGCCTCTTCCCTTCCTCCTCTAACTGCCCCTCCCCTGGCTGGCAGGAAGTCAATACACTGTACAATGTTGAAACTAGGGTAAATATCAATATCAAACTATTATCACTTTTTTTAAAAGTTAAATTTAATTCTAGTATTATAATAGTAGTAATAGTAGTAGTAGTAGTAGTATGTGTGTGTAAGAGTGTGTGTGATGTGTTGGGGATGGCCAAAAACAACTTCAGGAGGTAAAGGATTATTTCATCTTGCAACTCTCATGTGATACTCATTTACTGAAGGAAATCAGGTTAGGAACTCAAGGCTGGAAACAAACACCCAACTAATAAACATGAGTTAGGAGAACCTGAAGGTTTTCAGGTTTGTATAGCAAGTACCTGTTTGCCAAAGAGCCATCTTACTGGTTCTTATCATTTCCTTATAATGAATCACTAATGATCACTTTTTGACTATAAAAAATAAATGCCAATAAGCATCACCATGCCCAATCAAGTAGAGAGGATTAGCTGCTTTTGTATACTTCCGGAAGTTCTGCCTCAGTAGAAACACAAAATGTTTCACCAGGCAACTAAATGCATTCTTTATTTGGAAGCACTGACATAACTGGAGGCTGCTAATGGTCTGAATTTCCTGGCCATATATGATGTATAAAACAAATGTATGTAATACATCTGCAGTCCTTCAACAGTGTAACCCACCTCCCAGTAATCTAACTATACCTTATTGCTCAAACTTTTGTCAAGGTTGCCCACTTTCTAGTCTTTTCCACTTCTGGTAACCACTATTGTTCTCAGAATCAACTCCTTTATACTCACACATGTACAAGGTAGCATCAGCTTTGTTTCCCTGTATGGTATCACGAATGAAAGGAGTTCCAACTTTTTGAGACTGAATAGTGCTTTACTGAATATATATATATATATATATATATATATATATATATATACTTTATATATTTATCAATTAATGAGTATTTACATTAATTTAAAATATTGTTAAACTTTATTTGATTTGTGTATGAGTATTTTGACTAAATGTATGTATGTGTAAACTGTGCATGCCTGATGCCTATGGAGGCCAGAAGAGAACCAAAAAATCCCCTGAAACTGAATTTATAGAAAGTTATGAGCAACTCTATGTGTGATGGGAACTGAAATCAGGTCCTCTATATGCAAAACAAATGCTCTAATTACTGAGACAACTCTCCAACACTCAGTTTATTTAATTTATTGGTGTTATGAATAATGATGCGATGACATGATTACAGATTTTTTTTCCAGAAACTGATTAAATTATATATATATATATATATATATATATATATATATATGCACATGGATGACTGAATCATATAATTCTATTTTCAGTTTAAAAATACTAATTAATTTTTTTGGTTGACACTTGCACATATGTATAACACTGACCACTGTTACCCTCCAACCTCTCCCACATTCCTACTACCCCTAGCCAATCTTGTCCTCAACCAATAATTTTTATAACTTTTTATTGATCCTTTGTGAATTCATACCATGCATCCCAATCTTACTCATCTCCCCATCCCTTTGTATCTGCCCTTTGCCCTTGCAACATTCTCCACAACAGGAAAACAAACAAACAAAACAAACAAACAAAACCATTATGTCATGGAATTTGTAGTGTGTCACACAGTATAGCCCTTTGCCCAAACTTCTTTGCTTGAAAATATTTATTACAATGAGTCATTGTTCTTGTTGGAGATCTCTGGTTTCTGTTACACCATCAATACTAGTCTTCAGTGGGGCTCCTTTCAAATATCCTGTTGTTGCTCTGTGTTATGGAGATTCTGCAGCTTTGGATCTGTAGGACATGTCACTCTACTTGTTCCAGAAGTTCATAGTTGGAGTAGATGTTGTAGTAGGCCAACTCATATTCCTGGATCTGGGCCTGGTGGTAGTGGAGTTGGTCAGCCAGACAGCTCACCCTTACCCATATCACTAGGGTGAGCTCTTCAGTACTGCCAGAGCTAACTCACCCAATACCACAGCAGGGAAAAGGCAGGGTCACCTTTCATGGCCTTGAGGTAAACTCACCCAGGGCCATACCTTCAGAGCCCAGCTCTACTGTGCTGTTGAGATGAAGTGCCAGGGCCCACTGTCCTGACTGTGGCAGCTGGTGAGGGTTCATCCCAATAATTCTCATGTTCATTTCTATTTGTTTTAGTTTTATGGTCCACTGAGTTTATCCAAAGCTGTCTGAGTGGACATGGGTTTGCAGCTATTTATTTCTAGCTTGGTAGGCTCAGCAATGAGGTCACAACTGGAGGTAATGGTCACAACTTTTTCAGAAATTATTAGTAACCAGTAGTTCAGCCATGATTGTTGACAGTTGTCTTGTGCAGGCAAGTATAGGAAACCATAGTTGTGATTTCATGATTATAACGGTTGTATTATTTCCAAGTGGCTTTTTCATTTGCCCTTCCTTTAGGTTAAAGACCATCCCTTCTATTTCCTCCCATCCTCCTGTGTCCTTTCCTGCACTAGCAGTTCTACTCCCAATTCTTGACTTTCACTTTAATAACAGCCATCATAACAAATGGGAAGTTATATCTCATTGTGTTTTTCATTTGCATTTTCTTTATGAATAACAACCTAAGTGTCTATCAACATATGAAATGATAAATAAAAAGGGTATATGTGAATATTAATCATGTTTACAAAGAAGAAATGGTGTCATCTGTCACAACATAAATAAACCTGAAAAGTATTTTGCTAATTGAAATAAAAATATATAGAAATATAAATACTGCATGATCTCATTTAGAGGTAGACTCTATAACTTGAACTTAAAGAAATAGGGATCAGAGGGCAAATTGAAAGCAGCACTGCTAATGACAATTGTACCTCACTCTTAAAAAATGCTCTTACCTTTTGTAATATGTTTTATACCTATATTTCTAATTATTTTTGAAATATGCAAAACAAAACCATATGGGCAAGCTAATTAACAGATGCTCTATTTGATTATAAAATAACAGAATTCTGGAAGGCAGAATTTTTGGCTTCCTTTCTATGAGTCAAATACCTGCAATTTTTTTCTTCTGATTCCCTCACTTTCAAGGCCTATTGAGTTGGAGTGGGCCCCACAGGCTCTTTCTATTTAGCCACATTAATAAATTATTATCACCATATATCTCATCACCCTAGAAACACATACTTGGTTCTCATGTTCTCAAGGTCAGCCTCTGTACCTTCTTTTTGTCTTAATGTTTAATTTGATTTCCTTTAATTTTTTTAAAATTTATTAATTACAGTTTATTCACTTTGTATTCCAGCTTTAGCCCTTCCCCAAGCCCCTCCCAATCCCATCTTCCCTCCTTCTTCTTCTCCTATGCCCCTCCCCCAGTCAAATGATAGGGAAGGTCTTCCTCCCCTTCCATCTGACCATAGTCCATCAGGTCACATCAGGACTGACTTCTGTGCAGGGGTTCTAAGTTATCTCCATTTATGGTCTTTGTTTGGAGTCTCAATCTCAGAAAAGACCCATGTGCCCAGATATTTTTCTTTTGTTGCTCCCTTTGTTTCCTTTAGGTCTTTATATCTCCCCCTTCTTTCATAAGATTCCTTGCACTCTGCCCAAAGTTTGGCTATGCATCTCAGCATACATTTTGATACCATGCTGGGTGAAGTCTTTTAGAGTCCATTTGTGGTAGGCTCCTGTCCTATTCCCTGTTTTCTCCCTTTTCTGGTATCTGTCTCATTTGTCTTTCTGAGTGAGCATCTTACCCCAGGTTCTTGATCAGCTTCTTTAGGTGTACAGATTTTAGCATGATTACCCTATATTATATGTCTAATATCCACTTATAAGTGAGCATATACCATGTGTGTCTTTCTGCTTCTGGGATACCTCAGTCAGGATGATCTTTTCTAGATCCCACCATTTGCTTGCAAATTTCCTGATTTCTTTGTTTTTAATTGCTGAGTAGTATTCTATTGTGTAAATGTACCACAATTTCTGTATCCATTCCTCAACTGAGGGCATCTGGGTTGTTTCCAGCATCTGGCTATTACAAATAAAGTTGCTACAAATATGGTTGAGCAAAAGTCCTTGTTGCATACTTCAGCATGTTTTGGATATATGCCTAGGAGTGGTACAGCTGGGTCTTGAGGTAGCACTATTCCTATTTGTCTAAGAAAGAGCCATATTTATTACCAAAGTGGTTGTACAAGTTGTAAATCAATTAAATAGTCCTATATCCCCTAAGGAAACAGAAGCAGTCATCAAAAGTATCCCCTCCAAAAACAGCCCAGGGCCAGATGGTTTCAGCCCAGAATTCAACCAGACTTTCAAAGAAGAGCTAACAGCAATTTTCTTCAAACTATTCCACCAAATACAAGCAGAAGGAACATTTCCAAACTCATTCTATGAAGTCACAGTCATCTTGATACCTAAACATCACAAAGATCCAAGAAAGAAAGAGAATTTCAGGCCAATCTCTCTTATGAACATTGATGCGAAAATACTCAATAAATTACTCTCAAACCGAAACCGAGAACACATCAAAGATGTCATCCAGTATGACCAAGTAGGCTTCTTCGCAGGCATGCAGGGGTGGTTTAATATATGAAAATCCATCAATGTATTCCACCATATAAACAAACTGAAAGAAAAAGGGAACATGGTAATCTTCTTAGACACTGAAAAAGCATTTGATAAAATCCAACATTCATTTATGTTTAAAGTCCTGGAGAGATCAGGGATACAAGGAACTTACCTAAACATTATAACGGCAATATATAGCAAGCCTATAGCCAACATCAAACTAAATGGATAGAAACTTAAAGCAACCCCACTGAAATCAGGAACAAGGAAAGGCTGCCTACTCTCTCCATATCTCTTCAACATTGTACTTGAAATCCTTGCTAGAACACGAGACAATTAAAGGAGATCAAGGGGATTTAGTTTAGAAAGGAAGAAATTAAAGTATCACTATTTGCAGATGATATGATAGTATACATGAGTGACCCCAAAAATTCTACCAGGGAACTCCTACAGCTGATAAACACTTTCAGCCAACTGGCTGGATACGAATCGCCTCTGTACCTTCTTAACCTGACAGCTTGCTAATCTGATGGCTCACCTGGTAATCCTTTAATATTAGAAGCAGCCATTATAAGAGTAGGAAGCCCTTTCCCTTCTTGGCAACACAGAAATAATGACTTTCTGAAAAGACCTTCTTTTCTTTGTCCATTTTATATCTTTTTGTCCCTTTCTGAATCAAAGGGATATTTCTGATGCTGAAAATGTAGGACAAACTGGAGAAATGGCCAGTATCATGACAACCTTCTTAAGGATGGCCTTAAGAATAGTAACACCTTGGAAATGATTCTCTTTATCATTCTACATAAATGGAGTAATTATATTGATATTTTGAGCATCTAAAAAGTTTATTGAACAGATAAATTTGAGTCAGGAAGGAAATTAGCAGCAAAATATAAATTTATGTAATTCTAAAAAATGTTCCATGTTCAGTAAAATAATCAAAAGAACATTATAGAGAGATGCTAAATTTGTGACCAAACACATATTAAGGTGTCATTGATATTTCTTATACACTAAATTTTGGCCTACCAATATTCATATGTAAAAGTGCTAAAGTTCAGTGTGATGTTATTTGGAGATGGAATGTTTGGGATATAAAAGGGCATTCAAGTTGAATTCAGAGGGAATATTTTAGAAGTTGGTTTTCTCCTAATCCATGTGTGTTGCAAGGATTAAACTCAGGTTATCAGGCTTGTAGGTAAAAGACTTCACCCACTGAGTCATCTGACTGGCCTTAAATGACTGTCTTTTTTTTTTTGGTACATCTTGTTTTATTTTTATTAATTATTATCATGTATTACAATTTACTCAATTTGTATTCTGTATGTGGCCCCCTCTTTTCTCTCCTCCCAATCCCTTCTCTCCTTATGTCCCTCCACTATTCTGCTGATAAAGGGAGGTCCTCCTCCCTTTCTATTTGACCCTTGCCTATCAGGTCTCATAAAGACTGCTTGCATTGTCTTCCTCTGTGGCCTGGCAAAGCTGCACAACCCCAGGGGGAGGTGATCAGAGAGCCTGTCACTGAGTTCTTGCCACAGAAAGCCCCTACCCCCTTATTATCGATCCACTAGAATACTGAGTCTATTGTCTACATCTGAGCCTGCATTTTATGTCCTTTCCATGCATTGTCCGTGATTGGGCTCTAAGTGTCTGCAGCCCCCGTCCCCCCCACAGGGCTGAGTTTTTTCTTTACTCTTTTGGTTTCCTTTTGGAGCTCGTGTCCCCTCTAGGTCTTTCTACCTTTCTCTTCATTAATAAGACTCCCTACACTCTGCCCAAAGTTAGGCTGTAAGTCTCAGCCTGTGCTTCAATACCTTGATCACTTGAGACTTTCAGAGCCCATATGTGATAGGTCCCTGTCTTGTTCCCTGTCCTCTCCTGTTTCCAATGTCTATGGCATTTGTCCTTCTGAATAAGGATAGGAGCATGTTCCATTGGGTCTTCCATGTTGTTTAACTTCTTTAGGAGTATAGAATTTAGTATGGTTTCCTAAATTATAAGGCTAATATACACTTATGAGTGAGTGAATACCATGTGTGTCTTTCTGCTTCTGGGTTATCTCACTCAAGATGACGTTTTGTAGTTCCTAACATTGGTCTTCAAATTTCATGCTTTCCTTATTTTTAATAGCTGAGTAGTATTCCATGTGTAAATTACCACAGTTTATGAAATCATTCCTCTGTTGAAGGACATCTAAGTTGTTTCCAGACTCTGGCTATTGCAAATAGAGCCGCTATGAACATGGTTGAGCAAATGTCTTGTTGTATACTTGAACATACTTTTGATGTATGACCAGGAGTGGTATCGCTGGATCTTGAGGTAGAATTATTCCCAGTTTTCAGAGGGGGCCTTAGATTGATTTCCAAAGTGGTTGTACAAGTTTACATTCCCGCAAGCAATGGAGAAGGGTTCTCCTTTCTCCACATCCTTTCCAGCTCTCCAGCATTTATTGTCACTTGAGTTTTTGATTTTAACCATTACGTTGGGTGTAAGGGGAAATCTCAGGGTCAGTTGGTTTGTATTTCCCTGATGACTAAGTATATTGAGCATTTCTTTACTTGTTTCTTTGCCATTAGATATTCCTCTATTGATAATTCTCTGTTTAGCTCTGTTTAGCTCAGGGTGGCAGGGGTAGAAGGGTAGGTCAATGAGCTGGCTACTGAGTTCATGCCAGAGACAGCCCTTGTTCCCCCTTAACAGGAAAACCCACTTGGATACTGAGCTGCCATGAGATACACCTGAGCAGAGGTTCTAGGTTATATCCATGCATGGTCCTTGGTCTTAGAAAAGATCCCTGTGCCCATATTTGGTCCTTGTGGAGCTCCTGTCCTCTCCAGATATTACTAACTACACCTTCCTTCATATGATTCCCTGGACTGTGCTCAAGGTTTTGGTTATGAGTCTCAGCATCTGCTATGATACACTGCTAGGTAGAGTCTTTCAGAGGCATGTATGGTAGGCTCTTGTCCTGTTTCTTGTTTTCTTCTACTTCCAATGTACATCCCATTTGTTTTTCTAAGTGAGGATTGACCATCTTACCCCAGGTTCTCCTTCTTGTTTAGTTTCTTTAGGTGTACAGATTTTAGAATGTTTGTCCTATCTTATATGTCTAATATCCACTTATAAGTGAGTATATACTGTGTGTGTCTTTCTGCTTCTGGGATACTGCATTCAGGATGTTCTTTTCTAGATCCCACCATTTGCTTGCAAATTTCATGATTTTCTTGTTTTCAATTGCTGAGTAGTATTCTTTTATGTAAATGTACCACAATTTCTGTATTCATTCCTCAACTGAAGGGTATCTGGGTTGTTTCCAGCTTCTGGCAATTACGAATAAAGCTGCTACGGACATGGTTGAACTAATGTCTTTGTTGTGTACTTGAGCATAATTTGGATATATACCTAGGAGTGGTATAGCTGAATCTTAAGGAAGCACTATTCCTAATTGTCTGAGAAAACGCCAGATTGATTTCCAAATTGGTTGTACAAATTTACATTCCCACCAGCAATGGAGGAAGGTTCCCCTTTCTCCACAACCTTTCCAGCATGTGTTGTTACCTGAGTTTTTGATCTTAGCCATTTTGATGGGTTTAATTTGAACTCTCAGGGTTGATTTGATTTGCATCTCCCTGATGGCTAAGGAAGTTGAACGTTTCTTTAAGTGTTTCTCTGCCAATATATATTCCTCTACAGAGAATTCTCTGTTTAGCTCTGTACCCCATTCCGTAATTGGATTGCTTGATCTGTTGCTTTTTAACTTCTTTAGTTCTTTATATATTCTGGATATTAACCTTTTGTCAGATATAGGGTTGGTGAAGATCCTTTCCTAGTCTGTAGACTTTTGTTTGGTTCTAAGGAGAGTGTCCTTTGCTTTACAGAAGCTTTTTAGTTTCATGAAGTCCCATTTATTGATTGTTGATCTTAGAGCCTGTGTTGTTGGTGTTCTATTCAGGAAGTTGTCTCCTGTGCCAATGATTTCTAGGCTCTTCTCCACTATTTATTCTAACCGATTTAGTGTGTCTGGTTTTATGTTGGGGTCTTTGATCCACTTGGACGTTAGTTTTGTGCACGGTGATAAGTATGGATCTATTTACATTTTTCTGCATGTAGATATCCTGTTGGACCAACACCATTTGTTGAAGGTGCTGTCTTTTTTCCATTGGGTGGTTTTGGCTTCTTTGTCAAAAACAATTATCCATAGGTGTGTGGGTTTATTTCTGGGTCTTCTATTTGTTTCCATTGATACACCATTCTGTTCTATGCCAATACCATGCTGTTTTCATTACTATTGCTCTGTTGTCCAGCTTGAGATCAGTGATGGAGATACCGCTTGATGATTTGTTGTTGTATAGGATCATTTTGGAAAATCTGGGTTTTTTGTTTTCCATATTAAGTTGATAATTTTTCTTTCAAGGTCTGTAAAGAATTGTGTTGGTATTTTGATGGGAATTACATTGATTCTTTTGATTGCTTTTGGCAGAATGGCCACTTTTACTATGTTAATCCTACCAATCCATGAGCATGGGAGATCTTTCCATCATCTTATATCTTCTTCAATTTCTTTCTTCAAAGACTTGAAGTTTTTCAAACAGGTCTTTCACATGCTTGGTTAGATTCCCACCAAGGTACTTTATGTTATTAGTGGCTATTGTGAAGGGTGTTGTTTCCCTAATTTCTTTCTTGGCACTTTTGTATTTGGTATACAGGAGGGCTTCTGATTCTTTTTTTTTTTTTTTTGAGTTAATTTTGTATTCAGCCAGTTTGCTGAAGGTGTTTATCAGCTGTAGGAGTTCTCTAGTTGAATTTTTGGGTTGCTCATATATACTATCATATCATCTGCAAATAGTGATAAGGTGACTTCTTCCTTTCTGATTTGTATCCCCTTGATCTCTTTTAGTAGTCTTATTACTCTAGTTAGGACTTCAATTATCATGTTGAAGAAATATGGAGAGAGTCGGTATCCTTGCCTTGTCCCTGATTTCAGTGGGACTGATTTAAGTTTCTCTCCATTAAGTTTGATGTTGGCTATAGAGTCGCTGTATATTGCTTTTACTATGTTTATGTATGTGCCTTCTATCCCTGATCTCTCCAAGACTTTATACATGAATGGGTGTTGGACTTTGTCAAATGCTTTTTCAGTATAAGGAGATGATCATGTGGTTTTTCTACTTCAGTTTGTTTATATGGTGGAAAACATTAATGGATTTTCATATATTGAATTACCCTTGCATGCCTGGGATGAAGCTTCTTTGGTCATGGTGGATGATATCTTTTAAGTATTCTTGGATTCAATTTGTAAGTATTTTTGTATCAATGTTCATAAGAGAGATAGATAGTTCTCTTTTTTGTTGGGTCTTTGTGTGATTTAGGTATCAAGGTGACTGTGGCTTCATAGAATGAGTTTTGTAATGTTCCTTTTCTTTCTATTTTGTGGAATATTTTGAAGAGAATTGAAATTAGCTCTTCTGTGAAGGTCTGGTAGAAATCTGCTCTCAAACCATCTGGCCCTGGCCTTCTTTTGGAAGGGAGACTTTTGATGACTGCTTCTATTTCCTTGGGGGATATAAGACTATTCAATGTTTCTACCTGATTTTGATTTAATTTTGGTAAGTGGAATATACAAGAAAGTTTTCCATTTCATTTAGATTTTCAAATTTTGTGGCATATAGGCTCTTGTAGTAAGACCTAATGGTTGTTTGGGTTTCCTCAGTGTGTGTTGTTATGTCTCCCTTTTCATTTCTGCTTTTGCTGATTTGGACAATTTCTCTCTGCCTTTTATTTATTTATTTATTTTTCAATGCAGTTTATTCAGGAACCTTGAACAATCCTCGGACCCTGGGGAAAGCCAGCCCACAGCTTAAATAGCCTCTGGGTAGCCATCCCAGGCGTACCACGTGTGCAATGCAGATAGGTCCACATACATGGAAGCAAGCCAGATCCTCAGCCTTAGCCAAATGTGGAATTGTTCGTGACAGAGAGCACTCACCATCGGGAAGGTGGAAGGCAGAAAGTTAAACTGTATAAGGGCTTGTCTTTCTTGTTGATTTTCTCAAAGAACCAGCTCTTGGTTTCATTGATTCTTTGAATCATTTTATTTGTTTCTAATTTATTGATTTCTGCTCTGAGGTTGAATATTTCTAGCATTTTACTCCTCATGGGTGTGTTTGTTTCTTTTGTTTTTCCTAGGGCTTTCAGGTAAGCTATTAAGTTGCTTGTTTGTGATGTTTTAAATTTCTTCTTGAAGGCAAATAGTGTTATGATATTTCCTCTTAGCACTGCTTTCTTTGTTTCCCATAAGTTTGGGTATGTTGTTCCTTTATTTTCGTTGAATTCTAGGAACTCTTTAATTTCTTTATTTATTTCTTCCATAACCCAGTTGTCATTCAGTAGCAAGTTGTTCAGTTTCCATGTGTGTGTAGGCTTTTTGCTATTTCTGTTGTTGTTGAGGTCCAGCTTTAGTCCATGGTGGTCAGATAGGATACAAGGGATTATTTCAGTCTTCTTGTATCTGTTGAGGCTTGCTTTCTGACCAACTATATGGTCTATTTTGGAGAAGGTTTCAGTGGGTGCTGAAAAGAAGATATACTCTTTTAAATTAGGGTGAAAAGTTTTGTAGACACCTATTTGGTCTATTTGGTTTAGGGCCTCTGTAAATACCCTTACTTCCCTGTTTAGCTTCTATCTGGATGATCTGTCCAGACATCTGTTAGGTCTATTTGATTTGGGGACTCTGTAAGTGCCCTTATTTCCCTGTTTAGCTTCTGTCTGGATGATCTGTCCCTTGGTTTTTGACTCTGACTGAGCTCCAGGAGTCATTTGCCTGAACTCTATTGGTAGACCTGCAGGGGCTTCAATGCCCCAAGAATCCCTTTGTTTCCTACAACGGGTGTGTGTGGGGGGAAGAATTTAATGTCTGGCTGTTATCTTAGGTGGACCCTGGATCTGGCGCTTTGCAGGCTTTTAAAGGCACACTTACTCTCTAGCAGGTCAAATCAGAAAGCACAGGGGTTCCTCCTTTTCTCTAATCTCAGGTTTGGTCCTGCTGTGGCAAATGATGGAGGATGAGTTTTGTTAGCTCAGTGGTGCTGCAGCCACCCAACTAGGGAGTCAAGCTGCAGCCAAGGAACTGGGAAGCCAGTCCAAATGCCTGCTGGGAAGTCTTGGAGTGCCTCACCACTGGTCCACAGACCTAGATGGCCTGGCAAGTCTGGTGTACCTGGGTGGTTTGGCCGGTCTTGTTGACTTTGGTGGCTGTACAGCCAGCCATCTGCCACTGAGCGATTGGGCAGCCCATACAGTCACTGGCTGGGAGGCCCTGCAGAGTCCTTACAGTTGCTCACAGACCCAGGCCCCAGAAAAATGATACCACGGATTTGGGACTCAGAAGGTTGGTACAGCTGGCAGCCACCACTGGGGAGCTAGGAGCCCTTCCTCTGCTGTCTCAGTCCCTAGGCAGTGAGTTCTGTGGGCTGGTTTCTCCGAGGAAGAGGGAGGCCCCCTCTCTGTCCCAAGAGAAGTCTGCGGGTGACCTGAATTTAAATGGTCTCAGCTCATGTGATGTCCCCTCTCATTTAGGAAGCCTCAATGTCGATTTTCTGGCTTCAGCTGTCCCTTCACTCACCAATTTCAGAGTTTCAGATTCTCTGCTTCTCAGATACAGTGCACAGTGGTCACCTCCATCTTGACCCTCCTGTGTTGGTACTTTGATGAGAACTGCATTCAATCTGTAGATTGCTTTGGGTAAGATTTTCCAAATTTATCTTTGTTAATCCTACTGATCCATGAGCATGGGAGATCTTTCCATCTTCGGATATCATTTCAATTTCTTTCTTCACATACTTGAAGTTTTTTTTCATATAGCTCTTTCACATGTTTGGTTAGATTACACCAAGGTAATTCATGGTATTTGTGGGTATTGTAAAGGGTATTGTTTCCCTAATTTCTTTCTGAGCCAATTTGTCTTTTTAATACAAGAGGCCTACTGATTTTTTTTAAATTAATTATATATCCAGCCACTTTGCTGAAGGTGTTTACTAGCTGAAGGAGTTCTGTAGTAGAAATTTTGCTGTCACTCAAGTATGCGATCATATCATCTGCAAATAGTGATAATTTGATTTCTTCCTTTCCAATATGTATTCCATTGATCACCTGTGGTTGTCTTATTGCTCTAGCTAGGACCTCGAGAATTATGTTAAAGAAATATGGAGAGAGTGCAGCCTTGCCTGTCCCTGATTTCAGTGGGATTGATTTAAATTTCCCTCCACTTAGTTTGATGTTGGCTATAGGGTTGCTGTGTATTGCCTTTACTATGTTAAGGTATGTGCCTTGTATCCCTGATCTCTCCAAGTCTTTTGTATTTTGTCAAATGCTTTTCCGGCATATAAGGAGATGATCATGTGTTTTTTTTTTTTTTTCCTTCTGTTTGTTTGTATTGTGGATTACATTGATGGATTTTCAGATATTGAATCACCCTTGCATACCTTGGATGAAGCTTATTTTGTCATGGTGGATGATACATTTTATGTGTTCTTGGATTCATTTTGTGAGTATTTTCTTGTGTATTTTTGCATCAATGTTCATAAGAGAGATAGGTCTGAATTTCTCCTTTAATTTTGGGTCTTCGTGTGGTTTAGGTATCAAGACTACTGTGGCCTCATAGAATGAGTTTGGAAATGTTCTTTCTGTTCCAATTTTGTAGAATAGTTTGAAAAATATTGGCCTCAGATCTTCTTTGAAGGTCTGGTAGAATATAGAATGGCAGAGAAACACTTGAAGAAATGCTCAAAGTACTTAGTCATCAGGGAAATGCAAATCTAAATGGCCCCAGGATATCACCTTATACCCATCAAATGGCTAAGACCAAAAACTCAATTGACAACACATATTGGAGAGGTGGAAAAAGAGGAACCCTCCTCCATTGCTGGTGGGAATATAAACTTGTACAAGCACTTTGGGAATCAGTCTGACACTTTCTCAGATAATTAGGAATAGTGCTACCTCAAGATCCAGATATACCACTCCTAGGCATATATTCAAAATATGCTGAAGTATGCAACAAGAACTTTTGCTCAACCATAGCACCTTTATTCATAATAGCCAGAAGCTGGAAACAACCCAGGTGTCCCTCAATAGAGGAATGGATACAAAAATTGTGGTATATTTACAATAATAAACAATTAAAAACAAGGAAATCATGAAATTTGCAGGCAAATGGTGGGAACTAGAAAAGATCATCCTGAGTGAGGTATCCCAGAAGCAGAAAGACACACATGGTTTGATGTTTTTGTCCATCTGTATTAATACACTTACACTAATCTGTTCTTGGTTGAGTTGAAGAGTTGATAGGTAAATCAAATGCAACCTATTATGATGTAATGCTCTTCTATAAACAAAGCAGAATTGGCATTACTTAAAAAGGAAAGCTAACTCTTATAAGTAAAAGTAGAGAAGACTAAATGCTGTTTTAAATCCTCTGGTCCCCTTGTATTCCATTCCCAATTTTGATTAGGTATTAAAATGGATGTAGTTAAAGAAAACTTATAGTGTTTCTTATATTCTTGGAAATGGATCTAGTTGTTTCTCAGGTGATTTTCACACTTTCAAATTCTTCTGCCCAAAGGATGACCATAAGTAATAGGAACAAGGACTGTCTCTGACATGAACTGATTGGCCTGCTATTTAATCACCTCCGCCTGAGTGGGGAGCAACCTTACCAGGCCACAGAAGAAGACAATGCAGCCACTCCTGATGAGAGCTAATTGACTAGGATCAGAAGGAAGGAAAAGAAGACCTCCCCTATCAGTGGGCTTGGGAAGGGGGGAGGAAGGGATGGATTGGGATGGGAGGAGGGGGGAACCATAAGGGGGATACAAAGTGAATAAAGTGTAATTAATAAAGAATTTTTTAAAGTTTTCTAAGAAATGCAATGCCTCCAGTAGAGAATAGCATAATTGTTTATCTACTGATATCATGGCAGAAAAAATAGTAGCCAGCAAAGAATGAGGGTTCATTGAATGGGGGAGGAATATGACATATGGGTAAAAATGTGGAACATTATAAGGGGATTTGAGGGGACATTTATGTTTCAACCTACTGTGATGAAAATCATAGAGGGGCAAATGGAAATGAATTATTGAGTCCTAGCTAAATTCTTATAGAAGGTGTGAATTTGCCTTGTACTGCATGCATGCACTGAATTGTTGACCTCATTGTTTTAAATGTCAAACCTCCAGGACTGATGTGAACTACATTTGAGGACAGGGAATAGCCATTTATATTTCTCTTGCCAGCTCATCGTCTCACTATGTATTTCATGTTTGTTATTCTTAAATTTTATGACTACCCTACCAGGTAACTATTATTTTTTTCTAGTTGATGCATATTAAACACATGCTCAATTTTTCTACCAGACTAGCTGCAAGTGTGTCCATTTGGAAAATTCTAATCCAACTTTTCATTCATGCTTTCTGTATAGAATCATTCATGCAAATGATATGAAGTAAATATAACTTACACTCTATACTGTAATATAAATATAAACACTTTTAGAAAGTAGTCCTATAACTTAGGGTTCACTGCTTTAAAAAGGAGCATGTTTCAGTTCATAACCATAGCTGCCTTTGGTACCATTTGAGCCTTTTACTCCTCTGTTATTGCCAAGCATGGAATTAATTTAATGAAGGTTATTCACTTAATCATTTCACCCCTCTATCGCAATGTGAAAGTGATTATGCCCTCACATAATTAATTGGTAAAGCAAAATATGCCCTTTCATTCAAATCAATCGATAAGCTCATGTAATCAAGCACTATGCCTGGACAGACAGAAACACACACACACACACACACACACCATAAAAGGTTTCTTCACTTTCATATATCCACATATTTTTGTGAAACTTTAATATTTCATTCATTTCAGGAAAAATTGAACATACAGAGATGGGTTGTTTTAAAATTTTACTGTCGATATAAATATAGGTGCCTATTAAACTGAGATGTTGCATTTGGT
Source organism: Meriones unguiculatus (assembly GCF_030254825.1). Taxonomy (NCBI): domain Eukaryota; kingdom Metazoa; phylum Chordata; class Mammalia; order Rodentia; family Muridae; genus Meriones; species Meriones unguiculatus. The sequence goes on along the minus strand of NC_083369.1, from coordinate 74,271,718 downwards.
CTCTCTGCCTTGAATACTTAAATACATTTCTATGAGGAGGAAGAGAAATTTAATGAGATGAAAAGAATCAGTGATTGTTCTTACTGCCTGGTGAAGCCAATTTTAAAAACAAATATCAACTTTAACTAGTACAGAATTAAACAAATAGCCAATCTTTATAGAGCTTTCTTACATATCTTGAGAAGATCACAAAACTAATGCTTTTCTAAAGTAAACCATTTTATTTTAGAGTGAAATGCAGAACAGAGCAGTAGAGTATAGAGAAAATCCACTGTACTTATGTGAAGACACATAAAGCACTGCACACTCTGCTTTTAGGTATCATTCAGTTTCTCTAACTTTAAAAGTGTTGGATTTGCAGATGTCTGTGAAATCTTCAATCTCAGAAGCTCCGAGATGTATATGAAGTAGAAGCTCTGCCATATATGTGGGGTTGGGATGTGAACGTAAGGCTGGTACATTAATATTCATCCACATAGTGACTTAGTATAGCTCTCTAATCATACTCAAAACAAACACCTTGCATTGATAAGTCTTTAGGTGCCTGAATTCTTTGGAATTGCTGTTTTTCCTTCCAGCAGAAACTTTCTTCTTTATGAACTTGGGAAAGCATACTTAGCCATCTGAAGAAACTCATTGACTATAAGTTTTATTTGGGACCATTACTTCTCAGGAAGCAATTGTGTGAAACAAACAAAATAACTATGTGATAAGGCAGGTACACAAGGTGTACAGGATTTTGTTTCCAGAGGAAAAAGAAGAAGAAGAAGAAGAAGAAGAAGAAGAAGAAGAAGAAGAAGAAGAAGAAGAAGAAGAAGAAGAAGAAGAAGAAGAAGAAGAAGAAGCAAAAGAATTACAAGGAGATTTAAATCCTCTCGGTGCTTCTGCTCAGATGTGGCCCGTGGTAGCTCAGTAACCAAGTAGTTTTCCAAAGTAAGGGGAACAAGGACTATTTCTAACAGGATCACAAGGGCAGGCTCCTTGACTCTCCACCCCCCCAGGGGAGGAGTAGTCCTGTTAGGTCACAGAGGAGGACTCTACAGCCAGCCCTGAAGATACCTGATAAAACAGGGTCAAATGAAAGGGGAGGAGATCCTTCCCTATCAGTGGACTTGGAAAGGGTCAGGGAGGAGACCAGGGAGGAAGTGTGGGGTTGGGGAGGGAAAGAGGGAGCGGGATACAGCGGGGACACAGAGTTAACAAAATGTAACTAAAAAGAAAAATTAAATTAAAAAAAAAAAAACAATAAATCCTCTCGGTGTTGTTTTCTGCCCATGACATTTTGCCTGGAAGCCATGGTGAACTTTTTTTTTTGTTTTTGTTTTGTTTTGTTTTGTTTTTGCATCTGTGGTGAGAGAAGTTTGTTATTAATAGAATTGTATTGCTAGAAACAAGTTTATTTCTTTTAATTTGTTAGATTTATGCTATATGTATGAGTGTTTTGCCTGCATACATGTGCACTATGTGTGTGTGTAGTGCTTAAGATGGTCAGAAGGTGACATTAGTTCCTCTGGGAGTGAAGTTACAAATGGTTGTGAACCACAATGTGGGTGCTGGCTATCAAAACTGGGTACTATGCAACAGGAAAAAACAAACAAACAAACAAACAAAAAAAACAACCTCTTAACTCCAAAGCCAACTCCCTAGCCCTAGATAATGGTTTAAACTTTAGTGACAAAGTGAAGTAGTAATGTTTTGTTGTATATTGTCAGCTGATAATATTGAGTTTTATTTTATACTATGTGAATCTTCATGACGACTGTTCTGGGAAGTTATACTTTTTCCTACTTGATAGCTGAGTAGCTTCATCCCCCAGAAGTGATGCCATTTTCGAACATTTCCAAATTGTACTCCATTTAACTTTTCTCTATCTAATACTGAAGTTTGAACTTAATCATGAATACAGAGCTGTTTCTCAATTTTGGAGTTCTCATTTGCACTTAAATGCTAAGCTTAACTCCCTTCACATGAGACTCTGGGTTTCATTACAGATTTCTTGAATAGGCTACAATAGCTTTTGTGAATCATCTAGGATCACATCTTTTCAATGCTTGGCACCTGCTAAAAACCTTTTCTGGTATTGTGCTTTACTTCCATTTAGGCTCTTTGTATACCTCTCATAGAAAAATAATAATCTCCTACTCATCCCGACTTGGTGTGCTTCACATGAATTTAAGGAAATGTTCTCATAAAGAACCAGCTGAGATGGTCTATCTCAACCTTTACAAGTGTAAGTGATAGAGTCAGCCCAAGTCTGACTGACCCACAGATTGTTTCTCTTCTTTCTTTCATCAGTCTTTCTTATTGAAAATTAATGGTACTATCAAGTCCCCTCTGCCCATCTTACTTGCCTATGTGTCCCTAAATCTTCATTCATATCATCTTATTAGCTTTATCATGTGTACAACTTATTTTCTGGGATAAAGATATTATTTTGCCATTTAACGCTGTTTCCATAGTGATATATATATATATATATATATATATATGATTTACTCATTTTGCAAAATGAGAGGAAAAGGATGGGCTCTGAATTGTATGCTTTTCATTTATTAACATCTCACATATGCTCCCCATGTAGGTGCTGCTGTATTTTTTTTATTTTATAAAAAGTAAAACTAAAAAAAAAAACTAAAAAAAAAAAAGTAAAACTAAAGCATGGAGATGCCAAGTGACATAACCATGGCATCAACAAACAAAAAACAACTAATAAAGTATTATGTTGTAGATGCTAACTTATAACCCCTTTTATTATCACAGTCTTTTTATTTTTATTCTGATTTTTCTTCTTTTTTATTATTATTATTATCATTATTATTACTACTTATTACCATTTATTCACTTTTAATTCTGTCTGTACCCCTTCCTTCATCTCATCTCCTTCCTCCATCATCTCCCCTATGCCCCTCTCCTAGTCCACTGATAGGGGAGGTTCTCTTCCCCTGCTATCTGACCCTAGCCTATCACAGTCTTTTGAAATTAGGCAGAGCTATGCAGTTAACTCAGGCCAATGGGCTGCTAATAGGAACCAGGAGCTTTCAGAATGTGGTCAAAATTATCTCCTCTTGGGATATTATTAAAGATGTAAAATATCTTTTATTGTTAAAGCTGAGAATGTTCCAATTTATTACCAGCTTTTTCTCATCATACATGGTTGAAGAGGAAAGGACCTTATTACTTATCAGCATATTTCATATTTTAGATTATATATGTACAATATGTATTCATTATATATACATATGTGTATATTTTATCTCGGCACTTTACTTTTACTTTGAAAATACATTTGAATTATTGTGTATTTTATGCATTTACAGTAGATGTTCTTTTATGAAAAAGATGGCCTCAATAACACCAACAAATCTCTTTATATATTTTTCTAATTCTTCTCCAGTAGTTTTAAATTAATCAAGTACTATAATGGGTATTATTCCAAAAAGAAAGAAATTATGCATGGTGTTTAGGTTTAAAAGGCATTCTGGTGTAGTGTGTGTGTGTGTGTGTGTGTGTGTGTGTGTGTGTGTGTGTGAAACGTATGTGAATATATGGGTGTGCAATATCTATATCTCAGATTTCTGGTGTTTTGTATTATAGCAACCCCCACTTTGAAACAAGACCTCTCAATGAATGGAATCTCTTCATTACTGCTAGACTGGCTGGCTAAGGAGTTGCTGAGATCTGCCTGTCATTGTCCTCTAATCCTGGAGCTACAGGCATGCCCAACAATGCCCCAGGGATAAGGCTAGGTGTTTTATATTTGATTTCAGGTCTCAATGCTTGATGAGAAAGCAGTGTCACTTGCTGAACTATCTCTCCATCCCATGGGGCATTTTTAACTGTATGCTTTGGTTTTCTAAATTATTCAGAAATCTCTTCATAGCTCTAACTGCTTAGTAGAGAACATTATTCTGAGTGAAACTAAGATTTTCATTTTCATAATACCTGTATCTGTGTTTATTGTTTCTTCAGTTATATGTGGGATTAACCACAAAATTTTTAAGCTATTTTCAGAAAGTATTTGAGAGCTCTCTTTATGATGTGGACTCAATTTCATTCTGAAAAAATTCAGTCATGTTAACCATTAAAAGATAACATAATCTGAAGTTTCTACAGTTGGTTAACAAACTAGTTTTGTTTTATTTTTATTTTTTACCAGTGACTTGATAATTACATGGTCAGCTAATTGAAATGTTATCAAAAGTAACTTGGGAGGCTAGTGGTGACATGAATCACAGTGTTATCTCTCAAATTAAATTAAATTTAAGGAAAAAATAAGTTAATAATAATAATTTAGATTTTTTTCTAATCTATTGGGCTAGTCATGTAGTTCAAAGTTGATGTCTATTGTAAACATAAAAATTTTTAGTTGGTGATTAAACAGAGTTTTTTTTTTTTTTTTTCATTTCTGTGGTAGAAAAGAATTTTGAGTAGTCTTCCATCTCCCATATACTTTGGGTGTATAAAAATCACTTACTGAAATCCCTAAGATAGTTTTTTTGCAACTGAAATTATTCAACCAAAGTACATTATTCCAGATCCATCTGGTATATGAATATAAACTTTGTACTCTCTTTCTCATCTTCATACTGTTCCAACTATAATATAGATGAAAAAAAAATATTACTAGACACTAGAGGCTTTACTCAGTGGTTAAGAGAATTAGTTGCTCTTAGGGAAGACCCACATTCAATTTCCAGTGCCCCCAGGGGGAGGTGATCAAAGGGCCAGCCACTGATCTCAAGTCAGAGACAGTTCCTGTTCTAGTTACTAGGGAACTCACTATGAGACTGAGCTGCTATCACTATGTCTGTGCAGGGGTTCTAGGTTATCTCTATGCATGGTCCTTGCTTGGGGTAACCCTAGGCCCAGAGTTTTGGGTTCTGTTGGTCTCCTTGTAGAACTCCTGCTCCCTCCAGGTCTTTTTATCTCCCCCCTGACTTAATAAGATTCCCTGCACTCTGCCCAAAGTTTGGCTGTGACTATACCATCTGCTTTAATATCCTACAATGTAGAGTCTTTCAGAGGCCCTCTGTGGTAGGCTCCTGCCTTGTTCCGTGTTTTCCAATGTCTATCCCATTTGCCTTTATGAATAAGGATTTATCAACTTCCCTAGGGCCTTCCTTCTTGCTTAGCTTCTTTAGGAGCACACATTTTAGTATGTTTATTTTATACATCTAATATCCGCTTATAAGTGAGTATATATCACCTGTGTCTTTCTGCTTCTGGGTTACCTCACTTTTGTACTTCTATCCATTTGTGCGCAAATTTCATGATTTCCTTATTTTTCAGTGCTGAGTAATATTCCGTTATGTAAGTGTACCCCAAATTCTATATCCATTCCTCAGTAGAGGAACATCACTGTTGTTTCCAGATTCTGTCTATTATAAATAAAGCTGCTACGAACATGGTGGAGCAAATACCCTTGTTGTATACTTGAGCAGCTTTTAGATATATACCTATGAGTGGAATAGCTGGATCTTGAGGTAGCACTATTCCTAATTGTCTGAGAAATCACCAGCTTGATTTCCAAAGTGGTTGTACAAGTTTACATTCCCAACAGCAATGGAGGAGGGTTCCACTTTCTCCACATCCACACCAGCATGTGTTGTCACTTGAGTTTTTGATCTTAGCCATTCTGATGAGTATGAAGTGAAATCTCAGGGTCGTTTTGATTTGTATTTCCTTGATGACTAAAGACATTGAACATTTCTTTAAGTGTTGTTTTGACATTCAATAGTCCTTTATTGAGAATTCTCCTTTTAGCTTTGTACCCTATTTTTAATTGGATTACTTGATTTGTTACTGTTTTAATTTTGATTTTTTTATATATTCTGGATATTAGCCCTCTGTCAGATATAGGGTTAGTAAAGATCTTTTCCCAGTCTATAGGCTGTTGTTTTGTTCTGCTGTCAGTGTCCTTTGCTTTACAGAAACTTTTCAATTCCATGAAGTCTCATTTATTTATTTATTTATTTATTTATTTATTATTTTTCTCTGTATTGCCATGGTTCTATTTTTTAAATTATTTTTGTATTAATTACAGTTAATTTGTTTTGTATACAAGCTGTAGCCCTCTCCTTCATTTCCTCCCAATCCCATCCTTCCTCCTTCATTTCCTCCCATGCCTCTCTCCATGTCCACTGATAGGTGAGGTCCTCCTCCCCTTCCATCTGACCCTAGCTTATCAGGTCTCATCAAGACTGGCTACATTGTCCTCCTCTCTGGCCTGGCAAGTCTTCTACCGCTCAGGGAGAGGTGATCAAAGAGCCAGCCACTGAGTTCATGTCAGAGACAGTCCTTGTTCCCCTTATTGGTTACCTACTTGGATAATGAGCTCCCATGGGCTACACATAAGCAGGGGTTCTAGGTTATTTCCATGAATGGTTCTTGATTGGAGTATCAGTCTCAGAAAAGACTCCTGTGCCCAGATATTTTGTTTCTGTTCTCTCCTTGTGGAGCCCTTGTCCTCTCCATAAAGGTTAGTCCTATTGAATATCTCAATACTATTCTCAATAAAGGACTATCAAATGTCACAACAACCCTTAAAGAAATGTTCAATGTCTTTAGTCATCAGGGAAATACAAATCAAAATGACCCCGAGATTTCCCCTTACACTCATCAGAAAGCATAAGCTCGGAAACTTACTATCTCCCCCCTTCTTTCATAAGATTCCCTGCACTCTGCCCAAACCTAGGTTATGAATCTCAGCATCTACTTTGATACACTGCTGGGTGGAACCTTTCAGAGTCCCTCTGTGGTAGGCTTCTATCCTGTTTCCTGTTTTCTCCTTCTTCCAATGTCCATCCTGTTTGTCTTTCTGAGTAAGGATTTATCATCTTGCCCAGGGTCCTCCTTCTTGATTAGCTTCTTTAGGTGTACAGATTTTAGTATGTTTATCCCATATTATATGTCTAATATCCACTTATAAGTGAGTATATACCATGGGTGTTTTTCTTCTTCTGGGATACCTCACTTAAGACAATCTTTTCTAGATCCCATCATTTGCCTGCATATTTTATTATTTCCTTTTTTCTTTTATTTTATTAATTACATTTTATTCACTTTGTATCCCCCAATAAGCCCCTTCCTCCTTCCCTCCAAATCCCACCTTTCCTCCCCCTTCTTCACTCCTGCCCCTCCCCTAGTCCACTGATAAGGGAGGTCCTCCTCTCCTTCCTTCTGATCTTAGTCTATCAGATCTCATCAGGAGTGGCTGAATTGTCATCTTCTGTGGCCTGGTAAGGCTGCTCCCCCCTCAGGGGAAGGTGATCAAAGAGCAGAACAATCAGATTATGTCAGAGGCAGTCCCTCCTCTTTTTTTAATTGTTGAGTAGTATTCCATTGTGGAAATGTCCCACAATTCCTGTATCCATTCCTACATTAAGGTAAATCTGGGCCTTGTCCAGGTTCTAGCTGTTATGAATAAAGCTGCTATAAACATGTTTGAGCAAATACCTTTGTTGTGTACTTGAGCAATTTTGGATATATGACCAGGAATGGTATAGCTGGACCTTGAGAAGCACGATTCCTAATTGTCTGAGAAAGCACCAGATTGATTTCCAAAGTGTTTGTACTAGTTTACATTCCCACCAGCAGTGGAGGAGGGTTCCCCTTTCTCCACATCCTCTGCAGCATGCATTTTTACTTGAGTTTTTGATCTTAGCCACTCTGATGGGTGTATGGTCAACCTCATGGTTGTTTCGATTTGCATTTCCCTGATGGAGTTCCCATTTATTGATTGTTGATTTTAGAGCCTGTAATGGTGGTGTTCTGTTCAGGAAGTTGTCTCCTGTGCCAATGATTTCAAAACTCTTCCCCAATTTTTCTCTCAGAGTTGAAAAAAGATCAAAAAGAAATGAAAAAGTGAATATAAGATAGGTTGTGGGGTAAAATAACAGATACGGTTTAGAAATAAACATAAAAGGAACTAAAAGTCAATTTGTAGAAATTGCTCTTGTCTCACACCCCTTGCTGCTGCCCTGTGTTACTCTCAACAATGGCATTACATTGTTACTCTGCCTAAGGACAAAATTGAGTCTTGGATTTTCACTTGACAGGGAACAGCTCAAGTGGAAAGGGTCTGTTTTCCTTTTCACTAGAGTTTAAAAAAAATAAAGAACAGTTTGTCCAATAGATGATAACTTTTGAGGCCTTTCCATCTCTTCCATACAGTTTGCCAAATAATATCACAGTTCTCCAGCTGAAAAGTTAGGGTTTTATAAGAATTATGCTTCCTTCTGGGAATATATGGCTGTGTTTTCTGATTAAAAATTTATTCATCAGTCTTTATATCACTATAATTGTTCTTTTTAATCTTAAATTTTGTTGATTTATTAACAAAGCCTGAGACTTACAGAGCATCCCAATATTTGTTGTGTCACAACAATGGTTTTCCAATGCATTTTTTATTGTGACAATTGGAAAGAATAATGCTATTTATAAGAAATGCAGAGAAATTGCCCTTTTAAAACTTTTATGTAGATATGACCTTAAAACTGAACATGCAATTATTTATTTACAAAATGTGTATTGATTGTTCACTATGTGCCAGACATGATGCTAATTGCATCTACCTCAACATTTCCACCATTTAGAATGAACAAATGAATTAAAGGATAAAAGGTCTCATGCTGTAATCACTCTAATATTAGGCCTTCTCCATTTCCTCCCAGGTCTGGCAATAAGTGAACAAAATACGCTATCCATGTTAAGGTCTTATTTATATATATTTTGTATCCTGGATGTTTGTATTCAAATCAAGACTGGGTAAATATAAAGTCTTGCCACGCAATCCTGATAAATGTATGTTACATCATTTCCTATAAGAATGCTCTAGCCCTCAGAATATTTTTAATGTTTTTTTTTGTTTTGTTTTTTACAATTTATTCATTTTATATCCTGACTGTAGCCCTCTCTTTCATCTCCCACCCCTTTCCCTCCTATCCCCTTTCTCTAGCACACAGAAAGAGGGAGTCCTCCTCCCCTGCCATCTGATCCTAGCTTATAAAAACAATTAAATCATGAAATTTGCAGACAAAACTATGAAAATAGAAAACATCATCCTGAATGAGTTAACCCAGACCCAGAAATACACGTATGGTACATACTCACCTGTAAGTGGATATTAGCCATATAATATAGGATAAACATACTAAAATCTATAGCCTTAAAGAAACTAAACATCACGGAGGACACTAGGGAAGATAGTCAATCCTCATTCAGAAGAGCAACTAGGATAGATATTGGAAGAGGGAGAAGACAAGGAAAGGACATGAGTCCACCACAGAGGGCCTCTGAAAGACTCTACCCAGCAGTATATCAAGGCAGATGCGGAGACTCATAACCAAACTTTGGGCAGAGTGTGAATTGTATGGAAGAAAGGGGAGATAGGAAGACAGGGAAAGGACAGGACCTCCACAAGGAGACCAATAAAACCAAAGTATGTGGGTCCAGGGGATCCTGCAGAGACTAATGCACCAACCAAGGCCCATGAATGGAGAAGACCTAGAACCCCTGCTCAGATGCACCCTATAGGAAAATCAGTATCCGAGTATGTTCCCTAGTAAGCAGAGCAGGGGCAGACGCTAACATGAACTTGGTTGCCTGCTCTTTGATCACTGGTGAAGCAGTCTTGCCAGGTCATAGAGGAAGAGGATCCAAGCAGTCCTAGGAATAGTTTTCTAACTCTCCCTGAGTGCAACCTCTTTTTAAAAGACTTCCAGGTCACATGCATGTGGTAGACTTCATACACTATGGCCAAAGAGATAGCGCAGTTTGCCCACATGAGACCAATGAGCTAAAATTTGGAGGATGGGACTGTTTAAGTAATTACAGTAATAATCAGTAATAGTGAGAGAAAGAATCAGTTGTCTTCAGTGTACTTGCCTTATATATTGTGAGCAGTACAGCCAATTTCTCACAGTAGGAGACTGTATGGCATCAGCAAAGAGACTTGTTTAGGAATCTATTTATGTATGCATTTTGTGTCAGGTGACATTTAATATATTGATGTAGGAAAAAGGCACTAAACCAATCATGTCCTGGCATTTATTTGAATAGTTGGCATTTTCAGGTGATTAGTTTAAGTTATTGGCAATAATATTGTAGTTTTCCTGTTGTATGTAGTATAAAACCCTTTATCTTGTGATTTAGGAAAATCATATGAGAGGCACAGTAATTGCTTATTTCATTTTACAGGGAATAAAGCAGACAGTGAATGTAACTGACTTGGCCTAGTTATTGTTGCTAGGAAATAGTGTAATTCCCATTTGTTAAGATGTCTACTTTGTCAGTTCTCATGATACTCCAGTAACATTTTTAAAGATTATCTGTATTTTAGGATGAAGAAATGTAAGTAGAGTTAGACTCATTTGCCAACGTCACATGGCAGTAGGTTGACTCTGAAATGCAATCTTTCTGGCTCCAGGGCCTGTACTTTTTACCTCTAGTTTGTATGCGTCTCTGTGTGCATCATTACCATTTTTGCCTAATATTGTGTTTCACTTCATTAAATTTCCTAGTGTTCTGAGGCTCTTCCTATCTTAATCCAGCGGGTTAAGACCATTTCATGGATGCTGTTTTCCCTCCCAGGTCTGCAAGCAGCAAGGAAGGCATTCCAATATCACACTCCTCAGACAGTAGTGCATTATCACTGCCATTCTCACAATCTATTTTGTTTCTAGAGTGTTTATCAGATAATGTATATGAGATGAGTATTTTCTTAAGAGGAAGTAGAGATGAATATGGTAGCATTTTTACTTTTTATATGATATCTGGAGACCTGCAACTCAATCAATAGCAATTCATTCCTTAGAGCTTTAAAGGTGATATGAAGGGGAAAATGGGACCTTTGTTAAGGAGAAAAAAAAAAGAAAAGAAACTTAGTATTTAATAAATTAAAAATACTTTCATTTTTTTGTGGCAGGCGTGTCTGTGAAGGTCAGATGAAAACTAGTGAGAGTCAGTTCTCTAATCCCACTGCACCAAGGATTGAATTTTGGTCATGAGGCTTGTTAGAAACAACATTAACCTCCTGAGCTATTTCAATGACCCTCCTTTTCATAATTTTCATAAAAGGGAAAAGCTTTTCATTTCAATTTAGTGCCTTTTTTGGACAAGAAAAGGAACAATAAAAACAAGATTTGATGTCATTGATGATTCTATCCACTGGGATCTTTACCTTTGAGAAGAATCATATAATTTACTTCTGAAAAATAAATCTGTATTATTGTCTTTTTGAGGCTGCAATGTTTTGGCCTTTTTCAAATATTGTGCCAGGAAAGCAAAGCTAAAGGTTTGGTAGAAATTATTGCACAAGTTCATTATTTAGCCTCTTGATGGCATAACTATTTGTTATTCATCTTTTGTTTCCTTAGTTGGTAGGGTACCAAGAACATTGAATTATTTTTAATAATTAAAATAAAGCCCTATGCTCAAATGTCATAGCTCTTCTGGAAACAGCATGTCTGTTAAGTAAAGTAATACTGATAAAGTTAGTAAGCCAGTATTCGAAGAAGATAGCAATAGCAACAGTGAGTAGGGGAAAGTAGATGGAGGGAGGCTTGATTTGATTAGTGTGCACTGTATTCATGTTTTGAAATGTCAGATATGTATAATTAATATGTGTTCATCAAAAATTAAATCAATATTAAAACCTACTGATACCCTTTTTAATATAAGTTTTATTTATTATAGGCTTTAGTGCAAACTTCTGTAGTCTTCCTAAGTAACCTTCATCTTATTCACCAAAATCTGCTCATTAAGGGTTTAATTATCCAGACTCGTTATCAAGTTTAATTGCTTCAGGAAGCCATGTTATTGCGTGACACTATTCCCAGGAAGACAAATATCTGCTCACTCTAGATAGGGAAATGATGACAAACCGAAATAAGGATATCACTCAAATCCTTATTTGGTAAATAAATGAGTTTTATTTGGGTTACTTATAGAAATATAGATGAGATGCTACTTACATGAACAAAAATTATACAAAGACAGCTACATTACCAAAAGTCTATCCTAACATAGGTGACATAAAACCTGGCATGTACTGAAAAACCGTCATGTAGCTCAACAAGTTGTAGAGTGCCGTATTCAGGTAACTCCGCTGGTCTGAGACTCTTTCAGGCAGCTAAGTGGATCTCTGCTTCTTTCAGGAAGATTAGCTGGTTTGGGGATATTCTCTCAGCATTCCGTATAGCTTATATATGCTTGAGGAGAGAATGGCCTAGAGAATCTGGTCAATTTCAGGGGCTTCCTAAAACTTTTGTGTTGGATGTAATGTTTTGCCTTCCTTTTAACAACCTGTTTTAATGAGTTTTCTTCCAAGATTGAAAAAAAAAATGCTGTATTACAGATGCTTAAATTACAATAATGAAACCTGGGTAAAATATATGTTGAAGTATTTGTGGTGTTGATGATGTGGTGGGGGGCGTGTTTGTTTTTTTCCTGTTTACTAGAGAAATTTATATAATATTTTGAGTAACTATCTAGCATACTTTCAATTTTAGAGACTTTATAACCTGGCATACAGGGTAGATCTAGTAATGCTAAAGTTCTTCAGCATGTGTTCATTTGGGAATATCTTAATTTCTTCATCAAATCTTTTTAAATTAAATTTTTATTTTTATATCAACTACACAGAGAGTTCTCAAATGACAGTATCTATCTGTCTATCTATCTATGTATCTATCTATCTCTCTATCTACCTACCTCTCTATCTGTCATCTATATGTGTATCTATCTATGCATCTATCTCTGGCCAAAAAAATTAAATTGGTTGCTAATCTTTTTTATTATTATTTTATTGTTGTGTATATATAGGTGTTTTGCCTATATGTATGTCTGGGCACCACATGTGTACAATGCCCTTCAGATGAAGGTATCATATTCCCCTGGGACTAGAGTTACAGACTGAGTTGCTATGTGGATGCTGAGAATCAAACTCAGGTCCTCTAGTATGGCTGCCATTGCTCATAACCACTGAGTCATCTATCTATTCAGTAGTTGCTAATGTTGATGAAGATTGTTTATATGGGATTAGTTGCTGTCTTACTAATGGTTACTATTGCCATGATAAAACATCATGAGCAAAGCAACTTGGTGAGGAAAGGGTTTATTTGGCTTATAGTCCATCATAGAAAAAAGCCAGGAGAGGAGCTCAAGCAGGGCAGTAGTCTGAAGGCAGGAGCTAATGCAGAGGCCATGAGAGGTGCTGCTCACTGGCTTGCTTGCATGGCTTGCTCAGCTTGGATTCTTTTAGAACTCAGGACCATCAGCAAAGTAGTGGCCCCATCCACAATGGACTGAGGACTCCCACATCAATAACGATTTAAGATAATGTCTCCACAGGCTTTCCTACAGCCTATCTTATGGAGACTTTTTTTTTCACATGAGGCTCCTTCCTCTCTGATGACTCTAGTTTGTGTCAAGTTGGCATAACTAGCCAGAACTAGTTGACTGCTTGACAGCTTGACACACAAGTACATAACTGTTAAACCACAATCTTTCCTTTCTTCTTCATCCCCAAGATTACAGTTCAAAACACACATCACAATTAAAAACATTTTAAAAACTTAGAAAGTCCTACTGCCTTACCAATTCAAATATTTTAAAAGTTGGGTCTCTTTAAAAATATCTGATCTTCCAGAGAGGCTAAGTAGCAAGGAGGGTTGGGTTGGGGTAGCATGAATCTTCCTGGGAAAGAGAAACAGAATTGATTTTGTGGGTGGAATTGGAGTGAGTGTGGAAGAGAACAAGAGGTATCAGATGGAGAAAGGGAAGAAAGGGAGAGATTATCGGAAAAGACAACTGGAACTGGAGACATTTGGGTTGCGATATAGAAATCTAGTGCGTTTAAAACCCCGTGGAATCTATGAGAGTGACTATAGTGAAGACTCCTAGTAATTGGGGATACACAGCCTGAACTGGCTATCTTCTGTAACCAGGCAAGGCTTCCCAGTGAAGGGTGTGGAACACCAACCATCCACAAAAGCCGGAGGCAGAACCCATTCATAGACCCATGGTAGAACAAAACATGACTGGGAAAGAATTAATTAAATGATTAATGATATTCTGCTATAGTCATAGATCAGTGCCTAGCCTAATAGTCATGAGACAGGCTTCAACCAGCAACTGAAAGGCACAGACCATATTAGGCAAAGTATGGGGAATCCTGTGGAGGAGGGGGAGGAAGGAATGTAGGATTTAGAGTGGTCAAGGACACCACAAGAAAAACCCAAAGAATCAACTAACCAGGGCTCATAGGGACTCAAAGAAACTGAACTGAAAATCAGGGAGGGCCTTCATGTGTCTGACCAAGGCCCTCTGCATATATATTATTGTTGTGTAGCTTGGTCTTCTTGTTGGACTCCTAATGGTGAGAGCAGAGGCGGTCTCTGACTATTTTCCCTGCTCCTTGGTTGCCTCATCCAGGCTTTATATGAGGGTTTATGCCTAGTGTTGTTGTAACTTGTTATAACATGTTCACTCTATAACCCTGGGAGGCTTGCTTTTTTTTTAAAGGAAAGAAAGGAGAGAAAGGAGAAAATGATGTTGGGTTGTAATGTATGACAGAAGAATAACAAAGAGAAATAGAAAAGAAAAAGATATTCAGTTTCTTTTAAAATCCAAATTGTCTGTAAAACCTCAAAATTTTTTTTTTTTTAAGTTTAAAGTCTCTTAATTGTGGGATACTATAAAATTTTTAAAAATGCTTTTATACTTCAAGGAGGAAGAACCAGAACACAGTCATAATCTGTACAAAGCAAAACCAAGCTCCAAAAGTGTGAATAACACAAGACATAGGATATGGCTTCACGATATTTTGAGCTACTCCAAGGGGCTTTGGTCCTTTCTCCTACTTGGCTCTAGGTAGTATACACAACTTGTCTTCTAGACTCCAGCTAGCTTAATCCACTGTTGCTGCTCTTCTTGGTGGTCATCCCAAAATACTGAGGTCTTCTGCTGCAACTGGGCTTCAATTTTAACCAATAGCCACTCATAGGCTATCTTCAGGGTGCCAAAACTCAACTTGTTTACATGTGCCCTCTATTCTAGGCCTTCAATTGATACTCAGTGGCCTCACCTTGCCTCTCATAGTGTTAAGCCTCAGTTGCTCTCCATGACTCCTTCATGCCTTCAAAACCAGTACCACATGAGTAACTTTTCAACTATCAAGTTCAGCTGCCAATGTGAGGTACAACTTTGGCTGCCTCTGGAACAGAATTTCCATGTGCTGACTGAGGAAAACTTCCCAGAACATTTCACTTCCAAGATGCTGGTCCCTTCTTATACACTGCTAAATTCTCAGTTCTAGCTAACCAGCAGCAATTGTTCCAGTAAAACAGAGGTTTTACTTTAGTGGTTCTGTTCTCTTGTTATTCATAGATGATTCTCCATCCGCAGCTAACCAGAACCACCCACAGACTCTTCACACAAATAGCACAGTAGAATGTTACCCTCTAAAACTTCACAAGCCAGACCTCTGTCATCTGCACTTCTCTTAATATTTTTATCTTCAAAGCTCCAACAGAACAGCCCACTGAGCCCTTAATACTAATGCCTTAAAAAGTTCTTAGTACTTAATGGCTCTTCTAGAACAAAGTTCCAAATTACTTCCACAATCCTTCCCAAAACATGATCAAAACTGTCATTACAATTCCCAAATCCTGGTACCAACTTCTCTTATTAAGGGTTGCTATTGATATGACAAAACACCATGTCCAACACAACTTGGATGGGAAAGGGTTTATTTGGCTTACACTTCTACATTGCAGTCTATCACTGAAAAAAAAAAATCTGTCCCAGAATTCAAAGGGTTTGAGCCCTGATGCAGAGGCCATGGAGGAGTGCTGCTTACTGGCTTGCTCACTGGCTTTGTTCATCCTGCTTTCTTACAGAACTCAGAATCACCATCCTAGGGGTTACCCCATCTGCAAGTGCTGAGCCCTCCTACATCAATCACTAGTTTTAAAAAATGCCACATGGGATTGCCTACAGCTCATCTTATGGTGGCATTCTTTCAAATTGAGGCTCCCGTGTTTATGACGACTCTAGCTTGTGTTAAAATGGAATAAAACTAGGTACAACAGTTGCTTTCTCTCTAATCTGATCAAGATTTTCCTTGTGTTTGTCTTTCAATATTTCAGTTATGATAAGTTTTGGTGTGGGCTTTTATTGGGTCTTCTAACTTGGAGTTTCATAAGCTTATATTTGTATACCCATGAATTTTCCACAAATTTAGAAATGTGAGAGACTAATGGACTCACTTTCCACTTTCTCTTTATTTTCTCTTGATTTATACATATTTCCCCAATACATACATTGTTCTACTTTTTGACAGTCCATATATCCCTTAGGTCCTGTTTCTTTGTTTTTCTTAAGTCTTTTTTTTTTTTTTTTTTTTTTTGGTCTCCTGAGATGTGGTTATTTCAAAAGTTCTTTACAATTTACATAATTTATTTTATCTGTTCAAGCACTTATTTAATTTTCACCTATTTTCATCTCCATAATTTAATATGTTTCTGTTTCTAAAAGTTTTTGTCTCTATTGGTAGTGTCATGTTTTTGATGCATCTTTTCTTTATTTCCTTTGATATTTCCCATTAAATCTTTTATGTGCAAAGGCATCATTTTAAAGTGTTTTGTTTATTTAAGATGGTTTTTAGAGAATATGATATGAAAGGAACTGCTATCTAAATTGTAAGTTAGTGTCATTTTTTTTAGGAGAATCCATGTTCCCAGGTCCCGAACAGCATTGTTGAGGGTATTATGCTGTAAAAATTAACTGTTCTGATCATTAATGATTTCTTGAATCTTTCAATTAGATAGATCAATACCACCACGGCACATGACAACTGTTAGTATTTATATCAAAATGCTATGCACACAACAGATATTGTATGAAAGCAGTTTATTGGATGGAGATGGAGAGAGAGAGAAAGAGGAAAAAGGAGAGAAAGAGAAAGGTATGGTGAGGGAGGGGTGCCCCAACAGAGAGAGGGGAGAGAGGAGGAGAGGGGGGAAAGAGCAAGGGCCAGAGAATAAGAAAGAGGGGGAGTGGCAGACAAGTAACTATGTACCTGGCTCAGATGATGTCATAGGACACAGGTACTGACATAAGATGTTGTCAGGACCCTAAAGGTTATTAAACCAAAGGAAGGTGTCTATGTGATGGTTGGTGAGAAGGGCCAACCATAGCCTTGAAAGCCACGGTTGGAAGGTACTTCTGTTCACCAATGAACTGGCAAGATATTGGTCAGTCTCTCAGAAAAAGGGGAACATTTAGGTCGTCCATTGAAGGGAACTCATCAATTTGTCAGTGTTGGATGTATGGACGTAACTGTCGGGTAGCCAGGAAAGAGGAGTCCCCAAAATGGGAAAGGAATCCCATTTTTTGGTCCACAGTTCAAGCAGTGAACCCCTTGTGGCAGGCTTGTCCAACAGCACAATCCAGATGGAGTCATCTGTAGTTGTGCCAAAATCTTCTGAAAGGTTACCTCTAAAAGCTGGGGTCTCTGTCACATTAAGCTTTTTATTAAGCATCTAAATGTACTATTTTGCAGATTTTCTGACAGGTTTGAGGACATGATCTAATAATTATAGCTGAGCGAAACAAATTTTGATTGTATACTTACCCATCCCAGGTTTAACCTTGAGAACATAAAACAAGAGGCTAGGTAAAGTTAAATTAGTTTTTTCTTAGCATGACTGTAAATGTTTGAACTAGTATCAAATAAAAAATTTTAATCATAGATACAGTTCATAGACTGGTGATCCTGCTGATCCTATCACATTACATGAGTCATGAGTTTTAGAAGCAATAATATAATAGAACATTATAAACATTTTAAAAATTATACTTGAATTTATTACACCAAATCTATTAGCCAGAAAGCCCAATGGTGCATCTAGATCACAGGCAGCTGATGACAGAAAAAAGTATTTATTAATTGAGGAATTGATAGAGACAAAGACAGTTAGACATACATTTTAAATTAGCTTAATTTCAATAGACCTTTATAACCTTGAAATTTTATCATCATATAAAAATTATTTTGAATCAGGGTTGAATTATATATACCAATTTAAAATTATACTTGTTGATTATAGTCAAAAGGGAGCTAAAATAAATGGTTAATTATAATTAAAGAGCTTGAAAATTTTGTTTTATGCTATGTAGCCTTCCCAAGGTTTATAGTTTAGTATTAAGTTTTTTTTTTTTTTTTTCTGAAAGTAGAAAAAGAAGTGAGGGAGTAGTGGCTTGCTTTTAAACCCCTGTAGACCTACTGCAGAAATGGGAGAGAAGGATAGAGCACACACTTTTGAGTTAAGAGTAGGAGTTGGACAGGTAGCCATGAACCAGGGCTCCAGGTGAAAAGAGTATGGATTATGAATCTCAACATCTCCTTCAATACCTTGATGGGTAGAGTCTCTCACAGGATCCCTCTAAAAGGTTCCTGTCCTGTAGCTTGTCTTCTACTTCCTATGCCTATCTTGTTTCCTCTTCTGAGTGAGGTTTCAGCCTCTTCTCTAGGGACCTCCTTGTTTAACTTCTTTAGGGCTATAGATTTTAGTATGTTTATCCTATGTTATATGGCTAATATCCACTTATACATGAGTATATACCATATTTTCTGGGCACTTCCATGTATTTGTATTTATTTCTGGACTTGAATTTCCTCTATTAGTCTATGTGCATCCTCTTATCAACACACTACATTGTAGACACCATTTACCAGATTGAAGAAAGTCTCTTTAATTTCTGGTTTAATGAGAGTAATTACCATAAGTGGTTTTTTAATTTTCATCAAAATTCTTATCTGTTGATATGGAAAATTATACTGATTGAGTTTAAGTATACTGGTTATGCATAATGGAAATGTATAAGAATTAATAATAATAATAATAATTACTTTAATTATTTTGTGTTTTCCATATGCTAAGTACTTTAGGAATGTTGGTATCTTATCATGCCTGATTTGCTTCTGTTTCCACAAAACCAAACATCCTAAACTTCAAGGACACCAAATAAAGAAAAGTATCAAGAGAGAGAATAATTATTGTGTGTGTGTTTGTGTTTGTGTGTTTGTAGAACAATAGATGGTGAAAGATATAATTCCACAGAAACTATAAATGAGATGTAGTAAAAAAAATCCTATTTTGTTTCACTGTGCTTGTTTTCATCCTTGATAATCATGAATACCTTCTGCAACTCTCTCTGTAACAAACACTGTTAGATATTGAGTATAGAATAATGAACAAAGTAGGTGAGACTCTTGCCCCTACAGTTCTTATAGTCAGGAGAAAAGAGACCATGTAACTGAGTAGTAAATGGTAAACTCCTACACATGCTTCTATAACTCATTTAGGAGGGTTAAAATTTAGCTGCAAATGAGAGAAAAGAAATCAGAACTTCTACCAGGCTGTATAAAGTGGCAAGGGGTGCTGTTATCATAGATTATAACATGCACAACATTCCTAAGTGTTGTTACATGTGATGGCAGTGGGGAAACTGATTACAAAAGTCAGCTCAGCCAGATAAATAGGAGTCGTTTCAGGTAACCTCATTGAGTTTTCATACTAGGTAAAGCATGTACAAGGTTCTGTTACAGAGGAAGTAATCATGGCAACTGGGACTTGAAATGGCTTATGAAACCCGAGTCAAAAGAACATGAGAGCAGAACATGTTAGATAGACTTAAATAAATAAGCAGGGGAGTGCACAGTACTTAAGATTGGAGAGGTTTTGTTGAGGAATTGTATTTGTATCCTAAGTGACCATAGGAAGCCAGTAAAGACTAATAATAGGGCAAAACGGTATGATTTTAAAATGCCTCTGCTGCATATAAAATTTTAGAGTTGATGTGTGCAGATGAATTAAAACTCCCAAGAGGGTTTCAGACATTATTTAAGGAGTATAATGGTAGAACTTGAAGGAATGGCATTGAAGGGAAGAAAGTTTGATTTTACTTGTAATTGGAAGGAGAGATGCACTCAGATTTCCATCAATTCACTCATTAATGATTAATAAATAAATGATTAATAAATTAATCATTTATTCACGAATAAAGGGAACACTGAAAGTAAAACAGATAGGGTGGGATTATGAACTGTTAACACCAACTCAATTTTAGACATGTTAAATTTGAAAGAGCTAAGAAGAGTTTTGTGGTTTGAATGTGAGTAGACCCCATAGGCTTACATATTTGAATGCTTGGTACCTAGTTGGTAGAACTGTTTCTGCAAAGGATTAGGAGGTGCGGCCTTGTTGGAGGAGAGGTATCACTGGAGGTGTGTCTCTTTGTCTCTGACTCTATGTCTCTGTCTCTTTCTGTGTATCTGTTTCTATGTGTCTCTCCAACTGTCTTCTCTGCCTTCATGCTTGTGGATCAGATGTAAGGTCTCAGTTACTGTTCCAGCTTCATGCCTACTGCCATGCTTCTTGTCATGATGGCCATAGACTCACCTTCTGAAACTGTAAGAAAGCCCCTAATTAAATGCTTTCTTTTATGAGTTGCCTTGGTCATCATGTCTCTTCACAGAAATAGAACAGTAACTATGACAAGGTGTCATGTTCGTGATACAGGTTTGGATAACTAATTAATTGCTCTGACTAGCATATTATCTGTGAAACTTGAATAAAATAGACATATATCCCAAGTACATTTAAAGGATATATTAATACATCTTAGAAATACATTTAATATTGAGAATGAGGGAGTTAGAAGATGAAGGATGGCACTCATGTCTTATGCTTGTGTAACTGCATCGATATCCAACTTGATTAAAAGTATGTATTCACCTATTTTTTCTCTTGTGATGTCTCTCTAAAGAAGCTAAGTAGATGAAGGTCCACATGGGCAAGAACAGCTAAGAAAAAAAGTGTACAGTTTTGATGTTTTTCAGCATTAATTGGCCCAAAGAGTATCAATTGCTCATTGAATGTTTCTCGCTCCTTTGGATGAATAAGTAATCATTTCTGAGGCAAGTCCTTAAAAATGGAAAGTGATCATTTTGTTAGGAGGGGGTTGTATACATTCTTTTCAGTCCAGCTACATAAAATTTAGGGACAATTAATCAGTCTGAATTTCCTTTGGAGAATAAGGTTTATTTTGCATTTTTAGTTCTGTAGTTCTGCTTTATCAAAAGCAAAATGAGGATCATTTCTGAATTTCGGAACTTGCTTTGACAAAACACCTGTTACTAGCTATTGATTCCTCTGCTAATTTACCACAAGACTTGAGTGATCCTCATTAATTTTGCATCACTGGCAATTATACAATGATTCTTTCTTCATAATGAAAATCCACTTGGCTTTGCCATGCAGACCATGGAGATAATTAAACTGGTTTAATCAGAGGTTTATATGATTAACACTTTCAGACATACCCATGACTCTATTGTAGGCATCAGGTGATGACTGCTAGCAGAGATTCTGTCTCTAGGGTTGGCATATTTTGAATGTCATTGAAATGTTTCAAATAACTTTTGAAGGTGAAGCTTAAGAAAATAATTAATTTAAATGTCCTCTTTTATTAGAACAGAGTAATCCTTTAACTCCATCATCTCTTTAATAAATTGTAAGGAACTTATTTCCATCTACATTCTGTTTTCCAAATGGAGACCAGAATCTTTGCTAGGATTGTTTAATATTCTTCAGTCATTTATGAGCTGTGTGTGTGTGTGTGTGTGTGTACATAGACCACTAGAAGACTCAACTGACTAGAAGGAAATAATATCCAGCTTAGGTGGCATTGCTTTTATAACAGTACAGACAATCTCAAAATGTGGCAGTATTTCATAACTGCTAAGAGCGGCTCCTCAGAAGTGTGAACTTTTTTTTTTTTAAGGTATAAATCATTCTGTAACAAAAGCATGGGGAATGAATACTGCCTTGGGGTATTTATATGCATCAAGAATTGTAGTAGAGTATCTGATAACACTGAATTTTTGTAATATGCTCCTTAGATTTGGTTTTGTTGACTCTCTGAGAAACTGCTAGTAGAATTAGCAAAAGCATGCAAGAAATATGCTTTTAAGTAATGAGTTGGGTCTCTTTGATTAGGAACATTTCATTGGACTCAAAACAAACTGTTACATATTAATATTTGGGTGTCTTGGGGAGGTCATTAGCCAACAATTGCAAGAGAAAAAACCCATTAAAAACAAAACAAAACAACAACAACAAAAAAAAAAAAACAGTGCAGCACTTCAAACTCTTACTTGTTTCTTACCTGACCCATCGTTGAAGTTTACCCAATTTCATTCTTTCTACTATTTTATGAATCACTTCTTTTTTTCATCTTGGCTTTTGTTGCTGTCAAAAAAATTTTCTTGTTAATATACACTAGATTCCCAGGCAATTGTACATGCTTTTGATCCAGTCACTTAGGAGGCAAAGGTAAGAGGATTTTGTAGGTCTGAGGCCAGCTTGATCTACATAGTGAGTTTCAGGACAGCCAGAGTTGTCTCAAAAAATTGCCCTACATTATTTGTCCTGATCAACATTCAGTAGAAGAATGAGCTTAGGCTTTATGGGTATCTCTTCTCCTTTGCCATCTGGCTCCAGGTCAGTGATTGCCTTTGTCCAAAGACAGGAGCCAGGAAAGCAGTTAAAATATCACTATTGATTAGTGAAAGTATAAATTCATACCTTTATTCAACTAATGTATAAAAATAAAAAGAATAAAATGATAAATATTGATGACTACATCACCCTGGGACAGTCTATTCATTACTACTGGGGATTTTTCAGTATGTTAATTGCAAAGAAGAATGAGATGTTATGTGTGTGATGCTATACAAATATGCCATCTTATTAGCTATTTTTCCCCTTAATGTAGACTTTTTTCACATAACTGCATGTAGGGATTTTACAGCGATGTTAATGGCTGTGCCATGATATATTGTATACATTGATTTCATGCATTTAATTAGGTTGGCCATTTGAAATAAGCAAAATAAATGGATGTTGGGAAAGCTTGTTTTTAACTTTTTTAGCCTCTCATATTTCTTCACATATCTCCTTCTTGAGTTTAAAAATGCAATCTTTTGGAACTGTATCTGTGCTATCACAGACATTTTAAATCCTGAGGAAGAGGCAAGATTACAATGTGGAAATTTCTACTGATGTCCTTCAGATAGGTAAGAGGTTGTATTGTTCAGTGTTAACTCTCTCTCTCTCTCTCTCTTGCTCATTTTGTGCCATCCCTATTCCCTTAGTGGGGGTGGGGAGGATGGTTTCTTAACTTTTCCAGTTCTCCAATCTGAAACTGCAGTCTCAAAGGTTATCACTGATTTTCTGATCTCTAGAGCCAAAGCCTTCTTTTATTCCTTACCTCTGTGCCATGTCACAGATTATCCTGAGAATCCCATCCTTGTAGAATTTGCCCTCCTGCCTTTCTGATTACACATTCCCTGTTCCCTTTGATGCCTTTTTCTTTCTGCTTTCTTACTGTGGGCAGCCTAGAGACTCAATCTTCAGGTTTTCTTTTATCTTCTCTCCCTTTTTCTTCTTCCCTTAAAGCATGATCCTTTAAGCTTGACTGTGTTTGTAAAAGGTTACACCATTCTTTAAATCACTCAGATCTAAGAGTTTGAAGTTATCTTTGACTGTGTGTTCCCTTCCTGATTTAACCAGTCCTCACATCTCGCCAGTTATTTCTTCAGAATAATCCCTTAGGCACTTTGATGCACTTTGAGTTGTTGTTTGTTCTTTGGGTGACATTTCTATATTATTTACTAAAAGCTAACACACAAGCTGATGATCACATACCAAGACCAGATCTATGAAACTGCTTTACGAGAACTCTCAAATGACTACATGTGTGGAGAAGAATGGTCATTGCAGCACCAGTGAGAACAGCAAACCTAAAAAGTGTCCTCTGAGACAACCGTGCATTCCATAAGATCTATTGTTGAGGAGGATAACAGATTTAAAAGAAGTAACATGAAAAGATATCCAAGGTATATTTATAAAATCCTAAGCAGGCCACCATACGTAGAATGTATAGTATGTTTCCATTTTATATTTATACTTATAAACACAGTCATATATCTACATATATATTACATTTGTAGGGATGAAAAGACTAAATATTCAGTGAGTTCCTCAAATGATAACCATTAGAAGGTTTTGAAAACTCGAAATCAGCTTGTACTTTCTAATGTGCACACTTATTAATTATTTGGATACTTTAGCAGTAAGAGTGCATTATTTTCACAATTATTCAAAAACTTTCATACTTTTTAACCTGACTGCAGTTTAAATTTGGTTCCCTGGCATCTTATCATGTTCTAGTCTCCAATATGTCTCTTAACCAATTCCACTTACATTACTAGTGCTCTAACATTGAACACTGAGAAAGTCTTTGATAAGAAAGTAATTCTGGCTGTCATCTGGTATCTTAAAATTCTAAGATCATTTGCATATTTAGTTTTGAAAAAGTATTCTTCACACTGCTAATAGAAGGTATCAACTCCCACACTGCAAAGTGACTGGCAGCATAGCATAGGGTCTATGGTTTTCACAGTGTCTAGGAGAAATACACACAATACCACTAAGAAAACAAAACAAAATTCCTAAGGTTAATTACTGGGTCAGCCTGATTATCTTGTGGGTTTCTTCAGCTTTAGTGTGCAAATATCACTAGCATTCACATCATCTTTGATTTAAATAAGACTGACTGAAATTAAGCTTTGGAAAGCAATTCATGTTGTCAGTGATAAACAATGCAAGCAGTTTGTTAGAGCTCTGTCATTAGACTCATATCATTTGTAAGTATAATTGATACAATTAACATCCCAAGGTCAAAAGAAGCTATATAATATGGACACAGCTAAGAATGTATCCTAGATACTCAGACATGTATCATTTCCCCTTCAAATGAGCTTTTTTATTTTATTTTAAATTATTAAACAAAGTTTTTATTCTTTTTTTTGGTGGCGGAGGTAGTGGTGGTATGATGGTGGTGGTAGTGTATCTGTGGGTCTACAGGCCTCAGTATGTGGAGTTCAGAAAACAACTCTCAGGAGCTGATTTTTTTCCTTCCATTGTGGCATCTCTGAATCAAACTCAAGTTTTAAGGCTTATGTGGCAATTATTTTTATTCACTCAGCTATCTTGCAAGCCCAAGTTTAATTTAAACAAAGCAGTCTCTCTCTCTCTCTCTCTCTCACACACACACACACACACACACACAAATACAAATCCACATGGTCATATATGTCCAGAAGTCAACATTGGGTATCTTCCTCAGCCATTCCCCACGTCAGCTTTTAAAACAGGGTCTCTCACTAAAGCTGGAACACAGTGATCAGTTAAACAACCTAGACAAGCAAATAGCCAGGACTGTCGCTGCTTTCCAGTACTGGGATTATAAGTCAACACTGCTGTAGCCAATATTTTATATGGATACTGGGAATTGAGCTCAGGTTTTCATACTTATGCAACAAGTGCTTTAACCACTGAGCAATCTTGTCAACCCCTTAATGAGCTATTTTTAATTTTTTCAATATTATTATTGTTTATTACAATTTATTCACTTTGTTTCCTGGCTGTACTCTTCTCCTGGTCCCAAATGCACTCCCTCTTTTCACCCCCATGCCCCTCCCCTATTCCACTGAAAGGGGAGGTCCTCCTCCCCTTCCTTCTGTCCCTACCTCATCAGGTCTCATCAGAACTGTCTGGATCCTCTTTCTCTGTAGCATAGTAAGGCCACCTTGCCAGGGGGCAGTGATCAAAGAACAGGCAACCAAGTTCATGCCAGTGAATGTCCCTTCTCTTTTTACTAAGTAACCCACATGGAGACTTAGTTGCCCATGAGCTACATCTGAGCAGGAGGTCTACATCCTCTCCATGCATGGTCCTTGGTTTCATTCATCAGCCTATGCAGTTTTACCTGGGCCCAGATTTCTTGGCTCTATTATTCTCCTTTGGAGTTCCTATCCCCGCCAGGTCTTTCTCTCTCACCTTTCTTTCATAAGATTCCTGGCACTCTGCCCAAAGTTTGGCTTTGAGTCTCAGCATCTGCTTCAATATCCTGCTGAGTAGAGTCTTTCAGAGGCCCTCTGTGGTAGGCTCCTGGCCTGTTCCCTGTCTTCTCCTAGTTTTTATGTTTATCCTGTTTGCCCTTCTGAAAAAAATAAATGAGCCATTTTGATAAAAGCTTTTATTCTGCTTAATGAAAAAACTTATAACTTGAATAAAAATTATATCTAATTTATGGGTGTAGGTTATATTTAATATTCCTCTGTCCACTTTGACATCTCTGAAGATGTCAAAACATTTGTATTTGCATTAGTTTGTAGTTGTTGTGTCGACAAATTAAAGAATTCACTGATTAACTTTTTATATTTTTATAGCATATTCTTTCTACTGTTTCATTCAGTTACATGACCCTGTTCTCTTTGGTCACTGAATAGCTTGTGAGGTTTGTAGTGGTAACTACTGAAACCATGAACCTGATGTCGACTTATGTCCTCAGAAGAACTTCAAGTTCTAGCTACCCACACTCCATTCTTGTTTCTTGGATCACAAGTCAGATGAGTGTAAAAAACATCCAATATTTTCCTCTTTTTAAGCAGCAGAAGATAGGTATTAAGGGTGGAAACCTGGGTAAAGGACTCAAAATCCTAGTCTACCAGAGGCCTTTAGGAATTTCTCTTCAAGGATTTTTTTTTTTAATGTTGGTCACAGTTGGCAACTAGATAGGTGAGAAAAAAGCTTTATGATACTTTCTGTGATAAGAAGATACATTTCAGACTGTGATGGTTAATAGATTTCTTATTTACAGGTGATGAACATTCAGATTTAAAGTTGTCCCATTTGTGGGACTGGAGAGATGGGTCAGTGGTTAAGTTACTGCTCTTCCAGAATACCTGGGTTTGGATCCCAGCACCTGCATAGTGACTCACACCATCTGCAAACCTAGTTCCAAGGGGTCGGACGCAGTTTCTGACCTCTGTGGACTTCTGCACTCATGTGGTCCAAAGACAATGACACAGGCCAAACATAAAATTAAATACATAAATGCAAAAGAATTAAAATCAAATAAAAATAAAGTTATCCCATTGGTACGATGACAAACGTGTATATACATTGTAATACACTGTTTTACTCTTGGTAATGTAGAAAAAAAATGTGTATTTTCTTGAAGCAGTCATCAGATCTCTTTAAATACAGATATTCTAGAAATAATGCGGTGTTTTTCACATTAGAAAAGCACATGTTATGTGATTGGATATCAACTGCCAATTAAGGTTCCTACATTCCTAACATTGCCACATTTACATTCTATAGCTTAACAGAGTGTGGTATGTAACTCATTTTTAAAAATAACTCACAAATTTTAATGGAAACATTTGTTATAGGGAATTTTCTATTAAATTTAAAAAGGTTTTATTGTTTTTATTATGTGACATGGATACTGTGCTAGGCACCAGTTGGGATTGCAAAGATGAATAAGGTATAGCCTGTTTTCTCGGGGAGGTTATATATTCACCAGCTAATCTGGTAGATTAAATATCTGGAATGTTTTAAAAATAGGATGTATGCTAAAATTATTATATTACCATTGAGAATCTATGTGTAGTTTGGAAAGTAGGGAGGTCAAAAGCATTTGGAAGATGGAGGGGCACAGTGGAGAGGTTATTTAAACAAAAACCAAATGATGACAAGTAGCTTATTTAACCAATCCATTTGAAACAAAATCTCATACTATGTTTTATTCTACTACTTTCTATTCTATCATTTTAAAAGATTTAAAGACCCTGTCCTCTCCAGCTCTTAGTATTTCCCAGTTCTTACATAAAATTCCATTCACTCTGCCCAACAGTTGCCCATCAGGCTTAGCATCTGCATTGATAGGCTGTAGGGCAGAGGCTTTCAGAGGCCCTCTGTGGTAGGTTCCTAGGTTGTTTCCTGTTTTCTTCTTCTTCTGATGTCCATCCTCTTTGCCTTTCCGGATGGGGATTGGACATTTTACTTAGGGTCCTCTCTCTTGCTTAGTTTCTTTAGATGCACGGGTTTTAGTGGGTTTGTCCTATGTTGTATGTCTATATGAGTGAGTATATACCATGTGTGTCTTTTTGCTTCTGGGACAACTCACTCAGGATGATCCTTTCCAGATCCCACCATTTACCTGCAAATTTCATGATTTCCTTATTTTTCATTGCTGAGTAATATTCCATTGTGTAGATGTATGCCCCTCCCTCAACTGAAGAATGGATGCAGAAAATGTGGTACATCAATACAATGGAGTATTACTCAGCAATGAAAAATAAGGAAATCATGAAATTTGCAGGTAAATGGTGGGATCTGGAAAGGATCATCCTGAGTGAGTTGTCCCAGAAGCAAAAAGACACACATGGTATATACTCACTCATATAGACATACAACATAGGACAAACCCACTAAAACCTGTGTTCTGTGTGTCTACCAGTAGAGTCCAGGCAAACAACTCCTGGAACCTAGACAGAGCTGAAAAACCAGTGGTGTAGGCCACTGAGGTATTCAGGGAATCTACTCATGTGCATTGTGTCCTTGAACACCTCCAGCACCCGTATCCCCTCCTGGGACTGCCCCACACCCTGCCTCACATTCTACACATCTACACTTCTAGCATCCTGTCTTTCAAAGCACACTTCCATGCACACAGATCCACTTGCTTGCCCACACTTATTCATCTGCATCTGCACCTGTGGAAATTCCTTCCTTAGGTACAGCTGACACACCAACACACACACTCAAACCGGTGGACCACTTTCATCTTCCTGAGGAATACTCCAGACACCAGTAAAAGATGGACACAGTTTGAACTACAGACTCCAGGAACAAACAGTGAAGGTTATGGATAAGCAGATGGCCACAGGTCAGCATAAAAACACATCCAACAAGAATCAAGACATCGTGGCTTCATCAGCAACCTCCCAAATCGATGGATACTCCAAATCATCATAAACACAGGAAAATTATTTTAAAGCTATGTTTATCCAGTTATTAGAGGCATATAAAGAAGAAAGGAGTAAATCTCTCAAAGAAATAGCAACACAAATGGAGGCAAATAAAGAGGAAATGAACAACGCTCTCAAAGAAATACAGGCCAACATAGCCAAACAAACAGAGACACAAGTAGAGGCATGAATAGTAGTATATAGAGAAGAAATGAACAAGAAAGTAGAAGCCATCATAGAAAGACCAGAATCCACACTCAAACAGCTGAAGGAAATGAGCAAGACATGAAAACAGAATTAGAATCAATAAAGAAAATACAAACAGAGAAAACCCTGGAGCTGGAGAACTTAGAGAAAAGATCAAGAACCACAAAAGTAAGCATCACCAATAGAATAAAAAAGATGAAGGAGAGAATCTCAGGTGCTGAAGATACATTTGAAGAAATTGATACTTCTCTCAATGAAAAAATAAAGTTGGAGAAGATCCAAATACAAAACATACAAGAAATCAAAGATGATTTCTGGGAGGCCTGTACAGATGCCATGAAAAGATGAAATCTAAGAATAATAGGAAAAGACAAAAAAAAAGAAGATTCCAGACTTCAAGTTCCAAAAAATATTTTCAAGAAAACCATAGAAGAAATTTTTCCCAACATAAAGAGATGTCCATAAACATACAAGAGGCCTATAGAACACCAAATAGACTAGACCAGAAAAGAAACTCCTCACATCACATCATAGTCAAAACACAAAATCTACAGAACAACAACAACAAAAAGATATAAAAGCAGCAAGGGACAAAGGGCAAGTGACATAGAAAGGTAGACCTTTCAGAATCACATCTGATTTCTAAACAGAAACTATAAAAGCCAGAAGGGGCTGGGAAGATGTCATTCAGACATTAAGGGACCACAGATGCCAACCCAGACTACTATACCCAGCAAAGCTTTCAATCAACATATATGAATAAAACAAAATATTACATAAAAAATTTAAACAACATCAACACAGCAATCCAGCTCTACAGAAGATACTAGAAGGAAAACTCCAATTCAACAAAAACAACTACACACAAGAAAATATAGGCTACAGATAACTTCAGAACAAAAATTAAAAGAAAACAATCACAGTAACACCACCAACTCCACATAAAGGGAATTAACATTCACTGGTAACTATTATGTATCAACATCAATTGACTCAACTCCCAAGACAGAGAACTAGAGAAGACAGAGACTAGAAGGAGAGCAACAAAACCAAAATATCTGGGCACAGGGGACTTTTTTGAGACTGATACAACAACCAAGGACCATTAATGAATATAACCTAGAACCTTCTCAGATGTAGCCCACAGCAGCTCAGTATCCAAGTGGGTTCCCTAGTAAAAGGAACAGGGACTGTATCTGACATGAACACAGTGACCAGCCCTTTGACCATTCATCTGAGTTGGGAGGAGCTGTGCCATGCCAAAGAGGAGGACAATGAAGCCAGTCCTGATGAGACCTGATAAGCTAGGGTCAGATGGAAGGGCAGGAGGACCTCCCCTATCAATGGACATGGAGAGGTGAATGGGAGGAAATGGAGGAGGGAGGGTGGGATTGAGAGGGAATGAGGGGCTAGGCTATAGCCGAGATACAAAAGAATAAACTGTAATTAATATAAAAATAAAAATTTAATTAACAAATCCTCCTGAGGTGATAGAAAAATTTTTTAAAAAAAGGACTAAAAGAATGGTTGCAGAAAAAGGATCCAAGGTGTACAAGAAACACACCTCTACAACAAAGAAAAATACTCCCTCAGAATAAAGGGCTGGAAAAAGGTTTTTTGTAGCAATCGGACCCAAAAATAATCTGGGGTAGCTATCCTAATATCTAAAAAAATAGACTTTCAACAAAAATTAATTTTTTAAAAAAATGAGCAAGAGTATTTCATTCTCATCAAAGGAAAAATCCACCAGGAGGTCACCACAATTCTGAACATCTCTACCCCAAATACAAGAGCACCTACATTTGTAAATGAAGCATTATTAAAGCAGAAATCACAGATGTATTCCATCACCTTAATAGTGGGAGAATTCTTCACTCCGCTCTCACCAAGGGACAGATCATCAAGACAAAAGATAAATAGGGAAATAAAGTCACTTACAGAAGTCCTAAATCAAATGGACCTAATAGATTCCTACAGAAAATTTCACCCAAATTCAAAAGAGTATACCTTCTTTTCATCACCTTATGGAACCTTCTCAAAAATAGAACATATATTTGGTCAAAAAGCAAGCCTCAGAAGATACAATAAGATTAAATAATCCCTGTATCCTATCTGACCACCATGAACTAAAGCTGGACCTCAACAACAACAGAAATAGCAAAAACCTACACATACATTGAAACTGAGCAACTCCTATTCAATGACAGCTAGGCTAGGGAAGAAATAAAGAAATTAAAGACTTCCTAGAATTCAATGAAAATGAAGGCACAACATACCCAAACTTAAGGGACACAATAAAAGCAGTGCTAAGGGAAAAGTTCATTGCACTAAGTGCTTTCAAGAAGAAATTTGAAACATCTCACAAAAGCAACTTAAAGGCTCACCTGAAAGCCGTGGTGGGGAGGGGAGAAGCAAAGACATGCAAGAGGAGTAGACATTTGGAAATATTCAAGCTCAGGACTGAAATCAATAAATTAGAAACAATTGAAACAATTCAAACAATCAATGAAACCAAGAGAGGGTTCTTTGAGAAAATCAACAAGATAGACAAACTCTTAGCCAAACTACCTAAAAGGCAGAGAGAAACTATTCAAATCAGCAAAATCAGAAATGATAAGGGGGACATAAAAACAGACACTGAGGAAGTCTAAACAATCATTAGGTCTTAATTCAAAAGGCTATACACCACAAAATTTGAAAATCTAAATGAAATGGACAATTTTCTTGTTAGATTCCATTTACCAAAATTAAATCAACATCAAGTAAATAGACTGAATAGTCTTATTTCCCCCAAGGGAATAGAAGCAGTCATAAAAAGTCTCCCTTCCAAAAAAAAAAAAAAAAAAAAGCCCAGTGCCAGGTGGTTTCAGCAGAGAATTCTACCAGACTCCAATTCTCTTAAAAGTATTCCAGAAAATAGAAACAGAAGGAACATTACCAAACTCATCCTATAAAGCCACAGTCATCTTGATAGCTAACACACACAACGACCCAACAAACAAAGAGAACTTCAGACCTATCTGTCTTATGAACATTGCCTAAAAAATACTCAATAAAATACTTGCAAACCTAATCCAAGAACACATAAAAGATATCATTTACCATGACCAAGTAAGCTTCATCCCAGGCATACAGGGGTGGTTCAATACACAGAAATACATTAATATAATCTACCATATAAACAAACTGAAGGATAAAAACCACATAATCCTCTCCTTAGATGCCAGAAAAGCATTTGACAAAATTCAACATCCATTCATGTTTAAAGTTTTAGAGGGATCAGGGATACAGTGCACAAACATATACACAGTAAAGACAATACAGAGAAAGCCTGTAGCCGACATCAAACTAAACAGAGAGAAACTTAAATCAATTCCACTGAAATCACGGGAAAGTCAAGGCTGCCCACTCTTTCTATATATCTTCAACATGATACTTGAAGTCCTAGCTAGAGCAATAAGACAACTAAAGAAGATCAAGGGGATAAAAATCAGAAAGGAAGAAGTCAAAGTATCACTATTCACAGGCGATATGATAGTATACATGAACAACCCCAAAATTTAAACCAGAGAACACCATCACCTGATAATCACCTTCAGCAAAGTAGCTGGATACAAAATTAAATAAAAAAAAAAAATCAGCAGCCCACCTGTATACCAGAGACAAAAGGGTCGAGAAAGAAATTAGGAAACAACACCCTTAACAATAGCCACCAATAACATAAAGTACCTTGGTGTGACTCTAACCAAGCCAAGTGAAAGACCTGTTCGAAAATAACTTCAAGTCTCTGAAGAAAGAAATTGAAGGAGGGGGGCGGAGCCAAGATGGCAACTAGCACACACAGTTTCTGAGCGGTGGGATACCTGATCTTCTGAGTTGGAGAATGGAAGGAACCCCAACCCAGGAAAACCACAGCGAGGCTTTCTGAACACCAGAGAACATCGCAGGAGGTGAAAACTTTGGCCTCCGGTCACCCGGAGACTTGCTTGGGGAAGGAGAGAAAAGATCCTTTGTTCTTGCTGCACTCCCTTCCCCCAGACCTCCTTCCTCCTTGGCACAGAGGCACAGCGGACTCATCTTTCTCAGCGCAGACCTAACTGCCTGGGGTATACAACCGCTGAGACGGAGCCCCAAGCACTTTAGCGGCAGACAAAAGCCAGCAGTACGTGCCCTGGAGTCCCAGATTCGCGCAGCGGCTGCACCATCCTCCCAGGGCGCAAATCTGCTAGAACCATACTTGCTCCGCAGGATCGCCATCACTGACGATACGGCCCGCCCAATCCCACAGTGACAGAGAATACGCTATATACTCACCGAAAAACCAGGCAGAAACGTCATACAACCTGGACACACCAGGCACTGGGCCTCCCAAGCTTGGAGAGCACAACGAAGAGATCCCAGGACTTCCCAGAAAGCATTGGGACTAGCAAGCCAGTCTCCAGTTACAGCTGGACGTGGCAGCGGAGCAGCACTGAACTGGCGGGGCACCACAGCCCTCCAGTTTAAGACTAACCAGGGCCAAACCAGAGAACAGAGAGCCTGGTTACCCCATCCCTGCTGAAGTGACCACCCTGAAATCTCCAGCTGCAGCAAGACCTCAGAACCTGGCAGTGACAGCAGCACAGAACTGGCGGAACACATCAAAGAAGCAGGGCCAAACCAGAGAGCAGAGAGCCCCTGATACCACAATCTCAGCCAAGAGACCTGCCTGTAAGTGAGTGCACCCTTGAGAATCTGCAGTTCCCCAGATCCTGGGTCCTTCTAAATCAGAAGCCAGGCATCGAACCCCCCTCCCACCCACATACCCACTTTGGGAAACAGAGGGGCACTAGGGACATTGAAGTTCCTGCCCTGTGGGCCTGATTGAGGAGCTAAGACAGTTAATGCCAGAAATTGCGCTGCGATCATCATTAGCGCCTGCGACATATACAGTGCAGAGCCCCTCCCACACACTCAAGGGTTCAACATTAGCCATCACTCTGTCCCTCGAGAAACTCATCCACGCACACTTACACACACAGACACACACACGCGCGTGCGCACACACACGCTTGCATTTGCCCCGTTTGCGCCTGCGTACTTTCCTCCCACAGGTACAGCTAGTCCTCAGCACACGCTGAGAGTGCTCAGCTTCCTGAAGAACTCTCCAGACACCAGAGAGAGACAGCACCAGTCTGATCTGCAGAATCCAAAAACAAACAGGGAAGGTTTCAGATAAGCCAATGGCCAGAGGTAGGCGAAAGAACACTTCCAACATAAATCAGGACATCATGACTTCACCAGCAAACCCCAAAATCGATGGATACACCAATTCAGCAGAAGCACAGGAAAATGATTTTAAAGCCATGCTTGCCCAATTATTTGAGGCTCATAAGGAGGAAATGAACAAGTCTTTCAAAGAGATGGCCAGTCAATTGGAGGCAAAGAAAGAAGAAATAGACAATATCCTTAAAGAAACACAGGCAAACATAGCCAAACAAATAGATACACAAGTAGAGGAAAAATTAGTGGCATATAAGAAGGAAATGAAAAAAGAAATAGAGGCCATCGTAGAGAGACAGGAATCCAAATTCAAACACATGAAAGAAATGGTGCAAGGCATGAAAACAGAATTAGAATCAATAAAGAAAACACAAAATGAGAAAACACTTGAGCTGGAGAACTTGGAGAAAAGATCAGGAACCACAAAAGTAAGCATCACCAACAGAATACAAGAAATGGAAGAGAGAATCTCTGGAGCTGAAGACACACTTGCAGAAATGGATACTTCTCTCAAAGAAAAAGTAAAACCAGAAAAGTTCCAATCACAAAATATCCAAGAAATCAAGGATGCTATGAAAAAACAAAATTTAAGAATAATAGGAATTCACGAAAAAGAAGACTCCAGACTCCAAGGTCCAGAAAATATTTTCAAGAAAATCATAGAAGAAAATTTTCCCAACTTAAAGAAAGAGATGTCCATAAATATACAAGAGGCCTACAGAACTCCAAATAGACTAGACCAGAAAAGAAACACATCACGTCACATCATAGTCAAAACACTAAATCTACAGAACAAAGAAAAGATATTAAAAGCAGCAAGGGAAAAAGGCCAAGTAACATATGAAGGTAGACCTATCAGAATCACACCGGACTTCTCATCAGAAACTATGAAAGCCAGAAGGGCCTGGGCAAGTATCATGGAGACTCTAAGAGATCACAAATGTCAACCCAGACTATTATACCCTGCAAAGCTTTCAATCAACATAGATGGAGAAAACAAAATATTCCATGACAAAACTAAATTTACACAATATCTACACAGCAAACCATCCCTACAGAAGATACTAGAAGGAAAACTCCAATCCAATGAAAACAAATTCACCCAAGAAAACAGGGCATACAGATAATGTCCCAACAAAAATGAAAAGAAAACAAGCAATGAAACAGGGTTAGATCATCGACTCCATTACAAAAGGAACTAACATGCATTGGTCACTATTATCTATCAATATCAATGGACTCAACTCACCAATAAAAAGACACAGGCTAACAGAATGGTTAAGGAAACAGGATCCAACATTCTGTTGCATCCAAGAAACACACCTATGCAACAAAGACAAACACTACCTCAGAGTAAAGGGCTGGAAAACTGTTTTTCAAGCAAACGGTTCCAGAAAACAAGCTGGAGTAGCCATCCTAATATCTAATAAAATAGACTTTCAACCCAAGTTAATGAAAAAAAAAAGGAGGGCCACTATATTCTCATCAAAGGAAAAATCCACCAAGAGGACATCACAATCTTGAATATCTATGCCCCAAATACAAGAGCACCAACATTCGTAAATGAAACATTATTAAAGCTTAAATCATACATTGATCCTAATACCTTAATAGTGGGAGACTTCAACACTCCACTCTCACCAAGGGACAGATCAACTAGACAGACACCAAATAGGGAAATAAAAGCACTCACAGAATCCCTAAATCAAATGGATGTAATAGACGTCTACAGATCATTTCACCCAAACTCAAAAGAGTACACCTTCTTTTCAGCACCTCATGGAACCTTTTCCAAAATAGACCATATACTGGGCCACAAAGCAAGCCTCAACAGATACAAAAGGATTGAAATAATCCCTTGTATACTATCTGACCACCATGGACTAAAGCTCGACCTCAACAACAACAGAAACAACAAAAAGCCTACACGCACATGGAAAATGAACAACTTACTACTCAATGACAGCTGGGTTAAGGAAGAAATAAAGAAAGAAATTAAAGACTTCCTAGAATTCAATGAAAAGGAAGGCACAACATACCCAAATTTATGGGACATATTGAAAGCAGTGCTCAGAGGAAAATTTATAGCACTAAGTGCCTGCAAGAAGAAATTCGTAACATCACATACAAACAACTTAATGGCCCAACTGAAAACCCTAGAAAAAAAAGAAGCAGATACACCCAAGAGGAGCAGACGGCTGGAAATAATCAAACTAAGGGCTGAAATCAATCAACTAGAAACAAATAAAACTATCCAAAGAATCAATGAAACAAAAAGCTGGTTCTTTGAGAAAATCAACAAAATAGACAAACCCTTAGCCAAACTAACTAAAAAGCAGAGAGAAACTATCCAGATCAGCAAAATCAGAAATGAAAATGGGGACATAACCACAGACATTGAGGAAATCCAAACAATTATTAGGTCATACTACAAAAGCCTATATGCCACAAAATTTGAGAATCTAAATGAAATGGATAATTTTCTTGAAAGATTCCATCTACCAAAACTAAGTCAAGATCAGGTAGAAAGACTGAATAGCCCTATATCTCCCAAGGAAATCGAAGCAGTCATTAACAGTCTCCCCTCCAAAAAAAGCCCTGGACCAGATGGCTTCAGCGCAGAATTCTACAAGACCTTCAAAGAAGTGCTAACTCCAATTCTCCTCAAGCTATTCCACAAAATAGAAACAGAAGGAACAGTACCAAACTCATTCTATGAAGCCACAGTCACCTTAATACCTAAACCACACAAAGACCCAACAAAAAAAGAAAACTTTAGGCCTATCTCTCTTATGAACATTGACGCAAAAATACTCAATAAAATAC
Source organism: Meriones unguiculatus (assembly GCF_030254825.1). Classification (NCBI taxonomy): domain Eukaryota; kingdom Metazoa; phylum Chordata; class Mammalia; order Rodentia; family Muridae; genus Meriones; species Meriones unguiculatus. The sequence continues at coordinate 74,234,472 of NC_083369.1, read as the reverse complement.
TTGCAAACCGAATCCAAGAACACATCAAAGATATCATCCACCATGACCAAGTAGGCTTCATCCCAGGCATGCAAGGGTGGTTCAACATACGGAAATCCATCAATGTAATCCACTACATAAACAAACTGAAGGAGAAAAACCACATGATCATCTCCTTAGACGCCGAAAAAGCATTTGACAAAGTCCAACACCCATTCATGTTTAAAGTCTTGGAGAGATCAGGGATACAGGGCACATACCTAAACATAGTAAAGGCAATATATAGCAAGCCTATAGCTAACATCAAACTCAATGGAGAGAAACTTAAATCAATCCCACTGAAATCACGGACAAGACAAGGCTGTCCATTGTCCCCATATCTCTTCAACATAGTACTTGAAGTCCTAGCCAGAGCAATAAGACAACTAAAGGAGATCAAGGGGATACAAATTGGAAAGGAAGAGGTCAAAGTGTCACTATTTGCAGATGATATGATAGTATACATGAGCGACCCCCAAAATTCAACCAGAGAACTCCTTCAGCTGCTAAACACCTTCAGCAAAGTGGCAGGATACAAAATCAACTCAAAAAAATCAGAAGCCCTCCTATATACCAAAGACAAAAAGGCTGAGAAAGAAATTAGGGAAACAACACCCTTCACAATAGCCACTAATAACATAAAGTACCTTGGTGTGACCCTAACCAAGCAAGTGAAAGACCTGTTTGAGAAAAACTTCAAGTCTCTGAAGAAAGAAATCGAAGAAGATATCAGAAGATGGAAAGATCTCCTGTGCTCATGGATTGGTAGGATTAACATTGTGAAAATGGCCATACTGCCAAAAGCAATCTACAGATTCAATGCAATTCCCATCAAAATACCAACTCAATTCTTTACAGACCTTGAAAAAAAGATTCTCAGCTTCATATGGAGAAACAAAAAACCCAGAATCTCCAAAACGATCCTGTACAACAACAGATCATCTGGAGGTATCTCCATTCCTGATCTCAAGCTGTACTACAGGGCAACAGTAATAAAAACTGCATGGTACTGGCATAGAAACAGAAAGGAGGATCAATGGAACCGCATAGAAGACCCAGAAATAAATCCACACACCTATGAATACTCGATATTCGACAAAGAAGCCAATTCCATTCAATGGAAAAAAGACAGCATCTTCAACAAATGGTGCTGGACCAACTGGATGTCTACATGCAGAAAAATGAAAATAGATCCATATTTATCACCCTGCACAAAACTAAAGTCAAAGTGGATCAAGGACCTCAACATAAAACCAGATACCCTAAATCAATTGGAAAAAAAAGTGGGGAACAGCCTAGAACTCATTGGCACAGGAGACAACTTCCTGAACAGAACACCAACAGCACAGGCTCTAAGAGCAACAATCAATAAATGGGACCTCATGAAACTGAAAAGTTTCTGTAAAGCAAAGGATACCATCATCAAAACAAAACGACTGCCTACAGATTGGGAAAGAATCTTCACTAACCCTTTATCTGACAGAGGACTAATATCCAGTATATACAAAGAACTAAAGAAGCTGAAAAGCAGCAAACCAAGTAATCCAATTAAAAAATGGGGAACAGAGCTAAACAGAGAATTCTCGACAGAGGAATATCGAATGGCAGAAAAACACTTAAAGAAATGCTCATCCTCATTAGCCATCAGGGAAATGCAAATCAAAACGACCCTGAGATATCACCTTACACCCATCAGAATGGCCAAGATGAAAAACTCAAGCGATAACACATGCTGGAGAGGTTGTGGAGAAAGGGGAACCCTGCTCCACTGCTGGTGGGAATGTAAACTGGTACAACCACTCTGGAAAGCTATCTGGTGCTTTCTAAGACAAATAGGAATAGTGCTTCCTCCAGACCCAGCTATACCACTGCTAGGTATATACCCAAAGTTTGTTCAAGTACACAAAAAGGACACTTGCTCAACCATGTTTATAGCAGCTCTATTTGTAATAGCCAGAACCTGGAAACAACCCAGATGTCCATCAACGGTGGAATGGGTACAGAAATTGTGGTATTTTTATACAATGGAATACTACTCAGCAATCAAAAAGGAGGAAATCATGAAATTTGCAGGCAAATGGTGGGATCTAGAAAAGATCATTCTGAGTGAAATATCCCAGAAGGAGAAAGACAAACATGGGATATACTCACTTATATAGACCTATAAGATATGATAAACATAATGAAATCTATACACCTAAAAAAGATAATCAATTGAGCAGACATAGGGTAAGATGATCAATCCTCATTTAGAAAGACAGAGGGGATGTGCATTGAACGTATGACAGGAGTCTACTGAGCGCATCTGAAAGACTCTAACTAGCAGTGTTTTCAAAGCAAAGACTCATGACCAAACCTTTGGCAGAGTACAGGGAATCATAAGAAAGAAGGGGAGTTAGTCTGATGGGGAAAGGATAGGAGCTCCACAAGGACCAAATATATCTGGGCACAGGGTCTTTTCTGAGACTGACATTCAACCAAGGACCATGTATGGATATAACCTAGAACCTCCACTCAGATGTAGCCTGTGGTAGCTCAGTAACCAATTGGTTTCCCAAAGTGAGGGGAACAGGGACTATTTCTAACAGGAACTCAATGACTGGCTCTTTGGTCTCCCCACCCCCGAAGGGAGGAGCAGTCCTGTTAGGCCACAGAGGAGGGCTTTGCAGCCAGTCCTGAAGATACCTGATAAAACAGGATCAGATGAATGGGGAGGAGGTCCCCCCTATCAGTGGACTTGGAAAGGGGCACGGTGGAGATGAGGGAGGGAGGGAGGGAGGGAGGGAGGGAGGGAGGGACTGGGAGGGAATGAGGGATCGGGACACGGCTGGGATATGGAGTTAATAAAATGTAACTGATAAAAATAAAATAAAATAAAATAAAAAGAGAAAAAAAAAAGAAATTGAAGATATCAGAAGATGGAAAGATCTCCCATGCTCATGGTTAGGGAGGATTAACATAGTGAAAATGGCCATTCTGCTGAAAGCAATCTACAGATTCAATGCAATTTTCATCAAAACACCAGCACAATTCTTTACAGACCTTGAACGATTAATTCTCAACTTTATATGGAAAAAAACAAAAAGTTAGAATTGCCAAAATGATCCTGTACAACAACAGATCGTCTGGAGGTATCTCTATCCCTGATCTCAAGCTGTATTATAGAGCAATAGTGATAAAAACATCATGGTATTAGCATGGAAACAGAATGGTGGATCAATGGAACCAAATAGAAGACCCAGAAATAAATCCATACACCTACAGATACTTTATTTTTTACAAAGAATCCAAAAATATAAAATGTAAAAAAGACAACATCTTCAACAAATGGTGCTAGTATAACTGGATGTCTGCATGCAGAAAAATGCAAATAGATCCATATTAATCACCCTGCACAAAACTAAAGTCCAAATGGATTAAAGACCCCAATATAAAACCAGACACACTAAATCACTTAGAAGAAAAATTTGGATAAAGCCCAGAACTCATTGGCAGGGGAGACAACTTCCTGAACAGAATACCAACAGCACAGGCTCTAAGATCATCAATGAAGAAATGGGACCTCATGGAACTGAAAATCTTCCATAAAGCCAAGGACAGTGTCATCAGAAAAAAAACCCAAACAAACAAACAAAAACAACAGCAATACTACAACTGACAGAGTGATTATATCAGTATACATAAAGAAGACGAAAAGTTAAGGAACAACAAAACAAGTAATTCAATCAATATATGGGGCACAGTGCTAAAGAGAGAATTCTCAATAGAGGAATATAGAATGACAGGGAAACACTTCAAAATATGCTCAACGTCCTGAGTCATCAGGGAGTACTTCTTTTCCTCCTACTTTCAATGTCCATCCCACTTGTCTTTCTAAGTGAGGATTGATCATCTTACCCCAGGTCCTGCTTCTTATTTAGCTTCTTTAGGTGTACAGATTTTAGTATGTTTGTCCTATCTTATAGGTCTAGTATCCACTTATAAATGAGTATATAGCCTGTGTGTCTTTCTGCTTCTGGGATACCTCAGTCAGGATGATCTTTTCTAGATCCCACCATTTGCCTGAAAATTTCATGATTTCCTTGTTTTTAATTGCTGGAGCTCCACAAGGACCAAATAGGTCTGGGCACAGGGGTCTTTTCTGAGACTGATTCTTCAACCAAGGATCATGCATGGATATAACCTAAAACCCCTTCTCGGATGGGCCCATGGCAGCTCAGTATCCAAGTGGGACACACTAGTAAGGAGAACAGGAACTTCTCTGATAATAACTCGGTGGCTGGCTCTTTGACCTCCCCACCCCTGAGGGAGGAGCAGCCTTGCTAGTCCACAGAGGAGGACATTGCAGCCAGACCTCAAGAGACCTGATAAGCTAAGGTCAGATGGAAGGCCTTCTCTATCAGTGGACTTAGGGAAGGGGAGGGAGGAGATGAGAGAGGGAGTATGGGATTGGGAGGGAAATAAGGAGGGAGATACAGCTGGGATACAAAGTAAAAAACCTGGAATTAATATAAAAAATAAAATTTTAATAAAATATAAACAGTGGGAAAAAAACCCCTGAGATTTCACCTCACATCCATCAGAATGGCTAAGATAAAAATCTCAAGTGATAGTGTATGCTGGAAAGTATGTAGAGAAAAGGGAACCCTCCTCCATTGCTGAAGGGAATGTAAACTTGTACAAACCACTTTGGAAATCAATCTGGTGCTTTCTCAGACAATTGGGAATAGTGCTTCCCCGAGATCCAACTATACCACTACTAGGCATATATCCAAAATATGCTCAAGTACACAACAAGAACATCAGTTCAACCATGTTCATAGCAGGATTATTCATAATAGCTAGAACCTGGAAACAACCCAGATGTCCCTCAGTTAAGAAATGGATATAGATATTGTGGTACATTTACACAATGGAATGCTACTCAGCAATTAAAAACAAGGAAATCATGAAATGTACAGAGAAATGGTGGGAGACAGAAAAGATCATCCTGAGTGAGGTTTCCCAGAAGCAGAAAGACACACTCTGTATATATGCACTTTTAAGTGGATATTAGACATAGAATATAGGATAAACATACTAAAATCTGTACACCTAAAGAAGCTAAGCAAGAAGGAGGATTCTGTATAAGATGATCAATCCTCACTTAGACGAATGCAATGGGTATTGGAAGAAAAAGCAAACAGGAAACAGGACAGAAGCCTACCACAGAGGGCCTCTGAAAGACTCTACAAAGCAGTGTATCAAAGCAGGTATTGAAACTCATAACCAAACGTTGGGCAGCCTGTGGGGCATCTTATGAAAGAAGTGGCAGATAGTAAGACCTGGAGTGGACAGGAGCTCAACAAGTATAGCAACAGAACCAAAATATCTGGCCCAGGGGTGTTTTCTGAGACTGATACTCCAACCATGGAACATTCATGGAGATAACCTACATCCTCTGCTCAGAGCCATTGGCAGCTCAGTATCCAAGTGGGTTCCCTAGTAGGGTGAACAGGGACTGTCTCTGATATGAACTCAGTGTCTGGCTCTTTGAACACCACCCCCCTGAGTGGGGAGAAGCCTTGTCAGGCCACAGAGGAGGACAATGCAGCCAGTCCTGATTGAGACCTGATAAGCTATGGTCAGATGGAAGGGGAGGAAGACCTCTAGTACCAGTGGGCTTGGGGAAGGGTATGGGAGGAGACAACGGAGGGAGGGTGGGATTTTGAGGCAATGAGGGAGGGTGCTACAGCTGAGATACAATATGAATAAACTGTAATTAATATAAAAATAAAAATTTAATTAAAAAATAAGAAATTATTTTTCAAGCTAAACTAATAGATAACTTGGGTAATTCTACTTAATTCACTCAACACAGTGCTCACATATCCACATCCATGGCATGCACACTTGCTCCTTGCTCAAAGTGCTTATAAACACTGCCTGAGTGTCCACTGTTGAATGCTCAATAAAAAGGGAAAAACTCTTCTCTATCATTAGTGTTTATTTGAGTGAACTTCACAGAGAGTAAACTCTGGTATAGTCAGTTGATTTTTTTTTTTTCAGCAGCTCAATTGAACAATTTGCTTGGATCTTCCCCACCTTTTGCCATCCAGTTGTTACTAGCCTTCATTATATTTTCACTTTGTTCTTCATCTTCATTGGAATCGCCTACTCAGAGATTTTGAATATCAATAGAAATAAGGTGTCTATGTGTTCTCAACAATTCAAGTTGGTTGATGCATTCAGAAAAGTACAAATGAATCACTTTGGTCTGGTTTTCCATCATTCACTTTCTCTTTTCCCATTTCTACTACTATTCTAAGTAAAAGCATTTCAAATCCTGGAATGCAATCTTTTGACAGACAAACTATGTCTGTATTTTTATATTCATTCAGATTTTATAGAGATCATTCAGGTCTTACAGGAAGAAAAATCTTGGCCTGGAATCCTGACTCCCAAGCATGCTGACTAGTTTTATATCAATTTGACACAAGCTAGAGTTATCATGGAAGAAGGAACCTATTGAGAAAATGCCCCTATAAGGTCAGGCTGTGTGTAAGCCTGTAAGTCATTTTTTTGATTAGTGATTGATGGAGAAGGGCCCACCATATTTTTGCTGATGTCATCCCTGGGTTGGTTATCCTGAGTTCTATTAAAAAGCATGCCGAGCAAGCCATGTTTTTTTAATAAGCCAGTAAGTAACACTCCACGGCCTCTGTGTCAGCTCCTGTCTCCAGGTTCCTGCCCTGCTACAATTTTACCCTCAGTGTTTTCAATAATGAGCTGTTATACTGCAATTTGAGTGAAATAAACTCTTTTCCTTCCCAAGTTGCTTTTGGTTATGGTGTTGTTTCATAGCAATAGTAACTGTACCCAAGATACCAGGTTTACCCACTGTGAGACATTTAGTACTGACTCAATCCTGGTCATCATTATTAGTTATGATTGATTGTCCATTTCTTCATGGCTCAATCTTAGTAAGGTACACACATCTAGGATTTTGTCCATTTTATCTAAGTTTTTCAAATTGGAACACAGAAATTGCTCATAATTACCTCTAATGATCTTTTTGGTATTCTTAATTTTAAAATTGTATGTATATGTATGCTTTGTTTGTGTATATAACTGGGTACCATTTCTTTGCCTGATGCATATAGAAGCCACAATGTCACTTGATGCCCCAGACGCCAGAGTTACAGATGGTTGGTGAGCTATCATGTGGGTGCTGGAAGGTAAACCCAGGTTCTCTGGAAGAACACCCAGTACTTTTAATTGCTGAGTCATGTCACCAGCCCCTTCAATGATCTTATTTTGTTTCTGTTTTCAGTTGTAATGCGATCTTTTCCATCTCTATGACAACAATCTGATTAAAATGGTAAATGAGCCAATCAGACATATATTGACAATTAATATAAAAAATTTTTCACCCTTACTAATAATCAGAAAACTTCATTTCAAAGCTGTGGTAAGATGTCATCTCACTGTAGGTGCAATGACTCTTACCAAAAGTATGACCCCCACCCCAAATCCTAGTGAAGAGATAAAGTGAGACCTTTTATAAACAACTTGTGGGGTTATGACTCAGCATAGGGGTTTTGAAAACTCTTCAAAAAGTTAAAACTAACGCCACAATGTGATCTTATAATCCCACATTTGATATGTATCTAAAGGTAATAAAAACAATATTCTAGATACCTGTGCTTGATTGTACCAATGGTTCTAAAAACCAAGTCAAGGAAAGGAGCTAGCTTTCCATAAGCTGAAAATGGATAAAGAAACCGTGAAACAGACACATCATTCTGTTCATCAGTAAGGTGTTTTATTTGACTGTGCTGGATAAAACAGCTGATCATTATGCTAAATGAAATAAATAAGGGGCATAAAGATAAATGTTACATTACCTAGCCCATATGTGGAAATTATGGAGTTTGAACTCACAGGAATAGAGTCAAATAATGATCAATTATTAGTAAGTTTGCAAGGGAATGGGGCATAAGAGTTAAAGAAAACTACTAAGAAGAAATACTAAGGCATAGTCAGTAAGAATAATAATTTTGAAGATTCTACAGTATGGTGGGTGCATATAACCTACAACAAATTATCATATATTGCAAAATATCTAGAAGAGAAGTTTTAGAGGCTCTTTATAGATACAAATGCTAATTCATTTGTTTTGATCATTATACACTTTAAACATATATTGGATTATATACTATATTACATAAATATGCAGTGTAACTGCATGTCAGTTACAAATACATAAAAGTTAAAATATCTGTATTACTGAACAAATATTTTAAAATACTTCATTTTCTTTTCTATAACCTAGGCTTTTTAAAATTAAAATTCTAGTTAATGTACAAAGTAATGAATTTCATTATAGCATTTTGTTCTGTACTATCTTGAGAATGAACTATGATAACCATATTTTTGGTTTTCAATGAGTTTGTTTTGTATTTAGAAAGCCAAATTAAGATAATAAGTAGCATGGGGGCATAGTGACATCCTTTTAACCCCAGCACTTGAGAGACAAAGGCAGAAGCAGAGGCAGAGAGAGGCAGGCAGATATCTGTGATTTTGAGATCAGTTTGGTCAACATGGTGAGTTCTGAGGCATCCAAAACTATGCTGTGAGACCCTTTCTTGAGACAACAAAAAGTAATTATAAACGACAAGGGATACCTAGGTAGGTAGGCAAGTAGATATATGGTAGATAGATTGGTTTGTAGATAGGTAGGTATGTACACAGGCAGATACACAGATTGCAGAACATTGTTAATTTGCGAGCTCAATAATAATTATAAAAGTTTTGAAAACTATTCGGTAAGATGTACATGCACAATAATGTCCGATTCACGTGCATTTGGCAACTTAGAAGAAAGTATTTGACTATCCATCCTATCTTGACAACTTTAGAGTTCTATACCTACGTTAACTTTTATCCTTATTGGTATTACCTGTATGAAAACATTTTCTTAAATTGTAAAGAACTTAAGCTAAATTGTGGAGCTGTAACCCTCTGGTCTTCAACCTCACTAGAGACTTGAGAAATAATCAAAGTAGTTACTGGAGTAAATAGGAAGTGCATGTTAGCAGCATCTAAAAACTAAAATATTCACAGAGACATTTTGCTGCCTGAACAGTCTCACAAAACAGTGGAGCTTAGCCTTCTGGCTCAGAATTTCTGACAGACATAAATGTGAAGCAGGAATTTTTTAAGACTTGTTTACCCTATCTTGGCAGAGTTTGGCAGTTGACTTGTCCTGCATTTAAGCTTCCCCATTTTGGCACAATTCTGTCTATCGTGAAACGAGGCATTTTCTTTTTGCCTGGTTAGCTTGTTTGCCACATTTGAAGCCATCTCCATATAGAGGTTCTTTGATGTTCATCATCTTCTCTGAGGGAGGCAGGGTGCTGCCAGGAGATGACCTGTCTCATTGGCAAAGACTCTTTAAAATAACAAAGATATTTTAAAATTCCAAATCCTGTAGATCTCTGAAGTTTTTGAAGATTTCCTATCTCTTTGTAATCGACCTGTTTACAAAATCTTATCTATCTATTAAACCTAGGATGTATACTCCTGTTATAAATTAGACTAGAGTCTGACATGTCTGTGAGTTGATTAACTAACAATTAACTATTACCTAATACCCTAAACACTTTGTAATATCATGTAAATGTATTGGAAGTAATCCTGAATTTGTATCAGTCTACTAAAGTTTACCAAATATAATAAAAATAAACTTATTTTTGCATCAATATAGATAACCCTATACCAGAGTTAAAAATATTCTTATTTGATAATAAAAAATAAAGCTTTGAGTAGATTCATTAATTTACTTTGTCTTATTATTCCTATAAGATATTCCTGTATTCCCCTTTCTTTTCAACCTCTTTTCTCCTTATTTAAGAAAGAAAGATAGAGAAAATAAAAAGGAAAATAGAGAAATCCCCGAGTCTAATCTTGTTTTCTCTCTGAATGAGATCGTTAACAATTTATAACCATCTCCCAATGACTATAAACATTCATAACCACAGAAATTAACCAAAAAAAAAAAAAAACCTATCCAAACCCCTTTAAAGAAAATTGGACATCTATCTCATGAATTAATTCTAGCTGACATTTTGAATGCACAGAAATCCTGTTAGGGAGTCCAAAGGAAATTGGGAATGGTTAATTAAGCAAGCATTAACATTTGAGGTCCAGTCTTTGAATGTGAGAAATTTCAGGCTTAATAGAAGTCCTGTTTGGAACAGTATTAAATGATGGACCAATTGAGATTAGCAGCTTTCTTTAAAGCACTGCTGGGAGCAGGCTTTGATGAGAAACAGCAATTGAAGCAGTTGAGGCAGGAACAGGCAGAATGCTGGAACATGCAAGATGTTGGAACAGATGTATCAATATCTCAGCTTGCTGGAAGGGTAAATTCTGTCAAGTTTAATCCAGCATCTCTGATGGCCAGTCCTTTTGTTCTGCAAATATATAATTTTCACAAGCATTATACAGTCCTAAAATTATAAATATATGAGATGTGCAGGATGAAACTAAACTGTAAACCAATTTTATCTATGCCAATTAAAAGAATGGCAAAAAAATTTTGAAGTTATTGTAGACAAGGTTTTATTGGCTATGTACGTAATTGCAGTTCTGGATGGAGACATATTTTATGTCTCAGTCAGTTTCAAAGTAGTTCCCATGTAAAGGGATCAGCAAGATAAGTTACCATTATTATTGAACACAGAACCATTATCATGTTGAAATCAAAACAAGGTTGTATAGATCAAAATATCTTTTTGGAGCTCTTGGGCACCTGCTGTATTAGGCCAAGTTGTTACCTATCTCCTGAGAGAATGCCATTAGAGAGACAAGCTGGTTGCCTTGAGCAATAGAAAAGGAATGATTTCCTGCACTCTGCCCGGAGGTTGCCCGTAAGTCTAAGCATCTACATTGATAGTCTGCAGGGCAGAGCTTTTCAGAGGTCCTCTGTGTCAGGCTCCTGACTTGTTCCCTCTTTTCTCCTTCTTCTGATGTCCAGCCTCTTTGCCTTTCTGGATAGGAATTGAGCATTTTAGCAAGAGTCCTCTCTCTTGATTAGTTTCTTTAGCTGTACAGATTTTAATAGGTTTATCCTATATTATATGTCTATATGAGTGAGTATACACCATGTGCATCTTTCTGCTTCTGGGATAGCTCACTCAGGATGATCTTTTCCAGATCCCACCATTTACCTGCAAATTTCATGATTTCCTTGTTTTTTTATTGCTGAGTAATATTCCATTGTGTAGATATACCACAATTTGTGCATCATCCATTCCTCCACTGAGGGGCATCTGGGCTGTTTCCAGCTTCTGGCTATTACAAATAAGGCTGCTACAACCATGGTTGAGCAAATGTCTTTATTGTGTACTTGAGAATCTTTTGGATATATGACTAGGAGTGGTATAGCTGGATCGTGAGGAAGCGCTATTCCTAGTCGTCTGAGAAAGAACCAGATTGCTTTCCAGAGTGGTTGTACAAGTTTACATTCCCACCAGCAATGGAGGAGGGTTCCCCTTTCTCCACAACCTCTCCAGCATGTGTTGTCTCTTGAGTTTTGTATCTTAGCTATTCTGATGGGTGTAAGGTGAAATCTTGGGCAGAGTGCAGGAAATCTTATGAAAGAAGTGGGAAACAGTAAGATCTGGAGAGGACAGGAACTCCACAAGGAGAGCAACAGAACCAAAAAATATGATCACAGGGATCTTTCCTGAGACTGATATTCCAACCAAGGACTATGCATGGAGATAACCTAAGACCCCTGCACAGATGTAGCCCATGGCAGTTCAGTATCCAAGTGGGTTCCATTGTAATAGGAACTCCTTTTTAATTTAGAGTTTAAGCATACCCTAGGATTCTTGTGCCTGTTTAGAAGTTTAGGCCTAGGTTTTTATAAATGTTGTAGCTATTTTTGTCTTATGCCCTTTTCTATACAGAATGGGCAGTTATGCCTTCATAACCAAACTTTATATAAACTCCCTTTTACCTTTTGCAATTAAGCATAACTTAGGCATCTTGTACCTAGATTTTTACATTGGTTGTGGCTATTCTTTGGCTTGCCCTTTTTTTTGTTATGGGATGGATGGTTCTGCTTTTTTAACATATGAATTGTAATATTTGAGTTTCTAGGACTTAAATAGGCTGGCATGTATTTTGCCATCTGTAAACCTTTTTTTGCATCAGGCATGACCGATATTTGCCCCTCTGCCCCCCTTCTTACAATTGAAAGGATAAGCTGGCTGGTTTCTATATTCTTCCCCAAAGCCCTTTACCTTCCTACAGCAGAAAATTGAGCTTTTTTTTTGCCTTTCCCCTTGAACAACATCAATCTCTAATAGCACTAAGTCTAGTGCTGCTGCTATTAATAATGTTGAAGAAAAATGTCAGTATGCATCAGAGTCCTTTTCCTTCAGAGTGTTTCTCAGTCCTGTATTGATGTTTTCAAAGTCAGAGTTAAGATTTCAGTTGAGTTAAGTTTAATTTTCACATTTCCTCCTTGGAACTGAATAATAAAAGTGTTTTTGTTCTTTAAAATATTTGAAGGGAATTGATAGCTAATTATGACCCTTGTTTTACTTCAGAGATGCGTTATGTTACAACCATAAAGACCTTTAAAAATGATACAACTAAAACTTAGCACATGTTTTAACCAGCAATTAAACAAAATAAATATTAAATTTTTCACAGGGTGTTATCAAAATTTAAGGGAGATAATATCACTGGTTGTAAGAAATTGGTAAAAACCTAGTTCAGCAATCATTTTCTGTGCCTGGACAGAGTGTTAGACATTGGGGAAGTATGGGAACAAAAATGATTTAGGGTATATCATGGAAAAAGATATAGAAATAAGAATGATTGAAAAAGTTTAAAGACCAGAAAACAAACAAACAAACAAACAAAAAAACAAAAAAAACTAATCTAACTGATGAAAGGCATATAGAGAAAGAGACAGTGGTAAATTCAGAGGGCACCTTATTTTTCCTTACAGGGTTTTTGTATCTTTTCTTTTTTCTTTCTTTTTTTTTTTCATACATGTTAGGAGTAGGAGCATGCTGCACAAGAGCAAAAGATGGTGCTCTAGTGATCAGAAATATTTAAGCTTGTGCAATTCACAACCCCTTTAGCAGGAAAAAAAATTAAAGAGTTATTCATTTATTATTTTGTGTGTGTGTTTTACATGCACGTATGTCATTTGTTTAACACTTGTGTACCTCATGCCAACAGAAGCCAGAGAGGGTGATGGGTTTCCTGGAACTGTCTTTATGATAGTTGTAAGTCACCATGTGGGTACTGGAAAACAAACCAGGGCTCTGTAAGAGCAACCAGTGCTTATAAAAGCTAAGCAATCACTTCAGCCCCTTCTCTCAATTATAATATATTTTGTTTATTATCTCAGGACTTCTTACATGTATATACTATAGTCTGATCATACTGACATTTACTTTCTTTTTTCAACTCCCACTGGAAGCTTCAACATGTCCCCATCCTAACTTTATGCCCATTTTTAAAAAGTGCATTCCAGTGTACCTGTTTAGGGTTGCCCAAATAAACATAGGCATGGGGCCATCCACTGGACTATGGGGAACCTACCAGTGGCCATAGCCTCAAAGAGAAATGGTTCTCCCTCCCCAAATTACACTCATTTATCAATAGCTTCCCAACTATAGTTCTCCTCCACCCATTCATTCTTTAATTTTTCTGGTTTAATCTTCTGTGGTTTTTGTGCCCAGAAGCTACTGAGTCAGCCACAGTCATGTCTCAAATACAACATTTAAACTACATTCCTACCTATCCTTTGTTTTCTAAATTTTTCTGCCTTTTCTTCACTGATGCTCCTTGGGCCTTATTGAATTGATATAGATACGTCATTTAGAGATAAACATCCAGTCTTTTATTCTTAGCAGCTTGGCCAGTTATGAGTCTCTACAATGATTGGTTTGCCCATTTCAAAATGAAGTTTCTCCAAGTCTGAAAGCAAACCAAATCTATGCATATGCACAAAAAAATACGGGTGGTAATTTGACAGCATAACTGTTTTTGTTTCTTTTTTATTTTTTTACAATTAATTGATCGTATATTCCTATTGAATCCCCCTCCCTCAACTACTCACAGTCCAACCTTCCTTCTCTCTTCTCCCTATTCCCTTCTCCTAGTCCACTGAAAGTGGGAGTTCTCCATCTCTGCCATCTGTCCATAGCTTATCAAATCTCAACAGGACTGCATGGATCCTCTTCCTCTGTGGTCTGGTAAGGCCGCATTACCAGGGGCAAGTGATCAAAGAACAGGGAACCAAGTTCATGACAGAGGCAGCCCCAGCTCCCCTTACTCAGGGCCACACATGGAGACTGAGCAGCCAAATAGTTACATCTGTTTAGGGGTTCTGGGATCAAAGCAGATGCTGAGACTCACAGGCAAACTTTGGGCAGAGTGTTAGGGAGTCTTATAGAAGAAGGTGGGGACAGAAGGACAGGGAGTGGACAGGAGCCCTAAAGGAGACCAACAAAGCTAACTATCTGATCCCAGGAGTTTTTACACTAGAACCCATGACTTCCCCGAAATGGGATTTTGACCAGAATTACAGTACCAGGCATGAAATGCCCTTCTATGGAGTAGGCCTCTTATACAATCAGAAAATGGTTAGTTAACCCATAATAATCATGCCACTATTGTACCAGTAGGAACGTATTACCCAGCAGGTTGGTCATGTACCATGTAAGGTCAATTTCTTTAAAATGTCTTAGTTATTTTACTTGTGAAGTTTTTCTATGAACTTTAGAATTCACTTTCATAATTTTGCAGACAATTCCCAGTAAATTTTATGTTATAAATAAGTTTATATAATGACAAACTTATTTATATTAGGAACAGTTTAGAGTATTTATTATTTCTATGTCTTAATTATTTTTATCATTGCTGTAAAGAGACAACATGACCAATGCAACATATAGAAGAGTACACTGGGGCTTATAGTTTCAGAGGATGGGTCCATGGTCATCATGGCAGGAAGCATGGCAACAGGCAAACAGGAATGGCACTGAAGCAGTAACTGAGAGCTTATATCTGAACCACAAACATGAAGTAGATAGGAAAAGCTAACTGGAAATAGCATGAAAATTTGAAAACCTAGTGACACATCTTTGCTCACAAGCCAATCCTCTTAATCCTTCCCAACCAGTTTCACCAACTAGAAACCAAGAATTCTGAAATATGAGCCAATGAAGACCATTTTCACTCAAACTACCACAATTAGTTTAGATGACATCTCTAACTAAAATATAATTATATTTTATTTGAAGAATATTATAGATATTGGTAAACAATGTTTTCAAATACATGTACAATGAAAAATGCATAAATAAGTTAATTATGATATTACTTCATGTGATTTAAATTTATTTAGTGAAGGCATTCAATATCTACTCAACAATTTTCAAGTATACAATATAATATTGCTAACATTGTGCAACAGATCTCTTGAATTTAATTGTAGTTTTGGGTATGAGTTCTATCTCATAGAGTGGGTCTTAAAGCCAACCAGATAGTAGTACTTCCAAAAGCTTTGTGTCATTACTGCAGTAGCAGATTGAAGACAGATCATCATTGTAGTCAAAGACTTTGTAGCTGGGCTGACTAACAACTTAATTAGATGCAACCCATTCCTGGCATAAGGAGCTTCACTTAGTGATGAGAGAGATGTCTACTTGGGACTCTGTCTCTTCTGTTGCTTCAGTTAGATCACCTTTCTAAATGTACATATTTTGTGAAGCTTTTGTTGCATTCATTTTCCATACAGCCCCCTAAATGGGCCTTAGTTTTAGATGTTTTTCCTCATATTTTTTCCTTGCCCCATATTTATTCCCAACACAATTCTTCATAGACCTTGAAAGAAAAATTGTCAACTTCATACAGAATAACAAGAAACACAGAATTGTTAAAACAATCCTCTACAATAAAAGATCTTCAGCTTTGGTGTACCTCTTCCTCTACCATTAGATTGTTGATACTGAATTTGGTTATTCAATTAGTCACTTATTTTTTTTTTATTTTGTATAAAATAAATATATTTTTTCTAAGTTAAAAAATAAATAAATAAAAAGAAGAAGATATCAGAAAATGGAAAGATCTCCCATGTTCATGGCTTGGCAGGATTAACAATAAAAATGGCCATCTTACCAAAAGCAATCTACAGATTCAATGCAATCTGCATCAAAATACCAAAACAATTCTTTACAGATCTTGAAAGAAAAATTCTCAACTTTATATGGAAAAACAATAAACCTAGAATTGCTAAAACAATCCTCTACAATAAAAGATCTTCTGGAGGTATCTCCATCCCTGATCTCAAGCTGTACTATAAAGCAATACTAAAAACTGTGTGGTACTGGCATCGAAACCTATTGGTGGATCAATGGAATCAAATAGAAGACCCTGAAATAAACCCACACACTTATGGACATCTGATATTTGACAAAGATTCCAAAACCATACAATGGAAATAAGATAGCATCTTCAACAAATGGTGCTGGGCTAACTGGATGTCTACATGTAGAAAAATGCAAATAGATCCATATTTATCTCCCTATACAAAACTAAAGTCCAAGTGCACCAAAGACCTCAATATAAAACCAGATACACTAAACCTGTTAGTAGAAGAAGTGAGGAAGATCCTGGGACTCATTGGCATAAGAGACAACCTCCTGAACAGAACACCAATAGCACAGGCTCTAAGATCAAATATCAATAAATGGGACCTCATGAAACTGAAAATCTTCTCTAAAGCAAAGGACACTGTCATCAGAATAAAATAACAGCCTTCAGATTGGGAAAGGATCTTCACCAACCCTATTTTGGACAGAGGGCTAATATCCAGAATATATAAAGAACTCAAGAATTTTAAAAGCAACAAATCAAGTAATCCAATTTTAAATGATTATTATTAGTTTGATAATAAGTTTATTGAGTTCTTCATATATTTTAGATATTAGTCCTATATTGAATGTGGAGTTGATAAAAAATATTTTCCCAACTGTAGCCTGCCACTTTGTCCAAATGATGGTATCTTTTGCATGCAGAGCAGGTCCCATTTATTGGTTGTTGATCTTAGAGCCTGAGCTGTCGGTGTTCTGTTCAGGAAGTTGTCTCCTCTGTCAATGTGTTCAAGGCAATTTCCCCACTTCCTCTTCTACGAGGTTCAGTATATCTGGTCTTATGTTGAGTTGTTGTTGTTGTTTTGTTTTGTTTTCCATTTAGAGTTAGGTATTTTTCAGGGTGATAACTGTGGATCTATCAGCCATCCAGTTTGACCTATGCTATTTATTTAATTATGCTGCATTTCTTCCAGTGTACTTTTTTGGCTTCTTTATTAAAAAAAAAAAAAGATGTTACAGGAGTCATGCTAAATGTTCAAAGAGAGTGGAAAGGTTTCTGTTTTACACTAGATTCCCCATGTGTATGAGATCATTCACCAATCACTTTTCTGTGCTTTTCTAACTTCATATAGACCACTTACTTTTGGCTCTTGTGAAGAACACTATGACAAACATGCAAGAGTAGAGTGCTCTTGAACTAAATGATTTCATGCCCTTTGGATATTCTCAGCATTCTTAGATCATAAGATGGCCCTATTTTTATGGAACCTTCATGTGGCTCCTCAGTTGTCTTCTCCTTTATGTGGATTTCTCGAATAGATCTAGTATAATAGTTCTCAACCTCTATGTCATGACCTATTTGGGATCACATATCAGATATTCTGCATACTAGATATTTGCATTATAATTTACAACAGTAGCAAAATTATAGTGATGAAAAAGCAACTAAAATAATTTTATAGTTGTGGCTCACTACAACACGAGGAGCTGTATTAAAGGGCCAAAGCATTAGGAAGGTTGAGAATCACTGATCTAGTAGTTCAAATTTTTACCAATAGTGCACAAGACTGCTTGTTATTCTGTATCTCTCCTCAAACTTGTATTTCATCTTTTGATAATGATATTTCATTAGATGTGCTGTTAGATGTGTTATTCTGGTTTTATTTTGCATTTACCTGATGATAAGTGCTATGAATCATTTTTGTACACCTCATGTTCATTTGTACATCTATTGAAGTTTTGCCAATACATTAGTAGGTTTCATTTTATTGCTATTAATATATTTAGACCCATCATATATTTTAGGGATTAACCCATTACCAGACATGTGGGTTTGCAAATATCTTCACATAGGTGTTAGGTTGTCTCTTTGTTTAGTTGATTATTCCCTTGCTGTGTAGATATCTTACAAGATTAACAGTGTCAGGTTTCTAGCGGTGCTAAGAACAGAAACTAGAACTATGTGTATGTCATGTAAACACTGCAGAGCTACACCCTAGCTCAATAGTGACACTTTTTAAAGATCAAGTTTAGGAGAAAGGTGGCACAAATTGGAGGTCAGTTTCCTGTTTTCCTATCTCATGTTTTACTTTGCCATGCCCTTTTCTACTAATTAAAATGAAATAAAAATGTTTTAAAAGATTTTGTGATCTCTATAAGTGAAAATATATAAATGGAAAAGGAGTGTCTTTGGTATTTGAGAAAATAGATGAATTTATTATAAATGATTTTAGACAAATCTTGAAGGACCTTGATTTTAAGGTTCTTTAATTTATACTGTCCAGTGTTTGGAAACTATTACAAATAAATTCTCCTGTAATCTATGTAGACTCAAAAGAGACTTATCAACAATCTCAACCACTTCATGTTTTCATGTCATAAATTTATAAAATTGT
Source organism: Meriones unguiculatus (assembly GCF_030254825.1). Classification (NCBI taxonomy): domain Eukaryota; kingdom Metazoa; phylum Chordata; class Mammalia; order Rodentia; family Muridae; genus Meriones; species Meriones unguiculatus. The sequence goes on along the minus strand of NC_083369.1, from coordinate 74,215,670 downwards.
GAAATAAAAAACATGGGAACAGATAAAGACCCTACTGTTAGGAACCGTCTCTTGTCCTTCTGGTTGTAATCCTTAACATTTAATGATTGAGTCATCTCTTCAGCCCAGGAACTGTTTCTGTATAGCTACACATATGACAAATTGAACTCACAGCTGGAACAAACTTTTCATGAGGGCATCTGAACCATTTACTTGCTATGTGCATAGGTTGGACATGGCAGGAAGTAAAAAGGATTTGTTTTTCCTTGCTTTCTTGTATTGGGACTGACATACATATAGTAAAAAAAAAAAAAAAAAAAAAGAGCAGAAACAGTTATTATGTGAAGTGATCCAAAGGCAATGGATTTAGGACAATTAGTTCTACTTCAGAGTAATTACTGCTTTTCCCACTTGCTTACTCTTATTTTATCAGCTGTCTTCTCTCCATGCCATTGTTGGATACTTCCTACACAGAAAGCAATTACTGATGGAAATCATGGTTAATACAAATAGCTTGGTAAATGATAGCTTATTAAATCTACTTCTATTTTTAATTCTCAAATGATTATAACTAGAAAAACAAGGCAAATAATCCATAAATCTGATGCGTTTGAAAATCTATTGAGTCATCAAGCTTTTATTGAGTCCTTATCATGTTCCTGCCACTGTGTTAGATGTCATAGGAAAAGCTAATGGCTACATGTAACATGAGTGTCTTCTGCACACTCAGAAATAAAATTGTCCTCAGTACTGTCATGTTGCTGATGCCAAGAAGATGATGATAGAAACGTTTCATACTAGTTTTGCTTACAAAAGAAATAAAAATTTGTCTGAAAACTAAAGCAAAGTTAAAGATACTTTGGTCAGGCTTTCTTTAGATGAATTAAATTGTGTATGACTGATTAATAAATCTTTAAACCTAATACAAAAAAGTTTTAAGTGTGTCTTTCTATTCCAGAGTATTTTTCCCATTATGAGCTAAATACCTATCCCAATCTCATTTCAGATTGTTAATTTTTAAATTTAGCCACATGATGATAGTAATTTCAGGCCTCCAACAATTATGCTTCTTTTTAATTTTATTTTAAATTTTGTATCTATATATACACATGCCATATTATTATATGTGTATATATACCCATACAGGTTTGTGTGTATATGTGTATGATGTTTGATATATGTGCCTCCTATATGCATATTCATGTGCATAGATGGGTGCATGTATACTTGTGTACATGCAAGTATGGAGGCCTGAGGTTGAGACTGATGTTAAAATATCTTCTCAGACTGCTTTCCACTTTAAGTATTGAGGCAGGATCTCTTGTTGAATCTAGACCTAACACTTTTGACATTTTATCTAATCTAGCTAGCCTGCTTTCTAGAAAGTGCAGTGATTTCCTAACTCCACCTCCCTCATCTTGGGAATACAGGCAGACTGTCTATATAGTACACTGTCTTTTTGTGGGGGGGTCCTGGAGCTCAGAACTCCATCCTTCATGCTTGTAGGGTACTTTACATTCTATGTCATCTCCACAGCACTAACTACTGTCTTATAATCTTATTCTTTGAAGATAACTAAAATAGTTCTTCCTTTCCTTCTTGTTCTTGTTGTTATTGTTCTTGTTGTTCTTGTTCTTGTTGTTATTCTTGTTGTTCTGCTCCTGCTCCTGCTCCTGCTCCTGCTGCTGCTGCTGCTGCTGCTGCTGCTGCTTCTGCTTCTTCTTCCTTTTCTTTTGGTTTTTCAAGAGAAGGTTTCTCTGTGTAACATTGGCTGTCCTGGACTTGCTTTGTATACCAGGCTGGCCTCAAGCTCACAGAGATCTTCCTGCTGCTTCCTCAGCTTCTGCTTCTGCCCCCCAAGTGCTGAGATTAAAAGTGTGTGCCACCACTGCCTGGATACACTGTAGTGAGTTTACATTTAGGTCTCTGCTTCATCCTGTCTGAATATTGAAATAGAATTGTGACTATTGAGAAAGATCATATAAAGTGAGAACCAAAAATACAAAGTATGTTAAGTTTCCTGCAATGTTGAACTTTCCTCTAATTGTTTCTGTTCTTAACTTTTAGCCTAAAACCCCAGAGTTTGAAAGAGAGAATAGTAAAAGCCATTACTTGGAAATTGCTGCATAAAATACATGTAGTTACTATGAAATTCTAGAAGTTCTGTACCCCAAATTATTTCCTTTCATTTTTAAACACATTTAACATCCTTGGTTAATGGGTTGAGATGTTGAAAAGTAGGTTGGGGATGAAAAATGGTACAGGCCAGCTTGTGGCAGCAGCAGAATGGGTTTTTAATAATATGAAGCAGTGAGAGAAGCCTAGACAGATACTGTGAGCTGTATTACAGCATGACACCAGAACTGTCATTTTTCATGATGGCCTTGAGTCTTTGAGAAAAGATTAAATTATGTTCTATGTTCTTTGAGATGGAAAGAAAGTGCTAATTTAATTTCTCTCAGATATAGTTCATGTTTTTCAGCTTGAAATGTAAACTTCAGCTATTGGAAATGTGTCGCATATACTAAACATTTTCTTTGAGTCAAGGAAATGAAATACTGCTGTATTACATTTTTATTTTCCCTTAGAGACTATGCACTCCCATCAAGTGCTTATACTGAAATCAAATGTCTCCAACCCTGATTTTGTAGTATCCTAATATAGATCCAGATGCTGGTGGTCTGACTGGTATTACAAAGCTCAAAACAGTAGATAATAAGGGACCATGAATATTATTCTGTACTTTTATATGTTATATATGTGACCTAAGTCTCAACATAATGTGCTCATGTTTTATATACACCTTCTATATATAACCTGAAAATATTATAATACTGTATTCTTAGTGCCTCTGAATTTTGACTGTAAAATACCACATTAAGTCAGACATAGAACTTTCCATTATAGTATACTGTGAATCCCCAAAAGTTTTGAATTTTGGAGCTGCATGATTTCAGATTTTCAGAAGAATAGCAGATTTTTTATACAGTAAAGCAAAATGAGAGATCAATGTTACCTGGGAGTTTTTGAGAAGTTTTTAATTTATTGTTATTGTCCAGGAGGAAATGTGTGGAGGTCAAAAGAAAACTTTACTGAATCAGTGGTTCTCTCCTTTCTTTTTTTGGATTCTATGGATTGACCTCAGGTTTTCAGGCATGTGCTCAAGAACGCCACCCACTGAACCATCTCATTTGCCTAGGCATAAAGTACCCTTCTCACCCACGATTGCATTAGCCTCATATTACAGAAGAATAGGCTGATGCTCAGTAACATCAACATACTTGCTGGTGATCACAAAGATGGGAAAGCTATCAGCAAAGCCAGAACATCTTTTTGACTACAGGAAGCAATTTATCTGAGAACAGAAGGAGTGTTTACAATGGACATTAAAAGTCATAATAAAACTTCAGTTACAAGCGGAAAAAAAGGGAATTCCCAGAAGAGAAAGCAAATTAAGCAAGGGTATAGAGATGAGAATGAAAATGACTGTTGCTGGGTGACAGCTACTACAGATACTCATAACTGAGAACAAGAGATTGCTGAATACTCACTCCTAAATGGGACATTAGTATCACCCATTTTAGGTCCCAAGAATATCACAAAAGAGACTGTAGGTGCTAGAGTCCTGAAAAACACTGTCTTCTGAATATAATATGGCCTTTGCACTTACAAACTCACAACAGTGATAGTTACTTATACATGCTTGGATCCCTGAGCATTCCATTAAGGAAGGCTAAGGACTACCTCATGAGGCCCCACCCTTCTTCGGGAAACTACTAGCAGGTAATGGTTGCTGAGTGAGGGAGGATGATTTTGTTTGTTTGTTTTATTTTTTGTTTTTAATGGTATAACCACTAGGAAATTTTCTATGCTCTGGTAAATAACCCCTCATCTGTGTTCATGCAAGCAACCCTAATGAAATACAGCAAATCATTTTAAAAGGGTTGTTATTGGAGGTAAAGGGAGGGAAATGGTTGGAGATATGACTCTGCAGTTAACAGAGCATTTATTACTCTTGTAGAGAACATGGTTTCAGTCTCCAGTACCCACAATGGTGACTCACAACCAACTGTAACTTCCCTTTCAGGAGGCCTGGTGACTTCTTTGGACCTCTGTTGGTGCCAAACACATACATAGTACACACACACATATAGACACACACACAGGTACATGTATATATACATACATATATGTACTATATGTGCATGTATATATGTACCCATAGTACATATACTATATATGTACATACATGTACTATATTTGTACATATAGCACAAACATATACATGTATATGTACATATATGTATGCATGTTTACATATAAATGAAGGTAAACACTAATACACAAAATATAGGGAAGTCCAAATTAAAAAAAAATTCTAGCACGCACATGGCATCTCACAACTGTTTATAACTCAAGTACCAGGGTATCTGACACCCCCACACAGACTTACAGGTATGCAAAAATTAATGCACACAGGATAAATGAATCATTAAAAAAAAAGAAAAGAAAGGGGGTCATTGGGAAGAAAAAGTTCAGTGGGAGTAGGGGCAGGGTAAGAAAAAGTAATAATAGATGTGTATGATCAAAACATATCCATGGATAAAACTGTTTAGAATTAATGAAAATATTTTTAAAAGAAAATTACTTTTCTGGTTATTTATGAGAACAGATGGAGGCATGCTTTTAACAGAAAATCTAGTTTAGGTATTGGAATAAATAAAAAGTTGAAAAAATTGGCTTGAAAATACAAGTCTGTCATAGATATTTAATGCTAGAAACTAGAAGCATAGGTTTTTACTATAAGTGAGCTGGGGCACTGTGAAGAAAATTAGAAATCTTTATGTGGCAAGAGAAATGTCATGAAGCATTAAGTTATTCAGTGCGCTTAAATGCAAATGAAATCAATACATGATCCTTTAGGTTTTTTGTTTGTTTGTTTGTTTTGTTTTGTTTTTTTGAAGGAGTGGATTAGGGTCAGATAATTTTGTTAAGAATTTGTTTTAAAAAAATGCCAGTATTTGAATTGAGCCTTTCTCAAAGGCTCATCTTATTTTTGAGAAAATAAATCTCTAATTTTATTCCATTATTGGATTTTAATCAAGAGAAACAATTGAATCAGCTCATTCTGAGCCATTGTTCTTGTCAGGATGATTACTTTACAGCTGGACTTTAAATTGGAGGTAGTCCAAAGAAGAGTGGTTCTCAAATCTGAACATATATCAGAAACCTGATAGGACACCCAGAGATGGCTCAGCACTTCGGAGCACTTGTTCCTCTACCATGGGACCTCCCTCTTCCATCTTGCTTCCTTTGACATTGATCTCAGCAGTCACAAAGCAGCTCACAACTGTCTATAACTCCAGTTCCAGGGGTTCTAATGCCACCTTCATGCCTGTGAGGCTCTAAATGCGGTACACATATGAACACATAGGCAAAACACACATATACATAAAAATAGAAAAATAATACAAAAGAAATAGCTTAAGTTCTATTAAAACGCAATGGAATACTACTCAGCAATAAAAAACAAGGAAATCATGAAATTTGCAGACAAATGGTAGGATCTAGGAAAGATCATCCTGAGTGAGATATCCCAGAAGCAGAAAGACACACATGGTATATATTCATTTTAAGTGGATATTAGACATATAATATAAGACAAACATACTAAAATCTATATACCTGAAAAAGCTAAGCAGGAAGGAGGACTCTGGATAAGATGCTCAGTCCTCATTGAGAAAGGCAAAGGGATGGACATCAGAAGAGGGACAAAATAGGGAACAGGACAAGAGCCTATCACAGAGGGCCTCTGAAAGACTCTACCCAGCATGGTATCAAAGCAGATACTGAGACTCATAGCCAAACTTTGGGCAGAGTGCAGGGAATCTTATGAAAGAAGGGGCAGATAGAAAGACCTGGAGGAAACAGGAACCCTACAAGGACAACAACAGAACTAAAAATCTGGACACAGGGGTGTTTTCTGAGACTGATACTCCAACCAAGGACCATTCATGTAGATAACCTAGAACTCCTGCACAAGTGTAACCCTTAGCAGTTCAGTGTTCAAGTGGGTTTCCCTAGTAATGGGAACACAGAATGTCTCTGACATGAACTTAGTGGCTGGCTCTTTGATCACCTCCCCCTCAGGAGGGTGCAGCCTTACCAGGCCACAGAGGAAGACAATGTATCCAGTCCTGATGAGAGCTAATAGACTAGGATCAGATGGAAGAGGAGGATAACCTCCCTTACCAGTGGACTGGGGGAGAGGCATAGGTGGAGAAAAGGGAGAAAGGGTGGGATTGGGAGGGGATGAGGGAGGGAGCTACAGGTGGGATACAAAGTGAATAAACTGTAATTAATAAAAGTAAAATAAAATATATTTTAAAAAACCTCACAAACCATCAGGCCTTCCTCACCAATTGATGGTTCTGATTCATTGATTCTGTCTGGAGTTCCAGGAACTCACATTTCTAACAAGCTTTCAAGATATGTTCATGCTTTAATTCTGTGGATCTTACTGTGAGAGCCAGTGTCCTGGAATGAGTTCCAAAGTTCCTGGTACAGAATCAACTAAATGAAACTTGCAAAAGCAAAAGACAAATAAAGAAAGAAACAACTATATCTTTAAGTAATTTACAGGAAATATTAATATGCACTTTAACAAAAATGCCCCTTATTGGCTTAATTTATATGTAGAGACTAAAACTCAGAATATCTTTGTGTGCAAGTGTATATGTACATGTGTGTGTGGTGGGAAGCAGATGTGTTTGAGTACATGGGTTCCCAGATTCAGTACACCTTGATTTTTGAGATAGGATCCTGACTTGGACTTAGAATTTATTGATTATGCTAGATTGGCTGGCCAGTGAACTCTAGAGATCCTTGGGTCTCTACATCCTTTGTCCACAGATTAGCAGTGTGTGTCACTCTGCCACATGTTTTTATTTTGGAGGCATAAATTCTATTCTCTTAGTTACCCAGCAAACACTTCTTGCAGTCCCAGATTTTTTTTCTCTTTTATTTTTTTCCCTAGAAACATTTACAAAACAAAAATAATCCAAACCTTTCTGACTGGACCACATAGCTTTCAAGTTAATAAATATTTGCAAGCTTCTGTCTCCTGACTCTAAAACACATTTAATAACATTTTTGTTTTAGGATTTCTGGGAGCACTAAATGCAACAGTTCAGAGTAAAACTGAATGTCTGCTTTGCTAGTCTTTCTATTTGGCAAATATGTACTTTATTGAGGAAAACAACACTTAAGTAGTTTTTTTTAAGATATAAGTGTGATCACGCAGTTTCTTTTAAGTTTTAATTCTGCAAGTGTGGATACTTCTTAACAGTCATTCCTTACACCATATTGAATTGTAGCAGTGCAATATTATTTTCTGATGAGGATCAAGGGTTAGAAAGTGACTATTTCTAAATTTTTTTTTCTGAAGATTGAATTTCTTCAAGTTGGAATGGCTTTGAAGTACAAGAAATGTTGCTGTCACAATGTGTCAGATGTGAAACTCTTCATTTTATAATTCATGTTTTAAGATAATTCCTCAGCTTGCCTTCTTTTAAAAGTTATTTTTTTTAATTTTTGGAAATTGAAGTATAATTATATTATTTCTCCACTTTCCTTTTCTTCTTCCAACCCCCCTCCCCCATGTATCTCCTCTCTCTATCTCAAATTTATGGATTTTTTTGCTTTAATATGTATAACATATAATAATTTAATAATGATTTAATTTAATATATTATACTCCTAAATATAAAAATACAACCTACTGAGTCCATATGATGTTACTTGTATGCACATAGTTTCAGAGATGACCAATTGAGGGAGAGCTTATCTTTGGAAGACTGCTTCTTCCATTCTCCATCATTCATTCGTTGCCTCTAGTTCTTTGTATAGGGCAGAAACCCCATGTGATGTGTCCCCTCCACATTAGCATGGCAATTGGTGTTATATTTGTGCAGTTCTTTCTTTAGGCAGTGATATTGTTAAGGAGTCATGGGTCAAGCTTTCCAGACATTTCTAGAAAATGCAATCTCACTGCAGACATCCTGTTCCTCTCGCTCTTACAATCTTTTAAATTCTGTCTTCCCTGATGCTCCCTGAGCCTTACTCAAGGCAGTTGCATTGTTGGTGCATAATTTAGAGCTGAATACCACATGATTGTTAGCTATATTTTGAGTGGTAGTGATTTTTCTATAATGGTCTCTCTCTTTTTCAAGGAGAAGTTTCTTTGGTGAAGGCTGAGAACTACAATTACCTGTAGATATAAGGATAAATATTTAGAATGCAGTTTGAGATTGTTGTAGTTTAGTAAAGTTGTTAAGATGGTTGTAGGTTCTCCTCCAACATCTATGACCACACTAGCCCTGGCCAGTTGGCTCGGTTTTCCAGTACCAGGTATGATTTCCTTCTTTTTAAGTGAGTCTTAAGTCAAATTATGGAGCTGTTGGTTACTGCCAAGATGTGTATGAGACTATTGCCCTTAATGTCAGGCCATGCTGGTCATTGTTTTAGTTCATAAGTATCAAATTTTGGTAAGAATATTGGTTGTTTCATTTCTTTGGAAGCTTGATTAGCACCTTCTGGCACTATGAAATCTAGTCCTCAGGAAGGAAGCTTTAATATCAAATCCTCCAGGTCCTGTGTCTGAAGTACACTGTGTGAAGTGCATATTGTCTTTAGTCATAAACACTTGCCTTCAACCCCTAGAAACCAATTTTGGTAGTCTCAGGAACTCCCATAGCCAAAACTTGAAAGGGAATGTGTTATGCCTGGTTTTACAGTTTCTGTTAGTCTAAAGCTTTTATGGGAAACATTATAAGCCCAGGAAGGAAAATTTCATTTAAACTATATACGTTTGTATATTTATGCGCAGATAGACTCTTTTTTAATATGGAACTTTATGTATTAGGTAATAATATGATTTGTTATGAAATTTTCAGGTATACTTTTTATTATTATTATTATTAATTACACTTTATTCATTTTGTATCCCCCATAAGCCACTCCCTCCTCCCCTCCCGATCCCACCCTACCTCCCCTTTCTGCATGCATGCACCTCCCCAAGTTCACTGATATGGGAGGTCCTCCTCTCCTTCCTTCTGATCTTAGTCTATCAGATCAAATCAGGAATGGCTGCATTGACTTCTTCTGTGGCCTGGTAAGGCTGCTCCCTCCTCAGGAGGAGATGATCAAAGAGCAGGCCAATCAGATTGTGTCAGAGGCAGTCCCTCTTCCCATTACTATGTAACCCACTTGGACACAGAACTGCCCTGGGCTACATCTGTGCAGGGGTTCAGGGTTATCTCTATGAATAGTCCTTGGTTGGAGTATGAGTCTCTGGGAAGTTCCCTGTGTTCAAATTTTCTTGTTCTGTTGCTCTCCTTGCCTTGTGGAGACTCTGTCCTCTCCAGCTCTTACTATTTCCCACTTCTTACATAAAATTCCATTCACTCTGCCCAACAGTTGGCCATCAGGCTCAGCATCTGCTTTGATAGTCTGCAGGGCAGAGCCTTTCAGAGGCCCTCTGTGGCAGGTTCCTAGGTTGTTTCTTGTTTTCTTCTTCTGGCTTTCATAGGCCCTCTGTAGCAGGTTCCTAGGTTGTTTCCTGTTTTCTTCTTCTGATGTCCATCCTCTTTGCCTTTCAGGATGGGGATTGACTGTTTTAGTTAGGGTCCTCTCTTTTAGTTAGTTTGTTTAGATGTACCGATTTTAGTGAGTTTATCCTATGTTGTATGTTTATATGAGTGAGTATATACCGTGTGTGTCTTTTTGTGTCTGGGACAACTCACTCAGGATGATCCTTTCCAGGTCCCACCATTTACCTGCAAATTTCATGATTTCCTTATTTTGCTTTGCTGAGTAATTCTCCATTGTATAGATGTACCACAATTTCTGCATCCATTCTTCAGTTGAGGGGCTTCTGAGCTATTTCCAGCTTCTGGCTATTACAAATAAAGCTACTACAAACATGGTTGAGCAAATGTCCTTTTTGTGTACTTGAGCCAATTTTGGATATATGCCTAGGAGAGGTATGGCTGGATCTTGAGGAAGCGCTATTCCTAGTTGTCTGAGAAAGCGCCAGATTGATTTCCAGAGTGGTTGTACAAGTTTACATTCCCACCAGCAGTGGAGAAAGGTTGCCCTTTCTCTACAACCTCGCCAGCATGTGTTGTCACTTGAGTTTTTGATCTTGGCCATTATGAGGGTTGTAAGGAGAAATCTCAGGGTTGTTTTGATTTGCATTTCCCTAATGGCTAATGAGGTTGAGCATTTCTTTTAATGCTTCTCTGCCATTTGATATTCCTCTACAGAGAGTTCTCTGTTTAGCTCTGTTCCACATTTTTTAAGTGGATTACTTGGTTTGCTGCTTTTCAGCTTCTTTAGTTCTTTATATATACTGGATTTGAGTCCTCTGTCAGATAAAGTGTTGGTGAAGATTCTTTCCCAATCTGTAGGCAGTCGCTTTGTTTTAATGACAGTGTCCTTTGCTTTACAGAAGCTTTTCAGTTTCATGAGGTCCCATTTATTGATCGTTGCTCTTAGAGCCTGTGCTGTTGGTGTTCTGTTCAGGAAGTTCTCTCCTGTACAAATGAGTTCTAGGGTATCCCCCACTTTTTTTTCTAGCCGATTTAACGTGTCTTGTTTTATGTTGAGGCCTTTGATCCACTTGGACTTCAGTTTAGTGCAGGATGATAGGTATGGATCTATTTTCATTTTTCTACATGTACACATCCAGTTAGACCAGCACCATTTGTTGAAGATGCTATCTTTTTTCCATTGTATGGTTTTGGCATCTTTGTCAAAGATCAGGTGTCCATAAGTGGGTGGGTTTATTTCTGGGTCTTCTGTTCGGGTTCCATTGATCCACCATTCTGTCTCTATGCCAGTACCATGCAGTTTTTAAAACTATTGCTCTCTAGTACAGCTTGAGATCAGGGATGGAGATACCTCCAGAAGATCTTTTATTGTAGAGGATTGCTTTAGCAATTTTGGGTACGAAATTCTCCATACGAAATTCTCCATACGAAATTGAGAATTTCTCTTTCCAGGTCTATAAAGAATTCTGTTCGCAATTTGATGGAAATTGCATTAAATCTGTAGATTGCTTTTGGTAAGATGGCCATTTTTACTATGTTAATCCTGCCAAACCATGAGCATGGGAGATCTTTCCATCTTCTCATACCTTCTTCCAATTCTTTCTTCAGAGACTTGAAATTTTTTTCATACAAGTCTTTGACTTGCATGGTTAGGTTCACACCAAGGTACTTTATGTCATTTGTGGCTATTGTGAATGGTGTTGTTTCTCTAATTTCTTTCTCAGCCCTTTTGGCTTTTGTATACAGGAGTGTTACTGATTTTTTTCTTTTTTTGAGTTAATTTTGTATCCGGCCACTTTGCTGAAGGTGTTTATCAGCTGTAGGAGTTTCCTGGTAGAGTTTTTGGGGTCACTCATGTATACTATCATATCATCTGCAAATAGTGATAATTTGACTTCTTCCTTTCCAATCTGTATCCACTTGATCTCCTTCAACTGTCTTATTGCTCTAGCAAGGACTTCCAGCACTATGTTGAAGAGATATGGAGAGAGTGGGCAGCCTTGTCTTGTCCCTGATTTCAGTGGGATTGCTTTAAGTTTCTCTCTGTTCAGTTTGATGTTGGCTATAGGCTTGCTGTATATCGCCTTTACTATGTTTAGATAGGTGCCTTGTATCCCTGATCTCTCCAATACCTTAAATATCAATGGATGTTGGATTTTGTCAAATGCTTTTTCAGCATCTAGGAAGATTATCATGTGTTTTTTTTGTTTCAGTTTGTTAATATGGTGGATCATATTGATGGATTTCCGTATATTGAACCACACCTGCATACCTGGGATGAGGCCTACTTCGTCATAGTGGATAATATCTTTGATGTGTTCTTGGATTCGGTTTGCAAGTATTTTGTTAAGTATTTTTGCATCTATGTTCATAAGGGAGATTGGCCTGAAATTCTCTTTCTTTGTTGAGTCTTTGTGAGGTTTAGGTACCAAGGTGACTGTGGCTTCATAGAATGAGTTTGGTAATTTTCCTTCTGTTTCTATTTTGTGGAATAGTTTGAAGAGAATTGGTGTTAGCTCTTCTTTGAATGTCTGGTAGAATTCTGCGCTGAAGCTATCTGGTCCTGGGCTTTTTTTTGGATGGGAGACTTTTGATGACTGCTTCTATTTCTTTGGGGGATATTGGACTGTTTAATTGATTTACCTGGTCCCGATTCAGCTTTGCTAAGTCAAATCGATCAAGAAAATTGTCCATTTCATTTAGATTTTCAAATTTTGTGGCATATACACTTTTAAAGTAAGTCCTAATGATTGTTTGGATTTCCTCAGTGTCTGTAGTTATGTCCCCCTTTTCATTTCTGATTTTGTTGATTTGGGTGGTGTCTCTCTGCCTTTTAGTGAGCTTGGCTAAGGGTTTGTCTATCTTGTTGATTTTCTCAAAGAACCAGCTCTTGGTTTCATTGATTCTTTGAGTTGTTTTATTTGTTTCCAATTGATTGATTTCAGCCCTGAGTTTGATTATTTCCAGCAGTCTGCTCCTTCTTGGTGTGTCTGCTTCTTCTTTTTCTAGGGTTTTTAAGTGAGCCATTAGGGTGCTTGAATGAGCTGTCTCAATTTTCTTCTTGAAGGCACTTACTGCTATGAACTTTCCTCTTAGCACTGCTTTCATTGTGTCCCACAAGTTTGGGTATGTTGTGTCTTCAGTTTCATTGATTTCTAGAAAGACTTTAATTTCTTTCTTTATTTCTTCCCTGACCCAGCTGTCATTTAATAAAAAGTTGTTCAGTTTCCATGTGTGTGTAGGCTTTTTGCTATTTCTGTTATTGCTGAGGTCCAGCTTTATTCCATGGTGATCAGACAAGATTCAAGGGATTATTTCAATCTTCTTGTATCTGTTGAGGCTTGCTTTGTGACCCACTATATGGTCTATTTTGGAGAAGGTCCCATGAGGTGCTGAGAAGAAGGTAAATTCTTTTGTGTGTGGGTGTAAAGTTCTGTAAATTTCTGTTAGGTCCATTTGATTCATTACCTCTGACAGAGATATTGTTTCTTTGTTTAATTTCTGTTTTGTTGACCTTTTCTTTGTTGAGAGTGGTGTGTTGAAATCTCCCAGTATTAATGTGTGGGGATCTATATGTGGTTTAAATTTTTTCAATGTTTCTTTAACAAATGTGGGTGCTCTTGTATTTGGGGCATAGATGTACAGGATTGTGATGTCTTCCTGGTGGAATTTTCCTTTGATGAGTATGAAGTGTCCTTCCCCATCTCTTTTTATTAATTTTGTTTGAAAATCTATTTATCAGATATTAGAATCGCTACTCCTGCTTGCTTCTTGGGTCCATTTGTTTGGAATGTCGTATTCCAAACCTTTACCCTCAGGTAATGTCTATCTTTGTGCCTTAGGTGTGTTTCTTGTATGCGACAGATGGCTGGGTTTTGTTTAAGTATCCATTCTGTTTATCTGTGTCTTTTTACTGGAAAGTTGACTCCATCGGTGTTGAGAGAGATTAATGACCAGTGGCTGTTAGATCTCTTGATTTTGATGTTGGCTGTGGTCATCAGGTTGTGTGCTTGGTTGCTTTCTGTTTTACTGTAGTAAGGTTAATTATTTCCAGTGTTTTCTTGAAGGAAGCTAATTTTTTGGGGTTGTATTTTCCCTTCCAGTGTCTTCTGTAATGCTGGATTTGTTTGTAGGTATTGTTGAAATTTTTTTTTTTTGTCATTGAATATCATGTTTTCTCCGTGTATGAGGACTGAGAGCTTTGCAGGGTAGAGTAGCCTGGGGTGACATCTGTGTTCTCTTAGGGTCTGCATGATATGAAGGCCCTTCTGGCTTTCATAGTCTCTGTTGAAAAGTCAGGTGTGATTCTACTGGGTTTGCCATTATATGTTACTTGGCCTTTTTCCCTTGCAGCTTTTAGTATTTTTTCTTTGTTCTGTATACTTACTGTTTTGATTATTATGTGGCAGGAGGATTTTCTTTTCTGGTCAAATTTTTTGGGTGTTCTGTAGGCCTCATGTATTCTTATTGGCCTCTCCTTAACTAGGGAAAATTTTCTTCAATGATTTTGTTGAAAATATTTTCTGGGCCTTGGAGAAGGGAATCTTCTTTTTCCTCTATACCTATTATTCTTAGGTTTTGTCTTTTCATACTGTCTTGTATTTCTTGGACGGTCTGTGTCAGGAATTTTTTGTATTTATCATTTTCTTTGACAGATACATCGATTTCTTCCATTGTATCTTCTACATCTGAGATTCTTTCTTCCATCTCTTGTAGTCTGTTGGTTATGTTTACCTCTGTAGTTCCTGTTTTCTTCCCTAGATTCTTCATCTCCATTATTTCCTCCATTTGTGTTTTTTTTAATTTTTCCAATTCTCTCTTCAAGTTTTGAGTTGTTTTGTTTACTTCCTTCACCTGTGTGATTGAACTTTCCTGTTTTTCTTTTAGTTCCTTCAACTCTCTTTCTTTTATTTCATTCAATGCTTTAAGCATTTCCTTTCTAAAGGCCATAAACTGTTTGGCTGCAGCTCTATTTCTTTATGGATGGCAATATTCTGTTTGAGTTTATTTTCCTCTATGTCTTTATGTATCTTATTTGTTTCCTCTGTTATCATCCTCTTGAGCATAGTTGTTAGGTCATCATTTTGTATTTCAGTTATTCTGGGGTGTCCAGGGCTACTTGCCCCTGGATAACTGGGTTCTGGAGATGCCATATTGCTCTGTCTTTTATTGCTTGACCTTTTCTTGGCCTCTACCCATTATGCTATCTTAGGTGTTTGGGGTTATTTTCTGGTGGTTCCTGGGGATCCTGTGGTGGAGAGAATCCCCTTTGCAGAAAGCTATTTTTCCTGAAGGATGTCTTCTCAGCTTTTTGGGTATAGTCCCTGGATGGCTGGTGTTTTTTCAGGAGTTGCTCACCTCAGGGATATAGACCTGAGTGGTAACTGTGGTCTTTGTTAGTCGAGAGGCTTCTCCTCTCACCCAGGGAAGTCCTGAGGGCAGCTGCCCTGTTTCTGGGTTTCTTGCTGTAAATTTAATGATCAGCTGCTGTGACCCAGTTGGACATCTGGCACACAGGAGCTGTTTGTGTCTGTGTCTGGAGCACAGCTTAGTGATGGCAGCTCGGCCCAGCTGGTCTGCGAGACTTTTTCCAGGGAAGAATTGGGTGATTTAAGTCAGTACAGTTTCTTTCCTTCCCTGTGGATTCTCTGGAGACAGGGACTCCCAGTCTCTTTTTTTGCGCTGGGGCGCACTGCTCAGTCTCCACCAGCTGGCTGGCCGAAGAAACTGCCTGTGTCTGCCTTTCTGGCCTTTGGGAGCCTGGGACTCTGCCTAAACTGGGTAATTTTCCAGAGACCTTTTTGGGGTGGGGGTATCAGCTGAGTGCTCTGCGATCAGACCAGCCGTTTCCCTCCCTATGTTTGAAACTCATTCGCTGGTGCCCTGTTGCCCACAGTTCTATCTGAGGTGGCAAATCTGGCATGCAGGCAGGGCTCTGTGCTGGAGCCTGGGTCCCTGCCTCTGGCTCCGGGCTGGCTCCTGGGGCACCCGTGGGACCTGAGTCTTTTCCAGGGGATGTCTGGGTGACCTAAGGTCGGTCCCAATCGTTTCCTGCACCGTGGGGTTATCTCTTGACTGAAAATTCTAGTCTCTGTTAGTGTGGTGCTCATGGTTCAGTCTGGGACCGTGTCCAGAGACACTGGCGTGTAGTTCTGGGCTGGGGCTGGCGGCCAAGCATCTGGCGGAACTGGGATCTCTTCCATGGTTTAGCCGGGTGAGTTAAAAGCTGATTGAATCCCCCACCTTGGGGTATCCTCTCACCTGGGATACCCAATCACTGTGTTTTATGGCCTTGAGTTCTGATTGCTACTCACTGTGCCGATCCTGCTGTGCTGCTGGTCAGAATGAGTGTCCTCCCTGTGCTGCCATCTTGCTCAGCCTCCTCAGGTATACTTTTATTTTACTCTATCTCCCTCTCTTTCTGTAGTAACCACTTTCTCCTCTCTCTCTTTAATTAAGGACATCCTTGGTTTTCCCATTTCCTCCTTCAAATCACATGTAGTCTGCTATTCTCCCTAGATGTTGGTCTCTTTTTATATTCTTAGCTTCTATAATTATTCTAAGGTGTGTAATCATGTCTTATATGTGAAGTTAAGAGTTATAGACAAGAGAGAATATGTGACATTTATTTTTCACTTGTTTATATTTCTGGGTCTGGGGTTATTTCAATCAATATGGTAGTTTCTAACCTTCAAAGTTCATTATTTCATTTTTTTTTCTTTACAGCTAAATAGTATTCCATAGTTTGTATGTACCACATTTTTTTATCCATTCATCAACTGACGGGCATTTATGCTGCTTCCAGTTCCTGGCTATTACAAATAGAACAGCTATAATCATGTCTGAGAAAGTAATACATGTAGAGTAGAATGTTGTGTCCTTTGCGCATATGCCAAAGAGTGGTACATCTAGGTTTTATGCTAGAATTTTTGTTTGTTTGTTTGTCCTTTTTTTGGAGGGTTCTCCATGCTGATTTCCAAGATGGCTGGACCAGTTTGCAATTGCAACAACAATGAATGAGAATTCCTTTTTCCCCTTAACATCACCAGGATTTGCTGTGGCTGTTTTGTTGACATTTGCCATTCCTTAAGAGGGCAAGATGAAATTTCAAACGTATCTTGTTTTCCAGTTTTCTAATTGCTAGAAATAATGAACTGTTTTTGAGATATTACTTAGCTAAATTTTTCTTCTTTTGATAAATCAATCTCTGTTCAGTTCAGGTCACAGGCCTTTTTTTTTTTTTTTTTTTTTTGAGTGCGTCATTTGCTCTATTGATGCTAGGTATTGTGAGTTCTGTGTATATTTTATACATAAACTCCTGTCAGATGTACAGCTAGCAAAACTTCTCTCTCATTCTGTGGACTTTCTCTTTACCTGACTAATTGTTGGCCTTAATTCTTCAGCAAATGGAGTTCTATCCAAAAAGCCTGTTCCTACACCTATATTATGTAATGTACTGCTCATGTTTTCTTACAGCAGGTTTGGTGTTTCATATTTAGGTCTTTGATGTATTGGAAGTTAATTCCAGCAGGGATCAGGAGTTTCACAAGAAGAACAACAAAACCACTGAATCTGAGCCCAGGAGTTCTTGTGAAGACTGATGTACCAGCAAAGGACCATGCATGGAGAGGACCTAGACCCCCTGCTCAGGTGTAGCCCATAGGCAGCTCAGTCTCTCATGTGGGTTCCCTAATAAGGGGAGCAGGGGCTTTCTCTGATATGGAGTTTGTTACCTGCTCTTTGATCACGTCTCCCTGGTGGTTCAGCCTTCCCAGTCCACAGGGGAAGAGGATGCAGACAGTCCTGATGAGACTTGATAGTCTGGGGTCAGTTGGTAAGGGAGGAGGGTCCCTCTTCTCTGAGGACTAGGGGAGAGAGATAAAAGGGAAGAGTGGGGGAGTGTGAGATTGGGAAGAGATGAAGGAGGGGACTACGATCTGGATGTAAATTGAATAAATTTTAAAAAAGAAGTTAGTTTTCATGCGAGATTATAGATTTGCATCTAATTCCATACTTCTACACATGGAAGATATGTCTTTTAAAAAGAATTTTTCTCACGTTATGCATATGGATGTTTTGCCTGAATATGGATCTGTGCATCATATGAGTACAGTGCCTGTGGAGGCCAGAAGAGGGTGTCAATATGCTGGAACTCAGTTACATATGCTTGTGAGCCATAGTGTAGGTGCTGACAAGCTAACCCCAGTCCTGCACAAGAGCAAGAAGTACTCTTCAAAACCCAGCCATCTCTCCAGACACACAGTGCTCATTTTATTTTTGTTTTTATTCCAGTAGAGGAAAAATTATTAAGGACAAAGATTTCTATGAATCGATCATTTCTGAACTAAGAAGGTCTCAGGTTCTCTGGATGGAATGATACGGTCTTTGATCTGTCTTTTTTCTTAATTTTAATTTTATTTATATATATATTAATCACAGGTTGTTTATTTTGTATCCCAGCGATACCCCCCCCCATTCCTTCACTATCCCACACTCCCTCACTTATCTCCTCCCTGCCCCTTTCCAAGTCCACTGCTAGGGGAGGTCCTCCTCCCCTTCCATCTAACCCCTAGCTTAGGTATTTCCAGGACTGGCTGCCATGTCCTCCTCTGTGGCCTAGCAAGACTGTTCCTCCCTCGGGGGAGGAGGTAAAGGAGTCAGTCATTGAGTTCATGTCAGAAATAGTTCCTGTTCCCCTTTCTAGGAAAAACAACTTGGTTACTGAGCTGCCGTGGGCTATATCCAAGCAGGGGTTCTAGGTTATATCCATACATGGTCTTTGGTTGGAGAAACAGTCTCATAGAGGGCCCCCATGCCCTAACATATTTTGCCCTTTTGGAGCTCCTGTCCTCTCTAGGTCATACTAACTCCCTCTCTGCACTCTCTCCAAGGTTTGGTTATGAGTCTCCACATCTACTTTGATACACTGCTAGGTAGAGTCTTTCAGAGGCCCTCTGCAGTAGGCTTCTGTCCTGTTACTTGTTTTCTCCTACTTCCTCTGTCCATCCCATTTGTCTTTCTAAGTGAGGATTGATCATCTTACTCTGGGTATTCTTCCTTGTTTATCTTCTTTAGGTGCACATATTTTAGTATGTTTATCCTATCTTATAGGTCTATATAAGTTAGTATATACTGTGTGTGTCTTTCTGGTCCTGGGATACCTCACTCAGGATGATATTTTCTAAATCCCACCATTTGCCTGCAAATTTCATGATTTCCTTGTTTTTAATTGCTGAGTAATATTCCATTGTGTAAAAGTACCACAATTTCTGTATCCATTCCTCCATTGATGGACATCTGGGTTGTTTCCAGGTTCTGGCTATTACATCTTTGATCTGTCTTGTGGTTTTAATTTCCTATTGACATGTTCCCTGTTATGATTTGTATCTGAAATATTCCCCAAGGACTCATATTTTGAATGGTTGTTCTTGACCCATCATGATGGCCTGAAAACTTTGAAACTGTGAACCCCTGCCCCTCAAAAATTCTTTCTTCTTTTAAATTGTTTCTTTTGTGTAATGCCACTAAAGAGATGGCAAAGTAACTAATAAACTATCTTTTAAATAATTATATTTGCAGGGAAGTAATCCTCTATTTCCGTTTAATAGCCTACTACTTTCAGTGTGTTCAATTAACCATTATTATGAGAACCCCCTGAAAAATTTAAGCAATTCATATTTGGTTCCATTCAGACACACCTAATAGACATTTCCATTTCTTCAAGGTTCTCAGATGATTTCTTAGCACACTGAAAATTACAACTTCCTACCTTTGAAAGCCCAATGAAATCTAATGTTTAGGGTTCTAATTAAACTTGTCAGTATTTTTAACCATTATTTTTTGATAGAAGTACTCAAATAAATCATGTTTTCCATGCTATAGTTCTCTTTTTCAATACAAACAAATCATATATCTCTTACTTTGTGAGTGGTTTGTTCTCATCATTTCTATATTTGCCTTCTAGAATGGTATATCACACGTATTTCATTGCTTTAGTGCTTTGAATTTTTTTATTGTTGTTTTTTGAAACAGGATCTTTCTATGAAGTTTTGGCTGTCCTGAAACTCATTATTTTGGTAGATCAGGCTGGCCTTGAACTCAGAGATCTGCCTTAATCTGCCTTCTGAGTTCTGAGATTAAAAGATATGTATCACCGCAATGGACTGTTCCAGTGGCTTAAAACCTAAAACCTAGCAGTGAATTCAAACCAGCTGTCCACCTTTCAAACAGAGATAGCTAGCTGGAGCAATCAAAACTTTAGGGAACATGGGAAATTACAGTCTAGACATCAGAATTTAAAATAAATCTTCTTTTGCCTTTCTAATAGGTAAAAACCAGGTTAGAAAATGAGCTTTGTGATGTTATGGCTCTTTTTTTTTTTTTCTTTGCTAGTCTTTTGTACATGGCACTAAATATTCTCTTAAAAATATTTGTCATATTGAAAGGTGAATGATTTACTCATTTGTATTTTACTACAGATAAAGCTCCTTAGTGGTAAAGCCCTTATAGTTTGTCATCTTTGCATATAAGGGATTTTAGGAAGATATGACAAATAGATAGGAATTAAACATATATTTATTCACTTAATGCATTCAATCAATGTTTTTAATATTCACTAACTCTCTACTATTTATGCAATAGACTCAGTAATTGGAATATCATGGCAAATAAAACAGACAAGTACCTATGTTCTTTGATTGCCCATTCTATTTGAGGAGTCAGACAAAGAACACTAATTAAAAGGTTATTAAAATGTTTAAATGGAAATAAATAATACATAGTCCAAACAACAACAACTGAAAGGCTGAAAAGGAAAGTTAAGGGTAAGAATAGTAAAGAAAATTACTTTATGTACAAAAACAATTAGAGTAATTGATAGGGCAAGATATACCTTGTAAAATAAAGATGGCTAAGAGCAAGATGATGAGCTGAGAAAGTGGAGTATGTGATGAACCTGAAGGAGGAAAACGTTGAGTATACTTTACAACCAAAGGAAAACCAGTGAAAGTGAAAGGTTAGGCCTAGTATGCATCTTAGGAAACAATGATGCCTGTAAGTTGCTTTGACCTAGTTATCATTCCTGTGTAAGAAATAAAATGAGGAGAGATCCAAGATGGTGGGCACTGACCACATAGTGTATCTGAACAGTAGCTCAGCAGTGAGAGCAGGGTGACCCGCAGGCCATACTGTGGACCTCAACATCCCAAGATTTTTGTCTCTCAGGTGAGGGGAGCATCCACAAGGATTCCTTAAGGTTCATCTTCAGGCCACACTCTTGCCAGTCACTGCTGCAGCACTAGGCTACCAGCCCAGTTCCACCACCTGCCAATACCTTCCTGAGAATGGCAGCAGCTTTCTAGGCTCTGACCCTGCAGCCCTAAGCCACTCACCTATGCTGACCATCTGTGCATATATTCCTGGGACCAGCAGCTTCAGCACATATGGGGCCCAGGGTTGGGGTTGGGGGGTTAGGGGTGGGAGGTGGTTCCTACTCTGCAGTCTTAGATCACCTGCACTAACCCACCAGGACCAGCAGCAGGACCAGCAGAAGCAGCTTTCTCAGCTCTGACTCCCCAGCCCTAGGCCACCCATCAGAACTTACTATCAGTGGACACTTTCCTGGGACCTGCAGCATACACACAGGGCTCCTACCCTACAGCTTTTGGCTACCCTGCTGGGATCCATAAGGAGTCATCTCTATGGCCATAGCGAAGAGACCTAACAAATGGGATATCAGGCATCTCTGAAGCAATTTGTGGACCACCTGCAGACCACCGGAAACCACCTGTGCATGTGCTGGGTCACCTTATAAGAGAACTCGCAACACCTGCTCTTTCTTTCTCTCTTTACTACCCTGCCCAGAGATGGTCTCTGTGTCCCCCTACTCTTTCCCTTAATAAAACCTCCCACATGGAACCAGTCACGTGGCGTAATTTGTGAACCTGTTGTGTAACTTTGCTCCATAATCCTAACATTGGTGCATTGGCCAAATAGGAACTTTCAGTGGCAACACCACTTGGTGATTGCTTTCTGCACCAGCACCACCACTGGAGCTGCTGGAAACCTATTTCATGTCAAATCCGCCCTTGACGCACTTTCCAACAACCAGATCACTACCTCCTACATGCAACACAGGCTGGATCGGTGAGTTCCCCTCATTGGTCAGCATAAACACCTCTCTTGGTAGGGGAACATTGACTGTTGAGCATACTTTTTGAGATGGAGGAACCGGAACCCCCAACCACGGCCTTCACTGGCCACAGTTGACCCTTTTTGCTGTCCTCTATTTAAGACTTCTTTTTTCCCTTTTTTACCGGCATGGTTTTGTGCCCACCCCCCTTGCTAGTCTATGAAAATTCTAGATCTAGGTAAACCTTGCCTACTACAGGAAGCTGTGTCCTTGGTCTCTGGCCAATGCTGACAAGCTCTTGGATCAGGTAGTACCATATTACTCTACTGAGCCAAACCTTGCCTTTGGGATGCCTCTAGCAGGTCACTGACTCCTACCCTCCCAATGGAAACTGCCCATTCATCTGTTCCTCCAGCATCCCCACTGGGATGTCTTCTGGAGAATTTGAAAACCCTATGCATGGAGCCTGAGTTAAAGGCCTCTAACCTCATACACCTCTTTAATAAAATTTGGCCTACATATTCCTAAGGTAATGGTTCAAACTGGGCAACTAATGGCACATTAAATCCCAATATTTACAGGATCTTTTTAATTAATGTCATCGATGTGATGAATGGAAGGAGGTATCTCATCTTCAAGCCTTCTCTCTCCTCCACTCTAAACATTCTCTCTGTTCTTTCTGTTCTCCTATCCAACTTCTTCTAGCTATAACATCTCAATCTCAAGAGTTCTCTACCTTTGAATCCATGGATGAACCTCCCCTTACATTTCTCAAGGCTTCTTCTGGCTTCTTTTCAACCTCTGGCTTCTCAGCCTCTGGCTTCTACATCCTCTGCTTTCTCCTCTTCCTCTTTGGCTTAAGAATTTCAATATCTCACTCAATCTTATAGTCTTACCTTCCATGGTATATATATATATATATATATATATATATATATATATATATATATATATATATGATTCTTACCAACAACCTATTACCTGAAGAGCACAGGCAAGTTTGGGAGTAGGCAAGAACACATGCAGATGAGGTTCACCAAGCAAACACAGGACACCTGGTTGGGGCTGAGGCAGTGCCCGAACAGGATCACAGTGGAATTATAATACCCCGGAAGGCATTTTTAGCTAGAGATCAGTTCACGACCTACCTCCTGGCTGTTCTCAGCAAGGCTGCCCTCAAGCCAGTTAATTATGAGAAGCTCCAGGAGCTGATTCAGGACAATAATGAAAATTCATCTCAGTTCTTAGAGCACCTTACAAAGTCCCTCTTACATCATACTAATCTAGACCAAGAAAGTAGGGAACTCCTGATGACCTATTTTTTTTCTCCCAGAGTAACCCCAACATCAGGGATAAGCTTAAATGCTTGGAGAGAGGACCTCTGACTCCTCAGGAAGAAGTGTTAGTGCCAGCCATTAAAGTGTACATGAGAAAGTCAGCAAGCAAAGATACCAAATTCTGGCCAAGGCCATCTGACTGACCTCAGTGACTACCCAGGCTCCCTTGCCTCCTAAGGCATAAGGGCCATGGGATCCCCTTTTCAAATGTGGTCAAGAAGTTCACTGGGTTTGGTTTTGTCCTAAGCCCCACAAGCCACTAGGGCCATGTTAAAAATTCCACCCAGAGGGGCATTGGGGTGTTGACTGCCACCATTTCTCCCATGATATGGGGGTATCAATCCCAGATCACCCTCCAGCCAATACCCTAGGCATGGCTATGGACGACTTAAGGTGCCTGGGTTCCCTTGACCGAACTACTGCCATCATTAACAGGGACCCAGGGTAATTATCTTGGTATGGGGGTGGACCATCTCCTTCCTTGTGGACACCAGAAACACTCTGTCCTGATGGATTATTGGGGACCAACCTCTCCTAGTTTCTCTATTGTCGGGGTAGGAGGATAACCTCGCCAGCCTTGGAAGCCTTGACAGACTCCACTACTCAATTGTATTTTTAGTGATGACAACCTGTCTAGTTCCAGTACCGGGAATGGACTTTCGTAGCCAAAGTGGGAGCATCCATCTCCTTTACTCCACCCATTTTCCTGACCCTTCTCTCACCAGTGTTCTCTTTCCTCCTCCTAGCTAGCCTACCTACCAGATCTGATGTGTCACTTCTTTTACCAGCCTCTCAAGTGGACCCCCAAGTCTAGATGTTCAAAATACCTCTGTCGCTAGGCACCATTCCCCTATTTTCATTCAGCTACAGGATCCCACCCAGTATATCACCCAAGCTCAATACCCCCTTCCTCTCAAGAGCCTCAGGGGATTTAAACCTATTATCGCAGACCTTCTAAGAAAAAAGCAAAACTCTTCTGTTTTTTTTTTTTTTGCCTCATTTCCTCTCCTTTTAACACCCTTATGCTTAAAGTTACAAAGCCCAATGGAACCTCTCACCTGTTTCAAGATCTCTGGCTTATCAATTCTGCAGTTGCCCCCCCCTTTGTAGCTAACCCCCATACTCTCCTACCCCTATCCCCTCAGGTACCTCCCATTTCTCAGTTCTGGATCTCAAGGATACATTTTTCTCTATCCCCTTGGACACTCAGTCACAAAATATTTTTGCTTTCACCTGGACTGACGCTGATACTCTTGTTTCTACTCAGATTATCTGAACTGTCCTACCCCAGTGATTCTGGGACAGCCCACACATTTTTTGTCAAGCTCTAGCCTCTGATCTACCCTCCTTATCTCTCACAAAATCTAAACTTATACAATAAGTAGACGACTTCTCCTCTGCAGCCCATCCCTACGAGTTAGCCAAACTAACACCTCTGCTCTTCTTAATTTCCTATCCAGCAGGAGTTATCGGGTCTCACCCTTCAAGGTTCAATTGTCCACCTGTGAGTTCACTTACCTGGGACTAACAAGAACCCCAACCCACAAGGGTATCACTCTAGACAGAAAAGACTGTCTCTAACAGTTTCCTCTACTAAAGAAGAAATTTTATGGTTTCTGAGAATGGTTGGTTTCTTACGGTCCTGAGTCTCTTCCTTTTCCCTTCTTGCCCAACCCTTATATGAAGCAGCTATATTCCCTTACATGAACCCATTCTTATTTCCATTACTAAGCTTTTTTAGAGGCTCCAGCAGGTTCTTCTTGAGGCACCAGCTGTACAACTCCCAGACTTAACCTGCCCCTTCTCCATGTAACAGAAAAAGAGGGATGTGCCATTGGAGCTCTGGGTCACCAACTTGGACCCTCCTTTGCACCTGCAACATACCTATCAAAAATTATCCCTGACAACCCAAGGATGGGTGCTCTGCATTCGTGCCTTAGTGGCTGCAGAGCTCCTTATTGAAGAGTCCAAAAAACTAAATTTTGGGTCACCTATTACTGTCTTCTCTTCTCACAATCTTTCTTACCTTTTAATGTATAAAGGCTACCTCCTTCCAGAGTTCTTTCCCTCGAGTTGGTGCTAATAGAAGACTCTACTCTTACTTTCCAACTATGCTCACCTCTTAATATTTCAAACCTTCTTCCTTGACCTAACTCTGACTACTCACCATCTCATTCTTGCGTTGAAACTTTAGAGGAACTATTGCTTCACTCTTCACAATTATAGCAGGGCATATTGCATCAGGTCATCTATACCTGGTATACAGATGGCAGCTTCTTTGTACATGAGGGAACTCAAAAGCAGGCTATGCTATTGTGTCAGATGCTGAAGTGGTTGAGGCACAAGCCTTCTCTGCCCACACCACTAATCAAGAGGTCAAAGTAATAGCTCCTACCTGCACCTTCCGATTGGCCCAGGGACAATCCCTTAACATCTACACAGATTCTAAATATGACTTTCGTATTCTTCTCTCCCATGCTGCCATCTGGAGAGAACATGGGTTACTTTCAGCAAAGGGGGGATCTATAACCAATGCAGGGCAAATTATGCCCATGCTAGAAGTCTACCATTTTCCCACAGCCATCAGAATAGTCCACTGCCAGTCCCAACCAGGACAGAGGACTCCGTCATTTCCAAAGAAAATAACTGAGCTGATGAGGCAGCTAAGGCTGCAAACCTTAAAGGCGTAGACTCGTCTCATCCACCACTGTAAATCCTTACAATACAACCCACATCTCCCTTGTCATCTCCTGACACTCCTCAAATTCTGTCCTATCTACACCAGCTCTTTCATCCTAAGAGTCGAGTCTTGTCTAACTTTGTCAATACCCACTTGTAGTCCACCCCTGTGGACTTGAATTTCCTAAAGACTATTACAGACTCTTGTAAGATTTTCCCGACTTCAGATCCTAACTCAGGTTATCATAGCCTCCCTTTCTCTACACATGAGGCTTTAGTCCTGGGGACTGACTTTGCCCACATGCCAGTAGTCAAATACATCAGGTACCTCCCTCCTGTTCTTGGTGGACACTTTCTCGGGATGGATGGAGGCATTCCCCACTACTAACAAAAGAGCTCAGTTTCTGATCTTCTCTTTGAGATTATCTCACGTTTTGGAATCCCTCCCTCCCTCCAGTCAGACAGTGGTCCTTAGTTCTCAGGTTTTCTAGATCTTTTTTTTTTTCAATGCAGTTTATTCAGGAACCTTGAACAATCATCAGACCCTGGGGAAAACCAGCCCACAGCTTATATAGCCTCTGGGTAGCCAACCTCACCGTGCCATGTGGGCAATGCAGATAGGTCCACATACATGGAAGCAAGCCAGATCCTCAGCCTTAGCCAAATGTGGAGTTGTTTGTGACAGAGAGCACTCACCATCGGGAAGGTGGAAGGCAGAAACCAGCTCCATCTTTAAGGCGCGGCATTACGCAGCTCTCTACAGTTACCCCTTTTTGTTTTAGACGCATCAGGCAAGAGTAGAGGTCTGATCTCTGATATTAGAAATAAATTGGGACTTTGTACTGATGTTCATTTAGGTGTCATCCACCCAAAGAGCATCAGACCCATCTGATACCTTTTTCTCAGAGGCGGGACCTGGGGCATCAACCCGCATGCAATCAGACTTGATCTTCTCTGGGTCGAAAGCAGCTGACCCTGAGTGCAGTGCTTAGCCTCGCATCCTAAGCATATCACTTTAGCTTTTTATGGTATCCAAAAATGCTTGGGGAGACTGTCCTGCTTCAATGGCTGTAAAGGCCTGAATGGCCATGGCTGCATTACGTTGTTGTGAGACTCTAATCTTGCATATACACCACAGGCAAACCAAGCAGACCAACACCAGAAGGCTTGCTAACGCTCCCATGCCCGTCCATTCCTTCAGATGATTCATGGCTGCAGTAATCCATGGTGATAATCCTGTGGCTAGTCCTGTGTCCACTCTGGTAGAATTTACTGTGATAATGGCCACTCTCAGCTGCTCCATGGTAGTATCGAATTCTCCAGTCCAATTACCTAAAATATAGCTAGACAATTGTTTAGACAGATTTGCAGCACAGGAAAAATTCTCATGTTGTATGCTAGTGACTCAAAGTCCAGCATACTTCAATTGACAGCCAGGTTGAGCGATTTGCAAAAGGGTATCAATTTGCTCCTGCACGAGGTCAATCCTCTGATTGAACACCATCAAGCCTCCTTTTAGTTGAGCATTAATTCCTTTTTGTACATCTAAGGCATGAGCTACATTGGCTAAAAGATTATTCAGGGTCTGAGCAGTCAGCACAGTATGACTCATGGCTAATGCCACGGTGGTAGCTCCAACAGCCGCCAATGAGATGGTAGTAACAGTGGCGGATGTAGTTCCAAGATCCCTTTTCTGTCTGAAGAGAGTCATAGCGTGAGGGGCATCAACGGGTACAGGCACCCAGGGAGGCATGCGAGTAACCAGGGCATACCTAAATTCACTAGCATTCCAGCATTGGGCAAAAAAGCAAGTATCATCACCACAATTACTTGGCTCTATCTGGCTAATAATGAATAAAAATGGAGGATATAAACAAACAGGTGTGGGCTTATAGGAAATATTATGAGAAGCCTTATCCCCTCGTTGGAACATCTTGCATCAGTTCTAGAACTAGCAGTGGTGGTGTCCGAGGTCTGAGTAGGTTCAGGAGACCATTGCCCCCAGGGGCAATTTACATGCTCCATGTAAATTGACTAACTCCATGTTTTTCTCCACTTTTGAAAGTCATTTAAGGTTCTTAAATTATTTTTTTCCCTTTTTTTAAAAAAAAATTTCCTCACTTACACTTTATTCATTCTGCATCCCCCTATAAGACCCTCCCTCCTCCCCTCCCAATCCCAACCTCCCTCCTCCCTCTGCATGCATGACACTCCCCAAGTCCACTGATAGGGGAGGTTCTCCTCTCCTTTCTGATCTTAGTCCATAAGTTCACATCAAAAGTGGCTGCATTGTTCTCTACTATGGCCTGGTAAGGCTGCTCCCCCCCCCCCCCAGGGGAAGGTGATCAAAGAGCAGGCCAATCAGATTATGTCAGAGGCAGTCCCTCTTCACATTACTATGTAATCCAATTGTACTCTGAACTGCCCTGGGCTACATCTGTGCAGGGGTTCAGGGTTATCTCTATGAATAGTCCTTGGTTGGAGTATGAGTCTCTGCAAAGTTCCCTGTGTTCAAATTTTCTTGTTCTGTTGCTCTCCTTGCCTTGTGGAGACCCTGTCCTCTCCAGCTCTTACTATTTCCCACTTCTTACATAAAATTCCATTCACTCTGCCCAACAGTTGCCCATCAGACTCAGCATCTGCTTTGATCATCTGTAGGGTAGAGGCTTTCAGAGGCCCTCTGTAGTAGGTTCCTAGGTTGTTTCCTGTTTTCTTCTTCTTCTGATGTCCATCCTCTTTGCCTTTCCGGATGGAGATTGGACATTTTAGTTAGGGTCCTCTCTCTTGCTTAGGCTTAGTTTCTTTAGATGCACAGGTTTTAGTGGGTTTGTCCTATGTTGTATGTCTATCTGAGCGAGTATATACCATGTGTGACTTTTTGCTTCTGGGACAACTCACTCAGGATGATCCTTTCCAGATCCCACCACTTACCTGCAAATTTCATGATTTCC
This sequence comes from Meriones unguiculatus, assembly GCF_030254825.1. Classification (NCBI taxonomy): domain Eukaryota; kingdom Metazoa; phylum Chordata; class Mammalia; order Rodentia; family Muridae; genus Meriones; species Meriones unguiculatus. Next base: position 74,186,983 of record NC_083369.1, on the reverse strand, counting down.
TTATTTTTCATTGCTGAGTAATATTCCATTGTGTAGATGTACCACAATTTCTGCATCCATTCTTCAGTTGAGGGGCATCTGGGTTGTTTCCAGCTTCTGGCTATTACAAATAAAGCTGCTACAAACATGGTTGAGCAAATGTCCTTTTTGTGTACTTGAGCCTCTTTTGGATATATGCCTAGGAGTGGTACGGCTGGATCATGGGGAAGCACTATTCCTAGTTGTCTGAGAAAGCGCCAGATTGATTTCCAGAGTGGTTGTACAAGTTTACATTCCCACCAGCAGTGGAGAATGGTTCCCCTTTCTCCACAACCTCACCATCATGTGTTGTCACTTGAGTTTTTTATCTTGGCCATTCTCATGGGTGTAAGGTGAAATCTCAGGGTTGTTTTGATTTGCATTTCCCTAATGGCTAGTGAGGTTGAGCATTTCTTTAAGTGCTTCTCTGCCATTCAGTATTTCTCTACAGAGAATTCTCTGTTTAGCTCTGTTCCCCATTTTTTAAGTGGATTACTTGGTTTGTTGCTTTTCAGCCTCTTTAGTTCTTTATATATACTGGATATGAGTCCTCTGTCAGATAAAGGGTTGGTGAAGATTCTTTCCCAATCTGTAGGCAGTTGCTTTGTTTTGGTGATGGTCTCCTTTGCTTTGCAGAAGCTTTTCAGTTTCATGAGATCCCATTTATTGATTGTTGCTCTTAGAGCCTGTGGTGTTGGTGTTCTGTTCCGGAGGTTTTCTCCTGTACCAATGAGTTCTAGCATATTCCCCACTTTTTTTTCAAGCCGATTTAATGTGTCTGGTTTTATGTTGAGGTCTTTGATCCACTTGGACTTCAGTTTTGTGCAGGGTGATAAGTATGGATCTCTTTTCATTTTTCTACATGTAGACATCCAGTTGGACCAGCACCATTTGTTGAAGATGCTATCTTTTTTCCATTGTATGGCTTTGGCGCCTTTGTCAAAGATCAGGTGTCCATAAGTGTGTGGGTTTATTTCTGGGTCCTCTGTTCGGTTCCATTGATCCACTATTCTGTTATTATGCCAGTACCATGCAGTTTTTAAAACTGTTGCTCTATAGTACAGCTTAAGATCAGGGATGGAGATTCCTCCAGAAGATCTTTTATTGTAGAGGATTGTTTTGGCAATTCTGGGTTTCTTGTTATTCCATATGAAGTTGAGCATTTTTCTTTCCAGGTCTATAAAGAATTGTGTTGGTAATTTGATGGGAATTGCATTGAATCTGTAGATTGCTTTTGGTAAAATGGCCATTTTTACTGTTAATCCTGCTAAGCCATGAGCATGGGAGATCTTTCCATCTTCTTATATCTTCTTCTAATTCTTTCTTCAGAGACTTGAAATTTTTTTCATACAAGTCTTTGACTTCCTTGGTTAGGGTTACACCAAGGTACCTTATGTCATTTGTGGCTATTGTGAAGGGTGTTGTTTCCCTAATTTCTTTCTCAGCCCTTTTGTCTTTTGTATACAGGAGGGCTACTGATTTTTTTGAGTTAATTTTGTTTCCGGCCACTTTGCTGAAGGTGTTTATCAGCTGTAGGAGTTCCCTGGTAGAGCTTTTGGGGTCACTCACATATACTATCATATCATCTGAAAATAGTGATAATTTGACTTCTTCCTTTCCAATTTGTATCCCCTTGATCTCCTTCAACTGTCTTATTGCTCTAGCAAGGACTTCCAGAACTATGTTGAAGAGGTATGGAGAGAGTGGGCAGCCTTGTCTTGTCCCTAGTTTCAGTGGGATTGCTTTAAGTTTCTCTCTGTTCAGTTTGATGTTGGCTATAGGTTTGCTGTATATTGCCTTTACAGTTTAGATATGTGCCTTGTATCCCTGATCTCTCCATTACTTTAAACATGAATGGATGTTGGATTTTGTCAAATGCTTTTTTCAGCATATAGGGAGATTATAATGTGTTTTTTTCTTTCAGTTTGTTAATATGGTGGATCACATTGATGGATTTCTATATATTGAACCACCCCTGCATACCTGGGATGAAGCCTACTTGGTCATGGTGGATGATATCTTTGATGTGTTCTTGTATTCGGTTTGCGAGTATTTTGTTGAGTATTTTTGCATCAATGTTCATAAGGGAGATTGGCCTGAAGTTCTCTTTTTTTCTTGTGTCTTTGTGAGGTTTAGGTTCCAAGGTGATTGCGGCTTCATAGAATGAGTTTGGTAATGTTGCTTCTGTTTTGATTTTGTGGAATAGTTTGAAGAGAACTGGAGTTAGCTCTTTTTTGAATGTTTGGTATAATTCTGTGCTGAAACCATCAGGTCCTGGGCTTTTTTTGGATGGGAGGCTTTTGATGCCTGCTTCTATTTCCTTGGGGGATATAGGACTATTTAATTGATTTACCTGGTCCTGATTTAGCTTTGGCAAGTGGAATCGATCAATAAAATTGTCCATTTCATTTAAATTTTCAAATTTTGTTGCATATAGACTTTTGAAGTAAGTCCTAATGAATGCTTGGATTTCCTCAGTGTCTGTAGTTATGTCCCCCTTTTCATTTCTGATTTTGTTGATTTGGATGGTGTCTTGCTGCCTTTTAGTTAGTAGGCTAAGGGTTTGTCTATCTTGTTGATTTTCTCAAAGAACCAGCTCTTGGTTTCATTGATTCTTTGAATTGTTTTATTTGTTTCTAATTGTTTGATTTCAGCCCTGAGTTTGATTATTTCCAGCCGTCTGCTCCTTCTTGGTGTGTCTGCTTCTTCTTTTTCTAGGGTTTTTAAGTGAGCCATTAAGTTGCTTGAATGTGCTGTCTCAAATTTCTTCTTGAAGGCACTTAGTGCTATGAACTTTCCTCTTAGCACTGCTTTCATTGTGTCCCCCAAGTTTGGGTATGTTGTGTCTTCATTTTCATTGAGTTCTAGGAAGATTTTAATTTCTTTCTGTATTTCTTCCCTGACCCAGCTGTCTTTTAGTAGCAAGTTGTTCAGTTTCCATGTATGTGTAGGCTTTTTGCTATTTCTGTTGTTACTGAGGTCCAGCTTTATCCATTGGTGATCAGACAGGATACAAGGGATTATTTCAATCTTCTTGTATCTGTTGAGGCTTGCTTTGTGACCAACTATGTGGTCTATTTTGGAGAAGGTTCCATGAGGTGCTGAGAAGAAGGTAAATTCTTTTGTGTTTAGGTGTAAGGTTCTATAAATTTCTGTTAGGTCCATTTGATTCATGACCTCTGACAGAGATATTGTTTCTTTGTTTAATTTCTGTTTAGTTGACCTGTCTTTTGTTGAGAGTGGGGTGTTGAAGTCTCCCACTATTAGTGTGTGGGGATCTATGTGTGGTTTAAGTTTTATCAATGTTTCTTTCACAAATGTGGGTGCCCTTGTGTTTGGGCATACATGTTCAGGCTTGTGATGTCTTCTTGGTGGAATTTTCCCTTGATGAGTATGAAGTGTCCTTCCCCATCTCTTTTGATTAATTTTGGTTGAAAGACTATTTTATCAGATATTAGAATGGCTACTCCTGCTTGCTTCTTGCGTCCATTTGCTTGAAAAGCTGTCTTCCATCCCTTTACCCTCAGGTAATATCTATCTTCCTGACTTAGGTGTGTTTCTTGTATACAACAGATTGCTGGGTTTTGTTTACGCATCCATTCTGTTAGTCTGTGTGTTTTTATTGGAGAATTAAGTCCATTGATATTGAGAGAGATTAATGACTAGTGGCTGTTAGATCCTTTGAATTTGATGTTGGCTGTGGTAATCAGGTTGTGTGCTTGGTTGCTTTTTGTTTTACTGTAGTGAGGTTATTTATTTTCTGTGTTTTCTTGAATGTAGCTAGCTTTCTTGGGTTGTATTTTCCCTTCCAGTGTCTTCTGTAATGCTGGATTTGTTTGTAGGTATTGTTGAAATTTGTTTTTGTCATTATATATCTTGTTTTCTCCGTCTATGAGGACTGAGAGTTTTGCAGTGTATAGTAGCCTGGGCTGATATCTGTGTTCTCTTAGGGTCTGCATGATATCAGTCCAGGCCCTTCTGGCTTTCATAGTCTCTGTTGAAAAGTCAGGTGTGATTCTAATGGGTTTGCCATTATATGTTATTTGGCCTTTTTCTCTTGCAACTTTTAGTATTTTTTCTTTGTTCTGTATACTTACGGTTTTGATTATTATGTGGCAGGAGGATTTTCTTTTCTGGTCTAATTTATTGGGTGTTCTATAGGCCTCTTGTATTCTCATTGGTCTCTCCTTTAAGTTGGGGATATTTTCTTCAATGATTTTGTTGAAAACATTTTCTGGGCCTTGGTGCAGGCAATCTTCTTTTTCCTCTTTTCCTATTATTCTTAGGTTTTGTCTTTTTATGTTGTCTTGAATTTCTTGGACGGTCTGTGTCAGGAATTTTTTAGATTTAACATTTTCTTTGACAGATACATCTATTTCTTCCATTGTATCTTCCACACCTGAGATCCTTTCTTCCATTTCTTGTAGCCTATTGGTTATGCTAACCTGTGTAGTTCCTGCTTTCTTCCCTAAGTTCTTTCTCTCCACAATGTCTTCCATTTGTGTTTTTTTTTAATTTTTCCAATTCTATCTTCAGGTCTTGAGCTACTTTGTTGGTTTCCTTCCCCTGTCTGACTGTATTTTCATGTTTTTCCATCAATTCCTTTAGCTGTTTGTTTGACCAATCCACTGTTTCTTTTATTTCATTCAGTGATTTAAGCATTTCCTCTCTAAAGGCCACAGACTGTTTGGCTGCAGCTTCCCGTATTTCTTCACGGATGGCCATAATCTTGTCTTTAATTTCCTCCATTTCTTTAAGGATAGCCATGATCTGTTTGTTTTTATCTTCCTCTAATTCTTTTCGTATTTTATTTGTTTCCTCTGTTATCTTCTTCATGAGCATAGATGTTAGGTCATCTTGAATTTTACTTATGCTGGGGTGTCTAGGGCTATTTGCCCCTGGATAACTGGGTTCTGGAGATGCCATATTGCTCTGGCTTTTGTTGGTCGGACTTTTACGCTGTCCTCTACCCTTTGGGCTATCTTAGTTGTTTGAATTTAGTTTCTGTTTTTCCTGGACTCTTGTAGTGGAGAGAATCCCTTTGGCAGGACGATGGTTTTTCCTGAAGGAAGCCTTTCCACCTTTTTGGGTATAGTCACTGGATGTCCAGTGTTTTTCAGGAGTTGCTACAGCTCACCTCAGGCATAGAGACCTGGGTAGTAACTGTGATCCTGATTACTCGAGAGGGCTCTCCTCTCACTGGGAGAAGTCCTGGAGACAGCTGCCCTCCTTCTGGGTTTCTTGCTGTAAATTTAGTGATCAACTGCTGTAACCTGTGTGTCCCGTGGTTTGGTCGGTCTTGTTAGGGATAACTGGTTGCCCCTTGGAGCAGTATCTGGGGGATTGATCTCAGGGTTCCCGGTCTTTTGTAGGTCTGAGGTTGGGGCTCTGTGCCCCAGAACCCAAGAGGTAATCTGTGGTGGGTGAGTACTGCTCTGGTGTCTTGTGGCACACAGTTCTGCCTGTAAGGTGTATTTGGTACAATGCAGGCCTCTGGGCTGGTGGAGCGTGCCCCTGCCTGCTAGTCTGCGGGAGATGAGTTCCCGATCACTCTGTGCTCCCTGTTTGGGCCCAGATCTGTGATGGCTGGGCGTACTCACCTGTCTGCGATCTGCAGGCTGCTAGACTTTCCCTAGGTGACCCCACCAGCACGGTTTCTTCCTTCCCTGTGGGATCCTCTCTGGACAGGGTTTCCCAGTCCCTGTTGTACTGGGGCGCGCAGATTGTCTGTACCACTGAGCTGAGCGCACAGCTCTCTGCATGGCAGGAGCTCAGTTGTGTTGGTGGTGGGTACCCGCTGTCCTATACACCTTCCGGGGAAAGACTGGGTGACCTGTGATCAGTATGGCAACTTTGCTTCCCAGTGGGGTCCCCCCGCGACTGGGACTCCCAGCCTCAGGCACCCTTGTGCTCATGGATCAGCCTGGGAAAGGGATTGGGACATGCAGCCTTGCGGCTCCAGCCCGGAGACACAAAGCCCTCGTTACCCGGGATTTCTTCCAGATTCTGGCTGGGTAGCCGTGAGTGGACCCGACCGATTCCCATGCCGTGGGAACCTCCCCTCACCTGGGAAACATGATTGATGTAGTTTCAGGGCCCTGAGTTCAGTCTCCTGATCTCTGCACGGCGAGTGCTGTCCTGCTTCTCAAATGCGGTGCTCTACCGGTGCCGCCATCTTGGCTCCTCGGTTTTCTAGATCTTATCTAAAGCCTTTAATATTCCTTGGTATTTTTATATCCCATACCATCCCCAGTCCTCAGGAAAGATAGAATGAACTTACCAATCCTTAAAAAAATACTCTTGTTAAGCTATCGCAAGAGCTTCCCCTAGATTGGGTAAAACTCTTCATCCTGGCCCTTTTCAGGATATGAGTTCTCCCCACAAATCCTCTATCCATCTCAGCCTTTGAGCTCATGTATGGAAGACTGGTCCTAACTTCTGGTCTTTCAGCTAAATCCTTGCCTCTCCCTGACCACCCCTCCATTCTCTTTTATGGAACTTTCCTGACCACTCTTTACCACAGCCACACACTAACCCCTTTCCATCTTCTATTAACATGAGGGACCAGGTCCTTCTCTCCCTTGCAGACCAAAGCCCCTCTTCTCTTTATCCTAAATGGCAGGGCCCTTTCAAGGTGATTCTTGTGACCCCCACAGATGTTAAGTTTGAGGGCTTTCCTCACTGGATTCTTCTATCTCACCTAAAGTCTTTTAGCATGTTTCCTCAAGATAACGTCCCTTCCTACATATCAACTCCAACAGGACACTGCTCCCTCAAGCTCCAGAAGATGGCAAGATCAATCACCTCACTACAGCAGCTGTGTTTGACCCTTTTGGATTAGATATGTATTTTTCTTCCTTTCCTTCTTGCTTGTTTCTGTCCAAGGTAATTCCTACATATGGAGATTCGAGGTTCAAGAAGCCATCATTGTTAATAAACAGTCTCTCCAAATACGGTGAGGAAATTGCTCTATGGAAGGCTGTCAGGAGATGATTGAAATAACCATCACCCCACATCTATCCCTACTCTCTTATATGGTAAAATTTTGTTTGCTTTTTCTTTAATCAAAGAAAAGATTATTGCAAAAAAATGGCTAGACAGATATGGAGGCTTCCCATACTGGTCTTGCAAATCCATGCACCAGCACAGAAGAAGTTCCCTCATCAGTATTTAAGACTCTCTACTTATACATCCAAGACACTTGGGATCCCATATGGGAGACAGGCATCATTGGAAAATTCTACCACTGTTACACACCCAATTTACCAATAAGTACCATATATATCCTGAGAAAATACATCCCAATTACCCAGTCCCTGAGGATGGGAGAAGTAGAGAAGGTAATTAAACACTCCTCTAAGGTCATTGCTTCTCTGACATTATTCCTCCTAAATAATACAAACCCGTCATTTCCTCTCCTACTTCAGACTCTAACCTCGGCCTACAACCTCCTTAATGTGATCCAACTGGATCATTTTAAAGCTTCTGGCTGTGTGTCCCACCTTGGACCAACTCAGAACTACTGCTGACAGCTTCTCCAGTGACTCACCATTCACTAACTGCCCTGACTCTGATGTTGCCACAACCCCTTACCTTTTTCATATAGCACCCTCTTTGGTGTGACAAGCTGTTTAAAGGCAGCCAAGACACACTCTGTAGGAAAGCTAATTTCCTTAGACTGTAATAAAACTATAATCCTTGATACCTCTTCTCAACCCCAATGCCCTAATGCTATTAATACCTCAATTCTTTGTGGTACTCAGATCTACCATCATCTGCCTGCTGGCTGGTAAGGAGTTTGCATGCTGGTGCTCCTCTTCCCCAAGCTGGGGGTGATAAATGAAAAGGAACCCCTACCAATCACTGCCAGGGCAATTCAGATATTGCCCCTCTTGGCTGTTTCAGGAATCAACAGCTATAGAAACTGGGACAGCAGGACTAGCCACTTCAAAAAATTTGTATTATCAACTTTCTTCACAGTTCATCCAGGACCTCCAGCAAATGGCTTGCTTGGACAATACTAACCCTCCAAGGACAGATCGACTAACTGGCAGCAGTTATACTTCAAAACGGACCATGAATTGGATCTCTTCACAGTTGAAAAAGGTGGCCTTTCCATCCTCTTCCAGCAGGATTGCTGTTTTTATGTCAACCAGTCAGGTAGAGTAAAAGACAAAATACAACACTACAGGCAAAACTTCAAAAGCAAAGGGAACAGCTTGAGGTCCCTAGCTCTTGGGAGCTTGAGAACTCATATGGAAATGGATTCTGCTCTTCGTCATACCTCTTCTGCTCATCTCTCTGTTTTTGCTTTTGTACCTTGCTTTATTACCTTCTTCTTTACATTCCTCCAACAACAAATGCAAAAATTTTCTAACCAAACCATTAATCAGTTAGTCTTACAGGATTATCAAGCTTTGCCTACAGAACCAGATGACAATAACCTTCCAATCAACCCTGATGGTAAGGACCAGCTATACCCTGAGAATGGCAACATCCATAGTCAGTAGGAAGTAGCTTGAAGAGCAAAAGTCACTCTTTTGCACTCCCCAACGTCATCCCCTTCCTAGCTCTTCACTTTTAAATAAAACAAAAAGGGAGGAATGTTGGGATCCATATTCAGGAATCTCTATGGTCAGCCCCAAGGGAAATGATAAAAGGGATATGAGGCATCTGTGAGGCCATGTGTGGACCACCTGAAACTGCCTGCACAAGTGATGGGTCAACTTTTAAGAGAACTTGCACCACCTGCACCCTCCCTCTCTTTCCTACCTTGCCTAGAGATGGTCCCTGTGATTCCCCCTTCCCTTAATAAAACCACCCATGTGGAACCAGTCACATGGCATGATTTGTGAACCTGCCGTGTAACTTTGCTGTACGATACTAACACACCCATCCATACAAACACACCATCTGTGGATACCGTCCAGCACAGGCAGCAGCAGGGCACAAACTTCTGACCCTGCAACCTTTGGCCACCCACAGCCCATGCTCACTTTCTGAGGATATGTTCCAGGTACCAGAGCTGGGCAGCTCTGAACTTGGATGCTCACTCTCACTGCCTGTGGAGTGAATACCTTCCTGTACTGTGGGTGAGATTCTAAACCTGGACGCCCACTCATACATTCCTGTGAATACCTTCTAAGTACTAGAAGCTCCTGTTTCCAAACCTGAGAGACCATATTCAATATCCTGTGGATACCTTCCTTGTCCTAGCAGCTAGTGGTGCTCACTCTCACCGCACAGTGGAGGGGACACATTCTGGTACTGTGGGGGAGGTGTGGCTCCATTCTGCATACTACCCACCTGCCTGGTTCACTCAGGTCAGAGTAAACTAGCACAGCACAGACAGTGAACAGAGCAGAGCTCTGCTAGTCTTGGGACTCAGTTTCCAAGCCCCACCATCTAAGGGAAGCCTGCAGGACACTGGAGCAGCCCTAGGCATAGAGATCTGTCCACCAGTGCTTGGCTCACCTAGGCCAGAATCAGCAAGCCCAACACAGATGGAGAACCCAGTGGGGATGACCCAAGTTCCATTGTCCTCCTCCCCAAGGAAACCTGTGTGGCATTGGAGAAGCTCTAGGCTCAGAGAACTTTCCTCCTACTCCCCAGCACCCTAGCCCATATGGGACAGAAATAACACAGCCAGCAAAGCCAGTGAAACCAGGAGAGCTGAACCAGGCCTGGGCCCTAAATTCCATCCTCCAACTTTTTAAGGAAGCCTGTGAGACACTGGAGCAGCTCTAGACCCAGAGATCTTTCCACCTGTGCCCCAGATACCTGGATCACAAACAGTGAGCCAGAAGAGACAGTGAATCCAGGGGGACTACTCAAGATTCCAGAGACAATTGGATCCAGTCTGCAATACAGGCTCCAAGAATAATCAGTCAAGGCTACAGACAACCAGATGACTAGAGGCTGGCACAACAATACAGGCAAAAAAAACGAAGATATCATGGCTTCAACAGAATCTCCAAAAATCAATGTATATTCTATTACAGCTGAAACAAAGGAAAATAATCTTAAATCAATGTTATGCAGTTATTTGAGGCACATAAAGAGGAAATGAACAAAAAAAAAAATGGAAGCCATAATGGACAGACACAAATCCACATTCAAACAGATGAAGGAAATGGTGAAAAACATGAAAACAGAATTAGAATCAATAAAGAAAACACACAATGAGAAAATCCTGGATTTTGAGAACTTAGAGAATAGATCAGAAACCACAAAAGTAAGCATCACCAAAAGAATACAAGAGATGGAAGAGAAAATCGCAGATGCTGAAGATACAATTGCAGAAATTGATAAATCTTTCAAAGAAAAAAATAAAATTAGAAAAAGTACAAATATAAAACATCAAAGAAATGAAGGACAGCATGAAAAGATGAAACTTAAGAATAATAGGATTGTACAAAAAAGAATGCCAGGCTCCAAGGCCCAGAAAATATTTCCTAGAAGATCATAGAAGAAATTTTCCCTGACCTTAAGAAAGAGATGCCCATAAATATACAAGAGACCTACAGAACATCAAATAGACTAGACCAGGAAAGAAACTTCTCCTGCCACATAATAATGAAAAAATAAACACCAAATGTACAGAACAAAAAAAAATATTAAAACTGGAAAAGGAAAAGGCCAAGTAACATGTAAAGGCAAACCTATCAGAATCACACCATATTTCTCAATAGAGATTATGAAAGCCAGAAGTGCCCAGACAGATATTATGCAGAAGCTTAGAGATCACAAATGCCAACCCAGACTACTATATCCAGCAAAACTTTCCATCAATGTAGATAGAGAAAACAAAATATTTCATGACAATAACTAAATTTAAAAACTGTGTAGGTGGCAGTCCAAGATGGCATAACCATATTTGAGGAGCACAGGATCCAAAACTCTGAAATTGGTGAGTAGAGGGGCAGCTGAAGCCAGAGGCATCCTGGGTGAGCGGACACAACGAATGAGCTGGGACAGTTTGCATCCAGGTTACCTATGGACTTCTCCAGTGACTGAGAGTAGCGAATATTCATTCCCCCTGCACATCCCCTTGCCCTAAACACAGGTCTTCCTGCACAGCTGAGGCCTCAGTGGTTGCCCCAAGCGCTGTGTGACTGAAACAGGACAGGATGGCCTACCAGAGCTGCCAATGCAGCAGGGCAGAAGCTAGTCCATCAAGAACCTCCATGGTTTGTGACTGAGACTGCAGAGGCAGCTACTCCATACAGGCCTCCATGTCCGGTGGATAAACAGTGGACACAACTGATCTGATGGATCTCCCACACTCTCATTGCCCCTGCAGGCCCAAATCTGGGAGTAGAGAAGGGGAGAGTCTCATGTGTTATCCATTTAAGCCTGTGAGCAAGTGACTGCACCTTTAAGTGCTTGCAGAGCCCCCAGGTCCAGGGTCCCTCTATGTTAGCAGCCAGATATCAGATCCCTTCCACACACACCCCCACTATGAGCAACATAGGGATCCTTGGGACAGCATTCTCAACATTGAAGCTCCTGTTCTGTGGGTCAACCAGTGGAAACCAGGCAAACAATTCCAGGAGTCCAGACTGACCTAAATACCAGGAGGACAGTATAAGAGGCCTGTAGGCCACTGAGGTATTCAAAGCATTTGTGCATGAGCATTGTGCCTGATAACAGCACCAGCATCTGACACCCTCCTGCAATTAAGCACCACCTTTCCAGGCATCTACACCCTCTAGCACACTCTCCCTCAAGGGACACTGCCAGGCACACACCTGTGCTTGTACAAATGTGCCTGCGACCTTACTCCATTAGCTACAGCTGCAGCACCAAAATCCACTGTCAAACCAGTGGACCTCTTATCATCCTGAAGAATAATATTCCTGACATCAGAGACAGACAAACCCAGTCTGAAGTACTGACTCCAGAAACAAACAGCAAAGGTTACTGATAAGAAATTGGCTAGAGGTTGGGGTAAGAACATATACAACAAAAATCTGGACATCAGGCTTCACCAGCAACCCCAAAAATCAATGAATAATTTAATTAATTGGAAACACGGGAAAATTATTTTAAAGCTTATCCAGTTATTAGAGGCACATAAAGAGGAAACTAACAAATTTCTCAAAGAAATACAGGCAAGTACAGGCAAAAAAAAAAAAAAAATAGAAGCACAGGTAGAGGCAAAAATAGAAGAATATAGAGAGGAAACCAACAAACTCTCAAAGAAATATAGGCAACTACAGCCAAAAAAAGTAGGCACAAGTAGAGGCTAAATTATAATAGATAGAGAAGGAACGAAAGAAAAAAAAAAAGAACGGTCATCATAGAAAGGCAGAAATCACATTCAAACCCATGAAGGAAATGCCACAAGACATGAAAACAGAATTTGAATCAATAAAGAAAACACAAACCCAGAGAAAACACTGGAGCTGGAGAACACAGAGAAAAAATCAGTAACCACAAAGGTAAACATCAGCAACAGAATACAAGAGATGGAAGAAATAATTTCAGGTGCTGAAGATACACTTGGAGAAACTGATACAACTCTCAAAGAAAAAGTAAAATCAGAAAAGTTCTAAACACAAAATATCCAAGAAATCAAGAATGCCATGAAAAGACAAAATCTAAGAATATTAGGAAAAGGCAAAAAAGAAGACTCTGGGCTCCAAGCTTCAGAAAATATTTCCATGAAAATCACAGAAGAAAAATTTCCCAACTTGAAAAACAAGAGAAATGTCCATAAACATACAACAGGACTACAGAACACCAAATAGACTAGGCAAGAAAATAAACTCTTCACTTAACGTAATACTCAAAACACTAAATCTATAGAACAAATAAAATAAAATAAAATAAAAGCAGCAAAGGAAAAAGACCAAGTAACATATAAAGGTACACCTATCAGAATCACACCATAGTTTTCAACAGAAACTGTGAAGATGTCATGCAGAATTTAAGGGACCACAGATGCCAATCCAGACTGTTCTACCCAGCAAAGCTTTCAATCAACATAAATGGAGAAAGCAAAATATTCCATGACAAAACTAAATTTAAACAATATCTACACAGCAACCCAGCCCCACGGAAGATACTAGAAGGAAAACTCCAATCCAGCAAAAACAACTACATCCAAGAAAACATAAGATACACATAACTTCCCCCCCCCCAAAAAAAAATTAGAAGAAAACAAGCAATGAATCACAGTAACACCACCAACTCCACAACAAAAGGAACTAACATTCATTGGTCACTATTAACTATCAACATCAATTGACTCAACTCTCCAATAAAAACAAACAAACAAAACAGACTAACAGAATGATTGCAGAAACAGGATCCAACATTCTTATGCATCCAAGAAACACACATCTGCAACAAAGATAAACACTACTTCAGAGTAAAGTGCTATAAAAGTTTTTCAAGCAAGTGGACCCAGGAAACAAGCTGAGGTAAGCTATCCTAATATCTAATAAAATAGACTTTCAACCAAAATTAAAAATAAAAAAAAAAGATGAGGAGAAGGACTTCATTCTCATCAAAGGAAAAATACACCAGGAGGACATCACAATTATGAACATCTTTGCCCCAAATACAAGACCATCTACATTTGTAAATGAAACATTATTAAAGCTTAAATCCCACATCAATCCCAACACCTTAACAGTGGAAGACTTCAACACTCCACTCTCACCAAGGGACAGATCATCCAGACAGAAGCTAAACAGGGAAATAGGAGCACTTACAGAGGTCCTAAATCAAATGGACCAATAGATGTTTACAGAACATTTCACCCAAACTCCAAAGAGTATACCTACTTTTCAGCACCTCATGGAACCCTCTCAAAAACTGACCGTGTATTTGGGAACAAAACAAGCTTCAACAGATACAAGAAGTTTGAAATAATCCCTTGTATCCTATCAGACCATGATGGCCTAAAACTAGACTTCAACAACAACAGAAATAACAAAAAGTCTACATACACATGGAAACTAAGCAACTCTACACTCAGTGACAACTTGGTCAGGGAAGAAATGAAAAAAAAAATAGGAGACTCGCTAAAATTCAATGAAAATGAATACACAACTTATACAAACTAATGGGACACAATGGAAGCAGTGCTTAAAGGAAAGTTCATAGCACTATGTGACTCCAGAAAGAAGTTGGAGACATTTCATGCAAATAACTTAAGTATACACCTAGAAACCCTGGATAAAAAAGAAAAAGACACACCCAAGAGGAGTAGACTACAAGAAATAATCAAACTCAGAGCTGAAATCAATGAATTATAAACAGAAAAAAATTCAAAGAATCAATGAAACCAAGATAGACAAATGCTTAGCCAAACTAACTAAAATGCAGAGAGAAACTATCCAAATCAGCAAAATCAGAAATAAATATTGGAACATAACGACAGACACTTAAGAAATCAAAACAATCATTAAGTCTTAATACAAAACTCTATATGCCACAAAACTTGAAAGTCTAAATGAAATGGATAAATTATTTGATACATTCCATTTACTAAAATTAAATCAATATCAGGTAAATAGATTAAATAGTCCTATATTCCCCCAAGGAAAGAGAAGCAGTCATCAAAAGTCTTCCTTCCCAAAATAAATAAATAAATAAAAATAATAATAAAAAGCCAGGGCCAGATGATTTCAGCACAGAATTCTACCAAACCTTCAAAGCACAGCTAACTCCAATTCTCTTCAAATTATTTCACAGAATAGAAACAAATTGAACATTACCAAACTCATTCTATGAATCCACAGTAATCTTGGCACCTAAACCACACAAAGACCCAACAAAAAAGAGAAATTCAGACCTATCTCTCTTGCAAAGATACTCAATAAAATACTGGCAAACCAAATCCAAGAGCACATAAAAGATATCATACATCATGACCAAGAAGGCTTCATCCCAGGCATGCAAAGGTGTTTCAATATATGGAAATCTATCAATTTAATCCACCATATAAACAAACTGAAGGAGAAAAACCACATGATGCTCTCCTTAGATGCTGAAAAAGCATTTGAAAAAAAAAAAAAAAAACAGAACACCCATTCATGTTTAAGGTCTGGAGAGATGAGGGATGCAAGGTCCATACCTAAACATAGTAAAGGCAAGGTACAGCAACCTTGTAGCCAATATCAGACTAAATGACTAAATGGAGAGAAACCTAAATCAATCCCACTCAAATATGGTACAAGGCAAGGCTGCCCAATCTCTGTATCTCTCCAACATGGTACTTGAAATCCTAGCTAGAGCAATAAGACAACTAAGGGAGATGAGGTGATGCAAATCAGGAAGGATGAAGTCAAAGTGTCACTGTTCACAGATGATATGATAGTAAACGTGAGTGACCCGCAAAATTCAACCAGAGAACCCCTTCAGCTGATAAACACCTTCAGCAAAGTGGCTGGTACAAAAATGACTCAAAATAATTAGTAGCCCTCCAGTATATGAAAGACAAATGGGCTGAGAAAGAAATTAGGGAAACAACACCCTTCACAATAGGCACTAATAACATAAAGTACCTTGATGTAATTCTAATGAATCATGTGGAAGACCTGTTTGAAAAAACTACATGTCTGTGAAGAAAGGAATTGGAGAAGATATCAGAAGATGGGAAGATTTCTTATTCTCATGGATTGGTAGAATTGACATATTGAAAATGGTCATCCTGCTAAAAGTAATCTACAGATCCAATACAATTCTTATCAAAATACCAACACAATTCTTTACATACCTTAAAAGAAAAATTCTCAACTTCATATGAAAAACCAGAAACCCACAATTTCCAAAATGGCCCTGCACAACAACAGATCATCTGGAGGTATCTCCATCCCTAATCTCAAGATGTACTACAGAGCAATAGTAATAAAAATTTCATGGTATTAGCATAGAAACAGAATGGTGGATCAATGGAGCCAAATAGAAGATCCAGAAATAAACCCACATACCAACCGATACTTGATTTGTTTCAAAGAACCCAAAAACATACAATGGAAAGAAAACAGCATCTTCAACATATGATGCTGGTCTTACTGTATGTCTACATGTAGAAAATGAAAATAAATTCATATTCATCACCCTTCACAAAACTAAAATCAAAGTGGATGAATGACCTCAACAGAAAACCAGACACAGTAAACTTGTTAGAAGAAAAAGTAGGGAAGAGACTTGAACATGAGAAAACTTTCTCAACAGAACACCAACAGCACAGGCTCTCAGATCAGCAATCAATAAATGGGACCTCATAAAACTGAAAAGCTGTAAAGCAAAGGACACTGTTGTGAGAACAACACAATAGCCTACAGATTGGGAAAGGATCTTCACCAACCCTATATCTGACAGAGGGCTAATATCTAGACTATATAAAGAAGTTAAACAGCAACAAATCAAGTAATCCAATTAAAAAATGGATACAGAGCTTAACAGAGAATTCTGAATAGAGGAACGTTGAATGACAAAGAAACATTTAACGAAATGCTCAACATCCTTAGCCATCAGGGAAACGCAAATCAAAACAACCCTGAAATTTCACCTTGCACCCAACAGAATGGCCAAGATCAAAATCTCAAGTGACAACACATGCTGTAGAGGTTGTGGAGAAAGGGGAAACCTCCTACATTGCTGGTGGGAATGTAAACTTGAACAACCACTTTGGAAATCATTCTGGCACTTTCTCAGACAATTAGGAATAGTGCTTCCCCTAGATCCCTCTATAGCACACACTCCTAGGCATATATCCAAAATACGCTAGAATATACAACAAGGACATTTACTCAACCAGCTCTATTCATAATAGGCAGAATCTGGAGACAACCCAGTTGCCCCTCAGCTGAGGAATCAATACAGAAATTGTGGTATATTTATACAATGGAATACTATTCAGCAATTAAAAACAAGGATATCATGAAATTTGCAGGCAAATGGTGGGATCTAGAAAAGATTATCCTGAGTGAGGTATCCCAGAAGCAGAAAGACAAACATGGTATATACTCACTGATAAGTGGATTGTAGACATATAATATCGGATAAACATACTAAAATCTATCGCCCTAAAGAAGCTAAACTACAAGGACGTACCTAGGGATGACCTTTAATCCTCATTCACAAGGGCAAAGAGGAAGACAACAGAAGTAAGCATAGACAAGAAATAGGACCAAAACCCTCCACAGAGGACCTCTGAAAGACTCTACCCACCTGAGTATCAAAGGGGCTATTGACACTCATAGCCAATCTTTTGGCAGAGATCCTGAATCCTTATGGAAGAAGAGGAAGATAGGAAGACCTGGAGGGGACAGGAACTCTACAAGGAGAACAACAGAGCCAAAATACCTGGGTCCAGGGAGGCCTGCAGAAACCGGTACTCAAACTAAGGACCATGTATGGAGAAGACCTAGACCCCTGTTCAAAGGAATCCCACTGGCATCTCAGTTTCCAAGTGGGTTCCCCAATAAGTGGTACAGGGGTGGTCTCTGATATAATCTCAGTGGCTGGCTCTTTCATCAACTCTCTCTGTGGGGTCCAGCCTTGCCAGGCCACAGAAGAAGGTGTTGCAGCCAGGCTTGATGAGACCTGATAAGCTAGAGCCAGATAGAAGGGTAGTAGGTCCTCCCCTATCAGAGTACTAGGGAAAGGGTATAGGGGGAGAAGAGGGAGAGTGGGTAGGAGTGGGAAGAGATGAGTGAATGAACTGTTATAATAAATAAAGTAATAAAAAAGAAATTTGATGAAAAGTCATATTTTTAATTATGCTTGCCCATAAAAAGCACTAGAAAGAACTGGAAATCAATAGTTTAGCTTCAATCTTTCATGAAATGTTCACATAATTCTGGGGATCTGATATCCAGCAGTAAGCCACACTTACAGCTCTTGAATCATTGTTGCACAGAGATAGGCACAAGGAACCGTTGTGGTCAGGTTTTAAGGGTATCTTGAATAGTACCATTGATAACACATGGCATATATGGATCATAACCTTTTTATACAAAGATAAACCACTTATGAAAAATTTTGTTTTCATAGTATCATGAACACTAATAATTCAAAGTAGTGACTCATTTGAAATGTTGAGAAATAAGAAACTTTCTGAGAAAATCAAAAGAAATGCTAAAGTTAATTCTTTCTGCTACATAACTCAACCTATTTGAATAACAGTTTCTCATCTATAAGATACAGAGGATTGCAGAACCTGCATCAAATAATTAGTGTGAACATAAAATCTGATAATGCATGTATAGTTATTTATATTGTTTAATTCCAAATTAGCTACTCTAGTTAGCTCACTGAGATGTCATTTGAAAAACTATGGAAGTACTTTACAAAATCATTATGCCCATGATAGTGGCTAAGATATATTTGAGGAATTAGTTTAATTTTAGGGTGATAATTGACTGCAACTCATTGCCTTTAATCTTGTCATGAATTTATATTTGTAAAAGAGGATGTAGAATTAGAAAATGTTATCTTATGGAGTCTTTTATTTCCTATCCCCTGGCAATAAAGACTTTGATTTATGAATTTGAATTTACAGACAAGGATGAAGAATGGAACTTCTTGTATGTAAATCTGGAAGTTCAAGAAATCAAAAATAAAATATTCCAGAGAACCAAAGAAAAAAGTAGTTAGAAAGATTCCAAAGAATATGGTAGAAAATATGAAATAGGCTTTCTAGACTGTGTGTGCATGTGCATGCTAATGGTGCATATGCTGATTTTATGTGAATGTGGATGAATATGACTATGAGTGTGTCAACATATGAAGGCCAGAGCTAGATAGGAGGTGTCTTGCTCAAATGAATTCTGCCTTCTTTTTTGAGGCAAGGTCCCTTACTGAGCCTAGAGCTCATTGATTGGCAGCACAGGCTGGCTAGTGATCTTTAGGAATCCTCTCATGTCCCAACCAGTGCTGTGATTCTAGGCATACTCATCCATACTCACATTTTTTACATGTGTGTTGGAGTTCAAAACTCAGGTCCTCATATTTTCACAGGAATCATTGGTTAATCTCCCTAACCAGTCATGTGTGTGTGTGTGTGTGTGTGTGTGTGTGTGTGTGTATGTGTGTGTGAATCTTTGTGAGATGAATGAATTTGTGAAAATTTGAGTGAGAGAGAAGGAGGAGCGAAAGGGAGAAGGAGAAATGATCTTAAGCATCTTTCTTTTCTTCTTCTTTTTCAATCCAGGAGTTTGTTCTTCATTTGCCTTCTAAACCAGGTTGTGACAGGCAATGGGGCTTGCTTGAATCAACATCTTTGGTGACATATGTCCCTTTTGCCAAGGATAAGTCATTTTTTTGTTGAACTATAAATTGGGTCATTCATTAGTATGGAAATCAGGTTTTTTACAACCAAGAACAGCTTATGTGTAAATACTCTTTTCCTTCAACTCTAAAACAAAGAAATGATTGAAGCTCAAATGCAGTCAGTATCATCAGTAGCCTATAGGAAAATGGCTGATGGTCTAGTCTCCTAAGACTTTGTTGCTTGGTGCATATTAACTTGAGGAAATTCACTTTACCAGGTGCCTGGAAAAAACAGGAAATGAATACACATGATCTATGTGTGTAGCTCACAGAGATAGAGCCCTTTTATAATTAAATGAGCACTTCTATTCATCCTTATCTTGTCTGAAACAGTCATAGTTGGTGGGGACAGATGCTGAAGCAATGATATATAACATCATAGATACTGAACAGATATAGATAGCAACAATTTGTATTCATATTTTGCTTTCAGATTAAAAAATTATTTACTTTTTATTATGGGTGTGTATTTGTGACTGAGTATATGTATGTGTACCACATGTGTGCAGGAGCACAGGGAGGTCAGAAGAAGGAATCAGATCATCTGAAACTGTAGTTACAGGTGGTTGTGGGCCACCATATATGTACTGAGAAAGCAAACATAGGTCCTCTTTAAGTACAGCAGTTGTTTTTAACCAGTGAACCTTCTCTTTGGCCTGCTTACAGATTTTCTATTTTTAGTTTCTTTTGGGTCATTAAGGTGCACGACTACTCTTTGGAGCATTTATACCCAGGAAATTTTTACTTTTATTGATCACCGGTTTATCAAGGAAATAGAATTTCTACCCATTTGACAGCCACCTCTCTCATACACATCATACAATCATGTGGTCAGGAGGCCAATCTTTACTTCCAGTTTGAACTGAAGCTAAAATAATTATTTGTGGCAACTGGTCACATCATTGGCATC
This sequence comes from Meriones unguiculatus, assembly GCF_030254825.1. Lineage (NCBI taxonomy): Eukaryota > Metazoa > Chordata > Mammalia > Rodentia > Muridae > Meriones > Meriones unguiculatus. Next base: position 74,166,762 of record NC_083369.1, on the reverse strand, counting down.
AGAGATGGTGATTCATTTGGCACAACTAGAATCTAGTAGTAGGCAGTTTTGTGTTTGCAACTGTATGAGCACTTATCCAGGGACACAGGACCTTAAATATACTTTTTGACATTCTGTGGTAATACTTAGTGATCAACAATATACAATTACACATAACATCAAAGCATTTTGTTAGTAGTTTTAATGATCACACTTTCTAAATAAGTAAGGGAAATTAAACACCTGGAAGAGCAGAACAAATATCCCATATATGTCTTTATTGGTAGCCTGAGGTTATAGCTCTTCAATCTCTATCAGAGTTTGAGGTAAATGGGATGACAAGTAAAATATTCAGCCATATTGCTTTCCAATCTAGATTGGTGTCCACTATCTACCTATGCTAAAATGGTAAGGAATGTTGATGAGAGACAGAAGTGAACTACCCAGAGGTAGTATGAACAGTTAGTACCAGAGTAGCTAACCATGGCAGTGATAAGTTTACTAACAGGGAACTCATATGGAAGGGAGAAACTTGCTAACAGTAAAGTTCAAATGACACCAGCATGCCTTCCTCATGGTGCTTCACCAGAAAGTTCTGGGCAGTAGCACCTCTTCATATTCTTTTCAACTGTACATTGAGAAGTGAATATCTTCTTCATGATGCACCTAAGGCCCAGTGGAGGCTGACTGGAACAATGACAGTTACCTTTTCTGAGGTGCTTCTTTTTTTTCCCCTTTTTATATGAATTAATTCACTTCACATCTAAGTCATAGGACCCTCACTCTTCTCATCTGAGTCCCACTCTTCCTCCCACATCCCTCTTCCCCTGTTCTTCAGAAGAGGGAAGTCCCCCTACCCATACACTCCAGCTCATCTATTCACATGAGGACTGAGTTCATCTTTCTCCCCTGTGGTCTCATAAAGCAGTCCCATTAGGCAGAAATAATAATGAAGCAGGCAACATAATCCATGTCAGAGATAGCCCCCACTTTCCTAACATTTCCCCCATGAAGCCTAAGATGTCCATCAACAACTTATAAATAGAGGACCTAGGTCCTGACCATGCATTGTCCTTGGTTGGTGCTTCAGACTTCATACACCCCTCTGAGCCCTGGTTGATTGGCTCTGATGATCTTCTTGTGGAGCTTTTGTCACCTCTAGTTCCATTTATCTTTCCTCCCTGTTTTCCAGTAGACTCTGTACACTTTGCCCCATGTTTGACTGTGATTCTAAGGATCTGGTTCGAGCCCTTATTGGGTGAAGCCTCTGAGAAGACAACTTTGAAAGACTCCCGTTTCTGGTGTCAGAGGAACTTTAATAGTGATAGGCACTAGCTTTCTTCAATGGGGTGGGTCTTAGGGTTAGGCCCAGCATTGGGTGGACATTCCCCCAATCTCTGCTCTACCTGTGCTATCTTTGTCACTGCAGGTTTTGTAGGTAGGATACGTTTTGGATGAGGTTTCTGTGGGTGGGTGGGTGATCTCCTCTGTCCACTAGGAGTTTTGTCTAGATAAAGGGTGCCCTCTTCAGTGTTCGTGGCCCCTGCTACTAGGAGTCTCAGCTATAGGCCCTCTCATATCCTCCCAGAGGCCTATTCTGATTTAGTTCTGCAGCTTGTTGCAGAGATGTCCCCACCCTGCATCTCTCTTTTCTTTGCAGGCCTTCTGACCTCCTGCCCCTACTCTCCCTAGGCCCATCTCCACCCTTTTTCTCTCTGTGCTCCCTCTTCTACCTTGTTCCCACTCTTAAACCACTACTTCTGTCTGTTCTATTTCACCTTCTGAGTGAGATTTATGTGTAGTACCTTAGGTCTATCTTTTTACTTATCTTTTTGGGGTCTTTGAAGTGTAGTATGTCAATCCTATACTATATGACTAAAATCCACCTATAACTGAGCACATATCATGTGTGTATTTCTGGGTCTGTATTACCTCACTCAGGATGATCTTTTCTAGTTCCATGCATTTGCCTGCAAATTTCATGATTTCCTTGTTTTTAATTGCTGAATATTATTCCATTGTGTAAATGTACCACAATTTCTGTATGCATTCCTCCGTTGATGGACATCTGGGTTGTTTCCAGTTTTTGGCAATTACAAATAAAGCTGTTATGAACATAGTTGAACAAATATCCTTGTTGTGTGATAGGGCATGTCTTGGATATAAGCCCAGGAGTGGTAAAGCTGGGTCTTGAAGTATGGCTATTCCTAACTTTCTGAGAAAGTGCCAGATTGATTTCCAAAGTGGTTGTACAAGTTTGCACTCCCACAAGCAATGGAGGAGGGTTCCCTTTTCTCCTCATTCTCTCCAGCGTGTATTGTCACTTGAGTTTTTTCTTTTTTTTATCTTAGCCATTCTGACAGGTGTAAAATGCAATCTCAGTCTTTTTGATTTGCATTTCTCTGATGAGCAAGGATGTTGAACATTTCTTTAAGTGTTTTTCCACCATTCGAGATTTTGCTATTGATAATTCTCTTTTTAACTCTATATCCCATTTTTAATTGGATTATTTGATTTGTTGGTGTTTAATTTCTTGAGTTCTTTATATATTCTGGATATTAGCCTGTTGTTGGATATAGGGTTGGTGAAGATATTTTCTGAGGTTGTTGGCTGTCATTTTATTCTGTTGACAGTAGCCTGTGCTTTCCAGATTTTTCAGTTTCGTGAGGTCCCATTTATTGATTGTAGATATCAGAGCCTGTGCTGTTGGTGTTCTATTCAGGAAGTTGTCTCTTGTGCTACTGAGTTCAAGGTTCTTCTTTGCAGCCTCATATTGCAACTTCCACCTGAAAAGGTACTTTAAAGGACAATAGGCTATGCCAGCAGATTCATTATTAACTTAGTTTTCTTTGTCATTGTATGATCAGCATTTCAAAGGATAGCAGATAGTTGAGAGAGGACAGTGGATTCCCTTTTTAATAATGCTAGTTTGGCTTAGGTTCAAAACTATGCAAAGGAGGAATTCAGTGGAAACTTTGCCTGAATACTCCAGTCTGTATTTGTTTATTTTGAGACAGTGCTCTCTCTGTAGCTCTGGCTTTCTGAGAACTCACTATGTAGATGGGGTTGGCTTAGAACTTACAGAGATCTACTTGCTATATGCTGGGATTAAAGACATGTGCCACCATGCCTCACTGAATCCTCTAATGTTGGCCTACTTTCATAGTCCTTTTCACTTTGCAAGAGTATCAGAAATGAGAAAAGCTATTATGCTAACTGTCCCATTTTCAATAATTTTACATGGGTTCTTGACCAAAAGGTATAACCTTACTGTATTTTATTGTATTTAACTAAAGCTTCTGTACCTGTGAATAATGAAGCCAGCGATAAAATGGAGAATTCCAAGCATTATAACATAGAGATGAGATAATATAGAATAATAATTTTATTAAATTTCATTTTCATATATGTTGTGAATTGTATTATTAGGGTATAGCTGTGTCACCTAGAACTTGAATATCTTGGTCAGATCCTGAATTAAAACTTACTTTTGATGAGCTGGTTGTTTAGAATTCAGAACTTCAAAAACAATTAGAAAAAGAAAGACATGTCATGATAAACAAAATTTAAGCAATATGTACCTCAAATCCAGCTCTGTAAGTGGTGCTAGAACAACAACACGAAGAGACTAACCATACCACCAAAAACAGCAGTAATAAATAATATCAAAACTGAAAATCAAAAAAATCAAAAAAGGGGAGAAACCCACAACAAAACTACAAAATAATAGTAATCAGCAAACATTGCTCTCTGATTACTCTCAATACAGGATCCATTCTTCCAAGAAAAACACCTTAGCATCAAGGATCGACATCACCTCTTGGAAAAGAAGGGAAAAAGATATTCCAAATTAATGGATACAAGATGCAAACCAGCATGGTCATTTTAATATCTGACAAGATAGACTTCAAACCAAACCAATAAGAAGAGATAGGAAAGGGTACTATACACTCATCAAATGGGAAATTTACCAAGATGACATTGTAATTCTTAACATCAATGTACCAAACACGGAACACCTAAGTTCACAAAAGAATCACTATTACAGTTTAAGTCACATAATGGCTTATGATTATAATGATTATAATCCTTAAACCTTGCAGAATTTGAAGTTTCTCAGACTATAATCAGCCTTTATTTTCTTTACTTAGGATAGCCCATATGTTAATGAAAAATAAGTGAGCTCTATCATATTCTTTGTTATTTAGGAATAATTCAAACTTTGAATCAATAATCATTCTCCAATATGATATTCAATACCCAAGTCTTCCCCAAAACAGATCATGCATACAAAAACTAAACTGAGAAATACCGAAGCCAACAATTGTTGTAAACCAAATGGACCTAACAGATATGCATATAACATTCCACCTAAACACAGAATTATATGCTACCTCTCAGCACCTCACAGAAATTTCTTCAAAAATGACCACATACTCGGTCACAAAGCAAATCTGAACAGATTCATGAAAATTGAAACAATTTCCTACGTCCTTTAGATCACCATGGATTAAAATCTGAAATCAACAACAATAGAAACAGGAGAAAGCTTACAAACTTATGGAAACTGATCAACTCTCTACTGAATGAAAAACTGGTCAAGATACAAATAAAGAAAGAGACTGGACTTAATGGCTCACCCCTTTAATCCCAGCATGCAGGAGGCAAAGACAGCTGGATCTCCGTGAGTTCAAGGTCAGTTCTATGTAGTGGAGTTCCAGGACAGCCAGAGAAGCCCTGACTTGAGAAACAAACAAACAAAAAGTAAACAAAAAGAAAGAAAGAAATTGAATATTTTATAGGATGCAATGAAAATGAATAAACAGCATACACAAATTTATGGGATGCAATAAAACTAGTGCTAAGGGGAATGTTCATAGCAATAAAATGTATTTTCAACTTAAAGTAGAGAGGAGAAAGAGAGAAATAAGTTGCCTGTTGTTTCTTACCATGTGACTTCTTTTATCTCCAAAGCAAGCCACAAATCCCCCTTGTAGATCTAACCATATTATCTATCCTCTTCCATTTATGCCACCAGCTTGAAAATTCTGCTTTCGAAGAGTGCCTGTGATTAGCTGCACATAGATAATTTCTTTTATCATGGAGCATGATCATAGGTCTAAGGATAGTGGGAACTAAGATCTTATCCATAATATCTGTTATTTCTCATAGTGCTATTATTATCAGTCTGGGTCATACAAATTCACGAAGAGATCCTGGATTTAGAGGCAGATAAACTTGAATACAAATCTTAACTCTGTAATTCAGTGGCTATGTAGTCTTGGACAAACACCTAAATGTGTTTGCTTCAATTTCTTCACCTAAAAAATGAAGATAATAGTTACTTCATAGAATTGTTTTGAGAAGTAAAAACAATAATACAGGTTGACATACCTACATGGAAAATAATTGTTAGTTCTTATCATTGCTGACATTACTGACATGTAAACATGACGATGATATTGTTTTACAGGAAATTTAATGAGAGACTTTGGTTCAGAAATTCACAACACTAAGTGGCACTGTACATTAGTAAATCAAGATAGAAAAGGCTGGCAGACCTGTAAGTGGCTATAATGACCAGGGATATTAAATGTTCTGAGATGAGGGGACAAGAGGTAAGGGTAATTTAAAAAGAATTCAAAATGAGCTGATTCAAATAAGTTAGTTGTTCCAGATAGTCTTCTAGAAGACAACAAAAACAAGAAATGCCAAGGATGATTGCAATCACTTGACCAAAAAAAAAAAAAAAAAAAAAAAAAAAGGACTGACACTAAACTGTTTACAGCAAACAAGGAGCAAGATAGTTCTCCAGTTCTCCAGACAAAGATTAGAACTGGAATTCTTCATCAAAAGAACCCCTATAAATACCTTTTGAAAGAAAAAGACACAAGTCCTACAAAAATACATGCTTATAGCTACCTTCAAAATTCAGAAGACAAAATTCTTTAAAACTCCAGAAAACAGACTTTCTAAGACTGAACCAGGAACCATGGATTCTATAGAACTTGATGCTGAAGATTGGATAGAAGGGATAAAATATTTTTATAACTATTTAATTCTTTATTTTATGTGTATGAGTGTTTTGCCTGATTGCATGAAACTATATTGTGTGCATATTACTTAACTGTGAATGTCAGTGTGTTGAGTTCTCTCAGATTGAAGTTAGGGATATTTGTAAGCTGACATGTGGACACTGGGAAGTGATGCAAGAGCAGGCATAATTGTTAAGTGCTGAGCCATCTCTCTATCTCCAAGTATTTCTTCAGTATAAAAAAAAAGCTGACATAAACCATTCCATATTAAAGAAGGAATATGAAATAGGAGTAAATTAGAATGGAAAGACAGAAATTACTTTTCTCTCACATTCTCCCAAAGTAAAGCAGATAATGTCTATATAGAAAATATAGATCAATGTTATGAGTATATTAGATCAATTTAATTGTGTAACAGAAAGATTTATCTCTGAAATTCACCAGATATAACCTATGTTGTTAACATAGGTTACAATATCAAAGACATTTAGAGCTTATGGAACATACCTTCAACCTTCATCATTTTACTCAAGAGAGAATTACCAGGAAGTTTTTAAAATGACTATGACTACGTAGGAGGCAAGAGAGGTTAGAATGTTTGTCTTATAGTTTCCAGGCAGGTCTTCAGTTTTTTCTTTTTCTTTTTCTAACAGTCTTACCTTGTTTTTGTATTTAGAAAGCAGAAAAACAAACAAACAAACAAACAAACAAACAAAAAACTAGTATATGGGGATCCAAGATGACAGCGACCAGTGTGCATAGTATCTGAGAGGCAAAGGATCTGAAACCCCCAAATTGGTGAGTGGAGGGGAAACTGAAGCAAGAAAATTGACATTGAGGCTGCCTGAATGAGAGAGGACATCACATGAGCTGAGACCATTTAGATTCAGGTCACCCGTGGACTTCTCTGGGGACAGAGAGTGGTGAATATTTGAACCAGTTGCACTTCCCCTTATCAGACCTCCCTTCTCTTTGGCAGAGCTGGTCCACAGTGCCAGAGACTCTTAGCACAGAACTCACTGCCTGGGGATGGAGACAGCAGAGGTTGGGCTCCCAGCTCCTCAGCCATGGCTACCAGCTATACCAGCCTTCCACCTCCTAGACCTGTGGTATAATCCTTCCAGTTCCTGGGTCTGCAAATGGCCGTATGGACTCCACAGGGCCTCCAAGCCAGTGACTGTATAAGCCTCCCAATCTCTCAGTGGCAGATAGCTGGCTGTACAGCCACCAAAGTCTACAAGACCCGTTAAACCACCCAGGAACACCAGGCTTTCCAGGCCACCTAGGTCTCTGGACCACTGGAGTGGCTCCCCATGACTTCCCAGCAGGCACCTGGATGGGCCTTCCAGTTCCACTGCTGCAGCTGGACTCTGTAATTCAGTGGCTGCACCACCACTGAGCTGATGGAGCTCATCCTCCCACATTTTCCCCAACAGGACCAAACCTGAAAGTAGAGAAAATGAGGAACCCTTAAGCTTTCCGATTTGACCTGTGAGGGAGTGAGTACAACTTCAAGAGGCTGAAGAGCTCCAGATTCAGGGTCCATCTAAGATAGCAGACACACATCAGACCCTTCCCACCCACATACCCACTGTGGAAAACAGAGGGATTTTTGGGACAATGTTCTCAATATTGAAGTCCCTATTCTACAGGTCTACCAGTGGAGTTCAGGCAAATAACCCCTGGAGCTCAGTCAGAGCCAAATACCAGTAGCCTGTAGGCCACTGAGGTATTCAGGGAATTTGCACAAGCAAATGGCAAATGTGGCCACTACCAATGCCTGTGAACACCATCAGCACCTGCAAACCCTTCGATGCCTACAAGACACCACTGCCTCATACTCCAGGATTTTATGTTCTCTAACACACTGTCCTTCAAGGCACACTAAGATGCAAACATACATACTCACCTGCATTTGTCCTTTTGTGCTGATGGACCTTCCTCCCTCAGAGACAGCTGAAATACCAATGCACACGCTGAAACCATTGGATCACTCTCATCTTTCTGAAGAATACTCTGGACACCAGAGAAAGATGGTACCAGTCTGAACTGCAGAATCCAGGAAGGTTACAGATAAGTAAATGGCCAGAGGTCAGCATAAAAACAGATCCAACAAAAATCAGGACATCATGGCTTTACCAGCAACCCACCAAATCAATGGATACTGCAATTCATTGGAAGCACAGGAAAATGACCTTAAAGATAGGCTTATCTAGTTATTAGAGGCACAAAAAGAGAAAACAAACATCTTTCAGAGAAATACCCAAACAAATAGAGGCAGATAAAAAGGAAATGAACAAATCTCTCAAATATTTAGCCACACAAGTGGAGAGAAATGAAAAGGAAATGAACAAAATTCTCAAAGAAACACTGGCAAATACAGCCAAACAAATAGAGGCACAAATAAAGGCACATTTAATAGCATATGGAGAGGAAATGAACAAAAAAATAGAGACCATCATAGAGTGACAGGAATCCACATTCAAACAGATGAAGGAAATAGTACAAGGCATGAAAACAGAATTAGAATCAATAAAGAAAACACAAACTGAGAAAACCCTGGAGCTGGAGAACTTAGAGAAAAAAATCAAGAACCACAAAGGTAAGCCTCACTAATAGAATACAAGAGACGGAAGAGAGAAACTCTGGTGGTGAAGATACACTTGCAGAAATTGATACATCTCTCAAAGAAAAAGTAAAATCAGAAAAGTTATAAACATAAAGCATCAAATAAATCAAGGACGCCATGAATAGACAAAATCTAACAATAATAACAATAGACAAAAAAGAAAATTCCAGGCCCCGAGGTCCACAAAGTATTTTTAAGAAAACTATAGAAGATGTCCAATTTAAAGAAAGAGATGTCCATAAACATAAAAGAAGGCCTACAGAACCAAATAGACTAGACCAAAAAAGAAACTCATCATGTCACAAATAGTAAAAACATAAAATCTACAAAATAAAGAAAAGATATTAAAAGCAGCAAGTGAAAAGGTACAATTAACATATAAAAGTAGACCTATCAGAATCACACCAGACTTCTCATCAGAAACTGTGAAAGTTAGAAGGGCCTGGGAAGATGTCATGCACACTTTAAGGGACCACGGATACGAACCCAGACTACTATACCCAGCGAAGCTTTCAGTCAACATAGATGGAGAAAACAAAATATTCCATGACAAAACTAAATTTAAGCAATTTCTAAACAGCAAACCAACCTTACAGAGGATACTAGAAGGGAAACTCCAATCCAGCGAAAACAACTACACCCAAGAAAACATAGGAAACAGATAACTTTCCCAACAAAAATTAAAAGAAAACAAGCAATGAATGACAGTAGCATCACTAACTACACAATAAAAGGAAGTAATATTCATTGGTCACTATTAACTATCAACATCATTGCAGACAACGCTTCAATAAAAAGACACAGACTAACAGAATGGTTGCAGAAACAGGATCCAACATTCTGCTGCTTCCAAGAAACATACATCTGCAACAAAGATAAATTCTGACTCACAGTAAATGACTGGAAAAATGTTTTTTTAAGCAAATGGACCCAGAAAAAAAAGTGGGATAGCTATTCAAATATCTAATAAAATAGACTTTCAACCAAAATTAATAAAAAAAGATGAGGAGGGACACTACATTCACATCAAAGAAAAAATCCACCAAGAGGACATCACAATTCTGAACATCTATGTTCCAAATACAAGAGCACTGACATTCATAAATGAAACATTATTAAAACTTAAATCACACATCAATCCCAATACCTTAATAGTGGAAGACTTTGACACCCAGTTTCACCAAGGGACAGATCATCTAGACAGAAGCCAAATAGGGAAATAAAGGCACTTACAGAGGTCCTAAATCAAATGGGCCTAATAGATGTCTATAGAACCTTTCAGTTAAATTAAAAACAGAATATTCTTTCTTTTCAGGACCTCATGGAAACTTCTCCAAAATAGACCATATAGTTGGTCACAAAGCATGCCTCAGCAGATACAAGAAGATTTAAATAATTCCTTGTATTCTCTCTGGCTACCATGGACTAAAGCTCAACCTCAACAACAGAAATAGCAAAAAGCCAACACAAACACTGAAACTGAACAACTCCCTACTCAGGGACAGCTGGGTTAGGGAAGAAATAAAGAAAGAAATTAAAGACTTCCTAGAATTCAATGAAAATGAAGTCACAGCATACCAAAACTTATGAGACACACTGAAAGCAGTGCTAATAGAAAGTTTGTAGCATTAAGTGCCTTCAAGAAGAAATTTGAAACATCTCATATAAGCAACTTAAAAGCTTACCTGAAAGCACTAGAAAATAAAAGTACATACAACCAAGAGGTGTAGACAGCTGGAAATATTCAAGCTCAGGGAAGAAATGAATAAATTAGAAACAAATGAAAAAAAAATTCAAAGAATCAATGAAACCAAGAGTTGGTTCTTTGAAAAAAATCAACAAGATAGACAAGCCCTTAGCCAAACTAACTAAAAGGCAGAGAGAAATTGTCCAAATCATCAAAATCAGAATTGAAAATGGGGACATTAAAACAGACACTGAAGAAATCCAAACAATCATTAGGTCTTACTACAAAAGGCTATACACAACAAAATTTGAAAATCTAAATGAAATGGACAATTTTCTTGATAGATTCCACTTACCAAAATTAAATCAAGATCAGGTAGAAAGATTGAACAGTCCAATATCTCTAAAGGGAATAGAAGCAGTCATCAAAAGTCTCCCTTCTGAAAAAAGACCAGGGCCAGATGGTTTCAGCAGAGAATTCTACCAGAACTTCAGAAAAGAGCCAACTCCAATTCTCTTCAAACTATTCCACAAAAAAGAAACAAAGTTATTCTTATGAAGCCACAGTCACCTTGATACCAAACCACACAAAGACCCAACCAAAAAAAAGAGAACTTCAGACCTTTCTCTCTTGTGAACATTGATGCAAAAATACTCAATAAAATATCTGCAAACCTAATCCAGGAACACATAAAAGATATTATCAACGATGACTAAATGGGCTTCATCCCAAGCATGCAAGGGTGGTTCAATATACAGAACTCTATCAATGTAATTCAGCATATAAACAAACTGAAGGAGAAAAACCACATGATCATCTCAGATGCAGAAAAACCATTTGACAAAATCCAACACCCATTCATGTTTAAAGTGTTGGAGAGAGATATAAGGCACAAACCTAAACATAGTAAAGGCAATATACAGCAAGCCTATAGCCAACATCAAATAGAGAGATACTTAAATCAATCCCACTGAAATCAGAGACAAGGCGAGGCTGCCCACTCTTTCCATATCTATTCAACATAGTACTTGAAGTCCTAGCTAGAGCAATAAGACAATTGAAGGATATCAAGGGGATAAAAATCAGAACGGAAGATGTCAAATTATCACTATTTCCATATATATGACAATATACATGAGCGATCCCAAAAATTCAACGAGAGAACTCCTTGAGCTGATAAATACCTTAAGCATACTCTCATAGTCATGGATCTGTAGGGTTAACATAGTGAAAATGAACATTCTGCCAAAAGCAATCTACAGATTCAATGCAATTCCCATCAAAATACCAACAAAATTATTTACAGACCTTGAAAGAAAAATTCTCAAATTCATATGGAAAAACAAACAAACAAACAAGCAAATAAAAACAGAATTTTCAAATGATCCTGTACAACCAATCATCTGGAGGTATCTCCCTCCCTGATCTCAAGCTGTACTACAGAGCAATAGTAATAAAAATTACATGGTATTGGCATAGAAACAGAATGGTGGATCAATGGAACTGAATAGAAGACCTAGAAATAAACCCACACACCTATAGATATTTGAATTTTGACAAGGAAGCCAAAACCATACAGTGGAAAAAAAGACAGCTTCTTCAACAAATGGTAGTGGTCCAACAGGATGTCTACATGCCAAAAATAAAAATAAATCCATATTTTTCATCCTGCATAAAACTAAAGTCCAAGTGGATCAAAGACCTCAACATAAAACCAGACATACTAAATTGGTTAGAAGAAAAATTTGGGAAGAGCTTAGAACTCATTGGCACAAGAGACAACTTCCTGAACAGAACACCCACAGCACAGGCTCTAAGATCAACAATTAATAAATGGGAACTCATGAAATCGAAAAGCTTCTGTAAAGCAAAAGTACAGTCTATGGACTGAGAAACTATCTTCATCAACCCTATATCTGACAGAGGGCTAATATCCAGAATATATAAAGAACTAAAGAACTTAAAAAAAAAAACACAACAAGTAATCCAATTAAAAATGGGGACAGAGCTGAACAGAGAATTCTTTGTAGGGGAATATAGAACGGCAGAGAAACACTTAAAGAAATGCTCAACTTCTTTAGCAAACAGGGAGCTGCAAATCAAAATGACCCTGAAATTTCACCTTACACCCATCAGAATGGCTAAGATCAAAAACTCAAGTGACAACACATGCTGTAGAGGTTATGGAGAAAGGGGAACCGTCCTCCATTGCTGGTGGGAATGTAAACTTGTTCAACCACTTTGGATATCAATCTGGTACTTTCTCAGACAATTAGGAATAGTGCTCCCTCAAGATCCAGCTAGACCACTCCCAGCCATATATCCAAAATATGGTCAAGTACACAACAAGGAAATTTGTTCAACCATGTTTTTAGGAGCTTATTTGTAATAGCCAGAACCTGGAAACAACCCAAATATCCCTCAAAGGAGGAATGGATACAGAGATTGTGGTACATTTACACAACGGAATACTACTCTGCAATTAAAAACAAGGAAATCATGACATTTGCAGGCAAATGTGGGAATCTATAAAAGATCTTCCTGAGGGAGGCATCCCATAAGCAGAAAGACACACCAGTATATACTCACTTATAAGTGGATTGTAGACCTATAAGATAGGATAAACATATTAAAATCTGTACACCCAAAGAAGCTAAACAAGGAAGACCTGGGGTAAGATAATTAATCCTCACTTAGAAAGACAAATGGGATGGACATTGGAAGTAGGAGAAAACAAGAAACAGGACAGGAGCCTAACATAGAGGGCCTCCAAAAGACTCTACCTAGCAGTATATCAAAGCAGATGTTGAGACTCATAACCAAACCTTGGACAGAATGCAGAAAATCATATGAAAGAAGGGGGAAGTAGTAAGACCTGAAGAAGACAGGAGCTTCACAAGGACCAAATATATCTGGGCACTGGGGTCTTTTCTGAGACTGATTCTCCAACCAAAGACCATGCATGGATTTAACCTAGAACACCTGCTCTGGTGTAGCCCATGGCAGCTCAGTATCCATGTAGGTACCCTAGTAAGTGGAACAGGGACTGTCTTTGACATGAATTCCATGGCTGGCTGTTTGACCTCCCCCCCCCCCCCCCGCCCAACCCGAGGGAGGAACAACCTTGCTAGGCCACAGAGGAGGACATTGCAACCAGTCCTGATGAGACCTGATAAGCTAGAGTAAAATGGAAGGGGAGGAGGACCTCCCCTATCAGTGGACTTAGACAGGGGCAGGGATGAGATAAGGAAGTGATGGTGGGATTTGGAGGGAATGAGGGAGGGGTTACAGCTGGGATACAAAGTAAATAAACTGTAAGTAATATAAAAAATAAAAGATTTAATTAAAAAATACTATATATTACCAGGTACTCTGGTACTTGGACAATTAGAAATATTTTTACTGTATAGTGACTAAATTTATGGTTAGTGATATGACTTATGTGTTATAGTTTTATTTCCTGTTTTCTTTGAATGAATTTTCATAATGATAGCAAGGTTCTACTTTAATATAACATGTAAAATCTATATTTTATTGTCTGAAGCATATTTTCTGACTTATGTCTAGAAGGATTTATAAAGCTATCTGACAATAATAAGAATAGATTGGTAAATATGAGTATCTTAGAAATATGTTTTTATAGTTTTGCTTTTGTTTTGGCCTTGCTATGTAGCCTTGGCTGGCCTGAAACTTCCCAAGTAGACCAGGCTGACCTTTAACTCATAGAGGTCAAACTTCCCCTGACTCTTGAGTTATGGTATTAAAGATATACCTCCATACCTGTTGTAGTTTTGTATTTTTAGGAATAAGGAAAAAAATGGAGGAATGTTAACAATTTACTTACCTCATGGGATTGGTTTTGCAGAAGTGAAACACTGCAAGAGAGGATAACTTTTAATTTTCAATAAAAATTGTCACATTAAAATAAGGAGATTCAGCATTTTTGTTATTCTAGAAGATATCATCATCCTCTAGGATGTGTTCAATGTCTGGTACAGGGTTCTATACCTTCAAGCTTGTACTCTAAATGAATTAATATGTGTCTCATTAGACAGTATTTTAGGCAATATATCAGTAATATCAGTATAAATGCTGCTAAAATTTATGGAAAAGATGAAACTATTTGCAGTTAGAATAATCAGGCAAGCATTGGGGTATGAACTCTCAAAATGAAGCAGAAGTTAAAATTTTAGTTATAAAGTAATTGTATGTGTGAAAATGAATAACGTATCATTGTAATCCTTACATATTATACATGTATTATACATTGATGATGTTTGCTCATACTATATGCAGTGCTTTGCAACTTTATGTATATATACATATATTTTGTACATATTTTCATGTAACTATAAGTTAATCATTTGAATACTGTTTTAATTCTGCTGAATAGCTAACTATATTATTTTTTATTTTGCATATTTAGATTTTGAGGATGATTAGTATTACAATGTTGTTAAATATATTTATATAGATATTTTTATATATTATCATGGTATTTTTCCTGTAGAAGAGAATCATTTGAAGTGAAATTTCAACCTCTAAAATTATATGAAATTTCCATTTTGTCCTATATTATCTAATTTCCTTTAAGTCATTTCTAAATTTATAGTCACACCAACAATTTATACAAATTCCATTGAATCTAGATCCTTCCCCTATTATGGTTTCTTTTGCTCTTTGACATTCTGATACATGAACTATTATGGTATTGTCTTAGTTTATATTTGTTTGTGATTACAAACACGTGTTTGTGAGCCATTTTTTGTTTTTAGCAAATTTTGCCTGCTGCTGAACATTTTTTCCATTGAAAGACTAATTTTTATTAGTTCTTTGTATATTAAAGTACTTCTACTTTCTTCGGTAAATAAATAAACTTTGTCTTCCCGTTTGCTTTTTATCTCTTAGCCTACTGATATTTTTATCATTCAAGAGCACCAAACTTGACTATATCTAATCATTTGTTCTATTCTTTCATAATTATTTTTTCCTTCTGTGCAGAACGTTGTGTAGAGAGTTCATATTAAGGACATATGAATTGTGAACTGTAGTCTGGAACTGAATGTCTTGCTAACGGGGTTGACCTTATCATGCTGACACTGAGCAGGCCCTATGGGAGAAAGCAAGAGTAGAATAATTTTTAAGAAGATGGCCTTATCAATGTGGAGAGTAGCTAAGGGAAGCAAGAACAGAATCCAGAAGGTCAGTCAGGAGGCTTTGTTTTAGGAGTCATGCTTTCTGATACAAGCCCCATTTAGGGCATTGTTGTAGAATCTTTGAGAAGGGCTGGTGAATTCTCAGGGTGCTAGTAGTGTTAAAGACAAATTTGAACTTAAATTTAATTCAAAGAATTATATTTGAATGTAATTAAAATTTAGTATTGTCCTTGATTTGAAGCATTTTATTTGTGGCTTTATTCAGTTCACAACATTTACTATGAACTGCTCTATGCCATTCCCCATGCTGGAGATATAGAGATACACATGGATGGCCTTAGACCCTAGTGAGAAGAAAGGTACACTTTCCAAACAGATATATTACACTGTGTCACATGTAATAATAGAAGAATGCAAAGAATGCATATGTTGTGACACTGGAAGAAGAAACTGAGGAGGTTAGATAAGGTATTATGGAGGACAACATATGAGGGGCAAGTATTAAAAGGATGAGCAGATATTTACCAAGTAAAAAGAGATAAATTATAATATTGTTAACTGAACTTAGTAATATATATATATATATATATATATATATATATATATATATATCATGGAGTATGGTAGGTAATGTGTTTGGAGGATGTGGGGAGAGTTGGAAAGTGGATGGTCATAATTCATTATATATATATATATATATATATATATATATACACAGAAGTGGTGGAAGAGAGGAAACAAGATGGGAGCCTGTTATAGAGGCACTTTGAAAGGCTCCACCCAACAGGGGATCGTAGCAGATACTGAGACTCACTGCCAAACTTTGGGCAGAGTGCAGGGAGTCTTATGGAAGAAGGGGGGTGTGGGGATAGAGGGACATGGAGGGGACAGGAACCCCACAAGAAAACCGACAAAGCTAAAGAATCTGAGCCCAGGGAGTCCTGTAGAGATTGATTCACCAACCAAGAACCATGCACGGAGAAGACCTAGACACCCTGATCAGATGTCGATGATTGGCAGCTCAGTCTCCATGTGGATATCTGAGTGAGGGGAGCAGGAGTTGCCTCTATCATGAACTGTGTTGCCTGCTCTTTGATCACTCATCCCTGGTGATGCAGGCTTGTCAGGACATGGATGAAGAGGATCCAGGTAGTTGTGATGAGACTTAACAAGCTATGGGCAAATGTCAATGGTAGAGAACCCCCACTTTCAGTGGACTAGGGGAAGGAGACAGGGGTGGGGAGAGAGGGTGGGACCAGGGGGGAGCTGAGGGTGAGGGCTATAATCAGGTTATGTAATGATTGAATTGTGAAATAAACAAAAATAAATAAGTATTCTGAAAAATAAAAAATAATTTTATAAAAATGTTAAGAGTATTATGAAACATGGAAGTTTGGAACACAGTGGTATACAACACTGCTGAGATTGGACAATATTAATAGAAAATTTAAACTCTCAGAGTGGGGTGCATAAAGATGGCTCAGGGAGTATGGCAACTCAAGCCTGACAACCTATTGGGACACAAATGGTGGAAGGAAAGGATCACCTCCTGCAAGTTGTTTTCTGAAATCAGTAGCACATGCATGACCCCCAGCCCAGCCTCAATAAGTGAACGAATGTAATGGAAATTAAGTTCAAAAGCACCTTACCTTAAAAGCAGATATGGATTAAGTACTATATAATTGTCAGTTTACACAGAGCTTTGTACATGTTTATGGATTTTGAAATCATTGACAGATTTTAAACTGAAAGAACATACAAAGCCTTCAATGAGTCTAATAACCCTCTTTAGAGATCCAATAAGATCAGTGACTGAAAAGTGAGAAGGACCTACATTAGGGCAAAGGGAGGTGGAATCACTTAGTGAAAGATTTAGAAACAACTAAGTCATACATAATTTATAGAACATTTGAAATTTGTCTAATTGTTTTTCTGGAGGCAGTTTCTAACATATCTGACAACACATTTCCCACAGGGATTCCCAAGCAAAAAACTGTAAAACTGGTGGGACCAAAGTGGGAAACATCCCCTTATTAATCTGGAGCTTAATATACGGGTCCTCAACTTGCTTTCTGCCTCCACACTGTGAAATTGATATCTACCAATACCATCATTTTCTATCCTGCAATGATTTTTAAACTTGGAGAGAAAAGCAGAATGAAATTGCAATGTTTCCTTGGGGATAGGAACAGCTTGAAAAGGCTTAGCAGGAATTGTGCTTTGTGTCGACCCTCCACCATATACACATTTTAGAATCACTGGGATAGTTTCAATATTTATGAACACACACACACACACACACACACACACACACACACACACTTGACATCAAATCAGCAAATGAATTCACATTCATACAGTGAGTTTCTATAGGTCTTAAATAAAACATTCCCAAGTTACAGATTAATATGAACCAGAATCCTTGCACTTTACATTTCTTCTCTGCGATGCTGTGATTTTTAATACATTTCTGATAAATATAAATTAACTTGCCAGGAGAAAGTTAACCCATGAGGACTGTTAAGGGATAAAGCATGGAACAAATCCTCAATCTAGACAGAAGGGGATATTAGATGACTAATTACTTTCATGCAAATGCAAATTCTGCACCGGCTGCTGTCATAAAGCTTCCAGAGAATGAAGCAAATAAGGCAAGAAGTGCAATATCTGGCAATGAAAAGGGAAGATCAATCACTGTAGGAGGTGACTGGGTTATATTTGCTGAGATGAAGCAGACTGTCAAGGAGACAATGTTTGATGCACCTGTAGTCACTTCTGCTGGGGGCTCAAGTTAGCTCAGCAAAATCATAGTTTTCTTCCATTGCCCTTTAGCTTCCCCCACCAAGAGCCGCAGTGATATCACTTTACCACTTTACCCACCTGGTGCCATATTACATTTGGGTCTATGTCATAGCTTACTGCTCCCCATCATAACTTACTTGCAGTAGAAATGTGATCACATTGTGGTGAATTAAGAAATTTAGGTTGAATCATCTCTGTGATTCTGTAGCAAATACTTAGCAGGAGGGAATTTTATTTTTAATAGGGTATTAAGCCAGTAAGTACAAAGATCAGTATGTTTTGGCATGACAGATGTGGTCTTTCTCCTCATGTTGTCTTAGTCTGGTAGACAAAATGGACAATGAACACATAATTATAATTGTGCTAGTTTTTATCAGATAGACAATACAGTTGAGCTATCTTGATTTGTAGGATATGTAGGCAAGAGAAAAAATGAAAATATTTTGAGTGGAATTGCAGTTTCTTTTCTGATTCCCCTTAAAAGATACCCTAGAATTATCTGGAGACTCTTCCTAAATTTGATTATAAGGATAGGAGCTTGGGAATGTACTGGCAACACACTACACACAACATAGATTTCCCTTCTCTGCCTGACTTTTCTAACTGAACACTTCCCTTGGCTAGAGCTTGAAACATACAGATGGAGAAGAATAATATGTGCAACATATGGCTCATACTCTATAATATAACATTATATTTTAATATAGAAAGTTATTATAGATTATTTTTTCAATGCAGTTTATTCAGGAACATTGAACAATCCTCGGACCCCGGGGAAAGCCAGCCCACAGCTTAAATAGCCTCTGGGTAGCCAACCCAGGCGTGCCACGGGGGCAATGCAGATAGGTCCACATACATGGAAGCAAGCCAGATCCTCGGCCTTAGCCAAATGTGGAGTTGTTCGTGACAGAGAGCACTCACCATCCGGAAGGTGGAAGGCGGAAACCAGCTCCATCTTTAAGGCATAGCATTCCGCAGCTCTCTACAGTTCCCCCTTTCTGTTTTAGACGCATCAGGCAAGAGTAGAGGTCTGATCTCTGATATTAGAAATAAATTGGGACTTTGTACAGATGTTCATTTAGGTGTCATCCACCCAAAGAGCATCAGACCCGTCCAATACCTTTTTCTCAGAGGCGGGACCTGGGGCATCAACCCGCATGCAATCAGACATGCTCTTCTCTGGGTCCAAAGCGGCTGACCCTGAGTGCAGTGCTTAGCCTCGCATCCTGAGCGTATCATTTTAGCTTTTTATGGTATCCAACCATGCTTGGGGAGACTGTCCTGCTTCAATGGCTGTAAAGGCCTGAATGATCATGGCTGCATCACACTGTTGTGAGACTCTAATCTTGCATATATACCACAGGCAAACCAAGGAGACCAACACCAGAAGGCCTGCTAATACTCCCATGCCTGCCCATTCCTTCAGATGATTCATGGCTGCAGCAATCCATGTTGATAATCCTGTGGCTAGTCCTGCGTCCACTCTGGTAGAATTTACTGTGACAATGGCCACTCTCAGCTGCTCCATCGTAGTATCGAATTCTCCAGTCCAATTACCTAAAATATAGCTCGACAATTGTTTAGACAGATTTGCAGCACAGGAAAAATTCTCATGTTGTATGCTAGTGACACAAAGTCCAGCATACTTTCATTGACAGCCAGGTTGAGACATTTGCCATAGGGTATCAATTTGCTCCAGCAAGAGGTCAATCCTCTGATTGAACACCATCAAGCTTCCTTTTAGTTGAGCATTAATTCCTTTATGTACAACTAACGCATGAGCTACATTGGCTAAATGATTATTCAGGGTCTGAGCAGTCTGCCCAGTATGACTCATGGCTAATGCCCTGGTGGTAGCTCCAACAGCCGTCAATGAGATGGTAGTAACAATGGTGGCTGTAGTTCCAAGATCCCTTTTCTGTCTGAAGAGAGTCATAGCGTGAGGGGCATCAATGGGCACAGGCACCCAGTGAGGCATGCGAGTAACCAGGGCATACCTAAATTTACTAGCATTCCAGCATTGGGCAAAAAAGCAAGTATCATTACCACAATTACTTGGCTCTATCTGGCTAATAATGAATAAAAATGGGGGATATAGACAAACAGGTGTGGGCTTATAGGAAATATTATGAGAAGCCTTAGCCCCTCGTTGGAACATCCTGCGCAAGGGAAAAAGGCCAAGTAACATATAATGGCAAACCCATTAGAATCACACCTGACTTTTCAACAGAGACTATGAAAGCCAGAAGGGCCTGGACGGATATCATGCAGACCCTAAGAGAACACAGATGTCAGCCCAGGCTACTATACCCAGCAAAACTCTCAGTCCTCATAGATGGAGAAAACAAGATATTCAATGACAAAAACAAATTTCAACAATACCTACAAACAAATCCAGCATTACAGAAGACACTGGAAGGGAAAATACAACCCAAGAAAGCTAGCTACATTCAAGAAAACACAGGAAATAAATAACCTCACTTCAGTAAAACAAAAAGCAACCAAGCACACAACCTGATGACCACAGCCAACATCAAAATCAAGAGATCTAACAGCCACTGGTCGTTATTATAGATTTTTAAAAAGATTATCTGCCAATGGAAACATACATGAAAGATGAATTAAATAAATAAAACATGGCTTAAACTAACTGTATTTAGTTTGATGTGAATCCTTCCTATCACCCTTTTGCGGGAAATTCTTTCTCTCTATGCTGTTACTTATTGGTTTACTTGAGGTATTAAATTCACAAATACCACAGAGGCTTTTTTCTCATAGGCTCTACTGTGTCCATCCCTAAGGGTTTAATTGTACACCATCACTTTGGCTCATTTGTGTAAGTGACTTGGCAAACTCACAGTCTCCAGAAATGAAAGTGGCAAGAGCCCAAGAAACTCAGAGATGGGAGGTCACGTTGATGTCTATTTCCCAGTAATCTTGTGGAGAAGTGTCAGGTTCCAACACTTGAAAGCTTAATTCTTTTACTCACTTTATAAATTCTAACCTCAGATTATTTTCTCTGCATAAACTGTCACAGGGCCATGAAACTTCCTGTTACTACCTTAGTTTATTCTCTTTTTGTCATAAATGAATTCCTTACTGGAATATTCAGGTTTAGCCTGTACCTACATGTACTGCTGCCATGAATATCTGAGCCAACTTTTAACTTCTAACATGCTGTTACAAAGTGTGTTATTTTGTTTCAGACTTATTTACAAGCTTATTTGCTGGTGTAAAATGAATTGCTGATTATGGGTGGCTATGGACTAAATGTAAGCAATAGAACTAATTCAACCCTGTGTGCTCTTTGCTTATGTATTTGGCACCATTACTAGAATGGACTGGCAAAATCAGACACTGAAACTTGTGATTCCAATTGCTTCTACTAATTGGCTCCTTCAAAGCAAACCTTATTTCTGTTATTTCATCATAACCTGGTGAGACAAGAATTATAATAAAAATTATCAGATTGGCAACCCAAAATAGAAATTTGATTCTAGATTGACAATCAGAACATTTCCTGTGTTAGCGATTGCCAGAATTTTAACATGAGCCAAAATATGGAAGCCAATAAATCATGACAAGGAGTAGTCTAGGATTGTGCATTGTCAGAAGTATATCAAATGCTTGAAATTCAGGCATACAGGCATTGCACAGAGAATAAATGAAATCTTGGAGACCAAGGTAGGCAAGAATCCAGAAACCTAAGTATATTAAGATTAGGATGCTTTAGAAGCACTGAGGAAAGTCCTATTCTAAGTTAGCACTCATTTCCTTTTGAGTTCATTGGTAGCTTATTTGAGTAAAGGTGTCTTCTCATCAGTACATTCATAACTAAAAATAGGTTCTTTATTAGATAGTGCATGTTTATAAGAGATTGGAGCTAGAAATAATTTTCACCCCACTGCAAGCTGTATTAGAGTCATAACACGACAATAATGGTGACAATGGGTAATAACAGTGGCAAATTATTTTAAGGGATGATCCAGAACTCAAGAACACTGGCTATGGGACTGGAGAGATGGCTCAGACGTAAAAGCACTGTCTGCTCTTCCAGAGATCCTGATTTCAATTCCCGGCAACCACATTGTGGCTCACAACCATCTAGACCCTCTAATGCTGTCTTCTCACATGCAGGTGTACATGCAGAAGGAGCACTCATATACATGAAAATGAAAATAAAAAAGATAAAATATATTAAAAAGAATGCTGGCTGTGCACCCTGACATAGTTGCCCTCTGAGAAGTGCAACCCAGCAGCCAAGAAACATTGGATAATGCACAGGGTATGTTTTGGAAATGTGGGAAGAAAGAGAAAAGAATCTGAAGGTGACCAAATCTCCATAAGAAGACAAACAAAGCCAACTAAACAGGGCTCAGACCAGCTTGCTGAACTTAAGCACCAACCAAGGACCATGCATGAATTGGACCTAAGCTCCCTACAAAGATGTAGCAGATGGGCAGTTTATGCTTCATGTGGGTCCTCTAGTAAGGGAAGTAGGGACTGCATCAGACAGAGACTCACTTGCCAGCTTTCTGATCACTTTTCACTGGTGAGACTGCCTTGCCAGGACACAGGGGAAGAGGACAGGCTCAGTCCTGATGCAACTTGATACGATGGAAAAGAGACCTACCCTTTTCTGAGAACTAAGGAATAGAGGAAGGGGATGTAATGGTGGGACTGGGGGGGGGGCAGGAATCCAATAAGCATGTAAACTGAATTCAAAATAAATTTAAAATAAGAAAATAACCATATATCATCGTCTAGGTAAAATATGGGTTAACAGTAAGCTATTAAAATATATATCCTCTATGTACTAAAAAAAAAAAAAAAAAAAAAAAAATAGAACACTGGCTGCTCTTACACACAA
Source organism: Meriones unguiculatus (assembly GCF_030254825.1). Classification (NCBI taxonomy): domain Eukaryota; kingdom Metazoa; phylum Chordata; class Mammalia; order Rodentia; family Muridae; genus Meriones; species Meriones unguiculatus. The sequence goes on along the minus strand of NC_083369.1, from coordinate 74,143,604 downwards.
CCTGGGTTTGATTTCAGCATGCACATGTGGCTAACAATCACCTGTAGCTCCAGTTCCAGAGGATCGAATTCCCACTTCTGTCCTTCATGGGAACCAGGGAGACATGGTACACAGGTAAATACGCAAGCAAAACACCCGTCTACATTAAATTAATACAAATATTTGTCATTGGTAATGGGGGAGTCAGCCAAGCATTGCCACCATTTGATCAAGGAGTCCCCTTCTTAGGGACTGCCACTCAGTTTAAGATCAAGAAAAATCAATAAAGCTTATTAAGTAGAGAGAATAGTATATGCTTCATATTTAAGCTTTCACATTAAAAGAGAGAAGAGACTCCCTTAAAATGTTTATCATAACAGTGGACCTAACTCTGTAGCTTTCTTAGTTAACCTTGCTCAAAGAAGGGAATTTACAGCAATGCATAAAGATTAAGTTTTTAAACGTTAACTGCAATCATTAATTGAAAATAATATATGAGTTGATTTACTAATTCTTAAACAATGTCCTTTTGTAAATGAAATTGAAAGATGATTTTATGAAGTGATTTGCTTAGATTTAGTGATGAGAGTTAAACTCAAGGTCACATATATTCTGTCTCTAAGTAAACTAGTATATTTGTTGTTTCTTAAATCCTTGATTGAGATGTCTTCACAAAAGCAAGTATATCTTTGTAGGCAGTTTTGACTTTACTCATTGGGTTGACATTTCTCACTCCCAGCCAGATTGTAGATTGTAGGGACTTTTTTCCTGTTTGTTTTCTTAGTTACAATAGTTGTTCTACCCTGCCTCATCTTGACATACTTCATCTCATTTCATCCTTTCAACAGTCCTCTGTGTATATCTACTTTTGTTCATGAAAATAAGTCTCAGAAACTGTCAGCAATTTCTCAGAAGATGAAGCAGTGAATATGTTGCAAAAACAAGATTGTAAATGCTTATGTACTATCTCTTGGATTAGAATGAGACAGACTTCTCTCAGCTCCATATTCTTGTCTACTCACAAGAAAAATTCAGCTCTGGATGAACAGAAAGGACACAGGAGACATGACAAAATAGCTAGCAGAGCTAATGCTTCTGACTTTCTTAAAACCCACCCATAGAGAGTCTTCCAATGGATGATTGTTCAACTTGCTGGCATTTTTCTGGGGCTCTACTATTTTCCCAGTAATATGTTGGATCAACAGTTTTCTTTCATGCATGTTTTTTATGGAAAAGAACAAAATAGATAAAAACATGAATGGTTAACTTGCATAGAACATCTGCAACACCTTGACCCATTTTTTAATGTGATTAATTCATCCCTTGGTGGGTAATTTTTAAAAATAATACATGAGGTTTTTTTAATTGCATATGCGTTTGAACACCGGACACAAACTTCCTGTGGAAACAGAAGAGAAATGCAGTCCTAAGGTCTAGAGGTATAGAGTTTTTAAGGGGGAAAAAAAAAAAAAAACATAAGTAGTGATGTACATGCATTGGCATTACATGATTGGGTAAAGGAAACTGATTTTTGAAATGATTGGTCCACTTTAGGCGCCAAGACTACAAACAGGTCTGGCCTGGTCATATGGGATGGTTTCCTAGCAACAGTATAATTAGAGGGCAGGGAAAGAATGCAGTAAAATGAGTTCTTCCCCTCAGGGCATTGCTGGACAAGTCTGCAGGCTTTAACCTTTAATAATACCCACTGATTTTTAATCTTTTGGTCTCTAATTCCCCCCTTCCCATGATCATTTGAAGACCCAATGTTGGGTCTTCCAGATATGACCCCTTGTATCCTATAGATTTACCTTTTTACAATGAGTACTGTTAGCTATTTTGTTCTCAAGCATTCCTTCATGAAAGCCATCAAGTGATTTAAAATACAAGGCTCAAAGATAAAAATCAAAATGAGTAGAGGTCATTTTTTTTTAACTGAATACATAGATAATTGCTGGAATGATTAAAAACAATGCCCTATCCTGTTTGCCTTTCTGAATGGGGAATGAGCATCTTAGCCAGTGTTCTCCTTCTTTATTAGTTTCTTTAGGTGTACCTCTGAAGAGGTAGAAAACAGGGAACAGAACAGGAGCTTACCACAGAGGGCCTCTGAAAGGCTCTACCCAGCAGGGTATCAAAGCAGATGCTGAGACTTAAGGCCAAACTTTGGGCAGAGTACAGGGAATCTTATTAAAGAAGGGAGAGATAGTAAGACCTAGAGAGGACAGGAGCTCCACAAAGAGAGCAACAGAACCATAAATTCTGGGTACAGGGGTCTTTTCTGAAACTGATACTCCAATCAAGGACAATTCAGGGAGATAACCTAGAACCCCTGCACAGATGTAGCCCAAGGCAGTTCAGTGTCCAAATAGGTTCCATAGTAATGGGAATAGGGATTGTCTCTGACATGAACTGATTGGCCTGCTCTTTGATCACCACCCCCTGAGGGGTGGCGCAGCCTTACCAGGCCACAGAAGACAGTGCAGCCACTCTTGATGATACCTGATAGGATAGACTAGGATCAGAAGGAAGGAGAGGAAGATCTCCCCTATTAGTGGACTTGGGGAGGGACATGGGCGGAGAAGGGGGAGGGGAGGGTCTGATTGGAAGGGGAAGAGGGAGGGACCTACAGAGGGAATACAAAAAATAAAATTGAAAAAAAAACAAAACAATGCCCTAGTGATGTTGAATTCCAGAGGTTCCATTACTTCTTTATTCAAGGGGGGACTCTTTGTTGTCCTTGTACCACAGAAGTTCTCATTGTCCAGTTTCTGCTTTTCAAGTAGCCTGAGGATTCTTCGACAAGGAGTACTTTACCCTAAGAAACAGGCTTTCTAAAACAATAGCTGCTATGTCAGCTCAAAAATTAATATCATGTCCTTCACTTGGTGCCTGACTCTATAAAGATTAATTATTGATATCTTTGCCTTTTATGATAGTAAACAGGATAATACATATGCTTGACAACTGCTTTTGATTAAGAGTGTCTCTAGAAGAGCTCCAATATCACAGTTCTGTTAGGTTCATTACTCTTCTAAACTTCCATCAGGTTTTAGTAAGTCTCACTTTTCTGCTTCCATCCTTCTGTGTTGTACATCACTTGCATCCCAATTCCTTATTATCTCCAATTATAAAATGGGGATACGAATTCTTGTACCATCTTTGATCACATGGGAAAAATAATGTTTTCTGCTGCACAGTTCTTCTGGGCCTTGGGGGAGGGTCTCTAATAAATCAAAACAGAAATAAAGAGAAAGGATGACTAGCAATTTCAAGTTTGATCATCTCAGTTGAAATTTACACAAGGTAAATTTCAGCATTTGTACAGATTTCACAGGCTGTGATAGATCTTTCCAAAGCCTTTAAAAAGGTGTCCAGGCATATGCTGATATTAATTTAAGTAAAGTATGGGATCCTCCTGCAAGTAGGAACATTAAGATAATATTGTCAGTGCATATTGTTAGTATTTAGGTAGCCTGCTTCTGGGTTGTCTAGCAAGCTATGGTGTCATCATGTGTCCAGGTTATCCACACCTGGCAGGAATGGTTAAGTTGCTGCTTAAAAGGATCAACCCACCACTTTGTCACTCTTTTGCCCTCTTACTCTCTCACTCTCCTTTTCTCTCCCCTTTTTCTGTTAGGGCACACCTTCCCTTCCCCCTATCATGTGTTGCTCTCTCATTCTCTCTCTCTCTTCATCTCCATCCAATAAACCTATTTCATATAAAATCTGTTGTGTCCAGCATTATGTGATTGTTCCTAACATTGGTGCCTTGAGCTGGGAAGGGCTCTTCTGGTAGCACCTGGTCTTGTCATACCAGGAACCCCTCAATCATACCATAATGCCTGCAACAGATTTTTCTTCTCAACCTATCCCTAACCACCACTCAACCATATATGCCTTAAAACTTAAAATTTCCCTCAACTGCCCAGCACTTACCGTGCACACATTTCCCTGTGCTCATGGCCACTCAGACTTGGTGTCCATGTGCTCTGAGCAACCAGGATAAGGCAAACAATCATGATGTGCCAGAATCAGCTTGGGGAAACTAAAACACTCACACCAGAAGCTGAAACTTCCACTTTGTTAACAGACACAGTCTGCTTCTCAACTATTGCTGTTAGGTAAGCCATTGCTGGGGACCTTGAGCACACAGATATGGTTTTAGATTGTACTGCTGCCTCAGGCTCCATGAGCAAAATTTTGAATCTCCCACAGAACACCTGCTGAGAGGCTGGCTTGCAGATAAGAGTTTTGAGTTGCGCAGACTTCCCATTAGCCTTGCCACGTTCATGCAAAAGTTTCAAACAAGGCCAGGACAGCCAGCCATCCCACCAGCAGGCACCTGATCTTGATAAACTGCTATGGCCACAAACTGCACATGGCTAGCCACCATGTTGATTTTTTGATAAGGAGGGTGGAGCCACAACTTCACTCCCATATCTACTAAAGGCAAGCACTGTGTTTCACCACCATCTTAATCAAGGGCAGTCTCATGATTGGCAGCCATCTTAGTTATTTAAAAAAAAATCCTGGTTTACCCACTGTCAACTGTTTTTATTACCTTTTTTCTGTAACACTGTTTTCATAGCTACAAAACTGCAGTCTCTTGTAGACCCTAAAAGGCCACTACACCCTTCCTCCCTCTACTCTAAAGCTGCCTATCTGCCCCTATCCTTTCCTGAGAATGTGATTCCCTCTACAAGAAGTCAGCTTTACTGCTGATAAAGCCCTGATAGCACACAGAGAGGTTCTTGGGCTTAGTCTGGCTAAGCCCATGACTTGCTTTGCTATTTGGTTGAGGAACAACTAGTCACACTGTCTATTTCCATTTCTCCTTTCTTATTTGAAAGAATGGCTTCCTCATATTCTCTACTCTTAGGGAAACCTCTGGCTTCTGCACCTATAGTTATCTACTCAAATGTCTAATATCCAGTAATAGCTAGTAACATTAAGAGTGATCCGTGAACTAAAAAACAGCTCTTTATTTCTCTTTTCTCAAAGTCTTGTCTGTTTCTTTCTGCCTTCTATGTCACTAAATATACTCTCTGGTTTCTTTTTATATATTCTTTTTTTTTCCTCAAAAAACATCTTAAAATTAAAATGTAAACCTTAAGGTGATCATATGGTATGAACAATTTTAATCATACTTAATTCTCTGTTTATTTTATCTCCTTGTAGACGAAGACAGCAACAAGTCTCATTTTAAATTGGTATGGATTTTTAAAAAAATTCAAAGTTACATTTTACAATACATATGATTCAACCCTGGTTCAAAATAATTTGAATGTAATGCTAAAATTTCAAAGTTATAAAGGTCTTTCCAAATTAAGCTAATTTAAAATGTACATCTAACTGCCTATGTCTTTATCAATTCCTAAATTAATAAATTCTGTTTTTCTTGCCCATGAGCTGCCTGTGATCCAGATTCACCATTAGGCTTTCTGGCTAATTGGTTTGCTGTAATAAATTCAAATGCAATTTTAAATTTGCTTTATACTGTTCTACTATATTGTTGGTTTTAAAACTCGTAACTCAGAGGTTACTATGTACAAGTTTTTACCAATACTCTAAGTAAACATCTATTAATTTTAGAGGCATATATTTATGTTAAAGCTTGATCACTATCAAAAGGTAAAAATATGCTTGGTCTTATTTTCTAAAGATGGCAATATTATTAATCTATAGTATAAACTTAGATTTTTTATATACTAAATCATACAGAAAACTGTTATGCTCTCAATTATTGGACTGTATTTATGAATTTTTTTAGTTTCTTTTTTATTTCTTTATTATTAGTTACATTTTATTAACTCTGTATCCCAGCTGTATCCCCCTCCTTCATTCCCTCCCAAACCCTCCCTCCCTCATTTCCCCCCTGCCCCTTTCTAAGTCCACTGATTGGGGAGGACCTCCTCCTCTTTCATCTGACCCTGTTTTATCAGGTATCTTCAGGACTGGCTGCAAAGTCCTCCTCTGTGGTCTAGCAGGACTGCTCCTCTCTTGGGGGGTGGGGAGGTCAAAGAGCCTGCCATTGAGTTCCTGTCAGAAATAGTCCCTGTTCCCCTTACTATGAGAAATCAATTGGTTACTGAGCTACCACGAGCTTCATCCGAGCAAAGGTTATATCCATACATGGTCCTTGGTTGGAGAAACAGTTTCAGAAAAAAAAAACAAAACAAAACAAAACAAAACAAAAAAAAAAAACAAAAAAAAAAACCCTGTGCTCAGATATATTTGGTCCTTGTGGAGCTCCTATCCTTTCCACGTCATACTAACTCCCCTTCTGCCGAAGGTTTGGTTATGAGTCTTAGTATTTGTTTTGAAACGCGGCGAGGTAGAGTCTTTCAGATGCCTTTTGCGGTAGACTCCTGTCATATGTCCAATGCATACCCCATTTGTCTTTCTAAGTGAGGATTGATCATCTTACACCATGTCCACTTTCTTGTTTGTCTTCTTTAGGTGTATAGACTTCATTATGTTTATCATATCTTTTAGGTCTATATAAGCGAGTATATACCATGTTTGTCTTTCTCCTTCTGGGATACTTCACTCAGAATGATTTTTTCTAGATCCCACCATTTGCCTGCAAATTTCATGATTTCCTCCTTAAGGTTGGCAAATGGAAGTTAAAAAGGTTGCAAGGTCTAAGGTGATTTACAGTGTTATAAATAGGTAAATTGCTTAATATTTCCTCCTGTTGCTATGCTATGGTTATATTGAATGTCTTTATCAATAGAACTCTGATTTATTAATCAACTCTAAAACAAAAATATTCCACTATACCACCCACTATCACATAGTTCCAAGCTCAAGGTTTTAAATCTCCATAATGTGTAATCATACTAAAGGTTAAAATGAAGTGAGCTTTTGTTCCTTATACTTCACTAAAGGCTTCTGCCTTTTCAGAGCTCATCTTTAAAGAATGCTTATGCTATTAACACAAATGTGTATATCTACTGCCTTTTCTACAATGTATATTTCAGTGCAGAACACAATTGTGATGCTAACATGTCTAAGGTTTTATCTCTTTCATAAAACTTAAAAGTAATTCTTGTAAGCTGCAGGAACTCCACCTAAATACACTTCTCAGGTCAATTGGGCTCTGGATAAGTACTGCATCTATTGTTTATCTCAGAGGGTAGTATTCCTCCCCTTTCCATCGGTTTGGGACTTCCTTTTCCTGGCTAATTGATTGTAACATTCCTACATCCAACACCAGCTGATTGGTGAGTCTTCCCTTCTGGTTGTTATCAATTCATGGCTACCAGTTGCTACATTTGTAGACCCAACACCCTCTGATTGGTGAGTCTTCACATTTGTTTGGCCCAAATGCTTCCTACCACTCTCACCGACCTACATCCAAACCCTTCATCTAAGAACTTCTCCTTTGGGTAAGATTTTTCCTCTACAGGCACAGTTTCTCCCCCACACCCCGCCTCGCTCATCTATGAAAATCCTAGCACTAGATAAACCATGTCTGCTATGGGCAACTGTGCTCTCAGTCTCTGGCCAATGTTGATGAGCTGTTGGAACAGGTTGTACCAATCTACTGAGTCAAACCTTGCTTATTGGTATAATATTCTTGTGGATTGTACATTTGTTCATTCAAATGCTGATTTCTCTACCCCACTATCTCGTTTCAATACGGACATTGTATTATGATGCTTACTCTAAGCATCACCTGTCACAAGTTTGTGTAAACATGCCATCATTTATTCTCCCAGTTGTCAATTAAACAACCAGCCACAATGCTGTGCAATGGAGAGAATAGGGTGGGACATCCTGGTCCAGGGGTTGGGGGAAGAGGAGGAAGTGAAGGGAGGAGTGAATCTGAAGGAGAGGTCTTAGAACCACATGGTGAGATGAAGCAGACCTAAGATAGGACTAAAAGCAAGTATAATGAGTGAAATCTGAATGATAGGAAGCAGTGTGGGCTTGGAGGTTTAGGATGGAGTAACTATTGCCCGGCATTGTGCTCTAGGTTAATTAAATAAATCCCAGTCTCTGTGTGGTGATTTGGATATAAAGCTTGTTTAGGAATAACCACTGCTTAATTAAAAGATAAATCAATAGTAAATATTAATACCCACAACACTTGCTCTTGGGATGCCTTGACAGGTCACTGACTCTAACCTTCCCAAGGGGAATAGTCCATTTGTCTTTTCCTCCAGATTCTCCTCTGGGATGTCTTCTGGAGATTTCAGATTTCTACACCTAATACCCACTTGAAGGGCCTCTAATATTACACACCTCTGTAATGAAACTTAACCTCAATTTCCTTAGATAACAGATCCAAAGCAAAGCCTTTTTAATTACTGCCAGTGATTGGGTAAATGGAGATTCTCTCAGGTAAATGGAGGTTCCTATGTTCAAGTCTCTTTGATCCAAATCTTCCACCTCTGCTCGCTTTCCCAAAAGTTTTATATGTACACTTAACAAAATTTTCTCTACAACCTACTTAACTTTGTCTTCTACATATATATATATATATATATATGTATTAAACAACCAGCCACAATGCTGTGCAATGGAGAGAATAGGGTGGGACATCCTGGTCCAGGGGCATTGTGCTCTAGGTTAATTAAATAAATCCCAGTCTCTGTGTGGTGACATATATATATATATATATATATATATATATATGTTATATATATATATATGTTATATGTATATATATTAACATATATATGTTAATATATATATATGTTATATATATATATATAAACATATATATATATATATATGTTTCAGTATCCTGCCAGACCCAGGTGTTTCTTATGTCCACGACAGTGCCAAAGCAGCTACCACAGGTGTTCCAGTCTGACTTCATTGACTTCCGTTAAGCAGGACCTGCAATTCCACTCCTAGCCAAGGATGTTCTCATAGACACTGGACAGCATCAAAACAGTCTGTTCTTCCTGCACTTGGCCAGCATTTCAGCCTTTTTTACCTCTCTATAGCACCCCCAGTGTCAGCAGGAAGTATCCAGAAGAGAATTTATGCTCATTATTCACGTATTACTAAGAAAAGGCTGAAATTGTGTGCTTCAGGCCCAGAACAAGTAGCACCAGGTTCTCCCTGCATTCCTCAGTCCCTACCTGCTGCATTGCGAGGCTGGAAATTCTCTACTAGCAACTCTCTACCCTAAACTTCCCTTGGCAGAGGCTTCTCCTCCTCCTCTTGACCAGGTAATCTTTACATTTTTTTGCTATTATTTTTTCTTTGTCTCTCTTACCCCCTTGCATCGATACCAAGAGCTGCTTCCAATGAACCTAACGTATATACTTTAACTTACCTTACACGAGAAGAAGCCCAAACTCCTCATTTTTAATTATAGAAAAAGGGAGGAATGTTAGTAATTAGGCAGCCTGCTTCTGGGTTACCTAGCAACCTATGATGTCATCATGTGTTGCCTGCCTATTAGGCACACCTGGCAGGCATGGTTAAGTTACTCTTTAAAAGGATCAACCCACCACTTTGTCACTTTCTTGCCTCTTGCCCTCGTACTCTCTTGCTCTCCTGCTCTCTTCCCTTTCTCTGTCCCTCCCTTCTCCCTATCATGTATAGCTCTCTCCTTTTCTCTCTCTCTTCATCTACATCCAACAAAACTTTTTCATATAAAATCTGTTGTGCCCATCATCATTTCATTTGTCTTAATACATATTACTTTACTAACTAATCCTGAGAATGACATTATCTCTCAGGCTAAAACAAATCATGTAAACTTAACTTTAAGAAGGTGGAATAGGGGAAAGTCTCAAGGCTTTCAATTCTATTTCTTTCTCTTTTGAAAATTCTCCATAAACGTGGGGCATAATTGGTAATAATCCATTTTATTTTGTTGAGGGAAAAATACAACTAAGTAGCCCACATATTTAAACAGAACTGACACTGGAGAGTAAAATGTAGCCTAAAGGACTCTTCTTGGGTGTCTTCTGCTTTTTGTTTGAAATAAACAGGGTTAAAAGATTCAGCCAAGATGGTGAGGCTCTTCCAGACCCCTGTGAGAGTATTCTTCTGCTACCTCATGAGATAAAATGTGCATATTGTCAAATGGGCTGGGAATTGGGGGTGTTTTGGAAACTGCAGGGAGATGACTTTGTGTGGTTCTGTTATTGAGTCAGCTTGAGTAATGGCATATTGCCCTGCCATCACTCTCAAACTGCAAGCTTGTATAGGCTCTTATAATCAGGCAAAATTTCAACAACCCAAATTGAGTTTGCAGGCAATCATTGCTACTCAACTCTTTCACATTTCCCTTCTTGACTTTGCCTTGAACTTTATGTGCCTGCCTCCATTCATTTTTACTTCATGGATTTAAATTTCTGTTCATCTCATTCAGAGATTTTTATTGAAATCAATGTTCCTTCAAAATGATGAAAGGGAAAGATGAATCTTAACTGTTCAAGTAAATACCCAATCACTGATATATCAAACAACATCCCATCATCCACTCAAAAACCTCTGAAAGGGAGCATTAGGTCTGTTGCACATGATGGTTGGCTTGATTAAAAATTTTAATGTTTTTTTATTCAAATACAGTACCATCACCCAATGCTGCTAGCATGAATATTTACATAATCATCAAGGTAAAAGGAAGCTTTTCAGAATTTTCAGTTGGATTTTGTGTGGGTCCTCTGATAGCTGAAACTGAGCTGTTAACTGTTGTACTCTCTCCAAATTGTTTACACAACTGTAGATATACACAATTTGGGGGGAGAGCAGAAGTTACATCTACTGTATTTCTTCTCGCATTTGTCACCACTGAAGCTTGGATGTAACTACAGCCCTATCTCTCTGTCTAAGCTTCTTATTGTTGCTGTAACAAATTACCACAAGTTCAATAGCTTTAGGCAACATTCCTTTATTACATTATGGTTCCATAGTTTAAATGTCTAATGTAATCTCACTGGGTTAAATTTAAGATAAAGCCAGAACTGTTTTCTTTTCTAGAAGCTATAGAGGAAAAATCAATTTCCTAGCCTTTTGTAGCTCCAAACATTCCCATATTCCTTGATTCATAGCCACCCCTTTGCTTGTCTTCTTATCTAATGGTATTGTTGTTTTTTTCCTCTTGTATGTTCCCTTGTCATATCTCCCAGAAAAAAAAATAGCACAAATTGTATATGTACCTTATTCTGTTTAATTATTGGTTCATAGTATAGCCCAATCACATAAATTTATGTTGTCTCCAGGGTTTTGATTTTATGAGCATTGCTACAAGAATTATTCTTGTAAAAATGCCATGCTGTGAGCGTGCGGTTGTCTGTCTCTAGATATCTACAGAGAGTATTCTAATAGCTCTGATAATGGGTCCCCATATTGAATATTATCCATTTCCGTGTTTGTCTTTTTCACTACTTCTCCATCCTCTCAGGGGAAAGGACTGTGGTTTTATAGTTTTAGACCTCGACCTTATTCTAGAGTCTTTTATGTAATAAATAAATCTTGGGTGTTGTACTTAATATTAGATTTAGGCAAAGCAGGGTATATAATATATACTTAATAAAATTTTATTAAATGAATACTGATTTCATTGGACAAAGAATTTCTTCCTAACCTAAAGGCTACCTTGTATCCTCCTTTTATAACCTTAATGTGGGTATCCTAAGAGTCCTTTTAAGCAAACTGTTTCTGAGCCTTGAGCTGAGGATAGGTAATGTTTCTCTTCATCTTTTTCTTGAGACATAAGTGACACAGCCATGCTTTTAAAAAAAAATCCATTATCTCAAGAGTAATTTCTTTATTTACATAGGCCAATGAAATTCCGTTTCATGTACCTGGTCTTTTTATGAACATCTTTGACATCTGGATTGCTAACATTGCTAACATAGACCAGATTGCTAATGTTGCTAACATAGGCCAATAAAATTCTCTTGCATGTACCTGGCCTTTTTATGAACATCTTTGACATCCAGATTACTAACATTAAAATGAATCACTGTTTGAAATTGTCCACAAAAATGAAGATTATACTTATCATGTATTTCCCCTATTAGACATATAGCAAGAAGCAAGTATAAAATGCTGAGGTTATAATAGTGTGGATATTATGTGACACAGCTGTGAAATGGGAGATTATACAACCAATTACACTATATTCCTTAGTTCAAAAAGGTTTAATCTCATTATGCTTCATCTCCTATATACAGCACCCAGTCCTGCTGTGCATTATATATACCGCATATCATAACACTAGCAAAATATGTATGTTAAGTTGCAATTTTGCATAAATAATTATTCTAACTTCCAGAATACTGTTTCTTTTGATTAATGTGGTGGTTTGAATGGTGAATATCCTCCATAGTCACAGGCATTCTTTGCTTCTTGTTTGCTGTTGAGATGTGAATTCTTGGTTTCCTTTTCTACTCTCCCATGACTACCACATGATACCATGACTCCTCTCCACCATCATGGACTCTTACCCTTCTGGAATTGTAACCTAAAATAAACGAATTCTTCTGTAAGTCCTTAGTGATAGTATTTTATCACAACATCAGAAAACTATGTAAACAATGTAATAAAGGAAACTTAGAGTGGTTGAGTTTTCAGTTACTCTACTGCGTGTCATTAATATACAAGGAAACAAAGCAGGTACGATCTTATTATTAAAATATTTCAGTCTATCCATCTCTCTGAAATGAACAAAAATAGTGAAATTCTTCTTCCTGTTTCATGAGAAAACTATGCCTTATCATCCACTCTCTACCCAGGTACAGGCTTTATTGTTGTACTTTACAAAGGAATCTACATGATCAAAAAATACTGGTGAACACCTCTTTGATATTTTTAGTTACTTCTTTGAAAAATCCCATACCTATATATGGTGTTTTTATTATATCCACCCAACTCCCTTTCTGCATGTATTTTGGAGTCTTCTGCAAAGATTAATATAGTTCTTTTCTTGTAGTGTCTATCATATATATCAGAATATAACCTCATAGTTTCTCCATCTTACATTTTTTGCACAAAGTCATATTTTATATTTGTCTTCTTTCTTTGGTGTCCTTTATTTTGTTGTGTGCTTTACTCAGGAACTCAATGCCCTTCTATTGCCTGGCAAAATTAGCTCCTTTTTGTCTAATATCACATGCTACATTTATTTCTATCAAATGAAGTGGCCTTCCTTTGCTTGTCTTAGTCCCTCAATTTGTTATCCTTTGTTTTTTGCCAAACTGATTTTTCAAGTTTCAGTTCCAATCCTACCTCCTCAATGCCACTCCAAACTTCCACTTTTGTATTCATCAATGAACCCATTTTTAGAGCAAATATGGAGAATCTGTTTTAAAATTGTTGGTCTTTTCTCTCCAAGCTGATTAAAATAACAAGACTGATTCCATGTAAACAAATTAATTAAAAGTGTTACTAATTTTCAGTACCATGATTTTGATGTTATTTATGAGTAGACTGTGTAGGACATTCTTGATTCAAATAAATTAGGTTACATAATTTGATAATTAGGTTACATAAGTTGATTTTTTGAGACATGGATTCTCTGTGTAGCCCTGGTCATCCTGGAACTTGCTCTGTAGACCAGACTGGCCTCAAACTCAGAGATCTGTCTGACTCTGCCTCCTGAGTGCTGGAATTAAAAGCATGTGCCACCACTGCCCAACATAAGATGATATTTTTAAGAAATTTTATTTTTTCAGTCAATGAATATTTATGGGACATGTCTACATGTCATGTATTTTACAAGGTTTCTGTCATTTATAAATTAATTGTTTCATTTTCTTTAAGAATCTGATGTAGTTAGGCAACACAGAAATCAACCAATGAATAAAATATTGAATGATATTTTCTATAGTGCAGGTGTGGAGAACCCATGACAGTACAGAAAAGTTGTCCTCAAATAATCTATGTGAAGAACTGGACTGGTTCATAGTAAGAAGCAAGGCTTGAGACTTTGAAAGGAGCATATGGTATAATTCATGTTTGGTTTCTTGAAGAAAATATATAATAATAATTTGTGAGAATTCACACCAAACTAAATGAATATAATAATATGTAACCAGCAAAATCATGGGAAGAGTCTTCTGTGCTTTAAAGATGATTATATACCTTATAGTATTTTTACTAATTTTCATATATGAAATCAAGTTTCCAGAAAGATGTTTTTCATTTCTAGGACATAAGCAACCAAGCAGTTCATGGGAGCACAAGGTCTTTTATAGTAGGTAGAAGTTTAATGCAATGACTGAAGTCTACAAAATACATTCACAAAACTGAAATGGCAGGTCGGCTATTAGGAATTTAACATCTAAGGTTTCTTTTGCCTAGCTCAACTCTCTTCCTCTTACCAACATCTTGAACGTTACATAATTGTAACCACTTTCTTGTCTCAGGGTAAATGTAAATATTGAATCTACAATGTAAGAGAGATTAAATTGACTTAGAAAGTTTATGTACGCCAGTTCCACACTGAAAGAATAAAAACTCTTTAAATTCTTATTTCCTGGCTGTACACATTTAAACACACTATACGTGTCAACATGTGAAGGAAATGTTCAATTTATAATGCATACTTAGATACCTTGCTAACAGCAACATTTGGGAGCTCAGTAGCAGGGCAAGAGACTTTAGCTCACACTTCCAAAGCTTTGGAGATTAACACTCTGCCTTCTCTGGAGGCAGTTCATCTGTTGGTGTCAGAAACTGGCTATTGGGTTCCCAGAAGCAGTAGGACATGAGAATCCAAAGAGAATCTTGAATTTTGGCTGGACTTATGGGCAGGCAGGTGGTATAATTAAGGTCTGATTCCTAGTAGCCTCACACTAACATAATTAGGTGTCTTCAACCACTAATGAATCTCACACCTGTGTTGGGCAATTTAAATCATCCAAGAAAGCTTTGGCCACAAAGATGTGTCTTAAATCTTATTCAACGACAACCTGCTGGATTCTCTCATTTTCTGTCTCCAAAACCTGCCAGTCATAACAACTGAGGGCATTTTTAATCAGTTACAATTTCACCCTAGGGCTCTTATTTAAGACAGTGAATATGAGGTTACACAGGGCAGTACATAGTTAAGCATCCCCATCATAATTTGACCTTACATATCAGTCAAAAGGTTCAGATTTTCTATTGTTCCCATGACTTCTGTTCTTATGCCTAAGTTTTGTGTTAGATGTAGTTTGGAGCCTATACGGTTTTAGCTCTACTCTCTCTTCTAACTTTCTTAGCCCACTGTGTTACTGTCTGATAGTAGTACCAGACATGCAGTTCTTAAATATCTAATGCTCATGTGTTCATCCATGAATTCACTAATTTTTAAGTACTGGTTGTTTTCTAAGTATATTGCTATAAGTACTGGAAGTATATTTTTGAACAAGGGAAAGTATGCTCTCCCTTTTTAGGAGTTTATGTTCCATATTGGAAGAAATAAGCAATAGCACATATACAAATTAACAAATGTATTAAAAATAAATAGCAAATAATTTGTAATTTATAGATTTTTATTTAAATTTTAATGACATTTTATTTTGTCTTTGAAATTATTATAAATGTTTAAAATGCATCTTGATCATATCCACTATTAGTGCTCATCTCAAATTCCCAAAGGACCAAACACATCTCCTTTCCAAACTCATGTTCTTTTTATTATTATTTATTTACCCACTGAGTCCAATTAGTGATACACATGTGTGCATGGATGAGTGCTCATCCACTAGTACATGGATAACCTATCAGTGACCACACAGCCAAAGAAAAGTGAATCTGCCTCTGTTAGTAGCATTTATTGCCGAAAGCTCCTCAAGGAGAAGTGAGGAGTTGAAAGTTCTTCTTTGCCACATGCTGGAATTTTTAGCCCCATTCAATTTGTAGACTATATATATATAATATATTATATGTATATATGAAATCAAAACAAAAGTAAAATTATCTAGAAGAACAAATAGTTAAGGAGGTTGAGAAAGGAAGGGTAGAGGTATGAAAGGGGATATGCTAAAGGCACAATATTCACATGTACAAAACCTTAAAAATAATTTTAAAATATCTAAAAAGAAAGTATCAGATGATAGTACATAACATGTAATGAGTTAAAAAAAAGAGTTAGCAGAGAGAAACTGGAAGGATGTCTTTGTTCACATAGTCAGAGGCACATTTTATGTGGGAGGTTAAGTTATAATCTGGCACTTGAAAGAAACATAAGAACCAGGCATGTAAAAACCAGGAGTAAAAATTGTAGATCAATGAAAAGTTAGTGTGTTTGAAATAGAAGAGTGGCTGAAACAACTATAATAGATGAATGCAAGGAGAGTAGATATGAATGGTCAGAGAAATGCAGTCAACTTCACTGTGTTCTGGATGGTAGGAAAGAAAAAATGAATAGATTTAGGGTTGACAGTAATGTAGGTGTGGTGATAATTATCTTTGAATTAAGGGAGAGCAGTGGAGATTTTTTGAAACATGTGTGCATAGGGGAACAGACTTTTTGGATATGTTAAATTTGAGGTATGTATCATATATGTAAATATAGGTGAAAGGGAGTGACTATATACTAAATGTACAAAACTGGTAATCTTTAATATTACAGAAATTAAATCTGTTGTTCTAAAATTGTCTGGTGTGAGTATGGATTAGAGAATGTTAACTTCAGTTTAACCGTTTAGATAATGAAACACTGAGAAATCTAGAAGAAGAGGATAAGTAGGAACAAGATGAGGAAAAATAAGTATGCAGTATTAAGGCAGTGTTTTAAACAAGAAAGTATGAGCGACTATGTCAAATGTTACTGAGATGTCAAATAAGATTAAAGTAAAAGCAGTCATTGCATGCTCCAATATCCACTGTTCTTGGTAGCCTTGAACATAGTGGCTTAGTGGTAATGGTGTGGACAGACGCCCTAATAGAATTGTTTGAAGACAAAATTACTTGATGAATTGAGACAGAAAGATATACAACTCTTGGAGATGTTACTGAGGAAGAGATCAAAGCAACAGGCATCTCTATCCATGGTTTAACGTTCCACAGTTTCACTTATTTGAAGCCCAGTAAGGTCTAAATGTTATTAAATATAAAATTCTATAAATATGCAATTCCTGAGTTTTTAAAAATATTGCATTTTAAGTAGTATGATAAAATCTCTGGATACTTCCAGTGTATCAATGCTGTATAGGTTACCTGCCTGCTAGTCATTTAGTGGTTGTTTTAGTTATCACCTCATAGTTTGTCCTCTATGTTATTTTCCTTCATAATGGTCCCTGAGCACAAACATGGTGATATAAGAAATTTGGGTGTGCTATAAACAAGCTATGAAAGGGTCCCTTTAAGTGAAAGGGTGAAAGTTCTCTAATTAATGAAGAGAAAAAAATATGTGCTGAAATTCTTAGGATCTATGGTAGGACTGAATGATCTGTAGATGAAGTTATGAAGAAGTAAAAGACAAAATCACAGTGGTTTTTCTGTTGTTTACTGATACTTTTCACACAAACACTTGAAGCTTGGTGCACAAGCACTTATTTTGGATGAAAAAGGCACTCCAGTTTAGAATTGTGCTGCAAGCTCTTTCAGTCCTCTGCTGAGAACCTTGAAATGTATCCTGCCCAAATAAAGGCAGATTACTATATTCAGAACAGGGTGAAAATTAAATTTATTCTTTTGTTTTTGATTTTTTGGAGGGAAGTTATTCTTTTATCTTTTGTTTTTGCTTATGGAGACAGGGCTTGTCTGTGTGACCATGGTTTTCCTGGGACTCACTCTATACAGAATGACCTTAAGCTCAGAGATCCGCCTGCCTCTGACACCTGAGGGCTGAGATTAATGGCATGTGCCGCTAGTATGTAATGCTTCTACACAGAAAAAAAAATGGAATAAAATGAAGTAACTTAGGTTGTGAAAGATAGCACAATTATGCTATCCACATTCTTGAATACAGAAAAATGAAGTGAGATTGGAAGCACAATTATGGGGTGCATATGTGTGTGTGTGTGTGTGTGTCTGAAGATACAGTCAAGGCAAAATAAAAGAACTTTTGTCTCAAGTATTTTTATGTCTGACTTACTGTAATTCAGTTACCTCATAGTAATTCTCACTCTCATAACTGTTTGTTCCCAAATTTCATAGTCTGGTTGTCTGGGTACCAGGCCACTGCCTAGTCTATAACCCAGCTGCAAACTCAGTTGTATCCAGATGTCTGAAACACAGCCATCTTTGTGCTTGAAGAAGATCATGCAGGACTTTGTAATAAAGACAAAGTCTTTGATTTTTATTTTAAATGGGGTGGCAACTTGCTGAAAAGTTTTATGCAAGAAATGACATGATTTCATCTATATCTATTTACATTTGAAGATGGTGACAATCCTCTTTAGTCTATGTATAACAGATGGAAAGGATCAGCAGTAGAAGATGAGAGTGCACAAAGGAGATTGCTGTAAAATTGTCAGCCAAAATTATCAATGTTTTATGTCTATTAGTGTGGTAGTGATGGACACAGACAGAAATCAACAGAGTTCAGCATTTTTCCAACTTAACATTCAAATAACCAGATAAAATATTAACATTTGCCTGGCATGATGTTGCACACCTTTAATCCCAGCACTCAGGAGGCAGAAGCAAACAGATTTCTATGAGTTTGGGAACAGCCTGGCCTACAAAATGAGTCACCGGCCATCCAGGGATACATGGTGAGATCTTGTCTAAAAACAACAATAGTTCTCTTTAAATGAAATGGAAATTTAGTTGAATAAGTATACAATTAAAGTTTCAGTTGCTAATACATAATCAGAGATACTTATGTAGCAATAAAATTACCTTTGTGGAGTACTTGGTATATAGTAGATGCTTAGGATTTTTTTATGCATTTGTCTTTATTTGGGAAAATATTTTTGCATATCTCACATTTATAGTCTTGAAAATAATAATAATAATAATAATAATAATAATTTCTCTATTGAAAAAGTAAATTCTTTTAATTGAACACTTACAAAATACACTTGCAATGTACAATGTTGGCTAGTACTATTTGTACATTCATTTACTCTTTCCTACAACCAAGTTAAGTAAGACTTACCATGGTCCCCAGTTTACAGATGCTTAGTTTTAAAGTATATGTTGTTTCTTTTAAAACTTAACTTGGAGTGTAAATAAATAGTTAAATAAGTTGACTCATTACTATGATATACTTTAAAATGCATAAATACAACCTAAAACTATTACTTGGAATATTTCAATGAGTGAATATACTCCAGATCATTGTAATAGCTATGGAATATTTATACTACAAGCATCATTATGCATTATTGTTTTCTGATAGATATATTATATTATATTATATTATATTATATTATATTATATTATATTATATTATATTTAAAACACACAAAAATAATTATAATTTATTTTGGTCATGTGTATATGTTTATGCAAATGCACCAAGGGTCATTCGTATTTATAATAGTACCTTTTGATATTTCAGAAATAATTCCAGTTTTGGCCTTGGCATGAAAGCATCACTCACTCATCAGTACTTGGCAAAACAGTTATTTATATAAGAACAGATCCAAGTGTTGGCTCAGTTCTACAGTCTACTCATTACCACACTAGATACAATGTTTATAAAGTTTTCAATCTTAAAGATATATTTCTATAATAATTGATTAGCATGGGAAGCCATTTTCAGAAGAACCAAGATAATGCAGATTACAGGGCAATTCTGAGGTTCCACTGAAGTTGACATTTAGCTGTTTTGTGGACTATATTGTTATGGGATTGGTGTTTGGGATTATTAGGAGACAAGGATGGAAAAGCAGGGTAGGACAAAATTGTGGGGAATTTTAAGGCTTAACTAGTAACTTGGAACCTAGCCAAGATTTCAGCACAGAGCCACTAGAATATAGGTATTCTATATATAGAGTGCTTAGAATATAGGTATTTAAACTTTGTTTTCTTTCTTTTCTTGAGTATAGTATTCCCTTTACTTTACTTCACTTTACTTTACTTTACTTTACTTTACTTTACTTTACTTTACTTTACTTATGGTTAGTACCAGAAAGATGAAGGCTAACAGTAGGTCTTTTATATCTCAGCCATAATAGTAGCCTCTTCATTACTATTTCTTCTCATATAGCTTTGACAATCATACTATCGGATTCAGGAAGCATTTACTGAATGGCTACTGTGTGAAAGGCACTGAGTTAAGTACTTCTTTGTTATTTACTTAGTGGAAATATCAGATCTAACTTGAAAATGTTTTTTTTCTTGAACATGAACTCAAAGATTTATTTTTCTTTATTTTACTTAAAGTTTTTTTGTACAACATATTTTGACCAAATTCTTGGCTCTCTCCCAATTCCTCCCAGATCCTTCACTCTACTCTACTCACTCAACTTAATGTTCTTTCTCTTTTTCTTTTAAAGATAAAAAGTTTATAAAACCCTAATAGACAAACAAGCAAGAAGAACCTATAAAGCTTAAAAAAACACCAACAGAGCAAACAAAAGAGGTTAAACACACAAACACACACACACACACACACACACACATTGAGAGAGACACAGTACTTGCATACAAACACACACGTCATGAAGTTAGTATTGTGTTGGCCAACTACTCCTCCACTCTTGGGTGTAGGGATTGTCCTGGAGTATAGTTGATATATCCTGTGACACTCCATTAGAAAAAAAAAAAACTGATTTTTCAAGTAGGTATCAATTGCAAATAGCTTTCTGATTAGGAATATGACTTTGTGCCCACTTCCCTTTTTTGATGTTGGGATTTTTGTCTGGCTTGAACCTGTGTAAGTCTTATTCATGGTATCACAGTCTCTCTGAGTTCATATATGCATCAGCCTTCTTTTAGAAAGATGATGCTGTTTCCTTGATTTATACATCAACTCTGGCTCTTATAATCTTTCTTCTGCATAAATTCCCAGAAACAAACATTTAAATGTTCTAATAAGGTTTTGTTTTCTGGATTATTTTTTCATGATTGAAGTGAATAATCTAGCCTACTACAGCTTTCCCAAGACTATAGCTACTTCTACCATCAAGCAAAGTCATTCCCTTTGCCAGTTCACTATTGCCTCTAGGACCAAATCTAAATCTTTTAATTTGGAATGTATTACTCTTCACTAATCTGGATTCAACCAGCCATTCAGTTTTGTTTGTTCTACCCTAGAACTCATTCTTATACCTCCACCTGTCCCTACATACAAGTACCCTGACTACATAGCATGCTTGACTTAGATTTATGAGTTTGTTAATACCTCATGCTATTATTTTCTATCTTGGTGATTTTGTATACCAGGGAAATTAATGAAAATGTGTCAATTTTTTTAAGTGTGTTGAGACAGAAAAATCTAATGCTGCAATAGAATGGAAATCCTTTTTATTAAAAAGTCTATTAATTATTTTCAGGAAGGTACCATGTCTTCATCCTTATTTTCTCCCCTACCATTTCCTTTTAGGTCTTAATAGATTTCTGGTAAACAGTGGATGGCCAGTACAATTGAGATGAATAAATGTATTTGCCAAGAATTAATTGTGATTTCTGTATAACCCATGCAAAGCAGAATCAAGAAGCCAGGTAAGGGAAAATAGTAGGCAGTGAAAGGAAGAAGAAGAACAGGGAGCATCGGTAAGTCCATGGCAAGCTTTTTGATTATCTGCTCTTGTAGATCATCTGCCTCACTGCTCCCTCCATTGGTATGTATAATTGAGAGCAAGAAATGGATCTTTCAGTTAATTGGCCTTTCTGATTAACCACCAGTTGCCTGAAAAGTTTTTGATTAAGAATTATCTTCCCTAAGATAAATGAAATACTATTTTCTTAGCACAGTCTAATGCTAAAAATAAATCCCATGATGATTTAAGAAGCATAAAGACTATTGAGTCATAATAGAGACTAAAGTACACATTAGATCCAAACTTATGGAACATATAAACATAGTAAGAATCATGGAATCCTGCAGGGTGCTATGTGGGAAAAATTTATGAAAGAAATTGTGTAAATGATAGAATTTTAAGTAAACTGGATGCGTAAGTCTTTGAGAATGGAAGGGACAGAAATGTGGTTCAAACTATGGGTGTGATAGAGCAACACAAAGAGAGAAGATTGCAGCCTGGGGTTGTAGAACATTAGCTGTAAGTGAAGCTGTTCTAGTGTGCTTCTCTATGGCTGTGATAAAACAATGACCAAACTAACATGGGTAATGAAAAGGTTGATTTCATCTTATACTTCCAGGTAACTGTCCATCACTGAGGGAAGTTAGAGAATGAACTCAAGCAATAGTCGAGGAAGAAATTGTGGAGGAAATCTGCTTAACGTCTTGCTTCCAGGTTCATATTCAGCTAACTTTCTTATACCTTTACAAACCAAGGTATAAGAGGTGCCCAAGAGTGCCACCCCAGCACACACACATACACATACACATACACATGCACACACACTAGGCTAACAATAAAAGAGCAGTGCATACATGACCATAGACCAGTGTAGTAGAGTCAGTTTCTTAATTGAATTCTCCTTGTCTCAGGTGACTTGATTCTGTCAAATTTTCAAAAATTAACCATCACAGGATAGATGAGGATGTAACAGGAGCACTAGAGCAGCAGAAGACAAAGATAGAAAGTTTGTCAGTCTTAATTTTAGATGACCTTAGATATGAGATTAAGAAAACTGGCACAACTTCTTTTCAGGCTCCACCTCTACAGAGGACATAGGACACATACAGGATGAAGGGTTAAATTATAGCACAAATCATGCTCTTTACTAATTTCAATGGTACCCTCAAGAAAGGCTCAATTTACATTGGGAGCTCAATTTCTCTCATGTTTTTCTTGAATCAGTGTTTGAAAGAGCATTTTAAGTTTGGCGCATCCACATATACTCCTGCAATATCAGATACAGGCTCAATATGAGATTTGAGAGGTTGGATCTGAACTGATAAGAATGCTAGGGGCCTCATGGAGACAGTCCAATTGTTATTAGATTTTAAAGGTAACAGAAAAGGGGAAAAAGCTGACTTTGAGGCTAGTAATATCAATACCTAGGAAGTCTGCTTATTTGTACACCTGTACCTCACCTGTCAAGTGAAATTGCTGAAACAGGCCACCTCTGTGATAGGCATAATTGTGCCTCTGCCTCCAAAGATGACAATATCTTAACCTCTGAAACCTGTAACTATGCTACATAGCAAAGAAAGATGAAGGCACAGGTGGAATTCAGGTTGCTAATTAGGTGATATTAAAGAGATTATCTTGGACTGACTAGGCCAGTTCCACCTTTTCATAAGAGGGAAAGCATACGGAAGAAGAATCAGATATATTCATGAGAAAGATGGTAACACCCACTTCTAGATTTCAAGGAGGATGGTGCCAAAAACAAAGGTTTGTAGGCAGCCTCTAGGTTCTGAGAAAAGAAATACGGCCCTACTGATATCTCGATTTTAGCCCATCAAAATCCTTTTTAGACATCTGACCACAGGAGCTGTTAAATGTCACACTGTGTTACATAAACTGCTAAGCTAGTGACATTCTTTTTTTATCAGCATTAGGAAACTACTGCAAGCTTTATTACCTAATAGTCAAGAATCTTTTCCTTTCCAGTTCTAGTCATAGAACATCTGAGTCTCCAAAATAGCTATGGTTACCAGTATAAGAACTGCTTGAGAATAAGCTACCCCAAACCTCTGCATAGTTAGGAAATGTGATCTCCAGGGCACTCTCCTGAGGAGCTGGAGAGTTGCTGGACGAAGGGGTGTTATTCTTCCTTGAGAATGTGGCCTCTGGTTGGATTCCAATATTCCAAATGCTTCAACAGATGGCCTCATATCAATGTGTACATGGTCAGTATCAATTGCCTTTAGTTAGTTTATTTTTAAAGGCATGTAGTTGAGATTGGAATTTGAGGGATAATATGGGGAGATTTGGAGTGGGAAAGGGGGTTGGGTAATATATTTCATTATATACATGTAATAGAAATCTCAAAAAGAAAAAAAAAAGGAAAACAAGTGCATCTATATATATCTGTCTTTCTTTCTATCTCTGGATCCCCTTCCTAGAAGTTTGGATGCTGTATAGGGAGGTGGTGCCCTGAAATCTTCTTTCTATTTTATTTCATTTAAAAAAAATTTATGTATATGGGTGTTTTGTCTGCATGTACGTCTATGTACCATATGTTTGCCTGGTGTCTGTGGAAGCAAGAAGATGTCAGGATCCTGAAACTAGAGTTATAGACATTACAAGCTGCCATGTGGATGCTGGAATCAAACCAGAGTCCTCTAGAAAATCAGTGGGTTCTATAAAGCACTGAGCTACCTCTCCAGCTCCAATATACCATTTCATAAAGCTAATGTTGGTATGTTCTTCCTTTCTACCACAAAATAACTGTAATAGTTTCCCAGATGTTTGCCCAAACAAGAACTGATGAGCAGAGACATCCCATTACAGCTGTGGAAATAAAAATGAAGGATGAATGCCAAAGGCAGGGAGGGAAATCCTTATCTAGTTTTTAAGAGTTTAGTTTTCGGCAATCCAGGACAACTCTGGAATAGAAGCTGTATGTCTTCTCTTCTTATTAAACAATGTCCTTAATGTTACAGAAATATTTTGCTTAATTATGTAAATATTCATCCATGGTCTTTGCATAAAACAAATGACATTGTCTTATTTTATAGTATTTTTAGGTCCAAACATATTTTTAAAATTATAAACATGTCAATTGTATAAATGCATAGTCTCAGAACTTCACTGAAAGTGTTCTAATATGGACATTATGTCCATCATAGTAACTTTGACAGTATTATTTTGTACTACGTCCTCCTGAAGAAATTTCCCTAATAGGAGTTGTGTGTGTGTGTGTGTGTGTGTGTGATGTCCAGTATTAGAATCTGTTTCTATGAAAAAATTTTCCCATTTCCTCTTAAGGCAAAGAATTCTTTGGCAGCTAGGCATTTTCAGAATACCAGGAAGATAATTAGTTTCTCTTATTATGTAGTCTAGCTTTTTAAGTGAGAGATATAGGGAAACCTGGAAGGAAAATATAAAATAAAGGCAAAGACAGATTCCAAAGTGGTCCAGTAAGACTTCCTGTTAGTTTGAGACCAAGAACACAATCATTCACATAAGAGCAGTTATCCATTGATGGAGAAATGAATCACTTAGACATTCCGCTGTCTTTCCAAGCATAAGGAACAATGAAGAATGGAACCCCTGGGTTCAGCAAATTAAACAAGATTCCTTGTGAAGGCAGAAGACAAGACTGAGTACATAAAGGCTTTGCTGGCAATGAGGGATAACTGCAGTGATTAAACAGTCATTTTAGCTCATTACCACAGGAGAGTGACAATCTCAGCAGCAGAATGTAAAGCAGGGACTGTAGACTGATGTAGACAACAAGAAAGCAGGCCTTCTATGTGCCAGCACGAAAGGAGCTTCTGTCATTAAAATCTGCCTGGGACATGTAAGTGAGGTCAATCCACATGAATAATGCATTATAGCTAAGAAGGATGAAAACAAGTTCTCCTATCCAGCTGGGGCCTGCTTTTGCATTATATTATAATATATTAGGAGAAGATAACTTCCCAGTGTTTCCATAGGATTGCTGTGGCAGTGGATTTTAGTCTTTGCTTTGTTTAACTTCCCTGACTTAGCTTAGATATGCCAATTTTATCTTTTCAGGCCATTAGTGAGTCATAAGATGCAGGGTGGGAGCCTTGTACTTGGAATTCAGCAGGTTGAGTGTCAAACATTGTTCTGACACTCACTGCTGATGTGCTCAGGCATATCATTTAATCTCTCTGTGACTGAGTTTGACAGTATCTAATTTTCTGCTGCTTTACATACTCAAAGGGTCAAATAAAATGAGAACATCAATGAAAGTTATTTAAAACTATATAGACATATAGATGGTGATAGTTATTACTGGGAAAGCCATCTGGACAAGGCCTGAGCCTTGTTCCCAGGATAAAGGAGGCTTTCTAAATTACTGGATAGTATTGTTGATGCATGACCTGTATGCTGAACCAGGCACAAAACAATGTTATCAACACTTATAAATCTCCATCATGTGAAACAGCAATAGGTACCTAGTTCTTTTGTTTTGTGGTTGTTGCCTTGTGTTTTTATGAGTTCATGCTTTATGAAGTTAATGGCAATGTCATGGGTTTCAAAAAATTCACTGAGGCATCTGAGAGGTGGCTTAGTGGTTAAGAGCACTGGCTGCTTTTACAGAGGACTTGAATTCAGTTCCCAGAATTCACATGGCAGTTCACAACAGCCTGTAGCTCTAGTTCTTGGTGATCTAACTTCTTTTCTGGTTTCTGTGGGCAACAGATATGTATGTGGTACACAGACAAACATGCAAGCACTCACACATACACATACATGAAATGGAAATTTCTGGTTGCTTTGTAAACTCAGTTGTGTCATGTGAATATCTTTTGTTTGTTTGTTTTGGTTCCAAGTGTGGGACGTGGGAATGTTCCCCCGCCCTCAGAAAAGAGCTCTGTTGAAAAGCCCCTTAAAATTTGTCAGCTGAACACTACCTTGTGTGATGGGTGTGATTCCTTCCAATTGGAAAAAAGTCCTTGTGTGGACTCTAAGAAGGGATAAATAGAAGCTCGCAGACAGTGAGACAACACTTTTTGCATCTCTACATTTTGCAATTGTTTGGATCGCTTTACTGGTTTTCGAAGAGGGAAACACTCTACAGAACTTTTCCTTCTACTTTTCTACTTCAGTGGATTCATGCCATTTGGGCAGAGTCTTGCTGCTATTTCTGTGTTTTGCTGCTTTGCTGTTTGACTGAACTGTTGATATTCTCAGGACTGGGATTGATTTATCCTCAAAGAACCCATCTATCCTAATCAGCAGAAAGTAGATAAAAGAGGTCTATAGCCCCTTTCCCTACTAATCTCCTACCTAGGGTTGGGAGGTTGAAAGAGAAGTAGAGACATTTAAGGATCTTAAATAAAGTAGGTGTTTGAAAAATCTAAGCCAACACATACACATAAAATAAAGATAAATAAATAAAATATTATTGAATAATTTCAGCTCCTTTCTTTTTATTTTTTTTCAGTTAAAATATTATATAATTTCCCTTCTTTGCTTTCCTCCCCCAAATTCCTCCTGTGCCTTCCTCTTTTTTTGTTAGCTGCTATTGTTTCATAGATATGTAAATGCACTAGCATATAAATACAACCTGATGATTCTGCTTGGTATTGTTTTATATAGATATGATTCCAGGGCTGACCATTTTGTATTGGATAACCAGTTAGAGGGTTCTTCCCTGGGTAAAACTAATTCTCCAGCTTCATCTGTGATTAAACAAATATTCTATGATTCTTTATTTAGAGATACTGTGGCTGTGTTTGTCTACTTTTAGTTTTGTTGTAGTAAAGTTATTTAGATACTGTGTCTTTGGGAAGTATAGTTAACCTCCTCAGGTGGGAGTTTTCCTTCTAGTATTTTCTGTCAGGTTGGGTTTATGCGTATATATTGTTTAAATGTGGTCCTGTCTTGAATATCTGGTTTTCTCCGTTGATGGTGACTGAAAGTTTTGCCTAGTATAGTACTCTGGACTGGCATCTATGTTCTCTTAGACATACTTAAAATAGTGAAAGTCAACTCAAAATGATGCTCAGATTAGAATTTTTAGACTAGGATATTAAAATAATATAACATTTCATATATTTAAATATTTAGAGACAGGGTCTAGAGCAGTGGCTCAGTGATTAAGAGAACTTGTTGAACTTTCAGAAGACCCAGGTCCACTTCCCACAATCCACGTGGTTGCTTTAAAATATCTGTAACTGCAGTTCCACAGGATCTGATACCCTTTTCTGACCTTCATCTATATCAGGTACACATGTGATGAATAGACATACATATATGTAAAATACTCATATACATAAAAGCAAAATAAAAATGAAACAAAAACCATAGAGACATGCAGAGTGAAAAGGTAGAGCACATACAAATTCTAGAGATAAAAACCATGTCTGAGGTTTAGCATACACAAGAAGTTATTGGTAGCAGATGAGACACTGCAGAGGAAAATATAGGGTAACTTGACATATAAATTTCTCCTATCCAGAATAAAACATAGAAAGAAGTTTATAAGGTTAAAAAAGGAAAGTATGTAGATATTTTGCTTTTGATAGGCAGTGTCACCCATGTGCTCACTGGTTGAATATTTGGATCTCAATGGTGTTGCTGTTTGAGAGGTGGTGGGGACATTACAGGGTATCATCTCCTTGAGGAAATGAGAACCCAGAGAATGTACTGTGCAAGCTGCACCTGATTCCTGCTCCCTTACTGTTGTCTCTGCTTTCTGATTTCCATGAAAAGAGCAGCATGCTACTCCATAGAGTCTTAGATACTCATGACTCATACCATAGAGCACTCTTCATCTCTAATGTGCTGACAAGAATAGATGAACTAACTTGATCCGCTTGATATATAGACATAACATTCAATAAATAGAGGACAAGGAATGATCAGAAAAGAACAAAACCTCAGAGAAACTTTCCCATACCTAAAGGCAAAAGAGAACAACACAGATGAAAGAGACTGCATGACCAATAGAGTCACCGAGGAGACCATGAGGGCAAGTAATAGAAGAAAAACAAGTTTAACATCTAAAAACAAACACCAAACAATCTAGGCCTTTCCACAGTCTACATTTTTATAACCAAAGAAAATATCTTCCAGCCTGGCACAGTGGCAATTACATGTAATCCCAGCAAAGAGGAGACAGAGGCAGGCTGATCTCTTTGAGCTTGAGGCCAGCTTGGTCTACAGAGTGAGTTCCAGGATAGCCAAAGCTACACAGAGAAACCCTGTCTAGAGAAAAGGAAAGAAAAGAAAAGAAAAGAAAAGAAAAGAAAAGAAAAGAAAAGAAAAGAAAAGAAAAGAAAAAAGAAAAGAAAAGATTCTACAAGGAGCAAGAGAATGGTTCAGCAGTTAAGAACACTGGCTGCTCTTACAGAGGACTCTAGTGCAGCTCCCAGCACACACATGGCAGCTCACAATAGTATACAACTAAGTGTTCAATGTTTTCTTCTGGATTTTCTACTGCATTCACATCCATGCAAATCTTTTTTTTTTTTTTTTTTTTTTTTTTTTACAAAAGGCTGTACATGGTAATACATTTCTTTCATTCTCACACTTAGGAGGCAGAGGCAGAGGCAGGAAGATTTCTAAGTGCCAGGACAGCAGAGGTACATAGAGAAACCCTGTCTCAATAAAGTCAAATGTAAGAAAACTACCTTTCAAAATTGAAGGCAAAACATATTTCAGAGGCAGAAATGTTCAAAGAGCCTGTCACTCGCAGGCTATCATTTTAAGATATATTAAAGGGAATGCTGAAAGCTAGAAGAACATGATAATGACAGCAAATGGAATCTGTATTTCTACATAAAGGATAAAAGATTGCAGAAATAGCAAGTACACAGCAGACAATTAGAGCTCAAGAAAGAGCTGATTGTGCAAGGAGCTACAGCATGTCTCCTGATCTTGTTGCGAGCATCCTCTCCTGCATGCTAAAGCTTTTATTTCCTATAGAGCTGTTTGTGGCAGCAGCCTCTTATGTTCTCTTTCAGGGTGCATTGTCTTTTTCACTGCTCCTGCTATATTTGAGGGGGGGAAAATGGAACTGAATGTTGTTTTTTTTTTTTTTTGAAGGGGGGATGTTTGGTTGGTTGGGGTTTATTTGTTGTTTTTTTTTTTTTTGGTTTTTGTTGCTATTGTTTCTTTCCTGTTTATTCTGCCTTTGCTCTGTCTTCTCAGTGCAAATTTAGAATCTCTAGATTCTTTCTCCCAATGCATATAAGCAAATGTTCAAGAAACACACCAGGTGCCTGTAGGCGATGGCTTTGAAGATCTCTATTTCATTTAACTTTGTTTGCTTTCAATGTTTCTAATTATTTGAATGCTGCAAACTCTACCTGACTTCACAGACAATGTCTTCTCGTCTTCTCTTTGGACTTGTAAGGTCTTTGCTTTTAAGTGAAATGTCTTCATTTCCTTTCTTTCTTTTCATTCAGTTGCAATATATCAAGGTAACAATACTACATAAGGTTTTTTCAGAGGTAGAGACAACCAGGCTCCTCCAACCCAGCAGATGAGGTAGCAAGAAATATTTGCCCAGGTTGTCAGATCAATTAATTCTTCCACCTAGCAAACAACCTTCTCATTTACACAAGTTTGCTCTGATTGACAGGACATAACAGATAAGGGATAGTCACTTGCATTTGAATTTTTAAATACAAATATAAGACTCTGAAAGGTAGCATGACATACGAAAAAACTTTGCAAACACTAGAAGGAGAAAATGCAGAGTAACACACACATGGGTTGATAATAGCGTGAAACTTGTTTGTGTTCATCAAGGGAATAAGAGAGTTGTCAAGTGTCTATAATACTTATCAAAATACAAGTGGAAAATCTGGATCTATTGACTTTTCACTCACAGCGCAGTTCAGCTGGAGAAAAAAAATACTTATGGAAGAGGATTTCACCGTAAATAATATGAATCACTGATGTTTTTAAATGATGCCAAACAAAAAGAACTTACTATAAACAAAGGCCAAAAAAGGAGCTCTAAAGATGACCTAGTTTTATTTGACAGTATTTGTAGCCAAGTTATATGCAGCGTATGTACTGTTTTGATTGCAAACGTAAGGATCAAGAATGATTAATTTTACATTAACCTTTAGGTATTTGGCTATATAATTATTGATTTATATTTAACTATTTCTCCATGCACTTCAAAAGCTCAGGATACTTTGGATTATTTAGGCCCCAAGGGAGTCATATGAATTTTGAAAAAATAAACATAAAAATTTTTGATTAGTGTAACATTATTGTTTCCATTTTCCATTTCAGCACATGTACTTAGATAGCATAATTCAGTTATTTCTTAAAACAAAATACATTTTTGCAACCATTTGTAGACTTGGAATACACATTGTTGAATTTTATATAAAATTTCATTTGATTTTGTAGTAATAAGTCATCAACAATTCTAACTAAGAGAGTGAAAGTTGGCTCAGTGATTAAAAGCACTTGTGCTTGCAGAGCACAGGGCTTTAATTTCCAGCATGCGCATGATGTTTCAAAACTACATGTAACTTCAGTTCCAGGTTAATCCAGGCACCAGGCATGCATGTGGTACACAGACATCCATGCAAGCAAAGCACACACACACACACACACACACACACACACACCCCAAATAAAATAATTCTGATTGTTAAAAGTAGTCAAGACATTTGAATGACCTGTTTTTATAAAAATGATCTGTAGGCTACTTCATGGTGCTAGAAATTATTTCAAAAATACAGCCTAAATAATATGTAGCCCTGAATAAAGAAAAAATTCTGGAGTCCTATTTAATATGATAAGGTATCTTAGCCTCTCCGAATTTAATATTGCTAATCTATATGTGGACTTTAATGTCATGGACAATGTGGAAAGTTAAATGACATAATGTGGGAGAAACTCTGGCACTGGTAGTATTTATAAAATGGTACTACTCAAAAAAAAAAAAAAAAGAAAAAGAAAAAATGGTACTACTCTTGACCATCACTAAGAGTGGTAAGGAAAAGGAACATACTGAGGTTTAGATCCTTCCTCTGTGTGCTGAAATGGTGCAAACCTAATGAGGAAATGGTCAGAGTTCAAAATAAATAAATAAATAAATAAATAAATAAATAATAGATAAATAAGAATGAAGCTTTTTTGTAGAAACCCTGTAACCCTTTCCTCTGTAGATCCTGCAATTTGAAAGTTTATTTGTTTTTCTCTGTAAGGTATGCAGGTGCATTTTCAAATCTATCCAGACATTCTTAATCCTTCTTTTGGATTTTCCTAATTTGGTGGAGTTTATTTGCTTCCTTCTCAATCAGTTTTATTTCATTTTACTGAAAGAACTGGATTTTATTTTCTCAAGTCAGGGTATCTCTGTGTAGCCTTGGTTGTCCTCAACTCACTTTGTAGACCAGGCTGGTCTAGAACTCACAGAGATTAGCTTTCCTCTGCCTCCCAGAGTGCTGGGATTACAGTGTGCACCACCAAACCCAGTTATAAGAACTGGCTTTTTTAAATATAGGATTCTGTCAGAATACCGAAGGCAAAAGTATCTATGTGTGATGAAATGGACTGAAAAAATCACTCCTTCATAGACTTTATACTCTATAAAACAAAACTATTTATTTATTTTATGCGTATGGGTGTTTGTTCTGTATGTGTGACACATGCATGTCTGGTGTTCTGATGGAGGTCAGAAGAAGATATTATATTCCCCAGAACTGGAGGTAACAGATGGTTGTGAGCCACCATATGGGCTATGGAAATTAAACTGGGATCTCCCTATGTGTACTTCATTACAGTTATTATATTAGCATGTCTCAGGTCCTAATCGTTTAAGTACATGTCTTAATAATACACTAGATTTTAGAATCTGGGGATAATTATAGAACATTTCAATCATAGCACAAATGATCATCATCATCATCTAAGGAACTGTGACTACTCATGAACCATCACTGAGATAATGCTTCTTGACATTCCTTCATAGGAAGAAGGGTTGGGGATGGCCATTATACTGTCACCTGAGATCTCAATCATTCTCTCTGCTACTTCTCTGTCAGCTACATATAATTATTCCGTAATTACATATGGCATGGTAGTCTCAGGAGGACCTAGAGTATATAGAGTGTAAACAGTTCACTGAGGGAAAGCTTTTATCTATGCAACTATGGCAAAGCTATCACCCATGCTGACAAGAGGTTTTGTTTGTTTGTTTTTGTCAAGCAGCTGCTTCTGTATCATCCATAATCTTGTAACTAGCCCCTTAATTGTATTCTATAAATAAATCCAGTGAACTCAGGGGTACCTCAAGTTGGACTTTGGTGGAATCATACTTTGATTTGTCATTGGATGCCCTTATATGGTAAAGAGATTTTTTTTCCCAAAAAAGTTCATGAAACAATAATATTTTAATAATAATTGTACTCAATTTCATAACCTTAGGATACCAACATGTTTAATGAATTGTAGGTGTTTAAAACATTATTTCAGGGCTGGGAAGTACTACTCCCAACAGGCAAAAATAAGACCACTTGCTTTTAAAAAAAATGAAAATCCCAACCATTCTTTTTTACCAATAGACTAGTAGCCAGATGCTAGGGTGAATACCTGCTAGCTCAGAGAGGGAGAGAAAGCACCCAGCCAACCTTCCTTCTCACCTAAGGTCCAGATGAAAAAAAAACCCTGAAAGGCTCACTAGCTTAACTGACAGCCCAGGAGGAAAAGGCCAAAAAACCCAAGGCCAAAGACTTGCTAGCTAAAAGCCCCAAAAGCCAGAGTTGAGGTGCTGAAGTCTAAGCTAAAGCCAAAGCTTAAGCTAAAAGCCCTTTCTACTTCTCCATGATGTCTTATAAACCTCTCAACTCAAAGTCTCTCTTACTCTTTAATCCCAATCAGATGGTTTCTTGTACAGCCTCTTGACCTAGGGTTAACTCTATTAAATCTTGTGTACAGAAAGCTCCTAGATTAAAGGTGTGTGCTAGGGCTGGGTGAACCACACCATTATCACCTGTTTACAATAAACAGAAACTTCTTGGATCATAGGAGTATCAGTGCTCAACCTCACCAAACAAGAAACAGGGTTTTACAGTACACAATTTTGGGGTACACAATCAGATTAAATATCCTCCAACAACTACTTCCACAATTTTTGAGCGAAATTTGAAGCAAGCTTTATTTAATAGTTGCCAGGACAATGGACATTGGCCATGTCCATACCTGGGATTGCCAGAGTATGGAATTAAGTTAGTCAGGTGCTTAAAAAGGCAAAATTTTTTTTGCCTTTTTACATCTTTACTGCCTTTGTTCATTCAGGGACAAGCTTAAGGAGATTACATCCTTACTGCCTTTGTTCATTCAGGGACAAGCATACACCCTGATCTACTTCCTGCCTAGGTACCTCATCTATGTGTGATCAAGCACATCTTGTGCTGTTGGTGAAACCAAGCTTATTTATGGAAAAGAAAACTTGTGGCCTCTTATCTTATATCAACAGAAGCTCCCACTATTTTGTGAGTTATCTGTTCTTGGTCAAGAGGCTCTTACAGGCATGAGCCATTTTTGCTTTATAGATCTCTTAAGCACAGTAATTTAAACCTAAAGCACAACTTTAACCATCACAGACCATTCAGTTGCTAAAAGTATAATTATGAGGATCTGAGTTCAATCCCCAGCACCCACATAAAAACTCAGGCAACCTGATAACCAAGGTCAAATAAAAGAAGTAGCAAAGATTGACAACCTGTAAATGTTTTCTTCATTTTCTAAGGTCAGATGAGAGATGTTCCCAACCCTTTCTAGATCATGTTGAACTCTCACTGGCTGGTTCAACTCAGCTGTTCTGGTGTAAACTCCTCTCCAAGCTGAATGATTCAAACTGGCTTCTCTTGATTTCTGACTGAATTGCTCAGCCTGGCCTCAAAAATTCTGAAAATATGTTTTAGTCTTCTGGCTCCTTCTCATTCTCTGGCCCATTCTGTCTTAACCTGTGTCTAGCTTGTTCTCTCTGCAAACTGTCTCTGTAAATTTTTCTCAGTGAGAAACTGTTGGTAAAGAAAAAAAAAAAGGAAGGAAATCTCCTTTTTCTCGCCCTGCACTGATCTTAAGTAGCTTCCCTTTTCTATCCTTTTCTCATGAGAGTTAGGTTTATCTTATCTCTGACTCATTCTGTCAGATCTTTCTCTGATTCATCATATTGTCTGCTTCTCAATTAAATATCACTTTTAAACATACCTGCTTCCTTCATTGTTTGTGATTAAAGGTGTGTACTAAGGGTATGTCTGTATTCCAGCCAGATTATACTGTAATCCAGGGCATGTTTGCATTCTAAAAAATCACAAAGACCTTGATGGTCTTTTGATATGATCCCTTGCCAGAGCAGTCATGTTGCTGGTAAAAATTTCTAGAACAACTCCTTCTTCTGAATTTCCTAAATGGCAGATAAAGTTACCTCTTCAGATAGGGAATGATGAGGATCAATGAGGCAGATTTAGGAAAGAGATACCCTGAAAGCAACAGTTCTAGGAATATTGTCATTACACTATTCAGGAATGGCAGAAGGAGTTCTGTTTTTTTTTATTCACTCCTGAATAAGCATGCTTAGCTGGAGGCCATATATATGCAGGTAGGAATAGAGACTCCAGTTCAGACATTAATCCCTTCTCGTGAAATTCTTTGAAACTTGATCTTTATATCTTCATGGTGGAAATGTTTTATATCCATTCTCCAATTTCAGTACAACCATTACATGACTAATTTGAGTTACTTCATCAGAGTGGGAAATGTTACAGAAGCATTGAAGGTCCATTTAAGCAATACTATTTTCTCTAAACAAAAGATTGACATCTACTTTTGAGTAGGGTCACACCATTGTCTCTTCCCTTAAGAATTAATGAAGGTCAAGCTTGGTGGTATAGGCCTTTAATTTTAGAGGCAATGGCAGACTGATCTTTGAGTTGGAGATCAGCTTGATCAAGTTCCAAGGCAACCATGGATACAGAGAATAACATTCTCTCAAACAAACAAACAAACAAACAAACAAGTAAATAAAACAAAAAGAACCTAGAAACAACCCAGATGCCCCTCAACTGAGGAATGAATACAGAAATTGTGGTACATTTACACAATGGAATACTACCCAGTAATTAAAAACAAGGAAATCATGAAACGTACAGGCAAATGGTGGGATCTAGAAAAGATCATCCTGAGTGAGGTAACCCAGAAGCAAAAAGACACACATGGTATATTCTCACTTTTAAGTGGATATTAGACATAGAATATAGGATACGCATACTAAAATCTGTGCACCTAAAGAAGTTAAGCATGATGGAGTACCGTGGGTAAGATGATCAATCCTCACTCAGAAAGGCAAATGAGATAGACATTGGAAGAGGGAGAAAACAGGAAAACAGGACAGGAGCCTACCACAGAGGGCCTCTGAAAGACTCTACCCAGCAGGGTGTCAAATCTGATGCTGAGGTTCATTCATAACCAAACTTTGGGCAGAGTGCAGGGAATCTTATGAAAGGAGTGGGAGACAGAAATACCTGGAGGGTACAGGAGCTCCACAAGGAGAGCAACAGAACCAAAAATTCTGGGCCCAGGGGTCTTTTCTGAGACTGATACTCCAACCAAAGACCATGCATGGAGATAACCTAGAACCCCTGCATAGATATAGCCTATGGCAGCTCAGTATCCAAATGGATTTCCTAGTAAGAAGAACAGGGACTGTCTCTGACATGAACTCAGTGGCTACCTCTTAGATTACCTCCTCCCGAGGGGGGATAAGTCTTACCAGGCCACAGAGGAAGACAATGCAGCTATTCCTGATGAGACCTGATAGGCTAGAGTCAGATAGAGGGGGAGGAGGACCTTCCCTATTAGTGAACTTGAAGAGAGGCACGGGAAGAGAAGAGGAAGGGAGGATAGGGTTGGGAGGGAATGAGGAAAGGTGCTACAGCTGGGATACAAAGTGAATAAATTATAATTAATATAAAAAATAAAATTAAAAAATAAAAATAAAACAAAAAAGACTTGACGAAGATGGTCCATCACCTAGCCAAAACCCCACTCTTCTGGAAGGCTAATTTACTTTAAACAGATAAAAGAACAATTATCTCTTCAATGAGATAATATAATGTTCTTTCTCAAGATCCACTTCATCCCTAGTACTGTTGCTTAGAGAGTTATATCCATGCTTTTCTGAATGAAATTTTCTTGTTCTTGGCTAGATGTGGTAGTACATGACTTTATTTATAGCTCCAGGGAGACAGCGACAGGCAGATATTTGTGATTTTGAGCCCTAGCTGGTCTACAGAGAGAGTTCCAGGACAGCCAAAGCTATGTAGAGAGGACGCTGTCTAAAATAAAGACAAAAAGTCCTATTTTTTCTCTGAAGCTTCACCTGACCATTCCTCTCTAAAGGAGTGGCTTCCTTTCTTCCTCCTATTTCCTTTTTCTGAGCAGAATTAGCACTTGGAAAACTGTCCTTGACCTTTAAATTTAAACAAAACAAAACAACAACAACAAAAAGCAGGTGTGGTCATTCCTGCTTATAAACCCAAGCCCAAGGTAAGGGAAGGCAGAGACTGCAGATCTTTGGGGAGAATGACTAGTCAGCCTGCTGAGCTTTAGGTAAATAAGAGACCCTATCTTAAAAGCAGCAAAAACAACAGCAACAAAGACAGCAAAATGTGGATGGAGGGGTAGAAAACTAGCTCAGCAGTTAAGAGCTGCTCTTTTAGAGGTCCCTCCTGTAATTCTCAGCACCCATATGAAGGCTCACAGCCATCTCTATATCCAACCAGATATACATATATGTAGGTAAAACAACAAGATGGACATCGCCTGAGGGTTGACACCTGAGGTGGATGACTGGCTTCAGCTTGCATGCTCTCACACAAACCCATATCTACTTGCAAACTCATGTGAACCCACATAAGCATGTACCCACATGTACCTCCTCCCGTGCACACAAAATAATTTTTAATCTGCTGATTAAAAAATAATTTTTAATCTGAGACTACAAAATGAGGCACTGTGATGATTTCCTGCGTTTACTCACTAGCCTTTAAGAATCATTATACTCCTTGGTGTGGTTGTCCATAACTTTAATCCCTGCAATTGGGAGGCAGAAACAGGAGAATCTTTGTGTTTTAGGCCAGCCTGGTGTATTCCTAGGATGTTCCAGGATAGCCATGATTACACAGTGAGACTCGACCTCAAAAGAAAGAGAAAGAATGATGATCCTTAGTATAGAAGAAGCTTCAAAGAAACTAGATAAGTAGGTAAATAATTTTAGTATTGTTACTTTTTATTTGTTTGTTTGTGGTTGGTTGTTGGTTGGTAGAGAAAGGGTCTCTCTATGTAGCCCCAGCAGTCCTGGAACTCACTATATAGACAAGACTGGCCTCAAACTTACCAAGATTTACTTGACTGGGGCAAAGATGTGTGCCTCCATGCCCAGCTTTTGTTACTATTATTTTCAATGGTAGTTAAATGTACATTAGATAATTTTTGTAGAATTCATTTTGATAGCAAATATGAAAACTCTTAAATATTTTCATGACTATTGACCATTTGCTTTATGCATCTCTGAGCTTGCTCACAGTATGATTTACTCTAGTAGGAAAAAAAAAACCCTAAGCAATATGAATATGAGATGATAGGGAAGTATTTACAGTTATGTGATAGCCACTCTATGAAATGCATTATATGGATTTTAGAAAGCAATAATCTAGAACCACATTCATTAAGATA
The DNA here is from genome assembly GCF_030254825.1 of Meriones unguiculatus. Classification (NCBI taxonomy): domain Eukaryota; kingdom Metazoa; phylum Chordata; class Mammalia; order Rodentia; family Muridae; genus Meriones; species Meriones unguiculatus. Next base: position 74,105,334 of record NC_083369.1, on the reverse strand, counting down.
GACGGATATTTCCTATAAGCCAAAGGGAAGATACAGTTTACAAAATAGCACAACTACATTTTATTATAAGCCCATATACTACTTATCTATAGCTCTGTATATTTGTACACTAAAATACTAAGAGTATTTATATAAGGTGGTGTAGTCTTTCTTTTCTTTGCAAATGCTTTCCATTTTCTGAAAAAATTGTGCAGTTCTTGTGTTAAATGTGTTTCTAAAAGAATACAGGGAAGGTAAAGAAATGCTGGAAGAAATGAATAATTACAAAATACTTCTTAACAATTTTATGTTAATTCCACTTCTGAGGGCTCAGCCCCAAGTCACTGAAAAATTAGGATCTGAATTTTAAAGAGGATGATAGAGGTCTTCCCAGTTTTCCCACTGTAAAGAGACTGACATGAAATTAGGACTTGCTATCCATTTTGAATAAACAAAACTACAAAAACGCAAGCAAATTTGTGTGAAATGTTTAGAAGCATCTTATGAGGTAATTTTAAAACATTATTCGTCTGGCTTAAAAACTGTTCTGTGATTTTAAAAACAAAAAACAGATTAAATTTGGGCACCTCTACCCCTGTTACATCTCTTTCCTTTTTTCATGAAGATATAAAAATCTGCCTTTAATATCGGAATATTTATGTAGAAAGAGTCGGCATGGCAATTTCACTGCAGTCTGCTCAGAACATATGTGTGTACAGAAGAATGGTACAACTTGAATCTTGCTCACATACTTAGCTCAGGGTAGATGCCAGGATGACCCAGGGCCTTCTGGTTTTAGGTATCATAGGTCCCAAAAGATTTTTACTGTAAAGAATGCCTTCCCTGTATAGAAGCCCCATGATGGGTACCTTAAAACCAAAAGCAAATTGGATATATTAATTTATTATGTTTTAGGCCCATTCTTTCCTTTGTTTCCCACTATCTTTTTTTTTTCCTCTTTCCATTGACCTCCTTCTCATAACCATGCTGAAATGGCCATGTGGGCTACATCGCCATCATTAATACTAAGAGTATCAGCTTTTAGATAAACTTCAGAATTGAAAAGCTTACAATTTGCACCTCAAAAAAAAAAGTTGGGCCTTGAAATCATTGCACAACAAAGAATGTATTTCTTCTTGAACTTTCCAAAGTATTGAGATGAATCCCCCACTTTATTATTTTCTTGGTACTTATTACCTCCAGTCAGAGGCTATACTTCAGAGTTTACTAACTAAATTTTTGTTCCCACTGAAATGTAAGCTCCACAAGGAAAAAGGGTCTGTCCTGTCTTCTGTTGTTTTCCCAGTACTTGGAAAGTTCCTGAAACATAGAAAGTATTCAATAAAGATCCATTGAATTGGTCTGATGCCCAAATTTTATGGATAATATTGGGGCTATATTTATGTTTGAAATTGTGCTACCCTCTTAAATGATGGGTCTTGAAGTTTAAATTATGATTTAAACAATCAACTTGTCCATCTTTTTTATAGTAACTTTTTAATTTATTTTTATATTAATCACAGGTTATTTACTTTGTATCCCAGCTGTAGCCACCTCCCTCATTCCCTCCCAATCCTACCCTCCCTCCTTCATCTTCTCCCTGCCCCTTTCCAAGTTCACTAATAGGGGAGGCCCTCCTCCCCTTCCATTTGACCCTAGTTTATCAAGTCTCTTCAGGACTGGCTGCAATGTCCTCTTCTGTGGACTAGCAAGGCTACTCCTCCCTCGGGGGGGGGGTATCGAAGAGCTCTCCATTGATTTCCTGTCAGAAATAGTCCCTGTTCCCCTTATTATGGGTTCCTCTGAACCCATTTGGACACTGAGCTACCATATCCGAGCAGAGGTTCTAGATTATATCCATACATGGTCCTTGGTTGGAGAAACAGTCCCATGAAAGACCCCTATGCCCTGATATATTTGGTCCTTGTGGCCCTCCTGTCCTCTCCAGGTCTTACTAACTCTCCCTTCTTTCATATGATTCCCTGCACTCTGCCAAATTTTTGGTTATGAGTCTTATTATCTGCTTTGATACATTGCTAGGTAGAGTCTTTCAGAGGCCGTCTGTGGTAAGCTCCTGTCCTGTTACTTCTTTTCTCCTACGTCCAATGTCCATTCCATTTGTCTTTCTAAGTGTGGATTGGTCATCTTACACCGAGTCCTCTTTCTTGTATGTTTACCATATCTTATAGGTCTATATAAGTGAGTATATACCATGTGTGTCTTTGTGCTTTGGGGATACCTCACTCAGGATGATCATTTCTAGGTCCCACCATTTGCCTGCAAATTTCATGATTTCCTCATTTTTAATTGTTGAGTAGTATTTCCATTGTGTAAAAATACCATAATTTCTGTATCCATTCCTCAACTGAAGGACATCTGGGTTGTTTGCAGGTTCTGGCTATTATGAATAAAGCTGCTACGCACATGGTTAAGCAAATGTTTTTGTTGTATACTTGAGCTTCTTTTGGATATATGCTTAGGAGTGGTATAGCTGGATCTTGAGGTTTCACTATTCTTAACTCTCTGAAAAAGCATCAGAATAGGAGGACCCTAGGTAAGATGCTCAATTCTCATTCAGAAAGTCAAATAGGATGGACACCAGAAGAGGGAGAAAACAGGGAATGGGACAGGAGCCTACCACAGAGGGCCTCTAAAAATCTCTACACAGCAGGGTATCAAAGCAGATGCTGAGACTCATAGCCAAATTTTGGGCAGAGTGCAGGGAATCTTATGAAAGAAAGGGAAGATAGATTGACTCGGAGGGGACAGGAACTCAACAAGGAGAGCAACAGAACCAAAAAATCTGGGCCTAGAACCTAGAACCTCTGTTCAGATGTAGTCCTTGGTAGCTCAGTATCCAAGTGGGTACCCTAATAAGGAGAACAACTGTCTCTGACATGAACTCAATGGCAGGCTTTTTGACCTCCGCCCGCCCCCTGCCCGGGGAAGAGCAGCCTTGCTAGGCCATAGAGGAGGACTTTGCAGCCAGTCCTGAAGATACCTGATAAACTAGTATCAGATGAAAGGGGAGGAGGTCCTCCCTTATCAGTGGACTTGGAAAGGGGCAGGGAGGAGATAAGGGTGGTAGGGTAGGATTGGGATGGAAAGAGGAAGCGGGATACAGCAGGGACACAAAGTTAACAAACTGTAACTAATATTAAAAAAATAAAAATTAAAAAAAGAGAAAAAATATACCTATTGATCTAAAGGGGTGCACCATGTAATAAAACAAAGCTGTAAAGATGTAACTTTGACACAGTACAGCATATGTGAAAGTAGGTGTATGCTAAGAGGGCCAAGACAATGCAAAAGAGGATGTGGTTCACCCTTTGTAGTGATTGGGCCTTCACATAAATGAGACATATTTCTTTGTCCTCTTGGAATTTGCAATACAGTGAGGGAGACAGACATATAAGAAACACTTCCAGTGTTGTACTAGAGATGCAAATCAACTGTTATGGCTACATTAAATAAATGACAGTTCTGCATACAAAGTGAGAATGGGTCTTTATGAAGTGGTTGGTGCTTTGGGTATTGGATTAACATAATCAGAGTGTAATTAATATAGGCATAGGGCTGAAGAAAAAGCATAAACTTTAGAGTAGCTACTGTATAAGAAAGCAGAAGGCAAGTTAATGTATAAAGGGGGAAGCCGGATTCTGAAGCACACGATGTTATTCTGTGAGTTTGGGGATATTGAAGATTTAACTGTCTGTATGTCTGCCTGACTTCAGTTTTGTGGGTTGGGTTGTTCTTGAGAGTGAGTATTCATGACTTATTTATTTACCTCTAGGGAATCAAATGTGTGCCACCAAAGTGCAAAGCAATGCTTACTATCCAAAATTGTTAAGTTACAATGATAAATGTTTCTGTTTACACCCTTTTCTTGAGAAATCACAAAAAGGTCACAAGGATACTTAGAAACAAAAAATAAAAGGAGTTGTTCTTTTAGTTTTTTTTAAATTTTTTATTAATTACACTTTATTCATTTTGTATCCCCCCCATAAGCCCCTCCCTCCTCCCTTCCTGATCCCACCCTCTCTCCTCCCTTTGCATGCATGCCACTCCCCAAGTCCACTGATAGGGGAGGTTCTCCTCTCCTTTCTGATCTTTTAGTTTTCAGACTCATGTTAAGTCAATAAGGTGCATGGTCTTCTTCCTGAGACTTTCCTGACAGAGATAACTGATATCAGATATATAGTGATGAGATATTTCTGGTTTTGTTTAGAACAAATCAAAGAATTGTCTTAGCCTCTTTCCCTTTTGATATGTAATCGAAATTTTGTATTGTACTATTCTGTAATTCTGAATTTTCTTTCTTTTGCTTATTTCTTGAGACAGTGTCTCTCTACAGAGCCCTGGCTCTCTTGGAACTCAATGTGTAGATCTGAGTGGGATTAAAGACATGAGCCACTACACCTGGCCTCTGAAAACCTTTCAAATGTAGAAGCTTCTAGTACCTTTTATAGCAAACTCCTGATGAGACCACACAAGGTATAAATCCGTCACTCATATTAGTTTACTTTTAATACAATTTTTGCTTTAAGGTAATAAAAATGAAATCATAGGCAAATAATAAATAATCTATACTATAGTGAAAACATGTATCTTTGATTTTAAACTGTAAAATGAGAATGTGTTTATAACAGTATGGAATTAAGCACCTAAAACTGAAATCAATATATCTCAAAAATTCAAAATGGCACCAAAAGCCAATTCAATAATTCTATCAGAAGCCAAATTACAGAATATGTAAGGACACTGGAAAACAACAATAGCAGAGGCAAGTAAGAAAGAGGAAAACATGGAGGAGGAAGAGTGGGGAGGAAAAAAAGAAAGGTGAGCTGGAACAAAACCCGTGCAGGCCAGAAGAGGGCACCCTATCTTATGGAACAGAAGTTACAGTGGAGAGCAGGCACTTCCTGGGAGCTGAGACACAAATCCCCATTCCCACTGAAGAGCAGCAATTGCTGTGAACAGTTGAGCCATCTCTTCAGTATGTCATTTTTTTAAGCCAAGCTGAAACACAATGCTTTCACTAAAAGGAGGAAAGTTTATTTGCTAAAAAGCTAGAGGAGGAAGAAGAAAAGAAAATGTTCTCTATCCTCCCCTAAAAATGTGACATTGCCTGAGGTCTGTAAACTTTCGAAAGTCACATTTATATGGGAGGTTTTCAATAGCCTTTCTTAAACTGTTAAGAAATGCTGTCTTCCTACCTAGGTATATTTTAACTCATCTGACATTTATTACTTAGTTTGACATTATTTCAAACACCCAGAAGGAAAGATGAATGTAGGATCCAAAACACAAATAGCTCCTAGAAAAGTGGTAAGGCTTTGTATATGTCACAAAGCCTTATATATATAATTTTCTCTTCATTCTTTTAACTCACTCTTTATTTTTAAAGCTCATTCTCCTCCCAGAAGGATGATTTGTTTTGACTTTCATTAAGAAAGCAACCAATTGGACATTCCCTCAATCTTTGTTCCCTCTTTATCCTTGCACTTCTTGTGAGCAGGGTAATTTATAATTGGTTCAATCTGAGACCCACCCCACAGTAGAGATCCAGCCCCTGACACTATTAATGATGCTCTGCTATGCCTGCAGACAGGAGCCTAACTTGACTGTCCTCTGGGAGGCTCCAGCCAGCAGAAGATGGAGACAAATACTGGGACTTGCAGCCAAGCATGAGGCAGAGCTCTGGGGGTCCTGTGGAAGTGTTGGGGGAAAGATGAAAGGACCTGGAAAAGACAGGAACCTCACAAGAAGATCAACAGAGATAACTAACCCAGTCCAATGTTTGCTTACAGAGACTGAGACATCAACTAAAGAGCATGCAAGGTCTGAACCTAGGCCCCCTACACATATGTGGGTGATGGGTAGTTTGGTCTTCACATGGGGTGCCTGGTGAGTGGAAGGGGTGTGTTTTTCACATGGACTCTATCGCCTGCTTTTGGATCACTTCGGCCTTTCAGCACTGCCTTACTTGGGCTCAGGGAATGAAGATATGCTCAGTCATGCGTGTTGTGACTTGATGTGCTGGGGAGGGTTGATACAGGGTAAGAGTGGCTCCCATTTTGGGGAAGAAAGAGAGATGTGAAGAAGAAAGCAGGGGAAGGGGGAAAGTAGAAAGAGAGTAGGGAGGCAACAACCTTGGGATGTAAAGTAAATAAACTGAAACTTTAAAAATGAAAGCAAGTAATGGCTAGGCAGTAGTGGCAAGTGGCATACCTTTAATCTCAACACTCACAAGGTGAAGGCAAGTGGATCTTTGTAAGTTTGAGGCCATCCTGATCTACAGAGTGAGTTCCAGGACAACCAGGGTCACAAAGAGAAACTCTGTCTCATAAAACTACAACCAATGGTTAATAACAAAATCTCAAATGACTGATGATTTAATGTTGTACACATCCTAAAAATTAAGCTTGAGACATGGAGGAATGACCACTGAAGGTCAGTGTGTGAATGCATGAAACTATTACTTAACGTCTTAGGTAATCATGGTAACACCTTATCCCTCAACCTGCTGATATTGTAAAAAGGAAAGCAGACAAGAAAATCATTCATTACAATGCAATAACAATTGCATTGTTTTTAATGTCATTTTTAGCCAGATTCTATAAAACACATAAGACACTAACCATTATCAGTAAAAGTTTAAGTCATAAGAATAGTTGTTACATCAGGCATGGTTGCACCCACCTGTAACCCCAGCACTCAGGAGGCAGAGGCAGGTGTATCTCTGTGAGTTCAAGGCTAGCCTGGACAATAAAGCAAGTCAAGGACAGTCAGGCCTTATTACACAAAGAAATCCTGTCTTGAAAATTTAAAAATAAATAAATAAATAAATAAACAAATGATACTTGTTACATGTCAAAAAGTTTAAAGAAATGAAGCTGTGGTCATAGATAGAAGAAATTGTGTATGTAAGGGCAAAAATTTATAAGTGAACATGCTGGGTACACACAGACCACTGCTAAAATATTACTACTAGGAGAAGAGCAGTTAAAGGGGTAACTAGAAGAGGTTAGGCAGGTATATTGAGATTAGCCGTATCATGAAACATCATTGGTAATGTTCTTGTGGTTTGGAATAAGACATAGATCTATCAGGGGAAAGGACTTGGTATTTTATTTTCAATAGTTCATTTGTTGAGTAACATATAACTAAAATAAAAAGCAAACCTTCTAAAACAATAAAGGCAGCACAGAAAGTTTGAATTGTTGTGTGGCTTGTGTTCCAAGTTTCACTTTTGAGTCAGCCAGTTAAAATATGGAATTCAACCTTTTTCTGTAAAAAACAATGTTATCCATGGTAGTGATGTTACTAGGGCACCAATTAAAGACTATGTAAGCCATCATTTGAAAAATCATGCTATTTTAATAGCACTAAAAAGACTAATGGCCATGAAAAATCTGTGATTCTGTGTTTCACTTAGGTGTTCTAGAAATACTCTTCTTCCTTTTATTACTTTTATACTATAGGAAGAAAGCCTTACTTTATGACCTCTCTAAGTAGTAAGCTAGCAGAGTCTGGGACTTTAAGAGCTCCAGGTTATTTCATGTGTTTCATAGAAAATGCAGGGAAAACACAAAAGGAGGGGATACAAATAGGCATTTCAGAAGAAGACAAAAGATATAAAGAAAAAAATAGAGGCTAGAAGTAACCAAGGATATACACAGGAATATGCCCCACCAAGGACAATGTAGATTGGTATGACAGCATGGCTGGGTGAGCTTTTTTTGCCTAAGATTAGCATGAAGAATGATAGAATAAATCAGATACTAGTGAATTTTTACTGAGTTCTTACATGTCTTGTGCATGTAATTTTTAGTTTTGGAAAAAAAGTAAATTTTTCATCTTTTCATGTTAAGAAACTGAGGTACAAAGAAATTAAGGGGCTTATCCAAGGTCATAAAACTAGTAACTAGTAGACACAGGACTTATATTCAAATCCTTTGAAGTTTCTACAATGTATATTTATTTACTTATTTTCATTAAAATATTCATTCAGGGTGGACATAGTAGGGCAAACTTTTATTCCTAGTGCTTAGGAGGCAGAGGTAGGTGGATATTTATGAGTCAGAAGCCAATGTAGTCTACATAGTGAGTTGCAGGACAGTCAGCTATATAAATATGTATTATTTTTATTATATTTTTATTTTAAAATTAGTTTTAAATATATATTATTTTATATTGGATGTATAAGTTTTCATCTACATTTTTGTATGCACACTGTAAGCATGTTTAATGCTTGCAAAGCTCAGAAAAGGGCATTAGATGGAGCTGTAGTTAAAGATGATTGTAAGCTACTGTGTGGGTTCTGGAGCCCCGAAATCAGGTCCTTCACAAGATTACATGAAAGAGAACTGTAGGCAGTGTAAGTGAGCCCTTGGTCGCTTTAAGACCATGAGCGTTATTCAATGTTCAGATTTTAAAAGTTTCATATTAGTAGAATAAAGGAAACCTATGACATGTTCTATACTAGAGGCATGAGCTCAATATATTAGAAAGGTACTAATTTTTTTTTTTTTTTGAGAACAGTTTTCTCTGTGTAGCTTTCACTGTCTTGGGACTCTCCCTGTAGACCAAGCTTGCCTCCTTCAAACTCAGAGATCTGCCTGTTTCTGTGTCCCGACTGCTGGGATTAAAGGTGTGTACCACCATTGTCTGTCTAGGATGCTAGAATTCTTACCTAAAAGATTAAGAAGGCTTGTGGAAGACATTGTAGTAGCCTTTGTAGTGATGTTTAAGATTGATTAAGTTATGGATAAACACAGCTAGAGAGAAAATACTATAGGTAAAGAAGTCATCAGCTTCAGTGCCCAGTTTCTGAATATTTTCTTCTGTTTTATGCAATTTTTTTCACAGTAATCTCACAAAATTACAGAAATTCTAGTACTGTTATCCTCATTTTATTTCATTTTAGCTTTGGCTGGCCTGGAAACTTCTATGTATACCAACCTGGCCTGAAGCTCACATAGCTCCAGCTACCTCTGTCTCCAGAGTGTTGGAATTAAAAGCATTCACCACTGTGCCTGGCTTTTATCCTCATTTAAATGTACTGCATGAATGTGTATGCCTGTGCCTTCTGAGTGTGATGTGTAGACATGCCACAGTATAATTGTTGAGATCAGAGGACAAAGTTCTTTCTCTCCTTCAACCTGAATATGGATTTTGGGGATTCAAACCTGTTAGCCAAGCTTTTGGGGGCTGAGTCATATTGTTAGCTCTTATTTTATAGATAAGAAATTAAAACCAAAAATTATTCACCCAAGTCTACGTATCTTAAAAGTGGCAGAATCTGGAAGCTACACAGTCTACATTTAATCCACTCTACAGAGACATATAGGATACCTAAAGATTTTTATCTCCCCATTCATATATTGAAACTGTAACCCTACATGATGATATCTTCTGGTGGGAAACTGTTACAAAATAGTTTAGATAAGATCGTAAAGGTAAGAGCCTTTATGGATTAGGAACCTTATATAGAAAGATTTCAGGAAGCTCACTTTCTCTACCATATGATGACACAGTGAGAAGGAAGCTATCTACAAACTAGGAGGCTATTCCTTATTGTGTTGGTACTATAATCATGAAATTTCTGTCTCTATAATATGGCGAAGGAAAATTGCAGTTTAAGTTAACCAACCTTTAGAAGCATGTTAGACCAAGCTAAACAGACTAAGGAAAAAATGAAAACTGGTAAAGTTGACCAGAGTACTTTTTGGAGGGCTTTAGATTCTGTGTTAAGAATATTGGATTTTGTTTGTTGGCTCCTCAATATCTACTAAACATTTGTGATTCAAGGAAATGCAATTTGATCTGACACTACTCTTCAGTGTACTCTCTGTAAGAAATCAATAGAGAATATTGGCAATATAGTTAGATATAAAAAACAAAAATCAATACAAGACTGAGGGCTAGGGGAATGACTTTGCTAAGGAAAATGAACTTAATATGTGGGGGCTTAACATATTTGCAAAAGGAATGGTGTAGAATAAGCAGAGAAGGAAATGATATGTAGAAGATACAAAAAGAGTAGGAAGTAGCATTTCATTTGTGGGACATGATCCTACCTAGCTGGAACAGGCTGAGTTGTCAAGAAAGATGGTGAAATATAGGTTCCTAATGCTATAAAATTGTCCTGAGTTTGAGAAAAATGTTGTTGGTTATTAATATTCATTATTGATATATCTTTTAGTTAAACGGTAGTTATTCTTAACCCAGCTTTATACCCAAATCACCCCCACAGAGGCTAGGATTTATTTAATTAACCTAGAGCACAATGCTGAGCAATAATTACTCCATCCTAAACTACCAATCCCGCATAGCTTCCCCGCATTTAGATTTCCCACATTATATTTGCTTTTAGTAATTTTTTAGGTCTGGTTTATCTCTCCTCACGGTTCCAAGACCTCTCCTGCTGATGTCTCCTCTCTGACTCCTCTTACTCGCTTCCTTTTCCTCCCCTCCAGACCAGGATGTCCCACCCTATTCTATCCATTGCTCAGCATTGGCTGGTTGTTTTATTGACAATACAAAGAACAAATGATGGCATATTTACACAAACTTGAGACAGGTGATGCTTACAATAAACATCAAAGTGCAATGTCTGGATTGAAACCAGATAGTGAGGGTAGAGAAATCAGCATTTGAGTGGACAAGGGTAAATTGTATACATTTCACAAGAACATTATACCAACAGAAAAGGATGAAGTTTTAAAGTAACATTATTATGTCACTTTGCATAAAGGTGAAAGCTGACAGGTAGTCACAGTGCTTAAGCTCTGTGTGTTTATTTAGGTGCTAAATACAATTCTCTGTGTGTGCTCAGAACTGTTTTAGTTGAGTAATCTCTGGCTTTCAAGAGCTTATGATCTTACTATTGAAAATAATCAGATTTGAAATATGATAAGTATATATGAAAGTCCCGAATAGAAACATTCATTGTATATTTAAAACCATGTACAAGTTGAGGGCTAAAAGAAAAGGCATTAACTGGTTTGAAATAGAGTTTGGCCAATAGGTACAAAGTCTGATATCCTAAAAGCAAAAATGGACAACAATATACTCTGAATTGGGAAGACAAAATTTAAGGCTAGGTGGGTACTAGGGAACATCAGCTGGGGAGTTCTAAGACTGACTTTTAAAAATGGGAGAAAATATGTTCTTAGGAGAAGCATAAACATTTATTAATTTAATTCTTAAAATGAAAAGATAAAAAATTTCTCATTTTTTCCCTGAGTGGCTAAAATGGGTGATAAATGGTGTGTTACATAAAGACTGTATTTTTGGAAATTTTCAGATCTGGGAATTTGGAGCTCTTACTCAGTTATCTACTTTTTGTTGAACATTCACAGCTGCCTTAGTTTTCTTTAGTAAGTGAGCTACCTTAGAGCTTCTAAGACTCAGAACTTTAGTACTGAAAACAAAGCTATATCAAGTTCACCTAGTAGCCATCAATACATTGTCTTTAGAAATCAATTGTAATTACTGTATAGAAATCACAAGACAAAAGTCTAGGCATCTAGATTATTTGACTCTTGTTTCAAGTTTTACTGCTGAAACAATTTTTATGAAGGATATGTACTTTAGAGGTCAAAAACTATGTGTATCTTCAATGGAAAAAAAAAGAAGGGATGATGGAATTCTATGTAGGCATTTTCGTCTTACAACCTATACCTATCCATAAACTGTAAGTAGTTCCTTTAGTCTATGCTAATTTAGTAAGCTGTATAGAAACTTCAGATCAAAAGCATTATATATTCCATTGGTCTTAGTTATATTTTTATTGTTGTGAAAGGAGCCATGACCAATGCAGCTTGTAAAAAAAACATTTAATTGGGTGCTTCCTCACTCTTTATAGGAGTGACCATCATAATGGGGAGCAAGGCAGCAGCCAGGCAGGCATGGTGGTGAAGCAATAACTGAGAGCTTACATCTGATCCACAAACCTGAGACAGATAGGGAGACTGAGCTTGGCATGGGCTTTTGAAACTTCAAAGCCCACCCCCATTGACACACCTCCTCCAACAGGACCTACCTACTCCAAAAAGACCATACCTCATAATACTTCCCAAAATAGTTTCACAGGTAGAGATCAAGCATTCAAATATATGAGACTATGGGAGCCATTCTCATTTAAAGAACCACACTGTCTGTAGGCTTACAGTTAGAGATATATATTCTTTTTACATGATTGTAAGTCACATAAGACTGCTATAATTTGGAAAGGGTGATACCTTTGTGACTTCAAATAGTTGGAACCTTTCTGAAGAGCATGTGCTGAGCCTAGAGGAAGGAGTAGAGGTTGATAAATGTGAGAAATAAAATGAAGACCACAGTTTGAGTAAATATGAAAAGGGAAACCTGAGCATGGCATTTTAGGGAACAATGAAGAAACTCCAGTGGCTCTAATAAAGGATTTGTGTGAAATGATTAGAGATGGCTTTTAAGAAAGCTGATTACAGTGCTTTATATGTCAAGCTAAAGAGATTGGACTCTATCCCCAAGACAGTGGGGAGCTACAATAAGGAGGTTTAGCACCTTATTCCTCAGACAGATATTAAACTAAAGATTAATTGCATCTTTATATATGTATCATATCACAGAGAACCAAGCACCCGTATTAACTGTCTCAGTATAAGTTGGAGATCTTGAATCAAAAAGTACAGAGAATTGAAACAGATGGAAAAAGGAATGCAAAAAAGCATCATTAATATTCATACCATGTCAGAGTCAAAGTTACACTTCATTTCTTTGTTCTAGTCTTAATCTACAATAAGCATTTTAAGCATTAATTACACTATGTAAAGGATTTTAATGAAAAGTTAGGACCATTGTGCACTTGGTGTCAAATTTTCCAACAGGCTATGATTCTCCTTTAAATGGGTCAGTTAAAAAAAGAATAGTTTTCTTCCGCCTCTGTTGTCTATCCTGTTTGCCTTCCTGAATGAGAATTGAACATTTTCCCTAGGGTGCTCCTTGTTCCTTAGCTTCTTTAGGTGTACAGATTTTAGTATATTTATCCTATATTATATGTCTAATATCCACTTAGAAATGGGTATATACCACGTGTGTGTTTCTGCTTCTGGGATACCTCACTCAGGATGATTTTTCTAGTTCCATCCATTTGCCTGCAAATTTCATGATTCCCTTGTTTTTAATTGCTAAGTAGAAGTCCATTGTGTAAATGCACAATAATTTCTGTATCCATTCCTCAGTTGAGGGACATCTGCATTGTTTCTAGATTCTGACTATTATGAATAAGGCTTCTACAAACTCAAATGTAGACAATGGCAGCACAGTCTCCAAGTGGGTTCCCTAGTAAAAGGAGCATGAGCTGTCTCTGACATGAACTCAATGGCTGGCTGTTTGATCACCTCCCCCTGGGTTAGGGCAACCTTGCCAGGCCACAGAGGAAGACAATGTAGCCAGTCCTAATGAGACCTGATAGGCTAGGGTCAGATAGAAGGAGAGGAGGATGTCCCCTATGAGCGGACTAGGGGAGGAACATAGGAGGAGAAGAGGGAGGAAGGGTGGAACTCTGAGGAGACAAGAGAGGAGCTGGGATATAAAGTGAATAAATTATAATAAAATAAATAAATTAAAAAATGAAAATAAAAATAGTGCCTTTAAGTAATCATGAATATGACTATTACCAAATTCAGAGCAAATTAGGTGAACAACTATTACTGAAAATCAAAACCACACTACAGCACCCACTTTCTCTTCAAGATTAGTGTGGCATTTGAAAATCAAGCAGAAATGATTAGTGTTTGATGGGGAGCCTAGGCAAAGATATGGCCAGCTAAGAGCAGAGGAAGACTGTATCTACATTATGCCACACTTTTTGTTTTACAGAGAAAAAACTTCGAACCAACATTCAGGCATTTCTACCTATTTCTATTCATGAGATAGAAATTTCCCATTTGTAATTCTCTTATGGATTTTTTACATGTCTTACTCATTTATCTGTCTGTCTGTCTGTCTATCTATCTATCTATCTATCTATCTACCTATCTTTATGGGTTTTTTTTCTTCACAATTTATTCATTATATATCCCAATTGAAGCCTGCTCCCTCAACTCCCCCCAGTCCCACCCTCCCTCTCTCTTCCCCCTATCCCCTTCCCCTAGTCCACTGAAAGGGGAAATTCTACATTATTGCCATCTTCCCATAGCTTTTCAAATCTCATCAGGAATGCCTAGATCCTCTTCCTCGGTGGCCTGGGAAGGCTACAGCATCAGGAGCAAGTGATCTAAGAGCAGTCAACTTAGGTCATAATAGAGGCAGCCCTTGCTCCCCTCACACAAAGATCCACATGGAGACTGAGCTGCCATTCAGCCACGTCTGAGCAGGGGGTCTAGGTCTTCTCCATGAATGGTCCTTCTTGGTGAATCAGACTTTGCACATCCACCTAAGCTCAGACCTTTTAGTTTTGCTAGTCTCATTGTGAGACTCCTGACCTCTGCATATCCCTCTATTCCCACTCCTTTCTTCCTCCATAAGACTCCCTGTGCTCTGCCAAAGAGTGGCTGAGAGTCTCAGCATCTGCTTTGATCCCCTATTTAGAGAATAATTTCTGAGGACACTCTGTCCTAGGCTCCAATCCAGTCCCTCTCTTCCACTGTTTCTGGTGTCTATCCTGTTTGTCATCCTGAATAAGATTTAAGCATCCTCCCTAGGGTCTTCCTTGCTGTTTAGCTTCTTTAGGTTTGTAGATGGCTATTCTATATTATACAGCTAATATCCACTTATAAGTGAATATATACCGTGCCTGTCTTTCTATTTCTTGATTATCTCACTCAGGATGATCTCTTCTATTCCCATCTACTTTCCTGCAAATATCATGATTTCCTTGTTTTTAGTTGCTAAGTAGTATTCTATTATGTAGATGTACCACAATTTCTGTATCCATTCCTCTGTTGAAGGACATCTGGTTTGTTTCCAGATTTGGGCTATTTCAAATAAAGCTGCTATGAACATAGTTGAGCAAATGTTCTTATTGAACAGTGGGGCATCTTTTGGGTTATATGCCCAGATGTATCTTGAGGTAGTGGTATTCCTAGTTTTTTGAGAAAACACCAGATTAATTTCCAAAGTGGTTGTACAAGTTTGCACTCCCACCAGCAGTAGAGGAGGGTTCCTGTTGTTGGTTATTACTATTCATTATTGATTTATCTTTTAGTTAAACAGTGGTAATTCCTAAACCAGCTGTATACCGAAATCACTACACATAGACCAGGATATATTTAATTAACCCAGTGTACATGCTTGGCAATAATTACTCCACCATAAACCTCAAAGTCTGCATAGTTTCTCCCATTCATATTTCCCACATTATACTTGCTTTAAGTCATATTTTAGGACTGGTTCATCTCTCCTCATGGTTCCAAGTCTCCACATGGTTCCAAGTCTCCTACTGCAGATCTCTGATCTCCTACTCTCCTCATTGGTTCCCTACTCTCCTCATTGGCACAGGCGACAACTTCCTGAACAGAACACCAACAACACAGGCTCTAAGATCAGCAATCAATAAATGGGACCTCATGAAACTTAAAAGCTTCTGTAAAACAAAAGACACTGTTGTCAGAACAAAATGACAGCCTACAGACTTGGAAAGGATCTTCACCAACTGTATGTCTGGCAGAGGCCTAATATCCATAATATATGAAGAACTCAAGAAGTTAAACAGCAACAAATCATGTAAAACAATTAAAAAATGGGGTACACAAATATATCTGGGCACAGGGGTCTTTTCTGAGACTGACACTCCACCAAGGACCATGTATGGATATAACCTAGAACTTCTGCTTGGATGTAACCCGTGGTATCTCAGTAACCAATTAGTTTCCCATAGTAAGGGGGACAGGGACTATTTCTGACAGGAACTCAATGGCAGGATCTTTGACTTCTCCACCCCCCAAGGGAGGAGCAGCTGCTAGGCCACAGAGGAGGACTCTGCAGCCAGTCCTGAAGATACCTGATAAAATAGGGTCAGATGAAAGGGGAGTAGGTCCTCCCCAATCAGTGGACTTGGAAAGGGACAGGGAGGAGATGAGGGAGGGACGGTGGGAATGGGAGGGAATAAAGGAGCGGGATACAGAGTTAATAAAATGTAACTAATAATAAAAAATAAATTAAATTAAAAAATGTTAAGATTAAACTATGTTCTAAATGATTGTTTCAAAATATGGAATGGCAGAGAAACACTTAAAGACATGCTCAACATCCTTAGTGATCAGGGAAATGCAAACCAAAGCGACTTTGAGATTTCACCTTACACCCATCAGAATGGCTAAAATAAAAAACTCGAGTGACAATATATGATGTGGCAAAAAGGGAACTCTTCTTATTTGCTGGTGGGGATGTAAACTTGTGCAACCATTTTGTAAATCAATCTACCACTTTCTCAGAATATTAGGAATAGTGCTTCCTCAAGATCCAGCCATACCACTCCTAGGCACATATCTAAAATATGCTCAAGTATACAACCAGGACATTTGTTCCATCATGTTTGTAGCAGCTTTGTTTGTAATAGCCATAATCTGGAAATAACCCAGTTATCCTTTAACTGAGAAGTGGATACAGAAATTGTGGTATATTTACACAATGAAATATTACACATCTATTAAAAACAAGGAAATTATGAAATTTGTATGCAAATGGTAGGAACTAGAAAAGATCATCCTGAGTGAGTTATCCCACAACCAGAAAGACACACGTGGTACATACTCATTTATAAGTGTATATTAGACATATAATATTGGATGGGAGACTTTGATGACTCCATCTATTTCCTTGGGGGTATAGGACTATTTAATTTATTTACCTGATCTTGATTTAATTTTGGTAAATAAAATCTATCAGGAAATTGTCCATTTCATTTAGATTTTCAAATTTTGTAGCATATATGCTTTTGTAGTAAGACCTAATGATTATTTGGATTTATTCACTGTCTGTCCTTATTGTTTCTGATTTTGCTGATTTGGATGGTTTCTGTCTGCCTTTTGTTAGTTTGGCTAAGTGTTTGTCTATCCTGTTGATTTTATTAAAGAATCAGCTCTTGAGAGGGACCAGGATGGCAGTGCCAGAAGAACACTGCATCTGAGAAGCAGGACAACATTTTCCATACAGCAACCAAGAAACTGAACTCTGGACCTTAAAACAACAGCGATCGTGTTTCCCAGGTGAGAGGAAACCCCCACAGCGTGGGAACCAGTCGGGTCCACGCTCAGGCCACCCAGCCAGAACCTGGAAGAGATCCCTGGTAGTGTAGGTACTAGGTCCCCAGAACAGAGCCACACACCTGCTTGTCCTGATCACCTTCCCAGGCTGAATGATGGGCACAAAAACACCAAAGACTGGGAGTCCCAGTCACTAGAAAAACCCATGGGGAAAAAAAGTAGCGGGACTGGCCACGGGTCACCCAGTTGTTTCCTGGAAAAACTCTCGCAGACCAGCGGGTACGAGCCGCCATCATTGAACTGGGCTCCCGCCGCCAGCACGGAGAGAGGCTGTGCGCCAGCTCTCTAGCAAAGACAGAACTGTGCACCCTAGTGCAACAGAGACTAGGAGTTCTGTCGGGAGAGGCCCCCACAAGCGTGGAAGGAAACAGTACTGTCTTGGGCCACCCAGGCTTTACCTGGGGAAAGTCTCTCGCAAACCAGAGGGTATGAGCTGCCATCACTGATCTGGCCCCAAGCCAGAAGCACAGAGAGTAGTTTGGCACCCAGCTCCTGCAGACTAGCAAGGAGGCACATATGCCGCCAGCCCAGAGACCGGCTTTATACCAACTATTCCTCACAGACAGAACTGTACACCCCAGGACACCAGACTTAGAGTCACTGTCTGGCGAAATCCTCACAGGGAACTAAGCAAAAGGGACAGACTTAGACCACCCAGTATATGTCCAGAAAAGGTCCTGTAGATTGGCCCAAACCAGGGAACTGCTGTGCACCAGATAGCCTGCTGTTACCAGGAGAGCAGTACTCACCCACCACAGATTACTGCTTGGGTACTGAGGCACAGAGCCCCAACCGCAGAAATACAAAACCCCAGGATCCCCGAGATCAACCCCCAGATGCTGCTCCAAGGGGCAAACAGTTATCCTTAACAAAACCGACCAAACCATGGGACACAGGTTACAGGAGCAGATCACTAAATTCACAGCAAGAAATTGGGCAGCTGTCTTCATGACTTCTGGTGAGAGAAGAGCCCTCTGGACTAACAAGGACCATAGTTCCCATTCAGTTCTCTACGTCTGAGGTGAGTAGCAGCAACTGCTAAAAAAACACCGGCCATCCAGTGGCTATACCCAAAAAGCTGAGAAGGCTTCCTTCCGGAAAAACCATCGTCCTGCCAAAGGGATTCTCTCCACCACAGGATTCCAGGAACCACCAGAAACCAACTCCAAACACCTAAGATAACCGAATGGGTAGAGGCCAGCGTAAAAGTTCAACCTACAAAAGCCAGAGCAATATAGCATCTCCAGAACCCCGTTATCCTGGGACAAGTAGCCCTAGACACCCCAGCATAATTGAAATGCAAGAAGAGGACCTAACATCTATGATCATGAAGAGGATAACAGAGGAAACAAATAAAATGCGTAAAGAAATAGAGGACTTGAAATTTTTTCATACAAGTCTTTGACTTCCTTGGTTAGGGTTACTCCGAGGTACCTTGTATCATTTCTGGCTATTGTGAACGGTGTTGTTTCCCTAATTTCTTTCTCAGCCCTTTTGTCTTTTGTATACAGGAGTGCTACTGATTTTTTTGAGTTAATTTTGTATCCGGCCACTTTACTGAAGGTGTTTATCAGCTGTAGGAGTTCCCTAGTGGAGTTTTTGGGGTCACTCATGCATACTATCATATCATCTGCAAATAGTGATAATTTGACTTCTTCTTTTCCAATCTGTATCCCCTTGATCTCCTGCAACTGTCTTATTGCTCTAGCAATGACTTCCAGCACTATATTGAAGAGATATGGGGAGAGTGGGCAGCCTTGCCTTGTCCCTGATTTCAGTGGGATTGCTTTAAGTTTCTCTCCGTTTAGTTTGATGTTGGCTATAGGCTTGCTGTAAATCGCCTTTACTATGTTTAGATATGTGCCTTGTATCCCTGCTCTCTCCAATACTTTAAACATGAATGGATGTTGGATTTTGTCAGATGCTTGTTCGGGATCTAGGGAGAAACAACACCCTTTACAATAGCCACAAATGACATTAAGTACCTTAGTGTAACCCTAACCAAGCAAGTCAGAGACTTGCATGAAAAAAATTTCACGTCTCTGAAGAAAGAATTAGAAGAAGATATAAGAAGATGGAAAGATCTCCCATGCTCATGGTTTAGCAGGATTAACATAGTAAAAATGGCCATTTTACCAAAAGCAATCTACAGACTCAATGTAATTCCCATCAAATCACCAACACAATTCTTTACAGACCTCAACTTCATATGGAATGAAAAGAAACCCAGAATTGCTAAAACAATCCTCTACAGTAAGAGATCTTCTGGAGGTATCTCTATCCCTGATCTTAAGTTGTACTATAGAGCAACAGTTATAAAAACTGCATGGTACTGGCATAGAAACAGAATGATGGATCAATGGAACCGAACAAAGGACCCAGAAATAAACCCACACACTTATGAACACCTGATCTTTGACAAAAATGCCAAAACCATACAATGGAAAAAAGATAGCATCTTCAACAAATGGTGCTGGTCCAAATGGATGTCTAAATGTAGAAAAATGAAAATAGATCCATACTTATCATCCTGCACAAAACTGAAGTCCAAGTGGATCAAAGACCTCAACATAAAACCGGACAAATTAAATCGGCTAGAAAAAAAAAGTGGGGAATACCCTAGAACTCATTGGTACAGGAGACAACTTCCTGAACAGAACACCAACAGCACAGGCTCTAAGAGCAACAATCAATAAATGGGACCTCATGAAACTGAAAAGCTTCTGTAAAGCAAAGGACACCATCATCAAAACAAAACGACTGCCTACAGTTTGGGAAAGAATCTTCACCAAACCTTTATCTGACAGAGGACTCATATCCAGTATATATAAAGAACTAAACAAGCTGAAAAGCAGCAAACCAAGTAATCCACTTAAAAAATGGGGGAACAGAGCTAAACAGAGAATTCTTAACAGAGCAATATCCAATGGCAGAGAAGCACTTAAAGAAATGTTCAACCTCATTAGTCATTAGTGAAATGCAAATCAAAACAACCTTGAGATTTCACCTTACACCCATGAGAATGGCCAAGATCAAAAACTCAAGTGACAACAGATGCTGGAGAGGTTGTGGAGAAAGGGGAACCCTTCTCCACTGCTGGTGGGAATGTAAACTTGTACAACCACTCTGGAAATTAATCTGGCACTTTCTCAGACAACTAGGAGTAGAGCTTCCTCAAGATCCAGCCATACCACTCTTGGCATATATCCAAAAGAGGCTCAAGTACACAAAAAGGACATTGGCTCAACCATGTTTGTAGCAGCTTTATTCGTAATAGCCAGAAACTGGAAACAACCAGATGCCCCTCAACTGAAGAATGGATGCAGAAATTGTGGTGCATCTATACACTGGAATACTACTCAGCAATGAAAAACAAGGAAATCATGAAATTTGCAGGTAAATGGTGGGATCTGGAAAGGATCATCATGAGTGAGTTGTCCCAGAAGCAAAAAGACACACACGGTATATACTCACTCATATAGACATAATCTATGCATCTAAAGAAACCAAACAAGAGAGAGAACCCTAACTAAAATGTTCAATCCCCACCTGAAAGGCAAAGAGGATGGACATCAGAAGAAGAGGAAAATAGGGAAAAACCTAGAAACCTTCTACAGAGGGCCTCTGAAAGCCAGAAGAAGAAATCAGGAAACAAACTAGGAACATACCAGAGAGGGCCTCTGAAAGCCTCTGCCCTGCACACTATCAAAGCAGATGCTGAGCCTGATGGCCAACTCTCGGGCAGAGTGAATGGAATTTTATGTAAGAAGTGGGAAATAGTAAGAGCTGGAGAGGACAGGGTCTCCACAAGGAGAGCAACAGGACAAGAAAATTTGAACACAGGGAACTTCCCAGAGACTCATACTCCAACCAAGGACTATTCATGGAGATAATCTAGAACCCCTGCACAGATGTAGCCCATGGTAGGTCAGTGTCCAAGTGGGCTACATAGTAATGGGAAGAGGGACTGCCGCTGACATAATCTGATTGGCCTGTTCTTTGATCACCTCCCCCTGAGGGGGGAGCAGCCCTACCAGGCCACAGAAGAGCACAATGCAGCCACTTTTGACGAGAACTGATAGACTAAGATCAGAAAGGAGAGGAGAACCTCCCCTATCAGTGGACTTGGGGAGGAGCATACATGCAGAAATGGGGGGGTGGGATCGGGAAGGGAGGAGGGAGAGGCTTATGGGGGAATACAAAATTAATTAAGTGTAATTAATAATAATAAAAAAGAGTAAAAAGAAAAAAGAAATACAGGACATAAAAACAAAGAGGTTATGGCCATCCTGAAAGAAATAGAGGAAGTTGCAACCAAAGAATTGTGGCCTATAGAGAGGAAATGCTTAAATCAATGAATGAAGTAAACAAAAAAAAAGAGAGGATTGTTCAAACAGATGAAGGAATTGATGGAAAAAAAGGAAAATACAGTCAGACAGGTGAAGGAAATCAACAAAATGGCTCAAGACCTTAAGATAGAATTGGAAAAAATTAAAGAAAACACAAATGGAGGAAATAATGGAAAGAAAGAACTTAGGGAAGGAAACAGGAACCACAGAGGTTAGCATAATCAACAGACTACAATATAGGGAAGAAAGAATCTCAGTTGTGGAAGATAAAATGGAAGAAATAGATGTATATGTCAAAAAAAATGTTAAATCAAAGAAATTCCTGACACAGAACATACAAGAAATTCAAGACAAAATAAAAAGACAAAACCTAAGAATAATAGGAGTAGAGGAAAAAGAAGATTCCCAGCTCTAAGGACCAGAAAATGTTTTCAACAAAATCATTGAAGAAAATTTCCCCAACTTAAAAGAGAGTCCAATAAGAATACAAGAGACGTACAAAACACCCAATAAATTAGACAAGAAAAGAAAATCTGCCCGCCAAATAATAATCAAAACAGTATGTATACAGAACAAAGAAAATATCCTAAAAGCTTCAAAGGAAAAAGGCCAAGTAACATATAATGTCAAACCCATTAGAATCACACCTGACTTTTCAGCAGAGACTATGAAAGCCAGAAGGGCATAGACAGATATCATGCAGACCCTAAGAGAACACAGATGTCAGCCCAGCCTCCTATACCCAGAAAAACTCTCAGTCCTCAAAGATGGAAAAAACAAGATATTCAATGACAAAAACAAATTTCAACAATACCTACACACAAATCCAGCATTACAGAAGAGACTAGAAGAGAAAATACAACCCAAGAAATCTAGCAACTTTCAAGAAAACACAGGAAATAAATAACCCCACTACATTAAAACAAAAAGCAACCAAGCACACAACCGTATGACCACAGCCGACATCAAATTCCAAGGATCTAACAGCCACTGGTCATTAATCTCTCTCAACATCAATGGACTCAATTCTCCAATAAAAAGACACAGACTAACAAAATGGATACGTAAACAAACCCGGCAATCTGTTGCATACCAGCAACACACTTAAGTCACAAAGATAGACATTACTTGAGGGTAAAGGGTTGGAAGATGGCTTTCAAAGCAAATGGACCCAAAAAGCAAGCAGGAGTAGCCAATCTAATATCTGACTTTCAACAAAAAATAATCAAAGGAAATGGGGAAGAACTCTTCATACTCATCAAGGGAAAATTCCAAAAAGAAGACATCACAATCCTGAACATCTATGCCCCAAATACAAGGGTACCCACATTTGTAAAAGAGACATTGATAAAAATTAAACCACACATAGATCCACACACATTAATAGTGGGAGACTTCAACACCCAACTCTCAACAAAGGACAAGTCAACAAGACAGAAATTAAACAAAGAACCAATGTTTCTAATAGAGGAAGGCTGGAAATAATCAAACTCGGAGCTGAAATCAATCAATTAGAAACAAATAAAACTATTTAAAGAATCAATGAAACCAAAAGCTGGTTATTTGAGAAAATGAACAAGATAGACAAACCCTTAGCCAAGCTAACTAAAAGGCAGAGAGACACTATCCAAATCAGTGAAATCTGAAATGAAAAGGGGGACATAACTACAAACACTGAGGAAATCCAAATAATCTTTAGGACTTACTTCAAAAGTCTATCTGCCACAAAATTTGAAAATCTAAATGAAATGGACAATTTTCTTGATTGATTCGACTTACCAAAGGTGAATCAGGACCAAGTAAATCAATTAAATAGTCCTATATCCCCCAAGGAAATAGAAGCAGTCATCGAAACTCTCCCATCCAAAAAAAGCCCAGGACTAGACGGTTTCAGTGCCAAATTCTACCAGACCTTCAAAGACGAGCTAAATTCAGTTCTTTTCAAACTATTCCACAAAATAGAAACAGAAGGAACATTACCAAACTCATTCTTTTAAGCCAAAGTCACCTTGGTAACTAAACCTCACAAAGACCAAACAGAGAAAAAGAAATTCAGGCCAATCTTCCTTATGAACATTGATGTAAAAATACTCAACAAAATACTTGCAAAGCAAATACAAGAACACATCAAAGATATCATCCACTATGACCAAGTAGGCTTCATCCCAGGTATGCAGGGGTGATTCAATATATGGAAATCCATCAATGTGATCTACCATTTAACAAACTTAAAGAAAAAAAAAAAACACATGATAATCTCCTTAGATGCTGAAAAAGCACTTGACAAAATCCAACATCCATTCATGTTTAAAGTACTGGAGAGATCAGGGATACAAGGCACATATCTAAACATAGTAAAGGCGATATACAGCAAGCCTATAGACAACATCAAACTGAATGGAGAGAAACTTAAAGCAATCCCATTGAAATCAGGGACAAGACAAGACTGCTCACTCTCTCCCTATCACTTTAACATAGTTCTGCAAGTCCTTGCTAGAGCAATAAGACAGTTGAAGGAGATCAAGTGGATACAAATTGGAAAGGAAGAAGTCAAATTATCAGTCTTTGCAGATGATATGATAGTATATGAGAGTAACCCCAAAAACTCTAGCAGGGAACTCCTAAGCTGATAAACAGCTTCAGGAAAGTGGCTGGATACAAAATTATCTCAAAAAATCCTTTATATAAAAGACAAAAGGGCTGAGATTGAAATTAGGAAAAAAACACCCTTCACAATAGCCACAAATGGCATAAAGTACCTTGGAGTCACCCTAACCAAGCAAGGCAAAGACTTGTATGGAAAAAATTTCAAGTCTCTGAAGAAAGAAAAAATAAGATATCAGAACATGGAAAGATCTCCCATGCTTATGGCTTGGCAGGATTAACATAGTAAACATGGCCATCTTAAGAAAAGTAATCTACAGATTCAATGGAATTCCCATCAAATTACCAACACAATTCTTTAGAGACCTGGAAAGAAAAATTCTCAACTTCATATGGAACAACAAGAAACCCAGAATTGCCAAAACAATCCTCTACAATAAAATATCTTCTGGTTGTATCTCCATCCCTAATCATAAAGCTGTACTATAGAGCAACAGTTATAAAAACTGCATGGTACTGGCATAGAAACAGAATGGTGGATCAATAGAACTGAACGGAAGACCCAGAAACAAACTCACACACTTATGAACAACTGATCTTTGACAGAGATGCCAAAAATCATACAATGGAGAAAAGATAGCATCTTCAACAAACAGTGCTGGTCTAACTGGATGTCTAAATGTAGAAAAATAAAAATCGATCCACACTTATCACCCTGCACAAACTAAAGTCCAAGTGGTTCAAAGACCTCAACATAAAACCAGACACATTAAATCAGTTAGAAAAAAAATGGGTAATACCCTTGAACTCACTGGCACAGGAGACAACTTCCTGAACAGAACACCAACAGCACAGGCTCTAAGAGCAACAATCAATAAATGGGACCTCATGAAACTGAAAAACTTCTGTAAATCAAAAGACACCATCATCAAAACAAAACGACTGCCTACAGTTTGAGAAAGAATCTTCACCAAACCTTTATATGACAGAGGACTCATATCCAGTATATATAAAGAACTAAAGAAGCTGAAAAACAGCAAACCAAGTAATCCAAATAAAAATGGGGAACAGAGCTAAACAGAGAATTCTCTGTAGAGGTATATCAAATGGCAGAGAAACACTTAAAGAAATGCTCAACCTCATTAGTCATTAGGGAAATGCAAATCAAAACGACCCTGAGATTTCACCTTACACCCATCAGAATGGCCAAGATGAAAAACTTGAGTGACAACACATGCTGGAGAGGCTGTGGAAAAAGGGGAACCCTCCTGCACTGCTGGTGGGAATGTAAACTTGTACAACCACTCTGGAATTCAATCTGGCACTTTCTCAGACAACTAGGAATAGTGATTACTCAAGATCCAGCCATGCCACACCTGGGCATATATCCAAAAGAGGCTCAAGTACACAATAAGGACATTTGCTCAACCATGTTTGTACCAGCTTTATTTGTTATAACCAGAAGCTGGAAACAGCCCAGATGCCCCTCAACTGAAGAATGGATGCAGAAATTGTGGTACATCTACACAATGAGAAATAAAGAAATCATGAAATTTGTAGGTAAATGGTGGGACCTAGAATCGATCATACTGAGTGAGCGCTCCCAGAAGCAGAAACACACACACGGTATATACTCACTCATAGAGATGTATAACACAGGATAAATCTACTAAAAATTCTACATCTAAAGAAACTAATCAAAAGAGAGGACCCTGACAAAACTCTCAATCCGCATCCTGAAAGGCAAAGAGGTTGGACATGAGAAGAAGAAAACAGGAAACAACCTAGGAACCTGCCACAGAAGGCCTCCGAAAACCTCTGCCCTGCAGACTGTAAAGGAGATGCTGAGACTTATGACCAACTGTTGGGCAGAGTGCATGGACTCTTATGTAAGAAGTGAGAGCAACAGAACCAGAAGATTTGAATACAGGGAACTTCACAGAGACTCATACTCCAACCAAGGACTATTCATGGACATAACCTAGAACCCCTGCACAGATGTAGCACATAACAGTTCAGTGTGCAAGTGGGTTCCACAGTAATGGGAAGAGAGACTGCCTCTGACATAATCTGATTGGCCTGTTCTTTGATCACCTCCCCCTGAGGGGGGAGCAGCCCTAACAGGCCACAGAAGATCACAATGCAGCCATTCCTGATGTGATCTGATAGACTAAGATCAGAAGGAAAGAGAAGAGGACCTCCCCTATCAGTGGACTTGGGGTGGGGCATGCATGAAGAAGGGGGAGGGAGGGTATGATCGGGAGGGGAGTAGGGAGGGGATTATGGGGGGATACAAAGTGAATAAAGTGTAATTAATAATAAAAATAAATAATACTTAAAAAAGAAGATAATAAAACAAAACAAAAACCAGCTTTTGGTTTCATTGATTCTTTGAATTATTTTCTTTGTTTCTAAGTCATTGATTTCAGCTCTTTGTTTGATTATTTCCAATCATCTATCCTTCCTAGGTGTGTCTGCTTCTCCTATTTTTTTCCACTCAGGGATTTTAGGTGTGCCTTTAAGTTACTGGTATGAGATTTCTCAAATTTCTTTCTGGTGGCTCTTAGTGGTATGAACTTTTCTCTTAACACTGCTTTAATTTTGTCCCATAAGCTTTGTTAAGTTGTGCCTCCATTTTTATTGAATTTTAGGAAAACTCAATTCTGTTTTTCTTTTCTTTTTCTTTTTTTCATTTCTTTCCTGACCAAGCTGTCACTGAGTGCAGAGTTGTTTACTTTTCATGTATTTGTAGGCTTTTTTTTTTTTTTAATTTCTGTTGTCTAGTTTGAGGCCATGGTGGTCTGATAGGATACAAGGGATTATTTTGATCTTCTTGTGTCTCTTGAGGTTTGCTTTGTGCCCAAGAATATGGTCAGTTTTTGATAATATTCTGCAAGGTGCTGCGAATAAGGTATACTCTTTTGAGTTTGGGTGTAAAGTTCTGTAAACATCTATTAGGTCCATTTGATTTAGGGCCACTCTCAGTGTCATTATTTTCTGATTTATCTTCTGTCTAATTGATCTGTCCCTTAGTGAGAGTGGAGCGTTGAAGTCTTCCACTATTAAGGTATTGAAATTAATGTGTTATTTAAGCTCTAACAATGATTCATTTACAAATGTTTCATTTACAAATGTAGGTGCTCTTGTACTTGGGGCATAGATGTTCAGGACTGTCATGTTCTCCTAGTGGAATTTTCCTTTGGTGAGAATGAAATGCCCCTCTTCATTCTTTTTGATGAATTTTGGTTGAAAATCTATTTTATTAGATATTAGGATAGCTATTCCAGTTTATTTTCTGGGTCCGTTTGCTTGAGAAACATTTTTCCAGTCCTTTGCTCTCATGTAGTGTTTATCTTTTTTGCAGAAGTGTATTTCTTGAATGCAGCAGAATGATGTATCCTGATTCTGTAACCATTCTATTAGTCTGTGTCTTTTTATTGGAGAGTTGAGTCTATTGATGTTGATAGATAATAGTGACCAATGAATGTTAGTTCCTTTTATTGAGTTGGTGGTATTACTGTGTTTCAATGCTTGTTTTCTTTTAATTCTTTGTTTTGAAGTTATCTCTATCCTGTCTTTTCTTGGATGTAGTTGATTTCACTTGAACTTTTCCTTCTAGTATCTTCTGTAGGGCTGGGTTGATGTGGAGATATTGCTTAAGTTTAATTTTATCATGGAATATTTTGTTTTCTCCATCTATGTTGATTGAAAGCTTTGCTGGGTATAGTAGTCTGGGTTGGCATCTGTGTTCTCTTAGAGTCTGCATGACATCTGCCCAGGACCTTCTGGCTTTTATAGTTTCTGTTGAGAATTCTGGTGTGATTCTGATAAGTTTATTCATGTATGTTACTTGGCCTTTTTCCCTTGCTGCTTTCAATATTTTTTTCTTTGTTCTGTAGATTTAGTGTTTTGACTATTATTTGATGTGAAGAGTTTCATTTTTGGTCTAATTTTTTTGGGGTTCTGTAGGCCTCTTGTATGTTTATGGACATCTCTTTCTTTAAGTTTGGAAATTTTTCTTTTATGATTTTCTTAAAAATATTTGCTGAACATTGGCACCTGAAATCTTTTTCATCTATTCTGATTATTCTTAGATTTCATCTTTCCACGGAGTCCTTGATTTCTTGGATGTTTTGTTTTTGGAACTGCTCTGATTTTACTTTTTGTTTTTGAGAAATATATCAATTTCTGCCACTGTATCTTCAGCACCTGGGATTTTCTCTTCCATCTCCTTTATTCTGTTGTTGACACCTTCTTTGTGGTTCCAGATCTCTTTTCTAAGTTCTCCATCTTCATGTTTGTCTCTGTGGTATTTTTTTTATTGATTCTGTTTCTGTTTTCATGTCTTGCACCATTTCCTTCCTCTGTTTCAGTGTGGATTCTTGTCTTTCCATGATGGCTTCCAATTTTTTTTTTCATTCGTTTCCTTTCTCTAAGTCTCTACCTGTGCCTCTACATCTGCCTCTATTTGTTTGGTTACATTTGCCTGTATTTCTTCGAGAGATTTGTTTGTTTTCTCTATTTGTGTCTCTAATAACTTGAAAAGCATAGATTTGACATCATTTTCTTGTGTTTCTGCTGAATTAAAATACCCATTCATTTTTGGGGTTCTGGGTGAAATCATGATGTCCTTATTTTTGTTGTTCTTACCCCAGTCACTAGCCATCTGCTTTTCATAACTGGCTGATTGTTCCCGGAGTCTGTACTTCAGACTGGTTCTGCCTGTCTCTGGTATCTGGAGTATTTTTCAGGATTTGAGAGATGTTGGAGAATGGATTTTGGTGTTTCAGCTGTAGCTAAGGGAGGAATGTTGCAGGTGTGTGTGCACAAATACAGGAGTGTGTGTGGAAATGTGCCTCGAAAGACAGGGTGCTAGAGGGTGTAGATATCTGGAAGAGTGGTGCATTGGTGCAAGTGAGGGTGCTGGTGCCATTTGTGTGCTCAATGTGCATGGGCAGGTGCCTTATGGGCAGGTGGCCCACAGGTCTGTCATACTGTCCTCCAGGTATTCAGATATATCTGGGTTGCACCATCTTGGCTCTAGGAATTGTTTGCCTGGAAGGGGCTTTAATGTTGAGAATGCTTTTCCAAGGATCCCTTTGTTGCCTACTGTGGGGGTGTGGGTAGGAGGAATCTTATGTCTGGCTGCTATTGTTTAGGTCTCTAGGTCTGGGGCTTTGCAAACACTTGCTTGAAGGCACACTCACTTGTTAGAAGACCTATGCAGGAAGCACACAGGGCTTCCCCTATTCTCTACTCTCAGATTTTGGCCTACAGGGGCAAATGAAAATATAGGAGATCTCTCAACTCTGTGGTGTCTACTGTTTGGCTGCCAGGCAGGGAGACCTGTATTTGGAGCAGCTGCATCTGCTGTCTTAGTCACCTATCATGGAGCCTCCTGAGACAGCCACTGCCCATACTGCTGCTGCATTGGCAGTCTCAGTCAACTGATGGCGGTTCGTGCTTGAGGCTACCACTGCTTCCTCCACTGAGCAGGGAGGCCCATGTGCTTGGGGCATGGAGAAGTGCAGAGTGAGGGGAGTCAAATATTCACAACTCTCAGGTCCCAGACATTTCCACAGGTAACCTTGTATCCAAACTATTCCTGCTCATGACTTGTCCCCTCTCCCCCAGGAAATCTCAAGGTCTATGTTATGACTACCTTTACTGTTTATGATAATTCCATAGGCATACAGAGGCTACGGTTTACCTGTTATAGTGACTTTCTAGGCACATCTCTGTGCCTTTATCTTTCCCTTTACCACCTACTGTGATGTCAAAATACTGCTAATCCTCAAATAATACTACTGGTATGGACATATACATGGCAGAGACAATATAAATGATGATGCGTGGAGCTTATTTCATTTTTTTCTTCTGTTTTGTTTTCCAAGACAGGGTTTCTCTATGTAGCCCTTGCTGTCCTGGAACTCACTATGTGGACCAGGATGGCCCAGAACTCACAGAGATAAGTCTGCCTCTCATTTAAATGTTCTGGGACTAAAGGCATGTACTGCCACACCTGGTCTTATTTCCATTTCTTATCTTAGAAGATTCCCCTGACATACATATACACAACCAGGAATACAAAGCATCATGTGAATATATTTATATTACTAGCCAACTTTTTCATATATTATAACATAGAGACACTGAGGTATACCATGCCAAGGGCTCATGAATATATGCGTAACAACATCTATTTACATGTTGGCAAGCCCTGACTTCAGCCACTGAGCCATAATGTTTTTTTTTATTTTCCATGGAGTTAAAATACCTAGTTATTGTGGGAAGTGGGTTCAGTTCTCCACATTCTAGACTTCTCACACCATCCTTCACTGACAATATTATTAAGGATTTGGAAATGTCAAATTTTCCTAAGGATATAGTTTCTGGAGATTGAATATTCACTACAAAGAGAGTCAGATGCATACTTGATTCCTTTACCTTTTTAGAACCCTGTGAGTCCTTTTGCTATTATATAGAGCCATGAAGAAATGCTTAAAAGAGACAAAAAGAAAAAAAAACATTACTCTACTGACATTTTTTATGAACATGCTTATCTCTTTTTTATTTATTAATACCCCATAGAAAACTGAGCTTCAGGTCTTCAATTGTTTCAGGGTCTGAGTTTTTGCTTTATAGATTTGGTTAAATGGTGATGAATGCATATCAAGCTGACTGACAGGTTGCTATCCTTTGACTTTGAGAGCATTGAACATGATTGTAGGGGGTAATTTTTCTGGGATTCATTTCTATGGTAAGTATACCTTTAACTATTGAAGACAGTCACAAACTTCTTTACATTTCCAGGATTTACTGCATGTGAGATCAGTGAACATATTTTATGAGGATCAATAATACAATTCAGATGCTTGCTGTATTTCAAACTAAATGGAAAAATATCAAGTCAAGCTATAAACAACACTCAAGAAATCCAAATGTCAAAATTTTTGAAATGAGACATGAATCGAAGAGATTCTTGCACTCCCATAGCAAGCAGCATGTTCACTATTTTCATTAGAACCAGCGAAATATAGCTCTTATCTTTATAGACTAGGGATATGGTTGACATTTTGCTAAACCTTTTGAAATACAAGGCTTATTAATAAATGTTGTTAATTCCTGGAATATAAGAAATAGCTCAGACTTTGGGCTGACCTAGTTTAGAAGTCCAAGTCAGAGGAAAAGTGAATGGAAAGCAACCAGGGTTGAAAAACACAGTTTATTACTATCTTGTTGATAGCCTGAGATGAGAAGGGAAGCGTCACCATGACAGGAGATTTTCTGAGAAGTAATTATAGAATTGAATTAGCAATAGAGAGTCTCAGTAAAAGAAAAAAAAAATCAATCAGAGTTATATGGAAATCACCAAATATGTCACACTAAAAGCTTTGTGTTTTAGTCCACGGGAGTGGGATTGCCATTGTTTGGTACCTATCACCAGCATTTCACCTCAGATGATGGGGCAGCATAGAAATTCATTATATAAGCATATCTTTGATTGGCCTGTCTGATGCATTCACCTGCTCTGAATTCTAAATGCTGTTCATGGTCTTTCAATTTGCCCTGATCCTACATAAGATGAAGACTGCATTTGACCTGAGCACTCAAGCTACAGGGTGCTCACAGTTTTGACAGTGAAGGAAATGCAAAGGCTGCTCTCATCCAAAACACAGAGTCACTGTTATTTGTCTCTGCTTTGGATGATCCAAAATATTAGGAGACAATGATAACTAAACCAGTGGTTGTCAATCTTCCTGATGTTGCAGTCCCTTAATACAGTTCCTCATGTTGTGGAGATTCCCTATCATAACATTATTTTTATTGCTGCTTCATAGCTGCAATTTTGATAGTGTTATGAATTATAATATCTAATATGCAGGATCTCTTTTCACAGAATGCTCCTGTGAAAAGGTCATTCAATGTTCTACACACAAAAGATTCATGACCCACAGGTTGAGAACCACTGATTAAAGTATGTGTTGTACTTGCTTGCAGATTCTTTCTTAGGCAGTATGTCATTATACAGATTTAGCTGTCCTAAAACGTGTTATATAGATAAAACTAGTCTCTAGTTCACTGAGATCCTCCCAGCTCTGCTTCCCAGTGCTAGAATTAAAGACATATACCACAACACTCAAGAACATATTTTTCTTAGCAGGTGGTTCTTATGGTACTATAGCAAATGTTGCAAGTGTAATACTTAAAAAAAAACTACTAATTATCTTATGTTTTTGAAAATACGGATGTGAAATGAGTCTTACTAGGTATCAGTCTGGCTACAATATGAAACACTGAGGAATATATCAATCTTTTATCTTTCCTGATATTACAAATAAAGTCTTAGTTGTCTATTTACTATATCTGGAAGTAACTAAAACCCAAACTGCTGAGCATGCATGGAAAAGATTTTATTGATTGGATTTTTAAGTCGGGAAGAATCGCCATAGGTCTGTGCCATAACTTCTGATGGCAGCCCACGTAAAACGGCATGGAAGAAGAAAACTTTTGCTTTTGGGCCGCTTGTCCTTACCCTTTTTGGCAAGTTCATCTACTTTGTTGCTGAGACATTTCTTCACCTGTGTTGGATATAACTTCTTAGGGATTCCAATGTTGGCTGCAGGTTACCAGATCTCCAAGATTCCTCCTGGCTTAGTTTGGGTGCTGAAATATCCAACTTCATGAACTTCATGAACTGAAGGCCAAAGACTGTTCTTGGCCTTTCATTTGGGAGACATCCATTGTTGGACTACCTGGACCCCCATCCACTAAACCAATTTAGTTTACAATCTATAACCAATTGGAATATGTATATATACATATATATGACATGTATATACATATATATGAGATGAAAACTCATATATATATGTATATAAAGGCACAGATATATGTATATGTATACATATATATATATATATGCATATATATATATACTATTCCTCTAAAGAACCCTAAGTAATAGACTTAGCTTCTACAGCTGCCTGAGGTTTTGGGGCCTATGGTTCATCTCTATGTCTTTAAAACCTGCAGAGGACATCTTCAAATATGCTTGTTGTCTCTTCTCTCCCTTGTATTGTAAGACTTCTCATGATTATATTTGACCCACCTAGAGAATTCACAAAATTCTTCCCAACTCAACATTAAAAAAAAAAAATTAACAGAAGAAAATCCTTTCGCTATGAGGGGCAGCCATCACAATTTACACTGAAGAAGATGACTTTGTGGGAAGCCACTATTCTGCCTGTCACAGCAGAATGGGAGCTTGTCAAGTAAAAAGAAGGCAAAGTGTATGCTCATCAGCTGGAGCAGAATATGCTGGGCAGAGGCATTAAGCAGAATTGGCTCATTATTTTTGCTTTGCAGCTAGTCCTTGGAAATTACTATCAGGGTCAGTTCTCCAGCAAAAATAAAGACTATCCACCAGGACATGAGGGACATGCACTATGTTTTACATCCCTACATGAAAAGAGAAAGAAGCTGCTTCAGCAAAAATGCAGATTGTTTGAAAGCACATTTTGAAAATTGACAACTTTTTGGCTAAGCGAAAAAGAGTTTGATGGTCCCCATTGTATCTGAAGAACTATGTTATTTTGATAGACTCACTTATCATCTTTTACTTTTAAAGTCCTTATCTGGTAAATGAAGACAGAGGGACTGAGTGGTTTAGAGAATTTGTTACTCTGTGGAGCACTCAGGTGTGATGCCCAGGACCCACATGGTGGCTCACAACTTCCTGTAACTCCATTTGCAGGAGATCTGATGTTTATCTCTGCAGGCACCAGGAATGCATATGGTGTACATACATATATGCAGGCAAAACACCTATACAAATAAAATAAAATTTAAAAATCATTGTTAAAAATGGAAATAGATCTCAATTATATAGTACTATCACCAGTATTTTTGAGAATGCGACTTGTGGATAATCCCAAGATAATTCACAGCTCACAGCTCCTGCTTTTTTCAAGTAGTCAAATTGAAATTATACATTTTTAGAGTCTAGACAGCCTGTGATGCACCAGGAGTGACAGAGAACTAACACAGATATACAGATATGGAAAATAAAGTGATAAAGTTCCTTGTGAAACAAAGAGATTAGAAACGACTTATTTGCACAATGGAATATTACTCAGCAATGAAAAATTAGGAAATCATGAAATTTGCAGGTAAATGGTGGGACCTGGAAAGGATCATCCTGAATGAGCTGTCCCAGAAGCAGAAAGACACACACGGTATATACTCACTCATATAGATATATAATATAGGATAAACACACTAAAATCTGTATATCTAAAGAAACTAATCAAGAGGGAAGACCCTGACTAAAAATGCTCAATCCCCAATCCCGAAAGGTAAAGAGGAAGGACATCAGAAGAAGAAGAAAACAGGAAACAACCTGCCACAGAGGGCTCTGCCCTGCAGACTATCAAAGCACATGCTGAGACATATGGCCAACTGTTGGGCAGAGTGCATGGAATCTTAGGAAAGAAGTGGGAAACAGTAAGATCTGGAGAGGGCAGGAACTCCACAAGGAGAGCAACAGAACCAGAAAATTTGAACACAGAGGTCTTCACAGAGACTGATACTCCAACCAAGGACCATGCATGGAGATAACGTAGAACACCTGCACAGATGGCAATTCAGTGTCCAAGTGGGTTCCATAGTAATGGGAAGAGGGACTGCCTCTGACATAAACTGGTTGGCCTGCTCTTTGATCAGAGGGGGAGCAGCCTTACCAGGCCACAGAAGATGAAAAGTCAGCCAATCCTGATGAGATCTGATAGACTAAGATCAGAAGGAAGGAGAGGAGGACCGCCCATATCAGTGGACTTGGGAAGGGGCATTCGTGAAGAAGGGAAAGGGGAGGGTGGGACCTGGAGGGGAGGAGGGAGGAGTTTTGGGGGGATACAGAGTGAATAAAGTGTAATTAATAAAAGTTAAAAAAAAGACTTACTTGTGAATATTTCAGAAAGAAATATTCACTTGAGCCTTTTAAATATTCATGTTTGTACCCACAGACTAGTGCTGCTCTTAGCCTCTGTCAGAGAAGCTTCTTACTACTGTGTGGCACATCAGTGCAGAGACTTATAACTGGTCAATGTGTCAAGAATAGTATTGAGGAGAGCTGGATCCTAAACAGACCATCTATATCACTTTTTTTTTTTTAGTATGAAAATAGTTTATTAGCAAAAATCATCCAGTTAACATAAGAATAATTATATCACAGAACCCAATTGACTTATCTGGGATATGTAAATTTCATTCAATATTCAAAAATGCAAGTAACATAGTATTTACAAAACTATATGAAAAATCAAAATGTTTATAATTGTATCTCTTGGCAAATGGGATCACAAAGCACATGTTTAATGTGTGAATTTTGTGCAAAGACTACCAAAAATCGTCATCTTTAAGGCTGACTCTTCTTTTTTTATTTTATTAATTACACTTTAGTCTTATTGTGTACTTGAGCCTCTTTTGGATATATGGCTAGGAGTGGTATGGCTGGATCTTGAGTAAGCGCTATTCTTAGTTGTCTGAGAAGGCGCCAGACTGATTTCCAGAGTGGTTGTACAAGTTTACATTCCCACCAGCAGTGAAGGAGGGTTCCCCTTTCTCCACAACCTCTCCAGCACGTGTTGTCACTCAAGTTTTTCATCTTGGCCATTCTGATGGGTGTAAGGTGAAATCTCAGGGTCTTTTTTTTTCCTACTTTTTTATTTTTATTAATTACAATTTATTCACTTTGTATCACCCATAAGCTTCTCCCTCTTCCCCACCCAATCCCATCATCCCACCCCCTTCTTCACCCATTCCCCTCCCCAAGTCCACTGATACGGCAGGTCCTCCTCTCCTTCCTTCTTATCTTAGTCTATCAGATCTCATCAACAGTGGCTGCCTTTTCATCTTCTGTGGCCTGGTAAGGCTGCTCCCCCCTCAGGGGGAGGTGATCAAAGAGGAGGCCAATCTGATTATGTCAGTGGCAGTCCCTCTTCCCATTACTATGGAACCCACTTGGGCACTAAACTGCCATAGGCTACATCTGTGGAGGGGTTCAAGGTTATCTCCATGCATGGTACTTGGTTGAGCATGATTCTCTGGGAAGACCCCTGTGTTCAAATTTCTCATTCTGTTGCTCTCCTTGTGTAGTTCCTGTCCACTCCAGATCTTACTATTTCCCACTTCTTACATAAGATTCCATGCACTCTGCCCAACAGTTGGCCATAAGTCTCAGCATCTGCTTTAATACTCTGCAGGGCAGAGCCTTTCAGAAGCCCTCTGTGGAAGGTTCATAGGTTGTTTTCTGTTTTCTTCTTCTTCTCATGTCCTTCTTCTTTGCCTTTCGGGATGAGGATTGAGCACTTTAGTCAGGGTCCTCTCTCTTGATTAATTTCTTTAGATGTACAGTTTTTAGAAGATTTATCCTGTGTTATATGTCTATATGAGTGAGTATATATTGTGTGTATCTTTCTGCTTCTGGGAAAGCTCACTCAGGATGATCCTTTTCCAGTCCCACCATTTACCTGCAAATTTCATGATTTCCTTATTTTTCATTGCTGAGTAATATTCCATTACCACAATTTCTGCATTCATTCTTCAGTTGAGGGGCATCTGAGCTGTTTCCAGCTTGTAGCTATTACAAATAAAACTGGTACAAACATGGCTGAGCAAATGTCCTTATTGTGTACTTGAGCCTCTTTTGGATATATGCCTAAGAATGGTATGGCTGGATATGAGTAATCACTATTTCTAGTTGTCTGAGAATGTGCCAGATTGATTTCCAGAGTGGTTGTACAAGTTTACATTCCCACCAGCAGTGGAGGAGGGTTCCCCTTTTTCCACAGCCTCTCCAGCATGTGTTGTCACTCAAGATTTTCATCTTGGCCATTCTGATGGGTGTAAGGTGAAATCTCAGGGTTGTTTTGATTTGCATTTCCCTGATGGCTAATGAAGTTGAGCATTTCTTTAAGTGTTTCTCTGCCATTTGATATTCTTCTACAGAGAATTCTCTGTGTAGCCCTGTTCCCAAATTTTTAAGTGGATTACTTGGTTTACTGTTTTTCAGCTTCTTTAGTTCTTTATATATACTGGATATTAGCCCTCTGTAAGAAAAAGGTTTGGTGAAAATTCTTTACCAATTTGTGGGCAGACGTTTTGTTTTGATGCTGGTGTCCTTTGCTTTACAGAAGGTTTTCAGTTTCATGAGGTCCCATTTATTGATTGTTGCTCTTACAGCCTGTGCTGTTGGTATTCTGTTCAAGAAGTTGTCTCCTGTACCAATGAGTTCTAGGGTCTTCCCCACTTGTTCTTCTAACCGATTCAATGTGTCTGGTTTTATGTTGAGATCTTTGATCCGTTTGGACTTTAGTTTATGCAGGGTGATAAGTATGGATCTATTTTCATTTTTCAACATGTAGACATCCACTTAGACCAGCACCATTTGTTGAAGATGCTATCTTTTTTCCATTGTATGCTTTTGGCATCTTTGTCAAAGATCAAGAGTCCATGTATGAATGGGTTTATTTCTGGGTCTTCTGTTCAGTTCTATTGATCCACCATTCTGTTTCTATGCCAGTACCATGCAGTTTTTATAACTGTTGCTCTATAGTACAGCTTGAGATCAGTGATGGAGATACATCCAGAAGATCTTTTATTGTAGAGGATTGTTTTAGCAATTCTGGGTTTCTTGTTATTCCATATAAAGTTGAGAATTTTTCTTTCCAGGTCTGTAAAAAATTGTGTTGGTAATTTGATGGGAATTGCATTGAATTTGTAGATTGCTTTTGGTAAGCTGGCCATTTTTACTATGTTAATCCTGCCATGCCATGAGCATGGGATGTCTTTCCATTTTCTGATATCTTCTTCTAATTTTTTCTTCAGAGACTTGAATTTTTTTATTTATTTTTTATTTTTTTTATCAGTTACATTTTATTAACTCTGTATCCCTTCCGTGTCCCGATCCCTCATTCCCTCCCAGTCCCTCCCTCCCTCCCTCCCTCATCTCCACCATGCCCCTTTCCAAGTCCACTGATAGGGGAGACCTCCTCCCCATTCATCTGATCCTGTTTTATCAGGTATCTTCAGGACTGGCTGCAAAGCCCTCCTCTGTGGCCTAACAGTACTGCTCCTCCCTTCGGGGGTGGGGAGACCAAAGAGCCAATCATTGAGTTCCTGTTAGAAATAGTCCCTGTTCCCCTCACTTTGGGAAACCAATTGGTTACTGAGCTACCAAAGGCTACATCTGAGTGGAGGTTCTAGGTTATATCCATACATGGACCTTGGTTGAATGTCAGTCTCAGAAAAGACCCTGTGCCCAGATATATTTGGTCCTTGTGGAGCTCCTATCCTTTCCCCATCAGACTAACTCCCCTTCTTTCTTATGATTCCCTGTACTCTGCCAAAGGTTTGGTCATGAGTCTTTGCTTTGAAAACACTGCTAGTTAGAGTCTTTCAGATGCGCTCAGTAGACTCCTGTCATACGTTCAATGCACATCCCATCTGTCTTTCTAAATGAGGATTGATCATCTTACCCCATGTCCGCTCAATTGATTATCTTTTTTAGGTGTATAGATTTCATTGTGTTTATCATATCTTATAGGTCTATATAAGTGAGTATATCCCATGCTTGTCTTTCTACTTCTGGGATATTTCACTCAGAATGATCTTTTCTAGATCCCACCATTTGCCTGCAATTTTCATGATTTCCTCCTTTTTGATTGCTGAGTAGTATTCCATTGTATAAAAATACCACAATTTCTGTACCCATTCCACCGTTGATGGACATCTGGGTTGTTTCCAGGTTCTGGCTATTACAAATAGAGCTGCTATAAACATGGTTGAGCAAGTGTCCTTTTTGTGTACTTGAACAAACTTTGGGTATATACCTAGCAGTGGTATAGCTGGGTCTGGAGGAAGCACTATTCCTAATTGTCTTAGAAAGCGCCAGATAGCTTTCCAGAGTGGTTGTACCAGTTTACATTCCCACCAGCAGTGGAGGAGGGTTCCCCTTTCTCCACAACCTCTCCAGCATGTGTTATCGCTTGAGTTTTTCATCTTGGCAATTCTGATGGGTGTAAGGTGATATCTCAGAGTCGTTTTGATTTGCATTTCCCTGATAGCTAATGAGGATGAGCGTTTCTTTAAGTGTTTTTCTGCCATTCGATATTCCTCTGTCGAGAATTCTCTGTTTAGCTCTGTTCCCCATTTTTTAATTGGATTACTTGGATTGCTGCTTTTCAGCTTCTTTAGTTCTTTGTATATACTGGATATTAGTCCTCTGTCAGATAAAGGGTTAGTGAAGATTCTTTCCCAATCTGTAGGCAGTTGTTTAGTTTTGATGATGGTATCCTTTGCTTTACAGAAACTTTTCAGTTTCATGAGGTCCCATTTATTGATTGTTGCTCTTAGAGCCTGTGCTGTTGGTGTTCTGTTCAGGAAGTTGTCTCCTGTGCCAATGAGTTCTAGGCTGTTCCCCACTGTTTTTCCAATTGATTTAGGGTATCTGGTTTTATGTTGAGGTCCTTGATCCACTTTGACTTTAGTTTTGTGTAGGGTGATAAATATGGATCTATTTTCATTTTTCTGCATGTAGACATCCAGTTGGTCCAGCACCATTTGTTGAAGATGCTGTCTTTTTTCCATTGAATGGAATTGGCTTCTTTGTCGAATATCGAGTATTCATAGGTGTGTGGATTTATTTCTGGGTCTTCTATGCGGTTCCATTGATCCTCCTTTCTGTTTCTATGCCAATACCATGCAGTTTTTATTACTGTTGCCCTGTAGTACAGCTTGAGATCAGGAATGGAGATACCTCCAGATGATCTGTTGCCGTACAGGATTGTTTTGGAGATTCTGGGTTTTTTTGTTTCTCCATATGAAGCTGAGAATCTTTTTTTTTCAAGGTCTGTAAAGAATTGAGTTGGTATTTTGATGGGAATTGCATTGAATCTGTAGATTGCTTTTGGCAGTATGGCCATTTTCACAATGTTAATCCTACCAATCCATGAGCACGGGAAATCTTTCCATCTTCTGATATCTTCCTCGATTTGTTTCTTCAGAGACTTGAAGTTTTTCTCAAACAGGTCTTTCACTTGCTTGGTTAGAGTCACACCAAGGTACTTTATGTCATTTGTGGCTATTGGGAAGGGTGTTGTTTCCCTAATTTCTTATTCAGCCCTTTTTTCTTTTGTATACAGGAGGGCTATTGATTTTTTTTAGGTAATTTTGTATCCTGCCACTTTACTGAAGGTGTTTATCAACTGTTGGAGTTCCCTGGTAGAATTTTTGGGGTCACTCATGTATACTATTATATCATCTGCAAATAGTGATAATTTGACTTCTTCCTTTCCAATTTGTATCCCCTTGATCTCCTTCAACTCTCTTATTGCTCTAGCAAGGACTTCCATAACTATGTTGAAGAGATAAGGGGAGAGTGGGCAGCCTTGTCTTCTCCCTGATTTCAGTGGGATTTCTTGAAGTTTCTCTCCGTTCAATTTGATGTTGGCTATAGGCTTGCTGTATATTGCCTTTTCTATGTTTAGATATGTGCCTTCTATCCCTGATCTCTCCAAGACTTTAAACATGAATAGATATTGGATTTTTCAAATGCATTTCAGCATCTAACGAGATAATCATGTGGGTTTTTTTTTTATTTCAGTTTGTTAATATGGTGGATCACATTGATGGATTTCCATATATTGAACCATTGAACCACCCCTGCATACCTGGGATGAAGTCTACTTGGTCATAGTAGATGATATCTTTTATGTGATCTTGTATTCAGTTTGCAAGTATTTTATTGAGTATTTTTGCATCAATGTTTATAAGGAAGATTGGCCTGAATTTCTTTTTCTTTTTGGGCCTTTGTGAGGTTTAGGTACCAAGGTGACTGTGGCTTCATAGAATGAGTTTGGTAGTGTTCCTTCTGTTTCTATTTTGTGGAATAGTTTGATGAGAAGTGGAGTTAGCTCATCTTAGAAGGTCTGGTAGAATTTGGCATTGAAACCATCTGGTCCTGGGCTTTTTTTGGATGGGAGAGTTTCGATGACTGCTTCTATTTCCTTAGGGGATATAGGAATATTTAATCGATTTACCTGGTCTTGATTCAGTTTTAGTAAGTGGAATCTATCAAGAAAATTGCCCATTTCATTTAGATTTTCATATTTTGTGGCAGATAGACTTTTGAAGTAAGTCCTAATGATTGTTTGGATTTCCTCAGTGTCTGTTGTTATGTCTTAAGTCCCCTTTTTTCATTTCTGATTTTGTTGAGTTGGATAGTGTCTCTCTGCCTTTTAGTTAGCTTGGCTAAGGGTTTGTCGATCTTGTTGATTTTCTCAAAGAACCAGCCCTTGGTTTCATTGATTCTTTGAATTGTTTTATTTGTTTCTAATTGATTGATTTCAGCCCTGAGTTTGATTATTTCCAACCGTCTACTCCTTTTTGGTGTGTCTGCTTCTTCTTTTTCTAGGGTTTTTCGGTGAGCCATTATGTTGCTTGAATTAGCTGTGTCGAATTTCTTCTTGAAGGCACTTAGTGCTATGAACTTTCCTCTTAGCACTGCTTTCATTGTGTCCCACAAGTTTGGGTATGTTGTGTCTTCATTTTCATTGAGTTCTAGGAAGACTTTAATTTCTTTATTTCTTCCCTGACCCAGCTGTCATTTGGTAGTAAGTCATTCAGTTTCCATGTGTGTGTAGCCATTTTGGTATTTCCATTGTTGTTGAGGTCCAGCTTTATTTCATGGTGATCTGACATTATAAAATGTATTATTTCAATTTTCTTGTATCTGTTTAGGCTCCCTTTGTGACTAA
Organism: Meriones unguiculatus; assembly: GCF_030254825.1. Classification (NCBI taxonomy): domain Eukaryota; kingdom Metazoa; phylum Chordata; class Mammalia; order Rodentia; family Muridae; genus Meriones; species Meriones unguiculatus. Next base: position 74,063,331 of record NC_083369.1, on the reverse strand, counting down.
CTATATGGTCTATTTTGGAGAAGGTTCCATGAGGTGCTGTGAAGAAGGTAAATTCTTTTGTGTTTGAATGTAAGGTTCTGTAAATGTCTGTCAGGTCCATTTGATTCATGACCTCTGTTAGAGACATTGTTTCTTTGTTTAGTTTCTGTTTTGTTAACCTGTCCTTTGTTGAGAGTGGGGTGTTGAAGTCTCCCACTACTAATGTGTGGGGATCTATTAGTGGTTTAATTTTTATCAATGTTTCTTTTAGAAATATGGGTGCCCTTGTATTTGGGGCATAGATGTTCAGGATTGTGATGTCTTCTTTTTGGAAATTTCCCTTGATGAGTATGAAGTGTCTTTCCCCATCTCTTTTTATTAATATTCGTTGAAAGTCTACTTTATCCCATATTAGAATGGCTGCTCCTGCTTGCTTCTTGTGCCCATTTGCTTGGAAAGCCATCTTCCAACCCTTTACCTTCAGGTAATGTCTATCTTTGTGACTTAGGTGTGTTTCTGGTATGCAAGAGATTGCTAGGTTTGTTTACGTATCCATTCTATTAGTCTGTGTCTTTTCATTGCAGAATTGAGTCCATTGATGTTGAGAGAGATTAATGACTATTAGCTGTTAGATCCTCTGATTTTGTTGTTAGCTGTGGTCATAAGGTTGTGTGCTTGGTTGCTTTTTGTTTTACTGTAGTGAGGTTAATTATTTCCTGTGTTTTCTTGAAAGTAGCTAGTTTTCTTGGGTTGTATTTTCTCTTCTAGTCTCTTCTGTAATTCTGGATTTGTGTGTAGGTATTGTTGAAATTTGGTTTTGTCATTGAATATCTTGTTTTCTCCATCTATGAGGACTGAGAGTTTTTCTGGGTATAGGAGGGTGGGCTGACATCTGTGTTCTCTTAGGGTCTGCATGATATCTGTCCATGCCCTTCTGGCTTTCTAGTCTCTCTTGAGAAGTCAGGTGTGATTCTAATGGGTTTGCTATTATATATTACTTGGCCTTTTTCCCTTGCAGCTTTTAGTATTTTTTCTTTGTTCTGTATACTTACTGTTTTGATTATTATTTGGTGGGAGGATTTTCTTTTCTGTTCTAATTTATTGGGTGTTCTGCAGGCCTCTTGTATTCTTATTGGCCTCTCCTTTAAGTTTGGGAATTTTCTTCAATGATTTTGTTGAAAATATTTTTTGGGTCTTGGAGCAGGGAATCTTCTTTTTCCTTTTCACCTACTCTTAGGTTTTATTTTTTTATTTTGCCTTGAATTTCTTGGATGGTCTGTGTTAGGAATATTTTACATTTAACATTTTCTTTGACAGATGCATCTATTTTTCCATTTTATCTTCCACACCTTAGAATCTTTCTTTCTTCTCTTTTAGTCTATGGTTATGCTTACCTCTGTAGTTCCTATTTTCTTCCCTAAGTTCTTTCTCTCCACGATTTCCTCCATTTGTGTTTTCTTTAATTTTTCCAATTCTGTTTAGTTTTTACCTTTTTTAATTTTTTTTATTTAACTGTTATTAATTACACTTTATTCATTTTGTATCCCCCCATAAGCCCCTCCCGGTCCCACCCTCTCCAAGTCCACTGATAGGGAAGGTCCTCCTCTCCTTGTTTCTGATCTTAGTCTATCAGTTCTCATCAGAAGTGGCTGCATTGTCAGGGTTCTAGTTTATCTCCTTGAATAGTCCTTGGTTGGAGTATGAGTCTCTGGGAAGTTCCCTGTGTTGAAATTTTCTTGTTCTGTTGCTCTCCTTGTGGAGTTCCTGTCCTCTCCAGCTCTTACTATTTCCCACCTCTTACATAAAATTCCATTCACTCTGCCCTTCAGTTGGCCATCAGGCTCAGCATCTGCTTTCACAGTCTGCATGGCCGAGGCTTTCAGAGGCCCTCTGTGGCAGGTTCCTAGGTTGTTTCCTGTTTTCTTCTTCTGGTTTTCAGAGGCCCTCTGTAGCAGGTTCCTAGGTTGTTTCCTGTTTTCTTTTTCTTCTGATGTCCATCCTCTTTGCAATGGGGATTGAACATTTTAGTTAGGGTCCTCAGATCTCGAGCTGTTTTGTTGATTTCCTTCACTTGTCTGACTGTATTTTCCTGTTTTTCCATCAATTCCTTCAGCTCTTTGTTTGAACAATCTTCTCTTTCTTTTATTTCATTCAGTGATTTAAGCTTTTTCTTTCTAAAGAACACAAACTGTTTGGCTGAAACTTCCTGTATTTCTTTACAGATGACCATAATCTGTTTGTTTTTATCTTCTTCTATTTCTTAACGGATGACCATAATCTGTTTGAGTTTATGTTCCTCTAGGTCTTTACGCATTTTATTTCTTTCCTCTGTTATCTTCTTCATGATTATAGATGTTAGGTCATCTTCTTGAATTTCAATTATGCTGGCGTGTCCAGGGCTACTTGCCCCTGGATAACTGGGTTCTGGAGATGCCATATTGCTCTGGCTTTTGTTGGTTGAGCTTTTCCACTGGCCTCTACCCATTGAGCTATCTTCGGTGTTTGGGGTTAGTTTCTGGTGGTTCCTGGAATCCTGTGGTAGAGTGTCCCCTTGGTAAGAAGATGGTTTTTCCTGAAGGAAGCCTCCTCAGCTTTTTGGTTATAGTCACTTGATGGCTGGTGTTTTTCAGGAGTTGCCACTTCTCACCTCAGGCATAGATACCTGAGTAGTAATGTGGTCCTTGTTAGTTGAGAGGGCTCTCCTCTCACCCAAAGAATTCCTGAAGACAGCTGCCCTGCTTCTAGGTTTCTTGCTGTAATTTTAGTGATCTGCTGCTGTAACTTGTGTGTCCCATGGTTTGGTCAGTTTTGTTAGGGAAATCTGGTCACCTGTTGGAGCAGTATCTGGGGGTTGATCTCGGGGATTCCGGGGTTTTGTAGGTCTGAGGTTGGGGCCCTGTGCCCCAGTACCCTAGGGGTAATCTGTGGCGGGTGGGTGCTGCCCTCCTGGTAACATCATGCTATCTGGTGCACAGCTGGTCCCTGGGTTGGGCCAGTCTGCGGGCCCTTTTCCAGGGATATACTGGGTGGCCTAAGTCAGTCCCCTTTGCTTCATTCCCTGTGAGGGTTTCTCCTGATAGTTTCTCCTAGTCTCTGGTGCCCTGGGGCACACAGCAATGTCTGTGCCGAAGAGCTAGGCGCAGCCACTGTCTGTGCCCACAGCTGGAGCCCAGTTCAGTAATGGTGGCTGTACCCACTGGTCTGCGACACATTTTTCAGGGAAAGACTGTGTGTCCCAAGTCAGTACTGTTTCCTTCCTTCCCTGTGGAGTTTTCTCGTGACTTGGACTCCCAGTCTTTGGTGTTTTGTGCCTGCCAATCAGCCTGGGAAGGTGATCAGGACAAGCAGGTGTGTGGCTCTGGTCTGGCGACCTAGTGCCTACACCCCGGGATCTCTTCTGGATTCTGGCTGGGTGACCTGAGAGTAGACCTGACTGATTTCCATGACGTGGGGGTTTCCTCTCACCTGGGAAACACTATTGCTGTTGTTTTAGGGCCCAGAGTTCAGTCTCTTGGCCGCTATATGTCAAATGTTGTCCTGTTTCTCAGACTCTGTGTTCTCCTGGCATCACCATCTTCTCCCCCTCCTATATCACCTTCTTCAAGAACCAGGGAATATCATGGAAAAGTGAATGGAAAGAACATAACAGCCAATATATTATTTTTTGGTGTGACATACTATTGGAATCATGCACTCACAGTAGCAGTGGTTTCCTGCACAAGTCCTAAACAACACTGGGTTCTTCAACATTTTGCCATTGATGGAGGAGGGGGCTCATGAGGCTCCAACCTTCCATGAAGGACTATTAGCAGTTAATGAGTGGTTGCTTGGGGTGGGTGTAGCCACTAGAAATTTGCCCATTTTTCAATAAATAGCCACACACCCATGCTCAAACAAGTAATTCTACTTAAATTCAATGGGTCACATAAACAGGAAACAAGAAAATAGGTGGTAGACTTCTGGGAAAGAAAAAGATTCAAATGAAAAAGAAGGGTGGCTAATAGATGGGTATAGAAATGAAAACTTCTAAAATTCACTATATGCATGTATGAAACTATCAAAGAAGAAATTTAAACAATCATTAAAAATTATGTTCAGCAAGTGGGTGAGTGTAGCTACATTAGAAGGGAAGATATCATTTAGGAAACCTTTACTTAGAATATGACAACAGGTAGGAGCAGGTTAGTATAAATATCAAAAATGTCAGAGCCTTATAGACTACTCAGTGTTTGCAACTTTTGGCCATTTTCAGATGCCTGATAAATCAACAGGACTAAATATCATTCAAAAATATGATCAAGGTTATTTAGTCATCAGTCAAATTTACAGTGGCCAAAAATTTCAGAAATTATGTTTAAAGGATCTTTGAGAATCATGATGTCTACCTATCTCTGTGGCCTACTACTTTAAAAATGAAAGGCCAAGCCACAATTAGATGAAGATTCAACTGAGTCAGTGTCTCCTGTTTCCACACTAGCATAAATAACAGCTGCCAATATTCTCTGAGCACATACCATATGCCAGGAGGTCCTCTTACCAACATTCCAAGGACAGCACTTCAATGATAATTTAATATGTTAGAAGGTCTAGGCTTGAAGTTACTTATCCAAAATTCACAAAGCTAGCACAAATTCCAGTTATATATTAAATCATGCTCCCAATGATTGCATTGTGCTACTATCGTTCTGTCCTAAACAAAATCCTCTGTCATCATGGAAATATATTATACTGTCCTCTTGGTTTTTCGCTTTAAGATTACTACGTTTGTAGCATCTCAGTTTAGGCATTCCTGAACCTTGCCTTTAATTTCACTTCTTATTTCCACCCTAAACCCAACTCTCATCACCATTGGAGATCTTGCAAGAATGTTTCTCTGACTTCTTCAGGCAGAAAATGGATAGCAGAAATGAGAAATGTCTTAAAATCAAAATACTCTCAAGATCTTTATATTTGTGCCTAAAAATTCTTTTACAGCTTGTCTCACATAAAGAGACAACAGTATATCATATTTGATTCTTTTGACAATTATGGGAATATATGCAAGAGTTCTTTGTATTTATAGTATTATCAAATATTCCTTTCTCTTATTTTCTTTCTACTCCACTCCCCTCTAATGAACCCATTTACCAAGACTTATCAATCTGCAGAAATTTGTATTGGGAGTCAGACTAACCATGTTTGAATTTCAGGTATGTTAGTAGCTATGAAACCTTATTTTACGGCCTCCTGATTGCTCAGCAGAGCAATACTATCTAGCACTGACTTGTGCTCTCAGTTTGTAGTTATCATTTTCCAACAGTGACTGGCCCATAGAAAGATTACTATAGATATTAAGGTTGTGTGTAGACAAGGACAGACTTGAACTTCTGATCTTTCTATTTCTTAAGTACTGAGACTACAGGCATTAACCACAATGCTAAGTTTATTGAGTGCTACCAATCAAACCCAGGGCTTCATGCATGCAAAACAAGCATTTTCTAACAACTCAGCTAAATCCCCACCCTAACTCTATTTCCTTGTTCTGGCATTGATCCATGACCTCAAACATGTCATGGTAACTGCTTTGTCACTATAGTCTATACATATCAGTCCACAAATGACTTCTGATCTTATATTTTCTCAGCCATAAAATAACCATAATTATAGTGTCTCCTTTATGATAATATACAAGGAGATTAAATTAAGCACTTAACAGTATATGCCATGGTAACATGTATTTCACATATTGTTCTTATGATTCTTATTTTAACTCACAAATCTGTATTGACTGCTTCTCTTTGATAGTGTTGTGCATGCTAGAGAGAGATGAAAGGTAAAATCAATTTAGTATTAAACTTAACAACATGGAGCTTTCATTCTAGTAGAAAATTCAGATGTAATGGCAATTGCTATTGTTAGCTAAGTGACTACCAAAGACCTTGGTTGAATATGACATTGGAGTATATTGATGAAGGGACACAGAAAAGACTGTCTTGACAGGTTTCAGGATTGATCATTTATGCTGGGTGCTCCCTTTAAGGATGAAAATGGCAGGCATTCAAAAGTCTGGAGAGTACTAAATATAGTGTGGCCAACTGCAGCATCATTTGGCAGCAAACCCCATTAACAATTATCTGCAGGGAGCACTGAGGCGAAGAGCAATAAGACACTTTCTTTGTGAAAGTGTGAGGATGATTAAACTCCTGAAATTCTTTGTCTGTCCTGAAAAAAAAACATTCCAAATATTCACATTTAAAACCCCTTGAAATAGTTATTGTCTTTTATTACTCATTAGAATGAGTATAAGATTGCCTTTTAGAGGTTTCCTGAAATGTGTTGGTCTTGATGGGACCTCATTTAGTCCACGTAAAATACACGCTGATGATGCTTTCAAAAAATGCAATAGCCAGGCAATAAAAAGTCTTATGTTGTAATGTTTCTGGAAGAGTGTTAGATTTGAAGGTATCTGGCCTCTAATTTTAAGAGTAGATTTTAATGCATGGGCACAAAAGCAGCCTGATTACTAAATACAATCTACTTTTGATTTACTTAGATATACTCATTTCTACCATTGATTAGAGGGTCTAAAATAGATTCCCGTTTGGATCAAAAAGAGGTTCATGAGGCCAGAATAATTAAAGACCAGTAGTTAAAGTCAAAACTGAAACTAGGCTTGCATTTGATAGCTTCCCTTGGATTTTTGCAGAAGGAGAGTGCTGACAATTAGAGCTGAAAGACAATGAGAATAAATTATTGTCTACATCACAGTCTCAGTAGACACAACTCAGCTGAGTCTCTCTTTTCATGCTGTGCTATCATTCCAATAATGGACTCTGGAGGCTATGGTGTCACTGAACTGCCATTCAATGCCTGTCTCAGATATTTGCATTTTTCCATTGTAAACATTAGCATTTTGATGGAATAAAAAAGCATAGTGACACTGAGTTTAACATTTTAGAAAATAAAGTAATAGTGAAACATTGACAGATAAATTTAATAACCTATTGAGATTCTTCTGGGAGGCAAGATTAAGGCAGGATTAGCAGCAGCTAAATAATATTGTTAGAAAAGGTCTCAGTTATGAGGAAGGATAAAGATTTGGTATCCAAGTGGTTGATGAAATGCCTCAGTAGTTAAGATCTCTTACTGCTGTTGCAGATCACCCAGACTGAGTTTCTTGCACCCACATCAGGAGGCTCACAACTGCCTATGACTTCAGTTCCAGGAGATCCAGCACCCTCCAGCCTCTGAGGGCACCTACATACACATGATTCACATAAACTCACACATGCACAGATACACATAACCAAACACATATATAAGCAAATCTTTAAAAATGAATTAGAATCTAAATCTCAGGACAAAGAGATAGCAGAAATTATTAGTAGTATCATTATTATTATTAATTGAGTTTTATGATAAAGGGTTTTGCTGTGTAGCTCTAGCTGTCCTAAACTTGCTATGTATACCAGGCTTGCCTCAAACTCATAGAGATATGCCTGCTCTGCCTTCCAACTGCTGGGATTAAAGGTGTGTGCCACCACTCCCAACAGAAATTCAATTTTAAATTCCAAGACATGTCCTAACTGTGCCTTTATAGTCCCAGAACTGTACTAGACACCTGAAAAATAAAGAATAGTATTCCTGCCTTGTATTAAGTTCTATACTCAGAAAGAATGACAAAGAAATAATTTAATACAAAAATAATGTAATAGAATGCACCCTATGGAAGCATGTAGTAGTAAAACAAATGGTTTGCTAAAGTGCTCCTTGATGGAGTCGAAAACTGTGGGAACGTATGCAGGGAGATTCACAATCCTGGAGTACTTGATTTAGCATTGGTTCTGGGGTAATGTTTCCCAGTAGAAACACTGCACCATTCATCACCTATATTTAAATTCAAACACTTAACTCAAACCATATACCTACCATTTCTATTTCTGTGAATTGTCACTTATCTTCTTATATAAACAACTTCATTATCTGTAATTGATCCTTAATTTTGTGTGTGTGTGTGTGTGTGTTTGAAAATAAAACCTTTCAAGCTGCAGAGGCATGCTCTCCCCTGGACCACCAGTGTCCAGTCCCATCCAGTGTGCTCCAGGGTCCTTCTCCTAGGCACCCACCATTTCCTGTGGCACATTCCCACCCCATCCTCTCTAACTGGCAACCACTTGGGAAGAGCAGCAGCAAAATCTGGGAACAGTGGCATGTTCCAGGCTCTATCCTCTCAGCACACTCTATTTCCTGGGTCATATCTCCACTTGTGTTCTTGGACACTGGTAACCAGTGGAAAACACCAGCCATAAGGAAGAAGCAGCAACCATCAGGGAGCAGCAGAAAATGGCACCCATCAGAGACCAACAGGATCTGGCCTGCCCCATTTCCTGGTCCCCCTCACTACCTTTAACCCCAGAGACAAGCAGCCATTAGAGACTAACATTTCTCTCTTTATCTCCATATGCCTGATATAACCCAGGAAATATAGAGGACTGCTGCCATTCGGGAACAGCAGCTATACGTATAATACTAGATACCAACTACCATCAAAGACCACCAGGTTTGATAATGCCAACGATAACCAAATGGCTAGATATTAGCATAAAACACAAGCACCAAAGCTCAAGGCCATATAGCACCACCAGAACCCAGCTATCCTACTTCAGCAATCCCTGGATTCCCGAATACACTTGAAGCACAAGAAAATGATCTTAAAGCTGATGTTATAAAAATGATAAAGGCCTTGAAAGAAGAAAATAAATCACTCAAGGAAATGTAAGAAATGCAGGAAAATACAATCAAACAGTTGAAGGACTTGAATAAATCCCTTAAAGAAATACAGGAAAACAGAGTGAAATGGGAAAAGGAAATTTATAAAACTTTAACAGACCTTGAAAAGGGAAATAGAAGCAACAAAGAAAACACAATGTGAGGTAATCCTGGAGATGAAAAACATATGGCAGAGAACAGAAACCACAGACATAAGCATCACGAACAAAATAGAAGACATGGAAAAGAGAATCTCACGTGTGGAAAATAAAACTGAAGAAATCAAACATCAATAAAAAAATTAAATTTAAAAGTTCCTGACACAAAATGTTCAAGAAATATGGAATACTAAAAAAGAATAGGTTTAAGAATAACAGGAATATTAGATGAAGAAGACTTCCAGTTGCTATGCACAGAAAATATTTTTAACAAAATAACAGAAAACCTCCCCAACCTAAAGAAATAGAAGCCTATCAACATATAAGAAATATATAGAACATCAACTAGTTTGGACAAGAAAAAAAAAATCCTCCCACTACATAATAATCAAAACACTAAATTTACAGAACAAAGAGAAAATATTAAAAACTGCAAGGGAAAAAAGCCAAGTCACATAGAGAGACAAACCTATCAGAATTATACCTGACTTCTTAAGAGGCTCTAAAAGCAAGAGGGCCTTGGCAGTTATGTTATAGACACTAAGAGACCACAGGTCTCTGCCCTGACTACTATACCCAGCAAAACATTTAATCACCATAGATGGAGAAAACAAAACATTCCAAGACAAATTCAAATTTAAACAACACACACACACACACACATCCACAATTCCAGGACTACAGAATATACTAGAAAGAAAACTCTAACACAAGGAGGCTAACTACACACAGGAAAAAAAAAACAAAACAGGAAATAATACCATATTAGCAAAACCAAAAGAAAGGAAGAACACACACCACACACAGCCACTCTACCACAACCAACATCAAAATTACAGAAAGTAACAATCATTGATCATTGATCATTAACACCACTCAAAATAAATATGCTCAATTCCCCAATAAAACGACACAGGCGAACTGAATGGATGTAAAAATAGGACCCATCAATCTGCTACATACAAGAAACACACCTCAGCAATAAAGGCAGATATTACCTCAGAGAAAAGAGCTGGAAAAAGACGTTCCAAGCAAATGGACCCAACAAGCAAGCTGTAGTAACTATTCTAGTATCTAATAAAATAGACTTTCAACAAAAATTAATCAAAAGAGATGGAGAAGGAAACTTCATACCCATCAAGGGGAAAATCCACCAAGAGGACATCTCAATTCTGAACATCTATGTCCCAAATGCAAGGGCACACACATTTATAAAAGAAACACTATTAAAACTTAAACCACACATCTAACCCCACACATTAATAGTGGGAGAATTCAACAGCTGACTCTCTCCAATGGACAGATCATCAAGACAGAAACTAAATGGGGAAATAATGATGTCATGAATCAAATGGACCTAACAGATATCTACAGAAAATTTTATCCAAACACAAGAGAATATGCTATCTTCTCAGCACCTCATGGAACCTTCTCAAAAATCGACCACATACTTGGTAACAAAGCAAGCCTCAATGGATACAAGAAAATTATAACCCCCTGCATCTTATGAGACCACCATGGATTGAGGCTGGAACTCAGCAACAACAGAAGTGACAGAAAGCCTACAAACTCATGGAAACTAAAAACCTCTCTACTTGATGAACAAGTAATCAAGTCAGGAAAGAAATAAATTAAGGAAAATGAAAGTCTTTTTAGAATTTAATTAAAATGAAGGCACAACATACCCAAAGTTATTGGACACAAGGAAAACAGTGCTAAGAGGAAAGTTTATAGCACTAAGTGCCTTCATAAAGAAATTGGAGGTCTCATAATAGCAACTTAGAAGTATATTTAAAGGCCTTAGAACAAAAAGCAGCAAACACACCAAAAAGGAGTTGACAACAAGGAAATAATCAAACTCAGGACAGAAATCAATAACTTAGAAACAGGAGAACAATACAAAGAATCAATAAAATTAAGAGCTGGTTCTTTGAGAAAATCAACAAGCTAGATAAAACCCTAGCCAAACTAAAAGGCAGAGAGACAGTATCCAAATTAACAAAATCAGAAATGAAAGGAGAAACATAACAACAAACCCTGAAGAAATCCCAAGATTCATTAAGTCTTACTTCAAAAGCCTGTATTCCACAAAACTGGAAAGTCTAAAGGAATTGGATGATTTTCTAGATAGACTTCATTTACCTAAGTTAAAGCAAGACTAAGTAAATAGTTTAAATATCCCTATAACCCCTAAGGAAATAGAAGCAGTCATCAAAAGTCTTCTAACAAAAACAACAACAACAAAGCCCAGGGATAGATGGTTGTAGCACATAATTCTACCAGACTTTCAAAGAGCTAACACCAATACTCTTCAAATTGATACACAAAATAGAAACATAAGAAACATTTCCAAACTCATTCTCTGAGGCCACATTCACCCTGATACCTAATCCACACAAAGAGTCAACAAAGAAACAATATTTCAGACCAATTTCTCTCATGAACACTGATGCAAAAATTCTCAACAAATACTCTCAAACAGAGTCCAGGAACACATCAATAATATCACCCACCGTGATCAAGAAGACTTAATCCCAGAGATTCAGGGATGGTTTAACATACAAATATCCATCAACATAATACACCATATAAACAAAATGAAAGAAAAAATATGATCATCTCATTAGATGCTAAAAAAGCACTTAACACAAGTCAGACATTCTTTCATGACAAATATCTTGGAGCCATGAGAAATACAAGGCCCATACCTAAAGAAAATAAAAGCAATATACAGCAAGCTAATAGCCAACATCAAAATAAGTGGAGAGAAACACAAAGCAATTCCACTAAATTCAGGGACAAGACAAGGCTGCCTGTGGGGGGCCTTCTGGCACCTTGCTGCTCCTAGAATTCTTAGCATTTGGTTTAATGACAATAGTGCATTCCTGGCTGACCTGGGGCTTGCAATAAAGGTCATCTTCCTGAAACACCTTAACCCCTACTCCCCGCTCAGGGCTTCCCAAGTAATCCTTTTGAGGAACTTTCCAAACAATCATTATTAACACAACTTGGACTCTTGTGGGTCATCTTGTGATGTCTAGTCACTTAGTAACCCTGCTAAAGGCAATTACATTCCTTTTGCCCTGCCTATATAAAGGATATACTAAAAATAATAAATGGAGACCTTGATCAGAGAAACTGTCTTGGTCTTCATTCCTTGTGTCTCTTGTTCCACCCCATTCTCACCCCCTCTATTAGGGTCTCATTCGACTGACCTATGGCCCAGGTCAGCTGCCTGCTCTCTCCATATCTCTTTAATAAATAACTAAAGTTCTAGCTAGAGCACTAAGACATTACATGATATCAAGTGTATGCAAACTGAAAAAGAAGTCTAAGTATCCCTATTTTCAGATAATATGTTAGTATGCATGAATGACCCCCAAAATACTACCAGACAACTCCCACAGTTTATAAAAAACTTCAGCAAAGTGTCTATATGCAAAATTAACTCAAAGAAATCTGTAGCCTATACACAAACAACAAATGGACTGAGAAAGAAAATCAGGAAGCAACACCCTTCTTAATAGCCACAAATAATATAAAGAATCTTGGTATAACTCTTTCCAAGCAAGTGAAAAACTTATATGACAAGAACCTAAAGTCTCTTGTAAAAGAAATTGAAGCAGATATCACAAGATGGAAAGATGTCCTGTGCTCATGGATCAGTAGGATTAATCAGTATAATTACTAGTAAAAATAACCATCTTGCCAAAATCAATCTATACATTCAATGCAATTCTTATCCAAATATCAAGACAATTCTTTACATGCCTTAAAAGAACAATTCTCAATTTCATATGGAAAAACAAAAAATCCAGGATAACTAAAAAAGAACAGAAATCTATACAATAAAAGAATCTGTGGAGGTATCTCCATGGCTGACTTCAAGCTGTACTACTGAGTGATAGTAATAAAAGCTGCATGATACTGGCATAGGAACAGACTGGCAGATTAATGGAATTGAATTGAAGACTAAGAAACAAATCCATACACCTATGGACAATTGATTTTTGACAAAGAAGCCAAATCCATACAATGAAAAAATGAAAACATCTTCAACAAATGGTGCTTGCCTAACTGGATGTCCACATCTAGAAAAGATACATATTTGTTACCCTGCACAAACTGCAAAGCCAAGTGAATCAAAGACCTCAACATAAAACCAGGAACACTAAGTCTTTTAGAAGATAAAATGACAAAGAGCCATGAACTCATTGGCACAAAAGACAATTTCCTGAACAGAACACCAACAGCTTGGGCTCTAAGATCTATAATTAATAAGTGGGATTTCGTGAAACTAAAAGCTTCTGTAAGGCAACTGACACTGTCAATATTAGAAAAAAGCAGCCCACCGATTGAAAAAAGTTCTTCACTAACCCAACATCTGAAAAAAAGTACAATATCCAAAATAAATAAGGAATTCAAGAAATTAAACACCGGCAAACAAGTAATCCAATAAAAATATGGGTGGAGAGCTAAACAGAGAATTCTCAACAGAGGAATATAGAATGGCAGATAAACGCTTAAAGAAATGTTCAAGGATATAGAGAGATCCAAGATGACAGTGACCAGTGTACACTGTATCTGAGGGGTAGAGGATCTGAAACTCTAAAATTGGTAAGTAGAGGGGCAGCTGAACCCAGAACATTGAAATTGAGGCTTCCTGGGAGAAAGGGGACACAGCCTGAACAGAGATCATTAGCATTCAGGTCAATTGCAGACTTCTCTGCAAACTTTTCCTGGGGACTCAATTCCTAGGCACTTTCTCTTTGATGGGCAGAGGCAGTGGAGGCACCTGAGGCATACCACAGTGCACAGAGCCCCTATCACAGAGTGCAGAGCTGGCTGCCCCTAGTACAAAATCCCAGCTTGAGATTTGAGATAGAGAATACTCAATCCCCTGGTACTTCAACTAGACAGGCCTCCCTTCTCCCTTTTTGGAGGAGGCAGAGGCTGCAGAGGTGGCCCACAGCATCCACCACAGAGTGCAGTGCCTGGTCCACAGTTCCTAGCACAGAGCACAGTGCCCAGTTCTCAGTGCCCTCAACTCCTAGCACAGATTGCAGTTCTGGAGGCTCCACCATGTCAACCAGGCCTGTGGCTCAATAGGGCCTTCCAGAAGGCATCTGTGCCAGGGGCCTCCAAGTTCTTCCATGGTGGCTGGACTCCCAGTGGACCGCAACACCAGCCCCCAAGTTCTACAGCAACATAGGGATTCATGGGACATCATTATCAACATTGAAGTCTCTGATCTGAGGGTCTACCAGTGAAGTCAAGGCAAACAACTCCTGGAGTTCAGAGAGATCTGAATAACACAACAACAGTATGACAGGACCATAGACAACTGAGGTCTTCAGAAAGTCGGCTCAAGCACATTGCCCCTTCAAATTGCACCTGCAAACTGTGCCTGCGAAAAGCGTTAGTATCCTCACCCCTTCCTGCTCCTGCAACCCACACATTCCAAGCATCTACACTCTCTAGAACTCTCTCCTTTGAGACACAGTTTCATGCACACTCGCACACTTGCTCCCTCACAATTGTGATACTGAGCCAGTGTCACTTCCTCCCTTAGTACAGCTGAAACACCAAAGCACACTCTCAAACCAGTGGACCTCTCTCATCTTCCTGAAGAATGCTCCAGACTCCAGAGAAAGACCCACCCAGTCTGAAATACAGACTCCAGGAACAAACAGTGAAGGTTACAGATAAGCAGAGTGTCAGAAGTCTGTATATGAACACACCTAACAAAAATCAGGAATCATGGCTTCATGAGAAATAGCAAAAATCAATGGATATTTCAGTTCATCGGAAACACAGAAAAATGACTTGAAAGCCATGCTTATCCAGTTGTTAGAGGCACATAAAGAAGAAACAAACAAATCTCTCAGAGAAATAGCCACACAAGTGGAAGCAATTAAAGAGGAAACAAACACAGTTCTCAAAGAAATAGCCATACAAATGGAGGCAAATAAAGAGGAAATGAACAAAACTCTCAAAGAAATACAGGCAAATACAGCCAAACAAATAGAGGCACAAGTGGAGGCATAATTAGTGCCATATAGAGAGGAAAAGAACAAAAATATAGAAGCCATCATAGACAGAGCGGAATCCACATTCATACATATGTAGGAAACAGTGCAAGGCATGACAACAGAATTACAATCAATGAAGAAAACACAAAGAGAGAAAAACGTGCATCTGGAGAACTTAGAGAAAAGATGAGGAACCACAAAGGTAAGCATCACCAATAAAATATAAGAAATAGAAGAATCTCAGGTCCTGAATATACACTTGCTGAAATTGATACTTCTAGCAAATAAAAAGTAAATTCTAAAAAGTCTCAAACACAAAACATCCAAGAAATCAAGGACACCATGAAAAGACAACATTTAAGAAAAATAGGAATAGATGAAAAAGAAGATTCCAGGTTCCAAGGTCCAGAAAATATTTTGAAGAAAATCATAAAAGAAAATGTTCCCAACATAAAGAAAGAGATGTCCATAAACATGCAAGAGGACTACAAAACACCAAATAGACTAGAAGAGAAAAGAAACTCTTCATGTCACATCATAGTCAAAACACTAAACCTGAAGAACAAAGAAAAAATATTAAAGGCAGCAAGGGAAAAAAGCCAAGTAACATATAAAAAGAGACCTATCAGAAATTTACCAGACTTATCAACAGAAACTATGAAAGTCAGAAGGGCCTGAGCCAATGTCATGCAGATTATAAGGGAGCACAGATGTCAACGCAGACTACTCTACCCAGCAAATATTTCAATTAGCATAGATGGAGAAAGCAAAATATTCCATGAGAAAACTAAACTTAAGCAATATCTACACAGCAACCCAACCCTACAGAACATAATAGAAGGAAAACTGTAATCTATCGAAAACAAATACACCCAAGAAATATAAGATACAGAAAACTTTCACAACAAAAATTAAAAGAAAACAAGCTGTGAATCACAGTAATACCACCAATTACACAATAAAAGGAACTAACATTCATTGGCACTATTATCTATCAACATTAATGGACTCAACTCTCCAATAAGAAGACACAGACTAACAGAATGGTTGTAGAAAAAAGATCCAACATTCTGCTGCATCCAAGAAATATACCACTGCAACAAGTGAAAAACACTACTTCAGAATAAAGGGCTGAAAAATGTTTTTCAAGAAAATGGACCCAGAAAACAAGCTGGGGAAGCTATCCTAATTCCTAATAACATAGACTTTCAACTAAAATTAATCAAAAAAGATGAGGAACGACACTTCATTCTCATCAAAGGAAAATTCACCAGGAGTACATCACAATTCTGAACATCTATGCTCCAAATACAATAGCACCTACATTTGTAAATGAAACATTATTTAAGATTAAGTTGCACATCGATCTGAACACATTAATAGTGGGAGACTTCAACACTCCACTCTCATCAAAGGACAGATAATCTAGACAGAAGCTAAATAGGGAAATAAAGGCACTTACAAAAGTCTTAAACAAATGGACCTAATAGATGTCTACAGAAATTTCCACCAAAATTCAAAGGAGTATACCTTCTTTTCAGCACCTCATGGAACTTTCTCCAAAATAGACCATAAAGTTGATCACAAAGAAATCCTCAGCAAATACAAGAAGATTGAAATAATCCCTTGTATTCTATCTGACCACCATGCACTAAAGCTCAACCTCAACAACAACGGAAATAGCAAAAAGCCTATATACAAATGGAAAATGAACAACTCCCTACTCAAGGACAGCTGGGCTAAGAAATTAAAGACTTCCTAGAATTCAACAAAAATGAAGGCACAACATACCCAAACTTATGTGGCACAATGAAAGCATTGCTAAGAGGAAAATTCATAGCACTAATTGCTTTCAAGAAGAAATTTGAAACATCACATACAAGCAACTTAATAGCTCACCTAAATGCCCTAGGGAAAAAAAAAGAAGCAGATATCCAAGAGGAGTAGAAGGCTGGAAATAATCAAACTGAGGGCTGAAATCAATAAATTAGAAACAAATGAAACTATTCAAAGAATCAATGAGATCAAGAGCTGGTTCATTGAGAAAATCAACAAGATAGACAAGCCTTTAGCCAAACGAACTAAAAGCCAGAAACTATCCAAATCAGCAAAATCAGAAATGAAAACAGGGACATAACAACAAACACTGAGGCAATCCAAACAATCATTAGGTCTTACTACAAAAACCTGTATGCCACAAAATTTGAAAATCAAAAGGAATGGATAATTTTCTTGATAGATTCCATTTATCAAAATTAAATCATGATCAGGTAGAAAGATTGAATAGTCCCATATTCCCCAAGGAAATAGAAGCTGTCATCAAAAGTCTCCTTCCCTCTAAAAAAGACCAGGGCCAGATGATTTCAACACAGAATTCTACCAGTTCTTCAAAGAAGTGCTAACTCCAATTTTCTTCAAACTATTCCACAAAATAGAAACAGAAGGAACATTACCAAACCCATTCTATGAAGCCACAATCACCTTGATACCTAAAACACAAAAAGACCCAAGCAAAAAAGAGAACTTCAGACTTATATCTCTGTGAACATTGATGAAAAAATAGTCAATGAAATACTGGCAAACCAAATCCAAGAACATATAAAAGATATCATCCACCATTACCAAGAAGGCTTTATTTGAGGCATACAGGGGTGGTTCAATATACAGAAATCCATCAATGTAATCCATCATATTAAAAAAACTGAATTAGAGAAACCACATGATCATCTACTTACATGCTGAAAAATCATTCAACAAGATCCAACACCCATTCATGTTTAAAGTCTTGGAGAGATCAGGGATACAAGGCACATACCTAAACATAGTAAAGACAATATACAACAAGCCTATAGCCAACACCAAACTCAATGGAGAAAGAAATAAATCAATGTCACTGAAATCAGGGACAAGACATAGGTGCCCACTCTCTTCATATCTCTTCAACATAGTACTTGAAGTCCTAGCTAGAACAGTAAGACAACTTAAGGAGATCAAGGGGACACAAATGAGAAAAGAAGTAGTCAAAGTATCACTATTTGCTAATAATATGACTGTCTACATGAGCAAGCCCATAAATTCATCCAGAGAACCCCTTCACATGATAAATACCTTCAACATAGTAGCAGGATACAAAATTAACTCCAAAAAATTAGAAGCCCTTCTGTATATCCAAGACAAAAGGGCTGAGAATGAAAATCAGGGAAACAACACCCTTCACAATAGCCACTAATAACATAAAGTACCTTTGTGTGACTCTAACCAAGCAAGTGAAAGACCTGGTTAAAAAACTTCAAGTCTCAGAAAAAAAAAATTGAAGAAGACATCAGAAAATGGAAAGATATCCCATGCTCATGGATTGGTAAGATTAACATGGTGAAAGTGGCCATCCTGCCAAAAGCAATCTATAGAGTCAATGCAATTCCAATCAAAATACCAATAAAATTCTTTACAGACCTTGAAAGAAAAATTCTCAACTTCATATGATAGGTCTACCTTTACATGTTACTTGGCCTTTTTCCCTTGCTGCTTTTAATGTCTTTTCTTTGTTCTGTATACTTAATGTTTCAACAATGATGTGACATGAGGATTTTCTTTTCTGGTCTAGTCTGTTCGGTGTTCTGTAGGCCTCTTGTATGTTTATGGACATCTCTTTCTTAAAGTTGGTGAAATTTTCTTCTATGATTTTCTTGAATATATTTTCTGGACCTTGGAGACTGGAATCTACTTTTTCATTAATTCCTATTATTCTTAGATTTTTGCCTTTTCATGGCATCTTTGAATTCTGGGATGTTTTGTGTTTGGGACTTTTCTGATTTTACTTTTTATTTCAGAGAAGTATCAATTTCTGCAAGCATATCTTCAGCACCAGAGATTCTCTCTTCCATCTCTCGTATTCTATTGGTGCTGCTTGCTTTTGTGGTTCCTGATCTTTTCTCTAAGTTCTCCAGCTCCAAGGTTTTCTCTGTTTGTGTTTCCTTTATTGATTCTAAGTCTATATTCATGTCTTGTACCATTTCCTTCTTCTGTTTGAATGTGGCTCCCTGTCTCTGTATGATGGCCTCTATTTTTGTTTGTTTCTTCTCTATATGTCACTAATTGTGCCTTTACTTGTACCTCTATTTGTTTGGCTATATTTGCCTATGTTTCTTTGAGAACTTTTTCAGTTCCTTTTTCTTAACCTCCACCTGGGAGGTCAATTCTTTGAGAGATTTTTTCATTTCTTCTTTAACTGTCTGGATTTGCTTGGTTATTTCTCTGAGAGATTTGTTTGTTTGTTCTTTATGTGACTCTAATAACTGGATAAGCATATCTTTAAGATCATTTTTCTGTGTTTCCAATGAATTGGAGTATCCATTGATTTTGGAAGTTGCTGGTGAAGCCATGATTTCCTGATTTTTTGTTGGATGTGTTCTTTCGCCTACCTTTGGCCATTTCCTTAACCATAACCTGCACTGTTTGATTTTGGGTTCTCAGTTCAGATTGGTACCATCTTTTTCTGGTATCTGGAGAATTCTTTAGGGAGATGAGAGAGGTCCAATGGGTTCAGTGTGTGCATTGGTGCTTCACCTGGTGGTAGGAAAGTCCACAGGCACAGAAGGACAAATGGGAGCGAGCATGTGCATGTGCATGGAAGTTTGCCTTGAGGGACAGGGTGCTAGAGAATGTAGAGGCCTTCAGTATGAGGGAGGGATGCCTTGCTGTCACTGAAGGGGTCAAGGGCGCTGAAGTTATTGCATGTGCTGGTGAAGATAACATGCACAAATTCTCTGAGTTTGTCAGTGGCCTACAGGCTACTGGTAATCGTCTGTAACTGAGCTCCAGGAGTTATTTGCCTAAACTCCTCTGGTAGCTCTATAGAGCCAGGGCTTCCTTATCACAAGAAATCCTCTGTTTCTCACTGTGTATGTGTGGGTGGGAGATTTCTGATGTCTGGCTGCTAGCTTAGAAGCACCCTGGATGTATGGCTCTGCAGGCAGTTGGGGGCGCACTCACTCTCTAGCAGGTCAAATGGAAATGACAGGAGTTCCTCCTGTTCTCTACTGGCAGGTTTGGATCTGCTGAGCCAAATGTGAGCTCAGACAGCTCAGTGGTGTTGCAGCCACTGTACCAGGGAATCTAGTTGCAGCTGCAGAACTGGGGTGTTTAGGTTCCTGCTGGGAAGTCTTGTGTAGCCACTACCTTGGCTCGGCGCTTGGTGTCCCTGGGCAGTTTTTCAGGTCCCCCGAACTTTGGTGGCTGCACAACCTGCTGTGCTGTCCACCACTGAGGGACTGAGCAGTTTATAGAATCATGTTCTGTGGAATTGGTAAGGTTGGCTGCTTGCAGGTGTGGGACTCAGGCAGGATTATACTGTGGATCTTGGGTGGGTGATGTGGCTGTGCTGGCTGCTGAGGCTGCAGTACCAGTATTCCCACCTCTGCTGTCTTGGTTATCAGGCAGCAAGATCTGTGCCACTGGCGCTGTGGCTTGGCTCCTCCGAGGGGGAGGGAGGCTCGAAGAATGAAAGTGCCCCTCTCCGTTCACAGAGAAGTTTGCGTTTGACCTGAATCAAAAAGTTCTCTGGTGTCCCCCCTCCTTCAGGGAGTCACAATGTTGATTTTCCGATTTCAGTTGCCCCTCAACTCACCAATTTCGAAGTTTTAAATCCTCTATCTTTCATAAACGGTGTGCGCTGATCGCTGCCATCTTAGATCTCCCCCCCCCCCCCCCAGGTACTTTTCTTTTTATGACTTTTTGATTCGTGAAGGGATTAGAAATACTGTTCATTAAAATATATCAGCTAAGGGTTAGAGAGATGGCACAGCATAAAGAACACCTCTTGCTTTTGCAGAGGGTTCAGTGGCTCACAGTCATCCATGACTCCAATTTCAGGAGATCTAACACCCCCGTCTGGCCTCTGCATGCACCAGACATACATGTGGTGAACATATATACATGCAAGCAAAATACTCTTACACATAAAAGAAAAGAAAAATTTAAGATACACAAATGTTGTCAACTCTTGGACTTGACTTATTTTCTTTGTGATGCTCTTATATCTATTCCTTTTTTCCTTATATTTCTAATGAAGTTAATATAAAAGGTTAAGGAATTCAGCTAAGATATTTTTCATGGGTGTAATTAATTCACAGATGAGGCCACATATATTGCGCATTGCATCACACTGAGAAGCATCTAATATGGGGTTGACTTCCATCTCAGTGAATGAGACAGTGAGTTAAAGGATGACCTACAGCTTGTTCCATTGAAAAGTTAGCATTTTCTCCACTCTCAGATAGGAAGTAATCCATAAGGAAGATACTTTGACACTAAGTAAATATCAGTTCTGCAACTACCTATGTGCTAAAAGTGTTTATTCATTTTGATGATTCTTGCCCAAATAAATGACCTTAATGAAGTTCTAATTGTTGCCTATTCTTACATATTTTGAAGGGTAGTATTTATTTTGGAAAATGCTTTGCTTTACTCAGAAGCTAATGGACATGTTGCATCTGATTAGTTTTTCTATTTAACCAAATCAGGCAACTGTGGCATCTTATCACTCCTGAATTCCACTATCCCAATAGCAGTTGATAAAGGAGTAGACATTAGTGACTGTAAATAGGATGGAAGTCACTATTTAGGGATATAACTTTCAAGAAGAAACATCTTTAGAATGAGAGCACTAATGAGACATCAAACCTGGCAAAACACAAGAGTGGCCAATGCTAGAGGATAACTGAGATACAGAATATTGGAGAGGAATATGGCCAAAATTTCTTTAAATGGTTAAGCCACAATGAGATTTCTACGTGAATCTCAAGGTGTGGTCCACAAACAAAAATGTCTATATGGATGACCTAATGTAAAGGGAATAGGCAAGACAGGTATTAAAGCCCAAAATTAGTGGTAGGACCTAATAAAGAAGCAGAATTCTCAAGTATAAATTAAACTCTCATGCTCATTAAAATATTAAAAATGCCCATCTTGTTGGCCTTTCTGAATGAAGATTGAGCATTTAACCCAGAGTCTTTCTTCTTGATTAGCTTCTTTAAGTGTACAGATTTTAGTATGTTTTTCCTATATTGTATGTCTAGTATCCACTTATGAATGAGTATATATCATGTGTGTCTTTCTGGTTGTGGGATACTTCCCTCAGGATGATCTTTACTAGATCCCACCATTTGCCTGCATATTTCATGATTTCCTTGTTTTAATTGCTGAGTAGTATTCCATTGTGTAAATGTACCACAATTTCTGTATCATTCCTCCGTTGAGGGACATCTGTGTTGTTTCCAGATTCTGGCTATTACAAATAAAGCTTCTACAAACATGGTTGAGCAAATATCCTTGTCGTATACTTGAGCAACTTTCAGATATATGCCTAGGAGTAGTATAGCTCGATATTGAGGTAGCGCTGTTCCTAATTGTCTGAGAAAGCACCAGATTGATTTCCAAATTGGTTGTACAAGTTTATATTCCCATCAGCAATGGAGTAGGGTTCCTCTTTCACCACATCCTCTCTAATATACGTTGTCACCCTAGTATTTGATCTTAGCCATTCTGCTGGGTATAAGGTGAAATGTCAGGGTTTTTTTTTTTTTTTAATTAGCATTTCCTTGATCACTAAGGATGTTGAGCATGTCTTTAAGTGTTTCTTTGCCATTCGATATTCCTCTATTGAGAATTATATTTATCTCTGTACCCCATTATTTGATTGGGTTACTTGATTTATTGCTGTTTAACTTTTTAAGTTCATTATATATTCTGGATATTAGCCCCTCTGTCAAATATAGGGTTGGTGAGGATCCTTTCCCAATCTCTAAGATGTCATTTTTTTTATGACAGTATTCTTTACCTTACAGAAGCTTTTCAGTTTCATGAGGTCCCATTTATTGATTATTGATTATTGATCTTAGAGCTTGTGCTGTTGGTGTTCTGGTCAGGAAGTTGTCTCCTGTGCCAATGAATTCAAGACTCTTCCCCAATTTTTATTCTAACAGATTGAGTGTGTCTGTTTTTATATTGAAGTCTTTGATCTGCTTGGATTTTAGTTTTGTGCAGGGTGTGGATCTATTTTCATTTTTCTGCCTGTAGACATACAGTTAGACTAGCACAATTTGTTGAAGATGCTATATTTTTTCCATTGTATGGTTTTGGCATCTTTGTCAAAAATCAGGTTTCCAAAAGGGTGTGGGTTTATTTCTGGGTCTTCTTCATTTATTGTTAAAGGTATTTTCAGATTGTAAGAAGAGATGTAATATAAAGTGAAACATAGACATTTAAAATGGAAAAAATATCATGGAATAAATGAAAGCTATTTGTAACATAAGGCATCTATTTGTAGGACTCATTTGTCATGCTGGGCATGATTTTGGAAAGTTTAACTTGAATAAAAAAATTCATAATTTGTGTATCTTAAGCCCCCAAATGAAGTGGATAGGTTCCAGATATCTACTTTATATACAGGGGGAAAAGGTCTCATTTTGTTGTCCTGACTGTCTTAGAACTCATTATGTAGACCAGGCTGGCCTTGAATTCACAGCAATCCTCCATTCTCTTTCTCTGCTCATATAAAAAAAGGTCTATGATATTCCTGAAATACACATACAAAACTTTTTCTTCACACATGATATCCTTAACAGAAGGACCAATGTTGGTGATGACACTGATTAGATGATAGTGGAGGTAGCAGTCTGTACCTAGTAAAGATGAAACAACGTAGGGCTGGAGATATTTCCCAGTAGTTCAGAGCATTTGTTGCTTTTGCAGATTATCCAGGTTCAATGTCCAGCACCCCCAAAGTTATTCAAAGCTGCTGGTAATTCCAGTTCCAGGGGCTCTAATTCCAATATCCTCCTCTGGCTTCCAGGGTTACCAGACACACACATGGTGCACATAAAATTAAATCAGTCAATATAAAAACGAAGGAAAGTAATTTCATATTTATTTGGTGATAGATGAGTATGATGAAATTTCCATGCAGAATGAAACACTGCACAATTTATCTGTGACCCTATTTTGCCATTAAATATTCTTTTTCAACAAAGCACTCATCAAATTTGTGGACACTGCTGTTCCAAATGGTTATGTTCTATCTTGCAAATTTTGTTAACAAGCCACTCCTCATTTTTCTGTAGTAATGTTTGAGAAAGCAGTGCATGAAATAGCAGGGAAAACACAAACACATTTTAAAATCAGATTTTAAGATTGTTGCTGAAATGATAATGCACTAATTTTATCATAATACCAAGAGAATTTATATTGTCTTCAGGATCCAGCTCCATTTTCTTAATTATGTCACATCTATCACCAAGCTGCTGACATCACACATTAGACAAAATGATGAGAACTTTTCTTTGTTATAATTTTCCCAACCATTCTCTGACATCTGTTTCTAAGCAAATACCAGTTTAAGGACAGAAGGGTATAAATGGTGGAGTCTAAATATAGATAAGGCAAATTACGTATTTTTCAACTTTGGCTGGAAATAACTGTTTAAATGAGTAGCTCATTAACTCATAGGAGTGAGTTTTTAATGGAGATATTTCAGTAGAAAGATTTTTCATTAATAACTCCATTTACTAAATGTCTTTTATGTGCCAGGCATTTAATAGATGCTTTTAGTACTGAGTTTCAGGTTATTGTCTCTATGTTGCACTACAACTTAACCTCTCCTCACAGCATAATATGAAATCTGTTTTTTTTATCTTCTGAAAATAATTGGATAATATTGATATTACTTATATAATAGACTCCAGTGAAGATTTTTTCTATGTGTAAAAGTTTTAAATTGTAAACTTAATTATTAAAAATACTCATGCTATTATTCATATAATTTATTATTTTTGTGTTAGTTTCCATAAGTGCCATTTGAAGAATTGGCCCATTTCATGTAACTGTTAAATTTATTGGCATAAAGTGTTTTTGTTATCCTTTTTGTCTGTCTGTTTGTTTTAAGACAGGTGTCTCTCTGTAGATTTGGCTGTCCTGGAACTTGCTATGTAGACCAGGTTGGCCTTGAACTCACAGCACTCCGCCTGTCTCTACCTCCTGAGTGCAAGGATTAAAGGTGTGTGCCCTTACCACATGAAAAGAAGTGTTCCTTAATTTTCTATAACTATGCTTTTACTGTATGTCAGTAACCCCTCTGTTTTTTTTTTTAACTTAACATTTTTAAGGAGTATTATGTACATAGCAGAATTAAAAATGAAGCACAGGGATTTTCAATATACTTCAGGTCTCTACACAGGAATGTGCTCTTCAGTTATCAGCATCTCCTACCAGAGCTTTTCATTTTTCAAAATTGATTAGCTTACATTTATACACCATGACTACTCAAACATGTTTTACATTCTATGAAACTGTATGATGATATTATTCATCAACATATTAACACAGTAGGAGAGTCCAAGATGGTGGAGACCAGAGCACACCATATCTGAGGGGGACAGGATATGAAACTCTGAGATTGCTGAGTGGAGGGGCAGCTGAATCCAGAACATTGACATTGAAGCTTCCTGGGCAAGAGGGAACAACCTGTGAGCTGGGACACTTTGGATCCAGGTCATCCTTGGCCCTCTCCAGGGACTAAGAGTGGCAAATACTACCCTGCACTTCCCCTTGCTCTAAACACAGGCATCCTTGCTAGGTGGAGGCAGCACTGGTTGCCCCAAGAAGTAGCCCCAAGTAGTAGCCCCAAGTGTGCTCAGTGACTGAGACAGCAGAAGCAGGCAGCTGTAAGGGTCTCCCAGACTGGCGGCTGCAGCAGGTAGCTGTACAGGCCTCTTAGGTCAGTGACTGCAGCAGGTTGTTGTACCAGCCTTCCAGGTCTGTGGCTGTGACTAGCCCAAGCAGGAGCCTCCATGTTCTGTGACTGAGACAGCAGTGGCAACTGTCCTAAGTACCAGTCTCCCTGCCCACCAGACAAACAGTGGACACCACTGATCTGATGGATCTCGTACACTCTCATTTGTCCCTGTGGGCCCAAATCTGAGAGTAGAGAACAGGGGCATACCCTGTGCTTTCTGATTAGGCCCATAAGCTAGTGAGTATGCCCTCAAGTGAGTGCTAGCAGAGCCCCAGATCCAGGGTCCCTGTACATTAGATGGCAGAAATCGGATCTCAACCACCCACACTCCCACTGTGGACAACTCAAGGTTCCTCGGGACATCGTTTTCAACATTGAAGCCCCTGTTCTGTGAGTCTACCAGTGGAGCACCGGCAAACAATTCCTGGGGCACAGACATATCTGAATACCAGGAGACCAGTACTAAAGGCTTGTAGGCCACTGAGATATTAAGGGAAACTCTGCATGTGCATTGCACCAGTGAACAGCATCAACACACCCTCCTGCATTTAAGCACCCTCTCCCTTAAGGCACATTTCTGCGCACACACCCAAGCTTATGCTCATGTGCCCATGATCTTCTGCCTCTAGCTACAGCTGAAACACCTACATCCACTCTCAAACTGGTGGAAGTCTTTCATTTTCCTGAAGAATATTCCAGATACCAGAGACAGACGGATCCAGTCTGAAGTACAGACTCCAAGAGCAAAGAGCAGAAGTTACTGATAAGCAGATGGCTATAGATCAGAGGAAGAACACAAACAATAAAAATAATGACATTCATTATGGCTTCACCAGCAACCCCCAAAATCAACGGATATTTTAATTCATCAGAAACAGAGAAAACTTATTTTAAAGCTATGACTATACAGTTATTAGAGGCACATAAGAGGAAACAAACAAACGAAAAAAAAAAAACTCTCAAAGAAATAACCACACAAATACAGGAAAAATAAAGAACAAATGAACAAAGCTCTCAAAGAAATACAGGCAAATGTAGCCAAATAAATTAAGTCATGTAAAGAGGAAACAAATAAAAAATAGAGAACTTAATAGAAAGAAAGGAATCCACATTTTTTTCTTTTTTTTTTAATTTTTCATCAATTACACTTTATTCATTCTGCATCCCCCCATAAGCCCCTCCCTCCCCCCTCCCAATCCCACCCTCCCTTGTCCCTCTGCTTGCATGCCACTCCCCAAGTCCACTGATAGGGGAGGTTCTCCTCTCCTTTCTGATCTTAGTCTATCAGTTCACATCAAAAGTGGCTACATTGTCCTCTACTATGGCCTGGTAAGGCTACTCCCCCCTAGGGGGAGGTGATAAAACCAGACACATTAAATCGGCTTGAAAAAAAAGTGGGAAATACCCTAGGAATCCACATTTAAACACATGAAGGAAATGGTCCAAGACATGAAAACCCAATTAGAATCAATAAAGAAAACACAAACAAAGAAAATACTGGACCTGGCAAACTTAGAGAAAAGATCAGAAATCACAAAGGAAAGCATCACCAACAGAATATAAGAAATGGAAGAGAGACTGTCAGACGCTGAAGATACAATTGCAGAAATTGATTCGGTGTGAAAGAAAAAATAAAATCAGAAAAGTTCCAAATACAAAACATCCAAAAAATCAAGGATTCCATGAAAAGACTAAATCTAAGAATAATAGCAATAGACGAAAAAGAAGATTCCAGGCTCCAAGGTCCAGAAAGTATTTGTATGAAAATCATAAAAGAAAATGTTCCCAATGTAAAGAAAGAGATGTCCAT
The DNA here is from genome assembly GCF_030254825.1 of Meriones unguiculatus. Lineage (NCBI taxonomy): Eukaryota > Metazoa > Chordata > Mammalia > Rodentia > Muridae > Meriones > Meriones unguiculatus. Next base: position 74,035,815 of record NC_083369.1, on the reverse strand, counting down.
TAACACACAAGAGACCTACAGAACACCAAATAGATAAGAACAGAAAAAAAAACCTCCTCACCTCACATAATAGTCAAAACACTAAATCTACAGAACAAAGAAAAAATATTAAAAGCAGCAAGGGAAAAAGGTCAAGTAACATATAAAAGTAAACCTATCAGAATCACATCAGACTTCTCAACAGAAACTATGAAAGCCAGAAGGACCTTGGCGGATGTCATGCAGACTCTATGAGACCACAGATGCCAACCCAGACTACTATATCCAGCAAAGCATTCAATCAACATAGATGGAGAAAACAAAATATTCCGTGACAAAACTAAACCTAAACAATATCTACACAACAACCCAGCACAACAGAAGATAGTATAAGGAAAACACCAATCCAAAGAAAACAACTACACTCAACAAAACACAGGATATAGATAACCTCACAACAAATTAAAAGTAAACAAGCATTGAAACACAGTAACACTACCAACTCCACAATAAAAGGAACTAACATTCATTGGTCACAATTATCTATCAACTTCAAAGAACTCAACTTTCCAATAAAAAGACACAGATTAACACAATAGTTGCAGAAACAGGATGCAACATTCTGCTGCAACCAAGAAACTCACATCTGAAACAAAGATAAACACTATCTCAGAGTAAAGAACTAGAAGAAGGGTTTATAAGCAAACAGACACAGAAAACAAGCAGAGGTAGCTATCCTAATACCTAATAAAATAGATATTCAATCAAAATTAATCAAAAAAGATGAGGAGGGGCACTTCATTACCTTCAAAGGAAAAGTCTCCCAGGAGGACATCACAATCCTGAACATCTATGTCCCAAATACAAGACCACATGAATTTGTAAATGAAACATTATATAAGCTTAAGTCACACAACGATCCCAACACCTTAATAGTGGAAGACTTCAACACTTCTCACCAAGGGAAAGATCATCCAAAACAAAAGCTAAATAGGGAAATAATGCCACTAACAGAGGTCCTAATTCTATTGGACCTAATCCATATCTATAGAACTTTTCAGCCAAAATAAAAAAGAACACCTTCTTCTCGGGGAACCTTCTCGAAAACTGAATATATATTCTAGTATAAAGCAAGCCTTAACAAATACAAGAAGATTGAAATAATCCCTTGTATCCTATCAGAACACCATGGCCTAAAGCTAGACCTCAACAACAAAAAGAATAACAAAATGCTTACATACACATGGAAACTAAACAACTGTCTACTCAATGACAGCTTGGTCAGGGAAGAAATGAAAAAAAGAAATTAGAGACTTCCTAAAGTTAAATGAAAATGAAGGTACAACATATCCAGATTTATGGGAAACAATGAAAGCAGTGCAAAGTGAAATGTTCATAGCACTAAATGGCACAAGAATGAAGTTTGACACATCTCATGCAAGCAACTTAACTGAACAACTAAAACCCTAGGGAAAAAAAGAAGCAGAAACACCTAAGAGGACTAGATGATTGGAAAGAAAACAAAGTCAAAGCTAAAATCAATGGATTAGAAACAAAGATAACAATTCAAAGAATCAATGAGAGCAAGAGCTGGTTCTTTGAGAAAATCAACAAAATAGACAAACCCTTATACAAACTAAAGGCAGAGAAACCATCTAAATCAGCAAAATCAGACATGAAAAGGGGGAACATAACGACAGACACTGAAGAAATCCAAATGAACATTAAGTCTTCCTAAAATACCCTTTATGACACAAAATTTGAAAATCTAAATGAAATGGACAATTTTCTTGATAGAGTCATTTTTCCAAGATTAAATCAAGATCAGGTAAATAGATTAAATAGTCCTATGTCCCCCAAGGAATTAGAAGCTGTCATCAAAGTCCATCTGCCATAAAAAGACCAGTGCAGGGGAGCAAAGATGGTGGCGCCGGGAGAGCACCGCATTTGAGAAGCAGGACAGCACTCGCCGTGCAGAGACCAGGAGACTGAACTCTGGGCCCTGAAACTACATCAATCATATTTCCCAGGTGAGGGGAGGTTCCCACGGTGTGGGAATCGGTCGGGTCCACTCACGGCTACCCAGCCAGAACCCGGAAGAAATCCCGGGTAACGAGGGCTTTGTGTCTCCCGGCTGGAGCCTCAAGAGTCCGTGCCCCAATCACTTTCCCAGGCTGATCCGTGAGCACAAGGGTGCCTGAGGCTGGGAGTCCCAGCTGCGGGGGAACCCCACTGGGAAGCAAAGTTGCCAGACTGATCACGGGTCACCCAGTCTATCCCCAGAAGGTCGCTAGGACAGCGGGTACCCACCACCAACACAACTGAGCTCCTGCCACGCAGAGAGCTGTGCGCTCAGCTCAGCAGTACAGACAAGCTGTGCGCCCCAGTACAACAGGGACTGGGAACCCCTGTCCAGAGAGGAGCCCACAGGGAAGGAAAAAACCGTGCAGCTGGGGTCACCTAGGGAAAGTCTAGCAGCCTGCAGATCGCAGACAGGTGAGTACGCCCAGCCATCATAGATCTGGGCCCAAACAGGGAGCACAGAGTGATCAGAAACTCAGCTCCCTCAGACTAGCAGGCAAGCGCACACTCCACCAGCCCAGAGGCCTGCATTGTACCAAATACACCTTACAGGCCGAACTGTGCACCCCAAGACACTAGAGCAGTACTCACCCGCCACAAATTACCTCTTGGGTTCTGGGGCGCAGAGCCCCAACCTCAGACCTACAAAAGACCGGGAACCCTGAGATCAACCCCCCAGATACTGCTCCAAGGGGCAACCAGTTATCCCTAACAAAACCAACCAAACCACGGGACACACAGGTTACAGCAGTTGATCACTAAATTTACAGCAAGAAACCCAGAAGGAGGGCAACTGTCTCCAGGACTTCTCCCAGTGAGAGGAGAGCCCTCTCGAGTAATCAGGACCACAGTTACTACCCAGGTCTCTATGCCTGAGGTGAGCTGTAGCAACTCCTGAAAAACACTGGACATCCAGTGACTATACCCAAAAAGCTAGAAAGGCTTCCTTCAGGAAAAACCATCTTCCTGCCAAAGGGATTCTCTCCACTACAAGAGTCCAGGAACAACCAGAAACTAAATTCAAACAACTAAGATAGCCCAATGGGTAGAGGACAGCGTAAAAGTCCAACCAACAAAAGCCAGAGCAATATGGCATCTCCAGAACCCAGTTATCCAGGGGCAAATAGCCCTAGACACCCCAGCATAAATGAAATTCAAGGAGATGACCTAACATCTATGCTCATGAAGAAGATAACAGAGGAAACAAATAAAATACGAAAAGAATTAGAGGAAGATAAAAACAAACAGATCATGGCTATCCTTAAAGAAATGGAGGAAATTAATGACAAGGAGATTATGGCCATCCATGAAGAAATACAGAAAGCTGCAGCCAAACAGTCTGTGGCCTTTAGAGAGCAAATGCTTAAATCACTGAATGAAATAAAAGAAACAGTGGATTGTTCAAACAAACAGCTGAAGGAATTGATGGAAAAACATGAAAATACAGTCAGACAGGGGAAGGAAACCAACAAAGTAGCTCAAGACCTGAAGATAGAATTGGAAAAATTAAAAAAAAAACACAAATGGAAGAAATTGTGGAGAGAAAGAACTTAGGGAAGAAAGCAGGAATTACAGAGGTTAGCATAACCAATAGGCTACAAGAAATGGAAGAAAGAATCTCAGGTGTGGCAGATACAATGGAAGAAATAGATGTATCTGTCAAAGAAAATGTTAAATCTAAAATATTCCTGACACAGACCGTCCAAGAAATTCAAGACAACATAAAAAGACAAAACCTAAGAATAATAGGAATAGAGGAAAAAGAAGATTCCCTACACCAAGGCCCAGAAAATATTTTCAACAAAATCATTGAAGAAAATTTCCCCAACTTAAAGGAGAGACCAATAAGAATACAAGAGGCCTATAGAACACCCAATAAATTAGACCAGAAAATAAAATCCTCCCACCACATAATAATCAAAACCGTAAGTATACAGAACAAAGGAAAAATACTAAAAGTTGCAAGAGAAAAAGGCCAAGTAACATATAATGGCAAACCCATTAGAATCACACCTGACTTTTCAACAGAGACTATGAAAGCCAGAAGGGCCTGGACAGATATCATGCAGACCCTAAGAGAACACAGATGTCAGCCCAGGCTACTATACCCTGCAAAACTCTCAGTCCTCATAGACAGAGAAAACAAGATATTCAATGACAAAAACAAATTTCAACAATACCTACAAACAAACCCAGCATTACAGAAGACACTGGAAGGGAAAATACAACCCAAGAAAGCTAGCTACATTCAAGAAAACACAGAAAATAAATAACCCCACTACAGTAAAACAAAAAGCAACCAAGCACACAACCATATGACCACAGCCAACATCAAATTCAAAGGATCTAACAGCCACTGGTCATTAATCTCTCTCAGTATCAATGGACTTAATTCTCCAATAAAAAGACACAGACTAACAGAATGGATGCATAAACAAAACCCAGCAATCTGTTGTATACAAGAAACACACCTAAGTCACAAAGATAGACATTACCTGCGGGTAAAGGGATGGAAGACGGCTTTTCAAGCAAATGGATGCAAGAAGCAAGCAGGAGTAGCCATTCTAATATCTGATAAAATAGTCTTTCAACCAAAATTAATCAAAAGAGATGGGGAAGGACACTTCATACTCATCAAGGGAAAATTCCACCAGGAAGACATCACAATCCTGAACATCTATGCCCCAAATACAAGGGCACCCACATTTGTGAAAGAAACATTGCTAAAACTTAAACCACACATAGATCCCCACACACTAATAGTGGGAGACTTCAACACCCCACTCTCAACAAAGGACAGGTCAACTAAACAGAAATTAAACAAAGAAACAATATCTCTAACAAAGGTCATGCATCAAATGGACCTAACAGACATTTACAGAACTTTACACCCAAACACAAAAGAATTTACCTTCTTCTCAGCACCTCATGGAACCTTCTCCAAAATAGACCACATAGTTGGTCACAAAGCAAGCCTCAACAGATACAAGAAGATTGAAATAATCCCTTATATCATGTCTGATCACCATGGAATAAAGCTGGACCTCAGTAACAACAAAAATAGCAAAAAGCCTACACATAAATGGAAACTGAACAACTTGCTACTAAAAGACAGCTGGGTCAGGGAAGAAATAAAGAAAGAAATTAAAATCTTCCTAGAACTCAATGAAAATGAAAACACAACATACCCAAACTTGTGGGACACAATGAAAGCAGTGCTAAGAGGAAAGTTCATAGCACTAAGTGCCTTCAAGAAGAAATTTGAGACAGCGCATTCAAGCAACTTAATGGCTCACTTAAAAACCCTAGAAAAAGAAGAAGCAGACACACCAAGAAGGAGCAGACGGCTGGAAATATTCAAACTCAGGGCTGAAATCAATCAATTAGAAACAAATAAAACAATTCAAAGAATCAATGAAACCAAGAGCTGGTTTTTTGAGAACATCAACAAGATAGACAAACCCTTAGCCAAGCTAATTAAAAGGCAGCGAGACACCGTCCAAATCAACAAAATCAGAAATGAAAAGGGGGACATAACTACAGACACTGAGGAAATCCAAGCAATCATTAGGACTTACTTCAAAAGTCTATATGGAAGAAAATTTGAAAATTTAAATGAAATGGACAATTTTCTTGATCGATTCCACTTACCAAAGCTAAATCAGGACCAGGTAAATCAATTAAATAGTCCTATATCTCCCAAGGAAATAGAAGCAGTCATCGAAAGTCTCCCATCCAAACAAAGCCCAGGACCTGATGGTTTCAGCACAGAATTCTACCAAACATTCAAAAAAGAGCTAACTCCAGTTCTCTTCAAACTATTCCACAAAATCGAAACAGAAGCAACATTACCAAACTCATTCTATGAAGCCACAGTCACCTTGGTACCTAAACCTCACAAAGACCCAACAAAAAAAATAGAACTTCAGGCCAATCTCCCTTATGAACATCGATGCAAAAATACTCAACAAAATACTCGCAAACCGAATACAAGAACATAAAAGATATCATCCACCATGACCAAGTAGGCTTCATCCCAGGCATGCAGGGGTGGTTCAATATACAGAAATCCATCAATGTGATCCACCACATTAGCAAACTGAGAGAAAAAAAAAAAACACATGATAATCTCCCTAGATGCTGAAAAAGCATTTGACAAAATCCAACATCCATTCATGTTTAAAGTATTGGAGAGATCAGGGATACAAGGCACATATCTAAACATAGTAAAGGCGATATACAGCAAGCCTATAGCCAACATCAAACTAAAGGGAGAGAAACTTAAAGCAATCCCACTGAAATCAGGGAAAAGACAAGGCTGCCCACTCTCTCCATATCTCTTCAACATAGTGCTGGAAGTCCTTGCTAGAGCAATAAGACAGTTGAAGGAGATCAAGGGGATACAGATTGGAAAGGAAGAAGTCAAATTATCACTATTTGCAGATGATATGATAGTATATGTGAGTGACCCAAAAAACTCTACCAGGGAACTCCTACAGCTGATAAACACCTTCAGCAAAGTGACCGGATACAAAATTAACTCAAAAAAATCAGTAGCCCTCTTATATACAAAAGACAAAAGGGCTGAGAAAGAAATTAGGGAAACAACACCCTTCACAATAGCCACAAATGACAAAAGGTACCTCAGAGTAACCCTAAACAAGGAAGTCAAAGACTTGTATGAAAAAAATTTCAAGTCTCTGAAGAAAGAATTAGAAGAAGATATGAGAAGATGGAAAGATCTCCCATGTGCTTGGCTTGGCAGGATTAACATAGTAAAAATGGCCATTTTACCAAAAGCAATCTACAGATTCAATGCAATTCCCATCAAATTACCAACACAATTCTTTAGAGACCTGGAAAGAAAAATTCTCAACTTCATATGGAATAACAAGAAACCCAGAATTGCTAAAACAATCCTCTACAATAAAAGATCTTCTGGAGGTATCTCCATCCCTGATTTTAAGTTGTACTATAAAGCAACAGTTTTAAAAACTGCATGGTACTGGCATAATAACAGAATAGTGGATCAATGAAACCGAACAGAGGACCCAGAAATAAACCCACACACTTATGGACACCTGATCTTTGACAAAGGCGCCAAAACCATACAATGGAAAAAATATAGCATCTTCAACAAATGGTGCTGGTCCAACTGGATGTCTACATGTAGAAAAATGAAAATAGATCCATACTTATCACCCTGCACAAAACTGAACTCCAAGTGGATCAAAGACCTCAACATAAAACCTGACATATTAAATTGGCTATAAAAAAAGTGGGGAATACCCTAGAACTCATTGGTACAGGAGACAACTTCCTGAACAGAACACCAACAGCACAGGCTCTAAGAGCAACAATCGAAAAATGGGACCTCATGAAACTGAAAAGCTTCTGTAAAGCAAAGGACACCATCATCAAAACAAAACGACTGCCTACAGTTTGGGAAAGAATCTTCACCAACCCTTTATCTGACAGAGGACTCATATCCAGTATATATAAAGAACTAAAGAAGCTGAAAAGCAGCAAACCAAGTAATCCACTTAAAAAATGGGGAACAGAGCTAAACAGAGAATTCTCTGTAGAGGAATACCGAATGGCAGAGAAGCACTTAAAGAAATGTTCAACCTCACTAGCCAGTAGGGAAATGCAAATCAAAACAACGCTGAGATTTCCCCTTACACCCATGAGAATGGCCAAGATCAAAAACTCAAATGACAACACATGCTGGAGAGGTTGTGGAGAAAGGGGAACCCTTGTCCACTGCTGGTGGGAATGTAAACTTGTACAACCACTCTGGAAATCAATCTGGCGCTTTCTCAGACAACTAGGAATAGTGTTTCCCCATGATCCAGCCATACCACTCCTAGGCATATATCCAAAAGAGGCTCAAGTACACAAAAAGGACATTTGCTCAACCATGTTTGTAGCAGCTTTATTTGTAATAGCCAGAAGCTGGAAACAGCCCAGATGCCCCTCAACTGAAGAATGGATGCAGAAATTGTGGTATATCTACACAATGGAATATTACTCAGCAATGAAAAATAAGGAAATCATGAAATTTGCAGGTAAATGGTGGGATCTGGAAAGAATGATCCTGAGTGAGTTGTCCCAGAAGCAAAAAGACACACATTGTATATACTCACTCATATAGACATACAACATAGGGTCTCCACAAGAACAACAGAACAAGAAAATTTGAACACAGGGAACTTCCCAGAGACTCATATTCCAACCAAGGTCTATTCTTGGAGATAACCCAGAACCCCTGCACAGATGTAGCCCAGGGCAGTTCAGAGTCCAATTGGGTTACATAGTTTTGTGAAGAGGGACTGCCTCTGACATAATCTGATTGGCCTGCTCTTAGATCACCTCCCCCTGGGGGGGAGCAGCCTTACCAGGCCATAGTAGAGGACAATGCAGCCACTTTTGATGTGAACTGATGGACTAAGATCAGAAAGGAGAGGAGAATCTCCCCTATCAGTGGACTTGGGGAGTGGCATGCAAGCAGAGGGAGGAGGGAGGGTGGGATTGGGAGGGGAGGAGGGAGGGGCTTATAGGGGATGCAGAATGAATAAAGTGTAATTGAGGAAAAATTTAAAAAAAGGGGGGGAAAATAATTTAAGAACCTTAAATGACTTTCAAAAGTGGAGAAAAACTTTGAGTTAGTCAATTTACATGGAGCATGTCTCGCCCCTGGGGGCAATGGTCTCCTGAACCTACTCAGACCTCGGACACTACCACTGCTAGTTCTAGAACTGATGCAAGATGTTCCAAAGAGGGGGTTAAGGCTTCTCATAATATTTCCTATAAGCCCACACCTGTTTGTTTATATCCCCCATTTTTATTCATTATTAGCCAGATAGAGCCAAGTAATTGTGGTGATGATACTTGCTTTTTTGCCCAATGCTGGAATGCTAGTGAATTTAGGTATGCCCTGGTTACTCGCATGCCTCGCTGGGTGCCTGTACCCGTTGATGCCCCTCACGCTATGACTCTCTTCAGACAGAAAAGGGATCTTGGAATTACAGCCGCCACTGTTACTGCCATCTCATTGGTGGCTGTTGGAGCTACCACCGCGGCATTAGCCATGAGTCATACTATGCAGACTGCTCAGACCCTAAATAATCTTTTAGCCAATGTAGCTCATGCTTTCGATATACAAAAAGGAATTAATGCTCAACTAAAAGGAGGCTTGATGGTGTTCAATCAGAGGATTGACCTCTTGCAGGAGCAAATTGATACCCTATGGCAAATGTCTCAACCTGGCTGTCAATGAAAGTATGCTGGACTTTGTGTCACTAGCATACAACATGAGAATTTTTCCTGTGCTGCAAATCTGTCTAAACAATTGTCTAGCTATATTTTAGGTAATTGGACTGGAGAATTCGATACTACGATGTAGCAGCAGAGAGTGGCCATTATCACAGTAAATTCTACCAGAGTGGACGCAGGACTAGCCACAGGATTATCATCATGGATTGCTGCAGCCATGAATCATCTGAAGGAATGGGCAGGCATGGGAGCGTTAGCAGGCCTTCTGGTGTTGGTCTCCTTGGTTTGCCTGTGGTGTATATGCAAGATTAGAGTCTCACAACAGTGTAATGCAGCCATGATCATTCAGGCCTTTACAGTCATTGAAGCAGGACAGTCTCCCCAAGCATAGTTGGCTACCATAAAAAGCTAAAATGTTATGCTCAGGATGCGAGGCTAAGCACTGCACTCAGGGTCAGCCGCTTTGGACCCAGAGAAGAGCATGTCTGATTGCATGCGGGTTGATACACCAGGTCCTGCCTCTGAGAAAAAGGTATCGGACGGGTCTGATGCTCTTTGGGTGGATGACACCTAAATGAACATCGGTACAATGTCCCAATTTATTTCTAATATCAGAGATCAGACCTCTACTCTTGCCTGATGTGTCTAAAACAAAAAGGGGGAACTGTAGAGAGCTGCGGAATGCTATGCCTTAAAGATGGAGCTGGTTTCCGCCTTCCACCTTCCCGATGGTGAGTGCTCTCTGTCACAAAAAACTCCACATTTGGCTAAGGCTGAGGATCTGGCTTGCTTCCATGTATGTGGACCTATCTGCATTCCCCACGTGGCACGCTGGGGTTGACTACCAGAGGCTATTTAAGCTGTGGGCTGGCTTTCCCCAGGGTCAGATGATTGTTCAAGTTTCCTGAATAAACTGCATGAAAAAAAAAGACCAGTGCAGGCCTGTTTCAGTACAGAATTCTGCCAGACCTTCAAAGAAGAGCTAACTCTAATTCTCTTCAAACTATTCCACAAAATAGAAACAGAAGGAATATTAGCAAATTCATTCCATGAAGCCACAGTCACTTTGATACCTAAACCACACAAACAGCCAACAAAAAAGAGAATTTCAGCCCTATCTCTCTTATGAACATTGATGAAAAAATACTCAAAAAATACTTGCAAGCTGAATCTAAGACCACAGAAAATATATCATCCCCAATGGCCAAATAAGATTCATCAAAGGCATGCAGGGGTAGCTCAATGTACGGAAACCTATCAATGTAATCTACCATATAAACAAACTGAAGGAAAAAAAACCACATGATCATCACCTTAGATGGTAAAATAGTATTTGACATCACCCAATACTCATTCATGTTTAATGTCTTGGAGAGATCAGGGATAAAAGGCACATACCTAAACATAGTAAAGACAATATACAGCAAGCCTATAGCCAACATCAAACTGAACTGAGAGAAACTTAAATCAATCCCCCTAAAATCAAGGATAAGGCAAGGCTGCCTGCTCTCCATATCTTGTCAACAAAGTATTTGAAGTCTTAGCTAGAGTAATAAGACAACTAAAGGAAATCAAGGATATACAAATCGGTAAGAAAGAAATCTAAGTATCAATATTTGCAGATGATATGATAGTATACATGAACACCCCTAAAAATTCTACCCTAGGACTCCTTCAGCTGATAAACATGTACAGCAAAGTGCCTTGTTACAAAATTAACCAAAAAAAAAAAAAATCAGTAGCTCCCCTGTGTAAAAAAGACAAAAGGACTGAGAAAGAAATTAGGGAAACAAAACCCTTTACAATAGCCGCAAATAACATAAAATACCTTCATATTACTCTAATCAAGGAAGTGAAAAACGTGTTTGAAAAAAACTTTAATTCTTTTATGAAAGAAATTGAAGAAGCTATCAAAAGATGCTCATGGATCTGTAGGATTAACATAGTGAAAATGGCCATTCCGCCAAAAGCAATCTGCAAAAGATTCAATGCAATTCCCATCAAAACACCAACACAATTTTTTATAGGTTTTGAAAGAACAATTCTTAATTTCATATGGAAAAATAAAACAAAACAAATAAAACAGAATTGCTAAAACAATCCTGTACTACAACAGATCATCTGGAGGTATCTCCATCCATGATCTCAAGCTGTTCTACACAACAATAGTAATAAAAACTGCAAAGTACTGGTATAAAAACAGAATGGTGGATGAATGGAATTGAATAGAAGACCCAGAAATGGACCCACACAACTACAGATACTTGATTTTTTATAAAGAAGCCAAAACCATACAATGGGAAAAAAAAAGACAGTATCTATAACAACTGGTGCTGATATAACTGGATGTCTACATGTAGAAAGACGAAAATAGATTCATATTTTTCACCCTGCACAAAACTAAAGTTCAAGTGGATCAAAGACCTCAACATAAAACCAGACACATTAATCCTGTTCGAAGAAAAAGTGGTTAGAAGTCTGGAACTCATTGGCACAGGAGAAAACTTCCTGAACAGAACACCAACAGCACAGGCTCTTAGAGCAACAATTGATAAATGGGACCTCATGACACAGAAAATCTTGTGTAAAGAAAGGACTCTGTCATCAGGACAAAACGACAGCCTAGAGATTGGGAAAGGAGCTTCACCAACCCTATATCTGACAGAGGGCTAATATCCAAAATATATAAAGAACTTAGAAGTTTAACACCAACAAACCAACTAACTCCATTAAAATTGGGGCACAGAGCTAAAAAAAGAGAATTCTCAATAGAAGAATATCAAATGGCAGATAAACACTTAAAGAAATGTTAAACATCCTTAGTCATCAGGGAAATGCAAATCAAAATGACCCTATTCACCTTACATCCATCAGAATGGCTAAGATCAAAGAACTCAAGTGACAACACATGCTGGAGAGGATGTGAATGTAACCTTGTACAACCACTTTGAAAATCAATCTGGTGCTTTCTCAGACAGTTAGGAATACTGCTTCCTCATGACCCAGCTATACCATTCCTAGGCATATATCCAAAATATGCTTAAGTATACAACAAGGACATTTGCTCAACCATATTGATAGCAGCTTTATTTGTAACAGCCAGATGTCCCTCAGTTGAGGAATGGATACAAAAATTGTGGTATATTTACACAATGTAATACTACTAAGCAATTAAAAACAAGGAAATCATGAAATCTACAGGAAAATGGTGGGAACCAGAAAAGATCATTCTGAGTGAGCTAACCCAAAAGCAGAAAGACATAAATGGTATTTATTCACTTATAAGTGGATATTAGACATTTAATATAGGATAAACATACCAAAATCTAAGTACAAAAGAAGCTAGATAAGGAGGAGGACCCTGGGTAAGATGATCAATCCTCACTCAGAAAGGCAAATTGGATGGACATCGGAAGAGGGAGAAAATGGAAAAGGACAAGAGCCTTCCACAGAGGGCCTTTGAAAAACTCTACCCAGCAAGGTATTAAACCAGATGCTGAGACTCACATCCAAACTTTGGTATAGTGCAGGTAAACTTATGAAAGAAGGGTGAGATAGAAAGATCTGAAGGTGACAGGAGGTCCACATGGAGAGCAACACACTCAAAATATCTGGGCACAGGGATCTTTTCTTTTACTTATACTCCAAACAAGATACATGAATAGTGTTAACCTAGAACCCCTGCACAGATGTAGCCCAAGGTAGCACATTATCCTAGTGGGTTCCCTAGTAAGTGGAACAGGGACTGTCTCTGACATGAACTCAGTGGCTGACTCCTTGATAACCTCCCCATGTTTGGCAAGTAGCCTTACCCAGCCATAGAGGAAGACAATGCAGCCAGCCCTGATGAGACCTGGTAGGCTAGAGTCCAATGAAAGGCGAGAAGGACCTCGTCTAGCAGTGAACTTGGGGAGGTGAGGTGCATGGGAAGATATGAGGGAGGATTGGGAGGGGATTGACTAAACTGTAATTTATAAAAAAAGAAATAAAGAAGATATTAACACAGTGTATTTTTGCCAATATTCAAACCAAATCCCTGCTTTCAAATTGGTTCTAGTGTTTTGCTTTTTGTAGAATGTCAGACCGTAGGAATCGCACAATGCAAATTTCAGGCCAACTTTTAAATTTTATTTATTTGTTTGTTTATTTATTACAATTTATTCACTTTGTATCCCAGCTGTAGCCAACCACTGTCTCTTCCCATTCCTATCCACCCATTTTCTTCTCTCCCTATGCCTCTCCCCTAGGCCACTATTGGGGAGCACCGCCGAACCTTCCCTCCAAATCTAGCCTATCATGTCTCATGAGGACTGGTTGCATTGTCTTCCTCTGTGGCCGGGAAGAGCTGCACCTCGAACAAGGAGGTGATCAGAGAGCCTGCTACTGAGTTCTTGCTAGAGACAGCCCCTGCTTCCCTTACTAGGGAAACCACTTGGAGACTGTGTCTATGAGGCACATCCGAGCAGGGGTTTTAGGCTCTATCCATGTATGTTGATTGTGTTATCTTTCTCTACAGGACCTCCTGTGCCCAGATATTTTGGTTCTATTGTTTTCCTTGTGGAGTTCCTCTCCCCTCCATGTCTCTCTATCTCCCCCTTCTTCTATAAGGCTCTCTGTACTTTGCCCAAAATTTGGCCATGAGTCTTGGCATCTCCTTTGATACCCTAATGGGTAACATCTTTCCTGTTTGTGCTTCTGAATGAGGTTTCAACCCCTTCCCTAGGGCCCTCCTTATTGTTTACCTTCTTTAGGACTAAAGATTTTAGTATGTTCATCCTATATTATATGTCTAATATCTACGTATATTTGCCTCTTTCTGCTTCTGGGTTACCTCACTCAGGATGATCTCTACTAGTTCCTTCCATTTGCCTGATAATTTCACGATTTCCTTGTTTTTAATTGCTGAGTAGTAGTCCATTTTGTAAATGTACCACCATACTTTCTATATCCATTCCTCAGTTGAGGGATTTCAAGGTTGTTTCTATATTCTGACTATTATGAACAAAGTTGCTATGAACATAGATGAAAAAATGTCCTTGTATGGATGAGTGTCTTTTGGGTACATGTCCAGGAGTGGTTTAGCTGGATCTTGATTGTAGCACTATTCATAATTTTCTCAGAAAGTGCCAGATTGATTTCCAAAGTGGTTGCACAAGGTTACATTCCCACCAGCAATGGAGGAGGGTTCACCTTTCTCTACAACCTCCCTAGCATGTCTCGTCCCTTGAGTTTTTGATCTTAGGCTAACCTTTTTCACTTAATAATATGCAAGTAAAAATTCCTCCATGTTTCTCATGAATTTATATTTCTTTTTGTCATTGATTAATATTCTGTTCTCTGCATATGATACAGTTTATTCAGTCTTGTATTTAGCAATATCATTATTGCTTCTACATTTGGGCATTTATGAATTAAGCTTCTATAAACATCTACACACTAGTGTTTTGTAAACTTATCTTTTCATCTCCTTTTTAAATAAAAAATGAGCATGATTTTTAATATTGCTAATTCCTCTTCTAGTGATTTTCCCCCATTTTCATTATTAATGAATGAAAGTTCCTGACACTCCACATTCTCATCAACTTTGATGTTTTTAGTGTTCCATATCTCATTGTAATCAGTGTTTAATATTGTTTTCCACTAATCTACTTTGCTTTTTAATAACTCTCCTTGTCATTTTGAGGGCTGGAGAGATGGCTCAGTAGTTAAGACTCTGATTTCCAACACACAGGGCAGCTCATGGTCTTATGTCATTCCAGTCTCAAGGGATTTGACACCTTCTTCTGGCTTTTCTTGGAAGCAGCTATGCAAGTGGTACACAGACATATTTGCAGGCCTAATACCATACACTTAAAAATAAACAAACTTTAAATTCATTCTGAAATCAATACTGTTCTTACTCCTCTCTTTACATTGTTGTTAATATGATATACATTTTTCATCCATTTATTTTGTTGCATGTTAATTATAGAAGTTCTTTTTTTATGAGCACACATTGATTGAATGAAGTAGTAGGTTTCATTATGACATTTTCATACATGTATATAAAATTATTTTGCTTTATTTACCTACCTATTAACCACATTTACTGTCTGTGTTCCCCTACCTATTTTTCATTTTCTTGAATTATTTTTCAGGTTCTACATGAGAGGAAACAAGCAGTCATAACTTTCTGATTCTGATATTTAGTTCTAATAATTTTCCTGAAAATTATATTATTTTCTCATCTTTAAAGTTGTATCAAATTCTACATTTTCTTTAATCTTTTTTTACCACTTGGCATGGAGGCTGATTCCATGTCACAGCTACTGTGAGTAGAGCAGCAGTGAACATGGATATGCAGAGTTCTCTGAGGTATAGTAATGTTTATTTGTTTAATTATGCATTGTTTTATATAATGAATGTACGCCAATGACAAATATAACCCCTCTCTGGAGGAGCATAATTATATTCTACAGTAGTTTTAATTTTCAGGTTTTAGGAATCTCTGTTAACAACTTCCATATTGGCTTCCTCATTTATTTTCTGAACAAAAATGTCTAAGAGTTCCTTTTCTCCTACATTCCTGTTGGCATTTGGCATTATTCTATTTAGTTTTTAATAAATGTTTGATATTTAAAAATGAGCTTTATTTTTGGTTGTGAGCCTAGCCTTTAACGGCTGAGCCAATTGGTTTCCCAAAGTGAGGGGAACAGGGACTATTTCTAACAGGAACTCAATGACTGGCTCTTTGGCCTCCCCACCCCCGAAGGGAGGAGCAGTCCTCTTAGGCCACAGAGGAGGGCTTTGCAGCCAGTCCTGAAGATACCTGATAAAACAGGATCAGATGAATGGGGAGGAGGTCCCCCCTATTAGTGGACTTGGAAAGGGGCACTGTGGAGATGAGGGAGGGAGGGAGGGACTGGGAGGGAATGAGGGATCGGGACACGGCTGGAATACAGAGTTAATAAAATGTAACTGATAAAAAAAATAAAAAAATGAGCTTTATTGTGGAACTCTCTGGCATGTTTATCATTTACTTTAGTCAATTCCCAGTATCCTGACCTCTCCTTCTTATCTTCTTGTATGTTCCCTTTCTCTTCTGAAATCTTTCCTACCCATTCTTTCAAAGTTTTCTTTGTGAAAGTATATTCTGGAGTTGCAAAGATGGCTCCATGGTTAAGAGCACTGATTATTCTTTCAGACAAACTAGGGTAATGCCTAGTGCCCACATGGGAGTTAACCATCTTCCAGTGTAACCACCACCCTTTTATGGCCTTCTTTAGCACTTGTACACTCATGGTTCTCAGACATACATTCAGGCAAAATGGCCATAAATGTAAAAAATATATTTTAAAATCGGTATTCCACATATAAGAAAAGAAGTGCAATGTTTGCCTTACTGATCCTGGACTATTTTGTTTAATATGAATAACTTGTATCATTTTATTTTTTGTTGTTGTTGTTGTTTATTTCAATTTTGAGAATCAAAATAGGGCCTTACATATATCAAACAAGTGCTGTACTGCTGAGCTACATACCCAGCCATCCTCTTAATGGCTGACTACTTCATTTTGTATATACTGCACTTTAAATATCCACCTATTGTTGGGCACAATGATGCTCCTACAATTTGTGTTTTATGAATCAGGCCACAATAAATATGAGAATGCACATGTTTATCATTTACTTTATGATAAATGTGGTATGCTGACTTTGTTCTTTATTCCTTTGGGCATACACCTAGAAGTAGTGTAGCTGGGCCATATGGAAGTTCCAGTTTTAGTATTTTGAAGAACCTTTATAATGATTTCCATTCACATCAGTGTGGTGCAAGTGTTCCTTTTGCCTAACAGTCTCAGTAGCATTTATAAAATCTGCTTTAAAAAATCTATTTAAAAAAAATGTATTTGTATTTCATGTGTATTTGTGTTTTTCCTGTATTATTTATGTCTGAGCACCACATGCATGCAGTGCCTGTTTAGGCCAGAATTGTCTTTGATCTTGTGTTTTGAATGTTTTTAATGTATGTATCTGGAAACATATCCATAGATATTCCTTTTGATGTGTGTGTGTATGCATGTGTACATCACTTGTCCTTTTAGTGAAGATATTCCCTGATGTCTTCTAGCTAATGAGAATTGAAATGTCTTTTTTAATTAGATATGAGCTTTCTGTGATCATTCTTTGCCTGGCTTTTGAGTAGCACCTTATATATAGTGTATTATTTTTTAAATTATTTTTATTTTTATTAATTACAGTTTATTCACTTTGTATGGCCCCTGTACCTCCCTCCCTCTTCCTCTCCCTATCCCACCTTCCCTCTTCCCCACCCGTGTCCCTCTCCCAGTCCACTGAAAAGAGAGGTCCTCCTCCCCTTCCCTCTGATCCAAGTCTATCAGGTCTCATCAGGAGTGGGTGTATTGTCTTCTTCTGTGGTCTGTTAAGGCTGTTTCCCAATCAGGAGGAAGTGATCAAAGAGCAGGCTAATTAGTTCCTGCCCTTATTCAGCCAAAGTTTTGTCAGGTCTTACTTTCAGACTTGATGGGTCTGTGTTACTGTGTCCTTCTTCTAGAAGGGTGGCCAATCTATATTGTCCACTACCTCATGTATGACAACAGTTATTTTGTGTTTTTATCTTTTTGGTCTAGTCTATATTTTTTGTCTAGATTTAAAAAATAACAGGTCAGGTCTTGTGACAAGCCTTTTGCCATAAGCAGAATCAAAATGTTCTCCAAAGCAAATTTTGTATACATTTTTTTTTTGTCTTTTATTGCTCTTTGTGTCTAGTGAAAGGGAATCTCTTAAAATTGTAACATCCCTATAAAGTAGTTTGGCTTCTTTAGGTCTGTAGATTTTAGTATGGCTATCCTATAATATATGGTTAATATCTGCTTATAAATGAGTGTATACCATGCGTATCTCTCTGTTTCAGGGTTACTTCACTCAGCATGATCTTTTCTAGTTTCATCTATTTGCCTAAAAATTTTATGATTTCCTTGATTATAATAGCTGACTCACAGCCAAACTTTGTGCAGAGAGCAGGGAGTCTTATCGAAGAAGGAGGGGGTGTGATAGAAGGACATGGAAGGGAAAGGAGCCTCACAAGGACAACAACAAAGATAAAATATCTGAGCCCAGGGACACCTGCAGAGACTGATGTACCAACCAAGGATCATGCACAGAGAGGACCAAGACCTCCTGCTCAGATGTGGCTGAATGGCAGCTCAGTTTCCATATGGGTTCCTGCATTAGGGGAGCAAAGGATGATTCTGTCATGAACTTGATTGCCTGTTCTTTGATCACTTGCTTCTACAGATGTGGTCTTGCTAGGCCACAAAGGAAGAGGATCCAGGCAATCCTGATAAGACTTGATAAGCTATGGGCAGATGGCAAAGGAAAACTCCTCCTTTTAGTGGACTAGGGGAAGGGAATGGGTGGAAGCAGGAGGGAGAAAGGGACTGAGAGGAGTTGAGGAAGGGGGCTTCAATTGGGATATGTAATGAATAAATTTTGAAAAACACAATTTTTTAAAAGAAAGGAATGGCTGAGAAACAGAAAAAAGAAAGTTTAGGAAATGTATTTTTTCTAGATTTACAGTAATATTTTTTGAAAAGAATCATTATATGTAAGCTATTCTGTGGTATCAGTTTTTACAGCTAGACTATGAGGCACTAGGAAGTTATTATTTTAAAAAGACTTTTACATTTGAGAGATCCAAGATGGCAGTGCAGATCACACATGGTATCTGAACAGTAGCACAGCAGTGAGAGCAGAGTGACTGACAGACCATACTATGGACCCCCAAACCCCATCATCCGTGTTTCCCAGGTTAAAGGAAATTTCACAGTGAGGGAAACAGTCGGATTCAACCTCAGGTCACCTGGCTAATTCTGGGAAAAAATTCATGGGCTCCCATAGGGCACAGCCTCAGATTCAGGCCACCCTCCCAATTCCACAGTCTGCAGATACCTTCCAAGCACCAGCAGCTTTGGGCTCTAACCCTGAGCTCCCACTCTTATCATACTGTGGAGTGGATACCTTCTAGTACCAGGAGACCACACTCCCTTCCCAGGGAGATGATACATTCTGGTACCAGGGATACACACCTCCATACTCTTACCGTCCTGGCTGGAGGCTCCTACCTTGGCCTCCTGACACTCAGGAACCACTGAAGCAAACAACTTCAGAAGCTCAAATAGTCTCACTAAGGAGAGGAGCAAGACTTCCAAGCTCACAAGTTCTCTAAAACGGCTGCACCCAGATATTACCATGTCTGAGCATGGTGTCTGGTTTCACTAAACTTGGAGCAAGAAAACCACGACTTAGGTGACTGACTCCAGGATTTCCCTTGGTCAAAGAAGGATCCTCGAGCTCCTGAAGAGCCCATTTGGTCCCCATAAGTCTGCAGAGATCTGAGGGCAAGTCCCTGAGATCTACCAGCCAATACAAGATCATTCCCACCAACCTGAGCAGGGTTCCTGTAGGAACATCCAGCTTCTTACCCAGGGCTCTTCTCTCATCCCCCAAAACTGCAGTACGCAACAGGATCTAACAGCCAATGCCAGAGACAACCAGATGACCAAAGGCCAGTGTAAAAACACAATCAACAACAACAACAAAAAAACAGAACAATATAACATCCCCAGAATCCAGTTATCCCAAAATAAACAACCTTGGATACAATGACACACTTGAAACACAAGAAATGATATTAAATCTATTCTGATGAAGATGATAATGGAGGAAATAAATAAAATCCATAAAGAAATACAGGAAAGTCCATTCAAATATTTTAAGACCTTGAGAGAGGAAATAAGTAAATCACTGAAAGAAATACAGGGAACTACAAATAGCTGAAGGAACTGAACAAATTATTTAATGAAAGGCAAGAAAATATAAACAAACAGGTTAAGGAAATTGGTTCAAGATCTGAAGATGGAAATAAATAATAATAAAGAAAGCCCAAACTGGAGAAATCCTGGAGAAGGAAAACTTAGGGAAGAAAACAGGAACTGGAGAGGTAAGCATCACCAACTGAATACAAGAAATGGAGGAAAGAACCTCAGGTGTAAAAGACACAATGGAAGAAATCAATGCATCCATCAAAGAAATGTTAAATACAAAATATTCCTAACAAAATCATTCAAGAAATCAAAGAAAACCATGAAAAGAAGAAACCTAAGAATAATAGGAATAGAAGAAAGAGAAGATTCCTGAATCCAAGATCAGAAAATATTTTCAACTACATCATAGAAGAAACTGTCCCTAATCTTAAGAAAGAGATGCTTATAAGCACACAAGAGGTCTACAGAACACCAAATAGATTAAATGTACAGAACAAAGAAAAACTACTAAAAGCTCCAAGGGGAAAAGGCTAAGTAACATATGATGAAAAACCTATCTGAATCACACCTCACCTCTCAACAGAGACCACAAAAGCCAGAAGGGCCAGGGCATCTCTAAGAGACAACAAATGCCAGTCCATACTATTATACCCAGCAAAACTTTCAATCACCATAGATGAAGAAAACAAGATATTCCACAGCAGAATCAAATTTAAACAATATCTGTATACAAACCCAGCCTTACAGAGAATATTAGAAGGAAAACTCCTACCCAAGGAGTTTAACTACACCCAAAATACCACATGATATTAATAACTTTATTACAGCAAAACCCAAAGTACACAAGCACACAAACACTACCACAACCAACGTCAAAGGACTATTCATGGAGATAACCTAGAACCCCTGTACAGATGCAGCCCATGGCAGTTCAGTGTCCAAGTGGGTTGCATAGTAATGGGAAAAGGAACTGTTTCTGACATAATCTGATTGGCATGCTCTTTGATCACCTCCCCCTGAGGGGGGAGCAGCCTTACCAGGCCACAGTAGAGGACAATGCAGCCACTTTTGATGTGAACTGGTAGACTAAGATCAGAAAGGAGAGGAGAACCTCCCATATCAGTGGACTTGGGGAGTGGCTTGCATGCAGAAAGGGGAGGGAGGGTGGGATCGAGAGGGGAGGAGGGCGGGGCTTATGGGGGAATACAAAATGAATAAAGTATAATTAATAAAATAAAATAAAATAAAAGAATAAGAAGAAATAACAGTCACTGGTAATTAATCTCTCTCAATATCAATACACTCAACTGTCTAATAAAAAGACACAGACTAACAGAATGGATGCATAAATAAGACTCATCATTCTGCTGCATAGAAGAAACATACCTCAGCCATAAGGACAGACATTATCTCAGAGTAAAGGGCTAGAAAATGGTTTTCCCAGCAAATAGAGAGAAGAAGAAATTTGGAGTAGCCATTCTAATGTCTGATAAAATAAACTTTCAACCCAAATTAATCAAAAGCAATAAGGAAAACTCCACCCAAATGACATCTTTTTTGGACATCTATGCCCCAAATACAACGGTACCTTCATTTGTAAAAGAAACATTAAAAAAGCTTAAACCACCCATCTATCCACACACATTAATAGTGATAGACCTGAAACCCCACTCTCAGCAGGCTGACTTCAGACTTGCACCAATCCTCCTGACTTCACCTCCTCAGAGATGAGAGTAGAAATGCTAGCCACCATATCTAGCCTTATTTCGTTCTAAATAAAACCTGTTATTGTGTATAAATAAGGTATGCTAATAAAAAGAATAAGTGATTTATTCCTTGTTGTCCAATTTAAGGAAAAAGAAGTTCTAGCTCAACAGAGATTTGAAACTGGAAACAATTAGACTGGAAAATAGAAAAGGTTGAAAAGGATGAACATACTGAATCAATATATGAAGGTGACCACACTTGCTCAGTTAGTTAATAGATATCACAAGTAAGGGAGTGAGGATTAAAAGAAGGTAAGAATGAAATAAGCATACTCAGGACTTCATGAGAAATGAAGCCAATTTTATTTTCCTCCAAGTTACTTATATACTGAAAAACAGCTTACATAAGCACATAAAGCCACGTATGAAGACAAAGAGTAAAAATTATCCCTATGTTCCTTAGTTTGCTCTTCCCACTTTCTTACAACTTCACAAGTTCATGAAACATTCACTCTGACCAGACTTTTAAAAAACATCCTGATGGTAGAAAAACAAGTTTAACTTGGCCAATGGTGAAGCTGAATCAGCAGCAGCATTCCAAATTAGCTCCTCCATGGCTCCTGACATCTCCCCTTTTTTATTTTACGAAAGGACTGTGCCGGTCTCGGTTTGGTTTGGCAAACTAACCTTCTTACCTGTCATCAGGTTAGTGCCTTCCAAAGGACACTTTTATGTCTTAAGTTGATAGGTATCAGCACAAACTCTTACCCATAATTGACTGCCAGCCTGGGATTATACTGGGGAGGACAAAGTCTTCAAATGAAGGTCATGGTTTTGTGAAATAAGATCTAGAAACATGTTCATAACACAGCATAGTATGCACTGGAAAATGCTGCATAATCCTAATAACAAAGCAGATATGACACATAGACTAATAATATGATGAGTAAACAATCCCAAGAGGGTAAAGAATTCTTCAAACTGTTTAAAATATCTTCTGCAATTTTTACTGCATCAAAATTCCAAGGCCTGGCTTCTTGCAAGTTAACAATTTCATTATGTAAAGCTAACAGTTCTTAGACTAACAAGTCTAAGATAATATATAAGCATTATGCCAAACTCCCAACAAGAGAATTCTAACTTTCTCCCAATCATATTCTTTCATTATAATCTTTTGAGATAATACAAATCCATTTAAAATTAACATGACATTCTAATTGTGACCTAATCTTAAGTTCTTGAATTTCATCTCCTAAAAATTATACTACATCATTTAATGCATCTAATTTTTGTTATAATTTTCTGTCTATATCTTCTTGAGTCTCTAAAGCTACAGTAACATTTTTAACTAAATCATTAACAAAATGAGTTTGAATTTCTTGAGAAAGGGCACAGCAACCTTTCAGTGGTCTGGTCATCCAAATGTTTCCAAATACATATTCCACTGACACAGTTATCTTTAGCATTCCCCACCAGGGTTCCTGAATAAGTGGTTGTACATCCTGGAGAGGAAACATCTTTGGAAAACAAATAGGAAAAATAGGAAGACCATGTCCCAAAACCAGTGTATTTAAAGTTCTCGGGTTTTTTTTTTTTTGTTTGTTTGTTTGTTTGTTTTTGTTTTTAGTTTTTTTTTTTTTTTTGAGAAAAGCAGCAGCAGATAAGTCTGACTGTCTGGTGTTGTTTACTGTCACTATAATCTCTTTTCCTTCCCAAGAAGTTGGATGTTTTATAGGTGGATCATGAACATAGGCCTAATTTATCATTCCATCAGCCTGGTACATTAGCATCATTATTATTATCACTTTATATCTCTTTGAGCCTCAAAATGACCTACCAAATATTCTGGCATACATCTTCATTTTGTGAAAAAAAGTACAAACATGTCCTCATCCCTACATTAATACAGGGTTGGGCCCATTCTATTGTCCAGTTAAAGGATCTTTCCACTTTATGAAAGCAAATGTATTGCTGGTTTGAGGATACCAAAATCACTCAGTATCAGATTTTACTTTTGCATCCAAATTAAAAAACTTTAGGATAAAAAGAGCAGGTGAAGGATAATTATGTGGAGTAAGGGGGTATAACTCCCCCTTTTTATTTTAAGTAATTGATTTTTTAAGGTTTGATGAGTTCTTTCCACAATTAATTTTCCTTGTGGATTATAAGGTATGCCAGTTTTATGATTAATTTCAAAACGTTTGAAATTAATTAATATTGAAATTATTTTGAAATTAATTATTAATTAACTATGATTAATACAAAATTTTACTTATGTAGTAAATAAAGGTTTACTTATGTAGCCAGTCCCATTATCTGTTTTTATAGTTTTTGGTATTCCAATAATGGAAAATCATCTAAGGCAATGTGATATTGAATGCTTAGTAGCCTCTCCATTGCGAGGTGTAGCAAGGATATATCCTGAATAAGTATTAAAGGTAGCATGAACATATTTAAGTTTACCAAATTCAGGAATATAAGTAACATCCATTTGCCATATCTGATTAGGGGTCAATCCCCTAGGATTAATGTCATAATGAGGGACAACAAAAAGTTGAGGGTAATGAGAACATTGTTTTGTCAAGCTACTTCTCAAGTAATACCAAAATGTTGTCTAAGACTATTACTGTTGTGATGATGCAAGGCATGTGATTTCTGAACAGCTTCAACATTCACTATAAACATTTGTGTTAAGGTATCAGCTCTATAATTCCCTTATGCCAATGGTCCAGGGAAGATTATAATGAGCTCTTCTATGTCCAGTATAATACTTACGTATTCTGTTTCTCATAGATAATTGTATTTGCTGAAATAGTTGAAGCACTTAATGATTAGATGTATTTAAATAAGGGACAGTCTCAAGCATAATTAAAGTTCATGCAATATAATGACTACCTGTAGATAGGTTAAAAGCTTTATTTTGTGAAGTAAGAAATACTGCTGCTACCGCATGCAGTTCTATGACTTGAGCAGATTTAAGTTCAAATTGCAACATGGTTTCTTGATCTTGAATAGTCAAAACTGCTTTGCCTATTAAATACAGAAACCACTTTGGATATAGGCTCCTTACTTAAATTTATGGGGAATAAGAATTCAGGCATAGTTGCAAGTTGTAATAATTTATCTTTGGGATAATAATTATCAGTTCTTCCCATAAAGTGAGCAAGAGCAATAGGCCATACATCAGTATTTTGTTATAACCAATCAGTTTGTTGCTTAGTAAAAGGAATAATAATATAATTAGGGTCTATTCCAAAATATTTACAAGCTTCATGGTGGGAATGCTGTATTAGGCTTGCTACAACTTCATAATACAAAATAATTATCCCTAGGCAGGGGAAACAGGGAAATACAACCACATTAAAGGCCCTGCTTGCCAAATAAACACGGTTGGTGTATGGGAAGTTGGTAATATACAAAAGCCCCATGGTTGTTGGTAATCTATGTAGTCAATTCTTTGATTTTCTATACCTGTTTCTACTTTTTGTAAGACTAATCAGTAATCATTAGTAAGTTGCCATTTAGATGTGGGATGAGAATCTCCTTTTAAAATATCAAGCATAGGTTTCAATTCTCCTGTGGACAATTTTAAATAAGGTCTTAGACAGTTTATATCTCCTAATAATTTTGAAAGTCATTTAAAGTTTTAAGCTCATCTTTTCTTAATTGTATTTTCTGAGGTAAAATATTTTAGGATATAATTGATGTCCTAAATATTGATAGGGATATTGCCTTTGAACTTTCTCAGGGGTAATTGTTAAGTCTCTTTAAGGGATTTTTGAAATACTGCATAGGTACGCAGTAGAGAAGACTCATTTTGTTCTGCCAATAATATGTCATCCAAATAGTGTATAATATACATTTGAGGATATACGAATCTTAATGAATTTACAGCTATAGCAACAATTCTTGGCAGAATGTTGGGCTGTTGGCCATGCCTTGAGGAAGGACTTTCCAATGAAAATGTTTCACAGGTTCTTTGAAATTAGGAGAAGGAACACTAAATGCAAATCTTTTACAGTCCTCTGGATGTAGGGGAACAGTATAAAAACAATCTTTAAGATCTAAAATAATCTTAAAATTGTCTACGGGTATTACAGAAGGTAAAGACAACCCTGGTTGCAAAGCTCCCATCAGTTCTTTGGTTTCATTAACTTTTCTGAGATTTTGTAATAATCTCCATTTTCCAGATTTTTTCCTGATGACAAATATAGGAGAATTCCAAGATGAATTTGAAGGTTCAATATGATCACTTTCTAATTGTTCCTGCACTAACTGTTTCAGGGCATGGAGCTAGCCCCTCTGCCAGTTTTCCAGAGGCAAAAGATTACCCTGATCATCTCTTTTTGACTTACACAAACGTTAGCCCAATGTTTTCTTATTTTACATCTAAGACATACTGAGGAATTTTGCTATTTTTGTTATTATCTCACTTATTTTTATTTGGACATTGTTTAACTTAATGTCCTTTTTGGCCACAACCGAAGCAACTTCCTGGAGGACCATTAACGCTTCCTTTAGCTTTCCTTTGTTGAAATAAAATTTCCATCGCAGTTTATCCTTGCAATGTAGCCACCATAGGTCAACCTTGGGTGTAAGCAGGTCCTATATCTGAGCATAAACAACTATACTCTGTAATACTTCCATTTTTTTTCTGGAATGACAAATAGCATCATGACAAGCAGAGTTTGCATTTATTTTAAACCAATCTTTTTATCAATAGTAAAGCTGCATTAAAATCTCCAAATACCCTGCCTACAGCTTGCATCTATCTATTTACAAATTCTTGAAAATGCTTATCAGGTCCCAGTTTTTAGAAATATCTTCATGTAAGCTTCCTTCAGAAGTTAATGTATTCCATGCCTTTAGAGGTGCTGTATTAATTTGTGCATATATGCCTGGATTATACATCAACTGATCAGCTACAACAAAATATTGCCCTTCTCCAGCTAACATGTCATAATCTACTGCAGCATTGTTTGAGCATTCAGTTCTGCTACTCTCATACATTGCTCATGAAATTCAGTTCACCATAATAAATTACTTCCACTGCTCAAGCAGGCTCGAGCCAGTTGTTTCCAATCTTCAGAAGAGCAGAAGCGTGTCAGTAGCCAGATTATCAAGTAAAGCTATCATAAATGGTACAGTGGACCCATATTGAGCACAAGTAGTTTTTTTAAATTTATTTATTCTTATTAATTACAGTTTATTCACTTTGTATCCCCCCATAAGGCCCTCCCTCCTCCCCTCCTGATCCCACCCTCCCTCTCCCTTCTTCACGAATGCCCCTCCCCATGTCCACTGATAGGGGAGGTCCTCTTCTCCTCTGATCTTAGTCTATCAGATCACATCGGAAGTGGCTGCATTGTCATCTTCTGTGGCCTGGTAAGGCTGCTTCCCCCTCAGGGGGAGGTGATCAAAGAGCAGGCCAATCAGATTATGTCAGAGGCAATCCCTCTTCCCATTATTATGTAACCCACTTGGACACTAAGCTGCCATGGACTACATCTGTGCAGGGGTTCTAGGTTATCTCCATACCTGGTACTTGGTTGGAGTATGAGTCTCTGGGAAGACCTCTGTGTTCAAATTTTCTGGTTCTTTTGCTCCCCTTGTGGGGTTCCTGTCCTCTCCAGATCTTACTATTTCCCACTTCTTTTATTTGTTTAAGTGAGACTGGTTGGTGTTTATGCACAGCATTACCTTGAGGATCAAATTCTTCAAACACAGGGAATTGAAATTTTAAATCCCCAATGTCTTCTCCTATAGCTGTAGTTTACTGTAAACTAGTTTGCAGAGGAGGCATTTTCTTTATGTTTAAAGACAATGGTTTTCCTCCTCTTGAACTCATTAATGCAACTAAAGGATTCTTGATGATATAGATATATACCTTTTTTCTTCTTTTTCCCCTTCTCATCTTCACTGTCTTGTTCCTCTTTTCACTTTTTGACTCTCCCTCTTTATCAACTTCCTTTTTCTTTTTTTTTAAAATAATTTTCTTAACTTGATGTTTTAATTCATAAATTTCTTTCTCTGTTTCTTGCCTTTCTCTTTTTTCTGCTGTCCTTTTCTGACAGGAATAGTTCTGGTAAGGGCTGCCATTCCTCATTATGATATTTGTCAGCTTTTGCTTCTAAATCTGCCTCTTCATTAGGGCCCAAGGGTTCAGGATCTTCATTTGATTCTTCCTCTTTTATCAGAGCAGAATGAATTACTTTCAGTTTCTCGTCAGCCTCAATAATGTCTGATTTTAAAAGTTGTTTTTTTGTTTTTTGGTTTTTTTGTTTGTTTGTTTGTTTGTTTTCTTTCCTGACAAGGATTAAGGTTATCTCAGATTAAAGCCCATAAACTAAAAGTGTCAATTTGTACTTTCCCTGGTCTATGAGCTGTATAGTAAATAAGAAATGCAGCTTCTCATCTTTTCCCAAGTTTTAAAATTAACAGTACCTTCCTCAAGAAACCACAAACACACTTTCTTTACAAACTGTAAAAATTAAACTAATCATTATGTACTTACAGCCGCTCTAGTCTTTTTTTAATTTTAATTTTATTTTTATTAATTACAGTTTATTCACTATATATCCCAGCTGTAGCCCCTTCCCCAACCCATTCCACTCCCATTCTTCCTCCTTCTTCTTTTCCTCTGCCCCTATCCCAGTCCAATGATAGGGGAGGTCCTCCTCCCCTTCCATTTGACCCTAGCCTATCAGGTCTCATCAGGACTGGATTCTTTGTCTTCCTCTGTGATAAGGCTGCCCCCCCCTCAGGTAGAGGTGATCAAAGAGCCAGCCACTGAGTTCATGTCAGAAACCATCCCTGCTCCTCTAGTTTTGAGCATGTTTTTAAACATAAGTACAAACAGCGACCAACTGTTTCCCTGTCCCATTCTATATATACATATAACAACTCACTTCTTTAATTCCAACCGCTCTCACTTTCCACGGTGTCTTTTACTGAATTCCCGTGCAGTCAGGAGCTCTCACATTGGGCACCACATGACCAAGCCCACTCAGTCAAAGGAGATCACAACTAGGGGAATGAGGATTAAAAGAAGGCAAGAATTTATGAGAAATCTTCCATTTGATTTTACATAGAAGATGCTAAAGGACAAATTCAGCCAATGTGGTCACATGCTGTACACAGACATCAAGATAGAGAACAGAAAGTCCAAGGTGTGTGATGTGGTTAGGTTTGAGTCTCCAGAGATGGCTGAGAGAGCCTGCCGGATGATGAATGGCATGAAGCTGAGTGGTTAAGAGACTGATGTTTGAAGTGGTTAAGCAGTTGTCTTTTTTAAACATCAATACCAGACCTCTGAATTTGTATTTTTTCATGTTAAAACATTTTAATTTGTTGGCTGGATGTATAAAGATGTTTTAAAAATTCAGTTGCTTTTTTGGGTAATTTCAATTAATTTTTTAATGATTGGGGTTCTACTTAACTGTTTGTATTGAGATTGCAATGTGCACATTTTTTTGTAGTTATGGCATCCTGTTGACATCGAATATGAATTTGATAATAAATACCAGTTCATGAAAAAAAGGCAGGAATGAAACAAGCACACTCAAATTTCATGTGAAATGAAGCCAATTTTATTTTCCTCCAAGTTCTTTATATACTGAAGAACAGCTTACACAAGCACATCAAGCCATGTATGAAAACAAAGAATAAAAGTTAGCCCTAAGTTCCTTATTTTGCTCCGCCAACTTCCTTATGACTCATCTCACGAGTTCATAAAACATTCACTCTGACCAGACAGTTTCTTAGCGAAAAACATCTGATGGTAGGAAAAAAAGTTTAACTTGGCCAAAGGTGAAGCTGAATTATCAGCAGTATTCTAAGATATCTGTACCATGGCTCTTGATATGAAGGGTACGGGCTATGTTTCAGTTGGCTGTGGGTACCTACAAGATATAATCAATACAAATTGTGGTGGAGTGTTTCATGTTTTTCAAATCAATAAAGCAGGATCCAGTTGGTGGTTAAGGTCAGTAAGCAGTGTACAACTACTAGGAGGCAATCTCTAGTGGTAACTGATTGGTTATTACAAAGAAAAGTCAAGGCAAGTGTGGCTGTATTTTCTAAGTTGTCCTCAAACAGCTCAGACACAGGCATGAATCTTATTTTCAGAATGTCAGAGGCTAGTTCTCATCTAACATATTCTGTGCTTTATATTAAGACACTACCACACTTTTTGGTGGATTTTAACTTCATTTTCTCTGATTAAGGTGGGAGTCCTCACAAGCAAGACTTACTGCTTCAGTTTTATAAAATTCATGTCCATAGCCTTTGAATGCAGCAGGGAAGAACAATAATTAAATTCCTGGACTGTGATTTTCTTATATATCAAATGAATATGCTATTTCTTTCCTTAATTAATTATGGTTTGACTGAAGTCTTATGGAGAACATTAATGAGTAAAAATGATTTTTTTTTTCATTTCAAAAGTATCTGAATGTTATGCCCTTATATTTAATGCCAGGGCCTAAACTCACTTAAGAAGCAGCAAACCCTGATATAAGGAAATAAAAGTACAAACAGAATAACAAATAGCAGTTTTTATTTCCTATTGCTGCTGTAGCAATTTACTACATATGTAGTGGCTTAAAACAATATAAATATCTTTCCTTCCAGTTCTGAATATTATCAAAGTGGCAGATATCTCAGTGGGATAAAGTCCAGATGGTGATAGTGCTACTTAGATTCCTTTTGGAG
Source organism: Meriones unguiculatus (assembly GCF_030254825.1). Classification (NCBI taxonomy): domain Eukaryota; kingdom Metazoa; phylum Chordata; class Mammalia; order Rodentia; family Muridae; genus Meriones; species Meriones unguiculatus. The sequence goes on along the minus strand of NC_083369.1, from coordinate 74,005,235 downwards.
GATAGAGGGAAGAATCTGTGATTTGCAGTTCCCAGCCTACAATAGTAGCCCACATTTCTTTTTATGGCCCTATTCCAATAACTGTGTAAACATTACTTCTATTGTCACATCTTCTTTTCTCACTTCCCTGCCTCTCTCTTTGTAAGGGAAAGTCTTGCAGTTATTCAAATAACTGATTTCTAAAACATCTTCCCACAAAGGAAAGCAGGACCCTCCCTTAGCAACAAAAGTAATCTATGAGGCAAAAGCTTGTTTGTGTGTAGTAATGAGTGTTTACAAACTTAGCTTTCAGGGTGGTATAACAGCTGTGTGATTTGAATTACTTTTTCAACAAAATAGGAGGGGTTGCTGATTGGATAAAAGGCTCAGTGGTCAAGAGCCTTGGCTGATCTAGAATTTTGAGTCCCAGCATCCACATGATAAATCACAACAGTTCTAGGAGACTGACAACCTCTCCTGGACTTCACGGGCAACAAGCACACAAGTGGCACAATACAAATGCCCATACATATAAAATAAAGTGCTTTTTTCTTTTCTCTTTATTTATAATTTATTACAATTTATTCACTTTGTATTCCACCTGTAGTTCCCTCCCTTGTCTCCTCCCAGTTCCACCCACTCTCTTAAATCTCTCCTAATCCACTGATAGAGGAGGACGTCCTCCCTGTGTACCTAAGTATAGCCTAGCAGGTCTCATCATGACTGGCATCATCTTCCTCTGTGGCCTGGCAAGGCTGCACCCGCCCCCCCACACACCCATGGAGAGGTTATTAAAGAGCTATCCACTGAGTTCATGTCAGAGACAGTCCCTACTCCCCTTAGTAGGAAACCCACTTGGAAACTGAGCTGCTCATGATAAAATATTTTTTAAATAGAGGTGATTTAATCAGTAAATATTTTATTTTGTTAAAAGTCACATGTTACTCTAATTAGTAAGTTCTTTTGAATGAGATATATAAGTATTCTAGTGTAAACATAAGATCTTTGTCTGGTGGGAGAATCGCTCTGAGTGTCAGTTTTCATATCATGGCTGTGATTTGGGATTATTTATAGAGTTTGTGCCTTTGTGGTGCAACCCAAGCTCTGTTTGTCTATATACTTAACCTCATATTTAAAGCAGTATAATTTAATCAGTTACTGTTCATCCAATTTGGGTCACTTCTGATTTACAGAGTGCTAAATGAGTCACATAGATTTGGCCCTCTCTGTGTCCCAGCTCAGACCCATGCAGTTACTATTTATTTGCAATGACACAGTGCTTGGCCCTGGGTTACAATGTTCTTATGAACTTTCAATCTAATCTCTGTATTCACAGATTACCAAATGCCAGGCAGAAATGCCTATTCTGACATTTATTAGTGTTGTGATATTTGCCATGTCAACTTACATATTTGAGCTTTAGTCCTATTGCAGATGTAGAGCCTGTGGAGCAGCTTATGTTTTGCAAAATAACATGCAAATGGACCTGCTGAACCCTCTTAACATTAATACCATGTTTAAGGTATGAAAACAGTTGAGCCATGCTGTGGCTGATATATTTGATTATCTTTATGACTGATTGTAATCCATTTTATTTTACTCTCATCAGTATATTTTCTGTGAGCAGCTTCAGCTATGGAGGAGTTACACACAAAGAAAAACTCAATGTTTAACGAGGACATGTCTATAAAGGAGAAAACACAAATGCATGTAAAAATCATAGAATGGAGTAGTCCTTCCTTTGGTGATATAATGTACACTGCTTAAAATTTTGTGTGAGTAATACTTTTGAAAGGATAAATTATATCCAAACTAAACAGAAATAAGTAAGTTTGAAACCTCAGAAAGGCATAGCAAAACTGGAAGGAGAAAAAATTTGTTTAACTCTATAAAATGTGCTTAACTCATTTTCATAGCTATGTGATAAATAAATAAAAGGCAAGAGAGAGGAAAACATCCCTATGGATTACTGAAATATTTGTCCATTCAGGTCTTCTCTTTACTAATTTTTAAAGATTTTTATTTTAGTTAGTTATTTTTAATTCATGTGTATCAATGTTTTGCCCTCATGCATATATGTGCACCACATGTGTTATATGGTGCCCAGTAACATTGGGAGAAGTCATTGGATCCCATAGAATCATGATGTGGGTGTAGGGAACTGAACCTAAGTCCTTTTCAAGAGTGACCAATGCTCTTAACTGTTGAGCCATTTCCCCAACTCCTCTTCACATCATTTCTGCAGAAGATAGCTAAAAGAGATTTGACATGAATAATAATACCTGCCCTGCTTTAACTCCTTTCGGGAACAGTGTGAGGATATAAATACATACATGTAAAATGATTACATGTACCTAAAATAGTAGCTGATGAAAAGAATGGTGCAATGGAACCAGATATTCTAAAAAGAAGTTGAGATAACCTGTAAGTGGGGTAAAAATTGGCTGAAATTTTAAGACATTGGAATTATAATAAGTTAAGAATAAATAGCTCACTAGGCTTTCCTTTCCTTTTCAGCTTGTATTTAAAGTGGATATTTTACTATTTCTTAGTAGAAATAACTTACTCAATATATGTGCTGTAATTAAATTATCATCACCGTGTTTTTACATAAAGGAATAAGGAACAGTAACCAGAGTGTCTCTCCTTGCTTCCAAAACTGGTCCCCAGAACAGTTTTCTTTTCCTCTGGTTGGATTCCCCCAAGGAAGGTTCCTCTCTAGCAGGTTTCCAGGGCCCTGTAAGAGACACAGACAACTCTATAACTAGATCTGTAACTCCAAGTTCTTGGAATGGTTAAACTATTTTGTTGTTTATTTACATGAGCTCTTTTAACAGGATGAAATATTAGCAGTTAGGTAAATTCAATTTGTTATAGTTTCCTTATCAGAAACATTTTTGTATACTAATGGAGTGAGAGCATGCCTTGGGAATTAGATGTGTCTCTTAACTCTAAAAAAGTTTCATTGTGATAATTAAGATATTTAAAATATAATAGAGTATTGTTGGCCTAGGACCTGCAATGGATACTGTTGCCATAATGGACTCCATTTTGAATGCTTGTACCAGTGGATGAATACTAGGCTAGCTCTTCTATTGAATTAAAATATTTAGGTTATACAGGGTCAATTAGTAAATGACTGCTGTGATGCACTTACTCACCTCAGAGGAATCATGGGGAATTACTGCACCTCTGAAAGCCAGGGAGAGTGATTTATATTCTGAAATGATTTGACAGAATAAGCACAGTCTGATGTGTTTTAATGGGCTTTGATGAGCACCAAAGACTAGCTATTACAAGAACCATGTGTGCTATGTAGAGGTGGGATTGAAGGCTACACAGTTTAGAATTTACATCTCTTCTTTTGAAATAGAACAAAAATCAAGTTACTTTGACCTTTTCAAGAAGTAATTTGTTTTGCAAGCTAATGCTATTTTTCTCTGTTAAAAGGCCCCATAATAACCAAGGAAAAGGCAGAAAATGGTAAATGCTCAGGTTGATTAAATTAGGAAACACTCCTTATTCTAAAATCTGCTAAACAAAGTTTTATCAACATGCTGTATTGCCTCAGTCACATCATAATTCTTTTATAGTACCATTTTACTTAGATGCAGCATTAATGAGAGAGTGACAATGGTACCTTGCCTAAAAATATCTATTAGATTTATATGTACTCAAATTTCATCTAGAATTTATCTCACCTAATAGGCTTAGAAGCATAATATATTTATGAAATCATATTTTACCCTTCATTAAACCTTATATCCCAAGAAAAACTGTCTTTGTGACATTTAACAAGGGAGATGTTATGATGACCTATGATGTTATGATGTTATGAAAGCCTAGAGACAGACAAAATTCACAGTAAAGATAATCTAGGTGCTTTGTATAATGGACAAAATTAAATCAGCACAAAAGGAAGAAATACGTCTACAAAAATACTGAGGGTTGTCAAAGTGGATGCAACATTTTTGCCCCTAAATTAATGAGGACTACAGGCTTAGTCTCATGAACGTTAATTAACTCCCTCTAGGACAGTACTTGTTAAAGTGTGATACAACAATACCTTAATCAGTATTGCATTGATGCTTATTTAAAAAGTAGTGTGAGTATATACCTGCAAATTTCATAATTTCATTATTTTTCATTGCAGAGTAATACTCCATTGTGTAGATGTCAGTCTTACCGGGCCACAGAAGATGACAATGCAGCCACTCCTGATGTGATCTGATAGACTAAGATTAGAAGGAAGGAGAGGAGGACTTCCTCTATCAGTGGACTTGGGGAGGGGCATGTGTGAAGAAGGGGGAGGGAGGGTGGGATCGAGAAGGGAGGAGGGAGGGGCTTATGGGGGGATACAAAGTGAATAAAGTTTAAAAAAAATAATAATTTAAAAATACTTATAAAAAATAAAGTGCTATTCTAATTGTAAAAAAAAAGTAGTGTGAGTAGAGAGGTGAGAACACTGATGGTGAGAAAGTAAGTTTAACCAGGTAATTGTGAGTGGGACAAGGAGGAGGTGAGGAATCTAGGAGAAGGTTACTGAAAAGAAAGAATATAAGAAAAGTCATATGAAAACCTATTATTTTCTAAGTCAAAATAAGTTAAAACAAGAGTTAAAAGCATGTTTTGTTTAGCCAAATAATGCTACTCCTAAACAAAATCTGAGTGCCAGACATGGGATACTTTAATATGTTTTATTAGTCAGGGAGGCTCCAGACATTACAACATTACAGGCTCTTGCTATTTATGGTGGTTTGAATGAAAAATGTATGCAATTGGCTTGGGTATTTGAATAATTGGTATACAGCTGGTAGCACTTGGAGGGATTTAGAGTATGTGACCTCTTAGAGGAAGTACATCACTGGCTTAAAGAGTTTTGTAGCTTTACCCCACTTCCAGTTCTCACTGTGTCCTAGTTAGGCATTTTTGCTGTGATAAACACTGTGGACAAAAACAATGTGGAGATGAAAATGTTTATGTGGCTTATCAATTATAGTCTATTATAAGAAGTATCCAAATAGGAACTGAAGCAGAAGCCATGTAAAAACTCTCCTTACTGACTTGCTTATTGATAGACTATGCAACCTGTTTTACTATACAATTTTCAACTAATTGCCCATCATTGTCACTATTCAAAGTTAGAAGGACACTGCTATATCAATACTAATCAAGAAAATGTCCCACAGGTCTGCCTACAATTCCAATATCATAGAGGAATTTAGTAAGTTAATGTTTCCTTTGCCCTTTTCTGATTGGCTTCATACTAACTTTGTTCTAATATGTTCTACTGTTTTGGCTCCTTTCATTCTCTCACTCATTCTGTCTTTACTTGTGTCTAGCTTGATCTCTCTGAAACTTCTCTATGTAAAACTGCCACACATACACACACATCAATACCCACCCCCCTTTCTCTGTCATAGCCTCTATTTCCTGTGCTGTTCTTGTATTAGTTGGACATATCCTTTTCTGTCATCACTTTGTCCCTCAATAAGATGTCATTTTCAAACATGGGTGCTTCCTTCTACAAACTAAGTTTACCATCATTTTGGGGGGATTAAAGGTGTGAACTAAGGCTGTGTCTGTATACCAGCCAGAGGGATTAAAAGTGTATCATTCCAGCTCGATCACACAGACCTAAAAGTTCTTTGGATGTGATCCCATGCCAGAACAGTCATGTTACTGAATTATAATTTCTCTACATTTCCCAAATGACAAAATCTTATGTCAAAATAACAAAACAAAACAAAACAAACAAACAAACATAAACCTAATCAGGACAGTTCCCGCCAAGATTGTGGTGAAAGATGTGACCGCTCAGCTTCCTATTCCTGCACCTATATGTCGTTTTCATAATGCGAAATGGTGTCATACAGGCTGCTGGAAAAGAAAAGGTATCAGCAGGCTATGAACCCCACAAACTACAATAACCAGTTGACAACGCAAGATGTGCCCAATGACTCAATACTGCCATAACTCAATACTGACATGGGGCAATCAACCACTCATTGAAATGTGCATTCAAAATTACCAATGAAAAGCTTTAGGAGGCTTAAGCAAGAACATAAAAAATATAGAGCCAGCAAGGTAGAATATAAGAAAAAAATGTGTTTTAAAGAATTGAGCCTTAGAAACAGGTAGGTAAAGATTTAAATAATAATTATCAAGTGTTGGGTGCCAGGTCAATCCTAGAAATGCTGTAAATAAGAAACCAGGTGCTAACCAGCCATGGTGGTGCATGTCTTTAATTCCAGCACTCAGGAAGTAGAGGCAAGTGGATCTCTGAGTTCAAGGCCAGCACAATTTATGCAATGAGTTCCAGGACAAGCAGAGCTACACAGAAAAATCCTGTCTTGAACAAACCAAACAAGCAAAAAAAAAAAAAAAATACTAAAAAAAAAAAAAATACCCTCCCCCAAACAAAAAGGAACAGGATGTTTATGTTTTCTTTTTTCCTATTTACTTCAAAATATGACATTGTATCCAAAGTTTCATTATTGGCTTTTCTTTATTTTATTAATTATGTTCATTTTTTAAAATTTTCTTTTTTACATACCACCAGGAGAGGTGAGTTCTTTTTTTTAATATTTTTTTTTATTTTTAAATAATGTTATACATTTTCTTGTATCCCAGCTGTAGCCCTCTCCCTCTTTCCCTCCCAGTCCTCCCCTCCCTCCCTCATCTCCTCCCTGCCCTCTTCCGAGTCCACTGAAAGGGGGTGATACTTCAAAGTAGATTATCATGGAATGGTTTATTAGATTCTTCTTAATTTATCCAGTTAACAAATTTCTTGCTTTAATGCATAAATAATGAACATACTAGTTAGAAGTATAGACTCTGGCGTAAGATTACCCATGTAATAAGACTGTTTAGCAAGCCTGAAAACCCTCATCGAGCTACAAATCTTCTCTGTGCCTTGATAATATGTGGTAGTAATACTAGCAGGGTTTTCTTATTGAGATTAAATATAGTCATGTGTGGAAAGCTCTTATAAATACATACAATCAATTACTAGACATCATACTGACATTAGAGATAACATATTCCAACCTCATTTGCTCTTTGCACTAGAAAAATCTTTATTTACTGTCTAAAGTAATTTCATGAGCTTACATATCAATGTCTATTCTGGGGTCAATCCAATTCCCAGAATACCTCGGGAATTCTTCTTCCAGATCTTCCAATGTATAATTTGGAAAGCCATGGATTTTCCAACAGTCAAGAAGATTTACGTTTTCTTTCTAAGGAAAATAAAGTGAAAGGAACCAATTATAATTACTGATGCTCCAGCTTACTGATTTATTAGCCAATCCCCTAAGTCCCATATCTGATTTCCTAAGGATACCAGGCTTTTCCAAGTTTAAAACACTGACAATGTACTGTTCTATGTGCACTCAAGTTAATAATTTTCATTATTCTGATTAAAATAGCAATAGATGATACCTAGGTATAAACGATAACTAAACTCTACATTTAAGGTACCTCTGTGTTACCTGTGATGGAGAGATCTTTATAAGTCAGGGTCAAAATTATTTCTCTTCTCATTTTCTTAGATCAGTCTCTTTTTCTCTAAAACCAGAAAAGCTAATCATCGAATAAAATACTTTGCAGTAAATTTAACCAAGGAAAGGAGAGATGTATACTATGAAAGCTGTAAGCATGATAAAAATAGAAGATAAATAAATAAGTGTAAATGTCTGATCACAAACTTGAATATCAAAAAGTATGTGGCATGTATGTGATGTCTATAAAAATTCCAACATGCTTTTGCACAGAAATAGAAAAGTTAACCCTGAAATTAAAATTGAATCACAGAAGACCCTGGTTAGTCAATGTGAACAAGCAATTTTTATTAACTTTTATTTTATGTGTATTGGTTTTACATCTTTCATGTATGCCTGTTCACCATACTCATGTAATGCCCTCAGAGGCCAGAAGATGCTTTCAGATCTCCTGAATCTGGAGTTATAGAAGGTTTTGAGCTATCATGTGGGTATAGAAAATTGATCTTGGGTCCTCTAGAAAAACAGCCAGTATTCTTAACTGCTGAACTATTTCTCTAGCCTTAGTCAAAGCAAATTTTAACAAAAAGAACAAAGCATAGGTATCACATATTCTAATTTTAAAATATATTACATACTGTAGCAATCAAAAACAGAATAGCAGTGTCATAAAATATACACATAGATAAATGGAAGAGAAAGAACAGCCCAGAAATAAAGACAAGTATGTATAATAAACTAACCTTTGAATCAGTTGTGAAGAAATCACTCTGGGACCAGATAGTCTCTACACTAAATAGTGCTGCAAGAATAGAATGTCTGAATGTGAAATAATTGAATTAGACTCTTGTTCTATATCACACAGAAAATAAACTCAAAATGGATTAAGAGCCTAAAGGTAACATCTCTGTCTGTAAATATTCTTATTGAACAGCATGCAAGGATCTCTTTGCCATTGTTTATGGAAATGAGTTTTGGATATTACCCCCAAAGCATCAGCAAAGAAAGCAAAAAAGAGGGCGGGGCAAGATGGAGGCTCCAGGAGGACTCTCATTCTGACCATTAGCACAGCAGGATCAGCACAGTGACCAGCAATCAGAACTCGCGGCCATAAAACACAGTGATTGTGTTTCCCCGGTGAGAGGATACTCCATGGTGGGGATTCAATCAGCTTTTAACTTACCCAGCTAAACCGCGGAAGAGATCCCGGTTATGCCAGACGCTTGGCTGCCTGTAGCCAGCCCCTGCCCCAGCCCAGAGCCACAAGCCAGTGTCTCTGGTCACGGTCTCAGACTGAACCATGCGCACCACACTATCAGAGACTGGAATTTTCAGTCGAGAGATAACCCAACGGTGCAGGAAAAGATTGGGACTGACCTTAGGTCACCCAGACATCCCCTGGAAAAAACTCGGGTTCCACGGGCGCCCCAGGAGCCAGCCTGGAGCCAGAGCTCCAGGGACCCAGGCTCCAGCACAGAACTCTGCCTGCGCGCCTGATTTGCCGCCTGAGATAGAACTGTGGGCACCAGGGCACCAGCGAATGAGTTTCACTGTCCAGTGCAAACACACAGAGAGGGAAACGGCTGGTCTGATCTCTGAGCACTCAGCCTACACCCCCACCCCTAAAAGGTCTCAGGAAAATTAACCAGTTTAGGCAGACTCCCAGGCTCCCAAAGGCCAGAAAGGTAGACACAAGCAGTTTCTACGCTGCCTGGCCTGCAGACTGCCTGGCGGAGACTGAGCCGCCATCACTCAGCTGTGCTCGAGACACAGGCAGTTTCTGCGGCCAGCCAGCTGGCAGAGACTGAGCAGTGCACACCAGGGCAAAAAAAAAAGACACTGGGAGTCCCTGTCTCCAGAGAATCCACAGGGAAGGAAGGAAACTGTAGTGACTTAAATCACCCAGTCCTTCCCTGGAAAAAGTCTCCCAGACTGGCAGGGCCTAGCCGCCATCACTCAGCTGTGCTCCAGTCACAGGCACAAACAGTTGCTGTGCACCAGATGTCCAACTGGGTCACAGCAGCTGATCATTAAATTTACAACAAGAAACCCAGAAACAGGGCAGCTGTCCTCAGGACTTCCATGGGTGAGAGGATAACTAACAAAGACCACAGTTACCACTCAGGTCTCTATCCCTGAGGTGAGCAGCAGCAACTCCTGAAAAAACGCCAGCCATCCAGGGACTAGACCCAAAAAGCTGAGAAGACATCCTTCAGGAAAAAACAGCTTTCTGCAAAGGGGATTCTCTTCACCACAGGATCCCCAGGAACCACCAGAAAATAACCCCAAACACCTAAGATAGCACAATGGGTAGAGGCCAGCGTAAAAGATCAAGCAACAAAAGACAGAGCAATATGGCATCTCCAGAACCCAGTTACCCAGGGGCAAGTAGCCCTGGACACCCCAGCATTACTGAAATCCAAGAAGATGACCTAACAACTATGCTCAAGAGGATGATAACAGAGGAAAAAAAATAAGATACATAAAGACATAGAGGAAGATAAACTCAAACAGAATATTGCCATCTGTAAAGAAAGAGAGGAAGCTGCAGCCAAACAGTTTATGGCCTTTAGAAAGGAAATGCTTAAAGCACTGAATGAAATAAAAGAAACGGAGTTGAAGGAACTAAAAGAAAAACAGGAAAGTACAATCAGACAGGTGAAGGAAGTAAACAAAACAACTCAAGACCTGAAGATAGAATTGGAAAAATTTTAAAAAACACAAATAGAAGAAATTTTGGAGAGAAAGAACTTAGGGAAGAAAGCAGGAACTACAGAGGTTAGCATAACCAATAGGCTACAAGAAATGGAAGAAAGAATCTCAGGTGTGGAAGATACAATTAAAGAAATTGATGTATCTGTCAAAGAAAATGGTAAATCCAAAAAATTCCTGACACAGACTGTCCAAGAAATCCAAGACAATATGAAAACACAAAACCTAAGAATAATAGGTATAGAGGAAAAAGAAGACTCCCTTCTCCAAGGCCCAGAAAATATTTTCAATAAAATCATTGAAGAAAATGTCCCCAAGTTAAAGGAGAGGCCAATAAGAATACATGAGGCCTACAGAACACCCAACAAATTTGACAAGAAAAGAAAATCCTCCCGCCACATAATAATCAAAACAGAAAGTATAAAGAACAAAGAAAAAATACTAAAAGCTGCAAGGGAAAAAGGCCAAGTAACATATAATGGCAAACCGATTAGAATAACATCTGACTTTTCAACAGAGACTGTGAAAGCCAGAAGGGCCTGGAAGGAAATCATGCAGACCCTAAGAGAACACAGATGTCAGCCCAGGCTACTATACCCTGCAAAGCTATCAATTCTCATAGACGGAGAAAACAAGATATTCAATGACAAAAATAAATTTCAACAATAACTACACACAAATCCAGCCTTACAGAAGACAATGGAAGGGAAAATACAACCCAAGAAAATTAGCTTCTGTCAAGAAAACACAGGAAGAAATTAACCTTACTACAGTAAAACAAAAAGCAACCAAGCACACAACCTGATGACCACAGCCAACATCAAAATCAAGGGATCTAACAGCCACTGGTCATTAATCTCTCTCAACATCAATGGACTCAACTCTGCAATAAAAAGACACAGATTAACAGAATGGATACATAAACAAAACCCAGCAATCTGTTGCATACAAGAAACACACCTAAGGCACAAAGATAGACATTACCTGAGGGTAAAGGGTGGGAAGACGACTTTCCAAGCAAACGGACCCAAGAAGCAAGCAGGAGTAGCCATTCTAATATCTGATAAAATAGACTTTCAACCAAAATTAATAAAAAAAGATGGGGAAGGACACTTCATCCTCATCAAAGGAAAATTCCACCAGGAAGACATCACAATCATGAACATCTATGCCCCAAATACAAGAACACCCATATTTGTTAAAGAAACATTGATAAAATTTAAACCACATATAGTTCCCCACACATTAATAGTGGGAGACTTCAACACCCCACTCTCAACAAAGGACAGGTCAACAAAACAGAAATTCAACAAAGAAACAATGTCTCTGACAGAGGTCATGAATCAAATGGACCTAACAGACATTTACAGAACTTTACACCCAAACACAAAAGAATTTACCTTCTTCTCAGCACCTCATGGAACCTTCTCCAAAATAGACCATATAGTGGGTCACAAATCAAGCCTCAACAGATACAAGAAGATTGAAATAATCCCTTGTATCATGTCTGAACACCATAGAATAAAGATGGACCTCAACAACAACATAAATAGCAAAAAGCCTACACACACATGGAAACTGAACAACTTGTTACTAAATGACAGCTGGGTCAGGGAAGAAATAAAGAAAGAAATTAAAATGTTCCTAGAAATCAATGAGAATGAAGACACAGCATACCCAAACTTGTGGGACACAATGAAAGCAGTGCTAAGAGGAAAGGTCATAGCACTAAGTGCCTTCAAGAAGAAATTTGAGAAAGCTCATTCAAGGAACTTAATGGCTCACTTAAAAACCCTGGAAAAAGAAGAAGCAGACACACCAAGAAGGAGTAGACGATTGGAAATAATGAAACTCAGGGCTGAAATCAATCAATTGGAAACAAATAAAACAATTCAAAGAATCAATGAAACAAAGGGCTGGTTCTTTGAGAAAATCAACAAGATCGACAAACCCTTAGCCAAGCTAACTAAAAGGCAGAGAGACACCACCCAAATCAACAAAATCAGAAATGAAAAGGGGGACATAACTACAGACACTGAGGAAATCCAAACAATCATTAGGACTTACTTCAAAAGTCTGTATGCCACAAAATTTGAAAACCTAAATGAAATGGACAATTTTCTTGATCGATTTGACTTACCAAAGCTGAATCAGGAACAGGTAAATCAACTAAATAGTCCTACATCCCCCAAAGAAATAGATGCGGTGATCAAAAGTCTCCCATCCAAAAAAAAAAAAAAAGCCCAAGACCAGATGGCTTCAGTGCAGAATTTTACCAGACCTTCAAAGAAGAGCTAACACCAATTCTCTTCAAACTATTCCACAAAATAGAAACAGAAGGAACACTACCAAACTCATTCTATGAAACCACAGTCACCTTGGTACCTAAACCTCACAAAGACCCAAAAAGAAAAAGAAATGCAGGCCAATCTCCCTTATGAACATAGATGCAAAACTACTTAACAAAATACTTGCAAACCGAATCCAAGAAAACATCAAAGATATTATCCACTATGACCAAGTAGGCTTCATCCCAGGTATGCAGGGGTGGTTCAATATACAGAAATTCATCAATATGATCCACCATATTAACAAAATGGAAGAAAAAAAAAACACATGATAATCTCCCTAGATGCTGAAAAAGCATTTGACAAAATCCAACATCCATTCATGTTTAAAGTATTGGAGAGATCAGGGATACAAGGCACCTATCTAAACATAGAAAAGGCAATATACAGCAAGCCTATAGCCAACATCAAACTAAACGGAGAGAAACTTAAAGCAATCCCACTAAAATCAGGGACAAGACAAGTCTGCCCACTCACTCCATATCTCTTCAACATAGTTCTGGAAGTCCTTGCTAGAGCAATAAGACAGTTGAAGGAGATCAAGGGGGTACAGATTGGAAAGGAAGAAGTCAAATTATCACTATTTGCAGATGATATGGTAGTATACATGAGTGACCCCAAAAACTCTACCAGAGAACTCCTACAGATGATAAACACCTCAGCAAAGTGGCCGGATACAAAATTAACTAAAAAAAAAAAAAATCAGTAGCCCTCCTGTATACAAAAGACAAAAGGGCTGAGAAAGAAATTAGGGAAACAACACTCTTCACAATAGCCAGAAATGACATAAAGTACCTTGGTGTAACCCTAACCAAGCAACTCAAAGACTTTTATGAAAAAAAATTCAAGTCTCTGAAGAACACATTAGAAGAAGATATGAGAAGATGGAAAGATCTCCCATGTTCATTGCTTGGCAGGATTAACATAGTAAAAATGGCCATCTTACCAAAAGCAATCTACAGATTTAATGCAATTCCCATCAAATTGCCAACACAATTCTTTACAGACCTGGAAAGAAAAATTCTCAACTTCATATGGAATAACAAGAAACCCAGAATTGCCAAAACAATCCTCTACAATAAAAGATCTTCTGGAGGTATCTCCATCCCTGACCTTAAGTTGTACTATAGAGCAACAGTTATAAAAACTGCATGGTACTGGAATAGAAACAGAATGGTGGATCAATAGAACTGAACAGAAGACCCAGAAATAATCGGGACACACTTACAGACACCTGATTTTTGACAAAGACGCCAAAACCATACAATGGGAAAAAGATAGCATCTTCAACAAATGGTGCTGGTCCAACTGAATGTCTACATGTTCAAAAATGAAAACAGATCCATACTTATCACCCTGCACAAAACTGAAGTCCAAGTGGATCAAAGACCTCAAAATAAAACCAGACACATTAAATCGGCTAGAAAAAAAAGTGGGGAATACCCTATAACTTATTGGTACAGGAGAGAACTTCCTGAATAGAACACCAACAGCACAGGCTCTAAGAGCAACAATCAATAAATGGGACCTCATGAAACTGAAAAGCTTCTGTAAAGCAAAGGATACTGTAATCAAAACAAAGCGACTGCCTACAGATTGGGAAAGTATCTTCACCAACACTTTATCTGACAGAGGACTCATATCCAGTATATATAAAGAACTAAAGAAGCTGAAAAGCAGCAAACCAAGTAATCCACTTAAATATTTAGGAACAGTGCTAAACAGAGAACTCTCTGTAGAGGAATATCGAATGGCAGGGAAGCATCTAAAGAAATGCTCAACCTCATTAGCCATTAGGGAAATGCAAATCAAAACAACCCTGAGATTTCACCTTACACCCATCAGAATGGCCAAGATTAAAAACTCAAGTGACATCACATGCTGGAGAGGTTGTGGAGAAAGGGGAACGCTTCTCCACTGCTGGTGGGAATGTAAACTTGTACAACCACTCTGGAAAATAATCTGGCGCTTTCTCAGACAACTAAGAATAGTGCTTCTTCAAGATCCAGCCATACCACTACTGGGCATATATCCAAAAGAGGCTCAAGTACACAAAAACGACATTTGCTCAACCATGTTTGTAGCAGCTTTATTTGTAATAGCCAGAAGCTGGAAACAGCCCAGATGCCCCTCAACTGAAAAATGGATGCAGAAATTGTGGTACATCTATACAATGGAGTGTTACTCAGCAATGAAAAATAAGGAAATCATGAACTTTGCAGGTAAATGGTGGGACCTGGAAAGGATCATCCTGAGTGAGTTGTCCCAGATGCAAAAAGACACACATGGTATATACGCACTCATATAAACATACAACATAGGATAAACCCACTAAAATTGGTACATCTAAACAAACTAAGCAAAAGAGAAGACCTTAACTAAAATGCTCAATTCCCATCCTGAAAGGCAAAGAGGATGGACATCAGAAGAAGAAGAAAACAAGAAACAACCTACGAACCTTCTACAGAGGGCCTCTAGAAAAGCCAGAAGAAGAAAACAGGAAACAACCTAGGAGGGCCTCTGAAAGCCTCTGCCCTGCAGACTTTCAAAGCAGATGCTGAGCCTGATGGGCAACTGTTGGGCAGAGTGAATGGAATTTTATGTAAGAAGTGGGAAACAGCAAGTGCTGGAGAGGACAGGAACTCCACAAGGAGAGCAACAGAGCAAGAAAATTTGAATACAGGGAACTTCCCAGAGACTCATATTCCAACCAAGGACTATTCATGGAGATAATCTAGACCCCCTGCACATTTGTAGCCCATGGCAGTTTAGTGTCCAAGTGGGTAAATAGTGATGGGAAGAGGGACTGCGTCTGACATAAACTGATTGACCTGCTCTTTGGTCACCTCCCCCTGAGGGGGGAGCAGTCTTACCAGGCCACAGAAGAAGACAATGCAGCCATTCCTGATGTGATCTGATAGACTAAGATCAGAAGGAAGGAGAGGAGGACCTCCCATATCAGTGGACTTGGGGAGGAGCATACATGCAGAAATGGGAGGAAGGGTAGGATCAGGAGGGGAGGAGGGAGGGGCTTATGGGGGGGATACAAAATGAATAAAGTGTAATTAATAATAAAAAAAGGAAAAAAACACTATTCCAAAAAAAAAGAAAAAAAAGTAAGCAAAGAAATATAAGTGGGATCACATTAGACTAAATGGCTTCCACCTAAGGTATAACTAAAAAACCAAACTATAGATTGCATGAAAATATTTGTAGAATATAATATTCTTCCAAGTGGTTGGTTGATACACTCAATATATGAATAACTTACACAGTTTAGTAGCAAAAGTGAACCTCTCTCTCTCTCTCTCTCTATATATATATATATGCATATATACATACACCCATATATTTCTAGACATTGAAATGGGAAAAAGTTATATATACAGATACTCATCATTAATGATCACTGAACTACGTTTTAGAACTTCAAGGATATATCACTAACTTCTGTCATAATGGCTACTATTAAAAAGGCAGAAGGAGACAGTACATAATATGTGTTACCAAGGGTGTGGAGCAAAAGACATCCTTGTACAAAAGAAGTTCCTCAAAAAATTAATCAAAGATGCAATAGAGATTGGTCAGTAGTTAAGCATGTACTGTACTAGCAGAAAAACTGAGTTTGGCTCCCAGAACCCATGCTGCATGGTTCAGACACTTCACACCTTTGAATATACTTATGTGCACATACCCACACAAAGACACATACACATAATTGTCAATACATTCTTTAAAATAGTTAATCAAAGAACTACTGCATGATCCAGTAGTCCCTGTTCTGGGCATATCCAAAGGAATTGAAATCAGAACTTCTGAGAGATATTTGTGTTCTATTTGTTATTGAAACATTACCTATGACATCCAAGATATGTAAATTCACCCCCCCCCCTTTTACATTTTTCTCATGGCAGGGTACTGAGTAGCTTTAGGCCTGATAGCCTTCTAGTTAACCTGATGTCCTTGAGAATATGAAATCACTTCATTATCTTACCACTTCTCAATGCAAAAATCTTGCTTAGAGCATTTACCTCAGAACTGAGTTTTAAACACATGAAGAGTTTAAAACCAGAAGAGATGAAAAAAATACTAGAAAGTTCCACTAAGAAAATGTATCTAATGCCTTTATTGAACATCCATGTAGATGAAAATACAAGATGGTGACATAAAGGTGCAGTAGAAGTCTAGTCATGGTGGTGTAGACCTTTAATGTCAGCACTCAGTAGGCAGAGACAGTAATTATGGATGGCATCTGTTAGATAAATTTTTGCCACTGAGGATGAGGTATACATATTTCAAAGAGAAGTCATCTGATCTTTTGGTAAAGGACCTAAGTATGGAACTAGAGATATAGTTCAGTGGTTAAGAACACTAGATTCTATTCTAGAAGACTCAGATTTGGTTCCCAGCATATACATAGCAGCTCACCACCATCCATAGCACCCTCATTTGGCCTCGATGGGTACCAAACACTGATGTAGTACACAGATATACATACAAACTCATCCCACAATAATGTAAATGGAAAAAGTTAGTTTATAATGCAAACAATGTTTTTTAAAGACCATCTCTATGGAAGGTAGTTCAAAAACATGCAAGTGGGGTTTGTGGGCATATGCCTTTAATCCTAGCACTCGGGTGATAAAGGCAAATGAATCTCTGTGTGTTCCAGGCCAGCCTGAACTCCATAGAGTGTTCTAGGACAGCCAGGATACATAACAACCAGCATAAAAACAAAACAAAACAAAAAAAAAAATAGAGCTATTATCTTGCTGTAGAAAGAAAACAGAGAATACACCATGGAATTGTTTGAGTCAAGTTTAAAAAGAGTGGAAAGAGAAAAAAAAAAAGCCTTCCATGAGACCAAAACAAATTTGGATAAGAGATAAGTAGATGCTATAAAGAAAATGTACAAAGATAGAGACAAATGATAATATCAAATAAATCATTAATAAAGCCTGGATAGAACTAAGGAAAGCCACCTGAAGAAGAGACCAGATTTTGAGACTGTCTAATACTTTTGGGCACTGTGATGTGGAAATACTGATGTTTTCAATATGGGAATGTTGTTGGTAAGCTGAACACATAAATTTGACACATAACTGTTTAAACAGCTGCCCTCTAAGTAAAAGCTATGAATTCTCCATTTTCTCCTGGAGGATTTATTTAAATAAAATATGCTTATTAAATTATCTCCAAAGATGATTTCACTATTACTCTGATCATTTCATTTAAGACAGAGCTCTCTGTCATTCATATTAAAATGTGGAATGCCAACCTTTTCTAAAAAAGATTACATCATGTATTTTTTTTTTTTTCAGCTTGGAGATAAAACACAAGAGCATGAATCTGCTTGTATGTTCCGTCAGCTTTTACTAATTTAAAATAATAGTAATAAATAAGAATCTTTACATAATAAGATATAGAGATGCAGTTTTGTACGATAAAAAATATTTTGGATATAAAATAAGGACTCTAGATCTCTGGAGAGGACAGGAACCCCACAAGGAGAGCAACAGAACCAGAAAATTTGAACACAGGGGTCTTCCCAGAGATTCATACTTCAACCAAGCATCATGCATAGAGATAACCTAGAACCCCTGCACAGATGTAGTCCATGGCAGTGTCGTGTCCAAGTGGGTTACATAGTGATGGGAAGAGGGACTGCCTCTGACATAATCTGATTGGCCTGTTCTTTGATCACCTACCCCTGAGGGGAGAGCAGCCTTACCAGGCCACAGAAGATGACAATGCAGCCATTCCTGATGTGATATGATAGACTAAGATCAGAAGGAAGGAGAGGAGGACCTCCCCTATCAGTGGACTTGGGGAGGGGCATGCACGAAGAAGGGGGAGGTAGGGTGGGACCCGGAGGGGAGGAGGGAGGGACTTATGGGGGGATACAAAGTGAATAAACTGTAATTAATAAAAGAAATAAGGACTCTAGTTAATGATGCTAGAAATTCCGTAGGAAAATAAAATTTAGGATATCAGATTCCTTGAACTGAAGTTACATGCAATTGTGAACTGCCTGTGGATTCTGGGAACAAAATGTGGATCTTCTGCAAGTGCAGTAAGTGCTTTGTACTCCTGACTTGACACTCCAGTCCCCCAAATAGTTTTTGTATCCTTACTCTATAAGTATTTCTTCTAGTTTTAACTTTTTTTTTTAATTTTTTGGAAGTACAATTTTCCATGTGTTCAGAATCTGTGAAGGTGTCAGATTCCTTCTCCATACATTTCTGAACTTTTTTTTTAATTTTATTTTTTTCTTATCAGTTACATTTTATTAACTCTGTATCCCAGCTGTATTCCGCTCCCTCATTCCCTCCCTCATCTCCACCCTGCCCTTTTCCAAGTCCACTGATGGGGGGCGGGGACCTCCTCCACATTCATCTGATCCTGTTTTATTAGGTATCTTCAGGACTGGATGCAAAGTCCTCCTGTGTGACCTAACAGGACTGCTCCTCCTTTCGGGGGTGGAGAGGTCAAAGAGCCAGCCATTGAGCTCCTGTTAGAAATAGTCCTTGCTCTCCTTACTATGGGAAACCAATTGGTTACTGATCTACCACGGGCTACATCTGAGCAGAGGTTCTAGGTTATATCCATACATGGTCCTTGGTTGAATGTCAGTCTCAGAAAAGACTCTGTGCCCAGATATATTTGATCATTGTGGAGCTCCTATCCTTTCCCTATCACACTAACTCCCCTTCTTTCATATGATTCCCTGTACTCTGCCGAAGGTTTGGTTATGAGTCTTTGTATCTGCTTTGAAAACAATGCTAGTTAGGGTCTTTCAGATGTGCTCAGTAGAGATTCCAAGATGGCGGCGAGCAGAGCGCACCGTTTTGGAGAGGCAGAAGACACGAATCTCCGGAATTGGTGAGTGGAGAGTCAATCAAAGCTAGAATTTGGACTGTGGGGCTTTCTAAAGGAGAGGGGCCACCGCAGAAGCATGGAGTGCTAGTAGATTTAGATCGGGCACGGACTTCTCCGGGAAGGAAATAGGGCGCCTCCCTTGCCTGGGCCTCTCGCAGGGAAACCCGCACACAGCACCAGGCAGCTGAGCGCAAAGCTCACATCCAGGAGATCAAGGCAGCAGAGACAGTGCTCCGGGCCCCTTACAGCAGTGGTCTGCTGTAACCACCCATTGAACACCCAACCCCTCCTGGGACACATCCCACTCAGGGCCCCTCCCCCATCCCGCTGACTTGATCCCCCGGCTTAGACCACAGCAGGAAGTGCAGTGGAGCTCACCGCCCCAAGCGGCCAGAGTGCAATAACCCTAGAAACCTCCTCACAGGAGGAGCGCAGGCCCAATCACAGAGCTCCAACCACTGAGCGTTAACCACAGAGACTCAGATCCACAATATAATTCTTCCTGGATACCAAAGCCGCAAAGCTCAGTGCCTGGGACCCAAGACAGACGCAGGGAGGCAGGGAGGCAGGGAGGCAGGGCTACAGACCCCGCAGCCGCAGCGGAGAGCAGGAACGACCTGCTGAACACCACCACTCAGAGGAGAACACACCCCACCTAGGGCCCTCTCACCGAGCTCTTGACCCGTGGAACACACTCCCCACTACCACCACCACCCTGCTCTGCAGGAGTGCACGCACCACCAAAACTCCATCCCGCCAGAGCGCACGCCCAATACAGTGCTAGCCACAGAGACTCAGACCCACAGTACAACCCGTCCCAGATCCCAAGCCTGCAAGTGGCAGCACTGACTACACAGGGCTGCCCAGCCAGTGACTGGATGGGCCATCCAAACCCTCAGTGGCAGAAAAACAGCTGAATAGACACTAAAGACCAGCAGACCGGTAAAATCAATACGCGCACGCATTCTTCAACAGCGCTTGCGATCCCTTAGCGCCTGCAACAACTTCAGTGCCTGCAAAGCACCCCTCTCACACACTGAAGGCCTCTTCATTCACCAACACCCTGTCCCTTAGGACACACTCACAAGCACACGCTCAAACACACGCTACCCCAAGTTGGCCCTTCTGCGCCTGAGAACTTTCCTTCTACAGGTATAGCTGAATAACCAACGCATACACTGAAACCACTAGACCTCACTAGACCTTCATTTTCCTGAAGAATTCTCCAGATACCAGAGAAAAACCAGTCTGACCTGCAGAATCCAGGAACAGACAGTGAACACGACAGATAACCAAATGGCCAGAGGTCGGCGAAAGAACACAACCAACGCAAATCAAGATATCATGGCTTCACCGGCAACCTCCAAAATTATTGGACACTCCAACTCAGCAGAAACAGAAAAAGAAAATGATTTTAAAGCTATGATTATCCAGTTATTTGAGGCACATAAAGAGGAAACCAAAAAATCTCTCAGAGAAATAGTCATAGAGATTCAAACAGTTAAAGAGGATACAAAAAAATCCCTTAACGATTTGGCCTCCCAAATAGAAACAAAGACAAACGAGGTGAACGAAGAAGCTCTTAAAGAAACACATGCAAATATAGCCAAACAATTGGAGGCAGAAGCAGAGGCACTAAGAGAGGAAACAAACAAAAAAATAGAGTCCATCTTGGAGACACAGGAATCCACACTCAAACAGATGAAGGAAATGTTGCAAGACATGAAAACAGAATTAGAATCAATAAAGAAAACACAAAATGAGAAAACCCTGGAACTGAAGAACTTTGAGGAAAGAGAAGGAATCTCAAAGGTAAGCATCACTAATAGAATTCAAGAGATGGAAGAGAGAATCTCTGGTGCTGAAGATACACTCACAGAAATTGATACTTCTCTCAAAGCAAAAATAAAATCAGAAAAATCCCAAACACAAACCATCCAAGAAATCAAGGATGCCATGAAAAGGCAAAATATAAGAATAATAGGAATTGAAGAAGAAGAGGAGTCCAGGTTACAAGGTCCAGAAAATATTTTCAAGAAAATAATAGAAGAAAATTTTCCCAACCTAAAGAAAGAGATGTCCACAAACATACAAGAGGCGTACAGAACACCAAATAGACCAGAGAAGAAACTCCTCACGCCACATCATAGTCAAAACACTTAATCTACAGAACAAAGAAAAGATACTAAAAGCAGCAAGGGAAAAAGGCCAAGTAACATATAAAGGCAAACCTATCAGAATCACACCAGACTTCTCATCAGAAACTATGAAAGCCAGAAGAGCCTGGGGAGAGATCATGCGGGCCCTAAGGGACCACAGGTGCCAACCTAGACTACTTTACCCAGCAAAGCTTTCAATCAACATAGATGGAGAAAATAAAATATTCCACGACAAAACTAAATTTAAGTAATATTTGAACAACAACCCAGCCGTACAGAAGATACTAAAAGGAAAATTCCAATCCAATGAAAACAAATACACCCAAGAAAACATAGGTTAAAGATAATTTCGAACAAAAGTCAAAAGCAAACAAGCAATGATTCACAGTAACATCGCCAACTCCACAATAATAGGAAATAACATTCAATGGTCATTAATATCTATCAACATCAATGGACTCAACTCTCCAATAAAAAGACACAGACTAACAGAATGGGTGCAGAAACAGAAACCAACAGCCTGCTGCATCCTAGAAACATACCTAAGCAACAAAGATAAACATTACCTCAGAGTAAAAGGCTGGAAAACAGTTTTTCAAGCAAATGGACCCAAAAAACAAGTAGGAGTGGCTATCCTAATATCTAATAAAATAGATTTTCAACCAAAACTAATCAAAAAAGACATAGAGGGGCACTACATTTTCATCAAAGGAAAAATTCACCAAGAAGACATCACAATTCTAAACATCTATGCCCCAAATACAAGAGCACCCACATTCATAAATGAAACATTATTAAAGCTTAAACCACACATTAATGGCAATACCCTAATAGTGGGTGACTTCAACACCCCACTCTCACCAAGGGACAGATCAACTAGACAGAAACCAAATAGGGAAATAAAAGCACTTACGGAGTCCCTAAATCAAATGGACCTAATAGACGTCTACAGATCTTTCCACCCAAACTCAAAAGAATATACCTTCTTTTCAGCACCTCATGGAACCTTCTCCAAAATAGACCATATAGTTGGTCACAAAGCAAGCCTCAACAGATATAAAAAGATTGAGATAATCCCTTGTATTCTATCGGACCACCATGGACTAAAGCTGGACATCAACAACAATGGAAACAACGAAAAGCTGACACGCACATGGAAACTGAACAACTTGTTACTCAATGACAGCTGGGTTAAGGAAGAAATAAAGAAAGAAATTAAAGAATTCTTAGAATTCAATGAAAATGAAGGCAAAACATACCCAAATTTATGGGACACATTGAAAGCTGTGCTCAGAGGAAAATTTATAGCACTAAGTGCCTTCAAGAAGAAATTTATAACATCATATACAAGTAACTTAATGGCCCAACTGAAAACCCTAGAAAAAAAAAAAGAAGCAGATACAGATGTGCTCAGTAGACTCCTGTCATACATTCAATGCACCTCCCATCTGTCTTTCTAAATGAGGATTGATCATCTTACCCCATGTCTGCTCTCTTGATTATCTTTTTAGGTGTATAGATTTCATTATGTTTATCATATCTTATAGGTCTATATAAGTGAGTATATAGCATGTTTGTCTTTCTCCTTCTGGGATATTTCACTCAGAATGATCTTTTTAGGATCCCACCCTTTGCCTGAAAATTTCATGATTTCCTCCTTTTTGATTGCTGGGTAGTATTCCATTGTTTAAAAATACCACAAATTCTGTACCCATTTCTCTGTTGATAGTTTTAACTTTAGTTTTATGTTGTTTTCTAGCCAGTTTCTCTGTATAGATCAATGGAACCGAACAGAGGACCCAGAAATAAACCCACACACTTACGGACACCTGATCTTTGACAAAGACGCCAAAACCATTCAATGGAAAAAAGATAGCATCTTCAACAAATGGTACTGGTCCAACTGGATGTCTACATGTAGAAAATGAAAATAGATCCATACTTATCACCCTGCACAAAACTGAAGTCCAAGTGGATCAAAGACCTTAACATAAAACCAGACACATTAAATTGGCTTGAAAAAAAAAGTGGGAAATACCCTAGAACTCATTGGTACAGGAGAAAACTTCCTGAACAGAACACCAACAGCACAGGCTCCAAGAGCAACAATCAATAAATGGGACCTCATGAAACTGAAGAGCTTCTGCAAAACAAAGGATACCATCATCAAAACAAAGCGACCACCTACAGATTGGGAAAGAATCTTCACAACCCTTTATCTGACAGAGGACTCATATCCAGTATATATAAAGAACTAAAGAAACTGAAAAGCAGCAAACCAAGTAATCCACTTAAAAAATGGGGAACAGAGCTAAACAGAGAATTCTCTGTAGAGGAATACCGAATGGCAGAGAAGCACCTAAAGAAATGCTCAACCTCACTAGCCATTAGGGAAATGCAAATCAAAACAACCCTGAGATTTCACCTTATGCCCATGAGAATGGCCAAGATCAAAAATCAAGTGACAACACATGCTGGAGAGGTTGTGGAGAAAGGGGAACCCTTCTCTACTGCTGGTGGGAATGTAAACTTGTACAACCACTCTGGAAATCAATCTGGTGCTTTCTCAGACAACTAGGAATAGCGCTTCCTCAAGATCCAGCCATACCACTCCTGGGCATATATCCAAAAGAGGATCAAGTACACAAAAAGGAAATTTGCTCAACTATGTTTGTAGCAGCTTTATTTGTAATAGCCAGAAGCTGGAAACAACCCAGATGCCCCTCAACTGAAGAATGGATGCAGAAATTGTGATACATCTACACAATGGAATATTACTCAGCAATAAAAAATAAGGAAATCATGAAATTTGCAGGTAAATGGTGGGATCTTGAAAGGATCATCATGAGTGAGTTGTCCCAGAAGCAAAAAGACACACATGGTATATACTCACTCATATAGACATACAACATAGGACAAACCCACTATACCCTGAGCATCTAAAGAAACTAAGCAAGAGAGAGGACCCTAATTAAAATGTCCAATCTCCATCCGGAAAGGCAAAGAGGATGGACATCAGAAGAAGAAGAAAACAGGAAACAACCTAGGAACCTACCACAGAGGGCCTCTGAAAGCCTCTGCCCTACAGACTATCAATGCAGATGCTGAGCCTGATGGGCAACTGTTGGGCAGAGTGAAGGGAATTTTATGTAAGAACTGGGAAATAGTAAGAGCTGGATAGGACAGGGTCTCCACAAGGAGAGCAACAGAACCAGAAAATTTGAACACAGGGAACTTCCCAGAGACTCATACTCCAACCAAGGACTATTCATAGAGATAACCCAGAACCCCTGCACAGATGTAGCCCAGGGCAGTTCAGAGTCCAATTGGGTTACATAGTAATGTGAAGAGGGACTGTCTCTGACATAATCTGATTGGCCTTCTCTTTGATCACCTCCCCCTGGGGGGGGAGCAGCCTTACCAGGCCACAGAAGAGGACAATGCAGCCACTTTTGATGTGAACTGATAGACTAAGATCAGAAAGGAGAGGAGAACCTCCCCTATCAGTAGACTTGGGGAGTGGCATGCATGCAGAGGGAGGAGAGAGGGTGGGATTAGGAGGGGAGGAGGGAGGGGCTTATGGGGGGATGCAGAATGAATAAAGTGTAATTGATGAAAAAATAAAAAAGAAAAAGAAACTCAGAGATTTGCCTGTCTCTGCCACCTGAGTGCTGGGATTAAAGATCTGTGCCACCATTCCCAGCTAGCTTCTGAATTTGTTAATGACACTAATATGTAAGTATAAAATGTAATTGGCAATTATGCAAAGTCATGAGCATTCATATCAATGTTTTCCATTTTACATCCCTTCTCACTACAAACCCCTCAGACTCAATAAAACATATGGAGCTATCATCTGCTATGGCTTCAATACTATCTTCTGAAATACTTCCTATAACCATGTCTGAGGCTGCTTTAATAAACACAGGAAATTTATTCTAAACATACTGATATAAATCCAAGCTCTTCAGGTCACAGGTGTTAGCATTTAGGTAAATTTCATGTTTCTTGTGGGTTGCAGAGATTTGGGCTCATTCATCAGAAGTGGCTAGATTTAGATTAGCATGTTTAAGAGATGAACCAATTATCATACCACACTTAATTTCCTGTGACTTGACAAATGTTCTGACACCAAAAATGACCCAACTTCCATTTCTATAGCAGTTCACTGTACTTTACAATGATTCCTCCTTGTTAGGCAAGAACAAGTAACTAGTAGCAGTCATATTCCTTCTTTTTAATATTTTTTGCTTTGAGACAGGGTTTCTCTGTATATCCTTGGCTGTCCTGGACTTGCTTTGTAGACTAGGCTAGCCTCAAGCTCACAGAGATCTGCCTAGCTCTGCCTCCCTGAGAGCTGAGGTTGAAGGTACGTGCCACTGTGCTCAGTTTGGTTTTAATCTTTTAAGATTCACACTTTTGAAATAAAACTTCTAAGGGGAGTAAAGAGATGGTGTAGTGGGTACAGTGCCTGCTCCACAAACTTGGGGCCTTCAGTTTGGATCCTGAGAACCTACAACATGGGGCAGCATGGTATATGTCTGTAACCCAGCAGTGAGTGTTGGCCAGTTGGTGGAGATGAAACAGAGGTATAGGTTCAGTGAGAGACCCTGTATTAATAAACAAATGTGGGCACCTTTAACCCCACTACATGGAAGGCAGAGGCAGGAATGTCTCTGAGTTCAAGGCCAGCCTGGTTTATATAGTAAGTTCTAGGGCAGCCAAGACTATATAGAAAGACACTGTCTTAAAAAGTAACCTAATGAATGAGTGAATGAAGAATTAATGAACTGAAGAATGATATAGACACCTAATGTGGACCTCAATCTTCCCCATAGGAATACATGAGCAAGCATTACACAGGCATGCATATATATACATGTTCATACATGCACATATTACATAATAATAGTAATGATAATCATAATAATAAAACATTTGAAAGAATTATTAACTTTCAAAATAGTGAATAAATAGAAATCAAACAGAGTAAAATTAAAAATCTGGGTTCCAACCTCATTATAAAATCTATTATGTATATTACTTTTTAGCCTGTATACAGAGATCCAGTCCGGGTCTTCCATAAACCTAGATTAATGTTTCATTATCTTTCAACTCCAGCCAGGCTGCTATGAGAATACTCTAAGTTGCCTATGCAACATAAATATTTGTGCCCCTTCCCCAAATACACTCTTCAGCTGGCACTCTTCAATGCTAGTGATACTACTTGTGACTGAGCAATAAGGTCCCCCAGCTTTGGTGCTGGGGTCTGTGTAGCATTGCTTAGACTAAAGATAAGCCAGAAACTGACTTGAGAGGTAAGGTTCACTATGTATTTTCCTGGATGTGCCTTTTGGCACTCTATCTGTCTTACAGAATGAAGTCTGGCATATTGCCTCCCTCTACTCATTCTGTTTATTCTTCAAATGCCAAGAGAGCTATGAGGAAAACAGAACTCAAAGTTAGATCCAAGAATAGGTCCTTGGATTGAAGGATGGAAAATAGAGAGCACTGGTCTTTGAAGGCATCTGCTTTCTTCCTTCTTTGCCAAGCTCTGATAAAACTCTTAAATTCCAGCACCTGAGGGGTAAGTTTTGAATGCCTACCATGAGTCCTTTGCCAAAACTTTTCAGAGGAAGCTGAAGACAACCTGTGAACCTGATTATTCACATACAGTCTGTTTAATAGTAGCAGCAGAGGAACTTAGTGTTAAATTATTGCTCACCCAATATGCATCCCATTTGGCTTGATATATTTGGTTATATCTGTTTTACGTTTTAGATTTGGCCTAAAGTAATATAGTATAGTTGTTCAGCAGTGAGAATCAAGAGGCAGAATTAGATTTGACTTTGTGTTTTCCTTATGGACATTTCATTACCTTACAGTAATCTCGCTTGTTTCTATAGGTACTGGAACTAAGATTTCATCTACACTGTTACTGTGTCGAAGTTAATCTATGATTTTTACATTTAGTATTGGGGGATGGAGAGAGGGATCAGCAGTTAAGAACACTTGTTATTGCAGAGGACCCCAACCATAGCCCCGGACAACCACAGGAAAGTTCACAGCTGTCTGTAACTGTGATTCCAGAGATTTTGACACCTTTTTCTAGACTCTTTTGTTTTTGTTTTTGAGACAGGTTTCTTCTGTGTAGCTTTGGCTGTCCTGGAGCTCATTCTGTAGACCAGGATGCTCTCAAAAAGAGATCTGCTTGCTTCTGCCTCCTGAGTGCTGGGATTAAAAATATGGGCCACCACCTCCAGGTTCTTCTAGTCTCTTAAGGCATTGTATGCATGTTGTTCACAACATAAAGACATAAAGGCATGCAGACAAAACACTCATACACATAAAATAAAGTAAATAAATATACTTAAAATTAAATCTAGTAGTAGTCTCTATACAAAATTACATGAGGCTATATCAGATGCAGATATATTTAGAGCTGTAATGATGAAAACCATTTTAACTGAGCTAGGATGGTATTTCAATGTATTTTGATTGGCTTTTCTCTTATTCCTAAAGAAGTTGAATATTTTGTCATGGATTTATTTACATTTTAATTTCTTCACTTGGAAATTGTTGTGCCATTCAAGTCTTTATTCATTGATCCAATGATTAGTTTTTTGATATATAATATATATAAAATATTCAAAATTTTGTAATGCATACATTTTGCTGTCAAACATTTTCAACCTTTCTTCAGACTATCTCTACTGTCTAGAGTTTCTTTTGTTGTGAAGAACCATTGAAGTTTGATTCTGTGATGGGTTAAGTCAGAATGTCATGTATTTGAACAGTCAGTTCCCATCAATGGCACTGTATGGGGAGGTTTATTATTGTGGTCTTGCTGAAAGCTGTATGTGCCTCAGGACTATCTTTTGAGAGCCAAACCCTTGTCCCACTTAGAGTTTGCTTTCAACTCCATGCTTGAGGTTGAATATGTGAGCTTTCAGCTTTCTGTTCTTGGTGTCATGCCTACCACCTGCTGTCATACTATCCTCACCACTATGAGCTCAACCCCTGTGGAAGAGTGAGCCAAAATAAACTTTTTTTTCTATAAATTTCTTTGGCCATAATATTTTGTCACAGCAATAAAAAAGTAACTAATACAAATACAGTGTCATTTCTAAATTCTAGGGATTGTTTTCTGAGCTTTTAGGTTATTTTTTACAAAGTTCTTATATATTCCTATATCTTTGAATATTTTCCTCTAGCAGGCTCTGGCTTTGGATTTTTGTGTTAAAATCTTCCATCCATTTTTCAGTGGATTTTTGTACAAAGTAAGAAATATGAGTGTTATAAATATAGATGGTAATATCATTTTCGATCATTTGCTGAAGAGGTTTGTTTGTTTGTTTGTTTTTAACCAATGTACACTTTTGACATCTTTGCCAAAAATTAAATGACTATAGCTGTGCAGGTTCATTTCCAAGATTTCCACTTCAATGGTCCACATGTTTGTTTTTGTGTAACTACCAGGCTATTTTCATTACACTCTCTCTGTAGTATAACTTAAAATGAGCTCTCACTGGCAACTCCATAGTTGTTTGCTTTGTTTTGTATTTTCACCACTGTTTCCTTGACTATTTCAGCACGTTCATGGTTTTTAATTAAACTTTTATTTTTTCATATTAATTACAGTTTTTTACTTTGTATCCCAGCTGTAGCCCCCTCCCTCATTCTCTCCCAATCCCACCTTCCCTCCCTCATCTATATTTATATTTTAATATGAATTTATAGTAGATTAGATTTTTTCTATCTCTGTCAATAATATCATTGTAATTTTTATGGGACTGCATTTGAATATATGTATGACTTTCAGTAATATGGTCACTTTGTTAATGTTAACTCTGGCAATAAATGAGCATAGGAAATCTTCCCATCTTCTGGTGTCTTCTGTTTGACCACTACTTGTTAAAACTTCAAGATTAGCTGTGTGGTGGTTGAACATGCCTTTAATCCCAGCACTCTGAAGTCAGAGGAAGGTGGATCTCTGTGAGTTCAAGTCCTTCCTGGTGTATAGAGTGAGTTCCAGGACAGCCAAGGCTACACAGAGAAACCTTGTCTTGAAGGTCAAAAAAATAAAGAAATAATAAAATAAAATAAAGAAATCACACATTTCTCTAACAAGGAGTGGTGAAACACACCTTTAATTCCAGCAATAGGAAGGCAGAGGCAGATGGATCTTTTTGAGTTCTAGGCCAGCCTGATCTACAAAGTGAGTTCCAGGACAGCCAGGCTACACGGAGAAACCCTGTCTTGAAAACAAAACAAAACAAAACTTCAGGGTTAAGCTCATTAAAGAAATATGTCAGTGTCATGTACGTTTGTGAAATTTGAAGTAGTATATCATATTATACAACCAAGCCTCTTTTACTATTTATGTCTGTTTGACATCTCCATTGGGATTGTGAGTCTGAGCTTAGATAGAGAGTACCAAAACTGTATTGAATATATATATATATACGTATATATTAATATATTAATATATATAATATATATTAAGTAATAATATATAAAACCATGGTTAAGACCTCTTAACTCAGTTTTTCATGTTTTGGTGACCCTCATCCATAAGCTTATTTTTATTACTCTTTCATAACTATACTTTTGCTACTGTTATGAATCTTAATGTGAATATATGTAGATTGTCTTAAACAACTCCTGTGAAAGAATCATTCAACACCCAAGGGAGTCCCAACCTCCAGCTTGAGAACCATATTAACTATTTTCTTCTTAAAATATTTGGCTATTGGGTTTGTTTAACAAGAGTTCATGTAGTAGGTATCTCACTTTAATGCATTTTTCTAGGCTGTATTTATCTTGAAAGATAACATCATTTATTTATTACTATTTAGGTTCTCGACACTTGTACATTATTTAACAGATGATAAGTCTGCATTCTGTTACATTTTAAGATAATCTAAAGCCAGGTGTGATGTTGCATGCCTGTAATCCTAGAACTCAGGAGGCAAAAGCAGGCAGACACTGAGAGTTGGAGAACAGCCTGCTCTACAAAATGAGTCCAGGTCTACACAGAGAAACCCTGTCTTGTAAAACCAAAAAAGTAAAGTAAAATCATCTAAAGAAAGTGACACATTTTATCAGCCATTTTCTTAAGAAACTTAGCAAGAGTAAAGGATGTTAGCTCAATGAGGGAACAGGATTCAAAACTGAAAGGAATCTTTTGTTATGTTTTGTTCTTCAAATAATGCTAAGCTTTATAAAATTGAAATTTATTGTAGTCAGGAAAGAAGTACCCTAAGAACAATGAGTAAGTGAAGATGTAGAACAAAATGTGATAATTAATATAGCATATTTTTTATCAGATAAAGACAAAAGTAACTAACTTTATCATGCAGTGCGCAACAGTACAGTAATTTAACCCTTAATTATCATATTATGTACTCATGGCTATCACTGCAATAAACCCAGTTTAGTGCTTCACAGTGGCCTTATATGTGAGTGACTGAAGAATTTGAATCATTCTCATTCTGTACAAAATCATCCATTCAAAATCTTGCTCATTGCCTGGATAAGTTCTTCATTTTTTTTTTCCTAGAAACTACATGTCTGATAAAGAATCCAAACAGTGCACTTCTTGATTTCTAATTTGGCATCTCAATCCTTTCTAATGGATGAGGATTTTGAGATGTTCCTGTTTCTGTCTAGCCTAGTTTTCTTTATAGGTTTCATTACCAAATGATGGCACATGGCTTCTTTCTGTTGCTATAGTAAAATTTGGTGAACTGAAATTTGTTTCTTGAACTGAATTCAAGAGTGCAATACCTCCTGTTTTTTAATTAGGAGAAAAGAATTTCTGCCACAGAGGCTTTCTCAAAATAATAAAATAAAATAATAAAAAATAATAAATAAAATAAAATAAAACTACTTCCACTTGGGCAGGGGCATGGGAGGAGATGAAGAGGGAGAGTGGGATTGGGAGAGCACTAGGGAGGGGGCTACAGCTCATATAAAAAGTGAATAAACTGTAATTAATAAAACATTAAATAAATTTTTAAAAAGAACTTCATATCCACACTTGGATATGCCTTATTGTTTTCTTGTGTATTACTTAATACCAGTGATTCAAATTTATGTTTATACAAAAAAACTACTTCCAAAGAAAATGTCATTATTGTATAATTTTGAATGATTGTATTTATGTGTGTGTAATACCATAGACATAATTCTGTTTGGGTTTATTCTTATGCATAGGCTCCCTGATAGCGTATAGATATTTGTGGTTTTCCATCTGTTGTTTTTGCCCTGAGCAAACATTTACACAGCCGATGAGACTATTTTGACAGCTTTGTTTAAATAACCAATAACTTCAATTTAGTGTAAATTTTCTTCTTCAAATGTCCCAATTTTAAGATAAAAATAGAACATTTGAAATTTATAAGAAACTGATATAGCTAGCCAGACATAAAAATAATATTAAGATTTTATATATTCTAATATATAATACCTTAGGATAGAAATATCATGATTGTAAAACTCTTATCTCATTTACAAATACTTCAAGAGTTATTTACTAAAATTAATTCTAAAAAAATAAATAAAATTAATTTTAACAAATGTTATGAGGAATTATACTTTTATGTTTAAAAGTAGTTCAATTTTTTAAAGGAATGTTTAATCAACATTTAAAATTTTTATTTGAGCCTTCAAAAGACACATTTTTCTCAGTGTTCTTCAATTTTTGATATTGTCAATATAAATATGCCTAAATAATTAGTTTCCAATGGTTAACTCGCAGCTTTTATATAATTCATTGTTAGTCCCATTGCCTAATTTTATTTTCAAGTGTTTAATTTTTAAGAGTCTGGTCTTGGAGTCCTGATGAGACATGATAGGCTAGAGTCAAATAGAAGGAGAGGAAGACATCCTCTATCAGTGGACTAGGGGAGCATGGTGGGATAGGGAAGAGATGAGGGAGGGGACCACAGCCAGGATACAATTTGATTAAATTGTAATAAATGATAATAATAAAAAATAAATAAAAATGATTCTGGTCTTGGGACTCAGCACTTAGGAGCATATACTGCTCTTTCAAAAGACCTGAATTCAGTTCCAAGTAACATGTCAGGTCACAACTACCTCTAATTCTAGCTCCAATGGATCTGATGTCCTTTTCTGGACATCACACAGACACTTGAATGTGTGATATGCACTTGCAAAACACATAGACATACACAAAAATAATTTTTAAATAAATCTTAAAAGTTCTGTTCATATAAAGAAATGTACATGGTCTGGGCATGGTGGTGAGTTCCTTTAGTCCCAGCTGTTGAAAGGCAGTGGCAAGCACATTTTTGTGAGTTCAAGGCCAGCCTTCTCTACATAGTGAGTCCTGTGCCAGTTAGGGCTACATATTGAGACTATGTCTAAACAAACAAACAAACAAACAGACAAAACAAAAAAATCAAAATGATTTAAATTAAAATACATAAATAAAATTGTATGCAGAATTTTACAGCTAACCAAGTCTGTGTGTGTGTGTGTAAAAGCTAGCTTATCATGTTTATTTCCTTAGGTGTTTTCTAAATGTTAATACACAAAAATCCAGAACTTATTTAGCATAATAATATGTGCCATTGTTATTTATTAAAAATGAGAGCAGTATAATAGAGTTTTTTTTGTTCTCTCAAAGGAATAGGAAACCAATCTGTATCTCCTTGACATGTTGTGTTTTAGCAACTTGCCTCTGCTGGATTGAGGCTGGGTTGATAGGATTGATGATATTGACCTCTTTATGGGTCGATTCCTGAGCAATTGAGTAGCTGATTTGATTTGGTTTTCTAAATGGCCAAAAAGACCAGGTGGCTTGATTGGAATGATGACTGAAACTAGCAATTCAACCATGAAAACAGTTGGCTCAGTGGCAGCATGTTAACATCATCCAACTTCTCAAACAGCTAAATATAGAACCTTCAAACTCTTTTTTTTTTCTGACTCAACTGACATTGTGAGTCACGATAGCTAGTTCAGAATTAATATTGTAGTAGACAACTTTAATTGGGAATATGTTCAAATTTTCTGTAATGCAAAACATTCTAAAGGGTAGGCTATTAAAGCAGCTGGAAAGAAAAATAACAAATTGTTAGTGCTATTAAGAAACTTTGAAAGCATGCCAAGCTGCAATGATGATGGAGCATCATATGAGAATATATAATGAATTTATAACACAAATATTGTGACTCATAAGCTGTCACACAAGAACAATTTTTAAAAAGAGTCATTGGAAAGTGAGATCAGGGTTATTTGCTCACTTATATATTGGAGTGAGATTTTTACCAACTTTAAATTTTATGATACTTAAAATATTAACAGCCATGGGAGAGAGAAAAGTCAGTATTATAAGCCAAAGAAAATAATTTTATTATATATGTGCTTATGTGTACGCATGGTTTTTCAGCTTTCAGTTGAACTTATTTGGTGTTCTGCACAAACAAGAGAAAATTGGTAAGAACAAATAACACTGTTGTTAGTTATTTTATCTCTTGGGGAATAATATAGTAGGACTAGGGGGTTCCAAGGAATTTGAAGGAATCCCCAAACTTCAAGAAAACTGCATTTTCTTAAGTGTTGAATTTCCTTAGTTTGAGTTTCTATTCTTTTCTCTTGGAGGAAAACTAAATAGTTCCATGTCTTTTACTCTGCATTTTCCTTTCTTTTCCATATCAGAAAGGTTACCACCCTATGTAGGTCATATGAAAGATATTTTCATAGGTTTCAGGAAAGATTAAATTTGAGAAGATATTAGTGTGATTGTCCATGATCTGGGATTCAGGTACCTCGTTATACAGGGTAAGGTTTGACAGAAGAATAGCTTTGTTTCTAGTATTTTCCCCCATAATACTATAAAGACTAACTTACTAGGTAATGTATTGTTCACAGTTTTCTAAAGAAACAAAACTGATAGAATGAACACACACAAACTCCAGATCTCTCTCTCTCTCTCTCTCTCTCTCTCTCTCTCTCTCTCTCTCTCTCACACACACACACACACACACACACAACCAGAAAACAAAAACGGGATTTATTAGAGTGGCTTACAGGATATATTTCAAGTAGTCCAACAATGGCTGTCCTGACAGAAAGGCCAAGGATCTAGTAGTTGTTGTGCTCATAAGACTGGATGTCTCAGCAATCCCAGTCTGATTCTGGAGCACCAGAGAAGCCTTATAAAGTGTCCTTCTTACAATCAATATTGTAATCTTCCAATATTGTAATATTCCATTGTAATATGGAATCTTGTTGAATAGGTTCTAACACCAGTAAAATTAAACTGAGGAGATGAATTTGTTAGGGAGATTGAGGACAAGCAGATGAAAAGTAAAAGCTTCCTTCTTCTACATTATTTGATGTGAGCATTCGAATGTAAGGCCAAAATTTAGGTTGGGTCATATTACCTG
Source organism: Meriones unguiculatus (assembly GCF_030254825.1). Classification (NCBI taxonomy): domain Eukaryota; kingdom Metazoa; phylum Chordata; class Mammalia; order Rodentia; family Muridae; genus Meriones; species Meriones unguiculatus. The sequence goes on along the minus strand of NC_083369.1, from coordinate 73,970,235 downwards.
AAATAATCCAACTAAAAAAAATTCCTTACAGATGCTCCCAGCTGCTTGGATTTTAGCTAATTCCACAGATAGTCCAGATGACTACAACTATTATCCATCACAAGTCTACCTCTTGTCAGCTTGACACACAATTGTATCTCCTTATATTATGCTTAATTTCCAAATAAAAACAATAACTAAGTCATAATATACTAATGTGATATAACTATCCCATGTACTACCACAAATGTATTATATATTTCAGAATGGGTGACAATGTCCCTTGAGGGACATTCTTTTAGTGTTTTTATAAGTTAAAAGTAATGACCACTGATGTAACATGTGATAAAAACAAAAACACAAATATCTGAATATATATATATATATATATATATATATATATATATATATATATATGGGCAACACATTCTAACTGGTCTTGGGCCTTAGCTGCTATTTATAGCTACTTTTCTCTACTACCCATTTTGTATTTTCTTCACCCTCACCAAGCACTTCAGCATGCCTTGGTTCCTTTCCTGGAAGAGTGACCCATACCTTCATTACTGAAGGGTCTGTGCCCTTTGTCATCCTGCCTGTAGTAGTTTTCCACTGACTTTAATCACAAGACATGGTAGCACCAAGAGATGACTTAAAGGATCTCCCACACTGCAGACATAATCTGCCTTACCTCTATTGTGGAGAAACAATCCAATTTTCCCCTGTAACCTGGATCAAAGACCCCCTCCTAACACTGTAATTCCTTTCTCAGCTTTTTGGCTTAGGGCATCAGAAGCCCCAAGTGAACAAAGGGTCTAAGCTTCTAGTTCACTAGAATGTTTCTTGTATCTCTGGGCAGAAGTACTCTCCCATCTCCAAACAAAATTTCTAGGCCAGCAGAATTCGAGGGCATAGGAAGAGGAAACTAAAATTTCCCTAGTACATTTTTAGGGAAGATAGTGAGTAGAAACGTTTTCTTTTTAACACTTTGTTTCCTGAATCCATAAATCCTGACTATGGGAGAAATTATATTATATATTGGTTGTTGATTCAAAGCATATACCTTCTGGAGAACCCTTCCTCAGTTCTCTAGGTTACTGCTACCTAATTGGTATACTAACTGTGTCTTCAAGAACATATTTCATAATTCTATCAGTCCTGATACTGGATTTTTAGTCAATCCCAGTTATAATCAAACTGATAACCAAGATTAGCCATCATAGGTAGATGTTAATAGATTATAAGGCAGAAACAAATGGAATGGGAGTGTAAAGCTGATTTCATGAGAGATCATGTAAAGCATGAATTTATCCATCCATATATATATGCTCCCACATCAATCATTAGCCAATGATTAATCCAATGGTAAACTGAATGGTAGGAATAGTGTATGTAATGGTTAATACCATAGACATGTTCATTGAGAGCCATTACTAGAATAATCTTCAAAATATATTTGTGATAAAATATTTATATGAGAAAATTCATAAAAAGGTCCTAACACTATGAATGAATAATAGAGAATGGTACCACATTTTTCTGTCAACTCTAAAGTGTCTCTAAGCAAGTAATACTTAATTTGAGCCTGAAGGGGGAGTTAGTATTTTCCAAATATTAAGTGGTAAGGGGACAAATGCCCTGTGAAGAATGCACAAGTGCTTAGAAAGAAGAAACTAAAGTTGTGCATAGTGGTGCACACATTTAATCTTCTGGAACAGAGGCAAGTAGATCTCTATGGATCTACAAGCTAGTTGAAGCCAGCCTGGTCTACATAGTGAGTTTCAGGACAGCCAGAGTTACATACTAAGATCATGTCTCAACAAATAAATAAACACATGAACAAACAAAACAAACAAATAGAGAAGAAAGGAAAAAAGAAGAAACTCATGTATCTGGAAGGTAGAAAGGAAAAATGAAAGTAACTCAGGATAAAACAAAAAGATGTAAGATGTAGCAAAGGCAGATAGGGAACATTATTACTCTAGGGATCTGTGCTATGAATTGGAATATATAAGCAATAGAAATAGGGTAGAACATGGAGGCAGGAGCTGAAGAACAGACTGTGGAGGTGTGATGCTTTCTGAATTTCTCTACGTATGTTGATCTGCCTCCTTTCTCACAACACTCAAGACCACCTGCTTGTGGTGGCATCATCCCGTGGGCTACCCCCTCTCATCAATCATTAATTAAAAAATGACCCACAAATTTGCCAATAGGTGTATCTGATAGAATAATTTTCTCAGTTGAGGGTTTTCTTCCCATATGACTGAAGCTGTGAGAGTTTGACAACTAACCAGTACAGACTGCTAAAACAATCTGTTCAGAGCCTTGTTTCTTGGCTCATAGACCGTCACCTAGTCTAGGGTTCTTCACATTGTCTTCTCATGATATATGTGTTACTGTCTCCATATTTCTATCTCTTTTTAAATAAGGACATCAAATATATTGCACCAGAGGAGGCCCTAGTTACCTTACCTGATTATTTTTGTAAAGGCCCTATCTCCCAGAAAGAAGGTCTCATTCTCAGTCACTAAGGATTTGGAATTGAGTACATTGATTTTGAAAAGAATACCAATCCGTCCATAGCATATATTCCTAACAGATATGTTAGAAACTTTTGACTGTTTCCTAAGTGCCTGGAGAATTATAATTTTATAAGATAGTGTTTTGTCTATTGTATACATTTATATTATTTTCATATTCAATAACAAATTTTAAATATAATTTAGTAACATACATTACACATTCATTAACTTACAGTTTTAGAAGTCATGAGTTGAAAATCAGTTTTACTGTGATAAAATTAAATAGAAAATCCATTTACTTGACTTTTCTGTTTCTAGACAACATTGCCATTCTTTAATTGATAGTTTTTTTTCCGTTCATTTTCAGAGACAGCAGTATAGCATCATAGCATACTGTCACCTCTCTAATTGCAGCAACAATCATAGCATCCTCCATCTTCCCCTTAATAAGGTCCCTCTTATTTCTTTGGTACAAATAATTTCCTTATCTCAAGACCTTTAATTTGATCCCTTCTACACAATTCTTTGAAAAGTAGCAAAATGTATGCTTTTGATATGCATGCTTTTGAGAATTGGATGTAGGCAACTTGTGTGTGGAGGGGTGAGGAGTAGGTCTTGTATGCACAGAAATGGAAGGGGGTATTAAATAGCCTACCATAATAGCAAAAGGTCAATTAAAAAGCTCTTGCAGCAGCCAGGCAGTACTGGCACATGCCTTTAATACCAGCACTCATGAGGCAGAGGCAGGTGGGTCTCTGTCAGTATGCAGCCAGCCTGGTTTACATAATGAGTTCTAGGGCAGCCAAGGCTACATGGAGAGCCAAGACAGAGAGAGTGACAGACAGACAAACAGAGAGAGAACTCTTGGAGTAACTGAAACAGGAGATAACTTATATTGGGCATCAATGAATATGGAAGAAAAATATCTGATTGGATAATTATTGATGAGAAATATAACAGAATATGCTAAAGAATACCTAATATTGGAGGGTTGAGGGTGATAGAGTCACATATAGTCAGTTCAAATCTAACATGCCCTTTGGCTTTTCTGAATCTTATCTTTATATAGAACATGATATTTTAAAATGTGTTCCACTGTGTTTCTAAAAATTGCTATGCCTGCTTTCAAAAAGAAGTTTTACTTCTATATTTCTTTTGTTACAGGTAGAAAATTTGTTTTTCCCTTATTGGATGCATTGTATAAAACAGTTTGTTCAGAATTTTAAATCCTTATGAATAAATCATTTGAAATGGCCTACTAAATTTGCTATTTATCTCCTTAAGTTTGAAAATAAAAGCAAAAAAAGAATTTAAGGGTTTGGAAAATAAAGCCAATTAGAAAATGAAAACTGGTTGAGTATTCTAAATGAATCAAATGTTGATGATCTTTAAAATATTAAAAAGAATAATTTTTGAGCATATGACTGAATCCAGAACACATTTTGAATAGTATTACAAGTAGGGTGGCTGTATTTTAGTTGCAGATAGAAAGAAAAAATGAGAAAACTAGCAGAGATGGACCTCTGAAGAAGTTGCCTTGACTGATTATTAGAGCAGGGAGCTCTGGGTTATATTTCAGGATGACCAACAAGGGAAAATGAACATATGCAAACATCCCAGGACTGAGGGTTCCACACATTATAGATTCATTCTCGGGCAAGCACAGGCAAATAAAATCTAAGCATATTATTAGGTTTGGCAAGTCTCTAGGAACACATTCTAGTATAACATTAAATTAAAATTCCCTCAGATAAAACAAACATAAGTAATATGGTGGAATAGAAGTTGCTACAAATTCACAGATACATCAAAAAGTGATTTGGTCTGACCTTTGAAAACCATGCATTCAACCATATACTGATAGACTAACTAAGGGACCCATGTGAGAAAATGTACTTAGGAATAAAAGAGAAGTAAGAAAAAATGTGTTAAAGAAAGAAATAAGGTTACTTTTATATAGGTTTTGTCACTTAACCATTAAGCCCAATGGGTGCACAGCAGACAGACACAACTACATAGAAGAGTAAATTAAGTATCCAACATTACTGCAAACTACTTCCCTAGTGTACCCTAGTACCATTCTGGACCCCATAAACTCAGACTTCAGTAAGGCTCCCCTAACAGGCTAGTTTCTATAAAATGAGTAGTCAGGGCTACCACAGTATTGGATTAGCCCAATGGCCACAAGCTGGAAACAAAACAATCAAATTCCTAGGCCTGTATCAGTATGTATTGGTTTGTTTAGACACACATTAGTTACATATGGAAAAAAGAACTTCAGTTGAATATTGCTCACACCAAATTGGCCTGTGAGCATATCTGTGGAACATTTTCTTGATAGGTGATTGATGTGATTAATTACAGCAATCATGGATTGTATAAGAAAGCAGGCTGGCCAAGCAATGGGGAGCAAGCCACTAAGTAGAATTTTTCCATGATTCCTGCCCCTACTTCTGCTAGCCTTCCTGTCCTGACTTTCCCCAATGATGGACCATAATTATGACATGTAAACCAAATAAACGTTTTCCTCCTCCAAATTAGTTTGGGTTCGGCTTTATTATAGTAATAGAAAACAAATTAGGACACCTTATTTGCAGTCTTAAGGCTTTCCAAAGTATTAGGCACATCTGGCTTTTGGTCTTATTACTCTGTACTACGAGATCTAGATCTACTTAAATAGATACAAGAACTAGATCATCTTTGGAGACTCAAAGTCAATATCACCCTTGTGGACCTAAGCTATAGGCCTACTCCAACAATCCAGGTCTATGCTTACAGACCCCATACAAATAGCAATTACTGAATATAATTGAGGAGCATGTCAATGAGTGAATCCATCAGGTATAAGAAAGAATAAATTAATTTGAACCCAGGCCATTTGAAATTACATAAATGAAAAAAGTGATTATATCAACAAACATAATGTTATTACAATTCATGGTAGATATTAATTTACCATTAATTCAGACTATATAGATTTCTTTGTATATATACTATATTATTACAAATATAAGCCATTTTGATTATGTAATATTATCAATTGAGCCAGCATATATGCATTATAACACATTCAACAGAAAAAAAGAAATAGAGCAAAGTAAAAAACTTTATTTGTTAGCCTGATGTGGTGACATATTCCTTTAATAACAGCTTTTGAAGTGTGTGTGTGTGTGTGTGTGAAGGGATAGGACAGGTAGATACCTGCGAGTTTATGAGCAGTCTGATCTACATAGTGAATTTTAGATCAACTAGGTCTACATAGTGAAACTCTATCTCAAAAAGAAAGGAAGGAAGGAAGGAAGGAAAGCAACAACAACCCCCCCCAACAACAACAGAAAAAAAAATGAAGAAATTATTTGTAGAACTCATGACAAAATCTTTACAACCCGAAGAATTAATGACTGTTCAGAGTGATAAAGCACAAAAACTTAAAATAGATTAAACATAACATTATTTTAATATATATATATGTTGCATGCAAATTCTCAAAAATCAATGCCTTCTCTGTTTAGCAATGTGGAAAGTTTTCTCAAACGACTTTTTGAAGCATTAATGGTGGCTTTCAAAGGTCAAGGATGGGACTAAAAGTTCAAGGGCATTATTTATTCCTCTAACAATAACCACATCCTGATACTATTCCAGAGTTCCCATCCCTCAGTTATCTCATTACTGTATAAAGAGATACTTATCTCTTTATTGAAGCACCCAAACATCATAGAAGCTGCAGTACCACTAACAAAGATCATCAAACACAACTATGATGTAAGACAGTAGGAATAAAAGAAGCCTGGTAACAATAAAACAGTTAAAAAAAAACCAACAAAATTGAAATACTTCTTTTGAATTTTATTTATTTAATCACTTTACTGTCTAATCCCAGTCCCTTCCCATTTCTCCTTCAAGTCCTGCCCTCTTACCCTGCTTCCTAGACCTTCCTAAATAGAATACCAATTTAGGATCAACCATTCAAACATATAAATCTACGGTGAACATTCACATTCAAACTATCTCATTAAGAGATTAAATTCTCCAACCAAGTGACAAAGAATGACTTTTTAAAAGAGAGAAAAGACAAGATCATCCAGGCACAGTGGCACATGTCTCTAATCCCAGCATTCATGAGAAAAAGGCACGTGGATGCCTTTGAGTTTGAGGCCAGCATAGTCAACATACCGAGTACCAGGAGAGTGAGGGCTACACAGTTGTCTCAAAAAAGCAAACTAAACCCAACCCAAAATAAAACAAAATCCAAATCCAATGACAGGCTGCCTACAAAAGACTCATTTTTAGTATTATGGCTTGTTGGAGCATATGACCTCAATTTCAGTAACATCATGGAAAGCATGAAAGGACAAAAAGCACACTTTCGGGTTGCAGCAGCCCACCACAAGTTAATTCTGGATGGTTAAAAAAAATAAAATCCATGCTCCTGGCAAGTACTGCAGTCAGATTAGCTGCCGTTGGTTGATTTTTTTTTTAACTGTTCTTGGTAAAGTTGACTTTAAGATTCATTTCGAAATTTTGAGAAACCCTTACCCTTGGTAAGTTTCTCCCTGTGAGTGCACCTGGGGCTTTTCTTTCCTGTTTGATTTTCATTTCTTTTGAGTAATTTTGGATTCTTTTGAACCATTTGGGATGGTTGCCATTTGATGACTGGCTTTGTCTTGGGAGCTCTTCTGCTGAACTCTTTAGGCTATTATTATTACTTCTATTATTATTATTATTTTATTATTATTACTATTATTTTGGTTTTGAGACAGAGTTTCAACTGAGAAATCCTGGTTGACCTGGAACTCTGTAGACCAGTCAGAGAGATCCACTTGCCTCTGCCTCCCAAGCGCTGGGATTAAAAACTATTATAATCTTGAAAACAAACAGAATGCAGCAAGGAGCAGAGAAGAGAGAGATCACACAGAGACACTGGGAACTTGACCAGACCTCAAGCAGGAGCAGCAGAGATGTGTTTCCTGCAGTGAGAACCTTCAGGGGGAGGTAGCATGGCTATGTCTCCTTTGCCTTGAATGTAACCTTTTCCCTTTCAGGACCTGTGCAATCTAAATTTCCTCTAAAGGGCTTGTCAACTCTAAAAGGCGATAAAAGGTTTGATTTCTACAGGCCTTGAGGACTGACTAGTTTTAAAGGGATAGGCCTATAATCTAACAATGACTAGTAGAGCCTGCCTTGTAATTTTGGTAGGTCTTTGAATGATTCTGGGCATCTTCTGTGTGGCAGGAAAGGTTTTGGGGTTCCACTGAGCCATCATGGTTCCGTTGAACCATTTGTGAGAAACTAAAGTTTTAAAGGTGATCTCCACTTGATTTATGGAAGCATGAAAAGTCTTTACCCTCAAGGGAGAATCCTGAGGGTACTTTCTAAGACTGCAAGCAATTGGACAAAAGCCATTCTCTTGTCCTTAGTGAGAAACCTCCGACCACTTCATTTTTGCATTTTAAACTCATTATGCATACTTAGAATTATGATTGGCATGCCACTTTTGAAGTTTGTGTGTGTGAATGTGTCTTTTTTGTTGTTGGTGGTGGTTTTTGTTTTTGTTGTTGTTTGTGGAGGCAGGGTCTCTCTCTCTCTCTCTCTCTCTCTCTCTCTCTCTCTCTCTCTCCATAGCCCTGACTAGACTGGGGAACTCGCCTTATAGAGCAGGCTGAACTTGAACTCAGTGATCCACCTGCCTTTGCCCCAGGTCTGGGATTAAAATGGTGGGCTATCAAGCTTGACTTTGTTTAGTTAAATCGTTTCTGTGGCTGTATTTTGAACTAGCTAAAAATGCAAAATGCATTTTGAACTTGTAATCAAAAAGGAACTGCTTTCACCCTAGGCAGGCTTATTTAAAATATTAATTAAAATGTTAATTTTAAGCTTAATTAAGGTTTTAGGTATGCTGCTTTCAAATGTTAATATTGGAAATGGAGGCTGAAGAAAAAGTTGATTATAGAATTTAGGGGAAATGACAAAAAGTTCAAAACATTTTATCAAGTATTCAGAAGAAAAATTTAAGCTAGTTGTGCTAGGCAAACTTAAAGTGAAAAATTGAAATATTGATGTTAGGATTGAACTGTGTATCATACTGATATATTCTTGCCTTAGTCCATTTAAAATGTACATGTGGGGGCTCCAAGATGGAGGCAACCAGTGCATACCATTTCTGAATGCAGAAGATCTGAAACTCTAAAACCCGTGAGTGGTTGGGTGCCTGAAGCCAGAGCATCGACTTTGAGGCTTCCCAGGCTAGGGGGGACAACATGTGAGCTAGGACAGAGTGGATCCAAGTGCCACCACCCCCAACTGCCTTGAACATCTCCAGGGTCTGAGAGTGGCAAAATATGAGCGATACCTTTGCATTGTTGCAAGGAGCACAGCACTTGAGAACACATAACCCCAGGTACAGGGCTCTTCCTTACTCTAAGGACCAAACAGGGGACCCAAATCTGAGAGTAGAAAACTGTGGGCTCTTTGAGCTTACCAATTTGCCTGCAAGTGATATCTAGAGCTCTCTTTGCTTTGCACACATGCCTACAAACGAGTGCTTCTGTGACAGAACACTTGCAGAGCCCGAGGTCTTGGGTCCCTCTAAGCTAGCAGCCAGATGTAAGATCCCTTCCACCCACAACCTTGCTTTGTGCAACATGGGGATCTCTAGGACGCATTCTCAACATCAAAGCTCCTGTTGTGTGGGTCTCCTGGTAGAGGCCAGGTAAACAATTCCTGGAACCAAGATGATGCAGCTCAGGCAGATCGCAGTGCTTGGATCACAATACCAAGACAGGCTGGTGTGAGTGGGCCACTGAGCCAATCAGGGCACCTGTGCATGTGCACTGTGCCAGCACAAACCATGCCTGCACCACAAACTGAGCATGCTCTTCTCCCTTTCACTTCACCCTTCCAGGCAAGCACACCTCCATGCACACTCCTGCAATTTTGCACTTGTACCTGTGACCTCCTCCCTTAGCTGCATCTAAAACACCAACACCAATACTCAAACTGGAGGACTTTTCTTATCTTCCTGAAGAATACTACAGACTCTAGAGACAGATGAACTCAGTCTACAACACAGGCTCCAGGAACAAACAGCAAAGGCTACTGACCATCAGATGGCTATAGGCAGGCCTAAGAATACATCCAAAAAAAATCAGGACATCATGGTTTAACCAGCTGCCCCCAAAATAATGGATATTTTAATTCACTGGAAACACAGGAAAAATTTTTAAAGCTATACTTATCGAATTATTAGGGGGACCTAAAGCAGAAATGAACAAAACTCTCAAAGAAGTACAGATAAATAAAACCATACAAATAGAGGCACATAAAGAGGAAACAAATAAAAAAAATAGATGCCATCATAGAAAGGCAGGAATCCACATTCAATCAGATGAAGGAAATGGTGCAAGACATGAAAACAGAATTAGAATCAATAAAGAAAACACAAACAGAGAAAACACTGGAGTTGGAGAACTTAGAGAAAAGATCAGGAACCATAAAGGTAAGTATCACCAACAGAATACAAGAGATGGAAGAGAGAATCTCAGGCAATAAAATTACACCTGCAAAAATTAATACATCTCTCAAAGAAAAAGTAAAATCAGAAAAATGCCAGACACAAAACTTCCAAGAAATCAAGGACCCTATGGAAAGACAAAACCTAACAATAATAACAATAGACGAAAAAGAAGATTCCAGGCTCCAAGATCCAGAAAATATTTTCAAGAAAACCATAGAAGAAAGTTTCTCAGCTTAAACAAAGAGATGCCCTTAAATGTACAAAAGGCTTACAGAACAGCAAATGGACTAAACCAGAAAAGAAACTCCTCAAGTCACAAAATAGTCAAAACACTAAATCTACAGAACAAAGAAAAAATATTAAAAGCAGCAAGAGGAAAAGGCCAAGTAACATACGAAGGAAGACCTATCAGAATCACACTAGACTTCTAAACAGAAGCCATGAAAGACAGAAGGACCTGGGCAGATGTCATGCAGACTCTATGAGACCACAGATGCCAACCCAGACTACTATACCCAGCAAAGCTTTCAATCAACATAGATGGAGAAAACAAAATATTCCATGACAAAACTAAACTTAATATCTACACAGCAACCCAGCCCCACAGAAGATACTAGAAGGAAAACTCCAATCCAATGAAAACAACTACACCCAAGAAAAAACAGGCTGTAGATAACTTCACAACAAAAAATTAAAAGAAAACAAGCATAGAAACAGAGCAATACCACTAACAGAACAATAGAAGGAACTAACATTCATTGGTCACTATTATCTATCAACATCAATGGACTCAACTCTCAAATAAAGAGACACAGACTCACAGAATGGTTGCAGAAACAGGATCCAACATTCTGTTGCATCCATGAAACATACCTTTGCAACAATGACAGACACTACCTCAGAGTAAAGGGCTAGAAAAAGTGTTTTCAAGCAAATGGACCCAGAAAACAAGCTGGAGTAGCTATCCTAATATCTAATAACATATACTTTTGACCAAAATTAATCAAAAAGATGAGGAGGGACACTTCATTCTCATCAAAAGAAAAACCTACCATGAGGACATCACAGTCCTGAATTTCTATCCCCAAATACAAGATCACCTGCATTCATAAATGAAACATTATTAAATCTCAAATCACAAATTGATCACAGCACCTTAATAGTGGAAGACTTCTACAGTCTTGTCTCACTAAGGGACAGATCATCAAGACAGAAGCGAAAATAGGGAAACAATGACACTTACAGCAGTCCTTAATCAAATGGAGCTAATAGATGTCTACAGAACATTTTACCCAAACTCAAAAGAGTATACTCATGAAGAGTATAAGTTAGCCTGTGTATAACTCCATTTTGAAATAGAGAGCCATCTTGACTGGGAGCTGAACTCAGGTACCAGGAAATATCACAGAATGTACACTTGACAGACATCAAAGTTAACTCTCCTAGCAACAGCCTCCAGGAAATATCACAGAATAAATGCTTTATAGAAAATAGAGACAATCTCCCTGGCAATAATCAATGAGAATCGGTTGGGAATTGGCTAGGAAAATTCTTTCCAGTGTTTCAGATATAGTTTAAAAGAATAGCCATTGTGATTATATGCCTTAGCAATTGTGATTATGTACCTTAGAAAAGGTCACCTCGCCCCTGTAAATTTTACCTAGTCCTGTAACATCAAGGCATGTGCCCCCCTCCTGCTTGCAGTCATGGAAATATGTGCCTACATGCTTGCTATCACGGAAACCCCCTACTCACAGACTTTCCCTTTAAAAACCCTGCTCACTCAGAGCTCCATATCCCACTTCTCTACTGCTGCGTCAGAGAGACTTGGGTCCTGATTTCAATTGCTCTCATAATAAAGCTCTCTTGCTCTTGCTTCTAGTCATCTCTTGGTGGTCTCTGAGGGTTCCATGATGTTGGTATAACAGCTACTTCTCAGTTCCCCATGGAACCTTTTCCAAAATTGACCATAGAGTTGGGCACAAAAATAAGCCCCAACAGATACAAGAAGATTGAAATAATCCCTTGTATCTTATCAGACCACCATGGCCTAAAACTAGACCACAACAACAACAGAAATAACAAAAAGCCTACACAAGCATGTGTTATGCCTAGATCATGAGATACCTAAGAGACCACCAGGAGTCCAGTCAGATACAAAACACAAGCGTCTTTTCATTACAAGCTAGAGCTTGGGCTCACACCCTCACCAAAACAGAGGTTGAGATTAAAGAGCCTTGAGCTCAGGATGAGTGGTGATTTAAATGTCTTAGTCCCTCCCAGCACACCCAAAGAAGGAGAACCCCAGCATAACAAATGTCTATTGGTTGAAACACAAAAGGGGATGTTACATTTTAAAGTGATTGGACACAGGAATGCCCCCAAACCATTAACCATCTGGCTTCCCTTGTTTGGCTGTCCTAATAGAGAGTGGTGATGTGGGCCAGTTTCCTAGCAACTGAATCTCTAGTGGGCAGGAAAAGAATGCAGTAAGGCTGGTTCCTCCCATCAGGTGGCTGGACATGTCTCCACCTGTCTGGCCTTTGTTCAGGTTTGTGTTTTAACCTTTAAACCAATAACCCAAAACATTATTTTTTTTTAATTTTTTGGTCTCTCAATCTCCTTTTCCCATGATCATTTGAAGACCTAATCATGGGTCTTCCAGATGTGACCCTTGTTGTCCTCCAGATTTACCTTCCATTCTGTAATCTGAGTACCATTAACTGTATTGCTCTCAAGCATTCCTTCGTGAAAGCCATCAAGTGATTTAAAATACAAGTCCTAAAGGTAAAAATCAAAATGAGTAGGGGTCTCATCAAGGTAGATATAATGGTAGTAAGCCAAGAAGAATTATTATGCCAGTATTTAAACCATCCTCTGGAAACCTTTCTTTCTAGTGTATCTCCAGGCTTTTTGTTATTCTTGGTAATGATTTCCTAATCATTCCTGAGTGCTTTTCATCAAAACACTTCACTCCAAAGACTAAACATTATCTTGAGGACCTGCTTAGTTGGAGTAAGAACTGGTATTGCAGCACTGTATGTAAGTAGTGCTGCAAAACAAAGGGGCTTGGATCTGTTGTTTTTATAGCAGGGCGGGCAGTGTGATTTAACATTTCAGTCAGTTAAGTAGGATAAAGGCTGGTGAATCACTCTTTTGTAACTTTTTCTAAAGGAACTGAAGATGGCAGGAGTGGCTCCATTTTGTTTCTCAGACTCTATCTCAAGTTGACTGACTTTGGAGTGACTTGACCCCCACCTTTGGGTTCTGAGAAGGGCTACATAGCCCTCTACCCTGCAGGTTGTCATAAATGCCACAGAGTGTGTTAATGATGGGTCCTCGGTGTCAGGTGTCACAAATGTCACAGAATATGTTAATGGGTCCTCCACTCCACCCAGCAGGCTATCAGATATCTTATTTATCTGTTGGTTTGGCCAGGTGGCTTAGAAAAATTTGCCCAAAGGACATCTGGATTGCTGAACCCCCCACCCAAAACTTTCCTTTCCCTGTAACTGCAAGGCTTGAAATTCCCCAACTGCCATTTTTTCCTTTAAAAGCTGTCCCACTGAGAATCGGGGCCTCACTTTCTAACCTGCTGCATCAGGGGAGATTGGTGGCCCGAGCTTAAGCTTGAATAAAGATCCTGGTGTGATTTGCATGGACTCAACTTCTAGTGGTCTTTTGGGGTCTCTTGAATCAGGTACAACATTTCAGGCTGACGTTAGGGCAGAGATAGTGGTGACCCAAGAAGACTGAAAGGCTAGTCAAAAGCTAGGCAACAGGGAACTATCTAATTAGTGATCCAAGTGAAGAGACATGAAGCTATCACATTAGCTGGACTGGTTTACTTCAACCTTTAACAAGTCCATATTTCAGCTTGCGGTCCATAGCTGACCCCCAAATAGAGTCTATCATCCAGTTGAGAATCTGCTGAGAAAAATTGAGACTAGAGACACAAGTTAAAATTTGTCTAGTAATTAGGGGAAGTGAGGAATCCCAAGACTAAGGGAAAGACTCAGCTGGAGTTCCTTTGAGCTATGCCAGATCCAGGTCTTATAAAGGAAAAGCAGGTAACCGGTGTCTAAAAGACAGCAGGAGTAGACTCATGCCATTAAGATGGAGTAAAAGCTATGGCTTTTTGTTCAGGTATTCACATTAGACAGATATTTTTAGCATGATGAGAGGCACCTTTAAGTCTATCTCCAGAAGAAAACCCAAAGGAAATTAAAATCTTAAGCTTGTGACTTAATAATAAGCTGTTGGTGCTCCATTGGCCAATCAGAAGTCTACTGATCAATGTCAAAACTCTGAACTTCTAAAATCTTGTAACAGCATAAGCACACCAGTAGCAGAGAGGGGGGATCTGAAATATCTCCCATCTACAATATGCCTTAAATTACTTTCTTATATCATTACAACTTATATTCACATAACATAAAACACCTACTTATACTCTCCAATCAACCTTAAATTTACCAACTTTGAAACATTTTCCTAGACCCTCAACTTTTTTAGAACCTCATAAATTAAACTTCCATATCCTCAGACCCTACATAAGCTTTACATCTTTCTATCCAGTTATTCACCATATGGCACAGGCCATTAACATGAAACCTGTGAGCAAGGCAAATCTCTGTGCCTTTCTAAATAAAATATCTAGTACTTAGTAGTTCTAACTACCTAACAAATTGAGCAATGAACTAAGAGTGGCTCTAAATGTCTGCTCTTTATCTACAAAGCAACCATTAGCTTAGCTAGCAATGTGATCAGAGACCCGAGAAGCATAAATTGTAAGGTAAATAAATGTACCAATCTATGTAACAATCAAAGGGACAAAAATGACCAGTCAGTCTATCACACAGGCAGTTGTTCCTGGCTCCTATGGTCTTATGACATCATGAGCAGATGCAGTCTGGCCATTAGGCACAGAAGATGAGTGACTGTTTCTGTGCAAAAAAAGAACATGAGAGCTCTGCAGGGGATCCAAGATGGTGGCACCGGGAGGACATTCTTTCTGACTGGCAGCACAGCAGGATCTGTACAGTGAGCAAACAGAACTCTCGGTTCTAAAACACAAGCTGTTGTGTTTCCCAGGTGAGAGGAAATCCCACAGTGTGGTATTCAATCAGCTTCAGGTCACCTAGCTAAACCACAGAAGACCAGGCACTTGATCACCAGCCGAGCGCCACACTCTGGTGATCTCTAATCACTGTCCCAATCTGAACTGTGGGTCCCACAACACCAGAGACTGGGAATTCCAGTCTAGAGAAAACTCCATGTTGCAGGAAAAGATAGGGAGCAATCTTAGGTCACCCAGAAAATCCCTGGAAAAGACCCAGGGTCCAGCAGGTGTCCAACAGCCAGCCCAGAGTGGGGCAGACAGGCACCAGCACAGAGTACTACCAGTGTCTGACTCACTGCCCCAGAAGAACTGTCGGACCCAGGGCACCAGAGACTGAGTTTCTTTGTTGGGTGGAAACCCACACTGAGGGGAAGAGCAGGTCTGACCGCAGAGCACTCAGCCGACAGCCCTCCTCCCCCCAAAAAGTTCTAGGGAAAAGTTTCTCTAGCCACCCAGGCACCCAATAGCCAGCAAGGCAGATCCACACACCTGTGCCTGCCTGTTCTACTTGCTATCCCAGAAAGAACTGAGGTCCCCAAAACACCACAGTCTGGGTGAACCTGTTGGGAGGAAACTCCACAGTGGGGAAAACATCAGGTCCAATACTCAGGGCACCCAGATCCAGAATAGTTTCCAGGTTCACACAGGGTCTAGGCTCTGGCCATCTACTGTAGGCATGAGTGCCTTTCTCACCTGCCATTGATTACAACTAGGGCACTGAGGCACACAGCTGCAACCTCAGACCTACAAAAGTCTGAGAGCCATTGGAGCAGCCCTCAGATACTGCTCTAAGGTACGACCAGTTATCCTTAGCTAAATTAACGAAACCATGCAAATCCCTGGTTCTTCAAGAGGGCTGTGCCCAGCCAATACAGCTTAAAAGCAGCAGCAGCAGCTCACTAAATTCAGAGCAAGAAAACCAGGAGCAGGGAAGCTGACTCCAGGACTTCTCCTGATTAGAGGAGATCCTTTCTGAACACCATAGTTACCACACAGGTCTATATGCCTAAGGTGAAACGTGACAATTCCTAAGAAGCATCACCATTTAGTTGACCATACACAAAAAGCTGAGGAGATTTCTTCAGAACCCTGCCAAGGGGATTATCCCCATGCCAGGATGCCAGCAAGAACCAGAAATTAACAGACAACACCTGAGACATCCAGAAGTGTAGAGACCAAGAGAAAAGCACAACAATAAAAGACAAAGCAATATGGCATCAACAGAACCCAGTTATCTAGGGGCAAGTTGTCCTGGACACTGTATCGTAAGTGAAATTCAAGAAGATGACCTTGCATCTATGCATATGAAGAGGTTAATGGAGGAGACAAATAAAATGCATAAAGAATTAGAAGATAAAAATCAAACAGATTATGGCCATCCATAAAGAAATACAGGAAGATACAGCCAAACAGTTTGTGACTTTCAGAAAGGAAATGATTAAATCACTGAAAGAAATAAAAGAAGCAGAGGAATGTTCAAACAGCAGAAGGAATTGAAGGAAAAACAGGAAAATACAGTCAGACAGGTGAAGGAAATCAACCAAACTGTTCAAGATCTGAAGATAGAATTGGAAAAATTAAAGAAAACACAAAGGGAGGAATTCATGGAGAGGAGAGAAAGAACTTAGAAAAGAAAACAGGAACTACAGAGGCAAGCATAACCAACAGACAATAAGAGATGGAAGAAAGAATCTCAGGTATGGAAGGAACAATGGAACAAATTGATGTATTTGTAAAAGAAAATAATAAAGCTAAAAAATTCCTGACACAAATCATCCAAGAAATCCAAGACAACATGAAAAGACAAAACTTAAGAATAATAGGATTAGAGGAAAATGAAGATTCCCTCCTCCAAGGCCCAGAAAATATTTTCACAAAATCATAGAAGAAAATTTCCCCAAGGAAAATTTCCCTAAAGGAGAGGCCTATAATAATACAGGAAGTCTAAAGAACACCTAATAGATTAGACCAGAAAAAAAAATGTTCCTGCCACATAATAATCAAAACAGTCAGTATATAGAACAAAGAAAAATACTAAAAGCTGCAAGGGAAAAAGGCCAAGTAAGATATATTAGCAAACCCATCAGAATCACACCTGACTTCTCAACAGAGACTATGAAAACCAGAAGGGTCTGGACAGATATCATTCAGATCCTAAGAGAACACAAATATCAGCCCAGGCTACTATATCCAGCAAAACTCTCAGTCCTCATAGATGGAGAAAACAAGATATTCAATGACAAAAAAAAATCAAGAGCTACACACAAATCCAGCATTACAGAAAACACTAAAAGGAAAAATACAACCCAAGAAAACTAACTACTTTCAAGAAAACACAGGAAATAATTAACCTCACTACAGCAAAACAAAAAGTACCTAAGCACACAAACATACTACCACAGGCAACATCAAAATCAAAGAATCTATCAGCAAATGGTCAGTAATCTCTGTCAATATCAATGGACTCAACTCTCCAAAAAAAAAAAAAAAAAAAGGACACAGACTAGCAGAATGGATACGTAAACAATACCCAACAATCTGTTGCATACAGGAAACACACCTAAGTCAAAAAGATAGATATTACCTGAGAGCAAAGGGCTGGAAGAAGGTTTTCCAAGCAAATGGACCCAGGAAGCAAGCAGGAGAAGCCATTCTAATGTCTAATAAAATAGACTTTGAATCAAAATTAATAAAAAGAGATGGGAAAGGACACTTCATACTCATCAAGGGAAAATTTCACCAGGAAGACATTACAATCCTGAACATCTATGCCCCAAATACAAAGACACCCACATTTGTAAACGAAACACTGATAAAATTTAAACCACACATAGATCCCCAGACATTAATATTGGGAGACTTCAACACCCCAATCTCAACAAAAGACAGGTCAACAAAACAGAAATTAAAGACCCAATGACTCTAACACAAGTCATGAATAAAATGGACCTAACAGATATCTACAGAACCTTTCACCCAAACAAAAGAATTTACCTTCTTTTCACCTCATGGAACCTTTTCCAAAATAGACCATTTAGTTGTTCAAAAAGCAAGCCTCAATAGATAAAAGAAGAATGAAATAATCCCTTGTATCCTATCTGATCACCATGGACTAAAGCTGGACCTCAACAACAGCAGAAAAAACAAAAAGCCTAAACACACATAGAAACTGAACAACTTGCTACTCAATGACAGCTGGGTCAGGGAAGAAATAAAGAAATTAAAGTCTTCTTAGAATTCAATGAAAATGAAGGCACAACATACCCTAACTTATGGGACACAATGAAAACAGTGTTAAAAGGAAAGTTTATGGCACTAAGTGCATTCAAGATGAAGTTAGAAACATCTCATTCAAGTAACTTAATGTCTTATGTAAAAGCCCTGGGTGGGTGGGGGGGAAGCAGACTCACTGAAGAGGAGTAGTCAGCTTGAAATAATCAAACTCAGGGCTGAAATCAATAAATTAGAAACAAATAAAACAATTCAAAAATCAATGAAACCAAGATCGGGTTCATTGAGAATTTCAACAATATATACAAACCCTTAGCCAAATTAAATAAAAAGCAGGGAGAGACACTATCCAAATCAACAAAATCAGAAATGAAAAGAGGGACATAACAACGGACACTGAGGAAATCCAAATAAGTTAGGTTTTACTTCAAAAACCTACACGCAACAAAATTAGAAAATCTGAAGGAAATGGAAAATTTTCTCGATCGATTTCCACTTGGCAAAAATGAATCAAGACCAGGTGAATCAATTAAATACTCCTATATCTCCTGAGGAAATAGAAGCAGTCATCAAAAGTCTCCCATGCAGAAAAAGCCCCGGGCCAGAAGATTTCAGTGCAGAATTCTAACATACCTTCAAAGAAGAGCTAACACCAATACTCTTCAGACTATTCCACTAAATAGAAACAGAAGGAACACTACCTAACTCATTCTATGAAGCCACAGCCTAGCTTGGTACCTAAACCTCACGAAGACCCAACAAAGAAAGAGAATTTCAGGCCAATGTCCTTTATGAACATTGATGCAAAAATACTTAATAAAATACTTGCAAACCAAATACAAGAACATATCAAAGGTATCATCCACTAAGACCAAGTAGGCTTCATCCCAGGCATGCTGGGGTGGTTCAGTGTACAGAAATCCATCAACGTGATCCTCCATATAAACAAACTGATGGAGAAAAACCACATGATCATCTCCTTAGATGCTGAAAAAGCATTTGTCAAAATCCAACATCCATTCATGTTTAAAGGCTTGGAGAGATCAGGGATACAAGGCACATACCTACACATCGTAAAGACACTATACAACAAGCCTATAGCCAGCATCAAAGTAAATGGAGAGAAATTTAAAGAAATCCCACTGAAATCAGGCACAAGGCAAGGCTGCCCACTTTCTCCATATCTCTTCAACATAATACTTGAAGTCCTTGCTAGAGCAATAAGACAATTAAAGGAGATCAAGGGGATAAAAATTGGAAAAGAAGAAGTCAAAGTATCACTATTTGCAGTTGATATGATAGTATACCTGAGTGACCCCAAAAATTCTACCAGGGAACTCCTATAGCTGATAAACACCTTCAGCAAAGTGGCTGGATACAAAATTAACTCAAAAAATCAGTAGTTCTCCTGTACACAAAAGACAAAAGGGCTGAGAAAAAAATTAGAGAAACAACACACTTCACAATAGTCACATCACACATGAAGTACCTTGATGTGAACCTAACCAAGCAAGTCAAAGACCTGTATGAAAAAAAAAATCGAGTCTTTGAAGAAAGAATTAGAAGAAGTTATTAAAATATGGAAAGATCTCCCATGCTCATGAATTGGTAGGATTAACATAGTCAAAATGGCCATCTTACCAAAAGCAACCTACAGATTCAATGCAATTCCCATCAAATTACCAACACAATTCTTTACAGACCTTGAAAGAAAATTTCTCAACTTCATATGGAGTATCAAGAAACCCAGACTTGCTAAAACACTCCTCTACAATAAAAGATCTTCAGAAGGTATCTCCACTCGTGATCTCAAGCTATACTATAGAGCAGTAGTAATAAAAACTGTGTGGTACTGTCATAGAATAAGACTGGTGGATTTTTGACAAAGATGCTAAAACAATTCAATTTAAAAAAGAGAGCATCTTCAACAAATGGTGCAGGTCTAACTGGATGTCTACATGTAGAAAAATGCAAATAGATCCATACTTGTCACCCTGCACAAAACTAAAGTCCAAGTGGATCAAAACCTCAATATAAAACCAGACACACTAAACCTGTTAGAAGAAAAAGTGGGGAATACCCTTGAACTCATTGGCACAGGAGACAACTTCCTGAACAGAATATCACCAGCACAGGCTCTAAGAGCAACAATCAATAAATGGGGCTTCATGAAACTTAAAAGCTTCTGTAAATCAAAGGACACTGTTATCAAAACAAAACGATTGTCTACAGTTTGGGAAAGGATCTTTGCCAACCCTATATCTGACAAAAGCCTATCCAGAATATGTAAAGAACTCAAGAACTTAAAAAGCAACAAATCAGTTAATCCAATTAAAAGATGGGGTAGAGTGCTAAACAGAAAATTCTCAATAGAGGAACATTGAATGGCAGAGAAACATTTAAAGAAATGCTCATCATATTTAGTCATCAGGGAAATGCAAATCAAAACAACCCCGAGATTTCACCTTAAACCCATCAGAATGGCTAAGATCAAAAACTCAATTGACAACACATGCTGGTGAGGATGTGGAGAAAGGGGAACCATACTCCACTGCTGGTGGGAATTTATACTTGTACAACCAATTTGGAAAGCTATCTGGCACTTTCTCAGACAATTAGGAATAGCACTTCCTCAAGATCCAGCAATACCACTCCTAGGCATTATATCCAAATGTTGCTCGAGTATATAACAAGGACATTTGCTCAACCATGTTTGTAGCAGCTGTATTTGTAATAGCCAGAAGCTGGAAACAACTCAGCTGCCCCTCAACTGGGGAATGGATATACAAATTATGGTACATCTACACAATAGAATATTATTCAGCAGTAAAAAACAAGGACATTATGAAATTTGCAGGTAAATGGTGGGAACTGGAAAACATCATCCAGAGTGAATTATCCCAGAAGTAGAGACACACAGGGTAAATACTTCCTCACAAATAGATATTAGATATATAGTATAGGATAAACTTAGTAAATCTGTACACCTAAAGAAACTAATCAAGAAGAAGGACTCTGGCTATGATGCTCAATCCCCATTCAGAAAGGTAAAGAGAATGGTCATCAGAAGAGGGAGAAAACATGGAACAGGACAGGAGCCAACTACAGAGGGCTTCTGAATTGCTCTACCCTGCAGGGTATCAAGGCAGATGCTGAGATTTATAGCCAAACTCTGGGCATTGTTCAGGGAATCTTATGAAAGAAGGGGGAGATAGTAAGACCTGGAGAGGACAGGAGCTACACAAGGAGAGCAATAGAAACAAAAAAAAAATCTGGGTACAGGGGTCTTTTCTGAGACTGATACTGCAACCATCCAGTGAGATAACCTAGAACTCATGCACAGATGTAGCCTATGGCATTTCAGTGTCCAAGTGGGTTCTATAGTAATGGGAATAGGTCCTGTCTCTGACATGAATTGTTTGGCCTGCTCTTTGATCACTTCCCCCTGAGGGGTGAGCAAACTTACCAGGCCACAGAGGAAGACAGAGAATCTACTCCTGATGAGACCTCATAGACTATGATCAGAAGGAAGGAGAGGAAGACCTCCTCTATCATTGGACTTGGGGAGGGGCATCGATGGTTAAAGGGGAGATAGTGTGGGATTGGGAGGGGAGATACAAAGTAAATAAAGTGTAATTAATAAAAAGAAAAAAAAATTGAACATGAGAGATTGACCTCACCTGGTCTTCAGCAACCTGAAACAATGACTCTCCAGGTGTCCACAGCTTAGGTTGGGCTGTAGGGTTGGGCCAGTTGGGGAAGTCTCCCTCAGTGGTTAGCATCCAGAGTCAAAGTCATCTATTATACCCAAATCTTCTCCAAATCTTCTCTGAGACCTGGGGGAGCTACTTCCAGGATTTTGGGACTCCCTGTCATATAAACTTACACATGTTAAAATGCCATATTCATCAGATCTCTGACAAGCTTGAAGGCTAGCATATGAATTACTCTTTGTCTATCTTTAGTCATCTGCTACAAAATGAATCCTGTAAAACAGAATGTTATTATCTAATTCTGGCATATTTCTTAGGTAATGTTTTAGGACCATATCTATTTCAAGTAGATTTACATAGGCAAGTTTTGTAGTTATCCATCTTAAACTTAACCATGAAAACATAAAACAAAAGCTAGGTAACCAACTGCACTCATTAGCATAACTTTAAATATATTTTTGAACTAAAATCAAAGAAAAAAACTTTCAATCATGTATAGTTAATAGAGGGGCTGGCAACTGATAAAATTTAAAATGTTTCATAACTTTAAATATATTTTAAAAAGAAATCTGTATGTAAGATTAGTCAGAGATAAACATACAATGGCCATACATACATTTAAACAGACAGACAAAACTTTTCTTACTCCATCCAGCTGTAATTTCAAGTACTTTGTCGCATCAGCCTGGGTTAGTTCACACAGACTGCCCCACTCTTTGCTGTTCTCTTCCTGTACCACCCTGAGACATGATGAGACATGTTCCCACCAGTGACCAGAGGTGTCCTAGCTTGTAGCGCTGGGAGCATAGGACAGACAAAGTCACCACGGTGTACAGCTGTTTGGTGACTGGCATACTGAGACCATCATAAGCAAAAAAACAAAATGAAACAAAACAAAACAAACAAAAAAAGACCATAAAAGAACAACAGAAGAAAACAATGTACCAGTACAATGTTCCCCAAAAGAAAGGTAGAAGAAGGAAAAATCAAAGGAATAGTGGCTTGTCCCTCAATTGACCCTCCATCCTGTTCCATTAGGGGTGACCTTCCCTGAAGTGAGGCTCCACCCAAGTACACCAGAGCTTGAAATGGCACCCTGTTGTTCGGCCAGATAGGATACCAGAGAGCAATGGCAGAAGTGCCAAGCTCAAGGCTCTGCATACTGTAGCCATCACAGGAGGGAGCATCATGATACCTTTTGAATCCAATTCTCATCCCAGCCCCTTCTGCTCAGGACTCAGCAGGTGCTGCTGCTGGCGACAGGGTTGTAACACTGGGGCAGGAAGGTTCAGCATTGCTGCCATGATGAAGTTGTACTCAGGGGAGTCCACTATGTGGCTGGGAGTGGTCGGACAATTTCTTTCCCGGCCCCAAGCTTTCATCTCCACCCATCCCACCCCCACCTCTGGAGCACCCTCTGATCCATGGAGGGGAAGAGGGTTCATTGGTGGGACACTGGGAGGTGAAACAATGCTCAGGTTGAGGGGTCAGATGGAACGGGGATGGGTTAGTGGATGTCTCTCCCATAATGTCCCTCACAGTCCAATACAAAGATTCACAAACATAAGGAACAAAATAGAAAGATAAATACAAACAAATTAGCCATTCTGAGTTTGGAGACAAAAGTGGATCCAAAAGCTCAGACTCCCAGACTCCCACCATGGTTTCCCTGCCACAGAAACTGAAAGCAGAATAGAGAGGAGAGTAGACAGTGGGATTCCATGTCCACGGAAAATCTCTGCCACTGATGGGTGGGTTCTACCTGAACCACTTTCTGATGGCGGAACTCTAGCTGAGTACCAACCAAAAACTGATGGGTGAGTTTTACCTGAACCATCCAAGGGTCAGAGACTTCTCCCTGACCCCCATGGCTGTGACTCTTCAAGGCTTCCTTTATTACCCACGTCTTGCCTCTTACACTGGCATGTTGAGACATTTCAGAACGGACAGAAAACATAAGACACAGACACTATACAGAAACCCTTATCTGCTGGCACAAGACCTTCTGAGTCAAGGTCGTGGAGGTCTGGGAGATCTCGGTATCTCTCTGGGACCTCCAAATATTATGCCTAGATTGCCAGACTCCTAAGGGAACTCCAGGATTCTATTCTGTTGCAAAATACATGAGATCTTTTTATTAAAGTTATAGGTTGGACACACACACACTCACAGAAGCAGTGGTTGAGGTATTTGGGCATAGATGTTCAGAATTTTCCTGTCATCATG
The DNA here is from genome assembly GCF_030254825.1 of Meriones unguiculatus. NCBI lineage: Eukaryota > Metazoa > Chordata > Mammalia > Rodentia > Muridae > Meriones > Meriones unguiculatus. Next base: position 73,945,929 of record NC_083369.1, on the reverse strand, counting down.
GTGAATTTTTCCTTTGATGAGAATGAAATGCTCCTCCTCATCTTTTTTGACCAATTTTGGTTGAAAGTATATTTTATTAGATATTAGGATAGCTACCCCAGCTTGTTTTTTTTGTGTTCATTTGCTTGATAAAGCTTTTTCCAGCCCTGCAGGGGTCCTAGGTTATATCCATGCATGGTCCTTGGTTGATCTATCAGTCTCAGAAAAGAGCCCTGTGCCCAGATTTTTTGGATGCAGCAGAATGTTGGATCCTGTTTCTGTAACCATTCTGTTATTCTGTGTCTTTTTATTGAAGAGTTGAGTCCATTGATGTTGATAGATAATGGTTACCAATTAATGTTAGTTCCTTTTATTGTGGAGTTGGTGGTGTTTCTTTGTTTCTAGGCTTATTTTATTTTAATTCTTTTGTGTGAAGTTATAGACATCCTGTGTTTTCTTTGCTGTAGTTGTTTTTGTTTGAATGGAGTTTGCCTTCCAGTATTTTCTGTAGGGCTGGGTTGCTGTGTAGATATTGTTTAAGTTTAGTTTTATCATGGAATATTTGTTTTCTCCATCTATATTGATTGAAAGTTTTTCTGGGTATAGTAGTTGGGGTTGGTGGACCTCAGAGTCTGCATGACATCTGCCCAGGCTCTTCTGACTTTCATAGTTTATGTTGAACAGTCTAACAGATTCTAACAGATCTACCTTTATATGTTACTAGGACTTTTTCCCTTGCTGGTTTTGACATTTTTTCTTTGTTTGTAGATTTAGTTTTTTTGACTATTTTATGACATGAGGAGTTTCTTTTTTTGGTCTAGTCCATTTGGTGTTCTAGGCCACTTGTGTGTTTATGGACATCTCTTTTTTTACATTGGGAAAATTTTCTCATATGATTTTCTTGAAAATGTTTTCCTGACCTTAGAGCCTGGAATCTTCTTTTTGGTCTAATCTTATTATTCTTATATTTTGTCTTTTCATGGCATCCTTGATTTCTTGGATGTTTTGTATTTGGAAGTTTTCTGATTTTACTTTTTCTTTGAGAGATACATCAATTTCTGTCATTGTATCTTTGTCGCCTGAGATTCTCTCTTCCATCTCTCATATTCTTTTGGTGATGCTTACCTTTGTGGTTCCTGATCTTTTCTCTAAGTTATCCAACTCCAGAGTTTTCTCTGTTTGTGTTTTCTTTATTGACTCTAATTCTGTTTTCATGTCTTGCAACATGTTCTTCATCTGTTTGAATGTGGTTTCCTGTCTTTACATGATGGCTCAATTTTTTTGTTTGTTTTCCTCTCTGTATGCCACTAATTGTGCCTCTATTTATTTGGCTGTACTTGCCTGTATTATTTTGAGAGCTTTGTTTGTTTCCTCTTTATGTGCCTCTAATATCTGGATAGGCCTAGAATTGAGATAATTTTCCCATGTTTCTGATAAATTAGCATGTCCATTGATTTTTGCAGTTGCTGGTTAAGCCATAATGTCCTAATTTTTGTTGGATGTGCTCTTACACTGACCGCTAGCCATCAGCTCATCCATAACCTTCATTATTTGTTCCTGGAGTCTGTACTTCACACTGGGTCTGTCTTTCTCTGGTGTCTGGAGTATTCTTCAGGAAGATGAGAGAGGTCCAACTTTTTGAGAGAAGTTGGTGTTTCAGCTATAGCTAAGGGAGTAATGTCTCAGGCACAGGTGTACAAGTGAGGTTGAGCAAGTGCAGGCATATGCCTGGAAGTGTGCGTTGAAGGACAGGGTGCTAGAGAATGTAGATGCCTGGAATGTGGGTTTTAAGCATAGGAGGGTGTGCGGGTGCTGGTGGTGTTTGCGGGTTCAATGCACGTGTGCAGTTGCCCTGAATACCTCTGTGGCCTACAGGCCTGTCCTTCTGTCTTCCTAGTATTCAGATCTGTCTGAGCTCCAGGAATTGTTTGCCTGGACTCCATTTTACCAACTCTTTTTTAATTTATATTTTTTATACACTTTAAATCCCAATCCCACTCTTTCTGCTGCTCACCCCCTCTCCATCTGCTAGTCTTCAGAAATGGGGAACCCTTCTCCTCTACCAACTGACCCCAGCTTATCAAGTCTCATTAGAACTGGCTGTATCCTTTTCTTCTGTGGCCTAGCAAGGCTGCCCCCACCAGGGAGAAGTGATCAAAGAGCAGGCAAAAGAGTCCATGTCAGAGACAGCTCTGGATCCCCTTTCTACAGAGCCCACAAGACTGAGCTACCTATTGGTTACACCTGAGCATAGGTCTTCCACATGCATTGTATCTGTTTGGTGCATCAGTCTCTGCAAGGGTCTGCTCTGGGTCCAGATTTGTTGGTTTTGTTTTTCTCCTTGAGAAGGTCCTGTACTCTCTGGGTCCTTGTATCCCACCCCACTCATTCATAATACTCCCTGTGCTCTGTACAAAGTTTGGTTGTGAGTCTTAGCATCTGCTTCAATCACTTGCTGGGTGGAGTCTTTCAGATGACATCTATGGTAAGCTCCTGTCCTGTTTCCTCTTTTCAACCACTTCTGGTGTCTATTCTATTTTCCCTTCTGAATAACAATTATGCATCCTTTCTTGGGTCATCCTTGTTTCTTAGCTTCTTTACATCTGTGGATTGTAGTATGCTTATCCAGTATTATATGGTGAATATCTGCTTGTAAGTGAGTATATACCATGCTTGTCATTCTGAGTCTGGGTTGTCTCACTCAGGATTATCTTTTCCAGATCCATTCATTTGCCTGCAAATCTCATGATGTACTTGTTTTTAATAGCTAAATAATATTCTATTGTGTAGATGTACCACAGTTTATTTATTCATTCTTCAGTTGAGGAACATCTGAGTTGTTTACAGATTCTGGCTATTATTAATAAAGCTGTTATGAACATAGTTGTGCAAGTGTCCTTATTGTATGGTAGAGTGTCTCTTGGATATATGTCCAGGAATAGTACTAAAGGAGAGTAATATTTTTTAAAGGACAATAACACGACTGTTCAGCTCATTAACTATTTCTTAAGAGCATAAAATCATGAGTCTGCTGTGAGAGGTAAAAGAACAGTTTCTTGGCTCTTAAAATGTATAGTGAGTGCATATACATGCTTATTTTAAAAATTGACTTGTGTGTTTTGCATAGTATTTGTCTGTTGGGGACTTAGGAAATAGAAAGCAGTTTGCATTTGTAAATGGCTGCCTATTATTCTCTGACATGTTGAAACATAAATGTTGGATTTTTTTTTTATTAAATTGAAAACTTTGCTGTGGCTTTAGATAAAGGATGAGTAGAATTATTTAACTGACTTGAAAAACAAGAGTTTATGTTTTGTTAAAAACATTTGTTTGTATTTATGTCTCAGACATTTGGCTTCTTGGGATTTTTTTTTAACATAGTCAATGCCCAAGCTTGAAGTCATTTAAATGAACATCTCCTAAATGCAACATATGGGGATTTTAGCACACTCAATTTACTATGTATTGGTGACTAGAAATATATAAATCTATGTATCTTAACTTTATATAAAATGCAATTGTTTGGGCTGGAGAGATGGCTCAGTGGTTAAGAGCACTGTCTGCTCTTCCAAAGGTCATGAGTTCAGTTCCCAGCAACCACATGGTGGCTCACAACCATCTATAACGTAAACTAATTCCCTCCCTCTTCTGGCAGGTGTAAATGCAGATAGAACACTCACATACATAAAATAAATAAATTAAAAAAATGCAAAAGTTTGCTGAGTTAAAGGCATATGAGTTTGACACATGTTGGTTAACAGAAAGCCTCCTCAGCAGCTGGGTGGGCTAACACAGAGGTTTTAACAGTAGCTGAAGCCTGAGCCACTCTTAACAATGGGCACAGCAGGTCAGAGCATTGCCCTGTTTCCCTTTGGCCCTGGGTTGGGTCGAAGACTTTGATTAACCCCACAAAGCAAGGAGATAATATAATGCAGACCCATGGCAGCATATAGATGAGAATGAGGAATAAACTCATGGAGACTATAGGTTAAGGAGGGCTCTGACTCTTATCTTTTAAAGGAACAACCGGTACAGATTATGAAATTTTTTCATGGTGTATCAAAGTTTCTTTTTGTTTTTAGTTCCATTGGCTATTTATCCTAGAAACCAACTTGGCATCTGCATAAAATGGGTAATGGTGAGCCATCAGAGATCCTGATCAAAAAGTGCATTTCATGTGTGTTATAATGCTCTCCTCTCCATTTTTTTATAGACTTAAAAAGACATCTGGGAAAACCTACCATCTGTACCACCATGCTATTGGAAATCCTGAGATATATCTGTTTGCTCTGACAGTAAGTAGTTTGTGTATATGAGTATATATGAGGTTGTATATGTACATAATCTGTTTGTAATAAGGAATACTTCCTATGACTTTGTAAAAGATTTAAGTTTTTGATTACCAGAATTTATTATACTAAACATATCCTACTAAGTCAAACAGTCAGATTTTCTTTTTAGACATAGCTGAATTAACACATCTTCTATAGAGTTATTCTGTGTAATGAGGATGGGCATTCCTGCCTCTTTTCTATGCATAGACATCTACTGTAAGCCTTGGAAGGATAGATCAGTGTTGGGTATTTGTGTAAATCTGTACAAAATTATTTAATTTTCAAATTAGTTTACTTCTTTTGGTTATATTTTGTGAAAGTGTATAATTAAATATTATATTTGTCAACACAAGAACCACAGATCTTATATTAAAGGGAATAAGAGATACTTTATTCTAGAGTTACATTTGAGGGCCCTAGGCCTGGGAAACAGTGAGATGGGTGTCAAGTTTTCACATGGAGACAATTTTATGAATTTTTGCAGCAAAACAAAGGTAATCATAAATGAAAGGCCATATTGAAATACACTCTTAGGTACATTACAAAAGCAGTTGTAACAAGATCAAGACTCTCTTCTACAGCCCTCAGATGGTAGCTGATGACCTTTTTAGCTTTGGATTGGTGGAAGCTAGTGATCTGGTAAGGTAAGAGATTCCAATTTTTTTTTAATCTGTTAATCACAGGTGGGTAAAAAAGTGGCTAATTAGGGAGCTTAAGCTAGCCCAAGGTAAGGCAATTAGGCTTTCAACCTGCAACATTCCAACTTCTCCATATCATTGCAGTTCTAACCAATCTTTTCAGACACCCTGTCACATCTGTTAATTCTGACAAAAGAACCTGAACAATATTTTTTTGAGATACTAAGACATTACCCACAGGATAAGGAGAATGGACTTGAGATTTACCTGACTTAAAAAAAGATTTTCCTTCCTTCTATACCTTATAGTTGCTTAAAATGGGCCTAAGTGGTTCTTTGGCACTAAGTACTTGATTTCTGTTACTTACGGTCCCAACATGATACCATACGGGGTATATCTAATCCCTGGTGACCAGGGAAGAAGAGAATGAGCTGTCGGATGGCTAATAAATGAAATATTTATGTAATATTGTTCATAGACAATGGAAGGACATTGTCAGAATTGAAATATGGTCATGTTGGGCCTGGTAATACTTACTATTAATCTTAATACTTTGGGAACCTAAAGAAGGTCATAAGTTTGAAGTTGGTCTAAGTTTCATGGCAGGCTCATCTCAAACCTACAATAATGCATCGCTTATGGTAGCCCTTCCAAAAGTAACTAAATACCAAGAGGTTATACAGAAATGGTTCTTATTCATGGGAACCTAAAATGAATGTGTTCTCAACTTGATTCCTACTTGTATTCTGTTTATGATACTAGCTTCATACACAGGCATTCTCAACTTGATTCCTACTTGTATTCTGTTTATGATACTAGCTTCATACACAGGCATCCTTCACTGCAGACTGACAGGTTAAAACAGTGAGGAAATGTAGCCAACCAGTATGTAAAGAACAAATATATCCTAAGAGACATATGTACTCCCCTTTTGAATATCGAACTGTTGAAGATGATACAGGGAAAATTGGGGGTCCCTTTGATTTATTAGTCTCTTTAAAAAGGAGGAGAGTAAAAAAAAGGCCAGGCTATACTTCTCATATACTTTTCCTTATTCTCACTCAAATTGATGACCTCTTTTTTTTTTAATTAAGCTTGTTTAATTTTTAAGATTTCTTTCTTTATTGTGTATGAGTGCTCTACCTGCATGCACACCTAAATGCCAGAAAAGGACATTAGATCCCATTATAATGGTTGTGAGCCACCTTATAAAGTTGCTGGGAATTGAACTCAGGAGAGTGCTCTTAACTGCTGAGCTATCTCTTCAGCCCCTGGACTCTTTCATTAATTGTTGTCACACACACACACACACACACACACACACATTTCTAAATGTGTCTACTCAGTCTACTCAGTTTGTATGTTACTTGCATGTACTGAAATGGGTGCCAGAAGCATGGTGAATAAGCAAACAGTTGGTGGAAGGAGAAAGAGCGAAACAAATGAATAATCAAAACCCAAAATATTAAGCAGAGGCTCAAATTGTTTATGAATGTCTGCTCAGGAGAAAGAAGAAAAGGGAAGTTATATTTATTCAGAAAAATACGTAGACTTAAGAACCTCCAAGTGTGTGGCCCCCTAATTTTTAGGACTAGGAGTGGGAATTCTGGAAAGACTAAGTGTAGTATTTCATTAAAAAAATTATTTCTGCCTATCTATTTAGTAAGACTTAAGGTGAGCTCATTGTCTTAGGGACTCAGCAAAAGTGACTGAACCAGCTCACCTGGAATACTAGGTTTCCACTCATGGCCAGAGGTTCTATTACAGTGACCAGGAGCTTTTTCTACTGTAACATAAGAATGGTCACCAAGAAATTTGTATTTCCCCAGGAAGCTCTTTCTGGGACAGGAGATGGCTGGGACCTCAGAGGATTCCTGAGGAAGAAACTGTGTTCTGAAGAAAGATTTATCACTCTGACCTTGCAAGAGAGACTTGGATCTGAGAGAGTGGTAGCCAGTGGACAACACCTTACTTGACTGTTTACTTATGAATATCTCTTACTGAAACCATACCATCATGGCAAGAACTTGAAGCTGGACTTGGAGGGGATATTGGATTTCTTTGTCTCTTTTCTTTATGTGGCTACATGGAACAGATCTCTCTGTTTTGTTTTTCATTATTAACTTTGATCTTTTAATTGGCTAATTAAGGATGGGTGGCCAAACGTGAGAAGTAGTCTGCCATTGAAGTTCTGATATTGTAGCAGGGGTTTTGAGTAAACACTGAGAAAACATTAAATAAATATTACATAAGTTGTCGGGAGATAATATTATTTGAATTCATTTTTATTAGCAAAACTTTTACTGCATTTCACAGAATAGACTAATATTTAATATCACTTACATTATGAGTCTCCTTCTCCCATTCTTTGGCTCAACTTATTTCATAAGGACATAAAGAGAAAAGATATACTGTAGAATGCATTTACTTGCATATACCAGTGATTTGAGGTATTACAGTTAGTCAAGGTCTGAAAGTACCATTATTGATGTGAACATCCCAAAATCTGGAATACAACAATGATAGCAGTGAACAACAGAAGTTCACTGGTTTAGAGACGTCATATATCCAGTAAAAGTGATTAGTGCATTCCTTATCTTCTGTGATGAGCTACAAGAACAAAAGACAGCAACTTAAAATTCCTGAGGAGTCCATAGTATTGGGATCTGTAAGCAGGCATCCTACAGGAAGCCCCAAGGGACCTGACAAATGGGATATCAAGCATCTGTGAGGCCATCTGTGGACCACCTGAAACTACCTGCGCATGTTCTGGGTTGCCTTATACGAGAACTTGCACCATGTCCCCCTCTCTCTCTCTCTCTCTCTCTCTCTCTCTCTCTCTCTCTGTCTTTTTCTCTCCCTTTCAATCTCTCAGAGATGGTCTTCCCAGAGATGGTCTCTGTGACCCCTCCCCCTTCCCTTAATAAAACCTCCCACATAAAACCAGTCCAGTGGTGTGATTTGTGAACTCACAGTGTAACTTTAATGCATAATCCTAACATTGGTGTATTGGATGAACAGGCACTTTCAGTGACCACACTGTGTGGTGGTTGCTTTCTGCACCAGCACTGCCACTGGAACTGCTTGAAACCTATTTCATTTCATATCTGCCTATGACCCACTTTGTGGCAACCAGATCGCCACCTCCTACATGCAACAGATGCTAGAGGAAGATTGACCATTGAAAGTCCAGCAACTTCCTAGTACTTTTTGAGATAAAGGAACCCAGAAGCACAGCCTTCACAGACCACAGTTGACCCTTTTGCTGACCTCCATTTAGGGCTTCCTTTTTCCCTTAGGTCAGATTTTTTTTTCTTCTACTGGCAAAGCTTTACCACTACCATCCCCCTGCCTCCACTCACGTATGAAAATCCTAGTGCTAGGTAAACCGTGTCAATTATAGGCAGCTGTGTCCTTGGTCTCTAACCAATGCTGATGAGCTGTGGGATCAGGTAGGACCATACTACTCTACTGAGCCAAACCTTGCCTTTGGGATGCCTCTAGCAGGTCACTGACTCCTACGCTCTTAATGGGAACTGCCCCATTCATCCATTTCTCCAGCATCCCCACTAGGATGTCTTCTGGAGAATTTTAAAACCCTATGCATGGAGCCTGAGTTAAAGGCCTCTAACCTCATACACCTCTGTAATATAAACTTGGCCTACATATTCCTTAGATAATAGTTCAAATTGGCCAATTAATAGCACATTAAAGTCCAATATTTTACAGGATCTTTTTAATTACTGTCAGCTATCTGGTAGATGGAAGGAAGTGTCTTAAATTCTAGCATTCTCTCTCCTCTACTCTAAACCTTCTCTCTGTTCTTTCTGTTCTCCTACCCAACTTCTTCTATCTATAAAGTCCCAACCTCAAGAGTTCTCTACCTTTGACCCTGCAGATAAACCTCCACCTTGCCGTTCTCAACCTCTGACTTCTCAACTTCCAGCTTCTCCCTCCTTCTCTGCTTCCTCCTTTTCTCTTCCCCTTTGGCTTCTCCAGTGTCCTCACCACCCTCCCCAGCACAAGGCCATCTTAGTCATCTTACTTTGGCACTCAATTTCATCCCACCAACAGCTATTAGCCCCCCTGCTACCGGCACTCACTCTGTAGTGAAGCCCCCTTCTTCTACTCAGGCTAAACCAGCCTCAAATTTTCCCTTGTGGGAGATGGCCGGCATGAATGGCTTAGGAAGCATGTTCCCTTCTTATTAACTGAACTTTCTCAAGTAGAAAAGAGACTAGGTTCCTATAACTCTAATTCTTCTACTTTCATTAAAGAATTTCAATATCTCACTCAATCTTATAGTCTTACCTTCTATGATATATATATATAAATATATATATATATATATATATATATATATATATGATTTTTACCAACAACCTATTACCTGAGGAATGCAGGCAAATTTGGGAACAGGCTAGAACAAAAGTGGAGGTTCACCAAACAAACACAACACACCTGGTTGGGGTTCTGGCAGTGTCTGACCAGGATCCACAATGGGATTTTAATACCCCAGAAGGCATTTTAGCTAGAGAACAGTTTATGACCTTCCCCCTGGCTGGTATCCACAGGCTGCCCTCAAGCCAGTTAATCAGCAGAAGCTCCAGGAAGCCATTCAGGACAAGTATGAAAACCCATCTCAATTCCTAGAGCGCCTTACAAAGGCCCTCTTACAACATACTAATCTACACCCTGAAAGTACAGAGGGTAAGCATCTCCTGATGACTTATTTTTTTCTCCTAGAGTTACTTTGACATCAGGGCTAAGCTTAAATGCTTGGCGAGAGGATCTCTTATTCCTCAGGCAGAAGTCTTAACACTGACCTTTAAGGTATACCATGGGAGAGATGAGAAAACCCGCAAGCAAAAGTACTAAATGCTGGCCAAGGCCATCCAACCAGCCTCAGCGACTACCCAGGCTCCCTTGCCTCCTAAGGCATGAGGACCACTGGGTCCCTGTTTCAAATGTGGTAAAGAAGGTTATTGGGTCTGTTTTTGTCCTAAGCCCTAAAAGCCACTGGGGCCATGTCCAACATGCCGCCAAGAAGGACACTAGGGTTGACTGCTACAATTTTTCCCATTATATGGGGGCATTACTCCCAGATAGCCCTCTGGCTGATATCTTAGGCTATGGACAACTGAAGGTGCCTGGTTTCCCTTGACTTGACCACTGCTATCACTAGCAGGGATACACGGGTAATTATCCTGGTATCAGGGCTGCCCATCTCCTTCTTGTGGACACCAGAGCCACTTACTTGGTCCTGATGGAGTATTGGGGAACAATCTCTCCTTCTAGTTCCTCTATTGTCAGGGTAGGAGGACAGCCTTTCCAGACTCCACCACTCAATTGTATTTTCAGAGGTGCTCACTTGACTCATTCCTTTTTAGTAATGCCAACCTGTCCAGTTACCTTACAGCGAAGGGACTTTTTAGCCAAAGTGGGAGCCTCCATCTCCTTTATTCCACCCATTTGCCTGACCTCAAGCTTACCAGAATCCTCTCTCCTCCTTCTCCTAGCTACCTTACCTACCAGTTGTGATACTTTGCTTCCTTTACCAGTCTCTCAAGTGGACCCCCAAGTCTGGGATGTCCAAAACCCCTCTGTTGCTAAGCACCATTCCCCTGCGGTCTACTACAGCTACAAGATCTTACCTGATATATTACCCAATCTCTGAGGATAGGAGAAGTAGACAAGGTGATTAAACAGTCCTCTAAGGTCATTGCCTCTCTGACATCCTCCCTCCTAAATAATGCAAACCTGTCATTTTGTCTCCTACTTCAGACTCTGACCTCGGCCTACAACCTCCTTAATGTGATACAACTGGGCCATTTTAAAGCTTCTGGCTGTGTGTCCCACCTGGGACCAACTCAGAACTACTGCTGACAGCTCCTCCAGTGACTCTGTCAAGTAACCTTACTTCACCGTTCACTCACTGCCCTGAGTCTGATGTTGCCCCAACCCCCTGCATTTTTTTATAACACCCTCTTTGATGTGGAAAGCTGTTTAAAGGCATCCAGGACACACTCTGTATGAATGCTAATTTCCTTAGACTGTAATAAAACTATAATCCTTGATATCTCTTCGCAACCCCAATGTCCTACTGCTAAAAATACCTCTATTCTTTGTGGTACTTAAATCTACCATCATCTGGCTGCTGGTTGGTCAGGAGTTAGTTTGCATGCTGGTGCTCCTCTTCCCCGAGCTGGGGTTGATAAATGAAAAGGAACCTCTACCAGTCACAGTCATGGACGCAATAGTTGCCCAGCAGGATAGGAGGGCAATTGAAATCTAGCCCCTCTTGGCTGTTTCAGGGATTACAGCAGCTGTCAGGACTGGGACAGCAGGACTAGCCTCTTCACTAACTTCATATTATAAGCTTTCTTCACAGTTCATCCAGGACCACCAGCAAGTGGCTTGTTCAGACAATACTAGCTCTCTAAGGACAGACTGATTCACTGGCAACAGTAGTACTTCAAAACCGACCATGAATTGGATCTCCTCACAGCTAAAGAAGGTGGCCTTTGCATCTTCCTCCAGCAGGAATGCTGTTTTTATGTCAACCAGTCAGGTATAGTGAAAGACAAAATCCAACAACTACAGGCAAATCTTCAAAAGCAAAGGGAAGAGCTTGAGGCTTCCAGCTCTTGGGCCCTTGAGATCCCCATATGAAAATGTATTCTGCCCTTCCTCACACCTCTTCTGCTCATCTCTCTGTTTTTGCTTTTTGTACCCTGCTTCATTAACTTCTTCTCTACATTCTTCCAACAACAAATGCAAAAATTCTCTAACCATACCATTAATCAAGATACTCTTATAGGATTGTTAACCTCTGCCCACAGAACCAAATGACAATGACCTTCCAATCAACCCTGATGGTGGGGACCAGCTATACCCTGAGGATAACAATGCCCCTAATCAACAGGAAGTAGCTTGAAGAACAAAGGTTACTCCTATGCCCTCCCCACCATTACCCCCTTCCTATCTCTTCACATCTTAATAAAACAAAAAGGGAGGAATGTTGGGATCCATAAGCAGGTATCTCTAAGGCCAGCCCAAAGATATCTGACAAAACAGGATATCAGGCATCTGTGAAGCCACCTGTGGAACACGTGAAACCACCTGCACTTGCTCTGGGTCACCTTTTAAGAGAACTTGTACCACCTCCTTTCTCTTCCTCTCTCCTTCTCTACCCCTCTTTCTCCTACACTACCCAGACATAGACTTTTTTTTTTAAATTTTTAAACTAATTTTATTAGTTTTTTGCAAGTTTATTAGTTTTTTTTTAATTTTTAAACTAATTTTATTAGTTTTTTGCAAATTTTGTACAATGTGTTTTGATCCTATTCCATGCTTTCTAAATCTTCCCAGATCCACCCTCCCTTCCCCACTTCCCCAACTTTCATCTTCTTCTTCATCTCTTCCTCCTCCTTCTTTTCTTTTTTTTTTTAAATTTTTCATCAATTACACTTTATTCATTCTGTATCCCCCCATAAGCCCCTCCCTCCTCTCCTCCCAATCCCACCCTCCCTCCTCCCTTAATAAAAGTCCAGACATGGACTTTTTGACTCCTCCTCCTTCCCTTAATAAAACCTCCCACATGGAACCAGTCACATGGCTTGATTTCTGAACCCTCCATGTAACTTCTGTGCACAATCCTAGCACAATCTTTATTTATCTTTTTTCTTTTGTAGGCAGGGTCTCTGTACATAATTCTGGCTGTCCTGAAACTCAATATGTAGACAAGGATGGCTTCAAACTCATAGAAATCCACCTGCCTCTGCCTCCTGGGTGCTGGGATTAAAGGCACAGAGTCCATAGTCTTGAAGATAAGGATGTGTAAATAAAAATGATTAATGTGTTTTCTAAAATATTAGAGATGCATTGTGTTATATAAGACAAAAATTTATTCAGTCTTAGGTATTAAAAAAAGACAAGACAGTTTATTTAATAAAAGGGAATGGTACTAAGTTGCCCTTCAGAAATGAGTTTTACTAGGAGAAAAGACCTCATCAAGACTGTGATCAGTGGGACAGCATTAAAAAGGAGCAGTGGACACAAGTATAGTGGTGCACATGCATTTAATCCTGGCATAGACAGGCTATGTCTGAGTTCAAAGCCATCCTGGTCTATAAAGTGAGTTCCAGGACAGCCAAGGCTACACATAAAAACCCTGCCCTAAAAAGAAAAAAAGGTATGAAGGGGGCAGGGGAGAAATGGCTTAGTGAAATGGTTTTCCACATGTGGGTCTTGATTCCTTTGTGGTTTTTTGAAAGACCCTTTCACAAGGGTTGCCTAAGACCATTGTAAAACATAGATATTTACTTACAGATCTTAACAGTAGCCACATTACTGTGATAAGGTAGCAACAAAAATAATTTTATGGTTGGGATTATCACATGAAGAACTGCATTAAAAGATCACAACAATAGGGAGGTTTAAAACAAAGGGCTTAATGGTTAAGAAACACTGGTTGCTATTATAGAGGACCCATGTTCGGTTCCCAACACCCATACAGTGGCTCATAATCATCCTACCCTTTTCTGAATTCCATAAACCACCAGGCACACATATGGAACACATATATACATGAAGGAAAAACACTCATGCACACGAAATTAAATATTTTAAGGCAATTATAAGGGGAGTGTAACAACACAAATAAAGCCTTGAAAGGAATGAGAGATTTCCATTTAAAACTGGGAGAGGAACTACATAAAAATGGAAAGGTTAATGGGAGGCAGAAGTAGACAGATATGTGCATGTTCAAGGACATTCTGATCTCCTTAATTTGTTTCAGACCAGCCAGTGAGACTTTGTCTTTAAAAAGTGATAGGGTGATAGCTGTCACAACCATGATGATGTAATAGCACAGAAGATAGTCTTCAGAGAAATCCTCTAAACATAGAAGAATAACTGACCTTTGTATCCTTTCAGGGGTAATGAGAAGACAGCATATTATTTAACCTGCTATACCCTATGTGACAAATAGCATGGAGGATAGAAGGGATCATGGCCTGATCTCTCTGTGCTAAAGGATCTGGCTTCCTAGAATGATCAACATCTCAAATGGATAGGCCCAAGGTTTAACACTGTGGTGAAAAAAAAAAAAGGTGACTATGAAGGTGAGACATGAACTGGATTTGAAGAAGAACTTTTCCTCCATAGCCATAACAAACAAACTTCTGATTAACCCCAGATAGAGCAACAACGACAGACCAAAATAATGACTGTACCTAAATTCTAAATTCAGCTTGGTCGACTAGTGAATTTATTGGAATTGCCTAAAATAAATGTGTTAATATTTATATAACACAACCAATCTTAAATACAATGAAGTTTAATGGATGGAGATGGAGATGGAGAAAAAGAAGGAGGGAGAGAGAGAAAGAGTGAGAGATAGAGGGGGGAGTGGATACGCCAACAGAAAGAGGAAGAGAGAAAGAGAGCAAGACCAAGATGGGAAGAGAGAGACAAAAGTAGCAGGTTGGTCCTTTTATGGAGCAACTTAACCACACCTGCCAGGTGAGACACCTGGTGAGAGACACATGATAACGTCATAGTTTCTTAGGCAACCCAGAAGCAGGCTGCCTAAATACTAACATGTGTGAGGGGCTACTTACAGGAGAATAGTGACCTCAAGACATCCTACCCCATTGTAGGTGATGACCACATGAAAGCTGTGTCATGAGATCTGCCTTTCATTTAACCTTTATTCCAAGATCACTTGCAGCTAGGGGAGGGCTGGAGGAAATAACGGCTAAAATCTCAGGTAATTGTCCTGTGACACCACCCACCCACCCAATTCCTTCTACTAAGGAACAGATAATTCTACAGGATCATTAACATAGACCACTGTATTGTTTAGTTCAAATAGTTACCATGGCTACCAGGCCAAGGTTATTTCTAGTGTAAATTGCTTTGGTCTACTATAATAAAAGGTGAAGCATGTTAAGCATAATTAATTATGAGGAACTAGGAAGAAGAAAGACAATTGTGTTTGAAAACTGTAAAGCAGTTCAGTTATAAAAAATAAAAAAAAAATTAAGAATTAAGTACCTATTTGGAAGACTGAGCCAAAGTATGTTTTTTGGGTGTCATCAAATTTAATCTTTGTTCTGAAGGAATGGAGCATTACTGAAATATGTGTAAAGTTAAGGAAGAGAGGTTGAGAAATGGAAGAAGAGGTGCATGATAGAATGTGCTAATGAAGACTGTAAGAAAGGAAAAAAATACTGGTGGAGCTGGAAATGGTGACATATTTATTATTTTTTTTATGGTTTAACAAAGTTTAATCATGTATAGATTGCCAGGAGTGGTGGCACACACTTTTAGTCCCAGCACTCAAGAGGCAGAGGCAGGCTGATCTCTTTGAGTTTGAAACCAGCCTGGTTTATATAAAAAATTGAAAGGCCCAGGCCTGAGGATAAACCCCTCCCCCGCAAAAAAAAAAAAAAGTCATCAGTCTCAGAAATAAGGCCATAAAATTCCTTACCCAAGGAACAGCCTGAGGATAACCACAAGAATGGGAAGGTATCTTATCTCAGGGTGGGGCATCAGTGTTGGGCAGCCGACTAACCTAACAATCCTGAAGTTTATAGATAGCTCCTTCAATTTTAGCTATGCTAGATAGCCAATCACTCTGTAACAACTTGCCCTTGCTGAATGTCAACCGTTCTTGTAACTGCTAAGCTGGGAATTCAGGTTCTTGCTCAAACCTCAAATAGAAGCCTTGCTGTGTAGCTGCTCAGGGCTTTCCTCTCTGATCCACTGCCTTGGTGATCAAGACAGTCACCAAGCTTGGAGAAACCAAGCTTAAGCCCGAATGAAGCTCTTTGCTCTTGCATACATGTTCCTGCTCCTGGTGGTCTTTGGGGACCTTAAGATCTGGGCACAACAAAATTAAACTACAGCTAGGGGTACATAGAAAAACACTGTTTCAAATAATACAAAAATACTGATGAAAGAATGCTTCTTGAAACAAACAGTGTTTTGGACTTCATGCTGCTGCCTATTGTGTATTCCATAAGACCTGAGACAATCTCTTTATGCCACCTCCAATATTTTTCAAGACAGGGTTTCTCTGTGTAGCCTTGGCTGTCCTGGAACTCACTCTGTAGAGCAGGTTGGCCTCGAACTCACAGAGATCTGCATACTTCTGCCTCCCCAGTGTTGTGATTAAAGGTGTGCCACCACTGCCCACCTCTTCCCATTTTCTTAACCTTTTCAATATAATTCATCCAAAATGTACCCTGTCTAACAAAAGGTATAATAAAACCTATGAGAATGGATCAATTTTTTTCTCTGTGACAAGTCATTGGTATATGCTGGTGTTTTCTAAGTGGCATTTCTACTTTACAGAGCTTTTTGCATTCAATGTCTCACAATAATCTGGCAAGGCAAACAGGACAGTAGTAGTCATTACTTTATTATGAGGCTTAGAAGGTTGTCACTTTGTACCTGGTTCTTTTCTTCAGCCTTACACATATTTCAGTCCTTCTCCATGCTCTTCAGCCCAAAGACTGAATTTGAAGACACGAAAAAGCTATGGGTACCTTGTAATCGGGGAGGCAGAAGCCGGCAGACCTCTCTGAGTTTGAGACCAGCCTGGTCTACAAATTGAGATCAACACATCCAAAGCTACACAGAGAAACCCTTCCTTGGAAAAAACAAAACAAAATGAACAGACAAACAAAAGAAAAGAAAAATGCATGGATAGGAAAGAAAATACTCTAAAGAAACATTTGGGAACATATCCCTGTTTATTATGCTGTTGAAAAAATCCCAATAAAACAAAATCTGAAGTCAAAGTTTCTGGTTTCTTTGAAGACTCAGTTTTGTCATGGGATGTTTGGTGCAAGCTAGACATATGTTGTTTTGCTGGAGGCTTGCTTGTGAGAGGGAACATCATGTTTTGCTATGAGTTCTCTTGTGAGAGGGGCATGACTTTGGCCAGCTGAGAACATCTGTATGTTGGGGGGACTTTGAGGAGAGGAGATATATAGAGTCCCACATATAGTGAGGCTTTACTTTTTGGATCTACATCACTGCATTGATCTTTGTGCTTTAAAACTTAACTTCGAAGAGAGAGAAACAGTCCAGAGAACTTTTGGGGGCAATCCAACTGAGTCTTGCAGTTTTCACTGACTTGTCATGCTGATTCATGTTGTTACATGGTGTTGGCCTTTGGACTGGACTGCTGGTGTCCTGAGGACTGAGTTTGGTAATCCCCTAAAGACCCATCAACCCTAATCAGCAGGAAGTAGATAAAAGGGGTCTACAGCCTTTATCCCTAATAATCTCTAATCTAAGGTCATGTTGTGTGTGGGGGTGTTAGAATTTAGGTAAAGGTATCTAAGAAGCCCAAGTAAAGTAAGTTTGGTGAAAAATCTAAGCCTACAAAATTCCCTCAGAAAATTTTAAGCCCAGAGAAAGAAAGGCTGAAGCACTGGTGGTAGCCAGAAGGGAGCTGGTGGCCTTGAATCCTTGCAAGATGGACTGGAGATGAGACAACAGAGGCAGGCAGGAATACAGCATGAATGGCCATACTACTTAGATCAATGCGGACATCTTATCTTCTACTTAAGCTTTACCCTAAGTGTTAGCGGTGTTCAATTTCCTTCTTTGTTCTTCCCATAGTGACCATATTGAATAAATTACTTTTCCTGCTTTTCATTATTACTTCTTTGTTTCTTTGTTTCTTTGTGTCTTTGTTTCTTTGTTTGTTTGTTCGTTTCTTTCTTTCTTTCCTTTCTTCTTTCTTTCTTTCTTTCTTTCTTTCTTTCTTTCTTTCTTTCTTTCTTTCTTTCTTTCTTTCCATAGGATTTCTCTGTGTAGCCTTGGCCATTCGGGACTCACTCGATAGACCAGGCTGACCTCAAATTCACAGAGATCCCCCTGTCTCTGACCCCTGGAGTGCTGGTATAACAGGGCATGCACCACCAAGCCTGGATTTTTGATAATTTGTTAAAGATAGGATTTCATTCAGTGTATCACCCTAGCTAGTGGATAGGAAACTGTATTCTCTATTTAGAGCAGGATAGACTTAAACTCACCAAGGGAGGTTTCTGTCCTCTGAGTGCTGAGATTAAAGATATGAGTCACTTTGCCAGGCTCCCTGGTATGTTTTTAATGTTCCCAATTTTTTTCATATTTATACTCAAAATCAATCAATCAAAATATACATGGGGGGGGTGGAAAGAATGCAAAATTTGTAAGTGAATTCTGTCACTTGAATGCCATTTTTTCCCCTCTGAACTCTTTCCATGAAAGAATATGACAAGAAGACATCTTTAAATTAATACGTGTTTTATTAATTAGAGTTTATTGATTTTTGTATTCCAACTGTAGTCCCCTTCATCATCTCCACCCAATCCCACCCTCCTTACCTCATCTCCACACATATCTCTCCACAGTCCACTGATAGGGGAGATCCTCCTCCGCTTCCATCTGATCCTAGTCTATCAGGTCTTATCAGGAGTGGCTGCATTGTCTTACTCTGTGGCCTGGCAAAGCTGCTCCCCCATCAGGGGGAGTTGCTCAAGAAGACAGCCACAGAGTTCATGTCAGAGACAGTCCCTGTTCCCATAACTAGGGAACCTGTCTGCATACTCAGCTGCTATGGGCTACATCTGTGCAGGGGTTCTAGGTTATCTCCACGAATGGTCCTTGGTTGGAGTATCAGTCTCAGAAAAGATCCCTACACCTAGGTATTTTTTTTTTATCTTCCTGTCGAACCCATGTCCTCTCCCCCTCAGGTCTTTCTATCACCCGCCTTCTTCTTTTATACGATTCCTTGCACTATACCCAAAGTTTGGCTTTGCGTCTCAGCATCAGCTTTGATACCCTGCAGGGTAGAGTCTTTCTGTGGTAAGCTCCTGTCCTGTTCCCAGTTTTCTCCCTCTTCCAAAGTCCATCCCGTTTGCCTTTCAGAATAAAGATTGGTCATCTTACCCAGGGTCCTCATTCTTGATTAGCTCTTTCAGGTATACAGATTTTAGTATGATTATCCTATATTGTATGTCTAATATCCACTTATGAGTGAGTATATACCGTGTGTCTCTTTCTGCTTCTGGGATAGCTCACTTAGGATGATCTAGAATTTTCTAGTTCCATCCATTTGCCTGCAAATTTCATGATTTCCTTGTTTTTAATTGCTGAGTAGTATTCCATTACCTTAACGTACCACAATCTCTGTATCCATTCCTCAAATGAGGGATATCTGGACTCTGGCTATTACAAATAAAGCTGCTATGAACATGGTTGAGCAAATGATCTTGTTGTATGTTTGAGCATCTTTTGGATATATGCCTAGGAGTGATATAGCTGGATCTTGAGGTAGCACTATTCCTAATTGTCTGAGAAAGCATGAGAATGTTTTCCAAAGCAGTTGTCCAAGTTTACATTCCAACCAGCAATGGAGGAGGGTTGCCCTTTCTCCACATCCACTCTAGAATGTGTTGTCCTTTAATAATTTATCTTAGTTATTCTGATGGGTGTAAAGTGAAATCTCAGGGTCGTTTTGATACGCATTTCACTGATGATTAAGGATATAAAGCATTTCTTTACCTGTTTCTCTGCCATTTGATATTCCTCTATGGCAATTCTCTGTTTAGCTCTGTACCCCATTTTTTAATTGGATTACTTGATTTGTTGCTGTTTAACTTCTTGAGTTCTTTATATATACTGGATATTAACCCTCTGTCAGATAAAGGGTTGGTGAAGATCCATTCCCAATCTGTAGGTTGTCCTTTTGTTCTGATAAGAGTGTCCTTTGCTTTACAGAAACTTTTCAGTTTCATGATGTCCCATTTCTTGATTGTTGATCTTTGAGTCTGTGTTATTGGTGTTCTGTTCAGGAAGTTGTCTCCTGTGCCAATGAGCTAAAGGCTCTTCCCCACTTTTTCTTCTAACAGGCTTAGAGTGTCTGGTTTTATGTTGAGGTCTTTGATCCACTTGGACTTTAGTTTTGTGCAGGGTGATAAGTATGGATATATTTAAATTTTTCTATATGTAGACATCCAGTTAGACCAACCCAATTTGTTGGAGATGCTGTCTTTTTTCCATTGTATAGTTTTGGTTTCTTTGTAAAAAAAATCAAGTATCAGTAGTTGTGTGGGACTATTTGTGGGCTTGCTATTCGATTCCATTGATCCACCAGCCTGTTTCTCTGCCAGGACCATACATTTTTTAGTAATGTTGCTCTATAGTACAGGTTGAGATCAGGGATGGAGTTACCTCCAGAAGATCTTTTATTGTAGAGGATTGTTGTAGTGATTCTGGGTTTCCTGTTTTTCCATATAAAGTTGAGAATTTTTCTTTCAAGATCTGAAAAAAAATGTGTTGGTAATCTCATAGGAATTGCATTGTATCTATAGACTGCTTTTGGCAAGATGGCATTTTTACTAGTTTAATCCTGCCAAGCCATGAACATGAGAGATCTTTCCATTTTCTGATATCTTCTTCTAATTCTTTCTTCAGAGACTGAGAGGGTTTTGTTTTGTTTTGTTTTTAGTTATTTTGCCTAAGGATTTGTGTATTTTGTTGATTTTCTCAAAGAACCAGCTTTTTGTTTCATTAATTTTTTTAAATTGTTTTATTTGTTTCTAATTTATTGATTTCAGCCCTGAGTTTGGTTATTTCTAGTCACTTATTCCTATGGCATCAATTGACCCTGATAAATTTATACAGTGGCACTTTTTCTGCCCATTTTTTTTATCAGTCCATCTTGCATAGATGGTCCCAGACTGACAATGCCACATTAAGAATGTGTCCGAATCAGGGACACTGATATGTTCCAGTCTTAAAATGGAGTCAAAGCTGCTTGTGAAAGGGAGTCAACCTAGGGCAAGGCATCATCTGAAAATTCATTGTTTTACAAAATACAAAGAAACTTAGAGCAGAGCACAGCTTCACTTCAACACTATTCCAGTGTGGTCTCCTTAATATGCAATGAGAACCAGAATAAATAGGATTTCACGACTGGGCTTCTTTTTGGGACCTTGTAACTGCAAAGTAACTTTATTTGATTTTTGTTTGTTTGTTTGTTTTTTGGTTGACTTTGTAAATCATCATTGTGGCTTGATTTTTCTTTTAGTTTATTGTTCTTAATTATCTTTGTTCTTGCTCACTTTTCTTCTTATATTCCTTTAATCGATCTCACATGGTGTCAAGAGTGAAAATGGCATTTAAAAAGTACTTTTCTGTGAAAATTAAGGTCAAAGCTCGTTTACTCTTAGCCTATTTAATTTTTTTTCTTATTTATGCTTTTTTACCCTCATTAGGCTAATTAAAACTTTGCTTAGGTATTAAGCCCATGGCTTTAATAAAATGAATAAATGACAATAAGCTTATTAAAGTGTCCAATTCTGGGTTACACACTGAAAATATTTTGTCACTGATTTAGTAGTCTGCTCTTGGAAGTGCTTTAAATAAGAACTCATTAAAGATAAAATTAGCATATAGTAAATTATTTAACACCCCCTCAATACATCATGGCTTCCTAGTCTTAACTACTTGCAGCTGTGATCCTTGTGATTTAATCTATTTGTTCACTTGTAGATTGTTAGTCACTTTGGGAATTTAACTGCTTCATTTTCCTTTTTACACTCAGTGTCTAAAATTGATTTCCTAGAACATCGTGGACCTATTGTCCACCTACAATTGATACTACAATTACCTCTTCATTTCCTTCCAACACAACCTTCTAAATGAGCTTCTTGAAGCATTTGTTCTTTTTTGCTATTTGTATTAAATGGTTGGGGTCTATTTTTATTCCCCAGAATGATGGAGTGTTTGTACCAAAGCTGGTTAGGTCATAGGCTTCTGCATGAAGGAGAATTCAAGATGTGTAAGGTGGGGAGGATATTATTGCATTTCCTTGTGGATAGTGACTGATAAAGTAGTAGCAAACCACAACTAAACTTATTTTTGTTAACATTTCTAAAATGCTGCTCTTAGCAAATATGTCTACTATACCTGTTTAACAATGCTTATTCTCACATGTTTTGAGAGATACAATCAGATTTCCTCTTATCTGCATTCTGAATATACCTATATTTAATTATAAGTAAAGATGTGTTGTATGTGTGTATGATTAAAAGGATTCTGAGCTCAGCAAATATTTTTAGTGCCAACTAAGTGCTTGACCTTGGTCTTCATATGAACTGTTTCCAGGACAGTACCACTCATCTGTAGGGAACCATATATCAGGAGGTCATCCATCTTCCTCCTAACTTGATTCTAGATATGTGAAGAAGTACTCATGTCATATTTTTTAAAGATAATTTATTTTACATATATAGGTGTTTTGCTGGTACATATGTCTGTGCATTGTGAGCATGCAGTGTCAAGAGAGGACAGAGGATCCAGAGGATCTCATCATATCCTCTGGGACAAGAGTTACAGACCTATCATGTGAGTGCTGGGATTTGAACATGTATCCTCTGGAGAGGTAGCCAGTACTCTTAACTGCTGAGCCATCTCTCTAACCTCACAGTTCTGTCTTCATTCAATCACTGTTTATTGAGTGCGTTCTTTATGCTAGCAATGGACTATATGCTGGAACTTTTACAATGGGCAAGGAATATGTAATACTTAAGCCATCATGGCACCAAAAAGGTAGAGTGGTAGAGAATATAGGTAAGAGTTCTCAGGAAGGTGACCTCATTATTAAATCTACTAGCCAGTCAATCAACCAAACAAATTAGGACGAAGAGTGTCCTAGGCAGAGGAAAGCCTATGTTTGACAAGCACATTAAAAAACATGAGAGTATGATAAGTGATGAGGTATGTGGTACTAGAGAGTTGACAGGAACCAGGGTTTTAAAGTCAGGTTATGAAAATAAATTGTACTTTTGCTTAAGTGTTCTATAGTTTGCCATATAAATTGCCAACACCAAATAGGGATTGGGAGCAGGGATTTGTATGTGCCTTACCACTGAGCTCCATCCTTGAGGCCCCTCAGAGGAAATTTTAAACAAGATACAGTGACTTCAATTGGTTTACATTTATAAAAGTTCATTCTGTGTATATGAATCTGTTCTTTATTATTTTTAGTTCTTTTTCACCTCTGGATGACTGAATCTAGGGTGGTGTCATTTTTTTAAATGTCTAGTTTCTTGGAAGCCTTCTCTGGCCAGTCTCACTCCAGAGATTTGGCCTATGTCTCTGGCAGAGGACACTGATTTTATCAGGCCTTGTACTAATGCCATTGCAGCTGCAAGATTTCATTGATTTATGGTGATGTCAGTTAACAAAACAGGCCAAGTACATATGCGTATGCTATGCTTAGAAGCCAGGACTTCACAATCTGTGTTTCCTTCTCCCATGTCCTTCCCAGTGCATGTCTCCTTTGTGACATCCACTCAACATAAAATCATTCTCTTTTCTTGGTAATTATGCTCTACTTGAATTTATTATCTTTTTAATGCACCATAAGGTGGCAAGGAATGAATAAAATCAGGTATACAGATATGGTTTTTTTTTGGCTTAAAATTTTATTAAAAATTAGGAAGCTGGTTGATCAACAGTTAATTACTTGCCTAGCATGAGTAAAACATGACTCAGTGGGTAAAGGCACTTACTGCCTACCAATCCTAATGATCTGGGTTTGATTCTAAAACCCATATGGTGGAAGGAGAAAACCAGTTCCTGCATTTGTCTTCTGATCACCACACATGCATACATTTACAAGAAAAGAAGGGAGAGAGGGAGGGAGGGATGGAAAAAGGAAGTGAGGGAAGGAGTCATACAGGGAAGGAGGGAGAAGCAGAGAAAGTGACAGGAAGACAGATACAGAAAGACAGGGTGATAAAAAAAAAAGAAAAAAACAAACAAACAAAAAAAAACTTGTGACTTGAACCCTATCTTTCTCAATAACAACAAACATTTGCCTGGATTCTTTGTTCATTGCCCTCAAGACATTCATCAGGCCTACTAATTACATGATCTATAAGGACCTATTTTTTTGTGCCTTGACACTAGTTCCAATGTATAAATTCAATGCCTAAAGCAGTCTCAGCATGTTCTTACAATCACTGAGAGTTTGTTAAGTAAGTGAATATTAAATACATGATTTGTCAGTTTAAGAATAGCCCTAATAGGCTTATATTTTAATACTTAGTCCCCAGGTAGTGACATGATTTGAAAGGTGTTGCCTTGTTGGGTGTGTCACTGGGGTTGATCCTTGAGGTTTCACAGAAGAAGAAAAAACCCAGTCAGTCTCTCCTCTCTCTCTCTCTCTCTCTCTCTCTCTCTCTCTCTCTCTCTCTCTCTGTTTTTCTCTATCTCTCTCCCCCTCTGTCTCTGCCCCACTCTGTACAGGTGAGGGTATAAAATTCCCAGTAACTTCTCTAGCACCATGCCCAACTACTACATGTTACCATATGCCCTGCCATGTTTTCGTCCATGAAGATAATAAATGGACTAACCTCTGAAACTGTATACAAGCTTCAATTAAATGCTTTCTTTTATAAGAATTGCCTTGATCATTATGCTTATTCACAGCAATTGATCAGTGACACATGACTATGCCAGTGTGGTATTACATTCCTTTAATTTAATTTAGTGCTAGCACTCCATAGGCAGAGGCAGGAGGATGGATCTCTGTGAGTTCAAGGCCAGCCTATCTACACAGACACTGTCAGGCCAGCCAGATCTGCATGGTGAGACACTATCTGAAATAAATCAACTGAACGATAAATACATGGATAGATTTGCAAATTCACTGAAGAAAAAAAAGTATTTTGCCTATTAGCATTGTATGCAGAATTACTAAAATATTCTACTTCTATGAGGCTACTCAATAACCATTTTGATAAATTAGATATAATAGAGCTGAAATACTCACATACTTTTTTTGAGATAGGTTTTCTCTGTGTAGCTTGGCTGTCCTGGACTCATTTTGTAGACCAGGCTGGTCTTGAATTCACAGGGATCCATCTGCCTCTGCCTCACTGTGTGCTGGGATTAAAGTCATGCACCACCATGCCCTGCTTACTTATATGCTTTCTGTGATGAGCACTGAAATAGTCTTCAATAGGAGGCACACACACACACACAAACTACTTTCCAAGTGACATGAAATGTAATCAGGATTTTGAGATTGTAGCTGAGATAAGACCATAGTATGTATGTATCTGAGAAGCCAGCTTGGCTGCATGGTGAGACTATGTCTCAAAAACAAATGAGAGAAAGAAGATTAAAAATGAGGTAGAGGCAAGGATGGGGTACCAAAAAGTGACCAAAAGAGAATTTTAGTTACCAGTAGCTAGGTATCATACTTTTGTACTTGATCTGTAAAATAATAAATTTGTGCTGTAAAACAATGAATTTTCGCAATATGTTTATGCTAACCACAGAAAACTAACACAAATTTACTATAAATGATCAAGATTATCTTGCACTGACCAGTCATATAGATGTCATGCACTTCTTGATATGACATCATCATAATCTAAAGTATCCTTATTCCAAAACACAAACCCCAGTCTGACTATAAAAAGAACACAGGGCAAACTACACAACTAACCAGTACCCTGTAAAAAAATCACAGAAAAAAATAATAAATTGTCACAGACCAAGGAATGATGATTAAAACCATTGTGGATCCTCCAGAGAAAGGAAAGAAGTTGAACCTATGAAATTTAAAAGTAGTTTAAAATTTAAAAGTAATTTAAAACTTTAAAAGATTTTAACTTTTAGTATTGTTTCAATGTCAATGTTTAAGATTGAGTGAATTGCAGGAAAAGTTTGTTCTCTCACTATTAGGGTAAGTTGAAATTTATTTTATATTATTAATTTAATCATTTTGAGATGGTAAAGTGTTTACTCAGGCTCTTCTCAGAACAAAGTATACAGAACAAAGAAAAAATACTAAAAGCTGCAAGGGAAAAAGGTCAAGTAACATATAATGGCAAACCCATTAGAATCACACCTGACTTTACAATGGAGACTATGAAAGCCAGAAGGGCCTGGACAGTAATCATGCAGACCCTAAGAGAACACAGATGTCAGCCCAGGCTACTACACCCTGCAAAGCTATCATTCCTCATAGACAGAGAAAACAAGATATTCAATGACAAAAACAAATTTCAACAATAACTACACACAAATCCAGCATTACAGAAGACACTGTAAGGGAAAATACAACCCCCACCCCCAAAAAAATAGCTTCTTTCAAGGAAACACAGGAAATAATTAACCTCACTACAGTAAAACAAAAAGCAACCAAGCACACAACCTTATGACCACAGCAAACATCAAAATCAAAAGATCAAACAGCCACTGGTCATTAATCTCTCTCAACATCAATGGACTCAACTCTGCAATAAAAAGACAAAGATTAACAGAATGGATATGTAAACAAAACCCAGCAATCTGTTGCTTAAAAGAAACACACTTAAGGCACAAAGATAGACATTACCTGAGGGTAAAGGGTGGGAAAATGAATTTCCAAGCAAATGGACCCAAGAGGCAAGCAGGAGTAGCCATTCTAATATCTGATAAAATAGACTTTCAACCAAAATTAATAAAAAGAGATGGGGAAGGACACTTCATCCTCATCAAAGGAAAATTCCACCGGGAAGACATCACAATCCTGAACATCTAAGCCCCAAATACAAGAGCACCCACACTTGTTAAAGAAACATTGATAAAATTTAAACCACATATAGTTCCCCACACATTAATAGTGGGAGACTTCAACACCCCACTCTCAACAAAGGACAGGTCAACCAAACAGAAATTCAACAAAGAAACAATGTCTCTGGCAGAGGTCATGAATAAAATAGACCTAACAGACATTTACAGAACTTTACACCCAAACACAAAAGAAATTACCTTCTTCACAGTACCTCATGGAACCTTCTCCAAAATAGACCATATAGTTGGTCACAAAGAAAGCCTCAACAGATACAAGAATATTGAAATAATCCCTTGTATCATGTCTGATCACCATGGAATAAAGCTGGATCTCAACAATAACAGAAATAGCAAAAAGCCTACATACACATGGAAACTGAACAACTTGTTACTAAATGACAGTTGGGTCAGGGAAGAAATAAAGAAATTAAAGTCTTCTTAGAACTCAATGAAAATGAAGACACAGCATACCAAAACTTGTGGGACACAATGAAAGCAGTGCTAAGAGGAAAGTTCATAGCACTAAGTGCCTTCAAGAAAAATTCCAGACAGCTCATTCAAGCAACTTAATGGCCCACTTAAAAACCCTAGAAAAAGAAGAAGCAGACACACCAAAAAGGAGTAGAGTGCTGGAAATAATCAAATTCAGGGCTGAAATCAATCAATTAGAAACAAATAAAACAATTCAAAGAATCAATGAAACCAAGAGCTGGTTCTTTGAGAAAATCAACAAGATCGACAAACCCTTGGCTAAGCTAACTAAAAGGCAGAGAGACACCACCCAAATCAACAAAATAAAAAATCAAACGGGGACATAACTACAGACACTGAGCAAATCCAAACAATCATTAGGACTTACTTCAAAAGTCAATATTCCACAAAATTTGAAAATCTAAATGAAATGGACAATTTTCTTGATCAATTTGACTTACCAAAGCTGAATCAGGACCAGGTAAATAAATTAAATAGTCCTATATCCCCCAAAGAAACAGAAGCAGTCATCAAAAGTCTCCCATTCAACAAAAGCCCAGGACCAGATGTCTTCAACACAGAATTCTACCAGACCTTCAAAGAAAATTAACACCAAATCTCTTCAAACTATTCTACAAAATAGAAACAGAAGGAACATTACCAAACTCATTCTATGAAGCCACAGTCACCTTGGTACCTAAACCTCACAAAGACTCAACAAAGAAAGAGAATTTCAAGCCAATCTCCTTTATGAACATTGATGCAAAAATACTTATCAAAATACTTGCAAACCGAATCCAAGAAAACATCAAAGATATTATCCACTATGACCAAGTAGGCTTAATCCCAGGTATGCAGGGGTGGTTCAATATACGGAAATCCATCAATGTGATCCACCATATTAACACCTGAAAGAAAAAAAAAAAACACATGATAATCTCCCTAGATGCTGAAAAAGCATTTGACAAAATCCAACATCCATTCATGTTTAAAGTATTGGAGAGATCAAGGAAACAAGGCACATACCTAAACATAGTAAAGGCGATATACAGCAAGCCTATAGCCAACATCAAACTGAACGGTGTGAAACTTAAAGCATTCCCACTGAAATCAGGGACAAGAAAAGGCTGTCTACTCTCTCCATATCTCTTCAACATAGTGCTGGAAGTCCTTGCTAGAGCTATAAGACAGTTGAAGGAGATCAAGGGGATACAGATTGGAAAGGAAGTACCCAAATTATCACTATTTGCAGATGATATGATAGTATACAGATGTGACCCCAAAAACTCTACCAGGGAACTCCTACAGCTAATAAACACCTTCAACAAAGTGGCCGGATACAAAATTGACTCAATAAAATCAGTAGCACGGCTGTATACAAAAGATAAAAGGGTTGAGAAAGAAATTAGAGAAACAACACCCTTCACAATAGCCACAAATGACATAAAGTACCTTGGTGCAACCCTAACCAAGCAACTCAAAGACTTGTATGAAAAAAATTTCAAGTCTCTGAAGAAGATATGAGAAGATGGAAAGATCTCCCATGCTCATGGCTTGGCAAGATTAGCATAGTAAAAATGGCCATCTTACCAAAAGCAATCTACAGATTTAATGCCATTCCCATCAAACTGCCAACACAATTCTTTAGAGACCTGGAAAGAAAAATTCTCAACTTCGTATGGAATAACAAGAAACCCAGAATTGCTAAAACAATCCTCTACAATAAAAGATTTTCTGGAGGTATCTCCTTCCCTGATCTCAAGCTCTACTATAGAGCAACAGTTATAAAAACTGCATGGTACTGGCATACATACAGAATGGTGGATCAATGGAACCCGAACAGAAGACCCAGAAATAAACCCACACACTTTTGGACACCTGATTTTTGACAAAGATGCCAAAAACATACAATGGAAAAAAGATAGCACCTTCAACAAATGGTGCTGGTCCACCTGGATGTCTACAAGTAGAAAAATGAAAATAGATCCATACTTATCACCCTGCATAAAACTGAAGTCCTAGTGGTTCAAAGAACTCAACATAAAACCAGACACATTAAATCCGCTAGAAAAAAAGTGGGGAATACCCTATAACTCATTGGCACAGGAGAAAACTTCTTGAACAGAACACCAACAGCACAGGCTCTAAGAGCAACAATAAATAAATGGGACCTCCTGAAACTGAAAAGCTTCTGTAAAGCAAAGGACACTGTTATCAAAACAAAGCGACTGCAAACAGATTGGGAAAGAATCTTCACCAACCTTTTATCTGAAAGAGGACTCATATCCAGTATATATAAAGAACTAAAGAAGCTGAGAAGCAGCAAACCAAGTAATCCACTTAAAAAATGGGGAACAGAGCTAAACAGAGAACTCTCTGTAGAGGAATATCGAATGGCAGAGAAGCATCTAAAGAAATGCTCAACCTCATTAGCCATTAGGGAAATGCAAATCAAAACAACCATGAGATTTCACCTTACACCCATGAGAATGGCCAAGATCAAAAACTCAAGTGACAACACATGCTGGAGAGTTTGTGGAGAAAGGGGAACCCTACTCCACTGCTGGTGGGAATATAAAATTGAACAACCACTCTGGAAATCAATCTGCCACTTTCTCAGACAACTTGGAATAGCGCTTTCTCAAGAACCAGCCATACCACTCCTAGGCATATATCCAAAAGAGGCTCAAGTACACAAAAAGGACATTTGCTCAACCATGTTTGTAGCAGTTTTATTTTTAATAGCCAGAAGCTGGAAACAGCCCAGATGCCCCTCAACTGAAGAATGGATGCAGAAATTGTAGTACACCTATACAATGGAGTATTACTCAGCAATGAAAAATAAGGAAATCATGAACTTTGCAGGTAAATGGTGGGACATGGAAAGGATCATCCTGAGTGAGTTGTCCCAGAAGCAAAAAGACACACACGGTATATACTCACTCATATAAGCATACAACATAAGATAAACCCACTAAAATCGGTACATCTAAACAAACTAAGCAAAAGAGAGGACCCTAACTAAAATGCTCAATCCCCATCCTGAAAAGCAAAGAGGATGTACATCAGAAGAAGAAGAAAACAGGAAACAACCTAGTAACCTTCCACAGAGGGCCTCTGAAAGGCTCTGCCCTGCAGACTATCATAGCAGATGCTGAGTGAATGGAATTTTATTTAAGAAGTGGGAAACAGCAAGAGCTGGAGAGGACAGGAACTCCACAAGGAGAGCAACAGAACAAGAAAATTTGAACACAGGGAACTTCCCAGAGACTCATACCCCAACCATGGACTATTCATGGAGATAACCTAGAACCCCTTGCACAGATGTAGCCCATGGCAGTTCAGTGTCCAAGTGGGTTACATAATAATGGGAAGAGGGACTGCCTCTGACATAATCTGATTGGCCTGCTCTTTGATCACCTCCCCCTGAGGGGGGAGCAGCCTTGCCAGGCCACAGAAGATGACAGTGCAGCCACTTTTGGTGAGATCTGAGCAGTAAGAAGGAGAGGAAGACCTCCCCTATCAGTGTACTTGGGGAGGGGCATGCATGCAGAAAGGAGAGGATTGGGAGGGGAGAAGGGTGGGGCTTATGGGGGGATACAAAATGAATAAAGTGTAATTAATAATAATAAAAATTGAAGAAGGTGTGCAAAAAAAAAAGAAAACCATTCAATAAAATTTCCCCAATTTAAAGGAGAGGCCTGTAACTATATAAGAGACGTACAGAACACCTAATAAATTAGATCAGAAAAGAAAATCCTACTACCACATAATAACCAAAACAGTAAGTATACAGAATAAAGAAAAAAATATTAAAAGCTGCAAGGGAAAAAGCCCAAGTAGCATATAATGGCAAACCCATTAGAATTACACCTGACTTCTCAACAGAGAATAGGAAAGCCAGATTGGCCTGAACAGATATAATGCAGACCCTAAGAGAACACATATGTCAGCCCATTCTACCATACCCAGCAATACTCTTAATCATCATAGATGGAGAAAACAAGATATTCAACAACAAAAACAAATTTAAATGAATTTACCCACAAATCCAGAACTACAGAATATACTAGAAGGAAAATTACAACCCTCCCAAAAAAACCTAACTACTTTTTGGAAAACACAAGAAATAAATAAACTCATTAGAGCAAAACTAAAAGTAACCAAGCACACAGACATACTACCACAACCAACAGCAAAGTCAAAGGATCTCACTGGCCATTAATCTCTCTCAACATCAATGGAGTCAATTCTCCAAAAAAAAGGTACAAACTAACAGAATGGATGCATAAACAAGACCCAACAATCTGATTCATACAAGAAATACATCTAAGTCACAAAAATAGATATTACCTGAGATTTAAGGGCTAGAATACAGTTTTACAAGCAAATGGGCCCAAGAAGTAAGCAGGAAAAGCCATTCTAATATCTAATAAATTAGAATTTCAACCAAAATTAATTGAAAGAGATGGAGAAAGATGCTTCATATTCATCAAAGGAAAACTTCATCAAGAAGACCACAGCCTTGAACATCTATACCCCAAATACAAGGGCACCCATATTTATAAAAGAAATATTAATAAAAATGGAACAACACATAGATCACCATACATTAATAGTGGGAAACTTCAACACCCCACACTTAACAAAGGACAGGTCGACAGAACAAAAATTGAAAAAAAATAAACAGTGACTCTAACAGAGGGCATGAATCAAATGCATCTAAGAGAAATCTACAGAGATTTTTACCCAAACAAGGAAGAATTTACCTTCTTTTCAGCAACTCATGAAACCTTCTCCAAAATAGACCATATAGTTGGTCACAAAGCAGGCCTCAACAGATACAAGATATTGCAATAATCCCTTGTATCCTATCTGACTACCATGGACTAAAGTTGGACCTCAAAAACAACAGGAATAACAAAATGCCTACACACACATAGAAAACGAACAACTTGCTACTCAATGACAGCTGGCTCAGGGAAGAAATAAAGAAAGAAATTAAAGTCTTCCTAGAAGTCAATGAAAATGAAGGCACAACACAACCAAAATTATGAAACACAATGAAAGCAGTACTAAGAGAAATGTTCATAGCACTAAGTGCCTTCAAGAAGAAAGTCAATCATCACATTAAAACAACGTAATGGCTCACCTGTAAGCCCTGGGGGGGGGGGGGAAGGAGACATTCCCAGAGGAATAGGTGACTGCAAATAACCAAACTCAGGGCTGAAATCAATAAATTAGAAACAAATAAAACAATTTAAAAAAATCAATGAAACCAAGAGCTGTTTCTTTGAGAAAATCAACAAAATACACAAACCCTTAGCCAAAATAACTAAAAAAAAAAAAAAAAAAAAAAAAAACCTAGAAAGACATTATCCAAATCAACAAAATCAAAATGAATAGGGAGACATAACAACAGACAGTGAAAAAAATTCAAACACTCTTTAGGTCTTACTTCAAAAGCCTATACAACAGCAACAAAAAAAAATTGAAAATCTAAATGAAATGGGCCATTTTCCCAATCGATTCCACTTACTAAAGATGAATGAAACCAGGTAAATGAAACAAATAGTCCCATATCCCCTAAGGAAACATAAGCTGTAATCAAGTCTCCCTTCCAAAAACAGCCCAGGGCCAGATGGTTTCAGTGCAGAACTCTACCATGCCTTCAATGAAGAGCTAACACCAACAGTCTTCAAACTATTCTGCTAAGTAGATACAGAACGGACATTACCAAAACCGTTCTATGAAGCCACAGTCACCTTGATAGCTAAACCTCAGAAAGACCCAATAAAGAAAAAAAAAATTCAGGCCAATCTCCCTCATGAATATTGATGCAAAAATACTCAACAAAATACTTGCAAACCGAATACAAGAACACATCAAAGATATCATCCACTATGACCAAGAAGGCTTCATTCTAGGTATGCAGGATGGTACAATATATGGAAATCAATCAATGTAATCCACCATATAAAAAATTTGGAAGAAAAAAACACATAATAATCTCCTTAGATGTTAAAAAATCATTTGAAAAATTTCAACATCCATTCATTTTTAAAGTCCTGGAGAGATCAGAGACATAAGGCACTTACCTAAACAAAGTAAAGGCAACATATAGCAAGATAGCCAACATCAATCTAAAATGAGAGAAATGTAAATCAATCCCACTGAAATCAGGGACAACGCAAGGCTTCCCACACTCTCCATATCTCTTCAACATAGTTCTTGAAATTCTTGCTAGAACAATGAGAAAATTATCAAGGGGATACAAATTTGAAGAAATCAATGTATCATTATTTGCACATGATATAATAGTATATACATGAGTGACCCCAATTATTCCACCAGGGGACTACTACAGCTGATAAACACCATCAGCAAAGTGGCTAGACACAAAATTAACTAAAAAAAAATCAGTGGACCTCCTGTATACAAAAGACAAATGGGCTGAGAAAAAAATTAGGGAAATAAAACAATTCACAATAGCTAAAAAGGAAATAAAGTATCTTGGTGTGGCCCTAACCAAGAAAGTCAAAGACTTGTATGAAAAAACAAACAAACAAACAAACAAACAAAAAACCAAAACCTCTCAGTCTCTGAAGAAAGAAATAGAAGAAGATATCAGAAAATGGAAAGATCTCCCATGTTCATGGCTTGGCAGGATTAAACTAGTAAAAATGCCATCTTGCCAAAAGAAGTCTATAGATACAATGCAATTCCTATGAGATTACCAACACATTTTTTTCAGCTCTTGAAAGAAAAGTTCTCAACTTTATATGGAAAAACAGGAAACCAAGAATCACTACAACAATCCTCTACAATAAAAGATCTTCTGGAGGTAACTCCATCCCTGATCTCAACCTGCACTATAGAGCAACATTACTAAAAAATGTATGGTCCTGGCAGAGAAACAGGCTGGTGGATCAATGGAATCGAATAGCAAGCCCACAAATAGTCCCACACAACTACTGATACTTGATTTTTTTTTACAAAGAAGCCAAAACTATACAATGGAAAAAAGACAGCATCTCCAACAAATTGGGTTGGTCTGACTGGATATCTACATATAGAATAATTTAAATATATCCATACTTATCACCCTGCACAAAACTAAAGTCCAAGTGGATCAAAGACCTCAACATAAAACCAGACACTCTAAGCCTGTTAGAAGAAAAAGTGGGGAAGAGCCTTTAGCTCATTGGCACAGGAGACAACTTCCTGAACAGAACACCAATAACACAGACTCAAAGATCAACAATCAAGAAATGGGACATCATGAAACTGAAAAGTTTCTGTAAAGCAAAGGACACTCTTATCAGAACAAAAGGACAACCTACAGATTGGGAATGGATCTTCACCAACCCTTTATCTGACAGAGGGTTAATATCCAGTATATATAAAGAACTCAAGAAGTTAAACAGCAACAAATCAAGTAATCCAATTAAAAAATGGGGTACAGAGCTAAACAGAGAATTGCCATAGAGGAATATCAAATGGCAGAGAAACAGGTAAAGAAATGCTTTATATCCTTAATCATCAGTGAAATGCGTATCAAAACGACCCTGAGATTTCACTTTACACCCATCAGAATAACTAAGATAAATTATTAAAGGACAACACATTCTAGAGTGGATGTGGAGAAAGGGCAACCCTCCTCCATTGCTGGTTGGAATGTAAACTTGGACAACTGCTTTGGAAAACATTCTCATGCTTTCTCAGACAATTAGGAATAGTGCTACCTCAAGATCCAGCTATATCACTCCTAGGCATATATCCAAAAGATGCTCAAACATACAACAAGATCATTTGCTCAACCATGTTCATAGCAGCTTTATTTGTAATAGCCAGAGTCCAGATATCCCTCATTTGAGGAATGGATACAGAGATTGTGGTACGTTAAGGTAATGGAATACTACTCAGCAATTAAAAACAAGGAAATCATGAAATTTGCAGGCAAATGGATGGAACTAGAAAATTCTAGATCATCCTAAGTGAGCTATCCCAGAAGCAGAAAGAGACACACGGTATATACTCACTCATAAGTGGATATTAGACATACAATATAGGATAATCATACTAAAATCTGTATACCTGAAAGAGCTAATCAAGAATGAGGACCCTGGGTAAGATGACCAATCTTTATTCTGAAAGGCAAACGGGATGGACTTTGGAAGAGGGAGAAAACTGGGAACAGGACAGGAGCTTATCACAGAAAGACTCTACCCTGCAGGGTATCAAAGCTGATGCTGAGACGCAAAGCCAAACTTTGGGTATAGTGCAAGGAATCGTATAAAAGAAGAGGGCGGGTGATAGAAAGACCTGAGGGGGAGAGGACAT
The DNA here is from genome assembly GCF_030254825.1 of Meriones unguiculatus. Classification (NCBI taxonomy): domain Eukaryota; kingdom Metazoa; phylum Chordata; class Mammalia; order Rodentia; family Muridae; genus Meriones; species Meriones unguiculatus. Next base: position 73,910,522 of record NC_083369.1, on the reverse strand, counting down.
GGGTTCGACAGGAAGATAAAAAAAAATACCTAGGTGTAGGGATCTTTTCTGAGACTGATACTCCAACCAAGGACCATTCGTGGAGATAACCTAGAACCCCTGCACAGATGTAGCCCATAGCAGCTGAGTATGCAGACAGGTTCCCTAGTTATGGGAACAGGGACTGTCTCTGACATGAACTCTGTGGCTGGCTCCTTGAGCACCTCCCCCTGATGGGGGAGCAGCTTTGCCAGGCCACAGAGTAAGACAATGCAGCCACTCCTGATAAGACCTGATAGACTAGGATCAGATGGAAGTGGAGGAGGATCTCCCCTATCAGTGGACTGTGGAGAGATATGTGTGGAGATGAGGTAAGGAGGGTGGGATTGGGTGGAGATGATGAAGGGGACTACAGTTGGAATACAAAAATCAATAAACTCTAATTAATAAAACACGTATTAATTTAAAGATGTCTTTTTGTCATATTCTTTCATGGAAAGAGTTCAGAGGGGAAAAAATGGCATTCAAGTGACAGAATTCACTTACAAATTTTGTAATCTTTCCAACCTCCATGTATATTTTGGTTGATACCAGGCCACAGAAGAGGACAACGCAGCCACTTTTGACGAAAACTGATAGACTAAGATCAGAAAGGAGAGGAGGACCTCCCCTATCAGTGGACTTGGGGAAGGGCATGTATGCAGAAAGGGGGGGAGGGAGGGTGGGATTGGGAGGGGAGGAGGGAGAGGCTTATGGGGGGGATACAAAATTAATAAAGTGTAATTAATAAATAAAAAATAAAAATAAATAAATAAATAAATAAATAAATAAATAAATAAAATGTTCAAATGATACTCTTTGGATGTAGTCCATACTGCCTAATGTTATTTATTTTTACCGTACAATTCTTACACCTTTGCTTGTTATCCAGTCTCTCCACCAAAAACATATTTATGTATTTGTGATAACATTCTTAGTTTCCCCTTTCAACATTTAGACAACCTAAACTAATGCTGACTGAAATAGAAAAGTAGATCTTTTCAGCTTTTTAAAGTTCTTCTTTAACTATCTTGTAGTTTGTCCTAAATTCTCATGTACCCTTTAATGTGATGCATTCTCAGTTTTGCATAAATCCTTGTGTCTAGAAACTGAAAGGTTTTGGCAGCCAGTCTGTCTTTCATAGCCAAGATTGCAAGCTCCCTAAGGCTTGATGCCATTTTCTTTGTGTGCTCTTTTGTTTCTCCCAGGAACTTGGATTGTTTTCAGTGTCCTAGGAGTCCACTGCAAATGCTAATTATTTCAATGTAGATTAAGCTTACAGACTCAAAAACGTAAAAACTTAGAACTAGTTTAAGGGAAGTGGTATAGGCAGAAATGCAGGTGTGCAGTGATACTGGAATTCAGTGTATTCTCATAAATGCTGCTTGATTTTGTGCTTTTCCTTCCTGTGTCCAAAGTAATGAGATTATTTGCCACATGGAAATCAACGCTTCTAAAACTTTTGAATTGGTTAACCTACAGCCTGATATTTTAATTTTTCAATGGTAAGGCTTCCAGGAGCTTGCTCCTGGAGGTTTGCCAGAAGCTCAAATAGTTAAACCGGCACTTATATGCCTACAGAACAATTTAAAATGCACTTATGAGATGTAAAAAAAAAATACAACCTTCCCAATTTTCTAGAAATAATCAAGAAGAATTTTAATAGTTTGTTTTTTAAAGTGTGTAACTACATAAATATTCTTTTTTCTTTTGTTCTCTCTCTCTCTCTCTCTCTCTCTCTCTCTCTCTCTCTCTCTCTTCTTTGTTTCTTTCTTTGTTTTTTGGTTACATAGTTTGTTCCCTCCAATTGCTTCCTCTTCAGCTAATGTAGAGAGGGTTGTGGAGAGCAGCTGGCAACAGCAGCAGAGAAAACATACAATCCATACTTTTCTTTTGGTTGTTGAACAAACAGCTGATGCTTCAGGTTAATTTGTTTTCCCTTTGCAGGTAAAGAAACTTAAAAGACCATCAGATGCTTGTTACTGTTGAATGAATAGTATGAGTAGAAGTTTACACTAGGACTATCCTCTTTCACTTTTAATTTCTATTTCTTTCTCTCTGTCTCTATCTCTCTGTATCCCTGTCTCTTTGTCTCTCTTTCATTCTCTCTCTCTCTGTCATCTAACATCTCCTCTGTTATAGGGAAATAATTCATTTTTCATCATGTGAAATATTCCATATTGAAAAATTTGTAGTTCAAAGTACAGTGTTCTCACTGTAAGCTGATCTAGAACACTCACAGGTATTTTCAGAGATTGACAAGGAGAATACAGGAAAGGAGGACATTCATCCAATTGTACCACTGAATACCTTTGCTAATCTCATCAACTGTCTTAATGGAGTTCTTTTATTCCTTCTTGAATATAGAAAGAAAAGTGCTAGTCAGGAGTTTTATAGAATTAATATTGTACAAGAAGAAAAGAAAGATGTTGGTGTTATTTTGGCCTTGAGATTATATTAAGGAGATGCTATTGACTAAAGAAAGGTCAAGTGGATTGTGATAAAATAGTGAAGGTAGACCAGAGGACAGATACTTTATTCTGCTACTCCTCTCTTATAATTCTAGAAAGGAATACCCATTTGCTCTGCCTGAACTTGTATGAGCCTTGGTGCTGACATACAAGTATATTTGTGCAAAACAGCCCCCGAGCTTTAGCTTTGCTTTGTTAACTTATGCTTGATAATTACACTTAATTGTTATAATGAGTCATAGCTTAGTGTCTCTGCCTGTGACTCCTTTTAGCAAGTCATCTTAAGAATAGAAAGCCTTAAAGGTTTCCCGGGATGCACTGGAATTGAAATGGTTGCTGAAACTTCCCTTCCAAGTTTGTAGTGAAACTAAAGGGGAGAATATCATGTGTGTCACAAGTATATGGAAGCAATATTTTTATATATGTGACAAGAAAGAGAAACCATTAGGGCCAGGTGTGGTGGCATCCTTAATCTTTGCACTCAAGAGAGAAACAAAGACAGGTGGATCTCTGTGAATTCGAAGTCAGCCTGGTCTTATATAGTGAGTTCTAGACCTACTGTAGTGCGACTCTGTCTCAAAACTAAACCAATCAAACAATGACAACAACAACAAAAAATCCTAGAATGAAAAAGTATAATCATGTGTAAGCATATTAACACTGATACAGAATTCTAAATAGCAATACTTTTATGGTAATAGATTGCCTAGTTTTGGCTAACCATTGTGATTATCTAACACAAAGCATTTCAAAAACTTTGTAAGAACATAGTGCGGACTGAAAAAAAAAAAGTAAAACAACGTAAAACCACACCAAGCCTTATTTTCTAATATATTATTTTTAACAACCCAATTTAGTATGTTTTACAGCTTTCAAAGATTGTTCGTTTTCATTTAGAAATCACATATAATTTATTCTCATTAGGAAAATGAATAACAATTATTAGCTAAAACATTGCATATGAATTTATTGTTGGCTATATTGAAAGGACTGGTTCAATATTTAAATGTAAAATAAATCATGTCTCCCCTCTAGAGTTAATTTAAGTGAAACTAATTACAATTTTTTAACTCCTAAATATAATATATATTTTAATGTATGGATACATAATAGGAAAATGAGGCTTAGGAATGTTTTTTCTTGATTATTTTTCTTGTTTGGTTAGTAACAGAAAAGGAAATATGTTCTAGACTCTTTAAATTAATGTGACATTTGACTAGTGATAGTATTAGATATGTAACTCTGAGCAAGGCTCTTCACTTGGTGGCACTTGGTTTCCATTATGCACGTTGAAAGGGTTGACATAAGTGCTGTAACTTAATGTTAACAACTCTACCCTCTTAACATTCTATAATTGTTTTTTCTTCATTACTTATTTTTAGATTTATTCATTTTGTTTTATGCACATGAATGTTTTGCCTACATGTGTATATGTGGACTATATCATATCTGGTGCTTATGGAGGTCAAAAGAAGGTGTCACATCCCCTAGAACTACAGCTGTGATGTTTCGAGTGTTGTGGTAACTGAGAATTGAACCTGAGTCCTCTGAAAGAGCAATGAGTGTTCTTAATCCCTGAGTCAGCTCAGCCTCTCATTCTGAAGAATTATAACATAATTTTAAAATTTTATCTATCTATCTATCTATCTATCTATCTATCTATCTATCTATCTATCTATCTATCTATGTAACTAACTATTAATTTTATTTTCCAATCATAGCCCCCTATCTCCTCTCCTTCTACTTCATCCCTCTTACTTTATCCCCCTTCCTCTATTCCTCAAAAAAGGGGAGAACCCCCTTCAAACCTATCGTAGCTCATCAAGTCAAATTATGACTAAGTGCGTCCTCTAAGAAGCAGTCCAGACAGGGGGAAGTAATCATAAAGCAGGCAACAGAGTCCATGTCAGTGCCCCAATCCCTTTATTAGGGGACCCACATGAAGCCTAAGCTTCCCATTTGCTACAACTGTGTAGGGGACCTAGGTCAAGGACGTGGATGGTCCTTCGTTGGTGCTTCAGTTTCCTCAAGTCTTTTTGGGCCCTGATTAGCAGACTCTGTTCTTCTTCTTATAGAGTTCCTGTCACCTCCAGGTCCTTTTATCCTCCCCCATGCCCCCTTCCCCACTTTTTCACAAGGCTCCCTGTACTTTATCCAATGTTTGCCCGTAGGTCTCTGCTTTTGTTTCCATCAGCTGCTGGGTGGAGCCTCTCAGAGGATAGCTATGCTAGGTTCATGTCCGTAAGCATAGCAGAGTGTCCTTAATAGTGTCAGAGGTTGACTCTCTCCCATGGGATGCCTCTCAGTTTGGGCCAAGTATTGGTTGGACATTCCCTCAATCTCTCTTTTACCTTTATCCCTGCACATCTTATAGGCAGGGTAAATTTTGGGTTGAAGATTTTGTGTGTGGGTTTGTGTTCATCTTCCTCCTCTAGGAGTAGTCCTGTCTAGTTAGAGGGTGTCCTCTCCAGGCTCAATGACCCCTGCTATTAGGAATCTCAGCTAGAGTCACCCCCATAGCCTCCCAGAAACCTACCTTCTCTAAGGTCTCCACTTGTCCCCACCCATGGTTTCTTTTCTACAAGGCCTTTGTCTTCCAACCCCTGCTCTTCCCAGGTCTGATCTCCACCCTCATTATTCTCTTCACACCTTCTCCTACCTTGTTCCCTCTTATCAATCACTTTGGCTGCCTATTCTATCTCCCCTTCCTAGCGAGACTTACGGATCCTCCCTTGGGCCCTCCTTGTTACATATCTTTTTTGGGTCTCCGAATGGTTGTTTGGTTATCCAGTACTATATGGATAAAGCCCACTTATAAGTGACTATATGCCTTATGGGTCTCTGCTTCTAGGATACCTCACTCAGGATGATCTTTTCTAGTTTCATTCATTTGCCTCCAAATTTCATGATTTCCTTGTTTTTAATAGCTGAGTAGTATTCCATTGTGTAAATGTGCTACAATTTCTGTATCCATTCCTCCGTTGAGGGACATTTAGGTTGTTTCCAGATTTGAGCTGTTACAAATAAAGCTTAACACATTTTTTATCATAAGTATATCCAGACCTTTAAATCACACACACACACACACACACACACACACACACACACACACACACGGGTCCCATAACCCTGATAGCCTGGAGGTCTCAGGATGCAGATGATCTGGGGAACAGAGTCTTGGGCTACAGTGAGTATAGCAAGTATGAACTACCTGGAAGACTGCTTCAAAGGACAGCTCATTTTATTGAAATGGCAGAGCTAGCTTATATAGTTTGAGTGGGGAAAGGGGAGAAAAAAGGTCAAGGGAAGAAGTGCTACAGCATGAGCAGGTTATCTTCCAAGTTTATCAGTAGGATTAGCAGATTGCTGGTTACATGATTACTGAGCAGCTAATTCTCCATTGGGAAACAGAAACTTAACTGACTTTATCATGACACAGACTTTGTCACTATGGAGTTGAGCAGGCCCAAGTCTGATTTGGAAAGGAAGTGGTCCTACTTCTGTTGTGTTTTCTGAGAGATGTCAGGTTTGGACAATGCTCTGCTGTTCTTTATCTGACTTGACCCCCCCCCCCGGCCACATTCATAACATATTAACAATACCCACATATACATATTATATATATATATATGTCTAATTTATCTTCAAATTGATTAGTCATCATGCTCTAGAATCCATGCTCAGTAGAGTAAACTGTGACAAAGAGTGGAACAGCTATATTGCAGTTAATCTTTTACCCAGCTCAACTTCTCACCTTCTTCAGGATCTATCCCACTGAATTTCCTCTGACATCCCAGTCCACTCTCTCTCCCCAACCCACATTCATTTTCCTGGCTTAGTCTGTTTGGTCACCTCCGCCTGAGGCACAGCTGATGTGTAAAAGTCAGAGAGGACCCACCATACCGGCCAGCAGCCACAGATCCCTTCTGCTCTACATATAGTCTTTCCACCCACCTAGAACTCCATTTTAATCTCCAAGATATAGCCTAGTGAGTGTCCCTGGCCTCCTCATACAGTGTGTTCCCTGACCTCATATACCATATTTTGGACCTCTCCCTATTCCCTTTTCCACCAAAACTATCACAGGTCCCACATTTAGTGTTCCAGGTTAGTTTGGCATACCATATCTGTGCCACAACCTATCTCTAGGAATCTGTCAGGATCTTTCCTATCTGTTCCCAACCCACAGGCCTCTCCCACACCACATCCAGCCTTTTTACCAAGCCAAATTTACCCCCTCACTGCAGACTTGGATCAGGAAGCACATCCTATATACCAGGCAAGTCTGCTCCATCCACCTGCCTTCATTCCACTTAAGTCCTTTGTAAGGTAAGAAGCCCAACAATTCAGAATTTGAAAACCAACTAAATGGAAGGCTTTAGATATGACTCAGAGGTTAAGAGCACTGGCTGCTCTTCCAAAGTCCTGAGTTCAATTCCCAGCAACCACATAGTGGCTCACCATCTATAATGAGATCTGGTGCTCTCCTCTGGCATGCAGGAGTACATGCAGGCAGAACACTGTATATATAGTAAATAAATCTTTAAAAAAAGGAAAAAAAAGAAAACCAACCAAATACTAACTGCTGAACCCCCAAACCCACCAATCCACAAGCCTGACAACCTAACAATCCCTAAGCTCGAAATATGACCAACCCTTGAGCTAAAATCTCAGGACTTGAAATCCTACCAATGCACACCTTGAAAATATCCACCCTGGAAAACTTCTCCATGAAGAAACCTTCCCCCTCAGAGTTGTAACACTTAACACTGTTTCCAACCACTAAGCCCAACCTACCTTCCACCCTTCTGCCTCAATTTGCTTTGTCAGTATCAAAGTCCGCATGCCCAGATCTCATCACAAAAATCAGAACAGTATGGAAGATCAAGCCAGTATCTTCCATCCTAAGCCTACCATTCCCATAGAAATGTTTGTCAATGAGAATTTCTTAGATGCATCCCAGGACATAGAATTTAAAAGAACAATCATTGACTTTATGAAAGAATTCAAAGAGTATAACAAAGACATAAACACGCTTAGGACTGGTGTTTCAACTTGACCACTAAGGGAAATAGTGCTGCTTCCTCCAACATGTGGCTTTCCCATCTGTGTAAGATTCTATCTGTTGGTCCCCATATAGCTTACTTATAAGCAAACATGTGCCATCTTTTCTAAAAGTATTTTAATTCTTGGTGTAGGACATAAAATGCTTCCGAAGTAGCACATGAGTTACTGTCTCTATCAGAATTAAAACTGGCCAAATGAGTAAAGAATACATTATATAAACAAGACCTGACACACCAACATGTGAACATATGTATGCACACATGCAAGTACCCCTGCATGGGCTTTTGTTTTGGATGATTGATTCCAGGGCCTCTAATGCTTGGCAATTGCTCTACCAGTGTTTTTTTTTTAACTTTCATTTATATTTTTATGTGTATGGAAGTATTGTCTGCTTGTATATCTGTGTATCATTTTTGTGCACTAATCACAGGGGCCAGAAGAAGGTATCAAATTATCTGAAATTGGAGTTACAGATGGTTGTGAGTTGCCATGTGGTCCTGAAAATCAAACTCAAGTCCTCTGGAAGCACTGTTAACCGCTGAGACATCACTCTAGTTTTCCAATAGAATTTTATTCAGCTATGTAGAAGAATAAAATTATGTCATTTGTTAGGGAATGGATGTTAGAGAACATGTTAGTAAAAGAAATTAAGTGAGTTTCAGATAAGCATCATGAGTTTTCTACTATTTGTGGATCCAAGGTCTTATAGAAACATTAAACCTTATTGGTGTGTGTGTGTGTGTGTGTGTGTGTGTGTGTAGGAGTGAGAGAGAGAGAAAAAGAGATGAAAGCACAAGGGAATATAAAGAAAATGAAGGGACTAGAAAAGGGGAGGATATATACTAAATGGAATAAGGGTAAATATTGTCAGAGTCCATGATATATTTTTGTTGATGAAATGAAATGCTATGAACACACCCCAATAAATACTGTAAAAATAAATTAATATTGTGAGCATACCTGAAAACAAAACATCAAAAACAGGCCAAGTCAGAAAACACAATAATTCTGGCTTATGCAAGATGTTTGTACTGGCTTATAGGAATTAATAAAATCCAATTCTCTGATGTGTGGTTGACAAAAACTCAAAGTGTTTTTTTGGATTAACACTGAATTAACAACTAAACCATAGCCTTTCTGGAGTTATAGCTATTACAAACAAGAGTGATGTTTATTTTTCTGAATGTTTACTCTATCAGAATCTTTACATGATATTTGCTCTCAGAACTTTAGTAAGTAGGCAGTAGTACCATTCTTCTATATATGAACAAAATATTTAAACGTTTTTAAGACATAAAATTAAGAACTGATGAGAACCAGGCCTTTTCCCCTGGTTTTTGAGACTCTGAAGTTTGGCTTCTTCATTACTAATGCTAAGAGCCAACAAGACTCATAAGACTTGGGGGAATTTACAGTGAGCTATGTTGGTGCCTTTCAAAGTACATCATTCAGCTTGAAAACTGAGTATTTTACAAATAATTCTGAATAACCTGAGATGCTGGTACTAATCCATTTCCAAGATAACTTCATGATTTATGGAACTTTCCTTTTTAACTTTTGAGAAATAAGTAATTGCCAGCTTCATCTGCAATACGTACAATATTTTAATGGTGGATATTAAATATCAGTAGGTGCATGAGGATATTATTACTAATGAAAAACTAATAAGAAACAGCAAGAAGTTTCAGCTTTTCAAACTTGAGTTTGATCTCTGGGACCCACATGATGGAAAGGCAAAACTGAATACTGCAACTTGTCCTGAAATTTTCATATGCTGAGTTTGATAGGTACACACACATACACACTAAATATATAAATGGATGTTTAACAATTAAAAGTAACCTAATGGTGTTTTCTCACAAGGAAAAAAAAATAAGTGTCTTACTTCACATCTTTTTATTTCTTTTATTTACACTGAGGATCAAACTCAGCAGGGCTTTATGCATACTAGGTAAGTATTCTAGTATGCCATCCATCACAAATCTTTGATGTGTAATTGTATGATTTAAAATAATAAAATCTAATGATGTTACTTATGCCATTATTGCACAAGTGGGTTTATCTTATAGGCATGTCACTATGGTACCTTGCAGAGTTCCTTTCAGGTAAAAATAATGACTATTCCTCTCCTTCCTCAGCCTACATGTTACCATCTAAATTATGAATGCTGGTCATTATGGGTGAAGCTTGTAGTTGACCACCAGCTAGATTTACTCATGTTTGTTCATGCAAGTAAGTATGTTGTATCTTTAGCAATTAAGTCTTATCAGGTTGTAGAGAGTAAACAATAGCATTGATAATAGCCTATAATTTTTGGGAAGATGTTTATGGGATATCTAGTTGAATACTCAAAAGAATGTAACCCATTCCCAGGACTAGGGTTTTTATTTGGTATCACGTGTTGTCTATTCCTTGGGTCCTCTTGGGTGTTAGTCTTCTCTAACGTTTTTCTTCTACTGTCTTCTGTTATAGGAGTAGGTGAACAGAAATTACCTAAATTTATTTCATCGTATAATTTTTTTTCTTCCTTTTTTGATAGTGATTGGAAGTTTTGCTGGGTATAATAATCTGGGTGGTCATATGTGGTTTTCCATAGCTTATAGACCACTTGTCCAAGCCTTTCTGGTTTTCAGCTTCTCCACTTAAAAGCCAAGCATTATTCTAACCAGTCTATCTTTATATATGACTTGGCCCTTTTTTTTTTTACAACTTTTAATATCTTATCTTTGTTCAACACTTAGTGTTTTGATTATTATGTCTCATAATAGTTTCTGTTGTGGTCTAATCTATTTACTGTTTTTATGCCTCTTGTACATTGGTAGACATTTCTTTCTTTAGATTTGGGAAATTGGCTTTAATGATTTTTTTTTTTTATTTCTTAAAAAAAAATATGTTCCATGCTTCTGACCTGTTTCCTCCACTTCCTTTGAACATAGTGTCCATAAATTTGGTATTTTTATAGTGTCTCAAATTTCCTAGATGTTTTATGCCTGGATATTTAAATATTTAACTTTTTCTTTGAACTGAGGTATCCATTTCTTTAATCTTGTCTTCAGGACCTGAAATTCTCTTTTACATTTCATTCACTAGTTGGTGAGGCTTTCCTCTGTGCTTTTTGTTTGCAATGTTGATTTTTTTTATTTATAGTTTTATTTCATTTTGTTTCTTTTTTAGTGATTCTATTTCTTTGTTAAATTCTATTTTAATATTTGAGCTCATTCAATTGTTAATTTTCACTGTCTTTTTATTTATGTACTTTTTTGAGGTAAACAAGGTCTCTTTATTAGGTATTTCTGACTGTCCTGGAATTTGCTTTATAGACCAAGCTGACCTTGAACTCACAGAAATTCTCCTGCCTCTGCCCTCAACATCTCGAAGCTAGGATTAAAGCATTTATCACCATACCCAGGTATGTTCATGGTTTTCACTGAAGCATTTATTCATATCCTCTCAATGGTTTTTTAACATTTTCACAATTGCCATTTTTAAGCTTTACTCACTGTGACTCTCAACAACACAGAATCTCTTTCAAGGACCCCACAGTTACTGTATCATTCAGGGATCCAGTTAGCCGACCAATGGTCCCTTCCCCTCTTCCATTCTGGTCTCTTCAGGGCACTCCTAGTCCTGCCATCATTATTTACCTCAGTCAATCTTCACACCCTATCTCGATTTCTTTAGGATTTGTAACCACCCTATCTGATCCAATGTATCCCCAGTGTCTGCCTCTACTGCTTTTTCAGATTCAGAACCAGAGTCAGAATCCTATTTAAGAGGCATTCAGAGTCAGTCCTTTCCCCCAACCATGTGGCCCATCACCCATTCTGTCTCCTGCACTGATATGGGATTCCCTGGAGTGTTGTACTAAATAAAAATGGTGTGTTTGGCTAAATAATGTTATTACTATTGACCCTATAATTATTGTGGCAGTGCAATATAACCCACTATCAAACAAATAAAACACAGACACCTGTTAAATTTTAACATAGCCTATTTACCTAGGGCTGAGCAGATATTTCTACCTACACTATTTCAATAATCTCACCATCCACCTCCTAGCCGCCATCCAATGCCATCTGCCTTAACCATCCTCATCTGGTCTACTTTCTATCTATAATCCCAAGATACTTGCTTATATTTTTCATCTTGGTGTTTTATCTTCCATGCTATTCTTGCAATCATTCTTCAGGCTCACATGGCTTCTTTACATCCCAAATATGCCCGCTCCTTCCCCTCCTCCCAGTTCCTCCCACATCCTCTCCTTCCCCCTTACCCTCTCCCCTTTTTTGTGAAGAAAAGGGAACCTCCTCCCCACCCCTGTTATTAACCTTTCCCAGCACATCAAGTCATATCAGGAGTGAGTATACCTTCCTACCCTGAGGCCAGGCAAGGTATCCTTGCCAGAGGGAAGTGATCCCGAAGCAGGCAATAGAGTTCACGTTAGAAACAGCCTCCTTTCCAATCTCCAGGTGCCCCATTCGTAGACCAAGCCTCCCATGGGCTACATGTGTGCAGGGGTTCTAGGTACAGAGCATGCATGTTCTTTAGCTGATGTCTCAGTCTCTGAAAGCCCCCATTGTGACTGGGTTAGTTGTCTCTGTTTGTCTTCTTATGAGGTTCCTGTCCCCTGCAGTCCTTCCATCATTCCCCCAACACTTCCAAGGACCTCCAGAGTTCTGCCCCATGCTTGGCTGCAAGTCCCAGCATCTGTCTCCATCTGCTGTTGTCTGGAGCATCCCAGAGGACAGTCAAGTTAGGCTCTGGTCTGAAAGCACAGCAGAGCACTATCAACAGTGTCAGGGGTTGGCTGTCTACCATAGGGTAGGTCTCAGGTTGAAACAATTATTGTTTGGACTTTCCCTCTATCGTTGTTCCCTCTTTATTCTTACACTTCTTCTTTTTTTTGGATTGATATATTTTTATTTATTTTTTAATATTAGTTACAGTTTATTAACTCTGTATTCCAGCTATATCCTGCTCCCTCATTATCTCCCAATCCCACCCTCCTCCCCTCATCTCTTCCTTGTCCCTTTCCAAGTCCATTGATATGAGAGGACCTCCTCCTCTTTCATCAGACCCTGGTTTATCAGGAATCTTCAGGACTGGCTGCAAAGACCTCCTCTGTTGCCTATCAGGGCTGCTCCTCACTCGGGGTGTGTGTGTGGGAGAAGGTGTATCAAAGTAGATACTGAGACTCATAACCATACCTTTGGCAGAGTGCAGGGAATCATATGAAAGAAGGGGGAGTTAGTATGACCTGGAAAGGACAGGAGCTCCACAAGGACCAAATATATCTAGACACAGGGGTCTTATATGAGACTATTTCTCCAACCAAGGATCATGTATGGATATAACCTAGAACCCCTGCTCAGATGTAGCCCATGGTAGCTCAGTATCCAAGCAGTGTCCTAGTAAGGGGAACAGGAACTATTTCTGACATGAATTCAATCCTTACACTTCTTGTAGGCAGGGTAATTTTGGGGTCAAAGGTTTTTGTGGGTTGGTTGTTGATACTCTCCTTCCACTAGTTCTGCCTGGCTAGGAGGTGGTTACTTCAGTCTTCAGTATTCTTCCTCCTCCCCCCCTTCCCCCCCGTTAGGAGTCAGTGAGAATCACACTCACATCTTTCCAGGAGCCAATGCGTTCAAGCTTGACCAAGAGATGTCCCTCCCCAGTTTCCCTTCTTATTTCCAGACGTCTCATCTCCCACCCCCATTATCCCCACATCTGATCCTTACCCTTGTTTACTTCCCCATTCACTCTATACCCAGTTCTCTCTCTTCCTCCACTTCTGCTGTCTATCTTATTTCCCCTTTCTTAGTGACATTCAGGCAGCCTCCCTTGGGTCGTCCTTTTTATTTAGCTTCTTTGGGTCTGTGGAATTTTTTTTTAGGTTAGATCTGCACCATTAAAAGAATTTATTTTATGTATTATTTATAGTTTTCAGCCTGCATGTGTGCCTTCATGCCAGAAGAGGGCACCAGATATCACTATAGATGGTTATGAGCTGCCATGTGTTTCCTGGGAATTGAACTCAGGAACTTTGGAAGAATAACCTCTTAATATCTTAACCTCTGAGCCATTTCTTCAAATCAAGCCTCTGAATTTCATTCATCTTTACAAGTGAATAAAAGTATGTTTTTATATACGGTCAATGTTTCATTAGTAATTTACCTATTGATGGATGTCTAGGTTGAATCCATTTCCTTACCATCATGAAGAGCAATAGCCATGAATATGAAAGTATGTTTGTAGTAGGTATGCCCAGGATTGCTATGACTGCACCATATGGAAGTTTTTTTTTTTTTAATTTCTTTTTTAAAATGTTCATATGATTTTGATGCTGGCGATACTGCTTTGTACTACCAGCAGAAGTGAATAAGGATTTTCTTTTCCCCACATCCTCAACATTCCTTGTCTATTTGGTTTCTTTTTTCTTTTTCCTTCTTCTCCATCTTTTTTTTCCTGATACAGGATTTCACTGTTTAACTCTGGCTGTCCTGGAACTTGCTCTGTAGACTAGGCTTACCTTAAACTGAGAGAGTCATTTGCTTTTGTCTCTTGAGTGCTAGGATTAAAGGTGTATACTACCACCACTTGGCTTTATCAAATATTTTAAGTATAAAATTATAATGTCTGCAAATAAGGATCATTTAACTTGGCTTTCTTTTTTTATTTTATGCTGTTGTCTTATCCTATTGCTCTAATAATTCAGAACAGTATAATGAATAAGGGAGCTAAGAGTGGATATTCTTCTCACATTTCCCTTATTAGAGGAAATGTTATCAGTTTTTTTTTTATATTGTTTATTTAATTTGGAGTTTATTTTTTTAGCTCTAGGTTTTCATGTTATAAAATTAATTAAGGGATGGTTCACTTTTACTGCCATGCCTAGAGATGTATATTTGATCCCCAAATGGTAGAAGGAGAAAACAGCTCCTGCAACTTGCTCTCTGACCTACATAGCAGTGTAACATGCTAGCATCAACAAGTAGATGCATAAAAAAATTTTAAAAAGCACTTTAATCTGTTAAGTTTCCCTGAAAGGGTATTGAATAATTTCTTTGTTTTCTTTTTATTAGAAGCTAACTATGGCAGTTATTTTATATTCTTTGTTTAAGCATTTGTGCAGATTAACTCATTTATAATTGATTTTAGTACCTTCTTTTGTCCATTAATTCTCTGAAAGTTCTTGATGCTTGCTAGTGGATGATGCCTGTGTTGAAGGACTGGCTACGTATTCAAGTTTTCAAAAGTCTAGTTTTATTTTGTCCTTCCAAAAAGTCTCTGTATTCTCTTTGGGCCCATCATCAAAGATATTATGTTAGGATAAGATAACATCTAAATTCATGTTTTCAGTTGGTGTGTTGCCATTTTTTTCACCACCAGATTGTCCCGTTTCTGAAGTTAGCATGTTGTTTAGGGTTGTCAAGCAGAAATATCTAAAATGGTTAGTCCATCTCTGCAAACTTCTGTCTGGGGTAAGGACAGGTGAAGACAACTTGTCTACATTCACTACCACAGAATTCTGTTGGCAATAGGCTACACCATGGAGGGATTGGGTCTTAGGCTTTTGTGTGACAATCTACACCATTCTCTCTTTTTTGGCCACTTAACAATGACTGGCAGGCTGTTGTATAAAGTCTTATATGACTTCTGATCCCATAATTCTATTTGTACTTGGAGCCCCATGGCTCACTGAGGCTAACAGAGCCCTGTGGTGAGACCAACATCAACTGTTGTAGGGGCTTACTGCTCTACTTTTCTTTCTTTCTTTTTTTTTTTTTCAATGCAATTTATTCAGGAACCTTGAACAATCATCTGACCCTGGGGAAAGCCAGCCCACAGCTTAAATAGCCTCTGGGTAGCCAACCCCAGCATGCCACGTGGGCAATGCAGATAGGTCCACATACATGGAAGCAAGCCAGACACTAAGCCTTAGCCAAATGTGGAGTTGTCGTGACAGAGAGCACTCACCATTGGGAAGGTAGAAGGCAGAAACCAGCTCCATCTTTAAGGCGCAGCATTACGCAGTTCTCTACAGTTCCCCCTTTTTGTTTTAGACGCATCAGGCAAGAGTAGAGGTCTGATCTCTGATATTAGAAATAAATTGGGACTTTGTACTGATGTTCATGTAGGTGTCATCCACCCAAAGAGCATCAGACCCGTCCGATACCTTTTTCTCAGAGGCGGGACTTGGGGCATCAACCCGCATGCAATCAGACATGCTCTTCTCTGGGTCCA
The DNA here is from genome assembly GCF_030254825.1 of Meriones unguiculatus. Taxonomy (NCBI): domain Eukaryota; kingdom Metazoa; phylum Chordata; class Mammalia; order Rodentia; family Muridae; genus Meriones; species Meriones unguiculatus. The sequence goes on along the minus strand of NC_083369.1, from coordinate 73,894,722 downwards.
AAGCGGCTGACCCTGAGTGCAGTGCTTAGCCTCGAATCCTGAGTGTAACATTTTAGCTTTTTATGGTAGCCAACAATGCTTGGGGAGACTGTCCTGCTTCAATGGCTGTAAAGGCCTGAATGGTCATGGCTGCATTACCCTGTTGTGGGACTCTAATCTTGCATATATACCACAGGCAAACCAAGGAGACCAACACCAGAAGGCCTGCTAACGCTCCCATGCCCGCCCATTCCTTCACATGATTCATGGCTGCAGCAATCCATGATGATAATCCTGTGGCTAGTCCTGCGTTCACTCTGGTAGAATTTACCGTGACAATGGCCACTCTCAGCTGCTCCATCGTAGTATCGAATTCTCCAGTCCAATTACCTAAAATATAGCTAGACAATTGTTTAGACAGATTTGCAGCACAGGGAAAATTCTCATGTTGTATGCTAGTGACTCAAAGTCCAGCATACTTTCATTGACAGCCAAGTTGAGCGATTTGCCATAGGGTATCAATTTGCTCCTGCACGAGGTCAATCCTCTGATTGAACATCATCAAGCCTCCTTTTAGTTGAGCATTAATTCCTTTTTGTACATCTAAGGCATGAGCTACATTAGCTAAAAGGTTATTCAGGGTCTGAGCAGTCTGCACAGTATGACTACAGGCTAATGCCGGGGTGGTAGCTCCAACAGCCACCAATGAGGTGGCAGTAACAATGGCGGCTGTAATTCCAAAATCCCTTTTCTGTCTGAAGAGAAAATAGCATGAGGGGCATCAACGGGCACAGGCACCCAACGAGGCATGCGAGTAACCAGCTAGTAAATTTATTAGCATTACATCATTGGGCAAAAAAGCAAGTATCATTACCACAATTACTTGGCTCTATCTGGCTAATAATGAATAGAAATGGGGGATATAAACAAACAGGTGTGGGCTTATAGGAAATACTATGAGAAGCCTTAACCCCTCGTTGGAACATCCTGCATCAGTTCTAGAACTAGCAGTGGTAGTGCCCGAGGACTGAGTAGGTTCAGGAGACCATTGCCCCCAGGGGTGAGACTCGCTCCTTGTAAATTGACTTACTCCATGTTTTCCTCCACTTTTTAAAGTCATTTAAGGTTCTTAAATTATTTTCCCCCTTTTTTTTCATTTTTCATCAATTACACTTTATTCATTCTGCATCCCCCCATAAGCCCCTCCCTCCTCCCCTCCCAATCCCACCCTTCCTCCTCCCTCTGCATGCATGCCACTCCCCAAGTCCACTGATAGGGGAGGTTCTCCTCTCCTTTCTGATCTTAGTTCATCAGTTCACATCAAAAGTGGCTGCATTGTCATCTACTATGGCCTGGAAAGGCTGCTCCCCCTCAGGAGGAGGTGACTAAAGAGCAGGTCAGTCAGTTTATGTCAGAGGCAGTCCCTCTTCACATTACTATGTAACCCAATTGGACTCTGAACTGCCCTGGGCTACATCTGTGCAGGGGTTCTGGGTTATCTCTATGAATAGTCCTTGGTTGGAGTACGAATCTCTAGTAAGTTCCCTGTGTTCAAATTTTCTTGTTCTGTTGCTCTCCTTGTGGAGACCCTTTCCTCTCCAGCTCTTACTATTTCCCAGTTCTTACATAAAATTCCATTCACTCTGCCCAACAGTTGCCCATCAGGATCAGCATCTGCTTTGATAGTCTGAAGGGCAGAGGCTTTCAGAGGCCCTCTGTGGTAGGTTCCTAGGTTGTTTCCTGTTTTCTTCTTCTTCTGATGTCCATCCTCTTTGCCTTTCCGGATGGTGATTGGACATTTTAGTTAGGGTCCTCTCTCTTGCTTAGTTTCTTTAGATGCACAGGTTTTAGTGGGTTTGTCCTCTGTTGTATGTCTATATGAGTGAGTATATACCATGTGTGTCTTTTTGCTTCTGGGACAACTCACTCAGGATGATCCTTTCCAGATCCTACCATTTACCTGCAAATTTCATGATTTCCTTATTTTTCATTGCTGAGCAATATTCCATTGTGTAGATGTACCACATTTTCTGCATCCATTCAGTTGAGGGACATCTGGGTTGTTTCCAGCTTCTGGTTATTACAAATAAAGCTGCTACAAACAGGGTTGAGCAAATGTCCTTTTTCTGTGCTTGAGCCTCTTTTGGATATATGCCTAGGAGTGGTATGGCTGTATCTTGGGGAAGCACTATTCCTAGTTGTCTGAGAAAGCGCCAGATTGATTTCCAGAGTGGTTGTACAAGTTTACATTCCCACCAGCAGTGGAGAAGGGTTCCCCTTTCTACACAACCTCTCTAGCATGTGTTGTCACTTGAGTTTTTGATCTTGGCCATTCTCATGGGTGTAAGGTGAAATCTCAGGGTTGTTTTGATTTGCATCTCCCTAATGGTTAGTGAGGTTGAGCATTCCTTTAAGTGTTTCTCTGCCCTTCGGTATTCCTCTACAGAAAATTCTCTGTTTAGCTCTGTTCCCCATTTTTTAAGTGGGTTATTTGTTTTGCTGCTTTTCAGTTTCTTTAGTTCTTTATATATACTTGATATGGGTCCTCTGTCAGATAAAGGGTTGGTGAAGATTCTTTCCCAATCTGTAGGCAGTTGCTTTGTTTTGTTGATGGTGTCCTCTGCTTTGCAGAAGCTTTTCAGTTTCATGAGGTCCCAATTTATTGATTGTTGTTCTTAGAGCCTGTGCTGTTGGTGTTCTGTTCAGGAAGTTCTCTCCTGTACCAATGAGTTCTAGGGTATTCCCCACTTTGTTTTCAAGCCAATTTAAAGTGTCTGGTTTTATGTTGAGGTCTTTGATCCACTTGGACTTCAGTTTTGTGCAGGGTGACAAGTATGGATCTATTTTCATTTTTCTACATGTAGACATCCAGTTGGACCAGCACCATTTGTTGAAGATGCTATCTTGTTTCCATTGTATGGTTTTGGCGTCTTTGTCAAATATCAGTTGTCCATAAGTGTGTGGGGTTTTTTCTGGGTCCTCTGTTTGGTTCCATTGATCCACCATTCTGTTTCTATGCCAGGACCATGCAGTTTTTAAAACTGTTGCTCTATAGTACAGCTTAAGATCAGGGATGGAGATACCTCTGGAAGATCTTTTATTGTAGAAGATTGTTTTAGCAATTCTGGGTTCATTGTTATTCCATATGAAGTTGAGAATTTTTCTTTCCAGGTCTGTAAAGAATTGTGTTGGTAATTTGATGGGCATTGCATTAAATCTGTAGATTGCTTTTGGTAAGATGGCCATTTTTACTATGTTAATCTTGCCAAGCCATGAGCATGGGAGATCTTTCCATCTTCTCATATCTTCTTCTAGTTCTTTCTTCAGAGATTTGAAATTTTTTTCATACATATCTTTGACTTCCTTGGTTAGGGTTACTCCGAGGTACCTTATGTCATTTGTGGCTATTGTAAAGGGTGTTGTTTCCGTAATTTCTTTCTCAGCCCTTTTGTCTTTTGTATACAGGAGGGCTACTGATTTTTTTTCTTTTTGAGTGAATTTTATATCCGGCCACTTTGCTGAAGGTGTTTCTCAGCTGTAGGAGTTCCCTGGTATAGTTTTTGGGATCACTCACTTATACTATCATATCATCTGCAAATAGTGATAATTTGACTTCTTCCTTTCCAATTTGTATCCCCTTGATCTCCTTCAACTGTCTTATTGCTCTAGCAAGGACTTCCAGCACTATGTTGAAGAGATATGGAGAGAGTGGGCAGCCTTGTCTTGTCCCTGATTTCAGTGGGATTGCTTTAAGTTTCTCTCCGTTCAGTTTGATGTTGGCTATAGGTTTGCTGTATATTGCCTTTACTATGTTTAGATATGTGCCTTGTATCCCTGATCTCTCCAATACGTTAAACATGAATGGATGTTGGATTTTGTCAAAGGCTTTTTCAGTATCTAGGGAGATTATCATGTGTTTTTTTCTTTCAATTTGTTAATATGGTGGATCACATTGATGGATTTCTGTATAATGAACCACCCCTGCATACCTGGGATGAAGCCTACTTGGTCATGGTGGATGATATCTTTGATGTGTTCTTGTATTTGGTTTGCGAGTATTTTGTTGAGTATTTTTGCATCAATGTTCATAAGGGAGATTGGCCTGAAATTCTCTTTCTTTGTTGAATCTTTGTGAGGTTTAGGTACCAAGGTGACTGTGGCTTCATAGAATGAGTTTGGTAATGTTCCTTCTGTTTCTGTTTTGTGGAATAGTTTGAAGAGAATTGGTGTTAGCTGTTCTTTGAATGTCTGATAGAATTCTGCGCTGAAACCATCAGGTCCTGGGCTTTTTTTGGATGGGAGACTTTCGATGACTGCTTCTATTTCCTTGGGGGATATAGGGCTATTTAATTTATTTACCTGGTCCTGATTTAGCTTTGGTAAGTGGAATCGATCAAGACAATTGTCCATTTCATTTAAATTTTCAAATTTCGTTCCGTATAGACTTTTGAAGTAAGTCCTAATGATTGCTTGGATTTCCTCAGTGTCTGTAGTTATATCCCCCTTTTCATTTCTGATTTTGTTGATTTGGATGGTGTCTCTCTGCCTTTTAGTTAGCTTGGCTAAGGGTTTGTCTATCTTGTTGATTTTCTCAAAGAACCAGCTCTTAGTTTCATTGATTCTTTGAATTGTTTTATTTGTTTCTAATTGATTGATTTCAGCCCTGAGTTTGATTATTTCCAGCCGTCTGCTCCTTCTTGGTGTGTATGCTTCTTCTTTTTCTAGGGTTTTTAAGAGAGCCATTAAGTTGCTTGAATGCGCTGTCAAAATTTCTTCTTGAAGGCACTTAGTGCTATGAACTTTCCTCTTAGCACTGCTTTCATTGTGTCCCACAAGTTTGGGTATGTTGTGTCTTCATTTTCATTGAGTTCTAGGAAGATGTTAATTTCTTTCTTTATTTCTTCCCTGACCCAGCTGTCTTTTAGTAGCAAGTAAATATTTCAGTTTCCATGTATGTGTAGGCTTTTTGCTATTTCTGTTGTTACTGAGGTCCAGCTTTATTCCATGGTCATCTGACAGGATACAAGGGATTATTTCAATCTTCCTGTATTTGTTGAGGCTTGCTTTGTGACCAACTATGTGGTCTATTTTGGAGAAGGTTCCATGAGGTGCTGAGAAGAAGGTAAATTCTTTTGTGTTTGGGTGTAAGGTTTTGTAAATGTCTGTTAGATCCATTTGATTCATGACCTCTGTTAGAGATATTGTTTCTTTGTTTAATTTCTGTTTAGTTGACCTGTCCTTTGTTGAGAGTGGGGTGTTGAAGTCTCCCACTATTAGTGTGTGGGGATCTATATGTGGTTTAAGTTTTATCAATGTTTCTTTTACAAATATGGGTGCCGTTGTATTTGGGGCATAGATGTTCAGGATTGTGATGTCTTCTTGGTGGAATTTTCCCTTGATGAGTATGAATTTTCCTTCCCCATCTCTTTTGATTAATTTTGGTTGAAAGTCTATTTTATCAGATATTAGAATGGCTACTCCTGCTTGCTTCTTGCGTCCGTTTGCTTGAAAAGCCGTCTTCCATCCCTTTACCCTCAGGTAATGTCTATCCTTGTGACTTAGGTGTGTTTCTTGTATACAACAGATTGCTGGGTTTTGTTTATGCATCCATTCTGTTAGTCTGTGTCTTTTTTTGGAGAATTAAATCCATTGATATTGAGAGAGAGTAATGACCAGTGGCTGTTAGATCCTTTGAATTTGATGTTGGCTGTGGTCATCAGGTTGTGTGCTTGATTGCTTTTTGTTTTACTGTAGTGGGGTTATTTATTTCCTGTGTTTTCTTGAATGTAGCTAGCTTTCTTGGTTTGTATTTTCCCTTCTAGTGTCTTCTGTAATGCTGTATTTGTTTGTACGTATTGTTGAAATTTGTTTTTGTCATTGAATATCTTGTTTTCTCTGTCTATGAGGACTGAGAGTTTTGCGGGGTATAGTAGCCTGGGCTGACATCTGTGTTCTCTTAGGGTCTGCATGATAACCGTCCAGGCCCTTCTGGCTTTCATAGTCTCTGTTGAAAAGTCAGGTGTGATTCTAATGGGTTTGCCATTATATGTTACTTGGCCTTTTTTTCTTGCAGGTTTTAGTATTTTTTCTTTGTTCTGTATACTTACAGTTTTGATTATTATGTGGCAGGAGAATTTTATTTTCTGGTCTAATTTATTGGGTGTTCTATAGGCCTCTTGTATTCTTATTGGCCTCTCCTTTAAGTTGGGGAAATTTTCTTCAATGATTTTGTTGAAAATGTTTTCTGGGCCTTGGTGCAGGGAATCTTCTTTTTCCTCTATTCCCATTATTCTTAGGTTTTGTCTTTTTATGTTGTCTTGAATTTCTTGGACGGTCTGTGTCAGGAATTTTTTAGATTTAACATTTTCTTTGACAGATACATCTATTTCTTCCATTGTATCTTCCACACCTGAGATTCTTTCTTCCATTTCTTGTAGCCTATTGGTTATGCTAACCTCTGTAGTTACTGCTTTCTTCCCCAAGTTCTTTCTCTCCACAATTTCTTCCATTTTTTTTTTTTTTTTTTTTAATTTTTCCAATTCTATCTTCAGGTCTTGAGCTATTTTGTTGGTTTCCTTCCCCTGTCTGACTGTATTTTCATGTTTTTCCATCAATTTCTTCAGCTGTTTGTTTGAACAATCCACTGTTTCTTTTATTTCATTCAGTGATTTAAGCATTTCATCTTTAAAGGCCACATACCGTTTCGCTTTTGCTTCTTCTATTTCTTTTCCTATTTTATTTGTTTCCTCTGTTATCATCTTCTTGAGCATAGATGTTAGGTCGTCTCCTTGAATTTCATTTATGCTGGGGTGTCTAGGGCTATTTTCCCCTTGGATAACTGGGTTCTGGAGATGCCATAATTCTCTGGCTTTTGTTGGTTGAACTTTTACGCTGTCCTCTACCCATTGGGCTATCTTAGTTGTTTGAATTTAGTTTCTGGTTGTTCCTGGACTGTTGTAGTGCAGAGAATCCCTTTGGCAGGAAGATGGTTTTTCCTGAAGGAAGCCTTCCCAGCTTTTTGGGTATAGTCACTGGACGTCTGGTGTTTTTCAGGAGTTGCTACAGCTCACCTCAGGCATAGAGACCTGGGTGGTACCTATGGTCCTGATTAGTCAAGAGGGCTCTCCTCTCACTGGGAGAAGTCCTGGAGACAGCTGCCCTCCTTCTGGTTTCTTGCTGTGAATTTAGTGATTAGCTGCGGTAATCTGTGGGGGGTGAGTACTGCTCTGGTGTCTTGGGGCACTCAGTTCTGTCTGTTTGCAATCTGTAGTCTGCTAGACTTTCACTAGGTGACCCCAGCAGCACGGTTTCTTCTTTCTCTGTGGGGTCTTCTCCAGACAGGGGTTCCCAGTCCCTGTTGTACTGGGGCGCGCAACTTGTCTGTACTGCTGAGCTGAGCCCAAAGCTCTCTGCATGTGGCAGGAGCTCGGCTGTGATGGCAGCAGAGACCTTCTGGGGAAAGACTGGGTGACCTGTGATCAGACCCGCAACCCTACTTCCCCGTGGGGTCTCCCTGCGACTGGGACTCCCAGTCTCAGGTACCCTTGTGCTCACCAATCAGCCTGGGAAAGTGGCTGGGACATGCCCGCTTGCGGCTCCAGTCTGGAGACCCAAAGCCTGAGTTTCTCGGGATTTCTTCCAGGTTCTGGCTGGGTAGCCGTGAGTGGACCCGACCGATTCCCATGCTGTGGGAGCCTCCCCTCACCTGGGAAACACAATCGATGTAGTTTCAGGGCCCTGAGTTCAGTCTCCTGGCCTCTGCATGGAAAGTGCTGTCCTGTTCCTCAGATGCGCTGTTTTCCCGGCACCGCCATCTTGGCTCCCCTCTACTTTTCTTATAGCCCAAGATTACTACAGCCAGTTAGAAATGTTGGGAATAAAGTTCATATCCTTTAGTCCATAGGTCTCCACCTAGCTCTAAGGAGGGCCTGAGGCTGTATCTTGGGCACTATTTGTGGAACAAAGGTTGTTGAATTCTGTCTTTACACATGATCTACCTTCAACAGGGTTTCAAATACTGTGAAAAATATCATGACCAAAAGCACCTTAGGGAGGAAATAGTTTATTTCAGCTAACCTATCCTAATCACAGTCCATCATGACAGGAAGTTTGGGCAGCAACTAAAGGCTAGAACTGATGCAGAGCACATAGAAGAGTGCTACTTACCAGCTTTCTCTTGATGGCTTTCTTAGCCTGCTTTCTTATAGTACTCAGGGTTGGCACTGCACACAGTGATATGGGCCCTCCCATATAAATTATCAATCAAGATAATGTAGAGGCTTGACTGCAGGCAAATCTGGTGGGTCACATGGTCAGTGAGGTTTTTTCCTTTCAAAATGACTCTAGCATCTGTCAAATTGACACAAAACTAGCAAGCACATTACCCTGTTGTGAAATATTTGGCTATTTGGCTTTACATTTCAAAGCAAAGAACTGTACCTCCTTTCTATTTCTGTTTGCAAGTTGACAGTGACTCTGTATTGTGCTGGTTGAGGTTTGAAGGTGGAATGGGATATGTAGTCACATGGTCACCAATTGAGCAATATTGGGTAATATCAAGATTCTACAGCTTGCCAAGACTAGCGCAGCACAGGTAAAAGACAAGCACTTGTTGCTATAGCTATCAAAACTAATGAGGTTTCTGAGAAAAGTCAATGAGGAAGTAGAATGTTTTTCTTCTCTGACATTTTGTTCTTTTGGTCCCACAAAGAAACATTGAAAACATATACAATATATCATATACACTATTTTTTTCAATTGTAAGATGTAACAGAAAATTTCTATGGCAATATCCAAGTTATAAATATCTTTTCTGTCCCATTCTTTACACTTCTAAAATATAGTTTGATTACTTCCAGTGATGAGTTCCCGTTGTTAACTATTGCATACAGTTTAGGTATAGCACAGCTTTTATTGGTAGTACTCTCTTTTTTGATACATAATCAAATTGTTTAGCCTTTTATTCTTTTCTGTTTTCTATAGTGTTTTTTGTTTTTTTTTTTTTTCTTGGAAGGGGGTGTTTTGGTTTGGTTTGGTTTTTGTTTCTCAGAGACAGTTTCTCTGTGTAGCCCTGGCTATCCTTGACTTGCCTTTGTACACCAAATTGGTCTCAAAACTCATAATGATCCACCTTCCTCTGCTTCCTCACTGCAGGAACTAAACACATGCACCACCATGAGAGACAAAATTGCTTAGCTTTTCAATTCATTAATTTAGATCTAACATTCAGAAGACATGAGTTGAAATTCTAACAATTTTCAAGAGTTGAGCCATGCATTTCAGATTTTGGAGATCATTAAGAATAAATAGTCATCATGTCTAATTGGCTAGATGCCCCTCTGACTGGTACATTTTAAACATTTATTTAAAAATAGCTGCTAGAGACTATCAAAGCAGACGCTGAGACTTATGGCCAACTGTTGGGCAGTGTGCATGGAATCTTATGTAAGAAGTGGGAAATAGTAAGATCTGGAGATGACAGGAACTCCACAAGGAGAGCAACAGAGCCAGAAATTTGAACACAGGGGTCTTCCCAGAGACTGATACTCCAACCAAGTACCATGCATGGAGATAGCCTAGAACCGCTGCACAGATGTAGCACATGACAGTTTAGTGTCCAAGTGGGTTACATAGTAATGGAAAGAGGGACTGCCTCTGACATTATCTGATTGGCTTGCTCTTTGATCACCTCCCACTGATGGGGGAGCAGCCTTACCAGGCCACAGAAGATGACAATGCAGCCACTCCTGATGAGATCTGATAGACTAGGATCAGAAGGAAGGAGAGGGGGACCTCCCCTATCAGTGGACTTGGGGAGGGGCATGCTTGAAGAAAGAGGAGGGAGGGTGGGACCGGGAGGAGAGGAGGGAGGGTTATGGGAGGATATAAAGTGTAATTAATAAAAAATAGCAACAGCTACAACCTCAAAAAATTTCTGCTAGATAAATACATTGCTATTGATGTATGTATAGAGTAATTTGAAGAGAATACTTGATGTAGAGCAAAGGGCATAGTCTTACTTCCTTCTGTCAAATGAGAATGTTCTATTTCATTACTCATTACTAAACTTGGCTACATTTCAGAATCACCTGGAAACATTATTAAAATATATTGTACTGTATTCTGTCTTAGATATAGTAGATCAGCATCTTGGCAGAAAATAGGTTGAGAATTTGTGGCCAGAAGAATAAAAGGAATTTGGGAGTTAGTTCATCTCAGACTTCAGGAGCAAAATACATCCAAACCATGTTTATTGGCCTATGTCTACTTGGTAGTCTTTATGCTGTTCTCAAAATGTTTGCTCTACAAGGAGTCAGAAATATTAATATATATAATTTAGGAAGTTCTTATGCACTGAGGACCATGGTTTTTGCTCTGAGGAAAGTCATTTTGACACTACTAGGCCATGTTTAAGCTGATATAACTATGAATCTATGGCTTCCAAGTCAGGACAGACCCCATAGAGAGAGAAACTAGTTTTTTTTTTCAATTAAAAAAAACATTTATAGAGTGATAATTGCAGGTATTGTGATTTTCAGAGCATCAGATCATCTGGTTTCCCCACAAATTGCTCTCCTTTCTCTCACTTGCTCCCTGGTATTCTATTTTAAAACCTGAAAAGTTTGAAGCCCATAATTCCTGTTAAATTGTTTGGCAAATATCATGTATAGGTTCATGGATAGTATGTAAATTGTAACGCATTTTCTTTGAATGAGTATTTCTTTTGCTATGAGTAGTGTGTTACATAAAGTTGTTCTGGGAACTTGACTAGTGACACATAAAGAATCACTTCTGCTTATTAGAGTCAATGGGGAAAAAATGGTCAATGTTCTTTCTTAAGTTAAGGTAAAAATGAATTAGCATCCAATCCTCAGTGATTTGGGCAGTGATTGAATGAGAGAGGAAGGGTGAAGTTTGGAAAATGTTATGTAGGGGGGACAAAATAATGAAGCAACAGCTGATTATCATCCTACCTTGCTCTCTTCCCAAGCTCAGGAAACTGGGCACATGAACTGAGTGGGTAGGGGACTGAGAGATTGCTTAATATAAGCAATAATAAAGAAATAGCAGTATGTTTCATGAACACTAGCAGAGGCCAAGAAATAGAGTTAAAAGAGAAAGAATCAATAACACAAGGTATAAGGGGAATTTGAAGGAATTTTTTTTTTTTTTTTTTTTTTTTTACCAAGAACGCCAGAATTCTTGCAAGAACTAGACCTGAAGGGCAAGATGTACATAAGCATCCAGAGGGCAGAGAGAAAATAAAGGGCATGGATTATGGTGCTGGTTAAAGGTTAGATGGGGAACAACACAGAGCCCATTTCAAGAAATCTATTCTTCTTCAATGGAATTTGATGTGAATGGAAGTAGGAGATAATGACTATAATTACATTTTGTAGTGAGTTTGGGGGATAATTTACAGAGATTACATTTGTCCTTGAAATCATTAGAATATTAATAAGTGTATTTAAGCATAAAGATAACCTTGACTTCACTAGAAGTAAACAGTTTGCAGGGTGAAATGAATTGGAAAGAGGATTGTAGAAACAGAAAAATTAGTAGTATATCATCACAAATATTTGGAGAAAAAGAACATAAAATGTACTGCTCTGACTTAATGTTCTGAATGGAAGTCTTTTTACCTCAACATACAAACTTCCCACTTCTGAGCTGGTGGAACTTTTGCTCAGTCATTAATTTCCCTGATGTCACATTCACATTAGTACATTAAGGAAGGACACAGAACTGACAGCCTACCTCACAAAAATGCCAAGTCTTACATAACTAGCATACTTCAAAGACATCTTCTCCTCCAACATTTTCACACTTTCATGCTCTGAGGTTGTCAACCACTATGGTAGCTCAAGGTCTGACAAGGAACTAAAAGGTAGAAGTTAAAAGCTTTTTTAAGAAAGTTTTATGCATTCCTTATCTACCTAGAGTGCAGATCTATCCTAATCACAGTTGTATTTCAGATCCATCAAACTGTGAAAAGAAATGTCAGAATTTGGAGGAAATTAAAGCTTATTAACAGTTTTTGGCAGGATTAACATAGTAAAAATGTCAATCTTACCAAAAGTAATCTACAGATTCAATGCAATACCCATCAAAATACCAAAACAATTCTTTACAGATCTTGAAAGAAAAATTCTCAACTTCATATGGAACAACAAGAAACACAGAACCGCTAAAATACTTTACAATAAAACATCTGGAGGCATCTCCATTCCTGATGTCAAACTGTACTATAGAGGAAGAGTAATGAAAACTACATGGTACTGACATTGAAATCTGCTGGTGGATCAATGGAATTGAATACAAGACTCAGAAATGAACCCACACACTTATGGACACCTGATCTTGGACAAAGATGCCAAAATCATACAACGGAAAAAATATAGTATCTTCAAAAAATGGTGCTGGTCTAACTGAATTTCTACAGGTAGAAAAACGCAAATAGATTCATACTTATCACCCTGCACAAAACTAAAGTCCAAGTGGATCAAAGAAAGACCTCAGCATAAAACCAGACACACTAAATCAGTTAGAAGAAAAGGTGGGGAAGAGCCTAGAACTCATTGGCACAGGAGACAACTTCCTGAACAGAACATCAACAGCACAGGCTCTAAGATCAACAACAAATAAATGGGACATCACAAAACTGAAAAGCTGCTGTAAAGCAAAGGACACTGTCATCAGAATGAAATGACAGCCTACAGATTGGGAAAAAAATCTTCACCAACCCTTTATATGACATAGGGGTAATATCCAGAATGTATAAAGAACTCAAGAAGTTAAACAGCAACAAATTAAGTAATCCAATTAAAAATTAGGGAGCAGAGATAAACAGAGAATTCTCAATAGAGGAATAACAGATGGCAGAGAAAAACTTAAAAAAAAAATTCTCAACATCCTTACTCCTCGTGGAAATGCATATCAAAACGACCCTGAGATTTCACCTTACATCCATCAGAATGGCTAAGAACAAGAAATTGAGTAAAAACACATGCTAGAGAGTATGTGGAGAAAAGGGAACCCTTTAGTGTTGGGAATATAAACTTGTGCGACCACTTTAAAAATCAATCTGAGACTTTCTCAGACAATTAGGAATAGTGCTACCACAAGATCAAGCTATACAAGTCCTAGCCATATATCCAAAAGTTGCTCATGTATACAGCAAGAACATTTGCTCAATCATGTGCATAGCCACTTTATTATTTTTTTTATTTTTTCCCTTTATTTTTTTCAAAAGTGGCTGCATTGCCCTCTACTATGGCCTGGTAAGGCTGCTCCCCGCACCACCAGGGGGAGGTGATCAAAGAGCAGGCCAATGGGATTATGTCAGAGGCACTCGCTCTTCACATTACTATGTAACCCAATTGGACTCTGAACTGCCCTGGGCTACATCTGTGCAGGGGTTCTGGGTTATCTCCATGAATAGTCCTTGGTTGGAGTATGAGTCTCTGGGAAGTTCCCTGCGTTCAAATTTTCTTGTTCTGTTGCTCTCCTTGTGGAGACCCTGTCCTCTCCAGCTCTTACTATTTCCCAGTTCTTACATAAAATTCCATTCACTCTGCCCAATAGTTGCCCCTCAGGCTCAGCATCTGCTTTGATAGTCTGAAGGGCAGAGGCTTTCAGAGGCCCTCTGTGGTAGGTTCCTAGGTTGTTTCCTGTTTTCTTCTTCTTCTGATGTCCATCCTCTTTGCCTTTACGGATGGTGATTGGACATTTTTGTGAGGGTCCTCTCTCTTGCTTAGTTTCTTTAGATGAACAGGTTTTAGTGGGTTTGTCCTCTGTTGTATGTCTATATGAGTGAGTATATACCATGTGTGTCTTTTTGCTTCTGGGACAACTCACTCAGGATGATCCTTTCCAAATCTCACCATTTACCTGCATATTTCATGATTTCCTTATTTTTCATTGCTGAGTAATATTCCATTGTGTAGATGTACCACAATTTCTGCATCCATTTTTCAGTTGAGGGGCATCTGGGTTGTTTCCAGCTTCTGGCTATTACAAATAAAGCTGCTACAAACATGGTTGAGCAAATGTCCTTTTTGTGTACTTGAGCCTCTTTTGGATATATGCCCAGGAGTGGTATGGCTGGATCTTGAGGAATCGCTATTCCTAGTTGTCTGAGAAAGCGCCAGATTGATTTCCAGAGTGGTTGTACAAGTTTACATTCCCACCAGCAGTGCAGAAGGGTTCCCCTTTCTCCACAACCTCTCCAGCATGTGTTGTCACTTGAGTTATTGATCTTGGCCATGCTCGTGGGTATAAGGTGAAATCTCAGGGTTGTTTTGATTTGCATTTCCCTAATGGCTAGTGAGGTTGAGCATTTCTTTAGGTGCTTCTCTGCCATTCGGTATTCCTCTACAGAGAATTCTCTGTTTAGCTCTGTTCCCCATTTTTTAAATGGATTACTTGGTTTGCTGCCTTTCAGCTTCTTTAGTTCTTTTTATATACTGGATATGAGTCCTCTGTCAGATAAAGGGTTGATGAAGATTCTTTCCCAATCTGTAGGCGGTCAATTTGTTTTGATGATGGTGTCCTTTGCTTTACAGAAGCTTTTCAGTTTCATGAGGTCCCATTTATTGATTGTTGCTCTTAGAGCCTGTGCTGTTGGTGTTCGGTTCAGGAAGTTTTCCCCTATACCAATGAGTCCTAGGGTATTTCCCACTTTTTTTTTTTCAAGCCGATTTAATGTGTCTGGTTTTATGTTGAGGTCTTTGATCCACTTGGACTTCAATTTTGTGCAAGGTGACAAGTATGGATCTATTTTCATTTTTCTACATGTAGACATCCAGTTAGACCAGCACCATTTGTTGAAGATGCTATCTTTTTTCCATTGTATGGTTTTGGCGTCTTTGTCAAAGATCAGGTGTCCATAAGTGTGTGGGTTTATTTCTGGGTCCTCTGTTCGGTTCCATTGATCCACCATTCTGTTTCTATGCCAGTACCATGCAGTTTTTAAAACTGTTGCTCTATAGTACAACTTAAGATCAGGGATGGAGATACCTCTGGAAGATCTTTTATTGTAGAGGATTGTTTTAGCAATTCTGGGTTTATTGTTATTCCACATGAAGTTGAGAATTTTTCTTTCCAGGTCTGTAAAGAATTGTGTTGGTAATTTGATGGGCATTGCATTGAATCTGTAGATTGCTTTTGGTAAGATGGCCATTTTTACTATGTTAATCTTGCCAAGCCATGAGCATGGGAGATCTTTCCATCTTCTCATATCTTCTTCTAGTTCTTTCTTCAGAGATTTGAAATTTTTTTCATACATGTCTTTGACTTCCTTGGTTAGGGTTACCCCGAGGTACCTTATGTCATTTGTGGCTATTGTGAAGGGTGTTGTTTCCCTAATTTCTTTCTCAGCCCTTTTGTCTTTTGTATACAGGAGGGCTACTGATTTTTTTTGAGTTAATTTTGTATCCGGCCACTTTGCTGAAGGTGTTTATCAGCTGTAGGAGTTCCCTGGTAGAGTTTTTGGGGTCACTCACATATACTATCATATCATCTGCAAATAGTGATAATTTGACTTCTTCCTTTCCAATTTGTATCCCCTTGATCTCCTTCAACTGTCTTATTGCTCTAGCAAGGACTTCCAGCACTATGTTGAAGAGATATGGAGAGAGTGGGCAGCCTTGTCTTGTCCCTGATTTCAGTGGGATTGCTTTAAGTTTCTCTCCGTTCAGTTTGATGTTGGCTATAGGCTTGCTGTATATCGCCTTTACTATGTTTAGATATGTGCCTTGTATCCCTGATCTCTCCAATACTTTGAACATGAATGGATGTTGGATTTTGTCAAATGCTTTTTCAGCATCTAGGGAGATTATCATATGTTTTTTTTTTCTTTCAGTTTGTTAATATGGTGGATCACATTGATGGATTTCCATATATTGAACCACCCCTGCATACCTGGGATGAAGTCTACTTGGTCATAGTGGATAATATCTTTGATGTGTTCTTGGATTCGGTTTGCAAGTATTTTATTAAGTATTTTTGCATCAATGTTCGTAAGGGAGATTGGCCGGAAATTCTCTTTCTTTGTTGAGTCTTTGTGAGGTTTAGGTACCAAGGTGACTGTGGCTTCATAGAATGAATTTGGTAATATTCCTTCTGTTTCTATTTTGTGGAATAGTTTGAAGAGAATTGGTGTTAGCTCTTCTTTGAAGGTCTGGTAGAATTCTGCGCTGAAGCCATCTGGTCCTGGGCTTTTTTTTAGATGGGAGACTTTTGATGACCGCTTCTATTTCTTTGGGGGATATAGGACAATTTAGTTGATTTACCTGGTCCTGATTCAGCTTTGGTAAGTTAAATCGATCAAGAAAATTATCCATTTCATTTAGATTTTCAAATTTTGTGGCATATAGACTTTTGAAGTAAGTCCTAATAATTGTTTGGATTTCCTCATTGTCTGTAGTTATATCCCCCTTTTCATTTCTGATTTTGTTGATTTGGGTGGTGTCTCTCTGCCTTTTAGTTAGCCTGGCTAAGGGTTTGTCGATCTTGTTGATTTTCTCAAAGAACCAGCTTTTGGTGTCATTGATTCTTTGAATTGTTTTATTTGTTTCCAATTGATTGATTTCAGCCCTGAGTTTGATTTTTTTTCCAGCCGTCTGCTCCTTCTTGGTGTGTCTGCTTCTTCTTTTTCTAGGGTTTTTAAGTGAGCCATTAGGGTGCTTGAATGAGCTGTCTCCAATTTCTTCTTGAAGGCACTTAGTGCTATGAACTTTCCTCTTAGCACTGCTTTCATTGTGTCCCACAGGTTCGGGTATGTTGTGTCTTCATTTTCATTGATTTCTAGAAAGACTTTAATTTCTTTCTTTATTTCTTCCCTGACCCAGCTGTCATTTAGTAACAAGTTGTTCAGTTTCCATTTGTTTGTAGGCTTTTTGTTATTTCTGTTATTGTTGAGGTCCAGCTTTATTCCATGGTGATCAGACAAGATATATGGGATTATTTCAATCTTCTTGTATCTGTTGAGGCTTGCTTTGTGACCCACTATATGGTCTATTTTGGAGAAGGTTCCATGAGGTGCTGAGAAGAAGGTAAATTCTTTTGTGTTTGGGTGTAATGTTCTGTAAATGTCTGTTAGGTCCATTTGATTCATGACCTCTGTCAGAGACATTGTTTCTTTGTTTAATTTCTGTTTTGTTGACCTATCCTTTGTTGAGAGTGGGGTGTTGAAGTCTCCCACTATTAATGTGTGGGGATCTATATGTGCTTTAAATTTTATCAATGTTTCTTTCACAAATGTGGGTTCCCTTGTATTTGGGGCATAGATGTTCAGGATTGTGATGTCTTCCTGGTGGAATTTTCCCTTGATGAGTATGAAGTGTCCTTCCCCATCTCTTTTGATTAATTTTGGTTGAAAGTCTATTTTATCAGATATTAGAATGGCTACTCCTGCTTTCTTCTTGGGTCCGTTTGCTTGGAAAGTTGTCTTCCAACCCTTTACCCTCAGGTAATGTCTATCTTTGTGTCTTAGGTATGTTTCTTGTATGCAACAGATTGCTGGGTTTTGTTTACGTATCCATTCTGTTAATCTGTGTGTTTTTATTGGAGCGTTGAGTCCATTGATGTTGAGAGAGATTAATGACCAGTGGCTGTTAGATCTCTTGATTTTGATGTTGGCTGTGGTCATCAGGCTGTGTGCTTGGTTGCTTTTTGTTTTACTGAAGTGAGGTTATTTATTTCCTGTGTTTCCTTGAATGTAGCTAGCTTTCTTGGGTTGTATTTTCCCTTCCAGTGTCTTCTGTAATGCTGGATTTGTTTGTAGGTATTGTTGAAATTTGTTTTTGTCATTGAATATCTTGTTTTCTCCATCTATGAGGACTGAGAGTTTTGCGGGTTATAGTAGCCTGGGCTGACATCTGTGTTCTCTTAGGGTCTGCATGATATCTGTCCAGGCCCTTCTGGCTTTCATAGTCTCTGTTGAAAAGTCAGGTGTGATTATAATGGGTCTGCCATTATATGTTACTTGGACTTTTTCCCTTGCAGCTTTTAGTATTTTTTCTTTGTTCTGTATACTTTCTGTTTTGATTATTATGTGGCGGGAGGATTTTCTTTTCTGGTCAAATTTGTTGCGTGTTCTGTATGCCTCATGTATTCTTATTGGCCTCTCCTTTAGCTTGGGGAAATTTTCTTCAATGATTTTGTTGAAAATATTTTCTGGGCCTTGGAGAAGGGAGTCTTCTTTTTCCTCTATACCTATTATTCTTAGTTTTGTCTTTTCATATTGTCTTGCATTTCTTGGACGGTCTGTGTCAAGAATTTTTCGGATTTAACATTTTCTTTGACAGATAAATCGATTTCTTCCATTGTATCTTCTACACCTGAGATTCTTTCTTCCATCTCTTGTAGTCTGTTGGTTATGCTTATCTCTGTAGTTCCTATTTTCTTCCCTAGATTCTTACTTTCCATTATTTCCTCCATTTGTATTTTCTTTAATTTTTCCAATTCTATCTTCAGGTCTTGAGTTATTTTCTTTACTTCCTTCACCTGTCTGATTGTACTTTCCTGTTTTTCTTTTAGTTCCTTCAACTCTGTTTCTTTCATTTCATTCAGTGTTTTAAGCATTTCCTTTCTAAAGGCCATAAACTGTTTGGCTGCAGCTTCCTCTATTTCTTTATGGATGGCAATATTCTGTTTGAGTTTAACTTCCTCTATGTATTTACGAATCTTATTAGTTTCCTCTGTTATCATCTTCATGAGCATACTTGTTAGGTCATCTTCTTGGATTTCAGTTATGGTGGGGTGTCCAGGGCTACTTGCGCCTGGGTAACTGGGTTCTGGAGATGCCATATTGCTCTGTCTTTTGTTGCTTGAGCTTTTATGCTGGCCTCTACCCATTTTGCTATCTTAGGTGTTTGGGGTTATTTTCTGGTGGTTCTTGGGGATCCTGTGGTAGAGAGAATCCCCTTTGCAGAAAGCTGGTTTTTCCTGAAGGATGTCTTCTCAGATTTTTGGGTCTAGTCCCTGGATGGCTGGTGTTTTTTCAGGAGTTGCTCACCTCAGGGATATAGACCTGAGTGGTAACTGTGGTCTTTGTTAGTCGAGAAGGTTCTCCTCTCACCCAGGGAAGTCCTGAGGGCAGCTGCCCTGTTTCTGGGTTTCTTGTTGTAAATTTAATGATCAGCTGCTGTGACCCAGTTGGACATCAGGCGCTCATCAACTGTTTGTGCCTGTGTCTGGAGCACAGCTGAGTGCTGGCGCCTCGGCCCCACTACTCTGCTAGACTTTTTCTAGGGAAGGATTGGGTGATTTAGGTCAGTACAGTTTCCTTCCTTCCCTGTGGATTCTCTGGAGACATGGACTCCCAGTGTCTTTTTTTGCCCTGGTGCACACTGCTCAGTGTCCACCAGCTGGCTGGCCGCAGAAACTGCCTGTGCCTGGAGCACAGCTGAGTGATGGCGGCTCAGTCTCTGCCAGCTGTCTGGTGCACAGAAACTGCCTGTGTCTGCCTTTGCAGCCTTTGGGAACCTGGGTGCCTCCCTAAGCTGGGTAATTTTCCGGGGACCTTTTCAGGTTGGGGGTGTCGGCTGAGTGCTCTGGGATCAGACCAGCCGTTTCCCTCCCTGTGTGTTTGCACTGGACAGTGAAACACATTCGCTGGTGCCCTGGTGCCCACAGTTCTATCTCAGGCCGCGAGTCAGGCGCACAGGCAGGCAGGGCTCAGTGTAGGAACCTGGGTCCCCGGCTCTGGCTCCGGGCTGACTCCTGGGGTGCCTGTGGGCCCCGAGCCTTTTCCAGGGGATGTCTGGGTGACCTAAGGCCGGTCCCAGTCTTTTACTGTACCCTGGGGTTATCTCTCGACTGAAAATTCCAGTCTCTGATAATGTGGTGCACACGGTTCAGTCTGGGACCATGACCAGAGACACTGGCTTGTGGCTCTGGGCTGGGGCTGGGGCTGGCGGCCAGCAGCCAAGCGTCTGGCAGAGCCGGGATCTCTTCCGCGGTTTAGTTCGGGTGTGTTAAAAGCTGATTGAATCCCCCACCGTGGGGTATCCTCTCACCTGGGAAACACAATGACTGTGTTTTATGGCCGAGAGTTCTGATTGCTGGTCACTGTGCTGATCCTGCTGCTGCTGCTCAGAATGAGAGTCCTCCCGGAGCCGCCATCTTGCCCCTCCTCCTCCCACTTTATTCTTAATAGCCAGAATCCCAGAACAACCCAGATGTCCCTCAGTTGAGGAATGGATACAGAAATTGTGGTACATTTACTCAATGGAATATTACTCAGCAGTTAAAACTAGAAAAGATCATCCTGAGTGAGGTATCCCAGAAGCAGAAAGACACACACAGTATACACTCACTTATAAGTGAAATTAGACATATACTATATGATAATCACACTAAAATCTGTATACCTGAAGAAGCTAAGTAAGGAGGAGGACCCTGGGTAAGATTCTCAATCTTCATTCAGAAAGGAAAACGGGATAGACATCCGAAGAAGGTGAAAACAAGGAACAAGACAGGAGCCTACCCACTGAGGGCCTTTGGAAGACTCTACCCAGCAGTGTACCAAAGCAGATGCTGAGACTCATAGCCAAACTTTGGGCAGAGTGCAGTGAATCTTTAGAAAGAAGGGGGAGATAGAAAGACCTCTAAGGTATGGAGCTCTACAAGGAGAACAAGAGAACCAACCAACCAACCAATAAACAAACAAACAAAACAAAAAAACAAAACTGGGCCTAGGGGTCTTTTCTGAAACTGATACTCCAACCAAAGACCATTTATAGATATAACATAGAACCTCTGCACAGAGGTAGCCAATAGCAGCTCAGTCTCTAAACAGCTCCCTAGTAAAGGGAGTAAGGGCTGTCTTTGACATGAACTCAGTGGCTGGCTCTTTGATCACCTCCCCCTGATGGGGGAGCAGCCTTATTAGGCTTCTGAGAAAGACTATGAAAGACAGTCGTGATAAGACCTGATAGGCTAGGGTCAGATGGAAGTGGAGTAGGTCTCCACTATCAGTGGATTGGGAAGGGCTATGGGAGGAGACGAGAGAGGGAGGGAGGGATTAGGAAGGGATGAGTGTGGCGCTACAGCTGGGATACTAAGTGAATAATCTGTAATAAATAAAAAAATTATATTAAAAATTTGATTTTAAGAAAAATGTTTTACCCAGTCAAGTCCTCATTTATGATGTTTTTGAAGTCATGAAGCAATCATCAAATATTTCTTTAAAATTGAATTACTGATAACCTGTGTTGTAAACTTCCCACCCTCTTTTCTCTTTCCCCTTGCCTTCCCCTAGACCACAGAAAGGGCAAGCCCTTCTCCCTACCATCTGACCCTAGCCTATCAAGTCTCATCAGGACTGCCTCTATCCTCTTCCTCTGTAGCCTGGGAAGACCGACCTGCCAAGGGAAAGTGACCAAAGAGTGGGTAACTGAGTCCATATCAGAGACAGCCCCTGCTACACTTACTAGCACACCCATATAGAGACTGAGTTTTCTATTGACTACATAAGAGTAGGGATCTAGGTCCTCTCAATTCATGATCCTTGGTTGATTCATTAGTCTCTGTAAGACCCTGCGAGTCAGCTTTGTTGGTGTTCTGCTGGAACTCTTGTCCCTTCTGGGTCCTTCTATTCCCTCATTCTTCCATAAGGCTCTGTGCTCTGCCCAAAATTTGGCTGTGAATCTTAGAATTTGCTTCAATTTCCTGCTGAGTTGATTCTTTCAGAGGTCATTTATGGTAGGCTCCCATTCCTCTTCAACTACTTACTGTCTATTCTATTTGCCCTTCTAAATGAGAACTAAGCTTCCTTACTAGGGTCTGCCTTGTTTTTTAAGCTTCTTTACATCTGTGGATTGTAGTATGATTATCTTGTATTACATGGCTAATATCTTCTTTTTAGTGAGTATATACCGTGTATGTCTTTCTGGTTATGGATTATCTCACTCAGGATGATCTTTTCTAGTTCCATCTATTTGCCTACAAATTTCATGATTTCCATGTTTATAGTAGCTGCGTAATATTCATTGTGTAAATGTGAGACAATGTCTTTATTCATTTTTCAGTTGAAGGACATCTAGGTTTTTTCTAGATTATGGCTATTGCAAATAAAGCTTCTATGAGCATAATTGAGCAAATGTCCTCGTTGTATGGTAGAGTGGTATAACTGGACCTTGGGAGGTATTCCAAATGTTCTGACATGGCACTAGATTGATTTACAAAGTGGTTTTACAAGTTTATACTCCCACCAACAATGGAGTAATGTCCCCTTTTCTCTAAATCTTCACTAGAATGAACTGTTACTTGAGTTTTTGATCTCAGCAATTTTTATGGGTGTAAGATGGAATCTCAGAGTCTTTTTGGCTTTCATTTCCATGATGACTAATGATGCTGAAAATATTTTTAAATGTTTCTCTGCCATTCAGTATTCCTCTATTGAGAATTCTCCATTTAGCTCTGTACCCTATTTTTTAATTGGATTACTTGATTTGTTGCTTTTTAACTTCTTTAGTTCTTTATATATTCTGGATATTAGCCCTATATCAGATATAGAGTTGGTGAAGATCCTTTCCCAGTCTATAGGCTGTCGTTTTGTTCTGATGACGGTGTCCTTTGCTTTACAGAAGCTTTTCAGTTCCATGAGATCCCATTTATTGATTGTTGCTCTTAGAGCATGTTCTGTTGGTGTTCTGTTCTGGAAGTTGTCTCCTGTGCCAATGAGTTTAAGACTCTTCTCCATTTTTTCTTTCAACAGATTTAGTGTGTCTTGTTTTATGTTGAGGTATTTTTTCCACTAGGACTTAAGTTTTGTTCAGGGACATAAATATGAGATAATTTGGTTCTGGGGATGTCATATTGTTTTGGCTTTTGTTGATTGTGTTTTTACACTGTCCTTTAGCCATCTGGTTGTTTCTGGTGTTGGCTGTTAGATCCTGTTTCATAGTGGAGTTCTTGGGAATGTGGGAACAGCCTTGGGCAGGAAGCTGGATCTTCCTGCAGAAGCAATTCTCAAATTGGTGGGAATGATCTCAGACTTGTGGGTAGATCTCAGGGACTTTCCCAAGACCCTCCTCAGATGATCCTGGGGACCAAGTAGATTACTCGGGAGCTCAGGGACCCTCCCTTTGCCAAGGGAAATCCTGGAGTCAGCTGTTCCACCACTGGCTTTCTTACCCCAAGGTTAGTGAGCCTAGGCACTGTACTTGCACACTGTGCTTGCTAGGCGCAGCCTTTATAAAGAACCCATGAGCTTAGAGATCTTGCTAGTCCCCTTACAGAGATATGTTGAGGCTTGGAACAGTGTCTAAGGTTACTTCCAATAGGGTCTGAGCTTCAGGAGGGCTGAGGTTGGAGGCGTATGTCCAGGATGGTGAGAGTGGGCCCCGAGTTTGGAACTGTGTGTCCCCAATACCAGAAAGTATCATCTCCACGAGAAGCTGAGAGTGGGCACTGGAGTTTAGAACCTGGAGCCACAGGTAACCAGAAGGTATCCATGGGCAGTGGAAGTGGGCATCTGGGTTTGGAGCCTCGTCCCCTGTATAGGAAGGATGCTCTCCACAGATGGTGGGATTGGGCTGGTGGTTTAGGGTTGCAGCCCTGCCTAGAGAGAGATTGGGAACATTTCTTGGGTTGTGCCTGAATTTGGACCCTTGTCTTTTCCCATGGGCTCACCTCTCACCTGAGAAACACAGATGTTGGGGATTTGGGGTCCACAGTATGGCCTGTTGGTCACTGTGCTCTTACTACAAAGTTGCTGTTCATATACCATGTGTAGTTGGCACCATCATCTTGGATCTCTTCCAATAGGGTCTGAGCTTCAGGAGGGCTGAGGTTGGAGGCGTATGTCCAGGATGGTGAGAGTGGGCCCCGAGTTTGGAACTGTGTATGTATTTACATATAATCAAAAGCCTATTTGTTTCCAAAGCATAAAAACTTCCTGCCTTTCAGGTTGATCCTTGCATGCACAGCTGTGTTCTACTTATTATTCTTTTGCAAATAGCTGTTTTAACACTTTATTAAACATACTTATGAACATGTTTATTAATGCTAAAGTTTTTTGTTTTATTACCTTTTTATCTTTTTTCAAAATATGCAATTTTCTTTACCTATATGTCTTTTTTAAATTTTTATTTTATTTTATATTACACTTTATTTACTTTGTATCCCCCCTCTAGTTTCCTCCCTCCTTCCCTCCCAATCCTTCCTTTCCTCCCTCTTCTCCACGCATGCCCCTCGCCAAATCCACTGGTAGGGGAGGGTTTCTTTTTATTTGCAATTTTATTTTATTTTATTAATTACACTTTATTAACTTTGTATGCCCCCTTAATCCCTTCCCTCCTCCCATCCCGGTCCCACCCTCCTTCCCCTTTCTTTATGCATGCCTTTCCCCAAGTCCACTGATAGGGGAGGTCCTCTTGTCCTTCCTTCTCATCTTAATCTATCAGATTACATCAGGAGTGGCTGCATTGTCATCTTCTGTGGCCTGGTAAGGCTGCTCCCCCATCAGAGGGAGGTGATCAAAGAACAGGCCAATCAGATTATGTCAGAGGCAGTCCCTCTTTCCATTACCCTGTAACCCACTTGGACACTAAACTGCCATGGGCTACATCTGTGCAGCGGTTCTAGGTTATGCATGGTACTTGCTTGGAGTATGAGTCTCTGGGAAGACCCCTGTGTTCAAATTTCTGGTTCTGTTGCTCTCCTTGTGGAGTTCCTGTCGTCTCCAGATCTTACTATTTCCCACTTCTTACATAAGATTCCATGCACACTGTCCTATATTTGGCCATAAGTCTTAGCATCTGCTTTGATAGTCTGCAGGGCAGAGCCTTTTAGAAGCTCTCTGTGGCAGCCCAAGGGTTTCTTTTTCTTCCTTCTGATCCGAGTCTGGTAGATCTCATCAGCAGTGGCTGCATTGTCTTCCTCTGTGGCCTGGTAAGGCTGCTCCCCCCTCAGGGGAAGGTGATAAAAGAGCAGGCCAATCAGTTCATGTCAGAAGCAGTCCCTGTTCCCATTACTATGGAACCCACTTGGACACTGAACTGCCATGGGCTACATCTGTGCAGGAGTTCTAGGTGCTCCACAAATTGAACAACAGAACCAAAAAAAAAAAAAAAATTGAGCACACTGGTCTTTCCTGAGACTCATACTCCAACCAAGTACCATGCATGGAGATAACCTAGAACCCCTATATGTCTTATAATAAAAGAATTATTTTTTTGGAAGAAAGAAAGGGAAGTGCTTTGTTAAGCTTTTGTATGTTAAGGCCAGTTGATACAATGAAACTGACTAATCTCAAGGCAGAATACAGGTTCAACTTTCTAGGTTGTGCCTATTGTAGGACAGAATATTTATAAAGTATTCAGGATCTCCTTACTCACCTGAAGGAATAGTTCAAGGAGAAAGCCTCAGTCACTGACCACAAATAAGGGCACTTGTCTGGTGAGAAGGCAAAACATTATAGTCACATTGGAAGATGGTTTAGTATTTTCTCATATACTCAAATATGGTGATACCATTAAATCCAGCAGCCATTTTCCCAGATATTTATCCAAATCATTTAAAAACTTATGGTTATTAACAACCTTTACAAAAATGTTTATTGAGGTTTAATTAACAATTGCCAAAATTAGGAGCCACTATCATGTCTTTCAACAAGTAAATGGCCAGACAAATTGTGATTCATGTACATAAAGGAAGATTATTTAACTAAAATGAAAATAAATACTTTCTCAGTCCATAGACAGATAAGGATGAACTCAAACATATATTGAGACATATATTGATAAATGGAAGAAGATGGTCTGGGCTCAGGGTAACATGATTTTCTAACATGCCTGAGGCTCTGGGTCTGATCTGAAGTTCTGAAAACAAATTTGATATAAATAATAAAGCCTTATGATTACAAGGTCTAAACCTGGGCAGGGTAGAATGGAATAGGTGTGGCCAAAGTTTAAAGACTCTGTAAGAAGGAAAAGGAGAAAGGCACTAGAAGAGGAAAGAAACAGGGAGCTGTGATAGGTTAGCGTGGAAAGAAGCACATTGCCAGATGTTGTGGCTAGAGGAAAATTATCCAGATGAGAGAATAAGCAAGTATATATGGGATTATGTATGGGAGGTATCTCAGATAGAAATTATTAGAGCAGATAGCCTGGGATGGGGATTAGATGTAAAGGTAGTTTAGAGAGTTAATATCTGCCCTGCACCAGGTAAGAAAAAGCTATTCTAACATCTAAAATAAATAAAGAGATAGATAGATAGATAGATAGATAGATAGATAGATAGATAATAAAGATTAAAAAGGTTATACAACATTAATTTCCTTTAGGAGAATCATGTGATATTATACAAGGAAAAACCACATAAAAATAATGATTTCCAAATATGTGAAGGAAAGTGTTGAAATAGGTGAACCAAGATTTTTTGTTGTTGTTGTTTGTTTGTTTTTGGTTTTGGTTTTGGTTTAGGATAAGTTTCATGAATCTATTCTTTAAAACAGGTATGGCAAATACATGCTATTTTTTGTTAAAACACAAAACTTTGTAGCACAGAGGAGTCATTTAAAAATCTATGCAGGAATCTAGGGAATTTTGGAATGCAAAATATAAACAAGACGAACTATATTTGAGTGTATTATTTAATTTACTGAAGTTGAAATAATGATGCTAAAGTAACTTTAGAAGTGGTTGGGTATTGTAATAAAGTCAAAAAGAACTGTACATAAAAAGCACAGTACTCTATGTGTTAATCATTTTCTCCCTAGTGGCCCGGGTTAAGGATTTAGACACTAATATCTACTCTCTGTATATTGGAAATGAACAATTAAACAAATGGATGGCCAATGGTAGGGGGTATGGTACTTGTTTTTGAAAGGAGAGGAACAGGAACATGGGGAAATTTCTTAAGTGACAGATGAAACTTGGAGGCGGTAGTAAAAATTCATTTTGTCTTAATATTTTAAGACAGGTAAAAAGAGTTAAATGATTATAAGTATTAATTATATATATGAACATCTTCCTTTGTTCTGTTAGCTGAGAAAGTCTAAAATAAACACACCGAAAGTATTTTTTCCTTTCTATGCACAGTCATTGTTTGGAGTATCAGTCTCTGCATGGCACCCAGGGCCCAGTTTTTTTAGCTCTGTTGGTCTCTTTTTGGAGCACCTGTCCCCCACTCCCCAGGTCTTTCTATTTCGCCCATCTTTCATAAAGTTCCATGCACTCTACCCAAAGTTTGGCTATGAGTCTCAGCCTCTGTTTCGATACCTCGATCAAGAGAGTCTTTCAGAGGCCTCTGTGTGGGCTCCTGTCCTGTTCCCTGTCTTCCCCTGCTTCTGATGTCTATAATATTTGCCCTTCTGAATGAGGATTGAGCATCTTCCCGAGGATCTTCCTTGTTGTTTAGCTTCTTTAGTGCTATAGATTTTAGTATGTTTATACTATATTATATGTCTAAAAATAACCACTTATGAGTGAGTATATGTAACCAATAGACTCACTCTCCTAGTGGGTTCCCTAGTAAGGAGAGCAGGGGCTGTCTCAGGTATGAACTAATTGACAGGCTCTCTGATTGCTTCCCCCTGGGGGGTGCAACCCTGCCAGGCCACAGAGGAAAACCAGGCAGCAAGTCCTGATGAGACCTGTTAGGCTAGGATCAGATAGAAGGGTAGAAGGATCACCGCTATCAGGGGACTAGAGGGGAGGCATACGGGGAGAAGAGAGGTGGGTAGGTTTGGGAGGAGATGAGGGAGGGGGCTACATCCAGGATACAAAACGAATAAATTGTAATAAAAAATAAAGAATTTTAAAAAATATTTTTCCTTACACTACCGTAAATTAAAACAATCTTGTATCTTTTTTCTTTATTTTAAAATTTATTTATTGTTTTATTAATTATAGTTTATTTACTTTGTATCCCAGCTGTAGCTCCCTCTTTAGTCCTCTCCCAATTCCACCCTCCCTCCCTCCTTCATCTCCTCTCATGTCCCTCCCCAAGTCCACTGATGGGGAGGTCCTCCTCTAATTCCCTCTGATCCTAGTCTATCACTTCTCATCAGGACTGGCTGATGAAATTGAGACAGGAAATATTTACTATTTTAAAGGATCTTCTTGCTCAAGAATGAAAGGCAGTTCTTAAAAGAAAGCAAAATAGAAAATAAATTGTAAGTAAGCACAACCAATGAATGATTTATCTGATAGAGATTTAATGCAACTCTCAACACTCATCAGAGAAGGTTCTATTTGCAGTCAATGGTGCACAACTCACAGATGTTGTAAAAACATGTCTAAGACTTGAGAAAGCTCAAGCCAGACAAAATCCCATCATGGAGAGAGAAGGTGAGCACAGTGTCCCACCCACAGTTGAAAGGCTATGGGAAGTGATAGCTGCTGGAAAAGAGAGAGTCAGTTATTTTTTTTAAGAGTCTTGCTCACTGTAAGGTAACCAGCCTTCACAGAAGGCCACACATCAAATAATATGCGAACAACACAAAATGGACTGAACAAACAAACATAAAAACCAAGTAATGGAAATTATCCTGTACACAATAGGTTCACTGAATTTCCAAAGCTTTATAAAGAAGAAATACTGCAAGGTATAAGCTTCTATAAGGATGCTAGCTTCCCTTATGCACAGGTGCCATGAGACAGGGTGCTGCTGACCTTTTGAGAAAGAATTCATCTCTTAGCTAGAGCATAGATCAAATATCATGAAAGTGATGCCCATCAAACTTTCATATCGATTAAGCCAACAGATGGGCCAGCATTTTAAGACTATTGGAATAAATATTTAAGTGGATGTCAGGGGGAACAAATTCAGTTTTGGATGAAGCAGTGAATATTCGAGAACATGTATACATCTCCCTTTGCTTCATGAGGAAAAAGGCCAAATGACATTTAGTAAATGCCAAGAATAGTCTCTGAGATGGATAAAAGTATGTTGCTAAGTGGAACTTTGATAATAATATATCAGAACTGTGGAGGTATCTCAAAATTCTAAACACAATACTCTAAATAGTATAGTTTCCTAAAAATTCTTTTATTTTCTTTTATTATAAATGTCTTTAACTCCTTAACTCCAGTCTTTTATTTTTTTATCAGTTATCTGCTTATTTGTCTTATAAAATTGTCTCCTTTATTTATGGAGTGTTTTATCTTGGTCATTCCTTGCCTTTTTTCTCAGTTCCCTAATTCATTCTCCATTACAGCTTATCTTAATATTTAGTAATATGCCCATAACATTTATAGAGTTGTGTGACCTCCCCTATACATCCCACTCTATGAACTTGAGAAAGAATTATTTAATATGATCTTTATACATTTTTCCCTCATGGAAATAATAACTGAATTTTTGTTTTATGCTTCCAAGAATTTCACAGATTTATTGCCTGTAAACTTTTAGCACTGTAGTTTTAAAGCGTTAGTATTCTGAGAGAAAATTAGCACATTTTCTTTAAAAATGCAATTTCAAAGCAGTATATTATATCGTTCTTTATTGTTTGATCTATGGTTTTATTTGTTTCCATTTTTTCTTATATAAAAGGATGTATCTTATAAGTGAAAGTCAACTCAAAAGGTAATTTATAATACATTTATCCAATTATTAACTATAATTATGAAGGATATTTATTGTCCATAACATGAATTAGCTCTATATTGGCAACATGATAAAAAAATTAGTTAAGCTGGTTATACCAAGATATTTACTCTCTGGTTCCTAAAGTACTGTTGTTCACTTGTAATATCTAGCACTATAGGGAAGGAACAGTAAGAAAGCTCACATGGCAGAAATACAGGGCTTGGTTAAGTATTTTGGAGAACTAGTTCTTTCCATGGACATGTATCACTACTGTGTTCAAAGCAAAAATTTCAAAAGGATGTCACTCCAAACAACTCTCGTCCCTGTGATGTCTGGTGAAAGATAGAGTGTAGTGTAGAAGAGAGGAAGAACTTGTTACAGAATAAAGTGGACATCCTCAAGTGATGGCAATGGGGAATAATCCATTGTTCTGACCTACTTATTTAGGTAGGCTTTATATTATTTTCTAAAAATCTCTGTCTTGGTTACTGAGAGAGCAATTGAGATGAACTGGTTAAAGGAGATGCAACAGTATGTATGCATTCTTTACCTCCATTAGCCTCCTGCTAGATAGTAATTTGTTGGTCCTGGTACTTCAAAAAGTCTTGTCTTCCTCAGGCCAGAGATGCATTATTTTGTCCAAAAGTCATATAACTGATGATGGAAGCATAGATCAGCAGTTAGGATCACTGGCTTCTCTTGCAGAACTGTAGAGTTTTGTTCCCAGGAGCCACATGGTAGGTCACCATCATCTGTTTTTCCAGCTACCGGGGATCTTCTGGTCTCCTCAGACACCAGGTACATACATGACTTACAGACATCCAGGCAACACACCATACTAAAAAAAATAGAGGAAACAATAAAAATTAAAAATATAAATTAAAAAGTAAAATATCTGAGAAGAAATAATTAAGGAAAGATGAAAATAATGCCTTACTTCCAGGAAATAGTTTTTCTTAACAGGCTTCAACAAAGCTCTATTACCTCCAATTTTATTACTCTTATGTAATATGTACTTATCCTTTTTGTATGATACTTAAAATGTAGGAAGGGGCACTTGTGATAATTTCCTTTTCTTTACCTATTACTATTTTTTAACTCATAAATGTGTTAGCAGGGATATAGAAAGTTGACTATGAGACAAGGTTATTTCAGAATGACATTCAAGTAACTACTTTGTAACTCTTAGAGAGATACAGTGACTTGCTGGCATCCTTGGAAGGAAGAGAGAGCTGAGTTGGATTTCAGGTGGAATGTAGATTCTTTATTCAGTGTTCAGTTGTTAACTATTATGGAGTTCCCAGACTCTTGAAGCAGGTGAGACAGCTATCAGGTGTGGGCTTTGTAGTCCCAGAGAACAAAGGAAAGAGCTAACTTTTATATTATTTTCCCTAGGGGTAGGTGCAATACAATAATATATGATGTAGCTAAGGAATATGTGGCTGCAAAGCATTAGGAACCTTGGGAGAAACTTTTATTGACAATCTCTACCAAATTACTTCAGTATGTTAAAGACCACAGCTTCAGGGAAGGGACTATGTTTTGTACTCTGAACAGGCACACACCTTTAGGGAGGGGTGTTGCCTGATGTCTTCAGACTCTGAGAGATCTGTCCTCTAGAATGGCCAGCATCTTAAACATACAAAATGAATGGTCTAACATTAACCAAGTACCTAATAATAATATCAGTATCACTTTGGTTGACTTGGTTAACAGTGAAGATGGAGCCATGTGCTTCAATTATAAGTAGGTGTACTTAGTGAGAAAGGATGCTCTAATTCTTTTGTCAAACATTTCAGTTTTCTGAATATGGAAAATTCTTTTTTGTACCACTGTTTTTTTCAATGCAGTTTATTCAGGAACCTTGAACAATCCTCGGACCCTGGGGAAAGCCAGCCCACACTTTTTCATTCCGTGTATTCTTTGTATAAATATAAATGCACAGCCATACCATATTCTTTTATTAGGAGATATACATAAATGTATGTTTTCCTTTTCATTTAGTAAGATAGATAACTTTTTTATTTTAAACACTAGGCTTGAAATTTAATAAATGCCATTTAACTTTTTTCTCTGCTGAGGCTTGTTTCATAAATAAATGATGTTGGGTAAATAATCTTAAATATTTACTGCTCCTGACAAATATAAAAATAAGTGTTTTATGCACTTTTATATAAAGTATATCATACATTTCCCTGGGAATATAGATGTGTGTCTATATATAAATATATGCATAATAGCCACATTCACACATAGAAATAAAAATGAGTAAACATGTACAGATGGATATAGATATAGCTAAGCTAGAAATGTGGCTGAGGTTAGGGGAAAGGGAGAAAAAGAGGCAGAGAGGAAAAGATGAAAGGAAGGTTGAAACTCATTTTACATCATTTGTAAATAAAATGAACAGTTGATATGCTTTTCTTGGTCAAAGGCTTGCTTTATTTTATATATTTTCATTTATTGCCATAACTATAAATTGAAGCATTTCATTTGCATTTTCATAGCCCTTTCTAGATTAAGAAGTAATATTCATAGCAAATTAATACTAGCTACCAGTTATGCAGATATAATTGTTACAAGACTACAACTAGGGCAATCTCTTATTTAGCTCACAGGGCCTTTTGTATGCTAACTCACTAATGTACCTAAATATTACACCATGTTATTCTATGTTTCAAATTTCTAGATGGAAATAAGAGTGGTTAATTCTTTTATTTTTCATGGTGTCTAATATAGTGAGTGAAACACAACAGGTACCCAGTAAAATCTTTCTTTAAAAATAAAAATGAAACCTTAAGAAGTGAAGAGCTATAAAACAACATTTTAACACTTGAGCTAACCAGCAATCCTTGAGGTATAGCATCTGTATTCAGTATATGTTTCAATATGATGCAAAGAGATGAAAACATACCCTCATTAATTATAAAGTTTTATGTTGCAAACCACTTAGTTCCTATGGTTACAACTCTGTGAAATTATAAAATAGGCACTTCGAGGGTTTGGGAACAAGAACAAATTGGCTGTTAGAGAATTCATGAATGCTAATAACTCATTTACTTATAATGCTTATAATTAATTGGTTTAAAATCATCTACTGCAGTCTTAAAATGAATAGGATATTTAAAGGTCACCATTGTCTCAGCTCTCATTTAAATCTCTAATCGAACAAGAATACATTGCAGATATCAATTAAAGCCTTTTAAATTATTTCTAGCTAAACTTGACCAACAAGAGTAAATGATCTATTCATTTGCTTCCTGTTTAATGATGTGATCTATATTCTGTGATTAAGTTACTAAAAAACCCTAATTTCTAAGGTTTTGGATCACCAAGATTATGCTTATCATTTATAAAGTATAACACAGTAAAATATGAATCATGTGTACACTAAGATATTCCTTGATATATGTTTAACAATGAATCTTCACTTTTCTCTCTTCACTGAAAATGCCAACTGATAATCTGTGCTAAATCATGTTTAACAGTAAAGATATGAAATTCAATTATAAAGACCATTTATCAATTGCAAATAAGGCTTCAAACAATAAATCTCAAAAAAACAATACAGTGCATCTATACACAATGAAAACACAGAAATAAACATCTTTCCTTGTAATATTTCATTACAAGATGACATAAGATTTCATCGTGCTACATGTGGTTTAAATGTAAGAATTTAAAAACATGAAATACATAACTTAATCATTTCTGAAATTGTCCATGCAATATTTTTGGACTCTCATTAGCTGCCAGAAAATGTAGAGAGTAAAACCTCTAGTAACTTTTCTAGTGTTGCCAGGTACATTCATGCTTGAAAAATTAGACATTTGTGATTTTATAATTGTAAATAATGTTACTGTTTCATTACAGAAATTCTTAATAAGTATGAATACCAGTGCTGCTACATAACTAGGATACCCTCACATAACTTTGGGGAATTGTATATGTCCCTGCTTAGCTGTGGGCACTATATTAGAAGATCTTCTATGAATGCTTCATAAACACACACACACACAAACATCTCTCTCACACACACACATACACACATACTCCCACTCGCAAGGAATGTAGAGATCCAACTTTAGAGTTACTTTAAGGTATGGAAAGAGCTCAACAAATAAAAGTGCTTGCTACCCAAGCCTGACAGCCTGCATTTCATCCATCGAACTCACTTAAAATAGCCAGGTGCAGTCATCTACACCTATAATCCTAACATTCCCACAAGGAGATGGGAGACAAAGACAAGCTCTAAGACAGGTATCTTGGTGTTTACAGTACAGAAGAATCAACAGGAAGATACCTTAACAAGTTGGAAGGCAAGAATCAACTCTGAAAGTTGTTCTCTGACTATACAAATACACAGAACATGGCATGTGTGCACTCATGCACACAAATCAATAAATTCAATGAACACTAATTTATAGATTAGGATTAGTAAGAGATTAATAACTGATAACAAATATCATAATACATATAATAACAAAATATAGGTTATGCAAATGTGATAATTCCCAAACTATATCATTGCACTATACCTACCTATGTGATGCTGTTAGATGATGTTATGCCTCCATGATGAAATGGAAGTAAGTGAATGATGTAGGCATTATGATGCAGTATTAGACAGCTGTAATGAGTGTTACTTGAACATAGCATTATACTGTTGATAGTCTGATAACCAAGACAGCCTTAAGTGACTGACATAGTAAAAATACACTGTATTATTAATATCTCAGGTGTTATGGAAGAGGATGTCATGAAATTTCATTATGCTGCTTAGAATTATGTACAACTTAAAACGTAAAACATCAATTATTCATTTATGAAAATCTTCACTTAATATTTTTTTAATTATAATTTATCACAGGCAACTGAAATTGTGGAAAATAAATATGCAAATAAAAAGAGAGTACTAAAGGTTTTCTTAAAGCTATATGTTTCTAGTTTTTTTTTTCTGTCATTCAATGCAGCAAAATATATCTACACATTCAATTGTGACCTTAATGTGAAAACTAACTGCTTATTGAAACATCAAAAAACAATAAATGCAATACATATATCAACAATATGTAACTGGTCTTAAAAGATGAGTGCGTATTTTCCAAAATTGATTGTGATATTTCCAGTTTTCCATGTTTTGACCCTCTGTCTTGGAGCACTGGGGTCAGTGTTGTCTCAATTTTAGGTGGATTTGTAACAGTTGTAAAGTTTATGTGATGCAAATTTTGAGGCTAGTTTATAAGAAGAGGCATATGAGAAGTGGCATTTTGGGATATCTGCCTAGAATCCTGAGCCAGAATGCAAGCATTCAACTGTCTTAAGTTCTCCATGAGGAAACATGAGAAAGCTAGAATATAAAAAATAACCAAACCAATAACAAGAAAAGAATACCATTTAGAGCAACTAGATGATAAGACATGTGGTGAAAGAAATGCATAGCTTTATTAATGCCCCTAGAATTCTGGCTCCAACCACCATTTGAACAAAATCACATAGAAAACTCTGAGTTCATCCCTTCCCGGCATTCGCAACCCACAGATGCTATGACAAATACGGAAATGAGTGTTGTTGTTCTAAACAATTAGGTTTTGATATGATTTCTTTTAATGCAAGAAGATCTGGTAATGCTATTACAACTTTCTCTGTCACAGGAAACCAACTTCAGCTTTTTGCTTTTGAATTAAAAGAAAAATAAAGAGACACAGAGAAACTATCTCAGAATTTACAGACTTTAAGACTTATAATAAACTAGTCCCATACTAGTTCCAGAACATAATTACTAAGTCATTTGGAACACATGGCTTTACATTATTTCTTGAGTTGTTTAAAATTAGTATCAAATTTCTGATTTCTCTGGATCCTCCACCTCCACCTCCCTACCCCTGCTCTCCCTACACCTGATCCCCACCCCATTACTCTCCCTATCCCATCTCCCACACAGCTCCCTACCTCCATCTACTTCAGATTTCTATTTTATTTCCTCCTCTGTGTGAGATTCAAGCATCGTCCCTTGGGACATCCTTAGCTTCTTTGGATCTGTGGGTCCCCTTACAATGGGAGTAGGGGCTGTCTTTGACTCCTTTGCCTGCTTCTGGTTCCCTTTATCCTAGTTGGGCTGCCTTTTCTGACCTTAGTGGGAGAAGATGGGCTTAGTTCTACTGTTACTTGAGGTGTCAGGTTGGATTGGTACCCCTTAAAGAACCCACCTTCTCTGAGAAGAAGGAGAGTTGGAGCATAAGGACGGGACTGTGGAGAGAGGAGAGAAGGTGCCGGGATCAACCTGTAAAGTGAGTAAATAAATAAAATTTTTAAATTGAGTATCAGATATTTTGGCACCTGTTAATTTACCATGTACTGCTTACAAAATCCATATTGTAATTTTAGTAATGAACAGTGTTGTGCCTTCTCAGGTAGAGTACTATTTCTATAATTAAAAAGTACCCGTAATATTTATGAACTATCAGATTTCCTTAAAATACATGTTCCAAGGGCTGGAGACTGGGTTCCATGATAAAGAGAAGTTGTTCCCATGACCCAGGTTTAGCTCTTAGCCTGGCACATCAGTCAGCTCATCATGACCTGTAGCTCCACTTTTAGTTTCTGGGGGTCTGAGATCCTCTTCTGGCCTCTTTATACATCTACACACCTGAGATACATATGTTCAGGCACACACACATACACACAAAATATAATAAATAAAAGCTTCTATGGTGGATTGAAAGAGAATGTCTCTCATAGGCTTATTATATTTGTATATCTGGTTCCTAATTGACAGTGTGTCTAGAACGGATTAAGAGATGTGTCCTAGTTGGAGGATGAGTGCCACTGGGAATGAGCTTTGTGGTTTCAAAAGCCTAGGTTAGGCCCAATCTCATTTCACAATGTCTGTGGATTAGGATGTAGGCTCTTAGATGCTGATCTTGAGTGATGTTTGACTGCCTGCTGCCACAATTCCTGCAATGTTGATCATATACTAACTCTCTGAAACTGTAAGTATGCTCCTAGTTAGAAGCTTTCTCTATAAGTTGACTTGGTCATGTTGTTTCATCATGGTATATAGAACATGACAGAAGTTTCTATTACAGAGTGATATATTACAAACAACATGCTGTGTTGGAATATATAGGGTTATATTGGAGGAGGTGTGTCAAAAGGTTGAGCTTTGAGGTTTCTTTGCCTGCAACTTGCAGATTAGATATGAGTTCTTAGTTACTTCTCTAGTACCATTCCTACATACCTGCCACTATACTCCCCATCATGATTATAAACTAACACTCTGAAACTGTAAACAAGCCCAAGATTACATGCTTCCTTTGTAAATTTTCTTGGTCATGTTAGTGTTTCAACATGGTAACAACAGAAATTAAGAGAGTACAATTCTGCTCTCAAATTGCAAAGGTCATTGACTCTGACCTTGCATAAATTACTTAATTGTTCTGACCTTTTGTTTCTGCGACTGTGTGATGGCTATTCAATTTTATTATATCTGGAATTAAAATAAAATCCAAAAATAGAGAACACAGTTGTGAGGTATTTCTGCTTACTTTAAAGTAGGTGGATTTGCTTCTAATCTGGATCATTGAGGTGGGAAGACACATGCCTTTATTCGAGATCTTAAGGCAGAAAGAAACACTTTTTTATTTAACTTTTATTAATTACACCTTATTCATTTTATATCCCCCCATAAGCCCCTCCCTCCTCCCCTCCCGGTCCCACCCTCCCTCCCCTTTCTGCATGCACGCCCCTCCCCAAGTCCACTGATAGGGGAGGTCCTCCTCTCCTTCTTTCTGATCTTAGTCTATCAGTTCTCATCAGAAGTGGCTGCATTGTCAGGGTTCTAGGTTATCACCATGAATAGTCCTTGGTTGGAGTATGAGTCTCTGGGAAGTTCCCTGTGTTCAAATTTTCTTGTTCTGTTGCTCTCCTTGTGGAATTCCTGTCCTCTCCAGCTCTTACTATTTCCCACTTCTTACATAAAATTCTATTCACTCTGCCCTTCAGTTGGCCATCAGGCTCAGCATCTGCTTTCATAGTCTGCATGACAGAAGCTTTCAGAGGCCCTCTGTGGCAGGTTCCGAGGTTGTTTCCTGTTTTCTTCTTCTGGATTTCAGAGGCCCTCTATAGCAGGTTCCTAGGTTGTTTCCTGTTTTCTTCTTCTTCTGATGTCCATCCTCTTTGCCTTTCAGGATGGAGATTGAACATTTTAGTTAGAGTCCTCTCTTTTGCTTAGTATGTTTAGATGTACAGATTTTAGTGGGTTTATTCTATGTTGTATGTTTATATGAGTGAGTATATACCATGTGTGTATTTTAAACTTGACCACACCTTCTATAGGAAACCTATATAAGGACACTAATTTTTGCCTGCTTTCTATCAAGACTATCACTTTACTGGCATTAGAGCCTCCTTCTTCTGAATTCCAGTGTATACTGAGAACCAGCAGAGCCATCCAGCCTTGTAGACTGAGCAACATCCGAGTCCTTGGAGTTTCTGTTCACCAATTGCCATTATTGGATTATGTAGACCATAGCTTATAATACACATATATATATGACATATATATATATATGATGTATATAAATTCTATGAGTTTTGTTGCTCTACAGAACCAGAACCCAGACTAATAAAAACTGGATGACAATGTGGTTTTAAGAACTGTGGGCATTAAGTACCTAATATTAGGTAGTTGCTGGGATGTCTCTCTGTTTTTACTATCTTATTATCAAAGCTTGATGAGATCATACACAAACCTGCAAGAGGATGTATATGGAGAGATTAAGACAGGTAAAGGCAGGCTTGAGGCAGAGATAATTCTACTGAGTTATTTACTTGCTTCCTGGACTCAAGAAAAGGCCCCAGGGTTTTTGCAAGAGTGATAAAGAGATTGGATGTGAGTTTATTTTTTTTATTTTTTTTCAATGCAGTTTATTCAGGAACCTTGAAAAATCCTCGGACCCTGGGGAAAGCCAGCCCACAGCTTAAATAGCCTCTGGGTAGCCAACCCAGGCGTGCCACGTGGGCAATGCAGATAGGTCCACATACATGGAAGCAAGCCAGATCCTCAGCCTTAGCCAAATGTGGAGTTGTTCGTGACAGAGAGCACTCACCATCGGGAAGGTGGAAGGCGGAAACCAGCTCCATCTTTAAGGCATAGCATTCCGCAGCTCTCTACAGTTCCCCCTTTTTGTTTTAGACGCATCAGGCAAGAGTAGAGGTCTGATCTCTGATATTAGAAATAAATTGGGACTTTGTACCGATGTTCATTTAGGTATCATCCACCCAAAGAGCATCAGACCCGTCCGATACCTTTTTCTCAGAGGCGGGACCTGGGGCATCAACCCGCATGCAATCAGACATTCTCTTCTCTGGGTTGAAAGTGGCTGACCCTGAGTGCAGTGCTTAGCCTCGCATCCTGAGCGTAACATTTTTATGGTATCCAACCATCCTTGGGGAGAATGTCCTGCTTCAATGTCTGTAAAGGCCTGAATGGTCATGGCTGCATCACACTGTTGTGAGACTCTAATCTTGCATATATACCACAGGCAAACCAAGGAGACCAACACCAGAAGGCCTGCTAACGCTCCCATGCCCGCCCATTCCTTCAGATGATTCATGGCTGCAGCAATCCATGATGATAATCCTGTGGCTAGTCCTGCGTCCACTCTGGTAGAATTTACTGTGACAATGGCCACTCTCAGCTGCTCCATCGTAGTATCGAATTCTCCAGTCCAATTACCTAAAATATAGCTCGACAATTGTTTAGACAGATTTGCAGCACAGGAAAAATTCTCATGTTATATGCTAGTGACTCAAAGTCCAGCATATTTTGACTAGCTGACATTATGTCTTTATAGGTGCGTAACTTCTTGAGAAAGTTCATTGGACAAAGTCATTGATGCTCATCCCAGGTGATTCTAACAAAACTAAGCACAAAACACCATCACTTGTCACCTCAGCATACAACCACATCACTTTTGCACCATAAACTTCCACCTCTTTCAGTAACAAAGTCTTCTGTTTATCTCATATAATAAAATTATAGTCCCAAGTTTAAAAGTAACTGATGTTCTTAAAAATTTTAATGATTTTTAAAAAGAAAGTCTTTCAGTTGTGAGCTCCTATAAAATGAAAAACAAATTACTACCTCCCACCATATAATGATATAGAGCGAACATTTTTATTCTAAAAGGGACAAACCAAGACATGAAAAGGATTAATCAAACCCAACATCCCCCTTCCCCCAATCCAGCATGGAGAACACCCAATCTTGCAGCTCCATGCCCTGTGGTAAAATTTTATTGGCTCCAAATGGCTTAAGTTACCCCAATCTTCCAGCTCCATTTTACCAAGCACACCCAGATTCCCTACTGGGCTAATTTCATTCAATTTACATAACTCTCCTGGTGGATGTGCCATAGTTCAGGCAACTCCAACATTCTATAGTATTCAAAACAAATTTCACTTTCATAGCTTCATGCAACTGTCTTTCATGGACTCCTCGCAGGGATTCCAGCCCTACAACACAGTTTCAGCCTCATCTGCTCTCCACGACCCCCTTATTCTTGTATCTTCATATTCAAAACCAGTGCCAACAGAAAGCACTGCGAAGTTCTGCTACAGGCTGGAGATCTAGCTTGGTTCCCTTGGACCACAGATGAATAAGCTTCTGTGTGCTGATCCTAAGGAAAAAGTTTCCCATTGTCTCTGTAGATTTCTCATTAAGAGTAGCAATCTTTGTGATCTTAGCTCCAGAATTTTACCTTTAAGTTAACCCATGCCCCTTTCTTTGTCAGACAAATAAGTTTGTTAAGTTCAGCTTCACTCAAGTTCTAAGGACATGAACAGTACAAAGCCACATATTTGCCCAAAATACCATACCAATAGCCCTTACCCCATTTTTCAATACAGAAAATCTTCATTCCCTACTGATATATAATGAACTAGGTCTTCACTGCATATGTTACTCTTCTCCAGGCAGTCCTGATGAGACTTGATAAGTTATGGGAAGATGACAGAGGTGGAGAATTCCTCTTTTAGGTGGACTAGAGGAAGTGAATAGGGCAAAGGGACGGGTGGGGTTTCAATCAGGATTCATAATGAACAAATTATAAAAAAAAGTTAAAAATAAAAATATTAAAAAGTCCTACCTCCAACCAAAATGAAAGAAAGAAAGAAAAAGAATAGCCCATTAAGCTCTTCCCATAGCACATAATGACCTTTCTAGCCCAAAGTTCCTAACTCTTCTACATTTCCCCTTATAGATTAGATTCAAAAACCTAAAAGTCACATAAATGATTGTATTCATCATAACAGAGGCCCACTTCTTGCTTCTGTGTTAGTCTCCTTTCCTCTTACTGTGATAAAAATATACTGAAAAAATGCAACTTAAGGTAGAAAGAGTTTGTCTGACAAGTCTCTCATTTCATGGAAATCAAGGAGCAATGAACTGGTCACATCCAAGAGCAGAGAACAATAAATTAATGCATGTGTGTAAGTGCTCAGCTTTATGTCTCCACTCACGTATAAGCCAGGATCCACTGAAGGGCATGGAGCACCCACATGTCTTCCCACTTTAATTAACAATTTAGATAATCCCCAAGATATATATCAAGAACAAAACAGAATCTTTGCAATTACTCATTAATACTTCTTTCCTAAGTGATTTCAGATTTTGTCAAATTGACAAAATTATCACAAAGCAAATAAAATCTCATTTGATAATTATGTTTTGAAAAATATACAGCTTGACTATTTCACTAAATTGGTCAATTAGTGAAAGAATTTTATTGAATTTCTTTTATATCACCAAATACAGAATTAAATTCTAGGAAAAGATAACAAAAAGAAGTTGAGGATATTTTTGTGTTCATAAATATATGCTAGGAAACTCTATTTTAAAAGATGGTTCTTGCATCCCACTCCAAAATTATTAAATTCTTTTATTAATTTCAGAAAACACCAAATGTGCTAGTGCACACCTTTAGTTCCAGATCTCTGGAGCCAGAGGCAGGCAGATATACAGGAGTTTGAAGCCAGTCTGGTCTACAAAGTGAGTTCACAGATAGCCAGGGCTGTTATACAGAGAAACCCTGTCTCAAAACAAAATAAAACAAAACAAAACAACAACAAAATCCAGAAAACTTCATTTGCAAAAATCCTTCTAAGATTGTTCTGGTGCAAGTGATTCTTGGATCAATCCCTTTACATCTGTAGATAAGTTGATGGAAGTGATTTTCAACATAGTACATCGAAATCTTCTGGGAAGTTGATTCAGATCTTCCATTTAATATCCTGTTTATCACTTATTGAGCTCACTCCCAGTGCTAGCTTATATAAAAATCTTGGCATGAAAATATCAATTTTCTGATTTCAGTTTTCTTTGGCACTGAGTAAACTTTATTGTAAAATGACATTTTCAGAGAAATAGATGGAAATTATCATGGTAAACAAAAATAAGCCATTCTCAAAAATAGAGATATTTTACCATGTGGATCATAGATTCTTAAAAGCATTATTTGGTGTTATTGAGTGTTTTGCATACATGTATATAAGTGTACCCACATACATGCCTGGTGCTGGAGGCATTCTGAAGAGGGCATCTGGTTCCTTGAACCTGGAGTTACAGAGAGTTATGACCTGCCATGTAGGTGGTAGAAACCAAACCCAGTTTGTTTGCTTGCTTGTTTTGCACATTAACTAAGTGTATATACATATTTATTTCATATGAATTTTCATCGATAAAAATTTGATATCTTTTGATATTCAGATTAGAGAAGCTTCAATACCTTTTTTCTCTTCTTAATTTATTATTTTTTATATTAGTTACAGTATATTTACTGTGTATCCCAGCTGTAGCCCCCTCTCTCATTCCCGCCCAATCCCACCTATACTCCCTCTTCTCCTCCCTGCCCCTCTCTAAGTCCACTGATGGGGGAGGTCCTCCTCCCCTACCGTCTGATCCTAGCTTATCAGATCTGTTCAGGGCTGGCTACAATGTCCTCTTCTGTGGCCTAGCAAGGCTGATCCTCCCTCGGGGAGAGGGGGGAGGTCAAAGAGTCAGCCATCGAGTTCATGTCTCAGACAGTCCCTGTTCCCCTAACTAGGGATCTCACTTGGATATGGAGCTGTGATAGGCTGTATCTGGGCAGCAGCAC
Source organism: Meriones unguiculatus (assembly GCF_030254825.1). NCBI lineage: Eukaryota > Metazoa > Chordata > Mammalia > Rodentia > Muridae > Meriones > Meriones unguiculatus. The sequence goes on along the minus strand of NC_083369.1, from coordinate 73,852,045 downwards.
TGGCTATTCTTTCAAACCCAGTTTCTTTAAAAGAGCAATTCGTACTCTTCAATGCCGAACTATTTCTCTCCATTGTTTTATTTTTTTAACCATATTATGTATATACATATACATATGTATGTATACACTATACATTATGATATATATTATATATTGAAATATATATTGCGAAGAATTATATGTGTATGCATTTATGTGTTTGTGAAAGGGTTTGGGTCATGAAACTTGGATAGAGATCATAAAAGGGGGAGATAAGAGCTTAAAGGGAAATGAAAATAAAAGAAGTTGGTAGAATGCATGTGACATAAAAACATTTGAGGGTATGTGAGGAGACGAGGGGAGGGCGAGAGGACAACTGTGAAACTTATTCTTTTGTATGCAAATTTAATATAGCAAACTATACATGCTTATTTATAGTTATATATGTTTATTATGTTTGTGCATGTGTGTGTCTGTGTGTGTGTAGGGAGGTGGGGCAAGTATGTATCATAGCATATATGTGGAGAAATAGCTTTCATCTATTTCTACTTTATATTCCAGAATTGCTGACTCCAGAAGCTATCAGAGTAAAGGGTGTAAGATCAAACAAAGCTCCCACAAAAGGCTGTACTTAACCTGTGTCTTAAGTAATGGCAGCACTAATTGTCATATATGGGTCAGAAAGAAGTAAAATAGAATGAAGAAAAGCATGAATTCTATAATTATATGCGTGGTTTTTGAAATATGTTCTCCAGATCAGTAACATCACCACTGTGTGAAAAATATTCACAATGCAGGTTTTGGCTCTGACATAGACTAATTTAGGCTCTTACATTAGGAATGGTTCATAGGATTCCGTGTTTTCATAATCTTTTCAAATGATTCTTGTATATACTGAATTTAAGAACCATTGTTGAAGAGGTCATGATCATGAGATCCAGGACCTGAATACAACCGGATTCAAAAAATAGATAGCGAATGATGCTCTTGCTTCTCAAGTCCCCTTCCCCAATCTTACTTTCTTCATGCAGTTATCTCCCTATTAACTATGCATAATGCAGATAGAAGAGTAATTGTGCATGATGGTAGAAATCAAAAAACTGATGGAAATTAGTAGTTGAATTCAAGAATGAGCTAGAGGGTATCAGCGACTGAAATAAAGAAAAGAAGAAGCAAAATGGAATGTTCTGGTGTCAGGACTCTGTGTGTGTGTGTGTGTGTGTGTGTGTGTGTGTTGTAGAGTCAAACAAAAAAAATTAAGTTTTCATTCTAACAATGTCCAATAATACATTACTTTCATTTTAGAAATAAAGGTGTGCGCTTTTAAAGGAAATAATGAAGTAACTTAGTCTGACCCATTTATTATGTGGCAGAGATCGAATCACACTCAAATATGTTTAATTAGGTAAGACATTTTTAGTTTATTCTATACTTCCTATAATAAGTAACCATAAATAGAAAGAAATTTGAGTAGAATATTCAAGGCAAGAAGTGATTTTCTTCCCATAATAAAAATAAAACCAAAACAACCAACAAACCACTCCCCCAAAACTAAGAAACTGGATTGGTCTCTTCATGACTTGAAGAACAGGTAAAGATATGTGGGAAGTGAAGCCATACTGAAGAGCTGAATGAAAAGGTTAAACAAGTCAAAATATAAACATTGTTTCAACCTATAAAAAGTTTCTTGTGGTCAAAGATTGCTTGGATTTGGAAGCTATACAAATGGCGTAGTGCAAGTTTGAGATTATGGAAATTAAATAATCTGAATACTTACAGAGAACAGTCTTTCTTGTTACCCAGCAGAAGAGGTAAAAGTGAGGATATATGAAGTCGTCTAGCTGATTACAATTTGGGATTTGAACCATAGAGAGGAAGGGGAACATGTGAGTTGCCTACATTTTGACCGATCTTGGCATTCTTGAAAGTTAGTGTTTAAGGGCTGAATATGAAAGTCTTGTATTGAAGTCTTGGTACTCATCCAACAGCTGGGTGTTCTGGAATGACACTGAATCATGGAGACTCAGCTCATCAGTGTACTGTTCCAATGATGTAATCTTAATTTTTATGGCATTTTGAGATGATGGAAATCTTAGAAGGGGGAACCAACCTCTAGGAAAAGAACATACATCACTGGGAGTGTCCAGTAAGGATATATCTTGCTCAGGGTCATTTCTTTTTCTCTCTCTGCTTGCATGGGGTAAGCCTTTGAGCAATATAGACAGCAGCCAATGAAGTAAAGTCTCTGGAAACTGTGCAGCAAATAATGTTTTTCTCTTAAGTTGTTTTTCTCATACAGTTTGTTAAAGCAGAAAAAAAAATTCACTAATTCAATTTTTTGTATGTTTGTTTATTTAAATGACACAAGTACAAATTAAAAATCAAATACTACATACATTTTAACTCAAAATTTCAGGACATAAATTTTAAACTGACTAGCAAATCATCATTTGCGAGCCAGTCATCAAGCCAGATTTCAACTATTCGACTCAAGTGTCTTCTTTTTAAATTTTCATTTTTATTTTCTCCCTTTCCTTTCCACCCTTTAACTCTCCATATACACTTCCTTGCTCTCTTTCACTTTCACCTCTTTTCTCAATATTTATTTATTTATTACGATGTGTTCATTTTGTATCGCCACTGTAGCCCCCTCCCTCACCTTATCTCCTCCTAGTCCCCACCCATCCTCCCTCTTCTGACCTTATGCCCCTTCCCTAGTCCCCTGATGAAGGCTAAATTCAACTTAGGATGCTGGACATAAACATGTATAAGCATTGTTAAAAAAAAAATAGTGACGTACCCTGTAGCAGGCTTTCCACCTGACCAGAAGATGTCCTTCACCAGGAAAGGTGTCCTTCACCATGACCTTACCAGGAATAAGGTCCTCCCCTTCTATCTGACCCTATATTAGCCATATAATATAGGATAAATATACTAAAATCTATAGTCTTCAAGAAGCTCAACAACAACAAAGACCCTAGGGAAGAGGCTGAAACCTCTCTCAGAAGGACAAATGCGATAGACATCGGAAGTAGAGAAGACAAGAACATGGGCCTCTGAAAGACTCTTTTCTCATTCTTATTCTATGTGTATATGTACAGACACATATAGTCCTAAAACAACCTACAAAATATGTATGACATACTCATAGGTACATTTGCAGGGCTGATAATTTGGTACTGGATAACTAAGTGGTATACTATTCTTTGGGGAAGAGCACTTTTTCTGCTCTGTTCTCAGGATTGTTTAGTGGCCTGAGTGTTTCAGCACAGAACTGAGGCCTCAAATGCCCCTTCACTCACTGTTTCCACCTCAGCATGCCATTGTTGTTGTCCTTGTTCAGCAGTCAAACTTTTGAGAAATCATGGTATTAGATGCTGACATTTTTTTGTGATATGAATATTTTTAAAATTTATTTTTATTAATTACAGTTTATTCACTTTGTATCCCCCCATAAGGCCCTCCCTCCTCCTCTCCTGATCCCACCCTCCCTCCCCCTTCTTCACACATGCCCCTCCCCAAGTCCACTGATAGGGGAGGTCCTCCTCTCCTTTCTTCTGATCTTAGTCTATCAGATCACATCAGGAGTGGCTGCATTGTCATCTTCTGTGGCCTAGTAAGGTTGCTCCCCCCTCAGGGGGAGGTGATCAAAGAGCAGGCCAATCAGATTATGTCAGAGGCAGTCCCTGTTCACATTACTATGTAATCTACTTGGACAATAAACTGCCATGGGCTACATCTGTGCAGGGGTTCTAGGTTATCTCCATACCTGGTACTTGGTTGGAGTATGAGTCTCTGGAAAAACCCCTTTGTTCAAATTTTCTGGTTCTGTTGCTCTCCTGGGGTTCCTGTCCTCTCCAGATCTTACTATTTCCCACTTCTTACATAAGATTCCCTGCTCATTGCCCAACAGTTGGCCATAAGTCTCAGCATCTGCTTTGATAGTCTGCAGGGTAGAGCCTTTTGTATTTGTATTTGTATGAGATGAGATCCTATTATATAGTTCAGGTTGGTCGTCAGCTTCCTATGTAGCCCATGCTGACCTTGAATTTGTGATTCTCTTATGTTAGTCTCTAGAATGTGGGCTCTAGGATTATGGTTTTGCAGCATCACACCTAGTACAATTATTTTTGAGATATTTGCTGATTCATAGATTCATGTATGCTATTGTAGCATGTGATTTTTTCAAATGTGTGTGCCATACCACTAAACAGTTTTTACTATTTTATTACTAAATTTTGATTTTTTTGTATTAATTAGAGTTTATTCTTACTGTATCCCAGCTGTAGCTCCCTCCCTCCACCCTGCCCAATCTCCCTCCATCTCCAATACCCTTCCCATACCCCTCTTCAATTCCACTGTTAAAAGAGGTACTCCTCCACTTCCATTTGACCCTAGTTTATCAGGTCTCAAGACAACACTCTGCTTTGCCCTCCTCTGTGGCCTGGCAAGGCTGATCCCCACTCAGGATGAGGTGATCAAAGAGCCAGCCACTGAGTTCGTGTCAGAGACAGACCCTGTTCCCCTTACTACGGATCCCACTTAAATACTGAACTGCCATGGACTACATCTAAGCCAGGGTTTTAGGGTCATATCCATAAATGGTCTTTGGTTGGAGTATCAGTCTCAGAAAAGACCCCTGTGCCCAGATTTTTTTGGTTCTTTTGCTCTTCTTGTGGAACTCCTGTCCTCTCCAGGTCTTACTATCTCCCTCTTCTTTCCTATGATTCTCTGCACTCTGCTCAAAGTTCGGTTATGAGTCTCAGCATCTGCTTTGATACACTGCTGGGTAGAGTCTTTCAGAGGCCCTCTGTAGTAGGCTGCTGTCCTGTTTCCTGTTTTCTCTTTCTTCCTATGTACATCCCATTTTCCTTTCTGAGTGAGGACCGATCATCTTACCAAGGGTCCTCCTTCTTGCTTAGCTTCTTTAGGTGTACAAATTTAAGTATGTTTATCTTACATTATATGCCTAATATCCACTTATAAGTGATTATGTACCATGTATCACTGAACATTTTAAGGTAACTGAATCTTTAGCAATCTAAAAAATACAGGTGTAAACAAATAACTTTAAAAATAAAATATGCCAGTATCATATGGTTCCATATTCCTTCACTGCATCTTGTTCAGCACCCTTACTTGAAAACTGGCATTCTGAAGAAAGTTACCTCCTCCCTTATCACAGTTCCTAAAAATTTTGATGTCAGTCACTTGCAGTGAGGAACTGCAATTCAGTAGTAGGTTGTGGACACTTACAGGACACTTACAGAAAGGGACAGTAGAGTCTTTGGTGTTGAATGATCCACTATGGTCACTCACTAGCTAAGAAACTCACCTCTGTGTACTAACCACATGAAGTATGGGGTACAATTTCATGCTTCAGTACACTGACAAAATGACTACCTGTCATGAACCTTCAGAATTACTTGATAGTAATTGGAAGTGAATTTCAACCTATGAATACGTAGTAAAGGTTGGCTATACATTAACCCTTGTGTCACTTGGTTTCAATCTATTCTCTATGCCCCTACCTAAACAAGTACTCATAATTATCAAGCGAAGCTGCTGGAAATGTTGTGGAGAATGGGAACCCACCTCCATTGCTGGTGGAAATGCTAACTTGTACAACTTCTCTGGAAATCAGTCTTGCATTTTCTCAGAAATTCGGGAAAAGTTCTACCTCAAAACCCAGCTATACCACTCCTGGGCATATGCCCAAAAGATGCTCTACCATAAAACTAGGACATTTACCCATCATGTTTGTAGCAGTTTTATTCATAATAGCCAGAAACTAGAAAACAATCTAGATATCTCTCAACTGAAGAATTTGTGGTACGTTTACACAATGGAATACTACCCAGCTATTAAAGAAATCATGAAATTTACAGACAAATGAATGAAAAGATCATCCTAAGTGAGGTAACCCGAACCTAGAAAGGTGCACATGGTATGTACTCACTTATAAGTGGATATTAGACCTATAGTACAGGATAATCACACTACAACTCACAGACTCAAACAAGCTAAGTAACAAGGATGGCCCAAGGAAGAATGCCTGAATGTCACTCAGAAGGGGAAATGGAATAGACAACAGAAGTGGATGAAGAGAGGGATCAAGGCAGGGGATGGAATGGAGAGGGAAACAAAGGTATGGGGCAGATATGGGGAGAACACAAGGGGGAAGGGAGAGGGCTGGGAACAAGAAGGGAAACTGGTGAAGGACATCTCCTGGTCAGGTGGAAAGCCTGCTACAGGGTACGTCACTATTTTTAAAACAATTCTTCTACATGTTTATGTTCAGCATCCTAAGTTGAATTTAGCCTTCATCAGCCTGAGTCACACTTATAATAAGCATTCTTAAAATAATGTTACTCAGTATATGTTTCTGGATAATATATGGAGGCAAATAACAGATTTCTCCAACTTCTCATTTCTAGAACTAGATCTCTTTGAAAACACTGATTACATTTTCTTCTGGGCTCCTCCGCCTGATATCAATTTTATCTTTAACCACTTAAATATTGCCTTTCACTTATCTTATGTGTACTTTTATTTTAGATGGTTTTAGGTGATGTCCACATGTTGTCCTTAATGATGTTGAACTCACATCTCTTAAAAAATTCATGCAATGATTCTCATTATATTGCTTTTATTCTTTCCTTTTCTTTTGCTGATTCTTATTTTCCTAGACATGGTACAGTATAGCTAAACTGTAATATTAGATCGCATTTTCTATAGCATTTACTGTATGCTAAATAATGAGTTAGGTGAATTATATATTTTACATCTCGACAATAAAAAAACACACAGTGAAGTAGGTACTAAATTTTCACCATTTTATTTTGGAGGAAAATGAAGTCTATTCAAGAATAATCAACTTGCCCTAGGTTATACAACATATTAATGTGAAAACAAATCTGATTCCAAGCCTTACTTTCCTAATTACAAAAGAGCTTGTTGGAGGAAAGTATAATCTTAACAAGGAGTCATTATTTGAGGTTCTGACTTGTATCCAGATCAAACATATCCCCTGTGGAATTAAGACCAGAAAAGTTATTCTTCTGTCTTGGCTACTGCTTGTAAAGGTAAAAACTGATAAAAATATTGTGATCTTTCTCCATCTTGAGCATCCAATGTAGGTGTCTTAGTCCATTTTAGAGGTTGAAAGAAAATAACTTACATTAGGTAATTTATAAATAGTATATTGTGGTGGTTTAAGTGAAAATGGCTCTCCTAGAATCACTCTTTGGGAAACAGTTGGTATGGCCTTGTTGGAGTAAGTAGGCTTTGTCTTTTAAAAAGCCTATGCTAGTTTTTTTTTTTTTTTTTTTTTTTTCCTGGTTGTTGCTGCCAGGATGTTGATCCTTAGCTACTGTTCCAGAACTATGCCTGCCTGCCTGCCACTACATTCCATTCATACTCGACTAACCCCCTGAAAATATAAGCAAGCCCTCAATTAAATGCTACCTTTAATAAGCTTCCTTTGCCATGGCATCTCTTGACAGAACTAGGACAGTGCTTACGACATCTATAGTTATTGCTCATGGTCCTAGGGGCAGAAAATCCAAGAAAGCAGCATACCAACAGAATGTGTTTAGCAAAATTTGCTCTATGTTTCAAAGATTGTGCTTTCTGACTGGGCCTCAAATGATAAAAGGGCTTCTCTCTCTCTCTCTCTCTCTCTCTCTCTCTCTCTCTCTCTCTCTTTCTTTCAATCAGGTTTTCCTATTTGACTCTGGATTTGACTCTTGGAATTTTATAGAGCAGGTTGAACTGGAGCTCCTAAGATCTTCCTTCCTCTGCTTTTAAGTACTTGGATTAAAGGCATGCAGTGCAACATCTGATCACATGAGCTACTTTTATGAGTAAACTAATCTTGCTTATGAGTTATCTGCCCCCTTGGCTTAATCAACTTGGAAGTCTCTCCCTCTTTTCTATAGTACTAAGATTAGATTTCAATGCATGCATTTTAATATTCCCAAACATTCAGAAAATAAGAATGATTCCAACTATTTTTTGAATGGTGTATATTTAAAGGACTTTGAGAAAGTAGACATGGCCCAGGGTTACATGTTGTATCTGTCAGGTTTCTTTTAACTATATATATATGCATACATACTATCTATATCTATATCTATATCTATAGCTATAGCTATAGCTATAGCTATAGCTATAGCTATCTATCTATCTATCTATCTATCTATCTATCTATCTATCTATCTATCTATCTATAATTCCTGTGTGTTAAAAGATTTATTAGTTTGGCTTAAAGGTTGTGTGCTCTGGGTAGGCCAACAATAGCTGTTTCATGATGTAAATGCAATGATCTTGTAGTTTCTTAGTTCACAATTTTTATGTCTCAGCAGTTTTAATCTGGTCCTCTACTTTGAGAGGATTCTTTGGAATCTTGAAGAAGTTGTTTCTAATGTTGGCAAAGGTATGTTGCAGCAACAGAATATATGACCTTACCAGGAATAATAAGAGCAAGCATGAAAATGGTAAAGTGCCATATTGATTTCCAGAGTGGTTGTACAAGTTTACATTCCCAACAGCAGTGGAGGAGGGGTCCCATTTCTCCACAACCTCTCCAGCATGTGTTGTTACTTGAATTTTTGATCTTGGCCATTCTCATGGGTGTAAGGTGAAATCTCAGGGTCATTTTGATTCACAATTCCCTGATGGGTAATGAGGTTGAGCATTTCTTTAAGTGTTTCTCTGCCATTCAATATTCCTCCATCGAGAATTCTCTGATTAGTTCTGTTCTCAATTTTTGAATTGGATTAATTGGTTTGTTGATTTTCAGCTTCTTTAGTTCTTTATATACACAGGATATGGGCCCTATGTCAGATAGAAGGTTAGTGAAGATTCTTCCCCAATCTGTGGGCATTCGTTTTGTTTTGATGATGGTGTCCTTTGCTTTACAGAAGCTCCCTTTTTTTGATTGTTTCTCTTAGAGCCTGTGCTTTTGGTGTTCTGTTTAGGAAGTTCTCTCTTGTATCCATGAGTTCTAGGGTCTTCCCCACTTTTTCATCTGACCGATTTAATGTGTCTGGTTTTATGTGGAGGTCATTGATCCACTTAGACTTTAGTTTTGTGCAGGGTGATAAGTATGGATCTATTTGCATTTTTCTACATGTAGCTGTCCATTTAGACCAGTACCATTTGTTGAAGATGCTATCTTTTTTCCATTGAATGGTTTTGGCATCTTTGTCAAAGATCAAGTGTCCATACGTGTGTGGGTTTATTTCTGGGTCTTCTGTCTTTCTTTTTTGTTTGTGTGTTTGTTTGTTTTGAGATAGGCTCTCACTATTTAGCTTTAACCTGTCTGGTTGTAGACTTGGATGGGCTGCAATTCATAGAGGTCTGCTTGCTTCTGCTTCCTTTGATAAAAAGCATTACCCACTCTTCCTGGCACAGGTCACTATTTTTATTAGGGTTCATTTTCCTTTTGTACAGAGGGAAAATACTAATAACAGTTAAATATTCCTTGAATATTCCTTGATACCATGTTCCTGGCAGATAGCATAAATTAGAATATTGCAATCATGCTTTGCATAAACTGCAACTGCAAAGGGAGTATTATTACCAGCACCATCTCCATTTGTATTAGGGTAACAAACACAATTAGTAGCTGGCTTAGAATCATGTAATAAGTAGTAGATGTGGGCTTTAACTAAGACAAGGTGACTCTAGACTCTCTTTCCATATTCTGTGAAACTGCATCTCAGAAACATGGTTAGTCAGATGCTCTCTAACAGGATTTTTGCAGTGTTTGTTAGAATAAATTTTTCATAGACTTAAGAAGTTTCCAAAGAAGAGAGATTTGTTTTAAACAGTCCTGGGCACCTCCGTGTTCAATACTGGCAAATATATTGCCTGGTGAAGGCCCACTTCTGGTACATAAAGAGATATCTTCCTTTGTCCTCACAGAGCAGAAAGGACACATCTTCTATGTAACCCATTTCATGAGGTCAGCAATCACTTTCATATCTATAGCACAGGAAGAAGAAAATGATATAGGTTTGGTTTTGATACCATGCCCTCTCACAATATTTCTTTTGGAAGCAGAGATATTAGGAACATAATGCTGGAGAGTAAGTAAAATGTCATAAGAAACCACAAGGAGTTACTCTGACAGAGCTGTAGTTAAATGAGCAATGTCATGGACTCCTGAAGACTTGTATCTTTAAGAGCTACCTCAACATTTCCTATAGAATCTCTGATCCCTCAAAATACTGATGATACATGTCTGGCTCTTTATGGACTTCATTTACTATCTACAACAACCCAATTCTGCAGTGCTTCCTTTTCTCTTCTACCTGTTAGGAAAAGGAATTTCATTCTTTTATTTTCCATTTTTCTTTATTAATTACACTTTATTCATTTTGTATCACCCCCGTGGTTCCCTCCCTCCTCCAGTCCCAATTCCTCCCTTCCTCCACCCTCTGCATGCAAGCACCTCCCCAAGTCCATTGATAGGGGAGGACTTCCTTTCCTTCCTTCTGATCCTTGTCAATTAGGTTTCATCAGGAGTGGCTGCATTGTCTTCTTCTGTGGCCTGGTAATGCTGCTTACCCCTCAGGAGAAGGTAATTAAAGATCAGGCCAATCAGTTCATGTCAGAGACAGTCCCTGTTCTTATTACAATGGAACCCACTTGGATACTGAACTGCCATGGGCAACATCTGTGCAGGAGTCTTAGGTTATCTCCATGCATAGTCCTTGGTTGGAATAGCAGTCTCAGGAAAGACCCCTGTGCTCAGATTTTTTTTGGTTCTGTTGCTCTCCTTGTGGAGTTCCTGTCCTCTCCAGATCTGTTTCCCAATTTTTCCTAAGATTCCCTGCATTCTACCCAAAGGTTGCCTATAAATCTCAGCATCTACATTGAGAGTCCGCAGGGCAGAGCTTTTCAGAGGTCCTCTGTGTCAGGCTCCTGACTTGTTCCCTCTTTTCTCCTTCTTCTGATGTCAAGCCTCTTTGCCTTTCTGGATAGGAATTGAGCATTTTAGCAAGAGTCCTCCCTCTTAATCAGTTTCTTAAGGTGTACAGATTTTAGTAGGTTTATCCTATATTATAGATCTATATGAGTGAGTGTATACCATGTGCATCTTTCTGCTTCTGGGATAGCTCACTCAGGATGATCTTTTCCAGATCCCACCATTTACCTGCAAATTACATGATTTCCTTGTTTTTTTTTTTTTTTTTTTTTTTTTGCTGTGTAATATTCCATTGTGTAGATATACCACAATTTGTGCCTCCATTCCTCCACTGAGGGGCATCTGGGCTGTTTCTAGCTTCTGGCTATTACAAATAAGGCTGCTACAAACATGGCTGAGCAAATGTCCTTATTGTGTACTTGAGAAACTTCTGGATATATGCCTAGGAGTAGTATAGCTGGATCTTGAGGAAGCACTATTCTTAGTTCTCTGAGAAAGTGCCAGATTGCTTTCCGGAGTGGTTGTACAAGTTTACATTCCCACCAGCAGTGGAGGAGGAGGGTTCCCCTTTCTCCACAACCTCTACAGGATGTGTTGTCTCTTGAGTTTTTTTATCTTGGCCATTCTGATGGGTGTAAGGTGAAATCTTAGGGTCGTTTTGATTTGCATTTCCCTGATGGCTAATGAAGTTGAGCATTTCTTTAAGTGTTTCTCTGCTATTCAATACTCCTCTGCAGAGAATTCTCTGTTTAGCTCTGTACCTCATTTTTTTTATTGGATTACTTGTTTTTTTTGCTGTTTAACTTCTTTAGTTCTTTATATATACTGGATATTAGCTCTCTGTCAGATATAAAGTTGGTGAAGATTCTTTCCCAATCTGTAGGCTGTTGTTTTGTTCTGAGAACAGTGTCCTTTGCTTACAGAAGCTTTTCAGTTTCATGAGGTGCCATTTATTGATTGTTGCTCTTAGAGCCTGTGCTGTTGGTGTTCTGTTCAGGAAGTTTTCTCCTGTACTAATGAGTTCTAGGGTATTCCCCACTTTTTTTTCTAGCCAATTTAATGTATCTGGTTTTATGTTGAGGTCTTTGATCCACTTGGGCTTTAGTTTTGTGTAGGATGATAAGTATGGATCTATTTGCATTTTTCTACATGTAGACTTCCAGTTAGACCAGCACCATTTGTTGAAGGTGCTGTCTTTTTTCCATTGAGTGGTTTTGGCGTCTTTGTCAAAAATCAGGTGTCCATAAGTGTGTGGATTTATGTCAGGGTCTTCTATTTGATTCCATTGATCCACCAGTCTGTTTCTATGTCAGTACCATGCAGTTTTTAGTATTGTTGCTCTACAGTACAACTTGAGATCAGGGATGGGGATAACTCCTGAAGATCTTTTACTGTAGAGAATTGTTTTGGCAATTCTGGGTTTCTTCTTGTTCCATATGAAGGTGAGAATTTTTCTTTCAAGGTCTGTAAAAAAATGTGTTGGTAATTTGATTGGAATTGCATTGAATCTGTAGATTGCTTTTGGTAAGATGGCCATTTTTACTATGTTAATCCTGCCAAGCCATGAGCATGGGAGATCTTTTCATCTTCTCATATCTTCTTCTAATTCTTTCTTCAGAGACTGGAAATTTTTTTCATGTAAGTCTTTGACTTGCTTGGTTAGGTTCACACCAAGGTACTTTATGTCATTTGTGGCTATTGTGAAGGGTGTTGTTTCCCTAATTTCTTTCTCAGCCCTTTTGTCCTTTGTATACAGGAAGGCTACTGATTTTTCGAGTTAATTTTGTATTCAGCCACTATGCTGAAGGTGTTAATCAGCTGCAGGAGTTCCCTGGTAGAGTTTTTGGGGTCACTCAGGTATATTATCATATCATCTACAAACAGTGATACTTTGACTTCTTCCTTTCCAATTTCTATCCCCTTGATCTCCTTCAGTTGTCTTATTGCTCTGGCTAGAACTTCAAGAACAATGAAACTTAAATCATTCCCACTGAAATCAGGGACAAGGCAAGGCTGTCCACTCTCTCCATATCTCTTCAACATTGTACTTTAAGGAATTGCATTCTTGAGGGAGCAGCTACTTTGTTTAATATCCCAAACACAGAAGCCTGGATTTAAGCTCAGTCTGTTTTTAGAGCCTGAGTATTTAAATGTTACAGGTAATGTCGGGAATCTGGAATCCAATAGCTGATGCAAATCAAAGGTCAGAGCTGTGAGCCATAAATCTGGAAGAAAGACTTCCAAGAGCAATTTACTGCAAAGCATCAGGGTCATCTACACAATAGGCAAGATTTGAAAGGCTTCAAGAAAGGGAAGGGAAGTCAGAGTAGATTGGAAAGCACCTTTGACGATGAGCACAGAAGACATTTGAATTTTATATTAATGCTACCGCAACCAGAGTCTTGTCCTGAGTATGCTATTTGAGAACCATGTATGAACATGTTTGTGTCTTTGTGTCTTTTTGTAATGTCCTAATCTACTGAATGAGAAAGAAAAAATCCAGAAGGTACTGCAGTTCTGCTGGCAGTGACTTGTCAAGTACGCTGGCTAACAGCAAGCACATGGAGTCTGTATGCCTTGCTAGGCCACAGAAGGGTCCAAAGAGACCTGAAAGGAAGTGTGGCTGAGAGATGAAGATAATTAAGCAGCTGGATGTGCGGCTCAGGTCAGGTTGATCTCAACAGGAATCTACATGTATGCTTTCAGTTAGCACAAAGACAGTTTTAGTTATGTTTTTGCTGCTGTTGTGATATGTTTGAGCCAAGCTTCAGTGTTAAGTTTAACTGCAGAGGTAAGGTGAGAGACTAGGGCAGGGAGGGCCTTTAGAGAGGTAGATGTATAGAAGATCCAGAGAGATCAGTGGAGTGATGGACAGTTGAAAATTTGAGTAGGCTGTATCAACAAAAGAAACCAAGTTGAGCTGAAGCCCCTGAAGACAGTCAGATTTCTTAGACTACCAGTTTTTAAACACACACACACACATACACACAGATAGATAGATAGAGAGAGAGAGAGAAAGAGAGAGAGAGAGAGAGAGAGAGAGAGAGAGAGAGAGAGAGAGAGAGAGAGAGAGATGCACACAATTATATCACAGGTCACTGGGGGCCATGACTTTTACACTCTGATGTTTAAAAGTTTCTGAAGTCTGGGTGAAGAAGTTACATGTTTTTCTTTAGGTGTTTTATAATATCTTGTTTCTGTTTTCTCTGATGAGATTTTAATATGCTCATGTGTTCCTACAGTCACTATTTACCTTTGTAAATTATTTCTAGGCATAAATCTTTTATTATTCTGCTCTGTAAGTGTGGTGCTAGATAGGTGGTGCCCCAACAAGGAACAAAGTCATCCTCCATCTTTGAAATGGAGACAAAAGCTGCTTGTAACATTAAGTCTCTATGGGTGGCCAAGCAACAATACACACTGAAAAAAAATCAATGTTTTGCACTTAGGTGGGGAAGGGCATATGGTTGCCTTCTGTCATCACAAGGTTGTCCTTACCTAGCCTAGGAGCTGAGGGGAGAAAATGGTGAAGAAGGGATTTCTGAATGAAGCAACATCATCAGAAAAGATCATAAATATTATCAGCAACTAGCTATAGACCTTTTAGTAGAAGATAAAATCGAAGATGGCTAGGGGCTAATTAAACATACCAGGCACTGGTTTTATATTTGTCCTTAAGTCATTTTTGAAACACTCTTGGTAATATTATACCAGGCTGCTCCTGCAGCAGCCTGGTATAGCCTGTTAGATAGTGAGTTCACTTTCATGCTTCAAAATTGATTCTATTAAAAACTACAGAATTGTATGAATGGGGAAATTATATGCTATAATCTTCCATTCTATACTTTCTTCATTTTGGCCTCAGAGTTTTTCTTCAGGATCACAATTCAGTAAGCGTGTTTCTTTGTCCACATGGCAGTCACATTTGGTAAGCATTTGGAGAGTGTTCATGAGAAGAACAATGATAATGGAAGAGTAAGCCCACGTTGACTACTTGCAAGGAGAAGTTACTGTGATTCTCTCAGCTAAGGAAAGTTGCTGTTTTTAAGCCAAGTCTTCTCCAAGAGTCGATTTTATTTTTTGTTTTCAATTCTCTGAATTTGTCTTATGAATCTTCCAAAATAGCCTTAGAGCAGCTCATTCCTGCCAAGTCCATTCCCACAATAAGCTCAGTTGGAATTTGAGCTTGTTCCTTACTTCTAGCCTTGAAGTCTTTGCTCCATTCAGGGAAGAATACAACTGAGGAAGCATATTCTCTATCTATCTATCTATCTATCTATCTATCTATCTATCTATCTATCTATCTATCTATGTCTTTCTATGTCTCTCTCTCATTATTACATATATTCCCAAATGAATTCTTACATAACCTGGGAATTTAGGGTAGACATTTAATATTCACTAGCAAGTAAAATTAGAAAAGATTTGTGTCAGTTTTTGACATTAGTGGCTGAATTAGTAAGATAAATTACCACTTAAAAGTGGTGCAAAATGTTGTCTGTTGTGGCAGAGGTTGGGATAGAGTGGGGTGGAGAAAGGGAGACAGAAGGCATTGTACCAGACAAACACAATAATTTTTTATGCAAGCTAGTCTGGAAAAATCATTCAAACTATATAGCTTATTGCTCTCTATGTTATTAAGGGAAGAAATACTGGAAACAATAACAATTACTAATGGAAAGAATTTGTGAATCAAAATTAAGAAGGACTTATGAGCTGTAGAATGAATTGCTTGTAAATTTTTCCTAGCAGAAAATTTGAAAGTTATCAAGAAGAACTATATTAAGGAATTGACATAATGTAAATTTAAAAATTTAAGAAAGGGCAAGTTAGGCATTAATTTCAACTTAAAGAAATAGAAGGACAATATCAGATTTTAACCCTGGCTTGAAACAGTTTCCTTGGGATTCTTTTCCTTCCTTTTTCATGCATGTGTGAGGAGGGAGGGCTGAATATGACAAAGATCCAAATCTTGACAGGTGCTGGTACCACCTGCCCAGCACTGAGGGAATGAAGAAGGAGAGGGGTTATGGTCTGGACAGACTGAATTTAGACAATCAAAAGAGAACTGGGAAGACTAAAAAATGACAGTGGGCTCTTCAGATAGGCGAAAACATTATAAGAATGCATCTCAGCTCTGATGCTATGCAAACAATTATTATTTAAAGTAGAAAATAAAAGTGCCATGAGGTAGATTTGGAATGAAACAAAGAGCACTGTGGGAGTTAACTAACACACATACATGTGTGCTCGTACACGTGCACACACACACACACACACACACACACAAATATTCTGGAAGGCTTATAACTCAATATTGGCAGTAATTTTGGTCAAATATAGAAATCTATGAACATCTGAAACACCCTTACGGAGTTAGCGGAGTTAGGGGAGTTAGGTAATAAACAGTTTCTTTCCCTCTCCAGTCTTCACAGGTGTAATCCAAAATTCACGGATAGCCTGCATTGTTGTCACTAGTTTATCCATGCATATGGCAGAAATAGTCAAAATAGGCAACTCAATCTTTGTATCCATCAACAGATGAATAAGTAAAGAAAATGTGTTGTTTATACTTAATGGACTTCCATTAAGCCATAAAAAATTACTTATTGGAAAATTGGAGCTAGAGAAAAGTATGTTAAATGACATAAGAGACACTGAAATACATATGAAAAATGTAGATTTCAACACCCACACTTTGGGAACAAAAGAAGAGTCATAGGGGAGGAGAGTGGATGGAACAAGAGCAGGTAGTGGATCAGAATAAAGGTCTTGAAAATGAAAGGAGAGATTATATGGATTGGAATTTAATGATAAAATGGAGAACACACACACATGTATATATATATATATATATATATATACACACATATATATCTCTAATTTCTTTGTTCATTAACTAAAAATTAATAAAATTATGAATTTTGATGCCTTGGTGAAAGAATAGTCTAGAAAAGTGGTTCTCAACCTTCCTAATGCTGCAAACCTTATTACAGTTCTTGACCCTCAACCATAAAGTTATTTTGTTGCTACATCATAACTTTAATTTTGCTACTGTTATGAATTGTGGTGTAAATGTTTTTGGAGATAGAGATTTGTCAAAGGGTCTTGAACCACAGACTGAGAACCACTGTTCTGAAACCTTATTGAACACATTTAAAAAAAAAGGAAAATTGTTATGAATGGCTGAGCAAACAGAGTTCTCTTTTTCCTTAGCCGTGTTCTTTCTGTTGTCAGATAATGAATGAATCTTTGAGTATATGGTGAACGGGACATGAAGCATTTTCCCTTTTTAAAATCAAGATAGGGTCTCTCTATGTAGCTCTTTATGTCATGAAATTTGCTATGTAGACCAGGCTTGTCAAAAGCTCACAGAGATCCTCATTCCTCTGTCTCTGAAGTGCTAGGATTAAAGGGACCATGGTGTCTGGCTAACATTTTTTGCATTGTAATAGTTTTGAGAAAGATGGTGAAAAGGATGAGATAATTCTTGTAGTTTCTACTATTAACTGGTACAGAACGTCAGTGAAAATGTTGCTTCTTGTAGAACTCTGGAAATTATCCTTCATCAGTGATATGAATTCTCTACATTGAAGGGTCTTTCTAGAATTTAGAACATGGTTACTTTATCATTTCTAATATCATTGTTTAGAATTTATCCATGACTGGCTCTTTGGTCTCCCCACTCCCGAAGGGAGAGCAGTCCTGTTAGGCCACAGAGGAGGGCTTTGCAGCCAGTCCTGAAGATACCTGATAAAACAGGATCAGATGAATGGGGAGGAGGTCCCCCCTATCAGTGGACTTGGAAAGGGGCACGGTGGAGATGAGGGAGGGAGGGAGGGAGGGACTGGGAGGGAATGAGGGATCGGGACACGGCTGGGATACAGAGTTAATAAAATGTAACTGATAAAAAAAATAATAATAAAATAAAAAAAAAAAGAATTTATCCCAGATAGAAAGTGCAGTTTTTTCACTAATGCTTAAAATGCAAAGGTTAGTCCTGATGTTTCCTTCACTGTAGGGCTTCCTCTTGACAGAAAAACCCAGGATCTAGTGTTTCTCAGCGCAGAGATCTGTCTGGGAAAGTGATTTGAACATGCAGGCTTGTGTTGGCCTGGCGATGAGATCCTGCAGGGGCTCAGAAGCCTGAGCCCCTGTCTGATTTTTTCCTTTACTGTGGGGTTTTCACTCAAATGGAAAAGCCAATCTCTAGTGTTGTGGGGCCCATAGTTCAGTCTGGGATGGTGATTAAAGCACACAGATGTGTGGCTCTGGGCTGGTGACCAAGCACCTTTTGGGACCGGGAGCTCTTCTGACCTGAGCTGGGTGACCTGAGAATGGACCTGATTGCTTCCCATGCAATGGGGTTTCTTTTCACATGGGAAACAGAATTGCTCGTGTTTTAGGGCTTACAGTTTGGTCTGTTGGTCACTGTATATTCACTGCTGTCCTCATCAGACACTGTGTCATCTTGGTACTGCTATCTTCTGTCCTCCAAACTGTCACAATCTTGATGATACATTGAACACAAAGATTATAGGGAAAAAGCATACTCTGGGTTTGTTTGGGTTGATGTAATTTCTACAGAGTGAAAAATTAATTTATCCCTTAGTTTAAGGTGATATTCAAATAGTATTCAAAGTGACAGAAGAAAAAAAAGTAATGCAAAACTCCAAGTGGTAAATAAGAAGGTAGTTGTATTGATGTTGCTAGGATTAACTTACCTTTAAGTATTATTTCTTTAAAATTGTGTATATTCTTAGTTGACAGAAATATTAACTCAACTGATGCTTAAATCACCTGATAAGTTTTCTTAATTGCTTCATGGTTAGATGCTCTGTCTCTCATTTTCTCTTTCTCTGTCTCTGTCTTTCTGTCTTTGTCTCTGTCTCTGTCTCTCTCTCCCTCTCTCTTTGTGTGTTAGTTATATGTGTCTGCATGTAAAAGCAAGAGGTAGATACTGGTATCTTCCTCTGTGACTTTCCATTGTGTTTCAAGGGACAGCATCCAGGATCTCTTACTGAATCTGGATCTCAACATATAGCTAGATCATCTGACCATAAAGCCCTTGGGTTCTCATGTCTTTACTTCCCTAGCAAGCACTTCAGTAAATAGCACAAATGCTGCTATGTTCAGTTTTTTGTTTGTTTGTATGTTCTTGTTTTTAATTTTTTTTTTTACTTCTAACTATATTTGACTTTAATAGAACACAGCTTTCCATTTTGAGACATACCTGTACACTTAATACATTTTCTTTGGCCATTAAATGTTCAAGGCACTCCAGTGAATTTCAAATATTGCCAATATATAAAGTGATACAATTTGACTATTTCATACATTTTAGATAGTCATACATGGAATCACTTCAGCCCTAACATGGCAAATTCAGCATGCTAATGACTGTATTGTTCATCATATTTGCCTCCCATTCTATATCATAGTCAAGGAAGACATCAGTGTGTGGGCAGTGTTTTTCTGTAGTTTCACAATTCTTGTTTTTAATTTTAAGACTGTCTTACTCTGTGGCTTTGGCTGTCCTGAAACTCCCTATGTAGATCAATCAGGGTGGCCTCAAACTCATAGAGATCCATCTTCCTCTGTATTCCAAGTGCTGGAATTAAAGGCATAAGAGAGATGTGGCTAGTTTTTGTTGTTGTTGTTGTTGTTTAATTGTTTCTGGGACTTGAATGCAGATCCTTCTTCTTATAAGGTAAACACTTCAACAATTGACCTATGTCCCCAGCTTCTGTATCACACCTATTTTTTCCTTCTAAAATGGGGTTCCTCTCTCTCAAGAAATCTAGTTTAGCTGTCCTAGAACTTCCTCTGTAAACCAGCCTTGTCTCAGACTCACAGAGATCCTGCTGTCCCTGTCTCCTAAGTACTGGGTTTAAAGGCATGCTCCACCACTGCCCAGCAGTACCCCGTTTCTAATGTGTGACAATCTAGCAGGGACCACATTCCCAATGAAAACTTGCTCTTCCTCTTCAGCTGTCCTTAACTGTTTGTTAATAGTTCAGCAGCTCCCCTCTGTTCTCCATGAAGGAATGTTGACTGGAATGTTGTTTTGGGTGTATATCTTGTGCAGACAAGCACAGTTGCTTTCAATTTGGGAGAGCAATAACCACTCCATGACTAGAAGACAGTATGACACTAGTTCCCTTTGACTTTTGGCTTTTACAAACTTTCTGAAATCTGAACATGATGCTTTTTGGGTATTGGTTTATTTTGAAAAATTAGATACTAAATTACTGTGTTTCCATCATACCATCAGCAAAGGTTTTTTGTTTGTTTTAATGTGTTTGCTTTTTTGACCCAGAGAAAAAAAGCTAAAAATCATAGCTTATCTCATGTGATTAGCTTATGAAGATTTAGATTTTTTCCATCTTCATGGTACATGTGTTTTTCCTATAAATGATTTCTCTATAATTCCAGTTTTTATTAAACATGCTTTACAACATCAGATACTATGTAATACTCCCAAGGATCCAATTCATTTTACTAAAATGCTTGGTATAGTAGAAACATTTTTAATCTCTCTCCTAGGTTAATGAGATTTTACTTTTAGTGCATGAATAAACATATTTAATTGATCATTATATTTGATAGAACTAGAATCAGGAGCACTTGGTGATTATGAAATGTAATATAAAAGTACAAAAACATAGATACTGTGGTTGCTAAAATTGTAGTTATATATGAAATTAGAGAACAATTTTCATGATGGCCCTTACATTTTTGAGGGGAAAACACATTGTAAGTAACAGCAATTACAAAATTATCACCAGGGAGAATCTTCACATAGGCTGACAATAAACCACAGAAACTTGAGCTTCACTCCCCAGGTTGCTACAATTATGCTCTCATCCTTGTGGCTGACCTTGTCCTTTACTGATGCAAATCCAACTTTTAAGGAAGTGTTAATGAATTTGATCACAGCTGTGAAAATGTTCCTGTGGGGAACAGCACAGTACCACTTGATAAGTAATGTGTGGAATGTGAAAAAAAAATGACTGAAATAAAATGCATGCCATAATTCAACACAACCAAGCCAACCCCAAGTCCAATATCCTTTCAATTTTTATATGAAAATTCAGATGATCTTTATATGACATGAGAAACATTTAATTTAGAATGGTATGAAAAATTTAAAAATCACATATTTCACATGAATTCTTCACAAATTAAATGGATTAAATGACTTCTCTTAAAGTTATAACATCTACTTTTTATTGTGGTGGATTCCAAGTATTTGGCCATTGATTGCCTGCATAAATAACAGGTAATATAGTAAGGCTTAATTTCAACATTCTCTATGATGACATTGTGATAGGTATTAAATGAAACATTTGAGGTTCAGAAAATTTATTTAGTCTCAAGAAAGATAACTGAAGAAGGTCTTCTTAAACAATAAATTTATTGTATAACTTTCAGATTTGCAATGAGATGTTCTGGAATAAAAATAGTAAAATAGTCTCTAGACTAAAACAAGTTAATATAGTCAATATCTCACACTGAATTTATATTTTGTTTCTGGTAAGACTTGCTAAATTCTAATTGTTCTCTATATAGTTCAATTGTTTTGTCAACCATATTCTTCATGTTTTCATGCCATTTTGTATCATTTGGATTTACTATTTTATTAATAAAATATAAGTGGTTTCATTATCTCATTTTCATACACAATGCATTTTTAACCCCCAACCCCAAGCACTTGCAGATTTTTTTAAATTCTCTAATCAATTTCTTTTTTTATTTTTTTAAATATATTTTTAGATTTGTTTATTTTATATGTGTGTTGGTGTTTTGATGCAAGTGTGTGCACCACATGAGCTCAGAGCCTGTGGAGGTCAGAAGAGAACATTGTAGTCCCTATTACTTGAGTTACACCTGGCTGTAAGCCATCATGTTGGTGCTCTTAACCACTGAATCATCACTCTGGCTTCCTCCCTCTATTTTCATGTCTTCACCCCTCCCCGTGACATAATTAATTTAATTAGGGATTCATAGAAAACCTACCAGGGTAACAAAACAGGGATTAATCATTGAAGAAAATTTATCTTTATCCCTTTGCAACCTTTAAACTTAAATCCTGAGAAAGGGGCAGGGCCTCACAAGCCCCTCCCACTTATACCCAATAATTGCGTAAAATTTTTCAGGTAGGGAGAGTGATACTTCATGAACCCCTTCCTTATTAGCAAACTTTGACATTCCTAATCTTGTGTAGGTGTTCTTTAGGTAATCAGATCTGCTATGCTCTATAGATAGCATTCCACAATACTTAACAAATCATCTGGTTTTTCCATTCTTCTTTCTTTCTTCTGCGGTATTCTTGAGCTATGAAAGGATTGATAAAGATTTCCACTTTAGCCCTGTGCATTCTCCGCACTTTGGTCAGATAAAAGCTTCTGCAATAATGAGCACCCATTCAAAAAAGAAGCTTCTATAACCAAAGCAGACAACAGTGATATGAATTTTTTTTCCTGTTAAGTATTGCATTAATTCTTTTTTATTTTAATTTTTATTAATTACACTTTATTCACTTTGTATACCCCCATAAACCCCTCCTTCCTACCCTCCTAATCCCACCTTCCCTCCTCCTTCTCCACACATGTCCTTCCCCAAATCCCTGATAGGAGAGGTCTTCCCGACCTTCCTTTTGATCTTAGTCTATCAGAACTCATCAGGAGTGGCAGAATTGTCAACTTCTGTGGCCTGGTAAGGGTGCTCCCCCCTCAGGGGGTGGTGATCAAAGAGCAGACTATTAAGTTTATGTCAGAGGCAGTCCCTGTTCCCATTACTATAGAACCCACTTGGACACTGAACTGCCATGGGCTACATCTGTGCAGGGGTTCTAGGTTATCTCCATTCATGGTACTTGGTTGAAGTATGAGTCTCTGGAAAGACCCCTGTGTTCAAATTTTTGGTTCTAATACTCTCCTTATGGAGCTCCTGCCCTCTCCAGATCTTTCTATTTCCTACTTCTTTCATAAGATTCCATGCACTCTTCCCAAAAGTTGGCCATAAGGCTCAGCATCTGCTTTGATAGTCTGCAGGGCAGAGCCTTTCAGATGCCCTCTGTGGCAGGCTCCTAACTTGTTAGCTGTTTTCTTCTTCTTCTGAGGTCCATCCTCTTTGCCTTTCAGGATGAGGATTAAGCATTTTAGCCAGAGTCCTCACTCTTGATTAGTCTCTTTAGGTGTACAGGTTTTAGTAGGTTTTTCCTATATTATATGTCTACATGAGTGAGTGTGTGTCTTTCTGGTTCTGTAATAGCTCACTTAGGATGATCTTTTCCAGTTCCCACCATTTACCTGCAAATTTCATGATTTCCTTGTTCTTCATTGTGGGGTAATATTTTATTGTGTAGATGTGCCACAATTTCTGTATCCATTCTTCAGTTGGAGGACATCTGGGTTGTTTCCAGCTTCTGGCTATTTTGAATAAACCTGCTACAAACATGATTGAGAAAGCATCCCTGTTGTGTACTTGAGCGTTTGAGAAACTGCCAGATTGATTTCCAAAGTGGTTGTACAAATTTACATTCCCATCAGAAGTGGAGGAAGGTTCGCATTTCTCCACAACCTCTGCAGCATGTGTTGTCACTTGAGTTTTTGATCTTGGCCATTCTCATGGGTGTAAGGTGAAATCTCAGAGTCGTTTTGATTCGCAATTCTCTGATGGCTAATAACATTGAGCATTTCTCTGTCATTCAATATTCCTCCATCGAGAATTCTCTGATTAGTTCTGTTCTCAATTTTTTAATTGGACTAATTGGTTTGTTGCTTTTCAGCTTCTTTAGTTCTTTATATATACAGGATATAAGCCCTCTGTCAGATAGAGGGTTAGTGAAGATTCTTTCCCAATCTGTAGGCATTTGTTTTGTTTTGATGATGGTGTCCTTTGCTTTACAGAAGCTTTTCAGTTTCATGATGTCCCATTTATTGTTTGTTTCTCTTAGAGCCTGTGATGTTGGTATTCTGTTCAGGAAGTTTTCTCCTTTACCAATGAGTTCTAGGGTCTTCCCACTTTTTCATCTAACTGATTTAATGTGTCTGGTTTTATGTTGAGGTCTTTGATCCACTTGGACTTTAGTTTTGTGCAGGGTGATAGGTATGCTTTTTTCTACATGTAGATATCTATTTAGACCAGCACCATTTGTTGAAAATGTTATCTTTTTTTTCATTGTATGGTTTTGGCACTTTGTCAAAAATAAGGTATCTATAAGTGTGTGGGTTTATTTCTGGGTCTTCTGTTCAGTTCCATTATTCCACCATTCTGTTTCTATGCCAGTACCATGCAGTTCTTATTACTGTTGCTCTATAGTACAGCTTAAGATCAGGGATGGAGATACCTCCAGAAGATCATTTACTGTAGAGGATTTTTTTAAGCAAATCTGGGTTTCTTATCATTCCATATGAAGTTGAAAATTTTTCTTTCAATTCTGTAAAGAATTGTGTTGTTAATTTGATGGGAATTTCATTGAATCTGTAGATTGTTTTTGGTAAGATGGCCATTTTTACTATGTTAATCCTGCCAAGACATGAGCATGGGAGATCTTTCCAACTTCTAATATCTTCTTCTAATTTTTTCTCCCGAAACTTGAAATTTTTTTCATACAACTCTTTGACTTGCTTGGTTAGGGTCACACCAAGGTACTTTATGTCTTTTTTTTAATATAAATTAAATATTATTTTATATTTCTTTTTTAAAATTTTATTTCTTTATCAGTTACATTTTATTAACTCTTTTTTTATTTTTATTTTTATTTTTTTTATCAGTTACATTTTATTAACTCTGTATCCCAGCCGTGTCCCGATCCCTCATTCCCTCCCAGTCCCTCCCTCCCTCCCTCATCTCCACCGTGCCTCTTTCCAAGTCCACTGATAGGGGGGACCTCCTCCCCATTCATCCGATCATGTTTTATCAGGTATCTTCAAGACTGGACGCAAAGCCCTCCTCTGTGGTCTAACAGGACTGCTCCTCCATTGGGGGGTGGGGAGGTCAAAGAGCCAGCCATTGAGTTCCTGTCAGAAATAGTCTTTGTTCCCCTCACTATGGGAAACCAATTGGTTACTGAGCTACCAAATGCTACATCTGAGCGGAGGTTCTAGGTTATATCCATACATGGTCCTTGGTTGGATGTCAGTCTCAGAAAAGACCTTGTGCCCAGATATATTTGGTCCTTGTGGAGCTCCTATTCTTTCCCCATCATACTAACTCCCCTTCTTTCCTATGATTCCCTGTACTCTGCCGATGTTTTGGTCATGAGTCTTTGTATCTGCTTTGAAAGCACTGCTAGTTAGAGTCATTCAAGTGCGCTCAGTAGACTCCTGTCATTCGTTCAATGCACATCCCATCTGTTTTTCTAAACGAGGTTTGATCATCTTACCCCATGTCTGCTCTCTTGATTATCTTTTTTAGGTGTATTATGTCATTATGTTTATCATATCTTATAGGTCTATATAACTGAGAATATACCATGTTTGTCTTTCTCCTTCTGGGATATTTCACTCAGAATGATCTTTTCTAGATCCCACCATTTGCCTGCAAATTTCATGATTTCCTCCTTTTTGATTGCTGAGTAAATACCACAAAAAAAAATACCACAATTTCTGTACCCATTCCTCCATTGATGGACATCTGGGTTGTTTCCAGGTTCTGGCTATTACAAATAAAGCTGCTATAGACATGGCTGAGCAAGTATCCCTTTTGTATACTTGAGCAAAGTTTGGGTATATACCTACCAGTGGTATAGCTGGGTCTTGAAGGAGCGAGCACAAGTCCTAATTGTCTGAGAAAGAGCCAGATAGATTTCCAAAGTGGTTGTACCAGTTTACATTCCCACCAGCAGTGGAGGAGGGTTCCCCTCTCTCCACAACCTCTCCAGCATGTGTTGTCATTGAGTTTTTCATATTGGCCATTCTGATGGGTGTGAGGTGAAATATCAGTGTTGTTTTGATTTGCATTTCCCTGATGGGTAATGAGGTTGAGCATTTCTTTAAGTGTTTCTCTGCCATTCGATATTCCTCTGTTGAGAATTCTCTGTTTAGCTCTGTTCCCCATTTTTTAATTGGATTACATGGTTTGCTGCTTTTCAGCTTCTTTAGTTCTTTAATATACTGGATATAAGTACTCTGTTAGATAAAGGGTTAGTGAAGATTCTTTCCCAATCTGTAGGCAGTCGTTTTGTTTTGATGACGGTGTCCTTTGCTTTACAGAAGCTTTTCAGTTTCATGAGGTCCCATTTATTGATTGCTGCTCTTAGAACCTGTGCTGTTGGTGTTCTGTTCAGGAAGTTGTCTCCTGTGCCAATGAGTTCTAGGCTGTTCCCCACTTTTTCTTCTAACAGATTTAGAATATCTGGTTTTATGTTGAGGTATTTGATCCACTTGGACTTTAGTTTTGTGCACGGTGATAAAAATGGATCTATTTTCATTTTTCTGCATGTAGACATCCAGTTGGACCAGCACCATTTGTTGAAGATGTTGTCTTTTTTCCATTGAATGGTTTTGGCTTCTTTGTCAAAAATCGAGTATTCATAGGTGTGTGAATTTATTTCTGGGTCTTCTATGCGGTTCCATTGATCCTCCTTTCTGTTTTTATGCCAATACCATGCAATTTTTATTACTATTGCTCTGAAGTACAACTTGAGATCAGGGATGGAGATACCTCCAGATGATCTGTTGTTGTACAGCAATGTTTTAGAGATTCTGGGTTTTTTGTTTCTCCATATAAAGCTGAGAATCTTTTTTTCAAGGTCTGTAAAGAATTGAGTTGGTATTTTGATGGGAATTGCATTGAATCTGTAGATTGCTTTTGGCAGGATGGCCATTTTCACAATGTTAATCCTATCAATCCATGAGCATGGGAGATCTTTCCATCTTCGGATATCTTCTTCAATTTCTTTCTTCAGAGACTTGAAGTTTTTCTCAAACAGATCATTCACTTGCTTGGTTAGTGTCACCCCAAGGTACTTTATGTTATTAGTGGCTACTATGAAGGTTGTTGTTTCCCTAATTGCTTTCTCGGCCCTTTTGTCTTTGGTATACAGGAGGGCTTCTGATTTTTTTGAGTTAATTTTGTATCCAGCCACATTACTGAAGGTATTTACCAGCTGTAGGAGTTTCCTGGTAGAATTTTTGGGATCACTCAGGTATACTATCATATCATCTGCAAATAGTGATAATTTGACTTTTTACTTTCCAATTTGTATCCCCTTGATCTCCTTCAATGTTTTATTACTCTAGGAAGGAATTCCAGAATTATGTTCATATCCAGAGATATGAAGAGAGTGGGCAGCCTTGCCTTTTCCCTGGTTACAGTGGGATTGCTTTAGGTTTCTCTCCGTTTAGTTTGATGTTGGCTATAGGTTTCTTGTATATTGCCTTTACTATGTTTAGATACGTGCCTAGTATCTCCGATCTCTCCAATACTTTAAACATGAATGGATGTTGGATTTTATCAAATGGTTTTTCAGCATTCAGCATCTAAGGAGATTATCATGTGGGTTTTTTCTTTTTTATTATTATTATTTTATTATTATTATTATTATTATTATCAATTATACTTTATTCATTTTGTATCCCCCATAAGACCCTCCCTCCTCCCCTCCCAATCCCACCCTTCCTCCTTTTTCTGCAAGCATGCCCTTCCACAAGTCCACTGATATGAGAGGTCCTCCTCTCCTTCCTTCTGATCTTAGTCTATCAGATCACATCAGGAATGGCTGCATTGTCTTTTTCTGTGGCCTGGTAAGGCTGCTCCAACCTCAGGGGGATGTGACCAAAGAGCAGGCCAATCAGATTGTGTCAGAGGCAGTCCCTCTTCCCATTACTATGTAACCCACTTGGACACTGAACTGCCATGAGCTACATCTGTGCAGTGGTTCTAGGTTATCTCCATGAATAGTCCTTGGTTGCGGTTTGAGTCTCTGGGAAATTCCAAGTGTTCAAAATTTCTTGTTCTGTTGCTCTCCTTTGGAGTTCATATCCTCTCCAGCTCTTGCTATTTCCCACTTCTTACATAAAATTCCATTCACTGTGCCCAACATTTGGCCATCAGGCCCAGCATCTGCTTTAGAGTCTGCAGGGCAGAGGCTTTCTGAGGCCCTCTGTGGCAGGCTCCTAACTTGTTAGCTGATTTCTTCTTCTGGCTTTCAGAGGCCCTCTGTAGCAGGTTCCTAGGTTGTTTCCTGTTTTCTTCTTCTTCTGATGTCCATCCTCTTTGCCTTTCAGGATGGGGATTGAGCATTTTAGTTAGGGTCCTATCTTTTGCTTAGTTTGTTTAGATGTACCGATTTTAGTGGGTTTATCTTATGTTGTATGTTTATATGAGTGAGTATATACCGTGTGTGTCTCTTTGCTACTGCGACAACTAACTCAGGATGATCCTTTCCAGGTCCCACCATTTACCTGCAAATTTCATGATTTCCTTATTTTTCACTGCTGAGTAATACTCCATGGTATAGATGTACCACAATTTCTGCATCCATTTCTCAGTTGAGGAGCATCTGGGCTGTTTCTAGCTTCTGGCTATTACAAATAAAGCTGCTACAAACATGGTTGAGCAAATGTCCTTTTTGTGTACTTGAACCTCTTTTGGATATATGCCTAGGAGAGGTATGGCTGGATCTTGAGGAAGCACTATTCCTAGTTGTCTGGCAAAGAGCCAGATTGATTTCCAGAGTGGTTGCACCAGTTTACATTCCCACCAACAGTGGAGAAGGGTTTCCCTTTCTCCACAACCTCTCCAGCATGTGTTGTCACTTGAGTTTTTGATCTTGGCCATTCTCATGGGTGTAAGGTGAAATCTCAGGGTTGTTTTGATTTGCATTTCCCTAATGGCTAAAGAGGTTGAGAATTTCTTTAAATGCTTCTTTGCCATTCGATATTCCTCTACAGAGAGTTCTCTGTTTAGCTCTGTTCCCCATTTTTTTAAGTGGATTACTTGGTTTGCTGCTTTTGACCTTCTTTAGTTCTTTATATATACTGGATATGAGTCCTCTGTCAAATAAAGAGATGGTGAAGATTCTTTCCCAAACTGTAGGCAGTCGCTTTGTTTTGATGACAGTATCCTTAGCTTTACAGAAGCTTTTCAGTTTCATGAGGTCCAATTTATTGATTGTTGCTCTCAGAGCCTGTGCTTTTGGTATTCTGTTCAGGAAGTTCTCTCCTGTACCAATGAGTTCTAGGTTATTCCCCACTTTTTTTTCTAACTGATTTAATGTGTCTGGTTTTATGTTCAGGCCTTTGAACCACTAGGACTTTAGTTTTGTGCAGGGTGATAAGTATGGATCTATTTTCATTTTTCTACATGTAGACATCCAGTTAGACCAGCACTATTTGTTGAAGATGCTCTGTTTTTTCTATTGTATGGTTTTGTCATTTTTGTCAAAAATCAGGTTTCCATAAGTGTGTGGGTTTATTTCTGGGTGTTCTCTTCAGTTCCATTGGTCGACCATTCTGTTTCTATGCCAGGACCATGCAGTTCTTATTACTGTTGCTCTATAGTACAGCTTAAGATCAGGGATGGAGATACCTCCAGAAGATCTTTTATTGTAGAGGATTGTTTTAGCAATTATGGGTTTTGTGTTATTCCATACGAAGTTGAGAACTTTCTTTTCAGGTCTGTAAAGAATTGTGTTGGTAATTTGATGGGAATTGCATTAAATTTGTAGATTTGGTAAGATGGCCATTTTTACTATGTTAATCCTGCCAAGCCATGAGCATGGGAGATCTTTTCATCTTCTCATATTTTCTTCTAATGTGTTCTTCAGAGATTTGAAATTTTTTTTCATACAAGTCTTTGACTTCCTTGGTTAGGGTTACACCAAGGTACTTTATGTCATTTGTGGCTATTGTGAAGGGTGTTGTTTCCCTAATTTCTTTTTCAGCCCTTTTGTCTTTTGTATACAGGAGGGCTACTGATTTTTTTTTTTCATTAATTTTGTATCCTGCCACTTTGCTGAGGGTGTTTATCAGCTGTATTAGTTCCCTGGTAGAGTTTTTGGGGTCACACATGTATACTATCATATCATCTGCAAATATTAATTATTTGACTTCTTCCTTTCCAATCTGTATCCCGTTGATCTCCTTCAACTGTCTTATTGCTCTAGCAAAGACTTCCAGTACTATGTTGAAGAGATATGGAGAGAGTGGGCAGCCTTGTCTTGTCCCTGATTTCAGTGGGATTGCTTTAAGTTTCTCTCTGTTTAGTTTTATGTTGGCTATAGGCTTGCTTTATATCGCCTTTACTATGTTTAGATATGTGCCTTGTATCCCTGATCTCTCCAATACTTTGAACATGAATGGATGTTGGATTTTGTCAAATGCTTTTTCAGCATCTAGGGAGATGATCATGTGGTTTTTTCTTTCAGTTTGTTGGTATGGTGGATCAGATTGATGGATTTCTGTATATTGGACCAGCCCTGCATACCTGGGATGAAGCCTACTTGGTCATAGTGGATAATATCTTTGATGTGTTCTTGGATTCGGTTTGATAGTATTTTGTTGAGTATTTTTGTGTCACTGTTCATAAGGGAGATTGGCCTGAAGTTCTCTATTTTGTTGGGTCTTTGTGAGGTTTATGTACCAAGGTGACTGTGGCTTCATAGAATGAGTTTGGTGATATTCCTTCTGTTTCTATTTTGTGGAATAGTTTGAAGAAAATTAGTTTTAGCTCTTCTTTGAAGGTCTGGTAGAATTCTGTGCTGAAGCCATATGGTCCTGGGCTTTCTTTCAATGGGAGACTTTTGATGACTGCTTCCATTTCTTTGGGGGATATAGGAGTATTTAATTGGTTTACCTGGTCCTGATTCAGCTTTGATAAGTCAAATCGATCAAGAAAATTGTCCATTTCATTTAGATTTTCAAATTTTGTGGCATATAGACTTTTGAAGTAAGTCCTAATAATTGTTTGGATTTCCTCAGTGTCTGTAATTATGTCCCCCTTTTCATTTCTGATTTTGTTGATTTGGGTGGTGTCTCTCTGCCTTTTAGTTAGCTTGGCTAAGGGTTTGTCTATTTTGTTGATTTTTTCAAAGAACCAGTTCTTGGTTTCATTAATTTTTGAATTGTTTTATTTGTTTCCAATTGATTGATTTCAGCCCTGATTTTGATTATTTCCAGCCATCTACTCCTTGGTGTGTCTGCTTCTTCTTTTTCTTGGGTTTTTAAGTGAGCCATTAAGTTGCTTGAATGAGCTGTCTTGAATTTCTTCTTTAAGGCACTTAGTGCTATGAACTTTCCTCTTAGCACTGCTTTCATTGTGTCCCACAAGTTTGGGTATGTTGTGTCTTCATTTTCATTGATTTCTAGAAAGACTTTAATTCCTTTCTTTATTTCTTCCCTGACCCAACTGTCATTTAGTAACAAGTTGTTCAGTTTCTATGTGTGTGTAGACTTTTTCTATTTCTGTTATTGTTGAGGTACAGCTTTATTCCATGGTGATCATACAAGATACAAGGGATTATTTCAATCTTCTTATATCTGTTGAGGCTTGCTTTGTGACCAATTATATGGTCTAATTTCGAGAAGGTTCCATTTGGTGCTGAGAAGAAGGTAAATTCTTTTGTGTTTGAGTGTAAAGTTCTGTAAATGTTGGTTAGGTATATTTGATCCATGACCTCTGTCAGAGACATTGTTTCTTTGTTTCATTTCTGTTTTGTTGACCTGTCCTTTGTTGATAGTGGCCTGCTGAAGTCTCCCACTATTAATGTGGGGTGATCTACGTGTGGTTTAAGTTTTATCAATGTTTCTTTTACAAATGTGGGTGTCCTTGTATTTGCAGAATAGATGTTCAAGATTGTGATGTCTTCCTGGTGGAATTTTCCCTTGATGTGTATGAAGTGTCTTTTCCCATCTCTTTTGATTAATTTTGGTTGAAAGACTAT
Organism: Meriones unguiculatus; assembly: GCF_030254825.1. Lineage (NCBI taxonomy): Eukaryota > Metazoa > Chordata > Mammalia > Rodentia > Muridae > Meriones > Meriones unguiculatus. The sequence continues at coordinate 73,820,237 of NC_083369.1, read as the reverse complement.
TTTATCAGATATTAGAATGGCTACTCCTGCTTGATTCTTGAGTCCATTTGCCTGGAAAACCGTCTTCCATCCCTTTACTCTCAGGCAATGTCTATCTTTGTGACTTAGGTGTGTTTCTTGTATGTAACAGATTTCTGGGTCTTGTTTGTGCATACATTCAGTTAGTCTATGACTTTTTTTTGGAGAATTGAGTCCATTGATTTTGAGAGAGATTATTGACCAGTGGCTGATAAATCCTTTGATTTTGATGTTGGCTGTGGTAATAAGTTTGTGTGTTTGGTTTCTTTTTGTTTTACTGTAGTAACATTAAATATTTCATGTGTTTTCTTGGAAGTAGCTATTTTTCCTGAGTTGTATTTTCCCTTCCAGTATATTCTGTAATGCTGGATTTGTGTGTAAGTATTGTCGAAATTTGTTTTTGTCATTGAATATCTTGTTTTTTTTTGCCATTGAATATCTTGTTTTCTCCATCTATGAGGATTGGGAGTTTTGCTGGGTATAGTAGCCTGGGCTGACATCTGTGTTCTCTTAGGGCCTGCATCATATCCTTCCAGGCCCTTCTGGCTTTCATAGTCTCTGTTGAAAAGTCAGGTGTGATTCTGATTGGTTTGCCATTATATGTTGCTTGGCCTCTTTTCCTTGCAGCTTTTAGTATGTTTTCTTAGTTGTGTATACTTACTGTTTTGATTATTATGTGGTGGGAGGATTTTCTTTTCTGGTCTAACTTATTGGGTGTTCTGTAGGCCTCTTGTGTTCTTATTGGCCTCTACTTTAAGTTGGGGAAATTTTCTTCAATGATTTTGTTGAAAATATTTTCTGGGCCTTGGAGCAGGGAATCTTCTTTTTCCTCTATTCCTATTATTCTTAGGTTTTGTCTTTTTATGTTTTCTTGAATTTCTTGAACGGTTAGTGTCAGCAGTTTTTTAGATTTAACATTTTCTTTGACAGCTTCATCGATTTCTTCCATTGTATCTTCCAGACCTGAGATTCTTTCTTCCATCTCTTGTAGTCTATTGATTATGCTAACCTCTGTACTTCCTGTTTTCTTCCCTAAGTTCTTTCTCTCCACAATCTCCTCCATTTGTGTTTTTTTTTTTAACTTTTCTAATTCTATCTTCAGATGTTGAGCCATTTTGTTGATTTCCTTCACCTGTTTGACTGTATTTTCCTTCAATTCCTTCAGCTGTTTGTTTGATCAATCCTCTGTTTCTTTTATTTCTTTCAGTGATTTAAGTATTTCCTCTCTAAAGGCCATAAACTGTTAGGCTGAAACTTCCTTTATTTCTTTACAGATGGCCATAATCTGTTTTTCTTTATCTTCTTTTGTTTCGTTACAGATGGCTATAATCTGTTTGTTTTATCTTCCTCTATTTCCTTATGGATGGCCATAATCTGTTTGACTTTATCATCCTCTAGGTTCTTTATGCATTTTATTTGTTTCTTCTATTATCCTCTTCATGAGCATAGATGTTAGGTCATCTTGTTGAATTTCAATTATGCTGGGGTGTCCAGGGCTACTTGCCCCTGGATAACTGGGTTCTGGAGATGTCCTATTGCTCTGTCTTTTGTTGGTTGAACTTTTACACTGGCCTCTACCCATTCGAGTATCCTAGGTGTTGGGTGTTAGTTTCTGGTGGTTCCTGTAATCCTGTGGTGGAGAGAATACCCTTGGCAGGAATATGGTTTTTCCTGAAGGTAGCCTCCTCCGCTTTTTGGGTATGGTCACTGAGTTGCTACAGCTCACCTCAGGTGTACAGTCCTGAGTGGTAACTGTCATCATTTTAAGTCGAGAGGGCTCTCCTCTCACCCAGAGAAGACCTGGAGACAGTTTCCCTGCTTCTGGGTTTCTTGCTGTAAATTTAATGAGCTGCTGCTGTAACCTGGTTGCCCTGTGGTTTGGTCAATATTGTTAAGGATAAGTGGTTGCCCCTTGGAGCAGTGTCTTGGGGTTGATATTTGGGATCCCAGGCTTCTGTAGTTCTCAGGTTGGAGCTCTGTGCCCCAATACCTAAGCAGTAATCAGCGGCAGGTGAGTACTGCTCTCATGGGAGCAGCTGCCTAGTTGGTAAACATCTGCATCCTGGGGTTGCAGTGGAGCTTGTCTGCAGGATCATCTCCAGGGATATACTGGATGGCCTGTCTGTCTCCATTTGCTTCCTTCCTTGTGGGGTTTTCTCCCAACAGGGACTCCCAGTCTCTGATGCCCTGGGGTGCACAGCTCTGTCTGTTAAGGAGAGTTGGGTGAGCAGCAAGTCTCTGTGCTCACAGCTGGAGCCCAGTTCAGTGCTGGCAGTGTGCACCTGCCATTCTGTAGAACCTTTTCCAGGGAAAGATTGGGTGACCGAGGTCAGTCCCATTTCCTTCCTTCCATGTGAGTTTTTCTAGTGACTGGGACTCCTAGTCTCTTGTGTTTTTGTGGGCCCCGTTCAGCCTGGGAAGGTGATCAGGACAGGCAGGCATGTTGCTCTGGTCTGGTGACATAGTGACTGTGCAACCCGGGATCTCTTCCGGGTTCTGGCTGGGTGACCTGAGAGTGATTCCCACACCGTGGTTTTTCCTTTCACCTGGGAATCATGATTGCTGTTGTTTTAGGGCCCAGAGTGCAGTCTCTTGGTCGTATAGAAAATGTTGTCTTGTTCCTCAGATGCAGTATTCTCCTGGCGCCGCCATCTCGTCAAATCTCGATGTAAATTCTTAGAATTCACTTGACAGACACATTGTTTTTATTTTGTGATAAGAGTAATATTTTATACACTAGGGCCCATGTCTAGCCATCTTCGTTTGCTTTCTTTTGCTATGATAAAATATCATGATCAAAACAATGTGGGGAGAAATAGGTTTATTTGATTCACTTTTCCCAATTGCTGTCCATCATGAAGGTAAGTCAGGGCAGAGAGTCAATGATAGGAATCTGGAGGCAGGAACTAACACAGAAGCCATGAAGGAATTTTATTGACAGGCTTAGTTTGTTTGTTTTTCATGGTTTGCTCTTGAGAGACCAAAAGACTAAAAATCAGCAGCTATTATTAATATTTAACGCCTGAACTAGGTAGGTGGAGAAGTCCAGCAATGCCCTGAGGGGAAGAACCCACCTTACTGCATTCTTTCCCCACCCACTAGAGATAAAGTTGCTATGAAGCTGGCCCATCCCCCTAGGAAGGGACACCAGATCATTAATGGTTTGGGGACTTCTTATAGCCATTCAATTCAAAATGTAGCATTTTGACCATTAGATGCTTGCCAGGCAGGAGTCGCCCCTGCCTTGGGCATGCTGGGAGGGACCAGAATCTTTAAATCACCCAACTAACCTGAGCATGAAACTCTCGGCTCTCACTGATTCAGCGGTGGGGGGTGTGAGCCCAAGCTTCAGCTTGTAATGATTTATAATAAAAAGAACCTCATGTATTTACAGTGGACTCTATTTATTCCTGGTCTTTTGGGTTCATGAACTGGGAAGAACACTCTTTACACTTTTTTTACAAAACCCAGTACCATCTGCTCATGGATAGTACCACCCACAGTGGGCTGTGGTATCTCATTTGATTGATTAATCAAAAAATGGCTACAAGCCAACTGATGGAAGTATTTTTTTTCAATTGAGTACTATTCTTCCCATAGTACCTGGCTTGTATCAATCTGAAAACAAAACAAAACAAAACAAAACAAAAAAAAAGCAAATAAAAATAACACTCCCAAACCCAAATATAAAAACAAACAAACAAGCAAACAAACAAACAAACCAAAAAATAACCAAGTATCACACCAGCCATGAACTCTAGGTAGGTTTATGGGACCAGATGACAATTTTGCTGCTGTGGAACATTCCTCAAATCTTATAAATTATTGATTACATTATCTAGTACTTTGGCATTAGTGGTAATATCTGTGTATCACTCAGAGTCCAGAGCTGAGCAATATTGGTGGTGTTCCTTACTTGAATACATAGTACCATCTGGCTTAGTGAGAGCTATCCATCAAGGAGGAAGATTCCACCACAGATCTACATTAGTTTCAAAGCATGTGGGGCAGGACCTTCAGCTATAGCATCTTACCATCTTCTTCTCATGGGCAACTAATATCAGTAAAAATAACTTTTTATATAAAAGTTTAGGAGTTAGGCTTAATAGCTGTGCTTGTTGACAACCTATAAGCAGCTATCCAACTCTGTCACTTTTTCGTTTCATAACCCTATAATTTCTCACACCTGCTTTATCTATTCATGCAGGCTACTTCTGTCCAAAGTTGTTGGAAATTTTGTTTTTATTAATCTTACAAAGTAGCAGGTTTCCTTCTTCATATGTACTTAGCTTTGGAAGAAGAAAATCTCTTCTTCCTCTTACATTCTCTGCCTTGTCCTGTTTAAACATTTTGAGTTCCAGTATTCCTCTTTTTTTTGTCTTTAAATATAGCATTTGTTTCTCTGCCCCCCTTCCTTAATGCTTCTTTCCCCCTCTCTCCTTGGCCTATTTCTAGTTTCCTGGCTTCTATACACATTCATTCCCATATGAATTAAATATATGTGAAAATTAAAGTGTAGACCCTGCATATAAGAGAGAATACATGGCTTTTGTCTTTCTGCTCATGGATTATCCCACTTATACAATATTTTCAGTTCCAACCATTTCCTCCAAACTTCATGATTTTGATTTTTCTTTTCTTAATATAATTTTTATGTTGTATAATTTATTCACTTTGTATCCTAGCTGTTGCCCCATCTTCATCCCCTCCCAATCTCACCCGCCTACCCTCTCTCATCTCCTCCCATGTCCCTTTCCCAGTCCACTGATAAAGGGGTCCTTCTCTTCTTCTATCTGACCCTATAATATCAGTTCTCATCGGGACTGTGTTTCATAGTGTCCTCTGTGGCCTGTTCAGGATGCTCCCTACTCAGGGGGAGGTGATCAAAAAGTCAGCCTCTGAGTTCATGTCAGAGACAGCTCCTGCTCCCTTTATTAGGGAACTCACTTGGACACTGAGCTGCCATGGGCTACATCTGTGCAGGTGTTCTAGGTTATCTCCATGAATGGTCCTTGGTTGGAGTATCAGTCTCAGAAAACACCCCTGTGTCCAGATTATTTGGTTCTGTAGCTCTTCTTGTAGAGCTCCTGTCACTTTCAGGTCTTTCTGTCTCCCCCTTCTTTCTAAAGATTCCCTGCACTCTGCCCAAAGTTTGGCTATGAGTCTCATCATCTGCTTTAATACCCTGCTGCTTGATGCATGAATAAATTCAATTGTGTATTCATTAGTTAATTTTATTTCCTACTTACCATAACTAGAACAAGAAAAAAATGGATGAGCAACAGCCTTAAGTGGGACTTACATATTCACACCTCTCAAAAGGCTCAGAAGTCTTCAAAGAAGAGGAGATTGACAGTTGCACACATGAATGGATTCTAAAAGAATGCATTGAAGTAGCCATTCAGACCATTGTTAGGTCTCCTAACTCTGTTAGACCATGAAGAGTGAGCTATAGCTTGTAGAATCAAACTATGGATTTTACTATAGTAGAAAGGCCATAAAGTGTGCTGGAGAGAACGTCTAGTCTTTGTTTTAATTAGTGTTCAATATTAAGGAAGAATGTTTTTGTTATGCCATTTAACAAAGGTACTGGAGAGGTAGAAGTGCATTACCTAAATTACTTGTTTCCCTTGAAGTGTTTTATTTTATTTATTTATTTATTTATTTATTTATTTATTTGCGACTATTACTTTGAAGGATTTACTTGCAGTGTTGCTGAATCTTACTATTCTCACAGATAGAGGATGAAGCATGTCTTTAGATTATACATGGTGTTAGAATTCTGACTTTATATAAGATGTAATTTTACTTGTTGATCATGTTACTAGTGGAAATACATCAAATGAATGAAGCCAATGAATTCAAGTGCAGGAAATATAATTTAGTGAAGCATAAGAAAAATATGTGACATAATATGTGGTATTATGAGTATTTAATTCACAGTGTCAGAATATTCCAAAGTATGTATGAGTTTCCATAGAATTCCGGAATGGAAATTTTAATAATTAGTAAGTCCTAGTCAATATCAAAAAAAAAAAAAGAAAGAAGGAAGGAAGGAAGGACAGAAAGGAAGAAAAGAAAAGACAGGAAAAGAAAAGAAAATAGGTCAATGATCTTAAATTCTGACTGAGCAAAACTATATGGGATCTGTGTTGTCATAAATGAAGTCTTGACAAGGTTGAAGTTTCCTTAGAAGAAAATGAAAATATTGATATAAAGGGATGAAGTAGACATTAAGAAAAAAAGGAAATCAAAGCAGTATATTAAATAGACATAACAAATGAAATTGTTTTCTTTGATTATTAGAAATATCACAGCGAATGTAAAGATAATTAGATGTTGCTGTTCTCCAGGCTTCTATGGCTATTGTGTTTTGCCTGTGTATTCTGACTTCCTGGAACCACTCTTTCCCTCTTATGAACATATTTGGTCATGCAATCCACTTAATCTTAAGGTGCTCATTTGCTTCAGTTGTCACCAAGATTGTGTACTTCAATTTCCTTCTTATGTAGGTTGATTATCTTTCCCAGACAATCAATAAGAATAAAATGAGTGTAGCTGCAAGTAAATGGATCAGGTTGAAAACAACATTCTGGTGTTTAGATGAGAATTAATTCTCCATGCTCAGGGTGATACCTAGGGCCACTCAACCACTTGTAACTACAGGAGCCACAAAATTTTTCTGTTCACTCTGCGACATTAGTCCTATCCTCAACTTAATTCCAAAAATTTGTAATTGCCCCAAAACTATTTCAATTACTCATATTGCTTGTGTTTCTATTAGTTGTCCCTCACAAATAAAAGGTTCAAACAAGTACTCCTTTTGAGAGTTTACTTGGAAATTGCAGATCAAATATAAATGAATGAATTCTAAAATTGTAGCAGTCAGAGGTTAGGTTTCTTTTTTTTCTTTCTTTCTTTCTTTCTTTCTTTCTTTCTTTCTTTCTTTCTTCTTCTTTCGTTCTTTTTTCTTTTGCTGACCCTTTCCCATTTTGATATGCTTTTTCTATATTATAAACTGGGAACCATTCCAAGTCAAACTCTGCAACAAAAAGTTATGAAGATATTTTTACTATTCCAGATTCAGAGATTAAGAGTTTAGAAAACAACAACAGTCAGATTTTGTCTAAAGAAGACTATCTTGTCACCCAGGCTAGCCTCAAACTCATGCTCTTACTGCCTCAGCCTCCCAAGTAAGTGTTGGAATTATACAGACAAGTACCACCATGCCCAGAATAGGGATATTTCTTTATGAAAAAGTTCCCCAACTACACTCTGAAATACAGTAGTTTCCTGCACTTACCTTGAGACTTAGTCAATTTTATGAAAACATTCAGAGACTAGAGTCCTCTCTCTAGAAATTCTATTTGTGATTTTTTTTTTAAATCTGAGTATTTCATTATCTTAATCAAGCCACTAAAACCACAGCCTTGTTTTTGCAAGCTATGGATTGGGTATTTTCTTAAAGAAGCACTGAGTTATAGCACCTGTTTTGGGGTAGGCAATAATGGACTGGCAATTTGTGTTGTTAATTGGAGCCAGTAACATTCCAAACATTAACATATTCATTCACAAAATATTTGTGTGTTTTCCCTGGTTTACTTTTCACCATCTTTGGAAAATTGTAAACTTCATCTCCTATACGTTTGGTTGGGAGCTTGCTTTTTGATTCTAAGCGTAGTAAATCAGTCAATTCTCAGAGAAGGATCTCTCTGTGGAAAGCCATTTATATTATTGTGAGGTTGTTCTGAATGGATACTTACATGCTGATGGATATTTACTCAATGTTGTTAGGGTTACCATCTCCTTCCCACCTAAGTCCCAGAGGCCATTTTAATACTGTATTAAGCAGCCCAATCAATTTGTCAATATAGTACTTACTAAAAGACTTGCACCCAGGACTCCGAAGCAAAAATGTACATTTTTCCTTTTTGTTACTTTTTTTTTCCTTCTGTGGCAACACAGTAGAGAGATAGCTCTTCATTACTGAAACGGTTTTGACATCATGGTCTTTGCCAATGGATATAAACAAGTAGGTCTATTATAAATCTCATCTGTTCCCTGATTTATTTGATTATATTACTTAACATAAAGGTATCTTGCTGGAAAGATTATTATTTAGTGATGTTCAATTGGTTTCCTTTTATTATGTCAGCCTGAAATGCAAGTCAACAACTCCAATGAGTAAACATCCTTTCCTTAGTAAATCTTGTGGTGACCTTGGCATGACTCTCCCCTATTTGAAAGTAATGATACCCTGGCCCATTAATCTTTCCAATCATGTTGTCTGAACTGATGTAATGGTTCTCAACCTTTGAGTTGCTCTAAGGAAATGAATCATTATGCAAATCTATACCCATTCCACTGAGGTCACACTTTTCAGAATTTGCCCAGAAAGAATAATGCTGGGTTTATACTAGCCTCTGCTTTGTGACTAGAGTCTCTTAAGAGTTATGTTGCCCTTACCAATTTTGTTCTGTAGCCTGTATGATCTTAAGGGAAAGGTTTTTCTTCAGGGTAATTAGCATGATTATAAGTCTTTTAAGTTAACATCTCACATCATCATGGACCATTAGAGCATTAGTGGTATTAGGAAGCTTGGGAGGGGTAGAGATTTATCCCTTTTCCCCTGAAATATTTAAGAATTTGTCTTTCTTCTCCTTATTTTTTTTTCTGGAAGACAAACCTTCATTCAGCCACAACAAAATAAATCCTTAAAGAAATAATCTTCCTGAACTTTTTGTACTCCAAATGGTTAAATGCTTATAAGGTATTGATGCCTATGTGGAAACTTAATTTCTGGGGGAGTTTTATGTAGTTCTCTTGTGCCAAGATGAGGAAAATTAATCCATTCTGGAATATTCTTTTTTAGCCTTTCATAATTAGTTAACTATTCTAAAGCAATGCTAAGTTATAAGAACAACATATACTTGACAAGTAAGGGGTCATTATTTGCATTTCAAAAAGAAATTTTCAGTTGACTAAATAATTATACCAAGTTTCTGAACTCTAAAGTGTACCTACACACATTTATTTACAGATGAGTAAAACTGTTTGACAGGCTGGTGGGCAGAAACATTGAAAAGTCAAGTGTTAAAAACTACTCTTTTTGAAAAATAAAATATATAACATGGAAAGCAGTTATAGTTGATTCATAGTTCAAAAATTATACTTTTTGAAATTTGATTCATATCTAGATTAAGATTTTAAAATTTCTATGCATATGTGTATCTATGTGAGTCTATTCCATGTTTGTTCAGACACCCCTGGAAGATAGATGAGCTACTTGGAGCCCCTAAAGATGACATCACAAGTGCTTGGAAGCTGCCTGACTTGTGTTCTGGGAGTTGAACTCAGTTGCTCTGGAAGTGTTCATGACCACTGAGTTATTTCTTCACCACTTTATTAGTTTATTTTCTGTTGCTATGGTGAAACATCATGACCAACTCAAATTATAGAAAAAAATAGTTTACTTAGGATTATGGTTCCAGAAGTTTAGAGTCAATAGTGACCCAAAAGCATGGTAGCAGCAGCATGTATAGGCACAGGAGAAGATAGCTAAAAGATAATATGTTGAACTGCAGCATGAATAAGAGAGATTAAGCTACAAGGAAGGAAAGGGCTTAAGCTCTCAAAGTCTTCCACCAGTGATGTAGTTACTTCACTTAAGACCACACCTCCTAAACTTCCCCAAACAGTGCCATTAACTGGGGAACAAGTGGTTAAATAGATGAGATTATGGAGAACATTATCACTCCAGCTATCACAAGCCCCCTAGATAAGCTTTTGAGAAATTTTTACAGGTGTTACCCATTCAATTTCCAATTGCTAGTATGCAGTGGGCCATCTCCACATCCATAAGTTGGGATAGTAATAACAATAACAATTCTCGTTATAGCTGCTATGAAATAATGGAATCGGTGTCAAAGAGATTATTAGTATAAACCTGTGTAATGCTGATAGTTTATGAAATAGCAGATATCAACACCACCATCACCACCTTTAAATACAGCTACTTCTTTGTATCCGTAGGTTCTGTGTCCATGAATTCAGTACTTAATGTGTGTAGTATAGACCTTTTACTTCATTATTGACTCCTAAAATACCTTCTAATATCTATGTTAATGTAATTAGAGATTATTTATAGCATATATGTAGTTACTTTACCATTTAGATAAAGGGCTGAGATAGCTGAAGAGGGAGAAACTTTTGAGCCAATTCCCTGAAAATGCTGAAGCACACATACTACCTCATCTTCACAATACCAATAAAGATAGATATAATCAGAGGAACCTGCATCAGAATCCTCTGGAGGATTTGCTAAAACCCAGCTTGTGGAGCCAAACCCCAAGTTTCTGATTCATGTGTGAGGTAATCCCAAGACTGTGCATATCAGCCAGTTTTCAAATATTGTTGGTAACGACTGGTCTAGAAGGTAACTTTGACAATCATTGCTCTAAGATACTTAAGATAATCTTTCCTATAGCTCACATGAATGGAAGAAATCTGAAAGTAGTACCTTGAGAGTTAAAGAATTAAATTTAAAATTACAACACATATATTATTTTTCTCATGATGTGCAAGCAGATCATATAGTAGATCTTTAGTTTTTGGACATCCACATACATGTGGCATACACAAACAGACACATACATACACACACAGGGTTGTGAGGGAAAATAAAATTACGAAAAGCAAAGTGGCCCCATGAATATTTTCTAGGTAAAAGAATCAAAATAACAGAAGCAATGAAAGTTATATGAAAAATATAAATGGTTGAAAAACATTTTAACATTATTTTGAGGTAGCCACCCTTGGTGGCTGTCTGTCTCTTCCTTCTCTTCCCTTAGGAAAAAAAAAGTCTTTGAAATGAGACAATCTGACAGATATCCTTAGACACAAGATCCACAAAGGCTGTAATACAAGTGACATCTGAAGTACTTCAAGCTACTAGCTAAAACTTTCAGGCTCTCTTTGGTCAAACTACTATGAAATGTTGTATTTACTCTGAAGTGGTAGCTTGACCCTGGTTGCTGTTTCACTGTGATAAGAATCTGGAACAAATTGAAAAGAAATTGCCACCCAATGACTGGAGATAGAAGCAGGGTTAGATAAAGCTGTGATTAAGTATTTAAGAGACAAATGAAAGAGAACCTGATGTGACTTATAGTTAATAAAAATTCACTTGATGTTCAGGCAACACATCTGTTCCTATATTCCAAAGAATTCCCCACATTTTGAATAGTAAAATAATGATCCAACAATAAAAAATGACCATTTATATATTAAAACCAGAATTCTAGTTTAATGGCAAGCAAAATAAAATGGAAACATTTATTGCTCTTTCTCTCTGTCTCTCTGCCTTTCTCTGTCTCTCTATAAGATATTTGGTAAATGAGGGGTGTGGTAGCCTATGCTTTTATCCCCAACATTGGAGGACAGAGGTGAATGATTTGAGCCAGGTCTGCAAAGCACTAATTCAAGCACAGAGTACTTATGTTAGGAGCAATGGAGCTGGCACACATCAGTTTCTTCACAGTGTCTAGGAGGTGATATACATCATTTATGTCCATGTAGCATCACAAAAAGCAAATCAAATGACACAAGCCTCCCTCTCCTTCTCTGTTTGTTTGTTTCTATCTGTCTCTTTCTTCTCTCTTCTCCTCTCCCATCCCCTACCCCCTTCATACAGAGGGCATGAGACTGGTCAGTATCTAGGATTCTACTCAGTTAAATAGAGGATCTTTTACTAAAAGGAAGAAAACTGAGACTTAGTGAACTTCAGGGAATAGATGCTTAATTCTAGATTTGAATGTCAGTATGTGTGGTTCAATAATAATTCTAGAAACATCTGAGAAAAATTTCGCAATGTACTAAGTCTTCCTGAAAGTATATACAGCTGAAGAGCTAGGATATGACACGTGGTAATGAGAGTAGGAAATTACTATTGATTTGGACTTCATAGCAGTTTCTTATAGTAACTTTCTTGAATTGTGTAAAGAAAAATCTACATTGGTGAAGGGTTGTATAGATTAGATTCGTGGGAGCCTGTTCTCAATATTTATCACTGCCTGAATGTGCTCTGCAATCACTAATCACTATACCATGAGTAATAACAATTATAGATATTCTTGTGCTGAACTTTCTGCCAGTCATTGATAGACAACATTTTCTCTTTCTTTTTGTGATTGTGCCTTCATTGGATGTTTTTTTAATAAAATATATACATTTATTTATATTTATTTTATTTTTATTAATTACAGTTTATTCACTTTGTATCCCCCTGTAGCTCCCTCCCTCCTGCCTCCTGCCCTCCTAATCCCACCCTTCCTCCTCCTCCTCCACCCATGCCCCTCCCCCAGTCCACTGATAAGGGAGGTTTTCCTCTCCTTTCTTTTGATCCTAGTCTATCTGGTTTCATCAGGTGTGGCTGCTTCCTCTGTCGCCTGGTAAGGCTGCTCCCTGCTCATGGCTAGGTGATCAAAGAGCAGGCCAAACAGTTCATATTAGAGACAGGCCCTGTTCCCATTACTATGGAACCCACTTGGACACTGAACTGTCATGGGCTACATCTGTGCAGGGGTTCTAGGATATGTACTTGAATGGTCATTGGTTGGAGTATCAGTCTCAGAAAAGACCCCTGTGCTCAGATATTTTGGTTCTGTTACTCTCCTTGTAAAGCTCCTGTCTTTTCTAGGTCTTACTTATCTCCCTCTTCTTTCATAAGATTCCCTGCACTCTGCCCAAAGTTTGGCTATAAGTCTCAACATCTGCTTTGATACTCTGCAGGGCAGAGCCTTTCAGAGGTCCTCTGTGGTAGGCTCCTCTCCTGTTTCTTGTTTTCACCCTCTTCCGATGTCTACCTTGTTTGCCTTTCTGAATGAGGATTGAGCATCTTACCCAGGGTCCTCCTTCTTGATTAGCTTCTTTAGATTTACAGATTTTAGTATGTTTATCTTATGTCTAATATCCACTTATAAGTGAGTATATATCATGTGTATCTTTCTGCCTCATGAATGCAACAAAAGTCCAATGGAAAACCTTGAAATTAAAAAGCAAAAGTTTAAGAAGAGGTGCAATATTCAAATGTTCCCAAACTACCTATGCCTAAATAAAGAATAAGCACAGTAACAGTGTGGAAACCTGGTAGACATTCATTTTGTCAGGAAATCCTTTTGAAAACAATTTAATATTGTAAGCAAGTTAGCATGCTCTTTCTGACATGTTGCACCTGAAATTGCATTATATTCAGAAATTCAATTTTTTTTTTCTTTTATAATGGAAAGACCCCAGGGAACTTTTGTCTGGCTATAACTTGAGAAAATACCTTCCTAGCACTTTCCAAAAGTGTCACAGTCATAAAAGACAAAATACCAAGTAGCTTTCATAGACAATAAAAAGTCATTAAGACACACCAACTCAATGAAGTATGAGACCCTGGCTTGCATTTTAATACAGAAAAAGAAATTAATGGAAAATGTAACATAGAGAAAGTCTATAGTTAAGAACATTGTATTCATATTAATTTATTTATTTTCATAAATATCCCTTGATTATGGAAGGAGTTGGAGAAGCTGGGTGAAAGATGTATGTGAATTCTCTGTGTGATGTTTTACACATTTTTTAAAAGGTAAAGAGGAGGATTTTAGACACCCCCTCAAAAACGAACAAACAAACAAAACAGGAAAAATATTGTGGTGCCCTAAGACCAGAGAGCCATATCTGTATTATCATAAAAAAAAAAAACTCACATAAGGTTTAGAAAAGTTTTTTAACACCTTCTTTGATAATCTTTTCCTTGAACCTTATGAAATATTTATGCTGTTTTCTCCAGAAGCAGCAACAGAAATTATCATTGAGTAAGGGGCCTGTGAAATCTTCATAAATCACTTTCTTGTTCTATAGAGTCTATCAATTGTTTAGGCTATATGTTTTATTAGAGCTTCATTGTTTTCTCTATTGAAAAATATTTTCAAACATGTATAATCCTAGTGTCTAGAGATTATTAATAACTTATTTATAAGATATACATATTTATCCAGGTATATATATGTATATATATGTATATATATATATATATATATATATATATATATATATATACACTCACATACACATATCACCGTTTATCCTAACACAGTGTTTGTCACATTGTATACACTCAAGAAATATTTTATGAACTTTCGAATGAGGCTATTCATATCTTTTTAAATTTCCAATTAATATCATAGCAAATTATAAAGCACTCTCTGGTGTCAGAGAATCACGGGTTTAATAATTCCTTTTCTCACTTACTTTCATATCTTACTATTTTTCCTTTGTTACTTACCTTTGCTCTTACCTTTCCTCGCCATTCTTCTTTGTTCCATCCATACCTCAAATACTTATAATGATGTGTCTTATAAATATAAGACACATCATTAAATCAGGTTCTATGTTAAGTCTTAATGTTAAAGACTCAAAGGAAAAAAATGTGGTCATAGTCCTCCATTGCAGTTTAATAGAATAGATGGTCATAACTAATAAAAGTACAAAAAAGGCAAACTTGTATCTGTGCCAAATTCAATGATGCGTAACAGGGATAAGAGATAACTTTTGAGAGGCAGTGATGCTTGAACTGATACATAACTCATAAATTACACTTAATCAGGTGGAAAGAGGAGACAAAAGAATTAGCTTTTGTGACAGCCATGGCATAGGGACTAGGTCAGTGCAACTAAGATGTAAAATATGATGGAGACAGGTAGGGATCAGAATTTGAAACACTTTGTTGGTTATTAACTAAGCTTTGTATTTTATTTTCCTAAACTTACTAAGGGATTTTAATGAAATAAAGAACATTTTTGGAGGGCTGGGGTCATGCTTAATGTTTATAACCACTTGTTCTTTCTGTAACTCCATTTGCAGGCATTCGGAAAAGCTCTTCTGGCCTCATTGAGAGTCTAAATTCACATCTTATACATGTAGACAAGCAGGCACACACATACACAAATCTAAAAAGTTAAAAAAAGAATTGTGGTAGTGGAATTATATGATAAGCTTTACATTGTCTCAGGTTACCCCAGTTGCATAACAGAGAAATATTAGAAATAAGCAAATGATAGCTCCTGGAGTTGAACTGGCTCTATTCCTATTCTAGTTCTGTAACCAAATAGATTTGTATAACTGACTAAGCTATTTCATATTTTTGTGTGTCTATTTCATCACTGAAAGCAGCAATACCACTATGGACTAAAGCTGGACCTCAACAACAACAGAAATAGCAAAAAGCCTACACATACCTGGAAACTGAACAACTCTCTACTAAATGATGGCTGGGTGAGGAAAGAAATAAAGAAAGAAATTAAAGACTTCCTAGAATGCAATGAAAATGAAGGCACAGCACATTCAAACTTATGGGACAAAATGAAAGCAATGCTAAGAGGAAAGTTCATAGCACTAAGTGCTTTCATGAACAAATTCCTAACATCTCATACAAGCAATTTCACAGCTTACCTTAAAGCCCTGGGGGGGGGGGGAGAAGCAGAAACACCCATGAAGAGTAGATGACTGGAAATTGTCAAAACCAGGACCAAAATCAATAAATTAGAAACAAACAAACAAACAATTAACAAAAATGAAACCAAGAGCTGGTTCTTTGAGAAAATCAAAAAGATAGACAAACCCTTAGCCAAACTAACTAAAAGACAGGGAGACACTATCCAAATCCACAACATCAGAAACGAAAAGTGGGACATCACAACAGATACTAAAGAAATCCAAAAATTCATTAGGTCTTACTTCAAAAGCTTACATGCCACAAAATTTGAAAATCTAAATGAAATGGACAATTTTCTTGATTAATTACACTTACCAAAGCTGAATCAAGACCAGGTAAATAAATTAAATAGTCCTATATCCTGTAAGGAAATAGAAGCTGTCATCAAAAGTCTCCCATCCAATAAAAGCCCAGGGCCAGATGGTTTCAGCACACAAAATTCTACCGTACCTTTAAAGAAGAGCTAATGCCAGTATGCTTCAAAATAATCTACAAAATAGAAACAGAAGGAGCATTACCAAACTCATTTTATGAAGCCACATTACCAAACTCATTCTATGAAGCCACAGTCACCTTGATACATAAACCTCACAAAGACCCAACAAAGAAATAAAAATTCAGGCCAATTTCCCTTACTAACACTGATGCAAAAATATTCAACAAAATACTTACAAACCGAATACAAGAACACTTCAAAGATATCATCCATTATTACCAAGTAGGCTTCATCCCAGGCATGCAGGGGTGATTCAACATACAGAAATGCATCAATGTAATCCACTATATAAATAACCTGTAAGGAAAAAAAAAAAAGCACAAGATCAGCTCCTTAGATCTGAAAAATAATTTGATAAAATACAGCGTTCATTCATGTTTAAAGTTTCGGGAATATCAGGGATACAAGGCACTTACCTAAATATAGTAAAGGAAATATACAGCAAGCCTATAACCAACATCAAACTCAATGGAAAGAAAACTTAAATCAATCCCAATGAATTCAGGGGCAAGGCTTGGCTGCCTAATCTCTCGATATCTCTTCAACGTAGCTCTTGAAGTCCTTGCTAGAGCAATAAGACAACTAAAGATCAAGTGAATAAAATTCAGTAAGGAAGAAGTATCACTATTTGCAGACGATATGATAGAATATATGTGTGAAGACAAAAATTCTACCAGAGAATTTCTACAGCTCATAAACACCTTAAGCAAAGTGGCTGGATAAAAAATTAACTTAAAAACTCAATAGCTTTTTATGGTAGCCAACCATGCTTGGGGAGACTGTCCTGCTTCAATGGCTGTAAAGGCCTGAATGGTCATGGCTGCATTACGCTGTTGTGAGACTCTAATCTTGCATATATACCACAGGCAAACCAAGGAGACCAACACCAGAAGGCCTGCTAACGCTCCCATGCCCGCCCATTCCTTCAGACGATTCATGGCTGCAGCAATTTATGATAATAATCCTGTGGCTAGTCCTGCATCCACTCTGGTAGAATTTACCGTGACAATGGCCACTCTCAGCTGCTCCATCGTAGTATCGAATTCTCCAGTCCAATTACCTAAAATATAGCTAGACAATTGTTTAGCGCTCAGGATGTGAGGCTAAGCACTACACTCAGTGTCAGCCACTTTTCGACCCAGAGAAGAGAATGTCTGATTGCATGTGGGTTGATGCCCCAGGTCCCGCCTCTGAGAAAAAGTTATCGGACGGGTCTGATGCTCTTTGGGTGGATGACACCTAAATGAACATCAGTACAAAGTCCCAATTTATTTCTAATATCAGAGATCAGACCTCTACTCTTGCCTGATGGGTCTAAAACAAAAAGGGGGAACTGTAGAGAGCTGCGGAATGCTGTGCCTTAAAGATGGAGCTGGTTTCCGCCTTCCACCTTCCTGATGGTGAGTGCTCTCTGTCACGAACAACTCCACATTTGGCTAAGGCCGAGGATCTGGCTTGCTTCCATGTATGTGGACCTATCTGCATTGCCCACATGGCATGCTGGGGTTGGCTACCCAGAGGCTATTTAAGCTGTGGGCTGGCTTTCCCCAGGGTCAGATGATTGTTCAAGGTTCCTGAATAAACTGCATTGAAAAAACAAAAAGTCAATAGCCCTCCTGTATACAGAAGACAAAAAGGCTGTGAAAAAATTAGGGAAACAACTCCCTTTAAAATAGACACAAAGGACATAAAGTATGTTGGTGTGACTCTAACCAAGCAAATCAAAGATATGTCTTAACAAAAAACTTCAAGTCTCTGAAGAAAACACTAGTAGAAGTTATGATAAAATGGAAAGATTTCCCGTGCTCATGGCTCAGCAGGATTAACATAGAAAAAAAATGGCCATTTTACGAAAAGCAATCTACAGATTCAATGCAATTGCCATCAAAACACCAACATAATTCTTTGCAGACCTTGAAAGAAAAATTCTCAACTTCATATGGAATAAAAAGAAGCCCAGAATTGCTAAAACAATTCTCTACAATAAAAGATCTTCTGGAGGTATCTCTATTCCTGATATCAAGCTGTACTATAGAGCAACAGTAATAAAACCTGCATGGTACTGGCATGGACACAGAATGGTGGATCATTGGAATTGATTTGAAGACCCTAAAATAAACCCCCACACTTATGGACACCTGATTTTTTACAAAGATGGCAAAACTGTACAGTGGAAAAAAAAGACAGTATCTTCAACAATGGTGCTGCTCTAACTGGATATCCATACTTATCACCCTGCACAAAACTAAGATCTAAGTGGATCAAAGACCTCAACTTAATACCAGACACACTAAATCGGTTAGAAGAAAAAGTGGGGAAGAGCCTTGAACTCATTGGCATAGAACACAACTTCCTGAACTGAACACCAACGGAACAGGCTCTAAAAGCAACAATCAATAAATGGAATCTCATGAAACTGAAAAGCTTATGTAAAGCAAAGGACAGCCTACAGATTGGGAAAGGATCCTCACCATCCTTATATCTGAGAGAGGGCTAATATCCCGAAAATATAAAGAACTCAAGAAGATAAACACCAACACACCAAATAATCCAATTAAAAAATGGGGTACAGAGCTAAACAGAGAATTCTCAATAGAGGAATATAGAATGGCAGAGAAACACTTAAAGATATGCTCAATGTCCTAAGCTATCAAGGAGATGCAAATCAAAATTACCCTGAGATTTAACCTTACCCCCAGCAGAATGGGTAAGAACAAATTCTCAAGTGCTGGTGGGAATGGAAACATGTACAACCACTTTGGAAATCAATCCGTGTTTTCTCAGATAATTGGGAATAGTGCTTCCTCAACATCCAGCTATACCACTCCTAGCCATAGATCCAAAATATGGTCAAGTACACAACAAGGACATTTGTTCAAACATTTTTGTAGCAGCTTTATTCATAATAGCTAGAACCTGGAAACAACCCAGATGTCCCTCAATGGAGGAATGGATACAGAAATTGTGGTACATTTACACAATAGAATACTACTCAGCAATCAAAAACAAGGAAATCATGAATTTGCAGGCATATGGTGGGAACTAGAAAAGATCATCCTGAGTAAGGTATTCCAGAAGCAGAAAGACACACATTGTGTATACTCACATATAAGTGGATATTAGACATATAATATAAGATAATCATACTATCATCTGTAAACCTATGGGAGCTAAGCAAGAAGGAGGACCCTGGGGTAAGATGCTCAGTTCTTGTTGAGAAAAGCAAACATGATAGACCTTGGAAGATGGAGAAAACAGGGGAGTGGACAGGAGAGTACCACAGAGGGCCTCTGAAAGATTCTGCTCAGCTGGGTATGAAGCAGATGCTGAGACTAATAGCCAAACTTTGCGCAGTTTGCAGGGAATCTTATGAAAGAAGGGGGTGATAGAGAGACCTGGAGGGGACTGGATTTCGCAAAGAGAGCAACAGAATCAAAAATTTTTTGGGCCCGGGGGTCTTTTCTGAGACTGATTCCCCAAGCAAGGATCATTCATGAAGATATCCTAGAACCCCTGCATAAATGTAGTCCAGCTCAGTCTCCAAGAGGGTTATCTAATAAGGGAAACAGGGCTGTCTGACATGAACTCAGTGACTGGCTCTTTGATCACCTCCTTCTGAGGGGTAGGGCAGCCTTACCAGACCACAGAGGTGGACATTGCAACCAGTCCTGATGAGACCTGATAGGCTAGGGTCAGATGGAAGGGGAGGAGGACCTCCCCTATCAGTTGACTGTGAAATGGAGATGGGAGAAGAAGAGAGTGGCTGGTGTTGGGTGGGGACAAGGAAGGCGCTACAGCTGGTATACAAAGTGAATAAGTGGTAATATATAAAAAAATAAAAAAGAAAGCAACAACAATCATTTTTATTTTCTACAACTGTTGTGGAAGATAAATTATTTCCTACTTGTGAAGCAGGTCTGCCTAACATTTATGAATCACTGACTTTAATAATGAGTATTGTGAAAACAAACACACCTGTGAAGGATTCACGTGCAGTCAAGTTTCAAGGCACACTTTGTTTACATGTTATGTAATAAAGAACAATCATGAAGTAAGGACAACCTGTTTCAAGGACAGCAAGGAGTGATATCAACAGATTTTATGTTGCACTTAAAGTAGTATAATAAGAATAACGATATTGGTTGCCTTCCTCAATTGATCAACAACATATTTTGATCTTTTTGTTTTGGAGACAATCTTTCACTGAATCTGGAGCTCAATTATGTAGGATAAGTTTGCTAAAAAGCTTCAGTGGTCTTTCTATATTGGTGTCATGTGTGCTAAATTTACAGAGCTATCGTGTGCCCAGCTTTAGCATGAAGACTATATATCTGAACACAGCTAGTCTTTTACTAACTGGACCATCTCTCAAAGCTGAAATCATTTTTAAATTAATTGGTTTATGTTTCCAATGTTTGGATATTGTGCTGGCTAGTTTTATGTAAGTCTACACATGTTATAAACATCTGAGAGGAGAAAACTTAAGTACTGAATGAAAATGCCTCCAATAAGATTGGGCTGTCAGTATGTCTGTGGAGCATTTTCTTAATTAGTGATCATGTAGCAATCCATTATGGGTAGGGCTATCCATGAGATGGTAGTTCTAGGTTCTGTAAGAAAGCAGTCTCTGCAAGACATGAAGAGCAAGGAAGTAAGCAGCACCCTGCATGACCCTGGTTATCAGCTATCCCTCCAGGTATCTGCTTTGTATGAGTTCCTGTCCTGACTTCCTTCAATGATGAAGAGCAATGTAGAAATGTAAGCCAAAGAAACCTTTTCCTTCCTAACTTGCTTTTGGACATGCTGTTTCATCACAGAAATAGAAAGAGGACAGAGATCTATTTGAGTTTTCTATTTCTCCTTGTATCAATTTTGGTATTTAATTTGCTCATTCAATTATGTAAACATTTTGGCATAAAAAGTTAAAGAATTATTTTGGGAAATGAAATAATCTTCATGTGTAGTAAATGGTCTCTGTCTAACTTAGAAACTTTGGGCTTCTCTCTTATTTAGTACAGGCAGAACTTTGTCAATTTCACTAATCTTTTTATACAACCAGTATTTACCTGTGCTAACATTTTCAATTTTCTTTTATATTCCACTCTCTCCTTGATTTTAAAGTGTCCTTTTTCCTTCAACTTTTATTGGATTAATTCCATTTTATGTTTTTTTATTAAAATCTTCAAAGTTTCTGTATATGTAATATAAGCTAAAATTCATTTTAACAACACTTCACCTGAAGTGAATTGTTTCCAGTATTGTAATATTTCAACATGTATTTTCTTTATAGTTATTTTGAAAATTCCATTTCTTCTCCATTATAAGACACTATTCAAAATACGTTTTTAAATTTAAAAGAGATCTCCACTGAAAACTTTATTTTTAGTTATTTGATTCTAAAGAACATGACCTATTTGATATGGTATCTTTGAATGGCCTTATTTGACCAATTATTAGTACTCAAATATGTTTAGTGCAAAATTCTAAATGAACACTGTCCAAAAGAGTTAACATTGTCAACTTGACAGGGTCCAGACTCACCTAGGCAAGAAGCATGTACGCATATCTATGATGAGTTGTATTGATTATGTTAATTGAGGTGAGAAGGGTCTAGGGATGGCAGAAAGGAGAGTTTAAAAGGAGAAAGGAAACTGGCTCTCACCTTCCAGACTGTTGTTTTTATATAACCAGCTGCCTCAAGCTCCCACTAAAATGATGTCCCCACTATGACAGATTGTACCTTTTGACTGTGAGTCGAAATCAACTCTTCAATTCCTTAAATTGTCTATGATACAGAATTTGTAATTACTACATTCACCCCTTTAAAATAGACAATGCCCATTTTATCAACATAAGCATATAACTATGAAAACTGAAAATGTTTGTGTGTATGTTTCATTCTTTAAAGTAGAAAACTGAGCTGACTATAATTCTACTTACTAATTTTTGATTTAATTAATGATGGATTTCTTGATTGCTATCATTTTGTCCATGCTCTTTTGCATATTTTAAAATAATGTCTTAAACTTTTTGCTCAATATAAAATTTTATTTTAAAATCGACTTTACTTTTGATATTTAAAATTAAAAAAGAAAAAAATTAAAGTGCACACATAAATGAAAATAAAATGATATGATAGAACTTTAAAAACATTTATCACTATTATGGGATACATGGTTAATAAAATGACTAATGTAGTAAAAATAATTTAGTCTATATCATAGATATTTTATGGTAAGAAGCAAAAATACCTGAATATATTATTATTAATTAAAATTCTCCTATACTTGTTCATCATTAATACCTTTTATAGTCTCCAACCATTAGCCATTTCCCTTTCTTCAAAAATATTTATATACCCATAGCTTCATACTTATATGCACATATATACTTTCCTGTTGTCACTAGCAAGTAGTTCTTAAATTCATGAGCATATGTAAATATCTGTATGTATGTCTGTGCATCACATAAATGTGGGAGCCAGAAGAGAGTGATAGACTTACTGTAACTGGAGTTATAGATGCTTGTGAGCGACCAGGTGGCTGATGTGAACTAAATTTGGATCCTCTGAAAGACTGCATCTTCTATCTGGCTCCAAATTTCCCATTTCATTGGTGTCTACTTAAATCTTTTCATGTACTTTTGTCTGCCTCATTTTTTTCTGTTTGTACTTTTTTGTTGTTTTGTATTGAATTTAGGTTACTGTTTTTTAGTTACTTATTTCTAAATTCAAAATTTTATTTTTAGTTATTTATTACTTGTAAATTAAAATAATTTTAAAATTTAATATTTTTTCACATTATGCAACCCATTCTAGAGTTAATTAGTTTGTAATTATGAAAATCACAAGGAGTAAAGGTCTTTAAATTTTTATTGTTTTAAATGTTTGTTGTTTATGCTTTATTTTATTGATTTTATTTTAATAATTTCATGTTATTCCCACCACAATAAAACAAACATTGAGGCAATAATTCTTTCAAAATATATACACACACTCAATATTTTTTCTTCTGTTTTTTTATTTTTTTATTTAACTTTTATTAATTACACTTTATTCCTTTTGTATCCCCCCATAAGCCCCTCCCCCCTCCCCTCCCGGTTCCACCCTCCCCCCCTTTCTGTATGCATGCCTCTCTCCAAGTCCACTGATAGGGGAGGTTCTCCTCTCCTTCTTTCTGATCTTTTTTTTTTGTTGTTGTTCTTCTCAATGCAGTTTATTCAGGAACCTTGAACAATCTTCTGACACTGGGGAAAGCCAGCCCACAGCTTAAAATAGCCTCAAGGTGGCCAACCCCAGCGTGCCTCGTGGGCAATGCACATAGGTCCACATATATGGAAGCAAGCCAGATCCTCAGCCTTAGCCAAATGTGGAGTTGTTTGTGACAGAGAGCACTCACCATCGGGAAGGTGGAAGGCAGAAACCAGCTCCATCTTTAAGGAACAGCATTCCGCAGCTCTCTACAGTTCCCCCTTTTTGTTTTACACGCATCAGGCAAGAGTAGAGGTCTGTTCTCTGATATTAGAAATAAATTGGGACTTTGTACCAATGTTCATTTAGGTGTCATCCACCCAAAGAGCATCAGACCCGTCCGATACCTTTTTCTCAGAGGCGGGACCTGGAGCATCAACCCGCATGCAATCAGACATGCTTTTCTCTGGGTCCAAAGCAGCTGACCCTGAGTGCAGTGCTTAGCCTCGCATCCTGAGCATGACATTTCAGCTTTTTATGGTAGCCAACCATGCTTTGGGGAGACTGTCCTGCTTCAATGGCTGTAAAGGCCTGAATGGTCATGGCTGCATTACGCTGTTGTGAGACTCTAATCTTGCATATATACCACAAGCAAACCAAGGAGACCAACACCAGAAGGCCTGCTAACGCTCCCATGCCCGCCCATTCCTTCAGATGATTCATAGCTGCAGCAATCCATGGTGATAATCCTGTGGCTAGTCCTGCGTCCACTCTGGTAGAATTTACCGTGACAATGGCCACTCTCAGCTGCTCCATCGTAGTATCGAATTCTCCAGTCCAATTACCTAAAATACCTAAAATATAGCTAGACACTTGTTCAGACAAAATTTGCCTTAACAATGGCCAATTTCAGCTGCTCCATCATAGTTTTGAATTCTTCAGTCCAATTACCTAAAATATAGCTAAAATATAGCTAGACAATTGTTTAGACAGATTTGCAGCACGGGAAAAATTCTCATATTGTATGCTAGTGACACAAAGTCCAGCATACTTCCATTGAGAGCCAAGTTGAGCGATTTGCCATAGGGTATCAATTTGCTCCTGCACGAAGTCAATCCTCTGATTTAAAACCATCAAGTCTCCTTTTAGTTGAGCATTAATTCTTTTTTGTACATCTAAAGCATGAGCTACATTGGCTAAAAGATTATTTAGGGTCTGAGTAGTCTGCATAGTATGACTCATGGCTAATGCTGCGGTGGTAGCTCCAACAGCCACCAATGAGATGGAAGTAACAATGGCGGCTGTAATTCCAAGATCCCTTTTCTGTCTGGAGAGTCATAGCGTGAGGGGCATCAACGGGCACAGGCACCCAGCGAGGCATGCAAGTAACCAGGGCATACCTAAATTCACTAGCATTCCAGCATTGGGCAAAAAGCAAGTATCATTACCACAATTACTTGGCTCTATCTGGCTAACAATGAATAAAAATGGGGGTTATAAACAAACAGGTGTGGACTTATAGGAAATATTATGAGAAGCCTTAACCCCCTCGTTGGAACATCCTGCATCAGTTCTAGAACTAGCAGTGGTGGTGTCCGAGGTCTGAGTAGGTTCAGGAGACCATTGCCCCCAGGGGCAAGATGTGCTCCATGTAAATTGACTAACTCAAAGTTTTTCTCCACTTTTGAAAGTCATTTAAGGTTCTCAAATTCTTGTTTCTTTGTTTTCTTTTTTTTTAAATTTTTCATCAATTACACTTTATTCATTCTGCATCCCCCCATAAGCCCCTCCCTCCTCCCCTCCTGATCCCACCCTCCCTCTCCTTTCTGCATTCATGCCACTCCCCAAGTCCACTGATAGAGGAGGTTCTCCTCTCCTTTCTGATCTTAGTCCATCAGTTCACATCAAAAAATGGCTGCATTGTCCTCTACTATGGCCTGGCAAGGCTGCTCCCCCCCCCCAGGGGGAGGTGATCAAAGAGCAGGCCAGTCAGATTATGTCAGAGGCAGTCCCTCTTCACATTACTATTTAACCCACTTGGAGACTGAGCTGCCATGGGCTACATCTGTGCAGGGGTTCTAGGTTATCTCCATAAATAGTCCTTGGTTGGAGTATGAGTCTCTGGGAAGTTCCCTGTGTTCAAATTTTCTTGTTCTGTTGCTCTCCTTGTGGGGTTCCTGTCCTCTCCAGCTCTTACTATTTCCCAGTTCTTACATAAAATTCCATTCACTCTGCCCAACAGTTGCCCATCCGGCTCAGCATCTGCTTTGATAGTCTGTAGGGCAGAGGCTTTCAGAGGCCCTCTGTGGTAGGTTCCTAGGTTTTTTCCTGTTTTCTTCTTTTTCTGATGTCTATCTTCTTTGCCTTTCAGGATGGGGATTGACCGTTTTAGGTAGGGTCCTCTCTCTTGCTTAGTTTCTGTTTTGTTTTTTTTTTTTTAACATCTTCACTTATGCTTCTATACTCAGTTCCCTTGCTTATAAAATACAACATCCATCAATTTCATTATTGACATTTTCCCTTCAGTTATTAAATAATAATTTCTACATTGTACATTATATTCTCATATACCTGTAAAGTTATTTTCCCACTGGCATATGCCATCTGCTATAAGTATTCTTAATTTATTCTCTTGGAAATAATTCCTCTTTTGTTCTTGTATAGTTAAATTCTGTTATTATGTGGTGACACTAGACTGCATTATATGTGTATATTTTATTTTCTCAGGGTATCATCTCTTTAAATTATTCTTTTTCATATCACCATATACAGTGATTTCTCTGTAGTTTTCTGAATTTAGGCTCTTGAGTGGATTGGAACTTCTTTGGTTATCATTTACATTTCTTGACAGCTGCATTATGTCTTGGTGGTTGTCTGATGCTTTCTGTGCTCTTATGTTCAGGTGTCTCTAGTGTGCTACTTTGTAAATTGCATTACTCATTTTCATAAAAGATCATTACTAATTCTTTGAACTTTTCTGTATTTCAAGCCCCTCCTCCACCTTATCTCCTATACTCTCAACTCCCTGACCATCTGAAGTTGAGTTTGCTTCTTTTGTTTCCCCCATTGAGTCCAATTTGTGTTGCCCAACTATTGTTGTACTACTGGATTTTAGTTGACTTACAAAAGTTTATATCACTAACAGAAATTGATTCTCCATCTCCTAGCTGCTATCACATTCCAGTAACTTCTCAGCTAAGGGTGAGATTTTGAATTCACTTTCTTCCTTCTATTCTGGGATTGTTGTTTTGCTGGAGTTTGTACAGATCTCATTCATGCTGTCATAGTTACTGGGAGTTCATATGTGTAACCATTCTCTCGTATCTCAAAAGCACTGTTTCCTTGAAGTTATCTACAACCTTTTGTTCTTACCATTTTTGTCCTCTCTTTGTGACAACCCTTTAATCTTAGAATTAGGAGTGTGATATCTATGTAGCATTTAGGACTGAGATATCCAATATCTATTATTCTCTTTTTGTTGACATTGTCAGTTACCTCCAAAATGCTGTTTTAAAAAATTTGCTGTAATTGATTCTAAAGTTACTTTATTTCTATTTATGAAAATTAAAATGTATGAAGGACTTTAAATAATTTTAAACTGTAGTTATTATTTTATGTATATATGTATATTAAAGGTATGTGCTAGTCCTGCGACATACCATAATTGCCTGTTTACAATAGACAGAAAATTCTTGGATTAAAGGTGTGTGCCCAGGCTGAGCAAGTCCACAACTAAAAAAACAGGTGTTTACATTTCAAAATCTCACAGTTGAATCAATTATGTTGCAACACATAGGTTCCTCTGGATCTCAAGTTATAGGCAGTTGTAAGCCACCTCATGTGGGTGCTAGGAACTAAAACACAGTCTCTTCCAAGATTCATAAGCACTCTTAACCACTGAAGTATTCTAGTATCAACCATTTACTCTTGAGAATTATATTTCTTATTCTCAAATTTTTTAGGGCACTGTTTAAATGGCTTTTTAAAATGTGACTTTTTTAGTTTTTGCTTATATATTTTTTCTCTGTGTCTTTAAAATGTGAGATATTCATTTTATCTCATTTATTTCATTAAATTTTGCTCATATTTTGTTTGGATTTTCTGGGTATAATAAAAAAAGTTAAAAATGTATTTATATATTAATGATTCATTTTTATTTTTCTCTAGTACTATAAACATGGAAATAATTGATGTTCATTTTCTAATTTTGGTTTTTTTAAGACTAACAATAAAAAATGAAATGTTTTTTATTCCTAAATGATATCCTAAGGTTTGATAGATATATATTATATGGTATCTGTTTGCTAGACTACTTCTTCAATTAGAAAAAATAAATTTCTTTTAGTATTTTTGGTAGTTTGAATGAGACTAGCCTCTGTAGCTTATATATTTGAATGTGTGGTTCCCAGTTAGTGGAACTGTTTTGGCAGGAATAAGACAGGTGGCATTGTTGGAGAAAGAGTTTATCTCAGGGTGAGTTTTGAGGGTTTAACAGTCCATGCCTACAGGCCCAGTCTCTCTTCCTGCTGTCCACATATCAGGATATAAGTTCTTAGCTATTGTACCAGCACCATGTTCATCATCATGATGATCATGACAATCCTTCTGAAAGTTTAAGCAAACCATCAATTAAATGGTGTCTCCTGACAGCAATATAATAATAAATAAAACAGTATTCCCGATTTCTTATTCAGTTTCAGTTCCTAGTTCCTTTTTGCTAGTTTCATAGTCTTATTTCCTGTTCTTTTGTAGTGCATATTCTTTTATGTTCTGGAATTCACCATTGTTTCCAAGGCATGTACACTGTCAATGTCAGTTACCTGTCATCTTTGTGGGATTTTTATTTATTTGTTTTTGGTTTTTTGTTTTGATTTTGATACAGGATTTCTCATTGTACCTTTGGCTGTACTAGATTTGCATGTTGACCAGGCTGGCCTTGAACTCAAAGAGCTCCACCTGCCTCTGCCTCCCCAAGTGCTGGGATTACAGGTGTGTGTCACTGCACCTGGCTAGCTTTGTATTTTTCAATTGGGGATTTTACATACTTTTTGTTTGTTCAGCCACATATCTAAAAAAACTGTTTGTTATATTTTCTCAAATATTTCTTCGCTCTCATTGCATTTTTCCACTTTATTTTATTATTTTATGATGTACCTTTTTGTATACTTTAACTGAATATATATGCATTATTTGAGAATTTAAGTCTAGAAGTGTAGAACTTTTACTTTTTCTTCTACCATGATCCAAAAAAAAATTTCCAACAAAGGTTTAGATTCGGATAACATTGTATTTACACTATATATATTTTTTTAATTTTATTTTTTTCTTATCAGTTACATTTTATTAACTCTGTATCCCAGCCGTGTCCCAATCCCTCATTCCCTCCCAGTCCCTCCCTCCCTCCCTCATCTCCACCGTGCCCCTTTCCAAGTCCACTGATAGGGGGGGACCTCCTCCTCATTCATCTGATCCTGTTTTATCAGGTATACTATATTTTGTATGTTTGTCATAGTAGAATTGGGACCTAGAGAACTGCATATACTAGACAATTGCTCTACTGAAACTTAGTCAGTTCTACATTTATGACTCTCCAATGTACACTTGCAGATAATATATCAAAATTCTTGAAAGAGACACAGCTAAGACCAGTGTGCATTTTTTGGAAAAGAATTTCATCAGTTCCCACCCACCAAGAAAACAACAAAAACAGAAATGTTAATGTTCTTACCCAAAGACACAAATATTCCCTAAACTACACGTTTAAAAGACAGTATTGACTACTAGACTTTTTCTAGGGAAGGATTGGGTGATTTAGATCAGTACAGTTTCCTTCCTTCCCCGTGGATTCTCTGGAGACACGGACTCCTAGTGTCTTTTTTTGCCCTGGTGCACACTGCTCAGTGTCCGCCAGCTGGCTGGCCGCAGAAATTGCCTGTGCCTGGAGCACAGCTGTGTGATGGCGGCTCAGTCCCTGCCAGCTGTCTGGTGCGCAGAAACTGCCTGTGTCTGCCTTTGTGGCTTTTGGGAGTCTGAGTGGCTCCCTAAGCTGGGTAATTTTCCGGGGACCTTTTCAGGTTGGGGGTGAGCTAAAAGCTAAAATGATACGCTCAGGATGCGAGGCTAAGCACTGCACTCAGGGTCAGCCGCTTTGGACCCAGAGAAGAGCATGTCTGATTGCATGCGGGTTGATGCCCCAGGTCCCGCCTCTGAGAAAAAGGTATTGGACGGGTCTGATGCTCTTTGGGTGGATGACACCTAAATGAACATCTGTACAAAGTCCCAATTTATTTCTAATATCAGAGATCAGACCTCTACTCTTGCCTGATGCGTCTAAAACAAAAAGGGGGAACTGTAGAGAGCTGCGGAATGCTATGCCTTAAAGATGGAGCTGGTTTCTGCCTTCCACCTTCCCGATGGTGAGTGCTCTCTGTCACGAACAACTCCACATTTGGCTAAGGCCGAGGATCTGGCTTGCTTCCGTGTATGTGGACCTATCTGCATTGCCCCCGTGGCACGCCTGGGTTGGCTACCCAGAGGCTATTTAAGCTGTGGGCTGGCTTTCCCCGGGGTCCGAGGATTGTTCAGTGTTCCTGAATAAACTGCATTGAAAAAAAAAAAAAAAAAAAAAAGACAGTATTGATCTGACTAGATGCCTCAGTTGATAAGAGCCTGATGATCTGAATTCAATCCCTGGGATCTTCACAGTAGAATGAAAGAATTTACCTCCAAATATGAAGTATGGTACACATGTGCTCCTGTGCTCCTTCTATTCATAAAGTACAATGGAGGTGCTTCAGAAGCAGTTAAGAGCACTTATTCTTGCAGAAGTCTTGGGTTTGATTCCTCACACCTGGAGGCTCTTAACCAATGCTGTCTTCTGAACTTGATGAACACTAGGCATGGATCTGGTACATAGATATGTATGTGAACAAAATACTCATAATCACAAAATAAAATAAATCTATATAAGGATGATCCTTGATTGTAGACCATGAAGGAGCACGCTCTCATATAATCACATTGTTTTAGTTTTTATTCAGTAATTATGGATCTTAAAATTTAGGCATTTAAATTTCTATGAATGTATTGAAGAAATAAAAAAAAATCCCTATTTAAAAGGATGGGAATAACAAAACAGAGCATCCCCCACAATATTCACATGGTACCTTGCAGTTTTGGATACTACTTAAAAGCTTTAATATAGATTTTTATAATCCTAAATTAAAACTTTTGAAATTTTATCCAAAGCATTAAGATTAAACATTATATTGGAATCATTTCAACTAGAATGAAAGATTTCTGGGTTACTATTTTTATCCTGCTCAGTACCACTCATATTCAAGTAACTTAGGAAATCTGTAACTACTAGATTCTCTTTTATTTTGTACTTTTAGGAAATTTAAGAAAAATCTGTGTTTAATCATTCATGTAGTCATTTATCTACAGAATAAAGTTAGGTATATGTTTTAAAAGATAAAACCACATGAATGTGGTTTATGATATAATACACAGTGAATGTATTTCTAGCTTTTTGGTGAGCTAAATTTTCTGAGGGGCATATAGTAATGAAAAAGAAATCAAAATTTAGAGCTGCAAGCCAAAAGAGAGAAGAAGTTTGAAACATGTCCTTTGGTAGTCTTTTTTTATTTTATCTAATTTGAAGCTCTTACAATAAACAAACCTCCACCTTGTTTTTTGAGATAAGGTTTCTTTATGTAGCCCTGGATGTTCCAGAACTCACTCTGTAGACCAGGCTTTGCACTCAGAGACCCACCTGTCTGTGCCTCCCAAGTACAGGGATTAAAGGTGTGTGGGACCTTTAATCTAACAGCCCATCTAACTATCTGCCCCTTTAAGGAAGTGTTGCATTGCTTCTCAGCCTTTTGGCTAAAGTCAAGTGTAGTAAATGCTGCTCACAGTTTTAAGTCATTACTATACTTGAGTTGATATGCTTTTCATCTACTATATATAAGTATGTTTTAATATATTTTTGTTTTATTTTTAGAGACAGGGTCTCTCTCTGTAGTTTTGGCTCTCTTATTACTCCCTCTGGTAGATCAGGCTGACCTGAACTCACAGAGATCCCCCTGCCTCTGCCTCCTGAGTGCTGGAATTGAAGGTACATGTTACCACCCCTCGGCTTTAGTACATTTTAACGGCATAATTTTTATTTAGCTGTATATGTGTATGTATTTATATATACACATGTGGATCAAGATATCCTGGAGACCAGAAGAGGTTGTTGCATGCCTTGGAATTGGGGTTACAGCATGTTTTAAATACCCTGAATTGGGTGCTGGTAACTAAAGGTAGGTCTTCTGCAGAAATGGCAAATTCTTTTATTCACTGAGCCATATTTCCAGGTCCATGAACTTTTAAGAGAACAGATAAAATGAATGCAAACAACTAACTTTTATTCAGTATTTTCTATGCTTCTGGGACTTAATGAGGACTAGTTAATTTCCTATTTATAATGCTAGCATACTATTACTACCATCCACATTTTAAGAAACAGTAACTGGGATCCAAGATGTCAGCACTGAGAGGACATTGTGTCTGAGAAGCAGTACAGCAGAGACTGCACAGCGACCAACAGACCAAACTGTGGGCCATAAAACACCAGATATTTCATTTCCAAGGGTCTCCCTGTCAGGAGGAAACCCCACAGTGGGAGAAATATCAGTTCTGACCTCACCTAGCTAATCCCTGGAAAATTTCCTCATTTCCCACAGGCATGGGACTCTAGACCCCAGCCACAAACCTGTGTTCTGAGCTCACCTGCCACTGATTAACACTTGGGTACTGGGGCACAGAGCTCCATCCTCAGACCTACAGAAGCCTGGGTCCCATGGGACCAACCCCCAGACACTGCTCCAAGGTACAACCTGTCTCCCTAACTAAACTGACCAAACTACAGTGCTCCCTGATTCTTCAAGAGGGCTAGGCACAGCAAACACACTAACTTCACATCAAGAAACCAGTGATAGGCAGCTGACTCTAGTACTTATACTGATGAGAGTAGAGCCTCCCTGAGTACCAACAACCCTAGTTACACCACAGGTCCATAAAACTGAGGTGAGCTGAGTCAATGCCCTGAGAAGCACCAG
Organism: Meriones unguiculatus; assembly: GCF_030254825.1. NCBI lineage: Eukaryota > Metazoa > Chordata > Mammalia > Rodentia > Muridae > Meriones > Meriones unguiculatus. The sequence continues at coordinate 73,787,889 of NC_083369.1, read as the reverse complement.
ACACCTGGTCACCATACTCAAAAAGCTAAGAAGGCCTCTTCAGGAACAACCATATTCATGCCAAGGGGATTCTCCCCACCCCAGGATTCCAGCAGGCAATGGAAAATAGTAGCCAAAACTTAAGAGTGCTAGATGGATAGAGGCCAGCTTAAAAGCAAAAACAATAAAAGCTAAAGCAATATGGCATCTCCAGAACCTAGATATCCAAAGGTAAGTAGAACTGGATACCCTAACATAAGTGAAATTCAAGAAAGTGACCTTACACCTATGCTTATGAAGAGGATGATGGAGGAAACAAATAAAATCTGGAAAGAAATAGAGGATGATAAGATCAAAGAGATTATGGCCATCCATAAAGAAACAAAAGAAGATGCCCCCCAACAGTTTGTGGCCTTCAGATAGGAAACAATTAAACCATCAAAAGAAATTAAAAAAAAAAAACAAAACAACAGAAGGAATTAAAGGAAAAGCAGGAAAATACAATCAGACAGGTGAAGGAAATCAACAAAATGGTTCAAGAACTGAAGAGAGAATTGGAAAAATTTAAGAAAACACAAATGATTTCCTCGTTTTTGATTGCTGAGTAGAATTCCATTGTGTAAAAATAACACAATTCCTGTATCCATTCCTCTGTTGAGGGACATCTGGGTTGTTTCCAGGTTCTGGCTATTACAAATAAAGCTGCTACAAACATGGTTGAGCAAATGTCCTTGTTGTATACTTGAGCAAATTTTGGGTATAAATACCTAGGAATGGTATAGCTGGATCTTGAGGAAGTGCTATTCCTAGTTGTCTGAGAAAGTGCCAGATTGATTTCCAAGTGGTTGTACCAGTTTACATTCCCACCAGCAATGGAGGAGGGTTACACTTTCTCCACAACGTCTCCAGCATGTGTTGTCACGTGAGTTAATAGTCTTAGCCATTCTGATGGGTGTAAGGTGAAATCTCAGAAAAAACTACTCAGCAATCAAAAACGAGGAAATCATGAAATTTGCAGGCAAATGGTGTGAACTGGAAAAGATCATTCTGAGTGAGGTATCCAGAAGGAGAAAGACACACATGGTATATACTCACTCATATAGTCCTATAAGGTATGATAAACATAATGAAATCTATACACTAAAGAAGATAAACAAGGGCTGGAGAGATGGCTCAGTGGTTAAGAGCGCTGGCTGCTCTTCTACAGGTCCTGAGTTCAATTCCCAGCAACCACATGGTGGCTCACAACCACCTATAATGAAACCTGATGCCCTCCACTGGCGTCCCAGAACTCAGAGGCAAAGGCAGACAGATCTTTGTGTTCAAAGCCAGCCTGGTCTAAAATGTGAGTATAGGACAGCCAGGGCTACACAGAGAAACTCTGGGAAAAAAAAAGAAGATAAACAAGAAAGAGGACACAGAGTAAGGTGATAAATCCTCACTTAGAAAGACAAATGGGAGGTGCATTGGACATAGAAGAAAACAAGTAACAGGACAGGAACCTACTGCAGAGGGCCCCTGAAAGACTATGTAGCAGTGTATCAAAGCAGATGCTAAGACTCATAACCAAACCTTTTGCAGAGTGCAGGGAATCATATGAAAGAAGGGGGAGTTAGTATGACCTGGAAAGAATAGTTGCTCCACAAGTACCAAATATATCTGGGCACAGGGGTCTTTTCTGAGACTGACATTCCACCAAGGACCATGTATGGATATAACCTAGAACCTCTGTTCCAATGAAACCCGTGGCAACTCAGTAACCAACTGATTTCTCATAGTAAGGGGAACAGGGACTATTTCTGACAGGAACTCAAAGGCAAGCTCTTTGACCTCCCCACCCCCAAAGGAGGAGCAGTCCTGCTAGGCCACAGAGGAAGATTTGCAGCCAGTCCTGAAGATACCTGATAAAACAGGGTCAGATGAAAAGGGAGGAGGTTCCCCCCCCCCCAATCAATGGACTTGGAAAGGGGCTTGGAGGAGATGAGGGAGTGAGGGTGGGATTGGGAGGGAATGAGGGAGCAGGATACAGCTGGAATACAGAGTTAATGAAATGTAAGTGATAAAAAAATGGTTAAAAAATGAAAACACAAATGGAGGAAATCATGGAGAGGAAGAACTTAGTGAAGAAAACAGGAACAACAGAGATAAGCATGACCAACAGATTACAAGAGGTGGAAAAAATATCTCAGGAGTGGAAGACACAATGGAAGAAATCTATGTATCTGTCAAAGAAAATGGCAAAACATTCCTGACATAAAAACATCCAACATATCAAAGATAATAAGAAAAGATATATCCTAAGAATAATAGGAAAGAGGAAAAATAAATTCTCATCTCTAAGGAGCTAAAAATACTTTCTTTTTATTTTATTTTTTACATTTTTAATATAAGTTACAGTTATTTAACTTTATATCCCAGCTGTGTCCCTCTCCCTCATTCCCTCTCAACAACACCCTCCCTCCCTCATCTCCTCCTGCCCATTTCAAGTCCACTGGTATGGGAGGACCTCCTCCCCTTTCATCTGACCCTGCTTTATCAGGTATCTTCAGGACTGGCTGCAAAAGTCTTCCTCTGTGGCCTAGCAGGGCTGCTCCTCCCTTGGGGGGGGAGGTGTCAAAGAGCCCGCCATTGAGTTCATGTCAGAAATAGTCCCTGTTCCCCTTACTAGGGTACCAACTTGGAGACTGAGCTATTATGGGCTACATCTGAGCAGAGGTTCTAGGTTATATCCATACATGGTCCTTGGTTGGAGAAACAGTCTCATAAAAAACCCCTATGCCCAGATATATTTGGTCCTTGTTGAGGTCCTGTACTCTCCAGGTGATATTAACTCCCCTTCTTTCTTATGATTCCCTGCACTCTGCAAAAGGTTTGGTTATGAGTCTTAGTATCTGCTTTGATACACTGCTAGGTAGAGTCTTTCAGAGGCCCTCTGTGGTAGGCTCTTGTCCTGTTACTTGTTTTCTCCTATGTCCAATGCACCTCCCATTTGTCTTTCTAAGTGAGGATTGATCATCTTACCCCAGGTTCTCTTTCTTGTTTATCTTCTTTCGGTGTATATATTTCAGTATGTTTATGCTATATTATAGGTCTATATAAGTGAGTATATATCATGGATCTCTTTTTGCTTTTGGGATACCTCACTCAGGATGATCATTTCTAGGGCCCACCATTTGCTTGTAAATTTCATGATTTCCTTGTTTTTAATTGGTGAGTAGTATTCCATTGTGTAAAAGTACCAAAGTTTCTGTATCCATTCAGCCATTGACGGACATGTGGTTTGTTTCTAGGTTCTGGCTATTATGACTAAAGCTGCTACAAACATGGTTGAGCAAATATCCTTGTAGTTTACTTGAGCATCTTTTGGATATATGTTATAGCTGAATCTTGAGGTAGTGCTATTCCTATTTGTCTGAGAATGCGTCAGATTGATTTCCAAAGTGGTTGTACAAGTTTGCATTCCCACCATCAATGTAGGAGGGTTCCCCTTTCTCCACAACCTCTCCAGCATGTGTTCTCATTTGAGCTTTTGATCTTAGCAATTATGATGATGTCAGGTTAAATCTCAGGGTCATTTTGGTTTGCATCTCTCTGATGGCTAAGGACGTTGAGCATTTAAGTTTTTCTCTGCCATTCTGTATTCCTCTACTGAGAATTCTCTATTTAGCTCTGTACCCCATTTTTCTATAGGATTGCTTGATTTGCTGATTTTTAACTTCTTTAGTTCTTTGTATATTCTGGATATTAGTCCTCTGTCAGAGAGTGGGTTAGAGAAGATCCTTTCTCATTCTGTAAGCTTTCATTCTGTTCTGACAGCAGTATCTTTTGTTTTTTAGTTTCATGAGGTCCCATTTATTGATTGTTGCTCTTAAAGGCTGTGCTGTTGGTGTTCTGTTCTGGAAGTTGTCTCCTTTGCCAAAGAGTTCTAAGTTCTTCCCCACTTTTTCTTCTAAGAGATTTAGTGTGTCTGGTATTAAGTTGAGGTCGACGATCCACTTGGATTTCAGTTTTGTGCAAGGTGTGACAAGTATGGATCTATTTTCATTTTTCTACATGTACACATCCAATTAGACCAGCGCCATTTGTTGAAGACACTATCTTTTTATCATTGAATGGTTTGGGCTTCTTTGTAAAAAAATCAAGTTTCCATAGGTGTGTGGGTCTATTTTTGGGTCCTCTATTCAGTTCCATTGATTGACTATTCTGTTTGTACGCCAATACCATGTGGATTTTATTACTATTGCTCTGTAGTACAGCTTGAGATCAGGGATGGAGATGCCTCCAGATGATCTGTTTTTTGTACAAGATCGTTTTGGAAATTCTAGGTTTTTTGTTTCTCTGTATGAAGTTGAGAATTTTTTTTCAAGGTATGTAAAGAATTGTGTTGGTATTTTGATGGAAATTGCATTGAATCGGTAGATTACTTTTGGCAGAATAGCCATTTTCACTATATTAGTCCTACTGATCCAAGAGCAGGAAAGATCTTTCCATCTTGTGTTATCTTCTTCAATTTCTTTCTTCAGAGACTTGAAGTTTTTCTCAAACAGGTCTTTCACTTGCTTGGTTAGAGTCACACAAAGTTTTTGTTATAAGTGGCTATTGTGAAGGGTGTTGTTTCCCCAATTTCTTTCTCAGCCCTTTTGTCTTTGGTATACAGGAGGGCTTTTGATTTTTTAAGTTATTTTTGTATCCAGCCACTTTGCTGAAGATGTTTATCAGTTGAAGGAGTTCTCTGTTTGAATTTTTGGTGTCACTCATGTATACTATCATATCATCTGTGAATAGTGAAACTTTGACCTCTTCTGTTCCATTTTGTATTCCCTTGATCTCCTATAGTTGTCTTATTGCTGTAGCGAGGACATCAAGTACTAAATTGAAGAGATATGGAGAGAGTGGGCATCCTTGCCTTGTCCCTGATTTCAATGGAATTGGTTTGAGTTTCTCTCCATTGAGTTTGATGTTGGCTATAGGCATGCTGCATATTGCCTTTACTAAGTCTAGGTATGTGCCTTATATCCCTGATCTCTCCAAGATTTTAAACAAGAATAGGTGTTTGATTTTGTCAAATGCTTTTTTTGGTATCTAAGGAGATGATCATGTGGTTTTTCTCCTTTAGTTTGTTTATATGATGGATTACATTGATGGATTTTCATATCCTTGCATGCCAGTGATGAAGCCTACTTGGTCATGATGGATGATCTCTTTTATGTGTTCTTGGATTTGGTTTGCCAGTATTTTATTGAGTGTTTTTGCTGTACTAGATTCAGTAGCCCCTTCACTCACCAATTTTGGAGTTTCAGGTCCTTTGTCCCTCAGATAAAGTGCACGTTAGTCACTGCCATCTTGGATTCCCCACCCAGAAAATATTTTCAACAAAACCATAGAAGAAAAATTTCCCAATTTAAAGGAGAGGCCTATAACCATACAAAAGGCCTATAGACCACCTAATAAATTACACCAGAAAAGAAAATCCTCCCACTATATAATAATAAAAACAGAGAGTATCAGAACTAAGAGAAATGCCAAAAGCTGAAAGGGAAAATGGCCAAGTAACATATAATGGAAAACCCATCAAAATCACACCTGACTTTTCAAGAGAGACTATGAAAGCCAGAAGGGCCTGGCCAGGTATCATGCAGACCTTAAGAAAACACAGGTGTCATCCTAGGTCACTATACCTAACAAAACTCTCAGTCATCATAGATGGAGAAAATAAGACATTCAATGACAAAAACTAATTTAAACAATACCTACCCACAAATCTAGCATTACAGAAGTTACTAAAAGAAAAAATAGAACCAAAGAAACCTAACTACATTTAGGAAAACAAAGGAAATAAGTAATTTCACTACAGCAAAACTAAAAGCAACCAAGCACACAAACTTATTACCACAACCAACATCAAAATAAATGAATCTAAAAGGCACTGGTCATTAATCTCTCTCAAAATCAATGGACTCAACTCTCCAATAAAAAAAAAACAGGATAACAGAATGGATGATTAAATAAGACCCAACAATTTGTTGCATACAAGAAACAAACTTATTTCACAAAGATTCACATCACCTGAGAGGAAATAATTCTGAACATCTATGCCCCAAATACAAGGGCACCCACATATGGCACAAAAACATTAATGAAACTTAAACTACACATAATTCCCCACACATTAATAGGGGGAGACATCAATACCTCAGTCTCAGCAAAGGACAGGTCAACAAAACAGAAATTAAACAAAAAACAATTACCCTAACAGAGGTCATGAATTAAATGGACCAATCATACATCTACAGAACTTTTCACCCAAACATAAAAGAATTTACCTTCTTTCCACCCCCTCATGGAATCTTCCTAATCTAGACAGTATAGTTGGTTACAAAGCAAGCCTTAAGAGATACAAGAATACTGAAATAATCCCTTGTATCCTATCAGACCACCAAGGAATAAAGCTGGGCCTTAACAACAACGGAAATAGCAAATAACTTATACACCCATGGAAACTGAACAACTCTAGACATTAAAGGCTTCCTAGAATACAATAAAAATGAAGACACAAGTTATCCAAACATATGGGACACAATGAAAGCAGTGCTAAGTGGAAAGTTCACAGTGCCAAGTGCCTTCATAAAGATTTTCAAAACATCTTATACAACCAACTTAATGGCTCACCTGAAAGCCCTAGAGAAAAAAAAGAAGTAGACACACCCAAGAGGAGTAAATAGCTGGAAATAATCAAACTCGGGGAAGAAATCAATAAACTAGAAAAAAAAAGAGAACAATGCAAAGAACCAATGACACCAAGATCTGATTCTTTGAGAAAATCAACAATATAAACAAAACTTTAGTCGAACTAACTAAAAGGCCGAGAGACACTATCCAAATGAACAAAATCAGAAATGAAAAGGGGCAAATAAAAACACACTGAGAAAATCCAAACAATCATTAGGTCCTACTTCAAAAGCCTATATGCCACAAAATTTGAAAATCTAAATGAAATAGATTATTTTCTTGATTGATTCCACTTACCAAAGCTGAATCAAGAAAAGGTAAAGTAATTAAATAGTGGTATATAGCCTAAGAAAATAGAAGCTATCATCAAAAGTCTCCCATAAAAAAAAAAAAAATCCTAGGGCTAGACGGTTTCAGTGAAGAATTCTACCAGACTTTCAAAGAAGAGATAACACCAATACTCTTCAAATTATTCCACAAAATAGAAGCAGACGGAATATTACCAAACTCATTCTATGAAGCCACAGTCACTTGTTACCTAAACCTCAAAAAGCCCAACAGAGAAAGAGAATTTCAGGCCAATATCCCTTATGTACATTGATATGAAGATAATCAACAAAATATATGCAACTGAACACAGGAGCAGCCCAAAGATATCATCCATTATGACCAAGTAGGCTTCATTCCAAGTATTCAGGGGTGGTCCAATATAAGGAAATCCATAAATGTATTATGCCATATAAACAAACTGAAGGAGAAAACCCACATAATCATCTCCTTAGATGCTGAAAAAGCATTTGATAAGATTCAACATGTTTAAAGTCCTGGAGAGATCAGAGATATAAGGGACTTTCCTAAACATAGTTAAAGCAATAAACAAACAGCAAGCACATAGCAAACATTAAACTAAATGGAGAGAAACTTAAATCAACCCCACTGAAATCAGGTACAAAACAAGGCTCCCCACTTTCCCCTTACGTCTTCAACGTAGTTCTAGATGTCATTGCTAGAGCAATAAGACAAATGAAGGAGATCAAGGGGATTCAAATCGGAAAGAGAAAATTCAAGTGTCACTATTTGCAGATGATATGATAGTATACATGAGTGATGCCAAAAATTATACCAGGGAATTCCTACAGCTGATAAACTTCTTTAGGAGTGTGGCAGGATATAAAATTAACTCCAGAAAAGTCAGTAGCCCTTCTGTATACAAAAGACAAAATGGCTGAGAAAGAATTTAGTGAAACAACACCCTTCACAATAGCCATAAATAACATAAAGTGCATTGGTGTGATTCTAATCAAGCAAGTGAAAGACCTGCATGAAAAAAGTATTTAAGTCTTTGAAGAAAGAAACTAAAGAAGATATCAGAAGATGGAAAGATCTCTTATGCTACTGGATCAGTAGGATTAACATAGTGAAAATGGTCATTATACCAAAAGCAATCTATAGAGTCAATGCCATTCTGATCAAAATACCAACACAACTAATTACAGAACTTGAAAGGACAATTCTCAGTTTCATATGGAAAAACAAAATACCCAGAATTAATGAAAAAAATCCTGTACAATAACAGATCTTCTAGAGATATCTCCATCCCTGATCTCAAGCTGTATTATAGAGCTACAGTAATAAAAAATTGTATGGTGCTGGCAGAGAAACAGTTGGGAGGATCAATAGAATGGAAGACAAGAAATAAAACTATACACCTAGAGATAATTGATTTTTGACAAAGAAACCAAAACAATATAATGGGAAAAAAGATAGCATCCTTAATAAATCGTGCTGGTCTAACTGGATGTCTACAACTAGATAAATAAAAATAGATCCATATTTATCACACTGCATGAAACTAAAGTCCAAGTGGATGAAAGTCCTCAACATAAAACCAGGTACACTAAATCTGTTAGAAGAAAAATTGGGAAGAGTTTGGAGCGCATTGGTACAGGAGAAAAATTCCTGAACAGAACATCAACCAGCTAGGTGCTGATTATATTTATAATCTTTTATGATGGTGTTGCTTCATCCAGAAATCCCTGCTTCACCATTTTCTCCCCTCAGCTCCTAGGCTAGCTAAGGACAACCTTGTGATGACAGAAAGCAACCATATGCCCTTCCCTACCTAAGTGCAAAACATTGGTTTTTTTTCCAGTTTGTACTGTAGCTTTCCCACCCACAGAGACTTAATGTTACAAGCAGCTTTTGTCTCCATTTCAAAGATGGAGGATGACTTTGTTCCTTGGTGGGGCACCACCTATCCAGCACCACACTTACAGAGCAGAATAATAAAAGATTTATTCCTAGAAGTAATTTACGAAGGTAAATTATGACTGTAGGAACACATGAGCATATTAAAAATCTCATCAGAGAAAACAGAAACAAGATATTATAAAACACCCAAAGAAAAACGTGTAACTTCTTCACCCAGACTTCAGAAACTTTTACACATCAGAGTGCAAAAGTCATTGTCCCCAGTGACCTGTGATATAATTGATTAGTGTGTGCATCTCTCTCTCTCTCTCTCTCTCTCTCTCTCTCTCTCTCTCTCTCTCTCTTTCTCTCTCTCTCTCTATCTATGTGTGTGTGTGTGTGTGTGTGTGTGTGTGTGTGTGTGTGTTTAAAAACTGGTAGTCTAAGAAATCTGACTGTCTTCAGGGGCTTCAGCTCAACTTGGTTTCTTTTGTTGATACAGCCTACTCAAATTTTCAACTGTCCATCACTCCACTGATCTCTCTGGATCTTCTATACATCTACCTCTCTAAAGGCCCTCCCTGCCCTAGTCTCTCACCTTACCTCTGCAGTTAAACTTAACACTGAAGCTTGGCTCAAACATATCACAACAGCAGCAAAAACATAACTAAAACTGTCTTTGTGCTAACTGAAAGCATACATGTAGATTCCCGTTGAGATCAACCTGGCCTGAGCCGCACATCCAGCTGCTTAATTATCTTCATCTCTCAGCCACACTTCCTTTCAGGTCTCTTTGGACCCTTCTGTGGCCTAGCAAGGCATACAGACTCCATGTGCTTGCTGTTAGCCAGCGTACTTGACAAGTCGCTGCCAGCAGAACTGCAGTACCTTCTGGATTTTTTCTTTCTCATTCAGTAGATTAGGACATTACAAAAAAGACACAAAGACACAAACATGTTCATACATGGTTCTCAAATAGCATACTCAGGACAAGACTCTGGTTGCAGTAGCATTAACATAAAATTCAAATTTCTTCTGTGCTCATCTTCAAAGGTGCTTTCCAATCTACTCTGACTTTTCCTTCCCTTTCTTGAGGCTTTTCAAATCCTGGCCTATTGTGTAGATGACCCTGCTGCTTTGCAGTAATTTGCTCTTGGAAGTCTTTCTTCCAGATTGCTGACTCTCAGCTCTGACCTTTGATTTGCATCAGCTATTGGATTCCAGATTCTCTACATTACCTGTAACATTTAAATACTCAGGCTCTAAAAAGAGACTGAGCTTAAATCCAGGCTTCTGTGTTTGGGATATTAGACAAAGTAGCTGCTCCCTCAAGAATGCAATTCCTTTTCCTAACAGGTAGAAGAGAAAAGGAAGCACTGCAGAATTGGGTTGTTGTAGATAGTAAATGAAGTCCATAAAGAGCCAGACATGTATCATCAGAATTTTGAGGGATCAGAGATTCTATAGGAAATGTTGAGGCAGCTCTTAAAGATACAAGTCTTCAGGAGTCCACGACATTGCTCATTTAACTACAGCTCTTTCAGAGTAACTCCTTGTGGTTTCTTATGACATTTTACTTACTCTCCAGCATTATGATCCTAATATCTCTGCTTCCAAAAGAAATATTGTGAGAGGGCATGGTATTATTGTGAGAGGGCAAACCTATATCATTTTCTTCTTCCTGTGCTATAGATATGAAAGGGATTGCTGACCTCATGAAATGGGTTACATAGAAGATGTGTCCTTTCTGCTCTGTGAGGACAAAGGAAGATATCTCTTTATGTACCAGAAGTGGGCCTTCACCAGTATTGAACACGGAGTTGCCCAGGACTGTTTAAAACAAATCTCTCTTCTTTGGAAACTTCTTAAGTCTATGAAAATGTTATTCTAACAAACACTACAAAAATCCTGTTAGAGAGCATCTCACTAACCATGTTTCTGAGATGCAGTTTCACAGAATATGGAAAGAGAGTCTAGAGTCACCTTGTCTTAGTTAAAGCCCACATCTACTACTTATTACATGATTCTAAGCCAGCTACTAATTGTGTTTGTTACCCTAATATAAATGGAGATGGTGCTGGTAATAATACTCCCTTTGCAGTTGCAGTTTATGCAAAGCATGATTGCAATATTCTAATTTATGCTATCTGCCAGGAACATGGTATCAAGGAATATTTAACTGTTATTAGTATTTTTCCCTCCGTACAAAAGGAAAATGAACCCTAATAAAAATAGTGACCTGTTCCAGGAAGAGTGGGAAATGCTTTTTATCAAAGGAAGCAGAAGCAAGCAGACCTCTATGAATTGCAGCCCAACCAAGTCTACAACCAGACCAGTCAAAGCTATATAGTGAGACCCTATCTCAAAACAAACAAACAAACAAACAAAAGAACAAAAAAAAAAAAGAAAAAGAAAGAGTAGACACCATATATTTTAAAGGCAGACAACAAGACTGGAAAGAGAGCGAGGATGGGAATGATAGAGATATAACCCTTATTTTAACATTATCAAAAAGACTGTTATGTAAATATAATAATCTCAGTATGTTTGATAGAACTATAGAGAAGTATATATGTTGAATGCTATCTCCTCAGTCAGTTTGGACAGAGCTACCATCTGTGCAAACAAGAATCCCTTTCCCTTATAGGGCTGGACCTAAACTTTTATTTATTGTGTATACTGTATTGTTTATATTGTATTATTTATATAATACTAAGTATATATATTCATAAAAATATTGTTTTCTAATAATATCTTCCAGATTGTCATCATATTTTAATACTATCACCTATGATCTGAATTTTTCAATGTTGACTCAAAAGACATAACTAGCAAAAGTCCTAAGCAGACACCATTTTCAAATGGAAACATGGAATTCCAAATATCTAGGCAATGAATCAGGTGATTCTTATTCATGTGTTTTAAAAAAGAAAGAACACCCACAGGTGCTAACTCTTAGAATGGAATGTTCCATACATGAAAAGAAGACATAGAGACAAGCAGACACCAACCTATGTAACAGATAGAACTCATGACGATATTCCATGGAAAGAAGGAATAAAGAGCTTATGCTTCTACAACTTTGCTAGAGGAAATTGAATAAGGAGCAGTAGGAGGAAAAGAACAGGGTTCACTGAGGTTTTTGTTCCAGTGTGCTACAGAATTCTCAAATACACCTAAGAAATCTCCTATGCATCTTTAATAGTTATAGACTAGGAATGTGGATGACCTAGAATCTATACCTCACAGGTTATATTCCATAGCTTTTGCCAAAACTTTGATATGTATAATGGCCAATCTTGCCAACTTTTCTCCATCTAGTGCCATCTAAAATCAAGAGGCTAGGTATTCCTCTTTCTGTTTATTATTATTTTAATCTTTAACCATTTTACATCTTGGTCATAGCCCCCTTCCTACCTGTTTTCCCTATCACTTCACCTCTACTCTTCAGAGAAGGGTAGCCTTCTACCTCAGCATATCAAGTTGCATCAGGAATGACTGGATTCTCTTTCCCTGTGGCTTAGCAAGGTGGCTCTGCCAAAGAAATGTGATATAAAATATGCAACAGAGACTATGCTCAAGTCATCTCCTATTCCCCTACACATCTTTTAAGAGGGGTAAATTTGTGGTGGAAGTTTTGTGGGTGAGTTGGTGCTCCTCTATCCCCTCTAGGAGTCTTCAGTCTCCATGGGATTACTTACTTTCATCAGGCACCTTCTACTGGTACCCTAGACAAGATGATATAGAAGAAAGATACTTTACCATTTTCATGCTTGCTCTTACTATTCTTGGTAAGTTCATATATTTTGTTGCTGCAACATACCTTTGCCAACCTTACAAACAACTTCAAGATTCCAAAGAATCCTCCCAAAGTACAGGACCAGATTAGGACTGCTGAGACATAAAAATTGTGAACTAAGGAACTACAAGGTTATCGCCTTTCCATCATGAAACAGCTATTGTTGGCCTACCCAGAACACACAACCTTTAAGCCAAACTAATAAAACTTTTAACACACAGGAATATATATATATATGGATATGGATATAGATAGATATAGATATAGATATAGATAGTATGTATGTGTATATATATATATATGGTTAAAAGAAACCTGACAGATATAACATGTAACCCTGGGCCATGTCTACTTTCTCAAAGTCCTTTAAATATACCATTCAAAAAATAGTTGGAATCATTCTTATTTTCTGAATGTTTGGGAATATTAAAATGCATGCACTGAAATCTAATCTTAGTACTATAGAAAAGATGGAGAGTCTTCCAAGTTGATTAAGTCCAGAAGGCAGATAACTCATAAGCAGGATTAGTTTACTCATAAAAATAGCTCAAGTGATCAGGTGTTGCACTGCATGCCTTTCATCCAAGTATTTCCAAGCAGAGGAAGGAAGATCTTAGGAGCTCCAGTTCAATCTGCTCTATAAAATTACAAGACATCCAGAGTCAAATAGGAGAACCTGAAGATAGAGAGAGAGAGAGAGAGAGAGAGAGAGAGAGAAGCCCTTTTATCATTTGAGGCCCAGTCAGAAAGCACAATCTTTGAAACATAGAGCAAAATTTGCTAAACACAGTCTGTTGGTATGCTGCTTTCTTGGATTTTCTTCCCCCAGGACCCTGAGCAATAACTATATGTGTCGTAAGCACTGTCCTAGTTCTGTCAAGAGATGCCATGGCAAAGGAAGCTTATTAAAGGTAGCATTTAATTGAGAGCTTGCCTATATTTTCAGAGGCTTAGTCATGATGAGCATGAATGGAATGTGGTGGCAGGCAGGCATAGTTCTGGAACAGTAGCTAAGAACCAACATCCTGGCAGGAATAACCAGGCAAAAAAAAAAAAAAAAAAAAAAAAAAAAAAAAAAAGTCTAGCATAAGATTTAGGCTTTTATTTTCATTCCTCTTACTTCTTTTTTATTTTTTTTTTTCAATGCAGTTTATTCAGGAACATTGAACAATTCTCAGACCCCGGGGAAAGCCAGCCCACAGCTTAAATAGCCTCTGGGTAGCCAACCCAGGCGTGCCACGGGGGCAATGCAGATAGGTCCACATACATGGAAGCAAGCCAGATCCTCAGCCTTAGCCAAATGTGGAATTGTTACACTTTATTCACTTTGTATCCCCATAAACTCCTCCCTCCAAACCTCCCATCCCACCTTTGCTCCCCTTTCTCCATGCATACCCTTCCCCAAGTCCACTGATAGGGGAGGTCTTCCTCTCCTTCCTTCTGGTCCTAGTCTACCAGATCTCATTAGGAGTGCCTGCATTGGGGGAGCCAAGATGGCAGCGCCAGGAAAAAAGCGCATCTGAGGAGCAGGACAGCACTTTCCGTGCAGAGACCAGGAGACTGAACTCGGGGCCCTGAAACTACATCGATCGTGTTTCCCAGGTGAGGGGAGGCTCCCACGGCGTGGGAATCAGTAGGGTCCACTCACGGCTACCCAGCCAGAACCTGGAAGAAATCCCAGGTAACGCAGGCTTTGGGTCTCCAGGCTGGAGCCTCAAGCAGGCATGTCCCAGCCACTTTCCCAGGCTGATTGGTGGGCACAAGGGTAACTGAGACTGGGAGTCCCAGTCACAGGGGGAACCCACAGGGAAACAGGGTTACGGGTCTGATCGCAGGTCACCCAGTCTTTCCCCAGAAGGTCTCTGCCGCCATCACAGCCGAGTTCCTACCTCGCGCAGAGAGCTTTGGTCTCAGCTCAGCAGTACAGACAAGTTGTGCGCCCCAGTACAACAGGGACTGGGAACCCCTGTCCGGAGAGGACCCCACAGAGAAGGAAGAGTGCTGCTGGGGTCACCTAGGGAAAGTCTAGCAGACTGCAGATTGCAAACAGACAGAACTGAGTGCCCCAAGACACCAGAGCAGTACTCACCCGCCACAGATTACCGCAGCTGATCACTAAATTTACAGCAAGAAACCCAGAAGGAGGAAAGCTGTCTCCAGGACTTCTCCCGGTGAGAGGAGAGCCCTCTTGACTAATCAGAACCACAGTTACCACCCAGGTCTCTATGCCTGAGGTGAGCTGTAGCAACTCCTGAAAAACACCAGACGTCCAGGGACTATACCCAAAAAGCTGGGAAGGCTTCCTTGAGGAAAAACCATCTTCCTGCCAAAGGTATTCTCTCCACTACAACAGTCCAGGAACAACCAGAAACTAAATTCAAACACCTAAGATAGCCCAATGGGTAGAGGACAGTGTAAAAGTTCAACCAACAAAAGCCAGAACATTATGGCATCTCCAGAACCCAGTTATCCAGGGGCAAATAGCCCTAGACACCCCAGCATAAATGAAATTCAAGGAGACGACCTAACATCTATGCTCAAGAAGAAGATAACAGAGGGAACAAATAAAATACGAAAAGATATAGAAGAAGCTGAAGCCAAACAGTCTGTGGCCTTTAAAGAGGAAATGCTTAAATCACTGAATGAAATAAAAGAAACAGTGGATTGTTCAAACAAACAGCTGAACGAACTGACGGAAAAACATGAAAATACAGTCAGACAGGGGAAGGAAACCAACAAAATAGCTCAAGACCTGAAGATAGAATTGGAAAAATTAAAAAGAACACAAATGGAAAAAATTGTGGAGAGAAAGAATTTAGGGAAGAAAGCAGAAACTACAGAGGTTAGCATAACCAATAAGCTACAAGAAATGGAAGAAAGAATCTCAGGTGTGGAAGATACAATTGAAGAAATAGATGTATCTGTCAAAGAAAATGTTAAATCTAAAAAATTCCTGACACAGACTGTCCAAGAAATTCAAGACAACATAAACAGACAAAACTTAAGAATAATAGGAATAGAGGAAAAAGAAAAATCCCTGCACCAAGGCCCAGAAAATATTTTCAACAAAATCATTGAAGAAAATTTCCCCAACTTAAAGGAGAGGCCAATAAGAATACAAGAGGCCTATAGAACACCCAATAAATTATACCAGAAAAGAAAATCCTCCCGCCACATAATAATCAAAACCGTAAGTATACAGAACAAAGAAAAAATACTAAAAGTTGCAAGAGAAAAAGGCCAAGTAACATATAATGGCAAACCCATTAGAATCACACCTGACTTTTCAACAGAGACTATGAAAGCCAGAAGGGCCTGGACAGATATCATGCAGACCCTAAGAGAACACAGATGTCAGCCCAGGCTACTATACCCTGCAAAACTCTCAGTCCTCATAGACAGAGAAAACAAGATATTCAATGACAAAAACAAATTTCAACAATACCTACAAACAAACCCAGCATTACAGAAGACACTGGAAGGGAAAATACAACCCAAGAAAGTTAGCTACGTTCAGGAAAACACAGGAAATAAATAACCCCACTACAGTAAAACAAAAAGCAACCAAGCACACAACCGTATGACCACAGCCAACATCAAATTCAAAGGATCTAACAGCCACTGGTCATTACTCTCTCTCAATATCAATGGACTTAATTCTCCAAGAGAAAGACACAGACTAACAGAATGGATGCGTAAACAAAACCCAGCAATCTGTTGTATACAAGAAACACACCTAAGTCACAAAGATAGACATTACCTGAGAGTAAAGGGATGGAAGACGGCTTTTCAAGCAAATGGACACAAGAAGTAAGCAGGAGTAGCCATTCTAATATCTGATAAAATAGTCTTTCAACCAAAATTAATCAAAAGAGATGGGGAAGGAAAATTCATACTCATCAAGGGAAAATTCCACTAAGAAGACATCACAATCCTGAACATCTATGCCCCAAATACAAGGGAACCCACATTTGTGAAAGAAACATTGATAAAACTTAAACCACACATAGATCCCCACACACTAATAGTGGGAGACTTCAGCACCCCACTCTCAACAAAAGACAGGTCAACTAAACAGAAATTAAACAAAGAAACAATATCTCTAACAGAGGTCATGAATCAAATGGACCTAACAGACATTTACAGAACCTTACACCCAAACAAAAAAGAATTTTTACCTTCTTCTCAGCAACTCATGGAACCTTCTCCAAAATAGACCACATAGTTGGTCACAAAGCAAGCCTCAACAAATATAGGAAGATTGAAATAATCCCTTGTATCCTGTCGGATCACCATGGAATAAAGCTGGACCTCAGTAAGAACAGAAATAGCAAAAAGCCTACACATACATGGAAACTGAAATATTTACTTGCTACTAAAAGACAGCTGGGTGAGGGAAAAAATAAAGAAAGAAATTAAAATCTTCCTAGAACTCAATGAAAATGAAGACACAACATACCCGAACTTGTGGGACACAATGAAAGCAGTGCTAAGAGGAAAGTTCATAGCACTTAGTGCCTTCAAGAAGAAATTTGAGACAGCACATTCAAGCAACTTAATGGCTCACTTAAATACCCTAGAAAAAGAAGAAGCAGACACACCAAAAAGGAGGAGATGGCTGGAAATAATCAAACTCAGGGCTGAAATCAATCAATTAGAAACAAATAAAACAATTCAAAGAATCAATGAAACTGAGAGCTGGTTCTTTGAGAAAATCAACAAGATAGACAAACCCTTAGCCAAGCTAACTAAAAGGCAGAGAGACACCACCCAAATCAACAAAATCAGAAATGAAAAGGGGGACATAACTATAGACACTGAGGAAATCCAAGCAATCATTAGGACTTACTTCAAAAGTCTATATGCAACAAAATTTGAAAATTTAAATGAAATGGAAAATTTTCTTGATCGATTCCACTTACCAAAGCTAAATCAGGACCAGGTAAATCAATTAAATAGTCCTATATCCCCCAAGGAAATAGAAGCAGTCATCGAAAGTCTCCCATCCAAAAAAAGCTCAGGACCTGATGGTTTCAGCGCAGAATTCTACCAAACATTCAAAAAAGAGCTAACTCCAGTTCTCTTCAAACTATTCCACAAAATTGAAACAGAAGCAACATTACCAAACTCATTCTATGAAGCCACAGTCACCTTGGTACCTAAACCTCACAAAGACCCAACCAAAAAAGAGAACTTCAGGCCAATCTCCCTTATGAACATTGATGCAAAAATACTCAACAACGTACTCGCAAACAGAATACAAGAACACATCAAAGATATCATCCACCATGACCAAGTAGGCTTCATCCCAGGTATGCAGGGATGGTTCAATATATGGAAATCCATCAATGTGATCCACCATATTAACAAACTGAAAGAAAAAAACCACATGATCATCTGCCTAGATGGTGAAAAAGCCTTTGACAAAATCCAACAGCCATTCATGTTTAAAGTATTGGAGAGATCAGGGATACAAGGCACATATCTAAACATAGTAAAGGCAATATACAGCAAACCTATAGCCAACATCAAACTGAACGGAGAGAAACTTAAAGCAATCCCACTGAAATCAGGGACAAGAAAAGGCTGCCCACTCTCTCCATATCTCTTCAACATAGTTCTGGAAGTCCTTGCTAGAGCAATAAGACAGTTGAAGGAGATCAAGGGGATACAAATTGGAAAGGAAGAAGTCAAATTATCACTATTTGCAGATGATATGATAGTATACCTGAGTGACCCCAAAAACTCTACCAGGAAAATCCTACAGCTGATAAACACCTTCAGCAAAGTGGCCGGATACAAAATTAACTCAAAAAAAAAATCAAGATGTTAAAAACCAAAAGAAGTTTTATTTTTTATTTAAATATAATGTTTTTACTAAGTTCTTGAATTCCATATAGGTACATACATACATACATATGTATATATATGTACACACACAAACTATTTTGATCATTCACCCTCCCACTCCTCTTGCTACCTTGAAACTCCCTCAAAATTTCATGTTCCTTTTCTTAAAGAAAAAATGTAATACACTATATCTAGTTTGTGCTGTCCATATACTTTTGGGTGTAGGGTCAACCACTAGATCTTGTTTGACCTAGAAGGGACCATGCCCTCTCAGACAAAATTGACTCTTCCTTCCCCAGAAGCCATTTCCATAGATGCTTGGGAAGGGCTGAGGGTTCATTGTTTCTTATCCATATTTATTTTGGAATGTTTACTAGCTTGATCTTGTATAGATCTTGTGAAGGCAACCACAGCTGCTGTGATGTGTGAAGGAGGTATGCTGGTTATCATGATCTGATTGTTATACATTACATACATTTATTGAAAAAGTGCACCATATCTCTACCCAACTCTCTAAAAATTAGAATGTGTCAATTGAAAATAACCTAAAATTGACCCATAGAACATATTACAGTATAAGTCTCATCCTATTGATTTGAGTCTGAAATTTGGGAGATATTATTAGATATTTCTTTGAAAAGTGTTCCATTAGAATAAATGAATTAATATTTCATCATTTATATGGTCCATGCCACTAGAAAATGGCACGCAAGGGATCACTGTGTATTTTATAGTACTTCAGGATTTTTGTTTTTAGTTTAAAAAATCATGAATCAAATTTAATTCCTGAAAAATACTGTCTCCCAACACTAAAGAAAGTCTATTTCTAAAAATAAATGAAGAATAAAATAAGGTGGTAGTATGAGATTTATTCAACTTCTATTATAAATATAAGTAACCAGACAAAATTGGATAAATGTTGCTGTACATGTAACTTTAGAGAAATACATGAAGTTTCAAGCTACTATTTTGTGTGTGTGTGTGTGTGTGTGTGTGTGTGTGTGTGCAAACAGAGAAACATATATTTTCCAGTGTTATTGTC
Source organism: Meriones unguiculatus (assembly GCF_030254825.1). Classification (NCBI taxonomy): domain Eukaryota; kingdom Metazoa; phylum Chordata; class Mammalia; order Rodentia; family Muridae; genus Meriones; species Meriones unguiculatus. The sequence goes on along the minus strand of NC_083369.1, from coordinate 73,768,300 downwards.
TTTGTCACATATAGGAAAATGGACAGGAAGGTAATCATTAGATTACCTGCTATAAGTCAAACTCTGAAAGAAAAATAACCTGTATTTTTTCTCATATGTGGAAGCTTGACTTTTTTTTAAATCAGACAAACAAGATGGCTAACATTGGGGATTGTAGGGATGGTTCAGTAGTTAAGAATATTTGTTGCTCTTGCAGAGGACCCAGGTTCAGTCCTCAGCATTCAAATGTTAGTTCAAAACTATCTATAACTCTAATTTCAAATCCAAATGAGATCCAAATAAGTACAAATAGAATTTCCTCACAGTTATACATATGCCATTAGGTAGAAATTACAATGAATATATTTTCACTGTATTCTGCTAATAAGAAAGGGACCTGAATAATACATCTACCATTGAGAGTTAGGCTATTAAAATTTTTAGTTTATTTCCTAGCACAAATTTGAAATACTGATCTAAATTGAGTACTTGTTTTTGATATGGGTGTATCATGCTACTGGACATGAGAACATATTGGTAGTATTGACCATTTATAGTTATAGAGCTCTGAGTAGTCAGAATGTAGACCTAGCCTCTCCTGTCGCATGCATGTCATCAATGATGGATAAAAGAAATACGATGAGAATTATAAGGTTTGATCTTCTAGAATCTTTGCTCACCTTTCCTGCTGTCTTTGCTGGCTCTAGCCTCATGACTTTCAATTGTGTGCATAAAAACCTAAGAAAAGTCTCTTTTTCCTCAACTAAACTGATAAACTTAATGGAGAAAGTGATTAAAAACAATCACGCCCTACTCCCTGTGGTTATGAGCATCATTGGATTCATTGGATGAAATGAACATGACATTCAGTGCACTGAGCAAAAAGATGCTGCTCCATGGTGAAATCTTTTATGTTTTTTATATATTTTTTAAATTGTTATTATTATTTATTACAATTTATTCACTTTGTATACTGCCTGTAACCTCCTCCCTCATCTCCTTCTGACACCCCCCCCCCCATGTTCCTTCCTTACTCCACTGAGAAGGAAGGACTTCCTCCACTACTATTTGACCCTAGCCTATCAGGTCTCATCAGGATTGTCTGGATCCTCTTTCTCTATGGCCTACTTAGGCCACCTCACCAGGGGAAGAACAGGGGATCTGAGCAAGGGGTCTAGGTTCTCTCCATGCAAGGTCCTTGGTTGATTCATCAGATTCTGTCGGCCCCTCAGCCTAGATTTTTTTGGCTTTCTTGGTCTCCCTGTGGAGCTCCTGTTCTCTCCAGGTCTTCCTATTTCTCCCCTTCTGTATTCTCTCTCTCTCTCTCTCTCTCTCTCTCTCTCTCTCTCTCTCTCTCTCTCTCTCTCTCTTTCAAGACAGAATTTCTCTGTATAGCTTTGGCTGTCCTGGATACCTTTGTAGACCAGGCTGGACTTGAACTCAAAATGGTCTGCCTGCTTTTGCCTCCCTGAATGCTGGGCTTAAGGCATGAAGCAACACACACAGCTTCCAAGGTAAAATCTAACACTGCTCAAAAGGCAAAAGTAAAATGACAATGAAAGGCAAGAAACTTGACAAAAATAACAAAATATGGTATATATTTTAGTAAATGCTTCTTTGTCATTGACCAATGAGTAGACAGAATCACAGACCTATTCCTGTATCCTTAAAAACATACTCAAAACAACATAGCCAGATCTTTATGTTTAGTTTAGGTTTTTCTTTAGATATGGAAAGGAGAAATGTTTTTCCTTTCAATCTGATTATTTGTTGTATGACTAGATCCATATCTGCAGTCCTTAACCTCCCCATTCATTACACATGCCCTAGTCTCCCATAATTTGAAAAAGAATTTGTTAATACTGTATTCTTTGTTAATTTTGGTTAAATATCTGAAATGGTGGACCGTTGAGCTATGAAACAAGATAATTTGCTGTACCATACAGTATCTTTAAATACTTATTTATCCATTCACTTAGTCTATCTTTTCCTTTTCTTGAAAATAGGTTCTTTTTCGCATAATATATCTTGATTACTCTTTCCCTTCTTTCTACGCTTCACAGTTTCTATATACCTCCACTCTCATCTGGGTCCATTCCCTTTCTGTCTCATTAGATAACAAACAAGATTCTCAGGGGTACTAATAAACCCAAGTACAGTAAACTGAACTTAATATAGTAATAATATAATGTAATATACTATGATAGAATAAGATATAATATAATATAAAAACTAACACATTCCAATAGGAGAAAATAAGCAAATAATAAGAAAAGGCACAAGAAACAGATATAAAATCTCAAATACACTCTTATGTATACTGAGCAATTTTATAAAGACACTGAAATGGAAGACATAATATATATGCAAAGGACTTGTAGGTTAAAAAGAGAAAAAAAAAATAGTTTCATGAGGTCCCATTTATTGATTGTTGCTGTTAGAGCTTGTGCTGTTGGTGTTCTGTTGAGGAAGTTGGCTTCTGTAAAACAAAGGACATTGTCATCAGAACAAAATGACAGCCTACAGATTGGGAAAGGATCTTCACCAACCCTATATCTGACAGAGGACTAATATCCAGTTTATATAAAGAACTAAAGAAGTTAAACAGCAAAAAAATCAAGTAATCCAATTAAAAAGTGGAGTACAGAACTAAACAGAGAACTCTCTGTAGAGGAAGGTAGAATGGCAGAGAAACACTTAAAGAAATGCTCAACCTCACTAGCCATCAGGGAAATGCACATCAAAATGACCCTGAGATTTCACCTTACACCCATCAGAATGGCTAAGATAAAAAAACTCAAGAGACAACACATGCTGGAGAGGTTGTGGAGAAAGAAGAACCTTCCTCCACTGCTGGTGGGAATGTAAAATTGTACAACAACTTTGGAAAGCAATCTGGTGCTTTCTCAGACAACTAAGAATAGCGCTTCCTCAAGATCCAATTATACCACTCCTAGGAACATACCCAAAAGTTTATCAAGTACACAATAAAGACATTTGCCCAACCATGTTTGTAGCAGCTTTATTTGTAATAGCCAGAAGCTGGAAACAGCCCAGATGCCCCTCAGTGGAGGAATGGATGAACAAATTGTGGTATATCTAGACAATGAAATATTACTCAGCAATGAAAAACAAGGAAATCATGAAATTTGCAGGTAAATGGTGGTATCTGGAAAAGATCATCCTATCCCAGAAGCAGAAAGATACACGTGGTATATACTCACTCATATAGACATATGATATAGGATAAACCTACTAAAATCTGTACACCTAAAGAAACTAATCAAGAGGGAGGACTCTTGCTTAAAATGCTCAATCCCTATCCAGAAAGGCAAAGAGGCTTGACATCAGAAGATGAACTCAGTGGCATCAGTGGAAAGTTCCTTATCTCATAATGTCGTGTCAGTTTATTGTTTTAATTTTGTCTTATTTTTATTACTTATATATTCTCTCAGGTCTCAACTAATAATGGTAATATAGCTTGTCTAGGAAATACATCTATAAAATTTTACTTACAGTTATTTAGTCTTAGATTTACTTAGGCTAATAGAATGGTAAGCATTCATCATTAGCACTTGCATTTCAGTCACTTACTCATTAAATGGCATTTTAAAATGAAATAGAAATGATCACAAGTGATAGCGTGTGACAAGGAGTAGCAGTATGAATGTTTCTGTATTTTCATAACTATATATATAAGGTAGTTTGAGCTTGTCCTTTTTCTTAATTGTGGTGGATCCTATCTCTAGTGCTGAATTTCTGAACCATTAGTTACATGGTCTATGACTTTATTAATCATAAAGACTATTTAGGAAGTCTTGATCTTCAGGGAGATGAAACTAAATGTTGGTTGCAACTTCTATAGCTGGCCTCTGAGGAAAGGTCATTACTTCCAATGACATAGGTCCAAGTTTAAGTTCAAGGAGATTGTGAGAATCATCCACTTCCTCTTTTTCTTTTGCCATGAGGTAAACAACTAACTCTACCGAATGTTCTTGTGTTTTACTACAGGTACAAAAGAACAGGGCCTGTCAGTTATGAATTGAAACCTCCTAAACTTTGAGGTCAAATGAAACTTTTTATAGGTTATTGCAAATGCTTCCTTCTGACCATGAGAATCCTAGGAACATAGCTGGGGTGCTTTCAAGTACTTTGAAGAGCCATTTTGTTTTGACCTAGAATCAGTTATTGAGAGTTTTCTGCATAAGACTTACTCTGAAACAGTCAAAGTACTTCCACTATGCATTAACTTGCCCATAGCCACATCCTAAGTTTTCTTATCTGTGTTTCAAATATTTGCCTACATATTAATTTAACTTGTACCATAATTTAACTTGTACCATAATTTGACCTACTGATTATATTCCTTGCTTTTATTTTCACTGAAATGCTTTTTCAGGAGGAAATCTTTTATTAGTCAGCATGTTTATAACTCCAAATGAGGAAGCATTATTACCAGTCTTAAGTATGGAATTTAGTTCTTCATAACAGATCACCCAGTTTACAAATGTCTAAGTTTTTGCATTGTTTGGAAATATTAATTTTGAATACCTCCAATTTAGAACTGCTGAACCTTCAGCCTTCATTATTATTAATCTCTAGTATCCTCAATCATCATGTTATTAAAATGTGATGTAATCTCAATTTCCATGATATGCATCCCTTATGTTTCCTTGCAATTGTACTAAATACCCTTTTTATTAATAATATAAATATAATACTGCTAAAGACAAAAAGTAGCCATATGTTTGATATTAGAATTTGTTTTGTTTTATTGAGACAGAGTTTATCTGTGTAGTCATGGCTGTGCTGGAAATTAATCTGTAGGCTAGGCTGGCCTTGACCTCATAGAGATCTGGATGCCTCTGCCTCTCCAGTGCTGGTTTAAAGGCATATGCCACTACCACCCAGCTTTATGATATGTCTTTTTTTTTATTTTTGACATTTTTATTTGATGCAAAACTTCTCTTCAAGTTTAAGTTCATACTATTGTGTGATCAAAACAAAAAAATTATGGTAGACAAAAAAGCAATTATTTCAATGATTAATTTAAATATAATGAACAAGCATTTCCTGTAAAATGCAGAGATCTGTCAGATGATTTCTAACAAAATAAGATTCAACAAAAATCTTCTGTATAGGAGCTATTCTATACAGAATACAGGGTTAGGTGGAAAGATACAGGTGAAATAAAAAAAAGAAAAATATTATATTATGAATCAATCTTTAAAAATGATTCTAAGAAGTACCTACAGTCAGGGAACGGTGGTGCTTGTCTTTAATTTCAGTACTTGGGAGGCAGAAGCAGGTGCATCCTTGTGAGTTAGAGACAAGCCTGTTTACAAAACCAGTTCTAGGACAACAGGACTACTATACTGAGAAATCCTATAGTAAAAACCAAACCAAAACAAAAAACAACAATAAAAAAGAAGGGCCTACAAATTCTAGTAGAATAAATGAAAGAAATAGAAAATGATGACTCGAGCAAAGAATAAAATTCATTTATTTTTAATATTAAAAAATACAGACACACTAAATCTGTTACAAGAGAAATTGGGGAAGAGCCTTGACCTCGTTGGCACAGGAGACAACTTCCTAAACAGAAAACCAACAGCACAAGCTCTAAGAGCAACACAGTCAGTAAGTGGGACCTCATGAAACTGAAAAGCTTCTGTAAAGCAAAGTACACAGTCATCGGGACAAAATGACAGACAGCCTACAGATTGGGAAAAGACCTTCACCAACCCTGTATCTGCCAGAAGGCTAATATCCAGAATATATAAAGGACTTAAAAAGTTAAACACCAACAAACTAAGTAATACAACTAAAAAATGGGGTACAGAACTAAACATAGAATTCTGAATAGAGGATAGCAAATGGCAGAGAAACACTTTAACAAATGCTAAACGTCCTTAGTAATCTGGGAAATGCAAATCAAAACGACCCTGAGATTTCACCTTATACCCATCAGATTGGCTAATATCAAAACCTCAAGTGACAACACCTGCTGGGGAGGATGTGTAGAAAGGGGAACCCCCATCCTTGGCTGGTGGGAATGTAAATTTGTACAACCGCTTTGGAAATCAATCTGACACTTTCGCAGAAATTAAAAATATCCAGCTATACCACTCCTAGTCATATATCCAAAATATGTTCAACTATACAATGAGGACATTTTTTCAACCATGTTCATAACAACTCTATTCGTATAGCCAGAAGCTGGAAACAACTTAGATATCCCTCTACGGAGGAATGAATACAGAAATTTTGGTATTTTGTACACAATGGAATACAACTCAGCTATTAAAAACAAGGAAATCATGAAATTTGCAGGCAAATGGTAGGATCTAGAAAAGATCACCCTGAGTGAGGTAACGCAGAAACAGAAAGACATATATGGCACATACACACTCATAAGTGGATATTAACCATAATATATAGTATAAACATACTAAAATCTATAGTCTTAGAGAAGAAAAAGAAAAACCCTAGGGAAGATTTTCAGTCTTCATTCAGGAGGACAAATGCGATAGACACTGGAAGCAGGAGAAGACAGGGAACAGGATAGGAGACTACCATAGACAGCCTTTGAAAGACTCTACCCAGCATGGTACTGAGGCAGAAGCTGAGACTCATAGCCAAACTTTGGGCAGAGTACAGGAAATCTTATGAAGGAAGGGGAAGATAAAAGATCTGGAGGGGACAGGAGCTCCAAAAGTAGACCAATAGAGCCCAAAAATGCTGAGATCTGGGGGTCCTGCAGAGACTTATATTCTAACCAAGGACAATACATGGAGAGGACCTAAAATCCCAGCTCAGATATAGCCCACAGACTCAGTCTCCAAGTGGGGTCCTAGTAAGAGGAGTAGGGGCTCTTTCTGGCATTGAGTCATTGGCAAGCTCTCTGATCACCTTCTTCTGTGGGGTGCAACCTTGCAGGCCACAGAGGAAGACAATACAACCAGTTCTGATAAGAACTGATAAGCTAGGGTCAAATAGAGGGAGAGGAAGTTCTTACCTATCAGTGTAATAGGGGAGGGACATAGAGGGAGAAGAGGGAGGGAGGGTAGGATTGGGAAGACATGAAGGAGGGGGACACAGCTGGGATAGAAATTGAATAAATTGTAATAAATAATAATAATAATAATAATAAACAATTAAAAATTTCCAAGTACTCAATATTTAAGTGTTTTAGGTGTTTAAGTATTTAGGTGCTTTGTGAGTTGTGAAATAAAAGTATCTCTAGTTCTCTGAGATAAGATATTTTCATAGAAGAAATTCATGAAATTGTCAATGAGGAGTTGAAAAAACATCCTGGGTCTCTAAATGAAATCATTGTAGTACCATGCCTCTATTATTTGTAAGGCCTTTGGTTAGTATTGTAAAACATCTTAATATATATCTACCCACTCCATTACCAATTTAAAGCAAACTACATGAGGCAGGTCTTGATGCATTTTGTTCACTAATCTTTTTGGTTTGAATTAAAAATCCTTCTCTGTTTGCGGTGAATACTCATTTATTATTAGTTAGTTCAATAAATTTGAAAGATCACACAATGGAATACTACTTAGCAATTAAAAACAAGGAAATGGGACCATGTATGGATATAACCTAGAACCTCTGCTCGGATGTAGCCCATGGCAGCTCAGTAACCAAGTGGGTTTTCCTAGTAAGGATTGCAGGGACTATTTCTGACATGAACTCAATGGCAGGCACTTTGACCTCCCTGCTAGGCTGCAAAGGAGGACTTTGCGGCCAGTCCTAAAGATACCTGATAAAACAGGGGCAGGAAGGAGATGAGGGATGGAGTGTGGGATTGGGAGGAAATGAGGGATTGGGATACAGCTGGGATACAGAGTTAATAGAATGTAACTAATAATAAAAAATAAAATTAAAAAAGAAATAAATTAGGGAAACAAAATCATTTGTAGTAGAATCAAAAAAGAAAAAAAGAAAAAGAAAAAAGAAATTTGCAGGCAAATGGTGGGATCTAGAAAAGGTCATCCTGAGTAAGGTATCCCAGGAGCAGAAAGACACACATGGTATGTACTCACTTACATAGTCCTATAAGATAGGATTAACATACTACAATATGTGCACCTAAAGAAGAACAAGAAAGAGGACCCGGGTTAAAATGATCAATCCTCACGTAGAAAGACAAATGGGATGGACATGGGAAGTAGGAAAAAACAAGAAACAAGTAGGGAGCTTACCGCAGAGGGCCACTGGAAGAAAGACTCTACCTAGCAGCATATCAAAGCAGGGGCTGAGATTCATAACAAAACCGTCAGTAGAGTGCAGAAAATCATATGATAAAAGGAGAAGTGAATATGACATGGAGAGGACAGGAGTTCCACAAGGACAGAATATATCAGGGCACAGGGGTCCTGTATGAGACTTTTTCTCCAACCAAGGACCATGTATGGATATAACCTAGAACTCCTGCTCAGATGTAGCCCATGGTAGCTCAGTATCCAAGTGGTTTTTCCTAGTAAGGGGAAGAGACCTAGAACTCCTGCTCAGATGTAGCCCATGGTAGCTCAGTATCCAAGTGGTTTTTCCTAGTAAGGGGAACAGAGACTATTTCTGACATGAACTCAATGACTGGCTCCTTTACCTCACCGCCCCCGCCCCCGCCCCCAGGGGAGAAACAGCCTTGCTTGGCCACAGAGGAGGACATTGCAGCCAATCCTTAAGACACCTGATAATCTAGGGTCAGACGGAAGGGGAGGAGGACCTCACATAGCAGTGGACTTGGAAAGGGACAGGGAGGAGATGAGGGAGGGAAGGTGGGATTGGGAAGTAATGAGTGAGTATGTAAAGAGATGCATTTCCCTGATGGCTAAGGATGTTGAGCATCTCTTTATGAAATACTACTCAGCAATCAAAAACGAAGAAATCATGAAATTTGCAGGCAAATGGTGGGATCTAGAAAAGATCATACAGAGTGAGGTATCTCAGAAGGAGAAAGACACACATGGTACATACTCACTCATCTAGTCCTATAAGATATGAAAAACATAATGAAATCTATCCACCTAAAGAAGATAAACAAGAAAGAGGACCCGGGGTAAGATGATCAATTCTCACTTAGAAAGACAAATGAGATGTTCATTGGACATAGGAGAAAACAAGTAACAAGACAAGAGCCTAAAAAGACTCTATGTAGCAGTGTATAAAAGCAGATACTAAGACTCATAACCAAACCTTCCACAGAGTACAGGGAACCATATGAAAGAAGGGGGGGGGTTATGACGTGGAAAGGATAGGAGCTCCACAAGGACCAAATATATGTGGGCACAGGGGTCTTTTCTGAGACTGACAATCCACCAAGGACCATATATGGATATAACTTAGAACCTCTGCTCTGATGAAGCCCGTGCTAACTCAGTAACCAATTGATTTCGCATAGTAAGGGGAACAGGGACTATTTCTGACAGGAACTCAATGGCAGGCTCTTTGAACTCCCCACCTCCCAAGGGAGAAGCAGTCCTCCTAGGCCACAGAGGAGGACTTTGCAGACAGTCCTGAAGATACCTGATAAACCAGGGTCAGATGAAAGGGGAGGAGGCCCTTCCCAATCAGTGGACTTGGAAAGGGGCAGGGAGGAGATGAGGGAGGTTGGGAAGGAGGGTTTGGGAATGAATGAGGGAATGGGATACAGAGTTAATAAAATGTAACTAATAAAAAGTAAAGAAAAAAAGTAATTTGAAAGATCAAGAGAAAGTTAACCTAGAAACAGAGGTTACATATTTTAACATAATCCCATGTATCACAAATTCAAAAGAAGTAGCAAATCTTTCATTTATTTATTAAATACACATTTGTTCAATATCTACTACATAGATACATATCTCGGGGTATGAAGTATATTCCTGAATGGATGAGGCAAAACATAACTCCTATACTCCCAAACTCATCGTCTATATGTAAAATTATTACAGCCAAACAAATCCCATCAAGTATGTAAGACTATATTAGGTATAAATAAAGCTTTCATGGGGTAACATGTAAGGGAAACATGTTACCTTTCATGGGAAGCATGGAAAATTGAACTGAATCTTATAATAGGCTTCTGGTACACAATGAAGGGGAAAAAGGCAGGGTCTTATATTTTCATAAGGGCCTTTGGATCCTCTCCGAAAAATAGCTCAAAGCGCAATATATACCTGACAGTTGGAATTTTGTTTAATTAGTTGTGGCTTCTAAGAAAGATGTTATCCACCTATTCAGGATGTATCACTTCCAACTCATTTTTTTCTTAACATACATGTTACATAAGAAGAAATGTTTTTAATGGTGGTTCTTCTAATGTTTTTTTTATTTTGAATTTCATACAGAAATTCAAAACACACAATGAAATATGATCAGAACTATTCCTTTTTTTTGGCCATATATCGCTGTCTATCTCCCACAACATGTATTCTCCTAACCTTATGTCTTTTTTTTTAAATAAGAAATCAAGTCCAGTTAGTGCTGTTCATGTGTGCACAAGTGTGGGGCTCTCATCTAGAACACCAGTGCATACTCCCATGTAGAATGAATGGTGGCACTTCTTTCTAGACAACCTTGCAAACATCTTCTGTCATTTGATGTTGTGATAACAACTGTTTTGATGTAGTTGACTTAGAATCTCAAAATAGCTTTAATATTTCACTTCTATGATGGCTAATTATTTTGAAAACATTTTTGTATTTGTTAGCCTTTACTATTTCTTATTTTGGAACTCTATTTAGTTCTATAGGTCATTTTTTTAGAGTTTGTTTTCTTGGTGTTTAAGAGCTTTTTTAAAAATTATTTCTACAGTGTAGCTAATAATCTGCAGTCAGATGCATAGTTGGCAAATATTTTTTTTCTCATTCCCTAAGCTGCCTCCTCATTTGACTGATGGTTTCTTTTGCTATATAGAAAGTTTTTGAGTTCATGAAGCACTGTTTGACAGGTATTGAAGACACCACGGGCTTTTTGGTTACATGATATAGAGAAATCAAGGTGTTAGCTTCCTTCACTGTTCGTTATCTCTCACAGTGCTAGAAAGTGTAATGCAGGCTGCTAAAGAGAAAGGGAATCAACAGTCTTATGTAGCTGTGAACTACAATGCCAAACTGCTAGGCATGTTGTGGCCATTTGTACAATGGTGGAGCAGCTTTTTAATTAGCTTCAACAGGAGGGAATTCATCCATACCTGATATTTTTACTAGATCAAAGGTCTGTGGTATGGCTGAATATATTATAAGCTCTAGGGGGGAACTTAACTACTATTGTTTACTAGTTTGACAAGGTGCCAAACTGCCTTCTAAATATTTGTATATGGCAGAGACTTAATTAGAAGTGTTTCTCTCAGAATATATTGTACTTGCATGAAACCAATAAAGAATAAAACTAATAAAAAAAGAAAAATCTGAACATAGAAGATAAATGGCAGTTAATTAATAAATAATAATTATCTGGAAGTGTCACTGAAATAAGACTACAAAACCAACCAGTAGTAAAAAATGTACAGATCCAACACCTTCCTGGGAAAACAGTTCTCTTTGAGCTTCTGAAAGTTTTCTTTCTTGTTGTTTAATTTGGTTTTGTTGTTGTTGTTTTTGTTTGTTTATATAAAGGGTCTTGTACTCAAATAAACTCAATTATAGTAGAAGCTGATAAAAAGTTTAAGGTGTATTTCCTTCCCCAGCTAGTCTAGAAAAGACTATAGTTACTTGTGTTTTGAATTCTTTTGTCAATGCTAAAAGGACTTTGATGTATTTATTTATAGCTTTTTTTTTTCCCTCCAGAAATCAGTAGGCACATTATAGTCCATTGGGTAACCTCCTCGGCATGCCTGTTTATCTTTCTATCTTTCTGTCTGTCTGTATATATCTAGTTATCTGTCTGTCTGTTTCTTTATTTATTTTCCTGAGTATGTTTCTTTCGCCTGCATGTATGTCTGTACACTATTTGTATACAGTGTCCAAAGAGGCCAGGAGAAGACATGAGCTCTCAGTTGTGAGCTTGTGCTGGGAATTAAATCTGGGTTTCCTGGAAGAGCAGCCACTGCTTTTAACCCTGAGATATCTGTCCAGAGCTCCCTGCCTCTCCCACACTTAATTTTAGAGTCAAGTTATGTTGCCACATGTTGCCATGCACATTTCTTTACATATTTTCTAAGTCTTCTTTTGCCACACAATGGCAGAGCTGAGGATATGCAAAAATCAGATAGGAGGGATATATTTCAAAATACCTACTGTGTATCTATGTACCTAAGGTTAAGATAGTGAGAATTGGTTTTCTGTAGTCTTATCATAAACTAATAGTTGTATGATGAGTATGAGTTCATTTTTGATCAGATAAATGTCGTCAGTCCTCAATACGTATGTCTTTCAAAATATCATTTTGCCCACAGCCAAATGTATTACTATTGATCAATGAAATGTTATTAATTAATAAATACAGAAAATATTTCCATTAGGATCTTTGATTAAAAAAAAATGCTACCACCTAATGTACTCATTCTTTAGTCAAATGATAATCAAGTTTCCAGGCATATTTGATCATTTTTTGTCTCTATCATTGCTTTCAAGAGTGCTTCCATCTCTTTAATACTTCCTGTTTTAGATAAATCTTTAAACATCATTATAATGAGAAACTATGATGATTCTTAGACCTCACACATTTAAAACTTGTTGTAACTGTCTTTGTTTGTGAATGATAGTTTAATTGAGTAAAAGTCTAAGTTCATAGTAACAACCCAAGACAACAATTCATTGTGGGTTCATTTTTTTTTCAATTGAGAAAGCAATTGAAATTTTTAAAAATCATTTTTATTATCTTTTACAATACTCTCTTTAATCTTCTTGCTTTGTAGTGTTGTAAGATGTGCTCAGGGAGAGATCTATTTGTATTAAGCCTGTACGGCATTTGAAATGTACTTTAAGTCCTAAGAATTAATTTAAGTTATGAAAAAAGTTTCAGCCAATATATCTTCAGTTCTTTTCTGATATTCTACTATACCATTCTCCAGGGACTTTTATTAGATACACATTTAAAACTGTTGAGCTAGACTTCATGTTTCTTAATTTATCTTTCAGATATTTTAAAATCACTGTTCTTTAGTATTATGTCCTGGGTTAATTTTCACAGAAATATCTCCCAATTTGTTAGTTCTTTAATTGACCTTGTCAAGTCTGGAGCATCTTTTAATTTCAATGACTAAGGAAAGGGCCAAGTTCTATTTAAATCCCAAAGCTTAAATCTGGATCATACAATACATCTTGCATGAAGCACGTTTAATTCCTTTGTTCTACAACAGCTGGACTTCCAGTTGCTTTTCTAATACTCTAAATAGATACCTTATAAGTAGCTTCATGCTCATTTGCCAGTTTAGGCTTTCTTTTTTTTCTTATTTGTAGAAATCCACAGTGGCAATATTATTTTTGGTGACAGTTGCACCTTGTTTTTTGTTTGTTTGTTTGTTTGTTTTTTGTTTGTTTGTTTTTTTCATGAAGATGGATAACTTTGTATATAGATCAGGGAAGTATTTGAAGCATTCATACTGAAGAGAGATGATTATCAAATAACTTTGTCCAAGAATAAATGAATGAATCCATATCAGTGACTTGATGTAGCATGGTTATTCTATAATGAATTTAAGGCAAGAGTCTCAATGATATTCCCTAAAACACAACAGTTCAAGAGGTGCATCTTTCAAGGTTGGACAATGAAATGCCATCAGTGTTACACTCACTTAAACTCAGTTCCATCCCATTTAAATTTCAGGTTTCACGAGTCTTTCATGTCTATGGTTCCCTTTAGTTTGACCCCTTTACATGTCAATTATTTTATTCTTTCCTGTTTTAAATCTGAAAATAAACATTTCAGTTTTTTTTCTTTTACAAATAATCAAAGCTAAAACCTTTGTTATGGTTTTTATGGAAACTTTGAATGTTTTTGTTGAAGAGAGTAAGCTATTTTCCTGTTACATTTAAAGTACCTATTCTTTAAAATAAAATGTTTCCCATGCCCACAGATAAACATAATCAGAATCAGCCGACTCTGAGTAGGTTGATAGTAATATGTTACTCTAGGATTTTGAAATAAAGTGGTTATTATTATTCATAGTCTTGGATCTATCCAAATCTATTTCCTCTTTCCTAAAGACCTACAAATTTTTGTGATACTATTTTCTGGTATAATCCCCATTTTTTTTCTTCAATGAGACTGTTTACGATGGGCTTAGACAGGCTCACAAATCATTTATGAAGAAGGTGTTAAAATAATTGTGATTGGAAACATTTGTTTTTCTGGTATGCCATGGAGTAGCATTACCATGGTACTTTCAGGTCTAGAAAGGCAGGAGAGAGCCTATGTAAAGTTGTGAAAGTTTTTTAAATGTCTTTTCACTATGGAAATTTCTGTGCAGCTGGTGTTTGATAGATAGACTGAAACCAGGCTTAGGAATTAATAGAAGTAAAGGAGGAGGACTGTTTTCTTAATTTATGAAACATGTAAATATGGTAAGTCAAAAATTCACTGATTTTCTAATCAATAACTGTCTAATCAGTATTAATCAGTAACTGATTGTCTAATCAATACTAGAATGTAAAACAAATGAAGATAATTTTCCAGGGTAGTACTTTGAAAGACATGGAATCTGAATGGTGAGGAGTATCACTTCTGTTATCATTGCTATCTAACTCATAATTTAGGCTTCTTGTATATAGGAACTAACTTAATGTCTATGACTAGCCTATGGTGTCATTACTGCCAGTATCTCAATATATGAGCAAAAACAGATTTCTTAGGCAACCTAAGGTCATAAAGCTAGTGAATCTTTTATAAACTGTCTCTAGCATGTACGTTGCTTCTTTTTCCTTTGTTTTGGGGAAATAGTCTTGCTATTTCAGCCCAGAGTGGACTTGAACTCATGGCAAGGTTCCTACCTCAAACTCTCAAATGCAAGAATTACTGACATGAGCCACTATTATTAAATTAGAGCATATATCCCTAGCACTGAAATTTTCTTCAAGATTTGAACAATACTAATGTATGTATAGATGACTTTTGGTAAATTTCTTACTGTCAATGAATTAGTTTCCTCAGAAACAGAAGAAGATGATGTGGAGATGACATAAGATAATATGTGTAAAGAACTCAGTAACTGCAGTATCAGTTCTAGTGTAGTGGTGATATTGTTTCTGTTGTCATAGTTTTTCACCTGTTTGCATTCTCACAACTGACAGCTGAAAAGAGACTATTAGATGTGATCAAAAACCCACATGTAAAAGCAAAAATAACTAAAGTACCTTTGGATTGTCTCCCTGAAAACTGAGACAAAAAATTTCAACCACAAGCCAAATTGAATCTTAGAAGTTTATATTAGATTTTTTTTTAAATTTAAAATTTGCTTTACAAGAGCTCTAAAATATTGTAAAATAGTCACAGTTCTTATCAAGGTTATTATAGTATGTAGAATATGTTAACTCTTTGGAAAGCAATTTAGTCATCATCATTAATTAACCTAGCAATTTCTTTCTTAGATTTATATCTTACAGCTCTGCTCAGACAATTAAGTGAAGGTGTGTGTACAAGGCTGTTTGCAGCATCCTTTCTATTTATATAAGGCTTGAAACAGCTTAAATGTCCACCAGGCCTTCAGTAATGATATGAATATGTGCACTGCCTCCCTAACAGGCCTCCTGACAGCTAAATTTCTCCTTAATAGTAACTAAAAATGTTTTTATTCACAAATTTGTTTATATCTTATGAATAAATCGCTGAGTAATTTCAGTGATTCTATTGTTTTCATAAGCCTCCAATGAGTTATCAGCACTGTGATAGCATATAAATGTCAAGAGCTGATTGAAGGAACCCTTTTTAATGCTTAATCATTGCTCATGCACAGCTATTTCCCAGCACTGAGTGATGAGGAGAATCATGTCTTTTTTTCCAAACAGATGTTTTTTGAAAGATTTTTATGTTTCTCTCAAACTGTGCCTGTCCTTCATCTCATACCTGGAGGATTTAGTCATTACGGAACTCTTGCAACACTAAAAGAAACTGAAAAAATAAGAACCTACAGGGCTTTATAGTGGTTGAGTTACATATCTTTAAAAGTGACACCATACAAAAACACTGGCAATTAATATAAGAAAAATAACCAAATGAAAGTTAGAATTATTTTGAAACAAAAGCCTCATATGACCTTATAGTGAAGAAATAAAAAGGGATATTTTTCCATACTATTATAAGTGGTCAAGTAAGTTTATTTAGTAACTTTTTCCACATAATATCCTGGATATTTACAGTTCTTGCTGAGATATTAACAATCAACAAAGCAGATGATGAAACTATAAATCTGTGGTATCATTTTGCCAAATGTCAGTGTTCCATCATTATGAACACTATTGACTATCTCTCAAAATAGCCACATTTCAGTGGCTTAATCTACACTGTGAGTTATCTTTAAATTGTTTTCCCTGAAGCTTTGTTTATAAAATCACCATAAAAGATGTTGAAGAATGAAAAAAGGCTGGAACAGATTAATTTTCAGTCTTTCAATTTGTATACATCTACAAAAATCATATGCATTTGTTAACTTTTCTAGGCATCATTTGTGAATTTATGCTTGAAAGAAAAAAGAAAGTAGGACCACGTTTACCTGAGAAAAGAAAAAAAAAACAAAAACACTTCTTTGTTGTACTATAACCTCTTTAGTTTGTTATTAGAACATACATAAATATAGGATATATGTCTGTCATGCTTAATAATAGGATCTCAGCATTTTGTGCCTCACAATATACTAGAAAAGATGTCAGGAGACAGATTAAAATTATTTCAGAATCCTTCTGTCTAATGTAAATGAAGCTTTCTTGTCCTTCTTGACCAACATATATATATATATATATATATATATATATATATATATATATATATATTGATTTAAGATTCATGCCATTTCTATTAAAACAAAGCCAAATATTCTAAATTGCTCAGGAATAGAAGTGATGCAAATTAAAGTGGAAAGTTTCCAATTTTTGAAAATGTGAAATTTGAAATTTCGTCTGTGAAATTGTTGTTGGTGTATATGTGTATCAGATACTCAGTCTGTGTGCCTTTTATTGACACGTACTTTCTGAGTCTCTTCCATCGCAGGCTTTGCCAGTGAGTACACTTAATTTAGAAATTGATGAGTTAGACATTATTATTTGGGTATTTTTCTGAATAACCTGTTATGATTCATATTGAACTTGGAAAATGATTGTATTTTCTTCTTCCTATGAAAGAAAATGTTTCTTAATTTTGCCACAATATTTATAGTAAGAATGAATTTCTTACTTGTCTGCCATTGCTCATTTGAAGTTATGATCAATTCATTTAAAAGTAATTCACTACTTGTAGATGTTAGTTATAACATTTAAAATAAGATTATTAAATACATAATTGAAAAAATTATTAAGTTAGAATGGACATATGGAAATAAAATTTTATTTGGCTATCTTATTTTTTCAGAACAGCTGTTTCATTTATAATTTCTTCCTGTATTTTGTGATCATAAAAACATATGTTTTGTTTTTATAAGTAATACATTAGGAAGATTGCTCAAGCACTGGTTCCCTTTACGCTCATCTTAATGCCCACATAAAGCAGAGGTTCACAATGCTTACATTCCAGTAAAGTTCAGTCACGAAAGCAATTTTAAGAAAGTCAATTTCAGTTCACTAAGACAAGACAAGGTTGATATTTGTTCCCACTGCTATTCAACATAATGCTGAAAGTCTTCTTCAGAGCACTAAGGCAAGAGAAAAAAACAAACAAATAAAAACTAAAGCCCTCTCAACTCAAAAGGGAGAAGTTAAACTAAACTCAAGGCTCTACTATAACACTTTGAGAAACAGAAAATTACTTAATTAAAACTGTAGAATGGAATAGCAATGTACATTTACCATTAGTTTTTCTGTTATTTTCACAAAGAACGATGTTTAAAAAGAAACTGGAAATATAATCTTATTTATAATGAACAACAACAACAAAAACTCTAAAATAAGAAGAATCAACTAAGGAGGTAAAATATCTAAATGCTAAGAAATATTAAAACACCAATTAGAAAAATCAAAGACACAAGCAAAGAGGAAGACACCAAATATTCATTGGTTGGAAATATTCACAGCATTAAATTACCCATTCTACTAAAAGCCAACAGGCTCAGTATAACCCCTATAGAAACAGCCTTTAAGATTCACTCTGAGCTACCATGTGGGAATTGCAGTAGGAAAAAAGGATGCTCATTGTTCCTATCTGCTAAGCCATTCCTGCAACCCTTCTTTATCCCAATTTCAGTGACTGAAAGAGGGAACCATAACCATAAAAGAATCTAAGAACTTAAAACAATAATTAACAAACTGAATCAAGATGAATTACACCACCTGGTATTAAAATATATGACAAAGCTATTGTAATCAATTTGTCACAATCCTGGCATAAAACTCAATGCATAGAACAATGGTACTAAAAGTAATGCCAGAATGAAATGCATCTATGTATGGCCAATTTATTTTCTACAGTGGAGAACCAAGAGCTCAAAATTAGGAGTGATAGTCTTAAATAGATACATGCAGATGGATCAGTTACCTTACAACATATAAAAATTATGAAACAAAAAAGATTAGACTCACATTAAAAATATATCAAAATATTTCATGAACTTATAAGTAAATCTGAAAAGAAAATAACTGAAAAGAAGCCTCAAGGACACAACCTGAGCCAGTTAAATAATACTAGATTCTTCAGCTGGAAAATATATGTCTATATTTCATAAACTCCATTGTTAAATTGTATTTATCAAATTGCCAAATCAATGTTTTCTCAAATTACAAAATATAAATATATTTTTAAAGTTTTTTTATTAAGTACCCTTTACTTACTTTGTAACCCCCTTGTAGTTCCTTCCCTCCTCCCCTCCCAATCTTTCCCTTCCTTCTCCTTCTCCATGCATGCTCCTCCCCAAGTCCACTGTTAGGAGAGTCTTCTTTTCCTTCCTTCAGATCCTAGTCTTTTAGGTCTCATCAGGAGTGGCTGCACTGTAATCTTCTGTGGCCTGGTAAGGCTGCTCCCCCCTCAGGGGGAGGTGATCAAAGAGCAGGCCAATCATTTCATGTCAGAGACAGTCCCTGTTCCCATTACTATGGAACCCACTAGGAGACTGAACTGTCATAGGCTACACCTGTGCAAGGGTTCTGGGTTATCTCCATACATGGACCTTGTTTAGAGTATCAGTCTCAGGGATGACCCCTGTGCTAAAATGCTCAATCCCCATCCAGAAAGGCAAAGAGGATGGGCATCAAAAGAAGGAGAAAACAGGGAACAAGTTAGGAGCCTGCCACAGAGAGCCTCTGAAAGGTTCTGCCCTGCAGACTATGAAAGTAGATGCTGAGACTTACAGGCGGCTATTGGACAGATTGCAGGGATTCTTATGAAAGAAGTGGGAAATAGTAAGATCTGGACAGGACAGAAGCCCCACAAGGAGAGCAATAGAACCAAAACATCTGAGTACAAAATATATTTTAACTATATTTAAAAAGGTGTATATTTTCAACATGTATTGTTTGTTTTTATTTTCTAATTTTAATTATTTTTAATTATCATTTGTTATAATTTATTCATGTTATATTCTGACTGTAGCCCCCCATCTCATCTCCCAATCACACCCATCCTCCATATTCTCCCCTTATACCCTTCCCCTATTCCAATGATAGGGGTGGACCTCATCCCATTCTATCTGCCCTGGGTCTCATCAGGACTGGCTGCATTAACTTCCTATGTGGCTTGGCAAAGCTACACACACCAGGGAGAGGTAATCAACTCAGCCACTGAGTTCATATCAGAGACAGAACCTGCCCTCCTTACTAGGGAACCCACTTGGAAACTGAACAGCCTATGGGATTCACCTGAGCAGGGGTTTTGGGTCCTGTCTATGCATGATCCTTGGTTAGCTTATCAGGCTCTGAAAGACCCCCTTGGACCCACCATTTTTTGGCCCTGTGGTCTGCTTCTGGAACACAAGTACTGTCCAAGTCTTTCTATTTTCCCCTAGGTCCATTTGATTTAAGTCCATTCTAAGTGTTATTATTTCTCTGTTTAGCTTCTGTCTAGATGATCTGTACCTTGGTAAGTATGGGTGTTGATATCTCCCACTATTAAGGTGTTGGGATTGATGTGTGATTTAAGCTTTAATGATGTTTCTTTGACAAATGTAGGAATACTTGTGTTTGGTGCATAGATGTTCATGATTGTGATGTCCTCCTGGTGGATTTTTCCTTTGATGAGAATGAAGTGTCCCTTTCCATCTCTTTTTCCTGTTTAATATTAATATTTATTATTGATTTATATTTTAGTTAAACAGCAGTTATTCCTAAACCAGCTGTATACCCAAATCACCAGACAGAGAGTAAGATTTATTTAGTTAACTTAGAGCACAATGCTGGGGCAATGAGTACTTCATCCTAAAATAGCCCACATAGTTTCTTCCCATTCAGGTTTTCCACATAATATATGCTTTTAATAATATCTTAGGTCCAGTTCATCTCTCCTCATGATTCCAAGTAAGTCCTCTCCAGATGACCTCCCTATTCTGACTCCTCCCACTCTCTTCCTTCTCCTCTCCTCTGGACCATTATGTCCCACCTTATTCTCTCCCTTGCTTAGCATTGGCTGGTTGTTTTATTGACAATACAGAGAATAAATGGTGGCATGTTTATACAAACTTGAGACAGGTGATGCTTAGAATAAACATAATGTGATATCCAGATTGAAATCAGATAGGGGGTAGAGAAATCAGTATTTGAATGAACAAGGGTAAATTGAATACATTCCACAAGAACATTATAACAACATCTTTTGAATAATTTTGGTTGAAAATCTATTTTATTAGATATTAGGATGGCTAATCCAGCTTGCTTCTTGGGTTTGTTTGCTTGGAAAACCTTTTCCATCCCTTTACTTTCAGGTAGTATCTATCTTTGTTGCAGAGGTGTGTTTCTTGAATGCAGTAGAAAGTTGGATCCTGTTTCAGGAACCATTCTCTTAGTCTGTCTCTTTTTTATTAGAGAGTTGAGACCATTGATATTAATAGATATTAGTGACCAATGATTGTTAGTTCCTTTTTTGTGGAGTTGGTGGTGATTGTGTGTTTGTGCGCTTGTTTTTCATTTGCTTTTCTGTTGTGGCTGTGTCTTTTTCCTGTGTTTTCTTGTGTGTAGTTGATGTCGTTGGGTTGGAGTTTTCCTTTTATTATCTCCTGAAGGGCTGGGTTGCTGCATATATACTGTTTAAATTTAGTTATGTCATGAAATATTTTGTTTTCTCCATCTATATTGATTGAAAGTTTTGCTTGATGTAGCATTCTGGGTTGGCATCTGTAATCTCCAAGTGTCTGCATGAAACCAGCCCAAGCCCTTCTGTTTTTCACAGTTTCTGTTTTGAAGTCTAGTGTGATTCTGATAGGTCTGCCTTTATATGATATTTGGCCTTTTTTCCCTTGCCACTGTTAATACTTTTTCTTTGTTCTGTAGGTTTTGTGTTTTGATTATTATGTGGCAAGAGGAGTTTCTTTTCTGGTCTGCTTTATTTGGTGTCCTATAGGCCTCTTGTATATTTATAGGCATCACTTTTTTAAGGTTGTGGACATTTTCTTCTATGATTTCTCAGCCTTAAATCATGGAATCTTCTTTTTCATCTATTCCTTTTTTTTTTTTTTTTTTTTTTTTTTTTAGGTTTCATCTTTTCATGGTGTCCTTGATTTCTTGGATGTTTTGCATTTGTAACTTTTCCAATTTTATTTTTTCTTTGAGAGCTACATCAATTTCTGCAATATCTTTAACACCTGAAATTGTCTCTTCCATATCTTGTATTCTGCTGGTGATGCTTACCTTTGTGATTGTTGATCTCTTCTCTAATTTCTTGAAATCCAGGGATTTTTCTGTTTGTCTTTTCTTTACTGATTCCAATTCTGTTTTCATGTCTTGCACCATTTCCTTCATCTGTCTGATATTGTAGATTCCTGTCTGTCAATGATGACCTTTATTTTATTTTATTTTATTTTTGTTCTTTTCCTCTTATGTTCCGTGAATAACTGCACAATTATATATTTAAGATTATTTTACTCTGTTTCAGCTGCAATAGAATATTTGTTGATTTTTGGTGATTCTGGTGAAGTCATGATGTTCTGGTTTTGTTGTCTGTATTCTTATGCTAGCCTCAAGTGATCTAGTTGTCTCTAGCCTTGACTGTTATTATTCCTGATGCATGTACTATATAGACGGATCCACCTGTCTCTAGAGTCTCGAGTAGTCTCACCTGGATTCATTGTATCTGCTGGCTCACTGTATATGCCCTAGGTATGCCAGGTATCTGGGGCAGAGTTGGAAAGAACTCAGAGTCTAGAGCTGCTCTAGTGCCCCTCAGGGCTTCCTTAAGGTGGTGTAGGATGTGATTTCAGTCACATTCCTACATCAGGTCTGCTAAGTTCTCTGGCTATGCTGGCCTCTTTGTTTCCTATCCAGGTAGGCTAGGATGCTGGCAGAAAGATCTCCAAGACTAGAACTGCTCTAGTGCTCCACAGGCTTCCTTAAATGGTAGAGAATTGAACCTGGGTCCCATGCCTAGCTCAGCTCTGCTTTGTTCACTGTGCTATGTTGGCTGATTCTGACCCTGGTGAGCCAGGCAAGTAGGAAGCAGACAGAATTGAGCCACACCTCCCCTACAGTACCAGAATGTATGTCCACCACAAGACAGTGAGAGTTAGTGCTTCTAACCGCTGAGACCAGGAAGGTGTCCACAGGATATTGTGTGTGGTCTACCTGGTTTAGAACCAGCAGACACTAGTTTTTAGAAAGTGTTCACAGGACTGTGAGAGTGGGCCCACAATTTTGGAGCTTTACCCTCAGTACAAGAAGGTATTCACTCCGCAGGCAGTGAGAGTGAGTGCCCAAGGTCTGAACTGCCAAGAGCACTTGTCCCACAGATGTTGGGCTTGAGCAGGTGGCCTATGGCTGTGACAATGCCTGGAGCACAAGAAATTTTCCTGGCATTAGCAGGGTAGCCTGAAGATGGACCTTCTAGTACCCCTGTGGACTCTCCTTTCACCTGAAATACACAGATATTGGGGTTTCAGGGTCCATAGTATGGCCTGCCCTCACTGCTGAGCTGCTGTTCAGATATTCCTGCATAGTGCTTGCAACCATCTTGGATCTGCCCTTTTGTTTGTTTTTGATCATATTAACTCTGCCTCTTTGAACTCTAAAAAGACTCATTCCCACCCATCATAATTTGGCTCATTTCCTGCTCTTAAAGTGTAATTTGTGTTTACCAAATATTCTTGGATGTGTATTTTTCAACTGGTGTGTTTATGTGTTGTATGGTGGAGTGGGATTGTTTAATTATCCGGGCCTAATTTATTACAGGAAACTGTCCCTTCTTGTTCTATTTAATATTAATTACACATAGCTCTCGAGTTAGAGAGAAACTTTGTACCCACCTCCATGTATGTCTTTATTTGGTGTTTTTTGGGTTTGCACAGGTTTTATGCAGACTCTCATTTCCACTGTGAGTTCATATGTGCCATAGTCCTTATGGGTCTTATAGTCTTTCTGCTCACACTTCCACAATGATCCATGAGAGAGTTATGGCTTTCTTTACTAATAGTATTTGAGTTTTATATGATGTGTTTTATTCATAGTCACCTCCTCTCCTCAAACTTTTCCTAGTTCCACTGTTGATTCCCCACTTACCCAATTGTTAGGGTTTCACTGCAGAAGAGTACTTGGGCAGATGGAGGCCAATTAATGCCACAAAGATCACACCAAGCAACATACCTTACACAAGAGATTTCTGAGTGTGGTGGCAAATGTCACCTTTAAGCAGGGATAAGACAAGGAGAGAGGAAGAGAAAGAGGGGGAGAGGACTGTGATGGGGGGCTTTCTAAATGCTGTGTGATGTGGGGACAGTAGAATGTGTTGTGTTTGGCAATTGTTTATAACAATGCTACTGGTGCTGAACCGCTGAAGGTAGACTTGTGGACACATCTGGTTCCAGAATGTGGGCAGTTCATAACACCAACTTTGTGACTTTTATTTTAAATATTTCAAGACCAATTTGTGTTGTGGAAATATTTTTTAAATACAGAGAATCTACTTCTCTAATGTTGCATCACTGATATAATGTTAAGCCAATTACTAATTACTAATGAGTAGTCATTATACTCATAGAACAATTGCACTTCTCTTTTTTTACATTTCTAAATATATATTTTTAATATTAAATAGATCTTTTTTAAACAATGTATTCTAGTTATGGTTTTCCACTCCTCCTAACCTCCCCACCCACCCAAATACTAAACACTAACTAAGCACTATCGTTTCTTGTTATGCTAACCTCCTGTCAGAAGGTATAGCAGAATATCATTAGTAGTGTCAGGGGTAGGCCTTCTTTCATGCTATGAGTCTCAAGTTGAAGTAGTTCTTGGTTGGCCATTCCCTCAATTTCTGCATCAGCTTTATCACTGTACATTTTATAGGCTGGAGAATTTGTGGGTTGAGGTTTTGTGGCTGGGTATGTGTCCCCATTTCTCTACTGGAGGATTTGCCTGGTTATAGTAGGTAGCCCTTTCAGGTTCCATATCCCATAGTCCTAGGAGTCTTAGCTAGGTTCACCCTCATAGATTCCTGGAGTTTCTTTTGTCCTAGGTTTCTAATTCTCTCATCCTGGAGATTCCCTGCCCCATTCCAGTTGTCTTTCCCAATTGTTTCTTCCTGTGTCCTTTCCACACTTGATCTTACCTGTTCCCATTCCCCAAACTGTCTCCCAACCAGTTTTCTCTCTCTCTATTCACTTCCAAAGTCTATTTTTATTTCCCCTTCTGAGGGAGATTCAAGCATCCTCCATTAGACCCTACTTGCTATTTACCTTCTTTGGGTCTGTGGATTGAATCATGGTTATCCTGTACTTTAAGGCTAATATCCACTTATAAGTGAATACATACTATGTGTCTCTTTATGGGTCTGGGTTACCTCACTCAGGATGTTCTCTTATTCTGTCCTTTTGCCTGTAAATTTCAAGATGCCATTGATTTTAATAGCTGAGTAATATTCCATGTTGTAAATGTACCATCATTTATCCATTCTTCTGTTGATTGACATCTAGGTTGTATCAAAATTCTGACTATTACGAATAAATATCCTGTGAACATAATTGAGCAAATGTCCCTGTGTTATGGTAGAGCATCTTTTGGGCATATGCCTAGGAGTGGTATAGCTAGGTCTTGAGGTAGAACTATTTGTAATTTTCTGAGAAACCACCAGATTGATTTCCAAAGTGGTTGTACAAGTTTACACTCTCATCAGCAATGGAGGAGGGTTCCCCCTTGTTGTTCCACATGCTCATTAGCATGCTGTCACTTGAGTTTTAGACTTAGCTATTCTGATGGCTGTAATGTTGGAATCTCAGAGTTGTTTTGATTTTCACTTTCCTAATGACTTTGAACATTTATTTATGTGTTTCTTGGCCATTAGAAATTCCTCTATTGAGAATTCTCTGTTTAGCTTTGTACTCTATTTTTTAATTGGATTATTTTTTTGATAGTGCTTAGTTTCTTGGGTTATTTTTATAATTTATATATGAGTCCTCTGCTAGATATAGGGTTGATAAATATCTTTTCCCATTAATTCTGTAGTCTGTCATTTAGTTCCATTTTTATTTTTATATTAGTTACAGTTTATTAATTTTGTATCCCAACTGTGGCCCCCACTTTCAGTCCCTCCCATTCTCATCCTCCCTCCATCATCTCCTCTCTGTTCCTCTCTATGTCCACTATAGGGGAGGTGCTCCTCCCTTTTCATCTGACCCTAACTTATCAGGTCTCTTCAGGACTGACTGCAACATCCTCCTCTGTGACCTAGCAAAGCTGCTCCTTCTTCAGGGTGGGGGGTGGGTCAAAGAGTCAGCCATTGAGTTCATGTCAGAAACAGTCTCTGCCCCCCTTACTAAGGACCCACTTGGACACTGAGCTACCATGGGCTACAACTGAGCAGGGATTCTAGGTTATATCCATGCATGGTCCTTGGTTGGAGAAACAGTCTCAGAAAAGACCCTGGGCCCAGATATATTTGGTGTTTAGTTCTATGGATGGTGCCCTTTGCCTTGCAAAAGAATTTCAGTTTCATAAGGTCCCATTTATCAATTGTTGATCTTAGTGCCTACACTATTGGTGTTTTGTTCAGGAAGTTGTCTCCTGTGCCAATGTGTTCATGGTTATTCCACACTTTCTCTTCTATTAAATTTAGTGTATCTGGTTTTATGTTAAGGTCTTTGATCCACTTGGACTTGAGTTTTGTGCAGGATGATTGATATGGATTTATTTGTATTCTTCTACATGCAGATAGCCAGCTAGAACAGCAGTGTTTATTGAAGATGCTTTTTTTTTTCCATTGTATAGTTTTGGCTTCTTTGTCAAAAATCAAGTGTCCCTAGGTGTTCAGGTGTATTTCTGGGTCTTCTGTTCCATTCCATTGATCAACTTGCCTGTGTTTATGCAAGTACAATGTGGTTTTTATTATTATTGCTGTATAGTATAGCTTGACATCAGGGATGGTTATACCTCCAGACCGTCTTTTATTGTACAGGATTTTTTTTTTAGCTATTCTTGTTGATTTTTTCTCATATGAAGTTGAATATTGTTCTTTCAAAATCTGTACAATAATTGTGTTGAAATTTTGATGAGCATGGGGTATGGAGAAATGGGGACTCTGAAGGTGAACAGACGGGAGGGGTTGGATGATGTGGGTGAGTGTGGAGGTGAGGGTATGGGACCTGGCAAGGAGGAGATTGGGGTATAGTGGTCTCACCTGCTTATCCTTAGTGCCAGCAGGATAAGAAGGCAGAGCTGTGGGGCAGAAGATGGGGATGGTAGGAGATAGGGTGAAGCTTAATGCTGTTGGCTTGTTGGGGACTGAGGTGAAAAAAAATAGCAGGCAGGGGATTGAACAGAGAGGGGGACTCACCTGCTTGTCTTTGGTGCCAGAAGGCCTCTAAGAATGCAGCAGAGCTGTGGGGCAAAAGATGGGGTGCTCACAGGATAGCACTCTGCTCACATCTGCTGTACTTGTCCCAGAGAACAGGGAATTCAACTTTTCTCTTATCAAATAATTATCATTTCTGTCTGATGAAGTCTTTCAAAATACCTTTGTGTTGCTGATGGAAATGTGCAGTATGTTACTGCTGTATGTTAATAGCACACTGAATTATTTGATTCTATGTTTCTTTCTTCACTTGCCATCAGGAAGTGTTGTTCATTTAGCAAACAAGATTAGTGTAATAGCAAGAGTATTAAGAATACTATGGAGGTTTACAGTGATTCTACACAGGTATAGTCTCTCAGCAATGGTTTACTAAGGTATGATTACAGACTCTATTTTCTTTTTTTTTTAATTTTTCATCAATTACACTTTATTCATTCTGCATCCCCCCATAAGCCCCTCCCTCCTCCCCTCCCAATCCCACCCTCCCTCCTCCCTCTGCTTGCATGCCACTCCCCAAGTCCACTGATAGGGGAGGTTCTACTCTCCTTTCTGATCTTAGTCTTATCAGTTCACATCAAAAGTGGCTGCATTGTCCTCTACTGTGGCCTGGTAAGGCTGCTCCCCCCCAGGGGGAGGTGATCAAAGAGCAGGCCAATCAGATTATGTCAGAGGCAGTCCCTCTTCACATTACTATGTAACCCAATTGGACTCTGAACTGCCCTGGGCTACATCTGTGCAGGGGTTCTGGGTTATCTCCATGAATAGTCCGTGGTTGGAGTATGAGTCTCTGGGAAGTTCCCTGTGTTCAAATTTTCTTGTTCTGTTGCTCTCCTTGTGGAGACCCTGTCCTATCCAGCTCTTACTATTTCCCAGTTCTTACCTAAAATTCCATTCACTCTGCCCAACAGTTGCCCATCAGGCTCAGCATCTGCTTTGATAGTCTGAAGGGCAGAGGCTTTCAGAGGCCCTCTGTGGTAGGTTCCTAGGTTGTTTCCTGTTTTCTTCTTCTTCTGATGTCCATCCTCTTTGCCTTTCCGGATGGAGATTGGACATTTTAGTTAGGGTCCTCTCTCTTGCTTAGTTTCTTTAGATGCACAGGTTTTAGTGGGTTTGTCCTATGTTGTATGTCTATCTGAGTGAGTATATACCATGTGTGACTTTTTGCTTCTGGGACAACTCACTCAGGATGATCATTTCCAGATCCCACCACTTACCTGCAAATTTCATGATTTCCTTATTTTTCATTGCTGAGTAATATTCCATTGTGTAGATGTACCACAATTTCTGCATCCATTCTTCAGTTGAGGGGCATCTGGGTTGTTTCCAGCTTCTGGCTATTACAAATAAAGCTGCTACAAACATGGTTGAGCAAATGTCCTTTTTGTGTACTTGAGACTCTTTTGGATATATGCCCAGTAGTGGTATGGCTGGATCTTGAGGAAGTGCTATTCCTAGTTGTCCGAGAAAGCGCCAGATTGATTTCCAGAGTGGTTGTACAAGTTTACATTCCCACCAGTAGTGCAGAAGGGTTCCCCTTCCTCCACAACCTCTTCAGCATGTGTTGTCACTTGAGTTTTTGATCTTGGCCATTCTCATGGGTGTAAGTTGTAATCTCAGGGTTGTTTTGATTTGCATTTCCCTAATGGCTACTGAGGTTGAGCATTTCTTTAAGTGCTTCTGTGCCCTTCGGTATTCCTCTACAGAGAATTCTCTGTTTAGCTTTGTTCCCCACTTTTTTCAGTGGATTACTTGGTTTGCTGGTTTTCAGCTTCTTTAGTTCTTTATATATACTGGATATGAGTCCTCTGTCAGATAAAGGGTTGGTGAGGATTCTTTCCCAATCTGTAGGCAGTCGCTTTGTTTTGATGATGGAGTCCTTTGCTTTGCAGAAGCTTTTCAGTTTCATGAGGTCCCATTTATTGATTGTTGCTCTTAGAGCCTGTGCTTTTGGTGTTCTGTTCAGGAAGTTTTCCCCTGTACCAATGAGTTCTAGGGTATTTCCCAATTTTTTTTCAAGCCGATTTAATGTGTCTGGTTTTATGTTGAGGTCTTTGATCCACTTGGACTTCAGATTTGTGCAGGGTGACAAGTATGGATCTATTTTCATTTTTCTACATGTAGACATCCAGTTAGACCAGCACCATTTGTTGAAGATGCTATCTTTTTTCCATTGTATGGTTTTGGCACCTTTGTCAAAGATCAGGTGTCCATAAGTGTATGGGTTTATTTCTGGGTCCTCTGTTCAGTTCCATTGATCCACCATTCTGTTTCTATGCCAGTACCATGCAGTTTTTAAAACTGTTGCTCTATAGTACAACTTAAGATCAGGGATGGAGATACCTCCGGAAGATCTTTTATTGTAGAGGATTGTTTTAGCAATTCTGGGTTTCTTGTTATTCCATATGAAGTTGAGAATTTTTCTTTCCAGGTCTGTAACGAATTGTGTTGGTAATTTGATGGGCATTGCATTGAATCTGTAGATTGCTTTTGGTAAGATGGCCATTTTTACTATGTTAATCTTGCCAAGCCATGAGCATGGGAGATCTTTCCATCTTCTCATATCTTCTTCTAATTCTTTCTTCAGAGATTTGAAATTTTTCTCATACAAGTCTTTGACTTCCTTGGTTAGGGTTACTCTGAGGTACCTTATGTCATTTGTGGCTATTGTGAAGGGTGTTGTTTCCCTAATTTCTTTCTCATCCCTTTTGTCTTTTTTATACAGGAGGGCTACTGATTTTTTTTTTTTAGTTAATTTTGTATCCGGCCACTTTGCTGAAGGTGTTTATCAGCTGTAGGAGTTCCCTGGTAGAGTTTTTGGGGTCACTCATGTATACTATCATATCATCTGCAAATAGTGATAATTTGACTTCTTCCTTTCCAATTTGTATCCCCTTGATCTCCTTCAACTGTCTTATTGCTCTAGCAAGGACTTCCAGCACTATGTTGAAGAGATATGGAGAGAGTGGGCAGCCTTGTCTTGTCCCTGATTTCAGTGGGATTGCTTTAAGTTTCTCTCTGTTCAGTTTGATGTTGGCTATAGGCTTGCTGTATATCGCCTTTACTATGTTAAATATGTGCCTTGTATTCCTGATCTCTCCAATAGTTTGAACATGAATGGATGTTGGATTTTGTCAAAGGCTTTTTCAGCATCTAGAGAGATTATCATGTGGTTTTTTTTCTTTCAATTTGTTAATATGGTGGATCACATTGATGGATTTCCGTATATTGAACCACCCCTGCATACCTGGGATGAAGCCTACTTGGTCATAGTGGATAATATCTTTGATGTGTTCTTGGATTCGGTTTGCAAGTATTTTATTAAGTATTTTTGCATCAGTGTTCATAAGGAAGATTGGCCGGAAATTCTCTTTCTTTGTTGAGTCTTTGTGAGGTTTAGGTACCAAGGTGACTGTGGCTTCATAGAATGAATTTGGTAATATTCCTTCTATTTCTATTTTGTGGAATAGTTTGAAGAGAATTGGTGTTAGCTCTTCTTTGAAGGTCTGGTAGAATTCTGCGCTGAAGCCATCTGGTCCTGGGCTTTTTTTTGGATGGGAGACTTTTGATGACCACTTCTATTTCTTTGGGGGATATAGGACTATTTAGTTGATTTACCTGGTCCTGATTCAGCTTTGGTAAGTCAAATCGATCAAGAAAATTGTCCATTTCATTTAGATTTTCAAATTTTGTGGCATATAGACTTTTGAAGTAAGTCCTAATGATTGTTTGGATTTCCTCAGTGTCTGTAGTTATATCCCCCTTTTCATTTCTGATTTTGTTGATTTGGGTAGTGTCTCTCTGCCTTTTAGTTACCCTGGCTAAGGGTTTGTCGATCTTGTTGATTTTCTCAAAGAACCAGCACTTGGTTTCATTGATTCTTTGAATTGTTTTATTTGTTTCCAATTGATTGATATCAGCCCTGAGTTTGATTATTTCCAGCCGTCTACTCCTTCTTGGTGTGTCTGCTTCTTCTTTTTCTAGGGTTTTTAAGTGAGCCATTAGGGTGCTTGAATGAGCTGTCTCGAATTTCTTCTTGAAGGCATTTAGTGCTATGAACTTTCTTCTTAGCACTGCTTTCATTGTGTCCCACAAGTTTGGGTATGTTGTGTCTTCATTTTCATTGATTTCTAGAAAGACTTTAATTTCTTTCTTTATTTCTTCCCTGACCCAGCTGTCATTTAGTAACAAGTTGTTCAGTTTCCATTTGTGTGTAGGCTTTTTGTTATTTCTGTTATTGTTGAGGTCCAGCTTTATTCCATGGTGATCAGACAAGATACATGGGATTATTTCAATCTTCTTGTATCTGTTGAGGCTTGCTTTATGACCCACTATATGGTCTATTTTGGAGAAGGTTCCATGAGGTGCTGAGAAGAAGGTAAATTCTTTTGTGTTTGGGTGTAAAGTTCTGTAAATGTCTGTTAGGTCCATTTGATTCATGTCCTCTGTCAGAGACATTGTTTCTTTGTTTAATTTCTGCTTTGTTGACCTGTCCTTTGTTGAGAGTGGGGTGTTGAAGTCTCCCACTATTAATGTGTGGGGATCTATATGTGCTTTAAATTTTATCAATGTTTCTTTCACAAATGTGGGTGCCCTTGTATTTGGGGCATAGATGTTCAGGATTGTGATGTCTTCTTGGTGGAATTTTCCCTTGATGAGTATGAAGTGTCCTTTCCTATCTCTTTTGATTAATTTTGGTTGAAAGTCTATTTTATCAGATATTAGAATGGCTATTTCTGCTTGCTTCTTGGGTCCGTTTGCTTGGAAAGTCGTCTTCCAACCCTTTACCCTCAGGTAATGTCTATCTTTGTGTCTTAGGTGTGTTTCTTGCATGCAACAGATTGCTGGGTTTTGTTTACATATCCATTCTGTTAATCTGTGTCTTTTTATTGGAGAGTTGAGTCCATTGATGTTGAGAGAGATTAATGACCAGTGGCTGTTAGATCTCTTGATTTTGATGTTGGCTGTGGTTATCAGGTTGTGTGCTTGGTTGCTTTTTGTTTTACTGAAGTGAGGTTATTTATTTCCTGTGTTTTCTTGAATGTAGCTAGCTTTCTTGGGTTGTATTTTCCCTTCCAGTGTCTTCTGTAATGCTGGATTTGTTTGTAGGTATTGTTGAAATTTGTTTTTGTCACTGAATATCTTGTTTTCTCCATCTATGAGGACTGAGAGTTTTGCGGGGTATAGTAGTCTGGGCTGACATCTGTGTTCTTTTAGGGTCTGCATGATATCCGTCCAGGCCCTTCTGGCTTTCGTAGTCTGTGTTGAAAAGTCAGGTGTGATTCTAATGGGTTTGCCATTATATGTTACTTGGCCTTTTTCCCTTGCAGCTTTTAGTACTTTTTCTTTGTTCTGTATACTTACTGTTTTGATTATTATGTGGCGGGAGGATTTTCTTTTCTGGTCAAATTTGTTGGGTGTTCTGTAGGCCTCATGTATTCTAATTGGCCTCTCCTTTAGCTTGGGGAAATTTTCTTCAATGATTTTGTTGACAATATTTTCTGGGCCTTGGAGAAGGGACTCTTCTTTTTCCTCTATACCTATTATTCTTAGTTTTGTCTTTTCATATTGTCTTGCATTTCTTGGACGGTCTGTGTCAGGAATTTTTTAGATTTAACATTTTCTTTGACAGATACATCGATTTCTTCCATTGTATCTTCTACACCTGAGATTCTTTCTTCCATCTCTTGTAGTCTGTTAGTTATGCTTACCTCTGTAGTTCCTGTTTTCTTCCCTAGATTCTTCCTTTCCATTATTTCTTCCATGTGTGTTTTCTTTAATTTTTCCAATTCTATCTTCAGGTCTTGAGTTGTTTTATTTACCTCCTTCACCTGTCTGATTGTACTTTTCTGTTTTTCTTTTAGTTCCTTTAACTCTGTTTCTTTCATTTCATTAAGTGTTTTAAGCATTTCCTTTCTAAAGGCCATAAACTGTTTGGCTGCAGCTTCCTCTATTTCTTTACGGATGGCAATATTCTGTTTGAGTTTATCTTCCTCTATGTATTTACGAATCTTATTTGTTTCCTCTGTTATCATCTTCATGAGCATACTTGTTAGGTCATCTTCTTGGATTTCAGTTATGGTGGGGTGTCCAGGGCTACTTGCCCCTGGGTAACTGGGTTCTGGAGATGCCATGTTGCTCTGTCTTTTGTTGCTTGATCTTTTATGCTGGCCTCTACCCATTGTGCTATCTTAGGTGTTTGGGGTTATTTTCTGGTGGTTCCTGGGGATCCTGTGGTGGAGAGAATCCCCTTTGCAGAAAGCTGGTTTTTCCTGAAGGATGTCTTCTCAGCTTTTTGGGTCTAGTGTCTGGATGGCTGGTGTTTTTTCAGGAGTTTCTCACCTCAGGGATATAGACCTGAGTGGTAACTGTGGTCTTTGTTAGTCGAGAGGGTTCTCCTCTCACCCAGGGAAGTCCTAAGGGCAGCTGCCCTGTTTCTGGGTTTCTTGTTGTAAATTTAATGATCAGCTGCTGTGACCCTGTTGGACATCAGGCATGCATCAAGTGTTTGTGCCTGTGTCTGGAGCACAGCTGAGTGCTGGTGCCTCGGCCCCACTAGTCTGCTAAACTTTTTCTAGGGAAGGATTGGGTGATTTAGGTCAGTACAGTTTCCTTCCTTCCCTGTGGATTCTCTGGAGACACGGACTCCCAGTGTCTTTTTTTGCCCTGGTGCACACTGCTCAGTGTCCGCCAGCTGGCTGGCCGCAGAAACTGCCTGTGCCTGGAGCACAGCTGTGTGATGGCGGCTCAGTCTCTGCCAGCTGTCTGGTGCACAGAAACTGCCTGTGTCTGCCTTTGCAGCCTTTGGGAACCTGGGTGCCTCCCTACGCTGGGTAATTTTCCGGGGACCTTGTCAGGTTGGGGGTGTCGGCTGAGTGCTCTGAGATCAGACCAGCCGTTTCCCTTTCTGTGTGTTTGCACTGGACAGTGAAACTCTTTCGCTGGTGCCCTGGTGCCCACAGTTCTATCTCAGGCGGCGAATCAGGAGCGCAGGCAGGCAGGGCTAGGTGCTGGAACCTGGGTCCCCGGCTCTGGCTCTGGGCTGTCTCCTGTGGTGCCCGTGGACCCTGAGTCTTTTCCAGGGGATGTCTGGGTGACCTAAGGCCGGTCCCAGTCGTTTCCTGTACCCTGGGGTTATCTCTCGACTGAAAATTCCAGTCTCTGATAGTGTGGTGAGCATGGTTCAGTCTGGGATGGTGACCAGAAACACTGGCTTGTGGCTGTGGGCTGGGGCTGGGGCTGGCGGCCGGCAGCCAAGCGTCTGGCGGAACTGGGATATCTTCTGCAGTTTAGCAGCGTGAGATAAAAGCTGATTGAATCCCCCACCGTGGGGTATCCTCTCACCTGGGAAACACAATGACTGTGTTTTATGGCCGAGAGTTCTGATTGCTGGTCACTGTGCTGATCCTGCTGCTGCTGCTCAGAATGAGAGTCCTCCCGGCGCTGCCATCTTGCCCCTCCCCCCTCTATTTTCTTAGATAAAGAAATAAATTGGGGAGGGACAAGATGGCGGCGCCAGGAGAACATTGTGTCTGAGAAGCGGGATAACACTCTCTGCGCAGCGACCAGGAGACTGAACTCTGGGCCCTAAAACTACAGCAATCGTGTTTCCCAGGTGAGGGGAGGCTCCCACAGCGTGGGAATCAGTCAGGTCCACTCTCGGGCCACCCAGCCAGAACCCGGAAGAAATCCTGGGTAACACAGGCATTGGGTCTCCAGGCCGAAGCTGCGTGTCCCAGTCACTTTCCCAGGCTGATTGGTGGGCACAAGGGTGCCAGAGACTAGGAGTCCCAGTCACAAGAAAACCCCACAAGGAAGGAAAGTTGCGAGACTGATCACAGGTCACCCAGTCTTTCCCTGGAATGTCTCGCTGACCATGGGTACCCGCTACCATCAAAACTGAGCTCCCGCCACACGCAGAGCGGCTGCGCCCAGCTCAAATTCCCTACTTCCTCTTCGGAGGAGGTAGGAGGCGTCCAGCAGAATCTGCCACAGACCACATTGTCTGTACCCCAAACCAAGATCGGTGCTGAGAAAACCCAATCCTTTCGGGCACTCCCCCAAACGCCACCATAACCCTGCCACAGCGGAGCGGTGGGATAAAGAGGCACGCAGCAGTTTCACAGTGCTGGAACTCCAGTGCTGCCAGCTGTTCCTAGAAAACAAACTACAGCTTGGGATCTGGGACTGTGGTCATTCAACACGTCCTGAGATTCTCCTGGGTCCAGCGCAATAAGGTCTAGCACTAAGTCCTATCACCGGTGCCCCCCCCCACCCGACAGAGAAACCCTGGCTCAGTATAGAACTGAGAAGTCCCTACCTTTTCTGGCACTCCTCTGAGACCACCGCCATAAAGCTTGCCCTAGTGGAGGGGAAGGTCAGAGAGGAAGGACAGAGAGGCGGCCTGCCACAGGACACAGCACTCCCTCTCCAGCGCACCCAGCGGCCCCTAGCAGAGAAACCCAAGCTCTGGATCTGAGGACACTCAACCCTACCTGGTACTCTCTCAGGATCAGCAAACATAGGTTCTTCTGCCAGGCTGCTTCTGGCAGAGAGATCTGGACCTGGGATCTGGGATTGAAAACACTCAACCTAACTCTTTCCCACACTACCCCGGGACCAGTCAACATAACCCCTCCTGGTAGAGGGAAAGGACAGAGAGGCAGCACACAGGAAAAATGGACACCGAGTCCTGCGGCCACAGTATCACAGAGCTGACTGTTAGCCTACCCATGCCCTCTCTGCAGCAGGACCAAATCAGAGAGTAGTGAGCAAGGGGAATCCCTGTGCATTCCAACTGGTCCTGCAAGAGAGTGAGTGAACCTTCTAGGGAGAGTTTGCCCCAGACCCAGGGCCTCTCCACAGAAGCAACCAGATGAGATCCCTGCCACCCACACCCCTAGTGTGGGCATCATAGGGATTCTTGGGATAGCAACCCCAACATTGAAGCCTCTGCCTTGCGGGTCCACCAGTGTAATCCAGGCAAACAATCTCTGGATCTCAGACAGAACTGCGTAATAGTGGCTTGCAGGCCACTGTAATAGTCAGAGAATCCGCGCATGTACACTGCGCACACTAAAAGCACATGCGAATAGTGCCAGTGTCACATTCCTTACTTAGGCAAAACTGAAACCACAATGCATACTCCCAAACCAGTGAACCTCCCTCATCATCCTGAACAGTCCAGAAAACAGAAAGAGATGATCATTGCCCGAACTACAAACTTCAGGAACAAACAGTGAGGGTTATAAATAACCAGATGGCTAGAGGCAGACATAAGAACACTTCCAACAAAAATCAGGACATAACATAAAAATCAGCAACCCTACAAAACAATAGAAACTTCAATTCATTAGATGTACAAGAAAACGATCTCAAAACTATGTTTCTCCAGCTATTAGAGGCCCATAAAGATGAAATGAACAAAGCCCTCAGAGAAATAGCCAAAGAAATCGAGACGAACCAAGAGAAAACATATCGAACTCTCAGAGAAATGACCAAAAAAATTGAGGAAAACAAAAAAGAAATGCACAAAGCTCTCAAAGAAATGTCCACACAAATGAAGGTAAATAAAGAATAAATAAACAAAGCTCTCATAGAAATACATGCAATTATAGCCAAAGAAGTAGAAGCACAATTAGTGATACATAGAGAGGAAACAGACAAAAAAATAGAAGCTCTCATTGAAAAGCAGGACTCCACATTCAAACAGATGAAGGAAATGGTGCAATACATGAAAACAGAATTAGAATCAATAAAGAAAACACAAATAGAGAAAAACCAGGAGCTGGAGAAAATAGAGAAAAGATCAGGAACTACAAAGGTAAGCATCACCAACAGAATACAAGAGATGGAAGAAAGAATCTCAGGAGCCGAAGATACACTTGCGAAAATTTACACATCTCTCAAAGAAAAATTAAATCAGAAAAGTTCCAAGCACAAAATATCCAAGAAATCAAGGACACCATGAAAAGACAAAATCTAAGAATAATAGGAGTAGGAGAAAAAGAAGACATCAGGTTCAAAAGTCCAGAAAATATTTTCAAGAAAATTATAGAAGAAAACTTTCCCAACTTAAAGAAGGAGATGCCCATAAACATACAAGAGGCCTACAGAACACCAAGTAGACTAGACCAGAAAAGAAATTCTTCACATCACAGCATAGTCAAAACACTGAACCTACAGAACAAAGAAAAAATTCTAAAAGCAGCAAGGGAAAAAGGCCAAGTAACATATGAAGGTAGACCTATCAGAATCACACCAGATTTCTCAACAGAAACTATGAAAGCCAGAAGGGCCTGGACAGAAATCATACAGTCCTTAAGGGACCATCGATTCCAACCCAGACTACTATACCCAGCAAAACTTTCAATCAACATAGACGGAGA
This sequence comes from Meriones unguiculatus, assembly GCF_030254825.1. Taxonomy (NCBI): domain Eukaryota; kingdom Metazoa; phylum Chordata; class Mammalia; order Rodentia; family Muridae; genus Meriones; species Meriones unguiculatus. Next base: position 73,730,879 of record NC_083369.1, on the reverse strand, counting down.
ATTCAAAATATTCCAAGACAAAACCAAATTTAAACAACATCTACATAGTAACCCAGCTCTACAGAAGTTACTAGAAGGGAAACTCCAAACCAAAGAAAACAACACATCTAAGAGGAAATAGATAACTACACAACAAAATTCAAAAGAATACAAGCAATGAAACTCAGTGACACCACCAACCCCACATCTAAAGTAAGTAACAATTGTTGGTCACTAGCATCTATCAACATCAACGGACTCAACTCCCCAATAAAAAGACACAGACTAACAGAATGGTTACGGAAACAGGATCCAACATTCTGTTGCATCCAAGAAACACACCTATGCAACAAAGATAAACACTACCTCAGAGTAAAGGGCTGGAAAAATGTTTTTCAAGCAAATGGTTCCAGAAAACACGCTGTAGTAACCATCCTAATATCTAATAAAATAGACTTTCAACCCTAGTTAATCAAAAAAATTAAGGAGGGCCACTATATTCTCATCAAAGGAAAAATCCACCAAGAGGACATCACAATTTTAAATATCTATGCCCCAAATATAAAAGCACCTACATTCGTAAAGGAAACAATATTAAAACTTAAATCACACATTGATCCTAATACCTTAATAGTGGGAGACTTCAACACTCCACTCTCACCATGGGACAGATCAACTAAACAGAAAACAAATAGGGAAATAAAAACACTTACAGAGTCCCTAAATCAAATGGACCTAATAGACATCTACAGATCTTTTCATCCAAACTCAAAAAAGTATACCTTCTTTTCAGCACCACATGGAACCTTCTCCAAAATAGACCATATAGTTGGTCACAAAGCAAGCCTCAACAAATACAAAAAGATTGAAATAATCCCTTGAATTCTGTCTGACCACAATGGACTAAAGCTGGACATTAACAACAACAGAAATAACAAAAAGCCGACATGAACATGGAAACTGAACAACTTGTTAATCAATGACAGCTGGGTTGAGGAAGAAATAAAGAAAGAAATTAAAGACTTTTTAGAATTCAATGAAAATGAAGGCACAACATACCCAAATTTATGGGACACATTGAAAGCAGTGCTCAGTGGAAAATTTATAGCACTAAGTGCCTGCAAGAAGAAATTCGTAACATCACATACAAACAACTTAATGGCCCAACTGAAAACCCTAGAAAAAAAAGAAGAAGATACACCCAAGGGGAGCAGATGGCTGGAAATAAGAAACTCAGGGCTGAAATCAATCAATTAGAAACAAATAAAACTATTCAAAGAATCAATGAAACAAAAAGCTGGTTCTTTGAGAAAATCAACAAGATAGACAAACCCTTAGCCAAACTAACTAAAAAGCAGAGAGAATCTATCCAAATCATAAAAATCAGAAATGAAAAGGGTGACATATCTACAGACACTGAGGAAATTCAATCATTAGGTCATACTACAAAAGCCTATATGCCACAACATTTGAAAAACTAAATGGAATGGATAATTTTCCTGATAGATTCCATCTTCCAACATTAAGTCAAGATCAAGTAGAAAGACTGAATAGCCCTATATCCCCCAAGGAAATTGAAGCAGTCATTCACAGTCTCCCCTCCAGAAAAGCCCTAGGCCAGATGGTTTCAGAGTGAAATTCTACCAGACCTTCCAAGAAGTGCTAACAACAATTTTCCTCAAACTTTTCCACAAAATAGAAACAGAAGGAACATTACCAAACTCATTCTATGAAGAGACAGTCACCCTGATACCTAAACCACACAAAGACCCAACAAAAAAAGAAAACTTCAGACCTATCTCTCTTATGAACATTGATACAAAAATACTCAATGAAATACTTGCAAACCAAATCCAAGAACACATCAAAGATATCATCCACCATGACCAAGTAGGCTTTATCCCAGGCATGCAAGGGTGGTTCAACATATGGAAATCCATCAATGTAATCCACTACATAAACAAACTGAAGGAGAAAAACCACATGATCATCTCCTTAGATGCCGAAAAAGCATTTGACAAAGTCCAACACCCATTCATGTTTAAATTCTTGGAGAGATCAGGGATACAAGGCACATATCTAAACATAGTAAAGGCAATATACAGCAAGCCTATAGCCAACATCAAACTCAATGGAGAGAAACTTAAATCAATCCCACTGAAATCAGAGACAAGACAAGTGTGCTCACTCTCTCCATACCTCTTCCACATAGTACTTGAAGTCCTAGCCAGAACAATAAAACAACTAAAGGAGATCAAGGGGATACAAATTGGAAAGGAAGAGGTCAAAGTGTCACTATTTGCAGATGATATGATAGTATACATGAACGACCCCAAAAATTCAACCACAGAACTCCTTCAGCTGTTAAACACCTTCAGTAAAATGGCAGGATACAAAATCAACTCAAAAAAATCAGAGGCCCTCCTGTATACCAAAGACAAAAGGGCCGAGAAAGAAATTAGAGAAACAATACCCTTCACAATAGCCACTAATAACATAAAGTACCTTGGGGTGACACTAGCCAAGCAAGTGAAACACCTATTTGAAAAAAACTTCAAGTTTCTGAAGAAAGAAATTGAAGAAGATATCAGAAGATGGAAAGATCTCCTCTGCTCATGGATTGTTCGGATTAACATTGTGAAAATGGCCATCCTGCCAAAAGCAATCTACAGATTCAATGCAAGTCCCATCAAAATACCAACTCAATTCTTTTCAGACATTGAAAAAAAGATTCTCAGCTTCATATGGAGAAACAAAAAACCCAGAATCTCTAAAACAATCCTGTACAACAACAGATCATCTGGAGGTATCTCCATCCCAGATCTCAAGTTGTACTACAGAGCAATAGTAATAAAAACTGCATGGTATTGGCATAAAAACAGAAAGGATGATTAATGGAACAGCACAGAAGACCCAGAAATAAATCTACACACCTATGAATACTCGATTTTTGACGAAGAAGCCAAAACCATTCAATGGAAAAAAGACAGCATCTTCAACAAATGGTGCTGGTCCAACTGGATGTCTACATGCAGAAAAATGAAAATAGATCCATTTTTATCACCCTGCACAAAACTAAAGTCCAAGTGGATCAAAGACCTCAACATAAAACCAGATACTCTAAATCTGTGAGAAGAAAAAGTGGGGAACAGCCTAGAACTCATTGGCACAGGAGACATCTTCCTGAACAGAACACCAACAGTACAGGCTCTAAGAGCAACAATCAATAAATGGGACCTCATGAAACTGAAAAGCTTCTCTAAAGCAAAGGACACCGTCATTAAAACAAAACGACTGCCTACAGTTTGGGAAAGAATCTTCACCAGGCCTTTATCTGACAGAGTACTAATATACAGTATATACGAAGAACTAAAGAAGCTGAAAAGCAGCAAACCAAGCAATCCAATTAAAAAATGGGGAACATAGCTACACAGAGAATTCTTGACAGAGGAATATCAAATGGCAGAGAAACACTTAAAGAAATACTCATCCTCATTAGCCATCAGGGAAATGCAAATCAAAACGACCCTTAGATTTCATCTTACACCCATCAGAATGGCCAAAATGAAAAACTCAAGTGACAACACATGCTGGAGAGATTGTGGAGAATAGGGAACCCTCTTCCACTGCTGGTGGGAATGTAAACTTGTACAACCAGTCTGGAAATCTATCTGGTGCTTTCTAAGACAATTAAGAATAGTGTTTCCTTAAGAACCAGCTATACCACTGGTAGGTATATACCCAAACTTTGCACAAGTACACAAAAGGGATACTTGCTCAACCATGTTTTCAGCAGCTTGATTTGTAATAGCCAGAACCTGAAAACAACCCAGATGTCCATCAATGGAGGAATGGGTACAGAAATTGTGGTATTTTTTTACTACTCAACAATCAAAAAGGAGGAAATCATGAAATTTGCAGGCAAATGGTGGGATCTAGAAAAGATCATTCTGAGTGAAATATCCCAGAAGGAGAAAGACAAACACAGTATATACTCACTTATATATACCTATAAGATATGATAAACATAATAACATCTATACACCTAAAAAAGATAATCAAGATAGCAGACATGAGGTAAGATGATCAATCCTCATTTAGAAAGACAGATGGGAGGTGCATTGAACGTATGACAGGAGCCTACTGAGCCCACCTGAAAGACTCTAACTAGCAGTGTTTTCAAAGCAGATACAAAGACTCATGTCCAAATCTTTGGCAGAGTACAGGGAATCATATGAAAGAAGGGGAGTTAGTCTGATGGGGAAAGGATAGGAGCTCAACAAGGACCAAATATATCTGGGCACAGGGTCTTTTCTGAGACTGACATTCAACCAAGGACCATGTATGGATATAACCTAGAACCTCCACTCAGATGTAGCCTGTGGTAGCTCAGTAACCAATTGGTTTCCCATAGTGAGGGGAACAAGGACTATTTCTAACAGGAACTCAATGACTGGCTATTTGACCTCCCCACCCCCCGAGGGAGGAGCAGTCCTGTTAGGCCACAGAGGAGGGCTTTGCAGCCAGTCCTGAAGATACCTGATAAAACAAGATTGGATGAATGGGGAGGAGGTCCCCCCCTATCAGTGGACTTGGAAAGGAGCAGGGTAGAGATGAGGGAGGGAGGGTGGGATTGGGAGGGAATGAGGGAGTGGAACACGGCTGGGATACATAGTTAATAAAATGTAACTGATAAGAAAAAAATAAAATTAAAAAAAAAAAAAAACAATTTTCCCAGGAAGAACAGAAGTGGTAAAAGGGAGCTAACACAATTTAATTTTGGGTGGTCTTTATCAAATTCACATACTAAAATGGAATTAAGATAATCCAAAAAGTACCTACAATGTCTGGAAAGAGAGTTTAACAGCTGGTTGAAAATACTAAAAAGAGCCAGGCAATGATGGCACATACCTTTAATCCCAGCTCATGCTAGGCAGAAGCAGGCAGGTCTCTGAATTCAAGGCCAACATGGTGGACAAGTTAAAGAATAGCCATGGCTACACAGAAACCCTTTCTCAACCTCTTCCACCACCACCAAAAAAAAAAAAACAGGACTAAAAATGAAGAAGCATTAAGTTTTCTTTTATTTTCTTGAGAGATGAAAAGTTGCAATGAATAGTCATTCTCAAGGATAGCTCCTGATGTACCCAGTTTGTGAGACTCTAAGAGACCACCAACCACATCAGAAATCAGAAATCATCTGCAAAAGCAAAGAACCTTTATTTCTGGCTTAAGCTCTGACTCCCAGCATGAACTGACAAAGCAGTCAGAGGACAGGAGCTTCTAGCCTAGAAAGAAGCTGTTTTGTTGTTGTTGTTTAAGGGTTTTTATCAAGCGTAAGGGGATTCCAGACTTGGTGGTTACATGATTGGGTGAGATTTAGCAAGAGCAGGCTTGTTAAATAGTGATTGGCTAAAGGCAAGTTGGAGTAACTATCTTGGCAACCACAAGGAAAACATGTAATTGTTTTAGCAACCACAAGGACAGCAGTCATTTCAACTAGTCATTGACTAGTGTCATAGTGGGCACACTGTGTCTTCTGAAATGTTATGGTTTCCTGCAAGTATAAACACATTTTTTAGGTTCTGGAGGTGAAAGCTAAGTCAATTACAAGATGGAGGCTAGTAACAAAATGGAGTCTGTTGTGCTCAGATTCTTCACCATGTTCTTAATAGCCAGAATCTGGAAACAAACTAAATGCCCCTCAACCAAAGAGTGGATAAAGAAACTATGGTACATTTACACAATGGGGTATTACTCAGCCATTAGAAACAAGAAAATCATGAAATTTGCAGGCAATAGATGGAATTAGTGAGGTAATAAAAACTCAGAAAGATACACGTGGTATATACTCACTTATAAGTGAATTTTAATCATATAGTACTGGAAAGACATACTAAAATTCATAGACCCTCAGAAATCTGATGGGCGTCTTAGGCTTCATGTCAGCCTACTAGTTAGGGGAATGGAGGATATTTCTGACATACACTCTGTTGCCTATTTTTTGATCACTTCCCCCTGATGAGACTTTTCTACAATGTCACAAAGGAGGAAGAAGAACTCAGTCCTCATGTGAATTGATGAGCTGAGTGTCTGGGTAGGGGGACTCCCCTATTCTGAATAAGGAAGAGGGATATTGGAGAGAGAGTGGGACTGGAAGAAGAGGATGGAGGGAACTATGACTGAGATTTAAATTGAATTAATTGTTAAAAAATAAAAAAAATACCTATTATTTCAGGTAGAGAGTTCTGTTTTGAGCTTAAGATTCAACCGAGAAATTTTTTTGGAGGTCTCCGTTTCTCTTGGGAATCTCCGAGAAACATTAAGACAATTAATTCTCAATAACACTTCATATATATAAATACTTACAACAATTTTTAAGTGATGTTGATACACATGAGAAAATTAGACTCAGTAATCCTTGCAAAGGAGGCACTTAGGAAAGTGGTGGAATCACCTTTATTGATAGATTTAATTATGGTGAGACATTCTAGAAACTAATCTCTACTACTTAGAATTCAGGGATTTAGTTCATTTACCTCTGATGCTGGTCCAGTGATAATTCTATGGAATTATGTTGTGCATACTAAGGCGATAAACCATTTGTATGTAGATGTGCATGGATCATAAAGCATTAAAACTGCTAATGCCCTAGAGACAAATCCAGAGCTTTGTAGTGGTCAGGTTGCTTTCAGATCTCAGTGAGAGCTGCTCACCCATGTAGCAGAAATCAAACATTTCTAACCATTCATTCCTCATTACCCAATGAAGCTAGCTGGCTTCTAAAAAAATTACTGTTTCTTGGGCAGAGAGTATCACCAAATGAAGCTCTTTTACATGCCTTTGCCCACAAATGGCTTTTTCACGTACGGATCATACTATTTATCCATTTTTTTACCCTACCAGTTTGATTCATCATTTCCATGTTAGCTTAGTCTTTACATCTAATATTTTACTTTTAACATCTTCACCTCATATAAGTAGATGTAGAGATAAACATTTCATGGAGGAATTAATAGCATGATTCAAATGACCATGCATATGAGATAACATTATTTCATTAAAATCTTGAAAGGTAACAGGAAGAGAAAACTAAACTTTTGAGTTGTATATGGGGAATTTTTTTTGTTTTTTCCCTAGGGGTCATCTTGTTTCCTAGGGATAATGTCAAAGTTACAAAACTAGTCAGAGGAAAACCCCCAAAGTTCTCTGTCAAAATGAGTTGACTTTGACACATACTACTGAAATTTTTCCTTCCATGTTACAAGTCCTGTAAATCTTGTGAAATGATTAGATCTTTAACATGCCCCTAAAAACTCCTGTGGGGAAAGAATATTCCCCAACTTTTTGTTCAGTTGAGAACTGGTTGACACTGTAGGTGATAGGGTCTGGTTGGAGGAAGTTAGGTCACTGGGTCTTTCTCTTCCCCCGTCATTATGAGACAAAGATATTTGTTCCACCATGATACACCTCATGGTGTTCTGCTTCATCATATAACCAAAGTAAAAGCCATGTACTGCAACCTGTGAAAGCATGAATCAAAGGAAATTCTGACCTTTTTCTAGTTATTGTCTCAGGTATTGTGTCATATCCACGGAAAGCCTCAGAACCTAGCTGCAGCATACTTTGGTAATATAAAGGTAAGCAAATTCAAATAAATCATGAGAAATTTCCATTATATTTTTACCTCATAGGAGCACGTTAATAGGATTTTATTATTAGTTGCACTTCTGAAATGTGCTGCCACTGAACTGTAACTTTTGGAATTGGGCTCAAGAGATTCCAGAAATAATCCTTTCTATAAAATCATAATTCTGCATCTTCATTTCCTAACTTCAGATAAAGAAGTTTTTGTGTCCTGAAATTCATCACTTCATTTCGATTCGGATATTGATGGTACTTTGGTATGCTGGTGATGTAGTATGGAAAAACATTAAATTAGAGGTACTTGTGCATGAGAAAATGGTTGTATTCCCCTTGCCTTTGTTTACTGATTGTCTGACTTTATTACCTTATCATTTGGGGAACAATGACAACAATGAAACTCAAGATCAATACTTTGGCTGAACCTATCACCTGTTCTTCTTAGAGCCACTAATTGAGATGAGAGATTTGCAGGTCAAGACAGCATTGTTTCATCATGCATATTCTCCCGCCTTTTCCATAACCTTCATACAGCAGCTCCAAGCACTAGTTCCTTCTACAGTTACCACAGATATATTTTAGAGAAGTTATGTGTTCAGTTCCTGAGTGGCAAAATGAAACAAATATCTCAGTACAGCAAATCACATGAATTTTTCCTTGAGCAAAAGTATATTAAAAAGTCACGCTCTTGGCATTTCACAGTGTACCATGTGTGAAATGCATTAATTATCTCTAGAAAACAATTTGCATATATGAATAAAAGGATTTTAAGGTATAATTGCTAGTGATCCACTGAGCCTTTAGTGTATCATCTTTCTACAGGAAGAGACTCTTAATATTGATGGTTGCTGGATGAACAGGATGGTAAACTGAAGGATAGAAAGGGGGCATGTGTCAAATTCCTTTCTTCCCCATTAGCATGGGTCCATTTAACTGTCTCACAAGTGCTACGAAAGGATCAACCTCTGAGCAATATATCCAGGACCTGGCTGATTTTAATTTTATTCTGCCTATAGACAGCTATTAGCTATCTATCCAAGGCACCTTTAGAACGATAGCTTTCTTACTCAGCCTTCCGAGTGCTAGGATCACAATAAAGCACCATACTTGCACTGTTTGAAATAGGACAGCAATGCATTTTGTTCTTCTTAATGATTCTTTTTTCAAGGATATCTCTATTTGAGAACAACTTGACCAGACCAGAACTTCTTTCAAAGATGAAGTCAGTCTTCCCAAGCACTTTTGTTGCACTATCAATGAAACATTCCAGACTATTTGTTCATCCCTAAGATGCTGTTATTCAGCTGCATTAGTTTTATCACAAGGTAGCAACAATACTGTCACATCATTAACTTGCACTTCTAATACTAGCTTTCTCACTATTTCTGCTGTTATGTCAAAGTCTCACAGACCCCAAAGATCACAAAATAGCTGATTCTGATGCAAACACAGTAGGGTCTTTATTATAAGCTCAAGCTTGAGCCCATACTGTGACTGACACAGTGGTTCTTAGCTGTAGAGCCCTGAGCTCAGGGAGAGAGGGGTTTTTATTTAGAGGTACAGCACACTTCAGGGAATTTGAGCCTAGCAGTTACACAATTGGGAGACATTCAGCAAGGGCAAGCTTATTACAAAGTGAGTGGCTAGCTAACATAACTAACATTGAGTGAGCTATGTATAGACCTCTGGAATGTTAGGTATTTCTGTGCCATGAATATTCTACTATATGGTTGGTGAGATGCCCAGCACAGATGCACCACCCTAAGATACTTTCCCATTCTGGTGGTTATCTTCAGGCTGTTCCTTGGGCAGGGTATTTTATGGTCTTGTTCCTGGAATTGGTGACCTATGGCCTAATTCCTGGGACTGGTGTCTTTTGGGGAGGGGGTCTGGCCTGGTCTTCTCACTGCCGCATTGCACAAAGATCTCATTACCTGAAGTTTTATATTCATTGAAAGTTGGCCATATGGTTTGGGATCAAAGTCTTCTAAAACTTTTGTTACTGTTGATGTTCTATTATTAATTGAAATTTATATGTGTTTTGCCTGCATGTAAGTACACCACATGTATAAAGTGTCTACAGAAGCTGTAATGGAGTGTCAGATTCTCCTGAAATGTAGTTGCAGACAATTTCAGCAGTCATGTGGGTACTAGGAATTAAACCCAGGTATTTTGTGAGATCAGCCATTGTTTTTAACTATTAAGCTATCTTTCCAGCTCTTAATGTTTTGATATCATCCTATGAATCATTAATGTTCTTAATACCATTTGAAATAATAAATTATTTCAAGTTTGTTTTCAATTCACTTTGCTCAGATCTTCCAGAGAGATTATCATATATGGTATCTATAGCTTTATGAAACCTATTTCTTAAATAATATAACTTTGAAAGATGAAATTACTTCTTGATCTGTAGAACGTTTGTTGTGTTAACAGACTTATAATCCTTATAATCAAAATTCATCTCATTTACATGCTAGAGCTCTTGAATCCAATGCCATTAAACACCAGTATATTCAAAAACCATTTGTAAAATGAGCAACTTCTTTCAGCAACGTACATGAATTTTCAGTAAACTCTGTTGTAAACATATCTATTGCCTGGTGCAGTGGCATATGCCTGTAATCTCAACACCCAGGTAGGCAGAGGTAGTTGGATCTCTGTGAGTTCGAGGGCAGCATGGTCTATAAAGTCAGTTTATGATAGCCATGGCTACACATAGAGACCCTGTCTCAAAACAAATGGACAAAACAAAACATGTATGTCATTCAGACTTTGTTTTTCTCTTTATAGAGCATAGACAGAGCAGATCTAGTATAATTCATTTTTTTTTTTTGAGACACGGTCTTTCTTTGTAACTCTGGCTGTCTTGTAACTCAATATGTAAACCAGGCTGTTCTCAAACTTATGAACATCCGCATTCTTCTTCGTCTTAAGGTGAATGCACATGTCACCACATACAACAGGCTTAGTATCATTCTTAAAGGAAGTAGAATTTTTACAAGAGTAAATGAGCATAGGTTTTAGTAGTCATCTACAATTGGCCTTGAACAAGATAATTGGTTTAACTTTGTAAACTTTGAATCTAAGCCCTGAATCTCTAAGTTTTAGTCTTAGATGATGTCTCCCCTAGTAGAAAAGGTGAGTTTGTGCACATTGAAGACCTGTGGTCCAGTGTAACTATGTTCACCTAAGATATATTTATATCTCTCTCTATATGTATCTATATATATCATATATGTTGCTGTAGTTCCTTCAACATCATTTTCAGCATCACCTTGCAGTTTTACATTCTAGAGAAAGAACTTCTTTTTGGAAACTTCAAAAATCATCCTTTCATAGCTTCAACTGTGTCTTCTGCAGATTACTCTTTGTCACACAAATGGGGATGTTTAATGTCTTGCTGCAGCCTATATTTGGTTTCAAAGAATGTTATGGCTCTGTCCAGACCACTAAACTGTTCTACATATTTGTAACAATCTGTTTGCCTTCTAATTATTTGTTCTTCATTACAGTGACATTTTCACTGAAGGCCTTTTCTTTTGCTGGAGTGAGGTTTGGTATAAGACAGTTTATCTTTAGCCTGGTTCCGTAGAGTAAATTCCTTTCCCACTAAGCTTTGTTGTTTCCACATTTTGATTCTAAGTCAAAGCTGTGTGACTCATTTTCTTTTATCTATCTATCTATCTATCTATCTAGATAGATAGATAGATAGATAGATAGATAGATAGAGAGAGATTTTTTAATTCTAATTCTAGTACCTCCTAATCTTAGTTAATTTTCTGTTGCTGTGAAGAGTCACCACAACCAAAGCAAATTATGACTGGAAACTTTTAATTGGGGCTTGCTTACAGTTTTAGGTAGCTAGTCCATGACCATCACTGTGGGGAATATGGCAGCAGGCAAGCAGGCATGTTTCTGGAGCAGTGGCTAAGAGCTTACATCCTATCCTGCAAATTGGAGGCAGAAAGAGAATTAACAAGAAATGGCACGGGCTTTTAAAACTTAAAAGCCTGCTCCCAGAGACACTCCTCCAGCAAGGCCATACCTCTTAATCAACCCCAAACAATTCCATCAACTGGGAACCATGCATTCAGTTATATGAACTGTTGGAAGCCGCATTCAATCAAATGACCACATTGTGTCTGTGAGCAAACAGAAAGGTCTAAGTTTAGAAAGAGACTTGAGGGACTGAGTCCTAGTTGGAGAGAATAGAACATACAAATGTAATAATTGGTTTCTACGTTGTTTGGGCACTATTTATGATATCCCTTAAGTATTGGAATAGTGAAATCAAGGATCACTATAGCAGATAAAAGAATAATGAGAATTTTGAAATATTATCAGAATTGTTGAGTTGGGACATAGACAGAAACTAAGTATTAGTACACCCTTGAAAGTGGTTCTCATATATTTATTCAGTATAGAGTTGCTATATGTTGATTTACAAAACTATGGGCCCTTCGTGGAGTAGAGTTAAAGGTTAAAACTTTCCTCAGATGCTACCACTTATCTGCCTGTCTACAAACTTCATTTAATGACTTTTATTTTTTGCATATGCAACACCCTATTCATGCAAGGTTTTTACTCTCAGGATGCAAAACTTTTAACCTTTTTCCTAGCAGCCCTCCCAGCAAATGAAAAGAACCAATGTTCTTTTTAATCATGACATCACCTGAGGTTAGATATAAATTCAGAATAAGAGACCTAATATTAGCTACTGTAAGATATTTTGCTTTTCTTCTCCCTTATCTATTTTCCCTCAGAATGTCTCTCATTTAAAATGTATATACATCTTTAGTATGACTCATTGAAACTCTCACCATTATCTCATGTACCTGGAAGTCATGCTTTAAAAGGCTCTGTCTTCCTTCCCTTCTTCAGGGGCCAAAGCACTTACCTTCAATGAGAGCGTCTCTCATTAAAATAAAGAGAATGTTCTTGATATGAATAATAACAAACATGGGAGTGCTTGTGGGGAACAGAGCACCCTTATTCACTGTTGATGGTTGGAATGCAATCAGAAGCAGCCATCATGGAAATCAGTGTACAAGTTCTCAACCAGCCAAAAATATAGCAACCATATGACCCATTACTGGAGAGGTGCCCAAAGTATTTTCTTCTCTTGTTTATTAATTTAATTTTAGTATTTTTCTAAGTCAGAGTTAGGAACCAACTTGCATGTCCATTACAAATATAAATGTGTTGCATATATACGATGAAATTTGATGCAGCCATCAATAATAATTAAATCATGGACATGTCAAGAAAATGAAAGCAACTGGAAATGAATATATTAAGTAAGGAAAATAAGCGAAAGTCAGAAAAGGCAAAGGAGTATCCTAGATTTTAATGTCCCTCCTCAACTTTGTGCATGTGTGTGTGTGTGTGTGTGTATGTGTGTGTGCATGTGTGTGTGTGTATGTGTGTGTGTGTGTGTGTGTGTGTGTGTGTGTGAATGTGTAATAAAACTATAAAGGATCTATGGTAGGGGTAAATGAGTTTTAAAGCTTAGTTGAGAAGAAAATAGAAAGAAATGCATTTCTTTGCATAGTAATTAAATAAAACTAAAAGAGTATAGGATGTGTTTCCTCTTATCTTTGAGTTCCTCATGAGTTCATCCGAACCCAAACATTGCTTTCCATTGCAATAGTATATTTAGATACTAGGCATCATGATCAAATTGTTCTGGGCACTACGACTTGTAACTTGAAATTTGTGAAATATCAACACAGGATTTTTTGTGTAATGAAGTTTAGGAATGAGGGTATTTATTAGCCCCTTCTTGTATGTCTTCATCTCAAACTGACAGAAACTTCTTATTCTGGGTATAAGAAGAAAATTTGCCGAAAAGTAGAGCAAGGATTTAATTATTGTTTTACTGCTTTCCTCTGCAAGCTGGGCATGGTGATGAATGCCTCGAGGCAGTGTTCAAGGTCAGCCTGGACTACATAGTAAGTTTCAGAGAAGCTAAGTTTAGATAGTAAAAATCTATTTTTAAAAAGTTTTTAGAGATAAACTATGGGGCATATTTTCTTCTAGGCCTTATTCTTATGACATTACTAAAGCAGACTGCGACAATTAAAGTAGGAATCCAGTTAGTTTAGGGGAAGAAAAATAATATAATTTTCTATTTGTCTTTCATAATTCTTAATTAGGACAGATATTTGTAATAAATGATATATTAGCAAGAGATAAAAAATAACATATTAAAGTCTATGATTTTTTTATTTGTTTATTATTTTTAATTTATTTTTTAATTAATGACAATTTATTCACTTTGTATTCCAACTACTACCCTCCCCCAATCCTGCCCTCCCTCCCTCAACTCCTCTCATGCTCCTTCTCAAGTCTGCTGGTAGGAGAGGTCCTCCTCCCCTTCCATCTGACCCTAGCATATCAGGTCTTAAAGGACTGGATGCATTGTCTTCCTCTGTGGCCTGATAATCTTCCCTGACTTATTCAGGGGAAGATGATCAAAGATATAGACACTGAGTTCATGCCAGAGATAAGACTCAGTTCCCCTTACTAGATAACCCTCTTGGAGACTGAGATGTCATGGCTAATTTGTGAAAGGATTCTGGTAATCTCCATGAATGGACCTTGGTTGGAGTATCAGTGTTAGAAAAGACCCCTGTCAGCCCAGAATTTTTGGTTCTGTTGCTCTCCTTGTGGAGCTGCTGTCCACTCCAGGTCTTACCCATTTCTTTCATAAGATTCCCTGTGCTCTGCTCAAAGTTTGGCTACCAGTCTCAGAATCTGCATTGACACCCTTCTGGGTAGACGCTTTTTCAGAGGCCCTCTGTGGTACTTGCCTGTCCTATTCCCTGTTTTCCCCCTCTTCTGGTGTCTATACTGTTTAACTATCTGAATGAGGATTGATCATCTTACCCAGGATCCTCCTTCTTGCTTAGCTTCTTTAGGTGTACAGATTTTAGTGTGTTTATCCTATTATATTTCTAATATCCACTTATAAGTGAGTATATACCATAAGTGTCTTTCTGCTTCTGGGATAGCTCACTCAGGATGATCTTGTCTAGTTCCCACCATTTACCTGCAAATTTCATGATTTCCTTGTTTTAAATTGCTGAGTACTATTCCATTGTGTCAATGTACCACAGTTTCTATATTCATTCCTCAGATGAGGGACATCTGGCTAGTTTCTACATCCTGGCTATTATGAATAAAGCTGCAATGAACATGGTTGAGCAAATGTTCTTGTAGACTTGAGCATCTTTTAGATATATGCCTAGTAGTGGAATAGATGAATCTTGAAGAAGCACTAGTCCTAATTTTCTGAGAAAATGCCAGATTAATTTCCAAAGTGGTTGTACAAGTTTACATTCCCACCAGCAATAGAGGAGGGTTCCCCTTTCTCTACATCCTTTCCAGCATTTGTTGTCACTTGAATTTTTGATCTTAGTAATTTTTATGGGTGTAAGGTGAAATCTCAGGGTTGTTTTGATTTGCATTTCCCTGATGGCTAAGACTTTGAGCATTTGTAAAAGTGTTTCTCTGCCATTGAATATTCTTCTATTGAGAATTCTCTGTTTAGCTGTGTACCCCATTTTTAAATTGTATTACTTTGTTGGTGTTTAACTTCATAAGTTCTTGATATATTCTGGATATTAGCTCCCTAACAAATATAGGGTTGGTGAAGAACTTTGCCAAGTCTGTATGCTGTTGTTTAGTTCTGATGACAATGACCTTTGCTTTATAAAAAATTTTAGTTTCATGAGGTTCCATTTATTGATTGTAGATCTTAGAGCCTGTGATCTTAGCGTTCTGTTCAGGAAGTTGTCTCCTGTGCCAATGAGTTCAATGCTCTTCCCCAATTTTATTTCTAACAGTTTTAGTGTGTCTAGTTTTATACTGAGGTCTTTGATCCAGTTAGATTAAGTTATGTGCAGGGTGATAAATGTGGATGTACTTGCATTTTTCTACATGCAGACATCCAGTTAGATCAGCACCATTTGTTGAAGATGTTATATTTTTCCACTGTATGGTTTTGGCTTGTCAAAAATGAAGTAGCCTTAGGTGTGTGGGTTTAGTTCTGGGTCTTCTATTTGAATCCATTGATCCACCATTCTGTTTCTATGCAAATACCATGAAGTTGTAGTTGCTCTGTAGTACAGCTTGAGATCAGAGATGGAGATTCCTCCATATGATCTGTTGTTGTACAGGACTGTTTTAGCAATTCTGGGTTTTTTTCTTTTTCCATATGAAACTGGTACTTATATGCCTAGGAGTGTTATACCTGGATCATGAGGAAGCACTATTCTTAATTGTCTGAGAAAGCACCAGATTGATTTCCAAATTGGTTGTACAAGTTTACATTCCGACCAGCAATGGAGGAGGGTTCCCCTTTCTCCACAACCTCTCCAGCATGTGTTGTCACTTGAGTTTTTGATCTAACCCATTCTCATGTGTGTCAGGTGAAATCTCAGGGTCATTTTGATTTGCATCTCTCTGATGATTAAGGACATTGAAAATTTCTTTAAGTGTTTCTCTGCCATTCTATATTCTTCTACAGAGATTTCTCTGTTTAGCTCTGTTCCCCATTTTTTTTAACTGGATTGCTTGAATTGTTGTTTTTTAACTTCTTTCATTTTTTTATATATTCTGGATATTAACCCGCTGTCAGATATAGGGTTGGTGAAGATTCTTTCCCAGTCTGTAGGCTGTCGTTGTCTTCTGATGACAGTGCCTTTTTGCTTTACAGAATCTTTTCAATTTCATGAGGTCCCATTTATTGATGGTTGCTTTTAGAGCCTTGCTGTTGGTGTTCTGTTCAGGAAGTTGTCTCCTGTGCCAATGAGTTCTAGGCTCTTCCCCACCTTTTCTTCTAACTGATTTAGTGTGTCTGGTTTAATGTTGAGGTCTTTGATTCACTTAGACTTTAGTTTTTTGCCACTGTTAAGCACATATCCAAAAGATTCACAAATACACAACAAGGACTTTTGCTCACCTATGTACATATCAGCCTTATTCGTAATAGCCAGAATCTGGAAATAACACAGATGTCCCTCAACATAGGAATGGATACAGAGATTGTGGTACATTTACACAATGGCTTTCTACTCAGCAATTAAAAACAAGGAAATCATGACATTTGCACTCAAATGATGGGATCTAGAAACTATCATCCTGAGTGAAGTATCCCAGAAGCAGAAAGACACACACAGTATATACTCACTTATAAGTGGATACTAGACCTAAATGATAGGATAAACATACTAAAATCTGTTTTCCTAAAGAGGATAAACAAGAAAGAGGACCCAGGGTAAGATGATCAATTCTCACTTAGAAAGACAAATGGGATGGACATTAGAAGTAGGAGAAAACAAGTAACAAGACAGGAGTTTATCACAGAGGGCCTCTGAAAGACTACTTAGAAGTGATAAAAAGCATATGCTTAGACTCATAACCAAACCTTGGGCAGAGTGGAGGGAATCATATGAAAGAAGAGGGAATTATAATATCCTGGGAGGACAGAGCTCCATATGGACCAAATATATCTGGGTACAGGGTTCTTTTCTGAGACTGATTCTCCAACCAAGTCCTTCCTTGGTTATAAGCTAGAACCCCTGCTCAGGTGGAGCCCATGGCAGATCAGTATCCAAGTGGTTTTTTTTTTTTCCTATTAAGGGGAACAGGGGTTGTCTCTGACATGAACTCAGTGGCTGGTTCTTTGTCAACTCCACCCCCGAGGGAGGAGCAGCCTTGCTCGGCCACAGA
Source organism: Meriones unguiculatus (assembly GCF_030254825.1). Taxonomy (NCBI): domain Eukaryota; kingdom Metazoa; phylum Chordata; class Mammalia; order Rodentia; family Muridae; genus Meriones; species Meriones unguiculatus. The sequence continues at coordinate 73,713,518 of NC_083369.1, read as the reverse complement.
GGAGGACACTGTAGGCAGTCCTGAAGAGAACTGATTACCTAAGATCAGATGGAAAAGGAGGAGGACCTCCCCTCTCAGTGTACTTAGAAAGGGGCAGGGAGGAGATGAGGGAGGAAGGGTAGGATTGGGAGGGACTGAGAGAGGGTGCTACAGCTGGGATACAAAGAAAATAAAATGTAATTAATATTAAAAAATAAAAATTTTATTAAAAATGAAATTGAGACTTGTTCTTTCAAGTTCTTTAAAGAATTGTGTAGGCAATTTGATGGGAATTGCATTGAATCTGTAGATTGTGTTTGGTAGGACGGACATTTTCACTATGTTAATCCTACCGATACATGAGTATGGGAGATCTTTCCATCTTCTGATATCCTCTTCAATTACTTTCTTCAGAAACTTGAAATTTTTTTTTCATACAGGTCTTTCACATGCTTTGTTAGAGTCACACCAAGGTACTTTATGTTATTTGTGGCTACTGTGAACAGTATTGTTTCCCTAATTTCTTTATCAACTCTTTTGTCTTTCCTATACAGGAGGGCTACTGAGTTTTTTGAGTGGATTTTGTACCTAGCCACTTTGCTGAAGATGTTTATGAGCTGAAGGAGTTCTGTGGTTGATTTTTTTAGTGTCATTCATGTATGCTCTCATCTGCTAAAAGTGATATTTTGACTTCTTCTTTTCTGATTTGTAGCCAGTTTGTATCCAGTTTGTCTTATTGCTTTAGCTAAGACTTCAAGTACTATGATGGAAAGAGAGTGGGCAACCTTGCCTTGTCCCTGTTTTCAGTGGGATTGATTTAAGTTTCTCTCCATTTAGTTTGAGGTAGGCTATAGGCTTGTTGTGTATTGCCTTTACTCTGTATAGGTATGTGCCTAGTATCCCTGATCTTTCCAAGACTTTAAACATGAATGGGTGTTGGATTTTGTCAAATGCTTTCTTGGCATCTAAGGAGATGATTATGTGGTTTTTCTTCTTCATTTTGTTTAAATGGTGGATAACATTGATGGATTTCCGTATATTGAACCACCCCTGCATGCCTGGGATGAAGACTCCTTAGTCATGGTGGATTATATCTTTTATGTGTTAAATTTGGTTTGCATTTTTTATTGAGTATTTTTTTGCATCAATGTTCATTATAGAGATAGGTCTGAAACTCTTCTATTTGGTGCAGTCTTTGTGTGGTTTAGGTATCAAGGTGACGGTGACCTCATAGAATGAGTTTGGTAATGTTCTTTCTGTTTCTTTTTTTGTGGAATAGTTTGAAGGGTATTGGAGTTAAGTCTTCTTTGAAAGTCTGGTAGAAATCTGGACTGATCATACCTAGCTCTGGGATTTTGTTGAAAGGGAGACTTTTGATGACTGCTTCAATTGCCTAGTGGGATATAGGACTGTTTAATCTACTTACTGGATCTTGTTTTAATTTTGGTAAATGGAATATATCAAGAAAATTGTCCATTTCTTTTAGATTTTCAAATTTTGTGACATATAGGCTTTTGTAGTACTATCTAATGATTGTTTGGCTTTCCTAAGTGTCTGTCATTATGTCATTCATTTCTGATTTTGATGATTTGGACAGTTTCCATCTGCCTTTTATTTAGTTTGGTTAAGGGTTTGTCTATCTTGTTGATTTTCACAAAGAACCATCTCTTGGTCTCATTGATTCTTTGAATTATTTTCTTTGTTTCTAACTTATTGATTTCAGCTCTGAGTTTGATTTTTTCCAATTTTCTGCTCCTCTTGGGTGTGTCTGCTCTCCCCCTCCCCCAGGGCTTTCTGGTTTGCCCATAGGTTGCTTGTATGAGATGTCTCAAACTTCTTTCTGTAGGTGCTTAGTGCTATGAACTTTCCTCATAGCACTGTTTTCCTTGTGTCTTATAAGTTTAGGTATATTGTCTCATCATTTTCATTTAATTTCTTTGCTATTTTTTTATTTTTTATATTAGTTACAGTTTATTCACTTTGTATCCCAGGTGTAGTCCCCTCCTGCAGGCCCTCCCATTTCTACCCTCCCTCCCTCAGCTCTTCCCTGCTCCTCTCTATGTCCACTGATAGGGGAGGACCTCCTCCTCTTCCATCTGACCCTAGCTTATCAGGTCTCTTCAGGACTGGCTGCAATGTCCTCCTCTGTGGCTTAGCAAGGCTGCCGGCTTTGGCCCCTGTGGTGGCGATGACCCATTTGAATGTCTGCCCTATCAACTTTCGATGGTAGTCACCGTTCCTACCATGGTGACCATGGGTGAAGGGGAATCAGGGTTCAATTCCAGGGAGGGAGCCTGAGAAATGGCTACCACATCCAAGGAAGGCAGCAGGCGATCAAATTACCCACTCCCCACCTGGGAGGTAGTGATGAAAAATAACAATACAGGACTCTTTCGAGGCCCTGTAATTGGAATGAGTCCAATTTTCATTGAAGTTTATAAACTAATTTCTTTTTTTTCTGTTTCTTCACTAACCCAGTTTCATTGAGTTGAGCGTTGTTCAGTTTCGATGTTTATTAGGCCTTTTCTTATTTCTGTTGTTGATGCCTAGTTTTTAGGCCATGGTGGTGTGATAGGACACAAGGAATTATTTTGTTCTCCTTGTGTCTATTGAGGCTTGCTTTTTGCACCACTATGTGGTCAATTTTTAGAAGGTTCCATGAGGTGCTGAGAAGAAGGTATACCCTTTTGAGTTTGGAGGTAGCGTTCTGTAGACCTCTATTATGTCCATTTGGTTTAGGACCTTTGTAAATGTCATTGTTTCCGTATTTAGTATCTGTCTAGATGGTCTGTCCTTTGGTGAGAGTGGAGTGTTGAAGTCTCCCACTATGAAGGTGCTGGGTTCAATGTGTGATTTAAGCTTTAATGTTTCCTTTACAAATGCAGGTGCTCTTTTATTTGGAGCATAGATGTTCAAGATTATGATTTCCTCCTGGTGGATTTTTTTCTTTGATGAGAATCTTTTTTGAATAATTTTGGTTGAAAGTCTATTTTATTAGATATTGGGATAGCTACTCCAGATGGTTTTTTTGGTTCTGTTTACTTGAAAAGCCTTTTCCAGCCCTTTACTCTGAGGTAGTGTTTATTTTTTTAGAGAGGTGTATTTCTTGGATGCAGCAGAATGTTTTAGTGGAGAGTTGAGTCTGATGATATGATAGAAAAGAGTGAACAGTGAATATTAGTTTCTTCTATTGTGGAGTTGGTGAGGATACTGTGTTTTTGTGCTTATTTTCTTTTAAGTTCTTGTTGTGAAGTTATCTATATCTTGTGTATTCTTGATTTCATTGGATTGGAGTTTCCCTTTTATTATCTTCTGTAGGGCTGCTTTGCTGTGTAAATATTGTTTAAGTTTGTTTTGTTGTGGAATGTTTTGTTTTCTCCATCTACATTGATCGAAAGCTTTGCTGGGATTAGTAGTCTGTGTTGATATCTGTAGTCTCTTAGAGTCAGCATAACATTTGCCAAGACCCTTCTGTCTTTCACAGTTTCTATTGAGAAGTCTGGTGTGATTCTGATAGGTCTACTTTTATATGTTACTTGGCCTTTTTCCATTGCTGCTTTTAATATTTTTTCTTTGTTTTGTAGATTTAATGTTTTATGATATGACATGAGGAGTTTCTTTTCTGCTCTAGTCTATTTGGTGTTCTGTAGGCCTCTTGTATGTTAACGGAAATCTCTTTCTTTAAGTTGGGGAAATTTTCTTGAAAATATTTTCTGGACCTTGGAGCCAGGAATCTTCTTTTTAGTCTATTCTTATTATTCTTAGATTTTGTCTCTTCATAGTGTCCTGGATTGCTTGAATGTTTTGTGTCCGGACTTTTTCTGATATTATGTCTTTTTTGAGAGGTGTATTGATTTCTGCAATTGTTTTTTCAGTTCTTGAGATTCTGTCCTCCTAATCTTGAATTTTGTTGGTGATAGTTACCTGTCTGGTTTCTGTTCTCTTAGCTAGGTTATCCATCTCCAGGAGTTTTTCTGTTCATGTTTTCTTTATTGATTCTAATTCTGTTTTCATGTTTTACACCATTTCCTTCATCTGTTTGTATTTTGATTCCTGTCTGTCCAGGATGGCCTCTATTTTTTTGTTTGTTTCCTCACTATATGCCTCCATATTTGCCTCTGTATGTACCATGACATGCTCCTATATTTTTTCTGTTGTAATTGCCTGTACTTTTTTGAGAGCTTTATTTATTTCCTCTTTATGTGCCTCTAATAACTGGATAAGCATAGATTTGAGATCATTTTTCTGTGTCTTCTATGAATTAAAATATCCATTGATTTTTTGCCTGCTGGTGAAGCCAGGATGTTCTGACTTTTGTTGGATGTGTTTGTTAGATGCTTGCATCTAGCCATCTGCTTTGCTGTTTATTCCTGGAGCCTCTACTATAGTCTGTGTCTGCCTGTCTCTGATGTCTGGAGTATTCTTCAGGAAGATGATAGAGTTCCACTGGTTTGAGAGTGGATGTTATTGCTTTTAGCAGTAGCCAAAAGAGGAAGATTGCAGTTGCATATATACAAGTGAGGGAGATTTCCTGGAAGTGTGCCTTAAAGGACTGCATACTAGAGCATGTAGATGTCTGGAAGGATGAAACATAAGCACAAGTGGGGTAGCTTGCTTGGTTTGTGGGTACAGTATGCATGTGCAGGTGCTCTGAATGCCTCAGTGACACACAGGCCTGTCCTACTGTCCTCCATTCATTAAGATATGTCTGGGTTGCACCATCTTCTCTCCAGGAATTCTTTGCCTGGACTCTGCTGGGAGACTCACAGAACAAGGGCTTCAAGTTGAGAATGCTGTTCCTGGGATCCATTGTGTTGCCCACAATGGGGCTGTGCATGAGGGAGATCTGATGTCTGCTTGCTAGCATAGAGGGAGCCTGGATTTGGGACTCTGCAAGCACTCACTTGAATGTGTACTCACTGCTTGCAGGACTATATGGAAAGTACAGGCGTCCCCACCACCACTACCAGAGTTCTATACTCTCAGATTTGGGCCCTCAGGGGCAAATGAAAGTGTAGGAGATCTGTCAGTGGTGTCTGCTGTTTGGCTGCAGGTCAGGTAGGCTCTTACTTGGAGCCTCAGTCACCTGGCAGGGAGGATCCTGCTTGGGGCAGGAGCTGCAGCAGTTGCAGAGCAGGAAGACCTTGTTTGGGGCAGCCTCTACTATATCAGTTATCAACTTGGGAGGCCTGTACTACCTCAGCCTTGGCTATGTTAGTCAGGGAGCAGAGAGGTTCCTGCTTGGCGCAGCAGCTGCTTCCCCTGCTGCAGCAGCCGCTTCCCCTGCTGCAGCAGCCGCTTCCCCTGCTGCAGCAGCCAAGCAGGGACTCCTGTACTTTGGGCTGCCTCTGCTATCTCAGTCACCGAGTTGGGAGGACTGTGTTTGTGGCAGTGGCCACTGCCCACTGCAGCAACCCAGCAGGGAGGCTTGTGTTTGGGGCAAGGGAAAGTGAAGGGGCTCGAATATTCCCTACTCTCAGACAGCAGAGTTGTCTATGGGTGACCTGGATACAAACTGTCCCAGGTCACAGGTTGCCCCTTCTTACCCAGGAAGCCTCAATGTTAATGTTCTGACTTCAGCTGCCCCTCTGCTCACCAGTTTCAGAGTTTCAGATCATCTGTCCCTCAGATAAGGTGTGAGCTGGACTCCTCGATCTTGGAGACCCCTAAGCACTCTTCTTGGGTTCAGATTTTCTCCTGTGTCAAATTGCTATAACAAAAAAGAAACATGTTTGAGGGTGGAATAATTTGGTGTCCCATACTCATTTTAGGGTAGAATACTCTCATCTTTTATGTCATGAAGTCTCTACTATGTGCCTGATCAGTAAGAATCTTCCTAAGATTTATTTCTTTTCAGTCAGTTTGGCAGCCACAAGTACCTTTTTTGTCTGCAGCAATGAAAAATAAGGAAATCATGAAATTTGCAGGTAAATGGTGGGACCTGGAAAGGATCATCCTGAGTGAGTTGTCCCAGAAGCAAAAAGACACACACGGTATATACTCACTCATATAGACATACAACATAGGACAAACCCACTAAAATCTGTGCATCTAAAGAAACTAAGCAAGAGAGAGGACCCTACCTAAAACGGTCAATCCCCATCCTGAAAGGCAAAGAGGATGGACATCAGAAGAAGAAGAAAACAGGAAACAACCTAGGAACCTTCTACAGAGGGCTTCTGAAAGCCAGAAGAAAACAGGAAACAACCTAGGAACCTACCACAGAAGGCCTCTGAAAGCCTCTGCCCTATAGACTATCAAAGCAGATGCTGAGCCTGATGGGCAACTGTTGGGCAGATTGAATAGAATTTTATGTAAGAACTGGGAAATAGTAAGAGCTGGAGAGGACAGGGCCTCCACAAAGAGAGCAACAGAACAAGAAAATTTGAACACAGGGAACTTCCCAGAGACTCATACTCCAACCAAGGACTATTCAGCGAGATAACTTAGAACCCCTGCACAGATGTAGCCCATGGCAGCTCAGTCTCCAAGTGGGTTACATAGTAATGTGAAGAGGGACTGCCTCTGACATAATCTGACTGGCCTGCTCTTTGATCACCTACCCCTGGCGGGGAGCAGCCTTACCAGGCCATAGTAGAGGACAATTTCTTAAAAGTCCGACTCTGTCTTGCTGTGTTCAGAATTGAGCACAGGATCCACACTGAGGTCTCTTCCTGTATTATAATAGGTCTTAAAAATACATCAATTTTCATTGCTTTAACTACTGTAGGGCTTTAGGTGGCAACTTTCCTCAATATGTAAAATAGAGACAATAATATGGGATGTTTTATCATCGGAATTGAACAATGTTGGTCTCACAGAAATAAACTGATTAGTGATTAACAGAATCTGTGATGCAGAAGAATAGGAATAAGGAATATTGAATTATTGTGCACATTTAGAAAATAATATTAGTTATACTAATATTAATGTTAAAAGTATATTAAGTTATACTCCTCTATAGCATAATAGTGTGATGGTAGTATATATCAAGCATGAGTAGATAGAAATTTTATTTTACCACAATGGAATGATAAATATTTGAAGTGGCACTCTGTTGTTCAGCCTTATTTTGTTTTTGCACATTGTGTACATACATAACTTAAAATACTGCCCTGTACCCTATGAGTATGTATAATTATTATGCCAATGGTAATTCCTTTGTTACAAACTTGCACTGAAGGCTAGATAGCACTGTGCATGTTGTACATTTTTAATTCATTGAGTACCTGCCATGCACAGAATCCATTCTAGAGCACCTATCCATGCTCATGGTCTTTTTGTCTCTGTGCAACCTCCATGTTTTCAAATTTTCCTTCCTTAGCTTCTGCAAACAAGTACCATAGCAAACATTGCACTCAATACCTAACAGCCAACCAAATAACTATTGTTGAGGGTATGAGTTCTGTATATCTTATGCTTACTTCTTCCCAATCTTGCAGTGAGGTCTCTGAATTACTTACCTGCATCTGGGTGTCATGTACCATTTCTACTCTCAATTACCTCTTAAAAGTATGCCCTAGTTTTTGAATACTGCAAAAGCTGTCTGTTACATGGATTTGAGAGTTAGCAATGTTTCCTGACATTTCTGATTCCTTGCCAAGGTAGTTTATGACTTTCCATGTACTGTTAGTCACAACCACATTATTTGGAAGAAATTACCTAATAATGAGTCTTATAGCTTTTAGCTTTCTGGAAACCAGATACTAAAGCAATTATCCTGCTTGCCCTTTTAAAGCAACACTTTTTAGGGGCTTATAAGAAAAAAAGTGAAAAAATGGCCTTTTAATTGGTCACAATTATTAAATTGGGGTTCTAGGAGCAGATGCAGGGGAGAAGGTAAGACTATATGTTAGCCTAAATACAGTCTTGACATATAAAATACAATGTTATATTATGAAACACTGTTTCCCATTAAGTCTGCTGAAGAATGCTCAGTCAAAATGTAGAACTATATTATCAGTTTTACAAACATGTGAATGATAAATACAGCAATGCCTGCCATATGTGAAGATGTATACTATTTTTATCTAAATATTTTCTAGATACCATGAAAACTACTGAATAAATCAATTTCTTTACCTTCAATGAAAACCAAGTAATAGTCAAGTAAATTGTTATGTTGATCATGTGTATATAATGTTGTTGTTGAACACATTAGCTGCACTTTTGTTTTCTTATACTAATAGTCAGAAATCCAGTGTATTAATACACTCTTCTATTGAGTATTTCTATTCATTTCTCCTTGATGTTGTGCAATGGCATCACATCCATGGGGGAGAGAAGAATATATGCCTCCTAAATTTATCCTACAGAAATCAGAAGAGAAAAATCCAAAGCAAATGAAAAAAAGGAAAAATAAGCACAGGAGTATACTTCATTGGGAATGAAGACAATAGAGAAACTTTGTTTAAAGGGCAGGCACTTTGATTAAAAAATAAGTCACTGAATTTGGCTTGCCCACAAAAAAACAAAACAAAACAAAAAAACCCACAATGGTTTCTTCTTCTTTCAGAAGCCATTCATTAGTTTTATACAGGGTGATAAATATGGGTCTGTTTGAATTTTTCTACCTGTGGACTTCCAGTTAGAGCAGCACCATTTGTTAAAGATGCTATCTTCTTTCCATTTCATGTTTTTGGCATCTTTGTCATAAATCACATGTCCATAGGTATGTGGGGTTATTTCTAGGTCTTCAATTTGATTCCAGTGATCCACCATTCTGCTTCTACGCCAGTAACATGCAGTTTTTTATAAAGTCCAAGTGGATCAAAGATCTCAACATAAAACCAGATACACTAAATCTCTTGGAAGAAGAAGTGGGGAAGAAACTCGAACTCAATGGCAGAGGAGACAATTTCATGAACAGAACACCAACAGCTCAGCCTCTAAAATCTACAATTAATAACTGGGACCTTATGAATAAAGCTGCTATGAACATGGTTGAACAAATGTCCTTGTTTTGTACTTGAGCAACTTTTGGGATTAGGCCCAGGGGTGGTATAGCTGGATCTTGAGGTAGCAGTATTTCTAGTTGTCTGAGAAAACAACAGATTGATTTCCAAAGTGGTTGTACAAGTTTACATTCCCACCAGCAATGGAAGACAGTTCCCCTTTCTCCACAACCTCTCCAGCATGTGTTGTCACTTGAGTTTTTAATCTTAGTCATTCTGATGGGTGTAAGGTGAAATCTCAGGGTCGTTTTGATTTGCATCTGTCTGATGGGTAAGGATGTTGAGCATTTCTTTAGGTGTTTCTCTGCCATTCTGTATTCCTCTACTGAGATTTCTCTATTTAGCTCTGTACCCAATTTTTTTAATTTAATTTAATTTTATTAATTATACTTTATTCACTTTGTATTCCCCACAAGCCCCTCCCTCCTCCCCTCTTCGTTCCACCTTCCCTCCTCCTTCTTTATGCATGCCTCTCCCCAAGTCCACTGATAAGGGACGTCCTCCTCTCCTTCCTTCTGATCTTAATCTATCAGATCACATCAGGAGTGGCTGCATTGTCATCTTCTGTGGCCTGGTAAGGCTGCTCTCTCCTCGGGGGAGGGGTGATTAAAGAGTAGACCAATCAGATTATATCAGAGGCAGTCCCTCTTCCCATTACTATGTAACCCACTTGGACACTGAACTGCCATGTGCTACATCTGTGCAGGGGTTCTAGGTTATCTCCATGCCTGGTACTTGGTTGGAGTATGAGTCTTTGGGAAGACCCCTGCATTCAAATTTTGTGACTCTGTTGCTCTCCTTGTGGGGTCCCTCTCCTCTCAAGATCTTACTATTTCCCCACTTCTTGTAATCTTATGTACCCAATTTTTTTAATCAGATTGCTTGATTTGTTGCTTTTTAACTTCTTTAGTTCTTTATGTATTCTGGATATCAGCCCTCTGTCAGATATAGGGTGGGTGAAGATCCTTTCCCAGTCTGTAAGCTGTTGTTTTGTTCTGACAACAGTATTTTTTGCTTTACAGAATCTTTTCAGTTCATGAGGTCCCATTTATTCATAATAGCAAGAACCTGGAAACAATGTAGATGTCCCTCAGTTGAGGAACGGATACAGACATTGTAGAACTTTTACACAATTGAATACTACTCAGCAATTAAAAATGAGGAAATCATGAAATTTGCAGGTGAATGATGGGACCTAGAAACGATCATCCTGAGTGAGGTATCCCAAAAGTAGAAAGACACACATGGTATATACTCACTTATGTAGATTTATAAGAGAGCATAAACATACTAAAATCTATACACCTAAAGAACATAAACAAGAAAGAGGACCCAGGGTGAGATGATCAATCCTCACTTAGAAAGACAAATGGGATAGACATTGGATGTAGGAGAAAACAAGTAACAGGACAGGAGCCTACCACAGACGGGCTCTGAAAGACTCTACCTAGCAGTGTATCAAAGAAGATAGTAAAACACATAACCAAACCTTTAGCATAGTGCAGGGAATCATAAGAAAGAGGAGGGAGTTACTATGATCTGGAGAGGACAGGAGCTCCACAAAGACCAAATATATCTGGGCATAAGGGTCTTATATGAGACTGTTTCTCCAACCAAGGACCATGTATGGATATAACCTAGAACCTCTGCTCAGATGTAGCCCATGGTAGCTCAATATCCAAGTGGGTACCCTATTAAGGGGAACAGGGACCATTTCTGACATGAACTCAATGGCTGGCTCTTAGAAATCCCCCACCCGCTAAGGGAAGAGCAGTCTTGCCGAGCCACAGAGAAGGACTTTGCAGCCAGTCCTGAAGATACCTGATAAACCAGTGTCACATCAAAGGGGAGGAGGTCCTCCCCTTTCAGTGGACTTGGAAAGGGGCAGGGAGGAAATGAGGAAGTGAGAGTGGGATTGGGAGGGAATGAGGGAGTGGGATACAGCAGGGATACAAAGTTAATATACTGTAACTAATGTTAATAAAATAAAATAAATAAAAAACAAATGGGACCTCATGAAACTCAAAAGCTTTTGTGAAGCAAAGGACACTGTCAACAAAACAAAACATCTGGGAAAAGATCTTCACCAACCTTATATCTGATAAAGGGCTAATATCGAATATATATAAAGAACTCAAGAAATTAGACACCAACAAACCAAATAATCCTATTAAAAATGGGGCACAAAGCTAAGCACAGATTTCTCAACAGAGGAATATAGAATGACAGAGAGACACTTAAATAAATATTCAACATCCTTAGTCATCAGGGAATTAGAAATCAAAATAACTCTAAAATTCCATCTTACACCTATTAGAATGGCTAAGATAAAAACCTCAAGTGACAACACATGCTGGAGAAGATGTGGAGAAAGTGGAACCCTCCTCTATTGCTGGTGGGAGTACAAATTTGTGCAACCAGTTTGGAAATCAATCTCGTGTTTTCTCAGAAAATTGGGAACAGCACTATCTCTATATCCAGCTATACCACTCTTGGGCATATAGCCAAAAGATGCACCACCATTCAATAAAGACATTTGTTCAACTATATTCATAGCAGCTTTATTTGTGATAGCCAGAATCTGGAAACAACCTAGATGTCTCTCAATGGAGGAATAGAAATTGTGGAACATTTACACAATGGAAAAAATACTCACCTATTAAAAATAAGGAAATTTGAAATGTGTAGGCAAATGGTAGGAACTAGGAAAGATCACCTAGAGTGAGATAACCCAGAGGCAGAAAAACAGGTATACACTCATTTAGAAGTGGATATTAGCTGTATAGGATAGCCATCTACAGACCTAATGAATCTAAACACTAAAGTGGACCCTAGTGAGGATGCTTACATCTCAGTCAAAATGGCAAAAAGGATAGACACCAGGAGTGGTGGAAGAGAGGAAACAGGATAGGTGCTTACTATAAAGGGTCCTCTGAAAAGAACCACTCAACAGGGAATTTATGCAGATGCTGAGACTCACAGCTAAACTTTGGGCAGAGCACAGGGAGTCTTATGGAAGAACAGAGGGGTGGGAATAGAGGGACATGGAGGGGACAGGAGCCCCACAAGGAGACCAAAAAGAGCTAAAGGATCTGAAACCAAGGTGTCCTGCAGAAACTGATACATCAGTGGTGGAATGTGCATGGAAAGGACCTAGACCCCCTGCTGAGTTGTGGCCCTTGGACAGCTCAGGCTCCATGTGTGTCTCCAAAGGGAGGGAAGCAGGGGCTGCCTCTATCATGAATTCAGTTGACTGCTCTTGGATCACTCCTCCCTGGTGATGAAGCCTTGCCAGGCCATGGAGGAAGAAGAACCAGAAAGTTCTGATGAGATTTAACAAGCTATGGGCAAATGGCAATAGTGGAGAGCTCCCTTTTTCAGCGGACTAGGGGAAGGGAATGGAGAGAAGAGGGGGGTAGGTGGGACTTGGAGGTGTTGAAGAAGGCAGCTTTAATCAGGCTATATAATGAAAAAATTCTGAGGAAAATAAAAAATAAAAGACACAGACTAACAGAATGGATGCTTAAACAAGCCCAAACAATCTGTTGCATACAATAAACATATCTAAGTCAAAAAGATAGATATTACTTGAGGGTAAAGGGCTGGAAGGCAGTTTTCCAAGCAAATGAGCCTAGGAAGCAAACAGGAGCAAACAGCCATTCTAACATGTGATAAAATAAACTTTCAACAAAAATTAATGAAAAGAGATGGGTAAGGACACTTCATAGTCATCAAGGGAAAATTCCACCAGGACGACATCACAATCCTAAACATTTATGCCCCAAATACAAGGGCACCCACATTTGTAAAAGAAACATTAATAAAACTTAAACCACACATAGATCACCACTCATTAATAATGGGAATCATCAACACCCCACTCTCAACAAAGGACAGGTCAACAAAACAGAAATTAAGCAAAGAAACAATGTCTCTGACAGAAGTCATGAATCAAATGGACCTAACAGACATCTACAGAAACATACACCCAAACACAAAAGAATTTACTTTCTTCTCAGCACCTCATGGAACATTCTCCAAAATAGACCATATGGTTGGTCACAAAGCAAGCCTCAACAGATACAAGAAGATTAAAATAATCCCATGTATCCTATCTGATCACCATGGAGTAAAGCTGGACCTCAACAACAACAGAAATAGCAAAAAGCCTACACACACATGGAAACTGAACAACTTGCTACTAACTGATAGCTGGGTCAGGGAAGATATAAAGAGAGAAATTAAGGTCTTCCTAGAATTCAATGAAAATGAAGCCACAACATATCCAAACTCATGGGACACAATGAAAGCAGTGCTAAGAGGAGAGTTCATAGCACTAAGTCCCTTCAAAAAGAAATTCAAAACATCTTGTTCAAGCAATGTAATGGCTCACCTAAAAGCCCTAGGGAAAAAAAGAGAACCTGATAAACCAAAAAGGACTAGACAGCTAGAAATAATCAAACTCAGGGCTGAAAAAAACAATTAAAAACAAATAAATCTATTGAAAGAATAAATGAAACCAAGAGAGGTTTCTTTGAGAAAATAAAAACGATAGACAAACTTTTAGCCAAACTAACTAAAAGGCAGACAGACACTATCCAAACCAACAAAATCAGAAATGAAAAGGGGACATAACAACAGACACTGAGGAAATCCAAATAATCATTAGGACTTACATCAAAAGTCTATATGCCACAAAATTTGAAAATATAAACAAAATGGACAATTTCTTGAGCAATTCCACTTAACAAAGCTGAATCAAGACCAGGTAAATCAATTAAATAGTCCTATATCCCCTGAGGAAACAGAAGCAGTCATCAAAATTCTCCTCCCCCCAAAAAAAAGCCCAGAGCCAGATGTTTTCACCCCAGAATTCTACCAGACCTTCAAAGAATAGCTAACTCCAATTCTCTTCAAACTATTCCACAAAATAGAAACAGAAGGAACACTACCAAACTCATTCTATGAAGCCTCAGTCACCTTGGTACCTAAACCTCACAAAGACCCAAAAAAGAAAGAGAATTTCAGGCCAATCTCCCTTATGAGCATTGATGCAAAAGTACTCAATAAAATACTTGCAAACCGAATCCAAGGACACATCAAAGATATCATCCACCATGACCAAGTAAGGTTCATCCCAGGCATGAAAGTGTGGTTCCACATATGGAACCCACATGATCAACTCCTTAGATGGAAAAATCGTTTGACAAATTCAACATCCATTCATGTTTAAAGTCTTGGAGAGATCAGAGATATGACACATATCTAAATATAGTAAAGGCAATATACAGCAAGCCTATAGCCAATATCAAACTCAATGCAGAGAAACTTAAAGCAATCCCAATGATTTCAGGAACAAAGCAAAGCTGCCCGTTCTCTCCATATATCTTCAACATAGTACTTGAAGTCTTAGCTAAATCAATAAGAAAACTAAAGGAGATAGAGAGGATACAAATTGGAGAGGATGAAGTCAAAGTATCACTATTTGCATATGATATGATAGTGTATCTGAGTGACCCCAAAAATTCTACCAGGGAACTCTTACAGTGGATAAACACCTTCAGCAAAGTGCCTGGATACAAAATTAACTCAAAAAAATCAGTATCACTCCTGTATACAAAAGACAAAGGGGCTGATAAAGACATTTGGAAAACAACGTCCTTCACAATAGCCACAAAGGACATAAAATACCTGGGTGTGACGCTAACCAAACAAGTCAGACTTGTATGAAAATAATTTCAAGTCTCTGAAGAAAGAATTAGAAGAAGATATGAGAAGATGGAAAGATCTCCCATGTTCATGGTTTGGCAGGATTAACATAGTAAAAATGGCCATCTTGCACAAAGCAATCTACAGATTTAATGCAATTCCAATCAAATTACCAACACAATTTTTTTACAGATGTTGAAAGAAAAATTCTCAAATTCACATGGAATAACAAGAAATCCAGAATTGCTAAACCAATCCTCTACAATAAAATATTTTCTGGAGGTATTTGAATCCCTGATCTCAAGCTGTACTATAGAACAACACTAATAAAAATTACATGGTACTGGCATAGAAACAGAATGTTGGATAAATGGAATCGGATAGAAGACCCAGAAACAAACACACACACTTATGGACACCTTATTTTTGACAAAGATGCCAAAGACATATAAGGGAAAAAAGATAGCATCTTCAACAATTGGTGCTGGTGGTGTTTACATATAGAAAAATGCAAATAGTTCCGCATATATGATCCTGCACACAACTAAAGTTCAAGTGAATCAAAAACCTCAATATAAAACCAGACACAGTAAACCTGTTAGAAGAAAAATTGGGGAAGAGCCTTGAACTCATTGGCACAGGAGACAACTTACTGAACAGAACAACAACAGGACAGACTCTAAGAGCAACAATCAATAAATAGGACCCCATCAAACTCAAAAGCTTCTGTAAAGTATAGGACATTGTTGTCAGAACAAAACGAAAGCCTACTGACTGGGAAAGGATCTTCATCAACCCTATATCTGACAGAGGGCTAATATCCAGAAGGTATAAAGAACTAAAGAAGTTAAGAAGCAACAAATCAAGTGATCCTATTAAAAAATAGGGTACAGAGCTAAACAGAGAATTCTCTGTAGGGGAATATCGAATGGCAGAGAAACACTTAAAGAAATGCTCAGCCTCCTTAGCCATCAGGGAGATGCAAATCAAAACAACCCTGATATTTCACCTGACACCTATCAGAATGGGTAAGATCAAATCTCAAGTGACAACACATGCTGGAGACGTTGTGGAGAAAGGGGAACCCTCCTCCATTGCTGGTGGGAATGTAAACTTGTACAACTACTTTGGAAATCAATCTGGCGCTTTCTCAGACAACTAGGAATAGCGCTTCCTCAAGATCCAGGTATACCACTGCTAGGAATATATCCAAAAGACACTCAAGTATACAATAAGGACATCTGCTCAACCATTTGTAGCAGCATTATTTGTAATAGCCAGAAGTGGGAAACAGCCCAGATGCCACTCAATTGAGGAATGGATACAGAAATTGTGGTACATCTCCACAATGGAATATTACTCAGTGATATAAACAAAACAAAACAAAACAAAACAACAACAACAAAAAACCCCAATGAAATCATGAAACATGCAGGTAAATGGTGGGAACTGGAAAATATCATCCTGAGTGAGGTATCCCAGAAGCAGAAAGACCCACAGGGTATATACTCACTCATAAGTGGATACTAGACATATATATATAGGATAAACATACTAAAATCTGTACATCTAAGGAAGTTAATCAGGAAGGAGGACTCTGACTAAGATGCTCAATCCCCATTCAGAAAGGCAAAGAGGATGGACATCTGAGGAGGGAGAAAACAGGGAAAAGGTGAGGAGCCCACTCCAGAGTGCCTCTGAAAGGCTCTACCATGCAGGGTATGGAGGCAGATGCTAAGACTCATATCCAAACTTTGGGAAGAGTGTAGGGAATCTTATGAAAGAAGTGGGAGATGTAAGTCCTAGAGAGGACAGAAGTTCCACAAGGAGAGCAACAGATCCAAAAATTCTGGGCACAGGAGTCTTTTCTGAGACTGATACTCCAGCCAAGGACCACTCATGGAGATGGCCTGGAATCCCTGCACAGAGAAAGCCCATGGCAGTTCAGTATCCAAGTGGTTTCATAGTAATGGGGACAGGGACTGTTTCTGACATGAACTGATTGGCCTGCTCTTTTATCACCTCTCCCTGAGTAGGGAGCAGCCTTACCAGGACACAGAAGAAGACAACGCAGCCACTCCTGATGAGACCTGATAGACTAGGATCAGAGGGAAGGGGAGGAGCACCTCCCTTATCAGTGACTGGGAGAGGGACACGGTGGGGAAAAGGGAGGGTAGGATGGGACGGGAGGAGGGAAGGAGGTACAAGGGGGATACAAACTGAATAAACTGTATTTAATAAAATAATAAAATAAAAAATAAAATAAAATAAAAGAAGCCATTCATTACCTGTAGCTCTTCATCTAGAGGTGAAGCCTCTCAACCTTTTCAGAATGGTGTTGCCATTATTCAAATCTTGTTTTGGTAACCATATTGCTGAGATGTTGGGGGAGGTACAATGTTGTTGTTATGTCAAGAAGACCATATCTAGGAGTATGTATCCTGGACCTTTCATTTACAATCTGACTTAATATTTCCTGAGACTGCTGTTTACTTAGGCATTTCATTGTGATTATACCAGTAGGATCTGCATACCCCATGGTCATTACCTTTTCTTTTTTTAACAAAATATTAATCCTTGTTGTGTCTCATATTTTTTGCAAAATGAATCTTCTTTGAAGAGTGTTGGGAGTTACATGCACCTCTGAGTATAAGGATAAGTATTTATAATGAAGTTAAATTCTATTGGTTTAGGAAACTGCCAGTGATAGGTTGTCCATTATAATCTTCCTGGCATGAATTCCCTCCTATTCAGTGGGTCTTAATTAAATGTCTGTTTGTTATCCTCAATTTCAAAGTGTCACTATTGCATCATTGAGGGTATCTTGGTTGGCTTGTTAATTGCTGTGGTTTCAAGGTTTTGAAGTTGGTAGTTTGCAAAGCACTTTGCAATGTTATGAAAACCAGTCCCAAGGGAACAGGCCTTCACTTCAGTTCCCTATGGATTTCTCCAAGCCCTCTGTCTGAAGTATTTGGTGTCTTTAGCAATAGGGTGTTACCCTTCAAGTTCTAGAGGGTAATAAGTGCATTTGTACTATTGTACTGTATTGTTTTGTGAGTCTCTTGGATTCCCCTGCCAAACAAATTTGAAGGGAAATTTTCCATACCTAGAACAGGCTTTTTGTTAGATAGTCTATGGGTCCAGCAGAGATCATTGCCACCTCATCTGTTGTAACTGCATTAAACACACACACACACACACACACACACACACACACACACACACACACACACACACACACGCATACATATGCATTTAAGTAAGTTTATAAAATAGTGTTTTCCCATGGATTTTTAAACAACTTTAGTGTTGTTTATCTTTCCTTCCTTGATTTGCCTGTGCACTTCCCTCTCTCCCTGATCTCCAGTTAATGTCCCTCCACACCTGCTTTTCCCCTTTCCTCTTTCTCAGTACTGCGCATGTCCTGGTATTTCTCTTCACTAGAGCACCTTTTCCCTTTACCCGTGTGTAGTCACTGTCTACTTTGCTGGCTTCTGTATTTACTTCAAGTTATACAGCCAAATCTATAGATTCAGAACTAAGATCCACAGGTAAGACAGAACATGAGACACTTGTCTTCCTGGGTCTATGTTACCTCACTCAGTATATTTTACAATTCCATCTATTTACCCGAAAATATCACCATTTCTTTTTTGTTTTAGATGAATAGTACTCCACTGTATAAATGTACAACATTTTCATTATCCTTTTACTGGTTGAAGAACATCTAAGTTGTTCTCATTTCTAAGCTATTTTGAATAGAGTGGCAATGACCATGTTAGATAAAATAAATCAGCCTTAAATAAATATCCATAACAGCAGCACTAAGTGGAATCAGTAGGGTATACATCTAGAAGAAAACATTAATTTAAGGGATGTGTTAGAAATAATTTAGGCTATTACAAATAAAGCTGCTACAAACACGGTGGAGCAAATGTCCTTGTTCTGTACTTGAGCAAATTTTAAGTATATACCTAGCAGTGGTATAGTTAGGTCTTGAGGAAGCATTATTCCTAATTGTCTGAGTAAGCGCCAGATTGACTTCCAAAGTGGTTGTACCAGTTTACATTCCCACCAGCAATGGAGGAGGGTTCCTCTTTCTCCAGAACCTCTCCAGCATGTGTTGTCACTTGAGTTTTTTATCTTGGCCATTCTGATTGGTGTAAGGTGAAATCCCAGGGTCCTTTTGAGTTGAAATTCCTTAATGGCTAATAAGGTTGAGCATTTCTTTAAGTGTTTCTTTGCCATTCGATATTCCTCTACAGAGAATTCTCTGTTTAGCTCTGTTCCCCATTTTTAATTGGATTACCTGGTTTGTTGCTTTTCAGCTTCTTTAGATCTTTGTATATACTGGATATTAGCCCTCTGTCAGATAAAGGGTTGGTGAAGATTCTTTCCCAATCTGTAGGCAGTCGTTTTGTTTTGATGACAGTGTCCCTTGCTTTACAGAAGCTTTTCAGCTTCATGAGGTCCCATTTATTGATTGTTGTTCTTAGAGCCTGTGCTGTTGGTGTTCTCTTCAGGAAATTGTCTCCTGTGCCAATGAGTTCTAGGCTGTTCCCAACTTTTTTTTTTCCTACCCGATTTAGAGTATCTGGTTTTATGTTGAGGAACCTGGAAACAACCCAGATGTCCATCACCAGAGGAATAGATACAGAACGTGTGGTACTTTTACACAATGGAATACTACTCAGCAATCAAAAATGAGGAATCATGAAATTTGCAGGCAAATGGTGGGATCTACAAAAGATCATTGAGTGAAGTATCCCAGAAGGAGAAAGACAAACATGGTATATACTCGTTTATATAGACCTACAAGATATGATAAACATAATGAAGTCTATACACTTAAAGAAGATAAACAAGAAAGCAGACACGGGGTAAGGTGATCAATCCTCACTTAGAAAAAAAATGGGATGTGCATTGAACGTATGAAGGAGTCTACCGCAGAAGGCATCTGAAAGACTCTACCTAGCAGCGTTTTATTTATTTTTTATTTTTTTTATTTATTTTTTTTATCAGTTACATTTTATTAACTCTGTATCCCAGCTGTGTCCCGATCCCTCATTCCCTCCCAGTCCCTCCCTCCCTCCCTCATCTCCACCGTGCCCCTTTCCAAGTCCACTGATAGGGGGGACCTCCTCCCCATTCATCTGATCCTGTTTTATCAGGTATCTTCAGTCCTGTTAGGCCACAGAGGACTGGCTGCAAAGCCCTCCTCTGTGGCCTAACAGGACTGCTCCTCCCTTCGGGCGTGGGGAGACCAAAGAGCCAGTCATTGAGTTCCTATTAGAAATAGTCCCTGTTCCCCTCACTTTGGGAAACCAATTGGTTACTGAGCTACCACAGGCTACATCTGAGTGGAGGTTCTAGGTTATATCCATACATGGTCCTTAGTTGAATGTCAGTCTCATAAAAAACCCTGTGCCCAGATATATTTGGTCCTTGTGGAGCTCCTATCCTTTCCCATCAGACTAAATCCCCTTCTTTCTTATGATTCCCTGTACTCTGCCAAAGGTTTGGTCATGAGTCTTTGCTTTGAAAACACTGCTAGTTAGAGTATATCAGATGCGCTCAGTAGACTCCTGTCATACGTTCAATGCACATCCCATCTGTCTTTCTAAACGAGGATTGATCATCTTACCCCATGTCCGCTCAATTGATTATCTTTTTTAGGTGTATAGATTTCATTATGTTTATCATATCTTATAGGTCTATATAAGTGAGTATATCCCATGTTTGTCTTTCTCCTTCTGGGATATTTCACTCAGAATGATCTTTTCTAGATCCCACCATTTGCCTGCAAATTTCATGATTTCCTCCTTTTTGATTGCTGAGTAGTATTCCATTGTATAAAAATACCACAATTTCTGTACCCATTCCACCGTTGATGGACATCTGGGTTGTTTCCAGGTTCTGGCTATTACAAATAGAGCTGCTATAAACATGGTTGAGCAAGTGTCCTTTTTGTGTACTTGAACAAACTTTGGGTATATACCTAGCAGTGGTATAGCTGGGTCTTGAGGAAGCACTATTCCTATTTGTCTTAGAAAGCGCCAGATACTTTCCAGAGTGGTTGTACCAGTTTACATTCCCACCAGCAGTGGAGGAGGGTTCCCCTTTCTCCACAACCTCTCCAGCATGTGTTATCGCTTGAGTTTTTCATCTTGGCCATTCTGATGGGTGTAAGGTGGTATCTCAGGGTCGTTTTGATTTGCATTTCCCTGATGGCTAATGAGGATGAGTATTTCTTTAAGTGTTTTTCTGCCATTCGATATTCCTCTGTCGAGAATTCTCTGTTTAGCTCTGTTCCCCATTTTTTAATCGGATTACTTGGATTGATGCTTTTCAGCTTCTTTAGTTCTTTGTATATACTGGATATTAGTCCTCTGTCAGATAAAGGGTTAGTGAAGATTCTTTCCCAATCTGTAGCCAGTCGTTTTGTTTTGATGACGGTATCCTTTCCTTTACAGAAACTTTTTAGTTTCATGAGGTCCCATTTATTGATTGTTGCTCTTAGAGCCTGTGTTGTTGGTGTTCTGTTCAGGAAGTTGTCTCCTGTGCCAATGAGTTCTAGGCTGTTCCCCACTTTTTTTCCAATTGATTTAGGGTATCTGGATTTATGTTGAGGTCCTTGATCGACTTTGACTTTAGTTTTGTGCAGGGTGATAAATATGGATCTATTTTCATTTTTCTGCAGGTAGACATCCAATTGGTCAGGCACCATTTGTTGAAGATGCTGTCTTTTTTTCCATTGAATGGAATTGGCTTCCTTGTCGAATATCGAGTATTCATAGGTGTGTGGATTTATTTCTGGGTCTTCTATGCGGTTCCATTGATCCTCCTTTGTGTTTCTATACCAATACCATGCAGTTTTTATTACTGTTGCCCTGTAGTACACCTTGAGATCAGGAATGGAGATACCTCCAGATGATCTGTTGTCGTACAGGATCGTTTTGGAGATTCTGTGTTTTTTGTTTCTCCATATGAAGCTGAGAATCTTTTTTTCAAGGTCTGTAAAGAATTGAGTTGGTATTTTGATGGGAATTGCATTGAATCTGTAGATTGCTTTTGGCAGTATGGCCATTTTCACAATGTTAATCCTACCAATCCATGAGCACGGGAGATCTTTCCATCTTCTGATATCTTCCTCGATTTCTTTCTTCAGAGACTTGAAGTTTTTCTCAAACAGGTCTTTCACTTGCTTGGTTAGAGTCACACCAAGGTACTTTATGTTATTAGTGGCTATTGTGAAGGGTGTTGTTTCCCTAATTTCTTTCTCAGCCTTTTTGTCTTTGGTATATAGGAGGGCTTCTGATTTTTTTGAGTTGATTTTGTATCCTGCCACTTTGCTGAAGGTGTTTAGCAGCTGAAGGAGTTCTCTGGTTGAATTTTTGGGGTCGCTCATGTATACTATCATATCATCTGCAAATAGTGACACTTTGACCTCTTCCTTTCCGATTTGTATCCCCTTGATCTCCTTTAGTTGTCTTATTGCTCTGGCTAGGACTTCAAGTACTATGCTGAAGAGATATGGGGACAATGGACAGCCTTGTCTTGTCCGTGATTTCAGTGGGATTGATTTAAGTTTCTCTCCATTGAGTTTGATGTTAGCTATAGGCTTGCTATATATTGCCTTTACTATGTTTAGGTATGTGCCTTGTATCCCTGATCTCTCCAAGACTTTAAACATGAATGGGTGTTGGACTTTGTCAAATGCTTTTTCGGCATCTAAGGAGATGATCATGTGGTTTTTCTCCTTCAGTTTGTTTATGTAGTGGATTACATTGATGGATTTCAGTATGTTGAACCACCCTTGCATGCCTGGGATGAAGCCTACTTGGTCATAGTGGATGATATCTTTGATGTGTTCTTGGATTTGGTTTGCAAGTATTTTATTGAGTATTTTTGCGTCAATGTTCATAAGAGAGATAGGCCTGAAGTTCTCTTTTTTGTTGGGTCTTTGTGTGCTTTAAGGATTAAGGTGACTGTGGCTTCATAGAATGAGTTTGGTAGTGTTCCTTCTGTTTCTATTTTGTCGAATAGCTTGAGGAGAATTGGAGTTAGCACTTCTTTGAAGGTCTTGTAGAATTCTGCGCTGAAGCCATCTGGTCCAGGGCTTTTTTTGGAGGGGAGACTGTTAATGACTGCTTCAATTTCCTTGGGAGATATAGGGCTATTCAGTCTTTCTACCTGATCTTGACAAAGTTTTGGTAGATGGAATCTTTCAAGAAAATTATCCATTTCATTTAGATTCTCAAATTTTGTGGCATATAGGCTTTTGTTGTATGACCTAATAATTGCTTGGATTTCCTCAATGTCTGTGGTTATGTGCCCATTTTCATTTCTGATTTTGCTGATCTGGATAGTTTCTCTCTGCTTTTTAGTTAGTTTGGCTAAGGGTTTGTCTATCTTGTTGATTTTCTCAAAGAACCAGCTTTTTGTTTCATTGATTCTTTGGATAGTTTTATTTGTTTCTAGTTGATTGATTTCAGCCCTTAGTTTGATTATTTCCAGCCGTCTGCTCCTCTTGGGTGTATCTGCTTCTTTTTTTTCTAGGGTTTTCAGTTGGGCCATTAAGTTGTTTGTATGTGATGTTACGAATTTCTTCTTGCAGGCACTTAGTGCTATAAGTTTTCCTCTGAGCACTGCTTTCAATGTGTCCCATAAATTTGGGTATGTTGTGCCTTCCTTTTCATTGAATTCTAGGAAGTCTTTAATTTCTTTCTTTATTTCTTCCTTAACCCAGCTGTCATTGAGTAGTAAGTTGTTCAGTTTCCATGTGCGTGTCGGCTTTTTGTTGTTTCTGTTGTTGTTGAGGTCGAGCTTTAGTCCATGGTGGTCAGATAGTATACAAGGGATTATTTCAATCCTTTTGTATCTGTTGAGGCTTGCTTTGTGGCCCACTATATGGTCTATTTTGGAAAAGGTTCCATGCGGTGCTGAAAAGAAGGTGTAGTCTTTTGAGTTTGGGTGAAATGATCTGTAGATGTCTATTAGGTCCATTTGATTTAGGGATTCTGTGAGTGCTTTTATTTCCCTATTAGGTGTCTGTCTAGTTGATCTGTCCCTTGGTGAGAGTGGAGTGTTGAAGTCTCCCACTATTAAGGTATTAGGATCAATGTATTATTTAAGCTTTAATAATGTTTCATTTACGAATATCGGTGCTCTTGTATTTGGGGCATAGATGTTCAAGATTGTGATGTCCTCTTGGTGGATTTTTCCTTTGATGAGAATATAGTGGCCCTCCTTATCTTTTTTGATTAACTTGGGTTGAAAGTCTATTTTATTAGATATTAGGATGGCTACTCCAGCTTGTTTTCTGGAACCATTTGCTTGAAAAACAGTTTTCCAGCCCTTTACTCTGAGGTAGTGTTTGTCTTTGTTGCATAGTTGTGTTTCTTGGATGCAACAGAATGTTGGATCCTGTTTCCTTAACCATTCTGTTAGCCTGTGTCTTTTTATTGGTGAGTTGAGTCCATTGATATTGATAGATAATAGTGACCAATGCATGTTAGTTCCTTTTGTAATGGAGTCGATGATCTAACCCTGTTTCATTATTTATTTTCTAATCATTTTGGTTGGGACATTATCTGTATGCCCTGTTTTCTTGGGTGAATTTGTTTTCATTGGATTGGAGTTTTCCTTCTAGTATCTTCTGTAGGGATGGTTTGCTGTGTAGATATTGTGTAAATTTAGTTTTGTCATGGAATATTTTGTTTTCTCCATCTATGTTGATTGAAAGCTTTGCAGGGTATAGTAGTCTGGGTTGACATTTGTGATCTCTTAGAGTCTCCATGATACTTGCCCAGGCCCTTCTTGCTTTCATAGTTTCTGATGAGAAGTCCAGTGTGATTCTGATAGGTCTACCTTCATATGTTACTTGGCCTTTTTTTCTTGCTGCTTTTAATATCTTTTCTTTGTTCTGTAGATTTAGTGTTTTGACTATGATGTGACGTGATGTGTTTCTTTTCTGGTCTAGTCTATTTGGTGTTCTGTAGGCCTCTTGTATATTTATGGACATCTCTTTCTTTAAGTTGGGAAAATTTTCTTCTATGATTTTTTTCAAAATATTTTCTGGACCTTGGAGCCTGGAGTCTTCTTTTTCATCAATTCCTATTATTCTTAGATTTTGTCTTTTCATAGGGGCCTTGATTTCTTGGATATTTTGTGATTGGAACTTTTCTGATTTTACTTTTTCTTTGAGAGAAGTATCAATTTTTGCAAGTGTGTCTTCAGCTCCAGAGATTCTCTCTTCCATCTCTTGTATTCTGTTGGTGATGCTTACTTTTGTGGTTCCTGATCTTTTCTCCAAGTTCTCCAGCTCAAGTGTTTTCTCATTTTGTGTTTTCTTTATTGATTCTAATTCTGTTTTCATGCCTTGCACCATTTCTTTCATGTGTTTGAATTTGGATTCCTGTCTCTCTACGATGGCCTCTATTTCTTTTTTCATTTCCTTCTTATATACCACTAATTTTTCCTCTACTTGTGTATCTATTTGTTTGGCTATGTTTGCCTGTGTTTCTTTAAGGATAT
This sequence comes from Meriones unguiculatus, assembly GCF_030254825.1. Classification (NCBI taxonomy): domain Eukaryota; kingdom Metazoa; phylum Chordata; class Mammalia; order Rodentia; family Muridae; genus Meriones; species Meriones unguiculatus. The sequence goes on along the minus strand of NC_083369.1, from coordinate 73,688,340 downwards.
TGTCTATTTCTTCTTTCTTTGCCTCCAATTGACTGGCCATCTCTTTGAAAGACTTGTTCATTTCCTCCTTATGAGCCTCAAATAATTGGGCAAGCATGGCTTTAAAATCATTTTCCTGTGCTTCTGCTGAATTGGTGTATCCATCGATTTTGGGGTTTGCTGGTGAAGTCATGATTTATATTGGAAGTGTTCTTTCGCCTACCTCTGGCCATTGGCTTATCTGAAACCTTCCGTGTTTGTTTTTGGATTCTGCAGATCAGACTGGTGCTGTCTCTCTCTGGTGTCTGGCGAGTTCTTCAGGAAGCTGAGCACTCTCAGCGTGTGCTGAGGACTAGCTGTACCTGTGGGAGGAAAGTATGCAGGCGCAAAGGGGGCAAATGCAAGCGTGTGTGTGCGCGCGCGTGTGTGTGTCTGTGTGTGTAAGTGTGCGTGGATGTGTGTCTCAAGGGACAGAGTGATGGCTAATGTTGAACCCTTGAGTGTGTGGGAGGGGCTCTGCACTGTATATGTCACAGGCGCTAATGATGATCACAGCGCAATTTCTGGCATTAACTGTCTTAACTCCTCAATCAGGCCCACAGGGCAGGAACTTCAATGTCCCTAGTGCCCCTCTGTTTCCCAAAGTGGGTATGTGGGTGGGAGGGGGGTTCGATGCCTGGCTTCTGATTTAGAAGGACCCAGGATCTGGGGAACTGCAGATTCTCAAGGGTGCACTCACTTACAGGCAGGTCTCTTGGCAGAGATCTTGGTATCTGGGGCTCTCTGCTCTCTGGTTTGGCCCTGCTTCTTTAATGTTTTCCGCCAGTTCTGTGCTGCTGTCACTGCCAGGTTCTGAGGTCTTGCTGCAGCTGGAGATTCCAGGGTGGTCACTTCAGCAGGGATGGGGTAACCAGGCTCTCTGTTCTCTGGTTTGGCCCTGGTTAGTCTTAAACTGGAGGGCTGTGGTACCCCGCCAGTTCAGTGTTGCTCTGCTGCCACGTCCCGCTGTAACTGGAGACTGGGTTGCTAGTCCCAATGCTTTCTGGGAAGTCCTGGGATCTCTTTGTTGTGCTCTCCAAGCTTGGGAGGCCCAGCGCCTGGTGTGTCCAGGTTGTATGACGTTTCTGCCTGGTTTTGGTGAGTATATAGCGTATTCTCTGTCACTGTGGGATTGGGCGGGCCGTACCGTCAGTGATGGCGATCCTGTGGAGCTAGTATGGTGTCTAGCAGATTCGTGCCCTGGGAGGATGGTGCAGCTGCTGTGCGAATCTGGGACTCCAGGGCACGTACTGCTGGCTTTTGTCTGGTGCTAAAGTGCTTGGGGCTCCGTCTCAGGGGCTGTATACCCCAGGCAGTTAGGTCTGTGCTGAGAAAGATGAGTCCGCTGTGCCGCTGTGCCTAGGAGGAAGGAGGTCTGGGGGAAGGGAGTGCCACAAGAACAAAGGATCGTTTCTCTCCTTCCCCAAGCAAGTCTCCGGGTGACCGGAGGCCAAAGTTTTCACCTCCTGCGATGTTCCCTGGTGTTCAGAAAGCCTAGCTGTGGTTTTCCTGGGTTGGGGGTCCTTCCATTCTCCAACTCAGAAGATCAGGTATCCCACTGCTCAGAAACTGTGTGTGCTAGTCGCCATCTTGGCTCCGTCCCCCCTAGCAGCTTTTTAAAACAGATATTAAGACTCATAACCAATCCTTTGGCCGAAGGGGAGTTAGTAAGACGTGAAAAGGGTAGGAGCTCCACAAGGACCAAATATATCTGGGCACAGGGGATTTTTCTGAAACTCTTTCTCCAACCAAGGACCATGTATGGATATAACCTAGAACTTTTGCTGGGATGAAGCCCGTGGTAGCTCAATAACCAATTGGTTTCCCATAGTAAGGGGAACAGGGACTATTTCAGACAGGAACTCAATGGCAGGTTCTTTGACTTCCCCAGACCCCAAGGGACGAGCAGTCCTGCTAGGCCACAGAGAAGGACTTTGCAGCCAGTCCTGAAGATACCTGATAAAACAGGGCCAGAAGAAAGGGGAGGAGGTCCTCCCCAATTTGTGGACTTGGAAAGGGGCAGGGAGGATCTGAGGGAGGGAGGGTGGGATTGGGAGGGAATAAGGGAGCAGGATACAGTTAATAAAATGTAAATAATAATAATAATAATAATAATAATAATAAAGAAATATATGCACCTTACCCTTGTTCTTTCAAACGCTGATTTCTCCCCCCTTCCCAGTTTCTGATATTGCATTGTGAAGCATCCTGTATCAGCTTTGTGTAAACAGGCCAAAATAAAACAACTAGCTACAATGTTGTGCAATGGGAAGAACCAGAGGACAGGAAAGAGAAGAAGAGCTAGAGGGCAGGAAATGAGTGGGAGGAGAAAGGGAGAGGAGAATGAGGAGAGGGAGCTTGAAGAGAGATCTTGGAACTACATGGAGAGATGGGCTGGACCTATGATATCACTAAAAGCAAGTATAATGTGGGAAATCTAAATGTTAGGAGACTATGAGGGCTTGAAGGTTTAGGATGGAGTAACTATTGCCCAGCATTGTGTTCTAGGTTAAGTAAATAAACCCAGTCTCTGTGTGGTGATTTGGTTATACAGCTGTTTAGGACTAACTGCAGAATTACCAGAAGATATAGCACTAGTAAATATTAACAGTCACTTAAAACACTTTATACAGAGTAAAAAGAAAGCAAATTGCTTTTAAGTTTGGTGCAATATCATAAAAAAAAGAAATAATTTAGGGGCCACAGTTACAATTGAAGTGTCTCAGCAAACACAACTTTACTCTTAGTTTTTGGCACATCTAGAACACAGCAATTATTTAGCAATTGCAAGGAAGAAATTATTGATGTATGTAGCATATAGAAATTTATGCTAAATGAAAAAACAATTTTAAAATTCTATATATGGTACAATTCTATTTATGTAATGTCATTAAAACAAGATTATAAAACTATAAATGATTGGTTTTAGATATTTAAGTGAGACCATGAGAAAAGTAAATTTGATTATAGATAGCAATATGGAAAATTCCTATGTTTTGGAAAATATTCAATATATTCACTATGTCATGGTCAGCCTGTTGTTTAGATACTTTACTATAGTTCATGTAGAGGAATTTTAATCAAGCAACATGGCTGCTCAGGCAAGATATCATATCGAAATACCTTCTAGGTCTGTGTGATCGGGCTGGAATGACACATCTTTAATCCTTCTGGATGGAATACAGACATGCCTCTAGCACACACCTTTAATCCCAAACAATGAAGGTAAAGTTAGTTTTCAGGAGGAAGTACCCATATTTGAAAATGACATCTATTTGACAGGCACCCAAAGTAATGAATCCGAGAAAGATTTCACAGAATGAGTCAAAGATAGGATACACACACATTTCAGAAGAAAGAGAAGCTACTTAAGAGTGGTACAATAGAATTGAGACAGTAGAGTATGTTAAAGTAGAGAGAGACAGTAGAGAAAATAACACAGTAGAATAGAGTACAGTAGATGTTTAACTAGAAAAGACAGTAGAGTAGAGATAAGAGAAGAGAGTTCAGTAGAGAAAGACAATAGAGTTGAGTACAATGCAGTAAAATGCAGGCAGTTTGGCGTAGTTTAGTGGAGTGCAGCTGAATTCAGTTGAGTTTATATAGTTCAATCCAGTTCAGTTCATGGAGTTCAGAACAATTCAGGAGAAGTTGAGAGAGGCCAGTTTGAATCAGTCACCTTGTTGATAGAGCCATAACATCTGAGTTGAACCAACCACCTAGAGTGCAGAAAGAACTAGTAATGGTAAGCTTATTCAGCAGTAAGATTCTAAGATAACAACTGAATCTGGTGAATAAAAGTTAAATTTACAAATTCTGAAAGATGTTATTTGGGAGTGGGGAACAAATTATGCAAAAGACACCTGTAATCTTTGTACTTTTTCACAACTGAGTGAGGGTAGTTTATATCTGGAAAAACAAAATTCTTGACAACCTATGGCCACATAGATAGGACTTTAGTCCATATTACTAAGATTATACACTGTGTGGTTTCATTTATGAAACATTCTGGAAAAATAAAAATGGAAGATACAATAAGCAACACAGCCTGGAGGTTTCTAGGGTTTTTCAGGAGGAAAGTAGACCCTACAGAGGCTGCATTTTTGAGATATTAGGGTGCTACTGTATTGTGTGTATTCTGTATGTTGCCACTGTATTGTGAATTTGTGGTGTTAAACATTTGACAAAAGTCTCTACAGCTTAAGATGTAATGTAGACTCCAAGAGAGCGATCTTGCTGTGTTGCAGTCATATGAGATGGCCATAGAGACTGTAAGGCTGAAGACAAAGGGGTAAGAATTCTATTCTAGTTGGCAGTGTGCTCAACACAAAAGTATGGATTACCTCTTTTGAAACAATTATTTGTAGTACAAAACTTAAACAAGTAAATTGTTGATAGATTATAGGATTTAGGTTTCACATAAAGAGTGTTTGTAGACAAAGAAAGAATGAGGCCATGATAGAATGATCTATGCAAAACAGAATTATAGTTATCTATAATATAGTTAACAAAAAACAGTGACAAGAAAAAGAAAAATCTTCTATGAAGAAGTCTAAGTAGGGCCTAAGGAGATGCCTCAATAGTAAGAACACTGGCTGCTTTTTCTGAGGATACAGGTTTGATTCCCAGTACCCACTGGAGGTACAGAAGGCTATAAGCCCAATAAGTCTATTGCTTTCTTCTGACCTCCATGAGCACTATGCATGCCAGCGATGGTACACAGACAAATATTCCTACACATAAAACAGAATAAAGAAATCTAAAACTGCTTAGAAAAATTAATACATGTTTTTACTTTGTCAGGATATGGCAGAGGATAAGTAGCACATGTGTGGAGGTACGATGACAAATTATAAAATTCAATTTTCACTTCCCATAATCTGAGTTTTAGGTGACAAGCTCAAGTTATCATGCTTGGTAGCTAGTGTCAGCCCCAACAACAAGTTTATAATCCTCTTTGAGATTGAATCAAACATATGGTGATTAGCACAAGATGACATACAAGTTTTAGGGTTTTTTTTCATTTTATATTCACAATAGAGTTCTTCAATAGTGTCCATGATTTGAAGCATGTATATAGTAGGCATTTGTTTCACTGAACAAAATTTTCTAATAAGGTCCCGAAATACCAACAAATACAAGTTGAACAAGTAAGCTTGCTTCATAGTAACCATGGTATCCTTACTCTCAAAGACATTGTTTTCTCAAAATAGTTATAAACATATTATAAATCTCAGAATTAAGCACCTATACACATTCAACACACACATTCACACAATTTGGAAGAATTGACTTTTAGATTAAAAAGTATCATTTCTTCATTAAGGCTATGAATATTTAATGTATCTCCGAATTACTTAATGAGAACAGTGGGAACTAAGGACCTTCTTTTTTTCCTCCACTAACACTTTCCCCTTCTAGAAATAAACAAAAATGAGTTCATAAACACATCTACAGAATATTTACAACTGAAAGACAAAATCTAAAGCATCATGAAATCTTTACATTTTCAAATTAAGCAGCATCATTAAATAAGCCATACAAATCAGCCTTATCATTTAGTGTGTTGATCTTACAAATAAAAGGAGTTTATTTTTTGAGGAGTAGAGAGGTGGATCAAAAGTTACCTGCTGCTCCTCCAGCTCTCATGAGTACAGTTCTAAGAATGGACATAAGAGACCCATAAATGCCTGTAACTCAAACTCCAGAATATATGATGACATCTGGGCTCTGAGAGCACCAATCCAACATAAATGGCATGTATTTATGTGTTCATTCATGTGTGTAAGTACACAAATACAAATCTTTTAAAAATGTGGACTGCAGTTTCTTTTTCTTTTCTTTCTTTCTTTTTTTTTTTTTTATTTCTTGGTCAACTACTCCTTAACATCAGAACTGCTCTTAACGCACTGAAACACTTGGAGAAATTTGATTTTCCCAACCCAAGCAAGTATAACTGACAGATCTGTTGTTAACCTTTACCTTAGTGACCAGGTTTTCATTCATTTATTCATTTTTTTAAATATAACAAAATAAAAGAAAAACTGTCACATTGAGGTTGAACAAGAAAAACCAGCAAAAGGAAAAGAGCTCAAGAGAAGGCACAAATGGCAGAGACCCACTCATTCACACATTTAGGAGTTCCATAAAAACACTAAATTGGAAGACATGATATATACACAAAAGACCTGTTCATATGTGTGAAGGACCTGTGCATGCTGCTTCAATCTCTGAGTTCATATGAGCTTTGCTCATGTTGATTTAGAGGACCTTGTTTTCTTGGTATCCTCTAACAGGTACCTTGGTATCTGTTTCTAACAGTTTCCACCTCCACTTCCACAGTGCTTCCTGAGCTTTTAAGGGTAAGAATTTGATAAAGAAATCCCATTAGGGCTGAGTCTTCCAAGATCTCTAACTTTTTGCATAATGTCTTGTGTGTTTCTCTGAATTTGTTTCCATCTGCTTCTGGGCACTGATTTATAGGTATAACAGAATGTTATAAGAATCATTTCATTGCTTTATTTCTTTAGCTCAGTACATTTCAACTTCTTAGTGTTGCAGCCTTTTAATATAGTTCCTCAAATTGTGATGACCCCAACCATAAAATCATTTTTGGTGCTACTTTATAAGTGTAATTTTGCTACTATAGTGAATTGTAATGTAAAACCCACAAGTTGAGACCCACTTCTTAGCACAACAGAAGCATTTGGCTTTACCCTAGTTCTCTGAGCTATCTAGTCAATGGTTTTTGGTAAACAAAGCAGTGTCAAGTATGAGTTCGATCTCATGGACTATGCCTTAAGTTAAATCATTTATTGGTGAGTTATTTCCCTAAGCTTATGCATCTATTGCCCTAGCATGTCTTGCAGGTAGTATAGCGTTGTAGATAAAAGGGCTTGTGGCTGACTTGGTTTTTACGTTTCTCTTTTGATAGTGTGCAGAGTGCCTTCCTGTACCAAAGATGCTGGAATATACGGGTGAGGAATCCATTATTTTTAGTCTTAGATGTCATTTCTCTAGGAACAATAGAAGGTGAAATTTCCAGAAACTTCTCACTTTATATTCCCTAATTTCTCCTCTGGAAAGATTCCCATCATCTAAAATATGTAAAGAAAACAACAACTTTGTATGCTGGAAAGCTTAATGTATTCCTGGTAAAAGTTAAGTAGGTAGCCAGACTTAAAGCAGAACACAGTAAAGGAAATCTAAATTAAGAACAGCACAAAATTTTGTGTTAAATCAGACCTCAGCCCTGAGAAACTTCAAGGAATGTCTTCATTTTTATTTCTTCCTTCATATCTCCTTGCCATTTCTTCTAATCTCTAGGTTGTTCTAAATCATTGTTATTGGAGGCATGAATGAAGACCCTCTCAGAGAAGTCCTCATGAAATGCTTGTAGCTGTCAATGAAGTAAATTCCTTCCTTGGTGTCTTTTTTATCTAATTCTGGTCTATTATAGGCCACCTACGCTATCTACATTGAATGGCTTTGAGATTAAAAGTTCCTCTAGGGAACAGGCTGAAACTTTACTCCAAAAAGCAAATGGGATGGACATCAGAAGCCGGAGAAGACAAGAAACAGGACAGGAGCCTTCCACAGGGGAACTTCTGAAAGACTCTACCCATCAGGGTAGCAAAGCAGATGCTCACACACATAACCAAACTTTAGGCAGAGTGTATGAAACCTTATGGAGGAAGAGGGAGATAGAAAGACTAGGAACTCCACAGGAAGACCAACAGAGCCAAAAACTCTGGGCACAAGGATGCCTGTAGAGAATGATACTCCAACCAAGGATCATGCATGGAGAGGACCTAGACCACCTGTTCATATGGAGCCCATAGACTGCTCAGTTTCCAAGTGGACTCCTTAGTAAGGGGAGCAGGGTTTGTCTCTGACAGTAATTCAGTGGCCAGCTCTTTGTTCACCTCCCCTGGGGTGGGACGTGTAACCTTGCCAGGCCACAGAGAAAGATGATGCAGCCAACCCTGAGGAGACCTGATAGGCTAGGGTCAGATAGAAGGGGAGGAGATCCCCCCACATCAAGGGAATAAGGGAGGGCTATAGGGGGAGAAGAGGGAGGGTGGGTGGTACTGGGAGGAGCTACAGTGGGGATACAAAGAAAATAAATTATAATTAAAAGGCTTCTTTGGTCAAATGATTCTGAGCACTTACCCATTTCCCTTAAGAACTCATCACATTTGCAAAAAAGAAGTACACAATGTTTTAGGTATTCATCTTTGAAATTCAAAAGAGCTATTGCTCTGAATGGAATTTCTATCTTTTCTTCTGTATGCCTTATATCTGGAGAAGACAATTTGTATTCAGAGTAATTTCTGTTCAACATACTTTTACCTGCATCAGATTTTCATTTCCTAATACATCATGTTGAGCACTACGACCTAGTGAATTAATACACATTTGATACCTAAATTATTTGTAATTCAACATTAATAGGGAGGTAGCCACTAAGTCAATAACTTCTGTCTACCATTTTCTACAACACAGAAAAGAACATTCTGCTTTATTTCTTAGGCAGAATAGATGCTGTTTTTAGGCTCCACCATCATATCTCCCACAGTCCTCCTTGTCTGTTTTTACTTTCCGTAGGCTCTGAACAATCAGACTTGGGAAAGTAACTATTGTTCTTTAACAGAAACATTATTCAACAAATTTCTAAACAAAAGGCTCATGTTTAGAAATTGATCATTCCTCAAAACATGCAATTAGGCCCTAAAAACTGAATACAAGCACATGAAAAAGAAACAAGTTACTGCTCAATCACAGCTTGGTTAAGGTAAAAATAAAGAAAGAAATTAAAATATTCTTAGAATTCAATGAAAAAGAAGGTACAACAATGGGACACAATGAAAGGAGTGTTCAGATGAAAATTCATAGCACTAAGTGCCTTCAAGAAGAAATTTGAAATATTTCATACAAACAACTTAATGGCCCAATTGAAAGCCCTAGGAAAAAAAAAAAAAAAAAACAAATACACCCAAAAGGAGCAGACAGCTGGAAATAATGAAACTCAGGGCTGAAATCAATAAATTAGAAACAAATAAAACTATTCAAAGAATCAATGAAACAAAACGCTGGTTCTTTGAGAAAATCGACAAGATAGACAAACCCTTAGCCAAACTAACAGGCAGAGAGAAACTACCCAAATCAGCAAAATCACAAATGAAAAGGGAGACATAACTGCAGACACTGAGGAAATCCAAACAATCATTAGGTCATACTACAAAAACCTGTATGCCACAAAATTTGAAAATAAAAAAGAAATGGCAATTTTCTTGATAGATTTCATCTACCAAAATTAAGTCAAGATCAGGTAGAAAGATTGAATAGTCCTATATCTTCCAAAGAAATAGAAGCAGTCATCAAGAGTCTCCCTTCTGAAAAGAAGGGGACCCATCCTGGGCCAGATGGATTAGCAAAGAATTCTACCAGACCTTCAAAGAAGTGCTAACTACAACTCCACTTATCTTCAAACTATTCCACAAAATAGAAACAATAGGAACATTACCAAACTCATTCTATGAAGCCTCAGTCACCTTGATACAAAACCACAAAAAGACCCAACAAAGAAAGAGAACTTCAGACCTATTTCTCATATGAACATTGATGCAAAAATACACAATAAAATATTTGCAAATCGAATCCAAGAACACATCAAAGATATCATCCACCATGACCAAGTAGGCTTCATCTCAGGTATGCAAAGGAGGTTCAGCATACAGAAATCCATCAATGTAATCCACCAAATAAACAAACTGAAGGAAAAAAAAAAAAACACATGATCATCTCCTTAGATGGCAAAAAGCATTTGACAAAATCCAACATCCATTTCTGTTTAAAGTATTGGAGAGATCAGAGATACAAGGCACATACCTAAACATAGTAAAGACAATATACAGCAAGCCTATAGCCAAGATCAAACTCAAAGGAGAGAAACTTAAATCAATCCCACTGAAATCAGGGACAAGGCAAGAATGCCCACTCTCCATATCTCTTCAATATAGTGCTTGAAGTCCTACCTAAAGCAATAAGAAAACTATAGGAGATCAAGGGGATACAAATTGGAAAGGAAGAGGTCAAAGTTTTACTATTCGCAAATGTTATAATATACATGAGCAAGCCCAAAAGTTCAACCAGAGAACACCTACAGCTGATAAACAACTTCATCAAAGTGGCTGAGCACAAAATCGACTGAAAACGAACAAACAAACAAAAGAATCCCTCCCTTATAACAAAGAAAAAAGAGCTGAGAAAAAAAATCAGGGCAGCAACACCCTTCAAAATAACCACTAATAACATAAAGTACTTTGGGGTGACTCTAACCAAGCAAGCAAAAGATCTGTTTGAAAACAAACAAACAAAGAAACAACAACAACAAAAAAAAAAACATCAAGTCTCCGAAGAAAGAAATTGAAGAAGATATCAGAAGATGGAAAGATCTCCCATGCTCAAGGATTCGTAGGATTAACATAGTGAAAATGACCACCTGCAAAAGCAATAGACAGATTCAACGCAATTCCCATCAACATACCAACACAATTCTTTACAGACCTTGAAAGAAAAGTTCTCAGCTTCATATGGAGAAACAAAAAACCCAAAATTCAAAATTTCCAAAACGGTCCTGTACAACAATAGATAATCTGGAGGTATCTCCATCCCTGACCTCAATCTGTACTACAGAGCAATAGCGTAAAAAAAAAAAAAAAAAAAAAAACAAAAAAAACAAAACAATACTGCATAGTATTGGCATAGAATCAGAAAGGAAGACCATCAATGGAACCGAACAGAAGAACCAGAAGTAAACCCACACATTTATGGACATCTGATTTTTGACAAAGATGCCAAAATCATACAATGGAAAAAAAGATAGCATTTTCAACAAATGGTGCTGGTGTAACTGGATATCTACATGTAGAAAAATGCAAATAGATCCATAGTTATCACTCTGCACAAAACTAAAGTCCAAGTGGATCAAAGACCTCAACATAAAACCAGATACACTATATGGGTTAGAAGAAAAAGTAGGGAAGAGCCTTCATCTCATTTGCACAGGAGACAACTTAACTTCCTAAACAGAACATGAACAGCACAGGCTCTAAGACCAACAATCAATAAATGAGACCTCATGAAACTCAAAACCTTCTGTAAAGCAAAGACACTGTCATCAGAACAAAATGACAGCTTACAGACTGGAAAAGGATCTTCACCAACCCTATATCTGACAGAGGGCTGATATCCAGAAGATATAAATAACAAAATAAATTAAAAAGCAATAAATAAAGTAATCTAATTAAAAAATGGGGTACGGAGCTAAACAGAGAATTCTCAGTAGAAGAATGTAGAATGGCAGAGAAACACTTAAAGAGATGCTCAACATCCTTAACCATCAGGGAAACGCAAACCAAAACACCACTGAGATTTCACCTGACACCCATCAGAATGGGTAAGATCAAAAACTCAAGTGACAACACATGCTGGAGAGGTTGTGGAGAAAGGGGAACCCTCCTCCATTGCTTGTAGGAATGTAAACTGGTACAGCTACTTTGGAAATCAATCTGATGCTTTCTCAGACAATTAGGAATAATACTACCTCAAGATCCAGCTATACCACTCCTAGGCATATATCCAAAAGATGCCCAGGAACAAAATAAAAACATTTGCTCAATCATGTTTGTAGCAGTTTTATTTGTAATCGCCAGAACCTGGAAACAACCCAGATGTCCATTAATGGAGGAATGGGTACAGAAATTGTGGTACTTTTACACAGTGGAATACTACTCAGCAATTAAAAACAAGGAAATCATGCAATTTGTAGGTAAATGATCAAGAAAAGAACATTCTGTGTGAGTTATCCTAGAAGGAGAAAGATACATGGTATATACTCACTTATATAGACTTATAAGATGTAATAAACATAATAAAATCTATACACCTAAAGAAGATAAACAAGAAAGAAGATCTTGGGTAAGATGATCAATCCCCACTTAGAAAGACAAATGGGATGTGCATTGGACATATGAGAAAACAAGTAACAGGACAGGAGACTATCACAGAGGGCCTCTGAAAGACTCTACCTAGCAGTGTATCAAAGCAGATGCTGAGACTCAGTATGACCTGGAGAGGACAGGAGCTCCACAAGGACCAAAAATATCTGGGTACAGGTGTCTTTTATGAGACTGTTTCTCTAACCAAGGACTTTGTACGGATGTAACCTAGAACCCCTGCTTGGATGTAGCCCATGGTAGCTCAGTATCCAAGTGGGTACCCTATTAAGGGGAACAGGGACTATTTCTGACATGAACTCTGTGGCAGGCTCTTTGACCTCCCTTCACCTCCAAGGGAGGAGCAGCCCTGCTAGGCCACAGAGGAGGACTTTGCAGTCAGTCCTGAAGATACCTGATTAACCAGGGTCAGATGAAAGGGTAGGAGGTCCTCCCCTATCAGTGGACTTGGAAAGGGGGCAGGGAGGAGATGAGGGAGGGAGAGTGGGATTGGGAGGGAATGAAGGTGAGGAATACAAAGTTAATACATTGTAAATAATACTAATTTTTTTTTAAATTAAAAAACTGAAAATTTAACTCTAAGCTCATATTTTCAGATGACTTTTTGATTTTAGAATAACTGAAATTGACCACCCAAATAGGAAAAAGTACAGTGGACATACACACACAGTCTTACCTGTTACTAATGCCTTGTATAAGTACACTGTATTTACTAAAATTAATGAATCTATATAGTCATTTTTTTAATCTGTGTTTTCTTGTTGCTGTTTTTCTGTTTCCAATATAGAATACAGTTAACTTGTTATTATGTGTCATTTTTTCTATGGACACTAACAATTTAACAAAATATTTGTGAGGCCATACAGACTAACATTTTTGTTGTTTTTTTTCCCTCCTGTTTTGATAATGATTGGACTGGAAATACAAGTTTGACGACTATTACACAGGTTAAACAACATTTATTGTATATTATCAAGGCAACTCTTAGTTGAACCTCATGGTAAGAACATAATCCTGGACAGTCCTCAACTGAAAAATATGTTCTTTGCCTCCTTACAATAAAAGTATCAATACAAAGTACTTGAACTCATTTTCTTTGTTTAAAAAAAATTATTCTTCAGGACTAGATGCGTTATCTTTCTCTGTGGCTTGGTGAGGATGCTCCCCCATCAGGGAGAGGTGATCAAAGAGACAGCCACTGATACCTGATAGGCTAGGGTCAGATGGAAGGGGAGGAGGACCTCCCCTCTCAGTGGACTTGGAGAGGGGCATGGGATGAGATGAGGGAGAGAGGGTGGGATTGGGACGGAATGAGGAAGGAGGCTACAGCGGGGATACAAAGTGAATGAACAGTAATTTATATAAAAATTAAAAAAAAACTTAGGAACAGAAAAAACTTCATTCTTATTTTTTATTGTATGTGTGTGGGTGATTAGCCTGCATGCATGTCTGTGCACATGAACCTGGTACCCATGAAGCCCAAAAGAGATGTACAGTGTTATGTTGACATCATTTTTCTTTCTTTTTTCCAGGTATTGATAATTTGATACTCTCCCGGGAATCATGAATGTTCTTAATGCTGTTTGAAATGGTAAATCATTTGCAGTAGAATTTGGTAGTTGTGGTGGTACACACCTTTTATAACTCCTTAGGCGGTTGAGAAAAAAGAATTGCCATGAGCCCAAGACCATCCTGGTTTAGGCAGGTTCAAGCCAGCCTTGGCTATAGCAAGAACATACCTCATAAAATATTTATTTTTCACAGGTTCCCAACAAATGTACAGAGTGTGTTTCTTACAACCACTTCAGATGACTTTGGTGCATGCTAAAGTTGTAGAACACCCCCCATAGGGTCTCAACTTCAGCTTTCTGTAAACATTTCCTTCTGTTTTTACAGAGAGCTAATGCTGACAGTCTTCACGGAGGCAAAGGTCTCTTCAGAATCCCTCCAGCTAAGCTGCTTTCTCTGTCTCTGAAGCTTGCTTGTAAACATTCTAGCCTGGGGGCCTCTCCCACCTGTTCCAACCTTCTTTCAACTTATTCTCATCATCATCTCTTCCATTTTATGATCTTGAGAAGTTGAAACAAACACTGACAACTACATAAAGAGACATCAGATAGCCATACAACATACATACCCATACAACAGCCACTTAAAATTAACAAATATGTTTATTCCTTCTGTTTCAGATATTTCCATGTTTTTGAAGATATCATATACAAAACATCACTATGGTAAAAAGAAATTGCCCTCTCATATTCCAGCAGCAAGCACACTATTGCCATCATGAGTTTGTATTCTCAGAGCCCACTACATAGATTATACATACATATATGTCCACCCATAAGTATATGTATATCTACCCATATTCATATGTATATCACTCAATATTGTTATTGTTTTTCAAATGCTGTTTGTATAAGTGCTGTGCATTTAACTTTTTTCTTTTTTTAACTTTTATTAATTACACTTTATTCACTTTGTATCCCCCCCATAAACCCCTCCCTCTTCCCCTCCTAATCCCGCATTTAACTTTTAAATTAAAATTATGTTCTTGAGTTTTATTCCTGCTGATAAATAGCTTTAGTTAATTCATTTTAAGGTTTTTGGTTTTGTTTTGTTAAATGAATATCTGTCCCCCACTCTGGTAAAGTCTGAGCCAATTGCTAAATATGTATCTATCCTCTTTCCAGTGAAACTGTTTAAGTTTTTCCACAGTCATATATGAGTATGTATTAAATGTTAGGTCTTGGTGTATTTACTGTTTCAAATTATTATATACAGCCAAACTTCTTCCCTAATTGACGTAAAATGGAGTGAGGGGGAAGTCAGGAGTAAAACTGAGCACACAAAGTAAATTTCATAAATCTTAAGTGTATAGTTCACAGTTTTTTTTTTTTCCCTTATGGGTAACACTTCTTTAAATCCTCCACCCAAATCCAAACATTCAGTGTTGCTAACATTAGATTGCATAGTCTCCCCTGTGTGCTCTTAATTTTCATTTGGCCTCTCCCTATCTTTCTCTTTCCTCCTTTCTTCCTTTTTATAAATCCTCCTGCTCTCTTACTTTGTTTCAGTCTCTTTCTATGTAGGCCATGCTAGCTTGCAACTTGTAATCTGCTTGATTTGGCTTCACACATGCTTGTATAACAGGTGTGTGTCTCAAGATCTGACTGGCTTCTTCTAGAATCACATCAACCCTTCTGCTTCTGGCTCCATTGATTACTGTTATTGTGCCAAACTAATGTATGTTTTGTTAGAAGGATTCCTTCAACCTTTTAGAGTTTATCATCCTATACTACACCTTATGAAATCATATATCCTTTTAAAAAGCAAACTTCTGGATATAGCAATTTCCCACCCCATTAATTTTTGTTCATTCCCTGAATTGATTTTTCCCCAAAACTCCATTTAAGTTGCCTAATGTAAAAATTATGAACTCCTTCTGAGCTGTTTTGCAGTTTCCCACAACTGTTCAAGTTTTTTTATGTATGCTTGAAATTGGCAAATAAATCTTTATGTATTTTTCTTATATAATGTGTTGTTTTCTACACACATGGAAGTCATTATGCTCTACATGAAGACAAGTACTATACATATTTTGTCTCATAGTCTCACTTTAACTTATATTTGTTAATAAATTTGTATGTACAGGT
Source organism: Meriones unguiculatus (assembly GCF_030254825.1). NCBI lineage: Eukaryota > Metazoa > Chordata > Mammalia > Rodentia > Muridae > Meriones > Meriones unguiculatus. Next base: position 73,672,646 of record NC_083369.1, on the reverse strand, counting down.
GTGTGTGGGTGGTGTCTAGTGTATGTATATAGCTCATGCAATAAGAAAAAAGACCATGAAATTAAGGAATTGAAAGGAAGAGATGATAATGGAATCTATGTGATAGGAAAGCAGAAAGGAGGATATTTGGTAGACTGAATGAGTCCCACAAAATTAGAACATATGAGTGAATAAGCAGATGTAGGAAAAAAAAACATCATGTCACATTAATTTAAAAGTTCTATTGTAATATGTAAGTGTAGTATGCATACATGTACAGACTTAGCTTATTAGACCATGTTATACAATCGTTTGCTTGTACTTATTCTTACTAACAAACTGAAATTTAGCATTCTTTTTGCCAATAATTAACTGAGTTACATGAAATAACTTTCCACTTTATTTATATGTTCCACTTTTGAATGCATGTAGAAGCATGCAGTACTTTTCCTTTTGTTTCAGGGTTATTCCCCCAACATGTCCTGCAGTATTATTCATGTTGTTACCATTAGAAGGTTTGGGATTTTTTTGGGGGGTGGGGTTGTTTTTCTTATCTCTTATCTAATTACCATGAACAAGATTTTGGGTTACCATGTAGAAAAATAGTGGAGAAAGTGAGTTTCCTTGTATTATTCTTTATAATGCAAGGCTTTTAAGTTTTTAACACTATTTTTTCTTCAATTCTAGTCATGAACTCTGTCTACTTTATCAGAGAAATTTGTTTAATTGATAATTATTTTGTTACAATATATTCTGATTATGGTTTCTGCTATATAAATGCCTCTCAACCAGTCCCCAACCATCCAAATCCACACCCTTTCTTTCTCTTATTAGAATAAAAGAAGGCATCAAACACACAGTGAAACAAAATTAAATAACAACAAATAAACCAGAAAAGGACAAAACCAACAAACAAACACTTCAAAAAGCCAAATAAGGGGGGATCCAAGATGGCGGCACTGGAATACAATCTTTCTGACCAGCAGCACAGCAGGATCTGCACAGTGACTAGCAGACAGAACTCTGGGCTCTAAAACACCACTTATTGTTTTTCCCAGGTGAGAGGAAACCCCACAGTGTGGGTTTCAGTTGGCTTCAGGTGACCCAGCTAAACCGCAGAACAGTTCCCAGGTCCAGGCGTTCAGTTGCCAGCTCAGAGTCACATGCAGGTATATTCTCATTGCTGTCCTGAGATGATCTGTGGGCCCCACAACACCAGAGACTGGAATTTCCAGTTGAGAGAAAACTCTGTGGTGCAGGAGGTGATCAGGATGGAACTTAGGTCACCCAGACAATCCCTGGAAAAGGACATGGGGTCCAGCTGGTTTCCAGCAGCCAACCCAGAGTGGGGAACAGAGCCGTCAGCACAGAGTCCTGCTTGCACATCCTACTCACTGTCACGGAAGGAACTGTGGGCCCCCGGACACCAGAAACTGAGTTTCTCTGTTGGGTAGAAACCCACAGTGAGGCGAACAGCAGGTCTGACTTCAGAGCACTCAGCTGACCGCCCGCCCTAGAAAGTCCTTGAAAAGAGTTCCTGGGTTCCTGCAGGCACCCAGGTGCCCAGCTGCCAGCAAGGCTAAGCCACAGGCCTATGTGTTCTACTTGCCATCCCAGGCAGAACTGTGGACCTCAAAACACCACAGTCTTGGTGTCTCTGTAGGGAAGAAACCCCACAGTGGGGAAAACATCAGGTCCAAACTTCAGGACAACCACCTCCAGAAAAGTTTCTGATTTCCCACAGGCTCTAGGCTCTGGCCTTCTACTGCACATGAGTGCCATGCTCACCTGCCATTGATTATGGCTAAGGTAGTGGGGCACACAGCTCAAAACTGAGACTTACAAAAGCCTGAGATCCATTGGAGCAGCCCTCAGATACTGTTCCAAGTTGCGACCAGTTATCCCTAACTAAACTGACGAAACCATGAGGAAACTGCAGGACTCCCAGGTTCTTGAAGAGAGCTGCACCCAACAAATACAGCTTAAGAGCAGCAGCAGCAGCTCACTAAATTAGAGCAAGAAACTCAGCATCAGGGCAGCCATCACCAGGACTTCTCCAGAGCCTTCCTGAACACCACAGTTACCACATAGGTCCATATGTCCAACGTGGAAATTCCTGAGAAGCACCACCATTCAGTTGACCATACCCAAAAAGCTGAGGAGACCTCCTTCAGAACTCTGCCAAGGGATTCACTCCAACACAGGACTCCAGCAAACATCAGAAATTAACAGTCAAAACCTGAGACAGCGAGATGAGTAGAGGCCAGCATAAAAGCACAACCAAAAAAGCAAAGCAATATCGCATTCCCAGAACCAAGTTATCTAAAATTCAAGAAAAAAAAAAAAAACTTACATCCATGCTTAGGAAGAGGTTAATGGAGGAAACGAATAAAATGAGTAAAGAATTAGAGGAAGAGAAAGTCAAACAGATTATGGCCATCTGTAAAGAAATGCAGGAAGATGCAACCAAACAGTTTGTGGCTTTCAGAGAGGAAATGATTAAATCACTGAAATAAATAAAAGAAAAAGATTAATGTTAAAACAAACACATCAAGGAATTGAAGGAAAAACAGTCAAACAGGTGAAGGAATCAACAAAAAGGTTCAATATCGGAAGATAGAATTGGAAAAACTAAAGAAAATACAAAGGGAGGAAATCATGGACAGGGAGAACTTAGGAAAGAAAACAGGAACTACAGAGGTAAGCATAACCGATAGATTACAAGGGATCGAAGAAAGAATCTCAGGTATGGTAGATACAATGGAAGAAATTGATGTATCCATCAAAGAAAATAATAAATCTAAAAAATTCCTGACACAAACCATCCAAGAAGTCCAAGACCACATGAAAAGACAAAACCTAAGAATAATAGGAATAGAAGAAAAAGAATATTCACTCTTCCAAAGCCCATAAAATATTTTTTTTTAAAAAAACCACTGAAGAAAATCTCTCCAACTTAAATGAGAAGCCTCTAAACATACAAGAGGCCTACAGAACATCTAAAAAGTTAGACCTAAAGAGAAAATCCTTCCACCACATAATATCAAATCAGTAAGTATACTGAACAACAACAACAATATATATATATTTCAATATATATATATATATATATATATATATATATATATATATATATATATTGCAACTGAAAGCCCCAAGGGAAAAAGACCAAGTAACATATAATGGCAAACCCATCAGAATCACTCCTGACTTCAGAACGGAGATTATGAAAGCCAAAAGGGCCTGGAAGGATATCATGCAGACCCTAAGAGAACACAGATGTCAACCTAGACTACTATACCTAGAAAAACTCTCAGTCCTCATAGGTGGAGAAAAAAAGATATTTAACGACAAAAACAAAATTCAACAATACCTACACAAAAATCCAGCCTTACAAGAAGATTCTAGAAGGAAAAATACAACACAAGAAAACTACTTTCAAGAAAACACAGGAAATAAATAACCTCATTATAGTAAAACAAAAAGTAGCCAAGTACACAAACATGCTACCATAGCCAACATCAAATCAAAGGATCTAACAGCCACTGGTCATTAATTTCTCTCAACATCAAAGGACTCAATTCTCCAATAAAAGTCACTGACTAACAGAATGGACGCATAAACAAGACCCAACCATCTGTTGCATAAAAGAAACACACGTAAGTCACAAATATAGACATTACCTGAGAGTCAAGGGCTGGAAGATGGTTTTCCAGCAAATGGACCCAAGAAAGAAGCAGAAGTAGCCATTCTAATATCTAATAACATAGACTTTCAACCAAAATTAAGAAAAAGAGATGGGGAAGGACACTTCATACAAATCAAGGGAAAATTCCACCAGGAAAACATCACAATCCTTAACATTTATGTCCCAAATACAAGGGCATCCACATTTGTAAAAGAAACATTGATAAAATGTAAAACAAACATAGATCCTCACACATTAATAGTGGGAAACTTCAACACCCAACTCTCAACAAAGTACAGGTCAACAAAACAGCAATTAAACAAAGAAACAACTCTAACAGAGTTCATGAATCAAATGGACCTAACAGACATTTATAGAACCTTACATCCAAACACAAAAGAATTTACCTTCTTCTCAGCACCTCATGGAACCTTCTCCAAATTAGACCATATGATTGGTCACAATGCCTCAACAGATACAAGAAGATTGAAATAATCTGATCACCATGGAATAAAGCTGGACCTCAACAACAACAGAAATAACAAAAAGCCTACACACACACGGAAAATGAACAACTTGCTACTAACTGACAGCTGGGTCAGGGAAGAAATAAAGAAAGAAATTAAAATCTTCCTAGAATTCAATGAAAATGAAGGCACAACATACCCATACTTATGGGACACAATGAAAGCAGTGCTAAGAGGAAAGTTCCTACCAATAAGTGCCTTCAAGAAGAAATTTGAAACATCACATTCAAGTAATTTAATGGCTCAACTAAAAGCCATAGACAAAAAGAAGCAGACACACCAAAGAGGAGTAGATGGCTAAAAATAATCAAACTTGGCACTGAAATAAATCAATTCAAAACAAATAAAACTATTCAAAGAAACAATGAAACCAAGAGATGGTTCTTTGAGAAAATCAACAAGATAGACAAACACTTAGCCAAACTAACTAAAAGGCAGACAGACACTATCCAAACCAACAAAATCAGAAATGAAAAGGGGGACGTAACTACAGACGTTGAGGAAATCCAAATTTTGAGGAAATCCAAATAATCGTTAGGAGTTACATAAAAAGTCTATATGCCACAGCATTTGAAAATATAAATGAAATGGACAATTTTCTTGATTGATTCCACTTAACAAAGTTGAATAAAGACCAGGTAAATCAATTAAATAGTCCTATATCCCCTGAGAAAATAGAAGCAGTCATCAAAAGTATCTCATCAAAGAAAAAAAGGCCAAGGCCAGATGTTTTCAGTGCAGAATTCTACCAGACCTTCAAAGAATAGCTAACTCCAGTTCTCTTCAAACTATTCCACAAAATAGAAACAGAAGGAACACTACCAAACTCATTCTATGAAGACACAGTCAACTTGGTACCTAAACCTCACAAAGACCCAACAAAGAAAGAGAATTTCAGGCCAATCTCCCTTACGAACATTGATGCAAAAATACTCAATAAAATACTTGTAAACCGAACCCAAGAACACATCAAAGATATCATCCAACATGACCAAGTAAGGTTCATCCCAGGCATGCAAGGGTGGTTTAACATATGGAAATCCATCAATGTAATCCACCATATAAACAAACTGAAGAAGAAAAACCACATGATCATCTCCTTAGATGCCAAAAAAGCATTTGACATATCAAACATCCATTCATGTATAAAGTCTTGGAGAGATCAGAGATACAAGACACATATCTAAACATAGTAAAGGCAATATACAGCAAGCCTATAGCCAACATCAAACTCAATGCAGAGAAACTTAAAGCAATCCCAATTAATTCAGGGACAAGGCAATGCTTCCCACTCTCTCCATACTCTTCAACATAGTTCTTGAAGTCCTGGCTGGAGCAATAAAACAATTAAAGGAGATCAAGGGAATATAAATAGGAAAGGACAAAGTCAAAGTATCATTATTTGCAGATGATATGATAGTATACCTGAGTGACCACAAAAATTCTACCAGGGAACATTTACCAGGATAAACACCTTCAGCAAAGTGGTTGGATACAAAATTAACTCAGAAAAAAACAGTAACCCTCATGTATACAAAAGATAAAATGGCTGAGAAAGAAATTTTTGAAACAACACCCTTCACAATAGCCACAAAGTGTATAAAGTACTTTGGTGTGACCCTAACAAAGCAAGTCAAAGACTTGTATAAAAAACATTCCAGTCTCTGAAGAAAGGATTATAAGAAGATATCAGAATATGGAAGGAACTCCCATGCTCATGGCTTGGCAGGTTTAACATAGTAAAAATGGCCATTTTGCCAAATGCAATTTACAGATTTAATGCAATTCCCATCAAATTACCAACAAAATTCTTACAGACCTTGAAAGGGAATTTCTCAACTTCATATGAAATAACCAGTAACAGAGAATTTCTAAAACAATCCTCTGCAATATAAGATTTTCTGGAGGTATCCCCACCCTGATTTCAAGGTGTAGTATAGAGCAACAATAGTAAAAACTGCATGGTGCTGGCAGAGAAACCAACTGGTGGATTAATGGAACTGAATAAAAGACCCACAAACTTATGGACACCGGATTTTTGACAAAGATGCCAAAGATATATAATGGAAAAAAAACAAAAAACAAAAAACAAAAAACAGCATCTTCAACAAATGGTGCTGGTCCAACTGGATGTCAACTGGATGTCTACATGTAGAAAAGTGCAATTATAGCCATAATTATCACCCTGCATAAAACTAAAATCCTAGTGGCTTGAAGACCCCAATATAAAACCATACACACTAAACCTGTTAGATGTAAAAGTGGGGAAGATCCTTGAACTCATTGGCACAGGAGATACCTTACTGAATAGAACATGAACAGCACAGACTCTAATATCAACAATCAATAAACATGACCTCATGAAACTGAAAAATCTTCTGTAAAGCAATGGACACTGTTGTCAGAACAAAACGACTGCCTAGAGATTGGGAAAAGATCTTCACCAACCCTATATCTGACAGAGGGCTAATATCCGGAATGTATAAAGAATTCAAGAAGTTAAACAGCAACAAATCAAGTAATCTAATTGATATACGGGGAAGAGAACTAAACAGAGAATTCTCTGTAGAGGAATATTGAATGTTAGAGAAACACTTAAAGAAATGTTCAACATCCTTAGTCATCAGGAAAATGTAATCAAACTGATCCTGAGATTTCACCTTAAACCCATCAGAATGTCTAAGATCAAAAACTCAAGTGACAATACATGCTGGAGAGGATGTGGAGAATGTAAATTTGATGGTGGTTGCTTAAACTTGTACAACCCCTTTGGAAGTCATTCTTGCACTTTTTCAGACAATTGGAAATAGTGCTATCTCAGATCCACTTATACCACTCTTAGGCATATCTCTAAAAGAGGCTCAAGTATTCAACAAGGACATTGCTCAACCATGTTTGTAGCAGCTTTATTTGTAATAGCCAGAAGCTGGAAACAACCGAGATGCCCCTCAGTTGAGGAAAGGATACAGAAATTTTGGTACATTTACACAATGGCATTAAAAACAAGGAAATCATGAAATTTGTAGGCAAATGTTGGGAACTGGAAAAGATCATCCTGAGTGAGGTATCCCAGAATCAGAAAGACAAGCATGGTATATACTCACTCATAAGTGCATATTAGACATATAATACAGGATAAACGTACTAAAATCTGTACACCTAAAGAAACTAATCAAGAAGGACAACTCTGCCTAAGATGCTTAATCCTCAATCAGAAAGGCAAATAGGATAGACATCAGAAGTGGGAGGAAAAAAAGAGAATGGGACAGGAGCCTACCACAGAGGGCCTCTCAAAGACTTTCCCCCGTAGGTTATCAAAGCAAATGCTGAGATTTATAACCAAACTTTGGGCAGAGCTCAGGGAATCTTATGAAAAAGCAGGTAAGACCTGGAGTTGAAGCAGCTTCACAAAGAGAGCAACAGATCCAAAATTTCTGTGCACAGGGGTCTTTTCTGAGACTGATACTCTAATCAAGTACCATTCATGGAGATAACCTTGAACCCCTGCACAAATGTAGCCCATGGCAGTTCAGTGTCCAAGTGGCTTCCATAATAATGGGAACAGGGACCATCTCTGACATCAACTGATTGGCCTGCTCTTTGATCATCTCCCCTTGAGGGGGGGAGCAGGCTTAACAGACCACAGAGGAAGACAATGCAGCCACTCCTGGTGAGACCTGAAAGAATAGGATCAGAAGAAACGGGAAGAAGACCTCCCCTACCAGTGGACTAGAGGAGGGGCATTGATGGAGAATGGGGGGAGGATGAGATTGGGAAGGGAGGAGGCAGGGAGTTACAGGTGGGAAACAAAGTGAATAAAGTTTAATTAATAAAAATATAAATAAAAAAGAAAAAAGGCAAATAAAAAACACAAGAAGGACACACAGATGCAGACATGCACACAGAAATCCCATAAAATCAGAATCCATAATATTTAAGTAAAAGACTTGTAAAGATTTAAAAAATGCAGTGAGAAAACATTACATAACAGAAACCTTTCTAATGATACCATTGAGTTCATTTTGTGTTAGCCATCTCCTGCTAAATTTAAGCACATGACTTTATCTATTCTTTGTCAAATGGTAGTTTTGTACATATTATGAGCATATTGTTCTGGCATGCTTTCTATTCATATTGATAATCAAATCTGCAGTTTTGTAGCCAGATATGGTGGTACAAGCCTGTAATCCCAGCATTCAGGGAAGCAGAGGCAGTCAGATCTCTGTGAGTTGAAGGCCAGACTGGTCTACAAAGTCCAGGAAAGCCAAGGTTACACAGAGAAATCCTGTCTTGACAAAGCAAAAACAAACCAACCAACAAAACCACAAAACAAATCTTAGTTTTGTATATATTGAACTGTCGTGTATACTTGAGATAAATTCACATTCATTATAGCATTAAAAATTGAATGAGATGCAGAATATAATACAGTAATATATTGCTGTGGATTATCATGCACAGTAAAGATACTGACATCTAATTTGTATCTTTCATAGTTGCCTTCTCTGGATTTAGTATCATTGTAGTTCTGGCTTAATCAATTTGGAAATCATTTACACAGTATCAATAATCTAAACTTTATTTCTATTCTTAGTACTAATGTTAATAAACCTTATATATTAATTATAATAATTGCATTATTAATCAATTTTTATAAATTAAATTTACTCAATTTGTACCCCTTGTTCCCTCCCAAACCCATCCTCAGTCCCTCTTCTCCTCCCATGGCCATCCCCCAGGATCTCCTCCCCTTTCATCTGAAAGTAGCCTATCAGCACTCATCAGGACCTGTTGAATTGTCTTCCTCTGTTGCCTAGTAAAGCTGCTCTCTTCTCAGGGGAAGGTTATCAATGAGCCAGCAAGCCACTGAGTTCATGTCAGAGACAGTCCCTGTTCCTCTTCTAGGGAACCCACTTGTGCAATGAACTTCCATGGCCTACATCTGTGCAGAGGTTCTAGGCTGTCTTCATGCATGGTTCTTAGTTGGAATATCAGTCTCAGAAAAGACCCCTGGGCCCAGATATTTTGGTTTGTTGTGCTCACTGTGGAGTTCCTGTAACCTCCAGGTTCTTTAATATCCCCCTACTTTCATAATATTTCCTGCACTCTACCCAAAATTTAGCTTTGAGCCTCAGCATTTGCTTCGATATCCTGATGGGTAGAGATTTTCAGAGGTCTTCTGTGGTAGTCTATTGTTCTGTTCCCTGTTTTCTCCCTCTTCCGATGTCCATCTCATTTGCCTTTCTTAAAAACTATTGATCACCTAAGCAAGAAGGCTTCCTGTTTAGCTTCCTTAGGTGTGCAGATTTTAGTGTATTTATCCTGTATTATATGACTAATATCCACTTATAAGGGAGTATATACTATATGTGTCTTTCTGCTTCTGGGATACGTCAATCAGGATGATCTTTTCTACTTCCCACCATTTGCCTGCAAATTTCATCATTTACTTGTTTTAAATTAGTACTCAGCTATTAAAAAAATGATATGAAATTTTCAGGCTAATGGATGGAAATAGAAAAGATTATCCTAGATGAGGTAACCCAGACCCAGAAAAATATGGTATGTACTTATTTATAAACAGATATGAGACCTGTAACACGGGATAACCATACTACAATCTATTGACCCAAAGAAGAAGAAGCTAAGTAACAAGGACGGGTGCTAAGTAATAAGGGAAGGTGCCAGAATGTCACTCAGAAAGGGAAATAGAATAAACAGCAGAAGTGGACAAAGAGAAGGAATTAAGCAGGAATTGGAATGGGGATGGAAACAAGGGTGGGGATCAAATGTGGGGAGAATCAGGTGAGAGGTGAGAGGGCTGGGAACAAAAAGGGAAATCTGAGGGGATATCTCTTTGTCATTCTGGAGGCCTGTGACAGAGTAGGCTCCTGGGAGGATATTGGTGTCCCTCTACCTGAGACTTCTAACAGAGTGGGGTATGGGGGGTGACATGGAGAATGAAGTGACTACCTCCTATCCAAGCAGGACTAGATGAAGGAGGCAAACAATAACCTACCAACAATACCTTTGATTCAAAAATTACCCCACCTACAAAAAGTGCAGGGATAATGAGGGAATATAGATTGAGGGAATATCTAAGCAATAATTGACCCAAAAGTAGACCCACCCAACTGTAGAGAGTCAGCCCCTGACACTATGCTCTTCTGTGCTTGCAGACAGGAGCATAAATTGACTGTTCTTTGGGAGGCTCCAGCCAGCAGTGGATCTGAACAGATTCCTGGACTTGAAGCTAAGCATCGGGCAGAGCTATGGGTGTACTGAGGAAGTGTTGGGGGAAAGATGGAAAGACCTGGAGGGCACAGGAACCTCACAAGAAGACTAAAAGAAACAACTAACCCAGTCCCATGGGAGCTTACAGAGACTGAGACATTGAGTAAGGAGCATGTATAAACTGGACCTAGGCCTCCTGCACATATGTGGCTGATGAGAGACTTGGTCTTCATATGGGTCACTTGGGAATTGACAGGGCAGTGTTGTTTATAACTTGAACTCTATTGCCTGCTTTTGGATCACTTCCCCCTGGCAGGGATGCCTTGTCTGGCCTCAGGGGATGAGTATATGCTCAATCCTGATGTGACTTGATTTGCTGGGGAGGGTTAATACAGGGCAAGGGCCTTTCCTTTTCTGGGGTGAAGAGGAGAGGGGAAGGGACACGAAGGGGAAGGGAGGCTGGGAGGAGAGGAGGGAGGAGTCACCCTTGGTGCTTAAAATAAATAAACTAAAAAAAGAAAATCATATCTCACAAATAATGAGACTATTATTCAAAAAATATAATAAAATCTATAAAACAGATGAAAGCAAAAAAGCAGCAATAAGTTCTAATAAGCCCATAAATATCATTAATTACTAGAAGAGCTATTTGTCAGAAGTATATAATTAAATCTTTTTTAAAATACATTCTGCTACTCTGAGGGAATTTAATTCACTTGTATTTGACTATCAGTGAGCAAAAGAGGAAAGAACAGGCTCTAAGCCACAATCTCTGTTTTGAGGGATTGAAAGAGTATATATTGTTAAAATATCTGTAATACTCAATTGATTTGCAGATTTAATATGATTTGTTAAATTTTCTGCACCAACACATATATGGGCAGCAGTCCATAGGCTATTGAAAAAGGGGGACATGAAATTGGGAAAGATATATGGGTGCACCTGCTTTTAAGGTTCAGAGCTTGGTGAAGAAACCACCTCAGACTCAATGGTGTGCAAACAACAAAGGAAGTTTTATTCTGCGGAAATTGAGTACACTGGGGTCCCTGCCTACACAAAACAAAATGGTGAAAAACCTGAAATTGAACTCACATGTTTCTTTCTTCTTTTTCTTTCTCTTCTTCTTCTTCTTCTTCTTCTTCTTCTTCTTCTTCTTCTTCTTCTTCTTCTTCTACATTCATCATATTATTTTTTTACTTGGATATATTCTTTTTTAATGTTTTTATTAATTACACTTTATTCACTTTGCATCCCCCTTTTATAAAATCTATAAAACAGATGAAAGCAAAAAAGCAGCAATAAGTTCTAATAAGCCCATAAATATCATTAATTACTAGAAGAGCTATTTGTCAGAAGTATATAATTAAATCTTTTTTAAAATACATTCTGCTACTCTGAGCTACCCCTTGTAGCTCCTTCCTTCCTATCCTCCCAATACTTCCTTTTCTCTCCTTTCTCTAGGCATGCCCTTCCCCAAGTTGATCACAGGTTTCTTTCATAGGTACTCAGGGGGAATTTCAGGCCAGTTTAGGTAATATTTAGTATGTTTGGAACATTCAAACTTACAAGCGTGGGCAACTTTGAGGTGGTCAGCAAACTTTTGGGTTGGTCATGAGTTAAGCAACCTTATTTATCCTTCCAGATCATCCAGCAGAGTGTCAGGTGACCTCACATCGGCTGCCCATTTTCTGTAGTTTTTCTAGTAAATGTTAACACACTTCATGCAAATGGATACTTAAGCCTGCTCTTTTTGACAGTGAACTGAGGCCTGTCATAGAGTAAACCCAGAGACTTTGTTAGATTCCAGTGGGGTCTCCAATGGGGTTTTAATTTCAACTGGGGTCTCATATTCCCAGTTCCCCCCTCCATACAGACCTGTTGTATGCACTCCTGATCCCCATCCTCCCACCCCCTTTCTCATCTAATTCCCTCCCTCCATCTCCTTCAGATGTCTGTTTTATTTCCTGTTCTGACTGAGAGTCAACATCTTCACTTGGGACCTCCTTGGCTTCACTGGGTCTGTGGATTGTAGCAGTTTATTCTGTATTTTATGGCTAATATCCACATATAAGTGAGTGCATACTTTGCATGTCTTTCTGGATCTGTGTTGCCTCAGTCAGTATGATCTTTTCTACTTCCACCCATTTGCCTGCAAATGGCATGATGTCATTGTTTTAGTATCAGAATAGTATGCTATTGTGTAAGTATACCATATTTTCTTCATTCGTTCTTCAGTTAAGGAACATTTAGGGTTTTTGAAGTTTCTAGCTTTTACAAATAAGGTTTTCATGAACATAGCTGAGCAAATGTCCTTGTGGTATGGTGGAGTATCTTTTGGGTTGCCCAGGAGTGACATAGCTGGGTATTAGCATGCATTTATTCCCAATTTTCTGATAACCCTTTAGATTGATTTCCACAGTGGTTGTGCATGTTTGGACTTCACCAGTAATGAAAGAGTGTTCCCCTTGTTCCACATCCTCACCAGCATTTTCTGTCACTTGATCTTAGCCTTTCCGACTGGTGAAAGATAGAATCTCAGTCATTTTGATTTGAATTTCTCTGGTGGCTAAGGATACTGAACACTTCTTTCTTGTGTGTGTGTGTGTTATATCAGTTTATTTACTTTAAATCCCAAGGATGTCCCTCCTGCCTCTTCTCCCAGTACTCTTCCCTGTCCCTGCCTTTTTCCCTTCTCCCCTTCTACCCAGAAAAGGGGAGCCTCTCCCCCTATCAACCCTTCCCAGCATATTAAAGACACATCAAGGCTGAGCATATCCTCATCCCCTGAGGTCACGAGAGGCAACTCATCCAGGTGGAAGTTATCAAAAGGCAGGCACTAGAGTCCATGTTAGAAAAAGCCCCACCCACTCCACTCACCAGGTGCCCATATAAAGACCAAGTTGCCCATCATCCATATATGTGCAGGCGGCCTAAGCCAAGATCATGCATGCTGCTTAGTTGATGCCTCAGTCTCTGTAAGCCCCCATGGGACTGGATTAATTTTCTCTGTTGGTCTTCTTGTGAGGTTCCTGTCCCCTCGAGGTCCTTCCATCTTTCCTCCAACATTTCCACAGGACACCCAGAGCCCCATCCCATGCTTGGCTGCAAGTTCCAGCATCTGTCTCTATCCACTGTTGGCTGGAGCCACCCAGAGGACAGTCAAATTAGCCTACTTGTTTGGGAGCATAGCAGAGCATCATTAGTAGTGTCAGGGCCTGGCTCTCTACCATGGAGTGGGTCTGAGGTTGGTCCAATTATTGGTTAGATATTCCCTCAATTTTTGTTCCTTTTTTTTCTTTTTTACATTTTTGGCATTCTTTTTTTATTTTTTCCTCACAATATATTCACTATATATCTCGAAGCTCCATCTGTCAATATCTCCCAGTCCCACTCTCCCTCCCTCTTTTTCCCCTATGCCCTAGTCCACTGAAAGAGGGAACTCTCCTTTTCCATCTGCCCATAGCTTATTAAGACTCATCAGGACTTCCAGGATCCTCTTCTGTGGCTGGGCAAGGCCGCATCATCATGGGCAAGTGATCAAAGAGTGGGCAATTGAGTACGTGACAGAGGCAGACCAAGTTTCCCTTACTCAGGAACCAACATGGAGACTGAGCTGCCAATTGGACACATATGAGAAGGGCATCTAGACCCTCTCCATGCATGGTCCTCATTTGGTGCATCAGTCTCTGGAGGATGCCCTGGGCTCAGATCCTTCAGCTTTGTTGATCTCCTTGAAGGGCTTCAGTCTCTGCCATGTCCCTCTAGCCCTCCCTTCTCCCATAAGACTCCCTGCTCTCTACCTAAAGTTTGGCCATGAGTCTCAGCATCTGCTTCGATCCCCTGTTGAGTGGAGCCTTTCTATAGTAAGCTCCCATCTTCTTTCCTCTCTTTTACTGCTTCCGGTGTCTATCTAGGGCAGGTAGTGTGTGTGTGTGTGTGTTTGTGTGTGTGTGTGTTTATGTGTGTGTGTGAGAGAGAGAGAGAGAGAGCAAGAGAGAGAGAGAGAGAGAGAGAGAGAGAGATTAGATGTTGTAAGCACTGACCAGCAATGTGTTTGCTAAGTAATTTTCCACATGTGTTTGCTAAGCAATTTTACTCACCATGATCCTTGCATTAGCTCAGCAGGTGCCTTCGCTTTCTTCACAGAACATCCAAGCAACTTAGCCAAATGACAACCTAAGTACTAGACTATAACTACTGTGTCCACTAATGGAGCTGAGGGATGATGTCAAATAAACTGTAAATAACAAGGCCACTTGATAAGACCTGCAGAGTATTTGACCTTGCTGCCCACTACCCCTCTAGTCCAGACTGCAGATTGCTGTGAACAATTATAGTCAGCTGAGGCACACAACCCTTCCACCACAGTGAGCCCATAGAACCTCAACCCAAGGGAAAGGACCATATGCAGCAGCCTGAGAGTCAGGATAGTCAAGGGAGAATTTCCTGGACATAGCCAGAACTGAAACAGTGCTCTGGTGAAGTTTGGCGAACATGAAACAGCCTTTTCTTTGATACAAAGTGTTCTTTCATCTGCTGCCCTGAATTTTCAGTCCCTGGAATCTTCTTTCTAGTGTACTTAGGCCTCTGACACATTGATCCTTCACTCTTGCCTCTAATTCTCTCTTTCCCTAAGTTTTTACTTATTTCCAGATATGAATGAATCTCATTCCAAGAATGTGGTGATTATATATGTAGAAGTAGATACATGTAAAACATTGCCCAGACCTTACTCAGGACCAGAGGCCCAAGCAGCAACAGCAATAGCAGCAAGCTGACTGGCAGTGGTGTTTGTTTTAGTTAGGATTTCTTTTTCCTTTTTTAATATTTTACTTATTTATTTTGAATACTCTATGTGCATGTACACCTGCATGCCAGAAGAGGGTGGCCGTGAGCCACCATGTGATTGCTGTGAATTGAACTCAGGACTTCTGCAAGAGCAGAGAGAGCACTTAACCACTGAGGTTTCTATTGCTATGATAAAACACTATTATCAAAGTAATTTGAGAGAAAAAAATGGTTTATATCAGCCTACAGTTTTACATCATAATTCATCACTGAGGGAATTCAGAGCAGAAACATAAATATGACAGGAATCTGGGGGCAGAAGCTGATATAGAGGCCATACAGGAGTGGTGTTTACTGGATTTCTCCTCATGCCTTTCTCATGCTCTTGTGGCACCTACGATCATCAGCCCAGAGGTGGAACTCTCCACAGTGAACTGGGTCCTCCCACATCAAACATTAATCAAGAAAATGCACTAGTGATTGCCCACAAGGCAATCTGGTGGGGGAACATCATTTTCTGAGGTTGCCCTTTTCTTTTTTCTTTTTTTAACAGAAGAAAAAGTTTATTGAGGCTCACAGTTCCAGAGGTCTAGAATGGCCAAAATGGCAGGGATTATAGCAGCATGCAGATAGGCATGATGCTGGACCAGTAGCTGACAACTTACATTCTTATCCAGAAAAATAAGACAGAAAGAGAGCTAACAGGGAATGGTGTGAACTTTTGAAACCTCAAACCCACCTCCAGTAACACATTTCTTCCTATAAGGACATACCTCCTAATCCTTCCCAAATAGTTCCACCAACTGGGGTCCAAGCATTTAAATATATGAGCCTATCTGAGTTAGTCTCATTCAAACCAGCATACAAACATAACCAAATTTTCTAGTAGCTTGTTAGAAGTGGTTCAATAGAGCTCATTCTAGTTGCCTGTTTGCAAACTACCACATTTCTGCTTGACACAGTATGTGTTCTTCTTGAACTAGTTTTAAAAAAAAAACAATAACTAAAAGAAATCTATAGATTCAATGCAATTTCCATCACAATATCAACACAATTTTTCTTACAGACCTTGAAAGAACAATTCTCAATTTCATATGGAAAGACAAAACAAAACAAAACACAGAATAGCTAAAACAATAAAAGATTTTCTGGTGGTATATTTATCTTTGAATATACCAAGCTGTACATCAAGCTGTACTATAGACCAACAATAATAAAAACAGCATAGCACAGGCAGAGAAACAGACTGGTGGATAATGGAATTGAATAGAAAACCCAGAAATAAACCCATGCACCTAGGGAAACTTGATTTTTGACAAAGAAGCCAAAACCATACAATGGAAAAAATGACATCATCTTCAACAAGTGGTGCTGGTCTAACTGGAAGTCTACATTTATAAAAATACAAATCGATCCATGTTTATCAACCTGTACAAAACTAAAATGCAAGTGGATCAAAGACCTCAAAATGAAAACAGATACACTGAATCTGTTAGAAGAAAAAGTAAGAAAGAGCCTTGAGCTTAATGGCACAGGGGACAACTTCCTGAACAGAACATCAATAGTTCAGGCTCTAAGATCAACAATCAAAAAATGGGACCTCATGAAACTGAAAACCTTCGGTAAAGCAAAGGACACTATCATCACAACAAAATGATAGCCTACAGAATGGGAAAAGATCTTCATCAACCCTACATTAGAAAGAAGGCTAATATCCAGAATATATAAAGAACTGAAGAAATTAAACACCAACAAACCAAGTAATCCAATTAAAAATGGGTACAAAGCTAAAAAGAGAATTCTCAATAGAGGAATATCGAATGGCAGAGAAACAGTTCAGGAAATGCTCAATGTCCCTAGTCATCTAAGAAATGCAAATCAAAACAACCCTGAGATTCCACCTCACACCCATCAGAATGGCTAATATTAAATTTCAAGGGATGACTTATACTGGACGGGTTGTGGAGATGAGGAACCCTCCTCCATTAGTGGTGGGAATGTAACCTTTTACAACTACTTTGGAAATCAGTTGGGCACTTTCTTAAAAAAAAAATTAGGAATAGTGCTACTCAAGATCCAGCGCTATCACTCCTGGGCATATATCTAAAAAATACTAAACCATACAAGGACATTTGATTAACTATGTTCATAGCAGCTTTATTCATAATAGCCAGAACCGGGAAACAACCTAGATGTCCCTCAGCTGAAGAATGGATACAGAAATTTGGTACATTTACACAATGGAATACAATTAAAAACAAGGAAATCATGAAGTTTCAAGGCATATGGTGGGAACTAGAAAAGATCATTCCAAGTGAGGTATCCAAGAAGCAGAAAGGCACACATGGTATATACTCATTTATAATAGGATATTGGACAAATAATATAGGATAAACATTCTAAAATCTGTACACCTAAAAAAGCTAAACAACAAGGAGGACCCTAGGGAAAGGGCTGAAACCTCACTCAGAAGGGTAAACAAGATAGACATTAGAAGTAGGAGAAGACAAGTAACATGACGAGCTTTCCACGGGGCACTTCTGAAAATTCTGCTCATCAGGGTATTGAAGAAGATACTGATATCCAAACTTTGGGCAGAGTTCAGGAAACCTTGTAGAAAAAGAGGGGTATAGAAAGACCAAGAAGGAACAGGAACTCCACAAGTATACCAAAAGTGCCAAAAATCCCTAGGTCCAGGGGGGCCTTGAAAGACCGATACTGCAACCAAGGACCATACATGGAGAGGACCTAGACTCTCTGCTCATATGAAACCCATAGGCTTCTCAGTTTCCAAGTGGGTTCCCTAGTAAGGAGAGCAGGGTCTGTCTCTTGACATGAACTCAGTGGCCAGCTCTTTGATCACCTTTCCCTGAGGCGGGGAGGGTGCAGTCTTACCAGGCCACAGAGGAAGACAATGCAGACAGCCCTGATGAAACCTTATAGGCTAGGGTCATATAGAAGGGGAGGAGGACCTCCTTTATCAGTAGACTAGGAGGAGGAGGAGAAAAGGGAGGGTAGGTGGGCCTGGGACTACTGCCAGGATACAAAGTGAATAAGTTGAAAAGAAAGAAAGGAAGGAAGGAAGAAAGAAAGAAAGAAAGAAAGAAAGAAAGAAAGAAAGAAAGAAAGAAATTCTAAACAAAACAAAACAAACAAACAGCAACAACCACAAATGATGAACTTCTGACAGGCAGACAGAAAATCTGTGCTGATTG
Source organism: Meriones unguiculatus (assembly GCF_030254825.1). Lineage (NCBI taxonomy): Eukaryota > Metazoa > Chordata > Mammalia > Rodentia > Muridae > Meriones > Meriones unguiculatus. Next base: position 73,654,215 of record NC_083369.1, on the reverse strand, counting down.
TCACCGAAGAAAATTAAATAGACAATCAAACGAAACTGCTGTCCACAGTGGAGCATGCCTGTAATCCTAGTAGTACTTGTGAGGCAGAGGCAGGCACATACATATGAGCTCCCAGGCCAGCCTGGTCTACAAAGCAAATTCCAGGTTTTGTGGAGGTTCACTCTTTCAAAATGACTCCAGCTTTGTCAAGTTGACATACAGCTAGCTAGGGCAGTGGTCCAGGAATTTCTGTCCCCTTTCACAGTCATGGGTGATAGAGGCTTTAAGTCTAGGGGACAGTCAACATTTTCTCAAGTATTTGAAATCCACAAAGTGACTGTGGATTAAATAACTGGCTTAACGAGATACCCAGTCTAAAGCAGCAGGACCTGTGCCCAGACCTCATTCTATACTCCTGGACACACTTCTCACTTTTGTTGAACCAAGACCAACTTTAAGATTCAAGATTGCTTGGGCCTATATACCTTGGGTATCAGCATATACAGATTCCTGCTGGTCAGCAAGGTAATTATTTTAACAAGAGATTTTAATAAATCAAGTAGGTAACATTTGGCCTGACAAGAGGCTTGTGTAAATAGATTTGATTCAAATCAGGGTCTTAGAAAAGTAAGGACTGTAAGGCATTGTCATGCATAAACACTGAGATTCTACTTGTGTGTTTACTAATCACACTGTGCTCAGATTAATCTCTTTGATTTTTAAAAACTACTGTAGAAAGTCTTGTTTGAAACTCAGTTCTGTGGTCTCCTTCAACTTACTGTTGAGTGGAAATTACTGCTTAAAAGAAGCCTTTGTTTAGATACTATAGAGTTAATAATGTTCAGGTCAGGAGGTAAAAAGAGTCAGACACTAACATGAAAGCTTGAAAGAAATGATACCTATTTAATTTCATCCACATCTACAAGTGCAGAATGTGTCTTCCCCGTAGACACCAGATTGAAAATTACATAAATTGAACAAAAACTATCTCCAGATCACTACCTACATAATTGTATTTAGTGGGACTGCTGTTCTAAAGCTTGATGCAGATCTTAGGAACACTTGTCCTTCAAAATCTGAAGGTGGTATATTTATATTAGTTCTCCATGTTTAGAAAATAATTACATAATTACCAGATTTCATGTGTAAGAGTAGAAACTGAGTGAGAGGTGCAAGAGCTTCAGTGTTTGACTCTCTCTGCCTTGATATGTCTGATGTTTTGCATCATTAAGAAACACAATGATCAGTATTCAAACACTACCATGGCCAGGCAGGTAACAAAATGAGAGGAGCAAGCAGAGTGGGGACTGTGACAACCTGGGAAAGAAGGTGCCTCTTCCCAAGGGACAGACAATGCCTATGGGCAGCTACTGGATATGATACTGTCATATATTTCCACTTTAAAATTTTTAAATGCATGTAAAAACAAGCTGGGTGTAGTGGTTCACATATGTCATCAGAGCACTTGGCAGGTAGGGGAGGGTAGATCAGAAATCCAAGGCCATACTTAGACTTTGCTGCAAGAGACCCTACATGCTGGGAATTGAGACCTAGATTGTCTTTTTCTTGTCTTTTATTTTATTTAGCCTATGTTTCTTTTTCTTCTCATCGTCAGTACAGAATCTGTAACTTCCAGGGAGCTGCTTGACTCAGCCTATCTCATGCTAGGAATTCAGGACTGTGCAGCCAGAATGGTGAATTTTCTTTTAAAGAACCTTTATTTTGTGCATGTTGTGGTGTAAATATTTCATTTTCTAGGATGAATAGATACACAGTGGATAATGGCAGTTTTGCCCAAGACTGATGACCCATATTTGATTCTAAGGGGTCATACAGAAGGACAAAACCAACTACATAAGTTGTCATCTGTCCTTCACATGTGTGCACTTTATCATAAACGAAAAAGAGAAAAAAATATGCTTGAATAAATGTTTAATTTACCCAGTAATCAGGAGGTTGGACCACGATCCTTGCTAACTGAACATTAGAAATGCTTGGGTGTTTTTTTATCAGTTCATCTTGTGTGAACATATGCTATGTGTATTGGTTTGAGTTTGCTTTCTGTTGCTGTGATAAAACACCATGAGCAAAAGCTACTTGGAGAGTAAGGGGTTTATTTCATCTCAGAGCATACTGTCTACTGTTGCACAAAGTTAGGATGGAAACTGGAGGCAGGAACTGAAGCAGTGGCCATGAAGAAATGCTGCTTAGTGTCTCCCTCCTCATGGCTTGGGCAGCCTACACTTATATCCTGCAGGATACCCTGAAAAGGGTGATCCTTCCCACAGAGGGAGAGACCCTGGCATATCAATCATTAATTAGGGAAATGCCAACAAATTGCTTATAGGATGGAGACATTTTTCAATGGAGATCTCCGCTTTCCAAATTTTTCTAGCTTATATCTAGTTACTACCACCACCACCACCAACAAAAACTCATCAACACAACTATCACTTTGTCCATTTCAAATAGAGTTGAGAAACAAAACAGAACAAAATCACAAGCAAACAAAAAAAGCACAAAAAATTCTCTCAGAGTTTGTGTGGATATGAAATCCCAGTGTGGCTAGACCAAGGTCTGTCTGGGTAAATGCTGTCTTTCCCTATGGATTGTCCTTGCCCCTCTTACACATCTGTGGTCCAATATGGTCAGGGTGAGGATGAAGAAGTCATAACAAGGGAAAAGAGACTGTATGGGTGAGTGCACACCTACTGCATCGCTTGACAAGCTTCTGTGATACTAAAAGCCTATGGATGGTCACTCGGTGATGTCACCCACAGAAGGAGACCTTGTCATTCTGTTTAAAGGGCATTTCCTTGATGACTGCCACGCATACTGTACTACTCCACAAGACAAATGAGGCAAAGAAGCTGAAAATATTTTTTAAATCATTTGCTATGCCTCCCACACATTTTCTTTAGTTCTCAATCCTGATTGCTTCTGAATAAATCCATTTCTCGTGCAAAATTTGTAATTTCCATGATTGTTATATTTCATGGTAGGGAAATTAGTCCTTTAGTAGCATTTTTCCACTGGATGAAAGTACAGATAAATGCTTGACACACAAAAAATAGATGAAGTAACAAACATATTAAATAAATAACAAGTTTTGCTTCATCAAAAAAAAAATACAAGTGCTTAGGGATAAAGATGTAATAACATGTTGGTAGAGAAAATATGCATCTGCAAGCAGCTCCTGGTCAGGGGCATCACACCAGGTCTCCTGCACAATCTCAGAGAGAGCTGGAGTCGGTCCCAGGAGGATCACCACCACTAGGCTCTGGCTGACCCTGCCTTCTCCACATCTGCTCTCTTCTCTTCCTAAACTATCTCTACAAGGTGAGGAAGATGGATTTGTTTGGGATAGTAATTGGGATTAATCAGAAATTAATTATTATTAATTATTAATAATTAATTATTTAATAATTATTCCATTAAATAATTAGTCAAAAAACACATGGTGTCCCAGGTTATAATAATATAAATCATCACATGCAATATTTTATATTAAAATGTTACCTGCAATATTTTATTCTAATGTTACCTGCAATAATATATATTAATATAAATTAAATTAAGTATTATATTTCACAGAAGATCCTGGGGTCTCAGTCTTCTAATTCTTTGAGGGGCTGAGGGCTGACACAGGGCCCAGTGCATGTCTAGAATGTGGGGGCCTGGCTCCTGTCCAGAACACTGAAAAATATTCCCTGGACAAATGTGCAAACATTGCATGCTTTAATTCTCTCAATAGACTGTACCATACCATACCATACCATACTATACCATACCATACCATACCATACCATACCATACCATACCATACCATACCATACCATACCATACCACACCACACCACATCCCACCACATCATACCACGCCATACCACACCATACCATACCATTACCATACCCCACCACACCATAGCATAACACAGCATACCATACCATGCCATAGCATACCATAACATAAGACAGCATAGCATACCATACCACAACATACCTTAACCATAGCATACCACACCAATAGCATACCACACTATACAATACCAAAACACAGCACAACATACCATACCATATCATATCATATCATATCATATCATACCATACCAAAGCATACCACAGCATACCATACCATATCATATCATACCATACCATATCATACCATACCATAGTATACCACAGCATACCATACCATAGCATACCACAACACAACACAATATACCACATCACACCACACCACAACATACCATACCATAGCATGCCATACTCTACCATAATCTGGAGGATATTAGCAACATTTTCAAGCAGATGTACTGGCATGCTCCAGACAATTATAATGCCACATTTTCTGTGTGGCTTTACTTGGCACTTCAAAACAGCAGGACAGCAGGGGGATCAACCATGTTGACACTATGCTTTCTCCATTCCCAACAATCTCTGCCTAAACAAGTTTACATCAACATTATAAGAGATGAGTTCTGCCTGTGAACTAACCATGTATTCAATCTGACCCTGTAAGTTATGTGCCATGGTACATGTGCCCATTCTGTACAGTGAGCCTTCTGATTTCATTTTCTATGCACACAGACCACAGGCTTCAAAATCTCTTTGAGGCAGCTGCAGAGATGGCCCAAGGATTAAGAACATTTGCTGTTCTTGAGGACCTGAATTCATTTCCTAGCACCCATGCCTCATGGCTTACAATCACTTGTAACTCCAGTTATGGGACATCAAATATAGGTAGGTGTGCACCACACACACAGAGAGAGACATCTGGCAAACACATACATCTGGCAAACACACACACACACACACACACACACACACACACACACACACACTTTCAAAGAAATCTGTTTTAAAGAGTCATTTTGGGACATGGTGAGACAAACACAACAGTACAACCTCAGTAACAGGGCAAACATGCCCTAGACCTGAAGGAGCATTCGAGAAACCATGTTGTCAAACAGCTTTCTGTTGCTTATTCACCTGCAGTTTGTCCTCCGTCACACCCATTAATAATGCCAGATGTTTCCTGAGAGAAAAATGACATATGGACAGTGTTTGGCATCACAGATGAAGTAAAGCATGTAAAAGACTCTTTAAGTTTATTAAAATGTTTGTTTCACTCTCCTACCCTCTAAGACAGTCAATTTCTACAGGCCAGTTTAATACTTCAGCAAGGTGCTATCAATAGACATAAACCCTAAGCACATATCTAATATGTAATTTAAAACATTAATATAGACAGCAAAAGCCTCTAAAGAAATGCTCCCAACACTGGGTGTGGGGGAGCATAAGACAGCCTCCAAATATATACAATACAAAAGAAGAACCACAAACACACACACACACGAAGAACCTTTGTGAGGATGTTTGCCATGGTGGAAAGATAAACACAAATAAAAGAAGATGAGTTCTTGGAAATTACCTGAGGATACCTTAAGTTCAGTTTATACATAATGATGTCCAACATGGTGATCATTATGAGGAGCAAATTATGGTACATTTGCCTCATTTAGTGTGTTTGCTTCTGTGTGAATGTGTGAGAGAGTATGTGTGCCTGTGTGCGTGTGCTTGTGTGTGTGTGTGTGTGTGTGTGTGTGTGTGTGTGTGCGCGTGTGCATGATTGCACATGACCACAATGTAATTGTGGAAATCAGAGCAAGGCTTGAAGGACTTGGTTCTCTCTGGATCCCAGGCTAGCATTAGCCTTTACCTGCTAAGCCATTCTGTCAGTCCCAGGAAATGAAGTGTTAAAATCGCATCAGGCATAAAATGAAGGTTATACAACCTTTCAATGCTGGCCACACAGTTCTGAATTACCAGCATGAGGTTCTCTACAAGTTCCAGGCCATCCTGGCCACAGAGTGAAGCCCTCTATAAGAAAATTAGAATAAAAACAAAACAACAGAACAAAACCCAGGACTAAAGCTTTGGTGAAAGGGTCTCCTGGGGAGTGGGTTGGCTTTAGTCACATAACTGAGGATGACCTTGAATGTCAATGCTAGCTTCCTCTATGTTCAAGGGCTCGGACAACACACATGTCTGCTTTGATAAACATAGGTTATTTTTTTCTGTGATGAGATTGGGTTCTTCTCTGTAGCTCAGGCTCTGGGAACTCGGTTGGCCTTCTCCATGCTGAGATTACAGGGAGAAGCCACTATGGCCAACTCTGGCCTTACCTTTATAGACAACTGTCTTTAGGCGGGACACAAAAAATGTTCAGAAAAAACGCCAAAACAGCAATGAAGAAAAATGTGCTGATGTGTTTACAATTAGCAAATATAAAGCAAAAATATACACTTTGTACACACTTAGCAACATTTTAAACAAAGACATAATGTCACCCCATATTATACCAACCACACCTCAGTTTCTTGGATCTGTCCTAACAGAACCTTACTTAGATCCATGGACACTGACAAAGGTTTTGACTTGGTCCACCTAGACCCTACATGAGAACAGTTCCTCTTCCAGTTTGCATAGATCCCACTCCCATCCCAGAACACCAGGACAGTAAGGCAAGGCTCTGGCAGGCTGGCTTTTGTGGGTGGCTTCTAGTTCTAAAGGGCAAAGTGGAGGCAGATGAGATTACTCAACAAATAAACATGCTACCCTGCTAACCTGGTTTTGAACTTCAGACCCACACCTCCGAAGGAGAGAACCAAGTCATTCAAAGCTGTCCTCTGACTTGCAGACATGAGGCACAGATCCTCCCCCCAAGAAAAGACCCTCAGACAAAAACACTTTAAAAAGTAATCAAAACTGTGCAATAAGTAAAGACAAGAAGGACAACTGCCAGAGAGCCTGAGGCCTCTCTGTACCAGCTTGCTCCTCCTCTAATGACCTGAGGCCACATAATCTGCTTACCTTTCTTCAGCACGGAGATAGTGATTTTTCTGGAAAATGCACTCCAGGTCCTGCAGCTGCTGCTCAGTAAACCTGTGATGGAGGCGGCGGCAGGGCACCAGCACTGGCATAGGCTGGACCGTGGACACCAAAACTGGCAAAGGTTGTGCAGGGGGCCCTGCAGTTGGCATGGACTACATACAGGCCATGCAGACCAGCATTGGCTGTGCACCACATGCTGGCATATGTGGCATGCGCGGCACCCTAACTGGCTTAGTCTGGGCATGGAGTACAGAAACTGGCATAGGCTGGACATGGGGCACAGGAATAGGCATAGGCTGTGCCCAGGGCACAGTAAATAGCATACACTGTATTTTTGGCATATTGAATGTCATAAGCTGTACATGGGACACAGGAACAGACATAGGCTGAAGCCAGGCATAGTGACTGGCATTAACTGTACCTGGTGCCCAGTAATTCATATTGGCTGTACATTTTTCACAGTAACAGGCATATGCTGTTCCCTGGCACATTAACTGGCACAGGCTGTATGTAGAGCATAGGAATGGTCACAGACTGTACACCAGGCACTTTCATTGACATTCACTGTGCACATGGCACCCTATGTCACACTCAGGTGTCAGGTCTTTTCTCCCACTATGCTATTTGGGATTTAGCTAAGGCCATTAGGCTTGCGCAGCAAGTACCTTTATGAATGGACACATCTGATTATCTCTGTTGTTTTAGAAGCTGGCATTTTGCTTTTACACTTCTGCGCTTTCAATTGCTTTAGGGTAATGAGACTTGAATGCATATTCTCAATCTCTTATCTGTAATCCGGGCAACTAAAATTTTTACAAAAGCAAATCACAAAGGATGCCAACCTACATAGTGCAATGAGAGAAGTTTCATGCATGGTATGCTGATTTTGTAAAACATTTATATTCTTTTTATATCTTTAAAGTGGGGAAAAAAAGAATCTTAGTCTTTTAGAGTAACAATGAGAAAATGAATGAAGAAAGTGAAGTGTCATGGTGTACCTACAAAGAACTGCCAGAACATGGATCCATCCAGTCCTCATTGACAGGCAGAGAGAGGATTTATTGTTTAATCCTTACCTCAGTGACTTTGCTTTATGCCAATGCAAGATGTATGAAATTAAATGAGCTTGAATTTTTACTAGTTTTTAATGTGCACCAAAGCTATGTCATTATCAGATACCACGAATCTGGGTAGTGTGGTATATCAACAGGCATACTTATACCAGACAGAGTTTGGGTTCATTGTGAAGGAGTCTGGGATCATAGATCACTCGATGGTGTGAGGTTATCTTGCTCTTTACTCCACCAGCCAATATTTCTCATTTGAAGCCAAACTTTTGTTCAATAGTTTCAATATTAATTCGATTGATTTTCCTTTTTTATTAACTTTCAGGATAGCAATTGCACTGGGTAACAAAATGCATCAATTCAGAGATAACAGCAGCAGTGCTTAATTTTTGAACCATGAGCTGATAATACCACCAAATCCTTAAAAAAAAAGTCTAGAGATGCACAAGAATTGTTCGCAATTTAAAGATGAATGTAATAGAAAATGAAACCTCCTCTTGCCTAGAAGAACTTGGTAATTATACGTATGCCCAAATCCATTAATCAATCACCCTAATTCTTTACAAATCAGGAAAAGAGTTATAGAAACTACACTTGTCAGTGTGTATTTCCTAGGTGCAAAGTAGTATTCCAATGAGTTCCAATAAACAAAACAAGCTTATGTAAGTAAGCATGTAATAAATAGGACATCCTTATAAGAACATTCATAATTTATCTACACGTAAATCTGAGGTAGGCACTGGATATATTTGCCAAATATAACTGCCATAAAGTGGAACTTATAGTACTTATTTTTCTTTGCCCTTTTTTATTGAATTTTTTTGAAATTTCAAATATGAATCTTGCATTTACATCATTTTCACACCTCTATCTCCTCCTTCTGCCCAGTGTTATCCAACTCTCTCTCATTTAGGACTTCTTTTTACATTATGGTTTTAGACACACACACACACAAAGACACACACACACACTTTATGTATATAAATACAACTTTGTGAGTTTACTTAGTGTTTCTCACTTACACGTCTGTAGGGCATTTGGATAGCCCAACAGGGTGTTCCTCACTGGAAAAGGCTGAATTTCCCTCTCTCAGCAGCCATTGTCCAAAGCTCTTCATCTACAGGTGGGGCAGGCTTTGTGCGATATATCCACACTGAAATTTTAACTGGTATTGTCTTGTTTGGGTTGACCATACTGTTGCAGTTTCATGTGAGTGGCTTCCCTGTCATGGATAAAAATCAAAGTCTTTTAGCAGAACTTCTGTGCCTCTGGCTTTTGCAATCTTTTTACTCTTAGTGTTTAGGCCAGCTGTCAGAAAGGTAACTCCTTGAGCAGTATGATACCCTATCAGCTTCAGAATTTGGAGAGAAATCACCAAGCAGTTATGGGGCAAGTATAATTCTTGGGGGATAAATGAGAAAAACTGGTACTTTTTAATGGCATAGGATTGATTTTTGCAATTAAAAGTCATTAAAAATTCTAGAAGATGTTAGTTTAATATTTGTACTTGTTACTAAGTTGCTAAGTTACTTTTGAGAACAAGAACAGGTAAGACCTTAAGAGAATGGGTCTATGACAGAGATGTTGCCTATTTGAAAAGGTGTTTACAACGGGTATTGACTAATCATATATGGAACTTTGCATTTTGTGTTAGCCACATTATTATTCAAATATAAAGAATTTCATGTGAATAGTCTCTTTAACCTACTACATCATTAATATTTTTAAAATAATAAAGACTAATTGTAATATTGTACTATACTCGTTCATTTATGATCATAGTCTTGTTGAAATGCACTTATACATATTATCCAAAATGATATTTTACATTTTTTTTGTAGTAAGTCTTTGAAGTCATATGTTTTACTCTTTAGGAAAATATAATTTGGTACTAGTCAGAGCCCAAGTACTCAGTAATAACTTGTGTGGTGTCTGCCATATTGGTCAATGTAGAGCTAAGTTTTTGCCCCTCAAAAGCAGCCCCAATAGCATCTTCTGGAAGTTTTCTTGAATCAGAGCACCTGGGTCTACTAAATTAGGATCACTTTAATAAGGTCTGGTGACCTGAAATCCTGAGTGAATGTGTTGACTTGAGCACACTATGTAAAAGAACCCAGTGCCTCAGACCCATGGGAATGGAGAAACCTGGTCAGACTCGGAGTAATCAAAGTCTTCCTTTGGTCTTTGTGCAGATGTATACAGTGTAGACCAGAAAGCAAAGACCATGTCTTCCTCCTCTCCTATGTTTGCAACCTGAGACTGCACCCCTATTCATCTTATCTGTCCATGAATCTTTCTCTTCTTTCCTTATTGCTTCCTCGCCCATCAGTTTCCAGGATCCAGCCATGTAGAACATATCAATAAGGCCCCCATGTAGTTTCAATTCACATTAACCATTTGGATGGCTGGATGGCATTCAGCTTTTCTTAGGACCAAAGTTGTGTTTTATTCAGTTTTCATTCTACTAGTTTAAAGCCTTTTTTGTAACTTCACTCTGATTCCCATCCATTGTCAGAAAATTGAATGAGGGTTTTATTCTTTTCTTAGAATCTCTTGTCCATTTTACCTCATGGTTTTGTTATCTTGGACTAAGGAAATTAGGAGACCATTCTAATAGTGTGCATTATAAATTTACCTTCACCGCCTTAAAAAAACATCCTTTTATAATATTATATAGACAAATCATTTTATTTCTAACCCATTTGTTATTTCAATTCGAATCATCTCTTTATCTTTTTTACTTATCTTTTTTTCCAGAGGTGAGAAATCAAATTGCTTTTCATTTTTAAAGCCAAGCAAATACTGACAAATCACCAAAGGAAAAAAGTCCATCATATTTATTCTCTTCTTACTTACTTTTCTTCCTTTTCTTTATATTTGAAAGCCTATACAATCCACATAGTAACTTTAAGATACCTACACATCAACCTCAATTATACTATGTAAGGGCTGTATGTTGTATAGTCACTAATTCTTCTGAGCTTTATATTCCTGCCTGCAAACACTTTAGTTTTGAGTATTAGGTGAAATACCATATATGGAATGCTAAGTATACTGCCTGGTATGAAGAACTAAATGTTAAGTATTGTACTAACCTGATAATATTAAGTATAGTAATCACTCCCAGGATTTCTTTCTGATAAAACCTCTCTCTTATTCCTGGTTACGTCCCAAGTTGCATCTAACCATGTAATCTTTGTTAAAAGAATAGTGTCTAATTTTTGAACAGCTGTCTTTTACTTAGCCCCATACTTCTATTCTCACTGCTTGAAACTTGTTGCTCTCTATCCCTATTCTAGTGTCTCTTGTCAAATATGTTAGTTGATATTGTCATGCTTCTTCAATTATATAGGATCTGCTTTAAATCTGAGAGGTTGAATTTTACAGTTGTCATTATGTAAGATATTAGATAAAACAAACATGAAAATGACATATAATGTACCAACTGTCATTTCTTAAAGTACTATAATCCAGTGCTCTGACCCAATATTAAATCATTTTCTTCATTTCTTTTATTAATCATATCACTCTTAATTATGGTTTTTAAAAAAAAAATTAAAGAAAGAATTTCACAAATATTCCCAAGAAACATAAGAATTCCTGAATTAGTAATCATTATCATATGGCATTTTCTAGAGTGTGTCTACATTTGAAGGTAATGAACTGCTTCACACTTGGCTCATGACATACCCCCACCCCCCAAATTTCCTTTGAAAATTGAGTCAGAGCTCCATTTTCAGCTGCCTTGAGGTGGTGCTGAAATCATTCTGCCATTTCAGAGGTTTAGAAAGACTTTCTTCAACAGCAGAAAAAAATCTAATTATAAAGTCTAATAAGGAAATCTATGCCTATGAGTACCATGGAGCTGATGCTGAGCTAGATGAGTGCACTTCAGAATTAAAATGTGATGGTAAATCATTTAGCTTCAGGGAAAAGGACCAGCAAAGGCTTAGAGCACAATGTGAGGATCAATAGTGGAAGAATAAAATAATTGAATTAACAAATCCTCAGGACAAATAGATTGAAGGGAACTCTGGGAAACAAAGCTCTGAATAACTTACAAAAGTTAACAGGACCTACTACAGGAAAAATGGGCCTACATATTTTGGAATCTGGTGTAGAAATAGTATAGAATGGCACAGAAAATACCTTATCCTACACAGTGAAATTGTTATTGCTGTTGCCTTGACAACCTAAGACTGATTATCTTTGTTTTAGGAGTGTTCAGTACCCTAATTCAGAACTGTGTAATGAAAGAAAGCAAATGTTTATTTCAATTTTTTGTGCCAACCATTTGGAAGTTCAGTGATTTGGTTATGGTAATTAAGTTCAATTCCTCACCCAATAATTGGAGACAAAATAATGCATATGTATTAGGACTGTATTGCTAAAATTATATAATGTTGAGGCTGATGAAATGCCTCAGTGGTTATGAATATGTATTGTTCTTAGAAAAGAGTTGAACTTGGAAGATCCAAGATGGCGGTGAACAGCACGGACTGTATCTAAGGGGCAGAGGATATAAAACTCTGAAGTTGTGAGTGGAGAGGCAGCTGAACCCAGAACATAGACATTGAGGCTTCCTGGGAGAACATAGACATTGAGGCTTCCTGGGAGAAGGGGACAAACCCTGAGCTGAGAACATTAGGATTCAGGTTAACCATGGACTTCTCTGAGGACTTCTCCTGGGGACTCAATTCTCAGGTACTTCCCCTTGATGGGGCTCACTACTCAATGATGGAAGCAGTGGCAGAGGCAGCGCTGGAGGCAGCAGAAGCATCCCTGCAATGCCCGCAGCTCCTAGCACAGAGCACAGTGCCGACACTCCACCAGGCTAACCAGGTTCATGGCTCCCCAGGGCCTTCCAGAAGTCATCTGTTCCAGGAGCCTCCTAGTTCTGCAGTGGTGGCTGGACTCCCAGTGGACCACAACACCAGCCCCCAAGTTCTGCGGCAACATAGGGATTATTGGGACAGCATTATCAACACTGAAGACTCTGCTCTGCAGGTCTACCAGTGAAGTCCAGGCAAAGAACTCCTAGAGCCCAGACAGATCTGAATACTGTTATCTATCAACATCAGTTGACGCAACTCTCCAATAAAAAGACACATACTTACAAAATGGTTGCATAAACAGTATCCAACATTCTGCTGCATCAAGGAATACACCTCGAGAACAAAAATAAATGCTACCTCAGAGTAAAGGGCTGGAAAAAATATTTTTCAAGCAAATGGACCCAGAAAACAAGCTGGGGTAGCTATCCTACTACCTAATAAAATAGAATTTCATCTAAAATTAATCTAAAAAAGATGAGGAGGGGCACTTTATTCTCATCAAAGGAAAAGTCCACCAGGAGGACTGCACAATTCTGAACATCTATGACCAAAATACAGGAGTGCCTACATTTGTAAATGAAACATTATTAAAGCTCAAATCGCACATCTATCCCAACACCTTGATAGTGGGAGAATTCAACATTCAACTCTCATGAAGGGACAGATGATCTACACATAAGCTAAATAGAGAAATAAAGGCACTTACAGAAGTCCTAAATCAAAACTACCTAATAGATGTCTACAGAACTTTTCACCCAAAATCCAAAGAGTATACCCTCTGTTCAGTATCTCATGGAACCTAATCCAAAATAGACCATACAGTTGGTCACAAAGCAAGCCTCAAGAGATACAAGAAGATTGAAATAATCCCTTGTATTCTAAAGGACCACCATAGACTAAATCTGGACTTCAACAACAACAGAAATAGCAAAAAGACTATGCACACAAGGAAACGGAACAATTCCCTACTCCGTGACAGATGGGTTAGGGTAGAAATAAAGAAAGAAATTAAAGACTTCCTAGAATTCAATGAAAATGAAGGCACAAAATATCCAAACTTATGGGACACAATGAAAGCAGTGCTCAGAGGAAAATTAATTGCACTAAGTGCCTTCAAGAAGAAATTTCAAATACCTCATACAAGCAAATTAATGGCCCAACTGAAAGTCCTAGGAAAAAAGGAGCAGACACACCCAAGAGGAGTAGACGACTGGAAATAATCAAACTCAGGGCTGAAATCAATAAATTTAGAACCAAGTAAAACATTTCAAAGAATCAATGAAACCAAGAGCTGGTTCTTTGAGAAAATCAACAAGATAGACAAACCCTTAGACAAACTAACTAAAAGGCATAGAGAAACTATCCAAATCAGCAAAATCAGAAATGAAAAGGGGAATATAACAACAGAGACTGTGGAAATCAAAACAATAATTAGGTCTTACTACAAAAGCCTGTATGCCACAAAATTTGAAAATCTAAAAGAAATGGACAATTTTCTTGATAGATTTCATCTACTAAAATTAAGTCAAGATCAAGTAGAAAGATTGAATAGTCCAATATCCCCCATGGAAATAGAAGCAGTCATCAAAATCTCCTTTCCAAAAAAAAAAAGCCTAGGGCCAGATGGTATCAGTGCAGAATTCTACTGACCTTCAGAGAAGAGCTAACTCCAATTAACTTCAAACTATTTCACAAAATAGAAACAGAAGGAACATTACCAAACTCATTCTATGAAGCCACAGTCACATTGATACCTAAACCACACAAAGACCCAACAAAAAGAAAACTTCAGACCTATCTCTCTTATGAACATTGATGCAAAAATACTCTATAAAATACTGGCAAACTGAATCCATGAATATATAAAAGGCATCATCTACCATGACTAAGTAGGCTTCATCCCAGGCATGCAGGGGTAGTTCAATATATAGAAATCCATCAGTGTAAATCCACCATATAAACAAACAGAAGGAGAAAAACCACACGATCATCTCCTTAGATGCTGAAAAAGTATTTGATAAAATCCAACACCCATTCATGTTTAAAGTCTTAGAGAGATCAGGGATACAAGGCACATACCTAAACATAGTAAAAGCAATATACAGCAAGCCTGTAACCAATATCAAACTAAATTGAGAGGAAATTAAATCTATTCCACTGAAATCAGGGACAAGGTAAGGATTCCCATTCTTGCCATATCGCTTCAACATAGTACTTGAAGTCGTAGCTAGAGCAATAAGACAACTAAAGGAGATGAAGGAGATTCAAATGAGCAAGGAAAAAGTCTAAATCCCACTATTTGTCGATGATATGAGAGTATACATGAGAGACACCCAAAATTCAACCAGAGAACTCCTTCAGATGATATAGCTAAAAAAATAAAACAAAACAAAAACAAAAACAAAATAGAAGCCATCCTGTATTCCAAAGACAAAAGGGTTCAGAAAGAAATTAGGAAAACAACACTCTTCACAATAGCCACTAATAACATAAAGTAACTTGGTGTGAATTGAACCAAGGAAGTAAAAGACCTGTTCGAAAAAAATAAATAAACAAACAACAAAAAAAAACCAAAAATCAAAAAAAAAAAAAAAAAACTTTAAGACTCTGAAGAAAGAAATTAAAGAAGCTATCAGAAGATGGAAAGATCTCCCGTGCTCATGGATCTGTAGTATTAATGTAGTGAAAATGGTAATCCTGCCAAAAGCAGTCTACAAATTCACTGCAATTCCCATCAAAATACCAAAGAAATTCATTACAGAACTTGAAAGAAAAATTCTCAACTTCATAAGCAAAACCAAGAAACCCAGATTGCCAAAACGATCCTGTACAACAACTGATCATCTGGAGGTATCACCATCCCTGATCTCAAGCTGTACTACAGCAATAGTAATATAAACTGCATGTTACTGGCATAGAAACAGAATGATTTATCAATGGAATCAAATAGAAGACCCAGAAATAAAACTCACAAACCTATGGAAACTAAAACCACACAATGGAAAATGACAGCAACTTCAACAAATGGTGTTGGTCTAACTGGATGTCTACTTGTAGAAAAATGTAAATAGATCCATATTTACCACTCTGCACAAAACTAAAGTCCAAGTGGATCAGACCTCAAAATAAAACCAGACACTCTAAATCAATTAGAATAAATAGTGGGGAAGAGCCTAGAACTCATTGGTATAAGAAAAAATTTCCTGAACAGAACACCAACAGCAAAAGCTCTAAGATCCACAATCAACAAATGGGACCTCATGAAACTGAAATGCTTCTGTACAGCAAAGGATACTGTCGTCAAAACAAAATGACAGCTTACAGACTGGGAAAGGATCTTTACCAACTCTATATTGACAGAAGGATAATATAAAGAATACACAAAAACTAAAGAAGTTAAAAAGATACAAATCAAGTAATCCAATTAAAATGGTAAACAGAGCTAAACAGAATTCTCTGCAGAGGAATATAGAATGGCAGAGAAACACTTAAAAAATCTTCATAATCCTCAGTCATCAGGGAGATACAAATCAAAATGACCCTGAGATTTTACCTGACACCCATCAGAATGGCTAAGATCAAAAGCTCAAGTGACAATACATGTGGGATAGTATGTGGAGAAAAGTGAACACTCCTTCATTGTTGGTGGGAATGTAAACTTGTACACCTATTTTGGCAATTGATCTGGCACTTTCTCAGACAATTAGAAATACTTTTTCCTCAAGATCCATCTATACCACTCCTAGGCATATATCCAAAAGATGCTCAAGTACACAACAAAGACATTTGTTCAACCATGTTTGTAGCAAATTTATTTGTAATAGCTAGAATCTTGAAACAACCCAGATGTCCCTCAACAGAATAATGGATACAGAAATTGTGGTACAAATACACAATTAAATACTACTCACTAATTAAAATCAACGAAATCGTGAAATGTGCATGCAAATGGTGGGAACTAGAAAAAATCATCCTAAGTGAGGTATCCCAGAAACAGAAAGACACACATGGTATATACTCACTTATAAGTGGATACTAGACATATAATATAAACCTATAAAAATCTGTACCCCTGAAAATCTAAGCAAGAAGGAAGATCCTGGGTAAGATGATCAATCCTCACTCAGAAAGACAAATGGGATGGACATTGGAAGAAGGAGAACAGAACACCCAGAAGGAAACCCACACACTTATGGAGACCTGAATTTTGACAAAGATGACAAAAACATACAATGGAAAAAAGATAACATCTTCAACAAATGGTGCTGGTCTAACTGTATATCTACATGTAGAAAATTGAAAATAGACCCATAGTTATCACCTGCACAAAATTATAGTCCAAGTGGATCAAAGACCTCAACATAAAACCAGACACATTAAATCGGTTAGAAGAAAAAGTGGGGAAGACCCTAGAACTCATTGGTACAGGAGACAACTTCCTGAACAGAACACCAACAGCACAGGCTCTAAGAGCAACAATCAATAAATGAGACCTCATGAAACTGAAAACTTCTGTAAACAAAGGACACTGTCATCAAAACAAAACCAATGCTTACAGGTAGGGAAAGAATCTTCACCAACCCTTTATCTGACAAAGGGCTAATATCCAGTATATATAAAGAACTAAAGAATCTGAAAAGCAATAAACCAAGTAATCCAATTAAAAATGGGGTACAGAGCTAAAGAGAGAATTCTCAATATCGAATGGCAGAGAAACACTTAACAAATGCTCAACCTCATTAGCCATCAGAATAATGCAAATCAAAACGGCCCCTGCATTTCACCTTACAACCATCACAATGGCCAAGATCAAAAACTCAAGTGACAACACATCCTGGAGAGGTTGTGGAGAAAGGAGAACACACCTCCACTGTTGGTGGGAATATAAACTTGTACAACCAGTCTGGAAATCAATCTGGCAGTTTCTCGGATAACTAGGAATAGCACTTCCTCAAGATTCAGCCATACAACTCCTAGGCATATATCCAAAAGATGCTTAAATACTCAAAAAGGACATTTGCTCAACCATGTTTGTTGCAGCTTTATTTGTAATAGCCAGAAGCTGGAAACAACCCAGATGCCCCTCAACTGAAAAATGGATACTGAAATTGTGGTACATCTACACGATGGAATATTACTTAGCAATGAAAAACAAGGAAATCATGAAATTTGCAGGTAAATGGTGGGAACTGAAAAGGATCAACCTGTGTGAGCTGTCCCAGAAATAGAAAGCCACACATGGTATGTACTCAGTCATATAGACAGATAATATATGATAAACCTACTAAAATCTGTACATCTAAAGAAACTAATCAAGAGGGAGGACCTTTACTAAAATGCTCAATTGCCATCCTGAAAAGCAAAGAGGATGGGCATCAGAAGAAGAAAGCAGGAAACAATTTAGGAACCTGCCACAGAGGGCCTCTGAAAGGCTCTGCCCTGCAGACTATCAAAGCTGACACTGAGACTTATGGCCAACTCTTGGGTAGAGTGCATGGAATCTCATGAAAGAAATGTGAAATAGTAAGATCTGGAGAGGACAGGAACTGCACAGGCGAGCAACAGAACCAGAAAATTTAAACACAGAGGTCGTTCCAGAGACTCACACTCCAATCAAGTACCATGCATGGAGATAACCTAGAACCCCTGCACAGATGTAGCCCATGGAAGTTTAGTTTCCAAGTGGGTTTTATAGTAATGGGAACAGAAACTGCCTCTGACATGAACTGATTAGCCTGCTCTTTGATCACCTCCCCCTGATGGGGGAGCAGCCTTACCAGGCCACAGAAGATGACAATGCAGCCACTCCTGTGAGATACTATAGACTAAGTTCAGAAGGAAGGAGAGGGGGAATTCCCCTATCTGTGAAATTGGGAGGGGCATGTGTGAAGAAGCGGGAATGGATTAGTAAGGGGTTTATGGGGGGATAGAAGGTGAATAAAGCATAACTAATAAGAGTTTAAAACAAGAGAGAATATCATCAAAAAACAAGAAAGCAAGAAAGAAAGCAAGAAAGAAAGCAAGAAAGCAAGAAAGAAAGGAAGGAAGGAAGGAAGGAAGGAAAGAAGGGAGGAAGGAAGGAAGGAAGGAAGGAAGGAAAGAAAGAAAGAAGGAAAGAAAGAAAGAAAGAAAGAAAGGAAGAAGGAAGGAAGGAAGGAAGGAAGAAAGAAAGGAAGGAAGGAAGGAAGGAAGGAAAGAAAGAAGGAAAGAAAGAAAGAAAGAAAGAAGGAAGGAAGGAAGGAAGGAAGGAAGGAAAGAAAGAAAGAAAGAAAGAAAGAAAGAAAGAAAGAAAGAAAGAAAGAAAGAAAGAAAGAAAGAAATTCTGCATGGAAAAATGGCATTCATCTCTTCATTAATTTGGAAACCTCCTGATCCTAAGACCTGTAGATAATGTCATATTGATGAGGTAAAACCATAGCCAGACCACAGAAATTTTCCGATACTTTTATTTAATATCATCTGCCTGATATTGTAGAAAAAACATGAAATATTTGAAACTAAGAATATTTATTCAGTTCTCTACATCGCATCAGTGAACAGCCTGAGAACACTGGCTCAGACAAATTTATTAACAATGATGACATTAAAATTTTTAATTAATAAATTATTTTTTTATTAATTACAGTTTATTCACTTTGTATCCAAACTGTAGCCCCTCCCTCCGCCCCTCCAAATCCCACCTTCCCTCCCTCTTCTCCACCATTCTCCTCCCCTATTCTACCGATAAGAGAGGTCCTCCTCCCCTTCCATCTGATTCTAGTCTATCAGGTCTCATCAGGACTGGCTGCATTGTCATCCTCTGTGGCCTGGTAAGACTGTACCCCATCAAAGGGAGGTGATCAAAATTTATAAAAATAGATGACCACATACCATATTATTTTAAAAGAAGATGTTCAAATAATGTCTGATACTTTGAGCGTACCAAATATATTCTCATGAAAGTGCCATCATTGAGTGTGACTAAAACAATGATAGCCAGTTACCATGGAGACCAAGAAGAATGCTCTATGATCAAAGTACATTAATTTTGTGAAAATACCACAGTGATTCTCACTTTTCAGCAATTAATAACAAAGAAAAATATAAAGTACACACACTCACACATACATAATAACAAAGAAGATTTGCTCTATGAGTTATCTTTACGGAATGCCAAATGTTAGGTCTTTTTATCCATATTTTACTAGTGGAGAATCTGAAAGACATAAACATTAGTCAGTCCAATCATTGAAACTTTAGCCCAGGTCTCTGTGGTATCATATCATATGCCTATTCACTTTACTAGCAGTAGCTTGACCATTAGTCTGTCTTTAATTATTTAGTTTAGAAAAGATGAATTTCACCTATCATTTGTGTTAATTGGTACCACATTTTAAAGAGTGAATAGGAAATGTGCCCTGTATGATGGCATTTTACGTTGCTTATTAGCAAGCTCAACTTATTCTAGAAAATACATCATTTACTGAGAATGATATGAGCTTTTTAAAAAACTTTCTCACTTGTATCCAAGTATTGTGATTACACTTTCATCCATTACCTTCTCATATTCATCCCACTCCTGCCACCCAACATTGTCTTCCCAAGTACTCTCTCCTAATTTGATATGAGTATTTAGGTTGTATGCAAATCGTGACGACTGTTATGTGTTCATTGTTATAATAGCTTTGTGAAATCTAGATGAGAATTTAGAGAGCTCTCTATCATTTGGTTCTTATAGTCTTTCCACCTATTCTTCTGCAATGCTTCTTTAGGCCTTGGAGTGGACGATATATGTATTCCATTTAGGGACTAGAGCCCTTTATTCTCAGCACTTTGACAAGTTAAAACTTTCTGTTTTGACCATTTCCTTCTGTTTTTCATGCACTGTACTATGAAACATGACATTGTGATTCAAATTTGTGGCATAACACAATTGGCTGACTTTACCATTGAAGCCTGCAATCTGTGCTTAATAATGACCAATTCACATCACTCAAACAAACAAACCTAGAATATTATTGCGATTTATTATTGTTTATTATGTATTATTATAATGAGATAAATGCATTCACTTATTTGTGTGTGTTTTATTTTTATTTATTATTTATTATTGTTTTGAAGGTTTAATGCTATTTCTGATGTCAATATTGAGAACTTTAGAGATAGAGAAACCAAGGCGTACGGATTCATTGTTTAATATCAACAGGGGTTGATATAAAATTACCAACATTGACAACAATGAAAACAATGGCTAAGTGGAAGAGCTAAGATTCAAACCAATTCTAACTCTAGGACTCATACGATCCATATTTTTCTATAGTAAATCACAAAGTACAGCAACTTGGTTATGTGTCAGTGTTTTGTTCTGCACATATGCATTAAGTTTTCGAACCAAATATTATTATTGCAAAGCCCAGATTTTGACTGAAATAAATAGTAGGGTCAACAACACTTAATTAGAAAAAACCTTTTTCAGAGAGAGCCTTTCTATAACCACAAACCCATGATTCCCTCTTTTTAGGCCCACAAGTACTGGGAATAGAAATGTCTGCTATCATAACATGCTGTTTTCGATTATTAATATTTATTAGTGATTTGTCTTTTTGTTAAACAGTGGTTATTCCTAAACTGGCTTTCTACCCAAATCACCACACAGAGACTAGTATTTAATTAACCTAGAGCAAAATACTGGACAATAGTTACTCCATCCTAAACCTCCAAGCCCACATAGTTTCTTCCCATTCAAATTTCCCACATTATACTTGCTTTTAGTTATATCTTAGGTTTGGTTCACATCTCCTCATGGTTCCAAGTTCTGTCCTGCAGATCTCTCCTCTCCCACTCTTCCCCACTCATTTCCTTCTCCTCCCCTCTGGACCAGGATGCCCCACCCTATTCTCTAAATTGCTCAGCATTATCTGGTTGTTTTATTGACAATACAGAGAACAAATGGTGGCATATTTACACAAACTTGAGACAGGTGATGCTTAGAATAAACATCACAATGCAAGGTCCAGATTGAAACCAGATAGTTGAGTAGAGATATCAGCATTTGAATGAACAAGAAAAGTAAATTGTATACATTCAACAAGAACTTTATACCAACAACCAGCTTAACCAGAAATAATTAAGGATGAATAATTGTACTGACATAATCCCCTCTTATCAACTATAAATTCATGTTCTTCTTTAAGTGACGCCAACCTGACCATTCTCAAAATTTTCTTCTTAATTTCATGTTTGGCTTTCTATAATCATCAAGCACTCCTGGATTTCATTCCCCTTGACTGTTTGTGAAATTGCTTTTCATCAGTTCAGATATACTTTCAATTCTACCTGTCAGCATCCCTGACAAATTCCACAGGATGGAGTATTTACTTGTTAGAAATCATGCACAGGGAGATTTTAATAATAATGCTTGGTCATTGCATGCATGTTTAAATGTTCAGTGAGTTCATTTAGAAATATAAAACCCTTTGTTTTGTTTCACTTATTTAAAACCCTTTTAAAGTCTCTACAATGTCCTTCCCATTTTAGTAACAATAGACACACCTACTAAAGACCCCTATGTTACTTATTGCCATTTTTGTTTCCATTAGATATAGAATGTTAAAGAAAACTTGTGCATCAGCAATTTCATTAGTTGAGGTTTTCTAGAGCTTTCTTTAATTGTTGCTGAGATAAATGCATTCACTTATTTGTGTGTGTGTGTGTGTGTGTGTGTGTGTGTGTGTGTCTGCGTGTGATTTGGCCAGCTTTTTCTCTTTGACCTGTCTTTGATTCTCTGCTATGTGTAACATATAACAGTCCTTTAAAAATGTTTTTTTTGTCTTTGACTCTTTTTACTGCTCCACATTAGAGCTATGCACACACAATGAGACAGTGCCTCACATACACTCACATACTGATCATTAAAGTAAGTAAAGGCTATGTCCTGACATAACTTGGACTCTTCTCTCTCTTGTCCAACTCAATCACATTTTGCCATTCTGTTTTGCTTCACATGTAGCCCTTAAGTTTCCTGGAAACAACAGTATGTGTGGGCTGTCTAATGAATACTGTTTAAATATTAAGTAACCTTTCATTCTTCTCATTTGGCTATTTAATTTTAAGCTGAAGTTTCATCCTCCCACTTTTTCTGGTTGCATTATCTAAGAAATAGAATTTAATCCATGTGTTTTTCAGTCCATGATTCTGTCATTATACTTCAGAAAATATAGTAAGAAACAGGCTCTACTTCATATCTCTTTCTGCCAACTCTCTGGAAGTCATTCTTAAGCAAATAGTTACCTTTGGGCCTGTATAGTAATTATAGTGTATGGCCAATCTAAGATAGGTCATGAATCTAAATGAGGAAAGGGTAGTATGGGCCAAGAGGAGAGTATTAAAGATAGATCTTTGTCTTTTAAGGATGTCTTTGAATTACTGTGGGTGTATACTGTGGGTATACTCATGCCATGGAAGATATGTAGTCACAGTGAAGCAACTGAGCAACTATCTTAGCCTTTGTCTTACAACTTCCAAGAGCTCAAGCTAAGGCAAAATGACTACATATCTTTGAGCATATATGTATTTCTGCAGGGCATAGACCTGTAGTTCCAAACATGGTAAAAATAGGAAGAGAGGACTTTACATCAAATGTGAGATATATTTTTGGATTCCTTGGACCTGGTTTCTCCTTGTTATTTGATCATGTTCTCTCTCTATCTCTCTCTCTGTCTCTATCTCTCTGTCTCTCTCTCATGTGTGGATGTATGTGTCTAGGTTTGTGTGAGAATGAACACGTGTGCATGTGTAAAATCTGCTGTGTTTGTTCATAACACATAACATATAGATAGAGAAGCAAGCCCAAGTCCTCCCTTTACTAGCTTCAAGAACATTATTATCCTAGTCAGTACCTAGCTTCTTCTCAGATAAAATGGATTTAAAAGGGGAACCTCCTTCTTGCTTAGCTTCTTTAGGTATACAGATTTTAGTATGTTTATCCTATCTTATAGGTCTAGTACACACTTATGAGTGTGTGTCTTTCTGCTTCTGGGATACCTCACTCAGGATGATCTTTTCTAGATCCCCCTATTTTCCTGCAAATTTCATGATTTCCTTGTTTCTAATTGCTGAGTAGTATTCCACGTCCTTAGCCATCAGGAAGTTGCAAATCAAAACGACCCTGAGATTTCACCTTACACCCATCAGAATTGCTAAGATCAAAATCTCATGTGACAATACATGTTAGAGATGTTGTGGAGAAAGGGGAACCCTTCTCCATTGCTGGTGGGAATGTAAACTTGTACAACCACCATGGAAATCAATATGGCACTTTTTCAGACAATTAGAAATACTGCTTATTTAAGATCCAGCTATACCGCTCCTAAGCATATATCCAAAAGATCCTCAAGTACATAACAAGGATATTTGTTCAACCATGTTTGTAGCAGCTTTATTTGTAATAACCAGAACCTGGAAACAACCCAGATGTCCTTCATTGGAGGAATGGATACAGAAACAGATTTTTGAATGATGCTACCAGTAAATTAGCTTAGTGGGTAAAGGTGCCTGTTGGTAGGCCTGATTAACTGAAGCTAATTCAAGGACACGGATAGTAGTATGATAGAATTGATGAATTGTCCTTTATCTTCCACACATGGACTGACATGTGCATTCCCACCTATAAATCTCTGTAAAACATATAAGTGAATAAATGTGAAAACACTTAAAGCTGCTTCACATGACACAGGTTAAAAGGCCACTGTAGACTTTTGAAGAGATTCTGCAGTTTCGAAATTCATTATTAGCATTCTTAGCTTTTGTACATGCAATCATCTTCTCTGTGTAGAGGATTCCTTACCAATGGTACCATTCCGTGTGAGCAGGGGCTGTCTTTCTTTGACTCTTTTGCGTGCTTTGGGGACCTTTTTCTCCTACTGAGTTGCCTAGTCCAGCCTTAATATGCGGAGGGGTATGCCTAATCTTATTGTAGCATGCTATGCCATGTTTGGTTAATAAGGGTCCTTTTTCTGAAGGGAAATTTAAGAATGGATGGGGAGAGGAGGGAATGTGGGGGAGGAGCTGATATCGGGAAAAGGAGGGGAAACTGTGGTCAGGAGGTAATATATGAGGAAAGAATCAATTTAAAAATGCAGTGGATGCATCACTGAGCTTTCAGGTGGCAGGATATTTTTACATACGTGGAACAAAAGTGAAAGGAAAAGCTTCTGAAATTCAATCCATTGCAAATAATGGCAAATATGTAGCAATAATTGATTCCTATTCACCAAAAAAGAAAAATGCTACCCCCATTATGCTGCATTGCTGATGCATTTTTAAGCTATTTCCTCCCTCCCTGGAATGAAAGCGCCTGCTGGAAAACTGCTTCAGCACCACTATTTCCATTTTTAAGAATATAATGTGTTTGATATAGCAAAGATTGACAGGAGAAATTGGAACGGAAAGTTCAGAATCCATAGTAGAGTAGTGTGAAATAACCTGGTTGTGGAAGAAAGCAGAGCAGAATGGGTAAGCCTTTAGGGCTTTAGAGCCTAGAAGATCTGAAATCCCATCCAAGTTTCTGTTCATTTTGTAAGTGAGCTTTCAGTTTCCTCATCTATAATATTACAATATTAACAGTACCTATTTCATGAGATTATTATACTGAGGAAGTACATAAAGTCCTTCTCATTAGTACCTGTCCATTTAATATGATTTCAATCAATAGTGGTATTTATTTTTCCTGTAATTGCTGACCAGACTTCTCATGTGGAAACAACGTCAGGGGCCATTATGCTGTTAACTGCTTTAGTACATGCTCCAGGCTGTGTGGAGATTTTTGGGAACTTTACAATCATCTATTTCCTTTAATACAGAAACTCCTGTGACAGCTTCTTTACTCAGCTTCTTTTTTTCACTGCACTCTTATAATATGTTGTGAAATGCAATCTCAGGCAACAAAGCTTTGATTTTTCACTATGTAATAATTCTGTATAACCTAGATCTGAACTTGAGATTAGTAAAGTGGCCGCTTTCCTAACCGTTAAAAACTGACTTAATAATTTTCAAGAAGATTAAGTAAAGAAAATCTGATCATTTGTGATGTTTTACCTCTTTATATTTTTGCTATATTTTTAATATAAATATATTTCCTCAGCTTTTAAACTTTCCTTTGTGGTTGTCTTTGTCTTTAGGGAGCAGTTCTTTCCATTCCAATCCTTTTTTTTTTCTTTTCTTTTCTTTTTTTATTGAAGGGCTCAAGGCATCAACATCATTTTAAATCTTTTCTGATATAGTTGAGGTTCCCAATAGAAAAGAGTAGTTGAATTGTGTTTTATTTAATTGCAAGTGACAAAATCATTGACAACAACATAGAAATAAAGATTTTGCTAGGATCACCTATATGTAGCAAGTAGATAAATGATTTTTATAAAATTCAAGTGACTAAATTGTAATTTAGTTATGCTGCAAGAGCACATGACTCACTTTTTCTACCCAAAAGTACACCTGACATTATCCTATATCTGTCTTTTAATAGCATGCCTTATAGAACCGATCATAGATAATAAAACAGCCTCCATTCAAATACACTAACTCATTGTGTTTATTTTGCAACCAGCTGTCTGTATACCCTCAAGGACAGAAAAGAGAAAACAATTACCTTTTAACTTTTTATTATAAAACTCAAGCATCTAAGGCTTAAAGAAACTAAGTGCATTCTTACACAAGATCAAAATTACAGACGTTGAATTTTCAAAATTATATATTTGTGCATATATGTAAATTTCTACTTTCACTAAGTTAGGGGATTGTGTGATAGTTTAATGTATGCATACAATGTATAGTGATCAAATTATAACACTTTTCTCTTCAAATGCTTTTTAATGTTTTTTATTATTATGTAGTTACACATTTCTGGGTTATTAGGAAATAGTACAACTCCTATATACAATATATACTAATAAGATCAGGGAAATTTATACTTCCATTTCCTTAAATTTAATTTTTGTTGAGTATTTGAGATCTACTCTTCTGGCTATTCATAATATGTAAAATGTAGGATAAGCTAGCACACTACTATATTAAAAAATGCTTAGACATCCAGTATCTAATCTTTCAACCTCCCATCTCTTTCTACCCTTCCCAGAATGTTATGATCACATCAGTTCTTATTTTATTCATGTTTCCCCCTGGGTGAATTCTCTCTCAGTTAACTTTAAACTGTTTCTATTGGGATTTTAATGTTTACAGTTTGTTGTTGTTGTTTTGTTTTGTTTTTCAAAACAGGGTTTCTCTGTGTAAGAGAAACATGGCTGTCCTGGAACTCCTTTGTAGACAAGGCTAGCCTTGAACTCAGATTCACCTGTCTCTGCCTCCCAAGTACTGGGATTAAAGGCATGCATCACCATGCCCAGCTGATACTTACATTTTTAAGAAGAATATTATAAGCATTTACATTTCTAACTTTATTGCTTTATATTTTATAAGTTCATGCATCTACCCATTCAGTGGTTGAGTTTGAATGCATTATCTTCATAAAATGAAGTTGGATTTTTAAATTTATTTTCAGGTTTTAAAATTATTTTTTATATTTTTGTGATTATAACATACATAGATCATTTGCCCTTTACTTTTCTTCTCTCCAAATCCTCTCATACACCAATCCTTGTTCTATTTCAAATTCATGACCTCTTTTTTTCAATTAATCATTATTACATGCATATATATATATAGTCTCCTATAGCCTACTCAGTGTACAAAAGGTTACTTGTCATGCATGTTTACAGGGCTAAACATTATTATCAGATAACAAATTTGTATCCTCTACCCTGGAGAAGATTGTCTATTCTTTAGTTGCTATAGTTGTTTATGTAGGGTCAAAGCCTTATGGACTTTGCTCTATGTTAGCATGCCTACCATTGTTCTTGTTCAGCTCAGAGTTATGCAGTCAGTATTGGTGAGATTTTATGACTGTAGTTCCTGGCATTCCTACAAGACACAATATCATTGCAAACTGTGTTCCTCTGACTTTTTTACATTATTTCTGTTCCCTCTTCTGCAATGATCCCTGAGCCTTATGTGTGGAGAGTTTACTATGTATGTATTCATTGAGGCTGTGCTCCAGAACTCTTCATTTTGACTAATAGTGCTTTCTGTCATTGTCTTTGTTCTACAAAGACATTTCCTTGATAAAGGGTGAAGATTATACTTATTTTGGGGTATAGAAACAAAATTTGAGATTATTATTAGAGATTATGCTGGTTTATTGGTGGTTATAGGTTCACCTCCAAGATCTATGACTTCATTAGCACTGAGTAGTTCCTAGGGTTTCCAGTGCCAGGTATGTTTTCCTTCTTGTTGATCAGCTGTTAAGTCCAATTAGAGGAATATTGGTAACCAAGCAGTTATATGCATTACTACTGCACCTTTAGGGGTATTGTGCCATGCTTGCTGTAGTGATGCCTGTATTGTCTTGGATATGTGGACTTCCACTACATTGTGGTCACCTTGCTAACTTTCCCTCTCTCAGAAGCAATAAGTTGTCAAAACAAACCCAGAATGGAGAGGAGTGAAAAGTGCATTCTAGTACATTTAATTTTAAAATACTTATTTTTTTTAGGATTTCATTAATGTATATAATGAAATATTATTATGATAATATCTCCATTTTCTGCCCCCAACTAATCCCATATTTAGTCTAACCCACCCCTCCAAACTTTATGGACAGATGGGGCCACCCACTTTTGTTTTGAAAACCTACAAGTGGCCTCATTTCCACTCAAGAATGAATCTTGTTCCCTTTGTTAACAATTATTTACAAATAGCTCTTCACTATGGGGAATAGCCTGGAGATAATCTACCCATCATCTATGATACAATTTTGGCTGGCTGTTTTGTATAGGTGTTGTGCAATTAGTCACAGATGCTGTGACTCTATGAATACAATACACCTGTCATGTTAGAAGACCGCATTTCACAGCATGCTCATGTTTTACCTCTTTTATCGTTTCTGTTATTTCTTCCACCATGTTCACTGGGCCTTTCTAGTGGAACATGTGCTAAGATTGATGCCCATTTTGGAGCAGAGCATTGAGTCTAACAGTTTAATGAATTATACATATCTCCACTGACTGTTGTCCACTGCATGAGAAAGCTTCTTTGACCAAGTTTGAGAGAAATACATACAGGTCTATGGTAAATGGGTAAATATTTTGAAGGAAATTTAATAGTATTATCATTTAGAAAAAATAGTAGTAGCTGGTTCTACTCTAGGGCTTATGACCTCCCTGGTAATGGGTTTCTGACCAGAAGGAGTACCCTCCTAGTCTGTTATCATGTACCAGTTGTGCTACTGTTGCATCATTTGCCACATCTTGCTTGGCTGGGTTGTGTAACAACATATACAGTCCAATGATGAGAAAGACCAATGATATTTTTTTTCCTAGCAACCTACATACTACTCTTGATACTGTGAAAGATAGCTAGCAGAGAGAAACTTTTTGCTCAGTTTAAAGTGATTTCTATATCTACTACAGCCAAAAGGGTCTTACCATGTAGATATGATGTATAAACAAGACTGTGGCAATAGTTTGTATTGTATTTTCTTGCACTACAATTTTCATTTAATAACTAATGTATTTCCACAGTGACATTGTCTACTAAGGCAAGATAAATTATGTTCAAAGTCTTTTTGTGTTTTTTGTTGTTGTTGTTTTTATTTTATTTTCAATATTTTTAATTACAATTTATTCACTTTGTATTCCCTCTGTAACCCCCTCCCTCATCTCCCCCCAGTCCCACCCACTCTCCCTCTTCTGCCCCTATGCCCTTTCCCTAGTCTTCTGAAAAGAGAGGACCCCCTCCCCTTCTATCTGACCTTAGCTTATCAGGTCTCATCAAGGCTGGCTGCATCATCTTCCCCTGTGGCCTGGCAAGGCTGCAGCCCCCCAGGAGGAGGTGATCAAACATCTGACCACCAAATTCATGTCAGAGACAGCTCCTGTACCAATTACTAGGGAACCCACTTGAAAACTGAGCAGCCATTGGGCTTCCATTGAACTGGTGGCCTAGGTCCTCTCCATGCATGGTCCTTGGTTGGAGTATCAGTATCTGCAGGATCCCCTGGGCCCAGATATTTTGGTTTGTTGTTCTCCTTGTGAAGTTCCTGTTCCCTCCAGGTCTTTCTAAAAGTTGTATTGTAAATTGGGTTTCTGTAAGATTTTTTTCATACATCCTTAGTTTTGTTTAGCCCATCTACTATGACCTCTTCTCCCATTACCACCTCCACCCTTATCATTGCTTAATCATTGTCTTAGGGTTACTGTGGCTGTGATGAAACACTGTGACCAAAAGCAACTTGTGGAAAAAAGGGTTTGTTTAAGTTATGATTCCACTTCACTATTATTAAAAAAGAAATCAGGGCAGGAAATGAATTAGGGAAAAAACCCAGAGGCAGAAGCTGATGCAGGGGCATTGGAGAGGAGTGCTGCTTATTGTCTTTCTTTGAATAGTTGGCTCAGCCTATTTTATATTAATTAATTGCTTTATTTAGTTAGTTTACATCACAATAGGAAGTTCTCCTCCCTCCTCTCCTCCCAGGCCTTCTCTTTCTCCCTTCTCTTCTTCTCTCCCTGTGTCCTTTCCCTTTCCTCTTAGAGAAAGGGAGAACTCCCACATGTATCAACCTGTCTTCCCATATCGAATAGGATTTGATGGATATTCTTCTAGTGAGGCTAGACAAGACTGTACAGTTAAGAGAAAGGTATCAAAAGGCAGGCAACAGAAGCAACAGAGCCCTTGCCTCTGATGTTAGAGATCCTACATGAGCACCAAGCTGTACATCTGTTACATATATGTAGGGACCTAAAACTGTCACATCAATTCTCTTTGGTGTTTGAGTCTTTGTGAGCCCCTATGGGTCTATGTTAGTTGATTTTGTAGGTTTTCTTATGGTGTCCTTGACTTCTCTGCTCATTCAATCCTTCCTCCCTCTCCTTCCATAAGTTTTTCTGAGCTTTGCCTAATATTTGGCTGTGGGTCTCTGCATCTGTTTCCATCAGCTGGTGGATGAAACCACTCAGATGACTGTTATGCTAGGATCCTATCTGCAAGCATAGCAGAGTATCAAGCATCGTGTCAGTGGTGGGCTCTCTCTCATGGCATGTGACTCAAGTTGAGACAATCATTTATTGTCTAGGTTTAAGGTTTTGTGTGTGGGCTGGTGTCCCCTCTCCCCAACAGAAGTTACACTTGGCTACAGGAGGTGGCCATTTCAGGTTCCATATCTGATGCTGGTACAAGTCTCAGCTTGGGTTGCCACGATAGATTCCCAGGTGCCTCCCTTTTCCTAGAGATTCCCCCACACTGATTTCAGTTCTTTCTTCCAGCCTTTCCCATCTATCCACACTTGAATCCCACCCCCCCATTTCCCTGTCCACTCCCTCTCTCACCAAGTTCCTTCCCTCCATCTGCTTTAGATGTCTATTTTTTTCCCCTTCTCAGTGAGATTCAAGCATCTTCCATTGGATACTCCTTGTAACTTGGCTTCTTTGGGTCTGTAAATTGTAGAATGGTTATTCTGTAAACTATGGCTAATATCTACTTGTAAGTATATATGTGTGCCATGTGTGTCTTTTCTGGGTCTGGGTTACCTCACCCAGGATGATAGTTTCTAGTTCCATCCATTTCCCTGCTGATTACATGATTTCCTTGTTTTTAATAGCTGAGTAGTAGTGTTTTGTGTAAGTGTACCACAGTTTCTTTATCCATTCTTCAGTTCAGGGACATCTAGGTTGTTTCCAGTTTCTGACTATTATGAATAAATCTGCTATGAACATAATTTGAGCAAGTATCCTTGTTGTATGTAAGAACATATTTTGGGTATATGAGCAGAAGTGGTATAGCTGGGTTTTGAGGTAGAACTATTCCCAATTTTCTGATAAAGTGCCAGATTGATTTCCAAAGTGGTTGTACAAGTTTTCACTGCCACCAGCAATAGAAGAGTTTCCCCTCACTCCACATCCTAGCCAGCACGTGCTGTTAGTTGAGATTCTGATCTTAACCATCCTGATGGGTGTAAGATGGATTCTCAGAGTAGTTTTGATTTACATTTCCCTGATAACTAAGAGACTTTGAACGATTTTTAAGTGTTACCTGGCCATTAGAGATTACTATTACAATACAGCTTGAAATCAGGGATGGTAGTAGCTCCAGAAGTTGTTGTTGTTGTTACTATTTTTATTGTACAGAACTGCTTTAGCTATCCCAGGATTTTTTTTTTTTCAGATGAAGTTCATAATTGCTCTTTCAGTCTCTATAAAACATTGTTTCGGGGTTTTGATGGGAATTGCATTGAATCTCTAAATTGCATTTGGTAAGATGGCCATTTTTGATCCATGAGCATTGGATATTTTTCCAAATTCTGATATATTCTTCAGTTTTCTTTTTCAGAGACCTGTTATACAGGTCTTTCACTTGCATGCTTAGAGTTACACCAAGATACTTTTTTTTTTTTTTTTGTGGCTATTGTGAAGGGTATTATTTCCTTAATTTATTTATGAGACTGTCATTTGCCACAGATTTTTAGCATTAATTTTGTATTGATATATTCACTGAAGGTGTTTAGCAGCTGTAGGTGTTCCATGGTAGAATTTTGGGGGTCACTCATGTATAATATCATATCACCTGCAAATAGCGATACTTTTACTTCTTCCTTTACAATTTGTATCCTATTTATCTCCTTTAGTTGTCGTATTGCTCTAGCTAAAACTTCAAGTACTATGTTTAATAGATCTGGAGAGAGTGGACAGCCTTGTCTTGTACCTGACTTCAGTGGGATTGATTTAAGTTTCACTCTTTTTAATTTTATGTTGGCTATGGGCTTGCTGAATATTGCCTTTATTATATTTAGGTAAGTACCTTGTATCAGAGGTCACTACAAGACTTCAAACATGAAGAGGTGCTAGATTTTTTAAAGGCTTTTTCATAATTTATTTTTCCTTTATTATTATTTAATTTTTTAATAATTTATTTACTTTACATGACAATTGTAGACCCCCTCCCTTCTCTCCTGTAGGTCCCACCCTCCTTCTTCTCCCTCTCTCTTTTTTCCTATCCTGCTTTCCTAGCCCTCAGAAAGAAGGAGCCCTCTTCTCCTACCATCTGATCTCAGCCTACCAAGTCTCTCATCAGGAATGCCTGCATCCTCTTCCTCTGTGGCCTGGGAAGGCCACCCTGCCAGGGGGAAGTGACCAAAGAGTGGACAACACAACCCACATCAAAGACAGCCCCTGCTCTTCTTACTAGGAGACCCACATGGAGACTGAGCTGCTACGTCTGAGCAGAGGGTCTAGGTTCTTCCCATGCACGGTCCTTAGCTGATGTATCAGTCCCATGTAGACATTCTCCTGGGCCCAGATTTGTTGGCTGTTTGGTCTTCTGTGAGTCTTAACATCTGCTTTGATCCCCTGCTGTGTGGAGACTTTCAGAGGACATTTATGGTTGGCTCCAATCCTGTTCTTTCTCTTCAACTGTTTCTGATTTCTATTCTATTTGCATTGTAAATGAGAATTAAGCATCCTCCCTAGGTCCTGCTTGTTATTAGATTCTTTAGGTCTGTGGATTATAGTATGATTTCCTTGATTATATGGCTAATGTCCACTTATAAATGAGTATATAGCATGAATAACTTTGTGGTTCTGTATTACCTCACTCAGGATAATCTTTTCTAGTTCCATCCATTTCCCTGCAAATTTCATGATTTCCTTGATTTTAAGTGCTATGTAGTAAGTATTCCAATTGTGTAAATGTACCTCAATTTCTATGTCCATTTTTCAGTTGAAGAACATCTAGGTTGTTTCCAGATTGTGGCTATTACAAATAAAGCTTTTATGAACATAGTTGTACAAATGTCCCTGTTGTATGGTGGAACATCTTTGAGGTAGTACTAGTCCCAAGTCTCTAAAAAAGCACCACATTGATTTCCAAAGTGGTTGTGTAAGTTTGTGCTACTTCCAGCAATGAAGGAGGGTTCCCCTTTCTCCACTTCTTCACCAGCATGTGCTGTCACTTGAGTTTTTTTGCCGTTCTGATGGATGTAAGATGGAATCTCAGAGTTGTTTTGATTTGGATTTCCCTGATCACTAAGGACATTGAGCATGCCTTTAAGTGTTTCTCAGCCATTTGAAATTCTCCTGTTGAGAATTCTCTGCTTAGCTGTGTACCCCATTTTTAATTGGATTATTTGGTTTGTTGGTGTTTAATTTCTTGAATACTTTATATGTTTTAGCTATTAGCCCTCTGTCAAATGAAAGGTTGGTGAAGATCTTTTCCCAGTGTGTAGGTAGTTGTTTTGTTCTGTTGACAGTGTCCTTTGCCTCACAGAAACTTTTCAGTTTTATGAGGTCCCATTTATTAATTGTTGATCTTAGACTCTGCGCTGTTGGTGTACTGTTCAGGAAGTCGTCTGTGCCAGAGGTTTTTCCCCACTTTCTTTTCTAACAGATTTACTATGTCTGGTTTTATATTGATGTATTTGATCCATTTAGATTTTAATTTGTGCAAGGTTATAAAAATGGATCTATTTGTATTTTTCTACATGCAGAAATCCAGTTAGACTAGCACCATTTGTTGAAGATGCTATCTTTTTTCCATTGTATAGTTTTGGCTCCTTGGCCAAAAATTGTGTCCTTATGTATGTGGGATCCTTTCTGGGTCTTTATTAGATTCCATTTATTCACCAGTCTATTTCTGCGCCAGTATCATGCAGCTTTATTATTATTATTATTATTATTATTATTATTACTATTGCTCTATATTACAGCTTGAGATAATGGATGGTGATATCTCCAGAAGATATGTTATTATACAGGATTATTTTAGCTACTCTGAGTTTGTAGACTTTCTGTTGTTTCTGTTGTTGTTGAAGTTCAGCTTTAATCATAGTGGTCTGATAAGATACAGGGAGTTATTTTAATATTCCCGTATCAGTAGACATGCTTGTGTCCATGTATATGGTCAATTTTGGAGAAAGTTCCATGAGGTTC
Organism: Meriones unguiculatus; assembly: GCF_030254825.1. NCBI lineage: Eukaryota > Metazoa > Chordata > Mammalia > Rodentia > Muridae > Meriones > Meriones unguiculatus. The sequence continues at coordinate 73,619,431 of NC_083369.1, read as the reverse complement.
TGAGAATAAGATATTTGTGTGTGTGTGTGTGTGTGTGTGTGTGTGTGTGTGTGTGTGTTTGAATGAAATGTACTATAGATATCTGTTAGGTCCATTTGTTTCATAACATCTGCTATTTTCATTATTTCTCTGTTTAGTTTCTCTCTGGATGACCTGTCCATTGGTGAGAATGGGGTGCTGAAGTCGCCCGCTATTAATGTGTGACATTCCATTTATATTTAAGCTTTAGTAATTTTTTTTATGAAAGTGAGTGCCCTTGTCTTTTGACATAGTTATTCAGAATTGAGATGAAATATTCATGTATTATTCCTTTGAGTAGGAAGTGTTGTTCCCCATCTGTTTTGATTAATTTTGGTTGTCTATTTTATTATACAGTAGAATGGCTATTGTTAGCCTGTGTCTTTTTCTTGGGGAATTTAGTCTATTGTTGTTTCCTGTTTTTTTGATGGTGGTGGTGGTGGTAGTGGTGTGTGTGTGTCTGTGTGTGTGTGTATGTGTGTGTGTGTGTGCAAGCACACATGCATGCATGCATGCTCAGTTGTGTGCCCATATTTCCTTTCATCTCCAGGATTTTCTCAGTTTGTGTTTTCTTTATTGCTTTTATTTTCATTTTCAGGTCTTGAACCATTTTATTAATTTCACTCACCTATTTAATTGTATTTTCATGTATTTCTTTTTTAATTTATTTTTATTAATTAAAGTTTATTCACTTTGTTTCCCCCTTGTAGCTCCCCTCCCAATCCCATGCTCCCTCCCTCTTCCCCATCTGTGCCACTCCCGCAGTCCACTGCTAAGGGAGGTCCTCCCCCCTTCCCTCTGATCTTAGTCTATCAGGTCTCATCAGGAGTGGCTGCATTGTCTTCCTCTGTTGCCTGGTAAGGCTGCTTCCCCCTCAGGGGGAGGTGATCAAGAGCAGACCAATCAGTTCCTGTCAGAGACAGTCCCTGTCCCCGTCCCTATAACTATGGACACTGAACTGCCATGGGCTACCTCTGTGCAGGAGTTCCAGGCCATCTGTATTTCTTTAAAGGATTAATTCATTAAAGTCTTCTTCAAAGGCCTCTATCATATTCATAAGATTAGATTTAATATCACTTTCTTGTGCTTAGGCTGTGTAAGAATATCCTGGACTTGTGGTAAGATAGCTGGATTCTGTGTTGCCATATTGCCATGGCTATTATTATTTGTGTTCTTACCCTGGCCTTTAGCCATATGGTTGTCTCTGGTCTTGCTAGGCCTCTGGTAATGCCGGCCATATTGTGGGTCAGAAAACTGAGCACCAGGGAACAGGTATGGTTTACCTGTGTTTGCAATGTTTTAGGGGGACCAGCAGCAAGCAGGGATGAAGGATGAGTCTTACTTAGTGGTCCTTGATAGCAGCAGGCCCCCGATGATGCAGGTAGAGCTGTGGATAGAAAATGGAGCTCATAGGGTATAGGTCATAGCTCACTGCTACTGGGCTTGCCCAGGGGAATCTAGCAGGTGGGGATCTGTGGTGTAGTGATCTCACCTGTCTGTCCAAGGGGGCAGCAGGTCTCCAGGATCCAGACTCTCAACCCTCTTTTTAAAAATTTATTAATTTATTTATTCATTTTACACCCTGATTGTAGCACCCATCCTCTGCTTTCAGTTGTCTCCCTCACATACTCTTCCTCACCCTTCGCTTTCTGTCTTCTCACAAAAGAGGGAGGTCCACCATATGTACCTGGCACATTAAGTCACTGCAAGACTGGATGCATCCTCTCCCACTGAGACCAGACAATGCAGCCCGATTTTAGGGACTGGATCCAAAGGGATGCATAAGAGTCACAGAGTGTCTCTGCTCCAGTTGTTGTGGGATCCACATGAAGACCAAGCTGCATATCTGCTACCTATGTGTAGGGGCCCTAGTCCAAATGACCACTCCATGCATGCTCTTTGGTTTGTGGTTTAGTCCTGTGAGCCTTCGTGGACCCAGGTTAGTTGACTCTGCAGGTCGTGTAGAGTCCTTAACCCCCTGGCTCCCTCAGTCATTTCCCCAACTGGATTCCCTGAGCTCTTTCTAATGTTTGGCTGTGGGTCTCTGTTTCTATTTCCATCAGTTTAAGGGTAAAGCCTCACAGAGAAGTTATGCTAGGCCTCTGTCTTTAACCACAGCAGAGTAACATTAATAGTGTCAGGGGTTGGCTCTCTCCCATGGGATGCTTCTCAAATAGTGCCAGTGTTTGGTTGACCATTCCCTCCGTCTGTTCTGTTCTACTCTGTTCAGTTCTGTTCTGTTCTGTTCTGCTCTGCTCTGCCCTGCTCTGCCCTGCCCTGCCCTGCCCTGCCCTGCCCTGCCCTGCCCTGCCCTGCCCTGCCCTGCCCTGCCCTGCCCTGCCCTGCCCTGCCCTGCCCTGTTCTGTTCTGTTCTGTTCTGTTCTGTTCTGTTCTGTTCTGTTCTGTTCTGTTCTGTTCTGTTCTGTTCTGTTCTGCTCTGTTCTTCTCTTCTCTGCTCTGCTCTTCTCTTTGCTCTATTCCATTTCATTCCATTCCTTTCTGTTCTGTTCTGTTCTGAGTATGTACCATATTTTTCTTATTCATTTTTTTTTGTGGATATCTAGGTTGATTCCTTTTCTGACGTCTAGAAAAAAAGTTGCAATGAATGTGAATTTGCATGTCTGCAGTATGGTATTAAATCTGTTGGGTATATGCCTAGGAGTGGTACAGTTGAGTTATATGGTAGAATACCATGTTATTCTTTTTTTCAGTTTCATGAGATCTCATTTATTTTTTTAATATTAGTTACAGTTTATTAACTCTGTATCCAAGGTGTATCCCCCTCATTTCCTCCCAATCCTACCTTCCCTCCCTCATCTCCTCCTTGCCCCTATCTAAGTCCATTGATAGGGAGGACCTCCTCCCCTTTTATCTGACCCTGGTTTATCAGGTATCTTCAGGACTGGCTGCAAGATCCTCCTCTGTGGCCTGGCTACCATGTTATTATTTTTTCATAGTTTTCTTAGGGTTTCTTTGGTGTAATAAAACACTAAAACCAAAGGCAAGTTGTGGAGGAGAGGGATTATTTCACTAATTTCCATATAACAGTTCATCACCAAAGGCAGTGTGAACAGGATCTCATGCAGGGCAGAAACCTGGAGACAGGAGCTGTTGCAGAGGCCACGGAGGGGTGTTGCTTACTGGCTTGATTATCCTGCTTTCTAATAGACCACAAGACCATCTGGAAAAGAATGGTACCACCCAAAATGATCCATCAATAACTAATTAAGAAAATGCCCTACAGCTTGATCTTATGGAGGCATTTTCTCAATTGAGGCTCCCTCCTCTCTGATGACTCCATCTTGTATCAAGTTGGCATAAAACTAGCCAGCACAGTAGTTTACTGTTTCTTTCCTTTATGATAGAAATAACATTTTATAATGTATATATTTTCATATACTGGGTCATTTTTTTATTGATTAATTATTGCTCAATAACTAAGGTTTTGGAATTTTCTTTCACAATTTTTTTTACCACTTGCATTCAGTTTTATAAATTATGTTTACTAAATTTTGTTCTGTGGGATTTCCTTTCTTTTCTTGCTTTTTGGACTTTCCTTTCTTTTCTTGCTAAAGCATAGCTTTGATGTGATGTTAGTTTGTAGACTGAGATTTAAGTTATCAAGAAAGAATGGTGGAAATAAAACTTGTGCCATGTGAACAAATATTTAGGACATGGGAGAAAAGTAAGTAATGAATCAATGTGTTTTGGTAAATAATAGATTCTCATGTAGAAATTACTGCATAGAAGATCAGTCATAATTTAGATATAAACGAGGTTTCTGCACATCTTTATGGGATAAAATGACATTTTCAAATACATGATTTTTATAGGCGAAACAGACACATTAAAGAATGTTTCTTAAAACAAAATTAGACCTATAAGATATGATAAACATAATGAAATTTATACACCTAAAGAAGATAAACAAGAAAGAAAACCCGGGGTGAGATGATCGATCCTCACTTAGAAAGACAAATGGGATGGGCATTGGATGTAGGAGAAAACAAGTTACATAACAGGAGCCTACCACAGAGGGCCTCTGAAAGACTTTACCTAGCAGTGTATCAAAGCAGATACTAAGACTCATAACCAAACCTTCAGCAGAGTGCAGAGAATCATGTGAAAGAAGGGGGAGTTAATATGACCTGGAGAGGAGAGGAGCTCCACAAGGACCAAATATATCTGGGCACATGGGTCTTATATGAGACTATTTCTCTGACCAATGACTATGTATGGATATAACCTAGAACCTCTGCTCAGATGTAGCCTGTGGTAGCTCAGTAACCAAGTGGGTTTCCTTAGTAAGGGGAATAGGGAGTATTTCTGACATGAACTCAATGGTGGGCTCCTGACCTCCCCCCCTCAAGCAGGAGCAGTCCTACTAGGCCACAGAGGAGGACTTTCCAGGCAATCCTGAAGATGCCTGATAAACGAGGGTCAGATGAAAGGGGAGGAGGACCTTCCCTATCAGTGGACTTGGAAAGGGGCAGGGAGGAGATGAGGGAGGGAGGGTGAGATTGGGAGGGAATGAGGGAGGGGATACAGCTGGGATACAGAGTTAATAAATGTAACTTATAAATAAATAAATAAATAAATAAATGAATAAATAAATAAATAAATAACAAAATTAACATTTAGAAAAAGCTTGTTATAATAAGACTGTTGATATACATTCTTTTCCTGCCAACATAAGTCTAAAGACAATGGAGTGTGTTAAATGCCCTTCATCTTTTGAAAAAAGACATTTGAACTTATCATTAACTGAAACAGCTGTGTTACATCAAACAGGACTTTATTCCAGTAATGAAAAGATGTAATTAGTGAGAGGAGAGTTTTATTTTCCAGCTGGGATAACTTACTATGGTCTGGATAAATGTAAAGCATTTTTGAAATGTATTCTTTGACAAGAAAATCCTCAAAATGCCTTCTAGGGACCATCATTTTTTGGGGGACCCTCATGTTTATAAATGCCAAATAATCTCTTTTTAAAAATGGATGAATCATTTCTTCAAGGCAATATTCATAAGCAAATACATAACACTGAAAAGTTGAACATAAATAATTTTTGTGTGATAGGATAGACATTGGAAGATGAAGAAAACAGACAAATAGGATAGGAGTCTACCACAGAGGGCCTCTGAAAGACTACCCAGCATAGTATCAAAGCAGATACTGAGACTCATAGCCAAACTTTGTGCAGAGAAAGAAAGAAGAGAGAGAAAGACCTGGATGGGACAGGAGCTTCACAAGGAGCTCAGAGGTCTTTTCTGAGACTGATACTCCAACCAAGGACTATACATGGAAATAACCTAGAATCCCTGCACAGCTGTAGCCGATGGCAGCTCAGTCTCCAAGTGGGTTCCCTAGTAAGAGGGTGTCTCTGACATGAACTCAGTGGCTAGTTCTTTGATTACCTCCCCATGAAGGGTGGGTGCAGCCTTACCAGGCCACAGAGGAAGACAATGCAGTCAGTCCTGATGAGACCTGATAGGCTAGGGTCAGATGGAAGGGGAAGAAGGCTTTCCCTATCAGTGGAGGGGCATGGGAGGAGAAGAGGGAGGATGGGATTGGGAGGAGATGATGGATGGGGACACAGCTGGGATGCAAAATGAGTTAATTTTAATAAATAAAATATAAATAAAAGGAAAAGAATTGTTTGATTCTGCACAAGAGACTAGAGCAGGTATTATCTTAAATATCCAGAAAGAAATATTAGCTTATACATCAGGTGCAAACTGAGAATTCTTTCTATTAATTTCACTTCATTTATTTAATTTTCCAACAGTAAACATAAGCAGGTGTCACTGTTAAAACGTAACAACATAACCTTGGCAAAGCAGAAAATTCTAAAACTAATGTTTAAAAAATAACTAATTTTCATTTTCAAATTAAATTCCAACCTCAGGTTTAAAAGATTATGTGTGCATGTGAGTGAGTTTGAGCTTATGCATGTGCACCAGGTCTTAAGCAGCACACAGAACCAGGAGAAGATGTTTGGTCCCTACAAATGGTGTTACAGAAGGTTATAAGGTATCTTATGAGGATCCAATATCCTCTGGAATAGCAGGAAATGCTCATAACCATTGAGCCATCAGCCCAAAACAGTTTCCTTAAAAAACAGCAGCGTCAACAACAACAAACCACAAACAGAAAACCTCACAAAACATAAACTATAAAAAAAAAGAAACAAACAATCAAACACCTACATTGTTTTATGGTCCACATGTTTTGTAGTCTCTGGCAACACAACTTGAATACAATGATAAACACTGTTTCATAATGTTTTGGAAAATTATTAACTCAGTAAGAGTGAAGTAATTTCCTTTTATGATCTTTTGTTTATGCATTAGTTGATAGGTTATTTTATACTTTTATAAAAATGCTGATAATAAAAATTCTTGCATTTGCTTGCATTAATATTTTTTGGAAATATTTGGAACATTTGTCATATGGGTTTTAAGACTTGGTGTGCATAATAACAAATTTGCATGGCAAACTGAGAATTATGTGAAACTAAAATCTACATTAATCATTTGTGGAGATTGTACATGATTCATGAATCTAACTTAGAAAGTTGTCAATATTTGCTTCACAACATGATTCAAATAAAATTGTTATTGTGATCTATATTTCTATGCCACATTGCTTCATAACTTTCAAAGAAAATACTGCTGTGTACAGTTTAGAGTTGGAATAGAAATTAGTTTATGCCATATTTTACAGACGAAGTTTCTGTTTTTCAAATTTCTAATCCATAGAAGAAAGTAAATAAGCTTTAAGTCTCCAACACACACAAACAAAAGTCATCTATTTTTTTTCTCTGACATGCACTTGGAAGAACTTCATCTCTTGATATCCTTTACCTCTAAGATGATAATTGAAATAATACCTGAAGACATGGCTAAGATATGATGAAATTTAATACCTTCTGCATGTTGGTGAGATGAGGAGAACACAGTTTTAAGCAGAGCTTGAAATCGTACTGTCTCATCTTCTGTTAATTGGTAGAGTAATAGTTATTGTTCTTATGTCTATTGTTTTTCTTTCCCTCCTTGCCGGCATACAATTTAGGGCCTTACACATATAAGGCAAGCACTCCACTACTGAGTTATATTTCTGTTTTTACCTGATAGTGATTCTCCATCATTGCCTTCAAGATCCTGTTATATAAGCAACAGTTTGTGGAACCTTCAGTAATAATGGTTTTTTAATAGTAGATTCATTGAAATATGATTCATGTACTATGTAATTTACTCAAAATTCAGTATGTTCTTATATCAAAATTTCAGTTTGTATAATTAAATGTATTTTAAACTGCATACATTAGTACTGTTTTTACATCATTTTAAAGTTTAGTCTGTTTCCTACAATACCTCTATGTTTCCTGACTCCTTCATTCATGGCCCTTATTCTTTAATTGTTGTTATATAACATATGCACACATTTTCTTGGACACACTCACACACACATTTCTGTAAACAAAACCTGCTGAATCCATTCAATGTTGTGTACATTTTCTGATCCTGTGGCTCTTACAATCTTTCTCTCCCCTCTTTCATGATGTTCCCTGGAGTTATTTTTTGTTTGTTTGTTTTTAGACATTGTGATGCAGATATATCAATTGAAGTTGTTCTCATTTTTACCAATTGAGTATTTCTATGATTGTATTTTCTGTAAAAAGAAGCTTTTTTTATGAAGATAAATTACATTTAGTAGTAGATCCAAAAGTTTAACTTTAATGACTATCTTTGTTCTTTTTGCTCATATATATATATATATATATATATATATATAAAGGAACTCTGAAAGCTTAACATAGGGTTACAAATTTGAGTAGCCATGTTCATTTTTAATGAGGAAACTAGGTGTGGTTGAGTCTTGAATAGGAAAATGAATAGATTGAAGGGTACTACGGCTAATAAATTTTACATTTTAAATTTACAATGTTCTTTCATTCTAGGCCTTTGTTATTTCAATTGCTGTAACAAAAACACTTAAACTGAGTAATTTGTAAAAGAAAAAGTAGGGTTCAAAAAATTGTTCATCTGTTAACAGCACTTTTTGTGTTTGCAAAGCTCATTTTCTGTAACTGTATCATATGATTCAAAGCCACCTGAAACTCTAGCTCAAGGGGTCTGCTGCTCTTTTATGGCTTCTGTGGGCATCTTCATGAATGTGCATGTACCATTACCCCATACATATAAATTAATACAAAATATTTCTTTAAAAGGAAAGAAAAAAAATACGGTGGAAGCTAAAGTCCTAGATAAGATTAGAGATCATATTCAGTAAGGGCCTGTTGCTATGTAATAACATGGTGGAAAAATGGAAAGGCAAATGAGTGCAGAGTCCAAACTCTAAAGGTGACTGTGCTATATACCAACTCTCACTCTTGTGTTAATGCAACTACTGTCCCTACTTACTTCTTAAAGGTCACATTCAGCATCTTCACTTGAGATTAGGAGTGAATACAGCACAATTAAACCATAGGTATGATTATATCAGTTACCAATTGAATTCCATCGATACAAGAGTGAAAGGTCCATTTATTTCTCAGCCTGGCATGGTCTCCTAAAATAAGGGTAAATATTTTTTCAAGTGTTAGTTGGTATTAGTTGATTTCAGTGATGATGTGAAGGTTGGAAAGGAAGGTGAAGATAACAATTGTTTCTCAGGGAAGGGAGATTTTAGTAGAGTTATGAATATCATAGGCAGTATAACAACTGTTTTTTGTTTTTTTAAGACAGAGTTTTTCTTTTTAGCTCTGACTGCCCTAAAACTTACTTTGTAGACTATGAAAGCCTCAAACTAAAGATCTGCCTGTCTCTGCCTCCCGAATGTTGGGGTCAAAGGTGTTTCCCACCACTGCCCAGCTATTACAACAGTTTTTAAGATAAGAGAATGCCTTCCCACATATTCTGTCTATAAGGCAAAACTGGAGTCTCCTTTTATAAATTTCTGGAAAGCACAGACAGCAGTGAGTAAGTAGGTTAAAGCCTATATTGTTTGGTAGTCAGGTTAAGTTGCCCTTGATATTCAGGTATCAGAAGAGGGAAGGACACTTGCAAGCTCACTTAATGTAGACTATCAGCTCCATGTAGGGGCATCTCTAGGTGGAGACTGCATCTGGAAATGTTGTGATCTAGCAACCAGTAATGTACTTTTTATTTCCTCAATTATCTAAGAGAAAATACTTTTTTTTTTTAAATGGGCTCACCTCATAGCAATACTTACCAGTTTCTCCTAAATTAGGAAAGCCTGCAGTGGGGTTTGTAAATAACAGTGTTAATAGAAACATCTGAAGGACTGGTATTTCCATCCAGTTGGATAATGCATAGAGTAATCAGAATTCTTTTCATGTTAATCATTGTGCTACATGAATAAATATTGTTAAAGACAGAATGCTCATAAAAATTCTATTAAACATACTGCCACTAAGGCAAATTATAGTTTGACCTATGAAAACATAAAAATGATTGTTGCCTTAACATTGAAAAACATTCAGTGAGGGGAAAAGTTAATCCATCCTGTAGGAAAAGTTAATCTACAGTCTTGGCATGGCAGGAAACTCCTAATATGTGAATTGACTTTGCTCTTGTATTAATTTTCTACCTATTTTGTAAAAGTCAGTGTGAACTAAGTTGCTTAGAACATTTATTGTCTTAGGCTTCTGAGTGTAGAAATCTTATATGGCTGTGACTGGACAAAAATTAAGATGCCAACATTTCTGTGTTTTTTTCCTAGAGGCATCAGATAGCTGTAAAGCTGTCTACATTCTTTGGCCTGTGGCCCCCTTTTCATCTTCAAAGGTATCTGTTTTGCATCTTTTAGCTTCTGATTCCAGCACCATGTCACTACATAAACACAGTTGGAGAAGGGAGTGTGTTCCCGTCTCCTCTTCCAACAGATTTTATCTCTTTAATTGGAAAAATGAAGGGCAAGAGTCTTTCCTCAATAGTGGAGACTATGTGCCCAAGTACAGAAGGCTTGAGGCATAATAGGGAATCATTATCATGTAAAATTCTATACTCAGATCTGTTCCTCTGCTGTCTCAAAGTTGTAATTACCAATTGGGGTAAGTTATGTTCATCCTCTCAGTAGCTTCTCAGCTCCTAACAATCTGCAAAAGCACTTACCAGCTCAATTTTCCTGTCTGGAGTTTTTTATCTCACTTCAGTTTTTTGGGTTATTAGCCCTCTATTCTAGACCTGTCGGACAGATAAAAGAAGCAGGGAAGATGTATCTTTAGTTTTGGAGTACTGCAAGAGCAAAAGAGTTGATCCTGAAGGATGTTATTCTGATCTAATATTTTTTTTTCTGAGCACTGGTAAGGCAGGGGGGCTGACTGATGCAAGAAGACACTCAGTCCAATTGTTTTAGTCCTGAGTGGCAAGAAGAATGAGTTAGAAAGCTTGTTAGTCCTTTTTCATATGTCATCTTAACTGCTGTTAGGGATCTGGAGGCTCAGACCTCTTTAAATTTTTTCTAGCTGGCAAAAGGAAGGATTTTGTAGGAGTAAAAGTTAATATGCCTAAAAGGAATGCCAACCTAGGGGACACAGTAAAACTTAATAGTTGGGAAAGATAGATAAGCCATGTGATGACACTGTGCATCCTTGGTGTATGTTGAGGTAGAGTTTGTGACATACAAAAAAATGAGACTATTATTATAGTTATTATTAAGGGTGTAGTTAAGAAAATATGTGGGGCAGTTTTGTCCTTATTACAGGAAAAGAGCGGGCAAAAAATATCTTTGGAACTTTTAGCATGCTTTATTATAGGTCTTAGCAAGACTGATGAGTTTTATCATTGTGGCTATTGGTTTGGTGGAAGAACTTTAAACATTTTTCAGAAACTGTCATCAGGTGTCCTCTATTATAACCTTGTGGGGAACACTAAGAGACAAAGTCAATGAGAAAACTTTCAACACTGATTAGCATAAATTTTAATAAAGTAAAATGTAATCACAGAACTTGCAGGACCTTGTACCAGAGTTCTCTAGAAGGATAAGGCAACTAATCAGCTGTTCATTACACCAGACTCCTGCACAAGGAACAAGACCCTCGAAGCTTTGTAAAGGAAGTAAGTCAAATTCACCATCAAATTGCTTTTTTAAAAGAGACATGGAATCCTATTTAATGACTTTTATAGGACTGTCTTGTAACACTCTAAATACACCACTTGGTTATCCTAAATAATTTATCAAACCTTTGAGTTTGAAGCCAGAGTATATGGCAACCTCTATTATTCAGGGAACATGGGTTGTTAGGGTGCAGAATGATACATTACAGCTGTTCAAACTACTCTTCCAGAAAGAGATAGTGTTCCAAAGTTGGTAAATACAGCTTTTTTTTTTTTTTGGCCTCAGTATTTAAGGAGATAGGTCTGTTTTTCACAGTCATGAATAACCTTTTGGAATTGTCTTCTCTGGATAATACAGGATAATCTTGATATCTGAATATCTACAAACTTAATCATATCTGAAAAATCCCTAGCATCATTTTGTAGAATCTACACATCTTTATAGAGTTGTTGTTCCACTTACCAAAGATTTTTGGAATGGGATCTAAGAAAACACACTTGCTGTGAATCAGTATTATATTTTATGGTTTAAAAACATATAATTCTTAGCCATTCTGATGGGTGGAAGGTGAAATCTTTGGGTTGTTTTGAGTTGCATTTCCCTGATAGTTAATGAGGTTGAGCATTTCTTTAAGTGTTTCTCTGCCGTTCGATATTCTTCTGCAGAGAATTATCTGTTTAGCTCTATACCCCATTTTTTACTTGGATTACTTGATTTTTTGCTGTTTAACTTCTTTAGATAGTTATATATACTAAATATTAGTCCTCGGTCAGATATAGGGTTGGGGAAGATTCTTTCCCAATATGTAGGCTGTCGTTTTGTTCTGAGGCAGTGTCCTTTGCTTTAGAGAAGTTTTCCAGTTTCATGAAGTCCCACTTATTCATTGTTGCTCTTAGATCTTGTGCTGTTCTGTTAAGGAAGCTGTCTCATGTACCAATGAGTTCAAGGGTATTCCTCACTTTTTCTTCTAAGCGGTTTAGTGTGTCTGGTTTTATGTTGAGGTCTTTGATCCACTTGGACTTTAGTTTTGTGCAGGGTGGTAAGTATGGACCTATTTCCATTTTTCTACATGTAGACTTCCAGTTAGACCAGCACCATTTGTTGAAGATGCTGTCTTTTTTCCATTCAATGGATTTGGCATCTTTGTCAAATATCAGGTGTCCCTAAGTGTGTGGATTTATGTCAGGGTCTTCTATTCGATTCCATTGATCCACCAGTCTGTTTCTATGCCAGTACCATGCAGTTTTTAGTATTGTTGCTCTATAGTACAGCTTGAGATCAGGGATGGAGATACCTCCTGAAGATCTTTTACTGTAGAGAATTGTTTTAGCAGTGGGAATGTAAACTTGGACAACCACTCTGGAAAGCAATCTGGCACTTTCTCAGACAACTAAGAATAGTGCTACCTCAAGATCCAGTGATACCACTGCTAGGCATATATCCAAAAGATTCTCAAGTAGACAATAAGGACATTTGCTCAACCATGTTTGTAGCAGCCTTATTTCTAATAGCCAGAAGCTGGAAACAGCCCAGATGCCCCACAGTGGAGGAATGGATGCACAAATTGTGGTATATCTACACAATGGAATATTACTCAGCAATAAAAAAAAAACAAGGAAATCATGAAATTTGCAGGTAAATGGTGGTATCTGGAAAAGAGCATCCTGAGTGAGCTATCCCAGAAGCAGAAAGATGCACATGGTATATACTCACTCATACAGACATATAATATAGGATAAACCTACTAAAATCTGTACTCCTAAAGAAACTAATCAAGAGGGAGGACTCTTGCTAAAATGCTCAATTACTATCCAGAAAGACAAAGAGGTTGGACATCAGAAGAAGAAGAAAAGAGGGAACAAGTCAGGTGCCTGACACAGAGGACCTCTGAAAAGCTCTGCCCTACAGACTATCAATGTAGATGCTGAGACTTATGGGCAACCTTTGGGCAGAGTGCAGGGAATCTTAGGAAAGAAGTTGGAAACATTAAGATCTAGAGAGGACAGGAACTCAACAAGGAGAGCAACAGAACCAAAAAAAATCTGAGCACAGGGGTCTTTCCTGAGACTGATATTCCAACCAAGGACTATGCATGGAGATAACCTAAGACCCCTGCACAGATGTAGCCCATGGCAGTTCAGTATCCAAGTGGGTTCCATTGTAAAAGGAACAGGGACTGTCTCTGATATGAACTGATTGGCCTGCTCTTTAATTACCCCCCCCCAGGGGGAAGCAGCATTACCAGGCCACAGAAGAAGACAATGCAGCCACTCCAGATGAGACCTAATTGTCTAGGATCAGAAGGAAGGAAAAGAAGTCCTCCCCTATCAGTGGGATTGGGGAGGGGCTTGCATGCAGAGGGTGGAGGAAGGGAGGGATTGGGACAGGAGGAGGGAGAGAACCACAGGGGGGATACAAAGTGAATAAAGTGTAATTAATAAAGAAAAAAGAGAATAAAAACCATATATCAAAGAAAAGACAGCATCATTAGTATGTTCTTAGAGGGTTAGTTTTGCTGTGATGAAAGACAATGACCAAAGTAACTTGGGGAGGAAAGGGTTTATTTAGCTTACATTTCCATATCACTGTTCCTCATCAAAAGAAGTCAAATGCAGGAACTTGAGGCAGGAGTTTACACAGGGGGGAACAAGGATGGGTCACAGCATCAGCTATAAGCAGCTAGTGGCTGGTGTTTCTCTCTACACTTTAACTCTTAATCTTTGAGGCTGCTAGCCTTGCTACTGTCCACATACACTTTAAGTCTTAAATGTCCAGGCTAGTAGCCTTGTTATTTGGGGCTCTCTCTACATACAGTTTAACTTCAGTTAAACTCCCAGGGGTCACTGGTCATAAGAGCCTCTACAGGAAAAGAGAGGGAGGAATTGAACCCTGAACTTTCAGATTTAGGGTCTGAAGGTTATTGAACTAATTGGACCTTGTTTTTTTTCTGCCACCAGAACAGCTCTCTTGCTAAAAACATTTATTGTTTAACAGCAGAGGGTCTGAATCAGGTAAGCCAGGTGGCTCTCTAAACTCAAGCGTACAAGCTGCTGCAGCCCTGACAGTTTCTTGCTGTCAATACAAGAGATTGTAGAAAGAACAACCTTAGTTACTTTTATCTTAATGGCTTAGCAGTGAACAGTACCTTGCTGGAATCGAGAGTCCTAATTAAGAAGGCTGATATCACACTCCTGACTGCTTATCACTTAAGCTTAGAAATATGCAAAAACATCACACATTTGGCAGACAAAGCAAGCAGATATTTATGAGCCTCACACACATTCACACACACATACAAACAGTAGACAGAATAAGGGAGCTCCCAAAGACACCATTCATCCACATGTAAGTAAACATGCAGATATAAATATATATGTACATAGAGACAATATATACAGACAATTAGACAGACAGACACATACTATCTAATTCAAAGCTTCTCTATGTATGTAAAAAATAACCTTATTCAAAAATAGATACAATTGTTACATTAAAAAAGGAGTCACGGTAGGACTATTGATCCTAATATCTAACTAGATACTTTGTTTATTATAAGTTTAAAGTGGTGGTTTTACCTATATGCTCATTATGAGTCCAAAGCAGAAGTTTCATCTTTTTCTTATTTTAAATGTACATTATGTGTTCAAAGCCAGTTTTTTGTCAAGGCTTTTCTAAGAAACAGGTGTCTGTCTTTCATGTATAGCTAACCATTTATTCTTTGTTTCTATATTCATATGGTCTTTCTCATCGTGGTGTACACCTGGGCTGTATTCTTGGACTAAATCTAGAATGAATGTATCTTCTTGATTATTAATTTGTTTCAATTTTGTTTTCCCTCTTGGTGTAAATTAAGTGCTTGACATAGGGAGGTCCACAGAGTTTCTAGCAGTTTCTCTATATTGCAGGAGGGTTTTTAAATTTCTTGAATCAAGTCAGAAATTCTTTAAAAACGTCACCAGGAGTTATGAAATCATTAATTCATTTAAACAGCACTATGTCATGAAGGTACATCTTCAAAATAATCTGCAGGAAATCTGTCTAACAGAGTGAAGCAATAGGCAGTGAGGGTCTCTGCCAGGCCAGATATATAAGACAAGCATGGAAAGGCAGTATAGCAACAATAAGCCGTCTTGAGGCAAAATCATTGGAGCCTTGCCTAAACCAGGGATACAGCCATCCATCAGCCATGCAAAAACAAGCGGGTTGCCTCCAGGCAGCTTACTTGCTTGCTTCTGCCAATCCAGCATGTGACTGCTTCCAGCAAGAGCTGATGCAGAGGCCATGGAGAGGTGCTGCTGCTTGCTGGCTTGCTCAACATGGCAAAGCCATAGGAAAAAGGATATTAAAACTACTTTTAATGCTGCCCCACTCTCTGCCATAAAGATAACAGATTAAACCTCTGACACAGTAAGCAAGCCCCAACTAAATGCTTTCATTTATAAGAGTTGCCCTGGCCATGGTGTCTTTTCAAAGCAATAGAACACTGACTAAAACACTGGGACATGGAAGCAGCCTAAATGTCCATGAACTGGTGACTGAATACTGAAAATGTAATACCTATATGCAATAGAATTTCATTCAGCTGTAAAGACAAATTAAATTAAATTAAATTTACAGGTAAATGAAAAAACATATAATTCTTATTGATTAATGATTGGCTGATCACTTGTAATGTTCTTGTCTCATGTGTTTTCTTTTCTTCACTATAGCTAATACCGTCTAGTCTTGGTTTAGGGAGAGGTGGTGAAAAATATCTGTACACAGTGAATATACAAATACTCATGCAAGAATATTTAGTGACTGTCTACTACATCTCAGGCACTGTGTTTAACATTAGTCATGTTGAAAAAATATAGGAGTCTGTGCCTTGGTCCTCAAATACTAATAAAGGACTAAGACAGTGTAGATTTATGAAATTTTCAGTTTTTATTAACAATAGGACTGACATAGCCTACAATTATATGTGAAATATTATAACCTTTCCCTTGATTTGTGATAAAAAACTGGGAATAACCCGAGCAGCAAGGATTTGGGGGAGAGTAATCTAACTAATGCATTCCTTTTATGAAGTAAGAAAATGATGAAATTCACCTCATGGCACCTCCAGATCTACCTTTTTTCTTTTTATATTAATTACAGTTTATTCACATTGCATCCCAGCTGTAGCTCCCTTCCTAATTCCCTCCCAATCCCACCCTCCTTCCCACATCTCCTCCCATGCCCCGCTCTAATTCCACTCTTAGAGGAGGCCCTCCTCCCCTTCCATCTGACCCTAGCCTATTAGGTCTCACCAGGAATGGCTGCATTGTCTTCCTCTGTAGCCTGGTAAGGCTGCACCCCCATCAGTGGGAGGTGATCAAAGAACAGACAACCCAGTTCATGTCAGAGACAGTCTCTGTTCCCCGGGGAACAGGGGAACCCACTTGGAGATTGAGCTGCCATGGTATATATCGATGGAGGAGCTCTAGGTTATATCCATGCATGATACTTCATTGAAGTATCAAGTCTCAAAAAAAGACCCCTTGGTCTAGATTTTTGGTTCTGTTGCTTTTTGTGTACTTAAGCAACTTTTGGATATATGCCTAGGAATGTTATAGCTGTATCTTGTGGAAACAGTATTCCGAATTATCTGAGAAAGCACCAGATTGATTTCCAAAGTGATTATACAAGTTTACATTCTGACCAGCAATGGGGGAAGGTTTCCCTTTCTCCACATCCTCTCCAGCAT
The DNA here is from genome assembly GCF_030254825.1 of Meriones unguiculatus. Taxonomy (NCBI): domain Eukaryota; kingdom Metazoa; phylum Chordata; class Mammalia; order Rodentia; family Muridae; genus Meriones; species Meriones unguiculatus. Next base: position 73,602,600 of record NC_083369.1, on the reverse strand, counting down.
GTATTGTCACTTGAGTTTTTGATCTTATCCATTCTGATGGGTGTCAGGTGAAATCTCAGGGTCATTTTGATTTGCATTTCCCTGATGACTAAGGATATTGAGCATTTCTTAAAGTGTTTCACTGCCATTCTATATTCCTCTATTGAGAATTCTCTGTTTAGCTCTGTACCCCATTTTTTTAATTTGTTGGTGTTCAACTTCTTGAGTTTTTTCTATATATTCTGGATATTAGCTCTCTGTAAATATAGGGTTGTTGAACATTCTTTCACAGTCTGTAAGCTGTTATTTTATTCTTATGACAGTATCCATGGCTTTACAGAAGCTTTTCAATCTCATGAGATCTCATTTATTGATTGTTGATCAATAAATGAACCTGTCCTCTTGGTGTTCTGTTTAGGAAGTTGTCTCTAGTGCCAATGAGTTCAAGGCTCTTCCCCACTTTTTCTTCTAACAGAGTTAGTGTTTCTGGTTTTATGTTGAGGTCTTTGATCTACTTGGAATTTAGTATTGTGCAGGGTGATAAATATGGAGCTATTTGCATTTTTCTACATGTAGACATCCAGTTGGACCAGCACCATTTGCTGAAGATGATGTTTATTTTCCTTTTTATGGTTTTGACTTCTTTGTAAAAATCAAGTATCCATAGATGTGTGGGTTTATTTCTGGGTCTTCTGTTTGATTCCATTGATCCACCATTCTGTTTCTATGTCAGTAACATGCAGTTTTTATTACTATTTCTCTGTAGTACAGTTTGAGATCAGGGACAGAGATACCTCCAGATGATCTGTTGTTGTAAAGGATTATTTTGGAAATTCTGGATGTTTTGTTTTTCTGTATGAAATTGAGAATTGTTCTTTCAAGTTCTGTAAGAACTGTGTTGGTATTTTGATGGAAATTTCATGGAATCTATAGTTTGCTTTTGGCAGGATGGCTATTTTCACTGTGTTAATCCTACCAATCCATGATCATGGAAGATATTTTCATCTTCTGATATCTTCTTGAATTTCTTTCCTTAGAGACTTGAAGTTTTTTCCAACAGATCTTTCACTTGCTTGGTTAGAGTCACACCAAGGTACTTTATGTTGTTAGTGGCTGTTGTGAAGGGTAAAATGTCATTAATTTCATTCTCAGCACTTTTGTCTTTTGTATATAGGAGGGCTTCATATTTTTCTTTTTTTATTTCTATTAATTACAGTTTATTCACTTTGTATCCCAGCTGTAGCCCTCTCCCCCATCCCCTCCCAATGCTACCTTCCCTCCCTCATCTCCTCCCATGCCCCTTATCCAAGTCCACTGAGAAGGGAGATCCTCCTTCCCTTACATCTGACCCTAGTCTATCATGTCCCATCAGGACTGGCTCCTTTTTCTTGCTCTGTGGACTGGTAAGGTTGCTCTCCTCTCAGCTGGGGGTGATTAAAGAGCTAGCTTATGAATTCATGTCAGAGATGGTCACTATTCCTGTTATTGGGGAAGCCTCTTGGACACTGAGCTTCCATGGGCTCTTTCTGTGGAGAGGTTCTAAGTAATCTCCATGCATCATCATTGTTTGGAGAATCAGTCCCAGAAAAGACAATTATGCCCAGATTTTTTTTTGGTTCTGTTGCTCTCCTTGTTGAGATCCTGTTCCCTCCAGTTCTTTCTACCTTCCTCTTCTTTCATAAGATTCCCTGCACTCTGACCAAAGTTTGGCTATGAATCTCAGCATGTTTTGATACCCTGCTGGATAGAGTAGGCTCCTGTCCTCTTCCCCGTTTTCTCCCTCTTCTGTTGTTGGTTTTATTTGCCTTTCTGAATAAAGATTGAGCATGTGACCCAGGGTCCTCATTCTTGATTAGCTTCGTTAGGTGTACAAATTTTAGTATGATTGTCCTACATAATATGTCTAATATCCACTTATACCTCAGTATATACCATATGTGTCTTTTTTCTGGGATATCTCACTCAGGATGGTCTTTTCTAGACCCCACCATTTCCCTGCAAATTTCATAATTTCTTTGTTTTTAATTGCTAAGTAGTATTCTATTGTGTAAATGTGCCACAATTTCTATATCCATTCCTCAACTGAAGGACATCTGGGTTGTTTCCACCTTCTGGCTATTACAAATAAAGCTGCGTCCAACATGACTGAGCAAATGTCCTTCTTGTATACGTGAGCATCTTTTGGATATATGCCTAGGAATGGTATAGTTGCATCTTGAGGTAGCACTATTCCTAACTGTCTGAGAAAGCGCCAGACTGATTTCAAAAGTGGTTGTACAAGTTTGCATTCCCACCAGCAGTGGAGGAGGGTTCCCCTTTCTCCACATCCTCTCCAGCACGTGTGTCTCTTGAGTTTTTTATCTTATCAATTCTGATGGGTGTAAAGTGAAATCTCAGGGTCATTTTGATTGGCTTTTCCCTGATTTCTAAACATGTTGAGCATTTCTTTAAGTGTTTCTCTGCCATTTCATGTTCCACTAATCAGAATTCTCTGTTTAGCTCCCTACCCAATTTTTTAATTCAGTTACTTGAAGAACAGCTAAAACCAATACTCTTCAAACTATTCCACAAAGTAGAAACAGAAGTAACATTACCAAACTCATTCTATGAAGCTACAGTCAACTTGATACTTAAACCTTACAAAGACCAGACAGAGAAAAGAAATTCTAGGCCCATCTCTCTTGTGAACATTGATGCCAAAATACTCAATAAAATACTCTCAAACCAAATCCAAAACCACCCCTTATACACCCTGTGGGTTGGATGGATCCAGATTATGTGAAAGTACTAACTAATGATACTAAACTTCTCGGAGGTTTCCAGGATGAGGAAAGAATAAATAGCTCAGCCTATTTAAAATTTGAGGGTAGAACTGATTCACTCCCCATTTGCATTGCCCTAAAAGGATCTCCACCATATGGTTGTCTGCCTATAAATTATCAAACTTTTCTTACAGATGCTCCTGATTTGACAGTTAAAGGCAAAAAAAAAAAAAAAAAAAAAAAAAAAAAAAAAGAAAAAAGAAAAGAAAATGATAAAAGATTAATGTGGGAGCTTCAAATTTCTACTTTGGGGTACCTTAATTATAATGTAACTTTTAAAAAGGCTCCTTTTATGCCTCTCCCTCTTTGTGCAGAAAAATTTAGAGATAAAGATCGATTTTGGGAAAGTAGCCTTACAGGTGCCCCTAAATGGTTAAAATGTGGCTTCCCTCAGGCTGCAGCTAAATATGTGCCTATAGGGACCCATATGGAGGTTTGGGATTTTTCAATTGTTTCAGGTAATTATGATTATACTGAATATTTAAAAAATAATTCAGATCAGTTCAATGGATATATCCCTCCAGGATTGGGACAAAAAGTACAAAGATGGTTTTCACCTGGTTATGTGAAACCTATTTGGGTCTCTAGAGATCCTAAGACCAATGCTACAGTTTCGCATCATGAGTTGTTTAGATTGGCAGCTAGTGCCAATATGAATTTACAAAAAAGGCCTAAAAGGAAAAATTCTGTGCCTTTGGCAACCAGGGCATATGTTGCTTATCCTTTTGCTCTTCTTATGGGATATACTTCTCGAATTAATATAACTCATGTTGAAAATTCTTATAAAATTCATTGTGTAGCTTGCAGGGTTACTAATTATATTGATTCTAGTTTGGATAAAAACATTGCTGTTAAGATTTTAGTTAAGAGACCTGCTTATGTTATGCTTCCTGTTGATTTACAGGAAGAAGAATGGTATGAGAATACTGCTTTAAAGACTTTTAAAAAGCTAAGTAAATTAATTAGGCCTAAGAGATTTGTTGCAACACTTATATTAGGGATTTCAGCATTAATTACAATTTTGACCACCTTTGCTATTGCTACTACAGCGTTAGTTCAAGAGATACATACAGCAGATTTTATTAATGAGATAAATAAAAATATTTCTTTAGCCCTTTTAGAACAATTTATTATAGATAAAAAGTTAAAATCCAAGATAAATGCGCTGGAGGAAACAGTTTTAGCCTTGGGACAAGATATGGTTAATATTAGAACGAGGATGAAAACTAGATGCCATGCTGCCTTCTCATATATTTGTGTTACACCTTTACCATACAATGCTTCTGACCAATGGGAAAAGGTAAAAAATCATTTACAAGGAGTTTGAAAAGATACGAATATTACTCATGATTTAGCTAGTTTGCGAAAGAATATAGCAGCTATTAGCAAGGCTCATTTAGATGAAGCAAGTTTGAGTAATTTAGCTTCTGATTTAGAGTTAGGAATTAGAAATTTAAATCCTTTAAATTGGATTCATTATTTAGTGATGATAGGGTCCCTGATTTTATTATTTTTATTGGTTGTGCTCCTGTTTCCTTGTCTTTTTAAATTACTGCTCCACTCCATCCGCACTGTAGAGCGAGATTTGTTTGAATTGTGTCTTAAAAACAAGAAAGGGGGAGATGCCACACCCATGCCAGTGTCGCCATAGTAGCATAAGCCAAAGGGCGGGGGATATGATTTCCCCGGAAATACGCCTCCTGGAAGGTCCCTGGCAAACTCATCCCACTTGGAAAAGAGACGTGTTCTGAGATTTCTATGCTTCTTCAGTTGTGGCTCTGGGGCTGGTATAATGAATTCTTTGATTTTTCTCTGTGACACCTGAAGCAGCACAACTAATTTTATAAAGAAATTTATTATCAGTAGATTGTTAAAGGCTTTAATAAAAATATGTTTAAGGAAAGTAATGAATTAGATTTAGTATTAATAGGCATTAAGAATAGTAAAATAATAATAGGCTCCTTCTTAAGAAATAATATCATGAGAGGTGCAGCTGGTGGGGGTTTCTCCCTCCCTTCAGTGCCTTGTTGTGGAGAGCTGAGATTCAGACACCATCTAATGGCACTGACATCCGCCCTCAGAACTGTAAAGAACCTCTAGAGCACATGTGCGAGTTGCGAAAGCGCACCAAGCCACTGCCCGAGCCCAGGTCGTCAGACGGGGTGATGAGTGAGCAGCCAATCAGGGCATGACACGTCACTTCACGTCACTTAGGTGCGACCAGGGCTTATATAAACAGCGCCACTTCGGGGCTCGGTCTCTCCTCCTTTCATCGCTTGACTGTAATAAAGCCTGCTGCAGAAGGATCCTGTTGTCCCTGTGCGTTCTTGCTGGCGAGACAATCACGCGGCTCGCAACACCTTGTTCCTAAGGAAGATCATAAATCTTAAGCAGGACATATGGGAGGAGGGTTAACAAAGGTGTAGCTAGATTTTGATATAGAGAGGGACTTTGGCAGGCATCTGACTTAGCTCCTGACTTTCCTCTTCATTGGTTAGCAATAATGAAACTATATTTGAGGTTTCTTTTCCTTTGTTTGCTCTGATCAAAAAGTTTTTAGGCCAAGATTATTCGTGGATACTGCTTTATGTTTGACTGCATTTTGAGTTAAAATGTAAACTTTGTATTCTTGGTAAAAGTCTGAATGTTCTGGGAAGTATGCCAATTTTAAGGTGCCTTTTGTGAAATCATTATAAAAACACTAGCTTGATTTCAGTAAAGTTGCAGCAGAGTCAAAACCATCAAGGTGTCTCTGTCTGTCAATTCTTCGCCCAAACCGTGTCTTCCTTTCTAAAGCCTTGTTCTCCTGCGGACGACGGGAGCCCGATTGGGCTGGTCCGTGGCAGATATCAACCATTATGACCAAGTAAGCTTCATGCAAGATATGCAAGGGTGGTTCAATATATGGAAATACAAACAGGTCTTTCACTTGCTTTGTTAGAGTCACCCCAAGGTATTCTACATTGTTAGTGGCTATTGTGAAGGGTGATGTTTCCCTTATTTCTTTCTCAGCCCTTTTGTCTTTGGTATACAGGAAGGCTTCTGATTTTTTTGGGTTGATTTTGTACCCTGCCACTTTGCAGAGGGTGTTTTTTAGCTGAAGGAGTTCTCTGGTTGAATTTTTGGGGTCACTCATGTAGACTATCATATCATCTGAGAATAGTGACACATTCACCTCTTCCTTTCCAATTTGTATCCCCTTGATCTCCTGTAGTTGTCTTATTGCTTTAACTAGGACTTCAAGTACTATGTTGAATAGATATGGAGAGAGTGGGCCGCCTTGTCTTGTCCCTGATTTCAACGGGATTGATTTAAGTTTCCCGTGCTCATGGATTGGTAGGATTAGCATTGTGAAAATGGCCACCTGCAAAAGCAATAGACAGATTCAACGCAATTCCCATCAAAATACCAACTCAATTCTTTACAGACCTTGAAAGAAAGATTCTCAGCTTCATATGGAGAAACAAAAAACCCAGAATCCCCAAAACGATCCTGTACAACAACAGATCATCTGGAGGTATCTCCATCCCAGATCTCAAGCTGTACTACAGAGCAACAGTAATAAAAACTGTATAGTATTGGCATTGAAATAGAAAGGAGGATCAATGGAACCGAATAGAAGCCCCAGAAATAAACCCACACACCTGTGAACACTTGATTTTTGTCAAAGAATCCAAAACCATTCAATGGAAAAAAGACAGCATCTTCAACAAATGGTGCTGGTCCAACTGGATGTCTACATGCAGAAAAATGAAAATAGATCCATATTTATCACGCTGCATGCAACTAAAGGCCTAGTGGATCAAAGACGTCAACATAAAACTAGATACTCTACATCGGTTAGAAGAAAAAGTGGGGAGCAGCCTAAAACTCATTGGCACAGGAGACAATTTCCTGAATAGAACACCAACAGCACAGGCTCTAAGAGCAACAATCAATAAATGGGACCTCATGAAACTGAAAAGCTTCTGTAAAGCAAAAGACACTGTCATCAGGACAAAGCGACAGCCTACAGACTGGGAAAGGATCTTCAACAATGCTACATCTGACAGAGGGCTAATGTCCAGTATATATAAAGACTCAAGAAGTTAAAATGTGCCAAACAAATAATCCAATTAAAAAATGGGGCACAGAGTTAAACAGAGAACTCTCTGTAGAGGATGGTAGAATGGCAGAGAAACACTTAAAGAAATGCTCAACATCCTTTGTCACCAGGGAGATGCAAATCAAAAGGACCCCGAGATTTCACCTTACACCCATCAGAAAGGCTAAGATAAAAAAACTCAATTAACAACACATGCTGGAGAGGATGTGGAAAAAAGGGAATCCACCTACATTGCTGGTGGGAATGCAAAGTTGTACAACCACTTTGGAAATCAATCTGGCGCTTTCTCAGACAGTTAGGAATAGTGATTCCTCAAGATCCAGCTACACCACTCATAGGCATATATCCAAAAGATGCTCAATTACACAACAAGGATATTTGCCCAACCATGTTTATAACAGCTTTATTCATAATAGCCAGAACCTGGAAAAAAACCCAGATGTCCCTCAGTTGAAGAATGCATACAGAAATTGTGGTACTTTTACACAACAGAATACTACTCAGCAATTAAAAACTAAGAATTCATGAAATTTGCAGGCAAATGGTAGGACCTAGAATCGATCATCCTGAGTGAGGTATCCCAAAAGCAGAAAGACACACATGGTATATACTCACTTATATAGAACTAAAATAGAATAAATATCCTGAAATCTATACACCTCAAGAAGAGAAATAAGAAGGAGGACTCAGGGTAAGATAACCAATCCTCACTTAGAAAGACAAATCTGATGGGCATTGGATGTAGGATAAAACACTTAACAGGACAGGAGCCTATAGCACAGGGCCTCTGAAAGACTCTACCTAGTAGTATATCACATCAGATATTAAGACTCATAACCAAAGCTTTGACAGAGTGCAGGGAATCATATTAATGAAGGGGGAGTTAGTAAGCCCTGGAGAGTACAGGAGCGCCACAAGGACCAAGTATCTCAAGGCACAGGGGTATTTCATGATACTATTTCTCCAACCAAGGACCATGTTTGGATATAAACTAGAACCCCTGCTTGGAAATAGCCCATGGTAGCTCAGTGTCCAAATGTGTTCTTTAATAAGGGGAAAAGGGACTATTCCTGACATGAACTCTATGGCGAGCTCTTCGACCCCCTACCCCCCAAAGAAGGAGCAGCCTTGCTAGGCCACTGAAGAAGACATTGCAGTCAGGACTGAAGAGACTTGATAAGCTAGGGTCAGATGGAAGGAGAGGAGGTCCTCCCCTATTAATGGACTTCCAAAGGGGCAGGGAGGAGATGAAGGAGGGAGGGTAGAATTGGAAGAGAAGGAGGGAGGAGACTACTGCTGGGATACAAAGTAAATAACCTGTGATTAATATAAAAATGAAAAAAAATTTAAAAAGTTAATCAAAAAGAAAGAAAAAGACAAAGTGGTTTAAGTCTCTACTGCCTTGATTTTACCACACAGATGGACTGAAACATAAATTTATAAGCTAAATAAACCTTTCCTCTCTTTTGTTGCTTTTTGTCCTGTTATTGTAGCTCAGCAATAGAAATAAAACAAGGGCAGTTTCCAACAAAAAAAAATATGGAAACCCAACAATGTTATCCACCATATAAACAAACTGAAAGAAAAAGAGCACATGATAATCTCCTTAGATACTGAAAAACATTTTATAAAATCCAACATTCATTTATGTTTCAAGTGCTGGAGAGATCAAGGATTCAAGGCACTTACCTATTCACAGTAAAGGCAATATGAGGCAAGCCTGTAGCTCATATCAAAATAAGTGGAAAGAAATTTCAGTCAATCCCACTGAAATTAGGGACAGGGCAAGGTTGCTCACTTTCTCCATACCTCTTTAACATAGTACTTTAAGTCCTTGCTAGAGCAATAAGACAAACAAAGGAGATCAATGGGATTCAGTTCAGGAAGGAAGAAGTTAAAGTATCACTATTTGAAAATTATATGGTAGTATACATGAGGTAGTATATATGAGTATACATGACCCCAAAAAATCTACAGAGAACTCCTACAGATGATAAAATCCTTCAGCCAAGTGGCTGGATACAAAATCAACTAAAAAAAATCAGTATCCCTCCTGTATACAAATGACAAAAGGGCTGAAACAGAAATTAGGGAAACAACACCCTTCACAATAACAACAAAGGACATAAAGTACCTTGGTGTAACTCTAACCAACCAAGTCACAGACTCTTATGAAAAAAAAAAATCAATCTCTGAAAAAAGAAATAGAAGAAGATACCAGAATATGGAAAGATCTCACATGCTCAAGGCTAGGCAAGATTAACACAGTAAAAATGTCCATTTTATCAAAAGCAATATATAGATTCAATGTAATTCCCATCAAATTATCAACACAGTTCTTTACAGACCTTGAGAGAAAAATTCTCAACTTCATGAGGATTAACAGGAAACTCAGAATCGCTAAAACAATCCTCTACAATAAAGATCTTCTGTAGATATCTGAATCCCTGATCTCAACCTGTACTATAGAGCAATAGTAATAAAAACTGCACGGTACTGGCATAGAAACAGAATGGTGCATCAATGGAAACGACATGAAGATCCAGAAATAAACACACACTCTTATGCATACCTGATATTTGACAAAGATGCCAAAACCATACATTGGAAAAAGATTGTATCTTCAACAAACGGTGCTGGCTGGTCCAACTGGATGTCTACATGTAGAAAATGCAAATAAATTCATACTTATCATACTGCACAAAACTAAAATCCAAGTGGATCAAAGACCTCAATATAAAACCAGACACACTAAACCTGTTAGAAAAAAAAAATTGGGGAAGATTCTTGAACTCATTGGCACAGGATTCAACTTTCTGAATAGGACACCAACAGGACAGGCTCTAAGATCAACAATCAATAAATGGGACCTCATGAAACTGAAAAGCTTCTGTAAAGCAAAGACACTGTCCTCAAAACAAAACTTCAGCCTACAGACTGGGAAAGGTTCTTCTCTAATCCTTTATCTGACAGAGGGCTTATGTCCTGAAAATGAAAAGAAGTTAAACTGCAACAAATCAAGTAACCCAATTAAAAAATGGTTTACAGATATTTTCAGTTAATTTTGTATCCAGCCACTTTGCTGAAAGTATTTATCAGATTAAGTTGTTCTCTGGTTGAATTTTTGGGGTCATCTGCAAATAGTGATACTGTATCTTTCTCCTTTCCAATTTGTATCCTCTTGATCTCCTTAGATGTCTTACTGCTCTAACTAGACCTTCAAGTACTATGTTGAAGATATAGTGAGAGAATGGGCAGCCTTGCCTTGTCCCTGAATTCAGTGGAATTGATTTAATTTTCTTCTAGTTAGGTTTTTTTGTTAGCACCTTGGCAAATAATTAAACATAGTGAAGACAAAATATAACATAAATCTAAGATGGCAAAGATCAAAATATCAAGTGACAATACATGCTGGAGAGGATGTGGAGAAAGGGGAACCCTCCTCCACTGCTGGTGGGAATGTAAACTGGTACAACCACTTTGGAAATCAATCTGGAGCTTTCTCAGACAATTAGGAATAGTGATTCCTCAAGATCCAGCTATACCACTCATAGGTATATATCCAAAATATGCTTCTTGTATATTGTCTTAACTATGTTTAGGTATGTTCCTTGTATCTCTGATCTCTCTATGACTTTCAATATGAACAGGTATTGGATTTTGTCATATGCTTTTTCGGGATCTAAGGAGATGATCATGTGGTTTTTCTCCTTCAGTTTGTTTATATGGTGGATTACATAGGTGGATTTCCATATATTGAACCACCCCTGCATACCTGGGATGAGGCCTACATGGTCATGGTGGATGATATCTTATATGGGTTCTTGCACTCAATTTCAATTATACTCAATTTTTGTGTCAATGTTCATAAAAGAGAGAATTCTGAAGTTCTCTTTTTTTTATTGGGTCTTTGTGTGGTTTAGGTATCAAGGTGAATGTGCCTTCATACAATTGTTCTCTCTGTTTCTATTTTGTGGAATAGTTTGAAGAGAATTGGAGTTAGCTCTACTGTAAAGGTCTGGCAGAATTCTGTGCTGAAATCATCTGACCCTTAGCTCTTTTATTTGGAAGGGAGACTTTCTATGACTGATTCTCTTTCCTTGGTGGTTATAGGACTATTCAATCTATTTACCTGATATTGTTTTAATTTCAGTAAATGGAATCTATCAAGTAAGTTGTCAGGTTTTTTTTTTTTTTTTTTTAGATTTTCAAATTCTGTGACATATAGGCTTTTATAGCAAGACCAAATAATTGTTTGGATTTCCTCAGTGTCTGTTTTTAATGTCCCTCTTTTTTAATTTATTTTATTTTTATTATTAGTTGCATTTATTAACTCTGTATCCCAGCTGTATCCCGCTCCCTCCTTCCCTCCAGATCCTGCCCTCCCTCCCTCATCTCCTCCCTGCCCCTTTTCAAGTCCACTGATTGAGGAGGGCCTCCTCCCTTTCAACTGACCCTGTTTAGTCAGGTATCTTCAGGACTGGCTGCAAAGTCCTCCTCTGTGGCCTAGCAGGACTGCTCTTCCCTTGGGGGTTAGGGAGGTCAAAGAGCCTACCATTGAGTTCATGTCATAAATATTCCCTGTTCCCCTGACTAAGTTAACCCACTTAGTTACTGAGATACCATGGGATACATCCAAGCAGAGGTTCTAAATCATATCCATACATGGTCCTTGGTGGAGTATCAGTCTCCTAAAAGACCCCTGTGCCCAGATATATTTGGTCCTTGTGGAAATCCTATCCTCTCCACGTCATACTCACTCCCCCTTCTTTCATATAATTCCCTGCACTCTGATGAAGGTTTGGTTATGAGTCTTAATATCTGCTTTGATACACTGATAGGTAAAGTCTTTCAGAGGACCTCTGCAGTAGGCTCCTGTCCTGTTACTTGTTTTCTTCTACTTCCAATGTCCATCCCATTTGTCTTTCTAAGTGAGGATTGATCATTTTACCTGGGGTCTTCTTTCTTGTTTATCTTCTTTACGTGTATAGATTTTAGTATGTTTATCATATCTTATAGGTCTATATAAGTGAGTATATACCATGTTTGTGTTTCTCCTTTTGGGATACCTCACTCAGAATGTTCTTTTCTTGATCCCACCATTTGCCTGAAAATTTCATGATTTCCTTGTATTTGATTGTTGAGTAATATTCCATTGTGTAAAAATACCACAATTTCTATATCCAATCCTCTGTTGATGGAAATCTGGGTTGTTTCCAGGTTCTGGCAATTACAAATAAAGCTGCTACAAACATGGTTCTGATTTTTTTTTGAGTTGATTTTGTATCCTGCCACTTTGCTGAATGTGTTTTTCAGCTGAAGGAATTCTCGGGTTGAATTTTTGGGGTCTCTCATGTATATTATCATATCATCTGCAAATAGTGACACTTTGACCTCTTCCTTTACGATTTGTATCCACTCAATTTCCTTTAGTTGTCTTATTGCTTTAGCTAGGATTTCAAGTACTATGTTGAAGATATATGGAGAGAGGAGGTAGCCCTGCCTTGTCCATGATTTCAGTGGGATTGATTTAAGTTTCTCTCCATTGAGTTTAATTTTGGTTATAGGCTCTTGGTTTCATTGATTATTTGAATTGTTTTATTTGTTTCTAATTTATTGATTTCAGCCCCGAGTTTGAGTATTTCCAGCCATCTGCTCCTCTTGGGCATATTTGTTTCTTTTTTTTTCCTAGGGCTTTCAGTTGGGCCATTAAGTTACTTGTATGAGATTATGAGATGTCACAAAGTTCTTCTTGAAGGCACTTAGTGCTATGAATTTACTTCTGAGCACTGACTTCATTGTGTCCCATAAATTAGGGTATGTTGTGCCTTCATTTTCATTGAATTCTAGGAAGTCTTTAATTTCTTTATTTCTTCCTTGACCCAGCTTTCATTGAGCTGCAAGTTGTTCACTTGCTTTTTTTTTAATTCCATTGTTGTGAGCTTTTTTTTTAATTCCATTGTTGTGAGGTCCAGCTTTAGTCCATGGTGGACAGATAGAATACAGAGGATTATTTCAATCTTCTTGTATCTGTTGAGGCTTGCTTTGTGACCAACTATATGGTTTATTTTGGAGAAGGTTCCATGAGGTGCTGAAAAGAAGGTATACTCTTTTGAGTTTGGGTGAAAAGTTCTGTAGAAGTGTATTAGGTACATTTGATTTAGGGACTCTGTAAGTGCCTTTATTTCCCTATTTGGTTTTCTACTAGTTGATCTGTCTTTTGGAGAGAGTGGGGTGTTGAAGTCTCCCACTATTAACGTCTCTGGATCAATGTGTGATTTATGTTTTATTAATGTTTCATTTATGAATGTACGCACTCTTGTATTTGGGGCATAGATATTCAGAATTATGATGTCCTCTTGGTAGATTTTTCCTTTGATGAGAATGCAGTGTCCCTCCTTATCTTTTTTGATTAATTTTGGTTGAAAGTCTATTTTATTTGATATTAGGATAGCTACCTAATCTTGTTCTCTGGGTCCATTTGCTTGAAAAATATTTATCCAGCCCTTTGCTCTGAGGTAGTGTTAATCTCTGTTGCAGAGGTGTGTTTCTTGGATACAGCAGAATGTTGGATCCTGTTTCTGCACCTATTCTTTTAGTCTGTGTCTTTTTATTGGAGAATTGAGTCCACTGATGTTGATAGATAATAGTGACCAATGAACGTTAGTTTCTTTTATTGTGGGGTTGGTTGTATTACTATGTTTCATTGCTTGTTTTTCTTTAATTTTTGTTGGGAAATTATCTGTATCCTACATTTTCTTGGGTGCAGTTGTTTTCTTTGGGTTGGAGTTTTCCTTCTAGTATCTTCTCTATGGCTAGTTTGCTGTGTAGATTTTGCAAAAAAAAATTAGTTTTGTCATTGAATATTTTATTTTCTCCATCTATGTTGATTGAAAGCTTTGCAGGGTATAGTAGTCTGGGTTGGCATCTCTGGTCTCTTAAAGTCTGCATGACCCCTGCCCTGGCTCTTCTGTCTTTCATAGTTTCTGATGAGAAGTCTGGTGTGATTTTGATAGGTCTACTTTTATATGTTACTTGGCCATTTTCCCTTGTTGCTTTTAATATATTTTCTTTGTTATGTAGATTTAGTGTTTTGACTATGATGTGACATGATATGTTTCTTTTCTGGTCTATTCTATTTGGTGTTCGGTACCCCTCTTGTTTTTTGTGGACTTCTCTTTCTTTAAGTTGGGAAAATTTTCTTCTATGATTTTCTTGAAAATATTTTCTGGCCCATGGAGCCTGTAGTCTTCTTTTTCATGGATTCCTATTTTTCTTAGATTTAGTCTTTTCATGGAGTCCTTGATTTCTTGGATATTTTGTGATTGGAACTTTTCTGATTCTACTTTTTCTTTGAGAAAAGTATCAATTTCTGCGAGTGTATCTTCAGCACCAGAGATTCTCTCTTCCATCTCATGTATTCTATTGGTAATGCTTACCTTTGTGATTCCTGATCTTTTCTTTAAGTTCTCTAGCTCCAGGGTTTTCTCAGTTTGTGTTTTCTTTATTGACTCTCATTCTGTTTTCATGCCTTGCACCATTTCCTTCATCTATTAGAATGTGGATTCCTGTCTCTGTGTGATGGCCTCTATTTTTTGTTCATTTCCTCTCTATATGCCACTAGTTGTATCTCTACTTGTGCCTCTATTTGTTTGGCTATATTTGCCTGTGTTTCTTTGAGAATTTTGTTGATTTCCTCTTTCTTTGTATCCAATTGATTGTCCAAATCATTGATAGATTTGTTCATTTCCTCTTTAACTGTCTGAATTTGTATGACTATTGATCTGAGAGATTTGTTCATTTCCTCTTTAGTAGTCTCAAATAATTGGGTAAGCATAGCTTTAAAATAATTTTCCTTTTGCTTCTGATGAATTGGAGTATCCATCAATTGGAGGGGAGTGTTGATGAAGCTGTGATGTCCTGATTTATGTTGGATGTGTTCTTTCGCCGACCACTGGCCATTGGCTTATCTGTAACCTTCCCTGTTTGTTTCTGGAGTCTGTAGTTTAGACTGGTATTATCTCTCTCCAGCATTCTGGCATCTGGAAAGATCTTCATGGAGCTGAGAAAGGTCCCATGGCCTCAGTGTGTGCGTTGGTGCTTCAGCTGTACCTATAGGAGGAAAGTCCTGGGGTGCAAAAGGGCAAATGCAGGCGTGTGTGTGTGTGTGTGTGTGTGTGTGTGTGTGTGTGTGTAAGTGTGCCTGGAAATGTACCTCGAGGGACCGAGTGATAGAGAATGTTGAACCCTTGAGTGTGTGGGAGGGGTTCTGCCTTGCTGGCTTTCAGGGGGTTACTTGTACATGCGCTGTAGATGTAGCAGGCACTGGTGATAGTCAAGGCGTAATTTCATGTGTTATCTGCCTTAACGCCTCAGTTGGATCCACATAGCAGGAGCTTCAATGTTCCAAGAGACCCTCTGTTTCCCACAGTGGGTATGTGGTTGGGAGGGGACCGATGCCTGGCTTTTAGTTTAAAAGGTCCCTGGATCTGGGACTTTCCAGACACTCAAGGGAGCACTCACTCTCAAGCAGGTCACATCGGCAAGGGTTTGGGTATCCGGACTCTCTACTCTCTGGTTTGGCCCTGCTTGGTATTATGCAGGAGGACTAACAAGGTCTGTCAGCTCAGTGTTGCTGCAGCAGCCAGGCTAGGAAGTCTGGCTGCAGCTAGAGACTAGGATGCTGGTCCAGATGCCTTCTGGGAAGTCCCAGGGGCCCTCCACTGTGCTCTCCAGGCCTTGTAGGCACAGCACCTGGTGTGCCTAGCTTGTATGGCGGGTCTGCTGGACTTTGGTGGCATTATCTGTCACCAAGGGTTTGGGCGGGTCATACAGTCATATTGTGGTGTCAGTATGGCTGCTAGCAGACCTGGGACGCTGGGCGGATGGTGCCGCATATATGGGACTCCAAGACAGGTACAGCTGGCAGTTGGGGCCTACGGGCTAAGAGCCCGACCTCAGCTGCCTCAGTCCCCATGCCCTGAGCTGTGAGCTGAGAGTCTCAGTGAGCCAGCTATGTGGAGGAGGACAGAGGCCCGAAAAAGAAGAGTGCTGGGAGATCAAAGGATTGTTTCTCTCCTCCCCTAAACAAGTCCATGGGTGACCTGAGACCAAAGATCTCACCTCGTGCACTATTCCCTGTTGTTTAGAAAGCCTCACTGTCATTTCCCTGGCTTCAGTAGTCCTTCCACTCACCCACTCAGGCAGTTCAGCTCCTCTGCATCTGAGAAACTGTGCATGTTAATTGCCATCTTGACTCTGCCTTCCACGTTGATTTATTTTTATACTGAACTTAAGGAGCCTTATCAACAATTATTTCTTACAGTAGAGCAAAAAGTATGTTTACATTAAACATAGCAATATGAAACTGAAGCTAGGATGCCCTGTTTTCTTTTCTTATAGTTTATATCTTCTATAACTGCTTGATAGATAATAGGTGCTTACACAAGGTGTTGATGAAATGATAACAATAAGTGGTCTAAATGCACATATAAATTCTATGGTGTTGACTGTGTATTTCAGAATTGTGGCTTTCCATGGTCTGTATTTTACAGTAATTTTATTTTTATTTTTTTCAATTTTATTCTGTTTTCTTTCTTTTTTTTGAATTTTATTTTTTTCTTATCAGTTACATTTTATTAACTCTGTATCCCAGCCTTGTCCCGATCCCTCATTCCCTCCCAGTCCCTCCCTCCCTCCCTCCTCTCCACTGTACACTTTTCCAAGTCCACTGATGGGAGTGACCTCCTCCCCATTCATCTGATCCTGTTTCATCAGGAATCTTCAGGACTGGCTGCAAAGCCCTCCTCTGTGGCCTAACATGACTTATCTTCCCTTGGGGGGTGGGGAGGCGAAAGAGCCAGTCATTGAGTTCCTGTTAGAAATAGTCCTTGTTCCCCTCACTTTGGGAAACCAATTGGTTACTGAGCTACCACCGGCTACATCTGAGCGGAGGTTCTAAGTTACATCCATACATGGTCCTTGGTTGAACGTCAGTCTCAGAAAAGACTCTGTGCCCAGATATATTTGGTCCGTGTGGAGCTCCTATCCTTTCCCCATCAGACTAACTCCCTTTCTTTCTTATGATTCCCTGTACTCTGCCAAATCTTTGGTCATGAGTCTTTGCTTTGAAAACACTGCTAGTTAGAGTCTTTCAGATGCGCTCAGGAGACTCCTGTCATACCTTCAATGCACATCCCATCTGTCTTTCTAAACGAGGATTGATTATCTTACACCATGTCCGTTCTCTTGATTATCTTTTTTAGGTGTATAGATGTTATTATGTTTATCATATTTTATAGGTCTATATAAGTGAGTATATACCGTGTTTGTCTTTCTCCTTCTGGGATATTTCACTCAGAATGATCTTTTCTAGATCCCACCATTTGCCTGCAAATTTCATGGTTTCCTCCTTTTTGATTGCTGAGTAATATTCCATTGTGTAAAAATACCACAATTTCTGTACCCATTCCACCGTTGATGGACATCTGGGTTGTTTCCAGGTTCTGGCTATTACAAATAAAGCTGCTATAAACATGGTTGAGTAAGTATCCCTTTTGTGTACTTGAGCAAACTCTGGGTATATACCTAGCAGTGGTATAGCTGGGTCTTGAGGAAACACTATTCCTAATTGTCTTAGAAAGCGCCAGATAGCTTTCCAGAGTGGATGTACCAGTTTACATTCCCACCAGCAGTGGAGGAGGGTTCGCCTTTCTCCACAACCTCTCCAGCATGTGTTGTCACTTGAGTTTTTCATCTTGGCCATTCTGATGGGTGTAAGGTGGTATCTCAGGGTCGTTTTGATTTGCTTTTCCCTGATGGCTAATGAGGTTGAGCATTTCTTTAAGTGTTTCTCTGCCATTCGATATTCCTCTGTTGAGAATTCTCTGTTTAACTCTGTTCCCCATTTTTTAAGTGGATTACTTGGTTTGCTGCTTTTCAGCTTCTTTAGTTCTTTGTATATACTGGATATTAGTCCTCTGTCAGATAAAGGATTAGTGAAGATTCTTTCCCAATCTGTAGGCAGTCGTTTTGTTTTGATGATGGTGTCCTTTGCTTTGCAGGAGCTTTTCAGCTTCATGAGGTCCCATTTATTGATTGTTGCTCTTAGAGCCTGTGCAGTTCCTGTTCTGTTCAGGAAGTTGTCTCCTGTACCAATGAGTTCTAGGCTGTTCCCCACTTTTTCTTCTAACAGCTTTAGAATATCTGGTTTTATGCTGAGGTCTTTGATCCACTTGGACTTTAGATTTGTGCAGGGTAATAAATATAGATCTATTTTCATTTTTCTGCATGTGTACATCCAGTTGGACCAGCACCATTTGTTGAAGATGCTGTGTTTTTTCCATTGAATGGATTTGGCTTTTTTGTCAAAAGTCAAATATTCATAGGTGTATGGGTTTATTTCTGGGTCTTCTTTTCGATTCCATTGATCATCCTTTCTGTTTTTATACCAATACCATGCAATTTTTGTTACTATTGCTGTGTAGTACAACTTGAGATCTGGGATGAAGATACCTCCAGATGATCTGTTGTTGTACAGGATTGTTTTGTAAATTCTGTGTTTTTTGTTTCTCCATATGAAGTTGAGAATCTTTTTTTCAACAGAAATAACAAACAGCCTACACGCACATGGAAACTGAACAACTTGTTACTCAATGATAGATGGGTTAAGGAAGAAATAAAGAAAGAAATTAAAGACTTCCGAGAATTCAATGAAAATGAAGGTACAACATACCCAAATTTATGGGACACATTGAAAGCAATGCTCAGGGGAAAATTTATAGCACTAAGTGCCTGCAAGAAGAAATTTGTAACATCACATACAAACAACTTAATGGCCCAAATGAAAACCCTAGAAAAAAAGAAGCACATACACCCAAGAGGAGCAGACAGCTGGAAATACTCAAACTCAGGGCTGAAATCAATCAATTAGAAACAAATAAAACTATTCAAAGAATCAATGAAATAAAAAGCTGGTTCTTTGAGAAAATCTACAAGATAGAAAATCCTTAGCCAAACTAACTAAAAGGCAGAGAGAATCTATCCAAATCAACAAAATCAGAGATGAAAAGGGTGACATACCTACAGACACTGAGGAAAATCAAACAATCAATATGTCATACTACAAAAGCCTATTGCCACAAAATTTGAAAACCTAAACGAAATGGACAATTTTCTTGATGGAGTTCATCTCCCAACATTAAGTCAAGATCAGGTAGTAAGACAGAATAGCCCTATATCCCCCAAGGAAATAGAAGCAGTCATTCACAGTCTCCACTCCAAAAAAAGCCCTGGGCCAGATGGTTTCAGCATCTGTTGTGAGGTTAGAAATAGTCCCTGTTCCCCTCACTTTGGGTAACCAATTGGTTACTGAGCTACCACAGGCTACATCTGAGTGGAGGTTCTAGGTTATATACATACATGGTCCTTGGTTGAATGTCAGTCTCAGAAAAGACCCTGTGCACAGATATATTGGGTCCTTGTGGAGCTCCTATCCTTTCCCCATCAGACTAACTCCCCTTCTTTCTTATGATTCCCTGTACTCTGCCAAAGGTTTAGTCATGAGTCTTTGCTTTGAAAACACTGCTAGTTAGAGTCTTTCAGATGCGCTCAGTAGACTCCTGTCATACGTTCAATGCACATCCCATCTGTCTTTCTAAATGAGGATTGATCATCTTACCCCATGTCCGCTCAATTGATTATCTTTTTTAGGTGTATAGATTTCATTATGTTTATCATATCTTATAGGTCTATATAAGTGAGTATATCCCATGTTTGTCTTTCTCCTTCTGGGATATTTCACTCAGAATGATCTTTTCTAGATCCCACCATTTGCCTGCAAATTTCATGATTTCCTCCTTTTTGATTGCTGAGTAGTATTCCATTGTATAAAAATACCACAATTTCTGTACCCATTCCACCGTTGATGGACATCTGGGTTGTTTCCAGGTTCTGGCTATTACAAATAGAGCTGCTATAAACATGGTTGAGCAAGTGTCCTTTTTGTGTACTTGAACAAACTTTGGGTATATACCTAGCAGTGGTATAGCTGGGTCTTGAGGAAGCACTATTCCTATTTGTCTTAGAAAGTGCCAGATAGCTTTCCATAGTGGATGTACCAGTTTACATTCCCACCAGCAGTGGAGGAGGGTTCCCCTTTTTCCACAACCTCTCCAGCATGTGTTATCGCTTGAGTTTTTCATCTTGGCCATTCTGATGGGTGTAAGGTGGTATCTCAGGGTCGTTTTGATTTGCATTTCCCTGATGGCTAATGAGGATGAGCATTTCTTTTAAGTGTTTTTCTGCCATTGGATATTCCTCTGTCGAGAATTCTCTGCTTAGCTCTGTTCCCCATTTTTTAATTGGATTACTTGGATTGCTGCTTTTCAGCTTCTTTAGTTCTTTGTATATACTGGATATTAGTCCTCTGTCAGATAAAGGGTTAGTGAAGATTCGTTCCCAATCTGTAGGCAGTCGTTTTGTTTTGATGACGGTGTCCTTTGCTTTACAGAAACTTTTCAGTTTGATGAGGTCCCATTTATTGATTGTTGCTCTTAGAGCCTGTGCTGTTGGTGTTCTGTTCAGGAAGTTGTCTCCTGTGCCAATGAGTTCTAGGCTGTTCCCCACTTATTTTTTCCAATTGATTTAGGGTATCTGGTTTTATGTTGAGGTCCTTGATCCACTATAACTTTAGTTTTGTGCAGGGTGATAAATATGGATCTATTTTCATTTTTCTGCATGTAGACATCCAGTTGGTCCAGCACCATTTGTTGAAGATGCTGTCTTTTTTCCATTGAATGGAATTGGCTTCTTTGTCGAATATCGAGTATTCATAGGTGTGTGGATTTATTTCTGGGTCTTCTATGTGGGTCCATTGATCCTCCTTTCTGTTTCTATGCCAATACCATGCAGTTTTTATTACTGTTGCCCTGTAGTACAGCTTGAGATCAGGAATGGAGATACCTCCAGATGATCTGTTGTCGTACAGGATCGTTTTAGAGATTCTGGGTTTTTTGTTTCTCCATATGAAGCTGAGAATCTTTTTTTCAAGGTCTGTAAAGAATTGAGTTGGTATTTTGATGGGAATTGCATTGAATCTGTACATTGCTTTTGGCAGTATGGCCATTTTCACAATGTTAATCCTACCAATCCATGAGCACGGGAGATCTTTCCATCTTCTGATATCTTCTTCGATTTCTTTCTTCAGAGACTTGAAATTTTTCTCAAACAGGTCTTTCACTTGCTTGGTTAGAGTCACACCAAGGTACTTTATGTTATTAGTGGCTATTGTGAAGGGTGTTGTTTCCATTATTTCTTTCTCAGCCTTTTTGTCTTTGGTATATAGGAGGGCTTCTGATTTTTTTTGAGTTGATTTTGTATCCTGCCACTTTGCTGAAGGTGTTTATCAGCTGAAGGAGTTCTGTGGTTGAATTTTTGGGGTCGCTCATGTATACTATCATATCATCTGCAAATAGTGACACTTTGACCTCTTCCTTTCCGATTTGTATCCCCTTGATCTCCTTTAGTTGTCTTATTGCTCTGGCTAGGACTTCAAGTACTATGTTGAAGAGATATGGGGACAATGGACAGCCTTGTCTTGTCCGTGATTTCAGTGGGATTGATTTAAGTTTCTCTCCATTGAGTTTGATGTTAGCTATAGGCTTGCTATATATTGCCTTTACTATGTTTAGGTATGTGCCTTGTATCCCTGATCTCTCCAAGACTTTAAACATGAATGGGTGTTGGACTTTGTCAAATGCTTTTTCGGCATCTAAGGAGATAATCACGTGGTTTTTCTCCTTCAGTTTGTTTATGTAGTGGATTACATTGATGGATTTCAGTATGTTGAACCACCCTTGCATGCCTGGGATGAAGCCTACTTGGTCATGGTGGATGATATCTTTGATGTGTTCTTGGATTCGGTTTGCAAGTATTTTATTGAGTATTTTTGCGTCAATGTTCATAAGAGAGATAGGCCTAAAGTTCTCTTTTTTTATATATATTTATTTATTTTTTTTTCAATGCAGTTTATTCAGGAACATTGAACAATCCTCGGACCCTGGGGAAAGCCAGCCCACAGCTTAAATAGCCTCTGGGTAGCCAACCCAGGCGTGCCACGGGGACAATGCAGATAGGTCCACATACATGGAAGCAAGCCAGATCCTCGGCCTTAGCCAAATGTGGAGTTGTTCCTGACAGAGAGCACTCACCATCGGGAAGGTGGAAGGCGGAAACCAGCACCATTTTTAAGGCATAGCATTCTGCAGCTCTCTACAGTTCCCCCTTTTTGTTTTAGACGCATCAGACAAGAGTAGAGGTCTGATCTCTGATATTAGAAATAAATTGGGACTTTGTACAGATGTTCATTTAGGTGTCATCCACCCAAAGAGCATCAGACCGTCCGATACCTTTTTCTCAGAGGCGGGACCTGGGGCATCAACCCGCATGCAATCAGACATGCTCTTCTCTGGGTCCAAAGCGGCTGACCCTGAGTGCAGTGCTTAGCCTCGCATCCTGAGCGTATCATTTTAGCTTTTTATGGTATCCAACCATGCTTGGGGAGAATGTCCTGCTTCAATGGCTGTAAAGGCCTGAATGATCATGGCTGCATCACACTGTTGTGAGACTCTAATCTTGCATATATACCACAGGCAAACCAAGGAGACCAACACCAGAAGTCCTGCTAACACTCCCATGCCAGCCCATTCCTTCAGATGATTCATGGCTGCAGCAATCCATGTTGATAATCCTGTGGCTAGTCCTGCGTCCACTCTGGTAGAATTTACTGTGACAATGGCCACTCTCAGCTGCTCCATCGTAGTATCGAATTCTCCAGTCCAATTACCTAAAATATAGCTCGACAATTGTTTAGACAGATTTGCAGCGCAGGAAAAATTCTCATGTTGTATGCTAGTGACACAAAGTCCAGCATACTTTCATTGACAGCCAGGTTGAGCGATTTGCCATAGGGTATCAATTTGCTCCTGCAAGAGGTCAATCCTCTGATTGAACACCATCAAGCTTCCTTTTAGTTGAGCATTAATTCCTTTATGTACAACTAAGGCATGAGCTACATTGGCTAAATGATTATTCAGGGTCTGAGCAGTCTGCCCAGTATGACTCATGGCTAATGCCCTGGTGGTAGCTCCAACAGCCGTCAATGAGATGGTAGTAACAATGGTGGCTGTAGTTCCAAGATCCCTTTTCTGTCTGAAGAGAGTCATAACGTGAGGGGCATCAATGGGCATAGGCACCCAGTGAGGCATGCGAGTAACCAGGGCATACCTAACTTTACTAGCATTCCAGCATTGGGCAAAAAAGCAAGTATCATTACCACAATTACTTGGCTCTATCTGGCTACTAATGAATAAAAATGGGGGATATAGACAAACAGGTGTGGGCTTATAGGAAATATTATGAGAAGCCTTAACCCCTCGTTGGAACATCCTGCGTCAGTTCTAGAACTAGCAGTGGTGGTGTCCGAGGTCTGAGTAGGTTCAGGAGACCATTGCCCCCAGGGGCGAGACGTGCTCCATGCCAATTGACTAACTCCAAGTTTTCCTCCAATTTTGAAAGTCATTTAAGGTTCTTAAATTACTTTTTTCCCTTTTTTCTTAAATTTTTCATCAATTACACTTTATTCATTCTGCATCCCCCCATAAGCCCCTCCCTCCTCCCATCCCAATCCCACCCTCCCTCCTCCCTCTGCTTGCATGCCACTCCCCAAGTCCACTAATAGGGGAGGTTCTCCTCTCCTTTCTGATCTTAGTCTGTCAGTTCACATCAAAAGTGGCTGTATTGTCCTCTACTGTGGCCTGGTAAGGCTGCTCCCCCCCCCCCCAGAGGGAGGTGATCAAAGAGCAGGCCAATCAGATTATGTCAGAGGCAGTCCCTCTTCACATTACTATGTAACCCAATTGGACTCTGAACTGCCATGGGCTACATCTGTGCAGGGGTTCTAGGTTATCTCCATGAATAGTCCTTGGTTGGAGTATAAGTCTCTGGGAAGTTCCCTATGTTCAAATTTTCTTGTTCTGTTGCTCTCCTTGTGGAGACCCTGTCCTCTCCAGCTCTTACTATTTCCCAGTTCTTACCTAAAATTTCGTTCACTCTGCCCAACAATTGCCCATCAGGCTCAGCATCTGCTTTGATAGTCTGAAGGGCAGAGGCTTTCAGAGGCCCTCTGTGGTAGGTTCCTAGGTTGTTTCCTGTTTTCTTCTTCTTCTGATGTCCATCCTCTTTGCCTTTCTGGATGGGGTTTGGACGTTTTAGTTAGGGTCCTCTCTCTTGCTTAGTTTCTTTAGATGCACAGGTTTTAGTGGGTTTGTCCTATGTTGTATGTCTATATGAGTGAGTATATACCATGTGTGTCTTTTTGCTTCTGAGACAACTCACTCAGGATGATCCTTTCCAGATCCCACCATTTACCTGCAAATTTCATGATTTCCTTATTTTTCATTGCTGAGTAATATTCCATTGTGTAGATGTACCACAATTTCTGCATCCATTCTTCAGTTGAGGGGCATCTGGGTTGTTTCCAGCTTCTGGCTTATACAAGTAAAGCTGCTACAAACATGGTTGAGCAAATGTCCTTTTTGTGTACTTGAGCCTCTTTTGGATATATGCCCAGGAGTGGTATGGCTGGATCTTGAGGAAGCGCTATTCCTAGTTGTCTGAGAAAGCGCCAGATTGATTTCCAGAGTGGTTGTACAAGTTTACATTCCCACCAGCAGTGGAGAAGGGTTCCCCTTTCTCCACAACCTCTCCAGCATGTGTTGTCACTTGAGTTTTTGATCTTGGCCATTCTCATGGGTGTAAGGTGAAATCTCAGGGTTGTTTTGATTTGCATTTCCCTAATGGCTAATGAGGTTGAGCATTTCTTTAAGTGCTTCTCTGCCATTCGGTATTCCTCTACAGAGAATTCTCTGTTTAGCTCTGTTCCCCATTTTTTAAGTGGATTACTTGGTTTGCTGCTTTTCAGCTTCTTTAGTTCTTTATATATACTGGATATGAGTCCTCTGTCAGATAAAGGGTTGGTGAAGATTCTTTCCCAATCTGTAGGTGGTCGCTTTGTTTTGATGACGGTGTCCTTTGCTTTACAGAAGCTTTTCAGTTTCATGAGGTCCCATTTATTGGTTGTTGCTCTTAGAGCCTGTGCTGTTGGTGTTCTGTTCAGGAAGTTTCCCCCTGTACCAATGAGTTCTAGGGTATTTCCCACTTTTTTTTCAAGCCGATTTAATGTGTCTGGTTTTATGTTGAGGTCTTTGATCCACTTGGACTTCAGTTTTGTGCAGGGTGACAAGTATGGATCTATTTTCATTTTTCTACATGTAGACATCCAGTTAGACCAGCACCATTTGTTGAAGATGCTATCTTTTTTCCATTGTATGGTTTTGGCGTCTTTGTCAAAGATCAGGTGTCCATAAGTGTGTGGGTTTATTTCTGGGTCCTCTGTTCAGTTCCATTGATCCACCATTCTGTTTCTATGCCAGTACCATGCAGTTTTTAAAACTGTTGCTCTATAGTACAACTTAAGATCAGGGATGGAGATACCTCCAGAAGATCTTTTATTGTAGAGGATTGTTTTAGCAATTCTGGGTTTCTTGTTATTCCATATGAAGTTGAGAATTTTCCTTTCCAGGTCTGTAAAGAATTGTGTTGGTAATTTGATGGGCATTGCATTGAATCTGTAGATTGCTTTTGGTAAGATGGCCATTTTTACTATGTTAATCCTACCAAGCCATGAGCATGGGAGATCTTTCCATCTTCTCATATCTTCTTCTAATTCTTTCTTCAGAGATTTGAAATTTTTTTCATACAAGTCTTTGACTTCCTTGGTTAGGGTTACTCCGAGGTACCTTATGTCATTTGTGGCTATTGTGAAGGGTGTTGTTTCCTTAATTTCTTTCTCAGCCCTTTTGTCTTTTGTATACAGGAGGGCTACTGATTTTTTTGAGTTAATTTTGTATCCTGCCACTTTGCTGAAGGTGTTTATCAGCTGTAGGAGTTCCCTGGTAGAGTTTTTGGGGTCACTCACGTATACTATCATATCATCTGCAAATAGTGATAATTTGACTTCTTCCTTTCCAATTTGTATCCCCTTGATCTCCTTCAACTGTCTTATTGCTCTAGCAAGGACTTCCAACACTATGTTGAAGAGATATGGAGAGAGTGGGCAGCCTTGTCTTGTCCCTGATTTCAGTGGGATTGCTTTAAGTTTCTCTCCATTCAGTTTGATGTTGGCTATAGGCTTGCTGTATATCGCCTTTACTATGTTTAGATATGTGCCTTGTATCCCTGATCTCTCCAATACTTTGAACATGAATGGATGTTGGATTTTGTCAAAGGCTTTTTCAGCATCTAGGGAGATTATCATGTGGTTTTTTTCTTTCAGTTTGTTAATATGGTGGATCACATTGATGGATTTCCGTATATTGAACCACCCCTGCATACCTGGGATGAAGCCTACTTGGTCATAGTGGATAATATCTTTGATGTGTTCTTGGATTCGGTTTGCAAGTATTTTATTAAGTATTTTTGCATCAATGTTCATAAGGGAGATTGGCCGGTAATTCTCTTTCTTTGTTGAGTCTTTGTGAGGTTTAGGTACCAAGGTGACTGTGGCTTCATAGAATAAATTTGGTAATATTCCTTCTGTTTCTATTTTGTGGAATAGTTTGAAGAGAATTGGTGTTAGCTCTTCTTTGAAGGTCTGGTAGAATTCTGCGCTGAAGCCATCTGGTCCTGGGCTTTTTTTGGATGGGAGACTTTTGATGACCGCTTCTATTTCTTTGGGGGATATAGGTCTATTTAGTTGATTTACCTGGTCCTGGTTCAGCTTTGGTAAGTCAAATCGATCAAGAAAATTGTCCATTTCATTTAGATTTTCAAATTTCGTGGCATATAGACTTTTGAAGTAAGTCCTAATGATTGTTTGGATTTCCTCAGTGTCTGTAGTTATATTCCCCTTTTCATTTCTGATTTTGTTGATTTGGGTGGTGTCTCTCTCTCTTTTAGTTAGCCTGGCTAAGGGTTTGTCGATCTTGTTGATTTTCTCAAAGAACCAGCTCTTGGTTTCATTGATTCTTTGAATTGTTTTATTTGTTTCCAATTGATTGATTTCAGCCCTGAGTTTGATTATTTCCAGCCGTCTACTCCTTGGTGTGTCTGCTTCTTCTTTTTCTAGGGTTTTTAAGTGAGCCATTAGGGTGCTTGAATGAGCTGTCTCGAATTTCTTTTTGAGGGCACTTAGTGCTATGTACTTTCCTCTTAGCACTGCTTTCATTGTGTCCCACAAGTTCGGGTATGTTGTGTCTTCATTTTCATTGCTTTCTAGAAAGACTTTAATTTCTTTCTTTATTTCTTCCCTGACCCAGCTGTCATTTAGTAACAAGTTGTTCAGTTTCCATGTGTGTGTAGGCTTTTTGTTATTTCTGTTATTGTTGAGGTCCAGCTTTATTCCATGGTGATCAGACAAGATACATGGGATTATTTCAATCTTCTTGTATTTGTTGAGGCTTGCTTTGTGACCCACTATGTGGTCTATTTTGGAGAAGGTTCCATGAGGTGCTGAGAAGAAGGTAAATTCTTTTGTGTTTGGGTGTAAAGTTCTGTAAATGTCTGTTAGGTCCATTTGATTGATGACCTCTGTCAGAGACATTGTTTCTTTGTTTAATTTCTGTTTGGTTAACCTGTCCTTTGTTGAGAGTGGGGTGTTGAAGTCTCCCACTATTAATGTGTGTGGATCTATATGTGCTTTAAATTTTATCAATGTTTCTTTCACAAATGTGGGTGCCCTTGTATTTGGGGCATATATGTTCAGGATTGTGATGTCTTCCTGGTGGAATTTTCCCTTGATGAGTATGAAGTGTCCTTCCCCATCTCTTTTGATTAATTTTGGTTGAAAGTCTATTTTATCAGATATTAGAATGGCTACTCCTGCTTGCTTCTTGGGTCCGTTTGATTGGAAAGTCGTCTTCCAACCCTTTACCTTCAGGTAATGTCTATCTTTGTGTCTTAGGTATGTTTCTTGTATGCAACAGATTGCTGGGTTTTGTTTACGTATCCATTCTGTTAATCTGTGTCTTTTTATTGGAGAGTTGAGTCCATTGATGTTGAGAGAGATTAATGACCAGTGGCTGTTAGATCTCTTGATTTTGATGTTGGCTGTGGTCATCAGGTTGTGTGCTTGGTTGCTTTTTGTTTTACTGAAGTGAGGTTATTTATTTCCTGTGTTTTCTTGAATGTAGCTAGCTTTCTTGGGCCAATTAGAATACATGAGGCCTACAGAACACCCAGCAAATTTGACCAGAAAAGAAAATCCTCCTGCCACATAATAATCAAAACAGTAAGTATACAGAACAAAGAAAAAATACTAAAAGCTGCAAGGGAAAAAGGCCAAGTAACATATAATGGCAGACCCATTAGAATCACACCTGACTTTTCAACAGAGACTATGAAAGCCAGAAGGGCCTGGACAGATATCATGCAGACCCTAAGAGAACACAGATGTCAGCCCAGGCTACTATACCCAGCAAAACTCTCAGTCCTCATAGATGGAGAAAACAAGATATTCAATGACAAAAACAAATTTCAACAATACCTACAAACAAATCCAGCATTACAGAAGACACTGGAAGGGAAAAAAAGTTCTCTTTTTTTGTTGGGTCTTTGTGTGGTTTAGGTATTAAGGTGACTGTGGATTCATAGAATGAGTTTGGTAGTGTTCCTTCTGTTTCTATTTTGTGGAATAGCTTGAGGAGAATTGGAGTTAGCACTTCTTTGAAGGTCTTGTAGAATTCTGCGCTGAAGCCATCTGGTCCAGGGCTTTTTTTGGAGGGGAGACTGTTAATGACTGCTTAGATTTCCTTGGGAGATATAGGGCTATTCAGTCTTTCTACCTGATCTTGATTTAGTTTTGGTAGATGGAATCTTTCAAGAAAATTATCCATTTCATTTAGATTCTCAAATTTTGTGGCATATAGGCTTTTGTATTATGACCTAATAATTGCTTGGATTTCCTCAATGTCTGTGGTTATGTGCCCATTTTCATTTCTGATTTTGCTGATCTGGATAGTTTCTCTCTGCTTTTTAGTTAGTTTGGCTAAGGGTTTGTCTATCTTGTTGATTTTCTCAAAGAACCAGCTTTTTGTTTCATTGATTCTTTGGATAGTTTTATTTGTTTCTAGTTGATTGATTTCAGCCCTTAGTTTGATTATTTCCAGCCGTCTGCTCCTCTTGGGTGTATCTGCTTCTTTTTTTTCTAGGGTTTTCAGTTGGGCCATTAAGTTGTTTGTATGTGATGTTACGAATTTCTTCTTGCAGGCACTTAGTGCTATAAGTTTTCCTCTGAGCACTGCTTTCAATGTGTCCCATAAATTTGGGTATGTTGTGCCTTCATTTTCATTGAATTCTAGGAAGTCTTTAATTTCTTTCTTTATTTCTTCCTTAACCCAGCTGTCATTGAATAGTAAGTTGTTCAGTTTCCATGTGCGTGTCGGCTTTTTGTTGTTTCTGTTGTTGTTGAGGTCGAGCTTTAGTCCATGGTGGTCAGATAGTATTCAAGGGATTATTTCAATCCTTTTGTATCTGTTGAGGCTTGCTTTGTGGCCCACTATATGGTCTATTTTGGAAAAGGTTCCATGAGGTGCTGAAAAGAAGGTGTACTCTTTTGAGTTTGGGTGAAATGATCTGTAGACGTCTATTAGGTCCATTTGATTTAGGGATTCTGTGAGTGCTTTTATTTCCCTATTAGGTGTCTGTCTAGTTGATCTGTCACTTGGTGACAGTGGAGTGTTGAAGTCTCCCACTATTAAGGTATTAGGATCAATGTATGATTTAAGCTTTAATAATGTTTCATTTACGAATGTCAGTGCTCTTGTATTTGGGGCATAGATATTCAAGATTGTGATGTCCTCTTGGTGGATTTTTCCTTTGATGAGAATATAGTGGCCCTCCTTATCTTTTTTGATTAACTTGGGTTGAAAGTCTATTTTATTAGATATTAGGATGGCTACTCCAGCTTGTTTTCTGGAACCATTTGGTTGAAAAACAGTTTTCCAGCCCTTTACTCTGAGGTAGTGTTTGTCTTTGTTGCATAGGTGTGTTTCTTGGATGTAACAGAATGTTGGATCCTGTTTCCTTAACCATTCTGTTAGCCTGTGTCTTTTTATTGGTGAGTTGAGTCCATTGATATTGATAGATAATAGTGACCAATGCATGTTAATTCCTTTTGTAATGGAGTCGGTGATCTAACCCTGTTTCATTGCTTGTTTTCTTTTCATTTTTGTTGGGATATTATCTGTATGCCCTGTTTTCTTGGGTGAATTTGTTTTCATTGGATTGAAGTTTTCCTTCTAGTATCTTCTGTAGGGATGGTTTGCTGTGTAGATATTGTGTAAATTTAGTTTTGTCATGGAATATTTTGTTTTCTCCATCTATGTTGATTAAAAGCTTTGCAGGGTATAGTAGTCTGGGTTGACATTTGTGATCTCTTAGAGTCTCCATGATACTTGCCCAGGCCCTTCTGGCTTTCATAGTTTCTGATGAGAATTCCGGTGTGATTCTGATAGGTCTACCTTCATAAGTTACTTGGCCTTTTTCCCTTGCTGCTTTTAATATCTTTTCTTTGTTCTGTAGATTTAGTGTTTTGACTATGATGTGACGTGATGTGTTTCTTTTCTGGTCTAGTCTATTTGGAGTTCTGTAGGCCTCTTGTATATTTATGGACATCTCTTTCTTTAAGTTGGGAAAATTTTCTTCTATGATTTTCTTGAAAATATTTTCTGGACCTTGGAGTCTGGAGTCTTCTTTTTCGTGAATTCCTATTATTCTTAGATTTTGTCTTTTCATAGCATCCTTGATTTCTTGGATATTTTGTGATTGGAACTTTTCTGATTTTACTTTTTCTTTGAGAGAAGTATCCATTTCTGCAAGTGTGTCTTCAGCTCCAGAGATATTCTCTTCCATCTCTTGTATTCTGTTGGTGATGCTTACTTTTGTGGTTCCTGATCTTTTCTCCAAGTTCTCCAGCTCAAGGGTTTTCTCTATTTGTGTTTTCTTTATTGATTCTAATTCTGTTTTCATGCCTTGCACCATTTCTTTCATGTGTTTGAATTTGGATTCCTGTCTCTCTACGATGGCCTCTATTTCTTTTTTCATTTCCTTCTTATATGCCACTAATTTTTCCTCTACTTGTGTATCTATTTGTTTGGCTATGTTTGCCTGTATTTCTTTAAGGATATTGTCTATTTCTTCTTTCTTTGCCTCCAATTGACTGGCCATCTCTTTGAAGGACTTGTTCATTTCCTCCTTATGAGCCTCAAATAATTGGGCAAGCATGGCTTTAAAATCATTTTCCTGTGCTTCTGCTGAATTGGTGTATCCATCGATTTTGGGGTTTGCTGGTGAAGTCATGATGTCCTGATTTATGTTGGAAGTGTTCTTTCGCCTACCTCTGGCCATTGGCTTATCTGAAACCTTCCCTGTTTGTTTTTGGATTCTGCAGATCAGACTGGTGCTGTCTCTCTCTGGTGTCTGGAGAGTTCTTCAGGAAGCTGAGCACTCTCAGCGTGTGTTGAGGACTAGCTGTACCTGTGGGAGGAAAGTATGCAGGCGCAAATGGGGCAAATGCAAGCGTGTGTGCTCACGCGCGTGTGTGTGTCTGTGTGTGTAAGTGTGCGTGGATGAGTTTCTCGAGGGACAGAGTGATGGCTAATGTTGAACCCTTGAGTGTGTGGGAGGGGCTCTGCACTGTATATGTCGCAGGCTCTAATGATGATCACCGCGCAATTTCTGGCATTAACTGTCTTAGCTCCTCAATCAGGCCCACAGGGCAGGAACTTCAATGTCCCTAGTGCCCCTCTGTTTCCCAAAGTGGGTATGTGGGTGAGACGGGGGTTCGATGCCTGGCTTCTGTTTTAGAAGGACCCAGGATCTGGGGAACTGCAGATTCTCAAGGGTGCACTCACTTACAGGCAGGTCTCTTGGCAGAGATCTTGGTATCCGGGGCTCTCTGCTCTCTGGTTTGGCCCTGCTTCTTTGATGTGTTCTGCCAGTTCTGTGCTGCTGTCACTGCCAGGTTCGGAGGTCTTACTGCAGCTGGAGATTTCAGGGTGGTCACTTCAGCAGAGATGGGGTAACCAGGCTCTCTGTTCTCTGGTTTGGCCCTGGTTAGTCTTAAACTGGAGGGCTGTGGTGCCCCGCCAGTTCAGTGCTGCTCCGCTGCCACGTCCCGCTGTAACTGGAGACTGGGTTGCCAGTCCCAATGCTTTCTGGGAAGTCCTGGGATCTCTTCGTTGTGCTCTCCAAGCTTGAGAGGCCCAGCGCCTGGTGTGTCCAGGTTGTATAATGTTTCTGCCTGGTTTTGGTGAGTATATAGCGTATTCTCTGTCACTGTGGGATTGGTCGGGCCGTACTGTTAGTGATGGTGATCCTGTGGAGCTAGTATGGTGTCTAGCAGATTCGCGCCCTGGGAGGATGTTGCAGCTGCTGCGCGAATCTGGGACTCTGGGGCACGTACTCCTGGCTTTTGTCTGCTGCTAAAGTGCTTGGGGCTCCGTCTCAGCAGCTGTATACCCCAGGCAGTTAGGTCTGTGCTGAGAAAGATGAGTCCGCTGTGCTGCTGTGCTGAGGAGGAAGGAGGTCTGGGGGAAGGGAGTGCCACAAGAACAAAGGATCGTTTCTCTCCTTCCCCAAGCAAGTCTCCGGGTGACCGGAGGCCAAAGTTTTCACCTCCTGCGATGTTCTCTGTTGTTCAGAAAGCCTCGCTGTGGTTTTCCTGGGTTGGGGGTCCTTCCATTCTCCAACTCAGAAGATCAGGTATCCGATCGCTCAGAAACTGTGTGTGCTAGTCGCCATCTTGGCTCCGCCCCCTCAAAAGATTATTTCTTTTACCATGTATTATCTATTGTTATTTGAAATGAGATAGGGAAGTTGAGCTTTCTATCTGCTGAGTCAGAATATTCAACTGCCTGGAAATTTGTTTTTTGTTCATAAGAAAGAACATGTAAACAAAACCTCAGTTCAGGAGGAATAAAGAGCATGTCATATGTAATTTCGCTCAACACTCTCCATTTTGTACAGGTAACCAATGTATTACAGTTTGGATCAGACTGGTATCAGGTTTGAAATTTAGGGACTTGAGAGTTTATTACATAATATGGTATTAACATCAACAAATTTACCCATTGAGGAATGCTTAACGGAATGGGCTATAAAGTAGTAAGGTACAATTAAAGAGAGTATGCCATTCATTGAACACATGCCTTTGAAGGATAAATCTGACCCTTAATCCCCTGTACTGCCCCATGCTATATTAATTTTCCAAAATTCACTTGAAAGTGTCCTTATTAGTACAGCGCTGATATCTACATTTTTCTTTTATAGTGTTGCTTTGAAAAGCAGCTACATATTTAAACAGATTTATAGATTTGTTTTCCTGCATGCTTTGATAGCACAACCAATGGACCTATAAATGTTTTCAAATTTGGAGTATTTGGATATATTTAAATTAATACATAATATACATTCCTAGAAATAGTCATAAAAGATGCATGTGTTACCTTCATTAGATATTGTCACATATTCTTCTACAGAAAAAAATGCTCCAGTTTTCATTGGGAATTTGTAGGTCTTATAAAATTAATGACTCTAATAACCAGCAGGAATTAGAGGACTCAGTGATCAAGGCTTCGGTTTGTAAACCAAACCATTTGACAGTTTTATCTCAATGCCACATCCTCCATGAAGCATGCTTGTATCATTTATCTTAACACTCCTCAAACTTTAATGTTCATGTGAATCTTTTTGCTCTTGTGCAAAAGCAGATAAGCTGAAATTCTTTACTTCTCACAAGCTCCAAAGTGAAGCAAATTCTGTGACTCTTTGAACCACATAGAACAAATATTCTATGGAACCTAGGCTACCTTATGTATCTAAAACCTGATTTAAACTCATGATGGTTTTTTTGTTTTGTTTTGTTTTGTTATTGTTACTCTTTTTTTTTTGATACAAGGTTTCTCTGTGTAGCTTTGACTGTCCTGGACTCGATTTGTAGACCACCCTGGTCTAACTCACAGGGATCCAGATTCCTCTGTCTCCGTGAGTGCTGGGATTAAAGGTATGTGCAACTATGATTGGCTCACCTCAAAATGTTTTGCCTCGGCTTTTCAAGTGTCAAGATTACTTGGCATTACTTGGCATTAGATGACTTCAATCGAATTTTATCAGTTTTATTCAAAATTATATAAGCAGCAAATTTTCATATTTCAAGGGCAGTGAGGTCTGCAGTGATGGTACATGCCTTTAATCCTAGCACTCAGGGAGCAGAGGCAAGTGGATCTCTGTGAGTTTGAGGTCATCTCAATCTACAAAGCAAGTCCAGGACAGCCAAGGCTACACAGAGAAACCCTGTCTCAAAACACAAAAACAAAGACAAAACAAAAAAGCAACAAACAAACAAAACAATAACAAAAAAAATATCATGAGTTCAAGTCAGGTCTTAGATACATAACAAGTTCCAGATGAGCCTGAGCTATATACCATGACCCTCAGAATGTCCATAGTGATCCTCTTAAGAGTTCAGGTGAAAGTCTTCAGGATGGTATACATCTTTTATAAAAGTGTATCATTCCATTGTCTATGTTTTATAAGTACAGAATCTACTAAAATTGTTTTCGTATTAGATTATTCAAAATCCAGGAAAATACTAATCTAGTCACTAGCATTTTTACGACAGCTTTTAATTGAAGTTACATATATACTAATTTGTACATAAAGAGATTTTAGACATTATCATATGCCTTTTGTTAGGGCCATTGTGAGTTATATCTGAACATCTTTATGGCTTCAAACATTGTGAAATGATTTAGAGTGTATCAAACAATTAATGCTTTTGGTGCACAATCTTATTTCACCATGTGACTTAGAAGATGAGGAACAGAAAGTATATGTATTTTCATGCAATACCAAGTGGAAGGCTAGTTCCTAAATACAGTAACTACTTTTGAGAAATAAATAATACTTTGTGTGTGTGTGTGTAAGAAATTGCTGTTTTTAATATATGTTACGGTTATGTAGCTTAATATTCTTTTTTTAACTTTTATTAATTACACTGTATTCACTTTGTATCCCCTCCCAATCCCACCCTCCTTCCCCCTTCTTCATGCCTGCCCTTCCCCAAGTCCAATAATAGGGGAAGTCCCCCTCTCCTTCCTTCTGATCTTAGTCTATCAGATCTCTTCAGGAGTGGCTGCATTGTCATCTTCTGTGGCCTGGTAAGGGTGCTCCCCTCTCAGGGGGAAGTAATCAAAGAGCAGGCCAATCAGTTCATGTCATAGGCTGTCCATTTTCCCATTACTATAAAACCCTCTTGAACACTGAACTGCCATGGGCTACATCTGTGCAGTGGTTCTAGGTTATCTCCATGGATGGTGCTTGGTTGGAGTATGAGACTGGAAAGACCCCTGTGTTCAAATTTTCTGGTTCTGTTACTCTCCTTATGCAGTTCCTTTACTCTCCAGATCTTACTATTTCCAACTTCTTTCATTCCATGCACTCTGCCCAACAGGTGGCCAAAAGTCTCAGCATCTACTTTGATAGTCTGCAGGGCAGAGCCTTTCAGAGGTCCTCTGTGGCAGGCTCCTAACATGTGTCTTGTTTTCTTCTTCTTCTTACCTCCATCCTCTTTGTGTTTCAGAATGGGGATTGAGCATTGTACTCAGAATCCTCTCTCTTCATTAATTTCTTTAGATGCACAGATTTTGGTAGGTTTATCCTATATTATATGTCTATATGAGTGAGTATATACCTTGTGTGTCTTTATGCTTCTGGGACAGCTCACTAAGGATGATCTTTTTCAGTTGCCACCACTTGCCTGCAAATTTCATGATTTCTTTAGTTTTCATTGCTGAGTAATACTTCATTTTGTAGATGTACCACAATTTCTCTATCCATTCTTCCGTTGAGGGTCATCTGAGCTGTTTCCAGCTTCTGGTTATTACAAACAAAGCTGCTACAAACATGGTTGAGCAAATGTTCTTATTGTGTACTTGAGCCTCTTTTGTATATATGCCTAGGAGGGGTATGGCTGGATCTTGAGTAAGCGCTATTCCTAGTTGTCTGAGAAAGCACCAGATTGATTTCCAGAGTGGTTGTACAAGTTTACATTCCCAACAGCAGTGGAGTCGGGTTCCCCTTTCTCCACAACCTCTCCAGCATGTTTTGTCACTTGAGTTTTTGATCTTGGCCATTCTGCTGGGTGTAAGGTGAAATCTCAGACCATTTTGATTTGCATTTTGCCGATGGTTAATGAGGCTGAGCATTTTCTTCAGTGTTTCTCTGACATTCGACATTCCTGTATCGAGAATGCTCTATTTATCTCTGTCCATCATTTTTTAATTGGATTACTTGGTTTGTTGCTTTTCAGCTCCTTTAGTTCTTTATATATATATATATATATATATATATATATATATATATATATATATATACACACTGGATATTAGTCCTCTGTCAGATAGAGGGTTGGTAAAGATTCTTATCCAATCTGTCCGCATTCATTTCATTTTGATGACAGTGTCCTTTGCTTTACAGAAGCTTCTCAGTTTCATGAGGTCCCATTTGTTGATTGTTGCTCTTAGAGCCTGTGCTGTTGGTATTCTATTCAGGAAGTTGTTTCCTGTACCAATGAGTTCTAGGGTCTTCCCCACTTTTTCTTGTAGCTGATTTAATGTGTCTGGTTTTATGTTGAGGTCTTTGATCCACCTGGACTTTAGTTTTGTGCAGGGTGATAACTATGGATCTATTTATATTTTTCTACATGTAGATATCCAGTTAGACCACCATCTGTTGAAAATGTTATCTTTTTTTCCATTGTATGATTTTGGCATCTTTGTCAAAAAATCAGGTGTCCATAAATGTGTGGGTTTACTTCTGAGTCTTCTGTTCAGTTCCATTGATCCACCATTCTGTTTCTATGCCAGTACCATGCAATTTTTATTACTTTTGCTCTATAGTACAGCTTAAGATCAGGGATGGAGCTACCTAATTGTAGAGGTTTGTTTTAACAATTCTGGGCTTCTTGTTATTCCATATGAAGTTGAGAATTTTTCTTTCAAGGTCTGTAAAGAATTGTATTGGTAATTTGATGGGAATTTCATTGAATCTGTAGATTGCTTTTGGTAAGATGGCCATTTTTACTATGTTAATCCTGCAAAGCCATGAGCATGGGAGATCTTTCCATCTTCTGATATCTTCTTCTAATTCTTTCTTCAGAGACTTGACATTTTTTTCATACAAGTCTTTGACTTCCTTGGTTAGGGTTACACCAAGGTACTTTATGTCATTTGTGGCTATTGTGAAAGGTGTTGTTTCCAAAATTTCTTTCTCGGCCCTTTTGTCTTTTGTATACAGGTGGGCTACTGATTTTTTTTGAGTTAATTTTGTATCTGCCCAATTTGATGAAGCTATATATCAGGTCTAGGAGTTCCCTGGTAGAATTTTTGGGGTCACTCAGGTATACTTTCTTATCATCTGCAAATAGTGATAATTTGACTTCTTCCTTTCCAATTTGTATCCCCTTCATCTCCTTCAACTGTCTTATTGCTCTAGCAAGGACTTCTAGAAATATGTTGAAGAGATATGGAGAGAGTGGGCAGCCTTGCCTTGTCCCTGATTTCAGTGGGTTTGCTATAAGTTTCTCTCCGTTTAGTTTGATGTCAGCTATAGGCTTGCTGTATATTGCCTTTACTATGTTTAGATATGTGCCTTGTATCCCTGATCTCTCCAATACTTTAAACATGAATGGATGTTGGATGTTGTCAAATGCTTTTTCAGCATCTAGGGAGATTATCATGTGTGTTTTTTTCTTTCAGTTTGTTAATATGATGGATCACATTGATGGATTTCCATATATTGAACCACACCTGCATACTTTGGATGAAGCCTATTTGGTCATGGTGGGTGATATCTTTGATGTGTTCTTGTATTCAGTTTGCAAGTATTTTGTTGAGTATTTTTGCATCAATGTTCATAAGGCAGATTGGCTTGAAATTCTCTTTCTTTGTTGGGTCTTTGTGAGGTTTATGTACCAAGGTGACTGTGGCTTCATAGAATGAGTTTGGTAGTGTTCCTTCTGTTTCTATTTTTTGGAATAGTTTGAAGAGAATTTGAGTTAGCTCTTCTTTGAAGGTCTGGTAGAATTCTGCGCTGAAACCATCTGGTCCTGGGTTTTTTGGTTCTTTTTAATTATTTTTTTGGATGGTTGACTTTTGATGACTGCTTCTATTTCCTTATGGCATATATTAATATTTAATTGATTTACCTGGTTTTGATTCAGCTCTGGTAAGTGGAATTGATCAAGAAAATTGTCCATTCATTAGAAACAAATAAAGCAATTCAAAGAATCAATGAAACCAAGACCTGGTTCTTTGAGAAAATCAACAAGATAAACAAACCCGCCAAGCTAATTAAAAGGCACAGAGACACCATCCAAATCAACAAAATCAGAAATGAAAAAGAGGACATAACTAACTACAGACACTGAGGCAATTCAAACAATCATTAAGACTTACTTCAAAATTTGAAAATATAAATTAGATAAGAGTTCACATTACATATCATTGTAAAGAATATATATTTGTCAGTAAATAATGCCAGATTTTTTTAGGGTTATGAAATATATATTCCTGAAAAATGACGGAGAAATAGATTTCCCTCATGGAAAAGAATTTTTTTTGTAATATCCTTACTTAATTGAGGTTCAAGTAGCAATGTCTTTCATTCTCCAACGACTCCATGGGAGGAGACTAAAGCTACAGTTATCTGAAAGGAAGGAACTACAATTGATAAAATATCCCCATAACATCTCGAGACAGAGTATTTTCTTAATTAGTGTTTGACAGGATGGCGCAGCCCATTTTGGTGGTGTTATTCCTATGATTGCAGTCCTGGATTCTATTAGAATCCAGCCATGAACAAGCCATAAGGAGCAAGCCGGTAAGCAGCACCCCTCCATGGCCTGTGTATCATCTTCTGCCTCCAGGTTCCAGCCCTGTTTGAATCCCTGTTCTGACTTCCTTCAGTGCTCAACTATGATGTGGAAGTATAAGCCAGAAAAACCCTTTCTTTCCTAAATTGCTCTTGGTAATGGTCTTTCATCTCAGCAATAGAAACCCTAACTAAGAGAGTCAGTCATATACTTTTCATTTTAACATTTCTCTGTAAGGAAGCAAAGAGCACTTGATATTTAAGAAAATATGTAGCCACTTGTTTTATGAAGTAATTAATCCTTCAGAGTGAGAACATGTGGGAAAAGTTAAAACAGATTTATGTTTCTGTTGTTGAGAAGAATTGTGAGATCCTTGCCAGACTATATCTCTGAACATAACAACTGGAATCTTAACAGGAAAAATGTTTTCAAGTTCTATAGTCATCAATCATGCTATTAAGATTGCCAAATGTGTCATGGGTCCTTTGTAAAAACTAAAACTTTTAGCCAGACCAAATCCCAGCGTGGATAAGGGGAGGTAGGTATGTAGTCTTACTTGTAATTGAGGAGCTGTTAGTTCAGTTTATTAGAATACCATTCTTTTTATGAAACAAATGACAGTAAAAGCTTTTAAAATTCAGAACTATTATCAGCACAAGTGTTAAGTTTGGATTTGTAAGCAATTTGCTTTTCAATTTCCTTTGCCTGATAGGCCGTCCAAAATTAGATACTTGATTGTAGATATGTGGTTTTCTGTTTTACTCAGTAGCCTCTGAATTGATCCTTAAGCTGATCTTGTAAAGATGACCATTTAGTTTGCCTTCCTGCTTTGCCATCTAATTTCACGCTTATAACTTGGACCTTTGCTTGGTTAGTTTTATATGTCTATATTTATCAGAATGCATTCTTCCAAAATGAACACCTTCTATACTTCCATTTGTTATTCTTCATCCTGCCATAATGCTCAGATAATTATTGTTTTTAATGTTCCATATTCTTTATATCTAGATGAAGTGCCACCTACTATGTTTTGTGTTTTATATATCCATTTATTTATTCTGAAGTTAGATGAAATACTATTGTGATGATCAAGTGACTGATAAATATAATGTGATTAAAAAACTATAATAATGATATTTTATACATTCTCTATGGCATGCTTTAACTGCATTACTACATGTAAATTGTAGTTTATAAAAGCTCAGAGAATTCAAGTGATTCACTCAATGTTACAGAGACACAATTTTAAGTTCAAAGTCATTGCTGTGATGATCAAATGATTGATAACTACAGTATGATCAAGAAAATAATTTAATAATGGTATTTTATACATTCTCTATGGCATGCTTTAACTATATTAGTACATGTAAATTGTAGTACATATAAGCTCAGAGAATTCAAGTGATTATTCAAGGTTACAAAGACACAATTTTAACTTCAGAGTCCTTGCTATTAGTTATTATGGTTCAAATGTATAATGTCCCCCAAAGGTAATTTGCTGGAATCTTATGTCCTATCTATTTGCACTACTGAGTAATGGCTTTTATCATGAGAATAATAACTTCACTAATATATGGAATTAATGCTCTGATGTGGCCATATTGAATGAACTATTTAGAGGTGGTCTGACACAAAGAATTTCTTGGAGGGCATTTTTTATTGAACAAATATTTTTTTCTCTCATCCAATACTTCCCTCTCATACTTTCCCCTCCCTCTACTTATCCCATATTTGACCCCCCCCCCCCCCGATATCCTCTCTTTCCCAGAATCACTTTCCCTCTGTTTACCTTCAGAAAGGGGCAGGCCCCCAAGACACAGCAGCCAAACATGACAAAACAAGATGCAATAAGGCAAGGCAAAAGCCTTGATGGATTGAAGATGGACAAGGTAATCCAGTGAGAGGCAAAGTCCCAAGAGTAGGCAAAAGAGTCAGAGACACACATTCTCCAACAGTTAAGAGTCCCACAGAAACTACAAGCTAATAGCCAGCCATAGCATATACACAGATGATCAGGTACAAACCCATGAAGGCTGTCTACTTACTGCTTTATTCTCTGTGAGTCCATATGAACCCTGCTTAGTTGAGGCAGTGGACCTTGTTCTGGTGTCCTCCCTCTACTCTCACTCTTATAATCCTTCTTCCCCCCTCTTCTGTGGTGTTCCCCAAGCTCTGATTGGAGAGATCCAGTGGGAACCTTCAACTTACACTGTCACTCCAAATAAAGTCTTGCTGTGGATCTCTGCATCCACTTCCAACTGCTGCCTGCCAGAGGAAGGCTCCTTGATGATGGCTGGACACAACGCTTATCTATGAGTATAGCAGAATAACATTAGGAATTATTTCATTGATTTTTTGTTGTTGTTGCTGTTTTGGGGAAGGAGGCTGCGTATGTTTGGTTCTGGGTCACTGGGCTATCCAATCTCTGGTTCCTGGTCATCCAAGAACTTTAGGGCATGGACTGTCTCTCATGCTGTGAGTCTCAAATTAATTCAGACATTGGTTGTCCACTCCCACAAGTTCTGTACTATCATTGCTTCAGCACATTTAGTAAGCAGAACAGATAGTAAGGTGGAGAGTTTCTGGCTTGAGTGGTGTCCAGCTTTCTCTTTTGATAGCCTGAAGAGTAACATCCTGTAACAAAGAAATTGGATTATGTCATAGGCAGTCCCTCTTCCCATTACTATGTAACCCACTTGGACACTGAAATGCAATGGGCTACATCTGTGCAGAGGTTCTAGTTTATCTCCATGCATGATACTTGGTTGGAGTATGAGTCTCTGGGAAGGCCCCTGTGTTCAAATTTTCTGGTTCTGTTGCTCTCCTTGTGGGTCCCTGAGGGAGAAGTAGCCTTACCAGGCCACAGAAGATGACAATGCAGCCACTCCTAATGTGATCTGATAAACTAAGATCAGAAGGAAGGAGAGGAGGACCTCCCCTATCAGTGGACTTGAGGAGGGGCATGCATGAAGAAGGGGGAGGGAGGGTGGGACTGGGAGGGAAGCAGGGAGGGGCTTATTGGGGATGCAAAGTGAATAAAGTGTAATTAGTAAAATAAAATTAAATTAAAAAAAAGAAATTGGAATACAGGTGAAG
Source organism: Meriones unguiculatus (assembly GCF_030254825.1). Lineage (NCBI taxonomy): Eukaryota > Metazoa > Chordata > Mammalia > Rodentia > Muridae > Meriones > Meriones unguiculatus. The sequence goes on along the minus strand of NC_083369.1, from coordinate 73,560,611 downwards.
ACTCCATGCAGGTACCATCTTAACCTCTCTGTGTTCAATGTGCTCTATGGATGTTATCTTAAGGCAACTGGGCCCTGCTGTCAATTTGTAGAATGCAACTCTCTGTCCTATCATCAGCCTGGGTTTGATAAGCTCCACTGGACCCCCTCATCCCACAGTTCAACAAATGCAGCCCCAGCCACCAACAAAATCCCTGTCTGGCTACAAAAACAACCAGTTCAGATTCCATATCCTCCATTACAAGGAGTCCTCACTAGGGCAGCTCTCATAGATTCTAGAAAGTTTCCACTGCACTAGGTTTCCATACCCTACAAAATGCCCCATGCTGCAATTACAGGTGTCTTTCTCAGCACTCTCCCTTCATCCTAACTCCCCTGACATTCCTCCTGATCCTGTCTCCACCCACCCTCAGTCCACCCACAAAATTTATTCTAGTTTTTCTTCCCAGCGGGATCCACTTGTCCCCTCTAGAGCCTTGGGGGACATTTTTTTAAAAGACAACTCTTATTCCTACACCTCTTTGACACTCTCTCTGCTTCTTAGCTGTCATGAAGTTAGGAGCTTTGTTCTGTTATGCACTTTATCCATGATGTTTCTGCCTGCCACATGTCTAAAAGTGATGGTGTCTTCCAGTCCCACACTAAAACCCCTGACACTGTTTCAAACATTAAACTTTCTGTCATTGAATACTTGTTAGTTATTTAAGTAACCTAAAAAAGAATGACCCAAAATAACCACAATATAAAATGGATATAATTCTGTCATGCATATATGCAATAAGTACATGAAATTTCCTGCACTCAGTCATCCAGAAGGCTGTTCTTTATGTTGGTCTCTTAGAACTAAAGGAGATGAGAAAGAGTTAGGAAAAAGGAGCAGTGAAAACCAGGATATCCTTATGGAGATCAGATTAGTGGCTTGAGCTGATAAAGAATGCAGTCAACTATGCAAGCCATGATTACCAGGAATGGCTAGGCTTAAGCAGAAAAGAAAATTTTAAGTAGTGGTAGTTCTATTTAGTGCATCATTAATGTGAAACAGGAACTGAGATGAAATATTAGTATGTGTTATTTCTCTGATTTCAGTGAGCATGAGAATCTCACATTGCCTGTATATTGTTTAAGCTGGAGATTGACATTTTCTGGGACATGGATGAGAGTCTACATTTCTAGTATTCTACCAAGTGTTATGGATGGTGTTGCTTCATTGACTAACATTTCAATAATAGGAAAATCTATTAGCAAATTATATTGTACTGGGTATGAAAATGGATAGGGAAAGTCAGTTTACTTCACTGCCATAGTGAATATGCAAGCCCCAACTTATCACCAAGATACTCTACTAATTTCAGTTACAGCAGGACACTATACTATTTATCAATTATATTTTGAAGAATAATGTGCTTCTAGACTTATATGGTGGTGGTCTTTACTTCTCTGGGTTGGTTGCTTTACAGCTCAAATTGAACTTTTTTTTTTTTTCTTGAAGTCAATATAAATATCTGTGCCAAGTTTTTTTTTTTTTGGTTTTTTTTTTTTTTTTTTTTTTTTTTTTTTGGTTAGGCTTTCATTGATACACAGGTAGAAATTTTCTGTTATTAACAATTTTGTCTGTGAGGGTGAGGAAGTGGTAGAAGTGTATTTTCCTCTAAGTTTTAATTATGGCTTCTGGCAGAAGCCTTATTTTGGCAACAAGGTTTTAGACAAGTATGCACTCAGCAATTTACTGCTAACTGTATGGAAAATTGGCATGGTTTAGTTATCCAGATTCAAGTAAGTCTCTATTTTCCTTTAGCCTAAAGACACAATGGCATCCCTTACAGTTTTAGCGACTTGAAAAGGAAATAGTTCCAGGTCCCGCCTCTGAGAAAAAGGTATTGGACGGGTCTGATGCTCTTTGGGTGGATGACACCTAAATGAACATCGGTACAAAGTCCCAATTTATTTCTAATATCAGAGATCAGACCTCTACTCTTGCCTGATGCGTCTAAAACAAAAAGGGGGAACTGTAGAGAGCTGCAGAATGCTGTGCCTTAAAGATGGAGCTGGTTTCCGCCTTCCACCTTCCCGATGGTGAGTGCTCTCTGTCACGAACAATTCCACATTTGGCTAAGGCTGAGGATCTGGCTTGCTTTCATGTATGTGGGCCTATCTGCATTGCCCATGTGGCACGCCTGGGTTGGCTACCCAGAGGCTATTTAAGCTGTGGGCTGGCTTTGCCCAGGGTCAGATGATTGTTCAAGGTTCCTGAATAAACTGCATTGAAAAAAAAAAAAAAAGACTCACTGTCATCACCAAACCAGCTGCTGGAATATGGACGTTCGGGTTATACTTTGGGTAAAAGGGAGAGTTGGGAGAGTCATATGCATACATAATTAATTTCTGGAACTCTTCACAAAAATGATGAGACGTGTTCTTATGGAAACCAATTCCAATCTTTTTTATTAAAGTCATGCATATGTTATCACAAAAAAAGAAAAGGAAATAGTTATCTATACTTGCAATTTTTTCTTTTTTTTTAATTTTTATTAATTACACTTTATTTGCTTTGTATTCTCCCATAAACACCTCCCTCCTCCTCTACCAATCCCACATTCCCTCCCCTTTTTCCACGCATGCCCCTCCCCAAGTCCATTGATAAGGGGGGTCTTCCTCTCCTTCCTTCTGAACTTAGGCTATCAGATCTCATCCGGAGTGGCTACATTGTCAACTTCTGTGGCCTGGTAAGGGTTCTCCCATCTCAGGGGGAAGTGATCAAAGAGCAGGCCAATCAGTTCATGTCAGAGGCAGCACCTCTTCCTATTATTATGTAACCCACTTGGACACTGAACTGCCATGGGCTACTTCTGTGCAGGGGTCTTAAGTTATCTCCATGCATGGTACTTGGTTGGAGCATGAGACTCTGGAAAGACCCCTGTCTTTGAGTTTTCTGGTTCTGTTGCTCTCCTTGTGCAGTTCCTGTCCTCTACAGATCTTATTATTTCCCATTTCTTACATAAGATTCCATGCACTCTGCCCAACAGGTGGCCATAAGTCTCAGCATCTGCTTTGATAGTCTGCAGGACAGAGCCTTTCAGAGGCCCTCTGTGGCAGGTTTCTAGGTTGTTTCCTGTTTTTTTCTTCTTCTTCTGATGTCCATTCTCTTTGCCCTTCAGGGTGGGGACTGAGCATTATAGGCAGAGTCCTCCTTCTTGATTAGTTTCCTTAGACATACAGATTATAGTAGGTTTATCCTATATTATATGTCTATATGAGTGAGCATATTCTGTGCATATCTTTCTGCTTCTGGGGTAGCATACTCAGGATGATCTTTTTCAGTTGCCACCATTTACTTGCAAATTTCACAATTTCCTTGGTTTTTTTTTTGATGAGTAATATTCCATTGTGCAGATGTACCAAAATTTCTATATCCATTCTTTAGTTGGGGGACATCTGGGTTGTTTCCAGCTTCTGACTATTACAAATAAAGCTGCTACAAACATTGTTGAGCAAATGTCCTTATTGTGTACTTGAGCCTCTTTTGGATATATGCCTAGGAGTGGTATGGCTGGACTGGCATAGAAACAGAATGGTGGATCAATGGAACTGAATAGAAGACCCAGAAATAAACTGAAATGTTTATGGACACCTGATTTTTAACAAAGATGTCAAAACCATACAATGGAAAAAAATATAGCCTCTTCAACAAATTGTGCTGGTCTAACTGGATGTCTACATGTAGAAAAATGCAAATAGATCCATATTTATCATCCTGCACAAAACTAAAGTCCAAGTGGATCAAAGACCTCAATATAAACCCAGACACATTAAATCATTTAGAAGAAAAATTGGGGAAGACTCTAGAACTCATTGGTACAGGAGACAACTTCCTGAACAGAGCACCAACAGCACAGGCTCTAAGAGCAACAATCAATAAATGGGACCTCATGAAACTGAAAAGATTCTCTAAAGCAAAGGACATTGTCATCAAAACAAATGAATACCTACAGATTGGGAAAGAATCTTCACCAACCCTTTATTGGACTAATATCCAGACTATATAAAGAACTATAGAAGTTGAAAAGCAGCAAACCAAGTAATCCAATTAAAAAATGGGGAACAGAGTTAACAGAGAATTATCTGTAGAGGAATATCGAATGGCAGAGAAATACTTAAAGAAATGCTCAGTGTCATTAGCCCTCAGGGAAATGCAAATCAAAACAGCCCTGAGATTTCACCTTACACCCATCAGAATGGCCAAGATCAAAAACTCAAGTGACACCACATGCTGAAGAGTTTGTGGAGAAAGGGTAACCCTCCTCCACTGCTGGTGGGAATGTAAACTTGTACAACCACTCTGGAAATCAATCTGGTGATTTCTCTGACAACTAGGAATAGCGCCAATATTTTTCTTAAAGTTAGAAAAAAAAGTGCTATAGCTGCAAGTAGACTGTTCATTATTCAAAATACTTTCTTTTGTACTAAAGTAATTTGATGCCATGGTGCTACCAAAGGTTTTACTCACCTTTTCAGCTAACACAGCCTATGCTGTAACTCAAAGATTTCTGTAAACACATAAAATGACCTTTTACTAGTACTTTAAACTCATCTGGTTATTTTATTTCTAGGATATTTTGATGTATTTCCCAGGTTTTGAATTCTTTGAATCTGTTTTTGTTTCTTATCTTTGCATTTCTCTATGCCTTTATTAATCTCAGAAATTAATTTAGATTATTTGAATTCTCAGTATAGTAAAATAAAAAAGAAGAAGAAAAAAAAACTTAACAAACATGTTGTGGTAAATCCCAATCTCGAACCTGTGTCCAGTCACTTTCCAGTGCTGCTGTAGGAACAGGAATCTTAGTTATAAATATAGGTGGTTAGTCCTCTGTCTAGAGCAATTTTCCATTATGCACATAAGAAACTAGAATAATATGGCAATTTTTTTCCATTTAAGGGCTGTCTGTCTACTGATTGATCCCAAAGTGTATATAGCTTCTTTGTGTGAATCTTTGGATTTTCAATTGTTAATTTTTTGATACATGGATTTGCTTTTCCTTCTTCACAGCAGTTTTATTAGAATAAAAGTATGTAAACAAAACCCCAGAGTCTACTCAAATATTTTGGGGGGGACTGAAACTATTCCGGAACAAAGTTGTTGTTGTTGTTGTTTTTCCTCCATACCATATTCTTGAAGGTTTAACAGAGTATGTTATAACATTCAATGTTAGTACTAAGTGACCTGCACCTGCACACTCCCCTGACAGGTGTTTTCTGTTCATTATCAAGGGCCAGGGTGTGGAACAGTGGCTCTATATAGCTTACACTTGTGAGCATTAATATATTAATAAGTGTTGTTGATATCTCAATGGTAGTATAATTTGAGTATAGAGGAGAATATATGGTAGATATGTGTATAAGAATGGAGATGTGAGATGGGGCAGAGAAAAGGGAAGATAAGAGAGAGTGTATTCTTGTGGATTTCCCATTTGTTAGTTGCTATTCTGTTTCTTGGATAATATTTAATGTCTAATTTAATTAGCTTTTATTTTAAATATTCATTAAAAGAGTTGTCTTATTAGCAAGGTTGTAAAGCTTCAACTCACACAAGAGCTCTTAACTATAACTAATAGGTTAACCCTCACAGAGCTTGTTGGTGCAGCAAAAGACCTCTGTAAATATGCTTTTCCATAAAATAAACAGAAACACTAAAACATGCTCAATGTTCTAGAATACACACAAGTTAGTAAACATATGCAGAAATTTTATGAAGGTGAACAAATCTTGGGCAAGAAAATCAAGATTAATGAAGATTTGTTTATTACTTTACAAAGCTTCTTCTTTACATGTGCTTCACAGTAGCCTTAAAACCAAGACACCTCAGAAATTTCTTTGGTGTAAGAATCAACAAGGTTTCAATCATAGGGCTATTTCAAAGCCCTATTTTTAAGACCATTCCCATTTCCACCATGCTGACATTACTGGATTTGTTTTGCATCTCCCTGGAGAAAACCTACTCCTTATGTGGTATAATTATTATGACTAACTCTGAAAGGACACAGCATAAAAATCATACTCCTTTTGTATTTACCAAAAGATGATAGTGAAAAACTTTAAACTTATGGCTATCTGAAGTAGCAATACTAACAAGCAGATTAGAAATAAACCTAAGAGTATTGTATGGGAGTAAGATATTTTCCAAAATGCATATATATATATATGTACATATGTGTGTGTGTGTGTGTATACATACACATATAGCAGGCATGGTGGCACAATCCTGTAATCCCAGCACTCAGGGAGACAGAGGCATGTGGATCTCTGTGAGTTCAAGTCCAGGCAGATCTATACAGTGAGTTCAGGACAGCCAAGTCTACACAGAGAAACCCTGTCTCAGAAAACAAACAAATAACTAAATAAAGAAGAAAGAATGTACCATCTTGTGTATTAGTGTTCAGTTTGCATGTATATATGCAGTCATGTGCATATCTGGTTCCTATGGAAGTCAGATCCTTTTAATCTGAAATAATAGATAGTTATGAACCACGATGTAGTAATGGGTGTTCTTAACAGTAATAAGTGCAGCTGGGTGTGGAGGCACATGCCTTTAATCCTAGGATTAAAGGTGGATCTCTGTCAGTATAAGGCCAGCTTGTCTACAAAGAGAGTTACAGGACAGCCATGGCTACACAGAGAAATGTTGTCATAAATATCAAAACAAAACCCTAAAAGAGTAACAAGTGCTACTAACCACTGAACAATTTATCCCACTCTTGAGCTCCTCAAAATGTTATTTTATTATTTATTTCATATTCATTTAATATGTATTTATTTGTTTGTTTAAGTACTTATTTATAACAACACAACCATATGTGTTGGCATATGGTTAGGTGATCCCTAATCCAAAAGTCTATGGGTAGCACAAATTGGACCTAATGAGATTTTACAAAAATGATGACACACAATTGGCTGTGTAAGAAAGGTGCTGAATCTTGGAGGGATTGGAGCTGGGATTGAAAATGTCTAAAATATGTCATGTGAAATTCTCAATTAATGGAAAAAAGTTTTTAAAACAGAAGAAAAAAGTAAATAGGGTATTGGTTTAAAATAGCTATAGAGTTTAAATCTATTTTTCCAAACTTACCTCTTCAAATAGCTAAGTCATATGTCAGTTTCTCAAATGTGCCTTTTACCTAATATAACTCAGATCCCCAAATGATGTGTTTTTCCTCTACAATTATAGCTAGTAAATAAAGAAAATAATTGGTTTTGCTTTCACAGATAATTAAGAATTATTCATAATCTGTAATTGCTTTAACCTAAAAACTGTGTGTGTGTAAAACTATAAATGAGGTGCTCCCATCTCCATCCTCCCTGGCCTGTTAGCACAGTCTCTGGGGTGGCATGCTGGGCACTGCCCGCCAGAAGGCATGTGGCAGAAGCCTGAAAGTGGGACAGTCCTGCCACCTCCCACTGAGGGTGAGCAGGAAGGCAAGCCCAGGCCCTGGCAGCCTCCTAACACCTTCTGATAGGACTGCTGCCAACTTAGTGCAGTTTCTACTGGTGATGGACAGGAAGAAGGGTCTCTTCCCACACTCCAGGACCTTGAAACATTACCAAAGACTTGAAGGATCTGCACCAGAAAATCACCCTAAGGGCGGCAAGACTTCACAGTTCTTCTTTGTTTTCCAGCTGAAACAGCTTTTCTGTAAGTGCCATGCTTACATCCTGACCAACAGGTTAAAGTTGGAGGAAGAAGGAGAGATGTCCCCATATTAAGTCTCTTAGTGACAATCATAGGTCTTACTTACATGAAAGGTAATAGCACCAGTTCTGGGAGATGCTGCATCAGTTGTGGCATGCTTCCATCAAAGAATCCCCTTTAGGTACCTGGAAAAGCTTGTTGTGTAAGGTTTTATTTAACAGCAATGCCTTAGTTACAGACAGGTAACTCACACCACCCCTCCAAATATGAATTATCTTGGAATTCCCAAAGCAAGCTGGAAATCACCAAGGAAAAGCCCTGGTGTTCAGAAGAAAGAAGAGCAGTATTGTCTGGAGCAGTACAATGTCAACAGAGCTAGCACCTAGGCTACATAGGGCCAGGACTAGGGCCCCTGATGTAAGGGTAGGAGGAAAGATGGCCAAAGATGGACTGGTGGGATTGGTATCTATTGTTTTTGAGTTGTAAGCAGTGTCACTTCTGAGAAAAATATGGAACTTTTGATTTTAGATCTTGTACCTTGTTAGGTTTCGTTACTTTTAATATTATTAAATTGCTTTTCATAAATGAAAAAAACTCATTCAGAGTATAAATAAAAATGTGACTTCCCCTTGGTAGCTTTGTACATTTGTATCAATTCCTTACTAACTATGCAGCTACCAACTGACTCCTGAGCTAAGATTACCTACAACATATGGACTTTATAATTTCAAACAATTTTATACCTGTGTCCCAGTTAAACAGTGATAGGATACATTACTGGGAGCAAGCAAAAAAACAATTATCCAATGGAAAAAAAAATTCTTGATCCTCTGAAAGATGAGTAGCCAACAGGCCTAAGCCAAAGAGTAAATATGGAACAAAATGACTTCACCTTTTTTCTGCTTTGTTGCCTGCTCCATCACAAGGCTGGTAGCCTTTTCTCTAGAGAACAATTTTAAATAATTGTATGTGATTCCCATCATCATTTCCCTTCCCACACCATCTCTGTTGTATGTGACTATTAATATTTACTATTGATATATACTTTAGTAAAGCTGCTGTTAGTCCTAAACACCTGTATAACCAAATCACCACGCAGAGACTATGATTTATTTAATTAACCTAGAGCACAATGCTGGGCAATAGGTACTCCATCCTAAACCTCCAAGCCCTCATAGTTTCCTACCATTTAGATTTACCACATTATACTTGCAGTTAGTGAAATCTTAGGTCTAACCCATCTCTCCAAGTCATTCCAAGATCTTTCTCCTTTGCTCTGTCCTCCCAGGTCTTTCCTGCCCTTTCTGTACTCTGGCTCCTCCCTCTCTTCCTGTTTCCTTTCCATTGTGCAACATTGTGGCTGGTTGCTTTATATTGGCATGTTTAAACAAAGTTGAGACAGGTGATGCTTAGAATAAGTATCAGAATGCAATACCCCAATTGAAACCAGAGAGTGTATGTGGGGGGAGAAATCAGCATTTGAATGAACAAAAGAACATTATTGCCAGGTCAATATCCAGCAGGTGGAGCTGAAAGGAGGGTTGGCCAGTCCAGCTGGTCACCCTCCTGTGACTTAGTGGGATGGTGAGTGTCAAGGGCCCGGACCTCCCCAGATGCCCCAGGGAATAAACTACAACGGAGCCGAGCCGGGAGATCTGTCGAAGCAGGAAATCAGTTTATTGAATAAAGAGGTCCTTTTTATAGGGTGGGGTCAGGAGGCAGGATTAAGGAAGTAAGGTAAGATGACATAGAGGGCAAGATTAGGTAATGCAAGGAGAGGTGGGCCTTTGCTGTGGGACAAAATTCCACAGCAGGGTTGATTTTAAGGCGGATATGCTGAATCACGTTTGCCTGGAAGTGGCACCTCTTAAATTGAAGCTAAATACAGGTCTCCAAACTCAAGCCAGGCTCAGGTAGATGCAGCAGGCCTTATCAGGCCCAACATTTCCCCCTTTTTTCTTTTGACAGTGGACATGGCTCCTGTCTTAGGTTGTCCCCCACATGGAGATCCTAACCGTCATTGAGTACTATGTAGCCAGCTTGTCAGAAGCTCCTCCAGGACCTGCCTTCCGTCGCCCCAGCACGTCTGGGATCTTACCCATCATTGGTCAAGTGGAGGGCAGAGGAGGGTCTTTTCTAGGAAGATGCCTGGGCCTAGGCAGAGTTGTATTCCTGAATAGCTAATGGATGATAATGTATTTCTACTTAATGCAGCTTAATTGCCTCTAACCTCTGCTGGATAAACTGTAGGAGTTTGTTAAGAATGAATGGCCCAAGGGTAAGTAGGAGAAGGAAGAGAAGTAAGGGTCCGAGTAGAGGAAGAATATAGGGCAGGAGGCCGTGAAATCCAGTCCACAGGAGGTTTTCTTGATGTTCACAGATCTCTGACAATGCCTGATTTGTTGGTGTAGAAGCAGCAATTTTCCTACAAAAACAAGCAGATGTAGCCTTTTTTGGCATTTAGTACGTCCAAACCCCTTCTATTTTGAAGAACTACCTCCACCAGGGGGTCTAGCTGATCTTGGAGGTCTTTTAAAGGCTATTCCTCCCCGGCAAAGGAACACCATTGGGGGGGAGTGGCAGGAGCAAAGAAGGGATTTCTCCAGAATGGAGTTGGAGTGACAGAGGGAGGGGTGGACACTCCCAACATCTATTATCAGGAGGAGGTAATGCCCAAAAGCAGTCCCCTGTGGAAAGGTCAGGAAGAGGTTGAGTGAGGAACAAGGGAGTGATTGCTCAGGAAGAACTCCCCACTGCCACTCAGAAGGCCTGACTCCTGTCCTCTCTCCCCACACTTCTCTTCGTCAACCAGCTCAGTTTAGCATTTCTGGATCTTCCTTCCTACTAAAGAACTTGTCCAAATAGCTGGTATATGTGCTCTCCTCCACGTGTTCATCCTTCCTGACCTCACAACAGAACTGACTGATATAAAAGACAATTGTATCTTCCCCTTAACATCCCAAAGCATCCCACCAATGGCTGTAATTGCCCATTTTTACTTAAAATATTTAAAATTAATATTAAATATTCAAATATTTAAAATTTTTAAAATAAATAGTGCCTTTTTCAATTAATCACATGGGGGTAATGACTCCCCCTTTTGTTTTTGTCCATGTCTGTAAGAATTCCCGAAAACGGTTTGCTTCTTGTGTGGAATTTGAGGGGAAGATTTTGCTTGGGGACCCAACTGGATTTTGGAGTTGTGGTTACACAGTTCAGTGGTTGTTAGTTGTCTTTTCCTGCCTGGCCCAGGTGGTGGGAAGAAAAGAAGCTAAAAGGACTTGGAGGCAGTGGGGAAACAGGACAGTCTCCAGATAGGAGACCAGGGCTGTTTGGTTTCTCTGAGGGACCACCTGGGAATGAGAAACAACTGTGATTATTTGAATTGAAGCCAGGTGCAGAGAGCACTTGAAGGGCGGGGTGAACTCTTCTGAGAAACAACCAGCTGTAAACTATCTACAACCAGCTGTAAACTATAGAGCAAAACTGATCTGATTTTCAGGTATAAAAACCCTGTGCTTTGCATGTTCGGGGTTGTCCCCTGTCTTTGGAGGGGCGACCCTATCATGATAGCAATAAAATCTCTTGCTTTTGCATCGAGCTCTGGTCTGTAAGAGTTCCTGGGAAGGGCACAATCCTGAGCAGTGAGACTCCAGGTCTTACATTTCAACTCCAGAGTGGGAAGGGAAGAGGGCGGCCAAGGTCAGAAGAATCTAGAAAGGACTAAGAGAGGCAATGATTCTGGTGCCAGCTGGAAAGGAGTGTCACAGGAAGGTGTGAGGAAACACTCCTCCCCACCGCTCACAAACTGACTTTCCCAAGAGGACTAGAACAAGGCTTCCAGGTAAGCCAAATTAGAGGCCCCTCATCTAGCTTCCTCCAGGCCGCCAAGCCTGCCACTCTAACCTACTAAGGGGCTGGGAGAGCAGCCTGTTTGTGGCCTGTTTAATATTGATAAGCGGTGCCAGAAAGCATTCCATATGTAATAAGTACCTGGGGGTTAGCTTGTTGTTTACATTCCCCCTGGACTCTGTATTCCTCCTGTAGAAAGGTCCATCCAGTCTCGTGTAGTACATGACTGATGTGCCAGCCCCTCAAGGATGGTCTCAGCCCAAGGCAAATTAGACCCATCCTCCACCATTGCCTTACATAGTTCCTTGAGGTAAAAGATTAGAAAACCCTCACCCCAACCTAGTGAGGTACTGCCATTAGCAAAAACCAACTACAGGAAATAAGCTTATCTGCACAGCCTTCTCTCAAGCAGATTGAAACCCCTATTTTAAGGAAAATTTGTAGGGATTCCAGACCTGGGTTGGATTTCTGAAATGAAGAGGACTGCCCCATATTTAATGGGGATACACTCACCTGCAGACCAGTTGGCCAGTCAGCCTTTTTCCATCAAGTAGGATCCTCACACAGGGCACCAGTCTGCAGGGTTGATATCCAGCAGAAGGAGCTGAAAGAAGGGTTGGCCAGTCCAGCTGGACACTCTCTATGGTTGAGCGGGATAGTGGGTGTCGACGGCCTGGACCTCCCCAGATGCAGGAGGGAATAAACCACCAGATAAGCCAGCAGATCTGTCGAAGCAGGAAATCGGTTTATTGAATAAAGCTGTCCTTTTTATAGAGTTGTGTCAGGAGGCAAGATTAAGGAAGTGAGGTAAGATGACCTAGAGGGCAAGGTTAAGTAGTGCAAGGAGAGGTGAGCCAGAGACAAAACTCCACAACAGGGTTGATTTTAAGGCAGATATGCTGAATAACTTTTGCCTGGAAGTGGCACCTCTTAAATTCGGAGCTAAAGACAGGTCTCCAAACTCAAGCCAGGCTCAGGTAAATGCAGCAGACCTTATCAGGCCCAACACATTGTACCAAACCATCTTCTATTCAACTGTGGGAGAGTGAGGAAGTATGGGAGGTGAGAGGGATGGGAATTTGACGGGTTGTCATCACTGAGACAAGCTGGAAACCTCACAGTGTAGACTCCTGGGAAGATATGGAAGTGATTCTAGCTGAGACTCTTAGCAGACAGGACATGGAGTATGAAGTGGCCACCTTTTAAGTAGGTGGGACTCCTAGTAGAAGCAAGGAAATAGTATTCCACCCACAAAACTTGTGACCCCAAACTTACACTGCCTGCGAGATATGGAAGGATAAAGATACAAAATCCAACATCCATTCATGTTTAAAGTATTGGAGAGATCAGGGACAAAAGGTAAATATCTAAACATAGTAAAGGCAATATACAGCAAGCCTATAGCCAACATCTAACTAAACGGGAAGGAAGTTAAAGCAATCCCACCGAAATCAGGCACAAGGCAAGGCTGCACACTCTCTCCATATCTCTTCAACATAGTTCTGGAAATCCTTGCTAGAGCAATAAGATAGTTAAAGGAGATCAAGGGGATAAAACTTGGAAAGGAAGAAGTCAAATTATCACTATTTGCAGATTATATGATAGTATACCTGAGTGACCCCAAAAATTCGACTAGGGAACTCTTACAGGTAATAAACAACTTCAGCAAATTGGGCAGGTACAAAATTAACTCAAAAAATCAGTAGCCCTCATGTATACAAAAGACAAAAGGGCTGCGAAAGAAAATTTGGAAACAACTCCATTCACAATAGCCACAAATGATATAAAGTTCCTTGGTGTAATCCTAACCAAGGAAGTCAAAGACTTGTATGAAAAAAATGTCAAGTCTCTGAAGAAAGAATTAGAAGAAGATATCAGAAGTTGGAAAGATCTCCCATGCTCATGGCTTTGCAGGATTAACATAGTAAAAATGGCCATCTTACCAAAAGCAATCTACAGATTCAATGAAATTCCCATCAAATTACCAATACAACTCTTTACAGACCTTGAAAGAAAAATTCTCAACTACATATGGAATAACAAGAAAACCAGAATTGCCAAAACAATCCTCTACAATAAAAGATCTTCTGAAGGTATCTCCATCCCTGATCTTAAGTAGTACTATAGAGCAATAGTAATAAAAACTGCATGGTACTGGCATAGAAAGAGAATGGTGGATCAGTGTAATGAACAGAAGACCCAGAAGTAAACCCACACACTTATGGACACCTGATTTTTGACAAAGATGCCAAAACCACACAATGGAACAAAGATAGCATCTTGAACAAATGGTGCTGGTCTAACTGGATATCTGCATGTAGAAAAATGAGAATAGATCCATACTTATCACCCTACACAAAACTACAGTCCAAGTGGATCAAAGACCTCAACATAAAACCAGACACATTAAATCAGTTAGAAGAAAAAGCGGGGAAGAACCTAGAACTCATTGGTACAGGAGACAACTTCCTGAACAGAATACCAACAGCACAGGCTCTAAGAGCAACAATCAACAAATGGGACCTCATGAAACTGAAAAGCTTCTATAAAGCAAAGGACACTGTCATCAAAGCAAAATGAATGCCTACAGATTGGGAAAGAATCTTCACCAACCCTTTATCTGACAGAGGCCTAATATCCAGTATATATAAAGAACTAAAGAAGGTGAAAAGCAGCAAACCAAGTAATCCAATTAAAAAATGGGGAACACAGCTAACCAGAGAATTCTCCATAGAGGAAATCCAATGGCAGAAAAACAAAGAAATGGTCAATGTCATTAGCCATCAGGGGAATGCAAATCAAAATGGCCCTGAGATTTCACCTTACACCCATCAGAATGGCCAAGATCAAAAACTCAAGTGACAACACATGCTGGAGAGGTTGTGGAGAAAGGGGAACCCTCCCCCACTGCTGGTGGGAATGTAAACTTGTATACCCACTCCGGAAATCAATCTGGTGCTTTCTCAGAAACCTAGGAAATGTGCTTCCTCAAGATCCAGCCATACCACTCCTATGCATATATCCAAAAGAGGCTCAAGTACACAATAAGGATATTTGCTCAACCATGTTTGTAGCAGCTTTATTTGTAATAACCAGAAGCTGGAAACAACCCAGATGCCCCTCAACTGAAGAATGGATACAGAAATTGTGGTACATCTACACAATGAAACATTACTCAGCAATGAAAAACAAGGAAATAATAAAATTTGCTGGTAAATGGTGGGAACTAGAAAGGATCCTCCCGAGTCAGCTCTCTCAGAAGCAGAAAGACACACACAGTATATACTCACTCATATAGACTTATTATATAGGATAAACCTACTAAAATCTGTACGTCTAAGGAAACTAATCAAGACCCTGACTAAAATGCTTAATCCCCATCCCGAAAGGCAAAGAAGATGGACAGAAGAAGAAGGAGGAGGAGGAGGAGGAGGAGGAGGAGGAGGAGGAGGAGGAGGAGGAGGAGGAGGAGGAGAAGAAGAAGAAGAAGAAGAAGAAGAAGAAGAAGAAGAAGAAGAAGAAGAAGAAGAAGAAGAAAAGAGGAAACAACCTAGAAACCTGCCACAGAGGGCCTCTGAAAGGCTCTGTCCTGCAGACTATGAAAGTAGATGCTGAGACTCATGGCCAACTGTTGGGCAGAGTGCATGGAATCTTATGAAAGAAGTCGGAAATAATAAGATCTGTAGAGGACAGGAACTGCACAAGGAGAGCAATAGAATGAGAAAATTCAAAGACAGGGGTCTTTCCAGAGTCTCATACTCCAACCAAGCACCATGCATGGAGAAAATCTAGAACCCCTGCACAGAAGTAGCCCATGGCAGTGTAGTGTCCAAGTGGGTTCCATAAAAATGGGAAGAGGGACTGCCTCTGACATGGACTGATTGGTCAGCTCTTTGAAAACCTCCCCCTGAGAAGGGAGCACCCTTACCAGGCCATAGAGGATGACAATGCAGCCACTCCTGATGATATCTGATAGACTAAGTTCAGAAAGAAGTAACGGGGGACTTCCTCTATCAGTGGACTTGGGGAAGAGCATGTGGGAAGAAGGGGGAGGGAGGGTGATATTGGGAGGGGAGGAGCGAGGGGTTTATGGGAGCATACAAAGTGAATAAAGTATAATTAATTAAAGTTAATTAAAAAGATACAGCAGAGATAGAGAGAATGTTCAACTGATGACTGGCCCAACCTGAGACCTACCCTATGGTAGAGAGTCAACCTTTGACACTATTAATGACATTCTGCTATGCTAGCAGAGAGGAGCCTAGCATAACTATTCTTTGATAGGCATCACCCAGCAGTGGATCTAAACAGATGCTGAGACTCAAAGCCAAACATAGCACAGAGCTCAGGGAGCCTTGTGGAATATTGTGTGTGTGTGTAGTGGTAGTGGTGATGTAAGGATAGAAGGACCTAGATGGGAAAAGAACTCCACAAGAAGACCAAAAGAGTTAAGTAACGTAGGCCCACAAAGGCTTAAAGAGACTGCACCAACCAAAGAGCATGCAGCTTGGTCTTCATGAGGGGTCCCCTGGCAAGTGGAGAGGGGACTCTGTTGCCTGCTTTTTGACCACTTCTGCCTAGCTGAGCTAACTTGCCTGGCCTCATTGATAGAGGGTGCTGTCAGTCCTGATGAGACTTGATGTGCTGGGGTGGATTGATAAAGGGTGCTCCCCTTTTATGAAAAGATGGGGAGGACAAAAAGGGGGAAGAGGGTAGGAGAGTGGGACAAGGAGGAAGGAGGGAGCTATGGGTGTAAAGTGAATAAATACACTTAATAAAAATAATCTTATGGATTTATTTATATGTTTGATGTGAGTGTGAGTGTGTGTGTGTGTGTGTCTGTGTGTGTGTGTTTGTGTGTGTGTGTGTGTCTGTACATGTGCCATGCTGTACTAATGGTGGTTAGAGGAAAATTTGTGGATGTTATTTCCATCACCATTGGTTTTCAGGCATCAATCTCTTATACTCAGAGTTATCACTAAGTGCCTTCATCTGCTAAAATAAATTGTGTAGACCCCTATAGGAGTTTAAGTGAAACAAAACAAAAAAATCACATGACACCAAAAGAATCATTGTAACCTGGAGTACAATTCAACAGTACATAGTAATCCTAAATACTGTACTCCTATAAGGTTCATGCTGCTTCATACTATATATTACTCCAACAGAAAACTGTCATTACGTACTTATATCCCAATACAATTTTCATGTAAACTCTAGAAACCTCCAAATCATTTGCTGTCTGTAGTGACATGTCCTGATTGTTTCATACACATTAATTCATGTGTTAGTTCATATTTCTACACATAATTCATGTATTGTTTCATTATATGTGGTTACATTAAACTATGTAAATTGTAACCATTTCTATTTGGTTTCTTTGAGTTAATATTATGTATTTGATAATCTTCTACATTTTTCTTTCTACCTACTCCCATGCTGATATTCTGCCACTACTCTCTTACTGCCTTTCCTTCTCCTTCAATACCTTCTTTCTCCTCACTTAGTTTCCTTTATAGTTTTGTAGCCTATGCTCAGACTGTCCCCACCTATCATATAAGTAATACACAAAGGTTAAACTTAATACGGGTTTGTCCTTCTCAGTCTTAGTTACATCACTTAATATAACACTTTTATGCAATTTTTATGCATTCATTTTTCTTTGCAACAGAATGACATTTTATTATATATATATATATATATATATATAATTTTAATTATTCATTATTCTGTTGATGACATCTAGGCTGTTTTTATTTTCTTGCTATTGTGAATACTGCAGTAATAAGCATGGATGTGCAAGTGTTTCTGTGGTAGCATATAAAATCCTTAAGAGTGACATACCTGAGTCATACAGTGGTTTTTTTTATTTTGTTTTGTTTTTGTTTATTGAGAAATGTTCTTACAAACTTCTATGATGACTATTTCTATCATGGACTAGTTTACCCTCCTACCATCACTGAGTACTGTTTTCATTTTCCATTCACATTTGTTATTGTCTTTTTTTTTTTGTACTTATTTGGAGTGGGGTGCTAATGAATCAAAAGGAATTTTAAGTTCCATTTTTTGATGGCTAAGGATGTTGATGAACATTAAAAAAACATACTTACTTGCCATTTTTCTTCTCTTGAGAACTGCCAACACTAACAAACACAAATGAAGATGCAAGTTAAGAACAGTTTTCTTTTGGAGGCCCTCTGTGATAGGCTTTTGTCCTGTTCCCTGTCTTCTCCCATGTTTGATGTCCATCCGGTTGGTTTATTCTTCTGAATCAGGGTTAAACATCTTCCCCTAGGAGGGGTACAGCCATACCAGGCAAGCCACAGAGAAAATGATGCAGCCAGTCATGATGAGACCAGATAGGCTTGGGTCAGATAGTAGGGGAGGTCCCCTATCAGTGGACTAGGGGCAAGGCATAGTGGGAGTAGAGGAAGGAAGGGTAGAACTAAAAGGAGATGAGGGAGGGGGTCACAGCCGGAATACAAAGTGAATAAATTGTAATAAATAATACATAAAGAAAAATTAAAAATGAAAAAAGAAAAAAACTGACAAGCCCAGAGCAGATTATCTTACAGAAAAAAGAACATTTTTAAAAATATTCAAAACATAAATTTGAAACTGTAATAAAAATATGAGAATCTTTGTGATATCATTTAAATTTTGGCATTGCAATCATTATTTTTGTTTGTTTAATTTTTTCAAGACATTGTTTCTCTGTGTAGGCTTGGCTGGTCTCACACTCTCTCTTTATACCAGGATGGCCTTAAACTCAGAGATTTTTTTTTCTGCCTCTGCTTTCCTATTGCTGAGATTAAAGGAATGAATCACTGCCCTCAACTATATTTTAAATTTAATTTTCCCTCTGAATTAGTAATACATGATTTGTAATATATTTGTCTTCATTTGCAATTTTAATCATTAAGGAATTCAAGGAGTCTAGTTTTATGTTAAAAATGGAAAGTTTGAAACCAGAGCATGTTCTCTGTGCACCTTTCAGATATATGGAGAGAAGAGTGACAAATTCTAGTTTTTCATCTACCTATCTAGTTATCCATCTACCTATCTATCTACCTCTCTTTCTCTTTATCTATCTATTGTGTATGGGTGCTTTACCTACACATGCATGCTTGTTTGACACATGTGTGTCTGGTGCCTATAGAGGCCAAAAGAGGGCACTGATCCTCTGAAACTGGAATTATAACCTGGATCCTCTGGAAGAACAGCAAATGTTCTTAACTGCTGAGCCATCCTAGCTTTTAATAATACATACTCAGTCAAGATTTTATACATACTTCTTTTGTCTAAGTCATTTGTTCATAATTTATGGTAGTAATGATAACTAGAAATAGAGGCACAGTGTTATTCTCAGCCATAAAATATTTTTATTTGGAATAATATTGCTTAAGAAACAGAACGCTCTTTAAGGGGAAACATAAAATTCTGTTAATCAGATAGTTTACTTTGGACCAGTTTCAATCACACAGGCACATACTTGACATGGTTGGTTTTACTGCCTTTGAAAGTATTATTACAGTGTCCTAAATCAGGCATATCTGTAGCAACTAAAAGCTTTGCATGTTATGTATTATCATTTATCTGAGAATCTTCAAGTCATTCTCACATCACACAGTTTCCACTGTGGTAAAAATTCAAATCATTTCACACATTCTAAGTTAGGACTATTAAGTTGTTCAAGTTAGGCGTACTGTCTGTATTATTGAACCAGCCTAAATCCTTCTTGCTGAATTGTTTTACATGCGAAAAGAAAAGTTTCTCACTGCTGGGACTCAGCTTCTGTTTGAAGTGGAGACTGTAGGGTCATTCTCAAGACAGAACTCTTTTCTTTGCACATAATTCTAAATTTTTATTAAATTTTTATTTTTTGTATTAAAAAATGGTTAATTCATTTTGTATCACAGGTGTAGCCCCTTCCCTCTTTCCCTCCGAATCCCACCCTCTCTCCCTCATCTTCTCCCATGCTCCTCTCCAAGTCCACTGATAGGTGAGGTTCTGCTCCCCTTCCATCTGACCCTAGCTTATCAGGTCTCATCAGGACTGGCTGCACTGTCCTCCTCTGTGGCCTGGCAAGGCTGTTCCCCCTTCAGGGGAAGGTGATCAAAGAGTCAGCCACTGTGTTCATGTCAGAGACAGATCCTGATTCCCTTACTAGGAAACACACTTGGATACTGAGCTGCCATGGGCTGCATCTGTGCAGGGGTTCTAGGTTATCCCTATGCATGGTCCGTGGTTGGAGTATCAGTCTCAGAAAAGACCTCTGGGACCAGATTTTTTGGATCTGTTTCTCTCCTTGTGGAGCTCCTGTCACCTCTTGGTCTTCCTATCTCCCCCTTCTTTCACAAGAATTCCTGCACTCTGCCCAAAGTTTGGCTATGAGTCTCAGCAACTCTTTGGGGTATCCCAGAAGCACAAAGACTCACATGGTACATACTCACTTATAAGTGGATATTAGACATATAATATAGGATAAACATACTAAAATCTGTACACCTAAAGCTAGTCAAGAAGAAGGACCATATGCAAGATGATCAATCCTCACTCAGAAAGACAAACAGGATGGACATTGGAAGAAGGAGAAAACAGGAAACAGGAGAGGAGCCTACCACAGAGGACCTGTGAAAGACTTTACCCAGTAGTATATCAAAGCAGGACAGAACTCTTACACTTAGCTCATAGAAAACTCACAACTTGCTCATTGGAGCTTCAAGTAGGTGAGAACAGACAGTTTTATTTTGTCCTTAATATATTTATAATCTATTATTCAATATTCTTGGTCTTGAGAGAATTCTAAAGATTTTTCTCCCAGCTCTTGAAGTGACCATATCTAAGGAGAAAATTTTCCTTGGGTTATTCTTTGACTTTCTTTATAAATAGACCATGAGCAAAATAAAAGGTTGAAGAGATTTTTTCCTGACAGAATGAAAAGGAAACACTTTTGACATTCCCCATGAATGAGACGCAGGAATGTCTAGATATCCTTTTTAGGAAATGGCAAATCTTAAGTTTTTGGTCAGTTTTATATTATATGTCTTGTTGGCTGTATTGTGCAAGCAAGAGAGATAAGAAGGAAACAATGTAGGAAATAATAATCCAGTCATAAATTAAGGGATATCAGCAGTTATGACCTCAATAATTCAAGCTGAAAAGAAAGATGTGAAATAAATACTCTTAAAATAGAATAATCAGGATTCATTTCAGAACTCTTGGCATATATCCTCACAGTTCTTTCAAGTTGAACAATAAATATACAGAGAGGTTCTGTTTTTAATTCATCAGCTTGGGAGCAGAATTGTTTCTACCAGCTAGAAATTGACCAGCTCTTTCAAAAGTACTCAGCCATAATGTAATAAGGATTAATCAATTAAAATTAGACCTTCCCAACGCGATCTATCTCTATGGTTGCTTTCATATTTCCTCCAACTGGCTTTTGGTTCAATTACACAGTGGAACTATTCTTGGAGACTTGTTTCTGTAATATTGTTGCCTTCTGAATACTTGGGCCATTTACTGGGTTTATAAGAAATTTCTTAGTTGTTTGGGTAAAATTGGGGTTCATAAGAGTTAAATTTCAAAAGTAAAATTAGTTTCCATTTTTTTTTAAGTAAAAAGATTTAAGTTACCAAGTGCTGTAATTCTTATACTATACGAAGGATTGGAAACTACCTAAGATCTTTTTGATCTACAATGTAATTAATGTATGAAAAGCACATGCAGGGTATTCAATGCATATTGTTAAGAAACAGTCCCACAGGCTTGTAATATCTTACCTTAAGTTTGTTTCTAGAGTTTTTTTGTAGGAGTTTGAGTAGTCATTGGTGTGTGTGTGTTTGAAAATGTGTGGATGTGTGTGTGCACATGTGTAGCAAACCCCAAGAGGTTTATTAATCTCTTTGAAATGGAACCTTGCTCAAGGTTTCTCTCAGAAACATCAGAGAATTATAAATATGCAGGGGTTTGGTACAAAAATAGAAATTTCATCAAATGTCCCCTATTCTGAGGTTGAGGAACATTATGCAAAAAAAGGTGAAAATAATATTAGAGTGTGAGTGATAATATGCTGTCCAATCCTGTCTTTAGGAAATGACAAGGCCATTGCCCTCTTGAACTTCCATCAGTTGTGAATATATGCCCAAAATCTGCATAAAATGAGTCTCTCTCCATTTTATCATGGGGGATCATTGGACCCTACCCTTTTTTGAAGAGGGATTTTTAGTTAATGGTTGCTGGAGCAGACTATATTTTTTTAGTGATACAGTCCTTCAACCATGCTTCTATGAGCAATCTTAATTCATGTCAATGGATCAAGAAAAGTCAGATGGAAGTACAGGGGGGACTAGTTTGGAAGAGAAAGGAGATATGTGAGAGTGGGAGGATCACAAGGAAAGTCAATCATGATGAATATGATCAAAACACATGCATGAAGATATAATGAACAATTAATGTAAACTTATAAAATTTTAATGTCCAGGTATTTAAAAAATTTCAAATGTCAGAGAAGGGTCTGTTGTTTGATTTCCTGTCTGTGTTTTCTAAGTCTTTTACTTCAAGAGACTGAACCATTGCATAAAAATTAAAATAATTTTGAAATATTCTCAAAGGTACAGGTAAGTGTATAATAAATTGAGCACTTTCCTTTTCACTGTGCTGATGTAGTACCTACACTCGGACCTGTTATATTTTCCTCATGCAGTTACAAATACTTGTTTGTTTTGCTTCATTATGCAGAAACACTGATGATGAAGCTTCAAATACCTTCATGATTTTGATTCGTAATGAATGAGAAGACCCTTCATGCATTTTAGAGTGCATTATAGAAAATCATCTCATTCTTATTCTTCCCAGAAGTTTGTCATTGACCATGTGAACTGACCATAAAAACTTTCATGTACTGCCAACACAGCATGTGGAAGTAGATAGGGTAGGGCTGGTTTTCTCTATTTTAGTAAGAAAAAATTAATTGGAGAGCCTAGGTGCATGCCTGGGATTCCAGAACTTAGGAGTGGGTAGACAGGAGGTATTTGAAAGCTGTTCTTGGCTATGTAGAGTGTTGAGTAACAGCTTGGGGTTTTAAGATTCTATCATAGAAGAAGAAAAACATACAATAAAGGTAATTTCAAAATTCCTTGAGTTCCCTAAAAGCTATTGTATAATCTCTCTCTCTCTCTCTCTCTCTCTCTCTCTCTCTCTCTCTCTCTCTCTCACACACACACACACACACACACACACACACACACACACACACACACATATACCAGGTAGTCACCATAGTTTGGATACTCCTTTTTTTTTTGTATGTTGCAGACACCCAACCTTTTCCCTACTGTCACATGGTCAGTCATAAGTAGTAGAATTAGTGATGAGGCAACTTCCTCAATATATAAATATATGAGTTTTGGTTGTTGTTAGTGTTCTAATGCTGAAGATCAAACCTTAGGCTTTATGTAGGATGTACAAGTCCTGAATCACTAAACAGTATTCCAAGCCTAGAATTTTATTTTCTCAGGCAAAGTGCAAGCAGTTCTTTTGTATTTTCTATATTTTATCAAACCACCCATATCTTCAATTAATTTTGATTTTTAACTGTGACACTGCTCTCTGTCATTTTTCAAAGCAGAGCAATTTCTCAGAGACATTATATATAAACAATGTTATGAAGCTAAAATATCTTAACAAATAAATTAATCTCAACTTATTGATGGCATAAGAAGTATCAAAAAAGAAAATTGTCTTCGTGAAACACATTGTTTAGATGAGCTTGGAGAGAAATATAAAATGCCATAATGTGAAAGGATTAAATATACAGAGCAGAGAAAAAGTTGTTTCTCAATTTAGAATATTGTTACATGGTATTTATTCTCTTTCAATTTTGCATACATAATGATGAGTAGAGTTCCAAATAATACAGAATATGCATATAACAAATATGAATAGTGTAGTATAGAATACCAAAACAACATGTAATTGTTGTCACTTTGTATGGATGGTTACAAAGATGATTTCTGAGACCAACAGTCTTATCTTATCTACATTCTTAGCAGGTCCTGAAAGTAAAGGAGAAGGGGAAAATGTCATGGCCTATTAAACAAAACAAGAGAAAATGAGCCTGTTAGAAAAAACCTGGAGACCTTTTCAAGTAGTAGAATAACCTTAAGTTTTGATGGAAATTAGAATTTTTAAATAGCAGTAAACTTTGCAGGCTGACATCTGAGTCTTGTAGCAAAAATTATAATTAGAATATGCAGCTGTGAGGTAAACTTGACTTGATTATATTTCTTTTACTGTTATTAGTATCTGTGTGTGTGTTAAAAGAGAAAAACAAAGAATATTAATCTTACAGGTTTCAAGAAAAAGAGATTGTCTATGATGTGCAAAATAGGAGTTTTTGCAAGTAAGAGGTCCTTATCTTGAGCTTAGCACAGCATGAAATCCTGCAAACATGTGGGGAGAAGCTTGAAAAACCACACGTATGTTCAAGCTCAGTAAGGACTGAGCTTAGAAAGATTTCATTGAAGGGAAATGGTACTCAGTAAGTGCTGTGGAATGAACTCAATTGCCAAATTCCTGTGAAGACACCCTTATGACTAGTAACTGTAAATGGGGTCCTTGAAAGAAAGTTTGGGGACTAGCCGCACAGTAGGATCGGCACAGTGACCAGCAATCAGAACTCGCTGTCATAAAACACAAGTGATTGTGTTTCCCAGGTGAGAGGATACCCCACAGTGGGGGATTCAATCAGCTTTTAACTCACCCGGCTAAACCTGGGAAGAGATCCCGTTTCCACCAGACCCTTGGTCGCCAGCCCAGAGCCACACACCAGTGTGCTCTGGTCATGGTCCCAGACTGAACTGTGCTCACCACAACATCAGAGACTGAAATTTCCAGTCGAGAGATAACTCCACGGTGCAGGAAACGATTGGGACCGACCTAAGGTCACCCAGACATTCCCTGGAAATGACTCGGGTTCTGCTGGCGCATCAGGAGCCAGCACAGAGCCAGAGCCAGGGACCCAGGCACCAGCACAGAGCCATGCCTGTGCACCTGATTCACTGATTCGCTGCCCCAGATAGAACTGTGGGCCCCAGGGGACCAGAGACTGAGTTTCACTGTCAGGTGCTGACAGATGGCTGGTCTGATCTCAGAGCACTCAGCTGACACCCCCACCCCGAAAAGGTCTCGGGAAAATTACACAGTTTAGGCAGATGCCCAGACTCCCAAAGGCCGGAAAGGCAGAGCCAAACGTGTCTGTGCCTGCGGGTTCTACTTGCCATCACATACAGAATGGCAGTCCCCAAAGCAAAGACTGGGTGTACCTGTCAGGAGGAAACCCCATAGCGGGGGGGATCATCAAGAATAACGCTCAGGACACCCAGCACTAAAAGACTTTCTGGATTCACGCAGACTCTAGGCTCTAGCCTTCTACTGCAGGCAGGAGTGCTGAGCTCAGCCACCATTATTGAGTACCCCTAGGGCACCAGGGCACACAGCTGCATCCTCAGACCTACAAAAGCCAGAGAGCCATTACAGCAGCCCTCAGATATTGTGCCAAGGATCAACCAGTTATCTCTAGCTAGACTGACAAAACTGTGGGAATCCCTGGTCCTTCAAGAGGGCTGCACCCAAAAATTACACCTTAAGAGCAACAGCTGCTACTCAATAAATTCAGAGCAAGAAACCCAGAAGCAGGACAGCCATCACCAGGACCTCTCCTGAGGAGAGGAGAGCCTTCCTGAATACCACAGTTACCATACAGGTCCATACACCATACACCATATTCCTGAGAAACACCGCTATTCAGTTGACCATACCCAAAAAGCAGAGGAGAACTTCAGAACCCTGCCAAGTGGATTCTCCCCACCCCAGGACTCAGAAGGCACTAGAAATTAACAAACAACACCTGAGACAGAGAGATGGGTAGAGGCCAGCGAAAAAGTACAACCAACAAAAGGCAAAACAACATGGCATTCCCAGAACCCAGTTATCCAGGGGCCAGTAGCCCTAGACACCCTAACATAAATGAAAATCAAGAAGATGACCTAACATCCATGCGAATGAAGAGGTCAATGGAGGAAGTAAATAAAATGCATAAAGAATTAGGGGAAGATATAATAAAACAGATTATGGTCATCCGTAAAGAAATACAGGAAGATGCAGCCAAACAGTCTGTGATACTGAAAGAAATAAAAGAAACAGAGGAATGCTCAAACAAACAGCTGAAGGAATTTAAGGAAAAACAGGAAAATACAGTCAGAGAGGTAAAGGAAATCAACAAAACGGTTCAAGATCTGAAGATAGAATTGGAAGAATTAAAGAAAACACAAATGGAGGAAATCACGGAGAGGGAGAAACTAGGAAAGAAAACAGGAACTACAGAGGTAAGCATAACCAACAGACTACAAGAGATGGAAGAAAGAATCTCAGGTGTGAAAGATACAATGGAAGAAATTGATGTATCTGTCAAAAAAATAATAAATCTAAAAAATTCCTGACACAAACCATCCAAGAAATCCAAGACAACATAAAAAAACAAAACCTAAGAATAATAGGAATAGAGGAAAAAGAAGATTCCCTGCTCCAAGGCCCAGAAAATATTTTCAACAAAATCATTGAAGAAAATTTCCCCAACTTAAAGGGGAAACCTATAAGAATACAAGAGGCCTACAGAACACCTAATAAATTAGACCAAAAAAGAAAATCCTCCCGTCACATAATAATCAAAACAGTAAGTATACAGAACAAAGAAAAAATACTAAAAGCTGCAAGGGAAAAAAGCCAAGTAATATATAATGGCAAACCCATCAGAATCATACCTGACTTCTCAACAGAAACTATGAAAGCCAGAAGAGCCTGGATGGATATCATGCAGAGCCTAAGAGAACACAGATGTCAGCCTAGGCTACTGTACCCAGCAAAACTCTCAATCTTCATAGACAGAAAAAACAAGATATTCAATGACAAAAACAAATTTCAACAATACCTTCACACAAACCCAGCATTACAGAAGATACTAGAAGGAAAAATACAACCCAAGAAAACTGACTACTTTCAAGAAATCATAGGAAATAAATAACCTCACTACAGCAAAACAAAAGTAGCCAAACACATAAACCCACTACCATGGCCAACATCAATATCAAAGGATCTAACAGCCACTGGTCATTAATCTCCCTCAACATCAATGTACTCAATTCTTCAATAAAAAGACACGGACTAACAGAATGCATAAACAAGACCCAACAATCTCTTGCATATAAGAAACACACTTAAATCACAAAGATAGACATTACCTGAGCATAAAGGGCTGGAAGATGGCTTTCCAAGCAAATAGACCCAAGAAGCAAGCAGGAGTAGCCATCCTAATATGTAATAAAGTAGATTTCCAACAAAAACAATCAAAAGAGATAGAGAAGGACACTTCATACACATCAAGGGAAAAATACACCACGAAGATATCACAATCCTGAACATCTATGCACCAAATGCAAGGGCACCCACATTTGTAAAAGAAACTTTAATAAAACTTAAATCACACATAGACTCCCACACAATAATAGTGGGAGACTTCAAAACCCCACTCTCAACAAAGGACAGGTCAACAAAACAGAATTTAAACAAAGAAACAGTAACTCTGACAGAGGTCATGAATCAAATGGACCTCACAGATATCTACAGAACTTTTCACCTAAACTCAAAAGAATTTACCTTCTTCTCAGCACCTCATGGAACCTTCTCCAAAATAGACCATATAATTGGTCACAAAGCAAGCCTAAACAGATACAAGAAGATTGAAATAATCCCTTGTATCCTATCTGATCACCATGGACTAAAACTGGACCTCATTGACAAAAATAGCAAAAGGACTACACACACATGGAAAGTGAACAACTTGCTTCTAAATGACAGCTGGGTTAGAGAAGAAAAAAAGAAATAAATTAAAGACTTCCTAGAATTCAATGAAAATAAAGGCACAACATACCCAAACTTATGGGACACAATGAAAGCAGTGCTAAGAGGAAAGTTCGTATCACTAAGTGCCTTCAAAAAGAAATTCGAAACATCTCATGCAAGCAACTAATGGCTCACTTAAGAGTCCTAGAAAAAAAAAAAAAGAAGCAGACAAACCAAAGAGGAATAGACAGTTGGAAATAATCAAACTCAAGGCTGAAGTCAATGAATTAGAAACAAATAAAACAATTCAAAGAATCAATGGAACCAAGAGCTGGTTCTTTGAGAAAATCAAAAAGATAGACAAACCCTTAGCCAAACTAACTAAAAGGCACAGAGAAACTATCCAAAACAACAAAATCCGAAACGAAAAGGGGGACATAACCACAGACATTGAAGAAATCCAAACAATAATTAGGTCTTACATCCAAAGTCTACATGCTACAAAATTTGAAAATCTAAATGAAAAAGACAATTTTCTTGACATGCCAAAGCTGAATCAAGACAAGATAAACCAATTAAATGGTCCTATATCCCCTAAGGAAATAGAAGCTGTCATCAAAAGTCTACCATGCAAAAGAAAGCCCAGGGCCAGATGGTTTCAGTGCTGAATTCTAGCAGACCTTCAAAGAAGAGCTAATATCAATACTCGTCAAACTATTCCACAATATAGAAACAGAAGGAACACTACCAAACTAATTCTATGAAGCCACAGTCACCTTGGTACCTAAACCTCACAAAGATCCAACAAAGAAAGATAATTTCAGGCCAATCTCCCCATGAAAATTGATGCTAAACTACTCAATAAAATACTTGCAAAACGAATCCAAGAACACATCAGAGACATCATCCACTACGACCAAGTAGGCTTCATCCCAGGCATGCAGGGGTGGTTCAATATATGGAAATCCATCAATGTGATCCACAACATAAACAAACTGAAGGAGAAAAAGCACATGATCATCTCCTTAGATGCTGAAAAGACATTTGACAAAATCCAACATCCATTCATGTTTAAAGTATTGGAGAGATCATGGATACAAGGCACATACCTGAACATAGTAAAGGCGATATACACCAAGCCAACATCAAACTCAATGGAGAGAAGCTTAAATCATTCCCACTGAAATCAGGGACAAGGCAAGGCTGTCCTCTGTCTCCATATCTTTTCAACATTGTTCTTGAAGTCCTAGCTAGAGCAATAAGACAATCGAAGGAGATCAAGGGGATACAAATTGGAAAAGAAGAGGTCAAAGTATCACTATTTACAGATGATATGCTAGTATAACTGAGTGACCCCAAAAACTCTACAAGGGAACTCCTACAGCTAATTAACACCTTCAGCAAAGTGGCTGGATACAAAATTAACTCAAAAAAATCAGTAGCCTTCCGGTATACAAAGGAAAAAGGGGCCGAAAAAGAAATTAGGGAAACAACACCCCTTCACAATAGCCACAAAGGACTTAAAGTACCTTGGTGTGAACCTAACCAAGGAAGTCAAAGACTTGTATGAAAAAAATTTCCAATCTCTGAGGAAAGAATTAGAAGAAGATATGAGAAGATGGAAAGATCTCCCATGCTCATGGGTTGGCAGGATTAATATAATAAAAATGGCCATCTTACCAAAAGCAATCTACAGATTCAATGTAATTCCCATCAAATTACCAACACAATTCCTTACAGAACTTGAAAGAAAAATTCTCATCTTCATATGGAACAAGAAACCCAGAATTGCTAAAACAATTCTCTACAGTAAAAGATCTTCAGGAGGTATCTCTATCCCTGATCTCATGCTGTACTATAGAGCAACAATACTAAAAACTGCATGGCACTGGCATAGAAACAGACTGGTGGATCAATGGAATCAAATAGAAGACCCTGACATAAATCCACACACTTATGGACACCTGATTTTTGACAAAGTTGACAAATCCATTCAATGGAAAAATGATACCATCTTGAACAAATGGTGCTGGTCTAACTGGATGTGTACATGTAAAAAAAAATGAAAATGGATCCATACTTATCATCCTGCACAAAACTGAAGTCCAAGTGGATCAAAGACCTCAACATAATTCCGGACACATTAAATTGATTAGAAAAAAAAGTGGGAATACCCTTGAAATCATTGGCACAGGAGACAACTTCCTGAAGAGAACACCAACAGCACAGGCTCTAAGAGCAACAATCAATAAATGGGACCTCATGAAACTGAAAAGCTTCTGTAAAGCAAAGGATACTGTCCTCAGAACAAAACAACAGCCTACAGATTGGGAAAAGATCTTCACCAATCCTATATCTGACAGAGGGCTAATATCCAGTATATATAAAGAACTAAAGAAGTTAAACAGAAAAAAATCAAGTAATCCAATTAAAAACTTGGGTACAGAGATAAACAACAAAATTCTCTGCAGAGGAATATTGAACTGCAAAGAAACATTTAAAGAAATGCTCAACCTCATTAGCGATCAGGGAAATGGAATTTAAAACGACCCTAAGATTTCACCTTACACCCATCAGAATGGCTAAGATCAAAAACTCAAGAGACAACACATGCTGGAGAGGTTGTGGAGAAAGGGGAACCCTCCTCCACTGCTGGTGGGAATGTAAACTTGTACAACCACTCTGGAAAGCAATCTGGTGATTTCTCAGACAACTAGGAATAGCGCTTCCTCAAGATCCAGCCATACTACTCCTAGGCATATATCCAAAAGATTCTCAAGTACACAATAAGGACATTTGCTCAACCATGTTTGTAGCAGCCTTATTTGTAATAGCCAGAAGCTTCAAACAGCCAAGATGCCCCTCAGTGGAGGAATGGATGCACAAATTGTGGTATATCTAAACAATGGAATATTACTTAGCAATAAAAAAAGGAAATCATGAAATTTGCAGGTAAATGGTGGGATCTGGAAAAAGATCATCTTGAGTGAGCTATCCCAAAAGCAGAAAGATGCACACAGTATATACTCACGCATATAGACATATCATATAGGTTAAACCTAGTAAAATCTGTACACCTAAAGAAACTAATCAAGAGGGAGGACTCTTGCTAAAATGCTCAATACCTATCCAGAAAGGCAAAGAGGATGGACATCAGAAGAAGGAGAAAAGAGGGAACAAGTCAGGTGTCTGACACAGAGGACCTCTGAAAATCTCTGACCTGCAGACTATCAGTGTAGATGCTGAGACTTATGGGCAACCTTTGGGCAGAGTGCAGGGAATCTTAGGAAAGAAGTTGGAAATAGTAAGATCTGGAGAGAACAGGAGCTCCATAAGGAGAGCAATAGAACCAAAATAATCTGAGAACGGGGGTCTTTTCTGAGACTGCTATTCCAACCAAGGATTATGCATGGTGATAACCTAGAACCCCTGCACAGATGTAGCCCATGGCAGTTCAGTATCCAAGTGGGTTCCATTGTAATAGGAACCGGGACTGTCTCTGACATGAACTGATTGGCCTGCTCTTTAATTTCTTCCCCCTGAGGGGGAAGCAGCATTACCAGGCCACAGAAGAAGACAATGCAGCCACTCCTGGTGAGACCTAATTGACTAGGATCAGAAGGAAGGAAAAGAAGTCCTCCCCTATCAGTGGACTTGGGGAGGGACATGCAGGCAGAGGGTGGAGGAAGGGAGGGATTGGAATGGAAGGAGGGAGGGACACACTGGGGGGGTATACAAAGTGAGTAAAGTGTAATTAATAAAGAAAAATTAAAAAATAATAAAAGAAAGAAAATTTGGTGTGTATGAGGTCATGAATGTGTGACTACCATGATGTGAATCAGTGCCTTTTTGGAGAAGAAAGCAGAATCAGGAAACTTCCTTCCCCTATCAGAGAAATGGGAGAAATAAATGTCTTTCTGGGTAGTTATCCAGGTAGCCTTGCTTTGTTACAGCAGCACAAACTTTGAAACTGTGATTAGATGGACAGATTGAACAATTTTATTTGCATAAGGAAGCTGATTTTGCTTCTGGCCTATTTATGTGCATGGCTTCATGTTATCTCTTTAAAAGTGACATTTGTAATATCAGAGATCAGACCTCTACTCTTGCCTGATGCGTCTAAAACAAAAAGGGGGAACTGTAGAGAGCTGCATAATGCTGCGCCTTAAAGATGGAGCTGGTTTCCACCTTCCACCTTCCCGATGGTGAGTGCTCTCTGTCACGAACAACTCCACATTTGGCTAAGGCTGAGGATCTGACTTGCTTCCATGTATATGGACCTATCTGCATTGCCCACGTGGCACGCTGGGGTTGGCTACCCAGAGGCTATTTAAGCTGTGGGCTGGCTTTCCCCAGGGTCAGATGATTGTTCAAGGTTCCTGAATAAACTGCATTGAAAAAAAAAGTGACATTTGTGATGAAAAAGTTCACTTCATAAAATTTATTTGAAGTGGAGAACATATTTGTTACTTCCTGTTTCCTTTCTATAGGAAAAGCCAGTTTGGGCCATGTAAGAATTAACTAGTATCAGCATTTACTTGACAGTGGTTGATCTGAACTGCTGTAAGTCTAGAAAGGAAGAGAAGAAACAAACAAAACAAGAACAAAAAACAGCCTTATACTCTCAGTTCTAAGCATTGGAATTAGCTTGGTTTTCATGTAGGGCTCCTAACAGTGGGAGTTGGGGTGTCTTTGACTCTTTTGCCTGCTGTTGGAAGCTGTTTCTTTCTGGTGGGTTGCCTCATACAGCCTTTAGATGAGGGTTTGTACCTAGTTCTATTGCATTTCATTATGCTGTGCTGTATTCCATTGATATTCCTGGGAAGCCTGTGCTTTTCTGAAGAGAAAATGAGGGGCAATGGGTCTGGAGGAGAGAGGATATGGAATGGGAGGACTGTGAATAGTGGAGGGAGGGAAAACTGCAGTTGGGATATATATACCAACATCCACTTTTGAATCAGGGGACCTCTCATCTTCCTGACAATATTCCAGACTCAAGAGACAGATGGACCCAGTCTGAAGAACAGACATCAGGAACAAACAGGGAAGGTTATGGATAAGCAGATGGCTAGTAGTCAGCATAAGAACACATCCAACAAAATTCAGGACATCATGAATGTGTTTGCTCGATCCACCAGCAAACACAAACACCAATGGCTATTTTAGTTCATCAAAAACACAGGGAAATGATCTCAAATCTATACTTATCCAGTAATTAGAGGCACATAAAGAGGAAATGAACAAAGCTCTGAAAGAAATACAGCAAATGCAGTCAAACAAATGGAGTCACATAAAGAGGCACAAATAGTGGCATATAGAGAGGAAATGAAAAAAAAATAGAGGCCATCATTGAAGTACAAAAATCCACATTCAAACAGATTAAGGAAATGTTGCAATATATCAAAACAGAATTAGAATCAATAACAAAAACATAACAGAGAAAACTCTGGAACTGGAGAACTTAGAGAAAAGATTAGGAACCAAAAAGATAAGTATCACCAACAGGATACAAGAGATGGAGGAAAGACTCTCAGGCAGTGAAGATACAATTGCAGAAACTGATACATCTCTCAAAGAAACAATAAAATTGGAAAAGTTTCAAACATAAAACATCCAAGAAATCAAGGACGCACTGAAAAGAAGAAATCTAAGAATAATAGGAATAGATGAAAAAGAAGATTCCAGGCAACAAGGTCCAGAAAATATTTTCAAGAAAATGATAGAAGAAAATTTTCCCAACTTAAAGAAAGAGATGTACATAAATATACAAGAGGCCCAGAGAATAACAAATAGAATAGACCACAAAAGAAACTCCTCACATGACATCATAGTCAAAACACTAAATATACATAACAAAGACAAAATATTAAAAGCATCAAGGGAAAAGGGCTAAGAAACATATAAAGGTAGACCTATCAGAATCACACCAGACTTCTAAACAGAAAATATGAAAGCCAGAAGGGCCTGGGAATATGTCATGCAGACTCTAACATGCCACAGTTGCCAATCCAGACACTGTACCCAACAAAGCTTTTAAACAACATAGATGGAGAAAACAATGACAAAATTAAACTTAAATGATATCTATACAGCAAACCAGCCCTACAGAAGACACCAGAAGGAAGACGCCAATCTAACAAAATCAACTACACCCAAGAAAACACAGGAAATAGATAACTTCACAACAAAAAATTAAAAGAAAAAAAAAGCATAGAAACACAGTAAGAGAACCAACCCCACAATAAAAAGGTATAACATTCATTGGTCATTACTATATATCAAAATCAATGGAATCAACTCTCCAATAAAAAGACACAGACTAACAGAACACCTGTAGAAACAGGATCCAACATTCTGCTGCATCCAGAAAGAAACAAAAAAAAAAAAAAACAAAAAATCCTCTGCAACAAAGATAAACACTTATTTAGAGTAAAGGGCTGGAAAAAATGTTTTCAAGCACACGAACCCAAAGAACCCAAAAACCAAGCAGGAGTAGCTGTCCTAATAACTAATAAAATAGGCTTTCAAAGAAAATTTATCAAAAAAGATGAGGAGGAGCTCTTCATTCTCATCAAAGGAAAAATCCACCAGGATGCCATCACAATTCTGAACATCTATGCTCCATATACAAGGGCACTTGCATCTGTAAATGAAACATTATTAAAGCTTAATTCACACATCAATCCCAAGACCCTAATAGTGGGAGACTACAATATTCCACTCTCATCAAGGGACAAATCATGTAGACAGAAGTTAAATAGGGAAATAATGACACTTACAAAGGTCCTAAATCAAATGAACCTAACAGATGTCTACAGAACTTTTCACCCAAACTAAAAACAGACTTTCAGTAAAAGCTAAATCCAATACTCTTCAAACTATTCCACAAAACAGAAAAAGAAGGAACATTATCAAACTCATTCCATGAAGCCACAGTAATCTTGATACCTAAACCACACGAAGACCTAACAAAGAAGAGAAATTCAGACTCATCTCTCTTATGAATATTGATGAAAAAAATATTCAATAAAATACTCGCAAAACAAATGCAACAACACCGAAAATATATCATCCACCATAACCAAGTAGGCTTCATCCCAGGCATGCAAGGGTGATTCAGTATATGGAAATCCATCAATGTAATACACCATATAATAAAACTGAAGAAAAACCACATGATAATCTCCTTAGGTGCCTAAAAAGCATTTAACAAAATCTAATACCCATTCCTGTCTAAAGTCTTGGAGAGATCAGGGATACAAGGCACTTACCTAAGCATAGTAAAGGAAATATGCAGCAAGCTTATAGCCAATACCAAACTCAATGGAGAGAAACTTAAAGAAATCCCGCTGAAATCACGGACAAGGCAAGGCTGCCCACTCTCTCCATATCTCTTCAACATAGTACTTGAAGTCTTAGCTAGAGCAAAAAGACAACTAAAAGAAATCAAGTGTAAACAAATCAGAAAGGAAGAAGTCCTAGCTAGAGCAATAACACAACTAGAGATCAAGAGGATAGATATTAGAACGGAAGAAGTCAAAGTATCACTATTCTCAGATGATATGATAGTATATATGAGTGACCCCAAAAATTCAACAAGAGAACTCCTTCAGCTGATAAGCACCTTCAGGACAGTGGCTAGATACAAAATTAACTCAAAAATGTCAGTAGCCCTCCTGTATACAAAAGACAAACGTGCTGGGAAAGAAATTAAGGAAACTACGCCCTTCACAATAGCCATTAACAACATAAAGTAGCAGCTTTATTAGTAACAGCAAGGACCTGGAAACAAACCAGATGCCCGTCAAATGAGGAATAAATACAGAGATTGTGGTACATTTACACAATGGAATAGTACGTAATAATTAAAAACAAGAAAATAAAAAAATAAATAAAATAAATAAATACAGACAAAAACAAAAACAAAAAACAAAAAAACAAGGAAATCATGATATTTTAAGGCAAATGGTGGGGTCTAGAATAGATCATCCTGAGTGAGGTATCCCACAAACAGAAAGACACACATGGTATATACTCACTTATAAGTGGATATTAGACATATAATATAGGATAAACATAATAAAATCTATAGTTCTAAAGAAGGTAAACAAGAAGTAAGACCCAGGGTAAGATGATCAATCCACACTCAGAAAAGCAAATGGGATGAACCTCGGAAGAGGGAGAAAACAGGAAACAAAACAGAAGCTTACTACAGAGGGCCTCTGAAGGACTCTACTCAACAATGTATGAAAGCAGATGCTGAGACTCATAACCAAACTTTGAGCTGAGTACAGGGAATCTTATGAAAGAAGAGGGAGATAGAAAGACCTGGGGGTGGGGACAGGAGCTCCACAAGGAGAGCAAAAGAACCAAGATATATGGGCCCATGGGTCTTTTCTAAGACTGATACTCCAAATCAAAGACCATGCAGGGAGATAACCTAGAACCCCTGTATGGATGTAGCCCATGGCAGCTCAGTCTCCAAGTGGGTTCCCTAGTAAGTGGAAAAAGTCTGTCTCTGACATAAACTGAGTGGCTGGCTCTTTAAGCACCTCCTCGAAGGGTGGGTGCAGCCTTACCAAGCCACAGAAGAAGACAATGTAGCCAGTCCTGATGAGACCTGATAGGCTAGAGTCAAATGGAAGGTGAGGAGGACCTCCCCTATCAGTGGACTTTGAAAGAAGCATGGCAGGAGATGACCGAGGGAGGGAATGAGGGAGGAGGCTGCAAATGGTATACAAAGTGAATAAACTGTTATTAATAAAAAATAAAAATAAAAAATAATTAGTTAACAGTCTAAGTTGTTGATAATTGTCAGAATTTCATATAACTTATGTACAACATGAGTTTTTACAAGCTGATCACAGGGACTGATGGAAAAGTTAAGTCAATCGCCAAAGAGATTAATTTACATATTATTTTCTGTTAGAGAAAACACAAATTCTCCTCATAAATTTTTAAATCTATATTACATTATTTATTATAGAAGTCTTGTTATCCGATGCTTTTCTTGAACTTATTCCCATCACTTAAAAATTTAATTTCCTTTGACCAACATTTTCTCAGTCTCTTTTTTTATGAATTATTTTAATTTTTATTAATTACAGTTTATTCACTTTGTATTCCCCTGTAGCTCCCTCTCCCTCCCCTCCCAATCTTACCCTCCTTCCCCCTTCTCCACCCATGTCCCTCCCCAAGTCCACTGATGCGGGAGGTCCTCCTCCCCTTCCTTCTGATCCTAGTCTATCAGGTCTCATCAGGAGTGCCTGCATTGTCTTACTCTGTGGCCTAGTAAGGCCACACCCCCCTCATGGGGAAATGATCAAAGAGCAGGCTAATCAGTTCACGTCTGAGACAGTCCCTGTTCCCATTACTGTGGAACCCACTTGGACACTGAACCGCCATGGGCTACATCTTTGCAGGGGTTCTAGGTTATCTCCATGAATGGTCCTTGATTGGAGAATCAGTCTCAGAAAAGACCCCTGTGCGCAGAATTATTGGTTCTTTTGCTCTCCTTGCGGAGCTCCTGTCCTCTCCAGGTCTTACTCTCTTCCCCTTCTTTCATAAGATTCCCTGAACTCTGCCCAAAGGTTAGCCATAAGTCTCAGCCTCATTCAAAGGCCCTCTGTGGTAGGCTCATGTCCTGTTCCCTTCTTTCTCCCTCTTCTGATATCCATCCCCTTTGTCTTTCTCAGTGGGGATTGAGCATCTTAGTCAGAGTCCTCCTTGTAGCTACCAGTTTATAATCACCTCTATAAGTACAGAATTTCTAGATTACAAATCTATATAGTACTGTGGCACTAGTTCTTTTGCCATTCACTTTAACATAATATTCTCTGTGTTCATTTATATTGAACCAGCATGTAAAAATATTTCCTTCCTTTCAAAGACTATACAGCATTCTATCAGAATATGTATTCTGTAAGAACTCACCTGCAGATCATGGCTTTTATACATAATGTTTTAATGAACCTGGCAATGATGAGGTCTCCAAAATATTTATTTTTACTTCTCATGTATAAATACAAATATACATATCTTAAAATGGCATTACTTAATCACAAGAAGCTTTTTCTCTGTCAAGAATTTCCATGTTATATTTTAAATTTTCTGTACTAATTTATATCTAGACTAGCATTTTTCTTTTTTTTTCTTTTTTTTCCATAATTTTATTTTTCTAATTAGTTACATTTTGTTAATTCTGTATCCCAGCTGTATCCCTCATTCCCTCCCCAATCCCACCCTCCCTCCCTCATCTCCTCCCTGCCCCTTTCCAAGTCCACTAGTAGAGGAGGACCTCCTCCCCTTTCATATGACTCCCTTTTGTCAGGTATTTTCAAGACTCGCTGCAAAGTCCTCCTCTGTGGCCTAACAGTACTGCTCCTCCCTTGGGAGGTGGGGAGGTCAAAGAGCCAGTCATTGAGTTCCTGTTAGTAATATGTTAGTAAAATGTTCTCTTTCTCTACAGCACTTATAGCATGTTAGCTTTCATCTTTCTAAAGCATATATTCTAATACTCACGAGATAATAATTTATTGTGCATTTAAGACATATTTTCCTGATCATTAATGTTATTTTGCATATTTTTACATAAATACTGGCTTTTTAATCTTATTTTGAAGTGTGTTTCTTCAAGTCCTCTAGATAATTGTAAATGAATATTTTTGGTATTTTTTTTCTATAGAGCAGTTAGAGGTCCATATATATTTTAATGTTTTGACCCCTTATCACTGTTAGATTTATAAAAATCTTTGGTAGCTTGGGCATTTACATGTTCTATTCCTTTTTTGTGCTTAAAATTCATACTTTGGTTAAAATCTCATAATCCCATTGCTTTTTTTTTTTTTTTTTTTTTTTTCTTTTAGGACAGGATTTTCCTTCTGTAGCCCAGGGTGTCCTAGAACACACTTTGTAGCCCAAGTTGACCTTGAACTCAGAGATCCACCCACTTAGCTTCCCAAATGTGGGAATTAAAGGTATGTGTCACAATGCCCCCCCCAAAAAAATTTCATCTTTTTCAGTGGCCAGTTTTAATTTTCTGCAGGCCTGAAACTGGTATCTAGAGTAAAAAATTTCTATCAACAACATTTGCTCTTAAATAAACCTAGAACTTAGGTATAAAAAAGAATCCTAGACTCTTCTTCTACTTGAGTATACTCAGTACATGCAATCATAAAGTATGGTCCTTAGGTAGGAGTAGTTTGATAGTGCCCCTGAAGGCTGTGAAGTTTGGATTTTGATTCTAAGAGAGCAGGTACAGATTCTGGGATTGTGGAACTTGTCTTGTATCCTTAGTCCACAAGGTATAGCCTGAGACTACTAGGATCTGATCCCTGAGTGAGCTGATATTCTACCCTTAGGGACTTGCTTAGAAGCTAAGGCTTTCTTGGTTTTAGGCACTGTAGATTTCGACTTCTTTGGCTTTTGAAGGACCCTTTCACAGTGTTGTATATCAGATATCATGCATATCAGCTATTTACACTATGATTCATAACAGAAAAAAATTATAGTTAGAAAGTTTAAACAAAAATAGATTTTTTTTTGGGGGGGTCACCACAGCATGAGAAACTTATTAAAAAGGTTGTGGTATTTGGAAGGTTGAGAACCACTGGTCTAATGTATGGCAAGCTGATGTTGGTCTGATAGTTGGGTAGTCAGGAGACGAAGTCACTCATGTAAGCCTGAATTCTGAGGCCATGGGTCTGTCCTGTACTGGATTTAATTGAGACAGGAATACATTTTGGATCCGAAGCAAAATTCCTTCCTGGAATTCTCTTTTTCTTGTAGAGGAAATATATACATATATTATATATATACATATATACATATATAATATATCTATTATATATTAATATAAATATATATTATATATTATATATTATATCTTTATATTATAATATATATAATATATATTATATATTTATATTATATATTAGATATATTATATATACTTTTAAAGTATAATCCCTTTTTCTAAGTTCTCCAGGACTTTCTTTATGAAGGGGTTTTGAACTGTCATATGCCTCTTCTGCATCTACGGAAATGATTATGGGATATATGATGTATTACATTAGTTGTAGTGCTTAATGAGAGATAATTTTTCATCTTTAGGATGGATTTGACTTGATCTTAATGTATAGGTATGCTAAATATAATCCTAAATTTGGTTTGCAAGTACATTGAAAATATTTGCATTTATGTTTGCCAAGGCAATTGGTTTATAGTCTCCTCTTTCGCTTTATGATTCTCTGATTTTGGTATCAAAATAAGACTGCCTTTGTAGAATGAATTTGTTAGTGTTCCTACCTAGTCTGTGCTATTGATGAAATTGGGAAGTATTGGATCTTCCTAAACATTTCATGAGACTTAGCAGTGAATCTATTTGGTTTGGGGCTTTTCGTTGTTGGGAGAATTATTTTTTTCCCTTATATATATAGATAGAAAATACCAACCCCTTCTCCTCCCATTCCATTCTATTCCTTGCCTTCCCACCAAATTTTCTTTTGATTTTACTGTGCTCCTTCAAAAAAAAAAAAAATCATTGAGTCTTCTTAGTGTTACCACTATGTGAGTGGTTATAAGGCCATCTACTGAAACGTAACTTCATACGGCCACCCCCTGAGGGGGGAAAAAAACACTCTCTCTGACAGTAGCCATCAATTGCAATAGCTCCTCAACTAGAGGTTGAACTCCATGAGCCTCTCTCCATCCTGGTTGGTATTTTATCTGGATTGATCTTGTGCAGGTCTTCTTTATGCAGTCCATGCTTCGATAAGTTCATGTATGCAATGGCACTGTCACATCAAGTATATTTTACTAAAAATATTCATTACCCTGGATATTAATTTCAGTGCCTCATTACAGTGATGATCCATGAGCCTATTGTGTGTGTGTGTATGTGCATGTGAACGTGTGCGTACATGTGTGTACCTTTGTTTATGATATAAATGTCCCATTTAAAGTTGAGCAAGCAAGATAAACAAGAAAGAGGACCTAGAGTAAGATGATCAATATTCACTTAGAAAGACAAGTGAGATGGACATGGGAAGTAGGAAAAAACAAGTAACAAGAAGGAGCCTACCGCAGAGGGCCTCTGAAAGACTCTACCTAGCAGTGTATCAAAGCAGATGCAGAGACTCATAACCAAACCTTCGGCAGAGTGCAGGAAAACACACGATAAAAGGGGGAGTTAATATGACTGGTAGAGAACAGGAGCTCCACAAGGACAAAATATATCAGGGCACGGGGGTCCTCTACGGGACTGTTTCTCCAACTGAGGACCATGTATGGGTGTAACCTGAACCCCTGCTCGGATATAGCCCATGGTATTTCATTATCTAAGTTAGTTTCCCTAATAAGGGCAACAGGAACTATTTCTGACATGAACTCAATGACTGGTTCCTTTACCTACTCCCACCCTGAGGGAGGAATAATCTTGCTTGGCCACAGAAGAGGACATTTGCAGCCAGTCCTGAAGATACCTGATAAGCTAGGGTCAGATGAAAGGGGAGGAGGACCTCCTCTAGCAGGGGACTTGGAAAGGGGCAGGGAGGAGATGAGGGAGGGAGGGTGGGATTGGGAGGGAATGAGGGAGAGGGCTATGGCTGGGATACAAAGTAAATAGATTGTAATTAATATAAAAACATAAAAATTAATATAAATAAAGAGTAAAAAGAAAAAGAAAAATTTATAATGTTTTGCAACTTCAATTGTTTTTCTCATTAAGGAAACAAAGACCAAATTATATTATGAAATCCTGGAGTAAATGAATACTATACTACATGAAAAATGTATAGCATTTAAATTTTTATCTGTTCATATTGTTCAATAATGTAAAAAGGAATATATGTTAATAATAAAACATTAAAATAAAAAACAACAAAAATGAAAAAAATAAAGTTGAGCAAGCTGCAGTCAGTCTCCTATTCTCCGAATATTTACCAATTCAGTATTTCTGTATTAGTCACTATCTGCTGTATAAAGAAGCACCATTATTGATGGTTGAGATGAGAAATTCACTAATCTATGGATAGAGAGAATAGAAATTGGGGTATGCTACTATGTCTATTTAATATATTAATATTAGTAGACACACATACAGACTATGATCTAGCTAGGCATGGGTTATATATTGTGAAGTGGGCTCTAAATGCAATACAAGTAGTTGATTGCTCCCATAACCTATGTGACACTATTTCACCAGTGGTCTTATTTTAAAAATAGGTTCATCTTTATTATAGTTTACAGGATGAACAGACACGTAAGATAATTGGTTTTCTTTTCTCCCTGGCAATATGCATAGAACCGACTAGCAGTATGAAAACTTGCCAATTAGAACAAAACCTCCATAATGGTACCACTATGGTTTCTTCATGTTCATTAAGTACGTGGTGTCTTTACCAGCAGCATCTTTCTTTGAAGCTCTACATGGTAAACAAGAACTGTGGCAATAGCATGTTATGCTTTAGGTGTGAAGCATCTATTGAACCCCACTGACCAACAACTTAAAAATGTTCACCCATATCTGACACTGGGGTTGTTATTTAATTGTTATATTGTAATCTATGTTGTCTGTAAAAGACACTAGTCTTAGTTATGGAATAAATTCTTTTGAACTTCTTTTATTTGCATTTAGATATATATTTTCAGGAGCTTTTATAGTAGGAGATTTCCATATAGCATTTTCAAATCCCTTTAGTGTTACCTCTCACAATCTCAACACCATTTCCACATTTATACCACCTTCATTATATCCCTCCTCCATTTGTAACCTACCCCCACAGACCCTTATAGGTTTTCCTTTTCTATGGGTACTTCAAATAAAACATACACATACATTTGAGAACAGAGCAAATAGTGTTTGTTTTTCTGAATCTAAAGTGCCTCACTTAGAATGAGTGTTTACCTATCCATCTATTTGTTTATTAATTTTATTATCTATTAATAAGGTGGTAGAAATATTCTTAGTTATTTTCTATTGCTGCAATGTGACACTATGACCAAGATATTGAAACTTATAGGTTCAGAGTCCATGACCATTAAAGCAGGGAACATGTCAGCAGGCAAGCAAGAATGGTCCCTGAGCTGCAGCTGAGAGCATGTGATCCAGAAGAATTACAGGGAGGGGGTAAGGGAGGAGAAAAGATACAGAACAGGGAATGGTATGAGCTTTTAAAATCTCAATGTGACATACTCAGTGATACACTTCTTTCAGCAAGGACATACCTCCTAACCCTTCTAACATTCTGTGCTTTGCTTCAACCTGCTCTGTCCATATCAGATGCAGAACAAACAAAAGAAGTCGACATGCCCATATTTTATAACAGAAATGCAAGCAATATGAAGAATCACAGCAGTATCTCCTTCCCTTTATTCCTCTCCCAAAAGTCTACCAGTTATATAGAAATGTTTTCCAGTGAGAAGTATTTGGGTAACCAAGGACAAGATCTTTTATAAAATTATAAAATATCTATTGTAAACTAAATATTTGAGGAATTTATAGAAGACACAAGAGATTTCTCAATATTAGAGAGAATGAATGTGTGAGTGATGTCCTTAAGGCTGATGGAAACGATGAAGATAATCTAGGACTTAAAAAAGAATTCAACAATGAGATAGCAACACCAAAGGGAACTCAGACTTGGATGAAGATGGAACTGAACATAAAGTGAACCAAATTGGAAGAAACGAAACCCCTACAAGTGAAAACCCCTACAAGCAGAAGATAGAATATACGGATTTCAATGTAAGCAAAAAACATGAAAACAAATTCTGGAGAGTGTGGTTTAAACTGCCAAGTGGTTCATTCACTCTGGAAATCAGTGTGGAACCTTCATCACACAAAGCTAAATAAATAAATAAATCCAGTTACCACTCCTTGGCATATGTACAAAGACTTGACATCCTACTTCTCCCTCACTTCCTTAGTTATTCTCATTGCTATTCACAATAGCTAAGAAATGAAAACAGCCTAAATGTCCTTGGATTGACAGATAGATAGTGAAATGTGGTGTATGCATACCAGGGAATATTATTTACCTGTAAAGAAAAATAGAAATGGATGGATATGGAAAAGATCATGATGAATGAGGTAACCCAGATCAAGAAAAATAAATGTTACAAATCTTTCTTTTTTTCAGTTCATTTACTTCACATCCTAAAGATGTCCCCTTCCTCCTCTTCTCCCAGTCCTACTTCTGCTTTCCCCCATCTCCTCTCACTTTCCACCCCATATCAACCTTCCCCTGCACATCTGGTGACATCAGGACTGAGCATATCCTCACTACCTGAGGACAGGCAAGGCAGCCCTGCCAGGGAAAAGGGATTCAAAAGCAGGCAATAGAGTCCATGCTAGAGACAGACCCCTCCTGTCACTGGGAGCTCCATATGAATACCAAGCATCTCATCAACCACAAAATGTGCAGGGGGCCTAGGTCTGTACCATGCATGTTCCTTCCAGTCTCTGTAAGTCCCCGTGACTGGGTTAGTTGTCTCTGATGGTCTTCTTCTGAGGTTCCTGTCCATTCCATGTCCTTCTATCTTTCCCCCAACATTTCCACAGGACCCCCAGACCTTTTCCCCATTCTTGAATGCAAGTCCCACCATCTGCCTCCATCCACTACTAGCTGGAGCCTCCTAGGAGACAGTCAAGTTAGGCTCCTGTCTGCAAGCATAGTAGAGTATCATCATTACTGTCAGGGGCTGGCTCTCTACTGTGGAGTGGGTCTCATGTTGGGTGAACTATTGGTTGGACTTACCCCCAGTCTTTGTTCCTTCGTTATCCTTTTACATTTTATAGGCAAGGTAAGTTTTGAATCACAGATTTTGTCAGTGGGGGTTGTTGTTACCCTCCTCCCACTAGTTCTGCCTGGCTAGGAGGTGGTCACTTCAGTCTTCATGCCTCACCCTTCTTTACGAGTCTTACCTAGAGTCAAACCCATATCCTCCTAGTGGCCTACTCTGTCATGGGCCTCCAGGTTGACAAAAAGATGTTCCCCCTCAGTTTTCCTTCTTGTTCCCAGCTCTCGCACCTCCCATCCCTGTTCTCCCCTCATCTAATTATCATGCTTGTTTCCCTCCACATTCCATCTCCTTCCCAAGTCTCTCTCTTCATCCACTTCTACTCTATATTATCTTTTTAATTACATTTTTTATTTTTATATTAATTTACAGTTTATTTACTTTCTATACCAGCTTTAGCCCTCTCCCTCATTCCCTCCCAATCCCACCCTCCATTTCTCATCTGCTCGCTGCCACTCTCTGAGTTCACTGATAGGGGAGGTCCTCCTCCCCTTCCATCTGACCCTAGCTTATCAGGACTCATGAAGACTGGCTGCAATGTCCTCCTCTGTGGCCTGGCAAGGATGCTCTTCCTTCGTGGGGAGGTGGAAGCTAAAAAAGTCAGCTCCTGAGTTCATGTCAGAGATAGACCTTGTTCCACTTACTAAGAAACCCA
This sequence comes from Meriones unguiculatus, assembly GCF_030254825.1. Taxonomy (NCBI): domain Eukaryota; kingdom Metazoa; phylum Chordata; class Mammalia; order Rodentia; family Muridae; genus Meriones; species Meriones unguiculatus. The sequence goes on along the minus strand of NC_083369.1, from coordinate 73,515,718 downwards.
CTTAGATACTGAGCTGTCATGGGCTACGTCCAAGCAGAAGTTCTAGGTTATATCCACGCATGCTCCTTGATTAGAGAATCAGTCTCAGAAAAGACCCCTGTGCCCAGATATGTTTGGTCCTTATAGAGGTTCTGTCCTCTCCAGATCTTACTAACTCTCCTCTCTTTCATATGATTCCCTGCACTCTGTCAAAGGTTTGGTTATGAGTCTGAGCATCTGTGTTGATACATTCCTAGGTAGAGTCTTTCAGAGGCCCTGTATGGTAGGCTCCTGTCCTGTTTCTTGTTTTCTCCTACTTCCAATGTCCATCCCATTTGTCTTTCTAAGTGAGGATTGGTCATCTTACCCCAGGTCCTCCTTCTTGTTTAGCTTCTTTAAGTGTACAGATTTTAGTATGTTTATTCTATTTTATAGGTCTAGTATCCACTTATAAGTGAGTATATACCATGTGTGTACAACCACTTTGGAAATCAATCTGGTGCTTTGTCAGGCAATTAGGAATAGTGCTCCCTCAAGATCTAGCTATACCACTCCTAGGCATATATCCAAAGGTTGCTCACTTACACAACAAGGTCATTTGTTCAACCATGTTAGTAGCAGCTTTATTTGTAATAGCCAGAACCTGGAAACAACCCAGATGTCCCTTATGCGAGGAATGGATACCTAAATTGTGGTACATTTACACAATGGAATACTACTCAGCAATTAAAAACAAGGAATTCATGAAATTTGCAGGCAAATGGTGGGATCTAGAAAAGATCATACTGAGTGAGGTATCCCAGAAGCAGAAAGACATAGGGTATAAACTCTGCTGCATATTTTATTTCCCCTTCTGAGTGACATTCTGGCATCCTCCCTTGCGCCCTCCTTGATACTTTGTTTCTTTGGATCTGTGGATTGTAATATGGTTATTCTGTACTATAGGTCTAATATCTGCTTATAAGTGAGTGCATACCATGTGGGTTTGGGTTACCTCACTTAGAACACTCTTTTCTAGTTCCATCCATATGCTTGTAAATTACATGGTTTTTTTGTTTTTAATAGCTGAATAAATACATCACAATTTCTGTATCCATTCTTCAGTTGAGGGACATCTAGGTTGTTTACAGCTTCTGACTGTTATGAGTAAAGGTGCTATGATATAGCTGTCCTTAGCTCCTAATCCTCAGATATGAGTGTTCAACCTAGATTAAACTCTGAAAACAAGAGAGTGAAAAGGGAAAATGAAATGGGCAGAAGTGCAATAAAGAGAATAGGCAGGCAAACATGATGTGAAATGGAAATGGGAATCATACCTATAAATTTTCCAGACATCTTTACTGTTACTTTACTCTCCTCCATCCTACTACTTTTGTATTGACCTCCATACTCACTCCTTGTTTTTTCACCGTTCTTATTTACTTTTTTTGAAAATTTATTTATTTATTATGTATACAATGTTCTGCTCACATATCAGAAGAGGGCACTAGATCACATTATAGATGGTTATAAGCCACAATGTAGTTGTTGGGAATTGAAGTTGGGACCTCTGGAAGATCAGCCAGTGCTCTTAATCACTGATCCATCTCTCCAACCCCTCCATATCCACTCCTAACTAAAGTTGTCCCACAGTTTTTCCCATTTCTATCACACATTATTTATGCTGTCTACACAACTATATCTATAATACATGCAAATTTGTACATATATAAAAAATTTCCCACCTGGGCTGACAATTCTCCTTAAGAGCCATAGACTACCTTAAAAAATGCAACAGAATGCTGATACCCTATTGAGTTGTTAGTCAGAGTTGCTATTATCCTTGACTGCCCTCTAGAGGTGGAAGTTAAAGCTCTACTGCTAAGTACACTGCCCTTTGGACACAGGACACAGAGAACCTGAGCTAGAACTGACTGAGGACTAGTTTTCATGGTACCATAAAGTGACATGCAAGTTTCCCAAACAGGGAAAAACCAATAGTCCTACCCAGCTATGACACAAATGAACAGTAAGAAGCATTGCACAATAACCCTAAGCACACAACAGTGACAAGCATACTTTGGAGATAACCAACCACCAAGATCTCTAATTGGTCTTAAGTCACAATCAACAGGAAATAACTCATATCTGGTACTTTCTAGTATCAGTAGGTACTTTCCTAGCCAACGCCAGGGGCTATTGGGGTCAATCATCTTGTAGAAGAACTGTTTTTAAAACTATCAGACATTCTAATAAGCCATCCTTATTCCCTCAGATAATTGTTGTTCTCACTTCACTTTTTTTTTGCAACAAAGACCATTACAGAAAACCACAACTGATGAAAATATAGTGTAATCATTTGATGACCAGCTCTAACTGATACATGTTCAACACAATTCATACACTTATAGAGATGGAAATCAAGGAATCCAGAGATTTCTAAGAACCAGAAGATCATACTGCTTGCTGTGAGATTGCAGCTCCTAGAAACATCAAACAAACTACACCATTAACTCTCATTGACACAGCTATCTAAAAAATCTGAACAAAGACAACAGCAATAATCATGCTAACATGGGAAACAGAGATCTTAAGTTCCTCAACTCTACATGAAGAACTAGAGGCAATTCATGAACACTGAAGTGAGGAGAAATAGTCTTTCCCAGGGAAGTCCTCCAGTGGGTTAGCCAATACCAAGTGGTCAATTCCGACATGCATATGTACACAACATTATATGGAGTAAGCATATTGTATTTGTTTATTTAGGAATAAACACAAACACACATGCACACACACACACCAACAAAGAAAATTAGGCCATGAATTCAACAGAGAGCACAGAAATACAAATACTGTATAATCACAATGTTTATAGTCTAAAACCTTTGACTCCATAGGAGCAGATAATACAAGGGTATTAACCAGAATCAGAAGATATTGATCAAAATTTAACAATTTTAGGTCTGAGGAGATGGTTCAGCCATTAAAATACTTGCCACACAAGCAAGAAGACTGGAGTTCAGTTCACGGGATCTCATATATATTTCAGGTGTTCACAGCATCATATTTAGTATGTATACTTCTACCAGCCAAACATGGAAACTGGGCATTCCTGAATCTAGTTGGCTACCAAGACTAACTTGTCTTTATACATGACTTCTAGGTTTCATTGAAAGACTCTGCTTTTATAAACAGGATGGAAAAGTATCCAAGAAGAATTTCCACTTCAGCCTCAGGTCTCCACTGATGTGCACACATCTGGACATATACCTTCACACACTGAGGCCATGTGCAGGCACACACATACACACACACAAGCATGTACACACATATGTAAAGAAAAGTATAGACAAAATTCACATATTTTACTCAATAGAAGAAAAAATTAAAGGGATCTTTCATATTTTAAGGACTATAGATAATTGTAATATAGTATATTCAAATTTGCTAAGAGAAAAGGTTTTAAATACCATCACTGCAACGAACTAAAAATATACTTAATATAATTAAATTGACTCCATTTAGCCGTCCTACAATCATGGACACATTTCAAAAAACACTGTAAATCCATATATTATTTGGAATTACATTTTGTAAAAATTTGATTAGTGTGTATTCACTATTCAAAATGATAGGTTTCAGTTTTACATTTTTACACAAGTACATCATGTTCTTGGAGCATATGCATTTTCATGACTGCCTGATCTCATGTTACTTGTAGTATCTCAAAGAAAATAGCAATACACAATTACACAAATAGCCATAAAATATTTCAGGTTGTGGTGACTCCTTTGTACCAAAAAAAGTCAGCTATGGGAGTACAGAATATCTAGAATAAGAAGAAGATGCTTCTAGGTTAATATGCTGTGGATAAAGAAAACATGGCCCATCAATATAGATATTTGTAGTAAAGGACTCTCTTTGCAGAGGAAACAATAGAAAGTCTTTACTTATCCTCAACAAAATAAATACAAGAAATTTATAGGTTAAGCCTGATTTTGTCTGTCTAGTTACAGGTTCAGAGAAATAATTCATTCTTCAAAACAGTGTAGCCAAAATCTTACAATTTTAACAAGCACAGTGCAAACCTCTTAGGAATGCTGACAAGAAAAGAGGTAGATGTTCATGGGAACAGACCATTAAGCATAGGCAGGGTAGAGCTGAGTTAAGGAACACAAAGGGCAGCCAAAAGAGAAGAACCAATCTCACCTGCACAAGAGCTTCCCATCATGTAATTACCTCTTGTATCCTAGCAACATCTTCTCTGCATTTGTCTCTGTGAAAAAAAAAATTTCAGGCCAACAACATCCTCTTCCACACTCCACTGGGAGGCCATACATTAAAGAGTATTCTGAACCTGATAGATTATTATTATTATTATTATTATTTTAGAATGGAGGAGGTAAGACCTCAATATAAAACCAGACACACTAAACCTGTTAGAAGAAAAAGCAGGGGAGAGCCTAGAACTCATTGGCACAGGAGACAACTTCCTGAACAGAAAACCAACAGCACAGGCTCTAAGAGCAACAATCAATAAATGGCACCTTATGAAACTGATAATCTTCTGTAAAGCAAAGGGCAGTGTTGTCAGAACAAAAAGACAGGATAACAGTTGGGAAAGGATCTTCACCAACCCTGTATCTGAGGGATAATAATATCTAGAATATACAAAGAACTCAAGAAATTAAACAGCAACAAATCAAGTAATCCAATTAAAAAACTGGGAAACAGAGCTAAACAGGGAATTCTCAATAGAAGAATATCGAATGGCAGAAAAACACTTAAAGAAATGTTTAACATCATTAGCTATCAGGGAAATGCAAATCAAAACAACCCTGAGATTTCATCATAACCCATCAGAATGGCTAAGATAAAAAGCTCAAGTGAAAACACATGCTGGAGAGGTTGTGGAGAAGGCAGAACCCTCCTCCCTTGCTGGTGGGAATGTAAACTTGTACAACCACTTTGGAAATCAATCTGGCACTTTTTCAGACAATTAGGAATAGAGCTTACTCAAGATCCAGCTATACCACTCCTAGGCATATATCCAAAAGACGCTCAAGTATACAACAAGGACATTTGCTCAACCATGTTCATAGCAGCTTTATTTGTAACAGCCAGAATCTGGCAACAACCCAGATGTCTCTCAGTTGAAGAATGGATACAGAAATTGTACATTTACAAAATGGAATACTACTCAGCAATTAAGAACAAGGAAATCATGAAATTTGCAGCAAATGGTGGGAACTAGAAAAAAATGATCCTGAGTGACATATCCCAGAAGCCAGAAGACAAACATGGTATATACTCACTTATAAGTGGATATTAGACATATAGTATAAAATAATTATTCTAAAATCTGTACACCTAAATAAGCTAATCAAGAAGGAGGACATTGGGTAAGATGATCAATTCTCATTCAGAAAGGTAAATGGGCTGGACAGCAGAAGAGGGAGAAAGCAAGAAACAGGAGAAGAGCCTACCACAGAGGGACTATGAAAGATTCTACCCTGCATGGTATCAAAGCAGAGGCTGAGACTCATAACCAAACTTTAGGCATAGTGTAGGGAATCATATGAAAGAAGGGGGAGACAGAAAGACTTAGAGGGGACAGGAGAGCAAAAAAAAAAAAATCTGGGCACAGGGATCTTTTCTGAGACTGATACCTCAACCAAGGACCATGCAAAAAGATAACCTAGAACACCTGTACAGATGTAGCACATGGCAGCTCAGTCTCCAAGAGGGTACCCTAATAATGAGAACAGGGACTGTCTCTGACATGAACTCTGTGGCCTGCTCTTTGATCACCTCCTCATGAGGGGGGTGTAGCCTTGTCAGGCGACAGAGGAAGACACTCCTGATGAGATCTGATAGACAAGGATCAGATGGAAGATAGGAGGACCTCTCCTATAAGTTGACTGGGAGAGGGTCATGGGTGGAGAAGAGGGAGGGAGGTTGGGATAGGGAGGAGATGAGGGAGGGGGTTACAGTTGGGATACAAAGTGAATAAACTGTAATTAATAAAAAAGTAAATTTTAGAAAGTGGAGGAGGCAAGGGGCTACAATGATGTATAGTGAAAAAATTAAATAAATGAGAAAAAATTTTATAAAGTCGACACAAAGTTGAAAAGATAGGGAAGGGCTAATAGGTCTGGAAGACAAGAGAGCATGTAGTGAATACTATTAAAAATGTATGAAATTTCCAAAGATCTAGTAAAGATGAGATATATAAAAAATATAATAAATGAATTGAGCTTACATCTTCTCAAACTTCAGATGATCATTAAAAATTGCCCCCTCTTAGATATTTAAAACTACCTTCAATTGTGCTGAATAATTATAATTCATGACAAATGTAGATAGGATGGTAATTGACAGGTGCTTAAAATTATGACATTTTGCACATAATCTTGCCTTAGAATTATATCAAAAAAAATTCAGTTTCCCTGCCTTTTAAAACCAGTGCTTGTAAATAATCAGTTAAGGTAATTTCTGTTATTTATATGGCAAAACATCACACTGAGGTTGATATTTATGCTGTCCATAGTGGTTTTCAGGTGGGAACCCCCTGTATTTTAGAGCTAATTTTCTTGACATTTAGCTGTAATCATGCTATTTATTATGTGCATAAAGATAGTGATTAATTAATAGGAAGGATTTAGAGAACTGTGCTCTTCATTTAGAATGAAGGAACTGGCTGACAGCATGGAGTTCTGCTACAATGAAGATGACACTGAAATCTACCTTATCTCCCAGTCTCAACAGATGTATGTAGGAAAAATCAATTAGTACAGACTGGAATTCCAGACCTTGTGGCTTATTAGGTAATGAAATTGTTTTAGTGAAAGAAATGCAAATGAACGAGAGAGGGAGCATGTTAGATCTAGCGTCCTTCTCTATAAGGATGGAATGAAAATGAATCTAGACAATGTGACACCTTTCTTTCCTCATTAACTTAGTTGCCTAATAGGATGGGGACCAATGTGTAATTTTCACACCCAGATAATAATAAAGATATTCATCTAAAGCCTGTTTTGGAACAAAGGAGAGTGAAAAGGAGCACAGTATAATAATCCATGTCAAGGCTAGGATGTTTCTTTTTTAGAAGAAGAAACTATAATATTTAATGCTAATAAAGAAAAGATTCAAAAGATTTTTTGTGATCTTCTCTCAGGTCACATATATTGTGAAAGCTTGATGAAGAAAGGTCCCTATCCATATTATAGTTTCAAGTGTTACTGATATAATGAATAATTGATTTCTACTAATTACCCTGAAAAATGTTGACAAATTGCAAGTATAAACAATATCTCCACTGAGAGATAGGCTATAAGACACAAACATAGTTAACATGTCTAGGAAGTATGGATGGACACTTTTTCAAAAGTATAAATGCCACCAGATTCTAAAAAGAAAGTTTCAGGTTTAATTCTGTTATTTTGCAAATGAAGAAACTGAAGTCAAGCATTCTTTATTGAAGGCCTTTATTAATTCTTGGTTTTTCTTTTTCCTTTTAAGCCATGCTACTATTTTCCTGTTGGTGAGATTACTACATGGATTAATTAGACGTACTTCTTCCTTTATTCTTTTGATTATTCAGTGAGATGCGTTTGTCAAGTTTATAAAATATACATGTTTAGTATTTAAAAGTCTTGAACTAAAATTACTCATTAACTGAAATTTAAATTTATGCACGATTCCTATATATTTCCTTTCAATGCTATATTCAACGTTTTCTTTTGTTCCAATTTTTGTAGTATTTGTGGGGGTGTGAGGGTGTTGCACATGCATGTCTGTGTTTATGTGTGTACCCAGCCATTCACACTGATTCCAGAGGAAGACCATGCCGTCATCCTTTAACAGGTCTTTCAGTAAACCTGGAGATAGTCTGGGTGTCAGAAAATCCCAATAATCCTCCTGTCTCTGCCAGTCACTGTGCTTGAGTTAGAGGCTAATATGTGGAGCAATTGGCTTTTAAATGGATGCTGAGCATCTAAACAGAAAGTTCTTCAATGCACAGAGCCATCTTTCCAGTCCCTTTATTTCTTTTCTTTCCATTTAATTTTATATATATATATATATTACAATTACTCATTTTGTATCCCCGATACAGCCCCATCACTCATCTCCTCTCAGTCCCACCTACCCTCCTTCATCTTTCCCTATGCCTTTTCTCTAGTCCCCTGATAGCGGAGGACTTACTCCCCTTCTCTCTGACCTTAGCTTATCAGGTCTCATCAAGGCTGGCTGCGTCATCTTCCTATGTGGCCTGGAAAAGCTGAAACCCCTAGGGGGAGGTGATCAAAGAGCTGGCCACTGAGTTCATGTCAGAGACTGCTCCTGTACCCCTTACTAGGGTACTCACTTGGAAATTGAGCAGCCAATGTGCTTCCTTTGAACAGGGAGTCTAGATCCTCTCCACGTATGGTCCTTGGTTGGAGTATTGGTCTCTACAGGACCCCCTGGGCCCAGGTATTTTGCCTCTGTTGTTCTCCTTCTGGAGTTCCTGCCCCCTCCAGATCTTTCTATCTCCCTTTTCTTCCATAAAGATTACTATTTTAATGCAAAACATGTTGATTTTGTCCATATGAAGAAAATGTGATATTGGATAAAATGCTTTTTGTACAGTCTGAAATATTTGAAGCTTGAGAGGATCACTGCATTTGGCTGGCTCCTTCTGCTTTCTGGAGCCATCCCTGAGTAGTTTGTTTCTTCATCTATTTACCAAAGTGTTTTTTGTATGGGAACACTTACCTTAACTCCTCTCTCTTCTACCAGGTGTATCTTGAGGTTTGTGATAACCAAGGACACATACTAACAGTTATTTCTGAGTTGAAGACATATGCATAAATGGTGGTTTATCTCCAAAGAAATCTTGCAAAGATTCACTAGGCAAGCTAGGAAATACATGATAAATTAATGACTGTTTGTATACTAGAGAATTAGTACCAGAGAAGAGAAGGAACCTGGGAAATCTAGCCTAGTGTTTATCAGACATGACTGAGCAATGCAAACACAAGAAAGATCAAATAAAATATGAGTCCTTAAGTTTCACTTCTGAAGGATTACATGGAGGTTTTGGACTGATTCATGGGTCCTGATGATCCTTGTGCACATACTGAAGAAGCTATACATTTTAAAAATGATGGCTTAGACTACAAGGTGGCAGTAACCAGTGCACACCTTTTCTGAAGGGCAGAGGATCTGAAACTCCAAAATTGGTGAGTGAATGATCAGCTGAAGCCAGAGCATCAACTTCAAGGCTTCCCAGGCTAGAGGGGAAAACCTGTGAGCTGGGACAAATTGGATCCAGGTCCTGGATGAAAATATCTAGGATCTGAGAGTAGCAAACTATCGACCCCATGCATTATAAGCTGCACTATCACTTGCTCAGGGGACTTCACAGCAGCTGTGGCAGTGGCAGGGAGTGCATAACCTCAAGCAGGGGACCTAAATTTGAGAGTAGAAAATTGTGGGCCCACTTCACTTACCAATTACACCTGCTAGTGAGTCTGTCTGCAGGAGAGTGCTTACATAGCTCCTTCTCCAGGGTCCCTCTATGCTAGATACTAGACATCAGACCCCTCCCACCCACAATACCACTCTGGGCAACATAGGAATCCCTGAGACAGCATTCTCAACATTGAAGCCTCTGTTCTGTAGGTCTTCAAGCAGAGGCCAACAAAACAATTCCTGGAGGCAAGATTGAGCAACCCAGAGAGAACTGGATGCTTACAGCACAATACTGAGACAGGCCTGTGGGCCACTGAGACATTCAGGGTACCTGCACAGATGCACTGCTCCCCTGAACCAAGCCAGCACCTGCACCATGGTGTGGCTTAAGCTCTTCCCTTATACTCCGTCCTTCCAGGCAGGCACACTCACACACTCACACGCACATTCCTGCACTGTGGCAGCCAAAATGGAGCTGGTAGCTGAATTAGAGTTCGTATTGCTGTTTGACACTGGGTCTGAACAGTGGAATTTTGCTTCCTGCCTTTGGCAGACACGGGTCCTATATAAAGCTCAGTGTCTCAGAGACTGACCTTGGCTTTCCTACAATGGAGAGCTCTGACCCTAAGAACTAAATAATACATTTCGTGCAATCATGGAAACCAGACAGCAAATTCTGTGTAACCTTGAGTGAATCCTCAGATGCTTTGCCACGTGAAATTGCTACCATGAGAAACTGCTTATAATTTTCTGCGATATAAATGTTTGTTTTACTATTATTAAATCGACACCTTGATCAGAGTCTAAACTTAGTGTCCTCTTTGTGTCCCCCCTGCTCTTTTTCCCCCCAGCCCTCACTCAGGTGGTATTCAAGTGTCACTGCAGTCCAGCAACACTGTACTTGCCCACATGCACTTGCACCTTACTCACTTAGCTGCATCTGAAACACCAACACCCACACTCAAACACATGATCACCAACAACTACAAAATAAAAGGAAATGACACTAATTGAATACTACTATCTATCAACATCTTTTCAACTCTCCAATAAAAAGAAACAGATTAAAAGAATGGTTGTGGAAACAAGATACAACATTCTTCTGCATCCAAAAACACAAACACACTTCTACAACAAAGACAGACACTACCTCAAAGTAAAGGACTGGTAAAAGGTCTTTCAAGCAAACAGACCCAGAAAACAAGCTGGAGTACCCATCCTAGTATCTAATAAAATAGACTTTCGACCAAAATTAACCAAAAAAAAAAAAAAAAGAAAGAAAAAATGAGGAGGGACACTTCATTCTCATCAAAGGAAAAATCCTTTATGAGGACATCAAAAATGTGAACATCTAGGCCTCAAATATAAGAGCACATACATTTGTAAATGAAACATTATTGAAGCTCAAACCACACATCTATCCAAACACCTTAGAAGTGGGAGATTTCAACACTCCAACTTCACCAAGGCACAGATCATCTAGCAGAAGCAAAATAGAAAATAATGACACTTACAGAGGTAATAAATCAAATGGAACTAATAGATGTCTACAGAGCTTTCACCCAACTCAAAAGAGTATGTCTTCTTCTCAGGTATACTTCTCCAAAATTGACCATATAGTTGGATACAAAGCATGCCTCAACAGCTAAAAGAAGATTGAAATAATCCCTTGTATCCTATCAGACCACCATGGGCTAATACTTGACCTCAGCTATAACAAAAGTGACAAAAAGCCTACACATGCATGGAAACTAAACAACTCTCTATACAATGACAGCTGGGTCAGGGAAGAAATAAAGAAAAAATTTAGAGACTTCCTAAATTTCAATGAAAATGAAGGCACAACTTAGCCAAGCTTATGGGATACAATAAATGCCATGCTGAGAGGGAAGTTCATAGCACTAAGTGCCTCCAGAAAGAAGTTTGAACCATCTCATACAAGCAACTTAATGGCACACCTAAAAACCCTAGTAAAAAAAAAAAAAAAGAAGAAGAAGAAGAAGTAGACAGTTGGAAATAATCAAACTAAGAGCTGAAATCAATGAATTAGAAACAAAGAAAATAATTCAAGGAATCAAGGTTGTATTGTCTTCCTCTTCTAATGCTCTTCACCTCTGCCTTTCAGAGTGAGGATTGATCATCATAGCCAGGGTTCTCCTTCTTTCTTAGCTTCTTTAGGTGTACAAATTTTAGTATGTTTATCCTGTTTAATATGTCCAATATCCACTTATAAGTGAGTATATACCATGTTTGTCTTTCTGCTTCTGGGATACCTCACTCAGGATGATCTTTTTTAGTTCCCACAATTGTATGCAAATTTCATGATTTACTTGTTTTTAAATGCTGAGTAGTATTCCATTGTGAAAATGTACCACAATTTCTATATCAATTCCTTAGTTGAGGGACATTTGGGATGTTTCCAGCTTCTAGTTATTATGAAGAAAGCTGGTATGTAAATGGTTGAGCAAATATCCGTGTTGTATACTTGAGCATCTTTTGGATATATGCATAGGGATACTATAGCTGGATATTGAGGTAGCACTATTCCTAATTTTCTGAGGAATTGCCAGATTGATTTCCAAAGAAGTTTTAAAAGTTTACATTCCCACCAGCAATGGAGGAGGGTTCATTTTCTCCACATCCTCTCCAGAATGTATTGTCACTTGAGTTTTTGATCTTAGCCATTCTGGTGTGTGTAAGCTGAAATCTCAGGGTTGTTTTGATTTTCATATTCCTGATGACTAAGGAGGCTGAGCATTTCCTTAAGCGTTTCTCTGCCATTCAACATTCTTTTATTGAGAATTTTGTTAAGTTCTGTACACAGTTTTTTTTTTAATTGGATTACTTGGTGTGTTAATGTTTAACTTCTGGAATTCTGTACATATTCAGGATATTGGCCCTCTGTCAGATATAAGGTTGGTGAAGATCCTTTCCCAGTCTGTAGACTCTCATTTTGTTCTGATAACAGTGTCCTTTGTTTTACGGAAACTTTTCAGTTTCATTAGGTCCCATTTATTGACTGTTGATCTTAGAGCCTGTGTTGTTGTTCTGTTCAGGAAGTTGTCTCCTGTGCCAATGATTTCTAAGCTCTTTCCAACTTTTTCTTCTAACAGGTTTAGTGTGTCTGGTTTTATGTTGAAATCTTTGATCCACTTGGACTTTAGTTTTGTGCAGAGTGGTAAATATGGATCTATTTTCATTTTTCTGCATGTAGACATCCAGTTAGACCAGCACCATATGTTGAAGATGCTATCTTTTTCCATTGTATGGTTTTGGCATCTTTGTCAAAAGTCAAGTATCTATAGGTGTGTATTAATTTCTGTGTCTTCTATTCAATTCCATTGATCCAGCAGCCTAATTCTATGCCAGTACCATGTAGTTTCACTACTATTGCTCTGTAATACAGTTTGATATCAAGTATGGCAATAACTCCAGATAATTTGTTGTTGTACAGGATTATTTTTTTTAGCAATTCTGAGATTTTTTTTTCAATATGAAATTGGGAATTGTTCTTTCAAGGTCTATAAAGAATTGTTTTAGTATTTTGATTGAAATTGCCTTGAAGAGGTAGATTGATTTTCACAGGATGGCCATTTTCACTTTATTAATCCGACTGATTCATGAGCATGGGAGATCTTTCCATCCTCTGATATCTTCTTCAATTTCTTTCTTCAGAGACTTGAGTTTTTTTTTTTTTTCAAACAGGTTTTTCAGTTGCTTGTTTAGAGTCACATCAAGTTACTTTATGTTATTAGCGGCTATTTCAAAGGGTGTTGTTTCCCTAATTTCTTTCTCTGTCCTTTTGGCTTTTGTATACAAGAGGGCTCCTGAATTTTTTTTTTTTTTTTTTTTTTTTTTTTTTTTAGATAATTTTGTATCCAGCCATGTTACTGAAGTTTATCAGCTCTAGGTCTTCCCTGGTAAGTTTTTGGGGTCATTCATATATATTATCTTATCACCTGCAAAGAGTGATACTTTGACTTCTTCTTTTCCAATTTGAATTCCTTTGATCTCATTTAATCGTTTTAGCAAGGTGACTGTGGCTACACAGACTGAGTTTGGTAATGTTCTTTTCATTTCTATTTTGTGGAATAGTTTGAAGAGTAATGGTATTAGCTCTTCTTTGAAGCTTTGGTAGAATTCTGTGCTGAAACCATCTGCCACTGTACTTCTTTGGTTGGAAGACTTTTGATGTTGGCTATAGGCTTGTTGTATATTGCCTTTACTATGTTTAGGTAAGTGACTCATATGCCTGATCTTTCCAGGACTTCAGAGTAGTGTTGTGTTTTTTCAAATAATTTTTCAACATCTAAGGAGAAGATAATCTGTTTTTTCTTTTCGTTTGTTTATAAGGTGGGTTACATTGACGGATTTTTGTATTATTAACCACAAGTGCACACCTGGGATGAATCCTACTTGGTCTTAGTGGCTGATATCTATGATGTGTTCTTGGATTTGGTTTGTGAGTATTTTGTTGGGTATTTTTGTATCAATATTCAAAAGAGAGATTGGTCTGAGTATTTTGTTGGGAATTTTTGCTTCAATGTTCAAAAGAGATTGGTCTGAAATTCTCTTTCTGTGTTGGGTCCTTGTGCACTTTAGGTATCAAGTTTCTTGATCGATTCCACAAAGAAAGAGAATTTCAGGCCAATCTCCCTTATGAACATTGATGCACAGATACTTAACAAAATACTTGCAAACTGAATCCAAGAACACATCAAAGATATTATCCACTATGACCAAGTGGGATTCATCCCAGGTATGCGGGGATGTTTCAATGTACGGAAATCCATCAATGTGATCAACCATATTAACAAACTGAAAGAAAAAAAAAACACATGATAATCTCCCTAGATGCTGAAAAAGCATTTGACAAAATCCAACATCCATTCATGTTTAAAGTATTAGAGAGATCAGGAAGATACAAGGCACATATCTAAACATAGTAAAGGCAATATACAGCAAGCCTATAGCCAACATCAAACTGAATGGAGAGAAACTTAAAGCTATCCCACTGAAATCAGGGACAAGACAAGGCTTCCTACTCTCTCCATATCTCTTCAACATAGTGCTGGAAGTCCTTGCTAGAGCAATAAGACAGTTGAAGGAGATCAAGGGGATACAAATTGGAAAGGAAGAAGTCAAATTATTACTATTTGCAGATGATATGATAGTATACGTGAGTGACCCCAAAAACTCTACCAGGGAACTGTTACTGCTGATAAACACCTTCAGCAAAGTGGCTGGATACAAAATTAACTAAAAAAAATCAGTAACACTCCTGTGTACAAAAGACAAAAGGGCTGAGAAAGAAATTAGGGAAACAACACCATTCACAATAGCCACAAATGACATAAAGTACCTTGGTGTAACCCTAACCAAGGAAGTCAAAGACTTGTATGAAAAAAATTTCAAGTCTCTTAAGAACATATTAGAAGAAGATATGAGAAGATGAAAAGATCTCCCATGCTCATGGCTTGGCAGGATTAACATAGTAAAAATGGCCATCTTACCAAAGCAATCTACAAATTTAATGCAATTCCCATCAAATTGCCAACACAATTCGTTATAGACCTGGAAAGAAAAATTCTCAACTTCGTATGGAATAACAAGAAACCCAGAATTGCTAAAACAATCCTCTACAATAAAAGATCTACTGGAGATATCTCCATCCCTGATCTCAAGCTGTACTATAAAGCAACAGTTATAAAAAGTGCATGGTACTGGCATAGAAACAGAATGGTGGATCAATGGAACCGAACAGAGGACCCGGAAATAAACCCACACACTTATGGACACCTGTTTTTTGACAAAGAATCCAAAACCATACAATGGAAAAAAAAAAAAGATAGCATCTTCAACAAATGGTGCTGGTCTAACTGGATGTCTACATGTAGAAAAATGAAAATAGATCCATATTTATCACCCTGCACAAAACTGAAGTCCAAGTGGATTAAAGACCTCAACATAAAACCAGATACATTAAATCAGCTAGAAAAAAGTGGGGAATACCCTAGAACTCATTGGTACAGGAGAGAACTTCCTGAATAGAACACCAACAGCCCAGGCTCTAAGAGCATCAATCAATAAATGGGACCTCATGAAACTGAAAAGCTTCTGTAAAGCAAAGGACACTGTCATCAAAACAAAGCGACTGCCTACAGATTGGGAAAGAATCTTCACCAACCGCTTATCTGACAGAGGACTCATATCCATTATATATAAAGAACAAAAGAAGCTGAAAGGCAGCAAACCAAGTAATCCACTTAAAAAATGGGGAACAGAGCTAAACAGGGAACTCTGTATAGAAGAATATCGAATGGCAAAGAAGCATTTAAAGAAATGCTCAACCTCATTAGCCATTAGGGAAATGCAAATCAAAACAACCCTGAGATTTCACCTTACACCCATCAGAATGGCCAAGATCAAAAACTCAAGTGACAACACATGCTGGAGTGGTTGTGGAGAAAGGGGAACCCTTCTCCACTGCTGGTGGGATTGTAAACTTGTACAAACATTCTGGAAATCAATCTGGCGCTTTCTCAGACAACTAGGAATAGCGCTTCCTCAAGATCCAGCCATACCGCTCCTAGGCATATATCCAAAAGAGGCTCAAGTACACAAAAAGGACATTTGCTCAGTCATGTTTGTAGCAGCATTATTAGTAATAGCCAGAAGCTGGAAACAGCCCAGATGCCCCTCAAATGAAAAATGGATGCAGAAATTGTGGTACATCTATACAATGGAGTATACACAGCAATGAAAAATAAGGAAATCATGAAATTTGCAGGTAAATGATGGGACCTGGAAAGGATCATCCTGAGTGAGTTGTCCCAGAAGCAAAAGGACACACGGTATATACTCGCTCATATAAACATACAACATAGGATAGACCCACTAAAATTGGTACAACTAAACAAACTAAGCGAAAGAGAGGACCCTAACTAAAACACTCAATCCCCATCCTGAAAGGCAAAGAGGATGGACATCAGAAGAAGAAGAAAACAGGAAACAACCTAGGAACCTGCCACAAAGGACCTCTGAAAGCCTCTGCCCTGCAGACTATCAAAGCAGATGCTGAGACTGATGGCCAACTGTCGGGCAGAGTGAATGGAATTTTATGTAAGAAGTGGGAAATAGCAAGAGCTGGAGAGGACAAGAACTCCACAAAGAGAGCAACAGAACAAGAAAATTTGAACACAGGGAACTTCCCAGAGACTCATACTCCAACCAAGTACTATTCATAGAGATAACCTAGAACTCCTGCACAGATGTAGCTCATGGCAGCTCAGTGTCCAACTGGGTTATATAGTAATGGGAAGAGGGACTACCTCTGACATAATCTGATTGGCCTGCTCTTTGATCATCTCTCCCTGAGGGGGGAGCAGCCTTACCAGGCCACAGAAGATGACAATGCAGCCACTTCTGATGAGAACTGATAGTCTAAGATTAGAAAGAAGGAGAGGAAGACCTCCTCTATCAGTGGATTTGGGGAGGGGCGTGTATGCAGAAAGGGGAGGAAGGGTGGGATCTGGAGGGGAGGAGGGAGGGGCTTATGGGGGGATACAAAATGAATAAAATGTAATCAATAATAATAATAAAAAGTTATAAAAAAAGAAATTCTTTACATATATATATTCTTTCCATATATATATCAATATGTATTGATATTATATATTATTATATTTATAATATATATTATGATAATATATTATTATATTTATAATATATTATGATTATATATATGTGCATGTGTGTATCTATTATATATATATATATATTTGTCTTGCTATGTGATAACTTCAAAACATATTAGTATTAATGAATGGTTAATATGTCCATTGTTAGCCTGTTGGTAAGGAATTTAGTATTATTTTTCTTCTAATACCCAAGGTAGGATACTTTATAAAGAAACATTTGCTTATTTATTTCACAGTACTGGACATTCATGAACACAGTCTGGCACCTGCTTAGCATTTAAGAAGGCCTCATGACAGATGCCATGAAACTGGTGTGCATGCAGAAAGCAAGATTAATGAGGGGTCAGGTTTGGCTTTTATAGTTGATGCTCTTTTGGGAAACAACTACCTCTAAATGTCCTTACCTGCATCTGTAAGACATCATGAATACATTCATGAAAATTGAATCCTAAGTGACACTATCCCAACTTGCTACTTTGAGGACAAGTGGCCCTTTAGAAAACCAACAAATTATATCCAATACAGAGTGTCTTCTTAAGTTCTTCAAGGCTGTGATAGTTTTTAAACTTCATTTGTTTTTGACCATGTTTAGATTGATGAGGAATATAGATTAGATATATTATAATGTACATCACAGTTGGAAATTTTATGATTAGACTGGGAGTTTGGAGAAAGAAGTTTGCTGAGGCAAAATGCCACTTTTACCACACAATATAAAGAATACAGATCACTCATAGGATTTATCACTAATGGTGTTAATGATATCCACCTCATGAACATTTTCTTCTGCAAATCCATTGTCTTTTCTGCTGACCTTACTCTTTATGGACCGCATGTAAAGACTGAGAAACTTGTTTCAGTGCCTTGAACATAGAATCTGCATAAGGTATTTTCTCTTGTCCTTTATTTGTATATTGAATGGCTTATGTATGTAATAACTTGTAGCTATTTCATATTTTGGGTGGTACTTTAATCAAATGTTTTCCTGTTACACAATTATTATTCCTGTTTTCCTATGCTTACAGAGAGTGAGAGCCAGTATGCATAGTGAAAAACAAAAAGAGTTGAACAGATATAAGGTCAGCAAAACACAAGACAGGAGAGACATAGAGCAAAAATATGAAAAATTTAAAATGATTCTTAAGTTTCTTACTCCCAGGACCACATGAAATTGAACTATATCTCTGTCCTTGGGAGCTAAGAAAAAGAAAGGCTCTTAATATGCTAAAGTCCCTCTGTAATATTAGCATGAGTTCTCATTACATTTCAAGAAAACTCCCCTAGCATAAAATTTCTCTTTTGGTACATAAATATCAGGTAAGAATGCAAATCAATCCAGCTACTCATGAAAACAGTATGGACAAGTATCAAAAAGCTAAAAGCTAAAATAAATCTACCATGTGACCTAGCTATATACTCCTTGGTATATACCCATGGGAGTCAATATCTTATTTACACAGATATGTTCATTGCTCAGCCATGTTCATTGCTGCTGTGCTCACAATAATTAAGCAATGGAAACACTCTAAATGTCATTCAACTGACAAATGGATAATGAAAATGTAACTATGCACTATAGGATGCTATGAAAAGTTAAAGAAAAATGGAATCCTGACATTTTTCAGGTAAATAGATAGAACTAGAAAAGACCATAATGGATGAACTATCTTAGACCCAGAAAAACAGATGTCACATATTCTCTGTCATTGAAAGCTCTTAGCTACAAATGTTTAGATGTGAGTGCATATACTGTAGAAACTGCTTAGCGAATATTTTCTCACTATCTACAGCTCATTGTCTCTATCTCTACTCTCTACCAATGTCTTAAAGAAAACAACACAAAACCCCAAAATTATCCAGGCATGGTGGTGTAACCCAATAATCCCAGCACTCAGGGAGGCAGAGGCAGGCAGATCTCTATAAATTCCAGTCTGGCCTTGACTACAAAGCAAGTTCAGGACACCTAACTCTACAAAAAGAAAGCCTGTCTCAAAGAACATAAAACAAACAAACAAAAATAAAATCAAAACCAAACAAAACAACCCTCTTCCCCCAAAAAATTAAAAAAATAAAAACCAAAAAAAAAAAAAAATGCAGCCAATCAACTAGCCCAAATAAAAAAAAAAAAAAGAAAAGAAACATCTTTGGGGAAAGTGAGATAGCTCAATCACTAAAGAGCTTGTTCTACAAACATAAAGACAAGAGTCTCAATCCCTAGCATCCATGTAAAAAAACGAGGTCTAGAGCCACATGCCTGTAATCTCACTGCTGTGCAGGCAATGACTACAGGGACTTGTTGACCATGTAGTATAGCTGAAACCATGAGCTCCAAATTCTGAGAAACTCTCTTTTTAAATTATTATTATTATTTATTACAATTCATTTATTTTGTACCCTGGCTGTAGGCCCCTCCCTCCTTCTTCCCAATGCCCTTCCCTCTTCACCCTTATGTCCCTCTCCTAGTTCTATGATAGGGAAGGTGATCCTCCCTTACTATCTGACCCTAGCCTATCAGGTCTCATCAGGATTGTCTGGATCCTCTTTCGCTATGGCCTAGTAAGACCACCTTGACCTGGGGAGGTGATCAAAGAGCAAGCAACTGAGTTCATGTGAGAGACAACCTCTGCTCCCCTTACTAGGGAACTCACTAGGGACTAAAGGGCCCATGGGCTACATCTGAGCAGGGGGTCTAGGTCATCTTCATGCATGGTACTTGGTTGATTCATCAGTCATTGCAGGACAACCTGGGCCGAGTATTTTGGCTTTGTTGGTCTTCTTGTGGAGCTCCTGTCCCCCCTGGTCTTTCTATCTCTGCCTTCTTTCATAAGGCTCCCTGTACTCTGCTCAAAGTTTGGGTGTGAGTCTCAGCATCTGATTCAATATCGTGCTGAGTAGATTCTTTCAGAGGTCCTCTTTGATAGGCTTCTTTCTTTTTTCCTGTCTTCTCCCACTTCCATTGTCTATCTCTATTTCCCTTTTGAATGAGAATTAAGCCTTCTCCCTTAGGGTCCTCCTTGTTGTTTAGCTTCTTTGGGACTATATATTTTAGTATGTTTTTCCTATATTATATTGCTAATATGCAGCTCAACCTCTTTAGTCATCCAGGAAATGCAAATCAAAACGACTCTAAGATTTTTACCACCTTATACTCTTCAGAATTCCTGAGATCATAAACTCAAGTGATAATACATGTTAGAGAGGGTGTGGAGAAAGAGAAACCTTCCTCTTTTGCTGGTGGAATGTAACCTTGTACAACAACTTTGGAAATCTGACACTTCCTCAGAAAATTAGCGATAGTGCTACCTAAAGATCCAGCTATATCACTCCTGGGCATATACCTGAAAGATGTTCAACCATACAACAAGGACATTTGCCCAACCATGTTTGTAGCAGCTTTATTTGTCATAGCCAGAAGCTGGAAACAACCCATATGTCCCTCAATTGTATAATGTATAAGGAAAAAAAATGGTACATTTATACAATGTAATACTACTCAGCAATTAGAAACAAGAAAATAATGAAATTTGCATGCAAATGGATGGAACTAGAAAAGATCATCCTTAGTGAGTTAACCCAGAAGCAGAAAGATACACATGGTATGTATTGTGAGAAACTGTTATCTGCAAAATACAGTACAGAAAGACTGAAAAGCCACCCAATGTTGCCCTCTGACTTCCAAAATTGTGCTAACCGCTAACCTACATGCAAGCACATGCCCACACACAGACATTGGACAATAATACAAAATCCTTAAATCTGATCAATTGTGATTAATTTATTGATTTTCTTCATTAAATTTATTATTGCATTTAATAAATATTAATCAAAATTAATATTCTATTTTGTTTTCTTTTTGAGACAAGTACATAGCTTTGGTTGTCATAGAACTCACTATGAACACAGGTTGGATTTAAATTTTTAGAGATTTTTCTGCCTCTGCCAAGTACAGTAATTAACAAAATAGAGACAAAATGTTTTTTTCTTTGTATTTTTCAGGGCTACCTATGTTTTTTTGAGGGGTGGGTGTTTTGTTTAGTTTTACTTTGGTTTGGTTTTGGTTTTTAGAGACAGTGTTTCTCTGAGTAGCCTTGGTTGTTCTGGTAATCACTATGTAGACCAGGCTGATCTCAAACTCACAGAGATCTGCCTGCCTCTGCTTCCCCAAGTGCTGGGATTTTAGGTCAGTTGTCCACCCCAATTTTAGCACATTTTTCATAAGAATACCCTGCTGAGATGAATTACCTTAACAAATATTTGAAAAATCTGTTCATTATTAATATGTTTTTTTTTTCTAGAATCTGTTCTATTGCATTGACCTCTCTCTAAGTAGTCTGATGAATACTCCATTATGTTAATTATAATATCTTTAGAGAATGTCTGGAAATCCAGTAGTGACTTTGTTTTTGTTTCAAAGCTGTATATATAATTAATGCAGGAGTAAAGGACACATAAAGTAGCTAGCAAGATAATTCTGATGATCTTCATTATTTGGTTTCTGATAAAAGACATTGCATAGTGTTTTCCCTAATGAAAAGATGAATTTGGGTAGTATGAAGAACAAAGATAATGAATAGTATCCTCCTGACTGGTAGAATTAATTCTATTTTCACCAGCTCATGGTTAAGAAATTAACTTTCACCACTAACCAAGAAGATACTTGGAATTGATACCTGATGAGAAGGGGACTATCAGTTTTCCCCAATGGATTATCAATGTGTATGTCAACCACACTCTGGTAGTAAGTGGCCAATAACAACAACAGCAACAAAAACAAAACAAACAAAAAAAAAAAAAAACAGACTCCATGTTTTATTGTGAGTTTGCATTTTTGTTTTTTTGTTTTGTTTTGTTTTGTTTTTTGTCTTACTGGTTTTCCTTTTCTGTAGTTTGTTTTGGTATTCTTTTTATATTTTTTGGAGAAAGAAAGAAGAAGAAGGTGAAAGAACACAAGAGTTGGGTAGAGAGGTGTGGAGGATCTAGGAAGAGTTGGGAGATGGGAGAGATATGATTAAAACATATGAAAAACTTAAAAAGAATTTAAGCCAGAGAATTTATCTGCCATTTGATTCTTTAACATTATATTATTATATTTTTATTAGTTTCTATAGTGATTCCAGCTTATTGTTTTAAAATTTCTGACTGATGTGGTAACAGTGTCTACTAATGAATACTGCACCATTCTCTAAATGTTTCTCAATATGGAAAGCAAGTTTAATGTTATGTCTATACAAGCGGAAAAGCAACCAGCTGCCATTTGAATAATTCATTCAATCAAGTGACTGATTTTTTCATGACATCCAATGACCACTTTGACTTTCACTAAATTGACTGGTTGGATAGAGCTTTGAGGAGCATTAACTTGTCATCATTACCATTGCCGTGAAATAGTATATATTAAGCTTCTACAGTCACAAGCAATATATTGTAGACTCTGCCATTTAGGAGTTTATGAACTGGAAACTCAAGGCTTAGATGAGCTGGATGCTGTTTATCTGACTACTGCAGTAGGATTTTTAAACAAGCAACTAAATGGCTATAAAAGTTCAATTTTCTTGTCCAAGTACTGAACTAGAAAGTAGTGTACATGTTC
Source organism: Meriones unguiculatus (assembly GCF_030254825.1). Taxonomy (NCBI): domain Eukaryota; kingdom Metazoa; phylum Chordata; class Mammalia; order Rodentia; family Muridae; genus Meriones; species Meriones unguiculatus. The sequence goes on along the minus strand of NC_083369.1, from coordinate 73,493,014 downwards.
ATGGATGTAAGTGATCTTTTGTTTGAAGTGGTATTAGGCTGACATTGATCTATAGATCTCTTTTTTTCTCTCAAAACATCAAAACAGCTCTTTATATAGACACATTTTTGATGATGTTGCAAATAAAGTAGATTTTCAGGAATCTGCAAGTAGATAATCTTAACAGCAAAGAAAATGGAAAATTTCACAACAGAATAACTGTACTCTGTTTCAATTTTGTGCATCCTGGGAAGTTATTGGGTATCTTCCTTAACATTTGTGTATTGCAATTTACTAACTTTTAAGTTAAGGAAACAGTAAGTATGCTTATACATTTAATTTTTTCTTTATTTTTTTATTTTTAAAATTTATTCAATTTGTATCGCAGCTGTAGCCCCCTCCCTTATCCTGTCATAATCCCACCTTTCCTCCATCTTCTCCGTCCATGACCCTCCCCCAGACCACTGATAGGAGAGGTTCCTTCCATCTAACCCTAGCCTATCAGTTCTCATAAGGAATGGCTGCATTGTCTTCCTCTGTGGCATGATAAGGCTGATTCCCCTTGAGGGAGAGGTGATCAAAGAGCTAGCCACTGAGTTCAAGTCAGAGAGAGCCCCTGTTCCACTTACTAGGGAACCCACTTGGAGATTGAGCTGCCATGGGGTACATCTGTGCAGGAGTTCTAAGTTATATCCATGAATGGTCCTTGGTTGGAGTATCAGTCTTCACAAAGAACCCTGAGCCCAGATTTTTTGCTTTTGTTGCTTTCCTTGTGGAGATCCTGTCCATTCCATATCTTTCACAAGATTCCTTGCATTTTGTCCAAAGTTAGCTATGAGTGTCAGCATCTGCTTCAATACCCTGCTAGGTAGTCTTTCAGTGGCCCTCTGTAGTAGGCTTCTTTCCTGTTCCCTGTATTCTCCTACTTCTGATGTCTACCCTGTTCGCATTCTGAGTGAGGAATGACCAACTTCCCTAGGGTCTACCTTCATGTTTAGCTTCTTTAGGAAGCTACTATAGATTTTAGTATGTCTATCCTATATTATATGAATATTATCCACTTATAAGTGAATATACACCATGTGTGTCTTTCTGCTTTTGGGGCCCCTTACTCAGGGTGATCTTTTCTAGTTCCCACAATTTTCCTGCAAATTAGGTGATTTCCCTGTTTCAATTACTGGGTAGTATTCCATTGTGCAAATGTACCATATTTTCTGTATAAATTCCTCTGTTGAGGGCCATCTGGGTTGTTTTCAGATTCTGGATATTACAAATAAAGTTGTTACCAACATAGTTGAGCAAATGTCCTTGCTGTGTACTTGAGCATATTTTGGATATACGTCTAGGAGAGATATAGCTGGATCTTGAGTTAGCACTATTCCTAATTTTCTGAGAAAGTGCCAGATTGATTTTCAAAGTGGTTGTACAAGTTTACATTCCAACCAACAACAGAGTAGAATTCCCCTTTCTCCAAAACCGCTCCAGCATTTGTTGTCACTTGGGTTTTTGAACTTAGCCATTTGGATGGGTGTAAGGTGAAATCACTGTGTCGTTTGGATTTGCAATTCCCTAATGACCAAGGACATTGAGCATTTCTTTAAGTGTTGCTCTGCCATTCGAAATTCCTCTATTGAGAATTCTCTGTTTATCTCTGTCCCCCCATTTTTTAATTGGATTACTTGATTTGTTGGAGTTTAATTGTTTGAGTTCTTTATATATTCAGGATATTAGCCCTCTGTCAGATATAAGATTGGTGAAGTTCCTTTCCCAGTCTATAGGCTGTCGTTTTGTTCTGATGACAAGATCCTTTGCTTTAGAGAAGTTTTTAAGTTTCATGAGATCTCATTTACTCACTGTTGATCTTAGAGCCTGTGCTAATGCTATTCTGTTCAGGAAGTTGTCTCCTTTGCCTATGAGTTCATGGCTCTTCCTTAATTTTCCTTCTAACAGGTTTAATGTATCTGGTTTTAGGTTGAGGTCTTTGATCCACTTGGGCTTTAGTTTTGAGCAGGGTGAAAAATGTGGATCTATTTGCATTTATCTACCCATAGACATCCAGTTAGACCAGCACCATTTGTTGAAGATGCTGCCTTTTTTCCATTGTATGGTTTTGGCTTCTTTGTCAAAAATCAAATATCTGTAGATGTGTGGGTTTATTTCCCGGTCTTATATTTGATTACCTTAATCTTCTAGCCTGTTTGATTTTGGCTATATGTTTTCTGTGTATATATATATATATATATATATATATATATATATATATATATATATTGCTATATTTAGTTTTGTGCCGTGTATCCCTCATCACTCCAGGACTTCAAACATGAATGGGTACTGTGTTTTTTCAAATGCTTTTTCAGCAGCTAAGTAGATGATCATGTGTTGTTGTTGTTGTTGTTTTTTTCTCCTTCAGTTTGTTTATATGGTGGATTACATTGATGCATTTCCATATATTGAACCACCCTTGCATGCCTGGGATGAAGCCAACTTTGTAGTGGTGGATGATATCTTTTATGTGTTCTTGGATTTGGTTTGCAAGTATTTTATTGAATATTTTTGTATCAATGTTCATAAAAGAGATAGGTTTGTAGTTCTCTCTTATTGTTGGGTCTTTGTGTAGTTTAGGTATCAAGGTAACTGTGGCTTTATACAACGAGTTTGGTAATGTTTCTTCTGTTTCTCTTTTGTGGAATAGTTTGAATATTATTGGAGTTATCACTTCTTTGAAGGTCTGGTATAATTCTGTGCTGAAACCATCTGGGCCTGGGATTTTTTTTTTGGGGGGGGAGACTTTTGACGATTGCTTCTGTTTTCATTGAGTATATAGCACTGTTTAATCTATTTACCTGATCTTGGTTTAACATGGTAAATGGGTTTGGTAAAAGGTAAATCGGTTTGTCTATCTTGTTGATTTCTCAAAGAACCAGCTGGTAGTCTCATTGATTTGTTTTCTTTGTTTCTAATTGATTGATTTAAGCTCTGAGTTTGAATATTTCTAATCATCTTCTCTTGTGTGTTTCTGCTTGTCCCCCCCTCATGGCTTTTAAGTGTGCCCTTAAATTGCATGTATGAGATGTCTCAAACTTCTTTCTGAAGGCACTTATTGCTACTAACTTTACTCTTAGCATTGCTTTCATTGTGTCCCAAAAGTTTGGGTAATTTGTGCCTTCATTTTCATTGAATTTTTAGAAGTCTCTAATTTCATTTTTTTCTTTAAATTCTTCCCTGGCGCAGATTTCATTGAGTATAGAGTTGTTTAGTTCCCACGTATATAGGCTTTTTGTTAGTTCTGCTGTTGTTGAGTTCTACTTTTAGGCCGTGGTGGTCTGATAGGACACAAGGGGTTATTTCTGTCTTCTTTTATCTGTTGAGGCTTGCTTTGTGCCTGACTATATGGTCTATTTTGCAGAAGGTTCTGTGAGTTACTGAAGAGAAGTTATACTCTTTTGAGTTTGGTTCAAGAGTTCTGTAGACACCTATTATGTTCATTAGATGTAAAACCTCTGTAAGTGTTATTTCCCTATTTAGTTTCTGTCTCAATAGTCTGTCCTTTGGTGAGAGCAGAGTGTTGAAGTCTCCCACTATTAAGGTGTTGGGATCAATGTGTGATTTAAGCTTTAATAATGTTTCATTTACAAATGCAGGTGTTCTTACTTGAGGGGAATAGATGTTCAGGATTGTGATTGCCTACTTACAGATTTTTCTTTGATGAGAATGAAGTGTTTCTTCTCATATTTTTTTATTAATTTTGGTTGAAAGCCTAATATTAGATCCTAGGCTGACTACCCCAGTTTGTTTTCTGTCTGTTTGCTTGAAAAGCCTTTTTCCAGCCATTTAATCCGAGGTAGTGTTTGTCTTTGTTGCAGAGGTGTGTTTCTTGGATGGAGCAGAATGTTGTATCCTGTTTCTACAATGATTCTGTTAGTCTTTGTCTTTTTATTAGAGAGTTGAGTCCGGTGATGTTGATAGATAATAGTGACCCATGAATGGTAGTTCCTTTTATTGTGGACTTGGTGGTTTTACTGTGTTTCTGTGCTTGTTTTCAGTTAATTTTTTGTTATGAATTTATCTATATCCTGTGTTTTCTTGGGTGTAGTAGATTTCCTTAGACTGGAGTTTTTCTTCTAGTATCTTCTTCAGGGCTGGGTTGCTATATAGACATTGTTTAAGTTTAGTTCTATTGTGGTGGGATATTTTGTTTTCTTCATCTATGTTGATTGAAAGCTTTGCTGGGTATAGTGGTCTGGGTTGGCATTTGTGGTCTCTTAGAGTCTGCATGACATCTGCCAAGTACCTTCTGGCTATCATAGTTTCTGTTGAGAAATCTGGTGTGATTCTGATAAGCCTGCTTTTGTTGATTGGTAACTTGGCCTTTTTCCCTTGCAGCTTTTGATATTTTTTCTTTGTTCTGTAGATTTAGTGTTTTGACTATTATGTGGCATGAGGAATTCCTTTTCTGGTCTAATCTTTTTGGTGTTCTCTAACCCTCTTGCAAGTTTATGGGTTACAGACATCTCTTTCTTTAAGTTGTGAAAATTTTTCTTCTATGATTTTCTTGAAAATATTTTCTGAACCTTGTAGCCTGGAATTTTTTTTAGTTTATTTCTATTATTGAGTCTTTTTTTTTTTTTTTTTTTTTTCCGTTTCATGGTGCCCTTGATTTCTTGGATGTTTTGTGTCAGGACCTTTTCTGATTTTTTTTTTTTCAATGCAGTTTATTCAGGAACCTTGAACAATCCTCGGACCCTGGGGAAAGCCAGCCCACAGCTTAAATAGCCTCTGGGTAGCCAACCCAGGCGTGCCACGTGGGCAATGCAGATAGGTCCACATACATGGAAGCAAGCCAGATCCTCAGCCTTAGCCAAATGTGGAATTGTTCGTGACAGAGAGCACTCACCATCGGGAAGGTAGAAGGCGGAAACCAGCTCCATCTTTAAGGCATAGCATTCCGCAGCTCTCTACAGTTCCCCCTTTTTGTTTTAGACGCATCAGGCAAGAGTAGAGGTCTGATCTCTGATATTAGAAATAAATTGGGACTTTGTACCGATGTTCATTTAGGTGTCATCCACCCAAAGAGCATCAGACCCGTCCAATACCTTTTCTCAGAGGCGGGACCTGGGGCATCAACACACATGCAACCAGACATGCTCTTCTCTGGGTCCAAAGCGGCTGACCCTGAGTGCAGTGCTTAGCCTCGCATCCTGAGCATAACATTTTAGCTTTTTATGGTAGCCAACCATGCTTGGGGAGAATGTCCTGCTTCAATGGCGGTAAAGGCCTGAATGATAATGGCTGCATCACACTGTTGTGAGACTCTAATCTTGCATATATACCACAGGCAAACCAAGGAGACCAACACCAGAAGGCCTGCTAACGCTCCCATGCCCGCCCATTCCTTCAGATGATTCATGGCTGCAGCAATCCATGATGATAATCCTGTGGCTAGTCCTGCGTCCACTCTGGTAGAATTTACTGTGACAATGGCCACTCTCAGCTGCTCCATCGTAGTATCGAATTCTCCAGTCCAATTACCTAAAATATAGCTCGACAATTGTTTAGACAGATTTGCAGCACAGAAAAAATTCTCATGTTATATGCTAGTGACTCAAAGTCCAGCATATTTTCATTGACAGCCAAGTTGAGCGATTTGCCATAGGGTATCAATTTGCTCCTGCAAGAGGTCAATCCTCTGATTGAACACCATCAAGCTTCCTTTTAGTTGAGCATTAATTCCTTTATGTACAACTAAGGCATGAGCTACATTGGCTAAATGATTATTCAGGGTCTGAGCAGTCTGCCCAGTATGACTCATGGCTAATGCCCCGGTAGTAGCTCCAACAGCCGCCAATGAGATGGTAGTAACAATGGTGGCTGTAGTTCCAAGATCCCTTTTCTGTCTGAAGAGAGTCATAGCGTGAGGGGCATCAACGGGTACAGGCACGCAGTGAGGCATGCGAGTAACCAGGGCATACCTAACTTTACTAGCATTCCAGCATTGGGCAAAAAAGCAAGTATCATTACCACAATTACTTGGCTCTATCTGGCTAATAATGAATAAAAATGGGGGATATAGACAAACAGGTGTGGGCTTATAGGAAATATTATGAGAAGCCTTAACCCCCTCGTTGGAACATCCTGCGTCAGTTCTAGAACTAGCAGTGGTGGTGTCCGAGGTCTGAGTAGGTTCAGGAGACCATTGCCCCCAGGGGTGAGACATGTATCTCTTTTGAGAGATGAATTCATTTCTTCAGTTGTATCTTCAGTGTCAGAGATTCTCCTTTCCATATCTTGAAATCTGTTGGTGATACTGATCTCTGTGGTTTCTGATCGCTTCACTAGGTTTTTCATCTCCAAGAATTTGTGTGTGTTTTCTTTACTGATTCTAATTCCATTTTTGTGTCTTGCACCATTTCCTTTATTTGTTTGAATGTGGATTCCTGTCTCTCCATGATGGTTTATATTTTTTGTTCATTTCCTTTCTATGTGCCTCTATATGCATGTCTACATGTGTCTCTGTTTGGCTGTTTTTGCCTGTATTTATTTGAGTGCTTTGTTCATTTCCTCTTTATGTCCCTCTAATAACTGGGTAAGCATTGATTTGAGATCATTTTCCTATATTTCCAATGAATTAAATTATCCCTTTACTTTGGGGATTGCTGGTAAAGCTGTGATACCCTGGTTTTTGTTGGATGTCTTCTTATGCCAGCCTCTATCCATCTGCTTATCTGTAACTTTTGTTGTTTATGTTTGAGCCTGTATTGCAGACTGGGTCCTTTTGTCTCTAGAGTCAGGAGCATTCTTCAGGAAGCTGAGAGAGATCCACTGGTTTGAGAGCTGATATTGGAGTTTTAGCTGTAGCTAAAGGAGAGAAAGTTGCAGGCCCATATGCACATGCACAGGAGTTTGTGTACAGGTGTACCCTATGGTTCTGGGTGCTAGTGCATGTAGGTGCCTGGAAGAATGGAGCATAAGTCCTTATGGGGGTGATAGCCATTTTGCTGGTGCAGTGTGCATGTACATGTGCCCTTAATTACTCAGTGGCCCACAGGCCTATAGTACTGTCCTCAAGTTGTTCAGGTCTGTCTGGTTTGCATCATCTTGGCTCCAGAATTTGTTTGCCTGTACTCCACTGTGAGACCCACACAACAGGAGCTTGAATTATGAGAATGTCCCAAGGATCCCTATGTTACCCACATGAGTTCGTGGGTGAGAGTGATGCCATCTTTTGCTGCTAGCATAGAGGAGCCCTGGATCTGTGGCTCTGCAAGCACTTGTTTGAAGGTGCACTCAACCCACTCACAGAGCTATAAGGAAAACACTGGGGTCCCTGATTCTCTACTCTCAGATTTGAGCCTGTAAAAGGCAAATGAAAGTATAAGATATCTGTCAGTTGTGTCAACTGTTTGGCTTCTGTGCAGGGAGGCCTATAGTTGGGGCTGTCTCTGCCTTCTCAGTCATAGAGCAAGGAGGCTTGTGCTTGGGCAGTGGCCACTCACAACAGCAGTGGAACAGGGACTCCCTTACTTGGGGCTGCCTCCACTATCTCAGTCACCAAGCTGGGAAGCTCTTACTGCTGCTCCCTATGCTGTCTCAGTCACTGAGCAGGGAGGTTTGTGCTCAAGGAAATGGTAGCTGTTGCTGCAGCAGCAGAGATTGGATGCCAGTGCCTGGTTCCAAACTATCCCAGCTCAAGGGTTGCCTCCTCTAGCACAGGAAGCCTCAAAGTCGATCTTCTGCCCCTCAGATGCAGTGCATGCTTGTCACCACCATCTTGGAACCCCACATTTCTGATATTTGTAACTCCCCAGATCCTGCCAAAAAAAAAAAAAAAAGAACTGAAAATTAGTTTCTGTAAGACTATCATAACAATGAATATTTATTCGTAACTAAATGGAGAGTTCAGTGTTTTAAATGAAAATTATATGAATAAAATACAAATGAACTATGTCTGATCAAAAGTTTATCTGTTATAATTTCCAGGTTTAGAAGCTTAAAATGTAGCTATTTATTATTGTGTATGTGCTAATGCACATATGTGAATGCAAGGTACAATGTAAATGTGACGGTTAGAGGACAGACTGCAGAATATGTTTCTTTCCTTCTACCATGTAGGTTCCAGGGATCAAACTTGGATCCTTAGGTGTGGATAGTTTACCTGCTGATTCATCTTGCCAGCCTAGAAATTTCTTGGTTTTAGAGAAAACAAAGTATAAAATGGGAGAAGCATCTAAGAAACAATGTGATTCTGCCTCTTTATATGTAGCATGAGACTTTTTTAAGATTTAGTTACTTACGCAAGTTCCAGCAATAAATGGATAATGGTACTGTCATATAATAAGACAAGCCTATGAACTGCAAAGAGACTCTTATGTTTGTGAGTTTGTTTTTTGTCTTGTGGTAAAGACTGTACCTACACTGTTTGATATAGTCTCTATGTAATACATTATTTAAGTGTTATCAACTACTCAATAGCCAGGAATCAGAAAAATTTGGTAAGTCAATAACTTTTCTTGATGTGGTAAAGGAGCTTTCTCCAGTCTATCTGACTCCAGAAACAAGTCGTATTTCCACTTCAATGACTCCACCAAACATTCTCAGGGGAAGGCACCATTCTTCCTGGTCCAATCAGATAAGGTAACAGCCATTGCCAGAGACAGATTGGAGAAGTTTATCTTGAACAGTTCACTATTCTTTATTCACATGGTCTTTTTCCACATTTCAGTGATTCTCAGCTGTCACAGATATCCAGTTGCATTTAGTATTCTCTTTAGAAACCTTGTCAGACAATTATCTTCTGAAAATTTGTGTTATCAAGTTACCTTTTCTGATGCTTTCCACTAGTTATCCATTGTATTTTTAACTTTTCTCATGCTTTTTCTCCACTAAATCTATTTCCTGAGTATTTATTTGAGAAATATAGAATGCTTTTTATGTAGGGATGATAAAGGGTTACCGTATTGTTTGCTTCTGGTACAATGATATTTAACAATTTGAGCAATATCCATAGTTGTTCATGAAGAGCTGGACCTTTAATGTTGTGTTTTGATGTTTCAGTCTTATGACTAAACATCAATGCAAGCTGAATGAAATCTGGAGCAAACCAACTAAGAGAAATATATTTGCTCATTGAAGAAAATTACAGGATGATGTTAAGTAACAGGCATTATGATTGCTTAACATGTTCTTTTACATTAAATAGGACAATGATTAGAAATATCTTAGCACCTGTGTAAATGATTAATACTAATTGCTTATAATATTTTGTATGCACAAATAAGTACCTTATTTGGTTTGGAGTGAAAGAGGTCCATTTATTTTTTAAAGCATTTAATGAGTTAACACCTAAGGAGTTTGATTCTGAGAAGCATAGAGTTAGAAAATTAAGCAGATCCAGTATGCTTTATAGATTGTCATGTTTAAACAAAATGGCATGATCTCAAATTTCCTTGATATTTGGGATAAGTTGATAAAATTATCCTTATCTAATGACATAATAGATAAATCCCAAAGCCTTTTATTGTCAAAGATCAAATGGTTTTCCCTCAAGCAGATACATGTGAAATTAAAAAAATACTCATCTTTCAGTGAAGCATATTAAAATGTAAGAATGAAGCTTTCAATTTGCATGCCCTGATTACTCATAATAGAAGAGAACGCTGTATATTTTAATATATAATTAAATTCAGCAAATAAAGAAGCCTAATTCCCTTTCTCATGAAAAAATAGTTTCTAAAAATACAGCAGATTGTATCCACCTTTAGAAATGCAATGAGAGCTTTAATTTGGAGTCATTGATTGATTTGGTGGAAGGTTAATGCATGATATATTACTTTTTTGAGGATTATTGAAGCTGCCAGAATAGACTCCCTTCATATATCACAATTCTAGATATAATTACAGAAAAAGATATTGTTTTATCTACAGTCTATGGTAGCATATTGAGTGAGAAATAGGAAGTTTTACCAGCATTCTCCAATTTAGAACAAAAACATGTTTTATTTTATGTTTACAAATTTATTATATTTATTTATTCTTTGAAAGTTATTATCATGTTGCTTTATATTTGGCTAAAAATAAGCATGTAATTAATTCCAGTCCTTTAGGGATTGATATTACCTATAAAACTCAGAATTTAGTGACTTTTTACTTCAGATAACAGCCATATGAAATGCTACCTTCAATTTGATTAGAAAATATTTTATATATTAAACAAAAAAAGACAAGACAAATAGGTCTTTGGAAAATGTCATATTTTATATAGTCACAGTGGCTCTGACAAAAAGCATATTACATCCCTTTTAGAGGAATGCTAAGTTTATATATCACTAAACACAGTGATCAGACCAAATAGGGTTTTGAGAAAACATCTGATTTAATTTTCAAAAACTTATGTTGTACTCAGTGATTCAAATCGGCATACTTTGAAAATGTTTTAGGGGAATAAAATTTCCCATAACCTAGCTACGATCAGTTAATCAGATCTTTTGGCATGATTTGGGGGTGTATTTGATGGTTTGTTAATGTGTATGGAAATATGGCTGGCAATGTGAAAACAGTACTGACATTACGATGAATTGATATGGTTTCAAAACTGTATTTTAATCATATGCCGACTTCACTAAGCTGGTTACTAAGTGGTTTCTAAAGTATTCTGCTTTTAGAAAAGTATAGTATAAAGCATATTGTGTGTGTGTGTGAGTGTGCTAGACAGAAGGAAAAATTAACAATATAACCCATGAGGAAAAAATATCAAGACTGGCATTTGTTTTTTTAATATATTTTTTTATTTATTACAATTTATTCAGTTTGTATTTCAGCTGTATTCCCACCCTTATTCCCTTCCAATCCCTCCCTCTTTTTTCTCTCCCTCCCTGCCTCGCTCCCTCCCTCCCTCTTTCCCTCCTTCTCTCATCTCTTTCCATGACCCTTTCCCAGTTCACTGATAGTGGATGACCTCCTCCTCTTCAATGGCATTTCTATAAGAAAATCTGTCTCTTTTTGCACATCTCTCTCTTTTATGACTTCCAGTATCATGCTGCTTTTGACACAGGAGAGAATGAAGAAACAGACTGGCTGAAATGACATGGTTGAAATGACATCAATTGTAATTGATGCTAATAAGTTAATGAACAGACAACAAGGTTTTCCAAGCCTTTCCCTTCATGTAAGGCCCATAAATAAGACATTATAAAAAGAAACATAACCCTATTTTCAATAATTTTCCTCTTCTGCTGGTCCTTTTGCATCAAAGCACTGTGCCATTGGTAGCCTGTTTTGTTTTGTTTTTTGGGAAAGGATTGTTTTGTTGATTTTTTTTTTTTTACGAACAATGTGTGGAGTCAGCATTGTGTACTAAAAAACATGAAGTTTTACAAAGAGGCAAGTTCAGCTTGTAGTACTTCATTGTGTTGTGCAACTTGCTAAACTTTTTTTTTTGCTTATTTCTGAAAACTTTTCCAGTTTGTGAAATGAGAGTGATGATATATTTATATCTACTTAGTTGAACTAGTATGAAATTCTAATGAACGTGGACTTCTATTCTCTTTTCCTTGTGAAACATATGGCAAGATACATCTAATGGCTATAGCATTAATAACAATCAACTAGGACATCTCTCAGAGCCTATATTATGTATCATATTTAACATGTGATGCAATCTTGCCAGGAAATTTCAGTTCCAGCCTCAGTATTCCTAGCTTACTCTAAGAATAGGACATTAAAAGCAAAAGAAAATAAACAAAAACTTCCTGGCTTCCCTAGACACAAGGGATTCTCAAAACAGATTCAACTATCAAGAGTCATAAAACAAAGTTGACCCTTACAAAAATAGTTTACATTTTCAAAGAAATGCCTCATAAATGAATATGCCTGTATACAAGTATAGGGAAAAGGAAAGGATCCTCCCAGTGCCAAGAGTGGCTTCTATATGGAGGTATAAGATATGCTTACGTGGTTATTTTTTCCTTGGCTACATCAATTTCATACCAGTGGCCTAATCCAATGTCTATATTGTATGTAGAAACTACATTGTATGTAGAAACCGAAAACGAGTTGGTATCTAAGATTTATTTTTAAGTCGTGAGACTACGGAATAAAAATAGCCATGGGGGGGGGAGCCAAGATGGCGGCGCCGGGAGAGCACGACATCTAAGAAGTCTAAGAATCAGGACAGCACTCTCCATGAAGGGACAAGGAGACTGAACTCTGGGCTCTGAAACCACAGCGGTCATGTTTCCCAGGTGAGGGGAGGCTCCCACGGCTTGGGAATTGGACGGGTCCAATCTCGGCTGCCCAGCCAGAACCCAGAAGAGATCCCAGGTGGCTCAGGCTTTGGGTCTCCGGGCTAGAGCCTTAAGCCTGCGAGTCCCCATCACTTTCTCAGGCTGATTCGTGGGCACAAGGGTGCCTAAGGCTGGGAGTCCCAGTCACGGGGGGACCCCACGGAGAAGCAAGGTTGCGGGTCTGATCGCGGGTCACCCAGTCTTTCAACGGAAGGTCTCTGGGATGGCAGTTGCCCGCCGCCATCACAGCTGAGCTCCTGCCACGCACAGAGAGCTGCGCGCTCAGCTCAGCTGTACAGACAAGCTGCTTGCCCCAGTACAACAGAGACTGGGAACTCCTGTCCGGAGAGGACCCCAAAGAGAAGGAAAAAACCATGCTGCTGGGGTCACCTAGGGAAAGTCTAGCAGACTGCAGATCGCAAACAGGCGAGTATGCCCAGCCATCACAGATCTGGGCCCAAACAGGGAACACAGAGTGATTGGAAACTCAGCTCCCGCAGACTAGCAGGTGGGCACACACTCTACCAGCCCAGAGGCCTGCTTTGTAACAACTACTCCTTACAGACAGAACTGTGTGCCCCAAGACACCAGAGCAGTACTCACCTGCCACAGATTACCTCTTGGGTTCTGGGACACCGAGCCCCAACCTCAGACCTATAAAAGACCGGGAACCCTGAGATCAACCCCCAGATACTGCTCCAAGGGACAGCCAGTTATCCCTAACAAAACCGACCAAACCACAGGACACACAGGTTACAGCAGCTGATCACTAAATTTACAGCAAGAAACCCAGAAGGAGGGCAGCTGTCTCCAGGACTTCTCCCGGTGAGAGGAGAGCCCTCTTGACTAATCAGGACCACAGTTACCACCAAGGTCTCTATGCCTGAGGTGAGCTGTAGCAACTCCTGAAAAACACCGGACATCCAGGGACTATACCCAAAAAGCTGGGAAGGCTTCCTTCAGGAAAAACCATCTTCCTGCCAAAGGGATTCTCTCCATTACAAGAGTCCAAGAACAACCAGAAACTAAATTCAAACAACTACGATAGCCCAATGGGTAGAGGACAGCGTAAAAGTTCAACCAACAAAAGCCAGAGCATTATGGCATCTCCAGAACCCAGTTATCCAGGGGTAAATAGCCATAGACACCCCAGCATAAATGAAATTCAAGGAGACACCCTAATATCTATGCTCACAAAAATGATAACAAAGGAAAAAAAATACGAAAAGAAATAGAAGAAGCTGCAGCCAAACAGTTTTTGGCCTTTAGAGAGGAAATGCTTAAAACACTGAATGAAATAAAAGAAACAGTGGATTGTTCAAACAAACAGCTGAATTGATGGAAAAACATGAAAATACAGTCAGACAGGGGAAGGAAACCAACAAAATAGCTCAAAACCTGAAGATAGAATTGGAAAAATTAAAAAAAAAATACAAATGGAAGAAATTGTGGAGAGAAAGAACTTAGAGAAGAAAGCAGGAACTACAGAGGTTAGCATAAACAATAGGCTACAAGAAATGGAAGAAAAAAAATCTCAGGTGTGGAAGATACAACGGAAGAAGAAATAGATGTATCTGTCAAAGAAAATGTTAAATCTAAAAAATTCCTGACACAGACTGTCCAAGAAATTCAAAACAACATAAAAAGACAAAACCTAAGAATCATAGGAATAGAGGAAAAAGAAGATTCCTTGCTCCAAGGCCCAGAAAATATTTTCAACAAAATCATTGAAGAAAATTTCCCCAAATTAAAGGAGAGGCCAATAAGAATACAAGAGGCCTATAGAACACCCAATAAATTAGATCAGAAAAGAAAATCCTCCCGCCACATAATAATCAACACTGTAAGTATACAGAACAAAGAAAAAATACTAAAAGCTGCAAGAGAAAAAGGCCAAGTAACATATAATGGCAAAACATTAGAATTACACCTGACTTTTGAACTGAGACTATGAAAGCCAAAAGGGCTTGGACTGATATCATGCAGACCCTAAGAGAACAAAGATGTCAGCCCAGGCTACTATACCCCGCAAAACTCTCAGTCCTCATAGACGGAGAAAACAAGATATTCAATGACAAAAACAAATTTCAAAAATACTACATTCACATCCAGCATTACAGAAGACACTGGAAGGGAAAATAGCACCCAAGAAAACTACCTACATTCAAGAAAACACAGGAAATAAATAACCCCACTACAGTAAAACAAAAAGCAACCAAGCACACAACCATATGACCACAGCCAACATCAAATTCAAAGGATCTAACAGCCACTGGTCATTAATCTCTCTCAATATCAATGGACTTAATTCTCCAATAAAGAGACACGGACTAACAGAATGGATGTGTAAACAAAACCCAGCAATCTGTTGTATACAAGAAACATACCTAAGTCACAAAGATAGATATTACCTGAGGGTAAAGGGATGGAAGACGGCTTTTCAAGCAAATGGATGCAAAAAGCAAGCAGGAGTAGCCATTCTAATATCTGATAAAATAAACTTTCAACCAAAATTAATCAAAAGAGATGGGGAAGGACACTTCATACTCATCAAGGGAAAAATCCACCAAGAAGACATCACAATCCTGAACATCTATGCCCCAAATACAAGGGCACCCACATTTGTGAAAGAAACATTGATAAAACTTAAACCACACATAGATCCCCACACACTAATATTGGGAGACTTCAACACCCCACTCTCAACAAAGGACAGATCATCAAAACAGAAATTAAACAAAGAAACAATATCTCTAAAAGAGGTCATGAATCAAATAGACCTAACAGACATTTACAGAACCTTACACCCAAACACAAAAGAATTTAACTTCTTCTCAGCACCTCATGGAACCTTCTCCAAAATAGACCACATAGTTGGTCACAAAGCAAGCCTCAACAGATACAAGAAGATTGAAATAATCCCTTGTATCCTGTCTGATCACCATGGAATAGAGCTAGACCTCAGTAACAACAGAAATAGAAAAAGCCTACATGCACATGGAAACTGAACAACTTGCTACTAAATGACAGCTGGGTCAGGGAAGAAATAAAGAAAGAAATTAAAATCTTCCTAGCACTCAATGAAAATGCAGACACAACATACCCAAACTTGTGGGACACAATGAAGGCAGTGATAAGAGGAAAGTTCATAGCACTTTCAAGAAGAAATATGAGACAGCGCATTCAAGCAACTTAATGGCTCACTTAAAAACCCTAGAAAAGGAAGAAGCAGACAAACCAAGAAGGAGCAGATGGCTGGAAATAATCAAACTCAGGGCTGAAATCAATCAACTAGAAACAAATAAAACAATTCAAAGAATCAATGAAACCAAGAGCTGGTTCTTTGAGAAAATCAAAAAGATCAACAAACCCTTGGCCAAGCTAACTAAAAGGAAGAAAGACATGATCCAAATCAACAAAATCAGAAATGAAAAGGGGGACATAACTACAGACACTGAGGAAATCCAAGCAATCATTAGGACTTATTTCAAAAGTCTATACACAACAAAATTTGAAAATATAAATGAAATGGACAATTTTCTTGATCGATTCCACTTAACAAAGCTAAATCAGGACCAGGTAAATCAATTAAATACTCCTATATCCCCCAAGAAAATAGAAGCAGTCACTGAAAGTCTCCCATCCAAAAAAAGCCCAGGACCTGATGGTTTCAGCGCAGAATTCTACCAGACATTCTAAAAAGAGCTAACTCCAGTTCTCTTCAAACAATTCCACAAAATCGAAACAGAAGCAACATTACCAAACTCATTCTATGAAGCCACAGTCACCTTGGAACCTAAACCTCACAAAGACCCAACAAAAAAGAGAACTTCAGGCCAATCTCCCTTATGAACATTGATACAAAAATACTCAAGAAAATACTCGCAAACCGAATACAAGAACACATCAAAGATATCATCCACCATGACCAAGTAGACTTCATCCCAGGTATGCAGGGGTGGTTCAATATACCGAAATCCATCAATGTGATCCACAATATTAACAAACTGAAAGAAAAAAAAAAACACATGATAATTTCCCTAGATGCTGAAAAAGCATTTGACAAAGTCCAACACCCATTCATGTTTAAAGTCTTGGAGAGATCAGTGATACAAGGCACATACCTAAAGATAGTAAAGGCAATATACAGCAAGCCTATAGCTAACATCAAACTCAATGGAGAGAAACTTAAAGCAATCCCACTGAAATCAGGGACAAGACAAGGCTGTGCACTCTCTCCATATCTCTTCAACATAGTTCTGGAAGTCCTTGCTAGAGCAATAAGACAGTTGAAGGAGATCAAGGGGTTACCAATTGGAAAGGAAGAAGTCAAATTATCTAAATTTGCAGATGATATGATAGTATTCGTGAGTGACCCCAAAAACTCTACCAGGGAACTCCTACAGTCGATAAACACCTTCAGCAAAGTGGCCAGGTACAAAATTAACTCAAAAAAAAAAAAAAAAAAAAAAAAAAAAAAGAAATCAGTAGCCCTCCTGTATACAAAAGACAAAAGGGCTGAGAAAGAAATTAGGGAAACAACACCATTCACAATAGCCACAAATGACATAAGGTACCTCGGAATAACCCTAACCAAGGAAGTCAAAGACTTGTATGAAAAAAATTTCAAATCTCTGAAGAAAGAATTCGAAGATATGAGAAGATGGAAAGATCTCCCATGCTCATGGCTTGGCAGGATTAACATAGTAAAAATGGCCATCTTACCAAAAGCAATCTACAGATTCAATGCAATTCCCATCACAATTCTTTACAGACCTGGAAAGAAAAATTCTCAACTTCATATGGAATAACAAGAAACCCAGAATTGCTAAAACAATCCTCTACAATAAAAGATCTTCTGGAGGTATCTCCATCCCTGATCTTAAGCTGTACTATAGAGCAACAGTTTTAAAAATTGCATGGTACTGACATAGAAACAGAATGGTGGATCAATGGAACCGAACAGAGGACCCAGAAATAAACCCACACACTTATGGACACCTGATTTTTGACAAAGACGACAAAACCATACAATGGAAAAAACGATAGCATCTTCAACAAAAGGTGCTGGTCCAACTGGAGGTCTACATGTAGAAAAATGAAAATAGATCCATACTTATCACCCTGCACAAAATTGAAACCAATGGATCAAAGACCTCAACATAAAACCAGACACATTAAATCGGCTTGAAAAAAATTGGGGAATACCCTAGAACTCATTGGTACAGGAGAAAACTTCCTGAACAGAACACCAACAGCACAGGCTCTAAGAGCAACAACCAATAAATGGGACCTCATGAAACTGAAAAGCTTCTGCAAAGCAGAGGACACCGTCATCAAAACAAAGCGACTGCCTACAGATTGGGAAAGAATCTTCACCAATCCTTTATCTGACAGAGGACTCATATCCAGAATATATAAAGAACTAAAGAAGCTGAAAAGCACCAAACCAAGTAATCCACTTAAAAAATGGGGAACAGAGCTAAACAGCGAATTCTCGACAGAGGAATATCAAATGGCAGAGAATCACTTAAAGAAATGCTCAACCTCATTAGCCATTAGAGATAAGCAAATCAAAACAACCCTGAGATTTCACCTTACACCCATCAGAATGGCCAAGATCAAAAACTCAAGTGACAACACATGCTGGAGAGGTTGTGGAGAAAGGGGAACCCATCTCCACTGCTGGTGGGAATGTAAACTTGTACAACCACTCTGGAAATCAATCTGGCGCTTTCTCAGACAACTAAGAATAGCGCTTCCTCACGATCCAGCCATATCACTCCTAGGCATATATCAAAAAGAGGCTCAAGTACACAAAAAGGACATTTGCTCAAGTATGTTTGTAGCAGCTTTATTTGTAATAGCCAGAAGCTGGAAACAACCCAGATGCCCCTCAACAGAAGAATGGATGCAGAAATTGTGGTACATCTATGCAATGGAATATTACTCAGCAATGAAAAATAAGGAAATCATGAAATTTGCAGGTAAATGGTAGGACCTGGAAAGGATCATCCTGAGTGAGTTGTCCCAGAAGCAAAAAGACACACACGGTATATACTCACTCATATAGACATACATCATAGGACAAACCCACTAAAATCTGTGCATCTAAAGAAACTAAGCAAGAGAGAGGACCCTACCTAAAATGGTCAATCCCCATCCTGAAAGGCAAAGAGGATGGATATCAGAAAAAGAAGAAAACAGGAAACAACCTAGGAACCTACCACAGAGGGCCTCTGAAAGCCTCTGCCCTACAGACTATCAAAGCAGATGCTGAGCCTGATGGGCAACTGTTGAGCAGATTGAAAGGAATTTTATGTAAGAACTGGGAAATAGTAAGAGCTGGAGAGGACAGGGCCTCCACAAAGAGAGCAACAGAACAGGAAAATTTGAACACAGGGAACTTCCCAGAGACTCATACTCCAAACAAGGACTATTCATGGGGATTATCTAGAACCCCTGCACAGATGTAGCCCATGGCAGCTCAGTCTCCAAGTGGGTTACATAGTAATGTAAAGAGGGACTGCCTGTGACATGATCTGACTGGCCTGCTCTTTGATCACCTCCCCCTGGGGGGGAGCAGCCTTACCAGGCCATAGTAGAGGACAATGCAGCCACTTTTGATGTGAACTGATGGACTAAGATCAGAAAGGAGAGGAGAACCTCCCCTATCAGTGGACTTGGAGAGTGGCATGCGTGCAGAAAGGAGAGGGAGGGTGGGATCCGGAGGGGAGAAGGGAGGGGCTTATGGGGGGGATGCAGAATGAATGAAGTGTAATTGATGAAAAATTAAAAAAAAAGAGAAGATAATTTAAGAACCTTAAATGACTTTCAAAATTGGAGGAAAAGATGGAGTTAGTCAACTTACCTGGAGCACGTCTTGCCCCTGGGGGCAATGGTCTCCTGAACCTACTCAGACCTCGGACACCACCACTGCTAGTTCTAGAACTGATGCAGGACGAGGGGGTTAAGGCTTCTCATAATATTTCCTATAAGTACACACCTGTTTGTTTATAACCCCCATTTTTATTCATTGTTAGCCAGAGAGAGCCAAGTAATTGTGGTAATGACACTTGCTTTTTTGCCCAATGCCGGAATGCTAGTGAATTTAGGTATACCCTGGTTACTTGCATGCCTCGCTGGGTGCCTGTGCCCTTTGATGCCCCACACTTTATGACTCACTTCAGACAGAAAAGGGATCTTGGAATTACAGCCGCCATTGTTACTGCCATCTCATTGGCGGCTGTTGGAGCTACCACCGGGGCATTAGCCATGAGTCATACTATGCAGACTGCTCAGACTCTAAATAATCTTTTAGCCAATGTAGCTCATGCTTTAGATGTACAAAAAGGAATTAATGCTCAACTAAAAGGAGGCTTGATGGTGTTCAATCAGAGGATTGACCTCTTGCAGGAGCAAATTGATACCCTATGGCAAATCGCTCAACTTGGCTGTCAATGGAAGTATGTTGGACTTTGTGTCACTAGCATAAAATATGAGAATTTTTCCCGTGCTGCAAATCTGTCTAAACAATTGTCTAGCTATATTTTAGGTAATTGGACGGAAGAATTCGATACTATGATGGAGCAGCTGAGAGTGGCCGTTGTTATGGCAAATTCTACCAGAGTGGACGCAGGATGAGCCACAGGATTATCATCATGGATTGCTGCAGCCATGAATCATCTGAAGGAATGGGCAGACATGGGAGCATTAGTAGGCCTTCTGGTGTTGGTCTCCTTGGTTTGCCTGTGGTATATATGCAAGATTAGAGTCTCACAACAGCGCAATGCAGCCATGACCATTCAGGCTTTTACAGCCATTGAAGCAGGACAGTCTCCCCAAGCATGGTTGGATACCATAAAAAGCTAAAATGTTACGCTCAGGATGCAAGGCTAAGCACTGCAGTCAGGGTCAGCCACTAGTAGACCCAGAGAAGAGCATGTCTGATTGCATGCGGGTTGATGCCCCAGGTCCCGCCTCTGAGAAAAAGGTATTGGACGGGTCTGATGCTCTTTGGGTGGATGACACCTAAATGAACATTGGTACAAAGTTCCAATTTATTTCTAATATCAGAGATCAGACCTCTACTCTTGCCTGATGCGTCTAAAACAAAAAGGGGTACTGTAGAGAGCAGCGTAATTCTGTGTCTGAAGATGGAGCTGGTTTCCTCCTTCCACCTTCCTGATGGTGAGTGCTCTCTGTCATAAACAACTCCATATTTGGCTAAGGCTGAGGTTCTGGCTTGCTTCCGTGTATGTGGACCTATCTGCATTGCCCACGAGGCATGCTGGGGTTGGCTGCCAGGAGGCTATTTTAAGCTGTGGGCTGGCTTTCCCCAGGGTCAGAAGATTGTTCAAGGTTCCTGAATAAACTGCATTGAGAAGAACAAAAAAAAAAAAATAGCCCTTGGGGATGATGAATGAAGACCACCCAAACACCCTAAACACAACACTGATCCTTAATAATTTCTATATGAGTATCTAAACTTTGACTCATATCAGATTAGGTTAATTTTAAATAAGGAAGTAATGGGTATTCAATATGAAAATAGTAAGAAAACAACAGGATAATGAAGAAAAATGAGTTTGAATTCAATCTTTAAGCAACAGAGAGTAAACAAGGAAAATACAACCAGGTTTTCTAGAAGCAGTAGACCATAAATTCCAGACCTGGCTGAGCAAAATTTTTGGTATAATGTTCTTTTGGAATGTATACAATCTATTCTTGTTCATTGAAATTCTTATTTCTCTACTCCACATTGCATTGTGCTGCTTATTCTAAGCATCACCTGTCTCAAATTTGTGTAAACATGCCACCATTTGTTCTCTGTGTTGTCAATAAAACAGCTAGCCCTAATGCTGAGCAATGGAAAGAAAAGGGTGGGACATCCTGGTTCAGAAGGGAAGAGAATGAAACAAGAGGGGAGGACGAGGAGAAAGAAGGAGCAGAGGTGGACAGGGAAGTTCTTAGAACCATGAGGAGAGAGGAGCAGGGAGAATCTGGAGGAGAGGTCTTCTAACCACATGGAGAGATGGACTGGACCTAAAATATGACAAAAGGCAAGTATAATGGGTTAAATCTCAATGATAGGAAACTATGCAGGTTTGGAGATTTAGGATGGAGAAATCATTGCACAGCATTGTGCTCTAGGTTAACTAAAATAATCCTAGTCTCCGTGTAGTAAAGAGGTTTAGGAATAACCGCTGTTTAACTATAAGTCAATAGTAAATATTAATACCCACAACACAAAACAAAAATTTTAAAGTTGGGCTGGAGATTTAGCAATGCCTAACTTGAATGAGATCACAATTTTAATCCATAGTATCTGTTGCAAAACATACTGGTGCTCTGTATTATAGTTTGAGATCAGGGATGGAGATAGCTCCAAAAGATCTTTTATTGTACAGGATTGTTTTAGTTATTCTGGTTTATTTTTGTTGTTGTTGTTGTTTATCCATATGAAGTTGAGAATTGTTCTTTCAAGGTCTGTAAAGGATTGTGTTGGAATTTTGATGGGAATTGCATTGAATTTATACATTGTTTTTGGTAAGTTGGCAATTTTCACTACATTAATTCTACTGATCAATGAGCGTGGGAGATCTTTCTGTCTTCTGATTTCTTCTTCAATTCCTTTCCTCAGAGAATTAAAGGTTTTGTTTTATTTTTTTCTTAAAGGTCTACACTTGCTTAGTCACACCAAGGTACCAACTTATTTGTGGCTATCGTGAAGGGTGTTGTTTCCCTAATTTCTTTCTCAGCTTGTCTGTCTTTGGTATCAAGGAGGGCTTCAGATTTTTTTTTTTGAGTTAATTTTGTATCCATCTACTTTGCTGAAGGTGTTTATCAGCTGTAGGAGTTCTCTAGTAGAACTTTTGGGGTCTTTCATGTATACTATCATATCATCTGTGAATAGTCATACTTTTATTTCTTTCTTTGTGATTTGTATCCCTTTGATATCCTTTAGTTGTCTTATTGCTTTAGCCAGGACTTCAAGTACTGTATTGAAGAGGTAAGGAGAGAGTGGGCAGCCTTGCTTTGTCTCTGATTTTAGTAGGATTGATTTAAGTTTCTCTCCATTTAGTTTGATGTTGGCTATAGGCTTGTCAAGTGTTGGGTTCACTACGTTTAGGTATATCTACATGTAGAAAAATGCAATTGGGTCTATATTTATTGCCCTGCATAAAAGTGAAGTTCCAGTGGATCAAAGACCCTGAGATTCTACCTTAGACCCTTCAGAATGGCTAAAACTAAAAACTCAAGGGATGACACATGCTGAAGAGTTTGTGGAGAAAAGGGAACCCTCCTCCACTGCTGGTGGGAATGTAAACATGTACAACCACTTTGTAAATCTATCTAGTGCTTTCTCAGAATATTAGAAAAAGGGCTACCTCTAGATCCCACTATAACACTCTTGGTCATATATCTGAAAGATGCTCAACAAGGATATTTGCTCAACAATGTTCATAGCAGCTTTATTCATAATAGCCAAAATCTGGAAACAACCTAAATATTTTTCAACTGATGAATAGATACAGAAATTGTGGTACATTTGCACAGTGGAATACTACTCAGCAATAAAAACAAGGAAATTATGAAATTTGCAGGCAAATGGTGAGGGCTAGAAAAGATCATCCTGCATGAGCTAACCCCGAAGCAGAAAGACACATTGTGTCACTTATAAGTGGATATTAGCTATATAATATTGGATAAACATGCTAAAATCTGTAGTCCCAAATATGCTAAACAACAAGGAGGACCCTAGGGAAGATGATTAATCCTCATTCAGAAAGGCCAACAGAATAGACATTTGGAAGTAGGACATGACAGGGAACAGGACAGGAGGCCTAACACAGAGGGTCTCTGAATGACTCTACCAATCAGGGTATCAAAGCAGATGCTGACACTCATAGCCAAAGTTTATGCAGATTGCAGGGTGTCTTATGAAAAAAGAGAGAGATATAAGACCTGGAGGGGACAGCAACTCCACAAGAAAACCAACAGAGCCAAAAATCTAGGCTCAGGAGTTCCTGAAAAGACTGATGGGTCAAGCAAGGACCATACATGGTGAGGACCTATGCCCCCTGCTCATATGTTGTTGATGGGCAGCTCAGTCATCTTTGTGTTCCCTAATAAGGGGAGCAGGGGCTGTCTCTGAAATTGATTCAGTGCCTGTTTCTTTGATCACCTCCCTCTGGTGAGGTGGCCTTACTAGGCTACAGAAAGAGGATACAGATTGTCCTGATGAGACTTGGTAACGTAAGGTCAGATTGTTGGGAAAGAGGACTGGGTCTTGAGTAAAAGGTATTCCCAATTTTCTGAGAAAGAACCAGGCTGATTTCCAAAGTGGTTGTAAAAATTTATACTCCCACCAACAATGAAGGAGTTTTCCCTTTTCTTCACACCCTTGCCAGCATGTAATGCTGGCATGAGATTTTGAACTTAGTCATCTGACTGGTATGAGATGGAATCTCAGAGCCATTTTGGTTTGCATTTCTCTGATGACTAAGGAAATTTAGTTTGATTCTGTGCCCCATTTTTAATTGGATTATTTTTTTCTTTGATTTCTTGAGTTAAATATATATTTTTTCATATTGGCACTTTGTTGTATGTAAGATTGAGAGATATGAGATATGAGTATCCACCAAGGGCCATGCAAAGCTCCCTACAAAGAAGTAACAGATGAGCAACTTAGGCTTCAAGAGGGACTCTAGTAAGGGAAGTAGAAACTGCATGGGACATGGACTCACTTGTTAGCTCTTTGATCACTTTCCCCTGGTAGGACTGCCTTGCCAGGGTAAGAGGACATGTTAAGTCTTGATACAACTTGATTATCTGGGATGGATGAGAAAGGGAGCTCCCCATTTCTGAGTAATAGGCAAGAAGGAAGTGGGAAGGAAGGAGGTGTTATTGGGAGGGGAGGACAGATGGGGCTATAATCAAGATGTAAATAGTGAATAAAAAATAAAGAAAAAATTTAAAATTAAAAAAGGAAATTTAGTAAGGTGGTTGATTTTATTGTGAAAAAATCAACTACTTATCATAAATGTAGCAATGAAGTCTGTGGCCATTAAAATAATTAGTTTTGCCATTTAAATCTGGTGGTGAGTCGGCAGTTGGGTGCATGCAAAAGTGGATGGAAGTTGCCAACACCTGTTAGGTACCAATGCAACTTTATATCTAGAAAATTCAAGTGACAGTTATAGTAGCCATAGAACTGAGGATACCTGCAGGTGATATTAATACAATTTATTTTGGTCCCTGAGTAATGTTAAGGCTCAGCAACCTTTTTGAGGAACTGCTGCATTCGTTGACCCTAGCTGTATCTGTTCCCATGTGCAAGCTACTGACAATCACCCTATTGTTAGATTGCCACTGTACAAGGAAACCTGCCAGGAGTTAAAGTAAGAATTTTAAAGCTTTTTTTTTTTTTCAAATGAAGAATGAAGACAATGTGAAAGAGCCAGTACAGTGAGTGAAGTAAAATAGCACTTTTGTATTAAAGTCATCATGTCATTACTTTCACTAGCCAAATGAAGTCATGGCATACTCGATTTCCACCTATGGAGCTAAGGAGAAGAATGGGAATCCAGCTAATATAGTGCCATGAACTCCAGAATACAAAACAAGGTAGATGACTGGGACTGACAAATGGAAAGCTGTAATTTCTTTCAAAATGCATAAGTTTTAAACAAGGAACAAAAGTAGAAATGAAAACTGAGACTGATAACCAGCTTATTTCTCAAGTTTCGATAAAAGGGTAATAACTGGCTTTTACAGTAGAAGGGAATGCACACACTCGGCAAACACTGAGATAAATCCCCAGCCACATGATATATCTTACTCCAACCATTTCTCTCCTCCTTCCGGATCTTTTAGCTTCTTGAGTGCCTCTTCTGCTTTGTGCTGAGTCTTTTTCTTTGTGTGCCAGCTAGATGCATGTGTTTCCTCATCGCAAAATACAAACCTTTCTTCAGCTTCTGAAACAAAAAAATAAACAAAAAACCCAACTTTTCATTAACTCTGCATATTAATGTATACTTTGTTCAAAGACCGTTAAAATTGCTTACTTACATACTTATTTTATGCTACTAAAACTTGTTTATAATTTTCTTTTTTTAATGTCATGTATATTTTATTTCTTTACTTATTCTTTTTTAATTATTTTTGTTTTTATTACTTACAGTTTATTCACTTTGTATCTCCCCTGTACCTCCCTCCCCCCCTCCCAATCCCACACTCCGTCTTCCCAACCCTTGTCTCCCAGGCCACCGAAAAAGGAGGTCTTCCTCCCCTTCCCTCTGATCCTAGTCTATCAGATCTCATCAGGAGTGGCTGCACTGACTTCCTCTATGGCCTGGTAAGGCTGCTCCCCCCTCAGGGAGAGGTGATCAAAGAGGAGGCCAATCAGTTCATGTCAGAGACAGTCCCAGTCATCATTACTATGAAACCCACTTGGACACTGAACTGCCATAGTCCAACTCTGTGCAAAGGTTCCAGGTCATCTCCATAAGTGGTCATTGGCTGAAGTATCAGTTTCAAGAAAGACCCCTGTGCCCAGACTTTTTGGACCTGTTGCTGTCCTTGTGAAGTTCCTGTCCTCTCCAGGTATTACTATCTTCCACTTCTTTCATAAGATTCCCTGCACTCTGTCAAAAGTTTGGTTATGAGACTCAGCATCTGCCTCTATACCCTGCAGGGTAGAACCTTTCAGAGGCCCTCTGTGGTAGCCTCCTAACCTGTTCCCTGTTTTCTCCTCCTCCCATGTCCATCCTCTTTGCCTTTCTGAATGGAGATTAAGTACCTTAGCCAAAGTCCTCCTTCCTGGTTGGCTTCCTTAGGTGTACAGATTTTAGTATGTTTATCCTATATTATATGTCTAATATCCACATATGAGTGAGTATAGACCCTGTGTGTCTTTCTGCTTTTGGGATAGCTCACTTAGGATGTTCTTTTCCAGTTCCCACCATTTCCTTGCAAATTTCATGATTTTCTTGTTTTTTTTGTTTTTTGTTTTTTGCTTTTTTTTTTAATCGCTGAGTAATATTCCATTGTGTAGATGTACCAAAATTTCTGTATCCATTCCTCAACTGAGGGGCATCTGGGGTGTTTCCAGCTTTTGGCTATTACAAATAAAGCTGCTACAAACATGGTTTAGCAGATGTCCTTGTAGTATGCTTGAGTGTCTTTTGGATATATGCCTAGGAGTGGTATAGCTGGATCTTGAGGAAGCGCTATTCCTAATTGTCTGAGATAGCACCAGATTGATTTCCAAAATTTTTGTATAAATTTACATTCCCACCAGGAGAGGAGGAGGTTTCCCCTTTCTCCACATCCTCTCCAGCATGTGTTGTCACTTGAGTTATTCATCTTAGCCATTCTGATGGGTATAAGGTGAAATCTTAGGGTCATTTTGATTTGCATCTCTCTCTGATGACTAAGGATGTTGAACATTTCTTTAATTGTTTCTCTGCCATTCTCTTAACCATTAATGGTACGTTCCCATTACTTTTTTAACTTTTTTTTTCAGTTTCTAGAATACCATGTTTATATAATTCTTCCTGAATAATTCCTACTTTATCTCCTTATGATTCCACTGCACTTTTCTCTTGTTGTTGACATTTCCTTTAATCTTCATACTGTCACTGTTAAGTGCATAAGTTTATTTCTCTCTACTTATCACATTGTATTGTACAATGCTCACTTGATACTTTTCATGAAGCACAACGAATTTCTTGAGGAACAGAAACTCTTTGGATAACAGAAACTCAGTATATGACAATATCTGACCCAAGTGGCCCACGATAAATCTTATCACTGTAACGAGTAAGAATTTCAGATACACGCAGATGGGAGTGATGACTTATAAGTATATATATTAGCACATACATTATCGAAAGCGTATGGAGTATCTTAATAACAGAACAAATAAAACATCAGAGCTACTATGTGACACGGCAACCTCTTTTGAAGTATAGATCCCCCCAAAATAGTAAGTATCTCAAATAGGTGTCTTTGGTATCATATTTATTGCAGACTTATTCACAGGAATCAATATATATAAATAGTATATAAATAGTCCTTTGATCCTCACATAAGGAAACTGATAATAATATATACACACGTGTGTGTGTGTGTGTGTGTGTGTGTGTGTGTGTGTACATCATAGTATATTATTGGGTTTTAAGAAGATAGGAAGCCAAGTATGCTCTCACATATCTTCAATCCCAATCAATCACTTACATTCCATTTTTTTAAATGAGAGAGGGTAGTTTACTTTCTAAAACTGTTGAGTGCTTCTACATCCTGTTTAAGTGGTAAACCTGTAATATATGGTTATAGTCTTCAACTTATTTGCAATCTGTTTTAAGAAAAGAAGAGAGTACTTACCCATCTTTCCCTTAATTTTTGGAAGCATTTTATATTTCTGTACTTGTATGTGTTCCATTGCTGCCAACATTCAGCCCAAAATAATCTAGATAGTTGGACAACCCAAGTCACAGTCAGTGATGAATACCTTGTCCCTTTATTCTCTTTATAGACCAGAATATGGGCAACAGTTAAAAAGATATTAGTTTACTTTTTAAATCTCACAATGTTCTGACTAAAGTGGTTGAGCAACTATGGAAATATTATTTTCATTTAAAGATGTAGGTTGTTACTGTTAAAATAGTGATGTTTTTTTGTTCTTATGTTGCCTTTAAGTGTACACTAAAGGCATTTTCATTTTAAAAGGAGCTAAAGAATGGGAGTGTTCTAGTGTGCATTTTGTCCAAGCCACTCAGGAGGTTGAGGCAAAAGAATCACTTGAACCCAGGAATCTGAGTCAAGCATAGGAAGCATTCATAGCTCTCTATCTCAAAAAAAAAAAAAGATAGAAAGAAAAATAAGTGAGGGAGCAAGAGGGAGAAACAAAGGAGAGATAAATAGAGAAGGAACATATCTTGGAATATACCACAATATCATAATGGTCAAGCAAAAGTGAGACTGATTGATTGGAGTAACTTATGTTAGATATTCATTATCTAGTACATTTAAATCACATTTATTTAATATCACATAAACCCTATCCCAAAAACTTGTTAAACACAAAATGCCTATATTCCTATCATCCAAACAAATGTAATGTTTTAGGTTATATTTATTGCATAATTGTCACTTCTTATAACATACTCTTATCCATTTATTTTATAGATTATCTCCTATAGATGGAATTCCATTTTGAGGTCAATTTATCAGTCATCTGAAGCTCCAGATAAAACATAGACAAAACAAAATGAAGACAAAAGCCAAGTCTAGTTTTTATAATTCTGTCATAAGACGATTTATGATATTTTTTTTCAGAATCTATTAGTGTACGTTATATGCCTAAGGCTGCTTTGTGTAGTTGATTTATTTAGAAAGTTTCAAATACCTTGTTGGAGTAGGAATGTGTGTACTTCTGTCATGTATTGTCTGATGATGCTTGAAGAACCTGTAGCAGGTTAAATGACAATTACTGTACAAATGACTTACTGAAGCCCATGTCTCATTTCTTCATTAGAGATCAACATATATATAGTATCTAGAAAATACTGGAAGACACAGGAAATCCCTAATGTTGTATAAAACCAATTATTAATATATTCCATGCAATGAAAAATCTGCTACATCTTTTGGCTCTACAGCACTATATTACTATTTAAAAGTCCTTGAGAATTATTATTAAAGAATATGAGGATAGGTACATGAACAGGATATTAAGTATTAAACTTTGGGAATGTATAATATTCTTTGTAATAGTCTATGGGTTATGGGGGAAAGCTTTGAATATGTGTTTCCTTTGCAAAACAAAAATTTGGATTTCTTTACTTTCTGGTACAGGATGTTCCAGTTCATTTTGTATTTTTTTAATTACACTTTATTCTCTTTGTATCCATAAACCCCCTCCCTCCTCCCCTCCTAATTACACCTTCCCTCCCCCTTCTCCACAAATGCCCCCCTCAAGTCCACTGATAGGGGAGGTCCCCCTCTCCTTCCTTCTGATCTTAGTCTATCAGATCTCATCAGGAGTGACTGCATTGTCATCTTTTTGCAAGCACCTGAAATTCTGTTTTGGTCTCTTTTTCTTTACTCTGTTCATGATAGAGGGATCCCTGACCTGGAGTTAGGGATATTGGTAAATGCATAACACCTGACAATAAACAAATGATACTGACAATAGTTTGTTATTCACATACATTCATAGCTCTGGAGTGAGTTCATTGCTTGCCAAGCAACACTAGAGGAATGTTATGCTTGGAAACAGAAAATTTCAAGACAATAGAGGCCAGTTTTTGTACTCTGGAGAAGATATGGTGGTCTCTATTTCATACTCCGAGCTAGAAAAGAATTGAAACCTCTTACCAGGGTTAAATTGAATAGCACATGGTTTCCATGATAAGGAAAATTGTCCAGGGAAATTGTAAATAGTCCTTTTGAGGACTTCCTGATTTCAAAAGCTGTCAAAGCAGCACACAACAGTATTTAAAATGTATATCTTAGTATAATTTCATTAACAAAATAATCAGTGTGGTTATAATTAATAAAATAAAAATAAAACACCCTGAATTAATGTTGTTATAAATAAAGGACTGAGTAGAACAATCCCACCTTAGCTGGATGTAATGGTACATTCCTCTGATCCCAAAACTTAGGTAGAGGCCTAAGTTGTTATAAGATTGAGGCCAGCTTGATCTACATAGTATATTGTAGCTCAGTCAGGGATACAAAATGAGACTCCTCTGTCTTGAAATAAGAATCTCCATAATAACAAAGTACATGCTTCTAAATTCACAAGGAATAAGTTAAAAAACATCCTGCTTTAACAGACTGCTCCTTCTAATCAAAAAATGTTAATAAATTTAGATGCAAAAATAGTAAAATATCACCATTAAATTGTCAAATAATTGTCACTGACAATGTCTTAAGAAGGAACCTAACAATGTTGGCAACAACATGTACAGATAGAATATGTTTGTATAATGGTAAATTATATAAATTTTCCAGAGAACATTCACTACAGGCAAAGATAATAATAAAAAAATGTATACTGTGAAAAACATTATCCAGTACTATCTGAACAGATTGGTCCACTTTAGTGTCACTGAATCTAAAACTCACAAAAACATTGTAAACCCTGGCAGCAGTTTACCAAGCTGCAACTAAGGAGCTCTATTAAAACATTCTGTTTTCTGAATTACTCAGAAAAGTGTAATTTTTCTCTTCTACCTGTTCTCTAAATATGTTTTCCCTAACACTTTGGGCTTCCATGATATTTTACTCTTCTTGTAATGCCTACCCCACACTATAATAATGATGATGATAATAATGTAAGCCTCAAGTTAATTCATTGAGAAAGGCACAAACAATGTAATAATACTTTAATATTTTCTTTCATGTCCAACAACCATTGATGTATTGAACAATTCCTTTTTCGAATGCCCCTCAAATAGAACTTTATTGACTATGTTCAATTGTGCACTGTGGTGGTGTGAATGACAAATGTCCCCTATAGGGTCCTGTATTTGAACCCACTGTCCCCACTTGTTGGTGCTATTTGGGTTGGAGACATACAGCCTTGTTGAATGAAGTGCATCACTGGGGTTTTGATAATTCACTTGAAGTTTTCTCTCTCTGCTTTGTGCTTGTAGTTGAAGATGTGATCACTTAGCTTTCTTTTCCAGCCTCCTGCTGTCATACCCCTTCCATAATGGACTCTTACCACTCTAGAACTATAAGCCCAAATACATTTTCTCTTCCTTAAAGTTGCCTTTGGTTGTGTTATGTTATCATAGCAACAGAACATAACTAATATACTCATTCTTTGAAGTGTATGAAAAACAAGGAGTTTGGCTTCCATTTCCATTGACATTTGGTGTGATGACTCTATTTTGCTGTTTAGCTGATTTTCATTCACTATGTCTTTATTCCAACCACTAGTTTATATCTATGTGGTCTACCTCATCCCTTCCTCCTTCCCTCCCTCCTTACTTTCTTCCTTCCCTCCCTCTGTACTTTCCTCTTTCTCTCCCTCCCTCCAACCTTCCCTCTCTTTCTCTTCAGTCCCTCTTCCTTGGTTGACTCTCATCTATATTTTGGAGAGGTAAACTAATTTGTATGTCATCAATTTTTTCCTTTCTGAATGATATGAAATACACACACACAAACACACATAGACAAACACACACACACACATGTATATATATACATACATAATATATTTGGGAAAACTTAACGATTTAATATTTAAAATAAATACTCTAGTACATGCAAGGTAGAAACTTGATATTGGGAGAAATCACTCTATAGTGTAAATTAAAAAGTAAAACACAGTTATTTTCCTTAAATCCTGAACAACCATGAAATAATTTTCTCTGTTTAAAAAAACAACTTTCTTATTTGGTTTGTAGTTCATAATTGTACAAAGTGTCTCTCTCATCATGAATTTAATGCAGAAATCATTTTTCTTTAGGTAAGTGTGCAGAGTGATTCTTAGATTATATATTCACTGAAAAACATTTTGATACCATGATATCATAATATTTACTTATAGTTTTGGTCTTGGGGTAGTTTATTTCCTAGTAATTAAAACACACACACACACACACAAAAAAAAAAAAAACTGGGCATAGTGGTTCATGCATTAATCCCAGCACTCTGGAGGAAGAGGCAGGTGGGTATCTATTAGTTTGATGTCATAGTGGGTTCCGAATGCCACTGTCAAATAGCCACACAGAAATATTCTGTCTCAAGAATGGACACAGAAATTGTGGTACATCTACGCAATGGAATATTACTCAGCGATAAAAAAAAAGGAAATCATGAAATTTGCAGGTAAATGGTGGAACCTGGAAAGGATCATCCTGAGTGAGCTGTCCCAGAAGCAGAAAGGCACACATGATATATACTCACTCATATAGACATATAATATAGGATAAACCTACTAAAATCTGTACACCTAAGAAACTAATCAAGATGGAGGACTCTGGCTATAATGCTCAATCCCCATCCTGAAAGGCAAAGAGGATGGACATCAGAAGAAGAAGAAAACAGGAAACAAGTTAGGACCCTGGCACAGAGGACCTCTGAAAGGCTCTGCCCTGCAGAATATCAAAGCAGACACTAAGACTTAAGGGCAACTGTTGCACAGAGTGCATGGAATCTTATGAAAGAAGTGGGAAATAGTAAGATCTGGAGAGGACAGGAACTCCACCAGGAGAGCAACAGAACCAAAAAATCTGAGTACAGGGGTCTTTCCTGAGACTCATACTCCAACCAAGTACCATGCATGGTACTAGAACCCCTGCACAAATGTAGCCCATGGCAGTTCAGTGTCCAAGTGAGTTTCATGGTAATGAGAAGAGGGACTGCCTCTGACATAAAATGATTGGCCTGCTCTTTGATCACCTCCCCCTGAGGGGGAGCAGCCTTACCGGGCCACAGAGGAAGACAATGCATCCAATCCTGATGAGATCTGATAGACTAGGATCAGAAGGAAGGAGAGGAAGTCCTCCCCTATTAATGGACTTGGGGAGAGGCATGGGGAGGGACATTTGTGGAGAAGGGGGATGGAAGGTGGGATTGTGAAGGGAGGTGGGAGGCGTTCATAGGGGGATACAAAGTGAATAAAGTATAATTAATAAAATTAAAATTAAAAAAGATACTCTGTCCCTTAGATAGGAATGTTGATAGATGGATGAATAGGTAGATAGATAGATAGATAGATAGACAGACAGACAGACAGACAGACAGACAGACAGATAGATAGATAGATAGATAGATAGATAGATAGATTATAAAACAAAACATTAGATAATGAAACAGATGGCTGAACTTGGGTTTAATATGTTTTACAGGACTATCTTCTGAGGGAAAATGCCTCCATCTTTAGAAGTTCTGCTGTGTCTGCACACAGAAGATCACCACCTGACTCACTATTTACTTTTTATCACAACCTATTTCCTGTTTAGTTTTCTTCATAGTAGGAGGGTTATGGAACTATGGGACCTACATCTACGTATCCAGCTACCCATCACAACCTGTCTTATGCAATTCTGCCCCAATTACACATGACTTTAGGGCTAGAGGATGTAGATGGGAAAGGACTACAGAAGGGTACTTCATCTTTTGAACTGTGGGAAAGGTTCATCCTTTCCCATCATCCTTGCTGGGTAAAGAATTTTTGGGGAAGAGCACCCACATTCTTGTATGTAACGGCTAACTTAAGTCCTGTAAGGAAGCAAAATGAACTAATTGGTTCCCCAGCTTGAACTTTGATTGAAATTCATGACTTTTACCTGAGCTTGTGTTTTGTTTTGGCATCTAAGAGGAGGAGAGACACTTCTGCCTATCCCTGGAAAGTGTTTCAGGGACAAAGTATTCAGTTGTTCCTCAAGTTTAAAAAATTTTACTTTTTACTCTGTGGGAGTGTGGGTGGAGAAATGGTGTGTTGTGGTTCAGTATAAAAAGATGTGCACCTTCCACGGAGCTCAGAACTTTCAGGGCTCAATGTTCTGATTCCAGTGTGGGTACTTAGGCTTTTCAGGCTTGATACCAAGTGCCTTTACCCTCTTTTTACTACAGATAACAGCACAGCCCCAGAATTGCTCCTGGTACAGAGAATGAGAGACTGGGATGCTCACCCACAAATGAAAGATTTGTATCACACCACCATCCTCTTGAGGCTCAAATATACTCATGGAAGGGAGGGTGGAAAAAATATAAAATCCAGAAGTGATAAATGACTACCATGTAACTGTTTTCTGGATATAACAGGTAAGTTGCACATTCAAAGTCACATTGGTTATTATACCATGCAAATATCTGTGCAAGCTGAAGTCAGGAAAAATTTTAGCATAGAGAGGGGAGGTGTGCATGAAGTCCCACCTCTATAATTTGTTATTAGTAGCTAATAGCTTGTGAGCTTACAAAAGCTGTTTTGTTTTGTTTTGTTTTGTTTTAAGAGTGCAACACATGGGGTGAGTCTCAGGTTGGGCCAGGCATTGGTTGAACATTTCATCAATCTCTGCACTACCTTTGTCCCTGGACAACTTGTAGGAAGAGTAAATTTTGGATTGAAGTGTTTGTAGGAGAGTTGGTGTTTTCCTCCCTCAAGTAGGAGTCATGTCTACTTAAGAGGGAGTCCTGTTCAGTTTCCATTTTCCCCTGCTACTAGGAGTCTCCGCTAGAGTCACCATACCTTCCCTTATAACCCCCATGTCCTGAGGCTTCATGTGGTTTCCATAGTAAGGGGAGCAGGGATATGGACTGTTTCTGATATGGACTAGATTGCCTGTTTTTTGATCATTTGCCCTACTAGGGCTTCCTCATCAGGCCACAAGGTTTTGAGATGATGCGACTTGTTGAGCTGTAGTGGGTGGGTGAGGGTCTCTCCTTTTCTGAGGAATAGGGGAAGGGTGTGGGGGAAGATGAATGGAGGATAGGACAGGGATGAGAGGAGGGAGGCGGCTATGATCTGGATGTAAAGCAAATAAATTAATAAAATACTAAATTGAAAGGAAAAATGCAGAATGAAACACATGGTAGGTCCACTGTGATCCAGAGGATTCCACACCCTCACCAATATTTGGGCAACACAAATATACTCTATGCATATTAAAATTAAAATAAAAAAGGAACTTGGATGGGTATGGAGGTGGTGGTAGTGTTTGTTGGAGGAATTGGGGGGGTGAGACAATAATAAAAGTAGTTATGCAATCTTCAGAGAATTAAATGTCATTTTTCTCAGTATCTGCTTTTATTACAGAGCACATGGAGTCTAATGGAAAAGTGGAGGGATAGAAGGACCCAGAGGGGACAGGACTTCTACAAGGAAACTAACAAAGCCAAAAAATATGGGCCCAGGGTGGTCTGTGGAGACTGATGTATGAACCAAGTACCATGCATGGGGAGGACCTAGGCCCACTGCTCAGATGTAGCCTATAGGCAGTCTCTATGTGTGTCACCTAGTAAGGGGGGCAGGGGCAGTCTCTGACATAAACTCTGTTGCCTGCTTTTTGATCACTTCCCACTGGTGGGGTGGCCTTTCCAGGTCACAGAGGAAGAGGATCCAGGCAGTCTTGATGAGACTTGATAAGCTAGGTCGGATGGTAGGGGAGCAGGGCTCCACCTTTTTGAGAACTAAGGGAGTGGGATGATGGAAAGAGAGAGGTTATGTGGGACTGGGAGGCAACAAGGGAGGGAACTATGATAAGGATATAAAGTGAATAAATTAAAACAAAATTTAAATTAAAAAATTCAAAATAATAATGTTATTTTTTTTAAATGTCTCATTCTTACCCTATCTCTGACTATTCCTTCCTTCCCTGCTATAACTTGAAAGTCCTACAATTAAATATATATATTTGTAGTTTGTAAATTGTTCCATTGTTCTTCATGTAAATATACTCACAAGAATGTATATTATCTCTACCATTTCTTATATAAAACTCTTTTTTTGTTTTTATTTCAGTTTGTTTGTTTGTTTCTAAGACTATCTTCCTCTATACCCTTGGCTCTCCTGGACTTTCTTTGTAGACCAGGCTGGCCTTGAACTCCCAGAGACCTTCTTGCCTCTGCCTACCCGAGTAATGGGATTACAGGCCTACACCACCACTCCTGGCTACATAAAACATTTTCTATTTTACCTAAGCTCTTCTTTGTTGTTTCTTTTTATTGGTATTTGGGATCCTTCCACATGACAGAAGCAATCTTTCGCATTACCCAGAAAAATATGTAATCATTTCCTTCATATAAACTGTTTCCAGAACAGTGTTTAATTATTTTTTTATTTTTATGTTTGGTTATTTCATCACATAACCCTGAACATAAAACATTTCTTATCTGTGCAGGCACACATCTAAGGGATGAACTCCCTGAAAATTAGATTATTGGGTCAAAAGATCAAAACATTCATAATTTTGGTAGCTGTTACCTAATTGCCGATAAGATATAGTATCCATTTACATTTTCAAAAGTAGCTCATTATGAGAGTGTTTGTTTTTCCCACATCCTGAAAAAATGTTAACAGTGCTCTATCATTGTACTAAATGGTAGTTGAGATTGCAGATTTACAGCAGCTGTCATGGCAATGCTTAAAAGATGAGGGCCACAGGGTCTAACCAGATATTTTTTCTCCTGGGCCTGAACTGAAGGAGAATAATTTAAAAATAAGATGGGAAACTTTTTTTTTTTTTTTTTTTTTTTTTTACATAAAACAAGACCTTTTCCTAACCTGATGGAAGCGATGGAATAAGTATGCACCTTTATCTGAAATGTCATATATTTCTTAGAAAATGAATGGAAATCCATTAGACTCTGTAGTGTTCCGTTTCCTAGAGAGTTAAGTGCTTGTTCATTTTGAGGGTTTTGCAGTGGCCTATGGTTTTATTTTTTTGACATTTTCATAACACTTTGTCTGGGGTGCTAAATTGGATATTTTAACAGAGCACAGTTGGAAATAGAAAATAGAATGGAAGTGACCTTTTAGACTAATTGTTCCCAAAGAAAATGCAGTTGGCTGATATATCCATGTATGCTCATCCTTAGTGACAGTGTATTCAGGATGAGGGGTTTTTTACTGTCACATGAGGTCTGATTAAGTGAAGTTGCCATTTATTTTTCTTCTCTGTCAAAACCCTTTCTTCTCCTGGTATTGGATCCACTCTTTCTTGAGTTGTCTATACTCTGCTAGCTGCTTCAGTGCCTCTTCTGTTAACCTATTTCTACTTAGATCCCCCAGAGTTTTAAAGCCTTTTGCGGTTACTGACTGTTTTCTATAGAAGTGGTTTTACATTCTTTCTCACATTTGACTCTTTTCTTTAAAATGAGATAAATTGATTTATTTAATTTTGTTGTTATCTATTTTTACCTTTGAAATTAAAATATAATTACAGCATTTCCCCTTTCCATTTCTTCTTTCCATTTTTCCCATGTACCCCAGCTCTATCTTTCAAGTTCATGGCCTCTGGATTCTTTCTTTAATTATTGTTATATACATATTACTAAGTATATGAATACTGTATTCTCAATCCATATAATGCTATACACGCACATGCGCTTACACACACACAATTTTAGGTTTTTGCATTGGATAACCAATTGGAGGCCGGCTCCTTTTGGCTTGTCAGAAGGATTCTCCCAGTGGGAGAATGTTTTCTTCCAATCTCAGGGAGACTATTCCAATGAGGTCTTAATAACTAAACAAGATCTGTAAGAAAGTATTTTATTTTATATGAATAGGAGGCATCAGATTCACTGGACCTGGAGTTACAGAAGATTTTGAGCCATGGTGTGAGTGATGGGAATCAATCCAAATCTCTTCAAGAGCAGCAAGCACTTTTAATCACCAAACCATGTCTTCAGTATTCCCATTTGACTCTTAAATGTTCAGTCAGACCTATCTGCAATTGCATCTATGTTGTTGAATATTAGTATTTATTATAGATTTACCTATTAGTTAAGCAGGAATTATTTGTAAACCAGCTATATACCAAAATCACTACACAGAGACTTGAATTTATTTCATTAACCTAGAGCACAATGCTGGGTAATAGTTACTGACTGCATCCTGAACCTCCAAGCCCGAATAACTTCCTACCATTCAGATTTTACCCATTGTACTTACTTTTAGTCTTATCTTAGGTCCTGTTCATCTTTCCTCCTAGTTCTAAGTCCCTTGCTGATGATCGTCACTCTCCAACCTTCCACTAGCTTCATTCTCCTCTCCTCTGGACCAGGATTTCCCACCCTATTCTCTCCATTGCACAGCATTGGGGTTGCTTGTTTTATTGACAATACAGGGAACAAATGGTGACATGTTTACACAAATTTGAGACAGGTGATACTTAGAATAAGCATCACAATGCAATGTCCACTTTGAAACCAGGTAGTGGGGTAGAAAATTCAGTATTTAATGAACAAGGGTAAATTTTATATATTTCACAAGAATATTATGGCAACATTTCCCCATTTAAGTCCAATAAAGAGCTCCTTTTCTTTCATGGAAATAACCTAGAACCCCTACTCAGACATAGCCCATGGCAGCTCAGTATCCAAGTGGGTTCACTAGTAAGGGGAACAGGGACTGTCTCTGATATGAACTCAGTAGCTGGATCTTTGACCTCCTTCCTCCCCTGAGGGAGGAGCAGCCTTGCTAGGCTACAGAGGAGGACATTGCAGCCAGTTATGATGAGACCTGATAGGCTAGGGTCAGATGGAAGGGGAAGAGGACCTCCCTTATCAGTGGATTTAGAGAGAGGCAGAGAGGAGATGAGGGAGGGAGGGTGAGTTTGGGAGGGGGTTACAGCTGGGATACAAAATAAATAAACTATAATTAATATAAAAAATAAAAAAATATCATTTAAAATGTTATGAAAACGATTAGGTAAGATTTAAATGTCCAATGTCCAGTTCACATTCATTTGGCAACTTAGGAGAAAGTATTTGATTATCTATCTTATCTCACCAAGTTTAGAGTTCTATGCCTATGTTAAATTTTATACTTGTTGGTATTACCTACATGAAAACATTTTCTTAAATTTTAAACAACTTAAGCTAAATTGTGAAACTATAATTATTTGGTCTTCATCACCATCAGAGCCTTGAGAAGGAATAAAATTATTTACTGGAGTAAATAAGTTGATGTTAGCAGCTTCCAAAAAAAAAAAAAAATTGACAGAGGCAGTTTGCTGCCTGAACCATCACCCATAACTCTCTATAATATTAGAGCATCATCTTCAGCCTTCTGGCTCAGAATATGTGACAGACATTTATGTGAAGCAGGAACTATTTAGGACTTCCTTACCCTGTCTTGGCAGAGTTTGTCAGTAGACTTGTCCTGCATTTCAACTTGTTCATTTTTGTCAGAATTCTCTCTGTCATGAAACGATGACATTTTTTTTTTTTGTCCAGTTGGCTTGTTTGCCACATTTGAAGCCATCACCATATGGAGGTTCTTTGATATTCATCATCTTCCTTGAGGTACTTGGGGTGCTGCCAGGAGATTACTTGTCTCATTGTCAAAGAAACTTTAAAATAATGAAACCATTTTTAAATGCCATATTCTGTAGGTCTCTGAAGTTTTTGAAGACTTGCCTATCTTTTTATAATCGACCTGTCTATGAAATCATATCTATCTGTTAAACCTAGGATGTATACTCCTGTGACAAATTAGACTAGTGTCTGACATGACTATGAGTTGATTAACTAACAATTAAGTATTACCTAATACCCTAAACAGTTTGTAATAACAGTTTAAAAGTATTGGAAGTAACCTTGAATTTTTATCAATATACAAAAATTTACAAAATTATTAAAAATGGACTTATTTTGCATCAATATTCAAAATTCTATACCAGAGTTAAAATAACCTTATTTGAAAAAAAATAAAGCCTTAAGTGGTGTTGATCCAATAATCTACCTTTTCTCATATTCTTCCTCTAAGATATCCCTGTATTCCCCTTTCTTTCCTTTTTTTTTTTTTAAGATTTATTGATTTATTTTATGATAACTACATCTGTTTACACTTGCATGCCATAAGAGGGCATCAGATCACATTATAGCTATTTGTGGTCCACTATGTGGTTTTTGGGAATTTAACTCAGGACCTCTGGAAGAGCAGCCAGTTCTCTTAATCTCTAAGCCATCTCTGCAGCCCTCCTTTCTTCCTTTTCTCCTTATCTAAGAAAGAAATAGAGAAGAGTAGAATGAAAGGAGAGAAATCCTTGACCCTAACCTTGTTTCTCCATGAATAAGAACATTACTAATTTATAACCATCTCCCAATGACTATAACCATTCATAGCCACAGAAAACAAACAAAAACTTACCCACCCACCCACCCGCTCTTAAAGAAATTGGATGTCGCTGGAGAGGTTGTGGAGAAAGGGGAACCCTCCTCAATTGATGGTGGGAATGTAAACTGGTACAACCATTTTGGAAGTCAATCTGGCGCTTTCTCAGAGAAGTAGGAATAGTGCTTCCTCAAGACCTAGCTATACCACTCCTAGGCATATACCCAAAATTTGCTCACATACACAACAAGGACATTTGCTCAACCATGTTTGTAGCAGTTTTATTTGTAATAGCCAGAACATGGAAACAACCCAGATGCCCCTCAATGGAGGAGTGGATACAGAAATTGTGGTATTTTACACAATGGAATACTACTAGGCAATCAAAAATGAGGAAATCATGAAATTTGCAGGCAAATGGTGGGATCTACAAAAGATCATTCTGAGGGAAGTATCCCAGAAGGAGAAAGACACACATGGTATATACTCACTCATAATGACCTATAAGATATGAAAAACATAATGAAATCTATATACCTAAAGAAGATAAACAAGAAAGAGGACCTGGGGTAAGAGGATCAATCCTCACTTAGAAAGACAAATGGGATGTGCATTGGAAGTAAGAGAAAGCAAGTAACAAGATAGGAGCCTACCACAGAGGGCCTCTGAAAGATTCCACTTAGCAGTGTATCAAAGCAGATACTAAGACTCATATCCAAACCTGCAGCAGAGTACAGGAAATCATATGAAAGAAGGGGAGTTAGTATGATGGGGAAAGGATAGGAGCTCCACAAGGACCAAATATATCTGGCCACAAGGGTCTTTTCTGAGACTGACACTCCACCAAGGACCATGTATGGATATAACCTAGAACCTCTGCTTGGATGAAGCCCTTGGTAGCTCAGTAACCAATTGATTTCCCACAATAAGGGGAACAGGGACTATTTCTGACAGGAACTCAATGGCAAGCTTTGACCTTCCCACTCCCAAGGGAGGAGCAGTCCTGCTAAGCCACAGAGGAGGACTTTGCAGCCAGTCCTGAAGATACCTGATAAACCAGGGTCAGATGAAAAGGGAGGACAACCTCCTGTATCAGTGGACTTGGAAAGAGGCAAGGAGGAGATGAGGGAGGGAGGGAGGGTTTGGGAAGGAATGAGAGAGCAGCATACAGCTGGGATACAGTAAATAAAATGTAACTAATAAAAATAAATAAAATTTAAAA
The DNA here is from genome assembly GCF_030254825.1 of Meriones unguiculatus. Lineage (NCBI taxonomy): Eukaryota > Metazoa > Chordata > Mammalia > Rodentia > Muridae > Meriones > Meriones unguiculatus. Next base: position 73,451,721 of record NC_083369.1, on the reverse strand, counting down.
AAAATAAATTGGATGTCGTTCTCATGAATTTCTTCAAGCTGACATTTTGAACTCATAAAAATCCTGTTAGGGGGCCCAAAGGAAATTGGGGATAAGTGGTTAATTAAGCAAACATTAACATTTGTGGTCCAGTCTTTAAATGTCAGGAAATTTTAGGCTTAATGGAAGTCCTGTTTAGAACAATCTAAAGTGCTGGACCAATTGTGATTAGCAGTTTTTTTCAAAGCTCTCTTGGTAGCATGCGTTGATGAGAAACAACAATTGAAGCAGTTGAGACAGGATCTAGCAGAATGCTGGAACATGCAAGTTGCTGGAACAGATGTGTCAGTGTCTCAGCATTCTGGAAGGATGAATTCTGTCAGGATTGATACAGCATCTCCAGTGTCCATTTCTTTTTTTCTGAAAATATGCAGTTTCTCACGAGCATTATACAGCTCTAAAATTGTAAATGTATGAGATGTGCAGGATGCATAGATCAATTAAGGATGGTTCTCTGTTCTTTGTATGAGCAGAAGAAAAACATCTGTAAGTCTTTATTTATGCCACATGAAAAGATGGGATGCAAATGTCATAGGGATTCTGTAGCCCATAAGAATTATTGGCTATGCATAGACATCCATGTCTGAACCAGTTTCAAAGCTATCCCCAGATAGTGGGATCAGCAGTATAAGTTACCATTATTATTGAGCGTATGATCATCATCATGTTGAAATCAAAATAAAGTTGTATAGATCAAAATATCTTTTTTGGGGGGACCCTTAGGTCCCTGTTGTATTAGTCCAAGCTGCTACCTATCTCCCAAGAGAAGCCCTCCCATTAGAGAGATAAGCTGGTTGTCTTGAGCAATAGAAAAGACATGTTTTAAGTAAACTTTATATAAAGTTTTTAATTTAGAGTTTAAACATACCCTAGGCATCTTGTACCTCTTTAGAGGTTTAGGCCTAGATTTTTATATATGTTGTAGCTATTTTTGTCTTATCCCCTTTTCTATACAGAATGGGGGTTATGCCTCTATAGCCAAACTTCATATACTCCCCTTTTATCTTTAACATTTAAGCATACGCTAGGCATCTTATACATTTTTACATTAGTTTTGGTTGTTTTTTGGCTTGCCCCCCTTTTTTTTTGATATAGGATGAATGGTTCAGCCGTTTAAATATATGAATTACAATATTTGAGTTTCTAGGATTTAAATAGGCTGGCATGTTCTTTGCCACCTGTAAGCCCCCTGTGTCCTTTATGCATCAGGCATGACTGACATTTGCCCTACACCCTGTGAAAACGCCTCACATTTTAAAGGATAAAATGGTGTCCAGAGTAGTGTGAAACCTTTATCTAGTCAGCATTTAAAAGTTTTTTGATGTGGAAGACATGCAGTTTGCATGTTTGTCTCCCACCTTAATTTTGAGTATTTACATTAACCAATAGAACATATTCCTTAAGCCAAAATGCCCTTTTGTACCAGTTCTGTGGAAGTACCAGTTTTTTTCAGATTGGCTGGTATTTTTAGAGAAGTTTGACATCATCTCTTCTTACATAAACCTAAAATTGATGTGAATCCAACTTTTAGATCAGTAAGGAATTAGCATCTATTATTAAGAAAAAACAACTTACATAGTAACATTAAGGAAAATTTTGTCATTTTGAATCTTAAACTATCTCTGCAAGTGGCTAAACAGCAGGAATGTGTGGCCCTGGTTTTTATTTTTTAAATTAGGCTGAGATCTGCCTGTTTCTTTTTACTTTGTGTTGGGATTAAAGGTATGTGCCTTCATCAATTTGTTCAAATATTTTTTCTCAAATCCATATCATTGTAACTCAAAGCCTTTAAATGAAAATCAAGCAAAGAGACAAGAAAAAATTTAAGTTTTGGATCTGTTGTGCCAATTTAGGCTGTAACAAGCAAAGCCCAGCTGGTTATTTTTATTTTTTTTATTTTTATTTTTGAAATTTAGTTGTTACTGTGAATCTGAGCACCCTTACCAGAAAGAGGTGATAAGTATCTTGCAGCCAGACAGCTTTGAATTTTAGCTGCTATTATCTAATCTTTATTAGTAAGAGTGTCCTTTCTATTTTCTGTAACTTAGTATTCCATTCCTTGGCTTTCCCCCACTTTTTCATTGAACTTTCTTGGAGAAGGCATGGAGAAGAGCCATCACTATTAAACATATTGCAACCAGATCCATGACTATGACAACCAAAACAAAGCCAAAAGGGATTAAAACACCCTCTGCCATGCCTTTTTTAATTTTTTTTTTTTTTTTTTTTATGTACAGTTTTAGGCCAAGCTCTGTCTAGAAGTCTGTCTGCCTCCAGTTCTTTTCTTTCCAGCCATGGCTGCTGTTGTTGCTTAGAGCTTAGCTCAACCAGCCATAGTATAAGAAAGCCATGCTTTTGTACCCCTCCTGTTAGACTGTAGTAGCAGCCAGTTTTGTTATGTTAAGTCTCAGGTCTGCCCACAGTAGACTGTCTTTTGCTCCTGGGCCTGTTTAAGAGTCTCTCTTAAAGAGACAGTAATTGACCTGGGAGTTTTTGGGTTTTAAGTTCAGATTGTATCACTGAAAACTTATTTCCCCCACCAAATTATGTAAAAGTATGATTTAAAGGGTGTGGATACTTAGATTAGATGAGCACCATCTGTTGTTGAATATTAACATTTATTATAGATTTACCTTTTAGTTAATCAATGCTTCTTTGTAAACCAGCTGTATACCCACCCAAATCACCACACAGAGACTAGGATTTATTTAATTAACCTAGAGCATAATGCTGGGCAATAGTTACTGCATCCTGAACCTCCAAGTCCACACAGTTTCCTACCATTCAGATTTTACCAATTGTACTTCCTTATTTATTTATTTATTTATTTATTTATTTATTTATTTTTACAGTGTTCTGCCTGCATGTGTGCTTGCACACGAGAAGAGGACATCATATCTCACTATAGATGGTCGTGAGCCATCATGTGGTTGCTGAAAATTGAACTCAGGACCTTTGGAAAAACAGCTAGTGTTCTTAACCTCTGAGCCATCCCTCCAGCCGTCATTGTACTTGCTTTTAGTAATATCTTAGGTCCGGTTTATCTTTCTTCCTAGTTCTAAGTCCTGTCCTGCTGATCTTCACCTTTTGACCTTTCACTAGTTTCTTTTTCCTCTCCTCCATACCAGGATGTCCCATCCTATTCTCTCCATTGTTCAGCATGGGGACTGTTTGTTTTATTGACAATACAGAGAACAAATGGCGGCATGTTTACACAAACCTGAGACAGGTGATACTTAGAATAAGCATCACAATGCAATTTCCACTTTGAAACCAGATAGAGGGGTAGAGAAATCAGCACTTATAAATGAACAAGTTTAAATTGTATATGTATACATTTCACAAGAACATAACCAACACATCTATCAGGTTGGATATACAAAAAGATATCCAACACTTAATCCAGAAATCCATTCAATCTCCTCCTCTAGAATTTTTTAAACTTTTAGCTTTATTTATTTAGTTGTCTAAATGTATCACTTTACATTCCAATTGTACCCCTATCCTTCTCCCTGCCTCTGCCTCCCATCTTCTCTGCCCTACTCCTCAAGAACGTGGGCCCCATGACTAACCCACCCAATCAGTTCAAGTCTCATCTGGACTGAGTACATCCTCTTCCATAGTGGCATAGCAAGATAGCCCCTAAGTGACCGAAATGCATGTTACAGTGTCCATGTCAGAAACAGCCCCTCTCCCACTACCAGGGCACCAGCAAGAAACCAAGTTGCCTAGCTGGTATATATGTATAAGGGACCTAGATCCAGTCTATCCTTGGTCTTTGGTTGATGCCTCAGTCTTTGTAGCTCCCTAGGACCCAGGTTAGTTGGTTCTGTTTGTCTTCTTGTGAAGCTCCTGTACCCTCTGGATACTTCTATCTTTCCCCCAACTTTTCCCACAAGATTCTCTGTTCTCCGGCCAATCTTTGGCTGTCAGTCTCAACATCTGTTTTGATCCTTTGCAGAGTGGAGCCTCTACGATGACAGCTATGGTAGATTCCTGTCTGCAAGCATAACAATTGTCACTATTAATGTCAGGGTTTTGCTCTCTCCCATAAGGTGGGTCTCAGGTTGTGCCAGGGATTGGTTGATTCCCTCCATATCTGCTCTATCTTTATCCTGCACATTTTGTAGGGAGGGTAAATTTTGGTTTGAAGTTTTTGTAGGTGGGTTGGTGTTCTGCCTCCCTCCACCATGAGACCTGTCTAGTTTTTTTTTTTTCTTAAATTAATTAAAATTTAGAAGTCATTTTTGTATAATTTTTTTGTTTTAGACTTTGTATCTAATCAGTTCCCAAGTCTTTATCCTATATTGCGTATGAATCTTTTTGCATGTTTCACCTGTATTTCCTCCAGTTTGGAGCCTTTTAAAATTTTTTATCTAGATCTAGAAAAATATTGACCTCAGTAGAATACAATCCTCTAGTCTCTACTACCACTCACTGCTATCCTTCCTCAAATTATCACCAGAATTATGGAGCTGAAATTAGCTTCATGGAAATATATCTTAAGTGAGATAACCCAGCAGAAAGACACATATGGTATATACTCACTTATAAATGGATATTAGCCTTATAATATAGGATAAACATAATAAATTCTATAGTCCTAAAGAAGATAATTGCCGGAGCCCACCGTCAGAGTTGAATGGTTCTTCAGTTGGGAGTGAGGACTGAAAGAAAAATTAATAAACCAACATTCAACATATGGGATCTTTCCAAGAGGGCTCTAGTAGACACTAGTTGCCAGTTTATTCCAGTAAATCCTTTTTTAAGTCAGAGCAAAAGCACCTCAGTATAATGAATGAATTCACAAGGAAGTCAAAACTCTTTTACTTGACCACCTGTCTGTATGATCCTCAACAAACAAAAGGTATGAACTTAATGAGACATCCCTCTGGTTATGTCAAACAAAAGGAGTTATACTTTGTAGCTTATCACTGACTCCAGTGAAGGCCAGGGTGAAATCATGTCTTTCCACTGCGATCTAAATAACAAAGCAGCCTGGCAGACCAACAGCTCCCCACAGATAAACAACAAAGAGGACTCTAAAGAAGATGCTTAATCCCCATTCAGAAGGGCAAACAGGAAAGACATCAGAAGCAGGAGAAGACAAGTAACAGGACAGGAGCCTTTCACAGAGGACCTCTGAAACACTCTACCCACAAGGGTGAACAGGAATTCTACAAGGAGAACAACAAATTGAAAGAACTGGGCCCAGGGTGGCATGCAGAGACCTATACTCCAACCAAGGACCTTGTGTAGAGAAGACCTAGACCCGATGTTCAGAGGAAGCCCATAGACTGCTGTTTCTAAGTGGTTTGCCTGGTAAGAGGTTCAGGGACTGTCTCTGACATGAACTCTGTGGCAGGCTCTTTGATCACCTCCCCCTGGGGGTTACAGCCTTTCTAAGCCACAAAGGAAGATGATGCAGCCAGCCTTGATAAGACCTGATAGGCTAGGGTTAGATAGAAGGGGAGTAGGTCCTTCCCTATCAGGGGACTTGAGAAAGGGCATAGGGAGAGAAGAATGAGGTTTGGTGGGGCTGGAAGGAAATGAGGGAAGGGGCTGCGTGAGGATACAAAGTGAATAAATTGTAATAAATAAAAAAATAATTTTAAAAAATTAAATGAATAAAAAAAGAAATGTCACCTGTTTTGACATCTTTGGGTGTCCATGCTACTCTTTTCTTGAACTAATTTATGCTTTGTTCCTTTTTTAAGATTTAGCACAGGTATACTTACTGTCAACCCTGTCTATATAGAGAATTGTTTTCTTATAACCTGAGCCTATATGTTTCTCTATAACAGTAGAATGCAAGTTTCTGAGTGAAAAGTTCTGTTTTTCTACAGCAGTCCTCCCAGCTTCCAGCTATTTAACCCATCTGTAAGCAATTGTCTTCACAATGTTGAGGGTTTTTTTTTTTGTTTGTTTGTTTGCTTTGTTTTGTTTGTGTGTGTGTGTGTGTGTGTGTGTTTATTGATTGGTATTTGTACAATTTCATAATAGAAAAAGAGCCATGCTTTTAACAACTCTAACTTACATGTTACTGTGGGATGGAGATCTGTGTCTCTTTAGAAGGGAAACTAGAGGACTGTATGTAGCGTATAGGCCTGTGGGTCTTGCTCTGACCGTTGTATATAGTTTTCTCCTCACTTGGCAGCTCTCTGCTTCTTCCTTTTTCACTTTCCTTTCATTGTAGCAGGACAGCGTCCAGATTTTCAAAGGACTTGTGTGAATAAACGAGGCCCACTCAGATTATCTACATAATGATCTAAGATAATTCTTACATTAAAATTCCATATCTTGATTTCATCTCCTAAATCAATTTTTTTTCACAAAGCCTAATAGATTCACAGATCTCAGGTATTATGCCATCTAATATAGGCTATTACTGTGCTTACCACACAAGAGAAGACATTTGATCAATAAATAAAATGAAAATATGCTGGGTTTGATAGTTTACTAATTTGGTTTGCAAAAGATGATATTTTCTAGACAAAAAGTTCTCATGGATTCCTGAACTAAGAACGGGCTGAATAAATCAAAGTTCAATCATTTATTTTCAGTCCAATCAGATTCTCTATCATATTTGACAGTAGAAAAGCTATATTCTATATGCAGTAGTGTGTTACTGAGATAAAAATTTTTGCAAGCTTTATGTTGAAACTTAGAACCCCTTTAAATCTGATATCTGACCATGAAAAGCCAATCATCAGAGAGAGAAGAACACAGATTTGAAAATGAGGTAGATATTGGAGATACCCTGAGAGATGGAAAATGATGTTTCTATCTTTCTGGTTTTAATTCCTGGGAGACATATTTTCTTCATTTATATGAAACTGAATTGGATATACACAAATTTCTCTTTTTAATTATGTATGTAATGTGCATTCATATTGCTGGCATATGGGTACATGTTACTTGTACATGTGTGTGTGCATATGTGGGGGGGGTCAAGATTGAAGTTAGGAGTCTTTCTCACTCTTCACCTTAGGGCAGGGTCTCTCAGCTGAACACAGAGAGCTGTTTGTAAAACAGCTAATCTAGTTAGCCACCTTACTATATGGCTTTCCTGTTTCTTCCGAAGAGTGGTGTTGGACTCAGGCTGCAACATCTACCTGGCACTGGGTTTGAGCACACAAACTTGCATACAACACTTGCCTGAGCAAATAGAAGCTTTATCAGATTAAGCTGGGATGTAAGTTGATGTTGGATATATGGTTATCACATGTGATTCAGCCTTGATTCTGTCCCCCAAATCAAAGCTTTTATATTATTGAAGGTTATAGGGTAATATACTAGATATATTTAATAAAGTATATGAAAATCCAGTTGATCATGAGAGTCAATCATTGAATATTCAAGAAATGAGGAAACTGAGATTCAGCAAAGCTCACCACTTCACCCAGTATTTTGAATGTAACATCCAAAATGTGAATGGAGGTTATTTGTCTCTGGTACCTCCTATATACTTGAAGCTTTTTATCTGTAGTCTTGGCTTCTTATTTTCCTCTCCACTCATCTCTTTTATATTTGTAACTTAAAACAAGAATTTATTAACCCATTAGAAGAAATCCTATTAGCTCCCATTACATGTCTTGCTGACATGAAAGTTGAGAGGTACAATTAGATTAATATTAATATATATATATATATGTGTGTGTGTGTGTGTGTGTGTGTGTGTGTGTGTGTGTGTGTACGTGTGTGTGCGCCTAGGAGTGGTACAACTGGATCTTGGGACAGCACTATTCCTAATTTTCTGAGAAAACAGAAGATTGATTTCCAAAGTGGTTGCACAAGTTTACATTCCCACCAGCAATGGAGGAGGGTCCCCTTTCTCCACCTCTTCTCCACCATGAGTTGTCACTTGAGTTTTTGATCTTAGTCATTCTGATAGGTATAAGATGAAATCTTAGGTTCATTTTGATTTGCATCTTCCTGATGACTAAAAACATTGGACATTTCTTTAAGGGTTTTTCTGACATTCAATATTCCTCTCTTGAGAATTCTATGTTTAGCTCCATGGCCCAGTTTTTCTTTTTTTTATTTTATTATTATTATTTTTTTTATCAGTTACATTTTATTAACTCTGTATCCCAGCCATGTCCCGATCCCTCATTCCCTCCCAGTCCCTCCTTCCCTCCCTCATCTCCACCATGCCCCTTTCCAAGTCCACTGATAGGGGGGACCTCCTTCCCATTCATCTGATCCTGTTTTATCAGGTATCTTCAGGACTGGCTGCAAAGCCCTCCTCTGGGCCTAACAGGACTGCTCCTCCCTTCGGGGGTGGGGAGACCAAAGAGCCAGTCATTGAGTTCCTGTTAGAAATAGTCCTTGTTCCCCTCACTTTGGGAAACCAATTGGTTACTGAGCTACCACAGGCTACATCTGAGTGGAGGTTCTAGGTTATAACCATACATGGTCCTTGGTTGAATGTCAGTCTCAGAAAAGACCCTGTGCCCAGATATATTTGGTCCTTGTGGAGCTCCTATCCTTTCCCCAACAGACTAACTCCCCTTCTTTCTTATGATTCCCTGTACTCTGCCAAAGGTTTGGTCATGAGTTTTTGCTTTGAAAACTCTGCTAGTTAGAGTCTTTCAGATGCGCTCAGGAGACTCCTGTCATACGTTCAATGCACATCCCATCTGTCTTTCTAAATGAGGATTGATCATCTTACCCCATGTCCGCTCAATTGATTATCTTTTTTAGGTGTATAGATTTCATTATGTTTATCATATCTTATAGGTCTATATAAGTGAGTATATCCCATGTTTGTCTTTCTCCTTCTGGGATATTTCACTCAGAATGATCTTTTCTAGATCCCACCATTTGCCTGCAAATTTCATGATTTCCTCCTTTTTGATTGCTGAGTAGTATTCCATTGTGTAAAAATACCACAATTTCTGTACACATTCCTCCGTTGAAGGACATCTGGGTTGTTTCCAGGTTCTAGATATTACAAATAAAGCTGCTATAAACATGGTTGAGTAAGTATCCCTTTTGTGTACTTGAACGAACTTTGGGTATATACCTAGCAGTGGTATAGCTCGGTCTTGAGGAAGCACTATTCCTAATTGTCTTAGAAAGCGTCAGGTAGCTTTCCAGAGTGGTTGTACCAGTTTACATTCCCACCAGCAGTGGAGGAGGGTTCCCCTTTCTCCACAACCTCTCCAGTATGTGTTATCGCTTGAGATTTTCATCTTGGCAATTCTGATGGGTGTAAGGTGATATCTCAGGGTCGTTTTGATTTACATTTCCCTGATGGCTAATGAGGTTGAGCATTTCTTTAAGTGTTTCTCTGCCATTCGATATTCCTCTGTCGAGAATTCTCTGTTTAGCTCTGTTCCCCATTTTTTAATTGGATTACTTGGTTTGCTGCTTTTCAGCTTCTTTAGTTCTTTGTATATACTGGATATCAGTCCTCTGTCAGATAAAGGGTTAGTGAAGATTCTTTCCCAATCTGTAGGCAGTCGTTTTGTTTTGATGATGGTATCCTTTGCTTTACAGAAACTTTTCAGTTTCATGAGGTCCCATTTATTGATTGTTGCTCTTAGAGCCTGTGCTGTTGGTGTTCTGTTCAGGAAGTTGTCTCCTGTGCCAATGAGTTCTAGGCTGTTCCCCACTTTTTTTTCCAATTGATTTAGGGTATCTGGTTTTATGTTGAGGTCCTTGATCCACTTTGACTTTAGTTTTGTGCAGGGTGATAAATATGGATCTATTTTCATTTTTCTGCATGTAGACATCCAGTTGTACCAGCACCATTTGTTGAAGATGCTGTCTTTTTTCCATTGAATGGATTTGGCTTCTTTGTCAAATATCGAGTATTCATAGGTGTGTGGATTTATTTCTGGGTCTTCTATGCGGTTTCATTGATCCTCCTTTCTGTTTCTATGCCAATACCATGCAGTTTCTATCACTGTTGCCCTGTAGTACAGCTTGAGATCAGGGATGGAGATACCTCCAGATGATCTGTTGTTGTACAGGATCATTTTGGAGATTCTAGGTTTTTTGTTTCTCCATATGAAGCTGAGAATCTTTTTTTCAAGGTCTGTGAAGAACTGAGTTGGTATTTTGATGGGAATTGCATTGAATCTGTAGATTGCTTTTGGTAGTATGGCCATTTTCACAATGTTAATCCTACCAATCCATGAGCACAGGAGATCTTTCCATCTTCTGATATCTTCTTCGATTTCTTTCTTCAGAGACTTGAAGTTTTTCTCAAACGGGTCTTTCACTTGCTTGGTAGAGTCACACCAAGGTACTTTATGTTATTAGTGGCTATTGTGAAGGGTGTTGTTTCCCTAATTTATTTCTAAGCCTTTTTGTCTTTGGTATATAGGAGGGCTTCTGATTTTTTTGAGTTGATTTTGTATCCTGCCACTTTGCTGAAGGTGTTTATCAGCTGAAGGAGTTCTCTGGTTGAATTTTTGGGGTCGCTCATGTATACTATCATATCATCTGCAAATAGTGACACTTTGACCTCTTCCTTTCCAATTTGTATCACCTTGATCTCCTTTAGTTGTCTTATTGCTCTGGCTAGGACTTCAAGTACTAACTTAAAGAGATATGGGGACAATGGACAGCCTTGTCTTGTCCCTGATTTCAGTGGGATTGATTTAAGTTTCTCTCCATTGAGTTTGATGTTAGCTATAGGCTTGCTGTATATTGCCTTTACTATCTTTAGGTATGTGCCTTGTATCCCTGATCTCTCCAAGACTTTAAACATGAATGGGTGTTGGACTTTGTCAAATGCTTTTTCAGCATCTAAGGAGATGATCATGTGGTTTTTCTCCGTCAGTTTGTTTATGTAGTGGATTACATTGATGGATTTCCGTATGTTGAACCACCCTTGCATGCCTGGGATGAAGCCTACTTGGTCATGGTGGATGATATCTTTGATATGTTCTTGGATTCGTTTTGCAAGTATTTTATTGAGTATTTTTGCATCAATATTCATAAGAGAGATAGGCATGGAGTTCTCTTTTTTTGTTGGGTCTTTGTGTGGTTTAGGTATTAAGGTGACTGTGGCTTCATAGAATGAGTTTGGTAATGTTCCTTCTGTTTCTATTTTGTGGAATAGCTTGAGGAGAGTTGGAGTTAGCACTTCTTTGAAGGTCTTGTAGAATTCTGTGCTGAAGCCATCTGATCCAGGGCTTTTTTTGGAGGGGAGACTGTTAATGACTGCTTCGATTTCCTTGGGAGATATAGGGCTATTCAGTCTTTCTACCTGATCTTGACTCAGTTTTGGGAGATGGAATCTTTCAAGAAAATTATCCATTTCATTTAGATTCTCAAATTTTGTGGCATATACGCTTTTGTAGTATGACCTAATAATTGTTAGGATTTCCTCAGTGTCTGTGGTTATGTCCCCATTTTCATTTCTGATTTTGCTGATCTGGATAGTTTCTCTTTGCTTTTTAGTTAGTTTGGCTAAGGGTTTGTCTATCTTGTTGATTTTCTCAAAGAACCAGCTTTTTGTTTCATTGATTCTTTGGATAGTTTTATTTGTTTCTAGTTGATTGATTTCAGCCCTTAGTTTGATTATTTCCAGCCTTCTGCTCCTCTTGGGTGTATCTGCTTCTTTTTTTTCTAGGGTTTTCAGTTGGGCCATTAAGTTGTTTGTATGTGATGTTACGAATTTCTTCTTGCAGGCACTTAGTGCTATAAATTTTCCTCTGAGCACTGCTTTCAATGTGTCCCATAAATTTGGGTATGTTATGCCTTCATTTTCATTGAATTCTAGGAAGTCTGTAATTTCTTTCTTTATTTCTTCCTTAACCCAGCTGTCATTGAGTAATAAGTTGTTCAGTTTCAATGTGCGTGTCGGCTTTTTGTTGTTTCTGTTGTTGTTGATGTCTAGCTTTAGTACATGGTAGTCAGATAGTATACAAGGAATTATTTCAATCATTTTGTATCTGTTGAGGCTTGCTTTGTGACCCACTATATGGTCTATTTTGGAAAAGGTTCCATGCGGTGCTGAAAAGAAGGTGTACTCTTTTGAGTTTGGGTGAAACAATCTGTAGACGTCTATTAGGTCCATTTGATTTAAGGATTCTGTGAGTGCTTTTATTTCCCTATTTGGTGTCTGTCTAGTTGATCTGTCCCTTGGTGAAAGTGGAGTGTTGAAGTCTCCCACTATTAAGGTATTAGGATCAATGTGTGATTTAAGCTTTAATAATGTTTCGTTTACGAATGTCGGTGCTCTTGTATTTGGGGCATAGATATTCAAGATTGTGATGTCCTCTTGGTGGATTTTTCCTTTGATGAGAATATAGTAGCCCTCCTTATCTTTTTTGATTAACTTGGGTTGAAAGTCTATTTTATTAGATATTAGGATGGCTACTCCAGCTTGTTTTCTAGAACCATTTGCTTGAAAAACACTATTCCAGCCCTTTACTCTGAGGTAGTGTTTATCTTTGTTGCATAGGTGTGTTTCTTTGATGCAACTGAATGTTGGATCCTGTTTCAGCAACCATTCTGTTAGCCTATGTCTTTTTATTGGTGAGTTGATTCCATTGATATTGATAGATAATAATGACCAATGCATGTTAGTTCCTTTTGTAATGGAGTCAGTGATCTAACCCTGTTTCATTGCTTGTTTTCTTTTCATTTTTGTTGGGATCTTATCTGTATGTCCTGTTTTCTTGGGTGAATTTGTTTTCATTGGATTGGAGTTTTCCTTCTAGTATCTTCTGTAGGGTTGGTTTGCTGTGTAGATATTGTGTAAATTTAGTTTTTTCATGGAATATTTTGTTTTCTCCATCTATGTTGATTGAAAGCTTTGCAGGGTATAATAGTCTGGGTTGACATTTGTGATCTCTTAGAGTCTCCATGATACTTGCCCAGGCCCTTCTGGCTTTCATAGTTTCTGATGAGAAGTCTGGTGTGATTCTGATAGGTCTACCTTCATATGTTACTTGGCCTTTTTCCCTTGCTGCTTTTAATATCTTTTCTTTGTTCTGTAGATTTAGTGTTTTGACTATGATGTGACGTGATGTGTTTCTTTTCTGGTCTAGTCTATTTGGAGTTCTGTAGGCCTCTTGTATATTTATGGACATCTCTTTCTTTAAGTTGGGAAAATTTTCTTTTATGATTTTCTTGGAAATATTTTCTGGACCTTGGAGTCTGGAGTCTTCTTTTTCATGAATTCCTATTATTCTTAGATTTTGTCTTTTTATAGCATCCTTGATTTCTTGGATATTTTGTGATTGGCACTTTTCTGATTTTACTTTTTCTTAGAGAGAAGTATCAGTTTCTGCAAGTGTGTCTTCAGCTCCAGAGATTCTCTCTTCCATCTCTTGTATTCTGTTGGTGATGCTTACTTTTGTGGTTCCTGATCTTTTCTCCAAGTTCTCCAGCTCAAGGGTTTTCTCATTTTGTGTTTTCTTTATTGATTCTAATTCTGTTTTCATGCCTTGCACCATTTCTTTCATGTATTTGAATTTGGATTCCTGTCTTTCTACGATGGCCTCTATTTCTTTGTTCATTTCCTTTTTATACGCCACTAATTTTTCCTCTACTTGTGTATCTATTTGTTTGTCTATGTTTGCCTGTGTTTCTTTAAGGATATTGTCTATTTCTTCTTTCTTTGCTTCCAATTGACTGGCCATCTCTTTGAAAGACTTGTTCATTTCCTCCTTATGAGCCTCAAATAATTGGGCAAGCATGGCTTTAAAATCATTTTCCTGTGCTTCTGCTGAATTGGAGTATCCATCGATTTTGGGGTTTCCTGGTGAAGTCATGATGTCCTGATTTATGTTGGAAGTGTTCTTTCGCCTACCCCTGGCCATTGGCTTATCTGAAACCTTCCCTGTTTGTTTTTGGATTCTGCAGATCAGACTGGTGCTGTCTCTCTCTGGTGTCTGGAGAGTTCTTCAGGAAGCTGAGCACTCTCAGTGTGTGCTAAGGACTAGCTGTACCTGTGGGAGGAAAGTATGCAGGCGCAAACGGGGCAAATGCAAGCATGTGTGCGCGTGCGTGTGTGTGTGTCTGTGTGTGTAAGTGTGCATGGACATGTGTCTCGAGGGACAGAGTGATGGCTAATGTTGAACCCTTGAGTGTGTGGGAGGGGCTCTGCATATGTCGCAGGCGCTAATGATGATTGTAGCGCAATTTCTGGCATTAACTGCCTTAACTCTTCAATTATTCCCACAGGGCAGGAACTTCAATGTCCCTAGTGTTCCTCTGTTTCCCAAAGTGGGTGTGTGGGTGGGAGGGGGGTTCGATGCCTGGCTTCTGATTTAGAAGGACCCAGGATCTGGGGAACTGCAGATTCTCAAGGGTGCACTCACTTACAGGCAGGTCTCTTGGCAGAGATCGTGGTATCTGGGGGGCTCTCTGCTCTCTGGTTTGGCCCTGCTTCTTTGATGTGCTCCACCAGTTCTGTGCTGCTGTCACTGCCAGGTTCTGAGGTCTTGCTGCAGCTGGAGATTTCTGGGTGGTCACTTCAGCAGGGATGGGGTAACCAGGCTCTCTGTTCTCTGGTTTAGCCCTGGTTAGTCTTAAACTGGAGGGCTGTGGTGCCCCGCCAGTTCAGTGCTGCTCCGCTGCCATGTACAGCTGTATCTGGAGACTGGGTCGCTAGTCCCGATGCTTTCTGGGAAGTCCTGGGGTCTCTTCGTTGTGCTCTCCAAGCTTGGGAGGCCCAGCGCCTGGTGTGTCCAGGTTGTATGATGTTTCTGCCGGGTTTTGATGAGTATATAGCATATTCTCTGTCACTGTGGGATTGGGCAGGCCGTACAATCAGTGATGGCGATCCTGCCGAGCTAGTATGGTGTCTGGCAGATTCACACCCTGGGAGGATGGTGCAGCCGCTGTGCGAATCTGGGACTCTGGGACAAGTACTGCTGGCTTTTGTCTGCTGCTAAAGTGTTTGGGGCTCCGTCTCAGCGGCTGTATACCCCAGGCGGTTGGGTCTGCACTGAGAAAGATGAGTCTGCTGTGCTGCTGTGCTGAGGAGGAAGGAGGTCTGGGGGAAGGGAGTGCTGCAAGATCAAAGGATCGTTTTCCTCCTTCCCCAAACAAGTCCCCGGGTGACCGGAGACCAAAGTTTTCACCTCCTGCGATGTTCCCTGTTGTTCAGAAAGCCTCACCGTGGTTTTCCTGGGTTAGGGGTCCTTCCATTCACCAACTCAGAAGTTCAGGTATCCCACTGCTCAGAAACTGTGTGTGCTAGTCGCCATCTTGGCTCTGCCCCAAGCCTCTATGTTAATCCTACCAGTCTATGAACTTTGGAGATCTTTCCATCTTCTAATATCTTCAATTTCCTTCTTCAAAGACTTGAGGGTTTTTTCATACAAGTCTTTCACATGCTTAGAGCTACAACAAGATATTTTATATTATTTGAGGTTATTGTAAAAGTTGTTTTTATTATTTCTTTCTCAGTTTATTAGTCATTTTTATATAAGATGGCTACAGATTTTTCTGAGTTAATTTTCTATCCAGTTACTTTGCTGAAAGGTGCTATCAGATGTAGGATTTCTCTGGTAGAGTTTTTCATGTCACTTATATATACTATCATATTATCTACAAGTATTTTATTGAGTATTTTTGCATCTACGTTGTTATGGGAAATTGGTCTATAATCCTCATTCTTTGTTGAGTATTTATGAAATTTGGATATCAGGGTAACTGTGCCCTTGTAAAAAGAATTAGGCAAATTTCCTTCTCTATCTATTTTGAGGAATATTTTGAGGAGTATTGATGTTAACATTTCCTTGAAAATCTGGTAGAATTCTTCACTAAAACAGTTTGCTACTAAGTTGTTTTGGGGGCGGTTGGAAGACTTTTAATGACTGATTCTGTTTTACTAGGGAATATAGACCTGTTTAAATTTTTGATCTATCTTGATTTGGGAAGTAGTATCTATTGAGAAAATAATCCATTTCTTTTAGATTTCAGATATAGTTATTTTGGATAAGGGCTTTTCTGTCTTGTTGATTTTATTTTTTTCAAAGAACCAACTCCTTGTTTCATTGACTCTATTGTTTTTTTGTTTCTGTTTTATTGATTTGAGCCCTATTATCAATAAAATTTATTTTATTGATATGTGCAGGGCGTAATTTCAATTTTCTTTCTGTTGTTATTTAATTTGTTTCTGAGTATGTTGTTAGTTATGTAGAAAGTTTCATGAGGTGCTAAGATGAAGGTATATTCTTTTCTGTTTGTGTGAAATGTTCTCTAAGTATCTTTTAGGTAGTTTTGTTTTAAAATATTTGTAATCTCCAGCATTTCTCTGTTTACTTTCTGTCTGGACAACCTGTGCATTGTTGAGAGTGGGGGTATTGTAGACTCCCAATATCAGTGTGTGAAGGTCAATACATGGTTAAGCTATAGTAGCGTTTCTTTTACAAAACTGGGTGCCCTTATGTTTGGGGCATATTTTTTAAGAATTGAAATGTCATCTTAGTAGTTTTTTCCTTTGATGAATATGAAGTGTTCATCTCCAACTTTTTTGTTTACTGATTTTGGTTGGAAGTCAGTTTTGTTAGATATTAAAATGGCTACCTACATAAGCTTGCTTCTTAGGTCCATTTCCTTAGAACACTTTTTCCCAACCCTTTAAGTAGAGAAAATGTCTCTCTTTGACGCAGAGGTGTGTTTCTTGGTTGTAGCAGAAGGATGGGTTGTGTTTTGTGTCGATTCTATTAGTATGATTCTTTGTATTAAGGAATTGATAACATTGGAGGTGTGTGTGTGTTGGAGTACGTTTTTCTGTGTGAGTGTGAATGTGTTTTCCTTCTTTTGATTTTGCTGGTGTGATATTATTTATTTTCTGTATTTTCATGGGTATAGTTAAGTTGACATTTTCTATCTAGCACCTACCCTCGTGGTGCATTTGTAGATAGATATTGTTTAAATTTTAATTTATCATGAAATATCTTATTTTCTCCATCTATGGTAATTGAAAATTTTGTGGAATATATTAGTCTGGGTTGGCATCTGTTCTCTCTTGGAGTATATGGCATTTCTCTCCAGGCCCGTCTTGCTTTTTGAGTCTCCACTGAGAAGTCAGGAGTAATTCTAGTAGATCTGTCTGTCTTTATATGTTACTTGGTCTTTTCCCCCTATAGCTTTTAAAATTCTTCCCTTTTTCCTGTATATTCTGAGGTGAGGGGACTTTCTTTTCTGGTTCAATCTATTTGCTATTTTGTATTCTTCTTGTGCCTTTATAGCCATTCCCTTCTTTAGTTTAGAAAAGTTTTCTTTTATGATTTTTTAGAAATATACTCTGGACTTTTGAGCTGAAAACTTTCTCCTTCCTCCTTTCTCTATTTATACTGTTCTTACATTTGATCCTTTCATAGTGTTTCAGACTTCCTGGAATTTTTGTGTTGGAAACATTTTAGATTTAATATTTTTTTTGATTGATATATTTATTTTTTCTATCTTATATTCAATGCCTGATATTCTCTCTTCTACTCTTGTATTCTTTTGGAAAAGCTTGTCTCTGTTCAAGTTCCTAAATTTTTCATTTGCAGAATTTCCTCAGTTTCTGTGATTTTTATTGACTTTATAGTCATTTTTAGGTTTTGAACAGTTTTATTACTTCCTTCAACTGTTTGTTTTTTTTTTTTTTATGCTCTCTTATAGGGATTTATTCATTTTCTCCAATTGCTTGTGTTTACCTGGAATTTTTAAATAATTTATTCATTTTCTCTTTAAGGATCTTTATCATCTTCATGTAGTTGGTTTTAATGTATTTTTCTTGTGCTTAAGCCATGTTGTAATATTCAGGGCCTGCTATAGTAGAATAGCTAGACTCCGGTAGAGGTGTATTGTCCTTTCTAGCAGCATAGTCTGTTCACACGTTCAAACCTACTTATATGCATAAATTTAAATATGACAAGCTAGGAACTGTATGTGAGAAATATGCACTATTTGTCTTTCTGAATTTGTTATGTTGCTTAATAAAATATTGTCCAGAGCCAGCCATTTTCCTTCAAATTTCATAATTTAACTTTCTTAATCATTTAATATCTGCTGTGTATTCATTAATCTGTAGATAAACACTGAACTAGCCTGGTTCAATTTCTTTGTTACTGTGAATAATGCAACAATAAACATGGAGAAGCAAGAATCTATGTGGTAGAACAAAGAGTGTGTTGGATATATGCTCATGATATATATATAGCTGGGTCAATAGGATATTACAATACCCAGTCACCTTGATATCTAAGTTCTATTTTTACCATGTAAGAAAACTACACATTCATTTCTAGTGACTGTATAAGTTTATATCCCCATCAGAAGGGAATGGGAATTCTTACCCCATTATCTTATTCAGTATTTCCTGGTGTTTATTTTCTTGATGATAGGTATCCTGATTGGAGTGAAACACTGTTAAAGTAGTATTAATTTGCATTGAAAATACATATTTAGTAGTATCATTTTACCATCAAGAAATGAGCTAATCATCAATAGGCATGTAATTAAGACACTCCACACTAATACTTCAATTCTTCAATAGCATTCAGAGCAAAAACAAAAGACAAAGACCCCCCCTCCAGGTAAGAAGGGACTGCTAGACTACAACTATGGCCAGGTTATGGTTTAGGCCAGTAAACTTCTGATATTCATAGAGAATAGACCTATTAACACATTATTGCCAGAAATATTTTAACTTATCGTATTATAAAATATAGCACATATACAGATTACTATATGTTCATATTTTAAATAATAAATGTAAATGGATATATGTATAGAACACTAAACATTAAATTATTATCAATTTCTTTAAAGTTTCCTCTATGTTGCAACTTAATGTTCCCTTTTCTGTCCACAAAGAAATCTAATGCTTTGAAATACACATTCACCTTGACAATGCTCATTCATATTTTATAATATGCAAATGTATTCCTTAAAATTTATAGTGGAATATTTTATCTTAGACTTTTATAAAGAGAATTATTCTTCATATTCCTTCTACAGTATTTTTTATTTTTTTGAGATCATAATATAACTTATGACAAGACTTGGATTTTTTTTCAAATGCCTTTTCTTCATCTAATGATGTGATCATATGTTTTCTGTTCTTGAGTCTATGTGGTAGGTTACATTTTTTGATTTATGTATGTTGAACAATTCCTGCAGCTCTGGAATAAGCCAATGTGATCAGTATGCATAGTCTTCATAACACATTCTTGCATTCAGTTTGCAAATATTTGAAACTTTTTGCACTATGTTTTTTAGAGAGATTTAGTCCATAATATTGTTTTGTTGTTGTTGTTGAAGTTTTATCTTGTTTTGGTATCTTGTTAATACTGGCTTGGTAAAAGCAATTAGGAAAAGTTACTTCATTTATTTATTTGTGGAATAATTTGAGAGTATTGCAGTTACTTTTTCTTTCAAGGTTTGGTAGAATTCTGTCCTGAATCCATCTGATCTTGAACTTTTTTAATTAAAAGTATTGAGAATTTAAAAAACAAACAAAAATACTCAGTATAGTGTTTATATGTTTGGACTATGGAATATTAAGCAACAAAGGTAAAAACTTCATGGATAAATTAGATGATTTATTCAAGGGTTTTACAGAGAAACTTTGTTGTTGTTTCCACCTTCTGTTTCATTAGGAAACAACATTGCTCACCCTGGAGGACACAACAAGGTACCATCTTGGAAGCAGATAGCACCTTTCACCAGACAACTAGACCTGCTGTCACCTTGATCACATACCATCCAGTCTCTGGAGGTGTTAGAATATAAATTGATGTTCTTTAGTGTGTGATGATTCTACAGTAGCACAAATGCGCAACAACATGCTACTAATACATTATTGGTTTTCCTGTGTTTGCACATAATTACATATCAGATAATTTGTTGTATAGATGTTTAAGATATTCAGGTTGCTTTGGACTGTGTTTCTGGTTTCATCTTTCTGTGCATTTTGTCACAGTATGTGAAACTCAAATTTTTTGGGAACATTAAGCACAAGTGTTGCTCCACTAGTATTACAATTCCTTATTAATGTAAGTGGTTTTCCACATAAGTTTATCAATACACACCTCATTATAAACTAAAACAGTAAGTTCTAAGGGTCCCCATGAAAAAGCAAATCAACCATTTTTAATTATGTTTCCCCCAAATCCACATTCAACAACAGCATAAACTAAAATATACAATTGCCTGGGTATTTATGTTTATAAACTTCCTAGCTTTATATCACATAATTACAGCGTTAGACTATATTCAGAAAAATCTCAAGAATGAGCACCCATAAAAAGGAATAACTTAGTTTCACTCCTAACCTTTAAAAGGTAGGGCAAAAAAGGAAAAACTTTAAAGAAGCACTGCATGCATATTTTGGCTTTTGTTTCTGTGATTTTATCTTATGCCAAGATTTTGTGTATGTGAATTATTTTAATGAAAAGTTTCAAACAAACTCAACTACAAAAATATAAGACATTAAAAATTGGTGTTTGCAATTCTGTAGTCTGAATGTGCACCTAGAAGTCATGCAGTCATACAGGCACCAAAGTGTAGGGTTAAGAGTGGGAATGCTCAGGGAGTAATCCCTCATGAAGATACAGTCCTTATGAAGATTAGGAACTTATTATAAGATTTGCATGAAACTAGCATTAGTACCTTTATTTTTTGTCAAGATCAGACCTTTACTTGGTGCCAAACCTGAAAAAACACTGGTCATGGTTTTCAGTCATCAGAACTGTGAGAAATATACATCTGTTGTTTATATTAATAAATTATACTAAAGTATTAAAACAGGTAGCAAATGCACAGGTATTTAACCCATTGGTTTTTACAACTTAATTGCAAATTTTCATTAAAAGTCATCATTTCCACATTTAAGATTCTTTCAGAAAATAAACAATACACAAATAAAATCCAATGAATTATACATTTGAACTGTTTACATAATTGATATATATTAATAATACTGGTAAAAATAAAAATAAATCATTTTGTCATTTCTTCCGATCTCATTTCTTTTCTAAAAGAAGTCTCTATCTCAAGTGTACTCCAATCTGCCTTTTGTATGTATTAGCGTATATATTTTATGTTCATATTTCATAATTTTTCATTAATTTCAAAATTTCACATATGACATCATATTCTAGTTTCCATTTAGTGACATTATTTTTTAATTATTTATTAGTTGACAATTTCATACAATATATTTTGTATTCACTCTACTTCCTCTAATACCTCCCAGAGTCATACAATCTTTCTTTCTTTTTCTGTTTTAAAATTTACATCCTGGTTGTAGCCCCATCCTTTCTAACACCCAGTCCCTCCCTCCTTTCCTCTACCCTATTCCGCAGGAAAGGGGAGCTCATCAAGTCACATCAGGACTGAGAACATCCACTCTTTTTAACCACCTTATGTTGTGTTTAAAACAAAACAAAAAACAACAACAAAAACACACTGATTCCATTTTATACTTCCCATATACCCTTGTATATGTATCTTTTCACTGGAATGGGGTCAACACATCTGAGGATACATCTTCAAAGAAAACTTCTTCTCTAAGCAGCTATCAATTGTTATTAACTCCTCTTTTATACTTGTTATTAACTCCTCTTCTATACTTGTTATTATACTTGTCGTGATTTGGGCTGGTTTGAGATTGCATAGACCTTGCACATGCTGCTACAGCTTCCTTAAATTCATACGTACAAATGTTCTGCTGTTTTTGTCTTAATTAGGGTTTTATTGCATGTCCATTGTTATAAAAAAGAACACATTTAATTGGGGCTGCCTTACAGGTTCGGGGCTTTACTCCACTTTTGTCCTGGCAGTACACATACAGACATGGGTACCAGGAACTGTTACTTCTACATCTAGATTGACAGACATCAGGAAGAGAGAATGAGATACTGAGCCTGCTTGAGCTTCTGAAACCTCAAAGCCCACCCCCAGTGACACACTTCCTCCAAAAAGGCCACACCTCTGAACAGAGCCGCTCCCTATGGACGTACAACCTTTTGGGGCCCATTTTCTGTCAAACAATCATAGTCTGAAAACACTGGTTTCTTGTTATCCACTGATTCTGACTCTTAGAGTCTTTCTAAATCCTTCTCTGCAGTGGTTCCTGAGCTTGAGAAGAGGGAGGCTAAAATAGATATCACACTTAGGGTTTAATGTTCATCAGTCTTTCATTATCTGCATCTTGACCACCTTGAATGTCCGAGTTAATTGCCATCTGCTTAAAAAGAAGCTTCTCTAATATATCTTTTTAAATTTTTATTATTTATTCTTCTCTTATATATTAATTACATCATGACTACAGTTTTCCTTCCCTTCTCTCTTCCCAGTTTCTCCCTTTCACCTCTCCAACTTACTCTTACTCCTATTTCCTTCAGGAAAGGGCAGGTCTCCTAGGGATATCAATTAAAAGACTCATATCAAATTGCAATAAGACTAGGCACTTCCCTTCATGTTAAGATCAGAGAGGCAAGCCAGTAGGAGAAAAAAGAATCACAAAAGCAGGCAAAAGGGTCAGAGACAGTGCTTGCTTCCATTGTGAGGAATCCCACAAGAAGACCAAGCTACACAACCATAACATATATGCATAGGGCCTAGGTCAGACCCCTGCAGGTTCCCTGATCGTTGGTTCATTCTGTGAGCCCCTATGAACCCAGATTTGTTAACGCCACCTTGAATACAACCAATATTGTCTGATCTTAGAAGCTAAGCAGGGTCAGGCCTAGTTAGTAATTGGCAGAAGCTCTAATGTATTCTTAATTTAACATTTGTGTTTGTTTATTTGTCAATATAGCATATCATAAATCTTTGTCATGTCTTATTTTTTTCATTGTATGTATAAACCATAATTTATGTTTAACACTATTGCTACTGAAGAATTTTTGTACTTGCTCTAATTTTCTCTGTTGTAATACTACAATAAAAGCTATAATGTACTCTATAGATACATGTATGTGAATATTTTCGGAAGAATATCCCAAACTGGGATGATTTATAGGTGATGAATATAGTATACTTTGCTACCTGTTGCCATAGTACCTCAAATCTGATTGACAATGTATAATTACTTCAGAAGTATGTGAACATTCCCCATTCCTTCTTGATGCTTAATTTACTATTTACTTTATAACAGTATAGATTATTAGAGAATAACTGAAGAAAACTAAAATTAAGCAAGCTTTGATAATAAGATGGCTCAGAACATGTTTATACTTAGAAGAATGTAGTGAAGGGTTTTCATCAAGAGAATATCTTGACCAAATTGGAAAGATCATAGATTTCAGTATGAAAGATGGATTATGGCAAGATGGATTATCCCTACAAAATGTAGGGATTGCTACTCCAATTTTAATTGACTTCTTTAAAACTCTTTCCCTGTCTCTTTTTATCTGTCTCACCCTCCCTCTCTCCATGCCCCTTGTTTCCTTCCTTTCTTACTCAGCACCTGACTGGATTAACTGATTTTTCTCCCAGTGGCACCTCAAGGTCATACACCTATATGCTAAAGAGACAGAATAGGTTTTGCATCCATTTTTTGGTAGCACACTGTGCAAAAGAGACAAACAGCTTCTGTCAATCACACAAACACCTTTATTGCTAATTAGCATTTTCTTTTTTGTGCTGCTGTTTGCCAAATGATATGGAAAGCTGAAACACAGATGCTTATTAACATCATTCTTGATTTACTGATAATTCGGCACTGACAGTTTAATAAGTTTAGAATTCAACCCCAAGATTATTTGTCAACACATTTTGGGGATATGTTTTTCTCACCTCTTTAAATGAATAGTTTGTTCATTTTGTGATAATTGTACCAAAATTATTTTTATTTTTCAAGACAGGGTTTCTCTCTGTATCCCTGGCTAGCCTTGAACTTAGAGATCTGCCAGTCTCTACCTCCCAAGTGCTGGGATTAAAGGATTGCTCTAACACTGCCCCACTTATACTTAATATTTTAATGAATGGTTCAAAATGAGTCTCACTGATTCTTGATGTTTCATAGCCCAGACTCTTAAGATAATAAGGAAAAACTAAATTTCAGTGGAGCTTAAATTTATTTGTTCTGCCTGTAATGGCATATAGAGACAAAAATAAATTTAATTTTTTTATCTGAGGAATAGTAGAGTTGTTAAATACGGGTTTGCATGTAGGTAGATATTTTCAGTGGAGAAATATTAATGTATTATAAAGAACTCTTCTTGAGATTGTAAACAGGCTGGTATTTTGTGAGATTTTCACATTTATTCACTAGAGACACCATTCCAGATCCAGATGAAGCCTCATGACAATGAAGTGCCATGAAAGGAAACATAAACAAGGTATTTCAGTCATAAATAGAAATCTGCCACACTATTTCACTTATGATACCATTTTATGAGCATTGTGTTAAAAATAAGTGAATGTTGCATTTCGATCAATGTGTAAATATTCTGACACTGAAAATCACTCCAAAGGGTCATATATTAAAAGTCTTTATTTTCTATATGTCTCTCTCCCATATTATTCAACATATGGTAAATCCCTTTTGGGTTTGGTCAAACTGAGATTGTTAAAGAGATTTCTATAGGGGAGGATATTCTAAGGAATGCTAATACTACCTATTTGGTGGTGTTATCAAAGATATAAAAAACAATAACTATCTTGTTGATCTTCTCAAAGAAACAGCTCTTGGTTTCATTGATTCTTTGAATTGTTTTATTTGTTTCAAATTGATTAATTTCATCCCTGAGTTTGATTATTTCTAGCCATCTACTCCTTTTTGATGTGTCTGCTTCTTCTTTTTCTAGGGTTTTTAAGTGAGCCACTAAGTTGCTTGAGTAAGCTGTCTCGAATTTCTTCTTGAAGGCACTTAGTGCTATGGACTTTCCTCTTAGCACTGCTTTCATTGTGTCCCACAGGTTTAGGTATGTTGTGTCTTCATTTTCATTGAGTTCTAGGAAGACTTTAATTTCTTTCTTTGTTTCTTCCCTGACCCAGCTGTCATTTAGTAGCAAATTGTTCAGTTTCCATGTGTGTGTAGGCTTTTTGATATTTCTGTTGTTGAGGTCCAGCTTTATTCCATGGTGATAAGACAGGATACAAGGGATTAATTCAATCTTCTTGTATCTGTTGAGATTCGCTTTGTGAACAACTATATGGTCTATTTTGGAGAAGGTTCCATGGGGTGCTGAGAAGAAGGTAAATTCTTTTGTGTTTGGGTGTAAGGTTCTGTACATGTCTGTTAGGTCCATTTGATTCATGACCTTTGTTAGAGATATTGTTTCTTTGTTTAATTTCTGTTTAGTTGACCTGTCCTTTGTTGAGAGTGGGGTGTTGAAGTCTCCCAATATTAGTGTGTGTGGATCTATGTGTGGTTTAAGTTTTATCAATGTTTCTTTCACAAATGCGGGTGCCCTTGTATTTGGGGCATAGATGTTCAGGATTGTGATGTCTTCCTGGTGGAATTTTCCCTTGATGATTATGAAGTGCCCTTCCCCATCTGGTTTGATTAATTTTGGTTAAAAGTCTATTTTATCACATATTAGAATGGCTACTCCTGCTTGCTTCTTACATCCATTTGCTTGGAAAGCCGTCTTCCATCCCTTTACCCTCAGGTAATGTCTATCTTTTTGACTTAGGTGAGTTTTTTGTATACAACAGATTGCTGGGTTTTGTTTACGCATCCATTCTGTTAGTCTGTGTCTTTTTATTGGAGAGTTGAGTCCATTTATGTTGAGAGAGATTAATGACCAGTGGCTGTTAGATCCCTTGATTTTGATATTGGCTGTGGTCATCAGGTTGTGGGCTTGGTTGCTTTTTGTTTTACTGTAGTGAGGTTATTTATTTCCTGTGTTTTCTTGAATGTGGCTAGTTTTCTTGGGTTGTATTTTCCCTTTTAGTGTCTTCTGTAATGCTAGATTTGTTTGTAGGTATTGTTGAAATTTGTTTTTGTCATTGAATATCTTGTTTTCTCCGTCTATGAGGACAGAGAGTTTTGGTGGGTATAGTAGCCTGGGCTGACATCTGTGTTCTCTTAGGGTCTGTATGATATCTACCCAGGACCTTCTGGCTTTCATAGTCTCTGTTGAAAAGTCAGGTGTGATTTTAATGGGTTTGCCATTATATGTTACTTGGCCTTTTTCCCTTGCAGCTTTTAGTATTTTTTCTTTGTTCTGTATACTTACGGTTTTGATTATTATGTGGCGGGAGGATTTTCTTTTCTGGTCTAATTTATTGGGTGTTCTGTAGGCCTCTTGTATTTTTATTTGTCTCTCCTTTAACTTGGGGAAATTTTCTTCAATGATTTTGTTAAAAATATTTTCTGGGCCTTGGTGCAGGGAATCTTCTTTTTCCTCTATTCCTATTATTCTTAGGTTTTGTCTTTTTATGTTGTCTTGAATTTCTTGAATGGTCTGTGTCAAGATTTTTTTAGATTTAACATTTTTTTTGACAGATACATCTATTTCTTTCATTGTATCTTCCACACCTGAGATTCTTTCTTCCATTTCTTGTAGCCTATTGGTTATGCTAACCTCTGTAGTTCCTGCTTTCTTCCCTAAGTTCTTTCTCTCCACAATTTCTTCCATTTGTGTTTTTTTTCTTTTTTTAATTTTTCCAATTCTATCTTCAGATCTTGAGCCGTTTTGTTAATTTCCTTCATCAGTCTGGCTATACTTTCCTGTTTTTTCCATCAATTCCTTCAGCTGTTTGTTTGAACAATCCTCTGTTTCTTTTATTTCATTCAGTGATTTTAAGCATTTCCTCTCTAAATGCCACAAACTGTTTGGCTGCAGCTTCCTCTATTTCTTTTCGTATTTTATTTATTTCCTCTGTTGTCTCCTTCATGAGCATAGATGTTAGGTAATCTTCTTGAATTTCAATTATGCTGGGGTGTCTAGGGCTATTTGCCCCTGGATAACTGGGTTCTGGAGATGCCATATTGCTCTGGCTTTTGTTGGTTGAACTTTTACGCTGTCCTCTACCCATTGGGCTATATCTTAGGTGTTTGAAGTTAGTTTCTGGTGGTTCCTGTAATCCTCTGGTGGAGAGAATCCCCTTGGCAGGAAGATGGTTTTTCCTGAAGGAAGCCTTCTCAGCTTTTTGGGTATAGTCACTGGATGTCCGGTGTTTTTCAGGAGTTGCTACAGCTCATCTCAGGCATAGAGACCTGGGTGGTAACTGTGATCCTTATTAGTTGAGAGTGCGCTCCTCTCACTGGGAGAAGTCCTGGTGACAGCTGCCCTGCTTCTGGGTTTCTTGCTATAAATTTAGTGATCAATTGCTCTAACCTGTGTGTCCCGTGGTTTGGTCGGTTTTGTTAGGGATAACTGGTTGCCCCTTGGAGCAGTATCTGGGGGTTGATCTCGGGGTTCCTGGTCTTTTATATGTCTGATGTTGGGGCTCTGTGCCCTGGAACCCAATGGGTAATCTGTGGCTGGTGAGTACTGCCCTCCTGGTAACAGCCGTATCTGGGGCACAGCAGGTCCCTGAGTTGGGCCAGTCTGTGGGACCTTTTCCAGGGATATACTGGGTTGCCTAAGTCTGTCCTGTTATGGGATTCCTTAATCAGGATGATCTTTTCTAGATCCCATAATTTGTCTGGAAATTTTATGGTTTCCTTGTTTTTAATTGCTGAGTAGTAGTTCATTGTGTAAATCTTCCACAATTTCTGTATCCATTCCTTAGTTGAGGGACATTTCGGGTGTTTCCAGATTCTGATATTACAAAGAAAACTGCTATGAACATGGTTGAGCAAATGTCCTTGTTGTATACTTGACCATATTTAGGTATATGCCTAGGAATGCTATAGATATATCTTGAGGAATCACTATTCCTAGTTATCTGAGAAAGCACCAGATTTATTTCCAAAGTGGTTATACAAGTTTACTTTCCCACCAACAATAGAAGGAGGTTTCCCTTTTCTCCACAACCTCTCCAGCATGTGTTGTCACTTGAGTTTTTGATCTTAGCCATTCTGATGAGTACAAGGTGAAATCTCAGAGTTGTTTATATTTGCATTTCCTTGATGACTAAGGATGTTGAGCATTTCTTTAAATGTTTACCTTCCATTCAATACTCATCTATTGCTAATTCTCTTTTTAGTTCTGTACCCTATTTTTCACTATGATTACTTGGTTTGTTGTTGTTTAACTTCTTAAGTTCTTTATATATTCGGGATATTAGTTCTCTCTCAGATGCAGGGTTAGTGAAGATCCTTTCCCAATATATAGTCTATCATTTTTGGTTTTCTGACAACAATGTCCTTTGCTTTACACAAGTTTTTAGTTTTATGAGGTCCCATTTATTGATTGTTGATCTTAGAGCCTCTGCTGTTGGTGTTCTGTTCAAGAAATTGTCTCCTGTGCCAGTGAGTTCAAGATTCGTCCCCAAATTTTCTTCTAACAAGTTTGGTGTGTCTGGTTTTACATTGAGGTCTTTGGTCCACTTGTACTTTAATTTTATGGAGGGTGATAAATATGAATATATATGCCTTTTTCTACATACATGTAGACATCCAGTTACACCAGCAATATTTTTTGGAGATGCTGTCTTTTTTTCCATTGTATGGTTTTGGGTTCTTTGTTAACAATCAAGTACCTTTAGGTGTGTGGGTTTATTTCTGGGTCTTCTACTTGATTTCATTGATCCACCATTCTGTTCCCATGCCAGTACCATGCAGTTTTTATTGCTGTTGCTCTGTAATACAACTTGCCATCAAGGATGGAGGTACATCCAGACAATCTCTTGTTGTATAGGATTATTTTAGCAATTCTGGATTTTTTTGTTTTTCCATATGAAATTGAGAATTGTTCTTTCAAGGTCCGTAAAAAATTGCGTTGGTATTTTTGATGGGATTTTCATTGAATCTGTAGATTGCTTTTGGCAGGATGGCCATTCTCACTGTGTTAATCCTACCGATCCATAAGCATAGGATATTTTCCATCTTCTTATATCTTCTTAAATGTCTTTATTCAGAGACTTGAATTTTTTTCGTTGTTTGGTTGGTTGATTTTTTTTTTTTTTCAAACATCCCTTTCACTTCCTTGGTTAGAGTTACACCAAGGCACTTTATATTATTTGTGGCTATTGTGAAGGGTATTGTTTTACTAATTTCTTTCTCAGCTTTTTTTCTTTCGTATACAGGAGGGCTAATGATTTTTTGTAGTTTTTTTTTTTTTTTTTTTTTTTTTTTTTTTTTATCCAGCCATTTTGCTGAAAGTGTTTATCAGCTGTAGGAATTCCTTGGTTGAATTTTTGGGGTCACTCATGTATACTATCATATCCCTTGCAAATACTGATACATTGACTTCTTCCTTTCTGATTTTTATCCCTTTGATGTCCTTTAGTTGTCTTATTACTCTAGCTAGAACTTCAAGTACTATGTTGAAGAGATATGGAGATAGTAGGCAGCCTTGCCTTGTCCATGATTTCCTTGGGATTGATTGCAGTTTCTCTCCATTTAGGTTGATGTTAGCTATAGGCTTGCTGTATATTGTCTTTACTATGTTTAGGTATGTGCCTTGTATCCCTGATCTCTCCAAGACTTTAAACATGAATGGATGTTAGATATTGTCAAATGCTTTTTCAGCATGTAAGGAGATGATCATGGTTTTTTTTTGTTTTGTTTTTTTGTTTTTTGGTTTTTTTTTTTCTCCTACAGTTTGTTTAGATGGTGGATTACATTGAAGGATTTCTATATATCGAGCCATGCATGCCTGCGTAGGTTGAAGTCTACTTGGTCATTGTGGATATCTTTTATGTGTTCTTGGATTCGATTTGCAAATATTTTTTGAGTTCTTTTTTTTCAGGGGGTGTCTTTGTATGGTTTGGGTATCAAGGTAACTGTGGCTTCATAGAATGGGTTTGATAATATTCCTTCTGTTTCTGTTTCGTGGAATTGTTTGAAGAGAATTAGAGTTAGCTCTTTTTTTTTTCTTTGAAGGTCTAGTAGAATTCTGCACTAAAACCATCTGTCCTTTTTTTTTTTGGAAGTGACACATTTGATGACTGCTTCTATTTATATTTGGGGGATATAGGATTATTTAATCTATTTACCTGACCTTGATTTAATTTTGGTAAATGGAATCTGTCAAGAAAATTGTCCATTTCATTTAAATTTTCAAGTTTTGTGGCATATAGGCTTATGTAGTAAAACTTAATGATTGTTTGGATTTCCTAAATGTCTTTCGGTGTACAACCTTTTCATTTCTTATTTGGTGATTTGGATAATGTCTCTCTGCCTTTTAGTTAGTTTGGCTGAGGGTTTGTTTGTCTTGTTGATTTTCTTAAAGAACCAGCTCTTGGTGTCATTTATTCTTTGTATTTTGTTTGTTTGTTTGTTTCTAATTCATTGAGTTCAGCTCTGATTTTGATTATTTATAATTTTCTATTTCTCTTGGGTGTTTCTGCTTTTTTTCCCTAGGGCTTTTAAGCCTTTAAGTTGTTTGTATGAGATGTCTCAAATTTGTTTCTGGAGGCACTTAGTGCTATGAACTTTCTTCTTAGCACTTCTTTCATTGTGTCCCATAAGTTTGGGTATGTTGTGTCTTCATTTTCACTGAATTTTAGGAAGTCTCTAATATCTTTGTTTCATTTCTTTCCTGACAAGCTGTCATTGAGTAGTAAGTTGTTTATTTTTCATGTGTATGTAGGCTTTCTGTTATTTCTGTTGTGAAGGTCTAGTTTAGGCAATGGTGGTCTGATAGGACACTAGGGATTATTTCAATCTTCTTGAATCCGTTGAAACTTGCTTTATGTGCGACTATATTGTCAATTTTTTTAGAAGGTTTTGTTGGTGGCTGAGAAAAAGGTATACTTTTTTGAGTTTGGGTGAAAAGTTCTGTAGACATCTATTAGGTCCATTTGATTTAAGGCCTCTGTGAGTGCCATAATTTCCCTATTTAGTTTCTGTCTAGATGATCTGTCCCTTGGTGAGAGTACAGTGCTGAAATCTCCCACTATTAAGGTGCTGGGATAGATGTGTGACTAATGTTTCATTTAGAAATGTTAGTGTCTTTTATTTAGAACCTAGATGTTCAGGATTGTAATATCCTCTTTTTTATTTTCCTTTGATGACAATGAAGTGCCCCTCTTCATCTTTTTTGATTAATTTTGGTTGAAAATCTGTTGTATAAGATTTTAGAATAACTACCCCAGCTTGTTTTCTGGGACCGTTTGCTTGAAAAACTTTTTCCTGCCCTTTATTTGAGGTAGTGTTTATCTTTGTTGCAGAAGTGTGTTTCTTGGCTACAGCAGAATGTTGGATGCTGTTTCCCCAACCATTCTGTTAAGTCTGTGCCTTTTTATTAGAGTGTTGAATCCTTTGATGTTGATAGATGATAGATGACCAATGAATGACAGTTCTTTTTATTGTAGAGTTGGTCTTGTTACTGTGTTTCTATGCTTTTTTTTTTCTTTGTTGTGAAGTTATCTATACCCTGTGTTTTCTTGGGTGTAGTTGATTTCATTAGTTTGGAGTTTTCCTTCTAATATTTTCTGTAGGGCTTGGTTGCTATGTAGACATTGTTTAAGTTTGTTTTGTCATGTAATATTTTGTTTTCTCCATGTATGTTGATTGAAAGCTTTGCTAGGTATAGTAGTCTGGGTTGGCATCTGTGGTCTCTTAGAGTCTGCATGGCATCTGCCCAGGCACTTCTGTCTTTCATAGTGTCTGTTGAGAAGTCTGGTATGATTCTAATAGGTCTACCCTTTTATGTTACTTGGCCTTTTTTCCATTTCTGCTTTTAATATTTCTTCTCTGTTCTTTAGATATAGTGTTTTGACTATTACATGACATGACATGAGGAGTTTCTTTTTTGGTCTAGTCTAGTCAGTGTTCTCTAGGCCTATTGTTTTTAATGGATATCTCTTTCTTTAAGTTGGGAAACTTCTATGATTTTCTTGAAAATATTTTCTGTACCTTTGAGCCTGTAATCTTCATTTTCATCTATTCCTATTATTCTTAGATTTCATCTTTTCATGGCATCCTTGATTTCTTGGATGTTTTGTGTTTGGAACTTTTCTGATTTTACTTTTTCTTCGAGAAATGTAAGTTTCTGCAACTGTATCTTCAGCTTCTGAGATCTTCTCTTCTATCTCTTGTATTGGTGATGCTTACCTTTGTGGTTCATGATCTTTTCTCTAGTTTCTCCAGCTCCAGCGTTTTCTCTGTCTGTGTTTTCTTTATTAGTTCTAATTTTGTTTTCATGCCTTGCACCATTTCCTTTACCTGTTGAATATGGATTTCTGTCTTCCTATGATGACCTCTTTTTTGTTGTTGTTCATTTCCTCTCTTATGCCACTACTTGTGACTCTATTTATTTGGCTGTATTTGCCTGTATTTCTTTGAGAGCTTTGTTTCCTCTTTATGTGCCTCTAATAACTGGATAAGCATAGATTTGAGATAAGTTTCCTGTGTTTCCCATGAATTAGCATATCCATTGATTTTGGGTGTTGCTGTTTGTTGGTATAATGTTCTTTTGGAATGTATACACTTTACCTTTTTTCATTCCAATGCTGATTTCTTTCCCTCCCTCTTTGGTTTCAATCCAGACATTGCATTGTGATACTTATTCTAAGCATCACCTGTCTTAACTTTATGTAAGCATGCCAAAATAAAACAACCAGCCACAATGTTGAGCAGCGTAGAGGAAGGAATAACAGGAAGAAAGGGAAGAGCCAGATAAGAGGAAGGTGTGGGAGGCAGAGGAAGAGAGGAAAGGCAGGAGTGAAGCTGGGAGAGAGAGGCTGGAGGCGAGGTCTTGAAACAATGTGGAGAATGAACCGGACCTAAGATTTCACAAAAAGCAAGTATAATGAGTGAATCTAAATGTTAGGAAACTATGAGGGCTTGGAAGTTTAGGATGGAGTAACTATTGCCCAGCATTGTGTTCTAGGTTAACTAAATAAATCATAGTCTCTGTCTGGTGATTTGGGTATACACCTGCTTAGGATTAACAGCAACATTACTAGAAGATATATCAATAGTAAATATCAATCGTCACATGGTGAAGCCATCATATACTGATTTTGTTAGATGTGTTATTACACTGACCTCTAAGTATTTGCTTATCCATAACCTTTCCTGTTTGTTTCTGGAATGTGTACTTCAATAGACAAGAAGAAGGATGGTTCTGACCCCTGAGAATTAATCATTCAGACATTAGTATAAAACAAATTTTGCTCAAGAAAGAAGCTGAAAAAAGTATGGATGAATCTAAAAAGCAATGCTGAGAGCTGGATTTGAATTTATCATTGCTCATACTGTGTAAATCACTTTATCAAAACAAAACAAAATAAATATTATAAACATCTTATATTGATTGAGTACATATTATATAAAAATGTTTAACTTAAGAAAACTAAAATCTTATTACATTTCCTCTTTTTCTTCTTTCATTTCTAACCCCAAACCCTTTTAGTCAACTCCTGACCACCATTTCTCCCCTTTTATTGTTCAGACACTGACACTTTGCATCAGAGAGTATTCAACAACTCATTCCTGGGGAAGAAAATTTCTCCTACTCTTAGCATTACATAGTTGCTTGTAGTTTCTTGTATAGAGTTGGAATCTGGTGAGAATTTTTTCCCCTCCAAGTTACCATGTATGGTTTAGTTGAACATTGTCATGCCTTATTTAGACAGCTGTGTTGTCATGATATCACAGGTGAGTTTTCTTTGTCATATTTAGGAGACACAATCTTACAGCAAATTTCATCCTGGTCTTCTGGCTCTTAAGACTTTTGTACCTCCTCTTCTGGGATGTTCCTTGAGCCTCAGGTAAAGGAATTGTGCTGCAGATGTATTGGAAAACTAACCACTTACCCACGATTAGTGAGTTCATGGATCTTAGAGGAGGACCATCCACATGTACTATTTGTAAATATTTATTTATTTATTGTGTGCATGGACATTTTACCTTCATTATGTCTGTGCACCATTAGAGTGTCTAGTGCCTGCAGAGGCCAGGAGAAGGTATTGGATTCCCTGAAAATGCAGTTGCAGTTGGTTGTGATCCACTATTGGATGCTAGAAACTAAACCTGCGTTCACTGCCAAAGCAGTATGGCTTTTTCACTGACTCATCTATCTCTCCAGTCACCATTACAGGTGTTTTGTAGCTGCTTTATAAACATTATTTTATTTATTTAATCATATTAAAACTCTGCCAAGGTATATACTACTGTTACTGATTCATTTAAATTCATATTCCAAGTAAACAATAGAACTGATTAGAAACCAGGTTTGTAAGACATTAGAGCTATCCACAATTGCATCTTCACTTCCCTACCAAAAACTTGAAAATGATAAAAGAAATCATGCCAATTCATTGGACATTATGAGGCTTCTATGATTGTGTGTGTGCTCTGTAAGTTCTATAAATACAATGTTATGCAAATTTAAGGCAATTTTCCTTCTATTCCCACGAAGTATGTATCAACTGCAATGTATTCCTTACTGTCAATCACCATTTTTCTGTGACTGAGTAAAGGAAAAAAAATTTTTTCAGGCCATTGTTAAAAAAACAAAAACAAAGAAAAAACATCATTATTGAACTTAAATGTTTTTTTTTTTTTTTCTAGCTAGGAAGATATATTAAACAACAATATACAAGCTTGGTGGCACATGCCTTTCATCCCAACACTTGGAATGTCTCTGTGAGTTTGAAACCAACTTGGACTACATAGCAAGTTCCAGGACAGTAATACCTTCATGGAGAGACCTTGTCTAAAATAAAACAGAATAACAATAATTATTATAATTAATAGTAATAATATAAAGTGATCATCAAATGATAGAATATAAGAAAACTTATTTTTACCAATAGAAATATTAGTAAAGAAAAATAGACTGTCACCCCTTGGCTTCCCTAAATTGCATTTGGTGACAGAAGTGAAACAGGGATTACAATGTTTCCCATTGCTTGATGTATTTGTCTACATTGCTGAAGACATAAAGGCTGTTATACATGGTGGTAGGTAAAGGCATGTAAAAAGAAGTAGACGTCTATATCACTCAAAGTTGCATATGATTGAAATATGTATAGTTTGACTGCAGGTTTGAAAAATGAAATACAGACATCCTGTGGTAGCCAGCAAACACACCCAAATATTTATCCCGTAAAGATGATAGTTTATGCACACACAAGAACTTGAATACAGATAACCATAGGTACTTTGCTGATAATAACTTCAACTAAACTAAACAAAGATTTTTATGAAAAATTTATTAATTAAGTTTTTAGGTTTTTTTAGTATCAAATAATCTTTATTTTTTAAAGTTTTTATTTAACTTTTATTAATTACACTTTATTCCTTTTGTATACCCCCATAAGCCCCTCCTGGTCCCACCCTCCCCCCCTTTCTGCATGCATGCCTCTCCCCAAGTCCACTGATAGGGGAGGTCCTCCTCTCCTTCTTTCTGATCTTTTTTTTTTTTTTGTTCTTCTCAATGCAGTTTATTCAGGAACCTTGAACAACCTTCTGACCCTGGGGAAAGCCAGCCCACAGCTTAAAATAGCCTCTGGGTAGCCAACCCCAGCATGCCTCATGGGCAATGCAGATAGGTCCACATACAGGGAAGCAAGCCAGATCCTTAGCCTTAGCCAAATATGGAGTTGTTTGTGACAGAGAGCACTCACCATCGGAAGGTGGAAGGCAGAAACCAGCTCCATCTTTAAGGCGCGGCATTAAGCAGCTCTCTGCAGTTCCCCCTTTTTGTTTTAGACGCATCAGGCAACAGTAGAGGTCTGATCTCTGATATTAGAAATAAATTGGGACTTTGTACCAATGTTCATTTAGGTGTCATCCACCCAAAGAGCATCAGACCCGTCTGATACCTTTTTCTCAGAGGTGGGACCTGGGGCATCAACCCGCATGCAATCAGACATGCTCTTCTCTGGGTCCAAAGCGGCTGACCCTGAGTGCAGTGCTTAGCCTCGAATCCTGAGCGTAACATTTTAGCTTTTTATGGTAGCCAACCATGCTTGGGGAGACTGTCCTGCTTCAATGGCTGTAAAGGCCTGAATGATCATGGCTGCATTACGCTGTTGTGAGACTCTAATCTTGCATATACACCACAGGCAAACCAAGGAGACCAACACCAGAAGGCCTGCTAATGCTCCCATGCCTGCCCGTTCCTTCAGATGATTCATGGCTGCAGCAATCCATGATGATAATCCTGTGGCTAGTCCTGCGTCCACTCTGGTAGAATTTGCCGTAACAAAGGCCACTCTCAGCTACTCCATCATAGTATCGAATTCTTCAGTCCAGTTACCTAAAATAGACAGATTTGCAGCACGGGAAAAATTCTCATATTGTATGCTAGTGACACAAAGTCCAGCATACTTCCATTGACAGCCAAGTTGAGCGATTTGCCATAGGGTATCAATTTGCTCCTGCACGAGGTCAATCCTCTGATTGAACACCATCAAGTCTCCTTTTAGTTGAGCATTAATTCCTTTTTGTACATCTAAAGCATGAGCTACATTGGCTAAAAGATTATTTAGGGTCTGAGCAGTCTGCATAGTATGACTCATGGCTAATGCCCCGCTGGTAGCTCCAACAGCCGCCAATGAGATGGCAGTAACAATGGCGGCTGTAATTCCAAGATCCCTTTTCTGTCTGAAGTGAGTCATAAAGTGTGGGGCATCAACGGGCACAGGCACCCAGCAAGGCATGCAAGTAACCAGGGCATACCTAAATTCATTAGCATTCCGGCATTGAGCAAAAAAGCAAGTATCATTACCACAATTACTTGGCTCTATCTGGCTAACAATGAATAAAAATGGGGGTTATAAACAAACAGGTGTGGGATTATAGGAAATATTATGAGAAGCCTTAACCCCCTTGTTGGAACATCCTGCGTCACTTCTAGAACTAGCAGTGGTGGTGTCCGAGGTCTGAGTAGGTTCAGGAGACCATTGTCCGCAGGGGCTAGACATGCTCCATGTAAATTGACTAACTCCATGTTTTCCTCCACTTTTGAAAGTCATTTAAAGGTTCTTAAATTATCTTTTCTTTTTTTTTTCTTTTTTTTAAATTTTTCATCAATTACACTTTATTCATTCTGCATCCCTCCATTAGCCCCTCCCTCCTCCCCTCCTGATCCCACCCTCCCTCTCCTTTCTGCATGCATGCCACTCCCCAAGTCCACTGATAGGGGAGGTTTTCCTCTCCTTTCTGATCTTAGTCCATCAGTTCACATCAAAAGTGGCTGCATTGTCCTCTACTATGGCCTGGTAAGGCTGCTCCAACCCCCCAGGGGGAGGTAATCAAAGAGCAGGCCAGTAGTTCTTTTATTGTGTAGTTGTTGGTGTTACTGTGTTTTTTTATTTATTATTTATTATTTCTTTTTTTAATATTAATCACAGGGTATTTACTTAGTATCCCAGCAGTAGCCTCCTCCCTCTTCCCCTCCCAATCCTACCCTCCCTCCCTCATCTCCTTCCTGCCCCTTTCCAAGTCTATTGATAGGGGAAGTCCTCTTCCCCTTCCATCTGACCCTAGCTTATCAGGTATCTTCAGGACTGGCTGCCATGTCTTCTTCTGTGGCCTAGCAAGACTGTTCCTCCCTCAGGGGTGGGGGAAGTAAAGGAGCCAGTCATTGAGTTCATGTCAGAAATAGTTCCTGTTCCCCTTACTAGGGTAACCCACTTGGTTACTGAGCTACCATAGGCTACATCTGAGCAGGGATTCTAGGTTATATCCATACATGGTCCTTAGTTGGAGAAACAGTCTAGTAGAGGACCCTCATGCCCTGATATATTTCGTCCTTGTGGAGCTCCTGTCCTCTGCCGGTCATATTAACTCCTTTTATCATATGATTCCCTGCACTCTGACAAAGGTTTGGTTATGAGTCTCTGCATCTGCTTTGATACACTGACTTTTTTTGTTATTTAGATTTTTAAAGGGAAAATCAGCTTAAGAGAGGAAGGCTTTATTTTGGACTGTGGTTTTAGAAGTTTTAGTCCATGCCTGGCTATATTGTTTTTTCCATGGCATGAGGTAAACTATTGTGGTGGAAATGACATGATGGAGAAAAGATGCTTACCTAGCCATCTCAGAAGCTGAATGGGAGGTCAGGAAAAAATAC
The DNA here is from genome assembly GCF_030254825.1 of Meriones unguiculatus. NCBI lineage: Eukaryota > Metazoa > Chordata > Mammalia > Rodentia > Muridae > Meriones > Meriones unguiculatus. The sequence continues at coordinate 73,413,670 of NC_083369.1, read as the reverse complement.
AGCCCCCAGAGCATGCCAAATCCCAGCACTCAGGAAGGAGAAGCAGGCAGATCTCTCAGTTTGAGGTCAGCCTGATCTACAGAGAGAGTTCCAGGATAGCCAGGGCTACACAGAGAAACTCCTCTGCCCCCTACAAATAATAGATATGGGTCCCTTGTGATTGTTGAAAAATTCTGTATCTGGATCTTAGTGATACTTACATGTGATAAAATTGGTGCCAATATCAATTTTGGATTTGATATTATAATATGCTTACCTAAAATAAAATTATTGTCAGAAGCTGTGTTAAAGATTTATGAGAATCCTGTTCACTGTCTTTGCAACTTTCTATAAATAGAATTATCTTTAAATGGAGATATTTGCAAATACCAACAAAAAATTAAATTAAGTAAATAGGTCACACATGGTGACACATGCCTGTAATCTCAGCACTCAGGGAGGCAGAGGCATGTGGATCTCTGTGAATTTGAGGTCAGCCTGATCTACAAAGAGAGTCCAGGACAGCCAAAGCTACACAGAAAGAACCTGTCTCAAAACAAAACAAAAATGGAAATAAATTATTCAAATTTAAAATATTTTAATTGAAGTATTGTTAATAAAACGTGTGTTTCAATTGGATACATGGAATATTTGAATACTACAACAATTTCAAATAGAAAATATCTTATTAAAATTATTCAATCATGACTTAATCAATTGACCTCACTTAAAATGCTGGGCAGCAAGGCCAAGATTACTGACAGGTCCTTCAGGAAGCCCCTAGCAAATTAAAGTGTGGCCTGGAGATCCCTAGAGTCATAAGCTCAAAGAAGCATCAAAGAAGCTCAAGATTGGCCCAATGCTTGCCCTTTCCGTGTCACTGTTGCTTTAGGCTCTGAAGTAATGTCTGACCACCTGGAGCCCTGCTGGAAACTCCAGCTTTTTAATTATGTGATTGGTCTGAATCATTGTTCCTGTTACCTCACTTCCCAGCTAGTGTCTGGAGCCTTTATAACTCCAATGTAATCTCTAGGGTAGCCACAAGCAAGACTTCCTAGTGGTTTAACACACAAATAAAAGCTACAGTAACCCATGGAGGAAAATATTTGTAGCTTTTGCTATAGTGAATTAAGGATATTCATTTTTTTTTAACTTACAACCATTGACTTTGATTCAAGTGTCTTTGATACAAGAATGGAATCAAAAATAGACAGGTTATATTGATCAGTAGCTCATTCAAACTCACAATCCTACATGGTAGAATGAAGGGGATTAAATTTTACATTTACTTTGATTGGTCAACATAATATCACCAGGTGGCAGTAGAGTATTATGACCACCAACTTAATAACTATATGAGAACTACAATACTCACAGGAAAATATTTAAATTCATCTGTGACCCTCATATTTTTAATAACACTGTATCACTTTATATCACATCAGCAATTGTAGTTAGAAGCATGGGTGGAAAATTAGAGTAGCATACAATATGTGAACATGGGAGTTGGCTTCGGTCTCTCATAAGGTAGTTTTAAGGGCAGGGAAAAAAGTGAAGCAAATCAAGAGGCTAGAGAATTACTAGATAAAAATAAGTTACATTGGACAGGTAAGGAGCGTGCCTCTGATAGATGATGCAATTTCACATTCAAACCCTGCAGGGTATGTATGCCTCACATATACCTCATGCCTAATGAGTGTCACTAAACTTGAGTCCTGTGTGGAAAATTAAAATATAAACATTAAATATTTGAATTCCATAGATTAAGACTAAATTTCTACACAAGCATTTGACTAGACAATGAGTTTTCTCTTGTGCTGCAAGTATGTAAAATTCAATTTTGTTTAATGGCTAAATAATTATTTGTAACTATCAAAGCACGTGTTTTTAAAACAAGTATTAACAATGACTCAATAAGCTTACCTAGTTTTTTTAATGCACATATAATAATAAATTGCATTAACAATACCTAAGGAAAATAATTTGATTAGTCAAATGATATTCATTTTTCATATTGAGAATGTATTTTAAGAAATGTTTCTAAATGATGACAAGAAAACATGAAATGTATATAAAGTGAATGAGTCATTTGTCCTCCAAACAAAATAAACAGATATGCACATATAGAAGACTTGAAGTTTGCAAAATAGAAAAGGATTTGTTACATAATTTAAAAAAATGATCTTAGCTGTTCTGACCAGTGTGAGATGGAGACAGAATAGACTGAGGTAATCACTGAAGAGAGGGAACAAGGCAGGTGAGGGGGTTAAGAAGTGTGAAGAACAGGCCTTGGGAGAGCAAGGACAAGAGGACAGAAGGACTGTAGAGAAAAGATAAATTGAGGGTGGGGTTATCTCTGTGACAAGCTGGAGAACTAATTTTACATCAGAGTAGGATATGTGAGATTCAAGCAGAGACTCCTAGTAACAGAAGCCATGGAGACTGAAATGGACCCACTAACCAAACAAGTCTTGTAGCAAAGGAAGAGGAACATGAACTCACCCACAAAAACTTTGATCCAAAATTTACTTTGAATACAGGATTTGTAAGGATAAAGATAGAGCAGAAAGAGCAGAGAGGGCAGAGATTGAGGGAATGTTCAACCAATGCCTGGCCAAGCCATAAACCCATCCTATCAGAGAGTGCCAATCCTTGACACTATGAAGAATTCTCTGCTAAACTTGCAAACAGGAGCCTGACAGAGTTGTCCTCTGAGAGCTGCTATCCAGAAGAGCCTCAAAATAGATGCCAAGACTCATAGCCAAACATTGGGTGATTCAGAGAGTGTCTTGTGGAAAAGGGGGAGAAAAGAAAAAAGGACCTAGAGGTGAGAGGTGCTCCATGTGATGACCAACAGAGCCAACTAACCAGGGCCCAAAGCTGTTTGCTGAAACTGAAGGACCATGCATGAAATGTACCTAGGCCCCCTACAAAGATGTAGCAGATGGGCAGCATAGGTCTCATGTGGGTCTTCTAGTAAAGGAAATGGGGAATGCATTGGACATAAACTCACTTGTCAGCTTTTTGATCACTTTCCCCTGGCAACATTGCCTTGCCAGGACACAAGAGAAAATGCTCAGTCCTGATGCAACTTGATGAGCTAGTGTTGATGTGAAAGGGAGGGGAGAGGAAAAAGGGAAGTAGGGTAATACTAGGAGTGGAAAAGAGACGGTGCTACAAGAAGGATGTAAAGTGAAACAAATAAACAAATAAAACCTGAAAAAAATTTATGAGGGTGAGATCCAAGGCAGTGATGACAAGGATGCACAGTATCTGAGGGGAACATGATCTGAAACTCTGAAACTGGTGAGTGGAGGAGCAGCTGAAGCCAGAACATATGTATTGAGGCTTCCTGGGCAAGAGGGAGCAACCCATGAGCTAAGACCATTTGGGTCCAGGTCACCAAAGGACTGAGTGTGGAGAATATTCAACCCCCCCCCAACACTTCCCCTTGACAGGCCTCTCTCCACAGTGGAGGCTGCCTACAGTGCCTGCTGCTCCAAGCACAGACCTCACTGCTCCATAACTGAGACAGCAAAGGCAGACCTCCCAGTTACACAGTGGCAGGTGGCTGTACAGGCCTCCCAGGAGGCTGCCGTACCAGCCTTCCAGGTCTGTGGCTGGCTATACAAGCTTCTCAAGGCCTCCCAGGTCTCCAGGCTGCTGTACAGGCTTCCCAGGGTGTCTCAGCAGGAGGCTGTACTGGTCTCCCAAGTATGCAGCAGAGGCAACAGAGTGGCAGTTAGCCCTAACAGGAGCCTCCATGCTCCCTGACTGAGACAACAGAATTGGCTACCACAAATAAGGGTCTCCCTGCCCAGGGGACAAACAGAGGACACCACAGAGCTGACAGACATCCCACACTCTTATTTGCCCCTGCAGGTTCATATCTGAGAGTAGAGAACAGGGGAAGCCCCTGTGCTCTCCAATTAGGCCTGCTAGCAAGTGAATGCACCTTCAAGTGAGTGCTTGCAGAACCTTAGATCCAGGGTTCCTCTTTACTAGCAGCCAGATATCAGATCTCTCCAAGCCACATACCCACTGTGGGCAACATAGGGATTCTCAGGACTGTGTTGCCAACATTAAAGCCCCTGTTCTGTGGGTTTAGCAGTGGAGTCCAGGCAAACATTTCCTAGAGCCCAGACAGATCGGAATACCAGAAAGACAGTACCACAGGCTGTAGGCCACTGAGGAATTCATGGCACCTGTGCAAGCACATTGCACCCAAAAACAGCACCAGTACCCGCATGCCCTCATGCACTTAAGCCCCACATTCCAGGCATCTACATGCTCCAGCACCTTGTCATTCAAGGCACACTTCTACACATATGCCTGTGCTTCCTTGCCCTCACTTGTGCACCAGCACCTGCAAATATCTCCCTCAGCTAAAGCTAGCTGAAACACAAACATCCACTCTCAAACCAGTGGACTTCTCTCATCTTCCTGAAGAATCCAGGCACCAGAGAAAGATGGACATAGTCTGAAGTACAAACTCCAGGAACAAACAGCAAAGGTTACAGGTAAACAGATGTCTAGAGGTGAGCATAAGAACACATCCAATAAAGATCAGGACATCATGGCTTCACCAGCAACTGCAAAAATCAATGGACATGCTAATTCATGGGAAACACAGGAAAATGATCAAAATTCTAGGCTTATCCAAATATTAGAGGCATATAAAGAGGAAACAAACAAAGCTCTTTAACAAATAGAGGCAAATACAGCCAAACAAATAGAGGAACAAGTATAGGCACAATTAGTGGCATGTAGAGAGGAAACAAAAAAATAGCAATAATGACAAAAAAATAGAGGCCATCACGGAAAGACACAAAACCACATTCAAACAGATGAAGGAAATTTTTCAAGAAATTAAAACAGAATTAGACTCAATAAAGGAAATACAAATAGAAAGAACCCAGGATCTGGAGAATTTAGAGAAAAGATATGGAACCAAAAAAGTAGGCATCACCAACAGAATGCAAGAGATGGAAGAGTGAATCTCAGGCACTGAAGATACAGTTGTAGAAATTGATACATCTCTCAAAGAAAAAGTATAATCAGAAAAGTTTTAAACACATAACATCCAAGAAATCAAGAAATCCATGAGAAGACAAAATCTAAGAATAACAGGAATAGACAAAAAAGAAGATTCTGGACTTGAAAGTCCAGAAAATATTTTTAAAAAATCATAGAAGAAAATTTTACCAACTTAAAGAAAGACATGTTCATAATCATACAAAAGGCCTACCGAACACTAAATAAACTAGACCAGAAAACAAAACAAAACAAAACACCTTGATTCACTAATAGTAAAAAAAAAAAAAAAACTGTATCTATAGAACAAGAAAAAATATTAAAAGCAGCAAGAGTAAAAGGCGAAGTAACATATAAAGGTAGACTTATCAGAATCACACCACACTTCTCAACTGAAATTATGAAAGCCAGAAGGGCCTGGGCAGATGTCATGGTGAATTTAAGGGACCACAGATGCCAACATATACTACTATACTCAGTAAAACTTTCATAAACATTTATGGAGAAAACAAAATATTCAATGACAAAACTAAAGTTAAACAATATCTACACAGAAAACTAGCCCTACAGAAGATACTTGAAGGAGAAGTTCAATTCAGTAAAATCAACCAAGGAAACCACAGAATATAGATAACTTCACAACAAAGAATTAAAAGAAAACAAACATTGAAACACAGTAATACCACCAATCCCACAATAAAAAGAACTATCATTCATTCATCACTATTATCTATCAACACCAAAGGACTCAACTCTCCAATATAAAGAAACAGACTAACACAGTTGTTGTAGAAACAGGATCCAACATTATGCTGCATGCAAGAAACAAACATAAGCACTACCTCAGAGTAAAGGCCTGGAAAAAGTTTTTTGTTGTTGTTGTTGTTTTGTTTTGTTTTTGTTTTGTTTTTTGTTTTTTTTTTAAGCAAAGGGACCCAGAAACAACCTGGGGTAGCTATCCTACTATCTAATAAAATAGACAATCAACCAAAATTAATCAAAAAAGATGAGGAGGGGGACTTCATTCTCACCAAAGGAAAAAAAATCCACCAAGAGGACATAAAAATCCTGAACATCTAGGCCCTAAATAAAAGAGCACCAGCATTTGAAAAAGAAACATTACAGCTTCAGATTTTTTTTTAAGTTAAATGTACAGAAATTGTGGTACATTTACACAATGGAGTACTACTCAGCGATTAAATACAAGGAAATCATGACATTTGCAGGCAAATAGTGGGAGCTAGAAAAGATTATCCTGAATGAGGTATCCCAGAAGCAGAAAGACACACATGGTATATATTCACATATAAGTGGATATTAGACCTATAATACAGGACAAACATACTAAAATCTGTGCACCTAAAGAAGTTAAACAAGTAGTACCAGGGTAAGATCATTAATCCTCATTTAGAAAGACAAATGGGATGGACACTGGAAATAGAAAATAAGTAACAGGACAGGAACCTATCACAGAGCGCCACTAAAAGACTTTAACTAGCAGTGTATCAAAACAGATGCTGAGACTCATAACCAAACCTTGGGCAGAGTGCAGGGAATAATTTGAAAGAAGGGGAAGTTAGTATGATGTGGAAAGGATAGGAGCTCCACACAGACCAAATATATCTGGGCACAGGGGTCTTTTCTGAGACTGATTCTCCAACCAAGGATCATGCATGAATATACCCTAGAACCTCTGCCTGGATGGAAGCCATGGCAGCTCAGTATCCAATTTGGTTTTCTTAGTAAAGAAATGGGGAATGTGTCTGACATGAAATCAGTGGCTGGCTCTTTGACCTCCCCCCCCCTCAGGGAGGCCACAGAGGAGGACATTGTAGCCAATCCTGAAGAGACCTGATAAGCTAAGGTCAGATGGAAGGTGGTGGTGGGGGAGGACTTCCCCTATCTGTGGACTTAGAGAGGGGCAGGGAGGAGAGAAGAGAGGGAGGATGGGATTGGGAAGGGAGGGGCTATAGCTGGGATACAAAATAAATAAACTGTACTTAATATAAAAACAAAGAAAATGAAACATTAAAACTTAAATCACACATTGATCCAAACACCTTAATAGTGGGAGACTTCAACACTGCACTCTCACCAAGGGACAGATCATCATAAAAAGAAGCTAAATAGAGAAATAATGACAATTGCAGAGGTCCTAAATCAAATGGACCTAATAGATGTCTACAGAAGTATTCACCCAAACTCAAAAGAGGATTCCTTTTTTTTAGCACCTCATGGAACCTTCCCCAAAATAGACCATATAGTTGGTCACAAAGCAATGTTCAACAGCTACAAGAAGATCGAAGTAATCCCTTGTATCCTATCAGATCACCATATCCTAAAACTAGACCTCAACAACAAAAGAAATGATAAAATGACTACATTCATGGAAACTAAACAACTCTCTAGTCAGTGACAGCTTGGTCAAGGAAGAAATGAATAAAGAAATTAGAGACTTCCTAAAATTCAATAAAAATGAAGGTACAAACTTACCTTAACTTATGGGACACAATGAAAGCAGTGTTAAGAGGAAAGTTCATAGCACTAAGTGCCTCCAGAAACAAATTTGAGACATCTCATATAAGCAGCTTAACAGCACACCTAAAAGCCCCGGGGTAGAGGGAAGCAGACACACACAAGAGGAGTAGATGATTGGAAATATTCAAACCCAGAGCTAAAATCAATGATTTAGAAACAAAGGAAACAATACAAAGAATCAATGAGATTAAGAGCTGGTTCTTTGAGAAAATCAACAAAATAGAAAAACCCTTAGCCAAAATGACTAAAAGGCAGAGATAAACTATCCAAATCAGCAAAATCAGAAACGAAAATGGGGACTTAACAGACATTTAGGAAATCCAAACAATCATTAGGTCTTACTACAAAAGCCTATATGCCACAAATTTTGAAAACCTAAATGAAGGACAATTTTCTTGATAGATTCCATTTACCAAAAATTCTCCCTTCCAAAAAAAAAAAAAAAAAAAGAAAAAGAAAAAAAAAAAAAAAAGCCCAAGGCCAGATGGTTTCAGCACAGAATTCTACCAGACCTTCAAAGAAGAGCTAACTTTAATTCTCTTCAAACTATTCCTCAAAATAGAAATAGAAGGAATATTACTAAACTCATTCTATGAAGCCACAGTCACTTTGATGCCTAAACCACTCAAAGACCCAACCAAAAAAGAGAACTTCCAACCTATCACTATTATGAACGTTGATGCAAAAATACTCAATAAAATATTTACAAACTGCATCCAATAATAGAAAAAAGATATTATCTACCATGAACAAGTAGAGTTAATCCCAGGCAAGCAGAGGTCGAAATTCATCAATGTAATCCACCATATAAACAAACAGAAGGAGAAAAACAAAACAAAACAAAAACAAAAACAAAAAAAAAACAACACATGATCATCTCCTTAAAAGCCGAAAAACCATTTGACAAAATCTAACACCCATACATGTTTAAAGTCTTGGAGAGATCCGTGATACAAGGCACATACCTAAACATAGTAAAGACAAAATACAGCAAGCCTCTAGCCAATATCAAACTAAATAGAGAGAAACTTAAATCAATCCTACTGAAATCAGGGACAAGTCAAGGCTGTCCACTATCTCTTCAACATAGTACTTGAAATCCTAGCTAGAGCAATAAGACAACTAAAGGAGATCAAGAGGATACAAATTAGAAAGAAATAAGTCAAAGTATTACTATTTGCAGATGATATGATAGTATACATGAATGACCCCAAAAATTCAAACAGAGAACTCCTTCAGCCAATAAACATCATCAGCACAGTGGCTGGATACAAAATTAACTAAAAAAAAAAAAAAAAATCAGTGGCCCTCTTGTATATGAAAGACAAGAAGACTGAGAAAGAAATTAGAGGAAACACACCCTGCACAATAACCACAAATAACATAAAGTACCTTGGTGTGACTCTGACCAAGCAAGTGAAAGACCTTTTTGAAAAAAACTTCAAAACTCTGAAGAATGAAATTGAAAAAGATATCAGAAACAGAAAGATCTTCTATTCTCATGGATAGTTAGATTTAAAATAGTGCCATAGTGCACTTAGCATGGTGCACTTGGCATAGTGCACTTGGCCAAAGTGCCAAGTGAAATCTACAGATTCAATGCAATTCCCATCAAAATACAAACATAATTCTTTACAGACCTTGAAAGAACAATTCTCAACTTCATATGGAAAAAGAAAACAAAAGAAGAGAATTGGCAAAACTATTCTATACAACAACTGATTGTCTAGAGGTATCTCCATCCCAGATAGTAAACTGTACTACACAGCAATAGTAATAAAAACTGCATGGTACTGGCATAGAAACAGAATGGTGGATCAACAGAATGGAATAGAAGACCCATAAATAAACCCACATACCTATGTATACTTGATTTATGACAAAGAAGCCAAAACCATACAATGGAAAAGAAGAAAACATCTTCAACAAATGTTGCTAGTCTAACTGTAGAAAAATGCAAATAATTCCATATTTGTCACCCTGCACAAAACTAAAGTCCAAGTGTATCAAAGACCTCAATATGAAACCAGACACACTAAATCTGTTAGAAGAAAATGTAGGGAAGAGCCTTGAACACATTGGCACAGGAGACAATTTCCTTAGCAGAATACCAACAGCACAGGCCTCTAAGATCAACAATAATTAAATAAGACCTCATGAAACTGAAAAGCGTCTGTAAAGCAAAGGGCACTGTCATCAGAAGAAAACAACAGCCTACGGATTGTGAAAGAATATTCGCCAACCCTTTATCTGACAGAGGGCTGATATCCACAACGTATAAAGAATTCAAGAACTTAAAAAGCAACAAATTCTGTCCTCTCCAGCTCTTGCTATTTCCCACTTCTTACATAAAATTCCATTCACTCTGCCTGACAGTTGGCCATCAGACTCAGCATCTGCTTTGATAGTCTGCTCGGCAGAGGCTTTCAGAGGCCCTCTGTGGTAGGTTCCTAGGTTGTTTCCTGTTTTCTTCTTCTTCTGATGTCCATCCTCTTTGCCTTTCAGGATGGGGTTTGAGCATTTTAGTTAGGGTCTTCTCTTTTGCTTAGTTTGTTTAGATGTACAGATTTTAGTGGGTTTATCCTATGTTGTATGTCTATATGAGTGAGTATATACTGTGTGTGTCTTTTTGCTTCTGGGACAACTCACTCAGGATGATCCTTTCCAGGTCCCACCATTTACCTGCAAATTTCATGATTTCCTTATTTTTCATTGCTGAGTAATACTCCATTGTATAGATGTACCACAATTTCTGCATCCATTCTTCAGTTGAGGGGCATCTGGGCTGTTTCCAGCTTCTGGCTATTACAGATAAAGCTGCTACAAACATGGTTGAGCAAGTGTCCTTTTTGTGTACTTGAGCCTCTTTTGGATATATGCCTAGAAGTGGTATGGCTGGATCTTGAGGAAGCGCTATTCCACAGGAACTCCACAAGGAGAGCAACAGAATCAGAACATCTGAGCATAGGGGTCTTTCCAGAGACTCATACTCCAACCAAGTACCATGCATGGAGATAACCTAGAACCCCTGCACAGATGTAGCCCACGGCAGTGCAGTGTCCAAGTGGGTTACACAGTGATGGGAAGAGGGACTGCCTCTGACACAATCTGATTGGCCTGCTCTTTGATCACCTCCCTCTGGGGGGGGAGCAGCCTTACCAGGCCACAGAAGATGACAATGCAGCCACTCCTGATGCGATCTGATAGACTAAGATCAGAAGGAAGGAGAGGAGGACCCCCCCATCAGTGGACTTGGGGAGGGGCATGCATGCAGAAAGGGGAGGAAGGGAGGGATCAGGAGGGGAGGAGGGAGGGGCTTATGGGGGGATACAAAATGAATAAAGTGTAATTAATAATAAGAAAAAAAGAAAAAAAAAGCAACAAATCAAGTAATCCAGTTAAAAACCTTTGTACAGAGCGAAACGGAATTCTCTATAGAGGAATATAGAGTGTCAGAGAAACACTTAAAAAATGCTAAACATCCTTAGTCACCATGGAATTGCAAATCAAAATGAACCTGAGATTTTACCTTACACTCATCAGAATGGCTAAGATCAAAATCTCAAATGACAATAAATATTGGAGAGGATGTGGAGAAAGGGGAACCCTCCTCCATTGCTCTTGGGAATGTAAACTTGTACAACCACTTTGGAAAGTAGTCTAGTGTTTTCTTGGACAATTAGGAATAGTGCTTCCTCAAGATCCAGCTATACAACTGCTGGGTATGTATCCAAAATATGCTCAAGTACACAAGGACATTTGCTCAACCATGTTTGTAGCAGCTCTATTGGTAATAGCTAGAACCCAGAATCAACCCAGATGCCCCTCAACTGAGAAATGGATACAGAAATTGTTGTATATTTACACAAAGGAATACTACTCAGCAATTAAAAACAAGGAAATAATTAAATTTCCAGGCTAATGGTGGGATTTAGAAAAGATCATCCTGAATGAAGTATCCCAGAATCAAAAGGACACACATAGTCACCTATAAGTGGATATTAGACATATAATAAAGGATAAACTTACTAAAATCTATACACATAAAGAAGCTAAACAAGAAGGTGGACCCAGGGTAAGATGATTAATCCTCACTCAGAAAGACAAATGGGATGGACACCAGAGTAAGTAGAAAAGAGGGAACACTACAGGGGCCTACCACAGAGGGTCTCTGAAAGACTCTACCTTGCAGTGTATCAAAGCATATGCTGAGGCTCAGAGCCAAACTTTGGGAAGATTGCAGTGAATCTTAAGAAAGAAGGGGGAGATAGAATGACCTGGAGGGGAAAGAAGCTCCACAAGCAGATCAACAGAACCAAGAAATATGGGCCCAGGGGTCTTTTCTGAGACTGATACTCCGAACAAGGGCCATGCATAGAAATAACCTAGAACCTCTGTACTGATGTAGCCATTGCACCTCAGTATCCAACTGGGTTCCCAAGAAAGGTGAACAAGGGCCGTTTCTGAAACGAACTCTGTGGCTGGCTCTTTGATCACCTCCCCCTGACTGGGGAGAAGCCTTACCAGGCTACAGAGGGAGACAATGCAGCCACTCCTGATCAGACCTGATAGGCTAGTGTCAGATGGAAGGGGACTAGGACTTCCCCTATCAGTGGTGTAGCAGAGGGGCATGAGAGATGAGGGAGGTAGGGTAGCATTGTGAAGGAATGAAGGAGGGTGTTAGAGCCTGGATACAAAGTGAATAAACATTAATTAATTAATTAATTAATTAATATGTTGTAAGAGATGGTGCCTCAGGTATATTACAACTTAAGTGAAGAGAAGAGCTTCAAATGCTTACTAATGGAAAGCCTTCCCTGAGAAAGTGGTAATGTCCCTCTTTTGTGAGAATTTTCACACAAAGACTCAAATCCAAGATTCCTGTCGATAATACTACAGTAATAATATATTCAAATTTAATTTTATTTTTTTATGATTACACTTCTCTACACATACTTCATAATGAAAAATGATAAAATATCCTTTTTTGTGCTTATTACATATTGAACACACCTCTGAGAATATTTAATATTTATAGTTATTAAATATTGCGGAACAGATGTTAAGTACTAGGAACCATTTTAGGTACAGAAAATATAGCAACATAAAGCAAATAAAATTTCTGTTATGAGCTTATGTTCTACTGGGGGATTAGAGATGATAAATAATACAACAGAGCTTGAAAGAGTCATGAAGAAAAAAAAAGTGAAGCAAATCAAGAACCTAGAGAGCAATGTGAGAGAAGTAATTTACATTGGACAGTTAAGGAAAGTATTTCTAATAGGTTATATTTAAGGCTGCAAGGGAGAGAGAGAGAAAGAGAGACAGAGACACAGATAGGCACATAGAGAGACAGAGACAGGAAGAAGAAGAAGTATATTTAGTATAGAGAATAACAAATATCCAGATCCTAAAGACAGAACTTGGACTCTCGTTTTTTCTTCTCAATCCCTTCTCTATGTCTTTTTCCATCTTCCCATTCCTTCCTCACCCCCTTTATTTCTTTTGTGACCAAGATATAGAAAAGTTGTTTTTTTTTGTTTTTTTTTGGTTTTTTTTTTTGTTTTTTTTGCTTAAGCTATTTACTTACCACATATAATGTCTCTTATGTTTTAATACTTCAGCCATCCTTGGAACATGATGACAATTCTGAAGTGGAACTGGAAGGTCTGAGAAAGGCACTGTGTCTTTAGGAGGCTCTGCTAATACCTCTGTGTTGCAGTGAGCCTCTCTCTGATAAAACTCTCCATGAAATGAAAGACATCATGGAAATGTAAGATCTCAAATCATACCCATTCAAAGCACTGATTTTACATTTGATGCTGCAAATTACAGCCTATGATTTTCAGCCATTTTCTGAAATAAGGTATGTGCTTGGCTGTTATTGATGGGGTATAATTTTCTCAAACGTACCTGCGATTTTCAGAGGCTAAGTAATTGTGTCTTCTCATCCTTTCTCCTGTAGTCATTATGTGCACCCCTTCCACTCATCAGATATCTCCTAAATCACTTTAGTCAGAATGTTTTCCTCTCTACTTCAACTATGTGGATATTTTCCTCCATATGGTTTTGCAATCAAATGTGTATCTGAAGGCTAATATTTTCACATTCTAGTATCAAATGGTAATTAAAAATATGTTGCTTTTACTGCCCTTAGGTGACTGAAAGGAAAAGTAGACAAAAAACACTTTTTTTTTTCATTTCAAGGCATCTGTCTATCAGTTACTCAGCTACTTGTGTATTTCTTATCTGGCTAAGCCTATTCATAAGTTGTATGTTTTAGTAAATGGAATATACAACCACCCGTAAGCCACAATGCCAGTGTGAACTTGTTAGTTCTTATGCTGTCTTGCGTTGGATATATATATATATATATATATATATATTTACATTTCCACAAGTATGCTTTATATGCAAATTTCCACTTCATGCGTGGGAGCCAAGATCCACAATTCCTTAATGTGCTTACAACAGAGCAAAATGAAATCACACAGAATTTCTGAACAGAAGTGCGATTGAATTTACAGATTATTTTCTCCTTTTGGTTATGAGCACCCTTGAAATTTCATCTATAACATACATCTGTGCATTTTTGCACAGATTTGTGCCTGTTTGTCCCATTATGTAGACAACTCCCCTTCGAACCTGTGCCGTGTCTTGCATTTATGAGAATCTTCTTAGCCTCAACCCCCAGGCCTTGTGTCCAGGTGAAATGTCAAGCACTGGGTCACAACCAGGGCATTCTTCAGAGCATACACTCTCTGTGAAAACAATTGTTATCTTCCAGAAATAAACAGTATCATTACATTACAAATGACATTCATGACTCTCTATGTTATATAGTATTCTCATGTAATGTAATAAAATGCTCCAAGCAATTTTGTCTACCACAGACTGTCTATAGTATTCTAAATCAATTTAAAGCATCAGTATATATTCATCTTAAGAGAAGTTAGTCTCTATTATGTTACCAAAGAGAAAGTTACGATTTATCCTCATCAGTGTCATAGATAAGATAATAAAATGATATAAAGCCCAGAGTAGGACTCACCTATAAGACTAAGAAAGGGGATCATTTTTGAGCCCAACATTTGATAAATTCCAAAACCCAAGCTCAAAAATTCTATATATTTGTAATATGTATAAATTTTATATTATACATTATACATGTATTGCCTATATTTCACTTATGTAAAGTGAAAGGAAAAATGCAGAAAGGCAAATGTTTTCTGTATATTTATATTAATAACTATGGACATACTTTTATAGTCAACGATAACTTCAACAATAATTACTACTCAAGGCAGCTAAGCAACATAAACAAATGTTTGTTATTATGGATAAGAAAGACTATATAACTCAAGTTACACTAAGTTCTTCAGCAATATTAGCAAAATTTGCTATTTAGTGAAGCCACAGTGCAAATTATATTGAAATATGTAAATTACTACAAAGTTGAGTTTACTTTACACCATAAACAATAAATTCATTTTTTGTTATTCAATAATAAGTAAGGGAGGGGCTATATTTTAGTAGATGTTCATATTCAGAACTCTCCTAAATTTAGGTAATTTACCAAATAAATCTATAAAATTTTTACTCCTTTCTTTTAATCTTATGGTTTAAACCAATTTTTAATGCATGCCCCGGTGTGAAATGAAACATCGTAAAAGTCACTAGCTTGTCACTCCAAACTTGAAAAGAGCTTATTACATCACATCTTAATTTTCAAGTTTTAGAGCTAATAATAAAAATAAAAGAGAATTTGAGTATCCCTAAAATAGAGGATCCTGAAAAAGGAACATTTTGGGTGGGAAATGTGTGTATGTGTGTGTTTTATTCACGATTGGCCTGAAGTTACTTTAAAACAAGGCAAAAAGGTGGAAAAAGTAGATGAATACCCTACTTTTGATTAAAGATGCCTGGGATGAATATTGTTACACTCACTTGAGGATATGTACTAATTGAAACCATGGGGAAGATTATAGAATTGAGAGCCAGTGAAGTTTATGAACAAACCCTGATTAAGTCTGGCATATAATAGCATGGAAGAGAAGATGAGCCTCAAGGGAAGAAAGTAAAAATGATTGGATTGTAGAAGCTAAACAAAAATGATGTTTCAAGTTTTAAGGAGTTTAGCAGTGAATTTCACAGACAAGATGTCAAATAGTGAATTCAATGCTTATTATATTTGATGACAGTAGTGATGTTAACCAGATCTGTTTTACTGGAGGGATGGAGCAGAAAGCAGAACTGAAGTGGGTAAGTGGAAAAATAAAGCATGAAGGCTATAGACATGAATATGTCAGGATTAGCTTGAGTTCTTTTTTCTAGTTTAGAAAGTAGGATAATCTAATCCTACATAAACATGTAGCTTTTGTGCTGAGAACGAAACTATTTCCTTTTAAATGTTTCTTTATGTCTTCTAATCTCAGACCTCTTACCATTACTAATTTCAACATGGGCATTTTTTCATAAACTTCACTTTCATCTCATTCTATAGTCATTCTTGTGGCTTAAATTAACATATATTCAAGTGAGTATCATTTTATGTAGTCAACCAAGACACCTGTAATCCAAAGTAGGACATTCAACTACTTGTTTTATAGTTGTCTTCAACATATTTCAAACTGAGAGAGGAATTTAGAAATTTAAGAATTAGGAGGGAAGCTTTGAAAGTGTGACTTGAGCCAAAATATAGTAAGGTTTATGTGTGGTGCCAATTATATTGGAAATAATCAGTTTCAGATTGTTGAAATGATGAGCCATGGAATTGATGCTGGATAAAAAGACAACAAAAGGAACAGCTGAATGAATGGAGGAGATAGAGTCCAACTGATGAGTAAGTAATCTCTATGGTACTGAGATAAGATCATAAGGAAAATATTTCAACTATCAAGCTGAATGGATTTAAGACTGAAGTACGGAAAAGGAAAACATGAATTAAGGGTGTCCTTTAATATTTCTGAATATAAGAGAAGTACTGACAACAATTTTAGAAATGATTGACTCATATGAACAGGAAAAAATATTGGCATTAGTCAGAATCTTAATGTTATTAAATACATGATTCATGTAAGAATAAGAATCAGTCAGTGTGAAAACAAAGCTTCTGATACAACACACATTAAAAAAATCTAAAAATCTAGGAAGATTTATGTCAGTCAGTAGTGTCCTAAGCATCCATGAAACCCAGTATATATTTATATTTATTATTATTATTATTATTATTATTTACAATTTATTCACTTTGTACCCTAGTTATAGTCACCCTCCCTTTTCTCATCCCAGTCCCACAGTCCCACCCTTCCTTCCTCCTTCCCTTTTTCTCTGCTCTCCCTACCTTAGTCCACTGATAGGAGAGGTCCTCCTCTGTTACTGTCTGACTGTAGCCTATCAAGTCCCACCAGGACAGCCTGGATCATCTTCCTCTGTGGGATGGCAACATTACCCCACCATAGAGAGAAGTGATCAAGGAGCAGACAACCTAGTTCATGTCAGAGACTGTCTCTTCTCCTCTTACTAGGGAACCCACACGAAGACTGGACTATCTAGGGGCAACATCTGAGCAGAGGGTATAAGACCTGGAGTCTCACTGCTCAGGATTGTGCCCTTCCCAGGAACTCTCACAGACCACAGCTCGATGCAAAAGCAAGAGGTTTTATTGCTATCGTTATAGGGTCGCCCATCCAAAGACAGGAGACGACCCCGAACATGCAAAGCACAGGGTTTTTATACCTGAAAATCAGGTCACTTTTGTTCTATACTTTACAGCTGGTTGTAGATAGTTTACAGCTGGTTGCTTCTCAGAAGAGTTCACCCCGCCCTTCAAGAGCTCTCTGCACCTGGCTTCAATTCAAATAATCACAGTTGTTTCTCATTCCCAGATGGTCCCTCAGGTGTATAGGTCCTCTCCATGGCCTTTGGTTGATTCATCAGTCTCTCCAGTCTCCCACCAAATATGCCCTTATGTGTAGAGAACTCTGCTCCAGTCATGGTAGCACAATGTATGATTTCAAGATTTCAAGGAAAGAAGACAAGAGGATCAGATATTTCAGGTCAACTTCATCTACATTAAATGTTTAACCCTGCCCAAGGCACATGAGACTGTCTCAAAAACTTAAAGCTATGGACTCAGTGGCTTTGTCTGCAAACTTAAGTATCTTGGTACAGAGGCCATAGGTGATATAGGTGGCAGTGATTAGAAAGAAAAATTTCTAGATGAGGATTGATCATCTTACTCCTGGACCTCTTTCTTGTTTGTCTTCTTTAGGTGTACATATTTTTGTATGTTTATCCAATCTTATATGTCTATATAAGTGAGTATATACCATGTGTGTCTTTCTGCTTTTGAGATACCTCACTAAGGATGATTTTTTCTAGATCCCACCATTTGCCTGCAAAATTCACGATTTCCTTGTTTTTAAATGCTGAGTAGTATTCCACTGTGTAAAAGTATCACAATTTCTGTATCCATTTTTCTGTTGATGGACATCTAGAAAGACAAAGGGTATGGACATTGGAAATAGGAGAAAACAAGTAACAAGACAGTAGCCTACCACAGAAGGCACCTGAAAGACTCTACCTAGCAGTGTATCAAAGCAGATGCTGAGACCCATACCCAATCTTTCGGCAGAGTGTAGGGAATCATATGAAGGAAGGAGGAATTAATATATCCTAGAGGGGACAGGGAACCCCACAAGGTCCAAATATATCTGAGCACAACGGTCTTCTATGAGACTATTTATCCAACCATGGACCATGCATTGATATAAGCTACAACCCCTGCTCAGACATAGCCCATGGTAGCTCAGTATCCAAGTGGGTTCCCCAGTAAGGGGGACAGGAATTGCTTCTGACATGAAATCATGAGCTTCTCCTCCCTCCCGAGGGAAGAGCAGCCTTGCTAGGCCACAGATAAGGACATTGCAACCATCGTGATGATACCTGATAAGCTAGGGCCCGATGGAATAGAGAAAAACACCCCCTTTCAGTGGACTTGGAAGGGGGCAGGGAGGAGAGGAGGGAGGGAGGGGAGGATCGGGAGAGAAAGAGGGAGAGGGGTACAGCTGGGATACAAGTAATTGTATAAAATTATTTAAAAATAAAAAAATATTAAAAAAGAACAATATAGTTATAAAAAAAGAAAGAAATTTCCGTAGTAGATTGATATAACAGGCAATAAAAGGGGACTTTTTGTGAATGTTTGGGTTTTTTGTAGTTGGGTTTTTTGTTTGTTTGGTTGGTTTGGTTTGGTTTTGTTTGTTTGTTTTTGGAAAAGGTTGAAAGTCGCAATTGAAAGCAGAATACAGTGGGTAGATAATGTACCTGTCAACCATGTGTATGGGTCTGTGAGTAGGCCGAATTTTGGGGGACTTAAATTGTGATTTCAAAAGAAAGCCAGGATTCAGTTGAGATACAAAGATGTTTGTAATGCTCGAGCTTATTTTAAATATTCTCTGTAGTATAGTTTGATAAAGGTGCTTGGTAAACAGTTCTTAGAAGTGGAACTAGCTCCATCAGTCATGAGCAAAGAAGTATTTATACCTTATCCTGACATTTTGGCTGATGAGCTGTGGAGATGGGGTTACGACTGGATGTTTGGCATTATAATTTTGTCACTAGTAACTTTTGTCAATGGATAAGTTTATGAGAGAAACTTGTGACAAATACTGGGTATATTATTCATGAATATTTTTGTATTTATTGTTTTCTGTAAGAATGCATCCACAGATGGGGCTACAAACCTCAATCTCAATGTTATGTGGAGATTTCTTTGGCAAATAATTCATAATCCTATAGTCTGCCCTTACTTATTCATTTAATTTTCAATTATTTTCTGTTTTATTGTTTTGTTTTGTTTTTGAGCTAGGGTTTCTCTGTGAGGTCCAGAATGTCCAGAGACTCACTGGAATTAAAAGCATGAGCCACCATGTTCAACTGGAATCCTCTCTTATAAAAAGGCCTCAAGGACTAAAGAGATGACACAACATGTAAAGGCACTTGCTATCAAAGTTAGGAACAGAATTCAACTTACTGAATCCACATAGTAGAAGAAGAGAACTGACTCCCAAAACGTCCTATTTGTCCTCTGACATCCACACACTCACTGCAACAGGTATATGCCCCCTCCCCAATCACACACTCAGAGAAAGACAGAGATAAGCAAATAAAGTAAATATGATTAAGGCATTTTAAAAAGAAAATTAAGATGCCTCAGAGAGATTTTTCACTTCTTCCTCCACATGTGGATGAAGTGAGAAATGCTCCCTCATCCCTTTCCCCAGGTGAGGAAACATTGAGAAGTCAATATCTGCGAGCCAGAAAGCAAGGTCTTACCAGATAACAAATCTCACTTGATCTTGAACTTCCCAGTAACCAGAGTGGTTAAGAAAAAAACCTGTCATTTTTAAGCTATTCTGTTTATGACATTGTTTATCAGTCCAATAATTAATAATTAATAATAATAATAATAATAGGACTCTCACCAATAAATAGTAAATGCCATGGAAATCTCTGCTCCATTCAAGATTTAATTTCTGTTCTGGAATGTCTATGCAATCATAAGCAAAGGTGAAGCCATCATATTTTCACTATTTACAAATTCAGTTCTGCCTAGTTCTCCAATCATAACTATGTAGTAAGACCCAAGAGCTGAAGAGAATACACAGCTGATGTAGAGAAATTACTCTCAAACAGATGGAGAAAGTCCTGTGTAGCTTTAGAGTGCCAGAGGGTGCTATGGACGTTGCTGGAGGTGAAAAGATACCAATGGTCTCACCCAGCAGTAGACCCTATATGTACAATACCAAGTAGCCAGACAACATTTATCTACATGACTGCAAAGAGGCAACCAACCATATTCTGATTGGATTTATGGCCTGCTCCACAGGAAAGAATTCATGACTAGTGCTGTAAACCTTGTTCAAAACCTATGGCTAACGAAGTAATAGGTCCTATGTTAGAACCCACTACTATTCTTTTGATAAATTGCCATGCTGTCAATTTGCCTTCTGAATATTGGTGTTTATGTCTATATATTAATACTGCTCTTAACCTTGCTTCGTTTTTTAATAAGCACTCAAGTTTGATCTCTGTCCTCTCCACAAGCCCATATGTGTAGATACACATATACCACAGAAACATACATTGTATGTATACATACATATGTACATATATTATATATATATAATAAAAATGACTAAAATTTAGAAAGTTATAAATATATAACATCGGATGTAGCTCAGTGTATATGCTGAGATGCAGTTGGGATTATAAAAGTATCTGATGTTTCTTCTTTACTATGTGTAAACATTACACTAAATAACTGTAAAATATCTTCTTTAATCATCTCAATAACCCTGTTAATGACCAAGAACACATGGTTAATAAACTCTAGGGAAGTTTTGTTTGTTTGTTTGGTTTGGTTTGGTTTTGTTTGTTTGTTTTTGGAAAAGGTTGAAAGTCACCTAGGGATCTAGGGAAGAATTTACTATTATTCTGCTAGATGGACATCATATTAAATTGCCCTGTAATTTCTATCTCTATATGAATACATTAATGCAGCTCTCAGACCACATTACAGAAGGTTTGTGCAGTGGATGGCAGTTAATGTAGAAGCCCATAATTGATTAGTCAAAGTATTGAGAATAAGTGTCCGTGGAGTTCTCAGCCATAAATTATATATATATATATGTGTGTGTGTGTGTGTGTGTGTGTGAATATGTATAAATCCTCTATTTCTCTCCCTCTCTCTCTCTCTCTCCACACACACACACACACACACACACACACACACACACATTCCCCACCCCATACTTGAAAAGGCTCAGGGACCATCCAGGAAAAGGGGAGTAAAAAGGATGTCACAGTCAGAGGTTGAGGAAGACTGAAGTAAAACAATGTCTTCTCCTCGACATGACAGGACCCTATGCACTCATGAACTCATAGAAGCTGTGGTTGTCTGCACAAAATCTGCACAAACTCAAGACAGTCAACATTCCAAAGGGAATGAAGAGAGGTTCACAAACTCCCATCATTAGCTTAAGAGTTGTAGGCAGTAAATGGTTTCTGGGAAAAATTGAATTGGTTATCTTTAAGAGTGTGGCTTCTGGTAGGTGGTCCATGCTCCAGAGAATGATCTCACAGTGGGAGATTATGGGTAACACAAACTTGGGGTCAAACAATTCTTTAAAAAATTAAGAGAACATAAAGTTAGGAGGGTAAGGAGGTAGGAATGGATCTAAGATAAGTTACGTGAAGGAGCTGTGATAAACATGATCAAAACCTATTTTATTACATTCTCAAAGTATTAATAAGATATTTTTAAATAACCCTTGTGGCCATATGGATAAAAATGTTCCTTCCCTAGATGTGAATATTTGAATGTTCTGTCTCTAATTAGTGGAACTCTTTGGGAAGGATTAGGAAGTACACCCTATAGGAGAAGGTGTGTCACTTTGGGTGGGCATTGAAGTTTCAAAATTCCAGGCCCACTTAGCTTGTAAGCTCTGTCTGTCTCTGTCTCTGTCCCTGTCTCTCTGTCTCTCTGTCTCTCTCTCACACCATTGTTGTGTCAGAATGTAAGCTTTCAGCTGCAACTTTAGCACCATGATCTCCTGCTTGTGCCTTGCTCCCTACCATGATGATCATGAAGTAACCCTCAGAACTGTAAGCAAAATCCCAATTAAATGCTTTCTGTTATAATTGCAGTGGTTATGGTGTCTCTTTATGGCAGTAGAAAAGCAATTAAGACAACCCCATTAATTGCAATAGAGATGAAATAAAAATGAAGCTTAAGAAGAAAAGTAATTTCTCTAGTTGCTACATGCAGGAATTTTTGATCATGACTCTAGCTCTGGCAAGTTTAATTAACTACTGCATTGTATTGCCTTACTATTATTCTTATTGCCTCACTATTATTCTTGATTGTTTATTCACTACCACTACTGAAATTCTCTTCAATTACGTTCACCATGATATACTTTTTCCCATAAACTCAATCTCACTTTATGCTTGGTACACTGGTGTTTCTGCATTTTTTCATCTGTCCCATTCTTCATTAGTTGGATGTGTTAGTTATTAAATTTATTCTAATTTTATGTCATAGATTTACTGTTTTGCATGTAAAAATTGTGGAATATCTTTTTATCTCATTTGATTACTTGTCTCTGTTGTCTTCTTCTCTCAATATACATCATATTTAAAAATATTTTTCATTCTGCTGGAAATGGTCAGCATGTAGATGTGTATAGATGTATATGTATAGATACACACTTTTTAAAATATAAAATAATGCTTGATGCAAAATCTTGGGTGTTATACATGTTAAACAAGTGCTCTGCCCCTGCACTATACTACTAGTTGGAAATCATTATTAGAAAATTAAAGAAAAAGGTTTTTTTTTTTACTCCCTCATCCATGTAGGCATATCAACTCATGTCATTGTTGAAGTCTCACACAGGCACAATATAGTTCTCTATGCCTGAACATAGAGAAATCTTTGTACTTGAATCTTTGGTTGTACAATACCGGAGAGGCAATGATTTTATCAAGACTATGATTTTATGATTTCATGCTAGGACTGGCATGCTTTTTTTTTTTTTTTTTCGTCCTGTTGAGGAACAAGAGATTTGGGCCCTGATTTTGCTTGTGCTTCTGGATAGGTCATCTGAAGACACTGGGTTTTGTATTTTACCTCAGTTCCTTGAGTCCCTGAGGAAATTTGTCTTCTATATTTTAGCCTTTAACATTCTCCCGCAAATGTTAGCTACAGTGTTTCCAGAGTTTTACTTGTGTTACTTAGTAATACATAGAAAGAGTGATCAATGCCATTTTGTACCAAGTCAGAAAGATCTGCATATTATTTTTAATTTTAAATGTTTGAGTTCATTGTTTTCAAAGAAAGAGTTAGTCAGACAATATTCCACTATATTTCCAGAAATGGAAGTTATAACATTTTTATATTTTTTATCTTTATTTTTTATATTGATCACAGGTTATTTATTTTGTATCCCAACCGTAGCTCCCTCCCTCATTCCCTTACAATCCCACCCTCCTTCCCTCATCTCCCTGCCCCTTTCCAAGTCCACTGATTGGGGAGGCCCTCCTCCCCTTTCATCTGACCCTAGCTTATCAGGTCTCCTCAGGATTTTTAAACAACCAATTATGCATAATTATCCACATTTGGTTCATGTATTCTTCATACAGTTATTTCTTATAACACAATGTCTATTTTAACCAAATCAGTCTTCTTATTGACTTCTTTCACACATCTGTACCATCATAACTCATTAATGTTGAAACTCTCTGAAATGGTCAGCATTTCCTAATTTATATCAATTTTATTAGGAACAAAATTATAATTATCAGGTGCTGGATAGTGTGCTCATCACTTAAGAACACTGGCTGATGTCTAAAGGAAACAGGTTCAATTCCCAGCACTCAGTTGGTGACTCACGACCATTTCTAACCACAGAAGATCTAGACATGCCACACATAGTACACAAATATCTATGTAGACAAAACACACACATACATAAAATACAATTAACTTAAAACTTAAGGAAAAATTATAATGTCAACCATTATGAAATCCCCATTCATTAAAGTAATAGTTGTGGCTGGAGAGATGGCTCAGCAGTTAAAGAGTAGTCTCACAAACATAAACATAAAGTGATCCATACCTAATTATTAGCATCATCACAAAACTAGCACTCAACATTTTTTTAGCACTAACCATGCAGCATTTCTTCTTAAATATTTTCTCCTCTTTTTAACCTACTTGCTATATGTTCACAATACCTGGAACACTGAGTATAAAGCTTTGTTTCAGAATAATAATGCAATAAATTTAATTATACTAGTGAAAGGATCTCAAAAATTTATGCTTTATAATTATAAAGTCTCATATTTTTTCTGGAATTTATTCAGTTTTTACAGCAAACAAAGGAAGCATAACAGCTAGCAACCTAGAAAACAAGTAACACAAATGATAAATAAATCACAAAATAGGCAAAAGAGGAGAAAGGGAGGCAAAGAAACAATGGACTAGAAAGATGACAGACTTAACCCTAACCATATCAATAAAATTAGTGAGTGTAAAAGGCAAAATGTCTTAATTATACGGCAGTGTATATCAGTTTCAATAAAATTCAAATCTCAATTACATGTAGTCTGCAAAAAAACTTTATAAAGATATGAATATGTTAAATCAAAAATGACAACTGATATAGCAAGATAACACTAATGAAAAACTGGAGTGGCTAAAATACTATACAATAAAGATTTTTATATGAAGAATGATGTCTAGCATAAGAGGTTTCTGTCATAACTTGAAGATATTTATACAACTGAAGGTCATAACAATACTAAACATTTGTGTACCCAAATATGTGAAGCAAAATTGGAGAGAACCTTTCAACTATGACAAGATAGGACATCTTTGAATTCCTTTACTTTAAAACCTTTTTATTAAATATAAAATCAAAGTTTTAGAGTGGTGCATTCCAGATTTATGAGGTCAAGCAGAACCTAAAGAAGGATCTTGGTTTTAAAACCATTTGTTTTCAGCTTTCACTTCTAAAATAAGAAAGCAACAAAATTCTTTGCTCTAATCAGGAAAAAAATTAGACAAGGTATTTAATAATTGAATAGCTGATTTCTTAGTTTTAAAGTATGGCCGCTATATCTACTCGGTATGTCTTAAAAATTATCATAAATCAATACTCATTCAGAAAGGCAAATGGGATGGACATCAGAAGAGGGGGAAAACTGGGAACAGGACAGGAGCTTACCACAGAGGGCCTCTGAAAGACTGTACCCAACACGGAATTGAAGTACATGCTGAGACTCATAGCCAAACTTTGGGCAGAGTGCAGGGAATCTTATGAATGAAGGGGAAGATAGAAAGACATGGAGGGGACAGGAGCTCCACAAGGAGAGTAACAGAACCAAAATATCTGGGCCCAGTGGTCTTTTCTGTGGCTGATACTCCAAACACTGACCATGCATGGAGATAACCTAGAACCCCTGCACAGACATAGCCCATGGCATCTCAGTGACCAAGTGGGTTCCTTATTAAAGGGAACAGGGGCTGTCTCTGAAATGAACTTAGTGGCTGGCTTTTTTATCAAGTTACCCTGAGGGAGGAACAGCCTTACCAGACCACAGAGGAAGACAAAGTAGCCAGTCCTGAAGATACCTGATAGGCTAGAGTCAGATGGAAGGGGAGGAGGTAATTCCCTATCAGTGGACTTGGAAGAGGGCTGGGAGGAGATGAGGAGGTAGAATAGGATTGGGAGAGAAATAGGGAGGGGACTATGGCTGGGATACAAGTGAATGACCTGTGATTAAAATAAAATAAAATAAAGTAAAATAAATAAAAGGACTACCCCTATCAGTGGACTGGAGAGGGTCAAGGGAGGAGAGAGGGAAGGATTGTAACATAGGGAGGGGATGAGGGTGGGATTTACAGCTGTGATATAAAGTGAATAAATTGTAATTGATAAAAATAAATTGATAAAAATGAGAAAAATATTATAAAGATGAAGTTATATAATAATATCCCTTGGGCTCAGAATTCTTGGTTCTGTTGTCCTCCTTGTGGAGCTCCTGTCTTCTCCAGGTCTTACTATCTCCCTCCACTTTCATAAGATTCCTGCACTCTGCCCAAAGTTTGGCTATGACTCTCAGCATCTGCCTCTATACCCTGGAGGGTAGAGTCTTTCAGAGGCCCTCTGTGGTAGGCTCTTGTCCTGTTCCTTGTTTTCTCCCTCCTCCAATGTCCATACTCTCTGCCTTTCTGAATGGAGATTGAACATCTATGTCAGAGTCTTCCTTCTTGATTAGCTGCCTTAGGCATACAGATTTAGTACATTTATATTATATTATATCCTATAATATGTCTACTATCCATATACCCTGTGTGTCTTTCTCCTTCTGGGATACCTCACTCAGGATGATCTTTTCCAATTCCCACCATTTACCTGCAAATCAGGCTCTAAGAGCAACAATCCAAAGCCCTCTTCTGGCCTCTGCAGGCACAAGACTTTCATATGGCACACAGACAAACACTTAGGCAAAATACTTACACAAATAAAATAAAATAAATCTATTTTTAAAACTCTAGCTTCCTTTATTTGCTTTTGTCAGAGTGTTTGACTACAGCGATAGGAAAAGTAACAAAGACAGAGGATGAGCCCTATTTCTTCTAACATAGTTCATCTTTGATTTTGTCATAATTTTCGATTATTTTATGGCATATTTTGGGGGAAATTTCTCAAATGTGGTAATATTTCAATTGCATTGCTATATTATTTATGTTTCTATATTTAGTGATGGAACAATTTCCTTGATAAAGGGACCTCTCTCCTTTATTGATAGATTTTCATCGTTTTCGTTTTCTGCTTTTCATTGTTGGCAAAGAAAATTGTCAGTGCTTTAACTTACAGTGGGAAAGACATCTGAATAGCATTGGGGCCGACTGAATAAGAGTGTTGCCTCTGGACACAAGTAGCTCTACTCTTCCTAGGTGTCTATCCTTCCTCTAATCCCTCTTAATTCTGTAAACCTTAGTGGAGTGAGTATTCAAATAGTGTAATGGGTCTTAGGACAATTTGTGAGGACTAGTTGAAATAATGTGTATTAAGTTTTGGTGTATAATATTTATTTTAAAATTTGAAGAATCTGAATAAAAAAGAAGCATAAGAATTGATCCAATGGTATGACTTACATTCTTATTAAAAATGTCACTCAAAATAAAACAGCTAAGAAACAGTTAGGACATAATGCTCATTTTATATCTTCCAATCCATATTTAAACAATCTAACTATATGTTTCACCTTGGTGATAAAAGTGATATTTATTCCATGTTTCTGTTCTTTATTTAAAAAACATAAATAAATAAATTTCTGGGATGTAAGATTTGAGACTGGTACCTACTTTGAGGAGTACAATGCAAGTCAGGTAACTACCACTCTTCTAGTTTCCTGTACATAGTTCAATGTCTAACAGGTACTCAATTTGTTAGTTTAAAATCAAACTGATTTTACAAAACAAGTCAGGGAAGATTCCTCCCTGCTAATAGTCACATTCCAGTTTACAAGCATGTCCATTTTATCAGGTGATATTTTGATCCCATAAATTATATTTGATAAAAGCTTCATATCTGTTTTGGAAATCTCGGTGAATATCCTGTTATTGTTAGATAATTATTTCAGAGACAGCTATTTATGAAAAGGGATCTAAAAGTAGTCACTGAGAGAGTTCTTCCATTAACATTCTTGTAACTTTTCAACCATTCTTTATGAACACCAATTTATTTTTTGGACAGAGTTTTTTTATATAGCACTGTAAGGCTGGAACTCACTATGTATGTAGACCAGGTTGGCCTTGAATTTATAGCCACCTACTCCTGCTCCTTTAGTACTGGTATTGAAAGCATACACACTTGCCTGGATGAAAACCTAATTTGTAAACTAGAAATGTCTGTGAGATTGAGAAAGTGACAGTTTTCCGCGTTCCGAAACATTACCTGCTGCCTTTCATCATAGCAAAATCTTATAATCTAGATACTTCAACATATAAACTAGAGTACAAAATAACAAAAAAAGAGCTTCATTTGGGGAGAATATGCATGTCTTCTCTTGCTTTGATGCTGTAATTGGTATGTACTAACTTTTTCTCTCTTCATTATATATATTTATTTACTTGTGAGATATTACAATATAAGAAACTTAGAGCACACAATCAGAGCTTCTTTCCCATTATCTAAATGACATGTGAGACTAGTTTGAATTGCTCTACTACCTACTAAAATAGCAGTCATCAGAAGAAATAATCATTAAAATATATAGAGAATAACATATAAGTTCATTTTATGTTGTAAATTAACTAAAGAATAATTTTTTAATTATATTCTGATATCTTTTAAGCATGATATATTTTCAATTTATTATTTTAGTACTAGACATCTTTTACTGTGAAATGAAAATAGAGTTTTGATAAATCGAGTTCGCTGAGCAGGAGACTACTTCAAAGGAGATACATTGACAGATATTTTAATAATATATTACCTTGGAAATCATATTATATTTCAAATGACAAATGTGGGTCTACCTCCTATGAAAATTAATAGTTTATTTTTTGACAGTTGATGAATCCCTTCATTAAATTGAAATGCATTCACACAAAACAATAAATTAAAGTTAAAGATGTCTTAAATTTATAGCATAGGGTAATATGACATACTTATAATAAAAGAGTAAGAAGACACATTGCTTTTTGATACTTCTGTAATCTTGTCTATTAAAAATATTCTTTCTTTCTTTTATTTTTTAAAGATACCTCCATATTTTAAAAGAGAAAAATATATATATATATATATATAATGTGGCACCATTTCCTTACTAACACTAGCCACTACATGACAAGAAGTTTCATTGAATTATTATGATGAGACATATATGTGTTCATTTGAAGGTTGAAGGAAGATGGACCTTTTCCTTTCAGCTGTTGCAGGATTAGCTGCATGAGGTCTTGTCCTGTGGATACTACTGCCTTTATTGCAATTAGTATCAGACTTTTTTCCATATTTCTCATCTCTGTGAGTATAGGACTTGGCTCCAGCAATAAATTTTTTTAAGCTTTTTCCTATTTAAACTTTTCATTTTATTTATTTATTTTTGTCTTGCTTGCTCTTTGTCAGTATAGAGCTCTATAATAAGGGTGCCTATTAATATTCATACAACAGAGTCAATATTAGGTTTTCTTGTAATCTCTGCATAAAAATTAGTTCATTATTTTCTAATTTATCTTCATGCAAATTATTAAGACAATGGCATAAAGCAGTCACATTCTTGGCTAAAATATCACAAGAATGGTTTCTAGCCCAGTTGCTAATATTGTTTTACACTGAAACCTCTTGAGAAGGGCTACAATAGTCCACATTGCTCCCAGCACTACTGTCTTGGATAGTATGACCTGTTAACCTCCACTTACAGCATTCAACTGCTTTCTAGTCCAAAGTCCCAAAATCTTTCATATTTTCCCTTCAAGCAGTATGCTCAAGTGTGTCGCAGCAAAACCCAGTGCCTAATGTCAAGTTATATCTTAGTTATTTCTATCTTTGTGAAAAGAAACCATGAATAAAGTAACTTATAAAATAAAGCATTTAATCTGGAGCAGTTTCAGAGGATGAGCCCATGACCATCATGGCAGGGAGCATGGTGGCAGGGAGGCAGGCATGGTGGCAAAACAGATACTGGAAGCTTCTGTGTTGATTTGCAATTTGGAGACAGAGAGTAGGTGACTATGTCTAGTATGGGGTTTTGAAACAGTAAAGTCAACTCCTAATGACACACTTCCACTGACAAGGCCACACTCCCTAATCCTTCCTAATCCGTTCTACCAACTGTAGATAAAACATTCAAATATTTGGGCCTATGGGGCATTCTCATTCAAAAAAAACCACCATAAATGCACTACCTAAAACACAAGAACATGTGCTCCATAGAGTATCTAGATGAAAATTGTCATGTAAAAACATCAAAAAATATAGAAGATGGTTTTACAGAAGGTAAAGGATGGAGAATGAAGTTAATTTATGTTCCAAGTTCCTTGTTAGTGAAGAGGAGAAGTTTTCCTGGGGTATTCTCAAAAACAGTTTGTTTAGTTATCTTTCACTTCTCACAAACTTGTTTGGATAAATGATTCAAGCAGTCAAAATATCTTCAGTCACTTTCTTTCAAACTTTTATTCTTTTGTTACTGCAAAAACTTGTGCATGTGTGTGTATACACACACAATGTTATAATTCCATTGTTTTCTTACTCTGCCTTAATTATTCTCCCAAGAAGGAAGATTTTCCTGTGTTCTCATAGGACGAACTTGTCAGACAGGAAGAGGTAATGGCTGTATGCCCATCTCTTCACTGTTCATTTCATATTGTTTCACCTCCTCTTGAAAACACAGTAAAATCCAAATGGCCTCAAAACATGTACATTATCATGCTAAATTTTCATTGAACACACTACATGTATATTTATTTCGACAGGTGTCATGAGAAAGCTTGTGTATCTTGCCTACTTTAATGAGTAGCTCATTTGCCATATCTCCATTTGTTGACATTGGTTAAATATTACATGAAATATATTGAATGTGAGTTACTAGCTAAAGTTCAGGGAAATGCTATATACTCTAGAGACGAGCTGTGCTTAACATTGACTATGTACTTTTTTCTGTTCTTTTTATGTTATGTATAATCATTGCTAAATATTTTTAAAAAGTAGCCTGTGTGCTTAATAATAGAGTTAATGGGTCACTTTAACCAGATATAAATAATATGCAAGCTTGTTATGCAAGCTAAGCTGTGAACATTTAAAAGACAGTTTTTGTATTGAACTTTATATAGTCTTCATCAGTATAAACTCTCCATTTAGCAAACTCTCAGCAATTCTTCAATGAATTAATAAAATGAGTAACTTATTATTCAGTGCTTTACAAATCTTGGAAAATATGTCATACAAGGAGAGGCATGCATATATCACTGTTTTGAAAGTGTTTTAGATTTTTTAGACCTGCAGAGGTTAACAGCCTTTCCTAACAGAAAAATAAGGGAAAGCTAGATGTGAATGCTCATAGTATACCCATCAGGACGTGCATCATTCACCCAGTGGTTGGCCTAATGCCTATTTATTGATCCATGACCAAAGAGTCCCTAAAATGTGAAACTTGTTTATGTTAACTAACACCTTTAGGACTCTTGTTTGACCTATGTCCTTTTTATGGGATCCTGACTTTGTGTTTATTGTGGTGTCCTGGGGAAAAAATTAGCATATGACAACCTCTTATTCCTCAAACAGAGGCAAAAATTCAATATATCATCATAAGAAGAAATAAGTTAAAAGAATTTGATATAAAGTTTCTGGGCAAGGAGGACTTTGTGAGTTGGGGTAGACAGTCTTTCATTTTGGTCACATGAGATAGAAATAAAGACTCAATCAGAAAGAGGCATGTGATAAAATACCAGTGTATTCAAGAATATGGATAATTTTAAGTTCTAAAGAAAGTATGAAAAAAAAAAGAAAAGAAATAGCCAATTTTAAGATAACATCATAAAATTGGTAATCACCCAGTGTGCTGGATAGGGAACAATTACTATGCTTGTATCACCACCTACCAGCTTGACCCATTTGGGTGTGTGTAGACTGGAAGAAGTATACATAATGACATACCCATTCTTGTGGTATGAGAAACTTATACTTGTATCTAAAATGGGTGTGAAGGCAACCTGAAATTACAATAATTTACTGTATTCACCTCCCTCATTTTTGCTTTTATGAGATGTTTAACATGTTATCCTTAATGATTGAGGGGTTAAGCAATGACCAGTATATGTAATTATCTCGTCACTACTGTCATCACAACATCATCATGTTTTTCATAAAAATTTGGGGGTTTATCTTGAGCTTGAGCAAAATGTGAATGCAAATAATCCCAGCATATTTATAAAACAATATTAAATTAAATTACTCTACCATGATTTAAAACTGGTTATCACTATATTGCAAAGCATGTTCATAAGCAAAGCAATCTTCTAAGTATTTAGTAATTAGGAAGGAAAACAATTGTTACTACATTTTGAAAGATGTGATTCTCTATTTCCTTTTTTTCATGGCATTATCCATCACTATAGTGAACTAGACCATTAGTCGTGCTTAATACTTTAGACTTTATCCATTTACTGAATCAAGTATTAACATTTGGGACTTCACAAACACATGTGCAGAGTTTAGATAACCAATCTTTCAAAATTCAAACTCAATGTCTAAATCCTGTCCTATTAAACTACAGATGAACAGACCTCTGAATGTTCTCCTTTCCTATTCTTTTCCATTTCCCTTCAAGTTGCCCACAGTGTTCTAATGGTATCCCACAGCAAAGAAAATGCTATGAACAGTACTCTGTCTCTGGAAAAATGTTTTCTACTACAGGAGATTGAACATGGGACCATACAAAAGCTAGGCAAGTGCTCTGCTATTGAGTTACAAGCCCAGCCTTCTTTTTATTTTTATTTTTTTTTAATTTTGTAACAAGGTGTCACTGAGTTTTCTAGGCAGGCCTTGAATTTGTGATCCTTCTATATCAATCTCTATAGTAGCTGAGATTGCAGTCCTGTATACCATCGGCCCAACTAAGACTTTGAAGAGATTTCAAATTAAAGTTATTAAAAACAGCATGTTAGAATTGTTAGAATTAATTTTAAACATATATGCCTAAATTACACCAAATTTTGTTCATAGTAGCATATGAATAACCATATTTATTCCATTACTTTGGGATACATTAATAAGCATATAAAAATAATTCTGTCAAGAACTAATCTTAAAGCAGTATCTCATTAAGTTGACCATGCTAATAATTTTGCTAAAACAGGGAGAGGGGTTGGTTATATCTTGGAAGTTATTCATTTAATTACTCAATTCAAACACTGTAATAATGAACAGCAAAGAATGGAAGGCAGAAAGAGATAGTAACTAAAGAATGTACATCTAGGAATCATGTACTCAGAGACATTCCAGATTGAATAGTTAGGCATATACAAAATCACATTCTGCTTTTGACTTAATTTTGTAACCAGCCACATTGCTGACGGTGTTTATCAGCTGAAGGAGTTCTCTGGTGGAATTTTGGGGGTCATTCATGTATACTATCATATCATCTTCAAATAATGATTCTTTGACTTCTTTCTTTCTGATTTGTATCCACTTGATTTCCTTTAATTTTCTTATTGCTCTAGCTAGGACATAGAGTACTATGTTGAACAGATACACAGAGTGGGCAGCCTTGCCTTGTCCCTGATTTCAGTGGGACTGATTTAAGTTTCTCTCTATTTTCTTTGTTTTTGGCTATAGGCTTGCTGTATATTTGTCTTTACTATGTTTAAGTATATGCCTTGTATTCCTGAACTCCACAAGACTTTAAATATGAATGGGTGATGGATTTTGTCAACTGCTTTTTCAACATCTAAGGAGGAGATCATGTGGTTTTTCTCCTGCATTTTATTTATACAGTGGATTACATTGATGGATTTCAATTGATGGATTACTCCTGCATGCCTGGGATGAAGCCTACTTGGTTATGGTGTGTGATATCTTTTACGTATTCTTGGATTCTTGGATTTGCAAGTATTTTATTAAGTACTTTTGCATCAATGTTCATAAGAGAGATAGGTCTGAAGTTCTCTTTTTTGGTTTTGTCTTTTTGTGGTTTACGTATCAAGGTGACTGTGGCTTCATAGAATGAGTTTCTAATATTCCTTCTGTTTCTATTTTGTGGAATAGTTTGGAGAGATTTGGAGTTAGATCTTCTTTGAAGGTCTGGTAGAAATCTGTGCTGAAATCATCAGGCCCTGGGCTTTGTTTTATTTTTTTTTTGGGGGGGGCACTTTTGATGACTGCTTCTATTTGCTTGGGGGATATAGGACTATTTAGTCTATTTGCCTGATCTTGATTTAATTTTGGTAAATGGAATCTATCAGGAAAATTGTCTATATTATTTTCAAATTTGTGGCATTAAAGGCATTCTTATTAAGACCTAATGATAGTTTGGATTTCCTCAGTGTCTGTCCTTATGTCCCCATTTTTGTTTCTGATTTTGCTGATTTGGATAGTTTCTCTCTGCCTCTTAGTTTGGTTAAGGTTTTGTCTGTCTTGTTGATTTTCTCAAACAACCACCCCTTGGTCTCACTGTTTTGTTTTGTTTTTTGAATTGTTTTTTTTTTTTTTAACTCATTTATTTCCGCTCTGAGTTTGATTATCTCCAACTGTCTACTTCTCTTGGGAATGTCTGTTTCCTTTTTTTCTTGGGATTTTAGGTGTGTTGTTAAGTTGCTTGTATGTGATGTCTCAAAATTCTTTCTGAAGGCATTTAGTGCTATGAACTTTTCTCTTAGTACTGTTTTCATTGTCTCCCATAAGTTTGGGTATTGTTGTACCTACATTTTCATTTTCTTTTTTTGGGTCTTCTCTGACCAAGCTGTCATAGAGTAGAGTTTTTAGTTTCCACGTGTATGTAGGCTTTTTGTTATTTTTGTTGTTTTTGAGGTCTACTTTTAGACCATGGTGGTCCTATAGGATACAAGGTATTATTGTGATCTTCTTGTATCTGTTGAGGATTTCTCTGTGCCAGACTATATGCTCAATTTTTGAAAAAGATCCATGAGGTGCTGAAAAGAAGATATACTCTTTTGAGTTTGGGTGAAAAGTTCTAGAGATGTCTTTTAGACCCATTTCATTTAGGACCTATGTAACTGTCATTGTTTCTCTATTTGGGTTCTGTCTAGATGATCTGTCACTTGGTAAGATTGCAGTGTTGATGTCTCCCACTATTAAGCTTTTGGGATCGATGTGTGATTTAAGCTTTCTTAATGTGTCATTTACAAATGTGGGTGCTCTTGTATTTGGGGCCTAGATGTTCAGCATTGTGATGTCCTCCTGGTGGTTTTTTCCTTTGATGAGAATGTAGTGTCCCTCCTCATCTTTTTTGATTACTTTAGGGTGAAAGTCTATTTTATTAGGTATAAGGATAGCTACTCAATCTTGTTTTCTGGGTCCATTTGCTTGAAAAAACTTTTTCCAGTCCTTTACTCTGAGGTAGTGTTTATCTTTGTTGCAGAGATGTGTTTCTAGATGCAGCAGAATGTTGGATCCTGTTTCTGCAACCATTCTGTTAGTCTGTGTCTTTTTATTGAGAGCTGAGTCCATTGATGTTGATAAATAATAGTGACCAATAAATGTTAGTTCCTTTTATTGTGTGGTTGGTGGTGTTACTGTGTTTTTATGCTTGTTTTCTTTTAATTCTTTGTTGTGAAGTTACATATATCCTGTGTTTGCTTGGTTGTAATTGATTTCGTTGAATTGGAGTTTTCCTTTTAATATCTTCTGTATGGCTGTGAGGGTATGGTTTAAGTTTAGTTTTTATGGAATATTTTGTTTTCTCAATCTGTATTGATTGAAAGCTTTTCTGGGTATAGTATTCTGGTTAGCATATGTGGTCTCTTAGAGTCTGCATGACATCTAACCTGGACCTTATGGCTTTCATACTTTCTGTTGAGAAGTCTGGTATCTACCATTATATGTTACTTGGCCTTTTTTCCCTTGCTGCTTTTAATATTTTTTTTCTTTGTTCTGTAGATTTTTTGTTTTGACTATTTTGTGACATGAAGAGTTTCTTTTCTGGTCAAGTCTATTTGGTGTTCTCTAAGGCACTTGTGTGTTTATGGATATCTCTTTCTTTAAATTGGGAAAATTTTCTTCTGTGATTTTCTTGACAATATTTTCTGGACCTTGGAGCCTGGAGTCTTCTTTTTGATCTATTCCTATTATACTTAGGTATTTTCTTCTCATGGTGTCTTTGATTTCTTGGATGTTTTGGTTTTGGAACTTTCTGATTTTACTTTTTTCTTTGAGATATGTATCAATTTCTGAAATTGTATCTTCAGTGCCTGAGATTCTTCCTTCCATCTCTTGTATCCTGTTGATTATGCTTACCTTTGTGGTTCCTGATCTTTTCTCTAAGGTCTCCACCTCTAGGGTTTTCTCTGTTTGTGTTTTCTTTATTGATTCTAATTCTGTTTTCATATCTTGCACCATTTCCTTCATCTGTTTCAATGTGGATTCCTGTCTTTCCATGATGAACTCCATTTTTTTTGTTCATTTCCTCTCTATATGCTACTACTTGTGCCTTTGCATGTGGCTCAATTTGTTTGGCTATATTTGTCTATATTTCTTTGAGAGCTTTGTTTTTATTTCCTCTTTATGTACCTCTAATAACTGGATAAGCATATGTTTGAAATAATTTTCCTGTGTTTCTGATGAATTAGCATATCCATTGATTTTTGGGATTGCTGGTGAAGCCATAATATCCTAATCTTTGTTGGATGTGTTCTTATGCTGACCTATAGCTATTTGCTTATCTCTAACTTACTCTGTTTGTTCCTGGAGTCTGTACTTCAGACTAGGTCTGACTGTCTCTGATGTCTGGAGCATTCTTCAGGAAGAAGAAAGAGTTCAACTAGTTTGAGAGTGGGTGTTGGTTGTTTAGCTTTACGTAAGGGAGAAAGGTTGCAAGTCTATGGGCCAACGTGTGAGTGTGGGCATGGAACTGTGCCTTGAAGGACAAGTTGCTAGGTGTGTTAGAAAGTGTAGATGCTTGGAATGATGGAGTGTAAGTGCAGGAAGTTTTGGTGGCCTTGTTCATGGGCACAAACATGAGCAGGTGCCCTGAATACCTTAGTGGCCTACAGGCTTATTGTACTGTACTCCTGGTATTTATATCTGTCTAGGCTCTAGGAATTGTTTGGATGGTAGGTCCACAGAACAGGGGCTTCAATGTTTAGAATGCTGTCCAAAGGGTGCCGAAGTTGCCCACAGTAGGTGTGTGGGTTGGAAGGATCCGATGTCTGGCTGCTAGAGGTTCTCCCTGTTCTCTACTCTCAGATTTGGGCCCAAAGGGTCAAATGAGAATGCAGAAGATCTCTCAGCTCAGTGTTGTCCACTGTTTTGCGGCTGGGCCTGGAGGCCTGTGCTTGGGGTAACTGCCTCTACTGTCTCAGTCACTGAGCATGGAAACTCCTGCTTGAGCTAGTAGCTGCCTGCTCGGTTGCAGTTGCATACCTGTGAGGCCTAGTATAGCTTCCAGCCACAGCTGCAGACCTAGGCAGCCTGTACAGCTGCCCGTGGATCTGGGAGGCCCTTACTACTACTGCCTCTGCAGTCTCAGTCAAAAGCTGCCTTCTCTGCCAAGCAGGGAGCCCCATGTTTGGGGCAAGAGGAAATGCAGGAGGATTGAATGTTTGCCACTCTCAGTCCCTGGAGATGTGCATGGGTGACTTGGATCCAAATGGTCCCAACTCTCTGGTTGCCCCTCTTACCCAAGAAATATTAATGTCAATGTTCTGGCTTCAGCTGCCCCTCCACTCACTAATTTCGGAGTTTCTGATTCTGTGCTCCTTAGATATGGTACACTTTGTTCACCACCATCTTGGACTACCCTGCCCTCCCCCAATATTTCTATCTCCCCCTTCTTTCATAAGATTCCCTGCACTCTGCCCAAAGTTTGGCTATGAGTCTCAGTATCTGCTTCAATACCCTGCTGTGTAGAGTCTTTCAGAAGCCCTCTCTGGTAGGCTCCTGTCCTGTTCCCTGTTTAGAAATTCCTATTTCCAGAATCAAATTATAGCAAAAAGGCAGTAGTGTCCATCTCCCAACTTCTCCCTGTAAATTGTTTGCCTGCACTCTTTTATAGCTATTGTAAAAATAAATAAATAAATAAATAAATAAGTGAATAAATAAGTGAATAAATGAGTAATAAATACATAAAAATAAAAGGTTCAGTCCTACAAGAGGCTTGTGGTTGACAGTTGATAGGGAAAAGAATTAACAAAAAACATCCATGAGCTGAAATAGGAACAGGGAACTTCAGATGCCTTTCTTTTCTATCTTATTCCAACAGTAAGGCCACACTTGCAGCTTGTTTCTAAGTGGTTCACATATGAATCAGCCCAACCTTATAGTTTCCCAACAACACTATCCCTATAGTCCCTAGAGATTAGTTCTATGTATACTCTCTCTCTCTCTCTCTCTCTCTATATATATATATATATATATGTGTGTGTGTGTGTGTGTGTGTGTGTGTGTGTGTGTGTGTTTTGCTAGCGTGAATTTTTCCAGACTAGAGGGAACAAAAGTG
The DNA here is from genome assembly GCF_030254825.1 of Meriones unguiculatus. Classification (NCBI taxonomy): domain Eukaryota; kingdom Metazoa; phylum Chordata; class Mammalia; order Rodentia; family Muridae; genus Meriones; species Meriones unguiculatus. The sequence continues at coordinate 73,375,369 of NC_083369.1, read as the reverse complement.
TATTTAAAGTGACACAGATAGGAATGTTACCAGTGGTTGTTTCTTCTCTTCTGCACCTAGTGATTTTGGTTAAAAGACTTGGGTTCTAAGTTCTCACAGGAGAGTGATTATGTATTTAACATCCAGACTTTCCTAGGCAATTCTAAGTGGTTGTGTTTTTCACTAGCCTTCATCCAGGAGTTTACAAGGTGGCAAATAATATTCATTCAGGAATCTGGATTGTAATGTAGACACCTCTCTCAACTCCTTACCCTGAATCCAGAGACCAGACTAAGCCTCTAGATAACTTGCTTGTCTTGGTGGGATTATAGAACCCAGCAGCATTCAATCAATTTTTGCTTCTACAAGAAACAATCTGGCTTATTTTATACTCTCCAAATCTGTCCATTTTCCTGAAAATAGCCTAATTCATTCTTTATGGTTGAATAAAATCCCATTTCCCATATATACCATATTTTTATTCATTTATCTCCTGATTGGCATCTGTATTGATTCTATAACTTAGTTATTGTAAATAACACTACTATAAACTCTGATAAGTAAGTATCTATAATTTATTATTAGATAACTGAGTATATATATATATATATATATATATATATATATATAATGTGTTTTGATCAAATCCATCACCACTCTTCCTCTCCAGCTTCTACTGTATCACTCTCCACCATTAATTATCTCCTCTCAACTTCAAATACTCTTTTTATGTGAGCCAGGTGTGGTGGTATATGCCTTTAAATATTTAAGATCTATTCTTATTTATGTTTGTCTGTTGTACAAAGATGTGGGTGTGGAGTGTACAAGATTCCCAGGATATGTAGAACCAGGCAATTGTGACCCACCTGACAAGTGTTGGGAACTGAACCTAAGTCCACTGCAAGAATGGTATGTCTTATTAGTGGCTAAGCCAACTGTTCAGGACCCATGTACTGTTTTTAGACCCACTATATCGACTTAATGCTGTCAGTATGTATATGATTATGGGGTCATTCAGTAGTGCATGAGCATATTACCAGTGACTTTTATCCTTTAAGAATGCTAGACCTGGAGGGAACAAGAGTTCCACAAGGAGAGCAACATAACCAAAAAATCTTTTCTGAGACTGATACTCCAATCAAGTACCATTCATGGATGTAACCTAGAACACCAGCACAGAAATATCCCATGGCAGCTCAGTGTGCAAGAGGGTTTCCCAGTAATAGGAACAGGGACTGTCTCTGACATGAACTAAGGGGCGCCTCCATATGAAGGGGGGAGCAGCCTTACCAGTCCACAGAGGAAGACAATGAAACCAGTCCTGATGAGACCTGATAGACTATGGTCAGATGGAAAGGTAGGAGGACCTCCCATATCATTGGACTGGGGGAGAGGCATAGTTGAGAAGAAGGGGGAGGAAGGGTGGGATTGTGAGGGGATGGAGGAGGGGATACACGTGGGATACAAATTGAATAAATTGTAATTAATAAAAATAAATAAAATTTAAAAGAAGAAAGCTAATTCATCCTCTCCCAGCAGCCATCAACTTCCAATAGAGTATCAGCCTTCATCAGATAAGTTGTTTTCTCCAGTGGATAGCTATTAATACAGAGATTCACAAATACAGAAACTGACAACTTCACAAGTGAGCAAAGCAGAAAGAATAAGAGACCATGGGACACTAAATGGTACATCTTTAGCACATCTCCTACCATCAAGGTTTTGGGATCATTGTGAAAGAGAGGAGACAAAAGTGTAAGAGGAAATATCAGTTTTTAATCTTTATCATAAGCTTATGCTGAAAAAGCAATGGTATGGATAGAACATTTACTTGTCACTTCCTTTGTATCTAGTTTTGGTTGATTTTGTTTGAGAATAATCCACAATGATGGGACTAACACTTTCCACAATAATTTAGAAGCTGCTTTTTTTCCTGAATCATCTTCAACAGTTCTTGATTTATTAAAGTATATACTTTTGAAAACTTCTGGGTTAAAAATATTTAGCTAGGTGAAACCAAAATTCTTAAAAAACTTTCTTTAAGTGTTTCTCTGACATTCTCTATTCCTCTATAGAGAATTCTCTGTTTAGTTCTGTTTCCTATTTTTAATTTGATTACTTAATTTGCTGTTTAACTTCTTTAGTTCTTTATATATACTGGATATTAGCCCTTTATCAGATAAAGGGTTGTTGAAGATTCTTTCTCAATCTGTAGGCATTCATTTTGTTCTGAAGACAGTGTCCTTTGCTTTACAGAAGCTTTTCAGTTTTATGAGGGCCATTTATTGATTGTTGTTCTTAGAGCTTGTGCTGTTGGTGTTCTGTTCAGGAAGTTGTCTCCTGTGACAATGAGTTCTCGGCTCATCCCCACTTTTTCTTCTAAGCAGTTTAGTGTGTCTGCTTTTATGTTGAGGTCTTTGATCCACTTGGACTTTAGTTTTGTGCAGGGTGATAAGTATGGATCTATTTGCATTTTTCTACATGTAGACATCCAATTAGACCAGCACCATTTGATGAGGATGCTGTCTTTTTTCCATTGAATGGGTTTAAAATCTTTGTCAAAAATCAGGTGTCCATAAGTGTGTGGATTTATTTTTGTGTCTTCTATTTGATTCCATTGATCCACTGGTCTATTTCTATGCCAGTACCATGCAGTTTTTAGTATTGTTGCTCTTAGTACAGCTTGTGATCAGGAATGGAGATACCTCCTGAAGATCTTTCACTGTGGGTTTCTTGTTATTCCATATGAAGTTGAGAATTTTTCTTTCAAGGTTTGTAAAGAAATGTGTCAGTAATTTGATGGGAATTGCATTGAATCTGTAGATTGCTTTTGGTAAGATGGCCATTTTTACTATGTTAATCCTGCCAAGCCATGAACATGGGAGATCTTTCCATCTTCTGATATCTTCTTCTAATTCTTTCTTCAGAGACTTGAAATTTTTTTCATACAAGTCTTTGACTTGTTTGGTTAGGTTCACACGAAGGTATTTTGTGACCTTTGTGGCTAAAACAAGAAACAGGACAGGAGCCTACCACAGAGGGCCTCTGAAAGACTTTTCCTAGCAGTGTATCAAAGCAGATACTAAGACTCATAACCAAACATTTGGCAGAGTGCAGAGAATCAAATGATAAGAGGAGGAGTTGGTATGACAGGGAGAGGACAGGAGCTCCACAAGGACAAAATTTATCAGGGCACAGGAGTCCTCTATGAGACTGTTTCTCCAACCAAGGACCAAGTATGGAAATAACCTAGAACCCCTGCTCTGACGGATGTAGCCCATTATAACTCAGTAAACAAGTGGGTTACCCAAGTAAAGGGAACAAGAACTATTTCTTTTTCTTTTTTAATTTTATTTTTCTTTTTAGTTACATTTTGTTAACTCTGTGTCCCCGCTGTATCCTGCTCCCTCATTCCCTCCCTAACCCCACACTCCATCCCTGGTCTTCTCCCTGCCCCTTTCCAAGTCCACTGATAGGGAAGGACCTCCTCCCTTTTCATTTGACCTTGTTTTATCAGGTATCTTCAGGGCTGGCTGTAGATTCTCCTCTGTGACCTAACAGGACTGCTCCTCCCCTCAGGGCAGGGGGAGACAAGGAGCCTGACCTTGAGATCCTGTTAGAAATAGTCCTTGTTCCCCTTACTTGGGGGAACTATTTGGTTACTGAACTACCCCAGGCCACATCCGAGCAGAAGTTCTAGGTTATATCCATAGATGGTCATCCATAGATTGGTTGAGTGTCAGTCTCAGAAAAGACCCTGTGCCCGGATATATTTGGTCCTTGTAGAGCTCCTATCCTTTCCATGTCATACTAACTCCCCTTTTTTCCTATGATTCCCTGCACTCTGCCGAGGGTTGGGTTTTGACTCTTAGTGTCTGATTTGAAACACTGCTAGGTAGACTCTTTCAAATGCCTTTTGCGTTAAATTCCTGTCATACCTTAAATGCACATCCCATTTGTCTTTCTAAATGAGGATTGATCTTCTTCGCCCATGTCCACTTTCTTGATTATCTTCTTTAGGTGTGTAGATTTCATTATGTTTATCATATCTTGTAGGTCTATATAAGCGAGCATATACCATGTTTGTCTTTCTCCTTCTGGGATACTTCACTCAGAATGATATTTTCTAGATCCCACCACTTGCCTGCAAATTTCATGATTCCCTCTTTTTTGATTGCTGAGTAGTATTCAATTGTGTAAAAATACCACAGTTTCTGTATCCATTCCTCCATTGATGGACATCTGGGTTGTTTCCAAGTTCTGGCTATTACAAATAAAGATGCTACAAACATGATTGAACAAATGTCCTTGTTGTGTACTTGAGCAAATTTTGGGTATATACCTAGGAGTGATATAGCTGGGTCTTGAGGTAGCACTACTCCTAATTGCCTGAGAAAGCGCCAGATTGACTTCCAAAGTGGTTGTACCAGTTTACATTCCCACCAGCAATGGAAGAGGGTGCCACTTTCTCTACAACCTCTCCAGCATGTGTTATCACTTGAGTTTTACATCTTGGCCATTCTGATGGGTGTAAAGTAAAATCTCAGGGTCGTTTTGATTTGCATTTCCCTAATGGCTAATGAGGTTGAGCATTTCTTTAAGTGTTTCTCTGCCATTCAATGTTCCTCTTTCAAAAAGTCTCTGTTTAGCTCCGTTCCCCATTTTTTAATGGGATTACTTGGTTTGTTGCTTTTCTGCTTCTTTAGTTCTTTATATATACTGGATATTAGCTAAAGGGTTGGTGAAGATTCGTTCCCAATTTGTAGGCTGTCGTTTTGTTTTGATGACAGTGTCCTTTGCTTTACAGAAGCTTTTCAGTTTCATGAGGTCCCATTTATTGATTGTTGCTCTTAGAGCCTGTGCTGTTGGTGTTCTGTTCAGGAAGCTGTCTCCTGTGCCAATGAGTTCTAGGCTGTTCCCCACTTTTTATTCCAACTGATTTAGAGTATCTGGTTTTATGTTGAGGTCTTTGATCCACTTTGACTTTAGTTTTGTGCAGGGTAATAAATATAGATCTATTTTCATTTTTCTGCATGTAGACATCCAGTTGGTCCAGCATCATTTGTTGAAGATGCTGTCTTTTTTCCATTGAATGGATTTGGCTTCTTTGTCAAATATTGAGTATTCATAGGTGTGTGGGTTTATTTCTGGGTCTTCTATGTGGTTCAATTGATCCTCCTTTCTGTTTTTATGCCAATACCATGCAGTTTTTCTTACTGTTGCCCTGTAGTACAGCTTCAGATCAAGGATGATGATACCTCCAGATGATCTGTAGTTGTACAGGATCGTTTGGGAGATTCTGGGTTTTTTGTTTCTCCAAATGAAGATGAGAATATTTTTTTCAAGGTCTGTAAAGAATTGAATTGCTATTTTTATGGGAATTGCATTGAATTTGTAGATTGCTTTTGGTAGTATGGCCATTTTCACAGTGTTAATCCTACCAATCCATGAGCACGGGAGATCTTCCCATCATCTGATATCTTCTTCGATTTCTTTCTTCAGAAACTTGAAGTTTTTCTCAAACAGGTCTTTTACTTGCTTGGTTAGAGTCACCCCAAGGTACTTTATGTTATTAGTGGCTATTGTGAAGGGTGTTGTTTCACTAATTTCTTTCTCAGCCTTTTTGTCTTTGGTATACAGGAGGGCTTCTGATTTTTTTGAGTTGATTTTGTATCCTGTACTTTGCTGAAGGTGTTTATCAGCTGAAGGAGTTCTCTGGTTTAAATTTTGGGCTCGCTCATGTATACTATCATATCATCTGCAAATAGTGACACTTTGACCTCTTCCTTTCCGATTTGCATCCCCTTGATCTCCTTTAGTTGTCTTATTGCTCTGGCTATGACTTCAAGTACTATTTTGAAGAGATATGGAGACAATGGGCGGCCTTGTCTTGTCCCTGATTTCAGTGGGATTGATTTAAGTTTCTCTCCATTGAGTTTGATGTTAGCTATAGGCTTACTGTATATTGCCTTTACTATCTTTAGGTATGTGCCTTGTATCCCTGATCTCTCCAAGACTTTGAACACGAATGGGTGTTGGACTTTGTCAAATGCTTTTTCGGCATCTAAGGAAATGATCATGTGGTTTTTCTCCTTCAGTTTGTTCATGTGGTGGATTACATTGATGGATTTCTGTATGTTGAACCACCCTTGCATGCCTGGGATGAAGCCTACTTGGTCATGGTGGATGTTATCTTTGATATGTTCTTGGATTCGGTTTGCAAGTATTTTATTGAGTATTTTTGCGTGAATGTTCATAAGAGAGATAGGTCTTCAGTTCTCTTTTTTTTGTTGGATCTTTGTGTGGTTTAGGTATCAAGTTGACTGTGTCATCATAGAATGAGATTGGTAGTGTTCCTTCTGTTTCTATTTTGTGGAATAGTTTGAGGAGAATTGGAGTTAGCACTTCTTTGAAGGTCTTGTAGAATTCTGCATTGAAGCCATCTGGCCCAGGGCTTTTTTTGGAGGGGAGACTGTTAATGACTGCTTCAATTTCCTTGGGAGATATAGGGCTATTCAGCCTTTCTACTTGAACTTGACTTAGTTTTGGTAGATGGAATCTGTCAAGAAAATTATCCATTTCATTTAGATTTTCAAATTTTGTGGCACATAAGCTTTTGTAGTATGACCTAATAATTGTTTGGATTTCCTCAGTGTCTGTGGTTATGTCCCCATTTTCATTTCTGATTTTGCTGATTTGGATAGTTTCTCTCTGCTTTTTAGTTAGTTTGGCTAAGGGTTTGTTTATCTTGTTGATTTTCTCAAAGAACCAGCTTTTTGTTTCATTGATTCTTTAGATAGTTTTATTTGTTTCTAATTGATTGATTTCAGCCCTTAGTTTATTTCCAGCCTTCTGCTCCTCTTAGGTGTATCTGCTTCTTTTTTTTCTAGGGTTTTCAGTTGGGCCATTAAGTTGTTTGTATGTGATGTTATGGATTTCTTCTTGCAGGCACTTAGTGCTATAAATTTTCCTCTGAGCACTGCTTTCAATGTGTCCCATAAATTTAGGTATGTTGTGCCTTCATTTTCCTTGAATTCTAGGAAGTCTTTAATTTCTTTCTTTATTTCTTCCTTAATCCAGCTGTCATTGAGTAGTAAGTTGTTCAGTTTCCATGTGCGTGTTGCCTTTTTGTTGTTTCTCTTGTTGTTGATGTCTAGCTTTAGTCCATGGTGGTCAGATAGTATACAAGGAATTATTTCGATCATTTTGTATCTGTTGAGGCTTGCTTTGTGACCCACTATATGGTCTATTTTGGAGAAGGTTCCGTGTGGTGCTGAAAAGAAGGTGTACTCTTTTGAGTTTGGGTGAAAGGATCTGTAGATGTCTATTAGGTCCATTTGATTTAGGGATTCTGTGAGTGCTTTTATTTCCCTATTTGGTGTCTGTCTAGTTGATCTGTCCCTTGGTGAGAGTGGAGTGTTGAAGTCTCCCACTATTAAGGTATTAGGATCAATGTATGATGTAAGCTTTAATAATGTTGCATTTATGAATGTCGGTGCTCTTGTATTTGGGGCATAGATATTCAAGATTGTGATGTCCTCTTGGTGGATTTTTTCTTTGATGAGAATACAGTGGCCCTCCTTATCTTTTTTGAATAACTTGGGTTGAAAGTCTATTTTATTAGATATTAGGATGGCTACTCGAGCTTGCTTTCTGGAACCATTTGCTTGAAATCAGTTTTCCAGCCCTTTACTCTGAGGTAGTGTTTATCTTTGCTGCATAGGTGTGTTTCTTGGATGCAACTGAATTTTGGATCTTGTTTCAGCAACCATTCTGTTAGCCTGTGTCTTTTTATTGGTGAGTTGAGTCCATTGATATTGATAGATAATAGTGACCAATGCATGTTAGTTCCTTTTGTAATGGAGTCAGTGATCTAACCCTGTTTCATTGCTTGTTTTCTTTTCATTTTTGTTGGGATATTATCATTATGCCCTGTTTTCTTGGATGAATTTGTTTTCGTTGGATTGGAGTTTTCCTTCTAGTATCTTCTGTAGGGTTGGTTTGCTGTGTAGATATTGTGTAAATTTAGTTTTGTCATGGAACATTTTGTTTTCTCCATCTATGTTGATTGAAAGCTTTGCAGGGTATAGTAGTTTGGGTTGACATTTGTGATCTCTTAGAGTCTCTATGATACATGTCCAGGCCCTTCTGTCTTTCATAGTTTCTGATGAGAAGTCTCGCATGATTCTGATAGGTCTACCTTCATATGTTACTTGGCCTTTTTCCCTTGCTGCTTTTAATATCTTTTCTTTGTTCTGTAGATTTAGTGTTTTGACTATGATCTGACGTGATGTGTTTCTTTTCTGGTCTAGTCTATTTGGAGTTCTGTAGGCCTCTTGTATATTTATGGACATCTCTTTCTTTAAGTTGGGAAAATTTTCTTTTATGATTTTCTTGGAAATATTTTCTGGACCTTGGAGTCTGGAGTCTTCTTTTTCATGAATTCCTATTATTCTTAGATTTTGTCTTTTTATAGCATCCTTGATTTCTTGGATATTTTGTGATTGGCACTTTTCTGATTTTACTTTTTCTTAGAGAGAAGTATCAGTTTCTGCAAGTGTGTCTTCAGCTCCAGAGATTCTCTCTTCCATCTCTTGTATTCTGTTGGTGATGCTTACTTTTGTGGTTCCTGATCTTTTCTCCAAGTTCTCCAGCTCAAGGGTTTTCTCATTTTGTGTTTTCTTTATTGATTCTAATTCTGTTTTCATGCCTTGCACCATTTCTTTCATGTATTTGAATTTGGATTCCTGTCTTTCTACGATGACCTTTATTTCTTTGTTCATTTCCTTTTTATACGCCACTAATTTTTCCTCTACTTGTGTATCTATTTGTTTGTCTATGTTTGCCTGTGTTTCTTTAAGGATATTGTCTATTTCTTCTTTCTTTGCTTCCAATTGACTGGCCATCTCTTTGAAAGACTTGTTCATTTCCTCCTTATGAGCCTCAAATAATTGGGCAAGCATGGCTTTAAAATCATTTTCCTGTGCTTCTGCTGAATTGGAGTATCCATCGATTTTGGGGTTTCCTGGTGAAGTCATGATGTCCTGATTTATGTTGGAAGTGTTCTTTCGCCTACCCCTGGCCATTGGCTTATCTGAAACCTTCCCTGTTTGTTTTTGGATTCTGCAGATCAGACTGGTGCTATCTCTCTCTGGCGTCTGGAGAGTTCTTCAGGAAGCTGAGAACTCTCAGTGTGTGCTGAGGACTAGCTGTACCTGTGGGAGGAATGTACGCAGGCGCAAACGGGGCAAATGCAAGCATGTGTGTGTGTGCGCGCGTGTGCATGTGTGTCTGTGTGTTTGTGTGTGTGTGTGTGTGTGTGTGTAAGTGTGGGTGGACGTGTGTCTCAAGTAACAGAGTGATGGCTAATGTTGAACCCTTGAGTGTGTGGGACGGGCTCTGCATATGTCGCAGGTGCTAATTATGATCGTAGCGCAATTTCTGGCATTAACTGCCTTAACTCCTCAAATAGACCCACAGGGCAGGAACTTCAATGTCCCTAGTGCCCCTCTGTTTCCCAAAGTGGGTATGTGGGTGGGAGGGAGTTCAATGCCTGGCTTCTGTTTTAGAAGGACCCAGGATCTGGGGAACTGCAGATTCTCAAGGGTGCACTCACTTACAGGCAGGTCACTTGGTAGAGATCGTGGTATCCGGGGCTCTCTACTCTCTGGTTTGGCCCTGCTTCTTTGATGTGCTCCACCAGATCTGTGCTGCTGTCACTGCCAGGTTCTGAGGTCTTGCTGCAGCTGGAGATTTCAGGGTGGTCACATCAGCAGGAATGGGGTAACCAGGCTCTCTGTTCTCTGGTTTGGCCCTGGTTAGCCTTAAACTGGAGGGTTGTTGTGCCCCGCCAGCTCAGTGCTGCTCTGCCGCCAAGTCCCGCTGTGACTGGAGACTGGGTCGCTAGTCCCAGTGCTTTCTGGGAAGTCCTGGGGTCTCTTCACTGTGCTCTCCAAGCTTGGGAGGCCCAGTGCCTGGTGTGTCCAGGTTGTATGAAGTTTCTGCCTGGTTTTGGTGAGTATGTAGCGTATTCTCTGTCACTGTGGGATTGTGCGGGCCATACCCTTTTCTCTATTCTTAACAAAGTTTGAATACAGACTTTTTTGTATTGTTTTGTTTTTGTTATGCATAACATACTAAACAAGTAGTCTAATGTAAAAGTTTTTTCTTAGCTTTCTGATAGTTTTTTATTTTGCGACAATGGCTACCTAATTGGCTCTGGTTGGCTTTGAACCCATTCTGTATCCTAGGCAAGCCTTGGACTGTGATATTTCTGTCTCAGGATCCTGAGTAATTGATATTAACTTCCTGTTTTATCAGGCTTTGCTTGTTTTTGTCATTCATACTTGATATAACAAAAGACAATTTGCTTAAATGAACATTATTTGTCCAGTGTGTCTAAGTCCATGGGTTGGTACCTTAGCACCCCAAGAAAATATTGTCCAGGCATGGTGATAAACCTCTGTAACTCCAGACTTCAGATTTGTAAGCAAGAAAATGGAGAGTCTAAACCTGGCCTGAACTTTATAGTAAGACTTTGTCTGAAAACATGAAAATAATAATAAAATAATGATTACAGCAATAAGTTAAATGTTTATAGACAAAGTAAAAAAAAGAGTTATGTTTTAATGAATGAAAGAAATTAAATGAAGATACTATATGAATATTTCACTATAGGTAAAGTAAAATAGGTAATTTAAAAAGAAATTTGGGTTAGATATAAGTGTGTATTGAATAGTCAAGGACAAATACACACACAATTTGATATACATGCACATTTGTGTGTAGGATACTAAGGAGAGAAAAATCAGAGAATATAAAATCATGTGGAAGAAACAAATAGAAAAGAAAAGAAACAACAAATAAACATAGTAAATGTACGTTTAGGTAATCCAATACAGTTTTAAATGTCAGTATTTTAAATATATCAAGTAAAAGGCAGAATTATCCAAGCAGATAAAGAAAATAAGTCAACTGTAAGTTTCCTGTTAGAAGGTCACTCTGTGGAGAAAATTATATACTAGCATTAATAAAAAATTCAAACAAAACTAATGTCCAAAGAGAAACTATATAAAATAAATTGTACCATTATCTAATGACAGAGGTTAATCCTCTAAGGAAATAAAACAAGCTAATAGCTATATGTATGGGAACAGAGCATCACATGTATACAACAGAATCTGATAGAATGATGAGAAGAAATAGATTTCCCATTATTATAGTTGGAAACCTTGACAACTTTCTTGCAATAATTGGCCAACTGATAAGGAAGAAAATCAGTAAATACATAGTTAATAGAACACCAGCACTAAGTCAATGGAATCTAATCTTTATAAAAACTGTTCTTACCTATTTATCCATAGAAGATTAGTGAAGTTCTAAGAGATCTTTTTTTTTTTCCAGTAGATTGTGATTGATATAGAGATCTCCAACTGGTCAAAAAGAAGGGAGTAAGAGAAAGTGGAGTGCTCAGCTCTAATTGGGATATCAATCTCATAAATCTAATACTCAAGGACCATGGGAAAAGGTGCCAGAATGATTGCTAAAGCCAAAAGTACTGAATATCTGCCAGGAAACACTATTTGCTTGACATGGCAGGCCTTTACACACTTGTACTCACAGAACCTGTGACTGTATTCACAAAACCTGTACAAGATAGAGCCAGCCAATATCCCAGCATAGATGGTCAATGAGCTAAAGAAGTCTCAGCCTTAGTTGAGTTGCTATTTACAACTGATGGCTGTTTGAAGGAGTAGAAACAAGTTTTTCTCATGGATGCATACCCTGAGAGGCTACCCTTGCTCTTGTAAATGGTTCTATACTAATTAATATATTGGAAACACTACATGAAATGAGTGGGTTCTGTAAAGAAAGCATATGAAAACTTTCCTCTTTGGCATTAATTTGAAAGGAGGTGCTTCTCAGTGGGGTCCCACTCCTAGACAAATTACTATAGTTAACTAATGACTACGGGAGAAAGAGAATTCGCCTCTCCCAGATACTGCTCAACTAAAGCAGTGTGGTCAACCTTGAAACTATATACAAACAAACAATAAAAACATTCTATATATATAAATACATATATATTTGTGAGTGCAGTGCACATGTGTGTGCAGGCGTATGAGCGTATACATGCACACACACACAAGTGACACACAGATATGTATGCATGTATAATATATACTAATATGAATGTGTATGTAACAGTAGTCAAAGAAAAGAATGTCAGCTTTACAGTTGGTAGAGATACAGGAAAGATGTAGGTAGACTATGAGGGAAGGTAGCTGAGAGGGGTTAGAAGAGAAAACAATGTAATTTTATTTCCATTAAAGTTAATGCAAGTTTTTAGAAGAGCATATACAGTTGGGAGGGAAATATGGCCTCAGGGAATAAGGAAATAATTAGAGGGGAGATAGCTAGGGGTAGGTTTTTATCAGAACACAGTCTTTGTGTTTCACTTCAATCTTTCTCCTCTATCACTCTCCCAAGTCTGGTCTGTTACCAGACAACTCACAGCATTTGGCTGTACTTTCCTAACATGGAGCTCTTGGTCCATGAAAATTTGGTTTCATATTGGAGTCTAGTTTGGGAGTGAAATAACCAAAGGGTGGGGAAAAAAAAAAACTTTTGTCTTAGCTTAAATGTCATTTGTTTCATGTCACAAGCTAAAGTCACCTGGGAAGAAGAAAAATCAAGTGAAGAAATTCCACTATTAGATTGGCTGTAGACAACTGTGGGGCAGTTTCTTGATTGATAAGTGATGTGGGAGGATTGAGCCTATTGTGAGTGGTAAAATGTCTGGTAGGTGGTCCTGGAAGGTTTAATAAAGGCAGCTAGATACAAGCCTTAGTAAGCCACTAATCAGGGCTCCTTTGTGGCCTTTGCTTCATTTCTTTCTTTGATGTGCCCTCATTCCTCCTGCCTTGACTTTCTTTATTGATAGACTGTGATTTGGGTGTGTGAATGAAGTAAACACTTTTATGCCCAAGTTTATTTTGGTTGTGGTGTTATATCACAGCAATAGAAAGCAAAGTAGGAAAAAATCATGAAATTACCAGCTTGCAAGAATGAATGGCACAAGTTTAAAACTTGTTATAACTTTTCAAAATTTTGTTATTTAAATAATTAAAAGTGTCATCTCTTCCTGTTTACTCATTGCCAAAATTGAATGCTTCAAGCTGTTGGAATAATATAAACAAACTTTAAATTCACTGTTATGTCACATATTTCAATTTAATTATTGATGTCAAATTTTATGCATTACACCTATTTTTAAAAAGATTAATTTTAGCTAAGAGAACCAGTAGTAGAGCTGATAAATATAGAGTTTGAGTAATCTGCAATAAATAAAACAAATTTCATTTGTGGAAATGCATTTAATATTGTGATGGTGTGCATGAATAAGTTGATCATCAGTGTTTATATACCTTTATAGTAAACTCCAAGGATAGAATGGGCAAAGTCTGCATGTGTTATATATGCTGTAGCTGAAGATTAGATATTTCATCTGTGGTTTGGGACTACTGAATAAAGGGATGCAGTCAGAATGAAATATGAATGATTATGATTATCAATGTATAGCTTATTTATTTAGTTAGTTAGAAAGAATGAAATAATTTACCTTGCATTTTAAGCATGTATCCCTGTAGAAAATATAAAAGATAAATTTAAGGGTATAATACTAATTAAGGAATATTCAGTTAGCATCATTGAAAAATAATGATTATCTGGCATGGATAAAGTTAATAAAAATGAAAAGAATAATTTTTTTGTATTTCTTATATTTTCCCCATAAAGTAATGCTTAAGTAATTACTTCATGTAATGTAAGGTTGCACCTCTATGAATTGACCTTTTTTATTTCATGTATGTGAAAAAAGTCTTATTTATATCTACAGGTAGTTTAGCTTATAAGAAAGAGTAAGAGAGAACATATTTGTTCATATATCATGAATCTGAAAATGACAAGTTAAAAATCATTTCTGAGCATGTGACAACCTTATGTGTAAAAGCTATATTTTAGATTAAGTTTAATCCTAAATTTATATAAAGGTACAGGTTTAGTAATTATTTCTTTAATGAGTACTTAAAATATAAATTTATCTAGTAACTATAAATTATAGTAAAAGAACTGAATGTTCCAGACTTTCAACTGTTGAAAGAGAGGAAGCAACAGACCAAAACAACCTTTGTAATTTTGATTGGGATCACTGAATGTTGGGATAATCTATATGAAAAACACTTTTAAAAAGTATACCTGTGAACACACAGCATACAAAAGCCCATCATACTTACTGACTTAAAGGTTCAATGTAGAGGGGTTGGAAAAATTGGTTAACAGTTTAGAGAATTTGTTGTTTTTACAGGGGACAACATGCATAGAATAGAATAGAATTTTGAAAGATTCATTGTATAGAAAACAGGTATGCTCCTGGGAAGGCTCCATCCCTCAAAGACTCCATAATCGTCTATAAGTAGCATCTCTAAATGAGCATCAAGTGTTCAAACTCAAGAGCCTGTGAAGCACATTTCACATTCTAACCACAACAATAAATAAACAAATCAAAGAATGGTGCATGAATGTAATAAATGAATGAATGAATGAATGAATGAATAAATAAATGAATAAATAAATAAATGAAAAAAAGAAAAAAAACGGGCACAACTATTGGGAGAAATCTCTCATTTTCTGCTTTTTCATTTAAAGCCTATAACCCCATAAAGGAGGCACAGATACAATGAAAATATGCCAATGCATTTATGTGATAAACAACCAAGTTCCCTAAATGATCAGCACTACATCTAGTAATAATGAATTGAGTTTAGAATTATTAGACCTCTAGAAATGAGAGAGAGAGAGAGCTCCTGGAAACCTCTCTAGAAGTTACTCATTAGTTTTGCTAGTCACATAATCCCATGATTACAAATTCTTGACAATGATCAATAATGGTGGAAACAATAGGATATCATAAATAATAGGAAGTAAGTTTTCCTCATCCTTTCATTTTACTTTTTATTGACATCAAGTGATGGTTTATTTAAAAAAAATGCCTATATTTCTATCACAAAGAATATAATTTTAAAATGAAGATTATATTCATTTGTATATATTATAGCTCTAAATGTGAAAAGTGAATCTATATTGATTGAGTTTATGTGGAAAAATGAGAAGTGGTGTTCAAAAGATGTTCACTGATAACACACTAGCATAGCAAAGTTTTTGAAATGTGATAAGAGTGATGGGATTCGAATACACAGAATGAAATACATGTTAAAAATCTAATTACTTTGTTTCTAGTTCAAAATTAAAGAAATAATTGACTAAAAGGAAAATACATTCTTCAGATACTAAATCACAAGTCTCGTTTTCTGCTGCTGTAGCTGACATATTTCACATTTTCATTCAAGTGGTATATTAATAGACAATGTATTTTGCAGTCTCACTTTCATGATTTTTACTCTGATAGGTTGACATGAATTTTCATTATTATTTTTATTATGCAACCTGAACATACCTTTGATCCCTTTCCTTTGAGTTCAAGATGATGGGAGAGAATTAATGTCTATGAATGTAGATTCCCATAAAAAAAAAAAACTTTGTCAATAGAAGATGTGGGGTTAAGTTTCACCTCAGTACATAATTTAAAGAAAAAGAAAATAAAGTTCCAATACATATGAAAAATGGGATATTCTGAGATATATGGTGGAAAGAAAGCAGGATTGAAGAGATGGAAGGCAGAGAAAGAAGAGGAAAGGGAGGAAAAAGAGAAGAGAAATGGATATAAAATGTTATGATCATTTTAAGAGTGTTAGACACTCAAGAAATGGCTCAGAGGTTAAGAACACCAGCTATTCCTTCAGATGTTCCATGCTGGATTTCTGACACCCACATGGCAGCACACAACCATGTTTTAATCCACTTCTAAGGACTCAGACACACTTCTGGCATCTGCAGGATGTGTACAAATGGTGCATAGACATAGACAGAGGCAATAACTCATACACATCAAAAACATAAATATTAAAACACAACAAGTGTCAGAGGCAAAAATGAGAGGTTACTGACTGTTGCATTTAAATTTTGCCTCCTTTGACAGTTAATACAGTTGTCAATAAGAAGTTCACTAAAGGAGGCAAATTGTAGATTCTGAAAGTTACATAGCGCTTTTCAGTGCACTGAACACATTTTTTTGTTGCAAATAGTTTAGTATGCATTTTGGCACATCTCAGGGATGGTTTTGTATTACATTAATTTGTGTTTCAGATATTGTTTCCTTCCTGAGTGCAAGATGAATTGCCAAATGAGGTGAGATAATGTTTATGTTAATTTCTACACAAATCTGCCTTTAGTCTTGCTTTGGAGGGCTTAAAATATTTTGAATTCTATCAGTTATTACAACTGGAGAAGTAACATTTTTGCCTAAGCAATGTTCTTAGATCAACCTGCATTCTCTATTAAAATTATGCTTTATATGGAATCCAAAGGAGACAAGAGACTGGTGATTGAAATGGCACATTTTCTGTACATTTCCTTGAATATCAGGGCTGAAAGGAAGATTAGTTCTAACCAAATTACAGGGTGTGGGGCAAGTTTTATAAAAGACTACATTAAATTAGTTAGAAATTGACCTATATCCTAGGTAGTATTTCTTCCAGTTCACTGTATTATAAAAATATTACCTCTGCAAAGCTGAAGAAAATTCTGTTACTGTTTTCAAACAGCATATATTATCTTCCCCATACCCACTTGCTTCCCAAAAAGACCTAAGTAAATAAGAAATCAATCAATCAATCAATCAATCAGTCAATCAATCAATATAGAAATCATCTGTTTTCTGACCTTCACTGACTCTACTATGCAGCACATAGAGATCACATTTTAAAACTTCTGACTCTAGATGAGTGTGACTGTGGTGTGTTTATTCCCTCAGTCACAGTGCACTTTGGAATTATTCTTGATAACTTTATGGGTTTGTCTTGTTCCTTTAACTGAAAAGTTTTTAAGAACACAGGCTATGTTCCCTGCTTTCTTCATAACAACTACTGTTCTGTTTGGTCTAAACACACACAACTTTAAATAAACAATTGGAGCCATGTTTGTTATGGTGACAGTTTTTCAGAGAATCAGAGGGATTTTCAAGAACATTTTAAACAGCATAACTTTGTTCATTGAGTATTTCTGTTTTTCCCAAAGTTGCATTTTAAGTAGAAAATTGTGTATCATTAAAACACTTAAAAGGTCTACATGTTTCCATACCTCCACTGAAGGACATCTAGGTTGTTTCAAAATTCTGGCTATTACAAATAAGGCTGCTATGAACACAGTTGAGCAAATGTCCTTATTGAATGCTGGGGCATCTTTTGAGTATATGCACAGGAGTGGTATAGCTGGATCTTGAGGCAGTGATATTCCCAATTTTCTGAGAAAATGCTAGATTGATTTCCAAAGTGGCTAAACAAGTTTGCACTCCCAGTAGTAATGGAGAAGGATTAACCTTTCTCCACATAATCCATATGTGTTGTCACTTGAGTTTTTTATCAACGCCATCCTGATTGGTTTGAGATGGAATCTCAGGGTAGTTTTGATTTGCAGTTCCTGTATGATTAAGGATGTTGAACATTTCTTTTTTTTAATTTCTTTTTATTTGTTCTTAAATTTAATTTTCTTCATATACATTTTATCTGAGGGTATTGTTAATATAATTTTTTAAATTTATTACAATGTATTCACTTTGTATCCCAGCTGTAGCCCCCACCTTCATCCCCTTCCAATCCTGCTCTCCTTCCCTCATCTCCTCCCATGCCCCTTCCTCAGTCCACTGATAGGGAAGGACCTCTTACCCTTCCATCTAACTCTATCCTATCAGGTCTCGTCAGGAATGTTTATCATAGTCATTCTTCATGGCCTGGTATGGCTGCTCCCTCATCAGAGGGAGGTGCTAAAAGAGCCAGCCACTCAGTTCAATGCCAATAGAACCACACGTTTTCACCCTGCACAAAAGTAAAGTCCAAGTGGATCAAAAACCTCAAAATAAAACCAGACACACTAAAACTATTAGAAAAAAGTGGGGACTCGCCTTGAGCTCATTGGCACAGGAGACAACTTCCTGAACAGAAAACAAACAACACAGGCTCTAAGATAAACAATCAATAAATGGGACCCCATGAAACTGAGAAGTTTCTTCAAAGCACAGGAAACTGTTGTCACAACAAAATTATAGTCTACAGACTACAAAAATATCTTCACCAACCCATATCTGACAGATGGCTAATATACAGAAGCTATAAAGAACACAAGAAGGTAAACAGCAACAAATTAAGTAATCTAATTAAAAAATGGGGTACAGACCTAAATAAAGAATTATCGGACTATAGGAGAGGGGCAAGATGGCGGCGCCGGGAGGACTCTCATTCTGAGCAGTAGCACAGCAGGATCAGCACAGTGAACAGCAATCAGAACTCTCGGCCATAAAACACAGTCATTGTGTTTCCCAGGTGAGAGGATACCCCACGGTGGGGGATTCAATCAGCTTTTAACTCACCCGGCTAAACCGCGGAAGAGATACCGGTCCCGCCAGACGCTTGGCTGCCGGCCGCCAGCCCCAGCCCCAGCCCAGAGCCACAAGCCAGTGTCTCTGGTCACGGTCCCAGACTGAACCTTGGGCACCACACTATCAGAGACTGGAATTTTCAGTCGAGAGATAACCCCAGGTACAGGAAACGATTGGGACCGGCCTTAGGTCACCCAGACATCCCCTGGAAAAGACTCGGGCGGGTTCCACGGGCACCCCAGGAGCCAGCCCGGAGCCAGAGCCGGGGACCCAGGTTCCGGCACAGAGCCCTGCCTGCCTGCGTGCCTAATTCGCCGCCTGAGATAGAAACGGCAGGTCTGATCTCAAAGCACTCAGCTCACCCCCAACCTGAAAAGGTCCCCGGAAAATTACCCAGCTTAGGGAGCCACTCGGACTCCCAAAAGCCGCAAAGGCAGACACAGGCAGTTTCTGCGCACCAGACAGCTGGCAGAGACTGAGCCGCCATCACACAGCTGTGCTCCAGGCACAGGCAAATTTCTGTGGCCAGCCAGCTGGCAGACACTGAGCAGTGTGCACCAGGGCAAAAAAAGACACTGGGAGTCCTTGTCTCCAGAGAATCCACGGGGAAGGAAGGAAACTGTACTGATCTAAATCACCCAATCCTTCCCTAGAAAAAGTCTAGCAGTCTAGTGGGGCCGAGGCGCCAGCACTCAGCTGTGCTCCAGACACAAGCACAAACAGTTGAGGCGCGCCTGATGTCCAACTGGGTCACAGCAGCTGATCATTAAATTTGCAACAAGAAACCCAGAAACAGGGCAGCTGCCCTCAGGACTTCCCTGGGTGAGAGGAGAACCCTCTCGACTAACAAAGACCACAGTTACCACTCAGGTCTATATCCCTGAGGTGAGCAACTCCTGAAAAAACACCAGCCATCCAGGGACTATACCCAAAAAGCTGAGAAGACATCCTTCAGGAAAAACCAGCTTTCTGCAAAGGGGATTCTCTCCACCACAGGATCCCCAGGAACCACCAGAAAATAACCCCAAACTCCTAAGATAACACAATGGGTAGAGGCCAGCGTAAAAGCTCAAGCAACAAAAGACAGAGCAATATGGCATCTCTAGAACCCAGTTACCCAGGGGCAAGTAGCCCTGGACACCCCACCATAACTGAAATCCAAGAAGATGACCTAACAAGTATGCTCATGAAGATGATAACAGAGGAAACAAATAAGATTCGTAAAGACATAGAGGAAGATAAACTCAAACAGAATATTGCCATCCGTAAAGAAATAGAAGAAGCTGCAGCCAAACAGTTTATGGCCTTTAGAAAGGAAATGCTTAAAACACTGAATGAAATGATAGAAACAGAGTTGAAGGAACTAAAAGAAAAACAGGAAAGTACAATCAGACAGGTGAAGGAAGTAAACAAAACAACTCAAGACCTGAAGATAGAATTGGAAAAATTAAAGAAAACACAAATGGAAGAAATAATGGAAAGGAAGAATCTAGGGAAGAAAACAGGAACTACAGAGGTAAGCATAACCAACAGACTACAAGAGATGGAAGAAAGAATCTCAGGTGTAGAAGATACAATGGAAGAAATCGATGTATCTGTCAAAGAAAATGTTAAATCCAAAAAATTCCTGACACAGACCGTCCAAGAAATGCAAGACAATATGAAAAGACAAAACCTAAGAATAATAGGTATAGAGGAAAAAGAAGACTCCCTTCTCCAAGGCCCAGGAAATATTTTCAACAAAATCATTGAAGAAAATTTCCCCAAGCTAAAGGAGAGGCCAATTAGAATACATGAGGCCTACAGAACACCCAACAAATTTGACCAGAAAAGAAAATCCTCCCGCCACATAATAATCAAAACAGTAAGTATACAGAACAAAGAAAGAATACTAAAAGCTGCAAGGGAAAAAGGCCAAGTAACATATAATGGCAAACCCATTAGAATCACACCTGACTTTTCAACAGAGACTATGAAAGCCAGAAGGGCCTGGACGGATATCATGCAGACCCTAAGAGAACACAGATGTCAGCCCAGGGTACTATACCCTGCAAAGCTCTCAGTCCTCATAGATGGAGAAAACAAGATATTCAATGACAAAAACAAATTTCAACAATACCTACAAACAAATCCAGCATTACAGAAGACACTGGAAGGGAAAATACAACCCAAGAAAGCTAGCTACATTCAAGAAAACACAGGAAATAAATAACCTCACTTCAGTAAAACAAAAAGCAACCAAGCACACAACCTGATGACCACAGCCAACATCAAAATCAAGAGATCTAATAGCCACTGGTCATTAATCTCTCTCAACATCAATGGACTCAACTCTCCAATAAAAAGACACAGATTAACAGAATGGATACGTAAACAAAACCCAGCAATCTGTTGCATACAAGAAACACACCTAATACACAAAGATAGACATTACCTGAGGGTAAAGGGTTGGAAGACGACTTTCCAAGCAAACGGACCCAAGAAGCAAGCAGGAGTAGCCATTCTAATATCTGATAAAATAGACTTTCAACCAAAATTAATCAAAAGAGATGGGGAAGGACACTTCATACTCATCAAGGGAAAATTCCACCAGGAAGACATCACAATCCTGAACATCTATGCCCCAAATACAAGGGCACCCACATTTGTGAAAGAAACATTGATACAATTTAAAGCACATATAGATCCACACACATTAATAGTGGGAGACTTCAACACCCCACTCTCAACAAAGGACAGGTCAACCAAACAGAAATTAAACAAAGAAACAATGTCTCTGACAGAGGTCATGAATCAAATGGACCTAACAGACATTTACAGAACTTTACACCCAAACACAAAAGAATTTACCTTCTTCTCAGCACCTCATGGAACCTTCTCCAAAATAGACCACATAGTGGGTCACAAAGTGAGCCTCAACAGATACAAGAAGATTGAAATAATCCCATGTATCTTGTCTGATCACCATGGAATAAAGCTGGACCTCAACAATAACAGAAATAACAAAAAGCCTACACACACATGGAAACTGAACAACTTGTTACTAAATGACAGCTGGGTCAGGGAAGAAATAAAGAAAGAAATTAAAGTCTTTCTAGAAATCAATGAAAATGAAGACACAACATACCCAAACTTGTGGGACACAATGAAAGCAGTGCTAAGAGGGAAGTTCATAGCACTAAGTGCCTTCAAGAAGAAATTCGAGACAGCTCATTCAAGCACCCTAATGGCTCACTTAAAAACCCTAGAAAAAGAAGAAGCAGACACACCAAGAAGGAGTAGACAGCTGGAAATAATCAAAATCAGGGCTGAAATCAATCAATTGGAAACAAATAAAACAATTCAAAGAATCAATGAAACCAAGAGCTGGTTCTTTGAGAAAATCAACAAGATCGACAAACCCTTAGCCAGGCTAACTAAAAGGCAGAGAGACACCACCCAAATCAACAAAATCAGAAATGAAAAGGGGGATATAACTACAGACACTGAGGAAATCCAAACAATCATTAAGACTTACTTCAAAAGTCTATATGCCACAAAATTTGAAAATCTAAATGAAATGGACAATTTTCTTGATCGATTTGACTTACCAAAGCTGAACCAGGACCAGGTAAATCAACTAAATAGTCCTATATCCCCCAAAGAAATAGAAGCGGTCATCAAAAGTCTCCCATCCAAAAAAAGCCCAGGACCAGATGGCTTCAGCGCAGAATTCTACCAGACCTTCAAAGAAGAGCTAACACCAATTCTCTTCAAACTATTCCAGAAAATAGAAACAGAAGGAATATTACCAAATTCATTCTATGAAGCCACAGTCACCTTGGTACCTAAACCTCACAAAGACTCAACAAAGAAAGAGAATTTCCGGCCAATCTCCCTTATGAACATTGATGCAAAAATACTTAATAAAATACTTGCAAACCGAATCCAAGAACACATCAAAGATATTATCCACTATGACCAAGTAGGCTTCATCCCAGGTATGCAGGGGTGGTTCAATATACGGAAATCCATCAATGTGATCCACCATATTAACAAACTGAAAGAAAAAAACCACATGATAATCTCCCTAGATGCTGAAAAAGCCTTTGACAAAATCCAACATCCATTCATGTTCAAAGTATTGGAGAGATCAGGGATACAAGGCACATATCTAAACATAGTAAAGGAGATATACAGCAAGACTATAGCCAACATCAAACTGAATGGAGAGAAACTTAAAGCAATCCCACTGAAATCAGGGACAAGACAAGGCTGCCCACTCTCTCCATATCTCTTCAACATAGTGTTGGAAGTCCTTGCTAGAGCAATAAGACAGTTGAAGGAGATCAAGGGGATACAAATTGGAAAGGAAGAAGTCAAATTATCACGATTTGCAGATGATATGATAGTATACGTGAGTGACCCCAAAAACTCTACCAGGGAACTCCTACAGCTGATAAACACCTTCAGCAAAGTGGCAGGATACAAAATTAACTCAAAAAAATCAGTAACCCTCCTGTATACAAAAGACAAAAGGGCTGAGAAAGAAATTAAGGAAACAACACCCTTCACAATAGCCACAAATGACATAATGTACCTCGGAGTAACCCTAACCAAGGAAGTCAAAGACTTGTATGAAAAAAATTTCAAATCTCTGAAGAAAGAATTAGAAGAAGATATGAGAAGATGGAAAGATCTCCCATGCTCATGGCTTGGTAGGATTAACATAGTAAAAATGGCCATCTTACCAAAAGCAATCTACAGATTCAATGCAATGCCCATCAAATTACCAACACAATTCTTTAAAGACCTGGAAAGGAAAATTCTCAACTTCATATGGAATAACAAGAAACCCAGAATTGCTAAAACAATCCTCTACAATAAAAGATCTTCTGGAGGTATCTCCATCCCTGATCTTAAGTTGTACTATAGAGCAACAGTTTTAAAAACTGCATGGGACTGGCATAGAAACAGAATGGTGGATCAATGGAACCGAACAGAGGACCCAGAAATAAACCCACACACTTATGGACACCTGATCTTTGACAAAGACGCCAAAACCATACAATGGAAAAAAGATAGCATCTTCAACAAATGGTGCTGGTCTAACTGGATGTCTACATGTAGAAAAATGAAAATAGATCCATACTTGTCACCCTGCACAAAACTGAAGTCCAAGTGGATCAAAGACCTCAACATAAAACCAGACACATTAAATCGGCTTGAAAAAAAAGTGGGAAATACCCTAGAACTCATTGGTACATGGGGAAACTTCCTGAACAGAACACCAACAGCACAGGCTCTAAGAGCAACAACCAATAAATGGGACCTCATGAAACTGAAAAGCTTCTGTAAAGCAAAGGACACCGTCATCAAAACAAAGCGACCACCTACAGATTGGGAAAGAATCTTCACCAACCCTTTATCTGACAGAGGACTCATATCCAGTATATATAAAGAACTAAAGAAGCTGAAAAGCAGCAAAGCAAGTAATCCACTTAAAAAATGGGGAACAGAGCTAAACAGAGAATTCTCTGTAGAGGAATATCGAATGGCAGAGAAGCACTTAAAGAAATGCTCAACCTCATTAGCCATTAGGGAAATGCAAATCAAAACAACCCTGAGATTTCACCTTACACCCATGAGAATGGCCAAGATCAAAAACTCAAGTGACAACACATGCTGGAGAGGTTGTGGAGAAAGGGGAACCCTTCTCCACTGCTGGTGGGAATGTAAACTTGTACAACCACTCTGGAAATCAATCTGGCGCTTTCTCAGACAACTAGGAATAGCGCTTGCTCAAGATCCAGCCATACCACTACTGGGCATATATCCAAAGGAGGCTCAAGTACACAAAAAGGACATTTGCTCAACCATGTTTGTAGCAGCTTTATTTGTAATAGCCAGAAGCTGGAAACAACCCAGATGCCCCTCAACTGAAGAATGGATGCAGAAATTGTGGTACATCTACAAAATGGAATATTACTCAGCAATGAAAAATAAGGAAATCATGAAATTTGCAGGTAAATGGTGGGATCTGGAAAGGATCATCCTGAGTGAGTTGTCCCAGAAGCAAAAAGACACACACGGTATATACTCACTCATATAGACATACAACATAGGACAAACCCACTAAAACCTGGGCATCTAAAGAAACTATGCAAGAGAGAGGACCCTAACTAAAACGTCCAATCCCCATCCAGAAAGGCAAAGAGGATGGACATCAGAAGAAGAAGAAAACAGGAAACAACCTAGGAACCTACCACAGAGGGCCTCTGAAAGCCTCTGCCCTTCAGACTATCAAAGCAGATGCTGAGCCGGATGGGTAACTGTTGGGCAGGAGAACGGAATTTTAGGTAAGAACTGGGAAATAGTAAGAGCTGGAGAGGACAGGGTCTCCACAAGGAGAGCAACAGAACAAGAAAATTTGAACATAGGGAACTTCCCAGAGACTCATACTCCAACCAAGGACTATTCATAGAGATAACCCAGAACCCCTGCACAGATGTAGCCCAGGGCAGTTCAGAGTCCAATTGGGTTACATAGTAATGTGAAGAGGGACTGCCTCTGACATAATCTGATTGGCCTGCTCTTTGATCACCTACCTCTGGGGGGGGGGGGGGAGCAGCCTTACCAGGCCACAGTAGAGGACAATACAGCCACTTTTGATGTGAACTGACAGACTAAGATCAGAAAGGAGAGGAGAACCTCCCCTATTAGTGGACTTGGGGAGTGGCATGCAAGCAGAGGGAGGAGGGAGGGTGGGATTGGGAGGAGAGGAGGGAGGGGCTTATGGGGGGATGCAGAATGAATAAAGTGTAATTGATGAAAAAAAAAATAAGAATTATCAATGGAGGAATATCAAATGGCAGAGAAACACTTAAAGAAACGCTCAACATCTTTAGTCATCAGGGAAAGGCAAATCAAAACAACCCTAACATTTCACCTTACACCCATCAGAATGGCTACCATATTTTGGAGAGGATGTGGAGAAAGATGAACCCTCCTGCACTGCTGGTGGGAATGTAAATTTGTACAACCACTTTGGAAATCAATCTGGTGCTTTCTTAGACAATTAAGAACAGTGCTTCCTCAAGACCCAGCTATACCACTCTTGGGCATATATCCAAAATATGCTCAAGTATACAACAAGGACATTTGCTCAACCATGTTCATAGCAGCTTTATTCATAATAGCCAGAATCTGGAAATAACTCAGCTGATGTCCCTCAGCTGCAGAATGGATACAGAAATTGTGGTACATTTACACAATAGGATACTACTTAGCAATTAAAAACAAGGAAATCATGAAATTTGCAAGCATATGGTGGGATCTATAAAAGATCATCCTGAGTGAGGTATCCCAGAAGCAGAAAGACACTTGTTGTACATACTCACTTATAAGTGGATATTAGACATATAATATAGGATAATCATACTAAAATCTGAACATCTAAAGAAACTAAGCAAGAAGGAGGAAATTGGGTAAGATGCTGAATCTTCATTCAGAAAGGCAACTGGGATGAACAGCAGGAGAAGGTAAAAACAAGAAACAAGACAGGAGCCAACCACAGAGGGCCTCTGAAAGACTCTATATATTTATTTTAATTTATTTTTTCTATTGTTACAATTTATTCACTTTGTATGCAACGTGTAGCTCGACCCCGCCCAATACCACCCTACCTCTCTCTTTTCTTCCCATGTCCTCTCAGTTCATTGATAGAGGAGGGCCTCCTCCCCTTCTGTCTGAACGAACCTAGCCTATCGGGTCTCATCATGACTGGCTGCATTGTCTTTCTCTGTGGCCTGGTACAGCTGTACTCCCTCCAGGGGAAGATGATCAAAGAGCCAGCCACTGGGTTCATGTCAGAGGCAGCCCCTTCTTTCTTTACTAGGAAACCACTTGAAGACTGATCTGCCATCGGCTACATCTGAGCCAGGGGTCTAGATTGTCTCCATGAATGGTCCTTGTTTGTAGTATTAGTCTTTGCAAAGACCCCTGTTCCCAGGTTTTTTTATTCTGTTGCTCTCTTACTGGAGCTCCTGTCCTTTCCAGGTCTTTTTAGCTCCCCCTTCTTTCATTAGATTCCTTGCACTCTGCCCAAAGTTTGACTAAAAGTCTCAGCATCTGCTGCGATACACTGCTGGGTGGAATCTTCAGAGGCTCCTGTCCTGTTCCCTGTTTTCTCCTGCTTCAAATGTCTATCCCATTTGCTTTCTGAGTGAGGATTAAGTAACTTCCCTAGGGTCCTCCTTCTTGTTTAGCTTCTTTAGGAGTATAGATTTTAGCATATTTATCCCATACTATATGTGAGTATATACTATGTATGTCTTTTTGCTTCTGGGTCACCTCACTCAGGACGATCTTTTCTAGTTTCCAGTATCTGCCTGCAAATTTCATGATTTCCTTGTTTTAAGTGGCTGAGTATTATGCCATTGTATAATCATACCACAATTTCTGTATTCATCCTTCAGCTCAGGGACATCTGGGTTTTTTCCAGATTCTGGCTATTACAAATAAAGCTGCTAAGAACCTTCCTGAACAGAATACCTGTAGCACAGGCTCTATGACATCAATCAATAAATGGGATCCCATGAACCTAAAAAGCTTCTGTAAAGCAAAGGACATTGTCATCAGAACCAAAGGACATCCTGCAGACTGTGAAAAGATCTTCACCAACCCTATATATGACAGAGGGCTATTACCCAGAATATATAAGGAACTCAAATTGTTAAACAGCAATAAATCAAGTAATCCAATTAAAAATGGAGTACAGAGCTAAAGAGTGTGAATTATCAGTAGAGGTATATTGAATGGCAGAGAAACACATAGAGAAATGCACAATGTCCTTAGTCATCAGGGTAATGAAAATCAAAACAACCCTGAGATTCCACCTTACACCCATGAGAAATATATCCAAAATATATGCAAGTATACAACAAGGACATTTGATGTTGAACATTTCTTTAAGTGTTTCTCTGCCATTTAATATTCCTCTGTTGAGAGTTATCTGCTTAACTCTGTATCCCATTTTTAATAGGATTATTTGGTTTGTTGGTGTTAAGTTTTTTAAGTTCTTTATATATTCTGGATATTACCGCTCTACCAGATGTAGGGTTGGTGAGGATCTTTTCCCAGTCTGTAGGCTGTTTTTGACAGTGTCCCCTGTTTTACAGAAGCTTTTCAGTTTCATGAGGTCTGATTTATTAATTGTAGATCTTAGAACCTGAGCTGTTAGTGTTATATTCAGGGAATGGTCTCCTGTGCTAATAAGATTGAGGCTCTTCCCCACTTTTTCTTCCAGCAGATTTAGTGTGTCTGATTTTACATTGAAGTCTTTGATCCACTTGGACTTAAAATTTCTGTAGGGTGATAAATATGGTAAATAAGTCTTGTACATGTAGACTTCAAGTCAGACCAGCACTATTTGCTGAATATGGTATCATTATTCCATTGTATTTTTTGTCATTTTGTTAAAAACCAGGTGTCCGTAGGTTTGTGGGTTTTATTTCTGGGGCTTCTATTTGATTCCATTGATCCACCAGCCTGTTTCTATGCCAGTACCATGCAGTTTTTATTACTGTTCCTATATAATACATCTTAACTTCAGGGATGGAAATACCTCCAAAAGAGTTTATTGTAGAGGATACTTTTAGATATTCTGGGTTCCTTTTTATTCCAAATGAAGTTGAGAATTGTTCTTTCAAGGTCAGTAAACAATTTTGTTGATAATTTGATGGGAATTGCATTGAATCTGTAGATTGCTTTTGGTAAGCCTACCATTTTTACTATGTTTATCCTACTGATCCATGAGCATGGGAGATCTTGCCATCTTTTGATACCTTCTTCAATTTATTTCTTCACAGACTTGAAAGATTTTTACTTGCTAGGTAATATTAACACCAAGACAATTTATGTCTTTTGTGACTATTGTGAAGCTTTTTTATTTTTTTTTCTCTAGTAGCTTTCTTATCCCATTTGTCTTTTGTATGCAGGAGGGCTACTGATTTTTTTTTTTTAGTTAATTTTGTAAGCAGCCACATTGTTATAGAAGGTCTCTGGCTGAATATTTGGGGTCAGCAATGTATACTACCATATCATCTACAAATAGGGAAACTTGAAACTTTGACTTCTTCTTTTCTGATTTGAATTCCCTGGTTCTCCTTTAATTGTTTTATTGCTCTAGCAAGGAATTCAAGTACTATATTGAAGAGATATGGAGAGCGTAGGCAGCCTTGAGTTGTCCCTGATTTCAGTGGGATTGATTTTTGTTTCACTCCATTTAGTTTGATGTTGGCTATTAGCTTAGTATATATTGCCTTTACTCTGTTTAGCTAAGTACCTTGTATCCATGACCTCTCCAAAACTTTAAACATTACCGAGTGTTGTATTTTATCAAACGCTTTTTCAGCATCTAAGATGATGATCTTGTGTTTCAGTTTTTCTTTCTGTTTGTTTGTATGGTGGATTACATTGATTGATTTTGATATGTTGAACCACCCCTGAATGGCTGGGAGAAGCCTACTATGTCATGTTGGATAATATCTTTGATGTGTTCTTAGATTTGGTTTGAGAGGATTTTTTGAATATTTTTGCATCAATACTCATAAGGGAGATTGGACTAAAGTACTCTTTCTTTGTTGTGTCTTTGTGTTGATTATTATCAAAGTTACTTTGGCCTCATAGAATGAGGTTGGTATTGTTCCTTCTATTTCTATTTGAAGATTATTGGTGTTAGCTCTTCTTTGAAGGTCTGCTATTATTCTGTGCTGAAACTATCTGGCTCCGGGTATTTTTTTGGAAGGGAGACATTTGATGAGAGTTTCTAGTTCCTTTCGGGTTATAGGACTGTTTAATTTATTTACCTGATCTTGATTCAGCTTTTGTAATTGGAATCAAGCAATAATATTGTCCACTTCATAAGATTTTTCAAATTTTGTAGCATATAGGCTTTTGAAGTAAGATTTCCTCAGTGTTTGTTATGTCCCCCATTTCATTTCTGATTTTGTTGATTTAGATAGTGTCTCTCTGTCTTTTAGTTAGTTTGGCTAAGGGTTTGCCTATCCTGTTGACTTTCTTAAAGAACCAGCTCTTGGTTTCACTGACACTTTGAAATGTTTTCTTTGTTTCTACTTTATTGATTAAGCCCTGAGTTTGATTATTTCTAGCCATGTACTCCACTTGCTTATGTCTGCTTCTTTATTTTTTCTAGGGCTTTCAGGTGAGCCTTTAAGTTGTTTGTATGGGATGTTTCAGATTTCTTCTTGAAGGCACTTAGTGCTATGAACTTTCCTCATAGCACTGCTTTCATTGTGTCCCATAAGTCTGAGTACGTTGTGCCTTCATTTTCCTTGAAATCTAGGATGTCTTTAATTTCTTTCGTTACTTCTTGCCTGACCCAGCTGTCTTTGAGTAGAGAGTTGTTCAGTTTCCATGTGTGTGGGGGCTTTTTGCTATTTCTGTTGTTGTTGAGGTCCAGCTTTAGTCCACGGTGGTCTGATATGATACAAGGGATTATTTTAATCTTCTCATATGTGTTGAGGTTTGCTTTGTGGCCAACTATATGATCTATTTTGGAGAATGTTCAATGAGGTGCTTACTAGAAGGTAAATTCTTTTGTGTTTGGGTGAAAGTTTCTGTAGATATCTGTTAGGTCCATTTGATTCATAACATCTGTTAGTGCCATTGTTTCTTTTTTGAATTTCTGTTTGGTTGACCTGTCCTTTCTTGAGAATGCAGTGTTGCAGTCTCCCACTATTATTGTGTGGGGGTAGATGTGTGGTTTAAAAATTATTATTATTATTTTTACAAATGTAGATGCCCTTATATTTGGAGCATAGATATTGAGAAGTGTGATGCCGTCTTGGTAGAATTTTCCTTTGATGTGTATGAAGTGACCTGCCCCATCTCTTTCAACTAATTCCAGTTAGTATATCTAATATCTAATAAAATATTATCTATTTTATTAGATATTAGAATGGTTATTCCTGGTTGCTTCTTGGTCTACTTGCTTGGAAAACCGTCTTCCAGACCTTTACTCTCAGGTAGTATCTCTTTTTGTGACTTAGGCATGTTTCTCCTATGCAATTGGGTCTTGTTTGCACATCCATTCTGTTGGTCTGTGTCTTTTTCATTGGAGAGTTTGGTCCATTGATATTGAGAGGGATTAATGACTAGTGGCTATAGATCCTTTTATTTTGATATTGGTTGTGGTAGTGTGTTTGTGTACTTTTAATTTTGCTATAGTAAGTTTCTTTATTTCCTGTATTTTCTGGGATGTACTTTGCTGTCTTGGGTTGTATTTTTCCTTCCAGTATGTTCTGTAAGGCTGGACTTGTGGGTAGGTATTTTTAAATTTGTTTTTGTAGTCGAATGTCTTGTTTTCTCCACCTATGATCATTGAAGGAGTCTGGTAATTGGAATTCTGCTTCCTGGCCTTGGCAGATGTGGGTCTTATCCATAATTCCATCTCTCAGAGACTGTCCTTGGCAGTCTCTGTAGGCAGGGTGCTCTGAGCCTGAGAAATAGATAGCAAGCTCCCTGCAACCTTGGGAACCAGATAGCAGACTTTGTGTGACCTTGAGTGAATTCCTGCATGCCTTGCCAGGTGGCACAGATGTGTTACTACTGTGAAAAAAAAATTGGCTTGTACCCTTTGCTTTATAAGTGTTGTTTGCATGTTCAGTAAACTGAGACTTGATCAGGAATCTGTCTTTTCTCCATTCTTCGCTTCTCTGTCCCCCAATTTCCACTCCCTCTTTCAGGTGGACTCTGTTTGACTAGCCCGAGGGATGGGTCAAATCATTGAGAGTTTTGCTGGGTAGTCTGTGCTGACATCTGTGTTCTCTTTGGCTCTGAATGGTATTCGTCCAGGCTCTTCTGGCTTTCATAGTCTCTGTTGAGAAGTCAGGGATGATTACTTGTCCTTTTTCCCTTGAAGTTTTTAGTATTTTGTTGTTGTTGTTCTGTATATTTACTGTTTTGATTATTATGTGTCAGGAGGATTTTCTTTTCTGATCTAATCTATTAAGTGTTTTGTAAGCCTCTTGTATGTTTATGAACATCTCTCTCTCTCTTTAAGTTGGGAAATTTTTCTTCAATGATTTTCTTGAAAATATTTTCTTGGCCTTGGAGATGAGAATCTTCTTTTACCCCTATTGCTATTATTCTTAGGGTTTTGTCTTTTCGTGCTGTCTTGGATTTCTTAGATTGTTTGTGTCAGGAATTTTTTAGATTAAAATTTTCTTTGATGGAAACATTGATATCTTCCGTTGTATCTTCTATGCCTGTGATTCTTTCTTCCATCTCTTGTAGTCTGTTGGTTTTCCTTACCTCTGTAGTTCCTAACTTCTCCTTCTCCATGATTTCCTCTGTTTTTGTTTTCTTTAATTTTTCCATTTATATCTTCAGTTCTTGAATCGTTTGGTTGCTTTCTTTCACCTGTCTGATTGTATTTTCCTGCTTTTACTTCACCTGTTTGTTTGAACTTTCTTTTATTTCTTTTAATTCTTTCGGTGATTTAATTACTTCCTCTGTAAAGGCCACAAACAGTTTCACTGCATCTTCCTGTATTTCTTTACAGATGGCCAAAATCTGTTTGACTTTATCTTCATCTATTTTTAACACATTTTATTTGTTTCCTCCATTATCATTTTCATAAGCATAGATGTAAGGTCATTTTCTTGAATTTCACTTATTTTGGGGTATCCAGGGCTACTTGGTTCTTGATAACTGGGTTCTGGAGATGCCATACTGCTTTGGCTTTTGTTTATTTTGCTTTTATGCTATCTGGCTGTCTCAGGTGTTGATTGTTAGTTTATGGTGCCTGCTGGATTCCTGTGATGGGGGAATCCTCTTGTCTGGACGATGGTTTTTCCTGAAGGAGGCTTCTTCAACTTTTTGGGTATGGTCATCAAATAGCTGGTGCTTCTAAGGTAACTTCCACAGCTCACCTTAGGTGTATGGTCCTGTGGTGTAACTGGGATTGTTGGTAGTACAGAGGCTCTCCTCTCACCAGCAGAAGTCCTGGAGACAGCTGTCCTGCTCCTGGGTTTCTTGCTCTGAATTTAGTGAGCTGCTACTGCTGCTCATACTCTGGTTTGCTGGGCACAGCCCTCTTTAATAACCAGGGAAACCCAAGGTTTTGTCAGTTTAGCTAGGGAGACAGGTTGCACTTGAAGCAGCATCTGGGGGTGATCCCATGAGTCCCAGGTGTCTGTAAGTCTGAGGTTAGAGCTCTGTGCCCTAGTACTCAAGGTGTAATCAGTGGCAGGTAAGTGCAGCACACAGGTGTGTGGCTGTAGGCTAGAGCCTGGAGAACCTATGGGAACTCAGAAACTTTTCCAGGGTTTGGTTAGGTGCCCTGAAGTTGAACCTGATGTTACCTTCACCTTGACAGTGGGCTTTCCTCCTGACATGGAAACCTAATCCCTGGTGTTTGGGGCCCACAGTTTCACCTAGGATAGTGAGTCATCCCTTCAGGTGTGTGTCTCTGGGCTGGCCATTGAGTGCAGCCTAGGACATGATACTCTTTCGGGGCTTAGCTGGGTTGCCTGAAATTGGACTCAAGTGCTTCCCACATTGTGTGGTTTCCTCTTAGCTAGGAATCACAGTCGTTGTTGTTTTAGGGTCCAGAGTTGAGTCTGTTGATTGCTGTTCAGCCGCTCCTGTCTTGCTCATCAGACAGAGTTTGCTTTAGGTGCTACCATCTTGGATCCATTCTAAATGTATTGTTATGAAATAAAACATAAAATAAGAAACATTTGGAGGAAAGTAAGGGAATAGTGGAAAGCGAAAAGTGGTCAAGCAAGGATAATGGCTGCATATTCACCAACTGTATTATATACATATGTGACAATGTACACTGTAGATTTAGATTCAAACTAAATCTGAGCACTGAGAGACAAAGAGCCATTTCTCAAGCTCTTTATTTGTAATTTTATTTTAAATATATATATTTGTAATAGGTGTGCATTCTTGAGTGTGTTTATTTATATGCACGAATTTGCAGTTACTTGTAGAAACCAAAGGTCATTGGATCTCTTGGATCTGTAGTGAATGACAGACATTTATGTCTTACATAACATGGGTACTGGGATCTGAATTCTGGTCTTCGTCATAGAACAGCAAACGCTGTTGACCACTAAACCATCTTTTCAGCCCCATATTCCAATTGTAAGAGTACAAAATAGATGGATTTTCCCCTCTAAATTTATACTGCCAAACCTATCATTGAATAGACACTGTGAGTAGTATATTGTTTATACGTTGTCCTGATGCCTATCTTCTTTGGTGGTAGCTTCTCATGGATGCAACATGTTCTACTTATTTATTGAGAAAGTGTATGTTCCAAAAGCTTTTCTATGCTCTGGTAATACAGTATTAAAAATGTTATTAAAATAACCAATGCAACTTGTACTAGACAGGTCTTAATAGAGAATTTTCTATTTCACTGACCATTTTGGAGAACCAGATTTTGATTCTGTTGCTTCTCCCTTTCTGTCAAAGCCTTTTAACATCTTATATGAATATATTTTTGTACATTATGGATTTATTTTTTCCCTTTTCCAGTTCTTTAAGTTGTCTTCTTTGTACTTTTACAGCATCTTACTAATGCCAACTTCATTCTTCAAGTCCTAAATGTGATGAAATGACTTTAAGTCTATGAGTTTTTATGTGTTGATTTAGACTTAACTTCATTCTCAGTATAAAATGCATTTACCTTAATTGTTGCTGAGATTAAAAAAAAAATCTCATTTCCAAATACTTTCTTTTTTAAATCAGAATTATCTAGAAGTCATTTTCTGTCATTTTCTAAATATATAGAGGTTAGTTGTGCTACTTTTTTGATATATAACTTTATAGAGTCATGAACAAATGTAGGTCACATGTCTTATTTCCAGAAATACATTTTGACCTACATAGGGTCAATATTGTTATATGGATGTGTATTCTAACCATGGGCACAGATATAAGCGGTTCAGATTCAACTTGTTAACTCTGTTTTCATATCCTGATTTGTGGTTTGTTTGTGTCATGTAATTTCTCTATTTCAGTATGGTCTGTCCTAAAATCTAGGGTATAATTTTGGATTTGTTTTCTTTTGCATGCAATTATTTGTGCTTCCTCTGCTATATGTCAACACTAACCTACTATAGCATCCCTCTTTTACCTTCCTATGTTTTTCCTCACATAACTTTTTAATTTTCTAAAGTGTAAATTTTAACATATTGCTGTGCATGCATATTAATGTGCATGCAATAATAGCACATTATTTTTTGTCTTGAGTAAATTTATATTTATTATTTTCGGTCTTTAGTATATCCATGTCTCTGACTCGATATGACTATTCCTATTTTTACCAGTTCCTCTTGATAAAATCTATGCCAGATTCATTCTTCCCTCACATTAATGGTCTTTGTTGTCATGCAGTTCTTACACAGAGAAAAGTCCTTCTCTTCCCTGTTGTGATCTAATTTCCAACTGTTCATTAAGGACATTTCCCCCTGCAAGCTTCTTTATTTAGCCTCACTTGTACTTACTACTCCCTTGTAACTTCCAGACAAGCAAGGATAAAAGGGTAATTTACTATCTTTATTGTCATTTCTGTAGACTAGAATTTTTTTCTGGTCTACAGAAAATGTTTGTTAAGTAGATCAGAATTTTTGAGATAGAAGATATGTTTTACTAATTGCAGATGTAGCAGCACGTAGCAGGAATGGCATCAACTGAAGCTGCTTTACAGTCTTATAGTCATTGTGATCTAAGTGGAGAAATTGACGTTGATCTCTGAAATGAAATCCATCACTGAACACTCAATGCTTCTGAAGACATTTAAGTTTTTAGACATGCCATGAAATGGCAGCTAAGCTATGAGTATGAAAATCAAGTTGCTGTTATTTTTAGTGATTAGTCACTTTTCTTAGCATTGTACTATTGATTCTAGAACAATAATCCAAAAATATTGCTATTCTTACCCTACTGAAGACATACCAAGGGAATCCCAGATATTAAGCTAGCTATTGATGGGTTTATAGACTCTAGAAATTGCAATTCCTATTTAAAATTTCTGCTTATTTTTGACTTGAGTTCAACCCAAGAACAAAATGCTATGAAAGGGCTATATTTTTATATATTTTTCTCTTTTTAATTTTTAGTTTTTTTATATTTATTACAGTTTATTTACTTTGCATCTCAGCTGTATCCCGCTTCCCCATTCCCTCCCAATCCCATCCTCCCTACCTTTTCTCCTCCTTGCCCCTCTCTAAGTCCACTGATAGGGGAGGTCCTCCTCCCCTTCCATCTGGCCTAATTTATCATGTCTCATCAGGACTGGCTGCAATGTTTTCTTCTGTGCCCTAGCAAGGCTGCTCCTCCCTCAGGGTGTGTGTGTGTGTGTGTGTGTGTGTGTGTGTGTGTGTGTCAAAGACCCAGCCACTGAGTATCAAATAAATTCCCATTGAATTTTTTAAAGATTATTTGCTAACTTTGCTTCTTGACATTTTATTACATACTTTAGTATACAGGATGTTTCCTTAGAAACTGATTGCCAGTCAAAATCTTAGAAAAATATACTATTTCTGTTTTAGTCAAGTTAAATTTTACTTAATTACTGGTGTGTGTGTGTGTGTGTGTGTATGTGTGTGTGTAGCATGGGATACATGTGACAAAGCATGCATGTGGAGCTTACAGGATGACTTTCAGGTTTCATTCTCTTTTTCTTCCTTTACATAGCATGCAGGGATCAAACTCAGACTGGCAGGCTTTTTTGGTTATCTACCTTGTAATCATGCATGTCCATAACTCAACAGGCAGAATATCTGACCATAGTTCCATAGCAGACTTTGAAAGACCTTTGCAACTGAGCTCTGATTACTGAGGGGTAGATTAGATTCATTCTGCTTTTTCACAGATGGAGAAATATGTGATGCCCCTTGCATCTTCTGGCGATTCTGTAGACTTGAGGTAACGAGCAGCTCTGACTCAGGGTAAGTGCTTTTGAGCTGCAGTCTAGGGACAGTGCTGTGTGTCCAGGGAACTGCCTGAAGAAGCTTACCATGGCTTCAGATTCACAGCTTTTCTGCCTTCAGTTTTGTAATG
This sequence comes from Meriones unguiculatus, assembly GCF_030254825.1. NCBI lineage: Eukaryota > Metazoa > Chordata > Mammalia > Rodentia > Muridae > Meriones > Meriones unguiculatus. The sequence goes on along the minus strand of NC_083369.1, from coordinate 73,338,759 downwards.
GACCACCATGCTCAAATTTACTTTCGCTTCTGTTTAACATCTTACCAGAAGTCCTTAGCCATGTAGCTAGACAAGAAAAAAAAAAATAATCATCCAATTAGAAAAGAAGTTTGTTCACAGATGTCATAGCTATTTCTGGGGAAAAAATCAATGGATTTTTCAAAAGAAAAATATGATGAGAATAAATTAATACATTTAGAAAATTTGCAGGCTATGCTGCAAACTTGTGTCAAAGCTAAGTATTTGGTAGCATTTTTAATAATTTTTTAGTTGTTTCTGTATCTCACTTTGTAAAATAAAAAATATTTCAAAATGGGCCAAGGCTCTATTTAAGATTTAAAACTATAAAACCTCCAAAAGACAATGCCAAAGAGGGAAATTGTGAGACTTTGGACGAAAATAAAGTATTTTAGGTACAGATCCAGCAGCATAATCTATAAAGAAATAAACTGACATTTAGTCTTTGTAAAAAAAAAATCATCCCTCCAATACTTCTAAGAAAATGAAACACAGGCTAAAACTTAGGAAAATATTTTTAGAAACCATATATCTTATAGAAGATCTGAATTCAGAATATGTGATACTAAATAAAACTCAGTAAGGAAGAAAAAATCAACTTAAAAATTCAAAAGGATGTAAAAAGAAATGTTGTATGTTCATTAATGTGTATCCAAATATCTTGTGTATAGAATTCATTGATTCATTGCAGATGACCTTACAATGGGAAATTAAGTGCATAGGTATAAAATGTAATTACCTGAATTCTCTTCTTTCGTGGCATGGGAAGGCAACATCATCAGGAGCCAGTGATCAAAGGGCAGTCAACCGAGTTGATGACAGAGGCAGCCCTTCACCCCTCACTTGGAGATCCACATGGAGACTGAGCTGCCAATTAGCCATACCTGAGCAGGGGGTCTAGGTCCTCTCCATGCATGGTCTTCAGTTGGTGCATCAATTTTGAAAAACCTCATGGGCTCAGATCCTTTAGCTTTGTTGGTCTCCTTGTGGGGCTCCTGCCCCAACCATGTACCTCTATCCCCACCCCTCTCTTCGTCCATAAGACTCTCTCCTTTCTGCCCAAAGTTTGGCTGTGAGTCTCAGCATCTGCTTCCATCTCCTGTTGAGTGTCTCCTTTTAGAAAACCCTTTAGAGTAAGCTCTTATCTTGTTTCCTCTCTTCCACCACTTCTGGTGTCTATCCTATTTGCCTTTCTGAATGAGATTTAAGCATCCTGTCTAGGATTCTCCTTAGTGTTTGAGTCTTTAGGTTTGTAGATGGCTATCCTGTGTTATACTTCTAATATCCACTTATAAGTGAATGTATACCATGTGTGTCTTTCTGTTTCTGGGTTACTCACTAAGGGTGATCATTTTTAGTTCCATCCATTTGCCTGCAAATTTCATGATTTCCTTGTTTTTAATAGCTGAGTAGTATTCCATTGTGTAGATGTACCACAGTTTCTGTATCCATTCCTTTATTGAGGGATATCTAGGTTGTTTCCAGATTCTGGCTATTACAAATAAAGATGCTATGAACATAGTTGAGCAAATTGAATGGTGGAGCATCTTTTGGGTATATACTCAGGATAGTGCTATTCCCAATTTTCTGGGAAAGCACCAAACTGATTTCCAAAGGGAAGAGACTTAACAAGCTATGGGCAGATAGCAATGGTGGAGAACTCCTCCTTTCAGTGGACTAGGGGAAAAGTATAGGGAGGAAGAAGGAGAAGTATAGGGAGAGGAGGGCTATGGGTAGTTAAGGGAGGGGAATTCAATTGAGATATATAATGAATAAATTGTAAAAAAAACATAAAAAAGAAAAAAATGTAATTAAAAATTTAGAAAAATCAAGCGCTTCATCCACTTTGGAATATTTGCCATCATATGGCTCTGGGCCTGGGTTTATAGTAATGTTTCTGCTTCTCATTGTATAAACTTAAAAATCCTAAAAAATATACCAAATTAGTTTGTACAAGCAAAATTAATATTTGTTTTATTAAAAATAAGATACCTTGAACTCATTGGCACAGCAGACAACTTCCTGAACAGAACACCAACAGCATAGGCTCTGAGATAAACAATCAATAAATGAAATTAAAAATCTGTAAAGCAAAGGACACTGTCATCAGAACAAAATGGCAGCCTACAGACTGGGAAAGGACCTTCACCAACGCTTTATCTGACAGTGGGATAATATCCATACTACGTAAAGAACTCAAGAAGTTAAACAGGAAAAAATTAAATAATCCAATTAAAAATTGGGGTACTAAACAGAGAATTCTCAATAAAGGAGTATCTAATGGCAGGGAAACTTATAGAAATGATCAACATCCTTAATCATCAGGAAAATGCAAATCAAAACAACCTTGAGATTTCACCTTATACTCATCAGAATGGCTAAGATCAAAAACTCAAATGACAATACATACTGGTGAGGATATGGAGAAAGAGGAACCCTCCTCCACTTCTGGTGGGAATGTAACCTTATACAACCACATTGGAAATCAGTCTGGTGTCTTCTCAAGCAAGTAGGAATAGCTCTTCCTCAAGATCCATATATACCACTCCTAGGTATATATATCCAAAAGATGCTCAAGTACATAACAAGGACATTTGCTCAACCATGTTTGTAGCAGCTTTATTCATAATAGCCAGAATCTGGAAACAACGCAAATGTCCCTCAACTGAGGAATGGATACAGAAATTGTGGTACATTTACACAATGGAGTAATATGAAGCAATTAAAAACAAGGAAATCATGAAATTTGCAGGTAAATGGTGGGAACTAGAAAAGATCATCTTGAGAGAGATAACCCAGAAGCAGAAAGACACAGAGGGTTTATACTCACTTATAAGTGGATACTAGACCTGTAAATAAGATAAACATACTAAAATCTGTACACCTAAAGAAGCTAATCAAGGAGAATCCTGGGTAACATGATCAGTCCTCATACAGAAAGGACTGAAAGAGGAAGAGAGAGAAAACAAGGAACAGGACAGGAGCCTGAAACAGAGGGCCTCTGAAAGACTCTACCCAGCAAGGTATCAAGAGAGGTGCTGAGATTCATAGTCAAACTTTGGGTAGCGTGCAGGGAATCTTAAGAAATAAGGGGGATATAGAAAGAACTGGAAGGAATAGGAGCTCCACAATGAGAGCAACATAACCAAGAATTCTGGACTCACAAATCTTTTCTGAGACTGATACTCCACCCAAGAACCATGCATGGAGATAACCTAGAGCCCCTGAAGAGATGTAGCCTATGTCAACTCAGTTTCCAAGTGAATTCCCTAATAATGGGAACAGGGTCTGTCTCTGACATAAACTCAGTGGCTGGATTTTTGATCACTTCCCACTGAGGGGGGAACAGCCTTACCCAGACACAAAAGAAGATAATGCAGCCAGTCCTGAGGAGATCTGATAGAGTAGGGTCAGATGGAAAGGGAGGAGGACCTCCCCTATCAGTGGACATAGGGAGGAGCATGGGAAGAAATGAGGAAGGGAGGGTGGGATTTGGAAGTGATGAAGAATGGGACTATAGCTGGGGTACAAATTGAATGAACTGAAATCAAGAAAAATAAATAAATTAATTAAAAAATGATATTATGTCCTCAAATAATGTGCAGAGTTTGCCAATAACTTGAAGGGTAGACAGTATCTGTCACTAGGTGTGCAACTTAAATATGCAATGAGATGGCACATTACATCTGTTAGCATAGTTAAAATTTAAAATTCTGTTCATAATGAGTTTTCCAGAGTATATGAAGAATTTCCATACACTAGTAGCTGGAATGTTATAATTTGCCAGTTAAAAAAAAACAGTTTGGCAGGTTTTGGAAGCAAAATATGTCTACCTTGTAATTCAATTACTCCACTCCAAACTATTTAACCAAAGGAAACAAATACCTATTTCCTTGCAATATAGTTGATATGAATATTCAAAGATATTTCATTCAAAATTTCCAGAAATTGTCAATTATCAATATTTACATTAAAATTATAGTCTGTAGTACATTAATATAATAAAATACACATGGTAGCAATTAAAATAAATGATGTATGGATCGTTATAGGAGATAAACTTCAAGGTAAATATGCTGAAAGAAAAAAGCCAGACACAAATAAGGCTGTACTGTTCTACTTCATTTACAGAAAACTCATACAGCTGTAAACAATTTGAAAAATAGAAAAAAATTGCCATTGAAGAGCAGAAGTGATTTAAGAGTGGGAGAAAGGAGCACAAAAAGTAAATGAGAGAATTTTTTTTAATTATGTTGATGTGTATATAGGCACTTTTAATATGTAAACATACAAATATATAATTTCATTGTCTACAGTTTGAACTATGTCACATATACCTCAGCAAAACCACTAAAATTCAAATAAGGGAGCTGAGGATGTGGTTCAGTGCCACAGTGCTTGCCTAAATTAAAGGAGGCCTTGAGCTGTCTCTTCAGAATTGCAAAACAAGCACCAGGGAGCATCCAAGGGAGAATGCTTGAATCTCACTCAGAAGGGGAAATGAAAAAGACATCTAAAGTAAATGGAGGTAGGGAACCGGGTGGGAGACAGATAGAGAAGGGAAGGAGTTGTAAATCAGTGGGGAGAAGAGATGGCTGGGAGAGAGAACTGAAATCTGTGGGGGGGGACCATCTTTGGGACAGGGAAGGCTTCTGCGAGTCTATGGGGGTGACCATAGCTGAGACTCCTACCAGCAGTGGATATGGGCCTGAAGATGCCACTTCCTGTAGCTAGGTGGAACTTCCAGTTCAGGGAGGATACTAAACCACCCACAAAACATTTGATCCAAAACTTTTCCTGCCTACAAGTAGTATAGGGATAAAGATGAAGCAGAAATTGAAGCAGACCAACTTTCTCCTATAGAAGAAAGCCAACCCCTGGCATTACCATTGATTCTCTGCTATGCATGCATAGATTAACTCTCTTCTGAAAAGCTTCTCCAGCAGCTGATGGAAACAGATGCAAAGACCAACAGACAAACTATAGGTGGAGCTCAGGGAGTCTTCTGGAAGAGTCAGGGGAAAGTTGGGAGTGGAGGGATCAAGGATTCAACAAAAAGACTACAAAGTAAACTAACCTGGGCCCATAGGGGGCTCACAGAGATTGAAGCACCATTTAAAGAGCATGCATGGGTTGGACTAAGGCCCTCTACACATATGTGGCAGATGTCCAGCTTGTTCCTCATGTGGATCCTCTAATAATTAGATTAGGGACTGTCTCTGACTCTGTTGACTGCTTTTTGATCCCTTACACATGGGTGGGCTGTCTTGTATGGCCTCACTGAAAGAGGATGTTTAGTCTTGCTGCATCTTGATGTACCAGAGTGGGTTGGTACCTAAGGGGAAAACTTTGGAACACACACACATACACACACACACACACACACAGAGAGAGAGAGAGAGAGAGAGAGAGACAGAGAGACAGAGAGAGACAGAGAGAGACAGAGAGAGACAGAGAGAGAGAGACAGAGAGACAGAGATACAGAGATAGGAAAATTGATTCTCTTTTCTCCTTATACTCCACTCCCACTCTCAGTGTGTCTGTTTTTCTCTCTCTCCACAAAGGTGAAATATATAAAGTAAATTAGAAAACATAAAGAATATCAATATATAGACTAAAGTATACCTTAGTATAAAATCCATTGCAGAACTGTATCTTCAAATAAATTAATACTAGATTATTGCTCATGAGAGTTTATCAGAACTAATAGAGTAAACATACAAATGTTTGTACATACTGCTTTAATTCAGGTAAATTATATGCAAAAAATATAATTTGAAAGGATTCATTTAGATAATATTAAGATTTTGCCCAAAATAATAAAAGAATCAACTTCTGAAAAAAACAAAGATAATGACCATTACAAAAATTGAACTATGAGTGAAAGGCATTGAAAATGTATTTATAAAATCTTAACATTTCTACAAATTTAAGGAAGTAGTTGGGCTTTTAGACATGAGTCAGTTAGAATGTCAAACAGACATGATCACCAACAAAATTTCTATACCATAATAGTTGAGACAAACATGTTTCAAAACTAAAGAATATCAAAGGCTGTAAGAGAAAAGCATCAAATCATACTTGAAAACAAAGCAATCATAATAATATCAGAGCCAACAAAAACTCTAAATCTGGGAAGGCATTGGATTACTTTTTTCATACTCTGACCTTCACATGCATGCATTGTCTCATGTACCTTATGTCACACACACACACATACACACACACACACACACACACACACATGCACACACACACACACACACACACGCACACACACACAATTTAATTTAAAAATCAGAAGAATTCAAATATTTAACTTGATTTTGTCAAAGTCTTAGAAAAATAAAAACAAAGCAAACAGAAAACCAGGGAAGCATGATGAAACAGATCAGAACAAAAACTGATGAATTGGAAATAAAAGCAATAATAAAAAAAAAACAATGAATTAAAAAGGTGATTCTTGGAAAAAATGAATAGTATTCAAAAGATATTCAGTCAACTAACTAAAAGATAGAAGGTCCGATTTTTTTTAATTTTATTTTTTTTTATCAGTTACATTTTATTAACTCTGTATCCCAGCCGTGTCCCACTCCCTCATTCCCTCCCAGTCCCTACCTCCCTCTCTCATATCCACCCTGCCCTTTTCCAAGTCCACTGATGGGGGGGACCTCCTCCCCATTCATCTGATCCTGTTTTATCAGGTATCTTCAGGACTGGCTGCAAAGCCTTCCTCTGTGGCCTAACAAAACTGCTTCTCCCTTCGGGGGTGGGGAGGCCAAAGAGCTACTCATTGAGTTCCTGTTAGAAATAGTCCTTGTTCCCCTCACTTTGGGAAAACAATTGGTTACTGAGCTAACACAGGCTACATCTGAGTGGAGGTTCTAGGATATATCCATACATGGTCCTTGGTTGAATGTCAGTCTCAGAAAAGACCCTGTGCCCAGATATATTTGGTCCTTGTGGAGCTCCTATCCTTTCCCCATCAGACAAACTCCCCTTCTTTCTTATGATTCCCTGTACTCTGCCAAAGGTTTGGTCATGAGTCTTTGTTTTGAAAACACTGCTAGTTAGAGTCTTTCAGATGTGCTCAGTAGACTCCTGCCATACGTTCAATGCACATCCCATCTGTCTTTCTTTTTTTTTTTCATTTATAATAATAATCCATAGATTTATTGAGTAAAATGCTGTACAGGGTATGTTGCTAAAGAAAAAATAATAAAAAAATTAAATAAAGAGTTTACAAAGAAATTTCTCAAAGAAACAGAAGTTGGAGAGTAAAAACATTGGAAAAATTAAATTACTGTAGGCAAGGAAAATCTATTTACAACATTCACAGAATACACTGAAATTATCCTTATGATCAATGACAAATTACCATACATCTAAACAAAAAATCCATATCTCATTGCAATTAAAATTTCTGATCTATAAAGTACTACTTAATATTAATTCTTTAATTCTACTAATTTTTAAGTTTAGCATATCAATCTAATTAATTAAAAATACCAATTTTAATTAAACAATGTGCAAATAGAAATGCTCTTACTTTCTAGCTTTCTTTCCATACCACATCCCTTGAAGAAGAGTTTATATTAAGTAAAATTAATGAAGCCTTGCCTCTTTGTAGTCACTCTCTTTTCTTCACCTGTGTTTGAAATTTCCAGTTTTCCATATCTCATGTGGTAATGTAATTGAATTTTTTTTTTCAATGCAGTTTATTCAGGAACCTTGAACAATCCTCGGAACCTGGGGAAAGCCAGCCCACAGCTTAAATAGCCTCTGGGTAGCCAACCCAGGCATGCCACGTGGGCAATGCAGATAGGTCCACATACATGGAAGCAAGCCAGATCATCAGCCTTAGCCAAATGTGGAATTGTTCGTGACAGAGAGCACTCACCATCAGGAAGGTGGAAGGCGGAAACCAGCTCCATCTTTAAGGCATAGCATTCTGCAGCTCTCTACAGTTCCCCCTTTTTGTTTTAGGCGCACTAGGCAAGAAACGAGGATTGGTCATCTTACCCCATGTCCGCTCTCTTGATTATCTTTTTTAGGTGTATAGATTTCATTAGGTTTATCATATCTTATAGGTCTATATAAGTGAGTATATACTGTGTTTGTCTTTCTCCTTCTGGGATATTTCACTCAGAATGATCTTTTCTAGATCCCACCATTTGCCTGCAAATTTCATGGTTTCCTCCTTTTTGATTGCTGAGTAGTATTCCATTGTGTAAAAATACCACAATTTCTGTACTCATTCCTTCATTGATGGACATCTGGGTTGTTTCCAGGTTCTAGCTATTACAAATAAAGCTGCTATAAACATGGTTGAGCAAGTATCTCTTTTGCGTACTTGAGCAAACTTTGGGTATATACCTAGCAGTGGTATAGCTGGGTCTTGAGGAAGCACTATTCCTAATTGTCTTAGAAAGCGCCAGATAGATTTTCAGAGTGGTTGTACCAGTTTACATTCCCACCAGCAGTGGAGGAGGGTTCCCCTTTCTCCACAACCTCTCCAGCATGTGTTGTCACTTGAGTTTTTCATCTTGGCCATTCTGATGGGCGTAAGGTGATATCTCAGGGTTGTTTTGATTTGCATTTCCCTGATGGCTAATGAGGTTGAGCATTTCTTTAAGTGTTTCTCTGCCATTCCATATTCCTCTGTTGAGAATTCTCTGTTAATGTTGGCATGAAAAGTATGGGTTTATTATAAGATAGCAATGGAATTTGGAGAAATATTATGTTATATTTTGAAGAGTTATACTCCTTGAGCTGGAAAATCTAAAATGAAGATCAAGTTTTATATGCATATATATGTATAATATTTACACATACACATATAATATAGCAAAATTAAAACAAGAGAATATGAAGAAGAGAATCAAATATATGACAAGCAGTGAGGCTGAAGTGATAATTAAGACTTCCAACCAAAATAACCCAGGCAAAGATGGATTCACTACTTAATTTTACCACACATTTAAAGAAGAAATGGAAATGTTCTTGAACAATCCATAAAATATAAATGGAAATAATGGTACTCAATATGTACTATAGAACCAGTATCACCCTGCTACCAAAACCAAATAATGACACAATAAAGAAGAAAATAATTATAAGTCAGTTTCCTGCGTGAGCAAGAATAAATATGTTTAAAATCAAACTAAACTCAAGCAGACATTTAAATGATGATATATTCCTATATATAAGAGTATTTAAAGACTCTAGCATGACATTTATGGAACTGATGATCATGTTGAACAAATAGCAGTATCAAAATAAGCATACAAAAATCTGTATGTGTCTTACATACTGATATGAACACATTCAAAAATAAATCAGGAAAACAATATTTGAGGTGATTTATGCAGGGGTAAGGCAGGGAAACAAATTGCAAAAAGGTGAAAATGAAGACTCATTTCAGATTGATCAGGACTTCCAAAGAGTCCAGTATCAGTCAGTATATTCCAAACAAATTTAAACACAGTATAATTTTAAAAAAAGTTTCCCTGGTGTAATAGAGTCTGCAGTGCACAGGGAAGCACAGTGACATAGAAAATCAACTCAGAGCACATGTCATTTCTTTCAAGAGGATGGGTTCCTCTTGAAAAATTGATTACTCGCCACTTCTGGTTCTGGTTGAAGGAGCTTGATATGGCCTGTTCCAAAAAATAATGTATATTTCCAGGCAATTAATCACTTTCAATTCCCTGCTTTCTGGAGGAAAGAACAGGATTTAACAAAATCCTGTTTTTGTTTTTGTTTTTTTTTTTCTTGTTGTTGTTTTTATTGTTTTGTTTTACTTTTTATTTTATTTTTCATCTAGAATGCAGTTTCCACTCCTCTCCTCCAGGTCTCTTTTGTCCCCTTTTTTTCTTCCCCTATTCCTACTCCATCTACTCCTCTGTTTCTGGAAGAACAGGTTTTTGTTTTTGTTTTTTAAATATCTTTCAGAAAATCCTGAATACTTAACATTCTTGGTTTCTCTGGAGATCTGTAGACCCAAAGACCTTGTGCTGTTCTCCCAACAAATATCATATACAGTCACTTAAAAACATTTAGGGAGCTAGAGAGATGGCTCAGTAGTTAAGAACACTGGCTGATCTTCTAAAGGATCAGAGTTTGGTTCCCAGCACCCATGTGATGGCTCTCAACCATCTGTAACTCCAGTTCCACTGGATCTAATATCTACTTCTAGGCTTGAACATGGTACAAAAAAAAAAAAAAAAAAAAAAAAAACACACTAATACACATAAAATAAATAAACCTTAAAAAAATACCTGCGAAAAACCCAAACAAATAATGTAAAGGACCTCTACTACAACAATGTCAAAATTCTGAAAAAAAAAAAAAAATTGAAGAGGCTAGAAAAAAAAAAAGAAAAATATATACTTGCATGCTTCCGATCAACAGAAACAACAGAAATAGCACCATGGAAATAGATATATCACCAGAAGCAATCTACATAATCCATGCAATAATACTATTAAAAATTTAAATGGTGCCTAATATCTTCTTTTTCGTCTACTCCTATTATTCTTAGATTTTGTCTTTTCATGGTGTCCTTGATTTCTTGGATGATTTGTGTTTGGAACTTTTCTGATTTTATTTTTCTTTGAGAGACGAGTCAATTTCTGCAAGTGTATCTTCGACACCTGAGATTCTCTCTTTCATCTCTTGTATTATGTTGGTGATGCTGACCTTTGTGGTTCCTGATCTTTTTTCTATGTTCTCCAGCTCCAGGTTTTTCTCTGTTTGTGTTTTCTTTATTGATTGTAATTATTGAACCTTTTCCTTCATCTGATTGATTGTGGAGTCCTGCTTTTCAAAGATGGCTTCTATTTTTTTTTGTCTGTTTCCTCTCTATATATCTCTAATTGTACTTCTACTTGTTTGGCTATATTTGTTTGTATTTCTTTGAGAGCTTTGTTCATTTCTTCTTTATTTGCTTCCATTTGTGTGGTTATTTATTGAGAGCTTTGTTCATTTTCTCTTTGCCTCAATTTTCATTGCCATTTCTCTGAGGGATTTGTTCATTTCCTCTTTATGAGCCTCTAATAGCTGGGAAAGCATAGTTTTAAAGTAGTTTTCTTGTATATCTAATGAATTGAAGTGTCCATTGATTTACGGGGATGCTGGTGAAGCCATGATGTCCTGATTTTCGTTGAGTGTGTTCTTACGTCTGCCTCTGGCCATCTGGTTATCTATAACTCTCAGTTTGTTCCTGGAGTCTGTAGTTCAGGCTAGGACGGTCTCTTTTTGTTTTCTGGACTGTTTTTTCAGGAAGATGAGAGAGGTTCACTGGTTTGGGAGTGTGCGCTGTGGTTTCAGCTTTACCTAAGTAAGGAATGTGATTCTGGTGCTATTCACAGGTACTTTTAGCAGGAGCAGTGTGCATGCATGGATTCCCTGACTATCGCAGAAAGGCACACATGGTATATACTCAGTTATATAGACCTATAAGATAGGATAAACATACTGAAATCTATATACCTAACAAAGATAAACAAGAAAGAGTACCCGGGGTAAGATGATCAATCCTCACTTAGAAAGACAAATGGAATAGACATTGGATGAAGGAGAAAACAAATAAAAGGACAGGAGCCTACCACAGAGGGCCTCTGAAAGACTCTACCTAGCAGTGTACCAAGCAGATACTAAGACTCATAATCAAACCTTCTGTAGAGTGCAGGGAATCATAAGAAAGAAGGGGGAGTTAATATGACCTGGAGAGGACAGGAGCTCCACAAGGAACAAATATATCTAGGCATAGGGGTCTTATATGAGACTATTTCTCCAATCCAGGACCTATAGATATAACCTAGAACCTCTGTGCAGATGTAGCCAAGGGTAGTTCAGTAACCAAGTGGTTACCCTAGTAAGGGGAACAGGGACTGTTTCTGACATGAACTCAATGGCAGGCTATTTGACCCCCCCACCCCCAAGGGAGGAACAGCCCTGCTAGGGCACGTAGGAGGACTTTGCAGCCAGTCCTGAAGATACCCAATAAACCAGGATCAGATGAAATGGGAGGAGATCCTCTCCTATCAATGAACTTGAAAAGGGGCAGGAAGGAGATGAGGGAGGGAGGGTGGGATTGGGTGGGAAAGAGGAAGCTGAATACAATTGGGATACAAAGTTAACAAACTGTAACTAATATTAAAAAATAAAAAATGTCAAAAAATTTCAATGGCATTCTTCATTATAATTAAGTTATTTACTATGTACATTGGTGTTTTCCCTGAATATATGTGTGTGTGAAGGTGCTGGATACCCTGGAACAGGAGTTACAGACAGTTGGGTGCTCAGAATTGAACCTGGATCCTCAGTAGGAACAGCCAGTGCTTTTAACCACCAAGCCAACTCTCCAAACCCACAATGACATTCTTTACAGGAATAAAAATATATTTCTAAAACTCATTTGAAAATATGAGAGATACGGAATAACTAGAGCTGTCCTGAGCAAAAATAAGATGCTGCAAATATAATCAATTGATTTTAAGTTATCCTATAGATCAACAGTAACAAACGCAGCATACCACTCACATGAAAACACACAGTTAATCAACCTGGCACTGTCTCAAAAATTGGGAATAGCACTATATCAGGATCCAGCTATACCTCTCCAGGGTGTATACCCAAAAGATGCTCTACCATTCAAAAGGACATTTGCTCAACTATGTTCATAGCAGATTTATTTGTAATAGCCAGAATCTGGAAACAAACTAGATATTCCTCAATGGACGAATGGATACAGAAATTGTGGCACATTTACACAATGGAATACTACTCAGCTAATAAAAACAATGAAATCATAAAATTTGAATTGAACTAGAAAAGATCAACCTGAGTGAGGTAATCCAGAAACAGAAAAACACGCATGGTATGCACTCACTTATAAGCAGATATTAGTCTTATAATATAGGATAAACATACTAAAATCTATAATCTTAAAGAAGCTAAGGAGGATCCTAGGGAGGATGCTTAAATCTCATTCAGAATGGCAAACAAAATAGACACCAGAAGTGGTGGAAGAGAGGAAACAGGATGAGAGCCTACTATAGAGGGTCCTCTAAAAGGTTCCACCAAACAAGGATTTAAACTATATGCTGAGACTCACAGCAAAACTTTGGGCAGAACGCAGGAAGTCTTATGAAAGAAGAGGAAGGTGGAGATAAAAGGACATGGAGGGGACAGGAGATCCACAAAGAGACCAACAAAGCTAAAGGATCCAAGCCCAGGTGGTCCTGCAGAGAAAGATGCACCAATCAAGGACCATGCATGGAGAGGACCTAGACCCACTGCTCAGATGTGGCTGACCAGCAGCTCAACTCTCCATGTGGATCTCCAAATGAGAGGAACAGATGCTACCCCTGTCATGAACTTGGATGCCTGTTCTTTGATCAATTGCCCCCGATGATGCAACATTTATCAGGCCACAGAGGAAGAGGACCCAGGAAGTCCTGATGAGACTTGATAAACTATGGGCAGATGGCAAAAGAGGAACAATCCTTCTTTCAGTGGACTAGAGGAAAGGAATGGGGGGAAGAGAGAAGGTTGTGGGACTGGGAGGGGTTGAGGGAGGGGGCTTCAATTAGGATATATAATGAATAAATTGTGAATAATAAAATAAAATAAACAGACCTGGGTCTTTCTAGACCCAAGAAATAAGACATACTTATAAACTCAGGCAATTATCGTCACTTATTGTTTGAAAATATGCTAAAAATATAGTGTGTTTGGTTTGAAAAAGACTGGCTCCCATAGGTTCATGTGTCTGAGTTACTTGAATCCTGTTTATCGAAACTGGGAAGAGTTAGGATGTGTGGCTTTGTTGGAAGAAGTGTTCCACTGGAAGAGAGCTTGGGGGTTTTAAAAGCCAATCTTAGGCTTAGTGGTGCAATTTCTCTTTCTTTCTGTCTCTCTGTCTCTTTCTATCCCTTTCTGCCTTTGCCTCTGTCTCTCTCTTTCTGCTTACTACTTATGAGTTAGGATAAAAAGTTCAGAGCTATTTCTCCAACACTATCTTTAGCTTAACTCCTGCCATGATGATTATGAACTAACCCACTAAAACTGTAAGCAAGCAAAAAAATTATTGCAACTGAGGATTATATTTCCATGAATAACCCATATTCAAAAAGGTTAATATCATGTTTTTCACTTCCCATAATCTATGTAGATACATAAAATGTATTTGATGTACATTGAGAAAAAAGGAATGTGGAGGTAAATGTGTTCAAATAGATGATAAGATAGAATGAAAAACTTGATGAAAGTAATTGCTATATACAATAAATGTTTCACAATAGAAAAATTTTAAATTCATGATATTACATGAGACATTACCGATTTCAAGTTAATTATTTTTTCTTTTTTCTTTATTATATTTTATATTAATTACAGTTTATTTACTTTGTACCCCAGGTGTAGCCCCCTCCCTCATTCCCTCCCAATCCCACCCCCCCTCCCTCATTTCCTTCCTGCCCCTATCCAAGTCCACTGATAGGGAAGGTCGTCCTCCCCTTCCATCTGATCCTAGCTTATCAGATCTCTTTAGGGCTGGCTACAATGTCCTCTTCTGTGGCCTAGCAAGGCTTCTCCTCCCTCGGGTGCTGGGATCAAAGAGCCAGCCATTGAGTTCATGTCTGAGACAGTCCCTGTTCTCCTAACAAGGGATCCCACTTGAATACTGAGCTGTGATGGGATATATCTCGGCAGGAGTTCTAGGTTATATCCATTCATGGCCCTTGGTTGGAGAAAAAGCCTCAGAAAAGATCCCTGTGTCCCGATATATTTGGTCCTTCTGGAGCTACTGTCCTCTCCAGGTCATGCTAACTCCCCCTTCTTTCATGTGATTCCCTCTACTCAGCCCAAGGTTTGGTTATGAGTCTCAGAATCTGTTTTGATACACTGCTAGGAAGAGTCTTTTAGGGGCACTCTGTGGTAGGATCCTGTCTTGTTACTTGTTTTCTCCTATCTCCAATGTCTAAGTCATTTATCTTTCTAAGTGAGGATTGATCATCTTACCCCCGGCCCGCTTTCTTGTTTATCTTCTTTAGGTGTACAGATTTTAGTATGTTTATCCTATATTATAGGTCTAGTACCCACTTATAAGTGAGTATATACCATGTGTGTCTTTCTGCTTCTAGAATACCTAACTCAAGATGATCTTTTCTAGGTCCCACCATTTGCTTGCAAAGTTCATGATTTCCTTGTTTTTAATAGCTGAGTAGTATTCCATTGTGTAAAAGTACCACAATTTCTGTATCCATTCCTTAACTGAAGGACGTCTGGGTTGTTTCCAGGTTTTGGCTATTACGAATAAAGCTGCTACAAACATGGTTGAGCAAATATCCTTGTTGTGTATTTGAGCATATTTTGGATATATGCTTAGGAGTGGTAAAGCTGGATCTTGAGGAAGCAGTATTCCTGATTGTCTGAGAAAGCACCAGATTGATTTCCAAAGTGGTTGTACAAGTTTACATTCCCACCAGCAATGGAGGAGGTTTCCCCTTTCTCCACAACATCTCTAGCTTCTGTTGTCACATGAGTTTTTGATCTTAACCATTCTGATGAATGTCAGGTGAAATCTCAGGGTTGATTTTATTTGCATCTCTCTGATGGCTAAAGACTTGGAGCATTTTTTAGGTGTTTCTCTGCCATTCTGTCTTCCTCTATCGAGAATTCTCTGTTTAGCTCTGTACCCCATTTTTTAATTGGAGTACTTCATTTGTTGCTTTTAAACTTCTTGAGTTCTTTATATCTTCTGGATATTAGTTCTCTGTCAGATATATGGTTGGCAAATATCCTTTCCCAGTCTGTAGGCTGTCGTTTTGTTCTGATAACAGTGTCTTTTGCTTTACAGATGCTTTTCAGTTTCATGAGGTCCCATTTATTGATTGTTATCTTAGAGTCTGTGCTGTTGGGGTTGTATTCAGGAAGGTTTCTTCTGTGCCAAAGAGGTCAAGGCTCTTCCATACTTCTTCTTTAATAAGTCTGGTTTTATGTTGATGTTTGTGATCCACTGGGACTTTATTTGTGCAGGATGATAAATACAGATCTATTTGCATTTTTATACATGTAGTCATCCAATTAGACCATCACCATTTGCTGAAGTTGTTGTCTTTTTTCCATTATATGGTTTTGGCTTCTTTGTCAAAAATCAAGTATCCGTAGGTGTGTTGGTTATTTCTGGGTCTTCTATTTGATTCCATTGATCCACCATTCTGTTTCTATGCCAACAGTTTTTATTACTATTTCTCTGTAGTATAGCTTGAGCTCAGGGATGGAGATACCTCCAGATGATCTGTTGTTGTAAAGGGTCATTTTCATAATTCTGGGTTTTTTTGTTTTTTCATATGAAATTGAGAGTTTTTCTTTGAAGTTGTGTAAAGAATTGTTTCGGTATTTTGATGGAAATTGCATTGAGTATGTAGATTGCTTTTGGAAGGACGGCCATTTTTATTATGTTAATCTTGCCAATCCATTAGCATGGGAGATCTATCCATCATGTCATCTGTAAATAGTGATACTTTGACTTTGAGTCAACACTTAACCTCCTTTGTGCTCACACATAAAGTTTTCATATTATAGTATAGATGCTTGTGTACATATATTCTCTTCCTAAGTTACAGATATTTACATTGTAAAAAATAAACCTTGAGCAATTTTTAAAAAGTGAACTAAAATAGCAGCTGGAGAGGTTGCTCAGGTGTCAAGAATGCTGGCTGTTCTTCGAGTGGAACCATGCTCAATTTCCAGAGATCATGTTTGGCAGCTCACAACTCCCTAGAATTCTACCTGCAAGGGATCCAATGGCCTATTCTGTCCCTGATGGATACCAGTCACACACAGATTTACACAGGCAAAACACATATAGACATAAAATAAAAATCATATCTGTATGTATGTATGTATGTATGCATGCATGCGTGTGTGTGTGTGTGTGTGTGTATTTTAAATTTCCTTCTTCCTGTTTCTCTTTACAAGGCATTCACAACCCTGGTTACCCTCAAATTCATGAAGTTTTTTTTCCTTTTGTTGTAATTATTTCACATAACCAAATAAATATATTAATGTAACATTCTGTGTCTATACAATGCTGCTCATATATATTAGGATATATTTTATATATACTTATATGTACAGTATATGTACTATAATATATAGTATATATGCAGTAAATATTATATACTTTTATACATATACACAGTATATCCATATATGTTTTATATATATATACACACATATATATATATTTGATTTTAGATTTGACTATTTGGCATTATATAAGTATGAAAAAAAGAAACAATGCGTATCATAATTTTAGTGAGGCCCTGCATAAACTCATATGATTCATCTCCAGGAACTGAACCTGACTATTCTTTCATATTGAAGAGCTAAACAAATTTCGATAATGGCCTGGTTAGAATTAAAAGAAAAGTGACAATGCAATATATCTATACCAGTCTCTTTAAGAAAGACTACTCTTCAAAGGAAACAAAATTACAGTACATCTGAAAGGATGACATTTCTCCCATTTCAGTCCCTTGCTTAGTCCTTTAGTCACACTAAAGGGGAATAGGATCTTTGTAAAAAGGAAGCATTAGAAAGGACAAGATGGTGGCGCCAGGAGAACATTGCATCTGAGGAGCAGGACAGCATTTTCCATACAGAGACCAAGAGACTGAATTCTGGGCCCTAAAACAACAGTGATCTTGTTTCCCAGGTGAGAGGAAACCCCCATGGCATGGGAATCAGTCGGGTCTACGCTCACATCACCCAGCCAGAACCTGAAGAGAGCCTGGGTCCCACAAACACTAGGTTTCCAGACCAGACCACATGCCTGCATGTCCTGATCACCTTCCCAGGCTGATCGGTGGGCACAAGAATACACCAGAGACTGGGAGTCCCAGTCACAAGAAAACTCCACAGGGAAGAAAGAAAATGGTACTGACTTGGGTCACCCAGTCTTTCCCTGGAAAAGGTCTCGCAGACCAGTGGGTACAAGCTGCCATCACTGAACTGGGCTCCAGCCACGGGCACAGACCAGTTGCTGCATGGCAGCTCTCTAGCACAGACAGAGCTGTGCGCCCCAGAGCAACAGAGAATGGAAGTCCCTGTAGGGAGAAAACCCCATAGGGAAAGAAGAAACGGCACTTACTTGGGTCACCCAGCCTTTACCTGGAAAAAGTCTCACAGACTGGTGGGTAGGAGCCACCATCACTGAAATCAGTTCCAGCTGTAAGTACAGACAGTTTCTGCGGGCCCAGGTCTTCAGCACAGACTGAGCTGTGTGCCCCAGAGAACCAGAGACTGGGAGTCACTGTCAGGAGAAATCCTCACAGGGAATGAAGCAAAGGGTACAGACTTAGTTCACCAAATATATCCCTGGAAAAGGGCCCTCAGACCGGCTCAACCCAGAGACCTGCTGTGTGCCAGATAGCCTGTGTTACCAGGAGAGCAGTACCAACACCCACAGATTACCACTAGGGTACTGGGACATAGAGCGCCAACCTAAGACCGACAGAAGCTCTGGATCCCTGAGATCTACCCCCAGATATTGCTCTAAGGGGCAACCAGTTATCCCTAACAAAACTGACCAAACCACAGGACACCCAGGTTACAGCATCAGATCACTAAATTCACAGCAAGAAACCCAGAAGCAGGGCAGCTGTTTTCAAGACTTCTCCTGGTGAGAGGAGAGCCCTCTCAACTAACAAGGACAAGTTACCACTCAGGTCTCTATGCCTGAGGTGAGCAGTGGCAACTCCTGTAAAACACCGGCCATACAATGACTATAGCCAAAAAGTTGAGAAGAGTTCCTTCAGGAAAAACCATCTTCCTGCCAAGGGAATTCTCTCCACCACAGGATTCCAGGAACCACCAGAAACTAACTCTAAACACCTAAGATAGCCCAATGGGTAGAGGCCAGCATAAATGGCAAACAGGAAAAGACAGAGCAATATGGCATCTCCAGAACCCAGTTATCCAGGAGCAAGCAGCCCTGAACACCCAAGCATAATTGAAATTCAAGAAGATGACTTAATATTTATGCTCTTGAAGAGGATAACAGAGGAAACAAATAAAATGTGTAAAGACCTAGAGGAAGATAAACACAAAGAGATTATGGACCTCCGAAGAAGAAATAGATGAAGATAAAAACAAACAGATTATGGCACTCCGTAAAGAAATACAGGAAGTTGCAGCCAAACAGTTTGTGGCCTTTAGAGAGGAAATGCATAAATCAATGAAAGAAATAAAAGAAACAGGATTGTTCAAACAAACAGGTGAAGGAAAAACAGAAAAATGCAGTCAGACAGGTGAAGGAAATCAACAAAACAGCTCAAAATCTGAATATAGAATTGGAAAAATTAAAGAAAACACTAATGGAGGAAATTGTGGAAAGATCTTAGGGAAGAAAACAGGAACTACAGAGGTTAACATAACCAATAGACTACAAGAGATGGAAGAAAGAATCTCAGGTGTGGAAGACACAATGGAAGAAATAGATGAATCTGTCAAAGAAAATGTTAAATCTAAGAAATTCCTGAAACAAACCATCCAAGAAATTGAAGAACACGTAAAAAGATTCTGAGCAGCAGCAGCAGGATCAGCACAGTGACCAGTAATCAGAACTCGCGGCCATAAAACACAGTCATTGTGTTTCCCAGGTGAGAGGATACCCCACGGTGGGGGATTCAATCAACTTTTAACTCACCCAGCTAAACCGCGGAAGAGATCCCGGTTCTGACAGATGCTTGGCTGCCGGCCGCCAGCTCCAGCTCCAGCCCAGAGCCACAAGCCAGTGTCTCTGGTCACGGTCCCAGACTGAACCATGTGCACCACACTATCAAAGACTGGAATTTTCAGTCAAAAGATAACCCCAGGGTACAGGAAACGATTGGGACCGGCCTTAGGTCACCCAGACATCTCCTGAAAAAGACAAGGGCACCGCAGGAGCCAGCCTGGAGCCAGAGCCAGGACCCAGGCTCCAGCACCGAGCCCTGCCTGCCTGCGTGCCTAATACGCCTCATGAGATAAAACTGTGGGCACCAGGGCACCAGCGAATGAGTTTCACTGTCTGGTGCAAACACACAGGGAGGGAAACGGCTGGTCTGATCTCAGAGCACTCAGCCGACACCCCCAACCTGAAAAGGTCCCCGGAAAATTACCCAGCTTAGGGAGGCACCCAGGCTCCCAAAGGCCGCAAAGGCAGACACAGGCAGTTTCTGCGCACCAGACAGCTGGCAGAGACTGAGCCGCCATCACTCAGCTGTGCTCCAGGCACAGGCAGTTTCTGCGGTCAGTCAGCTGGCGGACACTGAGCAGTGTGCACCAGGGCAAAAAAAGACACTGGGAGTCCGTGTCTCCAGAGAATCCACAGGGAAGGAAGGAAAGTGTACTGACTTAAATCACCCAATCCTTCCCTAGAAAAAGTCTAGCAGACCAGTGGGGCCGAGGTGCCATCATTCAGCTGTGCTCCAGACACAGGCACAAACAGTTGCTGCGCACCTGATGTCCAACTGGGTCACAACAGTGGATCACTAAATTTCCAACAAGAAACCCAGAAACAAGGCAGCTGCACTCAGGACTTCCCTGCGTGAGAGGAGAACGCTCTTGACTATCAAAGACCACAGTTACCACTCAGGTCTATATCCCTGAGGTGAGCAACTCCTGAAAAAACACCAGCCATCCAGGGACTAGACCCAAAAAGCTGAGAAGACATCCTTCAGGAAAAACCAGCCTTCTGCAAAGGGGACTCTCTCCACCACAGGATCCCCAGGAACCACCAGAAAATAACCCCAAACACCTAAGATAGCACAGTGGGTAGAGGCCAGTGTAAAAGCTCAAGCAACAAAAGACAGAGCAATATGGCATCTCCAGAACCCAGTTACCCAGGGGCAAGTAGCCCTGGACACCCCAGCATAACTGAAATCCAAGAAGATGACCTAACAACTATGCTCATGAAGATGATAACAGAGGAAACAAATAAGATACGTAAAGATATAGAGGAAGATAAACTCAAACAGAATATTGCCATCCATAAAGAAATAGAGGAAGCTGCAGCCAGTTTATGACCTTTAGAAAGGAAATGTTTAAAGTACTGAATGAAATAAAAGAAACAGAGTTGAAGTAACTAAAAGAAAAACAGGAAAGTACAATCAGACAGGTGAAGGAAGTAAACAAAACAACTCAAGACCTGAAGATAGAATTGGAAAAATTAAAGAAAACACAAATGGAGGAAATAATGGAAAGGAAGAATCTAGGGAAGAAAACAGGAACTACAGAGGTAAGCATAACCAACAGACTACAAGAGATGGAAGAAAGAATCTCAGGTGTAGAAGATACAATGGAAGAAATTGATGTATCTGTCAAAGAAAATGTTAAATCCAAAAAATTCCTGACACAGACCATCCAAGAAATGCAAGACAATATGAAAAGACAAAATCTAAGAAAAATAGGTATAGAGGAAAAAGAAGACTCCCTTCTCCAAAGCCAGAAAATATTGTCAACAAAATCATTGAAGAAAATTTTCCCAAGCTAAAGTAGAGGCCAATTAGAATACATGAGACCTACAGAACACCCAACAAATTTGACCAGAAAAGAAAATCCTCCCGCCACATAATAATCAACACTATAAGTATACAGAACAAAGAAAAAATACTAAAAGCTGCAAGGGAAAAAGGCCAAGTAACATATAATGGCAAACCCATTAGAATCACATCTGACTTTTCAACAGAGACTATGAAAGCCAGAAGGGCCTGGACGGATATCATGCAGACCCTAAGAGAACACAGATGTCAGCCCAGGCTACTATACCCCGCAAAACTCTCAGTCTTCATAAATGGAGAAAACAAGATATTCAATGACAAAAACAAATTTCAACAATACCTACAAACAAATCCAGCATTACAGAAGACACTAGAAGGGAAAATACAACCCAGGAAAACTACCTACATTCAAGAAAACACAGGAAATAAATAACACCACTACAGTAAAACAAAAAGCAACCAAGCACACAACCTGATGACCACAGCCAACATCAAAATCAAGGGATCTAACAGCCACTGGTCATTAATCTCTCTCAACATCAATGGACTCAGCTCTCCAATAAAAGGACACAGATTAAGAGAATGGATACGTAAACTAAAGCCAGCAATCTGTTGCATACAAGAAACACACCTAAGACACAAAGATAGACATTACCAGAGGGTAAAGGGTTGGAAGACAACTTTCCAAGCAAACGGACCCAAGAAGCAAGCAGGAGTAGCCATTCTAATATCTGAGAAAATAGACTGTCAACCAATATTAATAAAAAGAGATGGGGAAGCACACTTCATACTCATCAAGGGAAAATTCCACCAGGAAGACATCACAATCCTGAACATCTATGCCCCAAATAAAGGATACCCACATTTGTAAAAGAAACACTGATAAAACTTAAACCACACATAGATCCCCACACATTAATAATGGGAGACTTCAACACCACACTCTCAACAAAGGACAGGTCAACAAAACAGAAATTAAACAAAGAAACAATGTCTCTGACAGAGGTCAAGAATCAAATGGACCTAACAGACATTTACAGAACTTTATACCCAAACACAAAATAATTTACCTTCTTCTCAGCACCTCATGGAACCTTCTCCAAAATAGACCATATAGTGAGTCACAAAGAAAGCCTCAACAGATACAAGAAGATTGAAATAATCCCTTGTATCTTGTCTGATCGCCATGGAATAAAGATGGACCTCAACAATAACAGAAATAGCAAAAAGCCTACACACACATGGAAACTGAACAACTTGTTACTAAATGACAGCTGGGTCAGGGAAGAAATAAAGAAAGAAATTAAAGTCTTTCTAGAAATCAATGAAAATGAAGACACAACATACCCAAACTTGTGGGACACAATGAAAGCAGTGCTAAGAGGAAAGTTCATAGCACTAAGTGCCTTCAAGAAGAAATTCGAGACAGCTCATTCAAGCACCTTAATGGCTCACTTAAAAACCCTAGACAAACAAGAAGCAGACACACCAAGAAGGAGCAGATGGCTGGAAATAATCAAACTCAGGGCTGAAATCAATCAATTGGAAACAAATAAAACAATTCAAAGAATCAATGAAACCAAGAGCTGGTTCTTTGAGAAAATCAACAAGATTGACAAACCCTTAGCCAAGCTAACTAAAAGGCAGAGAGACAGCATCCAAATCAACAAAATCAGAAATGAAAAGGGGGATATAACTACAGACACTGAGGAAATCCAAACAATCATTAGGACTTACTTCAAAAGTCTATATGCCACAAAATTTGAAAATCTAAATGAAATGAACAATTTTCTTGATCGATTTGACTTACCAAAGCTGAATCAGGACCAGGTAAATCATCTAAATAGTCCTATATCCCCCAAAGAAATAGAAGCCGTCATCAAAAGTCTCCCATTCAAGAAAAGCCCAGGACCAGATGGCTTCAGCGCAGAATTCTACCAGAGCTTCAAAGAAGAGCTAACACCAATTCTCTGCAAACTATTCCACAAAATAGAAACAGAAGGAACATTACCAAACTCATTCTATGAAGCCACAGTCACCTTGGTACCTAAGCTTCACAAAGACTCAACAAAGAAAGAGAATTTCAAGCCAATCTCCCTTATGAACATTGATGCAAAAATACTTAATAAAATACTTGCAAACCGAATCCAAGAACACATCAAATATATTATCCATTGTAACCAAGTAGGCTTCATCCCAGGTATGCAGGGGTGGTTCAATATACAGAAATCCATCAATGTGATCCACCATATTAACAAACTGAAAGAAAAAACCACATGATAATCTCCCTAGATGCTGAAAAAGCTTTTGACAAAATCCAACATCCATTCATGTTTAAAGTATTGGAGAGATCAGTGATACAAGGCACATATCTAAACATAGTAGAGGTGATATAAAGCAAGCATATCGCCAACATCAAACTGAACGGAGAAGAACTTAAAGCAATCCAACTAAAATAAGGTACAAGACAAGGCTGCCCACTCTCTCCATACCTCTTCAACATAGTGCTGGAAGTCCTTGCTAGAGCAATAAGAGAGTTGAAGGAGATCAAGGGGATACAAATTGGAAAGGAAAAAGTCAAATTATCACTATTTGCAGATGATATGATAGTATACGTGAGTGACCCCAAAAACTCTACCAGGGAACTCCTACAACTGATAAACACCTTCAGCAAAGTGGCCGGATACAAAATTATCTCAAAAAATTCAGTAGCCCTCCTGTATACAAAAGACAAAAGGGCTGATAAAGAAATTAGGGAAACAACACCCTTCACAATAGCCACAAATGACATAAGGTACCTTGGAGTAACCCTAACAAAGGAAGTCAAAGACTTGTATGAAATAAATTTCAAGACTCTGAAGAAAGAATTAGAAAAAGATATGAGAAGATGGAAAGATCTCCCATGCTCATGGCTTGGCAAGATTAACATAGTAAAAATGGCCATCTTACCAAAAGCAATCTACAGATTCAATACAATGCCCATCAAATTACCAACACAATTCTTTACAGACCTGGAAAGAAAAATTCTGAACTTCATATGGAATAACAAGAAACCTAGAATTGCTAAAACAATCCTCTACAATAAAAGATCTTCTAGAGGTATCTCCATCCCTGATCTTAAGCTGTACTATAGAGCAACAGTTTTAAAAACTTCATGGTACTGGCATAGAAACAGAATGGTGGATCAATGGAACCAAACAGAGGACCCAGAAATAAACCCACACACTTATGGACACCTGATTTTTGACAAAGACGACAAAACCATACAATGGAAAAAAAGATAGGATCTTCAACAAATGGTGCTGGTCCAACTGGAGGTTTACATGTAGAAAAATGAAAATAGATCCATAATAATCAACCTGCACAAAACTGAAGTCCAAGTGGATCAAAGACCTCAACATAAAACCAGACACATTAAATCGGTTTGAAAAAAAAGTGGGAAATACCCTAGATCTCATTGGTACAGGAGAAAACTTCCTGAATAGAACAGCAACAGCACAGGCTCTAAGAACAACAATCAATAAATGGGACCTCATGAAACTGAAAAGCATCTGCAAAGCAATGGACACCTTCATCAAAACAACGCGACCGCCTACAGAATGGAAAAGAACCTTCACCAACCCTTTATCTGACAGAGGACTCATATCCAGTATATATAAAGAACTAAAGAAGATGAAAAGCAGCAAACCAAGTAATCCATTTAAAAAATGGGGAACAGAGCTAAACAGAGAATTCTTTGTAGAGGAATAGCGAATGGCAGAGAAGCACTGAAAGAAATGCTGAACCTCACTAGCCATTAGGGAAATGCAAATCAAAACAACCCTGAGATTTCACCTTACACTCATCAGAATGGCCAAGATAATAAACTCAAGTGACAATATATGCTGGAGAGGTTGTGGAGAAAGGGGAACCCTTCTCCACTGCTGGTGGGAATGTAAACTTGTACAGCCACTCTGGAAATCAATCTGGTGCTTTCTCAGACAACGAGGAATAGTGCTTCCTCAAGATCCAGCCATACCACTCCTGGCATATATCCAAAAGAGGCTCAAGTACACAAAAAGGACATTTGCTCAACCATGTTTGTAGCAGCTTTATTTGTAATAGCCAGAAGCTGGAAACAACCCAGATGCCCCTCAACTGAAGAATGGATGCAGAAATTGTGGTACATCTACACAATGGAATATTACTCAGCAATGAAAAATAAGGAAATCATGAAATTTGCAGGTAAATGGTGGGATCTGGAAAGGATCATCCTGAGTGAGTTGTCCCAGAAGCAAAAAGATACACATGGTATATACTCACTCATATAGACATACAACATAGGACAAACCCCCTAAAACCTGTGCTTCTAAAGAAACTAAGCAAGAGAGAGGACCCTAACTAAAATGTCCAATCCCCATCCAGAAAGGGAAAGAGGATGGACATCAGAAGAAGAAGACAACAGGAAACAACCTAGGAACCTACCACTGAGGGCCTCTGAAAGCCTCTGCCCTACAGACTATCAAAGCAGATGCTGAGCCTGATGGGCAACTGTTGGGCAGAGAGAAATGGAATTTTATGTAAGAACTGGGAAATAGTAAGAGCTGGAGAGGACAGGGTCTCCACAAGGAGAGCAACAGAACAAGAAAATTTGAACACAGGGAACTTCCCAGAGACTCATGCTCCAACCAAGGTCTATTCATAGGAATAACCCAGAACCCCTGCACAGATGTAGTCCAGGGCAGTTCAGAGTCCAATTGGGTTACATAGTAATGTGAAGAGGGACTGCCTCTGACATAATCTCATTGGCCTGCTCTTTGATCACCTCCCCCTGGAGGGGAGCAGCCTTACCAGGCCATAGTAGAGGACAATGCAGCCACTTTTGATGTGAACTAATAGACTAAGATCAGAATGGAGAGGAGAACTTCCCCTATTAGCGGACTTGGGGAGCGGCATGCAAGCAGAGGGAGGAGGGAGGGTGGGATTGGGAAGGTTGGAGGGAGGGTCTTATGGGGGGATGCAGAATGAATAAAGTGTAATTGATGAAAAATTTTAAAAAAAGGGAAAAAAATAATTTAAGAACCTTAAATGACTTTCAAAAGTGGAGGAAAATATGGAGTTAGTCAATTTACGTGGAGCACATCTCGCCCCTGGGGGCAATGGTCTCCTGAACCTACTCAGACCTCGGACTCCACTACTGCTAGTTCTAGAACTGATGCAGGATGTTCCAAGGAGGGGGTTAAGGCTTCTCATGATATTTCCTATAAGCCCACATCTGTTTGTTTATATCCTCCATTTTTATTCATTATTAGCCAGATAGAGCCAAGTAATTTTGGTAATGATATTTGCTTTTTTTGCCCAATGCTGGAATGCTAGTGAATTTAGGTATGCCCTGGTTACTCGCATGCCTCGCTGGGTGCCTGTGCCCGTTGATGCCCCTCACGCTATGGCTCTCTTCAGACAGAAAAGGGATCTTGGAACTATAGCCACCATTGTTACTGCCATCTCATTGGCGACTGTTGGAGCTACCACCAGGGCATTAGCCATGAGTCATACTGTGCAGACTGCTCAGACCCTCAATAATCTTTTAGCCAATGTAGCTCATGCCTTAGATGTACAAAAAGGAATTAATGCTCAACTAAAAGGAGGCTTGATGGTGTTCAATCAGAGGATTGACCTCGTGCAGGAGCAAATTGATACCCTATGGCAAATCGCTCAACTTGGCTGTCAATGAAAATATGCTGGACTTTGAGTCACTAGCATACAACATGAGAATTTTTCCTGTGCTGCAAATTTGTCTAAACAATTGTCTAGCTATATTTTAGGTAATTGGACTGGAGAATTCCATACTATGATGGAGCAGCTGAGAGTGGCCATTGTCACGGTAAATTCTACCAGAGTGGACACAGGACTAGCCACAGGATTACCATCATGGATTGCTGCATCCTTGAATCATCTGAAGGAATGGGCAGGCATGGGAGCATTAGCAGGCCTTCTGGTGTTGGTCTTCTTGGTTTGCCTGTGGTATATATGCAAGATTAGAGTCTCACAACAGCGTAATGCAGCCATGACCATTCAGGCCTTTATAGCCATTGAAGCAGGATAGTCTCCCAAGCATGGTTGGCTACCATAAATAGCTAAAATGTTACTCTCAGGATGTGAGGCTAAGCACTGCACTCAGGGTCAGCCGCTTTCGACCCAAAGAGCATGTCTGATTGCATGCGGGTTGATGCCCCAGGTCCCGCCTCTGAGAAAAAGGTATCGGATGGGTCTGATGCTCTTTGGGTGGATGACACCTAAATGAACATCGGTACAAAGTCCCAATTTATTTCTAAAAGCAGAGATCAGACCTCTACTCTTGCTTGATGCGTCTAAAACAAAAAGGGGGAACTGTAGAGAGCTGCGAAATGCCGTGCCTTAAACATGGAGCTGGTTTCCACCTTCCACCTTCCGGATGGTGAGTGCTCTCTATCACGAACAACTCCATATTTGGCTAAGGTCGAGGATCTGGCTTGCTTCCTTGTATGTGGTCCTATCTGCATTGCCCACATGGCATGCTGGGGTTGGCTACCCAGAGGCTATTTAAGCTGTGGGCTGGCTTTCCCCAGGGTCAGATGATTGTTCAAGGTTCCTGAATAAACTGCATTGAAAAAAAAAAAACAAACAAACAAAAAAAAGAACACATAAAAAGACAAAATCTAAGAATAATAGGAATAGAGGGGGGAAAAAAAAAGATTCCCTGAGCCAAGGCCCAGAAAATATTTTCAACAAAATCATTGAAGAAAATTTTCCCAAATTAAAGGAGAGGCCAATAAGAATACAAGAGGCCTACAGAACACCCAATAAAAGACCAGAAAAGAAAATCCTCCCACCACTTAATAATCATAGCCGTAAGTATAAAGAACAAAGAAAAAAATACTAAAGCTGCAAGAGAAAAAGGCGAAGCAACATATAATGGCAAACCCATTAGAATCACACCTGACTTTTCAACAGAGACTATGAATGCCAGAAGGGCCTGGACAGATATCATGCAGACCCTAAGAGAACACAGATGTCAGCCCAGGCTACTATACCCTGCAAAACTCTCAGTCCTCATAGACGGAGAAAACAAGATATTCAATGACAAAAACAAATTTCAACAATACCTACAAACAAATCCAGCATTACAGAAGACACTAGAAGGGAAAATACAACCCAAGAAAAGTATCTACTTCCAAGAAAACACAGGAAATAATTAAACTCACTACAGTAAAACAAAAAGCAACCAAGCACACAACTGTATGACCACAGCCAACATCAAAATAAAAGGATCTAACAGCCACTGGTCATTAATATCTCTCAACATAAATGGACTTAATTCTCCAATAAAAACACACAGAATAACAGAATGGATGTGTAAACAAAACACAGCAATCTGTTGCATGCAAGAAACACACATAAGTCCCAAAGATATATATTATTTAAGGGTAAAGGCTTGGAAGACAGCTTTCCAAGCAAATGGACATAAGAAGCAAACCATTTTAATATCTGATAAAATAGACTTTCAACCAAAATTAATAAAAAGAGACGTGGAAGGACAGTTCATACTCATCAAGTGAGAATTCCACCAGGAAGACATCACAATCCTGAACATCTATGCCCCAAATAAAGGGTACCCACATTTGTAAAAGAAACATTGATAAAACTTAGACCACACATAGATCCCCACACATTAATAGTGGGAGACATCAACACCACACTCTCAACAAAGGACAGGTCAACAAAACAGAAATTAAACAAAGAAACAATATCTCTAACAGAGGTCATGAATCAAATGGACGTAGCAGACATCTACAGAACTTTACACCCAAACACAAAAGAATTTACCTTCTTCTCAGCACCTCATGGAACCTTCTCCAAAATAGACCATATAGTTGGTCATAAAGCGAGCCTCAACAAATACAAAAAGATTGAAATAATCGCTTGTATTCTATATTATCACCATGAAATTAAGCTGGACCTCAACAACAGAAATAGCAAATGCCTACATACACATGGAAACTGAACAACTTGCTACTAAATGACTGCTGGGTAAGGGAAGAAATAAAGAAAGTAATTAAAGTCTTCGTAGAATTCAATGAAAATGAAGACACAACATACCCAAACTTATGGGACACAATGAAAGCAGTGCTAAGAGGAAAGTTTATAGCACTAAGTGCCTTCAAGAAGAAATTCAAGACAGCTCATTCAAGCAACTTAATGGCTCACTTAAAAACTTTACAAAAAAAATGAAGCAGACACACCAAAAAAGAGAGGGCTGGAAATAATCAAACTCAGGGCTGAAATCAATCAATTAGAAACAAATAAAAGAATTCAAAGAATCAATGAAACCAAGACTTAGTTCTTTGAGAAAATCAACAAGATAGACAAACCCTTAGCCAAGCTAAATAAAAGGAAGAGAGACAGCATCCAAATCAACAAAATCAGAAATGAAAACGGGAAAAAAAACTACAGTGAGGAAATCCAAACAATCATTAGGACTTACTTCAAAAGTCTATATGCCACAAAATTTGAAAATCTAAACGAAATGGACAATTTTCTTGATCGATTCCACATTCCACTTACTAAAGCTGAATCACGACCAGGTAAATGAATTAAATAGTCCTATATCCTCAAGGAAATAGAATTGTTCATCGAAATTCTCCTATCCAAAAAAAAAAAAAACAAAAAACAAAAAAACAAAACAGGACCAGATGGTTTTAGTGCAGAATTCTACCAGACCTTCAAAGAATAGCTAACTCCAGTTCTCTTCAAACTATTCCACAAAATAGAAACAGAAGGAACAAACTCATTCTTTGAAGCTACAGTCACCTGGTTACCTAAACCTCACAAAGACCCAAAAAAGAAAGAGAATTTCAGGCCAATCTCCCTTATGAACATTGATGCAAAAATACTCAACAAAATACTTGCAAACCAAGTACAAGAACACTTCAAAGATGTCATCCACTGTGTCCAAGTAGTCTTCATCCTAGGTATGCAGGGTAGTTCAGTTTACGGAAAATCTTCAATGTGATCCACCATATTAACAAACTGAAAGAAAAAAACTATATAAAAATCTCCTAAGATGCTGAAAAAGCATTTGACAAAATCCAACATCCATTCAAGTTTAAAGTTTTGGACAGATCAGGGATACAAGCACATATCTAAACATAGTAGAGACAATATATATCAAGCCTATAGCCAACTTCAAACTGAACAGAGAGAAACTTAAAGCAATCCCACTGAAATCAGGGAAAAGGCAAGGCTGCACAATCTCTCCCTATCTCTTCAACCTAGTTCTGGAAGTCTTTGCTAGAGCAATAAGACAGTTGAAGGAGATCAAGGGGATACAAAGTGGAAAGGAAGAAGTCAAATTACCACTATTTGCAGATGATATGATAGCATACATGAGTGACCCCAAAAACTCTACAAGGAAACACCTACAGCTGATAAACACCTTCAACAAAGTAGCCTGAAATTAACTCAAAAAAGTCAGTAGCCAAACCCCTCCTGTATACAAAAGACAAAAGGGCTGAAAAAGAAGTTAGGAAAACAACACCCTTCCCAATAGCCACAAATCAAACAAAGTACCTTGGTGTGACCTTAACCAAAGACGTCAGAGACTTGTATGAAAAAAATTTCAAGTCTCTGAAGAAAGAATTAGAAGAAGATATGAGAAGATGGAAAGATATCCCATGCTCCTGGCTTGGCAGGATTAACGTAGTAAAAATAGCCATCTTACCAAAAGCAATCTACAGATTCAATGCAATTCCTGTCAAATTACCAACATAATTATTTACAGGCCTGGAAAGAAAAATTCTCAACTTCATATGGAATAACAAGAAACCCAGATTTGCTAAAACAATCCTTTACAATAAAAGATCTTGTGGGGTATCTACATCCCTGATCTTAAGCTGTAGTGTAGAGCAAAAGGTATCAAAACTGCATGGTACTGGCATAGAAACATAATCAATGGAAGAATGGAACTGAACAGAAGACCCAGAAATAAACCCACACACTTATGAACACCTGATCTATGACAAATATGCCAAAAACACACAATGGAAAAAAAGATAGCAACTTCACCAATTGGTGCTGGTCCAACTGGATGTCTACATGTAGAAAAATGAAAATAGATCCATACTTATCACCCTGCACAAAATTAAAGTCCAAGTGGATCAAAGACCTCAATATAAAACCAGATTTAATTAAATCAGTTAGAAGAAAAAGTGTGGAAAACCCTAGAATTCATTGGTACAGGAGAAAACAGCAAACCAAGTAATTCAATTAAAAAATGGGAAACAGCTAAACAGATAATTCTCTGTAGAGGAATATCGAATGGCAGGGAAACACTTAAAGAAATGCCCAACGTCATTATCCATTACAGAAATGCAAATCAAAACGACCCTGAGATTTCACCTTACACCCAACAGAATGACCAAGATGAGAAACTCAAGTGCCAACACATGCTGGAGAGGTTTTGGAGAAAGGGGAACCTTCCTCCACTGCTGGTGGGAATGTAAACTTGTACAACCACTCTGGAAAGCAATCACGTGCCTTCTCAGACAACTAGGCATAGTGCTTCCTCAAGACCCAGCCATACCACTCCTAGGCATATATCCAAAAGAGGATCAAGTACAAAATAAAGACATTTGTTCAACCATGTTTGGAACAGCTTTATTTGCAACATCCAGAAGCTGGAAACAACCCAGATGCCCCTCAACTGATGAATGGAGAGCAACAGAACAAGAAAATTTGAACACAGGGAACTTCCCAGAGGACCAAGGACTATTCCCACCAAGGACTATTCATAGAGATAACCCAGAACCCCTGCACAGATGTAGCCCATGGTAGGTCAGTGTCCAAGTGGGTTACATAGTAATGTGAAGAGGGACTGCCTCTGACATAACCTGATTGGCCTGCTCTTTGATCACCTCCCCCTGAGGGGGGAGCAGCCTTACCAGGCCATAGTAGAGGACAATGCAGCCACTTTTGATGTGAACTAATAGACTAAGATCAGAAAGGAGAGGAGAACCTCCCCTATCAGTGGACTTGGGGAGTGGCATGCATGCAGAGGGAGGAAGGAAGGTCGGATTGGGAGGGTTGGAGGGAGGGTCTTATGGGGGGATGCAGAATGAATAAAGTGTAATTGATGAAAAATTAAAACAAAAGGGAAAAAAATAAAAAATAGCAAAAATCCCACAATTGATTTTATATTTACAGAAGAACAAGTCAAAGAAGTATAACTTATTAGATTTTAATTTAGCACAGCATGAGAAGTTTTAGCCTGTGCAATGAAGTCAGGAAAGGAATGCAGAACCTACTAATAGAAGAAATCGAGAAATGAGCTAATTTGTAATGGTCTCCCTTGATTGTCAACTTAATCAAATTTAGAATCACTGTGGAAACAACCCTCTTTCCCATCATGTCTATGAGATACCTTCCAGATTAGGCTAATTGTGGTGGGAAGACCAATACTAACTACTATAGTGGACACCATTCAACAGACTAGGGTTCTGGGTAAACCAAGAATATACCAGTATTCACTTCTCTCTCTGCTTCCTGACTATTGATACAATGTGACCATCTACATTTAGTTGCTACAACCATGACTCCTTTGTTAATAGAAAATATTCAGGATATAGGAATTTTTGAAGCAGTTTTTGTCATGATCCCAAAATAATGTTTTATAAAAGAAAAAAAAATAATTTTTATCAACAACAAATAAATATTTTGCCTTTTGAAAGAAGTGACAAATGCTGAAAAAAGCCCAGTAACTGGAAGAAAATGCTAGAAAAGTACTTAAGACAGGAAAAAACTAGCACTGTATAGATAGAGAGGACACCCAAAACCCAACATTTTGGAGGGATATGATTCAGTCAGTAAAACACTGGCTTTGCAATCACAAGAACCTGGATTTGATCCATAGGATCTACATTAAATGGCTCTGTAGTTAAGAAAGATTTCAGCTGTTGCAAAGGACCCAGATTTTATTCCCATCACACATATCATGTGGTTCATAGTTGTATGTAACTCCAGTTCAAGAAGATCCAACAGCCTTTCTGTGAGCACATGAATGAACAAGGTACACATAAAGTAATGTAGAAACACAACAGCAACAACAATAATAATAGTTTACATTGTGAAATTAAATTATTTTAATTTTTTAAATTTTCACTATTTCAGTTTATTTCCTTTACATCCCAAGGGTGCCCTCTCCCTTTCTTCCTTCCAGTTTCCTCTTCCCCTCCTTCTCCCTCTCCCTCTCCCTTTCCCCCTCAGAAAAGGGGAGCCCCACTCCCCTTGTATCAACCCTCCACAGGACATCAAGTCATATCAGGACTGAGCATATCGTCATCCGCTGAGGCCAGGCAAGACAGCCCTGCCAGGGGAAAGTGATCCAAAAGCAGGCAATAGAGTCCATGTTAGAAACAGCACCCCTAACACACACACACACAAACACACACACACACACACACAAACACACTCGCCAGGTGCCCCACACTCGCCAGGCCTCCCATTGGCCACACGTGTAGGGGGCTTAGGTCCACATCATGCATGCTCCTTAGCTGATGTCTCAGTCTCTGTAAGCCCCCGTGGTTAGTTGTCTCTGTTGATTTTCCTGTGAGATTCTTGACCATCCATGTCCTTCTATCTTTCCCCTAACACTTCCACAGCACCCCTGGAGCTCTGCCCCATGCTTGGTTGCAAGTCCCAGCATCTGTCTCAATCAGTTGCTGGCTGGAGCCTCCCAGATGACAGTCAAGTTAGATTCCTGCCTGCAAGCATAAAAGAACATCATTAATAATGTCATGAGCTGGCTCTCTACCATGATGTAGGTCTTAGATTCGGCCAATTATTGTTTTTACTTTCCCTCAATCTTTGTTCCCTATACTTCATGTAGGCAGGGTAATTTTTGGATCACAGGTTTTGTTGGTGGGTTGTTGTGCCACTCCTTCCACTAGTCTTGCTGGGCTAGAAGGTGATGACGTCAGTCTTCATTTTTTCCCGTTAGGAGTCTTAGCTAGAGTCACAGCTATATCTACCCAGTAGCTTGAACTGTTACAGGCCTCCAGCTTGACAAAGAAATGTCCTTCTTCAGTTTCCCTTTTTGTTCCCAGCCTTCTCACCTCCTTACCTGTCGGGAGCCCGACTCAGCGGCCTGCTTTGATATTTAAATCTCGGCAGAGAGATGGCTTTTTGGAGGCCTTTTACTAATGGCAGAGGAGAACTTTCAAGTCCATCTCCTTTTGTTTGTGACAACAGGTGGGATAGCTTGTGAGGGTTACACCTCTTCCTCAGGCTCCTTGTGCAAATTAACCTATTGTTCTGAGATGTTTTACTGGCTAAAGTAACTCCTCAAAGAATAAAGTGGTTAGAAGGCTGGAGGCAGAGGATGAGGCAACACTTGAGACTGGCTGCTGGCACTGCTTGCTGCAGCAGTCTACCTTTAAAACGTTTCCTGTGTGCTGTGTGTTTATTTTATTAATTTTAATCCTCACACCCAACTCAAGAACCGTTCGACTCTGCACGGCTGGCTCCGGCACTTACCCCCCCATTCTCCCCACCCTTGTTTCTCTCTCCATTCCATATCGGGCCCAGTTCCCTCTTTTCATCACTTCTCAGTAACATTCCAGCACCCTCCCTTGGCCTCTCTTTGTTACTTAACTTCTTTGGGTCTGTAGATTGTAGTATGGTTATCCTCTACTATAAGTCTAATACCTGCTTTTATGTGAGTACACATCATGTGGGTCTCTCTGGGTCTGGGTTACTTCACTTAGGATGATATTTTCTAGTTCTATCCATTTGCCTGCAAATTACATGATTTCCTTGTTGTTTTAAATATTTATTATTATTATTTACAAATTTTCACTTTGTATCCCAGTTGTACCCCCCCATTTCTTCCTGACCCCCCTCTCCCTCCCTCTTCCTTCATTATGTTTCTCTCCTAGTCGACTGATAGTGGAAGTCCTCCTCCCCTACTGTCTGACTCTAGCCTATCATGTCCTATCAGTACTGTCTGAATCCTCTTCCTCTGTGGGCTGGCTATGTCACCTCACCAGGGAGGAATAATCAAGGAGCAGGCAACTGAATTCATATCAGAGACTGTCTCCTGTCCTCTTACTAGGTCACCCACATGGAGACTGAGCTTTCTAAGGGCTACATCTGTGCAGGTGGTCTATGTTCCCTCTCTGTATTGTCTTTGATTGATGCATAAGTCTCTGTAGACCCTCCACCCCTGGGTCCTGTTTTTTGGCTTTGTTGGTCTCCTTGTGTAGGTCCTGTTACATCCGGGTCCTTGCTTTAATATCTGAGGAGTATTCCATTGTATAAATGATCCACAATGTCTGTATACATTCTTCAAGTGAGGGATAGATTCTGCCTATTATGAATAAAACTGCTATGAATATAGTTGAGCAAATGTTGTTATTGTATGGAGGAGCAACTTTTGGGTATATGCCCAGGAGTGGTATAGACTAGTATTGAGGTAGAACTTTTCCCAATTTTCTGAGAAAGTGCTAGATTGATTTATAGAGTGGTTGTATAAATTTACACTCCAACTAACAATGGAGGAGGATTCCCCACATCCTCGCCAGCAAATGCTGTCACTTGAGTTTTTGGTCTTAGTTATTCTGACAGGTAAAAGATGCAGTCGCAGTGTTGTTTTGATTTTCATTTTCCTGATAACTGAGGAAGTAGGATATTTCTTTAAGTGCTTCTTAACCATTTGAGAATCCTCTGTTAAGAATTCTCTGTTTAGTTTTGTGACCCACTTTTAATTGGGTTACTCTGTTTATTGGTGATTGATATCTTAAGTTCATTATCTATTTTGCATACTAGCCCTTTTTTGGATGTAGAATTGATGAAGATATTTTCCCAGTCTGTAGATTGTCATTTTGTTTTATTGACAATGGTTTTTTTGCCTTACAGAAACTTTTCAGTTTCAAGAGGTCCCATTTGTTAATCATTGGTGTTACAGCCTGAGCTGTTGGTGTTCTGTTCAGGAAGTTGTGTCCTGTGCCAATGAGTTGGAGGCTCTTCTCCACTTTCTCTTCTAATTGATTTTGTGCATCTGGTGTTATATTGAAGTTTCTGATCTGCTTGGATTTAACTTTTGTGCAGGAAGATACATAAGGATCTGTTTGCATTTTTCTTCATATAGACATCCAGGACCATTTGTTGAAGATGCTGTCTTTTTTCTATTGTGTGGCTTTGGCTCTTTTGTCAAAAATCAAGTGACTATATATATGTGGGTTTATTTCTGGGTCTTTAATTGGAGTCCATTGATCAACCAGTCTATTTCTATGCCACTACCATGCAGTTTTTATTACTATTGCTCTGTAGTATAGTTTGAAGCCAGGGATGGAGATACTCCCGGGAGTTCTTTTGTTGTATAGAATTGTTTTGGCTATCCTGCTTCTTTTATTTTTACATATTTAGTTTAGAATTTTTCTTTCAAAGTCTGTAAAGAACTGTGTTGGTATTTTGATGGAGATTTGCATTGAATTTGTAGGTTGCCTTTGGTAAGATGGCCATTATCTTATGTTAATTCCACCAATCCATGAGCATGGGACATCTTACCATCTTCTAATATCCTCTTCAATTTCTTTTATCACAGACTTGAAGTTCTTGTCATACATGTCTTTTACTTGCTTGGTTACAATTACATCTTACCCACTTTCTTTATGTTGAGGTCTTTGTTATACTTAGGCTTGAGTTTTGTGCAGGGTGATAAATATGGATCTATTTACATTTTCTACATGTAGACATCCAGTGAGACAAGCACCATTTGTTGAAGATGCTTTCTTTTATCCATTGTGTGGTTTTGGCTTCTTTGTAAAAAAATCAGGTGTGTGTAGGTGTGTGTGTTTATTTCTGGATCTTAGAGTCAATTCTACCAATCAACCAGCCTATTTCTATGCCAGTGCCATGCAGTTTTATTACTATTTCCATGTAGCATAGCTTGAGGTCAGATATCAAGATAACTCCTGAATTTGTATTATTGTGTTGGATTGTTTTAGCTCTCCCCCCTCCCCAGAAGTTTAGAAGTTTAGACTTAGTCTTTCAAGTTCCATGAAAAACTGTGTTTGTATTTTGATGGGGATTGCATTAAATCTGCAGATTGCCCTTGGTAAAATGGTCATTTTTACTATGTTAATCCTACCAATCCAAGACCATGGGGGATTTTTCCATCTTCTGGTATCTTCTTCAATTGTTTTCTTCAGAGACTTGAAATTCTTTTTTTTTCCTTCATATTTCATTTGATGGAGGGCTC
The DNA here is from genome assembly GCF_030254825.1 of Meriones unguiculatus. Classification (NCBI taxonomy): domain Eukaryota; kingdom Metazoa; phylum Chordata; class Mammalia; order Rodentia; family Muridae; genus Meriones; species Meriones unguiculatus. The sequence continues at coordinate 73,300,914 of NC_083369.1, read as the reverse complement.
ACAGAGACAGTACATTCCTGAATGATGGGCCTCCCAATTAAACGCACTCTTCCTAAGGTTGCCTGGGCTATGATACAGAAATATAACAGTAGCTACAATGGACATTTGTGACAAAGTGGCATATCACATTGAAGGGCATGTGATAGATGAAAGCTGCTTACCACGTGGTCTTGAGAATGCAGAGCAAAAACATCAGATCCAAGCTTGACCTATTCTTTTCCAGTGTATACCTTTAGTGTTTAAAAATTCCCAAGTGCATGCACTTTCTAATAGTCCACAATCTCTTTGTTACTGAGAAAGAAAGCATGTAACATGATGGCTTTTGAGTTATGTTTTAGATCCTTATTAAAGCACAAGTAGGTATCTACAGTTTTCATGCTTATTTAAAAAACTGAGAATAAGGTAAAGTATTAAAGATGCAGTGTCAACAACTCAAAACTATGCACTGAGAAATAAAGAAAAGTACTGATATCCTTGCCACCCTTTACATGTGTGTAACTGTTGTGTGTGTATTTAGGAATAGTAAGAACATATATTAAAATTCAGTTTCCCCAAATACTCTAGTAGATATGGTTGTTCATATTAATTTATTTAAAATGTATAATATAAATTTGTTACTATGTATATATTGGAATTTTAAGTATTTTTAAATCAAAGCTGATATATTTAATATTTGAAATTCTTCTCATGAAGTTCTTTCACTTGCTTGGTTAGAGTTATACCAAGATACTTTTTATTATTTTTGGCTATTGTGAAGGTTATGGTTTCCCTAATTTCTTTCTCAGCCTGTTTGTAGTGTGTGAACAGGAGGGATATGGATGATTTCAAATTAATCTTGTAATCTGGCAAACATCTTGCTGAAGTTATTTATCAGCTATTGGAGTTCTCTGGTGGAATTTTTGTTGTCACTTGCTTATACTATTGTGCCATCTGCAAATGGTAACTATTTGACTGCTTCCTTCCTGATTTGTATTCCCTTGATCTCCTTTAGTTGTCTTATTGCTCTAGCTAGAACTTTGAGTACTACACTGAAGAGGGATGGAGAGAGTGGGCACACTTAATTTGCCTCTGATTTTAATGAAATTACTTTGAATTTCTCTCCATTTAATTTGGTGTTGGCTATCAGCTTGCTCTGTTACTACTTTTATTGTGTTTAGGTCTATGACTTATATCTCTTACCTCTCTAAGACCTTTATCATGAAGGTGTGTTGGATTTTATCAGAGGTGTTTTTTGCATTTAATATGATGATCATGTGATTTTTTTTCTTTGAGTTTGTTTATATGGTGGATTATGTTGATGGATTTTCATATGTTGAATTATTCCTGCATCTCTGGGATGAGACCTGCTTAATCATGGTGGGTCAAGTATATGATGTATTCTTGGATTAGGTTTTTGAGTATTTATTGCATATTTTTAAATTTTATTTTATTTTATTAATTGCACTTTATTCACTTTGTTTCCCCCCATAGGCCCCTCCCTCCTCCCCTCCCAGTCCTACCCTCTCTCCCCCTTCTTCAAGCATGCCCCTCACCAAGGCCACTGATAGGGAAGGTCCTCCTCTCCTTCCTTCTGATCTTATTCTATCAGATAACATCAGGAGTGGCTGCATTGTCATCTTCTGTGGCCTGGTAAGGCTGCTCCCCCCTCAAGGGAAGGTGATCAAAGAGCAGGCCAATCAGATAATGTCAGAGGCAGTCCCTCTTCTGAGATTTCACCTTATATCCATCAGAACAGCCAAGATAAAAAAACTCAAGTGACAACACACGCTGGAGAGGTTGTGGAGAAAGGGGAACCCTCCTCCACTGCTGGTGGGAATGTAAACTTGTACAACCACTCTGGAAATCAGTCTGGCACTTTCTCAGACAAGTAGGAATAGTGCTTCCTCAAGATCCAGTCATACCACTCCTAGGCATATATCCAAAAGAGGCTCAAGTACACAATAAGGACATTTGCTCAACCATGTTTGTAGCAGCTTTATTTGTAATGGCCAGAAGCTGGAAACAGCCCAGATGCCCCTCAACTTAAGAATGGATGCAGAAATTGTGGTACATCTACTCAATGGAGTATTATTCAACATATTTTTACATAGATGTTCATAAGTGAAATTGTTCTGAAATTCTATTTCTTTGTTGAGTCTTTGCTGGGTTTAGGTATAAGGGTGACTGTGGATTCATAGAATGAGTGTGACAATGTTCGTTCAGTTTCTGATTTATGGAATAGTTTGAGGTGAATTGGCATTAGCTCTTCTTTGAATGTCTGGCTGAATTCTGTGCTAACACCATCTTGCTCTGGACTTCTTATGGTTGGGAGAATTTTGATGACTGCATCTATTTCTTTTGGTAATATAGAACTGTTTAAACTGTTTGCCTGATATTGATTTAGCTTTGGTAGGTAAAATCTATCAAGAAAATCACCCATTTCATTTAGATATTCCAATTTTGTAAAATACAAGCTTTGAAAGACCTAATGATTTTTTAAGTTTCCTCATTGTCTGTTTTTATGCCCCCCTTTTGCCTTAAGGTATTGTTATTTTAACAATAAGTTTAGTACATGCTTTCCGTTCTGCACTGTCCAATTCTTCCGTTGCCATGCTCGTGTCAGGCCATTATGTTGTTTTCGTTGTACCACCGTCTCCGTCCTGTGAGTTTCATTGGATTTGGTTTTCTCTATACTTTCTACTTTGCACATCTCCAGGACATCTATTTCACAATCATATCACAATTGTCAGAACTTGCTTTCAGATTTCCATTCTCAGCTAAAAGCATCTCAATTCTCAGTTCTCTGTCCAGTAATATTAAAGGTGCTTTGCATGGTAGAGAGGTAGTAATCTGAGTGAAAGACTCCCAGGAGCCTATCTAGACGGGGAGACCCCGCTTCCCAAGGAACAGCGAGACCAGCCTTCGGATGCAAGCCGCAAGAGGTTTATTTTGATACACGGGTACCCGGGGCGACCAAGCCTATCGGAGGACTTGCGCGCCTCTCGGTTAGGGTGACGGGTTTTTATAGGGCTCGGGAGCAGGAGGCGCGGTTACAGAAGCGAGAAGCAGTTACAGGGTTCTGATTGGGTGGTTTGAACAAAGCCGTAGTTAAGTCACGTACCCAGAACAGGGAAGGCGGGAAGGCAGATTGTGAGCAGGGTCACGTACCCACCCGGAACCGGAAGGCGGGAAAGAATGCAGCGAGGTAGCTATCTCCTCAGGGAACTTACCGCTATACTGCGCCTACTCTACATAGTGTTAACGATCGCTGCTATCTTTTGGTCTTTCATTTCCCCCTTTCCTATGATCATTTGAAGACCCAATCTTGGGTCTTCCAGATATGACCCCTTGTATCTTATAGATTATTTTTTTATAATGGGATCTGGGGTCCCTTCAGGGTGGATATAGGGGTAGTAAGCCAAGGAGATTACAGGATCTCTCTAGGCTTTTAGCCCAGTTGCTGCAATATTAGTGTCCATTTCAGCTAAGGAGATGTCCAAGACAATAGCTAATGCCAGGGAGCCCCTTTTGACTTAGCATTTCAGCCTGCTAGGGGGGATTTGGGCGTAGATCCGTCTTCTGGAGCTTCTTCGAGCTGACCATTGGACCGTAGGCATCAGGGGCTAGGAAGGCTGAAATGCCAGTCAAAGGCTGGGCAATGGGGAAGTCCCAAGCATCTGGTTCGTTGATCCACCCGAAGAGGCAGGGAGCAATCATGTCAGTTTCCAGGAAGTCCAGATCTCAGCTTGCAGTCCACAGCTGATCCCGGACAGAGTTAAACAGGTGAAGATCTGCTGAGACAAATTCAGACTGGAGACAGGAGTTAAAATTTGTCTATTAAATGGGAAAGATCAGGGAAAATCTCATCTGCAATCCTTTTGAGCTATGCCAGATCGAGGTCACATCCCTGAAACTCATATGAAATTTTAGTACACAAAAGGAAATATACATAATTTTAAATACTCAGAAAAGTAACATATCAGCAAATCAAACATTTTGAGAGGAACAGGTAAAACTGCATCCCACTGAATGAGTATCAGTTAGCTGTTTGTTTTATAACCTTTATACACAACCTAAGTGTGTCCACAGTAACATTTTTTTTTTCCTGTGGGCATAGCTGTTTGTAATTAGTCACGAATGAAGCTTGGCTATTTTTATACACTCAGCATATACTTTTAGTTTTCACTTTTACTTTTATGTTTACACTGGAAAGTTAGGCAGAAATACATTACTGGCTTTTAGTGCTAAACCTTGGATGCTTGGACTTTCCTTAACAAAGCAACTAGAAGGAATAGGTTTAGGATATTTCTGTGTCAAAATCTACCCCAGAAATGGCAGATATTAAGAATACCATACTAAAAGCTATGACTTTTGGGTCAGATACACACATTAAACAGATGTTTTTAAAATAACGAGAAGCATCTTTAGTCTATCTTCAGAAGCCAACAAAGGAAATTAAAATCTTAACCTGGTGACTGAATAATAAGCAGTTATTGCTCCATCAACTTATCAGAACTCTATTGATCAATATCAACACTCTGAACTTTTAAAATTTTATAACATAAGCACAACAGTAGCAAAGGGGGGAGAAATTTAAAATATTTCCCATTTTTAATCTGCTTTAATTATTTTTATCTCTTTATAATTTATAATTATATACCTAAAAAAAAGACTACTTAGACTCTCCAATCTTTTGTATTTATCAACCCTGAAACATTTTTTAAACTAAATAATAACACTCTAGATTTTTACAACCTAAACTCCTATATTCTCAGACCCTACATAAGCTCCACTTATTTATCTTAAGACATGAGTCCTGTGAGCAAGGCAAACCTGTCTTTTTTCTAAATAAGGTATCTAGTACTCTGTGGTTCTAGCCAATGAGCTGATCAATGAGCTAACAGTCGATCTAATTGTCTTTTCTCTAGCTGCAAAGCTACCGTAAGCTTAGCATAGCCGTCAAGGTGTTCAGAGACCTGAGAAGGATAAATTATAAGCTAAATAAATACCAATCCATGTGCCAATCAAAATGACAGGGATGACTAGTTAGCCCATTACCTAGGCAGTGTCCCTGGCTCCTGTGTTTCAGCATCCTGAACAGACGCAGTTCTGCCAGGCACATAAGATGAGAGACTGTTTCTGTGGAGAAAGAAACGAGAGAATGGCCTCACCTCGCCCTTAGCAACGTGAAACATTGACTCCAGGTGTCCACAGTTTTGGCTGGGCCTTAGCAGTGGGCCAGTTGAGGCAATATTGCCCAGTGGTTAGCATACCACAATCCAGAGTAGCATTCATCTGTCATTGTGCCCAAATCTTCTCGGAGACCTTGGGGGACCTACTGCCAGGATTGCGGGACTTCCTGTCACAATAAGCTTACACATGTTAAAATGCCTAATTCAGATTTCTGACAAGCTTGAGGGCCAGCATATCCGAGTTACTCTGTTTTTATCATCTGCTCTAAACTGTGTCCTATAAAACAGAATGCTATGATCTCTGATTCTAGCATATTTTCGAGATGCATGTCCTAGAAGTATATATTTTAAGACAAATAGACAAGAGACTAGGTAAGGCTCAACTGCAGTATTTAGCATGACTTTAAATCTGTTCTTTCTGAACTAAAATCAAAGCAAACCTTTTAATCGGATACAGTTTATAGAGAGGCTAGCTAATCTTGCTGCTCCTACCACTTGCATTAAAATTGAACATTAAAAAGCTTTGCATTTAGCACTAATGACTAAACATATCTCCGGACCAGCATGGCGGCTGGCCACGTGTAACCGAACTGAGCTGGAATCCCTAAACAAACATGGCAGCCAAACTACAGCTTCACGCGTTTTCTATTGCTGAACCATCATGGCGGCTGGCCATGTGCTAGCATTAGCACAGGCTGTGACTGACAATACCAAACATGGCCATTAGGTGCTGATGATACAGCAAACACTTCGGAGCTTCCATAATCCCCCACAACCAAAAGTTCCCAGTAATCGAACAAGCTTTAGAACCAACTGCATAACAGAACAATTTTAAACTGTAATTATTTTAGCCATACCAAACCTATCAGCTAGAATTTTTTTCCTTAAAAGAGCATAAAAAAACATTTTGTAATGAGGAATCACCAGCCTTTTAAATGAAGTATAACATTTTAAAATACAGTTTTTCTTTAAATCATATTAACTCTCTGGCTTTTTATAACACATCCACTAACCTTCTGCAACATGCTATATACATTCAGATTTCTAGCTTTTCTTTTCTGGCTTAACCAGACATGCTTACTTTTTTGCTCTCTTTCTTGCTTTTCAGACAACATAAAAACTCTCACTAAAATCCTTTCCATTCTGACATGATCCTGCTGAAGCCCAGAGTCTACATAACGATTTGCTTTTTATAGGCAAAAGCAAGTTACATTACTATAAAGAGGAGTTCTGAAACTGCCAAATTTTTTTTTAAATAACTTTCCTGATAACATAAAGGTAACAACCAAACTCTAAGGAACTTAGAACAAGCTTTAAGGAACTTGGTGAAACTTCCCCTTTTCTTTGTCTCAAGATAAAGAAGAGGGTGTAAACATGTTTTTTTATAAACAAAGCAGCTTATCAAACAAACAGCTCTCCATAAGATACATTTCAAAAACTGCAATTTTCTCGGTCATAGTCATACCCAAATGTCTGATAAACTTTAAACAATTTTTTTAAAACCCGTTTTTGCAATATTAAAACAAAGTACCCCTTTTGTAGAAGTCACAAGGCATAAACATAATCTTTAAAACCAGATTTTAAAACCAGAATTTACCAGTGCAAGCAATTTAATTTTTAAAACCAATACCAATTTAAAATAAGCTATCCTTTTAACCTAGAAGGAAATGAGATTTGACCAAGGTTTTTCTTTTTCTTTTTTTTTACCCATACCAAGATGGCGGTTACATTATAAAATCACATGGTGAAGTCAAGATGGCGGCGAGACACTGAGACACTTTAGACCACGTGGCAGCCTATACAATATGCGTTTATGGATCTAATAAGGCGCATAGGCACACATTTTAAACAAATTTCGTGAGGCCTTTCAGAACAGAGAACAAAAGGTAGACAGACAAACAACACTCACTACACTTATGACAAAAATCAGGCAGACAGAAGACAACACAAACCGCGCGGTACGAGATCGGCGCCAAAGCGAACACAAACATTCAGATGGAGACCTTGTCGGAGGTCCGGTTCCTCCGTCTCCCAGATGAAGCACGTAGCCTTCTCTCAGGGGCGTCGCCCCAAAGAGTCCCACTCAGCTGGTGTTTCCAGACAGGAGGGAACCCAAGAAGGGTTACCTTTCAGACGGGGAAGCAAGTGATTCCCCTACCAGGCACTCCTGAGACGTCTCCCAGGAGGCACGGAATAGAAGTACGAGCCCATCGGCTCCTTCTAGTTTCCGTCTGATACAGATGACCTGGCCAAGTCCAGACCACAGGGGGACTCGAACCCCCTGGAAACGAACTCACACAAAGACAGACCGTTTAACACAATGATACACAAGACTCACAGAACAAAAAGCCGGCAGATCTTACCTCCCGACGCTGGGTCGGTGGTCCCTGGGTGGGGGTCTCAGATCTCGGTGGGACCTCCAAATGAAAGACTCCCAGGAGCCAGGAGCCTATCTAGACGGGGAGACCCCGCTTCCCAAGGAACAGCGAGACCAGCCTTCGGATGCAAGCCGCAAGAGGTTTATTTTGATACACGGGTACCCGGGGCGACCAAGCCTATCGGAGGACTTGCGCGCCTCTCGGTTAGGGTGACGGGTTTTTATAGGGCTCGGGAGCAGGAGGCGCGGTTACAGAAGCGAGAAGCAGTTACAGGGTTCTGATTGGGTGGTTTGAACAAAGCCGTAGTTAAGTCACGTACCCAGAACAGGGAAGGCGGGAAGGCAGATTGTAAGCAGGGTCACGTACCCACCCGGAACCGGAAGGCGGGAAAGAATGCAGCGAGGTAGCTATCTCCTCAGGGAACTTACCGCTATACTGCGCCTACTCTACATAGTGTTAACGATCACTGCTATCTTTTGGTCTTTCATGAGAACTAGGTTGATTTCCACAGTTCGCTCCAAGATTTAAAAATTCCAAATTTCTCGTCTACTCATAACATTAGCTTGAGTATGTGTGTGTGTGTGTGTGTGTGTGTGTGTGTGTGTGTGTGTGTGTGCTGTGTGTGTTTGCTTGCTTGTTTTGTGGTTTTTGAGACTTGTTCTCATTATATAGTTTTGGTTATCCTGAAACTCACTGTGTAGACCAGGCTGGCCTCGAATTCAGAGATTACTGTGATCCTACCTCCCAAGTCCTGGAATTAACAGCATGTGGCACTATGCCTGGTCACAAATAAAAATTTTGGCTATGAGTCTCAGCATCTGCTTTGATACCCTGCTAGGCAGAGTCTTTCAGAGGCCCTATATGATAGGCTCCTGTCTTGTTCCATTTTCTCCTTCTTCCTATGTCCATCTCATTTGTCTTTCTGAATGAAGATTGATCATCTTACCAATTGTGTAAATGTATAACAATTTCTGTATCCATTCTTCCATTGAGGGACATCTGGCTTGTTTCTGGATTCAGGCTATTACAAATAAACCTGCAATGAACATAGTTGCGCAAATGTCCTTGCTGTGTACTTGAGCATATTTTGGATATATGCCCAGGAGTGGTATAGCTGAATCTTTTTTGTTGTTGTTGTTAGATTATTTTATTTTTTAATATTTTTTTATTTTTAAATAATTTTATACATTCACTTGTATCCCACCTGTAGCCCTCTCCCTCTTTCCCTCCCAATCTTTCCTTCCTTCCCTCATCTACTCCCAAACCCCTTCCAAGTCTATTGAGAGGGGGTGTCCTCCTCTCCTTCCATCTGGCCCTAACTTATCAGATATCTTCAGGATGGTTTCAATGTCCTTATCTGTGACCTAACAAGGCTGCCCCTCCCTCAGGGGAGGAGGGGAAGCTCATGATTTCATGTCAGAAACAATTCCTGTACCACTTACTAGGGAACCCACTTGGATACTGAGCTTTTATGGGCTAAGTCTGAGCAGGGGTTGTAGGTTATATCCATGCATGGTCCTTGGCTTGATAAACAATCTCATAGAAGAACCCTGTGCTCAGATATATTTGGACCTTGTGGGGTTCCCTGTCCCTTCTTGGATATACTAATTCCTCCTTCCTTCATATAATTCCCAAAACTCTGCTGAAGGCTTGGTTATGGGTCTCAACATCTGCTTTGATATACTGTCGGGTCGGGTAGAGTCTTTCAGGTGCCTTCTGTGGTAGGCTACTGTCTTGTTACTTGTTTTCTCCATTTCCAATGTGCATCACACTTGTCTTTCTAGATGAGGATTTATAATCTTAGCCCTGGATGTCTTTCTTGATTAACTTCTTTGGGTGTACATATTTTAATATGTTTACAATATCTTATAGGTCTATATGCGTGAGTATATACCATGTGTGTCTTTCTGCTTTTGGGATACCTCACTCAGGGTGATCTTTTCTAGATACCACCATTTGCCTGCAAAATTCATGATTTCTTTGTTTTTAATTGCTGAGTAGTATTCCATTGTGTAAATGTGCCACAATTTCTATATCCATTCCTCCACTGATGGACATCTGGGTTGTTTCCAGGTTATGGCTATTATGAATAAAGTTGCTACAAACAAGGTTGAGCAAATGTTCTTGTTGTGTACTTAAACAGCTTTTGGATATGTGCCTAGGAGTAGTATAGCTAGATCTTGAGGTAGCACTATTCCTAATTGTCTGAGAAAGTGCCAGAGTGATTTCCATTGTGGTTGTACCAGTTGATATTCCCACCAGAAATGGAGGAGGGTTGCCCTTTCTCCACAGCCTCTCCAGCATGTGTTGTCTCTTGAGTTTTTGATCTTAGCCATTCTGATGGGTGTGAGGTGAAATCTCAGGGTCATTTTGATTTGCATCTCTCTTATGGCTAGGGATGTTGAACATCTCCTAATATGTTTCTCTGCCATTCTATATTATTCTACAGAAAATTCTCTGTTTGGCTCCATACCCCATTTTTTAATTGGGTTACTTGAATTATTGCCTTTTAACTTTTATTTCTTTATATATTCTAGATATCAGCCCTCTGTCAGATGTTGGGTTGGTGAAGAATCTTTCCAAATCTGTAGGTTGTCATTTTGTTCTAACGACAGTGTCTTTTCCTTTACAGAAGCTTTTCAGTTTCATGAGGTCCCATGTATTGATTGTTGCTCTTAAAGTCTGTGCTGATGGTGTTCTGTTCATTAGGTTGTCTCTTGTGCCAATGAGTTCTAGGGTCTTCCCCACTTTTTCTGTTAACCAATTTAGAGTATCTGGTTTTTATTGAGGTCTTTGATTAACTTGGACTTAGTTTTGTGCAGAATGATAAATATCGATCTATTTTCATTTTTCTGCATGGAAAAAGACAGTTGGACCAGCACCATTTGTTTAAGATGCTGCCTTTTTTCCATTCAATGGTTTTGGCTTCTTTGTCAAAAATCAATTATTCATAGGTGTTTGGGTTTATTTCTGGGTCTTCTGTTTGGTTACATTGATCCTTCTTTCTGTTTCTATGCCAGTACCAAGCAGTCTTTCTTACTATTGCTCTGTAGTCTAACTTGAGATCAGGGATGGAGATACCTCCAGAGGATCTGTTGTTGTACAGGATTGTTTTGGAAATTATTTTTTCTCTATATGAAGTTGAGAATCTTTCTTTCAAGGTCTGTAAAGAATTGTGCTGGTATTTTGATGGGAATTGCACTGAATCTGTAGCACTGAATCTGTAGATTGCTGTTGGCAGGATGGCCACTTTCACTTTGTTAATCCTACAAATCTATGAGCATGGGAGATCTTTCTATCTTCTGATGTCTTTTTGATTTCTTTCTTCAGAGACTTGAAGTTTTTTTTGTTTTTTTGTTTTTTTTTTTTTGGTTTTTTTTTTTTTTTTCAAACAGGTCTTTCACCTGTTTCGTTAGAGTCACCATAAGGTACTTTGTGTTATTAATGGCTATTGTTATTAATGGCTATTAATGTTATTAATGGCTATTGTTGTGTTGTTTCCCTGAATTCTTTCTCAGCCCTTTTGTCTTGGGTATACAAGAGGGCTTCTTATTTTTTGAGTTGATTTTGTATCCTGCCACTTTGCTGAAGGTGTTTATCAGCTGAAGGAGTTCTCTGGTTGAATTTTTGGGGTCACACAGGTATACTATCATATCACCTGCAAATAGTGACACTTTGACTTCTTCCTTTCCGATTTCTGTTCCCTTGATCTCCCTTACTTGTCTTATTGCTCTAGCTAAAACCTCAAGTACTATGTTGAAGAGATATGGAGGCAATGGATAGCCTTGCCTTGTTCCTGATTTCAGTTTGGATTGATTTAAGTTTCTCTCCATTGAGTTTGATGTTGGCTATATGCTTGCTGTATGTTGCCTTTACTATGTTTAGGTATGTGCCTTGTATCCCTGATCTCTCCAATACTTTAAACATGAATGGGTGTTGGATTTTGTCAAATGCTTTTTCAGCATCTAAGGAGAATACCTTGTTGTTTTTTTTTTCTTCTTTCAGTTGGTTAATATGGTGGATCACATTGATGGATTTCCGTATATTGAACCACCCGTACATACCTAGGGTGAAGCCTACTTGGCGATAGTGGATGATATCTTTGATGTGTTCTTGTATTCGGTTTGTAAGTATTTTGTTGAGTATTTTTCCATCAATGTTCATAAGAGAGATATGTCTGAAGTTCTCTTTTTTTGTTGAGTCTTTGTGTGGTTTAAGTATTAAGGTGACTGTGGCTTCATAGAATGAGTTTGGTAATGTTCCTTCTGTTTCTATTTTGTGGAATAATTTGGAGAGAATTGGAGTTAGCATTTCTTTAGAGGTCTGGTAGAATTCTGCACTGAAACCATCTGGTCCTGGGCTTTTTTTGGAAGGGAGGCTGTTGATGGCTGCTTCAATTTCCTTGGGGGATATAGGGCTGTTCAATCTTTCTACTTGGTCTTGACTTAATTTTGGTAGATAGAATCTATCAAGAAAGTTGTCCATTTCTTTTAGATTTTTGAACTTTGTGGCATATAAGCTTTTGTAGTATGACCTAATGGTTGCTTGGATTTCCTCATTGTCTGTAGTTATGTCCCCCTTTTCATTTCTGATTTTGCTGATTTGGATAGTTTCTCTCTGCCTTTCAGTTAGTTTGGCTGAAGGTTTGTCTATCCTGTTAATATTCTCAAAGAACCAGCTCTTGGTTTTATTGATTCTTTGAATTGTTTTGTTTGTTTCTAATTGGTTGATTTCAGTCTTGAATTTGATTATTTCCAGCCGTGTGCTCCTCTTTGGTGTTTCTGCTTATTTTTTTTTCTAGGGCTTTCAGTTGTGCCATTAAGTTGTTTGTATGATATGTTACAAATTTGTTCTTAAATGCATTTAGAGCTATGAGTTTTCCTCTAAGGACTTCTTTCATTGTGTCCCATAAATTTGGGTATGTTGTGCCTTTATTTTCATTGAATTCTAGGAAGTCTTTAATTTCTTTCTTTATTTCATCATTAACCCAGCTGTCATTGAGAAGTAAGTTGTTAAGTTTCCATGTGCGTGTAGGCTTTTTGCTATTTCCATTGCTGTTGAGGTCCAGCTTTAGTCCATGGTGGTCAGATAGTATACAGGGGATTATTTCAATCTTCTTGTGTCTGTTGAGCCTTGCTTTGTGACCAACTCTATGGTCTATTTTGGAGAATGTTCCATGAGGTGCTGAAAAGAATGTATTCTCTTTTGAGTTTGGGTGAAAAGTCCTATAGACTTCTATTAGGTCCATTTGAATTAGGTCATTTGTATGTGCCTTTATTTCTCTGTTTGGCTTCTGTCTAGGTGATCTGTTCCTTGGTGAAAATGGGGTGTTGAAGTCTCCCACTATTAAGGTGTTGGGGTCGATGTGTGATTTAAGCTTTAACAATGTTTCGTTTACGAATGTAGGTGCTCTTGTACTTGGGGCATAGATGTTCAGAATTAGGATGTCTTCTTGGTGGATTTTTCCTTTGATGAGAATGTAGTGCCCCTCTACATCTTTTTTGATTAGTTTTGGTTGAAAGTCTATTTTATTAGATATTAGGATAGCCACTCCTGCTTATTTTTTGGGTCCATTTGCTTGAAAAAACAGTTTTCCAGTCTTTTACTCTGAGGTAGTGTTTATCTTTGTTGCATAGATGTGTTTCTTGGATGCAGCAGAATGTTGGATCCTGTTTCTGCTCCCATTCTGTTAGTCTGTGTTTTTTTATTAGAGAGTTAAGTCCATTGATGCTGATAGATAATAGTGACCATTGAATGTTATTTCTTATTATTGTGGAGTTGGTAGTGTTACTGTGATTCATTGCTTGTTTTCTTTTGATTTTTGTTGGGAAATTATCTATAACCTATGTTTTCTTGGGTGTAGTTGTTTTCGTTGGATTGGAATTTTTCTTCTAGTATCCTCTGTAGGGCTGGTTTGCTGTTCAAATATTGCTTAAATTTAGTTTTGTCGTGGAATATTGTTTTCTCCATCTATGTTGATTGAAAGCTTTGCTGGGTATAGTAGTCTAGGTTGGCATCTGTAGTCCCTTAGAGACTGCATGATATCTCCCCAGGCCTTTTGGCTTTCTTAGTTTCTGATGAGAAGTCCAGCATGATTCTGATAGGTCTACCTTTATATGTTACTTGGCATTTTTCCCTTACTGCTTTTAGTATCTTTTCTTTGTTCTATAGATTAAGTGTTTTGACTATGATATGGTATGAAGAGTTTCTTTCCTGGTTTAGTCTATTTGGTGTTCTGTAGGCCTCTTTTATGTTTGTGCACATCTCTTTTCTTTAGGTTGGGAAAATTTTCTTCTATGATTTTCTTGAAAATATTTTCTGGACCTTGGAGCCTGGAATCCTCTTCTTCATCAATTCCTATTATTCTTAGATTTTGCCTTTTCATGGCGTCCTTGATTTCTTGGATGTTTTGTGTTTGGGATTTTTCTGATTTTACTTTTACTTTGAGAGAAGTATCAATTTCTGCTAGTATATCTTCAGCACCCGAGATTCTCTCTTCCATATCTTGTATTCTATTAGTGATGCCTACCTTTGTGGTTCCTTCTCTTTTCTTTAAGTTCTCCAGTTCCACGATTTTCTCAGTTTGTGTTTTCTTTATTGATTCTAATTCTGTTTTCATGCCTTGCAACATTTTCTTCATCTGTTTGAATGTGGATTCTTGTGTCTCCAACATGGTCTCTTTTTTGTTTGCTTCTTCTCTTAATGCCACTACTTCTGCCTCCATTTGTTTGGCTATATTTGCCTGTTTTTCTTTAAGAGCTTCATAAACTTCATTTTTCTTTGCTTCCATTTGGGAGACCAAATCTTTGAGAGATTTATTTGTTTCCTCTGTAACTCTTTGAATCTGTATGGCTATTTCTTTGAGAGATTTGTTGGTTTCCTCTTTATGTGCCTCAAATAACTGGATAATCATAGCTTTAAAATCATTTTCTTGTGTTTCTGATGAGTTGGAGTATCCATTAACTTCGAGGGGTTGCCCGTGAAACCATGATATCTTGATTTACGTTGTTTGTGTTCTTCTGCTGGCCATTTGGTTATCTGTAGTGTTTACTGTTTGTTCCTGGATTCTGCAGATTAGACTGGTCTTTCTCTGGTGTCTGGAGAATTTTTCAGGAAAATGAGGGAGGTCCAGTGGTTTCAGTGTGTGTATTGGTGTTTCAGCTATACCTGTAGGAGGAAAGTTTGCCTATGCGGGGTAGCATTTGATTGAGTGTGTGCTTGTAGGTGTGTCCTAAGGGACAGGGTGTTGGAGAATGAAGATGACTTCAGTGAGAGGGGTGCCTTGCAGGCACTGAAGGTGTTGCAGATTCTTAAGGGATCACAAGCACTGTTGAAGATTGCAGTGTGTATTTTTTTTTTCAGGTAAAGTAGGCTTTGGTGACTATTCAGCTGTTTATCTACAACTGAGGCGTTGGATGGCCCATACAATCACTGGCTGGGCAGCTCTGTGTAGTCAGTACTGCCACTTGCAGACTTGGGATCTGGGAAGGTTTGTACTGTGGACCTGAGTCTCTGTGGTTGGCACCTTTTGGGTGTGTGCTGTGGCAGAGTGGGTTTTCCGGCAGTGCATGCACTTTGGCGGGGTCCGGTGGTGGTGGTGGTGGTGGGGTGGTGAGCTCTGAGGGTCCAGATCTCGGCAAGAGGGTACTAGGTGGGGTGTGGGCTCCTCAGACGTGTGCTCTGAGGGGTGGCGTTCAGCAGTTGGTTATAGCTCTCTGCCATGGCTGAGGGGCCTGAAGCCTTGCCTCTGCTGTCTTGGTCCCCAGGCATCAAGTGGATTTGGTATCCAGGAAGGATTGTACTGCAGAACTGAGTCTCTGTGGTGGGCACTCTGTGGTTGGGCCTGCACTCTGATGCTGGCTGTGGGTGCTTTCTGGTGTGGTGGGGTTTCCGGAATTTTGTGCACTCCTTCGTTGTGGCAGGATTTCCGGAGGTGTGAGAGCTCCTCTGATGTGGCGGGGTTTCTGGAAGTGTGTGTGCTACTGCTGGGCAGGATTTCCTGTGGTGGGTTTTCTGGAGGTGTGTGTGATCTGGCAGGGTGGGATTTCAGGAGGGAAGTGAGTTCCATTGTTCTTCTTGTGACAGGATCACTTCCCACAGGGTGTGTGTGTGTTGGGGGGGGGAGGGACTGCTCTGAAGTGTCAGGAGCTCAGCTATAGGGCCTTAGGCGGGGCCTGGGGTATAGGCTCCTTGGATGTGTGTCTGAGGGGTGGTGTTCAGTGGGCAGTTACAGCTGTCCACTGCTCTAAGGGGCCTGGAGCACTGTCTCTGCTGTCTTGGTCCCCAGGCTGTGAGCTTTACACTCAGCTACCTGGTGCTGTGTGCAGGCTTCCCTGCGCGGGAGTTCGCGGGCAAGGGAAGCACCCCACTTCATTCCCAGAGAAGTCTGCGCCTGATCTAAATCTACAAGGACTACATGCTTCTGTGGTGTCCCCTCTCCTCTAGAAAGCCCTAAAGTCCAAATTCTAGTTTCAATTGACTCTCCACTCACCAATTTCAGAGATTCACAGTCCTCTGCCTCTCTAAAATGGTGCGTTGTTTGCCGCCATCTTGGAACCCCTCAGTATAGCTGAATCTTGAAGAAACACTATTCCTAACTTTCTGAGAAAGTGCCAGATTGATTCCCAAAGTAGTTGTACAAGTTTACATTCCCACTAGCCATGGAGGGCTCTCCTTTCTCCACATTCTCTCCAGCATGTATTGTCACTTGAGTTTTTGATTTTAGCCATTCTGATAGGTGTAAGGTAAATTTCAGTATCATTTTGATTTGAATTTCCCTGATGACTAAGGACTTTGAGCAATTATTTAAGTGTTTTTCTGTCATTCGATATTTCTCCCCTGAAAATTCTCTGTTTATCTCTGTACTCCATTTTTAATTGGCTTACTTGTTTTGTTGCTTTTTAACTTTTGGCAGAGTGCAGGGAATCTTATGAAAGAAGGGGGAAATAGAAAGACCTGGAGGGGACAGGAATTTCACAAGGAGAGCAATAGAATCAAAATATCTGGGCTCAGGGGTCTTTTCTGAGACTGATACTCCAACCAAGGACTGTGCATGGAGATAACCTAGAACCCCTGCCCATGGCAGATCAGTATCCAAGTGGGTTCTCTAGTAAGGGGAACAGGGACTATTACTGGCATGAACTCAGTGGCTGGCTCTTTGATCAGCACCCCCTCCATGTGGAAGCAGCCTTACCATGCCATTGAGGAAGACAATGCAGCCAGTCCTGGTGAGACCTGACAGGCTAGGGTCAGGTGGAAGGGGAGGAGGACCTCCCCTATCAGTGGACTTGTAGAGGAGCTTGGGAGGAGATGAGGGAAGGGGGGTGGGATTAGTAGGTAATGCAGGAGGTAGCTACAGCTAGGATAAAAAGTGATTAAACTGTAATTAATATAAAAATAAAATTAAAAAAAATTAATTTTTGAGAGTTTCTAAAGTTTTCAAATAAGTTGACCACCATCACCCAAGAAAAGCAGTTGAACTTGTAAAGATAAGCAAATAAAATCAATGTCAAGTTTCTTGTCATGATTAAACCTTATCATCACAGTTATAGGACAAATTGATAAAAATAAAGGCTATCATTTTTTACCAGTTTGTAACTATATGTGAAGCATTTAAAAATCACATAATACATTCCTTAACAACATCTCTAATGCTCAATCTCATTTTATAAACAAAAGTCTGGATGCTACCTACTATATGTGATGAGTGCTACAGAGCAGTAATGATTACTAACTAGATATGTTCTCTTTTTTGCTTCTGATTTTCTTAATTTGGGCACTCTCCCTCTGCCATTTAGTTAGTTTGGCTAAGGGTTTACCTGTCTTGCTGATTTTCTCATAGAACCAGCTTTTGGTTTCACTGATTCTTTGTATCATTCTCTTTGTTTCAATTTATTGATTTCAGCCTTCAGTATGATTATTTCTGACCATCTACTCTTCTTTGGTGTGTTTGCTCCCTCTATTCTAGAGCTTTCAGGTGTACTGCTAAATTACTAGCATGGGATCTCTCCAATTCCTTTATGAAGGTACTTAGTGCTGTCAACTTTCCTCAGCACTGTTTTCATTGTGTCTCATAAGTTTGGGTATGCTGTGCCTTCATTTTCATTGAATACTAGAACATCTTTAATTTCTTTCTTTATTTCGTCCCTGGCCCAGTGGTCATTGAATAGGTAGTTGTTCAGTTTCCATGAGTTTTTAGGATTTCTGTTGTTGAGTTACAGCTTTCTTCCAGGATGGTTTGACTAGATGCAAGGGGTTATTTTAATCTTCTTAATATCTGTTGGTGGTTGCTTTGTGATTGAGTATATGATCAGTTTTGGAGAAGGTTCCATGTGGTGCTGCTGTGTTTGGGTGAAATATTCTGTATGTATCTCTCAGGTCCATTTGAATCATGACATCTGTGAGTTTCTTTATTTCCTCATTTAGTTTCTGTCTTGATGATCTGTCCATTGGAGAGAGTAAGGTGTTGAGGGCTCAATGAATGATTTAAACTTCAGTAATGTTTCTTTCATGAATGAGGGTGCCCTTGCATTTGGGGCATTGTTCAGAATTGAGATGTCGCCTTGGTGGATTTTCCCATTGATGTGTATGAAGTGTCTTTCGTCATATCTTTTGATTAATTTTGGTTGTATGTCTATTTTATTAGATACTTGAATGGCTAATACAACTTGCGTCTACTTGGTCTACTTGCTTAGGCAAACCCCTTTTCAGCCCTTTTCTCTGAGGTAGTGTCTATGTTTTCTGCAGAGGTATGTTTCTTGAATGCAGCAGAATTTTGGATCCTGTTTTTGTATCTATTCTTCTAACCTGTGTCTTTTTATTGGGGAGCTGAGTCCATTGATCTTGAGACCTATTAATGATCAGCAGTTATATCTTTCTGTTATTTTGATATTGGTGGTGCTAGAGGGTGTGTGTGAGAGAGAACACATTCATGTGTATATGTGTGTGATTCCCTTCTTTTTGTTTTGCTGATGGGGGAGGGCTGTGTTTTCCTGGGGAAAGTTGGCTTCCTTGGGTTGGAGTTTTCATTCTAGTATCTTCTCTAGGGCTGAATTTGTGGATATGTACTGTTTAAGTTTACTTTTGTTGTGGAATATCTTGTCTTTTTCCTCTATGGTGACTAAAAGTTTTGCTGGGTATAGTAGTTAGGGCTGACATCTGTCGTCTCTTAATGTCTGTAAGTTATCCTTCCAAGCCCTTATGGCTTTTAGAGTTTCTGATGAGAATTCAAGTGTAATTCTGATAGGTTTTCCTTTATATGTGACTTGGACTTTTTCCCTAACAGCTTTTAGTATTCTCTCTTTGCTCTGCACATTTAGTGTTTTGATTATGATGTGATGAGATGATTTTCTTTTCTGGTCCAATCTACTTGGTGTTCTGTAAGCTTCTTGTATGTTTATAGGGATCTCTTTCTTTAGGTTGGGAAAGCTTTCTTTTATGATTTTGTTGAAAATATTTTATGGTCCTTGGAGCTGTAGATCTTTCCCTTCCACTTCTCGCATTCTTAGGTTTGGTCTTTTCATAATGTCCCAGATTTCTTGGATGTTCTGTGTGAGTAGCTCTTTAGATTTAACGTTTTCTTTGACTGTATAGATTTCATCAATTGCATTTTCTGCCACTGAGATTCTCTCTTCTATCTCTTGTATTCTTTTGTTGAATGCTTTTGTCTATAGTTCCTGTCCTCTTCCCTTGGTTTTCCACCTCCAGCATTATCTCAGCTTGTGTTTTCTTTATTGCTTCTAGTTTCATTTGTGGGTCTTGAACAATTTTATTCATTTCCTTCTGTTTGATTGTAGTTTCCTGTATGTCTTTAATTTCTTTAAGGGATTTGATAAGTTATTTCACCTGTTTGGTCATATTTCCTCATGCTACTTTGAGAGCTTTAGTTTCTTCCTTCAAGGCCTCTACAATTTTTATAATTTTAGACATCTCTTACAGACATTTATAATTTTAAAATCTCTTTCTTGTGCTCCAGGTATCATAGTACCTCCAGGGTTTGCTGTGGTAGGACCGCTGATATCTGGTGGAGTTATATGACCCTGGGTTTTGTTGCTTGTGTTCTTACACTAACCTCTAGCCATCTGATGGACTGTTGTTAGCCAGCCTGGTGTTCCCTCTGCTAGGTTTCCATCTGTGTCCCACATGGACCAGGCAGATGGCGAGCAAGTTGAATGCTTCTCCAGCACCCTACCTTGAGATGGGAGACATAGGTCTCTCGCTAACCTCTGAAGGGTTCGTAGTCTCTGCTGGGTCAAAATAAGTTAATACTAATACATATTTTAATACTTTCAGATTAAAGAAATTCATGGAAGTTATAGTTTATTACTTTTATTTAAGTATTATAAAATAAAATTTAAAGAATATAATTCTTTTAAAATAAGAATTCTTCCTTTCTCACATACCATCTTTGAAGCAACAAAGACTTTCTTATTTTGAAGGCCTATATTCACACCCATACACTCTTCTGAATAACCCCAGTAACGCCAAAGCTGATTGACGATGCATTTCCAGAGAAAACTTACATTTATTTTTTTGTGATTTTGAATTATTTAGAGAAATGGTGAGTTTACAAATGTATATAAGAGTATTTTCAAATGATACGTAGGTAAAGGTGAAGTAGCTAGTTGATCATTATGTTCTACAAGATAATTGATGACTGGACTGTCTGTATATGATTGTGACTTTGTGTAGGTGTGTGCTTAGGCTTCATTAATGATTATGCTGGTCCCATGTTTGGTGTAATTCTCACACTTTCATGAATACAACCAGAGCAACACACAATGCTTATCAAATGAACAGAAGGTATGCAGCAATCAGTGTATTCTCAGGAATACTTTACATTTTAGCATGACATTATTTCTTTATTCATTTTTGCTTGTGTTGATTGGGATAAGCAAAGTCATGTGGGATATTTTCTATGATATTCTTCACTTTCTAGCCAAAGACCACAAAAAACACATCCAGAGTTGAATATGTTTGGTTTATAAATTCACTTTAGCGAGGTAGCATGCATGGCATAAGGAACTGTACCCATGTCACATTCTCTGTATTTTCTGAATTTACACCATGAGATTTTCCTAAGTCACTTTTCATTTGTTATTATTATTAATTGCAATTTAGTCACTTTATACCACACCTGTAGCTCCCTCCCTCTTCCCCTCCCAATCCCACTCTCCTTCCCTCTTCTCCACCCATGCCCCTTCCCAAATCCACTGATAGGAGAGATTCTCATTCCATTTGATCCTAGTCTATTATGTTCCATCAGGAGTGGCTGCATTGTCTTCTTCTGTGGACTGGTAAGGCTGCAACCTCCCTCCCCCAAGGGGGAGCA
The DNA here is from genome assembly GCF_030254825.1 of Meriones unguiculatus. Classification (NCBI taxonomy): domain Eukaryota; kingdom Metazoa; phylum Chordata; class Mammalia; order Rodentia; family Muridae; genus Meriones; species Meriones unguiculatus. Next base: position 73,280,035 of record NC_083369.1, on the reverse strand, counting down.
AGCCAATCAGTTCATATCACCAACAGTCCCCGTTTCCATTACTAACATAAAGCAACCCTCTCTCTGTCTTTCTCTCTCTCTGTCTCACACACAGAGTTTTTCAGAATAATTAGTTGTGAAGTAAATCTAATTTTAAATTACAATGTGACATTAACATTGAATCACTCTGATGTGAAGCTTTGTTTTGAAAATCAGTTTATATTAATAGCTCACTAATAAGTTTCAAACACTGTATAATATAAGGTCTATAAAATACGTTGAAAACAGCTAAAGAAATGGCAGCTCTCATTTTTGTTATTTTCCATTATTTTTAAAATTATTAATGTTATGTCAGTAGCCTATGCTCTGTCTGATTAAGAAATGACTAGGTGTGTTGCATGGCCTTCAGCCAACAATAGCAAATGGTATTTTGAAGTGTTTCTTGGAAAAGGATTACGTGTTGCAAAGTTGAGTTAGGTTCCAAAGGCTGATCTTCTCCTTTGAGAAGTTCATCTTACACACATATTAAGATGGACCAATGCAGTATGTTACTGTTGGAATGGTGTTTGAAACTTATTTCTAAATAATTTTCACCCATAAGAGCAAATGTAGTAGTACGATTATGATGGTTTTACCTCAGTTGCTGACTAAAGTGATTTTTTCTTTGAAAATCAGGAAAGAAGCAGCCTAATTCGTATCTTATCTGAATCACAAAAACATTTAAATAATTTTATAGTCAACACTTATTCAATCAGTGAAGTTCCTATGGTACTGTCCTGTAAACCATGTACTCACATAAACATATTAATTAACATAGAAGTTTAGAGTGTTTCAATTTGAGAAAGTTACCATTTTGAAATAAGATTAAATGAATGTCTGTAATTGGAGATGCCATTGAAATGTGTGATTCTTCCTCCCGTATTTATGTAAAGGAAAGATGTAAGCAAAAAATGCTACCTAAAATCAAGATATTGGCAAAGATAGGTGTAACAGCATCCATGAATATGTGGCAGCCTACTTGGAGTTGATGGCCGAATTAGAGTTTGTAGTGCTGTTTCTGAGCAGTGGAATTTTGCCACCTGTCTCTGTCTCTAATCTAAAGCTCAGTGTCTCAGAGACTGACCTTGGTAGTCCTACAGCGGAGAGCTCTGACCCAGAGAACTAAATAATAACCTTGGTGCAACCATGGTAACCAGACAGCAAATTCTGTGTAACCTTGACTGAATCCTTGTACACTTCACCAAGTTGCTGCTATGAGAAACTGCTTGTAATTTTCTGCTATTTAAGTGTTGACCTTACGTTCAGTAAAGGACACCTTGACCAGAGTCTAGACTTGGTGTCCTCTTTGTGTCGCCCTGCTCTCTTTTCCCCCAGCCCTCACTTAGGTGGTATTCAGGTGTCATTGCAGGCCGGTATATGTGCATATATATGTGTGTATGTATATATGTACATATATGGAAAGCCATTATGTATAGTCATTATTTAAAGCCATTATATATAGGTGACAACAGAAATAAAAGCTCTTGGAAAAATATGGAATACTGAGAATAGAAAAAAATTGATAATAAAACTACATTTGATATCATTACACAGAACATAGAACTATGATTATAAAAGGAAAATTTCTGGGGAGGCCAAGATGGCGGCACCAGGAGAACACTGCATCTAAGAAGCAGGACAACATTTTCCGTGCAGAGACCAAGAGACTGAACTTTGGGCCCTAAAACAACAGCGATTGTGTTTACCAGGTGAGAGGAAACCCCCACGGCGTGGAAATCAGGTGGGTACAAGCTCAGGCCACCCAGCCCGAACCCGGAAGAGATCCCGGGTCACGCAGGCACTAGGTCCCCAGACCAGAGCCATATGCCTGCATGTCCTGATCACCTTCCCAGGCTGACTGGTGGGCACAAAAACAACAGAGACGGGGAGTCCCAGTCGCAAGAAAAAAAAACACAGGGAAGGAAAGCAGTGGGACTGGCCACGGGTCACCCAGTCTTTCCCTAGAAAAATTCTCACAGATGGCTACCCGCCGCCATCACTGAACTGGCCTCCTGCCACCAGCATGGAGTGGCTGCACCCAGCTCTCTAGCACAGATGGAGCTGCTCGCCCTAGTGCAACAGAGACAGGGAGTTCCTGTCGGGAAAGGGCCCCACAGGGAAGGAAGGAAACAGTACCGACTTGGGACACCAAGGCTTTACCTGGGGAAAGTCTCTCACAGACCAGCAGGTACGAGCCCCATCACCGAACTGGGCCAGGCCAGAAGCACAAAGAGTATTTGGGCAACCAGCTCCTGTAGACTAGCAGGCAGGTGCACGTGCCACCAGCCCAGAGACCTGCTTTGTACCAACTATTCCTCACAGACAGAACTGTGTACCCCAGGACACCAGAGACTTGGTGTCACTGTCTGGAGAAATCCTCCCAGGGAACTAAGCAAACGGGACAGACATAGGCCACCCAGTATATCCCTGGAAAAGGTAGCACAGACTGGCCCAACCCAGGTACCTGCTGTGCACCAGATACCCTGCTGTTACCAGGAAAGCTGAACTCACCCGCCACAGATTACTGATTGGGAACTGGGACACAGAGTCCCAACCTCAGACCTTCAAAAGCCCGGGATCCCCGAGATCAACGCACAGATACCGCTCCACGGGGCAACCACTTATCCCTAACAAAACTGACCAAACCACAGGAAACACAGGTTACAGCAGCAGATCACAAAATTCACAGCAAGAAACTGGGCAGCTGTCTTCAGGACTTCTCCTGGTGAAAGGAGAGCCCTCTCCACTAATAAGGACCACAGTTACCATTCAGGTCTCTATGCCTGAGGTGAGCAGCAGCAACTCCTTAAAAACACCAGCCATCCAGTGACTATACCCAAAAAGCTGAGAAGACTTCCTTCAGAAAAAAACATCTTCCTGCCAAAGGGATTCTCTCCACCACAGGATTCCAGGAAAAAACAGAAACCAACTTCAAAAACCCAAGATAACCCAATGGGTAGAGGCCAGCATAAAAGTTCAACCAACAAAAGCCAGAGCAATATGGCATCTCCAGAACCCAGTTATCCAGGGACAGGTAACCCTAGACACCCCAGCATAATTGAAATGCAAGAAGAGGACCTAGCATCTATGATCATGAATAAAATAACAGAGGAAACAAATAAAATGCAAAAAGAAATAGAGGAAGATAAAAACAAACCGTTTATGGCCATCCGTAAAGATATAGAGGAAGTTGCAGCCAAACAGTTAGTGGCCTATAGAGAGGAAATGCTTAAATCACTGAATGAAATAAAAGAAAAAGAGGATTGTTCAAACAAACAGCTGAGAGAATTGATGGAAAAACAGGAAAATACAGTCAGACAAGTGAAGGAAATCAACAAAATGGCTCAAGACCTGAAGATAGAATTGGAAAACTTAAAGAAAACACAAATGGAGGAAATTGTGGACAGAAAGAACTTAGGGAAGAAAACAGGAACCACAGAGGTTAGCATAACCAATAGACTACAAGAGATGGAAAAGAATCTCAGGTGTGGAAGATACAATGGAAGAAATAGATGTATCTGTCAAAGAAAATGTTAAATCTAAAAAATTCCTGACACAGACCGTCAAAGAAATTCAAGACAACATAAAAAGACAAAGACCTAAGAATAATAGGTGTAGAAGAAAAAGAAGATTCCCTGCTCCAAGGACCAGAAAATATCTTCAATAAAATCATTGAAGAAAATTTCCCCATCTTAAAGGAGAGACCAATAAGAATTCAAGAAGCCTACAGAACACCCAATAAATTAGACCACAAAAGAAATTCTCCCGCCACATCATAATCAAAACAGTAGGTATACAGAACAAAGAAAAGATACTAAAAGCTGCAAGAGAAAAAGGCCAAGTAACATATAATGGCAAACCCATTAGAATCACACCTGACTGCTCAAAAGAGACTATGAAAGCCAGAAGGGCCTGAACAGATATCATTCAGACCTTAAGAGAACACAGATGTCAGCCCAGGCTACTATACCCTGCAAAACTTTCAGTCCTCATAGATGGAGAAAACAAGATATTCAATGACAAAAATAAATTTCAACAATACCTACACACAAATCCAACGTTACAGAAGACACTAGAAGGGAAAATTCAACCCAAGAAAACTAGCTTCTTTCAAGAAAACACAGGAAATAATTAACCTCACTACAGTAAAACAAAAAGCAACCAAACACACAACCTTATGACAACAGGCAACATCCAAATCAAAGGATCTAACAGCCATTGGACATTAATCTCTCTCAAAATCAATGGACTCAATTCTCTAATAAAAAGACACAGACTAACAGAATGGATGCGTAAAAAAAAAAACCCAGCAATCTGTTGCATACAAGAAACTCATCTAAGTCACGAAGATAGACATTTCCTGAGGGCTGAAACAATCAATTAGAAACAAATAAAACAATTCAAAGAATCAATGAAATCAAGAGCTGGTTCTTTGAGAAAATCAACAAGATCGACAAACCCTTAGCCAAGCTAACTAAAAGGCTGAGAGACATCATCCAAATCAACAAAATCAGAAATGAAAGGGGGACATAACGACAGACACTGAGGAAATCCAAACAATCATTAGGACTTAACTTCAAAAGTCTATAAGCCACAAAATTTGAAAATCTAAATGAAATGGACAATTTTCTTGATTGATTTGACTTACCAAAACTGAATTAGGACCTGGTAAATCAATTAAATAGTCCTATATCCCCCAAGGAAATAGAAGCTGTCATCGAAAGTCTCCCATCCAAAAAAAGCCCAGGACCAGATGGTTTCAGTGCAGAATTTTACTAGACCTTCAAAGAAGAGATAACTGTAGTTCTCTTCAAACTACTCCACAAAATAGAAACAGAAGGAACACAACCAAACCCATTCTATGGAGCCACAGTCACCTTGGTACCTAAAACTAACAAAGACCCAACAAAGAAAAAGAATTTCAGGCCAAACTCCCTATGAACATTGACGCAAAAATACTCAACAAAATACTAGCAAAACGAATCCAAGAACTAATCAAAGATATCATCCATTATGACCAAGTGGGCTTCATCTCAGGCATGCAAGGGTGGCTCATTATACAGAAATCCATCAATGTGATCCACCATGTTACCAAACTAACAGAAAAAAAAAACAACACATGATAATCTCCTTAGATGCTGAAAAAGTATTTGACATAATCCAAGATCCATTCATGTTTAAAGTGTTGGAGAGATCAGGGATAGAAGACACATATCTAAACATAGTAAAGGCGATATACAGCAAACTTATAGCCAACATCAAATTGAATGGAGAGAAACTTAAAGCAATCCCACTGAAATCAGGGACAAGACAAGGCTGCCCACTCTCTCCATATCTCTTTAACATAGTTCTTAAAGTTCTTACTGGAGCAATAAGAGAGTTGAAGGAGATCAAGGGGATACAAATTGGAAAGGAAGAAGTCAAAAATTCTACAAGGGAACTCCTAGAGCTGATAAAAATCTTCAGCAATGTGGCCAGATACAAAATTAACTCAAAAAAATCAGTAGCCCTCCTATATACAAAAGACAAAAGGGCTGAGAGAGAAATTAGGGTAACAACACCCTTCACAATAGCCACAAATGACATAAAGTACCTTGGAGTAACCCTAACCAAGCAAATCAAAGACTTGTATGAAAAAAAATTTCAAGTCTCTGAAGAAAGAATTAGAAGAAGATATCAGAAGATGGAAAGATCTCTCATGCTCATGGCTTGGCAGGATTAACATAGTAAAAACGGCCATCTTAAAAGCAATCTACAGATTCAATGCAATTCCCATCAAACTACCAACACAATTCTTTACAGACCTAGAAAGAAAAATTCTCAACTTCATATGGAATAACAAGAAACCCAGAATTGCTAAAACAATCCTCTACAATAAAAGATCTTCTGGGGTATCTCCATCCCTGACCTTAAGCTGTACTATAGAGCAACAGTAATAAAAACTGCATGGTACTGGCATAGAAACAGAATGGTGGATCAATGGAAACAAACAGAGGACCCAGAGATAAACCCACACACTTATGGACACCTGATCTTTGACAAAGATGCCAAAACCATACAATGGAGAAAAGACAGCATCTTTAACAAATGATGCTAGTCCAACTGGATGTCTACATGTAGAAAATGAAAATAGATCCCTAATTATCACCCTGCAGACAACTAAAGTCCAAGTGGATCAAAGACCTCAACATAAAACCAGACACATTAAATCGATTAGAAAAAAGGGGGGAATATCCTTGAACTCCTTGGCACAGGAGACAACTTCCCTAAAAGAACACCAACAGTACAGCTTCTAAGAACAACAATCAATAAATGGGACCTCTTGAAACAGAAACGCTTCTGTAAAGCATAGGAAACTGTCCTCAAAACAAAACAACTGCCTACAGATTGGGAAAGAATCTTCATCAACCCTCTATCTCATAAAGGACTAATATCCAATATATATAAAGAACTAAAGAAGCTGAATAGCAGCAAACCAAGTAATCCACTTAAAAAAAAATGGGAACAGAGCTAAACAGAGAATTCTCTGTAGAAGAATATTGAATGGCAGAGAAACACTTAAAGAAATGCTCAACGTCATTAGCCATTAGGGAAATTCAAATCAAAACAGTCCTGAGATTTCACCTTACACCCATCAGAATGGCCCAGATGAAAAACTCAAGTGACAACAAATGCTGGAGAGGTTGTGGAGAAAGGGGAACCCTCCTCCACTGCTGTGGGAATGTAAACTGTACAACCACTCTGGAAAGCAATCTGGTGCTTTCTCAGACAACTAGGAATAGTGCTTTCTCAAGACCCAGCCATACCACTCCTAGGCATATATCCAAAAGAGGTTCAAGTACAAAATAAGGACATTTGCTCAACCATGTTTGTAGCAGCTTTAATTGTGATAGCCAGAAGCTGGAAACAACCCAGATGCCCCTCAACTGAAGAATGGATGCAGAAATTGTGGTACATCTACACAATGAAAAATAAGGAAATCATGAAATTTTTGGGTAAATGGTGGGACCTAGAAAGGATCATCCTGAGTGAGCTGTCCCAGAAGCAGAAAGATACACACGGTATATACTCACTCATATAGACATAACATACTATACACCTACTAAAAACTGTACATCTAAAGAAACTAAGCAAGAGAGAGGACCCTAACTAAAATGCTCATTCCCCATCCTGAAAGGCAAAAACACTGGACATCAGAAGATGAAGAAAGCAGGAAACAATCTAGGAACCTGCCACTGAGGGCCTCTGAAAGCCTCTACCCTGCAGACAATCAAAGCAGAAGCTGAGATTTATGGCCAACTATTGGGCAGAGTGCATGGAATCTTATGTAAGAAGTGGGAAATAGTAAGAGCTGGAGAGGACGGGAACCACACAAGGAGAGCAACAGAACCAGAAAACTTGAACACAGGGTACTTCCCAAAGACTCATACTCCAACCAAGGACTATTCATGGAGATAACCTAGAACCCCTGCACAGATGTAGCACATGACAGTTCAGTGTCCAAGTGAGTTACATAGTAAAGGGAAGAGGGACTGCCTCTGACATAATCTGATTGGCCTGCTCTTTGATCATCTCTCCCTGAGGGGGGAGCAGCCTTACCAGGCCACAGATGACAATGCAGCCATTCCTGAGGTGATCTGATAGACTAAGATCAGAAGGAAGGAGAAGAGGATCTCCCCTATCAGTGGACTTTGGGAGGGGCATGCATGAGGAAGGGGGAGGGAAGGTGGGATCAGGAGGGGAGGAAGGAGGGGCTTATGGGGGAATACAAAATGAATAAAATGTAATTAATAGTAAAAAAATAAATAAAAGAAAATTTCCTACAGCAAAACAAGCTAGTGAACATGTTTGGTTTTTGTTGTTGTTGTTGTTTCTTTCTTTTTTTTTAATAAATAGAAATGAGGGCACATAAAATTGAGGCAAACTGTCAAACTGTAATGTAAAATGAGAATTTATCAGTAATAAAGATAAAAGAAATAACTCAAGCGACAACACATATTGGAGAGGATGTGGAGAAAAGAAACACTGCTTCATTGCTGGTGGGAGTACAAATTTGTACAAACACTTTGAAAATCAATCTGGCACTTTCTCAAAAAAACAGTTGGAATAGTGCTACTCAAGATCCACCTATACGTCTCCTGGGCATATACCCAAAAGATGCTTCGTAATTCAAAAAGAACAGTTGTTCTACTATGTCCATGGTAGCTTTATTCATAATACCCAGAATCTGAAAACAACCTACAGGTCCCTCAACAGAGGAATTGATACAGAAATTGTGGCCCATTTACACAATGGAATACTACTCAGTTATTAAAAAGAAGAAAATTGTGAAAATTTCGGGCAAATGGATGTAACTAAAAAATATCATCCTGAGTGATATAAGTCAGAAGCAGAAATATATACATAATATACACTCATTTGTAAGAGGATATTAGCCATATAATATAGGATAACCATGCTAAATTCTAAAAACCTAAATAAGCTAAACCTTACTTAAATCTCATTCAGAATGGCAAACCTGATAGACACTAGAAGCAGTGGAATAGAAGAAACAGGATGGGAGTCTACTCTAGAGGGTCCTCTGAAAGGCTCCACCCAACAGGAGATCGAAGTACATGCTGAGACTCAGAGCCAAACTTCCGGCAGAGCACAGGGAATCTTATGGAAGAAGGGGAGGGAGATAGAAGGCCACACAAGAGACAGGAGACCCACAAGAAGACCAAGAAATCTAAAATGTTTGAACCAGATGGTCCTTCAGAGATTGATGCACCAACCAAGGACCATGCATGAAGAGGACCTAAACTCCTGCTCAGATGTAGCCTGTTGCCAGCTCAGTCTCCATGTGGGGCTGCCTCTGCCATGAACTTGGTTGTGTGCTCTTTGATTACTAGCCTCTGGCCATGCAGCCTTATCTGGTCACAGAGGAAGAGGATCCAGGCAGTCCAAATGAGACTTGATAAGCTATGGGCAGATGGCAGAGGAGAATTCCCCCATTCAGTAGACTAAGGGAAGGGGATAAGGAGGAAGAAAAAGGGAGGGTGGGAATAGGAGGAGTTGAGGAATATATAATGAATAAATTGTAAAAAAAAAAAATAAAATAAGAAATAAGTGTGAAAGATCAAAGAAATTAGAAAACGTGCATAACACTGAAATGATGGTATTTTCTGAAAGTGAAAATGGAGTATAGACATGATTAAGCAAGATATTAACTGTTATTTTATAATTGAATGAGGTCTTAACTAAGTCAACTTATAAAAGATGGCATATAATTAGGGCTCACCGTTTAGAGAGTTAGAGTCTATTACTGTCATAGCCAGGGGCATGACAGCAGGACGGTAAGCAAGGCACAGGAGCTGAAAGTTTACAAAAGCATGGTGTTGGAGCCATAGCTAAAATCTCACATCATGGTTTGTAAGTTGAAGGCAGATAGAGTGTGTGCTAACTGGGAATGGAATGAGCTTTGAAGCCCACCCATGTGACACACCTTTTAATCATTCCTAAAGAATTGTACCAACTGACAAACAGCTATTTAAATATATGGGAATATGGGGGCCATTCTCATTCAAACTACCACAAAAAATGGGTTTCTGAAATGAAAAGAACCATTTAATAGTGGTTGTAACAAACCAAAAAAAAAAAAAAAAAAAAAAAAAACCTCAGAAAAATCAGACATTTATAAAGAATACTTTAGAAAATTGGAGGAAAGAGAAAGAGGTGATCCTAAAGGCCTTTAAATAAAAGAACAGTGAGGGGGGAAAAGTCATATCAAGAATGAAAAACAGACCAAAAAGTTTTCTTGGAATCAACATTTTATTGTCATTTTTGTTACAGTTTCTTTCTAAGTTGGTCAGGAAGGTTCTGTTAGTAACTGTTATATATCATATAACATATCTCTAAGACAAAACTTATACATTTCTAGTAGGACAGAAGTCAAGTTCAGGGTAATATGTCAGTCATAGAAGGTAAAGCCAAAACACAGGAAACAAGAAATACATTACTCGGGTCTGTAGAGGCTAAAGTTGGTGAAAAGAAATATGTAAAGCTTAAGTAGCAGTGTAGGAGGGAGAGTGAGGAGTAGAACTGATGTTGACAATTGGGGATTGTGTTGGATTTTCTATCAGTGAGATGAAAAAGAGGTAGACTATATTAAGAACAGTCCCATAGAAAATTTTAACAAAATCCCAAAAGTGACAAGATAGAACTGGCTTTCAAACAACTTTATCCATGTCTAAATAACTGAGCGCAGGGAAACTTATGGAAGAGTTGAGGGGTGGGAGAACCTGGAGAGTACAGGAGTTCCACAAGAAGACCAACAGAGCCAATAAATCTGGGCCCAGGATGGCTTGCAGAGACTAATGCACCAACCAAGGACCATGTATGAAGAGGACCTAGGCACCTGTCCAGGTGTACCCTACAGGCAGTCTACTAAGGGGAGCAGGGAATCTCTCTGTCATAAACTCTGCTGGCTGATCTTTGATCACTTCCCCTAGGGAGGTGGCCTTGCCAGGCTATAGAGGAAGAGATACAGCCAGTCTTGAAGAAACTTGATACTGTAGGATCAGTTGGTAAGGGAGGAAGGCTCCCCTTTACTGAGGACTAGGGTACTGGGATAGGGAGAAAGAAGGAGATAAGGTGAGACATGGAAGAGACAAGGGAGGAGCCTATGATCAAGATATAAAATTAATAAATTAATAATAAAAAAACTGATGTTGAGGCAGTAACTACTTTCTGGAAGCAAGGTCTTAAATATTTTGGGAGAAAATCTTTTAAATCTTGAATTACATTAAAACATTTTAAAATACCAAATTTTCAGATATGCATCTCGTAATCAATTTGACTATATCATATCATATTTTTAAAATTAGTAGATCTAATTTGTCAAGAATGGAAAAAAAATAAGGAAACTAGAACCAAAGAAAAAAATACTAGAATTCAAAAAGATGAGAACAAAAAAAAAAAAAAAAAATTGAAGACTTAGATCCTGATGCTGCTGGCCTGCAACAGGAGGTTAGAGAGGAGCCACAAAGTTATCCACAATCCACAAGTATGATGTAAAATTAGTTGGTTACTAAAAAGACATTCATGTATTGGTAGTATATATTTTAATTCTACAATACTAGTTGTAAATTAAGTCAAAAAGAGTTACAAGGCAATTCTGTAAAGTGAAATATTCTATAAGAACATCTAGGCTATGAATGTCAATTTATGAGTCTGATATAATTATAATTTAATCATATCTATATAAGTTAATGCTCCTATAACCATATTAATGCAGTTTTGTGGCAGATATCATAAATAGCCTTACAGGAGTCTGTGACTTCTTAATTATTACTTTAATAATTAATTAAAATATAAAATGTCACACAAAGAGTTAGTTAGACCTTATGATATTCTAGTTGAGTGTGGTGACACAAATTTGTAATTGTCTCACTCAGGACCTTGAAGTAGGAGAATATTCATGATTCTAGGCCAGCTTGTACTGTACTACACACACACACACACACACACACACACACACACGCACGCGCAGTTGCACATTTCTCCTAATAAAATATCACATATTTTTGCAGTAGAAAACAAATCACAAGGATATTCTGGTCAATATGGCTTGGGGTGGATTTATCTTTTAAAGTATATATTCACGGTCTTTATCATATCTATAAAACAGATTTATCTGTTTTGTTGTTGTTCAAGGGAAGAGCAGTTAGCATCCTCTAGCTTTGCCTTTAGTTCATTATTTTTCCACATAGAATACCAATTAGAATAGTTTGTTCTTGTAATTGATGGGATTTAATTGGAAATACCATCAAAGGAACTATTAAAAGATATGTAAGTAGAAAATACCATTTACATATTTAAGCACTATAAAGCCAGGATATATATACACAGGTTTTCAATATCAATTTGCATGATACTTGAGTCACAGAAAACCTATTTACCTACAAAGTGGATATAGCTGGAAATCAAAGAAAAATTCTGCATGCTTATTCTTTGGTACCAGCAAAGAAATTAGTTAGAACATACACACTTTCATTTTAATGTTCATATATGGAAATATGAATTTTCATTATAGAAACAGATAAAAGTGATTAACTATAGAACAGATAAAGTCACAACTGTGATTTTGTACTGACTATGGCTGGTCACTAAGATAGATACAGCTAACAATTTTTCTTTACTATTGATACAAAACACAGCTCTCATCACAACAGGAATATGACATTTTACTCTGTGCCAAAGGGGAAGCAGACACAGACTAAGGTTGACCCAAAGGACCCATTTCAATAAGGAAGTAGTTGCATAAAGTTTCTTTCTTTAGTCACAAAACAAAATAGCCATTTGTCAAAGTATTTAGCAAGTAGTAAGCAAGGACCTCAGGTAGGACATTTACAGGAAAGCAGAGCCATCTTTCCCATAGAATTTAGATGCTATTTACTGACATTTTTTAACTTGTGTGTTTGTGGAAGGTGGTGATAATCTAAGAAAACATTTCAAAGGTTTTACCTAATACTTACAAAAATAAATAGGTTAGATACAAAGAAAGACAGTAAATGGCTACTTAAGAGACTCAGATAACTAAGATTATTTGATTTGTTCTTTGACATTTGAAGTCTGTAATTACAAAGTTGTAATCAGTCAAGCAGCCTTTAGGTATCTTCATTGCAGGTATGACAATTTTTTGGGAACTTTATTTCATAGTACCTACCTTTATATGATTCCCCAAACTTACCACATCAATCTCCAACTCAGCATTGCAGAAAAAAAAAAAAACAAACAACACAACTAACTCAGTAATAAATGTTTCTTTTCATTTATTATATATATTTTTAAATGAAAATAATTTTAAAAGTGAGAAAGCTTTGAAAGTTATTATTATTATTTCCAATTATTAATGATCTCGTAACATGTATTCCTTCTGACATGACCATGGTCATGTGACAGAATATAGAGTATAATAAATTACAGTGAAGTGAGTGGATGAGCAAAAAGAATGAAATAAAACAAAGACTGGGTTCTAGGGAGATGTCTCAGTGGTTAAAGCACTTACATTAAAATAAGAAGACCTATGTTTGTATCTCAAGAACCCTTGTAAATCCTGGACTGGCATGGATTACCACTTGAAATTGTAACCTCCAAAGATTATGGCAGGAGACTCTTGATGAACCTGCCTATCAAAAATGATAGAAGTTTTCAGTATCAGTTTGGAGCCTTCACACCCTCTTGGATATGCATGCACACACAAATTTGCTAAAAAGAAATTCTGTTTTGTGATTTGTTTATAGTTCTATTTGAAGACTATCTCAAAATAAAATCATAAATAAACTGTGGTAATATATATCACAAGGCCCCTTGCACTATTATATAAGTCTGCATCAAACAGCAACTACATATTAATACCATCTGGACTATTGTAGGATAGCTGAGAGTAAATAGATTATCAATCATCAGGAAAATTTTTATTTGTGTCATATTATTTAGGTTCTTTCTGTTGTTATTATTTTGTTTTTCGTTTTGCTTTGTTTTTTGAGACAGGGTTTCTTTGTGTAGCCTTCCCTGTCCTGGATTTGCTTTGTGGACAGGCTGGCCTCAAAGATCCTCTTGCCTCTGCCTCACCAAGTGCTGGGATTATAGGCATGTGCCACTGTAACTGGCTCTTGCTTAGGTACCTATTGTACCATCCATCACACACACTGCAAACTTTCTCTTACTCCTACCTGTTTCCCACATCCTGAAGATTCTATTTTAATGGACTAAATTTATCCCTTATTTAAAACACTTTTGTGTTTATGTTGTGCTAGCTTTCTCAATGTGTTTGTTCCCTATACCAAAGTGACCCATACAGACATGGAGGCAAGAGAGTGCATCATTTTTTATTTACCTAATCCACTGCCACCATCAGTGGTATAAATTCCTTGTCTTCTTCCACAGGTCACTTTGGTATGGGGAACAAAGACATTTCTCAATGTGATAACATCCATAGCTATGGCAATTTGGATTTTCAAAAAGCTTATGAATATTAACCACCTTATCCTAATTGCTCCATAAATACATTCACATCTTTCAGATTACATGTTGACAATATAGGTTTGGAAATTACAGTTATAATATTCACAATCATGAATGACCAAGAATACTGATTTCTGCCTCTCTTAACTCAAACAGCTACCAAAGTTTTAAATGTTTCTTCACTTGAAAGAAACACTTCAGTAGGGTGAGGGGAAATCACCTTACTCAACCAAAGTAATCCAGGAAGCATAGACAGAAGGATCTCTGTAAGTTCAAAGACAGCCTGATATATATAGCAAGGTTCAGAACAGTCAGGGCTCCCTAGAGAAAATTTTGTCTCAATTATAAAATAGTACTAAAAATAGTATTGTCTCAATTATGTCTTTTAATTGTTAATGAGTGTCTGGAACCTTCAACCTCTGAGCAGGATTTTTATTATTTTTCTTTGCTCTTAAAAGAAGTATCTCCCTTAAGGATTCCATAACTCTTACATCCTTTGCTTTTGTTGGATCCTGCACATTTATTTAGTCTTCATTTAAAATAGACTATTGAGAATAGAGTAATAAGAGCCAAAGGTAGAATTATCAATTTATTCTTCTCCATTGTAACATTAATCTTGAAATGAAATCATCAGAGTATTTTGACTGAACCAAGTACTACATGTATACTGTATGCTAAATTTAAAACAACATTTGACTTTCTAAATTAAAGTCTTTATCAAATTTTCGATTATAATAATTCTTTGGTAATGTAACTTGAATTTTCACTTAAGTCAATATTTTTGATGATGTAGTTGTTATTATTATTATTATTATTTACAATTTATTCACTTTGTATCTCAGTTTTAGCAGCCTCCGACATATCCTCCCAGTCCCACCTGCCCTCCCTCTTCCTCCCCTATCTGTCTCCTAGTTCACTGATAGGGGAAGTCCTCCTTACTAGGGAACCCACAAGAAGACTGAGCTGTCTATGTCCTATATTTGGGCAGGGAGTCTATTTCCTCTTTATGCAAGGTCTTACGTTGATGCATCATTCTCTGTAGTCCTTCCTGGGCTCTACTTTTTTTTTTCTTTTTGGGTCTCCTTGTGGGGCTCCTGTCTCTTCTGGGTCCTTCTATCTTCCCCTTCTTCCATAAGATTTCCTGTGCTCTGCCCAAAGTTTGAATGTGAGTCTCTGTATCTGCTTTGATTCTCTGCTGGGTGGAGTCTTTTAGAGGACATCTGTGGTAGGCTTCAGTCCTTTTTCCTGCCTTTCACCTCTTCTGGTGTCAATCCTGTTTTCCCTTCTGAGTGATAATAAACTATCTTCCCTAGGATCCTCCCTGTCATGTAGCTTCTTTAGGTCTTTAGTAAGTTTATCCTATATTTTATGGCTAATACCCACTTACAACTGAGTATATGCTATGCATGTCTTTCTACTTCTGAGTTACCTAACTCAGGATGATCTTTTATAGTTCCATCCATTTGCTAATTGTTGTAGTTTGTAGACTTTATAGGTGGGTAGGACTACTGATTGATATTCTCCCTTGGCAGATTGAAGAGCACTTACAGATACTATTTTAACTCAAAATCTTACACGACCTTCTAGAAGAGAAAGCAAATTATTGCAATGTGAAAATTTATGTATACTAAAGTAGGTGCATGACAAAAATTAGATTACTATTCAATGTTTCATTTAAATATAGGATTCAAGTAATGAGTTCTATTATGTTTTCAAACACATATTTCATTACACTTTTTGCTAACTTTATTACTGCTTTCACATCATAAATTCTAGATTACACATATGAGTGAAAAAAAACATCACATTCTGTCTTTCTTTCTCCCAATTATCTACTCTTAATCCTCCCTTCCCACTCTTTCCTACCTTCATGTGGGAAAAATTATTCTATTTATATGCATTTGCTCATCTTTGAATCAAGTTGTTTGATTCTTTGTGGTTGTTGAGTTATGTGATTTTTATATATTGGATAGCAGTTTTATCATATTAATGACTTACAGATTATTTTCTCTTATTTGCATTGTCTTTTCACTTTCTCTTTAAATATTTGTTTTACTTATGTTTATGAGTCTATGTGAGTGTATCTCACGTATGTTTGGGCGACTATGGCCTTCAGAAGAGGATATTAGAGTTACAGGTGCTACAATCTGAGTATCCTCTCAGAGTATCAAGTGTTTTGGTTTTTTATTTTATTTTTTTTCTTATCAGTTACATTTTATTAATTCTGTATCCCAGCTGTGTCCCGATCCCTCATTCCTTCCCAGTCTCTCCCTCCCTTCCTCATCTCCACCGTGCCCCTTTCCAAGTCCACTGATACGGGGGGACCTCCTCCCCATTCATCTGATCCTGTTTTATCAGGTATCTTCAGGACTGGCTGCAAAGCCCTCCTCTGTGGCCTAACAGGACTGATCCTCCCTTCGGGGTTGGGGAGGCCAAAGAGCCAGTCATTGAGTTCCTGTTAGAAATAGTCCTTGTTTCCCTCACTTTGGGAAACCAATTGGTTACTGAGCTACCACAGGCTACATCTGAGCAGAGGTTCTAGGTTATATCCATACATGGTCCTTGGTTGAATGTCAGTGTCAGAAAAGACCCTGTGCCCAGATATATTTGGTCCTTGTGGAGCTCCTATCCTTTCTGTATCAGACTAACTCCCCTTTTTTCTTATGATTCCCTGTACTTTGCCAAAGGTTTGGTCATGAGTCTTTGCTTTGAAAACACTGCTAGTTAGAGTCTTTCAGATGTGCTCAGTAGACTCCTGTCATACTTTCAATGCACATCCCATCTATCTTTCTAAATGAGGATTGATCATCTTACTCCATGTCTGTTCTCTTGATTATCTTTTTTAGGTGTATAGATTTCATTATGTTTATCATATCTTATAGGTCTATATAAGTGAGTATATCCCATGTTTGTCTTTCTCCTTCTGGGATATTTCACTCAGAATGATCTTTTCTAGATCCCACCATTTGCCTGAAAATTTCATGATTTCCTCCTTTTTGATTGCTGAGTAGTATTCCATTGTGTAGAAATACCACAATTTCTGTACCCATTCTTCCATTTATGGACATCTGGGTATCTCTCGCCCGTCGTGTTAATGCACGTTAGTGTGGAACCTGGCGCTAAACCATTCGTAGACGACCTGCATCAAGTGTTTTTAACCACTGAGGTATCTCTCCTGCTTATTGTTTTCACTTCTTTTGTAGAGGGATTTTAATCCAGCAATATGGCTACACTGATCAATTTCAAAGACCCTCTAGGTCTATGCAGTGAAGCTGTAATGTGAAAACATCATTAGGACACACCTTTAATCCCAAACAATGAAGATAATGAATGTAGAAGGAAACACCCATGTTTGAAAGTGATGTCTAATTGATAGGCTGATAGGCAAAGTAAGGAATCAGAGGAAGATTTGACAGCATAAGATATGTCCAACTCTCATGAGAAGAGAGAGGAAAGAGAGATGACTTAAGAGAGAGCAGAACAGAAAGAAGAGAGGAGGCAGTTTTACCAGGAGAATTTTTGCAGAGATTAGTTACATTTCAAACAAGCTAGACACAGGTAAAGACACAATAAGCCAGGGAATGAGAAGGAGCCAGAAAATTAGAACATGCTGCTAAACTTAATTTGAAGCCAAGCCGAGCAATTCAGTTAAAAGCTGAGAGAGAAGCCAATTTGAATCAGTCAGGTTGGAGAGGATTTAGAACCAGAACATCTGAGTTGAACCAGCCATTCAGGGTTCAGAAAGAGCTAGAAAAGTGTGAACTTACTCAGCAGTAAGCCTCTGAGATAACAATTACAAACATCAGGCAAATTAAAGCAACATGTACATTATTTGATGGTATTCAATGCATAAATACTGCTAATTTTGATGAAATGCTATTTATCTGTTTTTCCTTTGCTTTTTGGTTTTCAGTCTCCTATCCTTGAAATTTTAACAAATCCCATGTCATCTAGATATTCTTATGATAATACAATGAGTTTAAGATGTTATTAGGTCTTCACTCATCTCAGTAATATTTTGTAGTTCTCAGAATACATGTCTTTTCCCTCCTTGCTTTTTATATTTATTCTTTTTACATTGCTTGTGTCTACAGTATTTTTTTTATGTTGATCTTGTACCCTGGAAATTTGCTGAATTCATTTGTTGTCTGCGGTACTTTGATTGTGTTCTTTGTGGGCTTTCATGTTTCCACATACCACATCATCTATAAATCAAGACAAATTTATCTCCTCCTTTTCAACATGAGTTTGTTTTTTTTTCCTTATATAAAAGATTGATGGGGGGGGGGGGAGCCAAGATGGTGACTAGCACACACAGTTTCTGAGCAGTGGAAGAGCTAAACTTCTGAGTTGGTGAGTGGAAGGACTTCTGAAGCCAGGGAAATGATGGAGAGGCTTTCTAAACAACAGAGAACATCCAGGAGGTGAAAACTTTGGTCTCTGGTCACCCAGGGACTTGTTTGGGGAAGGTGAGAAATGATCCTTTGATCTCATGGCACTCCCCTCCCCCAGACCTCCCTCCTCCTCTGGCACAGTGGGCTCTTCTTTCTCAGCGCAGACCTAACTGTCTGGGGCCTGCAGCCACTGAGGTGGAGCTCCAAGAACTTTACCAGCAAAGGCCAGCAGTATGTGTCTCCGAGGCCCAGATTCGCGAGGCAGCAGCACCATCCTCCCCAGGCCCGAGTCTGCTAGACGCCATACTATCTCCTCAGGATCGCCATCACTGACAGTACGGCCCGCCCAATCCCACAGTGACAGAAAATATGCTATATACTCACCAAAACCAGGCAGAAAAGCCATACAAGCTAGACATACCACGCGCTGGGCCTCCCAAGCTTGGAGAGCAAAGTGAAGAGAACCCAGGACTTACCAGAAAGCATCGGGACTAGCAAACCAGTCTCCAGTTACAGCGGGACTTTCTAACCTGGCGGCGGAGCAGCACTGAGCTGGCGGAGCACAACAGCCCTACAGTTTAAAACTAACAAGGGCCAAAACAGAGAACAGAGAGTCTGGTTACTCCGATCCCTACTGACGTGACCACCGGACTTCTCATCAGAAACTATGAAACCCAGAAGGGCCTGGGCAACTATCATGGAGACTCTAAGAGATCACAAATGTCAACCCAGACTATTATACCCTGCAAAGCTTTCAATCAACATAGATGAAGAAAACAAAATATTCCATGAAAAAACTAAATTTATGCAATATCTATACAGCAAACCAACCCTACAAAAGATACTAGAAGGAAAACTCCAATCCAATGAAAACATATTCACCCAAGAAAACAGGGCATACAGATAATATCCCAACAAAAATGAAAAGAAAACAAGCAATGAAACAAGGTAAGATCACCGACTCCATTACAAAAGGAACTAACATGCATTGGTCACTATTATCTATCAATATCAATGGACTCAACTTGCCAATAAAAAGACACAGGCTAACAGAATGGTTGCTGAAACAGGATCCAACATTCAGCTGCATCCAAGAAACACACTTAGGCAACACACTGATAAACACTACCTAAGAGTAAAGGGCTGGAAAAATATTTTTCAAGCAAATGGTTCCAAAAAACAAGCTGGAGTAGCCAACCTAATATCTAATAAAATAAACTTTCATCCAAAGTTAATCAAAAAAATAAGGAGGGCCACTGTATTCTCATCA
This sequence comes from Meriones unguiculatus, assembly GCF_030254825.1. Taxonomy (NCBI): domain Eukaryota; kingdom Metazoa; phylum Chordata; class Mammalia; order Rodentia; family Muridae; genus Meriones; species Meriones unguiculatus. The sequence goes on along the minus strand of NC_083369.1, from coordinate 73,260,346 downwards.
AAGGAAAAATCCACCAAGAGGACATCACAATTTTGAATATCTATGCCCCAAATACAAGAACACCAACATTCATAAATGAAATATTATTAAAGCTTAAATCATACATTGATCCCAATATCTTAATAGTGGGAGAGTTCAACACTCCACTCTCACCAAGAGACAGATCAACTAGACAGACACCAAATAGGGAAATAAAAGCACTCACAGAATCCCTAAATCAAATGGACCTAATAGACGTCTACAGATCTTTTCACCCAAACTCAAAAGAGTACACCTTATTTTCAGCACCGCATGGAACCTTCTCCAAAATAGACAATATAGTGGGTCACAAAGCAAGCCTCAACAGATACAAAATGATTGAAATAATCCCTTGTATACTCTCTGACCACCATGGACTAAAGCTGGACATCAACAACAACAGAAACAACAAAAAGCCGACACGCACATGGAAACTGAACAACTTACTACTCAATGACAGCTGGGTTAAGGAAGAAATAAAGAAAGAAATTAAAGACTTCCTAGAATTCAAAGAAAATGAAGGCACAACATACTTAAATTTATGGGACACATTGAAAGCAGTGCTCAGAGGAAAATTTATAGCACTAAGTGCCTGCAAGAAGAAATCCGTAACATCACATACAAACAACTTAATGGCCCAACTGAAAACCCTAGAAAAAAAAAGAAGCAGATACACCCAAGAGGAGCAGACGGCTGGAAATAATCAAACTAAGGGCTGAAATCAATCAACTAGAAACAAATAAAACTATCCAAAGAATCAATGAAACAAAAAGCTGGTTCTTTGAGAAAATCAACAAGATAGACAAACCCTTAGCCAAACTAACTAAAAAGCAGAGAGAATCTAACCAAATCAGAAAAATCAGAAATGAAAAGGGGGACATAACTACAGACACTGAGAAAATCAAAACGATTATTAGGTCATACTACAAAAGCCTATATGCCACAAAATTTGAAAATCTAAATGGAATGGATAATTTTCTTGACAGATTCCATCTACCAAAATTAAGTCAAGATCAGGTAGAAAGACTGAATAGCCCTATATCTCCCAAGTAAAATGAAGCAGTCATTAACAGTCTCCCCGCCAAAAAAAGCCCTGGACCAGATTGTTTCAGCCCAGAATTCTACCAGACCTTCAAAGAAGTGCTAACTCCAATTCTCCTCAAACTATTCCACAAAATAGAAACAGAAGGAACACTACCAATCTCATTCTATGAAGCCACAGTCAACTTGATACCTAAACCACACAAAGATCCAACAAAAAAAGAGAGCTGAAGACCTATCTCTCTTATGAACATTGATGCAAAAGTACTCAATAAAATACTTGCAAACCGAATCCAAGAACACATCAAAGATATCATCCAACATGATCAAGTAGGCTTCATCCCAGGCATGCAAGGTTGGTTCAACATACAGAAATCCATCAATGTAATCCACCACATGAACAAACTGAAAGAGAAAAACCACATGATCATCTCCTTAGATGCCGAAAAAGCATTTGACAAAGTCCAACACCCATTCGTGTTTAAAGTCTTGGAGAGATCAGGGATACAAGGCACATACCTAAATATAGTAAAGGCAATATACAGCAAGCCTATAGCCAACATCAAACTCAATGGAGAGAAGCTTAAATCAATCCCACTGAAATCAGGGACAAGACAAGGCTGTCCAGTCTTGCCATACCTCTTCAACATAGTACTTTTTGTTCTAGCCAGAGCAATAAGACAACTAAAGGAGATCAAGGGGATACAAATCGGAAAGGAAGAAGTCAAAGTGTCACTATTTGCAGATGATATGATAGTATACATGAGCGAGCCCAAAAATTCAACCAGAGAACTCCTTCAGCTGATAAACACCTTCAGCAAAGTGGCAGGATACAAAATCAACTCAAAAAAATCAGAAGCCCTCCTGTATACCAAAGACAAAAAGGCTGAGAAAGAAATTAGGGCAACAACACCCTTCAAAATAGCCACTAATACCATAAAGTACCTTGGGGTGACTCTAACTAAGCAAGTGAAAGACCTGTTTGAGAAAAACTTTAAGCTTCTGAAGAAAGAAATCGAAGAAGATATCAGAAGATGGAAAGATCTCCCATGCTCATGGATTGGTAGGATTAACATTGTGAAAATGGCCATCCTGCCAAAAGCAATGTACAGATTCAATGCAATTCCCATCAAAATACCAACTCAATTCTTTACAGACCTTGAAATAAAGATTCTCAGCTTCATATGGAGAAACAAAAAACCCAGAATCTCCAAAATGATCCTGTACAACAACAGATCACCTGGAGGTATCTCCATCCCCGATCTCAAGCTGTACTACAGGGCAACAGTAATAAAAACTGCATGGTATTGGCATAGAAACTGAAAGGAGGATCAAGGGAACCACATAGAAGACCCACAAATAAATCCACACACCTATGAATACACGATATTTGACAAAGAAGACAAATCCATTCAATGGAAAAAAGACAGCATCTTCAACAAATGGTGCTGGACCAACTGGATGTCTACATGCAGAACAATGAAAATAGATCCATATTTATCACCCTGCACAAAACTAAAGTCAAAGTGGATCAAGGACCTCAACATAAAAGCAGATACTCTAAATCAGTTGGAAAAAAAAAAGTGGGCAACAGCCTAGAACTCATTGGCACAGGAGACAACTTCCTGAACAGAACACCAACAGCACAGGCTCTAAGAGCAACAATCAATAAATGGGACCTCATGAAACTGAAAAGATTCTGTAAAGCAAAAGACACCGTCATCAAAACAAAATGACAGCCTAGAGATTGGGAACGAATCTTCACCAACCCTTTATCTGATAGAGGGCTAATATCCAGTATATATAAAGAACTAAAGAAGAAGAAAAGCAACAAACCAAGTAATCCTATTAAAAAATGGGGAACAGAGCTAAACAGAGAATTCTCGAAATAGGAACATCGAATGGCAGAGAAATACTTAAAGAAATGCTCAACCTCATTAGCCATTAGGGAAATGCAAATCAAAACGACCCTGAGATTTCACTTTACACCCATCAGAATGGCCAAGATGAAAAACTCAAGTGATAACACATGCTGGAGAGGTTGTGGAGAAAGGGGAACCCTCCTCCACTGCTGGTGGGAATGTAAACTGGTACAACCACTTTGGAAGTCAATCTCGTGCTTTCTCAGACAATTAGGAATAGTGCTACCTCAAGACCCACCTATACCCCTGCTAGGTATATACCCAAAATTTGCTCAAGTACACAAGAAGGACATTTGTTCAACCATGCTTGTAGCAGCTTTATTTGTAGTAGCCAGAACTTGGAAACAACACAGATGTCCATCAATGGAGGAATGGATACAGTAATTGTGGTATTTTTACACATTGGAATACTACTCAGCACTCAAAAGGAGGAAATTATGAAATTTGCAGGTAAGTGGTGGGATCTAGAAAAGATCATTCTGAGTGAAGTATCCCAGAAGGAGAAAGACAAACATGGTATATACTCACTTATATAGACCTACAAGATATGATAAACATAATGAAATCTCCACACCTAAAGAAGATAATCAAGAAAGTGGACACAGGCGAGGATGATCAGTCCTCATTTAGAAAGACAAATGGGATGTGCATTGAACTTATGACAGGAGTCTACCACAAAAGGCATCTGAAAGACTCTACCTAGCAGTGTTTCAAAGCAGACACTAAGAGTCATAACCAAACCCTTGGCAGAGTGCAGGGAATCATATGAAAGAAGGGGAGTTAGTATGATATGGAAAGGATAGGAGCTCTACAAGGACCAAATATATCTGGGCACAGGGTCTTTTCTGAGACTGACACTCAACCAAGGACCATCTATGGATATAACCTAGAACTTCTGCTCAGATGTGGCCCATGGTAGCTCAGTAACCAAGTAGTTTTCCAAAGTAAGGGGAACAAGGACTATATCTAACAGGATCTCAAGGGCAGGCTCTTTGACCCCCCCACCACCTGGGGAGGAGCAGTCCTGTTAGGCCACAGAGGAGGACTTTGCAGACAGCCCTGAAGATACCTGATAAAACAGGGTCAAATGAAAGGGGAGAAGGTCCTCCCTTATCAGTGGACTTGGAAAGGGGCAGGGAGGAGACCAGGGAGGGAGTGTTGGGTTGGGGAGGGAATGAGGGAGCGGGATACCCCTGGGACACAGAGTTAACAAAATGTAACTAAAAAGAAAAATAAAATTAAAAAAAATAAAAGATTGATTTAGATAATACTGAGAGGACCAGGCCTGACCACTCCCCCTCTCCCCAAAAAGTTATCAGTCCCAGGAACCAGGCCATAACTCACCAATTCCAGGAATAAGAAAACCTTAAACTTCTCTACCTAAGGAACCGCCTGGAGGTAACCACAATAATAGGAAGGTGTCTCTTGGTGGGGCATCTGTGCTGGTCACCCTACCAACCTTGTAGTAGAACATTTCATGGAACAGAAAATACCTAACATTCATGAGGTCTAGAGAAAGCGTGCTCAATATTATGTTAGTTAGCCAGTCACTTAGTAACAAGCTTGCTTTTGTTGAATATCATCTATTTGTGTTACTGCTAAACTGGGAATTCCCAGTTCTTGCTTAAACCCCAATAAAAATCCTGACACGCAGCTGCTTGTGGTTCTCTTCTCTGATCCACTAGGTTAGTGACCATGGAGAGACTTAGCTTAAGCCTGAATAAAGCTCTTTGCTCATGCATAAGTGGTTCTGTTCCTTGTGCACTTTGAGGACCTTAAGATCTGGGTATAATGTTTGGGGTTTGTCTGGGATCCCCAAGATACTCTCACCCTGCCATGACCCCAAGTACGTGGAACTGAACCCTGGCCAGTAAGTGAGTGTTCTGTTCTGTCTTTTTGTCTGTGTCTGTCTCACTTTTCAGTGTTTCTCTGGATTCTGTTTCAGCCATCGAGGCAAAATATGTACTCTGTGTGGTCAGGAAGAGTTAGAATGGACAAGCTGGACAACCATGAGCCACAGGGGACCTGAAAGACATTCCATACCCCTGCAGAGTGGACAGAGGTACCCCTGAAATTCTTAAAGAGGTGATAGAGCATATTCAGATTTTTGTGATCTCTGGATCTCTGGATAAGGACAAGGTGGGTATGACACAGCTTCTCAGCTCTCCCACATTTGGTTTATCTGGCACAGGAGCAGTGGGATCTATTGCCTGGCTTTGTGTGTGTTTTTCTGCCATGCAAGCAGTGGGATTTGGCACTGTGTGTGTCTTTCTGGTGGACTGCTTGTCTGTTGCTGCCTGCTTTATTGTGACTGGGACTGATGATATGGGACAGACTCCTTCTAACCCTCTAGACTTAATTCTTGCCCATTTCAGGTAGGCTCCAGCCATGCTCCACATGCTCTGATGGTGGCAGTGGTGAGGAGGTGCCAAGAGATGGCTACAATATGTGGAACTCCAGGCTTGGCGCCTCTGCCACTGCTCTGGTCTCTGGTCTCTGGTTTAGCAGAGCTTGGTTAATGCTCTGGCTTCTGGTCTGGCAGAGCTTGGCCACTGCTCTGGTCTTTGATCTGGGAGAATTTGATTGCCTTTTTGCCCTTTTTTCTGGCATTGCTTAACAGCTATGTTGCTGTTCCCGTCTCTGGTCTGGCTGAATGGCAGGTCGCCATTCCAAACTCGAACAGGATGAAAGGCCCATGGACAGATGGACTGCTATTGCTAATTTTTTTTTCCTTCTTTCTTTTTCTTTGCATGTATTGTACATTCTTTTCTTGTGTTTTTGTTTGTTTTGTTTTGTGTGTATGTGTGTGTGTTTGCTTGTGATGGTCTCAGTAGGCTGGTGACCAAACAGCTATGTATCATGGTAATTTTGTCTGCCCCATGCTTACAGCACTGCAAGTTGGGGCACCTTGGTTGCCAGTGGGAGCACGCCTCTGGGCAGGATATGTGGGATACAGCCAAGAGCAAGCTCACCCAAGCTGAGGGACATATTTCCACCTGGATGTCTGGGAAAGCCTGGTTGGGAAAGATGGCTGGGGGAGTGATGGTGTCAGTGTCACACATCCCTACCCTAAGGGTTGCTGCCACTGTGCAGCAACAGTAGCTGAAATCCTGCGGCAGAAGGAGCTTGTGCTGTTGTGAAGAGTGTAGTTTGTGCAGGCCTGGGCTCCAGAAGGACCACGGCAGTGCCCACTTCTCTGGGGGTTCAAAGCTATTCTGGGGGCTTCAGCTGCAGTCAGGCACCAAGGAATAGCTGTAATATGCAGAACTACCCATGCTACCCCTCCCTCTGCCCCCGAAAACAAACAATGTTGCTGGGGAGCCCCAGCTCCTGCTTGGATTCACCGTGCTTGAAATAACAGCTGGATAAAGTAAAAGTTTTGTCTGTCTGTTTTAAATGTATGTATGGACAATGCATGTTTATTTCTGACAGATCATAAATGGTTAATATGCACTGTGTGTCTTGGTTATAGATTATATAGTTATTGGATATGTTTAAAGGTTAAATTCAAACTGTTATTTAAAACATGTATGTGTGTGTGTGTGTTTGTAACATCTATAGAATCACAGGTATTTTTAAGTAGCAAACATATGGCCTGCCATGTGATATTTCTCAGCCACCTTGAAATTGACACGTGGTGTGACATAGGGCAAAAAAAAAAAAAAAAATTACAGAACCTCTTAGTCATAATGAATTCTGTTTATTATCCTATGTCCTTTTAGACTAAGAAGATGAATTTATTTCTAATATCAGAGATCAGACCTCTACTCTTGCCTGATGCATCTAAAACAAAAAGGGGGAACTGTAGAGAGCTGCGGAAAGCTGTGCCTTAAAGATGGAGCTGGTTTCCGCCTTCCGCCTTCCACCTTCCCGATGGTGAGTGCTCTCTGTCACGAACAATTCCACATTTGGCTAAGGCTGAGGATCTGGCTTGCTTCCATGTATGTGGACCTATCTGCATTGCCCACGTGGCACGCCTGGGTTGGCTACCCAGAGGCTATTTAAGCTGTGGGCTGGCTTTCCCCAGGATCAGATGATTGTTCAAGGTTCCTGAATAAACTGCATTGAAAAATAAAATAAAATAAAATAAAATTGGTATTGAATTTAGAGACTAAATTATTTACACTGATAATTTGGTTTTGACTTTTAAAATTATGGTCATGCTTTGTAACTTCACTCCTACAAAGGCTACTTTATTTTTGATATTGCAAAAACAGATTTCCTTTAAAAATATGTTTGAAGTTATGAACCATTTTAAAATTTATCAGGTATTTTAATATATTTATGGACTATATATATGTATATATACACATGTATATGTATACATATGTGTATATATATGTGTGTGTATATACATATACACATATGTATATATATATATATACACTTTTTTTTTTCAGGATTGTGTTTCTGTGAGAAGCTGTATGTATGTCTCAGCCCTGGTTTTTGAAAGTATATTAAGATTAACAGGCTGATTTGAAGTGTGTACCTGACTTCCAGTTCCTGAATAAAAGGACTAATGCTGTTTCTTTCTGGTTGTTAGGTTTGGTATGGACAGAAGAGTTCAAGTACAGTTTTAAATTTGTTCTATACTGTTCTATTATGCAGCTGAGTATAAAACTTATTTGATTACAACATTAAAATGTGGTTATGGGAAACTGTAAAGGCTCCACAGTATTATACTATGGGAGGCAGTGACATCTTTTGGCTGTTTTAAATTGCCAGCCGTAGCCTGTAAACAAAAGTGGCTGGCAGCCATGTTGGTTCAGGGATAAAGAGGGAGGAGCCATGATTTTACTTCCATATTTGTTGAGGGTCTGCCAGCTATGTTCAGATCCCTATTTAGTGTTAAGTGAAACTTCTGTCCTTTAAGGTTTTTGGTGTTCAGTCTTAATGATATGATATGATATATGATAGGATCTGCAAGATTTGCCAGACACTCTGTGAATTTTATCTGATTTAAAGTTTGACTTGATTTTAGTTCAGGAATATATTTAAAGTTATGCTAATGACTGCACTTGGTTACAAGACTGAGCTTTACTGGTCTCTTGTTTATGTTTTCAAGGTTAAGACTCCACATTTGGCTAAGGCCGAGGATCTGGCTTGCTTCTATGTATGTGGACCTATCTGCATTGCCCCCGTGGCACGCCTGGGTTGGCTACCCAGAGGCTATTTAAGCTGTGGGCTGGCTTTCCCCGGGGTCCGAGGATTGTTCAATGTTCCTGAATAAACTGCATTGAAAAAAAAAAAAAAAAAAAAAAAAAACTGTGCCAAAAAAAAAAAAAAAAAAAAAAAAAAGATTATGTAAATCTACTTGAAATAGATATGGTCCCAAAACACTTATCTAGGGAATATGCCAGAATTAGAGATTATAACATTCTGTTTTACAGGATGCAGTTTAGAGCAGATAATTAAAGATAGACAAAGATTAACTCAGATATGCTGGCCCTCAAGCTTGTCAGAGATCTGATGAATATGGCATCCAATGTATGTAAGTTTTATTATGACAGAGAATCCCAAAATCCTGGCAGTAGCTCCTCCAATTTTCCGAGATTTGGGCACAATGAGAGATGATTTCAGTTCTGGATTGTGGTATGCTAAACGCTGGGCAAGACTATCCCAATTTAGGGCTAAGCCTTTATTGTGGATAAAACTGTGGACACTTGGAGATACATTGTTTCACATTGCTGAAGGTGAGGTGATGTCAGTCTCTCCTGTTCTTTTTCCACAGAAAAATTTTGACTAGAGACAGAAATTAAAATTTGTCCAGCAACTGGGGACAAATTTTTCTTTTTCTTTTTCTCTCATCTTCTGTGCCTGATTGCCAGACTGCCTCTGCTCCTGGTGTCACGAAACCACAAGAGCCAGGGACAACTGTCAAGGTGGTGGACTCACTAGTCATCTCTGTCATTTTGATTGGTACAAAGATTCATTTAGCTTATAATTTCTCCTTCTCGGGTCTCTGATCACAATGATGGCTAAGCTAAGCTAACAGTAGCTTTGCAGCTAAAATAAAACAATTAGATCCACTTCTAGTTCATTAGTGAATTCACTAGCTAGTTAAAACTAAGTACTGGATCTCTTATTTAGAAAGACAAACAGGTTTGCCTTGCTCATAGGCTTTATGTTATCTGTCTGTGTCTTATGATGAATAACTACATAGAAAGATATAAAGTTTATGTAAGGTCTGAAGATATGAAAGCTTAATTTATGAGGATCTAAAAAATTGTTTGAAGGTCTAGGAAGATGTTTCAAGGTTGATAAATGAAAGTTATGAAGAAAAGCCTTTCTAAGAAGGTGTTTCAAAGTTGGTAAATACAAAGAAGATTGGAGGGTCTAAGAAGGTATTTTAAGGTTGATAAACATGACTTGTAAAGTGTTTGTGGGACTAAGGTGTTTTAAGGTATGTTAATGCAAGTTGTAATGATATAAAAATAATGTAAGGCATATTAAAATGAGAGATATTTCAGATTTCTCTCCTCTCTATGCTATTGTTGTGCTTATATTGTTATAAGATTTCAGAGGTTTAGAGTTTTGACATTGGTCAATTGAGTTCTGATATGCTGATGGAGCCCTGACTGCATACTCTTCATTCACAAGTTCAAGATTTTAATTCTCTTTGGTTGTTTTCTGGAGATACACTTAAAGGTGTTTCTCATGCTAAAAAAATATTTGTCTAATATGTATACCTCTGAATCAAAAGCCATAGCTTTTACTCGCTCTAAATGGCATGAGTCTAATCCTGCTGCTATTGCCTGCTTCTTCTAAAGTATGGATCTCAATACAGTGTTGATATTAATATGTCTCTTTTTGTAAATTAAAATTTATATGAGGTTCAGGAAATCAAAAAGTCATGAGACCTGGATCTACCACTGATCAAACAGACCCCAGATGAACACCCACCTGATTTTAAAATGGGATTTTTCCCTTGGTCTTAGGATTCCTCACTTTCCCCAGTTGCTGGACAAATTTTAATTTCTGTCTCTAGTCAAAATTTGTCTCAGTAGATTTTCACCTGGCTGACAAACTCCATTCAGTCATCAGCTACAGACTGGGAGCTAAAATCTGGAGTTGTTGAAAGTTGAAGTAAATCAGTCCAGCTGATGTGATGGCTCCCTATCAATTCAACTAGATTGCTAATTAAGTAGTTTTGATAAGTGCCCCATTACCTAGCTTTTGACTAGCTTTTCAGGCTTCCTGAGTCTCAAATATCTTCATCCTAATGTCAGCCATAAGAATCTATAAAGGATTGGAAATTTTTGGTTTATCCTACCTAACAGGCTGAAATGCTGAATCAAAAGGGGTTCCCTGGTGTAAAAAATGGGCTCTTATAATGTCAAATGACATACCAAAAAATTAACCCTTTATTCTGTTTCTTCTAGTCATTCTTTGTTGCCGGGGACCAAGAATCCCAGGCACGTAGTTATGACGAATGCTGGTGCCAGGGTCTGCAATCAGCCTTGACCACCTGGACAGATTGCTTCCCAAAACCAAGAACTACCCCCCACCTGACCGGTTTTAACAGTTAATAATAAAACCACGAAATGCCTCAATGACTCACGAGATAACCTTTTGCCCCTCTCCCTCTTGTTTCACTTCCTTATTCTTTGAGCATAAAAGTAAAGCCTTGCCCTACAATAAATGGAACCTTGACAAACTACTGCTTGGTTCCCTTCCTTTTCTCTCACCCGTTTTTCTTTCAGGCTTGGTTCTCCTCGAATCCCACGAATAATCCGAGTCCCGTGGGCAGGGCGCTTTGTGTCCCTTTCATGATTATGCCTACCATTAGAAAAAGTCTCTTTACGATCCCTTGGACCCAATTTAAAGATTAGAGATTGTGGGGGTGCTCCAAGATGGTGATGAGCAGCATGTACAGTATCTGAGGAGCAGATGATCTGAAACTGGTGAGTGGAGGGGCGGCTGAAGTCAGAACATTGATTTTGAGCTTTCCTGGGCTAGAGGGGACAACCTATAAGCTAGAATGGTTTGGATTTAGCCATGGGACTCCCTGATCAGCTACTGCTGCAGCAGCTGCCCCAAGCACAAGCCTCCCTGCTCAGTGACTGAGACAGTGGAGGTTGCCTCAAGTATGGGACTCCCTTCCCAACTGCTGTGGCAGGTGGCCACTGCCCCATGCAAAAACCTCCATTCTCCTTGACAAAGACAGCAGGTGAAGCCCTAATTATGGGCCTTGCTGTACAGGAGTAAAACAGCAGACATGACTGACAGATCTCCTACACTTTCATTTGCTCCTATAGGCCCAAATCTGAGAATAGAGAACCTGGGGTACCCCTATGATTTCTGCAAAGGTCTACGAGTGAGTGTGTACACGTTCAAGAAAGTGTTTGTAGAGCCCCAGATCCAAGGACATACTACATGGAATCCCTCTCACCCAAAATCCCACAGTGGACAACATAAGGATCCCTGGGACAGCATTCTAAACATTAAAGCCCCTTTTCTGTGGGTCTCCCAGTGGAGTCCAGGCAAACAAATACTGGAGCCAAAATGGTACAACCCAGATATATCTGAGTGTCTGGAGGACCGAGAGGCCCATGGGCCTCTGAGGTATTCAGGGTACATGCATATGCACACTGAGACCTTAAATGCAAAAGCACCCCAACCTACACTTATGCTCTACCCTTCCAGGCATCTACATGCACTAGGACAGGATCTTCCAAGGCACACTTCCACACACACTCACATGATTGCACACATGTGCCTGTGACATTCCTACATTTAAAACACCAACATCCACTCTCAAACCAGTGGCCCTCTGTCAACTTCCTGAAGAATACTGCAGACTCTAGATATAGGCAGACCCATTCTGAAGTACAAAATCCAGGAACAAACAGCAAAGGTTACAGATAAACAGATGACTAGAGGTCAGCTTAAGAACACATCAAACAAAAATCAGACACATATAGAGGCACAAGTAGTGGCATATAGAGGAAACAAATAAAAAAAATAGAGGCCATCATGGAAGATAGGAATCCATATTTAAACAGATGAATGAAATGGTGCAAGACATGAAACAGAATTAGAATCAATAAAGAAAACACTAACAGAAAAAAGCCTGGAGCTGAAGAACTTAGAGAAAAGATCAGGAAACACAAAGGTAAGAATCACCAACAGAATACAAGAGATGGAAGCGAGCACGCCACGCCCAGGTTAGTTGGGTGATATATAGATTCTGGTCCCTCCCAGCATGCCCAAGTCAGGGGCAATTCCTGACTGGCAAGCATCTATTGGTCAAAATGCTACATTTTGAATTGATTGGCTAGAGGAAGGTTCCCAGACCATAATGACCTGGTGTCCCTCCCTAGGGGTTGGGCCAGTTTCCTAGCAACTGCTATCTCTAGTGGGTGGGGAAAGAATGCAATAAGGTGGTCCTTCCCCTCAGGGCATTACTAGACTTCTCCACCCACATAGTTCAGGCCTTAATTAATAATAGCTGCTAATTTTTAATCTTTTTAGTCTCTCAATAGGAGAGGTCCTCCTCCCCTTCCATCTGACCCTACCCTATCAGGTCTCATCAGGACTGGCTACCTTGTCTTCCTCTGTAGCCTGATAAGGCTGCTCCCTCTTCAGGGGGAGTTTATCAAGGAACCAGCCAATGAGTTCATGTCAGAGACAGTCCCTGTTCCACATACTAGGGAACCCTCTTGAAGACTGAGCTGCCATGGTCTACATCTGGGCAGGCATTCTAGGTTATCTCCATTCATGGTCCATGGTTGGAGTATCAGTCTTAGAAAAGACCCCTGGGGACAAATTTATTTTTTGCACAATGTATAAAAGCAGATGCTGAGGCACATAGCTAAACTTTGGGCAGAGTGCAGGGAATCTTATGAAAGAAGGGGAAGATAGAAAGACCTGGAGGGGAAAGGAGCTCCGCAAGGAGAACAACAGACTAATATCCACTTGTAAGTGTTTTTATACCACGTGTGTCTTTCGGCTTCTGAGTTACCTCACTCAGGATGATCTGTTCTACTTCCCACCATTTGCCTGTAAATTTTTTGATTTCCATGTTTTAATTGCTGAGTATATTCCATGGTGTAAAGATACCATAATTCCTGTATCCATTCCTCTGTTGAGGGCCATCTGTGTTGTTTCAGCTATGAACATGGTTGAGGAAATGTCCTTGTATAATCAAGCAAATTTCCTTATTTAATAGTGGGGAACATTTTGGGTATATGTCCAGGAGTGGTTCAGATGGATCGTGAGGTAGCACTATTCCTAATTACCTGAGAAAGCAACAGATTGATTCACAAAGTGGTTGTACATATTTACATTCCCACCATCAATAGAGGAGGATTCCCCTTTCTCCACATCCTCTCCAGCAATTGCTGTCATTTTAGGTTTTGATCTTAGCCATTGTGAAGGGTATAATGTGAAACCTCAGGGTTGTTTTGATTTACATTTCAATGATGACTAAGGAAGCTGAGAATTTAGGTTTTTCTCAGCCATTTGATATTCCTGTATTGAGAATTCTCTGTTTAGCTGTGTACCCCATTTTTAATTGGATTACTTAGTTTGATGCTGTTTAACTTCTCAAGTTCTTTATATATTCTAGGTAATAGCCCTCTGTCAGATATAGGGTTGGTGATGATCCTTTCCCAGTCTGTAGGCATTCATTTTGTTCTGATGACAGTGGCCTTTGCTTTACAGAAGCTTTTCAGTTTCATGAGGTTTCATTTAGAGCCTGTGCTGATGGTATGCTGTTCAGAGAATTGCTTCTTGTGCCAATGAATTCAAGGCTCTTACACACTTTTTCTTCTAACAGGTTTAGTGTGTCTGGATTTATGTTGAGGTTTTTGATCATCTTGAACTCTAGTTTTGTGCAGGGTGATAAATATGTATCTTTTTGCATTTTTCTACATGTAGACATCCAGTTAGACCAGGATCATTTCTTGAAGATGCTATCTTTTTTCCATTGTATGGTTTAGGCTTCTTGGTCAGATATCAATTATCCATAGGTGTGTGAGTTTATTTCTAGGTCTTCTAATCGATTCCATTGATCCAGCATTCTGTTTCGATGCCAGTACCATGTAGTTTTTAATACTGTTGCTCTGTAGTACAGCTTGTGATCAGGAATGGAGATACCTCCAGAAGCTCGTTTATTGTAAAGGATTGTTTTAGAAATTCTGCTGTTTTTTTTTTTTTTCGTTTTCCATATAAAATTGAGAATTGTTCTTTCAAGTTCTGTATAGAATTGTGTTGTTATTTAATGGGAATTGCATTGAATCTATAGATTGCTTTTGGCAGGATGGCCATTTTCAGTATATGAATCTTACTAATCCATGAGTATAGGAGATCTTTCCATCTTTTGATACCATCTTTGATTCCTTTCTTCAGAGACATTAATGGGTGTTGGATTTTGTCAAATGCATTTTAAGAGATGATCATGTGTTTTTTTCTCATTCAGTTTGTTTATATGGTGGATCGCATTGATGGATTTCTGTGTATTGAACCACCCCTGCATGCCTGGGATGAAGCCTACTTTGTTGTGGTGGATATCTTTGATGTGTTCTTGGATTCAGATTGTGAGTATTTTATTAAGTATTTTTGCATCAATGTTCATAAGAGAGATAGGTCTGAAGTCCTCTTTTTTGTTGTTTGATCCTTGCGTGGTTAATGTTTCAAGGTGACTCTGTTCTCATAGAATAAGTTTGTTAAAGTTGTGCTGTTTCTATTTTGTGGAATAGTTGGAAGACTATTGGGGTTAGCTCTTCTTTTAAGGTCTGGTGAAATTCTGTGCTGAAACCACCTGGCCCTGCATTTTTTTGGAGAGGGAACTTTTGATTACTGCTTCTATTTCCTTGGTGAACATAGGACTGTTTAGTCTATTTACCTAATCTTGATTTAATTTCGGTAAATGGAATCTATCAAGTAAATTGTCCATTTCATTTTGATTTTCAAATTTTGTGTCATATAGTCTTTTGTAATAAGACCCTAATGAATGTTTGAATTTCCTCAGTGTCTGTCATTATAATACCCTCTTAGTTTCTGATTTTACTGATTATTTGGATAGTTTCTCTATGCCTTTTAGTTAGTTTTGGTAAGGGTTTGTCTATCTTGTTGACTTTCTCAAAGAACCAGATCTTGCTTTCTCTGATTCTTTCATTTTTTTTTTTAATTTATTGAGTTCAGCTCTGTGTTTGATTACTTCAATCATCTACTCCTTTTGTGTGTTTCTGCTTCTTTTTGTCCTAGGACTTTTAAGTGTGCCATTAAAGTTGTTTGTATGAAATGTCTCAAGCTTCTTTCTGATAGGACTTAGTGCTTTGAACTTTCCTCTTAGAACTGCTTTCATTGTGTCCCATAAGTTTGGGTAAGCTGTGCCTTCATTTTCATTTATTTTAAGAAGTCTCTTATTTCTTTTTTAACTTCTTTTCTACCCAGCTGTCATTGAGTACAGAGTTTAGTTTAGTTGTTTATTAGTTTCCATGTGTATGTAGACTTTTGTTATTACTGGTATTTTTGAGGTCTAATTTTAAGCCATGTTGGTCTGATAGAATACAAGGAATTATTTTGATCTTCTTGTATCTGTTGAGACTTGCTTGTGCCCTACTATATGGTCAATTTTGGAGAAGGTTCCATGAGGTGCTGTGAAGTTATACTCTTTTGACTTTGGGTCAAAAGTTATGTATACATCTATTAGGCCCATTTGCTTTAGGATGTCTGTAATTGTCATTGTTTACATATTTAGTTTCTCTCTAGATGGTCTGTACCTTGTTGAGAGTGGAGTGTTTAAGTCTCCCACTATTAAGGTGCTGGGATCAGTGTCTGATTTGAGCTTCAATAATGTTTCCTTTACAAATGCAGGTGCTCTTGTATTTGGGGCACAGATGTTCAGGACTGTGATGTCATCCTTTGATGAGAATGAAGTGTCCCTCTTCATCTTTTTTTTTAATTAATTTTGGTTTAAAGTCTATTTTATTAGGTATTAGGATAGATTCTCCTGATTGTTTTCTGAGTCCATTTACTTGGAAAACCATTTACCATCCCTTTACTCTGAGGTAGTGTCTCTCTTTGTTGCAGAGGTGTGTTTGTTAGCTGTAGCAGAATGTTGGATTCTGTTTCTGCAACCAATCTGTTAGTCTGTGTGTGTTTTTTGGAGAGTTGAGTTTGTTGATGTTAATAGATAATAGTGACAAATGGATTTTAACTCCTTTTATTGTGGAGTTTTAGGTGATAGTGTGTTTCTGTGCTTGTTTTCTTTAATTTTTTTATTGTTGTTGTGACGTTATCTATATCCTCTTTTTTCTTGGATGTAGTGTCTTTTTTTGGATTGGACTTTTCCTTCTAGTACCTTCTGTAGGGCTGGGCTGCTGTGTAGATATTTTTTTAAGTTTAGTTTTGTCATGGAATATTTTGTTTTCTCCACCTATGTGGATTGAAATCTTTGCTGGGTATGGTAGTCTGGGTTGGCATCTGTGGTCTCTTAGAGTCTGCATGACATACGCCCAGGCCCTTCTGGCTTTCATAGTTTCTGTTGAGATGTCTGGTGTGATTCTGGTAAGTTTACCATTAAATGTTACTTGGCCTTTTCCCCTTGCTGCTTTTAATAATTTTTCTTTGTTCTGTAGATTTAGTGTTTTGACTATTATGTGGCATGAGGAGTTTCTTTTCTGATCTAGTCTATATTTGGTGTTCTGTAAGCCTCTTGTATGTTTATGTTAGGAAAATTTTCTTCTATGATTTTCTTGAAAATATTTTCTGGACCTTAGAGCCTGGAGTCTTCTTTATCGTTTATTCCTATTATTCTTAGAATTCATCTTTTCATGGCATCCTTGATTTCTTGAATGTTCTGTGTTTGGAACTTTTCTAATTCTACTTTTCCTTTGACAGATGTATTAATTTCTGCAAATATATCTTCAGCGCCAGAGATTCTGTTTTCCATCTCGGGTATGTGGACCTAAGCTGCAGCTTGTAATTTACAATTTAAAAAAACTCATGTATTTACAGTGGAGTCTGTTTATTCCTGATCTTTTGGAGTTCATGAACTGGGCAGAACACTATCATTGGACTTGGACTTCAGGAGCATGGGAGAAGATGAGTGAGGAAGAGTGGGATTGAGAGGGAATGAGGGAAGGTGCTACAGCTAGGAATCAAGGTGAATAACATATAATTAATATAAAAAAAGGAAAATAAATATTAAAAAGAAAAAATACTTTTAAAGACTAAAATAAATAAATGAATAAATAATAATAACAATAATAATAAAATAAGTGGATATTAGTCATATAAAATAGGATATACATAATAAAATCTACACTACTAAAGAAGCTAAACAAGAAGGAGGACCCTAGGAAAGTTGGTCAATCCTCACTCATAAAGCAAATGGGATGGATATGGGAAGAAGGGGCAAACAGGGAATAAGTCAGGAGCTTACTACAGAGGGTCTCTGGAAGACTCTACCCAGGAGAGTTTCAAAGCAGATGCTGAGAACCACAGCCAAACTTTGGGCAGAGCACAGGGGATCTTATGAAAGAGGAAGATAAAAAGAACTGGAGGGGACCTGTGCTCCACAAGAAGAGCACAGATCCAAAACATCTGGGCCCAGGGTTCTTTTCAAAGAGTAATACACCAACCAAGGACCTTGCATGGAGATAACTTAAGCCCTTTGCTCAGGTGTAGCCAATGGCAGCTCAGGTCACTCAGCGGGTTCCCTAATAAGAGGAATAGGTGCTGTCTCTGATCTGAATTCAGTGGATTCCTCTTTGAACACCTCTTCCTGGGGGGAGTGGAGCTGTACCAGGCCACAGAGGAAAACCATACAGCCAGTCCTGATGAGACCTCATAGGCTAGTGTCAGATTGAATTGGAGTAGGACATCCTTCATCAGTGGAGTGGGGAAGGGGCATGGGAGGAGAAGAGGGAGGAAGGTAGGGTTGTCACGGGATGAGGGAGGGGGCTACAAAGGGGGATACAAAGTGAATAAATTGTAATAATCAAATAATAAATTTAAAAAAGTTTTTAGATTGTATCCTATTCGAGAGGGGAATAAGAGGACAAGTCCTAAACATCTTCCCCCACAAAATTCATCAGTCCCAGGAACAAAGCCATAGGTCACCAATTCCAGAAAAAAGAAAACCATAAGATTCCCAACCCAAAGAACAGCCTGGAGGTAACCACAATAATGGGAATGTATCTTATTTCAGGGTGGGACATCTGTCCTAGACAGCCCACATACTTTGTAGTAGAACATTTCATGGCATACAAAATACCTAGCATTCTTGAGGTCTATTGATAGCTTGCTCAGTGTTAAGTTAGTTAGCCAGTCACTTTGTAACAAGCTTGCCCTTGCTGAATGTAATCCAAATGTGTAACTGCTAAACTGGTGATTTCCAGGTCTTACTTACCCCCCCCCCCAAAACAAAACAAAACAAAAAAACCCTGCTATGTAGCTGCTCAGGGCTCTCTGATCCACTGGATTGGTGAAGGTAAAGAGACCTAACTTAAGCTCAAATAAAGCTCCTTGCTCTTGCATACATAGTCCAGCTCCTGGTGCTCTTTGGGGACCTTAAAATCTCAGCATAACAGTAAAGTTCAATGTTTAGCAGCATAATAAAAATGGCATTTATGTCTTATTGTTAGGAACAATGAAATGATAACATGCACAGATTTTATTTGAAAGAAGTTTATTAGACGGAGATGGAGAGAGAAAGAAGGAGAGAGTGCTACATGATATAGGGAGGAGAGGAGGTACCCTGACAGAGAAAGGAAGAGAGAAGGAGAACGCGAGTGTAAGAGAGCAAGAGGGCAAGAGAGCAAGAGAGTAAGAGGGCAAGAGAGTGACAAAGCGGAGGGTTGATTCTTTTAAGGAGCAACTTAACCATTCCTGCCAGGTATGATACCTAGAAGTTGGCACATGATGACAACCCAGAAGCAGGCTGCCTAAATATTAACATTCCTTCTTTTTTCTATAATAAAGAAAAATGAGGAGCTTGGGTTCTTTCTCATGTAAAGCAAGTTAAAGTATATAAATGTAGGTTCATTGTAAGCAGCTCTTGATTGCCATGCAAGGGAAAGAGGGAGAGACAGAGAGAAAGAGAGAGAAATAACAACAACAAAATGTCCAGATTACATGGTCAAGAGGTGGAGGGGAATCTGGTTCTCTGGAAAGTTCAGGGTGGAGGTTTTCCTGTAGAGAGTTACCAGCCACGCAAGGCAGCAGGTAAGGACTGAGGAATGCTGGGAGAACTGGAGCTACTTGTCCTGGGCCTGCAACACAACATTCCAGGTTTTTGTTAATAATAAATGAATTAGAGGCACAGATTCTCTTTGGCTACTTCCTGCTGACACCTGGGGCTCTGTAGGGAAGTCAAAAGGCTGAAATGCTGGCCTAGTCCAGGAAGAACAGGATGTTTTGATGCTGTCCAGGGTCTATGAGTACATCCATTGCTGGGAAGAAAAGTGCAGGTCCAGCTTGACTGAAGTCTGTGAGATTAGACTAGAACACCTGTCGTGGATATAAGAAAAACCTGGGTCTGGCAGGATACTAAAACATACATACAGGCAGAAGACAAAGTTAAGAAGGTTATAGAGAAAAATTCTTTAGGTGTACATTTAAATGTTTTGGGAGCACGAACAGATGTGGAAGGTTTGGATCAAAGGGACTTGAACCCGAGAACCTCCATTTACCCAATCATTAGCAGTAATTAAAAAGGCTTTGCTTTGGATCTGTCATCTAAGGAAATTGAGGCCAAGTTTGGTTATAGAGGTGGGTACAATTAACAGACCTTAAAGTGGGAAATAGGTATATAAATCTGAAATACTCCAGAAGACACCCCAGAGGAGAATCTAGAGGAAAGGATGAATGGACAATTCCCGTTAGACAGGTAGAAGTCAGTGACATGCCAAGGCATCCCAAGAGCAAAGTTTGACTCAGTAGATTGGTACACTCTTTTCCAACAGCTCATCATTATTGGCCAGATACCAAGGGCACAGTTGCCCGTAGCAGACACGGTTTACCTAGAGCTAAGATTTTCGCAGAGTGAGAGGGGGAGGGAGAGAAACTGTGAGGTAGAGGGAAAATCTTACCCAAAAGAGAAAAGGGTCCTAGATGACGTGTTTGAATGTAGGTTGCCGAGAGGAGTAGGAAGCCTTTGCACCAACCAGAAGTGAAGACTCACCAGTTGGTTGGTGTTGGGTATAGGCATGTAGCAATCAAGTAGCCAGGAAGGGGAAGTCCCAAAAGCAGGGAAAGGGGAGGAATCCCACCCTCTGAGATAAGCAATAGGTGCAGTACTCATCTGGAGCCCAATTGACCTGAGTGGTAGATTCAGGTGGATTTCCTGAAGTTTCCAAGAATTACTTTTATGTTTTACACAGGAGAGAAAACTTCAGACATGTTAGCATCACAATTGTAATCTGCACTGAAATATAAGTTGTAGAAAAGGCAGTAGACATACACATTTGTGTTAACGGCATAAACATTCTTTAAAGTGAGATCTGAGAAAGCAGAAGCCTATCTTGAAGTAGAAAGCACATTACAGAGATTTAAAGAAAATTTAAAATCTTGAGCTTGGAACCATGAAAGTGGGTGGTATAGTGGAATGTTTTTGTATTAGAGTTACATTAATAAATCAGATCTCTATTGGTAAAGGTCAAACCTCTGGACAGTCAATATAACAGTAGTATAGCAACAGGAGGAAATATTAAGCATTTCTGCTGATTTAGGATACCCTAAATCACCTTAAACCTTGCAACCTTTATAACATGCATTTACCTTAAAACACTTTCTTAAACCCTCCAACAACATTTTTCTTAGGTCTTTGTATCTAGTTATTTACCATGAGACATAAGTGAGACTGCTATAAAAAATTATTGTCCTTTAGCTAAAGGGATGGTAAAGGTTCCATTCAGGCCTATTTCTTGAGTCTGGCAACAAGGCATATTCTGTCTAAACCTGACAATAGCAACTCTAGGACTCAGGCGTAAGGTCCGGTCTCTTGCATATGAAGAGAACTGAGAAAGCATCTGAAATCTCCTAAGACAGAATTTGGTAATACTGTAATATGGCCCGAGTATAAGGCCAAAACAGACTTGCAATGTTACCCTGGGCTGGGCGATGGTGGTGGAGATCACTGAATCTAAGAGCCATTTGTCCTCTGCCAGGCAAAGGCTGTAAGTGTCTGTGGCTCTTGTGCTGGTTGAGCCTCCATGGCTGGGTACAGAGAACAAGCCTGAATGTGAGCATTTTGATTACCATGAGCCAGTCTACTAGCAGGCAGTGTGTGGCTTGTTGAAGCAGCCACAGGACTAGTGTCACCTTTGGCTGCATTTGAAACAGTTACATTGGCAGAGTTGACTTTTGGCTATAACTGAGGGGTTAGTAGGGGACATTGCAGACCTCTTGTTTTCTGTGTGGGAAGACCGACAGCCTCAGAGTAGCAGTCAAGGTCTGAAGCATAGTTTTTGCTGTAGATGAGCCAGTCGGGAAGACTACTATCATTATTTTTTACCAACTCCTGTATGGTAGCTCAGGGACCATCCTCAGCTTTTCAGTCAAGGTAGGAGTGAGACCATGTTTGCATCTGTAGGACTATAAATATATTTTTGGACTTGTTAAAGTACTTGATCATGTATGAGATGACTGACTATTAACTTGCATTTGTTATCTAAAGTCCATAGCTTATAAAAGTCTAGGCTATACTACAGATTAATAATGTTATCATTTAGAAAACAAGACCAAGCATATTTTAACCTTTTGACTGTGAAGATATAGCACACTGAGCAAGTTTTAACATAAATAAATAAAATGCCTCTAAAATTAATAGATCTTCATTTAGAGTATTGGTAAAAACTTGTAGGTAGTAACCCCTGAGTTATGAGTTTTAAAACCAACAATATAGTAGAATAGTATAAAGCAATTTTAAAATTACATTTGAATTTATAATAGCATATAATAGCATATACTAGCCAGAAAGCCTAGTGGCGAATCTGGATCATAGGCAGCTCATGGCAGGAGAGACAGCATTTATTAATTTAAGAATTGATAAAGACATAGGAAGTTAAATGTACATTAAATTAGCTTAATTTGAATAGACCTTTATAACTTTGAAATTTTAGCATTATATAAAAATTGAACCAGGGTTGAATCATATATATTGCAAAATGTAAGTTTGAATTTTTATAAAAATCCATACCAATTTAAAATGAGACTTGTTGCTATCCTAGTCTAAAAGGAGATAAAATAAACAGAGAATTAATTATGATTAAAATTGTTCATACCACATGGTCACCTTAAAGTTTTTAGTTTAAATTTAAGATTTTTTTGAGAGTACAAAAAGAAACCAGAGAATATATTTAGTGAGATAGTGGGCCGAGAGAAACAGACAAGACTTTGAGAAAAGAGAAATAGGGAATTTTTTATTTTATTTATTTATTTTTTTACTTCATAGATTGCTCTTAGTGTTACTAGATATTACTGGATATTAGACATTTGAGTCAGGCAAATAGAGGTGCAGAAGTCAGAAGTTTCCTTAAGAGGAGAGAATATGAAGAAGCCATTCTTGTGAATGAGAAAGAGGAAATGGAAATGGACCATGCAGCTAGTGGTTAGTCAACCAAATAGCATGACAGGTCATGGGCTTAGCCTGACTGATACCTAGAACCTCTGTGCCTGATACCAGGGCTTTATCAGCAGTAAGGATGAGTTCACTTAATGGGAATCTCATCTGTGGGAAAGGATAGGGGCAGATAGGCAGCTTTAAAATGGAAGTAGGAAGGGGCACAGTGGCCTTTTAGGGTCTACAAAAGACTGCAATTTTGCAGCTCCAAAAACAGTGGAACAGTAAAAAAAGTACTAAAATCAGCTGGCAGTGGCTGATTAAAACATATGGTAAAAACTACAAACAAAAAACTCCAAGAATACAGAAAAAACTCTTTAACACAATATTTTTTTTTATTTTAGTGGTAAAAAATAAAATTTAAATTAAGACAAAAACAGGAACTGGAGAGATACACAGTGTTTTATACTATATATACATAGTATATATATAGTATATATACATAGTATATATACTATATATATATACATAGTATACACAGTGTTTTATACATATATACATACACACACATATTATATATATATATATACATATATATATATATGAAACCAAGATGGCTGCCAATCGTGTGACAGTCTTTGATTGCCCTAAGTTAAGATGGCTGTGAAACCATGTGCTTGCCCTTGGTGGAGATGGCAGTGAAGCCATGGCTCCACTCTCCTTATCCCAAAATCAACATGGCAGTTACCCATGTGCAGTGGGTGGCCATAGTGGCTAAGTGAGACCAGGTGCTTGCTGGTGGGATGGATGTCTCCGCCTGGTTTGAAGCTCTCTGTGTGTGCATGGTACTGCTGTTCAGAAGTCTGTGCAACTGATAACCCTCCTCTGCAAGCCAGCCTGTCTTGGTAGGCATTCTGTGGGACATTTAAAACTTCACCCGCTGGGCCCAAGGCAGTGGTACAATCTAAAGCCTGTGTGTGCAGGGTCCCCAGCAATTGCTTACCTAACAGCAATAAGTTTAGAAACAGGCCGTGTCTGTCTCTGAAGTGGCAGTTTCAACATCCGGTGTGAAACCCAAGCTGATTTGGGGACAACATTAGTGTCTGCCATGTCCCAAGTGCTTGGAGCACTTAGTGTGAGCATCCACGAACAGAGAGACAGGTGTGTGTAGTAAGGGAAGGACAGTTGAGAGATAGTGTAGGTTTTCAGGCTTATATGGTTGAGTGGTGGTTAGGGATTGGTAGAACAGAAAAAAAAAAAGATCTGTTGCAGACATTATGGTCCCATTAAGGGTTCCTGTGACAAGACCAGGTGCTACCAGGAGAGAACTTCCCGGCCCAATGAAATGCACCAATGAAATGGTGATGTGCTCAGATTCTATATGAAAGAGGCTTATTAGATGGAGATGAAGAGAGAGAGAAGGAAAGAGGGAGATATGATAGGGGGAGGGGAAGAGGGCATTCCAACAGAGAAAGGGAAGAGAGAAGAAGAACGAGAGAGTAAGAGAGCAAGAGGGCAAGAAGATAAGAGAGTAAGTGAGCAAGAGAGAAACCTGATAAGTGACACATGATTACATCATAGGTTGCTAAGCACCCAGAAGTAGGCTGCCTAAATATTAACACTCACATTTATTTTTTTAATATTTATTTGTTTTATTTCATGTGAATGTTTGTGTGATGAGATGTATACATGTTCACCATGTACATGTAGTATCAGTGTGCAGGAACTGGACTGTCAAATGGTTGTGAGCTGCCATGTGGATGCTGGGAACCAAACCTCCATCTGCTGGAAGAGAATTAAGCGCTGTTAACCACTTAGCCATCTCTCCAGTTCCTGTTTTTGTCTTAATTTAAATTTTATTTTTTACCACTAAAATAAAAAAAAATATTGTGTTAAAGAGTTTTTTCTGTATTCTTGGAGTTTTTTGTTTGTAGTTTTTATCATGAAAGTTGTTGAGTTCTGTCAGCTGACTATTCTGTGTTTTTTAATCATTTCATAAGTTATTTCATCCATTCCATTGTTGTGGTACATTATTTTACGTGATATATTTAAGTGAAAGTACCTATACTTTCCTGCATAAATTATAATTGATCATAATAAATAACCCTTTGAATGTGAATTACATCTTTCAATATTTTGTTTAGTATTTTGCACATTTATAAAGAGACCTTAGGTTATAATACTCTTATCTTGTGATGCATTTATCTTGATTTCTTGTAGGATAATGTTCATCAATGTGTGAGTTAGTATGTGCTCCTTCTTCCTTAACATTTAGGAAGGATAGTAAGAGATTAGTAAGCTGATCCTAGGCTGATTCTCTGCAGATCTGTCTGTATTTATTATATGGTGGTGGTTTCTATTTCTACCATGAATCTCTTCCAACAGTCATAGTTACTCAAATTTTCACTTATTCTTACAACAGTGGAAGCTAATATTTCCAAAGTCATTACAAGCAGCTGTCTTTTGATCGATTACTTTTAAATTGAATTTGGAGAATGTGCTGCATATATTTTTTCCTGTCCTTAATGCAAGAATTTATTGAGTAGCAGTAAATTCACAAGGTACATTCATTTTGTTGGTCATAATTTGTCAAGTAGTTCTTTCCTTGATAGCTTGCTTTTGGCAAGCACAAATTCTTTTATGCTAATCTTAGTTGCTAATATTAATTTTCAGATAGCATACTACTTATCACACATAAAACACATCTTTATATATGTAGGCTAAAAATTATCTCTGGTATGATTAAAAAGGCTGCAGCAGACTCCAGGAGATTGCGTGAAGCCTTACTGGAGGCTGAAGGAGAACTGCTGGAAGTGTCTCTATTCAGGTTGCAGGTTCTAGAACTGATCCAAATTTATAGGATCATGGAAAGTGTAGCGATGTGGTGTAGAACCTTGGACAAATGTATGGATAGGGAAATTCACAAATGGATAAATGGACAGCAATTAGAATAGGCTCTGTCAACAGTGAGGACTGAGATGCCCTGTAAGATAGTTGGAAATTTTATGTCTCTTGATGCCTTGCTCCACACACAAAATTATCAGATGACAATTAGTAGGGACTTTAACAAAACAGTGTTAGGTGTCTCCTTCTGTGTGGCAGTTTCAGGTGAAAGTATTGCATCCTTTGTTGGTCCAGTGTGTTTGATGATAATTTCTCTGGCCTAAGTTTTCTTCTATCATTAGGAAGTATTTTGTGGATGTTCTGATGTCTATATGCAAACCAACATGCAGAGTCATCTTGTATCAGTGAGTGCAATAAAAATGAACCAAACTCTTGCTCATAAAATGGAGTCTTCTATCCATTTTTATAAAAAAAATAGTATTCATTTTTATTTTATGTGCATTGGTGTTTTACCTGCATGTGTGTCTGTGTGAGGGTGTAAGATTCCTTGGAACTGGAGTTACAGACAGTTGAAAGCTGCCATGTTGGTTCTGGGAATTGAACCTAGGTCTTCTGGAAGAGCAGCCAGTTCTCTTCACCTCTGAGTCAGCTCTCTGGTACCTTTCCTCAAATTTTTAAGTGACTTCTCAAAGGTTCTATATTGTTTTCAAAACCTGTAAGACACTTAAAGTCTTGAACTGTACTAGTGATATAAAGAAACTTTTTTATAATAGTTAGACAGTTTCTCTGAACGCACATTAACACCCTTCCTGAGCAAGTGCTGTTTTAAAGAATCGGTAGCTAAGGGTATAGTACAGAAAAATGTTGAAGATGAAAGCAGGAAGGCCAAGAGCTCAAGTTTACCTTGGGTTATTTAGAAAGTTTGAGGTCAGCTTAAGTGACAAACCCTGGTTCTTGCTTCCATTTGAAGAAGATGTTTTTTTAAAACAAGACAGGATTGAAATCATACTCTCCCAGAAGATTTTCATGAAGCCATTTCTCTCCTTATTAGAAACAAAACAAAACAAATCTTTTTGATGAAATTCTTCTCTCCCAACCATTGTTTACAAATAAATTCATTTGCTAAAGAGGTTTATAAATTTCACATCTATCAGATATTAATAACCATATAAAATCTGTTTCTGTATTCCCCTAATATCACTTATTGCGTAATTCTGCTGGTAGACAATGAAAGAAAATCCCTCTATGAGACATGGGTGATTACACAATCTTCTGAAGTGTGTGGAGAGTCCAGAGTAATGGCCATATCTAGAAAATTCATCTATCAAATCTGTGTTATTGTGTTAATTTTGTAAAATTGTAATGAGTTTTATGACTCAGCTTCAGTATTTTGAGTTTTGCTGGATTAGTAAAGCATGAACATTTTCTTCAGAGATGTTCATCACAAATTTTGGTTATATATTCAGTTTCTTGTACTTGCTAATTCCTTCTAAGTGGTTTACTTTTCTCTGTCTTATGTTACCTATTCTCATCACTATTTGCTTTCAGCAAGCTATGTTTCCCAATATACAATGTGTTCCTTTTAGGTTAAAGCATTTTATAAGTTAATGGTCTGTAATAAGTAGCAAGTGCCATATTAATCCTATGTGTCACTCAATATCATACTTAAGGATTAATCAGAATCAATCTCAGCTCTCCATTATTATGATATAAACACTTTACTGACTGAGTTATCTTCCCAGCCCTAGTTTCTATTTCATCTAAACTTAAAACTGTCCATCAAACATGCATTTGGCTTTGAGATTCACAATAAAATTAAATTTGTTTTCTTTCTTCCAGTATCACAAATGAAGCCACAGTGTCAGGGACAAAATCTATTATAGTTGGAAAGATCCCCCTTGCAGCTGTGGTAGCAGAAATTTTTCCACATTTGGCCATCTCAGTAAGCATATTGTTACAAATAGATTCTCAAATACACACACATTGAAAGGTGTTAAATATTTCTTTCTTTACCTTGTGTGTGTGTCTGTGTGTGTGTTTGTGTGTATACACATGTGTAAGACAATGTATCAGTGGAGCTCAGAGGAAAATTTGCAGGAGTCAGCTGTCTCCTTCCACCATGTTGGTTCTGGGATTTGTACTCATGTTGTCAGACTTAGTGTCAAGCACCTGATAACTAATATCACCACCCATTGTTTCTATATCTTAGATTCAAATTATTTGCCAGAAATATAATTTGTAAATATTATACCCCCATGATAATTTGTCTCACACTTATGTTTTTAGTGAAACATTTTCTTTGAATCTTGATGTTAAATTCATCCATATTTCACATTATAGAACTTGTTTTATTTCAATTCCAACAGTTATTTGTCTGGTATTACTTTATAAAGATTTAAAAAGATTTTTTTTAGTTTCCATTTTCCTCATAAGCATTCTGTCTGTTACTTTTAGGCTATGCAAATATGTTCAGTCACAGTGTAAATTTTTCTACTACATTAATCTCTATCATTTATGTTGTTGCTGCCAAAACCAATGTGAAAAAGTTGATAAATAACATATACTTCCAGATTTTAAATTACAGTGGAAGCTCAGCACCCTATTCAACCACACTGACTCTCTCCTAGTAAAGTGAGTCATCCATTCATGCTGTCTGATTGACTTGGAATATACTTACATGCTCACTTCCACAATAGAACTGATATGCTCAGGGATCATACAGTTACAGTTGCTCTGCCTCTCAACACTTGAGCCTGCCTTGATATTCATAGAATATTAGTTCTGTCACGGAGAAGGGCAAGGAATGGCTATTCGGGATGGTTAGAACTAGCCTAAGATAAGGTACCCAGACTCTGGACATGCAACATTCTAACCTTCTCACATCAATGGAGTTCTAGTCAGGACGTCAGCTTCTGCATACACAGCTTCTTTTCAGTTTTCATTCAAACACATAACAGGAAATCTCAAGACAATTGCTATTTCCATTTATATGTTCATAAATATCATATATTTTACTCAGCATGTATTCCACTCTCCTTTTCTGTAACACTCAACCCTCTGGCCACAGCTGCCGTATCCAGACTTAAATTTGCATTTCAAATGAAAATTAGTAATCAAGCAATGCTCATAAATGCAGCCCTTTGTTTCAGGCGCCAAGCTGCACACTTTTTTTTTTTTTTTTTTGGAACAACCCAGAATGAGGATCATGAAACAGGGAAGGCAAAGATGATCAAATCTATTTACCAAAAAGGGGGTGGTAGGAGAAATGAAATGAAATGACACATTTTAGTCTATCCCATATGAATTTAGAAATTCTCATTTTATAACCCAGTCATCCAAGTATTTTAAAATTCTCATATAAAATTTTGGTACGAAATGTTTCATTCAGCCAAGGACTGAAATTTTTCCTGTATTTGAGAAAAAAAAATGAAAAGAAAAACAAGAGATGTTGAATTATAGGAATAATTCAATAAGAATTTCAGACTGTTTATTTTCTTTGGAATTCATGTAAATTTAGGACAGATCCATTCACTTAAATTACATTTTACAATGGTTTGTCTGAGAAGAGATTCCTCTGGGAAACAGAGCTAAAAGCAAAGAAAAAAAAGTAGAAATGAAAATAGGAAAAGGAAATTAATTGAAATTTGGCATTTGCTTGTGGTGTGAGTCTCCATGTTTTCCAAGTTCTTCTTAGATATAGATTGTTTTTGCTGCAATATTGGTTTGTACCAGCATGGAGGGCCTACCATTCTGAAAGCACACAAACTACCTTACAGCCTGAAGGACTGAATTTTCTTTGCACTTTGCAACTAAGTTTAGACTTCTCTGGACAAGTTTCTTACACTACCATTCTCTTCATTGGATGATTCTTCCATGAGAGTTAAGTTTGTTTTACGAAAAATACCCTGAATTCTTTGTGATCCAAGCACATGCAAAATAAAACCTGTAATTCCCCCCATAATTTGAGTAAAATGTTATATGAAACAGTTTTCAGAATAAGCCTTTTTCAAGATGAAATTTTCTGAAGGCAATTATACAAACAGTAGAAATGCCAATCTTAGTGTTTCATAATCAATCCTTCCTACTCATGTTACCCTGTGTTTGCTGGTATTATTTTACTTTAACCTCTTTCTACTCTCAACCTCTGTATCACTCCCTACCCCATTCCTTATGATTTTAATTCTTCTCTGGGATTCTCATTTTTGTCAGCCAATGTGTCGTTCACTATAGTAATTTGTTTCATATATAATATGTATTTTCTGGTAATATCTTTGAATTTTAAAAAATCAATACTGAAATGTTATTTGGCTTTTATTACTATTAGCTATGGGTAGCCTGCCTCTAGGATGCCTAACAACCTATGATGTCATCACATGCCTCTGCCAGATGTGTGGTAGACACAATTCACCTGTGCATCAGATATAAAAGAACCAACCTGCCAATTCCTCTCTCTCTTGCACTCTCGCTGCTTCAGTTTCTCTCCTGGGGGACCCCCACCATGCTCCTCTTTTCTATTTTCTCTCCCACTGTCTTTCTCTGTTTTTCTTTCTCTCTTTTTCTCCCTGCCCTCATGGCCCACTCAGGCCCTAACTCTTCTCCCCTTTCTCTTCATGTTAGATCTGTCAGCTCTGTGGGATTTTAAAAATATACCCTACCATTTATAATTTTTAAAACCCAGGTGCCCAGTGTCAGGAATCTCTGCCCTTCCCAACAAAAGTGTTGTACCCAATTTGCGAGGCACCAAAGACCGCTAGGAGTCAAGTTCATTGCAAAACGCCTGAGGATCTTTTATTACAAGCTAGTGCTTGGTCTCACACCTTCACAGAAGCAGTGCTTAAGAGTAGAGCTCTATGCTCAGAGTAGGTGGTTAATTTAAAGGTCCCAGTCCCTCCCAACAGGCTAAAGCAAGAAAATTCCTGCTTGGCAAAGGTCTATCAGTTAAAACACAAGAAGGGATGTTGCATTTTAAGCTGGTTGGCTGTAGGAAGGCCCCCAAACCATTAATGGTCTGCATTCCCTTGTTTGGCTGTCCTAGAGGAGAGGGACATCTGGGCCTATTTCCTAACAACTGTATCTCTAGAGAGCAGGAAAGAATGCAGCAGGGTTGGTTTTTCCCCGCAGGTAACTGGAAAGGTCTCCACCTGTCTGGCCTCTGTTCAAGCTTGTGCTTTAAACTTTAATCCAATAACTCAAAAAACTAATTTTTGGCTATTACAAATAAAGCTGCTATAAACATCATTGAGCAAGTATCCCTTTTGTGTACTTGAGCAAAGTTTGGGTATATACCTAGCAGGGGTATAGCTGGGTCTTGAGGAAGCACTATTCCTAATTGTCTGAGAAAGCGCCAGATAGATTTCCAGAGTGGTTGTACCAGTTTACATTCCCACCAGCAATGGAGGAGGGTTCCCCTTTCTCCACAACCTCTCCAGCATGTGTTGTCACTTGAGTTTTTCATCTTGGCCATTCTGATGGGTGTAAGGTGAAATCTCAGGGTCGTTTTGATTTGCATTTCCCTGATGGCTAATAAGGTTGAGCATTTCTTTAAGTGTTTCTCTGCCATTTGATATTCCTCTGTCGAGAATTCTCTGTTTAGCTCTGTTTCCCATTTTTTAATTGGATTACTTGGTTTGCTGCTTTTCAGTTTCTTTATTTCTTTGTATATACTGGATATTAGTCCTCTGTCTGATAAAGTGTTAGTGAAGATTCTTTCCCAATCTGTAGGCAGTCGTTTTGTTTTGATGACGGTGTTCTTTGTTTTACAGAAGCTTTTCAGTTTCGTGAGGTCCCATTTATTGATTGTTGCTCTTAGAGCCTGTGATGTTGGTGTTCTGTTCAGGAAGTTGTCTCCTGTGCCAATGAGTTCTAGGCTGTTCCCCACTTTTTCTTCTAACCAGATTTAAAGTATCTGGTTTTATACTGAGGTCTTTGATCCACTTGGACTTTAGTTTTGTGCAGGGTGATAAATGTGGATCTATTTTCATTATTCTGTATGTAGACATCCAGTTGGACCAGCACCATTTGTTGAAGATGCTGTCTTTTTTCCATTGAATGGTTTTGGCTTCTTTGTCAAAAATTGAGTATTCATAGGTGTGTGGGTTTATTTCTGGGTCTTCTATGCAGTTCCATTGATCCTCCTTTCTGTTTTTATGCCAATACCATGCAGTTTTTATTACTATTGCTCTGTAGTACAACTTGAGATCGGGGATGGAGATACCTCCAGATAATCTGTTGTTGTACAGGATTGTTTTGGAGATTCTGGGTTGTTTTGTTTCTCGATAGGAAGCTGAGAATCCATCAACGGAGAAATGGGTACAGAAATTGTGGTATTTTTACACAATGGAATACTACTCAGCAATCAAAAAGGAGGAAATCATGAAATTTGCAGGCAAATGGTGGGATCTAGAAAAGATCATTCTGAGTGAAATATCCCAGAAGGAGAAAGACAAACACGGTATATACTCACTTATATAGACATATAAGGTGTGATAAACATAATGAAATCTATACACCTAAAAAAGATAATCAAGAGAATGGACATGGAGTAAGATGATCAATCCTCATTTAGAAAAACAGATGGGATGTGCATTGAAAGTATGACAGGAGTCTACTGAGAGCATCTGAAAGACTCTAACTAGCAGTGTTTTCAAAGCAAAGACTCATGACCAAACCTTTGGCAGAGTACAGGGAAAAATATGAAAGAAGGGGAGTTATTCTGATACAGAAAGGATAGGAGCTCCACAAGGATCAAATATATCTGGGCACAGTTTCTTTTCTGAGAGTGACATTCAACCAAAGACCATGTATGGATATAACATAGAATCTCTGCTCAGATGTAGCCTGTGGTAGCTCATTAATCAATTGGTTTCCCATAATTAGGGGAACAAGGACTATTTCTAACAGGAACTCAATGACTGGCTCTTTGACCTCCCCACCCCGCAAGGGAGGAGCAGTCCTGTTAGGCCACAGAGGAGGGCTTTGCAGCCAGTCCTGAAGATACCTGATAAAACAGGATCAGATGAATGGGGAGGAGGTCCCCGCCATCAGTGGACTTCGAAAGGGGCACGGTGGAGATGAGGGAGGGAATGAGGGAGCGGGATACAGCTGGGATACAGAGTTAATAAAATGTAACTGATAAGGAAAAATAAAATTAAAAAATAAAAAAACCTAATTTTTAATTCTTTGATCTCTCAAAAGCATATTTTGTATAAGTTGGCTCATCCACTGTCATGAATGTCCTTTCAGTTTTAATTTAATTTCTACTTTATTTATGAATTCCATTACCCTTTGCTTTGTAAATAATTACACACTTGCAAAAACTGTTATATTTATTTGTTACAATATAAGATTTCTAAATAGACACATATACTTAATCTAAATAAGAATATAATTTTACTATCCAGACTTATATAAATGATTCCACAATATTTTAAATTTTAATAACATTTTGAAAACATGTACATTTTGATAATATTTTGAAAACAGTACAATTATATAGCTCACAAAATAATGAATAATCAGTGTGAGAATTTTACAGAGCATCACCCTAAAGTCAGTCAAGAGTATAGGGATCCCTTTTTTAGTGTGCCAACCATAGTGGGCTAGCTGCTCAGAAAGTCTCTAGATGACTACACAGGCAGGGTAGGTTTATTTTTCTTAAAGTCAAGTCAATTTTATTTTTTTTTTCACTAATTCATTTATTTACTTTACATCTGCACAGGAACATCTCCTCCCTCAACTCTTCCCAGTTTCTCCCTCTTTCTCTCCCCTCCCACTATGCATGGTAGGGTTTTTAAGTCAGAAAGCTGTAATCAGGTCACATGATGTTTAGGCTGAGAGTTATTTTGTCCACAAGGGTATTTTTGCCAGCAAGGAGGTAGGAACTCTTAGATTTGTAAAACACTATACAAGGTTTTTCCTTTAGAAGAACCATTTGTTTACCTAGAAATACTATTTGTTTATGTGTCTGATGACTTTGGGTAGAAGGTGTAATGATAGGATAACTTGTTGATAACTAGGATGTGGCTCCAGATGGGAGAACGTGTGGGGTTAGGGTAACCAGACCTTTCCTAAGCCAGTTTACATATAATTTTAGTTTTTTTTACACTGTTATATTTATATATATTAAAATATATTCACTCATCCTTGCTTGTATTTGGCAGTTGTTTCTGAGGATTTATTAAAAATCATGCTGCTTAGAATGTATTATCTGGCATATACACAAATATGTTTTTTAGAATTTATAAAATGACATTCTTCATGATACATTATGATACTGTACTATTTTATACATGTTAAATTAGTTAATGAAATGGTTGAAACAAGAGAATAAGTATGTTGAGTACATAAAATAATGTTTCATGGGGCAACATGTGGGGGAATGCATATTAAAAGTGGGATATAAATACAGTCTGTAATCCAAACATTCAGAAGACAGAGACAAGAGTAGAACTATGAGTTTTGATTCAGACTGGGGTATTTAATGACAATAGGTATGGAATAATGGTGACTAAAACATAAGTTTGTATCAAGCTTAACTTATTCACATGAGCAAGCAAGTCAACAATTTTTTTTCCTGCAATCTGCATATCTGCTCCTAAAGGCCTTTAGAGGCACATTGTTTTGTTTTGTTTTATGCTGGCAAGTCTCACAATACTTTCATTGATAGATATTGAACACCTTTATTTTTCCACTAGCTATTGAAATAGTCCATTATAATAATGGCATTGGTTGTTGGATAGTGAGTTTGACATACAACTAATCTATAACTGTTGGTGAGACATCAGCCTGTCAGAGGATGCGAAATCAATATAACTAAATTTAAAAGCCTCCTACTTTAGTTAAGGTTTTAAAGATCCAGTAATTTGATCTGTCAATATATCCCTTCTAAGGCAAAAGTTAGGTTGATGTTGCTGGTCTCACTTTACAGTCAATGAATGAGTACAAAACATTTGGCACAAATAGGATAGTAAAGTAATGGCAAAATATTCTTTGTTTGAAGTTTTGCTTTGATCCATTTACCATATGACCTCAACAATGATTAGTGTTTAGTAAGTTCCAGAGCAGAAAAAGTCTATAGAGCAGATAAAGACAGCTACTCTTTATACCTTGATCTATGACATTTATAAATTGTTTAATGCCCAGAGGGGCAAAAAGGAGGTCAAATTGACGGGCTAATTTTATTTTGCTTTATTTCTCTTGCTGATAGA
Source organism: Meriones unguiculatus (assembly GCF_030254825.1). Lineage (NCBI taxonomy): Eukaryota > Metazoa > Chordata > Mammalia > Rodentia > Muridae > Meriones > Meriones unguiculatus. Next base: position 73,225,802 of record NC_083369.1, on the reverse strand, counting down.
GCAAAGTTTGGTTCAGTTGTTTGTTTGTTTGTTTATTGTTTTTTTCCTTCTTTTTTCTTTTTTTTTAGCTCTTTTAAACTATTTTTTTTCTTTGCTTCCAGCATTTATTGTGCATATTTGTTTTATGATGTTCTTTATCCTTTTTTAATTTTAATTTTATTTTTTTTCTTCACAACTTATTCATTATATATCGTGATTGAAGCCACTCCCTCAACTCCCTCCAGTCCCATCCTCCCTCCCTAGTCCACTGAAAGTGGGAATTTTCCACTATTGCCATCTGCTCATAACTTGTTAAGTCTCATCAGGACTGCCTGGATCTTCTTCCTCTGTGATGATGCTGCATCATCAGGGGAGAGTGATCGAAGAGCAGTCAACCCATTTTATGATAGAGGCAGCCCCTGGTCCTCTCACTCCACATGGAGACGGAGTTGCCAATCAGCTACATCTGAGCAGTGGATCTAGGTCCTCTCCATGCATGGTCCTCCACTGGTGCATCAGTCTCTGCAGCACCCCGTGGGCTCAGATCTTTTAGTTTTATTGGTTTCCGTGTAGGGCTCCTGTACCCTCCGTGCCCTTCTATTCCCACCCATTTCTTTTTCCATAAGACTCCCTGCGCTCTGTGCAAAGACTGGCTTTGAGTCTCAGCATCTCCTTTGATCCCCTGTAAGGTGAATCATTGCAGAGGACCCCGATTATAGGCTCCCATCTAGTTTCCTGTCTTCCAACACTTCTGGTGACTATCCTGTTTGCCATTCTGAATGAGATTTAAGCATCTTCCCTAGGGTTCTCCTTGTTGTTTAGCTTCTTTAGGTCTGTAGATGGCTATCTTATATTATACAGCTAATATTCACTTATAAGTGAGCATATACCATGTCTGTTTTTCAGGTTCTGCGTTATCTCAGGATGATCTCTCTAGTTACATCCATTTGCCTGCAAATTTCATGATTTCCTTGGTTTTAATAGCTGAGTAATATTCCACTGTGTAGATGTACCACAATTTCTCTATTCATTCCTCCATTGAGGGACATCTAGGTTGTTTCCAGATTCTGGATATTACAAGTAAAGCTGCTATGAACCTAGTTGAACAACTGTCTTTATTGAATGGTACGGCAACTTTTTGGTATATGTCCAGGAGTGGTATACCTGAGGTAGTGCTATTCGCAATTTTCTGAGAAAGCACCAAATTCAATTCCAAAATAGTTGTACAAGTTTGTGCTTCCACCAGCAGTTGAGGAGGGTTCCCCTTTCTCCACATCCTCTCCAGCATGTGTTGTCAGTTGAGTTTTTGATCTTACCAATTCTTATAGGTGTAAGATGGAATCTCAGAGTTGTTTTGATTGGAATTTCCCTGATGACTAAGGATGTTGAGCATTTCTTTATGTGTTTCTCTGCCATTCAATATTCCTCCATTGAGAATTCTGTGCTTATCTCTGTACTCCATTTTTAAATTGAATTACTTGGTTGGTTGGTTTCTAATTTCTTGAGTTCTTTATATATTCTGGATATTAACCTTCTAGCAGATGTAAGATTGGTGATGATCTTTTCCCAGTCTGTTGGCTGTCATTTTATTCTATTGACAGTATCCTTTTCTTTACAGAAGCTTTTCAGTTTCACTAGGTCCCTTTCATTAATCATAGATCTTAGAGCCTGAGTTGTTGGTGTTCTGTTCAGGAATGGTCTCCTGTGCCAATGAGTTTGAGGTTCTTCCCCACTTTTTCCATCAGATTTTATGTGCCTGGTTTTATGTTGAGATCTTTGATCCACTAGGGCTTTAAGTTTGTGCAGGGTGATAGATATGGGTATATTTGCATTTTTCTACATGTGGACTTCCAGTTCAACCAGCACCATTTGTTGAAGATATTGTCTTTCTTCGATTGTATAGTTTTGGCATCTTCGTAAAAAATCAGGTGTCCATAGGTATATGGGCTTATTTTTGGGTCTTCTTCTCTTCAATTACATTGATCCACCTATTTAAATACTCATTCATTTCTCTCTTTTTCTACCACTTAAGAACAATACTCCAGGTGGTATGTAATCTCAGTGAAGTTTGATTAAGCTATAAATATGTAGAGGCAGAGAAGCATAGAGGCTCCATGTCAAAAGCTGAGACTGGTTTATTGGAACAGTGAGGGGCCCCAGCCTTTCCAGGGGATTATGTTTGAATGTATTTAGTGGGGTTGGTGAATATGCAAACATACATAAGACACTACCAGGAATGTATAGTTTTATTGTGGTTTTACTAGAAACAAGGTGGATACTTTGGGGTGGGTAATTTTTATACCTGGGCATACTATTTCTGCCACTGTGGCTTACTGGTCAAGCTGATGTCAAGTAATACTTCCTTCCTAAGGGTTATTGCCCAATATAGCCTGACCCAATTCCTTATGACCCGAGACTATTATGAAACAATAGAGAAAAGCAAACTCAAGTTATCTGTAGGAAAATTGATGGAAATAAAGATTATTGTTTCATGGAAAATATTTCTATTCAGAAAAAAAAACATTAAAAGTTCTCATATTAAGAATCTATAAAATCCTGAAACTAGAGTGCAGTCCATTTGAGAGGAAGAAAGAGGATCATGGAAGAGGGAAACAGAAAAATAGAAGATGATGGGGGTGAGTATGATACAGATATGTGACAATGCCTTAAATAAACAAAAATTAACATTATTATTATTTATTGTTATTTATTATTATTATATTATGTATAGGGGTGTTTTGCTTCTATGTATGTCCCTGAATTATTTTTGTGCAGTGCCCACAGAAATCAGAAGAGGGTGCTGTATCTCCTGGACAGTAGTTACAGATAGTTTTGAGCAACCATGTGGATACTGGCAAGCAAACTCTGGTCCTCTGGAACAGCAGCCTGTGCTTTTAACCTCTGAACCACCTCTCCAGCTCCTAAACCATATTCAAAAGTTTTGTAGCTGAAAGACAAAAAGAATAGTTTATTTTTCTTAAGAAAACTTTCTGTATGTCACCAGCAACTTTGCTCTCATTGCTAATGGGTTGACAAATGTGGAAAGGGAACAGGCACCATAGGCTTTTGGATTGGCTTGAACTGTTTCTATGGGTCCTTGCTTCTATGGAGATTCCACAGCATGTTCAGACACATCTCTTGCATTTCTGGTTTTCCATGAAAAATTTGGTCAGAGAAAAATGCCAGTCAATCATAACTGGAATTTGTCATACCTAATGTTATACATTTTTTATAGTCATTTTGTCCCTAAGATTCATTTAAACATTTTGAGTTAAAATTTATAGACATAATCTTTGTTAATTTTACACTTTGTGTTATTTTTAATTTTTTAATAATTAGAAAAGTTAATCCATTTTATAGCCAAAATAAATATTTTTTAATTACTTTACAACCCCAAATTTTATCAATATCTTAAATTCTATGTGTGTTTTTGAGGAATATGGAGTTACTTTGCTTTCCATGTATTAAGTACAACATTTCATTTGCATCAACTAAGTCTAGTTTGCTAGTTATTTAAGTAAATCTTGCATTATTTAATTTATATTTTGTATCCTTGATCTGTGAATTACTCAGAAAAGAGTGTCAAGATGTTACAGTATTCTTTCATATATTTCAGAATCTAGTTGTAGTTCTACCAATTGTTTCTTTAGTTATTTATACAGTCAATTGAATGAATATTTGCAAGTTTTGTTTTTCTAGTACATGAAGTATCTTATTAAAATGTAATATCCTGCCTTTTCTCAAGAATGCTTTATTTGCTAAAGTCTATTGTTGGCTTACTAGAAATATAGTATTTCTTTGAGTTTCCATTTGTATAGGATACTTCCATATATTTACTTTCAGCATTTCCACTATATATGTCAGATGTATTATTTTATAAATAGCACATAGTTATCTTTTTAAAATGTTATATAAAGTAGGACTTTTAACAAGATATTTTAGTCTATAAAGTTATTTGTGACTATTGCACTTGCTTTTATTCTTGTCATTTCTTTTTATACTCCTACTAATTTAAATTTTTTGAAAATTATATTTATTTATGCATTATAAATTAGTTTGATATTTACTTATCTTTTCTATTTTAATATTTATATTGATATGCTCTTTTTCTTTGAATCTGTGCTTTTTATTCTACTTTACTTTGTTAATTTCATATACACATCTACAATGTTAGTGAGGCCTGGGAAAGATTAGGGTTTATCATCAAAATCATCATCATCATCATTAGCTTTAAACTGTTTTAATTGATCTATCCTTTTTTGATACTATAATATATTCATATCATTTCTCCCCTCCCTTCCCTTTGAAACATTCTATATACCATTCTTTATTATTTTTCAAATTCATAAACTTTTTTAAACAATTGTTTTTACTGATTTTTCTATTTTTTTTCCTGAAGTGAGTTTTCATATTATTGTTCTTCACTATGTCTTTCAATATGTATCTTTTCACACACAGACCCACATATATGAAATGCATATTTTGCTTGCTTGTTCATTCATATTTGTTTGTTTGTTTTTTAACAGTATCTCATTGTATAAACCAACATGACCTGTGATTCTCTTTGTAGACTAATCTGGTCTTGAATGCAGAGATCCTTCTGCCCCTGACTCCTGAATGCTGAGATTACAAGTGTGTGCTAACAGAAGTAGAGGAGGGTTCCCCTTTCTCTACAGCCTCTCCAGCATGTGTTGTCACTCGAATTTTTGATCTTGGCCATTCTGATGGGTGTAAGGTGGAATCTCATGGTCATTTTGATTTGCATTTCCCTGATGGCTAATGACATTTAGCATTTCTTTAAGTATTTCTCTGCCATTCTATATTCCTCTCCAGAGAATTCTCTGTTTAGCTCTGTTGCCCATTTTTTTTAATTAGATTACTTGGTTTGCTGCTGTTCAGCTTCTTTAGTTCTTTATATATACTGGATATTAGCCCACTGTCAGAAGAAGGGTTGGTGAAGATTCTTTCTCAATCTGTAGGCAATCATTTTGTTTTCATGATGGTGTCCTTTTCTTTACAGAAGCTTTTCAGTTTCATGAGGTCCCATTTATTGAATGTTGCTCTTAGAGGCTGTGCTGTTAGTGTTCTGTTCAGGAAGTTGTCTCCATTACCAATGATTTCTAAGGTCTTCCCCACTTTTTCTTCAAACCGATTTAACCCTCCTCCACTGTTTTTGGGAATGTAAACTTGTACAACCACTCTGGGAATCAATCTGGTGCTTTCTCAGACAACTAGGGATAGCACTTCCTCAAGATCCAGCCATACCACTCCTAGGCATATATTCAAAAGAGGCTCAAGTACACAATAAGGCCATTTACTCAACCATGTTTGTAGCAGCTTTATTTGTAATAGCCAGAAGCTGGAAGCAGCCCAGATGTCCCTCAACTGAAGAATGGATGCAGAAATTGTGGTACATCTAAACAATGGAGTATTACTCAGCAATGAAAAGTAAGGAAATCATGAAATTTGCAGGTAAATGGTGGGACCTGGAAAGGATCATCCTGAGTGAGCTGTCCCAGGAGCAAAAAGACACACACAGTATATACTCACTCATACTGACATGTAATATAGAATAAATGAACTAAAATCTGTACATCTAAATAAACTAATCAAGAGGAAGGACCCTGACTAAAATGCTCAATCCCCATCCTGAAAGGCAAAGAGAAAGGACATCAGAAGAAGAAGAGAACGGGAAACAACCTAGAAACCTGACACAGAGGGCCTCTGAAAGGCTCTGCCCTGCAGACTATCAAAACAGATGCTGAGATTTATGGCCAACTATAGGGCAGTGTGCGTGGAATCTTATGTAAGAAGTGGGAAATAGTAAGATCTGGAGAGGACAGGAACTCCACAAGAAGAGCAACAGAACCAGACATTTGAACACAGGGGTCTTCCCAGAGATTCATACTCCAACCAAGTACCATGCATGGAGATAACCTAGAACCCCTGCACAGATGTAGCCCATGGCAGTTTAGTGTCCAAGTGGGTTACATAGTAATGGTAAGAGGGACTGCCTCTGACATAATCTGATTGGCCTGCTCTTTGATCACCTCCCCCTGATGGGGGGGCAACCTTACCAGGCCACAGAAGATGACAATGCAACCACTCCTGATGAGATCAGATAGACTAAAATAGGAAGGAAGGAGAGGAGGACCTCACCAATAGTGGACTTGGGGAGGGTGATGGGTGAAGAACGGGGTAGGAGCATGGGATCAGGAGGGGAGGAAGAGGGGCTTGTGGGGGATACAAAGTGAATAAAGTATAATTTAAAAAAAAATGTGTGCTACCATGCATGGTTCCTATGTTTTTTCCAGAATTATCTAGATTTACTAGATACCAATATAATCTGGTTGTAATTAATTGCAACAACAAAATCACAGTCATATTAAGAAGCAGCAAAGAAAGCATTGTATGAAGTAAATAAACAGAAACTAACTCTGGAAAGGGCCTCATTGCTAAGGCTTCTTTTCTCTTTGGTCTTATAATATAATTAGATAATTTCTCCTTTTTCTTTCCTTCTTCTAAGCTCTTCCATACTCTTTCTTGCTCCTTTTCAATTTCATGGCCTCTTATTTTATTAATTGTTGTTAAATGAATAAATGTATATATAGTCCTGAATATATCCTGCTCTGTCTGTATCATGTTACTCATATGTATATATGCAGGGCTGACTGTTTGGCAGTGAGGGAAAACCACCTCTTTTTCTTTCAGTTTCACTTAATTGTCTGTAGTACTTTGTGCAGGGTTAATGCCTCATGATTCTTCTCCCAGACATTTGGTATATTTGTTGGTGTCATTCTTGGTCACCTCAAGTTTAGACAGTCATGTTATTGAGTCGTTATGGCTGTAGCTTCTAACATTACTAAGAGACATTCCCACAGCAAACTTCTTGATTATCTGGTTCTTATACCTCTTCAGCAATATTTCCTCAGCCTTAGGTTCCAGAGTTATTTTGTAGATGTATCCGTTGGAACTGAGCACCACAAGGCTGCATCTTCAGTCTTAGTGGTTTTCTGTAATGTCCTCAGCCTGTAATAAAGAGTTTGATGAGTGATGAAGACTACACTTATCTGTGGTATAACAAACTTAAAGTTTGTTGTTAGAAATTATGGGGGTTTAATAAATTGGTTGTAGGTTCTCTTTCAAGATCCAAAACTTCAGTAACCCTTAGTAATTGTCTGGATTTCCAGTAGCAGGAATGGATTCTTTCCTGTTGAGTAGGTCTTAAGCCCAATTACAGAAGTGTTGGTTACTGCCAAGGCAGTGTTGTGCTGGTCATTATTGTGGTTCATAGTCATTATACCTATGTAGTGCTATTGGTTGATTTCCTCGTGGGAAACTTGTGTGGTACCTTCTGGTACCATGTAAATTAGTCCCCAGGGAGGGGATTTCAGGTTATTTCCATAACAGTGGACTTTGAGCCCCTGGTATATCATGCATGGTGTTCTCAGCAATAGGCAGCATCTGTGTTTTTTAAGCAGATTGTTTTCAGCATTATCTGTGTATTATGGCGTTTGACATAGAACTTAGTCTCTGTTGAAATTTATATATATATATATATATATATATATATATATATATATATAATCTTCGTACTGCCTTTGAGAATGGATTAACAAGACCAGTGTAATAGAGGTCATGGTGTAGGGTTGTTTCCCTTAAGGAAAAAAAAAATAAACATCTAGCTTACATTAAACCAAAATCATTAGAAAAGTAGATCTGTATTCTCACTTACCTTTTTATTCATTTAAATATGTTTATCAAAAGGATACTTAGTGACAAGGCTGTACAAGTACTGTGTAGACAGCAGTGGAAAAAACAGGAAGAGTTTCTGCTTCCACAAAGTTTATCATTGAGAAATAATAAGCCTTGAACTAAAGAAAATTCTTAGTGAAATGGAGTATTATAAAAAGTAAAGTGAGTCCTGGTTGGTTAGCTCAGTTGGTTAGAGCATGGTGCTAATAATAAAAAGCAAAGTGAGGTGTATGACAGAACTGTCCTTTCTGAAACAGAGCTCAAACTAGAAAATGCTGCTAAAGCCAATAGACTTCCCTGCACAGTGGGGATGCTCAGTAAGTGCATCATTGACTGTGAGATTTGATTTTGTTTCTGTTTCTGATACTAAAATTCTAATCTCTTGAGACTTCCTGAGTAATAGGACTATCCTGTATTCTAATGAGTTTTACTTGGTAGGGTCTTGGACACCAGCTAAGTAAATAAAATAAATCTAAGTAAAAGTGTAGAAATTTCAACCTCAACTCCCATCTTCTGGTAGGAAGTGAAGTGCTTGAAATTAGTTAATAATCAACTATATGTTCTATATGTTCATCACATTAAGTCCTCAACTACAGAATTTGGAATCTGCCTTGTTTGCTTAATATGTGGAGGGTGGTATGCCTTGAAAGCATATAAACACTTCTAGACTCTTTTCTTCTATAATATTCTTTGTATCTCTTCCATCTCTGTGTTGATCCTTTATAATATACCAATAAATGTAAATAAAGCTCTTTCTCATTATCAATGAACCATTTTAGCAAACAATAAAACCCAACAAACTGACAATTTGTGAATGACATCTGAAATTTTGTATTTCTTCTTAAATCAAACCTTAAATATGTATGATATGACTTTAACTCCAGGTAGACAATGTCTAAGATGAAGTGATGCATAGGATACCAGTTCTTATCTTCTGAAGAATTATTGATTTCTGGGAGAAAAATCCTGAACACTGGTCATAGATATGATCTAAGTTGAAAGTGTAGTAGGGGAAAACAACCTGTCATCATTTGTTTGTTTACTGATTTTTTTTTCAATTCAAGATGTCTTTGCCCAAATCAGTATAATGAAGTGCTCCCTAAGTGTCTTAAAGTTTTCTTCTAAGAATTTCAAAACTGTGGCTTTTATGTTTTGAATTATTTTTTCAGGAGTAATAGGTACAGGCCTAACTGTATTCTTTGTATGTTAGATACCATTTTTCTCATTACTGTTTGTTGAAAGACAATTATTTCTTCATTAGATGAAGGCATTGAGCAAAATACATTTTTGGCTACAGATTTTAAATAGAGACAGGGTTTTTAAGAGCTCATTGGTATTCAGTTAAAAATAAAGTTAGAGAAGAAGGTGATAATATAGGCATTTTCAAATACTTAAAACAGTTTTGATTCTATTGCTCTAACTTCAGCACATTGTCCCAGATTATAGCTAAACTGCAAAAAATATAAAATAACAACAATGTTGTAATTCTCACAAGGCTTAGTATTCCAATTTCAACAAAATTTTTCTATCTGAGAGTAGACAGAATCACAAAATCGCAAGCTCTAACTTAAAAGACCATGATACTCTCCAGCATGTGTTGTCACTTGAATTTTTCTTCTTAGCCATTCTGATGGGTCAGAGTTGTTTTGATTTGCATTTCCATGATGATTAAGGATGTTGAGCTTTTCTTTAAGTGTTTCTCTGCAATTCGATACTCTCCTACTGAGTATTCTCTGTTTAGCTCTGTACCCCATTTTTTTTATAATTGTATTATTTGGTTTCTTCATGTTTAATTTCTTGAGAGGCTGTGAAGAAAAGAGAAAGCTCATCCATTGCTTGTGGGAATGTAAGCCTGTACAACCACTTTGGAAAACAATTTGGTGATTTCTCAGAATATTAGAAATAGTGATACCCCAAGATCCAGCTATACCACTCCTAGGCATATATCCAAAATATGCTCAACTATACAAGAATATTTGTACATCTGTTTGTAGCAGCTTTATTCATAGTAGTCAGACTCAGGAAACAACCCAGATGTCTCTCAACTGAGGAATGGATACAGAAATTGTGATATATTTACACAATGGGATACTACTCAGCTATTAAAAACAAGGAAATCACGAAAATTGCAGGCAAATGGATGGAACTAAAAAAGACACCTGAGGGTGTTAACCTAGAAGCAGAAAGACACACATGGTGTATACTCACTAATAAGTTGATATTAGCCATTCAATATGAGATAAAGATACTAAAATCTTTACTCCTAAAAAAGCTAAGCAAGAAGGAGGATCCTAGGAAAGTTATTCTATGCTCATTCAGAAAAACAAATGGGATAGACATCAGTAGCAGTAGAAAACAGAGAATAGGACAGGAGTCTACCACAGAAGAACTCTGAAAGACTTACTTATCAGTGTATCGAAGCAGAGGCTGAGACTTATAGCCAAACTTTGGGCAAAATGCAAGGACTCTTATGAAATAAGGGGGAGATATAAAGACCTGGAGGGGACAGAAGCCCCACAAGGAGACCAACAGAGCCAAAATCTGGGGCCAGGTATTGCTACAGAGATATCATCTAAGGACTATATGTGGAAAAGACCTAAAATGCCTGCTCAGATATAGCCCATGGCAACTCAGTTTCCAAGTGGGTTCCCTAGTAAGGGGAACAGGGGCTGTCTCTGACATGAATTCAGTGGCTGGATCTTTGATCACCTCCCCCTGGGGGGGTACATCCTTGCTTGGCCACAGAGGAAGATGGTACAGCTAGTCTTGATGTGATCTGATAGGCTAGGGTCAGATAGAAGGAAAGGAGGACCTCCCTTATCAGTGGACTAGGGGTGGGGCATAGGAGGATAAGAGAGAGGCAGGCTGGGAGTGGGAATAAATGAGGGAGGGGGCTATAGCATGGATACAAAATAAATACGTTGTAATACATAATAATAAAAAGACCATGATACTTGTTATGAAATATTTAAAAATACATGGCAGCACTGTATCCAAGTGGGCTCCCTAGCAAGGGGAACAGGGACTGTCTCTGATATGAGATTAGTGACTAGCTCTTTGATCACCTCCCCATGAGGTGAGAATAGCCTTACCAGGCCACAGAAGAAGACAATGCAGCCAATCCTGATAAGACCTTATAGGCTAGGGTCAGATGAATGGGAAGAAAGACCTCCATTATCAGTGGACTTGGAGAGGGGCATGGGAAGAGATGAGGGAGGGAGATTGGCATTGGGAGGAAATGAAGGAGAGGACTACAGCTGGGATACAAAGTGAATAAACAATAATTAATATAAAAAATAAAAATTAAAAAATACACCATGCATATGATAGATTTGATGTGAAAGATATTTGTTGATAGAGATGGAGAGGGGGGCAGGAAGGAGAGAGAGAGAGAGAGAGAGAGAGAGAGAGAGAGAGAGAGCAAGAGAAATAGAGAGAGGAGACAAGCATTCTTTTATTCTTTTATCTTGGCCCCTGGCACTGGTAACCAATGGTGATATCACAGTTGGCTAAGGAAACTAGAAGTGGGCTAGTGCATCAACTTGTGAACTGGTTTATTCAGAAGAATACACTAGATTATGGATACTTGCCGTTCAATATCCCATAATGTTTTTGAGTAAAATGTTGACAAAATGCACAGTTCAATGGTCACTTTCCTAGACAGATTTATAATGATGTTATGGGTCGCTAGAAGAGAAGACACCACAAATATAATCAAGGTAAGAATTTAATAAAGATCTTTTGGAGAGTGCCTCAAACAAATGCCCTTCTTGTGTGGATATATGCGTTAATGAGAGGGGTCTTCAGAGGTAGTTTAGCAGTTAAGTGCACTGTATTTTTGTTCAGAGGATCCGGGTTTAATTTCTAGCACTCACATGACAACTCACACTTGTCTGTAACTTCAGTTCCAGGTTTTTTGACACCCTCACCCAGACATTAATGCAAGCAAAATATTCCAATTCCAATAACTCTTATTCAGAAAAGTGTGGAGAGCTGCTTGTTTGTCAGGTGGCTTTGTTACTGAGCTCTCAGCAAAAAACAAAACAAAAACAAAAGCATTTTTTCACTCTGGCCTTCTCCTGGAGTGAGGTATAAGCAGGATGTTTTGCTAAGTTCACTTCCTTTTGTTTGGGTGAGGATCACACAGACAGGTGGTCAAGGTAAACAAGTTTGACTTCTCTATGAACCCATTCATTGTACTGAAATGCTTTTGTCTGACTATGAAAAGGGATTGTGGAATAAGCCAGTGTGACATTTTCTACTGGCATCCTTCTTGAACAGATCCCATGTGTAGTGTGCTGTTTTTTTGTTTGTTTTTTGTTTTTTTTTAATTTTCTTTCAACCCTCATTCCCCACTCAGGAACTGTTTGACTCTGCCAGTGGGGTCTGGAAGAAAAGTGAACAGAATTCAATGCTTCAAACCTCCAGAAAAGACATGCCCTAGTTACAAATTTATGCAAATATTGAATCATGTTGTTAAAATGCAAATACGTTATCTGAGAGTAATAATGCAATAAATCAGAGTCAACTAACAGTATGGTAGTAAAAATTTGTTAGATTCTTAGAGGATCAAAATTCCAGCATGGGCAAGGGAGGGCCTCCTGAGGACCAGCCTCTAGCTGAGGAACTATCAGCAGTTAATGACTGCTTCTTGCAGGTAGTCGGGTTTCTTCAGGGATGCTGGCCCTGAGAGGACACTCATGTACCAGGAGATGGTTTTACACACATATATATACAGGCATCACTAAGTAGATCCAGTGGATTTTAAGAAAGTGCTTATGAAATTGGAAGGAAAAATTGGTAGTTGGGGGCCTGATAGATCAGTAGAAGGAAATGATGGAATTGGGGTGGAGCTGAATAAAATACATTATATGCCATGAATGAAAATTCTGAACAATAACAACAGATAATGACAAAACATCTTGAAAGCCTAATTTATGAGGGCAAATTTTAGCTAATCTTTGAAAGCAGAAAGGAGATTTTTGTGGAACTGTTAGGCCCAGCAAGAGCCTAAATATAAGAAGGTATGAAGAGTACTCAGGAAACTAATCATCCATCGATGTAAAAACGCAAGAGGTTCCTCTTGACCATTGTGCAATGGGGTCACCCCTGCTGGTCAGCTAGGAGTGGCACCGGGAGACAAAGGCCTTAGGTTTTTAAAAGACACAAGGCAGGAATCTCCTGGGGTTGCTATCTTGGCAATTCAGGATTGGATGAGGTGTTTAACTTTTAAAATAATTGGTTAGTTCTGGTCACCCTTAGGTCCAGTCAGCCCTGTCGTAAATATCTGATCTTAAAGTCAGTTTGGAATTTCCTGCCATCCACAGTTAAAGGAGGGGAGAGTGATTAACTCATCCCATGTCTGTTCTGAGGAGTGGGAGTTACAGGCTTTGGATCAAAGGTCAGGAGAAGGATTGGGGCCATTTGGCCCAGTTTCCAAACAAAGCCCATCTCACCGGCGCCAGCTGGTGATTTCCTCTCCATTTAGTAGAGATCTCTGCTTGTTCTCTTCCTTATCTCTGCCCTCACAGATGGTTAATGTCAGGAACTTTTACATTCCTTGGCTCTCTGGAGAAGCACTAAGAGGCTTTAATTAACATGGGCCTAAAACTTGAAAATATAAGTTATAAGGCAATTAAAAGAAACATAGGTTACAAAGTTAGTCTGATTCTTTCAGAACAAAAAATGGACCTACAGAATGAAGCAAGGTGTTAGGTAAAATGTTTGGAGGAGTACAGGAAAGAACAAAGTATTATGAAAATGCCATAATAAAATCCATTAGTGTTAATGTTATTTTAAAAAAATAATTTCCAAAAGATAAACATTACCTATAAGCCTATTCGGCAACTTGATTATAGTTGTGCCACCATGGGTGGCTCTATAGACAAATGTACAAATATAAAAATAGTTTTAAAATACTCTGCTGTATACTTGAAATTTCCTAAGAAGGTATACCTCAAGAATTCTAATCATGCACCTCAACTATACTAATTGTAAACAATATAGCTCACTATATGAGTTGATGATACATCAGTTTGATTGCTGTAAATTTCTTATGATGTATACATGTACAAAATCATTTAGGACCTTTTAATATATCTAATATATAATTTTAATTATAAACTACTTCTCAATAAAAGTTGGTAACTACTCAAAAAATAATTAATATTCTTCATGATTTTGTTGAAATCTTTATTGAAACCAAACTAAGAGCTAGGTAAGATTGTACTTGTATATAATTCTAACACTTAGGAAGTGAAGAAAAAGAATCTTGCATTTGAGGCCAGCCAGGGCTTTCTAGTGGGCTCAAGGCCAACCTTATAAGAATACCTATCTCTAAAAAATGAAGAAGAGAAAAAACAAGAAGAGAAGGAAGAAAGGAGGAAGAGAATAAGAAAAGAGATTCATCATAAATACATGGATTTATTTTTATATTGCAAAATTTCTTTTATCTCTCCATACTTCTACCCTTATGTACTGTGCATATATCCTCTTGACTACTATTATTTCAGAGTAAATGTTAAAATAAGTAATGTATGAACTCCAACTTTTTTGAAGTTTTACTTCTGTATTTCATTTTCTATTTTTTAGACTTCATTTGGAATAGCCCTTTATGATTCTGTGTTTCTGTACAGCTTTCTTATTATAATATGCAATCTTTTTTAGAACTTCTTAACTTTAAATATCATATCTTTTCATGTTTAAATTAGGGTCCTACAAAAATCAAGGTTCTGTTTGCTTTCCTGATTTGTATTTATATGTACTTGCAGTACTACATTTGATTTCCAAGCTATACTATTCACAGTACATTATTCCTTTTTTATAAGACATGAACTCAGTGGCTGGCTCTTTGACACCTCCCCTCAGAGGGAGGAGCAGCCTTGTTAGGCCACAGAGGAGGACATTACATCCAGTCCTGATGAGACCCTATAAGCTAGGGTCAGATGGAAGGGGAAGAGGACCTCTCGTATCAATGGATTTAGAGAGGGGCATGGGATGATATATAGGAGGGAGGGTGGGTTTGAGAAGGAATGAGGGAGGAGGTTACAGCTGGAATGCAAAGCAGATAAAATATAATTAATGTAAAAATAAAAATTTAATTAAAAAACAGAAATGCCAGTAAACACACTGAATGCTCAGTTTGGAAAGTTTAGATTTGTAAGCACACTGATGGGCTAGGAGAGGATTAAACCCTAACATCTTGATAAAAAAAGCATAGAAGACCTGCATCATGAACTTTCCAAACTTTGGGCTATGAGTATTCTTTATATTAAAACTCTAATTGTAAAAAAAAATTGACCAACTTAAATTTCAAAAAAAGAATTGTACATCATATTTGTTGGTAGACATATTTCTAATATTTCCATTTTTGTATATGTATGTATCTATCTGTTATTATTTTCCTTCCATCTGAAGCATGTTATTTAATGTGTCTTATAGGGTCAGTCAATAGGTAACAAATTTTCTTGACTTTTGTTTCTATTTGAAGGGGGGGTGCTATTTTTTCTCCTCTTAGAATTTTAGACAGGTTTTGTTCTCACGAGACTGAAAAAGGTATATTTCTATTTGTTTCTGTCTCCTATAATTCAAAATAGTACATGAAAGTCTGCACATTGGCTTCTATATGAAATATGCTTTGTGTCTTTATATTTTTGGATGATTATTCTTTTCTCCTTAATATTGTCTTTTTGCAATTTGAATGCTGTGTGTGAAAACTGACAACCTGCCAATTCTTTTTTTTTTTTTTTTTTTCAATGCAGTTTATTCAGGAACATTGAACAATCCTCGGACCCCGGGGAAAGCCAGCCCACAGCTTAAATAGCCTCTGGGTAGCCAATACCAGCGTGCCATGGGGGCAATGCAGATAGGTCCACATACATGGAAGCAAGCCAGATCCTCGGCCTTAGCCAAATGTGGAGTTGTTCGTGACAGAGAGCACTCACCATCGGGAAGGTGGAAGGCAGAAACCAGCTCCATCTTTAAGGCATAGCATTCCGCAGCTCTCTACAGTTCCCCCTTTTTGTTTTAGACACATCAGGCAAGAGTAGAGGTCTGATCTCTGATATTAGAAATAAATTGGGACTTTGTACAGATGTTCATTTAGGTGTCATCCACCCAAAGAGCATCAGACCGTCCGATACCTTTTTCTCAGAGGCGGGACCTGGGGCATCAACCCGCATGCAATCAGACATGCTCTTCTCTGGGTCCAAAGCGGCTGACCCTGAGTGCAGTGCTTAGCCTCGCATCCTGAGCGTATCATTTTAGCTTTTTATGGTATCCAACCATGCTTGGGGAGAATGTCCTGCTTCAATGGCTGTAAAGGCCTGAATGATCATGGCTGCATCACACTGTTGTGAGACTCTAATCTTGCATATATACCACAGGCAAACCAAGGAGACCAACACCAGAAGGCCTGCTAACCCTCCCATGCCCGCCCATTCCTTCAGATGATTCATGGCTGCAGCAATCCATGTTGATAATCCTGTGGCTAGTCCTGCGTCCACTCTGGTAGAATTTACTGTGACAATGGCCACTCTCAGCTGCTCCATCGTAGTATCGAATTCTCCAGTCCAATTACCTAAAATATAGCTCGACAATTGTTTAGACAGATTTGCAGCACAGGAAAAATTCTCATGTTGTATGCTAGTGACACAAAGTCCAGCATACTTTCATTGGCAGCCAGGTTGAGCGATTTGCCATAGGGTATCAATTTGCTCCTGCAAGAGGTCAATCCTCTGATTGAACACCATCAAGCTTCCTTTTAGTTGAGCATTAATTCCTTTATGTACAACTAAGGCATGAGCTACATTGGCTAAATGATTATTCAGGGTCTGAGCAGTCTGCCCAGTATGACTCATGGCTAATGCCCTGGTGGTAGCTCCAACAGCCGTCAATGAGATGGTAGTAACAATGGTGGCTGTAGTTCCAAGATCCCTTTTCTGTCTGAAGAGAGTCATAGCGTGAGGGGTATCAATGGGCATAGGCACCCAGTGAGGCATGCGAGTAACCAGGGCATACCTAACTTTACTAGCATTCCAGCATTGGGCAAAAAAGCAAGTATCATTACCACAATTACTTGGCTCTATCTGGCTAATAATGAATAAAAATGGGGGATATAGACAAACAGGTGTGGGCTTATAGGAAATATTATGAGAAGCCTTAACCCCTCGTTGGAACATCCTGCGTCAGTTCTAGAACTAGCAGTGGTGGTGTCCGAGGTCTGAGTAGGTTCAGGAAACCATTGCCCCCAGGGGCGAGACGAACCTGCCAATTCTTTATGCTGATTTCTAGATCTCATTTTGTGTTTGGCTGTCTTATTATTATTTTTTAACATTTTGCCAACTCAAAATCTATCTATCCTGGCCACCCAAAATCTTGTGTCACTTTATTTAACTCAGTAAGCACTCCAGGCTTTATTTTAATTTTTTCCCCTTGTACTGTAGCCCAGCAATTCCCTTCTAAGAGATCATGGAAAATTCAAGAATTGGATGAGTTAGTTTCACTTTTTCAAATATCATAATATTGTGTTTTTGGTTATTGGATTTCTTAAAGCAGATATTTCACATGCTCAGTTTAGCTGTATGTTTTATGAGTGAAAATTTATTCTAAGCTATGCTTGGAGGCACAGACATATAATTCTAGCTACTCGAGAGACAGAAAGAGGAGGATGATAAGTTTTAGTCCTATCTGAGCTTAGAAGTGAGTTTAATGTCACCCTAAGCTACTTAGTAAAATATCAAAAGAAAAAAAATTGGGCTGGGTATATACTTCAGTGGTAGATCATCTGTCTACCATGCATAACACCCATTACCCTAAATGATAGTTCAATATACTTTTACTATGCAAGGAACATAACTAGAAACAGAAAGTGATATCATTTTATTATGGAAAATAGGCATTACAATATGGGATATATAGATTAATTTTAAATTACATTTTGGACAATTTTGAAGCAGTTGCTACATTATTCTAAGCCTTCAAAAAAGTTACCAGTGGCAGCTGAAAACCTGCTAGAATCAATTTTTAAAAAACTCTTGAATAGAATTTTCTTCAAGAATGCAACAGATGATCTAGTGGATGTTCCTATGCCTATTCACATGGTGGTGGCACTAAGTAGACACAGTGGGTTTTAAAAAATAGAGTACATTAAGTTTGGAGGGGACAGTAGTTGAGGGTAATATGGGGAAAATTGGAGGTGATCGAAGTATATTACATACAGATATGAGAATCTCAGACAAGAAATTAAAAAATAAAAGTTCTGAACTCTCATAAAAATCCTACAATATGCAGAGAAAGGTTAATAAAGGTATAGCTGCATTTAAACCATCTGCCTACCAAACACTAATCACCCTGAATACATATACCTACCATTTCTAACAAAACACTAGCCACACTAGTTTGAAGAGATAGAGCAATTGTCAGGAAAAGATTAAGATATAGTAGAGTTACTGGACTTTTCAGCCTAGGAGCTTAAAACCTATATTTAATGTGTTAAGAGATCTAATTGGCAAATGCACACTTAAAAACAAATGGGTAGCATATGTATAGGAAAGAAAAATAAAAAAGAACCAAAACAAAAATTATTTAGATTGAAAAAAAAAAAACACTGAAAAAGAGCTTTTGATAGTTTCACTACAGAAGAAAATGGAGTTTGAATAACTGTCAAAACATTATCAAAATGAAATGAGAAAATAGAATGGAAAGAGTGGAACAGTATATCCATAATTACAGGATAATTACAGAAGGTAAAATGTATGTAGTATGGCTAAAACGATAACCTACAGACTGAGAAAAGATCTTCACCAGCCCTACATCTGACCAAAGGCTAATATCCAGAATATATAAAGAAATCAAGACGTTAAACACCAACGAACCAATTAATCCAATTAAAATGGGTTACAGAGATAAACAGAGAATTCTCTTTTTTTTTTAATTAAATTTTTATTTTTTTGGCCGGGAGAACAGCGCGTCTGAGAAGCAGGACAACATTCTCCATGCAGAGACCAGGAGACTGAACTCAGGGCCCTGAAACTACATCAATCGTGTTTCCCAGGTGAGGGGAGGCTCCCACAGCATGGAAATCGGTCAGGTCCACTCACGGCTACCCAGCCAGAAACTGGAAGAAATCCCAGGTAACGTAGGCTTTGGGTCTCCGGGCTGGAGCCGCAAGCAGACGTGTCCCAGTCACTTTCCCAGGCTGATCCATGGGCACAAGGGTACCTGAGACTGGGAGTCCCAGTCACAGGGGGACCCCATGGGGAAGCAGTTGTGGGTCTGATCAGAGGTCACCCAGTCTTTCCCCAGAAGGTCTCTGCCGCCATCACAGCCCAGCTCCTGATGCGCGCAGAGAGCTTTGTGCTCAGCTCAGCAGTACAGACAAGCTGCGCGCCCCAGTACAACAGGGACTGGGAACCCCTGTCTGGAGAGGACCCCACAGAGAAGGAAGAAACCGTGCTGTTGGGGTCACCTAGGGAAAGTCTAGCAGACTGCAGATCGCAAACAGGTGAGTACGCCCAGCCATCACAGATCTGGGCCCAAACAGGGAGCACAGAGTGATTGGAAACTCAGCTCCTGCAGACTAGCAGGTGGGCACACGCTCTACCAGCCAAGAGGCCTGCTTTGTAACAACTACTCCTTACAGACAGAACTGAGTGCCCCAAGACACCAGAGCAGTACTCACCCGCCACAGATTAACTCCTGGGTTCTGGGGCACAGAGCCCCAAACGCAGACCAGCAAAAGACCGGGAACCCTGAGATCAACCGCAAGATACTGCTACAAGGGGCAACCAGTAATCCCTAACCACGGGATACACAGGTTACAACAGCTGATCACTAAATTTACAGCAAGAAACCCAGAAAGAGGGCAGCTGTCTCCAGGACTTCTCCCGGTGAGAGGAGAGCCCTCTTGACTAATCAGGACCACAGTTACCACCCAGGTCTCTATGCCTGAGGTGAGCTGTAGCAAATCCTGAAAAACACCAGACATCCAGGGACTATACACAAAAAGCTGGGAAGGCTTCCTTCAGGAAAAACCATCTTCCTGCCAAAGGGATTCTCTCCATTACAACAGTCCAGGAACAACCAGAAACTAAATTCAAACAACTAAGAAAGCCCAAAGGGTAGAGGACAGCATAAAAGTTCAACCAACAAAAGTCAGAGCATTATGGCATCTCCAGAACCCAGTTATGCAGGGGCAAATAGCCCTAGACACCCCAGCATAAATGAAATTCAAGGAGACGACCTAACATCTATGCTCAAGAAGATGATAACAGAGGAAACAAATAAAGTACGAGAAGAAATAGAAGAAGCTGCAGCCAAACGGTATGTGGCCTTTAAAGAGGAAATGCTTAAATCACTGAATGAAATAAAAGAAACAGTGGATTGTTCAAACAAAAAGCTGAAGGAATTGAGGGAAAAACATGAAAATACAGTCAGACAAGGGAAGGAAACCAAAAAAAATAGCTCAAGACCTGAAGATAGAATTGGAAAAATTAAAAAAACAAACAAACAAACAAACAAAAAAAACAAATGGAAGAAATTGTGGAGAGAAAGAACTTAGGGAAGAAAGCAGGAACTACAGAGGTTAGCATAACCAATAGGCTACAAGAAATGGAAGAAAGAATCTCAGGTGTGGAAGATACAATGGAAGAAATAGATGTATCTGTCAAAGAAAATGTTAAATCTAAAAAATTCCTGACACAGACCGTCTAAAAAATTTAAGACAACATAAAAAGACAAAACCTAAGAAGAATAGGAATAGAGAAAGAAGAAGATTCCCTGCAACAAAGCCCAGAAAATATCTTCAACAAAATCATTGAAGAAAATTTCCCCAACCTAAAGGAGAGGCCAATAAGAACACAAGAGGCCTATAGAACACCCAATAAATTAGACCAGAAAAGAAAATCCTCCCACCACATAATAATCAAAACAGTAAGTATACAGAACAAAGAAAAAAATACTAAAAGCTGCAAGAGAAAAAGGCAAAGTAACATATAAAGGCAAACCCATTAGAATCACACCTGACTTTTCAACAGAGACTATGAAAGCCAGAAGGGCCTGGACGGATATCATGCAGACCCTAAAAGAACACAGATGTCAGCCCAGGCTACTATACCTGCAAAACTCTCAGTCCTCATAGATGGAGAAAACAAGATATTCAATGACAAAAACAAATTTCAACAATACCTACAAACAAATCCAGCAATACAGAAAACACTGGAAGGGAAAATACAACCCAAGAAAGCTAGCTACATTCAAGAAAACACAGGAAATAAATAACCCCCCTACAGTAAAACAAAAAGCAACCAAGCACACAACCATATGACCACAGCCAACATCAAATTCAAAGGATCTAACAGCCACTGGTCATTACTCTCTCTCAATATCAATGGACTTAATTCTCCAATAAAAAGACACAGACTAACAGAATGGATGTGTAAACAAAACCCAGCAATCTGTTGTATACAAGAAACACACCTAAGTCACAAAGATAGACATTACCTGAGGGTAAAGGGATGGAAGACGGCTTTTCAAGCAAATGGACGCAAGAAGCAAGCAGGAGTAGCCATTCTAATATCTAATAAGATAGTCTTTCAACCAAAATTAATCAAAAGAGATGGGGAAGGACACTTCATACTCATCAAGGGAAAATTCCACCAAGAAGACATCACAATCCTGAACATCTATGCCCCAAATACAAGGGCACCCACATTTGTGAAAGAAACATTGATAAAACTTAAACCACATATAGATTCCCACACACTAACAGTGGGAGACTTCAACACCCCACTCTCAACAAAGGACAGGTCAACAAAACAGAAATTAAACAAAGAAACAATATCTCTAACAGAGGTCATGAATCAAATGGACCTAACAGACATTTACAGAACCTTACACCCAAACACAAAAGAATTTACCTTCTTCTCAGCACCTCATGGAACCTTCTCCAAAATAGACCACATACTTGGTCACAAAGCAAGCCTCAACAAATACAGGAAGATTGAAATAATCCCTTGTATCCTGTCTGATCACCATGGAATAAAACTGGACCTCAGTAACAACAGAAATAGCAAAAAGCCTACACATACATGGAAACTGAACAACTTGCTACTAAAAGACAGCTGGGTCAGGGAAGAAATAAAAAAAAATTAAAATCTTCCTAGAACTCAATGAAAATGAAGACACAACATACCCAAACTTGTGGGACACAATGAAAGCAGTGCTAAGAGGAAAGTTCATAGCACTAAGTGCCATCAAGAAGAAATTTGAGACAGCACATTCAAGCAACTTAATAGCTCACTTAAAAACCCTAGAAAAAGAAGAAGCAGACACACCAAGAAGGAGCAGATGGCTGGAAATAATTAAACTCAGGGCTGAAATCAATAAATTAGAAACAAATAAAACAATTCAAAGAATCAAGGACATCAAGAGCTGGTTCTTTGACAAAATCAACAAGATAGACAAACCCTTAGGTAAGCTAACTAAAAGGCAGAGAGACACCATCCAAATCAACAAAATCAGAAATGAACAGGGGGACATAACTACAGACACTGAGGAAATCCAAGCAACCATTAGGACTTACTTCAAAAGTCTATACCGAACAAAATTTGAAAATTTAAATGAAATGTACAATTTTCTTGATCGATTCCACTTACCAAAGCTAAATCAGGACCAGGTAAATCAATCAAATAGTCTTATATCTCCCAAGGAAATAGAAGTAGTCATCGAAAGTCTCCCATCCAAAAAAAGCCCACGACCTGATGGTTTCAGCACAGAATTCTACCAGACATTCAAAAAAGAGCTAACTCCAATTATCTTCAAACTATTCCACAAAATCGAAACAAAAGCAACATTACCAAACTCATTCTATGAAGCCACAGTCACCTTGTTACCTAAACCTCACAAAGACCCAACCACAAAAGAGAACTTCAGGCCAATCTCCCTTATGAACATTGATGCAAAAATACTCAACAAAATACTCCCAAACCGAATACAAGAACACATCAAAGATATCATCCACCATGACCAAGTAGGCTTTATCCCAGGTATGCCGGGGTGGTTCAATATACAGAAATCCATCAATGTGATCCACCATATTAACAAATTGAAAGAAAAAAAAACATGATAATCTCCCTAGGTGCTGAAAAAGCCTTTGACAAAATCCAACACCCATTCATGTTTAAAGTATTGGAGAGATCAGGGATACAAGGCACATATCTAAACATAGTAAAGGCGATATACAGCAAGCCTATAGCCAACATCAAACTGAACAGAGAGAAACTTAAAGCAATCCCACTAAGATCAGGGACAAGAAAAGGCTACCCACTCTCTCCATATCTCTTCAACATAGTTCTGGAAGTCCTTGCTAGAGCAATAAGACAGTTGAAGGAGATCAAGGGGATACAAATTGGAAAGGAAGAAGTCAAATTATCACTATTTGCAGATTATAAGATAGTATATGTGAGTGACCCCAAAAACTCTACCAGGGAACTTCTACAGCTGATAAACACCTTCAGCAAAGTGGCCGGATACAAAATTAACTCAAAAAAAAATTAGTAGCCCTCCTGTATACAAAAGACAAAAGGGCTGAGAAAGAAATTAGGGAAACAACACTCTTCACAATAGCCACAAATGACATAAGGTACCTCGGAGTAACCCTAACCAAGGAAGTCAAAGACTTGTATGAAAAAAATTTCAAATCTCTGAAGAAAGAACTACAAGAAGATATGAGAAGATGGAAAGATCTCCCATGCTCATGGCTTGGCAGGATTAACATAGTAAAAATGGCCATCTTACCAAAAGCAATCTACAGATTCAATGCAATGCCCATCAAATTACCAACACAATTCTTTACAGACCTGGAAAGAAAAATTCTCAACTTCATATGGAATAACAAGAAACCCAGAATTTCTAAAACAATCCTCTACAATAAAAGATCTTCTGGAGGTATCTCCACCCCTGATCTTAAGTTGTACTATAGAACAACAGTTTTAAAAACTGCATGGTACTGGCATAGAAACAGAGTGGTGGATCAATGGAACTGCACTGAGGACCCAGAAATAAACCCACACACTTATGGACACTTGATATTTGACAAAGACGCCAAAACCATACACTGGAAAAAAGATAGCATCTTCAACAAATGGTGCTGGTCCAAATGGATGTCTACATGTAGAAAAATGAAAATAGATCCATACTAATCACCCTGCACAAAACTGAAGTCCACGTGGATCAAAGACGTCAACATAAAACCAGACACATTAAATCGGCTTGAAAAAAAGTGGGAAATACCCTAGAACTCATTGGTACAGGGGAAAACTTACTGAACAGAACAGCAACAGCACAGGCTCTAAGAGCAACAATCAATAAATGGGACCTCATGAAACTGAAAAGGTTCTGCGAAGTAAAGTACACCGTCATCAAAACAAAGCGACCTCCTACAGATTGGGAAAGAATCTTCACCAATCCTTTATCTGACAGAGGATTCATATCAAGTATATATAAAGAACTAAAGAAGCTGAAAAGCAGCAAACCAAGTAATCCACTTATAAAATGGGGAACAGAGCTAAACAGAGAATTCTCTGTAGAGGAATACCGAATGGCAGAGAAGCACTTAAAGAAATGCTCAACCTCACTAGCCATTAGGGAAACGCAAATCAAAACAACCCTGAGATTTCACCTTACACCCATGAGAATGGCCAAGATCAAAAACTGAAGTGACAACACATGCTGGAGAGGTTGTGGAGAAAGAGGAACTCTTCTCTACTGCTGGTGGGAATGTAAACTTGTACAACCGCTCTGGAAATCAATCTGGCGTTTTCTCAGACAACTAGGAATAGTGCTTCCCCAAGATCCAGCCATATCAATCCTAGGCATATATCCAAAAGAGGCTCAAGCACACAAAAAGGAAATTTGCTCAACCATGTTTGTAGCACCTTTATTTGTAATAACCAGAAGCTGGAAACAACCCAGATGCCCCTCAACTGAAGAATGGATGCAGAAAATGTGGTACATCTACACAATGGAATATTACTCAGCAATGAAAAATAAGGAAATCATGAAATTTGCAGGTAAATGGTGGGATCTGGAAAGGATCATCCTGAGTGAGTTGTCCCAGAAGCAAAAAGACACACATGGTATATACTCACTCATATAGACATACAATATAGGACAAACCCCGTAAAACCTGTGCATCTAAAGAAACTAAACAAGAGAGAGGACCCTAACTAAAATGTCAGATCCCCATCCGGAAATGCAAAGAAGATGGACAACAGAAGAAGAAGAAAACAGGAAACAACCTAGGAACCTACCACAGAGGGCCTCTCAAAGCCTCTGCCCTACAGACTATCAAAGCAGGTGCTGAGCCTGAGGGGCAACTTTGGGCAGAGTGAATGGAATTTTAGGTAAGAACTGGGAAATAGTAAGAGCCAGAGAGGACAGGGTCTCCACAAGGAGAGCAACAGAACAAGAAAATTTGAACACAGGGAACTTCCCAGAGACTCATATTCCAACCAAGGACTATTCATAGAGATAACCCAGAACCCCTGCACAGATGTAGCCCAGGGCAGTTCAGAGTCCAATTGGATTACATAGTAATGTGAAGAGGGACTGCCTCTGAAATTAACTGACTGGCCTGCTCTTTAGTCACCTCTTCCTGAGGGGGAGCAGCCTTACCAGGCCATAGTAGAGGACAATGCAGCCATTTTTGATGTGAAGTGATCGACTAAGATCAGAAAGGAGAGGAGAACCTCCCCTATCAGTGGACTTGGGGAATGGCATGCAAGCAGAGGGAGGAGGGAGGGTGGGATTGGGAGGGAAGGAGGGAGGGGCTTATGGGGGGATGCAGAATGAATAAAGTGTAATTGATGAAAAATGAAAAAAAAAGGGGGGAAAATAATTTAAGAACCTTAAATGACTTTAAAAAGTGGAGGAAAACATGGAGTAAGTCAATTTACATGGAGCATGTCTCGCCCCTGGGGACAATGGTCTCCTGAACCTACTCAGACCTCGGACACCATCACTGCTATTTCTAGAGCTGATGAAGGATGTTCCAACGAGGGAGTTAAGGCTTCTCATAATATTTCCTATGAGCACACACCTGTTTGTTTATATCCCCCATTTTTATTAATTATTTGCCAGATAGAGCCAAGTAATTGTGGTAATGATACTTGCTTTTTTGCCCAATGCTGGAATGCTAGTAAATTTACTAGCTGGTTACTCTCATGCCTTGCTGGGTGCCTGTGCCCATTGATATCCCTCACGCTATGACTCTCTTCAGACAGAAAAGGGATCTTGGAATTACACCCGCCATTGTTACTGCCATCTCATTGGTGGCTGTTGGAGCTACCACTGAGGCATTAGCCAGGAGTCACACTGTGCAGACTGCTCAGACCCTGAATGACCTTTTAGCCAATGTAGCTGATGCCTTAGATGTACAAAAAGGAATTAATGCTCAACTAAAAGGAGGCTTTTATGGTGTTCAATCAGAGGATTGACCTCGTGCAGTAGCAAATTTATACCCTATGGCAAATCGCTCAAATTGGCTGTCAATGAAAGTATGCTGGACTTTGAGTCACTAGCATAGAACATGAGAATTTTTCCTGTGCTGCAAATCTGTCTAAACAATTGTCTAGCTATATTTTAGGTAATTGGACTGGAGAATTTGATACTACGATGGAGCAGCTGAGAGTGGCCATTGTCACGGTAAATTCTACCAGAGTGGACGCAGGACTAGCCACAGGATTATCATCATGGATTGCTGCAGCCATGATCTGAAGGAATGGGCAGGCATGGGAGCTTTAGCAGGCCTTCTAGTTTTGGTCTCCTTGGTTTGCCTGTGGTATATATGCAAGATTAGAGTCTCACAACAGCGTAATGTAGCCATGACCATTCAGGCCTTTACAGCCATTGAAGCAGGACAGTCTCCCCAAGCATGGTTGGCTACCATAAAAAGCTAAAATGTTATGCTCAGGATGCGAGGCTAAGCACTGCACTCAGGGTCAGCCGCTTTCGACCCAGAGAAGAGCATGTCTGATTGCATGCGGGTTGATGCCCCAGGTCCCGCCTCTGAGAAAAAGGTATTGGACGGGTCTGACGCTCTTTGGGTGGATGACACCTAAATGAACATCAGTACAAAGTCCCAATTTATTTTTAATATCAGAGATCAGACCTCTACTCTTGCCTGATGTGTCTAAAACAAAAAGGAGGAACTGTAGAGAGCTTCGTAATGCTGTGCCTTAAAGATGGAGCTGGTTTCCGCCTTCCACCTTCCCGATGGTGAGTGCTCTCTGTCACGAACAACTCCACATTTGGCTAAGGCTGAGGATCTGGCTTGTTTCCATGTATGTGGACCTATCTGCATTGCCCATGTGGCATTCTGGGGTTGGCTACCCAGAGGCTATTTAAGCTGTGGGCTGGCTTTCTCCAGGGTCTGAGGATTGTTCAAGGTTCCTGAATAAACTGCATTGAAAAAAAAAATTTTATTTTTTAATATTAGTTAGAGTTTATTGGCTTAGTATCCCAGGTGTATCCAACTCCTTCATTCCTTCTCAATCCCACCCTCCCCCACTTATCTTCTCCCTGCTCCTTTCCAAGTCCACTGATACGGGAGGACCTTGTACCCTTTCGTCTGACCCTAGCTTATCAGTTATCTTCAGGCTTGGCTGCAAAGTCCTCCTCTGTGCCCTAGCAGGGCTGCTCCTCCCTCAGGTTGTGGGGATGTCAAAGAGCCAGCCATTGAGTTCATGTCAGAAATAGTCCCTGTTCCCCTTACTAGGGAAAACACTTGGATACTGAGCTACCATGGGCTACATCTGAGCAAGCATTCTAGGTTATATCCATACATGGTCCTTGGTTCAGAATCAGTCTCAGAAAAGATCCCCCTGCCCACATATATTTGGTCCTTGTGGAGCTCCTGTCCTCTCCATGTCATACTAACTCCCCCTTCTTTCATATGATTCCCTGTACTCTGCTGAAAGTTTGGTTATGATTCTCAGTATCTACTTTAATACAAAGGGGCTGGAAAGAAGGCGCAGAGGTTAAGAACACTCGCTATTCTTCCAAAGGTTCTGAGTTCAATTCCCAGCAACCACATGGTGGCTCATAACCATATATAGTAAGATCTGGTATGAAGCAGAATGTTGTATAAATAAGAAAAAATAAAATCTTAAAAAAAATGTGGTACGTTTACACATTGGATACTACTCAGCAATAAAAAACAAGGAAATCATGAAATTTGCAGGCAAGTGGCAGGATTTAGAAAAGATCATTCTGACTGAGGTATCCCAGAAGGAGAAAGACACACACGGTATATACTCACTTATAAGTGGGTACTAGACCTGTAAAATAGGATAAACACACTGAAATCTGTACAACTAAAGAAGATAAACAAGAAAGCAGACCCTGGGTAAGATGATCAACACTCACTTAGAAAGACAAATGCGATGGATATTGTATGTAGGAGAAAACAAGTAACAGGACAGGAGCCTACCATTAAGGGCCTCTGAAAGTTTCTACCAAACAGAGAATTCTAAGCAGAGGAATATCGAATGGCAGAGAAACACTTTAAGAAATGCTCAAAGTCCTTAGTCATTTGGGAAATGCAAATCAAAAGGACCCTGAGATTTCACCACAAACCCATCAGAATGGCTAAAGTAAAAAAAACTCAAGTGATGATGCATGCTGAAGAAGTTGTGGAGAAAGAGGAATCTTCCTCCATTGCTGGTGGGAATGTAATCTTTTTCAATCACTTTGGAAATCAATCTGGTGCTTTCTCAGAACATTAGGAATAATGTTACCTCAAGATACAACTATACCACTCCTACACATATACCCAAAAGATGCCACACCATTCAGTAAGGACATTTGCTCAACTATGTTCACAACAGCTTTATTTGCAATAACCAGAATCTGGAAACAACCTAGATGTCCCTCAATGGAGGAATGGATACAGAAAATGTCATACAATTACACAATAGAATACCACTCAGCTATTAAAAAGAAGGAAATCATGAAATTTGAAAACAAATGGTGGGAACTAGAAAAGGTCATCTTGAGTGAGGTAACTCAAAGGCAGAAAGACACATGTGGTGTATACTCACTTATAAGTGGATATTAGGATGTAATATAGAATTAACAGAATAAATTCTATGGTCGTAAAGAAGATAAACAACAAGAAGGACCTTAGAGAAGAGGCTTCATCCTCATTCAGAAGGGCAAACAAGATAGACATTGGAAGTAGTAGAAGACAAAGAACAGAACAGGAACTATCCACAGAGGACCTCTGAAAGACTACCCACCAGGGTATGGAAGGAGACATTGAAACTCATAGTCAAACTTTAGGCATAGTGCTAGAAACCTTATGGAAGAAGAAGGAGATAGAAAGACCTGTGGCAGAGGAGACAGGATTTCCACAAGGAGATAAACAGAGGCAAAAAAACTGGGCCCAGGGGGTCCTGCAGAGACGGATACTAAGGGCCATGCATGGAGAGGACCTAGAACCACTGTTCAAGAGAAGCCCATAGGCTACTCAGGTTCCAAGTGGGTTTCCTAGAAAGGGGTATAAAGGTTGTCTCTGACATAAGCTCAGTGGCTGACTCTTTGATCACCTTCCCCTGGGGTGCAGCCTTGCTAGTCCACAGAGGAAGATGATGCATCCAGTCTTGATGAGACATGACAGGCTAGGGTCAGATAGAAGGGGAGGAGATCCTTTCCTAGCAGGGGACTAGGGAAAGGGCATAAAGGAAAAAGAGGGAGAACAAGTCGCCCTGGGAGGAGATGAGGGCTATAGTGGGGATACAAAGGGAATAACTTGTAATAAATAAAATGCAATAAAAACGAATGGAATAAACCTTCAAATATTTGAAACCACTATGGTAGATAATTGTAAATAACCAAAGATACAAGGAATACTATAGAGAATTAGACTTTTATATATAGTTTCTACAATTAAATAGTAAAGGAGAAAATCTTGAGTGAAGAAAGATAAGATGAGCACCTTATTGATACAATGACAATAATCACATCATAATTTCCTTCATAATTTAAGAGTATAAGGAAAAAGTAGAAACACCTAGTGTTGACCAACAATAACAAAACAAACTACTCTAAAATTCTGTACTCATTAAAACTATCCTTTTAAAATACTGGGGAAATAGTATGTGATTTCAGAGAAATCAAACTCAAAGACAGGTTTTCCTAATAGGTCTGCATTGACAGAGATGTTAAAAGAAATTCTTCAGAAAACAGATGATTATATAAGTAAGAAATTAAGTCCACATTTAAAAATGAATATCCTAACAAAGTAAATAATGGCACAGCAAACATCCTTAATTTCTTTTTATTTAACTTTTATTAATTACAATTTATTCACTTTGTATCCTCCCATAAACCCCTCACTCCCCCCCCCCCCAACTCCACATTCTCTCCCCCTTCCTCAAGCAGGCCCCTCCCCAAGTCCACTGAAGGGGAGGTCCCCCTCTCAATCCTTCTCATCTTTTCAGATCTCATCAGGAGTGGCTGCATTGTCATCTTCTGTGGCCTGGTAAGGCTGCTCCCCCCTCAGGGGGAGGTGTTCAAAGAGCAGGCCAATCAGTTTATGTCAGAGACAGTCCCTCTTCCCATTACTATGTAACCCACTTGAACGCTGAACTGCCATGGGCTACATCTGTGCAGGGGTTCTAGGTTATCTCCATGCATGGTACTTGGTTGGAGTATGAGTCTCTAGAAAGAAAACTGTGTTCAAATTTTCAGTTTCTGTTGTGCTCCTTGTGGAGTTTCTGTCCTCTCCAGATCTTATATTTCCCACTTCTTACATAAGATTATGTGCACTCTTTCCAACAGTTGGCCATGAGTCTCAGCATCTGCTCTGATAGTCTGCAGGACAGAGTCTTTCAAAGGACCTCTGTGTCAGGTTCCTAACTTGTTTCCTGTTTCTTCTTATGATGATGTACATGCTCTTTGCATTTCAGGATAGGGATTGAGCATTTTAGTCAGGGTCCTCACTCTTTATTAGTTTCTTTAGATGTACAGATTTTAGTAGGTTTAATCTGTATTATATATCTATATGAGTGAATATATACCATGTGTGTCTTTCTGCTTCTGGGACAGTTCACTCAGGATGATATTTTCCAGTTCCCACCATTTACCTGAAAATTTCATGATTCATTTGTTTTTCATTGCTGAGTAATATTACATTGTGTAGATGTACCACAATTTCTGTATCAATTCTTCAGTTAGGGGGCATCTGGGCTGTTTCAAGCTTCTGGGTATTATAAATAAAGCTGCTACAAACATGGTTGAGCAAATATCCTTATTATGCACTTGAGCCTCTTTTGTATATATGCCTAGGAGTGGTATGGCTGGATCTTGAAGAAGTGCTATCTCGAGTTGTCTGAGAAAGCACCAGATTGATTTCCAGAGTGGTTGTAAAAGTTTACATTCCCACCAGCAGTGGAGGAGGGTTCTCCTTTCTCCACAACATCTCTAGCATGAGTTCTCACTTGAGATTGTAAGGTGAAAACTCAGGGTTGTTTTGATTTTCATTTCCCTATGGCTAATGAAGTTGAGCATTTGTTTAAGTGTTTCTCTGCCATTCAATATTCCACTATCGAGAATTATCTGTTTAGCTCCTTTCCCATTTTTTAATGGGATTACTTGGTTTGTTGCTTTTCAGCTTCTTTAGTTCTTTATATATACTGGATATTAGCCCTCTGTCAGATAAAGGTTAGTGAAGATACTTTCCCAAACTGTAGGCATTCGTTTTGTTTTGGTGACAGTGTCCTTTGCTTTACAGAACCTTTTCAGTTTCATGAGATCCCATTTATTCATTGTTGCTCTTAGATCTTGTGCTGTTCTGTTAAGGAAGCTGTCTTATGTACCAATGAATTCTAGGTTCTTCCCCAATTTTTCATCTAACTGATTGAATGTGTCTGGTTCTATGTTGTGGTCTTTGATCCACTTTGACTTTAGTGTTATGCAGGGCAATAAATATTGATCTATTTGCATCTTTCTAAATGTAGACATCCAGTTAGACCAGCACCATTTGTTGAAGATGCTGTATTTTTTCCATTGAATTGTTTTGGCAACTTTGACAAAGATCAGGTGTCCATAAGTTTGTGGGTTTATTTCTGGGTCTTCTGTTCGGTTCCATTGATCATCCATTCTGTTTCTATGCCAGTACCATGCAGTTTCTATTACTGTTGCTCTATAGTACAGCTTAAGATCAGGGATGGAGATACCTCCTGAAGATCTTTTATAGTAGAGGATTGTTTTAGCAATTCTGGGTTTCCTGTTATTCCATATGAGGTTGAGAATTTTGCTTTCCAAGTTTGTAAAGAATTATGTTGTTAATTTGATGGGGGTTGCATTGAATCTCTAGACTGCTTTTACTTATTTATTTTTGTTCGTTTGTTTGTTTTTTTTTTGCTATTATTAAATCTTTTTTATTAAACTTCCAAAAAGGTAGATAAAACCTACCTCTGATTTGTTTATTAGTATGTGCTTGTTTCAGAATTCGTGTTTTTTTTTTTTCTTTTTTCTTTATTAATTACACTTGATGTGGAGAGCCGGGGTTTGGTTGCCATGGCGCTGGCTTCCGCCCTCAAAACTGGTAAACCGTTATGACCGTTGGGCAACTGTCGTCACGAGCCCAGCCCGGGGCGTCATATGGGGTGATGGGTGAGCAGCCAATCAGGGAATGATACATCATCTCACACCACTCTGGTGTGAGCAGGGCTTATATAAACAGTGCCACTTCGGGGCTCGGGGTCTTCCTCCTTTCATCGTTTGACTGCAATAAAGCTTGCTGCAGAAGGATCCTGTTGTCCGCGTGCGTTCTTGCTGGTGAGACCATCACGCGGCTCGCAACATCTGGTGTGGAAACCCAGGACGCCGGGAGCCTGCCATCACCGGTGCCGAGGAGACCCCCGTTCGCGGGGAGGATTCAGAACTGCAGCATCAAGGTAAGTTCTGAGAGGTATGTTTAGTCTTGATTTATCTCATCTTTCACCTCGGCTAGCAGGAGCCCTTTTTGCTTTCCCTGTTGTGACTGTTGCCCTCGTCCTTTTTCTTTTGGTTTCGTACAAGCTTGAGGGCGACCTCGAAAGGGAAGAGATTAACGAAAAGCTAAGAGTAGGCACTAAGGGAGTGTTAGAGGAGATACAAGACAGCATGTCAGAAACAGAACGTGACAAAAGATTAGGGGCCCCAATGGATAGAAATAAAGACGTCTCTAAGAAAAAGGCCCTTATGCGGATGTTAAAGCCGCAGGAGCGAGAGGTAAGGGAAAGGACGCCCTGGGAGAGAAACATGATAAGGAGAAGAAAAAATCTTAAAAGGAGCCTCTCTATCCGACATAAAAACTAGAGGCTTTAGAAATTGGCAATTCTGAGTCAGAGAAGTTAAGTCCCTCCGAGGAGTCAGATCTAGAGGAGGAAGCAGCCCGCTATGAGGAAGAACGATACCACCTGAATGAGCGGCCACTACTGAGAAACAGGAAGTGTGCACTTTCTCGGTCGGCCACTCCTGTTGTCCCTAGTGCTCCTCCTCCTCCCTACATCGGGAGGTATTGCAGGGACCATTTACATACCTTAAATGATTTTTAAAAATTATTAGGTGATATAAATTGGCTTAGGCCGTTTTTAAAGATTCCTTCTGCTGAATTAAAATCCCTATTTGATATTTTGGAAGCGGATGCTCATATTTCTTCACCCAGAGCCTTAACACCGGCTGCAAGCCGCGCCATGTAGAGCCTGATAGGCCTAAGGAAATGGTCAAATGGAAGGATGTCTTGACTGATTAATGGAAAGGCCTGGATCCTATCTTAATAAGATCCAGGGGAGCTCTCTGTGTTTTCCCACAGGAAGAAAACAATCCATTCTGGGTACCGGAGCGCCTCACACGAAAGCTCGTGGCAGCTGAAGATGATCTTTCAAAGAATATACCTGCAACTACTTGAAGAGCTAAGGGCGGCGGTGGTGACCATTAATTCTACTCGAGTGGATTTATCGCTCACAGATGGCTTATTATTCTGGGTTTCTTCTGCCTTTTCTTATTTTAAGGAATGAGTGGGCGTTGGGATGTTTCATGCTGCCCTGTGCTGTGGTTTAATATTTGTCCTCTGGTTGTTCTGCAAACTCAAAACCCAACAAAAACGTGACAAGGTGGTGATCGTACAGGCGCTAGCCGCTCTGGAGCAAGGCACCTCCCCCGATATTTGGTTATCCATGCTGAAAAATTAATGTTTGACAAGATTGCCTCTGTTTTTGCAGGCACATGCCACAATCTAGATTTACAGCCCTTGCACTCCCTGGGGATCTGTTTCCCATTGCACGGGGATGGGTGTAAATCACAATTTTTCTCTTGCCAAACGATCTGGAAAGTCAGTGACGGAAGAGTGCAAATAAGTCTTCACTGACCTAAGACAGGACAGCCTCACAGTGAGGAGGTTGCTCCAATGACGGGCAACGCCTGAAGCATTGCCTTCCACCAGGCTCAGACGTTGGCTGTCTGGCATAATGCTGTATTGACAGTAGGAAGCTTACTGTTCAAACAAAATAAAAAAGGGGGAGATGTGGAGAGCCGGGGTTTGGTTGCCATGGCGCTGGCTTCTGCCCTCAAAACTGGTAAACCGTTATGACCGTTGGGCAACTGTCGTCACGAGCCCAGCCCGGGACGACATATGGGGTGATGGGTGAGTAGCAAATCAGGGAATGATACGTCATCTCACACCACTCTGGTGCGAGCAGGGCTTATATAAACAGCGCCACTTCGGGGCTCGGGGTCTTCCTCTTTTCATTGTAATAAAGTTTGCTTCAGAAGGATCCTGTTGTCCGCGTGCGTTCTTGCTGGCAAGACGATTATGCGGCCTCCAACAGTAAGTTTCCTGTTAGAAGGTCACTCTGTGGAGAAAATTATTTACTAGCATTAATAAAAAATTCAAACAAAGCTAATGTCCAAGGAGAAATTATATAAAATAAATTGTACCATTATCTAATGACAGAGGTTAATACTCTAAGGAAATAAAACAAGCTAATAGCTATATGTATGGGAACAGAGCATCACATATATACAACAAAAACTGATATATCACATATATACAACAGAAATCAATCTGGTGCTTCCTCAGGAAATCAGGAATAGTGTTACCTCAATATCTAGCTATACCACTCCTAGGCATATACCTAAAAGTTGTCCCACCATTCAATATGGAAATTTGCTCAACCCTGTTCTTAGCAGCTCTATTTCTAATAGCCAGAAACTGGAAACAACCTAGATGTCCCTCAAAAGAGGAAAGGACACAGAAAATGTGTACATCGACACAATGGAACACTACTTAGTAATTAAAAACAAGGAAATCAAGAAATTTTCAGGCAAATGATGGGAAATAGAAAAGATCATCCTGAATGAGGTAACCCAGAAACAAAGAGAGACGTATGATCTATACTCTCTTATAAGCAGATATTAGACCTATGATATAGGGTAAACATATACAAATTATAGTCCTAAAGAAGCTAAACAATAAGGGGGACCCTAGGAAAGATGCTTTATACACATTTAGAAAGGCAATCAGAATATATATCAGAAGTAGGAGAGGACAAGGAACAGGGCAGAAGCCTTTCACAGAGGACCTCTTAAAGACTCTACCTAGCAGGGGATCTAAGCAGATGCTCAGACTCATAAAACTGGGGATGAAGTGCCAGAATCATTATGGAAGAAAAAGGAGATTGGAAGACCTGGAGGGGACAGTAACTTCACAAGGAGAAAAACAGAGCAAAAACTTTGGGCCCAGGGGTGTCTGAAGAGAATGATACTCCAAACAAGGTCCATGCATGGAGAGGACCTAGACCCCATGTTCAGAGGACATAGGCTGCTCAATCTCCAACTGGGTTCCCTAGTAAGGGGTACAAGTTCTATCTCTGACTTAGTGACTGACTCTTTGATCACTTCCCCCTGGAGGTGCAGCCTTGCCAGGCCACAGAGGAAGATGATGCATCGAATCTTTATGAGACATGACAGGCTAGGATCAGATAGAAGGGGAGGTGGTCCTCCCTTATTAGGGGACTAGGGAAAGTGTATAAGGAGAGATGAAGGAGGGTGAAAGGACTGGGACAAACCAGGGAGGGGGCTGTAGTGAGTATACAAAGTAAGTAAATTATAATAAATAAATAAATATATAAATAAATAAAATTCATTAAAAAATAAAAAAGCACAAAAAATCTCAAGGGGAATGCTGGAGAAGATGTGAAAAATGGAACCCTCCTCCATTGTTGGTTGGAATGTAACCTTGTACAACTACTTTGGAAATCAATCTCGTGGTTTCTCAGAAAATTCGGAATAGGGCTACCTCAAGATCCAGTTGTACCACTCCTGGGCATATAACCGAAAGATGCTCAACCATACAACAAGGACATTTGCTCAACTATGTTCACAGCAGCTTTATTCATAATAGCCAGAATCTGGAAATGACCTAGATGTCTTTCAACTGAAGAATGAACTCAGAAATTCTGGTACATTTACGTAACGGAATACTATTAAGCAATTAAAAATATGGAAATCATGAAATTTTCAGGCAAATTGTGAGAACTGGAAAAGATCATCCTGTATGAGCTGACCTAGAATCAGAAAGACACATGTGGTATATACTCACTTACAAATGGATATTAGCCATACAATATAGGATACATATACTAAAATCTACAGTCCCAAAGAATCTAAACACCAAGGGGGACCCTAGGGAAAGTGCTTATTCCTCATTCAGAAGGGCAAACAGGATAGACATCCGAAAGAGGAGAAGGCAGGGAACAGGACAGGAGCCGTCTACTGAAGGCCACTGAAAGACCCTTTCCATCAAGGTATCAAATGTGATACTGTGTCTCATAGTCTAATTTTAGGCAGAGTGCAGATAACTTTATGGAAGAATAGGGAAATAAAAAAGACCTGGAGGGGACAGTAGCTCCACAAGGAGACCAACAGAGCCAAAAATCCTGGGCCAATGGGGCCCTTCAGAGACCAATACTCCAACCACGGACCATACGTGGAGAAGACCTCGAACTTCTGTTCAGAGGAAGTCCATAGGCTGGTCAGTTTCCAAGTTGTACCCTAGTAAGGGGAGCAAGGGCTGTCTCTGACATGAACTCAGTGCTGGCTCTTTGATCACCTCCCCCTGGGTAGTGCAGCCATGCTGGGTTACAAGGGAAGATATGTAGCCTGCCCTGATGAGACCTGATAGGCTAGGATTAGTTGGAAGGGGAGGAGGTCCTCCCTGTCAATAGACTAAGCAAGGGGCATAGAGTGAGTATAGGTTGGATGGTTGGGACTGGGATGAGATGAGGCAGGGGTCTACAGCCAGGATACAAAATGAATAAATTTAATAAATAAATAAATAGATAGATAAAGAAAGAAATAAATTTAAGTGTGTGAGCATTTCCTGTTTTTTTTCGGTCAGTTGTTGAAAATACTATTAACTCCAAGTGAATAGTGAATTTTGTTATTTATCTTTTTAGTTATATCTGTTCTGCCTCATTGTATTCATATGTATAAACAACAAACACGCTGGGTATATTTTTAGTGAATTCACCGTTTTATCCTAACATGCTGCATTTTTGCCTTTTTCACCTTATCTGATGTTACTGTGTTTACTTAAATGTCTTTTCATTGCTGGTAGCATGGTATATTTTTCTCTATTCTTTCACTTTGGGTTTCTGTGTGCTCTTTTATGTACACGGGTGTTTTGCCTCCATGCATGCATATATGTGTGTCTGGTATCTTGGGATCAGAAGAGGGTATTGGGTATCCTGGACATGTAGCTACAGATGTTGATAATAATCATGTGTGTGCTGAGAATTAATCCCAGATCTTCTGGAAGACCATCTATTACTTAAACTGCTGAGCCAACTATGTAGCCCCCTTGTGTGTGTTCTTAATAATAGTCATGCTGTTGAAAACATACAATTATATCACATCTCAAGCTCTCCAAAAATCTTGACATTTATTTAGAATATTAAAACTATCTGTTAACTTTATTTTTGAATTAATATTATCAATGTAACAATTGTTGCAAAAGTCTTGTTTTCATGATTATCTGTAGATTCAACTAAACAATTCATGCATGGCGTCTTTTTAACATTTCAGATATCACCTGTAATTCTCTTCTTATTTATGTAGTTTGTTTGTTTGTTTGTTTGTTTTACATGTGTATATATGTATGATATGTTTGAGTGTATTAATATTTTCATATGTGTGGGCTCATATGTGTATATGTATGGTAGTGCATATGTCTGGTTCTATTTGTGTGTAGACCCAAATCTGAGGTGAAATGGATTCTTGCCTTGATAATATTCCATTTTATTTATTGACACAGCTTCACTCAGTTGAACCCTAGATTTCTCTGATTTTCTAGTCTGGCATGATCCGGGTATCCCTTGCCTCTGCCTTCCACTACTGGAATGTTGGGCAGGCCACCATGGTTCCTCAGCATTTATGGAGGAAGTGGAGGTCTGAACTCTGTTTAGCAGATGCTTTACTAACTCATCTCTCTAAACTTTACATGTTCTCTGATGGGAAGTACTTTCATCTGACTTTCTCTTCTCTACAATTTATGAGACCTCTCTGTGACTTTTTTTTTCAATAAATTTTCTTGTACCTTGAATGGAATACATTTTAATAGAATATAGATAGATAGATAGATAGATAGATAGATAGATAGATAGATAGATAGATACATACATACATACATACATACATAGAGATAGAGATATTTCACCTTAGTTTTTTCTATGCTTCTGGAGTCTTGATTTTCATTTATTTTGGAAACTTCTCAACAACTATCATTTTATCTACTGTATTTTCTTTTTCTCCCTCCTCTGGCATACAAGTTACATCTTTTAAAATTGTTAAAAAAATTCTTGTATTTTTTGTAGATTTCCCTACATTTTCTTTCTTATTTTAACTTAGTATTTCTTAGTCAACTGGTTGTCAAACACAATGATTTCCTCTCTGACAATTAGTGCAACAAAAGTCGTCTATTTTGTTGTAAACATTATTTCATTAATTATTAGAGTATTTTCTAGATTGTATTGTTAGTACATTTACCCTCCAAAACTCCTCTAATAACTATCCTCTCCATCCTCACCATTTTATACACTCAACTTTGAGATTTCTTTCTTTCTTTCTTTCTTTCTTTTTTTTCTCATTGATTCCAGTTTGTGTTTGTCATCAAGTCTTGTGAGTAGTGCCTGCCCTGGCACGTGATGAACTTACTGGGAGCCACACTATTAAAGAAAACTGACTCGTTATCTCCCATAAACTATGAAATAACAATATCTCCTTAGTTAATGGTGAGACTTTGCACCTACCTACTCTTCTTCTATGCTGAAGCTTGTGCACACGTGGTCCATGCTAGAACAATCACTGTGAGTTCATATGTGCAATTGTACTGTTGTGTCTGGAAAACACTGTTTCCTCAAAATCATCCACTATCTCTAGCTTTTAGTCTTTCTACTCTGTCTTACAGAAGATCCTAAAGCCCTGGGGGAAAGAGTAACTTCTGTAGTAGTGATTTGATTTCTACCTTTCATTCTCATTCTTTTTTGGAATTTTTTCCCTCTGCTTCTAGTACCCATAGCTTTACTTCTTTCATGTTTCCCATTAGGACCTCATAATTTACTAATCAGTGCTATTTTCAGTTTTCTAATCAACCAAAGTTCTATGTTGTGCCTGATTCTGCTCTCTCGCTTAATTTGTTTCTTCAGAATATTTATTTCCTTCCTTTTTAGAAAGCCCTGCATTTTATTGTTGTTACTGTGTTTGAACATTAAACATGATGCATTGAGCCTTTAGTGTGATAATTTATGCTAATGTGTCTAGAACTAGATTGGGCTTAATGATTTGTTCATACTTAATTAATTTCTCAATTGCCTTTGTTTTCTTTTATTTTACCCCTTGACTTAGATATCCACTGGGCTTGTCAGTAACTCTCTATACTGTAACACCTTTAGCTGTGACCTAGTCTTGCAAACTGCAGAGTACTCCAGGCTTATTGTCATTTTAGGGTGTAGGACAATATATTCTTCACAATATTCCATTTAAAAAGCTATTCTTCAGAGGAGTTATGCCTCTGGCCTCTGAGCTACATTAATGTTTCCTTTTTTTATTACTTCACAAATAAAATTTAGGTATTAAACTTAATACTTTTTTTCTTATTGAAACATTACAGTGGCTCATAAGCAATATCCTAAATTGGAATATTTTAAATCCAATTAAATATTTACATCAGTAATACACAAAATGTATCCCTCCATTCCTCATTAGATCCATCTCCTCTGCATGGTCCCTTCCATGTGGGTTATATAAGTTATAAATGTATGCCATATATCACACAGGACAAACACCATTTTGTAATGGAGTGAAGATACAAAAATATAGAATCTTCTATAATCAATAGAAGAGGAGAGTTATAAAAATTGTTTTCAGCTTTTCATAAACCCATGCAGTAACCTTATGTAATTTACTTTGCACCATTCTGTGGTTGAAGCTGCTGTCCTGTGTCCCCTCCCCCTTTATCCTGGAATCTCTCCCACAGTAGGTCTGATGGTCATGGGTTCACTGATGCATATCTAGAAAACACCTAATTTCCCAAACACTGCATTCTGCTGTTCTCAACATCAAGTTATTCATTAATCAGTATTCTCTTTTTTTGTTTTGTTTTGTTTTTGTTTTTTAGTCTTTATTTTTTCTTTATTAATTACACTTTATTCACTTTGTATCCCCCTGTGGTTTTTTCCTTCCTCCCGTCCCAATTCCTTCCTTCCTCCACCCTCTGCATGCATGCCCCTCCCTAAGTCCACTGATGTTGGATGACTTCTTTTCCTTTCTTCTGATCCTAGTCAATGAGGTCTCATCAAGAGTGGCTGCCTTGTCTTCTTCTGTGGCCTGGTAATGCTGGTTCCTTCTCAGGGGGAGGTAATTAAAGAGCAGGCCAATTAGTTCATGTCAGAGACAGTCCCTGTTCCTATTACAATGGAACACACTTGGATACTGAACTGCCATGGGCTACATCTGTGCAGGGGTCTTATATTATCTCCATGCATAGTCCTTGGTTGTAATATCAGTCTCAGGAAAGACCCCTGTGCTCAGATTTTCTGGTTCTGTTGCTCTCCTTGTGGAGTTCCTGTCCTCTCCAGATCTTACTGTTTCCCACTTCTTTTCTAAGATTCCCTGCACTCTGCCCAAAGGTTGGCCATAAGTCTCAGCATCTACATTGATAGTCTGCAGGGCAGAGCTTTTCAGAAGTGCTCTGTGTCAGGCTCCTGACTTGTTCCCTCTTTTCTCCTTCTTCTGATGTCCAGCCTCTTTGACTTTCTGGATAGGAATTGAGCATTTTAGCAAGAGTCCTCCCTCTTGATGAGTTTCTTTAGGTGTACAGATTTTAGTAGGTTTATCCTATATTATATGTCTATATGAGTGAGTATATACCCTGTGTGTGTCTTTCTGCTCCTGTGATAGCTCACTCAGGATGATCTTTTCCAGATCCCACCATTTACCTGCAAATTTCATAATTTCCTTGTTTTTTTTTTATTGCTGAGTAATATTCCATTGTGTAGATATACCAAAATTTGTGCATCCATTCCTCCACTGAGGGACATCTTGGCTGTTTGTAGGTTCTGGCTGTTACAATAAGGCTGCTACAAACATGGTTGAGCAAATGTCCTTATTGTGTACTTGAGACTCTTTTGGATATATGCCTAGGAGTAGTATAGCTCGATCTTGAGGAAGTGCTATACCTAGTTGTCTGAGAAAGCACCAGATTGATTTCCAGAGCAATTGTATAAGTTTACATTCCCACCAGCAGTGGAGGAGGGTTCCCCTTTCTCCACAACCTCTCCAGCACGGGTTGTCTCTTGAGTTTTTTATCTTAGCCATTCTTATGGGTGTAACATGAAATCTTAAGGTCGTTTGATTTGCATTTCCCTGATGGCTAATGAGGTTGAGCATTTCTTTAAGTGTTTCTCTGACATTTGATATTCCTCTCCAGAGAATTCTCTGTTTAGCTCTGTACCCCATTTTTTAATTGGATTACTTGATTTTTTGCTGTTTAACTTCTTTAGTTCTTTATATATACTGGATATTAGCCCTTTGTCAGATTTAGGGTTAGTGAAGATACTTTCCCAATCTGTAGGCTGTCGTTTTGTTCTGAGGACAGTGTCCTTTGTTTTACAGAAACTTTTCAGTTTCATGAGGTCCCATTTATTTATTGTTGCTCTTAGAGCCTGTGCTGTTGGTGTTCTGTTCAGGAAGTTGTCTCCTGTGCCAATGAGTATCTCTTATATGATAATTTGGAAATGTTCTGTCAGTTCCCTTTGGGCCTAGATTGCTATTGATGGGATTAGTTAGCTGTTATATGTACAGGAATTCCATATGTGTGGTGTTATTTTCTCTTCCTATTGTCATGATTATCTTTATGTTTGACTTTCCTATTTGACTTCTACAAGTCTATTTTCAGATTGCTCTGATTTTGCTCAATTCTAAATTTACTGAACCTCTTGAATAAGATAATGGATTTTCTTTTTTTAAATTTAATTTAATTTTATTAATTACACTTTATTCACTTTGTATCCCCATAAGCCCCTCCCTCCTCCCTGCCCTGTCCGCCCCACCCTCCCTCTTCTTCACGCATGCCCCTCCCCAAGTCCACTGAGAAGGGATGTCC
This sequence comes from Meriones unguiculatus, assembly GCF_030254825.1. Lineage (NCBI taxonomy): Eukaryota > Metazoa > Chordata > Mammalia > Rodentia > Muridae > Meriones > Meriones unguiculatus. The sequence continues at coordinate 73,183,363 of NC_083369.1, read as the reverse complement.
TCCTCTCCTTCCTTCTGATATTACTCTATATCAGATCACATCACAAGTAGCTGTATTGTCATCTTCTGTGGCCTGATAAGGTTGCTCCCCCCTCAGGAGGAGGTGATCAAAGAGCAGGCCAATCAGTTCATGTCAGAGGCAGTCCCTCTTCCCATTACTGTGGAACCCACTTGGACACTGAACTGCCATGGGCTACATCTGTGCAGGGGTTCTAGGTTATCTCCATTTCTGGTACTTGGTTGGAGTATGAGTCCCTGGGAAGACACCTGTATTCAAATTTTCTGGTTCTGTTGCTCTCCTTCTAGGGTTTCTGTACTCTCCAGATCTTACTATTTCCCACTTCTTACATAAGATTCCATGGACTCTGCCCAACAATTGGTCATATGTCTCAGCATTGGCTTTGATAGTCTGCAGGACAGAGCCTTTCAGAGGCCCTCTGTGGCAGGTTTCTAGGTTGTTTCCTGTTTTCTTCTTCTTCTGATGACCATCCTCTTTGCCTTTTGGGATGGGGATTGATCATTTTAATCAGGGTCCTCTCTCTTGATTAGTTTCTTTAGACGTACAGATTTTAGTAGGTTTATCCTATATTTTATATCTATATGAGTGAGTATACACCATGTGTGTTTTTCTGCTTCTGGGAAAACTCACTCAAGATGATATTTTCCAGGTCCCAACATTTACCTGCAAATTTCATAATTTCCTTAATTTTTATTACAGAGTAATACTCCATTGTGTAGATGTACCACAATTTCTGCATCCATTCTTCTGTTGAGGGGCATTTGGGTTCTTTCCAGCTTCTGGATGTTACAAATAAAGCTCCTCCAAACATGGTTGAACAAATGTCCTTATTGTGTACTTGATCCTCTTTTGGATATATGCCTAGGAGTGGTATGGCTGGGTCTTGAGGAAGCACTATGCCTAGTTGTCTGAGAAGGCACGAGATTGATTTCCAGAGTGGTTGTACAAGTTTACATTCCCACCAGCAGTGGAGGAAGGTTCCCCTTTCTCCAAAACCTCTCTAGCATGTGTTGGCACTTGAGTTTCTCATCTTGGTTATTCTGGTGGGTGTGAGGTGAAATCTCAGGGTCGTTTTGATTTGCATTTCTGTAATGGATAATGATGTTGGGCATTTCTTTAAGTGTTTCCCTGCCATTTGATATTCCTCTACAGAGAGTTCTCTGTTCAGCTCTGTTTCCCATTTTTTAAATGGATTACTTGGTTTGCTGTTTTCTCCTGTACCAATGAATTCTAGGGTTTTCCACACTTTTTCTTCTAACTGATTTAATGTGTCTGGTTTTATGTTGAGGTCTTTGATCCACTTGGACCTTAATTTTGTGCAGGGTGATAAGTATGGATCTATTTTCATTTTTCTACATGTAGATATCCAGTTCGACAAGCACCAGTTGGTGAAGTTGCTATCTTTTTTTTTCCATTGTGTGTTTTTGGCATATTTGTCAAAGATCAGGTGTCTATAAGTGTGTGGAATTATTTCTGGGTCTTCTGTTCAGTTCCATTCTTCCATTGATTATGTTTCTATGCCAGTACCATGCAGTTTTGATAACTTTTGCTCTACACTACAGCTTAAGATCAGGGATGGAGATACCCCACAAGATCTTTTATTGTAGAGGTTTGTTTTAGCAAATCTGGTTTCTTGTTATTCCATATGAAGTTGAGAATTTTTCTTTCCAGGCCTGTAAATAATTATGTTGGTAATTTGACGGGAATTGCATTGAATCTGTAGATTGCTTTTGGTAAGATGGCCATTTTTACTAAGTTAATCCTGCCAAGCCTTGAGCATGGGATATCTTTCCATCTTCCCATATCTTCTTCTAATTCTTTCTTCAGAGACTTGAAATTTTTTTCATACAAGTCTTTGACTTCTTTGGTTAAGGTCACACCAAGGTACTTTCTTTCATTTGTGGCTATTGGGAAGGGTGTTGTTTTCCTAACTTCTTTTTCAGCCCTTTTGTCTTTTGTATACAGGAGGGCTTTGGCTACTGACTTTTTTGAGTTAATTTCAGGCTACTTTGCTGAAGGTGTTTATCAGCTGTAGGTGTTTCCTTGTAGAGTTTTTGGGGTCACTCATGTATGCTATCATATCATCTGCAAATAGTGGTAATTTGACTACTTCCTTTCCACTTTGTATCCCCTTGATCTCCTTCAACTGTCTTATTGCTCTAGCAAAGACTTCCAGAACTAGGTTGAAGAGATAGGGAGAGATTGTGCAACCTTGCCTTTTCCCTGATTTCAGTGGGATTGCTTTAAGTTTCTCTCTGTTCAGTTTGATGTTGGCTATAGGCTTGATATATATTGCCTCTACTATGTTTAGATATGTGCTTGTATCCCTGATCTGTCCAAAAATTTAAACTTGAATGGATGTTGGATTTTGTCAAATGCTTTTTCAGCATCTTAGGAGATTTTTATGTAGTTTTTTTCTTTCAGTTTGTTAATATGGTGGATCACATTGAAGATTTTCCGTAAACTGAACTACCCTGCATACCTAGGATCAAGACTACTGGGACACAGTGGATGACATCTTTGAAGTGTTCTTGTATTTGGTTTGTAAGTATTTTGTTGAGTATTTTTGCATCAATGTTCATAAGGGAGATTGGCCTGAAATTCTCTTTCTTTTTTGGGTTTTTGTGAGGTTTAGGTAACCAGGTGACTGTGGCTTCAAAGAATGAGTTTGTTCCTTCTATTTCTATTTTGTGGAATAGTTTGAAGAGAACTAGAGTTAGCTATTCTTTGAAGGCCTGGTAGAATTCTGCACTAAAACCATATGGTCCTGTTTTTTTTTTTTTTTTTTTTTTTTTGGATAGGAGAATTTCGATGAGCACTTCTATTTCCTTGAGGATATAGGACTATTTAATTGATTTACCTGGTCGTGATTCAGCTTTAGTAAGTGGAATGTGGAATCGATCAAGAAAATTGTCCATTTCATTTAGATTTTCAAAATTTGTGGCATATAGATTTTAGAAGTAAGTCCTAATGATTGTTTGGATTTCCTCACTGTAGTTTTTTCCCATTTTCATTTCTGATTTTGTTGATTTATTTGCTGTCTCTCTGCCTTTTAGTTAGCTTGGCTAAGGGTTTGTCTATCTTGTTGATTTTCTCAAAGAACTAAGTCTTGGTTTCATTGATTCTTTGAATTCTTTTATTTGTTTCTGATTGATTGATTTCAGCCCTGAGTTTGACTATTTCCAGCCCTCTCTTTTTTGGTGTGTCTGCTTCATTTGTTTTTCTACAGTTTTTCAGTGAGCCATTAAGTTGCTTGAATGAGCTGTCTTGAATTTCTTCTTGAAGTCACTTACTGCTATGAACTTTCCTCTTAGCACTGCTTTCATTGTGTCCCATAAGTTTGGGTATGTTGTGTCTTCATTTTCATTGAATTCTACAAAGACTTTAATTTCTTTCTTTATTTCTTCCCTGACCCAGCAGTCATTTAGTAGCAAGTTGTTCAGTTTCCATGTGTGTTTAGGCATTTGCTATTTCTGTTGTTGAGGTCCAGCTTAATTCCATGGTGATAATATAGAATACAAGCAATTATTTCAATCTTTTTTGTTGAGGGTCGCTTTATGATCAACTATATGGTCTATTTTGGAGAAGGTTCCATGAGGTGCTGAGAAGATGATAAATTCTTTTCTTTTTGTGGGTAAAGTTCTGTAGATGTCTGCTACGTCCATTTGATTCATGATCTCTGTTATAGATATTGTTTCTTTGTTTAATTTCTGTTCTGTTGACCTGTCCTTTGTTGAGAGTGTGGCGTTGATGTCTCCCACTATTAATGTGTGGGGATCTATGTGTGGTCTAAGTTTTATCAATGTTTCTTTTACAAATGTGGGTGCCCTTGTATTTGGGGCATAGATGTTCAGGATTGTGATGTCTTCCTGGTGGAATTCTCGCTTGATGAGTATGAACTGTCCTTCCACATCTCTTTTGATTAATTTTGGTTGAAAGTCTATTTTATCAGATATTAAAATGGTTTGCTTCTTATGTCCATTTGCTTGGAAAGCTGTCTTCCAACCCTTTACCCTTAAGTAATATATATCTTTGGGACTTATGTGTGTTTCTTGCATGAAACAGATTGCTGTGTTTTGTTTACACATCCATTCTGTTATTCTGTGTGTTTTTATTGGAGAATTAAGTCCTCTGTTCGGTTCCATTGATCCACCATTCTGTTTCTATGCCAGTACCATGCAGTTTTTAAAACTGTTGCTCTATAGTACAACTTAAGATCAGGGATGGAGATACCTCCAGAAGATCTTTTATTGTACAGGATTGTTTTAGCAATTCTGGGTTTCTTGTTATTCCATATGTAGTTGAGAATTTTTCTTTCCAGGTCTGTAAAGAATTGTGTTGGTAATTTGATGGGCATTGCATTGAATCTGTGATTGCTCTTGGTAAGATGGCCATTTTTACTATGTTAATCTTGCCAAGCCATGAGCATGGGAGATCTTTCCATCTTCTCATATCTTCTTCTAATTCTTTCTTCAGAGACTTGAAATTTTTTTCATACAAGTCTTTGACTTTCTTGATTAGGGTTACGCCAAGGAACCTTATGTCATTTGTGGCTATTGTGAAGGGTGTTGTTTCCCTAATTTCCTTCTTAGCCATTTTGTCTTTTGTATACAGGAGGGCTACTGATTTTTTTGCGTTAATTTTGTATCCAGCCACTTTGCTGAAGGTGTTTATCAGTTGTAGGAGTTCCCTGGTAGAATTTTTGGGGTCACTCATTTATACTATCATATCATCTGCAAATAGTGATAATTTGACTTCTTCCTTTCCAATTTGTATCCCCTTGATCTCCATCAACTGTCTTATTGCTCTAGCAAGGACTTCCAGAACTATGTTGAAGAGATATGGAGAGAGTGGGCAGCCTTTTCTTGTCCCTGATCTTAGTGGGATTGCTTTAAGTTTCTCTCTGTTCAGTTTGATGTTGGCTATAGGCTTGCTGTATATCGCCTTTACTATGTTTAGATATGTGCCTTGTATCCCTGATCTCTCCAATACTTTAAACATGAATGGATGTTGGATTTTGTCAAAGGCTTTTTCAGCACCTAGGGAGATTATCATGTGTTTTTTTTTTCTTTCAATTTGTTAATATGGTGGATCACATTGATGGATTTCTGTATATTGTACCACCTCTTCATACCTGGGATGAAGCCTACTTGGTCACAGTGCATAATATATTTGATGTGTTCTTGGATTCGGTTTGCAAGTATTTTATTAAGTATTTTTGCATCAATGTTTATAAGGGAGATTGGCCGGAAATTCTCTTTCTTTGTTGAGTCTTTGTGAGGTTTAGGTACCAAGGTGACTGTGGCTTCATAGAATGAGTTTGGTAATGTTCCTTCTGTTTCTAGTTTGTGGAATAGTTTGAAGAGAGTTGGTGTTAGCTCTTCTTTGAAAGTCTGGTTGAATTCTGCTCTGAAGCCATCTGGTACTGGGCTTTTTTTGGATGGGAGACTTTTGATGACCGCTTCTATTTCTTTGGGGGATATAGGTCTATTTAGTTGATTTACCTGGTCCTGATTTAGCTTTGGTAAGTGGAATCGATCAAGAAAATTGTCCATTTCATTTAGATTTTCAAATTTTGTGGCATATAGACTTTTGAAGTAAGTCCTAATGATTGTTTGAATTTCCTCAGTGTCTGCAGTTATATCCCCCTTTTCATTTCTGATCTTTTTGATTTGAGTGGTGTCTCTCTGCCTTTTAGTTAGCTTGGCTAAGGGTTTGTCGATCTTGTTGATTTTCTCAAAGAACCAGCTTTTGGTGTCATTGATTCTTTGAATTGTTTTATTTGTTTCCAATTGATTGATTTCAGCCCTGAGTTTGATTATTTCCAGCCATCTGCTCCTTCTTGATGTGTCTGCTTCTTGTTTTTCTAGGGTTTTTAAGTGAGCCATTAACGTGCTTGAATGAGCTGTCTCGAATTTCTTCTTGAAGGCACTTAGTGCTATGAACTTTCCTCTTAGCACTGCTTTCATTGTGTCCCACAAGTTTGGGTATGTTGTGTCTTCATTTTCATTGATTTCTAGAAAGACTTTAATTTCTTTCTTTATTTCTTCCCTGACCCAGCTGTCATTTAGTAACAAGTTGTTCACTTTCCATGTGTGTGTAGGCTTTTTGCTATTTTTGTTATTGTTGAGGTCCAGCTTTATTCCCTGGTGATCAGACAAGATACAAGGGATTATTTCAATCTTCTTGTATCTGTTGAGGCTTGATTTGTGACCAACTATATGGTCTATTTTGGAGAAGGTTCCATGAGGTGCTGAGAAGAAGGTAAATTCTTTTGTGTTTGGGTGTAAAGTTCTGTAAATGTCTGTTAGGTCCATTTGATTCATGACCACTGTCAGAGACATTGTTTCTTTGTTTAATTTCTGTGTTGGTGACCTGTCCTTTGTTCAGAGTGGGGTGTTGAAGTCTCCCACTATTAATGTGTGCGGATCTATATGTGCTTTAAATTTTATCAATGTTTGTTTAACAAATGTGGGTGCTCTTTTATTTGGGGCATAGATGTTCAGGATTGTGATGTCTTCCTTGTGGAATTTTCCCTTGATGAGTATGAAGTGTCCTTCCCCATCTCTTTTTATTAATTTTGGTTGAAAGTCTTTTTTATCAGATATTAGAATGGCTACTCCTGCTTGCTTCTTGGGTCCGTTTTCTTGGAAAGCCGTCTTCCAACCCTTTACCCTCAGGTAATGTCTATCTTTGTGTCTTAGGTGTGTTTCTTGTATGCAACAGATTGCTGGGTTTAGTTTACATATCCATTCTGTTAATCTGTGTCTTTTTATTGGAGAGTTGAGTCCATTGATGTTGAGAGAGATTAATGACCAGTGGCTGTTAGATCCCTTGATTTTGATGTTGGCTGTGGTCATCAGGTTGTGTGCTTGGTTGCTTTTTGTTTTACTGAAGTGAGGTTATTTATTTCCTGTGTTTTCTTGAATGTAGCTAGTTTTCCTGGGTTGTATTTTCCCTTCTAGTGTCTTCTTTAATGCTGGATTTGTTTGTAGGTATTGTTGAAATTTGTTTTTGTCATTGAATATCTTGTTTTCTCCATCTATGAGTATTGAGAGTTTTGCGGGGTATTGTAGCCTGGGCTGACATCTGTGTTCTCTTAGGGTCTGCATGATATCCGTCCAGGCCCTTCTGGCTTTCATAATCTCTGTTGAAAAGTCAGGTGTGATTCTAATGGGTTTGCCATTATTTGTTACTTGGCCTTTTTCCCTTGCAGCTTTTAGTATTTTTTCTTGTTCTGTATACTTACTGTTTTGATTATTATGTGGCAGGAGGATTTTCTTTTCTGGTCAAATTTGTTGGGTGTTCTGTAGGCCTCATGTATTCTAATTGGCCTCTCCTTTAGCTTGGGGAAATTTTCTTCAATGGTTTTGTTGACAATATTTTCTGGGCCTTGTAGAAGGGGGTCTTCTTTTTCCTCTATACCTATTATTCTTAGGTTTTGTTTTTTCATATTGTCTTGCATTTCTTGGATGGTCTGTGTCAGGAATTTTTCGGATTTAACATTTTCTTTGACAGATACATCAATTTCTTCCATTGTATCTTCTACACCTGAGATTCTTTCTTCCATCTCTTGTAGTCTGTTGGTTATGCTTACCTCTGCAGTTCCTGTTTTCTTCCCTAGATTCTTCCTTTCCATTATTTCTTCCATTTGTGTTTTCTTTAATTTTTCCAATTCTATCTTCAGGTCTTGAGTTGTTTTGTTTACTTCCTTCACCTGTCTGATTGTACTTTCCTGTTTTTCTTTTAGTTTCTTCAACTCTGTTTCTTTTATTTCATTCAGTGCTTTAAGCATTTCCTTTCTAAAGGCCATAAACTATTTGGCTGCAGCTTTCTCTATTTCTTTACGGATGGCAATATTCTGTTTGAATTTATCTTCCTCTATGTCTTTACGTATCTTATTTGTTTCCTCTGTTATCATCTTCATGAGCATAGTTGTTAGGTCATCTTCTTGGATTTCAGTTATGCTGGGGTGTCCAGGGCTACTTGCCCCTGGGTAACTGGGTTCTGGAGATGCCATATTGCTCTGTCTTTTGTTGCTTGAGCTTTTACGCTGGCCTCTACCCACTGTGCTATCTTAGGTGTTTGGGGTTATTTTCTGGTGGTTCCTGGGGATCCTGTGGTGGAGAGAATCCCCTTTGCAGAAAGCTGGTTTTTCCTGAAGGATGTCTTCTCAGATTTTTGGGTCTAGTCCCTGGATGTCTGGTGTTTTTTCAGGAGTTGCTCACCTCAGGGATATAGACCTGAGTGGTAACTGTGGTCTTTGATAGTCGAGAGGGTTCTCCTCTCACTCAGGGAAGTCCTGAGGGCAGCTGCTCTGTTTCTGGGTTTCTTGTTGGAAATTTAGTGATCCGCTGCTGTGACCCAGTTGGACATCAGGCATGCAGCAACTGTTTGTGCCTGTGTCTGGAGCACAGCTGAGTGATGGCACCTTGGCCCCACTGGTCTGCTAGACTTTTTCTAGCGAAGGATTGGGTGATTTAAGTCAGTACACTTTCCTTCCTTCCCTGTGGATTCTCTGGAGACATGGACTCCCAGTGTCTTTTTTTGCCCTGGTGCACACTGCTCAGTGTCTGCCAGCTGACTGGCCACAGAAACTGCCTGTGTCTGGAGCACAGCTGAGTGATGGCGGCTCAGTCTCTGCCAGCTGTCTGGTGTGCAGAAACTGCCTGTGTCTGCCTTTGCGGCCTTTGGGAGCCTGGGTGCTTCCCTAAGCTGGGTAATTTTCCAGGGACCTTTTCAGGCTGGGCATGTCAGCTGAGTGCTCTGAGATCAGACCAGCCGTTTCCCTCCCTGTGTGTTTGCACCGGACAGTAAAACTCATTTGCTGGTGCCCTGGTGCCCATAGTTTTATCTCATGCGGCAAATCAGGCACGCAGGCAGGCAGGGCTCTGTGCTGGAGCCTGGGTCCCCGGCTCTGGCTCTGGGCTGGCTCCTGGGTGCTCGTCGAACCCGAGTCTTTTCCAGGAGATGTCTGGGTGACCTAAGGCCAGTCCCAATCATTTCCTGTACCCTGGGGTTATCTCTCGACTGAAAATTCCAGTCTCTGATAGTGTGGTGCGCGTGGTTCAGTCTGGGACTGTGACCAGAGACACTGGCTTATGGCTCTGGGCTGGGGCTGGGGCTGGGGCTGGGGGCCTGCAGCCAAGCATCTGGCAGAACCGGGATCTCTTCCGCAGTTTAGCTGGGTGAGTTAAAAGCTGATTGAATCCCCCACCGTGGGGTATCCTCTCACCTGGGAAACACAATGACTGTGTTTTATGGCCGCGAGTTCTGATTACTGGTCACTGTGCTGATCCTGCTGCTGCTGCTCAGAATGAGAGTCCTTCTGGCGCCGCCATCTTGCCCCTCCCCCCCGATTTTTGCTAATTTTATCAAGTTGAAAACAGTCTCTTTTCTTGGGTTTCTGGGTATTATTATGCCTGGGCACCAAATTTTGTCAAATATTTTTTTTTCTTCAATTGCTATGATAATTCTTTCTTTTCTTTCGTTTGTCTTTTTTTCCTTTTTTCTTCTTTCCTTCCTTCCCTCTCTCCCTCCCTCCTTTCCTTCCTTCCTTCCTTCCTTCCTTCCTTCCTTCCTTTCTTTCTTTCTTTCTTTCTTTCATTTTTCTTTTTTTCTTTCTCCTTTGTTTCTTTTTATTTTTCAAGGCAGGGTTTCTCTATGTAGCCTTGGCTGTCCTGGATTCACTCTGTAGATAGGGCTGGCCTCAAAATTACTAAAATCTGCCTCTGCCTCCCTGAGTGCTGGGATTACAGGAGTGTGCCACTGCACCTGGCTTATTTTCTTTCTTTAGTGTCTTAGTATTACAGCTTACAGATTCATTCTTTCAAACAGAAGAGATGTGTATTCCTACAATAAATCTAATTGTTATGGTATATAATCCTACTTCTATATCAGTAATCCACATTTGTTAATATCATGTTAAAGATTTCTATGTCTTTTTTCATGGTATTTTGAGTCTTTTGTTGTTATTTTTGTTGTGGTTTTGAGGACACATTTTTCCTCTACTGTATTTTTACCCAATTTTAAGAACAAAGTAATGCTTCCATCATAGAACAGAATGAGAGATGTTCCCATTCTCAGTTTTATTTCCTACAAAACACTGTATAAAACTGATAGTGACTTTAACTGCCTATATAATTCTCAGCAAATGCTGTAATTTTTAAAGATTGATTTCATTTTTATTGTGTCTCCCCTCAAACCAGATTAAAAATGTATTTATTTAATTCATTTAAGTTAACAAACTTGTTTCTGTAGATTATTGACAGTATCTCAAGTAACACTTCTGATATCTATATGGTGTGTACTGATATTTCAAACAATAGTTCTTCTATCTATGGGGTATTGTGGTAATCTGTCTTAACAAATATTTGTGATTTTTAGATATTTTTGTCAATCTTGGAAGATGACTAAATTTCATGACATTTAAAATGAGTATATTTTACCAAATTGACTTTCAATAATTTCATGCATGTGTGATTATTATAATATTCATTATTCCATTACCACCTCTTACCTCCCTTGCATTTTTTCATAAATCTAGAATCGGTACCATTCTTCTTATCAATCAGTACTCTTCCTAGTTCATCATATTTTCCTATCCTTTTGTTTCATCAAGTATTATGCAGGTGTTCACAGCTGCTGTGCTCACGACTGCAATGGTCATAATTGTTTTATAGTATGCTTCCCTATTCTTCAGTTCTTATAATAGAGAAATGACTTTCTGTGTTTTGTTCCTGTGTTAATAATGATGCATACAACAGATAATATATGAAATAGTTTTATGAGATGGAGATGGACATCGAGAGGGATGGAGAGAGAGAGAAATAATAGGAAGAGGGTAGGGGGATATCTCAGTAGAGAAAGGGGAAAGAGCAGTAGAGAGGGAGAGAGCAAGAGAGCAAAAGAGAGAAATAAGAGGCAGGGCTCCATTTATAGCGTCTGCTCAGTTGAATCGCACCTTCTAGATGTGTGCTGAATATATATATATATATGAGTGCAAATCTATATTTATATATTTATTGTATATGTATAACTAACCATGATGTTGAAAAATGTAATCTAATTGTTCATTTATTATTTATTATATGCAATATTCTTACATAACTTTTCTGGTAAGAATTCTGAGAAAATATTTTTTTTAATTTAACCATTCTTTTTTCTTCTTTTTATTTTTATTATTACTTACATTTTATTAGCTCTGTATCCCAGCTGTATCCCACTCCCTCATTCCCTCCCAATCCCATCCTCCCTCCCTCACCTCCTCCCTGCCCCTTTCCAAGTCTACTGGTCCTCCCCTTTCATCTGACCCTGTTTTATCAGGAATCTTCAGGACTGGCTGCAAAGTCCTCCTCTGTGGCCTAGCAGGACTGCTCCTCCCTTGAGGGGTGGGGAGGTCAAAGAGCCTGCCATTGAGTTCCTGTCAGAAATAGTCCCTGTTCCCCTTACTATGGGAAACCAATTGGTTACAGAGCTACCACAGGTTTCATCCAAGCAAAGGTTCTAGGTTATATCCATACATGGTCCTTGGTGGAGTGTCAGTCTCAAAAAAGACCCCTGTGCCCAGATATATTTGGGCCTTGTGGAGCTCCTATCCTCTCCATGTCATACTAATTTCCCCTTCTTTCATATGATTCCCTGCACTCTGCCCAAGGTTTGGTTATGAGTCTTAGTATCTGCTTTGATATACAGCTAGGTAGAGTCTTTCAGAGGCCCTCTGTGGTAGGCTCCTGTCGTGTTACTTCTTTTCTCCTATGTCCAATGCCTATCCCATTTGTTTTTCTGAGTGAGGATTGATCATCTTAACCCAGGTCTTCTTTCTGGGTTATCTTCTTTAGGTGTATAGATTTCATTATGTTTATCATATCTTATAGGTCTATATAAGTGAGTATATACCATGTGTGTCTTTCTCCTTCTTGGATGCCTCACTCAGAATGATCTTTTCTAGATCCCACCATTTGCCTGCAGATTTCATGATTTCCTCGTTTTTGATTGCTGAGTAGTATTCCATTGTGTAAAAATACCACAATTTCTGTATCCATTCCTCCGTTGATGGACATCTGGGTTGTTTCCAGGTTCTAGCTATTACAAATAAAGCTGCTACAAACATGGTTGAACGAATATCCTTGCTGTGTACTTGAGCATAATTTAGATATGTGCCTAGGAATGGTATCTGGGTCTTGAGGAATCACTATTCCTAATTGACTGAGGAAGCACCAGATAGATTTCCAAAGTGGCTGTACCAGTTTACATTCCCACCAGCAATGGAGGGGGGTTCCCCTTTCTCAACAATCTCTTCAGCATGTGCTATCATTTGAGGTTTTTATTTTAGCCATTTTGTTGGGTGTAAGGTGAAATCACAGAGTCATTTTGATTTGCATCTCTCTGATGGCTAAGTATGTTAAGCATCTATTTGTTTCTCTGCCATTCTATATTTCTCTACAGACTATTCTCTGTTTAGCTCCATACCCCATTTTTAAATTGGATTACTTTATTTATTGTTTTTTAACTTTTTTAGTTCTTTATATATTCTTGATATTAGGTCTCTGTACTATATAGGTTTGATTAATATCCTTTCTCAGTCTGTAGGCTGTCGTTTTGTTCTGATGACAGTGTCTTTTGCTTTACAGAAGCTTTTCAGTTTCATGAGGTCCCATTTATTGATTATTGCTCTTAGAGCCTGTGCTATTGGTGTTCTGTTCACGAAGCTGTCTCCTGTGCTAATGAGTTTTAGGCTCTTCCCCAATTTTTCTTCTAACAGATTTAGAGTATCTGGTTTTATGTTGAAATCTTTGATCCACTTGGACTTTAGTTTTGTGCAGGGTGATGAATATGGATCTATTTTCATTTTACTGAATGTAGACATCCAGTTGGACCAGCACCATTTGTTGAAGATGCTGTCTTTTTTCCATTGAATGGTTTTGGTTTCTTTGTCAAAAGCAAGTATTCATAGGTGTGTGGGTTTATTTCTGAGTTATACTAGGAAGTATAATCTCCTTATCCACCATACATCCATTTCTTCTTTCTTATTGAAAACCAAAAGAGAAAAATTTTAGGGCATTCCTTTAATTTAATTTCTTTAATTGATTTTGAGGAATGGTACGCATGAAGTCATGGAATATCTTTGAGGAGACACACACAAAGACTTATATATATGATGTGATCTTGTGATTGTAAATTTGAGGGTTTTTTTTCAGTGTAGATTAAAGGCTATGTGCAAGATTCAAGAGACTAATCTGTAGTATACAGGATTTTATAGTACATTATTAGAAACAAACAACCGCTTGTGGCATGGAAATAACTTTTCCCTTTTAATTTTTATTAATTACAGTTTATTCAACTTTGTGTTCCCCCTGTAAGTTTCCTCCCCTCTCCCCGCCTTATCCCACCCTCCTTCCCCCTTCTGCACCCATGTCTCGTCAAGTCGACTGATAGGGGATATTCTCCTCTCCTTTTTGATCCTTGTCTATCAAGTCTCATCAGGAGTAGCTGCATTGTCTTGCTCTGTGGTTTGGTAAGGCTGCTACACTCCTTAGGGGGGAGGTTATCCAAGAACAGGCCAATCAGTTTATGTCAGAGGCAGTTCCTGTTCCCATTACTATGGAACCCACTTGGACACTGAACTGCCATGGGCTACATCTGTGCAGGGGTTCTAGGTTATCTCCATGAACGGTCCTTGACTGGAGTATCCATCTCAGAAAAGACCCCTGTGCCAAGATTTTTTGGTTGTGTTGCTCTCCTTATATAGCTCCTGTCTTCTCCAGGTCTTACTATTCAGTAATAAAAAACAAGGAAATCATAAAATTTGCAGGCGAATCATGGGAACTGGAAAAGATTATCCAAAGTGAGGTATCCCTATAAGTGCATATTAGACATATAATATAGGATAAACATATTAAAATCTGTACACCTAAAGAAACTAATCAAGAAGGAGGTCTCTGGTTACAGCTAAAGAAACTAATCAAGAAGGAAGTCTCTGGTTAAGTTGTTCAATCCCCATTTAGAAAGGCAAAGAGGATGGACATCAGAAGAGGGAGAAAACAGGAAAGAGTACAGGGGCTTACAACAGAGGGCTTCTGAAAGGCTCTACCCTGCAGGGTATCAGAGCAGATGCTGAGACTTAGGGCCAAACTTTGGGCAGAGATCAAGAATTCTTATGAAATAAATTTTTTAACTTAAAATAACATGTTAAATTCATTAACCTTCTATATTTGGATGGTATTCAAGGTGAACATTCAAAAATTTAAAAATGCAGTCCTTTTTATAGGTTTATTTTTGTTTGTTGTAGGGATGATTTAGATAGATTTTAAATGATACAAAATCTAATTAGGAATGTGGGGATTTCAAACAGTAGTTAGATTCAAAGCTGACCACAAAAAATAAAGACTTGTATCATTACCTTCCATTGTGAAAAACAAATTTTAATATCATAATTTAAAAAATTACGTATATTGTAGGATGCCCAATGATAGCTCTTAATATATATAGTTACATATTCAATGATAGAAAATAATTATAATTCTTCACTTTAACAAAACTTGTAGATAACTGAAGTATTATGCTGCAAGATATTAGATAAAACTTTTCAAATTGAATGAACTTAATAACTACAGTATTATCAAATACGCAACATTTTGAATTGGCTTTTCCTGTGTTCTGATTCTAAATCCCTTTTTCCATAAAATATGTATTGGCAAACACATTTAAATAATTCTTAGTCCTGATGAGACCTGATAGGCTAATATCAGATAGAAGAGGAGGAGGACTGACCCTATCAGTAGACTAGGGGAAGGGCATAGGGAGGGAAGACTGAGGGAGGGTGGTCCCAGGTAGAGATGAGGGAGGGGCCTACAGCCTGGATACAAAGTGAATAAATGGTAATTAATAATAATAACAACAACAAGAACAACAACAACAATAATAATAATAAACTAAATATAAGCATGTAGTAGGTTTCAAAAGTATCTCACTGGCACAGCACTTGTTTAAATAAAAACTCATTTACAAGAAACAAAATCAGGTTAATCCACTCAGGGATTTTATTGGTTGCTTCCGTGGATGTTTTCCATTGGAAGTCTCACATTGGTGGCTCTACGCCTCGAATTTATACGGCCAGGTGGGTTCCTGATAGACAGGAATCTTTCCAGTTTAACAAGCTGGCATTCCATGATGTTCAGATTGACCAGTATTCTCTTGTGTATGGCTAATGTGCTTGGCAGAGTAGTCACCGAATCCCTGTTGAAGTTCACAGCATCCCTGTTCAAGTTGTCAACGGAAAGATTCAAAACATTGTTCCTGTGTGGCATGGGAGTTGTTCTTTGTTGCTGCGGTAGACATGTTGAATTGTATGGCAGGTTATACTCAGGTATCTGTAATAGAAATCAAAACTGTGGTTTTGGGAAGCCTGGAAATTTACCAAATCTTCCTCATGATAACTTGGTTATGATAATGAACAGATTTCCCCCAAGAGAGAGAGAAATACATTAGAATGTATTGAAGGACAACATTGAATACCATGCATGTTTTGCATAGAAAGACTAAGAAAAAGAAATGGACTTCACCTTGTAACGTCTTGCCAACTCTCTATTTGATACTTCAAAAGTATTTTACTTGCAACTTTGAATACCATCCCCCAACGCCCACATATTTAGAGCTGAGAATATTTGTTCCCAAAGTCATAGTGGAAGAAGAGAAGAGTAACCTGGCTCCAGAGAGAGCTGGAGGAGGCTGCAGTGAGAGAAATGGAAGAAAAGAGACTGATTCTTAAAATGGAACCATAATTTTAAATATTTTAAATCTATGTATTTGATACACATTGTATTGAATTTTGTATAGGGAGAAATTGTTAGAACAGGACTCAAATATCACAGGAAACAATCTCAACAATTAAATGCAACTATATAAATTAAAATGTTTCTATGTGGAAAAAAACACTATTAATAAACAACCCACAAAATTGAGAAAATCATAATTATATTTTGTTTAGGAAGTTCAATTATATCCTTGACACATATCATGGACCTTATTATAAAATTATTTCCCTTATGATTTTAAACCAACACGAGGTAAGTCACATTTGGACAGTATACCATCAGAGAAGTGAAAGAAACCAAGGGAAAGACCCATTTTAAGATAAGATGTTGGGACCCCAAGATGGCAATGACCAGTGTGCAATGTTTATGAAGGACAGAATATCCTGGGCAGCTGAAGCCATATCACAGACTTTGAACACTTAAAAGATATCATCCACCATCACCAAGTAGGCATCATCCCAGCCATGCAGGTATGGTTCAATACACAGAAATCTATCCAGGCAATCCAACACAAAAGCAAAAGAAGGAAAAAAAAAAATGATCACCTCCTTAGATGAGGAAAAAGCAGCATTGGACAAAATCCAGTACCCATTCATTTTTGAAGACTTGGTGAGTTAAGGGATACAAGGCACATACCTAAACATAGTGAAGACACTATACAGTAAGACTATAGGCTATAGACAACACCAAATGAAATGGAGAGAAACTTAAATCAATCCAACTGAAAACAGGGACAGAACAAGGACTTCCCACTCTCTCCATATTTCTTCAACATAGTATTTGAAGCCTAGCTAGAACAATAAGACAACTAAAGAAGAGCAAAGGAATACAAGTTGGAAAGAAGTCAGAGTATCACTATCTGAAGATGATGTGGTAGTATACATGAATGACACCCAAAATTCTACCAGTGAACTACTTCAACTGATAAATGCCTTCAGGAAAGTGGCTGGGCAAAAAAATAACAAACAACCCCCCCAAACAAACAAACAAACAAATAAAAACATTACCCCTCCTGTATATGAATGAAAGGCAAAGAGGCTGAGAAAGAAATTATGGAAACAACACCCTTTACAATAGTCACAAATCACATAAAGTACCTTGGTGTGACTCTAACCAAGCAAGTAAAAGACCTGTATGAAAAAAACTCAAATCTCCGAAGAAAGAAATCAAAGAAGATACCAGAAGATGGAAAGATCACCAATGCTCTTGATCAGGATAAACATAGTGAAATTGACCATCCTACCAAAAGATTCAGTGCAATTCCCACCAAAATACCAACACAATTCTTTACATACCTTGAAAGAAAAATTCTCAATTTAATATGGAAAAACAAAAAACTCAGAATTGCTAAAAAAAATCCTATACTATAAGAGTTCTTTTGGAGGTATCACCATCCCTGATCTCAAGCTCTACCTTAGAGCTGCAGTAATAAAAACGTCATGCTACTGGTAGAGAAACAGTCTGAAGGATCAATTAGAATTGAATAGAAGATTCAGAAATGAACTTACAAGCTATGGATACTTGATTTTTGACAAAGAAGATAAAACAATACAATGGAAAAATGATATCTTCAAAAAATGGGGCTGTTCTCACTGGATGTCTACATGTAGAAATATACAAACAGATCCATATTTATCCCCTGAACAAATCTACAGGCGAAGGGGATCAAAGACCTCAACATAACACCAGAAACACTAAACCTATTAGAAGAAAAAGTGGGAGAGCTTATAACTCATTGGCAATGGAGACAACATCTTATACAGGACACCAATAGCACGGTCTCAAAGATCAACAATCAATAAATGGTACCTAATGAAAGTGAAAAGCTTCTATAAAGCAAAGGACACAATAACCAGAACAAAATAGCAGCCTATAGATTTGGGAAAAGAACTTCACCAATCCTATATCTGAAAGAGGTCTTTTATCGTAAATATATACACAGAATTTAAGAAGGTAAACACCAACAAAACACATACAAGAAGTAAAGAGAGCTAAACAAAGAATTCTCAACAGAAGAATATCGAATAGCAGGGGAACACTTAGAGAAATGTTCAGTGTCCTAAGTCATCGGGGAGATGCAAATGAAAACAACGCAGAGGTTTCACCTTACACGTTACAATGACTAATATCAAAAACTCAAGTATTTACACATTATGGAGAGGATATGGAGAAAGGGGATCCATCCTCTATTCCTGGGGGTAATGTAAACTAGTACAACCACTTTGGAAATCAATCTGTCACTTTCCCAGAATATTAGGAATAGTTCTACCTCAAGATCCATCTATAACACTCCTAGGCATGTATCCAAAATATACGCAAGTACACAATTCGTAATAGCCAGCATCTAGAAACAACACAGATGTCCCTCTACTGAAAGATGGATACAGAAATTGTGGTATATTTACACAACTGAATACTACTCGGCAATTAAAAACAAGGAAATCATGAGCTTTGCAGGCAAACGGTGGAACTAGAAAACATCAACTTGAGTGAGGTAACTCAGAAGCAGAAAGACACATATGGTAGATACTCATAAGTGGTTATTAGACATATAATATAGGATGAACACTCTAAAATCTATACACGTAAAGATGCTAAACTACAAGGAAGACCCTAGGGAAGATGCACCATCCCCATCCCCATCCCCATTCAGAAGGGAAATGTGATAGACATTGGAAGCAGTAGAAGACATGGAACCTGGACAGGAACCTACGTCAGATGGCCCTCCTAAAGACTCTACTGCTAGAGATAATTTTGAAGCACAGGATGAGCGTCATAGCCAAAATTTGGAAGAGGATATGGAATTTAATGAAAGAAGGGGGAAATAGAAATAGCTAGAGGGGACAGGAGCTCCACAATGAGAGCAGCAGAGACAAAAGTACTGAGCCCTAGGGGCCATGCAGACACTGATACCCCAAGCACTGGCCGTGCATGGAGAGTACCTATTTCCTCTGCTCAGAGGTAGCCCATAGACTCAGTCAACAAGTGGTTTTCCTAGTAAGGGGCTCAGGGGCTTTCTCTGGCTTGAACTCAGTGGCAGGCTCTCTGATCTGCATCTCAGGGGGATGCAGCCTTGCCAGGCCACAAAGGAAGAAAATGCAGCCAGTCCTGATGAGACCTGATAGGCTAGGGTCAAATAGATGGGAAGCATGTCCTCACTTATCCGTGGACTAAGAGAGCGGCAAAGGGGGTGATGAGAATGGGAGGGTAGGATGGGGAGAAGAGGAGGGAGGGTGACAAAGCTGGGATACAAATTGAATAAGTCATAATAAATATAATAATAATAATAGTAGTAATAAATTAGATGAGATATTCATGTTAGGAAATGGGCAGTTTTAGCTCTCCTGTTCTCTTGTTTCTAGTGAGAGATTCCCTATAGAGCTAACCATATCCTTAGAGACATATGTCTATCATTTGACTGATCACATCTCCTGAATAAAATGATAAAAGCCTGGGGACCTCTTGTGGGAGGGATATAAAATATTGGGGCTCTGTGGAGATAGCCAGAGACATTTGCCCTTCCTCGCATTTGAAGCTCCTCCCTTAGTTCTTTTCCTCTCTGTGTTAGGGCAGTCTCCTACATTCTACTCACCTCAGACAGTTTCTTGACAATCGAAAGGATGAACACGAACACAAAGATGCCGAAGAGGATGAATATGGCGTTCATCACTTATCTCTGGTACTGTCTTTCTTTGAAAAGTAGGCAGGTGGAAGGAGCCAGCAGCAGGACTAGCTGGAATAGTCTGGGTTTAGGGTGCTCCTTTCTCTAAACCGCCCGCTGACTACTGCTCTGAGCTGCCTGAAGCCCTGCCTTATATACTGTGGATGACATCAGGCTTTCTCATTGTCTACACGCTTGCGATGTCATAATCAAGGCCCTCAGGCAGAACCATCCTGGCCAGCAGGAAGCCAGATGTGCCCTGGTCAGTGAGTGACTGGATGTAGGATCAGGTCATTGGGATGAAGAGAAAGAGATTGGAGGGGGAGGTAGGATTTCATCAAAAAGTGTCAACACATGCTGGAGAGGATGTGGAGAAAGGGGATCCATCCTCCAGTGCTGGGGGAATGTAAATTTGTACAACCACTTTGGAAATCAATCTGTCACTTTCCCAGAATATTAGGAATAGTGTTAACTCAGGATCCATCTATAACACTTCTAGGCATTTATCACACACACAAAAAAATACTCAACTACACAACAAGGACCTTTGCTCAACCATGTTCTCGGCAGTTCTATTCGTATTAGCCAGCATCTAGAAACCACCCAGATGTCCCTCTACTGAAAGGTGGATACAGAAATTGTGGTATATTTACACAACTGAATACTACTCGGCAATTAAAAACAAGGAAATCATGAGCTTTGCAGGCAAACGGTGGAACTAGAAAACATCATCTTGAGTGAGGTAATTCAGAAGCAGAAAGACACATATGGTAGATACTCATAAGTGGTTATTAGACATATAATATAGGATGAACACTCTAAAATCTATACACGTAAAGATGCTAAACTACAAGGAAGACCCTAGGGAAGATGCACCATCCCCATCCCCATCCCCATTCAGAAGGGAAATGTGATAGACATTGGAAGCAGTAGAAGACATGGAACCTGGACAGGAACCTATGTCAGATGGCCCTCCTAAAGACTCTACTGCTAGAGATAATTTTGAAGCACAGGATGAGCGTCATAGCCAAAATTTGGAAGAGGATATGGAATTTAATGAAAGAAGGGGGAAATAGAAATAGCTAGAGGGGACAGGAGCTCCACAATGAGAACAGCAGAGACAAAAGCACTGAGCCCTGGGGGCCATGCAGACACTGATACTCCAAGCACTGGCCGTGCATGGAGAGTACCTATTTCCTCTGCTCAGAGGTAGCCCATAGACTCAGTCAACAAGTGGTTTTCCTAGTAAGGGGCTCAGGGGCTTTCTCTGGCTTGAACTCAGTGGCAGGCTCTCTGATCTGCATCTCAGGGGGATGCAGCCTTGCCAGGCCACAAAGGAAGAAAATGCAGCCAGTCCTGATGAGACCTGATAGGCTAGGGTCAAATAGATGGGAAGCATGTCCTCACTTATCCGTGGACTAAGAGAGCGGCAAAGGGGGTGATGAGAATGGGAGGGTAGGATGGGGAGAAGAGGAGGGAGGGTGACAAAGCTGGGATACAAATTGAATAAGTCATAATAAATATAATAATAATAATAGTAGTAATAAATTAGATGAGATATTCATGTTAGGAAATGGGCAGTTTTAGCTCTCCTGTTCTCTTGTTTCTAGTGAGAGATTCCCTATAGAGCTAACCATATCCTTAGAGACATATGTCTATCATTTGACTGATCACATCTCCTGAATAAAATGATAAAAGCCTGGGGACCTCTTGTGGGAGGGATATAAAATATTGGGGCTCTGTGGAGATAGCCAGAGACATTTGCCCTTCCTCGCATTTGAAGCTCCTCCCTTAGTTCTTTTCCTCTCTGTGTTAGGGCAGTCTCCTACATTCTACTCACCTCAGACAGTTTCTTGACAATCGAAAGGATGAACACGAACACAAAGATGCCGAAGAGGATGAATATGGCGTTCATCACTTATCTCTGGTACTGTCTTTCTTTGAAAAGTAGGCAGGTGGAAGGAGCCAGCAGCAGGACTAGCTGGAATAGTCTGGGTTTAGGGTGCTCCTTTCTCTAAACCGCCCGCTGACTACTGCTCTGAGCTGCCTGAAGCCCTGCCTTATATACTGTGGATGACATCAGGCTTTCTCATTGTCTACACGCTTGCGATGTCATAATCAAGGCCCTCAGGCAGAACCATCCTGGCCAGCAGGAAGCCAGATGTGCCCTGGTCAGTGAGTGACTGGATGTAGGATCAGGTCATTGGGATGAAGAGAAAGAGATTGGAGGGGGAGGTAGGATTTCATCAAAAAGTGTCAACACATGCTGGAGAGGATGTGGAGAAAGGGGATCCATCCTCCAGTGCTGGGGGAATGTAAATTTGTACAACCACTTTGGAAATCAATCTGTCACTTTCCCAGAATATTAGGAATAGTGTTAACTCAGGATCCATCTATAACACTTCTAGGCATTTATCACACACACAAAAAAATACTCAACTACACAACAAGGACCTTTGCTCAACCATGTTCTCGGCAGTTCTATTCGTATTAGCCAGCATCTAGAAACCACCCAGATGTCCCTCTACTGAAAGGTGGATACAGAAATTGTGGTATATTTACACAACTGAATACTACTCGGCAATTAAAAACAAGGAAATCATGAGCTTTGCAGGCAAACGGTGGAACTAGAAAACATCATCTTGAGTGAGGTAATTCAGAAGCAGAAAGACACATATGGTAGATACTCATAAGTGGTTATTAGACATATAATATAGGATGAACACTCTAAAATCTATACACGTAAAGATGCTAAACTACAAGGAAGACCCTAGGGAAGATGCACCATCCCCATCCCCATCCCCATTCAGAAGGGAAATGTGATAGACATTGGAAGCAGTAGAAGACATGGAACCTGGACAGGAACCTATGTCAGATGGCCCTCCTAAAGACTCTACTGCTAGAGATAATTTTGAAGCACAGGATGAGCGTCATAGCCAAAATTTGGAAGAGGATATGGAATTTAATGAAAGAAGGGGGAAATAGAAATAGCTAGAGGGGACAGGAGCTCCACAATGAGAACAGCAGAGACAAAAGCACTGAGCCCTGGGGGCCATGCAGACACTGATACCCCAAGCACTGGCCGTGCATGGAGAGTACCTATTTCCTCTGCTCAGAGGTAGCCCATAGACTCAGTCAACAAGTGGTTTTCCTAGTAAGGGGCTCAGGGGCTTTCTCTGGCTTGAACTCAGTGGCAGGCTCTCTGATCTGCATCTCAGGGGGATGCAGCCTTGCCAGGCCACAAAGGAAGAAAATGCAGCCAGTCCTGATGAGACCGGATAGGCTAGGGTCAAATAGATGGGAAGCATGTCCTCACTTATCCGTGGACTAAGAGAGCGGCAAAGGGGGTGATGAGAATGGGAGGGTAGGATGGGGAGAAGAGGAGGGAGGGTGACAAAGCTGGGATACAAATTGAATAAGTCATAATAAATATAATAATAATAATAGTAGTAATAAATTAGATGAGATATTCATGTTAGAAAATGGGCAGTTTTAGCTCTCCTGTTCTCTTGTTTCTAGTGAGAGATTCCCTGTAGAGCTAACCATATCCTTAGAGACATATGTCTATCATTTGACTGACCACATCTCCTGAATAAAATGATAAAAGCCTGGGGACTTCTTGTGGGTGGGATATAAAATATTGGGGCTCTGTGGAGATAGCCAGAGACATTCCCTTCCTCGCATTTGAAGCTCCTCCCTTAGTTCTTTTCCTCTCTGTGTTAGGGCAGTCTCCTACATTCTACTCACCTCAGACAGTTTCTTGACAATAGAAAGGATGAACACGAACACAAAGATGCCGAAGAGGATGAATATGGCGTTCATCACTTATCTCTAGTACTGTCTTTCTTTGAAAAGTAGGCAGGTGGAAGGAGCCAGCAGCAGGACTAGCTGGAATAGTCTGGGTTTAGGGTGCTCCTTTCTCTAAACCGCCCGCTGACTACTGCTCTGAGCTGCCTGAAGCCCTGCCTTATATACTGTGGATGACATCAGGCTTTCTCATTGTCTACACGCTTGCGATGTCATAATCAAGGCCCTCAGGCAGAACCATCCTGGCCAGCAGGAAGCCAGATGTGCCCTGGTCAGTGAGTGACTGGATGTAGGATCAGGTCATTGGGATGAAGAGAAAGAGATTGGAGGGGGAGGTAGGATTTCATCAAAAAGTGTCAACACATGCTGGAGAGGATGTGGAGAAAGGGGATCCATCCTCCAGTGCTGGGGGAATGTAAATTTGTACAACCACTTTGGAAATCAATCTGTCACTTTCCAAGAATATTAGGAATAGTGTTAACTCAGGATCCATCTATAACACTTCTAGGCATTTATCACACACACAAAAAAATACTCAACTACACAACAAGGACCTTTGCTCAACCATGTTCTCGGCAGTTCCATTCGTATTAGCCAGCATCTAGAAACAACCCAGATGTCCCTCTACTGAAAGATGGATACAGAAATTGTGGTATATTTACACAACTGAATACTACTCGGCAATTAAAAACAAGGAAATCATGAGCTTTGCAGGCAAACTGTGGAACTAGAAAACATCATCTTGAGTGAGGTAATTCAGAAGCAGAAAGACACATATGGTAGATACTCATAAGTGGTTATTAGACATATAATATAGGATGAACACTCTAAAATCTATACACGTAAAGATGCTAAACTACAAGGAAGACCCTAGGGAAGATGCACCATCCCCATCCCCATCCCCATTCAGAAGGGAAATGTGATAGACATTGGAAGCAGTAGAAGACATGGAACCTGGACAGGAACCTATGTCAGATGGCCCTCCTAAAGACTCTACTGCTAGAGATAATTTTGAAGCACAGGATGAGCGTCATAGCCGAAATTTGGAAGAGGATATGGAATTTAATGAAAGAAGGGGGAGATAGAAAGACCTAGAGGGGACAGGAGCTCCACAGTAAGAACAGCAGAGACAAAAGTACTGAGCCCTGGGGGCCATGCAGACACTGATACCCAAGCACTGGCCGTGCATGGAGAGTACCTATTTCCTCTGCTCAGAGGTAGCCCATAGACTCAGTCAACAAGTGGTTTTCCTAGTAAGGGGCTCAGGGGCTTTCTCTGGCTTGAACTCAGTGGCAGGCTCTCTGATCTGCATCTCAGGGGGATGCAGCCTTGCCAGGCCACAAAGGAAGAAAATGCAGCCAGTCCTGATGAGACCTGATAAGCTAGGGTCAAATAGATGGGAAGCATGTCCTCACTTATCCGTGGACTAAGAGAGCGGCAAAGGGGGAGATGAGAATGGGAGGGTAGGATGGGGAGAAGAGGAGGGAGGGTGACAAAGCTGGGATACAAATTGAATAAGTCATAATAAATATAATAATAATAATAGTAGTAATAAATTAGATGAGATATTCATGTTAGGAAATGGGCAGTTTTAGCTCTCCTGTTCTCTTGTTTCTAGTGAGAGATTCCCTGTAGAGCTAACCATATCCTTAGAGACATATGTCTATCATTTGACTGACCACATCTCCTGAATAAAATGATAAAAGCCTGGGGACTTCTTGTGGGTGGGATATAAAATATTGGGGCTCTGTGGAGATAGCCAGAGACATTTCCTTCCTCGCATTTGAAGCTCCTCCCTTAGTTCTTTTCCTCTCTGTGTTAGGGCAGTCTCCTACATTCTACTCACCTCAGACAGTTTCTTGACAATCGAAAGGATGAACACGAACACAAAGATGCCGAAGAGGATGAATATGGCGTTCATCACTTATCTCTGGTACTGTCTTTCTTTGAAAAGTAGGCAGGTGGAAGGAGCCAGCAGCAGGACTAGCTGGAATAGTCTGGGTTTAGGGTGCTCCTTTCTCTAAACCGCCCGCTGACTACTGCTCTGAGCTGCCTGAAGCCCTGCCTTATATACTGTGGATGACATCAGGCTTTCTCATTGTCTACACGCTTGCGATGTCATAATCAAGGCCCTCAGGCAGAACCATCCTGGCCAGTAGGAAGCCAGATGTGCCCTGGTCAGTGAGTGACTGGATGTAGGATCAGGTCATTGGGATGAAGAGAAAGAGATTGGAGGGGGAGGTAGGATTTCATCAAAAAGTGTCAACACATGCTTCAGAGGATGTGGAGAAAGGGGATCCATCCTCCAGTGCTGGGGGAATGTAAATTTGTACAACCACTTTGGAAATCAATCTGTCACTTTCCCAGAATATTAGGAATAGTGTTAACTCAGGATCTATCTATAACACTTCTAGGCATTTATCACAAAAAAAAAAAAAAAATACTCAACTACACAACAAGGACCTTTGCTCAACCATGTTCTCGGCAGTTCTATTCGTATTAGACAGCATCTAGAAACCACCCAGATGTCCCTCTACTGAAAGGTGGATACAGAAATTGTGGTATATTTACACAACTGAATACTACTCGGCAATTAAAAACAAGGAAATCATGAGCTTTGCAGGCAAACGGTTGATCTAGAAAACATCATCTTGAGTGAGGTAATTCAGAAGCAGAAAGACACATATGGTAGATACTCATAAGTGGTTATTAGACATATAATATAGGATGAACACTCTAAAATCTATACACGTAAAGATGCTAAACTACAAGGAAGACCCTAGGGAAGATGCACCATCCCCATCCCCATCCCCATTCAGAAGGGAAATGTGATAGACATTGGAAGCAGTAGAAGACATGGAACCTGGACAGGAACCTACGTCAGATGGCCCTCCTAAAGACTCTACTGCTAGAGATAATTTTGAAGCACAGGATGAGCGTCATAGCCAAAATTTGGAAGAGGATATGGAATTTAATGAAAGAAGGGGGAAATAGAAATAGCTAGAGGGGACAGGAACTCCACAATGAGAGCAGCAGAAACACAAGCACTGAGCCCTGGGGGCCATGCAGACACTGATACCCCAAGCACTGGCCGTGCATGGAGAGTACCTATTTCCTCTGCTCAGAGGTAGCCCATAGACTCAGTCAACAAGTGGTTTTCCTAGTAAGGGGCTCAGGGGCTTTCTCTGGCTTGAACTCAGTGGCAGGCTCTCTGATCTGCATCTCAGGGGGATGCAGCTTTGCCAGGCCACAAAGGAAGAAAATGCAGCCAGTCCTGATGAGACCTGATAGGCTAGGGTCAAATAGATGGGAAGCATGTCCTCACTTATCCGTGGACTAAGAGAGCGGCAAAGGGGGTGATGAGAATGGGAGGGTAGGATGGGGAGAAGAGGAGGGAGGGTGACAAAGCTGGGATACAAATTGAATAAGTCATAATAAATATAATAATAATAGTAGTAATAAATTAGATGAGATACTCATGTTAGGAAATGGGGAGTTTTAGCTTTCCTGTTCTCTTGTTTCTAGTGAGAGATTCCCTGTAGAGCTAACCATATCCTTAGAGACATATGTCTATCATTTGACTGACCACATCTCCTGAATAAAATGATAAACGCCTGGGGACCTCTTGTGGGTGGGATATAAAATATTGGGGCTCTGTGGAGATAGCCAGAGACATTTGCCCTTCCTCGCATTTGAAGCTCCTCCCTTAGTTCTTTTCCTCTCTGTGTTAGGGCAGTCTCCTACATTCTACTCACCTCAGACAGTTTCTTGACAATTGAAAGGATGAACACGAACACAAAGATGCCGAAGAGGATGAACATGGCGTTCATCACTTTTCTCTGGTACTGTCTTTCTTTGAAAAGTAGGCAGGTGGAAGGAGCCAGCAGCAGGACTAGCTGGAATAGTCTGGGTTTAGGGTGCTTCTTTCTCTAAACCGCCCGCTGACTACTGCTCTGAGCTGCCTGAAGCCCTGCCTTATATACTGTGGATGACATCAGGCTTTCTCATTGTCTACACGCCTGCGATGTCATAATCAAGGCCCTCAGGCAGAACCATCCTGGCCAGCAGGAAGCCAGATGTGCCCTGGTCAGTGAGTGACTGGATGTAGAATCAGGTCATTGGGATGAAGAGAAAGAGATTGGAGGGGGAGGTAGGATTTCATCAAAAAGTGTCAACACATGCTGGAGAGGATGTGGAGAAAGGGGATCCATCCTCCAGTGCTGGGGGAATGTAAATTTGTACAACCACTTTGGAAATCAATCTGTCACTTTCCCAGAATATTAGGAATAGTGTTAACTCAGGATCCATCTATAACACTTCTAGGCATTTATCACACACAAAAAAAAATACTCAACTACACAACAAGGACCTTTGCTCAACCATGTTCTCGGCAGTTCCATTCGTATTAGCCAGCATCTAGAAACAACCCAGATGTCCCTCTACTGAAAGATGGATACAGAAATTGTGGTATATTTACACAACTGAATACTACTCGGCAATTAAAAACAAGGAAATCATGAGCTTTGCAGGCAAACGGTGGATCTAGAAAACATCATCTTGAATGAGGTAATTCAGAAGCAGAAAGACACATATGGTAGATACTCATAAGTGGTTATTAGACATATAATATAGGATGAACACTCTAAAATCTATACACGTAAAGATGCTAAACTACAAGGAAGACCCTAGGGAAGATGCACCATCCCCATCCCCATCCCCATTCAGAAGGGAAATGTGATAGACATTGGAAGCAGTAGAAGACATGGAACCTGGACAGGAACCTACGTCAGATGGCCCTCCTAAAGACTCTACTGCTAGAGATAATTTTGAAGCACAGGATGAGCGTCATAGCCAAAATTTGGAAGAGGATATGGAATTTAATGAAAGAAGGGGGAAATAGAAATAGCTAGAGGGGACAGGAACTCCACAATGAGAGCAGCAGAAACAAAAGCACTGAGCCCTGGGGGCCATGCAGACACTGATACCCCAAGCACTGGCCGTGCATGGAGAGTACCTATTTCCTCTGCTCAGAGGTAGCCCATAGACTCAGTCAACAAGTGGTTTTCCTAGTAAGGGGCTCAGGGGCTTTCTCTGGCTTGAACTCAGTGGCAGGCTCTCTGATCTGCATCTCAGGGGGATGCAGCCTTGCCAGGCCACAAAGGAAGAAAATGCAGCCAGTCCTGATGAGACCTGATAGTCTAGGGTCAAATAGATGGGAAGCATGTCCTCACTTATCCGTGGACTAAGAGAGCGGCAAAGGGGGTGATGAGAATGGGAGGGTAGGATGGGGAGAAGAGGAGGGAGGGTGACAAAGCTGGGATACAAATTGAATAAGTCATAATAAATATAATAATAATAATAATATTAGTAATAAATTAGATGAGATACTCATGTTAGGAAATGGGGAGTTTTAGCTCTCCTGTTCTCTTGTTTCTAGTGAGAGATTCCCTGTAGAGCTAACCATATCCTTAGAGACATATGTCTATCATTTGACTGACCACATCTCCTGAATAAAATGATAAACGCCTGGGGACTTCTTGTGGGTGGGATATAAAATATTGGGGCTCTGTGGAGATAGCCAGAGACATTTGCCCTTCCTCGCATTTGAAGCTCCTCCCTTAGTTCTTTTCCTCTCTGTGTTAGGGCAGTCTCCTACATTCTACTCACCTCAGACAGTTTCTTGACAATCGAAAGGATGAACACGAACACAAAGATGCCGAAGAGGATGAATATGGCGTTCATCACTTATCTCTGGTACTGTCTTTCTTTGAAAAGTAGGCAGGTGGAAGGAGCCAGCAGCAGGACTAGCTGGAATAGTCTGGGTTTAGGGTGCTCCTTTCTCTAAACCGCCCGCTGACTACTGCTCTGAGCTGCCTGAAGCCCTGCCTTATATACTGTGGATGACATCAGGCTTTCTCATTGTCTACACGCTTGCGATGTCATAATCAAGGCCCTCAGGCAGAACCATCCTGGCCAGCAGGAAGCCAGATGTGCCCTGGTCAGTGAGTGACTGGATGTAGGATCAGGTCATTGGGATGAAGAGAAAGAGATTGGAGGGGGAGGTAGGATTTCATCAAAAAGTGTCAACACATGCTGGAGAGGATGTGGAGAAAGGGGATCCATCCTCCAGTGCTGGGGGAATGTAAATTTGTACAACCACTTTGGAAATCAATCTGTCACTTTCCAAGAATATTAGGAATAGTGTTAACTCAGGATCCATCTATAACACTTCTAGGCATTTATCACACACACAAAAAAATACTCAACTACACAACAAGGACCTTTGCTCAACCATGTTCTCGGCAGTTCCATTCGTATTAGCCAGCATCTAGAAACAACCCAGATGTCCCTCTACTGAAAGATGGATACAGAAATTGTGGTATATTTACACAACTGAATACTACTCGGCAATTAAAAACAAGGAAATCATGAGCTTTGCAGGCAAACTGTGGAACTAGAAAACATCATCTTGAGTGAGGTAATTCAGAAGCAGAAAGACACATATGGTAGATACTCATAAGTGGTTATTAGACATATAATATAGGATGAACACTCTAAAATCTATACACGTAAAGATGCTAAACTACAAGGAAGACCCTAGGGAAGATGCACCATCCCCATCCCCATCCCCATTCAGAAGGGAAATGTGATAGACATTGGAAGCAGTAGAAGACATGGAACCTGGACAGGAACCTATGTCAGATGGCCCTCCTAAAGACTCTACTGCTAGAGATAATTTTGAAGCACAGGATGAGCGTCATAGCCGAAATTTGGAAGAGGATATGGAATTTAATGAAAGAAGGGGGAGATAGAAAGACCTAGAGGGGACAGGAGCTCCACAGTAAGAACAGCAGAGACAAAAGTACTGAGCCCTGGGGGCCATGCAGACACTGATACCCCAAGCACTGGCCATGCATGGAGAGTACCTATTTCCTCTGCTCAGAGGTAGCCCATAGACTCAGTCAACAAGTGGTTTTCCTAGTAAGGGGCTCAGGGGCTTTCTCTGGCTTGAACTCAGTGGCAGGCTCTCTGATCTGCATCTCAGGGGGATGCAGCCTTGCCAGGCCACAAAGGAAGAAAATGCAGCCAGTCCTGATGAGACCTGATAAGCTAGGGTCAAATAGATGGGAAGCATGTCCTCACTTATCCGTGGACTAAGAGAGCGGCAAAGGGGGAGATGAGAATGGGAGGGTAGGATGGGGAGAAGAGGAGGGAGGGTGACAAAGCTGGGATACAAATTGAATAAGTCATAATAAATATAATAATAATAATAGTAGTAATAAATTAGATGAGATATTCATGTTAGGAAATGGGCAGTTTTAGCTCTCCTGTTCTCTTGTTTCTAGTGAGAGATTCCCTGTAGAGCTAACCATATCCTTAGAGACATATGTCTATCATTTGACTGACCACATCTCCTGAATAAAATGATAAAAGCCTGGGGACTTCTTGTGGGTGGGATATAAAATATTGGGGCTCTGTGGAGATAGCCAGAGACATTCCCTTCCTCGCATTTGAAGCTCCTCCCTTAGTTCTTTTCCTCTCTGTGTTAGGGCAGTCTCCTACATTCTACTCACCTCAGACAGTTTCTTGACAATCGAAAGGATGAACACGAACACAAAGATGCCGAAGAGGATGACTATGGCGTTCATCACTTATCTCTGGTACTGTCTTTCTTTGAAAAGTAGGCAGGTGGAAGGAGCCAGCAGCAGGACTAGCTGGAATAGTCTGGGTTTAGGGTGCTCCTTTCTCTAAACCGCCCGCTGACTACTGCTCTGAGCTGCCTGAAGCCCTGCCTTATATACTGTGGATGACATCAGGCTTTCTCATTGTCTACACGCTTGCGATGTAGACAATCAAGGCCCTCAGGCAGAACCATCCTGGCCAGCAGGAAGCCAGATGTGCCCTGGTCAGTGAGTGACTGGATGTAGGATCAGGTCATTGGGATGAAGAGAAAGAGATTGGAGGGGGAGGTAGGATTTCATCAAAAAGTGTCAACACATGCTTCAGAGGATGTGGAGAAAGGGGATCCATCCTCCAGTGCTGGGGGAATGTAAATTTGTACAACCACTTTGGAAATCTATCTGTCACTTTCCCAGAATATTAGGAATAGTGTTAACTCAGGATCCATCTATAACACTTCTAGGCATTTATCACACACACAAAAAAATACTCAACTACACAACAAGGACCTTTGCTCAACCATGTTCTCGGCAGTTCTATTCGTATTAGCCAGCATCTAGAAACCACCCAGATGTCCCTCTACTGAAAGGTGGATACAGAAATTGTGGTATATTTACACAACTGAATACTACTCGGCAATTAAAAACAAGGAAATCATGAGCTTTGCAGGCCAACGGTGGAACTAGAAAACATCATCTTGAGTGAGGTAATTCAGAAGCAGAAAGACATATATGGTAGATACTCATAAGTGGTTATTAGACATATAATATAGGATGAACACTCTAAAATCTATACACGTAAAGATGCTAAACTACAAGGAAGACCCTAGGGAAGATGCACCATCCCCATCCCCATCCCCATTCAGAAGGGAAATGTGATAGACATTGGAAGCAGTAGAAGACATGGAACCTGGACAGGAACCTATGTCAGATGGCCCTCCTAAAGACTCTACTGCTAGAGATAATTTTGAAGCACAGGATGAGCGTCATAGCCGAAATTTGGAAGAGGATATGGAATTTAATGAAAGAAGGGGGAGATAGAAAGACCTAGAGGGGACAGGAGCTCCACAGTAAGAACAGCAGAGACAAAAGTACTGAGCCCTGGGGGCCATGCAGACACTGATACCCCAAGCACTGGCCGTGCATGGAGAGTACCTATTTCCTCTGCTCAGAGGTAGCCCATAGACTCAGTCAACAAGTGGTTTTCCTAGTAAGGGGCTCAGGGGCTTTCTCTGGCTTGAACTCAGTGGCAGGCTCTCTGATCTGCATCTCAGGGGGATGCAGCCTTGCCAGGCCACAAAGGAAGAAAATGCAGCCAGTCCTGATGAGACCTGATAGGCTAGGGTCAAATAGATGGGAAGCATGTCCTCACTTATCCGTGGACTAAGAGAGCGGCAAAGGGGGAGATGAGAATGGGAGGGTAGGATGGGGAGAAGAGGAGGGAGGGTGACAAAGCTGGGATACAAATTGAATAAGTCATAATAAATATAATAATAATAATAATAGTAGTAATAAATTAGATGAGATACTCATGTTAGGAAATGGGCAGTTTTAGCTCTCCTGTTCTCTTGTTTCTAGTGAGAGATTCCCTGTAGAGCTAACCATATCCTTAGAGATATATGTCTATCATTTGACTGACCACATCTCCTGAATAAAATGATAAAAGCCTGGGGACCTCTTGTGGGAGGGATATAAAATATTGGGGCTCTGTGGAGATAGCCAGAGACATTTGCCCTTCCTCTCATTTGAAACTCCTCCTTTAGTTCTTTTCCTCTCTGTGTTAGGGCAGTCTCCTACATTCTACTCACCTCAGACAGTTTCTTGACAATCGAAAGGATGAACACGAACACAAAGATGCCGAAGAGGATGACTATGGCGTTCATCACTTATCTCTGGTACTGTCTTTCTTTGAAAAGTAGGCAGGTGGAAGGAGCCAGCAGCAGGACTAGCTGGAATAGTCTGGGTTTAGGGTGCTCCTTTCTCTAAACCGCCCGCTGACTACTGCTCTGAGCTGCCTGAAGCCCTGCCTTATATACTGTGGATGACATCAGGCTTTCTCATTGTCTACACGCTTGCGATGTCATAATCAAGGCCCTCAGGCAGAACCATCCTGGCCAGTAGGAAGCCAGATGTGCCCTGGTCAGTGAGTGACTGGATGTAGGATCAGGTCATTGGGATGAAGAGAAAGAGATTGGAGGGGGAGGTAGGATTTCATCAAATGGTACAGAGTAAATTGAACTATAAACAGATCCAAAAAATATGTGATGTAAAAAGGATTTACACCTCCTTATTATTGTCTTTATCAATTATAGTTTATTCACTTTGCATCCCCTCATAAACCCCTCCCTCCTACCTTCCTAAACCCACCTTCCTTCCCCCTTCTCCAAGTGTGCCCCTCCCCAAGTCCACTGATAGGGGAGGTCTTCCTCTCCTTCCTTCTGATCTTAGTCTATCAGATCTCATCAGGATTGGCTGCATTGTCATCCTCTGTGGCCAGTTAAGGCTGCTTGCCCCTCAGGGTGAGGTGATCAAAGAGCAAGCCAATCATTTCATGTCAGAGGCAGTCCCTGTTGCCATTACTATGGAGCCCACTAATACACTGAACAGGCATGGGCTACATCTTTGCAGGTGTTTTAGTTCATATCCATGCATGGTACTTTGTTGGAGTATGAGTCTTAGGAAAGACCCCTGTGCTCAGATTTTTTGGTTCTGTTGCTCTCCTTGTGGAACTCCTGTCCTCTCCTGCCCTTACTATTTCCCACTTCTTTCATAAGATTCCATGTACTTTACCCTATAGTTTTGATTTTTAGAGACATGTTTTCTCTCTGTAGCCTTGGCTGTCCTGGACTTGGTTTGTAGATCAGGTTAGCCTTGGACTCACAGTGATTTGTCTGCCCCTGCCTCCTGAGCGCTTTCATTAAAGGCACGCAATACCAAGCCCAGCTATATGTTTTTTGTTGTTGTTGTTTTTGTTGTTAATAGAAACACAATAAATAGTAGGAAGCCATATATTGAACAATACTGCAGAATCAGAATCAGAACCTTCTGAATTCCCCTTAGTTTCTTTAGGATTTGCTTCAACCCTAGTCCTACCGGATTGTCAAGTATATTTGTATCACATTTTACACTGGAAAATAATTTTCAGAGATTCCTCCTACAAGTCTTACTAAAAATGTATTCAATTGCCATACTGATATCTGGGTTTTTTTTATTTTTTTCAAATTTGGAAATAGATTTGAGTGTTAAACACACATGGAATTCTCAGTTACACACTTCTGCTTCCTCACCCTCATTCACTTCTTTTCATTTCTCCGTTCACTTTACTTAAATATTCTAATAAAAGAACTCCAAGGCTTTTGTATTTTCTAACTGAAGAATTTTAAGCTTAAAAAACGCATCAGTTTCTATGTCAGATATAGGGTTGGTGATGATCCTTTTCTGTAGACTGTTGTTTTGTTCTGACAACAGTGTCTTTTGCTTTACAGAATCTTTTCAGTTTCATGAGGTCCCATTTATTTGATTGTTGATCTTCGAGCCCATACTGTTGGTGTTCCATTCAAGAAGTTGTCTCCTGTGCCATTGTGTTCAAGGCCCTTGCCCACTTTTTCTTCTAACCGATTTAATGTGTCTGGTTTTATGTTGAGATCTTTGATCTACTTGGACTTTAGTTTTGTGCAGGGAGATAATTATGGATCTATTTTTATTTTTCTACATGTAGATATCCAGTTAGACCAAGGCCATTTATTGAAGAAGCTAACTTTTATTCCATTCCATTGTATGGTTTTGGCATCTTTGTAAAAAAAAAAAAAAAAAAAAAAAAACAGGTGCTCATAAGTGTGTGGGTTTATTTCTGTGTCTTCTATTCAATTTCATGTATCCACCAGCCTGTTTCTATGCCAGTACCATGCAGTTTTTTTTTTTTCAATGCAGTTTATTCAGGAGCATTGAACAATCATCTGACCCTGGGGAAAGCCAGCCCACAGCTTAAATAGCCTCTGGGTAGCCAACCCCAGCGTGCCACGTGGGCAATGCAGTTAGGTCCACATACATGGAAGCAAGCCAGATCCTCAGCCTTAGCCATAGCACTGCTTGAGATCAGAGATGTAGAAACTTCCAGGAGATCTTTTATTGTAAAGGATTGCGCGTTTCTTTCTTTTTTTTTTTTTTTGACATCACACATTTTTGTTTTTTTAATCATTTTTTTATTTTTTATTTTTATTAATTACAGTTTATTCACTTTGTATCCCCCCATAAGTTCCTCCCTCCTCCCCTCCCAGCCCCACCCTCCCTCCCACTTCTTCTGGCTTGCCCCTCCCAAGTCCACTGATAGGGGAGGTCCTCCTCTCCTTCCTTCTGATCTTAGTCTATCAGATCCCATCAGGAATGGCTGCATTGTCATCTTCTGTGTCCTGGTAGGGCTGCTCTCCCCTCAGGGGGAGGTGATCAAAGAACAGGCCTATCAGATTATATCAGAGGCAGTCCCTCTTCCCATTACTATGGAACCCACTTGGATACTACGCTGTCATGGACTACATCTGTGCAGGGGTTCTAGGTTATCTCCATGCATGTTCTTTGGTTGGAATATGAGTCCCTGGGGAGACCCCTGTGTTCAAATTTTCTGGTTCTGTTGTTCTCCTTGTGGGGTTCCTGTCCTCTCCAGATCTTACTATTTCCCATTTCTTACTTAAGATTACATGCACTTTGCCCATCATTTGGCCTTAAGTCTCAGTGTCTGCTTTGATAGCCTGCAGGGAAGAGCATTTCAGAGGCCCTCTGTGGCAGTTTTCTAGATTTTTTCCTGTTTTCTTCTTCTTCTGATGTCCTTCCTCTTTGCCTTTCAGGATGGAAATTGAGTGTTTTAGTCAGGGTCCTCTCACTTGAATAGTTTCTTTAGATGTTCAGGGTTTTAGTACGTTTATCCTATGTTATTTGTCTATAAGAATGAGTATATACCGTGTGTGTCTTTCTGCTTCTGGGACAGCTCACTCAGGATGATCCTTTCCAAGTCCCACCATTTACCTGCAAATTTCATGATTTCCTTATTTTTCATTGCTGAGTAGTATTCCATTGTATAGGTGTACCACAATTTCTGCATCCATTCTTCAGTTGAGGGGCATCTGGGTTGTTTCCAACTTCTGGCTATTAAAAATAAACCTGCTACAAACACGGTTGAGCAAATGTCTTTATTGTGTACTTGAGCCCCTTTTGGATATATGCCTAGGAGTGGTATAGCCAGATCTTGAGGAAGTGCTATGTGTTTCTTGTTATTCCATATGAACTTGAGAATCTTTCTTTCAAGGTCTGTAAATAATTGTGTTGGTAATTTGAAGGGAATTGCATTCAATGTGTAGTTTTCTTTTGGTAAAATGGCCATTTTGCTATGTTAATCCTCCAGGGACCTTTCATATAGATAACCTAGAACCCTTTCACAGATGTAGTCCATGGCAGCTCAGCCTCCAAATGGGCTCCCTCGTAAGGAGAAGACGGGTTGTCTCTGACATGAAATCAGTTCCTGGCTTTTTGATCACCACTGCTTGAAGTGGGTGAGAGGCAGCCTTACCAAGCCACTGAGGATGATAATGCAGATAGTCCTGATAATACCTGATAGGCTAGGGTCAGATGGAAAGGGAGAAAGACCTTCTGTATCAGTAGACTGTGGAAGGGGCATGGGTGTGGATGAGGGAGGGAGAGAAGGCATTATTTGTAGGGGACAAAGGTGGGGTCTACAGCTATAATACAATGTGAATAAATTCTTTCTTAAAAATATTTTTCTTTTTATTTTTTACTATTTATTCACTTTATCTCTCAAGTGTAGTCTCCTCCCTCAACTCCTCTCAGTACCAGCTGCCTTCCTCTTTCCCTATGCCCTCCTTTAGTCCACTGAAAGGAGGATTCTTCCTCCCCTACCATCAGACCCCAGCCTATCAAGTCTCATTAGGACTGCCTGGACCCTCTTTTTCTGTGGCCTGGCATGGCCGCCCCACAGGGGGGAGTGATCAAAGAGTTTTGTGTATCAACAGAAGGAACTAAATCGAGATAGAATTTGTAGTCTTGGTGTTGTGGGGCAGACTGTTTCCACACAGTTTCTCTCTGAGATTAGTGGTTTCTGCAGGACAGTATCATGCCATGGTCTTTTACAGGTTGTTTTTTTTTTTTTTGCTAATAAGTAATACATATATATATATTACTATATATACCTAATAATATATATATATTACCTAAGTAATATATTACCTAAGTAATATATATATTAATATATATATATACCTAATAATATATATTACTAAGTAATATATATATTAATATATATAACTAAGTAATATATATATATATATTACTTAGTTGCATGAATTTATTCCACCTGGTGTGACCATATTTGAATGGGAGAAAGACATTTAACAAATGTTTTCAGAAATGAATTTATAACTGCTGAGGTAGTTTTCATTTCCTTGCATTGTGCTAGAGCATTATTTCTCTTTGGAATGATGTTCAGTCCTTTAGATGTACCAATTAGCAAGTCCACTAAAGTGAATAAGGGTTCCCCTTTCCATGTACCATCACCAGCATTTTTTACCAGTTGTGGCCTTGATCTTGGTCATTCTGACTGTGGTAATATGCATGTTATTGCAATTTTGATTTACATTTCCTTAGTTGCTAAGGATGTTGAATACTTTTAAAGACATTTCTTAGCCATTATTTCTTCTTTTGAGAGCCATTATTTTTTCTTGTTCAGATCACTACATGTTCTTTTTAATGTTTTTGAGTTCTTTATAAATTCTGAATCTTAATCTTCTGTTGGCTGTGTAGCAGACAAAGAGTCTCTTCTACTCTCTGAGCTCCCTCCTCACTCAGTTGTTTCTTTTCAGTACAGAAGCTTTTTTGGTTTTATGAAGTGCCATTTGTCAATTGTCCATTCCCATTTCCCCCTTTTCATTCACAGGAATGGCTTCCTCACATCTCTCCTCTTAGGGAAACCTCTGGCTTCTACACCTATATTTGCCCTACTGAAATGTTTAATATCCAGTTACATTAAGCTATCTGTAAAGCAAAAAACAACTCCCTATTTCTCTTTTCTCAAAGTCTTGTCTGTTTCTCCCTGCCTGCTCTCTCAGAAAATATACTTTCTGGTTTCTTTTGATACTCTCAAGAAAAACATCTGAAACTGTAAACCTTAAGGTGTCCATGTGGTATGAACAATTTTCATCATAATTGATTCTCTGTTTATTTTATCTCCTTTTAGACTACGACAGCAACAAGCTTCATTTTAAATTGGTATGGATTTTTATAGAAATTCAAAGTTACGTTTTACAACATACATATAATGTCTTTATCAATTCCTAAGTTAATAAATGCTGTTTCTTCTGCCTTGAGTTGTCTGTGATTCAGATTCACCACTAGGCTTTCTGGCTAATATGTTTGCTATAAATTTAAATATAATTTTTAATTTTCTTTATACTGTTCTCCAATATTTTACTATAGGTTCTACTATATCGGTTTTAAAACTCATAACTCGGGTTACTACGTACAAGTTTTTACCAATACTCTAAATTAAGATCTTTTAATTTTAGAGGCAATTTATTTATTTATGTTAAAACTTGGTCATTGTGCTATATCTTTACTATCAAAAGGTTAAAATATGCTTGGTCTTGTTTCCTAAGAATGTTATTATTATTAATCTATAGTATAGCCTTGGACTTTTATAAGCTAAAACTTTTTATATACTAAATCATACAAGAAACTGTTATGCTGTCACTTTAATGGAGTATATTTATAATTTTTAAGGCTCCCACTTAACAGGGACAAAACCTAAAGCCTTAAAAGTTAATGGTTAACAAATGCAAATTAATAGTCATCTCATAGATGATCAAGTACTCTAACATGTGCAAAAGTATATTTATAGTCCTATAGATGCAAATATGGTCTCACTGACATGTTTAATAGAGTGCTGTGTTTATCTTGTCACTGTTTTAATAAATAATTAAGATGTTACAAAAATATAAAAAATAAAGTGCTGAGAGTGGTCCTCAAGTTATCATACAGGAGTTGGTAAAAATAAGAGAGGAGCCTTCCCGACAGGCTAATCTAGAACAAATCTATGCTCCAGACCTTGGCTGCAGCTCTGAGGCTGTTGACATTTCCACACAAAAAAACAAGAGGTCTGTAATGTGCCATCCTGTAGGGGTATAGCCAAAAGTCAATTCTACCACGTGACTGTATCAAATGCAGCCAGGAAGGACATTGGTCCCAGGGCTGCCTCAACAAGCCATGACTGCCTGCTGGCAGACTGGCCTCTGGAAGTCAAAACGTTCCCATGCAGGCTTGTCTTCTGTGCCCAGCCATGGAGTCTCAACCAACATGAGAGCCATAGACACTTCCAGCCTTCCAGCAACTTGGCCTGGCTGAGGACAAATGGCTCCTAGATTCAGTGACCTCCACCACCCTTGCCCAGCCCAGGGTAACTTTGCAGGTCTGTTTTGGCCTCACATTGGGGTCCCAAGGACCCATTGCCAACTTCTGTCTTGCGAGACTTCAGATGCCTTCTCAGTTATCTTTATATGCAGCAGAATAAGCCTTAAGCCTTCTAGAGCTGTTATTATCAGATCTGTACACAATATGCTTTGTTACCAGACTCAAACAACAACAACAACAACAACAAAACAAAAAACAAACAAACAAACAAACAAACAAACAAACAAAATATCAGGCCTGGATGTAACCTTTCACCATCCCTTTAGCTAAAGGACAATAAATGTTCATAGCACTCTCACCTATGTCTCCTAGTAAATAACTAGATATAATAGCCTAAGAAAAAATGTTTGAGGGTCTAAGAAAGTGTTTTATGGTTGGTAAAGACAAGTTATAGATATTTGAGGGCCTAAGAAAGTGTTTTAAGGTTGGTAAATGCAAGTTATAAACGTTGCAAAGTCTAAGGTGATTTAAAGTATCCTAAATAGGTAAAAATGCTTAATATTTCCTCCTGTTGCCATTCTACTGTTATATTGACTCTCCTGAGCTTTGACCTTTACCAGCAGACCTCTGATTATTTAATCTAACTGTAATACAAAACATTCCACTATACTAACCTCTATCCTGGTTTCAAGCTCAAGATATTAAATCTCCATAATGTGTAATCATACTAAATGTTAAGATCAAGTGAGATTTTGTCCCTTCTACTTCACAAAATGCCTCATTTTCCTTAGATGACAGCCCTAAAGCAAAACCTTTTTAGTTACTGCCAGTGACTCGGTAAATGGAGGTTCCCTCATGTAAATGGAGTTTCCCATGTTCAAGTCTGTTCTTTGATCCAAACATTCCACCTCTGTTCACTCTTCCAAAATTTCTAAATGTACACAAAAAAAAATTTCTCCGTAACCTACTTAACTTTGTCTTCTGCCTACATATATGTTCCAGTATCCTGCCACACCCAGGTGTTTCCTACATCCACAATATTACAAAAACTGCTACAACAAGTATTCCAGTCTGACCGCATAGACTTCTATCAAGCTGGACTTGCACTTTCCCTCCCAGTCATGGATGTTCTTACAGACACTGGACAGTATCAAAACAGTCTGTTCTTCTTGAACTTGACTAGCATTTCAGCCTTTTGACCTCCCTACAGCACCTCCAGTGTCAGCAAGAAGTACTCAAAAGAGAATCTATGCTCTTTATTAATGTATTATTAACAAAAGGCTGGAATGGTGTGGTTCAGGACCAGGACAAGCAGCTCCAGGTTCTCCCAGTATTCCTCAGTCCCTACCTGTGGCTTTGTATGGCTGGCAACCCTCTACCCTGAACTTTCCAGCACAGGGGCTTCCCCTCCTCCTCTTGACAATGTAATCTGGCCATTTTGTTGCTATTTATTTATTCTCTCTCTCTCTTAACCCTTTGCATGACAACCAAGAGCTGCTTCCAGTGAACCTACATTTATTTACTTTAACTTACCTTACATGAGAAGCAGCCCAATTTCCTCACTTTTAATTACAGAAAAGGGGAGTAATGTTAGTATTTAGGCAGCCTGCTTCTGGGTTGCCTAGAAACCTATGATGCCATCATATGTCAATGGTCAGGTAGCCACACCTGGCAGGCATGGTTACCTTGCTCCTTGGAAGAACCAACCCACTACTTTCTCTCTCTTGGCTCTTGCCCTCTATTGCCCTCTCCTATATTGCCTTTTCCCCTTTCTCTGTTGGGGCACCCCCCTTCCACCTATCATGTCTTGCTCTCTCCTTCTCTCTCTCTCTCTCTCTCTCTCTCTCTTCATCTCCATTTAATAAACCTCTTTCACACAAAAACTACTGTGCACACCATCAGTGTTTTATTTGCTCCTAACAGTTATATTTTAGCTTTTTCACGGTTATAAGACAATCCAGTAGTTACTTCTCTAGTCCCCCAAAGCTCAGCAAAGGGGCTATAAATCCTCCTGGATAAGTTAATCACTCATGTCTTCCTTTCACTAATATTTCTCCTACCTTTCAATTTTGTCCTTGTCTACTTTGCACGTTTACTTAACCTGAGTAGTAAATAAACATTAGTATTGCCTGGGATTCTTTCCTTTCCTCATCGTTCTTCTCAATCTACAATTCCTAAAGTTTCCCTTACACTGCTTTTCATTTTGTTTTGTTTTGTTTTTAGCTACCAGGTACTAATGAAATTCAGAATTACTACATGAATTATTTACATTTTATACTGGAAATATGTTCACTTCATGAATATATATTAGAAAGTGAACTAATGATCTCTTTCATTTCACAAAAATATTTCCCTTCTTGTATTTCCTTCCGAAGTATATGGTTGGTAGATAACTGTGTTTCAGTTTTCTTACTTTCCCATAGTAAAAAAAAAAAAAAAAAAAAAAAAAAAAACCTAGATGTTATTTATTTTGTATCTCATTGATTTTTTTTTTTAATTTTATAGGGTTTTTGTTGTTGTTTTGGATTTAGAGACTGTATTTTATCCAAGCTGGCCTTGAATTCCTTATTCATCTTCCTTTGCTTCCTTAGTATTGGGATTATAAATGTATTACACAATCCATGACACCTACCTTCTTGAGAACTTATTTATGCATTTAATTTATTGGCAATGATTTTAAAGCTACCAAAATATAGTTTGAATTTTTAGTTTCTGTCTGTTTTATTGCCTGTAATCTATACTATCATCATGCACTTGTTGGATTATTGCAAAAGTTTTTTTAAATTATTTCTTCTGCTTCTCCATTTTTTCCTTTGATTAAATAGTCATAGTGGAGCTAGAATGATATGTCTAAAATATAAGTTTCATTACATTGTACTGTGATAGTTCACAGATTTCCTCCTATCCGAACTCTATGCTCTACATGGCATAACTGAGTCACAATTATTATTCAAAATCCATCTTCCATCACTCAAAAATTTTCACTTTCCATCTAGCAACAGTGCAGACATTTTTCTTTTTCACATAATATATTATTTATTTCAACATTTGCCTTGTTTTTATGAACTTGAATTCTTATATGATCATATCTGTTCTCATGTAGTTTCTACCTTATTATTAAATCTAGATATCATTTCATACAAAAAATTTTTTTCTTATATCCTGAAGCTATATTAAACATTTTTCCTGTAGATCCGCATGGCATAATATGCATTCTTTGTAATTGTACATACACACTACACTACATTAAAATCAGTTTATTTGTTAGTCTCTTTCTATATGTAGCAATCTTCTCAAAGCAAGAAGTTGTGTGTCATTCACTTTTGTGTTCTGAGTGTTTATGCAATACTATGCCTAATCTATGATACGTGCCAAAAATGTAAAGAAGCATATTCTGAAAGAAATAATAAGGACCCTAAGATACATGTAATTGTCTGTCAGCTTTAACACTAAGCAAATGAGACATGAACCTCATTATGCCCATAATAATGAAAATGCCTTTGCACTTAGCTATTAAGATGTTTATTATCTGAATGAAGTATTAACTCTGTAAAGAAATTATTCAGTAAGTCAGCTTCTTAGAAAAAATATAATTTAACCTTAAACATAGCTCTCAGTTCCAGTCACAGGACACCCATCTGTGAGTTATTACCCAGGGATATCCAAGAGGTTTCCAAAACAATACAGGTTATTGCCATCACCTTTAGCTATTCACCATCACTGCATGGTAAGCCCTGCTACTGGAGAAATCACACACTTTCATTTCAGGACATGGAGAAATCAACTCAAAATGATGGAAAAATCCTTCCCTCTTGATTAGCTTCCCTAGTCTTGAAGTTGCTACACAGGCTGTTGGGGGGTAATAAAAAAAATATCAGTGGTGTTACTCATCATTGAGAACTGCATACTACAATTCCTATATGCTAGTTAAGAGTCATTCACAATTGCAAAAGTGGTATGACTGTCGTGGGGTAACCAACTACATTTTTGCATTTGAAGCCAGATTTACAGAAAATAATTTATGTTATGCTTGGCTCTATATACGTTACTAGAAAGTTCATGGCTAATGAGCACCTTATACCTTAAAGGGAAAACCTGTTTTTATATACAAGTATCTGTACTTCAATAAACTTTAGACATAAAAGCTTTTTGTTATTTTAGTATGAATTGGTCAAGACAATATACACTAATTTGCAAAAGTGCTGTAAATAAGTGGTTGCAAGTGGGTATCCAGCCCTATAAAGAACATCTCTATCAAACACCATCACCCAAGTCTCAGGGAAAAACACAGAAGAAGAGGTAAGAAGAATGAAATAGCTAGAGGTT
This sequence comes from Meriones unguiculatus, assembly GCF_030254825.1. NCBI lineage: Eukaryota > Metazoa > Chordata > Mammalia > Rodentia > Muridae > Meriones > Meriones unguiculatus. The sequence goes on along the minus strand of NC_083369.1, from coordinate 73,139,648 downwards.
GAGAACAAGTACTGTGAACTCCTATCTTCTGGATATGGCATAGCCATTATACTCAGTCATTAAAGAATTTGTTGTACAAGCCCAAGGAACTGAGTCAGATCTTTGGAACCCATGTAAAAGGAGAGAATCAAACCCACAAACTTGTTATTTTATTTCCACAGACTTTCCATAGCATTTACTCTCTCTCATTCTCTCTCTCATGGGTGCATGCTCTCGCACATGTGCATGCACACACACACGTAAATAAACATACAAAATAAAAAAATTATTAAAAAGAAAAAATGTACCTTAAAACATAATTATAGCCTGGGAATTGTAAACAATTGAATAAATTATGTTTTACATATTTCTTCTGTAATTATTACTATATTTTATTAAATTAAACTCATTTTACTAACACATATAAGATTAAATGAGTCATAAACTGAAATATATAAATGTTTTTTTCAGTGTTCCCAGCCAAGCTTACTACATATGGACCTGGAAATAACTGATTTGTAAGCTTATTAAAATATTAAAAAAAAGTTAAGTAGTTAAACTTGAATTTGGGGTTATAATTCCCCTATGGCTTCTCCTTATGTTCTCCCACAGATGGCAGAATAATCTATCATGTTGACAAATGATTGGAGTACAGAAACAAAACCTCTTTTAGAAAAGGAGGTATTGACCACCAAAGTGAGATTACACTCAGGAGAAATGCTCCAGATTTGTGACAGAATAAATGCCATCAATATGTGCAACTATATATTCTTAGTTAGCCGTTTGTATGTAGCAGAATCTATTTCATAGAGTAATTGCTTTTTTAATTATTCCTGAGATATTCACAAATGTTTTACAGTTCACACTTTTCCAAGAAATATTTTCCTGCCAGCCCTTTGACCTTGTCTTTGCTCAGAATTTCTGAGATTGTTAAACTTTTAATTTGACTGACTCACCGAGTACCCAAATATTTTTTGATCACACATTACTCTAAATGCTCTGGGAAAGTATTTTTCCTTGAGTTTAGACTAAGTTAAGAATGTTGTCCCACTCAATATGAGTGTTTCTCATATAGTCAGATGAAGTCCTGATTATGAACTTAGTGGCTGGTTCTTCCGTCCCCTCTCCCTGAGGGGGGAGTAGCCTCACTAGGCCACAGAGGAAGACAATGCAGCCAGTCCTGATGAGACCTGATAGGCTTAGGTCAGATGGAAAGGGAGGAGGACCTTCCCTACCATTGTACCTGGAGAGAGGCATGGGAGGAGAAGAGGGAGGGAGGGTAGGATTGGGAGGGAATGAGGGAAGGGGCTACAGCTGGGATACAAAGTGAATAAACTGGTAATTAATAAAATAACAAATTAATTAAAAAAACAGTACCACTTGACCCAAATAATAATACCTTTTCCCTGTCTGCCATTTAAGGTGAGATGTTTTCTTGCATTTTAGGGCTTGACCTAAAAAATTCCACCATGTCCAAGATGGCACCCATGGACTGCATGAGACTACTTTGTACCCTAGCATATCTGTGCAAAAGGCCAATACAAACTTGTAAACATATTCAAACTTTATAGGCTACTTTGCATTTTTGTTAATGTGATTTAACATGACTTTTGTAGACGATAATGTTTCTCAGTGAGAAAAGGTAAAGTGTGCCTCACCATGAACTACTGTGGTATCCTGGCTAACTGTAGACCTTCAGACTTGCCAACTTCACTAACTAAGTTCCCTCCTAATCCCACCCTCCCTCCCTCATCTCCTCCCATGCCCCTCCCCAAGTCCACTGTTAGGGGAGGTCCTCCTCCTCTTCCCTCTGACCTTAGTCGATCAGGTCTCAGAAGGACTGGCTGCATTGTCTTCTTCTATGGCCTGGTAAGGCTACTCCCCCCTCAGGGAGAGGTAACCGAAGAACCAGCCACTGAGTTCATAATCAGGCTTTCATCTGACTATATGAGGAACACTCATATTGAGTGGGACAACATACTTAACTTAGTCTAAACTCAAAATTTTAAAAATTACAAATTTATAAATAGATATAAAATTACAAATTTATATATATATGTATATATATACATACATACATAAATTCCTTCTCATAAGTCAATATATTTCTCTCTTCACTTAACTCTATCTCTCTTTCTTTTACACTCCCTTATTTATTTTTCTCTGCTTCCAGTCTGTGACACACACACACAATCATACCACATACACTTTATTTTTAGTGTTTCTTTGTAGAACCCTAACTCATGTGAGCTTTTTAAAAATATTTATATTTATATGTTTGTTTGAATATATACTCTGTGTGTGTGTGTGACCATGGAAGCCAGAAGGTGACATTAGATATCTTGGAGCTCCAATTGGTTGTGAGCTGACATAGGTGCTGGGAACCAAATTTAGGCCCTCTGGGAGAGCAGCAAGTATGTTTAACCACTGAGACATCTCTTCAGTCCCAAACCTTTTCTTATTTTAATAACATTCTATTATTAAAACTAAGAGCAACAAAGTTTTATTTCCAAACTAAACAAATTATTATTTTTAGTACTGAATTTTTTTTTGAGCCAGCATTTCTCTGTGTAACAGAGCCCTGCTGTCTTGGACTTGCTTTGTAGGCCAAGCTGGCCTCAATCCCACAAAGATCTGCCTGCCTCTGTCTCCTAAGTGCTAGGATAAAAGGCATTCACCACCACCACACTTGGCAGTTCTAAATTTTTTTTATTAAAAACTTAATAATTCATTCTTCAGCTTCCATTTTTCTAAATATGCATTTTGTTACTTAGCAAAAAAAATATAAGTAAGGCTTTAATCATTCTACCTAGAAATATTCACCCTGAATCACTCATTCATAAGATATTTTTCCACTTGCTATCACATCTATGAATGATAATTTTGATGAACATTGTGATTTCACATTAAACCTCTGCTTCCTTCCAGTTTTCAGTCACAGTTTCTGCATGTTTCTTTGACTCACATTGATACCCTCCTCTAGGCCTACAATCCTTTCATCTATACTCTCTTCAAGACCATTCCAGTTTCTATATCAACCACATGTTTCCAAAGCCAAATTCACATTTTTATATGATATTATCCTATTTCCATATACATGGTAAAAGTACTTTTAAAACACAATTGCAGTTTGTTTTTAAGGTACTTCAAGAAATTAAGAATAGAAAAAAGGAAGGAAAATTACTATAAAGAATGTTTTCTCTTTCAACACTAAAGTGGAGTCATTCAAACCTGAATATTTATAATTTCCCAGTCATTTACAAAGGAAGAAAATGTAGGTATTTTGTTTATGTTGAAGACTGGTGCACTAGGTGATCCTGAGGTTATCAACAAAATTGATGAGTTTCATTCTAATTAATTAACAACAACCAAGTTACTCAGTTACTAGCAGATCCCTAAGTCCATAAATTGTGAATATAAGCTGCATGTATCGAAAGTAACCCAGAAAGGTCAATTCCTAGATGAGTCGAGTCATCATACAATAAACATAATGTTGTCTCAAGATTTCATGCTATTCCCTAGCAATCTGAATCCAGGACACGTAAATATGCATAATGGAAATGACATGTCTATAGTACAAGAGCTACATGTGTTACTAAGCATGTAAGACTCTTATGATTACCAAGAGTAAAGAATGAGTTGGTGAGATGGCTTAGCAGGTAAAAATGCTTTCTACCAAGACTCACAACCTGAGTTCAATCCCTGAACAGCCCATTGTGGGAGGAGGAAATCAACTCCCACAATTTGCCCTCTGTTATAAATCTTAGACCACTGTGCCCACATTTGTTTTGTGTTTAAATTAAAACAGAGAGGAGCTGCATGCACACACTGGTTTTATTCATCTATATCAAGTGTCGATGCTTTAAGTCATGGTTAGAAAAATACTCAGCATTTTATTGCCCAAAGTACAAAATATAAAACTGAATGATATGGACTAACTAATGGAGATTGAAATTGAGATTTGGGGTATAGTATCATTCTGTGAAAAAAAAAAAATAATTACACTGCATACCAGATAGAAGATTTTGTTATTAGGTAGAAAAAGGATTCTAAAAATATATTAAGACTGTGATTTATTGTTTGAATCCAAAGTATTTGACTCATAGAAACTTGATTGTTGAAACTGCTCATAAGGGACAGTTCAGATTGAACTACCTGATATTGATGCTCAGTTTCTGTCAATGCGATGATGCTTAGTTTATTCAAATGACAGAATAAAACAGCCCTATTGACATATACACAGCATCTTAGGTTACACATTTGTGTATACTTTTCCCTTAATTTCTAAATATTGTTTAGAAAAATAGAGAGTACACAATAATTGGATTTGTTCTTACAGTAGCTAGTCATTTTTTGGGGGAGGTAGTTGAAAATTTTATTCAGCATGTAAAGAAAACATCTAGTATCATCATTAGTAATGACATGAAAATACTGTTGCTTTTCAAAGGTGATGAAATAACAAATGTATAGCTTGCAAGTATTTTACATATTTCCTGTGACATTCTACTAAACAACAGACAATATTTACCATGCTGGTCCTGTAAGTTAGTTCATCTTGTAGCATCCTAATAATTTTAGCTTGGTATCTATACACGTTAAACTTATAGAACACTATGAACTTGAATATAAGTTTTCTTTTTAATATGAATTACAGTTTATTAACTTTGTATCCCAGGTGTATCCCACTTCCTCATTCCATCCCTATCCTAACCTCCCTCTGTCATCTTCTCCCAGCCCCTTTCCAAGTCCACTGATAGGGGAGGACCTCCTTCCCTTTCACCTGACCCTGGTTTATCAGGTATCTTCAGGACTGGCTGCAAAAGTCCTCCTCTGTGACCTAGCAGGGCTGCTCCTCCCTCAGGTGGGAGGGGGGAGGTCAAAGAGCCAGCCAATGAGTTCATGTCAGAAATAGTCCATTTTTCCCTTACTGGGGTACCCACTTGGATACTGAGCTACCATGAACTACAGCTGAGCAGAGGTTCTAGGTTATAGCCATACATGGTCTTTGGTTGGAGAAACAGTCTCATAGAAGCCCCCTGTGCCCAGATATACTTTGACCTTGGGGAGCTCCTGTTCTCTCCAGGTCATATTAACTCCCTCTTCTTTCTTATGATTTCCCTGCACTCTGCCGAAGGTTTGGTTATGAATCTTAGTATCTGCTTTGGTACACGGCTAGGTAGAGTCTTTCAGAGGCCTTCTGTGGTAGGCTCCTGTCCTGTTGCTTGTTTTCTCCTACATCCAATGTCCATTGGAAGTAGCTAGTCATTTTTAAGAAAGGAAAATGGAAACTCATAATTGAAGTTGCTTACCCAAAACCTTATTTACTACTCAACAAGTTTTAAACCAGTATGTAATCTAAAATTTACTGTAAGAAAGTAATATTAACTATCTTTATTCATTATTGGGTTAGTATTATATTAATAAATTAATCATGAACATTAATTTATAAATAATGATGTTTAGGTTAACAGTTTAAGTTATAAGCAGAAACAAATCAGAAAGGTTTTTCCCAGAATTAGTGTCCTGAAATATTAGACAGCTACTTTGTAGAGTAGATCAGGGCAGCCATGTAAATAAGTTATTCCCTCTTCAAGGAGATAATCAGATCTACCAAAAGATGGATATGAGCAGTGATATGCTCTAAGTATATTATATACTTATGTGAAAATGACCATATGTAATATAGGTTAATAAAGTACAATTTAAAAAAAGTAATGGAACTCTGTCTTGGGTGTACCTTATTATTACCATGTACTATACTACTAGTGTAGTAGTATATACTACAAAATTCCTTAGGTCTAGGGTTAAATCCCAAGCATCTCAAAATAATAGAGCAAAGGTTTCTATGATTTGAACTCATAAAGTCAATGATTAGAAGCCCTTTAAAATTACTATAATTTATTACTATAATTAAAGTAATGTCTTTTATTAATTGATTAAATTTGGTCAAATTCTATGTCCATTATAAAAATTGCTACAAAGAGAGTAAAAACAAATGACAAACATTTATTTTTTAAAATGTCATTTTAATCAAATTGCTGGAATATTTTTACTGTATTTTTTAATGGCATACAGCATCAAAAACTTTGAATGAGTTCACATTTTGCTTGCCAAGGATCAAACTATACAACACAATCAGTGGTAGGACTGATAGTTAGGATACACCAATAGAACTGTAATTTTCAATAATTTCATCTCTCTTTAGAACTATAATTATTAAAAGATCACATCACTTTCATCTTCAATTGTGAACACTTTGAAGAGTAAAATATTCTTCAAGAATGACAGGTTTTTAGGTAATCTTGGCTAACATGGTATCTTCTTTTTTCTTCTATGTAATTCTAAGAAATGCTGGTATTTATCCTGAGATAGGAGGAAGAGTCTAGAACATCTTGATCTATGTCCTGAATACTTGTAGAATGAATTCTCTTCCAATACTTGCAATAAATATGTCAATCAGTTCACCCAAACTATAAAACTCAGAGTAGGGATATAATGAATTTGCTTAACTGGGATTCAAAATGGGGCAATGTGCTGATTTTAATCACCTGTATAGTATTCCTGGGTTTTTGGAGACTATCGTGCCATGAATACTACATTTCTGTTGATTTTTTAAAAATAATTTTTATTTTTTATATTAATTACAGGTTATTTACTTTGTATATCAACTGTAGCCTCCTCCCTCATTCCCTCCCAATCCCACCCTACCTTCCTCATCTCCTCCCTGTCCCTCTCTAAGTCCACTGATAGGGGAGGTCCTCTTCCTCTTCCATCTGACCCTAGACTATCAGGTCTCATCATCATGGCTGCATTGTCTTCCTCTGTAGAGGTTACTAGGGAACCCCACTTGGATGCTGAGCTGCCATGGGCTACATCTGAGCTGGGGTTCTAGGTTATATCCTTACATGGTCCTTGGTTGGAGATACAGTCTCAGAAAAGACCCCTGTGCCCAGATATATTTGGTCCTTGTGTTGTTTCCGTCCTCTCCAGGTCTTATTAACTCCCCCTTCTTTCATATGATTCCCTGCACTCTGCCCAAGGTTTAGTTATTAGTCTCAGCATGAAATTTGCAGGGAAATGATGGAGTTTAAAAAATATCTCTTGAGTGCAATATCCCAGAAGCAGAAAGACACACACGGCATATACTCACTTATAAGTGGATACTAAACCTAAAAGATAAGACAAAAATACTAAAATCTTTACACCTAAAGAAGCTAAACAAGAAGAAGGTCCCAGGTTAAGATGCTCAATCCTCACTTAGAAAGACAAATGGGATGTACATTGGATGTAGGAGAAAACAAGTAACAGGACAGGAGCCTACCACAGAGGACCTCTGAAAGACTCTACTTAACAGTGTATCTATGTTGATGTTTACTGCTTGTGATTAATAAACTTGTTTTGCTTAAAAATGCACTGGTATAGATACAGGTTTACACATCTAAGACAGAACTATTTTTCAGTGCATTTAAAGGCACTATTGAGCTGATTCTGGCTTTCATAGTTTTTTTTTTTTTTTAATATCAGCTCTCCATCTTTCTGTTACTTCTTTGAAGATAAACAATTATTATTCCCCTATGAATCATTTGATGGTTTCTATTTCATTGCCTTTACTGACCTTTATTTCTGGTTCTCAGCAGTTTGAATATAATAAAACTGTTATTTTGTAAAATTTATTTGGCTTTTACTGTCAAAGATAAGGCATATGACACCTAGAAAACTTTCATTTATTTTAAATTATATTTTGTTCCATATCCCCTCTCTCTTTTCTATTTCCAAGGCAAAAATTACATCTATTTTTAACATGTTATTATGCTCTGCCTGTCTTATATGATCTATACTTCTTCTTTTTTTAAATAATTTCATATGTCAAAGGAAAATTGCACCCAGAGCTTCACACAAGTTAAGAAGTATTCTAGTAGTACACTACAAATCCAGCCCATGTTGTTACATAATATTTTGTTTTGACCTGGCCTCAAGTGTTCTGATCTTGGTGTGTGTGTGTTCACTTCCATTAAACTATTTAATTTTTAATTTCTTTGATACTTGAGTTTAAAAAATATTCCAGTTCTTTTTATTCATTTTTAATTGAAATAGGCTCTTCTGTCATACAGTACATCCCAACCACAGTTTTTCCTTCTCCCACTCTTCCTAGCATTCCTCCATCCTTTCTTCTCCTCCAGATCTACTTCCTGTATGTTACCCTTCAGAAAATGCCAGGCCTCTAAAAGATGATATCCAAATGAAACAAAACAAAGTACAATAAGACAAGGCAAAAGCCCTCATATCAAGGCTCAACAAGACAAAAACCCTCATGAGGCTGGACAACGCAACCCAATAGGAAGAAAAGCATTCTAGGAGTAAGTAAAAGAGTCTGAGACACACTCATTCCCACTGTTAGGACTCCCACAGAAACACCTAGCTAACAGTCATAACATCTACAGATTACTTAGTGCTGACCCATGCTCTTCTCATGAGTCTCTGTTCTATTTGGAAGTACCCATCTATTTTTGACTTTCTTTCCCTCCATATGCTTTAATATCTTATTCAGTTATATCATATTTAAGACTTACAGACTGACATTAACACAGGCATCATGTGTGGGGCATTTGAAATTATCTTGTGTTCTGTTTGCAGACATAATAACATTTTCCTGAAGATCAACAAAGAACTTCATAGCAGTGTATCAAAGCAGATACTAAGACTCATAACCAAACCTTTGGCAAAGTGCAGAGAATCATATGAAAGAAGGAGGAGTTAGTAGGACATGGAGCGGATAGGAGCTCCACAAGGACCAAATATATCTGGGCACAGTGGTCTTTTCTTAGACTGACACTCCACCAAGGACCGTGTATGGATATATCCTAGAACCTCTGCTCAGATGTAGCCCGTGGTAGCTCAGTAACCAATTGGTTTCCCATAGTAAGGGGAATGGGGACTATTTCTGACAGGAACTCAATGGCAGGCTCTTTGACTTCCCTACCCCCCAAGGGAGGAGCAGTCTTGCTAGGCAACAGAAAAAGACTTTGCAGCCAGTCCTGAAGATACCTGATAAAACAGGGCCAGACGAAAGGGGAGGTTGTCCTCCCCAATCAGTGGACTTGGAAAGGGGCAGGGAGAAGCTGAGGGAGGGAGGGTGGAATTGGAAGGGAATATGTGAGGGGGATACAGCTGGGATACTGAGTTAATAAAATGTAACTAATAATAAATAAAAGAAAAGAAAAAAGATCAAGAAAGAAGATATAAAAACTACTCTAATATGCTCTATTGATATATGTAGAAAGAATATCTCAGAGCTTTAAATTCTACCAGAATTAATATATACATTAATTCCAATTGTATTCATAATTCCATTTATATATTTATATCATTTGAAAAACTGATTCTAACATGTTCTTTGGTGTACATATATGTTTATGAACAAAAGACTCACAACAAGACATACTTAGAAAGAGAATAAGATGGAAAGAATTACTTGCCACTTGACAATGCTTATTAAAAATGCATAAAATACACATAAAGAGATGTCTCAATCGTATAACCACTTGCTGCACAAGCATGAGTACCAGACATTGGATCCCTGTACCCATGAAAAACCGTGCTTGGTCACACAATGCCTATAAAGCCAGCACCGAGGAAGCAAAGACAGGAGGATAGGACTCCTATTAATGGGGGATACATAGTTGTGGTACTCTGCTGGTAATGTTGAAATCCGACGTTTCTGGATAGTCTCTGAGCTTGGTCTCTAGTGGTAGACTCCCCTTCTCAGCTAGGTTCTCTTTCTGCTTGATATGTGGAACTGCAGATCCCATAAGGAGTATCACATAACCCTAAAGAAAGATTACAGGTCCAGCCCTTTCCTGATAAGAAACTTGCTTAACAAGCACTTCGGGATTCCTGGAAGCCCTACATTATGCTAAGGAGATCTTAGCTTTCAGCAAATGACCTTCAGTGGTAACTGGAGATGTTTCCCCACTCATAGGATAACTAGGTACTATGTTCTTCTTGTGATAGAACCATGCTACTGCATGTAAGTGAGGTACTGTACTACTGAAGGTAAATCAAGTAGCATCTCTAGTCCCATTGAATCAAATATATTCACCTTCAAAACCCCACTACCTCAGGTTTATAAATCTCTGATTTCACACTAAGTAAATGTGCTGTGTGATATAATCAGCTTTCAACCACAGCCAACTGAGATCTGTCATTTATTCTTAGGAAGGTAGGGCTCCCCTTCTCCACGGAAATTTGCTGCTGAACTCCAAGCAGGAGCACCAGTGAAGCATATGCTGGGCCTGTGCCTCATTAGACCTGCCTTCTGATCTTCTGGGTCTAGGTCTCACCAGGCCTGTGTTTTGGCTGCAACCCAACCAGGCATAGACTATTGCTTATACCCCTGGCATTAATACAGAGGACTTATCAAAGGGCTGTAACACTTCAGTATCATGTAATATCAACAACCTCATTTAAAAAGAGCTAACTGAAACACTCAGTAGAAAACTTATTTCCACCTACCCTATGAGTCTGGGTCTTGCCTATCACAGGAGCTTTGCACTAAATAACTCTAGCAGTTCCTGACAGAACTTGGGGCTCCTCTGTTCTTCATCCAGAAGCTACCTGTAAGATGTCTAGAAGTCCAGATTAAGAATCACAGAGTATCAACTGGCCATCTCTTCTTACCAGGTGAGGCTTCTACTGGCAGTACTGAGTTGTATTCAGTTGAGTTGTTGGCTGAGGGGTCCCACTGAAATCCCCAAACAACCCCAAACAAGATTGTTGCTAAGACAAATGGTTGCTCTCTGCAATCTAACTGAGAGACCCCATTACTGAGACAACACTCATAGCAATCATTCAACATGGAGAAACCAAGCTAGTACCTACATGGAGCCTTCAGCCCTAAATTCTCATCTTTTTGGTGTGGGAAGGTACTCTGCAGACTATAGGAAAAGAAATACGGACACCAACCCAGCCATAAAACCATTGACCTATAATCTGTCCTGTCTGCAAAATATGTTAAACAGTGGTGGCACAGAACTTGTGGAAATAACCATCCAAAGTCTGATTTTACTAAAGGTCCACGCCATGAGAAAGAACCCATACCTGAACTTGGAGTAGTAAAGGGAGACTAAAATAAGAATATATTGTATAAGAATCTATTTTCAATTAAAGGAAAAAGTACATATACACTTAATCATATTAGATGTAAAAACTTTGGTGTATCTCATTAATTAATGAAATCTTTCTACCAAATGAAATCATAATAATGAAAAGAGATACGAAAATATCTGTAGTAGCTGGGTATGGTGGGACACACCTCTAATCTTACTCTTTGAAGATGCACAGGCAAGCAGATCTCTATGAATTTGAGGCTAGCTTGGTCTACAAAGTTCAGGACAACCAAGGCTACACATAGAAACTCTCTAATTTGCTCACAGGTTCATGCTCATCTAACTCTTTATAACAACCCAGAACTATATGCCTAGGGATGGTAGTTCCTATAGGTGGTGGGGCCCTCCTACCTCAACTAAAACAATACAGAAAGTTCCTGACAGACATATCCAAGGTGTTTGTTGACTGTGTCATAAAAACAAAACCACCTATTTCAAAAATCAAATATCCACTTTCACACATATAGAGATACTCTACCAAATGTATGTGTTCAAACCCAGAAGACTTACATAGTGTTGTTCTCACTACCCATGATCATACTCATAAGAAAAAATAATTAGACTAACCTGTATATCTACTGATTTAAAATGGATTAATAAATTGTGGTATAGTCACAATTGAATATTATACAGCAGAAAAAATTATTAAAACCTACTCACCCCCCAAAAAAGATGGATTTTAGAAATATTATAGTTAATGAAAAAGCAAATATTAGTAGAGTACTCTTCATAATGCTTAACAGTATCAAAATAAATGCTTAAAAGATAAGTGTAAATAAACAAATATTAAATGCATATTCAGGATGATGGCTATCTATTATGGGAAAAACAAGGAATAAAGATAGAAAAATAAGTGTACGTAGGTAGATGGATAGTCCAGTTAAGTTGGTATCATAGGCTTTCATTTTATTGAGCTTTAAAACACATATGATATATGTGTATGTGAGTGTGTGTTTGTATATATATATATATATATATATATATATACACAGTAAGAGTTATATCAAAATAATAATTTTAAAAGGAAGCAAAAAAATGAAGCCTTTAAAATAGCATACCAATATGTCTACAGTAAATATGAGCTTACTAAATAGCCAACTAAAACAAGGTCTTGATAGTATTAAGTATAGAAAACAGAGAGGTAGATATTTAGAGATTCTCTAGCACATGCATGTGACTAAACCCAGATGATTTTTGCAGTATTGTTCTCACCACTCATGTTCACACAAATAAGGAACAAAATTTAGACTAACCCATATACTTATGATATGCATTATAGATACACACATACATAAATGTACAGATAGGCAAATACATATATTCACAGAGATAAATGATGTGATTATATAAGCATGAAAAATAGAATACTGCGGAAATGAAACATGTTAAAGAATTTTGCAGACACCAATGACAATTTTTCCCCTTTGATTACTTGCAGTAGGTCACAAAAAGAAAAGAAAAGAAAAGAAAAGAAAAAAACTGACATGAAAATAAAGGAGGGGGTGTTGGGAAGAGAAAAAGTTCTGAAATGAGAAATAATGAAAGATAGTAATCAGGGACAATATGATTAAAATAAATTATTATTCATGTATAAAATTGTGAAAGAACAAATGAAAGTATTTTAAAAGCCTTATTCCACAATTATGAAGGGACAAATGTAAATAGGTAAAGTACCACAGAATTAGGCACATTGTTTAAGAATATAATTGTAAAGAATTCAATTTAAGGAGATAGAGGACTTTGGTGATATACAAATGCTTTGAATTTTTTAATCTTAAAATTTCGGAAAAGGAGCTTCCATTTCAAATCACTTTCATTGGTGAAAATGCTATGAAATGGTGCAGCATTTTCTGAGAAAAATCTGCTTCCCCCACCTAATTTCCTAATTAGAAAAATTTAAAAATCAGCCCTGTTACATTTTTCAGAGCTCCTTGTGGTCTTAAATTTAAAGTATAATTGATGAAAAATTTAAAAAAAAGGGAAAAAAATTATTTAAGAACCTTAAATGACTTTCAAAAGTGGAGGAAAACATGGAGTTAGTCAATTTACATGGAGCACGTCTCGCCCCTGGGGGCAATGGTCTCCTGAATCTACTCAGACCTCGGACACTACCACTGCTAGTTCTAGAACTGATGCAGGATGTTCCAACGAGGGGGTTAAGGCTTCTCATAATATTTCCTATAAGCCCACACCTGTTTGTTTATAACCCCCATTTTTATTCATTGTTAGCCAGATAGAGCCAAGTAATTGTGGTAATGATACTTGCTTTTTTGCCCAATGCCGGAATGCTAGTGAATTTAGGTATGCCCTGGTTACTTGCATGCCTCGCTGGGTGCCTGTGCCCGTTGATGCCCCTCACACTATGACTCTCTTCAGACAGAAAAGGGATCTTGGAATTACAGCCGCCATTGTTACTGCCATCTCATTGGCGGCTGTTGGAGCTACCACCGGGGCATTAGCCATGAGTCATACTATGCAGACTGTTCAGACCCTAAATAATCTTTAGCCAATGTAGCTCATGCTTTAGATATACAAAAAGGAATTAATGCTCAACTAAAAGGAGGCTTAATGGTGTTCAATCAGAAGATTGACCTCGTGCAGGAGCAAATTGATACCCTATGGCAAATCGCTCAACTTGGCTGTCAATGAAAGTATGCTGGACTTTGAGTCACTAGCATAGAACATGAGAATTTTTCCTGTGCTGCAAATCTGTCTAAACAATTGTCTAGCTATATTTTAGGTAATTGGACTGGAGAATTTGATACTACGATGGAGCAGCTGAGAGTGGCCATTGTCACGGTAAATTCTACCAGGTGGACGCAGGACTGGCCACAGGATTATCATCATGGATTGCTACAGCCATGAATCATCCGAAGGAATGGGCAGGCATGGGAACGTTAGCAGGCCTTCTGGTGTTGGTCTCCTTGGTTTGCCTGTGGTATATATGCAAGATTAGCGTAATGCAGCCATGACCATTCAGGCCTTTACAGCCATTGAAGCAGGACAGTCTCCCCAGGCATGGTTGGCTACCATAAAAAGCTAAAATATTATGCTCAGGATGCAAGGCAGTGGCACTCAGGGTCAGCCGCTTTGGACCCAGAGAAGAGCATGTCTGATTGCATGCGGGTTGATGCCCCAGGTCCTGCCTCTGAGAAAAAGGTATGGGACGGGTCTGATGCTCTTTGGGTGGATGACACCTAAATAAACATTGGTACAAAGTCCCAATTTATTTCTAATATCAGAGATCAGACCTCTACTCTTGCCTGATGCGTCTAAAACAAAAAGGGGGAACTGTAGAGAGCTGCGAAATGCCGTGCCTTAAAGATGGAGCTGGTTTCTGCCTTCCACCTTCCCGATGGTGAGTGCTCTCTGTCACAAACAACTCCACATTTGGCTAAGGCCGAGGATCTGGCTTGCTTCCATGTATGTGGACCTATCTGCATTGCCCATGTGGCACGCTGGGGTTGGCTACCCAGAGGCTATTTAAGCTGTGGGCTGGCTTTCCCCAGGGTCCGAGGATTGTTCAAGGTTCCTGAATAAACTGCATTGAAAAAAAAAATGGACATAGACCTGTGGAAGCTAGAGGTGGAATGGTATCTCCTACTCTGAAATGTTGTCTGGAGACTCGTGTAAAATGGCAAGTTATCAGGTGACTGCTCTTAGGAAAGGTGATACTTTGGAATATTGTCAGCATACTGAAAACCTAACTGGCTCCATCTCTTAAGGTCAAATTAAGTTTGCTTCTGTTTTCTGTACAACTTTAGCTTCTATGTTTTAGAATTTGACTGGACTGTACATTACACATTCTTGGGTTCATCTTGGTCCACACCCTGACTGACCTTTGACTTATACCCACCTCCATAAGATGAAGTGTTCTGCCAAGTTATTTTGAGATGTTCTGCTGAGTTTCTATGTGGCCAAAATTCCTCTGGGAATTCCCAAACTCTTGGAAACCTCCTAACCTTGTAGCTTGAGGGCTAGAGAGACTTCACTTCTGTTATGTTTGGGGCTGAACTCTCAAATAGCACATTATGGTGATAGCCCTATCACACATAAAATAAATCTTGCTTAATTACACTAAAAAAATTATATCTGTTTCTTTTGTGACAGGAACTATAGCAGTACGCCCATATACAGATTACTTTGCACTGCAACATAGTTCTGAGGTGAAGGAACAAGATTGTCACCATTTAAATTGATCTCCAGTGAGCACAGTCATTCCCTCCTCCTCTTCCTCTTTCCTCCTGACCCTCCTTATTCTTTTCTTTCTTCTTGCCCTCTCTGCTTCCTTCCTCCTCTATATTTCCCTCTTTGTCATAGAGATTTTAAAAACAGAGTATAGTTCATATGGGAAGGGGAAATCAATTCTACACACACAACAATCAGTATTTATCAGCCCCTCACTGTTCTTAATGCCTGTTTATAGTAGCAAGCATTAATCCAAGACAAGACAGCTTATTTTCCTATATTTCTATATTTTCTGAAGCTTTAAAAGAGTGAGGGGGAGTTGCTGAGTTAAAAATTCAGCATGACATAAACATTTGTTTGTTTAACATTTATTTAACCTTTTGAACAATCCCTTATAACAGTCATAGAACTCTTGCAACACAAACAGACTTCTAGGTGCTGATCATTATCAAATCAATAATGTGGAAAGAGTTGAAATTGTACAGAAAAGGCAGAATGCATCATTCTGACTAAACTTCTGTTCCCCTCTATTCTGACCGTTTGCTGCATTGGACTTAGTTTTCTGTTATAGTGTCTCATCTCACTCCTGTGCATCTCTAAAGCCAATCAATAAAATGCCATATTTAGAGGATAGTAGAAAAACTATCATGCAAACCTATTATAAATTATTTACATTATAACAAGTGGGGTGAAAAATCTGATTCTGTAAATACAACAGTATTTACATACTTATCATGCAACATCAACACAATATTTACAAGAGCATTCATTTTCTTCTCTTTTAAACTGGAAGATTAATCAACCTAGTTTCATCTATTTTTCTCATTTTCACTTGGTTAGATGCAATGGATTTTATATCTATTACAAAATAGCAATCATTAAATCTGTGTGCACTTTCTATGATGAACATAAGTCATGCATACCCATCATATATATTACATAAAATTAAATTGGCTCATTTGGTTCTTCTCTCTGAGCTCAGAGGCTACTTATGTCATATAAAAAATATACCAATTGCATATACACATCCCCATTTTTCTCTACTTCAGTTAGATAGATACTCAATTAGACATGTTCTTTGTCTTATAATTATTTTTAGCTGTTACTCTCTCACACCTTCAAACATGAAGGGTGCAAAAGTGTACACTTGTTGATGAAATATTTTTCAGTTCTTCACGATTGTTTTCATATATGTATGCATTTTGTGTATTCATGTGTGTGCATGTGTATATGTTCATGCATGTAGACACCAGACATCAACCTTATGTGTTGTGCCTCTGGTGCAATGTGCCAAGTTTTAGATAGTGATCTCACACTTGCCTCAAATTCTGGGGGTTCTTTTGTGTCTTCTCAGCTCTAAGATCACAGGCACAGGGTACCTCAGTAAAATGGACATTTTACATTTTTCTGGGGATCAAATTATTGTCCTAATGTTTGCAAGATAAGCAGTTTACTGACTGAGCTTTGTTCCCAGGCCCCAGTTTCTTAAAAATTAAAATGCATTATTATGTGATCTATCAAGTTCTTTGCTAGAAATATATCCAAGAAAATAAAAACATATACATAAACTTGCACATGAATACTGATTAAATCATTATTCAAAATAACCAAAAAGTAGAAAATATACTAATTCCTATCTATATCAATGGATAAATAAACAAAATATGTTTTATCCATACAATGGAATATTACTTAGCCATGAGAATAAATGAAGTACTGTTATGTTCTAGAAGCATGGTCCTTGAAAGCATGGTATGTGAAAGAAGCCAAATCCAAAATAATGTACTGTATGAAAACATTGCTTAAATGTTCAAAACTGATAAAACTGTAGGAGCAGAAAAGTTTACCACGGCTGAGGAGGAATAATGATTAGATAATGACTTCTCATATTTGTAGGTTTCTTTATAAGATCATGAACTTCTCTAGAATGGTTAGTGGTCATTGCTGTAAATGTACAAAAACTCATTACATTTTATATATAAAATGGTGTATGTTGTGGTTTGTGAATTGTGTATTATTTTTAAATGAAGTAAGCTGTGAGCAGATAGAGAATATGCACACAGTGCGCACAATTGATTTCCCCTCCCCTATTCCACCATTAGGGGAGGTCCTTCGCCCTAATATCTGACCCTATCCTATCAGTTCTGAGTGAGGTTACCCAGGCTCAGAGAGATACACATGCTATATACAAACTTGTAAGTGGATATTATCCTTAAAATATAGAATAAACATATTAAAATATGTAGTACTAAAGAAGCTAAACAACAAGGAGGACCTTAAGGAAGATGCTTAATCCTCATTCAGAAAGGCAAAAAAGTATGGGCATCAGGAACATGAGAAGACAGGGAACAGGGAAGGAATTTACCACAGTGGGCCTCTGAAAGAACTTTTCCATCCTTAAAAACAAAGAAAGGGTTTCTTTTTTTAAATTTTTTATTAATTATGCTTTATTCACTTTGTATCCCCCCATAAGCCCTTCCCTCCTCCCCTCCCAATCCTGCCCTCCCTCCCCCTTCTTCACGCATACCCCTCCCCAATTCCACTAATAGGGGAGGTCCTCCTCTCCTTCCTTTTGATCTTAGTCTATCAGATCTCATCAGGAGTGGCTGCATTGTCTGTGGTCTGGTAAGGCTGCTCCCCCTCTCAGGGGGAGGTGATCAAACATCAGACCAATCAGTTCATGTCAGAGGCAGTCCCTCTTCCTGTTACTATGGAACCCACTTGGACACTAAACTGCCATGGGCTACATCTACGCAGGGGTTCTAGGTTATCTCCATGCATGGTACTTGGTTGGAGTATGAGTCTCTGGGAAGACTCCTGTGTCAAATTGAAGGAAAGGGTTTCAATTCCTCTCATTCTTGCCTATGTTCATTATTATCTGTCATCAAGATACAGTTTCAGTAATTGAGAAATAGAATTCTACTGTGGTTTTCATTTAAAATTTAACTTTTTTCCTACATAACTAATCTATTTACTTCATTATGAACAAGAAATTTTTCTTGTGAATGGTGGCCATCCATGTCTGCTTTATAAATATGTCCATTTAAATCCTATAGTTATTTTAATTTTGGATATTTGCCTTTTAATTTATAATGTGTACCAATCATTATATGCTCCAGATAATAGACTCTTTTTATCAATCTGATTTGCAAATATCTTTGCTCATTCAGGGGGTTTTCCTTTTCACTTTTTTAATTTTTAATTTTATTTTTTCACAATTTATTCATTCTATATACTGATTGAAGCCCGCTCCCTCATCCCCCCCCAGTCCCAACCTTACTAACTCTTCCCGACTATCTCCTTTCCCTAGCCCACTGAAAGGGGAGTTCTCTTCCTCTGCCATCTGCCCATAGCTTGTTATTTCTCATTAGGACTTCCTGGGTCCTTTTCTTCCATGGCCTGGCAAGACCACATAACCAGGGGAGAGTGATCTCTTTGACCATGATAGAGGCAGAGACTTCTCCCCTCCCTCAGAGATTCACATGGAGACTGAGCTGCCAATAAGCCACATATGAGCAGGAGGTCTAGGTCCTCTCCATGCATGGTTCTTCTTTGGTGTATTAGTCTCTGCAGGAATCCTTGGGATCAGATCCTTTAGCTTTGTTGTTCTTGTGGGGCTCCTGTTACAAATTTCAGAGCACCCTGAAGTCTTAAATTTTATGGCTTCAAATCTATTTCTGCTTCTTTTGTGACAGGAACTATAGCAGCACACCCATATACAGATTGCTTTGCACTGCAACACAGTTCTGAGGTGAAATTGCAATTTTCTGAGAAAGAACCAGATTGATTTCTGAAAAGGTTGTACAAGTTTGCACTTCCACCAGAAATGGAGGAAGGTTCCTTTTTCTCCACATCCTCTGTAGCATGAGTTGTCAATTGAGTTTTTGATCTCAGCCATTCTGATCAATGTAAGGTGAAATCTCAGGGTCATTTTGATTTACATTTCCCTGATGCCTAAAGATGTTGAGCATTTCCTTAAATGTTTCTCTGGCTTTGGATATTCCTTTGTTGAGAATTCTCTGCTTAGCTCTGTATCTCATTTTTTTAAATTGGATTATTAGGTTTCTTATTGTCTAATTTCTTGAGTCCTTTATATATTCTGGATATTAACTCTATCAAATGTAGGGTGGGTGAAGAACCTTTCCAAGTCTTCAGGTTGTCATGTTATTCTGATTACATTGTCTTCTGCTTTACAGAAACTTTTCAGTTTCCTGAAGTCCCAATTATTAATTGTTGTTATTAGAGCCTGTGCTGGTGGTGGCATAGGAAATTGTTTCTTTGCCAATGTGTTTAAGTCTCTTGCTAATTTTTCCTTTAATAGATTTAGTGTGTCTGGTTTTATGTTGAGGTCTTTGATTCACTTGGACTTTAGTTTTGTGCAGGGTGATAAATACGGTTTTTGTTGTATTTTTCTATATGTAGACATCCATTGAGACAAGCACCATTGGTTGAAGATGCTGTCATTTTTCCATTGTATGGTTTTAGCTTTGTTGTCAAAATCAAGTATCTGTAGTTGTGTGAGTTTATTTCTGGATCTTCTATTTGATTCTATTGATCCACCATTCTGTTTCTATGCCAATACCATGGAGTTGTTATTACTATTGCTCTGTAGTAGAGCTTGAGATCAAGGATGGAGATAACTCTAGAAGATCTCTTATAGTACAGGATTGTTTTAGCAATTCTGGGTTTCCTGTTTTTCCACATGAAATTGAGAAGTGTTCTTTCAATGTTTGTAAAGAATTATGTTGGTATTTTGATAGTAATTGCATTGAATCTCTAGTTTGTTTTTGGCAGGATGGCCATTTTCACTACGTTAATCCTACAGATGCATGAGCATGGGAGATCTTTCAATTTTATGATATCTTCTTTAATCTCTTTCTTCAGAGACTTGAAGCTTTGTCCAACAGGTCTTTCACATGCTTGGTTAGAGTCACACTAAGGTACTTTATGTTATTAATAGCCATTGTGAAGGGTATAGTTTCCCTAATTTCTTTTTCAGCCATTTTCTTTTTTGTATATAGGAGAGCTACTTATTTTTTGAGTTAATTTTGTATCCAGTAACTTTGCTTAAGGTGTTTATCAGCTGAAGGAGTTCTCTGGTTGAATTTTTGTGCTCGCTCACATGTACTATCATTTCATCAGCAAATATTCATACTTTGACTTCTTCCTTTCCAATTTGTATCCCCTTCGTCTCCTTTAGTTGTCTTATTGCTCTAGCGAGGACTTCAATTACTAGGCTGAGGAGAGATGGAGAGAGTAAGCAGCCTTGCTCTGTCCCTGATTTCAGTGGGCTTGATTTAAGTTTCTCTCCTTTTAGTTTGATTTTGACTTCAGACTTGCTGTATATTGTCTTTACTATATATATTTCAGTGCCTTTTATCCCTGATCTCTCCAAGATTCTAAGCATGAATGTCTGTTGGATTTTATCAAATGCTTTTTTCAGCATCTAAGGAGATGATCATGTTTTCTTTAGTTTGTTTATATGGTGGATTACATTGATGGATTTCTGTATACTGAATCAGGCCTGTATCTTTGAGAACAACTCTACTTGGTCATGTTGGATGATATCTTTTATGTGCTCTTGGATTTAGTTGAAGTACTTTGTTGAGTATTTTTACATCAGTGTTCATAAGAGAGATAGGTCTGAAATTCTTTTTTTTTTTAATTGGGTCTTTGCATGCTTTAGGTGCTTAAGTAACTGTGGCTTCATAGAATAATTTTGGTAATGTTACTTTTGTTTCTATTTTGTGGAATAGTTTGAAGAGAATTAGAGTTAGTTCTTCTTTGAAAGTCTGGTAGAATTCTATGGTGAAACCATCTTGCCCTGTGCTCTTTTTAGAAGGGAGATTTTTGATGACTGCTTCTATTTCCTTTGGGGATATAGGACTATTTAATCTATTTACCTGATCTTTATTTAATTTTGATAAATGGACTCTATCAAGAAAAGCATCCATTTCATTGAGATTTTCAAATTTTGTGACATATAGGATTTTGTAGTAAGATCTAATGATTATTTTGGACTTTCTCAGTGTCTGTGATGTGATTTTCCCCTCTTAGTTTCTGATTTTGCTAATTTGTATAGTTTCTCTCTGCCTTTTTGTTAGTTTGGCTAGGGGTTTGTCTATCTTGTTGATTTTCACAAAGTACCAGCTCTTGGTCTCATTGATTCTTTTAACTTTTTTCTTTGTTTCTAATTCATGGATTTCAACTCTGACTTGGATTATTTCCTACCATCTACTCCTCTAGGGTGTGTCTGTTACTTTTTTTCCCTAGGGCTTTTAGGTATACCTTTAAGTTGCTTGTTTGAGATGTCTCAAACTTCTTTCTGGATGCCCTTAGTGCTAAGAACTTTCCTCTTAGTACTGCTTTCATTGTGTCCCATAATTTTGGGTAAGTTGTGCCTTCATTTTCATTGTATTTTAGGACATCTCTAATTTCTTTCTTCATTTCTTCCCTAGCCAGCTGTCACTGAGTAGAGATGTTTAGTTTAGTTATTGGTTTATTTTCCATGTGTATGTAGGATTTTTGTTATTTTTGTTGCTGTTGAGGTCTAATTTTTGGCCATGTTGGTTTGATAGAATACAATGAATTATTTTGATCTTCTTATATCTCTTGAGGCTTCCTTTGTGCCCAACTATATGATCAAATTTTGAGAAAGTTCTGTGAGATACTGGAAAGAAGTTGTACTCTTGAGTTTGAGTGAAAAGTTCTGTGGAAATCTGTTAGGTCAATTTGATTTAGGACCTCTGATAGTGTCATTATTTCCCTATTTAGCTTCTGTCTACATGATCCGTCCCTTGTTTAGAGTGGAGTGTTGAAGTCTCCCACTATTAAGTTTTTGGGATATACATGTGATTTAAGCTTTAATAATGTTTCATTTGCAAATAAAAGTGCTCTTGTATTTGGAGCATCTATATACAGGATTGTGATGTCCTCCTGGTGGAGTTTTCCTTTGATGAGACTGAAGTGCCCCTCCTCTTCTTTTTTGATTAATTTTGGTTAAGAGTCTATTTTGTTACATATTAAGATAGCTACCTGAATTGGCATCTTCTGTGGCCTAGTAAGGTTGCTCCTCCCTCAGTGGTGGTGATCAAAGAGCAGGCCAATCAATTCATATCAGAGGCAGTCCTTGTTCCCATTACTATGGAACCCACTTGGACACTGAACTGCCATGGGCTACATCTGTGCAGGGCTTCTAGGTTATCTCCATGCATGGTACTTGGTTGGAGTATGAGAAGATGACAATGCAGCCACTCCTGATGAGATCTAACAGACTAGGATCAGAAGGAAGGAGAGGAAGACCTCCCCTATCAGTGGACTTGGGGAGGGGCATGTGTGGAGAACAGGGATGGAAGGTGAGATTAGGAGGGGAGGAGGGAGAGGGTTTTGGGGGGATATAAAGTGAATAAAGTGTATTTAATAAAAATTAAAATAGAAAAATTAAAAATACCTGTAAACAACAATAAAAAGATAGCTACTGCACCTTGTTTTCTGGGTCTGTTTGCTTGAAAAATATTTTTCCCACCCTTCACTCTGAGGTAGTGTTAATACTTGTTGCAAAGGTGTGTTCCTTGGATGCAGCAGAATGTTGGATCCTTTTTCCGCAAACATTCTGTAGTCTGTTTCTCTTTATTGGAGAGTTGAGCCCATAGATGTCAGATAATAATAACAAGTGAATTACAGTTCCTTTTACTGTGGAGTTGGTGGTGATAGTGTGTTTTTGTGATTGTTTCCTTTTAATTATTTGTTGTGAGGTTATCTATATTCTGTGTTTTCTTGGGTGTAGTTGATTTCCTTCAATTGGAGTTTTCCTTCTAGTATCTTTGGAAGGATGCGTTGCTGTGTGTGTAGACACTCTTTAACTTTAGGTTTGTCATGGAATATTTTGTTTTCTTCATCTATGTTGCCTGAAAGTTTTGTTGAGTATCACAGTCTTGGTTAGCATCTGTAGTCTCTTAGAGTCTGCATGACATTTGCCTAGTCCTTTCTGTCTCTCATAATTTCTGTTGAGAAATATGATGTGATTTTGATAGAGATGTCTTTATATGTTACTTGGTATTTTCCCTTGCTGCTTTTAGTATTTTTTCTTTGTTCTGTAGATTTACTGTTTTGAGTGTTATGTGAAGTTAGGACATTCTTTTCTTGTGTAGTCTATTTGGTCTTCTGTAGGCCTCTTAAATGTTTATGGACAGCTCTTTATATTGGGCAATTTTTCTTCTATGATATTCTTATAATATTTTCTGAAATTTGAAGCTAGGAATTCCCTTTTTCATCTATTCCTATTATTCTTTTTTAAAACTTTTATTAATTATACTTTATTCACTTTGTATCCCCTCATAAACCCTTCACTCCTACCTTCCTAAACCCACCTTCCCTCTCCCTTCTCCACGCATGCTCCTCCCCAAGTCCACTGATAGAGGATGTCCTCCTCTCCTTCCTGCTGAACTTAGTCTATCAGATCTCATCAGGAGTGGCTGCATTGTCATCTTCTGTGGCCTGGTAAGGCTGCTTCCCCGTCAGGGGGAGGTGATCAAAGAGCAGGCCAATCAGATTATATCAGAGGCAGTCCCTCTTCCTGTTACTATGTAACCCACTTGGACACTAAACTGCCATGGGCTACATCTGTGCAGGGGTTCTAAGTTATCTCCATGCCTGACACTTGGTTGGAGCATGAGTCTCTGGGAAGACACCTGTGCTCAAATTTCTGGTTCCTTTGCTCTCCTTGTGGAGTTCCTGTCCTCTCCAGATCTTACAATTTCCCACTTCTTACATAAGATTCCAAGCACACTGCCCAACAGTTGGCCATCAGTCTCAGCATCTGCTTTGATAGTCTGCAGGTAAGAGCATTTCAGAGGTCCTCTATGGCAGGTTTCTAGCTTGGTTCCTGTTTTCTTCTTCTTCTGATGTCCTTCCTCTTTGCCTTTTGGGATGGGGATTGAGCATTTTAGTCAGGGTCCTCTTTCCTGATTAGTTTCTTTAGATGTACAGATTTTAGTAGGTTTATCCTATATTACATGTCTATATGAGTGAGTATATCAGCATGTGTCTTTCTGCTTCTGGGACACCTCAGTCAAGATGATCCTTTCCAGGTCCCACCATTTACCTGCAAATTTCATGATTTCCCTATTTTTCATTGCTGAGTAATATTCCATTGTGTAGATGTACCACAATTTCTGCATCCATTCTTCAGTTGAAGGGCATCTGGCTGTTCCCAGCTTCTGGCTATTACAAATAAAGCTGCTACAAACATGGTTGAGGAAATGTCTTTATTGTGTACTTGAGCCACTTTTGGATATATGACTAGGAGTGGTATGGCTGGATTTTGCAGAAGCGCTATTCCTAGCTGTCTGTGAAAGCGCCAGATTGATTTCCAGAGTGGTTGTACAAATTTATATTCTCACCAGCAGTGGAGAAGGGTTCCCCTTTCTCCACAGCCTTTCCAGTATAGGTTGTTACTTGAGTTCTTTATATATACTGGATATTAGCCCTCTGTAAGTTAAAGTGTTGGTAAAGATTCTTTCCCAATCTGTAGGCAGTCAGTCGTTTTGTTTTCATGATGGTGTCCTTTGTTTTACAGAAACTTTTCAGTTTCATGAGGTCCCATTTATTGATTGTTGCTCTTAGGGCCTGTGCTGTTGGTGTTCTGTTCAGGAAGTTTTCTCCTGTACCAATGAGTTCAAGGCTCTTCCCCAATCTTTCTTCAAACCAATTTAATGTGTCTGGTTATATGTTGAGGTATTTGATCCACTTGGACTTTAGTTTTGTGCAGGGTGATAAGTATGGATCTATTTGCATTTTTCTACACAAAGACATCCAGTTATACCAGCACCATTTTTTGAAGATGCTATCTTTTTTCCATTGTATGGTTTTGGCATCTTTGTCAAAGATCAGGTATCCATAAGTTTGTGGGTTTATTTCTGGGTCTTCTGTTCAGTTCCATTGATCCACCATTCTGTTTCTATGCCAGTACCATGCAGTTTTTATTATTGTTGCTGTATAGTACAGCTTGAGATCAGGGTTGGAGATACCTCCAGAAGATTTTTTATTGTACAGGATTTCTTTTTTAAAAATTCTGGATTTCTTGTTATTTCATCTGAAGTTGAGAATTTTTCTTTTCAGGTCTGTAAAGAATTGTGTTGGTAATTTGATGGGAATTGCATTGAATCTGTAGATAGCTTTTTGTTAGATGGCCATTTTTACTATGTTAATCCTGCCAAACATGAGCATGGGAGATCTTTCCATCTTCTGATATTTCTTCTAATGTTTTCTTCAGAGACTTGAAATTTTTTTATATAAGTCTTTAACTTCCTTGGTTAGGGTTACACCAAGGTACTTTACGTCTTTTGTGGCTATTGTGAAGGATTATGTTTCCGTAATTTCTTTCTCAGCCCTCTTGTCTTTTGTATACAGGAGGGCAACTGATTTTTTTTTTTTAGTTAATTTTTTGTTTCTGGCCACTTTGCTGAAGTGGTTTATCAGCTGTAGGAGTTCTTTGGTATAATTTTTGGGGTCACTCAGGTATACTGTCATATAATCTGCAAATAGTGATAATTTGACTTCTTCTTTTCCAATCTGTATCCCCTTGATCTCCTTCAATTGTCTTATTGCTGTAGCAAGGACTTCCAGCACTATGTTGAAGAGATATGGAGAAAGTGTGCAGCTTTGCATTGTGGGATTTTTTAAATTTTTCTCTCCATTTCATTTGATGTTGGCTATAGGCTTGCTGTATATTGCCTTTACTATGTTTAGATATGTGCCTTGTATCCCTGATCTCTCCAATAATTTAAACATGAATGGATGTTGGATTTTGTCAAATGCTTTTTCGGCATCTAGGGAGATTATCATGTGGATTTTTACTTTCAGGATGTTAATATGGTGGATCAAATTGATGGATTTCTGTATATTGAGCCACCCCTGCATACCTAGGATGAAGCCTACTTGGTCATAGTGGATGATATCTTTGATGTGTTCTTGTTTGCAAGTATTTTGTTGAGTATTTTTGCATCAATGTTTATAAGGGAGATTGGCCTTAAATTCTCTTTCTTCTTTGGGTCTTTGTGAGGTTTCAATACCAAGGTGACTGTGGCTTCATAGAATGAATTTGGTAGTGTTCATTCCGTTTCTATTTTTTGGAATAGTTTGAAAATAATTGGAGTTAGCTCTTCTTTGAAGGTCTGGTAGAATTCTGCCATGAAATCATCTTGTCCTGGGCTTTTTTTGGATGGGAGACTTTTGATGATCACTCTTATTTACTTAGGGGATATAGGATTATTTAATTGATTTACCTGGTCTTGATTCAGTTTTGGTAAGTGGAATCTATCAAGAAACTTGTCAATTTCATTTAGATTTTCAAGTTTTGTGGCCTATTAGACTTTTGAAGTAAGTCCTAATGATTGTTTGGATTTCCTCTGTGTCTGTTGTTATGACCCCATTTTCATTTCTGATTTTGTTGATTTGGATGGTGTCTCTCTGTCTTTTAGTTAGTTTGGCTAAGGGCTTGTCTATCTTTTTGATTTTCTCAAAGAACCAGCTCTTAGTTACATTGATTCTTTGAATTGTTTTATTTGTTTCTAATTTATTGATTTCAATCCTGAGTTTGATTATTTCTAGCTGTCTTACTCCTCTTTGGTGTGTCTACTTCTTTTTATCTAGGGCTTTTAGGTGAGCCATTAAGCTGCTTGAATGAGACATCTTGAATTTCTTCTTGAAGGCACTTAGTGCTATAAACTTTCCTCTTAACACTGTATGCATTGTTTTCCATAAGTTTGGGTATGTTGTGTCTTCATTTTCATTGAATTCTATGAAGACTTTAATTTCTTCCTTTATTTCTTCCCTGACCCAGCTGTCATTTGGTAGCAAGTTATTCAGTTTCTACTTGTGTAGGCTTTTTGCCATTTCTGTTGTTGTTGAGGTCCAGTCTTAGTCCATGTGATCAAATAGGATACAAATGACTATTTCAATATTCTTGTATCTGTTGAGACTCCCTTTGTGACCAACCATATGGTCTATTTTGGAGAAGGTTCCATGAGGTGCTGAGAAGAAGTTAAATTCTTTTGCGTTTGGGTGTAAGGTTATGTAGATGTCTGTTAGGTCCATTTGATTCATGACCTCTGTTAGAGTCATTGTTACATTGTTTGATTTCTGTTTTGTTGACCTGTCCTTTGTTGAGAATGGGGTGTTGAAGTCTCTCACTATGAATGTGTATAGTTCTATGTGTGGTTGAAGTTTTGTCAATGTTTCTTTTACAAATGTGGGTGCCTTTGTATTTGAGGCATAGATGTTCAGGATTGTGATGTCTTCCTGGTAGAATTTTCCCTTGATGAGTATGAAGTGTCCTTACCCATCTCCTTTGTTTAATTTTGGTTGAAAGTCTATGTTATTAGATATTAAAATAGCTGTTCTTGCTTGCTTCTTGTGTCCATTTGCTTGGAAAACTGTCTTTCAGCTCTTTACTCTCATGCAATGTTTTTCTTTGTGACTTTGGTGTGTTTCCTGTATGCAACAAATTGCTGAGTTTTGTTTATGCATCCATTCTGTTAGTCTATGCCTTTTTATTAGAGAATTGAGTCCATTGATGTTGAGAGAGATTAATGACCAGTTACTGTTCGATCCTTTGATTTTGATGTTGGCTGTGGTAGTAAGTTTGTGTGCTTGGTTGCTTTTTACTTTACTGTAGTGAGGTTAATTATTTCCTGTGTTTTCTTGAAAGTAGGTAGTTTTCTTCCTTTGTATTTTCCTTTCTAGTGTCTTATGTAACACTGGAATTGTGTGTGGTTATTGTTGATATTTGTTTCTGTCATTGAATAACTTGTTTTCTTCGTCTATGACGATTGAGAGTTTTGGTGGGTATAGTAACCTGGGCTGACATCTGTGTTCTCTTAAGGTCTGCATGATATCCATCCAGTCCCTCTGGCTTTCATAGTCTCTGTTGAAAAGCCAGGTGTGATTCTAATGGGTTTGCCATTATATGATACTTGGCCTTTTTCCCTTGTAGCTTTTACTATTTTTTTCTTTGCTTTGTATACTTACTGTTTTGATTATTATGTGCCAGGAGGATTTTCTTTTCTGCTCTAATTCACTGGGTGTTCTGTAGGCCTCTTGTATTCTTATTGGTCTCCCCTTTAAGTTGGGTAAATTTTCTTAAATGATTTTGTTGAAAACATTTTCTGGTGGTGGGGGCAAGATGGTGGCGCTGGGAGAACACTGTGTTTGAGAAGTGGGACAACACACTCCATTCAGCAACCAGGAGACTGAACTCTGGGCCATAAAACAACAGCTCTCATGTTTCCCAGGTGAGGGGAGGCTCCCACGGCGTGGGAATCGGTCCGGTCCACTCTCGGGCAGCCCAGCCAGAACCCGGAAGAGAACCCGGGTAATGTGAGCTTTGGGTCTCCGGGCTGGTGCCACAAGCCTCTGTGTCCCGATCACTTTCCCAGGCTGATTGGCGGGCACAATGGTGCCAGAGACTGGGAGTCCCAGTCGCAAAAAAAAAAAAAAAAAAAAAAACACGGGGAAGGAATTTGCGAGACTGATCACCGGTCACCCAGTCTTTCCCTGGAAGTTCTCGCTGACCACAGGTTTCTGCCACCATCAACAACTGAGCTCCTGCTGCGAGCAGAGAGCAGCTGCACGCCCAACTCAAAATCACTACTCCCTCTTGGGAGGAGGCAGGAGGCGTCCAGCAGAATCTGCCACAGATCACATTGTCTGCACCCCAACCCGAGATCGGGGCTGAGAAAACCCAATCCTTTCCAGCACTCCCCCAAACGATGCCATAACCCTGCCACGGCACAGTGGAATTGGATAAAGAGATGCACAGCGGCTTCACAGTGCTGGAACTCCAGTGCTGCTGGCAGCTCCTAGCAAACAAACTTCAGCTCAGGACCTGGGACTGTGGTCATTCTACAAGTCCTGAGATTCTCCTGGGTCCAGCGCAATAAGGTCTAGCAGCAAGTTCTATCACCTGCGCCCCCCTCCCCGACCCCTGGTAGAGAAACCCCTGCTCAGGATCGGACTGAGAAGCCCCAACCCCTTCTGGCACTCCCCTGAGAGCACCTCCATAAGCTTGCCCTAGCGGAGGGGAAGGTCAGAGGGGAAGGAAAGAAAGGCAGCCTGCCAAGGACACAGCACCCTCTCTCTAGTTCACCCAGTGGCCCCTAGCAGAGAAACCCAAGCTCTGGATCTGAGGACACTCAACCCTACCTGGTACTCTCTCAGGATCAGCAAACATAGGTTCTACCACCAGGCTGCTTCTGGCAGAGAGATCTAGGCCCGGGATCTGGGATTGAAAACACTCAACCTAACTCTTTCCCGCGCCACCCCGGGATCAGTCAACATAACCCCTCCTGGCAGAGGGAAAGGACAGAGAAGCAGCACACAGGAAAGGTGGACACCGAGTCCTTCGGCAACAGTGTCACAGAGCTGACTGTTAGCCTACCCGCGCACTTGCCACAGCAGGGTTAAATCAGAGAGTAGAGAGCAAGCAGAACCCCTGTCCATTCCAAATGGTCCTGCAAGAGAGTGAGTGAGCCTTCTATGGAGAGTTTGCCCCAGACCCAGGGCCTCTCCACAGAAGAAACTAGACGAGATCCCTGCCACCCACACCCCTAGTGTGGGCATCATAGGGATACTTAGGATAGCGACCCCAAAGTTGAAGCCTCTGCCTTGCGGGTCTACCAGTGTAATCCAGACAAATAATCCTTGGATCTCAGACAGAACTGCATAATAGTGGATTGTAGGCCACTGTAATAGTCAGAGAATCCACGCATGCACACTGTGCACACTAAAAGCACACACAAATAGTGCCAGCCTCACATTCCTTACTTAGGCAAAACTGAAACCACAGTGCACACTCCCAAACCCGTGAACCTCTCTCGTCTTCCTGAAAAAACAGTCCAGAAAACAGAAAGAGACGATCATAGCCCAAAGTACAATCTTGAGGAACAAACAGTGAGGATTATAAATAACCAGATGGGTAGAGGCAGATGTAAGAACACTCCCAACAAAAATCAGGACGTAATGACCTCACCAGCAACCCCACAAAACAATGGATACTTCAATTCACTAGATATACAAGAAAACGACCTCAAAACTATGTTTCTCCAGCTATTAGACGCCCATAAAGATGAAATGAACAAACCCCTCAGAGAAATAGCCAAAGAAATAGAGACTAACCAAGAGGAAACAAATCGTGCGCTCAGAGAAATGTCCAAGAAAATTGAGGCAAACAAAGAAGAAATGCACAAAGCTCTCAAAGAAATGTTCACACAAATGAAGGCAAATAAAGAAGAAATAAACAAAGCTCTCATAGAAATACAGGCAATTATATCCAAAGAAGTAGAGGCACAATTAGTGATACATAGAGAGGAAACGGACAAAAAAATAGAAGCCATCATTGAAAAGCAGGACTCCACATTCAAACAGATGAAGGAAATGATGCAAGACATGAAAACAGAATTAGAATCAATAAAGAAAACACAAATAGAGAAAAACCAGGAGCTGGAGAACATAGAAAAAAGATCAGTAACTACAAAGGTAAGCATCACCAACAGAATACAAGAGATGGAAGAAAGAATCTCAGGAGCCAAAGATACACTTGCGGAAATTGACACGTCTCTCAAAGAAAAAAAAATAAAATCAGAAAAGTTTCAAACACAAAACATCCAAGAAATCAAGGACACCATGAAAAGACAAAATCTAAGAATAATAGGAGTAAAAGAAAAAGAAGACATCTGGCTCAAAGGTCCAGAAAACATTTTCAAGAAAATTATAGAAGAAAACTTTCCCGACTTAAAGAAGGAGATGGCCATAAACATACAAGAGGCCTACAGAACACCAAGTAGACTAGACCAGAAAGGAAATTCTTCACGTCACATCATAGTCTAAACACTGAACTTACAGAACAAAGAAAAAATTCTAAAAGCAGCAAGGGAAAAAGGCCAAGTAACATATGAAGGTAGACCTATCAGAATCACACCAGATTTCGCAACAGAAACTATGAAAGCCAGAAGGGCCTGAAGAGAAATCATACAGTCCTTAAGGGACCACAGACTCCAACCCAGACTACTATACCCAGCAAAACTTTCAATCAACATAGAGGGAGAATTCAAAATATTCCAAGACAAAACCAAATTTAAACAATATCTATATAGTAACCCAACTCTAAAGAAGTTACTACAAGGGAAACTCCAAGCCAAAGAAAACAACTACATCTAAGGAAACAGAGGAAATAGATAACTACACAACAAAAAATCCAAAAGATTACAATCAATGAAACTCAGTGACACCACCAACCCCACATCTAAAGTAAGTAACAATTGTTGGTCACTAGTTTCTATCAACATCAACAGACTCAACTCCCCAGTAAAAAGACACAGACTAACAGAATGGTTGCAGAAACAGGATCCAACATTCTGTTGCATCCAAGAAACACACCTATGCAACAAAGATAAACACTACCTCAGAGTAAAGAGCTGGAAAAATGTTTTTCAAGCAAATGGTTCCAGAAAACAAGCTGCAGTAGCCATCCTAATATCTAATAAAATGGACTTTCAACCCAAGTTAATCAAAAAAGATAAGGAGGGCCACTATATTCTCATCAAAGAAAAAATCCACCAAGAGGACATCACAATTTTGAATATCTATGCCCCAAATACGAGAGGAACTACATTCGTAAATGAAACAATATTAAAGCTTAGATCAAACATTGATCCTAATACCCTAATAGTGGGAGACTTCAATACTCCTCTCTCACCAAGAGACAGATCAACTAGACAGACACCAAACAGGGAAATAAAAGCACTCACAGAGACCCTAAATCAAATAGACCTAATAGACGTCTACAGATCTTTTCACCCAAACTCAAAAGAGTAAACCTTCTTTTTAGCACCTCATGGAACCTTCTCCAAAATAGACCATATAGTTGGTCAGAAGGCAAGCCTCAACAGATACAAAAGGATTGAAATAATCCCTTGTATTCTATCTGACCACCATGGACTAAAGCTGGACCTCAACAACAACAGAAATAACAAACAGCCTACATGCACATGGAAACTGAACAACTTGTTACTCATTGACAGCTGGGTTAAGGAAGAAATAAAGAAAGAAATTAGAGACTGCCTAGAATTCAATGAAAATGAAGGCACAACATACCCAAATTTATGGGACACATTGAAAGCAATGCTCAGGGGAAAATTTATAGCACTAAGTGCCTGCAAGAAGAAATTTGTAACATCACATACAAACAACTTAAAGGCCCAACTGAAAACCCTAGAAAAAAAAGAAGCAGATACACCCAAGAGGAGCAGACGGCTGGAAATAATCAAACTAAGGGCTGAAATCAATCAATTAGAAACAAATAAAACTGTTCAAAGAATCAGTGAAACAAAAAGCTAGTTCTTTGAGAAAATCGACAAGATAGACAAACCCTTAGCCAAACTAACTAAAAAGCAGAGAGAATTTATCCAAATCAGCAAAATCAGAGATGAAAAGGGTGACATAACTACAGACACTGAGGAAATTCAAACAATCATTAGGTCATACTACAAAAGCCTATATGCCACAAAATTTGAAAACCTAAATGAAATGGACAATTTTCTTCATAGATTGCATCTTCCAACATTAAGTCAAGATCAGGTAGAAAGACTGAATAGCCCTATATCCCCCAAGGAAATTGAAGCAGTCATTCACAGTCTCCCCTCCAAAAAAAAAAAGCCCTGGGCCAGATGGTTTCAGTGCGGAATTCTACCAGACCATCAAAAAAGTGCTAACACCAATTCTCCTGAAACTATTCCACAAAATAGAAACAGAAGGCACATTACCAAACTCATTCTATGAAGCGACAGTCACCCTGATACCTAAACCACACAAAGAACCAACAAAAAATGAGAACTTCAGACCTATCTCTCTTATGAACATTGACGCAAACATATGCAATAAAATACTTGCAAACTGAATCTAAGAACCCATCAAAGATATCATCCACCATGACCAAGTAGGCTTCATCCCAGGCATGCAAGGGTGGTTCAAAATACGGAAATCCAACAATGTAATCCACCACATAAACAAACTGATGGAGAAAAACCACATGATCATCTCCTTAGATGCTGAAAAAGCATTTGACAAAGTCCAACACCCATTCATGTTTAAAGTCTTAGAGAGATCAGGGATACAAGGCACAAAACTAAACATTGTAAAGGCAATATACAGCAAGCCTATAGCCAACATCAAACTCAATGGAGAGAAACTTAAGTCAAGCCCACTGAAATCAGGGACAAGACAAGGCTGTCCACTCTTGCCATACCTCTTCAACATAGTACTTTTAGTTCTAGCCAGAGCAATAAGACAACTAAAGGAGATCAAGGGGAATCAGAAAGGAAGAGGTCAAAGTGTCACTATTCAGAGATGATATGATAGTATATATGAGCGACCCCAAAAATTCAACCAGAGAACTCCTCCAGCTGATAAACACCTTCAGCAAAGTGGCAGGATACAAAATCAACTCAAAAAATCAGAAGCCCTCCTGTATACCAAAGACAAATGGGCCGAGAAAGAAATTAGGGAGACAATACCCTTCACAATAGCCACTAATAACATAAAGTACCTTGGGGTGACAGTAACCAAGCAAGTGAAAGACCTGTTTGAGAAAAACTTCAAGTCTCTGAAGAAAGAAATTGAAGAAGATCTCAGAAGATGGAAAGATCTCCGGTGCTCATGGATTGGTAGGATTAACATTGTGAAAATGGCCATCCTGCCAAAAGCAATCTACAGATTCAATGCAATTCCCATCAAAATACCAACTCAATTCTTTACAGACCTTAAAAAAAAGATTCTCAGCTTCATATGGAGAAACAAAAAACCCAGAATCTCCAAAACAATCCTGTGCAACAACAGATCATCTGGAGGTATCTCCATCCCCAATCTCAAGTTGTACTACAGATCGATAGTAATAAAAACTGCATGGTATTGGCATAAAAATAAAAGGAGGATCAATGGAACTGCATAGAAGACCCAAAAATAAACCCACACACCTATGAGTACTCAATTTTTTACAAAGAAGGCAAAAACATTCAATGGAAAAAAGACAGCATCTTCAACAAATACTGCTGGTCCAACTGGATGTCCACATGCAGAAAAATGAAAATAGAACTATATTTATTACCCTGCAAAAAACTAGTCTAATTGGATCAAAGACCTCAGCATAAAACCAGATACTCTAAATCTGTTAAAAGAAAAAGTGGGGAACAGCCTAGAACTCATTGGCACAGGAGACAACTTCCTGAACAGAACACCAACAGCACAGGTTCTAAGAGCAACAATCAATAAATGGGACCTCATGAAACTGAAAAGCTTCTGTAAAGCAAAAGGACACCATCATCAAAACAAAGCGACTGCCTAAGATTGGGAAAGAATCTTCAGTAACCCTTTATCTGACAGAGGACTAATATCCAGTATATACAAAGAACTAAAGAAGCTGAAAAGCAGCAAACCAAGTAATCCAATTAAAAAATGGGGATCAGAGCTAAACAGAGAATTCTCGACAGAGGAATATCGAATGGCAGAAAAACACTTAAAGAAATGCTCAACCTCATTAGCCATCAGGGAAATGCAAATCAATACGACCCTGACATATCACCTCACACCCATCAGAATGGCCAAGATGAAAAACTCAAGTGACAACACATGCTGGAGAGGTTGTGGAAAAAGGGGAACCCTCCTCCACTGCTGGTGGGAATGTAAACTGGTACAACCACTCTGGAAATCTATCTGGCGCTTTCTCAGACAATTAGGAATAGTGCTTCCTCAAGACCCAGCTGTACCACTGCTAGATATATACCCAAAGTTTGCTCAAGTTCACAAAATGGATACTTGCTCAACCATGTTTATAGCAGCTCTATTTGTAATAGCCAGAACCTGGAAACAACCCAGATGTCCATCAACGGTGGAATGGGTACAGAAATTGTGGTATTTTTATACAATGGAATACTACTCAACAATCAAAAAGGAGGAAATCATGAAATTTGCAGGTAAATGGTGGGGTCTAGAAAAGATCATTCTGAGTGAAATATCCCAGAAGGAGAAAGACAAACATGGGATATACTCACTTATATAGACCTATAAGATATGATAAACATAATGAAATCTATACACCTAAAAAAGATAATCAATTGAGCGGACATGGGGTAAGATGATCAATCCTCATTTAGAAAGACAGATGGGATGTGCATTGAACGTATGACAGGAGTCTACTGAGCACATCTGAAAGACTCTAACTAGCAGTGTTTTCAAAGCAAAGACTCATGACCAAACCTTTGGCAGAGTATAGGGTATCATAAGAAAAAGGGGATTTAGTCTAATGGGGAAAGGATAGGAGCTCCACAAGGACCAAATATATCTGGGCACAGGGTTTTTTCTGAGACTGACATTCAACCAATGACCATGTATGGATATAACCTAGAACCTCCTCTCAGATGTAGCCTGTGGTAGCTCAGTAACCAATTGGTTTCCCAAAGTGAGGGGAACAAGGACTATTTCTAACAGGAACTCAATGACTGGCTCTTTGGCCTCCCCACCTCCCAAGGGAGGAGCAGTCCTGTTAGGCCACAGAGGAGGGCTTTGCAGCCAGTCCTGAAGATACCTGATAAAACAGGATCAGATGAATGGGGAGGAGGTCCTCCCCTATCAGTGGACTTGGAATGGGGCACGGTGGAGATGAGGGAGGGAGGGAGGGTCTGGGAGGGGATGAGGGATCGGGACACGGCTGGGATACAGAGTTAATAAAATGTAACTGATAAGAAAAAAATAAAATTAAAAAAAAAGAAAACATTTTCTGGTCTGTCGAGTAGGGAATCTTCTTTTTCCTCTATTCCTATTACTCTTAGGTTTTGTCTTTTCATGTTGTGTTGAATTTCTTGTATGGCGTTTGTCAGGAATTTTTTTAGATTTAACAGATACGTTGATTTCTTCCATTGTATCTTCCACACCTGAGATTCTTTCTTCCATCTCTTGTAGTGTAGTGGTTATGCTAATCTCTGTTATTCCTGTTTTCTTCCCTAAGTTCTTTCTCTCCACAATTTCCTCCATTTGTATATTCTTTACTTTTTCTCATTCTGTCTTCAGATCTTGAGCTGTTTTTTTTTTTTTTTTTTTTTTTTTTTTTTTGTTTCCTTCACTTGTCTGACTGTATTTTCCTGGTTTTCCTTCAATTCCTTCAGCTGTTTGTTTGAACAATCTTCTGTTTCTTTTATTTCATTTAGTGTTTTAAGCATTTCCTCTTTAAAGGCCACAAACTGTTTGGCTGCCATTTCCTGTATTTCTTTACAGACGTCCATAGGCTGGTTTTCTTTCTCTTCTTCTATTTCTTTCTGGATGGTCATAATATTTTTGAGCTTATCTTCCTCTAGGGCTTTATGCATTTTATTTGTTTCCTCTGTTATCTTCTTCATGATCATAGATGTTAGGTCATCTTCTTGAATTTCAATTATGCTGGGGTGTCCAGGTCTACTTGCTCCTGGATAACTGGTTTACGGAGATGCCATATTGCTCTGGCTTTTGTTTGTTGAGCTTTTACGCTGGCCTCTACCCATTGGGCTATCTTAGGTGTTTGTGGTTAGTTTCTGGTGGTTCCTGGAATCCTGTGGTGGAGAGTATTCCCTTGGCAAGAAGATGGTTTTTCCTGAAGGAAGCCTTCTCAGCTTTTTGGGTATAGTCACTGGATGGCTGGTATTTTTCAGAATTTGCCACAGCTCACCTCAGGCATAGAGACCTAAGTGGTAACTGTGGTCTTCGTTAGTCAGGAGGGCTCTCCTCTCACCTGGAGAAGTCCTGAAGACAGCTGCCCTCCTTCTGGGTTTCTTGCTATAAATTTAGTGATTTGCTGTTGTATTCTGAGTGTTCCGTGCTTTCGTCCGTTTTTTTATGGATAACTGGTCCCCTCTTGGAGCAGTATCTGGGGGTTGATCTCTGTGATTCCAGGCTTTTGTATGTCTGAGTTTGGGGTTCTGTGCCCCAGTACCCAAGGGGTAATCTGTGAAGGGTGTGTACAGCTCTCCTGGTAACAGCAGGCTATCTGGTGCACAGCAGGTCCCTGGGTTTGGCCAGTCTGAGGGGCCTTTTCCAGGGATATACTGGGTAGCCTAAGTCCGTCACCTTTGCTTCATTCCCTGTGAGGATTTCTCCCAACAGGGACTCCCAGTCTCTATTGCCCTGGGGCGCACAGCTCTCTTTGTGCAGCAACTCTCTGTGTCTGAGGCTGGAGCCCAGTTCAGTGATGACGGCTCATAACCGCTGGTCTGTGAGACTTTTTCCAGGGAAAGACTGGGTGACTCAATTCAGTACTGTTTCCTTCCTTCCATGTGGGATTTTCTCGTGACTGGGACTCCCAGTTTCTGGTGTTTGTTGTGTCCACCAATCAGCCTGGGAAGGTGATCAGGATAAGCAGTCTTGTGGCTCTGGTCTGGTGACCTAGTGCCTGCATGACCCAGGATCACTTCCGGGTTCTGGCTGGGTGACCTGAGAGTAGACACAACTTATTCCTACGCCGTGGGGGTTTCCTCTCACCTGGGAAAAACGATCGCTATTGTTTTAGGGACCATAGTTCAGTCTCTTGGTTGCTGTACAGAAAATATTGTCCAGCTCCTCAGATGCAGTATTCTCCTGGCGCTGCCATCCTGTCCC
The DNA here is from genome assembly GCF_030254825.1 of Meriones unguiculatus. Taxonomy (NCBI): domain Eukaryota; kingdom Metazoa; phylum Chordata; class Mammalia; order Rodentia; family Muridae; genus Meriones; species Meriones unguiculatus. The sequence continues at coordinate 73,101,642 of NC_083369.1, read as the reverse complement.
CCTATTCCTATTGTTTTTAGATTTTGTCTTTTCATGGTGTCCTTGATTTCTTGGAAGTTTTGTGTTTGGAACAATTCCTATTTTACTTTTTCTTTCAGAGATGTATCATTTTTTGCAATTGTATACTTTGTGCCTGAGATTCTTTCTTCCATCTCTTGTATTCTGTTGGTGATGCTTACCTTTTTGGTTCCTGACCTTTTCTCTAAGTTCTCCAGCTCCAGGCTTTTCTCTGTTTGTGTTTTCTTTATTGATTCTAATTCTATTTTCATGTCTTGCACCATTTCCTTCTTCTGTTTGAATATGGATTCTTGTCTTTCTATGATGGCCTCTATTTTTCTGTTAGTTTCCTCTATATAAGAAACTACTTGTGCCTCCAAATGAGCTTCTATTTGTTTGGCTGTATTTGCCTGTATTTATTTGAAAGCTTTGTTCTTTTCTTCCCTACATGTCTCTACTTGTGTCTCTACATGGGCCTCTATGTGTTTGGCTGTATTTGCCTGTAATTCTTTGAGAGCTATGTTTGTTTCCTCTTTATGTGCCTCTAATAACTGTATAAACATAGATTTGAGATCATTTTCTTGTGTTTTTGATGAACTAAAATAGCCGTTGGTTTTTGTGTTTTGCTGGTGAAGCCATTATGTCTTGATTTCTGTTGTATATGTTTTTATGCTGACCTCTATGCATCTGTTTATCTGTAACCTTCGCTTTTTCCTGGTTGTCTGTACTTCAGACTGGGTCTGCATGTCTCTATTGTCTGGAGTGTTCTTTAGGAAGAGGATAGTGGACCCACTACTTCAAGAGTGGGTATTGTTGTTTCAACTGTAGCGAAAGGAGGAAGGTTGCAGTTGCAGGTGAATAAGTATGGGTATGTGCATGAAAATGTGCCTTGAAGGACAGGGTGCTTGAGCATGTAGATGCATGGAAGGGTTGTTCTTAAGCATAGGAGGTGGTCCTGGTTCTGTTTGAGGGTGCAATCCACATGCTCAAGTACCCTGAATACCTCAGTTGCCTACAGGCTTATGATACTGTCCTCCTGGTGTTCAGACCTGTCTGGGCTCCAGGAATTGTTTGCCTGGACTCCACTGGGAGACCCACAGATCAGGGGCTTCAATGTTGAGTGCACTGTCCCAAGGATCAGTATGTTGCCCACAGTGGGTTGTGGGTAGGAGGGATCCGGTGTTGGGCTGCTAGTACAGAGGGACTCTGGATCTGGCACTCTGCATGCACTCACATGTAGGTGCACCTCACTGGCTTGCAGGCCCAATCAGAAAACATGGGTTTCCCCCTGTTCTCTACTCTAAGGATTGGGCAGGCAGGGGCAAATGAGAGTGTTGGAGATCAATCAGCTCAGTGGTGTCCACCATTTGGCCTCTGAGCAGGGAGACCAGTACTTGGGGCAGAAGCCTCTGCTGTCTCAGACACTGAGCATGGGCTAGCCATTCGCTCACCCCACCCCCCAGCTGCAGACTTGGGAAGCCCTCCTCTGCTCTTTAGTTAGTTTGGCTAAGTGTTTGTCTATCTTGTTGATTTTCTCAAATAACTAGCTCTTTGTTTAATTGATTCCTTAAATTGTTCTCTTTGTTTCTAGTTTATTGATTTCACCTCTGAATTTGATTATTTCCAGCTGTCTGCTACTGTTGGGTGTGTCTGCTTCCTTTATTTTTTTCCCTAGGGCTTTTAGGTGAGCTCTTAAGTTTCTTGTATGAGATGTTTTAAATTGCTTTATGAAGGCATTTAGTGCTATATACTTTCCTCTTAGCACTGCTTTTGCTGTGTCCCATAACTATGCATATATTGTGACTTCTTTTTCAATGAAATCTTGGAACTCTAATTTCTTTATTTCTTCCCTGACCCAGCTGTAATTGAGTAGAGAGTTGTTCAGTTTCCATGTATGTGTAGGCTTTTTCTGTTAGTTTTGAGGTCCAGCCTTAACCCCTGGTATTCTGATAGGATACAAGGAATTATTTCAATCATCTTGTATCTGTTGAGGCTTGATTTGTGACCAACTATATGGTCTGTTTTGGAGAAGGTTCATTGAGGTGCTGAGAAGAAACTAAATTCTTTTGTGTTTGGGTGAAAAGTTCTGCAGGCATCTGTTAGGTCAATTTGATTCATGACATCTATTAGTGTTATTGTTTCTTTGTTTAGTTTCTGTTTCATTGACCTGTCCTTTGACGAGATTGGGGTGTTGAAATCTCCCACAATTAATGTGTTGTTATGTGTTGATGTGTGGTTTAAGTTTTATTAATGTTTCTTTTATAAATGTGTTGCCCTTGTATTTGGGGCATAGATGATTGGAATTGAGATATCTTCTTGGTAGCATTTTCTTTGATGAATATGAAGCGACCTTCCCCATGTATTTTCATTAATTTTGGTTAGAAGTCCATTTAATTAGATATTAGAATGGCTGTACTTGGTTGTTTCTTGGGTCAATTTTCATGGATAACTGTCTTCTAGCCCTTTACTCTCAGGTAATGTCTATCTTTGTGACTTGGGTGTGTTTCTTGTATGCAACAGATGTTGGCTCTTGTTTGTACATCCATTGTGTTAATCTCTGTCCTTTTATTGGAGAGTTGAGTCCATTGATATTGAAAGAGATTAATGACTAGTGTCTGATAGATCCTTTTATTATGATCTTGTTTGTGGTAGTGTGTTTGTGTGCTTGTTTACTTTTAGTTATGATGTAGTGAGGTTATTTATTGCCTGTGTTTTCCTGTATGTAGTTTGCTCTCTTGGGTTGTATTATTCCTTCTAGTATTGTTTATAAGGCTGGATTTTTGGGTTGTTATTATTTCAGTTTGCTTTTGTTGTTGAATATTTTGTTGTTGATTATTATATGGCAGGAAGATTTTCTTTTCTGGTCTAATCTATAAGGTGTTCTGTAGGCCTTTTGTATGCTTATAGGCCTCTCCTTTAAATTCGGGATAGATTCTTCTATGATTTTGTTTAAAATATTTTCTAGACCTTGGAGACAGGAATCTTCTTTTTCCTCTGTTCCTATTATTTTTAGGTTTTGTCTTTTCATGTTTCCTTAGATTTCTTGGATGTTTTGTTTCAGGAATTTTTTAGATTTAAAATTTTCTTTGACTGATACATCCATTTATCCCATTGTATCTTCAGAACCTGAGAATCTTTCTTCTATTTTTTGCAGTCTGTTGGATATGCTTACCTCTGTAGTTCCTGCTTTCTTCCCTAAATTTTCCCTCTAAATGGTTTCTGTCGTTTGTGTTTTCTTTATTTTTTTTTCCATTTCTATCTTCAGATCTTGAACTGTTTTGTTGATTTCTTTGACCTCTCTGTTGGTATTTTCCTGCTTTTCGTTCTATTACTTCACCTATTTGTTTGAACTTTCCTCTATTTGTTTTTTTTTTCAGTGATTTAATTATTTTCTCTCTAAAAACCACAAACAGGCTGAACATTCCTATATTTCTTTATGGATGACTATAATCTATTTGACATAATCTTTTTCTATTTCTTTTTTTCTTTTTTATAGTAATCACAGGATATTTACTTTGTATTCCAGCCGTAGCCCCCTCCTTCATTCCCTCTCAGTCCCACCCTCTCTCCCTCATCTACTCCCTGCCCTTTTCCAAGTCCACTGAGAGGGGAGGACCTCCTCTTCTTCCATCTAACCCTAGCTTATCAGGTCTCTTCAGGACTGGATGCAATGTCTTCTTCTGTAGCCTAGCAAGGCTGCTCCCTTGGGGGTGGGGTTGAAGAGCTCACCATTGATTTCATCTCAGAAATAGTCCCTGTTCCCCTTACTAGAGAACCCACTTGGATACTGAGCTACCATGGGCTATATCCGAGCAGGGGTTCTAGGTTATATTCATACATGGTCCTTGGTTGGAAAAACACTCTCATGAAAGACCCCTGTGCCCTGATAGGTTTGGTCCTTGTGGAGCTCCTGTCCTCTCCAGGTCTTACTAACTCCCCCTTCTTTCATATGATTCCTTGCACTCTGACGAGGTTTGGTTATGAGTATTAATATCTGCTTTGGTACACTGCTAGGTGGAGTCTTTCAGAGGCCCTCTGTGGTAGGCTCCTGTCCTGATATCCAGTATATATAAAGAACTCAAGAAGTTAAAAAGCAACAAATCAAGTAATCCAATTAAAAATGGAGAACAGAGTTAAACAGAGAACTCTCTGTAGAGGATTGTAGAATGACAGAAAAACACTTAAAGAGATGCTCAACATCCTTAGCCATCAGGGAGGTGCAAATCAAAACAAACCTGAGATTTCACCTTACACCCTTGAGAATGGTTAAGATCAAAAACTCAAGTGACAACATATGTTGGAGAGCTTGTGGAAAAAGGGGAACCTTCCTCCACTGATGGTGGGAATGGAACCTTGTACAACCACTCTGGCACTTTCTCAGACAATTAGGAATAGTAATTCCTCAAGATCCAGTTACACCACTCCTAGGCATATATCTAATAGATGCTCAAGTACAGAACAAGGACAATTGATCAACCATGTTTGTAGCAGCTTTATTCGTAATAGCCAGAACCTTGAAACAACCCAGATGTCCCTCAGTTGAGGAATGGATACAGAAATTGTGGTACTTTTTACACAATGGAATACTACTCAGCAATTAAAAACAAGATAATTATGAAATTTGCAGAAAAATTGTGGGACCTAGAAACGATCATCCTGAGTGAGGTATCACAAAAGCAGAAAGACACACATGGTATATACTCACTTATATAGACCTATAAGAGGGTAAATATACTGAAATCTATACACCTAAAGAAGATAACCCAGAAAGAAGACCCGGGGTAAGGTGATCAATCTTCTATTTTTTTACACATATTATTCATTTCCTCCATTATCGTTTTAGTAACCATAGATCTAAAGTTATCTTATTGAATTTCACTTATGTTAGGGTGTCCAGGGCTACTTGCTCCTGGACAACTTTGATCTGGAGATGCCATAATGCTTTGGCTTTTTGTTGATTGTTCTTTTAAACTGACCTCTACCCATCTGGATTTATCAGGTGTTGGGTCTTAGTTTCTGGTGCTTGTGGGAGTCCTGTGGTGGTGGGGAATTCCTTTGCAAGGAAAATGGTTGTTCCTGAAGGAGGCCTCCTCAGCTTTTTAGGTATGGTCATCTAAAGGCCAGTGCTTCTCAGGTAATTTCCACGGCTCACCTCACGTGTATGGTCCTGTGGTAAAACTGAGCTGTTAGTAGACCAGGGCTTCTCCTCTCACCAGCAGAAGTCCTAGAGACAACTGCCCTGCCACTGACTTTCTTGCTCTAAATTTATTGAGCTGCTGTTGCTGTTTTTACACTGTGTTTGCTGGGGGCCACCCTCAGGGAGCCTGGAGGTTTTTTTCAGTTTAGCTAGGAAGATAGGTTGCACTTTGGAAGAGCATCTGGGGTTTTATCCCTTGGGTCTCAGGCTTCTGTAGGTCTGAGTTTGGAGCTCTATGTCAAAGTACCCAAAGAGTAATCAGTGTCAGGTGAGCACAGCACATAGGCCTGGGGCTGGAGGCTAGAGCCCTGAGCCTGTGGAATCTCAGGAACTTTTCCTGGGATTGGCTGGATGTCCTGAGGTCAGACCTGATTTTTCTGTCACCATCGGGTTTCCTCCCAACAGGTTGACCCAGTCCGTGGTGTTTGGGCGTCAACAGTTCAGTCTAGGATGGTAAGTAGAGTGTGCAGGCGCAGACAAGTAGTTCCTCACTGGCGAATGAGTGCCTGCAGGAACCTGGAAACTTTCCAGGAAGTTTTCTGGGGGAGATTAAGAGGGGTTTTCCTGGGTGCCCTGAAGACCAACCTGATGTTTCCTTCACAGTGGAGTTTCCTACCAGTCTCAGGTGTTTTGGGCCCACTTATGTCTGGAGGGTGAGTAGCATGTTGAAGCATCTGTCTGTGGGCTGGTAACTATGTGCCTGCTGAAGCCTGTACCATTTCTGGGTGACCTGTGGTCAGTCTACCCTTACTGCTTCCTTCACTGTGGAGTTTTTCTCTCAACTGGAAACCCTGTATCTATTGTTGTGGGTCCCACAGTTCAGTCTAGGATGGTGATCAGAGCATGCACTTGTATCGCTCTTAGTTGGCGTCAGAGCACCTGCTGGTACCTAGGAACTCTTCTCTAAGAGTTTAGCTGGGTGACCCAAGACTGGACCCTATTACTTCCCATACCATTCGGTTTCTTCTCATCTGGGAGAAACAATCAGTAGTGTTTTAGGGACCACAGTTTGGTCTGTTGGTCACTGTGCGGTCACTGTGCAATCACTGCTGTCCCGCTCATTAGACAGTATGTTCTTGGTGCCACTATCTTGGATCCCCCTCTTTTTTCCTTTTAAAAGTCTTCTTTGAAACAGAATCATGTTTAACTTTGATTAGTTCTCATTTATCTACTCAATTTTCTTTATTATGCTTTCCGTATCATTCCAAAGGTAATGAATAATGAGGCTTAATTCTTTTGAGAGATTTAATTTAGTAGATATTTGATTCACTTTGAGTTAATTGTTTTGTATTGTATAATAAGGTTCCAAATCCATTATTTTGAATGTGGATATACAGTTCTCCAGACACTATTTGTTTACAACAGTTTTTTTTTATTTAATTGTCCTGACAGCCTTATGAGCAAGCAATGGATCATAATATGTATTTTAGTTTTATTTTCAATGCTATTTCTTTGATACATCTCTATCAGTATGCCAGTACTGCATCATCTTAATTGGAAAAGTGTAATATTTTTATGTTTTTATTACATTAAAGTATTGTATGTGTGTCTGTCTGTGTGTGTGGGAATATGTTAAAATATGGCAGTGCATTTCATAGTACAGGTGTGGATATTCTTTGGAATTCAGTTCTCTTCTTTCTGGGCCTTAAGGGTCCAACTCAGGTCCTTGAGAATATATTTCTTTTGCATTTTTTTAGAATTTTCTTATGCTTTATTTTTCATAAACATAAGGACTTTGATCAATATGTTTACCTTTACACTGTGTTTTACTTTTTAATGTATCTTTAAAATTAAATTCTTCAGTTAGCTACAGAAGTTCACTTTCTATCTCATTAAGTAAGGGGTGGTTGTGAATATGCATTTTGTCACATTTCCTAGAGAAGTTTATTGTTATTTAAGTAATTCCTGCATCTGACAGATTGGCATTTTAGTGTGATTTACCCACTGGAAAATTTACTCATGAGATACACCTTAATTATTTTTTTCATGACCAAGTGATATAGCTGATGTTTATGATCCATGGCTTTCCGTAGCAGGGCATGATGGTATGTGCCTGTAATTCTAGCCTTTCAGAGTCTGAAACAGAATTGTTACAAGTTTGAGGCCAATCTGTGCTACACAGTGAGTTATAGACAATAATCAAAATTGCTGCCTCAAAAATGTTTTTGTAAGATAGTGACCAAATTAGTGAACCAGAGTAATTGTCATGATTCTTATGACAACCAAAAAAAAAGCCTTGGATTATTGTTATATAGCTGTGTTAATTATCCTGTAAACGTTGACTTCTATGACTTTTTATCTGCACTATACAGAATAAAACATCCCTCTGCTACGGCTCTCATGGCTTCTTAAGAATTGACTCTCTACCAATTTATTAGTCAGGTTTCATAATTTAGGTATTTCAAAATTGTAGGGCCAGGGGACTAAGCCAACTTTTTACTCACCTGTGCATGGAAAGATGGTACACTGGAATGTGCTCAGGGTGGTACTCATTAACAGTCAACTGAGCATTGATTATGTACCAGGCACTTTGCTTTAGGAAGAGAATACCATTACCATCAGACATTTATTTTCATGCAATAGAGGGAGGTGGGTTTTGTAATGTATGGTAGAGTTAGAAAGCTTTTCCTGCAGAGGCAAATATTTACAGCTTTGTAGACAGATTATCTCGATCACAACTGATAAGCAAAGGGATAGAAGTATATAACCACAATTAGAGACTACTTAAATGGATGGATGTGGCCCAAAAAAATATTATATATGCATTAATAAGTGGTAGGTTAGATTTTGCTGAGGCTACAGTTTGCCATCTGCCCTTTAGATACATACAGATAATAAGAAATAGAGAGCTTTTTATCCTTAAATTATAGAGCTGGATCTTGATCTACCATAGGTTTGCTTTTTCACTTTAAAACAAGAAATGTCTTGTGAAATACAGTTTTCAGAGCTCTGAGTGCAATGTAGTGGTACTGTATATAAAAGTTCTTGGAAACACGAAAGCATTAATTTTGAATAAAGTACATAAGGCTCATCACAGAAAATTCTCATACAATCTTGTATTTTATTATCAAAGAAATTTGTTTTAAATTCTTAATATTCAGAATTATAGCATTGGTAGCTTTTCAATAGTGTCTCTGTGTCACATACAATGTTATAATGTTTAGTCCCACCCAAAAATGTCTGACATTTTGTTCCTGTATGGGCTGAAGTAAACAGAATGCATATAATATCCAGGGTTGATTACAAGAGAAGAGAAAACTGGAATTTACTGTTATTTTCCACTGGTTTAAAAATTCATAATTTGAGAAAATCCAGGAACAAGTAATTTGCTGACATTTCTAAGACAGTCCCTAAACATTAGAAGTTATTCTTTGCGAAAGATATGGAATGTATGTAAAAGCTCCCTTTAAACAGGGTCTGCAACACTAATGCTAGAAAAATTTCTCCTAAATACATTTAGATGTTATAGTTTAAAAATCTGTTATTATTATTGTGTGCTTATGTGTGTATATACATGATGTAAACATGTGGGCACAAATACCACAGAGAGTATATAGAGGTGAGAGATCATTAGATTGGTCAGCAACTTGCTGAACTAACTCTCTGACACTTTTATTTCCTCCCTCCCTCCATTCATCTCCCTGCCTCCCTTCTTCTTTCTCTCTGTCTCTGTCTGTCTGTCTCTCTGTCCCTCTGTGTGTGTGTTTTATTTATATTATTGTGTATGGATACAGGTGCAAGTGCCATGGTACAGGTATGACTATCATAGGATAAGGTTGTAAAGTTTGTTCTTTCCTTCTTCCTTTATGTGTGCTCTGAAGAGCAAACTAGGGTCATAAGGTATATACAGAAAGCATGATGCCATGTCTGTACTTTTGAAGTAACACCTATTATACTCTGGCAGTTCCTTCTGATTCATAGTTACTATCCCCATACAAAACTTTAGAAATATTTTAGCTTATTCTTTGAAAAAACATAAAATTTATTTTTAAGACAGTTTGTATTTGTCTGCTCTGATACTCATTAATAATCTAGTCATGTAGCTATATACAAGACATTTCCTCATATTTTTTCTTTTCATTGCTTTTTAAAGATGCACATAAAATATCTAAATGTTCGGCTTAATGTATTCCAATAGGTACTGTACTTAGCTACAGTTCTTTGATCTTTGTATTGTTGTGTATGCATTTAAATTGGAAATGCCTTTCTTTCAGGACCTGATAAATCAGTTTAAGAAAAGGATGCCACCTTCAGGTAATATAGGGAATATATGCCAAAGCTTTATATAATAGCACATTAGGGGAAATTTGTATCTGCAGTGAACTTAATATGTATTAAGTTTGTGTTTTAAATAATTTAGTTATGGTCATGGATTCCTCTTTCTCCAGGCTGTGGGTTATATATTTTTATTATTGAGGAAAGCTTCATCATCTATTTAATGAACATTTATACTTGTGGTATACATTTCATACAAACTGAACATATGAAGTTATACCTGCACCCACAAAAGATTGAATAACAAAACACTGAATTTCCTAATCTCTGCTTACTAACAGTATACTAAGAGAAGAATTCAGAAACAGGTGAGTCATTAAAGTGCTAGTGGCACAAGCATGAGGACATGAGTTTGATATGTAAAACTGCTGAGTGTGGCAGCATGCATCTTGAATCCTAGTGCTCCTAAGAAAGGGACAGGAAGATCCTTGAGGCTCACTGATCACTCATCTTAGCCTATTTAGAATGTCTCAGGCCAATGACTGTTTCACAAAACAAGTCAGACTACACCTGAGGAATGACACCACAAGTTGACTTTTTGTTACCCCATCCATACATACACATGTGAATTTGCATGAATATGCCTAAACACATACATAAATACTCCCATTTTAATTTTTATTAAGATTTTTTTTGTACAAAAAAGACTTTTTCATACAATACATTTTATCAGGTCCTTTTCCTCCCCAACTCCCCCAAGCTCTCCTCCACCTGTCTACCCACCCAAATTGATGTTCTTTCTCTCTCTTAAAAAAGTCCAAAATGAACATCAAAACAAGCAAGCAAACAAACAAAACCAGTAAAACAAAATATTGTCAGAACCAAAAAGCTTTTAAAACACAGGAAATGCATTTTACGTTGTCTAAATACTTACTCCTGAGCATCAGGATTACTTTGGAGTATATTTTTTATTCTTTTTTATTAATTACAATTTATTCACTTTGTATCCCAGCTGTAGCCCCCTCCCTAGACCCCTCCAAATCTCACCCTTCCTCCCTCTTCTCCTCCCTTGTCCCTCCCCAAGTCCACAGATAGGGGCAGTCCTCCTCCCCTTCCATCTGACCCTAGCCTATCAGGTCTCATCAGGACTGGCTGCATTGTCTTCTTTTTTGGCCTAATAAGGCTGTTTCCCCCCCTCACGAGGAGGTAATCAAAGAGGCCAACAACATTGAGTTCATGTCAGAGACAGCCCCTGTTCCATTTACTAGGGAACTTACTTGGACACTGAGGTGCCAAATTAAATCAGGACAAGGTAAATAGATTAAATAGTCCTCTCTCCCCCAAGGAAATAGAAGCAGTCATCAAAAGTCTCCTTTCTAAAGAAAGCCCAGAGCCAAATGGAGAAAAACCACATGATAATCTCCTTAGATGCCAAAAAAGCATTTGACAAAATCCAACACCCATTCATGTTTAAAGTCTTGGAGAGATCAGGGATACAAGGCACATACCTAATCAAAGATAATATACAGCAAGCCTATAGCCAACATAAAACTAAACACAGAGAAACTTAAATCAAAATCACATTGAAATGAGGGAATATATTGATATAACTGGTTACATTCTATTAGAGAAAACTCATTTTCTCTTTAGTAACAGCTATTAATTGCAAATAGCTTCTTGGATAGTGTGTGGAACGTTGTGTCCATTTTCTCTTCTCAGTCCTGGGATATTGTCTGGTATGAGCCTCTGCAGGTTTTATAAATGCTATCACATCTCTTTGAATTCAGAGGTATATCAGTCCTTTTTTGTCTGGAAGACATTATTTCCTTGGAGTCATCTACTACCTCTGGCTCTTACAATCTTTTTGCTTCCTCTTCTGCAGAGCTTACTGGGCCTTGAGAGAAGGGGTTCTATAAAGACATCTTATTAACGCTGACTGCTTCAGAGTCTTTCACTCTCTACACATTATCTAGTTGTGATTTCGTGTGATAATTACCATATATTACAAGAAGATGCTTCTCTATTATTATGTTGCTTTAGCGGATTAATAGTAGTAGACTTTTCACTGGACCTATGACCTTTCGAGACACAAGTTCTTAGCTACTTTGCCAGGAATGGGATAGAAATTATGAGCAGCCCTTAAATCCTATAATTAGAAAATCAATGGCTGGACTAGATATCTTATGCTATCAAGTAAAACCTCCATTGCCAGTAATGAATGACATCTTGTTGAGCCATTTGCCAAAGGGATCACATAGACCGCCCAAGCATCACAGAAAATTACCAATACCATTAGTTTCCCCCTACAACCTCTTGTTGTAGAGACTACTTGTAAAGCTCTCTTGTTGAAGAAACTACTTATGGTATAGCATCCCATGGAGAAATTGAACTAGTGATGAACTAGAAGTCTCAGTGCTAGTGATTAGTGTTCATCGTACTGGAAGATACTTTGAATGCTATTGGAGGAGAAAAGCAATTAGGAATATCATACAACTACAGAACTTGCCATCCACTTCAGAGAATTACCTGGAAGATATACTGGTACAAGAGTGACACAAATATTATGTGAGTAACGACCTACTTTATTTGATGTATTTTAATTTTTTAACTGAGACTAGTATTCAGCACAGGGTTCCTAAAACGGCATATACAATTAGTTTATTTAATAATAAATAATATATTACATAAAATATTACAAGGAATAATACACATTTATGTCAGTGTAAAAAAACTAATGGAGATGTTACTTCTCTAAGCACATATTTCTAGAATTGGATGCTTATTGGTCACAAAGAGTAGATATAAAAATAGTATAAATGAATAGGTGTAGAATGGGTGTGAAATGCAACACAGAGTGTGGTCCACATATATAAATTATAAGCATTCAGGAAGAAATGAAAGATCATGGGCTCAAAAAGGAAAGGACATGAAAATTAATTTCCAGTGTAGACCTCATTATAAGAGGTTGCAGACAAAATGAAATTTCTTGTCAAACAACCTATTCTAACATTGTCTTGATATGTCAGATCATAAATTAACTTTCCTTCAGGTCAAAACTGTCCTGTTACTAGTGGACTCAACTTCAGGTCAATTAGAATACTTATGGGGGTAGTAGCAGCATATGTCCCAACAAAACTCAAGTCTAAGCTTAATAGCATCAAAGCCACAGAAGCAACAGAGTGCACAACAGGAAAACAAGAAGATAACCCCTTTTATATAGACAAATATTGAGTAAATTATAAATGAATTATACTTGTCTGTATTACTTCTTATTTCCCCTGTTGTAAGATACCAATATTCAAAAGATCAAAATATATTTTTCTTACAGTTAAAAGTACATTTGAGGAGTATCCCATTGTGTAACTCAACCACACTTTCTGTATCCATTCCTCAGTTGGAGGACATCTAGGCTTTTTCCAGATTCTGGCTATCAAGTAGAGCTGCTATGAATATGGTTGAGAAAATATCCTTGTTGTATAGTTGAGCATATTTTGGATATATGCCTAGGAGTGGTATAGCTGGATCTTGAGGTAGCACTATTCCTAATTGTCCAAGAAAGTGCAAGATTGATTTCCAAAGTTACATTCCACCAGTAATGGAGGAGGGTTCTCCATTCTCCACATCCTCTCTAGCATGTGTTGTCACTTGAGTTTTTGATTTTAGGAATTCTAATTGGTGTAAGGTGGAATCTCAGGGTTGTTTTGACTTGCATTTCCCTGATGACTAAGAGTGTCGAGCATTTCTTTAAGTGTTTCTCTGCCTTTCAATGTTCCTCTGTTCAGAATTCTCTGTACCCCATTTTTTAAATTGGATTACTTGGTTTGCTGGTGTTTAAATTCTTAAGTACTTTATATATTCTGGAGATATGCCCTCTGTCAGATATAGGGTTGGTGAAGTTCCTTTCCCAATCTGTAGGCTGTCCTTTTGTTCTGATGACAGAGTCCTTTGCTTTACAAGAAGGTTCTCAGTTTCATGAGATCCCACTTATTGATGTTTGATCTTATAGCTATTAAAAAAAAAAGAAATCAAGAAATTTCCAGGAAAATGGAAGAGAAGATCATCTTGAGTGAGGTAACCCAGAAACAGAAAGACACACATGGTATATGCTCACTCATAAGTGGTTATTAGACATATAATGTAGGCTAAAACATACTAAAATCTGCACTCCTAAAGATGTTAAACCACAAGGAAGACCCTAGGGAAGATACTCAATTCTCATTCAAAAGGGCAAACGCAATAGACATCAGAACCAAAAGAACACAGGGAACAGGACAGGAGCCTACTACAGAGGGCCTCTGAAAGTCGCTACTGATCGAGGTATCAAAGCAGAGGCTAAGAATCATAGCCAAACTTTGGGCATAGTGCATGGCATCTTATGAAAGACGGGGGAGATAGAAAGACCTGGAAGAGACAAGAGTTCCAAAAGGACACCAACAGAACCCAAAAGACAAAAACAAAACAAAACAAAAAGCAAAACAAACAAAAAAAACAAGCCTGTGGGCCCTGAGGAGACTGATACCCTAACCAAGAGCCATGCCCTATCCCTAGTTCCCTTAGAGGGAAGAACCTCCTGCCCTTCTATCTGACCCTAGCCTATCATGTCTCATCAGGGCTGGCAGCATAGTCTTTCTCTGTGGCCTGGCAAGGCTGCACCCCTCAGGGGGAGGTGACCAAAGAGTCAGCCACTGAGTTCATGTCAGTGAAAGCCCCTTGTACCCCTTTCTTCTCTAAGCATGGGGTCTAGGTCCCTTTCCATGCAAGGTCCTTGGTTGGAGTATAGGTCTCTGCAGGCCCTCCTGGGCACATATTTGTTGGCTGTGTTGTTCTTCTTGTGGAGTTCCTGACCCCTCCAGGTCTTTCTATCTCCCTCTTCACAACAAAACAATTAATCCAATTAAAAAAAATGGGTTACAGGGTTAAACAGAGAATTCTCAACAGAAGAATATTAAATGGCAGAGAAACACTTAAAGAAATACTCAGTGTCCTTAGTCATTTGGGAAATGAAAATCAAAATAACCCTGAGGTTTCAGCTCACACCCTTCACAATGGCTAATATCAAAACTCAAAGGATGCATGCTGGAGAAGTTGTAGAGAAAGCAGAACCCTTCTCAACTGTTGGTGGGAATGTGACCTTGTACAATCACTTCGGAAATCAATCTGGCACTTTCTCAGAAAATTAGAAATAGTGGTACTTCAAGATGCATCTATACCACACCTAGAAATATAGCCAAAAGATGCCCCATCATTTAATAAGGGCATTTGCTCAACTATGCTCATAGCAGCTTTATTTGTAATAGCCAGAATCTGGAAACATTCTAGATGTTTTTCAACGGAGGAATGGATACAGAAAATGTGGTACATTTACACAACTGAATAAGATTCAGCAATTAAAAACAAGCAAGTCATGAAATTTGCAGGCAAATGGTGGGAACTAGAAAAGAACATCCTGATTGAGGTAACCCAGAAGCAGAAAGATACATATGATATATACTCACTTATAAGTGGATATTAGCCCTATAAGGTAGGATAAACATAGTAAAATCTGTGGTCCTAAAGAAGCTAAACAACAAGGAGGATCCTAGGGAAGGGAAGAGGATTAATCCTCATTCAGAAGGGCAAACAGGATAGATAGACATCAGAAGTAGGAGAAACAGGGAACAGGATAGGAGCCTTCCACAGAGGACATCTGAAAGACTCTACCAACCAGGGTATCAAAGGAGAAATTGAGACTCATAGCCAAACTTTGGGCAGAGTGCCAAAATTTTTACTTTATATTTAATTTTTGATTTGAAAAATTATGGTTTAATGTTTGATGTCAAATTTATTTTTTTTCATTTGAAAATCTAATTAAAATGTTGAATTCATAGGAAATCTCAAGCAGTATTGAATATTAAGTAGGTTAATATGACTATAAAATTTCAATATTCCTTTAAACAAAAATTGTGCTGTTGATAATTATTAGATATTTAGTATTTATTTGAATCATTCAAGTGATGCAGAGTTTCTATCTCAGAGATTCTATATACAGAAAATATCTAGTGGGGAAAAGGTATATAAACAGGTTGCCTTGCATTTGGATTAGTATTTTGGAATATGAAATTTCCCTATTCAAATCCAGTCTACAGTATTTACTAGCTTTTGTGCATATAAAAAATTTATATTATTGCAAAAATTACTTAGAGTAGTATATAAATAAATTGTTCTAACAACGTAGATTTCTAGTTTTCATGAGTAGTCAGATTAACATGAACATTCCATAAGTGGAAGGCAGAGTTGCACTGAAAATTTCTAAGGCTCAAATATTTTTAATCTACTTTAAAATTAACATGGTAGCATGACACACAGGATCTTGTTTAGTCTCAGAATATATGTGACTTGTGTTCTAGAAAAAAAATCTGTTTTTGCCATATTCATACCACCCACATTTTAAAGATCTGTGTAAATTTTTAAAAAGAGTTAGATATTTAAATGCCTTAGTTACTGTGACAATACTATTCAGTGCATATGCATCAATTTTTCATACAGATCTTTTCAATGTCATATTTTCTTCATTTTCCTGAATTATCATTATGTGCAAATATTGTATTGATTTATTGCCTATTATATGAGAAGGAAAAAAAAGTTTTGTTTAAAATCTGTGATCTTTTATTCTACGACACTTGTATTTCTTCTGAGATCATGAACCAAAGTATATGCATTTGGATTTTTACTGTCTAAGATACTTGGTTGTAAAGCTATGCATTTTAGTCAGAAATGTGAGAAAGATTCAATTGGAGTCTAATAAAAAAGAATTTTAGAGGACATCATTACAAATTTAACTGTTTCTTTTCATTTTCAAAAGTTTCTCAATTTCTTAAATCTTCTCTTTCTCTGGCACAAAATATTAAAACAAGGTCTTGCTTATTCCCAAAACACATTGGAATGGAAATTGCTGGCTGTGTCTTCTCAAGGTAGTTATCCTAACATATTAAGTGTGACATAGAGAAATGGATATAAAGTAGAGACCAGCAGTATGACTCAGGCTAAAAGCAATTATTGCCAAGCCTGATAACCTGAGTTTGACACCTGGAGCCTCCATGTAAATTCAGAGAATTGAGTTCTGCAAGTTGTCTTCTGACCTCCACACATGTATTGTGAGATACATTCAAGTCGCTATTCACACACAGAGAGGGGCAAATAGGTGGGAGGATAAATAAATAAGTGTATTTTATAGCTCTTGTGAAAAAAATAGAAAATGCACAGAGCATTTCTCACAATACATTAATTTGTGATGGATTGAAACAATATTTTGTAAGATATTTTCATGACCAAAGGAAGAAAAAATATGAAAAAAGAACTTCAGGGGAGCCAAGATGGCGGCGCCGGGAGAGCACCGCCTCTGAGAAGCAGGACAGCACTCTCTGTGCAGCGACCAGGAGACTGAACTCTGGGCCCTGAAACTACATCGATCGTGTTTCCCAGGTGAGGGGAGGCTCCCACGGAATGGGAATCGGTCAGGTCCACTCACGGCTACCCAGCCAGAACCTGGAAGAAATCCCAGGTAACGCGGGCTTTGTGTCTCCGGGCTGAAGCCGCAAGCGTGCGTGTCCCAATCAATTTCCCAGGCTGATCCGTGGGCACAAGGGTGCCTGAGACCGGGAGTCCCAGTCGCAAGAAAACCCCACAAGGAAGCAAAGTTGCCAGTCTGATCACGGATCACCCAGTCTTTCCCCAGAAGGTCTCTAGGATGGCGGGTACCCACCACCAACACAACTGAGCTCCTGCAGCGCAGAGAGCTGCACGCTCAGCTCAGCAGTACAGACAAGCTGCACGCCCCAGTACAACAGGGACTGGGAATCCCTGTCCAGAGAGGACCCCACAGGGAAGGAAGAAACCATGCTGCTGGGGTCACCTAGGGAAAGTCTAGCAGCCTGCAGATCACAAACAGGTGAGTACACCCAGCCATCACAGATCTGGGCCCAAAGAGGGAGCACAGAGTGATTGGAAACTCAGCTCCTGCAGACTAGCAGGTGGGCGCACGCTCCACCAGCCCAGAGGCCTGCTTTGTACCAACTACACCTTACAGGCAGAGCTGTATGCCCCAAGACACCAGAGCAGTACTCACCCGCCACAGATTACCTCTTGGGTTCTGGGGCACAGAGCCCCAAACGCAGACCTACAAAAGACCAGGAACCCTGAGATCAACCCCCAGATACTGCTCCAAGGGGCAACCAGTTATCCCTAACAAAACCGACCAAACCACGGGACACACAGGTTACAGCAGTTGATCACTAAATTTACAGCAAGAAACCCAGAAGGAGGGCAGCTGTCTCCAGGACTTCCCCCAGTGAGAGGAGAGCCCTCTTGACTAATCAGGACCATAGTTACTACCCAGGTCTCTATGCCTGAGGTGAGCTGTAACAACTCCTGAAAAACACCGGACATCCAGTGACTATACCCAAAAAGCTGGGAAGGATTCCTTCAGGAAAAACCATCTTCCTGCCAAAGGGATTCTCTCCACTACAAGAGTCCAGGAACAACCAGAAACTAAATTCAAACAACTAAGATAGCCCAATGGGTAGAGGACAGCATAAAAGTTCAACCAACAAAAGCCAGAGCAATATGGCATCTCCAGAACCCAGTTATCCAGGGACAAATAGTCCTAGACACCCCAGCATAAATGAAATTCAAGAAGATGACCTACCATCTATGCTCATGAAGAAGATAACAGAGGAAACAAATAAAATACGAAAAAAAATTAGAGGAAGATAAAAACAAACAAATCATGGCTATCTATAAAGAAATGGAGGAAATTAAAGACAAGGATATTATGGCCATCCATGAAGAAATACGGAAAGCTGCAGCCAAACAGTCTGTGGCCTTTAGAGAGGAAATGCTTAAATCACTGAATGAAATAAAAGAAAGAGTGGATTGTTCAAACAAATAGCTGAAGGAATTGACGAAAAATACAGTCAGACAGGGGAAGAAAACCAACAAAATAGCTCAAGACCTGAAGATAGAATTGGAAAAATTAATAAAAAAAAAACACACACACACAAATGGAAGAAATTGTGGAGAGAAAGAACTTAGGGAAGAAAGCAGGAACTACAGAGGTTAGCATAACCAATAGGCTACAAGAAATGGAAGAAAGAATCTCAGGTGTGGAAGATACAATGAAAGAAATAGATGTATCTGTCAAAGAAAATGTTAAATCTAAAAAATTCCTGACACAGACCGTCTAAGAAATTTAAGACAACATAAAAAGACAAAACCTAAGAAGAATAGGAATAGAGAAAGAAGAAGATTCCCTGCAACAAAGCCCAGAAAATATCTTCAACAAAATCATTGAAGAAAATTTCCCCAACCTAAAGGAGAGGCCAATAAGAATACAAGAGGCCTATAGAACAACCAATAAATTAGACCAGAAAATAAAATCCTCCCGCCACATAATAATCAAAACAGTAAGCATACAAAACAAAGAAAAAAATACTAAAAGCTGCAAGGGAAAAAGGCCAAGTAACATATAATGGCAAACCCATTAGAATCACACCTGACTTTTCAACAGAGACTATGAAAGCCAGAAGGGCCTGGACAGATATCATGCAGAACCTAAGAGAACACAGATGTCAGCCCAGGCTACTATACCCTGCAAAACTCTCTGTCCTCATAGATGGAGAAAACAAGATATTCAATGACAAAAACAAATTTCAAAAATATCTACAAACAAATCCAGCATTACAGAAGACACTGGAAGGGAAAATACAACCCAAGAAAGCAAGCTACATTCAAGAAAATACAGGAAATAAATAACCCCACTACAGTAAAACATAAAGCAACCAAGCACAAAACTGTATGACCACAGCCAAAATCAAATTCAAAGGATCTAACAGCCACTGGTCATACTCTCTCTCAATATCAATGAACTTAATTCTCCAATAAAAAGACACAGACTAATAGAATGGATGCATAAACAAAACCCAGCAATCTGTTGCATACAAGAAACACACCTAAGTCACAAAAATAGACATTACCTGAGGGTAAAGGGATGGAAGCAAGCAGGAGTAGCCATTCTAATATCTGATAAAATAGTCTTTCAACCAAAATTAATCAAAAGAGATGGGGAAGGACACTTCATGCTCATCAAGGGAAAATTCCACCAAGAAGACATCACAATCCTGAACATCTATGCCCCAAATACAAGGGCACCTACATTTGTGAAAGAAACATTGATAAAACTTAAACCACACATAGATCCCCACACACTAATAGTGGGAGACTTCAACACCCCACTCTCAACTAAACAGAAATTAAACAAAGAAACAATGTCTCTAACAGAGGTCATGAATCAAATGGACCTAACAGACATTTACAGAACCTTACACCAAAACACAAAAGAATTTACCTTCTTCTCAGAACCTCATGGAACCTTCTCCAAAATAGACCATAGAGTGGGTCACAAAGCAAGCCTCAACAAATACAAGAAGATTGAAATAATCCCTTGCATCCTGTCTGATCACCATGGAATAAAGCTGGACCTCAGTAACAACAGAAATAGCAAAAAACCTACACATACGTGGAAACTGAACAACTTGCTACTAAAAGACAGCTGGGTCAGGGAAGAAGTAAAGAAATTAAAATCTTCCTAGAACTCAATGAAAATGAAGACACAACATACCCAAACTTGTGGGACACAATGAAAGCAGTGCTAAGAGGAAAGTTCATAGCACTAAGTGCCTTCAAGAAGAAATTTGAGACAGTGCATTCAAGCAACTTAATGGCTCACTTAAAAACCCTGGAAAAAGAAGAAGCAGACACACCAAGAAGGAACAAATGGCTGGAAATAATTAAACTCAGGGCTGAAATCAATAAATTAGAAACAAATAAAACAATTCAAAAAATCAAGGACACCAAGAGCTGGTTCTTTGAGAAAATCAACAAGATAGACAAACCCTTAGCTAAAGCTAACTAAAAGGCAGAGAGACACCATCCAAATCAACAAAATCAGAAATGAAAAGGGGGACATAACTACAGACACTGAGGAAATCCAAGCAATCATTAGGACTTACTTCAAAAGTCTATACCGAACAAAATTTGAAAATTTAAATGAAATGGACAATTTTCTTGATCGATTCCACTTACCAAAGCTAAATCAGGACCAGGTAAATCAATTAAATAGTCCTATATCCCCCAAGGAAATAGAAGCAATCATCGAAAGTCTCCCATCCAAAAAAGCCCAGGACCTGATGGTTTCAGTGCAGAATTCTACCAAACATACAAAAAAGAGCTAACTCCAGTTCTCTTCAAACTATTCCACAAAATCAAACAGAAGCACCATTACCAAACTCATTCTATGAAGCCACAGTCACCTTGCTACCTAAACCTCACAAAGACCCAACCAAAAAAGAGAACTTCAGGCCAATCTTCCTTATGAACATTGATGCAAAAATACTCAACAAAATACTCGCAAACCGAATCCAAGAACACATCAAAGATATCATCCACCAGGACCAAGTA
This sequence comes from Meriones unguiculatus, assembly GCF_030254825.1. NCBI lineage: Eukaryota > Metazoa > Chordata > Mammalia > Rodentia > Muridae > Meriones > Meriones unguiculatus. Next base: position 73,080,740 of record NC_083369.1, on the reverse strand, counting down.
GGCTTCATCCCAGGTATGCAGGGGTGGATCAATATACAGAAATCCATCAATGTGATCCACCATATTAACAAACTGAAAGAAAAAAACCACATGATAATCACCCTAGATGCTGAAAAAGCATTTGACAGAAATCCAACATCCATTCATTTTTAAAGTATTGTAGAGATCAGGGATACAAGGCACATATCTAAACATAGTAAAGGCAATATACAGCAAACCTATAGCCAACATCAAACTGAACAGAGAGAAACTTAAAGCAATCCCACTGAAATCAGGGACAAGACCAGGATGCCCACTCTCTCCATATCTCTTCAACATAGTGCTGGAAGTCCTTGCTAGAGCAATAAGACAGTTGAAGGAGATCAAGTGGATACAAATTGGAAAGGAAGAAGTTAAATTATCACTATTTGCAGATGATAAGATAGTATACATGAGTGACCCCAAAAACTCTACCAGGGAACTCCTACAGCTGATAAACACCGTCAGCAAAGTAGCCGGATACAAAATTAACTCAAAAAAATCAGTAGCCCTCTTGTATACAAAAGACAAAAGGCCTGAGAAAGAAATTAGGGAAACAACACCTTTCACAATAGCCACAAATGACATAAGGTACCTCGGAGTAACCCTAACCAAGGAAGTCAAAGACTTGTATGAAAAAAATTTCAAGTCTCTGAAGAAAGAATTAGAAGAAGATATGAGAAGATGGAAAGATCTCCCATGCTCATGGCTTGGCAGGATTAACATAGTAAAAATGGCCATTTTACCAAAAGCAATCTACAGATTCAATGCAATTCCCATCAAATTACCAACACAATTCTTCACAGATCTGGAAAGAAAAATTCTCAACTTCATATGGAATAACAAGAAACCCAGAATTGCTAAAACAATCCTCTACAATAAAAGATCTTCTGGAGGTATCTCCATCCCTGATCTTAAGTTGTACTATAGAGCAACAGTTTTAAAAACTGCATGGTACTGGCATAGAAACAGAATAGGGGATCAATGGAACCAAAGAGAGGACCCAGAAATAAACCCACACACTTATGAACACCTGATCTTTGACAAAGACACCAAAAGCATACAATGGAAAAAAGGTAGCATCTTCAACAAATGGTGCTTTTCCAACTGGATGTCTATATGTAGAAAAATAAAAATAGATCCATACTTATCACCCTGCACAAAACTGAAGTCCAAGTGGATCAAAGACCTCAACATAAAACCAGACACATTAAATCGGCTAGAAAAAAGAGTGGGGAATACCCTAGAACTCATTGGTACAGGAGAAAACTTCCTGAAGAGAACACCAACAGCACAGGCTCTAAGAGCAGCAATCAATAAATGCTACCTCATGAAACTGAAAAGCTTCTGCAAAGCAAAGGAGGCCATCACCAAAACAAAGCGACTGCCTACAGATTGGGAAAGAATCTTCACCAACCCTTTATCTGACAGAGGACTCATATCCAGTATATATAAATAACTAAAGAAGCTGAGAAGCAGCAAACGAAGTAATCCAATTAAAAAATGGGGAACAGAGCTAAACAGAGAATTCTCAATAGAGGAATACCGAATGGCAGAGAAGCACTTAAAGAAATGCTCAACCTCACTAGCCATTAGGGAAATGCAAATCAAAACAACCCTGAGATTTCACCTTACATGAGAATGGCCAAGATCAAAAACTCAAGTGACAACACATGCTGGAGAGGTTGTGGAGAAAGGGGAATCCTTCTCCACTGCTGGTGGGAATGTAAACTTGTACAACCACTCTGGAAATCAATCTGGCGCTTTCTCAGACAACTAGGAATAGTGCTTCCCCAAGATCCAGCCATACCACTCCTAGGCATATATCCAAAAAAGGCTCAAGTACACAAAAAGGACATTTGCTCAACCATGTTTGTAGCAGCTTTATTTGTAATAGCCAGAAGCTGGATACAGCCCAGATGCCCCTCAACTGAAGAATGGATGCAGAAATTGTGGTATATCTACACAATGGAATATTACTCAGCAATGAAAAATAAGGAAATCATGAAATTTGCAGGTAAATGGTGGGATCTGGAAAGGATCATCCTGAGTGAATTGTCCCAGAAGCAAAAAGATACACATGGTATATACTCACTCATATAAACATACAGCATAGGACAAACCCACTAAAACCTGTGCATCTAAAGAAACTAAGCAAGAGATAGGACCCTAACTAAAATGTCCAATCCCCATCGGGAAAGGCAAAGAGGATGGACATTAGAAGAAGAAGAAAACAGGAAACAACCTAGGAACCTACCACAGAGGGCCTCTGAAAGCCTCTGCCCTACAGACTATCACAATAGATGCTGAGCCTGATGGGCAACTGCTGGGCAGAGAGAATGGAATTTTATGTAAGAACTGGGAAATAGTAAGAGCTGGAGAGGACAGGGTCTCCACAAGGAGAGCAACAGACCAAGAAAATTTGAACACAGGGTACTTCCCAGAGACTCATACTCCAACCAAGGACTATTCATGGAGATAACCCAGAACCCCTGCACAGATGTAGCCCAGGGCAGTTCAGAGTCCAATTGGGTTACATAGTAATGTGAAGAGGGACTGCCTCTGACATGAACTGACTGGCCTGCTCTTTGATCACCTCCCCCTGGGATGGAGCAGCCTTACCAGGCCATAGTAGAGGACAATACAACCACTTTTGATGTGAACTGATAGACTAAGATCAGAAAGGAGAGGAGAACCTCCCCTATCAGTGGACTTGGGGAGTGGCATGCATGCAGAGGGAGGAGGGAGGGTGGGATTGGGACGGGAGGAGGGAGGGGCCAATGGGGGGATGCAGAATGAATAAAGTGTAATTGATTAAAAATTTAAAAAAAAGGGAAAAAATAATTCAAGATCCTTAAATGACTTTCAAAAGTGGAGGAAAACATGGAGTTAGTCAATTTACATGGAGCACGTCTCGCCCCTGGGGGCAATGGTCTCCTGAACCTACTCAGACCTCGGACTCTACCACTGCTAGTTCTAGAACTGATGCAGGATGTTCCAACGAGGGGGTTAAGGCTTCTCATAATATTTCCTATAAGCCCACACCTGTTTGTTTATATCCCCCTTTTTTATTCATTATTAGCCAGATAGAGCCAAGTAATTGTGGTAATGATACTTGCTTTTTTGCCCAATGCTGGAATGCTAGTGAATTTAGGTATGCCCTGGTTACTCGCATGCCTCGCTGGGTGCCTGTGCCCATTGATGCCTCTCATGCTATGGCTCTCTTCAGATAGAAAAGGGATCTTAGAACTACAGCCGCCATTGTTACTGCCATCTCATTGGCGGCTGTTGGAGCTACCACCAGGGCATTAGCCTTGAGTCATACTGTGCAGACTGCTCAGACCCTGAATAATCTTTTAGCCAGTGTAGCTCATGCCTTACATGTACAAAAAGGAATTAATGCTCAACTAAAAGGAGGCTTGATGGTGTTCAGTCAGAGAATTGACCTCGAGCAGGAGCAAATTGATACCCTATGGCAAATCGCTCAACTCGGCTGTCAATGAAAGTATGCTGGACTTTGTGTCACTAGCATACAATATGAGAATTTTTCCCGTGCTGCAAATCTGTCTAAACAATTGTCTAGCTATATTTTAGGTAATTGGACTGGAGAATTCAATACTATGATGGAGCAGCTAAGAGTGGCCATTGTCACGGTAAATTCTACCAGAGTGGACGCAGGACTGGCCACAGGATTATCATCATGGATTGCTGCAGCCATGAATCATCTGAAGGAATGGGCGGGCATGGGAGCTTTAGCAGGCCTTCTGGTATTGGTCTCCTTCGTTTGCCTGTGGTATATATGCAAGATTAGAGTCTCACAACAGCGTAATGCAGCCATGACCATTCAGGCCTTTACAGCCATTGAAGCAGGACAGTCTCCCCAAGCATGGTTGGCTACCATAAAAAGCTAAAATGTTACGCTCAGGATGAGAGGCTAAGCACTGCACTCAGGGTCAGCTGCTTTGGACCCAGAGAAGAGCATGTCTTATTGCATGTGGGTTGATGCCCCAGGTACCGCCTCTGAGAAAAAGGTATCGGATGGATCTGATGCTCTTTGGGTGGATGATACCTAAATGAACATCGGTACAAAGTCCCAATTTATTTCTAATATCAGAAATCAGACCTTTACTCTTGCCTGATGCATCTAAAACAAAAAGGGGGAACTGTAGAGAGCTGTGTAATGCCGCGCCTTAAAGATGGAGCTGGTTTCCATCTTCTACCTTCCCGATGTTGAGTGCTCTCTGTCACGAACAACTCCACATTTGGCTAAGGCTGAGGATCTGGCTTGCTTCCATGTATGTGGACCTATTTGCATTGCCCACGTGGCACGCTAGGGTTGGCTACCCAGAGGCTATTTAATCTGTGGACTGGCTTTCTCCAGGGTCAGATGATTGTTCAAGGTTCCTGAATAAACTGCATTGAAAAAAAAAAGAACTTCAATAAATTATGACATAAAATCAGCATTTTCCCCAAAACTCTTTCCAATTTTTTCAAAAGCCAATAACATTTCAGTTTTGATCCATTATAATAAATTCATGAATTATGAGGTTCATTCATGTTGCATTAAAGAGTGTTTCTCACAGAAAACAAGTTACTCAAATCCACATGTTTGAATGTCTTAAAATATACAAATAACTGAGACATTGAAGGCTTGCCTGGTAAACTCTTGCTGAACTTCTTATTTGATTACAAACAGAAACTAATCATTTGAGGAGCCTATTAAAAACTGAATATTGTAAAAATTAAAATTTTAATATATTCAGATATAATATAAACAAAATAGATTACAAATAATGGTATTCTATGATAATATAAATTTAAAATTATTATTTCGAAGGTATAATGAGAAGAGAAATTGTTCGTATTTAGGCAGCCTGCTCCTGGGTTGCCTAGTAACCTATGATGTCATCATGTGTTGCTCACTAGGCAGCTGTACCTGGCAGGTGTGGTTCAGCTGCACTAGAGCTATAAATGGACCCTTGCCTCTTACCTCTCTTGTGTTCTCTTGCCTTCCTGTCCTACTCTCATTTATTGTTCTCTCTGCCTCACTTTGTTTCCTGGAGTTCCCCACCATGTCTGTTTTTTTTTTTTTTTTTTCCTTTATCATCTCTAACTCTACAGCTGCATCCAATAAATCTCTTTCATAAAATATCTGTTGTGTGCATAGCATATTTTTTTGTTTTTTTAATTTTTATTAATTATACTTTATTCATTTTGTATCCCCCCATAAGCCCCTCCCTCCTCCCCTCCCCTTTCTGCATGCATGCCACTCCCCAAGTCCACTGATAGGGGAGGTTCTTCTCTCCTTTCTGATCTTAGTCTATCAGTTCTCATCAAAAGTGGCTGCATTGTCCTCTACTGTGGCCTGGTAAGGCTGCTCCCCCCTCAGGGGGAGGTGGTCAAAGAGCAGGCCAATCAGATTATGTCAGAGGCAGTCCCTCTTCCCATTTCAATCTGGCGCTTTCTCAGACAACTAGGAATATCGCTTCCGCAAGATCCAGCCATACCACCCCTAGGCATATATCCAAAAGAGGCTCAAGTACACAAAAAGGACATTTGCTCAACCATGTTTGTAGCAGCTTTATTTGTAATAGCCAGAAGCTGGAAACAACCCAGATGCCCCTCAACTGAAGAATGGATGCAGAAATTGTGGTGCATATTTTTAAATAAATACTTACCGAAGTAATTGTATTTTTTTTTTCTAAATTATGTACACAACAGAATACAAACCATTGCAAATGAAAACCGTGAAGAGAAAAGGTTGCTTACAACTTAGAGGCAACTATCATTAATGTAAGATGAATTTTAAATTAAAATACAATGATTTACAATTGTTGACAAAACAAAAATATAATTATGTTTACTGATGATTCTATGTGAAAGGTTCTTACAAAGGAATAACACAAATAAGAACTAGTTTTGCCACTTTCTGGCATAGTATTTATATGACTCCACTGGAAAGAATTTATAATTGAGGAAAATAAGACAACAGTTTTAGTAAGTCAAGATAAACTCCAATTTCTGATATTATATTATTTCAATTTCAATGGTTCCAAGTATCAGTCAACAAATGGAAAAATACAACCACACAAAGATTTGTATAGCTGCTTGGTAGATAACCATGACTAAAAATAACTCAAATATCACAAGTAGGAAATCTTAAATAAATTGTAGTATGTGGAGTGAAAAGAATTCCTGATAACCATAGTTAAATATATGCCTCTCATAATTATGTGAAAAGTAGAAATTAGGAGTACATTCATAAAAATCACATTAATATAAAACTAAAAGTAACTTATAGCCATGGGAAGAAAATCAGCAGTTTTTGAAGAGATGTGGAAGAAGGTGTTATGGAGGTAGTCAGAGATCATTGTGGTAGATGGGTAGGGAGGAATGGGAGGAAAGGATTACAAAACAGAAATTTCTGAGGTTTTAAAAATTTGTTTTGTCTTAATTATGGTAGCTCTTTACAGGTGGGAACCTTTGTCAAAATACACACTTTAATTACAAAACTTGCAGTTTATCATATTTTGACAATACTCCAATAAAGTCATCAAGATAGAGCATATTCTATACACTGCTCATCTCTATTATTTTTTAAAAGGAAAGTATTAAGTGGAAGTATGCCAGAATACAATGTTTATTTGGAAGAGAGACCTTATGTAATGCATTGCAATTAACAATGGATATACTCAGTTAAAACACTTTTATTTGGTTCACAATACTAACATTTGATATTATTTTAAGCCAATATTAGGAAAAAAAACATACAGCTCATGTTTTACTTTTTCTATATATTTTGGTAGGAATATTTTTAGCTTGTGTATTAAAGTAAAATTTGAGTACATTTTATTTACAATAGAAGCTAATTCTTTGAGATTATAGTCATGCTAAAACATGCTCTTTCCAGTTTTTATTGTAATCTTACCAATTTTGCAGCAAGTTATTCTTAAATTTCTCTAATGATTGCTGAATTCTAAATGAATCAACACAGTCTGATGAAGAGGCCTCTCATCCACAGTATCTTTTCCAAAAGCATTTTTAAATTAATAGAGGAGTGTAGAGTATATCTTCTCTTTGTTTCTGCATATATCCCCATTTCTTTCTCTTCCTGTATTTCTATTCTATTATCTATCTATCTATCTATCTATCTATCTATCTATCTATCTATCTATCTTTTTTCTGTCTATCATCTATCTTTCTTTATGTACTATCATCTATCAATCTATCTATTTACATATTAATCATCTACCTAAACTATCATCTTTCATTTTTATTTTTTATAATTTACTCACTTTATATCCTGCTAGTAGCCCCACCCTTCTCCTCCCAGTCCCATCCTTCTTCCCTCTTCCCTCTTGTCCCCCTTACCTAGACCACAGAAAGGGGGCACCTCCTCCCCTACCATCTGACACCAGGTTATCATCTCATCAACACTGCCTGGATCCTTTTCTTCTTTTGCCTGGCAAGGCCGCCCTGCCAGGGGGAGGTGAACAAAGAGCTGATAACAGAGTCCATATCAGAGATAACCCCTGTTCTCTTATTAGTGAACCCACATGAAAACTGAGCTTCCTATTGGCTACATCTGAGCGGGGGTTCTAGAGACTTTCTGGGCATGGTCCTTTTTTAGTGCATCAGTCTATACAGGGCCGCCTGGGCTCAGATTTGTTGGCTTTGCTGTCTCCTTACAGAGTTCCTGTTCTCTCTGCATCCTTCTAACCAGCAACTCTTCCATAAGATTCCCTGAGCTCAGCCCAAAGTTTGGCTATGAATCTCAGTATCTGCTTTGATCACCTGCTGGGTGGAGTTTATCAGAGAACATCTGTGAACATCTGTCGTAGGCTCCTGTCCTATTCTCTCTCTTCAACTGATACTGCTGTCTATTCTATTAACCATTATAAATGAGCATTAAGCATCCTCCCTAATGTCCTTGTTATTTACTTTAGGTTTGTGGATTTTTAGTACAGTTATCCTGTATTATATAGCTAATACTAGCTTATTATTATATAATATTTTATGTATTATTATATATTATCTGCTTATAGACTGAATCAAAAAACACATCAAGCCTAATATATACAATGACCAAGTAGGCCTCATCCCAGGCATGCAGGCATGATTCAATATATAAAAAACCCATCAGAATAATGCACCATATAAACAAAATGAAAGAAAAAAACCCACATATGAGCATCTCTTTAGATGTCAAAATAACCTTGGACAAAATCCAATACCCATTCATGTTTAAAGTCTTGGTGAGATCAGGGATACAAGGCACATATCTAAACATAGTAAAGGCAATATACAGCAAGTCTGTAGCCAACATCTAACTAAATGGAGAGAAACGTAAATCCACTGAAATCAGGGACAAGGCAAGGCTGCTCACTGTCTCCATATCTCTTCAACATTGCACTTGAAGTCCTAACTAGAGCATTAAGACAACTAAAGGACTTAGTTGGAATAATAATAATTGGAGAGGAAGAAGTCAAAGTATTACTATTAACAGATGATATGATAGTATACATAAGGGACCCCAAATATCTTACCAGAGAACTACTTCAGCTAATAAACATGGTAAGCAAAGTTGCTGGATTCAAAATTTACAAAAAAAAAAAAAAAAAAAAAAAAAAAATCAGTATCTCTCCTATATACAACAGACAAATGGGCTGAGAAAGAAATTAGGGAGACAATACCCTTCACAATAGCCACAAGTAACGTAAAGTATTTTGGTGTAACTCTCACCAAGCAAGTGAAAAACTTATATGAAAAAATAAATCTCAAATCTCTGAAGAAAAAAAAATGATAAAGGTACCAGCTCATGGCATAGGATTAACATAGTCAAATGACCAGCCTACCAAAAACAATCTGCAGATTCAATGCAATTCCCTTCAAACTACCAACACAATTCTTTATATACTTTGAAAGAAAAATTCTCAACTTCATATGGAAAAAGAAACAAAAAGAGAATTGCTAAAACAACTCTGTATAATAAACTATCTTCTTGAGGTATCTCCATCCCTGATCTCAAGCTGTACTACAGAACATTAGTAATAAAAACTACATGATACTGGCATAGAAACAGATCGATGGGTCAGTGGAAGCCAATCAAAGATCCAGAAGTAAACCCACACACCTACGGATACTTGATTTTTGACAAAGAAGCCAAAAGCATACAATGGATAAAAGAAAGCATCTTCAACAAACTACTAGTCTAACTGGATGTCTACCTGTAGAAAAATAAAAATAGATCAATATGTATCACCCTGCACTAAAGTCCAAGTAGATCAAAGTCCTCAAAATAAAACTAGGTAAAACACTTTAAAAGTGTCAAAAATGAAAGACGATGTCCAGCATCTGCTTCAATACCATGAAGGGTAGAGTCTTTCAGAGGCCCTCTGTGGATGTTCCCTGTCTGCTCTGACTTCTGATGTCTATCCTGTTTGCCCGCTGAATGAGGATTATGCCTCTTCCGTAAGGTCCTCCTTGTTATTTATCTTCTTTAGAATTATAGAATTTTTATAGTATGTTTATCCTATATTATATCATATGCTTAATATCCACTTATAGAGACTCGTAGTCAAATGTTGGGCAGAGTACAGAAAATCTTATGGTAGAAGGAGATAAAAAGATGTGGAGGGGTCAGGAGCTCCACAAGGGGACCAACAAAGCTAAAAAATCTGGGCTCAAGGGGTCCTGCAGAGACTGTTGAATCAAACAAGGACCATGAATAGAGAGGACCTAAACCATCTCCAAAGATGTATCCCATGGGTTTCTCAGTCCCCATGTGGGTTCCCTAGTAAAGAAAGGTAGCAGGAGCAGTCTCTAACATGGACTCAGTGGCCGGCTCTTTGATCACCTCTCCCTGCTGAGGTGGCCAAAGTAGACCACAGAGAAAGAGGATCCAGACAGTCCTAATAAAACCTGATAGGTTAGGGTCAGATAGTAGGAGAAGAAGAATTCCTCTATCACTGGACTAGCAGAAGGACATAGGGGAAAAAAGAGGGAGGGAGAGTGGGTCTGGAAATGAGAGAGGGGACTAAAGTTGGGATACAAAGTGAATAATTTGTAATAAATAGTAATAATAAAGAAAAAAATGAAGAAATTGTAATATAAATAAATAATACCCTTTAAAAAAGTTGTCCATATGGAAAATAAACTAAAAATATAAATGAAAAGAAATACAATGGTGTTTTGTAGATATTTGTGAAACTTCGGACATTTTGTTTATCTGTCTTGTAATCCTCTACAGTAAGTTACTTTGAAAACATCATTTGTTTCTCCTAAAAAGAGTAAATATTCAGTATTTTTTTCTTGTTTAAAAATAGAGTACCTTTTAAGATTTTTATTTATATTTAAATAGTTTTACTTTTTTATTGTTTGAATTTTTATCTATATATGAAATATATACACACAGATATGTTTGTGTGTGTGTGTGTGTTGGTCAAATCCTTCCTCCAATTCATTCCATGTTGAGTTTTTCCATACCCCCTACCATTTTAGTTCTTATTTAATTTTTTTTAACATAAGGTCTTCCTATGTTGTCCTGGCTGTCCTGGAACATTCTATGTTGCATGTACAGCAGGCTGCCCTTGAATTCACATAGATCCTCCTGCCTTTGTTTTGGAGTTCTGTGATTAAACACAAGTTTCCCATTTAAAAAAAAATCAAAATATAAATACATCACTTTTTCCTTATCTCCTACTTCCCACCCTTCCCATTTCCAACTTACATCTCTCTCTTTAATCTGCAGATTCATTTTACTACTGTAGTTACATATGCATATGAATGAATAATTATAAAATATAGCCTGCTGAGTCTGTTCAGTGTTATCTACATGTGTATGGTTCTAGGGATGACCGCTAGATACTGGATTACCAACTGGGAACTCATTCCTGGGGAAGACTAATTCCTCTCTCTCATTAATTGTTGATTGCCTGGAGCTCCTCATCTAGGTGTAGGACTCTGTGAGTTTGCCCCATATACACTGATAAAGAAAATTATACCTATTTAAGATTCTTTGATATTGTTTTTTGCCTTTATCCCATTGCAAGAATGGTTTTACATGCAAACATGCACACAAACACAAACCATATGTAGTCTTCTGACACTTGCCTTTTGCTGACCTTTTTCTTTTTCTTAATTGTTTTCTGCTTTCATCTATGAAACTTTATAAAACCATGTGATTGAGATTATGTAAAATATTCCATTTTGAACAAAAATACTGAAAAATGTTTCCTTTGAGTCAATATTCACTGACACCATACATCTTTTTTCAGGCTCTTGAAATTTAACAGGAATGCAAGTTTGGAACATCATAAGTTAAATAAACAAGTTTGGGTTTTTTCCCCATATTTAACCAGGGCAGGGGAAATTCCTTATTTCTACACAGATATAACTTCTCAGGATATTTCTGTCTGTAAGTATTTTATTTTTGTCTTGATAATGTGGTAATGGACTAGATTCTGTGTGTTCAGATACATATATTTAATTTGGAATACATGGATGGAAAGAGAGTTTAACCAATGGTCTGGAAGAGGAAGTGTTTATGAAACATAAAATATACACTCTTAATGCCTTATAATTCTTGGCAAGATTTATAGAAAAACTCATTTTAAAAAATAACAGTTTTACTAAGCTACAATTCAAATAATAAAACAGAACCTTTAAAATATATAACTGAATATTTTTAGTATATTTGAAGGTATGTAAATAATCAACAGCCACCTAATTTCAGAAAACTCTAGAAATGAATGGCTGGAATCATTCATGTTCAACCAGTCACTCATTTTTAATTTATTCTTTATTTTTGAAAAACAGTGCAATATTGTCATTTGTGACCCCAAATTCTCCCTCCAATTAACTTATAAGTCCACAACATAGCTCCCTCTCAACTTCATATATTTTTTAATAAAACTCATAAGGTTCAGTTAGTGCTGTTCATACAAACACAGGTATAGCATCATCCACTAGAATATGAAAAACCTACCAGTAAGCATATCCTCAATAAAGTGATTCTCCCTCCTTCAGCAGCTATCTACTGCCAATAGCCCCTCACTTAGGCTTCGGGCAAAGAAATTATCTGCATTTATTCTGGGATTTTGGCTGGCTTAATCGTACATATGTTTTATGCAGGTAACCATTGCTGTTGTGACTTTTTTATTGTAATTGCCACATTGTATCCAGAAGAAAGCTTTTTATAGCACGCCTCTCCATCCTCCAGTTCTTACACTCTTATTTCTGCTTTCTCTTCAGAGATATTCCTTGATCCTTGGAGGTGGGGCATGAACACTCAGTCTCTTACTCTTAGTATTTTATCCAGTTATGCCCCTTTCCATTGGCTGCTGCCCACTGCTAAGAGAAGTTTCCCTGACATGTAGCTTTTCATTTTCCATCTCCCCATAGCCCTTATCAAATGTCAATCTACTTCCTGAATGTATGAACTTAACTATGTGCATATTCTTATAAGCGTAATTATATACATGATTTATACACATACATGATCTTTCTGATATATTTCACTTAACACGCTTTTTATGCCCCACCCATGTTGGAAAACACATTTCAATTTTATATTCAATATTAACTAATACTTCATTCCTTTTAGTTGCTAAATAACACTTTTTATCATCTGATGGACAACATTAAATAATGTCTGCTATGTGAATATACCACATTTTGCCTGTGTAATATACAATGTAATACTTGTGAATACACATTCTGTGTATATTTACCGAGTCAGCAATGATATATTTAATAATTTGTCTTTTCAGCTTTCACATTTGAAGTTATTCATAATATACACAGTTATTTAGGGTAAACTGTAGCCACTACATTATACTATGGAACACTAGAACTTGACTTTTCAGCTCCATGTAAATGGCCATTCAATCTTGCACCTAGAGCATGCACTCATTTGTCTTTTCATAAACATTTAATTAATGTTGAGGATTAAAAAGATACTTTGTGTTTTGGAGCACATGTGCATAATTTTTACTAAAAAAATTAATTGTGAACATTAGGAGTGCTGTGTAACATTTCTATATCTACATATAATGTTCAATATTCAAATCCAAGCTATTTCCATCTTCCCAATCTCTCATAGCTGAAAGGGCCTGTAGCTATCTACATATGAGAAAGTTCTGCAGTCCTTGTATTTATGTGTCTGCCTTATTTGTATTAATATGATGACCTCCAGTTCTATCCAACTTGCTACAAAATGGTTTCATACCATTTATGGTTGAATAATACTCTTTGTGCATATAAATTATCTTTCCTTTATACATTCATGTGTTCATGAGCATTTAGTTTGGTTCCACATATTAACTACTGTGGCTAATGAGGCAATAAACATGGGTAGGCAGATGTCTCTTTGACATGGGTGATTTCATTTCCTAAAACAAACAAACAAACAAAACACTAGTAGTGAAATCACTGCTTCATATGGAAATTGTCTTATTTTCTTATCTCTCTTCCTCATTTCTCCTCTCCCTTCTTTTCTAAATTCTTTCATTTGATTTGGGGACTGGAACTTGTAAATGTTTTTATAAGGAACATCACAAGTGCACAACAAGGACAATTGCTCAACCATGTTCATAGCCACTATATTCATAATAGCCAGAACCTGGAACAACCCAGATGTCAACAACCCAGAGGAATGGATACAGAAATTGTGGTACAGTTAAACAATGGAATACTACTTAACAATTGAAAACAAGGAAAGCATGAAATCTACAGGCAAATGGTAGGATCCAGAAAGACCATCCTGAGTGAGGTATCCCAGAAGCAGAAAGATACACATGGTAGATACTCACTTATAAGTGGATATTAGACATACAATATAGGATAAACATGCTAAAATCTGTACACCTAAAGAAGCTAAGCAAGAAGGAGGACCCTGGGTAAGATGATCAATCCTCATTCAGAAAGACAAACTGGATGGATATTGGAAGAAGGAGAAAACAGAAAACAGTATAGGAGCCTACCACAGAGGGCCTCTGAGAGACTCTACCCTGCAGGGTATCAAAGTAGAATGCTGAGACTCATAACCAAACTTTGAGCAGAGTGCAGAGAATCTTATGAAAGAAATGGGAGATAGTAAGACTTGAGAGGACAGGAGCTCCACAAGGAGAGCAACAAAACCAAGAAATATGGGCCCAGGGGTCTTTTCTGAAACCGATACTCCAAACAAGGACCATTCATGGATATAACCTAGAAGCCCTGCTCACATGTAGCCCATGGCAGCTCAGTGTACAAGTGTGTTCCCCAGTAAGGGGAACTGGAACTCTCTCTGACATGAACTCAGTTGCTGGCTCTTTGATCATCTCCCCCTGAGGGCGGAGCAGCCTTGCCAGGCCACAGAGCAGGACAATGCAGCCAGCGCTGATGAGACTTGATAAGCTAGATTCAGATGGAAGGGGAGAAGGACCTCCTTTATCAGTGGACTTGGAGAGGGCCATGGGAGGAGTTGAGGGAGGGAGAGTAGGGTTGGGAGGGAATGAGGGAGAGGGTTACAGCTGGGATACAAAGTGAATAAACTATAATTAATATAAAAAATAAAAATTTAATAATAAAGAATAATCAGAAACGGAGTGCTGAATGGCTATAAAAAGAGTCTGAATTCTTTCTATACCACTTACTGCCTCTGTGACTTTAGGTAGATTAATCAGTTTTTCTGAGCATCACATATTTGTCGTATATAAGTATTAATTAAATACATATATCAATCAAATATATTTTTACATAAATCTTAATAATAAGATTGAAACAAACAACACTAGACATGTAAATTTACTAGTAAATACTGTAATACAATCTAATTTCTCATTATGAAAATATGAAACTCCAACCTTCTGGCCACTTAGTACCATTTTTTTTTTCATTTTTTTTCTTGTATTTTACTTAACTAAGCGTGATTGAACTTCTAGATCCAAATTTAGTCCATTTCAATAGATTTTGGCTTCTATTTTGTGCTAGATAAGATGTTAAATTTCTAAAACATGAATAACAATTCTTACCTCTTATTTCTAACAGTTTAAGAGAACAAACAATCAAACTCGTCCATGCAGTCTGGTGACTGCTTTGATACATCCAGCATGCTATATATGAACATTACACAGTCATGGAAGCATGGCTAAAGAGAAAAAATGATTCAGTGACAACTTCCTGAAGCACATTTCTCAAAGAACCTATAATTATTACCTTAAATGTGGAGTTTCAGAAAAGCAGAAACCTTTTACCCTTAAATACAAAGCTGTTCACTGGTCACAGACAGCAAGCACATCAAACCTCTCTCATAAGCACATTCAACATCACTTTTAATATAATCTACTAAGCAAAGGTCTTATTGGACTCATTCTGCAGAATAAGCATATACATTGCAGTTTTTTTCACAGAATGATTTAAATCTAGAATGTTAAAGATCTGCATTATAGAATTTGGCAGTTATTATTCTCGGAAAATAGCTGAGGTGGAAATAGAAAAAAAAAGCTTTAAAATGGAAATGCTTGGGGCAAAAGTGATGACTCAGTGGTCAAGAGCCCTTGTTGCTCTTCCATAGAACAGAGTTTGGTTCTCAGCACCCGTGTTATAAGTCAAGCTTCAAGAAATTTGATGCCTTCTTTGATCTCAATGAGATCTCACATGAATGCTCACACGCATGCATGCACATGTAAATTAAAAATAGTACAAATACTTATCTCGCCACCAATGATTTAAATCAAAATATTTAGAAATGAGACCCAGATAATTGTTTGTGATTACTCTCCAAGTAATTAAAATGCATAATGAGTGTTTTTTTTTTAAAGGACTGTGAATAGATAAACAGCTTTTGCATCACATGTGTTCTCATTGTGGCTTAGTAACAAATTTGAATGAGTCATTTCATATTTTTTGTCTTTAATTTCCCTGTCTGCATTATAAAGTGATCTCCAAGGTGTTACATTCTCATACCATGGCTTTCTCTCTAGGCACTATTTTTACTGCTCATTTATTACAGTCACATTTTGGTATTTTTGATAGCCATATTGTTAATTTTATCCAAGCACATGGTTATTCTCAAATTGATTTCTACTCTGAAGAAAATTAATGTTCTCAAGAAAAAACATTTGGCCAAAGCCAGTATTTGAAGATATATGTGATGAAATCAAATATAAAAACACTTCAGAGAATAGTATTTAAGTAATGAGAAAATCCAGACTGTGATGTATTGGAAGAAGTTATTCTCCAAGGGGCTGTACACAATAGATGGAAAAGAGTTAGAACATCCAGACTTCTTACTTATTTAGAACATTGTCTAGAGGGAATTTAATCTTCTCTGGTGAAGAGAAAACATGCTTTATGATTATATTTCTGGAGAAGTGAACTGATTGGGAGGACTTTCTGATTTGTATCAACTTTAGTAATTCATCTTCTAAAATATAACCCAAATAGAAGCACATATAATGATACTGCTTTCAGTTTTGTAACAGTAATTACTGCTGTTAAGACTATTTGTTGTGAAGAAATTAAAATTATTTTTAATTCTTTATTAATTACACTTTATTCACTTTGTATCTCCCCTGTGGTTCCCTCCCTCCTCCCGTCCCAATCACTCCCTTTCTCCACCCTCTGCATGCATGCCCCTCCCTAAGTCCAATGATAGGGGAGGTCTTCTTTTCCTTCCTTCTGATCCTAGTCAATTAGGTTTCATCAGGAGTTTCTGCATTGTCTTCTTCTATGGCCTGGTAATGCTGCTTCCCCCTCAGGGAGAGGTAATTAAAGAGAGGGAACAAGTCAGGAAGCCTGACACAGAGGACTTCTGAAAGGCTCTGCCCTGCAGACTTTCAATACAAATGTACAAAATACAAACCTTTCAATACAAAGGTTATGGGCAACCTTTGGACAGAGTGCAGGGAATCTTATAAAATTATTTTTAAAGTAGTTCTATGGTATACAAAGTGCATTGGGATTAAAGATACAATCATCTGTGCTACAAGTTTTTGGAATCATCTGATCATCTCCTGAGCATTCTCAAGGAAAGGATATAATTGTTGTATAATATAATTTGCAATTGTTTCAGTCCTGGGGTCAATTAGCAATGTTCTTTATAGAGTATCATACAATTATACTAGGAATAAATCTTCACAATAATAATACCAGATTAGTGCTTTGTTTTTATTTTACGATTGAGAAAGAAATGTTTCAGGAAACAAAGTGTTTTTTGTTTGTTTGTTTGTTTGTTTGTTTGTTTTTAGGCGACAGTTAATTCTCTGAGATTTGATAATCAGGGTTTGGGAAAATGGCATGAGTGGGAAGAAAGCAAAACTCAGAACAGTCAAACAGATATACTAACAGGGAAAGTAAAGTCCAAGGCAGGTGAAGATGGGGAATACTGTCTTCTCAGAGTGTTCATACATTTCCAGATGCCGATAAATCAGTTCCAAGATAGAAACAGTGGCTTGGGGAGCACAGATTATTGATTTAAGTACTGGAAATCATGGAGAGGTTACAAGTAAGTGGTTCTAAGACAGAAACAATGACTTAAGCAGCGCAAATGGCTGTTCAGGTACTTGATCTCATGGAGAGGTTGCAAGTCCATGAAAAACTGACAAAATGAGATGTCATTTCTTTCTGCCAATACGCCCTCCAAATTAAAATCTGTATATCTTAATATAAATATATACAGAACACATGTCTATATTTATTCTTGAGGAATAAGCATGACCTTTGCCATGGCATTCAAGTCTCAGAGAATTAACTGTGGCCTAAAAACAAACAAACAAACAAACAAAAAACACTTTGTTTCCTGAAACATTTCTTTCTCAATCGTAAAATAAAAACAAAGCACTAATCTGGTAGTATTAGTGTGAAGATTAAATGATAATACATGAAATTGTCCAGAATAAATCTTAGTGCATCATGTGTATTCAATAGATGATTGATTTTGGTTTGTATATTAAGTTCATTTACTTTTATGCCCATTCCTCATTTACTGGGGAGAACCCTGAAAAATAATATTTTATAATTAATATTTTTTAAATAAAATTGATAACTATGTCAATTCACTCTGCACTGAGATAAACACACTTTTGAAATTTCATGGTAATAATTTTTACCTTTCAGGGAAGTATGCCTTGAAAGCCATTTAAAATTTTGTACCAAAATAGTTAGAATGTTTAGAATTTTCACTGTGGCTAGAAAACTTCTCTGTATAATTTAAAGGAAAATAAGAGGCATTGTTTTGCTGTGTTTTTACGATTTAAGACCCTTTCTGCCATCATTTTGAGCATTGAACAAGAAACATTACACCTGTTTTTTCTCTGCACACTTTCTGACAGTGATCAATAGTAACATGTACATATTTTGGAAGGTAAATTAATATGAAGAATAAAATGAAGATGTACATCATTATTTGCAGTTAGTTTTTTTGAGGATAAGTCACAGGTCTTAATGACATAGTATAAGAGGAGCACTCACAGCGTAAAACAAACACAACTGAAAATATATTGTGTTTTTTCCCTAAGGGTCAATTGAGGGCTTTGGAGCAAAAAACCATTTTCTTCTGTGTGTGTCTTTTCCACATAGAAAATAAGTGTTCAAAATAGATATATTTTGTGAGCTTTCAGGTAAAGGCTATGTCACCAAGCCTGACATGATAACCTGTTTCCAATCTCTGAGAACCTTAGAGTAGGAGAGAACTACCCCCTACACCTTGTTCTCTGACCTACACACAAACTGTGACACCCAAACACACCTACGATGATGATGATGATGATGATGATGATGAAAGTAACGTGTGCATTGCATACGTGAACAAATAGTGACCATGTCTAATGATTTAATGCTAAAAAACATAAATATGTGAATAGTTACATAATGGATTCCATGGTTTGAAGCCCTATTTGATGACTAAAATTAATAGACTTTTAACATACATTAAAATACAAGTCTGATTCAGATATCTTCAATACTACCTTTATACCTAAGGCTCAAGGGACATGATAGAAAAAGAGTAAAAAGATGAATAAGAGGGAGAGCACCAAAATATTTTCTGAGAGATTCTATCTTTCAGATGTGCCTAACCAAGACATGAACACTGAAAACACCAGTTGATATGCCAACATGGATGAAAGAAATCACACAAGATTCAATGCCTAGATGAAGAGCTACAAGCATTTAATGACTACTGAAAGAGAGAGAGAGGAAAAAAAATCCATCTTTCCCAAGGATGAAGCCCCTAATTAGTTATTCAGTACCAAGTGGTCACCTATGAAAATACATATGAACTAATTGGACACAGTGTATTGTATTTATATATTAATTCCTTTTATACTTATGTAACAGTAATCATTGAAGAAAAAAAGGTCATGAATAAGAAAGAGAGTTAAGACTGGCACAAGAAGATCTAGAGGGAGTAGAGAAATATAAATATGGTACAGATACATGAAACTAAATTTTTGAAAAAGAATATGTATACATAAATCTTACCTTTAAAGAAAAAAATATGGGTGTTGGCAATATATGTAAGTTGCACTTGCTCTAAGAAATGCAAAAAAAATACTATTTGGAATATTTCTTTAATAAATTTGAACTCAAATCATGAGGATCTGGCATTTGTATTTTGAAAAAAGACCAAGAATAACATCTAGTGTTAGCCTTCTTAGCATCTGGTCTTATAAGACATTAGTATCTTTGAGCCTCAATATCCTTGTTTTATTAAGTTGTGGCTGTTGTGACAAAGTTCAATAGATTGGGTGGATCATACATAACACAATTTACTTTTCATAGCTTTGGCCAACAAAAATCTGAGGGCAGGGTGCTAGGCATCATAGTCAGGTTCAAATGGGGATGCTTTCCCTAGTTACAGGATTCATTCTTTGTCCTTAATGGCAAAAGAACAAGAAACCTTTTTGAGGTCTTTAATGTAAGAATGAGATTCCTGAGAGTTCTGAAGGCTCTCACAATACTGTCACTTTGAGGATTTCATTAGATGAACTGTAACAGGATGCAAAAATCTAGTCCATATCACAGGAATTCCCATTAACTAATCCTTAAGTCCCCTGTTAGCAATCCTGTAATTGTTTAATTCTATATTATGTGAAAACTATAGAATAATCCTATAACTATGTAATTGCTTTGTATTTATAAGTTTTAAAATGAAAAGTTTGTTTTAAAAATCTGATGAACATGGACATTCTTGAATTCATTATTTTAGAGGGAAAGCCTTCGACTCTTCTCCATTGAGTATATTAGTTTCAATTTATCATAGAAAACCTTTATGCTGTGAAATATTCTTTCTAAACATAATTTCTGAGAGTTTTTAACATATGAGGATTCGTCATCACGTCAACTGTTTTCTGTATTTATTATTAATACAATTATATATTTATTTTTCATCCAGATAGAAAGGAATAAATTTATTTTTTATAATAGCAAATGATATTTTAATGTTCTGTGGGACATAAAATGAGGTAGGTAGTCTACCTACAGAAATTAAATGAGAAAAAGAAATAAAAGCCATATAAATAGGAAATAAATCACTGAAATTATATGTTTGCTGATAAGATAATCTCCCCCTCAAAATGGTTAGAATTAATTTTTTAAACCAAAGAGAACAAAGTCAACAATAAAAATCAACAGAATTTTTTATGACCTAACAAAAAACTACTTGTGAAAGAATTAACAAACTCCTTCCTCCTCGGCACAGCAGCACAGCAGACTCATCTTTCTCAGCACAGACCTAACCGCCTGGGGTATACAGCCGCTGAGACGGAGCCCCAAGCACTTTAGCAGAAGACAAAAGCCAGCAGTACATGTCCCGGAGTCCCAGATTCGCGCAGCAGCTGCACCATCATCCCAGGGCGTGAATCTGCTAGACACCATACTAGCTCCGCAGGATCGCCATCACTGATGGTACGGCCCGCCCAATCCCACAGTGACAGAGAATACGCTATATACTCACCAAAACCAGGCAGAAACATCATACAACCTGGACACACCAGGCGCTGGGCCTCCCAAGCTTGGAGAGCACAACAAAGAGACCCCAGGACTTCCCAGAAAGCATTGGGACTAGCGACCCAGTCTCCAGTTACAGCGGGACTTGGCAGTGGAGCAACACTGAGCTGGCGGGGCACAACAACCCTCCAGTTTAAGGCTAACCAGGGCCAAACCAGAGAACAGAGAGTCTGGTTACCCCATTCCTGCTGATGTGACCACCCTGAAATATCCAGCTGCAGCAAGACCTCAGAACCTGACAGTGACAGCAGCACAGAACTGGCGGAGCCCATCAGAGAAGCAGGGCCAAACCAGAGAGCAGAGAGCCCTGGATACCACGATCTCTGCCAAGAGACCTGCCTGTAAGTGAGTGCACCCTTGAGAATCTGCAGTTCCCCAGATCCTGGGTCCTTCTAAATCAGAAGCCAGGCATCGAACCCTTCTCCCACCCACATACCCACTTTGGGAAACAGAGGGGCACTAGGGACATTGAAGTTCCTGCCCTGTGGGCCTAATTGAGGAGTCAAGGCAGTTAATACCAGAAATTGCGCTGTGATCATCATTAGCGCCTGCAACATATAGAGTGCAGAGCCACTCCCACACACTGAATGGTTCAAAATTAGCGATCACTCTGTCCCTCGAGACACATGTCCACGCACACTTACACAGACACACACACACACACACACGCGCGCACACACACACGCTTGCATTTGCCCCTTTTGCGCCTGCATACTTTCCTCCCACAGGTACAGCTAGTCCTCAGCACACGCTGAGAGTGCTCAGCTTCCTGAAGAACTCTCTAGACACCAGAGAGAAACAGCACCAGTCTGATCTGCAGAATCCAAAAACAAACAGGGAAGGTTTCAGATAAGCCAATGGCCAGGGGTAGGCGAAAGAACACTTCCAACATAAATCAGGACATCATGACTTCACCAGCAAACCCCAAAATCGATGGATACTCCAATTCAGCAGAAGCACAGGAAAATGACTTTAAAACCATGCTGGCCCAATTATTTGAGGCTCATAAGGAGGAAATGAACAAGTCTTTCAAAGAGATGGCCAGTCAATTGGAGGCAAAGAAAGAAGAAATAGACAATATCCTTAAAGAAACACAGGCAAGCATAGACAAACAAATAGAAACACAAGTAGAGGAAAAATTAGTGGCATATAAAAAGGAAATGAAAAAAGAAATAGAGGCCATCATAGAGAGACAGGAATCCAAATTCAAACACATGAAAGAAATGGTGCAAGGCATGAAAACAGAATTAGAATCAATAAAGAAAACACAAAATGAGAAAACCCTTGAGCTGGAGAACTTGGAGAAAAGATCAGGAACCACAAAAGTAAGCATCACCAACAGAATACAAGAGATGGAAGAGAGAATCTCTGGAGCTGAAGACACACTTGCAGAAATGGATACTTCTCTCAAAGAAAAAGTAAAATCAGAAAAGTTCCAATCACAAAATATCCAAAAAATCAAGGATGCTATGAAAAGACAAAATCTAAGAATAATAGGAATTCATGAAAAAGAAGACTCCAGACTCCAAGGTCCAGAAAATATTTTCAAGAAAATCATAGAAGAAAATTTTCCCAACTTAAAGAAAAAGATGTCCATAAATATACAAGAGGCCTACAGAACTCCAAATAGACTAGACCAGAAAAGCAACACATCACGTCACATCATAGTCAAAACACTAAATCTACAGAACAAAGAAAAGATATTAAAATCAGCAAGGGAAAAAGGCCAAGTAACATATGAAGGTAGACCTATCAGAATCACACCGGACTTCTCATCAGAAACTATGAAAGCCAGAAGGGCCTGGGCAAGTATCATGGAGACTCTAAGAGATCACAAATGTCAACCCAGACTACTATACCCTGCAAGGCTTTCAGTCAACATAGATGGAGAAAACAAAATATTCCATGACAAAACTAAATTTACACAATATCTACACAGCGAACCATCCCTACAGAAGATACTAGAAGGAAAACTCCAATCCAATGAAAATAAATTCACCCAAGAAAACAGGGCATACAGATAATATCCAAACAAAAATGGAAAGAAAACAAGCAATGAAACAGGGTTAGATCACCGACTCCATTACAAAAGGAACTAACATGCATTGGTCACTATTATCTATCAATATCAATGGACTCAAATCACCAATAAAAAGACACAGGCTAACAGAATGGTTAAGGAAACAGGATCCAACATTCTGTTGTATCCAAGAAACACACCTATGTAACAAAGGTAAACACTACCTCAGAGTAAAGGGCTGGAGAACTGTTTTTCAAGCAAATGGTTCCAGAAAACAAGCTGGAGTAGCCATCCTAATATCTAATAAAATAGACTTTCAACCCAAGTTAATCAAAAAAGATAAGGAGGGCCACTATATTCTCATCAAAGGAAAAATCCACCAAGAGGACATCACAATCTTGAATATCTATGCCCCAAATACAAGAGCACCGACATTCATAAATGAAACATTATTAAAGCTTAAATCATACATTGATCCTAATACCTTAATAGTGGGAGACTTCAACACTCCACTCTCACCAATGGACAGATCAACTAGACAGACACCAAATAGGGAAATATAAGCACTCACAGAATCCCTAAATCAAATGGATCTAATAGACGTCTACAGATCGTTTCACCCAAACTCAAAAGAGTACACCTTCTTTTCAGCACCTCATGGAACCTTTTCCAAAATAGACCATATAGTGGGTCACAAAGCAAGCCTCAACAAATACAAAAGGATTGAAATAATCCCTTGTATACTATCTGACCACCATGGACTAAAGCTCGACCTCAACAACAACATAAACAACAAAAAGCCGACACGCACATGGAAATTGAACAACTTACTACTCAATGACAGCTGGGTTAAGGAAGAAATAAAGAAAGAAATTAAAGACTTCCTAGAATTCAATGAAAAGGAAGGCACAACATACCCAAATTTATGGGACACATTGAAAGTACTGCTCAGAGGAAAATTTATAGCACTAAGTGCCTGCAAGAAGAAATTCGTAACATCACATACAAACAACTTAATGGCCCAACTGAAAACCCTAGAAAAAAAAGAAGCAGATACACCCAAGAGGAGCAGACGGCTGGAAATAATCAAACTAAGGGCTGAAATCAATCAACTAGAAACAAATAAAACTATCCAAAGAATCAATGAAACAAAAAGCTGGTTCTTTGAGAAAATCAACAAGATAGACAAACCCTTAGCCAAACTAACTAAAAAGCAGAAAGAAACTGTCCAGATCAGCAAAATCAGAAATGAAAATGGGGACATAGCCACAGACACTGAGGAAATCCAAACAATTATTAGGTCATACTACAAAAGCCTATATGCCACAAAATTTGAAAATCTAAATGAAATGGATAATTTTCTTGAAAGATTCCACCTACCAAAACTAAGTCAAGATCAGGTAGAAAGACTGAATAGCCCTATATCTCCCAAGGAAATCGAAGCAGTCATTAACAGTCTCCCCTCCAAAAAAGCCGTGGACCAGATGGCTTCAGCGCAGAATTCTACAAGACCTTCAAAGAAGTGCTAACTCCAATTCTCCTCAAGCTATTCCACAAAATAGAAACAGAAGGAACATTACCAAACTCATTCTATGAAGCCACAGTCACCTTAATACCTAAACCAAACAAAGACCCAACAAAAAAAGAGAACTTCAGGCCTATCTCTCTTATGAAAATTGACGCAAAAATACTCAATAAAATACTTGCAAACCGAATCCAAGAACATATCAAAGATATCATCCACCATGACCAAGTAGGCTTCATCCCAGGCATGCAAGGGTGGTTCAACATACGGAAATCCATCAATGTAATCCACTACATAAACAAACTGAAGGAGAAAAACCACATGATCATCTCCTTAGATGCTGAAAAAGCATTTGACAAAGTCCAACACCCATTCATGTTTAAAGTCTTGGAGAGATCAGGGATACAAGGCACATACCTAAAGATAGTAAAGGCAATATACAGCAAGCCTATAGCTAACATCAAACTCAATGGAGAGAAACTTAAATCAATCCCACTGAAATCAGGGACAAGACAAGGCTTCCCACTCTCTCCATATCTCTTCAACATAGTACTTGAAGTCCTAGCCAGAGCAATAAGACAACTAAAGGAGATCAAGGGGATACAAATTGGAAAGGAAGAGGTCAAAGTGTCACTATTTGTAGATGATATGATAGTATACAAGAGCGACCCCAAAAATTCAACCAGAGAACTCCTTCAGCTGATAAACACCTTCAGCAAAGTGGCAGGATACAAAATTAACTCAAAAAAATCAGAAGCCTTCCTATATACCAAAGACAAAAAGGCTGAGAAAGAAATTAGTGAAACAACACCCTTCACAATAGCCACTAATAACATAAAGTACCTTGGTGTGACTCTAACCAAGCAATTGAAAGACCTGTTTGAGAAAAACTTAAAGTCTCTGAAGAAAGAAATTGAAGAAGATCTCAGAAGATGGAAAGATCTCCCCTGTTCATGGATTGGTAGGATTAACATTGTGAAAATGGCCATTCTGCCAAAAGCAATCAACAGATTCAATGCAATTTCCATCAAAATACCAACTCAATTCTTTACAGACTTTGAAAAAAAGATTTTCAGCTTCATATGGAGAAACAAAAAACCCAGAATCTCCAAAACGATCCTGTACAACAACAGATCATCTGGAGGTATCTCCATCCCTGATCTCAAACTGTACTACAGGGCAACAGTAATAAAAACTGCATGGTACTGGCATAGAAACAGAAAGGAGGATCAATGGAACCGCATAGAAGACCCAGAAATAAATCCACACACCTATGAATACTCTATTTTTGACAAAGAAACCAAATCCATTCAATGGAAAAAAGACAGCATCTTGAACAAATGGTGCTGGACCAACTGGATGTCTACATGCAGAAAAATGAAAATAGATCCATATTTATCACCCTGCACAAAACTAAAGTCAAAGTGGATCAAGGACCTCAACATAAAACCAGATACCCTAAATCAATTGGAAAAAAATGTGGGGAACAGCCTAGAACTCATTGGCACAGGAGAAAACTTCCTGAACAGAACACCAACAGCACAGGCTCTAAGAGCAACAATCAATAAATGGGACCTCATGAAACTGAAAAGTTTCTGTAAAGCAAAGGACACCGTCATCAAAATAAAACGACTGCCTACAGATTGGGAAAGAATCTTCACTAACCCTTCATCTGACAGAGGACTAATATCCAGTATATACAAAGAACTAAAGAAGCTGAAAAGCAGCAAACCAAGTAATCCAATTAAAAAATGGGGAACAGAGCTAAACAGAATTCTCTGTAGAGGAATACCGAATGGCAGAGAAGCACTTAAAGAAATGCTCATCCTCATTAGCCATCAGGGAAATGCAAATCAATACGACCCTGACCTTACACCCATCAGAATGGCCAAGATGAAAAACTCAAGTGATAACACATGCTGGAGAGGTTGTGGAGAAAGGGGAACCTTCCTCCACTGCTGGTGGGAATGTAAACTGGTACAACCACTCTGGAAAGCTATCTGGCACTTTCTAAGACAATTAGGAATAGTGCTCCCTCAAGACCCAGCTATACCACTGCTAGGTATATACCCAAAGTTCGTTCAAGTACACAAAAGGGATACTTGCTCAACCATGTTTATAGCAGCTTCATTTGTAATAGCCAGAACCTGGAAACAACCCAGATGTCTATCAATGGAGGAATGGGTACAGAAATTGTGGTATTTTTACACAATGGAATACTACTCAGCAATCAAAAAGGAGGAAATCATGAAATTTGCAGGCAAATGGTGGGATCTAGAAAAGATCATTCTGAGTGAAATATCCCAGAAGGAGAAAGACAAACATGGGATATACTCACTTATATAGACCTATAAGATATGATAAACATAATGAAATCTATACACCTAAAAAAGATAATCAATTGAGCGGACATGGGGTAAGATGATCAATCCTCATTTAGAAAGACAGATGGGATGTGCATTGAACATATGACAGGAGTCTACTGAGCACATCTGAAAGACTCTAACTAGCAGTGTTTTCAAAGCAAAGACTCATGACCAAACCTTCGGCAGAGTACAGGGAATCATAAGAAAGAAGTGGAGTTAGTCTGATGGGGAAAGGATAGGAGCTCCACAAGGACCAAATATATCTGGGCACAGGGTCTTTTCTGAGACTGACATTCAACCAAGGACCATGTATGGATATAAACTAGAACCTCCACTCAGATGTAGCCTGTGGTAGCTCAGTAACCAATTGGTTTCCCAAAGTGAGGGGAACAGGGACTATTTCTAACAGGAACTCAATGACTGGCCACCCAGTCTCCCCACCCCCGAAGGGAGGAGCAGTCCTGTTAGGCCACAGAGGAGGGCTTTGCAGCCAGTCCTGAAGATACCTGATCAAACAGGATCAGATGAATGGGGAGGAGGTCCCCCCTATCAGTGGACTTGGAAAGGGGCACGGTGGAGATGAGGGAATGAGGGAGGGACTGGGAGGGAATGAGGGATCAGGACACGGCTGGGATACAGAGTTAATAAAATGTAACTGATTAGAAAATAATAATAATATAAATAAAAAAAGAATTAAGAAATAATTACATGTACAACACTGTGAAAAATTAAAATATTTTGGTATAAATTTAATCAGAGAGATGAGAGATATATCATGTAGACTATAAAAACTGTGAAATCTTTTGTTCATGAATTTGAAAAAGTAATATTTGTTAATCTGTTTAAAAATACTCAAAACAATTAAAATTTTTAAAACATTCCATTTAAAATTTTAATTTTATTCTTTAAAGAAATAGATAAACAATCACAAAAATTTTATAGGAAAAAAGACTAAATAAAGTAATGTTGATTCACTGAGGATATAATGCTTTAAAATTTTAAATAAATTACAATGTTGAAATAATCAAAGTGCATTGTACTATCACAAAAGCAAGCACATGGACTGATGAGGCAGAATCAATCCAACAATAAATCCATACATCTACATACAGATGATTTTTAAACTTTTTAATTTTGAGATTATAATATGATTACAATTTCCCCTTCCCTTTCCTCCCTCCAAACACTCTTATTTCTCCTCCTTTCTCTTTTTCAAATACATAGCTTCCCTTTTCATTAACTGTTGTGATATGTATGAATGTATGTATGTATATATATATGTGTGTGTGTGTGTGTGTGTGTATGCATGTATATATATTTATGCATTTGTAAACATACATACACACAGAAACACACATTCCTTAGCATGTAAATACAATTGTATGAAGGTGCTAATATGTATTTTGGAGAAAAAAACAGACTCTTAAAAAATAATGATGTGAAAAACAAATATCCTCATGCAGAAGATTGAAACCTAATAGTCATCACTTATTGTTGTTCAAAGGAAGTTCAAAATGGAACAAAGACCAAAAACCCCTCAACTATTAAAAATAAGTGTGGGAGGAACATTACAAACTATTGGTAAAAGTGATGATTTTTCTGGATAACCCTCCAAAAGCATGGGAAACGAAGTAAATTATAGTTTTTAAAAAACTAAATGGGACCTCATGAAACTGGAAATCTTCTATAAAGAAAAGGACACTGTCATCAGAACAAAACAACTGCCTACAGATTGGGAAAGGATCTTCACCAATCCTATATCTGACAGAGAGCTAATATCCAGAATATAAAAAGAACTCAGAAAGTTAAAAAGCAACAAATCAAGGAATCCAATTAAAAAATGGGGTAAAGAGCTAAACAGAGAATTCTCTATAGAGGAATATAGAATGGCAGAGAAACATGTAAAGAAATACTCAGTGTCCTTAGTCACCACAGAAATGCAAATCAAAACGACCCTAATATTTCACCTTACACCCATCAGAATGAGAAGATCAAAAACTCAAGTGACAATACATGCTGGAGAGGATATGTAGAAAAGGAACCCTCCTCCATTGATGGTGGGAATGTAAACTTGTACAACCATTTTGGAAATCAATCTGGAGCTTTCTCAGTTACAAATACCACTTCCTCAAGATCAAGCTATACCACTCCTAGGCATATATGCAAAAGTACACAACAAGGACTTTTGCTCAACCATGTTCATAGCAGGTTTATTTGCAATAGCCAGAACCTGGAAACAACCCAGAAATCCCTCAACATAGGAATGGATACAGAAATTGTGGTACAGTTAAACAATGGAATACTACTCAGCAATTGAAAACAAGGAAATCATGAAATTTGCAGGCAAATGGTAGGATCTAGAAAAGACCATCCTGAGTGAGGCATCCCAAAAGCAGAAAGACACCCACGGTATATACTCACTTATAAGTGGATTTTAAGCATATATTATAAGATAAGCAGACCAAAATCAGTACACCTCAAGAAGCTAAGCATGAAGGAGGACCCTGGGTAAGATGATCAATCCTCATTCAGAAAGACAAACTGGATGGATATTGGAAGAAGGAGAAAACAGAAAACAGTATAGGAGCCTACCACAGAGGGCCTCTGAGAGACTCTACCCTGAAGGGTATCAAGGCAGATGCTAAAACTCATAACCAAACTTTGGGCAGAGTGCAGAAAATCTGATGAAAGAAGAGGGAGATAGTAACACCTTGAGAGGACAGGAGCTCCACAAGGAGAGCAACAAAACCAAGAAATATGGGCCCAGGGGTCTTTTCTGAGACTGATACTCCAAACAAGGATCAGCCATGGATATAACCTAGAATCCCTGCTCAGATGTAGCCCATGGCAGCTCAGTGTACAAGTGGGTACCCTAGTAAAGGGAATAGGAACTGTCTTTGACATGAATTCAGTGGCTGGCTCTTTAATCATCTCCCCGTAAGGGGGGTTAGCATCCTTGCAAAGCCACAGAGGAAGACAATGTAGCCACTCCTGATGAGACCTGATAGCCTAGATTCAGAGGGAAAGGGAGGAGGACCACCCCTATCAATGGACTTGGAGAGGGGCATGAGAGAAAATGAGGGAGGGAGTGTGTGTTTGGAAGGAAACAAGGGAGGGGCTACAGCTGCTATATACTGTGTATAAACTGTAATTAATATAGAAATTTAAATTTAATAAAAAACCAAAACAAGTAATGCAATTAAAATTAGCCACATGATTTGAGCAGACAAATTTCAAAAGATTAAGTAAAAATAACCAGTAAAAAATTTAATTGTACTCAATATCATTATCCTGCAGGGGAAGGTTAATCAATGCTGCAACACATAGAATAACAAATGTAGAATAACAAATATAAAAAAAGAACAAGCACCAGTGCATATGGACAGAAAAATGAACTCAAACAATATCTGTGGGAAATTAAACTAAGGAAATCACTATAAAACAGGGTATAAAATTCATCAAGTGATTAAAAGTATAGGTACCATATGATACATACCTCATTCCTGGGCAGAAATACAAAGAAATACCCTTGTATTTATTTCTGTTGTGACACTATTCTTAATAGTCAAGGTGTGTAATATGTCCAGATGCCCATCAAAATATATGTTGATAAAGTATATATAGAATGTATACACAAATCTGTATTATTCATCCACACAAAATAATGAAATCCTGGCATTTCTGGAGATTAGAGGACATTACAATAAGGAAAATAATCCAGACCCAGAACAACAAGAATCACATTTTCTTTTTTATAGGTGGAACCAACAACTGAAGGTCAAACTTAAGCAAAAACAGTAATCAATAAAAACCGGGAAATGTGTCTAGTGTTTGGGGATGAAAGAAGGTTGAATTATGTGCTCAATCATTGTGCATTTTACGTATAAATAGAAATATGGTAAAATCTATTGATACATGTAATAAATATTTACTACTGAAAACAGACGTTAGACACCAATGAAATAAGGTACTGGATCTTTGAATAGATATGCAAAATTAATGAACCTTTCACTATACTAAGAAAAACATAAATAAGGATTAAAAATCATAAGTAAGATCCGAATCATTACAAGTGGCATCACAGATACAAAAATGAATCTTAGATATTACCATAAGTAAAAACACATTATAAAATTTGATAACTTAAAAGAAGCAAAGTTCTACATACATGCATCTTATCTAAATAAAATAATGCATAGAAAACTTGACTGACCAATAATAAGTAATGAAGAATAAATTTGTTAATGGATTATATAGCACTACAAAGCCTTAGCTAGATTAATCAGCCAAGAAAAAGAAGTAAATGTGATATAAATTAAAAGGTAGCCATATTGCCACTGTTTGTAGGTAACATGATCTTAAGAAGATAAAAGTCAAAATACTTCACAACAAACTTATTAAACTAATAAAATAATTTCTCAAATTGCAGGAGAAAAAATCAGCAAACAAATGTCTAGCATGTATATACATCAGTGCTGGGTTTCTTAAATAAAAATCAAGAGCACAACCCCATTTATAATAGCTATACAAATAAAATACTTATAAACAAATCTAATTTAAAGGTGACAGATGTCAAAAGTAAAACTACACAATACTTGCATTAGTCAGGATTCGTTATTAGTACAGGTATCTCTTTAAAATGGATTGGCAGGGAGTCAGCAAAGGTATTACTTAAGCCCTCTGTATATATGCTATGGTGGTATAGCTTGGTGTTCTTGTGGGACTCCTAACAGAGTGACCAGGAGCTGTCTTTCACTCCTTTGTCTGCTTTTGGGACCCTTTCTTGTCAAGTCTCAAAAAGAGGGGAGGTGCCTATTCTTACTGCAACTTAATATACCATGTTTGGTTTATATCCATGGGAAGCCTGCCCTTTTCTGAAAAGATATGGATGCAGAGTGGTAAAGAAGGAGGTGTAGGGGAGGAACAGGGAGGGGAGGAAGGAAAGGAAACTGTGATTGGGTTGTAATATGTGAGAAAAGAATAAATAAAACATTAAAAAGAAATTTGATTAGTTGGATTATGTGATGCAGCATTGGTTATGTATGGTGAACAATCCATGCACTTATGGGTTGAATCCCATTTGATCGTTGGAATGTAGTGCTTTTGTGAGAAGTTTTGTGTCTACCTTAATTAATTATGTTTTTAAAGAATGGCTATGTACATTCTGGAAAGGTTGAGGAAGGTTCACCATCCTTGAAACTTAATTACTTGGCAGTCTCAACGTGGCACTAAAGGCCCAGATGCATTCACTTTTCAGTCAACATTAGGAGGGCCAAGAAACTGGGTTCTGATATCAGCAAAGGGTGGTAGTGAAAGTACCAATAGCAGCAATAAGAAGCAGCATAGATAAGAGCTTACCACTAGAATGGTGACAGCAAGCAAACAAAACACATGATATTTTTCCATGGGACTTTCCTGTATCTGGGACACTGAGGTTTGCTGCTTACATTAAATACGGGGTCTTTCTATTTCCATTAACTGAAATCAAAGAAAAACCATGCAAGCATGAGGTCTTATGTTCAGATACTCAACACTGGTGAAAGTCCAGTGTGGTCATTGAGATCTGCAATTCCAGCTCTAGGTAGTTAGAGATAAGAGAATTCTTGGAGCTTGCTGTCCTGCCACTGTAACTAAATTGGGGAGCTCCAAGTTCAGTAAGAGACCCTGTTTCAAAAACAATAAAATTGAAAACAATTAAGAAATTACCAGGGGACAGGGACTGTCTCTGACAGGAACTGATTAGCCTGCTCTTTGATCACCTCTTACTGAGTGGGGAACAGCCTTACCAGGCCACAGAAGAAGATAGTGCAGCCACTCCAGATGAGTCCTGATAGACTAAGATCAGAGAGAAGGGGAGGAAGACTTCTCTTATTAGTGGACTTGGGGAGGGGCACAGGTGAGGAAGAGGGAGGGAGGGTAAGATTAGGAGGGGAGGAGGGAGGGAGCTACAGGGGGGTATACAAAGTGAATAAATTGTAATTAATAAAAATAAAAATTAATTAAAAAAGAAGAATTTAAATAAAAGAAATTACCCAATGACAATCTTTGGTCTCCATATCCACATACTCACACATGCTTGTGTACTCCCATATAGACATGCATTCATACCCAGGTACACATGTATACACATACACACACACACACACACACACACACACACACACACACAAAGTGGAAAGCAGAATTTAAATAGAATTTAAATTTAATATGTTGTCTTTTAAATTTAAAAGACAACATACAAGTCTGAGGATGTAACTTCAATGGCAGAACACTTGCTCAACCCTCACAAAGCCCTAGGTTTGAAAAGGTAGGCCTAGTGACCCATGTTTGTTACCAAAGTACAAGAAGGTGAAGGGAGGAGGATCAAAACCCATTTTCACTTACTTGAGGAGTTTGAAGTCAGCTTGTGCTACATGAGATCCAGTCTCAAAATAATGAAATATACATAAAAATTAGAAGTATGAAAAAAATGTGCAACATCACCAATCATCAAGGAAATGAAGTAACAACTACAGGAAGTTATCACTTTGCCCTACTGTGTATACCTACTAGAAGGGTAAAAAGATAACAGGTGCTGACAAAAATGTGGAGAAAAGTCTACCATTGAATATTTTTAGTGAACATTCAGATAATTACAGCTACGATGACATGAAAAACAGAATGGAGGTTTTCAAAATATCAAAAGATAGAGAGGTACCACATGATCCAAAGCTTTCATTATTGGCTATATAACTAAGTGAAATCAGATAAGCATGTTTATGCAAAGTATTGCTTCTATTTCTTTCAGGACTATCTATAACAGCAAAGAAATCCAAACAAACCTTGTTTCAGTCAATTGATGAAGGAATATTTTAAACATACACACAAGCATATATATATATAGAGAGAGAGAGAGAGAGTGAGAGAGAGAGAGAGAGAGAGAGAGAGAGAGAGAGAGATTGATGATCAAGGGCACATTATTCATTTGTGACAACAGAAGTAGAATTTAAATCCAGTCTGTAAGGTAAAATAAATAAGACACTTTAAAATAAATGTCACATGAATATATGTATTATCCACGAAAAAAAATTAAAGATGACACCATAGAGATAAAACATGAAATAATAGCTAGTTGAGGCAGAGGATAGTAGGGGAGAGAGGTTGAGCAATGGGTGAGTGAATTGAATGTTTTGGTGGATATTACATAGTAGGGTGACTGAATAATATGAATAGTGACTATATAGTAATTACATATTGTACACTTCATAAAAATGATTTGGGATACTTTTCCACATAAAGAAATAACAAATGTTTTAAGATTATACATTTGCTTGCCCTACTCTAAACACTGCACAAAACAGCAGACATCCAACAACTACATATTTGTTCATAAATAGTTATGATTTTAATGTTTATATCAGTTAAAATAAGTTGTATTAGATATGATTGCAAAAAATATGATTACATGGTAATACATATGCAGATTTATAATAAAAAATTCACAAAGGTTCTATGAAAAGTTTTTTAATAAAAGAGAAAAATGTACTCAATTATACATGAACAATAGGTCTGGATAAACATTTTTGAAAGGAGACAAATATGCAACAAATAAGAAAGAATATTCTGCATTTTAATTAGGGAAGAGCTAATTAAAAATAAAATGACATATCAGATCAAAATAACAAAAGATAAAAAAGTGCTGTGGGTGTGAAGAAAAGGGAGCCCTGTCTTTTGCCAGACTATCAGTGAGTGTATAATTCATATGAGCATCTTGGAAATAGCTTGAAAACCGTATGGAAGGTTAAAAAAAGTTTGAACTATCATATGACCCACTAATCCCATGACTAAAAGGTAAGAAATCAATATGTCAAAATAATATCTGCACTCTATTACCCATTGCAACCTTCTAGATGGTCAAACATTGGAATTTATCTTAATTGCATACCAAAAGAAGAAAG
Organism: Meriones unguiculatus; assembly: GCF_030254825.1. NCBI lineage: Eukaryota > Metazoa > Chordata > Mammalia > Rodentia > Muridae > Meriones > Meriones unguiculatus. The sequence goes on along the minus strand of NC_083369.1, from coordinate 73,045,883 downwards.
GATAAAGAACCTTGGCAAACCTCGACACAAATACATATATTTTAATGAGTTAATATTATTTTAAACAAGATGGATAAACTTGAAGGACTATGTTAAGGTGAAAAATTATAAGGCAAAGAAACATAAATATATGTTCTCATTTGTATTTGGGGCCTAAATAAATATCAAACTTAAGAAAAAGAAAAGAAATGTTTCCCAGAGAGCTGCATAAAAGGAAGCACTGTCTGAAGAACGGCAAATTTCACTTAGAGAAGAGCAAAAAATTTAAGAAATCTGTGGATTATAATGACTTCAATTAACATATTGTACATTTGAAAAGAAAGACACACATGGTTTATACTCACTTATAAGTGACTATTAGCCATATAATACGGGATAACCACAGATCCAAAGGAGCCAAGTAACAAGCAGAGCCCAAGGGCAGATACCTGAATCCTACTCAGAAGCAGAAATAGAATGAATGTCGAACGTGGAACGGAGAGAGGGAACTAGGTGGAAAAGGGTGTGAGGAGGGGAACGAGGTTGGGGATCAGATATGGGGAGAGCAGGGGTGGGACTCGAGAGGGCAGTGAGAGACAAAAGAAACAAAGCAGGGCAGAACATCTGGAAACCTACAACAGAGTAGATGCCTGAGGGTATATGGAGGTAACTCTAGCTGAAACTTATAGCTGCAAGGGACATGGAGACTGAAGGGGCCACCTCCTAGTCAGGTAGGCTTCCAGTGGAGGAGGGGATGGCCAACCTGCCCACAAAACCTTTGACCCAAAATCTACCCTGTGTATAGGATGTGCAGGGAGAAAGATGGGGCAGAGAAAGAGAGACTGGCCAACCAATGAACACCCTAACCTGGGACCCAACCCATGGGAGAAAGCCAACTCCTGAGACTATTAATGATACTCTGCTAAGCTTGAAGAAGGGAGCCTAGCATAACTGTCTTCTGAGAGGCTCCACCAAGTTGCAGAAGGAAACAAATGGTGAGACACTCAGCCAATTATTAGGCAAACTTATGGGAGTCTTTTGGAGGAGTATGGGGAAATATAGGAGGTCCTGGAGGGAACAAGAACCTCTCAAGAAGGACCAACAATGTCAACATACCTAGCCCCATAGTACCTTACAGAGGCTGAAGCACCAACCAAAGGGTATGCATAAACTGGACCTAGGCCAACTGCACATATGTATAAGTGATGGGCATCTTGGTCTTGATGTAGATCCCCCAGTAACAAGAGTGTGGGTCATATCTGACATGGAGTCAGTTGCCTGATTTTAGATGACCTTTACCTCGCTGGGCTGCCTTGTCTGGCCTCAATAAAAGAGGACGTATTAAGTCCTGATGGGACTTGATGGTTCAGCGTGGGTTTGTAAAGAAGTGGGGAGGAGCTCTCCCCTTTTCTGAGGAGAAGGAAGAAGGGGAAAAGGGTGGGAAGGTAGGACGGAGAAAAGAGGAAGGAAGGATGTAAAATGAATACATTTCTTTTAAAAAATTAGAAAATTTATTAAAGTAGATTTTTCTGTGTTTTCATCACAAAAAAAATGTATGGAAGATGATATAAGTTTCTCATGCAGTTCTTTGAGAATGGATACATATATCAGAACACCAGATTGTCATCATCAGTCTCTAAAACCTTTATTTATACATTCAAAAGATAGAACCAAAAGATAGATCCCATCATTATTTTTTATTTCTTATTTTATTTCTGATCAATATCTTTAATTTTCTTCATCTTGCTAATATGGGGCCTCATTTTCCTTCTCGTTTCTGCTATAAACTTAAGCTGTAATTTAAGCAATTTCTTTTTTTAATGTCACACATCACCACAAGACCTAATCCTACTAGAGCTCCCTCCTAAATATGATGTGTTTTCTTCTTTTATTTGTCTTGAGGCACATTGTAACTTTATTTTGGTTTTTTTTTTTTATGATCTACTCATGAGTCAAGGGTGTGCTGCTTAATGTCTACATGTTTGTGAATTTTCCAGTTTTCTTTCTGTTGTTTCAGGCTTTGTTCTATTATTTGCTCTGATTTCATTCTTTGTAAATTTGTTAAACTTCTTTGATGACTTAACATGTGTTTTTCTGAAGAATCTTCCAGACAATCTGGAGAAGATTTTTGTATTCTATTGTTTGTGAAAAGTCTATAATCTACCTGCTATTCCCATTTAGTCTGTATTATTACTCATGCTTGGTCCTTTAATAATTTTTGGTTTAGACATTGTAATACATTTTTAGAAGTGGGCAAATGGAAGTTCACTATTAATGTACTACCTGCCTAAAGGCCTCTCAGTTTGTTTTATATGTGTAAATTCTCTGATATTGGAGATATACATGTTTTTATTTAATATACATTTCTAAATATTTTATCATTATATAATTACCTTCTCTTCCTTTTGGGACAGATTTTGACTGAAACGTCCGTTTTGTAAATTTACTACCCCTGTTCTCTTTTGTTTATGATTTCCATGAACTCTCTTTTTTTTTCTTTTAGCCTGTGTATGTCATTACATCTAAATTGAGTTTCTTTTGAGGAGCATATATGTAGACCTTGTAGTTTTATCCAATTAGCCCCTCTATCTTTTAGGTAAATATTTCAATTAATTTACACAGAAACTATTACTGTAGTAGGGATTTACCATTTTCACCTTGTTAATTATGGTGTCTGCTTTGTATTTCTTTTGTTTTTCTTCTACTTTTTACATTATTATTAATTAATAGAAATAATGTACTTTTTTCTATAATTTTATTTTTCTTATTAGTTACATTTTGTTAATTCTGTATCCCAGCTGTATCCCTCATTCCCTCCCCAATCCCACGCTCCCTCCCTCATCTCCTCCCTGCCCCTTTCAAAGTCCACTAATAGGGGAGGACCTCCTCCCCTTTCATATGACTCCTTTTTGTCAGGTATTTTCAGGATTGGCTGCAAAGTCCTCCTCTGTGGCCTAACAGTACTGCTCCTCCCTTGGGAGGTGGGGAGGTCAAAGAGCCAGTCATTGAGTTCCTGTTAGAAATAGTCCTTGTTCCCCTTACTATGGGAAACCAATTGATTACTGATCTATCACGGGTCACATCCAAGCAGAGATTCTTGGTTTTATCCTCTCATGGACATTGGTTGAGTGTCCATCTCAGAAAAGACCCTGTGCCCAGATACGTTTGGTCCTTGTGGAGCTCCTATCCTTTCCACATCAAACTCCCCTTCTTTCATATGATTCCCTGCACTCTGCCGAAGGTTTGGTTATGAGTCTTAGTATCTATTTTGGAGCACTGCTAGGTAGAGTCTTTCAGATGCTTTCTGCGGTAGACTCCTGTCATATGTTCAATGCATATCCCATTTGTCTTTCTAAATGAGGATAGATCATCATACCCTGTGTCCGCTTTCTTGATTATCTTCTTTAGGTGTATAGATTTCATTATGTTTATCCTAACTTTTAGGTCTATATAAGCGAGTATATTCCATGTTTGTCTTTCTCCTTCTGGGATACTTCACTCAGAATGATCTTTTCTAGATCCCACCATTTGTCTGCAAATTTCATGATTTCCTCCTTTTTGATTGCTGAGTAGTATTCCATTGTGTAAAAATACCACAATTTCTGTATCCATTCCTCGTTGATGGACATCTGGGTTGTTTCCAGGTTCTGGCTATTACAAATAAAGCTGCTACAAACATGGCTGAGCAAATGTCCTTATTGTGTACTTGAGCAAATTTTGGATATATGCCTAGCAGTGGTATAGCTGGGTCTTGAGGAAGCACTATTCCTAATTGTCTGAGAAAGCACCAGATTGACTTCCAAAGTGGTTGTACCAGTTTACATTCCCACCAGCAATGGAGGAGGGTTCCCCTTTCTCCACAACCTCTCCAACATGTGTTGTCATTTGTGTTTTTCATCTTGGCCATTCTGATGGGTGTAAGGTGAAATCTTAGAGTCGTTTTGATTTGCATTTCCCTGATGGCTAATGACGGTGAGCATTTCTTTAAGTGTTTCTCTGCCATTCTATATTCCTCTACAGAGAATTCTCTGTTTAGCTCCGTTCCCCATTTTTTAATTGGATTACTTGGTTTGCTGCTTTTCAGCTTCTTTAGTTCTTTATATATACTGGATATTAGCCCTCTGTCAGATAGAGGGTTGGTGAAGATTCTTTCCCAATCTGTAGGCAGTCGTTTTGTTTTGATGACGGTGTCCTTTGCTTTACAGAAGCTTTTCAGTTTCATGAAGTCCCATTTATTGATTGTTGCTCTTAAAGCCTGTGCTGTTGGAGTTCTGTTCAGGAAGTTTTCTCCTGTGCCAATGAGTTCTAGGCTGTTCCCCACTTTTTCTTCTAATAGATTTAGCATATCTGGTTTTATGTTGAGGTTTTTGATCCACTTGGACTTTAGTTTTGTGCAGGGTGATAAATGTGGATCTATTTTCATTTTTCTGCATGTAGAGATCCAATTAGACCAGCACCATCTGTTGAAGATGTTATCTTTTTTCCATTGAATGGTTTTGGCTGCTTTGTCAAAAATTGAGTATTCACAGGTACGTGAGTTTATTACTGGGTCTTCTATTCGGTTCCATTGATCTTCCTTTCTGTTTCTATGCCAATACCATGCAGTTTTTATTACTATTGTTCTTTAGTACAGCTTGAGATCGGGAATGGAGATACCTCCAGATGATCTGTTGTTGTACAGGGTTGTTTTGGAGATTCTAGGTTTTTTGTTTCTCCATATGAAGCTGAGAATCTTTTTTTTCAAGGTCTGTAAAGAATTGAGTTGGTATTTTGATGGGAATTGCATTGAATCTGTAGATTGCTTTTGGCAGGATGGCCATTTTCACAATGTTAATCCTACCAATCCATGAGCACGGGAGATCTTTCCATCTTCTGAGATCTTCTTCAATTTCTTTCTTCAGAGACTTGAAGTTTTTCTCAAACAGGTCTTTCACTTGCTTGGTTAGTGTCACCCCAAGGTACTTTATGTTATTAATGGCTATTGTGAAAGGTGTTGTTTCCCTAATTTCTTTCTCGGCCCTATTGTCTTTGGTATACAGGAGTGCTTCTGATTTTTTTGAGTTGATTTTGTATCCAGCCACTTTGCTGAAGGTGTTTGTCAGCTGAAGGAGTTCTCTGGTTGAATTTTTGGGGTCACTCATGTATACTATCATATCATCTGCGAATAGTGACACTTTGACCTCTTCCTTTCCAATTTGTATCCCCTTGATCTCCTTTAGTTGTCTTATTGCTCTGGCTATGACTTCAAGTACTATGTTGAAGAGATATGGAGAGAGTGGGAAGCCTTGTCTTGTCCCTGATTTCAGTGGGATTGATTTAAGTTTCTCTCCATTGAGTTTGATGTTGGCTGTAGGCTTCCTGTATATTGCCTTTACTATGTTTAAGTATGTGCCTTGTATCCCTGATCACTCCAAGACTTTAAACATGAATGGGTGTTGGACTTTGTCAAATGCTTTTTCGGCATCCAAGGAGATGAACATGTGGTTTTTCTTCTTCAGTTTGTTTATGTGGTGGATTACATTGATGGATTTCCGTATGTTGAACCACCATTGCATGCCTGGGATGAAGCCTACTTGGTCATGGTGGATGATATCTTTGATGTGTTCTTGGATTCGGTTTGCAAGTATTTTATTGAGTATTTTTGCATCAATATTCATAAGAGAGATAGGTCTGAAGTTCTCTTTTTTTATTGGGTCTTTGTGTGGTTTGGGTATCAAGGTGACTGTTGCTTCATAGAATGAGTTTGGTAATGTTCCTTCTGTTTCTATTTTGTGGAATAGTTTGAGGAGGATTGGTATTAGCACTTCTTTGAAGGTCTGGTAGAATTCTGCGCTGAAACCATCTGGCCCAGGGCTTTTTTTGGAGGGGAGACTGTTAATGACTGCTTCAATTTCCTTGGGGGATATAGGGCTATTCAGTCTTTCTATCTGATCTTGACTTAATGTTGGTAGATGGAATCTATCAAGAAAATTGTCCATTTCATTTAGATTTTCAAATTTTGTGGCATATAGGCTTTTGTAGTATGACCTAATGATTGTTTGGATTTCTTCAGTGTCTGTAGTTATGTCCCCCTTTTCATTTCTGATTTTGCTGATTTGGATAGATTCTCTCTGCTTTTTAGTTAGCTTGGCTAGGGGTTTGTCTATCTTGTTGATTTTCTCAAAGAACCAGCTTTTTGTTTCATTGATTTTTGAATAGTTTTATTTGTTTCTAATTGATTGATTTCAGCCCTGAGTTTGATTATTTCCAGCCTTCTGCTCCTCTTGGGTGTATCTGCTTCTTTTTTTTTCTAGGGTTTTCAGTTGGGCTATTAAGTTACTTGTCTGTGATGTTATAAATTTCTTCTTGAAGGCACTTAGTGCTATAAATTTTCCTCTGAGCACTGCTTTCAATGTGTCCCATAAATTTGAGTATGTTGTGCCTTCATTTTCATTGAATTCTAAGAAGTCTTTAATATCTTTCTTTATTTCTTCCTTAACCCAGCTGTCATTGAGTAATAAGTTGTTCAGTTTCCATGTGCGTGTCAGCTTTTTGTTGTTTCCGTTGTTGTTGATGTCCAGCTTTAGTCCATGGTGGTCCGATAGAATACAAGGGATTATCTCAATCTTTTTTATATCTGGTGAGGCTTGCTTTGTGACCAACTATATGGTCTATTTTGAAGAAGGTTCCATGAGGTGCTGAAAAGAAGGTATACTCTTTTGAGTTTGGGTGGAAAGATCTGTGGACGTCTATTAGGTCCATTTGATTTAGGGACTCTGTAAGTGCTTTTATTTCCCTATTTGGTTTCTCTCTGGTTGATCTGTCCCTTGGTGAGAGTGGAGTGTTGATGTCACCCACTATTAGGGTAATGCAATCAATGTGTGGTTTAAGCTTTAATAATGTTTCATTTATGAATGTGGGTGCTCTTGTATTTGGGGCATAGATGTTTAGAATTGTGATGTCTTCTTGGTGAATTTTTCCTTTGATGAAAATGTAGTGCCCCTCTATGTCTATTTTGATTAGTTTTGGTTGAAAATCTATTTTATTAGATATTAGGATAGCCACTCCTGCCTGTTTTTTGGGTCCATTTGCTTGAAAAACTGTTTTTCAGCCTTTTACTCTGAGGTAATGTTTGTCTTTGTTGCTTAGGTGTGTTTCTTGGATGCAGCAGAATGTTGGTTCCTGTTTCTGCACCCATTCTGTTAGTCTGTGTATTTTTATTGGAGAGTTGAATCCATTGATGTTGATAGATAATAATGACCATTGACTGTTATTTCCTATTATTGTGGAGTTGGCGATGTTACTATGAATCATTGCTTGTTTGCTTTTGACTTTTGTTGGTAATTATCGTTAACCTATGTTTTCTTGAGTGTATTTGTTTTCATTGGATTGGAATTTTCCTTCTAGTATCTTCTGTAGGGCTGGGTTGCTGTTCAAATATTGCTTAAATTTAGTTTTGTCGTGGAATATTTTATTTTCTCCATCTATGTTGATTGAAAGCTTTGCTGGGTAAAGTAGTCTAGGTTGGCACCTGTGGTCCCTTAGGGCCCGCATGATATCTCCCCAGGCTCTTCTGGCTTTCATAGTTTCTGATGAGAAGTCCGGTGTGATTCTGATAGGTTTGCCTTTATATGTACACTTGGCCTTTTTCCCTTGCTGCTTTTAATATCTTTTCTTTGTTCTGTAGATTAAGTGTTTTGACTAATGATGTGGCGTGAGGAGTTTCTTCTCTGGTCTAGTTTATTTGGTGTTCTGTAGGCCTCTTGTATGTTTGTGGACATCTCTTTCTTTAGGTTGGGAAATTTTTCTTCTATGATTTTCTTGAAAATATTTTCTGGACCTTGTAACCTGGACTCCTCTTCTTCTTCAATTCCTATTATTCTTATATTTTGCCTTTTCATGGCATCCTTGATTTCTTGGATGGTTTGTGTTTGGGATTTTTCTGATTTTATTTTTGCTTTGAGAGAAGTATCAATTTCTGTGAGTGTATCTTCAGCACCTGAGAGACTTTCTTCCATCTCTTGTATTCTATTAGTGATGCTTACCTTTGAGATTCCTTCTCTTTTCTCTAAGTTCTCAGTTCCAGGGTTTTCTCAGTTTGTGTTTTCTTTATTGATTCTAATTTTGTTTTCATGTCTTGCAACATATCCTTCATCTGTTTGAGTGTGGATTCCTGTGTCTCCAAGATGGTCTCTATTTTTTTGTTTGTTTCCTCTCTTAGTGCCTCTGCTTCTGCCTCCAATTGTTTGGCTATATTTGCATGTGTTTCTTTAAGAGCTTCTTCGTTCACCTCGTTTTTCTTTGTTTCTATTTGGGAGGCCAAATCATTAAGGGATTTTTTTTTTGTATCCTCTTTAACTGTTTGAATCTCTATGACTATTTCTCTGAGAGATTTTTTGGTTTCCTCTTTATATGCCTCAATTAACTGGATAATCATAGCTTTAAAATCATTTTCTTTTTCTGTTTCTGCTGAGTTGGAGTGTCCAATAATTTTGGAGGTTGCCGGTGAAGCCATGATATCTTGATTTGCGTTGGTTGTGTTCTTTCGCCAACCTCTGGCCATTTGGTTATCTGTAGTGTTCACTGTCTGTTCCTGGATTCTGCAGGTCAGATTGGTTTTTCTCTGGTATCTGGAGAATTCTTCAGGAAAATGAAGGTCTAGTGAGGTCTAGTGGTTTCAGTGTGTGCGTTGGTTATTCAGCTATACCTGTAGAAGGAAAGTTCGCAGGCGCAGAAGGGCCAACTCGGGGTAGCGTGTGTTTGAGCGTGTGCTTGTGGGTGTGTTCTAAGGGACAGGGTGTTGGTGAATGAAGAGGCCTTCAGTGTGTGAGAGGGGTGCTTTGCAGGCACTGAAGTTGTTGCAGGCGCTAAGGGATCGCAAGCGCTGTTGAAGAATGCGTGCGCGTATTGATTTTACAGGTCTGCTAGTCTTTGGTGTCTATTCAGCTGGTTTTCTGCCACTGAGGGGTTGGATGGCCCATACAGTCACTGGCTGGGCAGCCCTGTGTAGTCCATGCTGCCACTTGCAGGCTTGGGATCTAGGAAGGGTTGTACTGTGTCTGAGTCTCTGTGGCTAGTACTGTATTGGGCGTGCGCTCTGGCGGGGTGGAGTTTCGGCCGTGCGTGCACTCCTGCAGAGCAGGGTGGTGGTGGTAGTGGGGAGTGTGTTCCGCGGGTCAAGAGCTCGGCGAGAGGGCTCTAGGTCGGGTGTGTTCTCCTCTGAGTGGTGGTGTTCAGCAGGTCATTACTGCTCTCTGCTGCAGCTGCAGGATCTGGAGCCCTGCCTCCCTGCCTCTGCCATCTTGGGTCCCAGGCACTGAGCTTTGCTGCTTTGGTATCCAGGAAGAATTGTATTGTGGATCTGAGTCTCTGTGATTAGAGCTCAGTGGTTGGAGCTCTGTGATTGGGCCTGTGCTCCTCCTGTGAGGAGGTTTCTGGGGTTATTGTACTCTGGCCGCTTGGGGCGTGAGCTCCGCTGCACTTCCTGCTGTGGTCTAAGCCGCGGGATCACGTCAGCGGGATGGGGGAGGGGACGATCCTTGGGACCGGAGGGCCCTGAGTGGGACGTGTCCCAGGAGGGGAGGGGTGTTCAACGGGTGGTTACAGCAGACCGCTGCTGTAAGGGGCCCGGAGCACTGTCTCTGCTGCCTTGATCTCCTGGGTGTGAGTTTTGTGCTCAGCTGCCTGGTGCTGTGTGCGGGTTTCCCCACGGGAGGCCCAGACAAGGGAAGCACCCTATTTCCTTCCCGGAGAAGTCCGTGCCCGATCTAAATCTACACGCACTCCACGCTTCTGTGGTGGCCCCTCTCCTTTAGAAAGCCCCACCGTCCAAATTCTAGCTTTGATTGACTCTCCACTCACCAGTTACGGAGATTCAGTATTCCTCTATTGAGGATTCTCTGTTTGCCACTGTACCCCATTTTTAAATGGTTTACTTGATATTTTGCTATTTAACTTCTTGAGTTCTTTATATACTCTGGATATTGGCCCTCTTGTCAGATACTGGGTTGGTGGCAATCATTTCCCAGTCTATAGGCCATTGTTTTGTTCTGATGACAGTGTTCTTTGCTTTATAGAAGATTTTCAGTTTGATGAGGACCCATTTATTGACTGTTGATCTTAGAGCCTGTGATGTTTAGGAAGTTGTCTTCTGTGCCAATGAGTTCAAGGCTCTCCCCACCCCCCTTTTTTTCTTCTAAGAGTTTTAGTGTTTCTGGTTTTGTCTTGGGGTGTTTGATCCACTTGAACTTTAGTTTTGTGCTGGGTGATGAATATGGATCTATTTGCATTTGTCTACATGTAGACATCCAGTTAGTCCATCACCATTTGTTGAAGATGTTTTCTTTTTTCCATTGTATGGTTTTGGCTTCTTTGTCAAAAATCAAGTGTCTGTAGCACTGTGGATTTATTTCAGGGTCTTCTTTTCTCTTCCATTGATCCACCATTCTGTTTCTATGCCAGTACTATGCAGTTTTTATTATCATTGCTTAGTAATATAGCTAGAAACCAGGGATGGAGATGCCTCCATATGATCTGTTGTTGTACAGTATTTTTTCAGCAATTCTGGGTTTTTGTTTTTGCATATGAAATTGAGAATTGTTCTTTCGAAGTCTGTAAAGATTGTTTTCGCATTGTAATAGGAATTCATTGAGTCTGTAGATTGCTTTTGGCAGGATGGCCATTTTCAACATGCTAATCTTACCAATGCATGAGCACAAGAAATCTTTCCATCTTGTGATATCTTCTTCAATTTCTTTCTTCAGAGACTTGAAATTTTTATCAAACAGGTCTTTCACTTGCTTGGCTAGAGTCACACCAAGTTACTTTATGTTATTAATGGCTAGTGTGAAGGCTCTAGTGTTGTTTCCCTGATTTCTCTCTCAGCCCTTTTGTGTTTTTTTATGCAGGAAGGCTGCTGACTATTTTGAGTTGATTTTGTATCCAGTCACTTTGCTGAAGGTGCTTATCTGCTGAAGGAGTTCTCTGGCTGAATTTTAGGGGGCACTCATGTATACTATCATATCATCGAAAAATAGTGATACTTTGAATTCTTTTCTGATTTGTATCACCTTCATCTCCTTTTGTTGTCTTATTGCTCTAGGTAGGACTACAAGTACTATGTTGAAGAGATATGGAGAAAATGGGCAGCCTTACCTTGTCCCTGATTTCAGTGGGTCTGATTTAAGTTTTTCTTGATTTATTTTGATGTTGCCTATAGGCTTGCTGTATATTGTCTTTACTATGTTAAATATTTGTGTGTATCCCTGATTTCTCCAATACAGTAAACATGAATGGATGTTGGATTTTGTCAAATGATTTTTCAGCATCTATGGAGATGATCATGTGGTTTTTCTCCTTCAGTTTGTTTATATGTTGAATTACAGTGATGCATTTCCATATATTGAACCACTGCTGCATGCCTGGTATGAAGCCTACTTGGTCATGGTGGATGATATCTTTTATTTGTTCTTTGATTCAGTTTGAAAGTCTTTTATTGAGTACTTTTGCATCATTGCTCATAAAAGAGAGAGGTCTGAAGTTCTCTTGGGATTAATGTGTGATTTAAGGTTTAATAATGTTTCATTAGCAAATTCAAGTGCTCTAGTATTTGTGGCATAGATTGTTCAGGATTGCACTGTCCTGGTGGATTGTTTCTTTTATGAGAATGAAATGCCCCTCCTCATCTTTTTTGATTAATTTTTGGTGAAAGTATTTTATTCGATATTACAATAGCTACACCAGCTTGTTTTCTAGGTCCATTTGCTCTGAAAAATATTTTTTTCCAGTCCTTTACTCTGAGGTGGTGTTTATCTTTGTTGCAGAGGTGTGTTTCTTGGAAGCAGCAGAATGTTGGATCCTGTTTCCACAACCATTCTATTAGTCTGTGTCTTTTTATTGGAGTGTTGAGTCCTTTGATGTTGATAGATAATAGTGACCAATGAATGTTAGCTCTTTTTATTGTGGATTTGGGGGTGTTACTGTGTTTCAATACTTGTTTGCTTTTAATTGTTTGCTGTGAAGTTATCTATATCCTCTGTTTTTTTTTTGGGGGGGGTGATTGATTTTTTTTGGATTGGAGTTCTTCTAGTATTTTCTGTAGGGCTGGTTTGCTGTGTAGATATTGTTTAAGCTTAGTTTTGACATGGAATATTTTGTTTTCTCCATCTCTGTTGATTGAAAACTTTGCTCAGTATAGTAGTCTGGGTTGACATCTGTGGTCTCTTTGAGTCTGCATGACATCAGCCAAAGCCCTTCTGTCTCTCATAATTTCTGTTGAGAAATCTGGTGTGATTTTGATAGGTCTACCATTGTATGTTACTTTTTTTCCCTTGCTGCTTTTAGTCTTTTTTTTTCTGTTTTGTAGATTTAATGCATGTGTTGGTGCCCTGAATATCTCAGTGGCCTACAGGTCTTTTATACTCTCCTCCTGTTATTCAGATCTATCTGGGCTCCAGGAATTGTTTGCCTGGACTCCTCTGGAAGACCCACAGAGTAGGGCTTCAATGTTGAGTATGCTGTCCCAAGGATCCCTTTGTTGCCCACAGTGGATGTGTGGATGGACGGGATCAGATGTCTGGCTGCTATCTTAGAGGGTTCCTGGTTCTGGAGATCTGCAAGCACTAATGTAAAGGAACAGTCACTTGCTTGCAGACCTAATTGGAAAGCACAGGCTATCCTACTGTTCTCTACTCTCAGATTTGGGCCTGCAGGGGCAATTGAGAGTGCAGGAGATACATCAGCTCAGTGGGTGTCCACTCTTTGGTTGCCTGGCATGTATGCCTCTGTAACCTCAGTCACGGAGTGTGCAGAGGCTCCTGCTTGTACTAGTAGCTTAACTGCACCCGCAGCAGCTCTGGGAGGCCTGCCTGTGTGATGTCAGTCACTGAGTACAAGGAGGTTTCTACTTGGACTAGCTTCTGCTCTCCCATCCTTGCAGCCATAGCTCGCTGGGATGCCTGCCTGTGCCTTTTTAGTTACTGAGCAGGGCTTGTGCTTGGGGCAATCATTGAAGTCTCAGACAAGCAGTCTCAGTGCTTGGGATAGAGGTCACTGCCACCTTGCTGAACAGGGATACCCATGCTTGGGCAAAGGGATAGTGCAGGGAATTGAATATTCTCTACTCTCAGTCCCTGGAGATGTCCACAGGTGACCTGGATCTGAACTGTCACAAACAGCTGCTTGAACTGTCTTGCCCAGGAAGCCTCAATGTGGATGTTCTGGCTTCAACTGCCCCTCCACTCACCAGTTTCAGAGTTTTGGATCTTGTGCCCCTCAGATAAGGTGCAAGCTAGTTGGTGCCATCTTGGAACCTCCCTTATTTTAAAATTTTAATCTGATACATACATAATGATTTAATTAAAGTTTTTGCTGCCCTGAAAAATGTATTGGTGTAATTCTTGCAGAAAATAATTGGAAACTTTACATGACTTACATATTCATTTTTATTTATACTATTATAACTTATTATTTATATTTCATAATTTTATGTCAATATAACAGAATATAATACTTTAAAGATATATTTTTATTCTTATTTATGTTACTCATTTCTAATTAAAGTATTTACTTTTAAAGAGGCATGATTAATCTTACATGTTAACGTGTTCCTTAGTAATAAGCACACAGAAATTCCTCAAGTGTAAGTAGATAGTGCAGATGGGTAATTTGAGTATGCATTTATTCCCACCCTTATGTTGTTATGTCTCTACTTAAGTTACCATAACTTTGAGTTAATGTCACAGAATTTCTGTCCTCTCTGCCGCACTGAGAGGTTAGACTGAGAGTATTCCTCTGTATTATAGATGAAATATGTGAGTAGGATCTTTTTTTTTCCAGTGTCAGTCTTAAGAACATGGAACTAAAACACCCACACTCATCATTACTGCTGGGGAGTGTGGGTGTTCTCACTTAAATAATCTTACCTGCCATTAACTTTGTATCTCTTATTTAGCATCCCGCCCCCCCCACACACAATATGACCTGACAGTTGATTCCCATAGATCCAAGCTCACAAAGAAATCTGATGAGTTAGCTGCATCTTAGATCATGTCATACTTTAGTAAATTATCATCTTGTTACATGTAGTCATTTGAGGCTAATAAGCAGCAATTAAATTTGAAACAAACTGGTGCTCAAAAGGAAATCAGCTTAACCCCGGACATGCTGAATTTCTCAGTGATAGAAATCCTGCTAAAACAAATACATAAAAGATGATGATAGAGTGTATAATCGTATGAAACATAACATGAATTTGAATCAAATTTTCCGTTTAGCTTGCTTGACAGAAGTGATGTGTATACCTTTTAAAAATAAGAATTAGAAACAATTATGATAACACAGATCTCTTAGAAAAATTCTGGAGCATCATTTATTTGTATTTTATTATCACACACACACACACACACACACACACAAACACACACAGAATTACACTAGTCCTCTAATTAGCATCTATTCTTTCTTACGCTGTCAGAATCCCTACTGTACAGCAACATGGTGAGGGAATTATGTGCACAGATTTTGGTTCTATAGCTTCACATTTTATTAACCTGCTGTGCAGCTTCCAAATTACATTTGCTAGAAAGCTTCTTTTATTTTATCTTCTTGTCATCATTTCCTCATGAATTTTTATTATTAATTTATTATTTGTTAATTACAATTTATCACTTTGTATCCCAGGTGTAGCCCTCTCCCTCATTCCCTCCCAATCGTACCCTCTTTCTGTCTTATCCTCTCTTGCCCTTTCCAAAGTCTACTCATAGTGGAGGCCCTCCTCCACTTCCATCTGACCCTAGCTTATCAGGTCTCATCAGGACTGTCTGGACTGTCTTCCTCTGTGGCCTGGTAAGGCTGCCCTTCTGCAGGGGGAGGTGATCAAAGAGCCAGCCACTAAGTTCATGTCAGAGACAGCTCTTGTTCCCCTTACTAGGTTACCAAACACTGAGCTGCCATGGGCTACATTTGAGCAGGGGTTCTAGGTTATTTCCATGCATGGTCCTTGGTTAGAGTATCACTCTCCGGAAAGACTCCTGTGCCCAGATTTTTTGGTTTTATTGGTCGCCTTGTGGATCTCCTGTCCTCTCCAAGTCTTACTATCTCACCCTTCTTTCATAAGATTCCCTGCACTCTGCTCAAAGTTTGGTTATGAGTCTCAGCATTTGCTTCTATACCCTGCAGGGTAGAGTCTCTCAGAGGCCCTCTGTGGTAGGCTCCTGTCCTGTTCCCTGTTTTCTCCCTCTTCAGACATCCATCCCATTTGCAATTCTGAATGAGAACTGATCATCTTACCCAGGGACCTCCTTCTTGCTTACCTTCTTTAGGTGTACAGATTTTAGTGTGTTTATCCTATATGATATGTTTAATTTCCACTTATAAGTGAGTATAAGCCATGTGTGTCTTTCTGTTTCTGAGTACCTCATTCAAGATTATCTTTGCTGGTTTCCACCATGTGTCTGCAAATTTCATTATTTCCTTGTTTTTAATTGCTAATAGTATTTCATTGTGTAACTGTACCACACTATCTGTATCCATTTCTCAGTTGAGGGGCATCTGGGTTGTTTCAAGGTTCTGGCTATTATGAATAAAGCTGTTACAAACATGGTCAAGCAAATGTCTTTGTTGTATACTTGGACATATTTTGCATTTATTCCTAGGAGGGTTATAGCTGGATTTTGAAGTATCACTATTCTTAATTTTCTGAAAAAGATCCAGACTGATTTCTAAAGTGGCTATACAAGTTTACATTTCCACCAGTAATGGTGGAGGGTTCCCCTTTCTCCACATCTTCTTCAGCATGTGTTGTCATTTGAGTTTTTGATCTTAAGCATTCTGATAGGTGTAAGGTGAAATCTCAGGGTCATTTTGATTTGCATTTCCCTAAAGGCTAAGGATGTTGAGCATTTCTTTAAGCCTTTCTTTGCTATTCTATATTCCTCTATTGAGAACTCTCTGTTTAGCTCTGTACCCCATTTTTTAACTGGATTACTTGGTTTGTTGTTTAACTTCTTGTGTTCTTTATATATTCTGCATATTAGCCTTCTGTCAGATATAGGGTTAGTGAAGATCCTTTCCCAGTCTGTAGGCTGTCGTTTTGTTCTGATGACACTGTCCTTTGCTTTACAGAAGCTTTTTAGTTTCATGAGGTCCCATTTATTGATTGTTGATCTTAGAGCCTGTGCTGTTGGTTTTCTGTTCTGGAAGTTGTCTAACTAGATGTTTACATGTAGCAAAATGGAATAGATCCGCATTTATCACCCTGCATAAAACTCAAGTCCAAGTGGATCAAAGACATCACGCTTTTCTTAATGCTGACATGCTTAGAACTAGTTTTTAAATTAATTTATTTTTATTAATTACAGTTTATCCACTGTGTATCCCAGCTGTAGCTCCCTCCTTTGTCCTCTCCCAATCCTACCCTCCTTCCCTCTTCTTCTCCTATACTCCTCCCCCAGTCCACTGATAGGTGTTTTAAGATATGCTAGTCAAGTCTAAGTGCTAGTAAAAAGAACAAGGAGGAAATGAGAAGGGAGGCTCAGAAATAATTGAAACATGGAAGGAAAGAAAATTCACATGCTGCCAACTACTTATTAAACTTCACATTTTGCACCAAATTTTGAATATAGTTATGGCTATTCCTATAACATGTATTAGAAAAGGGTAAATGGGGGGTGTTGCTGGAGAGATGGCTCAGAGGTAAAGAGCACTATCTGTTCTTCCTGACCTCCTCAGTTCAATTCCCAGCAACCAATGTTGGCTCACAACCATCTATGATGAGATCTTGTGCCCTCTTTTGGTGTTCAGGTGTACATGCAGATAGCATATTGTATACATAACAAAGAAATAAAATCTTTTTAAAAGAGTAAAGGGAATGACTGAAAGGATAGGAGGATAACAAAAGAAATAATATCTATTGCTATAGAAAGGAGGGGCTACTTATGCCTGGGAACTAATAAGGGTAACTTTTTCAGGGGTTCTCATTTATAACAATTTGACAAAGGTACTAATATAAAATTACTCCACATCCAGATGAGATATTTTAGAGTCTATAATGTGTTCCTCCCCCCAAAAAAATAAAATGGATTTCAAGTAAAAAGCTAATCTCCCCCAGGAAGATGTTTAAAACCTAAAATTCAGTGAAAATTAAAAAAAAGCAATGTTTACCAGTTTTAAAAATGGATTTTGAAGTATCAGGATGCATTCTGGAAGTCTAATAAGGAGTAGGGTGAACAAATGTGAGGACAAAGTCAGGTAGAAAGCATTGGGCACTGAGAGTTGAATTGTGGTGTGTTCACAAAGGCTTTAATTCATCTGCCGCAGAGAGGTTGAGTTTGAATGTTTTTCCACGTTATTATAAAATGTGAAAATGAGTCACACCATTAATATATTCATACTTATCAGTCATTTGTTCAAGGCCAGCTTTCAAAATTAGCTTCAAATGGAAGCTGTGGGCTAGTTAGCTGCCAACAACGAGGGACATGATGGCTTTCATTCTGACATGGAATGGGGCTTGGCTGGGCTGGACTACGTGCAACAGCAACCACTATGATGGTCTAAGGTAACCTGTTTAATCTTTGATATATTTGAAATACCATAGACATTATAATTGTCTGAATTCATGTCATAGGACCTAAAGAATATAGAATAAGAGAATTCATTATCACTAAGTAAAATTTCAAAGCAGTACATGCCTGTCATTGTCATTCTTCTAGCTCTTTTTTAATTATTCTTCCTTAGTTATAATCAGTGAGGCATTTCTTGGGAAGAATATTCTTCATTCTGTCTTAAGCTACCATGCCTGAAACCTATCCACAGATCTATACTGCAGTATCCCACCTATATTAACTCTGACTCATAATATACTGAGGCTAGGAAAAGAAACAACTTATTCTTCACTTGCAAGCAAATATCATGCAATACAACTAAGTTTTGAGCAACAAATATATAGATTTTCATAAAAGCCTGGTACTCCTGATTCTTCTGACTACGCTTTATACATGTTTAATTGGTTATCTGTTTTATTCATATGATTATAACACAGCACTACTCCAGCATTTATCATCAGAATGCTAGGAGGTAAATTCAATTCATTTTATCTATTTCTAGCTTAAATGCAAAGTAAGAAAATTTAAAATATTTCAGGTTTCTTTTTTTCAATTTTGACATAGAAGGTATTCAAAGTTATTTATCTTTAGTTCTTGCTTATGAATTATTGTCTTGTTTAAGAGGGCACTTACACAGGCAGCCTCTGGGACACGTTTACTATTACATATTTTATTGATTAAAATTGCTCTTTGTTAACATCATATATGAATACAGTGCATTGTTTACTCTCACACTTCACCATCTCTTATTTATTTTTCATCTCATCACCTCCCCTCTTCACTATAGATTTCTTTAAAATTTATACCTTTTGATTTGTTTCATGATTTTAAACAAGACCGTCTATGTAGCCACAGGTATAGAACTATTTGTTGGAGACTCATGGGCTCATTGTTAGGCACAAAACTGAAGGCAATGATTGTTCTTCCAATCAGAATACATAAGTTGCTAATAGTTCAGCAGAAATGGGTAAGGGCTACATCAAGTCCTGTCCAATTAATAATATGCCCAGTTTTGTGCAGTGCCAATGTAAGGCACTTTAGATATTGTGATATCACCTTTGCAGTGGCTATCCCCTTCCCTGAAGACAGCATTTCACAATTTTTCTTCCTGACTTTTACCTCTTACAACCTTTCTGTTACCTCTTGTTCAGTGTTCCTAGAGCCTTAAAAGAGATTTTATAAATGTCCTATTTAGGGATGAGAACTTAATTATCTATAATCTTAAGCATTTTATGGAACTATGAGGAGTCATTGCTGTTAGCTATAAAGAGAAGTTTCTTCTCTTATAACACTAGTATTTATCATTGGGTATAAACAAAAATATTAATACTACAATTTAGTGCCATGTCAATTTAGAGAAAACATCAGTAGTGAAACATTATTCACTATAGTGAGAAGGTAGACATTTGCAGCCATTGTGGAAATCAATGTGTAGATTCCTCAGAAAGCAAAAATTGGGGGAGAAGTGCTGCAGAGATGACTCAGCGGTTAAGAGAATAGAGGTTTCATTCCCAGAACCAGCATGGTGAATCTAGTTCCAGGTTGACAGCCTTCTTTGGTCTCTGTTGGAACTAAGTACACATGTTGTGCACAGATTCAGGCAAAATACCCATACACATTGTTTTAAAGCTAAATGTATATCTATATATGACCTTGCTATACCATTCCTGAGCATATAATTAAATAAATATATATCCTATTCTGGAGATAATTAATTACCCATGCTCATTGGTGCTTTAGTCACAATATCTAGAAAATGGAATAAGTCTAGAAGTCTACCAACAGATAAATGTATAATGAGAATAAGGTGTATTTACACAATAAAATGCAATTCAACTCTAAATAAAAATTAAATTATGGATTCAACAATATGGCGGCTCCAGGAGAACACTGCATCTGAGGAGCAGGACAACATTTTCCATACAGCGACCAACAGACTGAACTCTGGGCCCTAAAACAGCAGTGATCTTGTTTCCCGGTTTAGAGGAAACCCCCAAGATGTGGGAATCTGTCGGGTCCACTCTCAGGTCACCCAACCAGAAACGGGAAGAGATCCCGAGTTCAGCAGGCACTAGGTCCCCAGACCAGAGCCACGTGCCTGCATGTACTGATCACCTTCCCAGGCTGAATGGTGGGCACAAAAACACCACAGACTGGGAGTTCCAGTTGCGAGAAAAACCCACAGGGCAGGAAGGAAACAGGACTGACCTAGGGTCACACAGTCTTTCCCTGGAAAAGGTCTTGCAGAATGGTGGGAGTGAACCACTATCACTGAACTGGGCTCCAGATGCAAGCACAGAGACTTCCTGAGCACCCAGCTCTCCATCACAGACAGAGCTGTGCATCCCAGGGCAACAGAGAATAGAAGTCGCTGTCAGGGAAAAATCCCGCAGGGAAAAGAGCAAACGGGGACTGAATTAGGTCAT
This sequence comes from Meriones unguiculatus, assembly GCF_030254825.1. Lineage (NCBI taxonomy): Eukaryota > Metazoa > Chordata > Mammalia > Rodentia > Muridae > Meriones > Meriones unguiculatus. The sequence continues at coordinate 73,025,899 of NC_083369.1, read as the reverse complement.
CCAGTATATCCTTGGCAAAGGTCGAACAGACCTGCTGGCACGCATGTGTCACCAGCCCACAGACCTGCTGGGCACCAACTATTCCTCACAGACAGAACTGTGCGCCCCAGGGCACCAGAGACTGAGAGTCCCTGTCGGGAGAAATCCCCACAGGGAAGGAAGCAAAGAGAGACTGACTTAGGCAACCCAGTATATCTCTGGAAAAGGTCCTGCAGACCAGCCCAACCCAGGGACCTGCTGTGTACCAGGTAGCCTGCTGCCACCAGGAGAGCAGTACTCACCTGCCACAGATTACCACTTGGGTACTGGGGCTCAGAACCCCAACCTCAGACCTACAGAAACATGGGATCGCTGAGATCAACCCCCAGATACTGCTCCAAGGGGCAACCAGTTATCCCTAACAAAACTGACCAAACCAGAGGCCACCCAGGTTACAGCAGCAGGTCACTAAATTTACAGCAAGAAACCCAGAAGCAGGGCAGCTGTCTCCAGGACTTCTCCAGGTGAGAGGAGAGCCCTCTCAACTAACAAGGACCACAGTTACCACTCAGGTCTGTACGCATGAAGTGAGCTGTAGCAACTCCTGAAAAACACCAGCCATTCAATAACCATACCCAAAAGCTGAGGAGGCTTTCTTCAGGAAACACCATCTTCCTGCGAAGAGGATTCTCTCCACCACAGGATTCCAGGAACTACCAGAAACTAACACCCAACACCTAAGATAGCCCGATGTGTAGAAGCCAGCATAAAAGCTCAACCAACAAAAGATAGAGCAATATGGCATCTCCAGAAACCAGTTACCCAGGAGCAAGCAGCCCTGGACACCCGAGCATAATTGAAATTCAGGAAGATTACCTAACATCTATGCTCATAAAGAGGATAATAGAGGAAACAAATAAAATACATGAAGACCTAGAGGAAGATAATGTCAAACAGATTATGGCCATCTGTAAAGAAATAGAAGATAAAGAAAAACAGATTATGGCTGTCAGTAAAGAAATACAGGAAGTTGTAGCCAAACAGTTTGTGGCCTTTAGAGAGAAAATACTTAAATCACTAAAAGAAATAAAAGAAACACAGGATTGTTCAAATAAACAGCTGAAGGAATTAAAGGAAAAAACAGGAAAATACAGTCAGACAGGTGAAGGAAATCAACAAAATGGCTCAAGATCTGAAGATAGAATTGGAAAAACTAAAGAAAACACAAATGGAGGAAGGTATGGAGAGAAAGAAAAGGAAATACAGAGGTAAGCATAACCGATAGACTACAAGAAATGGAAGAAAGAATCTAAGGTATGGAAGATACAATGGAAGAAATCAATGTATCTGTCAAAGCAAATGTTAAATCTAAAAGATTCCTGACACAGACCATCCAAGAAATTCAAGAAAACATAAAAATACAAAACCTAAGAATAATAAGAAGAGAGGAAATAGAAGATTCCCTCCTCCAAGGCCCAGAAAACATTTTCAATAAAGTCATTGAAGAAAATTTCCCCAACTTAAAGAACAGGCCAATAAGAATACAAGAGAACTACAGAACACCTAATAAATTAGACCTGAAAATAAAATCCTCCTGTCACATAATAATCAAAACAGTAAGTATACAGAAAAAAGAAAACATACTAAAAGCTACAAGAGAAAAAGGCCAAATAACATATAATGGCAAACCCATTAGAATCACAATTGACTTCTAAACAGAGACTATGAAAGCCAAAAGTGCCTGGACAGATATCATGCATTCCGTAAGAGAACACAGATATCAGCCCAGGAAACTATACCCAGCAAAACTCTCAGTCCTCATAGACAGAGAAAACAAGATACTCAATGACAAAAACAAATTTCAACAATACCTACCCACAAATCTAGCATTACAAAAGACACTAGAAAGAAAAATACAACCCAAGAAAACTAAAACACAGGAAATAATTAACCTCACTACAGTAAAGCAAAAAGCAACCAAGCACAAAAACTTACTACCACAGCCAACATCAAAATCAAAGGATCTAACAACCACTGGTCATTAATCTCTCTCAACATCAAAGGACTCAATTCTCCAATAAAAAAACACAGACTAACGGAATGGATGCATAAACAAAACTCAGCAATCTGTTGCATTCTAGAAACACACCTAAGTCACAAAGATAGACATTACCTGAGGGTAAAGAGCTGGAAGCAAGCAAGGGCAGACATTTTAATATCTGATAACATAGACTTTCAGCCAAAATTACACAAAAGATATGGGTAAGGACACTTCATACTCATCAAGGGAAACATCGACCTGGAAGACATCACAATCCTGAACATCTGTGCCTCAAGTAGAAGGACACAGACATTTGTTAAAGAAACATTGACAAAATTTCAACCACACATAGATCCCCACACATTAATAGTGGGAGACTTCAACACCCCACTCTCAACAAAGGACAGGTCAACAAAACAGAAATTAGAGAAAAAAAACAATGTCTCTAACAGAGGTCATGAAACAAATGGTCCTAACAGACATCTACAGAACCTTATACCCAAAAACAAAAGAATTTACCTTCTTCTCAGCACCTCATGGAATCTTCTCCAAAACAGACCATATGGTTGGTCACAAAGCAAGCCTTATCAGATACAAAAAGATTGAAATGATCCCTTGTATCCTATTTTATCACGTAGACTAAAGCTGGACCTCAACAACAACAGAAATAGCAAAAACCCTGCACACACATGAAAACTGAACAACTTGCTACTAAATGACAGCTTGGTCAGCGAAGAAATAAAGAAAGAAATTAAAGTCTTCCTAGAATTCAATTAAAATGAAGACACAACATACCCAAACTTGTGGGACACAATGAAAACAGTGCTAAGAGGAAAGTTTATACCACTAAGTGCGTTCAAGAAGAAATTCGAGACAATTTCATTCAAGCAATTTAATGGCTCACCTAAAAGCCCTAGGAAAAAAAAAAAGAAGCAGACACACCAAAGAGGAGTAGACAGGTGGAAATAATCATACTCAGAGTTGAAATCAATAAATTAGAAACAAATAAAACAATTCAAAAAATCAATGAAACCAAGAGCTGGTTCTTTGAGAAAACCAACAAGATAGACAAGCCCTTAGTCAAACTAACTAAAAGACAGAGAGACACCATCCAAATCAACAAAAATCAGAAATGAAAAGGGGGACATAACTACAGACAAGGAAGAAATCCAAGCAATCATTAGGACTTACTTCAAAAGTCTATATGCCACAAAATTTGAAAATCTAAATGAAATGGACAATTTTCTTGATCGATTCCATTTACAAAAGCTAAATCAAGACCAGGTAAATCAATTGAATAGTCCTATATCCCCTAAGGAAATAGAAGTGGTCATCAAAAGTCTCACATGCAGAAAAAGTCCAGGACCAGACGGTTTCAGGGCAGAATTCTACCAAACCTTCAAATAAGAGCTAACTCCAGTTCTCTTCAAACTATTCCACAAAATAGAAACAGAAGGAACACTACCAAACTCATTCTATGAAGCCACACTCTCCTTGGTACCTAAACCTCACAAAGACCCAAAGAAGAAAGAGAATTTCAGGTCAATCTCCCTTATGAACACTTATGCAAAAACACTCAACAAAATACTCGCAAACCAAATTCAAGAACACATCAAAGATATCATCCATTATGACCAAGTAGGCTTCATCTCAGCTATGCAGGGGTGGTTCAGTATATAGAAATCTATCAATGTAATCCACCATATTAACAAAATGAAAGAAAAAAAAACTACATGATAATCTCCTTAGGTGCTGAAAAAGCATTTGACAAAAATCCAACATCCATTCATGTTTAAAGTCTTGGAAAGATCAGAGATAAAATACACATATCTAAACATATTAAAGGCAATATACAGCAAGCCTATAACCAACATCAAACTAAATGGAGCGAAACTTATAGAAATCCCAGTGAAATCAGGGACAAGGCAAAGCTGCCCACTCTCTCCAGATCTCTTCTACATAGTTCTGAAAGTCCTTGTTAGAGCAATAAGACAATTGAAGGAGATCAAGGGAATAAAAATCAGAAAGGAAGGAGTCAAAGTATCACTGTTTGCAGATGATATGATAGTATACCTGAGTGACGCCAAAAATTCTGCCTGGGAACTCTATAGCTGATAAACACTTCCAGCAAAGTGGCTGGGTACAAAATTAACTAAAAAAAAAAAAAAAAAAAACAAAAACAAAAAAAACCACCTCAGTAGCCCCAATGTATACAAAAGACAAAAGGGCTGAGAAAGAAATTGGGGGAGGGAGGGACTGGGAGGGAATGAGGGATCGGGACACGGCTGGGATACAGAGTTAATAAAATGTAACTGATAAAAAAAATAGAAAAAAAAGACAGGAAGTACACTGTTCCGTAAATATGTTTTATAATAAAAGTATGTCTGTATGGTTAAAAAAAAAAAAAAAAGAAATTGGGAAAACATCACCCTTCACAATAGCCACAAAAGAATAAAGTACCTTGTTGTGACCCTAACCAAGCAAGTCAAAGACTTGTATAAAAAAATAATTTTTCAAGTCTCTGAAGAAAGAATTAGAAGAAGATATCAGAAGATGGAAATATCTCCCATGCTCATGGCTTGGCAGGATTGACATAGTAAAAATGGCCTTCTTACCAAATGCAATCCACAGATTCAATGTAATTCCCAAAAAATTACCAACACAATTTAATACAGACCTGGAAAGAAAAACTCTCAACTTCATATGGAACAACCAAGAATTGCTAAAACAATCCACTACAATAAAAGATATTCTGGGGGCATCTCCATCCCTGATCTCAAGCTGTACTATAGAGCCACAGACATAAAAACTACAAGATACTGGCATAGAAACAGAATGGTGGATTAATGGAACCAAATAGAAGACACAGAAATAAACCCACACACTTATGGACACCTGATAATTTGACAGAGATGCCAAAGCCATACAATGGAAAAAAACACAATATCTTCAACAAATGGTGCTGGTCTAACTGGATATCTACATGTAGAAAAATGTAAATAGATCCACAGCTATCACCCTGCACAAAATTAAAGTCCAAGTGGATCAAAGACCTCAACATAAAAGTAGACACATTAAATAGGTTAGAAGAAAAAGTGGGGAAGAGCCTTGAACTCATTGGTACAGGAGACAACTTCCTGAACAGAACACCAACAGCACAGGCTCTAAGAGCAACAATCAATAAATGGGACCTCATGAAACTGAAAATCCTCTGAAAAGCAAAGGACACTGTCATCAAAACAAAACGAATGGCTACAGATTGGGAAGAATCTTCACCAACCCTTTAACTGACAAAGGGCTAATATCCAGTATATGTAAAGAAATAAAGAAGCTGAAAAGCAACAAACCAAGTAATCCAGTTAAAAAATAAGTGACAGAGATAAACAGAGAATTCTTGACAGAGGAATATCTAATGGCAGAGAAACACTTAAAGAAATGTTCAAAGTCGTTAGCCATCAGGGAAATGCAAATCAAAACAACCCTGAAATTTCACCTTACTCCCATCAGAATGGCCAAGATCAAAACCTCACGTGGCAACACATGCTGAAGAGGTTGTGGAGAAAGGGGAACCCTTCTCCACTGCTGGTGGAAATGTAAACTTATACAACCACTCTGGAAATCAATCTGGTACTTTCTCAGACAACTAGGAATAGCCCTTCCTCCAGATCCAGCCATACCACTCCTAGGCATATATCCAAAATTTGCTCAAGTACACAATAAGGACATTTGCTCAACTGTGTTTGTAACAGCTTTATTTGTAATAGCCTGAAGCTGGAAACAACCCAGATGCCCCTCAACTGAAGAATGGATACAGAAATTGTTGTATATCTACACAATGAAATATTATTCAGCAATGAAAAATAAGGAAATCATGAAATTTGCAAGTAAATGGTGGGAACTGGAAAGGATCATCCTGAGTGAGGTGTCCCAGAAGCAGAAAGACACATTAGGTATATACTCATATAGACATATAATATAGGATAAACCTACTAAAATCTGTACATCTAAAGAAACTAATCAAGAGGGAGGACTCTGGCTAAAATGCTCAATTCCCATCCCGAAAGGCAAAGAAGATGGACATCACAATAAGAAAAAAACAGGAAACAAGTTAGGAACCTGCCACACAAGGCCTATGAAAGGCTCTTCCCTTCAGACCATCAAAGCAGATGCTGAGACTTAGGGCCAACTGTTGGGCAGAGTGCATGGAACCTTATGAAAGAAGTAGGAAATAGTAAGATCTGGAGAGAACAGGAACTCCACAAGGAGAGCAAGAGAACCAGAAAATGTGAACACAGGGGTCTTTCCAGAGACTCATAATCCAACCAAGTACCATGCATGGAGATAAACTAGAACCCCTGCACAGATGTAGCCCATGGCAGTTCAGTGTCCAAGTGGGTTCCATAGTAATGGGAACAGGGACTGCCTCTGACATGAACTGATTGGCCTGCTCTTTGATCACCTCTCCCGGAGTGGGGATCAGCCTTACCAGGCCACAGAAGATGACAATGCAGCCACTCCTGATGAGATCTGATAGACTAAGATCAGAAGGAAAGAGAAGAGGTCCTCCCCTATCAGTGGACTTGGTGAGGGGCATGAGTGAAGAAGGGGGAGGGAAGTTGGGCTTAGGAGAGGAGGAGAGAGGTTTATGGAGGGATACAAAGTTCATAAAGTATAATTAATAAAAGTTAAAAAGAACTTAAATTATAAAATATGGAAGTGAAATTGGTAGAATTGGAAAAAGTATACTGGGTAAAGTAGCCCATTGTCCAGAGTCAAATGTTACATGTACTCTCTCATATGTTGAGCCTGTTTCAAATCATAGTTTTATGAGTTTAATGTTGAACAAAAAACTAGAAAGAGCTCATTGGGGGATTCTTAAATTTGGGAGCTATTAGACTCTAGGTGATATGAATGCAGAAATGAGGAACACGGGAGTAGGAAGACATTGGATGACAGAGGAAGACAAAGGAAATACAAATTTATACACATAGAGAATAAAATAAAAATAAACATGTGTGTATGTGTTAAATATAGTGAAAACTGAGATACCCTGTATGGGTAGATAATGCCATACCTAGCAATCATTGTTTCTCAAGCAAAATTCCCAGTCATGAGTGTGAAATGATTTCATGAGCTGTTGCTTAGGAGGCTTCCATTTCTTCCCTTTCACTGACTCTTCATCTTCATTTATGTCATCCTTTACCTATTTCTATATTTACCTTAAATAATATTTAACTTCATAACACATTTGCCACTAATTTTGATATTTTCTATCTTATATACACTAGTGATATCTTAGTAAGTTTCTTTGTTGGTTTCTTTTGCTGTGACAAAATACATGGATAAAAGCTATTTAAGTGGGCAAGAGTTTATTCTGACTCACATTTCATTAATTCAGTCCACCACGTAAAGGTGTTAAAGGTAGCAGGAGTTTGCAGCATCTAGTCAAATTGCATCCACAAACAGGTACAAAATGAGACAAATACAATTTAGCACTCAGCTCCCTTTTTCCACCTTGTAAATTCTGATGTGCCCTTCTCAAGATCTAGCATATCCTCAGTTCAGACAAGTCTTCCCATTGTTTAGTCCCCTAAGAGAGAAAATTCTCACAATAGATGGTAAATTTTGTTACTGTATCTCATGGTATGAAATAAATAAAATTAAAGGTAACCAGGAAGTATGAAAAATTTTTAGAAGAATATAAGAATAAAAAATATTTTTAGTAAGAAAAGGATCTATGTGTGAAGATGAAGATGGTTGGATGTTTTTCCCAGAATGTTGAGGGAAACAGTGAGGGCTAAGCAAATTACAAAGCTCTGAGGATGCTATATAACATATACAAGATATGAAACTTAGAAATGACATTAAAATTCTAATGACAAAGGTCAATACATTCCTATCAAACATCTATTTCTATCAATGGAGTTACTGATCTTCTCTTGGTAACAGTTACAAGAACTGGCTGACAGTTTAAAAAATGTATAATCACGGTTTATTTAAAAGTATTTATTTTTTGCCCAAGCCTTATCCAGATATTACACAATGGTTATATTAATACCAGCTCTGTGTAACTGACCTTCTGTGTTGAAGGCCTATACTAATGTGGTAAAGAAGAAATAGAGGGACAATATTTTGCCACCTACCTTCGAAAGCCAACTAGGTTCCAGGGAACTGTGGGACATCACTCAAAATGTGCTGCAGCTTTGGCAAGTTCCCTGTTCTCTTGTTCCAAATCACAATGAAGACCGTAAATCTGAAGTGTTAAATTCTAGCTGGTATCAATTTTACAAAGAAGAGGGTTAACAAAGTGGAAAATATTTCTTCAGTGCTTCCAAGCAAAGCCAGAATCAAGCAAGGCACTTTATATATTTTTGGAAGATAGAGCAAATGGTAAAAAAAAAAAAAAAAAAAAAAGAATGTAAAAGACCCAGAGGTTCCTTCTAAGGCCAAGTGACCCTAAGAGTAGGAACTTCAACTGTCCTGGAAAGAAAATTAAAAAAAAAGATTAATTGTGTCATATGCATGGTCATAAGAACTCACCAGGAAGGTATAACCAATGATTAAAATTATTAATATATTTGTTTACAGTCAAGGGCTCACATATCCTAGACTTTAAGCTGAAACCTACATGAGAAATTATGTAGACAACTAGTTCTCACTAATGATTTTTCTTGGTAAGGAAAATGCTGCTAAAATATAAGACTTGTGACTTTGGCTCAATATGATATTGTAGTGAGTGCCTACCTGCAGTCAAAAGACACAGGCCTGTTATTGCTTTAACCTAAACGTTCAGCAACAGTTGAATTTTTTCTCTCTCATCCACTCCAGAAACTATCTGGAAGTAACCTCACATTTTTAATCTAGCCACAGTAACAGCTACCTAATTTACTAAAAGCAGTTCCTGGGCTCATAACTGTCAAATCCATTCTTAGAGGCCAAAAAACTCAAAGTGAAGAAATATTAAGGATCCAAGTAGAGGGTGCTTTGTAAGCCTGTCAAGAGACTGTAGTATAGTTTGATCCAAATATAAAAAAAAAAGAAAAAAAGAAAACTTTTGTTCTGGCTTCTCCTTATTCTTTGTGAGGGCTTGTAATGCCAATACTCTTGCTTTAAGTTCTCCTTGACATCTCTTTACAGGCATTTGTCAAGGGCTTCTTTTTCTTCCTCCCCATGGCTAACACACAAATTAATGTAGTCATGTACTTTGGAAATTCTTAAGACAGGCCCACTGGAAGGCTACCACAACTATATACTGACACTCCCATTCATTATTTGAAACCAGGTTAGTCATTACTACAGTTATATAACAACAGTTATGGATACCTCTTCAGAGGAGAGAATGGTGAGCAAAAGGTAGAAATTGCCCAGGCAATTTTGTATAAAAAGACTCCAGAAAACACTAAACAATATCTTTCTTGAATAAAGGCTACAAATTTTCTTGGTATTCTTGACAGCCTTTTTTCTTTTTCAAGGTGAGGGTTGCAGGAAGTGTTTGGGGGATCACTGATCTGGTTCCTAAATGATATTAGGGTTACATATTCAGTTGGGAGAACAAAGGACCCCACTGGCAAAGAAAATAGAATATCTTGCTTGGGTGATGACTTAAACTTAGAGTTGGACCTTTAAAAAAAGTAACCCCCCCACACACACACACAGACTCTTACAATAGTTGGTCATGCTCTTTAGAGAGGCTATGGAACTTTTAGAACATATAGCCTTAAAGGAAAAAATGCATCCCTGGAGATTGAGCATGACTTTGGGAGTTTATAGCTTTGTTCCACTTCAAGTTAGCTTTCAAATAAACATATTCAGGTTCCCATCTTCCAGATATTTTTAATTAGACTTTTATTTGTTAATATTAATTACAGTTTATTAACTTTGTATCCCGGCTATGACCCCCTCCCTCATTCCCTACCAATCCCACCCTCCCTCCCTCATCTCCTCCCTGCTCCTTTCCAAGTACACTGATCTGACTCTAGCTTATCAGATATATGATATATTTTGATACGATACTATGAAGTAGAACAATGTTTCGGTCTATTTTAAATGTATATACATATTGTATGTGCTTTAATATTCTTGTTATAGAAGTCTGTTTTTTCATTACTGGATGGTATTGGATATAGAATCTTCAAGAATTGGCTTGCTAGAAAATATTCCACTCTAAATACACACAAAATAATGAGAAGAGACACAAAATAAAGAGAAGGTCCTAACCAAGGACCATGCATGGACTGTATGAGAAGAGGAAGGCATCACAGCATGAAAACAAAAGAAAAATGAAAATAGAAGCTAACATGACTCTCTCAAACAGTAATAACTCCTCAATTACTGAACCCAAACATATTGAAGTGGGTAAAATTCCAGATAAACTTTTCAAAAGGTTTCTGATAAAAATAAAGCAATAACCTAAAAGAAGAACGATCACCTCTTAAGGAAAGCCACCCACAGTGAGTACAAAGCAAGCAAAATGGATGAAAATATTAACAACATCAATTAAACATCCAGCAACATGAAAAACGAAGTAAACCAAAGTTTTGAACAATAATAACAACATAATAAAAATGTTGAAGATCACAAATTGACTCAACCAAGCAGAAAAAAAAAGACTCTTAGGGTGAATTAAAGATTTCATGAAATAACAACACCAAAAAGAACACAAAAATAATGTCCATGAATTCTTGAATACAGTCTAATAAAAGATAAAATAAACAAGTACTTACATGTCCATGGGTTAAAAGAAGAAGCATTGATTTAAAACTAAAGGCACAATGAAATGAAATTAAACAAATCTCTTGATGATTACAAAAATAATTAATATCCAAACCCAAGAGACATTTAGAATTCCAAGTTGATATTACCAGAGAAGAATATTTTCACTGCATATCATAGTCATGATTTCAAAAATATAATCAAGGCATGAATGTTAAGAGCTATGTGGCATAATATAGGATAACCATACTAAAATTCATAGTCCCAGAGAAACTAAGTAACAAGTAGGGCCCAAGGGAGGTTGCTTGAATTTCACTCAGAAGAGGAAATAGAAGTGGTTAAAGAGAAAGAACAGGATAGGAGACAGAGTATGGAGGGAATCTAGGGTGGGGAAGCAAGGGTGGGGAGCAGATTTGGTAAAAGCAGGGGCTAGAGGACAGAGAGCTTTCAGAGAGAAGAGAATTGATGGGCTGGGGCATTGCTGGGACCACGTGGAGACCTTACAGCAGTGTAGACTCCAGGGAGGATATGGGGGTGACTCTAGCTGAGACCTCTAGTAACAGAGGTCTTGGAGACTGAAGGGGCTATTCTCTAACTAGACAGAACTCCTAGTGGAGAAAGGTGGAACACCAACACACCCACAAAAAATATACCCCAAATTTACCCTGCCTACAAAATGTGCAAGAATAAAAACAGCAGAGGTGGAATCAACCCCTGGTCCAATCCTAGACCCACCATGTGGGTGAAATCCAACCCCTCACACTAACAACTATACTCTGCTATGCTTACAGATGGAAGCTTAACATAGCTGTCTTAGAAGAGGGTACACCCAGCAAAGGATCTAAACTCATAGTCAGAGATTGGATGGAGCAGTGCAGAGATCCTTGTGGAAGAGTTGGGGGAAGCATACAATGACACACAGGGGACAGAGACTTCATAAAAAGAACAACAGAGCCAACTAACCTGGGCCAAGGGTGGCCTGTGGAGACTGAAGACCCAACCAAGGACCATGCATGGACTGTATCTAGCCCCCCCAACACACATATATACCTGATGTACAATTTGGTCTTCTTGTGGGTTCCCTAGTAGGGGGAGTAAGGGTTGTTTCTGACATGGCCTCTATTTTTGGTTACTTCTCCATATATATATGCAACTTGAAGTTTGAAATGCTGTGCTTGGTTAGTAGAGGGAGGGCTTTCCTAGGGGTAGAGGAGGGAGAAATAGGGAAAGTGAGACCAAGAGAAGAAGAGGATGGGAACTACGACAGAGATGTAAAGTGAACAAATAAGTAAGTTAAAAGTTTAAAAAGAGCTATATGACAAAAACAGAAATTTACAAACAAAGTCATAAACTATACAATATAAACATTACAGTAATACCAAATCTCCTACTGGAATCACTTACAGCAAGAAAAGCACAGAATGTCATATTTGAAGTTCTAAATGTGAATGAGTACCAACCAAGTTTTCTATATCCAGCAGAGATATCTTTTATTATTTACAAAATAATAAGGACATTTCAAGACAAGTACACAGAGAATGATGAAAGCCTCAATCATGAAAGCAGAAAAACTATATTTATTGGAGGATTATAGAAATAAGAAAGAACCATGAAGAGATCAACCATATACAATACAGTAAAACAGTAAAGCCCCAATAAACAATAAAAGATAAACAACAAACAATAACCTAAAAAGTTAAAAAAAATTAACAGAATCACAAGAACTATTGAACATTTTTATTGAAAGCCTTAAATGAAAATTACTTCTACTCATCAATAAACAAATGAAGACCAGCTGACAGAACCAAAAATAAAAGCAACTTTCAATTCTCAAAGAAACACAATTCACTGGCATAATCACTTATAGACAAAGAGCAAAAAGATGGAAGGACAACTAACAAGTGAGTACATAAGAAAAAATAAGCCAATATAGCTATTTTGATATGTGATAAAGTAGATTTCAAAACAAAACAGACAGAAAAGTAAAGACAGTAGCTAAATTTTAATCTTTATTTTACTAATTTTTACTAATGTATCAATGATAACTATTATGAATATATAGATACGAAATTTTTGGGGTGTCCTTACACATATGACTTGGGGACCAAGGGGCCTCAGATTTCACCAATGTACCATGAAGATCAGAACTATGAGTCTTTTAGAATCGAAGAGAAGTAGAATTTCTACAAAGCCACAATAAGGCTTGAGACTTATCTTTTAAAAGAAGGACAATTTACACCCCCAGCTAATAACTCCATCAATCTTTAGATATGCCCCCTCAGAACTAAACTAACCCACGACATCAAGGAGACTGACACCCTCCTGGAACAACTTCTGAAGAGGGCTATAGACATATTTTCTCTAACAACAATAGACCCTGACTGATGCCAGGGAACGTGTCCATGCTGGGGGTGTTGCTGAAATGTACCATCTTTGAACAAAAAGTCTTTAGTCTTCCTCTCTCTGCACTGGAAGTGTCTGAGCCATGACCCTATTATTATAATGCAAGCTACAGAACTGACCCTGTGACTGAGGGGTGGGTCTCAGATATTGAGGCTCTACTGAGGGTCCTTGAGACTGACTTCCTGTGGTCAAGAAAACGAATAAGCTTCTCTTACTTTCATGGCCAACTCAAGTTTACCATTCCAGAGACCAGAGTTTCTCCCTCAGATATTATTGGCTAAGAAATTCACTTTTGGCAACCAAAGGAACCTCAGAGAACTCTGGAATCATGTCCTATGGCCAATGAAGAAAAACCTCCGGCTGGGTCCAAGGCCATCTATCTTTAAGCTGCCCACCAGAAAGGTACCTGTCCTCTACTCCACACATGTGCAGCTTATCATAAATTTAAGTAGGGAACAGAATCTGAAACTATGATCCAATCTGTCAGAAGAACCTCAAGATTGCCGTCAAGCCTGCAGTGGACTACTGAGAGATATGATTTTCTTATGTTCTCTGAAGACATGGAGACTTGGAATACTTGGACCTTCTTTCTCTACAAAGGTAAACAGGGATATTCCCCTCTGCCTGACCATGCCACAGATCCTTCTCCTTTCTGAAACCTTGGTATTTATCTTCCTATGATAACTGAGGCCTTAAATCTGATCCTTTAACCCAATGGGCCCACAGAGCATTCCCCTCTGAGCAAGGGCACAGGGACTACATCACCTCTGACCATGGAGCACTGGCCCCTCTGGATAGAATTCACAGACTTCAAAAATAGCAAGCAAATTCTGGAAACCTATGGCACTTCCTTGAACAAAATCACCAGACATGGTGTGAAATCAGTCCAGCTCAATTCTGGTTGGCTGAACACAATTCCTAGGAGGTAATCATTCTGCAACACCCACCCAAGATGTTAATGAATTCAGATATTGATGGATGGTCTGTTGCAGATTCTGCTGAAGATGTGGATTTTCTAGGCTGTCAAGAAGACTTAGACACTGAGGCAATGCTAAGACCTCATGAGGTACGGTAGTCAATTTAATTTTGCTCAGAGTAGTATGGATTTTGCACACTCTGACCATAAGTCTTCCTGTCAAATGAGCCTCACAAACTAACTTCCCATGGTACTCACTCCTTCTACTTTGGTTAAGGAGGTATCAAACCTTCCAACCAAAGCAAAGATCATTCCAGTTTTTCGGAAGTAGACTTCAACGTTCATTGTGTTTGAGGAGGCCCATACTACTTGAGCCTTCGGCATTTTTCTCAATAAGTGGTTCCAAGATTTGTCCCCCAGCCCAAGGTAAACTGCAGGTTCAACAATGATGCAGGTAAGAAACTCTGACATATGTATTCTGTCAAGGAAGATGTCTACACTCCATTATTTTAAGCAAGAAAACTCTATATACACCCTTTCAATTCAGGGGGATTGATACAAACTGTTCTAATTAAGGGAGCTACAGACAAGGCCATGAACATGAAAACTCACTCAAATGTTCATCTTTTTCTCAATGAAACTTTAAATCAACACCCCAACCCTACCCCCAGCAATGGTTTCCTCAGAGAATCCACTTCTATACATAGAAACCCTGAGGTCTATTCTTCTAGGTGGTCTTAATATTTCCCTTCTGACCTGGGTGGCTAGGCATGCCCAAATGACCAATGGGAAAGCAGACCACACTAAACTGAAGTCCTGGAATATAACAGCAAAAATCTGAACCTCGATTGATAACTTTCTACAATTAGGATTATCACTAGAAAGGAGCAGTCCCATCTTTGTTGTCCATGCTTCTGCTGATGATGACAGGTTTGTGGAGGACACAGAGCCAGGGATTACCAACCAACCTGTAAAAAAAGGGGCTTTGATTGTTGGCAAGCATGCCTCAGAGTTCCAGAATGCATGATTACTCTGGGCTGTGAGGATGTTTGGACCTGATAAGGTATTGCTGTACCTTCTTGCAATTCCCAAGGTAACCTAGGCAATTCATCTTCTGCCTGAGGGATTATGGTACTTCCTGTGCTTCCATACCCTCCCAATACATTCTCGCTCCCAAGAATGGGGCCTATGACCTTCCCATGTATGGCCAAAGTTGTCTCACACCTAACTGTTCAGGCACAGTTCCATGAGAGAGTCGCTCTATAAACACCCAGGGACTTAGGTCCACTCTGGTTTGAGTTCTCATAGCCCTAGTTTGGCAATCAGTGCAGAGACTCTGTGCTATCTCCCTTCAGGTCATTCATTAGAAATGGAATGGCTTCAACATTTCTGCCTAGATCTTGACAGATGAAACACAAACTAGAGGAAGCAAACTACCCAGTGACATTCATCCACTTCTTTGGAAGAAGGCATAAGTTGCTGCCTCATCTCTCCCAGAATGAACACAAACTATGAAGATATAAAATTCTGAATGATCAGTACTTGGAAATTTCTCCCCTGTGTAAAGTATCAGGGACATTATCCTCACTAGAAGTATATATGGGACCTCTCCCTCTGCCTAGAGGAGAGTATGCTTCTTCTTTTTCAATAGTTTTCCTCCCTTACACTAGGACTCAGTGTTTCCACTTTCCCCAATGTTAGCTTGTTCCTTCTCATTATATTGAACAGAATGTCCGAACTCTGCTAGGACTAGGATTGCCCTAGACCCCATTTGGCCAATGGGCTCTAAAACATTTATTTTTGTGTTATATGGTCTATATATAATCCTATTGCTTCCTTCTCAGCCTTTTTCCTTCTCATTAAAGGGGTGTCAGACCAAGTGGCCCTTACACCACTCACTCTGCACAAAAGACTATCACACATTTCCTATCTTCCAAATAGGTTTGTGGGCCAGTTGTCTACCTAAACCCTGCAAGAATATTTCAGACATTCAGTTTCTGCAGAAGGGGATCTGGGAAATCTAATTCTATTGAAAGGGCACTTATAACTAGACACTGTATCCAAGGGGGATCTCAGTCATCCATCCTCTGCACTGGGGGGTTGAAGATATCATATTATGACTAAAGAGCCACTGGAGATTCCCTTCTGCTCATGCCTCACGCATGCCACTATTAACTAAGATTGCTTTAGAGTTAACCCCTGGGACCAAGATTACCATACATCACATATGCAACCAATAGGACCTCATAACCTACTGCTTTTAGATCATAGGACAGAAGATTGAAAGCTGAAATCAGATTTCATGTCTTCTGAATCAAAGTGGGTCATCAAAATGCTATATTTTTTCTTTTACTCACAGATATGTATAGTTGAATACATCCTTGGGGAACCATCAATGCTTGTAGAAGCACTTATCCTTTTTGAAGATTGTTAAGATAGATGCCTAGACACTCAATGATTTCCCACAGGGTATGCATGCTTGTATTGGGAAATATACTTGGAATCTAGTAGGCAGAGACAGTAACTTCCACCAATACCCAAGATATACTGGGAGCTTCCCCATCGCACCACTGGTGAAGTGTACTTTCCCATTCTGGCAAATATGGATGGGGACATTCACCCTGTGAACCAAGACACTCATGATTTCTCCTTTGCCAAAGGTGGTCTCAGAACTTCCCATTCTGAGAAGAGCTTCTTAGAACTCCCCTGTCCCCAAGTTACCTCCACACATCCCTTGTTTATTGAAGTGGTCATGACAACTATCCCGGGTCAGAGTAGGCCTCAGTCCTTTACTCCATTAACAATGTGGCCTTAGAAATTACCCACCTGTACAAGGGGGAATCTGAAGCACAGTCTTTGACCAAAGGAAACTCATTCTTCCTTTTATTCCCAAGGTAACATTAGACATATTCTTTTGAATAATACTGTGCCATGCCTTGTAGTATTATTTCATTAACCCTCAAGCATCACTTTGTGTCTTTGAATTACATACAACCAACATATAAACTCTAAAGAACAGAGATTCAAGCCTTTCATCTTTGACCTTGGTGGCTTCCCCTTGTTCCACTTTGATTTCAGGCCCCACGTCCTCTGTGTAGAATTAGAGACAGGATCCTATGTAATGCTCTTCAATCTAATCACTAGAGATGAAGTGGCTCCACAGTTGTTGCCCATATATGGACACATGAAGACAAACTGAAGATAGCAACATAGCCAGGGACAGCCATCCAGGCTGTTTGAGGAAGGCTCAAGTTATTGCTTGAATTCTCCCTGTCTTAACACAAGATATGAAAATTCTACTCCTTTAAGAAGAGTTGGAAGCTGACGAACAGTGATGGGAACATTCCTTCAATGAATAAGGTAGTAGTGAGACTCAGGTTCAACATAGTATTGGATGGCACTTCCCCCATCTGTCCTATACCTTTGGAAAAACCACACCTTTGCCCAACCAGATTTCAAAATTTTTCTCTTTCTCATTAAGGGGCCAGTTCTTCCTCTATTCCTAAGTTACCTTACTCCTTTTACATCATTGAAGAGAATGTCAGACCTTAGTCCTAGGACAAAGCCTACTGCTTTGTCTCAAGTACTCATTTTACAGAAAGACCCTCAAACTTGGTGTTTCGTTGAGCAGGGGATAACTCATTTCCTTACTGATGAATGAGGTATCAGAACAAGTAAGCCATATGCCACTCCTTCTGTAGAAGTAAGAATCAGCTCCATTCACACTTAGTCCAGTGTAGCACAAAAGGAAGCTATGATTTCCTCCTTCAAGCACAACAGCTACAGAAATCTTATTCCTGCGTAAGAGTGTCTGACCCATGCAATAATGATGAACAAGGCCTCGGATTTTGCTCCTTTTGCAAAGAGGTTCTCATTTCTTCTGTCTATTCTCATAGGAGCTTCAAGTGTAGCCTCTGGCCATGGGAGACCCAATAACATCCCCTTCTTTCCAAGGACATCTTACACTTGAACTTCAAATTCATATAACATTAGTGACAATCCCTCTGACCAAGACTTCCAGGCAAACAGAATTGCAACCAATGCTACCTCTCAAAATTCTGGGTTTTGATCAGAGGGCAGAATATAGACATCTAAAATTCACACTCATGCCATCTGCCTAGCAGGTGTTGGTCAGATAGCAATGATCCCATCTTTTGTTTATAGATATTCACAGATAATTTCAACCTCAATAAGCATAAAAACCCAGACAACCACTCATCCTGTTGGAAGAGTGTTCTGATTGCTTCTTGTACTTGTCACTAGAGTCTATGTAATATATGGATACTGGGATCTGGAGAGGAAAGTTGGAAGCAAATGTTGCAGTGCTAAGCCATCCTCCCATTACCCATGATAACCTAGGTCTTTGCCTTTTGCACAATGGGTGTTCTGTTCAGGAAGTTGTCTCCTGTGCCAATGAGTTCTAGGGTCTTCCCCACTTTTTTCTTCTAACCAATTTAATGTGTCTGGTTTTAAGTTGAGGTATTTGATCCACTTAGACTTTAGTTTTTTAGTTTTTTTTGGAGGGTGATAAATATCGTTCCATTTTCTTTTTTCTTTCTTTCTTTTTTTTTTTTTTTTTTTTTTTTTTTTTTGCATATAGACATCCAGTTGGTACAGCACCATTTGTGAAGATGCTTTTTTTCTATTGAATGGTTTTGGCTTCTTTACCAAAAATCAAGTTTCCATAGGTGTGTGGGTTTATTTCTGGGTCTTCTAGTCAGTTCTATTGATCACTATTCTGTTTCTATGCCAATACCATGCAGTTTTTATTACTATTGCTCTGCAGAACAGCTTAAAATCAGGGATGGAGATACCTCCAGATCCTGTTGTTGTACAGGATCGCTTTGGAAATTCTTGGTTTTTTGTTTCTCCATATGAAGTTGAGAATTTTTCTTTCAAGTTCTGTAAAGAATTTTGTTGGTATTCTGATGGGAATTGCATTAAATCTGTAGATTGTTTTTGGCAGAAGCCATTTTCACTATGTTAATCCTACCAATCCATGAGCATGGGAGATCGTTCCATCTTCTGATATCTTCTTCAATTTTTCTTCAGAGACTTAAAGTTTTTCTCAAACAGTTCTTTCACTTTCTTGGTTAGAGTCACGCCAAGGTACTTTTTTTATTAGTGGCTATTGTGAAAGATGTTGTTTCCCTAATTTCTTCCTCGGCCCTTTTGTCTTTGGTATACAGGAGGGCTTCTGATTTTTTTTTTTTTTAGTTGATTTTATATCCAGCCACTTTGCTGAAGGTGTTTATCAGTTGAAGGAGTTCTCTGATTAAATTTTTGGGATAACTCAGGTATACTATTATATCACCTGCAAATAGTGATACTTTGACTTCTTCCTTTTTGATTTATATCCCCTAGCTCTCCTTCTGTTGTCTTAATGCTCTAGCTAGGACTTCAAGTACTATGTTGAAGAAATATGGAAACAATCAGCAGCCTTGCCTTGTCCCTGATTTCAGTGGAATTGATTTAAGTTTCTTTCCATTGAGTTTGATGTTGGCTATAGGCTTGCTGTACATTGCCTTTACTATGTTTAGGTATGTACCTTGTATCCCTGATCTCTCCAAGACTTTAAACATGAATATGTGTTGGATTTTGTCAAATGCTTTTACGGCATCTATGGAGATGATTATGTGTTTTTTCTCCTTCAGTTTGTTTTTATGGTGGATGACATTGATGGATTTCCTTATATTGAATCACCCTTGCATGCCTGGGATGAAGTCTACTTGGTCATGGTGGATGATATGTTTTATGTGTTCCTGGATTCAGTTTGCAAGTATTTGATTGAGTATTTTTGCATCAATGTTCATAAGAGAGATATGTCTGAAATTCTCTTTTTTGTTTGGGTCTTTGTGTGGTTTAGGTGTCAAGGTGAATGTAGCTTCATAGAATGAGTTTGGTAATGTTCCTCCTGTTTCTAAATTGTGGAATAGTTTGAAGAGAATTGAAGTTAGCTTTTCTCTGAAAGTCTGGTAGAATTCTGCGCTGAAACCATCTGATCCTGGGCTTTTTTGGGAAGAGAAACTTTTGATGATTGCCTCTATTTCCTTGGGGGATATGGGACTATTCAATATTTCTACCTGATCTTAACTTAATTTTGGTAGATGATATCTATCAAGAAAATTTTCCATTTCATTTAGATTTTCAAATTTTGTGGCACATAGGCTTTTGTAGTACGACCTAATTATTGTTTGGATTTCTTCAGTGTCTGTGGTTGTGTCCCCTTTTTTATTTCTGATTTTGTTGATTTGATTAGGGTCTCTGTGCCTTTTAGTTAGTTTGGCTAGGGCTTGTCTATCTTGTTGCTTTTCTCCAAGAACCAGCTCTTGGTTTATTGATTCTTTGAATAGTTTTATTTGTTTCTAATTGATTGATTCCAGCCCTAAGTTTGATTATTTCCAGCTGTCTGCTCCTCTTGGTTGTATCTGCTTCTTCTTTTTTTTTTTTTTTTTTTTTCCCTAGGGCTTTCAGTTGGGCCATTAAGTTGCTTGTATGAGATGTTTCAAATTTCTTCTTGAAGGCACTTAGTGCTATGAGCTTTCCTCTTAGTACTGCCTTCATTGTGTCCCATAAGTTTGGGTATGTTGTGCTTTCATTTTCATTTAATTCTAGGAAGTCTTTAATTTCTTTCTTAATTTCTTCCCCAACCAACAATGTTGGATCCTATTTCCGCAACCATTCTTTTAGTCTGTGTCTTTTTATTGGAGAGTTGAGTCCATTGATGTTGATAGATAATAGTGACCAATGACTGTTAGTTCCTTTTATTGTGGAGTTGTTGGTCTTACTATGATTCATTGGTTTTTTTTTTTTCTTTTTAATTTTTGGGAAATTTTCTGTATCCTATATTTTCTTTGGTGTAGTTGTGTTCATTGGATTGGACTTTTCCTTATAGTATCTTCTGTAGGGCTGTGTTGCTGTGTAGATATTGCTTAAATTTAGTTTTCTCGTGTACTATTTTGTTTTCTCCATCTATGTTGATTGAAAGCTTTGCTAGGTAGAATATTCTGGGCTGGCATCTGTGGTCCCTTAAAGACTGCATGACCTCTGCCCAGGCCATTCTGGCTTTCATAGTTTCTGATGAGAAATCTGGTGTGATTCTGACTGGTCTACTTTCATATGTTACTTGACCTTTTTCTCTTGCTGCCTTTAATAGTTTTTTTCTTTGTTTTGTTGGTTTAGTGTTTTGATATGATGTGATGTGAGGCATTTCTTTTCTGGTCTAGTCTATTTGGTGTTCTGTAGGCTGCTGGTATGTTTATGGACATCTCTTTCTTTAAGTTGGGAAAATTTTCTTCTATGATTTTCTTAAAAATATTTTCTGCTCCTTGGAGCCTGGCGTCTTCTTTTTAATCTATCTATTCCTATTATTCGTAGGTTTTGTCTTTTCATGAGGTCCTTGATTTCTTGGATGTTTTGTGTTTGGGACTTTTCTGATGTTACTTTTTCTTTGAGGAAGGAATCAGTTTCAGCAAGTGTATCTTCAGCACCCAAGATTCTCTCTTCCATCTCTTGTATTCTATTGGTGATGCTTACCTTTGTGGTTCCTGACCTTTTCTCTAAGTTCTCCAGTTCTAGGGTTTTCTCTGTGTTTTCTTTATAGATTCTAATTCTGTTTTCATGCTTTGCAACATTTCCTTCATCTGACTGAATGTGGCTCCTATTTTTTTGTTTGTTTGTTTCTTCTCTATATGTTTCCAATTGTTCCTCTACATAGGCAGTTATAGTCTTCTGTATTTCTTTGAGAGCTCTGTTCATTTCCTCTTTTTGTTCCTCTAATAACTGCATAAGCATAGCTTTAAAGTAATTTTCCTGTGTTTCCTCTGAATTAAAATATCCATTGATTTTGGGGTTGCTGTTGGGGCCATGGTGTCCTGATTTTTGTTGGGTGAGTTCTTACACCTACTTTTGGCCATTTACTTATATGTAATCTTCACTGTTTGTTCCTTGAGTCAGAACTTCAGACTGGAACTGTCTTTCTCTGGTGTCTGGAGTATTCTTCAGGAAGATCAGGGAGATCCAGTGGTTTGAGAGTGTGTGTTGTTGCTTCAGTTGTACTGAGCGAGGAAAAGCCGCTCGAGCAGAATCCTTATTGTGGGGGGAGTAAGAGAGAGAGAGTGTGTGTGTGTGTGTGTGTGTGTGCTCATGTGTGTACACACGCTTATAATTGTGTCTTGAAGGGGAGTGCTAGAGAGTATAGGCGCTTGGGATATGGGGGTTGAGAGCAAGTGCAGGAGGAGATATGGATTCTAGTGTGATTAGCAAGTGCAGATTGAGGGCACAAAGCACTTGCGCAGGTTTCCTGAATGCCCAGTGGTCTCCAATCTGTGGAAGGCTCTGCAGGCTGGACTCTTAGGTCTATGGCTGACGCTGTGGGCAGGACAAGTACTCCATTGTGGACTCTGTGTGCTCACCCCTGTGTTCTGTGCTAGAAGCTGTGAGCACAGCAGGCTGGGTTCTGCTCTCTGAGTTGGGAAGCGCTATTTGCTTCCTCTACCGCCTCCCCCTCAGGCAAGGCTAGAGATTGGAGGTCGTGGAGGAAATGCTGGAGGTTTGAGTGTTCTCAGTCTCAAATCTCGAAGGAGATCTCTGCTTGGAGCAGGCAGCACTGTGTTCCTTGCAAGTTGCTGTGTGAACTGCGCGGTACCTCCTCTACTTCAGCTGCTAGTTGTGGAACCTCTGCTGCTGCCTCCCTGTTGGCTGCAGTACCTCCACTGCTTCCTCTACTACAAGCTTGGCTACCTCCGCCGCTGCTTCCATCCATTACTGGGGAAGTGCCCGGCAATCGATCCCCAGAATAAGTCCATGGTTGACCTGTGTCCTATTGGACTCAGATCAGGGTTTTTCCCCTTTCTCCCTGGAATCCTCATACCATTGTTTTGGGTTCCACTGCCCCTCGACTCACCAATTCAGAGTTTCAGCTCCTCTGAGTACAGTGCATGCATGCTGGTTGCCGCCATCTTGGATTTCCCCCTGTTTTATTTTTTGTGGTGATTAATATTTATTTGGCTGTAATTTTCATAATGATGACAAGTGTGATGGTTATTCTTGGTTTTCAATTTAAATACATCTAATATTAACTAAAACAAAAGTGGTTCGGTATACTGGTGAGAGACATTTATATATATATATATATATTGCAATTTATTTATTTTGTTTCTCAGCTGTAGCCCCCTCCATTTTCTCAGAGTCCCACCTACCATTCATCTTCATCCCCTATGCCCCTTCATTACTCCACTGAGAGGCGAGGACCTCCTCTCTTTCTATCTGACCTTAGCCTATCAAGTCTCAACAGTGCTGGCTGCATCATCTTCTTCTGTGGCCTGATAAGGCTGCACCCCTCACGGGGAAGTGATCAAACATCAAAACATTGAGTTCATGTCAGAGACAGTCCCTGCCCGCATACTCAGGGACCCACTTGGAAACTGAGTAGGGAGTCTAGGTCATCCCCATGTATGGTTCTCCATCAGAGTATCGGTCTCTGCAGGCCCCAGCGGGCCCTAGTTTTTTTGACTCTGTCTCCTTATGGAGGTTCTGTACCCTCTAGGTATTTATTTAATAAATCTTTTAAAATGGGAAGAATCACCCAAAATCTGAATTTTTTGAGATGGGAAGATCTACCATAAATATTGGCCACAACTTCTGGTGGCAGTCTCCATGAAGGACATGGAAGAAAAAAAGACTGTGTACCCTCACTCTTGCTGGAAAGTTCATTCCTTCACTGGAATGAGAGCCTAATTCTTCAAAATTTTCTAATATACTAAATACAAGCTGAGACATCCAGCCTCATGGACTGAACAAGTACAAGATTTTTGGACATTACATTAGAAAACAGCCATTGTTGGAATAGCTGAAACACAGTCTCTAAGTTATTCTAATAAATCCCATTTATACATACAGTGATTTATTTATCAGTTATGTTTCTCAAGAGAACCCTACTTAATAAACCCATTATAGGCTTTTTTAAGGAAGGAGAGAAACCACATGATCATCTCCTTAGTTGCCAAAAAAGCATTTGACAAAGTCCAACACCCATTTATTTTTAATAACTTGGGAAAATCAGGATTACAAGGCATATAACTAAACAAGTAAGTCAATATACTGAGAGTCTATAGGCAACAACAATCTAAACAGAGAGAAACATAAATCAATCCTGAAATCACGGACAAGGGTAGGCTGTTCACTCTGTATCTCTTCAACATAGTACTTGAAGCCCTAGCTAGATCAATAAGGAGATAAAATCAGAAAGGAAGAAGTCAAAATAACATTATTTGCAGATGATATGACAGTATACATCAGTGACCCCAAAAATTAAACAAGAGAAAGCCTTCAGCAGATAAACAACTTCAGCAAAGTGGCAAAATAAAAAATTAACTAAAAAAAAAAAAATCAGTAGCCCTCCTGTATACAAAAGTCAAAAGAGCAAAAAAATAAATTAAGGAAGCTACACCTTTCACAATAGCAACAAATAACATAATACCTTGGTATGACTCTAACAAAGCAAGTGAAAGACCTGTTTGGAAAAAAACCTCTCTGTGGAGAAAGAAGTTGAAGAAGATATCAGAAGATGGAAAGATCTCCCATGCTCATGGATCTGTAGGATTAACAGAGAAAATGGCCATCCTGCCAAAAGCAATATATAGGTTCAATGCAATTCCCATCAAAATACCAACACAAATCTTTACAGAACTTGAAAGATCAATTCTCAGTTTCACACAGAAAACTGAAAAAAAAAATGAAAAAAGAAAAAACAGAATTGCTAAAACAATCCTGTATAACAACAGATCATCTGGCGGTATTTTCATCCCTGATCTCAAACCGTACTACAGAGCAATAGTAATAAAAACTGCATGATACTGTCATAGAAATAGAATGATGGATCAATGGAAGCAAATAGAAAACCCAGAAATAAACCCAAATAACTATGGATACTTGATTTTTGACAAAGAAGACAAAACCATACAATGGAAAAAAAAGGCCACATATTCAAAAATAGTGCTGGTCTAACTGGATGTGTACATGTAGATAAATGCAAATAGATTCACGTTTATCACCATGAACAAAACTAGTCCAAGGAAATCAAAGACCTCAACATAAAACCAGACACCTTAAATCTGTTAGAAGAATTAGAGGGGAAGAGTCTTGAACTCATTGGCACAAGAGGCAACTTCCTGAACAGAACATCAATAGCAAAGGCTCTATAATCTACAATCAATAAATAGGACCTCATGAAACAGAAAAGCTTCTATAAAGCAAAGGATATTATTATCAGAATAAAAATTCAGCCTACAGATTAGGAAAGGGTCTTCTATATTATGACAGTGAGCTAGTATCCAGAGTATTAAGACCTTAAAAAGTTAAACACCAACAAACCAAGTAATCCAATTAAAAATGGGGTACAAAGCAAAACAGGGAATCCTCAATAAAGGAATATAGAAGGGCAGCGAAACACTTCAAGAATGTTCAGCATACTTAGTCATCACTGAAACACAAATCAAAACAACCCTGAGATTGAAACTTATACCCATCAGAATGACTAGGATCAAAATCTCAAGTGAAAACACATTCTGGAGAGGATATGAGGAAAAGGGAACCCTCCTCCATTGCTGGTGGAAGTGTAAACTTGTACAATCATTTTGAAAATCAATCTGGTGCTTTCTCAGAAAAATGGGAAAAGTGCTACATCAAGATCCAGCTATATCACTCCTAGGCCTATATCCAAAATATTCTCAAGTATACAACAAAGACATTTGCTCAACTGTGTTCTTAACAGCTCTATTCATAATAACCAGAAGTTGGAAACAACCTAAATGTCCCTCAGTGGAAGAATGGATACAGAAATTGTGGTACATTTACACAATGGAATACTACTCAGGAATTAAAAACAAGGAAACCAAGAAATTTGCATTCAAATAGTGGCAACTAGAAAAGATCATCCTGAGTGAGGTATCGCAGAAGCAGGACATACAGGGTATATACTCACTCATAAGTAGATATTAGCCATATAATACAGGATAAACATGCTAAAATCTATACTCCTAAAGAAGCTAAACAAGGAAAACTTAGGGAAAATGCTCAATCCTCACTTAGAAGGACAATTGTGATAAATATTGGGAGCAGGAGATGACAGGGAACAGTGCAGGGGCACACCACTAAAGGGCCTCTGAAAAACTCTACTGAACGAGATATAGAAGCAGAGGATGATACTCATGCCAAACCATGGGCAGAATGTAGGGAATCTTATGAAAGAAAGGGTCGTTAGAAAGACCTGGAAGGGACAGAAGCTCAAAAGGAGACCAACAGAGCCAAAAAAATCCTGAGCCCTGGGGGACCTGTAGAGTCTGATATCCCAACCAAGGACAATGAATGGGGAGGACCGAAAACCTTGGCATAAATGTAGCCCATAGACTCACTCTCCAAGTGGGTTCCCTAATAAGGGGAACCAGAGCTTTCTCTGGCATGAGCTCAGTTACAGGCTCTTTGATCACCTCCCCCTGGGGTGTGTAGCCTTTCCAGGCCATAAAGGAAGACAATGCAGCCAGTCCTGATGAGACCTGATAGGCTAGGATGAGAGGGAAGGGGAGGAGCACCTCCCTTATCAGTGGACCTGGGGAATGTCATGGGAGGAGAAGAGGGAGAAAGGGTGGGATTAGGAAGGGAGGAGGGAGGAGGATACAGCTGGAATACAAAGTGAATAAATTGTATTATATAAAAAAATAAATTAAAAGGAAAAAAGAAAAGAATTGGAGAATTTGTTAAAAGGTGATTTTGTTAATATTTTTGTCTTAAATTTTTTACAAGGGCTCAGTGAATGAAGTGCTTTATATAAGTATGTTGATCTGAGTTCAAATCCCTGTCCATGTAAAAATCTACTGTATTCTCGGGGCTAAGGCAAGAAATATGCAGAAAATAAAATAGTGGAGTCACCGGACAGCCAGCAGCCTAAATGAATCAGTGAACTACAGATTCAGTGAGAGGTTCTGTCTCAAAAATGACTGGAGTACAATTGAGCAAGACACCCTTTGTCAACTTCTGGCCCCTACTTGTACCTCCATAGTTACACACACACACACACACACACACACACACACACACGTACACACTCACATGCTACATATAAAACACGTTTTAAATCTCTAACCAGAGTCTGGGGTTTAAAGTTTCTTTGTGGGAGAAGGTCCAAGATGGCAGTGACCAGTGCGTGCTGTATCTGAGGTTCACAGGATTTGAAACTCAGAAATTGGTGTGTGTGGGGTAGCTGAAACCAGAACATCCACATTGAGGCTTCCTGGGCAAGAGGGGACAACCCATGAACTGGGCCAGTTTGGATCACGTCACCCCTTGGTGTCTCCAGAGTAGTGAATATTCGACCCCTCTGCACTTCCCTTTGCTCAAAGCATGGGCCTCCCTGCTAGTCAGTGGCCTCAGTGGTTGCCCCAAGCGCAATCCTCCTGGCTTGATGATTGAGAAAGCAGAGGCTGGCTAACGGGCCGACCAGGTCTGCAGATGTGGTGGGCAGCAGCTGCCCCAAACAGAAGTTTCTGTGCTCAGTAACTGAGACAGTATACAACACTGCCCCAAAGAGGATCCTCCTTTCTCTGTGACTAAGACTTAGCAGCTGTAAGAACATCCCAGGTCTGTGGCTAAGGCAATCGGGGCTGCCTTAAGAAGGATCCTCTATGCTCAGTGATTAGGACATCAGAGGCAGCTGCCCCAAGTATGGGTCTCCCTTCCCCAGGGCTAAACATCGGACACTACTGAGCTGACAGATCTCCTACACATACATTTGCCTCTGTGATTCTAAACTTGAGAGTAGAGAACAAGGGGAACCTGAGTGCTTTCTAATTAGGCCTGCAAACAAGTGAGTGTGTCTTCAAGTTAGTGCATACAGAGCCCCAGATCCAGGATCCCTCTACTTTAGCAGCCAGACATCTGATCCCTCCCATTCACACCCCACTGTGGGCAACATAAGGATGTTTAGGACAGTGTCCTCAACATTGAGGCCCTTGTTCTGTGGGTCTCTCAGTGGAGTCCGAGCAAACAATTCCTGGAGCCAAGATGTTATAAACCAGACAGATCTGAATACTTGGAGAATAGTACAACAGGCCGGTAGGCCACTGAGGAATTCGGGGTACCTACACATCCTCATTGTGCTCACACACAGCACCAGCACCCTCACTTGCACTTATGTTCCACCCTTCTAGGTATCTACATGTTCTAGTACCCTGTGTTTCAAAGTACACTTCCACACACACACACACACACACACACACACACACACACACACCTGCACTTGCACACATTTGTCTGCTAACTTTCTCCCTTAGCTACAGCTGAAACACCAATATCTACTATTAAACCTGTGGAACTCTGTCAACTTCCTGAAGAACACTACAGACACCAGAGACAGAAGGACCCATTCTGAAATACAAATTCTAGGAACAAACAGCAAAGGTTAGGGATAAGCAGAAGACTGGAGGTCACCATAAAAATACATCCAACAAAAATCAGGACATCATGGTTTCACCAGAAACTCCAAAAATCAATAAATATTTTAATTCATCAGAAACACAGGAAACTTATCTCAAACTTATGCTTATCCAGGTATTGGAGGCACATAATGAGGAAACAAACAAAGCTCTCAAAGAAATATAGGCAAATACAGCCAAACAAATAGAGGGACAAGTAGAAGTATACAGAGAGCAAATGACCAAAAAAATAGAGGCCATCATGGAAAGAAAGGAATCCACATTCAAAATGATGAAGGAAATGGTGGAAGACAGGAAAACAGAATTAGAATCAATAAAGAAAACCCAAAGAGAGAAAACTCTGGAGCAGGAGAACATGAAAAAAGATCAGGAACCACAAAGGTAAGCATCACTAATAGAATACAAGAGATGGAAAATAGAATCTCATGTGCTGAAGATACAGTTGCAGAAACTGATATATTTCTCAAAGTAAAAGTAAAATTGGAAAAATTAGAAACATAAAAAAATCCAAGAAATCAAGGACACCATGAAAAGGCGAAATTTAAGAATAATAAGAGATGAAAAAGAAGATTCCAAGCTCCAAGGTCCAGAAAATATTTTCAGGGAAATCACGGAAAAAATTTTTCTCAACTTAAAGAAAAAGAGGTCCATGAACATATAAGAGGCCTACAAAAGAGTAAATAGACAACACCAGAAAACAAAAGTCCTCATGTTACATAATAGTAAAAACACTGAATCTACAAAACAAAGAAAGAAAACATTAATAGCTGCAAGGAAAAAAGGCCAAGTAACAGATAAAGGTACTCCTATCAAAATCACACAAGACTTCTCAAATGAAACTATGAAAGTCAGAAGGGTCTGGGCAGATGTCTAAGAGATGACAGATCTCAACACAGACTACTATAACCAGCATGACTTTCAATCAACATAGATGGAGAAAACAAAATATTCCATGAAAAACTAAACAAAAATAATATATCAGCAGCAACCCAGCACTACAGAAGATACTAGAAGTAAAACACCAATCCAATGAAATCAACTACACCCATGAAAACACAGAATATACATAACTTCAAAACAAATAATTAAAAGAAAATAAGCATAGAAACACAGTAACACCACCAACTCCACAATAAAAGGAACTAACATTCATTGGTCATTATTATCATTCAACATCAATGGATTCAACTCTCCAATAAAAAGACACAAACTTAAAAAAGGTTGCAGAAACAGGATCCAACATTCTATTGCATCAAAGATAAAAACTGCCACAGAGTAAATGGCTGAAAAAATGTTTATCAAGCAAACAGACCCAGGAAACAAGTTGTGGTTACTATCCTAATATCTACTAAAAGAGAGTTTCAACCAAAATTAATCAAAAAAGGTGAGAAGGGAAATTTCAATTCTCATCAAAAGAAAAATCCAGCAGGAGGCCATCATGACCTGAACATCTATGCCCCAAATACAAGAGCACCAGCATTTGTAAATGAAACATTATTAAAGATCAAATCTCACATTGATCCCAACACCACTCTCACAATGGAACAGATCATTTAGACAGAAGCTAAATAGGGAAATAATAGGACTTAAATCAAATGATCTTAATAGATGTCTATAGAATTTTCACCCAGAGTAAAAAAAAGTATACGTCCTTTTCAGCACCTCATGGAACCTTCTCAAAATTTGACCACATAGTCAGGCACAAAGCAAGCCTCAACAGATACAGGAATATCAAAATAATCCTTAGTATCCTATCAGAGCACTGTGGAAAACTAGACCTCAACAACAACAGAAATAACCAAAAACCTACATACACATGGAAACTAAGGAACTCTCTACTCAGTGATAGCCAGGTCAGGGAAAAAATTAAAAAAAGAAATCAGGGACTTCTTAAATTCAATGAAAATGAAGGCACAACTTGTGCAAACTTATGCGACACAGTGAAAGAAGTGCTAAGAGGACAGTATATAGCACTAAATGCCTCCAGGTAGAAGTTTGAGACATCTCATACAAACAACTTAAAGGCATACCTAAAAGCCCTAGAGAAAAAAGAAACAGACCCAACAAAGAGGAGTAGAAGATTGGAAATAATTAACATGGCAGCTGAAGTCAATGATTTAGAAACAAAGAAAACAATTCAAAGAATCAATGAAACCAATAGCTGGTTCTTTGAGAAAGTCAACAAGATAGGCAAAACCTTAGCCACACTAACTAAAAGACAGAGAGAAACTATCCAAATCAGCAAAATCAGAAATGAACAGGGAGAACATAACAACAGTGAGGCAATCTAAACATTCATTAGGTCTTATTTAAAAAAAAAATGTATATATGCCACAAAATTTGAAAATCTAAATGAAATGGAATGGTTTCTTGATAGATTTCATTTACCAAAATTAAATAATGATCAGGGAAATAGATTAAATAATCCTATATCCCCCATGAAAATAGAAGCAGTCATCAAATGTCTCCCTTCCAAAAAAAGCCCAGGGCCAGGTGGTTTCAGTACAGAATTCTACCAGATCTTCAAATAAGAGATAGCTCCAATTCTCTTAAAACTATTCCACAAAATAGAAGCAGAAGAAACATTACCAAACTCAGCCTACTAAGGCACAGTCATCTTGATACCTAAACTACACAAAGACCCAACAATAAAGGAGAACTTCAGACCTATCTCTCTTATGAATATTGATGCAAAAATACTTAAAATCTTTGCAAACCGAATCTAAGAATACATAAATAATATAATCCACTATGACCAAGTAGACTTCATCCCAGTCATGCACAGGTGGTTCAATAAAAGAAACTCCATCAATGTAATCCACCATAAAAAAAATAACTGAAGGACAAAACCACATGATTAATCTCCTTAGATACCAAAAGAGCATTTGACAATACCCAACGCCCATTAATTTTTAAAGTCTTGGAGATATCAGGATACAAAGCACATACCTAAACAAAGTAAAGGCAATCTACAGAAAGCCTATACGCAACATCAAACTAAATGGAGAGAAACTTAAATCAATCCCACTGAAATCAGAGACAAGGCAAGGCTGCCTAACCTCTCAATATCTCTTCAACATAGTACTTGAAATCTTACCTAGAGTAATAAGACAACTAAAGGAGATCAAGGGGATACAAATAAGAAAAGAAGAAGTCAAATTATCACTATTTGGAGATGATGTGATATTATACATGAGTGAACCGAAAAACTCTACCAGGGAACACCTTCAACTGATAAACACCTTCCAAAAAGTGGCTGGATAGAAAATTAACTCAAAAAAATGAGTAGCTTTCCTTATGTAACATAAGTTTAGGTATGTTGTGTCCTTCATTTTCTTTGAATTCTAGGAAGACTTTAATTTCTTTCTTTATTTCTTCCCTGACCCAGCTGTCATTTAGTATCAAGTTGTTCAGTTTCCATGTGTGTAGGCTTTTTGCTATTTCTGTTGTTGTTGAGGTCCAGCTTTAGTCCATGGTGATCAGATAGAATAAAAGAGATTATTTAAATTTTCTTGTATCTGTTGAAGCTTGCTTTGTGACATGGTCTATTTTGGAGAATGTTATATGTGGTGCTGAGAAAAAGGTAAATTCTTTTGTTTTTGGGTGCAAGGTTCGGTAAATGTCTGTTAGGTCCATTTGAGTCATGACCTCTGTTAGAGATATTGTTTCTTTGTTAATTTTCTGTTTTGTTGACCTGTCCTTTGTTGAGAGTGGGGTGTTGAAGTCTCCCAATACTAATGTTTGGGTATATATGTGTGGTTTAAGTTTTATTAATGTTTCTTTTACAAATGTGGGTGTTCTTGTATTTGGGGCATAGATGTTCAGGTTTGTGATGTCTTCCTGGTGGAATTTTCCCTTGATTAGTGTAAAGTGTCCTTCCCCATTTCTTTTGATTAATTTTGGTTGTAAGTCAATTTTATTAGATATTAGAATGGCTACCCCTGATTACCTCTTGAGCCCATTTGCTTAGAAAACTCTCTTCCAGCCCTTTACTCTCAGGTTATGTCTATCTTTGTGACTTAGGTGTGTTTATTTTATTCAACAGATTGTCGGGTCTTGTTCATGCATCCATTCTGTTAGTCTGCATCTTTTTATTGGAGAATTGAGTCCATTGATACTGAGAGAGATTAATGACCAGTTGCTGTTAGATCCTTTAATTTTGCTGTTGGTTGTGGTAGTGTGTTTGTGTGCCTGGCAACTTTTTGTTTGCTGTGGTGAGGCTATTTATTTCCTGTGTTTTCTTGAAAGTAGTTAGGTTTCTTGGTTTGTATTTTTCTTTCTAGTGTGTTCTGCAATGCTGGATTTGTGTGTAGATATTGTTGAAATTTGTTTTTGTCGTTGAAAGTCTTATTTTCTCTGTCAATGAGTACTGAGAGTTTTGTTCGATTTAGTAGCCTGGGCTGACATCTGTGTTCTGTTAGGGTCTACATGATATCCGTCCAAGCCCTTCTGGCTTTCATAGTTTCTGTTGAGAAGTCAGATGTGATTCTCATGGGTTTGACATTATATGTTACTTGGCTTTTCCCCCTAGCAGTTTTTAGTATTTTTTATTCTTTCTGTATACTTACTGTTTTGATTATTATGTGGCAAGGGGATTTTCTTTTCTGGTCTAATTTATTAGGTGTTCTGTAGACTTCTTATATTCTTATAGTCCTCTCCTTTAGTTTGGGGAAATTTTCTTCTATGATTTTGTTGAAAATATTTTCTGGGCCTTGGAGGAGGGAATCTTCTTTTTCCTCTATTCTTATTATTCTTAGGTTTTTGTCTTTTCATGTTGTCTTGGATTTCTTGGATGGTTTGTGTCAGGAATATTTTAGATTTATTTTTTTTTTGTTTTTTTTTTTTTTTGTTTTGTTTGTTTTTTTTTTTTTTCAATGCAGTTTATTCAGGAACATTGAACAATCCTCGGACCCCGGGAAAAGCCAGCCCACAGCTTAAATAGCCTCTGGGTAGCCAACCCAGGCGTGCCACGGGGGCAATGCAGATAGGTCCACATACATGGAAGCAAGCCAGATCCTCGGCCTTAGCCAAATGTGGAGTTGTTCGTGACAGAGAGCACTCACCATCGGGAAGGTGGAAGGCGGAAACCAGCTCCATCTTTAAGGCATAGCATTCCGCAGCTCTCTATAGTTCCCCCTTTTTGTTTTAGACGCATCAGGCAAGAGTAGAGGTCTGATCTCTGATATTAGAAATAAATTGGGACTTTGTACTGATGTTCATTTAGGTGTCATCCACCCAAAGAGCATCAGACCCGTCCGATACCTTTTTCTCAGAGGCGGGACCTGGGGCATCAACCCGCATGCAATCAGACATGCTCTTCTCTGGGTCCAAAGCGGCTGACCCTGAGTGCAGTGCTTAGCCTCGCATCCTGAGCATATAATTTTAGCTTTTTATGGTATCCAACCATGCTTGGGTAGACTGTCCTGCTTCAATGGCTGTAAGGCCTGAATGATCATGGCTGCATCACACTGTTGTGAGACTCTAATCTTGCATATATACCACAGGCAAACCAAGGAGACCAACACCAGAAAGCCTGCTAACACTCCCATGCCCGCCCATTCCTTCAGATGATTCATGGCTGCAGCAATCCATGTTGATAATCCTGTGGCTAGTCCTGCGTCCACTCTGGTAGAATTTACTGTGACAATGGCCACTCTCAGCTGCTCCATCGTAGTATCGAATTCTCCAGTCCAATTACCTAAAATATAGCTCGACAATTGTTTAGACAGATTTGCAGCACAGGAAAAATTCTCATGTTGTATGCTAGTGACACAAAGTCCAGCATACTTTCATTGACAGCCAGGTTGAGCGATTTGCCATAGGGTATCAATTTGCTCCTGCAAGAGGTCAATCCTCTGATTGAACACCATCAAGCTTCCTTTTAGTTGAGCATTAATTCCTTTATGTACAACTAAGGCATGAGCTACATTGGCTAAATGATTATTCAGGGTCTGAGCAGTCTGCCCAGTATGACTCATGGCTAATGCCCTGGTGGTAGCTCCAACAGCCGTCAATGAGATGGTAGTAACAATGGTGGCTGTAGTTCCAAGATCCCTTTCTGTCTGAAGAGAGTCATAGCGTGAGGGGCATCAATGGGCATAGGCACCCAGTGAGGCATGCGAGTAACCAGGGCATACCTAAATTTACTAGCATTCCAGCATTGGGCAAAAAAGCAAGGAGAGGAGAACCTCCCCTATTAGTGGACTTGGGGAGTGGCATGCAAGCAGAGGGAGGAGGGAGGGTGGGATTGGGAGGAGAGGAGGGAGGGGCTTATGGGGGGATGCAGAATGAATAAAGTGTAATTGATGAAAAATTTAAGAAAAAAGGGAAAAAATAATTTAAGAACCTTAAATGACTTTCAAAATTGGAGGAAAACATGGACTTAGTCAATTGGCATGGAGCACGTCTCACCCCTGGGGGCAATGGTCTCCTGAACCTACTCAGACCTCGGACACCACCACTGCTAGTTCTAGAACTGACGCAGGATGTTCCAACGAGGGGTTAAGGCTTCTCATAATATTTCCTATAAGCCCAAACCTGTTTGTCTATATCCCCCATTTTTATTCATTATTAGCCAGATAGAGCCAAGTAATTGTGGTAAAGATTTATTTTTTTTTTGATGGATACATTGATTTCTTCCATACCTGAGATTCTTTCTTCCATTTCTTGTAGTCTGTTGGTTATGCTTACCTGTAGTTCCTGTTTTCTTTCCTAAGTTCTCTTTCTCCATGATTTCCTCAGTTTCTGTTTTCTTTAATTTTTCTAATTCTATCTTCATATCTTGAACCATTTTGTTGATTTCCTTCACCTCTCTGACTGTATTTTCCTATTTTTTCTTCAATTCCTTCAGCTGTTTATTTGAACATTCCTCTGTTTCTTTTATTTCTTTCAGTTATTTAATAATTTCCTCTCTGAAAACCACAAACTGTATGGCTGCATCTTACTGTATTTCTTTTCTTTTTTTTTTTGTTATTTAAAATATATATATACATATATATATATATATATTATTTATTTATTTATTTTTTTATCAGTTACATTTTATTAACTCTGTATCCCAGCCGTGTCCCGATCCCTCATTCCCTCCCAGTCCCTCCCTCCCTCCCTCCCTCATCTCCACCGTGCCCCTTTCCAAGTCCACTGATGGGGGGGGACCTCCTCCCCATTCATCTGATCCTGTTTTATCAGGTATCTTCAGGACTGGCTGCAAAGCCCTCCTCTGTGGCCTAACAGGACTGCTCCTCCCTTCGGGGGTGGGGAGACCAAAGAGCCAGTCATCGAGTTCCTGTTAGAAATAGTCCCTGTTCCCCTCACTTTGGGAAACCAATTGGTTACTGAGCTACCACAGGCTACATCTGAGTGGAGGTTCTAGGTTATGTCCATACATGGTCCTTGGTTGAATG
The DNA here is from genome assembly GCF_030254825.1 of Meriones unguiculatus. Lineage (NCBI taxonomy): Eukaryota > Metazoa > Chordata > Mammalia > Rodentia > Muridae > Meriones > Meriones unguiculatus. Next base: position 72,989,956 of record NC_083369.1, on the reverse strand, counting down.
TCAGTCTCAGAAAAGACCCTGTGCCCAGATATATTTGGTCCTTGTGGAGCTCCTAACCTTTCCCCATCAGACTAACTCCCCTTCTTTCTTATGATTCCCTGTACTCTGCCAAAGGTTTGGTCATGAGTCTTTGCTTTGAAAACACTGCTAGTTAGAGTCTTTCAGATGCGCTCAGTAGACTCCAGTCATACGTTCAATGCACATCCCATCTGTCTTTCTAAATGAGGATTGATCATCTTACCCCATGTCCGCTCAATTGATTATCTTTTTTAGGTGTATAGATTTCATTATGTTTATCATATCTTATAGGTCTATATAAGTGAGTATATCCCATGTTTGTCTTTCTCCTTCTGGGATATTTCACTCAGAATGATCTTTTCTAGATCCCACCATTTGCCTGCAAATTTCATGATTTCCTCCTTTTTGATTGCTGAGTAGTATTCCATTGTATAAAAATACCACAATTTCTGTACCCATTCCACCGTTGATGGACATCTGGGTTGTTTCCAGGTTCTGGCTATTACAAATAGAGCTGCTATAAACATGGTTGAGCAAGTGTCCTTTTTGTGTACTTGAACAAACTTTGGGTATATACCTAGCAGTGGTATAGCTGGGTCTGGAGGAAGCACTATTCCTATTTGTCTTAGAAAGCGCCAGATAGCTTTCCAGAGTGGTTGTACCAGTTTACATTCCCACCAGCAGTGGAGCAGGGTTCCCCTTTCTCCACAACCTATCCAGCATGTGTTATCGCTTGAGTTTTTCATCTTGGCCATTCTGATGGGTGTAAGGTGATATCTCAGGGTCGTTTTGATTTGCATTTCCCTGATGGCTAATGAGGATGAGCATTTCTTTAAGTGCTTCTCTGGCAGTCAATATTCCTCTGTCGAGAATTCTCTCTTTAGCTCTGTTCCCCATTTTTTAATTGGATTACTTGGATTGCTGCTTTTCAGCTTCTTTAGTTCTTTGTATATACTGGATATTAGTCCTCTGTCAGATAAAGGGTTAGTGAAGATTCTTTCCCAATCTGTAGGCAGTCGTTTTGTTTTGATGACGGTATCCTTTGCTTTACAGAAACTTTTCAGTTTCATGAGGTCCCATTTATTGATTGTTGCTCTTAGAGCCTGTGCTGTTGGTGTTCTGTTCAGGAAGTTGTCTCCTGTGCCAATGAGTTCTAGGCTGTTCCCCACTTTTTTTTCCAATTGATTTAGGGTATCTGGTTTTATGTTGAGGTCCTTGATCCACTTTGACTTTAGTTTTGTGCAGGGTGATAAATATGGATCTATTTTCATTTTTCTGCATGTAGACATCCAGTTGGTCCAGCACCATTTGTTGAAGATGCTGTCTTTTTTCCATTGAATGGAATTGGCTTCTTTGTCGAATATCGAGTATTCATAGGTGTGTGGATTTATTTCTGGGTCTTCTATGCGGTTCCATTGATCCTCCTTTCTGTTTCTATGCCAGTACCATGCAGTTTTTATTACTGTTGCCCTATAGTACAGCTTGAGATCAGGAATGGAGATACCTCCAGATGATCTGTTGTTGTACAGGATCGTTTTGGAGATTCTGGGTTTTTTGTTTCTCCATATGAAGCTGAGAATCTTTTTTTCAAGGTCTGTAAAGAATTGAGATGGTATTTTGATGGGAATTGCATTGAATCTGTAGATTGCTTTTGGCAGTATGGCCATTTTCACAATGTTAATCCTACCAATCCATGAGCACGGGAGATCTTTCCATCTTCTGATATCTTCTTCAATTTCTTTCTTCAGAGACTTGAAGTTTTTCTCAAACAGGTCTTTCACTTGCTTGGTTAGGGTCACACCAAGGTACTTTATGTTATTAGTGGCTATTGTGAAGGGTGTTGTTTCCCTAATTTCTTTCTCAGCCTTTTTGTCTTTGGTATATAGGAGGGCTTCTGATTTTTTGAGTTGATTTTGTATCCTGCCACTTTGCTGAAGGTGTTTATCAGCTGAAGGAGTTCTCTGGTTGAATTTTTGGGGTCGCTCATGTATACTATCATATCATCTGCAAATAGTGACACTTTGACCTCTTCCTTTCCGATTTGTATCCCCTTGATCTCCTTTAGTTGTCTTATTGCTCTGGCTAGGACTTCAAGTACTATGTTGAAGAGATATGGGGACAATGGACAGCCTTGTCTTGTCCCTGATTTCAGTGGGATTGATTTAAGTTTCTCTCCATTGAGTTTGATGTTAGCTATAGGCTTGCTATATATTGCCTTTACTATGTTTAGGTATGTGCCTTGTATCCCTGATCTCTCCAAGACTTTAAACATGAATGGGTGTTGGACTTTGTCAAATGCTTTTTCGGCGTCTAAGGAGATGATCATGTGGTTTTTCTCCTTCAGTTTGTTTATGTAGTGGATTACATTGATGGATTTCCGTATGTTGAACCACCCTTGCATGCCTGGGATGAAGCCTACTTGGTCATGGTGGATGATATCTTTGATGTGTTCTTGGATTCGGTTTGCAAGTATTTTATTGAGTATTTTTGCGTCAATGTTCATAAGAGAGATAGGCCTAAAGTTCTCTTTTTTTGTTGGGTCTTTGTGTGGTTTAGGTATTAAGGTGACTGTGGCTTCATAGAATGAGTTTGGTAGTGTTCCTTCTGTTTCTATTTTGTGGAATAGCTTGAGGAGAATTGGAGTTAGCACTTCTTTGAAGGTCTTGTAGAATTCTGCGCTGAAGCCATCTGGTCCAGGGCTTTTTTTGGAGGGGAGACTGTTAATGACTGCTTCGATTTCCTTGGGAGATATAGGGCTATTCAGTCTTTCTACCTGATCTTGACTTAGTTTTGGTAGATGGAATCTTTCAAGAAAATTATCCATTTCATTTAGATTCTCAAATTTTGTGGCATATAGGCTTTTGTAGTATGACCTAATAATTGTTTGGATTTCCTCAATGTCTGTGGTTATGTCCCCATTTTCATTTCTGATTTTGCTGATCTGGATAGTTTCTCTCTGCTTTTTAGTTAGTTTGGCTAAGGGTTTGTCTATCTTGTTGATTTTCTCAAAGAACCAGCTTTTTGTTTCATTGATTCTTTGGATAGATTTATTTGTTTCTAGTTGATTGATTTCAGCCCTTAGTTTGATTATTTCCAGCCGTCTGCTCCTTTTGGGTGTATCTGCTTCTTTTTGTTCTAGGGTTTTCAGTTGGGCCATTAAGTTGTTTGTATGTGATGTTACGAATTTCTTCTTGCAGGCACTTAGTGCTATAAATTTTCCTCTGAGCACTGCTTTCAGTGTGTCCCATAAATTTGGGTATGTTGTGCCTTCCTTTTCATTGAATTCTAGGAAGTCTTTAATTTCTTTCTTTATTTCTTCCTTAACCCAGCTGTCATTGAGTAGTAAGTTGTTTAGTTTCCACGTGCGTATCGGCTCTTTGTTGTTTCTGTTGTTGTTGAGGTCGAGCTTTAGTCCATGGTGGTCAGATAGTATACAAGGGATTATTTCAATCCTTTTGTATCTGTTGAGGCTTGCTTTGTGGCCCACTATATGGTCTATTTTGGAAAAGGTTCCATGGGGTGCTGAAAAGAAGGTGTACTCTTTTGAGTTTGGGTGAAATGATCTGTAGACGTCTATTAGGTCCATTTGATTTAGGGATTCTGTGAGTGCTTTTATTTCCCTATTTGGTGTCTGTCTAGTTGATCTGTCCCTTGGTGAGAGTGGAGTGTTGAAGTCTCCCACTATTAAGGTATTAGGATCAATGTATGATTTAAGCTTTAATAATGTTTCATTTACGAATGTCGGTGCTCTTGTATTTGGGGCATAGATATTCAAGATTGTGATGTCCTCTTGGTGGATTTTTCCTTTGATGAGAATATAGTGGCCCTCCTTATCTTTTTTGATTAACTTGGGTTGAAAGTCTATTTTATTAGATATTAGGATGGCTACTCCAGCTTGTTTTCTGGAACCGTTTGCTTGAAAAACAGTTTTCCAGCCCTTTACTCTGAGGTAGTGTTTGTCTTTGTTGCATAGGTGTGTTTCTTGGATGCAACAGAATGTTGGATCCTGTTTCCTTAACCATTCTGTTAGCCTGTGTCTTTTTATTGGTGAGTTGAGTCCATTGATATTGATAGATAATAGTGACCAATGCATGTTAGTTCCTTTTGTAATGGAGTCGATGATCTAACCCTGTTTCATTGCTTGTTTTCTTTTCATTTTTGTTGGGACATTATCTGTATGCCCTGTTTTCTTGGGTGAATTTGTTTTCATTGGATTGGAGTTTTCCTTCTAGTATCTTCTGTAGGGATGGTTCGCTGTGTAGATATTGTATAAATTTAGTTTTGTCATGGAATATTTTGTTTTCTCCATCTATGTTGATTGAAAGCTTTGCAGGGTATAGTAGTCTGGGTTGACATTTGTGATCTCTTAGAGTCTCCATGATACTTGCCCAGGCCCTTCTGGCTTTCATAGTTTCTGATGAGAAGTCCGGTGTGATTCTGATAGGTCTACCTTCATATGTTACTTGGCCTTTTTCCCTTGCTGCTTTTAATATCTTTTCTTTGTTCTGTAGATTTAGTGTTTTGACTATGATGTGACGTGATGTGTTTCTTTTCTGGTCTAGTCTATTTGGAGTTCTGTAGGCCTCTTGTATATTTATGGACATCTCTTTCTTTAAGTTGGGAAAATTTTCTTCTATGATTTTCTTGAAAATATTTTCTGGACCTTGGAGTCTGGAGTCTTCTTTTTCGTGAATTCCTATTATTCTTAGATTTTGTTTTTTCATAGCATCCTTGATTTCTTGGATATTTTGTGATTGGAACTTTTCTGATTTTACTTTTTCTTTGAGAGAAGTATCCATTTCTGCAAGTGTGTCTTCAGCTCCAGAGATTCTCTCTTCCATCTCTTGTATTCTGTTGGTGATGCTTACTTTTGTGGTTCCTGATCTTTTCTCCAAGTTCTCCAGCTCAAGGGTTTTCTCATTTTGTGTTTTCTTTATTGATTCTAATTCTGTTTTCATGCCTTGCACCATTTCTTTCATGTGTTTGAATTTGGATTCCTGTCTCTCAACGATGGCCTCTATTTCTTTTTTCATTTCCTTCTTATATGCCACTAATTTTTCCTCTACTTGTGTATCTATTTGTTTGGCTATGTTTGCCTGTGTTTCTTTAAGGATATTGTCTATTTCTTCTTTCTTTGCCTCCAATTGACTGGCCATCTCTTTGAAAGACTTGTTCATTTCCTCCTTATGAGCCTCAAATAATTGGGCAAGCATGGCTTTAAAATCATTTTCCTGTGCTTCTGCTGAATTGGTGTATCCATCGATTTTGGGGTTTGCTGGTGAAGTCACGATGTCCTGATTTATGTTGGAAGTGTTCTTTCGCCTACCTCTGGCCATTGGCTTATCAGAAACCTTCCCTGTTTGTTTTTGGATTCTGCAGATCAGACTGGTGCTGTCTCTCTCTGGTGTCTGGAGAGTTCTTCAGGAAGCTGAGCACTCTCAGCGTGTGCTGAGGACTAGCTGTACCTGTGGGAGGAAAGTACGCAGGCGCAAACGGGGCAAATGCAAGCGTGTGTGTGTGCGCGCGCGCGTGTGTGTCTGTGTGTGTAAGTGTGCGTGGATGAGTTTCTCTAGGGACAGAGTGATGGCTAATGTTGAACCCTTGAGTGTGTGGGAGGGGCTCTGTACTGTATATGTCGCAGGCGCTAATGATGATCGCAGCGCAATTTCTGGTATTAACTGTCTTAGCTCCTCAATCAGGCCCACAGGGCAGGAACTTCAATGTCCCTAGTGCCCCTCTGTTTCCCAAAGTGGGTATGTGGGTGGGAGGGGGGTTCGATGCCTGGCTTCTGATTTAGAAGGACCCAGGATCTGGGGAACTGCAGATTCTCAAGGGTGCACTCACTTACAGGCAGGTCTCTTGGCCGAGATCGTGGTATCCGGGGCTCTCTGCTCTCTGGTTTGGCCCTGCTTCTTTGATGTGTTCCGCCAGTTCTGTGCTGCTGTCACTGCCAGGTTCTGAGGTCTTGCTGCAGCTGGAGATTTCAGAGTGGTCACTTCAGCAGGGATGGGGTAATCAGGCTCTCTGTTCTCTGGTTTGGCCCTGGTTAGTCTTAAACTGGAGGGCTGTGGTGCCCCGCCAGTTCAGTACTGCTCCGCTGCCACGTCCTGCTGTAACTGGAGACTGGCTTGCTAGTCCCAATGCTTTCTGGGAAGTCCTGGGATCTCTTCGTTGTGCTCTCCAAGCTTGGGAGGCCCAGTGCCTGGTGTGTCCAGGTTGTATGACGTTTCTGCCTGGTTTCGGTGAGTATATAGCGTATTCTCTGTCACTGTGGGATTGGGCGGGTCGTACCGTCAGTGATGGCGATCCTGCGGAGCTAGTATGGTGTCTAGCAGATTCGCGCCCTGGGAGGATGGTGCAGCCGCTGCGCGAATCTGGGACTCCGGGGTACGTACTGCTGGCTTTTGTCTGCCGCTAAAGTGGTTGGGGCTCCGTCTCAGCGGTTGTATACCCCAGGCAGTTAGGTCTGCGCTGAGAAAGATGAGTCCGCTGTGCCGCTGTGCCGAGGAGGAAGGAGGTCTGGGGGAAGGGAGTGCAGCAAGAACCCTTACTGTATTTCTTTACAGATGGGCATAATCCGTTTGATTTTATCTTCCTCTAATTCTTTACGCATTTTATTTGTTTCCTCCATTAACCTTTTCATAAGCATAGATATAAGGCCATCTTCTTGAATTTCACTTATGTTAAGGTTTCCAGGGCTACTTGCCCTTGGATATCTGGGTCCTGGGGATGCCATATTTCTTTGCCTTTTGTTGGTTGTGCTTTTACACTGGCCTCTACCCACCTGTCCATCTCAGGTGTTATCTGTTAATTTCTGGTGCCCACTAGAGTCCTGGGGTGCGAGAATCCCCTTTGCAGGTTTCTGAAGGAGTTCTCTTCAGCTTTTTGACTATGGTCAACTGAATGGTGGTGCTTTTCTGGAATTGTCACAGTTAACCTCAGGCATATGAACCTGTGTGGCTACTGTGGTGTTCAGAAAGGGTCTCCTCTCACCAGGAGAAGTCCTGGAGATGGCTGCCCTGCTGCTGAGTTTCTTGCTCTGAATTTAGTGAGCTGCTGCTGTTGCTCCTGTTAAGCTGTATTTTCTGGGTGCAGCACTCACGAAAAACCATGGAGTCCTGTGGTTTCTTCATTTCGCTAGAGATAACTGGTTGCACCTTGGATCAGTATCTGAGGGCTGCTCCAATGGCTCTCAGGCTTTTGCAGGTCTGAGGCTGGAGCAGTCTGCCCCAGTACCCAGGTCGTAATCAGTGGCAGGTGAACACAGCACTCATGTGTGCAGTAGAATGACAGAGTTTAGAGCCTATGGGAACCCAGAAACATTTTGGAGTTGGGTGTTCTGAGGGTTGGAACCAATCTTTTCCCTGAGTCTGTGGTGTTTTGAGGTTTGCAGGTCTGTCTGGGATGGTGAGTAGAGCAAGCAGGTACAGGCAAGTGGCTCTGCCTTGCTGGGGACTGGTTGACTAGGTTCCTGGGTGCCTGGGGACTTGCAGCAACTAGGGAACTTTTCCCAAGAACTTCTTTGTTTGTTTGTTTGTGGGGGAGCTGTCAGCTGAGTGCTTAGGGGTTAGACCTGCTCTTCCCCCCACTATGGGCTTCCACCCAACAGGGAAACTCAGTTTCTGGTGCCCTGGATCCCTCAGTTCTGTCTGTGATGGTGAGTCAGGCACTCAGGCAAGAATCTGTACTGGCAGTTAAGCACCCCACTTTGGGCTGGCTGCTGGGTGCCTGCTGGACACGGGTTTATTTCCAGGGATTGTCTGGGTGACCTAAGGTCAGTCCTGATCACTTCCTACACCATAGGTTTTTCTCTCGACTGGAAATCCCAGTCTATGGTGTTATGAGGCCCACACTTAAGTCTGGGACTGTGATCAGAGCACCCTGGCAGTGTGTGGCTCTGGGCTGGTGACTGAGCTCCTGGCAGGACCCAGGAACTGTTCAGCTGTTTAGCTGAGCAACCTGAAGTTGATTGAGTCCCACACACTCTTCTCACCTGGGAAATACAATCGCTGGTGTTTTAGGGCTGGTGTTTTAGTGTCTGCTGGTCACTGGACAGATCATGCTGTGATGCTGGTCAGAAAGAGTGTCCTCCCAGAGCCTCCGTCTTGGATCCCCCTCCCCAAGTAGGGCTCTTTGAGCATGTTGTTATTTATGTTAGTATTTTAAACAGGGAAGATCATAACAAGGTTTCTAATCCAATAAGCGGAATTATGACACATTGTTTTTAGCATTCAGATATTATTTAAGATGATAGAGAACTTGTCCATCTTACAAATCAAGCTAGAAGTACAGATAACGGATAAAAGCTTAAATCACAGGAGGATCAAGGATCAAAAATCAGATTCTTGCCTGAGTGCCTGACTCACCATCACAGACAGAACTGAGGGCCCCAGGGCACCAGAAACTGAGTTTCCCTGTTGGGTGGAAGCCCACAGTGGTGGGGAAGAGCAGGTCTAAACCCTTAGCACTCTTTGCATGAGAACCTTGAAAAGATGGATGCAGATGAGTGTCATAACTCATTCTGTGTTGCTGTAGAAGAATAACACACAGTGGGTATTTTATAAGAAAATTAATTTATTTCTCACTATTCTGGAGGCTGCAAAGTCCAATATCTAGGTGACAGTATCTTTTGAGGTGTCATACTATGGTGGAAAGCAAGAAGGCAAGAGAGAACAAAAGGCCAAGAGAATAAGAGGGAACAAAACTCTGTTAAATAATGCATTTACGATGGCATTATCCTGATGAACTAACCTCTTATTAGGCCCCATGTCTCAACACTATGCATTGTGTGTTAGCTTTTGTACCTCAGAGGACATATTCAAACCATATTTATTAGACCCTACAATAAGGGAAATATCAACTTACAATAAGAGTTAAAAATGTCTAGCATTCATACAAGCCATCTATGGAGAAGGTGTTGATATTTTTATGCTGAGTAGGAGGAAACATGTAGTTTAACAAACCTGATAGAAGAATTATGCTAACTAGGAATTTCAAAGAATTGCTAATCCCATATTAAAAGGGACATTAAAAGGAAAACATCTGGTTACTTATAAAGAGTATTTGCCAGTGTGTGTTACAATTCCCTTATTTGATTCTATTTTAAAATGCAGTTAGTCTTGATTATTTAAAATAAATAAAACATATCATGGTGTTGTAAGAAATAATGTTTTTACCATATTTACTTAAGGTGATGACCTTGATATTTCCAGGTTTGTTCCAATATAAACTGACAGGTAGCCTTCCTTACATCATTTAACCTTTCTGCTACAACTTCCATTAGTGATTTGGTTGTAACACTGAAAATTGTAATAAAAATAATGATTCATTTGAGAGACTCTGATGAAAGGATTATTTGAACAAAAAATAAGTTACAATTATGTGAATTAATAATAAAATGCACCTTGGAACTTTGGAGCTGTAATCTATTAGAGCATTGAAGGACTTTAAAATAAGCAAGTGAGGATTCTGATTCTTTCTCATCATGGTTCATGAAGAATTGTGTCCAAAATGGGGCACAGTCGAGAGCAAAAGTGAGTACTAAGTAGGATTATGTTTAGATGACATCACTATTCTTATACATTTATTCTTTCACTGTTTGGATATATGCCAGGACCTTTCTGGAAAACTCAAACAAGAATGGTAGTCATCTGTAGCTATTTTTGGCAGTATGAGGGCAATATACAGTAATAAGGCAAGTTTGTCAGGGACAATCAGTGGGGAATTTTATTATATATTCCTCCTTCTACTCAAGTTGAAACAGAACAGGCAAAGCAATTTACATGTTCTTTAATGTGTATTTATCTTACTCCCTGTCTCAGAAGATCTCCTTTACCTCAAAAATATATCCAACACATTCATGCATTTATTATATCCTTTGTATATAAACCATGTTTGGGATCAAGCTCATGTGAATCACTTCATATTCCTGAGCTTCAAGAACCTCATGTGAGGCTCCAGTTCATCTCTGGGCTTCCTAGTATCTTAAGTAGTGCTAGATTTTATGTTTTGTAGTTGTTGTTGTTGTTGGTGGTGGTGGTGGTGGTGGTGTGTGTGTGTCTGTGTGAAAGAATGAGGGATGAAACATACTACAAGTGAGCTTGAAATCCTTAGGTTGAAAGCATCATTTTTCTCATTTATTCCCTTCATTCTTGAATGCACACATGCATAAGAAAACACACACATTCACCATTAATCATATAGAGAATCAACAGTGAGAAGATTTTAAAAAGTCAGCAGTGGTGATGATATTATTATAAAGGTACAGGAAAGGAAGCAGAGAGGGAGGATTAGATGAAGGGAGGAAGATTTGGAGAAAGGGAAGAAGGGAGGAAAGAGAGAGAGGAAATCAGAAGGTGAAATGAATGAGTCAGAGACAAGAGCAGTCCAATGAGGAGCCAGCATTGTCATACATATTTCACAATTGCTAATCATGACAAATGGGCTGTGAAAGCAAAAACAAAACAAAAATAACAACAAAAAAAAAAACAGATGTCTTTTAAAAGTCAGTTCTATTTTACATTTTAAATTGGTTTCAATTGATAGGAAGTTTAATACTATGCAATCAATCAATAATTTTCAAGATTATTAAACTCTTACAATGTAAGGAAAGACATCATTCGTTTTCACATATGTTCATAGTGGCAAGTCTCAAAAATAAATTATTATGAAAGCTGGTTTCTACACATTGAGATTCCTGAACTTAAAGTTAGAATATAGTCCTCCCAGGATTACAGATGGGCTGGAACAAATTGTACCACAGATTTACTTGGTTTAAAATGATCTTATTTCTCTTTCAATCTAAATCACAAGACATGGGAAATAATATAGAATAATATGATCTGATCAAAGAATTGAGGTTCTTTCATTATCTGAATCTAGACTCACTCTCCACTGTCATTTGATTGGAATTGATCAATGCAGTCTAATAAGCTTTTGACTGAAAACTCAAAGACAGAGAACCATTTCTGTGTTGATGCATTCTCATTACAAAGCAGAAAACTTGAGGTAGGACAGAGTAGGAAGCAAAGACAATGTAATCTTAACTTCAGAGCACATAGCTAAAACAAGATTATAGGAAAATATTTTAAACCAAGTTTCAAGCTGCCTAGACATTATACGTGATTTGTTCATTTCGTCTACATGAACTCAATGAGTTCTGAATAAGTGACAGACAGTGGAACTTGTGCTAGGGAAACAACAGGTAATAGTTTATGAATAGTGCAGACAATAAATGGAATACGGTGAGGAAGGAATAAAACTCTGGAGAAGCAAATTTGTAATTGATTTTTCTTTTTTTCACAATTTATTCATTATATACCCCAATTGAAGCCCCTCCCTCAATTCCCCCAAGTCCCATCCTTCCTTCCTCTCCCCCCCCCCATCCCCTTACACTAGTCCACTGAGAATGGGAGATCTCCTCCTCTACCATCATCCCATAGCTTATAAATTCTCAGTAGGTCTGCCTGGATCCCCTTCCTCTGTGACCTGGCTAGACTGCATTGCCAGGGTCAAGTGATCAAAGAGCAGGCAATCGAGCTGATAGTAGCCCCTGCTCTCCTTACTTGGAAACCCACATGGAAACTGAGCTTCTAATAGGCTACATCTGAGCAGGGAATCTAGGTCTTCTCTGTGCATGGTCCATGGCTGCTGCATCAGCCTCTGCAGGACCACCTGGGCTCAGATCTTTTAGCTTTGTTGGTCTTCTTGTGGGGCTCCTGTCCCATCCCTGTACTTCTATCCCAACTTATTCCATAAGACTTCCTGCACTCTGTCAAAAGTTTGGCTGTAAGTCTCAGCATTTGCTTTGATCCCCTGTTGGGGGGAGCATTTCAGAGGGCCCTCTATAATAGGCTCCCATCCTGTTTCCACTTTTCCGCCACTTCTGGAGTAAAATTTGATCATACAGTTTTACAAACTAATTCTTCAAAAGACAATTATTATTTTCTATTTTCCATTTATTTATTTATTTAATCACTTTACAGTCTGATCAAAGCCCCCCTCCTCTTCTTTCAGTCTCACCCTTACACCCCCTCCCCCCTTCCCTTCTCATTTCTTAGAAAAGTAAAGGCCCACTCCATGTGTACCAACTCACCCTGGCATATCAAGTCAGTAGGACTAAGCATATCCTTTCCCAGTGAAAACCAAACAGGGCAGCCCAGCTAGGCGAAAAAGACCCAAAAGGCAGGCAACAGAGTCAGAGCCTGTTCCCATTGTTAGAGGACCCACATGATGACCAAGCTGAACATCTGCTACATATATGTATGTGGACTAGGTCAAGCCCATGCATGCTCTGTGGTTGGTGATTCAGTCTCTGTGAGCCCCCATGGGCCAAGGATAGTAACTTGGTATGTCTTCTTGTGGAGTCCTTGACAACCTCTGGCTCTCTCAAACCTTCCCCTTGCTCTTCCACAAAATACCCCAAGCTTTACCTAATGTTTGGCTGTGAGCCTTTGCATCTTTTTCTATAAGCTGCTGGGTAAAGACTCTCAGAAGGCAGTTATGCTAGTCCTTTTTCTGCAAGCATAGCAGAGTATCCTTAATAGTGTCAGGAGCTGGCTTTCTCCTATAGGGTAGGTCTCAAGTTGGGCTAGTCATTAGTTGGCCATTCCTTCAAACTTTGTTCCATCTTTATCCCTACACTTCTTGTAGGCAAAATAAATTTGGGCCAAATTTTATATGTGGGTTAGTGTCCCCCTCCCTCCACTGGGAGTATCTACTGGCTTTAGAAGGTGTCAACTTCAGGCTCTATATCTCTGGATACTAGGAGGCTCAGCTAGGGTACACCATGACTCCCAGGAGTCTCCCCTGTCCCAGAGATACCCTCACCCAGCAAATTACATTTTCTCTTCTGGTCATCTTCTCACCCACCTTCCTCTCTCCTCATACATGATACCCACCCTCATTTCTCCCCCACACCATCTTCCGCACTAGTCTTCCACAGATGTGTATTTTCGTTACCTTTTTGAGTGAGATTCAAGCATCCACCCTTGGACCCTCCTCATTAAGACTCTTTTTGTGTCTGTGGATTTTAGCATCGTTATGCTGGAAATGGAAAACATAGGGAAGAGAACAGGAACAATAAATGCAAGCATCACCAATGGAATAAGAGAGATGTCACCCATCATGGGGTAGCACTTTGGTGTTGTAGCTCTCTGAGTTATTTCTGCTCCTGTAAGCAACACCTCACCCATATTCCTGTAACATAAATAAAAAGTGAATAACTTGTTAGAACTTGAGAGAGAGAGAGAGAGAGAGGGAGAGAGAGAGAGAGAATGTCAAGCATAGAAGATAGAGTTCAAAAAATTAATACATCAGTCAAAGAAAATGTTAAATCTAGGCTGTCCAGGGCTACTTGCCCCTGGATAGCTGGGTTCTGGAGATGCCATATTGCTCTGTATTTTGTCGGTTGTGCTTTTACGCTGGCCTCTACCCATTGGGCTATCTTAGTGTTGGGCAGAGTGCAGGAAATCTTATGAAAGAAGGGAGAGATAGAAAGACCTGGAAGGACAGGAGTTCCACAAGGAGAGCAACAGAACCAAAAAATATGAGCACAGGGATCTTTTGTGAGACTGATACTCAAAACAAGGACCATACATGGAGAAAATCTAGAACCCCTGCACAGATGTAGCCCATGGCAGGTCAGTGTCCAAGAGGGATACCCAATAATAGGAACAGGGACTGTCTCTGACATGAACTCATGGGCTAGCTCTTTGATCACCTCCACCTGCAAGGGGTAACATCCTTACCAGGCCACAAAAGAAGACAATGAAGCCAGTCCTGATGAGACCTGATAGACTAGTGTCAGATAGAAAGGGAGGAGGACCTCCCCTATCATTGGACTGGGAGAGGGGCATAGGAGAAGAAGAGGGAGCAGGTGGGATTGGAAGGGGATAGGGGAGGGAGCTAGAGCTGAGATACAAAGTGAATAAACTGTAATTAATAAAAATAAAATAATTTTTTTAAAAAAGTAAATGTTAAATCTAAAAAGTTCCTGACATATAACATCCAGGAAATCTACAACACTATGAGAAAACCCATCCTAAGAATAATAGGATTAGAAGAAGGTAAAGAGCCCCAGCAACAAGGACCAGAAAACATTTTAACAAAATCATAAAAGAAAATTCCCCCAATCTAAAGAAAGTCATGCCTATAAACATACAAGAAATACACAGAACACAAATTAGATGGTACCAGAAAAGAAAATCATCCTTCTACATAATAATCAAACCCTAAATCTACAGAACAAAGAAAGAATGTTAAAAGGTGCAAGAGAAAAAGGCCAAGTAACATATAATGGATAAAATCCAAGAAGAGAGTGCTTCAAGAGGAGCTAAGCTAACACCTTTGTCATTGCAGATATCCATCTCCCTTTCTTAAAATACCCTTTTCATATACAATAAGCATGATTAGTTGAACATTCTTTAAATATTCTCTAGCTCTGCTGTTTTATTTTATGGGATACTTGGAATGTCTCTGAGCTAAATACAAAAAGAACAGTATAAAATTAGGACTTTAAAAATCATGAACTCCATGTCAGAGACAGTCCCTGTCACCATTACTATGGAATCCACTTGGACATTGAACCGCCGTGGGCTACATCTGTGAAGGGGTTCCAGGCCATGAGTGGTCCTTGGCTGAAGTATCAGTCTCAGAAAAGACCACAGTGCCCAGACTTTCAGGATCTGTTGCTCTACTTGTGGAGCTCCTGTCCTCTCCAGGTCTTACTGTCTCCCACTTCTTTCATAACATTTCCTGCTGTTGATTTTTTTTAAAGGTAAAGAAACATTTTATTATTTCCTTTTCATATTTAATTTACAAATAATACATCTAACTTGAAAGAAGAAAAAATATCATGAACTCTTGTCACTAACCTAATCAGATCCCCATGCATAGTGGAATAATATCTGTAACATAATAATAACATTAAGGTAAATCTAATAAATTGATATCAAATAAACAACATATAAAAAATAAGAACAGATCCCTCAGTACCTACTCATAAGTTCTGCCATATTTTGTACCTTAACTGATTAACATAGCATATCTGCATAATAATGATTATTGTCCATATTTTAGAGAATAGAAAATCAAGCAAAATTTTACTAACATATACAGTGTTGTTTAGTGGGATACAGCAGATTTTGAAAGTACATCTGTGTGATCTTAGATTTTTCTACAAAATAAAACTATCCCATCCCCCAAAAGCGAATTCTAGCTTTCTCCATCTCTGACTATTATTCAGAGGCCATAGCATCCCACCTCTATATTTTCAACTTAGTTATGAAGGCTCAGAATAATAACAACAACAAAAAAGATTAATGCCAATCTCATCCTGACATTAGTCTGATAAATGACTGAATGTGTATCTTTCATCCCCATAATTTTGTAGCAAATATCTATGAAAACTACCCTCCCACAAAGTGAGGAGGAAATCTGTTCAGTTTTCAATGCAAGCAATAAAAGGTGGGCCTAGGACAATGCAATCAATTTCTTTACCTTGTGTTTGAAATTATACTCTGATGTACTACCCGTAACCAATTGGTTGAACAGACACTACACTACTTTGAAAACCGTAGTTTGATTATCATCTTCAGGTAAATGGATACAAAGTGAGTCTGTAAATAAGCAAGAAATAGAATTATCACTATGAATACAAAGTTATGCATAATAAGAAGATTCAAAAAAAGAAGCTGGGCTAAGAGTCACTGAGTCTATCTTGATTCTTCTTTTCCTAGTGTTTTGGTTTCTATTCTCACAAGACCGAGAGGTTTTCACAACTCTGTTTCCTTTTAGTAATATCCTTCATTTTTGCTTGACCTACTGTGAATTAGCTTCTGTCACTTGAGAATAAGAAACTGTTTTCACAAGAAAACTTATCTGCTGGAGCTATAAACATACACTATGACTTCAAATGAATGATCCCAAGCACTTTATATTTCAAAGGCAGAACAAAAGTTGTTCTCATATCTGTCATTTCCTAACAACCAAATTGCTTTTCACAATATAACAATTTATGCTGTTTGATAAACAGTATAGTCTTTGGTTGTGTCCCCTTTGACTTGTTGAAGAAAATGATTAATATGGATTATTTAACATATACTCATATTTCTGGATCTCTAGTGAGAACATAGCTAATTGAATATTTTTCATCCATCTCCCAAAACCAAAAAAAAAAAGAGAGAGAGAATAGAGGCTCTACTAAAATCTACCATAACTCAAATTAATTTATTCATGGATCTCATTAGTAAAAATGTTTTTTGAGCTCAATCATCTATGATGACTTGAGTTGATGTGTCAGAACTGCAAAATTAAAGAGAATTCCAATGTGGCTGCAGTGTATGTCACCAAGTCTGTATATGTGAAATATTTGCCTGTGTGCAACTTAATCTTCTTAGTCTTACTGAAAAACAATGAATAGTTTTCTCAATATGATTCTGACTGAAATTTTTCCTCAATGAAGATTGGACTTCTTACCAGAGTCCTCTTTCTTGATTAGCTTCCTTAGGTATACAGGTTTTAGTATGATTATCCTGTATTATATGTCTAATATCAACCTATAAGTAAGTATATACTATGTGTGTCTTTCTGCTTCTGGGATACCTCACTGAAGATGATCATTTCTAAGGAAGGAAGGAAGGAAAAAAAAAAACAGCATACACAGAGCTTCCTTTAAAAAAAAATGAAATGAAAGTAATAAAATTTGCTATATCCCAATGTTAAAATTCCCTCTGGATTTATTGCCCTTCAAATCTTCTTCATCCCTGTGTGGCTGCCTTGAATGTAAATGCCATTAATCAGACATGAGTTCCTAAATCCCTGGAACAATGTGATTTTCCCAAGCTAAAGACATAACACATTCAGGTTTATACTGACTGATTTGTATATTTATACAGTGTATGCAAGAAAATACCAGAGTCAGACTATCTGGTTGACATGTGTTGACATGGTGAAATTAACAGTGGAATAAGAAGCAGTGACTTTTTTGTTTCCCTCCCCCAGAAATCTTCAAATAGTTACAGAAGATAAAATCTGAAATAATTCAGAACATCCAGAGGAATCAGAGGGGACTGGACAACATCTGTAGGAGGCCACCTTGTTCATTTCAAAATCTTTGACAAGTGCTAGAGTCAAACGTCTAAAATAATAATTCACTACATCTATTTGCACCTCGATGGGATATCATTCTGCTTGTGGTGTCCCAAGACCTTCATTTCTGCAATCACACCCTTCAGTCATGTACTTATTGCCCTATTTTATTCTAACAGATATGGATAGTGGAGTTCCTGTCTAATGTATCTCCTTGTGATCCACTCAACCTCCTTGTTTGTTACTATTCTTAATTCTTCCAAATGTCATTTTCTTTACAATTATCCTTTCTTAAATAACCTTCAACAGAATCTTCCAGCAGAAGTGGTGATAAACTATTGGCAATTGAAGCTACCTTGGGGTAAGTGCTCTAACATGCCCTACCCCTTACTGAGAAGCTCATAAGTGTTGATGCTACTATGCAGGAAGGGCCCTATCAGTTACTGAGGTGATAGTGGCAGTTGATGCCACTGTGGGGGAAGTGATCTGCAGTCCTTATCATGTGGAGTGTGTGGCAGTTGATGAAGCCATGTGTGTGGTGCTCTACAGGCCCTATATGTTATTAAGAAAAGATTGGCAGCTGAAACACTTCTATAAGGAAGCGCTCCCTGGCCCCATCAATTACTGCGGATTGATTAGCAGTTAGTTAAAGCTGTGATGTGTGGTGGTGTTTTACCTGGGCCTAATCTTTACTGAAGAACTCATAAAGCTGCTATCAGTAGTAATTCTCTAGGCCCTATGCCTTACTTAGGAGGTGTTGGCAATTGAAGCTCCTAGGAAGTGATCTTTAGGATCTAGCTCTTACAGAGGTGCCATTGGAAATTAATATATTGTGAAGGATGTACCTTACAGGCCCCACTCCATACTGGATAGTTGTTTGCTGTTGAATTTACAGTGGGAGGAGCTCTATAAACCCTATTCCTCACTGAAGAAATATGTTGGATGTGACTATCATGAGGGGAGATGTCTTCCTGGCCTCATCCCTCATGTAGGAGATGTTGTTACTAAATTATGCTATGTGAAATGCTTTCCTGGAAATATCCCACTCTATTGGCAGATGGAGCTGCTATGAAGGAAACTATCTACCAAACATTATCCCTACTGAAGAGTTGCTGGCAGTACAAGTTGTCATCAGCATCTGCTCCACCATGAACCTTCCTTTACTGAGGTGCTGAGGGCAGTAAAATCTCCTATGCTTACAGGGCTCTGCATGTTTTATCCCTGACTTGTGAGCTATTGGCATCTGAATCTGGCATGAGGAGGTTCTCTTGGGACCCTATCCTTAGCTAAATAGTTACTGGCATTTAAAGCTGTCATGGAGGAGGTGCTTCCTGACCTATACCACACTTAGCAATTAGTGCCACTTGAAGATGTTATGAAGGAGGAATTCTCCAAGCTAGATTCCTAGGTCAAGAGCTTTATCCAGGTGGAGTGCCCATGGGTGAGATGCCTTCTAGCCCATCTACCTTTTGAGGAGATATTAGCCATTGGAACTGCCATCTTATGTGCTCTCCCAGACTTATCACATACTAAAGTTGTATTGGCAACTGAAGTGATCATGTAGGGTGTGTTTTACATATGCTATTTCTAACTGAAGTGCTATGGAAGAATTATGTGTTGAGGGAGGTGGAGTCCAATAAGCACTATATCCTATGTAGGTGATTTTCACAGTTGAAGCTGCCATGAGGAGATGCTCTCCAGAGCCTATCCCTTACTGAGTATTGATTATTTGTTGACTCTGTAATAAAGAAGATGTTTTGCAGGCCCTCTTTCTTACTTAGAAGTTAATGGCAGTTGAAGATGTCATAAGAGAGGTGCCTGTAATGACACATCTCAATACACTGAAGACATATTAGTAATTAAAGCTGCACAGAGGGACTCTGAAATAATCTACCCAGCAGTTATCGAAGCGGATGCTGAGAATCATAGCCAAACCTTGGGCAGAGTACAGCAAATCTTCTGGAAGAAAGGGGAGATAGACATACCTGGAAGGGCACAGAAACTCCACAAGGAGATCAGCAGAACCAAAAATATCTGGGTCCAGGAGGGCCTGCAGAAACTGATGCTACAACCAAAGACCAGGCTGGAAGAGGACCTAGACCACATGCTCAGATGTAGCCCACAGGCAGTTCAGTCTCAATGTGTATTCTGTAGTAAGATGAACATGGCCTGTCTCTGACAAGGACTAAGTGACTGGCTATTTGATCATCTTCTCCAGGGTGTGCAGCCTTGCCAGGCCACAAAGGAAGACAATGCAGCCAGTCCTGATGAGACTTGATACCCTAGAGTCAGATAGGAGGGGAGGAGGATCTCTCCTATCAATGGACTAGGGAAAAAAAAGGGAGGGAGGGTGGGACTGGGAGGAGATAATGGAGGGTGCTACAGTCAGGATACAAAGTGAATAAATTGTAATAAATAACAAATAAAAGATAATAAATTTTTTAAAAAGCTGCTATAGGTTCCATCGCTGATTGAGGAGCTCTCCAGGTTCCAACACTGATTGAGGAGCTGCTAGCATATGAAGCATCCTTTGAAAGAGGTGACCTTTAGTTCCTGTGTTACTTGGGGTTCCTATTGCTTAGACAAACACAATAACCAATATCAAATTGGGGAAGAAAGGGCTTATTTTATTTTATTTTATTTTATTTTATTTTATTTTATTTATGGCTTGTAGTCCCTTATTCATGATGTCAGGGCAAGAATTCAAGGCAAGAGCATGGAGGCAGGAACAGAAACAGACCATGAAGGAATGTTGCTTACTAGCTTCATATCCTGCTTTCTTATGGTACTCAGGAATATTACCTTTCAAAGTAAGCTGGACACTCACAGCAAGCTGTACTCTCTCACACTAATCCAGAATCATGAAAGTGCCCCCAGATTTGGCTTCAAGATAATCATCAGAAGGTATATTCCGAATTGAGTTTCCTTCCTCTCAGATGACCCTAGCTTTGGTCAAGTCGGTAATAATCCAAAACAAAACAATAAAACAAAACAGGGAACAGAAACCCTGTACATTATTGCAAAGCTCTAGGCAGTTGAAACTGTCATGGAGAACGTGTTTTCCAGTCCCTACCTGTTAATGAGCAGCTACTGGTAGTTGAAGCTGTCATAGGAAAGGGGTACTTAAGGATGTATCATTTACCAAGTAGCTATTGACATTTAAAACAGCCATGAAGGAGGTGTTCTCCAGTCTCTTTCTGTGATGCCTGTTCTTGGTTGTCAGTGTAACTACATCTGGAATTAACTAATACCCAAACGGCTAGGCAGACTAGTGAGGGAATTTTTATCTTAATTAAATCATTTGATATGAGAAAACCCACTTTTAATCCAGATCTTCTGAGGTGGGAAGGTATACCTATAATCCAGATATTTTGAAATGGAAAAATCCACACTTAATCTGGGCCACACCTTCTGCTGGCATCCAGGAGGAATAGGGGGGAAGAGGGTGGGACTTGGAGGAGACAAGGGAATAGGCTACAATAAGATATAAACTGAATACATTCTAAAAATTAAATTAAATAATAAAGGATGTGAAAGAAGAAAGCCGTCTCTCTTTGCCTAATTGGCTTCATCGAAGCTGACAAGTCCATTCCTTCAGTGGCATTAGTGCCCACTTCTTTGTGATTCTGGTTTTTACTGAAGACAAGTTGAGATATCCAGCCTCAGACTGAACAACTACTAGATTTGTGGTCCTTCAATTGGTAGGCAATCATTATTGGACGTTCTAGAACACTGTGGTCCAGCTAGTCCTACTTATTTGTTTAGTCTAATAAATTACATTTAAGTAAATTAAATACTTATTTAAATATATAAAACTTATTTATTTATTTAGCCCTACTTATTAATTTCTATAGCTATAGACTCATTCTACAAATTCTGTTCCTCTACAAAGTCCTACTACACTATCTTTACTGAGTAGTTTCTGAGGGTAGAATCTACAGTGGATAAGATCCATCCTCTATGTATATATTACTGGAGTTGAAGCTTCATGGAGGATGTGCTCTCCAGGAAATATATCTGCTGATAGATGAGGCAGGTGCCTTTCTGGGCCTCTCCTTTACTTAGGAGTTCATGGTAGTAGAGACTGCCAGGAAGAAAATTATCTGCATTCCCTATCTCTTACTGCAGAGCTTTTCACAGTTGAAACAGTCATGCCAGATCATCTCCAAGTCCTTTCCCTCACTGTGGAGATTTTGGGAGTTTAATCCACCTTGTTTGGGTGCTCTCCAGGCCCTCTAGCTTACTGAGGAGTGCTGGTTTGCTGTTATTGGATTGCTTAGTTTGCTTTCTAAGTGTCACAGGAACAAATGTCCAGACTGCTACTTTCCACAATGATCAGGACCCTCTTATATTAGTTTTCAATCAAAAATGGCCCTATGAGTTGTTCACAGGCCAGTCTTATGGAGGTATTTCTAAACTGAGTTTTCTTCTCAGATTATACTAGCTTGTGTCAATTTAACAAACACTAGCCACTACAGAATTTATCCCCTCATGTAGAGCTTTTTCCAGTTGAAGTTGCCATTGGTGAGGTGCTCTCCAGCCACTACTCCTTATTGGAGAATTATTAGCAATTGAAATTCCCATCAAATGTGCTCTCCAGGCCCTTTGCATAACTGAGGACCTTTGATAATTTATACTGTCTTAAATGAGACATTGTACATGCCCTATCTCTTATTGAGTTGCAACTGGCAACTGAAGCTATGGTAGGAAGGTGCTCTCCAGGGCCTTCCCCTTATTGGGAGTTATAGGCAGTTGAAGATACCATGAGAGAGGTGCTCAACAGGGCTTGTTCTTTACTAAGGAGATAGCAACAGTTGATAATACCATGGAGGAGGTGACCACAACCCAAGCTGAAGCTGCTACAGGGACATGTTCTGCACATTCCACACCTGAAAAAGGAGCTACTAGCATATGAGGCTTCCATCAGGGGAAGTAATCTTCAGGTTCAGTCTTAGTTAGGTTTTCTATTTCTTGTATAAACACTATGATCAAAATCAACTTGAGGAAGAAAGCAATGACTTGTATCTTACAGCTCATAATCCATCATCCATGGAAGTCAAGGCATGAACTCAAGACAGGAATATGGAGGGAGTAACTAGATAAAGTAGAGGCTGTGGAGAGATGTTGCTTACTGGCTAGCTGCCCATAGCTTGATTTCTTACTTTTTTCCCTCTATTTATTTATTTATTTATTTATTTGTAGTTGTTAGGAGTTTTATCACTTTGAAGAGACCTCATGACCATGGCAACTCTTTGGTTTTGGTTTGGTTTTCAAGACAGGGTTTCACTGTGTAACCTTGGAACTAGCTTGTGTACCAGACTGGCCTTGAATTCACAGCAAACCACCTGCCTCTGCCTCCCAAGTGATAAAGATCAAAGGTGTGTACAACCACTGCCTGACAGACCATAGAAACTTTTATAATGGACATTTAAATGGGGCAGGCTTATAGTTTCAGAGGTTTAGTCTATTATCTTCATGGTTGGGAGCATGAAGCAGACATGGTGCTGGAGAACAAGCTGAGAGTTCTACATCCCTGATCCACAAGCAGCTTAAGGAGTATGTGTGCAACACTGGGCATAGCTTGAGCAGAGGAGACCCCAAGGCCTGCTCCACATTGACATACTTCCTCCAACAAGGCCACACCTTCTCCAAAGGCCATACCTACTAATAGTATTACTCCCTATGGCCCAAGCATTCAAACACATTGAGTCTGTGATGGTCATTCTTATTCAAACCACCACAGTGTCCTACACCATATAGAAGGTTCTCAGTTCCATGAGGTCTCATTTATTTTTGTTGATATCAGTGCCTGTGATAATAGCCTTTTGTTCAGAAAGTCTTTTCCTGTGCCAATGAGTTCAAGGTTTTTCCCCACTTTCTCTTCACTTATGTTTACTCTATTTGGTTTTATGCTTAGATCTTTGTTTCATTTGGAAGTTAGCTTTGTGCAGGTTGATAAGTATGGATCTAGGATCAATTTGGGTTGTTCTACATGCATCCATCAAGTTTGACCAGAACTATTTGTTGAAAATGTGCTTTTTTTTTTCAGTGTGCATTTATGGCTTCTTTATAAAAAAATCAGGTATCCATAGGTATAGATATATGTTTGGATCTTCAGTTCAGTTGCATTAATCAATGAGACCACTTTGTGCCAATACTCTGCTATTTTTTATTATCATAGCTCTGTACTTGAAATCAGAGATTTTGATCTCAATGACATTACATGATTGTGATGGTGTGGAACAAGGGGAACACTCTTCCCATGCTGGAGGTAATGCAAACTTCAAAGAAAAACACCCAGAATAGCTAAAACAATCCTGTTTCAGATACAGATACAGGGTTGGTGAAGTTAATTTTTTCCATTCTGTAGGCTGTCATGTCCCATTGACAGTGTTCTTTACCTTACAGAAGCTTTTCAGTTTCATGAGGTCCCATTTATTAATTGTTGATCTTAGAGCCTGTGCTGTTGGTGTTCTGTTCAGGAAGTTGTCTCCTGTGCCAATGAGTTCAAGGCTCTTCCCCACTTTTTATTCTAATGGGTTTAGTGTGTCTGGTTTTACATAGAGGTCTTTGATCGACTTGGACTTTAGTTTTGTGCAGGTGATAAGTATGGATCTATTTCCGTTCTTCAACATGCAGATATGCAGTGAGACGAGCACCATTTGTTGAAAATGCTCTTTTTTTTCCAGTGTATTGTTTTGGCTTCTTTAGCAAAAATGACCACAGGTATGTGGGATTATTTCTGGATCTTTGATTTGATTCCATGGATCAACTTGTCTGTTTTTATGCCAATACCATGCAAGTTTTTGGCTAGGTTTTGGTTTGGATTTTGTTTTATGTTTTTGTTTTACTACTGTTCTGCAGTACAGCTTGAAATCGGGAATAAAGATACCTCCAGAAGTTCTTTTATTGTACAGAATTGTTTGAGCTATCCTGGGTCTTTTATTTTTCAATATGAAGTTGATGGTTGCTCTTTCAACACTGGTGAATAATTGTGTTGGAACTTTGATGGGAGTTGCATTGAGTCTGTAGATTGCTTTTTGTAAAATGGCCATTTTTTATTCTGTCATTCCTACGAATCTGTGAGTATGGGAGACCTTTCCATCTTTTGAGATCTTCAATTTCTTTTTTCAATGACTTGAAGTACTTGTCATACAAGTCTTTTACTTGCTTAGTTAGAGTTACACCAAGATATTTTGTATTGTTTGTGCCTATTGCGATGGATGGTTTTTTCCTTAATATCTTTCTTAGCGATTTATCACTTGTATAAAGGAGGGCTACGGATTTTTTTTTTTTATATTTTTATTATTAGGTACATTTTATTAACTCTGTATCCCAGCTGTATCCCACTACCTCATTTCCTCCGAATCCCACCCTCGCTCCCTCATCTGCTCCCTGCCCCTTTCCAAGTCCACTGATTGGGGAGGACCTCCTCCCCTTTCATCTGACCCTGTTTTATCAGATATCTTCAAGACTGGCTGCAGAGTCCTCTTCTGTGGCCTAGCAGGACTGCTCCTTCTTTAGGGGTGGGGAGATCAAAGAGCCTGCCATTGAGTTCCTGTCAAAAATAGTCCCTGTTTCCCTTACTAGGGTAAAAAACCAATTGGTTACTGAGCTACCATGGGATACATCTGAGCAGAGGTTCTAGGTTATATCCACATATGGTCCTTGGTGGGGTATCAGTCTCAGAAAATACCCCTGTGCCCAGATATATTTGGTCCTTGTGGAGCTCCTATCCTCTCCATGTCATACTAACTCTCCCTTCTTTCATATGATTCCCTGATTTTATTTAGTTAATTTTGTACCTAGCTACTTTACTGAAGATGTTTACCAGCTATAGGAGTTCTCTGGTAGAATTTTTGGGGTTATTCATGTATACTATCATCTCATCTGTGAATAACGATACTTTGACTTCTTCCTATCCAATTTGTATCTGATCCATCTCTTTTAGTTGTCTTTTTGCTCTAGCTAAAACTGGAAGTGCAGTACTGAATAGGTTCAGAGATAGTGGGCAGCTTTGTCTTATCCCTGATTTTTGTGTAATTGCTTCAAATTTTGCTCTATTTAATTTGCTGTTGGATATAGGTTTGTTGTATATTTCCTTTAATGCGTTTAGGTATGTGCCTTGTATCTTTGATCTCTCCAAGACTTTTTTTTTTTCTCCAAGACTTAATATAAATAGTTGTTGGATTTTGTCAAAAGCTTTTTTGTCATCTAATGAGATGACCATGTGTTTTGTTTTTGTTGTTGTTGTTTTATCCTTTCATTTTGTTCATGTTTTCTTTCATTATGCTATGGTGGATTATGCTGGCGGATTTTCTTATGTTGAACCATCCCTGCATCCCCAGCTTGAAGCCAATTTGATTATAATGGATGATATTTTTGATGTGTATCTGAATTCAGTGTGTGAGTATTTTATTGAGTATTTTTGCATTAACATTTATATGGTAGATTGGTCTGAAGTTTTCTTTGTTGAGTCCTTGTGTGGATTAGGTATCAGGGTGACTGTGAGAGCATAGGATGAGTTTGATAATGTTCCTACAGTTTCTATTTTGCAGAATAGTTTGAGGAATACTGGTATTAGCTCTTCATTGAAAGTCGGGTACAATTCTGCTCTAAAACAGAATATCCCAGGAATATTCCCAGGAATGTTTTTTTTTTTTTTTTTGGTTGCCTGAATTTTAATCATTGTTTCTATTTCCTTAGGGGTTATCAGTCTATTTAAATTGTTTACCTGATGTTGATTTACTTCTGGTAAGTGGCATCTATCATGAAAATATTCCACTTATTTTTATTTTCCAATTTTGTATAATATGGGCTTATGAAGTAAGACCTGATGATTTTTTGGATTTCCTCATTGTCTGTTTTTATATCCCCCTGTTTACTTCTGATTTTTTAAATTTGGATACTGTCTCCCTGCCTTTTAGTTAATTTGGTTAAGGGTTTGTCTATTTTGTTGAAGTTCTCAAATAACCAGCTTTTGGACTTTCTGATTTTTTGTATTGTACTCTTCTTTTCTGATTTATTTATTTTTTTTACTTTTTAAATTTTAATTATTATTAATTATACTTTATTCACTTTATATTCCCCCATAAACAGCTCTCCTCCCTTCTTAATCTCACATTACCTCTCCCTTCTCCAGCCATGCCCCCCCCCCAAGTCCACTGATAGGGGAGGTCTTCCTCTCCTTCCTTCTGATCCTAGTCTATCAGATCTCATCAGGAGTGGCTGCATTGTCGTCTTCTGTGACCTGGTAAGGCTGCCCCCCCCCTCAGGGGGAGATGATCAAAGAGCAGGCCAATCAGATTATGTCAGAGGTAGTCCCTCTTCCCATTACTGTATAACCCACTTGGACCCTAAACTGCCATGGGCTACATCTATGCAGGGGTTCTAGGTTATTTCCATGCCTGGTACTTGGTTGGAGTATGAGTAAGGAAGACCCTAGAACTCACTGGTACAGGAGACAACTTCCTGAACAGAACACCAACAGCATAGGCTCTAGGAGCAACAATCAATAAATGGGACCTCATGAAATTGAAAAGCTTCTGTAAAGCAAAAGACACTGTCATCAAAACAAAACGAATGCCTACAGACTGGGAAAGGATCTTCACCAACCCCCTATCTGACAGAGGGCTAATATCCAGTATATATAAAGAACAAAAGAAGCTGAAAAGCAACAAACCAAGTAATCCAATTAAAAAATGGGCAACAGAGCTAAACAGAGAATTCTCGACAGAGGAATATCAAATGGCAAAGAAACACTTAAAGAAATGCCCAACATCATTAGCCATCAGGGAAATGCAAATCAAAATGACCCTGACATTTCACCTTACACCCATCAGAATGGCCAAGGTCAAAATCTCAAGTGACAACACATTCTTTTTTGATTTATTAATCCCAGGCCTGAATTTGATTATTGTCTGCTGTTTACTCCTATTGTGTGTGTCTGTTTCTTTTTGTTCTAGAGCTTTCAGGTTTGCTTTTATATTGCTAGTATGAGATCACTCCAATTTTGTTATGAAGGCATTAACCAACATTATGTATCAAATGGACCTAACGTTGGATATATCCATTATTTCTCTAGTTTCTATCTCAATGGCCTACTCATTGGTGAGAGAGGTGGCTTAAAGTGTCCTGCAATTAATGTGTAGGTTTCAATCTGTGATTTAAGCTTTAGTGATATTTCTTTTGCAAATTTGGGTGCCCGTTCATTTGGGGCATATATGCTTAGAATTAAAATCTTATATTTTTGGTTGTGAGCCTAGCCTTTAACGGCTGAGCCATCTCTCCAGCCCAAGCTATCTGGCGCTTTCTAAGACAAATAGGAATAGTGCTTCCTCCAGACCCAGCTATACCACTGCTAGGTATATACCCAAAGTTTGTTCAAGTACACAAAAAGAACACTTGCTCAACCATGTTTAAAGCAGCTCTATTTGTAATAGCCAGAACCTGGAAACAACCCAGATGTCCATCAATAAAGGAATGAGTACAGAAATTGTGGTATTTTTACACAATGGAATACTACTCAGCAATCAAAAAGGAGGAAACCATGAAATTTGCAGGCAAATGGTGGGATCTAGAAAAGATCATTCTGAGTGAAATATCCCAGAAGGAGAAAGACAAACATGGGATATACTCACTTATATAGACCTATAAGATATGATAAACATAATGAAATCTATACACCTAAAAAAGATAATCAATTGAGCGGACATGGGGTAAGATGATCAATCCTCATTTAGAAAGACAGATGGGATGTGCATTGAAGGTATGACAGGAGTCTACTGAGCACATCTGAAAGACTCTAACTAGCAGTGTTTTCAAAACAAAGACTCATGACCAAACCTTTGGCAGAGTACAGGGAATCATAAGAAAGAAGGGGAGTTAGTCTGATGGGGAAAGGTTAGGAGCTCCACAAGGACCAAATATATCTGGGCACAGGGTCTTTTCTGAGACTGACATTCAACCAAGGACCATGTATGGATATAACCTAGAACCTCCACTCAGATGTAGCCTGTGGTAGCTCAGTAACCAATTGGTTTCCCAAAGTGAGGGGAACAGGGACTATTTCTAACAGGAACTCAATGACTGGCCACCCAGTCTCCCCACCCCCGAAGGGAGGAGCAGTCCTGTTAGGCCACAGAGGAGGGCTTTGCAGCCAGTCCTGAAGATACCTGATAAAACAGGATCAGATGAATGGGGAGGAGGTCCCCCCTATCAGTGGACTTGGAAAGGGGCACGGTGGAGATGAGGGAGGGAGGGAGGGACTGGGAGGGAATGAGGGATCGGGACACGGCTGGGATACAGAGTTAATAAAATGTAACTGATAAATAAAAAAAATCAAAAAAAAATAAAAAAGGAAGACTCAAAAAAAATAAAATCTTGGCAGATTTTTCCTTTGATGAGTTTGAAGTATCTGTTCCATCTTTTTTTTATTAATCTTGTATGAAAATACTTTTTATTAGATATTAGAATGGTTACTTTAGCTTCATTCTCAGTTCTGTTTGCTTAGAAATCATTTTTCTAGTCTTTACTCTCAGGTAATGGCTATCTTTTTTGTTGAGGTGTGTTTATAATTGTATGCAGTAGAATGAGGGAACCTGATTTCATATCCGTTTTTTTAGCCTGTGTCTTTTTATTGGGGAATTGAGTCTATTGATATTGAGAGATATTAATGACCAATGAGTGGATTCCTGTTAATTTTGCTGTTAAATGCTGTTACTGTTTGTGTGTGTGAGAGAGAGAGAGAGAGTGTGTGTGTGTTTGTATGTGCTTCCCTTCTTTTGGTTTTGCTGGTGGGAAATTATTTGTTTCTTGTTTTTTCTTTGATAAAGTTAACCTCCTTGGGTTGTAGTTTTCCTTCCAGTATTTTCTGTATGGCAGGATTTGTGGATAGACATTATTTAAATTTGGTTTTGTCTTAGAATATCTTGTTTTGTTTTTTTTTTTCATTTATGGTGATTGAGAGATTTGCTAGGTATAGTAGTCTAGACAGGTATCTTTGGTCTCTTAGATATAGCAAGACATCTGTCCAGGCCCTTCTAGCTTTTAGAGTCTCCGTTGAGAAGTCAGGTGTAATTCTGATAGCTCTGCCATTGTAAGTTACTTGGTAATTTTTTCCGTGCATCTTTTAATATTCTTTATTTTTTTCTATAAAATTAGTTTTTTAATTATTATGTGATGGGAGGCTTTTCTTTTTCTGTTCAATCTAATTTTTGTTCTGTGTGCTTCATATATCTTTATAGGCATCTCTTTCATTATGTTGTGGGAATTATCTTGTATGATTTTGTTGATAATATTTTCTTTAAAAAAAGGCAGGTTTGGTGGTACATGCCTTAATCCCAGCACTCTGGAGGCTGAAGTAGGTGTATTTCTGAGTCTGAGGCCATCCTGGTCTACAGGGTGAATTCCAGGACAGCCAGAGTTTCACAGAGTAACCCTGTCTCAAAAATCCAAAAGGAAAGAAAGATTTTCTGGTTCTTGGAACTGGGACTCTTCACCTTCTTCTATTCTTATTATTCTAAATTTAGGTCTTTTAATAGTATCTTATATTGCCTGGATTTTTTGTGCTAGGAATTCTTTAGACTTAACATTCTTTGGCTAATGTATCAGTTTCCTCTATCCTATCTTCTGCACCTGATATTCTCTCCTCCATCTCTTGTATTCTGTTGGTGATGCTTGTGTCTGTTGTTCCTCTTCTCTTCCCCAAGTTTTCCATCTCCAGGATTCCCTCAGTTTGTGTTTTATTTACTGCTTCTACTTCCATTGTCAGGTCTTGAACAGCTTTATTCATTTCCTTCACCTCTTTAATTGTGTTTTCTTTAAAGGATTTATTCCTTTCCTCTTTAAGGCCTCTATCATCTTTATGAGGTTGGATTTAATGTCATTTTCTTGTGCTTCATTTGTGTTAGGATATCATGGGCTTACTGTAAAGCTGTGCTGAAGGTCCCATATTGCCCTAGCTCTTGTTGAATGTGTTTTTAAGCTGGCCTTCAGCCATCTGGTTGTCCTTGAATGTTCCTGGTGTATCAGGTATCTGGAAGGTGGGCCTAACCTCGGTATTTGTCGTGCAGTAGGCCTTTTGTGGGTAGCCTTAAGTTGGATGTTCCTGATGCAGCAGGCCTGATGAAGGTCAGTGAAGCTGTGTGTCACTGGTTCAGCTGGTGTGGTGGCCAGACATTGAGGCTGGATGTTCTTGGGGCCTTGCAGATCTCTTTGGGAATGTGGGCTATAAGGACAGCATGCAGCTCACCTCTGCTGGCTGTGCCTCAGGTAGACAAGAACTACAGATTTTTAATATATGCTTTTATGATTCTCTGGATTTCTGTGGTATGTGTTGTTACCCATTTTTATCTCCTATTTCATTAAGTTGGACATTCTTTACGGTTTTACTTAATTTGGATAAGAATGTGTTTTATTAATTTACCCAAAGAAATGTTTCTTTGTTTCATTGATTATTTGCATTATTTGTTTTTTTTTTTATTTTATTGATTCCAACCCCAAATTTGATGATGTTATGCTCTCTAAACATTTTCAGTATGACGTCTTCCATTTATTCTATAGCTTTCAGGTGTGTTGTTAAGCTGATAGTGTGAGATCTCTCCATTTTTTTTTATACAGGTACTCAGTGCTATGAATTTGCCTCTTATAACCATCTTTATTTATTCTCAAAGATTTAGATATGCTCTCTTTATTTTCATTCAGTTGTAGAAAGTCTTTAATTTCTTTTTTAATTTCTCTATTGACCCTTTTTTTCTTTTAGTATCAAATTATTCAGTTTCCATGAGTTTGTAAGCTTTATGATATTTCTGTTTTTGTTTTCTAGTTTTAATCTGTGTTTGTCAGATAGGATGCAGTGTGTTATTACAATTTTCTTATAAGTTTGTATCTTCTTTTGTTTCCTACTAAATGGCCAATTTTGAAGAAAGTTTCATGAATTACTGAGAAAAATAAGTATATTCTTTCATATTTAGGTGAAATGTTCTGTAAATATCTTTTCTTCCATTTGGTTTATAATACCTGTTACCTCTTATTTTTGTTTGAATGATATGTTTATTCATGAGAATGTGGTTGCGAAGTCTCCTACTACCAGTGTGTGGTTTTACCTGTATTAGGTTTTCTTTAAGAATGTGGGTGCCTTTGTATTTGAGGCATAGATATTAAGAACTGAAATGTCATTTTGGTGGATTTTTCCTTTGATGAATATGTAATGCTTTTCCCCATCTCTTTTTATTAGTCTTGGCTTGAAGTTTATTTTGTTAGATATGAAAATGGCTATATTAGTTTGCTTCTTTTGTCCATCTGCTTTGAATATCTTTTTTCAACCCTTTACCCTGAGATACCATCTATTCTTGATGTTAAATTATGTTTCTTGGATTCAGCAGGAGGATGAATCTTATTTGTGTAGCCATTCTGTTAGTTTGTATTTTGTGGGGTGAGACCATTGATCTTGAGAGAGATCAATAATGAGCAGTATTTCCTGATATCTGTTATTTTGCTGTTGTTCTTGGTGGTGGTGCTGGTGTTTGTGTCTGTCCCTTTCTTCTCTTGGTTTTACTGGTATAAGATTGTTTTTGTGTGCTTTCATGGGTGTAATTAATTTCTGTTATTTTATGTCCTCCATCTAGCATCTTCAGATGTTATTCTAATAGATTTGCCTTTATATGTTACTTGGTCTTTTCCCTTACAGCTTTTACTGTTCTTTCTCTGTGTATATTTAATGTTTTGAGTATTATGTGACAAAGGAAATTTATTTTTCTGGTTGAGTTTCTGTGATGGTCTGTATGCTTCTTGTACCTTGATAGCCATCTTCTTTAGATTAAGAAAAGTCTCTTCTATGGCTATGTTGAAAACATTTTCTGTGCCTTTTTACTGAAATTATTTTCCTTTCTCTATTCCTATTATTTTCAGTTTCGGCCTTGTCACAGTATTCCAGATTTCCTAGATGTTTTGTAACAGAGCTATTTTATATTTACCATTTTTGACATATGTATCCATTTCTTCTGTCTTATCTTAACCTCCCGAGATTCTTTCTTCTATCTCCTGCATTCTGTTGAGAAAGGTTGCCTTTGTGGCTCCTGTTCAAATTCCCAAATTTTCACCTCTAAAATTCTCAGTTTTTTAATTATTTATTATTTATTTACTTTGTATCCCAGCTGTGGTACCCTCCCTTGTCTCCTCCCAATCCCACCCTCCATCCCTCTTCTTCCCCTATGCCTCTCCCCTAGTCCACTGATAGGAAAGGACCTTCTCCTCCTCTATCTGATTCTAGCCCTGTATTGAAGACATATTGTCCTAGATGTTATTGTGCTTTTATGTTCTCATCTGGGAATCTGGCTTTGGAATGATTGCAATTCTGCATGCTGATATAAGGTCTTGTCTTTGTTGGGTTTGTGTTTTTCTCTTGATATCTGTTGCTCTCTGTGGCTCTTAGGAGGATCTGGTAGCTGTGTGTTTCCTGGTAAGGAATTCTTCTACATGTGGCCACTGGTGTCTCAGTGTAAAATGTGTTTCTAGGTATTTGGAATTGATACTTAGGACTGTGGATAAGCTAGGATGGGTATAAGATACTCACAGGAATGAAGATGTTCCACCTGAATCTGATTAGTTCTTTGAAAAAGAGAGCAGAGGATGAGAAGAGGCCACTACAGATGGTCTGCTAAAGAGCTTGGAATGAGGCTGGTGTACTGGACTTTAAGGAACAGGGGAAGAGGTGAATATCTGCAATTAGTCTTCCTGATTCTCTAACTGGAAGGGACTGTGGGTTCCCAGAAGTATCTATTGGAGTTGGAGGTGGAATAAAGCAATGAGTAAATGGAAAGAAGATAGAAGGGGAAGGTCTATTTGACCCACTGGAGATGGGGTGTAGCGGAAAGGGAAGCTCAGCTGGTTGTCTCCTACAGAGCTGGGGATAAGACTAGCAGATTGAATTTGGAGTAGCTGAGAGAGAGGTGAAAATCTGCAGTTAGCTAACTGTTTTGATTTTGTTGTTGTTGTTGTTTGTTTTTTGTTTTGTTTTGGTTTGGTTTGCGGTTTTTTTTGGTTTTTGGTTTTTGGGTTTTTGGGGTTTTTTGTTTGTTTGGTTGGTTGGTTTTTTGTTTTTGTTTTTGTTTTTTGTTTTTTGGTTTGTTTGTTTGTGGTTGGGTTAGCCTGTGGGTTACTAGAGTTGGGCACTGGGATCAAGCAATGAGTGGGAATAGTGAAGTATGAAGGAGAAGATCTGTGATACCTACTGCAGATGGTGGCAGAAAGGAAAGAGAGGCTGATTTGCGTGGTCTGTTACAGAGCTGGGGATGAGACTGTGAGATTTTAGTTGGAGAAGCTGTGGGAGAGTTGAAGATGTGAAATTAGCTTACTGGCTTTTTTTTAGAAAGCTCAAGACAGCTTGTCCAGTGGGTGGCACCACCCAGAGTGAGCTAGGTACTCTTATATTAATCATTAATTAATAAAATGTACTACAGGCTGTAGCACCCTCCATCATCTCCTCCCAGTTCCACCCTCCCTCCCTTTTTTTCCCTAGTCCATTGATGGGAGAGATCCTCCTCCCCTCCTATCTGACTCAGTCACTTCAGCAATCACTTTGATTGAGGTGATTTCTCAGTTGCAATTTCTTCTCCTCAGATGAATCTAAGTTGTGGTGAGTTGATTATACAATTGTCAGAACAGACCCTGTTGTAGGGAATTATTGGCAACTGAAGCTTCAATGAATGCGGTATCCCAAGTCCCTATCTGTTCCCTAGGGAGATACTGGCTGCTGAAGGTGACATGGGGGATGTGCTTTCCAGGCAATATCTCATATTAAGGTGCTATTGACAGTTAAAGATGTCTTGATGGTATCTAGCAGGCACTATCTCTTCCTGAAAGGTTCTTGACAGTAGAATCTTCTATAAGGAAGTTTAATTCAGGTTCTACCCCTTACTTATGAGTTATCATCAATTGAAACTGGCATGGTGACATGCTCTCTGCTCCCAATTCCTTACTCATTTCCTTTGGCAATTGAAGCTACAACTGAAGAGATGCTCTCTAGGTCATCTCCATTATTGAGTAGCTATAGGGAGGTGAATCTGTTATGGGGGGAAGTGCCCTTCCAGCCTTATCCCTGACTTAAGATCTGCTGGCAGTTTACTCTTCCTAAAAGGAGGTGCTCTCCAGCTGCTATCCTTTCCTGTGGAGATATTGGCAGTTTAAGCTGCCTTGGGGAAGATGCTTTCCAAACTCTACTTCTTCCCGAAGATATAATGGCAGCTGCTGTGATAAAAAATATAATGAAAAATAACTTGGCAATAAAAATGTTTATTTTAGCTTATAATTTTCATATCCCTTTCCATTACTGAAGGAAATCAGCACAGTTGCTGAAGACAGAAACTTGTAATCAGGAACTGAAGTAGTGTCCAGAGGGGAACTCTGGCTTATTGGCTTGCTCTCCGTGGCTTTCCGCTTTAATATACACCATCTGGCCAGGGGTGGTATTCCTAACATAGGCTGGTACCTCCTACATCAGTTACTAAATGATAAAAATGCTCCCATAATATTCCTTACATTATATTCTGACAGTCATTTTTCTCAACTTTGGTTCCCTCTCCCCAGATTACTCAAGGTGGTGCTTTCTAGTTACCATCCCTTAATGATGAGATATTGCCAGTTGAATATGCCATAGAGGAAAGAGAATTGTTATGTATTTATTTTCATTTATAGCCACTGGTAGGTTTCTCACTGTTCAGTGGATGGTTCCACACTCATACGCATATGGGCAGCACTAATTTGAGATAATGTATTAAAAAAAAAAAAGAACAGAAAGCTGGAAAGAACCTATGTTGAGTTAGGGAGAAAAAGGACATAGATAATATCTTGTTTCATTGTATACTTGCATGAAATATTCAAGAGTATTGAACCAACTATTTATGTTATTGATTCTAACCAACTAAAAACTAAAAAGGAGAGATCCAAGATGACAGCAGTGTGGATCATGCATAGTATCTGATCAGAAGAACAGCAGTGAGAGCAAAATGAATGACTGTAGACCCCCAAACCCCAAAGCCTGAGTTTCCCAGGTGAGAGGAGAGCCCACAGTGAGAAAACACATGGGTCCAACCTCAGGTCACCTGACTAATCCCAAGAAAAAGGAGACCTCAGACCACCCACCCAGTCCCAATCATTTGTGGATATCTTCGGGGTACCTGGAGCCCATGACTACAACCTCAGGCATGTACTCTCACTGTCCTATGGATAATTTCTGGTACCTGGAAATTTAGGCTCCTACTCTCATTGTCCCGTGGACACCTTCCTGCTACTTGCAGCAGGTAGTACCAACCTTGGGCAACCACTCTTACCGTTCCAGGTGAGTAGCTCCAATCTCAGGCCTCCTGATGCTCAGGACCTACAGAAGCAACCCCAACTGCTGTTCCAAAGCTCTACTCATCTCCCTAAGGAGACCACCAAGACCACTGAGCTCACAGGTTGTCCAAGATGGCTGCATCCAGGGAGCACAGTGTCTGACCATAGTGTATGGGCTCACTAACCTCAGAACAAAAAAGTCAGGAGTGGGGAAGCAGATACCCTGGATTTCACTTGGAAAAAGGAAGGTCCCCAAGCTCCTGAGGTGACCAATAGGTCCCCAGAATCATACATCTGAAGAGAGCATTGGGCAAGCCCCTGAAAACTACATGCCAGTTCAGGGCATTCCCACCCATCTAAGGAGGGCTCCTGCAGTAACACCCAGATTCCTGCCCAGGGCTCTTTCCACACACCCAAGATTCTAGCAGGCAACAGAATCAAACAGCCCCCATAATAGAAAACAAGATGGCTAAAGGCCAGCATAAAAGCCAGAGTAATATTGAACCCCGGAATCCAGTAATCCCATGGCAAGCAACCCTGGATATGCTAACACATTTGAAACACAAGAAAAATGACATTAAGTTTGTGCTCATGAAAATTAAAATTGAGGAAAGATATAAAATCCTTAAAGAAATACAGGAAGGTACAGTCAAACAGTTTTAAGTCTTTAAAGAGGAAATAAATAAATCCCTGAAAGAAATACAGGAAAATACATAGAGGTGAAGGAATTGAATAAATTATTTAAAGAAATGTAGGGAAATACAAACAAACAGGTGAAGGAAATCACTACAATGGTTTGAGCTTTGAAGATGGAAATAGAAATAATCAAGAAAGCACAGACTGAAGAAATCCTGGAGAGGAATAACTTAGGGAATAAAACAGGAACTACAGAGGTAAACATCTCCAACAGAATATGAAACATGCAGGGAAGAATTTCAGATGTAGAAGACACAATGGAAGAAACTGATGCATCCATCAAAGAAAATGGTACATCCAAAAAATTCCTGACACAAAACATCCAAGAAATCAAGGAACAATGAAAACACAAAACCTAAGAATAATAGGAATGGAAGAAAGAAAACATTCCCAGCTGCAAGGCCCAGAAAATATTTTCAACAAAATCATAGAAAAAAAATTTTCCCAATCTTGTTTACAATATATTTATTTATTATTAATTATAATTTATTCACTTTGTATCCCAGCTGTAGCCCCCTCCCTGGTCCCTAACTAATTGAGTCATCCATCCCTTTTTTTCCCTATGCTCTTCCACCAGTCCTCCTCTGCTTTCATCTGACCCTAGCCTATCAGGTCTCATCAGGACTGACTTCTTTGTCTTCCTCTGTGGACTGGTAAGGCAGCAGCCCTCTCAGGGGGAACAAAGAACCAGCCACTGAATTCATGTCAGAGACAGTCCCTGTTCCCATTACTAGGGAACCCTCTTGGACACTGCGTTGCACACCTGTGCAGGAGTTCTAGGTTGTCTCCCTGCATGGTCCTTGGTTGGAGTATCAGTTTCAGAAAAGACCCCTAGGCCCAGATTTTTTGCTTCTCTTGCTCCCATTGTCGGGTTCCGGTCTCCTCCAGGTCTTTCTATCTCCCTCTTCTTTCATAAGATTCCCTGCACTCTTCCCAAAGTTTGGCTATGAGTCTCAACATCTGCTTTGATACCCTGCTTTGATGGGTAGAGTCTTTCAGAAGCCCTCTGTGGTAGGCTTCTGTTCTCTTCCCTGTTTTCTCCTTCTTCCGATGTCCATCCCCTTTGCTTTCCTGAATGAAAATTGAGTCTCTCACCCAGAGTCCTCCTTCTTGCTTAGCTTCTTCAGGTGTACAGATTTTAGTATGTTTATCCTATATTATATGTCTAATATCCACTTACAAGTAAGTATATACCATGTGTGTCTTTCTGCTTCTGGAATACCTCACTCAAGATGATCTTTTCTAGTCCCCATTATTTGCCTGTAAATTTCACGTTTTCCTTGTTTTTAATTGCTAAGTAGTATTACATTATGTAAATATACCACAGATATCAGCCCAGGCTGCTATAACCATTTTCCCAATCTTAAAAAAGATGCCAATAAGCATACAAGAGGCCTATAGAACACCAAATAGTTTAGACCAGATAACAAAATATTCCCACCACATAATAATCAAAACACTAAATTTACAGAACATAGGAAAATTATTAAAAGCTACAAGGAAAAAAGGGCCAAGTAACATAAAATAGCAAACCTAACAGAATCACACCTGACTCCTCAACAGAGACCATAAAAGCCAGAAGGGCCTAAGCAGACGTCTTGCAAACCCTAAGAGATCACAGATGCCACTAAAGACTACTATATACAGCAAAACTTTCAATCACCATAGATGGAGAAAACAGGATATTCTAAGAAAAAAAATTAAACAATATCTATCCACAAACTCAATCCTACAAAAGATACCAGAAGGAAAATTTCCACCAGAGGAAATTAACTACACCTGCCCCCACCTAAAACCCATTGAATATGAGTAACAGAGACAGTTTGCTGCTGAACAGTCACCCATAACTCTCTATAATGTTGGAACATCATCTTCAGCCTTCTGGCTCAGAATTTTTTGACAGACATATACGTGAAGCAGGAACTATTAAGGACTTGCTTACCCTGTCTTGGCAGAGTTCAGCAGTCGGCTTGTCCTGCATTTAAGCTTGCCCATTTTAGGCAGAATTTGCCTGTTGTGAAGTGAGGGTATTTTCTTTACCCGAGTGGCTTGTTTGCCACATTTGAAGCCATCTCCATATGGAGGTTCTTCGATGTTCATTATCTTCTTTCAGGTAGGCAAGGTGCTGCCAGGAAATGACTTGTCTTATTGTCAAACAATCTTTAAAATAATAAGGACATTTTACGTGCCAAATTCTGTAGGTCTCTAAAGTTTTTGAAGACTACCTATCTTTATGTAATTGATTTGTATACAAAACCATATCTATCTGTTAAACCTAGGATGTATACTCCTGTGATAAATTAGACTAGTGTCTGACATGACTATGAGTCGAATAACTATTGGAAGTAACCTTGACTTTCTATCAATATAGTAAAGCTTATACCAATATATTAAAAGTATATTATTTTTCCATCAATATGCAAAATCCTATACCAGAGTCAAAATTAACATTATTTGGGAATAACAAATAAAACCTTAAGTTGAATAGATTCAATAATCTATCTTTTTTTTCTATTTCTATAAAATATCCCTGTATATTCCTTGTTTCACTTTGAATAAGACCATTAATAATAAACATCTCCCAATGACAATAAAATTTCATAGCCATAGCAAACAACCAAAAATATACCCAACCCCCTTTAAGGAAAATTGGACGCCGTTCTCATAGATTTCTTCTAGCTGACATTTTGGACATGTAGAAATCCTGTAAGGGGGGAGCAAATAAAAATGGTTAATTAAGCAATAACATTTGTGGTCCAATAATATT
Source organism: Meriones unguiculatus (assembly GCF_030254825.1). Classification (NCBI taxonomy): domain Eukaryota; kingdom Metazoa; phylum Chordata; class Mammalia; order Rodentia; family Muridae; genus Meriones; species Meriones unguiculatus. Next base: position 72,951,054 of record NC_083369.1, on the reverse strand, counting down.
TGAATGTTGAGAAATTTTCAGCTTAATAAAAGTCCTTTTTGGAACAGTCTAAAATGCTGGATCAGTTAAAATTAGTAGCTTTCTTCAAAGTTCTTTTAGGAGCAGGCTTTGATGAGAAACGACAATTGAAGCAGTTGAGGCAGGAACAAGCAGAATGCTGGAACATGCAAGATGCTGGAACAGATGTGTCAGTTTCTCAGCATGTTGAAGAATGATTCCGTTAGGTTTGATCCAGCATCTCTGTTGTCTAGTTCTTTGGTTCTGCAAACATGTAACTTCTCACAAGCATTATACAGTTCTAAAATTATAAATGTATGAGATATGCAGGATGAAACTAAACTGTAAGCCAATTTTATCTATGCAATTAAAAGATCAGCATAATACATTTTGAGGATATTATAGCCAAGTGTTTATTGGCCAAGTATTGATAGAGTTCTGGCTGGAGACATTTTTTATGTCTTTCAGTTTTAGAGGTATTTCCAGGTAAAGGGATTATCAACTTATGTTACCTGTTTTGTTTGATCTTGATTTATCTCTTCTTTTGAGTGGCTAAGGTCTTCCAGTGGTTTTCCACTGCCATTTCTGATTTGTATTAGTTTTGAAGGAACCCATAATTTCTCTTCTCCTGCATGAACATAAGCAAAACCTCTTCCCCAGCGTAACACGTTCCCCATTCTCCATTGTGAAGTTAGGGTATCTTTGAAATACATAGGCTGAAATAACTCAACAGTTTTTTCTATAACCCAGTGTCTCTCTGCAGCTGCTGTTTGTTGTTCATTAACATTTAAGAAATTTAAGGTAAATAAAACATTATGTAATCTATCTCTGGGGTTTTTTTTAATACCCCTCTCTGTTTGTTAATCATGTCCCTTAAAGTACAATTGGATCTTTCAATGACTGCTTGACCAGTAAAATTGTGAGGTATACCTGCTACATGCTTTATCTTGTAATATGTAAAAAAATCCTTCCATTTTATTAGAGACATATGCTGTAGCATTATCAGTCTTAATTTTTTTAGGTATGCCCATAATCGCCATCACTTCTAATAAATGGGTAATAACTGGATCAGCCTTTTCAGAGCTTAAGGCTGTTGCCCATTGAAACCCTGAATATGTCTCTATAGTATGGTGCACATATTTCAGCTTACCAAACTCTGTAAAATAAAGCACGTCCATTTGACAAATTTAATTTCTTTGGTTACCTTTAGGGTTACTTCTTGTAGGTAGTAGAGTTTGGCTATATAAAGAACAAGTGGGTCATTTTCTCACACTTTCTTTGTCTTGTTACCAAGTGATAGAAAACTCTCTTTTTAAACCTTTGCTGTTAACATGGTATTTTTAATTCTGAGGCCTCTAACATGCTTCCTATCAATAGTTGATCAATTTCATCATTGCCTTGTGCTAGAGGACCTGGTAAACCTGTATGAGATCTGACATGTGCTATATACAATGGATTATTTGTATTTCTGATTACTTATTGTAATTGAAGGAACAGTGAAGTTAAGTCTGAATTATCCTGAATTAGATCAGTAGTTTCTATATGCAGAACAACTCTTTCTGCATATTGAGAGTCAGTGACTATATTAAGAGATTCCTGAAAATCTGATAACACCAAGAGAATTGTGTATAATTCTGATTTTTGAACTTAATCATAAGGACTCTCCACCACTTTACTCAGATTTTCTAACTTATAGCCTGCCCTTTTTGATTTATTGGCATCCATATAAAATGTGAGAGCTCTAGAAATTGGAGTTCCTTTTACTATATGAGGGAGTTCTTTCAATTGGTTCTTTTTTATAAACTGAAGTTGCTTGCTTTTGGGGTATCTGTTGTTGATTTCTCCCAAAAATTCACAATAAGTTCTTTGCCAATATTCGTTGTCTGCCCATAATGACACAATCTCAGCATTGGTAGAGGGCACCACAATTTCAGCTGGATCTATTGCAGCCAGTTCACTAAGTCTCATTTTTCCTTTTAGGATCAATTCAAAAACTTTTATATATAGGTTTTTAGTTTTTTGTTTTGATTGTGTGCCAAAAATATCCATTCTAAAATACAATCCTCCCTCTGCATAAGAATTCCTGTGGGAGAATGAGTGGAGGGCAAAATAACCAAAATACAGGCCCTCTTTGGATCAATCCGGTCTATACATGCATCTTGTAATTTCCTTTCTACCAGAGCCAATTCCTTTTCAGCTTCAGCTGATAATGTTTTTGGACTATTTAAGTCCTTATCACCCTGTAAGATTTGAAATAAGTTACTTAGCTCTTGAGAAGTTAAACCAAGGGTAGGCCATAGCCAGTTAATATCTCCCAGCAATTTTTGAAAATCATTAAGAGTTCTTAACTGTTTTTTTTCTAATTTGTACTTTTTGTGGTTGAATTTTCTGTAGAGCTATTTTGTATCCTAGGTAATTAATAGAATCTCCTCTTTGTATTTTTTCAGGAGGAATCTGTAGTCTCCAGCAAGGCAAAGTTCTATTTATTTCATCAAAAATATTTTCTCATATTTTCATATCTGAATCAGCTAATAAGATATCATCCATATAGTGGTAAATTATGGATTGAGGAAACTGCTTATGAATTACTTCCAACAGTTGTTGTACAAAATATTGGCACAAAGTCGGACTGTTTAACATCCCCTGCGGTAAGACCCTCCAGAGATATCTCTTTATTGGACAGCTTCTATTCAAAGTGGGTACTGAGAAAGCAAACCTTTTCCTACAATGTTCATGTAAAGGAATTGTGAAAAAGCAATCTTTTAAATCAATCACTATAATAGGCCATTCTTTAGGTAACAAGGAAGGCAATGGGATTCCGGATTGTAACGATCCCATTGGCTGAATAATTTTTTAATTGCTCTTAGATCTATTAACATCCTCCATTTGTCAGATTTCTTTTTGATGACAAATAACAGAGAATTCCAAGGGCTGTTGGACTCCTTTATATGTTGAGCCTCTAGCTGTTCCATGACTAGCTGTTCTAGTGCCAGTAATTTTTCTTTACTCATAGACCATTGTTCAATCCAAATAGGTTGGTTTGCCAACCACCTTAGTGGTAAGGCTGTGGGAATTTTATTAGCAGTGGCTTCCCAACAGGCAGTTGAAAAGACGGCCTCTGCTGTATTTTGTTTATGGACAGCCTGGACAGTCTGAAACTATTTTTGATGATATTTTTTAAGAATTTTAGCTTCTTTATCAGGAGTATTAACTGGTTTTTGGCTTTTCTCAGAACTCGGGGGGATGTTAATCTGGGTCTTCGATTGTTGTAACAGATCTTTTCTCCATAAGTTTATGGCTATCTCAGTCACATATGGTCTTAGTTTTCTTATTTGACCTTCTGGTCCTGTACATTTAAGCCATCTAACACTTTGTTTCACTTTAGATAAAGTTCCAACTCCTTGGAATTGAATATCCACCTCTTGAAGTGGCCAATTTGGGGGCCAGGATTTAGAAGTAATAATTGTGACATCAGCCTCAGTATCTACCATGCCTTCAATTTCAATATTATTTAAAATTATCTTTAACTTTGGCCTTTGATCATTTATAGAGGTTTGCCAATATATTTGTTTTTTTGTTCTCTTCCTGGTTTTTTGATTTATCTACAGAATCTGCTTTGGCCTCGCTTTTCAAGTTTTTGATGTTTATTCCCAGAGCAGTGGTGTTTAATTTTCTTGTGTAGGAGTATCCCTGTTCTGTTCTGCGAGAGGCCCCCTTGGGCATTTTTTGATAAAGGATTACCCCATTTATCTGTTACTGCTCTACATTCACTAGACCAATGGCGACCCTTGCCACATCTTCTACATAGTCTAAGAAGCATAGGCTCCCTTCTTGAATTATTTTGGTTTTCCTGGTAATTTCTTTTGTAGTAATCTCGCCCATCACAATTACAACATTTCCCAAGGTCTTTTGGGGCAGTTTCTCCTATCAAGGTCAAATTGGGTGAATGAGGTCTGATGTCAATTGTATTTCTAATCCATTTGCCTATTGGAGCAGATCTTGCTCTTAATGGCCTTATTGTCTCTTTGCATTCAGTATTAGCATTTTCAAAAGCTAAAAATTCTATTAGTGCTCTTCTAGCTAGTGGATCTGATATACTTCTATCCACAGCTGAAGTCAATTTTTGCAAAAAGTTAGTAAATGTTTCACTTGGACCTTGTATGACCTGGGAGAATGGCTCAAGCCTTTTTCCTGATTCCTCAACCTTGTCCCAAGCATTTAAGGCTCCTAGGCAACATAATGCTAAGGTTTCTTCATTATATACAGCTTGTATCTCTGTGTCAGCATACTGGCCATCACCAAGCAGCTAATCCTTAGAAACCCGGACACCTCTGGCTCTATTTTTGTGTGCTAGCTCTCTAGCTTCTTCTCTCCACCATGAAAGCCATTGTAAATATGGCCCAGGTTCTAATATTGCCTTTGCCATCCCCAGTCCTTGGGGATTACTCTACTTTTGATTGACCAGGAAGTCAGCATTTGTTTTACAAATGGTGAATGCATTCCAAAATTAGTAACACTTTCCTTAAATCTCCTCAGATCTAGCACTTCCACAGGGTACCATTCAGCTTCATGATAATTCAGTGGGTTATCATCATCTGCTAGTCTCTGCTGTATACTGACTGGGTAAGCCAACATTTGTTTTCTAACCACCTTTGGTAGGCTTTCTTTATTTTTGTATTTTGCCTCTACCTGAGTATTTTCGTTACTTAGTATTCTAAACTCTTCTCTTAAGGTCTGCACCCACATTTCATACCTATCTCCCTGTTGTTTGATTTGTTCAATAATCTCATGAATTTCTTGTTTTATGCCTCTCTTCCAACTTTTAATTTTTTCTTTATATTGCTCTAGTTGTTCTTTGTGCTGTCCCAGTATCTTTTCTAAAACCTCTGCCCTATCTTCCTGTTGTTTATCCCATTCTGCATGTTTCTGTATTTCTTGTTTTATGTCCTGTTTCCAACCATCATTTTTTTCTTTTATATTGTTCTAGTATCATTTCTAAAGCCTTTGCCTTTGGGGAAGACATAAAAGGCTAATGCAATGATTAAAGTTAAATTGAGGACTATGAATGTAAGCATAGTCACAATTTCTAGAGTTTTCTTTATTTCAGTCTTAAAACCATAGAATAGATTATCAGCCAAGCTCCTAGAAGTCTATTTTATTGTTTCTTCCATCCTGTTAGACTGTAGTGGCAGCTAATTTTGTTATGTTAAGTCTGAGACCTGCCCACAGTAGGCTGCCTTTTGCTCCAAGGCCTATTTAAGAGTCTCTCTTTATATATATATATTTTTTTTTCATTTATTTACTATTATTTACACTTTATTCATTTTGCATTTCCCCATAAGCCCCTCCCTCCTTCCCTCCCAATCCCACCCTCCTTCCCACTTCCTCATGCATGCCCCTACCAAGGCCACAGATAAGAGAGATCCTCTTCTCCATTCTTCTGATCTTAGTCTATCAGATCACCTCAGGAGTGGCTGAATTGTGATCTTCTATGTCCTAGTAAGGCTGCTCCCCCCCTCAGGGGGAGGTGATCAAAGAGCAGGCCAATCAGATTAAATCAGAGGCAGTCCCTCTTCCCATTATTATGTAACCCACTTGGACACTGAGCTATCATGTGCTACATCTCTGCAGGGGTTCTAGGTTATCTCCATGAATAGTCCTTGGTGAGAGTATGCTCTCCTTGTGGGGTTCCCGGCCTCTCCAGCTCTTACTATTTCCCACTTCTTACATAAGATTCCATGCACTCTGACCAACAGTTGGCCATAAGTCTCAGCATCTGCTTTGATTGTCTGCAGGGCAGAGGCTTTAAGAGGCCCTCTGTGGCAGGTTCCTAGGTTGTTTCCTGTTTTCTTCTTCTTCTGATGTCCAGCCTTTTTGCCTTTCAGGATGAGGATTGAGCATTTTAGTCAGGGTCCTCTCTCTTGATTAGTTTATTTAGATATACAGTTTTTGGTAGGTGTATACTATGTTATGTCAATATGAGTGAGTATAAACCATGTGTGACTTTCTGCTTCTGGGAGAGCTCACTCAGGATGATCCTTTCCAGGTCCCATGATTTACCTACAAATTTCATGATTTCCTTGTTTTTCATTGCTGAGTAATACTCCATTGCATAGATGTACCACAATTTATGCATCCGTTCTTCAGTTGAGGGGCATCTGGGCTGTTTCCAGCTTCTGGCTATTACAGATAAAGCTGCTATAAACATGGTTGAGCAAATGTCCTTATTGTGTACTTGAGCCTCTTGTGGATATATGCCTAGGAGTGGTATAGCTGGGTCTTGAGGAAGCACTATTCTTAGTTGTCTGAGAAAGCCCCAGATTGATTTCCAGAGTGGTTGTACAAGTTTACATTCCCGCCAGCAGTGAAGGAGGGTTCCCCTTTCTCCACAACCTCTCCAGCATGTGTTGTCAGTTGAGTTTTTGATCTTGGCCATTCTGATGGGTGTAAGGTGAAATCTCAGGTTTGTTTTAATTTGCATTTCCCTAATGGCTAATGAGGTTGAGCATTTTTTTAAGTGTTTCTCTGCCATTTGATATTCCTCTACAGAGAATTCTCTGTTTATCTCTGTTCCCCATTTTTTAATTGGATTACTTGCTTTGCTGCTTTTCAGGTTCTTTAGTTCTTTATATATACTGGATATTAGCCCTCTATCAGATAGAGGGTTGGTGAAGATTCTTTCCCAATCTGTAGGCACTTGTTTTGTTTTGATGACAATATCCTTTGATTTACAGAAGATTTTCAGCTTCATGAGGTCGCATTTATTGATTGTTGCTCTTAGAGCCTGTGGTGTTGGTGTTCTGTTAAGGAAATTGTCTCCTGTGCCAATGAGTTCAAGGCTCTTCCCCACTTTTTTTCCTAATCGATTTAATGTGTCTGGTTTTATGTTGAGGTCTTTGATCCCCTTGGACTTTAGTTTTGTGCAGGGTGATAAGTATGGATCTACTTTCATTTTTCTACATGTAGACATCCAGTTGGACCAGCACCATTTGTTAAAGATGCTATCTTTTCTCCATTGTATGGTTTTGGCATCTTTATCAAAGATCAGGTGTCCATAAGTGTGTGGATTTATCTCTGGGTCCTCTGTTTGGTTCCATTGATCCACCATTCTGTTTCTATGCCAGTACCACGCAGTTTTTATTACTGTTGCTCTATAGTACAGCTTAAGATCAGGGATGGAGATGCCCCCAGAAGATCTTTTATTGTAGAAGACTGTTTTAGCAATTCTGGGTTTCTTGTTATTCCATATGAAGTTGAGAATTTTTCTATCTAGGTCTGTAAAGAATTGTGTTGGTAATTTGATGGAGATTGCCTTGAATCTGTTGATTGCTTTCGGTAAGATGACCATTTTTACTATGTTAATCCTGCAAAGCCATGAGCATGGGAGATCTTTCCATCTTCTGTTATCATCTTCTAATTCTTTCTTCAGGGACTTGAAATTTTTTTCATACAAGTCTTTGATTTGCTTGCTTAGCGTTACTCCAAGGTACTTTATGTCATTTGTGGCTATTGTGAAGGGTGTTGTTTCCCTAATTTCTCTCTAAGCCCTTTTGTCTTTTTTATATAAAATTTTTTTGAATTAATTTTGTATCTGACCACATTGCTGAAGGTGTTTATCACCTGTGGGAGTTCCCTGGTAGAGTTTTTGGGGTCACTCATGTATACTATCATATCACCTGCAAATAGTGATGATTTGACTTCTTCTTTTCCCACTTGTATCCCCTTGATCTCCTTCAACTGTCTTAATGCTCTAGCCAGGACTTCCAGAACTATGTTGAAGAGATATGGAGAGAGTGGGCAGCCTTGTCTTGTCCCTGATTTCAGTGGGGTTGCTTTAAGTTTCTCTCCGTTCAGTTTGATGTTGGCTATAGGCTTGTTGTATATCGCCTTTACTATATTTAGATATGTGCCTTGTATCCCTGATCTCTCCAATACTTTAAACATGAATGGATGTTGGATTTTTGTCAAATGCTTTTTCAACATCTAGGGAGATTATCAGGTGTTTTTTTTTTTTCTTTCAGTTTGTTAATATGGTGGATTACATTGATGGATTTCCATATATTGAACCACCCCTGCATATCTGGGATGAAGCCTATTTGGTCATAGTGGATGATATCTTTGATTTGTTCTTGTATTTGGTTTGCAAGTATTTTGTTGAGTATTTTTGCATCAATGTTCATGAGGGAGATTGGCCTGAAATTCTCTTTCTTTGTTGGGTCTTTGTGTGGTTTAGGTACCAAGGTGACTGTGGCTTCATAGAAAGAGTTTGGTAGTGTTCCTTCTGTTTCTATTTTGTGGAATAGTTTGAAGAGAATTGGAGTTAGCTCTTCTTTGAAGGTCTGGTAGAATTCTGCACTGAAATCATATGGTCCTAGGCATGTTTTGGATGGGAGACTTTAAATGGCTGCTTCTATTTCCTTGGAGGATATAGGACTATTTAATTGAGTTACCTGGTCCTGATTCAGCTTTGGTAAGTCAAATTGATCAAGAAAATTTTCCATTTCATTTAGATTTTCATATTTTGTGCATATAGACTTTTGAAGTAATTCCTAATGATTGTTTGGATTTCCCCAGTGTCTGTAGTTATGTCCCCCTTTTCATTTCTGATTTTGTTGATTTGGATGATGTCTGTCTGCCCTTTAGTTAGCTTGGCTAAGAGTTTGTCGATCATGTTGATTTTCTCAAAGAACCAACTTTTGTTTTCATTGATTCTTTAAATTATTTTCTTTGTTTCTACCTGATTGATTTCAGCCCTGAGTTTGATTATTTTCAGCCATCTACTCCTTTTTGGTGTGTCTGCTTCTTCTTTCTCTATGGTTTTTAGGTGAGCCATTAAGATGCTTGAATGAGCTGTCTCGAATTTCTTCTTGAAGGCACTTAGAGCTATAAACTTTCCTCTTAGCACTTCTTTCATTTTGTCCCACAAGTTTGGGTATGTTGTGTTTTCATTTTCATTGTGTTCTAGGAAGACTTTAATTTCTTTCTTTATTTCTTCCCTAACCCAGCTGTCATTTAGTAGCAAGTTGTTCAGTTTCCATATATGTATAGGCTTTTTGCTATTTCTGTTGTTGTTGGGGTCCAGCTTTATTCCATGGTGATCAGACAGGATACAGAGGATTATTTCAATCTTCTTGTATCTGTTGAGGCTTGCTTTGTGACAAACTATATGGTCTATTTTGGAGAAGGTTCCATGAGGTGCTGAGAAGAAGGTAAATTCTTTTGTGTTTGGGTGTAATGTTCTGTAAATGTCTGTCAGGTCCATTTGATTCATGACCTCTGTTAGAGACATTGTTTCTTTGTTTAATTTCTGTTTTGTTGACCTGTCCTTTGTTGAGAGTGGGGTGTTGAAGTCTCCCACTATTAATGTGTGGGGATCTATGTGTGGTTTAAATTTTATCAATGTCTTTTTTCCAAAAGTGGATACCCTTGTATTTGTGGCATAGATATTCAGGATTGTGATGTCTTCTTGTTGGAGTTTTCCCTTGATGTGTATGAAGTGTCCTTCTCTATCTCTTTTGATTAATTTTGGTTGAAAGTCTATTTTATCAGCTATTAGAATGGCTACTCCTGCTTGCTTCTTGGGTCCATTTGCTTGTAAAGCCATCTTCCAACCCTTTATCCTCAGGTAATGTCTATCTTTGTGACTTAGATGAGTTTCTTGCATGCAACAGATTGCTGGGTATTGTTTACGCATCCATTTTGTTAGTCTGTGTCTTTTTATTGGAGAATTGAGTCCATTGTTGGTTGAGCTTTTATGCTGGCTTCTACACATCGGGCTATCTTAGGTGTTGAATGTTAGTTTCTGGTAGTTCCTGGAATCCTGTGGTGGAGAGAATCCTCTTGGCAGGAAGATGGTGTTTCCTGAAGAAAGCCTCCTCAGTTTTGGGGTATGGTTACTAAATGGCTGGTGTTTTTCAGGAGTTGCCACTGCTCACCTCAGGCGTAGAGACCTGAATGGTAACTGTGGTCCTTGTCAGTCGAGAGAGCTCTCCTTTCACCAGGAGAAGTCCTGAAGACAGCTGCCCAGTTTCTTGCTGTGAATTCAGTGATCTGCTGCTGTAACCTGTGTGTCCCGTGGTTTAGTCAGTTTTGTTAGGGATAAGTGGTTGCCCCGTGGAGCAGTAGAGTCTCTCTTAAAGAGACAGTAATTAACCTGGGCACAAGTGAAATTAAAGAAGATGACATTATGCTTATGAAGAGTATATAATAAAGGAAACAAATAAAATGTATAAAGAAATACAGGAAAATTATTTTAAAGCTTATCTAGTTATTAGAGGTACATAAAGAGGAAACAAACATTTCAAAAAAATAGCCACGCAAATAGAGGCAAATAAAGAGAAAATGAATAAAGCTCTCAGAGAAATACAGGCAAATACAGCCAAATAAGTAGAGGCACAATTAGTGAGATATACAGAGGAAATAAGCAAAAAAAAATATAGTCCATCATGGAAAGACAGAAATATACATTCAAACCGAGGAAGGAAATGGTGCAGAATATGAAAACAGAATTATTATGAAAAAAAGAAAACACAAACAGAGAAGACCATAGAACTGGAGAACTTAGAGAAAAGATTAGGAACCACAATGGTATGCATAACCAATAGAATATAAGAGATGGAAAGAGAATCTCAGGTGCTGAAGATGCACTTGCAAAAATTGATAGATTTCTCAAAGAAGTAAAATTTGAAAGTTTTCAAACACAAAACATCCAAGAAATCAAGAACACCTGAAAAGACAAAATGTAATAATAATAGCAGTAGACAAAAAATAAGAATCCAGGCTCAATGGTCCAGAAAATAATTTCAATAAAATCATAGAAGAAAATAGCTTTAAAAAGGAGATGTCTGTAAACATATAAGAGGCCTTCAGAACACCAAATAGACTAGAAAAGAAAAAAAAATCCTCACTTCACATAATAGTCAAAACAATAAATCTACAGAACAAAGAAATAGTATTAAAAGCTGTCATGGACCGGCCCAGTCAGGCTCCCGTCTTCCTCGGGAGAACAAGGCTTTAGACAGGAAGACACGGTTTTGGCGAAGAATTGATAGATAGAGACACTTTGATGGTTTTGACTTTGTTGTAACTTTACTGAAATCAAGTTAGTATTTTTATAATGATTTTACAAAAGGCATTTTAAAATTGGCATACTTTTCAGAACATTTAGACTTTTACCAAGAATACAAAGTTTACATTTTAACTCAAAATGTAATCAAACATAAAGCAGTACCCACAAATAATCTTGGCCTAAAAACTTTTTAATTAGAGCAAACAAAGGAAATGAAACCTTAAATATAGTTTTATTATTGCTAACCAATGAAGAGGAAAGTTAGGAGCTAAGTCAGATGCCTGTCAAAGTCCTTTTTTATATCAAAATCTAACTACACCTTTGTTAACCCTCTTTCCATATGTCCTGTCCAAGATTTATGATCTTTTTTAGGAACAAGGCACTGAAGGGAGGGGGAAACTCTCGCCAGCTGTACCTCTTATGCTATTATTTTTTTAAGAAGGAGCCTATTATTATTTTACTATTTTTAATGCCTATTAATACTAAATTTAATTTATTACTTTTTTTAAACTTATTTTTATTAAAGCCTTTAACAATTTACTAATAATAAATTTTTTTATAAAGTTATTTGTGCTGTTTTAGGTGTCACAGGGAAAGATTAAAGAATTTATTATTTTAGCCCCAGAGCCACAACTGAAGAAGCGTAGAAATCTTAGAACACGTCTCTTTTTCAAGTGGGATGAGTTTGCCAGGGACCTTTCAGGGGGCATTATTTTTGGGGAAATCATATTCCCCGCCCTGTAGCTTATGCTACTATGGCGACACTGGCGTGGGTGTGGCATCTCCCCCTTTTTTGTTTTTAAGACGCAATTTAAACAAATCTCGCTCTATAGTGCGGATGGAGTGGAGCAGTAATTTAAAAAGACAAGGAAACAGGAGTACAACCAATAAAAATAATAAAATCAGGGCCCCTATCATCACTAAATAATGAATCTAATTTAAAGGATTTAAATTTTTAATTTTTGACTCTAAATCAAAAGCTAAGGAACTCAAACTTGCTTTATTTAAATGAGTCTTGCTAATAGTTGTTATATTTTTTGTAAATTATCTAAATTATGAGTAATATCCGTATCTTTTTAAACTCTTTGTAAATGATATTTTACCTTTTTTCATTGGTTAGAAGCATTGTATGGTAAAGGTGTAACACAAATATATGAGAAGGCACTATGGCATTGAGTTTTTATCCTCGTCCTAATATTAACCATATCTTGTCCCAAGGCTAAAACTGCTTCTCCAGGGCATTTATCTTGGATTTTAATTTTTTATCTATAATAAATTGTTTTAAAAGGGCTAAAGAAATATTTTTATTTATCTCATTAATAAAATCTGTTGTATGTATCTCTTGAACTAACGCTGTAGTAGCAATAGCAAAGGTGGTCAAAATTGCAATTAATGTTGAAATCCCTAATATAAGTGTTGTAACAAATCTCTTAGGCCTAATTAATTTACTTAGCTTTTTTAAAGTCTTTAAAGCAGTATTTTTATATCATTTTTTCCCTGTAAATCAACAGGAAGTATAACATAAGCAGGTCTTTTAACTAAAATTATAACAGCAATGTTTTTATCCAAACTAGAATTAATACAATTAGTAACCCTGCAAGTTATATAATAAATTTTATAAGAATTTTTAACATGAATTATATTAATTTAAGAAGTATATCCCATAAGAAGAGCAAAAGGATAAGCAACACATGTCCTGGTTGCCAAAGGCACAGAATTTTTTTTTTAGGCCTTTTTTGTAAAATCATATTGGCACTAGCTGCCAATCTAAACAACTCATGATGCGAAACTGTAGCATTGGTCTTAGGATCTCTAGAGACCCAAATAGGTTTCACATAACCAGGTGAAAACCATCTTTGTACTTTTTGTCCCAATCCTGGAGGGATATATCCATTGAACTTATCTGAATTATTTTTTAAATATTTAGTATAATTATAATTACCTGAAACAATTGAAAAATCCCAAACCTCCATATGGGTCCCTACAGGCACATATTTAGCTGTAGCCTGAGGGAAGCCACATTTTAACCATTTAGGGGCACCTGTAAGGCTACTTTTTAAAAATTGATCTTTATCTCTAAATTTTTTTGTACAAAGAAGGAGAGGCATAAAAGGAGCCTTTTTAAAAGTTACATTATAATTAAGGTACCCCAAAGTAGAAATTTGAAGCTCCCACATTAATCTTTTATTATTTTTTTTTCTTTAACTGTTAAATTAGGAGCATGTGTAAGAAAAGTTTGATAATTTATAGGCAGACAACCATATGGTGGAGATCCTTTTAGGGCAATGTAAATGGGTAGCGAATCAGTTTTGCCCTTAAAATTTAAATAAGTTGAGCTATTTATTTTTTTCTCATAATTTTGGAAACCTCCGAGAAGTTTAGTATTATTAGTTAGTACTTTTACATAATCTGGATCCATCCAACGCACAGGGTGTATAAGGGGTGGTTTTGGTACATAAGCCCAATAACTTTTACTATGTACAACAGCATTTTGACACATAAGTAATGACAATACAGCCAGAAATATAAATTTAGGGGTTTTAGGCTTTTGTTGAGCCTTTACCAATTCCTCTGTTTTTTTTTATCAGGTGTTTTAGTTGTGTCCTTGTTGTCATTTTTTTGGGCATCAAGGAGAGTTTTTGTAGCTTTGCTTTTATTTATTTATTTATTTTTTGTTTTTGTCTTTTTTGTTGCCATCTCGATATTAGCCGGCTGGATGAGTCTATCTGGGATCCAGATGGGGGAGTCGGCATCCTGTGGAAACACACATGTATATTTCCTTCCAGAGGAAATTAGAGCATCCAGTCCCTTCCAGGATCCGGATAACAAATCCTTTTAATATACTTGTGGAAGTTGTTTATTTTTAAGCCCAGACCAATGTTTTATAGCAGGAGTATTGTCCTGCTCATCAGTATTTAAATGGTTTAATACAAACAATGAATGGCTCAGCAAATGACCAGGCGAGAAATAAGTGTGAGCTTGTTTAAGTCTGATAATTTGATTTTTTAATGTTTGATGTGTTTTTTTAATAATTGTCTGTCTTTGGGGATTATATGATATACCTATCATAAGCTCTATGTTTTAGCTCTGTAAGAATACTGTAAGGGCTTTTGATGTATATGTTGGAGCATTATTAGTTTTTATTTTTTTTTGGACATACCATAGTTGTAAAGCATTGGATTAGATGTTGAATGACGTCCTTAATTGCCTCTCCTGTTCTTGCTGAGGCAAATATCATATGAGAATATGTGTCCACAGTAACGTGGACATATGCTAATTTTTTAAACTCTGGAACATGAGTAACATTCATCTGCCATAAGGATAGAGCTTTAAGTCCTCTAGGATTAACCCCCATTTTTAATGGATGGTATACCTGAGGACAATCACCATAATTTTTTACAATTTGTCTTGCCTGTTCTTTTGTAATATGAAATAGCCTTTTAAGGGCTAATGCATTTTGATGATGTAAAGCATGGCTTTTTTGAGCTTTTAATATATTTATTATTATTTTTCTTGTTAAGGCATCTGCCATATAGTTTTTTTTGACTTAATGGACCAGGTAATTTTGAGTGCCCTCTAATGTGGCCTATAAAATTTTTTTCTGTCCTATTTTTAATTAAAATTTGTAAATCCTGAAGCAAATGAATAATTTGAGAATGCCCCGACAAAAGAGCAGTTTCTATTACGGGAAAAAGGCTAGCTACATATCTTGAATCTGTATAAAGATTAAAATTTTTTGAGAAGGTTTGAAAAGCCAAAATAGCCGCTTTAATCTCTGCCTTTTGAGCAGAAGTTTGTACATCTTGTCTTACTAGCGGTTCTCTTCCTGGGACATAAACTGCAAACTTTTCGTTAGAGGAACCATTTGTGAAAATGCAAAGAGCGCAATCTATAGGCTGTAAAGAACATTTTTTTGGAAAAATTACCTCTGTTTTTTTACAAAATTTTATTAAGGGATGTCGGGGGTAATGATATTTAATTTGTCTTGAATAGCCCTGTAACGCTATTTTTCAGTCTTTATTTTTTATTAATAATATATCTGTTTGTTTTTTATTATATGGAACAATTATATTATGTATTTTTTTAAATAATTTTTTGATCTCATCTTTTTTTTGCTTATAATTAAGGAACACATATATGGATAGGAAGCAAGCATTTTTGCTTGAGTATGGGGTAAATGCACCCATTCTAAAATTTTATTTTGCCATAAATATCCTGTAGGAGTATATGGTGTTTTGAAAATAATTAAATCTTATTTTTGATTATAAGCTATCTGTTTAACCTTTGCTTTATTTAATTGTTTTTTCACCAAAGCCAAGGCTTTAATAGCCTTAGGAGTCAAATTCCTGGGAGACTCTGGATTGGAGTCCCCCTGTAACAACTGAAACAAAGGACTCAGTTCTCCTGTGGTCAATTTTAAATAAGGCCTAACCCAATTAATATTGCCTAATAATTTTTGGAAGTCATTTAATGTTTGTAACTTATCCAGCCTGATAGATACCTTTTGAGAACTTATATAATCATCATAAATTAATTGACCCAAATAACTTAATGGCCTATTTTTTTGAACCTTATCTGGAGCTATAATTAAACCAAATTTAGTAAATTGCTCAATAGTATAAACGAGAAGCTCTTGTATAACTTCCCTGGAGAAATGGGCCAACAATATATCATCCATATAATGAATGATATATGAATCTTTATATTTTTTTGACGTTTTTTAAAGCTTTATCTATAAACTTTTGACATAAAGTTGGATTATTTTTTATCCCTTGAGGTAAAACTTTTTAGTGATACCTTCTATATGGACGTTTTAAATTTACTGATGGAACATTAAAAGCAAATCTTTTACAATCTTTTGGATGTAACTTAATTGTGAAAAAACAATCCTGCAAATCTATTACTATTATCTCCCATCCCTTAGGGACTGCTACAGGAGAGGGGAGGCCAGGTTATAATGCCCCCATATCAATCATTGTAGCATTAACAGCTCTAAGGTCTTGTAAAAGTCTCCATTTTTTTTTATTTTTTTAATAACAAATGTTGGAGTATTTTAAGGACTATTGCTCTCTTTTATATGTCCTTTATCTAGCTGTTCTTTTACCAATTGTTTTATAGCCTGTATTTTTTTTTTTTTTTTTTTTTTGTTAGGGGCCACTGATTGAGCCATACAGGCTCTTTTGACTTTTAATCAATTTTATTTGCATAAAGTGAGCTCTCAGTGGCCCCTATGAAAAATGTTGATCGCTTAAATTATTTGAGGTAACCAATTTTACATTCATCTTTTGCATCATATCTCTGTCCCATAAAGAAAATGGCAAGGATGGTATAACATAGGGCTGAATCATTCCTGATTTTTCCTCTAGTTCTCACTTTAACATCTGAGAACTTTGAGCCACATTAGATGCCAACCCCAGCCCTAGTAAAGAGGAAGAAGTCCTTTTACAGGGCCAAAAGGAAGGCCAATCCTTCCCTGCTATACAAGTTTTATTTGCCCCTGTATCCATAAGGCCTTGTAGATTTTTTTTATTTATTTTAACTGTCATAAATGGTCTTTTACAACCTATGTCTTGCACCCAGGCCACGACATCAGAGGAGCCAAATTGACCTTGCTGTCTTTCCTGTTTTAATATTAAATTTGGTAAATTTAAATATGGCAACAACAACAATTGAGCTATTTTTTGTCCTTTATGTAGCTGTATAGTTTTTTTTAACGGCTTTACCATTATTTTTATTTCTCCTTGAAAATCTGAATCTATTACCCCAGGCAAAACCTCAAAAATTTTTTTTGTAATTTGAACTTTGGCCAATAATTAACCCAACTGTGCCTTGAGGTAAAGTCCCTAAAACAGAGGTGGAGATTAGAGATACTCCATCCCATGATGAGAGGATTGTATCTTTATTTACTGAGAGATCCAGACCAGCACTTTCTGGAGTGGCCCTAGGCAAATCATGAATAGTAAATTTTGGAGCCTCAGGATTAAGTGAACCTTTTGATTTACAATTTTCTTTCTCTCTTTTTGCTTCGGGGCTGAGAGGTTGCCCCTCATTTAGTTTTTTGTCTCATTCTCTGACTTTTTTTTCTTTATTTTTGTCAGAGCAGTTCCATCCTTATGGAACTTGGATCTGCATTTGCTTTTTGAATGTCTCCCCTTCTCACATCGGGGACAGATACCAGGAGTAGGAACTTTCCTTGACCTCTCCTGTTTATCTTCTCCTTGACACATTTTTTGTATGTGCCCTGTCCTTTCACATTTAAAACATGTGGGTTTGGAGGAGTCTCTTTTCCCTCCTCCATAAGTTTTCTTAACATAGGCGCTATACGTCTGACCCTTTATAGCTGCAGCATATGCCATGCCTTGCACGACTGCTGGTGAGGCATCCACACAAGCTTTTACATAATCTTGAATAGTCCCCGACCCTTTTAGAGGCCTAATCAGATCCTGGCATAGGGAATTTGCATTTTCCCATGCTAACTGCTTTAATAGCATTTCTGTTCCTTTGGATGGAGGTAGCATCCTATTAATTGCTTCCTCAAGTCGAGACACAAAATCTTGATATGATTCCTCATTTGTCTGCTTAATTTTTGATAAAGTAGTTCCCTTGGTTCCAGGAGGTGGCAACTTTTTTCATGCTTGGACAGCATTTAATGTAATTGCCTCCAACATCTCTTTTGGTATTTTTACTTGAGATTGGGGAGTAGTACATTTTCCCATACCCAGCAGCATATCCAGCCCAGGTTTTGGCCCTTTTTTCTTTGTAAATTGGGTAACAGTAATTTTTGATCTATCCTCATAATCAGTTCTCCAGAGAACATAGTCTCCAGGACTCAGGGTAGCCTTTGTAGTCTGATGCCAGTCATGTGGGGTTAACCAATTACTTGCAACCATCTCCAACACCTGTAAAGTATAAGGAGCGGAGACCCCTAAAGTCTTCACTGCAGTTTGTAACTCTTTTAAAATTTTTAAGGACAGAGGTTTCCAAATAGGTTCCTCATCATCTATTCCTTCCACTACTGGGAAGGTGAATGTTAGATCTCCTTTTCTTTTAGCTTCTTCCACCGCTCCCTGAAAACCAACAGGTGCCAGAGGTTTTCTCCTCCTGCTAACTTTATCCCTTCTTTGCTTTTTAGAGGCCAGAGCCACCAGAGGAGGGTCTTGATCATGAAAATGATCCCTTTCCTCAAAGGGCTCATATTTAGCTGCCTCATCCTCCAGATCATCACCATCAGAAGAATCATCATTTTCATTTTCACTAGACGAGGAGGAGGATTCATGTTTAATATAATCAAATTTTAAAGATGGCTTACTTTTTGTTCCATAAGATTTAGTGGGCTGATTAATAGGTTTCACCTCATTCGTCTGATCTAGAGACAGAGACGAGGTTTCATGAACCAGACCTTCAAAATCTGTTTCATCAGTTAATAATTCTCTCATTTGTAGCCAAAGAGGATAAGCATGATTGGGGAGTTCCCCTTCTCCATGTTCTTGTACATATTTTCTCATGTCTTTACCCACTCATTTCCAATCAGCTAAGGTCAGGGAGCCTTCCGCCGGGAACCAAGAGCTGACCTTCTTAATAAAATCAAGAAAGTCCTTTAAGACTTTTTCTGAAACTCTAAAGCCTCGACTTGCTAACATATGCTTTGAAATCGAAAGGAACATTTTTTTTTTGCTTTGATTCGGACTGCCCCATGTTTGATTACTCGTCTATAACTGACCTCCTTGTCAGCGGACCTGCAGTATCCTGACGAGAGCCTTACCATCCCTTGATAAAAGAAAAGAAAGAGAAGAGAAAGTTACCTGTCCCAGGTCCCTGTTTGGGCGCCACCTGCCACGGACCAGCCCAGTCGGGCTCCCGTCGTCCGCGGGAGAACAAGGCTTTAGACAGGAAGACACGGTTTCAGCGAAGAATTGACAGACAGAGACACCTTGATGGTTTTGACTCTGCTGCAACTTTACTGAAATCAAGCTAGTATTTTTATAATGATTTCACAAAAGGCACCTTAAAATTGGCATACTTTCCAGAACATTTAGACTTTTACCAAGAATACAAAGTTTACATTTTACTCAAAATGCAATCAAACATAAAGCAGTACCCACAAATAATCTTGGCCTAAAAACTTTTTAATCAGAGCAAACAAAGGAAAAGAAACCTCAAATATAGTTTCATTATTGCTAACCAATGAAGAGGAAAGTCAGAAGCTAAGTCAGATGCCTGCCAAAGTCCTTTTTTATATCAAAATCTAACTACACCTTTGTTAACCCTCCTCCCATATGTCCTGCCCAAGATTTATGATCTTTTTTAGGAACAAGGCACTGAAGGGAGGGGGAAACTCCCGCCAGCTGCACCTCTCATGCTATTATTTCTTAAGAAGGAGCCTATTATTATTTTACTATTTTTAATGCCTATTAATACTAAATTTAATTCATTACTTTCCTTAAACTTATTTTTATTAAAGCCTTTAACAATCTACTAATAATAAATTTCTTTATAAAGTTAGTTGTGCTGTTTCAGGTGTCACAGGGAAAGATCAAAGAATTCATTATTCCAGCCCCAGAGCCACAACTGAAGAAGCGTAGAAATCTCAGAACACGTCTCTTTTCCAAGTGGGATGAGTTTGCCAGGGACCTTCCAGGGGGCATTATTTCCGGGGAAATCATATCCCCCGCCCTGTAGCTTATGCTACTATGGCGACACTGGCGTGGGTGTGGCAAAAAGCAGCCAGGGAAAAGAGGCAAATAATATATAAAGGTATACCTATCAGAATCACACCAGACTTCTCAACAGAGACTATGAGATCAAGAAGGACCTGGGAAGATGTCTTGAAGACTCTAAGGGACCACAGATGCCAACTCAGACTATTATACCCAGCAAAGCTTTCAATCAACATACATGGAGAAAAAAAAAAACATTCCATGGCAAAACTAAACTTAAACAATATCTGTACAGCAATATTAGAAAGATATTAGAAGATATCTAAAGAAGATATTAGAAAGTAATTTCAAATCCAACAAAAACTACACCCAAGAAAACACAGGATATAAGTAACTTCACAACAAAAAATTAAAATCAAGCAAGCATTGAAACACAGTACCATCACCAACTCCACAGTAAAAGGAATGAACATTCATTGGTCACTATCATCTATCAACATCAACGGACTCAACTATTCAGTAAAGACACAGACTAACAAAACGGTTGCGGAAACAGGATCCAAAATACAGATGAAAGAAACACACCTCTTCAACAAAGATAAAAACTACCTCAGAGAAAAGGGCTGCAAAAAAAAATGGTTTTTTTTCAAGCAAATGGACCCAGAAAACAAGCACAAGTAGGTGTCCTAATATCTAATAAAATAGACTTTCAACCAAAATTAATAAAAAAAAATGAGGAGGGACAAGGGACACTTCATTCTCATCAAAGAAAAAATCATCCAGCAGGACATTTCAATTCTGAACATCTATGACCAAAATACAAGAACACCTACATTTGTAAATGAAACATTATTAAAGCTTAAATCACACATAAATCCCAACACCCTAACAGTGAGAGACTTCAACACTCCACCTTCACCAAAAGACAGATCATCTAGACAGGAACTAAATAGGGAAATAATGACATTTACAGAGGTCCTAAATCAAATGGACCTAATAGACATCTACAGAACTTTTCCCCGAAACTCAAGAGTATACCTTCATTTCAGTACCTCATGAAACATTTTCCAATATTGACCATGTAGGCAGGCAAAAAGCAAGATTCAGCAAATACTAGAAGATGTAAATAATAACTTGTATCCTATAACACCACCATGGCCTAAAACTAGACCTCAAGAAGAACAAAAATAATCAAAAGCCTATATATGCATGGAAACTATACAATTCTCTATTCAATAATAACTTGTTCTTGGAAGAAATAAAAAAAATAAATTAGAGACGTCCTAAAACTCAGTGAACAAGAAGGCACAACATAATTAAACTATGGGACACAAAGAAAGTAATGCTGAGAGGAAAGTTTATAGCACTAAATGCCTCAAGAAAAAAGTTGGAGGCATCTCTTACAAACAACTTAACAACACACCTAAAATACCTAGGGAAAAATAAAAAGAATCAGACACACCCAAGAGGAGTAGAGAATAGGAATAATCAAACACAGAGCTGAAATCAATTATTTAGGAAAAAAGAAAACAATACAAAAAAATCAATGAGACCAAGAGCTAGTTCTTTGAGAAAATCAACAAGATAGACAAACCCTTAGCCAAACTTAACTAAAAGGCAGAGAAAAACTATCCAAATCAGCAAAATCAGAAATGAAAATAGGGATATAACAACAGACAATGAAGAAATCCAATCATTAGGTCTTACTATAAAAGCCTATATGCCACAAAATTTGAAAATCTTAATGAAATGGACAATTTTCTTGTTAAATGCCATTTACCAAAATTCAATCAAGATTAGGTAAATAGATTGAATATTCCTATATCCCCCAAGAAAATAGAAGCAGTCATCAAAAGTCTCCCTTCCAACAAAAGCCTGGGACAAGATGGTTTCAGCACATAATTCTACCAGACCTTCAAAGAAGAGTTAACACCAATTCTCTTCAAACTACACCACAAAATGGAAACAGAAGGAACATCACCAAACTCATCCTATGAAGCCACAGTCACCTTAATACCTAAAACACACAAAGACACAACAAAAAAAGGGAAGTTCAGACCTATCTCTCTTACGAACATTGATGCAAAAATATTCAGTAAAATACTTGCAAACCATATCCAAGATCACATAAAGATATCATCCACTGTGACCAAGCAGGATTCATCCCAAGCATGCAGGGGTGGTTCAGTATACAGAAATCCATCAATGTAATCCACCATATAAACAAACAGAAGGAAAACACACATACATACACACACACACACACACACACACACACACACACACACACGATCCTCTCCTTACATCCTAAGAAAGCATTTCACAAAATTCAACACACATTCAAGTTTAAAGTCTTGGAGAGATCAAGGATACAAGACACGTACCAAAACATAATTAAGGCAATATACAGCAAGCCTACAGCCAACATCAAAGTAAACCGAGAGAAACTTAATTCAGTCACACTAAAATGAGGGGAAACGCAAGGTTGCCCACTCTCTCTGTAAGTCTTCAACATAGTCCTTGAAGTCCTATCTAGAACAATAAGAAAACTAAATGAGATCAAGGGGATACATATTGGAAAGGAAGAAGTAAAAATATCACTATTTGCGATGATATGATAGTACATATAAGTAATTGGAAAAATTCAACCAGAGAACTTCTTCAGCTGATAAACACCTTCACTAAAGTGGCTGGATACAAAAGTAACTCAAAAAAACAGTAGCCCCCTTATATACAAAAGTAAAAAAAAAATGAGTTGAGAAAAAAATTATGGAAATTACACCCATCACAATATCCTGAAGTAATATAAAGTATCTTGGTGTCACTCTAACAAAGCAAGAGAAAGAACTGTTTGAAAAAACTTCAAGTCTCTGAAGAAAGAAATTGAAGAAGATATCAGAAGGTGGAACAATCTCCCATGCTCATATATTGGAAGGATAAACATAGTGAAAGTGGATATCTTGCCAAATTCTATCTACAGATTCAATGCAATTCCCATCAAAATACCAAAACAATTCTTTACAGAACTTGAAAGAAAAATTCTCAACATCAGATGGTAAAGTAAAAAATCCAGAAGTGCCAAAATGATTCTGTACAACAACAGATCATGTTGAGGTATCCACATCCCTGATCTCAAGATGTAAATCAGAGCAATAGTAATAAAAACGATATGGTACTGGCAAAGAAATAGAATGGTGGATCAAGGGAATAAAAATTGAAGAGCCAGAAATAAACCCACACACCAAGAATACTTGATTTTTCACAAAAGCCAAAACCATACAATAGAAAAAAGATATCATTTTCAACAAATGTTGATTATCTAACTGAATTTCTCCCCATAGAAAAATGAAAATAGATCCATATCTATCACCCTCCACAAAACTATATTTCAAGGGGATTAAAGACCTCAACATAAAACCAGACACACCAAATCTGTTAGAAGAAAAATGAGGAAGAAACTTGAACTCATTGGCAAAGGAAAAAACTTCCTGAACACAACACCAACAGCACAGGCTCTAAAATCAACAATCAATAAATGGGACCTCATAAAACTGAAAAGCTTCTGTAAAGCAGTGGACACTGTCATCAGAACAAAATGACACACTACAGATTTTGAAAGGATATTCACCAACCCTATATCTGACAGAGGGTTAATATCCGGAATATATAAAGAACTCAATAAGTTAAACAGCAACAAATCAAGTGATCCAATTAAAAAATGGGGTACAGAGCTAAACAGTGAATTCTCTGTAGAGCAATATTGAATGGCAGAGAAACACTTAAAGAAGTGCTCAGCTTCCTTAGTCATCAGGGAAATGCAAATCAAAATGACACTGAGATTTCACTTTACACCCACCAGAAAGGCTATGACCAGAAACTCAATTAACAACATGTGTTGCAGAGGATGTGGAAAAGGGGAACCCTCCTCCATTGCTAGTGGGAATGTAAAGAGGGTCAACCACTTTGGAAATCAATCTGTCACTTTCTCAGACAATTAGGAATAGTGCTTCCTCAAGATTCAGCTATCCTACCTCTAGGCATATATCCAAAATATGCTCAAGTATACAAAAAGGATATTTGCTCAACCATGTTGATAGCAGCTTTATTCATAATAGCAAGAACCTTGAATCAACCCAAAAGGCCCTCAACTGAGTAATATATACAGACATTGTGACACATTTACACAATAGAATACTATTCAGCCACTAAAAACAAGGAAATAATGAAATTTTCATTCAGATGGTGGGAACTAGAAAAGATCATCCTGAGTGAGGTATCCCAGAAGCACAAAGACACATGTGGTATATATTCACTTTAAAGAGGATATTAGACATATAATATAGGATAATCATTCTAAAATTGTATACCACTTCTTTCCTAAGATTCCCTACACTCTTCCCAAAGGTTGCCCACAAGTCTCAGCATCTGCATTGATAGTCTGCAGTGCAGAGCCTTTCAGAGGTCCTTTGTGTCAGGCTCCTGACTTGTTCCCTCTTTTCTCCCTCTTCTGATGTCCATCCTCTTTGCCTTTCTGGATAGGAATTAAGCATTTTAGCAAGAGTCGTCCCTCTTGATTAGTTTCTTTATGTGCACAGATTTTAGTAGGTTTATCCTATATTATATGTCTATATGAGTGAGTATATACCGTGTGCATCTTTCTGCTTCTGGGATATCTCACTCAGGATGATCTTTTCCAGATCCCACCATTTACCTGCAAATTTCATGATTTCCTTTTTTTTTTTTTTTTTTTTTTTTTTTTTTTTTTGGAGAGGACAGGAACTCTACAAGGAGAGCAACAAAACCAAAAATTCTGAGCACAAGGCTCTTTCCTGAGACTGATACTCCAACCAAGGACTATGCATGGAGATAACCTAGAACCCTTGTACAGATGTAGCCCATGGCAGTTCAGTGTCCAATGGGTTCCACAGTAATGGGAACAGGGACTGCCTCTGACATGAACTGATTGGCCTGCTCTTTAATTACCTCCCCCTGAGGGAGAAGCAGCATTACCAGGCCACAGAAGAAAACAATGCAGCCACTCCTGATGAGACCTAATTGACTAGGATCAGAAGGAAGGAAAAGAAGACGTCCCCTATCAGTGGACTAGGGGAGGGGCATGCATGCAGAGGGTGGAGGAAGGGAGGGATTGGGATGGGAGGAGGAAGGGAACCACGGGGGCGATACAAAGTGAATAAAGTGTAATTAATAAAGAATTAAAAAAAACCTATATACCTAAAGAAGCTAAGCAAGAAGGACCCTAGGTAAACTGAACAATCCTCACTAAGAAATGAAAATAGGATGGGAATCAGAAGAGAGAAAAGACAGGAAACAGGACAGGAGCTAACCACAGAGGACCCCTGAAAGACTCTAACCACCAGTGTATCAAAGCCTATGCTGAGGCTCATAACCAAACTTGAGGCAGAGTGCAGGGAATCTCATGAAAGAAGGGAGAGATAGAAATATCTGGAGGGGACAGGAGATCCACAAGGAAAGCAACAGACCCAAAAATTCTGAGTTCAGGTTTCTTTTCTGTGACTGATATTCCAACCAAGGACTAATCATGGAGATAAACTAGAACCTCTGCACAGATGTAGTCCATGGCACCTCAGTATCCACTTGGGGAACAGGGACAGTCTCTGACATGAACTCAGTTGCTAAATCTTTGATCACCTCCCCCCTGAAAGGAGAGTAGCCTTACCAGTCCACAGAAGAAGAAAACACTGCCAATCTTGATGAAAGCAGATGGGCTAGGGTCAGATGTAAGGGGAGGAGTACCTCCCCTATCATTGGACTTGATGAGGTGCATGGGAGGAGAAGAGGGATGAATGTTGGGATTGGGAGAGAATGAGGGAAGGGAATACAGCTGAGCTACAATGTGAATAAAATGTAGTTAATAAGAAAAAGATAAAGAAAAATTAGAAAAAGAAAGAAATAGATGAAGATAAAGTCAAAGAGATTATGGCCATCCATAAGGAAATACAGGAAGATGAAGCCAAACAGTTAGTAGCCTTCAGAGTGGAAATGATTAAATCATTGAAAGAAATAAAAGAAACAGAGGAAAGTTCAAAGAAACAGTTGAAGGAATTGAAGGAAAAACAGGAAAATACATTCAGACAGGAGAAGGAAATAAAAACAAAAACAAAAACAAAAAAAAACATTCAATTCCTGAAAATAGAATTACAAAATTAAAAAAAAACAAACTGAGGATATCATGGAGAGGAAGAACTTAGGGAGGAAAATAGGAACTACAGAGGTAAGCATAACCAACAGACTACAAGACATGGAAGAAAGAATATCAGGTGTGGAAGATACAATGGAAAAAGTTGTTGTATCTGTCAAAGAAAATAATAAATCTAAAAATATCCTGAAAAAAAAATATCCAAGAAATCCAAGACAACATGAAAAGATAAAAACCTAAGAATATTAGGAATAAGGGAAAAAGAATATTCCCATCTCCAAGGTCCAGAAAATATTATCAACAAATTCATAGAAGAAAATACCCCCAATTTAAAGGAGAAGCCTATAAGCATACAGGAAGCCTACAGAACAGCTAAGAAATTAGACAAGAAAAGAAAATCCTCCTGTCTCATAATAATCAAACAGTAAGTATTCAGAACTAAGAAAAAATAATAAAATCTGCAAGGGGAAAAGGCAAAGTAACATATCATGGCAAACCCAACAGAATTACACCTGGCTTCTCAACAGAGACTATGAAAGCCAGAAGGGCCTAGACTGAAATCATTCAGACCGTAAGAAAACACAGATATCAGCCCAGGCTACTATCACCAGCAAAACTCTAAATCATCATAGATGGATTAAACAAGATATTCAATGACAAAAACAAATTTAAACAATACCTCTCAACAAATCTAGCATTGCAGAATATACTAGAAGAAAAAATACAACCCAAGAAAATTAACTACTTTCAGGAAAACACAGAAAATAATTAACCTCACCACAGCAAAACTAAAAGTAGCCAAGCACACAAACACACTACCACAGCCAACAACAAAATCAAAGGTTCTAACAGCTGTTGGTCATTAATCTCTCTCAACATCAATGGACTCAACCCTCTAATAAAAAGACACAGACTAACCAAATGGATGCAAAAAACGAGAGCTAACATTTGTTGCATACAAGAAACACATCTAAATCACAAAGATACACATTAGTTAGGAGTAAAAGCTTGAAGGAGGGTTTTGAAAGTAAATGGACCCAAAAAGGAAGCAATAGACCTTAATAACGAATAGACTTTCAACCAAAACTAATCAAAAGAGATGTGAAAGGTCACTTCACACTCATCAAAGGAAAAATCTACCAGGAAGACATCATAATTCTGAACATCTATGCCCCAAATACAAGGGCTCCCACATTTGTAAAAGAAAAATTAATAAAACTTAAATCACACATATATACCCCAACATTAATATTGGGAGACTTCAATAAACCACTTTCAAAAAGGACATGTCAAAAAAACAGAAATTGAACAACAACAACAAAAAAAAAAAAAAAAAAAACAACATGACTCTAACAGAGGCCATGAAACAAATGGACCTAACAGATATCTATAGAACTTTTCACTGAAACACAACAGAAATTACTTTCTTCTCAGCACCTCATGAAACCTTCTCCAAAACAGACCATATGAGTGGTCACAAAGCAATCCTCAGCAAATACAAGAGGACTGAAATACTCCCTTGTGTCCTATCTGACCACCATGGATTAAAGTTGGACCTCAACAACAACAGAAATAACAAAAAGCCTACAAACACAAGGAAACTGATCAACTCACCACTCAACAGCAGGGTCAGGGAAGAAATAAATAAAGAAATTAAAGTCTTCTTACAGTTGAATGAAAATGAAGGCACAACATACCTAAACTTATGGGACACAATG
This sequence comes from Meriones unguiculatus, assembly GCF_030254825.1. Taxonomy (NCBI): domain Eukaryota; kingdom Metazoa; phylum Chordata; class Mammalia; order Rodentia; family Muridae; genus Meriones; species Meriones unguiculatus. The sequence goes on along the minus strand of NC_083369.1, from coordinate 72,923,436 downwards.
ACAGCAGTGCTAACAGGAAAGTTTATAGCACTAAGTTGCTTCAATAAGAAAATTGAGGGGGGGCGGCAAGATGGCGGCGCCGGGAGGACTCTCATTCTGAGCAGCAGCACAGCAGGATCAGCACAGTGACCAGCAATCAGAAGTCTCGGCCATAAAACACAGTCATTGTGTTTCCCAGGTGAGAGGATACCCCACGGTGGGGGATTCAATCAGCTTTTAACTCACCCAGCTAAACCGCGGAAGAGATCCCGGTTCCGCCAGACGCTTGGCTGCCGGCCACCAGCCCCAGCCCCAGCCCAGAGCCACAAGCCAGTGTCTCTGGTCACGGTCCCAGACTGAACCATGTGCACCACACTATCAGAGATTGGAATTTTCAGTCGAGAGATAACCCCAGGGTACAGGAAACGATTGGGACCGGCCTTAGGTCACCCAGACATCCCCTGGAAAAGACTTGGGCGGGTTCCACGGCACCCCAGGAGCCAGCCCGGAGCTAGAGCCTGGGACCCAGTTTCCGGCACAGAGCCCTGCCTGCCTGTGTGCCTGATTCGCCGCCGGAAATAGAAACGGCGGGTCTGATCTCAGAGCACTCAGCTCACCCCCAACCTGAAAAGGTCCCCGGAAAATTACCCATCTGAGGGAGGCACTCAGGCTCCCAAAAGCCGCAAAGGCAGACACAGGCAGTTTCTGTGCACCAGACAGTTGGCAGAGACTGAGCCGCTATCACACAGCTGTGCTCCAGGCACAGGCAGCTTCTGAGGCCAGCCAGCTGGCGGACACTGAGCAGTGTGCACCAGGGCAAAAAAAGACACTGGGAGTCAGTGTCTCCAGAGAATCCACGGGGAAGGAAGGAAACTGTACTGACCTAAATCACCCAATCCTTCCCTAGAAAAAGTCTAGCAGTCTAGTGGGGCCGAGGCGCCAGCACTCAGCTGTGCTCCAGACACAGGCACAAACAATTGAGGCGCGCCTGATGTCCAACTGGGTCAAAGCAGCTGATCATTAAATTTACAACAAGAAACCCAGAAACAGGGCAGCTGCCCTCAGGACTTCCCTGGGTGAGAGGAGAACCCTCTCAACTAACAAAGACCACAGTTACCACTCAGGTCTATATCCCTGAGGTGAGCAACTCCTGAAAAAACACCAGCCATCCAGGGACTATACCCAAAAAACTGAGAAGACATCCTTCAGGAAAAACCAGCTTTCTTCAAAGGGGATTCTCTCCACCACAGGATCCCCAGGAACCACCAGAAAATAACCCCAAACACCTAAGATAACACAATGGGTAGAGGCCAGCGTAAAAGCTCAAGCAACAAAAGACAGAGCAATATGGCATCTCCAGAACCCAGTTACCCAGGGGCAAGTAGCCCTGGACACCCCAGCATAACTGAAATCCAAGAAGATGACCTAACAAGTATGCTCATGAAGATGATAACAGAGGAAACAAATAAGATTCGTAAAGACATAGAGGAAGATAAACTCAAACAGAATATTGCCATCCGTAAAGAAATAGAGGAAGCTGCAGCCAAACAGTTTATGGCCTTTAGAGAGGAAATGCTTAAAACACTGAATGAAATGATAGAAACAGAGTTGAAGGAACTAAAAGAAAAACAGGAAAGTACAATCAGACAGGTGAAGGAAGTAAACAAAACAACTCAAGACCTGAAGATAGAATTGGAAAAATTAAAGAAAACACAAATGGAAGAAATAATGGAAAGGAAGAATCTAGGGAAGAAAACAGGAACTACAGAAGTAAGCATAACCAACAGACTACAAGAGATGGAAGAAAGAATCTCAGGTGTAGAAGATACAATGGAAGAAATCAATGTATCTGTCAAAGAAAATTGAAACATATAATTCAAACAATTTAATGGTTCACCTGAAAGCCCTAGGGGGGTGGAGGAAGAAGTAAACATACCCAAGAGAAGTAGATGGCTGTAAATAACCAAACCCAAGGCTGAAATGAATAAATTAGAAACAAATAAGCCAATTCAAACAATTGACGAAATCAATATCTGATTCCTTGAGAAAATCAGCAAGACTGAAAAAAACCCTTACCCAAACTAACCAAAATGCAGAGAAAAACTAAGCAAATCAGCAAAATTAGAAATGAAAAGGATCCATAACAACAGACACTGAGGAAATCCAAACAATCATTAGGTATTACTTCAAAAGCCTATATGCCATAAAATTTGATAATATAAATGAAATGGACAATTTTCCTGATAGATTCCATTTACCAAAATTAAATCAAGATCAGGTAAATATATTGAATAGTCCTATAGCTACCCCAAAGAAATAGAAGCAGTCATTAAATGTCTCCCTTCCAACAAAAGCCCATGGCCAGATAGTTTCAGCACAACAGATCTGTTGTACAGGATTATTTTGGAAATTCTGTTTTTTTTTTGTTTCTCCATGTGAAGTTGATAATTTTTCTCTCAAGGTCTATAAAGAATTGTTTTGGTATTTTGATGGAAACTGCTTTGAATTTGTAGATTGCTTTTGGTAGAATAACCATTTTCACTATGTTAATCCTATTGATCCATGAGCAAAGGAGACCTTTCCATCTTCTAATATCTTCTTCAATTTCTTTCTTCAGAGACTTGAAGTTTTTCTCAAAGAGGTCTTTCACTTGCTTGGTTGAAGTCACACCAAGGTACTTTATGTTATTAGTGGCTATTGTGAAGGGTTTTGTTTCCCTAATTTCTTTCTCAGACCTTTTGTCTTTGGTATACAGGACGGCTTCTGACTTACAGAACTAAACAGAATTCTCAGTGGAGGAACACAGAATGGCAGAGCAACACTTAAAAAAAACCGCTCAGAGAGCATTTCTTTGCCATCAAATGTGATCAGAGAGATTCAAATCAAAACGACCCTGAGATTTCACCTCACACCCATCAGAATGGCTAAGATCAAAAACTCAAGTGACAACACATGCTGGAGAGGTTGGGGAGAAAGGGAAACCCTCCTCCATTGCTGGTGGGAATGAAAACTTGTACAACCACTTTGGAAATCAATCTGGCACTTTCTCAGACAATTAGGAATACTGCTTCCCCAAGATGCTGCTATACCACTCCTAGGCATATATCCAAAATATGCTCATGTACACAACAAGCACATTTGCTCAACCATGTTTGTAGCAGCTTTATCTGTAATAGCCAGAACCTGGAAACAACCCAGATGTCCCTCAGTTGAGGAATGGATGTAGAAATTGTGGTACTTTTAAACAATGGAATATTACTCATCAATTAAAAACAAGGAAATCATGAAATTTGCAGGCAAATGGTGGAACCTTGAAAAGATCATCCTGAATGAGGTATCCCAAAAGCAGAAAGATGCACATGGTACATACTCACTTATATAGACCTATAAGATAAGATAAACATGCTGAAATCTATATACCTAAAGAAGATAAACAAGAAAGAGGCCCCAGGGTAAGATGATTAATCCTCACTTTGAAAGACAAATGGGACAGACATTAGATGTAGGAGAAAACAAGAAACAGGACAGGAGCCTAGCACAGAGGGCCTCTGAAAGACTCTACCTAACAGTGTGTCAAAGCAGATACTAAGACTCATGACCAAACCTTCAGCAGATTCATAAGAAAGGGATTAATAAGAAAGAAGGGGGAGTTAATATGAGGTGAAGAGGACAGGAGTTCCACAAGGACCAAATATATCTGGGCACACGTGTCTTTTATGAGACTGTTTCCCCAACCAAGGACCATGTATGTATATAACCTAGAACCTCTCTCTGCTTGGATGTAGCCCATGGTAGCTCAGTATCCAAGTGGGTACCCTTGTAAGGGGAACAGGGACTATTTCTGACATGAATTCAATGGTGGGCTCTTTGACCTCCACCACCACCCCCTGAGGGAAGATCAGCTCTACCTCTACTAGGCCACAGAAGAGGAATTTGTAGCCAGTCCTGAAGATACCTGCTAAACCAGGGTAAGATGAAAGGTAAGGAAGTCCTCTCCTATCAGTGAACTTGGAAAGATGAGGGAGGGAATGAGGGAGGGGGATACAGCTGGGATACAAAGTTAGTAAACTATAACTAATATTAAAATAATAATAATTTAAAAAACCCACCATGAGGTTTTTCCTTATACCCATCAGAACCAGAAAGGCTAAGACAAAACCTCAAGGGACAACACTTGCTCTAGTGGATGTGGAGAAATAGGAACCCTCCTCTATTGTTGGTGGGATATAAACTTGTACAACCATGTTGGAAATCAATCTGCCGCTTTCTTAGACTATTAGGAATAGTGCTTCAAGATCCAGCTATACCATTCCTAGGCATATATCCATAATATGCTCAAGTATACAACAAGGACATTTGCTAAACCACCTTTGTAGCAGCTTTAGTCATAGTAGCCAGAATGTGAAAACATCCAAATTCTTCCTCATTTGAGGAATGGATACAGAAATTGTGGTACATTTACACAATGTTATACTACTCCTACTCAGCAATTAAAAACAAGGCAATCATTTAATTTTCAGGCAAATGGTGGGAAATATAAAGATCATCCTGAGTAAGGTATCCCAGAAACAGAAAGACAAACATGGTATATACTCGCTATTATGTGGATATTAGAATCATATAGGATAAACACACTAAAATCTGTATACCTAAAGAAGCTAAGCAAGAAGGAGGTCCCTGGGTAAGATGATCAATCCTCATTCAGAAAGACAAACAGAATAGACATCAGAAGGTGGAGAAAACAGGAAACAGAACCGGAGCCTACCACAGAGGGTCTCTGAACCAGCAGGGTATCCAAGCAGATGCTGAGACTCATAGTCAAACTTTGGGCAGAGAGCAAGGAATCTCATGGAAGAAGGGAGAGATATAAAGACCTGGAGGGGCCTGGAGCCACAGAACCAAAAATTCTGAGCCCAGGTGTCTTTTCTGAGACTGATACTCCAACCAAGGACCATGGAGATAATCTAGAACCCCTGCACAGATGTAGCCCATGGCAGCTCAGTCTCCTAATGGGCTTTCTAGTAAATGGGGAACAGGGGTTGTCTCTGACATGAACTCAGTGGCTGGCTCCTTGATCACCTCCAGTGGAGGCTGGAACAGCCTTCTCAGGCAACAGTGGAAGACAATGCAGACAGTCCTGATGAGACCTGATAAGTTAGGGTCAGATGCAAGGAGGAGGACCTCCCTTATCAGTGGACTGGGGAAGTGGAATGGGAGTAGAAAAGAGAAGGAGGACAGCAGTGGGAGGGGACTAGAGAGGGCACTACAGCTGGGAAACAAAGTAAATAAATTGTAATAAATAAATAAGTGAAAAAATAAATAAAAACTATTCTTCAGAGAGAGAAATGCTTGAATGCAAGAGAAAATCATAACTGTTTGCTTAAAATTATCAGATTAAGACACATTCTCATATCTCTGAAGGGGATCTTAAAATCTATATTCTTACACACTATTTTTTCCTTACCATCAACACTCAAGCAATTAGCACTATTAATTAACTTGTAAGATGTTTGGTGAATAAAAACAAATACACTTATTCTTTTGTTAATAGATTTATTCAAACTGCCTCTTGGCAAGTTTCAAAGCTGAGTGTCTAGCTGTCACATTCTTAGGTGATGTGGCAGGTATAATTTTTTGGTGACTGTCTGATTTGCACTTCTATTAAACTGCTTTTCTGGGAATCTTTTGAAAAATCTTTTCAAATCTTCAGGAGTAGGTATTGTGTCCTGCATGTTTTTGTCTCCCTAAAGAATTTTTTCTCTAAATTATGTTAATTTCATACTATATGTTTACCATGAATCATCCTAATATCATCTCAAAGATAAAAGTTGGTAAAAAAAAATAAGTTTCTTCTGAGACTCAAGTAATCTCTTTAAGTATGAGCCTCTGCAAAATTAAAATTAGAAGCAGATTGTGTACTTTCCACCTACAGTGGCACAGAATATATACATTACCATTCAAAAAGTGGAAAAAAACAGACAAAATGAGGAAATACTACAACAAAGCAATGCTGAAAAAAGTCAGGGCAAACTCCAAATAGTTTAACTCCTGCTACTGTTTGTGACTTTCCTTGGAAAGTTTCCCATGACATCTACATTTTGGGGTCTCCAACACAATCCAGGCTTCACCTTCACAGCTTTATGAGCTCTCCATCTGTACATGCAGAGACTCCCTTGTCACATGCTTTGCCTCTGTAGGTTTCCTAACTGAGAAGATTCCACACTCCTTTCTTGTATCCTTCTTTTTTTTTTTTTTTTTTTTTTTTCAATGCAGTTTATTCAGGAACATTGAACAATCCTCCTCGGACCCCGGGGAAAGCCAGCCCACAGCTTAAATAGCCTCTGGGTAGCCAACCCAGGCATGCCACAGGGGCAATGCAGATAGGTCCACATAAATGGAAGCAAGCCAGATCCTCGGCCTTAGCCAAATGAACATCTGTACAAAGTCCCAATTTATTTCTAATATCAGAGATCAGACCTCTACTCTTGCCTGATGCGTCTAAAACAAAAAGGGGGAACTGTAGAGAGCTGCGGAATGCTATGCCTTAAAGATGGAGCTGGTTTCCGCCTTCCACCTTCCCGATGGTGAGTGCTCTCTGTCACGAACAACTCCACATTTGGCTAAGGCCGAGGATCTTGTATCCTTCTTGACTCTGAATTCACAATGATACGGACAATGTTGACAAATTCTGTTTACTGGGGCTGTAGCATGGATACCTGCTTGAACTAAATTTTTGTAAGATTTCCATTGTTGTTAGGCCTAGAAAATTTCTCAGAACTTTTCCTCTCTCAGCTTCCATGATCAACTGGATGGGGTCTTGTCCTGAAGTTACTACCCCCTTCATTCCAGTTAACATCAAGCTTTTGTTTATTTTCTCATCTGGTTGAGCACAGGGCTTGACAGTAACATTGAATTTCTTAGTTGATTGTGTTTTTTTTTTTTTTTTCTCAAACTTTATACTTTGTAATATCCCTTTGCCGTGCTTGCTCTTTTTATCATAAATCTGTAAAAGATGACACGGTCGATACTAAGATCCTTTGAACTTTCCTCTGAAATGAACTTTATCCAAAACTCCATTTTAGCCTCTGGCAGATTTAAGTACAAGTACTAAAACAGCCACATTCTTTGCCAAAATATATATAAAAAAAAGTCCTATAAACCACTTACTAATATTCTTCTTGGAAACCTCTTGACCTGGTTCTCCATTTTCCCAATCACTCACAGCACTACTGTCTTCCATGTTTCTATTAGGATGGCTCATTAAACCCTGCATAAAGCTTTCAACCACTTCTCTGTATGAAAGTCACAAAGTCATCCATATTCCTCCAGTAAACAGCATGATTAGTCCTATCTCTGCTGTGCAGAGACACCATGACCAAGGTAACTCTTAAAAAAATAAACACATGGTTGTGGGCTTGATTACAGTTTTAGAGCATTAGCACATGATTACCAAAATGGGAAGCAGACAGGAATAGTGCTGGAGCATTAGCTAAGAACTTCATTCACATCTTGTTCCATGGATAGTAGGAAGCTGGCAGAGAGAGACAGAGACAGAGACAGATTGGGCCTGGTGTGGTCTATTGAAACCTCAAAACCTTCTCCATACCTGACATACCTTCTCCAACAAGGCCACACCTTCTAATCCTTCCACAAACAGTTCCATTAACTGAGGTCCAAGCATTCATATATATGAAGGTATGAGGTCATTCAAATTACCACAATGGATTTAAGAAAAAGAGACACAAATGTGGGCTGGTAGAAAAGAGGTAAATATTGAAAGAGTTGGGGAAAGAAATAAGAATGTGGGAGGATACATTGGAAGGTGTGGATGGAGGTAAAAGAAGGTTTGAATGATGTGACTATATTATAACCTCAAAAATTAAAAAAAAAGTTTAAATGAAGAGAGTCTGAACTCTTGCAAAATATAAAAGATATAAAGTAAGGATTTTTGTGACTGCATAGACTTCTGGCGTCTATATTGTCATGAGTAATTTTTAGGGACTCATATTTTACTTAGTTTTATTTAGTTAAATTCAAATTAATAAATACATAACCATTCACTAGTAGTGGCTTATACTCTGAAAGTCATTTTCAAGCCTTTTATGAATAAAATTTGTAACTCCCATGATGCCATCAAATCTCAGAAAGATTTAAATGAGTTAAGAGTTGTATACCAACCTCTATAAATAGCAAATAAAACAGGTTTTAAGGAGAAAATACTCATTAGAAAATTTAAGGATTATATTTTTAAATTAATAAGAAGATTGATGAAAATTTGAATGTCAAATAAAACCTAGATATTATACAATAAAGGACTTGAGAGTCTAATTCTAACTTGTAGTATCTTGGGAATATCTCAGAGTAATCATTACATAAAAAGATTAACTGTAAGTGAAAGTTCTAGTCATTAACAATTGGAATTAGTGGCTGAAGTGATAGAATAGGTTGGCAGAGATGGCTTTGCAGGTAATAATGCTTGTTGCTCCTCCAGAGACCTTGACTTCAGTTTCCAGAATCTACATGGCAGCTCGCAATCATCTCTCACTTAGTCCCAGGAAATCAAATGCTCTCTCCTGCACTCCTTAGGCTCCTCCATGCATGTGGTGCATATAAAGTCAAACAAAATACACATATATACATAAAAACAATAAAAGTAACAATTAATCTTTTAAAAATCAAAATTAATTTATACAAAAATATTATTAAAGCATTCCTGTTTTGAGATCAGATTATTCTATATGAAAATCAAGACAACTTGCATTTTCACAACACTTTTTAAAAGAGAATTCTTTTCTTTATATATTATATACACTTGTCAGCAGGGAAAATAGAGGAAAGTAAACAAACACATTATACTATTTTTGCTAAATTTAAGGTTACAACCATAAATTACTGGGGGAAGTAAAAGCTATTACTGTGATTATTCACAGATATTCTGCCTCACCCTCATACCTAAAAGCAAATATGACTATTAGTATCTTCCTTTCCCTGCACTCAAATTTAGACTCTATTTATTTTTCATTACATTTTATTTTTTTGGAGTATTTGTGTGTTAGAGAATACATGGTGAAGTCAGAAGACAACGTTCGAGACTCAGTTTTCTTCTTCCATTTTGTTTGTCCAAGTGATAGAACTCAGGCTGTCAGGCTTGGCAGCAAGCAAATTTACCCACTAAGTCATCTCACCATCTCAAATTTTTAGTTATTTTTAAGTGGAGACTTTAAAACAATGGAAAATAAAAGACCTATATCTATTACTATCATTGGAATTAAGAGGTTATTGGTATAATAGCTGTGATTTCTTTTTTTTAAGTGAAGAAGATAGAAAATGCAAAAACTTGAAGATGTATTTTTTGGAATATTTCAGTCCACCTCATAAAACTCAGAAATTCTAAGTAAAAATAGACTATTTTAAGGTTATTTTAGGCTGAATAGGACATCTTCTATATGAACTAACCTGAAATGTATAATTTGCTTCTATGACTCTGCATAAGTCTTCATAACAAGATTTCAACTCAGCAATAATTCTTTTTGTTTTATCATATTAGCTATATCATGGAAGGAAATTTATTAGCTACCATAAATTCAGTAAAATATGGTAAACTTTTACTGTTTCTTGCTGCTAAAATACAATTCATTTGATATTAAAAACAACTGTTCAAGCCAAAATATCTGGGTTCAGGAGGGCCTGAAGAGACCAATGTGCCAACCAAAGACCAGTCATGGAGAGGACCTCAGATGCAGCCATTAGGCAGCTCAGACTCCATGTGGGTTCCCTAGGAAGAAGAACAAGGGTAGTCTCTGACATGAACTTGGTTGCCTGCTCTGTGGTCATGTACCCCTGGTGAAGTGGCATAACTAGGCCACAGAGAAAGAGGATCCATATAGTCCTGATGAGACCTGATAGGCTAGGGTCAGATAGAAGAGGAGGCGGTCCTCCCCTATCAGTGGATTAGGAGAGGGACATAGGAGGAAAAGATGGAGGGAGGGTGGGACTACGAAGAGGTGAGGAAGGGAGCTACAGCCAGGATACAAAGTGAATAAATTGTAATAAATAATAAATAAATTAATTTTTTTAAAGTGACTGTTCAATTATAGAGCCAAAACAGGAAAAATTGGAAGCTACATTGAGAAGAGAAACAATAAGCTTTCACTAGTTGTTAAAGTAAATCCAAATAATACAACACCCCAATATGCAAAAGCTATAGAATGACTTAGAGTGTTTCATCATTATTTACATTTTTTCCAATCAATTACTAAATGTGTTCATTAACATATGCATTCTACTAACTTTTAATGACTTATTAATATATATTAATTATATATACACTGAATATTAATTATATGTACACTGAATTCCATTATCATTTACTTAAGAATATCATACTATGGATAGCAAGATGGTTTAGCAGGTAAAGACGCCAGTCACCAAGACATGAGTATGATTACCAGAATCTACATCATGGAAGGAGAAAACTTTCACTAGTTGTCCTCTGACCTCCACACACATCAAGGCATGTGTTTGCATGTTTATGCACAGGCATACACACACACACACATATAGATACTAAATAAAATGTATAAAAATGATATCATAGTAGAGATAAATATATAAGCAAAATAAAGATTAATTAATAGGTATAAATAAATGTCATTTCTAAGTTTCATAAAAATAAAACAGATAAAATGTCTGTGTTATTTTCAATGTTACTGTGATGAAATATATGACAAGTGCAGCTCAAGTAAGAAAGGGCTTATGATATTGGCTGACAGTTACAGCAGACACAGTCCATAATAGCAGGGAAGAGATATAATGCCAAGAGCAAAAAGCATACTGACACTGAAATCATAGAGAGTGATGAATATTGGTCTGACCTCCTTTCTCTTTTTTATTAAACCAGAACCCCACCCTATAATTCAATGTTCCCACACTTAATACTGTTTCTTTTTCCGATGTCAATTCACCTAATCTAGAGATCTCTCACAAACATGCCCAGAAATTTGTCTATGAAATCCTTCTAGAGCCTGTCAGTTGACAATCAATAGAAACCATCACCTAGTATATAATGAAATGGGACGCAATTCTGGGTTAAGTTGTCACTGTACATTTAAGTTAGATGAGTGTTTCAGCCTTACTGTTCAATCTGGGGCCTGAATGGAATGAAAGATATAAGGAGGCATAGTTCCTAGTAAGAATTTATTACCCTGACAGTTATGAGACTTCCCTCCTTGTTTGACCTTATAAGGTCCCCCACACCCTCCACCCTACAGCCTTTGAGTATGCAGTTGGAGAATCTTCCAACACCCCTTTCCTGGCTAATTGTGTATGGCTGCACAAATCTTGCCCCAGAGACCCTGGCCACCTCCCTATGACCATAAGTTCCCCCCTTTCCCCAAATAAATGTAACCAGTTCTCTGAAGCTGTTCCTGGGTGTGTTCATTGCCCATGCACTCATCAGCAACTAAATCGTGCATTGCACTCATCCATGCCTGGCTAAACTTCCCTACCTCCAGATAAGTTTGGTTTGGACATAGGGTGGCAAAAACATACATACAAGTGACATTATATGTACTGATCAGGTTATATTTAAGAATATATGTACATACATATATGCATTCAATAACAACTGATGAAAAAAAGAGGCCATGAATGTGAAGGCAAGTGGGTAAAAAGGTATGAGAGACTTTGGAGAGAGGAAAGCAAAGGGAGAAAGGCTGTGATTATATTATGACCTGAGAAATGATGATAAAAAGTGGTCACATTCAGAATCATTTTAAAAGTTCATCATTTTTATTGCCTAGAATATAAGATACTATTAATAGCTGACAGTTCAATTTCTCACCTCCCCCTTTTCTAATTGGTCTTGTACAGTGTTCAGTACAGAGTAAGTGATAAACTTTATTGGAGTATATTAGTATACTAATAAGCAAGTGATACTTAAATTTATGCATTGGGTTGACTAGTTATGGCAACCAAATATTTGATAAAACACTACTCTAGTGGTTGCTATGAGATGAACATTTAAATCAAGACACTTTGAATATACTATATTGTTTTCCACATTACATGTGAGTTTAATCCAATCACAATAACAACTTTAAATGAAAAAATAATGGTAATCCCTCAAGGAAGAGAGAACTCTCTTTTTTAGCTGCAACTAAAACTCTTTACTGACTTGCTAGCTAACCAATATGTCTTTCAGGTTCATAATTACTAGACATAGAGCCATATATATGACACGTAGCATAAACATATAACATATATACATTCCAGAGCCATGAAAATACACATTTACAAATACACATTTTGTCTACATTCAGATGGCTATCTATGTAAAGACATATATACATATTTTTTCTAAAGAACTCTTATGAGAATAATACACATATATGAGACAGAGTATACAATTTCACTGAATGATAAAATAATATCACATCTTACATAGTCATGTGATTAAAAGACATAATAGCAATCCTTTACAAAGATCATCACCAGTGAAAAATAAATTTTAAAAATAGAAACAATGGAATTGTTCAGATTTCCAACCATCCTTAGTGTGGTTACCAAGTGTCTCTAATTAGAAATCTTTTCCAAAGTTTTGTAAGCCCACATACTAAGCTCCAGGGTGAAATCATTTAACAGCAACTCACTGATCTATCATATTTTGCAATACAATTAATATACACAATTTTATGGCTAAACATGAAGTCAACTCAAGTTATAAAAGTACAGCATGTTTCAATTCACTGTTTTGTGTTTGATGTAAAACATCATGATCACCGTTTACCGTGTGTTTATAAAAGTGAGGTATAGTATTATGTGGCATTACTTTTTTCAATTTCTTCATTTATTATTATTATTAACTTGAATTCATTCACTTTGTTATGCATTTGTAGCCCCTCCCTCATCTCCTCCCAGCTCCAACTTCCCTCACTCATCTCCCCCTATGTTCCTCTCTTATTTCACTGATAGAGGAGGTCTTCCTCCTCTACTATCTGACCCTAGCTTAACAGATCTCATAAGGAATGTCTGGATTCTTGTTCTCTGTGGCCTAGTAAGGCCACATATCCAGGGAGGAGGGGGGAGGTGATCACAGAGCAGGCAACAAGGTTCATGCCAGAGACTGCCACTGCTCCTCTTACTAGAGGACCCCATGAAGACTGAGTTGACTATGGGCTACATCTGAGCAGGTGGTCTAGGTCCTATCCATGCATGGTCCTTGGTTCATTCATCAGCCTCTGCAGGAAACCATGGGCCCAGATTTTTTATTTGCATTTCCCTAATGGCTAAGGATGTTGAGCATTTCTTTAATTGTTTCTGTGCCATTTGATATTTCTCTGTTGAGAATTCTCTGTTTAGGTATATACCCCATTTTTAAATGGATTATTTGCTTTGTTGGCTTTTAACTTCTTAAGTTCTATATATATTCTGGATATTAGCCCTCTATCAGATGTAGGGTTGGTGAAGATTGATTCCCAGTCTGTAGGCTGTTGTTTTGTTCTGTTGACAGTGTCCTTTGCTTTTCAGAAGCTTTACAGTTTCATGAGGTCCTATTTATTGATTGTTGATCTTAGAGCCTGTACTGTTGGTGTTCTGTTCAGGAAGTTGTCTTCTGTGCCAATGAGTTCAAGGCTCTTCCCCACTTTTTCTTCTAACAGATTTAGTGTGTATGATTTTATGTTAAAGGTCTCTGATCCATTTGGACTTTAATTTTGTACAGGGTGATGAATATGGATCTATTTGCATTTTCTACATATAAACATCCAGTTAGACCAGTGCCATTTGTTGAAGATGTTACCTTTTTTCCACTGTATGATTGTGGATTCCTTGTCAAAAATTAAGTTTACCTAAGTATGTGGGTTTATTTCTGGGTCTTGGATTTAATTCCATTGATCCACCAGGTGTTTGTATGCCAATATCATGCCGTTTTAATTACTGTTGCTCTATAGTACAGCTTGAGATCAGGGCTGAAGATACCTCCTGAAGATCTTTATTGTACAGGGTTGTTTTTGCTATTCAGGTTTTTTTATATTTCCATACATAATTGAGATTGGTTCTTTCAAGTTCTGCAAAGAATTGTGTTGGTATTTTAATGGGAAATGCATTGAATCTGTAGATTACTTTTGGTAGGATGGTCATTTTCACTTTGTTAATCCTACCAACCCATAAGGATGGGAGATCATTCCATCTTCTGCTATGTACTTCAATTTTTTTTTTTTCAGAGACTTGAAGGATTTTTTTTTTCCAAACGGGTCTTTCTCTTGGTTAGAGTCACACCAAGTTTTGAAGATATCTGGGATACAAGGAATATACCTAAATATAGTAGAGGCAGTATACATCAAGCTTATAACTAATATCAAAGTTAATGGAGAGAAGCTTAAATCAATCCAACTGAAATCAAACACAAGGCAAAGCTGCCCACTCATTCGTTATCTCTTCAATATAGAACTTGAAGACCTAACTAGAGCAATAAAACAACTAAAGGAGATCAAGGGAATACAAATCAGAAAAGGAAGAAGTCAAAGCATCACTATTCACAGATGATATGATAGTATACATGAGTGACCCCCGAAATTCTACCAGAGAACTCCTTCAGCTGATAAACACCTTCAGCAAAGTGGCTGGACACAATATTAACTCAAAAAATCAGAAGCCCTCCTGTATAAAAAAGACAAACAGGCTGAGAAGAAATTACAGAAACAACTCTTGCACAATAGCCACAAAGAACATGAAACATTACTTCTTAAACTATTTTCATTTCTTAATTCCTCTTCTTCCCTTCTCCACCCCAAACTCTTACAACACTCAACACCTGGTAGTAGAAAATGGAGGTTAGTGGGAAGAGTGGGCATGTTTTTTCTTAGCTACTTCTTGCTGGTTAGGGTCTTTGGGTCCTTTGGAGCTAGTTCAATCTTCATTTCAGGATATCTCCAAATTCTTCTCATCCAACTGCATCAACAGCAACCAGAAGCAGCATGGGGGAAGCACCAGCAGCCTTTTTCTTTCTCAGAGCTCTCCTGAAATTCTCTGGGCTCTGGCACTTATTCTCACTCCAGAGTCCTCATATTTAAACTATTAGTAGCTGATAAAGAGCTTTTCTCATAGCCCCAAGAAGGCAAATAGTTTGCTGTCGTGGAGAAACTGAATCAGTCCCATATCCTACACATAGGATCAAAAATAAAAGCATGTTTACACGCACAGCAGTATAGCTTCCCCTGAATTTTTGCATCATAATTGCCTGTGATTTTTGTAATTTTTTTCCTTAGAAACCGGAGTTTTATCCTGGACTAACTATTGCCTATTGCCAGTTTCTTCTCAGACTATTGCTTTCTCTTGGAATGCAACTTTCTGAAGTCCATCTCTGGTCTCATGTGTTATCAGATCTTTCTGAGTCCCAAGTATGCATCTCTTTGTTTCATATATTCTGCTTTGATTAATTTACCTACTCTCAGTTGTGTAAATATCTTTCTACTAGTGCTTAGCATGTGCTATATACCACAGTTCTTGGACAAGCATGCTTGCTGCAATTAAAGAAGTTGCCACTAGGTGGGAGGCTGTAGAAATACTACCGAGTGAGACTGGCACAAAATCACTATTTTGTCAAGTGGAAAATGGCAGGGAAAAATTCGATCACTTGAACCAGAATTTAGTGTTTGCACATACATGGTCTGTATCAATATAACTTTTAATGCACAATTTTCTTTCTTATTTTTTATTATTATCATTTATTACAGTTTATTCATTTGTATCATGGCTATGTTCCCCTCCATCTTATCCTCCCAACTCCACCCTTCCTCTATCATCTCCACCTATGCCCCTCTCCTAGGCCACTGATAGATGAGGTCTTCCTCCCCTTCAATTTGAACGTAACCTATCAGATCTCATCAGGATTGGTTGCATTGTCTTCCTCTGTGGACTGGCAAGGCTGCACCCCTCAGAGGGAGGTGATTAGAGAGCCTGTCACTCAGTTCATGCCAGAGAAAGCAACTGCTTCCCTTATTAGAGAAACCACTTGGAAATTGAATCTGTGGGCAACATCAGACCCTGGGTTTTAGTTCCTCTCCATGTATGGACCTTGGTTGGGGTATCAGTCTCTACAGGGCCCACTGGGCTCAGTTTTTATGTCTCTGTTGTTCTCCTTTTGGAGCTCCTGTACCCTACAGACTTTTCTATCTCCCAATTCTTTCATAAAATTACTTGAACTCTGCCCAAAGTTTGCCTATGAGTCTCAGACTCAAGCTTTGAAACCACCATCAATAGAGTCTTTCAGAGGCCAACTGTGGTAGGGACCTGTCCTATTCCCTGTCTTCTCCTGATTCCAATGTCTATCACAGTTGTCCTTCTGAATGAGGATTGAGCATCTTCCCTTGGGTCTTCCTTGTTGTTTAGCTTCTTTAGAAGTATAGGTTTTAGTATGTTTACACTATATTGTATGGCTAATATCTACTTATGAGTGCGTATATACCATATGTGCATTTCTGCTTCTGGGTGACCTCACTCAAGATGATCTTTCCTAGTTCCCACCATTTTCCTGCAAATTTCATAATTTCCTTGTTTTTTAATAGCTGAGTAGTATTCCACTGTGTCAATGTACCACAAATTCTGTATTCATTCCTCCACTGAGGGACATCTAGATTGTCTGCAACTTCTGGCTATTATAATTAGAGTTGCTATGAACATGGTTGAACAAAAGTCCTTGTTGTATAGTTGAGCATATTTTGGTTATATGCCTAGGAGTGGTATAGCTGGATTTTGAGGTAACACTGTTACCAAATTTCTGAGAAAGCACCAGATTGATTTCCAAAGTGGTTGTACAAGCTTACATTCCCATCAACAACGGAGGAGGGTTCCCCGTTTTCCACGTCCTCTCCTGAATGTGTTGCCACTTAAGATTTTGATCCTAGAAATTCTGATGAATGAAAGCTAAAATCTTAGGGTTGTTTTGATTTGCATTTCCCTGATGATTAAAGACATTGAATATTTCTTTAAGTGTTTCTCTGCCATTCTATATTCCTCTATTGAGAATTCTTTGTTTAGCTCTATACCCTACTTTGTAATTGTATTATATGGTTTGTTGGTGTTTAACTTCTTAAGTTTTTTATATATCCTGGATATTAGCCCTATGTCAGATATACATGTGGTGAAGATATTTTCCGAGTGTCTAGGTTCACATTTTTTCTGGTGACTGTGTCCTTTGCTTTACAGTTTCATGAGGTCCCATTTACTGATTGTTGATCTTAGAGCCTGTACTGTTGGTGTTCTGTTCAGGAAGTTGTCTCCTCTGCAAGTTAGTTGAAGGCTCTTCCCATTTTTTCCTTTAACAGGTCTAGTGTATTTGGTTTTATGTTGAGGTCTTTGATCCACTTAGACTTCAGTTTTGTACAGGGTGATGAATAGCAATATATTTGCATTTTACTACATGTAGACATCCAATAAGACCAGCACCATTTGTTGAAAATGTTATCTTTTTTCCATTGTAATGTTTTGGCTTCATGTCAAAAGTCAAGTGTGCAAAGGTATGTGAGTTTCTTTCTGGGTCTTCTATTAGATTCCATTGATTGATCAGTCTATTTCTATGCTAGTACCATGCAGTTTTTATTACTGTTGCTCTATAGTACAGCTTGATATCAGGGATGGAGAAACCTCCAGGAGATATGTTGTTGTCCAAGACTGTTTTAGCAATTCTAGGTTTTTTGTTTATCTATATGAAATTGAGAATTATTATTTCAAGTTCTGTAATAATTGTGTTGGTATTTTGGTGGGAATTGCATTGAATCTGAAGACTGCTTTTGGTAAGATGCCCATTCTCAGTAGGTTAATCATAGCGATCCATGAGCATGGGAGATCTTTCCAACTTCTGATACCTTCTTCAATTTCTTTCTTCAGAGACTTGAAGTTTTTTTTTTTTTTCAAACAGGTCTTTCACATGCTTGGTTATAGTCATACCAAGGTACTTTATGTTATTTGTAGCTATGTAAAGGGTGTTGTTTCAGTAATTTCTTTCTCAGGTTTTTGTTTTTTATATACGTTATGGCTACTGATTTTTTTTTAGTTAATTTTGTACCCAACCACGATGCTGAAGGCTTTTATCAACTGAAGGTTTTCATTGGTTGAACTTTGGGGGTCACTCAAGTATTATATCATATCATCTGTGAGTAGTGCTACATTGAAATCTTTCTTTCCAAGGTGTATTCATTTGATCACCTTTACTTGTCTTATTTCTCTAGCTAAGACTTCCAGTACTAGGTTGAAGAGATATGGAGAGAGAGGGCAGTTTTGCCTTGTCCCTGATTTCAGTGAGATTGATTTAACTTTCTCTCCATTTAGTTTGATGTTGGCTATAGGAGTGCTATAAATTGTTTTTACAATGTTAACATATGTGCCTTGTGTCCCTGATCTATCTAAAAGTTTAAACATGAATGGGTATTGGATTTTGTCAAATGCTTTTTAAGCATCTAAGGAGATGATCATGTGTTTTTTTTTCCCTTGTGTTTGTTTGTGTGATGGATTATATTGATAGAATTCCATATAAGAACCACTCTCCATGCCTGGGATAAAGACTACATGGTCATAACGGATGATATATTTTATGTGTTCTTGGTTTCAGGTTACGAGTATTTTATTGAGTATTTTTGTGTCAATGTTCATAAGAGAAGTAGGTCTGAAGTTCTATTTATTTATTGGGTCTTTGTGTGGTTTAGGTATCAATGTGACTGTGGCTTCATAGAATGACTTTGGTAATGTTCCTTCTGTTTATATTTTGTGGACTAGTTTGAAGAGTATTGGTTTCAGCTCTTGTTTGAAGGTATGGTAGATTTCTGCACTAAAAACATCAGGCCCTGGGTTTTTTGTTTTGTTTTGTTTTGTTTTTCCCCAGCGGGGACAAGTTTGATAATTGCTTCTATTTCTTTGGGGGATATATGACTGTTTAATCTATTTACCTGATCTTAGTTTAGCTTTGGGAAATGGAATCTACCAAGAAAATTGTTCATTTCAGTTACATTTTCAATTGTTTTTAGATAGATAGATAAAAAGTTTACTCATGAACAAAAATACTATTTTCTTGCTTTCTTTCTTCCTCTTAACTGCCCTCTCTTTTTTTGAATAGAATATTTTTTATTTTTTTTATTAATTACACTTTATTCACTTTGTTTCCCCCCATAAGCCCCTCCCTCCTCCCCTCCCTATCCCAACTTCCCTCCCCTTCTTCACACATGCCCCTCCCCAAGTCCACTGATAGGGGAGGTCCTCTTCTCCTTCCTTCTGATCTTAGTCTATCAGATCACATCAGGAGTGGCTGCATTATCATCTTCTGTGGCATGGTAAGGCAGCTCCCCCATCAGAGGGAGGTGATCAAAGAGCAGGCCAATCAGATTATGTCAGACGCTCTCCCTCTTCCTATTACTATGTAACCCACTTCCCACTTGGACATTGAACTGTCATGTGCTACATCTGTGCAGGGGTTCTAGGTTATCTCCATGAATAGTCCTTGGTTGGAGTATGAGTCTCTGAAAAGTTGCCTATGCTCAAATTTTCGGGTTCTGTTGCTCTCCTTGTGGGGTTCCCAACCTCTCCAGATCTTACTATTTCTCACTTTCTTACATAAGATTCCACGCACTCTGCCCAAAAGTTGGCCATAAGTCTCAGCGTCTGCTTTGATTGTCAGCAGGCCTTTCAGAGGACCTCTGTGGCAAGATCCTAGGTTGTTTCCTGTTTTCTTCTTCTTCTGATGTCAATCCTCTTTAGCCTTTCAGGATGGGGATTGAGTGTTTTAGTTAGGGTCCTCTCTCTTAGTTTCTTTAGAGGTACAGTTTTTAGTAAGTGTATAATATGTTATATGTCTATATGAGTGAGTATATACCATGTGTGTCTTTCTGGTTCTGGGACAGCTCGCTCAGGATGATCCTTTCTAGGTCCCACCATTTACCTGCAAATTTCAGGATTTCCTTATTTTTCATTGCTGAGTAATATTCCATTGTGTAGATGTACCACAAATTCTGCATCCATTCTTCAGTTGAAGGGCGTCTGGGCTGTTTCCAGTTTCTGGCTATTACGAAAAAAGGCTGCTACAAACATGGTTGAGCAAATGTCCTTAATGTGTACTTGAGCCTCTTTTGGATATATGCCTAGGAATGGTATGGCTGGGTCTTGAGGAAGCATTATTCCTAGTTGTCTGAGAAAGCGCCAGATTGATTTCCAGAGTGATTGTACAAATTTACATTACCACCAGCAGTGGAGGAGGGTTTCCCTTTCTCCACAACCTCTCCAGCATGTGTTGTCACTTGAGTATTTCATCTTGGCTGTTCTGATGTGTGTAAGGTAAAATCTCAGGATCGTATTGATTTGCATTTCCCTAATGGCTAATGAGGTTAAACATTACTTTAAGTGTTTCTCTGCCATTTGACATTCCTTTACAGAGAATTCTCTGTTTAGCTGTTCCCCAATTTTTAATTGGATTATTTGATTTGTTGCTGTTTAACTTCTTCTTTTTTTTTTTTTTTCAATGCAGTTTATTCAGGAACCTTGAACAATCATCTGACCCTGGGGAAAACCAGCCCACATCTTAAATAGCCTCTGGGTAGCCAACCCCAGCGTGTCATGTGGGCAATGCAGATAGGTCCAGATACATGGAAGCAAGCCAGATCCTCAGCCTTAGCCAAATGTGGAGTTCTTTGTGACAGAGAACACTCACCGTCGGGAAGGTAGAAGGCAGAAACCAGCTCCATCTTTAAGGTGCAGCATTGCGCAGCTCTCTACAGTTCCCCCTTTTTGTTTTAGACACATCAGGCAAGAGTAGAGGTCTGATCTCTGATATTAGAAATAAATTGGGACTTTGTACCGATGTTCATTTAGGTGTCATCCACCCAAAGAGCGTCAGACCCGTCTGATACCTTTTTCTCAGAGGCGGGACCTGGGGCATCAACCTGCATGCAATCAGTCATGCTCTTCTCTGGGTCCAAAGCAGCTGACCCTGAGTGCAGTGCTTAGCCGCACATCCTGAGCATACATTTTAGCTTTTTATGGTAGCCAACCATGCTTGGGGAGACTGTCCTGCTTCAATAGCTGTAAAGGCCTGAATGGTCATGGCTGCATTATGCTGTTGTGAGACTCTAATCTTGCATATATACCACAGGCAAACCAAGAAGACCAACACCAGAAGACCTGCTAATGCTCCGATGCCCGCCCATTCCTTCAGATGATTCATGGCTGCAGCAATCCATGATAATAGTCCCGTGGCTAGTCCTGCATCCACTCTGGTAGAATTTACCAAGACAATGGCCACTCTCAGCTGCTCCATCGTAGTATCGAATTCTCCAGTCCAATTACCTAAAATATAGCTAGACAATTGTTTAGACAGATTTGCAGCACAGGAAAAATTCTCATGTTGTATGCTAGTGACACAAAGTCCAGCATACTTCCATTAACAGCCAAGTTGAGCGGTTTGCCATAGGGTATCAATTTGTTCCTGCAGGAGGTAAATCCTCTGATTGAACACCACCAAGCCTCCTTTTAGTTGAGCATTAATTCCTTTTTGTACATCTAAGGCATGAGCTACATTGGCTAAAAGATTATTCAGGGTCTGAGCAGTCTGCACAGTATGACTCATGGCTAATGCCCTGGTGGTAGCTCCAACAGCCACCAATGAGATGGCAGTAACAATGGCGGCTGTAGTTCCAAGATCCCTTTTCTTTCTGAAGAGAGTCATACCGTGAGGGGCATCAACAGGCACAGGCACCCAGCGAGGCATGCGAGTAACCAGGGCATACCTAAATTCACTAGCATTCCAGCATTGGGCAAAAAAGCAAGTATCATTACCACAATTACTTGGCTCTATCTGGCTAATGATGAATAAAAATGGGGGATATAAACAAACAGGTGTGGGCATATAGGAAATATTATGAGAAGTCTTAACCCCCTCGTTGGAACATCCTGCATCAGTTCTAGAAGTAGCAGTGGTGGTGTCCAAGGTCTGAGTAGGTTCAGGTGACCATTGCCCCCAGGGGCGAGACGTGCTCCATGTAAATTGACTATCTCCATGTTTTCCTCCACTTTTGAAAGTCATTTAAGGTTCTCAAATAATTTTTTCCCTTTTTTTAATTTTTCATCAATTACACTTTATTCATTCTGCATCCCCCCATAAACCCCTCTCTCCTCCCCTCCCAATCCCACCCTCCCTTCTCCCTCTGCATGCATGCCACTCCCCAAGTAAACTGATAGGGTAGGTTCTCCCCCAGGGGGAGGTGATCAAAGTGCAGGCCAATCAGATTATGTCAGAGGCAGTCCCTCTTCACATTACTATGTAACCCAATTGGACTCTGAACTGCCCTGGGCTACATCTGTGTAGGGGTTCTGGGATATCTCCATGAATAGTCCTTGGTTAGAGTATGAGTCTCTGGAAAGTTCGTTGTGTTCAAATTTTCTTGTTCTGTTGCTCTCCTTGTGGAGAACCTGTCCTCTCCAGCTCTCACTATATCCCAGTTCATACATAAAATTCCATTCACTCTGCCCAACAGTTGCCCATCAGGCTCAGCATCTGCTTTGATAGTCTGTAGGGCAGAGGCTTTCAGAGGCCCTCTGTGGTAGGTTCCTAGGTTGTTTCCTGTTTTCTTCTGCTTCTGTTTAACTTCTTGAGTTCTTTATATATACTAGATATTAGTCCTCTGTCAGATATAGGGTTGGTGAAAATTCTTTCCCAATCATTAGGCAGTCGATTTTTTTTTATGATGATGTCCTTTAATTTACAGTAGCTTTTAAGTTTCATGAGGTTCCATTTATTGATTGTTGCTCTTAGAGCCTGTTGCTGTTGGTGTTCTGTTCAGGAAGTTGTCTCCTGTGTAAATGAGTTCAAGGGTCTTCCCCACCTTTCTTTTTTTCTAACTGATTTAAGGTGTCTTGTTTTATGTTGAGGTATTTGATCCACTTGGACTTTAGTTTTGTGCAGGGTGATAAGTTTGGATCTATTTTCATTTTTCTACATGTAGACATCCAGTTGGACCAGCACCATTTATTGAAGATGCTATCTTTTCTCCATTGTATGGTTTTGGCATCTTCATCAAAGATCAGGTGTCCATAAGTGTGTGGGTTTATTTCTGGGTCCTCTGTTCGGTTCCATTGATCCACCATTCTGTTTCTATGCCAGTACCATGCTGTTTTTATAACTATTGCTCTATAGTACAGCTTAAGATCAGGAATGGAGATACCTCCAGAAGATCTTTTATTATAGAGGATTGTTTTAACAATTCTGGGTTTCTTGTTATTCAATATGAAGTTGAGAATTTTTCTTTCCAGGTCTGTAAAGAATTGTGTTGGTAATTGGATGGGAATTGCATTGAATCTATAGATTGCTTTTGGCAAGATGGCCATTTTTACTATGTTAATCCTGCCAATACATGAGCATGGGAGATCTTTCCAACTTCTGATATCTTCTTTAATTCTTTCTTCAGAGACCGGAAATTTTTTTTCATACAAGTCTTTGACTTGCTTGGTTAGGGTTACACCAATATACTTCATGTCATCTGTGGCTATTGTGAAGGGTGTTGTTTCCTTAATTTCTTTCTCAGCCCTTTTGTATTTTGTATACAGGAGTGTTACTGATTTTTTTGAATTAATTTTTTATCAGTCCCCTTTGCTGAAGGTGTTTATCAGCTGTAGGAGTTCCTTTGTAGAATTTTTGGAGTCACTCAGGTATACTACCATATCATCTGCAAATGGTGATAAATTGACTTCTTCCTTTCCAATTTGTATCCACTTGGTCTCCTTCAACTTGTTATTGCTCCAGCAAGAACATTCAGAACTATGTTGAAGAGATATGGAGAGAGTGG
Source organism: Meriones unguiculatus (assembly GCF_030254825.1). Lineage (NCBI taxonomy): Eukaryota > Metazoa > Chordata > Mammalia > Rodentia > Muridae > Meriones > Meriones unguiculatus. The sequence goes on along the minus strand of NC_083369.1, from coordinate 72,899,635 downwards.
GCAGCCTTGTCTTGTCCCTGATTTCAGTGGGATTGCTTTAAGTTTCTCTCCTTTCAATTTGATGTTAGCTATAGGTTTGCTGTATATCGCCTTTACTACCTTAAGATATGTGCCTTGTATCCCTGATCTCTCCAATACTTTAAACATGAATGGATGTTGGATTATGTGAAATGCTTTTTCAGCATCTAGGGAGATTATCATGTGGTTTTTTTCTTTAAGTTTGTTAAATGGTAGATCACATTGATGGATTTCCATATATTGAATCACCCTTGCATGCCTGGGATGAAGCCTACTTGGTCATAGTGGATGATATCTTTGATTTGTTCTTGTGTTTGGTTTGCAAGTATTTTGTTGAGTATTTTTGCATCAATGTTCATAAGGGAGTTTGGCCTGAAATTCTCTTTCTTTGTTGGGTCTTTGTGAGGTTTAGGTACCAAGGTGACTGTGGCTTCATAGAATGGGTTTGGTTGTGTTCCTTCTGTTTCTATTTTGTGGAATAGTTTGAAGGGAACTTGAGTTATCTCTTCTTTGAAGGTCTAGTAGAATTCTACAATGAAACCATCTGTTCCTGGGCTTTTTTTGGATGGGAGATTTTAAATGACCACTTCTATTTCCTTGGCGGATTTAGGACTATTTCATTGATTTACCAAGTCCTAATTCAGCTTTGGTAAGTCAAATTGATCAAGAAAATTGTCCATTTCATTTTGATTTTCAAATTTTGTGGCTTATAGACTTTTGAAGTTAAGTCTTAATGATTGTTTAGATTTCCTCAGTGTCTGTAGTTATGTCCCCCTTTTCAATTCTGATTTTGTTGATTTGGATGATGTCTCTCTGCCTTTTAGTTAGCTTGGCTAAGGGTTTGTCTATCTTGTTGATATTCTCAAAGAACCAGCTCTTGGTTTCATTGATTCTTTGAATTGTTTTATTTGTTTCTACCTGATTGATTTCAGTCCTGAATTTGATTATTTCCAGCTGTTTACTCCTCTTTGGTGTGTCTGCTTCTTCTTTTTCTAGGGTTTTTAGGTGAGCCATTAAGTTGTTTGAATGAGCTGTCTTGAATTTCTTCTTGTAGGCACTTACTGTTATGAACTTTCCTCTTAGCACTGCTTTCATTGTGTCCCACATGTTTGGGTATGTTTTGTCTTCATTTTCATTGAGTTCTAGGAAGACTTTAATTTCTTTATTTCTTCCCTCAGCTCTCATTTAGTAGCAAGTTGTTCAGTTTCCATGTGTGTGTAGGCTTTTTGCTATTTCTGTTGTTGTTGCGGACCAGCTTTATTCCATGGTGATCAGATAGAATACATGGGGTTATTTCAATCTTCTTGTATCTGTTGAGGCTTGCTTTGGAACCAACTATGTGGTCTAATTTGGAGAATGTTCCATGAGGTGCTGAGAAGGAGGTAGATTCTTTTGTGTTTCGGTGTAAGGGTCTGTAAATGTCTGTTAGGTCCATTTGAATCATGATCTCTTTTAGAGACATTATTTTTTTTGTTTAATTTCTGTTTTGATAATCTGTCCTTTGTTGAGAGTCAGGTGCTGAAGTCTCCCACTATTAATGTGTGGGGATCTATATGTGGTTTAAGTTTTATCAATGTTTCTTTTACAAATGTGGGTGCCCCTGTATTTGGGGCATAGATGTTCAGGAATGTAATGTCTTCATGGTGGAATTTTCCCTTGATGAGTATTAAGTGTCCTTCCCCATCTCTTTTTATTTATTTTGGTTGAAAGTTCATTTTATCAGATATTAGAATGGCTACTCCTGCTTGCTTTTGGGGTCCATTTGCTTGGAAAGCCATCTTCCAACCCTTTATCCTCAGGTAATGTCTATCTTTGTGACTTTGGTGTGTTTCTTTTATGCAACAGATTGCTGGGCTTCGTTTTCACATCCATTCTGTTAGTCTGTGTCTTTTTATTGGAGAGTTGAGTCCATTGATGTTGAGAGAGATTAATGTCCAATGGCTGTTTGATCTTTTGATTTTGATGATGTCTGCAGTTATAAGGTTGTGTGCTTGGTTGCTTTTTGTTTTACTGTAGTGAGGTTAATTACTTCCTGTGTTTTCTTTAAAGTAGTTGGTCTTCTTGGGTTGTATTTTTCCCTTCTTGTGTCTTCTGTAATGCTGGATTTGTGTGTAGGTATTGTTGAAATTTGTTTTTGTCTTTGAATATCTTGTTTTCTCCGTCTATGAGGACTGAGAGTTTTGTGGGGTATAATAGCCTGGGCTTACAACTGTGCTTTCTTAGGGTATGCATGATATCCATCCAGGCCCTTCTGGCTTTCATAGTCTCTGTTGAAAATTCAGGTGTGATTCTAATGGGTTTGCTATTATATGTTACTTGACCTTTTTCCCTTGCAGCTTTTAGTTTTTTGTTGTTGTTGTTGTTTTCTGTATACTTACTGTTTTGATTATTATGTGGTGGGAGGATTTTCTTTTCTGGTCTAATTTATTGGGTGTTCTGTAGACCTCTTTTATTCTTATTGTCCTCTCCTTTAAGTTGGGGAAATTTTCTTCAATAATTTTGTTGAACATATTTTCTGAACATTGCAGCAGGGAATCTTCTTTTTCCTCTATTCCTATTATTCTTAGGTTTTGTCTTTTTATATTGTCTTGAATTGTTTGGATGGTCTGTGTCAGGAATTTTTCAGATTTAACATTTTCTTTGACAGATACATCTATTTCTTCCATTGTATCTTCCACACCTGAGATTCTTTCTTTCATCTCTTGTAGTCTCTTGGTTATGCTAACCTCTGTGGTTCCTGTTTTCTTCCCAAAGTTCTTTCTTTCCACAGTTTCCTCCATTTGTGTTTTCTTTAATTTTTCCAATTCTATCTTCAGATCTTGAGCTGTTTTGTTGATTTCCTTCCCCTGTCTGAGAGTATTTTCCTGTTTTTCCATCAATTCTTTCAGGTGTTTGTTTGAACAATCCTCTGTTTCATTTATTTCATTCCTCTCTAAAGGCCACAAACTGTTTGTCTGCAACTTCCTCTATTTCTTTACAGATGGCCGTAATCTGTTTATCTTCCTCTAGGTCTTCATGTAATTTATTTGTTTCCTTTGTTATCCTCTTCATGATCATAGATGTTAGGTCATCTTCTTGAATTTTAATTGTGTTGGGGTGTCTAAGGCTACTTGCCCTGGATAACTGGGTTCTGGAGATGCCATATTACTCTGGCTTTTGTTGGTTGAACTTTTACTCTGGCATCTACCCATTGGGGCTTCTTAGGTGTTTGGAGTTAGTTTCTGGTGGTTCCTGGAATCCTGTGGTGGAGAGAATCCTTTTGGCAGGAAGATGGTTTTTCCTGAAGGAAGCCTTCTCAGCTTTTTGGGTATAGTCACAGGATAGCCGGTGTTTATCAGAAGTTGCCACAGCTCACCTCAGGCATAGAGACCGGAGTGGTAACTGTGGTCCTTGTTAGTCAAGAGGGCTCTCCTCTCACCTGGAGAAGTCCTGAAGACAGCTGCCCTGCTTCTGTGTTTCTTGCTGTAAATTTAGTGGTCTGCTGCTGTAACCTGTGTGTCCTATGGTTTGGTCAGTTGTTAGGGATAACTGGTTGCCCCTTGGATCAGTATCTGGGGGTTGATCTCAGGGATCCTAGGCTTTTGTATGTCTGAGGTTGGGGCTCTGTGCCCCAGTACCCAACAATAGTCTGTAACGTGTGAATACTGCTCTCCTGGTAACAGCAAGCTATCTGGTGCACAGCAGGTCCCTGCGTTGGGCCTGTTTGTGGGATATACTGGGTGGCGTAAGTCCATCCCCTTTGCTTCATTCCCTGTGAGGGTTTCTCCCTATAGTGACTCCAAGTCCCTGGTGTCCTGGGGCGCACAGTTCTGTCTGTGAGGAATAGTTGGTACAAAGCAGGACTCTGGGCTAGTGGCGTGCTGCCTGCCCTCTATTCTGCGGGAGCTGAGTGCCCAATAAGTCTCTGTGCTCCATGCTGGGTCCAGATCAGTGAAGGCGGCTTGTACCCGCCAGTCTGCGAGACCTTCTCCAGGCAAAGACTGAGTGGCCCAAGTCAGCACTGTTTCCTTCCTTCGCTGTGGGGTCCTCTTCCGACAGGGACTCCCAGTTTCTGTTGCACTGTGGTGCACAGCTCCATCTGTGTCTGAGAGCTGGTCGTGCAGCCTCTCTCAGTCCTGGCGGTTTGAGCCCAGTTCAGTGATAGCAGCTCACTCAGTTCAGTGATGGCGGCTCGTACCCGCTGGTCTGTGAAATGTTTTCCAGGGAAAGACTGGGTGACCCCTGGCCAGTCCTGCTACTTTCCTACCCCATGGGTTTTTCTCCCAACTGGGACACCTAGACTCTGGTGTTTTTGTGCCCACCTGTTCAGCCTGGGAAGGTGATCAGGATACACAGGCGTGTGGCTCTGGTCCAGCGACTTAGTGCCTGTGGGATCCGGGTTCTCTTCCGGGTTCTGGATGGGTGGCCTGAGATTGGACCCGACTGATTCCCATGCCGTGGGGGTTTCCTCTCACCTGGGAAACATGATTACTGTTGTTTTAGGGCCCAGAGTTCAGTGTCTTGGTTGCTTTATGGAAAATGTTGTCCTGCTCCTCAGATGCAGTGTTCTCCTGGCGCTGCCATCTTGCCCCCTCCCCCCGCCATTTTCAATTTTTGTGGCGTATAAGCCTTTGAAGTAAGACCTAATGATTGTTTGGATTTCCTCAGTGTCTGTAGTTATGTCTCCCTTTTTCTTTCTGATTTTGCTGATTTGGATAGTTTCTCTCTGCCTTTTAGTTATTTTGGCTAGGGGATTGTATATCTTGTTGATTTTCTCAAAGAACTATCTCTTTCCACTGATAGGGGAGGTTCTCCTCTCCTTTCTGAACTTAGTCCATCAGTTCACATCAAAAGTGCCTGCATTGTCCTCTACTATGGCCTGGTAAGGCTGCTCCCCCTCAGGAGGAGGTAACTAAAGAGCAGGCCAGTCAGTTCATGTCATAGGCAGTCCCTCTTCACATTACTATGTAACCCAATTGGACTCTGAACTGCCCTGGGCTACATCTGTTCAGGGGTTCTGGGTTATCTCTATGAATAGTCCTTGGTTGGAATATGAGTCTCTGGGAAGTTCCCTGTGTTCAAATTTTCTTGTTCTGTTGCTCTCCTTGTGGAGAACCTGTCCTCTCCAGCTCTTACTATTTCCCAGTTCTTACATAAAATTCCATTCACTCTGCCCAACAGTTGCCCATCAGGCTTAGCATCTGCTTTGATAGTCTGTAGGGCAGAGGCTTTCAGAGGCCCTCTGTGGTAGGTTCCTAGGTTGTTTCCTGTTTTCTTCTTCTTCTGATGTCCATCCTCTTTGCCTTTCCGTATGGGGAGCTTGTATCATCTAAGCAGACAGAGCAGTGAAAACACTGGATATAAAACAGACAATTGTCTCATGATGCAAGATTAAAGTTATGAAATATGGATCACAAGAAATAAGAGCTAGATATGTGTGACTATAGCTATTTATGCTTTTATATGTTTTTTTGTGTAACTTTAAGAACATGTCTAGTTGAATATGTTGCTTCTTCAAGCATTTAGAAATACTGGGTATAAACCTGTCATTTTTCTAATATGTTATCACATATTACAGTATCTCATATCACATATCACAGTACTGAAATTTTTCTATTACTCTATCTAGTCACTATATGTAAGTCCCATATTATTCAAGATTCTTAAACTAAGTATAGAATTAACATTGTTTTGTGCAGCAATTTATCCAGTAAAATCCATATTAATACTCTAAAAAAAAGAACTATCTCTTGGTTTCAGTGATATTTTGAATTGCTTTATTTGTTTCTAATTTATTGAGTTCAGCCCTGAGTTTGATGATTTCAAATCATCTACTCCACTTGGGTGTGTCTGTTTCTTTTTTTCTTGGGCTTTTAGGTATGCTTTTAAGTTTCTTGTATGAAATGTCTCAAACTTCTTTTTGAAGCCACTTAATGCTATGAACTTTCTTATTCGCACTGCTTTCATTGTGTCCCATAAATTTGGGTAAGTTCTGCCTTCATTTTCATTGAATTTTAGGAATTCTCTAACTTCTTTTTTTTTATTTCTTCCCTGCTTCAACTGTCGTTGAGCAGAGAGTTTTTTAGTTTCCTTGCATGTGTAGACTTTTATAATTTATTTCGCTAATGAGATCTAGTTTTAGGCCACGGTGTTCTGATCAAATACAAGGGATTATTTAAATCTTCTTGTAACCGTTGATGCTTGCTTTGTGTCTGACTATATGCTCAATTATAGAGAAGGTACCGTGGGGTGCTGAGAAGAAGGTATACTCTTTTGACTTTGGGTGAAAAATTCTGTCGACTTCTATTAAGTCCTTTCGATATAGTACCTCTGTAAGTGTCATTATTTTCCTATTTAGCTTCTGTGTAGGTGATTTGTCCTTTAGTGAGAGTATAGTGTTGAAGTCTCCCACTATTGAGGTATTGGGATTGATGTGTGATTTGACCTTTAGTAATGTTTCATTTACAAATGCTGGTGCTCTTGTAATTTGGGGCATAGATTTCAGAATTCTGATGTCCTCCTGGTGGATTTTTCCTTTGATGAGAATGAAGTGCCCCTCCTCATCATTTTTTATTAATTTTGGTTGAAATTCTATTTTATTAGATATTAGGATAGCTACTCGAGCTTGTTTTCTGGGTCTGTTTGCTTGAAATTCTTTTTCCAGCCCTTTACTCTGAGGTAGTATCTATCATTGTTGCAAAGGTGTGTTTATTGAATGCAGCAGAATGTTGGATCCTGTTTCCACAACCGTTCTGTTAGTCTGTGTCTTTTTATTGGAGAGTTGAGTCCATTGATGATGATAGGTAATAGTGACCAATAAATGTTTGGTCCTTTTCTTGTTGAATTAGTGGTGATAGTGTGATTGTGTGCTTGCTTTTATTTATTTATTTATTTATTTTGTTTTGTTGAGAGGTTGTCTATGTCCTATATTCTTGGGCGTAGTTGATTTTGTTAGATTGGAGTTTTCCTTCTAGTTTCTTCTGTAGGGCTGGGTTGCTGTGTAGGTATTGTTTAAGTTTAGTTTTGTCATGAAATATTTTGTTTTCTCCATCTATAGTGATTGAATGTTTGTAGCTGTTTGTAGTAGTCTGGTTTGTCATCAGTGTTCTTTTAGAGTCTGCATGATTTCTGTCCAGGCCCTTCTGGCTGTCATAGTTTCTTTTGAGAATTCTTGTGTGATTCTGATAGGTCTACCTTTATATGTTACTTGGTCTTTTTCCCTTGCATCTTTTATTATTTCTTTGTTCTGTAATTTTAATGTTTTGATTATTATGTGATGTGAAGACTTTATTTTCTATTTTAGTCTAGTTGGTGTTCTGTAGGCATCTTGTATGTTATTGGACATCTCTTTCTTTAAGTTGGGAATATTTTCTTCTATGATTTTCTTGAAAATATTTTCTGGACCTTGGAGCTGGGAATCTTCCTTTTCTTCTATTATTATTATTCTTGGATATCGTCTTTTCATGGCGTCCTTGATTTCTTGGATGATTTGTTTCAGGGACATTTCCAATTTTATTTTTTTCTTTGAGAGATGAATCAGTTTCTACAATTGTATCTTCAGTGCCTGAAATTCTCTCTTCCATCTCTTGTATTCTGTTTGTAGTGCCACCTTATGGTTCCTTCTCTTTTCTCTAAGTTTTCCATCTCCAGGGTTTTCTGTGTTTGTGTTTTCTTTATTGATTTTTAATTCTGTTTTCATGTCTTGCACTATTTCCTTCATCTGTTTGAATGTAGATTCCTGTCTTTCCATGATGACATCTCTTTTATTATTCAATTCCTCTTCATGTGCCTCTATTTGTGCTTTTATATTTGCTTGTATTTCTTTGAGAGCTTTGTTCATTTTCTCTTTATGTGTCTCTATTTGTGTGGCTATTTCTTTGAGAGTTTTGTTCATTTCCTCTTTATGTGCTTTTAATAACACAATAAGCTTAGCTTTATAATCATTTTCCTGTGTTTCCAATAAATTAAAATATCTACTGATTCTGGGGGTTCCTGGTGAAGCCATGATGTCCTGATTTTCCTGCTTCTAGCCAGCTGATCATCAGTAGCTTTTGCTGATTGTTCCTGGATCCTGTACTGCAGCCTGGGTCTGTCTGTCTCTGGATTCTGGAGTATTCTTCAGGAAGATGAGAGAGATTCACTACTTTGAGAGTGAGTATTGGTGTTTCAGGTGCAGCTAAGGTAGGAAGGTCACAGGTGCATTTGTGCAACAATAGGAGTGTCTAGTGCACAATTTTCATTGTCTAATTATATCAATTCACTGAAGGAAAGAACCTGAATATTAGTGCTTCATTGGATTGGAAAATAAAAAGGACAAAACATAAAAATACAAATGGTAACTAATACACCAAAGCCACTGTTTCACAATAATAAAATTTCACTTCAAATATTTATCTGTATAGTTTTTACATATAAGGCTGTATTAAAAAAGAACTGAACGTTATGACTGTAGAAATTACTTTTAAAAGGGACTTAAGGAGAAACTGAAACTGAAAGGTTTAATAATTTTCAGTGGATTACGGAGTGTTCACTAAAAAAATGTTGAGCCCTAATACGCTTACTGCAGCAACACAGGACTGTAGTGTATTGAGGTCTATTAAAAATGTTACTGTATGATGAAAAACATATTCAGCCCTATTTTTTCTTATTCATTCTTGCTTTTAAAATTATGCATAAAAATGTTTTCTTTTAAGGTCATTCTTAATTTCTTAATATAATCGAAAAAATGAGCATAAAAGAAAACAGAGCAATTGTAAAGTGTGCCAGTGTGAAGAAACCCATACCTTCCTTGCGGCAGAAGTCCTATAATACATACAGTACATATGTATGCATACCACGTACAATATATACTTTGGGTCTACTGAGGGTGACTCTATCAATTTATATACTAAACTTTGATAAACTTTGGAAGGGGTTGTTTTATAGTTAAATTATCTCTTTTTCTTTAAATCACTAGGACTTAAGTAAATAATTTGTGAATTTGCTAGAATGCATATGTCCAGTTTTAAAATGGTGGATTTAGAGCAGGCATTTGTTTTGGCAAACCTTGGTTCAATCCTGTGTTCTATTATTCAAACTATAGAACTTTAGGGTAGACATAAGTTCTTTCAGCTGCCTTTTTGTTATCTACAAAATGAAGGTAATAAAATGCTTATCTCCTGGTATCAAAGAATTAAATTAGAAAATGTGTGTATGTCTGAAGGGAAAGCTCAGTCAAAAACAGAGGATTAAGCCTGGTATGTATGAAGCTCTGGGTTTAATCTGAAGTACTGACAAGAAACAATACTACTAATTGTAGTAGCAACATTTATATTAATGTCCCATAATGAATGCACAATAGTTTTGGTACATTGTGAAATTGTTTTCCTGCCGCTTGTCTCCCCAAAAATCCAGAGTTTGTGTGAAATTTAAAACTGTGATTGAAAAAAGGAGTAGGGGCTAGAAAAATGTCTCAACACCTTCCAGCTCACAACTGTCTATAGCTCCAGTATCAAGACATCTCACAGCACATTCTGGCTCTGGCCCCTTCAAACACTGCACACCCATGTACATAAAATGAGAGAGAGAATGGGTGAGACAAAAAGAAAAAATACTTTATGACAAATTCATCCTTGCAAAGATGCCTGGGATTCACTCCCAAACTAGCTATGTTTAAGGAACAAATGAGCATATGGTGAACAAATTCATTGGTGTTTGGAGAAAGTTGTTTTTGTTTGTTTGTTTTTTGCAGTTCCTTACTTAAGTATCGCCTGCCTAGTTTGGTAATTTGGAGTAGTTATTTCACATTTCCTTACTTAATATTATTCTTAATCTAAACTTCATGCTTCATAGGTAAGATTTGTTGAAAATGGGCGTGAAATACAACGTTGAACAATTTTAATACAGTTTTCCTAGAAGTTATAATTGACTACTCATCTTTTCGTTAAAACCTTTTGAGTTATACTGTTCCATAACATATAACATTTAAAAATGCCTTTAAAATTTACTTTTTAATCATTGGTATTTAATCATTAGTATTTAATCATCAGTCAGTCATATTGACTCATGGGTTCCAGTAAGGATAACCCACATATAGGAAGAACAATGCACAGAAATTCCTCATTAAATCATTCTTCCAACAACTGACCATTGACAAATCTTACATTTTCTTTTTTTTCTTCTTCTCATAATTTGGCTGAATTTAACTAAAAGAGTGAACAATTTTCTTACATGGTGAATTTGATCATCAGTTCATGAGTTAGTTCCTCTACCTTCAAATACCAACTTCCAAATCAAGATTGTTACTCCTTTATGCCTCATCTCTTCCAACACTGATGTCACCATCAATGCAGCCTTAAAAGTGACTATATCAATATAACAATATAAAAAATATAGATAGATAGATATGTTATATAGATAGATATAGATATGTGTGTATATGTATATGTGTGTGCAACAAGAAAAACTAAAGAAGAAACTAAAAATCATAAACATCTTAGATGAAGAACATAGAGGAATAACTAGACTATTAGTCTTTAGTTCCATTTTTCCTAATTGGGGTAATATGTTCTTACATGTTAACAAAATAAAACCTGCTGATTGGTGATTTTTTTTTATTAATAAGAATTGTGTTTAATTAATTTAACCACTTATGTCAAAAGTTAGGGATAATTGATATGTGTTCATGAGAGACTCTTAAATCATGTTGTTTTCTGCTTAACCCTATGAACTAAAATGATTTGTCTGAGAAGAAAGCATGACAGTTATATTGGAGAGAAATGGAACAAATCACTTTGGATCTTCCAGCACTTTAACTGGTAAATCCTGCTTTAACTGATAATTCCACAGTGGTAGGTAGGTGGGACTATTAGAGATCCTAGACGATACTTTGTGTAGCCTTAGGAAAGATGTTGGCACAGGACTCCCAAATAAAGTCTTCCCTTTCCTGTATTGTAAACCGAGCTCACTAAATATGGTTGGTGAAGCTATGGACCACGGAGGAAAATCTGCCACTTCCTAAACCAACATAATATAAAACTGCATTCTAAAAACTTATCCTTACATCCACAGAAAAATGCAGGTCTCATATCTCATCAAAGAAGCTTCACTTTGCAACATGTGAAGGATATAACAGATATTCAGAACTAGTCAAAACATAAAGAACAACTGACTCTGGCCTGCCCGTCCTCAATTGATATATCTACAATACAGCTCCTATAAGAACTGCTCAAGGAACATCACAAAAGAAGGGAAGAAGATTGTAAAAGCCAGAGAACCAGGATGTGAGACAGTGTTGTCTAGAAAAATGAACTCATGGAATTACAATAGTGTGGTTCCCTAAACAAAATCTGCCCAGTGACAACACCAGTTTATATGCCAAAGTAAATGTGTGAAATCTCCCAGTGCTGCAATCCTAAATAAAGAAATACTAAAATTAATGGCTGCTGAGAGAAGGGGACTCAGTTTTAGATGGGGCTAAAATTTAAGTTATCTAAATCCAAGTGATCAATCCTAAATACATGTTCATATGAGTAACACTAAAGAAACTCTGCAGGCTGTATTTATAAATGTGTATATATGAAATATATTTTATAACTATAATATATTATATATAATTAAGAATAAAGGATCATGAATTTAAGAGATTGTTGATGGATAACATGAGAGGAATTGAAGGAAAGAGAAAGAGATCTGAAATTATCTAAATACTATATCATATATGAAACTCTGAAAAAAATTATAACCTCTATAGACAATGAAAAGTGTTTGTTTCACCACTATTTTACTTTATAACCCCAAACCAAGGATCCAAGATAAGTTAGATTGTTTTTTAGCCTTACAGCTTGATCTGTGACCTCGTTTTGAATATGCACTACAAATTCTAAGCAATTAAATTATAAAGAAAGGTTAGAGTACCCATATCTTCTCAGACTAAAGAATACCTTAGTCATTTTATCCAGATCTGTTCTGTGAAAAGTGAAACTGTACCTGTCATTGCCTTCATGAAGGTGTATATTTAGGATTACTGTATCTGAAAAAAATAGAAGAAAGCCACATTATGGTGAAATGGTTCTAGTTTCTGCCTACTACATCTTTCCAAGCAGTTTGTGTAGATTGGTGGGATACTCTATATAGACATCTGGTCCACTTGCTTCAAATCCTTGGTCTTGTTCTTTTTCTAATTAACTTGACCGGAAGATAGAATCTGACCTCATCCTGGGGATAACTAAGATAGTTATGCTGTCATCTTTTGGTTCTGGGTATAATTTTGATGTCTGAGGGAAAATATCAAAATAAATTGGTTCCCAAAAGAACAATATAAAGTGCATACTAAAAAGATCCCTTGCTGCCTACCATTCCAATCAAATTCCAAGCAAGACTGAAATAAAAATGACTGATTTGCATTCCCTTGTATCATTATGTTTTATTTTCCCTCCTTACTCAGACCATCTGGTAGGTTCGTGCAGACAATGCCCTGCACAGTTTCTGTGAAAGGAGAATTGCCTTTTGGGAAAGTAAATCAATTATCAGTTCTATTTTTTCTTTCTCTTGCAGTGAAGATTGCTCTGCACCGTTAAAGAAAGCTTCCATGGAAGGTATTATAGCCTCCATTACCTTAAGCATTTATAAGTCTTAAACTACAACACCCCATCTTCTTCCCTTTCTAGTTTTCTCTTTTGTTACTTCTATACACTGATATGCAATATTTCTTTAGCATTTTAGGTGCTTCCTTGATATCTTTTTGTCAGGAAACACTTAATTCTAGGTTAACATTTTTTAAATATTTTTTGAAAAGTTCTTATGTGAATACTATATTTGTCTCATTTCTACCCCTCCTTCTCCTCTCTCAAACTGTTCCTATACCATTCCTAGTTCATCTCATATTAATAATCTCTTTTTAAATTATAGTTTTTGGCTATATATTCATATAAACAGACCTACTGAGTCTATTTACTAATGCTTGTATGTACACGTGTGTAAGGTAACTATTTGAGAGTGGGTAACCAGTAACAGCAAGTTTGTCCCTGGAGAAAAATGATCCTGTTTCAGAAGCTACTGATTGCCTGTAGCTTTTCACCTAAGGGTGGGACTTGTGAAATTTCTCCATCCACATTGGCATGTCAACTGGAGTTGTAATTATGCAGATTTTGTTTAAGTGATCATATTGTTAAGATTTCATGGGTGCAGCTTCCTTATCATAGCTAACAGACAGTACCTCTCAGCAGACTTTTTGTTCCTTCAATCCTGAAATCATTCTGCCCATCTTCTGTGAGTTTCCCTGAGCCTTAGTTGTAAGGATTGCATTGTGGATGTATCAAATGGGGTCATGCATCACTGTCACTTGTTCTCTTTATTTTGAACAGTAGAGGATCTCTGCAATAGTTGCTATCCCTCGAAAAAAATGCTTCATTAATTAGGGGTAAGAAGTACACTTATCTGTAGGTATGAGGATAAGCTAAGCATTCAGAATGCAGTTAGATATTATATAATTTAGAAAAAATTGCACTCTCCATCTGCGAGTAGTTTGGCTAGGTTTTCAGTAATGATAATAAATTCCATTCTACAAAACAGGACTTATATCTAATTATAAGGCCATTAGTTACCCCCAAGATTAAAAGTGCTACTATTGCATACTAGCAATACCTTGCCTGGCCAGTCATTGCTGTGTTTTACACACTTTACTCTTGGGTAGAACTACTAATAGCTTTTTTTTCCCCCTTAGGAGCTTGCATAGCATCATCTACAACTAAAAGAGCTAATCCTCAGGGTGGAAGCTTTCAGATTTGTCCCAGTGTGATTCTTCCAAGTCTTCCAAGTCTGAAATAAGTAGTGTCAAATAGTGTCTTAACTTCAAGTTCTAGGAAACAACCAAGGGTAATGGGAAGTGACTTGGACCCCTTGATCATCACCTTAGTGTTGAGTTTGTGTTAGATAGTTTATACTTGTTGCTGTCATTATTCATTTATCTATGTATTTATGTGATAGATTAATATTTATTATTAATTATTAAATAAACAAATTATTTAATGACTTTATAGCCTAATTCCAGCCCCCCTCCCTCCTCCCAGTCCCACTCTTACCCACTCCTCCCTCCATTCTCATCTCTCCTTCTTAGAGAAAGAGGAGGCCGTCAAGTGGTACAAACCCACCCTGGCACGTCAAGTAACAGCAGTCCTAAGTGCAGTCTCTCCCACTGACACCAGGCAAGTCAGCCCAGCTAAGGGAAAGGGATCTAAAGGCAGGCAACAGAGTTAGAGGCAGCCCCTACTCTCATTGTTAGGGACCCATATGATGACCAAGCTGCACATCTGTGTAGGGGGTCTACTTTTAGCCTATGCTTGCTTTTTGGTTGATTGTTCAGTCACTGTGAGCCCCTATGGGACCAGGCTAGTTTATATTGAAAGAGTTCTTGTGGTGTCCTTGACACCTTCAGTTCCCTCTATCCTTCCTCCTGCTCTTCCACAGAACTCCTCAAGGTCATCTTATTATTTGGATGTTTGTCTCTGCATCTATGAAGTTTCTCAGAAGACAGCTATGATAGGCTCCCGTCTGTAAACATAGCAGAGTGTCATTAATAGTGACAAGCGTTGGCTATCTCCCTTGGGGTGGGTCTCAAGTTGGGCTAGTTGTTGATTTGTCATTCCCTCAATCTGATCCATTTTAATCCCTATACAGTTCTTAGCGGAGCTTTATCACCCCATATTGCATACCTGCATACACACACCCCTCATATATTTTTAAATAAACATAAAATAATATGGTTTTCCAAAAAGTTTTTAAACATCCTTAAAGTTATTTATCCCTCCTTCCTTCCACATCCTCTATATTATTCACCTTGCCACTTCAATAAAATGTGTTACATTTGATCACAAACTTGTTTTATCTCCTTTAAACCAATAATTGTAAAAATATCTTTCCATTTCTACCATCATATGCCTTCACACCCAGACTTTGTTCAGGATTCTTATGTATATAAGAACTAAAGTTTTAATGAGTAAAGTATATTATCTCAGCAGAGTCTTATATCATGTTCTGAATTATATTCTCCTCTTTTACATAAAGAATGGGTATTTAATCAAGTTGATATAATAAATTGCAGCCAGCTGTCAGTCTATATTTTCGAACAGGCTGTGGAAAATGACATTTCTGGTGGCTGAATTTTATTTGTTGAATATAAAGAGATGGTTCCAGTGAAGAGAAATTGAATGATTGAGAAACTTAAAGATATCCTGTTTGTTTGTTTGTTTTAAATAGGAAGGTACTTTTTCTGTGCTTAATTTTTTAACCACTCCGAGTAAATTATCATATAATCTAAGTTTTAAAATAAAATGGTCTATTTTGGGTTTTTCTTTGAGGGAGAAGTTCTGGATCTGGACAGTGGTGATTGCTGAGTAATTTTGATATTGAACTATATGTCCTTGAATTATATAATTTAAAACAGTTACAATGATGAAGTTCTTGTTTTGCATATTCACTATTATATAAAAGTATCTGGAGAAAAAGAAATGAATTACAAGGCATACCAAGATTTCTTTTGTGGCCTCCCAATGCCTTTCTTTTCCATGCTAAGTCTAAGTTTCTTCTCAGATATATGAAGAGTCTTACTTGGTTGATATAAAGCTATCTTTTACTATCCGTTTTAAATGTACGGTGCTGAATACTTTAAAGTATAAATTTACCATCTCCTCTACCTTCCAAATAAACATATAATTGCAACATATCTATCATTTGGATTACAAGTAACCTTTCCTAAAATAGTTCTGTACTCCCTAAAAGTGTGTCAGTATGGAACACTGTATTGGAAGTTAAGAGAATTATGATACAATAAAGTATAATTAAAGAGGAAAAGAGCTTCAAACAAATAGACTAGCAATCCAAAACTTTTTATATGACGCAAGACGCCAAATTACCATAAGCTTATATATTGTTTTAACAAAATGAGATAACATCTATCACAGAGAGGATTATGCCTATTTGAATATGAATGCACTTAAGATATTGTCATATAATATTTATCAAGGTTTATTTGATAATTATTTATTATTAGCCTTATTTCTGTTATTTTACAGTGTTGTCACTAATAAGACATAAAGTTTTCAGCAAGCTACTGATTCCTGCTAGTAAGAATGATGCTTGTTTCTAATTAGAACAAAAGATAGAATAACTCCTCAAAAGCAACAGCGTGCTTTAACCCTGTAAAAATGCATTGGAGTAATAATCACTTCTATCAGACAATGCACTCATGTTCTTATAATCTGACAAAGAATCTTAATTGCCAAATTTCACACAGAATCAATACTGCAGTCTTAAGTTATAAAAACAACATAAATCAATACATAAACTAAGCAAATAAGTGGATAACTTAAAAAGACATTTCAAACCTTTTTTTGTTCAAATAAATAAACATGCCTTTCTGTCATGTTTTTCATAAATACTGTATTCAAGAATGTTTGGGAAGCAAAAATTAGCTTTGATGTTGCCCATATGTATAGGAGTACAGATCTATTCAATAAAGTATTGTCAGTGTACTTTGGTCCACAGCATTGAAGTAAAAGACACAAAGTTGTTTGGAAAAGGAAGGGTGGTGGGTCTGAAAAATGTAAGGAGTAGGGGAGCAAGTATGAAACATGTTGTATAAAGTACATTACAGTTCTTATCACACTAAGGCAGAGGGAAATGCACAAGCTTAACAATTATACATTTTAAAGTACATGGAAAAATAATATAGAATAATAATAATGTTTTTAGAGAATTTTATGTTAATACTTTTGTCAGTAACATGTGATAGATTATTCAAGGTTTTAATGTTTTTATTTCTTATATACATTGTTTAAAAATTTAATAAAAATATTCAAAATGTTTTGATCATTGCACTTCTTTCAAACTGTCTGAGTCTACATGTGCTTCATCATTCAACTTTTTATTTAATGTCCTCTTTATTCAAATAACCCATGAAATTGATGATGTCCATATGTATAGGAGTGTGGGTTTAGTAAATGGAGCATTGTCAACCTATCTGGGACCACATAGGATATCACTGAGGATAACTGACTTGCCTTACTCCAAGAGCCATCATGGCCAAGAGCTCCTTAGCTAAATGTGAGGAATATTTAAGTTTTTTAAAACTTATTGGTGAGTGAATTCACAGGAGGTGAGTTCAGCACAGGTCAAAAGCCTCCTTGCTAGAGGCATTAAAGGGGGAATATAAAGCTCTCAAAGTAGCACAGGAAAATACATTCAAACAGATGAAAGAATTGAACAAATCCCTTAAAGAAATTTTAAAAATATAGGAAACTACAATCACACAGAAATAAATGAATAAAACTGTTTAAGACCTAAAAATGGGGCTAGATTCAATAAGGAAAGCAAAATCTGTGACAATCCTGGAGGTTGAAAACCTAGGGAAGACTACAGAAATTTCAGATACAAGCATCACCAATAGAACAGAAGAGATGGAAGAAAGAAACTCAGGGATAAAAGATATGATTGAAGAAATTGGATATATCAGTCAAAGAAAATATCAGTTCTAAAAAGTTACTGACACAGAACATCCAAGACATCTGGGACACTATGAAAAGACCAAACCTAAGAATGATAGGAAAAGAAGAAAGAGAAGACTCGCCGCTCCAAGGCCCCAAAATATTTAAAAAAAAAAAATCATAAAAGAAAACTTCCTAAAGAAAGGGAGGCATATAAACAAGAAGCTTACATGTTTAAACAATGGAATACTACTCAGTTATTAAAAACAAAGAAATAAAATTTGCAAGCATACAAATACTAGAAAAGATCATCAAGATCGAGGAAATCCAGACCCAGAAAAATGCACCTGGTATGTACTCACTTATAAGTGGATTTTAGTCATAACGTACAAGATAAGCATATTACAAAGCACAAACCCAAAGGAGATTAGTAATAAGGAGGACCCAAGTGAGAGTGCATATTATCTCAATTGGAAAGGGAAATAGAGTAGAAGGAAGTAATGGCTGAAGAAAGAAAAAAAAATGGTAGGAGAGGGGCACCGAGAGTTAATAGGCTGGAGATCAGACCTGAGGAGAGCAAAGGCAATAGGACAGAAGGTCTGGAGAGAAAAGAGACATGAGGGTGGGCACATTACTGTGACTAGCTAGTAGTCTAAGGTAGGCTCCTTGGAGGATACAAGAGGATTCAAGTAGAGACTCCAGTAGCAGAGGATGACATCCTTTAACTAGGGTAGTTAGTATTCTACTAACGGGAAGGATACACCAACCCATGCACAAAAAACTTTGACCCAAAATTTACCCTGCCTATGAGATGTTCAGAAATAAAGATAGAGCAGATAAAACAGAGATTTAGGGAATGCCCAACAAATGCCTGGGCCAATCATAGACCCACCCTATCAGAGTGCCAAACTCTGACAGTATGAAAGATACTCTGCTAAGCTTGCAGACGGAAGCCTGTGAAAGTTGTACTCTAAGAGACTCCATCCTTGTTGTATGGTTTAGCATCTTTCAGATATATGCCCAGGAGTGGTATAGCTGGATCATGAGGAAGCACTATTCAGAATTTTCTGAGAAAGAAGTAGATTGATTTTCAAAATGCATATACAAGGTAACATTCTTACCAGCAATGGAGGAGGGCTCCCCTTTCTCTACAACCTCTTCAGCATGCTTTATCCCTTGATTTTTTGATCTTAGCATTTCTAATGGGTGTGACATACAATCTCTAGGTAATTTTGATTTGCATTTTTCAGATGACTAAAGACTTTAAGCATTTCTTTGTTTCTACGTCATTCAATATTCCTCTGTTGAGAATTCTCTTTTAGGTCTGTACCCCGTTTTTTAATCTGTTGATATTATTTCTTGAGTTCTTTATATATTCTGGATATTAGCCTCCTGTCAGATGTAGGGTTGGTGAAGAGCTTTCCCAGTCTGTAGGCTGTTGTTTTGTTCTGATGACAGTGTCCTTTGCTTTACAGAAGCTTTTCAGTTTCAGGAGGTCCCATTGACTGATTGTTGATCGTAGAACCTGTGTTGTTGGTGTTCAGTTCAAGAAGTGGTCTCCTGTGAAAATGAGTTCAAGGCTCTTATGCAGTTTTTCTTCCAACACATTTAGTGTGTCTGGTTTTATGTTGAGGTCTTTGATCCACTTGCACTTTAGTTTTGTGCAGGGAGATAAAATATGGATCTATTCATATTTTTCTACATATACATATCCAGTTAGACAAGCATCATTTTTTTGAAGATTCAATCTTTTTTCCATTGCATGGGTTTGGCTTCTTTGTCAAAAATTGAGTATCCAGAGGTGTGTGGGTTTATTTCTGGGTCTTGGATTCAATTCCATTGATTGACCAGTCTGTTTCTATGCTAATACCATGACACTTTTATTACTCTTGCTGTATAGTACAGCTGGAGATCAGAGATGGAGAGACCCCCAGAAGATCTGTGGTTCTACAAGATTTTTTTTTTAGCAACTCTGGTTTTTTGTTGTTGTTGTTGTTTGTTTGTTTTTCTATATGAAATTGAGAATTGTTCTTTCAAGTTTTGTAAAGAATTGTGTTGGTATCCTGATGGGAATATCAAATCTATACATTGCTTTTGGTAGGATAGCCACCTTCACTATGTTAATCTTAACAAGCCATGAAGGAGATCTTTCAATCTTCCAGTATCCTCTTCAGTTTCTTTCTTCAGAGGCTTGAAGATTTTTGTTGTTTTTTTTTTTTGTTTGTTTGTTTTGTTTTTTGTTTCTGTTTTTTATTTTTTTCATACAGATCTTTCACTTCCTTGGTTAGATTCACACCAAGTTACTTTATGTTATTTGTGGCTATTGCAAAGAATCTTATTTTCTTATTTCTTTCTCTGCCCATTTATCTATTGTATACAGGAGGGATTCAGATTTTTTGAGTTAATTTTGTATCCAGCCACATTGCTAAGGGTGTTTATCAGCTGAAAGAGGTCTCTGAATTTGGGGAGGTCACTCATATATACTGTCATATTATCTGGGAATAGTGATAATTTTACTTCTTCCTTAAAGATTGTATCCCCTTGATCTCCTTTAGTTGTCTTATTGCTCTAGATAGGACTTCAAGAACTATGTTGAAAGATAAGGAGAGATTGGCAGCCTTGACTTGTTCCTGATTTCAATGAGATTGAATTCAGTTTCTCTCCATTTCGTCAGATGTTGGCTATAGGATTGCTGCATATTGCTTTTACTATGTTTAAGTATGTGCCTTGTATCCCTGATATCTCCAAAACTTTAAACATGAATGGATGTTGAATTTTGTCAAATACTTTTTTATCATCTAAGGAGAAGATCATGTGTTGGTGTTGGTGTTGTTTTCTTTCAGTTTGTTTATATGCTATATTACATTGATGGATTTTCATATGTTGATCAACCTCTGCAAGCCTGGGATGAAGTATAATTGGTTGTGGTGGATCATATCCTTAGTTTGTTTTTGGATTCTGTTTGCAAGAATTTTATTGAATATTTTTTGTGTCTATGTTCATAAGAGAGATAGGTCTGAAGTTCTCTTTTTTTGTTGTTTTTTTTGTGTGTGTGTGTGAGTTAGGTATCAAGGTGGCTGTTGCCTTATGGAATGAAGTTCTTTTCATACCAGTGTTATTTATAATAGTAAGAATGTAGAAGTAACTTAGATGTTCCTCAACTGAAGACAGGATACAGAAAATGTTGTACAATTACACAATCGAATACTATTCCGCAATTAAAAACAAAGGAATCATGAAAAATGCAAGCAAATTGTGGGAACTAGATAAAATCATCCTGAGTGAGGTAACCCAGAAGCAGAAAGATGCATATGGTATATACTCTTTCATAAGTAGATATTAGACATATAATATAGGATATACATACTAAAATCTATACTCCTAAAGAAGCTAAACAACAGGAATCACCCTACAGAAGAGGCTGAAACTTCACTCAGAAGGGCAACCAGGATAGACATTGGAAGTAAGAGACGACAATGAATTGGACAGGAGCCTTCCACAGGGGTCTTCTGATAGACTCTACCCATTCGGGTAGCAAAGGAGATGTTAAGACTCATAGCTAAACATTGGGCAGATTACAGGGAACCTTATAGAAGAATTAAGAGATAGAAAAACCTGGAGTGGACAAGAGCTCCACAAAGAGACCAACAGATCCGACAACCCTTGAGACCAAGGTGGTCTACAGAGACCAATACTCTAACCAAGGACCAGGCAGGAAGAGGACCTAGACCTCCTGCTCAGATGTAGTCCATAGGCTTCTCAGTTTCCAAGTGGGTTCAGTAAGGGCATCTGAGGCTGTCTCTGGCATGGACTCAGTGGCCGGCTCTTTGTTCACCTCCCCCTAGGCAGTGCAGCCTTGCCAGGCTACAGAGGAAGATGATGCAACCTGCCCTGATGAGACCTGATAGACTAGGATCAGAAAGAAAAAGGGGAGGTCCTTCCCTATCAGTAGACTAGGGAAGAGGCATAGCAGGAGAAGAGGGAAGGTATGTGGGATTGGGAGGAGATGAGCGAGGTGCTAAAAATGGGATACAAAGTGAATAAATTGAAATAGATAGATAGATAGATAGATAGATAGATAGATAGATAGATAGATAGATAGATAGATAGATGAGGCAGTCTATCCAGAAGTGACTCAAAGCAGATGCTGTGACTCATAGCCACATGTTGGTGGCTACATAGGGAGTCTTGGGGAATAGTGGGAGGAAAGAGAAAAAGGCCTGGAAATGACAAGAGCTCTACAAGAAAAAAAAAATCAAAAACACAAAAAAACAAAACAAAACAAACAAACAAAAAAACAGAGCAAACAACCACCCTGGACCCAGAGGGGTTCGCTGAGACTAAAGCATTAACCAAGGACCATGCAAGAAATGGACCTAGACCCCCTGCAAAGAAGTAGCTGATGGGCAGCTTAGGCTTCACACAAGTACTCTAGTAAGTGAAATGGGGACTGCATCAGACAGGGACTCACTTGCTAGCTTTTAGATTACTTTTCCCTTGCAGACTGTCTTGACAGGCCTCGGAAAAGAGGACACATTTAGTCTTCATGCAACTCAATGAACTGGGTCTATAGGATAGGGAGCTCCCCTTTTCTGAGGGGAGGAGGGAAAGAGCTATGAGAATTTAAAGTGAATGAAATAAATAAATGAGTAAAAAAGCACATGGAAAATTATTTGTGTCTATTCAGATAAATTGCATGAATAAAAGTATATTTAATGTCAATGGTGTACACGTCACTGTTGTAGCACATTTCCATGATGTTTGCTATTTAGTGGAACACAGAGATATTAACAAAATTGGTATCCTGACCTACAATTCTGAGAGTAGACCCTGCTTTAACAGAGGCCAAGCCAGTACTAGAAACCCCAGAAACCAAGCAGATACCCAGAATCCCAAAGGATGCCATGATTCAAGTGAAGTGGTAAAGTACAGAATAGGAAACATATCTATACCATATATACATCTGACAGGGTGTTATATATACAAAGAACATCCTAATCCAAAGCACACACATACAAAAAAACTTAAAGAAAACAAAAACCAAAACAAAACACACATAAACACACACACACACACACACACACACACACACACACACACAACTGAACCCAATTAACAACTTGAGCATAGAACCTAACAGAGTTCTCAAAAGAAAAAGTCCTTATGTCTGAAATATATATTTTTAATTTTCTACCTTATTAGCCTTCAAAAACTGTAAATTAAAACTACTTTGAGAGTTCATATTATTATAGTCAGAATGTGTAGGATAAAAAACAAATAAAAACCAATTCTGGCATAAGTGTGTGGAAAGGGAAACACTTATTCACTACTGATTGAAATGAAAACTTCTGTATCTAGAATTGAACTCAATGTGAAAGTTCCTCAAAAGGCCAGAAATAGATATATCACATTTTGTAGTTCTACCTATCCAAGACAGGTACCAAAAGACTCTATATTTTATTACAGAAATATTTGCTCATCCATATTCATTGCTGCACTAGTCATAATAGTCAGGAAGTGTAAATAACTTAAATATCCATCAGTTAATTAATAAATAATGAATAAGAGACATATTTATACAATAGAATATTATTCACTTTTTAAGAAATATAAAGTTGTAAAATATAAAAGTCATTGATGTAGCTGGAATAATAATTCTGAGGGAATAAACTAAGAACAAGAAATACAATGGCACAGATTCTGATTTATATGTGAATGTTAGCTTTGAATTTTAAACATATGTGTTTAAATTGTAGTACCTATAGAAGTCAGAAAAACAGTAAGGCATGAGGCTTGTAGAGAGAGGAAAGAGCATGGCAATAGTATGAAGGGAAAATGAAGAATACAAGTAGAGTTAGGTGAACTGGAGGTAGGAGGACAAGGCTGATGAAAGGATATGGGTGGGATAATTAACACTGAAGGCTTTTGAAAAAGTCAAATGGAAACCTAACCACTGTAGCATTTTCTTGTAAAATATGCATATATATAAATAAGCTCACTTCCATCATCAAGAAAACTTCTCTTTACAACGGACGGAGACCATTTCAAAGCAAATCGCAACCAATCAAAATGCAGTGTTGTGCAACCCTGTGACGGAGAATACATCTACAAAACACTCCCATAGCCAAGGCACAGGGAACATTACGGAAGAGAGGGAAGAAAGGTTTAAGAGCCAGAGAGTCAGGGACTTTGCTGTGAGAGGGTGTCTGCGAGTAACAACAGAAGCTACATCCATAAAGTCTCACCAATATGACTGCCCACACATGAGCTGAACAAGGAAGACAACAATAGATATATACCAAAGTGGACAACGAAGAGCCCATGAGGCCTCAGTCATGCAGTCATTTTCTAAAAGTAAATAAGCACAACAAAACATAAAAACTAACAAATTAAAACATGCAAAATTCAGTAAAAAGCAAAAGGAGCAAGTTTTTATTGAAATGACTCCTTTTTGGATGAAACAATTTTTCCGTAAGTCAAAATACTGGAAGAAATAAGTGGTCAAAAAATACCTATAGTTCTGTATTGGAAGTGGGCAACCTCAGAAATTATCAGGCAAACTTTGAGCTAAATGAGGGTTAGACAGAGAAAATGTATTACCTCAATTTGAGGACTGATGCAAAGTAAATCATAGATTATTTCAACCAAACAATAGTAAGCATGTTGCTGTTTGTCCATTACAGACACATGTGCTCAAACACACCCAATATCAAGAAGACTATCAGTTCTCTACAAGGTAGAATGGTTGTTCATGGCATTTTGTAATGGTCATATGCCTATATATTTATTTGCTTGAGACTGAGTCACAGAGGGCTTTGTCTTCTGGGGAAATACATTTCCAAGGATAATGACCATGAAAGTACACAAAAGCTTATCTACCTCACTTTTACATTATTCTATAATAATTTCTATAATAATTTTATAATTCTATAATAATTTAAAATAATTTCTATGATAGTATCATTAGCATGACAAATTGGTCTACCACCAAACACTGCTATAAGGACATAGAAATAATGAATGAAATTTTAATAATCATGATAAATCTCAAAAGCAAAATTCTCGGTTGTCATAATATATGAAGACCTCGAACCTTAGGTAATAAGCACATCAGCTAGTACTACAGTGATCTAAATGCATTTTTAATTGCTTATAGGCACGGATGGTAATGGGTTATGTTGTTAAAAAGCCTTTTCAGAGAAATGGATCGTGACCTTGTACCTGTGTAAGAAAGAGAGCTTTAAATGGAGGCATAAATATGATAAGCTCTCTCCTGAGAGTAGAGAACTAGAAGAAAAACAATACCTCTGTTTACTAGCCCAGGGAAGCTTCGAAGAAACATTTCTGGCCTGCTTACAGGGTAAAAGACAAACATAAAGTCTACAAAGTGAAATGAAAGCCTGTATTTTACGATAAATTGCCCTATTAAAGTCTGAATTTATATTACATATGGGGTGAACATATAGAAAGTAAAATTAACACTGAAAGCTGCTTCATGATGGATTAAATCCCAGCTGCCTCTAACACAAATCTGTACAGAGATCACTCTGTATGGACAACCTTACAAAAAACAGAATACCAGAGGCTTCTGAAGGGAAAAAGAAAAGACTAAAAAGGAGAACGCAAACAACAACTAAATGGTATACATGTGCTCAAATATTAAACATAGAATATGTCATACAGATGTAACTACAATAAAAGTTCTAAAAATATATAGTAAGTTGTATTAAAAGTAATCCACAAATTTTTCAGTAATAAAAATAGTCACCTGATTAAAAAACACAGTTGGTGCATTGTTAAGATATAAAATATTAAGGAGAGGTGAAAAGATGGAATTGTGAGTGAGAGAAGCTGTTACACTCATTTATTAGTCATTCTTACTGAAAAATACAAATTGAAGAGTAGAAATATTGAAAGGCTTGATTTTCCACACTTTAAGGAAGATGCAAGTACTCAGATTGCAAGAGTAAAGATGCAATCAAAATAAGTGAAATAAAATTCACAAGGAAAAACAAGGTAAGAAAACTATCAGATATCAAAGACAAAGGACAACCAAAGAGGGTCTGTTACCACCGATGAAATGAGAATCACATTAACAATGGACTTTGTATCAATAATACAGTATTATGACCAGTAAAATGGCAGAGCTAGGATCTTGATGATGAAAAGAGAGACCAGAATCCCACAAATTGTTCTTTGACTTCAACATGAACATCATGGCACATGTGTGCCTACACATATACACACAGAATAAATACAGAGAAATTTAAATATTATACTGGATAAAAGAAACCATTAAACTGTCATCTAACAGTTAAATGAAAAATAACTTGCTCACCTAGGATGCTATATGCAGATAAATATCCAAGGGTAAATGCGACTAAAGACATTTTCAGACAAACACTAAAGGAGCTTGAAATTGCAAACATGAGATATACTATAATATAATAATGGGCTAAACTAAAAGCAAAAAAAAAAATTCATGATACATGAGTAAGGTTTACTGGGAATATTGTGTAAAATATTTTGGATGTGCTTATAATCTGGCAGTTTCAAACCCAAGAAGAAAGAGTAGTCACATGATGTATTTCCTTAATCCTCCTATTCTCTGCCAAACATGACTGAAAATGCTGATTAATCATGCATTAAAAAAAAAGAAAGAAACTTATTCTCATTAGCTGAAGGACCATGAAATGCAAATGAACTGTGGTTTCACCCCTACAACATGATAGTAGAGCCACAGTGAGCAGCCTAACATCCACTTTCCTATTTTTTCTTTATTTATTTTTTCACTTTACATCCTGATTGCAGACCCCTCTCCTCTCCTTCTATTCCTCCCACATACATCCCTCCCTCATTCTCCTCTATCCTTCTCCTCAGAGAATGGGGAGGTCCTCCATAGGTACCAACCTGCCCTGGCACACTAAGTGCTACAGGCCTAGGTTCATCCTTTCCCACTGAGGGAAGACGAAGCACCCCAGGTAGGGAAACTGAATCCAAAGGTAGACCTCAGAGTCAGAGAAGGCCCCTGCTCCAGTTGTTGGGGGATCCACATGGAGACCAAGCTGCACATCTGCTACATATATTTGGCGGGGGGGGGGGAGGACTAGGACCAGTCCATGAATGGTTTTTGGTTGGTGGTTCAGTTATTGTGAAGCCCATGGGCCCTGGTTAGTTGACCCGGTAGGTCTTCTTGTATAGTCCTTGATTCCTCTAGCTGCATCAATCATTCCCCCACCTCTTCCATAAGATTTCCTGAGCTCTGTCAAATGTTTGGTTGTGGGTCTCTGCATCTGTTTCCATCAGCTTCTAGGTAAAGCCTCCCAGGGGAGTTATGCTAAGCTTCTATCTGCAAGCATAGCAGACTATCATTAATAGTGACAGGACTTGGTTTTCTCCCATGGAGTGGGAATTAAGTTTGGCTAGTTATTGACTTGCCATTCCCTCAATCTTTGGTCAGTCTTTGTCCCCCCATATCTTGTAGGCAGGACAAATTTTGGTTGAAAGATTTTGTGGGTAGGTTGGTGTCCTTATCCCTCCACTGGAAGTCATGCTTGGCTACAGGAGATGGCCACCTTAAGTTCCATATATCCTGCTCCCAAGGAGTCTCAGCTAGGGTGACCCTCATAGACTTTCAAGGGCTTCCCCTATCCTAGGTCTTTGGAAAATCCCAGAAATGCCTCCCATCTCTAATTTTTGTTCTCTCTCCAGGGCCTCAAACCTTCACTTTCTCTACTCCTAATCTCCACACCTGTTCCCCTCCCCAACCTCTCTCCTACCCATCCACCCTCCATCCACCTTTCCATCCACCCTCAATTTTATTTCCTATTTTATTTTATTTTATTTTACTTTATTTCCCCTTCTGTGTGAGATTCAAGCATCCTCCTTTGCATCTTTCTTGTACCTTAGCTTCTTTGGGCCTGAGAATTGTAGCATGGTTATCCTATACTTTATGACTAATAGTGAGTACATACATGCATGCCTTTTTGGGATTGGTTTACCTCACTCAGAGTGAATTTTTTTTCATAGTTCAGTCTAATTTCTTGCAAATTTCAAGATGTCCTTGTTTTTAATAGCTGAGTAGTATTCCATTGTGTAAATGTACCACATTTCCTTTATCCATTCTTCAGATGAGGGGCATCAAGGTTGTTTCCAGTTGCTGGCTATTATGAATAAAGCTATGAACGTAGTTGAGCAAGTATCCTTGTGGCATGGAGGACCATCTCTCAGCAATATGCCCAAGAGTGGTATACCTGAGTCTTGACGTAGAACTATTCCCAATTTTCTGAAAAAGTGCCCGATTGATTGCCACAGTGATTGTACAAGTTTGCACTCCCACCAGCAATCGAAGAGTGTTTCACCTGCTCCACATCCTTGCCAGCATGTGCTGTCACTTGAATTTTGATCATAGGCTTTCTGAGGGGTGTAAGATGAAATCTCAGGATGGTTTTGATTTGCGTTCCCCTGATGAGTAAGGAGGTGGAACATGCCGTTAAGTGTTTTTTATCCATTTGAGATTCCTCTGTTGAGAATTCTTGGTTTAGCACTGTAGCCCCTTTTTTAATTGTGCTGTTTGGTTTATTGTTATCTAATTACTTGAGTTTTTTTTTTTTTATATGTTTTGGATATTAGCCCTGTGACAGATGAAAGGTTGTTGAAGGTCTTTTCATATTCTGTTGGCTACCATTTTGTCCAAATGGCAGTTTCTTTTGTCTTGCAGAAGCTTTCAGGTTTCATGAGGTCCCATTTATTAACTGTTGATCTTAGAGCCTGTTAGGACTCTGTCCATGAAGTTGTCTTCTATGCTAAGAAGTTCAAGGATATCTCCCACTTTCTCTTCTATTAGATTCAGTGTACTTGGTTTTATATTGAGGTGTTTGATCCACTTGGAGTTTAGTTTTTTTTTTTTTTTTCACAGCTAAAATGTCAGTGTTTCAGAGACAGCCAGGCATACAGCAGAACCCCTCCACCTAGTAACAAATATTATCTACTCAGAGGCAGTGACTGGCATATGGGAGAATCTGGGTTTAGCTCTCTATCAGTCACTATTGAAGCACTGCATTCATTCTCTTTTGGAGGTGGGTCAGAAAATACTTTTTAATTTCTTTCTGAGACTCATAAGTTTTCATTTGTTTTAAGAGTGTTTCTAATGATTCATTAAAAAGAGAGAGAGAAATTTCAAACATCTCTATCATCCCAGCATCTGAGATGGTATTTGTGATTCCAGGTATAAGTAAAGACCACATGGAGAATATGGACTAGTAAGTATTAACAGAGAAAAAGAATGTCTGAAAAATAAGATGTAGTGATAGAGAGAAGGCTCAGCAATTTAGCAATTGCTACTCTTGTAGAAAATCCCAAGTTCAATTTCACATATCCTCATAATAGATTACTACCTATTATAACTCCAGTTCAAATGGATCCAACACTCTCATCTGACCTCCCTGGGCACAGGTACACATGTGGTGCATATACATAACAAACATTCAAACACACAAAATAAAATGTATCTACAAGGGGATTTTTAATAGAGTAAGATGGATATTTTAGAAATTACAAGTACAAAAACTAAATTAAAAGACTCCATTCGTGGTTTACAAAACATGAATAGAACAAAGGATAAGTGAACTGAAAAAAAAAAAAAAAACCCAGAAATTATACAAGCTGAACAACACAATTAAGAATTGAGGCACTATATTATAAGAGCCAGTGAGGAAAAAAGACATCAAGGAAATGAAGCCTTCTAGACACAACAGAAATGATACAAATATGATCTCACAGAGACTGTGGAAGCATGCACAAGGCCTGCACAAATCTAAGCCATTTAGGGTGTCAGGGCTGAGAGGGGAAGTAGACATGAGCTCTCCTGACTAAACCAGAAGCTGTCTCCAATTGGTAAGTGCTCACTAAGAAAAAAATAGTTTTCTTCAATGGAAAAATAGTTTTCTCACTTGGTATACAACCCACACTCAAGGACAAGTGCCATGTTCAGCAGCAGATAGATAATATAAAACAAATTCAAGCTTTTTTTTTCATCTTATAGTAATTTCTTTGCACTTTTTAAAAATTTTACAGGTCCTTTGCATATATACTATCGCTTCCAATTTTGTGTTGTTATGATATTCCTGTGTGTGCAATCTCTTATTCTTATTATTTAGATGTCTATCTCTATTCTAATGAGAGAGAGAAAGAGTATGGATTTGGGTGGGTGGGGCAGTGTAGAGGGTTTAGGAGGAGTTGGAGAAAGAGAAATCATAATCAGAATGCACTATATGAAAAAATAAATTTTCAACTAAAAAATAAAAATTATTATTAGTGATGGAAAAAAAAAGAATCAAGGAACCAGAGAAAGAGATGAATCAGCAGTTAAGAGCCTGTAGTGCACTTGCAGAGGACCCAAGCTCAGTTTACAACATCTATGTCAGATGTCTCACAACCACCTATAACTCCAGTTTCAAGGGATCCAATGCCCTCTTCTGGACAATATGGGCACCTGCACTTGCACCAACAAAGAATTCAAAAGTAAAATAACTGTCTCTCTTTTTTTTTTTTTCGGTAATTATGAAAGACCCTACCCAGCAAGATATCAAAGCAAATGCTGAGACTCACAGCCAAATTTTGGGCAAAGTGCAGGAAATCTTATGAAAGAAAAGGGAGATAGAAAGACCTGGAGGGGCAGGAGCTCCACAAGGAGTGCAACAGAACCAAAAATCTGGACACAGAGGTCTTTTCTGAGACTGATACTCCAAACAAGGACCACTCATGGAGATAACATAGAACCTCTGCACAGAAGTAACCCATGGCATGATCATTCAGGCCTTTACAGCCACTGAAGCAGGACAGTCTCCCCAAGCATGGTTGGCTACCATAAAAAGCTAAAATGTTACGCTCAGGATGCGAGGCTAAGCACTGCACTCAGGGTCAGCTGCTTTGGACCCAGAGAAGAGCATGTCTGATTGCATGCGGGTTGATGCCCCAGGTCCCGCCTCTGAGAAAAAGATATCAGACGGGTCTGACGCTCTTTGGGTGGATGACACCTAAATGAACATCAGTACAAAGTCCCAATTTATTTCTAATATCAGAGATCAGACCTCTACTCTTGCCTGATGCGTCTAAAACAAAAAGGGGGAACTGTAGAGAGCTGCGGAATGCTGTGCCTTAAAGATGGAGCTGGTTTCTGCCTTCCACCTTCCCGATGGTGAGTGCTCTCTGTCACAAACAACTCCACATTTGGCTAAGGCTGAGGATCTGGCTTGCTTCCGTGTATGTGGACCTATCTGCATTGCCCACGAGGCACGCTGGGGTTGGCTTCCCAGAGGCTATTTTAAGCTGTGGGCAGGCTTTCCCCAGGGTCAGAAGATTGTTCAAGGTTCCTGAATAAACTGCATTGAGAAGAACAAAAAAAAAAAATAAAAAAGGAGAGGAGGACCTCCCCTATCAGTGGACTTAGGGAGAGGCATGCATGCAGAAAGGGGGGGAGGGAGGGGCTTATGGGGGTATACAAAAGGAATAAAGTGTAATTAATAAAAGTTAAATAAAAAATTAAAAAAAAAGAAGTAACCCATGACAGCTCAGTGTCCAAGAGGGTTCCCTAGTAATGGGAACAGGGACCTTTTCTGCCATGAAGTCAGTGGCTGGTTCTTTGATCACCTCCCCTTGAGGTAGGAGCAGCCTTACCAGGCCACATAGGAAGACAATGCGACCAGTCCTTATGAGACCTGATAGACTAAGGTCAGAGGGAAGGGGAGGAGGACCTTCACTATCAGTGGACTTGGGGAGGGGTATAGAAGAAGATGGAGGAAGGGTGGGATTGGGAGGGGAGAAGAGAGGGGGCTACAGCTGGGATACAAAGTGAATAAACTTGAATTGATAAAAAAATTAATTAATTTAAGAAAGAAAGACATGAGAACAGAGGACATTCAGTAGAACAATGACAGAATGAAGTGTTTGTTATGTCATTGGAGTTATAGGAGGGAAAATGTTGGGGGTGAAAAAGCACTCAAGGACATTAAGATTGTAAATAGCACAACACTTCCTCCAAAGCATAGTTACATATTCAAGAAGTCCAGTGAATCTGCGGCATCCTAGGTACAGAATAATGTTAGGAAAATATTAAAAGGTGAAGGGATAAAGAGAATGTGATGGACATACATATACATACAAATGTACAATAGAGTATTATTTACCCATAAAGTCTGAATTCATTTGTAAGAAAAATTGTGTAACTTCAGATCAAGTCAAGCCAAGTAAGCCAGCCTCAGAAAGTTCAGTATTGCCTGTGTTTTCCTATATATGGAATCTAGAGGGGAAAAAATGAAGACAGTGATTTATAAGAAAAACACTTAAGGAAATGGAGAGGACTAAAGGTAGGAAGTAGGGGAAAAGAGAGTAATAAGGTGAATGTAATCAAAGCATGGTTGTGTACATACAAAATTATGTTAGTTAGTTAATTTGTACTATTTTTTAAATTTCAGTGGATCCCAAACAGAATAAACTCAAAAAAAAAATGTACTCGTGTACACCTAAGTTTTGGGGAAAATTACCTTAAATTGGAAAACATTGGAATGTTTTTATTTCTTTGCTTGCTTGAGGTTTTGTTTGTTTATTTGTTTGTTTGTTTTACATTGACAACTGTATAGACATCAAAATTAAGCTTTAAGGGTGAAGAAGGAAAAGTAGGCTTCTGCTGAAAGAAAAGTCAATTTGTTGTCAGAAAACTATTTGAAATAATGAGTAAAGCAAGTTCTGCAAAGAAAAAGAAAACTAAGAAATGATCATTGACTACCAAGAAGGAAGAAAAATTCATCAAGCAAATTGTGCTGGACTTGATACCCGTTGGGGTTCTCCACAGTCTCTGAGAAAAAAAGAGGGGAGGAATGGAGAAAGGAAGAATGAGGGTGAGAATGTGAGAAGAGGGAGGAGACTGGAATTAGGCTGTAAAGAGATTAAATAAATAAATAAAATGGATAAACACTACAGGATCTTTTTTCCTATAAGAGTTTCTAATTATGTTTTGTGGTTGATCAAAAAGTCTAACAATTATATGCTTCTAAGTGTGAAAAGAAACATTTAAGATAATAATGTTGTAAAAGGGATTATGTAAAGGAACCTAAATTGATATCCTTTTTATAAGGTACATATTATGACAAAATTAAAATAGCAGTACCCTGTGAAACAACCCAAATAGCTTTCATTAAGTACGTTTAGATAAAGTAATATATCCATGTTATGTAGTACTGCTTAAGAACAAGGAAGGGTTACAGCTGGGATAAAAAGTTAATAAACTGTAATAAATAATAATAAATTAATCTGAAAAAACAATGAAAAGGAATGTACCATTTCAGACAGCACCAACTCCCGAAGAATTATACTTATGTGAAAGTTTGGAAATAATAACTAACTGCTTATAGTATTCAATATAGTCCTAATAATCTTCATAGTCTTAAGGTCAAATGTATCAATACTAATTCCTCTGATTTAGATTAGAATTACACCTAATGACACAGTCAATGTCTCAATGATATACATAGTTTCTTCATGTGACATTCTTGAAATAACGGAAGTATAGAAATAAGGAGCAGATTACAAATTGTCAAGGGATTGTGGATAAGAATAACAGATAGGGTTAAAGGAAAATTTCTATGTAGTTATATATCATGACTGCTATGTAACAGGGTGAAGTCCTGGTTTTAACTCTGTCCAGTGTTTTACCAAGATGTTTCCATGAGCAAAGGTGAGTTAAGAATACATGTATTTTTCAAAAGATTCTCTGCATTCTGCCCAAAATTTGGTTATGAGTCTCAGCATCTGCTTTAATACCCGGCTGTGTAGAGTTTTTAACATCTGGAAACAGGGATCTTTTCTGACACTGATACTCCAACCATGGACC
This sequence comes from Meriones unguiculatus, assembly GCF_030254825.1. NCBI lineage: Eukaryota > Metazoa > Chordata > Mammalia > Rodentia > Muridae > Meriones > Meriones unguiculatus. Next base: position 72,866,290 of record NC_083369.1, on the reverse strand, counting down.
ATGCACAGCAATAACCTAGAGCCCCTACAGATGTAGCACATGGCAGCTCAGTCTCCAAGTGGGTTCCCTAGTAATGGGAACAGGGGCTGTCTCTGACATAAACACAGGGGCTAGCTCTTTGATCACCATCCCCTCAGTTGGGGTGGAGCAGCCTTAGCGGGCCACAGTGGAAGACAGCAGACAGTCCTGATGAGAACTGATTGGCTAGGGTCAGATGGAAGGGAAGGAGGAACTCCCCTATCAGTGGACTGGGGAAGAGGTATGGGAGAAGAAGAAAGAGGGAGGGCAGGATTGGCAGGGGATCAGGGAGAAGGTTGCAGTTGGCATACAAAGTGAATAAATTGTAATAAATAAAAAAATTAAAAACAATACATGTATCCACTTTATAATTTCTTAAACTGGCATATAAATTTTGAATTTTATTAGTAGCATGTAATCTAAAAAAAAATATCAATAAATGACAGAAATAGTGGAGCTAAAATACTGGTCCACAAGATGACATCCAGCATTTCTGAGAAGAATAATGATGTTAATTTTAATCTTTCTACAAAATATTCATATTTTAACTTAAAAATACAGCACTAAAAAAAGACAGCACTAAATGGATGACCATTTATAAAGCATAGTAAACCCAAAATATTATTGTGTGATAAGTTTAACTACGTTGTCATTCATAACAGATATTAATGGAGTTTACTTACTTATTAAGATAGATTTTAGATTAGGAAACAGCAAAGTACTGCCAAGTTTCTTTTAAAACACAAAGACATTTAATGTTTAAAATCAACTGACTTAATTTGCTTCAGGTAAATACTAATGTGGAGTAGATAAAGCCATATTGACATAAAACGAAACTATAAAGCAATAAGTATTACTGGAATTTTAATGAATGATGTAAGTACTCTGATGAGATTTATGATCTCAGTGCACTGTCTATTTATTTATTTATTTTTAGCTGCAATGTTATCTACTCACTGCAGATAGATGCCACTACCTCAAAGAAATGTCTTTATCTGAACTTTGCTTTCAGGACATAACATGCCAATCACATTTAGTGCTAGATGTAGCAAATATTTCACACATAGGTACAAAATCTAACTTTCATGATTCATGGAAAATGATCTGAGTATAATCTATTTTCCAGAGTCTTATTTTGTTGAGGTTGAATTCATAAGTCTCTTATCTATTTCCTACTTTCTATTATTTTTTGTCACTTCAACTGATAGATCTACCAGACAACCCCTGAACAATAAGCTCAAAGAACATTGAAGAAGAGGGGCTAGAATAATTGCAAGAGCCCGAGCATCAAGAAGTCTGCTGTTAGATTGGGTCTTCTACATATAAAAGGGAAAGTACACCTGCAAACTAAGTAAAAGGCAAAGAGACACTATCCAGATCAACAAAATCAGAAACGAAAACAGGGAAATAACAACAGATACTGAAAAAATCCAAACAATCATTAGAACTTCAAAAGCCTATATACCACAAAATTAGAAAATCTAAATGAAATGGGCAATTTGTTTACAGATTCCACTTACCAAAGTTAAATCAAGATCAGGTAGATAAATTAAATATTGCTACAACCCCTAAGGAAATAGAAGCAGTCATCAAAAGTCTCCCTTCCACAAAAATATCACAGAGACAGATGTTTCAACTCAGAATTCTGTCAGTCCTTCAAGGAAGAGATAATACCAATACTCTTCAAACTATTCCACAAAATAGAAACAGAAAGAACACTACCAAACTCATTCTATGAGGCGACAGTTACCTTGATACCTAAACCACACAAAGACCCAACAAAAAAAAGAAAACTTCAGACCTATCTCTTTTATGAACATTGATAAAAAATACTCAATAAAATAATCGCAAACTAAATCCAAGAACACATCAAAGATATCATCCGACATGACCAAGTAGGCTTCATCCCAAGTAGGCAGGTGTGGTTCAACATACAGAATTCTATCAATATAATCTGCCATATGAACAAACTGAAGGAAAAAAACAAACAAACAAAAAAACACAGTCATCTCCTTAGATGCCAAAAAAGCATTTGACAAAATCCAACTCCTGCTCATGTTTAAAGTCTTGGAGAAAAATGAAAAAGGGATATAACAACATACACTGAGGAAACCCAGACAATCTTTAAGTCTTACTTCAAAAGCCTATATGCCACAAAACTTGAAAATCTAAAAGAAATGGACAATTTTCTTAATAGATTCCACTTACCAAATTTAAATCAAGATCACTTACATAAGGCACATACCTAAACATAGTAAAGCAACATACAGCAAACCTATAGCCAACATCAAACTAAATGGAGAGAAACTTAAATCCCTTCCACTAAAATCTGGGAAAAGGCAAGGCTGCCCACTCTCTCCTTATTTCTTCAAAAAAGTGCTGCAAGTACTAGCTAGAAAAATAAGACAACTGAAAGAGATCAAGGGGCTACAAATAGGAAATGAAGAATTCCAAGTATAACTATTTCCAGATGATATAATAGAATACATGAGTAGCCCCCAAAATTCTACCGGAGAACAGCTTCAGCTGATAAACAGCTTCAGCAAAGTGGCTGGATACAAAATTAATGCCAAAAAATCAGAAGCCCTCCTGTATACAAATGACAAAAGGGCCGAGAAAGGAGAACCTTCCTCCATTGCTGGTGGGAATGTAAACATGTACAACCACTTTGGAAAACAATCTGGTGTTTTTTCAGGAAATGAGGAATAGTATTAACTCAAAATCCAGCCACACCACCCCTAACCAAATATATGAAATATGCTTAACTATAAAACAAGGACATTTGCTCAATTATGTTCATGGCAGCTTTACTCATAATACCCAGAATCTGGAAACAACCTAGATTTCCCTCAACAGAGAAATGGATACAGATATTGTGGTACATTTACACAATGGAATATTGCTCAGCAATTAAAAACAAGGAAACCATGAAATTTGCAGAAAAATGGATGGAACTACAAAAGATCACCCTGAGTGAGGTAACCCAGAAGCCAATAGACACCATAGTATATACTCACGTACAAGTAGATATTAGATATAAAATCCAGGATAAACATACTAAAATTTGTATACCTAAAGAAGCTAAGCAAGAAGTATGAGCCTAGGGAATTGCTCAGTCCTCATGCAGAAAGGCAAATGGGATAGTCATCAGAAGAGTGAGAAAACAGGGAACAGGGCAGGAGCCTACAAGAGAGGGCCTCTGAAAGAATCTACCCAGCAGATTATTGAAGCAGATGCTGAAACTCTTAGCCAAACTTGCAGAATGCAGGAAATCTTATGGAAGAAGGGAGATACAGAAAGATCTGCAGGGGACAGGACCTCCACAAAGAGACCAACACAGCCCCCCCAAAAAAAAATGCTGCCCAAGGTTCCTGCAAAGACTGATGAATCAACAAAGGACCATGCATGGAGAAGACCTAAACCCCCTGCTCATATGTAGTCATGTAGCCCATGGACAGCTCAGTCTCCAAGTGGGTTCCCTAGTTAATGGAACAGGAGTTAACCCTGATATGGAGACAGTGGCCAGCTCTTTGATCACCTGCCCCTGGAGGTTGCAGCCTTGCCAGGCCACAGAGGGAGATGATGCAGCCAGTCCTGGTGAGACCTGATAGGCTAGGATCAGATAGTAGGGGAGGAGGACCTTCCCTGTCTAAGGATTAGGGGAAGGTTATAACATAGAAGGAGAAGAGGGAGGGAGGGTGAAACTGAAAGGAGAGGAGGAAAGGGGCTACAGCCAGGATACAAAGTGAATTAACTGTAAAAAAAAAAAAAAAAGAGTTACAATTTGGGTAAATGGTACAGGCAAATAATTAATTAAAGAGAAATATAAGTTTCTAACAGTAAGAGAAACACAAATTTTTTTTTTCAGGTTCACCTCATCTGATTTTATTCTTTTTTTTTTTTTTAATGTTTCTTGTCTGTTCTTTTTTTTTTTTTTTTTCAATGCAGTTTATTCAGGAACATTGAACAATCCTCGGACCCTGGGGAAAGCCAGCCCACAGCTTAAATAACCTCTGGGTAGCCAACCCAGGCGTGCCACGTGGGCAATGCAGATAGGTCCACATACATGGAAGCAAGCCAGATCCTCGGCCTTAGCCAAATATGGAGTTGTTCGTGACAGAGAGCACTCACCATCGGGAAGGTGGAAGGCAGAAACCAGCTCCATCTTTAAGGCATAGCATTCCGCAGCAATTTTAAGAAAATGTATGACATGCCCTACAAGTTGACAAAAAGGTGTGGATAAACAGTTCCTCTCAAATACTGTGGTTTACAGACTTGTTAAACAGTATTTTAGCAAGTGCCTTTTAAAGCTGAAACTATGTCTGTTCTACAACCTAACAATGCAATTTCTTAGCTCATTCTCTAGACAAAGATTGACATGTTTACAAAAGAGAATAGATGTCTATTGTTATTGTAGAACTGTAATATAAATCTAAAAACAATATACTGTCATAGTTATCCCTATGATGAAACTATTAGGCAAGTTTAGGGTAAAATGTTGTGAATTATTAATATTTATTATTGATTTATGTTTTAGTTAAACAGCTGTTAATCCTAAACCAACTGAATACCCAAATTAGCACACAGAGACTAAGATTTACTTAATAAACCTAGAGCAGAATGCTGGGCAATGATTACTCCATCCTAAACCCCCAAGCCCACATAGCTTCCTCCCATTCAGAATTTCCAACATTATACTTGTTTTTAGGTCTGATTCATCTCTCCCTGTGGTTCCAAATCCTGTCCGCTGCAATCTGCTCTCTGACTCTTCCCACCAACTTCTTTCTCCTCGCCTTCAGACCATGATATCCCACCCTAATCTCTGCAATGCACAGCATTGGTTGGTTGTTTTATTGAAAATACAGAGAACAAATGGTGGCATATTTATACAAACTTGATACAGGTGATGCTTAAATACAATGTCCAGATTGAAACCAGATAGTGGGGTAGAGAAATCAGCATTTGAATGAACAAGGGCAAATTGTATTCATTTCACAAGAACATTATAACAACAGTAAATTTCTTCAATTAAATATTTATGCCTAAAAATTATGGAACAGAACCTACAGCACATGCATAAAAACATGAGCTCATTCCTTAGCACCCACATAAAAATATAGTGGCTTTCACTATAATCTCAAGGCAGGGAAGGCAGACAGGAATCAACTCTTGGAACTCACTGGCCAAGAGTTTTCAACTATATGAAAACCAAGGTAGATGATTCATGGCTGCAGCAGCAATCAATGATGATAATCCTGTGGCTAGTCCTGCGTCCACTCTGGTAGAATTTACCGTGGCAATGGCCACTCTCAGGTGCTCCATCGTAGTATCGAGTTCTCCAGTCCAATTACCTAAAATATAGCTCGACAATTGTTTAGACAGATTTGCAGCACAGGAAAAATTCTCATGTTGTATGCTAGTGACCCAAAGTTCAGCATATTTTCATTGACAGCCAAGTTGAGCGATTTGCCATAGGGTATCAATTTGCTCCTGCACGAGGTCAATCCTCTGATTGAACACCATCAAGCTTCCTTTTAGTTGAGCATTAATTCATTTTTGTACAACTAAGGCATGAGCTACATTGGCTAAAAGATTATTCAGGGTCTGAGCAGTCTGCCCAGTATGACTCATGGCTAATGCCCCGGTGGTAGCTACAACAACCGCCAATGTGATGGCAGTAACAATGGCAGCTGTAATTCCAAGATCCCTTTTCTGTCTGAAGAGAGTCATAGCGTGAGGGGCATCAACGGGCACAGGCACCCAGCGAGGCATGCGAGTAACCAGAGCATACCTAAATTCACTAGCATTCCAGCATTGGGCAAAAAAGCAAGTATCATTACCACAATTACTTGGCTCTATTTGGCTAATAATGAATAAAAATGGGGGTTATAAACAAACAGGTGTGGGCTTATAGGAAATATTATGAGAAGCCTTAACCCCCTTGTTGGAACATCCTGCATCAGTTCTAGAACTAGCAGTGGTGGAGTCCAAGGTCTGAGTAGGTTCAGGAGACCATTGCCTCCAGGGGCAAGACGTACTCCATGTAAATTGACTAACTCCATGTTTTCTTCCACTTTTGAAAGTCATTTAAGGTTCTTAAATTATTTTTTTCCTTTTTTTTTTTAAATTTTTCATCAATTACACTTTATTCATTCTGCATCTCCCCATAAGCCCCTCCCTCCTCCCCTCCCAATCCCACCCTCCCTCCTCCCTCTGCTTGCTTGCCACTCCCCAAGTCCACTGATAGGGGAGGTTCTCCTCTCCTTTCTGATCTTAGTCTATCAGTTCACATCAAAAGTGGCTGCATTGTCCTCTACTATGGCCTGGTAAGGCTGCTCCCCGCCAGGGGGAGGTGATCAAAGAGCAGGCCAATCAGCTTATGTCAGAGGCAGTCCCTCTTCACATTACTATGTAACACAATTGGACTCTGAACTGCCCTGGGCTACATCTGTTCAGGGGTTCTGGGTTATCTCTATGAATAGTCCTTGGTTGGAGTATGAGTCTCTGGGAAGTTCCCTGTGTTCAAATTTTCTTGGTCTGTTGCTCTCCTTGTGGAGACCCTGTCCTCTCCAGCTCTTACTATTTCCCAGTTCTTACCTAAAATTCCATTCACTCTGCCCAACAGTTGCCCATCAGGCTCAGCATCTGCTTTGATAGTCTGTAGGGCAGAGGCTTTCAGAGGCCCTCTGTGGTAGGTTCCTAGGTTGTTTCCTGTTTTCTTCTTCTTCTGATGTCCATCCTCTTTGCCTTTCCGGATGGGGATTGGACATTTTAGTTAAGGTCCTCTCTCTTGCTTAGTTTCTTTAGATGCACAGGTTTTAGTGGGTTTGTCCTATGTTGTATGTCTATATGAGTGAGTATATACCATGTGTGTCTTTTTGCTTCTGGGACAACTCACTCAGGATGATCCTTTCCAGATCCCACCATTTACCTGCAAATTTCATGATTTCCTTAGTTTTCATTGCTGAGTAATATTCCATTTTGTAGATGTGCCACAATTTCTGCATCCATTCCTCAGTTGAGGGGCATCTGGGTTGTTTCCAGCTTCTGGCTATTACAAATAAAGCTGCTACAAACATGGTTGAGCAAATGTCCTTTTTGTGTACTTGAGCCTCTTTTGGATATATGCCCAGGAGTGGTATGGCTGGATCTTGAGGAAGAGCTATTCCTAGTTGTCTGAGAAAGCGCCAGATTGATTTCCAGAGTGGTTGTACAAGTTTACATTCCCACCAGCAGTGGAGAAGGGTTCCCCTTTCTCCACAACCTCTCCAGCATGTGTTGTCACTTGAGTTTTTGATCTTGGCCATTCTCATGGGTGTAAGGTGAAATCTCAGGGTTGTTTTGATTTGCATTTCCCTAATGGCTAATGAGGTTGAGCATTTCTTTAAGTGCTTCTCTGCCATTCGTTATTCCTCTACAGAGCATTCTCTGTTTAGCTCTGTTCCCCATTTTTTAAGTGGATTACTTGGTTTGCTGCTTTTCAGCTTGTTTAGTTCTTTATATATACTGGATATGAGTCCTCTGTCAGATAAAGGGTTGGTGAAGATTCTTTCCCAGTCTGTAGGCGGTCGCTTTGTTTTGATGATGGTGTCCTTTGCTTTGCAGAAGCTTTTCAGTTTCATGAGGTCTCATTTATTGATTGTTGCTCTTAGAGTCTGTGCTGTTGAAGGAATGGGCGGGCATGGGAGCATTAGCAGGCCTTCTGGTGTTGGTCTCCTTGGTTTGCCTGTGGTATATATGCAAGATTAGAGCCTCACAACAGCATAATGCAGCCATGACCATTCAGGCCTTTACAGCCATTGAAGCAGGACAGTCTCCCAAAGCATGGTTGGCTACCATAAAAAGCTAAAATGTTACGCTCAGGATGCTAGGCTAAGCACAGCACTCAGGGTCAGCCGCTTTGGACCCAGAGAAGAGCATGTCTGATTGCATGCGGGTTGATGCCCCAGGTCCCGCCTCTGAGAAAAAGGTATCAGACGGGTCTGACGCTCTTTGGGTGGATGACACCTAAATGAACATCAGTACAAAGTCCCAATTTATTTCTAATATCAGAGATCAGACCTCTACTCTTGCCTGATGCGTCTAAAACAAAAAGGGGGAACTGTAGAGAGCTGCGGAATGCTGCGCCTTAAAGATGGAGCTGGTTTCTGCCTTCCACCTTCCCGATGGTGAGTGCTCTCTGTCAGGAACAATTCCACATTTGGCTAAGGCTGAAGATCTGGCTTGCTTCCATGTATGTGGACCTATCTGCATTGCTCACGTGGCACGCTGGGGTTGACTACCCAGAGGCTATTTAAGCTGTGGGCTGGCTTTCCCCAGGGTCAGATGATTGTTCAATGTTCCTGAATAAACTGCATTGAAAAAAAAAATAAAAAAAATAAAAAGAAAAAGAAAAAAAAAAGAAAACCAAGGTAGACAGTTTCTGATGAATGACATAGAAACCAGAAAAGAAGGAAAGAAGAAAGAAAGGAAGGAAAGAAGAAAGAAGGAAGGAAAGAAGGAAGGAAGGAAGGAAGGAAGGAAGGAAGGAAGGAAGGAAAGAAGGAAGGAAGGGAAAGAAAGTGTTTTAGCTGATCCCTTCTTGGGTAGAGCCTTTCAGAGGACCCTCAAGAGTAGGCTCCCATCCTGTTTCCTCTCTTCCACTTCTTCCTATGTCTATCCTGTTTGCCATTCTGAATAAGATTAAGCTTCCTCCCCAGGGTCCTCGTTGTTTAGCTTCTTTAGGATTATAGATTTTAGTATGTTTATCCTATATTATAAGACTAATATCTGCTTCCAAATTCTAGCTATTGCAAATAAAGCTGCTATGAACATAGTGCAGAGAGAGTCTTATGGAATAAAGTGGGAAAAGAAGAACAGGGAAGGGACAGAGCTCCACAAGGAGACCAAAAAGCTAAAAAAAAATCTGAGCCCAAGGTGTCCTGCAGAGACTAATGTATCAATGAAGGACCATGAATGGAGAACCCCTAGACCTTTGCTTAGATGAAGACCAGCTCAGTCTCCATGTGGGTCTTCCAGTAACGAGAGCAGGAGCTGCCTTTCATGAACTTGTTTTCCTGCTCTTTGATCATTTTCCCCTGGCAATAGGGCCTTGCCAGGCCCCAGAAGAAGAGGATCCAGGGATCCTGATGAGACTTAATAAGCTGTGGCAGGGGGAGTTGAGCTATGCAGATGGCAGGAGAAAATAATTTCTCCTTTCAGTAGACTAGGGGAAAAGAGTTGGGGGAAGCAGTGGAGGGTAGGAAGAAGTTGAGGGAGGGGCCTAAAATCAGGGTATAAAATGAATAATTTTTTAAAAATAAAATAATAATAATAAATCATTAAAAAAAAGAAAAGAAAGCATTGAGGGATGGAGAAAGGAAGGGATGGAGGGAGAGAAGTAAAACAAACAAACATGACAAAACCTTAACATCTGGGTGATGTTTTTTAAGCATGCTAATTATTAATAGGAACATAAAATTTTTGGTGAAATATCATAAAATGTTTATTATTGTGAACCTCAGTGGAGTTTTCCAGTTTCTCTACTTTTACCTTTTGTTCTTAATATGTATTAGACACATATGTACTCTATATGTTTGTATGTTTTGTAAATCTATGTCTTATAGTTCATATACTAAATTACCATGTAATGTTTAATAAACATTTGAGCATTTGTTAAAAAAAATTTAAACTACAGTGTGCAGTGGTTAGCCACCATTCCCTTAGTAACAATGAGTACTCATTTCAATTCCTGCCAGCTTTACACTGCTTAAATGAACAGAAAATTTTGAGTTTTTGTGTGTACCTTTAGCTTAACCTGTCAAGTACTAGTTTCTTAGGCTATATTCCTGGTTTAGAATTGTTCAGATATAAATATTTTAAAGCTTTTAACTAAATTGAATTGATTTTAAGAACATTTAATGGCTGGATTCAGGCAACCAGCTATTTTCACCTTATCCACAAAGAAGCAAAGCAACAGAAGGAATGAATAGTGCAAAATGAGGTGAGTAATACTGGAAGAACTCTGGAAATTGACCAGAGGAGGAGAATGAAGATCTCAAAACAAGTGAGACTACGACACATTAAAGAAAATAAAATATCTTGGCACTACAAATGTAAAATCCTTGTAAATTCAGTCAGTATGAATATGTACAATCATAACCATTAAAAGATATGAAACTGTTACAGGCTTGTAACCTTGGTAAATAAACAACTTAAAATATACTTGGTAGCTAGGCTTAGGAAAAGGAATTCACAACACCTCTGACCAAACCCTCAGGGGGCTGTAACCAGAAACCTGCTTGATAAAGCCTCGGTCATTTGAATTTGCATTGTACTGCATGACAGAAACCCCTGCAAATTCCAATCTCTGAGATCCAATAAACATTCCACTGCACTGGCTCAGTAGGTAGCTGTCTCACAAACAAAAATTGACTCAAGATTGTAACAAAAGGTGCCTGAGAAAGCTTCACTGTTGTGGGGGTGTGTATGAGACAAAAGAGAACCTAGAGCTCTTCAGTCATTCTTGCTCTTTGAGAGTAGGGGCATGGGCAATCAAGCGCAGCTTCCCTCCAAGTTCAAGGCAGTTACCTACATAGTACCCACCAGCCCTTCCCCCCTCACTGGACTTAAGTGCCTGTCACACTATCAAGGAAAGAATTTGTTGTTACCACCTTCTCTCCTACCCACAGGCATGCTGAGGCTGGCTTGAGCAATGACTCCACTTTGCTTGTTGCCCTGCCCCACCCCTGGGCTGCAGCAAAGAAGGTCACGAGGGAAACTTTGCCTTTTATCAGCCACCTTCAGCTCTCTCTAGTTCCCTAAAGCACTTCAGGTGGGTGAATATTCCCAGCTCTACTGTGACCAACTCCTGTTGATTACTGCTGGGATTGGGAAGAGAAAAAAATCCTGAAAGTCACTTAGCTGGTGGACGAAATGTGTGATACACTGGCTTGGGAAGGCATGTCCATTCACAACAGCAAGGAAAGGAATGTGGCACTTGCTATTTTTACCACACCTATGCCACCCACAGTTGGTTGTTTCTGCTCCTTGGCTAAGCACACACTGCTGGCAAGACTGGGTTTGAGCACCACATAAGGACTGCTGTGATTTCTGCCACCATCTTTCACCCTGAAAAAACAAAATCCTCACCAGTGTCTAGACAAAGAATAAGTTATGTGTTCAGGTGCCTCACAGTTACTAGAGCATCTGATACAAGACTTTTCCAAACAACACAGCCAACATCAATACGCATTAGACAATTTCCATCATCTGATAGAGGCCACCACTCCTACTGTAGGTGTAGTCATGAATGCTGCAACTGACACAATCTATTGTATATACTATACCTACCTCAGTTCCTAGTGTCCTCTCTCAGGTGACCTGCAGAGACAATAGTTCTTTTCAAAACTTATACTACATGCAATGTTCCCGACTTCAATAATTATAACCAAGGGAAGGAGAGATGGACCAGGAAGATAATTTAGTGGGGACAGGGATTTCCTACCAAACCCAATGACTCCATTTCAATATCAGGAGCCCACATTGTAGAAGGAGAGAACTGACTTTCACAGGTTGTCTTCTGATAGCCCTGTGTTACCAGTGAAAGAATCAGATGTGACCCCCTACCCCGAAAGTCATCAGTCCCAGGAACCAGGCCATAGGTCACCAATTCCAGAAATAAGAAACTCTTAAAATTTTCTACCCAAGGAACAGCCTGGAGGTAACCACAAGAATTGGAAGAGATCTTATCTCAGGTTGGAGCATTTGGGCTGGGCAGCCCACCAACCAAACATTCCTGAAGTCTATAGATAGCTCACTGGATGTTAGTTAGCCAGTCACTTTGTAGCTTGCCCTTGCTGATTATCAATCTTGTAACTGCTAAACTGGGAATTCCTGGTTCTTGCTCAAGACCACCCCCTAAAAAAAAAAAAAAAAAAAAAAAAAAAAAACAAAAACAAAACAACAAAAAAAAAAACACCTGCCATGTAGCTGCTCTGGGCTGTCTTCTCTGATCCACTACAATGGTTACAGTGGAGAGACCAAGTTTAAGCCTGAATAAAGTTCTTTGCTTTTGCATACTTGGTCTGGCTCCTAGTGGTCTTTGGAGACCTTAAGATCTGGGCATAACAATGGGACAGGCACACACCCCCACACAAACACACACATGGAATAAATACATGTAAAATATTTAAAGGTACAGTGCCCATCCAAATATAAATTCAACATTACCCAAAACACCGATACTAAAAGATAAGTCTAAAACAAAAAGGGGGAACTGTAGAGAGCTGCGGAATGCTATGCCTTAAAGATGGAGCTGGTTTCTGCCTTCCACCTTCCCGATGGTGAGTACTCTCTGTCACGAACAATTCCACATTTGGCTAAGGCTGAGGATCTGGCTTGCTTCCATGTATGTGGACCTATCTGCATTGCCCACGTGGCACGCTGGGGTTGGCTACCCAGAGGCTATTTAAGCTGTGGGCTGGCTTTCCCCAGGGTCAGGTGATTGTTCAAGGTTCCTGAATAAACTGCATTGAAAAAAAAAAAAAAAAGCTGCTTACCAGCAAGATCATTTCCCAAAAGTTGTAGGGATATCTATTATATCAGATGCCAAAGTATCAACATTAGACACAAAAAAGTATGAAAGGATACAGTAATATGACAACTAATAAATATCATATATTTTGCAAGGCAGTGGTGGCTCACACCTTTAATCGCAGAACTTGAGAGGCAGAAGCAGGCAGATCTCTATGAGTTTGAGGCCAGCCTGGTCTACAGAGTGAATTCCAGGACAGCTAGAAATACACAGAGAATCTCTGTCTCAGTAAACAAAACAAGCAAACAAACAAACAAAAAACCCATATATTCTAGTAACAAATTCCAAACACATCAACATGAAAGAAATGACTGAAGACAAATTCAAAAGAATAAATTTTAGAAATCTCAATGAAATACACTGAAGAAAATACACAATATAGGGTATTAAGAAATTTAGTAAAGGGATAAATATTTTTGAAAATATAACCAAATATAAATATTAGAAATTAACAGCCTAACAGAAAATTTACTTTAAACTGTCAAGAAAAGATTAGGTAAAATGGAAGAAAAAATGTGGGAGCTTAAACAGATGTCTTTTGAAACATTACAGTCAGACAAAAAGCAAGAATAACAAAATAAGGGAAATTGGGCAAGGTGATACATGCCTATAATTACAGCAATCAAAAGTCTGAGGCAGCAGTATTGCCATGAAGTAGTGGCAAGGCTGGGCTACATAGCAATTACCCTGCCAGTTGGTACTAAATAACAAGATCTAGTATTTTTTTTTTTAAATCAAGCAAGAAAAAAAAATTAAAAACAGAAACAAACAAATGAAGCAAGTTTTGGGCCACTATTAAATGATGAAACATCCATTCTACTGGTCTATCTAAAGCACATGAAATAAAGATTAAGGACACAATAAATATATTCTATGAAATACTACAAGAAGACATACTTACTGTGAGTGAGTCCTCCTACAGGAAAGCAGGTAGGAATTACTGTGAATTAGTGCCTGCCTGCACTAAGCTGTCTGTATAAGCTTCCAGACAAAGCACTTGCAGCTGTGGTGGAAATTGCTATGGAAGTGCCTTTTCTCTCACATGCCAACATTACTAGAACATAAAAAGTTGAAACAGACTTCAAGAATCATCTGAGGACCATAGTGACTACCACGCAACATCTTTCAATCTCAAATTCCCCTTATACCAGCACCATAGAACACTGAGATGTATACATCTCAACACAGTAATGTAAGAAACATGAAAATACAGGGGACCAGAACTCCTCCAAAAATTACTAATCCCACAGTAATAGCTCCAGTGAGAGTGAATTAGATAAAATCCCGAAGACATCAAAGAATGTTTATAAGTATATTAAAAGAAGAAAATAAACTCATGAATGATGTCCAAGAGAACATTAACAACACTAAAAAAAAAAAAAAAACAATGAAATAAGAAAGTCAAAACAAGATATTAAAGAAGAATTAAGCAAAGAAGTAGAACTAATACAAACAAAAATAGTAACTAAAATACTGGAAATGAAAAATCATAACAAGCTAAATAAACAGTTCTATGGAAGGTCTCACCAATATAATGGACCAAGGAGAAAACAAAATATCTGAGGTTGAAAACATGATGGACAATCAGAGCATTGCAATGAAGACAGAAGAAAATTAGTAAAGAATGGATGAGATGTTCAAGGTAATAAGTTCCCTGAAAAAATACAAAGTCTAAGCATCATAAAAATAGCTTTGATGGTATAGAAAATGTACTAAACAAATTCACACTAGAAAACTTGCCAAAATTAGTGAAGGAAACATGAGGCATATAGAGCAGCACCACAGCGACAAGATTAGAACTTTCCCTCATCACAGTATAATAAAACCACAGAACATTTTATATTGATTGAAAATAACAAGAGACAATCACAAGGTCACATACAAAGTTAGGCCCATCGGAATAACCTCACATTTCTCAACAGATAGTTTAAAAGCCAGGAGAGCTTGGAATGATGTATTTCAAGTTCTGAAAGATAACTGACAGCCCAGACTACTATGCCTAGCAAAGCTATTTATCCTTCTGATTTAAAAAATATTTCCACTGTTTTAAAAAAATAGCTAAAGGAATTCACAGCCACTAAGACAGCTCTACAGAAGGTACTTCAAGGAGTCCTTAATACTAAACAAAAAGATAACACACCTGTGAAGTCACTGGAAAGAATAATGCATGCTTTAATAATGGGTAAGCAAGAGAGAAATTAGAAAGCACAAAACCATGAGAAGCAAAGGCAGGCAGATGTCTGTGAGTTCAAAACCAGCTTGGTCTACTTAGTGAGTTCATGGACAACCAGGGCTATGAAAAGTGACTCTGTCTCAGGAAACAAAAGTAAGCAAGCAAGCAAACAAACAAAAAAAAATGACAATAAAACCAACTCTCCAAACAACAAAAACCAAATAAATCACAAAACTTATAAAAATGAAAGGAATCAATATATACCTTTAAATAATAACTCTGAATAAAAATAGTTTTAATTCCCTAACCAAAACACACAGAGAAACAATGGATTAAGAGAAAAAAAATGAATCTAGTTGCTGTCTTTGAAAAATGGGCCTTAGCCTGAAAGGACAGACACTGCTTTAGAGTGAAAGAATGAAATAGTAGTCCACATAAATAGAGGCAACAAGTAGGTGTTACTATTACAGTTGGGAGGTTAATATTACCAAAATATATTACATGTATGAACATGTCATAATAAATTCCCTTATTATTTATAATTAATATTTATAATTAGAAAACCAAATGTCCCTAGTCTAACAGAAATCATGGATATCTAAATAATGGAGGCTTTTAGAATTGCAAATATTAATGATTATGAAAGAAAATGAAAGGATGTTATCCAAATAAATAAACATCTAAGGCAAGCAGGATTAGCTACAACTATATATGACAAAACTGATATTACAACAAAAAAATCATAAGGGATGAAGAATTTCATTATACAATAAAGGTATCAATTTATAAAATACATATAGCAATTATTAATCTACATGTATATAATTGGAACACTTTACATGAATTTTTTAATTATTAAATATGAAAGTCCAGAAGGATTTCAATACAGTAATAATTAGAAAATTTATATAGCAATAAATTAGAAAACTTAGAAGTGAGTAAATATTAGCACATGTATGTCTTACTAAAATTAAGAACATGCAATGATATTTAAATATTAATAGTACGTCAACTAAATTGACCAAGACATGATGTATTCAATGCTGACCCTTATCAAACCGATATTAATGATTCTTAAAGTACTGCAAAAATAGTAAAGAAACTAATACTAACAAACTCATGCTTTAAAGCCAGTATTAGTTTGGTACCAAAAACAGACAAGAACACACAACGCTACAAAATACTTTACCCAAATAATGCTATGATAACCAGCTTAAGGTATAACGGAATGTTTTGGCTCACAATTCCAGGTTATAGGTTCATCATTTTGGAGATGGAAAGGTATTAATTATTATTTAAATGAGAATGGTGTCACATCATTTATATATTTGAATGTTTGGTCCCAGTTGTTGGAAATCTTCAGGAAGGATAGGAGGTGTAGCCTTTTTGGAGAAGGTGTATCTTTGGTGGTGTGTGTGTGTGTCTTTGAGTTTTCAAAAGCCCACACCATTCCCAGTTATCTTTCTCACTCTAATACTTATAAATCAGACATGAGCTCTCAGTTACTGCTTGCCTACCTGCTTCCACAATTCCCTCTATGATGGTCATGGACTCTACTACATGCTGAACTGTGAGCCCAAATAAGTTCTTTCTTCTAGAAGTTGCCTTGGCATGGTGTCTTATCAAAGCAAAAGAAAAGTAACTAAGACAGCAACAAAGTTATAAGAATTTGAAATAGAATCCCTAAGAAACAGCATATATATATATATATATATATATATATATATATATATATATATATTCATGTGAGTGCTCAGCTTGATTTCTCACTTCCACTCTGTTCAAGCCATAGCCCCAAAATTAAGAATAGTCTTCAAGTACTATATTGAATAGATATGAAGTAAATGGAGGATCTTGTCTTGTTCTTGCTTTTAGTAAAATTTCTTTGAGCTTCTTTTCATACCTATACAGTACTTGAAGTTTTAGCTAGAGCAACAAGACACTTAAAAATGTTCAACATCCTTAGCCATGAAGGAAGTGCAAAACACAACTACTTTGAGATTTAATCTTACACTGGACATTTCAAAATTTTATAACTCATGCTGATGAAGATATAGAGTAAGGGGAACACTCATACATTGCTGGTAAGAGTGTAATCTTATATAGCTACTATGAAAATCAGGATAGTGTTTCCCCAAGAAGATGGTAAATGGTCTACCTCAAGACCCAGCTAAATTCTTGGGTATATACCCAAAGGATGCTTTATCTTACCACAAAGACACTTGTTCAACCATGTTTGTTGTTGCTCTATTTATAAGAGCCAGAAATTGGAAAAACCTAGATGTTCCTCAAGAGAAAAAAATGGATATAGTATCTATGATACATCCATACAATTGAATGTTACTCAGCCTTTCAAAAACGAAATCATGAAAATTTCAGGCAAACGAATAGAACGAGAAAAAATTCTCTGAGTGAGGTATCCTAAACCCAGAAAGAAAAGTGTTATGTATTTTTATGCAGATATTAGCTATTAATGTAATAAACAAACCACAATCCATAGAACCACAAAGGATGTGTATTGAGTGAGGAACTGGGAGTGGGTGTCAGATAAATCAATCTAGGAAAGGAAAATGGACTAAATAGTTATGGATGGATAAAGGAAGGGGACAGGAGAACAGGAGGATCATTCAGGGATGGGAAGGAAAGATGGGGACGAGGGAAGAAATACAAGGAGAGATAGCTAAAATTAAGGGTCATCTGAGGAGTGGTATGGACCTAAAGTACATTAGAAGCTTCTAATATATCTATACATATGAAGGGAATCTATATGAATTCAACAAATAATGGAGGAGACAAAGCCAAAACTAGGCATCTATTGTCACCAAATCAATCTTCTAGTACTGGGATTGAGTTACTTCTAATTGAGTAGTTGGCCAGAGGAGTTCCAGGGAAGCCCCAAAACAATCCAGAACATTCCTAAGACTATGGTTTGCACTTACACTAATTGACAACAAGGCCCTATTGAAGAAGACAATACTTAAAAAACTAATTGAATGTGAAGAAGTCAATCTGGTACCTATATATACCTTCACCACTATGGACTAGTACAAGAAGGTACTCTGCATGCTATCAAAATACAAACATAAAACATCAACCCAGCCACAAACCGTTTAATCAACAATTATGTCTTGACTGCATGATATACTAGTACTAAGGTTGTGCAAATTTTGTCAGAATAACCAATAAATAACTGACTGTCTTAAGGCTCACTCCATTAAATGGAACTTGCACCTCATACTACTTGGGTGACGCAATAGTTGTCACAATGTCTCAAAGCTAAATAGCCCAGGGACCTAGGCTGCAATACTACTATTCTATTAAGAAACCATAGATACCAAATGACTCTTAATGACATTTTGCTATATAGATCATC
The DNA here is from genome assembly GCF_030254825.1 of Meriones unguiculatus. Taxonomy (NCBI): domain Eukaryota; kingdom Metazoa; phylum Chordata; class Mammalia; order Rodentia; family Muridae; genus Meriones; species Meriones unguiculatus. The sequence goes on along the minus strand of NC_083369.1, from coordinate 72,848,152 downwards.
ATCTCAGATGTTTCCTTCTGGAGCTGATGGGAACACATACAGAGACCCACAACAACAAAATATGCAGATGGTGAGAGACTTTGGAATACCTAGCCTTAAATGGGAAGTCTCCATCAAATCCCTTTCCTTAAAGCTCAGGGAAACCTTCAGAAGAGGAGGCAAAAATGAGTGCAAGAGCTATAGGGGATGGAGGATGCCAAGGAATCAAAGCCCTCTAAATCAACAGGATGGGTGCAGATATGAATTCACACAGACTGAGGCAGCATGCAGAAGGCAACAGATGGGACCCTCTAGCTCACAGAAGTGGACAAGCTAGATGGGGCTCTCTTGAGGGGGAAGAGGACACAGGCCTCCTCTTAATTAAGAAACAACTTCCACTTGACAAAGGAAAAATTGTTTCTCTCCAGTCGAGTCTCACCAGGCATATTAACCATCCTTAAGGGCGTCAGAATAAGCCCCACACACAGAAGTAGATGGAAACACAAAATAAACCTAATGGTATGTTTTGTCTCATATTGCCTTGTTTGGGAATTATTTTGTTTTATTTTTGTTTTTTGCCTTAGTGGTCTTGCTTTTGAATTTTTCATTTTTATGGAGTATGTGTATGTGTCTGTGTGTGTGTCCTTATACATATGTCTCTTGTGGGTTTTTTTCCTTTTTCTTTCCTTTCCTTTCCTTTCTTTCTTTCTTTCTTTCTTTCTTTCTTTCTTTCTTTCTTTCTTTCTTTCTTTTTTTGCTTGCCTGTTTTCTGAAGAGAGAGAAAGAAAGAGCATAGAGTTGGGTGAGTGGGAATGTGGATATAATCTGGGAGAAGTTGTGTCAGAACATATTGTATGAGATAAGCACATGTGACACATCTTTATATGAGACAGACATATGAGACACACCTTTAATCACAGCACTCTGGATGTAGAGACAGGACATTCTTTGTGAGTTGAAACCAGACTGGTGGGCATAATAAGCTCCAGGACAGCCAGAGTTGCATAGTAAGACCCTGTCTTGAAACAACAGACAAACAAACAAACATCAAAAATGAACTTATTGTATGATTTTTTTTCAATTAGAAACTAACACACAAATAAAACATAAAAAGAGAAGCAATCAAAAACTAGGAAATCATGAAATTTGCAGGCAAATGGTGGGATCTAGAAAAGATCATTCTGAGTGAGGTATCCCAGACAGAGAAAGACACACATGGTATATACTCACTCATATAGTCCTATAAGATATGCTAAACATAATGAAATCTATACACCTAAAGAAGATAAACAAGAAAGAGGACTTGGGGTATGATGATCAATCCTCACTTAGAAAGACAAATGGGAGGTGTATTGGACATAGGAGAAAACAAGTAACAGGACAGGAGCCTACCACAGAAGACCCCTGAAAGACTCTACCTAGCAGTGTATCAAAGCAGATACTAGAACTCATAACCAAATCTTCAGCAGAGTGCAAGGAATCATATGAAAGAAGGGGGAGTTAGTAAGACCTGGAGAGGACAGGAGCTCCACAAGGACCAAATATATCTGGGCTCAGGGTTCTTATACAAGACTGATTCTCCAACCAAGGACCATGTATGGATATAACCTAGAACCTCTGCTCAGTTGAAGTCTGTGGTAGCTCAGTAACCAATTGGTTTCCCATAGTAAGGGGAACAGAGACTATTTCTGACAGGAACTCAATGGCAGGCTCTTTGACATCCCCACCCCCTAAGGGAGGAGCAGTTCTGCTAGGCCACAGAGGAAGACTGACTTTGCAGTCAGTCCTGAAGATACCTGATAAAACAGGGTCAGATGACAGGGGAGGAGATTCCCCCCAAAATCAGTGGACTTGGAAAGGAGCAGGGAGGAGATGAGGGAGAGAGGAAGGGTTTGGGAGGGAATGAGGGACCGGGATACAGTTGGGATACAGAGTTAATAAAATGTAGCTAATAATAAAAATAAAAAGAGATGGGTTTTAAATAATGGTAAATTACTAAAAATAAAACCAAATACTCAAACGCAAAAAAAAAAAAGAAGAAAAAAGAAGGAACTGTATTTTGGAGGAAGGCCAGTGTAGAGGAATGTGAGGGGATAAAAAGAGAAAAGAAAGGAATGGGTAGGTAAATATTAAAGTACATTATATACATTTATGAAATGTCACAATGAAACAATTAGCATACTTTATAAATTCAAATATGCATATATAAGGCAATAAATCATGCTAACCATGTCAAATTTTACAATAAAATAAAATAAAACTTCTTAAAATGCAAAAACTAGAGGCTCAACAGTTAAGAGTGCTTGTTTTTCTAGAGGACCTGACTTTGGTTTCCAGGACCTATTTCTAGCAGCCTACAGCCTCCAGCAACAAGGGATTTGATTCTCTTTTCTTGCCTCTCTGTGAACTTTCACACGTGGCAACCACTCACACTGACACATGCAAATACACATAAATAATTTTTTTTAAAGTGAAGATTATATCAAACAACCTTTGAGGCTGAAATTCAATTGGTAAAATGACAGAATACAAAATCATATGCTTTCTGTACACCAATATAGATAACAGTAAAATCAAACATTCAATCAAGGTAAAAAGCATGTGGTGACCGAATTTCTGTTGGTGAATTACTATACCACCAAATAGAATTATTACTTTAGGATCATAAGTGCAAATAAATGTTTATATATAAACTTCAAGTTATCTTTTCATTATTGTTAGGTTGGACATTGCCATATTTATTATTTCATGTGTTTAATATTTTTTTTACTAAGATATTCATCTTTAGTCTGAGTTTCAGTCTTTTTCCACATCTGCATATTCCTATAGCAACCCCACAGTGTTTTAAAAAAATGTTTCTTTGATACATTTTTCTGTAAGCAAGTATCTTCTCTTTTACCTTAAAAACAAACAAACAAACAAACAAAAAACAAAACAAAACAACAACAAAAAACCTTTTTGGCTTTCCCACTTTTAAAAGCTTCCAGGCAAATGTTAAAATTCTTTCTCAACTTTCAAAAATCCTGTAGGGATTTCAATTTGAGTAACAGTAAACTTACATCTGAGTTTGGGAAAATTTGGCATGTTTATTATGTTTAGTCTTCCCATCCAGGAACATGTTGTTCTTCTACATAAATTTACATAAATCTTATCTCTCTTCCAGCACAGTTTTGTAATTCTGTCTAGCTCATTTTTATTGTTTAATTCTGAGTATTTTGTATGTTATGTTATCATTGAAAGTAGGTCTTTTGTTTCCCCTTATACTTGCCAATTAATGAATATTAGTATGTAAGATTTTTATTTTGCACTTGCCATTTTACTACAAAATTTGTCATCAATTCTAAGATCTTTATGCTTGATTCTTTACAATTTCTATGTGAATATTTTTATTGCATTCACCATAATATTTAAAATTAATATTCAACCAATGTACTGATAGATCATGCATGTTTTATTTCTGATTATAATCTCTAAAGTATCATCATTAAAGATGACATTGCTTATCATTTTTATCTGTATGTCATAACTTTAAGGATCTACGCTTTTATAACCGGGATATTTAAAAGCATGTACTGGAGCCACATAATGGCTCACAACAAATCCAGCAGATCTAATGCCTACTTCTGACCTTCAAGGGTTCCAGGTCCTTATACTATGTACATACATTCATGGAAGCAAAATATGGATACACACAAAATAAGTAAATAAATATTAAATTTGTGGGGGGGGGTGTTTTTGATTGTTGTTTTTTGTTTGTGTGTGTGTGTGTGTGTGTGTGTGTGTGTGAGATTTGAGACAGGGTTTCTCTGTGTAACCTTGGCTGTCTTAGACTCACTTTGTAGAGTAGGTTGGCCTTGAACTCACAGAGATCCACCTACCTCTGCTTCCCAAGTACTGGGTTTGATTACAGGCATGCACCATCAGCCTGTTTGTTTTTACAATTTATTCACTTTATATCCCGATTGTAGTCCCCTCCCTCACTTCCCTTGTGCCCTATCCTCCTCCTCCCTCCCCCCCACATTCTCCTCCCCTAGTCTACTGAAATGGGAGTGTCCTCCTCCCTTACTATCTGATCCTAGTCTATCAAGTCTCATCAATACTGCCTGAATCCTCTTCCTCTGTGGCCCGGCAAGGTCGCTCCACCAAGGGGAAGTGATAAAAGAGCAGGCAACTGAGTTCATTACAGAGACAGCTCCTGCTCCCCTTCCTAGAAAACTTACATGTTGACTGAGCAGCATATGGGCTACATCTGAGCAGTGGGTCTAGGTCTTCTCTGTGCATGGTCCTTGGTTGATGGATCTTTCTCTGCAGATCTTTCACCATGGGCCCAGATTTGTGGAGCTCCTGTCCCAGAATCTGGAAACAAACAAGATATCCCTTAAGTGAACAATGGATACAAAAGTTGTGGTACATTTACACAATGCAATACTACTCAGCTATTGAAAACAAGGAATACATGAAAGTTGCAGGCAAATGGATGAAACTAGAAAAAAAGAAATCATCCTGAGTGAGGTAACCCAGAACCAGAAAGACACTCATGGTATATAGTCACTTACTTACAAGTGGATATTAGCCATATAATATAGGATAAACATAATAAAATCTACAGACTTAAAGAAGCTAAACAACAAAAAGGATCCTAAAGAGGATGCTTAAACAGGATAGACATCAGAAGCAGAGAAAAAGAGGGAGCAGGGTGGGAGCCTACCATAGATGTCTTCTGAAAGACTCTACCAGGCAGGGGATTGATGCAGATTCAGAGACTCACAGCCAAGCTTTTTGTTTGTTTGTTTGTTCGTTCATTTTGTTGTTTTGTTTTTCAATACAGGGTTTCTCTGTGTATCTTTGGCTATTCTGATACTAGCTCAGTAGACCAGGTTGGCCTTGATCTCACAGAGACCCTAGATTCATATGCCCCTGCTTCCAGAGTGCTGGAATTAAAGGCATGTGCCACCAATGCTTGATAAATTTATTTAATTTTTTAAAAAAGCATATGCTTTATGTTGTTAATCAAAAATGTTCGTTGAAATTAAACAAAGTCTTCTTGTGGCTTGGTCAGGATACTCCCTCCCTCAGGTGGAGATGATCAAAGAGGCAGCCACTGAGTTCCTGTCATAGACAGCTCCTGCTCCCCTTACTAGGGTGCCCCAATATACATATTCTCTACCAATTTCTAAAAAAAAAAAAAAAAAAACAGAACAAAACATGATCTAATATTTTTTACTCTTATATGACCAATTTTAAATTCAATTTTTATTTTATGTGCATATGTACATGCCTGTGTGAATTTATTTGCACCAGCGGCATGCAGGTGCCACAGAGGCCAGAAAAGAACACCCTGTAACTGGAGTTAAAGGTGGTTTTAAATTGCATGATTTTGAACATTGGGATTCTCTTGCCCCATATGACTAATTTTAAGTATCTTTAACACACAATGCTATGGTAATTTATGCGTAATGATTTATGATCATGGTGCTGTAGATCAGTTAACTGTAGTACATTTTGCTATTATTACACTTGTTTATTTGATTTAATAATATGCTGCAGCTATAACTATAAAAAATTCCATAGTTAAAATTATTAGAGCAACACAGAAAAAATATATACATGATCTATACCTTTAATGCTCCCTGTTGATGAAATTTGTAATAAGAGAATATAAGATCAGAAAGAGAACTTAGACATGGAAGTTTTTTTTAGTTCATCTTTATATTAATTGAGATAAGTTTCTAAAAGAAAAAAGAAAGAAATCAGTTTCTATGTAGTCATTCAGAATTTAGTTTTGTAGGGGACACTTGGTATTATTTGCTTTTCTCTAAATCAGCATAAAGTTAACTTGTTCTAGTCCCTCATTTCTCAATTTCACTTGCATCCAAGCTTTATATATATACATATATACAAGCTTTATATATATATAAATGTATATATACACATATATGTATATATGTATACATATACAGATATATATCTGTATTAATAAATTGTGTTTATATAGAATATATAAATAGTATGTAATGTAATTATAATGCTTAATATTAATAACTCATATAATGTTGATATTTGTATTATATTATATTATACATTATTTAAATATAAACACATCTGATTAATGAAACAAAAGTGGTGCCCTACACAATTTGGTAAAAGTATTCATATAACATAGCTAGCATGTCATTGTTCAACATTCAAGTGAGAGCAATTAAGCAACCATCATGGACCATGAGGTAGAAGATGTAATCAGACAATGGTAAGGTGTTTATGTGCTCTACTGCAGGAGATATCACCTTTCTGTTTTCCTCTCAACCTATTTAGCAGGCGAGAGATATGTGTTTTAGTTCACAATGCTGTGCTTTGCATTTCTGTTCTTTCATTGGAAATAGGTTAATATGACTAGTCTGGGTCCCAGATGAATTTTTAATTCTCTCCTCCTTGTGCCAGATTTTCTGTCTCCTGATAAACTGTTAATATTTATTGAAATTATTGTATCTTAGGCTTTGGGGTATAACAGTTAGTAGAGTGTTGCCTAGGAAGTATGCAAACTTGGCTTCAAATCCCAGTACTACATAAACCAAGGATGGTAGTGCATATTCATAATTTTAATACTCAGGGGATGAAGAGAGGAGGAAAAAAATTCAAGATAATCTACAGCTTTGTAACAAGTTTGAGGAAAACCTGGATGTTTATGTCTTAGTCCTAGGTATATATTTTTTTTCTATTTGAACAATCTCTACTACAGCCAAATCTAAACCTAATTTAAACAGAAACATTTTTCCAAGAAACCATAATTATGTTACTCATAAATATTTAGCAGGTGAGAACCAAGTAAAATATCCAAGATTTTTAAATCTATTTTAATATCTGTAAATCTCAGAAGTACACAAAAAGGAAACAATGATAGCACCATAGAATGGTGATTTCTAAAGTAACTATATGTGCATTAAAAAGGGCTGACAAAGAAATTAGGGAAACAACACCTTTCACAATAGCTACAAATGACATAACTTACCTTGGTGTAACCCTAACCAAGCAAGTCAGACTGTATGAAAAAAAAAAAATTCAAGTCTCTGTAGAAAGAATTAGAAGAAGATACCAGAAGATGGAAAGATCTCCCATGCTCAGGGCTTGGCAGTATTAACATAGTAAAAATGGCCATCTTACCAAAAGCAATCTACACATGCAATGCAATTGCCATCAAATTACCAACACAATTCTTTACAGACCTGGAAAAAAAAATTCTCAACTTCATATGGAATAACAAGAAACCCAGAATTGCTAAAACAATCCTCTACAATAAAAGATCTTCTGGAAGTATCTCCATCCCTGATCTTAAGCTGTAGTATAGAGAAACAGTTATAAAAACTGCATGGTACTGGCATAGAAACAGAATGGTGGAACAATGGAACCGAACAGAGGACCCAGAAATAAACCCACACACTTATGGGCACCTGATCTTTGACAAAGATGCCAAAACCATACAATGGAGAAAAGATAGCATCTTCAATAAATGGTGCTGGTCTAACTAGATGTCTACATGTAGAAAAATGAAAATAGATTTGTACTTATCGCCCTGCACAAAACCGAAGTCCAAGTGGATCAAAGAACTCAACATAAAACCAGACACATTAAATCAGTTAGAAGAAATTGAATACCCTTGAACTCATTGGCAAATGAGACAACTTCCTGAACAGAACACCAACAGCACAGGCTCTAAGAGCAACAATCAATAAATGGGACCTCATAAAACTGAAAAGCTTCTGTAAAGCAAAGGACACCGTAATCAAAACAAAACGACTGCCTACAGATTGGGAAAGAATTTTCACCAACCCTTTATCTGACAGAGGACTCATATCCAGTATATGTAAAGAACTAAAGAAGTTGAAGAGCAGCAAACCAAGTAATGCAATTAAAAAATAGGGACAGAGCTAAACAGAGAACTCTCTGTAGAGGAATATGGAATAGAAGAGAAACACTTAAAGAAATGCTCAACCTTATTAGCCATTAGGGAAATGCAAATCAAAACAACCCTGAGATTTCACCTTACACCCATCAGAAAAGCCTACTTGGTCATAGTGGATGATATCTTTGATTTGTTCTTGTGTTCGGTTTGCAAGTATTTTGTTGAGTATATTTGCATTAATGTTCATGAGGGAGATTGGCCTGAAATTCTCTTTGTTTGTTGGGTCTTTGTGAGGTTTAGGTACCAAGGTCACTGTGGCTTCATAGAATGGGTTTGGTTGTGTTCCTTCTGTTTCTATTTTGTGGAATAGTTTGAAGAGAATTGGAGTTATCTCTTCTTTGAAGGTATAGTAGAATTCTGCACTGAAACCATCTGGTCCTGGGCTTTTTTTGGATGGGAGACTTTCGATGACTGCTTCTATTTCTTTGGGGGATATAGAACTATTTAATTGATTTACCTGGTCCTGATTCAGCTTTGGTAAGTCGAATTGATCAAGAAAATTGTCCATTTCATTTAGATTTTCAAATTTTGTGGGTTATAGACTTCTGAAGTTAGTCCTAATGATTCTTTGGATTTCCTCAGTGTCTGTCATTATGTCCCCTTTTTCATTTCTGATTTTGTTGATTTGGATGATGTCTCTCTGCCTTTTAGTTAGTTTGGCTAAGGGTTTGTCTATCTTGTTGATTTTCTCAAAGAACCAGCTCTTGGTTTCATTGATTCTTTGAATTGTTTTATTTGTTTCTACCTGATTGATTTCAGCCCTGAGTTTGATTATTTCCAGCTGTCTACTCCTCTTTGGTGTGTCTGCTTCTTTTTTTTTCTAGGGTTGTTAAGTGAGCCATTAAGTTGTTTGAATGAGCTGTCTCAAATTTCTTCTTGAAGGCACTTAGTGCTATGAACTTTCCTCTTAGCACTGCTTTCATTGTGACCCACTAGTTTGGGTATGCTGTGTCTTCATTTTCATTGAGTTCTTAGGAGGATTTTAATTTCTTTCTTTGTTTCTTCCCTGATCCAGCTGCCATTTAGTAGCAAGTTGTTCAGGTTCCAAGTGTGTGTAGGGTTTTTGCTATTTCTGTTCTTGTTGAGGTCTAGCTTTATTCCATGGTGATCAGATAGAATACATGGGATTATTTCAATCTTCTTGTATATGTTGAGGCTTGCTTTGTGACTAACTATGTGATCTATTTTGGAGAAGATTCCATGAGGTGCTGAGAAGAAGGTAAATTCTTTTGTGTTTCAGTGTAAAGTTCTGTAAATGTCTGTTAGGTCCATTTGATTCATGACCTCTGTCAGAGACATGGTTTCTTTGTTTAATTTCTGTTTTGTTGACCAGTCCTTTGTTGAGAGTGGGGTGTTGAAGTCTCCCACTATTAATGTGTGGGGATCTATGTGTGGTTTAAATTTTATCAATGTTTCTTTTACAAACGTGGGTACCCTTGTATTTGGGGCATAGATGTTCAGGATTGTGATGTCTTCCTCGTGGAATTTTCCCTTGATGAGTATGAAGTGTCCTTACCCATCTCTTTTTATTAATTTTGGTTGAAAGTTTATTTTATCATATATTAGAATGGCTACTCCTGCTTGCTTTTTGGGTCCATTTGCTTGGAAAGCAGTCTTCCCCCCCTTTACCCTCAAGTAATATATATCTTTGTGGCTTAGGTGTGTTTCTTGTATGCAACAAATTACTGGGTTTTGTTTATGCATTCATTCTGTTAGTCTGAGTCTTTTTATTGGAGAATTGAGTCAATTGATGTTGAGAGAGGTTAATGACCAGTGGCTGTTAGATCCCTTGATTTTGATGTTGGCTGTGGTCATAAGGTTGTGTGCTTGGTTGCTTTTTGTTTTACTGTAGTGAGGTTATTTATTTCCTGTGTTTTCTTGAATGTAGATAATTTTCCTGGGTTGTATTTTCCCTTCTAGTGTCTTCTGTAATGCTGGATTTGTTTGTAGGTATTGTTGAAATTTGTTTTTGTCATTGAATATCTTGTTTTCTCCGTCTATGAGGACTGAGAATTTTGCAGGGTATAGTAGCCTGGGCTGACATCTGTGTTCTCTTAGGGTCTGCATGCTATCTGTCCAGGCTCTTCTGACTTTCATAGTCTCTGTTGAAAAGCCAGGTGTGATTCTAATGTGTTTGCCATTATATGTTACTTGGCCTTTTACCTTTGCAGCTTTTAGTGCTTTTTTTCTTTGTTTTGTATACTTAACTCTTTTGATTATTATGTGGTGGGAGGATTTTCTTTTCTGGTCTAATTTATTGGGTGTTCTGTAGGCCTCTTGTATTCTTATTGTCCTCTCCTTTAAGTTGGGGAAATTTTCTTCAATAATTTTGTTGAAGATATTTTCTGGGCCTTGGTGCAGGGAATCTTTTTTTTCCTTTATTCCTATTATTCGTACATTTTGTCTTTTCATGTTGTCTTGAATTTCTTGGAAGTTCTGTGTCAGGAATTTTTTAGATTTAACATTTTCTTTGAGAAATACATCTATTTCTTCCATTGTATCTTCCACACCTGAGATTTTCTTCCATCTCTTGTAGTCTGTTGGTTATGTTGACCTCTGTAGTTCCTCTTTTCTTCCCTAAGTTCTTTCTGTCCACAATTTCCACCATTTGTGTTTTCTATAATTTTTCCAATTCTATCTTCAGATCTTCAGCCATTTTGTTGATTTCTTCACCTGTCTGAGTGTATTTTCCTGTTTTTCCTTCAATTCCTTCAGCTGTTTGTTTGAACAATCCTCTGTTTCTTTTATTTATTTCAGTGACTTAAGCATTTCCTTTCTAAAGGCCACAAACTGTTTGGCTGCAACTTCCTCTATTTCTTTATGGATGGCTGTAATCTATTTGAGTTTATCTTCCTCTAGTTCTTTACGCATTTCATTTGTTTCCTCTGGTATTCTCTTCAAGAGCATAGATGTTAGGTCATCTTCTTGAATTTCAGTTATGCTGGGGTGTCCAGGGCTACTTGGCCCTGGATAACTAGGTTCTGGAGATGCCATATTACTCTGTCTTTTGTTGGTTGAGCTTTTACGCTGGCCTCTACCCATTGGGCTATCTTATGTGTTTGAAGTTAGTTTCTGGTGGTTCCGGGAATCCTGTGGTGGACAGAATCCCCTTGGAGGAAAATGGTTTTTCCTGAAGGAAGCCTTCTCAGATTTTTGGGTATAGTCATTGGATGGCTGGTGTTTTTCAGGAGTTGCGGATGCTCACCTCAGGCATAGAGACCTGATTGATAACTGTGGTCCTTGTTAGTAGAGAGTGCTCTCTTCTCACCCGGAGAAGTCCTGAAGACAGCTGCCCTGCTTCTGGGTTTTTTGCTTTAAATTTAGTAACTGTACTGCTAAATTTAGTAACTGCTACTGTAACCTGTGTGTCCTGTGGTTTGGGTCAGTTTTGTTAGGGGTAACTGGTTGCCCGTTGGAGCAGTATCTGGGGGTTGATCTTGGGGATTCTGGGCTTCTGTAGGTCTGAGGTTGGGGCTCTGTGCCACAGTACCCAGGAGGGAATCTGTGGTGGGTGGGTACTGCTCTCCTGGTAACAGCAGGTTATCTGGTGCACAGCAGTTCCCTGGGTTGGGCAGGTCTGTCCGCCTTTTTCCAGGGATATACTGGGTGGCCTAAGTCAGTCCCCTTTGTTTTGTTCCTTGTGAGGATTTCTCCTTATAGTGACTCCCAGTCTCTGTTGCCTTGGGCCACACAGCTTTGAGTGTGCAGGAAAGCTGGCGTGCAGCAACTTCCTGTGCCTGTGGCTGGAACCCAGTTCAGTGTTGGCAGCTTGTACCCACTGGTCTCGGAGACCTTTTTCAGGGAAAGACTGGGTGACCGAAGTCAGTACTGTTTCCTTTCTTCCCTGTGGGATTTTCTCGCTACTGCGACTCCCAATCTCCGGTGTTTTTTTGTGCCCACCGATCAGCCTGGGAAGGTGATCAGGACACGCAGGCATGTGGTCTGGTCTTGCGACCTAGTGCTTGTGGGACCCAGGTCTCTTTTGGGTTCTGGCTGGGTGACCTGAGTGTGAACCGGACTGATTGCCAAGCTCTGCGGGTTTCCTCTCACCTGGGAAACATGATTGCTGATGTTTTAGGGCCCAGAGTTCAGTCTCTTGGTCTCTGTATGGAAAATGTTGTCCTGCTCCTCAGACACAGTGTTCTCCTGGTGCTGCCATCTTGTCCCTCTCGCCATTCTGTTTTAATTATGATGCTTTTATATTATAGCTTGAAACTGGGTAAGTATGAATCTTTCTGCTTTTCCCATTCCAAGATTACTATAGATATCTGTGATTGTCTCTGAATTCATATGGAATTTAGGGTTATTTTTTATTTTTCTGTGAAAAATGTTCTTGGAATTTTATATTTACTCAGTGGATTTCTTTGTGAAATACAGGTATCTTAACAATACAAATCTTTCAATCTATGAACATAGAATATCTTTCGGGTGTGTGTTTGTGTTTATATGGTACAGATACATCCTTTCTGCATTTCCTCTATCTTATTCTCTTTTAACATCCACAATATCAGAATAATATATTACTTATTTAAAAAAATATATTTATTTTACATGTTTGAGAATTTACCTGCCTGGATGTATGTGCACCAATTGGGTACCTCGTTTCCATGGAGGCTACCAGAAAGTGTGAGATCCTCTGGAATTAGAATTAAACATAGTTGTGAGCCACCATGTGGGTGTTGAGAAATGAACCTTAATCCTATGCAAAGAGTAGCCAATGCTCTTTACCACAGCACATTATCTTTCCAATTCTTGGAAGTTCATGAATGCAAACAATAATAGCTGATCTAACCCCAATTCTCCCTTCAACTCCCCAGGTTTCTCCAACACCGTCCCCTACCAATATCATGTCCTCTAGTTATACTCTATTAAGTACAATTAGTGCTTCTCCTATGTGTGGGTGTGTGGCCACTCACTAGAGCATGAGAAAACTATCAGTGGCCATGTTTTTTGTTTGTTTTGTTTTTTTGTTTTTGTTTTGTAAAGAATTATTTACCTACCCCTACCAGTTTCAACTGCCAACAGCAACTCAGTTAAGGACAGTGACTGGCAAGCACCTCCCCCATAGCAGCTTCAACTGCTAATAGCTCCTCCCTCATAGTATTTTGAATGCCAACAGCTCTTCAGTAAGAAATAGGGACCAGAGAACTCTCCCATGACAGTTTCAACTTTCAATAGCATCTTTGTAAAGAATAGGTTCCAGACAGCTCCTCTACCATCTTTGTTGGAATTTTGGTAGATTAATCTAGTGCACAGCTCTTATGAGTTCATGAGTACAACACCCTTGTCATGTGCAAAAATTTTCATTTGGTAGTACTTGTTTCAGGCTTCCAGCACATACATTCTCTCTATCTTCTCTTCTATTGTGCCCCCTGAGCCTTAGTTAGGGATGGGGAGATTGAAGAGGATGTCACATTTAGAGCTAAGCATTTAATTTCTTTTTCTCCACATTTTGAATAGTAATGCATTTCAGCACTGACTGCTGCTAACTGAAAAGAGAAGCTTCTCTACCCAATACTGAGAGCAGGTGTATGGATATAAACAGGAATATTTAGAAAACTTTATGGCAATTTTGCAAAATAGTAATAGCAGTTTCTGTGCTAGGATCTACGTATTTTCCAATCAAGGGCTTTTGACCAGGATTACAGTACTAAGCAAAAATAAATAAATAAAAACAAAAACCCAGCTCCTGTAGTGCAGGTCTCAGATCTTATCAGAATTTAGTTACCCCATAATATGCTATGTTACAGCATGCAGGGTACAGCACTGAGTAAGACCATTGATGTCTTTTATCTTCCAGAAGCCTATATAACTCCTTCTGGTACTATGAAAACAAGGCAGCAGGGAGGAAGTCAAACAAATTCTTTTTGAGCTATTTTTTAAATATTATTTATGTGTATTTATGTTTTGCCAGTTCCTGTGTCTGTGTACCATTTGCATGCTCACCAAGGCCAGAAGAGGAACTGGAAGTTACATATGGTTGTGAACAACAATGCTAATGCTGGGATTTGAACATGTGTTTTTGTAGAGGTTCACATGGTCTTAATCACTGAGCCATCTTGACAGCTCTCTGAAGTATGTTTTAAATTAGTAAAATTCTTTGTGTTCATTTTTGTTTTGTGTGATTCGGCCTATGAAAATTATCTCACATTTGTCAAGCTTTCTGGCATTGCATACCATTTTAACATGAGACAAAGGATGAGATCTTGACTAAATGTTTTCTAAAGGAACAGATACTTGGGAAAACATACATTCCATGGAGTTATCAAGTTGAACTCATATTTTTAGAAACCCAGAGCAGGGTCACCAAAATAGAACACTTAAACGGACCATTATTGCTTTTTGAGCATGTAAGATAATAACTTGTGCATAGAAGTGGAAAAGGTTGCTATCAGGCAAAGGCAACTGTTTCAGCAAAGTTGACAACTCTTAAAATTATCAAGACTGAGAAGTAGGAAAAAATTAAAGCCACACAAAGAACATAAGAGATTTCTGATACACCATCAAGGATCCAAACTAATACAGAAACACAAATGAAGACAATTTGAAGAAATGATGACAGGAGACCTCCAAGATTTAAGAAACTGTAAGAATTTAAAACCCCCAAACTTCAATGAATGTCAAATAGAACAAAGCAAGAGATATCCACACCAAAGCACATTATAAAAAAGTTTTAAAAACATAATACAGAAAATTCTAAGAGTAGCAAACATTACATGTGAATACCTCAGTAACTTTATCAATGGATTTCTCAGGTGGTACCTCAAAGACTAGAGGGTAGTGGGATAATATATTTAAAGTAGCAAAAGACACAGTCCCCTGAAAACTATCTATTCAGAAAAATATTATTTAAATTGATGAGTGCCAAGCATGGTGGGACATACCTTTAATCCTAGCACTTGAGAGGTAGAGGCAGGCCAATTTTCTGTGAGGTCAAGGCCAAGTTGGTCTACATAATGAGTTACAAGCTAACCAGAACTCTATAGTCAGACCTAATGTAAAAAAATAAAATGAAATAAAAAAAATAAATTAAAAAGAAAGACATTTTTGGATAAAAAAAAAATCAAAATATTTCATGACCGCCAGACCTGTCTCACATGAAATATTAGAGAGAATCCTCTAAACTGAAAGCAAATGACACTAGATAGTAATTTACAACATGAAAACATAAAGCACTTCCATAAAACTAAATAGATGAGTAAGTGTAAAAACATACAAATTTAGGTTGTTCTTCTATTTCCTTAGTATATAGTGTTTAAAAGACACGGGGTATTAATATTAATCTATAATAAACAAACTGTTAATTGGAAAACAAAACCCATGAAAACAGAATTTCAATTCAGAATACATACACAGAACAAAGGATGGTGTAAGATTTTTTTTTAAGACAGAGAAATCAGCTCAAGCTATATTTGTCAACAAAGTTCACTGGTTTTTGGTACTTCTGGGCACTAAAGAGATTCTAATATAAGTGAAGTTATTACCTATTGTTATTTGATTATAGAGTGGTTCCCACAAACTCATGTATTAATAATGGTCTGGGTGGTAAATCATGGAATTTGGAGAAGTGAATAGATCCTATGGGCCTGACACTGAAGAATGGATTAATTCCTGAGTAGAGTTTTAAAAAAATGGCAGCTTCTCCAGCCTTGATGAGACCTGATAAGCTAGGGTCAGATAGAAGGGGAGGAGGTTTTCCCTTATCAAAAAACTAGGGAGAAGGCATAGGGGGAGAAAGGAGAGGGTGGGTTGGCTTGGGAGGAGATGAGGGAGGGGGCTGCAGCAGGGATACAAAATGAACAAATTGTAATAAATAAATATATAAATAAAATAAAATCACAAGCAAAATGTTGATGTTAGATATATTATATATAAATATTTATGGCATTAGCAACATAAAGTGAGACTAAAGGCACCTTAAATTTATAAATTTATTTACCGTAAATTTATTTATGTGCTAAGAAGTAATGGAGTTAGAGAGATGGCTCAGTGGTTGCTTGCTGCTCATTCAAGGAACCAAAGTCTGGTTCCTAGAAACCAGATTAGGCAGTTCACTACCACATGGAACTTCTTCAGCTCCAGTGGATCCAGGGTCCTTTTCTGGCCTCTATTGGCATACACACAGAGAAATATATTAAAAAGAAAATAATAATAAATCCTAGGAGTTGGAGAGATGGCTTGGAAGTTAGGAACATTGGCTTCACTTGTAGAGGGCCCTGGATCAGTTCTCAGAACCTACATGACAACTCACAATAGACTGTAATAGAGTTCCAGGGGTTCTGGCCCTTTCTCTTGCTTCTTGAAGCACTAAGCATGCGCATGGTACACATACGTACATGCAGACAAACACAAAATACTATGTATATATGTATGCAATATATAAAATATTTTTTACCTCAAAATTTATTGCTTATTTAATTTTATTTTGAGGATAGGTCAATGTATATAATAGACTTACACATAAAATACAGTATTTAAATACTTTTTAAATAATTAAAAATATAATGTAAGAATGTCAGATTTTCATCAATTGGTGAATAGATAATAAAATGCATTAAATATATACAATTAAGTTTTGTTTACCTGTAATGAGAAATGACATTATTAAATGGATGAATCTGGAAGACAAAAAATACCCCAATATGCTGGACAATGTAACCCATGCCCAAAGTCCCATACCCGAAGACCCATGTCAAAGAAATGATATATGTTTACTCTCATGTCAATCTTATCTTTGACACTTTGGTTATGGTTTTTAAGAAAAAGTGCTTGTTAAAGCCAGAAAACTAGGAAAGAGATATGAGGGGATTGCCTTAAGGAAAGGATTATTAGTAGAACATAGGTAAAAGGAAAGAAAAGAGGGCAGTGGGTTTAAATAGAAAGGGAGGTAGGATTGAGGTAGGATTGAGGAGAAAAGTATGTGGAAAGGGAGGGAAGACTAATAAGGATAAAGGGTGTATAAAGAAGTCAAGAGGAAACTTACTGTCTTGTAACTCAAATAAAAAAAATACAAAAGCGGGATTGAAGATAGTTATCCAACATGAGTAAATGGCAAAGCTCCTAGGTAATACAGATTGCTGAACATAGTTCCCACTCCCAGAAATCAAATACCTCCACAGGAGTGGTTCAAGGAAGCCAAAGAAGTTCCTAAAACAAAAAAATACAAACTCTTGTCAATACTCTTGGTGGCCACCAGAACTAAAGGATAAGATCATATGGAAGACTCTACCATATCTTGGTTGTAAGCTACACAGAAAACAGGCTGTCACTGAGCTGTAAGCTTCCTCCATGCTGGCTATCATTCAAATTATCTGAGGGTGCTGAGTGGGCAAATGAGGGGGAAAAAGACACCACTGATATTGCTGAGCTGTGGAGCATTTGAACCAGAATTCCAACCTGCTGGCTAAGATATGCCCACCCATATGAGAGACTTGACTGTGGTAGGTGTAGTCAATTGCCCTCTGATTAGATTTGAGACCTGCTCCATGAGTGAGTAGGAAGGCGAATGTGTTAACAACCGTAGCCTGGGCAGGTTTTGGGCCCAGGAAAAAAGCCTTATTACTGAGATGTTTGATAAAACTGACAAAGCAGAAAATTGCTTTCTTTTTTTTAACTAATTCTTTTCTCATAAAATACATCTCTACTGCAGCCTTCCCGTCCATTCTTACCAGTCCTCCTATCTCCTCTGTCCCCAGATACACTTCTCCATTTCCATTTAGAAAGAAACAGGGTTCTCAAGGATCTCATCTAAACTTGGCATGACAAGTTCCAATTAAGACTAGATTCAAACCCTCATATCAAGGGTGGATGAGGCAACCCAGTAATAGGGGAAAATGTCCCAAAAGCCAGACAAAAAAGTCAGAGACACATCCTAATCCCACTGTTAGGGGTTCAACAAAAACCCTAAGCTAAGCAACAACAGGATGAATGCAGAGGACCTAGCTCAGACCCATGCAGGTTCCATGATTGTCATTTCAGTCTTTGTGAGCCCCTATGAGCCCTGCTTAGTTGATTCTGTGGGACATGTTCTCCTAGGGTCCTTGACCCCTCTGGCTTCTACCTTGCACCCCCTCTTCTGTGGGGTTCCCTTCTCTCTGCCTAATGTTTGGCTGTGGGTCTCTGCATCTGTTCCTAGCAGTTACTTGAGGAAGCCTTTCTGATGATGATTGGGCTAGGCGAAAGAGTATAGCAGAATACCATTAGGAATCATTTCATTCTTTTTTGGGCCAATTATATTCACTCTAGGTCTACTCTAGGTGGGGCTTTTAGTTTCTGGTCCCTGGCTATCCAGATGGTGTCCAACATGGGCTCCCTCTCATGGCTTGTGCTTCCAGTTAGAGCAATCATTGGTTGGCCAATCCTACAAGCTCTGAGCCATGATTGTCCCCAAGACATCTTGCAGCCAAGACAGGTTGTGGGTCAAAGGATTTTTGGCTGGCTTGGTGTCCCAGTCCCACCAGAAATATATCTTCCAAAAGATGATCTCAGCCTTAATCAGAGAAGCCACCTACAAAGAACAGTGATGAGTGTACAGATTCATGGCTGCTCAAGATGTAAAGAATAAGCAACAGTCATAAGCTTAGCCCTAAATACATCTCTTATACCACATAATCTAAGGTTCAGGGAACATACAGAAAAGGAAAAGTTGGAACATAAGGTATATTGCTGTGAAACATAGTCTCTAGAATTATACATGTACTGCAATTATAAATTATAAATTGAAAACTAGAGTTACTAGCAGTGGGAAAACACAAGACTAACTTTATAATTAGCAAGATAATGAAGGAGGAATGTTTGTAGCACCTTAACCTTTACCTCTGAATTTTTGCCTATTGGTAGTCTTGGAAATGAGAAACTACTCTCCTTAGCCGTGTATGCATTGGTGACTCCACTAAGCTCCAATTGCTAGCTCCCAACTCACAGTGACACAGAGAACCCCAGTTAATCTTTGTGTGACAGGAAGCAAAATACAATAGCTGTGAATATAAGAGGGATTCATGGACCATCTTCCAGTATGATCCTTGAGCCTTTGGTGCAGAAGTTGTATTGCAGATGAGTTAAAAATAGGACTAGGCTTCAGATCTCTATGTTTTGATTATGGTCTTCTATAATTGTATCCATCCAAAAATACATTTCCTTGATAAGTAATGAGGACTACACTTATCTGTGTGTATGTTTAGATTATAGTTAGGGATTGTGCTGGTTTAGTAAAATGTAAGTTGTAGGTTCTTCTCCAAGATCCATGACTTTAGTAGTCCTGAGTAGTTGAAATGATTTCCCTTTTGTTGAAAAGGTAGTCCAATTAGAGAACTGTTGGTTCTCACCAAGGTATGAGTTTTATTACTGCTCACTTAGGGTTTTCTTGCCAGGCTGGTTGCTGTTGTAGTTCACAAGCATTATAGCTGGGTGGGATTATTTGTTGTTTCACTCCTTTGGAAGCTTGCCTGGTGATGTCTTTTAACTCAATAAAAGCTAGTCTTCAGGGGAAAGCTTTTCGGGTCAGTTCCAGCATGGGGCCACTGGGTCCTGTGTCTGAAGTATACAGTGTCTTCAACAATAGAAATTTACATTCCTCCTCTGGTGGGCAGCCAAGGACAACACCATAACTTTTAAGAGGATAGAAAATCACTCAATGTAGTATATGTGGACATCATTACTTTGACACCAAATTCAGAAACAGTGTTACAAAATAATACACACATATTTTCAAAAGAGCTGTATCTTTTACAAAATGTTTGTAAAAAACATTAACAAAATGTTATGAAATTAAAACTATTCTAGGTTTTTTACCTTTACTCTGGCACATATGGAAGCTGGGAAATTACCATTCTATATTTAAGTGGCAGAAAAGCATTGGAATGCAGTAATTTTACCCAAACGTATAAGAGAAGAAAGGCCAAAGAACAAATAATCAATTCCTACATTTCAGAGACAATGGGCAAATACAGAAAAATTACAACTTAACAATGTGCACACTACAAGTAAGAGCCCACACAGGAATGACTATAAGCATAGGAAACTATGAACTAACTGAAGAATGCTGGAGACTCAGTATGAACATGACTGATAGCCAGGCTCTGGGGTGGTGGGACAGTCCTATGGAGAACTTAGAATTTTGGTGAGTTGTTATCACTGGAATGCCATCATGATCTGATAGTGAATGCTGCAGAAAAACCCTCTCAAAACAACTTGGCACTAACATTAAAAACAAGAAAACAAACAACAACAAAAAAGATAAATGAGCTAATAGAATGGGAACAAGAACTTTGAACAGAACTTTTCATATGTAGCCAAGTGATTTTCAAGATGTATGCCAAGGCCATTGCTGAGGAAGTTCATTGTCTTTTCAAGGAATACTGTGGGAAAATGTTGGGAGCCGCCGCGTGAATGTTTCGCCGGCAGAAACGCACGCGACCACAGGAATCCTTCCGCAGTAAACTTTATTAGTCACGCGATGAAGAGGGGAGAGAGGCCGCCCGGCCACCTCGTTGGCACGGGCGGCTTCCCGAGGGCCGCGGCCCCGGGTGGGGAAACGGGGAAGGAAGAGAGCGAAGGAGAGGGCTGGCCCAGGAGTAGCGCTGTTTATATAAGCCCGGGTCGCACCTGAGTGACGTGTCAATACCCTGATTGGCTGCTCACTCTTACCGGCGTGCCTACGCAATTCTTAGCGTGCTTACGCAATCTTTAGCGTGTATACGCATCTACGCATGCACCCTGGAGGTTTATAGTTTTGAGGGCGAGATGTCAGCGCCACCCAGTAGCATCTGAGTCTCGGCTCTCCACAGGAAAAAACTGTGTGGTCTCATGCAGCAGGCAGAAGAATATATAACCTTTCACAAGATATAAAAATTAACACAAAATATTCAAAACACCTAGAATAAGGGTAAAATTATAAAAATTAGAAAACCTCTGGGGAAATGTGGAGACTTTGGATTTAGCAACAATTCTTGGGATTTAAGACCAAAAGTGAGCCCATAAAGATAAAATAGATAAGCTCAATTTGACTTTTGCTTTAGGGCCAAAAATTTAGGCAGAATATCACTGGGACAACCTGAATCTGTCTTTAGGCCATGTTCATTCATATATGTCTGATAATAAATAATCTATTATTCTTTCTGGGGTAAAAGTTTTGTTTTCTGTGTAGTTTTAGTATCCCAAAATAGGACCATAAGGAAAATCCACTTACACTAGAGGAATAACCAATGTAGGTGCTGAGTATCGGCACCATTTGTGCCCAACACATCTTGTTTCCTCATAAGATGAGTTCTGACTGCATCCTAAACTTTCCCTTTGGTTTAGTCCCCAATCCACTGGTTTATGATGAACCAGTTGCTGGATATCCTCTTATTTATGGCAGGGCTCTTGTCAGAGCATTGTAATCAGAGCATGTGTTAATTACTTTTAGGCTTTGATTTGCTTTGCTTGTTTGTTTTGTCAACCTGACTTGTTAAAGTCAGAGGGTAAAAGGAAACCACAACTGAGAAAATGTCTTCATTAAATAGGACTCTAGGCAATTCTACGGGGGATTTTCTTGATTATTGTACTATATTAATGTCATATTCCTACTGTCGGTGGTGTTCAGGACTGACCAGGTGGTCCTGGGAAGTATATGACAGGTAGTTGAATGTGATTCTAGGGAGCAAGCCAGTAAGCAGCATTCCTCTATGACTTTTGCTTCAGTTCTTACCTCCAGGACTTGCCTTCAATTCTTGCCTTGATTTCTGTCAATGATGAATCAAGGCATGGAAACATAAGCAAAAGAAACCAACTCCTCCCCAACTTGCTTTTGAATATAGTATTGTATCATAGCAATAGAGAGCAAACCAAGACTTAGCATATGTATGGAGCATTTGTAAAAGCCTTCTTGCTTGTACACACAAACACTAACGCGGACATTTCTTTCACTTCTAAATTTCAGCTAATGTTCACAATCAGATAGATACCTAACAATTTTATGTCTTCATTGTCTGTCTGCAGTGAATTATTTTGTGCCTTAATGTTGTTGTTAGTTTAATGGAAGAGTCTAATAATGTTTATTATTAACATACAAATATTACAGCAGTGTATCTAACCTGCTATCACAATCAAGGAAAGACACAGGCACCTGATAGAGTTTTAGAACTGCCTTATTTCACCAGGAACAGGGCAGGTATTAGTCTTCTTCTAAGCTACCTTTACCTCCCAGCCCCATCCCAGGCTACCTCCCATCCACAATTCCATAAATACTTGCTTATTCTTCATCTGGAGCACTTCCTCCATTCATGGCTGCCAAGTGTTTCTTTCCATGATCATCAATGGCAGCTCTCTGCCTCCTTCCTTTCTCTCTTTCAATACCTCATTCTTCCCAAGATTCTTCTGTTTTCTCAGCCCTGGAACCTTGTAGCCGTGCCTACTTCCTTCTGCCTTGCCCAAGTAGGCCATTTAATCAGTCAATTAGGCATAATTAGGGAACATTACTATTCATCACATGGTTATAGGAGTTAGTTCAACATTATTATAACAACCTCATGGCAGGGCAGTAACGATATCTCAAGGCACTGAAATCAGCATTTGAATACACAACACCTGACCAAACTCCAATACCTTAACATGCCTTAACATGCATCTCATGTATAACCATCAGCTGAGAAGACAAAAAGCACTCTGTTTTTTATTTGATTCAGCTCTTAAATTCATTTCTATTAATATTTGATAAATATCTATTCCACATTCAAGAGAGCCCACACCAGGTGGAGTCAATTCTTGCAGATAATCATTTTTCTTGAGTATTAGAGCTTTCAGTACACAGATGTTTAACAAATATTTATTGAACTAATACTATTGTAAGCTTTGCACTCATATAGAAAACTATATGTTATGAAAAACATTGATGGTATAACTTCTCTTTTTATATTTATGTACATGAGAGTTGAGTTGTTTCTCTAGAAGATTGTGTAATAACTTTGATATTTAATTTGCAATTTCTGAAGTTACTGTATTTAGTTTGGGATCTTGAGGTTGGCATCATTTTAATTTAACTGAGTTTCTTCAACATCTCTAACTTGTCTAGTACAATGATACCTCTATCTGCTACCTCCTAATATTAAAAATCCATTGCACTGCAATTCTCTGGTGAGAAAATGTAAAAGACATGGGGCTCATAAAGCAGAGTGGAGGTGGATATGAAGAGATGTGGATGACGGTGAGGAAATGGAAAAGCATAACTCAGCTACAATCTCAATCTCCTGAGTACTAAACATCAAAATCTGTTTCTATGCTTACAAAAATGTCCAGAAATCAGCACTCCTAGTGAACAAATTTGTGATGAGGATTGTAGGAGGAAGCATCCTGAGATTGCTTTTTCAACTGAAAAATGATATGAATATTCCTAGCATATCTAGGTGGGACTAGGGTTGGAGAAAATTCTAAAGAAGCCATGGGAAGTAGAGAAGGTTCTGACAAGAACATCGATGCTGCCCTATTGTTCAGTGTGTGGTTTTGGCATTTTACAAGTGTTTCTGATTTTTGTTTGTTTTCAACTCACATTCCCTCTGTTCTTCCTTTTTCAGTTTTTCCTTTTATTGACAATAGAATCTTTCCTTACACAATACATTCTGATTATAGTTTCCCCTTACTCTACTCCTCTCAGTTCCTCCCCACCTTTCCTTCCCTCTGGATCTACTCCCTTTCTGTCTCTCATTAGGAAAGAATAGACTTATAAGAGATAACAACTAATCATGACAAAAAAAATATAATAAGACCAGGCAAAACTATCATATTGGAGTTAGACATGGCAACCAAACAGGAGGAAGAGTTCCCAAGAACAGACTCAAGAGTCAGAGACCTACTTGCTCTCACTCTCAGGAGTCTCATGAAAATACTAAGCTAAGATTCCCTGCGTTCTGCCCAAAGTTTGGCTACAAGTCTCAGTATCTCCTTCTCCTGCTGGGTAGAGTCTTTCAGAGGTCCTCTGTGGTAGGCTCCTGTCCTGTTCTCTGTCTACTTCTACTTCCAATGTTTATCCTGTTTGCCCTTCTGAACTAGGATTAAGCTTCTTCTCTAGGTCCTTCTTGTTGTTTAGCTTATTTAGGACTATAGATTTTAGTTTGTCTATCTATCTGATATGGCTAAAACCTGCTTATAAGTGAGTATATACCATGTGTTTCTTTCTATTTCTGGGTTACCTCACTCAGGAGCCATTTCCAGGCCACAGAGAAAGATGTAGGCAGTCCTGATGAGACTTTATAGGCTGGGGTCAGATGGTAGAAGAGGAGGACTCCCCTTTCTGAGAAATATGTGAGGGAAATAGGGGGGAAGAGGGAAGGAAGGTGGGACCAGGAGGAGACAAGTGAGGGGGCTACAATCAGGATATAAAGTGAATAAATTATAAAAAATAAACTTAAAGTAAAAAAAAATTACTAAGCTAATAGCTATTATAATATATACACAGAGGACCTGTGGCAAACTCATGTAGGTCCTGTGCTTGCTGCTTCAGTCAGTGCATATGTGCCATGTTTAGTTGATTTAGGGGGCCTTGTTTTCTTGATGTCCCACAAGTCCTCTGGCTTTTACGCTGTTTCTACTTCCTCTTCTGTGGGATTCCCTGAGCTGTGAGGGAAGGAATTTGATGGAGAACTCCCACTTAGACTATCTCTCAGTATAATGTCTGGCAGTGGATCTCTGCATCTGTCCCCATCTGTTAACAGAGGAAGTCTCCGTGATGATGACTGAATATAGCATTTTATTGATACTTTATTTTGGACCAGTACTATTTATTTTTCATTCCTTTTTTTAAAAATGGTAATCTTTTATTTTACTCTATGTTTCTGGAATATATAGGCCCTTATTCTTGATTATCCAAGCAGTGTCAGGTTTCTTCTTGTGTTAAGAACCTTAAATCGAATCATGCATTGGTTGACTACTCCCACAAGTTCTGTGCCACCATTGCTTTAGCATATTTTGTAGGTAGATCTTAATGAGGACTCCTATTAATGAGGGATATGAAGTATCAACTAGCGATCTCATCACCAGACAAGGCTCCCAATAGTGGGTCTACTTTGTAGTCAGTTGTTGGCCAAGGGTTTTCCCATGAAAATTCTCCAAACAACCCATAATATTGCTAAGACAATGAGTTGTTTTCTGCAAACTGACAGTGGGACCCACACAAATCATTAAACCTGGTGCGTTTCTGTTCTTGTTTGTTGTTGGTGTTTGGTTTTTAATGTGTTCTTCAAGTGAGTGATGGCGGTTGTAGCAAAGACAAACATCTTTAAGAAATTAAGGAGGGATAAATGCTTTTTACATCACACTTTTGATGGATTTGTTTATAGTCTTTGCTGTTTTCACCATCTTTCTGATGGAATCGCATATCATTCTCTTTTTATATCCTAATGACCTGGTCCTACAGACAATCAGTCACTGAGCAGGGCACACCTGGTTTCCTGTTGGCTAGATGGTTCTTGTAGAGGGCCCTGATTATGAGGTCACATGTGTGTAGACAATGAGGATCCCTGACCTTACCTGCAGTATATAAGGCAGGGGGGCAGCAGGCAGCTCACACCAGTAATCAGCAGGCGGTGTAGCAAAAGGAGCTCCTTGATCCCACTCTAATTCAGCTCTCCTTCTAGATCAAGCAGCAGCTGCTGCTGCTTCCTCTTCCTGGTACCTGTACCAGGAACCACAGAGCGAGCATGAACACTGTGCGCATCCTCGTGGGCAGTGTTGTGCTCATCTTATTTCTGTCATTAAAGTTACGGCATCTGGTAGGCTGCTTAAGATTAGATTGCTTTAAGATTAAACTAGCTGAATATATGAATGAGCATATGATTATAAGATCACAGAAAGAGGAACGGAACCAAGGGAAGAGAATCAAAAGCCACTGGCACTCTCCACAGAACCCTGACACTTGATGTCCCTCCCGCATGTTTTTCCCAGGCTCTTATCACTTTATTCAGGAGTTGTGGTCAGTTAGAAGATATACATAGGTCACCAATGATATGGTTAGCTCTCCAGCAAACTTCTCACTCACCACAGAGGACAGGAGAGCTAAAAGTGCCCATTCCCCACCATCAATGTCTCCTGTTAAAGAACGGCCCCTTCTCTACTATTGATTTTCCCATTGCACCCTATAGCATCCCACTGGGAACTGTGTAGATATTCATGATTGTTTTTTTTTTTCCTCTGAACTTGAGTGTCCTGGTGTTTAAAGTCCTACGTGTTTTTACATAGGATTTCTGACAGGGATGGAGGGTATTACCATACTTCCAAGGCAAAAAACAAAGCACATGGGCTTTGCGAGGTCAACTCCATATTTTCCCTTGAATCTGTGTCTACACTAAACTTGTGAATCAGTGTTTCCTTTCAATGCATTTTTAATCTCTAGGTTTTAGAGGGAACCAGTGAATTTGTCAAACTAGATTGTCATGAGATAGGATTTGGTACTTGCCTGATGGCAGTAAACTATTTAGCTGTAATTTCTTTTTATAGATTGCCATATGAGAAACCACCAAAGGCCTATTTATTTTTTTATAGCTGCACACAAAGTATTGGAATCATTATGGCATTTTCAAAGCATGCTACAGTTTGTTGGTTCTCCTTTCCATCAAACCCATCTCCCTCTCTTCCCTGCCTACTTATTTTGCATGCCCTGCTTCCCTCCTTTCAGCTTTTCTGTCATATATATTCTCTTTACTCCTCCTCCACTTTCCTGAGAATTTATTTTTCTTCTTTCTTGTTTGTCTTTCTATATGTTTTGACTTCACCTCTGTTTACACCCATTTATACCTATGCCTGTACAGAATAAAAACTAAAGTCTGTGTAAGATAACATGCTTTTTTTTGTCTTTCAGAATTTGGATCACTTCAGTTTGTACTGTTTATACTGTCTAGCTACATCCATTTCCATGCAAACTTCATTTTCCCCTACAT
The DNA here is from genome assembly GCF_030254825.1 of Meriones unguiculatus. NCBI lineage: Eukaryota > Metazoa > Chordata > Mammalia > Rodentia > Muridae > Meriones > Meriones unguiculatus. The sequence goes on along the minus strand of NC_083369.1, from coordinate 72,821,311 downwards.
ATGAATGAAATTTCTCTGTATATATGCACCAACTTTTTAACACACATTTATCTTTTAGTGGACATGTATGCTGGTTCCATTTCTTTGTTATTGTGAATAGAGAAGGCAGAAAACATGAATGTGTGATAAATCTTCTTGGTAAGATATGGGAGTATGCTCAAGAATGACACATCTGGTTCACATGGTCCTTTAAATTTTAGAGATATCTCAATACTTATTTCTGTAATTTACTGATTTGTTTTTTTGTTTGTGGCCATTCTGACTGTCCTGAGAAGGAATCTCAAAGTTGTTTTAACTTGCATTTCCCTAGTGGTTAGGGAAATGAACCACTTTTCAAAATATTTATTGGTTATTTGTGTTTCATTTTTCATTTTACTAGCACATTTGTTCATTCATGGGGGAGTTTAGTAATTTAAATTCTGTAGTTCTTTGTAAAATTTGAATATTAGTTTCCTCTTGAACATAAAGCTGGCAAAGATTTTCTTCCATTCTATAAGCAATTTGCTCCACTGATAATTTATTTTCTGTGCAAAAACATTTTAATTTCATATAGTTTTATTTCCTAATTACTTGGGGCTCTTCTTTTGTTTTTGGAGTCTTATTTCAGAAAGTTCTTGTCTACCTGTATCTTGAAAATATTCCCTGTCTTTTAGCATTTGCAGAAATCAATTCAAAGTTGACCAAATATCTTAAACTACAGTTTCATTTTAGGAATTAATCCCTCTTCTCTCATTTTTCCTTTTGCACTCTAAGCCATCCCATACCCTTACCAAGTTTCTGTTTAGCCTGTTTTGTTTTTCTACTACCATAGTTACATTAAACTATGTACGATCACCTTTATAGGTAATTGCATGAATGGCCACCATGATCCCATTTCTTTTCTTTTCTTATTAGCTTGCAGTGAGAATTTTATGTATACTCAGTTATTTTAGGTCTAAATGTGGACTTCTTGGTGTTTAAATTATCAAGTAAAGTGCTTTTACATAAAAGGCAAAGGCAAAGTTAGAGGAGCCTACTGGACTTCCTGGAAAATTTATGTAAAAATATAACACTTTGTAAGGCTTTCCCTCAGTCTATATATAAGCAAAACATACTTGTGAATTAGTGTCATAGTTCAAAACATTCCTCATCTATAGCTCTTAGGGTGAATCAGTTTGTTTTATACCTAAATTGTCATGAATTGGGATCCAAGAAGTGCCAGGCTTACTTGGCATAAGGTGAGATTCAGGAATTGCCAGGCTCTGGTAACCAGAACACTTTCATTTCTTTTACGGGCAATCATGTGTAAAAGACCATCTATACCATCTTCTCCAGTAGGAAGAAGAGCAACTTCTTCAGCCCAAAACAACAATACACATATCCCACTCCTTACTTTGAACTACAATATTGCTCCTAGCCATTTCCAAGTATCGCCTGGCAAACAGCAGATATTGTTCCACACAAAAGTACTGAATTGAAGCCAGTCCTGAAGAGACCTGATAAGCCAGGGTCAGATGAAAGGGGAGGAGGGCCTCCCCTAGCAGTGGACTAGGGGTGGGGCATAGGGGAAGATGAGGGAGGAAGGGTGGGACTGGGAGGGAATGAGGGAGGGGGCTACAGCTGGGATAAAAAGTTAATAAACTTTAATATAAAAAAGAAATAAAAAAGAAAGTACTGTTATGCTAGCTTGACAAACTAGAGAACATTGTGTTGATCAAGGAATTATATAGGTGGGTAAGTATAGTGAAGATGCCCGCTGTCAGGGTTGTGAATAATTATGACAGTAGTAGTAACAACTAAAAGTCTGATGGCATTCAATTGATTTTGGCTCTTGCAAGAGACATTAAATGAGAGTGGATGTGAAATACAAATTCCAGACACTTATTTTTTTGCTTACATTTTTAAGAATTGATTACATGTACTGACTAATATATATAACATTATAATTAATAATAGTTATATGAATGATAGGGAAAGGATGTAGAAGCATACAGCAATGATAACTCCATTTAAGTTAGAAATTTTCATCTAATGGATTGCAGCCTAATACTACATTTGTCTACAAGTTTCATCAAAGGGAGAGGAATTACATGGGACTGTTGTCTATTATGGAGATGACTGCTTACTATTATTATAAAACCTTATAAGGAAAAGGAGACATGCCATTTGCTACTCTGCAATATATGTTTACCATAAATTAAAATGGTGAATAAAATTCATTTTTTCACACCTGAAGGTGGTGATACAAGTCTTTAACTACTCCTTTTGGCCAGCTTTTGAAAAACAATTATTGCCATTGTATCATCTGCCCAAATTTACCTACAGATTATAAAAGTCATCTCTAAAAATTGCATGCACATATTTAATTAGTGAAATTTATAACCCTCAAATAGCACCAAAATATAATGGGAGAATGTTTGAATGAATGCAATTTGAATTACAATGAAGGAAAATGTTCTAAGCCTAAATTTGTCATCTATCTCACATAATATTCTATAAAGTAAAGTGTAACTAGGATTTAATCTCTTTATTCTTGCTTACAGCATTGGATCTACACATACACACATACACACAAACGTTCAAAGTCTCAGCACAAGTTCATCTTATATGTGAATCATTGAGATGAATTATATATAGGACTATTGTTATGCCTTCATGCCACCCTTTTCAGAGTGATTTACTTGTAGTAATTAAAGAGACACCTTATTCTTTTAAAAGGAAGGAAATATGATTATGAGAAATTTGTTTCCTCTTGGTACTCACTTGCCAAGTACAAAATAGCTAGCACTATATAGTGTTCAGAAACATTTTTTTTAAGTAACAGGTCCCTTTGACATTTCTATGAAAACAATGGACTAACTCCCCCCCCAATGCAAATCCACATATATAGAAAATTATACTTAAAATTTCAGTATTGTAATCTCCTAAAGTTCAGCATAACTCTTGAAATGTTCTTTATATATTCATGGTAAATTTTAATATCCTAAGCTGTGGTGTTTAAACCACATGTCAAAAATACATAATAAAGCACATGTCATAATCATTTTTGAGGAAACCAGGGTATGAAAATTTTTATTAGTGGCAATTAACAGTTAACATCAATTAATATTTGAATACTCTATCACTCTTAGCCAAAAATGAACCCATAAAATACAAGTTTATTGACTTTGATCTGTTAGGCATACATCTTTATCAAAAACATGCCAGAATTAAAGCCATTTTATCAATAAAAATTTTGTCCAAGTTCTATCTGGAGTTAAATCTAGAATTCAGAGAATTTAATTAACTATTTGTTTTTTGAGCACATTAAAAATTAAATGGGTCATGGTTTTATTCCAAATACCTAAAGAAGAAAGAGGTTGTGAAGAGTAAGAAGTATCATAAACTACAATATTTGATTTCCTAGATTTATCACTTTGTGGCCACATGTTCCTCATTTTTTGTATCATTTTATTAAAAATAAAGAGCATATCACAAAGTTTACATAGAACATCTGAACCATAACAAATGGATGACAGGTTTAGTCATATTTGGAACATACTTATTAAACCGCAGTCCTCATATCATATACAGTCCTTTTCCTACATATTTGTGACACTTCATTTTAAAAAGAAATTTATTCACTTTTATTTTGTATGTGTGGGTGTTTTGCCTAAATGTATGTGCTCCATGTGTATATAGTGTCATAGAGGTCAGAAGCAGACATTGGATCTACTGGAACTGGAGTTACAAATGGTATTTTTTACCATGTGGATGCTGAGAATCTTCTGCAACAGCCATTACTCTTAACCACTGAGTGCTTTCTCTGAGCCCTATTTGTGACATTTATAAGTGAGAACTTTAATTGCATAATATTTGCCTTTAGCTACACTGATTTATTCTTTCCCGATTCTATGAAAAAGTACAAATTAAAACTACAGAAACAAATAATATTTTTAAAATTGCAAAGTACAAAGTATGACTACTTCCTAAATAATCATTTAACAGGAAATCTTCAATATACTAAAAAAATTACAATAATATTTACAAAGTGTCATTGTAAAACAGAACTGGGTACATGTACTAACAAATAGCTAATCCTAAAAAGAGACCAGCACATTACTAAGCACTGGTAGATTCACATTTTTATATTTCATCCTTGATTAAGTGAAGGAAGTACTTACAACCCTGTGATAGACGTGACATGTACATTTCCCTGCTTGATTAATGCACAAATAAATTTTAAAAATTCCCCTACTCTACAAAGTCACAATATATAACAATCAGATATTTTCAAAATTGACATTTCATTCTGGTTTACTGCTGCCACTAATAGTCGGTATTTCGTGGTCAGTCTCCATTGTAGGCTCAGCCATGTCTTTATATCTCTCCCCACGATGTTTTTCCAGGTATGGGCCCCAGTTAGAAGCTGGCCTACAGCAACTTGTGATACGCTGAAATGCAACAACAAAAATCTTATTTTAAAATTTAAGGGTTATCATTCATAAATAAGCAAATATTAAACTGCACTTTTATTGTAAGTGCCTTTGCTAGCAGCAGTGACATAATAATCATAGAAAAGTAGTGATAGCATAAATTTTTAAAATAACACCTGACCAAATTGTAAATGAATAAATTTTTATTAATTGTAGATAGGATTATCTTAACTACTAACCCAGAAATAATTTCAGATGAAAGGCATAAGAGCACATTAGAATAATGGTGTCACTATAGGTAGCTCTCCTGGATGCATTTTAGTCCTTTTTACAGAAAGTCAGATGAAAAGCTAAACTATTGTGCACTGGAATATTCTTCATTAATTGAGAAAAGGGAATTCTAGGTCCTGAACCATTTATTTGGATCTGTCTGTGGATAAGCACAGGAATTTATTGAAATTAACTTTCCTAAGCTTATCTTGTAATTGTTTTAGTATGAAGACTTGATCAACACTGTCACTTAGGCTTCTGTGGAAGAAAGATGATTCAAGGGCTACAAAGGATGCAGGATGACTGACTAGGTTTATTCAATTAAATACAATTTAAATAAACTATTAGGATCTGGATTATAACCATATGAAGATTAAAAGTAAGGATTACATAGAGAAGAAGCAACTGAGTTAATTTTTTTTTACATCTGTAAGGATAACTGTACAAATAACTTCAGAGATCACAATTGTTATGTCCTGAAGAGTGTAATAGGATATAGTAATGAACTTCTACAAGAAACTTAGATAAAATACAAGTACATCCACAAGTTCATATATATATATATATATATATATATATATATATATCAATAAGATAATGTAAAACATGATAATTCTGGGTTTAGAAGTAGTGAGGGAAGGAAGAGTGATAATGAACTTTATTATATCTTCTACATAATTAATTTTATCACAAGTGCTTATAAAAAATAAGTTAAATATGCTTACCTGAAAGATGTTTCCTTCAGCCTGAACCATTTTTATGATTGCCATAATTGGTATCCAAATAATGCAGAAAATAATCATACACCATCCTAGAGCAACTCCCCAGTCAGGATATGGAATATCAGCATACTGAGGTCTGTGAAATTTCACCAGTGACCAGACTAGAATAGCCTCAGAAAGTAAAGCATTGCAAAGATAAAGTTAAAGATTAGACTTTTTGTTATAAATGAGTAATAATTTGAAATTTATCAAAAGATAAGATGTAGCTGAGAGTCCAAGATGGGGGCAACCAGCATGTACCTTATCCAAGGGGCACAGGATCCTAAAATCTGAAATTGGTGAGTAGAGGGACAGCTGAAGCCAGAACACCAACATTGAGGCTTCCTAAGTGACAGGGGACAAGCTTTGAGCTAGGACAGTTTGGATCCAAGTCACCCAGGGACTAAAAGTGGTGAATATTCAACCTCCTGCACTTCCCCTTGCCCCAAGCACTGGCCTCCCTACTCAGCAGAGGCTGCAGGCAGTGGCCTCTGCCCCAAGCAGGAGCCGCCCTGTTTGCCTAAGTCTTCAGTGGTTGACCCAAGCACAGGCCTCCAAAGTCTGTGACTGAGACAGCAGAGGCAGGTTTCCTAGGGCTGCTCCCTCAGCATGGCAGCCTCTCGCCCAAGCAGGATCCTCCATGCTCAGTGACTGAGATAACAGGGGCAGCTACCCCTTAGTATGGGTTTCCCTGCTTGGCAGCCAAACAGTGGACACTACTGAGCTGATAGATCTCCTACACTCTCACTTGCCCCCACCCCTACCCCCACCCCCACCCCCAGGCTCAAACCTGAGAGGAGAGAATAGGAGGATACCCTGTGATTTCCAATTAGGCATGCATGCAAGTGAGTTGTGCCTTCAAGTGAGTGCTTGCAGAGCCCCAGATTCAGGGTTCCTCTAGGCTATCAGCCAGATGTTGGATCCCTCCCACCCACACCCTCACTGTGGGCAACATAGAAATCCTTGGGACAGCATTCTCAACATTGAAGCCCTTGATCTACCAGAGTCTACCAAGGGAGCAGAGGCAAACAATTCCAGGAGCCCAGATGGATATGATTACCAGGACGACAGTAGGACAGGCCTATAGGCCACTGAGGTATTCAGGACACTAGCAATTGCACATTGCACCTACAAACAGCACCAGCACCCACACTCAGTCCTGCGCTTAAGCTCCACACTTCTAGGTATCTCTAAAGTTCTAGCACACTGTCCTTCAAGGCACAATTCCATGCACACACCTGTGCTTGCTCACATGTACCTGAGACCTTCCTCCCTTTAGCTACATCTGAGGCACCAACATACACTCTCAAACCAGTGGACCTCTCTGATCTTCCTAAATGATACTTCAGGCACCAGAGACAAACAGATAAAGTTGGAATTTCAGACTCCAGGAACAAACAGAGAAGGTTATAGATAAGCAGATGGCTAGAGGTCGGCATATGAACACATCCAACAAAAATCAGGACACCACGGCTTCACCAGCAACCCCCCAAATCATGGATATGCTAATTCATCAGAAACACAAGAAAATTATCTCAAATCTATGCTTATTCAGTTATTAGAAGAACTGAACATAGCTGTCAAAGAAATACATCCAAACAAATAGAGGCACAAGTAGTGGCATATAGAGAAGAAATGAATAGAAACACAGAGGAAAGCTAGGAATGCACAAGAATTATGGAAAGACAAAAATCCACTTTCAAACAGATGAAGGAAATGGTGCAAGACAGGAAACCAGAATTAAAATAATTAAAAAAAAACACAAACAGAAAACTCTAGAGTGGGAAAACTTAGAGAAAAGACCAGAAAACACAAAGGTAAACATCACCAACAGAATATAAGAGATGGAAGAGAGAATCTCAGAGCTGAAGATACAATTGCAGAAATCGATTCATCTCTGAAAGAAAAAGTAAAATCAGAAAAGTTCCAAACACAAAACATCCAAGAAATCAAGGATGCCAAAAGAAAAAAAAAATCTAAGAATAAGAATAGACGAAAAAGAAGATTCCAGGCTCCAAGATTCAGAAAATATTTTCAAGAAAATCATAAAAGAAAATTTTCCCAGCTTAAAGAGATGTCCATAAACATACAAGAGGCCTACAGAACACCAAATAGACTAGACCAGAAAACAAACTCCTCATATAATAGTCAAAACAATAAATCTACAGAACAAAGATAAATATTAAAAGCAGCAAGGGGAAAAGGCCAAGTAACATAGAAAGGTAGACCTATCAGAATCACACCAGATTTCTCAACGCAAACTATGAAAGTCATAAGAGCTTGGGCAGATGTCATGCAGACTCTAGGAGACCATAGTTCCAACCCAGACTACTATATTCAGCAAAGTTTTCAATCAACATAGATGGAGTAAACAAAATATTCCATGACAAAACTAAACTTAAACAATAGAAACAGAGCAACACAGCCCTACAGAAGATACTAGAGGGAAAACTCCAATCCAACAAAATCAACTACACTCCACAAAACACAGGATATAGAGACATTCACAACAAAAAAAAATTAAAAGGAAATACGAACACAAACACACTATCAAGTGCAACTCCACAATAAAAAGAACTAACATTCATTCATCACTATTTTCTATCAACATCACTGGACTCAACTCTCCAATAAAGAGACACAGAATATCAGATTGGTTGCAGAAACAGGATACAACATTCTGCTGCAACCAAGAAATACACATCTACAACAAAGATAAACACTACCTCAGAGTAAAGGGCTGGAAAAATATTTTTTCAAGCAAACTGACCCTGAAAACCAGCTGGAGTAGCTACACTAATATCTAATAAATTAGACTTTCAACAAAAATTAATCAAAAGAAATGAGGAAGGCCACTTCATTCTCATCAAAGAAAATATTTCACCAGAATGATATCACAATCCTGAACATCTATACCCCAAATACAAGAGCACAGACATTTGTAAATGATCATTATTAAAGATTGAATCACATATTGATCCCAACACCTTCATAGTGGGAGACTTCAACATTCCACTCTCAACAAGGGACAGATTACCTACACAGAAGCTAAACAGGAAAATAAAGACACTTACAGAGGTCCAAATCAAATGGACCTAATAGATGTCTACAGAACTTTTCACCCAAACTCAAAAGAGTATACCTTTTTTTCAACACCTCACAGAAATTTCTCCAAAATTGACCATATAGTTGGTCACAAAGCAAGCCTCAGCAGATATGAGAAGATAGAAATAATCTTGTATCTTATCAGACCATGATGTCCTGAAACTAGACCTCAACAACAACAGAAATAACAAAAAGTCTACAAAGACATGGAAACTAAACAACTCTCTACTCAATGATAGTCAGGCCAGGGAAGAAATAATAAAAAGAAATTAGAGACTTCCTAAAATTCAATGAAAATGAAGGCACAACTGACCCAAACTCATGGGACACAATGAAAGCAGTGCTGAAAGGAAATTTTATAGTACAAAGTGCCTCCAGAAAGAAGTTTAGATATCTAATACAAGCAACTTAACTGCATACCTAAAAGCCCTAGAGAAAAATGAAGTAAACACACCCATGATGGGTAGACAATTAGAAATAATGAAACACAGAGCTGAAATCAGTCAACACAAATCAATGAATCAATGAGACCAAAAGCTGGTTCTTTGAGAAAATCAACAAGATTTACAAACCTTTAGCAAAACTAAGTAAAAGGCAGAAAGAAATTATCCAAATCAGCAAAATCAGAAACAAATAGGGGAATGTAACTACAGACACTGAGGAAATCCAAACAATCATTAGGTCTTATTACAAAAGTCTATATGGCACAGAATTTGTTAACCTAAGTGAAATGGACAAATTTCCTGAGCGATTCCATTTACCAAAATTAAATTATGATCATGATCAGGGAAATTGAATTGTCCTATATTCCCCCAAGGAATTAGAAGCAGTCATCAAAGGTCTCCCTTCCAAAAAAAAAAAAGCCCAGGGCTAGATGGCTTTGGCACAGAATTCTACTAAATCTTCAAAGAAGAGCTAACTGCATTTCTTTTTAAACAATTCCACAAAATAGAAACAGAAGGAACATTACCAAACTCATTCGATCAAGGCATAGTCACCATGATACCTAAACTACACAAAGGCACAACAAAAAAGAGAACTTCATACCTATCTCTCTTATGAACATTGACACAGAAATACAATAAAATATTTGCAAACCAAATCTAAGAACTCATAAAAGATATCATCCACCATGACCAAGTAGGCTTCATCCCCGGCATTCAGGGATGGTTAAATATACAGAAACCCAGCAATATAATCCACCATACAAACAAACTGTAGGAGAAATACCACATGCTCATCACATTAGATGCTGAAAAAACATTTGAAAAGAATCCAACACCTATTCATGTTTAAAGTCTTGGAGGACTTTGACATGAAGTCAGTGTCTGGCTCTTTGTTCACCTCCCCCTGTGGGGGGAGCAGCCTTACTAGGCCACAGAGGGAGACAATACAGCCAGTCCTGATGAGACCTGATAGGCTAGGGTAAGATGGAAGGGGAAGAGGAGTGCCCCTATCAGTGGACTGGGAGAGGGGCAAGTGAGGAGAAGAGGGAGGCAGCGTGGGGATTTGGAGCAGAGGAGGGCAGGAGCTACTGATGGGATACAGTGTGAATAAACTGTACTTAAAAAAAGATGAAGCTGCTATGAAGGAACTAAGATAAATGGGTTAAATGCAAGAAGACCAGAATATGAAGTAAACCAAATTTCCATTTTTACTCTAAAGAAATTCTGAAAATTTTAAAGCATTCACTTATAAAAGATCTGCTTATGCAATATATATTTCACAACACTTCATTATAAACTATACATAAGTAAAATAAATCTGAGGTAAGCCTTTGGTGTTTTTTCTTTTGTATTATTTCATGTGTGTGGTTTTCTTTTCTCTTCTTTTCTTTTCTTTTCTTTTCTTTTCTTTTCTTTTCTTTTCTTTTCCCTGCTTGTATATCTGTGTACCCTGTGCAGGGCTGTTGCTCATGGATATGAGCAGCAGATATCAGATGCTTTGGAACTTGAGTTCAGACCATTGTAAGCTGCTGTGTAGATCCTGGGAATTGAACCAGGTTCCTTTGGAAGAGCACTTGGTGCTCTTAGACACTGATCCATCTAGGTAGCCTAAATTTTTTCTTTTCTTTTCTTTTTTTTTCTGGAAATAGTTCCCTCCCTCCTATATATCCCTGGCTGGCCTGGATGTAGACCTGGCTGACCCCAAACTCAGATGAATATTCCTGCTTCTGCCCTCATGTTCAGCCATTTGTTTTTCAACAGATAACCAAAAGTATAAAAATAAACATTAGTTGAGTACCATATTATGTTTTCATACATGAGAATACTGTATAATATTTTGGTTTGTTTGGGGTTTTTGGGGGATGTGTGGTTGAGACAGGGTTTCTCTGTGTAGCTTTGGCTGTCCTGGACTCAAATTTGTAGACCAGGCTGGTCTTGAACTCACAGTGATCTTCCTTCCTCTGCCTCCCAGATTGCTGGGATTAAAGGTGTTCACTACCACACCCTGCTAATATTTATGCCAGACTAAATATTTATTGTTGAAAACATCTACCTTTTATGGAAATTTTTTCATAGTCCCTCCTTTTATTATATTTTTAAATTATATAGTACATTATTGTCCATTGTTTCCCTCCAATGTGATTATACAGCAGAATTCTTGCTGAAATGAAATTCATTATCTACTGCTAATAACCCCCACTTTCATTCAATTCATGTTAAAATTGTAAAGATTTATTCATTATATGACTGAATGCAGTTCAGTATATACATGTACCATACTTTCTTATGTCTTTTTTGTATGTTACATATTTTTATATACTCTAAATTTATAGCCCAAGCTTGCTGTAGCCTTACTGTAACCCAGTTTGGCTCTGAAATCATAGAATTCATTCAGCTTTAACTTTCTGAATGCTTGCATTGTCAGTGTTTGCCACCATGCCTGTTATCTGTACTGTGTGCCTCATTTGTTTCATGTAGTCATCATTTGGCAAAAGCTTAATTTCCATTTCTTGGCTGTAGTAATGATGCTGTAGTGAATAATGGAGAACAGATGTCTCTACAACATATTGATTCATATCTTTGAATATACCCAATAGCAGAATTGTTGACATGGGTGTGGAAAAAGAGAACCCTTGTACATTATTTTTCAGAATGTAAATTAATACAGTCAGAATAGAAGGTATTATAGAGTTTTCTCAAAACTAAATAAAAAATATAATCATCTTCTTCAACACCCCTCTTTTGGGTACATACACAAGGGTATTAAAGTGTTAGCATGGCTTCATTCAATGTCATAAGCTAGCCAGCATATAAATGAAAAATCCAGTGAGAATGTACAAGTACACTTTAGAGATGTTTCTGTTCTTCCTTAACAACTCTTATTCATTGCACAACTTTCTCCTTCAACCCCCATAGCTCACATTTAAACACAAAGTGCTGGCATATGTTTGCCAAAGCACAGTTCCTGCCTACGCTCTTCTTTAGCAAAAGAAGAAGTTCAATATAAGTTCATGAAGTGTGGCAAATATCTGAGATTTGTTTGAAATCTCAGAATTCAAATAATGGAGCCAAGAAGATCAGGAGTTCAAGGTCATGCTCAGCTACATACTAATTTTAATGCAAGGTGACATACAAAAGACTCTCCTTCAAAAAAGGTGATAAAATTAATTTCAAACAGCAATTCTGAACCTATGGGTTGCAACTTGGGGGGTCAAAATGGCCCTTTCACAGGGTCGCCTAGGTTTCGGAAAAAAAAATTATTTACATTACAAATCATAATAGTGTCAAAATTAAAGTTACAAAGTTGCAGTGAAATTGATGTCATGGTGGGTGTCACCAAAACATGAGCTGCATTAAAGGGTCATAGCATTATAAAGGTTGAAAACCACTGCTTTACTGGGGAATTCCACATGGAGACTGAGATGTTTATGGGCTACATCTAAGCAGGGGTTCTTGGACCTATCTATGTATGGTCTTTGGTTGATGCATCAGTCTATGTGGTATCCCCTGGGCCCTGCTTTTTTTTTTTTTTTTTTTTTTTTGGCTTTGTTGGTCTCCTTGTGTGACTCCTGAACCCCCAGGGTCCTTCTATATCCCTATCCATCCATCCTTCCAAAGCTCTGTGCTTTGGCTGTGAGTCTCAGCATCTGCTTCAATCCCCTGCTAGGTGGAGTCTTTTAGAGGACATCTGTGGTAGGCTCCCGCCCCGTTTCCTGTCTTCTACTGCTTCTGGTGTTTATCTTCTTTTCCCTTCTGAGTGAGAATTAAACATCTCTGACATGAACTGGGTTGTTTGCTCATTGATTACTTCTCCCTTGGTGAGGCAACCTAGCCAGCCCACAGAGGAAGAGGATCTAGGCAGTCCTGATGAGACTTGATAGGCTAGAGTCAGACAGTAGGAAAGGAGGACTTCCCCTATCAGTGGACAAGGGAAGCAGAGTTGTGGAGAAAGAAGGAGGAAGGGTGGGATGGACCGGGAGATGAGGGAGGGGGCTACAACTAGGATACAAAGTGAATAAATTGTAAATAATAATAACAATAATATTGAAAAAATATCTATAAATAAAACCACTGCTTTAAATAATTTTTAGATGTTTTCCAAAATTCATTAGAAAGAATTAAAGCATTTAGAAGATGTTTTGGGAAATAGTCTTTGACTAATACTATTCATTTCCAAAAATAAAGATGTAATTTACTGCTCCACTGATACACATACACACTTATGCATGAATTCCACGCACATATGTGAAAAGAAGAGAAACTGTTGGAGCTAGTGGGAAAATTGAGAAGAAAGTAAAATCATACATATATACATGTGTATGAAGCATAAAAATGTTTAGTCATAATATATAGTCCTACACTATTTTTCTTCAGTTCCTAAGAAATTTGTCAATTAATAAATTTATTGATATAAACCATTGCAAATATTGACATGAGTGAGTTTCTTTTAGTAATTTCAGATAATATCTCACCCATAAAATGAGAAAGTACACATTAATACCTGAATGTTCTTTGGTTTTATTTTTTATTTTTGTTGGTTTTTGTTTGTTTTATTTTTTGAGATAGCCCTAGCTGTCCTGGACTCACTCTGTAGTCCAAGGTGGCCTTGAACTCAGACAGATTCACCTGCTTCTGCCTCCTAAATGCTGGGATTAAAGAGGTGTACCACCACACCCAGATATGAATGTTATTTTTTAGAAAAGAATTATTTAAAAACATCATCTGGCTGGTTGGTGGTAGCACAGGCCTGTAATCCCAGCACTTCAGAGGCAGAGGTAGGAGAATCTTGGAGTTCAAAGCCAGCATGATCTACAGAGCAATTCCAGGAGAGCTAGGACCACACATAGATGTCTCAAAATATAAATAAATAAATAGATAGATAAAGAAAGAAATAGAGACACCATGTGGTTCTTCTCTGGCTATGTATTTGCTGGTAGAGAAATAAAGAAAGGGCTCACCATATCTTTCAGAAAATGAATACATTTATGATTTGCTTTTATCCTACTGGTATGGACAACATTTAAATCCATAACTTCAAAAATAACATTGCAAAGGCATTTCCATTCAAAGATTATGTGGGCACCAGCAGGGGAAAAATTATAAACTTTAAAATTATTTCCCAAATTATTTAGTTATTTTCCTTAATGGAAATTGTTCTCCAAGGTCCTTGCTAACATTTAAAGATATGACTTATATTATCTAAACCAAATTTGATGTATATTGTTACTTACAGACAACAAAATAGGAGTGATGACAAACCAGCAAGCCCTCCACCAGAGCCAGAATATCCATCTCTTTGCTCCAATCATCATTTCTATATCTTCAATGAATCTATTCCCTCCTAAAGGAAATAATTTCATAATATGAGCCCTGTTTTACAACTTCCATGGGCATTTTCATAAAAATTATCTTTCTTCATTTAAACAGTTTAATAAACTGCAACAGTGAAGCATACACCTGGAATTTCATTTCATTCATAATGTACTTTGTCAATAGATCACATTTTACTATTACATTTGCAATTATAAATTGGACGAGTATGTGTAAGACTTATATACAAATGTGCAATCAACACTTACCATATATCCAGATGATTCCTGCAATTTCCAAGATAGCAGCAATCAAAATCCCCCATCCAGCACAGAAGTGATCAATCAAATGAACCCAGTAAATTCCAGCCTACAAAGAAACAAAACAAAAACAAAAAACAAACACAGCAGTTACTTAAAATATAGCTTAACTATTTTTTTATTTTCGTAAAGTATCAAATGGAATATATTTTTAAACAAGATATAAAATGTACATTTAAAGTATAAACTCAAATATGGGTTTAATTATCTAAAAAACAAAAGTATCTTTTAAATAATATAGTCAACACTGGCAACATGTAAGCATTTAGAACAGTTAAATATAAGAATGGTATACAGTATCTGTGATCTATGTAATAACAACTGAAAAACATGGTTTATAATCATTTTGTTACTTGGAAAATTGTCATTATTAGGCCTCCTCCTCTGATAATATGTACTAGCAAAGTTACAAAGGAGAAAATGGCTGTAATTTGGAAAACATTCATCCAAATAGAAATTGGACCTGTCATGAAACACTCAATTAATATTTGTCTACAGAAGTGAAAATCTATACTGTACCTGAGTTACACAGACAAGACCAAGGAGAAACAAAACCAAGCAGCAACCCAAAGTTATAGGAACCCTCATGTATTTCATTGCTTTGGGAAACAAATCTTGAATTGTTGTTGTAATTGTTTCTAGAGGAGGGAGAATTGGGGTGTTACATTATAACTGAGTAAGACTAATCACAGAATTAGATTTCTATTAATCAAATTTACACAAATAAGCTGGCAGTAAACTCAGGGCATTGCTCGTTTTTAACAGTCAGTAACATCTTTTACCTTAGTACCTCTATTTATTTCCCAGCAGAGAGAGACAGAGTAGAGAGACAGACACAGAGAGAGAAGGAATTGCAAAACAAGAGAGTGGAGGATCAGGCAGGGAAGAGAGAAGAAGGAAGTGGAGGATGGGAGGAGGATGAGACAACAAAGAGAGAAGGGCTGAGAAGGAGAAAGAAAGCAAAAGGTGGGGGATAAAGAGGAATACTGTCTACCAAGCAGGGACTTATCTAAAAATAGAAAAAAATATATATATATACATATATATATATGTAAAAAGATCCATAAGAAATATATTTGACATTTTTAAGGCGTTGGAAATTAACCAGAGGAACTTGTCCTATAAAAAGAACAATTTAAGAAAATGTGTTACATAAGACAGTGATATAAAATTGTTTCGAATTTTTCAGTTTTGTGCTATAGGGAAATTTCTTTTGTGTACATAGAATAGTATGTGTGAATAGTTATTGCATCAGTGTGTATAATTTGTGTGTGGGAACGTGCACACGTTCATGCACATGTACATGCTCAGCCACAAATGGAACATCTGTATCACACACACACACACACACACACACACACACACACATACACACATGGCTTAGGGACTATCACAAAAGAGGGGGAAGACAGATTTTATGGGGTCATGGAGGACTGAAACAAACAGATGTCCCCTGGTCATGACAGAACTTAAACTCATGAACCTACATCAGCTGTGGTTGCCTGCACAAGATCAAGCCAGTCAACATTCCAGCAGGGAGTGGGGAGGAGACATGTCATTCCAACCTCAACTGAAAAGTTAGTGACAGGTGAGACTACTATAGAAGAGTAAGAGTCAGTTTTCTGTAATGGTATAGCAGTTGGCCTTTACTTCAGTAGATGATCCCACACCCACCTATATATTGGCAGGATAAATTGGACTCAGTGACTTATTAAAGAAACAAAAAAGGATATGGAGCTAATATAGAGGTGTGTTGGGAGGAGTAAGGTTGAATATGATCTAAAAATATTATATGAAATTCCCAAAGAATTAATAAAAAGGTAATATTTTCAAACTTGTTTCAAAATTTCTAGTTGTGTACCTTCAGGAAATTTCTTTTGTATACACCAAACCATACATAAGAAGAATGCATTCACTGTGTGAAATTTGTGTTTTTGTGTGGGGTGCATGTGCACATGTATGTTCCATGTAAGTGGGCAGAGGACAATTTCATTTGTCATTTCTCAAGTGCTTCCTTGGTTTTTTGAGACAGGTTCTTACTGGACCTGGAGTTCACAGATGGACTCTATTAACTAACCAGTGATCCTCCAAAGATTCTCCTGTATCCATCTCTCAGGCTCTGGGATTTCTGCAGTGTGTCACTTTGCCCAGGCTATATAAGGATACTGAAGATCAAACTAAGGTCATGATAATATATCAATTACCTTACCAACTAAGACAGCTTCCTCAGCTGCAATGTGAAGAATTTTTAAAAGAGGAATCAAAATACCCATCAAGAGGATGATATATTATCAATTAACTAAATACGTATGTCCTGTTAAAGTAGATTATATACCATAAAACTTCATATTTAGGTGAAATATTTAAAATTTTACTACTCATGGACATATTTTTATATTCAGTTGATATATATATATATATTTGTATATAAAAGTGTATGCAGGTAAACACATATGGATGAAATAGGAGTGTATGGTAATGATTGCCTCTACGAAGAAAATGAGAAATGTGTTACTGTTTTGTTAAAACTCTCTCAAGCATTAACCATTTTCAGGGAGAAATGAGGTTGTTCAGGGAACTGTCCCCAGGTACATGAGGAAGGGAAGAGAAAATGGTAGCCATTTTTACATTATGTTGTATACTGTACATTGAATTAAGTAATAAATACAAAAGTCTGAGCAAAGTGATGAAAAAATGTTCCCCTCTAAATACCTATCTGGAGCAAATACAATAAATTATTAATGTTTTTTGAGTATCAATTACATTGTGCTTTTATATACTTGATTTCTAATTAAAATAATTTTTTCTATAAAGTTCATTATAAATAGCACCTAAAAGGTCCTAGGATAATGAAATAGGATGTTTTCAAATAAAGGAAACAGGAAAAAATATCAGTTCTTTAGCACCAAAAGTAATACTCACCAATAGAAGCAAACTGAGAATCCAGACCCAATGTTAAAAGCATGAAGAAAAATAATACAGACCAGAATGGACCACCTGGGAGTTGAGCTAGAGCTTCCGGATAAGCAATGAATGCTAAATCAAATCCTAAGGAAGTGTGTGGGATTTTAAATTAATTGCCAAAAAAAATTTACACATTTGAACAATTCCAAAGAAATATACTGTTAAAAACCCAATCATGAATGGGCAGTGCAATCTATGACATACAGTATTTACCAATTAACTTATTGTTTTACTTGGAGGTCAAAGAATTGACTTACTTGTTAGAAGCACTTAACACTCAAACTTGATGACCTGAGTTCAAACTCCAGAGCCCAAGGTGGAAGGAGAGAACAGATTCCCCATAGTTGTCCTCTGACCTCCACACAAACACTGTGACATGCACATATGTGTGTTCACTCTCTTTCCTCTCTCATACACAAGTGATGATAGAAAACTCTTGAATTGTTACACTAATGTGAATATGTGACATAAACTAATCTGCTAGTAATTTTTTTCATAAAAGTTGTTTTGGAATTTAAAAATTTTTAATGTATTAATGTGTGTGTGTTCATTCATGCATGAGTTCAGGAACTCAGGAGCCACAGAGTGCATGTAGAGATCTGAGGACAACCTAGGATGTTGGCCTATACTTTTTCTATCTTATTGAAATGTGGTCTCTTACTCTTTTTTTCTGCTGTATATTCCTGGGTAGTTGGCCTATGAGAAAGGATTCTCTTATCCTTTCATCTCATCTCTCCAAGTTCTGGTATACAGATTTTCATACTATGCATATGCTCTTACACAAATTTGGGAAATTTGAACTCATTTCTTCCTGCTTACATAGCAAGTACTTTTACCCAGTGAGCCATATATCCAGTCTCTAATCAACCAATTGACATGAGGTGTGGTGTCACACACCTATTGTCCTCAGAATTGGGGTGTGGGGGAAAGGAGGAGCAGGAATTCAATGTCATCCTTCATTTTATACTGAGTTTAATGCCAGCCTGAGACTCATGGGACCCTGTCTCAAGCAACAATAGTTAAGAATATGATTTGTGAAGAAGAACCTATTTCTTAAATGTCAAAAGCTTAGATTAGTTCATCTTATTGTAGAATTTGTAAAAGAAAAATAATGAAATAAAATTGAACCATCTAAAAAATACATGTATAGAATGAATTTTTGGGCTTATTGCTTTTTGAGATGGGGTCTTTCTGTATAGTCCTGGCTGTCCTGGAACTTACCATGTACACCAGATTGGCCTCAAACCCACAGAAATCTAACTGCCTCTGACTTCCTAGGAGTGGGATTAAAGGCATTCATCACCATGCCTAGCTGTAATGAATTTAGTTTTCCACCATCTTGACAAATATTTACCCAGAATTATTATGAGTAATACTATTTAAGTTCATAGATAACCTAAAAAAGTATATATAATAAAGTCCTTAATGGAATCTCATATTTTATTTGACGCTACCTTTAAAAGCACTTTGTCTTTCAACTGTAGCTCCTTCCCTCATTCCTTAACAATCCAACCTTGATCTCCTTCCTGCTCCTCTCTAAGTCCATTGATAGGGGAGGTCCTCCTCCTCCTCTTCCATCTGACCCTAGCTTATCAAGGCTCATGAAAATAAAAAAATAAATAAAAATAAAAAATTTAATTAAAAAAAAGAATCATGAAGCTGATGAGCTGCTTGGCCCTCAAGTGGATCCCCTAACAATTGAAGTTGGGGCTGTCTCTGTCTTGGACTCTGTTGCCTTCCTCTGGATCCTAGTAGAGCTACTGGGGGTGGTATGGAAGGAGTGGGTGGGAGAGTGGGACTAGGAGGTGAGGAAGGAGAGGAGTTGCAATTGGGATGTAAAGATAACAAATAAATTAATGAAAAAAAAGCTCTTTGTCATTTCTTCCAATTTTTCTATGTGACCCTAGGTTTTAAGTACTTTCAGTTTCTCTACCTTTCCAGAGGACTGACATAGAATGCATTGCATAAGTTTTAAACTAGGCTCTATCACTTTCTAAATATTTACACTTGGACAAGGCATAGTGTTTCTGTGTATCAGTGCACTCTGAGGAAATGAATACTAAATAATCTCTAATTTTCCTTCTAATACAGGGATTCTTTTACCATTCATCAATATTTCTATTATAGTATACTAAATATATAATAAAAGTTTCCAACAGGCTCCTGCTTAAAGAATCCTAGAATTCTCTTTCTATGGGTCTTTAGCTAGATAGTAATATTCCTTAAATACTGTCTTTAAGGCTAGACAGTTCATAAATCAGATTCTTTGAAAGATAGGTACAACTATGCACTGAACCACTTGATTCTTCACATTATATGGATAAGTTTAAAAGTTCATACCCAATATTGTAATTGCACATGGGGAAATTTGGTTCTAATTGTTTCTCTCATAAAGCATAAAACATTCTTAGCATAATACCTGAACCCTGTAATTGTATGGTGAGTGGTTTGAATTAAAGATTAAATTAAATACGGAAAAAAAAGAGGTCTTTTTTTCTTTTTTTTTTTTTTAGACAAGGTCTCATGCAACCTCAGCTGGCCTTGCCTCACTTTCTCTCTGTAAATGAGGCTGGTCTTATAACTCCAATCCTCCTATCTCTATTTCCAAAGTGCTAAGATTACATGCATATAACAATACCACATCTGGCTTGGAGGTGCTAAAGATAAGGCTTTGAGGGCATTGTGCATGCTTGGCAAACCCTTTACCAACTGAATGATGTTCCCAATATTATGTCTTCTTGGATAACTGTTCCCTAAAATACTCCTGTCTACCCATATCTTCTAGGAATATTTATAATAAAATAGATAATGTCAGATGCACCAAGGTAATATAATAACTCTAACCATAAATATAGATGACTGTAAATTGTACCAGAGTTTCATAAGTGAGCTCTATTCAATTAATTTGACTTGGTAGCATCCACATTTACATACCTGATTTTACAACTTGAGAGACTTCCTTTCCAGATATATGAGCCATGTGTCCCAATATAGAAAAAATAGCAAACCCAGCAAACACACTAGTAAGGCAGTTTGTCAAACAAACTATAATGGCATCAGAGTAACAGTTGTTGTTGAACTTGTTGTAAGATGACAGAGCCACTAGGCCACCCCAAGCCACAGAAAGGGAATAAAATATCTGAGTGGCAGCATCCTTCCAAACCTGGAAGAAGAAAAAATAAAAATTTTAAATGTCTACTTTAAATATTAATTCATATAAAATAGTTCACAAGTATATATGAGTGCATATTATAAAATAATGAAATGAATGCATAAATGTCAAGCATCAAGATGAAGAAAACAATGGTATGCATTGTCTCTGTTTGCTATTAATGTCTGTTTATTTCTCCATGCTCCAGTAGTAACTGTGACTCTGACTTTGGTATTTATACTTTCCTCATTTATTATATGTTTTTATTAGACAGGATATTGCTATATAACTCTGCCATGCTGGAACTAGCTCTGTAAACCAGGCTGGCCTCAAACTCAGAGATCTGTCTGCCTCTGCCTCCCAAGTGCTTGGGATTAAATGCATACGCCAAGACAGTCAGTGTCTCTTTTACATTTAGCTTTGAATGTTTGGAGTTCATAAAAGAATGTTGCATGTAAATTTACAGAACTGGCCTTCACAGTTCAGCATCATGTTATTTAACCATTATCAAATAGGGCCACATAAAATTTTAATTTGATGTAATATATATTTCTGTAATTTCAGAATTAAAGACTAGAGACAAGTAAATGTGGTTTAACTGATAATATGTCATTCCGAATAGACATGCATATATGAGAACTCTGACAGGAAGATGAGTGGACAGGGATGGTAGGAAGATAAGGAGTAAAGGTGTTTGGTATGCTTGGTATACACATACAAAATTGTAAAATATAAATAAACACTTAAAAACGAGAATACATGTCATTTAATCATTTTTCCACTTCTCTATACTCCACTGTAAATACTGCAACTTATTCTTTCTCCTGTTGACTGATAACAGGTTGCTTAACATTTTGCTGTGATGTAGCTTTGAACACTGCTCATGTAGGTGAGGATGTGTAATATAAAAGATGCTGTGCATCTTATCTTTTACTGAATCTTGCCAGGTTATCTCCAGAATGTTTCCTTTACTTAGCCCTCTCACCAGCTGAAAATAAATTACCAACCATTCCTCTATAGCAGTGGTTCACAATCTGTGGATCACAACCCCTTTGGGGATTGCCTATGAGATATTCATAACAGTATCACAATTACAGTTATTAAGTAGCAGAGAAAATAATTTTATGGTTGGGAGGTGACCACAACATGGGGAACTTTGGAGAGTCATAGTATTTGTAAAGTTGAGAACCACTGATCAAATGTATTGGTAACTTTTGGTCAGAATTTTTCATTTGACCTAATCTAAGTGTTTTGAATTAAGCACTTTGATTACACTCATTACATATCAAAAATTAAATTTTTTCCAGGACTTTTGTGAAATTTCTGTTGACATAATTCACATTTTCATGTACTATTTGCTTTATTTGATTTCTAGGAAGTCTCTTTCTTTCTCTCTCTCTCTCTCTCTCTCTCTCTCTCTCTCTCTCTCTCTCTCAATGAAACAGGTTTTATGTAGACCAGAATGACCTAGAATACCATACATAGAGATTGAGATCTGTCTGCTTCTGCCTCTAAAGTGGTGGAATTTAAGTTATGCATACCACACCATACCCAGGAACTCATTTTTGAAACTGAATTCTAAGCTTGAATTTAATTCTCTGTGCTATATATCTTGAGAGTTTTCCCCACCTCCAAATCTGTGGTTTATTCTCCGTTCTTTTTATTTTGTGTCTATCAATGAGCCAAAGTATTTTTGTTATTGTTGTTTAATGTAACTTAAAGTTATTCAGCTTTCCTTACCTGTGTTTCTTCATACTTGTCTCGAGGTTATGCACTCTAAATGAAACAGTTTTGCTTTCACTTTAAAATTTTTCAATTCTCATGAAATCTGTTACATATATTAATTACATATATGTTACACATAATTTATGTAACATATTTCCACTTCATGCTATTTTAAATTATTAAAGGATAATTGACATTATAAATTGTATAAATTAGACATCAATGACAGACATTTATGCATCCTTTCCTGTTTGAAATGAGTTGCTACTTCTGCTACTTACCAAGCTTTATTTCTGCATATTTGTATTTTTGAGGTTAGTATCCTGTACCACCTATCTGTATATCTGTTCCAATGCTAAAAGCACGATATTTTAAATACTACAGCCTTATAGTACTTTTGCAATACCGTTTGTGTCCAGCATGCCAGTTTCTCCACACTTTATATCTGTGTTGGGAATTTGATTGAAATTCTATTGATTATAATGTGACATTAAAAACACACTAATTCTTAGCAAGGGTGTGACTAGACAGCCCACCCTGGCCCTGTGCTCTTTGTCTAATTCCACTCCTTTAATCATTACTGATGTCACAGTTTTGCCTTCCTTTATCTCTGTTAAAAGTAAATGGTTAAGTAAGATGTCTATTAAGCTCTATCTATTTTAAGATTTGAATTCTTTGGAAAGAGAAAAAAAAAGAAAAAAATCTACTTATGCAGATTTAAAATAACAGAGGAGATTTATATTTGATCAAAAGTGTCTTTTCAGTTCTTGTAACATCGCACTGGGCAGTGGAAGGCAGGTTGAATAGCATGGCTGTATATGAATAACAATTCTGGTTATAGAATTAAAAAGAAAAAAAAAAATAAACCCAAATCATTCATCCCTTGTTACTTCAATTTAACCTCTTTAACTCATTGGTAGGTATGAGCAATAACAACATTAAGCAGAAAGATGTTCCATAATTTTTATTATGAGAAATGATCATATAGTGATTTAGTTTATTATATAGACTATAAAAACAAATTTTAATTGAATTGAGATCTGTCTGCTTCAATTGAAGCAAGTTTCTGAGGGAGTAAAATATCACTGGGTCTTCAAAACACACCTTTCATGCTAGATTATAGTGGGTCAGTATTAAGGGAGATGCATTTGTGTGTAGATACATACATAGACATATATATGTGTGTGTGTGTTTGTGTGTGTGTGTGTGTGTGTCATGTGCCCATGATATACCATTGTCTGTATATAGGCTAAATTTAGAAGAGAGTTTTGCAGGGCTAAAGAGAATAATAAGAGCACTTACTCTTAAGCCTGATGACCCAAGTTACCCGGAACTGACATAATGGAAGGAAAGAACTGATGCCTTAAAATTGCCTTTTGATTTCTACCGTATGTGCACCATGTTTTATGTGTCCCCTCAAAACACAAAATAAATAAATTTTTAAAGGGAAAAGATTTCAAATTATATTTAATACATGGTTCCTTTTCTAGAACAAGAAATGTTTTTTTTTCTGGATTACTTAATCCATGTCAAGTTTGCGTTCTAAATCTATAATTCACTGAGCAAAACTTGATCATATATTTGACATAGTAACTTTCAAGGTAACCAAATTTATGTTAGACCATCAAACATTTTCTAGTATTCTTTAAAGATTAAAAGCTTGTTCAATAAGTTTTATAATCCTAGCTTTTAATTTGAAGTTGTTAAGGTATAAAATATTCCTTTACTCAAAATAGTAAACCCAAAAGTTGTTGGTTAAATAGAATTTGTTATATTAATACAATGAGTTTTAAAAATATTGCTAAAATTGTTGGTGTTTCCAATGATAGTATTAGTGCCATTACATAACTTAATCAGATGTCCTAGTGGGTAGAAACTCTAATTGTTTAATTGCATATTCTTTTGTAAAGTACTATACTATAACATATATATATATACACACACACATATATATGTATATATATACAACCATGCATATATACAACATGTGTATATATATATATATAATGTATGTATATATATTTAAAACCAAATATAAGAACATATACATATATATACACCTTCTTCTATATTTGGTTTTAAGTTTTAACTTCTTGGATAATGTTAAATCCAAATTAAGTCTTACCTCGGCTTCTCTGAGTTTTGTGAAATTTGACTGTGCTCCAATGTAATATGAAATGCCTTTTGATGCACCCTCCAAAGTTGCTCCTCTTATTAACAGAATGAGGAGGACCACATATGGGAAAAGAGCTGTAAAATATACCACCTTCCAAATAGAACAACTAAAAGTTAATGCCACTTTAAAATCATGGTATATAATTATCTATAAGCAAAATTAGTAGGCAGTTGCAATTAGTGAAATAATTTACTCTAGTTATCTAAAGGTAAATAACTCCAATAATATCAATACAATTTAGCATAATTTCCTTTCTCTGTTCTCACCACTCCAAAATGGACTTATTTAAAAAATGCTTTGATGTAGATAGCAGTATTTGTAAGGTTCATGCTGTACACAAACAATATATCAATAAAGATCACTTGGGAACTAGAGGAAGTGTTGTCCTAAGTGGTTCTTTATAAATGCCTGAGGGGACTGTATATCTCTTCTCAGTAAACTTTTGCATTGGGATGAGAAATATAAAACTGGTAATATTCATATATTCAATCTCCATATATTCAGTCTTCATGTCCAGATCTCCTGAAAGCTTCACTAAAGTGAATACAGAGCATCCTGAACACTTATTATTTAAAGCTACCATTAAGAGAGATTGATGACATATACATCTTACACTACTCCTGTGTTAGATGATACAGGCTTTCAAATGAACCAATTGCTCTTGAGGCTAGCTATACAATAACATGTAATTTCTTTGATCCATAGATATCTTATGTTTGATAATGTGCTTATGAAAATGATTTAAATACATCATCCAAGAGACCAATAAATACCACTTGCCTGATTAAATAGCTTTTAATAGACTTCTGTATAAAAACTTATTACATCATAAAGGAACTAATGGTTTCAAAAATGTACAAATGGAACATATAAGAAAGTTTCCACCGGGTTTGAAATATTTGTAGTACTTTTTCAAAGAAACAGCATATGTTATTGCACTCACATTATTCAACATGCTAAGAACAATGATGTTTCTGCAATTGTTACTGTCCTTGAACTTTTAGGGAGCATTGCTCTGGTCAGTTAAAAACATGTTTAATTATGCTTTTCTTGGTAGTATGCAATTCTTCATAGGAAAATATTTGTGCTTTTCTTTTAAGTTGCAACTAGGCTTTCTTTATAAAAAATATGAAGATGAAAAAGGAAAATGTTTCTCAGAAGAGGACTCTTCAATGACAGAATATTCTTTTTTATTTTTTATTTTTATTTTATTTTATTATTTTTTTATCAGTTACATTTTATTAACTCTGTATCCCAGCCGTGTCCCGATCCCTCATTCCCTCCCAGTCCCTCTCTCCCTCTCTCATCTCCACTGTGCCCCTTTCCAAGTCCACTGATAAGGGGGACCTCCTCCCCATTCATCTGATCCTGTTTTATCAGGTATCTTCAGGACTGGCTGCAAAGCCCTCCTCTGTGGCCTAACAGGACTGCTCCTCCCTTGGGTGGTGGGGAGACCAAAGAGCCAGTCATTGAGTTCCTGTTAGAAATAGTCCTTGTTCCCCTCACTTTGGGAAACCAATTGGTTACTGAGCTACCACAGGCTACATCTGAGTGGAGGTTCTAGGTTATATCCATACATGGTCCTTGGTTGAATGTCAGTCTCAGAAAAGACCCTGTGCCCAGATATATTTGGTCCTTGTGGAGCTCCTATCCTTTCCCCATCAGACTAACTCCCCTTCTTTCTTCTGATTCCCTGTACTCTGCCAAAGGTTTGGTCATGAGTCTTTGCTTTGAAAACACTGCTAGTTAGAGTCTTTCAGATGCGCTCAGTAGACTCCTGTCATACGTTCAATGCACATCCCATCTGTCTTTCTAAATGAGGATTGATCATCTTACCCCATGTCCGCTCTATTGATTATCTTTTTTAGGTGTACAGATTTCATTATGTTTATCATATCTTATAGGTCTATATAAGTGAGTATATCCCATGTTTGTCTTTCTCCTTCTGGGATATTTCACTCAGAATCATCTTTTCTAGATCCCACCATTTGCCTGCAAATTTCATGATTTCCTCCTTTTTGATTGCTGAGTAGTATTCCATTGTGTAAAAATACCACAAAAAAACCCTCCTCCACTGCTGGTGGGAATGTAAACTGGTACAACCACTCTGGAAAGCTATCTGGCGCTTTCTCAGACAATTAGGAATAGTGCTTCCTCAAGACCCAGCTATACCACTGCTAGGTATATACCCAAAGTTTGTTCAAGTACACAAAAGGGATACTTGCTCAACCATGTTTATAGCAGTTTTATTTGTAATAGCCAGATCCTGGAAACAACCCAGATGTCCATCAACGGAGGAATGGGGACAGAATATTCTTACTCCATTGGGAAAGATTAATTCAAAAGAATGATTACAGATTTTTTTTCTGTGTCTTCAACTGATACTATTATCCTAGAAAATATTCTACAACTAACATCACATTATTCAACCTGGAACAAAAAATTTAAAACCATAGTTTCAAGCCCCATAATATCATCTCAGCTACTAGGGTCAGAGATTCAAGCAACTGCACAAGGCTTACATTATTTTTTTCTTTGTTTTTAACAATAGCATCGATTCTATGAATATGCTTAAAACTAGAATGTTTTATGTAGAAAAGCTTTCACGGTTTGAATGATCTTATACAAATATACATTAATAATAGTTGATGGGACTACAATGAAGTTGGCAACTACATCATTAAAGTGTCTTCCAACTTACCTTGCCAGAGGATTTGATTCCTTTAAACAGTGCTGCTCCAACTATGAGCCAAGCGAGAAGAAGACAAAGTGCTAAATACCATACAATTACTCCAGTTTCATCCATTCCGCTTGACTGCTGAAGTGCCACTTTACTGAAATACATAAGACCTTCTGTAAGCACAGGATAAGTTGTCTTTGTTTTATAAAACTGGGCTTTGTGATGTGTTTCATCCAAAGGGTATTCAAAGTATTGCATCTTAGACTTGTAAGCCTCTTACTGATAGACAATGTTGTAGGAAAAGACAAATATTTTTCCTTCAAAAGGCAGGCTTTGAACTTCAAGGTTACCAAAAGACAGCCTAAATTTCAAGCACCTAAAATAAGGCTTTAGTTATGATTTTCTGCCAACATTTTCATCTCCTTTACATAAATAAATTCTTTTATCTGGTAGCTTCTTGTGACTCAATATGGTGTTTTCTCAAAATAAATTCACATATAAGACATTTAACATTGCATTATGTATTTACTTATTCAAAACTTGTACATATATTCAAACTGAAAGGGCCTGATTATTTATATATCCAATAATCTTCTGTTAACTTCCATTATTTCCCAGGGTAACATGCATAGATCTATAATTCCAATTATGAAACTAGAGAGATGGTTCAAGGTTAATAGTACATTCTACTCTTCCAGAGGATCTAAATTTGGTTCCCAGCACCAATATCATGTGTCTCACTACCTGTAACTCTGGCTCCAGAGAGATCTGATTCCTACAGCTTTTTTAGGCACCCATATGTTCATGTACACACACACACACACACACATACACACACCACACACATGCCTGCTCACACAAACACACATAATCTACAATAATAAACTTAATCAGAATACCAATTTTTAGCATGATGTTTGAAATGTTTAAAAACTCAGAATATTAAAGTATCATGTTGAGAAAACATTATTTAGCTTCCTCAAAATAATTATTACATTAAAATATCTACCATGTCCTATAGCATCCCCACTATTTGGTGTGTATTCAATAGAAATGTTATCAGGAGTTCCAAGAGACAACTACAGTGACAAGTTGATCACAGTACTAGTCATAAAAGCATTGTAATGCTTTTGTAATACCATGCTGTGTCTGGATATTTGGCACTGGACAACCAATTACAGTGTTCTTTCCTGAGAAAGACCATGTTTTCTGCTCTGAGCTTTACTCAGTTCCCTATGGTACATTTTGTAGGGTTGAAACCCTATGGACATTTCCTCCTCCACTTTGGCATGTCTACTGGTTTCATCCCTGTTCAGCTCATTTTTGTGTAGTCATGTCACTGAAGCTTCATAGGTGTAGCTTCTGATTTTGCAAGGAGACATAATTTCACAGAAAAATAAACTATCTGATCCTTTTGCTGACACAACCATACCTAATAGGAACAGTTGCTTGACAAAGATCAAGCAAAGATGAGATGAATGATGCAATCACTGTGGTGCAGTCTTCCACTTTTGGTCTTGATTTCCATGTGTTGCATGCTTGGGGGACTTTTAATATTTGTACAACTTGGGAATACTGGATTGATGGGAAATTTCTTATGAATCGTTTATGACTTCTCCCAGGAATACTGCTTCTAAGCTTTCCCAGGAAATTCCCAAGCATATTATTCCTCCTACTTCTAGAGAAATAACCTTATCTGGTCCTACTTGAAGGTCTTTCTTCCGCCATGGAGGTGTGACTCAAATAAAGATGCCAGAGACGGCCTTTTGAGGCTCTGACTCCAAGGTATTCTTGGAACATCTGCCCCTGCACTTACTCAGGAACAAGATAATAAGAACAAAGTAAACTTAAAAAGATAAACAGCAGGTTAGAGAACTTGGCAGCACATCAAATTAAAAGCCTCTTCCCACTACTGATGGACAAAGAATGATGTGAATAAATGATAAAAGAATGAAATATTAAAGTATTAAGACCCTCCTCTCTTAGAAAAGTTAGCTTGTGCAGGATGATGGTGGTGTCATTTTACCAAGAAACAAAATAATACCAAAATTAGACATATAAGTAAAATTTACAGATACATATATACATACATACATACACACACACACACACACACACGTACATTGTATTATACCAAAAAGTGAAATAAACTTCAGCAGCTTTGTCCTGAAGATTTTTCATGGGCCTAATGACAATTAGCCTTCTTACCACTTAAAGTTGATAATATACTACTTCTTAGGAGATGACAATCTGCCCAGGCTACCTTGGAGATTTTCTTTTTGCTTAGTGCCCATGAAACTACAAGACTAGTAAAAGTTGGGTTATGGGGATGATGAGGGAAAATTACTGTAAATGATAATTCTGCTATGTCACAGTTTATCAATTATGACCAAACTTATGATCAAGAGGATATGAATATATCCCTACTTACTAATTTCTGTATAAATTAAACAGCACTCCAACTGCTGGTCAGACAGGATGCAAGATTTCCCCAACCGCGACACCTGACTCACTCTTCCCTTATCAAGTCCTTTTCTCCTCTGCAAGGCCTGGCCATTGTAGGGGCTGGGCCCTGTTAACAATCCTTTGTGCAGTCCCCTTTTGAAATGTTCCCTGAGCCTTGAGTGTAAAACTGGTGATTACTATATTTAAGATTTTTATTTTATGTGTATTAGTGTTTTGATTGCATATCTACGCATGAGCCATATGCATGTCTGGTGCCCATGGAGGTTAAAAGAGGGCATTGGATCTTCTAGCATTGGAGTTAAGAGTTATGAGCCACCATGTGTGAACCAAAATCTGGTCCTTTGCAAGAACAGTGAACGCTCTTAAATTTTGAGTCATCTTTACAGACCCTAATTGTTTATCATTAAAGTTTGCTTATTATATTCAAATTTTCTACTGTGTGTGTGTGGAAGTGTGTGGATGTGTGTACATTCCAGTGCACATGGGTGATAGTCAGAGGACAACTTTCTGAAGTCCTCTCCTCTCATGTGGGTTTCATGCATCAAATTCAGATTGGCTGGCTTGGCAGCAGGCACCTTTATGTACCAATAGATCTCATTTCCTCTATACTTACCTAACATTCATATTTAAATATTAATTATTAGTAAAGCATTACTTGCAATGCATTGACCAACTAACTTGTAAAAGATATGTTGCCAACATTGAGCTAACTTCTCAGGTAATTTAATTTACCTAAGATAGGTAAACATTTGAACCAATGAAGTATTTATCTGTTATACTTCTCCTGTCTTTTCTTTATGTGAGTTAGAATGAGAGAAAATATATTGGTAAACAAAAATATGTTCATCTCACAATATACATTTATATTAAAACTATAAAATAAAATGGGGAAAAGAAGCTGATCAGTATTTCATTGTGATTCATCAAACCTTTCATAACACTTGTTTAAGAAGCCAATCAATACTTACTTCCAATACTGTTCACTGGGAAGTTGTCCTGGCTGAAAAACTTCACTACCATTCACACAGGTAAAGTTGTTGATATTTACCCAGCTTATATTCATAAACAACTCTCCTGTCATTGTACTCACATTGCAGCCAGTCACTACAAAAATGAATGAATGAATGAATAAATAAATAAATAAAATAGGAACATACCTATGTACATACATACATACATAGAGGTATATGTGTAGTTGTAGAAGAATACTTTTGTATGGAGAAAAACATTTTAATGGAAAATACTTAAGCTCCTATCTATATTGTTACTTGGTAAAGGTAGAATAAATAAGTTACAAACAAAATAAATTATGTTACATTCAATTTATCAAATCTTCTCTATTACCAAGATGATAATATTAACTACCCATTTAAACTGTGGCTATAATTATAGTAATAACTGCTATCAAATAACAGTTATTTCACTTGTGATTTAATGTTTAACAGAAATTTCAGTAATGAGACATAGCTAACCTGTACAGATATGCTGATCCCTTTAAACCCTTCAAAATCATTAAAGCTTCATAAGTTTACCCTCTGTTGGGAATGGATAATCTTAACTGTGATATTCTCCAGTATTAATGTTACATTGTAACCTTGACAGCACCTATTCTTCACTACTACAATTTACCAAACCACCCACAAAAGCTTTGACCCAAATTTTAACCTGCCTATAAAGACGTGCAGGGATAAAGATAGAGCAGAGATTGAGAAAATGCCCAACCAATGCCTGGCCCAGCCAAAGACTCACTCTTTGGGTGAGTGCCAACCCCTGACACTATGAATAATACTTGGCTAAGACTGCAGACAGGAGCCTGTCAGAGTTGTCGTCTGAGAGGCCCTATGCAGCAATGCCTCAAAACAGATGCTGAGGTTCACAGCCAAACATTGGGTGTTGCGTAGGAAGTCTTAAGGACCTGGAGATGACAAGAGCTTCATAAGAAGGCCAAAAAACCCAACTAACTATAGTCCAGAGGTCTTGTTGAGGCTGAAGTATCAACAAAGGACCATGCATGCACTGGACCTAGAAAATGTAGCCAATAGGCAACTTAGGCTTCATATGGGTCCTCAAGTAAGGAAATCAGGGAAAGCATGTGACATAGACTTCCCTGGCACCCTTTGATCACTTCCACTGGAGGGGTTGTCTTGCAAGGCCACAGGAGAAGAAGACATATTCAGTCCCTATGTGACTTGATGAGGAATAGAGGAGAGGGGAGCGGAAGGAGGATGGGACTGAGAGGTAAGGTGGGATCAGGCTACAATCAGGTTGTCAAGTGAATAAAAAACAAAATTTAAAAAAAAGAAATAAAAAAAAAACCTCTCCCATTTCTTGCTATTTCCTGCTTAGAACTTAGGTTTGAAAGATGTACTTCTACATGTGGCTTTACCTTTCATAAAAGTAATACCAAAATTGGTTAGAAAATGATTTAATCACTTAAATTTATATAAGCAATATAACAGAATTATAGAGTTAGTATTTTAAAAGTTAAGCCAATGAAATGTGTACCTATTGGCGATCTGCTACAGTTACTGTCTGCCCAAGAAGAACAATTAGCCCATGGTAGTACACTTTGAAATGAAGCAAACAAGTAGTAAAGACTGTAGGCAATTATGACATTATAATAGATTGTCACAAAAATGGAGATCAGGACCATCGTTATTCCCACACCTGGAAAACAAAACAATTAAAAAGTGAAATTTGTTTTGCTGGTCCATAAAAAGACCTGAGCTTAATTTCCACAAAGTATCCACAAAGTTATAATAAATAAGTGATTTTTCACATAACTGTTGTAATTCAGAAGAAGTGTTTCTGTGATGGAGAAGTGTTAACCTCTCAATTTCTTTCTTCCGAAATGTAAAAGAATTTATTGCTATTAACTTTAATTGTATTTGTGCATTTGTACATCTGTTGAGTATGCACACTTAAATACATATACCTGAAGAGGATAGAGGCATTGGATGCCCTGGAGCTGGAATTACCAATGTTGGTGCTCGAGACCAAACTCGGATCCTCTGGAAGAGCAGAGAGTACTCATAAACTGCAAGCCATCACCCCTGATTCTTCTTCCCAAAGATAAAACAATTTTTACGTTTGGCTTTTGGAGAATGTTTTTCAGATGGTGAGAAAGGTTACTATAGCCAAGGGGAAAAGACTTGGATTTGGCCAGTTCACAAAAAGCTATTTCAATTGGTCTTTCTTATTAACTCTGCAAATCGCTGTTATAGCAGGAAACAAAGGTATTAAAAAGCTTCAATATGTTTATAGTCTATGGACTCACACATCAAAATTTACATCTTTATTTCTAAAACAATCGTCAAATAGTAAAAGAAGCTTCAGATATAACATCTTTAAGGACACAGTCCTGTATCTCTACAAAAAAAAAAGATTAAAAAAAATAAAAATTCAAAAACATCTGAATTTAAACTTCCAAGAGTTCTACCACTCAGTAGGTTCAGAATGCAGCTGAACATACTGATTATAGCTTCTATTATTAAGATTAGTATTAAAAGTAAGGTCTCCAATTTTCCAGCAAAATATTCTGTTTACCTCATTAATCATATATTGATGATACTACATTGAAGCTTTTGCAAAAACTTTTCAGTGAGTAGTGAATGTTAAAATGATATTTAGTCTTCAGAAAAAAAGGAAGTTCAGTGTTTAACAACCATTAAGGCATTTTTTTTTCCAGCTTTACTCTTGTCCTACCAGGAATAATCAAGAGAACAATCAACAGTGGTTTGCCCTTGAGCTTTTCTCAGTGGAGCTTCATAAAAGATATGCAAAGACAGTAAAACAAAACTGTACAAGAAATATCTTAAAAGGCAAAGCCTTGGGGATGGAATGAAGGTTCAGTGGTTAAGAAACACTTGATACTCATCCAAAGGAACAGAGTTTAGCATCTATACTGGATGGCTCACAACTTCCTATAACTCTAACTTTCATGGGGTCCAATCCCCTCTTCTAGCCTCTCCAGGCATTCATCCACTTGTTGCATACACTGATGTACACAGATACATAAAATAAAATAATAAAAATTTTTAAATCCAGAACTTTGAAGTTAATGAACAACAGGGCTATGAGACAAAATAATTCATAAGGTAAAAATTGCCAAGTAATTGCACCCTGGTAACCATCTTCTTAATGTCCTTGCTAGCCCTTCCTATATGTGCATCCAAGTAAAAAGAAAATTTAACATTTGAAAGTTTGGGAGGTAACTCTATGAGTAAAGTGTTTGTTATAGCTATAGGGGAGTACATTACCTGAGTTTGATTGACAGCACTTTTCTTTTTTCATTTAAAAGCCTGCTGTAATAGAGAGCACCTAAAATCCCACCACTGAGGAGGTAGAGACAGGGTCTCTCTAGTGTTTCCTGTCCATCCTGTCCAGCCAAACAATGAGCTCCAAGTTCACTGAGAGACCATTTCAAAGCAGTTAAGAAAGATACATGACATTGACCTTTCCATCTACATGCATGCACATACATATGTGAATGTACACAAATATGTACGTGTGTGTGCACAAAATATACACAAAAGGAGCAATACCATCTTTCCCTAACTTTGTCAATTTTTTTGTATTTTTTAATTGAAAGAGAAAACTGTATTGTTTTTGTACTGTGTGATGTTTGAATTGTATACATATTGTGGAATGAATTAATCATTAAATTAGCAATCACATTGCCTGAGTGACTACCATTTTATTTGTAAGAATAATTAATGGCCTACCATCTGTACATATGAGATTATAATATATGAATATAATATATTATCATCAACTACAGTCACCATGCTGTGAATCTTTATTTTTTATTGTCTAATTAATAGATATATAGGTTGTAGCTTTCTTAAATTTTTTTACTTCCTTCAAGACAAGGTTTCTCTGTGTAGCCCTGGCTGTCCTGGAAGTCACTCTGTAGACCAGGCTGGACTCACACTGAGCGATATGTCTACCTTGACCTACTGAGTGTTGGTATTAAAGACATGTACCACCAATGCCTGACAAATTGATTTCTGTTAACTATAATTGTATAACTCATCTATTTTGACCAATATGGCTTCTTATTTACTTCTGCCTCTAAACATTGTGTGCTCAACTTCTATGAGATCAAACATGTCAGAATTTTAAACCTCTCTTTTCTTCCTCAAAGTGGAAATTGTTACTTGTGCATCTAAACCAGTAATTCTCAATCTTCTTAATACTGCAACCCTTTAATACCATTTTTTCATGTCGTGGTGACCCCCAACCATAAAGTTACTTTTATTGCTACTTTATAAGTGTAAATTTGCTATTTTATGAATTATAATGCAAATATTTCATATGCAGATGGTCTTAGGCAACCCATTTGAAAGGATAATTTGACACTCCTCCCAGACACAAGGGGTGGTAACCCACAGATTGAAAACCCCTGACCTAGACTAACAGTCAGGATGATGAAAAGTCTTAAATACCAACCTTGAAACAGTGGTAGAATCCGCCAAACTGAAACTGGACCTAAGCTAGCAAATTGTCCCAGTGAACATTCCAGAAAGAACAAAGGTAAACCAGCCAATGCTAGCATGATTGTATAGGGTATCAAGAAAGCACCTAAAAAGCAAAATGATACATATATTATTATCTTTGAAAGTCTTGTCCTAATACAGCAGAATTCCAGTGATCTCATTTGAGGTCCAAAATGTATTATCTTTTAGTTGAAAGAACTGAATTGTATTGACTTTGGATTTTACATTAATCAAGTGGGAATACAAATGTTACCTAATGGAGTTACTACAATTATTAAAAACAATAGCTTATAAAAAGTCAGCTAGTGTAGCTGAGAAATCAGAGATAAAAGGGCCAGATAAATATACTTTTTAAAATGCTGGCTCTACCATCTTTTATTTACTTTACCTAGAGAAGTTTGCTAGCCTGTGAACCTTTTTTTGCTTATAAAATGGGAAAGTAATACCAACTCAGTTTCTGTTAAAAGTTCAAGTGATGGGCCTTTGGCAGTTACTAATCAAATTTACTAATTTACTGATCAAACAGTAGCAACTCTGCAAGTACACGTGACATGTTTTCAGTATTAGTTCACCTCCTCTCCTTTTCTTCTTAACAATACATGGCTTATTTTTAAAACATAGGATATAAATGATATGTAGGATTCACAATGCAAATTACTGCAATTAAGTTCATAATTCTTTTAATAGTCGTAAGGCTCTTTACTCCTTGTTAAGAAGAAATGTATTGGTTTTGTTAGAAGACATTAACCTTTTAAAATGTATTCAGTTAACTTCAACTATCACAAGAACCAGTCTCCTACATAAGAATATCAGCCCCTCCCCCTTTTAAACATTTTTCTTTCACTTTTTACACCCATATATGGGACATTAATATTTCTCATTTGAATGTATGCCAGGCTATAAACTGAAATAGAGACATAATGTCAAATGTGCTAATCAAACAATCTAGAAGTCTTGGCAACAGTTAATCAAAACAAGACAGTACTCAATTAATGCAGGCAGGCATCAGGATTATTACATTTTATTTATTCTGTTACAATTTTTCCTAAGTACTTCCCTTGCTGTTCATGAATTTTAAAAATATTTAAAGAATGTAAATTATCTATTACACAAATGATGTGATCTTTATTTTGCCATATTAACTTTTAGAGGAAATAGGAGAAAAACAGACAATAGCATATGAAAAAATAAGATTATTTCATTTGTATTATATTTTGAAATACTCTAAATTACTTTAATTCATTTCCTAGAACTTTGTGGTGATTATTGGATGAATCTATGATATCAAGTCACAAGGTATATCTTATTGTAAACACAATTATAAGCAGCTCAGTGACCAAGTGGGTTCCCTAGTAATGGGACCAGGATTGTCTTTGACATGAACTCAGTGGCCTGCTCTTTGATCACCTCCCCCTGAGGGAGGAAGAGCTTTACCAGGCCACAGAGGAAGACAATGCAGTCACTCCTGATGAGACCTGATAGACTAGGATCAGATGGAACTGGAGGAGGACCTCCCCTATCAGTGGACTGGGAAAGGGACATGGGTGGAGAATAGGGAGGAAGGGTGGGATTGAGAGAGAACAAGGGAAGGGCTACAGTTGGGATACAAAGTGAACAACTGTAATTAATAAAATAAATAAATTAATTTAAAATAAACTCAAAGGAGCCTTAGGTACAGACAGCAAAAAGATTGTCATTATTGACTCATTTGCCAGCTAATACTTACTTCAAAACCACTACTGGATGACCTAATTTCTAGATGAGGGAATTTAAGCTACCCACACCTTAAGTGCTTAATAAACGGAGCTCCTTTTTTGAGCCTCTAAGGGCCGGTGTGAATGGTTTAATACACTCAATTAACAAGAAATGTGGTTGAAACATCACCACACAAATTCCTATTACGCCAAGAGAAAAATAATTATACTGGCAAAATTTCAATGCTATTCCATTATGAAATACAAGCACATGGCACCTCTGTACTTCTAACAGAACCTGTAATCACAAGTAAGTTAAAATAGTGTGAGTGAAAAGCTATTTCCACATTACCAGAGAATTGTGCAATCGTTTTCTTTTGCTGAGTGTGTTGCCTTTGTTATTTTTATACTTTTACTGAGCCTACCTTAACAATCTACAAGGTATAAAAAGTATTATTTTTGAAACAAAAAAGACAATATGTCCTTGAACTAAATTTTATTGTATTTATATTCTACATTGTCAATGGAATTTGAAATATATGTAACTGAATATTGCAACTTAAAAATTAAGTTATAACCACTTCTGTTCACACCGAAGTTATACAAATGTCTTACTCTAGCTAAGCAAACAAGTTACTTGGGTTTTTACAAATGAGCTAGATTTCCTTGCCTTTTCATACTTCTAACTCAAGCAAAGCTCAACTTGAGTCTAGAGATATTTTTGGAAGTCCTAGCTGAAGATTATATGGTATCTCAAACCAACTCATAAGTACTGCATGTAATACTTTTATCAGGTTTATGTCTGAGAGTTTTCTGAAGGAGTTTCCAAATGTGAGTCAGTAGCTCACAGTCCATTAATAAATGTTTTGCTTGTTTTTATTCCTTTTTACTAACTCAAAATACCTCTCTTTAACTCATCAATTTCATTATATACATGTGTGATATTCTTTAAGAACATTATATAGACTTATATATGTTCCATTACATAAAATATAACATACATATATATGTTAAGTAGCATCCTACTGGAGGAAAAAGAAAGGAAGGAAAAGCCTACCTCCACCATTGGTATAAGTCAGATATGGGAATCTCCACACATTTCCCAATCCAACTGCATATCCAACCATAGAAAGAAGATAATCTGATTTTTTGGACCAGTTACCACGGTCCTGGTTTTCATCATTTTCACCAACGTGGAAGTTCTCAGATGAAGCTGTCACTTTCTAAAAAAGAAAAAAAATATCAATATCTTCCCTTTCTCTTACACATTCCACAGAAGCACAATTCCACAGAGATACAAAAGGGGAGGGTGAAAAGTTCATGGAGAATTCTTTTCAAAATCAAGAGATTTCTCCCATCCAAGTCTTAATCAGGACCAACCCTGCTTAGCCTTGAAGATCAGAGTGATACACCCATAGATAAAGCTAAGATTTCTTCTGGTATGTACTTTTACTTAACATTTGCTTCTTCAAATTAAAGCAAAAAGATCAAATTAAAACAAAAAAAATAGATGATTTTATCCTTCAGCTAAGATCATTCCAAATTTAATGTCACGAACATGAAGGACAAAGAAAAGTAGACAAGTCAAGTGTCAAATACAAAATTTTTGAGTATAAATTAAGAAGAATCAGCATTCCTGGGATTATATATAGCAGATCATTGAGAAGTATCAGATATAGCATCTAATTAAATAAAAATTAGTTCATACACTTTTTGTAATCCATACACTTTTTAGATATTGACATCTTCTACCCTGCCTTAGAGCACATAATCAGTGTTTGCTTAAAATCACAGAATGATATGCAGACACAAATTTTCCTGTCCCACCAGGTGGAGCAACTCTCTCTCTCTCTCTCTCCCTCTCTCTCTCTACTTGGGGAGGGGTTCTCTCCCAATCTTTTAGCTGCTTGAGTATGGAATGCTCCTAGGGTCAGATAAGGACAATAACTACATTTTTTTTATTTCCCTGCAGCATATGAGTGCAGTGTAGAGAAATACATAGAACGGCATTCTGCGGGTGTTCCCAAGGTACAGGTTGAGGTGCTCCTAAGTGTCCTAACTACCAGCATAAAAGTTGTTTTTCAAGTCGACTTTGTGGGAATGTATCAGACATACTTGAAAAGTGTTGAAGAGAAATGTGTAAAAAAGGAGCAACTACAGAAAGCAAAAACTGTGACACCTCCTCCTCTTGTTTTCCCTCTCTGCCCCCCCACTATACCTCCAGAAACTTCCAGACACCTACCTCCTTGTCTCTGCACTTGAAGAAGCTCAGGCAGTTCAATCTGTCCATGGTTCACTCACTCCCTTGGCAAGCCCTGCCTTGCTTCTTCTCACAGTGTGGCTGAGCTCGACCGGTGGCAGGTGCACACTCCTTAGTTGCTACCTGCTAAAGTGAGCCACCTTGCCTAGGGGTGGGACCATTTATGGAGGGAAGCTCTCTCCTCCCCCTTCCTGACGCCCAGTCCTTTCAATTGCCGGAAGAGACAAAAGTGAGCCTCTGGTTTTTCCCCCAGGTAATCCTGCATGTAGCAATTCCTTGCCCCAGCCCTAGGAAAGGGCTTGGCTGTGAGCAGGTGAGTTGTGCAGCCAGAGCCAAAGAAGACTGACAACTTTTGAATCAGAGCCGTGCAGGTGCCTTAGCAATCTTGCCTCTTTTCCTGGATTCCAGGCTGCTTCCTTACTTTGCTTCTCAGTCAGGTCTCTGTCCTGGGGTCAAGTGTTGATCTCCCCTGGTCCTGGAGGTGGGAGAGACCCAATCAAAGGGGCTCATTTTTTTTCTATAATTTTTGTGAACAGAACATACAGCTCAAGGCCCTCTGATTTTCCAAAGTTTTGCCTCTCACTAGAAAGCTCTTCATCACCTGGGCAAACGCTGCTCCCAAAGGGAAAAGCCCCTGAATTGGGCATCTTGAAATGTAGCCAGTTAAGATAAGATTACCCAGTTGCCTCTACCTGAAAAGAACGACTTTGAATCTATGTCCTGAGCTCCTTTCTCAGCCTTCGGAATAGTTTTGCCTTTTACAAGGATTGCTTTGTGTAGTATTTCAAAGAAGCCAAACACAAACAAATTATTGAGCAGGTTTATGGGAAACTCGAACCCTAACAAAGGACTTCATTCGGCAAGAAAGGTGAGGCCTAGAAAGTAAACCATAAGGAAATAACCCAGCTTAACCACAGAGGAAAGACTTACTGTAATTCTGATCACCAAATGCAGCACCTTTTCATCAAAAATTCAAAGAATCTGCACTCAGTCTAGATATATCAGATAGCGGCAGTTCTACTAAATCGTATAAAGTCATGCAAACAGAGGAACCAGTAGAGAGCAAAATTTTCATCTATGTGTAGTTCCTTTGTTCTGAACTGGCTGACAAGTTTTTGTTTTGTTTTGTTTTGTTTTGTTTTTTTCAATAGAAATATGGCCTCAAGAGTTCAGGCAGATAGAATAAAGTAGAGAGCCATGTAGAGAGGCTGTGAGAAGAATGTACCAATACTTTGCCTTGATCTTGGTGGTAAATATCACACATGCTTGTTTGGGATTTTATATGCACACATACTTAGGTCATACATATGCATACGTGTATATGCAGAATTAGACAGACACACACACAGAGACAGAGAGAGAGAGAGCACTCAAATGTCCTCTTAATAGTATTCTAGACTACTGGTATGACCTAAAGGCAAAAAATAAATAAATAAAGGAATAAAGATAGGCTAATAAAAGAATTATTGGCCTTCTTAGCCAAGAAGAAGAAGAAGAAGAAGAAGAAGAAGAAGAAGAAGAAGAAGAAGAAAGATAGTATGAAAAACTCTATTAAAGCTGAAAAGCCAACCAAAGTGTCATAGGAAGAAAAATAACCCACTGTGAGTCAGTGTAAACAGCTGGTAACTAAGGAAGTAGAAGAAAAAATTCCTTGAGAAAGGCAAAATGTAGGGAGCACATTATATATGGAACAGACAACATTACACAGTAGAGAGTTTTCAGTCATTATTCAGATTACAGCAATTGAGGCACACATTTTATAATAACAGGTATTTTAGTGAGGATATATTTTATGGCTTATTGGGAGGGAACATTCACCCTATTACTAGCCATGGCAACTCATGACCTGGTTGACTACCTTTTGTATGATACCATTTCTTGCCATTCTTTGTCACTAACTCTTAAGCTAGTGTCTCCTGTACTGTGCATAATGTTTCTCACCTATGTGACTTTACTCACCTTATTTTGTTTTCTTCTGGAAATTCCCATCCTCCTCCTTACTTGGTTAACTACTACTCACTCATCTTTTAAACCCTTGCTTACCTGTCATCTTCTCTGGATATTTCCACAGAGTTTCTTTCTGTATTACAACAGACTCGATTTAGATGCTGCAACTCTATATTCTTATGCTACCGCACATTCTTGTGAAATTGTGTGAAATCATTTATCTATAAGTTCTTTAAGTGCTTCCTTGTATTCTAAGTTCTAAAGACCAGTGTAGTTAAGCAAATGTGTATCATTTGACTCTGAGCTTTGTGTGGTAGTGCAGGCTTGTAATTCTAGGAAGGAAGAACAGGATTTTAGTGATCTTTGGCTTCATAATGCATTCAAGACCTGTCTGGGTTAGAGGGTACTCTATTTCGAAACAAACAAAAATGTGACTCAGATAGACCTTTGAATGATTTTATTACCAAAGCAAAGTAAAGCAAAACTGGTATCAATAATTCACTTTCCAGGAATACAGAGATGGCTCAACAGTTAAAAGGACTTGTTTGTGCAGATGACCCAGGTTTGATTCTCAGCACTTACATTAGGAAGGTCCAATGCCTAATATTCTTACCTCCTAGGGAACCTGCACATATAAGGCATGCTCTCAAACAAACAGGTACATTCACACACATACAAAAAATTCACTTCCAAGATATCAAGTATGGCAGAGTAATATTTTGTCTCCTTTGGATCAAGCACATCAATTGATGAAGAAAACACATTTATCAATTGTGTATTTAGAATTTACAAGGAAGATAGAAACAGTCAGTGAAATGGCTTAGAGAATAAAGGTGGTTGTCACCAAGCCTGATGTCCTAAATTCTTTGAAATGTGTTACTGTAAGGGGAGCTTGTTTTGAGTTTGCATACACAGTAAGAACCTATGTCTGAAATATGTGCTATGGCTTATAATGTCCAAGATCTTAGAATAAAGGGCTGAAAAGTTTTTCCAAGTAAATGGACCCAAGAAGCAGCTGGAATAGCCATTCTAATATAAAATAGAGTTTCAACCAAAACTAATCAAAAGAGATGATGAGGGGGCGGAGCCAAGATGGCGACTAGGAGGACACACAGTTTCTGAGCAGTGGAATACCTAAACTTCTGCATTGGTGAATGGAAGGACCTCTAACCCAGGAAAACAACGATGAGGCTTTCTAAACAACAGGGAACATCGCAGGAGGTGAAAACTTTGGTCTCCGGTCACCCAGGGACTTGTTTGGGGAGAGAGAGAAACGATCCTTTGATCTTGCGGCACTCCCCTCCCCCAGACCTCCCTCCTCCTCGGTACAGAGGACTCATCTTTCTCAACACAGACCTAACTGCCTGGGGTATACAGCCGCTGAGGCAGAGCTCCAAGCCCTTTAGCGGCAGGCAAAGGCCAGCAGTACATGTCCAGGATTCCCAGATTCGCGCGGCGGCTGCACCATCCTCCCAGGGCCTGAGTCTGCTAGATGCCATACTAGGTCCACAGGATCGCCTTCAATGATGGTATGGCCCGCCCAATCCCACAGTGACAGAGAATATGCTATATACTCACCAAAACCAGGCAGAAACGTCATATAACCTAGACAAACCAGACGCTGGGCCTCCCATGCTTGGAGAGCACAGTGAAGAGACCCCAGGACTTCCCAGAAATCATCGGAACTAGCAACCTAGTCTCAAGTTACAGCGGGACTTTCTAACCTGGCAGCGGAGCAGCACTGAGCTGGCGGGGCACAACAGCCCTCCAGTTTAAGACTAACCAGGGCCAAACCAGAGAACAGAGATCCTGGTTACCCCATGCCTGCTGATGTGAGCACCCTGAAATCTCCAGCTGCAGCAAGACCTCAGAACCTGGCAGTGACAGCAGCACAGAACTGGCAGATCCCATCAAAGAAGCAGGGCCAAACCAGAGAGCAGAGGGCCCGGATACCATGATCTCTGCCAAGTGACCTGCCTGTACAGCTAGTCCTCAGCACACGATGAGAGTTCTCAGCTTCCTGAAGAACTCTCCATACGCCAGAGAGAGACAGCACCAGTCTGATCTGCAGAATCCAAAAACAAACAGGGAAGGTTTCAGATAAGCCAATGGCCAGGGGTAGGCAAAAGAACACTTCCAACATAAATCAGGACATCATGACTTCACCAGCAAACCCCAAAATCGATGGATACTCCAATTCAGCAGAAGCACAGGAAAATGATTTTAAAGCCATGCTTGCCCAATTATTTGAGGCTCAAAAGGAGGAAATGAACAAATCTTTCAAAAAGTTGGCCAGTCAATTGGAGGTAAAGAGAGAAGTAATAGACAAAATCCTTAAAGAAACACAGGCAAAAATAGCCAAACAAATAGATACACAAGTAGAGGAAAAATTAGTGGCATATAAAAAGGAAATGAACAAAGAAATAGAGGCCATCGTAGAAAGACAGGAATCCAAATTCAAACA
The DNA here is from genome assembly GCF_030254825.1 of Meriones unguiculatus. Classification (NCBI taxonomy): domain Eukaryota; kingdom Metazoa; phylum Chordata; class Mammalia; order Rodentia; family Muridae; genus Meriones; species Meriones unguiculatus. Next base: position 72,777,680 of record NC_083369.1, on the reverse strand, counting down.
CGTGAAAGAAATGATGCAAGGCATGAAAACAGAATTACAATCAATAAAGAAAACACAAAATGAGAAAACCTTTGAGCTGGAGAACTTGGAGAAAAGATCAGGAACCACAAAAGAAAGCATCGCCAACAGAATACAAGAGATGGAAAAGAGAATCTCTGGAGCTGAAGACACACTTGCAGAAATTGATACTTCTTTCAAAGAAAAAGTAAAATCAGAAAAGTTTCAATCACAAAATATCCAAGAAATCAAGGAAGCTATGAAAAGACAAAATCTAAGAATAATAAGAATTCATGAAAAAGAAGACTCCAGACTCCAAGGTCCAGAAAATATTTTCAAGAAAATCATAGAAGAAAATTTTCCCAACTTAAAAAAAGAGATGTCCATAAATATACAAGAGGCCTACAGAACTCCAAATAGACTAGACCAGAAAAGAAACACATCACGTCACATCATAGTCAAAACACTAAATCTACAGAACAAAGAAAAGATATTAAAAGCAGCAAGGGAAAAAGGCCAAGTAACATATGAAGGTAGACCTATCAGAATCACACCGGACTTCTCATCAGAAACTATGAAAGCCAGAAAGGCCTGGGCAAATATCATGGAGACTCTAAGAGATAACAAATGTCAACCCAGAATACTATACCCTGCAAAGCTTTCAATCAACATAGATGGAGAAAACAAAATATTCCATGACAAAACTAAATTTACACAATATCTACACAGCAAACCAACCATACAGAAGATAGTAGAAGGAAAACTCCAGTCCAATGAAAAGAAATTCACCCAAGAAAACAGGGCATAATGATAATATCCCAACAAAAATGAAAAGAAAAGAAGCAATGAAACAGGGTTAGATCACCGACTCCATTACAAAAGGAACTAACATGCATTGGTCACTATTATCTATCAATATCAATGGACTCAACTCACCAATAAAAAAGAGACAGGCTAACAGAATGGTTAAGGAAACAGGATCCAACATTCTGTTGCATCCAAGAAACACAACTATGCAACAAAGATAAACACTACCTCAGAGTAAAGGGCTGGAAAACTGTTTTTCAAGCAAATGGTTCCAGAAAACAAGCTGGAGTAGCCATCCTAATATCTAATAAAATAGACTTTCAACCCAGTTAATCAAAAAAGATAAGGAGGGCCACTATATTCTCATCAAAGGAAAAATCCACCAAGAGGACATCACAATCTTGAATATCAATGCCCCAAATACAAGAGAAACTACATTCATAAATGAAACATTATTAAAGCTTAAATCATACATTGATCCTAATACCTAAATAGTGGGAGACTTCAACACTCCACTCTCACCAAGGGACAGATCAACTAGACAGACACCAAATAGGGAAATAAAAGCACTCACAGAATCCCTAAATCAAATGGACCTAATAGATGTCTACAGATCATTTCACCCAATCTCAAAAGAGTACACCTTCTTTTCAGCACCGCATGGAACCTTCTCCAAAATAGACAATATATTGGGTCACAAAGCAAGCCTCAACAGATACAAAAGGATTGAAATAATCTCTTGTATATTATCTGACCACCATGGACTAAAGCTAGACATCAACAACAACAGAAACAACAAAAAGCCTACAGGCACATGGAAACTGAACAACTTACTACTCAATGACAGCTGGATTAAGGAAGAAATAAAGAAAGAAATTAAAGACTTCCTAGAATTCAATGAAAATGAAAGCACAACATACCCAAATCAATGGGACACATTGAAAGCAGTGCTCAGAGGAAAATTTATAGCACTAAGTGCCTGCAAGAAGAAATTCGTAACATCACATACAAACAACTTAATGGCCCAACTGAAAACCCTAGAAAAAAAAGAAGCAGATACAACCAAGAGGAGCAGATGGCTGGAAATAATCAAACTAAGGGCTGAAATCAATCAATTAGAAACAAATAAAACTATCCAAAGAATCAATGAAACAAAAAGCTGGTTCTTTGAGAAAATCAACAAGATAGACAAACTCTTAGCCAAACTAAATAAAAAGCAGAGAGAAACTATCCAAGTCAGCAGAATCAGAAATGAAAATGGGGACATAACCACAGACACTGAGGAAATCCAAACAATTATTAGGTCATACTACAAAAGCCTATATGCCACAAAATTTGAAAATCTAAATGAAATGGATAATTTTCTTGAAAGATTCCATCTACCAAAACTAAGTCAAGATCAGGTAGAAAGACTGAATAGCCCTATATCTCCCAAGGAAATCGAAGCAGTCATTAACAGTCTCCCCTCCAAAAAAAGCCCTGGACCAGATGGCTTCGGCGCAGAATTCTACAAGACCTTCAAAGAAGTGCTAACTCCAATTCTCCTCAAGCTATTCCATAAAATAGAAACAGAAGGAACACTACCAAACTCATTCTATGAAGCCACAGTCACCTTAATACCTAAACCACACAAAGACCCAACAAAAAAAGACAACTTCAGACCTATCTCTCTTATGAACATTGACGCAAAAATACTCAATAAAATACTTGCAAACCGAATCCAAGAACATATCAAAGATATTATCCACCATGACCAGGTAGGCTTCATCCCAGGCATGCGAGGGTGGTTCAACATATGAAATCCATCAATGTAATCCACTATATAAACAAACTGAAGGAGAAAAACCACATGATCATCTCCTTAGATGCCAAAAAAGCATTTGACAAAGTTCATCACCCATTCATGTTTAAAGTCTTGGAGAGATCAGGGATACAAGGCACATACCTAAAGATAGTAAATGCAAAATACTGCAAGCCTATAGCTAACATCAAACTCAATGGAGAGAAACTTAAATCAATCCCACTGAAATCACGAACAAGACAAGGCTGCCCATTGTCTCCATATCTCTTCAACATAGTACTTGAAGTCCTAACCAGAGCAATAAGACACGTAAAGGAGATCAAGGGGATACAAATTGGAAAGGAAGAGGTCAAAGTGTCACTATTTGCAGAAGATACGATACTATACATGAGCGACCCCAAAAATTCAACCAGAGAAATCCTTCAGCTGATAAACACCTTCAGCAAAGTGGCAGGATACAAAATCAACTCAAAAAAATCAGAAGCCCTCCAGTATACCAAAGATAAAAAGGCTGAGAAAGAAATTAGGGAAACAACACCCTTCACAATAGCCACTAATAACATAAAGTACCTTGGTGTGACTCTAACCAAGCAAGTGAAAGACCTGTTTGAGAAAAACTTCAAGTCTCTGAAGAAAGAAATCGAAGAAGATATCAGAAGATGGAAAGATCTCCCGTGCTCATGGATTGGTAGGATTAACATTGTGAAAATGGCCATACTGCCAAAAGCAATCTACAGATTCAATGCAATTTCCATCAAAATACCAACTCAATTCTTTACAGACCTTGAAAAAAAGATTCTCAGCTTCATATGGAGAAACAAAAAACCCAGAATCTCCAAAACGATCCTGTACAACAACAGATCATCTGGACGTATCTCCATCCTTGATCTGAAGCTGTACTACAGGGCAACAGTAATAAAAACTGCAAGGTATTGGCATAGAAACAGAAAGGAGGATCAATGGAACTGCATAGAAGACCCAGAAATAAACGCACACACCTATGAATACTCGATATTTGACAAAGAAGCCAAATCCATTCAATGGAAAAAAGACAGCATCTTCAACAAATGGTGCTGGACCAACTGGATGTCTACATGAAGAAAAATGAAAATAGATCCATATTTATCACCCTACACAAAACTAAACTCAAAGTGGATCAAGGACCTAAACATAAAACCAGATACTGTAAATCAATTGGAAAAAAGTGGGGAACAGCCTAGAACTCATTTGCACAGGAGACAACTTCCTGAACAGAACACCAACAGAACAGGCTCTAAGAGCAACAATCAATAAATGGAACCTCATGAAACTGAAAAGCTTCTGTAAAGCAAAGGACACAGTCATCAAAACAAAACGACTGCCTACAGATTTAGAAAGAATCTTCACTAATCCTTTATCTGACAGAGGACTAATATCCAATATATACAAAGAACTAAAGAAGCTGAAAAGCAGCAAACCAAGTAATCCAATTAAAAAATGGGGAATAGAGCTAAACAGAAAATTATTGACAGAGGAATATCGAATGCCAGAGAAACACTTAAAGAAATGCTCATCCTCATTAGCCATCAGGGAAATGCAAATCAAAACGACCCTGAGATATCACCTTACACCCATCAGAATGGCCAATTTGAAAAACTCAAACGACAACACATGCTGGAGAGGTTGTGGAGAAAGGGGAACCCTCCTCCACTGCTGGTGGGAATGTAAACTGGTACAACCACTCTGGAAAGCTATCTGGCGCTTTCTCAGACAATTAGGAATAGTGCTTCCTCAAGACCCAGCTATACCACTGCTAGGTATATACCCAAAGTTCGTTCAAGTACACAAAAGGGATATCTGCTCAACCATGTTTTTAGCAGGTTCTTTTGTAATAGCAAGAACCTGGAAACAACCCAGATGTCTATAAATGGAGGAATGGGTACAGAAATTGTGGTATTTTTACACAATGGAATACTACTCAGCAATCAAAAAGGAGGAAATCATGAAATTTGCAGGCAAATGGTGGGATCTAGAAAAGATCATTCTGAGTGAAATATCCCAGAAGGAGAAAGACAAACATGGAATATACTCACTTATATAGACCTATAAGATATGATAAACATAATAAAATTTATACACCTAAAAAAGGATAATCAAGAGAGCAGACATGGGGTGAGATGATCAATCCTCATTTAGAAAGACAGATGGGATGTGCATTGAATGTATGACAGGAGTCTACTGAGCGCATCTGAAAGACTCTAACTAGCAGTGTTTCAAAGCAAAGACTCATGACTAAACCTTTGGCAGAGTACAGGGAATCATAAGAAAGAAGGGGAGTTAGTCTGATACGGAAAGGATAGGATCTCCACAAGGACCAAATATATCTGGGCACAGGGTCTTTTCTGAGACTGACATTCAACCAAGGACCATGTATGGATATAACCTAGAACCTCCACTCAGATGTAGCCTGTGGTAGCTCAGTAACCAATTGGTTTCCCAAAGTGAGGGGAACAAGGAATATTTCTAACAGAAACTCAGTGACTGGCTCTTTGGCCTCCCCACCCCCCAAGGGAGGAGCAGTCCTGTTAGCCCTCAGAGGAGGGCTTTGCAGCCAGTCCTGAAGATACCTGATCAAACAGGATCAGATGAATGGTGAGGAGTTCCCCCCCTATCAGTGGACTTGAAAAGGGGCACAGTGGAGATGAGGGAGGGAGGGAGGGCCTGGGAGGGAATGAGGGATCGGGACACGGCTGGGATACAGAGTTAATAAAATGTAACTGATAAGAAAAAAAATAAAATAAAATAAAGAATATTTAGTGGATGAAATATGAATAAATTGAAAAGGAAATCTATAACATTTAAAGTTTCTGTCCATAATTTACTTTTTCATGTAAAACTTCTTGTCAACATTTTTAGTAACTTTTGGGATGGTTGCTTTAAATTTTTTAAATGAAAACATAAGCTTATAATTTAAACTCAACATGCCAGCTATCAATACAAATGGAAGTGTGATGGATGCCTCACTATACAAGTAGGTGTCTCTCAATGTTTTTAAGGTAGGCATGTCTTTACAGTCTCTCTATATTAATTAATCTGTACACATGATTTATATAACAATAAATCAACTATATCAGTTAAAAAAAAAGAGATGATGAAAGACACTTCACACTCATTGAAGGAAAATTCAATCAAGAAGACATCTCAATTCTAAACATCAATGCCCAAATACAAGGACACAGAAATTTGTAAAGGAAACATTAATTAAACTTAAACCACACATAGATCCCCACACATTAATAGTGGGAGATGTCAACACTCCATTCTTACCAAAGGACAAGTCAACAAAACAGAAAGAGATAAATAATGACACTAAAGCATACCATGAATCAAATGGACCTAACAGATGGCTACAGAATTTTTCACCTAAAGAGAAAAGAATATACCTTCTTCTCAGCACCTTATGGAACTTTCTTCAAAACTGATCATATAGTCTATCAAAAAGCAAGCCTTGATAAATACAAGAAGAATAAAATAATCCCTTGTATCATATCAGACCACCATGGACTAAAGCTGGGTCTCAACAATAACAGAAATAGCAAAAAGTGTATACACACATGGGAATGGAACAACTCTCTACTCAAGGAAAGCTGGATCAGGGAAGAAATAAAGAAATTAAAGACTTTCTAGAATTCAATGGAAATGAAGGCACATCATACCCAAATTTATGGGACACAATAAAAGCAGTGATAAGAGGAAAGTTCATAACACTAAGTGCCTTCAGAAAGAAGTTTGAGACTTCTCATACAAGGAACTTAACAGTATACCTAAAAGCTCTAGGGGGAAAAAATAAACAGACACACCCAAGAGGAATAGACTTATGGAAACAATTAAACTCAGGGATGAAAACAATAAATTAGAAAGAGAGAAAAATTCAAAAAATGAAAAAAACCAAGAGCTGATTCTTTAAAAAAAATCAAGAAGATAGACCAAAACCTTAGCCAAACAAACTAAAAGGCATAGAGACACTATCCAGATAAACAAAATCAGAAATGAAAAAAGGAGACATAACAACAGACACTGAGGCAATCTGAACAATCCTTAGGTCTTACTTCAAAAGCTTATATGCCACAAATTTGAAAACATAAATGAAATTGACAATTTTCTTGATAGAATACACTTACCAAAGTTGAATCAAGATCAGGTAAACAAATTAAATCGTCCTATATCCTCTAAGGAAATAAAGGCAGTCATCAAAAAGTCTCCCATCCAAGAAAGGCCCAGGGGCAGATGGTTTCAGCACAGTATTCTACAAGACCTTCAAAGAAGAGCTAAGTACAACACTATTCAAATTATTCCACAAAATAGAAAGAGAAGGAACATTACCAAACTCATTTTATGAAGCCATTATCACTGTGATTCTTAAAACACACAAAGACCCAACAAACAAGAAGAGCTTCAGACCAATTTCTGTCATGAACATTGATGCAAAAAATATTCAATAAAATGCTTGCAAACTGAATCCAAGAACACATCAAGGATTTCGTCCACCATGACCAAATAGGCATGCAAGGGTGGTCCAGTATAGGGAAATTCATCAATATAATCCACCATATAAATAAACTGAAAGGAAAAAACAAACACGTTATCATTCCCTTATATGCTGAAAAGGTTTTGACAAAATCTAACACCCTTTCATGTTTAAAATGTTGGAGATATCACATACCTAAGTAGAGCAAAGGCAGTATAAAATAAGCCTATAGCCAACATCAAACTAAACAGAGAGAAACAAATCAATCCCACTGAAATCAGAGGCAAGGAAATGCTGCCCACTCTCTCCATATCTCTTCAACATAGTACTTGAAGCCCTAACTAGAGCAATAAGACCACTAAAGGAGATCAAGTGGCATAAAAATTGGAAAGGAAGAAGTAAAAGAATCAATATTGGCAGATTACATGGTAGTATACATAAGTGACCCCAAAATTCAACCAAAGAACTCCTAGAGCTGACAAACACCTTCAGCAAACTGGCTGAATACAAAATTAGCTAAAAAAAATCAATAATACCTCCCTCCCCCACCATATACAAAAAGCAAATGGGCTGAGAAAGAAAGTAGGGAAACAACAACCTTCACAATATCCACAAAAAACAAAAAGGATGTTGGTGTAACTCTAACCATGAAAGTGAAAGACCTGCAAGAATAATAATAATAAAAAAAACCCCAAGGATTATGCATGGATATAACTTACAACCCCTGCTCAGACATAGCACATGGTAGCTCAGTATCCAAGTGGGTTCCCTAGTAAGGGGGACAGTAATTGTTTCTGACATGAACTCATGAGTTCCCCTCCCCACTGAGGGAGGTGCAGCCTTGCTAGGCCACAGATAAGGACATTTCAACCATCCTGAAGACACCTGATAAGCTAGGGCCAGACAGAAGGAGAGGAGGACACCCCCTCTCAGTGGACTTGGAAGGGAGGAGATGAAGGAGGGAGGGGAAGATTAGGAGAAAAAGAGGGAGAGAGCTACAGCTGGGATACAAGTGAGTGTATAAAAATATTTAAAAATAAAAAAATAAAATAAAAAAACACTTTAAGTTTCTAAACAAATACAACAAAAATCAAGAAAGATACCAAAAGATAGAAAGATCTCCCATACTTATGGATTGGTAGGATTAACATAGAAAAAAATGGTCACCCTAGCAAAAAGCAATCTACAGATTCAATGCAGTCCCCATCAAAATACCAACACAATTTGTTACAGACATTGAAAGAACAATTCTCAACTTCATATGGATAAACAAAAATCCCAAAATAGTTAAAACAATCCTGTACAATAAAAGACCTTACATGAACTCAGTGGCTGGCCTTTTTACTCCATCCCCCTCCCCCCCACACACACCTTGCCAGGACACAGAGGAGGACAATGCAGCCAGTCCTGATGAGACCAGACAAGGTAGGGTAAGATGGAAGGGGAGGACGACTTCCCCTATCAAAGGACTTTCAGAGAGGAATGGGAGGAGATGAGGGAGTGAGGGTGGGATTGGAAAGGAATGAGGGAGGGACTACAGCTGGGATACAAAGTGAATAAACTGTAATTACTATGAAAAATTAAAAATTCAATTAAAAATATGTTCTGGAGGTATATCCATCCATGATCTCAAGCTATATTGTAGAGCAACAGTAATAAAAAACTACATGGATCAATTTGCATTTTTCTAGATGTAGACATCCAGTTAGACCAGCACCATTTGTTGAAGATGCTATATTTTTTTCATTGTATAGTTTTGGCATCTTTGTCAAAGATCGGGTATCCATAAGTGTGTGGGTTTATTTCTGGGTCTTCTGTACGGTTCCATTGATTTACCATTCTGTTTCTATGCCAGTACCATGCAGTTTTTATAACTGTTGCTCTATAGTAAAGCTTAAGATCAGGGATGGAGATACCTCCAGAAGAGCTTTTATTGTAGAGGATTGTTTTAGCAATTCTAGGTTTCTTGTTATTCCATATGAAGTTGAGAATTTTTCTTTTCAGGTCTGTAAAGAATTCTGTTGGTAATTTGATGGGAATTGCATTGATTCTGTAGATTGCTTTTGGTAAGATGGACATTTTTACTATGTTAATCCTGCCAAGCCATGAGCATGGGAGATCTTTCCATATTCTGATATCTTCTTCTAATTCTTTCTTTATCACCCTGAACAAAACTAAAGTCCAAGTGGACCAAAGACCTCAACATAAAACCAGACACATTAAATAGGTTAGAACAAAAAGTGGGGGAAACCCTAGAACTCTTAGGTACAAGAGACTACTTCTTTTTTTTTATTATTTTTATTTTTTTGTTACATTTTATTAACTCTGTATCCCAGCCGTGTCCCGATCCCTCATTCCCTTCCAGTCCCTCCCTCCCTCCCTCCCTCATCTCCACTGTGCCCCTTTCCACTGGCTCTTTGGTCTCCCCACCCCCGAAGGGAGGAGCAGTCCTGTTAGGCCACAGAGGAGGGCTTTGCAGCCAGTCCTGAAGATACCTGATAAAACAGGATCAGATGAATGGGGAGGAGGTCCCCCCATCAGTGGTTTTGGAAAGAGACTACTTCTTGAACAGAACACCAAGAGCACAGGCTCTAAGAGCAACAATCAATAAATGGGTCCTCATGAAACTGAAAAGCTTCTGTAAAGCAAAAGACACTGTAGTCAGGACAAAGCGACAGCCTACAAACTGGGAAAGGATCTTCACCAACCCTACATCTGATAGAGGGCTAATGTCCATTATATATAAAGACTCAAGAAGTTAAAATGAGCCAAAAAAGTAATCTAATTAAAAAATGGGGCACGGAGTTAAACAGAGAACTCTCTGTAGAGGATTGTAGAATGGCAGAGAAACATTTAAAGAAATGCTCAACATTTTAGTCACCAGGGAGATGCAAATCAAAATGACCCCGAGATTTCACCTTACACCCATCAGAAAGGCTAAGATCAAAAACTCAATTGACAACACATAGTGGAGAGGATGTGGAGAAAGGGGAATCCTCCTCCACTGCTGGTGGGAATGCAAACTTGTACAACTACTTTGGAAATCAATCTGGCACTTTCTCAGACAAATAGGAATAGTGATTCCTCAAGATCCAGCCATACCACTTTTAGGCATATATCCAAAAGAGGCTCAAGTACACAATAAGGATATTTGCTCAACTATGTTTGTAGCAGCTTTATTTGTAATAGCCAGGAGCTGGAAACAACCCAGATGCCCCTCAACTGAAGAATGGATGCAAAAATTGTGGTACAACTACACAATGGAGTATTACTCTGCAATGAAAAATATGGAAATCATTAAAATTGCAGGAAAATGGTGGGACCTGGAAAGGATCATCCTGAGTGAGCTATCCCAGAAGCAGAAAGACACACATGGTATATACTCACTCATATAGACATATAATAAAGGATAAACCTATTAAAATCTATACATCTAAAGAAAATAATCAAGAGAGAGGACCCTGACTAAAATGCTCAATCCCCATCCCAAAAGGCAAAGAGAATGGACATCAGAAGAAGAAGAAAACAGGAAACAACCTAGAAACCTGCCACAGAGGGCCTCTTAAAGGCTCTTCCCTGCAGACTATCAAAGCAGATGCTGAGACTTATGGCCAATAGTTGGGCAGAGTGCATGGAATCTTATGTAAGAAGTGGGAAATAGTAAGATCTGGAGAGGACAGGAACTCCACAAGGAGAGCAACAGAACCAGAAAATTTGATCACAGGGACTCATACTCTAATCAAGTACCAGGCATGGAAATAACCTAGAACCCCTGCACAGATGTAGCACATGGCAGTTTAGTGTCCAAGAGGGTTACATAGTAATGGGAAGAAGGACTGCCTCTGACATAATCTGATTGACCTGCTCTTTGATCACCTCCCCCTGAGGGGAGAGCAGCCTTACCAGGTCACAGAAGATGATAATGCAGCCACTCCTGATGTGATCTGATAGACTAAGATCAGAAGGAAGGAGAGGAGGACCTCCCTTATCAGTAGACTTTGGGAGGGGCATGCATGAAGAAGGGGGAGGGGAAGGTGAGACTGGGAGGGAAGGAGGAAGGGGCTTTAGGGGGATAGAAAGTGAAGAAAGGAGGGGGGGCGGAGCCAAGATGGCGACTAGCACACACAGTTTCTGAGTGGTGGGATACCTGATATTTTGAGTTGGAGAATGGAAGGACCCCCAACCCAGGAAAACCACAGCGAGGCTTTCTGAACACCAGGGAACATCGCAGGAGGTGAAAACTTTGGCCTCCGGTCACCGGGAGATTTGCTTGGGGAAGGAGAGAAACGATCCTTTGTTCTTGCGGCACTCCCTTCCCCCAGACCTCCTTCCTCCTCAGCACAGCGGCACAGCGGACTCATCTTTCTCAGCGCAGACCTAACTGCCTGGGGTATACAGCCGCAGAGACGGCACCCCAAGCACTTTAGCAGCAGACAAAAGCCAGCAGTACATGCCCCGGAGTCCCAGATTCGCGCAGTGGCTGCACCATCCTCCCAGGGCGCGAATCTGCTAGACACCATACTAGCTCCGCAGGATCGCCATCACTGACGGTACTGCCCGCCCAATCCCACAGTGACAGAGAATATGCTATATACTCACCAAAACCATGCAGAAACGTCAAACAACCTGGACACACCAGGCGCTGGGCCTCCCAAGCTTGGAGAGCACAACGAAGAGATCCCAGGACTTCCCAGAAAGCATTGGGACTAGCAACCCAGTCTCCAGTTACAGCGGGACTTGGCAGCAGAGCAGCACTGAACTGGTGGGGCACCACAGCCCTCCAGTTTAAGACTAACCAGGGCCAAACCAGAGAACAGAGAGCCTGGTTACCCCATCCCTACTGAAGTGACCACCCTGAAATCTCCAGCTGCAGCAAGACCTCAGAACCTGGCAGTGACAGCAGCACAGAACTGGCAGAACACATCAAAGAAGGAGGGCCAAACCAGAGAGCAGAGAGCCCCCGATACCAAGATCTCTGCCAAGAGACCTGCCTGTAAGTGAGTGCACCCTTGAGAATCTGCAGTTCCCCAGATCCTGGATCCTTCTAAATCAGAAGCCAGGCATCGAACCCCCCTCCCACCCACATACCCACTTTGGGAAACAGAGGGGCACTAGGGACATTGAAGTTCCTGCCCTGTGGGCCTGATTGAGGAGCTAAGACAGTTAATACCAGAAATTGCGCTGCGATCATCATTAGCGCCTGCGACATATACAGTACAGAGCCCCTCCCACACACTCAAGGGTTCAACATTAGCCATCACTCTGTCCCTAGAGAAACTCATCCACGCACACTTACACACACAGACACACACGCGCGCGCGCGCGCACACACACGCTTGCATTTGCCCCGTTTGCGCCTGCGTACTTTCCTCCCACAGGTACAGCTAGTCCTCAGCACACGCTGAGAGTGCTCAGCTTCCTGAAGAACTCTCCAGACACCAGAGAGAGACAGCACCAGTCTGATCTGCAGAATCCAAAAACAAACAGGGAAGGTTTCAGATAAGCCAATGGCCAGAGGGAGGCGAAAGAACACTTCCAACATAAATCAGGACATCATGACTTTACCAGCAAACCCCAAAATCGATGAATACACCAATTCAGCAGAAGCACAGGAAAATGATTTTAAAGCCATGCTTGCCCAATTATTTGAGGCTCATAAGGAGGAAATGAACAAGTCTTTCAAAGAGATGGCCAGTCAATTGGAGGCAAAGAAAGAAGAAATAGACAATATCCTTAAAGAAACACAGGCAAAAATAGCCAAACAAATAGATACACAAGTAGAGGAAAAATTAGGGGCATATAAAAAGGAAATGAAAAAAGAAATAGAGGCCATCGTAGAGAGACAGGAATCCAAATTCAAACACATGAAAGAAATGGTGCAAGGCATGAAAACAGAATTAGAATCAATAAAGAAAACACAAAATGAGAAAACCCTTGAGCTGGAGAACTTGGAGAAAAGATCAGGAACCACAAAAGTAAGCATCACCAACAGAATACAAGAGATGGAAGAGAGACTCTCTGGAGCTGAAGACACACTTGCAGAAATGGATACTTCTCTCAAAGAAAAAGTAAAATCAGAAAAGTTCCAATCACAAAATATCCAAGAAATCAAGGATGCTATGAAAAGGCAAAATCTAAGAATAATAGGAATTCACGAAAAAGAAGACTCCAGGCTCCAAGGTCCAGAAAATATTTTCAAGAAAATCATAGAAGAAAATTTTACCAACTTAAAAAAAGAGATGTCCATAAATATACAAGAGGCCTACAGAACTCCAAATAGAATAGACCAGAAAAGAAACACATCACGTCACATCATAGTCAAAACACTAAATCTACAGAACAAAGAAAAGATATTAAAAGCAGCAAGGGAAAAAGGCCAAGTAACATATGAAGGTAGACCTATCAGAATCACACTGGACTTCTCATCAGAAACTATGAAAGCCAGAAAGGCCTGGGCAAATATCATGGAGACTCTAAGAGATAACAAATGTCAACCCAGAATACTATACCCTGCAAAGCTTTCAATCAACATAGATGGAGAAAACAAAATATTCCATGACAAAACTAAATTTACACAATATCTACACAGCAAACCATCCCTACAGAAGATACTAGAAGGAAAACTCCAATCCAATGAAAACAAATTCACCCAAGAAAACAGGGCATACAGATAATATCCCAACAAAAATGAAAAGAAAACAAACAATGAAACAGGGTTAGATCATCGACTCCATTACAAAAGGAACTAACATGCATTGGTCACTATTATCTATCAATATCAATGGACTCAACTCACCAATAAAAAGACACAGGCTAACAGAATGGTTAAGGAAACAGGATCCAACATTCTGTTGCATCCAAGAAACACACCTATGCAACAAAGACAAACACTACCTCAGAGTAAAGGGCTAGAAAACTGTTTTTCAAGCAAATGGTTCCAGAAAACAAGCTGGAGTAGCCATCCTAATATCTAATAAAATAGACTTTCAACCCAAGTTAATCAAAAAAGATAAGGAGGGCCACTATATTCTCATCAAAGGAAAAATCCACCAAGAGGACATCACAATCTTGAATATCAATGCCCCAAATACAAGAGAAACTACATTCATAAATGAAACATTATTAAAGCTTAAATCATACATTGATCCTAATACCTTAATAGTGGGAGACTTCAACACTCCACTCTCACCAAGGGACGGATCAACTAGACAGACACCAAATAGGGAAATAAAAGTACTCACAGAATCCCTAAATCAAATGGACCTAATAGACGTCTACAGATCATTTCACCCAATCTCAAAAGAGTACACCTTCTTTTCAGCACCGCATGGAACATTTTCCAAAATAGACCATATAGTGGGCCACAAAGCAAGTCTCAACAGATACAAAATGATTGAAATAATCCCTTGTATACTATCTGACCACCATGGAGTAAAGCTCGACCTCAACAACAACAGAAACAATCAAAAGCCGACACGCACATGGAAACTGAACAACTTACTACTCAATGACAGCTGGGTTAAGGAAGAAATAAAGAAAGAAATTAAAGACTTCCTAGAATTCAATGAAAAGGACGGCACAACATACCCAAATTTATGGGACACATTGAAAGCAGTGCTCAGAGGAAAATTTATACCACTAAGTGCCTGCAAGAAGAAATTCGTAACATCACATAAAAACAACTTAATGGCCCAACTGAAAACCCTAGAAAAAAAAGAAGCAGATACAACCAAGAGGAGCAGACGGCTGGAAATAATCAAACTAAGGGCTGAAATCAATCAATTAGAAACAAATAAAACTATCCAAAGAATCAATGAAACAAAAAGCTGGTTCTTTGAGAAAATCAACAAGATAGACAAACCCTTAGCCAAACTGACTAAAAAGCAGAGTGAAACTATCCAGATCAGCAAAATCAGAAATGAAAATGGGGACATAACCACAGACACTGAGGAAATCCAAACAATTATTAGGTCATACTACAAAAGCCTATATGCCACAAAATTTGAAAATCTAAATGAAATGGATAATTTTCTTGAAAGATTCCATCTACCAAAACTAAGTCAAGATCAGGTAGAAAGACTGAATAGCCCTATATCTCCCAAGGAAATCGAAGCAGTCATTAACAGTCTCCCCTCCAAAAAAAGCCCTGGACCAGATGGCTTCAGCGCAGAATTCTACAAGACCTTCAAAGAAGTGCTAACTCCAATTCTCCTCAAGCTATTCCACAAAATAGAAACAGAAGGAACACTACCAAACTCATTCTATGAAGCCACAGTCACCTTAATACCTAAACCACACAAAGACCCAACAAAAAAAAGAGAACTTTAGGCCTATCTCTCTTATGAACATTGACGCAAAAATACTCAATAAAATACTTGCAAACCGAATCCAAGAACACATCAAAGATATCATCCACCATGACCAAGTAGGCTTCATCCCAGGCATGCAAGGGTGGTTCAACATACAGAAATCCATCAATGTAATCCATTACATAAACAAACTGAAGGAGAAAAACCACATGATCATCACCTTAGATGCAGAAAAAGGCTTTGACAAAGTCCAACACCCATTCATGTTTAAAGTCTTGGAGAGATCAGGGATACAAGGCACATACCTAAACATAGTAAAGGCAATATATAGCAAGCCTATAGCTAACATCAAACTCAATGGAGAGAAACTTAAATCAATCCCACTGAAATCAGGGTCAAGACAAGGCTGTCCATTGTCCCCATATCTCTTCAACATAGTACTTGAAGTCCTAGCCAGAACAATAAGACAAGTAAAGGAGATCAAGGGGATACAAATTGGAAAGGAAGAGGTCAAAGTGTCACTATTTGCAGGTGATATGCTAGTATACATGAGCGACCCCAAAAATTCAACCAGAGAACTCCTTCAGCTGATAAACACCTTCAGCAAAGTGGCAGGATACAAAATCAACTCAAAAAAATCAGAAGCCCTCCTATATACCAAAGACAAAAAGGCTGAGAAAGAAATTAGGGAAACAACACCCTTCACAATAGCCACTAATAACATAAAGTACCTTGGTGTGACTCTAACCAAGCAAGTGAAAGACCTGTTTGAGAAAAACTTCAAGTCTCTGAAGAAAGAAATCGAAGAAGATATCAGAAGATGGAAAGATCTCCCGTGCTCATGGATTGGTAGGATTAACATTGTGAAAATGGCCATACTGCCAAAAGCAATCTACAGATTCAATGCAATTCCCATCAAAATACCAACTCAATTCTTTACAGACCTTGAAAAAAAGATTCTCAGCTTCATATGGAGAAACAAAAAACCCAGAATCTCCAAAACGATCCTGTACAACAACAGATCATCTGGAGGTATCTCCATTCCTGATCTCAAGCTGTACTACAGGGCAACAGTAATAAAAACTGCATGGTATTGGCATAGAAACAGAAAGGAGGATCAATGGAACCGCATAGAAGACCCAGAAATAAACGCACACACCTATGAATACTCGATATTAGACAAAGAAGCCAATTCCATTCAATGGAAAAAAGACAGCATCTTCAACAAATGGTGCTGGACCAACTGGATGTCTACTTGCAGAAAAATGAAAATAGATCCATATTTATCACCCTGCACAAAACTAAAGTCAAAGTGGATCAAGGACCTCAACATAAAACCAGATACCCTAAATCAATTGGAAAAAAAGTGGGGAACAGCCTAGAACTCATTTGCACAGGAGACAACTTCCTGAACAGAACACCAACAGCACAGGCTCTAAGAGCAACAATCAATAAATGGGACCTCATGAAACTGAAAAGTTTCTGTAAAGCAAAGGATACCGTCATCAAAACAAAACGACTGCCTACAGATTGGGAAAGAATCTTCACTAACCCATTATCTGACAGAGGACTAATATCCAGTATATACAAAGAACTAAAGAAACTGAAAAGCAGCAATCTAAGTAATCCAATTAACAAATGGGGAACAGAGCTAAAGAGAGAATTCTCGACAGAGGAATATTGACTGCCAGAGAAGCACTTAAAGAAATGCTCATCCTCATTAGCCATGAGGGAAATGCAAATTAAAACGACCCTGAGATATCACCTTACACCCATCAGAATGGCCAAGATGAAAAACTCAAGCGATAACACATGCTGGAGAGGTTGTGGAGAAAAGGGAACCCTCCTCCACTGCTGGTGGGAATGTAAACTGGTACAACCACTCTGGAAAGCTATCTGGCGCTTTCTAAGACAAATAGGAATAGTGCTTCCTCCAGACCCAGCTATACCACTGCTAGGTATATACCCAAAGTTTGTTCAAGTACACAAAAAGACACTTGCTCAACCATGTTTATAGCAGCTCTATTTGTAATAGCCAGAACCTGGAAACAACCCATCAACGGTGCAATGGGTACAGAAATTGTGGTATTTTTATACAATGGAATACTACTCAGCAATCAAAAAGGAGGAAATCATGAAATTTGCAGGCAAATGGTGGGATCTAGAAAAGATCATTCTGAGTGAAATATCCCAGAAGGAGAAAGACAAACATGGTATATACTCACTTATATAGACCTATAAGATATGATAAACATAATGAAATCTATACACCTAAAAAAGATAATCAATTGAGCGGACATGGGGTAAGATGATCAATCCTCATTTAGAAAGACAGATGGGACGTGCATTGAATGTATGACAGGAGTCTACTGAGCGCATCTGAAAGACTCTAACTAGCAGTGTTTTCAAAGCAAAGACTCATGACCAAACCTTTGGCAGAGTACAGGGAATCATAAGAAAGAAGGGGAGTTAGTCTGATGGGGAAAGGATAGGAGCTCCACAAGGACCAAATATATCTGGGCACAGGGTCTTTTCTGAGACTGACATTCAACCAAGGACCATGTATGGATATAACCTAGAACCTCCACTCAGATGTAGCCTGTGGTAGCTCAGTAACCAATTGGTTTCCCAAAGTGAGGGGAACAGGGACTATTTCTAACAGGAACTCAATGACTGGCTCTTTGGTCTCCCCACCCCCGAAGGGAGGAGCAGTCCTGTTTGGCCACAGAGGAGGGCTTTGCAGCCAGTCCTGAAGATACCTGATAAAACAGGATCAGATGAATGGGGAGGAGGTCCCCCCTATCAGTGGACTTGGAAAGGGGCACGGTGGAGATGAGGGAGGGAGGGAAGGACTGGGAGGGAATGAGCAATCGGGACACGGCTGGGATACAGAGTTAATAAAATGTAACTGATAAAAAAAAAAAAAAGAAAGTGAAGAAAGTATAATTAACAAAATTAAATTAATTTAAAAAAAAACTACATGGTACTGGCATAGAAACAGAATGCTGGATCAATGGAATCGAATTGAAGAACCAGAAATTAACCCACACATCTATGGGCTCTTGATTTGTGACAAAGAAGCCAAAACCATATAATGGAAAAAAGATAGCTTCTTCAATAAATGATTCTGGTCTAACTAATGTCTTCTACATGTAGAAAAATGGAAATAGAACCATATTTATCATATATATCCACTAAAGTCCAAGTGGATCAAATACCTCAACATAAAACCAGACACACTAAATATGTTAGAAGAAAAAATGGAGAAAAGGCTTGAACTCATTGGCACAGAAGACAACTTCTTGAACAGAACAACAACAGCTCAGACTCTAAGATCAACAATAAATACATAGGACTTAATGAAACTGAAAATCTTCTGTAAAGCAAAGGACACTGTCAACAGAAGAAAATGACAGTGTACAGACTGGGAAGGGATCATCACCAACCCTACATCTGACAGAGAGATAATACCCAGAATATATCAAGAACTGAAGCAGTTAAACACCAACAAACCAAGTAATCCAATTAAAAAATGGGTACAGAGCTAAACTGACAATTATTAACAGAGGAATAGCGAGTGGTGGAGAAATACTTAAAGAAATCTTCAACATCCTTAGTCAACAGCATGAAAACACAAATCAAAATGATTCTAAGATTCCATTTTATACCCATCAGAATGGCTAAGATAAAATACTCAAGTGACAACACATGCTGGAGAGGATGTAGAGAAAGGGGAACTCTCCTCTCTTGCTGGTGAGAATGTAAACTTGTACAAGCACTTTGGAAATCAATCTGGTGTTTTCTCAGAAAATTATGACTAGTGCTACTTAAGATCCAGCTATGCCACTCTTAGGCATATATCTGAAATATGTTTAACTATATGCAACAAGGACATTTTCTCAACTATGTTCATGTCAACTTTACTCATAATAGCCAAAATCTGGACACTACCTAGATGTCCATCAACTGAGGAATGGATACAGAAATTGTGGTATAGTTATACAATGGAATATTCAGCTATTAAAAACAAAGAAATCATGAAATTTACAGGTAAATAGTGGGAACTAGAAAAGATCATCATGGGTTATGTAAACTAGAACCAGAAAGACACTCATAGTATATACTCACTTATAAGCAGACATTATCCATATAATACAGGATAAGCATACTATGATCAATATGCCTAAAGAAGAGAAATAATAAGAAAGACCCTAAGGAGAATGCTTAATTCTCATTCAGAAGGATAAATATAATAGACAAAGGAAACAGTTAAAGAGGGAATAGGATGGGAGCCTACCATATATGTACTCTGAAAGACTCCACCCAACAGAGAATGGGAGCAGATGCTGAGTCTCATAATCAAACTTTGGGCACAGTGCATGGTTCTCTTATGGAAGAATAAGGGGGTAGAAGAACCCAGAGGGAACAGGAGCTCCACAAGTAGACCAACAAACAAACAAATCTGGGCCCAGGGTTTCCTGCAGAGAATGATGCACCAACCAAGGACCATGCATTTAGGGGACCTAGACCTTCTGCTTAGATGTTGCCCATAAGCAGTTCAGTCTTCATGTGGGTCTTCTAGTAATGGGAACAGGGTTTAACTCTGACATGGACTCTGTTTGATCTCTTCTGCTCTTTGATCACTTCCCTCTCATGGCAGGTCTTGTCTGGTGACAGAGGAAGAGGATATGATCAGGCAGTCCTGATGAGACTTGATGGGCTAGGTTCAGATGGTAGTGGAGAAGGACTCTCTATTTCTGTGGTCTAGGTTAGGGAGAGCGAGAATAGGGAGGGAGTGTGGGACCCAGAGTAGAGGAAGGAAGAGGTTACAATTGGGATATAAAGTTAATAAATCATAATACAGGAAGAAAGAAAAAAAGGAAGGAAGGAAGGAGGAAGGAAGGAGAAAGAAACAAAGAAAGAAAGAAAGAAAGAAAGAAAGAAGAGAGAGAGAAAGAGAGAAAGAAAGAGAGAGAGAGAAAGAAAGAAGTGAAAGTAAAAAAATCTGTTGCTTAGCTGGGCACAGTGCCACATATCTCTTATCTCAGCATTCAGAAAGGCAGAGGCAGGTCGATCTCTGAGGATTTGAGGCCAGTCTGTTCTACAAAGAGAGACCAGGACAGCCAAGGTGACACAAAGAAACACCATCTAGAAAAACAAACAAACAAAAAGAAATCTTTTGCTTTCTTACTAAAGAAAATGATTCATTTCTTATGATCCACAAAATGACTACTCTTGTGATCTGCTTGAAAAATAAACATCAAAATTTGTCTATGAAGCCTAATTGTAATCTGTTTACTACTAGATTATTATGAAGAGATGAAAATAAATAAACAGATATGAGTTGCTAACACAGTGTTCATGTGCAGTGGTTTTCAATATATTAGGGTTAAACTGTATCAGTACATACTCTAAAGTACTGCAAATGAAAGTGCTACAAACAAACTCAACCATTAGAAGAAAGTATAGCTTAATTTTTCTCACTTGGATGAAGCTTTTTAATGTGAGAGTGACATGCAGTAGAATGTGAATGTGTGAGCAATATAATGTGATTTTAGTCCTTGTTTGCCATGCCCCAAAACATACAAGCTTTTTTGCTAAAACTGACACTGAGAAGGCTATCCGAATCATTCTTCATTAATGCACTTTCTGTCCTCAATTAATATTATGAAATTTGATTTGTTTGTGCTTCGCCACAGTCAAACAACAATGCACCTAACAGTGGCAATATGACTACCTGTAGCAATAATAATGATAACCACCATCATACTATGAGCCTTTCTTTTCAACACCTACTATATATCATACCCTACATAAGTGGTATTTCCAATTATCAGAACAACTCACCCCAAAAAACATAGTAGTATTATTCCTATTTTTACAGATGAACAAAACAGGCACAGAGAAGTGAAATAACTACCTAAAATCATAAAAGTTGGAAAATGTTGGACTGGCATTCAGTTCTGGTAACAAAAAACTGTCTTATTCCTAACTAATTATACTATGATGTGTGGATGTGTCTGCTTCCCATTTCATCATTTTCTCGTTGTTCTATGAAATTTTTCCTGACTCTCAACATTCCTGATTCTTGTTGATTTCTTCTCCTTCTACTGAATCTTCCCTCATCCAGACCTTGTTTCAAACTATTTTCCATTTCTAGGTAAGATTGCCTCTTCTGCCCTTCCCTTCTCAATTTCCCCCTGAAAACAAAGAACAATTAGTGTGCAACAACAAGACTGAATAGACAACACCTTAATATTGGCTGATATCTCACTGCTAACGTCAAGGTGCCCTTCTTGGGAGACACCTGAAGGGAGAAAGGGCAATCTCATGTATAAGCCCATTGGATCCATTTTCTTGGTTTTGCTGTTGAAGTCAGAGATTAGTTTTTGAAAATAGCACCATACCCCTGCCTAAACCCAGGATAGGAGTTACAAATAATGTTAAGTTCAGCTCTCTGACTGCTATTACAGTTTTCAGTATCAGTGAGGTGCATTAATCATTTACTAGTGCTCTGGGTGCCCATGACCCTGTGTTATTGGGATTTTGTTGTTTTCAGGCTTAAGAGCTGTGATACACCTGTCCTGTAATTACACAACACCAACCAGCTAATGCTTCATTGTAGGTTACAGCCTGACTCACTTGTTTGGAGCTTTTATGTGTAGAAATGAAGGAAGCTATGTGATTAAAACTTGCAGGAAAATATTATTTGAAAATACAGAAAATTAAAAGACACCCTCTTTAATACTTCATTAGATTTTTGACCAGCTGGAGTTGTTCAGCACAATGATGAGCACTGAATGAAGTAGGTACCATGTGTACTTGATTTACTTGTCTGAATTGTTTTAAAAAAGCCACTATTGCAATTATATGACTTTTTTATGAAAAGAAAGCTAAGTATCTAAAAATGCAAATTTTATGAAACATTACTTTCTAACTAGACAACATCTGAGAAATAGACAACTTCTTAAATTGACATCCATTTCATCAAACAGTGGTAGGTACAAAGAACATACTTTTTTCAAAGTGATTCCTTAACCAAGAATGTTAAGTTTTCATTGTTGTTTGTTTGTTTGTTTGTTTGTTTGTTTTTTGAGACAGGGTTTCATGTGACCCAAGTTACCAGACAAGGATGATTTTGAACTTCTGATTCTCCTCCATTCACTCCCAAAGTGCAGGAGTTACAGCTACTTACTATGCCTTATTTACTTGGTGATACAATTTTCTCCATGTACTCTGTGAACTGAGCTACATCCCCAGTACTGAACACCATTTCTAATATCTAAGTATGCTTTCTCATCTAGTCACTTTTAGATATTAAAAAATCCAACCTAAACTCTCTATCCTTTTATGTTCCCATTCCTTGTTGGGGATTGGTCTGGTGTTATCTATTCAAATGCTAAATCTTATCCCTCAAGGTCTGGTTTCTATCCAGACAAGTACATTCTCATGCACACTAAGTGATGTTGTATAAACATTGCTCCCCAACTTAAAGTTGTTTGGTTAATAAAAATAGCTAGAAACATGTAACTGGGCAGAAGAGAAGGAGGTGGAGCTTAGATTCTGGGTTTGATCAGATGGAGACTAAGAGGAGGGGAAAAAATCAGGAGAGAAAGCTGCAGAAAGGGAAGCCACCATGGGGCAGTATGAGCACATGGCCTGATGGAACAGAAGCAGCCCGGGCCAAAAAAAAAAAAAAAATAATAATGGCATGTAACTTGGGGTGTGTAGCTGGGAAATAGCATAACATCTTAGGGGTTTGATATCTGAGCATCTCTGTCTCAATTATTTGGGAGCTAGCTATGGTAGAAAAGTTCTCTACAGTATAATAATAATTCCACAATTCCTTTCTGCTCATACTTGCCCCTATTAACTACCATCTTACTCTGTTTTGTGAGATTACCAGTTCTGACTTTCCAAAACAAAATAAGGTAACTACTGTCTACTACATGCATACGTATGTATACATATGAATCTATACAATTCCTGAGTTTATAAGTTTTGAAATCAAGCAGAGGCTTACACATACTGGGAATGCACTGCATAACTAAACCTTCAACTACTTTACTAGTTTAGTTTGAAGCAAGGTCTCACTAAGTTATCCAGAGTAGCCTTAAATTTGGTATGTAACCCAAGCTGGTTTTGCACTTGCAATCTTCCCACTTTCCTTACCAGGTGAGATTGTAGGCATTGCCACTAAGCCCAGATAACAATCAAACTTACTAGAAGAATATTAGGTTTCCAAAGCTTATTCATGATTAGCATTGGAAAAGAAGGATGTATTAATTATATTACTTTGGTCATTATGCATTATATGTGCATATTGAATTATTGCTCTGCATCTCATAATCACAGAGAATTATTATTAATCAATTAAAATGTATAATTAGCCAGGCATGGTGGTACATACTTTAAATCCAATTACTTGCAAAGAGAAGGTAGAAGATAGAAGATAGATCAATCTCTCTGAACTTGAGGTCAGCCTGGGATGTATAATACAATCCCTTGTCAACAAAAATAAAGGTTTAAATAAAAAGGAAAGAAAAATAAAAGTAGGAAAAAGACACGTAGGAATAGAGGTGCTTCATACTTAAGGTTTAGGAAACTCAAGTTTGATCCCTGCTCCCATGACAGGATCATGGTTCCCAGAAATTGTCCTCTGACCTACACACACACACTAACATCACACACACACTTGCATACATACACACACAAGGGAGGAGGAGAGAAATGATGACGATGATATTAATTTTTAAAACAAAATAGTCAAATGAAAAACTAAAATTTTAATTGCATGCAGTTCAGTTTTTTTCTCCTATACCATTGGTACTGCCACATTTTACTTCAAAGAGCTCAGAAAGTCAAGGAATATAAATTGCTCTTTGACTTTTTATCTGTTTTTCCAGAGTCTCTTTCTTCTCTGCAGGGTGAAGGGTGGAAAGAGTTATTGGTACAAGCTGAGCTCAGCTGTCACACAATCACTGGCTACAACTGACTGGTCATAAATAATGACTACATGGCAAATATTCAAATCATTGTTGCATGATAAGTTTCTGGAGCTACATAAGCATTGTTCTGCTGTGTTGTTCTAGAACATCAAGTTTCAAATCTCTTGGGCTAGGGATATGCCTCAAAACAAACCGGTGTTAGAAAATATTGTGAACTCTTTGTAGTTAACTCAGCTTCCTCCTCTTATGGTCTTTCAGAGAACCTCTGGCTGCTGAGAACACTTTCATCATTTGGCAAGCCCTCTTGAGTTTCATATTAGCCAGAAGACTCAATCCTGGCTACCTTTGCTAACCCAATTGACCACTAGGGACTGCATGAATGCTTTTGATGCCAAACTTGAGTTCTGGCTGTTCTACTGACACCCTCATTCTTTATTTTGCCACTAATATTTTCCATTGTTTTTAACTAGCTGTAGAGAAGGACTAAGATGTCCCACTAGATAAGCAGTGGTTAATAAACTAAATCAAAAAGCATGCCAATACCAACTTTTTTTCTGGACAAGCAGTTATCTCACAGTCCCCTTTGCCCTTATTTGGCCTTGCACATGTTACAAAGGACAAAAGAACTATAACACATACATTTTACCATATAAACTCCTCATATGGTCTTTCCTAATAATGCCAGGAGATAGATGACAAAGTTGTCAGTTCTCTTTTTCCCATGAGGAGAACTTAAATCACAGCGAGTATTGTACTCTTCAGAGTACAGTGTTTCCAAGTCTTCTACTTAAAAGCTGGTGTATGACTCACTAGTTAAGCTTGCTTGTTATTTTTGTCCGAGGACCAGAGTTTAGTTCCTAGCACGCAGGTCAGGTTGCTCACAATTACCTGAATCTCCAGCTCCAGAAAAATCCAGCACTCTCTTCTAGAACCCCAGAATACCTGCACTCACACATGGCATACCTGCACATGGACACACATAAACACAAAATTTTAAATATTTTAAGTCCTTTATATTGAGTGGCAGTGCCAGAAATAAGCTCAGTTTTCTCATTTCCATTGGCTTTTTGCTTCCAGAATTCGGTCTTACTCTTCTAAATGGACCAGGACAAAGACTTTCTGAGCCTCTATGGTAAAGTCTTCTTGGGCAGGTTTCATTCAAAACAACAAAAACTTTATGTAGAATTTCATCATTGTAATACAAAGTTCTGACATATTATTTTATCAGGAACTATGTCTATAAGAAACTTTTAGCCTTTTGAGACAGGTATTAAGGTATCAAACAATTCAATGGTTAAATAAACAGTAAAATGTACCACAGATTTCAATGCTCAAATGATTAAATTACTTAGAAAATATTTGTGCTCAAGGCAAGAATTATTATAAAATAGCACAATGCCAATCAAAAGAGACCTAATTTTTTTTTGAGTAAAGCTAGAGGTAAAAGAAACGATTAGATAGATATACATACATATGTATACATACACACACACACACACACTTACACACACACACATATATACATAAGCAAAAGCTAATCTTCCATATTTCATACATATGTATATGTATATATATATGGAAGATAAGCTTTTGCTGTGGCCATGAACTCAAATTAGCAATTTTGTTATCTGATATCTCTTAGTTACAATAATGTGTGTCCACCCACATCCTAAATTTTACTAAAATCTTATAACAACTACAATCAAAAATTTCCTTTAAAAAAATCCTTACAAATGGCTACTGTGATCCCAAAATGAAAGATAGACTGATAAAAATATTAAGTAAAAAGGCTTGATGTTCTGTGCATTATTTTTTGTAAATTTGATGAATTTTCTTGAGTGGTAACAAATACAAGAGAGTAGTGCTTCTCAATTCATTTGCATAACCCCGTTTAATTTCCCCAAGGCTGTAAGATGGGATTTTCAGTATACTGTTAATGGTGAAACTGATTCTTAGAGAAGCTAAGTAATTCTAGTCTAATAAAAACTCCAAAGCTGGTGGTATTATACAGGTTAGATAAGACCTACAACACAACTCTTTTGACCTCAATATAAACAGACTAAATTAAAACAGAAGAAGAGCATGGTGACATACCACTTTAACCCCAGCACACAGGAGGCAGAAGCAGGTGGATCTTTGTGAGTTCAAAGCCATCCTGGTCTACAGAGTGAGTTCCAGGACAGTCAGAGCTACACAATGGGAACATTTCTAATAAAAAATGGTAAAACAAATTTCGTTTCTTATTATCAAAGATATATGCTTCCCTTCCAACATCTTATACTGTGTTTTGTTTTATATTGAGCGAAAATTTTTCTGCTGTGAACCAGTAATATACATTGGCAGTAATATACATTGACTATACTAGTCACCTAATGACCCAGTCTACCTATGCAAAATATGTTAAAACGCTCTGGAAAGGATTGATGACCTATACTCAGTGTTTCCATTTTCCATGTCTTACATTAGGTCTACATTTAGATGTGTACTTTCTTTTTTCATTTAAATTTTTTTACATTAATTACATTTTATTCATTTTGTATCCCAGCTGTAACTCCCTCCCTCATTCCCTTCCAATCCCACCCTCCCTCCCTCATCTCCCATTCCCCTCTCAAAGTCCACTGATAAGGAAGGTCATCCTTCCCTTCCATCTGATCCTTGCTTATCAGGTCTCATTAGGACTGGCTGCAATGTCTTCCTCTGTGGCCTGGCAAGGCTGCTCCTCCCTTAGGGGGTGGTCAAAGAACCAGCCACTGAATTCATGTCAGAGACAGTCTCTGTTCCCCTTACTAGGGAAACCATTTGTATACAGAGCTGCCATGGGCTGCATCTGAGCAGGGGTTCTAGGTTATATCCATGAATGGACCTTGGTCTTTGGTTGGAGTATCAGTCTCAGGAAAGAGACCTGCACTAAGATATTTTGGGTCTGTTTCTCTCCTTGTAGAGTTTCTGTCCTATCCAAGTCTTAAGAACTCCCCTTCTTTCATATGATTTCCTGCACTCTGTCTAAAGTTTAGTTATGAGTCTCAGCATCTGCTCTGATACACTGCTGGGTACAGTGTTTCAGAGGCCATCTCTGGTAGGCTCCTGTGCTGTCTTGTTTTTTCCCTTCAGGCAAATGGTGGGATCTAGAAAAGATCATCCTGAGTGAGGTATCCCAGAAGCAGAAAGACTTATAAGTGGGTACTAGACCTATAATATAAGCGAAACATACTAAAATCTGTACACTGAAGGAAGCTAAACAAGAAGGAGGATCCTGGGTAAGATGATCAATCTTCACTTAGAAAGATAAATAGGATGGATATTGGAAGAAGGAGAAAATAAGAAATAGGCATGAACTTTCTTATTTTACAGCATTATATGACAATATTTCTCCTTACATACCTTAGCTGCTATTCACTGATGTCTCATGAGTTCTCATAAATTTCTGGAGAAAGAATTTGTCTGTAAGTCAGGGCATGACATAATAAGGATGGGCTTATCACTATTGCAATATACATGAATCACCTCATTAAAGAGCATCTACCTTCCTCTTCCTCCTCCCTTGTAAGGAGTGGTTTGCTCTTCAGTTGTTTGTTTCTTGTTTACTTGAATAAATTATTACTGACTACTTATTTAAGAATCTTATAAATGTTTGTGAAACAATCTTCTAGACAGCTCTTTTCTTTCACAGGAGCCATCTTATTTACAAGATAACAGCCTCATTACAGAACTGGTATTGTCCCAATGAAGTTCATATAAAACCATTGTCAGGCAATTCACAATTATCCCTCCATGTTAAACTATCTCAAAGCTGGTATTACAATATTAGGGCTATATTGCATTTTTAAAATTTGATTAAAATAATTTTCATGATTTTCTTGTTTTTAATTGCTGAGTAGTATTCCATTGTGTAAATATATCACAATTTCTGTATCAGTTCCTCTGTTGAGGGACATCTGGGTTGTTTCCAGATTCTGACTATTATGAAAAAAGCTGCTACAAACATCTTTGAACAAATGTCCATGTTGTGTACTTGAGCCTGTTTTGGATATATGCTTAGGAATGGTATAGCTGGATCTTGAGGAAGCACTATTAACTTAAGCACTATTAACTTAACTGTCTGAGAAAGCCCCAGATTGATTTCCAAAGTGGTTGTACATGTTTACATTCCCACCAGCAATAGAGGAGGGTTCACCTTTCTCCACATCCTCTATAGCATGTGTTGTCACTAGAGTTATTGATCTTAGCCATTCTGATGTGTGTAAGGTGAATATCAGGGTCCTTTTGACTTGTGTTTCCCTGATGAATAAGGATGTTGAACATTTCTTTAAGTGTTCTCAACCATTCGATATTCTTCTATAGATAATGATAATTGCAGGCAAATGGTGGGATCTAGAAAAGACCATCCTGAGTGAGGTATCCCAGAAGCATAAATACACACAAGATATATACTCACTTATAAGTGGTTATTAGACATATAATAGAGGATAAAGATATTAAAATCTGTACACCTAAACAAGCTAAGCAAAAAAGGACAACCATGGGTAATATAATCAATCCTCACTCAAAAAGGCAAATCGGACAGACATCGGAAGAGGGAGAAAACAGGGAACAGGACAGGAGCCTATCACAGAGGGCCTCTGAAAGATTCTACCCAAGAGGGTATCAAAGCAGATACTGAGGCTCATAGACAAACTTTGAGCAGAGTTCATGGAATCTTATGTAAGAAGGGAGAGACAGAAAAACATGGAGGGTGCAGGAGCACCGCAAGGAGAGAAACAGAACCAAAAGACTCTGGGCCCAGGGGTCTTTTCTGAGACTGATACTCCAACCAAGGACCATTCATGGTGATAACCTAGAACCCCTGCTCATATTTAGTCCATGTCAGCTCAGTATCCAAGTGTATTCCCTAGTATGTGGAAGAGTGACTGACTCTGATACGAAGTCAGTGGCTGGCTCTTTGATCATCACCCCCTGAATGAGGAGTAGTCTTACCAGGCCACAGAGGAAGACAATGCAGCCAGTCCTGATGAAAACTGATAGGATAGGGTCAGATGGAAGGGGAGAAGGTCTTTCTCAACAGTGCATATGGAGAGCAGCATGAGAGGAGATGAGGGAAGAAAGGAGGGATTAAGAAGGAATGATGGAGGGGTCTAGAGCTGAGATACAAAGTGAATAAACTATAATTATTATAATAAATAAATAAAATTTAAAAATAATTTTCAATTTTATTGAGGTACGATGAGAAAAGGCACACATATTTGAAGTGTCCAATAGTATAAAGTGGTTACTACACAAGTTAATGAACAAGGTCAGCACCTCAACATGTCCTTCAAAATTCACTCACTGGAAATAACCCACATACTATCAATGGTGAGAAGCTGGAACTTAAAGTGGTGTTGATATCAGGAGAACTCCTTTAGGAAACTTCTTTTAGGATTTCTTTTTTCTTTTTTTTCTTTTTTCTTTTTTTTTTTTCTTTTTTTTTTTATCAGTTACATTTTATTAACTCTGTATCCCAGCCGTGTCCCAATCCCTCATTCCCTCCCAGTTCCTCCCTCCCTCCCTCATCTCCACTGTGCCCCTTTCCAAGTCCACTGATAGGGGGGACCTCCTCCCCATTCATCTGATCCTGTTTGATGAGGTATCTTCAGGACTGGCTGCAAAGCCCTCCTCTGTGGCCTAACAGGACTGCTCCTCCCTTCGGGGGTGGGGAGACCAAAGAGCCAGTCATTAAGTTCCTGTTAGAAATAGTCCCTGTTCCCCTCACTTTGGGAAACCAATTGGTTACTGAGCTACCACAGGCTACATCTGAGTGGAGGTTCTAGGTTATATCCATACATAGTCCTTGGTTGAATGTCAGTCTCAGAAAAGACCCTGTGCCCAGATATATTTGGTCCTTGTGGAGCTCCTATCCTTTCCCCATCAGACTAACTCCCCTTCTTTCTTATGATTCCCTGTACTCTGCCAAAGGTTTAGTCATAAGTCTTTGCTTTGAAAACACTGCTAGTTAAGAGTCTTTCAGATGCGCTCAGTAGACTCCTGTCATACGTTCAATACCCTAAATCAATTGGAAAAAAAAGTGGGGAACAGCCTAGAACTCATTGGCATAGGAGACAACTTCCTGAACAGAACACCAACAGCACAGGCTCTAAGAGCAACAATCAATAAATGGGACCTCATGAAACTGAAAAGTTTCTGTAAAGCAAAGGATACCGTCATCAAAACAAAACGACTGCCTACAGATTGGGAAAGAATCTTCACTAACCCTTTATCTGACAGAGGACTAATATCCAGTATATACAAAGAACTAAAGAAGCAGAAAAGCAGCAATCCAAGTAATCCAATTAAAAAATGGGGAACAGAGCTAAACAGAGAATTCTCGACAGAGGAATATCGAATGGCAGAAAAACACTTAAAGAAATGCTCATCCTCATTAGCCATCAGGGAAATGCAAACCAAAACGACCCTGAGATATCACCTTACACCCATCAGAATGGCCAAGATGAAAAACTCAAGCGATAACACATACTGGAGAGGTTGTGGAGAAAGGGGAACCCTCCTCCACTGCTTGCTGGTGGGAATGTAAACTGGTACAACCACTCTGGAAAGCTATCTGGTGCTTTCTAACACAAATAGGAATAGTGCTTCCTCCAGACCCAGCTATACCACTGCTAGGTACATACCCAAAGTTTGTTCAAGTACACAAAAGGACACTTGCTCAACCATGTTTGTAGCAGCTCTATTTGTAATAGCCAGAACCTGGAAACAACCCAGATGTCCATCAATGGTGGAATGGGTACAGAAATTGTGGTATTTTTATACAATGGAATACTACTCAGCAATCAAAAAGGAGGAAATCATGACATTTGCAGGCAAATGGTGGGATCTAGAAAAGATCATTCTGAGTGAAATATCCCAGAAGGAGAAAGACAAACATGGGATATACTCACTTATATAGACCTATAAGATATGATAAACTCTTTTAGGATTTCTATTCCTGTGAATAGACCTTTGGACATGAATTACAGGCAACAGAGATCCAAGGGTAGAGTGGGATGGTAGAATACAATGGTTTCAACATGGCTCCTAAGTTTACATGTAAGAAATATAATCTCCAATGCAATTAATTAAGACCTTTAAGATGGGGTGGGTCAAAAATAAATTAGTGACATTCTTGTGGGACTAACCTCTTCAAAGGATTAATTTGCCCCTGTGTCCTCTTGTCCTTCCACCATGTCAGCTCCATCAATAAGACCCTCACCAAAAATTTACTCCCCCTAATATTGAACTTTACAACTTCCAAAGCTGTGAACCAAGATAAAATTACTCTGTAGTATTTTATTATATTACAGAATAACTAAGACATATATATATATATATATATCTTTCACCTTCCCTCCCAACTCTGTGTTGTGTTGTGTGTGTGTGTGTGTGTGTGTGTGTGTATTTGCGTGGGTGTTTAGCATGGATACTTCAGATTCACTATCAGCAAAGTTCTAGAATACAATGCATTATATATATATATATATATAATGTATTATATATACATATATATATACAATTTATTATATATAATATATATGCACATAAATAAATAGATAGATAGATAGATAGATAAATAAACAAACAAACAAATAAATAAATAAAAATGCATGGATGTATATAGGACCTTGGTCCAGTCCATGCATGGTTATGGAAGGGATTTTTATATACATGTGTGCACAGAATATTTAGCCACATTTCTGTCCCCTACTCAATATATATGTGTATCACTGTATCACCATGAATTTGTGTCCTTGGCAAAATTTTCCATACACTTGCACACATGTCTGGAGGAAGGAAATAATAGACTTTAAATTTTTCTCTCACTGATTGACAGCTAATGATCTATGTTGAGAGTCTTCAAATGTTTCTGATGGGATGTTGCCCTGGATTTCCATATGAAGTTTCCTTATGATTGAGTATAAGGAGCAAAATAACAGCAAATTCGTGACTTGAGCTAAAAGATTAAGAGATTAGGGTGGAGGGGCTTTTAGTCTCCATTTAAATTTTGAGATAGGGTTTCGAAAAGAAAAAGGATCTTGTTATAATGGTGCACACCATAAATCATTTCACTCAGGAGGCAGAGGCAGGGCAATGTGAGTTTAAGGCCAGCCTGGTTTAGGAGGATAGAGTAGAGAAGGGTTTTTGTCTTACAAACTAAAGTAAGATATTTATCTCTAGTATTGACTAGTATGACTAACTGGCCCTCAAGACAGACCAGTTGGAAGTTGCCTGTGCTATAGCAAGAAACATATTGTGTACTGTTTCCTTTGCCCATATTCCTTTTTGTAAGAGTGGACTTGGAAAGGGGCAGGGTAGAGATGAGGGAGGGAGGGAGGGACTGGGAGGGAATGAGGGATTGGGACACGGCTGGGATACAGAGTTAATAAAATGTAACTAATAAGAAAAAAATAAAATTCAAAAAAAAAAAGAGTAGTCAAGTTAACAGAACTTTCTAATCTTCAATTTCTTCTTCTGTAAATGGCTATGAAATCTCTTTCATAACAGATTCTATTTGTCCTTGTGTGGTCACACATACCTGTAATCCCAGAACTCAGGAGTCTGAAGTAGAAAGATCAAGAGCTTAAGGGAAGAATGAGCCACATAGATAATTTATTTCAAGAAAATATACATACATATATACAAACATATTCAAACAAATATACATACATAGTATGTCTGCATTATTAAATAATAAATATATCTAAACTATATTGGAATACTAACATTCAGTTTCTGTACTAGTATAAATCTTCATGTGAATCTCATCTCTTCAACTTACTAACTGTTGACCAATTACTTAAGCAGTCTGCTTTTCAGCTTTCTCATATGCAAAAGGAGAAAAAGATCATGGTACTTGCTTTACCAGATTGTTGTGAGAATTCCATACAAAACTGTTCATAAAGTCCCATTAAGTCAGGTAACTCCAGTCATGTCAACAACAAAGAAAAAAGTCTGTTTAACTTTTTCCCACCTTAATGTTTTGATTTGAAAAATACAAAACAGAAAGCAAAAACAAAACCATGGCACCAAGTCTATTTTTATGAGGTAAGCCGCAGAGCTAAAGCTTTCCTGGTTCTTCTTTCTAATAACCACTTCCTGTCTAAATGGAATCAAATTTTTATGTTTGTATCAGGAAAACAGTTTGTTGAATTCTTAATTCATGCACAAACAGTTAAGGTTAGGACAGAGGCATAAGTCACTGATAGAGCCCAGAAATTCAGTGCTTCATAGAAACAGCACTTCATATGCATCGTTTTACCCAGAAGTGGAAAGTCCCAGCCACTCTGGAACCACTACAAGGATTATTCAAATCTAGTGATGTAAAAGGCAGTGTAGCTGAGTCTAGCTGGCTTTTGGCCAGCTAAATCATGTTAGACCTGTTTGATTCATGTGTGGTTGAATTGACTTGTGACAAAACATACACTCATTAGGCCAAAACGTTGACCTTTTCAGGACCACTGAGAAAAATCAAAATAAATTTAAATATCAGAGTTGAAGCTTATGTCCCTACCCTTTAAATCACAATGTATTTACTATTCAAGGTTCAACGACAAAGTGTCAAGTTAAAGTTTGAAAAGGAGCAGGGAGAGGGGGAGAGAAACATCGGCTTTAATGTACACAGATTTGGCACTGGCATGTCTTGTTATAAATATCCTCTATATCATTCTGCCCTCCCTCTTTCATTCCTGTGTATAATGAGACTACATCTAAGAACCATTCAGGACTTTGGAAGTAATATGAAAATATGCTGTTTGAATGAAGAACTGGCAGAACATACACTGAAACTTTGACAGTAGGCTCTCAGACAAATGAAAAACACCCAGAAAATTCTGATGATGCATAAAACATTTACAACCTAAGAAGAACATAAACTATTTTTCTGCTGTTAGCCTATCTTAATGGCCTGATTTAAATCATTCCATGTTCCAGGCTTCCTGCTGGAGTCTATATTATTTGTTAACAATTTTCAAGCATTTCTTTCCACATTACCCTCACACTCAACAATTGAAAGCAGAAAATCAAAATTATCAAGAATCTTACCCACCCAAACATAATGATATGTCATGTCATATAAATAACTTAAGAGTCTTCTGGGTAGGCATGCATTTTAAATAAACAGAAAATGTCTTATAAAATATCTGTCTGGTGATCATCAAAGTAGTGTCTGCTGCCAAATCTGATGATCTGAGTTCAAGCTCTGCCACCCACACAATGGAAGAAAATAATCAACTCCCACAAGTTGTACTCTGACCTCTTTACTCATACTGTCTCTCTCTCTCTCTCTCAAACACACACACACACACACACACACATAGACAGAGAGAGAGAGAGAGAGAGAGAGAAGAAAGGAAGAGAATAAATAAATTAAATGTATTTTTTTTAATCTTAAAGGTTAATGCAAAAAAAATCCATCTTTGGAGTAGGGGCTCATGTCTCTATTTGGCACTTAGCAGGCCAAGGCAAGGCAACTGACATAAGTTGGAGGCCAGCCTAAACTACACAGGAAGTTTCAGGCTAACCAGAACTACTTAAAACATCCCTGTTTCAACCCCACCCTTCATATCTATACATATGTTTGTGCATTGTTGTTTTCTTTATGATATATATATTTCAATATATATATTAAAATTCAGGATATTTATGGGAAAACATATATTGAGTATACTTGTCACTGAATTTTCTCAAAGCAAACATAACCCATGTGGTTATCACTGAGATTGAGAAATAAAATATCATGAAATAAAATATCTAGTGTTTTGTGCATCTCTCCCCAGCTCTCTACCCACAAAATAGAATGCTGCCATGGCTTCTTTCACTGTCTACTTCTTTTCTATTTCCAACTTTGCATAAATGAAATTATAGAATATGCATTTATTTTTCTTTCCAGTTTCCTTTGTGTCTCATTACATTTATCAGACTCATCTAAGTAATTGCATAGAGGCCCATTGTTCGAATGGGCAAATTATTTATTCATTAGAAACTTGATGAATATTTGGGTTGCTGCCAATTCTTGGCTATTCGGAATACTATTAGGAGCATTCCCTTATGTATGTTTGGTAAATTCATGTTCACATTTTTCTCTTGCATTTAATTAAAAGAATAATTAGTGGGTAGTTAAGCTACATTAGGTTAAGTATAGAATTCAGCAGTTCCTCAAGTGATTTTATAAATGTATACCTGTTCCTCAAGCAGTTCATGCATGCTCCAGATGCTTTGCCTCTTCATGAATACAGTTATTTGCCTTTTAACAATAGCTTTCTGGATAATTTTTAAAATTATGTGTATATGTGCGTCAGTATGTGTTTGTGAGTGCAGGTGCCCACAAAATCCAGAAGAGGGCATTTGATACATTAGAACTGAAGATGAAGGTATTTGAAAGCCAACCAGCATGGGTGCTGGGAGCCAAACTCAGGTGTGCTGCAAGAACAGCAAGTGATCTTAACAACTGAGCCATCTCTCCAGCCTCTCTAAGTGCTTTAATTTACAATATTCTGCCTATTGGTGATGCTGAGAAGCTTTCCATGTATTCACTGGCCACTCAAATATTTGCTTTTCAAAGGTAGATCTGATCAGGATTGGATACAGCTCCAATCCTGAAAGTGTTTGTGCAAGGCCCTAGGTTCAGACCTCAGCACAGCTAAAATCAATGTGGAATTATACATTATATGGAAAATCTTTGTATTAGGGCATCTGATGAAGCTAGCTGTGTTGACCACCTGCAATCACAGAATTAAAAAGACTGTAACAAAGGATGGCCATGAGATTGGAATACAAAATAAGAACTTGTCTCAAAAATACCTCAAAAATTAGTTTAGCTATTTGTTTATCACATTTGTCTGTCTATGTCGATATGTAGTTCTTTAGATAATCTAGTAGCATCACCTTTTGGACTGCACTTTTTATGAGAAGCCCCCATCTGCAGGTTATTATTTTACTCTCTGTGATGTTTGATTAAATCAAATTCTTAATGTTCAGTTTTATATCATCATTTTTATTAATAACGACTTTGTTGGCCAGTAAAATGTTTCAATGGATAAATGTATTTGCCTTCAAGCCTGATGACCTGAGTTTAATTCTCAGAACCCATCTTGTAGAAGGTAAAAACTGATTTCTTCAAAATAGCCTCTGACCGAGAACCCTCTCGACTAACAAAGACCACAGTTACCACTCAGGTCTCTATCACTGAGGTGAGCAGCAGCAATTCCTGAAAAAATGCCAGCCATCCAGGGACTATACCCAAAAAAGCTGAGAAGACATCCTTCAGGAAAAACCAGCTTTCGGCAAAGGGGATTCTCTCCACCACAGGATACCCAGGAACCATCAGAAAATAACCCCAAACACCTAAGATAGCACAGTGGGTAGAGGCCAGTGTAAAAGCTCAACCAACAAAAGACAGAGCAATATGGCATCTCCAGAACCCAGTTACCCAGGGGCAAGTAGCCCTGGACATCCCAGCATAACTGAAATCCAAGAAGATGACCTAACAACTATGCTCATGAAGATGATAACAGAGGAAACAAATAAGATACATAAAAACATAGAGGAAGATAAACTCAAGAAGAATATTGCCATTCGTAAAGAAATAGAGGAATCTGCAGCCAAACAGTTTATGGCCTTTAGAAAGGAAATGCTTAAAGCACTGAAGGAAATAAAAGAAACAGAGTTGAAGGAACTAAAAGAAAAACAGGAAAGTACAATCAGACAGGTGAAGGAAGTAAACAAAACAACTCAAAACCTGAAGATAGAAATGGAAAAATTAAAGAAAACACAAATAGAGGAAATAATGTAAAGGAAGAATCTAGGGAAGAAAACAGGAATTACAGAGGTAAGCATAACCAACAGACTACAAGAGATGGAAGAAAGAATCTCAGGTGGAGAAGATACAATGGAAGAAATCGATGTATCTGTCAAAGAAAATGTTAAATCCAAAAAATTCCTGACACAGACCGCCCAAGAAATCCAAGACAGTATGAAAAGACAAAACCTAAGAATAATAGGTATAGAGGAAAAAGAAGACTCCCTTCTCCAAGACACAGAAAATATTTTCAACAAAATCATTGAAGAAAATTTCCCCAAGCTAAAGGAGAGGCCAATTAGAATACATGAGGCCTACAGAACACCCAACAAATTTGACCAGAAAAGAAAATCCTCCCGCCACATAATAATCAAAACAGTAAGTATACAAAACAAAGAAAAAATATTAAAAGCTGCAAGGGAAAAAGGCCAAGTAACATATAATGGCAAACCCATTAGAATCACACCTGACTTTTCAACAGAGACTATGAAAGCCAGAAGGGCCTGGACAGACATCATGCAGACACTAAGAGAACACAGGCTACTATACCCCTCAAAACTCTCAGTCCTCATAGATGGAGAAAACAAGATATTCAATGACAAAAACAAATTCCAACAATACCTACAAACAAATCCAGCAATATAGAAGACACTGGAAGGGAAAATACAACCCCCAAAAATTACCTTCTTTCAAGAAAACAGGAAATAATTAACCGTACTACAGTAAAACAAAAAGCAACCAAGCACACAACCTGATGACCACAGCCAACATCAAAATCAAGGGATCTAACAGCCACTGGTCATTAATCTCTCTCAACATAAATGGACTCAACTCTCCAATAAAAAGACACAGATTAACAGAATGGATACATAAACAAAACCCAGCAATCTGTTGCATACAAGAAACACACCTAAGACACAAAGATAGACATTACCTGAGGGAAAAGAGTTGGAAGACGACTTTCCAAGCAAACGGACCCAAGAAGCAAGCAGGAGTAGCCATTCTAATATCTGATAAAATAGACTTTCAACCAAAATTAATCAAAAGAGATGGGGAAGGACACTTCATACTCATCAAAGGAAAATTCCACCAGGAAGACATCACAATACTGAACATCTATACCCCAAATACAAGAGCCCCCACATTTTTTAAAGAAACATTGATAAAATTTAAAGCACATATAGATCCCCACACATTAATAGTGGGAGACTTCAACACACCACTCTCAACAAAGGACAGGTCACCAAAACAGAAATTAAACAAAGAGGTCATGAATCAAATGGACCTAAGAGACATTTACAGAACTTTACACCCAAACACAAAAGAATTTACCTTCTTCTCAGCACCTCATGGAACCTTCTCCAAAATAGACCATATAGTTGGTCACAAAGCAAGCCTCAACAGATACAAGAAGATTGAAATAATCCTCTGTATCCTGTCTGATCACCATGGAATAAAGCTGGACCACAACAATAACAGAAATAGCAAAAATCCTACACACACGTGGAAAGTGAACAACTTGTTGCTAAATGACAGCTGGGTCAGGGAAGAAATAAAGAAAGAAATTAAAGTCTTTCTAGAAAACAATGAAAATGAAGACACAACATACCCAAACTTGTGGGACACAATGAAAGCAGTGCTAAGAGGAAAGTTCATAGCACCAAGTGCCTTCAAGAAGAAATTCAAGACAGCTCATTCAAGCAACTTATTGGCTCACTTAAAAGCCCTAGAAAAAGAAAAAGCAGACACACCAAAAAGGAGTAGATGGCTGGAAATAATCAAACTCAGGGCTGAAATCAATGAATTAGAAACAAATAAAACAATTCAAAGAATCAATGAAACCAAGAGCTGGTTCTTTGAGAAAATCAACAAGTTCGACAAACCCTTAGCCAAAATAACTAAAAGGCAGAGAGACGCCACGCAAATCAACAAAATCAGAAATGAAAGGGGGGGCATAACTACAGACACTGAGGAAATTCAAACAAACATTAGTACTTACTTCAAAAGTCTATATGCCACAAAATTTGAAAATCTAAATGAAATGGACAATTTTCTTGATCGATTTGACTTACCAAAGCTGAATCAAGGCCAGGTAAATCAACTAAATAGTACTATATCCCCCAAAGAATTAGAAGCGGTCATCAAAAGTCTCCCATCCAAAAAAAGCCCAGGACCAAATGGCTTCAGCGTAGAATTCTACCAGACCTTCAAAGAAGTACTAACACTAATTCTCTTCAAAATATTCCACAAAATAGAAACAGAAGGAACATTACCAAACTCATTCTATGAAGCCACAGTCACCTTGATACCTAAATCTCACAAAGACCCAACAAAGAAAGAATTTCAGGCCAATAAAGCTCATGAACATTGATGCAAAAATACTTAACAAAATACTTGCAAACTGAATCCAAAAACACATCAAAGATATTATCCATCATGACCAAGTAGGCTTCATCCCAGGTATGCAGGGGTGGTTCAATATATGGAAATCCATCAATGTGATCCACCATATTAAAAAACCGAAAGAAAAAAACCACATGATAATCTCCCTAGATGCTGAAAAAGCATTTGACAAAATCCAACATCCATTCATGTTTAAAGTATTGGAGAGATCAGGGATACAAGGCACATATCTAAACATAGAAAAGGCGATATACAGCAAGCCTATAGCCAACATCAAACTGAACAGAGAGAAACTTAAAGCAATCCCACTAAAATCAGGGACAAGACAAGGATGCCCACTCTCTCCATATCTCTTCAACATAGTGCTGGAAGTCCTTGCTAGAGCAATAAGACAGTTGAAGGAGATCAAGGGGATACAGATTGGAAAAGAAGAAGTCAAATTATCACAATTTGCAGATGATATGATAGTATACATGAGTGACCCCAAAAACTCTACCAGGGAACTAATACAGCTGATAAACACCTTCCGCAAAGTGCCAGATACAAAATTAACTCAAAAAAAAAAAAAAAACAAAACAAAACAAAAAAAAAAACAGTAGCACTCCTGTATACAAAAGACAAAATGGCTGAGAATGAAATTAGGGAAACAACACCCTTCACAATAGCCACAAATGACATAAAGTACCTTGGTGTAACCCAACCAAGTAAGTCAAAGACTTGTATGAAAAAAATTTCAAGTCTCTGAAGAAAGCATTAGAAGAAGATATGAGAAGATGGAAAGATCTCCCATGCTCATGGCTTGGTAGGATTAACATAGTAAAAATGGCCATCTTACCAAAAGCAATCTACAGATTTAATGCAATTCCCTTCAAATTGCCAACACAATTCTTTACAGGCCTGGAAAGAAAAATTCTCAACTTTGTATGGAATAACAAGAAACCCAGAATTGCTAAAACAATCCTCTACAATAAAAGATCTTCTGGAGGTATCTCCATCCCTGATCTCAAGCTGTACTATAAAGCAACAGTTATAAAAACTGCATGGTACTGGCATAGAAACAGAATGGTGGATCAATGGAACCGAACAGAAGACACAGAAATAAACCCACACACTTATGGACACCTGATTTTTGACAAAGGTGCCAAAACCATACAGTGGAAAAAAGATAGCATCTTTAACAAATGGTACTGGTCTAATTGAATGTCTACATGTAGAAAAATGAAAATAGATCCATACTTATCACCCTGAACAAAACTGAAGTCCAAGTGGATCAAAGACCTCAACATAAAACCAGACACATTAAATCAGCTAGAAAAAAAAGTGGGGAATACCCTAGAACTCATTGGTACAGGAGAGAACTTCCTGAACAGAACACCAACAGCACAGGCTCTAAGAGCAACAATCAATAAATGGGATCTCCTGAAACTGAAAAGCTTCTGTAAGCAAAGGATACTGTCATCAAAACAAAGCGACTGCCTACAGATTGGGAAAGAATCTTCACCAACCCTTTATCTGACAGAGGACTCATATCCAGTATATATAAAGAACTAAGAAGCTGAAAAACAGCAAACCAAGTAATCTACTTAAAAAATAGGGAACAGAGCTAAACAGAGAACTCTCTGTAGAGGAATATCGAATGGCAGAGAAGCATTTCAAGGAATGCTCAACCTCATTAGCCATTAGGGAAATGCAAATCAAAACAACCCTGAGATTTCACCTTACACCCATGAGAATGGCCAAGATGAAAAACTCAAGTGACAACACATGCTGGAGAGGTTGTGGAGAAAGGGGAACTCTCTTCCACTGCTGGTGGGAATGTAAACTTGTACAACCACTCTGGAAATCAATATGGCGCTTTCTCAGACAACTAGGAATAGTGCTTCCACAAGATCCAGCCATACCACTCCTAGGCATATATACAAAAGAGGCTCAAGTACACAAGAAGGACATTTGCTCAACCATGTTTGTAGCTGCTTTATTTGTAATAGTCAGAAGC
Organism: Meriones unguiculatus; assembly: GCF_030254825.1. Taxonomy (NCBI): domain Eukaryota; kingdom Metazoa; phylum Chordata; class Mammalia; order Rodentia; family Muridae; genus Meriones; species Meriones unguiculatus. Next base: position 72,736,089 of record NC_083369.1, on the reverse strand, counting down.
TGGAAACAGCCCAGATGCCCCTCAACTGAAAAATGGATGCAGAAATTGTGGTACATCTATACAATGGAGTATTACTCAGCAATGAAAAATAAGGAAATCATTAAATTTGCAGGTAAATGGTGGGACCTGGAAAGGATCATCCTGAGTGAGTTGTCCCAGAAGCAAAAAGACACACAGGGTATATACTCACTCATATAAACATACACCATATGATAAACCCACAAAAATCGGTACAACTAAACAAACTGAGGAAAACAGAGGACCCTAACTAAAATGGTCAATCCCCATCCTGAAAGGCAAAGAGGATAGACATCAGAAGAAGAAGTAAACAGGAAACAACCTAGGAGCCTGCTACAGAGGTCCTCTGAAAGCCAGAAGTAGAAAACAGGAAACAACCTAGGAACCTGCCACAGAGGGCATCTGAAAGCCTCTGCCCTGCAGACTATCAAAACAGATGCTGAGCCTGATGGCCAACTGGCGGGCAGAGTGAATGGAATTTTATGTAAGAAGTGGGAAATAGCAAGAGCTGGAGAGGACAGGAACTCCACAAGGAGAGCAACAAAACAAGAAAATTTGAATTCAGCGAACTTCCCAGAGACTCAGACTCCAACCAAGGACTATTCATGGAGATAACCTAGAACCCCTGCACAGATATAGCCCATGGCAGTTTAGTGTCCAACTAGGTTACATAGTGATGGGAAGAGGTACTGCCTCTGACATAATCTGATTGGCCTGCTTTTGATCACCTCCCCCTGAGGGGGGAGCAGCCTTACCAGGCCACAGAAGAAGACAATGCAGCCATTCCTGACGTGATCTGATAGACTAAGATCAGAAGGAAGGAGAGGAGGACCTCCCCTATCAGTGGACATGGGGAAGAGCATGCATGCTGAAAGGAGAGGTTGGGTGGGATCAGGAGGGTAGGAGGGAGGGGCTTATGGGGGCATACAAAATGAATAAAGTGTAATTAATAATAATAATAAAATAATAAAAAAAATTAAAAAAATAAATAAAATAAAAAATAACCTCTGACCACCGAATATGTGCTATAGTAAAATATAAAATAAATAATTTAAAATAATGATTTTTTTTCCTCCTACTTCCAATGTCCATCCCATTTGTCTTTCTAAGTGAGGATTGATCATCTTACCCCTGGTCCTCTTTCTTGTTTAGCTTCTTTAATTGTACATATTTTAGTATATTTATCCTATATTATAGATCTAGTATCCACTTATAAGTGAGTATATACCTAGTGAGTCTTTCTGCTCCTGAGATACCTCACTCAGGATGATCTTTTCTAGACCCCACCATATTCCTGCAAATTTCATAATTTCTTTGTTTTTAATTGCTGAGTAGTATTCTATTATGTAAAAGTACCACAATTTCTGTATCCATTCCTCTGTTGATGGACATTTGCGTTGTTTCCAGGTTCTGGCTACAGGATCCTACCACAGAAGGCCTCTGAAAAACTCTACCTAGCAATGTATCAAAGCAAATGCTGAGACTCATAACCAAACCTTGGGTAGAGTGCAGGGAATGATATGAAAGAAGGGGGAGTTAGTATGACCTGGAGAGGGCAGGAGTTCCACAAGGACCAAATATATCTGGGCACAGAGGTCTTCTATGAGACTATTTCTCCAACCAAGGACCATGCATGGATGTGACCTAGAACCCCTGCTTGGATGTAGCCCATGGCAGCTCAGTATCCAAGTGAGTTCCCTAGTAAGACTATTTCTGACATTAACTCAATGGCTGGCTCTTAGACCTCTCCCCTCCCCAAGGGAGGAGCAGCCTTGCTAGGCCACAGAGAAGGACATTGAAGCCAGTCCTGAAGATACCTGATAAGCTAGGGTCAGATGGAAGAAGAGGAGGATGTCCCCATCAGTGGACTTGGAAAGGAGCAGGGAGGAGATGAGGGAGGGTGGTATTGGGAAGGAAGGAGGAAGGAGGATATGGCTGCGATACAAAGTAAATAATATGTGATTAATACAAAAATATAAAAAAAATACAAAACTAAAATAATTGTGCTCAATTCTAGATCTTTTTTTTTCCTAACCTGATATATACTTGATATATACTGATATATACTGGCAGAGTCAGGTAGATATCTTTGATTTCATTGCTAAACTATTCTACATAGACTGCGATAGATCTAACCACGATTTCATAGCAAGTTTTTAAGATTTTAAGTTCTCTAACAACTTAAAATCATTTATAACACCAAAAAAATCAAATATACATAATTATCTAAATAGCATGAAAAAAATCCATTAATAGATGTGCTCATTTAGAACTTGTCTTAGGAAAAAATGTGTCACTTTGATCCATGAAGAAAAGATGGGTTTTCAATAAATGTTGCAAAATTTGTAGCATATTTTTAGAAATAGGGAAAAAATAAATCTCACTTCTAGACCATGATTAAGTTTAAATTATATACATATATGTATATATATAATTGAAACTTTATATATATATATATATAAAAGGAAGGTGTGTATGCACACTCCCAGGCTTCTATGACTGTTTCAGTCATACATAAATTAAGTTATACATTTCATTTTATGTAATCTTAAATACATATTGTTTTATTTCAGTAGGCTGCTGATTCTGTTACATTTTTCTTCATACACAATCTCATCTGCAAGTGACAGCTTTCTTTCTTTCCAACCACATGCATGTTTTTTCTGATTTCTTGTATTGTCTAGGACCTCTGGTATACTGATCAAAGAAGAAACCTTATCTCTCCACTGTGCTATATGGAGAGATACATAATAATTCTTTAATTATGTTTTCTATATGCTTTTTAATTAAACAATCAGATTGCCACAATGACATCTTAGTTTGTGAAAAGTCATATCTTTTTAATATTGAATGGGAATCTGATTTTCTAAATATTTTTCAGCATCTTGTCATAATAATATGACCTTCACCCTATTAATTGGATCCATTGACTTTAAAATGCTAAATTACATTTGTGTTTCTGAAATAAACATTTCCTAACCTTTATGGTATATGTTATCATTTTTGATATAATATGTTGTCCTTTTATAAGATAACCTCAGAGCTTATTTGATGTTATGGTAAGATTTTCCATTATAAATCCCTTTGAAACATTTTAAATTTTAATATGTGGAAATCAAACTGTGGCAATAAATCATGGGTCTCTATTATCTAGCTTAGTGATTGAAATCTTTTACATAATGCTGTATCATAATCTAAGCTCATTATTGAATATGCAATTTCCTTTCAGAATTTTGACATCATAAACTCTCATGTGCATAATTACCTCGTGTATCTGTTCAGCAGTGCACTAATCACCATTAACATAACATGTCATTTCAACTCAACTATAATTTTAGGATCAATTGACAAGACATAGATACTCAGATTTCCTGGTTGTTTTTTGTAAGTTTCATTGTCATGAAAGCTCCCTTATAAGCTTGAGCTTGCTTATATGGTTATGACTGAGGAGTGCTACCCATTAAGAAATATAGAATGTAAGATGTCTTATATGCGTGTGTTTGAAAGAGAGAGAGTGAGAGAGAGAGAGAGAGAGAGAGAAGCTGAACTATTTCTTTCTTCTATCAGGGTTTTCCATGGTAGTGTCTCTCTAATACATGGAAACAAATATACTTCCTAAACTGAAAACTGCTGGCTTGGTAGTATATAATACTAACAAGATGTTCCTTTTGCATTATCACCAGAAGGTCTATGCAAATAAGTTTTTTGTGTGACTTTTCCACTCATCGTAAAAAAAACATGTAAAACTTAGTCATATCAATTAGAGTTGACTAATTAGGATCAGAGTAGGTGTCTTTTAGTTGGGAAACAAATGAGACACATGCTCAGGTTACAACTTTTAATCTGAGAATGGTAGCATGAAATAAGTAGAAAGCACTTTGGGAGCAGTGCATTGGCTTCTTTAAAGTTACTTGCTATTAGGTCAGAGATGCTATATACTTCATGGTAATCTCAGTCTGTAAGGCAAAATCAAATGTGCCTATCCCTGTGGCCTGTATGCCTGGTTCTTGTTCTATCTTCTGGGGCTACAAAACAGTATAAAACTTTATGTGACAACCCTTCAACTATTGAAAATGAGTTCTCATTTCTAAGTGCATAATTTGCATAATTTTAATAAATATTTTTGCATAGCTTTCCAAAGAACAATAACTTTATAAAAACTCATACATAACATTTTCAAGAAATAATTTATAATATTTGCACCTAAAGTATAAAGCCATTCAAATTCTTATCAAAGAATCCAAGTTAATACTACGAAACAAGTGGTCAATTTTTTCTGTTTTTTCTTATAGAGACAGGACTGCTCTGTTGCTGAGGCTGGCCTGGATCTCACTATTCAGTACAGTCTGGCTTCAACCTCACAATAATCTTCCTGTCTCAGTTTCCCCAGTGTTGTGATTATAGGCACAAACAATGACACACTGCTTGATTTTTTTAAATGATAGACTTGACTATTTTTTAATGTCTTTTTGTATTATATTAGCATTTCGATATTATTAAATCTTGAATTATTTAAGAAATATTTAACTCATCAAAATATTGAACTATAACATTTTGGGAAAAGAAAAGAAGGTATGAATGCTTTCTCTGTGTTTTTTAAAAATATTTTCTATAAGGAAAATAATATTTTAGGACTGTAAGATATTTCTGAAGAGTTGTTGATGTTGGAGTAGAGATCTCTAAATAATCAGGCATCACATCTGTGGGTGAAAGATAGTACAAAATGTGTTATATCTGTATAGAACATAAGCAGACTTTAGTTTTGTCATTATTTACCAAACAATTGAGTATACCAACTACATAAAAACACATCTAGAGATGATCTAATATATGGGAAGGTGTACATAAGTTTCTAAAGAATTTTATCATTGAAAATGATAAGAATAAGAATAAAAAAAATGATGTTTTAAGAGAGAGGCCTGATAATATAACTCAATAGCAGTATGCTCTTAGCATGTGTCATGCCCTAAGTCCAGCTCTATTACAGGTTAGAAAAGCCAGGTCCTGTGGCACAGACCTATAATTCCAGAATTTTGGAACTAGATACAGGAGGAACAGGACCTCAGGATTTTCATTGGCTTTATACTACACAGTTGGTGAAATTTGGGGGATCTACTTAATTGGCTTCTTATATATACCATCATTCTTCATCCCAATCCCTTCCAGCACCCCAAAATCAGGTATGAAAGACATAAGGTTAGAGGATAAAAGTGCATAGGTCTCTTTAGACTATTTTCTGCTGATTAGGGTCATCAAATTCCTTGGCGCAATTCCAATCTTCATAGTCAGGATATCTCCCAAGGTCTCATCAAACCACAACAACTGCAACAAGGAGCAACAGGGGAACCAGCAACCACTTTCTTCTTCTTCTTCCTCTTCTTCTTCTACTTCTTCTGTGTTCTGGAATTTTAACCCTCTCAAGAGTCCTCAGAATTTCAAAGGTAAACTATCTGCAGCTGGCTAAAATCATGCCCCTGCTAGCACATGAGTCAAATAGTTAGAAGGTGTGGACAGTCTGAAGCAGCCCCATATCCCACACCTTGGATTAAAACACATAAAATTTGACATAACATAAATGAATTTTTAAAGAAACCAAAATTCTTATCACATTAAACCAGACTTTGCTAGAAAAAGGCCTGTCTTGGAAAAAAAAAAAAAAAGCCAGCTGTTTACTATCTCAATAGAGTAGTGGTTCTTTTTTTTCAATTGTGTTTGGGGCATTATTTTTATTTATAAATAACAACTAAATTGTTAAATATATGTTCAATCACATCACATTAGACATGCATTTATATTATAAATGAGCAATGTACGTTATAATCCAACAACCTGTCATTTTACAAACAGAGTCTTGACAAACTATTAAGTCCAATGCCCTGCAAAACATTTGTTAGGTTGTGGATTGTATATCAGATATCCTGCCTATCAGATATTTGCATTACAATGTATAACCGTAACAAAATCACAGTTAGGAAGCAACAAACAAACAATTTTATGGTTAAGGGTCACAACATCAGAAAGTCTATGAAAGGACTGCCGCAGTAGGAAGGTTGAGAGCCTCTCCAATACAGGAATACAACAGTTTCACGTGATGTGAAGGACAGGGCTTTTGGTGGCAAGTATGAACAGTGAATGTGCTTCCTAGAAAATGTAATCTCGACCACTCTCACCATCAAAACGCCCTACAGCAAAGACACTTTATGTACTCCCAAAAGGACAAACCAAGCTACAAGGTTAACCCACACATACCTGCCTTCATGAGGTTACCTAGAAGATGAAAAAAAAAAAAAAATTTCCCAAAGAATCAGCTTACAAATACATTCTTTATCCTCTGACATTTCTTTCCCAAATTCATTGGACTTCCTTCTCTGATCCATGAGACTGCACCAGCAATAGAGATGTTCTTCTGTAAAGGTAGCCACCCCCCCAAAAAAAATCCTTATTCTCTTCCAGAGAACTAAGTGTGAGGGTGCCCGGTGCTTGCTAGTCATTGCTTATCTCACCATGACTTCTGGGTTCTTCTAAACTTACCCATATTTGTATAAATAGTTGCTTCACTAAATTTTTATCTGAAAATCAGAGCTAAGTATTCTGTTTCTCAGTAGAATTGTGGCTGACACAAACCTCACTATGTTTCTTCCCATACAGTACCATAGGCAAAATTGCGGCTTGTGTTATGTTCTTTAGAAGATTAAAATAAGTGCAATGTGCTCCACACAGAGTTAGCCCCTTAAGACTTTGGAATTCATCAGTTATCACAGTTTGCATACCTCTATCTCAAGTGTTCTGTGCTTAGCAAAAGTAAACATCAAATATTTGCTTTTCAGAATGAGAAAGAAGGAGGGTTGAGAGATGGCTCAGCAGTTAAATGGGCTTGCTTCCATGCCTGATGACCTCATACACCCCATGTGGTACAAAGAGAGGACCAGCTTTCACAAATTGGCCTCTGATCTCCATATACAGGTCATGTAACATAAATACAAACATGTACACGCGCACACATAGATAGATAGATAGATAAATAGATAGATAGATAGATAGATAGATAGATAGATAGATATAAGAGAAATTTGATAAATGATAGCAGCAATTCTGTTTATTATAACACAGCATTATATTTTTTATCATTTTATATTTTCAAGTGATGAATTAAAATTATACTTACTTATGGGATACCATACACTATTTCAATGTAAGTATATATTGCACAACACTCCAAATAGGATATGTCTCTCTCTCTCTCTCTATATATATATATATATATCTATCTATCTATATATATATATATATATATGTATGTATATTATCATTTCTTTATGATAATAAAGAAATAAAATAATAAATAATATAATAATAAAAGCACCCTAGATCTTTTCTTTTTGCTTCAAAAAATATAGAACACTACCATTATCTACAATGACTGTAATGGGCAACCAAAACCACACGAATATATTAAAAAATGTGTTGCATATACACAATAGAATGCTATCAAACCTTTATAAAAAGGAAAAAAAAGGAGCTAAGGCTGTAGCCTAGTGGCATGCTTGCATTGCATGTTCAGTACTCTATATTTATTTCTCAGTATTGGAGAAGAGAAGAAAAGCATTCTGCTAATTGTGGGAAAATTGATGAACCTTATGCCAAGTGAAAAATAAGTCAAATCGATGGATATGGTGGCATAAACTTTAAATGTTAGCATTTGAGAGGCAGAGGCAGAACCTGAAGGGTATCTGGATTTAAGGCAAGCTAGGGTTACACTATGAGTGTCTGTCTTTAAAAAAAGAAATGAAAAAAAAAAAGGAAACGAAATAAGCCATGTACAAAAAAAAGGGAATATTTTTTAAAAAGCAGTGAATGAAATGGTGGTAGAGGTAATAGAATCTCCAGCTCAACTGAGAAACAAAGAAAAAAAAAGACTGTTTGAATCCCATGAGGTTGTTCAGCAAACGAAAATAGTCTCAGTACAAACCTTAAACCTGAGTCAGATTTCTTAGAAGTCAAAATGAAAAAGAAGAACCTCCACAAGCTCTCTTCTGATTTCCACAGATGTGTTGTGGCACAAACACATCCACAGTCATACACACATATACACACAACAACAACAACAACAACAATAATAATAATAAATCTTTCATAAAAACCATAGAGACAACAGAAATGGAAAGCTATTAGTCAAAGGGTGCAAAGTTTCAAAAAGGAGAAAACACTGTCAGTTTGTCTACATACACCCAGACACACACACAAACACTGCTGCAAGGCACATATCAAAATGAAATAATTGTAAAAAAACTCCTTTAAAACATATTTTCTGTTTCACAGGTAGAAAATAGATTTAAATATGCTTGTATGCATGTATACATATATATGGAAAGAAAGGAGACTGTGAGATGGCTAAGCAAATAGAGATATTTGCTGTCATACTTAATAATCTACATTATCTATTCTTCTCTGTAGGTAATTAGATGTATGGCTAGATAGATAAATAAACAAACAAACTGATAGATATGACATGAATGCAGAAAAGTGACTTCGAAGACAGGAAAGAGACTGGTAGAGGAGAGAATTGACCAGCAAAAGAAAAGAATAGGTGAATATAAACAAAGTAATATATATATATATATATATATATATATATACATACACGTGTGAAAATTTCATAAAGTGTTTTGTACATTTACCAAAACATTTTTAAAGTATAATTTCCAAAACTCCCAGTAAATAAGTCTGCATCTGTATTCAAAATTGCTAAAAGTGAAGTGACCTTACCACAAAGTTATGTTATTTAACAGTTATGTTGCTCAAAAAATCATGCTGTATTTTAAAAATATATAAAAATATATTTCATAAAAAATGAAAGCATGGTAGAAAAATGTCATAATAATATAAGGCAATAAGAACCAAAGCAATCAGAAGTGGCTCATGCCTGAAATCCTATTCCTTAGAAAGTTGAGTCAGGATATCAAGAGTTAAGTATCATCTTGTGGAAAAGGATGCTCAGCCTTCTATTACTAGACATGTAAATACATATAAGTTGTGCATGGATAAGCCAAGAGATAAAACCAGGCTCTAGAAGATGGAAAGTGAACAGAAGGAATTCTCCTCCATGGCCTACTAAAAGGAATTTGATTTGAAATTTGTCATTGCAAAAAGAAGAAACAAATGGGCAGTACAGGTAATAAATAGGATGGGAGGCTTGCTGAGTATTTTTTATGAAGAAAGAAAGAAAGAAAGAAAGAAAGAAAGAAAGAAAGAAAGAAAGAAAGAAAGAAAGAAAGAAAGAAAGAAAGACAGGTAGCCTATACCTGTCACATCATTTATTTCACCATATAACTGTAACCACCAAGTCCTCAAGTGTAGAGATTTGTAATTTGTAAGCTTATCTCCTAATTATATAATTCTTTTTTTTTTGCTTCCATATTTGATTTTTATTTTTTAGGATTTTTTTTTAATTTTTTATCAATTACACTTTATTCATTCTGCATCCCCCCATAAGCCTCTCCCTCCTCCCCTCCCAATCCCACCCTCCCTCCTCCCTCTGCTTGCTTGCCACTTCCCAAGTCCACTGATAGGGGAGGTTCTCCTCTCCTTTCTGATCTTAGTCTATCAGTTCACATCAAAAGTGGCTGCATTGTCCTCTACTATGGCCTGGTAAGGCTGCTCCCCCCCAGGGGGAGGTGATCAAAGAGCAGGCCAATCAGATTATGTCAGAGGCAGTCCCTCTTCACATTACTATGTAACCCAATTGGACTCTGAACTGCCCTGGGCTACATCTGTTCAGGGGTTCTGGGTTATCTCTATGAATAGTCCTTGGTTGGAGTATAAGTCTCTGGGAAGTTCCCTGTGTTCAAATTTTCTGGTTCTATTGCTCTCCTTGTGGAGACCCTGTCCTCTCCAGCTCTTACTATTTCCCAGTTCTTATATAAAATTCCCTTCACTCTGCCCAACAGTTGCCCATCAGGCTCAGCATCTGCATTGATAGTCTGTAGGGCAGAGGTTTTCAGAGGCCCTCTATGGTAGGTTCCTAGGTTGTTTCCTGTTTTCTTCTTCTTCTGATGTCCATCCTCTTTGCCTTTCCAGATGGTGATTGGACATTTTAGTTAAGGTCCTCTCTCTTGCTTAGTTTATTTAGATGCACAGGTTTTAGCGGGTTTGTCCTATGTTGTATGTCTATATGAGTGAGTATATACCATGTGTATCTTTTTGTTTCTGGGACAACTCACTTAGGATGATCCTTTCCAGATCCCACCATTTACATGCAAATTTCATGATTTCCGTATTTTTCATTGCTGAGTAATATTCCATTGTGTAGATGTACCACAATTTCTGCATCCATTCTTCAGCTGAGGGGCATCTGGGTTGTTTCCAGCTTTTGGCGATTACAAATAAAGCTGCTAAAAACATGGCTGAGCAAATGTCCTTTATGTGTACTTGAGCCTCTTTTGGATATATGCCCAGGAGTGGTATGGCTGGATCTTGAGGAAGCGCTATTCCTAGTTGTCTGAGAAAGCGCCATATTGATTTCCAGAGTGGTTGTACAAGTTTACATTCCCACCAGCAGTGGAGAAGGGTTCCCCTTTCTCCACAACCTCTCCAGCATGTGTTGTCACTTGAGTTTTTGAACTTCGCCATTCTCATGGGTATAAGGTGAAATCTCAGGGTTGTTTGGATTTGCATTTCCCTAATGGCTAGTGAGGTTGAGCATTTCTTTAAGTGCTTCTCTGCCATTCAATATTCCTCTCCAGAGAATTCTCTGTTTAGCTCTGTTCCCGATTTTTTAATTGGATTACTTGGTTTGCTGTTTTTCAGCTTCTTAGTTCTTTATATATACTGGATATGAGTCCTCTGTCAGATAAAAGGTTGGTGAAGATTCTTTCCCAATCTGTAGGTGGTCGCTTTGTTTCGATGATGGTGTCCTTTGCTTTGCAGAAGCTCTTCAGTTTCATGAGGTCCCATTTATTGATCGTTGCTCTTAGAGCCTGTGCTGTTGGTGTTCTGTTCAGGAAGTTTTCTCCTATACCAATGAGTTCTAGGGTATTTCCCACTTTTTTTCAAGCCGATTTAAAATTCTGTTTTATGTTGAGGTCTTTGATCCACTTGGACTTCAGTTTTGTGCAGGGTGATAAGTATGGATCTATTTTCATTTTTCTACATGTAGACATCCAGTTGTACCAGCACCATTTGTTGAAGATGCTATCTTTTTTCCATTGTATGGTTTTGGCGTCTTTGTCAAAGATCAGGTGTCCATAAGTGTGTGGGTTTATTTCTGGGTCCTCTGTTCGGTTCCATTGATCCACCATTCTGTTTCTATGCCAGTACCATGCAGTTTTTAAAACTGTTGCTCTATAGTACAGCTTAAGAACAGGGATGGAGATACCTCCAGAAGATCTTTTATTGTAGAGGATTGTTTTAGCAATTCTGGGTTTCTTGTTATTCCATATGAAGTTGAGAATTTTTCTTTCCAGGTCTGTAAAGAATTGTGTTGGGAATTGCATTGAATCTGTAGATTGCTTTTGGTAAAATGACCATTTTTACTATGTTAATCCTGCCAAGCTATGAGCATGGAGATCTTTCCATCTTCTCATATCTTCTTCTAATTCTTTCTTCAGAGACTTGAAATTTTTTTCATACAAGTCTTTGACTTCCTTGGTTAGGGTTACTCCGAGGTACCTTATGTCATTTGTGGCTATTGTGAAGGGTGTTGTTTCCCTAATTTCTTTCTCAGCCCTTTTGTCTTTTGTATACAGGAGGGCTACTGATTTTTTTGAGTTAATTTTGTATCCGGCCACTTTGCTGAAGGTGTTTATCAGCTGTAGGAGTTCCCTGGTAGAGTTTTTGGGGTCACTCACGTATACTATCATATCATCTGCAAATAGTGATAGTTTGACTTCTTCCTTTCCAATTTGTATCCCCTTGATCTCCTTCAACTGTCTTATTGCTCTAGCAAGGACCTCCAGAACTATGTTGAAGAGATATGGAGAGAGTGGGCATCCTTGTCTTGTCCCTGATTTTAGTGGGATTGCTTTAAGTTTCTCTCCGTTCAGTTTGATGTTGGCTATAGGCTTGCTGTATATCGCCTTTACTATGTTTAGATATGTGCCTTGTATCCCTGATCTCTCCAATACTTTAAACATGAATGGATGTTGGATTTTGTCAAATGCTTTTTCAGCATCAAGGGAGATTATCATGTGGTTTTTTTCTTTCAGTTTGTTAATATGGTGGATCACATTGATGAATTTCTGTATATTGAACCACCCTTGCATACCTGGGATGAAGCCTACTTGGTCATGGTGGATAATATCTTTGATGTGTTCTTGGATTCGGTTTGCAAGTATTTTATTAAGTATTTTTGCATCAATGTTCATAAGGGAGATTGGCCTGAAATTCTCTTTCTTTGTTGAGTCTTTGTGAGGTTTAGGTACCAAGGTGACTGTGGCTTCATAGAAGGAGTTTGGTAATGTTCCTTCTGTTTCTATTTTTTGGAATAGTTTGAAGAGAATTGGTGTTAGCTCGTCTTTGAAGGTCTGGTAGAATTCTGCGCTGAAGCCATCTGGTCCTCGGCTTTTTTTGGATGGGAGACTTTTGATGACCGCTTCTAATTCTTTGGGGGATATAGGTCTATTTATTTGATTTACCTGGTCCTGATGCAGCTTTGGTAAGTCAAATCGATCAAGAAAATTGTCCATTTCATTTAGATTTTCAAATTTTGTGGCATATAGACTTTTGAAGTAAGTCCTAATGATTGTTTGGATTTCCTCAGTGTCTGTAGTTATATCCCCCTTTTCATTTCTGATTTTGTTGATTTGGGTGGTGTCTCTCTGCCTTTTAGTTATTTTGGCTAAGGGTTTGTTGATCTTGTTGATTTTGTCAAAGAACCAGCTCTTGGTTTCATTGATTCTTTGAATTGTTTTATTTGTTTCTAATTGATTGATTTCAGCCCTGAGTTTGATTATTTCCAGCCGTCTACTCCTTCTTGGTGTGTCTGCTTCTTCTTTTTTTAGGGTTTTTAAGTGAGCCATTAAGGTGCTTGAATGAGCTGTCTCGAATTTCTTCTTGAAGGCACTTAGTGCTATGAACTTTCCTCTTAGCAGTGCTTTCATTGTGTCCCACAAGTTTGGGTATGTTGTGTCTTTATTTTCATTGATTTCTAGAAAGACTTTAATTTCTTTCTTCATTTCTTCCCTGACCCAGCTGTCATTTAGTAACAAGTTGTTCAGTTTCCATGTGTGTGTAGGCTTTTTGCTATTTCTGTTGTTACTGAGGTCCAGCTTTATTCCATGGTGATCAGACAGGATACAAGGGATTATTTCAATCTTCTTGTATCTGTTGAGGCTTGCTTTGTGACCAACTATATTGTCTATTTTGGAGAAGGTTCCATGAGTTGGTGAGAAGAAGGTAAATTCTTTTGTGTTTGGGTGTAAAGTTCTGTAAATGTCTCTTAGGTCCATTTGATTCATGACCTCTTTGTTTAATTTCTGTTTTGGTGACCTGTCCTTTGTTGAGAGTGGTGTGTTGAAGTCTCCCACTATTAATGTGTGGGGATCTATATGTGCTTTAAATTTTATCAATGTTTCTTTAAAAAATGTGGGGGCTCTTGTATTTGGGGTATAGATGTTCAGTATTGTGATGTCTTCCTGGTGGAATTTTCCTTTGATGAGTATGAAGTGTCCTTCCCCATCTCTTTTGATTAATTTTGGTTGAAAGTCTATTTTATCAGATATTAGAATGGCTACTCCTGCTTGCTTCTTGGATCCCTTTGCTTGGAAAGTCGTATTCCAACCCTTTTCCCTCAGGTAATGTCTATCTTTTTGTCTTAGGTGTGTTTCTTGTATGCAACAGATTGCTGGGTTTTGTTTACGTATCCATTCTGTTAATCTGTGTCTTGTTATTGGAGAGTTGAGTCCATTTATGTTGAGAGAGTTAATGACCAGTGGCTGTTAGATCCCTTGATTTTGATATTGGCTGTGGTCATCAGGTTGTGTGCTTGGTTGCTTTTTGTTTTACTGAAGTGAGGTTATTTATTTCCTGTGTTTTCTTGAATGTAGCTAGTTTTCCTGGGTTGTATTTTCCCTTCCAGTGTCTTTTGTAATGCTGGATTTGTTTGTAGGTATTGTTGAAATTTGTTTTTGTCATTGAATATCTTGTTTTCTCCATCAATGAGGACTGAGAGTTTTGCGGGGTATAGTAGCCTGGGCTGACATCTGTGTTCTCTTAGGGTCTGCATGATATCTGTCGAGGCCCTTCTGGCTTTCATAGTCTCTGTTGAAAAGTCAGGTGTGATTCTAATGGGTTTGCCATTATATGTTACTTGGCCTTTTTCCCTTGCAGCTTTTAATATTTTTTCTTTGTTTTGTATACTTACTGTTTTGATTATTATGTGGCGGGAGGATTTTCTTTTCTGGTCAAATTTGTTGGGTGTTCTGTAGGCCTCATGTATTCTAATTGGCCTCTCCTTTAGCTTGGGGAAATTTTCTTCAATGATTTTGTTGAAAATATTTTCTGTGTCTTGGAGAAGGGAGTCTTCATTTTCCTCTATACCTATTATTCTTAGGTTTTGTCTTTTCATATTGTCTTGGATTTCTTGGACGGTCTGTGTCAGGAATTTTTCGGATTTAACATTTTCTTTGACAGATACATCGATTTCTTCCATTGTATCTTCTCCACCTGAGATTCTTTCTTCCATCTCTTGTAGTCTGTTGGTTATGCTTGCCTCTGTAGTTCCTGTTTTCTTCCCTAGATTCTTCCTTTCCATTATTTCTTCCATTTGTGTTTTCTTTACTTTTTCCAATTCTATCTTCAGGTTTTGAGTTGTTTTGTTTACTTCCTTCACCTGTCTGATTGTAGTTTCCTGTTTTTCTTTTAGTTCCTTCAACTCTGTTTCTTTCATTTCATTCAGTGTTTTAAGCATTTCCTTTCTAAAGGCCATAAACTGTTTGGCTGCAGCTTCCTCTATTTCTTTACGGATGGCAATATTCTGTTTGAGTTTATCTTCCTCTATGTCTTTACGAATCTTATTTGTTTCCTCTGTTATCATCTTCATGAGCATACTTGTTAGGTCATCTTCTTGGATTTCAGTTATGCTGGGGTGTCCAGGGCTACTTGCGCCTGGGTAACTGGGTTCTGGAGATGCCATATTGCTCTGTCTTTTGTTGCTTGAGCTTTTACGCTGGCCTCTACCCATTGTGCTATCTTAGGTGTTTGGGGTTATTTTCTGGTGGTTCCTGGGGATCCTGTGGTGGAGAGAATCCCCTTTGCAGAAAGCTGATTTTTCCTGAAGGATGTCTTCTCAGCTTTTTGGGTATAGTCCCTGGATGGCTGGTGTTTTTTCAGGAGTTGCTCACCTCAGGGATAGAGACCTGAGTGGTAACTGTGGTCTTTGTTATTCGAGAAGGTTTCTCCTCTCACCCAGGGAAGTCCTGATGGCAGCTGCCCTGTTTCTGGGTTTCTTGTTGGAAATTTAGTGATCCGCTGCTGTGACCCAGTTGGACATCAGGCGTGCAGCAATTGTTTGTGCCTGTGTCTGGAGCACAGCTGAGTGATGGCCCCTCGGCCCCACTGGTCTGCTAGACTTTTTCTAGCGAAGGATTGGGTGATTTAAGTCAGTACAGTTTCCTTCCTTCCCTGTGGATTCTCTGGAGACATGGACTCCTAGTGTCTTTTTTTGCCCTAGTGCACACTGCTCAGTGTCTGCCAGCTGACTGGCCGCAGAAACTGCCTGTGCCTGGAGCACAGCTTAGTGATGGTGGCTCAGTCTCTGCCAGCTGTCTGGTGCGCAGAAATTGCCTGTGTCTGCCTTTGCGGCCTTTGGGAGTCTGGGTGCCTCCCTAAGCTGGGTAATTTTCCGGGGACCTTTTCTGGCTGGGGGTGTCGGCTGAGTGCTGTGAGATCAAACCAGCCGTTTCCCTCCCTGTGTGTTTGCACTGGACAGTGAAACTCATTTCCTGGTGCCCTGGTGGCCACAGTTCTATCTCAGGCGGTGAATCAGGCATGCAGGCAGGCAGAGCTCTGTGGTGCCGGAGCCTGGGTCCCCAGCTCTGGCTCCGGGCTGGCTCCTGGGGTGACCGTGGAACCGGAGTCTTTTCCAGGGGATGTCTGGGTGACCTAAGGCCGGTCCCAATCATTTCCTGTACCCTGGGGTTATCTCTAGACTGAAAATTCCAGTCTCTGATAGTGTGGTGTGCATGGTTCAGTCTGGGACCGTGACCAGAGACACTGGCTTGTGGCTCTGGGCTGGGGCTGGGGCTGGCGGCCAGCAGCCAAGCGTCTGGCGGAACCGGGATTTCTTCTGCGGAAACTGGGTGAGTTAAAAGCTGATTGAATCCCCCACCGTGGGGTATCCTCTCACCTGGGAAACACAATGACTGTGTTTTATGGCCGCGAGTTCTGATTACTGGTCACTGTGCTGATCCTGCTGCTGCTGCTCAGAATGAGAGTCCTCCCGGCCCTGCCATCTTGCCTATAATTCTTGATTAAGAAGAAAAGTGTCCTAACAACTCGAGAAAAGTAAAGTAGAAAGAAAAGATATACTCAAAATCAACACACATATACAAATATAAAACATTCTTAACAGGTTGTCTGATTCAGCCTAGTTTCAAGGATATATGTTCATTAAAGAGCTGATAATGAAGAGAAACTTCTTGATAAACTGAGAATTTGAACTGAACTCTAAATGAAAATGATGACTGTGTCGAAACTGCCCAATGCTCATAGATCAAGGAGTCAATAAAAAAAATTGTGGTGCCAGACATGTGGCTGTTACTTATGTAGACCGAGTACTTAAGAGGTTGAGGCAGGAGACTAGAATTCAGGATAATCCTTGAGGAATAGCCTGCAATGTAGAAAATCTTGCTTAAAAATCACAAACACGGAGCTCGGAGGTCATTCGGCCTGTAGAGGTGCTTCCAACCTGACAACCTTAGTTCACTTACCATCATCCACATGTTGGACGTAAAAAATCAACTCATGTATTTTGTCCTCTGACCTCCCCAAAGGTTCAGTGGCATATGTATATACATATATACATAAATAAATATATGTTAAATCACAAATATAAAAAGATAATATGATACAAAGTATTTCTCAGCAATAAAAGAAAAACCAACTACTTCACATAGATTTACATAGATAAAATTCATAGGGATTTTATTATGAAAGATAATAGAGAGAATAGTACAAACCTTTTTCATACAATGCTATGATATCCAAGAACAGGCAAAACTAATATACATTGTAGAGTCTATAACAATTTCTGGTAAGGAGTTAAATTAACTGTGAAAGAGTATGTTCCTGGGTGATAAGTATACACTTATTGGAGGTGGTATATAGAAGAAAGAATGTATACATTTTCAAGCACTTAACATTTCTTTTTTTAATTTATATTTTATATTACTTACAGTTTATTCACTTTGTATCCCAGCTGTAGCCCCCTCCTTGATCCCCTCCCAATCCTGCCTTCCCTCCCTCTTGTCCTCCCAAGCCCCTCTCCAAGTCCACTGATTGGAGAGGTCCTCCTCCCCTTCCATCTGACCCCAGATTATCAAGTCTCATCAGGACAGGTACTCCTCTGTGGCCTGGCAAGGCTGTTACCCCCTGAATGGGAGGTAGTCAAAAAGCCAGCCACAGCGCTCACGTCAGAGACAATCTCTGTTCCCATTACTTAAGGTTTCTGTTATATGCTTTCTTACATAGCTCCCAAATAGTGTGCTAATAGAAAGCATCGGCCAAGGCAAAACATAAACAAGAGCAGTGAATGAAGATACACTTTAGAAAACAAAAGTAGTACGCATTTTGGCTCAGAGAAATTCTCAATATGCCTGGCTGCACATTCCAGTCACCTGGGGAAGCTTTTACAACCTAGTGGCAACTCAGAGATTCAGTATTTAATAGGTTTTTAATGAACACTAAGCATCAGTGACTAATACATCTAAGACTGTTCATCTATGAACCCACATTAGAAAATCTAGAGTGAAAAAAAATGAAAAAGATTAGATTAAACAAATAATGACTGTTCTAGACACATGTTTGGGAAAATTTAGCTCACTCAGGTGGAGATTCAGATACAGTGAAGATTTTCAAATAAGACAATGAAAATAAGCAGAGCTGTGACAATAGTAAGACTCATCTCACACCTGTGTTTTTTGGCAAGCAGTCCCAGAGGTGGAGCAGGATTAGCAGGGTGACCAAAAAACTCAGGCAAGGGGTAATGTGAAACAAATCTAATTCTGTAGCCTTGGAAATTGAAGACTATGTTAATGCCTTTTCCACCTTGCAATTTTGTAAAGTAGATGTATGAGGGGACTGATTCGTTCAAGTAATCTACTTTTGTTTGTTGAGGATTAGCTTGTCAGAGTCTAGGAACAACATAATAAAAAGTTCCAAATCTAAAAATAGTAAGACTAGAGGAAGAGGAAGAATTGCAGGTCTAAAGTATTGAAAATATTTTCAAAAAAAATCATAGCATATTTCCCTAAGCAAAAGGAAATGTATATCAAGGCACACACAAAAAAAAAAAAAAACAAAAAAAAAAAAACATGCAGAACACCAAATAGACTGACCAGAAAAGAAATTTCCTTTGACATAAGAATCAAACCATTAAATGTACAAAACAAATAATCTATATTAAAAGCTACAAGGGGAAAACACCAAGTAACATATAAAGGCAAACCTATTATAATAACACCTGGTTTCTCAATAGAGAATCTAGAAACAAAATAGGCCAGAACAGAAGTTTTGCAAACTCTAAAAGACCATAAATGCTAGCCCAGACTACTCTACCCAGAAAAACTTTCAATCAAACTAGATAGAAAAAATAAGATATTGCATGATAAAAAAAAAAAAAAAAACAGATTTAAGCATGTGTATCTACATATCCAGACCCACAGAAGGCACTGTCGGTTTAAAAGAAAAAAAAAGTTTAAAAGAAAAACTCCAACCTAAAGAGGTTAACAACACCCAGGAAAACACAAAGAATAACTAATCCCTAACAATAAATCAAAAGAGGAGAAACACACCACCACCAATGCTACTGCTGCAGCCACCATCACCACCACCACACAACAAAATAACAGGAGTCAACAAGTAATGCTCATTGATATCTCTCAAAGTCAATGGTCTCAGTCCCCCCAATTAAAACACAGAGATTAACAGAATGGATGCAAAAACAGGATCCATCCTTCTGCTGCATCCAAGAAACACAACTCAACATTAAGGATAGATATCATTTCAGAGTAAAAGGATGAAAAAGGATATTCCAAGAAAGTGGACCTAAGAAACAAGCCACAACAGCCATTCTCAAGTCTAAAATATAGACATTAAACTGAAACTAAGAGATAGGGAAAGACACTACATATTCATTATAGGAAAAAAATCCATCAAGAGAACCTTTCAATTCTTAACATTTATGCACTAAACACAAGGACACCTAAATTCATAAAAGAAACATTATTGCAGCTTAAATCACACATTGACCCTCACTTACTGATAGTAGCCAAAATCAACTTAAATGAAGAGAAACTTAAACAAATTCCAGTAAAATTCCACACAAGACAAGGTTGGTTGTCAGTTCTCATATATATTAAATATCATACTTGAGCCTTTAGGTAGAACAGTAAGACAATTCAGAGATCAAGGGAACACAAATTAGAAAGGAGAAAGTCAGGATGCCTAAGATCAATAAAACAAATAATGGTTCATGCTGGCAAGGATATCGAGCAAGGAGAACACTCCTCTATTGTTGATCTGAGTACAAACTTGTAAGGCCACTATAGAAATCATTGTGGTAGTTTCTCAGGAAGATGGGAATTGACTTATCTCATGATAAGTCTATAACTCTTAGGACTATAGCTTTATAACTCTTAGACATTTACCTAAAGGATGCTTCATCTTACCAGAGAGACACATGCTCAACCATGTTAGTTACTGCTTTAATCACAAAAGGCAAAAATTGGCAACAATCTAGATGCCCCTCAACTGGAAAATGAATAAAGAAGATGTGGTACATTTACACAATTGAATATTACTGATCCTTTTCAAACAGAATTATGAAGTTCACAGTAAATGGACAGAATTCGGAAAATAATCATCTTGAATGAGGCAACCTAGACCCAGATAAACAAATAAGGTATACATTTGCATATATGTGGATAATAGCTGTTTAAGTCAATGATCACTAAGCTATAATCAATATAAGCACAGAAGTTAGATATAAAATAAGGAACTGGGGATAAGAAAGAGACAGATCTCTATAGAAAAGGAAAATAGAGTAGATAGTTATGGATGGATTTGGAAGAGAATTCAATGGGAGAATCAAGTGGGTAAAGAGAGGAAAGAGGGAGATGAGTAAGAGAACACAGGGAGGGACAGCCAAAATTAATGTCTATTTGAATTAAAGTTTCTTTTAATTAAAGTAAGGTAGTGTGGAATCCTATTATAATAGAAGCTTCTTAAAATATATAATATATGAAGATGATCTAAACGAGATCATCAAATAATGGGAGAGAAAGAACTATATCTCGACATCTCTTGTCACCAAATGAAGTTCCTAGTACAGGGTTACATATAATTGAGTTATTGGCCAAATGAAACCTGTAGGAATAACCAAGGAACCCAGGCTGTTGCTTGTTTCTCTCTACAAACTGATGGTAAATTCCTATTGCTGAAGACAACACATACACAACTCATCGAAAATGAAGAATTTGGAGAAGTTTTTCTAGGGGGATTCAAGTTGGTGGTGCCAGGAGGACACTGCATCTGAGGAGCAGGACAGCAAAGTCAGTACAGCGACCAAGAGACTGAACTCTGCACCCTAAAACAACAGCGATCTTGTTTCCCAGATGAAAGGAAACTCCACGGTGTGGGAATCAGTTGGGTCCATTCTCAGGTCACACAGCGAAAAGCTGGAGGAGATCCCAGGTCGCACAGGCACTTGGTCGCCAGACCAGAGTCACATGCCTGTGTGTTCTGATCATCTTCCCAGGCTAAAGTTGGGCACAAAAACACCAGAGACTGGGAATCCTAGTCGCGAGAAAAACCCACAGGGAAGGAAGGAAACGGGACTGACCTCAGGTCACCCAGTCTATACCTGGAAACGGTCCCGCAGAACGCAGACCTACAGCCGCACCCAGCCAGCCCAGAGACTTGCTGAGCCCAACTATCCTTCGCAGATAGAACTGTACACCCCAGGGCATCAGAGACTAGGAGTCCCTGTCAGGAGAAAACTCCAAAGGGAGGGAGAAAGCTTAGAGCACTCAGACGACTCACTTGCACCAGCACACACAGGAAAGTCCTCAGGAAAATTTCCCAGGCTCCTGCCCAGTCACCAGCTTGGAGCACCACCCATCAGCACCTTCATGCTCTACGTGTCACCACAAACACCACAGACTGGGGCCTTCCTGTTGGGAGGAAACCCCATGGTGGAGGAAACATCTGGCCCTACCTCAGGACACCAAGCTCCAGAAAAGTTTCTGGCTATCCACAGACTCCTGATTCTAGCCCCAGCTGCAAGCATGAGAGCAGAACTCACCTGCCACTGACTACTGCTTGGGTACTGGGGCACAATCCCCCAACCTCAGACCTACAGAAGCCTGGAATACCCGAGATCAACCCCCAGATACTGCTCCAAGGGGCAACCAGTTATCCCTAACTAAACTGACTAAACCACGGGGCACACAGGTTACTCCAGCAGCTCACTAACCTAACAGCAAGAAACCCAGAAGCAGAACAGCTGTCTCCAGGACTTCTCTGGGTTAGAGGAGAGCCCTCATGACTAAAAAGGACCACAGTTATCACTCAGGTGTGTATGCCTGAGGTGAGCGGTGGCAATTTTGGAAAACATAGGCCATTCAGTAACCATACCCAAAAAGCTAAGGAGGCTTCCCTCAGAAAAAGTAATCTTCCTGCCAAGGGGATTCTCTCCACCACAGGATCCCAGGAACCACCAGAAACTAACACCCAACACCTAAGATAGCCCAATGGGTAGAGGCCAGCATAAAAACTCAACAAACAAAATACAGAAAAATATGGCATCTCCAGAACCCAGTTATCCAGGGGCAAGAAGCCCTAGATACCCCAGCATAAATGAAATTCAAGATGACCTAACATCTATGCTTATGAAGAGGATAATAGAGGAAACAAATAAAATGCGTAAAGAACTAGAGGAAGATAAACTCAAACAGATTATGGCCATATGTAAAGAAATAGAAGAAGATAAAGGCAAACAAATTATGGCCATCCATAAAGAAATACAGGAAGTTGCATCCAAACAGTTTGTGGCCTTTAAAGAGGAAATACTTAAAACATTGAAAGAAAT
Source organism: Meriones unguiculatus (assembly GCF_030254825.1). Taxonomy (NCBI): domain Eukaryota; kingdom Metazoa; phylum Chordata; class Mammalia; order Rodentia; family Muridae; genus Meriones; species Meriones unguiculatus. Next base: position 72,713,768 of record NC_083369.1, on the reverse strand, counting down.
AAAAGAAATAGAGGATTGCTCAAACAAACACCTGAAGGAATTAAAGGAAAATACAGTCAGACAGGTGAAGAAATCAACAAAACAGCTCAAGATCTGAAGATAGAATTGGAAAAATTAAAGAAAACACAAATGGAGGAAAGCAAGGAGAAGAACTTAGGGAAGAAAACAAGAACTACAGAGGTTGGCATAACCAATAGACTACAAGAGATGGAAGAAAGAATCTCAGGTGTGGAAGATACAATGGAAGAATCGATGTATCCATCAAAGAAAATGTTAAATCTAAAATATTCCTGACACAGACCATCCAAGAAATCCAAGACAACATGAAAAGACAAAACCAAAGAATAATAGGAATAGAGGAAAAAGAAGATTCCCTCCTCCAAGGGCCAGAAAACATTTTCAACAAAATCATAGAAAAAAAAAAGTCCCCAACTTAAAGGAAAGGCCTATAAGCATACAAGAGGCTTATAGAACACCCAACCAATTAGACCAGAAAAGAAAATCCCTCTGCCACATAATAATCGAAACAGTAAGTATACAGAACAAAGAAAAAAACACTAAAAGCTGCAAGGGAAAAAGGCCACTTAACATATAATAGTAAACCTATCAGTATCACACCTGAATTCTCAACAGAGAATATGAAAGCCAGAATGGCCTGGATGGATATCAGGCAGACCCTAACAGAACACAGATGTCAGCCCAGGTTACTATATCCAGCAAAACTCTCAGTTCTCATAGATGGAGTAAACAAGATATTCAATGACAAAAACAAATTTCAACAATACCTACCCAAAATCCAACGTTACAGAAGATGCTAGAAGGAAAAATACAACCCAAGAAGACTAACTACTTTCAAGAAAACACAGGAAATAATTAACCTCACTACAGCAAAACAAAAAGTAACCAAGCATACAAACTTACTACCATAGCAACATCAAAATCAAAGGATCTAAGAGACCCTGTTTAATTTCTCTCAACCTCAATGGACTCAATTCTCCAACAAAAAGACACAGATTAACAGAATGGATGAGTAAATAAGACCCAGCAATCTTTTGCATACAAGAAACACACCTAAGTCACAAAGATAGACATTACCTGAGGATAAAGGGCTGGAAGATAGTTTTCCAATCAAATGGATCTGAGAAGCAAGCAGGAGTAGCCATTCTAATAACTGATAAAATAGACTTTCAACCAAAATTTATCAAAAGAGATGGGGAATGACACTTCATACTCATCAACGGAAAATTCCACCAGGAAGACATCAAAATCCTGAACATCTGTGTCCCGAATACAAGGGCACATACATTTGTAAAAGAAACACTGATAAAACTTAAAACACAAAGATCCCCACATATTAATAGTGGGAGACTTCAACAAAGGGCAGGTCAACAAAAGAGAAATAAAAAAAAAAAAAAAACAATGTCTCTAACAGAGGTCATGAATCAAATGGATCTAAAAGACATCTACAGAACCTTTTACCCAAACACAAAAGAATTTACCTTCTTCTCAACACTTCATGGAACCTTCTCCAAAATAAACCAAATGGTTGGTCACAAAGAGATCCTCAGCAGCTACAAGAAAATTGAAATATTCCCTTGTATCTTATCTGATCACAATGAACTAAAGGTGGAACACAACAACAACAGAAATAGCAAAAAGCCTACACACACATGGAAACTGAACAAATCGCTACTAAATGACAGCTGGGTCAGGGAAGAAATAAAGAAAGAAATTAAAGTCTTCCTAGAATTCAATGAAAATGAAGACAGAACATACCCAAACTTATGGGACACAATGAAAGCAGCACTAAGAGGAAAGTTCATAGCACTAAGTGCCTTCAAGAAGAAATTCGAGACATCTCATTCAATCAACTTAATAGCCCAACTGAAAACCCTAAGAAAAAAAAAACAAAAACAAAAACAAACAAACAAACAAACAAAACCAAACAGATACAACCAACATGAGCAAACAGCTGGAAATGGTTAAACTCACGGCTGAAATCAATCAATCAGAGAAACAAATAAAACTATTCAAAGAATCAATGAAACCAAGAGCTGGTTCTTTGAGAAAATCAACAAGATAGACAAACCCTTAGCCAAACTAACTAAAAGGCACAGAGACACTATCCAAATCAACAAAATCAGAAATAAAAAGGGGAGCATAACAACAGACTCTGAGGCAATCCAAAGAATTATTAGGACTTATTTCAAAAGTCTATATGCCACAAAATTTGAATATCTAAATAAAATGAACAATTTTCTTGATTGATTCCACTTACCAAAGCTGAATCAGGACCAGGTAAATTAATTAAATAGTCCTATATCCTCCAAGGAAATAGAAGCAGTCATCGAAACTCTCCCATCCAAAAAAATGTCAGGACCTGATGGTTTCAATGCCGAATTCTACCAGACTTTCAAACAGCCAACTCTAGTTCTCTCAAACTGTTCCATAAAATAGAAACAGAAGGAACACTACCAAACTCATTCTATGAAACCACAGTCACCTTGGTACCTAAACCTCACAAAGACTCAACAAAGAAAGAGAATTTCAGGCCAATCTCCCTTATGAACATTAATGCAAATATACTCAACAAAATATTTGCAAACCGAATCCAAGAACACATGAAAGATATTATCCACTATGACCAAGTAGACTTCATCCCAGGCATGCAGGGGTGGTTCAGTATAAGGAAATCCATCAATGTGATCCACCATATTAACAAACTGAAAGAAAAAAAAAAACACATGATAATCTCCTTAGATGCTGAAAAAGCATTTGACAAAATCCAACATCCATTCATGTTTAAAGTCTTGGAGAGATCAGAGATACAAGGCACATATCTCAACACAGTAAATGCAATATACAGCAAGCCTATAGCCAACATCAAACTAAACCAAGAGAAATTCAAAGCGATCACACTGAAATCAGGGACAAGGCAAGGCTGCCCACTCTTTCCATATCTCTTCAACACAGTTCTGGAAGTCCTTGCTAGAGCAATAAGATAGTTGCAGGAGCTCAAGGGGATACAAATCGGAAAGGAAGGAATTAAAGTAGATGATATGATAGTAAACCTGAGTGACCCAAAAATTCTACCAGGGAATTCCTACAGCTGATAAACACCTTCAGGAAAGTGGCTGGATACAAAATTAACTCAAAAAACAAAAAACAAAAAAAAACCCAAAACAAACAAACAAAAAAAACAGTAGCCCTCCTGTGTACAAAAGACAAAAGGGCTGAGAAAGAAATTAGGAAAATAACACCCTTCAAAATAGCCACAAAGGACATAAAGTACCTAGGTATGACCTAACTAAGCAAATCAAAGACTTGTGTGAAAAAAAATTTTCATCTCTGAAGAAAGCATTAGAAGAAGATATCAGAAGATGGAAAGATCTCCCATGCTCATGGCTTGACAGGATTAACATAGTAAAAATGGCCATCTTATCAAAAGGAATCTACAGATTCAATATAATTTCCATCAAATTACCAACTCAATTCTTTACAGACTTTGAAAGAAAAATTCTCAACTTCATATGGAATAACAAGAAACCCAGTATTGACAAAACAGTTCTCTACAATAAAAGATCTTCCGGAAGTATCTTTATTCCTGGTCTCAAACTGTACTATAGAGCAACAGTAATAAAAACTATATGGTACTGACATAGAAAGAGAATGGTGGATCAATGGAGTCAGATAGTATACCCAGAAATAAACCCTCATGCTTATGGATACCTGATTGTTGACAAAGATGCCAAAACCATACAATGGAAAAAAGACAGCATCTTCAACAAATGGTGCTTTTCTAACTGGATGTCTAAATGGAGAGAAATGCAAATAGATACATATTTATCACCCTGCACAAAACTAATGTCCAAGTGGATCAAAGACCTCAAATTAAAACCAGACACATTAAATCTGTTAGAAGAAAAAGTGGGGAAGATCCTTGAACTCATTGGCACAGGAGACAACTTCTTGAACAGAACACCAACAGCACAGACTCTAAGAGCAACAATCAATAAATGAGACCTCATGAAACTGAAAAGCTTCTGTAAAGCAAAGGACACTGTCATCAAAACAAAATGACTGTCTACAGATTGGGAAAGAATCTTTACCAAACCTCTATCTGACAGAAGGCTAATACCCAGTATATATAAAGAACTCAAGAAATTAAGCAGCAACAAATCAAATAATCCAATTTAAAAAATGGGGTGCAGAGCTAAACAGATAATTCTAGATAGAGGAATACTGAATAGCAGAGAAACACTTAAATAAATGTTCAACGTCCTTAGTCATTAGGGAAATGCAAATCAAAAAGACCCTGAGATTTCACCTTATACCCCTCAGAGTGGCTAAGATGTACAACTCAAGTGACAACACATGCTGGAGAGGATGTGGAGAAAGAGGAACCCTCCTCCACTACTGGTGGGAATGTAAACCACTCTGTAAATCAATTTGGCATTTTCTCAGTTAGTAATAGTGTTTCCTCAAGATCCAGCTATACCACTTCTAGGTATATATCCAAAAGACGCTCAGGTCTACGACAAGGACACGTGCTTAACCACGGTTGTAGCAGCTTTACTTGTAATAGCCAGAAGTTGAAGACAGCCCAGATGCCCCTCAGTTGAGGAACGAATACAGAAATTTTGGTACATCTATACAATGGAATATTACTCAGTGATAAAAAACATGGAAATCATGAAATTTGCAGGTAAATGGTGGGAACTCGAAAAGATCATGCTGAGTGAGGTTTCCCAGAAGCAGAAAGACACACAGGGTATGTACTCACTCATAAGTGAATAGTAGACATATAATATAGGATAAAAATACTAAAATATGTATACCTAAGGAAGCTAATCAGGAAGAAGGATTCTGGCTACCATGCTCAATCCCCATTCAGAAAGGCAAATAGGATGGACATCGGAGGAGGGAGAAAACAGGGAACAGAACAAGAGCCTACAACAAAGGGCCTCTGAAAGGCTCTACCCTGTAGGGTATTGAGGCAGATGTTGAGATTCGTAACTAAACTTTCTGCAGAGTACAGGGAATCTTAAGAAAGAAGTCGGAGATAGTAAGACCTAAAGAGGACAGGAGCTCTACAACGACAGTGACAGATCCTAAAAGTCTGGGCACGGGGGTCTTTTCTGAAACTGATACTCCAGCCAAGGACAATTCATGGAGATGGCCTGGAACTCCTGCACAGAGGTAGCCTATAGCAGTTCAGTATCCAAGTAGCCTCCTTAGTAATGGAAATGATACGAAGTGATTGGCCTGCTCTTTGATCACCTCCCCCCGAGGGGGAGCAGCCTTACCAGGTCACAAAAGACAATGCAGCCTCTACTGATGAGACCTGATAGACTAGGATCAGAGGGAAGGGGAGGAGGACCTCTCTTTTCAGTGGACTGGGAGAGGAACACAGGTGGAGAAGAGGAAATCTGGGATTGGGAGGGGAGGAGGGAGGGAGGTACAGGAGGGATACAAAGTGAATAAACTGTAATTAATAAAATAAAAAATACAAAATCAAGAAAATGAAAAATTTGAGCTGTTGCCTTCATAGAGTAATCACGGCTATGTTCTAGTGTCTTTGGTACAGGAAGGTACTTTTCTTTCTAACAAAGGATAAACATAAATACCAATCTGGCTACAACACTTTGGCTCATGGCACTTTGGTCTAAAATTGTGCCTTGCTTGCAAGGTATGCCAGTGCAACTGTGACAAAAAGCTTGTAGGAGTAACCAATTAATATGTGATTTGTCTTAAGCCTCACTCCACAAGATGGAATCAATACTAGACACTCTTTGTTTGACCAAGAACTTGAGACTAGATAGTTTAGGAACTTATCGTCAAACTAAATATTTACTGTTCTACTAAACAAACAGCAATTGAATGACTCCCAATGATATGCTGCTTTGCTTCCTCTGGCAGCACATGGGAACTAATACAGATACCCATAGCCAAACATTGCAGTGAGCCTTAAACGGGAAGTTTCTATCAAATCCCTCCCCTTGGCAAAGTCCACTAAATCAACAGGATCTATGCAGATATAAACTCACACAGACTAAGGGCCTCCAGGGCCTCCAGGGGTCTACACCAGATGAGGTCCTAGAGCTGAAAAGAGAAGTAGACACATGCCCCCATTCCAAATTCAGAAGCTATCTCCAATTGATAACCACTTGTAAATGAAAATTTCAGTTTTTCTCAAGGGAATATCACTGGAGAAATAAAGCTATTCTTATGAGTAGGTCATTGCAGCCAGTCCTGATGAGACCTGATAAGCTAGGGTCAGATGGAAGGGCAGGAGGATCTCTCCTATCAGTGGACTTGGAGAGGGGCATGGGAGGAGATGTGGGAGGGAGGGGGGATTGGAAGGGAATAAAGGAGGAGCTACAGCTGGGATACAAATAGAATAAAATGTAATTAATGTAAAAACTAAAATCTAATTTTAAAATGTAGGCCACATGGAGAACAGTAGGTGGACAATAAAACAAGAACGTAACTTGTTTGGAGGTTCCTTATCTCATAATGCCATGTCAAGGTTTTCTTTTCTGTTTGTTAACTTTATCTTACTTTTATTTTTTTATTTTATATTACTTATATTTTTCTCCTTTTTTGACCTATAGGTTCTTTGAGTATATGTTGTGGCTTCCAGTCTATTTATTTATTTTTATTTTTTGTGGGATACCAGAGGGTGTGAACAAGGGAGTCTCTATTTCATTGTTTCATTTGCCCTTTCTTGGGCTATTTTCCTTCTGTGTTTGTTTTGTCCCATTCTCCTCTATTAGTTCTTGTTTTATCCTATTTAATTATATTTTATTATTATCCCTTAGAAGCCTGTTTGTTTTCTTGTGAGAGACAGCAGAGGTGGGGAATTCAGATTGGAGGGCATGGTAGGGAGGAACAGAGAAGAGCAGAGGAAGAGGCAATCATAATCAACATGTTTTATGTAAGAAAAATCTATTTTCAGTAAAAGGGGTAAAAAAGAAAAGAAAGAAAGAGGAAGAGAGAGAGAGAGAGAGAGAGAGAGAGAGAGAGAGAGAGAGAGAGAGAGAGAGAGAGAAAGTCCCTGCAGTCCAAGGACTGCATTCTCAAGAGAGGCAGTAACATTTAGAGGTCATTTGGGCTGTATGGAGAAATTATGAAGAAAATTTGAAGAGTACAGTTTTTGTTATTTACTTATTTGTATTTGAGGTATACCTGATAGGTTAGAATATAGAGTTTATAATGGGAAACCTAATAGACACAGGAGTTAGAGCACATGAGAGAGGTCTGTAATAGAGGGATAAGATGTTAGAATCCTACAGATCAATGACATTGGATAACTTCAAAAGAATACAAAAGGATAAATATGGTGGTTTATGCCTATAATGCCAGCATTGAGGCTGGGGATTTCCATGAGAGTTATGGTCTAATCTGGGCTACATAATGAGTACCAATAAGCCTTGACTAGACTGAGAAAACTTACAGAAGCAAAGAGAGAAGGTAATGCAGGGGTGGATTGTGTGATAGGGAAGAAGGGTGGGGAAGAAAACAAAACTAAGTCTTGGGTCGAAAGTCTCAGTGGGGGCTTGCAAGATGACTAATCAGAAAATATGTTTTTTGGTCAAGCATGAAGAACTAAGTTCGATCCCCAGGACCCTCATGGTAGAAGCAGAAAGTTGACTCGTGCAAGCTGTTCTTTGACCTTTACACTTACACCATGGCACCTGAGCCCTGTTCCCCAACAATACACAACTATGCATACATTTGGGTGTTCAAATATACTTGTGTCACTGAAACTACAAAATGTTTCTACTGTCTACTCTACCCTTCAGACACACACACACACACACACACACACACACACACACACACACACATACAAGGGATCACACATACATTTTTGTATGTTACAACTGAGTTTTGGCAGCATCAAATATTATTTGTGTATTAAAGAGTCCCAACTGCATAAAGGTGGTTAAATTTGCATTAACATTGAGTAACAAATGGACCCATACATTTTAAATTACAGAACTTTTTTTTTTTTTTTGGTCTGCTGGGACTAGAACCTAGAGTTATAGCCCTGATACAAGTTCTTAAGTGGTGATTTCATCCGAAGATAATTACCAAAGCAGTTGTACACATAATTCAGCATTCCTATGAGACTGTCCAGGTCCTGATACACTTTCTTAAAATACATCATATATTTTTTTTTAATATCTGAGATGATAGACATATCAGTTTCCCTGACCTGGTAATTATACAATTGTATACACGATGAGAAATGTTACTGTGTGTCAAATAACATTTAAGAATCTTATTTCATGATATTTCTACTCTACTTACCAGATTGATTTGGAGCCTGGGAGATAAACGAATAGAGAACATTAGCATAGTATACATGGTAGTATTGGAGACAATCTATTTGGGAAACCATAGTCCTTCCTATATCTTTATCATCACCACCATGATTCCTGAACCCTGCATTCCTTACTCCAACCAAGTGATAACGATTTTTTGCAACAGCCACCCAAAAATCCTGAGCCTATGGAAAAAACAAACAAACAAACAAACAAACAAAACAATACTCTTCAGACATTTTCTGGATCTTGGAAACCACAGAAAATATTTCCAAAACTATCCTACAGCACACACTATCTTCCTCCACACACACACACCCCCAACCCTCCTTCCTACTTCAGCTTTCTCAACAAGAAACAATGATGTTGATACCTGACAAACGCAACCCCTCCAGTTCCAGCAGTTACAGGTATTTTCATGAAGACTGTCCCTATCCATCTTGGAAGGAGCTGATGTCCACAATGAGGATACTGGCTTTTGTTGTTACCAATAGAGCAGTCTATGGTTCTCTGCAGGAGCAACTGGCACTACCACTGCTGACGCAGAGCACTCTTATCTAAGAGATTGGCTCAAAGCAGCAGTTTTAGTTTTTGCTCATGCCATAATACCCCCAGGGTAAGACTCAGGCAGGATTCCTCATGGACTGTGTCTAAAGACAACCTGAGGAACAGCTCAGAAAACCTCTTTTCTCACCATCCCTGGCAGTTCCTTTAACCAAAAGAGTGTGCCTCTCACATCTTTTCAATTAAAAGAACCATTCTATTATAAAGTCACTATCAAATTAGCCTGTGAGAAAACACTTCTCCAAAGCCTGCTGATTTTCCCATTTATGTATCAGTTTTCTGGGGGGAAATAATGTAGGATTCAGTAAATACTTTAGCAGAACATCATGACACTTCTGTAATCTATCACTGCTTGCTATTGAGGCTGAGTCAGGATTATCTATATGACCTCAAGGCTAACCCAAGCTACAAAATTTCTCCTTTCTCGAAAGATGAACAAAGAAGCCACTCTTCCCTCTATATATCTAAAAATAGAACTTGTGAATGAAAAGCAGCAGGTAAAATCCAGTACAATTAGGTATATATACTTTCACCATTAAAAAAAAGCCAGATTTAAGGAAAATGAGTTGCTATAAAAAATTCATTTAAGTATTATTACATTCTGGGACCAAATTATTTAAAAGAGATAAAGTTGAGGTAAAAATAATCAGTCTAGAGATATGGATTATCAGACAAAAATTTGTGCTGCTCTTGCAAAGACATTGAATTTGACTCCCAGCACCCATGTCTTGTAGCTTAGGGCCACCAGACAGATGTAAACTCCAACTTGAGGGGATTCAACACCATCTTCTCGACTCCTCAGGCAACCACAGTCCACATGCACATACCCCACCCCAACACACACAGTTTATTTTATATCTTAAAACAATGTATTTTAAACAAACCCACAAAGCTCTCACTCTTAACTTTAATCTAACAATATTTGTTATAGAAGATGAAGGAAGAAGACCATCCTCAGCTTCATAGTGAAGTCCAGTCCACATATGAAGACGTATTTTATGTGTAAACATGAATGTTTTTCCTGATTGTTTGTCTAGGCACTACATGTATGCCTGGTACCTGTGGACATCAGAAGGAAGTACGGATGTCAGATCCTCTGGTGTTATAGATGGTTGTGAGCTACTGTATGGCTAGGACTTGAACTCAGGTCTTCTGCAAGATCAAGCACTCTTATCTATCTCTCCAGCCTTCTGACAGTTTCTTAAACAGGCTACCATCTAAAGAATACAGTTGACCTACCCTAGATGAAGCTATCATAGAGAAGTTATTTTTTTCATGTATCATGTCCATCTATCTTTCATAATGTCCAGAATTCTCTCTCTCTCTCTCTCTCTCTCTCTCCCTCTCTCTCTCTTTCTTTCTCTCTCTCTCTCTCTCTCTCTCTCTCTCTCTCTCTCTCTCTCTCTCTCTGTGTGTGTGTGTGTGTGTGTGTGTGTTGTGTGTGTGTTTGTGTGTGTGTGTGAAATCTCTTGTCCCTCAGACTGGCTTCAAATTCACAATAGAATAGAGGATGACCTTGAAATTGAGATCCTGCTCTGTTGTCTCTATGTCTCAAGTGCTGGACAGGTGTGTTCTACCACACCCATTTTTTTTTCAGTGCCAAGGATCAGGGATGGGGATTCTTGATGCTAAGAAAGCACTTTACCAATTGAGCCATAACTTCAAGCTTGTTCAACACACTATCTAACATATAATCTGGTAGCGTAGAAATCATTCCTGTCTAAAGCACTAACGTTTAAGACAAATTAAAGAATGATGGAACCTATTACTATATTAGTAAATATGAATCAGTATGGGCTATGACGGTTTATATTTGTATCTCTGCATTCACGAGGCTGAAGGAGGGGAATTTCAAATTCCAGGCTAGCCTTGTCTTACAATGTGAGACCTTGTCTCGAAAAAAAAAAAAAAATGTTACTACAGTCTTTTTTCCCCACTAGTTTATTTCTTTATTTCAATCTCATGGAGTGTATGTGGAGGTCTGAGGACAGCTTGTGAAAATCAGTTCTCTCCTCCCATCATGTGAGTTTCAGGGAACAAACTCAGATTGTTCTTTTATTCAGTGAGCCTTTTTCCACAGGCACCTTTATCCACTGAGCCTTCACATCAAACCTTAATAAAGTCTTGTATTTTACAAAAGCAGAAGCAAAAAGACTGAAGCAAAGAAACTCAAACTAATATAGTTAATGAACTTCAACTAATGTAAGGTCCTAAGTGTTATGAAGCAATGCAGAAAATGCTCATTTGTATTAAACTCAGAGAAGTTAGAGCCCTTGTCATTGTCCTGTTATCTCAGGACTCAAAACAAAAGCTAGGAGACAGGAGACCCAGGCCAACCAAAACTATATATACAAATCCTATCACAATAGAACACAATTTAAGATGCTTTTTGTGGGTGGGTGGGTGTTCCTCTCCCTCTAGAAGAAGGATAGTCTAGTTGGAAGGTGTACTACTCTTTAGTCTCTATGGCCTCTGCTATGAGGAGTCACTGTTTGAATACCCCTCATATCTTCCCAAGGTTCTACCCTGACATAGGTCTCCAGCTTGTCACAGAGATACCCTAACCCTCTGTTTCTCTTTTCCATATAGGTTTTCTGTCCTCTCACCCTCACTCTCCCCAGATCTGATCTCCACCCTCTTAACTCTCTGTGCCCCCTTTCCTACCTTCTTCCCTTCAGCCACTATCTCTGTCTAGTTTATCTCCCCTTCCAAGTAAGATTTATGCATCCTCACTTGGATCCACCATGTTTACTTATCTTCTCTGGGTCTGTGCCTCATAGTGTGCTTATCCTGTACTATATGGCTAAAATTCACTTATAAGTGAGTATATACCATGTGGCTCTTTCTGGGTCTGGGTCCTCAAGAAGACCAACAGGGCCTAGAGGGGTTTGCTGAGACTGAGGCATCAACCAAGGACCATTCATGAACTGGACCTAGGCCCGTGACAAAGATGTAGCAGATGGGTAGCTTAGGCTTCAAGTGAGTACTCTAGCAAGGGAAGTGGAGATTACATTAGACAACCAACTTTTTAAACACTTCCCTCTGGTGGGACTGCCTTGCTAAGCTACAGGGGAAGAGAACATTTTCAGTCCTGATGTAACTTGATGAGTTAAGTGGATAAGAAAGGGAGCTTCTCTTTTTCTGATGAATGGGGGGGGGGGAGCAGAAGGAGGGGAGGACTGGGAGCGGAGGTGGAATGGGGCTACGACCAAGATGTAAAGTGAATAAAAAAAATTAAAATAATTTTAAGATGAAATAAAACAACAAAATCAAGTAAAATGTGTAAGAATCAAGACTTCATATTGTAATCCCTAGGGTTCTCAAGACTTTCCCACTCAAAAATTTTTTCAGACTCCAGTGAACTTGAGCTTTATGCCTTATACTTACTGATATGTATCACATTAGAAATTCAAGCTGAGAAACTAAAAGGAATTGAACTAATTTTAACCCAATTATATATTAACACAACTGATCTGTTTACTTGAGAAACAACTGCAGGATGAAGTGGGCGGGGCTAAGCCGGCAGGGGATGGGGTGGAAGAGGGGTTATGGGTTTTTTTCTGCAGGCTCCCATCATGCTTCTGAGCAGGCTTGCTGGTTCCCGCCTAGCGGCTTTTACCAAGCCCTGCCCAGTAGGCTGATGTCTTCCTTGGCCTCCTGTGCTCTTGATACACTCACTGGCCTAGGCCTAGCTCCAGGCAAGGGTGTACATTCCTTGTACTGTCTTTCTAGTTCTGTTCAAGATTTTCAAACAAAGTCCTCAAACTGTACATATAAACCTCTGATTTTCCCTTTTTCTGGTCATGGAGGGCCTGAAAATGCAGCACAAAAATCTCCTAGTAAAAATAAGCACTGAAAAATAAAAATAAGCGTTGAGTACACTGAATAGATACAGACACAAATACATTACCAACAATAAGACCTACAGAAATTTGTCTTTAAAAGACAAGCATGCACGTGATTTTCTCAGTTTCTCGATTATTTTGGAAATGCAACTGGTAGTGTGAAGTAGCTTCTTTGGTTTTTACCTCTGAGACCAAAATTATGGATAGACAGTTCAGACCTTTACCTGCAAATACAAGGCATCTATATTTAAAGTGCTTATAATTTCCATTAGTGACATCACCTTTAGCTTAAATAAATACAAGCTTTGTGTCGGTGGCACACTCAGAACTTAGAATCCTCTTAAGTCTCAGTTCACATTACACTGACTCCTGCTTTCTGTGTGGGAGTTGAAAGCAACAGTAGACAATGATGTGTAACATACAAATATAATGACAACACACTGCAGCAATTTATCCCTCAGAATATAAACTACTATTTATTGCTTTGAGGAAGATGGAAAAGTCAAATGTGAAGCATGGAGGGATTCTTTGAAAAATGAAATGTGTTGTATTAGCTTTTCTTAACTTCTCATACAAGCTAGGTTAGTGTTCTATGTCACTTTATTTCTTTTTATATTGTCACAGTGTGTCTTTTTTACATTTATTTTACATTTTATTGGCATACAATATTTGTACTTATTTACAGTCTAGTACAAAAATATTTTTTTCTATTTTTTTCTATTATTATTATTATCATCATCATTTATGACAATTTATTCAATTTGTATCTTGGCTATGACCCCCTTTTTTGTCTCCTCCAAATCCTACCCTCCTTCTTCTTTCCCTATGCCCCTCCCCTAGTCCACTGATAGGGGAGATCTTCCTCCCCTTCTATTTGACCCTAGCCTAGTAAGTTTCATCAGGACTGGTTACATTGTCTTCCTCTGTGACCTGGCAAGGCTGCAGCCCCCTGGGGGAGGTGATCAGAGAACCAGCCACTGAATGAGTTCATGCCAGAGATAGCTTCTGCTCACCTTACTAGTACACCCACTTGGAGACTGAGTCTATGGGCTACATCTGAGCAGGGGTTTTAGGTCCTCTCCATGCATGGTCCTTGGTGTATTATGCTCTTCAAGACATTCAGGGCTCAGGTTTTATTTTAGTTCTGTTGGTCTCCTTTTGGAGCTCGTCTCCTCTCCACGTCTTTCTAGCTCCACCTTCATTCATAAAATTCCATGCATTCTGCCCAAAGTTTGGCTATAAGTCTCAGCTTCTGCTTAGATACTTAGTCTTTCAGAGGCCCTCTCTTTTATGCTCCTGTCCTCTTCCGTGTCTTCTGCTTCCTATGTCTATCACATTTGACCTTCTGAATGAGGGTTGAGTATTTTCCCTAGGGTCTATCTTGTTGTTTAGTTTCTTTAAGAGTATAGATTTTAGTATAGTATCCTATAGTTTATATCTAATAACCACTTATGAATGAGTATATACCATGTGTGTCTTTCTGTTTCTGGGTTACCTCACTCAAGATGATCTTTTTTTTACTTCCCACCATTTGCCTGCAAATTTCATGATTTCCTTGTTCATAATAGTCGAGGTAGTATTCCATTGTGTAAATGTACCACACTTTCTGTATCCATTCCTCCACTGAGGAACATCTAGGTTGTTTCCAGAATCGGGCTATTATGAATACAGCTGCAACTAACATGGTTGAACAAATGTCCTTGTTGTATAGTAGAGCATATTTCAGATATATGTCTAAACACAGTGTGTCCTAACAAGTAGGGTCTTTCAAAATTGACTAGGAAGGCACTGAACTCTGGCTGGCCTGCCTTAGTCTCCCAGTTTGGGAATCACAAGCACTCACCACTGTTCTGAGAAACGGTACTATTTTTTAAAAATTACATAATGTCAAGTTAAAGTCATCTTGATATATACAGCAAAGTCCTATCTCAAAAATAAAGAAGTGTTAAAACTGTAAATGAATTTTGCTTAGAGCCAGAAGGTATTTGACTTTTGAGTAGAACTGTTTTTTGATATAGTCTCATATAGCCCAAGGTGGCCTTAAACTCTATGTTTAGACAGAGACAACCTCTATCTTCTAATACTCCTGCCTCGCCCTTCTAAGTACTGGAATTACCGATGTGGCATACCCAGTTTTGTGGGATGCTGGGCACTGAACTCAGGACTTTATACATGTAAGGTAAGAACTATACCAATGGAGATAGCTGCCAATCCAAGTTTAATCTTACCAGCATTTCTCTCTTATGCCTAAACCTGAACACCAACTAAACAACTTTACAGTTTCAATGTCAATTTTACTTTAATAATCATTTATAATAATAACATGTTGTGTGTTCAGCATGGACATGAAGTTTACTTGTCACTTAATTTGTAGTGATGGAGAGAGAACCCAGGACCTCTTTTGTACTTGGCGAGTACTGTACCACTAAATACCTTAGACCATAGATGCCAACTTAAATAAATTCTTTGAAAATTGTACTAAAGTAGGTGAAGATGAAATAATATAATGTCTTTGTTTTATGCAAGTCATTAGGGAATAGGATATCAGGTAGTGATATCCTATTATTGATGGTATTATTGATGGTATAAGATTGTCCAAAAGATAGTAATTATTAAAGTTGACGGATACACAGCACATTGGGGATCATGATGCAATTATTACCAATTTGTATGTCTGGAAATCTGTCACACATTTTTTTAAAGTATGTAAATAAACCTGATAGAGAAACAAGCTCTTTACCAAATACATTGTGTTATCTGCTTTTATTGCTATTCAACAGATTTTAAATAGTTTTATTTCAATAAGAATGAAGCATATTGACTTCAAGTATTAATGATTTAATTTTTGCTCCAGTGTTCTAAGAAACTGTCAATGAATTAAGTCAGAATTACAGCTCATTTACTTAAGCCTGGATCTCTAGTAGGGCAATTATAATCTTGCATTTATACAGTAAAAAACATACAAAATGTTTACACAGGAAATTCTACAGATATGCATTTATATAATCAAGGAAGTAATTTACTATGGGAGAGAGATAATTAGACATTTTTCTTCCTTCTGAAAAAGTTTAAAATGTAGTGATGAAAACAACTATACAAAAACAATTGGAATACAAAGCAGCAGTATAGAGAATGAAGCAGATCTAAGGGTGGGCAGTTTGCAGACAGAAAGGCTACCTCAAGATTTAAAGCAATTATCTCATTAATGTGTAATTAGATGGTTCAGTGGTTAACAGCATTTTTTTGCTCTATCAGAAGACCAGAGTTTGCATTTGAGTACCCACATCAAATGCCTATAATTCTAGCTCCAGGCATATCCAGTGTATTCTTCTGGCATCTCCAAGTACCTGAATATACAGAGGTACATGTAAAGAAAATAAAGCTTTAATAACAAAATACATGCATTTAAAATCTACTTGGTCTCTAAAACAACAGTAATGAATAATGCGGAGAAATGTGGCAACTGGTACCTTTCCCATCCTCACTTTTCTTGAGCCAGAGTGGCAGTAGTGGCTGTCCTTTGTTTATTTTGAAATGCAGGGTAGTTGAATATGTATAGCCAACATCATGATCAGTGGTGATCATTTTACTTTGCTGAAAAGTGGCTAAGTGCAGAAACACTCCAGATTCAGAGGCAAGACTTCTCCAACAGCATACTGAAGGCAGTTTACCCCAGGTATAAAGGGCATGCATATAATAAAGCAGATCCACATTTCAGTCAAGAGAGAGAGCTTGTAACAAATGGCGAGGTCCTTGTGGTCCTTAAATGACTATCAACATAGACATCTATTTAAATAATGTACCACTGTGGGCAGATTCATAACAGGTATAAATGCTAAGAATAAGTGACCATTGAATGCTCAGCTGTAAATTGGACATCTGTATCACCTCTCCCAGTGTCAGTAAACATTATGAAAGAGAGAACAGAAAAAAAATGTAAGACCCAAAGGATTGGAGGGCACACCAAGCAAACATAAAATTTCTGTGGCGCATTCAATTTCACTGCACCTGTGTTTATCCACAAACATCTACACAAGAGTGGGCTTGTCAACATCCTTTCATGGAGAGTAGAGTGTCCCATGAACACCCATACCTCCCTCAGGATCTATATAAGTCACTGGTGGTTTTCTGAAGATAGAAAAAAACATTTTCTTCATTTCTAAGATGGCTAAGTTCCCATAAACACATGGTCCATTTAGAAAATGAGCAAATGTTTCTATGATCTCACTGTGTTGTTTTAGAAACAAGGGACATAGTGTTTACAGAGCACAATTATACAGATTTTTCCCTCCATATAATCTGTATATGAATTTCAAAAGATAAAAAACTTTGTTTTTGAGACAGAATTTCAGGTATCTCAATCTGACCTTGAATTTAGTATACAGAGAGGATAATCTTGAATTTCTTATCTTACTGTCTCCAGGATTACATGGTTTGAGGATTTCAGGAGGTATGTACTTCCTTACCTTATCTAATATTTGTGTACGCTAGACAAGCATTCCAACTAAGCTATTTACCCACCTCAACGTCATGAAATCTTTAACAAATATCTTCAACTGCACAGAAGGAAAAATGTCTAAATTAATGAAAGCATTATTGATTTCAAAACGAGCTAATGATCAAAATAGGCATTTCTCAAAAGAAGAAACACAAATGTCCAACAAACACATGGAAAGCTGTCTAATATCACTAACTATCTGGAAACTTCCACTCAAAGTTCAGACTCGTTAGACTGTCCATTATGAAAGAGACAAAAAAATGAGAAGGTGTAAAATTACACTATGGAATACATAATCCTTAAGAAACAAAAAATTGAACTACAATATGATCTCCCTATCCTACTACTGGGGATATAAAAAAAAGTGTATGAAAGTAACCTCTATTATCATGTTTGTAAGAACATTAATCACATTATACAACTATGAAATCCTCTAACGACTTCATGAATAAAAGAAGGAATATAGAAAAAATATATACATATAATGGAATATTATCCAGCAACAGCAGTAAATTTTTGTCCATTGGAGCAAAATAAATGAAACTAGAGGACATGATGTTAAATGAAATAATTCAGACACAAAAAGACAGTGGTGCATGTTCTCAATCATATTTAAAAGCCAAACATAGAAACCTGAAGGTAGACAAGTGATTACTAAAAACTGAGGTGAAAATAAGATTGATTCATTAAATCCAAGAGTACTAAAACAGTGTAGTACAAGTTCTAAAAGTGTAAGAAAGTATTAAGTCCCAGTGTTTCCTGCAACATTACGGTGTTATATTACATGACAGTGCTTTACAATTCATTTTATGAATCATTGTAAATAAAGCTCCAAGTATAAGGAAATGATAATGAAATGGAAGTTATAATTATCTTAGCTGATAACCACATACTTTATAAGTGTATTGAACTATTACTCTGTGCACAGCAGAAATACACAAAAATTACAGGGTAAAATTGCAGGATAAAACGGTTGACCTTTATTTTGTAACTTAGAGAATACTAATTATTGCAATCAGACATAGGTAGTTAAGATTTTATGTATTTAACAATGTGTTACCCACGTACAACTTAAAATTTTAATGTTTCTAGACCAATCTAGCTTCTAATTTCTGTGCATTATTACTAAACAGAGTACAATATATTTTTCTTCCTAAATTAATAGTACAACTAAACTTAGCAAAAAATCAAATTATATAAATTTGCTTTAAAATTTCAACAATAGCAATATATCATGAATGAGCAACAATGTTTCTAGTGTTTGGAGTCATCTGAAGAAAATTATAGAAAAATAAAAGTAAGTGGCAAGATGGCTCAGTAGATAAAAGCACATGCTGATCAAATCTGATCATCTAAGTTCAGATCCCAGAACCCAAGAAGGTAGGAAATAATGCCCTCTAATCTTCCCATGCATACCATGGCACAAGAGGGTCTGCACTCATAGACACAATAATAAAAATTAATTTTAAAGTAAATAAAAGATAAAGTAAACACAAATTTCAGCAAATCAGTAAAGTTCAATAAACCAAAATATTTTCTAAAAATTTGCCAACAGCTTCATATTTCTGATAGATACAAGTCAACTTAGGGAGCAGTTCAGGTAAATGTATGCACATTTCAGCTTATGGAATGTATATTTGTTACAGAATAACAGTATTTTAAAGATTATTTAAGGTCTGATCAATTCTGTAGAGATGATCTTAGTGCTTGTATGCAGACTCACGGACTATCAACTTGGACCTAAAGTATGAAAAGTTCCAGAAATATTGGTGAGTCCAGTGAGTACCTTTGGAAGTCATCAGTTGTAGTACCTCTTGAACTACAGTTTAAATATGAACCAGCTAACTGAAAAGCTTCTGTAAAGCAAGAGACACTGTCATCAGAACAAAATGACAGCCTACAGCCTGGGAAAAGATCTTCAACAACCCTATGACTGACAGAGGACTAATATCCAGAATATATAAAAAACTAAAGATGGGCTACAGAAATAAACAGGGAATTCTCTGTAGAGGAATATAGAATGATCAATATGAATCCTAAGATCCAAATGAGAATGCAACTGATAAGGCTCACTGACTAAAGTTCAAACCACTAACATTATCACATTTATCATATTCCAATCATGAGCTTTTCTCATTTATTGCCTTTGTCATAAACATCCCTGTAAATGCTCCAAAATAGTTCTTAAAATGGATACCAAAGAAAGCACAAAATATATTATCTAGGTAAAATATTGACCTCAGGAAGGCTCAAAAACTAACCATTCAAAGGTAAAATTAGAATTTTGCCTCACCCAGGCTGGCCCAACTGTCACATTGGGTAAATCAGGGGTCAATACTAGTAAATATTTAGAAGACCTGGTTGTAATCTAAAGATCTCTATAGGCAACCACAAAGCTTCATTATTTGGTCCATGTTGCATTGATGTTAGATAACTAAGGTTATCGACTTCACTAAATATCTCCACACAAACTAAATAGTCCTCAGAAAGTGATATCATTTCATGGGACAGGTGGTTATTTATTTATTTATTTTTGCCAACTATTAGGAACCAGAAATATACATCTAAGCTATTCACATATACAGATAACTAATGCTTTTGTAGTTTCTATGGTAGATTCACTTTCTGTAATACTGCTATTATGACTATACCCAATATTTATATAGAGAAATCACAGTTGTGTAAGACAAAACACCTTTGCTAAAATTAGCTGTTATACCTCCAAGAGGAATAATCCCCTGTTGAATGTTAGCTCATGATACTTTTTAGGCAATTAAAGATGTTTGTGTGCTTTAAAAATTGTGCTTTATTCCCACAAATTGATTTAGTGGTAGATAATAAAAATGTTCTAAAATTCATTATCGTGTTCATTTGTCTTGAATACACTAAATGCCCATTATATTATATAATCCAATTAAGTAAACTGTATGGTATGTGAATTTTATTTAAAAAAACTGGTATTTATAAAATCTCCCGATATTTTCAATTATTCGTCAATATACACTCCATCTTCTCCTCCTCCTCTGCTTAATTCTTTTTTTTCTTGGTTCTTTGGGAGAGTCTCTGGTACCATAGACTAAATTCAAACTTTCTGTAGCCAAGGAGAGTCTTAAATTCCTGATTTTCCTATCTCTATCACTCAATTGTTGTGATTACTTTCCTGCATCAATTTATCAGCCTTTTATCCTTGCAGAGCTGGGGCTCTAGCTCAAGGCTTCATACATGCTAAGCAAGCACTCTACCAAACAAGCTACATTACCAGGTTTCACTCAAACTATTTTAAATATTTTTTTCTTAACTTTTGGTTTGAAAGCATTTGAGGATAGAAGATAATGTATAATATCCCCAGTATCAAAATTAATTAAAATACATTGAAAATGACATTGAGAAAAATAGAATGTAAAATTTATATTGGAATAGATGCTTTTTACTGTATCTCAAATTCTGTTTTTGTTTTGTTTAAAAGTTACATGTATTGATTCTTTTCCTGCATGTATGTCTGTGCACCATCTTCATTACAGTGCCTTAGGAGGCCAGAAGAAGGTGTTGTGACTGATCCTCTGTAGCCAGAGTTTTAGATAGTTGTGAGCAGCCATAAGGAGCCTGAGAATCAAGCCTAAGACATTGAAAAGAACAGTAAGTTATCTTAACCTTAGATCCATCTCTCCACCCCATGAATAGACCTTTTATGATTCATATGTCCAGGAGAAGTAATTCATTTGAAACTAACATGTAGATCAGAGCTTTCAGTAAAAATTTGAACATTCTTTTTATAAAGTACTAGAGCATTCAAGAGACTGACGCAGGAGAACTGTAAGGCTGAAGTCAACCTAGGTAATAGAGTACTTCCAATGATAATCTGAGTTACAGAGTAAGAACCTGTTTCAAAAAGAAAAAATAACTGTCAGAATGGGATTAGGAAAGGGAGGAAGGCATGGAGGAGGGAAGGGCAGAGGCACAGAGAGAGAGAGATGGAGGGAGGAAGGAAGGGAGAGAGGGAAGCAGGCACGCAGGCAGGCGATCTCTCTTCAGTCCTCTGGTTTTCTAATAAGAAAACTTGGAAGGGGTTAAAAAAATAAAGAAAAGAACAAAGTCACTTAAAAAAAGCACGTGAATTACTGGTAGGATACCACTAGAACACAGAATTCTTGGCTTGTGATCTGAGACTCTTGTTAGAGAGTTGGATCCTAGCCACTCACAGAAGGGAAACTTCAAGTATATTGTGATCCTGCAGTCAAGGATTTGATTTCTGATTACATGTCCAAACTTGTGTTCTTCTTACCTCCAGCTCCTGTATCCTCTGATTCTCTAATATATCAGGGAACTTTTTTCATGTAGCGCTTCATCTACCTACAGAGCTTTTCTTACAAATATTTTTCTCTTTTTTTTTCATGTCTAGTTCCTATTTATCCTTCAGATCTATTTGTGACAGCTCTTTTTTAATTTTAATTTTTTTTCTTCACAATATATTCATTATATATCCTGACTGAAACCCACTCCCTCAATTCCCCCCAGAACACACTACCTCCCTCTTCCTCCTATCCCCTTCCCCTATTTAACTGAAATGGAGAGTCCTCCACTATTGCCATCTGCCCATAGCTTCTTAAATCTCATCAGGCCTGCCGGGATCCTATTCCTCCAGCGCCTGGGAAGGCCACATCACCAGGGGCAAGTGATCAAAGAGCAGCCAACTGATTTCATTGTAAGGGCAACCCCTGATTCCCTCACTCAGAGATGCACACGGATACTAAACTGCAGATAGGCCGCATCTGAGCAGGGGGTCTAGGACCTCTTCACACATGGTCCTCCATTGGTGCATCAATCTCTGCAGGACCCTCTGGGCATAGATCTTTTCATTTTCTTGGTCTTCTTGTGGGGCTCCTGTCCCCTCCATGTCACTCTATTCCCACACCTGTCTTCCTCCATAAGATTCCCTGCGCTCTGCCCAAAGTTTGACCCTGAGCCAAAGCCTCTGCTTCGATTGCCTGTTGGGTGCATCTTTTCATAAACATAATGAAATCTATACACCTAAAGAAGAAAAACAAGAAACGAGGACCCGGGGTAAAATGATTAATCTTCACTTAGAAAGACAAATGTGATGTGCATTAGATGTATGAGAAAACAAATAACAGGACAAGAGCCTACCGCAGAGGGCCTCTGAAAGGCTCTACCTAGCAGTGTATCAAAGCAGATACTAAGACTCATAACCAATCCTTCAGCAGAGTGCAGGGAATAATATGAAAGAAGAAGGAGTTAGTATGATGTGGAAAGGATAGGAGCTCCACATGTACCCTATATTTTAATTGGATTATTTGGTTTGTTGGTGTCTAATTTCTTCAGTACTTTATATATTCTGGATATTAACCCTCTATTGGATGTAGGGTTGGTGAAGATCTTTTTCCAGTCTGTAGGCTGACATTTTGTTCTGTTGGCAATGTCCTTTGCTTTACAAAAAGTTTTCAGTTTCATGAGGTCACATTTATTAATTGTAGATTTTAGAGCCTGAGCTGTTGGTGTTCTGCTCAGGAAATATACTCTGGTGCCAATGAGTATGAGGCTTTTCCCTAATTTTTCTTCTAACAGGTTTGGTGTGTCTGGTTTTACATTGATATCTTCGATTGACATGAACTTTAATTTTGTACATGGCGATAGATATGGATCTTTTTTCATTTTTCTACATGTAGACATCCATTTAGACCAGCACTATTTGTTGAAGATGCTATCTTTTTTTCCATTGTATGGTTTTGGCATCTTAGACAAAAGTCAAGTGTGGGTTTATTTCTGGGGCTTCTATTCAATTCCATTGGTCCACTAGTCTGTTTCTATGTCAGTACCTTGCAGTTTTTATTACTGTTGCTCTATAGTACAGCTTGAGATCAGGGATGGAGATAAATCCAGAAGATCTTTTATTGTAAAGGATTGCTTTAGCTATTCTTGGTTTCTTGTTTTTCCATATGAAGTTGAGAATTTTTCTTTCAAGTTCTGTAAAAAAGTTTTGCTGGTAATTTGATGGGAATTGCATTGAATCTGTAGATTGCTTTTGGTACAATGGCCATTTTTACTACATTAATCTTACCAAGCCATGAGTATGGAAGATCTTTCCATCTTCGTTTATCTTCTTCTATTTCTTTCTTCAGAGACTTGAAGTTTTTTCATACAAGTCTTTGACTTGCTTGGTTAAAGTTATACCAAGATCCGTTATATCTTTTGTGGCTATGGTGAAGGGTGTTGATTTCCTAAGTTCTTTCTCAGCCCATTTGTCTATTGTATACAGGAGGGCTACTGATTTTTTTTTCCGAGTTAAATTTTTATCCAGTAACTTTGCTGAAGTTGTTTATCAGCTGTAGGATTTCCGAGGTAGAATTTTTGGGGTCACTCAGGTATATTATCATATCATCTATGAATAGTGATACTTTGGCTTCTTCCTTTCCAATTTGAATCTCCTTTAATTTTCTTGTTGCTCTAGCAAACATTTCAATAACTATGTTGAAGAGATAAGGAGAGTGTGGGCAATCTTGCCTTGTCCCTGATTTCAGTGTGATTGATTTAAGTTTCTCTCCATTTAGTTTGATGTCCAACTGGCTATAAGCTTGTTATATATTGCCTTTACTACACAGAGGTAAGTGACTTGTATCCCTGATCTCTCCAGAACTTTAAATGTGAACGAGTGTTGGATTTTATCAAATGCTTTTTCAACTTCCAAGGAAAGGATCATGTTTTGTTTTGTTTTCGTTAAGTTCATTTATATGATGGGTTATATTGATGGATTTCACCTTATTGAAACAACTCTGCATGCCTGGGATAAAGCCTACTTGGTCATAGTATGTTTGATATCATCTTGGATTCGGAGTGTGAGTAATTTGTTGAGTATTTTTGCATCAATGATCATAAGCGAGATTGGCCTGAAATTCTCTTTCTTAATTGGGTCTTTGTGAGCTTTAGGTATCAAGTTGACTGTGGCTTCAAAGAATGAGTCTGGTAATGTTCCTTCAGTTTCTATTTTGTGGAATAGTTTGAAGAGTATTGGTGTTAGCTCTTTTTTGAAACTCTGGTAGAATTCTGTGCTGAAACCATCTGGCCCTGTGCTTTTTTTGGATGGGAGGGTTAAGATGACTGCTTCTTTCTATATCTTTAGGGATATAGGACTATTTATTTTATTTACCTGGTCTTGATTAAGCTTTGGTAAGTGGAATAAAAAAAAAAGAAAATTGTCCATATCATTTAGATTTTCAAAGTATGTGGTATATAGGCTTTTGAAGTAAGATCTAATGATTGTTTGGATTTCCTCGGTGTCTTATTTCCCAATTTTCATTTCTGATTTTGATGATTTGGATAGTGTCTCTCTGCCTTTTAGTTAGTTTGGCTAAGGGTTTTGTCTATTTTGTTGATTTTCTCAAGGAACCAGCTCTTGGTTTCATTGATTCTTTGAATTGAAAAAAGTTTCTTTGTTTGTAGTTTATTGATTTCAGCCTGGAGTTTGATTATTTCCAGCAGTCTATTCTTCTTAGGAGTGTCTGTCTTTTCTTTTTTTCCCCCCAGGGATTTCAGGTGAGCCATTAATTTGTTTGTATGAGATGTTTCACTTTTATTTATGAAGACACTTAATGCTATGAACTTTCCTCTTAGCACTGCTTTCATTGTGCTCCATAAGTTTGGGTATGTTGTACCTCCATTTTTTTTTTTGAATGTCAGGAAATCTTTAATTTCTTTATTTCTTTCCTGACCCAACTTTTATTGAGTAAAAAGTTGTTCAGTTTCCATGTGTGTGTAGGCTTTTTGCTATTTCTGTTGTTGAGGTCCAGCTTTAGTCCATGGTGGTCTGGTAGGATACAGGGGATTATTTAATCATATTATATCTGCTGAAGCTTGCTTTGTGACCAACTATATGGTTTATTTTGGAGTAGGTTCCATGAGGTGGTGAGGAGAATTTAAATTCTTTTGTGTTTGGGTGTAAGGTTCTGTAGATGTCTGTTAGGTCCATTTGATTCATGACCTCTGTTAGAGACATTGTTTCTTTTGTTAGTTACTGTTTTGTTGACCTGTCCTTTGTTGAGAGTGAGGTGTTGAAGTCTCCCACTATTAATGTGTGGGGATCTATGTGTGGTTTAAGTTCTATTAAAGTTTTTTTTTTCAAATGAGAGAGCTCTTGTATTTGGGGCATATATGTTCAAAATTATGATGTCTTCTTTGTAGAATTTTCCTTTGGTGGTTATTAAGTGACTTCCCCCATCTCTTTGGATTAATTATGATTGAAAGTCTATTTTATTAGGTATTAAAATGGCTACTTTTGCTTGCTTCTTGGGTTCACTTGCTTGGAAAACTGTCTTCTAGCCCTTTGCTCTCAGGTAAGGTCTATCTTTGTGACTTAGTTGTGTTTCTCGTATGCCCTGAGTTTTGGGGTCTTTTTTGCACATCAGTTTGTTAGTCTACGTGTTTTTAATGGAGAGTTGAGTTCATTGATGTTGAGAGATATAATGACCAGAGGCTTTTAGATTCTTTGATTTGGATATTGGTTTTTGGTATTGTGTTTATATGCTTGGCCACTTTTAGTTTTGCTGTAGTGAGGTTATTTATTTCCTGTGCTTTTCTGAATGTAGTGAACTTTCTTGGATTGTAGTTGTATTTTCCTTCTATTATCTTCTGCCAGCCTGGATTTGTGGGTACTTACTGTTTAAATATGGTTTTCTTGTTGACTGTCTTGTTTTCTACATTCATGGTGACTGAGAGTTTTGCTGGGTATAGTAGTCTGGGCTGGCATCTGTGTTCATTTAGGGTTTACATGATATCTGTCCAGGCCCTTATGATTTTCATAGTCTTTGTTGAGAAGTCAGGTGTGATTCTGATGGGTTTGGCATTATATATTATTTTACCTTTTCCTCTTGAAGCTTTTAGTATTTTTTTTGTTCTGTATGCTTATTGTTTTGATTATTATGTGGAGGGAAGAATTTCTTTTCTGCTCCTAATCTATTATGTATTCTTTGGGCCTCTTGCATCCTTACAGGTCTCTCCTTTAAATTTGAGAAATTTTCTTCTATGTTTTTGTCGAAAATCTTTTCTGAGCCTTGGAGAAGGGAGTCTTCTATTTCCTCTATTCTTATTACTCTTCGTTTTTGTTCTCTCATGTTGTCTTGGATTTCTTGAATGGTTTATGTCAGGAACTTAGTAGATTTAACATGTTCTTTGATGGATACATCGATTTCTTCCATTGTATCTTCCACACCTAAGATTCTTTCTTCCATCTCTTGTAGTCTGTTGGTTATGCTTACCTCTGTAGTTCCTATTTTCTTCCCTAAATTCTTCCTCTCCTTGATTTCCTCCGTTTGTGTTTTCTTTAATTTTTTGAATTTTGTCTTCAGATCTTGAGCTGTTTTGTTGATTTCCTTCACCTGTCTGATTGTATTTTCCTGCTTTTCCTTCGATTTCTTCACCTCTTTGTTTGAACCTTCACCTTTTTCTTTTATTTCTTACAGTGATTTAATCATTTCCTCTCTGAATGCCATAAACTGCTTGGCTGCATCTTTCTGTATTTCTTTGCAGATGGCAGTAATCTGTTTGACTTTATCCTCTTCTATTTCTTTACACATTTTATTTGTTTCCTCCATTATACTCTTCATACGCATAGATGTAAGGTCATTTTCTTGAATTTCTCTTATGTTAGGGTATCCAGGGCAACTTGCCCCTTTATAACTGGGTTCTGGATATGTCATATTGCTTTAGCTGTTGTTGGTTTTGCTTTTATGCTGGGCTCTGCCCATCTCTCCGTCTCAAGTATTGGCTGTTAGTTTGTGGTGCCTGCTGGAATCCTGGGGTGGAGAGAATCCCCTTGGCAAGAAGATCGTTGTTCCTGAAGGAGGCCTCTTCAGCTTTTTGGGTGTGGTTACCAAATGGCAGGTGCTTCTCAGGGAATTGCCACAGCTCACCTCTGGTGTATGGTATTGTGGGGTAACTCAGGTCGTTGGTAGTCAAGCGGGCTCTCGTCTGACCAAGAGACATTCTAGAAACAGATGCCCTTCTACTGGCTTTCTTGTTCTGAATTTGGTGAGCAGCTGCTGCTGCTCCTTCACTGTGTTTGCTTGTCATAGCCCTCTTGAAGAATCAGGGACCCCTGAGATTTGATCAGGTTAGCTAGTGAGATAGGCTGTACTTGTAGCAGAGTCAGGGAGGTGATCCCGTGTGTCCAAGGTGTCTGTAGGTCTGAGTTGGAGCTCTGTGCCTAGTAAGGGAAGAATAGTACTCAGGCATGTGGGAGGAGGCCAGAGCCAGGTACATGAGGGAACCCAGAAAATTTTCTGGGCTTAGCTGGGTGTCCTCAGGTCAGACCTGATGTTTTCCTCACCTCCTGACAGGGTGACCCAGTCTGT
Source organism: Meriones unguiculatus (assembly GCF_030254825.1). NCBI lineage: Eukaryota > Metazoa > Chordata > Mammalia > Rodentia > Muridae > Meriones > Meriones unguiculatus. The sequence goes on along the minus strand of NC_083369.1, from coordinate 72,686,170 downwards.
GATGTTTTAGAATCTACAGTTCATTCTGGCATTGTGAGTAAAGCACACAGGCACAGGAAAATGGCTCTGTGCTAGCAACTGAGCTTCTGCAGGAACCCGGGAACTTTTCCAGGGATCTTTTCAGGGGGTGGGGTGTTAAGCTGGATGCCCTGAGGTCAGACCTGTTGTTTCCTTCCTACAGAGAAACTCAGTCTCTGGTGTTCTGGAGCCCACAGTTCAGTCTGGGATAGTGATCAGAGCATACAGGCATGTGTTTCTGCTCTGATTAATCAAAGTAGGCTTGGATTCAAGCACTCTTTTTTTGGTTTAGCTGGGTGACCTAAGAATGGACCTGATTGCTTCCCACACAGTGGGCATTCCTCCTACTCAAGAAACTCAATCTCTGGTGTTTTAGGGTTCACATTTCGGTTTGTGGGTTGCTGTGAAGTCACTGCTGTCCTGCTCTTCAGACACAGAGTCTTCTCTTAAAAGAGGATATTCCTCATTTCTTACTTAAAATAGCTATCTCCCATTACTGTTAACCAGTCTCATTCCATCACAGCACTTGCCTATTTACTTACAGTTTTATCACCAGTTAAATACATGTTTCTATATATTGTCTTATATCTGTTTCTAACTAAAAACATGAACTCAGCTATCTTGGCCTCTACTGGACTATACCTTCAACAGAGCAGTAATACCTCACTATCCCTGCTACCAATTTCTACCAATTTAGCTAGTGTTACTAATGCCATAATGAAACACCATGGACAAAGTAACTTGAGGAGGAAAGAGTTTATTTTGCTTATTCTTCCACATAAAAGTCTATCACTGAAGGAAACCTGGGTACAAATTCAAATAAGGCAGGAACTGGGAGGCAGTTGCTGATGGAAAGGTTATAGTGAAATACTGCTCCCTGGCTTGCTCAGCTGCTTTCTTAGATAAGGCAGGATCACTATCCCAAGGGTGGTACCCTCCCACAGAAAGCTAAGTTCTCCCACACCTATTATCAGTCAAGAAAATCTAACACAAACTTGCCCACAGGCCAAGCAGGTGAGGAAATTTTTTTCAATTGAAGTTATCTCTTCCAAAATTGCTATAACTTATGTCATGTTGACATAAAATGAGCCAGCACATAAGATGAAATTACAGTCTCTGGTATAACATCATTATTGAACAGGCATGCACAGGAACAGTAAATATGATCCATGAGGAGTATAATTATTTCAAGTATCCAGAAATACTGCATATGCTAGAATTGAGTGAACAAATATAAAACTTATTATAACTGGATTTGAGCAGTTCAAAATTTTAAAGTAGAGGCCAAACATAGTGGCACATACCTTTAATCACAAAACCCAGAATACAGAAACACCTTGAATTCATGTACATCAGACTTTCCCAAAACTCAAAAGCCAGGTAAAGATAAACAGTGATACACTGACTTAAGTAAAGAAATTTTATACATAAACCAGGCATGATGGAATACATCTGTAATGCCAGTACTAGGGCTAAAGAAGGAAGACCATAAGCTTAAAGTCCACATAGAAGGCCTTATCTTTAAAAAAATTGCCCACATTGAGCTTCTAAACATAAAGTTCCAATTCAGCTAAAGTAGAAAATGCATTAGATGTGACTAGCAACCAAGTAGATGTTGTAGAAGAAAGGGTGGTGAAATTGAAGGTATAGTAATATAATCTATCAAAAAAAAAGAAATAAATAAAAGAAGAGAAAATAAAGACTTGAGGAGAAGACTCAGTGTATAAAGTGTTTGCTATACAAGTAGTAGAACTACTATAATTTAGATCTTCAGGTCCCAAGTAAAGCTGGAAGTGTTAGCACACATCTATAATACCATTGCAACTGTGGCAAGATGGAAAGAGAATCCCTGAAACCTCAAGGGTCAGCTATCTGCATTAAACAAGAAGAGAATCAAGGACCTCCACAGGAAGGTGATCTTTGAACTTCATGGATATGACATAGTACAGAGAGAGAGAGAGAGAGAGAGAGAGAGAGAGAGAGAGAGACAGAGACAGAGACAGAGACAGAGCGAGAGACAGATTAAATAATGATAAAATGTAAAAAAAAAAATAGAACAATAGAGTTAAAAAGTCATTTCCTCTGGTTTAAGGTTCATGATTATAGTCACAAAAGTAAATGAGAGACATGAATGGCTGAGAGAGGTTTGCCGAAAAACTTCAAAATTTTATGAAAGGTATGTATGTTGGAATTCAATGAATTCCAAGCATAAAAAATAAAGAAAACTACATCAAGATATAGTATGATGAAATAACTCAAAATGATGATAAAGAACAAATAGCAAAGGCAGCTAGAAAAAAAAAAGACTTGTTACATACAATGAAACGAATATAAGGATGACATAAGACAAAACTGTAAATTAATGCAAAAAATTCTGGGTCTATTTTGAAGCAATATCTTCAAATTGTTAATAAAAGAAAAATGTTTGCCTAGAATTCTACACCTGGCAAAATACTTTGCCAAAAAAACAACCAAACAAAAACCAAATAAAGGTGGTTTTAGACATACACAAGGTAAAGTAAGTAATTTTCAGAAGCCCCTCAACATAGGAATTGAAAAAGCTTTAGCCAGGAGATTTGATTTAACTTTAGCCAGGAGAAAAATGATATTAAATAGAAAGATGACTCCCCAGGGAAGAATGGATGGCACTGTAAATGATGCTACGTAAGTAGAAACAGATAGTTTTATGGTTGATTAAGTAGATAGATGACAGACATAGGTAGATATAAGTGACTAGATAGATGATTGATTGATTATAGATGATAGATTAATAGAGACATAAAGCTCTGCAAAAGGTAACTGATTGAACAAAAATCAAAACAATGTACTGTGGAATTTGAAACTTGCATAGAATTAAATTATGGCAACAGTAGCATAAAGGCCAGATGAAATAAATGGGAACTGTAGAGTTTTAAGTGTCTTTTTTTTTTTCTTTAAAAAATAGCCAAGATGAAAAACTCAAGTGACAACACATGCTGGAGAGGCTGTGGAGAAAGGGGAACCCTGCTGGTGGGAATGTAAACTCGTACAGCCACTCTGGAAATCAATATGGCGCTTTCTCAGACAACTAGGAATAGCACTTCCTCAAGATCCGGCAATACCACTCCTAGGTATATATCCAAAAGGGTCTCAAATACACAATAAAGATATTTGCTCAACCATGTTTGTAGCAGCTTTATTTGTAATAGCCAGAAGTTGGAAACAGCCCAGATGCCCCTCAACTGAAGAATGGATGCAGAAATTGTGGTACATCTACACAATGGAGTATTACTCTGCAATGAAAAATAAGGAAATCATGAAATTTGCAGGTAAATGGTGGGACTTGGAAAGGATCATCCTGAGTGAGCTGTCCCAGAAGCAGAAAGACACACACGGTATATCCTCACTCATATAGACATATAACGTAGGAGAAACCTACTAAAACCCTGAACATCTAAAGAAACTAATCAAGAGAGGGGACTCTGACTAAAACGCTCAATCCCTATGCTGAAAGGCAAAGAGGATAAACATCAGAAGAAGAAGAAAACAGTAAGCAACCTAGGAACCTGCCACAGAAGGCCTCTGAAAGGTTCTGCCCTACAGATTATAAAAGCAGACACTGAGACTTAAGACCAACTGATGGGCAAAGTGCGTGGAATCTTAAGTAAGAAGTAGGAAATAGTAAGATCTGGAGAGGACAGGAACCCCACAAGGAGAGCAACAAAACCAGAAAATTTGAACACAGTGGTCTCCAAGGGACTCATATTCCAACCAAGGAACATGCATGGAGATAACCTAGAACCCCTGCACAGATGTAGTCCATGACAGCGTAGTATCTAAGTGGGTTCCGTAGTAATGGGAAGAGGGACTGCCTCTGACATAATCTGATAGGCCTGTTCTTTGATCACCTCCCCCGGAGGGGAGAGCAGCCCTACCAGGCCACAGAAGATGACAATGCAGCCATTCCTGATGGGATCGGATAGACTAAGATCAGAAGGAAGGAGAGGAGGACCTCCCCTATCAGTGGACTTGGGAGGGGCAAGCGAGAAGAAGAGGGAAGGAGGGTGGGGCTGGGAGGGAAGGAGGGAGGGGCTTATGGGGGGATACAAAGTGAATAAACTGTAATTAATAAAAAATAAAAAAATTAAAAAGATGTTCATTTATTGTGAGTTTGTGTATGTGTGTTTGAGAGAGAGAGAGGTGACAGAGAGAAAAAAAGATCAGAAGAGAGATAAATAGAGACACACACATACAGAAAGAAAAACAGGACAGACATGTGAGAGTCAGTAGACACTTTTCAGGAATCAGACATTCCATCATTCTATCATGGGTCACAGAACTGACGTTTGAAAGCACTTTTACCTGCTGAGCTATCTTACTGGCCCTGTTTGGAGTTCGTGGGTTTTTTATTTTAATTATTATTCTTTATTACAATTTATTTACTTTGTATACTGGCTGTGGCCCCTCCCTCATCTCTTCCCAATCCCACCCTCCCTCCAGCTTTTCCCCCTATGCCCCTCTCCAAGTCCACTGATAGGGAACGACCTCCTCCCCTTCTGTCTGACCCTAGCCTATCAGGTCTCATCAGGACTGGTTACACTGTCTTCCTTTGTGGCTTGGCAAAGCTGCACCCTCTAGGGGGAGGTAGTCAGAGAGCCTGCTACAGAGTTCATGCCAGAGACTATCCCTGCTCCCCTTACTAGTGTACTAACTTGAAGACTGAGTCTATGGGCTACGTCTGAGCAGAGGTTTTAGGTCCTCTCCATGCATGGTCCTTGGTTGGGTGTATGCAGGCCCGCCAGAGCCCAGTTTTTTTGGCTCTATTAACAGCCAAACACGGGACCCAAATTTGTGGGGTTTTTGTTGTTGTTGTTTGTGTGTTGAGATAGAAACTCATGCAATCTAAATTAGGGTGCTTAGGTTGTATACATTTAATGTGATTATTGGCATAGTTACTCTGGGTTTGTAGTCTGTTGCTTGTTTTCTGTTTGCTCCATCTTTTCCAGTTTTGTTTTTTTGATTTAGTACCTGTATGAGCATTCCTTTCTCTATCTTTGGCTTCCAAACCTTTTCTTTTGATATTTCTGTGGTTGTTTTAAAATTTATACTATGCATTCTTGTCATGTTCTGATTTATTTTAAGTGATATTGAATTATTTCCTATGTATTGACAAGAATCACATAGGACAAAGATGGAACTTGGTTGTTAGAGTGCTGGCCTGACCTGTGAAAAGTCCTGTTTCATACTCAAGCACTGAAGAGAACTGGTTATGCTCGTACCTGTCTGTAGATCATAAATTCAAGGTTATTCTTTTCAGCTACATGTGCTCTAATTTAGATTGTGGACAATGGTTTTAAATATACCATGTAATTATCACACTCTGTTTACAATAAACATTCCTTAAGTATAAAAAAGCAGCATAAACGTAGAGCCATCAAACAAGAAATTTTAGCTCACTGTGGTGGTTCATGACTATAATCCCAGCAATTAGGAGATGCAGGGCAAAGGATTAGGAATTCAAGTTCATCTTTCCTCATATTGGAAGGCATCCCTGGATAAAGAAAAGAAAAATAGATATTCTACACTAACCAGGCTTATGAGAACTAGACTGACCTTGTCAATATCAGTTGAAGCAGATTCTGGTGCAGAGAGCTTTGTTTATTTGCTTAAGGTCACATACTTTATAGTTTCTGCATGGTAGTGGAGCCCTGCTCTGTCTTATTGCAGAGACTTTTTTTTTGGGGGGGGGGGTCTCATGTTATCCCAGGGTTTCTTTTGTTAAGTGAATTTTGGAGAATTGAAGTGGAACATGCTCAAGAAAAGCATTCCTCCTATCCAAAGAACAGCTAATTATTCTACAGAAAAGTGACTGGCTTTCTCATTCCAACTCCAGATCTTAGTACCTACCCAAGAAGGGTACATTGTTTCACCTCCCTGGGCCTCAGTGATTTCTCCAAATGAGTTATGAGCTTAGATCATATTTTTCCCAAGGACACATGTGCAGTCACAGTTCTAGCCAAAATTTGACCTTTGTTTAAAGCTTACATTCCCCATAAGACAGGGCTTGGCAGTCGACACCAGTAACACTGCGTGCAGAAGTCTGTACCTCATGAGAGGTTCTCAGGAACCCAGTTCTCTGGGACATGAGGTGGAGCTGGTAATGCACAAAAGAAATAGAGGGATCTGGAGACAGAATTGGAAAAAGCCAAGTTTACACTCTTGGCAAATGGACTGTAAAGGTTGTACTGAGGTGATGCTAAATCCTGCAGTGCAGCAGGCCTTCCCTAGCCAGGACAATGACGCATTTGCTGCTCATTTCCTGATGCTAAGCCAGCTTCAGACTTGGATCAATGATCTCCCAACCCCTTCAGTACCAGCATGCAGTTGAGAATTAGGCTGAGGATGTTGCAATATCCGTGGAGAAAATTCAGTTATACACATTTAATAATAGTTTTGAAATATGTCACTACATCTGTCTTGGGCCATTGGGGCTTTTCAGATATGTGTACAAAAGACATTAAACACATTAGTTCTGCTAAAAATGTGCTCGCTTTATGCACAAACACAAAGCTTCACAGAAAGACTGTAAAAACATAATATTTTGGGAAAAAAATTATTCACTTTACTTGGAGGATTTGTTTTCTCTTCCAGGATCCTTTTCATTATCTATTGAGTATCACATGTTTGTATTTCTTATTTTTTTGGACAATCAAGACTAACTTCTTCAAGTCTATGACTATCTCTAAACTTCCTGGATCAAACCTCCAAGGTATGTATTTTCCCTTATTCTAACTCTAGGCCTCTCATCTTCTAACACTCATGAAAATAACAGTGTATTCTACTCTTTATGTTTTCAGCAGGGTTTTTTTTTTCTCTGAAATAATGGGAGGATATATAGAGAAGAGAAGAAATACAATATTCATAGAGTTGCAAATGCAAACATTAGCCCACGGATGCTTATGCTCCAAATTTTATTTTATCTTATTTTGTTCTTTCAAGACAGGTTGTTGGGCATAACATGCTGGCTTTAAATTCACTGTGTAGCTGGAGATGGCCTGGAATTTATAATCCTAGTGTCCCTGATTCTTAAATATTGGAAATACAAATGTACCCTCTCCCAGGATACGATTTTAGACCTTATCTAGTCCAACTTGGTTATTTTACAGAAGAAACCTACTGTGTACTTTGCAAAATTATATAGTGAGTGAGAAATTGACCTGGGGCAGAAATTCAGGTACACATAGAGCCAAAATGTATGTAAATTGTTATCCACATCATTCTAGTAAGTAATATTCTGATCTCATGTATTTTATTAAATATTTAGGGCTATTCATTTATTAGCTGCTTAATTATTTTATTAATTATTTAGTGCTGTTCTATCTCTGAGGAAATAGACCAAGGACACCAGAGAGCTTTGTAAATATGGATGTCACAACACAAAAGCTATAATTATAGAAAACTTATATTTTATTCTTAGGTTAATTTTAGTTCATCATCAAGCAAAAGTAACCAAGAAATGTGACTGTCAGTTAGTCAACATATATCCTATTTTTGACATGGGAAAAATAATCTATTTCAAGAAGATATCTGAACCTCCTCTATAGACCAAGCACTATATTTTTTAAAGTAAAATCAGTGTTCTAGCCTAGTCATGCTTCACTTTCTCTAACGGACAGTTGTTGAACTCATCTCTAGCCCCTAAAAGTAAGCAAAATGAATTTTTAACTTTGTACAAAGGAAATTACCTACTTTGCTGTGGGTGTTACTCATTTGATAGAGTGATTGCCTACTCTTCACGAGGCCCTGGGTTTGATTCTCAGCACCACATAAAATTGGCCATGGCTGTATATGCCTTTGATCCAAACACTATAGTGGTGAAGTCAGTGGGTCCAGAAGTTTATAGTGAATTCAAGGTTAGTGTGAGCTAGAGATCTTTTCTCAAATGAAAAAGAAGGAAAAGAATAGTATTACTTTTTATTATTATGCTTTGAATATGTGCATATATATCATCATAGGTGTAATATTTTATATACATATTATATGGGGTGTGTGTATCTCACACTAAGTAAAATATAAAAAGTCAAATGTCAGGTAAGGTCTACAGCTTAATAACATTTATAAAAATAGACAATATATAAACACAGAGATTTGTTTTAAAAAAATTTAATTTAGCTCAGTGAGTAACAGTATTTACTGTAAAAGCATGAAGGACTGAATTCAAATCTCCAGCACTTACTTTAATGGCCAGGCATGTTCTACAGACCTGTAACTCCCGTGCCTTGGAGTCTAGAGACAGAAGGATCTCTGGGATTTGCTTGCTGGCAGACTGTCTCTGGTTTCACTGAGACATATTGTCTCAAGGGAGTATAGAGTGGTACAGCAGGATATCCAGTATTCTCCTCTGGGTCCTGCACATAGTACATTGTTGTACACACCCACTCACATATAGATAGACATTATATAAACATTTGCATTCACACACATACACAGAAAAATGCATGACCCCCAAAGAATTGTAGAGATTTTGAAAAAGAATGAGTAAGGTTATCCACATTAAAAAAAAAAAAAAAACATTTGAATAACTGGCTACAGTAAAGGAAGGCAAACATATATGAGACTAGGGATAAAGTTAAATGAGTAGAAAGTTGATTGGTTGATATAAGGCTGATGATAGATAGATAGATAGATAGATAGATAGATAGATACGAACATATGTACATATGCAATACATAATACATAAATACATAGATAATAAGTAGTTAATAGATGTATTGATAAATGATAGCTAGGTGAGTATATAGGCAAATAAGTAGATATAATGATAAATAACAGACAGGCAGTAAAGCTTTGCAGGGATGGTTGTGATGTGCAGTAACTAAGGCACATGATGTAGTCAACCATCAGCCTTTGAACTTCAATAAAGCAAATGAAAGCAAAAGAAAGCAACTTCTTTTGATTCTCGATCTGGAAAAGAGATCCAACAACAGATGTTTTAATGTTTCTTTTGTATTAATCTCAGATTATTATGTTCAGAGGCAAAAGTGAAATGACTTTAGGTACTGGAATTGTGGTAGGTAGGTCCATTTTTATGATTATGATCTATCAGTTGTCCCTCAATCACAATAAATGTATTCAGTTAAACTGACTCCAGTGCCTGTCATTAATATAAGAGTGATAACTGTAGTCCAGTTCAAATTTAGACATGAAATTTTAAGCCCCTGCACATTTAGTTAATTTTGTTGGGAAAAGAGGTTTAAAGTTTTCTCTGGGTTTGCTAAATTGTGCTTCAACTAATTTTGGTCTACTTTTTCATTTGGGTCATTATTTTTATTTTCTTTTTCTTCAAGTTGAATGTTTGGCCACACTTCAATTCTATATTGCATAAATAATGTGTTTCATTCTGCAGTTATTAAGCACAGAACACAGTTCCATTACAAGCATATAATAGGATAAGTTTCCGTTCTGTGTCCTAAAACACATCAGAAGAAGTCTCATTATACTTCCTTAATTAAATGTGTAAACAGATCCTTAGTGAAGACAGGCTTCTTCCTTTCCTAGGCTTCTCAGCAGTGTAGTCTTCTTGGCCAACATTTGAACTCTCTTTGGTGCAGGGGAAGGGGGCAGGGTCCATCCACCCACCCACCTTAGACACATTTCTGTTTCTAATTACATCAACAATGAGCTATAGGGAAAAAATGGAAGTATAATGCAGTAGTTATATCCTGGGGATTTGAGATTTTGATAATAATAATAATGACAAACTTGGGCCTGACTCCAAATGTACCTGACTGACTGGGAAAGCTACCTAACCTCTCTCCATATGAAGATAATAATAGTACCTATTTCTCAAGGCAACTATAAAAATTCAGTATGGTGGCTACACAAAGCACAGCTTCTGATATTCGTAAGTACTCAGTGTGTGTACTGTAATAGTAGTAACATTAGCAGTATACAAATGAGTAAAATAGTAACAGACACATAATAAAAATCTCTGCCATAAGCAACCATGTAGCATTCAAAATTCGATCTTGCAAAATGCAGGGCTGTATGGTTTTGAGGTGATGTGTGATGGCCAGGTGAACTTGGACAGTGAGCAGGACTCCTTTCAAAGCTCCAGCTGTGTTAATGAAATCCATATGGCTTCCTGAAGTCATTCGATACCTCTTCGTGAGAGCTGTCTACTCCACTGAAATAAATTTTCCCTTCAAGTAGGGACACTAGGCCTTTTTACTTAAGATTGAAATAAGATGTGATATGTTAGCCAATCATTACTTGTGTTACATCCATACATGTTGTAAGGTATCCTCTATCTTTAAGAAATTTCACTTTCTAATAATCTGCCTTGTTTATAGAAGATATGTAAATATTAAAATGTGTCTGTTTACACTTCGCTACCTAATATCCACTGACCAAATTTACATCACTCTTATGTTTGCTCTTGCTTTTACTTTAGAGAGCAGACAGGCTTGAAGTAATGGCAGTGAAGCTCTTGAGTGTAGTTAGGACAGCTGTTAATAAATATCACTGTTTCTTACTCTCAATAGGGATCAGCAGTAACAGCTTAAAAGGTATCAATAGTGCTCTAAAACTTACAGGATGCTTAGAGTTAGATGATGTTCTCATTGACCACCAAGATAAAACCTGCCAAGTTTATGACACTGCTTTCATTACATTGGATGTTTGCATAGATCAGAACAGAAGTAAAAGGACAATTTATTCCATGCTGTAATTCAGAACTCCTGTAAACATCAACAAACACGAAGCCTAAATTTCTTGGTCCATGTTTTAAGTGTGAGATAACTAGATCTCCAAATAGCTCCATGCAAACTCTTTCACAAATGAGATCACAACCATTCATAAACAGATTTATTGCTTGACTAATCACCACCCGTCTGGACAATTAAAAATCACAGCAGCATGATATCTTCGTGTATAAAATGCCAACAATATGTGTAAGTACATACCAAAGTGACTATTTCAAAGTTCAGTTCATGCATTACTAAGAGCTAAAGCACTGACTCACAGATGAGGTGGCCTGCTTATCACATAGTGTGCTGGCTTCTGTAAAACTCTGTCCCTTTAAAAAATGTTACCTACTGATAAATGTGTTACCACCTCAATTCTGTTAGTCTTATGTGTATTCTGAGTAAGCTTTGGAACTTTTGAGTGGGCACCCAAGTACCATGGTAGCAAAGCTGAAGCACAGTCTCTATTTTGCAGGAATGAATTGAGAAGGCCCAGAATGCAACCACAAAGTGAAGAAACAGATTAATCCCATGAGGCATGTAGAACTATTCCTCCTTGACTATGGACATGTTGCATATATGCCCTTCACTTCCTAATTGATTTTATATTTATGCCAAAAGCGAGTTCTTGGTTGTTATAGTACTTTTCTCATTGCTATGACAAAATTTCTGACAAATAATCTAAGTAAGAGTTTACCTTGTCCTGTAATTTAAGAAGGGATATAGTCCATCATGGTGTGAAAGCTGTAGGGGCAAGAACATCTGTTCACATTATATCGGCAGTCAGAATATAGAGAGATGAATTTTGGTACTCAGCTGGCTTCTTCATCCAGCCCTTTTTTAGCTAGTCATGGACTTCAGCCTATCAGTGGCTACTATCCATATTTAAGGTAGGTCTTCCTTCCTTAGTTAGTCTTTGGAAATTTCTTCACAATCACTCTTAGAAATGAATGCATCTACAAGGTGATTCCAAATCTATTCAAGTTGACAATGAAGATTGATCACCAGAGTTTGGTGAAGAACAATTAGTGAAACACGTGTGTTTAAATTACTCTCTAAAATTTTCCTTATATAGAAGCTATGTTGCAAGCCAACTTGCTTTCAGTTGAAATGGACCCTAATGATGAAGATTAAGGAGTGAGGAATAAGTAGATGGTACAATGAGTATGAATATGTGCTATACAACCATGAAGAACAAAATAAAATCCCCAGAACCATGTAAAAAATTGAATTTGGCTGTACATGTTCCTATGACCATAGCACTGTCAGGAAGGAGGTAAAACAGAAAGATCACTGGGACTTGCTGGTTGCCAGGGCAGCTCCACATTCAGAAAAAAAGAGGCTGTCTCAAGGCAATAACATAGAAATAATAGAGCAGAATACCCAATACCCTTCTCTGGCCTTCTTGTGCATGCATGGCCATGTGTGGGCATCTGTGTGCTTACACACGTGCACGTGCACAAGCACAGGCACACACACACACACACACACACACACACACACAGAGAGAGAGAGAGAGAGAGAGAGAGAGAGAGAGAGAGAGAGAGAGAAAGTAGGGGACCATAAAATAATCATCGTCTTTGAAGTAGTCATGACTGATTTTGTTGACAATATTGGGGCTGAAACATAGGAAACTTAGTACAAGAGATGAGATGGTCCAAAGTAATGATTACATATTCAACTGTAGACAGGAAAAGATAATCTATTAGTAACTTTATTTGGAAGAGTTGGAGTTAGCTCTGAACAATTGCATGGAGGTTGAAGTGAGGACAGGTATCATTATCACCATTAAAAATCTGGACACCTGTGTACTGCACTACTATTGCAAGAAAAGAAGGAAGGTAAGAAGTAAGGCAAAGAGAGAAGAAATCATATATATATATATCTTTCAACATTTTCTTTAATTGATTTGCTTTGTTCAGCTAATTTGCGTAGTCCCAATTAGCTTACATCTAATTGTTGGTATGGGAACCACACACACAAAACAAACAAACAAACAAAAACGGACTGATGCCATGGCAACAGGTTGTTCTTTACAAACTGACTGAAGGGACCCATTGAAGATAACACCTTCACAAATCATTGAACATGGAGAAGTTGGGATGGGACCTACATAGAGCCTTCACCCCTAATCTAACATCTTTGATACAGGGAGGTATGCTACCAAAAGAGAAATACAAATGCTAAGCCAGCCACACACCTTTTGATCTACAGTGGTGTCCTGCCTGCAAGATATGACGGTACAATGTTGGCATAGAGCTTGTGGGAGTAACCAACCAATAACTGATTTGACTTAAGGTCTACTCCATGAGAAGAAATTCATACCCAACTCTCCTTGGGTGACCAAGAACCAGACTAGATAAAGTAGTGATAAACTGGCTCCTAATAGTATTTTGCAATACTCATAGATCAGTCCCTTGTTCAGCCATCGCTAGAGAAGATTCCTTCCTGAAGCAGATGAAAAAAATTACAGAGACCCACAGCCAGACATTTTACACAGAGAAAGGGGAGGATTTTAAAATACTAAGCCATAAATTCAATTTTCAGTGAACCCCTGTGCAAAAGGCAGTAGAAAGAGTGTAAGAGTAGGAGGGGATGTAGGACACCAGGAGAACAAGGCCCTGTAAATCAGCCATATAAACTCACAGAGACTGAGATAGCCTTTTAAAGAACAATAGTTTTCCAACATTCAAAATTTAATAGGTTTTGCTGTTTCTCCAAGCAAGAGGTAGTGACAAAGCTGTATAGTTCCAATACAAATAAAGTATCATTGAGGGGAGGCAAATAATCCTGTTTGTATTGAAAGGAAAATACTATGCACTTACAGAAGTAATGAAAAGTGAGTTCAGAGAATGGGAATTCTACCATGAATATCTTTGAAAAGATTGCCAGGGCATTTATGGGTCATTCAAGAAGGATTATTTACGGATACAAAATACTCCTTTTGTGACCTTTTGTGATTTAGGCATCACTAGTGTTTGGGGTAATACAAGCCATGAGTGGTGATACTGTGACATTGACATAAATGAATGAATATGGAATTTGGTATTGTTAGACACATTGCCACTGTGTCTAATGTGAAAGTGATGGTTTTAAGGTAAAAAGTATTTCTTTTTATTTTTTCACAATTTATTCATTACATATCCCAATTGAAGCCCACACACTCAACTCCCCCCATTCCCACCCTCCCTCCCTCCTCCTCCATCCCCTTCCCATACTCCAGTGAAAGGGGGAATTCTACTCCTCTGCCATCTGCCCATAGCTTATCAAGTCTCATCAGGACTGTCTGGACCTTCTTCCTATGTGGACTGGCAAGACTGCATTGCCAGAGGCAAGTAATCAAAAGCAGGCAATCAAGTTCATGACAGAAGCAACCCTTGCTCCCTTTACTCAGAGACCCACATGGAGACTGAGCTGCCAATAGGCTACATCTGAACAGTGGGTCTAGATTTCTTTCTGTGCATGGTCCTTGGCTGGTGCCCTCGATCTCGGGAGGACCCCTGGGCTCAGATCTTTTAGCTTGTTGGTCTCCTTGTGGAGCATCCTGCCCCCTACATGTTCTTCTACCAAACTCCTTCTTCCATAAGATTCCCAGTGCTCTTCCCAAAGTTCGACTGTGTGTCTCAGAATCTGCTTAGATCGCTTATTGGGTGGATCCTTTCAGAGGACCCTCTATAGTAAGCTCCTATCCTGTTTACTCTATTTCATAGCTTCTTGTGTCTATCCTGTTTGACATTCTGAATGAGATTTAAGCACCCTCCCTAAGGTCCACTGAAGTGTTTAGCTTCCTTAGGTCTGTAGAGTTTAGTATGGCTATCCTATATTATATGGCTTATAAGTGTGTGTATGGGCCTGCTCAGCTATTAAAAACAAGGAAATCATGAAATTTGCAGTTAAATGGATGGAACCAGAAAAGATCATCCTGAGTGAGTTAACCCAGAAACAGAAAAGTACTTCTTTAAAAAACAAACAAACAAACAGTTTTTAATAATATTTGAAAATTTCATATGATATATTTTGATTATACACACCTCCAACTCCTCCCTGTAATTCCTCCCAGCTCAAAGAATTAATTATTTATGTAAAAGGATGAGTGAATATACAATCTATTATTTCAAGAGGATACGTAAAGCAAAGTAAAATAGAAAACCATAAGTAGTAGATCCATAAGAGATAGTTTTTGAAGATTTTATATAAGCTAGACAATGTACTTTCTTAGTGTCTGCCATCTCACACAAATCTCGAGATAAAAAGAAAGAGCATTAGGGAGCCTGTGGGGAAACTGAAGTTTACAAGTCAAGAAGCAGATGAGAAGTCAAGATTCTTGGTAAAAACAATTCAGAGATAAAAAAAACAAATAATGTATGAGTGTATATCACATAGTGAAACTGATCCAGAACTGTCTCTGGAATGTTACTAGAAACTGATTTCAGGAGCAAACAAAAGAACCCATTTATTTAGAAAGTTTCAGAAATGAGAAGAGAACTAGCTAAAACTGTAGCAAAGAAAAGACAGGAATGAGAACCGCCCTCCACACACACACAGATAAACACACACACAGACACTCACACACACACACACACTGAGGAAGACACACAGACACTGACAGACACACACACACACCCACGCACAGTGAGGAAGTTTCTCATAGAGCTATTCCTAGTAAAAGCCTTGGGGGAGAAAAAAAAAACAGCATTGTAATTCTCCTCCTCCCTAAGCTAATATGATTAAACATACCAAAGACCTTGAAATGTAAGTTAGTGACAAAGGGCAATGTGTTTCTTAAAGGAAGTGTGGGGAAAAAGGGCTAAGGCTCAAATATGTGTTTACTTTTGAACAGACAATTGAACTGTTTTTCTTCCTCAAAGACTATCATCATGGGTCAATAGCTATCCACCCTTGCAGACCAAAGTTTCTAACATGTAATATGAAAGACTATGTTAGAGCTGGGAAAATGCAGGCTCAATGGGTAACACTTGCTGTGCAAACAAGACCACCTTAATTTGAATTCTCATAGCCCAGGTAAAGCACATGTCTGTAATCCCAGTGTTTCTATAGTAAGCTGGGCAATGGAGACAGATACCTCAGAAATTCACATGCCTGCTGGCCTAGCACAAGCAACAGGAAATAACAGAGACTGTCTCAAACAGTGAAGAAGACAGATAGACACTGGAGGGTTGTCCTCTAACCTCCACATGAGTGTGCAGGTACACATACATACTCTCAAAAGACAGGTCATATGCATAATTAGGAAAAGGAAGTCAAAAAGGTCTGTAGCACTTTCCACAATTCCCTCATCTGGAATACTCAAATAAATTAACTCTTTAAATGTTGAGGTCCCCTTTTCAGCCCATTCCAACAGAATTGATGGAAGAACACAATTCCAGTTTCATGCTACAAGCTATTAATCACCTCGCTCAATATTTTTACTCTGGTCTCCTTTCAAGCCTTGCCTGTCTAAATTAGTGACCCTCCTTAAGAACTCATTCTATCAATTTTGCTAACATACACTCACATTTTATCTTGAGACAAATTCTCACTCTATAATCCAGACTGGGCTTGAACTCACAAAAATCCTCCTTCCTAAGCATCCTAAATTCTGGTATTACAGACATGAGTTACAATGTAGTGCTAGAAAGGATAGAATCTATTACTTTAGCCTACTTTATTTTTCTTCACTGTGCTCTTTTTTTTTCAACATACCAAAAACTGAGTGTTTATTGGGAGTTTGGTTATAGGTAAGTTGATACATTTTTATTATTTTTTTCTTTTCTATTTTAATTTTTATTCATTTTAGGATTTTAACTGAAATAGAATTACATCAATTTCCCCATTTTATTTTCTCCCTCCACCCCAAACAAACCCGTCTCATAACCCTCACTCTCAAGTTAATAGCTTCATCATTATTGTTATTACTATTACATAGATATATATGTAGCTATGTATGTATATACAACCTGCTGAGGTCCTTTTTGTTGTTTATGTGTTCATGGTTCAATACTGACTAGTGTGCATTCAAGAACACTCCTCTTTGGGAGAGGCTAATTCTCTGACTCCTAGGATTCACCAAAAAAGTATACAGGATACATATGAATAGGGAAGGCTTGGGTAAGGAAAAAGCGAGACAAAGGCCATTATGAAGTGAGAAACAGAATAGTGAGAAGGAGGCTCCAACTGAGGAAAATGAAAGGAAGTCAATACAGGAAGAGGAAGGATGAGGAATAAATAGCACCAAAGTTGTTTGAAAAATCCTCAAGGAATCATAAACTTTCCTAAAATTATATATTACACACACACACACACACACACACACACACACACATTAAAGGAAGTTAAGATACTTGTGGCAATGTTCCCCACGAGAACCACGAATAAACAACAAAACTCCAATAACAGGTAGGGTGACCCATGTGGAGTTCAAAATAATATAAATTACCAGTGTAGCCCTTGTTGCCTCTCATAGGTTGAGGGTGTTCTCCTCTTGCTGAAGACAACACATGTTTGGGCCACAGGAGTTAGATGATTCAAGCTGGATCTGACCTTAGCACCTTCCCAGTAGTCTAACTTCCATGATTCCAGAAAATACTATGCAAGCTGTTAGATAGGGTTTGGGGAAGCGTTTAAACAGTCTCATCCAGCCTCAATACCTATGAAACAATTGCTAGCATGTCAAGAAATGTAGTAAGTGTCACTAACATTTCAGTGGCAACCAACAGCTGTTAAATGGGACTTAAAGCCCACTCAACAAGAAGAAAATAATACCTCATAGTGGAATCCTATTCAGCTTCACAGGCCGATTGAGGTAATAGAACTTAGAAAAGAATCTATTACTGCCACTTTGTTAGGCCAGAATAATTCTTTACTGCATTCTCAATCTTATTTTATGCCCACAGGTAAGTGTAGCTATCCCTCCTCCACAACATGCTTCTTTTTCAGGAAACCACAACTAGACACAATCAGAGATCATCGGATTATAGATAGCACATCCCCAGTGGATAAATCTGAAGCAAGTCCTTTACCTATAATCAGAGAATAGTGAAGAAAAGGAGGCAGAAAAAATTTTAAGGTCAGAATACCAGGAAGCCTGCTATGAAACTATTTTTTATCCTAAAAAGTAGCTGCATAAACAACAATGGCAAAGCCAATGGACATGTTAACCTAAAAGAGAAGACATTTCATGGGGTTCTATCTGTCCCTAGACAAAGTATTTATTTGTTTTAAATAGTTTAAAGAATTTCATGCATGAATACAACAAAATTTGATCAAATCCATCTACAGTCTGTCATTTCTACCACTTTCCCCACCACCATTTCATCTCTTTCAACCTCATATGATCTTTTTTTAAACCCATTGAATATGTTTAGTGTTCCAGTACTCTAAACTAGCAGGTTCCATTCTTCTCCCTAGCAGAACATACTTCACACATATACAATACTAAATTTTCTAACGGTAAGTCCATCCTCTATATTCTCAAAAAAGTGTAAAAAATTGCAAAGGAGTGAAGTGTGGTGAAAGAAATAGTGAGATAACAAACTACAGAAAGAGAAAAAAATATTTGCAATGAATTTTTGGAAATTTAATACACATAATATGTAAAGTATAAAACTAACTTGATAATAATAAAACAGTGCAATCCAATTTAAAGGTAGAGAAGGAGTTTGAGTAGACATTTCTCAAAGAAGTTATAAAAATAACCAACAAATGAAATGGAAAGGTAAATAAAAGTTTAGGTAAAAAAAAATTAAAATTTTCCTTACTTGTTTTGGTGGTGTTTGGGATTTAAACCTGAGGCTTTTTATATGCAAAGAAAATACTTTATCACTAAGTTGTATTCCTAAACTTCTATGATGAGACTTCACATTCATTAGGATAATTTCTCTGAAGGCAACAGAAAATGAGTGTCAGCAAGAAGATAGAAAATCTTAACCCATGCATACTGTTGATGAGAATATAAATTAGTGCAATCAGTATCAAAACACTAAGGAGCCTACTCACAAAACTAAACACAGCACCTCCATATGGTTCGGCCATTCTATTTGTGGCTATATATCCTACAAGAATTGAAAACGGGATCTTGAAGAGATTGTAGCATTGTGAACTAGAGCAAAGAAGTAGAAGCAAATCAAATATCCACCCACTGATGATTGGGTTACAAAAGTTGTATATACACAAACAAAAAGATAAGAGAATATTTGGGAGCTTAAAAAGGGAAAATTGGGAAGGGAGTTTTTCTTTTTTTTTTTTTTTTTTTCTTTTTCTGGAGACAGGATCTGTCTATAACTCAAACTAGCCTGGAACAAAGAATTGTGTAGCACAGGTTGTCCTAAAATCTATAACAAATTTCCAGTGTTCCAAGGTTTGAACCTAAAAGAGTATATGCCACCATACTCAGCCAAGACATGCTACAAAACGAATAAAACTAAAACTTAAGGACATTAATATAAGTTAAATAATCCCATCACAAAATAACAAATGTTTCATGATTCTACTTTGATGAGCTGTTTAATGTAGTCAACCTCTATGAAATAGAAAACAGGGTGTTGGTTCCCTAGAGCACAGTAGACAGGGAGTGAGAATTTTGGTTTTCCAAGAGGAAGTTCTAGATAGCTGTTGCGTAAGAGTCTTTATATAATTAACAAAAGTGCAGTGTACCCTTAAAATTGTTAAGATGACAATGTTAGACTTTTATTACTATAATAAAAACATGAAAGAGGGAATGGATGTGTTAAAGAAGCAATTTTAAACATTTTATAAAGTAAATCATTCCCAAACTTAATATGTTCAAATAGTTTGTAATAAGTCAGCAGAGTAAATTTCTCACAGTTGTTTCTTGTGCCAGTCTGACCAAATGAGAGCAATATAGAATATTCTGAAAAACTAAACTAATCAGAATAAGCTAGAACACTAAGCAAGTCTACCTTATATTCATTTTGAAGTTTGCCTCAGTTCATATTTATTGAAATTGCCTGCTTCAGTTTCACCTGTGTCTTTTAGAGACACCATTTTTAGTGAAAATGAAGGTTAGACATTATAATAAAGCTCATTTTTACTAGGAACATTAAATAAAAACATCTTAAAATTAACCTTTCTTAAGACTCATGACCCTCTGACTTTCTTGTATTTTTAAAGACAGATTTGGACATTTTTTGAATTTGAATGTTTAGTTTCTTGGAAGCATTTCTTTTGGTTTTCCTGAATTTGAAAAAAAAATGTATTCTTGGCAATATTTCAATGTATTTTCTTTGTCCACCAGCAATTTTCTATAAAAAAGTTTTTACTAAACATGATAAGAAATCATTTTGCTTATGAAATCATATTTGGAAGGAGTGAAAAAGCTTGTAGAGGATATACTTCTATGAAAATATGCATAAGGCTAGCTAAGAATTCTGAAGATCTGGAATCCTCAGAAAGTATCCATCCAACTATTTATTTTCTTCTTCCTTGTAGCAATGATATCATTTAAATTTATTATAGCCAATGCATTACCAATGAAGTATTTTAAGGTGTGACTTTTATGGCCTCTGAGCTAAGAATACATCTGAATATTACACAAACAAATGGGATAATCAAGAAGGGGTTTCACACTTCCATTCACTGAAAATTTTCAGAGTCACCCGGTCCTTCCTGCTGCACTACAAGTTGGCATTTCTAAGGCTAATTTAAAATGTAGTATACAAAGTCTCAGGTTAGGTGCTTCCTTCTTCCTAGTACTCTAAAAAAAAATCTTACTTTTCAAAACTGTGGAAACTCAGAAATGAGGCAAGGTCATTATTTGAAATTAAGCTTTTTGTTATAAATTCCCCATAACCAGTTACCCATAGCCTCTCCTTCCAGCTAAAAACTGTGGTTTCTTTATATAATGTGATGTCCCTTATTCACTGTATTTTTCTGCATTGGACAACAATGTAGCTTAGTGATGAACAAAGCAGTGTTGTGTGCTTTACTTCTGTTCCTGGCATTGGAAAAATCATGTGACTGCTCTAAGCTACATTATTTCTCCTGTTGTAATAGGGGAGGTGATAATAGTATCTGTCTGATAAACTATGGAGATCATTTAATGAATATGCAAAGTTTCCCAAACTGTAGCTTACAGAAACTAGAAGCTCAGGAAATGGCAGAAATTTAGAAAACCCTTAGAAAAAAAAACTAGAAGAAATAAATTTTATTTATAATTAATTATCAGATGTTATCACGGTTTCAAGTAAAACACATGTGAGAACATATCTCTGACCATTAGAAAGTGGTCACATTCAGTAATAGATTATTAAAAAAAATTAAAAATCCTCCCTTTAAACAACAGCAAGGTTTTAAATTTCTGAGATGATATTGTCTAGTTCCATCCATATTATCCTGAGTGAGGTAACCCAGATACACAAAGACACAGATGCTATGTACTCACTAATACATGGATATTAGCCATGTATTATAGCTAATACCTAATCTACAAACCCTAAGATACTAAGTAACAAGGAAAGTCCAAGGGAGGATGCTTGAATCTCCCTCAGAAAGGAAAATAAAATAAACATGGTAAGTAGATGGAGGGAGAAAATTGGGTAGGAGAGGGAGTGAGAAAGAGAATGAGGGTGGGAATCAGGTATGGGGGAGAACAGGAGTGAAAGGTGAAAGGGCTGGGAAAAGAAGAGAAAACAATTGGTGAGCATCTCTGGGACAAGTTGGAGACCAGAGAGGAGGGTAGGCTCCTTGGAGGTTATGGACTCTAGCTGAGACTCCTAGTATAGGGGAATATGGAGACTAAAGTGCCCACCTCCTAGGAGTCAGGACTTCCAGTGGAAAGAGGGGAGCAACAACCCACCCACAATATCTTCAACCCAAAATTTACCTTGCCTACAGAGTGTACAGGGGTAAAGATGGAACAGTGATTGAGGAAAGGACCAACAATGACTGGTCCCAACTTGAGACTCACCCATGCGAGAAAGCCAACCCCTGACACTATTAACAATACTCTGCTGTGCTTATAGATGGGAGCTTAGCATAGCTGTCTTCTGAGAGGCTCCACCCTGCAGTGGATTGAAACAGATACAGAGACTCACAGCTAAATCTTAGGCTGAGATTGGAGAGTCTTGTGGAAGAGTTGGATAGAGGTACTGGGAGGGGACAAGAACTCCACAAGAAGACCAACAGAGTTACTTAACTGAGGTCCATGGGAGCTCACAGAGACTGAAGCACCAACCAAAGAATAAGCATGGACTGGACCTATGTCCTGTACATATTATTATGTAGCTGATGTGTAGCTTGGGCTTCATGTGGGTGTCCTAGCAAGTAGAGCAAGGGCTGTCTCTGACATGGACTCTGTTGCCTGATTTTGGATTACTTTCTCCTAGCTGGCCTTGTCTTGCCACAGGGGAAAAGGATACATTTAATCTTGATGCACTTGATGTGGTGGGCTGAGTTGGTAGTTGTGGAGAGGATCCCATTTTCTGAGGAGAAGGAGAGGGGCAAGTGGGGAAGAAGGTGGGAAAGGGAAAGAGGCTAGAGGAACTGCTATAGGAATATAAAATAAGTAAATAAATAAATAAACAAATAGATATATAAATAGATAAATAAATACATTTCTGAAAAATAAATAAATAAATTTCTGAAATGAACAGATTTGCTTGAGGTTCAGTCCAAATTAATTTACATATTAACTGTCCATATAACACACACAGTGAAACAGTAGGATGAAAATATTTTCTTTTTGTAACACAGTCAAGATTGATGTTTCATATTGCTGGCCTTGCTGTAATTTGAATTCTCTCTGGAGAAGAGTTGGAATGGTCTGTTGGGATGTCTATTTAGGACTTCAGTCTTGGAAGGCTGAAGTAATATCAGAGTATCTTACTTGAGGCAGCTAGGACACAGAAAGAAAAGATCGTCTTAATAGAAACCAGAACTCTTCTAGAGCGGGGACACTGAACCAGAATCATAAGATTAAGTTCAAAATACTGAGAACTTGGGAAAATGTCAAGTATCCACAACCAGAAAAAACTAGGACAAAACAGAAGGTTATGAGTAAACCAAAAAATGATCATTATTGAACCGAAACTGTAAGAAGAGGTAATACTTCATCAGATTTGCTGCCTGAAGAAGCATGATTTGAGTACATGTCTTTGGATAAGTTTGCATTATAACATAGTAAAAGGACTTGACCAGGATTCTCATTTAGCCATACGGTTAGCATAAATGGTTATGAAGTTTTCATTCATATCATACTTAATTCTTTAAACAAAAACTGGGCCGGGCATGGTGGTTCCTGCCTTTAATTCCAGCATTCAGGAGGCAAAGGCAGGCCTTTCTCTGTGAGTTTGAGGTCAGCCTGCTCTACAAAGCAAAGTCCAGGACAGCCCCGGCTCTGTTACACAAAGAAACCCTGTCTTGAAACTCATTCCCTGAGCGCATCTGAAAGACTCTAACTAGCAGTGTTTTCAAAGCAAAGACTCATGACTAAACCTTTGGCAGAGTACAGGGAATCATAAGAAAGAAGGGGAGTTAGTCTGATGGGGAAAGGATAGGAACTCCACAAGGACCAAATATATCTGGGCACAGGGTCTTTTCTGAGACTGACATTCAACCAAGGACCATGTATGGATATAACCTAGAACCTCCACTCAGATGTAGCCTGTGGTAGCTCAGTAACCAATTGGTTTCCCAAAGTGAGGGGAACAGGGACTATTTCTAACAGGAACTCAATGACTGGCTCTTTGGTCTCCCCACCCCCGAAGGGAGGATCAGTCCTGTTAGGCCACAGAGGAGGGCTTTGCAGCCAGTCCTGAAGATACCTGATAAAACAGGATCAGATGAATGGGGAGGAGGTCCCCCCTACCAGTGGACTTGGAAAGGGGCACGGTGGAGATGAGGGAGGGAGGGAGGGACTGGGAGGGAATGAGGGATCGGGACATGGCTGGGATACAGAGTTAATAAAATGTAACTGATAAAAAAAAAAATAATAATAATAAAAAGAAACTCATTCCCCCTAAAAATCTAATAACTGATTTTCTAAAGCTCTTGCCATTAAATTTAGTGCACACTGTATGACAGGAAGTCTATATTATCACTTGTAATATTTACTAAAGCCTATGAAGTAGGAACTATTATTTAATAGCATTTTAGAACATTTATTGGTTGATTAATTGATTATACATGTAAGGGGGACAATAATGTACAACAACTCAAGCATGTAGGTCAGAGGGCAACTTTCTCAGAGTAGGTCTTCTCCCTTCAACATGTGGATCTAGGACTCAAAGGTTATCAGAATTGACAGCAAGTGCCTTTACTCACTAAGCAATCTCACTAGCTCTGCTTAATAGTGTTTTAGACATGAGGAAATGAAGGATTAGAGAAGTGTCAAGTTCCAGTTGTTGCCTCAAGTCAACTAGTAAATAAGAGGCAGGCTTTTAGCCTGGTTTGTCTGACTTCAAAGCCCAGGATTTTAGCTATTATGTATAAAGTTTTTCCTTTGAATCACAAATTATAAGCACAGTCCTGGGTGAGCTGTTTTACAAATATGTATCATTAGCAGGATCTGAATGTTGGTGGCCCAGAGCAAATCCATCACCATCCAAAGGGAAAAACACAACAATTAAGGCCAGGTTTGGATGAGGCCATTATTGGGCACATGCTCTTTTGGCTGCCAAATTTCACAATAGAGTGCCAACCATAAATTGTCATTTAAAGATCCACTTAATTGGTAATTTGGAACAGTTACCATTCAGTCTCTATTAAAAGCTCAGTGGAACAAAAAACCACCAACAATAACAAATAGATGGAGGTTTATATGGCTTTCCCGAATGACATTTTTGTTGCTTTTTTTTAAAACATTATTTAATGTCCTTTTATTTTTGTTATTTAAAAATTTTAGTGTTGTTCAAAAGACTTTGGGGAGACATTTCTCCCTAGTCTTAACAATAACAATTGTGTTTCTCCAGAGAAGATTAGAATTTGATTACTTTTAGCATTACCTGGACACACACACATACACATACTCAGGCCCAAACTCCAGAGACTAAGATACATTGTGTCTATTAATCATTGGAATAAACATAATTTCAAAACAAATTTTTAGGTTTAGTTTGCATGTGTGAAATTTTTTTCTGTAGGGATATGCAGTGCCCACAGAGGCCAGAAAAAGGTATCAGACCCCTTGAATTGGAATTACAGATGATTGTGAATCACTGTAAGTACACTGGAAACCAACCCAGAACATCTGCTAGAGCCAACTCTCCAGCCCCGGTATTAACACTTTTTATAGTGCGGGGTGTTCAGTGTTGAGTTCACTAAAGAACTAATAAGGTTTCTTTGAGAAAATGCTGAGAAAGCTCTGAATCAATGTGTAAGTACTCTAAGATAAAATGTTCTTTTGATTAACCTCACTCTTGGCTCCATTTTGTATTTTACCTTTTCCCTCCTTTTTGTACCCTGTCACATACTAACCAGAGTATGTGGTATATCACTATTGTATGTTTCACTGTAAGCTTCACCTTAAGAACCTATCACTTCAGACATACCATCAATAGATTGGTGTGAAAAGTCACAATTCTCATTAGCAAGTTAAAAAGAGGAGCTTGCTATTGCTGTTTTTGGTTTTTGATTTTTTAAAGATGAGTTCACTCTGTAGTTCAGTGGAATTCATTTATGTAGTCTCGGCTGATGTGGAATTCATGGCACTCTTCCTGTCTCATTCTCTCAAGAACTAGTGTTATGGGTATAAACCACATCTCCAAGTTAAGATAGAATTTAAGGAAGCAGCTTCTGTTATGCTCATTCTCTTTGTTTCTAAAATTTTAATTGCATAAAGCTCCAACCTTCCACTATTCCTTTGCACTATTATGTTATAGGTGACAAATATCTAAATAAATATAAAATTTGCAGGCTCAATTTATTCTTGATTCATTTTTCTGATCTCTAATAACACAGCACTTAAGAAGCCAGGCATAATGTTCAAATATGCCATGGTGTATTAGCCTAAACACTGGATTCAAGAAATAAAGCTTTGGCTTTCTGTTAACTGAACTGCCCCTGTTAACTACATAGAACTGTAAATATTTTCCAAGTCACCACCTCAGAAACTCATTTATAGATTGGTGGCTTTTTTTTAACCTCAAATAAATAGGAACGTAGGAAGAATTGCATTAAATTACTTTTTTCTGCTACCATCTTTGGAATCAATTGGTATCATACATGATTTCACCATCTTGGAATTTTAAATATTTTTATAAAATTACAATTAGTAGAACTAGAGTGTGTATAAGGGCAACTTTATTACTTTTATCATACAACATATATGGTTACATTTAAAAATATTTATTTCTTCTGGCTTTCAGAGGCCCTCTGTAGCAGGTTCCTAGGTTGTTTCCTGTTTTCTTCTTTTTCTGAAGTAAACAGGAAACAAACTAGGAACCTACCACAGAGGGCCTCTGAAAGCCTCTGCCCTGCAGACTATCAAAGCAGATGCTGAGCCTGATGGCCAACTGTCGGGCAGAGTGAATGGAATTTTATGTAAGAAGTGGGAAATAGTAAGAGCTGGAGAGGACAGGAACTCCACAAGGAGAGCAACAGAACAAGAAAATTTGAACACAGGGAACTTCCCAGAGACTCATACTCCAACCAAGGACTTTTCATGGAGATAACCTAGAACCCCTGCACAGATGTAGCCCATGGCAGTTCAGTGTCCAAGTGGGTTACCTAGTGATGGGAAGAGGGACTGCCTCTGACACAGTCTGATTGGCCTGCTCTTTGATCACCTCCCCCTGAGTGGGGAGCAGCCTTACCAGGCCACAGAAGAGGACAATGCAGCCACTTTTGATGAGAACTGCTAGACTAAGATCAGAAAGGAGAGGAGAACCTCCCCTATCAGTGGACTTGGGGAGGGGCATGCATGCAGAAAGGAGAGGGATGGTGGGATCAGGAGGGGAGGAGGGAAGGGCTTATGGGGGGGATACAAAATGAATAAAGTGTAATTAATAAAAAATAAAAAAGTTACAAAAATATTTATTAAAATTCAAAGCAAAACTCATTTTAATTTTCTTTACATCTGAACAGTATTCCTCTCTCCACAAACACACACACACACACACACACACACACATACACACACACACACACATAGTTTCATTAACTATTTATTAGTTGAAGGACATTTGAGTTTTTTCCATTTCCTAGCTATTTTGAATAAATCAACTATGAATGTGACTGAAAGTGATGTCAAGTCCTTTGGGCATACGCCAACAAGTGCTGTAGCTGGGTCAAATGTGGTAGATTTATTTTCAGATTGCAGGTTTTTGTTTTTGTTTTTCTATTTTTTGATAATTCTCCATGCTGATTTCAATAGTGGATATACTAGTTTGCAATCCCACCAACAGTAAATGAGGGTTCTCTTTTCCCCACATCTCTCCAGCATGGGTGGTCAGATGTTTTGTTGATTTGTATTTTTTCTAATTGTTAAAATGATGAACACTTGAGATATTTCTTAGCCAATTTTTTCTTCTTTTGAGAATTTTCTGTTCAGCCCTGAAAACATAGATATAAGTAACATTACATAGACTAAGCTGGTTGTATTTAGGCATATATATGTACATAACATTCATACATATAAGAAAATTTAATGAAAAAGTCAACATATTTGAATAAGAACAAGAAGCAATATAAGTGAGGATTTGAAGGGAGAAAAAGAAAGTTATAAATTATGTTATATTATAATCTCAGAAATAAGAAAGTAAAATTTAATAAGAAAGGTCATTTTGGGGAAGATTAGGGTTTTTAGGGAGAGAAAAAGCTGATTGAAAGAAGGAAATAACAGGTAAAGGCAACTATCATGTTATATGAATTATAATAGTGTCAAACAACAAAAATATGAAAAATTCAAGGTAAATGTATCCTATTTCAACCTTATAAAACAGTCAGAATCCAATGAAAAGTGAATATAATATTTTAAAAAAATCATATGTCAAGTGTTGTCATTATTCAAGTATTGTTTGGGCAACCATGGCTTTTGAGATTCCATGAGTGTTGTTTCCATGTCATAAAATCTTACAGGGCCCCACTAAATGAACAGCTACATTCAATTAACACTGCGGAGAGAGAAAAAACTAGTCTTACCCAGGGATGAACCCCCGAAATGATTATTCGATACTGAGTGTTTATCCAAAGAAGAATATACATGCAGAAAACACTGAATGGGCTCAATATGTTTTGTACATTTTTTTATTTATATGTTTATCTAACAACAGTGGTTAAAGAAGAAGAAACTAAATTTGGGAGAGAGTATAGAAATGGTTGGAGGGAAGAGGGGGGAAGGAATAATTGCATTTCATGTAAAATTAAAAAATATATATTGGGTTTGTGAAACTGAAAAAAGGTTAAGATATTACAAACACCTTTCTTCCTTTTTTTTTTTTTTTTTTTTTTTTTTTTTTTTTTTTTTCCAAGATGGCTACAAAACCAAAGAAGAAAATTCCTGCCCCACCAAAGTCGAAGCCTTGAAGGCCTTGAAAGCCAAGAAGACAGTGCTGAAAAGCATCCATAGCCACATAAAAAAGATCCATACATCACCCACCTTCCAGTGACTCAAAACTGCTGCTTCTGAGTCTACCCAAATACCCTCAAAAGGGCGCACCCAGGAGAAACAAGCTTGACCACTATGTCATCATCAAATTCCTATGACCACTGACTCAGCCATGAAGAAGTTAGAAGACAACAACACACTTGTGTTCATTGTGGATGTCAAGACCAACGAGCACCAGATCAAATAGGCCATGAAGAAACTATATGACATTGATGTGGCCAAAGTCAATATCCTGATAAGGCCTGACAGAGATAAGGTGTGTGTTCAGTTGACTCTTGATTATGACACTCTAGATTTGCCAACAAAATTGGGATTCATCTAAACTGAGTCCAGCTGGCTAATTCTAAATACATACTTTTTTTCACCATAACCCCCCCCCCTCAAGGGGGGAGCAGCCTTACCAGGCCACAGAAGATGACAATGCAGCCACTCCTGATGAGATCTGATAGTCTAAGATCAGAAAGAAGGAGAGGAAGACCTCCCTTATCAGTGGACTTGGGGAAGGGCATGCATGCAGAAAGGGGAGGAAGGGTGAGATTGGGAAGGGAGGAGGGAGGGATTTATGGGGGGATACAAAATGAATAAAGTATAATTAATAATAATAAAAAAAGAAAAAAATCACATGGATATTTTGGGAAAACGTACACAGAAGAGAAAAATTGTCAAGGTACATTTTTATTATTTACCTTTGGTATTTGTTTGAGATCCGCCATCTCCTTATATAATGCTGTTTTGCCTAGAATTCTTTTTATAAACAAGACTGTCCTTAAATACATTATAAACTTCTGTAATTTCCTGCCAGGAATTTGGGCCATTTTTAAAGTAAAAAAAAAAAAAAAAAAAAAAACTTATATTAATGAATACTAGAAAAAAAAAAAAACAAAAAACCCAGATATCACAAGCAATAGTAAGATTTGGAAAGAGGTGACAGCCACTAGTGCTAAGAAAAACCAGTTACTAGAGAATTTTATTTCCATTTTCATTTTTATTTTTTATTCTCTCATATATTAAATCCCAACCACAGTTTTCCCTCCCTCCAGCCTCTCCCTCCCATCTTCTTCTGTCTCAAACTCATCCCACCCCTCACCTCCCACCTTATCCCATCCTCCTGTCAGAAAAGAGAAGGCCTCCCAGGGAAATCAATGAAATGCAATATAACAAGTTTCAATAAGAAAAGGCACATGCTATCACATCAAAGCTGGACAAAGCAACCCAATAGGAGAAAAAGTGTCCCACAAACAGAAAAAGAGTGAGGGACAGCCTCTGGTCCCACTATTAGTATTCACATAAGAATACCAAGCTACTCAGCCATAACATAACATGTTTTGTAAAAGACTTTTTTAATTTTTAATTTTATTTTTTCCACATTATTTCATTATATATCCTTACTGAAGCCCCTTCCCTTAACTCTATCCTCTTCCACCCTTCCTCCCTCTTCCCCCCTATCCCTTTACACTAGTCCACTGATAAGGGGAGTTCTCCTCCATTGCCATCTGCCCATAGCTTGTTAAATCTCATCAGGACTCATCCACTTCCTCTGTGGCCTGGCAATGCCACATCACCAGGCGTGAGTGATCAAAGAGCAGACAACCGATTTCATGATAGAAGCAGTCCCTGTTCCTCTCACTCAGACATCCATGTGGAGACTGAGCTGCCAATTGGCTACATCTGAACAGAGTGTCTAGGTCCTCTCCGTGCATGGTCCTCGGTTGGAGCATCAGTCTCTGCATGACCCCCTGGGCTCAGATCCTTTAGCTTTGTTTGTCTCCTTGTGGGGCTCCTGTTCCCTCCATTTCCCTCTATCCCCACACTCCTCTTCTTCCATAAAAATCCCTGAGCTCTGCCCAAAGCTCAGCCTTGAGTCTCAGCATCTGTTCCATCCCTGTTAGGTGGAGTCTTTCCGAGGACTCTCTATAGTAGGCTCCCATTCTGTTTCCTCTCTTCCACTGCTTCTGGTGTCTATCCTGTTCGCCATCAAGGAAATATAAATAAAAAAACTCTGAGATTACATCTTACACCAATCAGAATGGTTAAGAGCAAATACTCAAGTGACAACACATGCTGGAGAGGATGTGGAGAAAGGGGAACCCTCTTCCACTGCTGGTGAGAGTGCAAACTTGTACAAATCCTTTGGAAATCAATGTAATGCTTTCTCAGAAAATTGGGACTAGCACTACCTCAAGATACAGCTATATACCACTCCTGGGCATATACCCAAAAGTTGCCCCACCATTCAATAAGAACATTTTCTCAAATATGTTCATAGAAACTTTATTTGTAATAGCCGGAATCTGGAAACAACCTAGATGTCCCTCAATGGAGGAAGGAACACAGAAATTGTGGTACCTGTACACAATAAAATAGTACTCAGCTATTAGAAACAAGGATATCATGAAATTTGCAGGCAAATGAATGGAACTAGAAAAGATCATCCTGAGTTAGGTAACCTAGAAACAGAAAGAAAGGCATGGTATATATTCACTTATAAGCAGATATTAGCCGTATAATACAGGATAGCCACCTACAGACCTAAAGAAGCTAAAGACTAAGGAGGATTCTAGAGAGGATGCTTAAATATCATTCAGAATGGTAAAAGAAACTTCTATTTGACTGGTTTAATTGTTGTAGTGGAGGATTATTGTCTTTGTTTGATAGCCTAGGACTAGTCCTGGAAGCTTCTAGCCTCCATGCAATGCAGCCTAGGCCTAGGATGTTTTCAACGTCTGGAACTTACTGCTTACCCTTTCTTCTTCTTTCTAAGCTCTGGGATGACTAGTTCAGCTGAGCTGTTCTGGCTCAAACTCCTCTCCCAGCTGATTTATTTAATCTGGCTTACTTCTTGGCCCTTGAATTACTGTACTTTGCCTCCAACTAACTAAAGCAATCTGCTCTAATTTCCTGGCTCCTTATCATTCTGTGGTTCATTCGGTCTTTACCTGAGTTCTGTCTCTGCAACCTGTCTCTCTATTACTGTCCTAGTAAAATTGTCTATTCTCTTTCTGCATTGCCCCTTAAGTAGCTTCCCATTCCTTTTACTTCTTTTACATACACAGCAAAACAGTGAAACTATATGGCTAAGTGGAGGAGGCAGAACTGTTTTTTTTTTTTTTCATGATAGGCCATAATAAAATGGTAATGCTGATACTTGCATATAATATCGGAAATTGCCTTTACTTACCAATATACATAACATGGAGAGGATCTAGGTCAGACCCTTATAATATCTCTGACCTCTATGAGTTCCCATTAGTCCCAGTCAGTTGATTTTTCCGGCATGTTCTTGTGGTGTCCCTGACCCTTCTGGTTCTGCCCATCCTTCCTCCCCCTCTTTCACAGGACTCCCTGAGCTCTGCCTAGTGTTTAGCTGTAGGACTCTGCATCTTCTCCCATCAGTTGCTGGATCGAGTCTTTCTGATCAATTTGATGATGATTCTTCTAGACTCCAGTCCCAGAACAATCTGCAGGCAGGACAATTTGTAGGTCCAGGTTATGTGGCTGGATTGGCATCTCAACCCCTCCACTCGAGGCCTTGCCTTGTTACAGAACATGGCTGGTTCAGGCGCTGTGTTCCCCAATTACTAGTAGTCTTTGCTAAGGTTACTCTCATAGATTCCATAGAGTTTCCATTGTAACAGGTTTCCACTTCAGCCCTAACACCGCCCCCCTCCCAAATTTCAGTTGTCTCTCCTAGTATTTTCTCCCTCTCTGACCCAATTGATCCCTCCTTTTCCCAACCCCACCAACCCCTAGTCTACCTGCAAATTTCTTAAGAATAACATTGTATATACATATATATTGCGAATCTCAAAATTGAAACAAGGCCCTCACAAATGACAATTTGATAGTATTTTTTTTTTCAATGCAATTTATTCAGGAACCTTGAACAATCCTCGGACCCTGGGGAAAGCCAGCCCACAGCTTAAATAGCCTCTGGGTAGCCAACCCAGGCGTGCCACGTGGGCAATGCAGATAGGTCCACATACATGGAAGCAAGCCAGATCCTCGGCCTTAGCCAAAAGTGGAGTTGTTAGTGACAGAGAGCACTCACCATCAGGAAGGTGGAAGGCGGAAACCAGCT
Organism: Meriones unguiculatus; assembly: GCF_030254825.1. Classification (NCBI taxonomy): domain Eukaryota; kingdom Metazoa; phylum Chordata; class Mammalia; order Rodentia; family Muridae; genus Meriones; species Meriones unguiculatus. Next base: position 72,653,790 of record NC_083369.1, on the reverse strand, counting down.
CCATCTTTAAGGCATAGCATTCCGCAGCTCTCTACAGTTCCCCCTTTTTGTTTTAGACGCATCAGGCAAGAGTAGAGTTCTGATCTCTGATATTAGAAATAACTTGGGACTTTGTACCGATGTTCATTTAGGTGTCATCCACCCAAAGAGCATCAGACCCGTCCAATACCTTTTTCTCAGAGGCGGGACCTGGGGCATCAACCCGCATGCAATCAGACATGCTCTTCTCTGGGTCCAAAGCGGCTGACCCTGAGTGCAGTGCTTAGCCTCGCATCCTGAGCGTATCATTTTAGCTTTTTATGGTATCCAACCATGCTTGGGGAGAATGTCCTGCTTCAATGGCTGTAAAGGCCTGAATGATCATGGCTGCATCACACTGTTGTGAGACTCTAATCTTGCATATATACCACAGGCAAACCAAGGAGACCAACACCAGAAGGCCTGCTAATACTCCCATGCCCGCCCATTCCTTCAGATGATTCATGGCTGCAGCAATCCATGGTGATAATCCTGTGGCTAGTCCTGCGTCCACTCTGGTAGAATTTACTGAGGGGAGGAGGGAGGGGCTTGATAGTATTTTTAAAGGAAAAGAATTTTTCAGTTGTGAGAAAGAGAGAATTTTAAGATAAATTTATCTCTCATAATCACTTTCTTTACTACTTCTGTGGTTGAAACCCTTATCATTAATTGCCTAAACTAAGAAACTAGGCCCCTATACACATGCCTGGTATTGAAGTAGCTCCCTTTATACATTTATACACAAATCATTCTATTTATTATGCAAAATTAAGTATATTTTGATCTTTTATTAGGTGTGCACACATGGGTGTGCCACATTATACATGTGGAGGTCAGAGAGACAGCTTACAAGAGTTGGTTCTCTTTCTAGCAGGTGGCTTCCAGGGATCAAATCAGGTCTTAAAGTTTTGTGGCAAACACCTTTACACCCTGAGAAATTTTACCTTTCACTAATTATAAAATTATATTTTTAAGTAAAAGGGCAGATCATGGCATTTATTACTAGAAACTGGATTTGCATTGGTTTGGTTTGTTTGAGTCAGGGTGTAACCAAATTATCCTGAAACTCACAGTTCTCTGGTTTCTACCTCCTGAGTGTTGGAATTCCAAACGTGTATCCCTTATACCCAGTCTGCTGTTTGAAACACTTGAGTTAAATCCCTACTAGGAAAAAAAATAACTATTTCCCCATGATTTAAAAGGTTCTGTATGAATCAAAGTGTGCCCATCTTTCCAGCCTAATTCCATCCAGTCTGTCTTCCTGATTTCTGAAATCTAAGCATACTGACCTTGTTCTCTGCTCTTCAGATATGCTATCACTCATTCTGCTTCAGAAAGCTTGCACATGATGTTCCTGCTGCATGGAAAGATTCCTGTTCTTTTATCTACTTAACACTTAGCCTTCAGATCTTAAGTCAAATGTCAGTTACTTAGAGATTTCAGATTAAATCAGGTTCCACTCTACATTCTCTCAGGATACCAAAACACCCTTTAGCCATAGAGAACATGAGTGTATTTTGTATGCTTCTAAGACTCTGTCTCTCCCATCAGACTGCAAATTTCCTGACAGCCGAAGTTTCTCTACCTTACTCAGTAACACAGGTCCTATATGAAGTACATAGCAGATAATCATCACATATTTTTAAATTAAACTAATGGGTTATTTTAAGGACAAAATAAAAGAATTCAGTAAATGATTGCTACAGTATCAATGTACCTTGACACAGAGGCATTTGAATGATTTTCCTAGTTAATTAAATGTCAATAATTGCAAAAAAGTATATCTTGAAAGGGGATGGAGATGAAGCTCACTTGGTATAATACTTGCTTATAAGGCACAAAGCCCTAGGTGTGCCTTGCAAAAGAGCTATGGTATAGTTGAGTTATTTTTTACTTAAAAGCCAGAGGTTCAGAGATTGTTAATGACTTCCACAGAGTTACAGTTTGAGTTAGTTCTCTAGTCACAAGCCCAGGAAGGCAGTGTTAGTGCCAGCTGGTGTTCTGTGTCCCTTTGTTGTAATGTTACTCCCACCTCACCTCCTCTCCTTCAATTATCCTAATCCATAAAACAAGGCTTATTTTTTCTTTTCCATATCATTGTTTTGGGCATAAGCTTCTCATCTACATGACTATATCAAAGTATTATTCTGAACCACTCAGAGACATGACCTCATCATGAATGGATTTTTAATTTTATGTTTTTGTCCTAGCAAGGCAGTAAATTACATGTAATACCCATGTCATTTTAACAGTAAACACTTTAGAAAAAAAGAGAGAATAGTGTGGTGTATGGAAAAACTTCTCTTTGGGCACTCTCATTCCTGATCTTGTACAAGCTACTTTTAATATCTTAGGCAAACTACTTAACCTCTCTGCTCCCCGATTTCAGATTTGAATAGGTTGAATCACTTCTAACTTTAAACAGCTCCAGCCTGATAATTTTCTTAGAAATGATGTCCACATTTGAAACTCAAAAAACAAGTAAAAAATGAAATAATAACAGTGGATACCTTATCTTTCTTTTTACTTGCATTTCATTGCAAAATAATTATTTGGTGGCTTTAGATGACAATCAGGTGTCAACTGTGTCCAGGACATGGAAACATCTTTGTTTGTTTTTCTGTTTTTCAAGACAGGGTTATTCTGTGTAGGCTTGGCTGTCCTGGACTCACTTTGTAGACCAGGCTGCTTTGAACACACAGAGATCCAATAGCCTCTGCCTACCAAGTGCTGGAATTACAGGTATGTGCCACCACTCCCAGCTGACATGGAAACATGTCAAGGCATTTTGTTGAACTAAGAAATGAGTAATGTTCAATCTTCTTAATGCGTGTCTATCTCACCTTCACTCATGAAATGTCATATGTTCTCCAAATTTAACCTGATAACAGACTTATGTTTGTAAGGCCATAATCAAAGAGAAGAACAGTACCTTTCCAGCAGCTGTCCAAGTCCTTATTTTAAACAAATGTCTATAAACAATGGCATATCAAATTAAGGAGGCTCTAGCTTTAATTGCAAGACAAACAAAATTAACATCCACAAATCTGTGAGATTTTTTTTCAACACAAGATACTTGTTTTCCTTTTATTTCTTTTTAGACAAGTTTGGCTTCCAATTCACAAATTTCTGTTTGCATCTGTCTCCTGGGTGCTGAGATTAAAGATGGGCACCACACATTTGCATGAAAGAGTGTTGGATTTTGTCAAAGGCTTTTTCAGTATCTAATGGGATGATCATTTTTTTTCCTTTCAGATTGTTTATATGGTGGATTAACATGGATGGATTTTTATATATTGAACCATTCTTGCATCCCTAGGATAAAGCGTACTCGATCATGGTAGATGATGTTTTTGATGTGTAATCGAATTCAGTTTGTGAGTTTTGTTGCTGTAAGATTCAGTTCTAACTTTATGAATCACTTTTTGGGAATCAGTTTTCTTAAATCAGTATCTATTTAGTTTAACCTACCATGATAACTTTGAAATAAACTATATATGCTCATAGAACCTACTTTAAAAACTATTATTGACTTTGGTTTTCCAATGAATTTCATTTTAATGATCAAAGTGGATTTTAGAGTTTTTGCTTCCTTCGAAGGTGTTTGTATTGTGGCAATAAAATTTTATTTTGCACTGAACATAAAAAGGGGGCACCAAAATGCACAGCCCTAAGATCTTCATTTCTTATCAAAACACCCAAAAATAATAAATCGTTAGTATTTATTGTGCAGCATAGTGCTAACTATGAAATGTTTGTGACTGAGTCCATATTCTCAGGACTTGCGTACAAGGTGAGCACAGCAGTATGTGTTCATACTGCAGTGCTTGGGGGTACTGTCAGCACATAACTGATAAGTACTGGCCAGACACTCTAGCTCCAGATTTAGGGAGAGAGTTTGTCTCAAAAGATATATATATATAATGTATATAATATATATGTATATTATATATATATTACTCTAAATACTCTTTTAGCTATAGATAAGTGTAGCTTTCAGCATTCATCAAAGAAACTTCATTTTAGAGCAGACGTAGGATGTTTTCAGAGAGTCATAACTGATGAAAACGCAGAGAATAAAGAGAACTTTTTTTTTTTTCAATGCAGTTTATTCAGGAACCTTGAACAATCATCGGACCCTGAGGAAAGCCAGCCCACAGCTTAAATAGCCTCTGGGTAGCCAAACCCAGCGTGCCACGTGGGCAATGCAGATAGGTCCACATACATGGAAGCAAGCCAGATCCTCTTTTTAAAAATAGTAATTATGTGGACTGAACACATTTTACTTAGGAATATATGTGTATGTACATATACATATATGCATGCAATAACAATTATTGAAAAAGAAGCCATTAACTTGAAGGAGAAGGAAGAGGGGCATATGGGAGGGTGTGGAGGCAGGAAATGGAAGGGAGAAATAATGCAGTTAAGTTATAATCTTAAAAAAATAAATGAAAATAATTTAGATTATCCTAGAATATTCGTGTGAATCTAAAGTAATCACATATACCCTTCAAAACAAGAGTAAGAGAACGATAGAATAGACACTGAAAATGGAATGTCAGATTACATATAAGAAAAAGTTGATACTAAGAAAGTTTTGATGCAAGAGTGTTTTTATGAATGGGGCAATACATAATGTCTTAATGCAGGTGTACATTGTGTAATGTTCAAAAAATGTTTAAAAGAGAGCTGCAAGTAGAGGCTTTGAGGAGATAAAAGCCAACAACAAAGCAGAGATCTCTTATTAGTTAGCTTTCCTACAAAATATCTGACAAAACTCAACACACCGGGAGGTTTTATTTTGATTCAGAATTTCAGAGGTTTCAGTCGAGGTTTGCTTGATCTGATCTTTTTGGGCCTATGGTAAATCATAACAACATGGTGCAGAGCACATGCAAGAAAGTACCACTCACCTTACAGTGTAAGGGGATCCAAAGAAAGAAAGAAAGAAAGAAGCAAACCTTCCCAATGACTTACTTCTTCAAATAGATTGGACAAACCTCCTAAAGTTTCAACTGTTTCCCAAAAGTCCTGACAAACGGGGTCCAAATCTTTGGTGCCATTCCTAATCTAAACTTTAACAGATTTCATTCCTATAACACTGGTGAACTGAAGTTTCCCCACAGGAATTAGAGGAGGAAATTTTTCCCAGAGTCGCTTTTTATGTACTCGGCTAGCTAGCACTGAGATTTTAGCCTTGCGGAAACGGGAGCAGAAAAACCAGTCAAGCTGACCTACACTCCCAAAACACAGAACTGTGAGATAATAACTATGTTGTTTCAAGCTGCTAAATTGTGATTTGTTGCAGTGGCATAGAAACAACCTCAACAATAAGAAGTGCATTTGTTGACTCAGGAAATAACTTTCATAACTTGAAGAAAGATAAATAAAGATGATTCGGGAATGCAGTATGACAGAACTAGGAACAATACGGCCTTTCAAAAAATAATGTCATTTCCACTTCTGGTAAAAGAAATTAATGACATATGAACATTATATATGAATTTGAAAATCTGTCATGAAATTTTCTTGGAATATATATATATATATATAGAGAGAGAGAGAGATAGATAGATAGATAGATAGATATAGATAGAGAGATATAGATATAGATAGATAGATAGATAGATAGATATAGAAAGAGAGAGAGAACAACAAAAAGATAAAATGAACTTCAGAAAAAAATGAAAAAGAATGAAAGAGCATTAAGCTAACATTGAGAGGTTTAAATTATCTGGTGAAGTTTTCGTATGGGGTTAAAATTAAAGGACAGAGGTAAAATAATATTAAATAGTTTTTGGATGAAGCACCTACCATGTTTTAAGCATTGTTCAAAGCACTGTGAGCACAGTAAACCGCATAAACTTCAAATATGAAGAGATGATCTCAATGTAACACAAAGAGACAATGCAGTTTGTACAAGGAGAAACAGTAAATAGTAAAATCAGATTTTTAAGTTGCCTATCAAATACATGGAAAATAAGAATGAATATTAAAAACAGTAATAAAACCTTAAGAATGTGATTTGTTACTTAGATATTGAGAATTGTTCTTATTCAACAAAACCATTAAAAATATTGTAGTTAATGAGATTGTGATTATTTACCAAAAAAGCATACACATTAACTTCTCAAACTTCAGTGCTATTAAAGGAAAAAAATAAATACAAAAACCAGCCTTAGCTATGAGACTATGTCTGAAAAATGGAAAGAAAAAAGCCAGTAAAAAATTGGATTATGACAAACAGCAATTAATTTTGATATGCCTACTGATCACAGAAGAAAATATGACATGGTACATTTACTGATCACTTAGGAAACTAATAACCAATAATTTTTAAGTGTTATGATTTAAATAATACATCAAAGCACAGAACATCTCATTGCTATATTCATAACCATTTATAGCTGTAAAGACTCTACTTAATATGAAGAATCAAACTCAGAAAATCACCAGAAAAAGATAAATTATTACCAAAGATTAAATAATAAATAAATAATATACAGATAAAAGAAACTAACTACCCAAATAAGTAATTCTATGAAAAATTCCGAGGAAATCATATAGTAGTTCCAAGGAGAAAATATCAAATATAAATAACAGAAATATCAAATATACAAAATAGCTAATGAAAATTTAAGTATAGAAATAGAGACACTTAGATAAAATATAAAGCTTTTAGAAAAATACACTCAATTCTCAAGAAAATTTCAATTATAGTAGGAATGAAAAGATTACAAATGCAAATAAATTTAGAGATATTTCTTGCTTGTATATAAAACACATCTCTAAAATGTTCTATATGTTCATGTAATCTCAGTTAAAATGCTGTAGTGACATTATTTTAAAAGTATATTATCTGACTCTACTAATCAAACAATTAAAATTACATGAGAATAAACAGGAAAATTCCCAAGATAAAATGCACAATGATTTGGGACAGCCTTACTAGGCATTATTAAAATGTAATTTTTCTGAACCTATAGTGCTACGGCAATGAAAATATTTCCATTCTGAGGGTGAAGAGAGAAAATAGCGGAACTCAGTTAACAGTCCACAAACAAATGTGAATGACAACAATTTCGAAACAAATTATTTCCCTTGAGAAAATAAAGCTATACCTTAACCCAAATACACACACACACACACACACACACACACACACACACACACACCACAAATGTAAGTTTAAATTTTAAATATACAGAAAGGACAATGAGGTCTTACTATCAAGTTCTTATGGGAAACCAAGAGCAATGCCAATACTCTGTATTGTAGCAGGGAGTCTCTGGGATATTTCTCACCAACAATTTAAGGGCAAGTCTACTACATCATCATCGTGTGAATATTTTGTTCTATTCCATTTGTTTTGTTTTTTTCTTACTTTTTGTTTTGTTTTTGAGAGCAGTTTGAACATCTAGCTCTATCTTGCCTGTAATGTACTATGTAGAGTAGGATGGCTTTGAACTTATGGAGAAACATATACCTTTGACTCATAGTTGCTAAGACTAAAGATGTGGACTACAATGTACAGCATTTTGCTCATTTTTAACAATAATGGATAATGTGTGGTCTTAATTTGATGTTTATTTTAAATTGACAAATGAGATGAAATTGTTCATTTGGTAGGATGTCATGTGGAATTTTGATAGATATGCACTATGGAATCCTTAAATAAGAATAAAATATATTAGCCAATCCTGGAGGCACACGCCTATAATCACAGAATTCAGGGAGACAGAGGCAGACGGAACTCTGATTTTATGGCCAGCCTGGTCTACAAAAGAAGTCCACAATAGCCAAGGCTACACAGAGAAACCCTGTTTCAAGTACTTAAAACACACACACACACACACACACACACACACACACACACACACACACCAAAAACTAGAAGAGAACAAAATGTATGTACTCAGTAATTATTTCTTCATAGTGAAAGCATTCAAATTTGGTACTAATTTTTATATTATTATTATTTACAAATTATTCATTTTGTATCCTAGTTGTAGACCCCTCCCTCATCTCCACCCTGTGCCACCCTCCCTCCCTCTTCCTCCCCTATCAGCCTTCCCTAGTCTACAGAAAGTGGAAGTCCCCCTCCCCTAATGTCTGACCCTCGCCTATCAGTCCTATCAGGACTGCTTGGATCTTCCTCTTCTTTGGATTCTCATTGCTTGAAAATAAGCAACACTTTTTTTTTTAGATTTTAATATGTTTATCTTGTATTATATGCCTATTATCCATGTAAAAGTGAGTATACACAATGTGTGTCTTTCTGCTTCTGGGATACTTCACTCAGGATGATCTTTTCTAGATCCCATCATTTATTTACCTGCAAATTTCATGATTTCTTTTTTTTTCTTTGTTTTTTTCTCCATAATTTTATTTTTCTCATTAGTTACATTTCGTTAATTCTGTATCCCAGCTGAATTCCCTCCCCAATCCCACCCTCCCTCCCTCATCTCCTCCCTGCCCCTTTCCAAGTCCACTAATAGGGGAGGACCTCCTCCCCTTTCATTTGACTCCCTTTTGTCAGGTATTTTCCAGACTGGCTGCAAAGTCCTCCTCTGTGGCCAAACAGTACTGCTCCTCCCTTGGGAGGTGGGGAGGTCAAAGAGCCAGTCATTGAGTTAATGTTAGAAATAGTCCTTGTTCCCCTTACTATGGGAAACCAATTGATTACTGATCTATCACGGGTCACATGCGAGCAGAGGTTCTAGGTTTTATCCTCTCATGGACTTTGGTTGAGTGTCCATCTCAGAAAAGACCCTGTGCCCAGATATGTTTGGTCCTTGTGGAGCTCCTATACTTTCCACATCAAATTCCCCTTCTTTCATATGATTCCCTGCACTCTGCCGAAGGTTTGGTTGTGAGTCTTAGTATCTATTTTGGAGCACTGCTAGGTAGAGTCTTTCAGATGCTTTCTGTGGTAGACTCCTGTCATACGTTCAATGCATATCCCATTTGTCTTTCTAAATGAGGATAGATCATCATACCCCATGTCTGCTTTCTTGATTATCTTCTTTAGGTGTATAGATTTCATTATGTTAATGACAACACATGTTGGAGAGGTTGTGGAGAAAGGGGAACCCTCCTCCATTGCTGGTGGGAATGTAATCTGGTACAACCACTTTGGAAGTCAATCTGGCGCTTTCTCAGACAATTAGGAATAGCGCTTCCTCAAGACCCAGCTATACCACTGCTAGGCATATACCCAAAATTTGCTCAAGTACACAATAAGGACATTTGCTCAACCATGTTTGTAGCAGCTTTATTTGTAATAGCCAGAACCTGGAAACAACCCAGATGTCCATCAACGGAGGAATGGATACAAAAATTGTGGTATTTCTACACAATGGAATACTACTCAGCAATCAAAAAGGAGGAAATCATGAAATTTGCAGGCAAATGGTGGGATCTAGAAAAGATCATTCTGAGTGAAGTATCCCAGAAGGAGAAAGACAAATATGGAATATACTCACTTATATAGACCTAAAAGATAGGATTTCTTTGTTTTAAATTGCTGAGTAGCATTCCATTGTGGAAATGTACCACAATTTCTGTATCCATTCCTCCACTGAGGGACATCTGGGTTGTTTCCAAGTTCTGGCTATTACGAATAAAACTGCTACGAACATGGTTGAACAAATGTCCTTGTGTACATGAGCATATTTTGGATATATGCCTAGAAGTGGTATAGCTGGATCTTGGGGAAGGACTGTACACCTAAAGAAGCTGGGCTAAAAGGAGGACCCTGGGTAAGATGATCAATCCTCACTCAGAAAGGCAAACAGGATAGAAATTGGAAGAAGGGAAAACAGGGAACAGGACAGGAGCCTACCACAGTGGTCCTCTGAAAGACTACTCAACAGTGTATCAAAGAAGATACTGAGACTCATAAACAAACATTGGGCAGAGTGCAGAGAATCTTAGGAAAGAAGAGGGAGATAGCAAGACCTGGAGAGGACAGGAACTCCACATGGAGAGCAACAGAACCAAAATATCTGGGCATAGGGGTCTTTTCTGACACTGATATTCCAACCGAGGACCTTTCATTGATATAACTTAGAATTCCTGCTCAGATGTGGCCCATGGCGGCTCAATATCTAAGTGGCTTCCAGCAAGGGGAACAGGAACTGTCTCTGACATGAACTGATTGTCTGTCTCTTTGACAGCCTCCCCCTGATGGGGGAACAGTCTTGCCAGGCCATAGAGGAGGAAAATGCAGACAGTTCTGATGAGACTTGAAAAGCTAGGGTAAGAGGACCTCCCTATGCTTGGACATGGAGAGGGGCATAGGAGCAGATGAAGAAGGAAGGGTGGGGTTGGGAAGGAATGAGGGAGTAGGCTACAGCTGGTATACAAAGTGAATAAACTGTAATTAATATAAAAAACTAAAAATTAATAAAAATCCAAAAAAGAGCAAGATGCTGTACATTGTAATCTATATCTTCCAACACTGGCTAGGTCACACCACAAGAGAGAAGTGATCAAGAAGCAGGCAGCCAAGTTCACGTCATAGACTGTCTCTTCTCCCCTTACTAGGGGACACATGGAATCTGAGCTGTCTATGGGTTACATCTGACCAGGGAGAATAGCTCCCCCTCCTGATTTTTTTTTTTTTTTGGCTTTGTTGGTCTCCTTGTGTGGATCCCGTCCCCTCCAGATCCTTTCATATACCCTTCTTTCACAAGACTCTCTGCACTCTGCCCAAAGTTTGGCTGTGATTCTCTGCATCTGCATTGATAACCTGGTGGGTGGAGTCTTTTAGAAGTCATCAACCAAGGACTATTCATGGAGATAACCTAGAACCCTGACAATGCAGCCACTTCTGATGAGAACTGATAGACTAAGATCAGAAAGAAGGAGAGGAGGACCTCCCCTATCAGTGGACTTGGGGAGGGGCATGCATGCAGAAAGGGAGAGGAGGGTGGGAACGGGAGGGGAGGAGGGATGGGTGTATGGGGGGATACAAATGAATAAAGTGTAATTAATAAAAGTTAAAAAAAAAAAGAAAAAAAATAAGACATCTGTGGTAGGCTCCAGTTCTGTTCCTTCTCTTCGACCACTTCTGGTGTCAATCCTGTTTGCTATTCTGAATGAGAATTAAGCATCTTTCACAGAGTCCTCCTTATTGTTTAGCTTCTTTAGGTGTACAGGTTTTAGTATGTTTATCTTATATTATATGTTTAACATCCACTTATAAGTGAGTATATACCATGTGTGTTTTTCTGCTTCTGGGATACCTCATTTAGGATGATCTTTTCTAGTTCCCACCATTTGCCTAGAAATTTCATGATTTCCTTATTTTTAATAGCTGTGTAGTATTCCATTGTGTAAATGTACTACAATTTCTGTACCTGTTCCTCAGTTTAGGGACATCTAGGTTGTTTCCAGATTCTGGCTATTACAAATAAAGCTGCTATGAACAGAGTCGAGCAAATGACCTAGTATGGTGGAGGATCTTTCAGGTATATGCCCAGGAGTGATACAGCTGGACCTTGAAGTAGTGCCGTTCCCAATTTCTTAGAAAGCATCAGATTGATTTCCAAATGGATTGTACAAGTTTGCACTCCCACAAACAGTGGAGGAGGGTTCCCCTTTCTCCACATCCTCTCCAGCATATATTGTCACTTGAGTTTTTGATATTAGCTATTCTGATGGGTGTAAGGTGGAATCTCAAAGTCTTTTTGATTTGTATTTCCCTGATGACTAAGGGCATTGAACATTTCTTTAAATGTTTCTCTGTCATTTGCTATTTCTCTGTTTAGTACTTTATCCCATTTTTTAACTGGATTCTTTGATTTACTGATATTTAATTTCTTGAGTTCTTTGCATATTCTGGATATTAGCCTTCTGTCAAATGTTTGGTTGGTAAAGATCTTTTCCCAGTCTGTAAGCTGTTTTGCTGTTGTTGTTGTTCTGATGACAGTGTCCTTTGCTTTACAGAAGGTTTTCCATTTCATGAGGTCCCATTTATTGATATTAGAGCCTGAGTGCTTGTTGTTTTGTACAATAAGTTGTCTCCTGTGCTAATGAGGTCAAGGCTCTTCCTCACTTTCTCTTCTAACAGATTTAGTGTGTCTGGTTTTATTTTGAGGTCTCTGATCCACTTGACCTTTACTTTTGGGCAGCGTGACAAGTATGGATCTATTTGCATTTTTCTACATGTAGACATCCAGTTAGACCAGCACCATTTACTGACGGTGCTATCTTTTTTTCCATTGCCTTCTTTGTAAAAATCAGGTGTCAGTAGATATATGGGCTTATTTCTGGGTCTTCTATTTGATTCCATTGGTCCTCCAAATCGGTTTCTATGCCAGTACCATGCAGATTTTATTATTGTTGCTCTATAGTACAACTTGAGATCAGGGTTGGAAATACTTCCAGGGTTCTTTTATTGTACAGGATGGTTTAGTTATTCAGAGTTTTCTTTTTTTCCATATTAAGTCTATAAAGAATTTTTTTTAGTATTTTGGTGGGAATTGTGTTTTATCTGTAGATTGCTTTTGGTAGGATGGCCATTTTTACTATTTAATTCTACTGATCCATGAGCATGTGAGATCTTTCTATCTTCTGATATCTTCCACAATTTCTTTTTTCAGAAACTTGAAGATATATATATATATATATGTATGTATATATATGTATACATATATATGTATATATACATACATATATATTATGGCTATTGTGAAGGGTGTTGATTCTCTAGTTTCTTTCTTAGCCTTATATGATTTCTTTGTTCTTTCTCTCTCTTTACCTCTTTCTTGAGTCAGGGGTTAAACATAGTTTGTGCACGCTAAGCAAGTGCTCTTACCACCGAGTAATGTTTTTAGTGCATCTATTCTTTTTTTGATCAAAACGTAAAATCACAAAGATACATATTTATGTAGTACCATGTAATGAATGTGCAATACCTGTATACATTATACAACCATTGCTTAAATAAAGTTAAAGATTTTTATAAACCTATTAGTCATTTCTTTTTGAAAATGTGTTCAAAACCTATCCTCTAATCTTGAAATGCAGAATACAAAATGGTTATCCATTAATCAATATACTCTGCAATAGTAAGCTTGAGTTTCCTGATCCTGTCTATATAAGTCAATAGCCATTTTCCAAATGTTCTCCATTCCTTTGGATACTTAACTTTCTTTGGCATCTGTTAATCAGCATACTCTAAATTTCTGTGAGAAGTTTTATTTCCACATATGCATGAGATCAGATCATGTGGCACGTTTTTGTGCATGATTTCTTTCATTTAGCACTCTCCAGGTTCCAGATTCCATTCATGGTTTGGCAACTTCAAGATTTTGTAATTTATATGGACAAACAGTTTTTACATTATATGCATTCATTGGCTTTCATTAACAATATGATGACAAACATGAAATTCTCTTGATATTCTGATTTCACATCTTCTAGTAGTGAAATTTCTGGTATTTCTATTTTTAAATTTTTAGAAACCACCACACTTTATCTACAGTTGCTATACTACCATATTTCAACAAATGGTGTTCAAGAGTTCTTTTTTTCCTCATATCCTTTATAAGCATTTGTGATCTTTAGTCACCTATTTTTTCAAGACAGGGTCTTACTCTGTAGTCCTGGCTAGCCCGTAACTCACTGTATAGATTAGTCTGATCTTCAACTTATAATAACCCTTCGGGCACTGCCTCCTAAATGCTATATAAATAGGGATTTCTCAGGTTTCTTTTAATTTAGTAAATTTATCCGAATTTGTGGATAGATGTTGCTTGACACAACATAAAACTTTAAAGCATATAATAATAGCATATAATAATAATAATAATAATAATGCATAAAACTTTGAATTTGTCTTTAACAAGATGAAGAAAAAGGTAAGAGAACCTAGATGTCTACCTCTATTCCTTTCCTGAGAAGCAGAACATTGAATGTAAATATACAAACAACACTGAGTTCAACAGAGGCTTTTAAAGTCAATTTGTATGACATTAGCTTTGAAACCACCTTGAGTAGCTCTTCACAGGGTATTACTGCAATCATCTATGATTATATTATGAGTTCTGTGGCCTCGTGTGCAGCTACTTTTAGTTTAACTACAACTATTCTCATATCGTTGACTCTTTTTCCATGTGCATACTTATTTTTATTAGTTTAATTTTATTTTGATTGTGTCCTATATTAATAATGTATTTATATTATCTCCAACCCTTCTTTTCCCACTTGTCTTCCTGTGTTCCTCTGCCATTCCCTCTCAAATTCATGACCTCTTCTTCAATTATTTTCATTTTAAATATACAGCCAAGTATGTATGTATATAGTTATGTATGTATGTACATATGTATCTGGCTGAGTCTTTTTGGTGTTGCTCGTATGTATTTGTGTTTAGGACTGACTAGTATTAAATAATCAGTTAGGTGATTCACTCATCTTTTGAACAGACTGACCCTTATTCTCTCAGAAGCCATTCATTGCCTACAGCTCTCCATCTAGGGGTTGAACATTTCGAGATTTCCCCTATCCATGTTGGCGTGTCAACTGGTGCTGTAATTATGCTGGTCTTGTTTAGGTGACCATATTTGAGATTTCATGGGTATAGCTCCTCAATCATTCAAAGGAAATACAATTTTATAACAAGCTTCCTGGTCTGCCAGATCTTACAATATTTTCCCCCATCTTCCACTGTGTTCCCTGAGCCAGGGTTATGGTCTAGTTATATCAACTGGGACTGAGCTCCCTATGGTCAGTTCTCTGCATTTTGAGCAGATGTTGATTTCTGTATTGAGCTCTGTCTCATAACCAAAACCAAAAAAAACATGTTTCTTTGATGAAGGCTGGGAGATAAATTTATCTGTAGGTATAAGAATAAGCAGTTAGGAATTACACTAGTTTAGGAAAGTAGTAGTACTAGGTTTTTTTCTAAGACCCATGACCTCACTAATTATATTGGTATTTAGCTAGCTTCACAGTACCAGGCATAATTTCTCTCCTATTGAGCTCAAGTTCAGTTAGATGGTTGTTGCTTACTACAAGACTGTCTTGTTTTCTAAATGTTAGCCATTCTTACTGGACTGATTTGATATTGTGGTTTTTGTAATTCTTACTTGGTTTTGTTTAGGTTACTTTGGGTTTGGGATTTTTGAGACAAATTCTCTCTATGTAGCTTAGGTTGTTCACTATGTAATCTAGGCTGACTTTGAACCACCAACAATTCTATTCTCCTGTCCCAATCTCTTAAGTCCTGAGACTAAAGGTGTATGCCAGCTCACCTGACTTTATGTGGTAGTGGTGATGGTAGTAGTGGTAGTGGTGATGCTAGTAGTGTTAATGGTATGTATGTGTCTCTAAAGATTAGTGATACTGAATACTTTTATTCATACACTTCTCTATTATTTGTTGTGTATTGGATTATAAAGTTGTTTGGGTACCTTATTTATTCTAAATATCGACCCCTTGTTAGTTGTCCACTATGCAAATAAGTTTACCCATTCTTTAATCTCTTCATTTTTTTTTCTCTGCTATGATTTAAATACTTATTTCAGCTTTTGTTTCTGTGTTTTCTGGAATGGAGGTGTTCAAACACCTCTTTGACATTCAAATGTGTATTTCCTTTGTTTTGCTCAGTAGTATCATAGCGATTAGTATTATATTTAAGGTTTATTCTAGTTGGATTTAGAATTTTAAAGATACTTTTTCTTTACCTTTTTTGTTTTATAATAACGTATATTTATTAATTATGAACGTGTTCTATACAACTGAGCCATCTCCAGCCCTTGTGTATACATCTTAAGTATTTTTCTTATTTATTTATTTATTTTTACAATTTATTCACTTTGTATCCCATCTGTAGCCCTGCCCTCCCTTGCTCTTCTCCTCCCATGCCACTCCCTCAGTCCACTGAAAAAGTTAGGTCCCCCTACCCTTCCATCTGTTCCTAGCCTATCTGTTTTCATCAGTACTGGCTACATCATCTTTTTCTGTGGCCTGGAACGCTGCCAGCCAATGAGCTCATTTCAGAGACAGCCCCTGTTCCTCTTACTAGGGAATCCACTTGGACAATGAGCTGCTATGGGCTACATCTGAGCAGGAGTTCTAGGTTATATCAATGTATGGAGTATGGTTGGAGTATCAGTCTCAGAAAAGATCCCTGTGCCCCACTGTTTTGGTTCTGTTGCTCTACTTGTGGAGCCCTGTCTCCTCCAGGTCTTTCATGTCTTCCTACTTTCATAATATTCCCTGCATCTGCCCAAAGATTGGCTATGAGTCTCAGCATTTGTTTTTATACCCTGCTTGGTAGAGTCTTTCAGAGGCCCTCTGTGATGGCTCCTGTCCTGTTCCTTGTTTTTTCCTTCTTCCTAAGTCTGTCCCATTTGTCTTTCTGAATGAGTATTGAACATCTTACCCATGGTCGTCCTTCTTTGCTCAGCTTCTTTAGGTGTTCAGATTTTAGTATGTTTATCTTATATTATATCTCTAATATCCATTTATAAGTGAGTAGATACTATGTGTGTCTTTCTGTTTCTGGGATACCTCACTCAGGATGATTTCCTTGTTTTTCCTTGCTCAGTAGTATTCCTTTGAGTAAATGTACCACAATTTCTGTATCCATGCTTCAGTTGAGGGACATCTAGGTTGTTTCCAGATTCTGGCTAATACAAATACAGCTGCTAGGAATATGGTTGAGAAAATGTTCTTTTTGTATACTTGACCATATTATGGATATATGCCTAAGAGTGTTATCTTGAGGACAAACTATTCCTAATTGTCTGAGAAAGTGCCAGATTGATTTCCAAAGTGGTTGTAAAACCAGCAAAGGAGGAAGGTTCCTCTTTTTACACATCCTCTCCAACATATGTTGTCACTTGAGTTTTTTACCTTAGCCATTCTGATGGGTGTAAGGTGAAATCTCAGGGTGGTTTTGATTTGCATTTTCGTGATGACTAAGGGCGTTCAGCATTTATTTAAGTGTTTCTCTGTCATTTGATATTCCCATTTGAGAGTTTAGCTCTGTACCACATTTTTTTTTTAATTTAATTTATCCCAGTCCACTGATAGGGAAAGTTCTCTGCTTCCATTCGATCCTAGTCTATCAGGTCTCATCAGGACTGGCTGCATTGTCTTCCTCTGTGACTTGGTAAGGCTGTGCTCCCCCCAGGTAAGCCTAAACAGATACAAGAAGATTTAAATAATCCCCTCTATCCTATCTGACCTCAACAACAACAAAAATAGCAAAAAAGCCTACACACACATGGAAACTGAACAGCTCACTACTCAGTAATAGCTGGGTCAGGGAAGAAATAAATAAAGAAATTAAATTCTCCCTAGAATTCAATGAAAATGAAAGCACAATATACCCAAATTTATAGGACAGAAAGAAAGCAGTGCTAAGAGAAATGCTCAAAGCACTAAGAGCCTTCAAGAGAAAATTCGAAACATTGCTTACAAGCAACTTAATGGCTCACCTGAAAGCCTATTTATTTTAATTGTATTGCTTGGTTTGTTGGTGTTTAGCTTTTTGAGATCTTTATATATTCCATACACTAGCCCTGTGTCAGATATAGGTTTGGTGAAAATTCTTTCCCAGTCTGTAGGCTGTCGTTTTGTTCTGATGACAGTGTCTTTTGCTTTACAGAAGCTTTTCAGTTTCATTTATTGAATGTTGATCTTAGAGCCTGTGGTGTTGGTCATCTGTTCAGGAAGTTGTCTCCTGTGCCAATGAGTTCAAGACTCTGCCACACTTTTTCTTCTAACAAGTTTAGTGTGTCTGGTTTTATGTTGAGGACTTTGATCTACTTGGAATTTATTTTTGTGCAGGATGCTAGGTATGGTTCTATTTGCATTTGTCTACATGTAGACATCCAGTTAGATCAGCACTATTTGTTGAAGATGCTATCTTTTTTTTCCACTGAATGTTTTTGGTTTCTTTGTCAAAAATCAAATATCTGTAGTTGTGAGGGTTTATTTCTGGGTCTTCTATTCAATTCTTTTGATCCACCATTTTGTTTCTAATCCAGTACCATGCAGTTTTTATTACTATTGCTCTGTAGTAAAGCTTTAGATCAGGATGGAGACACCTCCAGATGATCTGTTGTTGTACAGAATTGATTTTTTCCATATGAGAATTGTTCTTTTAAGTTCGGTAAAGAATTTTGTTGGTATTTTGATGGGAATTGCTTTGAATCTGTAGATTGCTTTTGGTAGGATGGCCATATTCACTATGTTAATCCTATAGATCTATGAGCATGGGAGATCTTTCCCTCTTCTGATATCTTGTCAATTTCTTTCTTCAGAGACTTGAAGTTTTTTTCTTTTTTCCAAACAGGTCTTTCACTTGCTTGATTAGGGTTGTTTTTTTCCTTATCTTGAGAATGTTATATATGTATGCAATAAAACATCTTCATATCTATCATCCATTTATACCCTGTTGCTCCTCCCATATCCTCACCAATGAGTCCCCTTCCATCTTCATATCTTATATTTTGTATATCTCATGATAAGGGTGTATTTTTCTTTCCTTTGTATATAGCACTCATTTTTCCATGGTAGCCTTTCCCCACTTTGTACATTTAACATCTTTGAGCAAAGTCAGTTGATTCTAGATGTGTAGTTTTATTTCTAGCTTATTCAAGGTTCATGAGTCTGGTTTTATTTGGTAATTTGTTATTTTGATCACCACACCTTTGTGATATTTGTGACATCAAGTAGTGTAATGTCTCCTGCTTTGCTCTTTTTTCCCACAAGTTTATTTTGGCTTCTCATTTATGAATGTGTGTGAAGTCCCATAAAATTTGAAGATTCTTTTGTTTAATTCGTGAACAATTACAGTGGTATTTTGATAAAGAACTCTGCGAGTCTTAGAAAATTTTGAGTTAATGTTGTTTTTTCCAATCATTGACCATAGGATGTCTTTCTGGTTTTGTGTGTCTGCTGAAAAAAAAAAATAGATAATGATTGAATAGTACTATCTTATGTCTGGAATTAGTCTAAAATTAATTGAATGGTATAAAATTTTTATACATAATTACTTTTCTGAAGCTTTGATGACAGTTAGTAGGATTAAAAAGAGGCTAAGTTCAAATAGTAACACAAATACTTGGTGGGGTCTTCTATATCTTCTATTCACTTGAACCAAAAAACTACACAAATTAGAACATTTTTAAGTTTCTAGAAACAAAGAAACCTAGTCAGCCTTATATTTGCTAAACTCATATGGCTGCAGAACTCATTTTTTTCCTTGAAACATCAATTAGTATCTCATAGAATTATTCCAAGAAATATAGTCAGAACGGATGTGATGAAACATTACTGTTATCCTCCAAGGATTAAGGCTCATTCCCACAACTTAAGAGAATACTTCTAGTTGATGATCTTTAGCTGCCAGCCCCTTCTAAAGGGTATTGTTAGCTGGAAACTGCTACCTTTATCAAGTCAGTAACTATTGGTGAGGGACAGTGAATATTTAGCGTGGATAAAGACTGAAATATAAAGCTCTGTTCGCCCACCACAATGTAGGACAACTCCAAATGGCTATCACACTTTTAGTACTCACTATAAGTTTGGCCTTGACCTTCTTTGAGGCTTTTCTACACTTCAGCTCCTCTCTTTACCATTTTCCATTTTCTCCCTTTAGTTTATTTTTTTTTCTTCCTTTCATTTTCTTTCAACAATTGTTAAAACTTAGAGAGCTGCCAAAAAAATGTCCTGAACCCTTATCTCTATTTCAGCATTTACCTTTGGAAGGATACACCCATTAAAACATTAAGGCATTTAAATGAAATGAAGACTATCAATACAAGGAAACAATAATCATACACCCAATTATGTGTAGGAGAAAATGTGCCAGATTTTAGAAGAAGCTTAACAGAAACCGTGAGTGAGCAATCAACTTCTACTTATTTCATCTTGATACGCATGGATCTAGAGTGCCAGCTGTGGAGTGTTATGCTATGTGAGAATCTAAACTACAGCTGTCTTGAGGGAGAAAAACTTATATAAAAGCTAGAGGAAAGTACTCAAAATCACTGGTCTCTGTCATCAATACCTGGATTAATGACCTATTAACTCATCTTCCCTTTTCTAAGCTCATTCTCTTTCAATCAAGCTAGTCCTAGACACAAATGCATTTTTAATGAAAACATCATCATTCCATAACCCTAATTAAGTCCTTCAATTTGTATGCCATACTCTCAAATTTTTATTCCTGACATGTAAGGCTTTATATGGCTTAAATTCTCTAGCTACCCTTGGCTTAAAATGCAGTATCCTGGAATGTTGAAGGGACTGTCCCTGCCATGAATTCAGTGACCAGCTCTTTGATCACCTCCCCCTGGTGGGTGTAACCTTGTCAGGCCACAGAGGAAGGCAGTGCATTCCTAATGAGAAATGATAGGCTAAGGTCAGAAAGAAGGAGAGGAGGGCCTCCCCTATCAGTGGACTAGGGGAGGGGCATGGGGGAGGAGAGGGAAGGAGGGTGGGACTGGGAGAAGATGAGAGAGTGGGCTACAGCAGGGATTCAAAGTGAATAAATTGTAATAAATAAATGAATGAATGAATAAATAAATAAAATGATTTCTTAAAAATGCAGTGTACTATTGATCTTTTGGTTCCTTTAAAGTGACATATTATAGAATACCGCTAAAACCATGCATTTTGCTTTTCCCTGTGCCCATTCCACAATGTTCCCATTTATTGTTTATTAATTACCATTTTTCTTTGGAAGCTTTCCATACTGTTCTCATTAATTTATGGATTAGTTCCTTTATCATGTTTCTTTATAACCTGGTCCTTCTCTTAGAGACTACATAGCATAATACAACTGACTCTTTAGCATTATGCATCTTCTTTCAAGAAAATGTAAAATCAACAATGCCTGAGTCTCTATATGACTCACATTGCCTATGCAACTGTGTCTACCACATAATAAGTACTCAATAAATGTGAACTAAGTATGTATGTAATGAAACCAGTACTAAAGCAATAATACAGAAGGTGCAACAAAGGTGGAACCAATAGCAAACCCTTATCCATTTTAACAACTGAAAGAATTTTTCATACAATAAATTCCAGTTGGACTTTCCTTTCACACACCACCTTCTCAATCTCTCCCTACCTTCCCACCCACCCAATGATGTATCAGTTATTTCTTTTTTTTAATTTTTATTTTTTCTTCACAGTTTGTTCATTATATATCCCTATTGAAGTCCCCTCCCTCAACTCTCCAGTCCCACCCTTTCCCCATCTTTACCTCCTACCCTCCCCTTAGTCCACTGAAAGTGGGGAATTCTCCATATGGGCATATGGGTGATATGCCCATAGTTTGTTAAGTCTCATCAGGACAGCTTGATTCTCTTTCTCCGTGGCCTGGCAAGGCTGCATCATTAGAGATGAATGATCAGGAAGCAGTCAACTGAGTTCATGCTAGGGGCAGAAAAAAACTAGACAAAATCAAACCACATAGTTTTTTTGCATTTTTATTAATTATTATTATTATTATTTGTTATAATTTATTCACTTTGTATCCCAGCTGCAGCCCCCTCCCTAGACTCCTCCCAATGCCACCCTCCCTCTAGC
This sequence comes from Meriones unguiculatus, assembly GCF_030254825.1. Classification (NCBI taxonomy): domain Eukaryota; kingdom Metazoa; phylum Chordata; class Mammalia; order Rodentia; family Muridae; genus Meriones; species Meriones unguiculatus. The sequence goes on along the minus strand of NC_083369.1, from coordinate 72,632,208 downwards.
TTCATTCCCCTTTGACTCTCTCCTAGTTCACTAATACAGGAGGTCCTCCTTCCCTTCTATCTGACTCTAGCCTATCAGCTTTCATCAGGACTACCTCCGTTGCTTTCCTCTGTGGCCTAAGAAGGCTGTACCCACTATGGGGAGGTGATCAGAGAGTGTGTCACTGAGTTCATGCTAGAGACATCTCCTACTCCCCTTACTAGAGAACACAGTTGGAGACTGAGTTTATCAGCTACATCTGAGCAAGAGTTTTAGGTCCTCTCCACGCATAGTCATTGGTTGGGGTATCATTCTCTGAAGGGATCCCAGGGCCCAGTTATATAATTTTTCCTCTGTTGGTCTCCTTTTGGAGCTCGCGATCCTTCTAGATCTTTCTATCTCTGCTTCTTTCATAAAATTCCATGCATTCTGCACCAAGTTTGTCTATGAGCCTCAGTCTCTGCTTCGATACCTTGATCTGTGGAATCTTTCAAAGGCCATTTGTTGTAGGCCTCTGTCCTATTCCATGTCTTCTCATCCTTCTGATGTCTATCACATTTGCCCTTGTGAATGAGGACTGAGAATCTTCCCTAGTGTCTTTCTTGTTGTTTAGCTTCTTTAGGAGTATAGATTTTAGTATGTTTATGCTGTATTATATGTCTAATAACCACTTATAAATGAGTAGATACTACATGTGTCTTTCTGCTTCTGTGTTACCTCACTCAAGATGATCTTTTCTAGTTCCCACCATTTCCCTGCAAATTTCATGATTTCCTGGTTTTTAACAGCTGTAAATGTACCACAATTTCTGCTTGTGCTGATGTGGAGAAAGGGGAACCCTCTTCCATTTCTGGTGGGAATGCAAATTTGTACAACAACTTAGGAAATCAATCTGGCACTTTCTTTAGGAACAGTGTTACCTCAAAATACAGCTATATCACTGCTAAGCATATAACCAAAATATGCTCAACTATACAACAAGGACATTTGCTCAACCATGTTCGTAGCAGCTCTATTCATAATAGCCAGAATCTGGAAACAACCTAGATGTTCGTCAATGAAAGAGTGGATATAGAAGTTGTGGTACATTTACACAGTGGAGTACCACAGAACTTTTTTTTTCTTTTTCTTTTTATTAATTACAGTTTATTCATTTTGTATCTCCCCTATACTTCCCTCCTTCTTCTCTTCCCAATCCCACCCTCCTTCCCTCTTCCCCACCAGTGTCCTTCTCCCAGTCAACTGAAAAAGGAGGTCCTCTTCCCCTTCCCTCTGATTCTAGTCTATCAGGTCTCATCAGGAGTGGCTACATTGTCTTCTTCTGTGGCCACCACAGAGCTTTTAAGAATTATTTTTCATATCAATAAAAACAAATTTTTGTTCTCTACTCACTGAAAGCTTATGACTGTAATCTACAATTCCAATAAAATACTGAGTACTTTATTACACGTGTTTGGGGTAATACTGTCTACCTCTCTCTCTTTAACTACTTAAAATATAACCTATGGTTAGTAAAGGATTTATAAGTAATCAAAAAGTGTAGAAAATAAATGACTGTAGAGAACATCTATATCATTCCAACCCTGAGGGTCAACAGAAAAGGTGGTGAAAATTTTCTGAAAGCCAGAAACTTTAAAGGATGCCTCAAATCAGTGTCTTCTGGACATGATAGGATCATCACATTCATGAACTCACAGCAGCTTTGTTTACCAGCACAAAACCTGCTCAATATCAAGTCAGTTAACATTCCAATATAAATGCTGAGGGACTCCTGAGTCCACTCTCTTAACTGAGGAGCTGGTAAGAGAGCAAAAGTCAATTTTTTTCAGGTTGTAGTGCCTAATAGGTTGCCTATGCTCCAGTAGATTATTCTACCCTCCACAAGGATATATGGATAGTAGTAATTAGACACATTTGGTTATTAAAAAAAAGGATATGAAGTGAAGTAGGGGATGTAGTAGTTGATATGGGGAAAGCTACCTGGGGAAAATTAGATGTGGTTATCAAAATACATTTCATAAATCTATGGCGTTACCAAGAATAAATAAAATATAATTTCAAAACTTCAAATTATTAGGCACCATGAGCACGCCAATCATAATCTCTGCCTTTAGTGGTCCTAAAATTTTCTTAAGGCTCAAAAACACAAAATGTTAAACACTGTAGGTTTTAGGTTTTAGTTTAGATGACCAAGTATAAAGGTGTTATAATTAGTTGTCAGGTATATAAAAAACCTTAGTACTAATAAAACATCAATATCTCAAAATGATCTCAATAAATAAAGGTGATCTTAAAACAATGAAACTATTATATTGCTTACTCTTTGCAGCCTAATATGAATTCTTGTGGAGATAAGAAGCAGAAGTTTCGTATAAGACCCCTGTTTCTCCAACCAAGGACCACGTATGGATATAACCTGGAACCTCTGCTTGTATTTAGCCCATGGTAGCTCAGTATCCAAGTGGGTTTCCATACTGAGGTGAACAGGGACTATTTTTTACATGAACTCAATGGTGGGCTCTTTGAACTCCCCACCCTCCGAGGGAGGAACAGCCCTGCTAGGCCACAGAGGAGGACTTTGCAGCCAGTCCTGAAGATACCTGATAAAGCAGGGTCAGATGAAAGGGGAGGAGGTCCTCTCCTATCAGTGGACTTGGAAAGGGGCAAGGAGGAGATGAAGGAGGGAGGGTGAGATTGTGAGGGAATGAGTGAGCAGGATACAACTGGGATACAGTTAATAAAATGTTACTACTAATAAAAAATAAATTTAAAAAAAGCAGAAGTTTTTGCTAGCTCACTGAAAACTTCATATTCTCAAGTTTCTGGAATTTTGTCATGCAAGTTAATTCATCAGTCAGATTGATTCGTGTGGGAATGTTTCTGTTTTAGACTGTACATACAACGCATTTCAGAGAATAAAGTAATAGTTTTGAACAAAATGCATCTTTGCGGGCTGATGTGGTTTGTTCTACTTAACTGAACAGGTTTGAAGGCTAGTCACAAGAATAAGCTGAGATATATATTATATGTGTGTAGAACTGAATAATTGAAATGAGGAACATTTTGGTTAAACTCCACTAACTTTTAGCATAGTCTCTAAAAATATATATCATAAGATATTCGTAGAACCTTTCATGTTGTACTAGAACTGGCAATGAAACTTTAAAGATGGACAGGATAATCTCTCAGGACTCATACATTCTTAGGAGATCCAATAACTTTTTGGTCCAGAGTCTTTCATAAAAGGTTATTCAAGAACTGAAAATGTATACACTAACCACTGTCCCAAGTCCCGATTCCTGTCAAAAGATAAGGCAAAGGGAAAAGAAGGCTAGATTGTTGTAGTTGTCAAAACTACGAGTTTACAGAGAAAAGACTTCCCCCTTCCCTTTTCATGTGTGAAAGGATGTGGAGCGTATCTCCCCACCCCAAAGTCCAGTGGAGGAAAGGACCAACAACCAGTAGAATATGGATTGCCTGAAAAAATAGTGAGGCTCTTACTTCATTTCTTAGCTGGAAAGTTGCTAAGTTATGAACAACATGCCTATCTCTGCATATTGTTCAGATTTAAGTCTACTTTAGTGAGCTAATTCTTGGAAGAATATGATGTATTGTATTGTTCTGTGAATTGAAATATTATGTGATATCATGAACACAGATGTCTGCTTAAAATCTAGAGATTTCTTAAGAGGATAGCTTTCCTAAGCATATGGCCACAGAGTAATAATAAAATATCAAGATGTAACCTGCCAAGAAAAGGAGGCTAGGCCCTCTCTCTCCTTCTGTGAGTACACAGATGAACATAGTGGTATTTCCTAAGGGTTATCATGAAGAAAACAGAGTAGGGAGGAGACCAACAGAAAAGAGACGCAATACCATGGCAAAGGAAGACTTTGAAGATGTTCACTATAAGAAAGACATTTTTAAAGAACATCTCATGAAACTAACCTAATGTAGAACACTACCACCATCGCCAAAACAACACCAACCTTCATGTGTCAAGAAGAATAACAGAAGACAGAATCACATAAAGCCAGATAAAATCCATTGAGATCTCCTTAACAGGAACACATGACAATTACAAAAGAAGAAATCAATTATCTCTCCTATTTCCAGTCTCTTATACAACATTAGATAAGTTGAGATATTGCAAAGAAAACCGATCCTAAATTTGTTTAATATTGACCTCTCCAACCACATCAACTCCATTCCTCTCTATGTCTCCCACGTATAAGACTCATCAACAATGGATGGCAAGGGACCAATATTACATCTGGAAATTAGCTGGGCAAACTAAAATGGTCTGAGTGGTTCATAAACACTCCTACAAAGCATTATTAAAAAAATCTCAATTCTGTCTTAACAAAATAAAGTTTTCACAAATGCACTGAAATCATGGGTAGGGAAAGAGCAAAAAAATGTTTCATATATGAACAGCATTGTATATATAATACTCAAACATGACATGTGTTTTTCATAGTGATTGACATGGTGGAAGACATGTAACAAATACACCATACATGCACATTGATAGATAAAGAAGGGTGTGTTTAGACAAAAGCATGGATCAAGGACAAACTGTTGTACCAAGAGGCAACACTCCATTGGAAGATGAATTATTAATGAAGAGGAGGAAAAAAGAGGTAGGAGTAGGAAAATAATGAAAAGAAAGAAAGAACACAGTTTTAGTTTACTTTCTATTGGTGGGATAACCACATGACCAAAACTAACTTGGGATAGAAAGTACTTACAGGTTTCTACTTCTATATCACAGTGCATCATCTAAGGAGGTCAGGGCAAGAACACTAGGCAAAAACCTGAAGGTAGGAACTGTAGCAGAAGCCATAGAGAAATGCTGCTTACTGGTTTGCTCCTCCTGGCTTGTTTAGTTTGTTTCCTCATATACTCAAGGATTACCTACTCAGGGAAATCACCTCCCATAGTGGGATGGATCTTTCAGTATCAAGCACTGATCAAGAAAATGACTCCACAGGATTGCCCCTAGGAAAATCTTATGAGGTTGGGGGAATTTCTCAATTGAGGTTCTTTCTTTGCAGATGGCCCTAGTTTGTAATGAAAAAATACATAGGACAAACACTTGAAGAATACGTTGTGAGAATATAGTAGAATGTGTTAAGGTAGATGTAAAACAAACAAACAAAAATGATGACCAGACTGAATACCATATGAAATAATTAGGTAAGAGTACAGACAAGGAGGGATCTAAGATGGCAGCGACCAGCATGCAGCTTATCTGAGAGGCAGAGTAACTGAAACTCCAAAATTGGCGAGTGGAGGGGCAGCAGAAGCCAGAAAATCGACGTTGAGGCTTCATGAATGAGAAGGGACATCACATGCGCTGAGACCATTTAGATTCAGGTCACCCGTGGACTTCTCTGGGGACGGAGAGTGGCAAACACTCTTGCACTTCCCCTTATTGGGCCTCCCTCTGCCTTGGCAGAGATGGCCAACAGTGCCAGAGACTCTTAGCACAAAACTCACTGCCTGGGGACTGAGACAGCAGAGGCTAGGCTCCTAGCTTCTCAGCCATGGTTTCCAGCTGTACCAGCCTTCCGAATCCCAGATCCACGGTAACATCCTTCTGGATCCTAGGTCTGCAAGTTGCTATATGGACCCTGCAGGGCCTCCCAGCCAGTGACTGTATGGGCTTCCCAATCCCTCAGTGGCAGACAGCCAGATGTACAGCCACCAAACTCCACCATGCCTGCCAAACTACCCAGGTACACCAGGCCCATCAGGCCACCTAGGTCTGTGGACCACTGGTGTGTCTGCCCAGGACTTCCCAGGAGGCACCTGGACCAGCCTCCCAGTTCCACAGCTGCAGCTAGACTCCCAAGTTTGGCAGTTGCCTCACCACTGATCTGATGGAGCTCGTAAACCTGCATTTGCCCCAGCAGGACCAAACCTGAGAGTAGAGAAATGGGGGAACCCCTGTGCTTTACAGTTCAACCTGCTAGAGTGAGTGTGCCTTCAAGATCCTGGAGAACTCCAGATCCAGGGTCTGTCTAAGATAGCAGCCAGGCATCAGACCACCTCCCACCCACACATCCACTGTGGGAAACAGATGGATTCTTGGCACAGTGTTCTCAATATTGAAACCCCTGCTCTGCAGTTCTATCAGTGGAGTTCAGGCAAGTAACTCCTGGAGCTCAGTCAGTAGCCTCAATAGCCTGTAGGCCACTGAGGTATTCAAGGAATTTGCACAAGCAGATTGCTCCCATGATCACGGCTAGCACCTGCAACATCATCAACACTTGTGACACCTTCAGTGCCTTCAACTCCTTTGGTGGCTGCAAGGTGCCCCTCCCTCACACTCCAGGTTTCTACATTCTCTAGCACCCTGTCCTTAAAGGCACACCTCCATTCACACGCTAGCCTGCATTTGTCCTTCTGTGCCCAAGGATCATCCTCCCGAAGGTACAACTGAAATACCAATGCACACGCTGAAACCACTGGACCTCTCTCATCTTCCTGAAGAATTCTCTAGACACCAGAGAAAGATGGTACCTGTCTGAACTGCAGAATTCTGGAACAAACAGTGAAGTTTACAGATAAGCAAATGGCCAGAGGATAGCAAAAAAAAAAAAAAAAAAAAAAAAAAAAAAAAAAAACACATCCAACAAAAATCAGGAAATCATCGCTTCACCAGCAACCTCCAAAATCAATGGATACTCCAATTCATTGGAAACACAGGAAAATGACTTTAAATCTATGCTTATCCAGTCATTAGAAGCCCATAAAAAAGAAACAAACACATCTCTCAGTGAAATAGCCACATAAATAGAGGCAGATAAAGAGGAAATGAAAAAACCTCTTAGAGAATTAACTATACAAGTGGAGGCAAATAAAGAGGAAATAAACAAAGCTCCCAAAGAAACACAGGTAAATATAGCCAAACAAATAGAAGCACAAGTAGAGGCACAATTAGTGGCATATAGAGAGGAAATGAACAAAAAAGTAGAGTCCATCATAGAGAAACAGGAATCCACATTCAAACAGATGAAGGAAATGGTGCAAGGCATGTAAACAGAATTAGAATCAATAAAGAAAATACAGAGAAAACCCTGGAGCTGGAAAACTTAGAGAAAATACCAGGAACCACAAAAGTAAGCCTCACCAATAGAATACAAGAGATAGAGGAGAGAATCTCTTGTGCTGAAATTACAGAAATTGATGCTTCTCTCAAAGAAAAAGTAAAATAAAAAATGGCCCAAACACAAAACTTCCAAGAAATCAAGGACAGCATGAAAAGGCAAACTCCAAGAATAAAAGGAATTGATGAAAAAGAAGATTCCAGGCTCCAAGGTCCAGAAAATATTTTCAAGAAAATCATGGAAGAAAAATTTTCCAACTTAAAGAAAGAGATGTCCATAAACATAAAAGAGGCCTACAAAACACCAAATAGACCAGAAAAGAAACTCCTCATGTCACATCATAGTCAAAACACTAAATCTACAGAACAAAGAAAAGATATTAAAAGCAGCAAGAGAAAAAGACTAAATAATGTATAAATGTAGAACTATCAGAATCACACCAGACTTCTCATCAGAAACTATTAAAGCCAGAAGGGCCTAGGCAGATGTCACACAGACTTTAAGGGACTACAGATGCCAACCCAGACTACTATACCCAGCATCAATCAACATAAATGGAGAAAATAAAATATTTCAAGACAAATCTAAATTTAAGCAATATCTACACAGCAAACCAGCCCTACAGAAGACACTAGAAGGAAAACTCCAATCCAACGAAAACAACTACACCCAAGAAAACACAGGATAGCAATAATAGCTCTCCAAAATTAAAAGAAAACAAGAAATGAATCACAGTAAGACAACCAACTCCACAATAAAAGAAACTAACGTTCATTGGTCACTATTATCTATCAACATCAATGGACTCAACTTTCCAATAAAAAGACACAAACTAATGGAATGGTTCTGGAAATAGGATCCAACATTCTGCTGCATCCAAGAAACACACCTCTGCAACAAAGATAAACACTACCCCAGAGTAAAGAGCTGGAAGAATGTTTTTCAAGCAAATGGACCAAGAAAACAAGCTGGAGTGGCTATCATAATATCTAATAAAATAGACTTTTAACCAAAAGTAATCAAAAAAGATGAGGAGAACACCTCATTCTCATCAAAAGAAAATTCCTCCTGGAGGGCATCACAGTTCTGAACATCTACACCCCAATTACAAGACCACCTACATTTGTAAATGAAACATAATTAAAGCTGAAATCACACATTGATCCCAATGCCTTTATATTGGGAGACTTAAACACTCCACTTTCACCAAGGGACATATCATCCAGAGAGAAGCTAAATAAGGGTATAAGGGCACTTGCAGAGGCCTTAAATCAAATGTACCTAATAGATTTCTACAGAACTTTTCACCCAAACTAAAGGAGAATACTTGCTTTTCAGCACCTCATGAAACCTTCTCCAAAATAGACCATACAGTTGGTCACAAAGCAAGCCTCAGCAGATACCAGAAGTTTGAAATAATCCCTTGTTTCCTATTTGACCACATGGTCTAAAGCTGGAACTCAACAGCAAGAGAAACAACAAAAAGCCTACACATACATGGAACCTGAACAACTCGCTACTCAATGACAGCTGAGTTAGGGAAAAAATAAAGAAAGAAATTAAAGACTTCCTAGAATTCAATGAAAATGAAGATATGACATACCCAAATTTATGGGACACAATGAAAGCAGTGTGAAGAGGAAAATTCATAGCACTTAATGCCTTCAAGGATAAATTTGAAACATTGCATACAAGCAAATTGATAGCTCTTCTGAAAGCCCTAGGAAAAAGAAGCAGACACATGCAAGAGGAGTAACTGGCTGGAAATATTCAAGCTCAGGACAGAAATCAATAAATTAGACAAACTAAATAAATCAATGAAACCAAGAGCTGGTTCTTTGAGAAAATCAATAAGATAGACAAGCCTTTAGATTAACTAACTAAAACGCAGAGAGAAACTGTCCAATCAGCAAAATCAGAAATTAAAACTGGGACATAATAACAGATGCTGAGGATCTCCAAACAATCATTGGATCTTACTACTAAAGCCTAAATGAAATGGACAATTTTCTTGATAGATTCCAATTACCAGAATTAAATCAAGATTAGGTAGAAAGATTGAATAGTCCTATAACTCCCAAGGAACTAGCAATAGTCATCAAATTCTACCTTCCAAAAAAAGCCCAGGGGCAGAAGGATTCAATGCAGAATTCTATCAGACATTCATGGAAGTGCTAACTCCAATTCTCATCAAATTATTTCAGAAAATAGAAACAGAAGGAACATTGCCCAACTCTTTCAATTAAGCCAGTATCACCTTGATATCTAAACCACAAAAAGACCTAACAAAAAAAAAGAACTTCAGACCTATCTCTCTTATGAACACTGATGCAAAAATACTCAATAAAATACTTGCAAACAGAATCCAAGAACACATAAAAGATATCATCCACCATGACCAACTGGGCTTCATGCCAAGCATGCAAGGGTGGTTGAATATACAGAAATCCATCAATGTAATCTACCATATAAACAAACTGAAGGAGAAAAACCACATGATCCTCTCCTTATATCCTGAAAAAGCAATTGTCAAAATCCAACACCCATTCATGCTTAAAGTCTCAGAGAGATCAGAGATGCAAGGCACATACCTAAACATGGTAAAGACAATATACAGCAAGCCTATAGCCAACATCAAACTCAATAGAGAGAAGCTTAAATCAATCTTACTGAAATCAGGGACAAGACAAGGCTGCCAAATCTCTACATATCTCTTCAACATAGTACTTGAATTCTTAGCTAGAGCTAAGACAACTAAAGTCAATCAAGAGGATACAAACCAGAAAGGAAGAAGTCAAAGTTGCACTATTTACAGATGATACGATAGCATACATGAGTCATCCCAAAAATTCAACCAGAGAACTCCTTCAGCTGATAAACACCTTCAGCAAAGTGGCTGGATACAAAATTAACTCAATAAAATCATTTGCCATCCTGTATATGAAACACAAATGGGCTAAGAAAGAAATTAGGGATTCTGCACCCTTCACAATAGCCAATAATAACAAAGTACTTTGGTGTGACTCTAATCAAGCAAGTGAAAGCCCTGTTTTGAAAAAAACTTCAAATACCTGAAGAAATTCAAGTAGATATCAGAATGGAAAGATAGCTTATGCTCATGGATGGGTAGGGATAACATACTGAAAATGGCCATTCTGCCAAAAGCAATCTAAAGATTCAATGCAACTCCCATCAAAATACCAACACAATTCTTTACAGACATTGAAAGAAATATTCTCAATTTCATATGGAAAAACAAAACAAAACAAAACAGAATTTTCAAAATGATCCTGTACAACAACAGATCATCTGGAGGTATCTCCATCCCTGATTTCAAGTACTACAGAGCAATAGTAATAAAAACTGTGTGGTATTGTTATAGAACAGAATGATGGATGAATGGAACTGAATAGAAGACCCAGAAATAAACCCACACACCTATGGATACTTGATTTTTGACAAAGAAACCAAAAACATTCAATGGAAAAAAGACAGCATCTTCAACAAATGGTGCTGGTCCAACTGGATGTCTATATGTAGAAAAATGAAAATAGATCTATATTTATCACCCTGCACAAAACTAAAGTCCAAGTGGATCAAAGACCTCAGCATAAAACCAAATACTCTAAATCTGTTAGAAGAAAAAGTGGGGAACAGCATATAACTCATTGGCACAGGAGACAACTTCCTGAACAGAACACCAACAGCACAGGCGCTAAGAGCAACAATCAATAAATGGGACTTCATGAAACTGAAAAACTTCTGTAAAGCAAAGGTTACCATCATCAAAACAAAATGACTGCCTACAGACTGGGAAAGAATCTTCACTAACCCTTTATCTGACAGAGGGCTAATATCCAGTATATATAAAAAACTAAAGAAGCTAAAAAGCAACAAATCAAGTAATCCAATTAAAAAATGGGGAACAGAGCTAAACAGACAATTCTCGACAGAGGAATATCGAATGGCAGAGAAACACCTAAAGAAATGCTCTACCTCATTAGCCATCAGGGAAATGCAAATCAAAACGACCCTGAGATATCACCTTACACCCATCAGAATGGCCAAGATGAAAAACTCAAGTGACTACACATGCTGGAGAGGTTGTGGAGAAAGGGGAACCCTCCTCCACTGCTGGTGGGAATATAAACTGGTACAACCACTCTGGAAATCTATCTGGCGCTTTCTAAGACAATTAGGAATAGTGCTTCAAGACCAAACTCTACCACTGCTAGGTATATACCCAAAGTTTGCTTAAGTACACAAAAGGGATACTTGCTCAACCATGTTTATAGCAGCTTTATTCAATGGAAAAAAGATAGCATCTTTAACAAATGGTGCTGGTCCAACTGGATGTCCACATGCAGAAAAATGAAAATAGATCTATATTTATCACCCTGCACAAAACTAAAATCCAAGTGGATCAAAGACTTCAACACAAAACCAGACACACTAAATCAGTTAGAAGAAAAGTAAGGAAGAGGCTACAACTCATTGACACAGGAGACAACTTCCTGAACAGAACACCAACAGCACATGCTCTAAGAGCAGCAATTAAATAAATGTGATCTCATGAAACTGAAAAGCTACTGAAAAGCTGCTGTAAAACAAAGGACACTGTCATCAGAACACAACGACAGCCTACAGACTAGGAAAAGATCTTCACCAACCCTATATCTTTATATGCTCAAGTACACAAGAAGGACATTTGTTCAACCATGTTCACAGCAGCATTATTCTTAATGGCTAGAACCTGGAAACAACCCTCAGTGGAGGAATGGATACAGAAATTGTGGTACACTTATCCAATGGAATACTACTCAACAATTAAAAACAAGAAAATCATGAAATTTTCATTCAAATGGTGGGATTTAGAAGAGATCATCCTGAGTGAGGTATCCCAGAAGCAGAAAGACACACACGCTATATACTAATTTATAAGTGGATACTAGACATATAAAGAGGATAAACAGTATAAAAATCATGACACCTGAAGAAGCTAAACAAGGAGGTCAGGGGTAAGATGATCAATCCTCACTTAGAAAGACAAATAGGATGGACATTGGAAGTAGGAGAAAACAAGATGCAGGACAGGAGCCTACCATAGAGGGCCCCTGAAAGACTACCTAGCAGTGTATCAAAGCAGCTGTTGAGACTCAGAACCAAACCTTGGAGGGAATCATATGAAAGAAGGGGGAATTAGTAAGACCTGGAGAGCACAGTAGGTCCACAAGGACCAAATATATCTGGGCACAGGAATTTTTTCTGTGACTGATTCTCCAACCAAGGACCATGCATGGATATAACCTAGAACCCCTGCTCAGACCTAGCCCATGGCAGCTCAGTATCTAAGTGGCTTTCCTAGTAAAGGGAACAGGGACTGTCTCTGAAATGAACTCAGTATCAGGCTCTTTGACATTCCCACCCCCCTGAGGTAAGAGCAGGCTTGCTAAGCCACAAAGGAGGACATTGCAGCCAGTTCTGATGAGACCTGACAAGCTAGGGTCACATGGAAGCAGAGGAATATCACCCCTATCAGTGGACTTAGAGAGGGGCAGGGAGGAGATGACGGAAGGAGAGTAGGACTTGGAGGGCTACAGCTGGGATATAAAGTAAATAAAGTGCAATTAATAGTAAATAAATAAAGAGTACAGACAAAAATATTTCATAACCACAGCATATATATATCACTTCTACTGTTAATTTAGGACAAGTTCACAAGAAAATATGCATGGGACTTGGAGGACAGAAGGGAAGGGCACCCTTCGGTGTGTAAAATAAATAAACTTAAAAAAGGGAGTCCAAGATGGCAGCACCCAGATCTTGAGAGACACAGGATCTGAAACCCCAAAATTGGTGAGTGGATGGGTAGCTGAATCAAGAGCATTTGATATTGAGGCTTCTTGGGAAAGAGGGGATAACCCATGAGCTGGGCCATTTTTGATCCAGGTCACCCAGGCCTGAGAATGGTGAATATTCAACCCCCCTGCACCTTCCCTTGCCCCAAGCACTGGCCTCCCTGATCAGCAGACATGGCAGTGGTTGCCCCAAGCACAAGCCTCCATGCTAGGTGACTGAGACGGCAGAGGTGATTGCCGCAAGTATGGTCCTCCTTGTCAAACAGCATACACCACCGTACTGATGGATATCTTTTACTTTCATTTTCCCCTGTGGACCCAAATCTGAGAGTAGAGAACAGGAAATCCCGGTGCTTTTCACATAGGTTAGTGAGTGAGTAAGTGTACCTACAAGAGAGATCTGCTTGGCCAGATCCAGGGTACCTCCTCTATGCTAGCAGATAGATATTGGATCCCTCCCAACCACAATCCCAGTGTGGGCAACATAGGGTTCCTTGGGAGAGATTTCTCAACATTCAAGCCCCCGTCTTCTGGATCTCCCAGTAGAATGAAGGCAAACAAACCCTGGAGCTAAAATGGTGCAAACTAGACTACATGCCCTGTGGGCTGCAGGGGCATTCAGCGCACCTGCTGCTGCCCACTGAGCCCAGAAAAAATACCGGCACCAAACCTGTTCTTACATGCCATCCTCCCAGGCAATCTACACTCATTCGCACCCAGTCCTCCAAGGCACAATTCCACGCACACTCCCTCACTTGCACACATGCATCTGTAGCCTTCCTTCCTTAGGTATAGCTAAAACACCAACATGCACTGTCGAACCGGTGGACCTCCCTCATCTTCCTGAAGAATACTCCAGAAAACAGAACCAGACAGACCCAGTCTGAAGTACAGTTTCCAGGAAAAAACAGTGAAGGTTACAGATAATTGGATGGCTAGATGTGGGAATAAGAACATATCCAACAAATATCAGGACATCATGGCTTCACCAGCAACCTTAAAAATTAATGGCTACTGGTTACACGCATGACTCGCTGGGTGCCTGTGCCCGTTGATGCCCCTCACGCTATGAGTCTCTTCAGACAGAAAAGGGATCTTGGAACTGCAGCCGCCACTGTTACTGCCATCTCATTAGCGGCTGTTGGAGCTACCACCGCGGCATTAGCCAGGAGTCATACTGTGCAGACTGCTCAGACCCTGAATAATCTTTTAGCCAATGTAGCTCATGCCTTAGATGTACAAAAAGGAATTAATGCTCAACTAAAAGGAGGCTTGATGGTGTTCAATCAGAGGCTTGACCTCATGCAGGAGCAAATTGATACCCTATGGCAAATGGCTCAACCGGGCTGTCAATGAAAGTATGCTGGACTTTGTGTCACTAGCATACAACATGAGAATTTTTCCTGTGCTGCAAATCTGTCTAAACAATTGTCTAGCTATATTTTAGGTAATTGGACTGGAGAATTCGATACTACGATGGAGCAGCTGAGAGTGGCCATTATCACAGTAAATTCTACCAGAGTGGACGCAGGACTAGCCGCAGGATTATCATCATGGATTGCTGCAGCCATGAATCATCTGAAGGAATGGGCGGGCATGGGAGCGTTAGCAGGCCTTCTGGTGTTGGTCTCCTTGGTTTGTCTGTGGTATATATGCAAGTTTAGAGTCTCACAACAGCGTAATGCAGCCATGATCATTCAGGCCTTTACAGCCATTGAAGCAGGACAGTCTCCCCAAGCATGGTTGGCTACCATAAAAAGCTAAAATGTTATGCTCAGGATGCGAGGCTAAGCACTGCACTCAGGGTCAGCCGCTTTCGACCCAGAGAAGAGCAAGTCTGATTGCATGCGGGTTGATGCCCCAGGTCCCGCCTCTGAGAAAAAGCTATCGGTCGTGTCTGATGCTCTTTGGGTGGATGACACCTAAATGAATATCGGTACAAAGCCCCAATTTATTTCTAATATCAGAGATCAGACCTCTACTCTTGCCTGATGCGTCTAAAACAAAAAGGAGGAACAGTAGAGAGCTGCGAAATGCCGCGCCTTAATGATGGAGCTGGTTTCCGCCTTCCACCTTCCTGATGGTGAGTGCTCTCTGTCACAAACAACTCCACATTTGGCTAAGGCTGAGGATCTGGCTTGCTTCCATGTATGTGGACCTATCTGCATTGCCCACGTGGCACGCTGGGGTTGGCTACCCAGAGGCTATTTAAGCTGTGGGCTGGCTTTCCCCAGGGTCAGATTATTGTTCAAGGTTCCTGAATAAACTGCATTGAAAAAAAAAAAAAAAAAGAATAAACACATGCTTAAATTGCAAAAAAAAATTAATGGCTAATTTAATTCATTGGAAATACAGGAAAATGAACTCAAATCTATGTTTATTCAGTTATTAGAAGCACATAAAGAGGAAATGAACAAAGTTCTCAAAGAAATACAGGCAAATACAGCTAAACATGTACAGGTACAAGTAGATTCATATAGAGAGGAACCTAACAAAAAAAAATTGAGGCCATCATGGAAAGACAGGAATGCAAATTCAAACAAATGAAGGAAATGGTGCAAGACATGAAAACAATTACAATCTAAAGTAAAAACAAACAGAGAAAACCCTGGAGCTGGAGAAATTGGAGAAAAGATCAGGAACTACAAAAGTAACCATCACCAAAAGAATAGAAGAGATGGAAGACAGAATCTCAGGTGCTGAAGAAACAATTGCAAAATTTGATACATCTCTCAAAAAAAATTACAATTCAAAAAGTTCTAAACACAAAATATCCAAGAAATCAAGGATGCCATGAAAAGATGAAATGTAAGAATGATACCATAGATGAAAAAGAAGAGTCTGCGCTCCAAGATGCAGGAAGTATGTTCAAGAAAATCATAGAAGAAAATTTTCCCAACTTAAAGAAAGAGACGTCCTTAAATATAAAAGAGGTTTACAGAACACCAATAGACTACACCGGAAAAGAAACTCCTCACGTCACATAATAGTCAAAATACTAAATCTAAAGAACATAGAAAAAATATTATAAGCAGCAAGGGAATATGGCCAAGTAACATGTAATGGTAGACCTATCAGAATCATAACAGACTTCTCAACACAAACTAGGAAAGCCAGAGAGTTGTCATGGAGAGATGTCATGGAGACTCTAAGAGAACAGAAATGCCAAACCAGACTACTTTACTCAGCAAAGCTTTCAATTAACATAGATGGAGAAAACAAAATATTCCATGACCAAACTAAACTTAAACAATATCTATCTACACAGCAACCCAGCCCTACAGAAGACAGGAAAACTCTAATCTAACGAAATCAACTAAACCCAAGAAAACATGACATGTAGGCAACTTTACAACAAAAATTAAAAGAAGCATAAAAATGCAGTAACACACCAACTCCAAAATAAAAGGAATTAACATTCATTGGTCACTATTATCTCTCAACAACAATGAACTCAACTCTCCAGTAGAAAGTCACAGACTCACAAAATGGTTGCGGAAATTGGATCCAACATTGTACTCCATCCAAGAAAAACACCTCTGCTCCAAATATAAACATCACTTCAGAGAAAAGGGATAGAAAGATGTTTTTCAAGCAAACAAGCTAAAATAGCTATTCTAATATGTAATAAAATAGATTTTCAACCAAACTTAATAAAAAAAGATAAAGAGCGGCACTTCATTTTCATCAAAGGAAAAATCCACCAGGAGGACATCATAATCCTGAATATCTATGCCACAAATACAAGAACACCTGCATCTGTAAATGAAACATTATTAAAGCTTAAATCTCACATCAACACCAACACTTTAATAGTAGGAGTCTTCAATACTCCACTCTCACCAAGGGACAGATCATCTAGACAGAAGATAAATAGGGAAATAATGACATTTACAGAAGTCCTAAATCAAAGGGACCTAATAGATGTCTACAGAATTTTTACCCAAACTGAAAAGAATATATCTTGCCTTTAGCACTTTACAGAACATTCTCCAAAATTGAGCATATAGTGAAGCACAAAGCAAGCCTCAACAGATTGAAAAAGATCAAAATAATCTCTTGTATCCCATCAGATCACCATGGCCTAAAACTATACCTCAACAACAACAGAAATAACAGAAAGCCTACATATGCAAGGAAACTAAACAATTCTCTACTCAAGGACAGCTTGGTCAGAGAAGAAAGGAAAAGAAGTAATTAGAGACTTTCTAAAATGCAAAGAAAAAAATCACAACTTATCCAAAGTTATGGAGTGAAAGCAGTGCTAAGAGCATATGTCACAGTACTAAGTGCTCCCAGAAAGATGTTTGAGACATCTTATACAAGCAACTTAATGGCACACCTGAAAGCCCAAGGAAAAAAAAAAAGCAGACATGCCTGAAAGGAGTAAACATTAGACATAATCAAACTCAGAGCTAAAAATCAATGAATTAGAAAGAAAGAAAATAATTCAAAGAAGCAATGAAACCAACAGCTAGCTCTCTGAGAAAATCAACAAGATAGACAAACCCTTAGCAAAACTAACTAAAAGGGAGAAAAAACTCTCCAAATCATCAAAATCAGAAACGAATAGAGGGACATAATGATAGACACTGAGGAAACCCAAACAATCATTAAGTCTTACTACAAAAGGTTATATGCCACAAAATTTGAAAATCTAAATGAAACTGACAATTTTCTTGATGGATTCTATTTACCAAATTTAAATCAAGATCAGATATATAGATTAAATAGTCATATATCTCCCAAGGAAACAGAAGCAGTTATCAAAAATCTCCCTGCCAAAAAAAGCCCAGGGCCAAATGTTTTCAGCACAGAATTCTATTAGACCTTCAAAGAAGAGCTAACTACAATATTCTTCAACCAATCTAGAAACTAGAGGAATATTACCAAACTTATTCTATGAGGTGACAGTCAAGTCACCTTGATACCTAAACCACACAAAGACCCCCAAAAAAGAGAACTTTAGACCCATCTCTCTTATGAACATTGATGCAAAAATACTCAATAAAATACAAGCCAAATCAAACAACACTTAAAAGACATCGCCACCGTGATCTAGTAGGCTTAATTCCAGCCATTCAAGGGTGGTTCAATATATGGAAATCCATCAATGTAATCCACCATATAAACAAACAGAAGGAAAGAGAAAACACATGAGCATCTCCATAGATACCAAAAAAGCATTTGACAAAATCCAACACCTATTCATGTTTAAAGTTTTGGAGAGATCAGGGATACAAGGCACATCTCTAAATTTAGTAAAGAAAATATACACCAAGCCTATAGCCAACATCAAACTAAATGCAGAGAAACTTAAATCAATCCTACTGAAATTAGGGAAAAGACAAGGCTGTCCACTCTCTCCATATCTCTTCAATATAGTTCTTGAAGTCCTAGCTATAGCAATAAGTGAACTAAGGGAGATCTAGGGGATACAACGTAAAAAGGAAGAATTCAAAGTATCACTTTTTGTAGATGATATAATAGTATACATGATTGACCCCAAAAATTCAACCAGAGAACTCCTTCAGCTAAAAACCAGCTTCAGCAAAATGGCTGGATACAAAATTAACTCAATAAAATCATTTGCCATCCTGTATATGAAACACAAAAGGGCTGAGAAAGAAATAAGGGAAACTACACCCTTCACAATAGCCACTAATAACATAAAGTACTTTGGTGTGACTCTAATCAGGCAAGTGAAAGCCCTGTTTTGAAAAAAACCTAAAGTACCTGAAGAAAGAAATAGAAGAAGATATCAGAAGCTGAAAAGATCTCCCATGCTCAATGGTTGGTACAATTAATATAGTGATAATGGCCATCCAGCCAAAAGCAATCTACAGATTCAATGCAGTTGCCATCAAAATACCAATACAATCCTTTACAGACCTTGAATGAATAATTCTCAACTTCATATGGAAAAACAAGAAAAGCAGAAGTGCCACAACAATCCTGTACAACAGATCGTCTGGAGGTAGCTCCATCCTTGATCTCAAGCTGTACTACAGAGCAATAGTAATAAAAATTGTGTGGTATTGGCATAGAAACAGAATTTTTGATCAATGGAATAAGATAGAAGACCCAGATATAAACCCACACACCTATGGATACTTGATTTTTGACAAAGAAGCCAAAAGCATACAATGGAAAAAAGAGAGTAGCTTCAACAAATGGTGCTGGTCCAACTGGATGTCTACATGCAGAAAAATGAAAATAGATCCATACTTATCACCCTGCACAAAACTAAAATCCAATTGGATCAAATATCTCAACATAAAACCAGACACACTCAATTGTTAGAAGAATAAGTGGGGAAAAGCCTTAAACAGGAGATAACTTCCTGAACAGAACTTCAACAGCACAGGCTCTAAGATCAACAATCAATAAATGGCATCCCATGAAACTGAAAAGATTCTGTAGAGCAAAAGTCATTATCATCAGAACAAAACGACAGCCTACAGACTGGGAAAAGATCTTCCCCAACCCTATATCTGACAGAGGGCTAATATCCATAATATATAAACAACTAAAGAAATTAAAAAGTAACAAATCAAGTTATCCAATTAAAAAAATGGGGTACAGAGCTAAACAGAGAATTCTCTGTAGAGGAATATAGAATGTCAGAGAACCAAAGAAATTCTCAAAGTCATTAGTTATCAGGGAAATGTAAATAAAAACGACCCCCTAAAATTTTACCTTACACCTATCAGAATTGTTAAGATCAAAAACTCAAGTGACAATACATGCTGGAGAGGATGTGGAGAAAGTGGAAACCTCCTCCATTGCTGGTGAGAATGTAAATTTGTACAACAACTTTAGAAATCAATCTGATGCTTTCTCAGACAATTAGGAATAATGTTACCTCAAGATCCAGCTATATCACTCTTAGGCATATATCCAAAATATGCTCAATTATAAAACAAGGACATTTGCTCAACTACATTCATAGCAGCTTTATTCATAATAGCCAGTATCTGGAAACAACCCCGATGTTCCTCAATGGAGGAATGGATGCAGAAATTACGGTACATTTACACAAAGGAATACTACTCAGTAATTAACAAGGAAATCATGAAATTTGCATTCAAATAGTGGGACCTAGAAATGATCTTCCTGAGTCCCAGAAAGAGAAAGATATATGGTATATATTCACTAATAAGTATATATTAGACATATAATGTAGAATAATCATTCTAAAATCTGTACACCTAAAGTTTCTAAGCAAGAGTCGGGGCCTTGTGTAAGACTCTCAGTCTTCATTCAGAAAGCAAATGTGATGGACACTGGAAGAGAGAGAAAGCAAGAAAGAATACAGGTGCCTGCCACAGAAGGCCTCTGAAAGACTCTACCCAGCAGGGTATTGAAGCAGATGCTGACTCATAGCCAAACTTTGGGCAGAGTGCAGGTAATCTTATGAAAGAAGGGGAAGATAGAAAAACCTGAAGGGGACAGGAGCTCCACATGGAAAGGAAAAGAATAAAAATCTGAGCCCAGGGGTCTTTTCTGAGACTGATACTCCAACCAAGAACCATTTACAGAGGTAATCTAGAACCTGTGTACAGGTGTAGCCCATGGCAGCCCATGTAGACCATGTGGGTTCTCTAGTAATGGGACCAGGGACTATCTGTGACATGAACTCAGTGGATGGCTCTTTGATCACTTCCCCCTCAGAAGGGACCAGCCTTACCAGGTCACAGAGGATGACAATGCATCCAGTCCTAATGAGACCTGATAGCCTTGGTCAGATGGAAGGGCAGGAGGACCTCACCTATCAGTGGACTTTGGGAGGGGATGGGAGGAGAAGAAGGTGAGAGGGTGGGTTTTGACACTGCTTTGGGAAGAGTATACAGCTGGGATACACACTGAATAAATTATAATTAATAAAAATAAGCAAATTTAAAAAATAAACTAATAAAAAATGATTTAAAATAAAAATAATAAAAGAACAGTGCATTGTGTAAATAAATGCAGTGTTTGAAATTTTTAATTTTTTTAAATGTTTTTAATAGTATAAAGGAACAAAGGTTTAACATGCAAAATGTTATCTATGAGAAATTGATAAGAGATTATACATTACAGAATATGTCTCATTTCCTGGGCAAATGGATCAAAAAGTAGAATGCTGCTATAAGTTACATGTGCTCAATTCCTTTTTTGTTGCTGAGATAAAATACCATGACAAAAGCAACTTAATGGAGAAAGGACTCTTTTCTTATTTTTTGATCTCCAGAAGGGATAGAAATCTATGATGGTGGGGGTGGTACCTGGACAGGAACAGAAGGGAGACCTGCCTCATTATATCAGCAGTCCAGGAGCAGCACATGATCAAGAAGTAGGGCCAGGGTATAAAACTTCAAAGTCCTCCATTAGATATTTTCTTCCAGCAAGGCTCCACTTCAGGGATACTTAACTATCCCAAACCAAGTGGAGACTGACTGTTCAAACACAGGATTCTAAGAGGGACCTTTTACGTGCAAATTAGAACAGTGCCTCAGTAGTTTCAGTTGGAGCTGGAATGTATTATAGAGGTGTACCATACACATATGGATGCAGGCCTACAAAAATATCCAGACAACCCACAGAAAGAATGCAAGTATGTGAACCAACATGTAGCCTTGAACAGAAAACAAAAAAGACAAAAAACCCACTACTAGTATGCTAGAAGATAACATGAAAACAGAGATATACTGTGAAAATTCTTCTTTTAGAGCAATGCCTTGCTATTTTGGATTTCCTTCCTCTTCCTGTGGCCTTCTATGCTGCAGAGATTAACAGATGAAGGAAAACCGTGTAGCCAATATACCATTTTTTTTTTTGTTGTTGTTGTTTTGTTTTCTGTGAAGACAGAATCTTGGTTGACCTGGAAATTGCACTATAAATCAAGATGACTACTCACAAAGATTTGGCTGATTCCCTGGAGCATGGAATAAAGCTTCCCATGCCTAGCTTGTATTAATCATTATTCTAAATTAATAGCCAATCTAACCCAGGGAACGTGAAATTTATCTTGGTAGCACAATCCTGTAATCCCAGCTACAATGGAGAATAAAACATGAAGATCACAGGTCAAGGCTTGCCTGGGCTACAGAGTAAGTTCAAGACAAGCTTGGGCAATATAATAGTAGCCAGTTTTAAAAAGAAGTTCAGAGAAAATAGTTATTTCTACTTTTCATCTGTTCTTTCCTTAATAGTACATTTTCCTTAATAATACATGTGGGTGTTGGAGAAACTAAACGCTAATCTCACAGCAAACACTTACCAAAATTCTAAATCATCTAAGCAGATTCCACACCTCTGGCTTTGCCTGTGCTTGCCAAATCTCAATAGAAGATAAATATTCACTTTCTTTCTTACTGGCTTCAAATGTTTACTATAAATAAACATTTATTTAAATCGGTTTATTTATATAAACCGATTATTTTATTGAATCACAGAGTCACACAATAAATCAGGCTAACAATAGAATATATAGAAAAAATATAATACATAAAGAACTCTTTTGGGACCCAATGAGCTTTCTGTGTAGCACTCTGTCTCTCTGTAAATGTCTCTATATAGCCTACACATGCTTTTCTTAAACAGGAGAAAATGCATGTGATCTATGTTCAGTGGCTACCACATAATTATTATTTGTTATGTTATTATTCACCCATATCATTATATATATATATATATATCTTCATTAAATATTATTCACCCATATCATTTTTCTGACCCTAAATATATCACCTGATACTCCAGACCCATAAGGAATCTATGTGATTCATTAGTCCACAGCATGAGCGTCACTGAGATGCTTTTAAGAAATGCAGAATTTCTGGGGTGGTCAGAAATTTAGCACACTTACTGCTCCTGTGGAGGACCCTAGTTCAGATCCTAGCAACCACTGTAGGTGAGTAGTGCACAACCAATCTGGCCTCAACAGGCACCTGAATTCATGTGCACACATCCATATGCTGAAACACACACACACACACAGAGAGAGAGAGAGAGACAGACAGACGGGGGGGGAGAGACACTAAAAATAATAAAAGTATTTTTATAAAGAAATTAGGAGCTCAGGCTCAAGCCCAAACCTACTAAATCAGATCTTGCATCTTGATAAGGTGACTCACATCTACAATAACAAAGTTTGTCACAAGTCACCACATAATAATCACCCCCAAATATTCTGTTTCATTTTGTCTTGTGGAATCTAGACTTAAAAATATAATCTTGGAAAACATGATGAAGAGGCAGAGGCAAGTGGATCCTTAGTCTGAAGCTAGCCTGGAGTGTACCTAAGAATCAATATATTTTTAAAAGCATCTCAAGTCATTCGAAGAAACATCACTACTTTATTACCACAACATGTTCCTGCTCATGCAGCTGTTTTCTATACTTTAGGTGGCAACTCTAGATGAAAAACACACTTTATTATTTATTTATTTATTTATTTATTTATTTATTTACTTCATGAAGCACAGTCAGGATCTCTTTGTAATAAAGATGCCCTTGAAAAAAAGATGACCTTGAGTTTCTGATCCTCTTGCTTCTATCTCCAAAGAGCCAGAGATTATAAGTATGTCAGCACAATTACTTTTATGTGGTTCTAGAGACTGAAACAAGGACTTTTATCATGCTAGACAAGCACACCACCAAGTGAGCTACATAATCAACCTCTGGAACCACTCCAAACTTAAAAAAAAATGTCATTACTATTTCACTCAGTCAAAAATATTAAATGGTTATACTGGTTAAGACACTAAGATCTCTCCCAGGAGTCCACTGTAGAAATGCACAATGATGTTTTTGTTGTTGTTGTGTTTATATTATAAAAGAATATAATGGACAAATATGTTCAAAATTGAATTCATGGTATACTAGTTATGGTTTCCAAAAGGAATAAAATTGACAGGACATATGTTAGATTTGTTTACAATACCATCTGGGTAGTCCAACAATGGTTTTCTCCAAACTGGAGGGGGTGAGAACCGTTAGCTACTCAATTCATGAAACTGATTACCTCATCACTTTCAATGTGGCATCAAAGGGTCAATAAAACTTCTGGTTAGCATTGGTCTTCAGCCTGTATTAAAATATCAAAGCAGCTGGTTCTGGTAGAAGCTAAGAATGGCAGAAGCAGCAGCAAAGGGGTAGAATGAACTTACCAGCAAGAAAACAAAAAGACAAAAAGCTTTTCCCTTGCACGTTCTTACACCTGTGTTATTGTCAGAAAGTGCCTGTGAAGATTAATCTTGTCACTTCAATTAATCTAGTCAGGAAACTCCCCAATAGGCATGTCCATTGGCTTATCTTCTAGGTGATTCTAAACCCTGTCACATTGATAAGCAATATTAAAGAGCTATAGACAACAAGAAAGCCTACACAAGAGCAGGAGAGAGGGTTCTATGGTTAAAAACTCTTTCTGAGAACCTTAGCTCAATTTCCAGCACCCACACAGTAGCTTACAAACATCTATAACTCCAGTTTCAGGAGCTCTGCCCTCTTCCAGTCTCTGCATGTACCAGGCATATACATAGCACACATATATACATTCAGGCAAAGTTCCCATACACAGAAAAATCATTTTAAAAATTTTAAGGGAGTTAAACAAAGCAAACACTAAACAATTTGGTGTCAAGCTTTCATCCCAAGGTGTATTTCAAAGTACATTCCATTATTATCCTTTGTGTACAAAGGAGAAATTAAGATTGTTAGCCTTACAAAGGACTTCTATGCTAGGACCTATCTGTAGTGCTGTCCTTATTTTTTTCCACAACTCTACTTTACTCCCAGAGGAAATACCAATCATAATGTTATTGTCACTGGAGAAAAGCCGTTGTTTGGGTGGGGAAAAGTCTAAGAGGAGTTTATGGAGAAAAAAGAATATTACCAAAATATATTACATGAAAATTAAAAAAAAAAAAAACAAGGATGGCTTCTTAATCAGGGTTTCTATTGCCATGAAGAGACACTATTAACACAACAACTCTTATTAAGGAAAACACTTAACTGGGGGTGGGTTACAGGTTCAGAGGGTTAGTCCTCAAGGCAGGAAGCATGGTGGCAAACAGGCAGACATGATGCTCGAGAAGGAACCTAGAGTTTTATATATAGATGAACAATCCACAGGAAGAGAGAATAAGTCACTAGGTCTGGCTTGAATATCTGGAACCCCAAGGCCCAACTCCAGTGATACACTTTCTCTAAAAAACCCACACCACTCCTACCAGGCCATACCTTCTAATTGTGCCACTCCCTATGAACCTAGGTGGTCATTTTCATTAAAACCACCATAAAGGTTATTGAAAGTTTTCAGTAAAACAATTGTGAAGGCTTCAAGATGCTTCTTTCCATAAATGATCCATTTAGCTTTTGTCACTGAATTAACAGGCTAATATCTTTAACATGTTCAAGTGTCTGTCTGGTCTGTCAATTTGTTAATTAGAAATGTATTTACTTGATTTCATGATAAACACATAAATATATGTTAAAATAGTAAAATCCAAAGTACAAATGCCCTCATGGCTACTCAACATATTCACATTCAATCAATTTAGTAAAGCATCAATTAACATCAGTAGATGTGAATGGAGAAAAGGAAAATTCCAGCCAAATTTCTGCAAATGAAAAATTTAGAATCTTCGAGACCTCAATTTCTTCTGCTTGGAACTGGAATGATAGCAGCATCAACCTAGACTGCACATGTAACTTCATGGGGGAGCACAGTTCCATCTCTAGCACTGCAAAAGTAAATAAAAAAAACAAATGAATGGACAATAGCACAGAATGCAGAACTACTTTGAGACTTAAAAATCATTTTTGTAGATTGTGGTCCCACATAGTATGAAGTAAAATTTAGTACTAACTGTTGTTATTACCAGCTCTCCAAAGACAAGAACTCTAACCACTATTTAGGGTTGAAGACACACTTGCTCACTTTTTTTTCTGTTATAGACTCATTAATTTACTAAACATGTTTCTTTCTGAAGTGCAACATTTGAAATGTTTCACCAGCATCATTAGACAAGCTACTGGAAACAAAGCAGTGTTAGTACCAAGATTTATAGGAGACTAGCTCTTTGGCCCCATTTAATCCTTTGAAGGTCAATACTTCCTCAGTCTGGGAAGGCCCTTAGTACCATATCTAGAAACTTGAGCCATTATGAATTTTTTGCGATGTATACATATTAATTTAAGTGCATTTTTCTACAGCAAATGATTAATTTAAAATGCTATAAATATAAATGATGTCTCAATGAACATCACAATACTTACATAACAGTGCAAATATTATACACATAAAAACTTAAGAAGCCAATTGTGATCACAAATAAATAGATACTAGTCTAGCATGTTTTGGCACAACCAAGAAAAGAAGAAGAAAAAATTGGCTGAACCTAGAGTTTAAATGGTTTTTTTCATATCCTGTTTTATGTAGATGAAACATAAATATCTTCAAATTAAATGTAAACATTCCAGAATGAATATCTTCACCAAAGTCAATTTTAGCAAAGATAGGTAAAGGCATTGTAGCAATTTAGAAATTTATTTCAACTCAGCTTGTTCTCTTGATTTCTCTTATTTTGAAGTAGAAATTGAAAACATGGTTGACAGCTTAGTCATAGAGAGACACTGTAACTCAGAGTTTTTTGCAACCTACAGTCCTTAGATGAGGGTCCATCATGAACATTACAGTCACCTTGCCAACCTGTTAGTAAAATGTCAATGCTAGTTTTCACAGCTCACATGTATATATACCTTTCTTTCTTTCTTTCTTTCTTTCTTTCTTTCTTTCTTTCTTTCTTTCTCTCTCTCTCTCTCTCTCTCTCTCTCTCTCTCTCTCTCTCTTTCTTGGACAGGGTTTCTCTGTGTAGCCTTGGCTGTCTTAGTCATGTTTGTAGACCAGGCTGGCCTTGAACTTACAGAGAGCCACCTGCTTCTACCTATTCCTTTTATGACTACATGCTAGAACTGTACATATTACGTCTACTCACATTCCATGAACCAGAGCTTACTCATATGGGCATATATATACCTGCAAAGAGAATTGGGTGATACTCATCTGCACAAACCCACCAAAGATCTGAGGTTTCCATTACTGAGAAAAAAGAGAATAGGTATGGAGATGCAATCATTAGTCCCTATGGATAACTCTCCATCTCTACTGATATTCATTTCAATCCTTAATTTCCTCTGCTCTTTCATTGTAGCCTGAGAATAGTCTGAAGAATTTGGCTTTTGTACTGTTCCTTCCTTCAGCCACCACACAAACCTGTATCTTTCTTTTTTTATCAAAACCATCCAAAGTTTTCAAAACCTAAGACTCAGGGCATATTACTTGTTCTTCTATCATGCACTTTGTTCATAGCACATTGTAATCTGGCTGTGAGTTCAATTCTTAAAAATATCTTCTGCTGTATGTCCAGCAACTTCCTTATTCCCAAAACCAATGACTACTAAATCCTTGTAATATTTTACAATATATAAATTTTCATAAAATATTAAAATTCCCACAAAATATTATATAATGTTTAAATTGCAATAAAATGCCACAATGAAACAAAATAACTATGACAAATGAACAGTTGGATATTCAAAAACACCGTCTTGTATCAATGACCCTGTGTTTCAAACAACCCAGAGAATCTGCTTTATCCACTCAACTAAAACAAGCATGTTCCACCATGTATCGGTCTCCTTAAATCTGTACCTTTTAGGGGCATTGGGTCTGTATTTCCAAACATCTTACATTACTTTGAGACTCACGTGACTGCTGGAGAGAGGGAAGAGAGGAAGGAGAGAGAGAGTTTACATCAGAAGGAATTCCATTTGTAATTGTGTTTTCTGAAGTTTCTTTTCAGAATATTACAATAGTATTGTGTAGCTGGACATTTACTACTTTGTGGTTTCTTCTTTCTTACACTCTTCTTTACTCCTTTTCTTCCACCCTTTCAGTAGATAAGAAAGAAAAAAAATGATATAGAGGAAAGGAAAGAGATCACAAAATAAAGGTGTCTGAAAGTGGACAAGTAATGCTTAGACTACTTCCTGCTGAATAGGGGCATTGAGTTTCTTGTTTTTTAACTTAATTTAATTTTTTTAATTTAATTTTATTTTATTAATTACACTTTATTCACTTTGAATTCCCCCATAAGCCCCTCCCTCCCAGTCTCACCCTCTCTCCCCCTTCTTCACACATGACCCTCCCCAAGTCCACTGATAAGGGAGGTCCTCCTCTCTTTCCTTCTGATCCTAGTCTATCAGATCACATCACGAGTGGCTGCATTGTCATCTTCTGTGGCCTGGTAAGGCTGCTCCCCCTTCACGGGGAGGTGTTCAAAGAGCAGGCAAATCAGATCATGGCAAAGGCAGTCCCTTTTCCCATTACTATGGAATCCACTTGGACACTAAACTGCCATGGGCTACATCTGTGCAGGGGTTCTAGGTTATCTCCATGCCTGGTACTTGGTTGGAGTATGAGTCTCTGGGAAGACTCCTGTGTTCAAATTTTCTGGTTCTGTTGCTCTCCTTGTGGAGTTCCTGCCCTCTCCAGATCTTACTATTTCCCACTTCTTACAAAAGATTCCATGCACTCTGCCCAACAGTTGGCCATAAGTCTCAGCGTCTGCTTTGATAGTCTGCAGGTCAGAGCCTTTCAGAGGCCTTCTGTGGCAGGTTTCTAGGTTGTTTCCTGTTTTCTTCTTCTTCTGATGTCCATCCTCTTTGCTTTTCAGGGTGAGGATTGAGCATTTTAGTCAGGGTCCTCTCTCTTAATTAGTTTCTTTAGATGCACAGGTTTTACGTGGTTTGTCCTATGTTATATGTCTATATGAGTAAGTATATACCGTGTGTGTCTTTCTGCTTCAGAGACAGCTCACTCAGGATGATCCTTTCCAGGTCCCACCATTTACCTGCAAATTTCACGATTTCCTTATTTTTCATTGCAAAGTAATACTCCATTGTGGAGATGTACCACAATTTCTGCATCGATTCTTCTTTTTTACTATGTTTTTATTTTTAAATAATTTTATACATTCACTTATGTCCCAGCTGTAGTCCTCTCCCATTTTCCTTCCCAATCCTCCCCTTCCTCCCTCATCTCCTCCCTGCCCCCTTCCGAGTCCACTGAGAAGGGGTGTCCTCCTCTACTTCTGTCTGGCCCTACCTTATCAGGTATCTTCAGGATGGTTGCAATGTCCTTCTCTGTGGCCTAGCAAGGCTGCTCCTCCCTCAGGGGGGAGGGAAAGCCTATGTGTTCATGTCAGAAACAATTCCTGTCCCCCTACTAGGGAACCCACTTGGATACTGAGCTACCATGGCTTATGCCTGAGCAGGGGTTGTAGGTTATATCCATGCATGGTCCTTGGTTGGATAAACAGTCTCATAGAAGACCCCTGTGCTCAGATCTATTTGGACCTTGTAGGGCTCCCTGTCCCCTCTAGGATATACTAAGTCCTCCTTCCTTCATATGATTCCCTACAATCTGCTGGAGGTTTGGTTATGGGTCTCAGCATCTGGTTTGATACACTGCTAGGTAGAGTCTTTCAGATGCTTTCTGTGGTAGGCTACTGTCCTATTACTTGTTTTCTCCTATTTCTAATATCCACCCCCTTTGTCTTTCTAGATGAGGATTGATCATCTTACCCCTGGACCTCTTTCTTGTTTATCTTCTTTAGGTGTACATATGTTTGTTTATCCTATCTTGTTTGTTTATCCTATCATGTATGTTTATCCTATCTTATAGGTCTATATAAGTGAGGATATACCATGTGTGTCTCTCTGCTTTTGGGATATCTCACTCAGGATGATCATATCTAGATCCCACTATTTGCCTGAAAACTTCATGATTTCCTTGTTTTAAATTGCTGAGTACTATTCCATTGTGTAAAACTACTACAATTTCTGTACCCATTCCTCCGTTGATGAACATCTGGGTTGTATCCAGGTTCTGGCTATTACGAATAAAGCTGCTACAAACATGGTTGAGCAAATGTCCTTGTTGTGCTCTTGAACCTCTTTTGGATATATGCCTAGGAGTTGTATAGCTGGATCTTGAGGTAGCACTATTCCTACTTGTGTGAGAAAGTGCCAAATTGATTTCCATAGTGGTTGTACAAGTTGACATTCTCACCAGCAATGGAAGAGGGTTCCCCTTTCTCCACAGCCTCTCCAGAATGCATTATCTCTTGAGTTTTTAATCTTAGCCATTCTGATGGGTGTAAGGTGAAATCTCAGGGTCGTTTTGATTGGCATCTCTCTGATGGTTAGGGATGTTGAACATCTCCTTATGTGTTTCTCTGCAATTCTATATTTTTCTACAGAGAATTCTCTGTGTAGCTCCATACCCCATTTTTAATTGGGTTACTTGAATAATTGCCATTTTACTTCTTTAGTTCTTTATATATTCCAAATATCAGCCCTCTGTCAGATGTTGGGTTGGTGAAGATCCTTTCGTAGTCTGTAGGCTGTCGTTTTGTTCTAACGACAGTGTCTTTTGCTTTACAGAAGCATTTCAGTTTCATTAGGTCCCATTTATTGATTGTTGCTCTTAGGGCCTGTGCTGATGGTATTCTGTTCAGGAAGTTGTCTCCTATGCGAATAAGTTCTAGGCTCTTTCCCAATTTTTCTTCTAACTGATTTAGAGTATCTGGTTTTATATTGAGTTCTTTGATCCCCTTGGTGATAAATAAGGATCTATTTTCATTTTTCTGCATGCAGACATCCAGTTGGACCAGCATTTGTTCAACCATTTGTTCATCCAGTTGGACCAGCATTTGTTCATCCAGTTCAACCATTTGTTGAAGATGGTGTCTTTTCCATTGAAAGGTTTTGGCCTCTTTGTCAAGAATCAAGTATTCATAGGTGTGTGGGTTTATTTCTGGGTCTTCTATTCAGTTCCATTGATCCACATTTCTGTTTCTATGCCAGTACCAGGCAGTTTTTATTATTGTTAGTCTGTAGTACAACTTGAGATCAGGGATGGAGATACCTCCTGAGGATCTGTTGTTGTACAGGATTGTTTTGGAAATTCTGAGGTTTTTGTTTCTCCATATGAAGTTGAGAATTTTTCTTTTAAGGTCTTAAAGAATTGTGTTGTTTTTTTGATGAAAATTGCATTGAATCTGTAGATTGCTTTTTGCAGGATGGCCATTTTCACTATGTTAATCCTATCGGTCCATGTGCATGGGATCTTTCCATCTTCTGGTGTCTTCTTTGATTTCTTTCTTCAGAGAATTTAAGTTTTTTTCAAACATGTCTTTCACCTACTTGGTTAGAGTCACCCCAAGGTATTTTATGTTATTAGTGGCTATTGTGAAGGGTGTTGTTTCCCTGACTTCTTTCTCGGTGTTTTTATATTGGGTATACAGGAGCGCTTTTGATTTTTTTGGGTTAAATTTATATCCAGCCACTTTGCTGAAGGTGTTTATCAGCTGAAGGAGTTCTTTGGTTGAGTTTTTGGGGTCACTTTAGCATACTATCATATCATCTGAGAATAGTGAAACTTTGACTTCTTCCTTTCTGATTTGTATTCCCTTGATCTCCCTTACTTGTCTTAATGCTCTAGCTAGGACTTCAAGTACTATGTTGGAGAGATATGGAGACAATGGGCAGCCTTTCCTTGTGCCTGATTTCAGGGGGATTGATTTAAGTTTCTCTCTGTTGAGTTTGGTGTTGGCTATAAGCTTGCTCTACATTGCCTTTACTATATTTAGGTATGTTCCTTGTATCCCTGAGTGCTCCAAGACTTTAAACATGAATGGGTTTTGGACTTTGTCAAATGCTTTTTCAGCATCTAAGGAGATGATCATGTGGTTTTTCTCCTTCAGTTTGTTTATGTAGTGGATTACATTGATGGATTTCCGTATGTAGAACCACCCTTGCATGCCTGGGATGAAGCCTACTTGGTCAAGGTGGATGATATCTTTCATGCGTTCTTGGATTCGGTTTGCAAGTATTTTATTGAGTATCTTTGTATCAATGTTCATAAGAGAGATCAGTCTGAAGTTCTCTTTTTTTGTTGGATCTTTGTGTGGTTTAGGTATTAAGGTGACTGTGGCTTCATAGAATGAGTTTGATAATGTTCCTTTTGTTTCTATTTTGTGGAATAATTTGGAAAGAATTAAAGTTAGCACTTCTTTGAAGGTCTGGTAGAATTCTGCACAGAAACCATCTGGCCCAAGGCCTTTTTTGGAAGGGATGTTGTTGATGGATGCTTCAGTTTCCTTAGGGGATATAGGGCTGTTCAGTCTTTCTACCTGGTCTTGACTTAATTTTGGTAGATGGAATCTGTCAAGAAAATTGTCCATTTCTTTTAGATTTTCGAACTTTGTGGCATATAGGCTTTTGTAGTACGACTTAATGATTGTTTGTATTTCCTCATTGTCTGCAATCATGTCCCCATTTTCATTTCTGATTTTGCTGATTTGGATAGTTTCTCATGATTTAGTTAGTTTGGCTAAGGTTTTGTCTATCTTGTTAATTTTCTCAAAGAACCAGCTTTTGATTTCATTGATTCTTTGAATTTTTTTATTTGTTTCTAATTGGTTGATTTCGGGCCTGAGTTTGATTATTTCCAGCCATCTGCTCCTCTTGGGTGTTTCTGCTTCTTTTTTTCTAGGTCTTTCAGTTGTGCCATTAAGTTGTTTATAGGAGATGTTACAAATTTCCTTTTTATTTTTTAATTTAATTTTTATTATTAGTTATATTTTATTAACTCTGAATCCCAGGTGTATCCTGCTCCCTTATTCCCTCCCAATCCCACCCTCCCTCATCCCTCATCTCCACCCTACCCCTTTCCAAGTCCATTAATTGGGGAGGACTTCTTCTCCTTTCATTTGATCCTGTTTTATCAGGTATCTTCAGGACTCTGTCCTCCTCTGTGGCCTAGCAGGACTGCTCCTCCCTTGTGGTTTGGGGAGATCAAAGAGCCTGCCATTGAGTTCCTGTAAGAAATAGTCTCTCTTCCCCTTAGTATGGGAAACCAATTGGTTACTGAGCTACCACGGGCTACATCCGAGCAGGGGTTTTAGGTTATATCCATGCATGTTCCTTGGTGGAACGTCAGTCTCAGAAAAGACCCCTGTGCCCAGATATATTTGGTCCTTGTGGAGCTCCTAGTCTTTCCACGTCATACTAACTCCCCTTCTTTCATGTGATTCCCTGCACTCTGCTGAAATTTTGCTTATGAGTCGTAGTAACTGCTTTGAAACACTGCTAGGTAGAGTCTTTCGGGGGCCTTCTGCAGTAGACTCCTCTCATACATCCAATGCACATCCCACCTGTCTTTCTAAATGAGGATTGATCATCTTACCCCATGTCAGCTCTGTTGATTATTCTTTTTTAGGTGTATAGATTTCATTATATTTATCATATCTTTTAGGTCTATATAAGCGAGTATATACCATGTTTGTCTTTCTCCTTCTGGGATACTTCACTCAGAATGATCTTTTCTATATCCCACCATTTGCCTACAAATTTCATGATTTTCTTGTTTTTGATTGCTGAGTAGTATTCCATTGTATAAAAATACCACAATTTTTGCATCCATTCCTCCGTTGATGGACATATGGGTTGTTTCCAGGTTCTGGCTATTACAAATAAAGCTGCTATAAACATGGTTGAGCAAATGTCTTTGTTGTGTACTTGAGCAAATTTTGGGTATATACCTAGCAGTGGTATGGCTGGGTCTTGAGGAAGCACTATTCATATTTGTCTGAGAATGCACCATATTGACTTCCAAATTGGTTGTACCAGTTTATATTCACACCAGCAATAGAGAAGGGTTCCCTTTCATCACAACCTCTCCAGCATGTGTTGTCACTTGAGATTTTCATCTTAGCTTTTCTGATGGGTGTAAGGTGAAATCTTAGGGTAGTTTTGATTTGCATTTCCCTAATGGCTAATGAGTTTGTGCATTTCTTTAAGTGTTTCTCTGCCATTCAATATTCCTCTATTGAGAATTCTCTGTTTAGCTCTGTTCCCCATTTTTTTTTAATTTGGATTACTTGATTTGTTGCTTTTCAGCTTCTTTAGTTCTTTATATATATGGGATATTAACCCTCTGTGAGATAAAGGGTTGGTGAAGATGCTTTCCCAATCTGTGGGCATTCGTTTTGTTTTGATGATGGTGACCTTTGCTTTACAGAAGCTTTTCAGTTTCATGAGGTCCCATTTATTGATTGTTGCTCTTAGAGCCCGTGCTGTTGGTATTCTGTTCAGGAAGTTGTCTCCTGTGCCAATGAGTTCTAGGATCTTCCCCACTTTTTCTTCTAACCAATTTAGAGTATCTGGTATTATGTTGATGTCTTTGATCCACTTGGACTTTAGTTATGTGCAGGGTAATAAATATGAAACTATTTTCATTTTTCTGCATGTAGACATCCAGTTGGACCAGCAAGATTTGATGAAGATTTTGTCTTTTTTCCATTGAATGGTTTTGGTTTCTTTGTCAAAAATCAAAAATTTGGTTTCTTTGTCAAAAATTCATAGGTGTGTGGGTTTATTTCTGGATCTTCTACTCGATTTCTCTGATCCTCCTTTCTGTTTTTATGCCAATACTATGCACTTTTTATTACTATTGCTCTGTAGTACAACTTGAGATCGGGGATGGAGATACCTCCAGATGATTTGTTGTTATACAGGATCGTTTTGTAAATTCTGGGTTTTTTGTTTCTCCATATGAAGCTGAGAATCTTTTTTTCAAGGTCTGTAAAGAATTGTGTTGGTATTTTGATTGGAATTGCGCTGAATCTGTAGTTTTCTTTGAGCAGGATGGCCATTTTCACAGTGTTAATCCTTCCAATCCATGAGCACAGAAGATCTTTCCATCTTCTGATATCTTCTTCAATTTCTTTCTTCAGAGACCTGAAGTTTTTCTCAAACAGGTCTTTCACTTGCTTGGTTAGTTTCACCCCAATGTACTTTATGTTATTAGTGGCTAGTGTGATGGTTGTTGTTTCCCTGATTTCTTTCTCAGCCTTTTTGTCTTTGGTATACAATAGGGCTTCTGATGTTTTTTGAGTTGGTTGTGTATCCTGCCACTTTGCTGAAAGTGTTTATCTGCCTAAGGAGTTCTTTGGTTGAATTTTTGGGATAGCTCATGTATACTATCATATCATCTGTGAATAGTGACACTTTGACCTCTTCCTTTCCAATTTATATCCCCTTGATCTTCTTTAGTTGACTTATTGCTCTGGCTAGGATTTCAAGTACTGTTGAAGAGATATGGAGAGAGTAGGGAACCTTGTCTTGTCCCTGATTTTAATGGAATTGTTTTAAGTTACAAATTTCTTCTGAAAGGCATTTAGTGCTGAGTTTTCCTCTAAGTACTGCTTTCATTGTGTCCCATAAATTTGGGTATGTTGTGCCTTCATTTTCATTGAATTCTAAGAAGTCTTTAATTTCTTTATTTCATTCTTAACCCAGCTGTTATTGAGAAGTAAGTTAAGTTTCCATGTGCATGTAGGCTTTATGCTATTTACATTGTTGTTGAGGTCCAGCTTTAGTCCATGGTGGTCAGATAGTACTCACGGGATTATTTCAATCTTCTTGTGTCTGTTGAAGCTTGCTTTGTGACCAACATTCTCCATATATTTTGGAGAATGTTCCATGAGGTGCTGAAAAGAATGTATTCTCTTTTGAGTTTGGGGGAAAAGTCCTGAAGACATCTATTAGGTCCATTTGAATTAGAACTTTGTAAGTGCCTTTATTTCCCTGTTTGGCTTCTGTCTAGATGATTTGTCCCTTTACGATAGTGGGATGTTGAAGTCTCCCACTATTAAGGTGTTGGGGTCGATGTGTGATTTAACCTTTAATAATGTTTCTTTTACAAATGTAGGTGCTCTTGTATTTGGGGCATAGATGTTCAGAATTGTGATGTCTTCTTGGTGGACTTTTCCTTTGATGAGAATTTAGTGCCCCTGTATGTCTTTTTTGATTAGTTTTGGTTGAAAGTCTATTTTATTAGATATTAGGATAGCCACTCCTCCTTGTTTTTGGGGTCTATTTGCTTGAAAAACAGTTTCCAGCCTTTTACTCTGAGGTAGTCTTTATCTTTGTTGTGTAGGTGTGTTTCTTGGATGCAGCAGAATGTTGGATCCTGTTTCTGCTCCCATTCTGTTAGTCTGTGCCTTTTTATTGGAGATTTGAGTCCATTGATGTTGATAGATAATAATGACCATTGAATGTTATTTCCTGTTATTGAGGAATTGGTGGTGTTACTGTGATTCATTGCTTGTTTTCTTTTGATTTTTGTTGGGAAATTATCTATAACCTATGTTTTCTTGGGTGTAGTTGTTTTCGTTGGATTGGAATTTTCCTTCTAGTATCTTCTGTAGGGCTGGTTTGCTATTCAAATATTGCTTAAATTTAGTTTTGTCGTTGAATATTTTATTTTCTCCATCTATGTTGATTGAAAACTTTGCAGGGTATAGTCGTCTAGCTTGTCATCTGTGGTCCTTTAGAATCTTCACGATATTTGCCCAGGCCCTTCTGGCTTTCATAGTTTCTGATGAGAAGTTCGGTGTGATTCTGATAGGTCTACCTTTATATGTTACTTGGCCTTTCTCCTTTCCTGCTTTTAGTATCTTTTCTTTGTTCTGTAGATTAAAGTTTTGATGATGATGTGGCGTGAGGAGTTTCTTTTCTGGTCTAGTCTATTTGGTGCTCTGTAGTTGTTGTATGTTTGTGGATATCTCTTTCTTTAGGTTGGGGAAATTTTCTTCTATGATTATCTTTACAATATTTTTTCAACCTTGGAGCCTGGAATCCTCTTCTTCGTCAATTCCTATTATTCTTTTATTTTGCCTTTTCATATTGTCCTTGATTTCGTGGATGTTTTGTGTTTGGGATTTTTCTGATTTTACTTTTTCTTTGAGAGAAATATCAATTTCTGGGAGTGTATCTTCAGCACCTGAGATTCTCTCTTCCATCTCTTGTATTCTATTAGTGATGCTTACATTTGTGGTTCCTTCTCTTTTCTCTAAGTTTTCCAGTTCCAGGGTTTTCTCAATTTGTGTTTTCTTTATTGATTCTAATTCTGTTTTTGTGTCTTGCAACATTTCCTTTATCTGTTTGAATGTGGATTCCTGTTTCTCCAAGATGGTCTCTATTTTTTTGTTTGTTTCCTCTCTTAATGCCACTACTTCTGCCTCCATTTGTTTGGCTATATTTGCCTGTGTTTCTTTAAGAGCTTTATTCACTTCGTTTTTCTTTGTTTCCATTTGGGAGACCAAATCTTTGAGAGATTTATTTGTTTCCTCTTTAAATGTTTGAATCTGTATGGCTATTTCTCTGAGAGATTTGTTGGTTTCCTCTTTATATGCCTCAAATAACTGGATAATCATAGCTTTAAAATCATTTTCTTGTGTTTCTGATGAGTTGGAGTGTCCATTAATTTTAGGGATTGCTGGTGAAGCCACGATACCTTGCTTTACATTGGTTGTGTTCTTTTGCTGACCCTTGGCCATTTGGTTATCCATAGTGTTCACTGTTTGTTCCTGGATGCTGCAGATCAGACTGGTCTTTCTTTGGTGTCTAGGGAATTCTTCAGGAAAATTATCAGGATATATATATTTTTTTTGTTGTCGATTCTTCTTTGCAAATGAATGCTTAGCAAACCATGACCAATACCAAATAACAGCCAACCCACGAACCAACCAACCAACCCTCCGTTGGGGCTGCATCATTTGTATACCCTCTGAAGTCCCCAAAAGTCCAAATTTTCAAACAGCTGTTGTAGAAACTGTCTTCAACTAGAAAAATCTTGTCTCTGCTAGGGCACAACACAAATCATAGTCAGCTGCTATCAAGCAGTCCTATATCCCCACACCTACAATTAAAAAGAAAACATATTCTTATAATATTTCTGTGGGTATTTTTCCCTACAAAATTGTTTTATTTCACTGATCTTTCACTTTATTTAGCCTTAGAATGAAATCAGGTTGGATTTGGATAACATGCTAATAAAATTATGTGATAGTAAACTATTCATTTAAAGAAAAAAATACCTTATAAAATAGATTTCCAGATTAATCCCCACACCAATATTTTAGGTAACAAGTATCTATCTATCTATCTATCTATCTATCTATCTATCTATTCACTTTATATCCCACATGTAACCCCTCCTTCCTCTCCTACTGGGCCCTTTCTTTCTCCCTTTTCCTCCATCCTTTTTCCCCTATGCCTGAGATAAGGGAGACCCATAAACCTAGTCACCCCCATTCATCAAGTTACATCAGGACTGAACCAGTCCTCTTCCCCTGAGCCTGGCAAGGCAGCCTTGCCAGGGAAAAGTGATCAAAAAGCAAGCAACAGAGTCCATGTCAGAGTCTTCTTACTAGGGACCCACAAGAACCCTCAGCTGACCATCTGCTATATCTGTGTTGGGGGTCTAGGTCCAATCCATGCATGCTCCTTGGTTGGTGCTTTAGTCTCTGTAAGTCTCCTTGGACCCAGGTTAATTGGCTCCATTGATCTTCTTGTGGAGCTCCTGTCCCCTCTGGGTCCTTCTAACTCCTGCCCCCAACTGTTCCACAATGCTCCCTGAGCTCTACCCAATGATTGGCTGTAAGTCTCAGCATTTGTTTCTTTTTTTATTATTAGAGTTTATTCACTTTGTATCCCAGCTGTAGCCCATCCATCATCTCTTCCCAGTCCCACCCACCTTCCCTCTTCTCCCCCTATACCCTTCCCTTATTCTACTGTTGGGTGAGGTACTCCACTTCTTTTTAACCTTTGTC
This sequence comes from Meriones unguiculatus, assembly GCF_030254825.1. Lineage (NCBI taxonomy): Eukaryota > Metazoa > Chordata > Mammalia > Rodentia > Muridae > Meriones > Meriones unguiculatus. The sequence continues at coordinate 72,593,526 of NC_083369.1, read as the reverse complement.
CATCAGGTATAGTCAGGATTCCCTTTCTCTGTGGCCTGGCAAGGCTGCAACCCCCAGGCAGAGGTGATCAAAGAGCAGACCATGGAGTTCCTGTCAGAGACATCCCCTGCTCCCTTTGCTAGGAAAAACCACTTGGATACTGATATGCCTATGGGCTACATATGAGCAGGGTTCTAGGTCCTCTCCACACATAATCCTTGGTTGGAGCATCAGTCTTTGCAGGCCATCCTGGGCCTGGATTTTTTGGCTCTGTTGGTCTCCTTGTGGGGCTCCTGTCCCTCCAGGACTTTCTATCTCCCCTTTCTTTGAAAAGAGTCCTACACTCTGTCCAAAGTTTGGCTATGAATCTCAGCATATGCTTCCATACCCTGATGAGCAGATTCTTTCACAAGCCTTCTGTAGTAGGTTCCTGCCCTGTTCCCTGTTTTCTCCCTCTTTTGACAAATGTCCCATTTGCCCTTGTCTTCTCAAGGATTTCCCTTGTTTTTTCAGCTTCTTAAAGACTATAGATTTTACTATGTTTTTCCTTTATTATATGGCTAATATGCACTTATAAATGAGTATATACCATGTGTCTTTCTGCTTCTGGATTACCTAACTCAGGATGATCTTTTATAGTTCCCACCATTTGCCTGCAAATTTCCTTCTTTTTAATTGCTGAGTAGTATTCCATTGTGTAAATGTACTACACTTTCTGTATCCATTCCTTGCTTAAAAGACATCTTGGTTGTTTCCAGATTCTGGCTATTATGAATAACATCCATCAGAATGGCTAAGATCAAAAACCCAAGTGACAGCAGGACAGTGACCATGGAAGTTGGAATTGACTAAGAAGTGTATAACAAGTAACCTGCAAAATCAACTAGCCCTGAAAATGAATGGCACTGAAAAATCAAGCCCATACCCAGCCTTCGCTGGCAGTTGGAACATGAATTGGAACATGACTGGAGCAGCCGTGAGCACTTGCTTGTAGGGTAAAGACTGGGAAAGGCTCTTCACCAACCCTATATCTGGCAGAGGAATAATATCCAGAATATATAAAGAAATAAAGAAGTCAAAAAGCAACAAATCAAGTAATCCAATTAAAAAATGGGGTACAGAGCTAAAAAAAAGAATTCTCTGTAAAGGAATATAGAATGACAGAGAAACACTTAAAGAAAGTTCAATATCCTTAGTCATCAGGGAAATGCAAATTAAAATGACCCTGAGATTTTACCTGACACCCATCAGAATCGCTAAGATCAAAAACTCAACTGACAGTACATGCTGGAGAGGATGTGAAGAAAGCAGAATCCCCCTCCATTGCTGGTGGGAATGTAAACTTATAGAACCACTTTGGGATTCAATCTGGTGCTTTCTCAGATAATTAGAAATAGTGCTTCCTCAAGATCCAGCTATACCACTTCAAGGCATATATCCAAAATATGCCTAAGTATACAATAAGGATATTTGCTCAACCATGTTCATAGAAGCTTTATTTGTAATAGCCAGAACCTGGAAACAATCAATATGTCCCTCAACAGAGGAATGGATACAGAAATTGTGGTATATTTACACAACAAAATACTATGCAGCAATTAAAAACAAGGAAATCATGAAATTTGCAGGCAAATGGTGGGAGCTAGACAAGATCACCCTGAGTGATGATCTGAGTATCCCATAAGGAGAAAGACACACATCTTATATACTCACTTACAAGTGAATATTAGATCTAGAGTATAGGATAAATATACTAAAATCCATACACCTAAAGAAGCTAAGCAAGAAAGAGGACCCTGGGTAAGATGATCAATCCTTCACTCAGAAAGACAAACGGGATGGATATTGGAAGAATGAGAAAACAGGAAATAGGACAAGAGCCTACCACAGAGGGCCTCTGAAAGACTCTACCCAGCAGTGTATCAAAGCAGATGCTGAGACTCATAAGCAGACTTTGGGAGGAGTATAGGGAATCTTATGAAACAAGGAGATTATTAGAATTGAAAAGGATAGGAGCTCCACAAAGAGCACCTGTACTAAAAAAAATCTGGACACAAGGGTCTTTTCTGAAACTGATACTCCAACCAAGGACCATACATTGATATAAGCTAGAACTCCAGCTCAGATGTAACCCATGGCAGCTCAGTATCTGAAAGGGTTCCCTAGTAAGAGGAACAGGGACTGTCTCTGACGTGATCTCAGTGGCTGGCTCTTTGGCCACCCCCCCTGAGGGGGAAGCAGCCTTGCCAGGGCACAGGAGGACAATGCAGCCAGTCCTGATGAGACCTGATAAGGTAAGGTCAGAGGGAAGGTGGGAGGAGGACCTCCCTTATCAGTGGACTTGGAGAAGGGCAAGGAGGAGATGAGGGAGGGAGGGTTGGATTGGGAGGAAGTGAGGGAAGGAACTACAGCTGGGATACAAAGTGAATAAACTTAATTAATATAAAAATAAAATTTAATAACAAAACTCAAATGAAAACACATGTTAGAGAGGATGAGGGGAAAGGGGTATCCTCCTCTACTGCTGGCAGGAATGTAAACTTGTATAACCACTTTGGAAATCAATCTGGCATTTTTTTTTTTTCAGAAAATTAGGAATAGTACTACCTCAGTATTGAGCTATACCACATTTAGGTATATAACTGAACGATGCTCAACATACAACAATGACAATTGCTCAAGTATGTTAACAATCTCTATGTAAAATAAGTAAAAACAACTACAATCATTTCAAGCCCAGATATCAACTATGTTGATTTTTTTTTAATTACCAAAGACATTCAATCAATTCAGTAGAATGTGGATATAGCATACTTTCTATTAAAAAATAAAGTGTTAAAATGCTACTAATATGCTTTACACAGTGTATTAAATATTCCATAAAATCACAGTAATAATTCTACCTTCTCACAATTGCTCAACAATCCTATTTTGCCCCCTTTTGGCCATTTTCTACAGGTACATGGAAATCAGGTCTATTAAGATGTAGTCCAGATAGTTTGTTTTGTTTTTGTGGGGGGGATTTGGTAGTTTGTGTTTTTGTATTATGGTAATTCAAAGTATTTCATATTATAAAGAAAGTTTGCAGAAAGTGTCAATTTAATAATACATAATTGTTACATATAGAACATATACTATTCATAAAATTACAGTAATTTCTTGGTATTTAAAATGCAGATGTTGATGTTTCTACAAAAATTATGAGAAATATTGAAGAACTGATAACTTAGCTGAGCAGTGCTCAGTACTTAGGTTGGAAACAAACAGTGAAGTGAATTTAGACACCATAAGAACAGAGAATGACCTTGTTGTATACTTGAGCATCTTTTGGATAGATGCCTAGGAGTGATATAGCTGGATCCTGAGGTAGCACTATTCCTAATTGTCTGAGAAAGGACCAGATTTGTTTTCCAAAGTGGTTGTATAAGTTTACATTCCCACCAGCAGTGGAGGAGGTTTCCCTTTTCTCCACAGCCTCTCCAGCATGTGCTGTCACTTGAGTTTTTAATCTTTGCCATTCTGATGGGTGTAAGGTGAAATCTCAGGGTCGTTTTGATTTGCATCTCTCTGATGGCTAAGGATGTTGAGCATTTCTTTAAGTGTTTCTCTGCCATTCTATATTCCTCTACAGAGAATTTTCTGTTTAGCTCCATACCCCATTTTTTAATTGGATTGCTTGGTTTATGCTTTTTAATTTCTTTAGTTCTTTATATATTCTGGATATCAGCCCTCTGATATCTGATAAGCTAGGGTCAGATGGAAGGGGAGGAGGTCCTCCCTTATCAGTGGAATTGGAAAGGGACAGGGAGGAGAGGTGAGAGGGAGGGTGAGAATGGGAGGGAATGAGGAAGGGGACTATGCCTAGGATACAAAGTAAATAACCTGTGATTAATATTTAAAAAATAAAATTAAAAAAGAAATTGAAGATTAAGATATTAGCTTTAAAAAAAAAACACAGAATGAAATTTTATACTCTGAACAACCACATCTTTGCTCAATAGCAATACTATATCCAGAAATTCCTATCAAGAGAAAAGAATTAAGTACAAAAAAAAACTTGTGCACAATAATGCTTATTACTTTTTTCGAAAAAGTAGAGAGTAGGAAGAAAAACTTAATCTATAAGACAAATAGAAAAATTAGCCATTATAAAATCATTAAAATACCATTAAAAAGGAATAAGCAATATTTATCTTTCTGTATGTAGCTATTTCATATGACATAATGCTTACCCTCATAGTGTACTAAGCAGTATGCCAAATCTCATCTAACATAATGTGTTGTACAGTTCCATACATGTTGCCACAAAAGATAAAATTGCATTATTTTTCATCCATTCAAAGTTAAATAATTTTCTATTGTACAAATAACATGGTTTCTTGCTCATATGTAGAAGTTAAAGTGTCAGTTTCTAGAAATAGTTAGCAGAACCATGTTTCTGGAGGTTAGAAAGAATAGGGAGACAAGGGAGAGAGAGAGAGAGTAAGACTGGGTGTCTAGTGATATATAGTTACATAGAGGAATATATTCTGGTGCTCTATAACACAGCTAGTTGACTGTAATTATTGTCTTCTGATGAGGATATGGGAACCATCATTTACTCTTGGTGGGATTGCAAGCTGGTGCAACTACTCCAAAAATCAGTATAAAGAATTTTCAAAAGGCTAAACTAAATCTATCATTTGATTTAGCTATATGGCAAATGGATTTGACATACAACTTTGTAGATATTTGCTCAGCCAAGTTAATTGTCTCTATAACTACAGTAGCTAGAAAATAACCCCCAAATTTTCTAACTGACTAATGAATGGTGAGAATGTAGTATATATAATCTATGGAATAATTCTTCTATAAACAATGAAAGCATGAAAATTTTTGGTAAATTCATGGAAATAGAAAATATTACACTAAGTATGGTAATCAAGACCCAGAATGACCAATATCACATGTTCCCTCTTCTTTACCATTCTTCTGAAACTTTATGCTTAAGTATATAACCTGGAATAACAACAGAAACTGTGAAAGTACAAAGGGACTATTGGTGGGAAAAAAGAAGGTCTAGAGAGGAGTATAGTATGACACAGGTACTATGAAGAGAAAATGGAAAAAAAAATAGAGGATGGAGGCTTAATTAAGGAGGGGTAGAGAGTTACAGAGAGAAAAAGAGGTAGGTGGATAAATAACACTAAATATATTTGAAAAGCCATAGAAAAACATATTTTTACTTAAAATATACATTTAATGTATGTTAAATATATGCTTAAATGAAGTTATACCACACCACTAAAGGTAAAAAATACACCCCCCCCCAAGAGCCATAGACTATCTAACCAATAACTCATTGACAAACAGAAAATATGCCTTCAAGTTGTTGGTCATGAGATTCCAAGAGATTTCCAATACACTAAAGGTTATTGCCATTTGCCTTTGGTTGCTCTCTGGAACATAAATTTAAAAACCTATTTTCTAAGACAGTGTACATTTTGTACTAGCTCTCACAGTATCCGAAGTATCTTATAGTATCTCATACTGCTGTGCAAGTTGAGTAAAGTAATAAGTAATCAATAGTCCTACCCAGCAATGAACCACAACAAGGACCAACCTGTCACAATAATCACAATGGTACAATAGTAGAAGTTCTATCTTGGGAGTAACCAACAGCTGTCTAGTTGAACTTAAAGACCAATCAATAGGAAGGAGTTAATTTCTGATATTGTTAGGATATCGATTACCTATAGTTTAAAAGGTTCTAGATCTCCCAAAAAGAACTTACTACTACTTGCCAATACCAATATAATAGCCAATTACATTCTAAATATACATCCTTCTACTTACAGACAGTGTAGCTCTCACTCACTCATCAAAAAAGTCTTTATTCAGTAGATGGAGACCATTGGAGAAATATACAACTGGTCAAAGTTCAGAGAACAAACATTCTCAATTGATACATCTACAGCATCATTTGGGAATCATGGAAGAGGGGACTGAATGACTGTGAGTCATAGAATGAGGACATCTGTTGTGAGACAGTATCATCTATATATGTCAAGGAACATTGCACCCATGAAATCTTAAGAAAATGATCATCTTAACAAGACTTTCACAATACCAGCTGTGTTGCCAACATGAATGGAAGAAATCTCACAAGGTCCAACTCTGATGGAGTGCTCGGGGCAATTTAAAGCTGCTAAGAGGGAAAGAAGCAGTCTTTTCCATGGATGCTTCCCAAGAGATCAGCCTTAAATAAAGAACATATATGAGCAACACTAAATGGATTCCAGAGTTGTATTTATAAATACATAACTATGTATGGGTGTAATAGTAATGATTAAAGAAAGGGTCATGAATTTTAAAGGGAGTTGGAAAAACAAGGGAGGAGTGGAGAGGAGGAAAGGTGAAGTGAAAGTAATGTGAATACTGTGCTTCTATACATATAATTCTCAAAAACATGGGAGGAATGTGAAAAATTATAGTAGGCATAGTCTTTACCATAATTCTAATTCTTATAGCCAGGAAAGCTTGTACAAACATTGAGTTCAGTACTCTACCTAAATAGAGTATTTGTGTGCTCCTGACTGGGTTTTAGATGTTTTTATGGCACAAATGCCTACACTTTCTAGGATACTGGAGCCACATTTGTCACCACTGTTAAAGTATACTTTTGGGGTTTCATTAAAGAGCCACAGGGTTTTTTTTTTAATTTATTCACTTTACATCCCAATTATAGCCTCTCCCTCATCTCATCTCTGTACCCACTTCCGCTTTTCTCTTCCTCCCATCCCTTTCCCTAGTCCTCAGGAAGAGGGAGTCTTCCTCCAGTACCAACTGACCCCAGCCTATCAAGTCTCATCAAAACTTACTGCATCCTCTTCCTCTGTGGCTTGGCAAGGCTGCCTCACCAGGGGGAAGTGATCAAAGAACAGGAAATCGAGTCCATGCTCCACTTACTAGGACACCCACATGGAGACTAAACTGCCTATGGGCTACATCTGAGCAGGGGCCTAGGTTGGTGCATCAGCCTCCATAGGAGCCCCTGGGTCCAGATTTGTTGGCTCTGTTGAGCTCTTTGAAGAAACACACCTTTTAATATAAAATATACCTTCAGCTGGAGTCTTACAAGAAAAGATACATAAACTATTATATAATTGACTTCTAATTTTTAGACAGCTCTCTGACAGTTTTCTGATTTGCAGCCACCACCTCAATTTGGGGTCTCTCAGTTGTCTGCTGTTTTGATTATTCCCAATCAAAATCTGTTTCCACTAAAGCTAAAGCAAAGCTGGTAAACTGCTGCTCACAGTCCTAGAAAAGAAGAGACAAAAGCTGTGCTGAAGCCTTGTGCACTACAGTACTCTTCAGTTAGCTACTCCAGAGTAAGTAAAGTGAACAGAACCAAACAATGCCATTGAAGGAAATTGCATTCATCTGCTTTCTTATACCATTCTATCTTATTTTCAAGGCCTATGAATAAGGTTAATTTAAATTCTAAGCCATATAAAGGAAAGTGGCATCTCGTGAAAAGACTCCCAAAGAATCCTGGGCAAGCAGAAATTAGCACAGTTCGGTCTGTATTACTGTATAGCTAAATTGATGCCTTTTCAGTAGTGAACTCTTTAATGCACAATGACACAGAAATTCCCCTTTTTAAATCCTTGTTGGAACTTCTGAGGGAAAAAATGCCAGCCTGAGCAATTAAACTTAATAAATGTGATATATATGAAATTCACAAAATAAAAAATAATAAAGGATATGATTTAAAGAAATGTAGCTGCATTTCTTAACATGTAAAAGTAGTGCGGGCAGACAGAAAAGTTAATAGATTTAGTTGGAGTGGTTTCACAAAACATGAAAGAAATACTTCTGAACAAAACAAAAAGAATTGTAGACAATGAGCAAAGAAAAACGAATCCGAAAATAGGTTAAGACATGGAACGCATTAATTCCCATTCTGTGCAGAACATTATAGTAATTTTTCATGTGAAAGATTTACTCTCAGTGACCACACCAAAGTTTATAATCTGTCAATTTTCTCTGTTATTCCTCCCTACCAAAGTACAACGCTGCAACGTTGATATAGTAGATATTCTCTCACCACAAGGAGAAGAGCAAATTGTTCACAGATATAGCCTGAAATTATATTTTATTTTACCTGAATTAGACTCATCAGTTTTGGGAAACATCATGTCCTATATATCCCGCCCCCCCCCCCCCGTGTGTGTGTGTGTGTGTGTGTGTGTGTGTGTGTGTGTGTGTGTTATGCATTTTCGGTGAACATGCACATGTGTGCATGTGAATGGAGGCCACAGGTCAAGGTTAATGGGTGATTTTCCTTCAGTGACTCCCCACCTTAATTTTTGAGACTGGGTTTCTTACTGAATCTAGAGCTCATGTTATGGCTATACTGGTTGACCAGCAAGCCCCACAGATCTGCCTCTCTCTGCTCCCACACTGCTGAGGTCACACATATAGGCAACACTCAGATTTTTATATTAACTACAGTTTATTCATATTGTATCCCAGCTGTGGCCCACTTCTTCATCTTTTCCCAATCCCACCCTCTCTCCCTCATTTCCTCCTATGCCTCTTTCCAAGTCCAAGCATAAGGGAGGTCCTCCTCATCTTCCATCTGTCCCTAGCTTATCAAGTCTCATCAGAACTGGCTGAATTTTCCTCCTCTATGGCCTGGAAAGGCTGTTCCCCCATCAGAGGGAGGCAGTCAAAAAGCTAGCCACTGAGTTCATGTCAGAGACAGTCCCTGTTCCCCTTACTAGGGAAACCACTTGGATACTGAGCTGCCATGGGCCACATCTGAGCAGGAATTCTAAGTTATATCCATGAACTGTCCTTGGTTGGAGTATCAGTCTCAGGAAAGACTCCTCTGCTCAGATTTTTTTGTTCTGTTGCCCTCCTCTTGGAGCTCCTATCCTCTCCAGATCTTACTATCTCCCACTTCTTTCATAAGATTCTCTGCACTCTGCCCAAGATTTGTTTATGAGTCTCAGTATCTGCTTTGATACATGGTTGGGTAGAGTCTTTCAGAGGGCCTCTGTGGTAGGCTCCTGTCCTGTTCCCTGTTTTCTCCTTCTTCCAGTGTCTATCCCATTAACTTTTCTGAGTGAGGATTGATCATCTTACCCAGGGCCCTCCTTCTAGACCAGCTTCTTTAGGTGTACAGAGTTTTGTAGGTTTATCCTATATTATATGTCTAATATCCACTTATAAGTGAGTATATACTCTGTATGTCTTTCTGTTTCTGGGATACCTCACTCAGGATGATCTTAAAGAAGTTAAAAAGCAACAAATCAAGTAATCCAAGAAAAATGGGGTACAGAGCTAAACAGAATTCTCTGTAGAGGAATATAGAATGGCAGAGAAACACTTAAAGAACTGCCCAACATCCTTAGTCATCAGAGAAATCAAAACAACCCTGGGATTTCACCTAACACCCATCAGAATGGCTAAGATCAAAAACTCAAGTGACAGTATATGCTGGAGAGGATGTGCAGAAAGGGGGACCCTCCTCCATTGCTGGTGGGAATGTAAACTTGTACAACCACTTTGGAAATCAATCTGGTGCTTTCTCAGACAATTGGGAATAGCGCTTCCTCAAGATGCAGCTATACCACTCCTAGGCATATATCCAAAATATACTCAAGTCCACAACAATGACATTTGTTCAACCATGTTCTTAGCAGCTTTATCCGTAATAGCCAGAACCTTGATATAACCCAGACGTTCTTCAAGGGAGGAATGGATACAGAAGTTATGGTATATTTACACAATGGAATACTACTCAGCAATTAAAAACAAGGAAATCGTGAAATTTGCAGGCAAATGGTGGCAACAAGAAAACACCTAGATTTTTACAGGCATAGTAAGGATTGAAATTCAGATGTTGGTGCTTTCACTGTAGGCACACTTTACCAATGGAGACATCTCTCAACCCCCCTTTATATGTCTTAGTTTCATCTGTAAATAAATGAAATGGTATGAACAGATGATGTCACTGTACAAATATATAAGCCAATTAGAAAAAATAATGTCTCTCTGATTCTTCTTTGAGGCAGCTTTGTAGGGAAACTAAGTAAAACAATTTTCAGTTAGTCTGGAACTCCTCCTTCAAGTGTGTAACCTATAAAAGGACATTATTGAGCTTGGTCTGGCCCTAGTGTGTATCTCCAATTTTATCTCAGTCTATTCTAGACCATAACATAGAAGAGATGATGCATTCACAAGAGGGAGTTTCCCAAAGATTTTCCCTTGGAGTACCCCCATGAAACTACATGATCTCCATCAGTGCCTCATTTGGACTGAAGATGGAGTTAGGAAAACCTAGTATGGGATTCTTTGTGGAAAGTCAGTAGATGAGAATTTCCAGCATCTCAATCCCTGTTTGCCCACTCATCACAAATTTTAAGTTAGTCAAACTTTCTTTTCACATCTGATTGCCTCTGTTCTTTAAAGGTACATACCCTTCTAAAGATGAACAAAGAGAAATCCTTTTGAAGTAGAAGATAAAAAGAAAATCCACAATTAAGCCTGCTGCTGCTTATTCATCCTCTTCTCTTCCTCCTCCTTCTCTTTCTTCTTTCCTCCTGTTTCAGATCCTACACTCTGAAGGGAATTATTTCCATTAGCAGCTCTGAGGTGTTGTGTGGAATCTTATGGACACAACAGACTTCAGATCTGGATCATTTTTGACTCCAGACTTGAAACATTTTTTTTTTCCTAGTTTATTGAAACATTTTGTTTTCTAGTTTATTGAGTGGCTCTTGAATCAGTAGGGTTCTGATAATTAAAATGCATCTATAAAGCTGACAATCTTGGTTGTGCCTGGTTCCCAAAGGATTCTTAGTGACTGCGTAGTTTGGCATACTGACTTGTAATATGCATCCGTCTTGTTAATCACTGTTTGTCTAGCATCAAGTATGGTAAATGACATACACTAACATGGTCATTGTGTATAGCATTTTCAAGTGAAGGAACTAACTTGTGCTATGATTGGATGAGTTCAGTGTAGAACTAAGAAAAATACCTAGCTCCCTTGCTACCCAATAATTGTTACATCAGCCTTAACTTTTAAAGTAAGAACAAAGAATCATATCTAGTTTAAAATGTCATGATCCCAAAATACATTGTAAACTCAAGTGTTTTCAACTTTCATAAGTATTTTGACCTAGAATAAAAGCCAGTTGAGATTTACTATTCCTACCTAATGGCTAGAAGCACGTTCTATAAGTAAGCTATCCAGGTGCTTGCTGGACTTGGCTCTCTTACCTCATGCAAATTAGAAATGGATGCTTTTGTCTGTAAAATGGAAAAAGTGTGCCTTTCCCATTGGGTGATTATAGAGGTTCAAATAATGAATTCTAGGAAAAGGACCTAGCATTGTGCATGGTAGACATAATACTTATAAGCTATTGTTACTGTTCTTACCGTTGTAGTTCGTAATTTAATTTACAGTTCTTTGGCCACTTCACATTTGCCATTTTTTTTCCCTACTTGAAGTTTGTGAAGCACAGAAGTGTAAGCAGATATACCTCAGACTAATTTAACCTTCTTATACTGTGGATTTGTGAATGAGGTATTTTTGGCAGCATATGCCTATGTTACATGACTCAACTTCACTGTAGTTCCAGACCTCAGCACACATCATGTGCACTTGGCCCTCCATGTACTGTTGAAGCATGCAACAGCGATGAATGTTACCTAAAACACCTTGGCTCAGAATACTGATTGCTGTATATTTTGAAGCTGTAGAGTTTTTACTTTATGCTCTGTTTTCTGTTCTTATAGAAACATAATGGTTAATTGTGGAAAATAATTTTAATATTTTCTTGTTATTTTTCCACTTGAAAGTATCAAATTAGTTTATTTTGGGATTGTATTTTTACCATATTTTTTAATTGTTTGAGAACTGGTATGATGGCTTCATGGGTAGATGTACCAAGCCTGAGGACCTGAGTTTGATACCTATAAACACACAGTGAAAGAAGAGAACTGACTCACTCAAGCTCTTTTCTGACTCCACATATTTGCTGTGTCATGTTGCACATATACACAAACATATCTAAAACACATAAACACAGACAAAATTAAAATATATTATTGTTACTTTTTAATCATTGACTTGTATTTCAGAAAATAATCATTAAATGAACTGTAACCTGGTATAAAAACATAATTGCCAGCATTTTTTCTTTCTAAAATACAATTTATTTTATTTTAAGAACTTCATACAAAAACACCTTATCTACATCATTCCTGCCTTTTCCTCCCCCTCCAACTGTAGACCCTTTCCAAATTTATGCAGAAATGGCCTTAAACATACTTGTGCTGCATATTTATGTAAAGTGGCATTTTCAGTATTGACAGCTATAGAATAAAAATTTCCACAAACTCTGAAGATCACTGAAGATGTGCTATACCCTGCAATATTGGTATTCAGCCAAAGCTTGATTCTTCATGCAAAAATAAGTATATTGTTTTCATTAATATACAAATTTGCTTTTACCTTAAATGATAAAATTATATGTATACCAAAGAATTGTCTTGAAATAAATATCTTTATGATGTTTTAATTGAATACCTATTTTATATGGCTATTTGCCCAGACATACAAAATGTTCTTACATGAAAAGACTTTTGATGCCAAAAGCCCACAAAGCCTTGTGCGAACAAGTTATATCCATCAGATTCTCATTTTCTGTTTGTGTTAATCTGCTCCTAGAAAGTGAGTAACAGTTAACTCACCATTATCAAGGTCATATGATTCCCATATCTCTTCATTATGAAAAGTCTAACTAGAAAGTAAATTCACATCGTTTTGGATTTAATGGTTGAAGCAGGAGGTCGGTTAAGGTCTCCACTTTCTGTTAATTAACTGTATTCAAAGTTAAGTAGGACTAAAGCAACAATGGCAGATTCACAGTAGCAAAAATAGATGGGGTAAAATTTAGTTTTCCTCACTCTAATTGGGAGATAGAAGAAAAAAAAATAAGAACATTCTGGAAGACAGAGAGATTAAAGCAAGTTTTGAGATACATGTATCCTTATTCCAACGGAAAAGAGCTAAGATTGGAATAGAGAGGGACAATGCATTTATTTGTGTGACTCAATATCTGAATGGCTAAGATATGACTAAAAGAAATAGACAGTGATGACAGTTTACTAAAATAATTTTGCCACATACTCAGGAAAGCTTTGAAATAACATCCACAGAAGCTATCTATCGTAACTGAGCTGCAGGAAAGGGTGGTTGTGTCTCACTTTAAAATCCCATGACTAATTGTAAATTCCAACCTAGCACCACTGCTGTGTCATCACTATGTCGAACTGAAATTACTTCCTGGAAAGAGGTATGGCTCACATAACACATTCCTGTACTGATGACAGAGTGTCTTGCTCAGGCCCAGCTCTTCCTTCTTAAACCTGAAACAGAAACTTTCTGTAGAGTATCCAGACACTGGGATAACCACATTTTACTGATGTCATCAGTGACTTTTCAAACATATGGAGGAATTATCACTCAAATGCTATAGTTTCTCCTCAGTTTCATTTTTCAAATATCTTACTTGAAGCAACTGTAGGGATATCTGAGTCTAGTTGGTAAGAAGACTAGAAAAGAATTCATTTCAAGAATAGGTTATTCTATTTTAGATGTTTGATTTTGACCAATTAATTTGTTTTTATTTCCTGATTGACTTTTCCCCAAAGAAAAGAGTTCTTATAAGCAATTACCAAGGTAATTTTTAGTCTATGCGAAATGGCTGACTGCTACAAAACCATTTGTAGTAGGCTTATGAAAAGTTTGTTGCAGAATTTCAGTATTAGATTGATGGTTTCTTTTACTGTTGTTTTTATTAATTATTTGATTCCTCCCAGATACACTCCTACTTCCCTAACCCACAACTTCTTATTCTTTATAATTTTTAAATAACATGTCTACTCCAATTTATGCTGCCCAATGTACTCCTAAGTGTGGGAGTATCCACTAAAGAGATATTCCACTAACCAAGAGCCATACTTTTAATATAACTGACTATAACTCCTCCTAAAACAATCAACTCCCTATCACTCCAAAATTAGGAATGGGAGCTAAAGAACCCCTTCCAATCCTATGCTAGAAGCTGACCAGTTTAATCTTGCATAGGTCTTGTTCAGGCAGCCATACAAGCTGAACATTCATGACTATAGCAGCCCTGACATGTCCAGAGCATACTATCTCCCTCTGGGCCTCCCCAAACTCTGGCTTTTACAACTTTTCGACCTTCCCATTCCACGATGGTCTGTGAGCTAGTCATTATTGAAGTTCACAGGGTTTACAACTAGATTATTGATGATCTCCATCCAACCTGGAAATATTCCAAGATGGTCCTTGAGCTGGTCATTGTTGTAGGTCACATGGTTTACAACTGGATGAGACTGTTAATGATGTTAATGATCTTCTTCCAATCCAGAAAGCCTACCCAGTACCTTTCAATAAAATGAGAACTAACCAGGAGGAAGGAAGCTTCCTGGTCAGCATCAACTTGATTTCCCAAGGTTGGTGTGTGACCCGTGTGTATGGTGTCTTCAGCAATAGGTCTCACCATCAAGTCTTGTAGAAAACTAAAAGCAATGGAACAACCCTATACTGTTCTGAGGATCTCTGGGACACCTATGACCAACAACTCAAGGGGAGGTAACCTATAACTTGAACTGAACTTTTGAGTTGGTATTGTATGGTTTCTTGGAAGAGCATAATCCTTTATGTAGGGTAACTCCAATTACACTCACTATGTCTTTACATATACTTTTATATATACATATACAAACAAATACACATGTATTATATATAATATATACATATATATGTATTTACCTATGTGTGTGTATACATATATACATACATACATACACACACACATATATGTTAGGGCTGGTAACACAGGACTACAAATTCCAGTTACATAAGGAGCAAAGAACAGGAAAATTGTAAGTTTAAGGCCAGCCAAGAAAACATAGTGAAGTATTGTCTCAAAAATTTTATTCAGGCAGTGTTATGATTAGTTCAGTGGCAAAGTGTTTGCCCAGCATACATGAAGATCTAGGTTTAATGCCCAGTATGGTGAAGATAGATAGGTAGACAGATATACATACAGACAGATAAGCACACAGATAGATAGGTGTATATGTGTGTGTTCATATGTGTTAATGACTCTGTTGCATACGTTGTATACGTATATATGTGTGGGAGATGTGTTAATAATTTGGCAGTACATGTGAAAGAGTTACTAAAGCTCTATAAAGCAAAGAGATGTCTCTTTGATTTTTGAAAGATTATCTGAAAGCAGATATGACCTTGTGCTATTTTAAAAAGTTATAAACCTGGATATAATGCAAAACAACATTTCAGGATTTTTTTTTATTTTAATTTTATGTGTATATGTGTTCTGCCTGTATGTATGTTTGTGTACCACATACATGTCTGGTCTCCATAAAGGCAAAAAGAGGTCATTGGATCCCCTGGAACTACAGTTATAGATGTTTGTGTGCCTTCATGTAAGTGCTGGCAATCCAATCTAGGTCCTCTAGAAGAGCAACCAGTGCTCTTAATTGCCGAGTCATCATTCTAGCCCCACCAAACAACTGTTTTAAAGTGTTTTAAAGACAATAAGCAATGCAGGACTCTGGTCACTCAGAAAAGGAAAACAAAGATGGAAAGCTTTATATCCTTCTCAGTTCTCTGTCTTAGTACAATGCTCAGTATAAGACACAGGAAAGTACAATCTAAGCTGACTGTGGCAGTCTGACTGAGTTGAGACTATAGCAACATGCAGAGAAAGATACCAGAAAAGAGGAAGCTGTGTAGCAGGACTCATAGATACCTCTGCCAGGGTTTTCCATGAGTCACTGGCCGAGAATTAGTCTGTACACATACCAAATATTGTGCAAGACCTAACAGCAAGAGGTTGAGCAGGGACTAAGAGTGGCACAATGTTTAAAAATAATAATAATTAGAATTACATCACAGCCAGAGTGGAAAGAGCTCAATAAAATTCCCAGAATTTAGCTATAGGATCACAAAAGCCTTGCATTAGGAAAAGAATTGTGCTATGCTATATCGTTACAGCTACACTAGCCCTGACTTTATTCAAACCTCCATGAGGCAAGGAGAGTTGCCCAGCAAGTAATTGACTACCATCAAAACAAATTATTTAAAGAAAGTCAATATGTGAAATTGGCTCCTTACATTATACTATCCAAAATACCTACCTATTTGGTGATTTTAAGCAAAGAAGGAACTATCAATAAATAAGTCAGAAACTAATCAATCAATATAATAGCAACCATATATGTCCAGATATACTAAAAATGTTAATGAAATCACAATAACCATTTTAAAATATATTCAAAACATAAAGGATAATTTGGTTAGGTAACTGAACAAATGGAGGAAAACTTAGCAAAAATAAAAACAATGTATTTATAGAATTACAGAATAATAAAGTTCAAATCTATAATTTAAAAATTGAGAAGAAAAATATTGATAAATAACCAAAAGTGTTCACTGACCTGTGAGACAATACTTGGCACACTAGATGGAAGAAGAAAAAAAATGATAAAAATATTTTGAGTTAAAATAGCTCAAAAGAATTGAGAGAGGGTTTCTCTGTTTAGCCCTGGCTGGCTTGGAAGTCACTGTGTAGACCAGGCTGGCCTCAACCTCACAGAGATCCTCCTATTTCTGCCTCCCAAATATTGTGATTAATTAAAGACATGTAGTACCATATCTGACTTCGAATTTTCTGAAGAGTAGTGGGAAACAGATAAACTTTAAAATAAACTTCCAATAGATCAGCAAACCCTAAATATAAAGAAAATCACAAAGCTTAAAACAACTTTATCACAAAGCAGAGAAGAAAACAAATAAAAATTACTAGAAACTAGAAATTTGGTGGGAGTGTCTGGGTAACAAGTATCAAAACAATCTAACTAGGGTGACTATATACTATGTTACTGTGCAATGACCTACTATATATTTTATAAAGAACTAGAAAGGAAGGTCTCACTCAAAAGCCCTTTTATTATATGCACTATTATAATTACCCTGATTTGATCATTATACTTTATATACATGTTTTAGATTATCATGTTGTAATCCATAAATATGTACTATTAGATTAATTAAAAATGTAAAAAGACATGGTAAGCAAAAGGAATAAAAAGACCATATTTAGGTAGATTACAGTCAAGTAGCTAAAAGATACACATAGATCTTATTTTTAAGAACCACTGGAGAATGATAAATTATATATAATAACATATTGTAAAGAGTTATTATATGCTAGCAATAAATGATTTTAAATTATTTTTATTTAATTTAATATACACAGAAATACATTTTCCAAAATATGTAGCATATCTATATACCAAAATGACAATAAAAATAGTTCTGAAGGAAAGCAGAAAATATCTAAATAAATGGAGTCATGATCATAATTGGAAAATTTACCTTGTGAAACTTCTGATTTTTCACCATTGATCTTAGGACCTCATCAACTGCTTAGCAATAGTCTTTGTAGAAACTGACAAATTGATTTTTATATTAACAGGGAACAACAACCTAAAAATAATCAAAGAAATCCAAAGAAACTTTTTCTTGCTTTTATCCACCCTTTTTATAGGGGTTTGTTGTAGTTGTTGTTTAACTGTCTGACACAGAATCTCACATTGTTCTGGCTGCCTTGCTCTGTTGCTGAATATGACACTCAATTTTTGATCCGTATGTTTCCATCTACCATATGCTAGGATCACAGGCGTGTGACACCATCAAAAAGCAAAGTTAAATGTCTTATGCTATTTTATATCAAGACTTATTACAGGAGGGACTATTAGGAGAAGAAAAGAAGAACCATGGGGAGTGGGGAAGTGGTACACAAGAGAGTAGTAGGAAATGAATAAGATCAAAGTGCAAAATATACATTACAAAACTTTTATAACGAAGCCCATCATTTCGCACAGTGAATATATGCTAATAAAAGTTAGGATAAATAAGACTATAAAACTACTGTTATCAAAACAATAAGATATTAATGAAAAGTTACTTAAGTATGATCAATAAAATACAATACAGAAGTAAATATTATTATTTTATGTTTAAATAAGTCTCAACACGAGTCTAAGGAATTCAGAATGAAATTTATACTTTTCTCAAAAAATAGGATTTGGGATAACTGGATATCTAAATTGTGAGAGAATGAATTGTCATTTCATGCAATTCATTCCCTGGGTAAGATTCTCAATCTTCATTCAGAAAGGCAAACAAGACAGACATCTGAAGAGTGAGAGAACAGGGGAGAGACAGGACAGGAGACCATCACAGAGGGCCTCTGAAAGACTCTACTCAGCAGGGTATCAAAACATGCTGAGACTCATAGCCAAACTTTGGGTAGAGTGCAGGGAATCTTATGAAAGAAGGGGGAGATAGAAAGACCTGGAGGGAATAGGAGCTCCACCTGGAGAGCAACAGAACCAAAATATCTGAGCACAGGGATCTTTTGTGAGACTGATACTCCAAACAAGGACCATTCATGCAGATAAGGTAGAACCCCTGCACAGGAGTAACCTATGGCAGCTCAGTGTCCAAGAGTATTCCCCAATAATAGGAACAGGGACTGTCTCTGACATGAACTCATGGGCTGATTCTTTGATCCCCTCCACCTGAGTGGGGATCAGCCTTACCAGTCCACAGAGGCAGACAAAGAAGCCAGTCTTAATGAGAACTGATAGATTAGGGTCAGATGGAAGGGGAGGAGGACCTACCCTCTCATTGGACTGGGGAAGGGGCAAAGGAGAAGAAGAGGAAGGGAGGGTGGGATTGGGAGGAAAGGGGAGAGGGCACTATAGCTGGGATATAAAGTGAATAAACTGTAATTAATAAAAAATAAAATTAAAATTAAAAAACAATTTATAAAATTTCTAGAAAATACATAGTGAAAAACCTTTGAGACTTCACTTCCTTAAGAAAAATGTTTATTTATAGTAGAAAATTCTTTTTTTTTTAAGTTTTGCTTTTGGTAATTCTTTTTTTTTCTATTACACTTTATTCACTTTGTTTATCCCCATATGTCCCTCCTCCCCTCCCAATCCAACCCTCCTACCCTTTCTTCATGCATGCCTTCCCCAAGTCCACTGATAAGGGAGGTCCTCATCTCCTTCCTTCTGATCTGAGTCTATCAGATCTCATCAGGAGTGGCTGCATTATCATCTTCTGTGGCCTGGTAAGGCTGCTCCCCCCTCAGGGGGAGATGATCAAAGAGAAGGCCAATCTGATTATGTCAGAGGCAGTCCCTCTTCACATTACTATGGAACCCGCTGGGACACTAAACTGCCATGGGCTACATTTGTACAGGGGTTCTAGGTTATCTCCATGTTTGGTACTTGGTTGGAGTATGAGTCTCTGGGAAGACCCCTGTGTTCAAATTTTCTGGTTCTGTTGCTCTCCTTGTGGAGGCCCTGTCCTCTTCAAATCTTACTATTTCCCACTTCTTACATAAGATTCCATTCATTCTGCCCAACAGTTGGCCATAAGTCTCAGCATCTGCTTTGATAGTCTGCAGGGCAGAGCCTTTCAGAGGCCCTCTGTGGCAGGTTCCTAACTTGTTTCCTGTTTTCTTCTTCTTCTGGTGTCCATTCACTTTGCCTTTCAAGATGGGGATTGAGCATTTTAGTCAGGGTCCTTTCTCTTGATTAGTTTTTTTAGATGTACAGATTTTAGTAGGTTTATCCTATATTATATGTCTATATGAGTGAGTATGTACCATGTGTGTCTTTCTGTTTCTGGGACAGCTCACTAAGGATGATCCTTTCCAGGTCCCAACATTTACCTGCAAATTTCATGATTTCCTTATTTTTCATTGCAGATTAATATACCATTGTGTGGATGTACCACAATTTCTGCATCCATTCTTTAGTTGATGGGCATCTGGGCTGTTTCCAGCTTCTGACTATTACAAATAAAGCTGCTACAAACATGGTTGAGCAAATGTTCTTATTGTGTACTTGAGCCTCTTTTGGATATATGTCTAGGAGTGATATGGCTGGATCTTGAGGAAGCGCCATATTGATTTCCAGAGTGGTTGTACAAGTTTACAATCCCACCAGCAGTGGAGGAGGGTTCCCCTTTCACCACAACCTCTCCAGCATGTGTTGTCACTTGAGATTTTCATCTTGATCATTCTGATGGGTGTAAGGTGAAATCTCAGGGTTGTTTTGATTTGCATTTCCCTAATGACTAATGACGTTGAGCATTTCTTTAAGTGTTTCTCTGCCCTTCGATATTCCTCTACAGAGAATTCTCTGTTTAGCTGTGTTCCCCATTTTTTTAATTAGATTACTTGGTTTGCTGCTTTTCAAAATACTTACTGTTTTATAAAAATGAAAAATTGCTGGTATTCAAAATACATTCACATCAAAATAAAATGCATGTCCTAGATTAATGTTTTCTTCCAATCTAATTTTAAATTTTCACTTTCTTGCTAGTGAATTTTGTAATCATAAAAATCTAAGTACTGATATCTAAAACATATAGCAAATTCTTACAATTCAATAAAAACCATGAATTAGTAAAAAGGGAGGATGAAAACATACTTTGAGGATTTTAAGAAAGAAGATATATTCATAAGCACATAAAATGATTATCAAGGGGGTGACAAAAGAGCAATGGTTACTCTTCTAGAGGACTGCCATTCAATTCCCAGTCCCCACCTGCTGACACATAATTGTCTGTAACTCTAGTCCCAAGGGCTCCAATGCCCTCTTCTGGCCTGCTGAAGCACTGTACCTAAATTGAACATAGGCATACATACAGGCGAAACATCCATATACATAAATAAAAAATGAAATGAAAAAATATTATGATCAATACCTTTAGCCTTCATTAAGACATAAACTTAAATAAAATATTAAAATGTAAAGTTACCAGACTGGCTAAAATTAATAATAGTGATATGACTTAAGTTTTGGCAAGAATTTGAGACAATTAGAATAATTATACCATGTAGCTGGAACAACCTCCATAGCAAAAAGTTTTTGCAGTTTCTTATTAAGTTGAAAATGTAGCTCAACTATCATCCCAACTATTCCGTACTTACATATTCTGTGTATGAACACTGTTTCAGGCTAAATATGCTTTGCCTTCTCTAGCGCATATGTTAAAGTTTCATCATCATTGTGGCAGGGTTAGCAGGAGGGAACTTCAAAACAGGATATGTCACTGAAAGAAGTGTTTTTAATAGAATTAGATTAGTTACCATGAGAAAGTTTTGATATAAAATAAGTCCATCTGCTCAGTTTTCTCTTATCTTGTTTTCCTACTTTGAGGTCATGGTCTGTCACAAGACTAAAACACTTGCTCTTTCAGAGAAACTAGATAATTTCCAGAGCTAACATGGTGGCTCACAACCATCTGTAATTCCAGTTAAAGGGAATCTGACTCTCTGGTCTGACCTCCATGAGTACTACAAGCACATAGTGCATAGGTAAAAACACCCCCACACACACACACACACATAAAATAAAATAATCTTTAAAAATAAAACATTTTGTCACAGCAACAGAAACACTAAGAAAGCCACATAAAAGCACTCTGTACAAATATAATTCACAGTCGCTAAAACTAAGAACTGACTTAAATACTCATCAGCATAGAATAGATTGTGCTATATATTCTGTAAATAAAAACCAAAAATTACAAATAATTAATTTAAATTAGCAGAAACTTAAAACAAACTATCAATCTACACAACACCATAGATAAATTGTTAGACTATTTCTATAAAATGTAAATACTTTATGACTTCATCTATATATGAAGAACTAGAACATAATCAACTGTTCTTTAATGAGAAATGTCTTAAACACTGTCTGAAAACAAGGGTAAGATGGCGCTTTCTGGAATCAAGTTATGATTCATACCTTGATAGGAATAAAGGTTGCACTACTATATGTTCACCCGAAATACTGTAAACTTCAATGGGATGCATTTTGTTTTATTTTATTTATTTATTTTTTATTTATTTTTTTATTTTGTTTCCTTGGGGTTTTTGTTTCTTTGTTTTCAATACACCCCAAACACAGTTTCCACTAGCTCCATTTCTTTCAGTTCCCCTCTCCCTTCTCCCCTAGATCCACTCATCTTCCATTTCACTTCAGAAAAGGGCATGTTTCCCAGAGATGTCAACCAAACATGACACATCATGTTTCAATAAGTCTAGGCACATCCCCTTATATTAAGGCTGGATGAGGCAACACAGTAAGAGGACAAGTGTACGGAAAGCAAGCAAAAGACTCAGAGACAGTCTCCAATCCCACTATTCTGAGTCTCACAAGAACACCAAGCTAATAAACAGCCATAACATGTATGCAGAGGACCTAGCACAGACCCATGCATGCTCTGTCATTATTGCTTCAGTGTTTGTGAGCCCCTATGAAGTCTCTTAATTGATTCTGTAGGTCATGTTCTCCTGGTGTCATGCCTTTTAAATGTAAACTTGATCTCCATAAGATCATTTTAAAATGAACCCACTCAGATCCCTCTCAGCTTGAGAAATGTGTACTCTCCTCTTTGCTCCCTAGAGTAGTAGCATGAGCTCATTTCCCAGCTGAAAAGTGATGATGTTATTTACTTTATTTTTTATTTTTTAATTTGTTATTAGTTATTTATTACAATTTATGTACTTTGTATTTCGGCTGTGCTACCTCCCTCATCTCCTCCCAATTCTACCCTCCCCCCCCCTCTTCTCCAAGTCCACTAATAGGAGAAGTCCTAGTCCCCTTCCATCTGACCCTAGCCTATCAGGTCTCATAAGGACTGGCTGCATTGTCTTTTTCTATGGCAGGGAAAGCTGCACCCCTCAGGGGGAGATGATCAAAGAGCTAGCCACTGAGTTCATGCCAGAGACAGCCCCTGTCCTCTTATTAGGGAACCTACTTGGAGACTTGAGTCTATGGGCTACATCTGAGCAGGGGTTTTAGGTCCTCTCCATGCATGGTCCTTGCTTGGGGTATCAGTCTCTGCAGGGCCCTCAGGGCACAGGTTTTGTTTTGTTTTGTGTTTTGGCTCTGTTGCTCTCCTTTTGGAGCTCCTGCCCCCTCCAGGACTTTCTATCTCTCCCTTCATTCATACAATTTCATGTCCTCTGCCCTAAGTTTGGCAATGAATCTCAGTCTCTGCTTCGATACCTTGATCAGTAGAGTTTTTTTTAATTAAAGTTTTATTTTTTACATGAATTACATATTATTCACTTTGTATCCCAGCTGTAGCTCCCTCCCTCATGTTCCCCCATTCCCCTCTCTAAGTCCACTGATAAGGAGGTCTTCCTCTTCTTCCATCTGACACTAGCTTGAGTTTTTCAGAGGCTATTTGTGGTAGGCTCCTGTCCTCTTCCCTATCTTCTCTTTCTTCTGATGTCTATCACATTTGGATGGCATTATTTATAAACAAATGTCAGCTTTTGCCTTGATGTCAAAGAGGAAGTCAGTCCTATGCCCTCAAGGTTTTTTATGGGAGGGGTGTATGTGTATTAGAAAAGGAGCAAAGGATATCAAGGAAGCACAAGTTGGATTGGGAGGGGGTGAGTGTGTACGCAAGAAAACAGCAGGGCAGGATAGTAAAGATTTATTATGGCCTTAGAAAAAGGCATGTCAGGGTATGTCACACTAAGAAGATAATCTTAGGGTGTGGAATCATAGGAAAAGATCAAAAGCAAGTGGCTTGCCTTAATGAAAAACCTTTGCCATGAAGAGCCATCTCTCTAGACTATTTTCAGTAAATTGCCCTGAGGCCAATTAGATTTGTAGAAGCCTTGTAAATACACTTGTGAAGTACAAGACTGCCATGAACTGTTTACTGTATTATCTTGAGCTGCATTTGATGCCTGTACTAACTCAGAGATTGAGGTGAATCCCACTGTTAGATGTTTCTGCCTTTAATGAAAAGATGGAGCTGATGTTTGAACACAATGTTCAGAAACTGAAAATAAAAATTAGTTTCCTTTATGACTACTGGCTTCTGTGGTGTAATTCATAAAACTCCTAGTTGGAGCATCCTTAGCCTAAAAAAAAAAAAAAGTCAGACAGCCTTGAATTAGTCCATCTGATTTACACTATTTTACACATGACCTCCTTTCTTCTAGTATTTTTGTCGAGTTTTATGTTCCCAACATCTGCATGAAAGAAAAAAAATTGGGATAAAAATAAGATTGGTCTCTTTGAGTTATTTCTTTTAGTATCTCCACAAATCTTGAGAGGGATGTTGAAATATGATCGTGAACAGAGAATGCAACAGCTGGTGCAAGCGAGATTCAGGTTTTTTTTTTTTCTTGGCTTTATATCAACATCAAATTCTCTGATGTCTATTTCTCTCAGCAATTCCTTTCAAAATGCAGATTGACTTCCATTTTGTTTTCTTTTTTTTTTTTTTCCTAATCAACTAAGAACAAAGTTTGACAGTATAACAATGTTATTTGGACATTTGTAAGACACAGAAATGAGCCTCAACTGGAACATTGCTGATAGGTTCAAACTCCAGCTCTGCCTCTGCCATCCATACTAGCTATCCTACAGAAAATATGTCAATTAAAGTTTTTAAAACTAAATTGAGTATAAGAATGTTATTCTACTCAGAGGAAGCACATAGGGTGCTCAGTTTCCAAGCGATTTTCCTAATAAGGGGATCAGGGGCTGTCTCTGACATGAACTCTTTGTTCACCATTCCCATGGGGGGGAGCGGAGGGGGCAGCCTTGCCAGGCCACAGAGGAAAATGATGCAGCCACCCCTGATGATATCTGATAGGCTAGGGTCAGACAGAAGTGGAGGAGATCCTTCACTATCAGGGGACTAGGGGATGGACTTAGTGGGAGAAGAGAGAGGGAGGGTGGGACCAGGAGGAGATGAGGGAGGGGGCTAC
The DNA here is from genome assembly GCF_030254825.1 of Meriones unguiculatus. NCBI lineage: Eukaryota > Metazoa > Chordata > Mammalia > Rodentia > Muridae > Meriones > Meriones unguiculatus. Next base: position 72,568,594 of record NC_083369.1, on the reverse strand, counting down.
AGTGGGAATATAAAGTGAATAGAAAGAAAGAAAGAAAGAAAGAAAGAAAGAAAGAAAGAAAGAAAGAAAGAAAGAAAGAAAGAAAGAGAAAGGAAGAAAGGATAATTATGCTTTGTGCAAACCTTGTTTTGCATGAGCCAACACTTGCCAAACACATGAAACATAAATGGGTAAAGTGCTTGGCTTTGTCAGCCATTGTTATTTACAGGTTTTCACTCTTCTTAATTTCTTGAAAAAACTTTATCACAGGATTCTACTTTAGTCCCTCTACGTATGCTCTTGAAATTACAAGCTTCCTTCTCTCAACTAAGTCATTTATTACTGTGCTTTAGAATAGTAAGCCTGCAATTACTATTTCGTCGATTTAAACTGGATTTCAGAACAGGTACAAAACAGACATTATGATACCAGTAAGTCAGGAGCACCTTTTCTTTTCAAGTGAGACTTCAGAAAAAATTCCAAAGGCCTTAACAAAGATTCTAAAATCAAAAGTATACGTTGAGGTGGTAACATAAAATTCTGACCTTTGGTCGATACCAGGAAAAAGAAGGGTCCCATCCCTGGTATTTGTCTAAAACCAGGTATTTATCTAGTTTTCATGTTAATCCTTGTAGATCTCTGGATGTGACTCACCTTCTTTTCCTGGCATCTTGTTTTTTGTCTTCCCTAATCAGGTCTCAACTTGCTTCTATTTTTCAAGCATACACCTTTCTCTTCATTTTTAGCATATATAAAAAAAAAAAAAAAAACAGATGCAGCTCTGTCTACATCAAACCATGGTTTCCTCCCTTCTAGGTATTGTTCCTATCGATGTCCTGCCATGTGGAGCTCAGGACCCAGTAGACTCTGAATCGTGCTAGGTGCTTGAGAAGTTGTGGTACATAAAATGTATAAGGAAATCCCTATCTAAAATGGCTCATGATTTTTTAGAGAAATGGAATAAACATGAAAAATATAGTTCATAGATAAGAAGAAATTACACATCTGCTGTATGCAGAATAAGTTACTGGGCCCCAGAGATAGGAGCTCCAGTTTCCTGCTCTTTTGGTGAGAAGATAGAATTGGACAGAGCAAAAAAAGCAAAGCTGCATCACAAGTCAACTAGAGAGCATTATTCAAATAGATCAGTGAGCAAAAACAATCACGGAGGGTGACTCATTGGAGAATACTTTTCCAAGGAAGTGGAACTTAATAAGATCTTGAGGGAAACTATAGTTAAGTGAAACAGCAAATAGAAGGAGGGCGTGTAGGGCATTCCAGACTGGGGAACAGCGTGCACAAAGGTGTGGTACCAGGAATGTTAGTAGGTTGTTTAGAAATAATGAGTACACGGATGGACAGCGTCTGAGTGGTAAAATTTTAGAAAAAAATTTGGAAGCAAATCTAAGGAAATTTTATTTGATGCTGTAACTGTTTCACAAAACCCTGGCACTCTCCTGTACAGATTTGGAGGGAGAGATCAGGTAGTTGGGGGCCTCTCAGCAAGCCGGGATCTGGGGCTTTAGTTTCCACTTCAACCAGATGCATCATATTTTCTTCCTGTTTGTTATGTTGGAGGATTGTATAAGGAACCTTAAAAGAAAGTCTTTTATTTAGAAAATTGAAAAGTAGTTATTTGTTACAGATTTTAGTGAGAATTTTAGTTTCTTTAAAACCCCAGTTATGTTATGTGAATATGTTTTTGTTTTAATCCCAGATGTGGGATATGGGACTGCTTCAGATTGTCCACAGCCAATATGATCTTTCCCATGCTCTAGAAGGGGCAAAATTTTTGCCAGCTGCACATAGTTTATATTTGTAATTGTGGGGACTCTTTAGAGAGTGTAAATTGAAGAGCCCCAAGAGGGTCTGAGGCGGCTGCTGCTACCCCTGCTGCTGCTGCTGGGGTGTTTGTCTCTGCTGATGCTGGTTTCTGCTGTTGTTTTTGCTATTGCTGGATTGCTAGTTGCTGGTCTTTTGACAATGAAGATTGAGCTTGCCCCAAGGAACTCCATGTCCCTAATGTGCAGGAAGTAGTCTAAAAAGGTCTGTGCCACCTTTATTTTTCAAACTTCTTTCTTGCTTATCAAGTGTTCGAGGGTTGGAAGAGATTAATCTGGAGAAGGGTGGTATATAAAAGAAACCGAAGAAAGTAGCTAAAAGGACTGGCCACAACAGGTAATAAAGGAAACAAATAAATAGCTTTGAGCAAAAAAAAATCAGAATCCTAGAAGTTAGGTCTCATCCAAAATGCAACTAAATTAATAGTCAAATTTAAACATTCTTTTTTTTTTCCTTAAACGATTCTTATGATTCTGCTGGAGGTGTCACTTACCTATTACCCCAGCATATGGGAGTCTAAGGCAGGAAGATGGTGATTTCAAGACAAGCTTTGAGTACAAAGCAAACCTCTCTCTCTCCTGTTAAAAATATAAAAATAAAACAAATACAAATCTAAAAATACTATTTAAGTAGAGAAAAACATAACTATGGTACAATGTATTATACTATTGGCATACTCCTAACTGAATATATATATATATATATATATATATATATATATATATGGGATTTTATATACTTTGATGAGAAAATAATGTATTGTTCTTTTCCCTAATGTCTAATTGTAGTTTAGCATTTCTTACATAATAAATGTACATAAGAAACCTTAGTTGCATTGTCAATGTATAAGAGCAAATATATTTAATGCCACTACAAACATATTAAAGTTTTTAAAGATTTTAGTGACATTTCAGTGTAAATCACTTTCTGTATGATCTTATAAATATTATTTTATGCATTTGAAAGCAATAAAATGCCTCATAGGGGCTCTTAAAAAATTACAATCCACAAGGTAATATAATGAAATGCTACATTATGTTTTTGTAGTTGATTTCTATTGATGTAGATTTTACCTTCTCCTAACGTGGTCTCATTCTGCCAATGTTTTTTTTAGACAGCTAGATGGAGTAGATACCATGCTATGTTCATGTTACAATCTACCAATTATTTAAAGACAGCTATCAGATGTCTGTAGGCTTTTCTTTTTTATTTATTTATTTTTATTAATTACAGTTTATACATTTTGTATCCCAGTTGTAGCCTCCTCTCTCCTGCCCTCCCAATCCCAGACTCTCTCCCTCATATCCCCCCATGCTCCCTCCACCAAGTCCACTGATAGGGGAGGTCCTCCTCCCTTTCCCTCGGGCCCTAACCTATCAAGTCTCCTCAGAACTGGCTACATTGTCTTCCTCTGTGGCCTGGTAAGGCTGCTCCCCTTTCAGGGGGAGGTGATCAAAGAGCCAGCCACTGAGTTCATGTTAGAGACAGACCCTGTTCTCATTACTAGAGAACCCACTTGGATACTGAGCTGCCATGGGCTACATCTGTGCGGAGGTTCTAGTTTATCTTCATATATAGTCCTTGGTTGGAATATCAGTATCAGAAAAGACACCTGTGCCCAGATTTTTTTGTTCTGTTGCTCTCCTTGTGGAGCTCTTGTCCCTTCCAGGTCTTTCTATTTCCAGCTTCTTTCATAAGATTCCCTACACTCTGCCAAAAGTTTGGCGATGAGTTTAAACATCTGCTTTGATACCCTTCTGGGTAGAGTCTTTCAGAGGCCCTCTGTGATAGGTTCTTTTCATGTTCCCTGTTTTGTCCCTCTTCAATGTCCATCCCATTTTCCTTTCTGAGTGAGGAATAATCATCTTACTCAGGGTCCTCCTCCTTGCTTATCTTCTTTAGTTGTAGAGATTTTAGTATGTTTATCCTATATGTCTAATATCCACTTACAAGTTAGTATATACCATGTTTGTCTTTCTGCTTCTGGAATACCTCACTCAGGATGACCATTTCTAGTTCCCACTATTTGCCTGGAAATTTCATGATTTCCTTGTTTTTAATGGCTGAGTAGTATTATGTTGTGTAAATGTAACACAATTTCTGTATAAATTTTACACTGAGGGACATCTGGGTTGTTTCCAGATTCGGGCTATTATGAATAAAGCTGCTATGAACATGGTTGAGCAAATGCACTTGTGTACTTGAGCATATTTTGTATATATGCCTAGGAATGTTACAGCTGGATCTTGAGGTAGTACTATTCCTAATTTTCTGAGAAAGAGTCAGATTGATTTCCAAAGTGGTTGTACAAGTTTTGATTTCCACCAGCAAAGGAGGAGGTTTCCTCTTTCTCCACATCCTCTCTAGTATGTGTTGTCACTTTTGTTTTTGATCTTAGCCATTCTGATGGGTGTAAGGTGAGATCTCAAGATCATTTTGATTTGCACTTCCCTGATGACTAAGGAGGTTAAGCATTTCTTTAAGTGTTTCTCTGCCATTCAATATTCCTCTATGAGAAGAAGTTAAAAAGCAACAAATCAAGTAATCCAATTAAAAATTGGGTAGGCTTTTCTTTTCAGGCCAATCAACCTATCTTTTTTCTTCTTTCCCTCTAATAATAAAGCAGTGAGTTTTCCCAGTATTAAACCCAGGTTCTGCAACATGCTCTGTCTGAACCCTCTTCCTCTTCAAGCATAGTCACTGTACTAGAGCAAACACCTAGAAAAGAAAATTTAAATACACAAATTAGAATCTCTCATTATAGTCACAGTGACTCCTGTTCCACAAGTTGCTGAAACTTGGGAGTGCTGATTGCAATATAACTGATGTAGTCATTTAGTCCTCTCCCTTATAAACACCTGGGGCCAAGAAGAGGTGAGTCTATTGGAGACAGACGTATTGTAGTGTTTATATAGTGTGGGATAGGTCTGGATTTGAATCAACTTCTGCATACTAACCAGATGACTGATAAATCCACTATTGCAGAAACTCAGTTCCCTCTTTCGTACAAGAGATGTAATAATAATACCTAATTTATAAACAAACTCGTGTTCGTTGAATCAGGTGCAGTATGTGACATGCTTAGTATAATGACTGCAATATTCTTGTTAATGTCAATCAAAGTTAAATGAGAATTGCTCTCTTAGTTTTCTCACTTGGGTGGTGCCTACCTCTTTCTAATCTTTATTTCACCTTGGTTTCACTTCCTCTTCCTGGATATAAAATTTAAATATGTATTCACCAAGTCTCAACTTTCTCATTGGATGGTTTGACAAAGAATCACATATTTCTTAGACACTGACTGAATCTTTCATTTCTGAATGTAGTTTTAAAAAACAAGCCACCAAACAAACCATGATTTTTTTTCCGTCAATGTGTGACTGTGCTGCTAGTAATCAACCATAAGATGTTGGTGTTGTACCCTAAATAATTAATCTCCCCTTAGTTTATCAGAACAGTTTCTTCTTTGGACATGAATGTGAAAAGGAGAAAGTGGGGCATGTAAAGCCATAGAGGGAGGGGAAAGTGAGAAATGACATAGTTATATTTTAACTTAAATTTTTTAAAAATATCTTTCAAATAAATTATATGAACCAATTAAGCAATTTATAGTTCCCTACTTTATACGATCCTAAAAGAGGGATTCTAAGAACATAACCAAGAATTAGACAGGGAGGGGAGGAGATAGAATGAAAAGGTTTCTTAGAAATACAGAATGGGGCCAATAAAGTAAATGATTTATAGGCCCAGAGAGGTGGTTCAATGGATAAGAGTGCTGTCTGTTCTTCCAAAGGTCCTGATTTCAATTCCTAGCAATTACATGGTGGATCATATAAGCATCTGTAATAAGATCTACTGCCCTCTTCTGGTGTGCATGCATACATGCAGATAGAGTGCTATATAAGTAATAAATGAATAATTAAAAAAAACAACAAAAAGAAAAGTATTTATTTAAAAAAAAAGAAATGCTTTCTATAGTTACTTTTGACTTGTATTACTTCAAGGCAAAAAGTTTTTTAGGTTCAAATTCCATCACAAAAAAACAAAATATCTTCTTAGTTTTTGAAAGTTCTTTGAGTCATAATCATAGGTTTGTGTTTCATACGGTCCTGGGGTTTGTGTGTATATCCAAGATTTTCTAGATTTCTCCTATTGACATCCATAACCTAAGTTATTTCCACATACAGGCTTTCCAGGGCCTTTGATTTTCCAGAGAGAACAGTCACAAGTATTGCATTCTCTAGTGTTGTATGTTCTCCACAATGCTTAATCTTCTATGTGCATGAACAATTTTGATAACCCTAATAATATGTCAGCCAAGAACTGGGTGACCCTTCTGGGCTAAGGTTTTGTTAGTTATTGAGATGAAAGTTTAGAGGTAGCTTGGGTATTAACTGGGAAATATGTCCCTGTCTCCAAAATTACACTTAAAGCTTCACTAGGGGTAGAAACAAAGCAAATGTGGAAAAAGGTTGTATTTATTATGGCAAATCTTTACAACCTGAGTTATCCTTGTACAGTTTTTGCTTAAAGTACAAAATATGAATGAAATACCAGCTAAAGTAGCCTTCTACCCTTTTCTACCTTGACTTCTTTTTTTTCTATAGTTTTATCTTCCTTTTTCCTCTCCATGCTACAATTCACTTAGAACATACATTAGCAAATGGCTGAATGAGAAAGAGTCTTGAGATTTCTATGTTACCCAAGGAAGTATAGAAGACATTTGCAAAGTAACTTCTATTCATTCAATAATGGCTTCTTGAAAAAGGTAGACCTCTCAAACTTTTAAGACTGAATAGCTCTGGGAACATTCTTGGCATGCTGTATGTCCTAGGATAGACACTCAAGGGTGAAAGTAACATATTTGGATTTGCAAAATTGAACAACTCCTTTTGCCAAACATGTTTTTTCCCTCAGTGTTCAAAGTAGAATAGGAAATGTATTCCATATGGTTTGGATGCACTTATGCTCAATTATGAAGAGTTTCAAGACATTTTCTAACTCCTCAAGGTTTTAAGCCCTTTTCCTCCCTAAAGAACAGGAAGTCTTAATTTCCCTAGCTTAAGGAAACTTGCAAATGCAAACGATTTATGTTGGATTTTAATATGAGGGTTCATGACTTTAAAGTCAGAAAGATTTTGTATAATCCAATGTCAAAACTGTTGGCATGGATGTGTCTCTCTACTTTCAGGGTGATATCTTTCAGAATAATTCTAACTTAATTTTTGTCTTGAATTAGAAGAGAACTTATTTTTAAAGAAGAAAATGGAGGAGGGTTAGAATTTATAGAGGGATTATGATGGTTTCAGATCAGTTATACTGCTGAACAAATCATTTCCATATGCTATCATAGCTTTAGGTATTTTTATTTTTATTTTCTACATCTGTAGGATGGAGGAAATCTCTGACTGTGTTAATAATAAGTACACTATTTTTTAGCTTTTATCAAATGACTTAGATGTGAGAGAAAATTATTGCATTTAGGCTAAGGTTTTGTTTTTGTTGTTGACTTTCCTCTGACATGTCAATTTTTACATTTTGTTTGGCTCACCAATAAGAATACAGTTGGAAATACAGTTCATTATGACTACCTTAGATCATATGAAAGATAATTTTTTTCTGGAGTCAGTAAAAAAGGAAAGGTCAGGATAGAGTCTTAGAACAAAGATGAAATCACAAAGATATCATTTTATAGTTTGTTTTGTTAACCCTAGATATTGAATGTTAGCAATTCTGCTCCACCTGGACATGAACCAACAATGTAAATAAAGGTGGATTTGATCCATTTATTTTCACAATGTAGATATAGATCAGAAAAGACTATAGTAACTCCCATAAATTTGCACAATGTGTGTCAATTAAAAATAAAACTTTGGCCCCTGTGTGTAACTCAGTAGTAAAGTGCTTATCTAGGGTAAGCAAGATTCTGGGTTCTATCCTCAGTATTAAATTATTTATTTTTTATTTATATGCATGTATGTACGTATGCATGTATGAATGTATGTATAACTGTATAGATAAAGATGTTCGGGGTGCTCAGAAGCCAAAATAATGTGTCAGAGGCATTTGCAGGAAAACCAGCCTGTTAAGTGAAATCTGAACTCTAATTTTCATGATGGTACAGCAAGTTCTCTGTACCACTGAGCCATCTCAATATGTTCCATTTTTAAAGTTTTTTTAACTACTATATAAAGGCATTATATAATCACATATATAATTCTAATTTATTCCTGAACTTTCTCAACTCCTACTCTCTGTCTCCTTCCAATATAGAATCTGCAGGGTCAACTATTTGTTTTGACTACAGAAAATATGGTGGCCAAAACAAAACATAGAAAGCCATAATTTCTCACTCTTCTCTGGTTTCTCTGTCACTTTAAAGTATAAATAAAGAAGTTTATTTAATTTGGCCTTATATTTCTAGTGCCTGTGTGGTCTGATTGTTCTAAAATAGACATTTCCATCTTCATAGTAGGACAGCTTGGTAAAGTTAGGCTGTCTGCTGCCATTCCACTTATCTAGAAATAAACAGTAAGAATGCTTAAATGTAGGTCTCTTGGCACTAAGGTAATTTCTCTTATAATTAGGACTTCTGCCACAGCTACTATGAAACTTCTCTGTTTAGATTGGTTGGAGGTATTAGTTTATTAGAACAAACATAATAATAATTTCCTTGGTGAGGTTGGATTATTGAGATTATTGGATTATTGGCATGTTCTTGTTGAGGAAGAAGGACTGTATTATTAACAAAATGGTAGTCACATTAGAGACTTTGTAATAAATCTAAGTGATTAAAATAATAGCCAATATAAGGAGAATGCGACTTAAGTCATTTAAACTTAGGAATGTCTTGTTCTAGTTGTGTAGCTTGGTCTTCATGTGGGATTCCTATTCATAACAGCAGTAGTAGGGGCTGTTTCTGACTCTGTTTCTTGCCCTTAGGACTCTTTCCTCCTACTGGGCTTCCTAGTCTAACCTCAATAGGAGAAGATGTGCCTAGACTTACAGCAACTTGATATGCCAAGGCTGGTTGATATCAATGGGAGGCCTGCCCTTTTCTGAAGAGAAAGGAAGGAGTAGTAGATGGAAGGAAGGGGGATGGGGGAAAGTAATGGGAGCAGAAGAAGGAGGGGAAACTGTGCTCTGGATGTAAAGTTAATTAATTAATTAATTTAAAAATTAGGGGAGATTTAACTGGGCTGCCTTGTCTGGCATTGATGTAAGAGGATGTGTTTAGTCCTGATGTGACTTGATGTGCCAAGGTTGGTTTGAGGGAGCTCTCCTTTCTGAGAAGAAGGTGAGGGGGTAAAGAGGAAAGAGAGTGGGACCAAGTGGAGAAGAAGGAGGGAGCTATTATCGGGATGTAAAATGAATGAATGAATGAATAAATAAATAGGGGGAACCAAGAAACCTTGTTCTAGTTTAGATCTAGGATGTTTCTCCCAAAGGCCAATAACTTAATGACTTGTGGCCATCTTGGTTCAGTTGAGAGGCAGTGAAATAAATCTCTGAGAGAAGACATTGTGGGAGGTTTTAGGTCTTCGAAAGTATGTTCTTGGAGCTAGTGAGATCCTGGTTCCTTCCACTTTCTCTTTCCAGTTTTGATCATGACGTGAACAGTTTTTCCGTATTCTCCTGTCTTGACTTAATAGAGCCTTCCCTATCAAAGGGTGAAAAGCAATGCAGTCAAACAAGTATGGAGGGAGACCTACAACAATGAAACAAAGAAAATATTTCCTTTCTCACATTGATTATCTCAGGTATTTGTTATAACAGAAAGCTGTTAGCAAACAACCACATGAGGAAAATTCTGTTTTTATTTCTACTTTAATAATGAGAAAATACAACTTCAGAGTAGTTCAGTCACTAACTGAAGTTGACATAATTAGTAAGATGTAGATTCAAAAAAGAAGCTGAGACCTCTGAATCTATATCCAGTGTCCTTTGTCCTGATAATGGGAATCTGCTGTGAATATTTTGAAAGATGACACAGCTTAAAAAGTCAAAGACTCGGGGGAGCCAAGATGGAGTCACCTGGAGAGCACTGTGTCTGAGAAGCAGGACAGCACTCTCCGTGCAGCGACCAGGAGACTGAACTCTGGGCCCTAAAACTACAGTGATATTGTTTCCCAGGTGAGGGGAGGCTCCCACGGCATGGGAATCGGTTGAGTCCACTCTTGGCTGCCCAACAAGAACCCGGAAGAAATCCCGGGTAACGTGGGCTTTGGGTCTCCGGGCTGGAGCCAAAACCCTGCGTGTCCCTATCACTTTCCCAGGCTGATCAGTGGGCACAAGGGTGCCTGAGACTGGGAGTCCCAGTCGCAAGAAAACCCCACGGGGAAGCAAAGTTGCGAGTCTGATCACGGGTCACCCAGTCTTTCCCTGGAAGGTCTCGCAGACCAAGGATACCCACCGCCATCACAACTGAGCTCCCGCCTCGCAGAGAGCTGCACACCCAGCTCACCAGTACAGACGAGCTGCACGCCTCAGTGCAACAGGGACTTGGAACCCCTGCCCGGAGAGGGCCCCACAGGGAAGGAAGAAACTGTGCTGCTGGGGTCACCTAGGCTTTGCCTGGGTAAAGTCTAGCAGACCTCAGATCGCAAACAGGTGAGTATGCCCAGCCATCACAGATCCGGGCCCAAACAGCGAGCACAGAGTTATTGGAAACCCAGATCCAGCATGACTAGCACGCTCTGCCAGCCCAGAGGCCTGCTTTGTACCAACTACTCCTTACAGACAGAACTGTGTGCCCCAAGACAACAGAGTCTTAGAGTCACTGTCTGGAGAAACCCTCAAAAGGAACAAGGAACGAAGCAAAGGGGACGGACTTAGACAACCCAGTATATCCCTGGAAAAGGTCCCACAGACTGGCCCAACCCAGGGTACTGCTGTGCCCCAGATAGCCTGCTATTACCAGGAGAGCAGTACTCACCCGCCACAGATTACCTCTTGGGTTCTGGGGCACAGAGCCCCAACCTCAGACCTACAAAAGACCGGGAACCCTGAGATCAACCCCAAGACACTGCTCCAAGGGGCAACCAGTTATCCCTAACAAAACCGACCAAACCACGGGACACACAGGTTACAGCAGCTGATCACTAAATTTACAGCAAGAAACCCAGAAGGAGGGCAGCTGTCTCCAGGACTTCTCCTGGTGAGAGGAGAGCCCTCTTGACTAATCAGGACCACAGTTACCACCCAGGTCTCTATGCCTGAGGTGAGCTGTAGCACCTCCTAAAAAACACCGGACATCCAGTGACTATACCCAAAAAGCTGAGAAGGCTTTCTTCAGGAAAAACCATCTTCCTGCCAAAGGGATTCTCTCCACTACAAGAGTCCAGAAACAACCAGAAACTAAATTCAAAAAACTAAGATACCCCAATGGGTAGAGGACAGCGTAAAAGCTCAACCAACAAAAGCCAGAGAAATATAGCATCTCCAGAAACCAGTTATCCAGGGGCAAATAGCCCTAGACACCCCAGCATAATTGAAATTCAAAGAGATGACCTAACATCTATGCTCATGAAGAAGATAACAGAGAAAACAAATAAAATACAAAAAGAAATATAGGAAGCTGCAGCCAAATAGTCTGTGGCCTTTAGAGAGGAAATGCTTAAATCACTGAATGAAATAAAAGAAACAGTGGATTGTTCAAACAAACAGCTGAAGGAATTGATGAAAATACAGTCGGACAGGTGAAGGAAACCAACAAAATAGCTCAAGAACTGAAGATAGAATTGGAAAAATGAAAAAAAAAAACACAAATGGAAGAAATTGTGGAGAGAAAGAACTTAGGGAAGAAAGCAGGAACTACAGAGGTTAGCATAACCAATAGGCTACAGGAAATGGAAGAAAGAATCTCAGGTGTAGAAGATACAATTGAAGAAATAGATATATCTGTCAAAGACATGTTAAATCTAAAAAATTCCTGACACAGACTGTCCAAGAAATTCAAGACAACACAAAAAGACAAAACCTAAGAATAATAGGAATAGAGGAAAAAGAAGATTCACTGCACCATCTCCCAGAAAATATTTTCAACAAAATCATTGAAGAAAATTTCCCCAACTTAAAGGAGAGGCCAATAAGAATACAAGAGGCCTATAGAACACCTAATAAATTAGACCAGAAAAGAAAATCCTCCCGCCACATAATAATCAAATCCATAAGTATACAGAACAAAGAAAAAATAATAAAAGCTGCAAGAGAAAAAGGCCAAGTAACATATAATGGCAAACCGGTTAGAATCACACCTTACTTTTCAACAGAGACGATGAAAGCCAGAAGGGCCTGGATAGATATCATGAAGACACTAAGAGAACACAGATGTCAGCCCAGGCTACTATAACCTGCAAAACTCTCAGTCATCATAGACGGAGAAAACAAGATATTCAATGACAAAAACAAATTTCAACAATACCTACAAACAAATCCAGCATTACAGAAGACACTGGAAGAGAAAATGCAACCCAAGAAAGCTAGCTACATTCAAGAAAACACAGGGAATAAATAACTCCACTACAGTAAAACAAAAAGCAACCAAGCACACAACCGTATGACCACAGCCAACATCAAATTCAAAGGATCTAACAGCCACTGGTCATTAATCTCTCTCAATATCAATGGACGTAATTCTCCAATAAAAAGACACAGACTAACAGAATGGATGCATAAACAAAACCCAGCAATCTGTTGCATACAAGAAACACACCTAAGTCACAAAGATAGACATTACCTGAGGGTAAAGGGATAGAAGACTGCTTTCCAAGCAAATGGATGCAAGAAGCAAACAGGAGTAGCCATTCTAATATCTGATAAAATAGACTTTCAACCAAAATTAATCAAAAGAGATGGGGAAGGACACTTCATACTCATCAAGGGAAAATTCCACCAAGAAGACATCACAATCCTGAACATCTATGCCCCAAATACAAGGGCACCCACATTTGTGAAAGAAACATTGATAAAACTTAAACCACAAATAGATCCCCACAAACTAATAGTGGGAGACTTCAACACCCCACTCTCGACAAAGGACAGGTCATCTAAACAGAAACTAAACAAGGAAACAATATCTCTAACAGAGGTCATGAATCAAATGGACCTAACAGACATTTACAGAACTTTACACTGAAACACAAAAGAATTTACCTTCTTCTCAGCACCTCATGGAACCTTCTCCAAAATAGACCACATAGTTGGTCACAAAGAAGGCCTCAACAGATACAAGAAGATTGAAATAATCCCTTGTATCCTGTCTGATCACCATGGAATAAAGCTGGACCGCAATAACAACAGAAATAGCAAAAAGCCTACACACACATGGAAACTGAACAACTTGCTACTAAAAGACAGCTTGGTCAGGGAAGAAATAAAGAAAGAAATTAATAGCTTCCTAGAACTCAATGAAAATGAAGACACAACATACGCAAACTTGTGGGACACAATGAAGGCAGTGCTAAGAGGAAAGTTTATAGCACTAAGTGCCTTCAAGAAGAAATTTGAGACAGTGCATTCAAGCAACTTAATGGCTCATTTAAAAACCCTAGAAAAAGAAGAAGCAGACACACCAAGAAGGAGCAGACTGCTGGAAATAATCAAACTCAGGGCTGAAATCAATCAATTAGAAACAAATAAAACAATTCAAAGAATCAATGAAACCAAGAGCTGGTTCTTTGAGAAAATCAACAAGATAGACAAACCCTTAGCTAAGCTAACCAAAAGGCAGAGAGACACCATCCAAATAAACAAAATCAGAAATGAAAAGGGGGACATAACTACAGACACTGAGGAAATTCAAACAATAATTAGGACTTACTTCAAAAGTCTATATGCAACAAAATTTGAAAATTTAAATGAAATGAACAATTTACTTGATCAATTCCCCTTACCAAAGCTAAATCAGGACCAGGTAAATCAATTAAATAGTCCTATATCCCCCAAGGAAATAGAAGCAGGCATCGAAAGTCTCCCATCCAAAAAAAGCCCAGGACCTGATGGTTTCAGCGAAGAATTCTACCAGACATACAAAAAAGAGCTAATGCCAATTCTCTTCGAACTATTCCACAAAATCAAAACAGAAGGAACATTACCAAACTCATTCTATGAAGCCACAGTCATCTTGGTACCTAAACCTCACTAAGACCCAACAAAATAATAGAACTTCAGACCAATCTCCCTTATGAACATTGATGCAAAAATACTCAACAAAATACTCGCAAACCGAATACAAGAACACATCAAAGATATCATCCACCATGACCAAGTAGGCTTCATCCCAGGTATGCAGGGGTGGTTCAATATACAGAAATCCATCAATGTGATCCACCATATTAACAAACTGAAAGAAAAAAAAATGATAATCTCCCTAGATGCTGAAAAAGCATTTGACAAAATCCAACATCCATTCATGTTTAAAGTATTGGAGAGATCAGGGATATAAGGCACATATGTAAACATAGTAAAGGCGATATACAGCAAAAATATAGCCAACATCAAACTGAATGGAGAGAAACTTAAAGCAATCCCACTGAAATCAGTGACAAGGCAAGGCTGCCTACTCTCTTCATATCTCTTCAACATAGTTCTGGAAGTCCTTGCTAGAGCAATAAGACAGTTGAAGGAGATCAAGGGGATACAAATTGGAAAGGAAGAAGTCAAATTATCACTATTTGCAGATGATATGATAGTATATGTGAGTGACCCCAAAAACTCTACCAGAGAACTTCTACAGCTGATAAACACCTTCAGCAAAGTGGCAGGATACAAAATTAACTCAAAAAAATCAGTAGCCCTCCTGTATACAAAAGACAAAAGGGCTGAGAAAGAAATTAGGGAAACAACGCCCTTCACAATAGCCACAAATGACATAAGGTACCTCGGAGTAACCCTAACCAAGGAAGTCAAAGACTTGTATGAAAAAAATTTCAAAGTCTCTGAAGAAAGAATTAGAAGAAGATATCAGAAGGAAAGATCTCCCATGCTCATGGCTTGGCAGGATTAACATAGTAAAAATGGCCATCTTACCAAAAGCAATCTACAGATTCAATGCAATTCCCATCAAATTTCCAACACAATTCTTTAGATACCTGGAAAGAAAAATTCTCAACTTCATATGGAATAAGAAGAAACCCAGAATTGCTAAAACAATCCTCTACAATAAAAGATCTTCTGGAGGTATCTCCATCCCTGAACTTAAGTTGTACTATAGAGCAACAGTTTTAAAAACTGCATGGTACTGGCATAGAAACAGAATGGTGGATCAATGGAACTGAACAAAGGACCCAGAAATAAACCCACACACTTATGGACACCTGATCTTTGACAAAGATGCCAAAACCATACAATGGAAAAAAGATAGCATCTTCAACAAATGGTGCTGGTCCAACTGGATGTTTACATGTAGAAAAATGAAAATAGATCCATACTTATCACCCTGCACAAAACTGAAGCCCAAGTAGATCAAAGACCTCAACATGAAAACGACACATTAAATTGGTTAGAAGAAAAAGTGGGGAAGACCCTAGAACTCATTGGTACAGGAGAAAACTTCCTGAATAGAACACCAACAGCACAGGCTCTAAGAGCAATAATCAATAAATGGGACTTCATGAAATTGAAAAGCTTCTGCAAGGCAAAGGACACCGTCATCAAAACAAAGTGACTGCCTACAGATTGGGAAAGAATCTTCACCAACCCTTTATCTGACAGAGGACTCATATCCAGTATATATAAAGAACTAAAGAAGCTGAAAAGCAGCAAACCAAGTAATCCACTTAAAAAATGAAGAACAGAGCTAAACAGAGAATTCTCTGTAGAGGAATATCGAATGGCAGAGAAGCACTTAAAGAAATGCTCAACATCATTAGCCATTAGGGAAATGCAAATCAAAACAAACCTAAGATTTCACCTTACACCCATCAGAATGGCCAAGGTCAAAAACTCAAGTGACAACACATGCTGGAGAGGTTGTGGAGAAAGGGGAACCCTTCTCCACTGCTGGTGGGAATGTAAACTTGTACAACCACTCTGGAAATCAATCTGGTGCTTTCTCAGACAACTAGGAATAGTACTTCCCCAAGATCCAGCCATACCACTCCTGGGCATATATCCAAAAGAGGCTCAAGTACACAAAAAAGACATTTGCTCAACCATGCTTGTAGCAGCTTTATTTGTAATAGCCAGAATCTGGGAACAACCCAGATGCCCCTCAGCTGAAGAATGGATGCAGAAATTGTGGTACATCTATACAATGAATATTACTCAGCAATGAAAAATAAGGAAATCATGAAATTTGCAGGTAAATGGTGGGATCTGGAAAGGATCATCCTGAGTGAGTTGTCCCAGAAGCAAAAAGACACACAGGGTATATATTCACTCATATAGACATACAACATAGGACAAACCCACTAAAATCTGTGCATCTAAAGAAACTAATCAAGAGAGAGGACCCTATCTAAAACGTTCATTCCCCATCCTGAAAGGCAAAGAGGATGGACACCAGAAGAAGAAGAAAACAGGAAACAACCTAGAAACCTTCTACAGAGGGCTTCTGAAAGCTAGAAGAAGAAAACAGGAAACAAACTTGGAACCTACCACAGAGGGCCTTTGAAAGCCTCTGCCCGACTATCTGCTCGACTATCAAAGCCGATGCTGAGCCTCATGGGCAACTGTTGGGCAGAGTGAATGGAATTTTATGTAAGAAGTGGGAAATAGTAAGAGCTGGAGAGGACAGGAACTCCACAAGGAGAGCAACAGAACAAGAAAATTTGAACACAGGGGTATTCCCAGAGACTCATACTCCAACCAAGGACTATTCATGGAGATAACCTAAAACCCCTGCACAGATGTAGCCCATGGCATTTCAGTGTCCAAGTGGGTTAACTAGTAATGGGAAGAGGGACTGCCTCTGACATAATCTGATTGGCCTGCTCTTTGATTACCTCCCCCTGGGGGGGAAGCTGCCTTACCAGGCCACAGTAGAGGACAATACAGCCACTTTTGATGTGAACTGATAGACTAAGATCAGAAAGGAGAGGAGAACCTCCCCTATCAGTGGACTTGGGGAGTGGCATGCATGCAGAAAGGGGAGGTATGGTGGGATCGGGAGGGGAGGAGGGAGGGGCCTATGGGGGTTATACAAAGTGAATAAAGTGTAATTAATTAAAAAATTTTTAAAAAAGTCATAAACTCATTCCCCTCCTTAAGTCACTACTTTCAGGACAAAATTCTTCTTTGTCTGGTGTAACTAATTTTTCTTTAGTTAATTCTCTATAGTTTTGAACAAGGAACTTAGCTTCTCTTAGTCATGATGTTTCTAATCAATGAACCAAAGATGATAATACCTCATTGTATTTGTACATATCAAATTAAATCATATATAATATATAGTAAATATTATATAATTAAAATATAGTATATAAATATATAATATATAATTATAATATATAATATAAATATAAATATTATAATTATATATATATATGTTGTCCTTCTGGAGCTTAAATATAGCTGGGAGTCTACATTAACCTAGAAAGCTCTTCTTTGTTACAGTAAGACAATGCCTATATTTATAAAAAACTTGGGTAGTATAGTGCAAAGAAAATATTACTGCATTTCTTCATTGCTAAGGTATTGTTTTACTCCAGCAGTTCTTTCTAGAATATTGAATTGAGCAGGAAAATTGACAGTGCATTTAAATCCATCCTTTCTTTTAAAAGGAATATATCTAACCCAGCCCAGAAGCCAGAACAACTGTTTCTTTGAATACATTTCCATGACCCAGCTAAATTAGATGAGCCTTTCAAGTTAGGAGGTTATTTATTTAAACAGCATCCTTAAGCATGTACCTTCTTTGCAATGCTAAGACAAGAAGGCAGAGGAAAGATAATGCATAGTTTCCACATTCAAGAAATTATATTCAAGAATTTAGTACATAAATGAGGGGAATCTAAGATGGCGGTGCCAGGAGGACATTGTGTCTGATTAGCAGGACAGCAGTGACTTCATAGCGACCAACAGACCGAACTCTGGGCCCTACAAACACCAGCATTTTGTGTTTCCCAGGTGAGAAAAAAACCCATGGCATGGGAAGCAACTGGGTTCAGGCCACACAGCTAAACCTCAGAAGCGTTTCCAAGTCCTAGCAGGCACTCAGTTGCCATATCAGAGCCTAATACCTGCGTGCTCTGATCACCATTCCAGACAGAATTGTGGGCACCACAACACCAGAGACTGGGATTTCTGGTCAAGAGAAACCCTCAGTGAAGGAAGCAATCAGAACTGACTTCAGGTCACCCAGACAGTCCCTGGAATAGGTCCTGGGATCTGGCGGGTACTCAGTCACCAGACCAGAGAACTTCCTGTGCTCCCTACTCACCATCGCAGACAGAACTGTGGGCCCCATAGCACTGGGTTTCCCTGTCAGGGAAAACAACAACAACAAAAATGGTGAGGGAAATAAAAGGTCCTACTGCAGGGCACTCAGCTGACACCCTAACCACCAAAAACTTCCAGGAAAAGTTCCTGAGTTCCTGCAGGTGCCCAGACACCAGCTCGGAGCCACTCACCTGTACCCGCCTGCTCTAATCACCATCCCAGATGGAACTGTGGACCCCAAACACCACAGACTGGGTGTCCCTGTTGGGGGAAAACCCCACAGTGTGGGATACATTAGGTTTGAGCTCAGGACACCCAGGTCTGGAAAAGTTTATGGGTTCCCGCAGCTCCAGGCTTGAGCTTCCTGCTGCATAAGTCAATGTTGTGCTCACCTGCCACTGATTACTGCTTGGGTACTGGGGCACAGAGCTCCAACCTCAGACCTACAGAAGCCTGGGAGCCACTAAATCAGCCCCCAGATACTTCTCCAAGATGTAACCAGTTATCCCTAGCTAAACTGACCAAATCGCGGGGATCCCTGGTTACTCAAGAGGGCTGTGCCCAATAAAAACAGTGTAAGAGCAGCAACAACAGTTCGCTAAATTCAGAGCAAAATAGAGAGCAGCAGAGCAGCTGTCTCCAGGTCTTCTGGTGAGAGGACAGCCCCTCTGACTACCAACAACCAGTTACCACACAGGTCCATATGCCTGAGGTGAGCTGTGGCAATTCCTGAGAAGCACTACAATTCAGTTGACCATATCCAAAAAGCTGAGGAGGCCTCCTTCAGAATTCTGCCAAAGGGAGTCACCCCACCCCAGGATTCCAGCAGGCATCAGAAATGAACAGCCAACATCTGAGACAGCCAGGTGGGTAGAGACCAGGGTAAAAGCACAACCAACAAAAGGTAAAGCAATACAGCATCTACAGAACCCAGTTATCCAGGGGCAAGTAGTCCTGGACACCTTTACATTTTTGAAATTCAAGAAGATGACCTTACATCTATGCTTATTAATAGAATAATGAAGGATACAAATAAAATGCATAAAGAAATAGAGGAAGCTAAAGTCAAGCAGATTATGGCAATCCATAAAGAAATGCAGGAAGATGCAGCCAAAAAGTTTGTGGCCTTTAGAGAGGACATAATTAAATCACTGTAAGAAATAAAAAGAAAAGAATGGTCAAACAAACAGCTGAAGGAATTGAAGGAAAATACAGTCAGACAGGTGAAGGAAATCAACAAAATGGCTCAAGACCAGAAGAAAGAATTGGAAAAATTAAAGAAAACACAAATGGAGGAAATCATGGAGAGGAAGAACTTAGGGAAGAAAACAGGAACTACAGAAGTAAGCATAACCAATAGACTACAAGCGATGAAAGAAAGAATCTCAGGGGTAGAAGATACAATGGAAGAAATTTATGTATCTGTCAAAGAAGATGTTAAATCTAAAAAATTCCTGTCACAGACCATACAAGAAATCCAAGACAACATGAAAAGACAAAACCTAAGAATAATAGGAATAGAGGAAAAAGACTATTCCCTCCTCCTAGGCCCTCTGTTTCTTTTATTTCTTTCAATGATTTAAGTATTTCCCCTCTAAAGGCCACATACTGTTTGGCTACAACTTTCTTCCTCCAGTTCTTTACACATTTTGTTTGTTTCCTCTATTATCTTCTTCACAAGCATAGATATAAGGTCATCTTCTTGAATTCCATTTATGCTGGAGTGTCCAGGGCTGCTTGCCCCTGGATAACTGGGTTCTGGAGTTATCATATTGCTCTATCTTTTGTTGGTTGAGCTTTTATGCTGGCTCTACCCATTGGGCTATCTTAGGTGTCGGGTGATAGTTGCTGGTGCTTCCTGGAATCCTGTGGTGGGGAGAAGCCCCTTGGCAGGAAGATGATTTTTCCTGAAGTAGGCCTCCTCAGCTTTTTGGGTATGGTCAACTGAATGGCCGGTGTTTTTCAAGAATTGACACAGCTCACCTCAGGTGTACAGACCTGAGTGGTAACTTGTCTTTGTGAGTCAAGGGCCCTCTCTTTTCACCACGAGAAGTCCTGGAGACAGCTGCCCTGCTTTTGGATTTCTTGCTGTATATTTAGTGAGCTGCTGGAGTAACCTCTGTGCCCTGTGGTTTGGTCAGTTTAGTTAGGGATAACTGGTTTACCCTTGGAGCAGTATCTTGGGCCTGATCTCGCTGATCCTAATCTTTTGTAGGTCTGAGGTTGGCAGTCTATGTCCCAGTACACAAGCAGTAATCAGTGGCAGGTGAGCACCGCTCTTATGCATGCAGCAGGATGCTAGACTCTGGAGCTTTTGGATAACCAGAACCTTTTCCTGAGCGAGGTGTCCTGAGGTAGGGCCAGATGTTTCCCCAACAGTGGGGTTTTCTACCAACAGGAAGACCCATTCTGTGTTTTGGCGGGTAGCTCCTAGAGCACGCAGGTGCTGGCAGATGGTAGCTCCAAGCTGGTGACTGAGCAGAAACCTGAGAACTTTTCCCAAGAACTTTCCCATGTGTGTGGGAGTGGGGCGGGGAGGGGGTCAGATGAGTGCTCTAAGCTGGGAACTGCTGTTTCTCTTTCTGTGCGGTTTTCTCCCGACAGGGAAACCCAGTGCTCTGGTGCCCTGGTACACAAAGTTCTGTCTGTGACAGAGAGTCTGGCATGCAGTAGCTCTCTGTGCTAGCAGCTGGAGCACTGCTCAGGGCTGGCTGCTGGGCACCTGCAGGACCCCAGGACCTTTTCCAGGGAAAGACTGGGTGACCTGAGGTGAGTCTGGGTTGCTTCCTTCCCTGTGGGATTTTCTCACGACTGGGACTCCCAGTCTCTGGTGTTTTGATGTCCACAGTTCAGCCTGGGAAGGTGATCAGGACATGCAGGCATGTGGCTCTGGTCTGGTGACCGCTGTGTGACCTGGGATCTCTTCCGGGTGACCTGAGAGTGGACCCGATTGATTCCCACAGCATGGAGTTTTCTCCCACCTGGGAAACACAATTGCTGTTGTTTTAGGGCCCAGAGTTCAGCCTCTTGGCAATTGTACTAACCTTGCTGTCTTGCTCCTCAGACACAGAGTCCTCCCCATGTCACCATCTTTGGATCATGTCTCAACCAAAATTAATGAAAAGAGAAGGACACTTCATACAAAAAAGGAAAATTCCACCAAAAAGACATCAGAATCCTGAACAGCTATGCCCCAAATACAAGGGCACCCACATTTGTAAAAGAAATATTAATAAAACTTGAACCATACATAGATTCCCACACATTAATAGTGGGGGACTTCAACACACAACTCTCAACACAGGACAAATCAACAAAACAGAAATCAACTAAAGAAACAATGACTCTAACAGAAGTAATGACTCAAATGGACCTAATATACATCTAAAGAACCTGTCACCCAAACAAAAAAAGAATTTACCTTCTTTACAGCACCACATGTAACCTTCTCAAAAATAGACCATATAGTTGGTCACAAAACAATTCTCAACAGATACAAGAAGATTGAAACAATCCCTTGTATTCTATCTGACCACCATGGACTAAAGCTGGACCTCAAAAACAACAGAAATAGCAAAAAGCCTACAGACTTATGGGAACTGAACAACTTGCTACTCAATGACAGCTGGGTCAGGGAAGAAATAAAGAAGGAAATTAGTCTTCCTTGACTTCATTGAAAATGAAGGCATAACATACTCAAACTTATGGGGCACAATGAAAGCAGTGCTAAGAGCAAAGTTCTTAGCACTACATGCTTCAAGAAGATTAAAAAACATCTCATTCAAACAACTTAATGGCTCATCTGAAAACTCTAGAAGAAAAATAAGCAGCCACACCCAAGAAGAGTAGACAGCTTGAAATAATCAAACACCGGGCTGAAATCAATCAATTACAAACAAATAAAACAATTCCAAGAATCAATGAAAACAAGATCTGGATCGTTGAGAAAATCAACAAAATAGGCAAACCATTAGCTAAACTAATTAAAAGACAAAGAGACCAGCATCCAAATCAACACAATCAGAAATGAAAAGGGAGATACTACAACAGACAGTGAGGAAATTCAAACAATCATTAGGTTTTACTTCAAAAGCCTATATGGCACAAAATTTGATAATCTAAATAAAATCAATAGTTTTTTTTTTATCTATTCCACTTACAAAAGCTGAATTCAGACCAGGTAAATAAATTAAATAGTCCTATATCCCCTAAGGAAATAGAAGCTGTCAACAAAAGTCTCCCATTAAAATAAAGCCCAGGGCAAGATGGTTTCAGCACAGAATTCTACCATACCTTGAAAAGAGAGCCAACACCAATACTCTTCAAACTATTTCACAAAATAGAAACAGAAGGAACATTACTAAACTCATTCTATGAAGCCACAGTCACCTTGGTACCTAAACCTCAGAAGGACCCAACAAAGAAAGAGAATTTCAGGCCAATCTCCCTTAGAAACATTGATACAAAAATACTCAACAAGATATTCTCAGATGAAATACAAGAACGCTTAGAAGATATCATCCACTATGACCATGTAGGCTTCATTCCAGGTATGCAGGGGTGGTTCAATATATGGAAATCCATCAATGTAATCCACCATATAAATAAACTGAAAGAAAAAAAATGATAATCTCCTTAGATGCAGAAAAGCATTTGCCAGAATCCAACACCCATTCATGTTTAAAAGCTTGGAGAGATCAGGGATACAATACACTTACCTAACCATAGTGAAAGCAATATACAGCAAGCCTATAGTCAACATCAAACTGAATGGAGAGAAACTTGAAATCAGGGACAAGGCGAGGCTGCCCACTCTCCCCATATCTCTTCTACATAGTTCTTAAAGTCCTAGCTAGAGCAATAAGACTATTAAAGGAGATCAAGGGGATACAAATTGAAAAGGAAGAAGTCAAAGTATCATTATTTGCAGATGATATGATAGTATACATGAGTGACCCCAGAAATTTTACCAGGGAACTCCTTCAGCTGATAAACACCTTCAGCAAAGTGGCTGGATACAAAATTATATCAAAGAGAATCAGTAGCCATCTTGTATACAAAAGACAAAAGGGCTGAGAAAGAAATTAGAGAAATCACATCCTTCACAAAGCCAGAAAGAACATAAAGTACATTAGTGTGACTCTAACCAAGCAAGTCAAAGACTTGCATGAAAAACATAAAAAAACCTTCCAGTCACTGAAGAAGGAAATAGAAGACGCTATCAGAAGATAGAAAGAGCTCCCACGCTCATGGCTTGGCAGGATTAACATAGTAAAAATGGCCATCTAACCAAAGCAATCAACAGATTCGATGCATTTTCCATCAAATTACCAGCACAATTTTTTTTTTTCAATGCAGTTTATTCAGGAACCTTGAACAATCATCTGACCCTGGGGAAAGCCAGCCCAAAGCTTAGATAGCCTCTGGGTAGCCAACCCCAGCGTGCCATGTGGGCAATGCAGATAGGTCCACATACATGGAAGCAAGCCAGATCTTCGGCCTTAGCCAAATGTGGAATTGATCGTGACAGAGAGCACTCACCATCTGTAAGGTAGAAGGCGGAAACCAGCTCCATCTTTAAGGCGCAGCATTCCGCAGCTCTCTACAGTTCCCCCTTTTTGTTTTAGACGCATCAGGCAAGAGTAGAGGTCTGATCTCTGATATTAGAAATAAATTGGGACCCAGCACACTTCTTTACAGACCTTGAAAGAAAAATTCTCTTAAAAAAGTGAAGAAAAGGGGGCTGGAGATATGGCTCAGAGGTTAAGAGCACTTGCTGTTCTTCCAAAGGTCCTGAGTTCAATTCTCAGCAACCAGATGGTGGCTCACA
Source organism: Meriones unguiculatus (assembly GCF_030254825.1). NCBI lineage: Eukaryota > Metazoa > Chordata > Mammalia > Rodentia > Muridae > Meriones > Meriones unguiculatus. The sequence goes on along the minus strand of NC_083369.1, from coordinate 72,544,563 downwards.
ACCATGTATACTGTGATCTGGTGCCCTCTTTCTGGCTTACAGGCACACATGCAGGCAGAGTACTATATACTGTATAAATAATAAATAAATCTTAAAAAAAATAAAAATAAATAGAACAAGGACTGGAAGGTGGCTCAGTGGGTAAGAGCACTTACTGTGTAAGCATAAGGACCTGAGCCAGAATCCCAGCACTTATATAAAAAAAAATGTGAAGAAAAAATTCTTAACTTCATATGGAATAACAAGATACTCAGAATCACTCAAACAATTCTCTACAATAAAAGATCTTCCGGAGGTATTTCCATCCATAATCTCAAACTGTACTATAGAGCAATAGTAACAAAAACTGCATGGTACTTGCATAAAAAGAAAACGGTGTGTCAATGGAATCAAATCAAAGACCCTAAAATAAACCCACATACTAAGGGACAGCTGAATTTTGACAAAGATGCCAAAACATACAATGGAAAGAACATAGCATCTTTAATAAATAGTGCTGGTCTAATTGGATATCTACATGCACAAAAATGAAAATAGATCCATGCTTATCACCTTGCACAAAACTAAAGTCCAAGTGGATGAAAGACCTCAATATAAAACCAGACACACTAAACCTGTTAGAAAAAAAAATGGGGAAGAACCTTGAACTCATTGGCACAGGAAACAACTTCCTGAACAGAACACCAACATCACAGGCTCTAAGATCAACAATCAATAAATGGGACCTCATGAAACTGAAAAGCTTCTGTAAAGCAAAGGACAATGTCACCAGAACAAAAAGGCAGCCTACAAATTGGGAAAGGATCTTCACCAACTTTGTATCTGACAGATGGCTAATATCCAGAATAAATAAAGAAGTCAAGAAGTTAAAAAGGAACAAATTAAGGAATCTAGTTAAAAATGGGTACAAAGCTAAACAGAGAATTCTCAATAGAGGAATATCGAATGGCAGAAATAAACTTAAAGAAATGCTAGAAATCATTAGCTCTCAGGTAAATGCAAATCAAAAAGACCCTGCGATTTCACCTTACACCCATCAGAATGGCCAAGATCAAAAACTCAAGTGAAAACACATGCTGGAGAGGATTTGGGAAAAGGGGAACCCTCCTCCATTGCTGGGCAGAATGTAAACTTGTACAACCACTTTGGAAATCAATCTGACGCTTTCTTATAGAATAAGGAGTAGTGCTACCTTTAGATCCAACTACGCCACTCCTAGTCATATATCCAAATGATGCTCAAGTATACAACAAAGACATTTGCTTAAAATTGTTCATAGCAGCTTTATTTGTAACAGCCAGAATCTGGAAACACCCCATATGTCCCTCATTTAAAGAATGGATACAGAAATTGTACATTTTGGCAATGGAATACTACTCAGCAATAAAACAAACAAACAAACAAACAAGGAAATCATGAAATTTGCAGGCAAATGGTGGGAACTAGAAAAGATCATCCTGAGTGAGGTATCCTACAAGCAGAAATATACATATGTATATACTCACTTTTAACTGGATAATAGACATATAATATAGGAGAACATACTAAAATCTGTACACCTAAAGAAGCTAAGTAAGTAGGAGGACCGTGGGTAAGATGATCCATTCTCACTCAGAAAGGCAAAAGGAATGGACATTGGAAGAGGATGAAAACAGGCAACAGGGCAGGAGCCTACCACAAAGGGCCATTGAAAGACTCTACCCAGCAATGTATCAAAGCAGATGCTGAGACTCATAGCCAAACTTTGTCCAAGTGGACTGAATCTTATGAAAGTAGCGGGGGATAGGAAGACCTGGAGAGGACAGGAGCTCCACAAGGAGAGCAACAGAACCAAAATGTCTGGGCAAAGGGGTCTTTTCTGAGACTGATACTCCAACCAACGGCCATGCATGGAGATAAGATCAGTGTCCGAGTTCCCTAGTAATAAAAACAGGGATAGTCTCTTACATGAACTTAGTGGCTGGCTCTTTGATCACATCCCCCTGATTGGGGGGGGGAAGGAGAGCAGCCTTACTAGGCCACAGAATAAGACAGTGCAGCCAGTCCTGATGAGACCTGATAAGCTAGGGTCAAAGGGAAAGGGAGGAGGACCTCCCCTATCAGTGGACTTAGAGAGGGGTATTGGAGGAGATGAGGGAGGAAGAGTGGATTGGGAGCAGAGGAGGGAGGGGCTACAGCTGGGATACAAAATTAATATATTGTAATTTATAAAAAATAATTAATTAAAAATAATTTGTGGTAGATGAAAAATAACTAGGAGAAAAAAATTTTAAATGTTTTCAACACAGAAAAATATAGATGGTTGAGACAAAAGAAATACTAATAACCCTGATTTGATCATTACACATTGCATCCATGCATTTCAATAGCATTCTTTATCTCAGAAATATTCACTCTTACCATATGTTAACAAAAAGGAAGGATGTTTCAAAGTCAAATTACGTTATGATTTATGAAATGTGAGTATATATATGTTTGGCCATGTCATTTACTACCTATTCAACCTTTACGTAGTTATCCCTTTTCTTCCATATTCTCCACAGTACTGCTAAGAGTAACAAGCTCACCTGATCTCATTCATTCACTTATCTACAAATGTTTGATAACTCATGAACTCTTTGCTAAGTACTGTACTAAAATCTAGGGAAAAGGTATTGTTATAGTTTTCAAAGACCAGCCATTATCTATACAGACTGGTAAATAGCTAAACATTATACAACTGAGACATATTTTATGGGACCATATATGCTGAGAATGCAGTGAACTTTAAACAGAGTAAACCTTTTCAATGATTAAAAGAGTGAGAGAAGTAGTCCCAAGGCATAGAGATTTGACCAGGGCTGGACAATGTGAGAAGCTTTTGACCAAGAATCAGAGCATTGCACACAAAGTTCCCCCACTATAATGTATGTTAGGAGGCTAAAATTTCAGTGCTTTAAAGATTATCATATACAATAGAAAACTGAGAAAAGGGACACAATGAAATTTCAGTATCATGACATTCAAAAAATTAATAATCAAGATGCCCAATACTATAGAAAGCCATGTGATGTGCAAGGTATCTACAGAATTTTGCAACCAGAATATCATTTCACTATTAGTACCAAGATTATTACTGAATTGGCAGTGGTGTGTACCTCTTTCAACAGGGTTAGAGAAAGTATGCTTAGAAAAGAAAAAGACTGGTATGCTAAACATTTTGATATTAAAATAGCTAAGGTTGTAAAGAGGTGAAGTATAAGAAAAAATGCAGAATTTAGAGAAGTATTTGCTCTTTGGTTATTGTTCACCACAGATTTGAGTATATTATATAGTATATTACATACACACACATATATATGCATACACACACACACACACACACACACACACACACACACATATATATATCCTGAAAGAAATTGTATAAAGGAGAAAGCAATTGAAAATCTAAAAACAAATAAAATACAATGGAGATAAATGAAGGATATGAGTAAAACTTCAAGCTGGTGTTGTGTAATCCCAGCACTCAGGAGACTGGAGCAGAAAGGGTCAAAGCCAGCTTATGCTACATAGTGAGCCCCTGTCTCAAAACAAAACAAAATAACCACAAAAAAAGAATGCAAGAAGACCTGTATTGGCACATCTATAATCCCAGGATTTGGCAGGCTGAAGGAAGAGGATAGTTCTAAGTGCGAAATAATAATGGTAGTGACTTCCATGCTGGTCAGAGCTTTATGGTAAGGCAAAATCTTTTTTTTTAATTTTTATAAAAATTACAAGAACAAAATTTATTAACAGGTAGTGAGATATCTGTTACTGCTCATATAGACAGAAGACTGACTACCAAATAATTGTGCAGCATCTACCTAGTAAAAGAGCCTTTGTATCTTCGTATCTTTGTCTCTGTGTTTGGGATGCCATTTTCCACTATTATAACACCAAATCCTTACTATGCGTCCAGATTCTGACTCCTTATTCACTTATCGGAGAAACTTCCTCTGACTTCTCAGAGATGAGGCTGAATCCCCTGCCCTTTGCTTCTGTAGCACTTTTTCTATCAGATACTTTTAACAAGTTGCAGCATTGACATTTACAAATGTAGTCAGTTGGTTGGTTGTCTATGTCACCCATAAATTTATAAGCTTTATAAGGAAATCAATCAAGTCTTGTTTTACTTGCATGTATGTCTATACACCAAATACATGATACCCTTGGGGACCAGAAAAAGACATCAAATTGCCTGAAGCTGGAGTAATAAATGTTTGTGAGCCACCATGCGGATGCTGGGAACAGACTCTTGGTTCTTTGCAAAAGTAACAAATACTGTTTTTTTAATTGTTTTATTGATTATACTTTTTCACTTTGTATCCAAGCTGTAGCCTCCTCTTTCATTCCCTCTTAATCCTACCTTCCTTCCCTCTTCTCTTCCCATGTCCTTACTCCAGCCCACTGATAGGAGAGGTCCTCCTCCACTTCCGTATGACCCAAGCCTATCAGGTCTCATCAGGACTGGCTGCATTGTCTTCCTCTCTGGCCTGGTAAGCCTGCTGGCATCTCAGGGGAAGGTTACTCTTAAGTGTTGAGCCATTTCTCCTGCTCTAGTATATTGTACATAGTGCATACCGCATGCTGTTATCTCCCTGAATCCTTAGATAACTGATTCTAGGATACTCCAAAGACAAAAAAAAAAAAAAAAAAAATCTATGAATTCTTCATTTTATTATTTAACATTTTGTAGTTCTTGGGTATAAGCTATGGGAATCATCCCATATACCTCAAATCATTCCTGCATTATTTACAACATCTGATATAATGTAAGAAAGAGGTCATGAATTTGAAATGGAATAGTAGAAATACATGTGAGGAGTTGTAGAGGAAGGAGTGTAAATGACACAAAACTTTAGTACTCATGTGTGAAATTCCCCCATAGTAAGAATTTCAAATGTAAAAATAATATAATGTAAATTATATGTAAGTAGTTTTATGCCACATGTTTATAAAAGTTTGTGCATCAATAGACACATATTCGTTTTTCAATATTTTCTTTGCACACCTATATAAGTGTGTAGAGATGGAACACAGCTATGGCTACGGGGGAGTAAACTTTTGTAGGTATTTAATAAATATATGTTGAATCTTCTTAAATATACACAGAGCAGGTCATTCCATGGTGATAAAATAGGAAATCTCCCAGAAACTTCAGTGTAACCACCAAGACAGATCACAAGTCAGGAACATGATAAATCAGAGGCATCCCTTGTTTCAAACATGATGTCTTCCATAAAGCACAAAACACTCATTCTACTTCAGAATCTACTTGAAATCACTCTTTTCACTCAAATTTCATTGACCCTTTCTCCTCCTCATATCCTTAAACTAGTTTCCATTCATAATACATTAGCTTATATCTCTAGCCTTCCTGATCATTTTTTATATTTCTCTCTTCTGTTTAAATCATGGCAGAGTTGGTTTCTTCAATAATTCTTCAACTGAGAATTTCAGTCCATGTGATCATATTCACATACAGGGGTCCCTTTTCCTCAGTTTGAAAATTTTCAAACTGGATTTTGTCTATAACTGTTTTATATCAAATACAGCCAGAAACAAAGTTGATGGGAATTTGATAATTTAGTCAACCACACATTTTTTTTAATTTTTTTTGGGGGGGTGTTGTTTCTTTGTTTTAAATTTTGTCCATTCAATGACCAATTTCTTTTCTTCTGGATAGCTAGTTATTTTGGATTGCTCTGTTTATTTAAATTAACTGCCCTCTGGCATAATTTACAATGGAGAAGATTATGCTTCTGTCATGACAGACTGTCTTTCTTTCCTTTTTCATCAAAATAAAGATACCACTGGATCCAAAAGTACAAAAGCAGCTAAGCTTCCATATGTTTTGCCAGTTCTAATGTGTTATGACTTCCCTCAAAAGCATGAATTCTGGTGTACTTCTGTGTAGTTATGGAAAGCAGCAGAGCTGGAAACCCTGGGTCAAGAACTTGCATTATAGAGCTCCAGAGGAAAATATTAGGATACTGTTAAAAGCACTGGGGTGGGAATAGGAAGTTGAGAGACCTATGTGTGGCATATCATTAATGTTTCTCTCTGATAGACTTGTAACAGAACTTTATCATACTTGCTTAGAGCTTTAGAGCAGATTTTGTGGATTTCACATTGATCTGACAATCTCATGTGGGGCACAGAATACTATATATCAGTGTTATTTGAGAGGCTGCTTCTGTGTTTTCACTAAAAGACCCAATATTGAGCAATGTATAGCAAATTAAAATTATAACCAATGAAGTCATAAATTTCACATTTCATCCATACTATGTAAAGATAGTGTGTTTTCCCCACATTCCATTTCCTTTAGTAACTGGAAAATAAAAAAAAAAAAAAACATAAAATGGTATGGATTTTTGCGATACCATGTGACATTTTGATGATATATGTGTATACATTGTGTAATATTGAAATCAGCTTAAACATATTTCTCTTGAAATACTTATTTTATAATGATGAAAGCATTGAATAGTCCTCCTTCTGACTTGTCAAACTATTTGCAATATTATAAACATCTATATAATTTTTAACCTAATAGAGAGCTTGGAGACTGAGGAGAGGACTCAGTCTGTAAGATTACTCTTATGTATACAAAAGAACACAAATTCAGATCCTCAGTAACCATGTAAAAACCTAGATGAAATAGCACATAACTGTAACCACAACACTGTAATTTCAATCAGAGACAGGAAAGACTTTGGAGCTCAGAGCACAATCAACTTAGCTGAATCAGTAAACTTCAGGTTCAGTGAGAGATTCTGTCTCAAAAACACAATGTGATGAGCAATTAAAAAAGACACTCCAATTTTAACCTCTGGTTTCCCTACTTACAAGACACAGACACATGCACACACGCATGCATGCATGCAGATATGCACAGTCCCACATGAATACAGGGTATACACATTTTAAAAAATACAACAAGCATGAGCTTTTCGTCTTAGAGATACCTGCATTCCAATTCTCTTCCACAATTTAGTAGTGACCTTCAGGTAATCTTCTTTGTTTCTTTATAAAGCAAGTAGAAATTGTGGCACTTCCTTTATAGGGTTTTTATATTAAATGAAATAATTTATGAAATGTACGGAACATAATTTGGCTTAGGGTAATTCACTCTGAATATTATTACTCTTCATTTATTTTAAATAATGTGGCATACAATTATGAAATCTTTGTTTTCCATTTCATTTCTGTAGACACACCGGTTGTTTAGAGATCAGTTTATTATTTTGCTTTGAAATAAGTGGTGTTCTCAGGAATGTATACCTATTTCATGTAGGGTAAAATTCTATTAAAATGAGAATTTTTTTTATCTTTTAGAATAGCTAATAAGCTATAGAAATGACCAAGGTTCAAGAAGCACATGATGAAGATCTGTTTGTATTGTTTCTGGCAGAATGTAATCAAGAAAGAGCCAAAAATCATGAGTAACAGAATATGATCATGGCCCATAGATTTAGGTTATAAAAAAAAAAAAAAGTATTGATGAAATCTTCCTTAAAACATGTATGTGCTTCTGTGGATGGAGATTTGGTATTCTTCAGAGATGCAGGCCCCAAGAAATTCACCATGCTCCAGCAGATGGCTCTCCACCCATGCACATACTGGCAACACTAAGTGAACTCAGTGCTTTTAAATTTGGGAGGGAGGATGTTTGGGAGGTAAGGGAGCGATTATAAAAGAGAGAATGGTGTCTGGATTGGATCAAAACCCATTATATACATGTATGTAATTTCCTTAAACACTGAGCCAAGCCCCACATGTAATTCTCAAATCATCTCAGTTTGGAGATATTAGTTTATATTGTATAATATTAGTTTATATTGTATAAACTGAAGTTACGGTTTCTTGATAATTTCTAGGTGCCATAATTTTCAGTGAAGAGTGAAATGGACTGAAGATATCTGTAGGTTGGCTTTCAATCTATCATTAGTGTTTCACATTTCAAGTTTGTAAGCTATGTGAAAACAAATAGGAGTGAATGCTGATTTTTCTGAGAGATAATTTATTTTTTTTCCTACTCTCCTTGAATTTGTAGTTCATTATCTTAGAAACAAATGTAGTTCATTTACTTAGAAACAATTTCTTTAAAAAAAACCAAAGCAACTGTTTTGTGGCTCATAAGAGTTTCAAGACATTTAGAGCCTTATTATACTTTATGTTTTATTTACATGTTTCTTTAGAAACTAGAAAGATAAATGATTATATATTCAATTTTGTAAAAGATGTGTAAATTGGGTAAAGACATAATGCCATGGTACATTAACTGTAATCTCTGGGTACTTGAGATGCAAAGAATGAATTCAAAATCACATGAACTACATAGTAAGAACACCACTCAAAAAAAATAAAGCAGACCCCAAACCAAATATAATTTCTATTCACCTATAAATGGATATTAGCTATTAGGTAAATGATAATCAAGCTACAGTTGCCAGACACAGAGAGGTTAGGTAAAGAGGAGTTCTCAACAAACGGATGCATGGATCTCCCTTGGAAGGGGGAATAGAATAGATTTGAGGGATGGACTGTGGTGCTGGTGAGGACAGGATCAGATATGGGGGAAAGGGATAGAGGGAGAAAATACTGGGAGAGGCGTCTGGAATTGGGAGCATTTGGGGTTTGGCTATGAAACCTACTGCAATAGAGACTCCTAAAATCTATGAGGGTAAACATAATGAGAGCTTCTAGTAATGGGGGATACTTAGTCGCAACCTGCCTTCCCAGCAAAGACTTCCAGTGGACTGGGTTGCATTCAATTGAGTTATTGGCAGAAGGAGTTCTTTAGAGAAGCCTAAACAACCCAGGCTGATGCTAGGACAGAGGATTGCTCTCCAAAAATTGACAGCTGGGTCCCACTGGAAAGGACAATATCCACACAACTCTTTGAACATGGAGAGGTTGAGCTACTGCCTGTATGGAGCTTTTACTCCTACATTTAGTTTCTTTGGTGTGGGAAGGTAGTCTATAAGCTATGGAAAGAGAAACCTGGACATTAACCCAGCCACAAAACCCTCAACCTGCCCACAAGATTTGTTGTAGCAATTATGGTGCAGAACTTGTGGATGTCTGGGCTAAAACGAGGCCCACTCCACAAGAGGGAGCCCCACATCTGACACTGCTTGGATGGCCAGGAACTAGAGACTGGATAGCCAAGAGACATTGGATTGAACCAAAGGGAATAAAACCAAAAGAAATGATTCTTAATAGTCCTTTTTAATTTTATTTTTATATTAATCACAGGTTGTTTACTTTGTATCACAGCTGTAGCCCTCTCCCTCATTCCTTCCCTCATCTCCCTGCCTCTTTCCAAATCCACTTCTAGGGGAGATGCTCCTCCCCTTCCATCTCACCCTAGATTATCAGGTATCTTCAGGACTGGCTGCCATGTCCTCCTCTGTGGCCTAGCAAGACTATTCCTCCCACTGAGGGGGGTGGGGAAGTAAAGGAGACAGTCATTGAGTTCATGTCAGAAATAGTTCATCTTTCCCTTACTAGGGAACCCACTTGGTTACTGAGCTACCATGGGCTACATCCGAGCAGAGGTTCTAGGTTATATCCATACATGGTCCTTGGTTGGAGAAACAGTCTCATAGAGGAACCCCGTGCCCTGATATATATTTGAACTTGTGGAGCTCCTGTCCTCTCCCAGTCATACTAACCCCCCTTTTATCATAAGATTCCCTGCACTCTACTGAAGGTTTGGTTATGAGTCTCAGCATCTGCTTTGCTACACTGCTAGACAGAGTCTTTCAGAGGCCCTCTGCAGTAGGATCCTGTCCTGTTACTTGTTTTCTCCTACTTCCCCTGTCCATCCCATTTGTCTTTCTAAGTGAGGATTGATCATATTACTTCGGGTCCTCTTTCTTGTTTATTTTCTTTAGGTGCACATATTTTAGTATGTTTATCCTATCTTATAAGTCTATATTAGTGGGTATATATTATGTGTATCTTTCTGCTCCTGGGATACCTCACTCAGGATGATCTTTTCTAGATCCCACCATTTGCCTGCAAATTTCATGATTTCCTTGTTTTTAATTGCTAATATTCCTAACATTCTGTTGTATTCATATACCTGCCCAGTTATCATCAGGTAGTTTTCCTCCAGAAGCAGATGGAAGCATGTACAGAAACTCACAGCCAGACATTAAGCACAGAGTCTAAATTAAAGGTCTTTATCGGGTCCTTTTCCTCAGAGACTAGGGAACCTCTGGGAAGAGAGGGAGAAAAGATTGTAGAAGTCAGAGGTAATGGAGGACACCAGGAGAACGGAATTGACTAAGCAGGGCTCACGTCGTCTCACAGAGACTGAAATGGAAAGCATGGGGTCTTCATGGGTCTGCAACAGGCCCACTGCATATCTTATGTTTGTTAGCTTGGTGTTTTTGTGGGACTCCCAACAGTGGGAGTGGGCATGTCTCTGACCCTTCTGCCTATTTTTGGAACTCTTGGAGTTCTTTTCCTCCTATTAGGTTAATTTGTCCAACCTCAATATGAGGGTTTTTGTATTGTCTTATTGTCTCCTTTTTTGTCATTTGAAACAAACAAACAAAAAAAAAAACAACAACATAATTTTTGATGTTTCTTTTCAGTACATAAACTCATAGACTTTTATGGATTTTTTTGTTGGGGGTAAGAATTTAAGGCAAGGTCTGGAATAGAATGGGCTGACCTTGAAGTTGAACTGTAGCTGCGTATGAACATGAACTTCTGATTGTACTTGTGATACTGCCTCTACCTCCTATGTACTAAGATTACAAACATGCACCATCAAGCCTAGTTTGCATCCCTTACTTTTGCTATCCAAGGACAACACAACTGACTGGTAAACTTGGTAAACGTATTATTTAAAAAATAATAACTGCAAATAATAACTGCATTATTATCTTTGTTTTGTCATTTTTTCCCTCTTGTAAGTAAGCCTGTGCACAGAATGGCATGGATTAACTTCTGTTCTCAATTCCACAGGTTATACATTGGCTGACATTTGAAAAAGAAGGGCTATTCCAATCCTATCCTTCTAAGACTGAGTGAATACATTTAACTAATTCTGGAGAAAAGTTAGCAGGCTCCAAAATTTAACAGATTTACATCCAAACCTTCAAACCAGATATTTCTACTACTAAAGTTGTTACCTAAAGCCAAATGATTGGCTTTTTTATTTCTAAAACCCTAGTATAGAAGAGAGGTGTGTAGTTCCTTACTTTTCCTAGGGAGTACAGCAAGGAAGAACAATGATTTCTTCCCTACATATAAATTTAAAACACTACATGAGACTCAGGTAGTCTTGCAGTAGCACATTCAATGTCTTTATCATCTTTTCTTTAAAATGTGTTGCGACATTGTAGCTAATAGTCTTCTTTACATTTATTAGAAGAGACTTGGCATTTGAAGCTGGAATGTTCTTTACAATGACTGGTCCCATTTTTTCTAATGAATTATGGAAAGAGAGCCAAATCAATGAAACATCTGAGAAAAGGTTGATATACAAGAAAAAAATTCATGTTCACAGTTTGGAAATGGACTAGAATAGCATACAATGTTTGGTGTCCAACAAGAATTCCCTTCTTCATGATTAAAAGGACATTTTGAACCAGAACAAAACATGAATGCAGTGCTAAATAGCATTCAGATGGTCATCTTCGAACCCTAAATGGAGTGAAAAGCAGCACTTTTACTTTATTTTTGTTTGTTTTAGATTTAGTCATCTAATTTATGTGTATGAGTGATTTGCCAGAATAAATATATGTATACCATGTGCATGCCTGATGCTGGAGGATTTCAGAAAAGGGGACCATTTCTCATGGAACTGGAGTTATGGGTATAAGCTATCATGTGGGTGTTGACAACTGAACTCTGATCCTCTGAAAGAGCAAAGGCTCTTAACTATTGAGTCGTATATATCCATTCTCTCTCTCTCTCTTAATTACTGGTAAAATAAACACAGCCAATATTATAGAACTGTTTTGAGTTCCTTAGTACTAGGTTTATGCTAACTATTTTTAGTAACAAGCTACTTAAGAATGAGTGTTAAGGCTTTTACAAAAATCAAAGTCAACTCCAAAGTCACCATATCCTCATGTTAACAGAGAAAAACAGACTCACTTTGATTTCTTAGGTTTCAGACTACTGAGAGAAGCTAATAAGAGTAAATGTATAGTAATATGCCTGTATCTACTAATGAATATGTTCGTATGAAAATTGTCTCTTCAAAGCCAAACCTCGTGGAATGATTTCAGTGATGCTACTAACTGACAAATCACTCTCAGACTCCTCCTTGACATTTGCCTTACTAATTTGTGTTTACTGGTGTGGATTGAACCTTGGGCCTCTCACATGCTAAGTAAGCACTCTCTCAGTGACTTCTATCTCCATCCCACCATCGTTTTCAAATTAATGACTAACTACATAAACCGTGGAAATCTTTATGTACACAGATCAATATATTTTTTTCTGTGTGCTTACAGCCATGTGACTAACACACAAAGAAGTAGATTGGGAAAGCCCTTTATGCTCACTATCAGCTATTATCTTCTTCAAAAAGAAACCATTCCTTTAAACAGACTGATGTACATTTGAAGTGGTATTTTTTTCTTTAACCTTACATAAGTGGAATCATGTTCTCTTGAGTGCCAGGAGCCTTTACTTCAGCATAATGGTTTTACTGTAATCTGTTATGTTACATGAGTCTACCTCAGTTTAATCCATACATTCTACAAGGGAAAGATTTAGGGGTTTTCCAATGAGGCTGGTAAATGGCTTAGTGGGTAAGAATACCTGCTGTACAAGCATGAGTACGTGATTTCTAATCCCCAGCATTCATGTCAAAAGATAAGTGTGATTACACATCCTTTGTCACCCTAGCAATGCCTGGGACTAACACAGAAATATCACTGGAGCTTCCTGGTCACCAACCTAGTTCCTAGTTAAGTGAAAGACTCTGCCTCAAGTAAACACAGTAGAGGGTGTTAGAGAAGGACACCTAATGTCCTCTGGCCTACGTGTACCCATATGGGTGCATGTACCCATGTACATCTATCAATACTTTATACAACAATATAAAACACACACACACACACGTCTTTGTCTGACAAAACATCTATCTCCCCAGTACAGTTTCTACTCTTTATGGTTTGATGTGCCTCTCTCTCTCATATATTGTATGTGATTTGAGGGAACAGATACTATGCTACAAAACTAGTTACAAAGGAATATAAAAAGTAAACATTTGAGTTTTCAGCCTAATGTGGGAGAAATTTAACTTTAACCTTATTTTGGCAATAACTAATCCATATGTCCTTAGTGTTTCAGACTCCGAACATGGAATAACTTATACATAATCTCCTCCATGGCTTTCCTCAAGTTAATCTATGTAGATAAATACTTATGCTGCTTAAACACTGACTTAATCAAAGGTCTTTGGGTTTCATCCCTGGCATGAAACAATGAAGCAAAACTAAGTGATGTCATCTACTTACTGGTCTTATTGTCTTCATCTCACCTGATGAGCTATAATCTCTAAATCACAAATCTTTCTCAAGCACATCTATCCTGTCCATCATTATGGCTTCTGCATTGGAATTTCTGATTTCCAAAGTGGTTATAAAAGGTTATATTCCTACCAGCAATGGAGGAGGGTTCCCCTTTCTCTACAACCTCTACAGCATATGTTTTCACCTGAGATTTTCATCTTTAGCCATTCTGATTGATGCAAGGTGGAATCTCAGGGTCGTTTTGATTTGCATTTCCCAGATAACTAAGGAGGTTGAGCATTTCTTTAAGTGTTTCTCTGCCATTCACTATTCCTTTGTTGAGGATTCTCTGTTTAGATCTGTACCCCATTTTTTTATTTAGATTACTTGGTTTGTTGGTGTTTAGTTCTTTATCTATTCTGGATATTAGCCCTCTGTGAAATGTAGGGTTGGAGAACATCTTTTCCTAAAGTGTGGGCTGTCATTTTGTTCTGTATGTAGAGGCTTTTCAGTTTCATGAGGTCTCATTTATTGATTGTTGATTTTAGAGCCTGTGCTGTTTGTGTCTGTTCAGGAAGTTGTCTTCTATGCCAATGATTTCAAGGTTTCTTCTAACAGATTTAGTGTGTTTGGTTTTATATCAGGTCTTTGATCCACTTGGACTTTACATTAGTGCAGAGTGATAAATATGGGTCAGATATACCACTCCTGGATATATATCCAAAAGATGCTCACCCATACCGTAAGAACATTTGCTCAATTATGTTCATAGCATTTTTGTTTGTAATAACCAGAATCTGGAAACGACCTAGATATCCCTCAACCAAGGAATGGATACAAAAATTGTGTACATTTACACAATTGTACACTCTTCAGCAATTAAAAACAAGAAAATCATGAAATTTGAAGGCAAATGGTGGAACAAGAAAAGACCATCCTGAGTGAAGTAACCCAGAAACAGTAAAATACATATGGTATACACTCACTTATAAGTGGATATAGCCATATAACATAGGATAAACATACTAAAATCTATAGTCCTAAAGAAGCTACACAACAAGAAGGACTATAGGGAAGAGGCTGAAACCCCATTCACAAGATCAAACAGAATAGACATCGGAAGTTGGAGAAGATGGAGAACAGTTAGGGGCCTTCCGCGGGGGGGTGGGGGCTTTGAAAGACTCTACCCATCAGGGTATCGAAGGAGATACTAAGACTCATAGCCAAACTTGGGGAAGAGTGCAGGGAATCTTATGGAAGAAGGGGAAGATAGAAAGATCTGAAGGGGACAGGAACTCCACAAGGAAACCAACAAAGCCAAAAAACTTGAGCCCAGGGGGTCCATCAGAGACTAATACTCCAAGAAAGGATCATATATGGATAGGTCCTAGACCCCTTGCTCAGATGAAGCTCATAGGTGGCTCAGTTACCAAGTGGTTTCACGAGTAAGGGGAGCAGGGACTGTCTCTGACATGAACTCAGTGGCCAGTTCTATGATCACCTTCTCCTGAGGGGTGCAGCGTTGCCAGGTCACAGAGGAAGATGATGCAGCAAGCCCTGATGAGACCTGATAGGCTAAGGTCAGAGGTCAGTAGAAGGGGAAGAGGTCTTCCCCTATCAGTGGACTAAGGGAGGAGCATAGAGGGAGAAGAGGGAAGGTTGGTGGGACTGAGAGAAGACAAGGGTATGAGGGATTAGAGCCAGGATACAAACTGGATAAATTGTAATAAATAAAAATAAATCATTACCAAAAATGTATGCAGTCTCTGGCATCCTATGGTTTAAATGCTTCTTTTCCCCCCAGCCCAGCATGGAAACTTAACCTTCAAATCCCACTTCAGCTTTCTTTATAGTTTGCCTAATGTGCTAGAATTCCCAAGTTCTTTGATCAAAACTCTAATATGACATTCACAACATTCTGCTTTGCTCTGACTGTTCACAAGACTTTTTCTTCCTTACAAAGCTCTAAGGCAAAATCCTCACCGTATTTTTTTTTTAATCCTTGGTAGCTAACCTCCTAGCATACATATAATAGAAAACAAATGCCCAATGAATGGATAAAAGAATTAGCGTAAAGTACATGAACTTATATATATTCAACTTTTACCCTCTGTAGCAAGATTATATTGCTAACTCATTTTCATTACTCGTATTATTACATTTCATGAGTTTGTCCTGAATTGCAAGAAATTGTACCATCTTGAAATTTTAAATTGACAAAGCAATATTATTAGATATACTCATTTTTCTGTAACAAACCACTATCTATATCCAAAGAAGCAAGACAGAAATGCTATACTTACTCAACAACTTCTCATTTTCCACTCTAACTCCTGACAACCATCATTTTACTTAATGTCTCTCAATTTAAGGATTCTAGGTACTTTACATACGTGGAACCATACATATATTTTTTCATTTTATCACCCTAATAATCTATTTTTAAACTCCAGAAATGCAGCATTAGTAAAAGAATTTCAGAATACCACAACTTTTTCAAATAAAAATGCTGAAGTTTCTCATGCTAGGACTTCTATAAGTTTCAGGAGTTTCCATAAGGAGCTCCTTATTTGAGTGGACAATGTGCATTTTCTTAATGGATAGTTTCCAGACCCCTAAAGAAAAGACAACACAGCAGCCTACATTGCCTAGAAGAAGAAATTCCAGTTAAGATATGTAAGCTTTTCACTTGTTGCTGTTCTGTGGGAAAAAGCAAACAAGTGTCAGGGAAGGCAGTGAGCAAATTAAATACTGGTAATGTGATTACAACTATTCAGAGAAAAATGGTTATGTCACCCTCAAAAAATTCTTACTAGCAAAAAGTTAAAGTATGTATACACTTTTCCTTGTTGGAGAAGACTAAAAATGGAATATTTGTGATGTTCAAATTTTCCAAATCTAATGCTTACATAAAATATTTGAAATATAAAATTAAAAAATGAATTCAAGCCATCAACCACCAAATATTAACATTTCATATTGCTAACCAAGAAAAGCAATAGCTTTCTGATGGCCTAGAAGCACTACATAACCTGACTTCTACTAATCTGTTCACAACATCTGCTACCATTCACTACTTTATTTACTGTTCATCCTTTAGCAGGGACTGTGACCTTCAGGCTGTTTCTCAAACAACTGAAGCAAGATTTAGGACTATTGAATTTTTTTTGTCCATTTAACCTGAAATTTTTACATTCTTGCTTAATTTGCTGTCTCAAGGTATCATGTCACCAAGTCTCACTTTAAAATTACTGGTTAGCAAAAGGATGGTCTTAAGCTCCTGATATTCCTGACTCTACCTCCCAAATTCTGGGATTACAGATGTGTGCACCATACCAAATTAATCACTTTATTTAATACAGTTTGTCACAGCACTTGATATGTGCCATAAAATTTTCTAAGTATTTTATAATTGCTATCTAGTTGCCATAACAATCATGTGAGAAAATAGTTATTATATCATTGTTATTATATCATTTACAAAAATGTAAATAGTTATTATATCATACAATTACTAATAACTATACCATTAACACAATTTTACTGATGAAGAAGCAGAAAAGAAAGAGTCCATTTTTCCAGAGCTACAAAGTTATAAGCACTTACACAGCTCCATTATAGATTAGATGTCAAAATCTAGAAATTCCCTCAAGCTAATCTCTCCATTAGACTTTAGGTATCTTTTTGTTTTTATTTATTTATTATTTATTACAATTTATTGACTTTGTATCCCAGCTGTAGCCCCCTTTCTCATCTCCTCACAGTTCCACCCACTCTCTGTCTTCTCCCCCTATGCACTTACCCTAGTCCACTGTTAAGGGAGGAACTCTTCCTCTTCTTTGTGACCCTAGCCTATCAGGTCTCATCAGGGCTGTTTGCATCATCTTCCTCTGTGGCCTGGCAAGGCTACATCCCCCCAAGGGGAGGTGATCAAAGAGCTGGCCACTGAGATCATGTTAGAGACAGTCCCTGCTCCCTTTACTAGGGAACCCACTTGGTAACTGAGTCACCTATGGGCTTCATCTGAGCATGGAGTCTAGGACCTATCCATGTATGGTCCTTTCTTGGAGTATTGGTCTCTGCTGGGTGCCCTGGCCCATGTTTTTTGGCTCTGTTGGTCTCCTTGTGTAGTTCCTGTTCCCTCTTAGTCTTTCTGTCTTCCATTCTCCCATAAAATTTCCTATACTCTTCCCCAAGTTTGGCTATGAGTCTTACCATCTCTTCTAATACCCTGATGGGTAGAGTCTTTCATAGGTCCTCTATGGTAGGCTCCTGTCCTGTTCCCTGTCTTCTCCTACATCTGATGTCTATCCTGTTTGCCCTTATGAATGAGGATTAAGCATCTTCCCTAGGGTTCTCCTTGTTATTTAGCTTCTTTAGCACTATATATTTTAGTATGTTTTTCCTATATTATATGACTAATACTCACGTTTTTATTTTTTATTTTTAATTTTTTAATATTATAGTTTATTAACTTTGTATCCCAGCTGTATACCACTCCCTCATTCCCTCCCAATCCCACCCTTCCCCCTCATGTTCTCCCTGCCCCTTTTCAAGTCCACTGATAGGGGATGACCTCCTCCCCTTTCATCTGACCGTAGCTTATCAGGTGTCTTCAGGCCTGGCTGCAAAGTCCTCCTCTGTGGCCTAGCAGAGCTGCTCCTATATCGAGGGGGCAGAAGGAGGTTAAAAAAAAAAAAAAAAAAAAAAAAAAAACAGCCATTGAGTTCATGTCAGAAATAGTCCCTATTTCCCTTACTAGGGTACCTACTTGGATACTGAGCTACCATGGGCTACATCTGAGCAGGGGTTCTAGGTTATAACTATGCATGGTCCTTGGTTGGAGATACAGTCTCATGAAAGACTTCTGTGCCCAGATATATTTGGTCCTTGTGAAGCTCCTGTCCTCTCCAGGTCATATTAAGTCCTCCTTCTTTCATATGATTCCCTGCACTCTGCCAAAAGTTTGGTCATGAGTCTCAGTAAGTGAGTGTATACCATATGTGTCTTCCTGCTTCTGGGTTATCTCACTCTGGATGGTCTTTTCTTGTTCCATCATTTGCCTCCAAATTTCATGATTTCCTTGTTTTTAATTGCTGAGGAGTGTACAATTGTTTAAATGTACCACAGTTTATGTATTCATTCTTTAGTTGTGGGACATATAGGTTGTTTCCAGATTCTGGTTATTATGAATAAAGCTGCTATGAACATAGTTGAACAAATGTCCTTGTTGTATGTTTGAGTATCTTTCAGATATATACCCAGGAGTCGTATAACTGGATCTTGATGTTGCAGTATTCCTAATTGTCTGAGAAAGTACCAGATTTCCAAAGTGGTTGTACAAGTTTTACATTACCACCAGCAATGGTAGAGGCTTCACCTTTTTTTCTACAATCTCTCCAGCATATGTCATCCCTTAATTTTTTTTTATATTAGCCATTCTGATGGGTGTGAGGTGTAATCTCAGTGTCATTTTAATTTGCATTTCCCTGATGACTAAGGACATTGAGCATTTCTGTTTAGCTCTGTATCACATTTTTAATTGGATTACTTGGTTTCTTAGTGTTTAACTTCTTCAGTTATTTATCTGTAAGTAAATTCACAAGTAACCATTTGGAAATGGTATATTTCAACCTGAAAAGTATTGAACATAAAGGCCAAAAGCTCATTGTACAAAATTGGAAACAGAAAGGACAAGCATCATCATGAGAGTGCATATCTACATTAGCAATAATTCCATTATGTAAAATACCATCTCTCCTTTCAGTCTGATTTTTTTTCCAGTAAAATTAGACTATTTGAATAAAGTGGCATTTGAAAGAATTTAATAGGCGTTAAAGTACTATACAAGAAAGATTAATAAAAATAGTAAGTACCATTTACTGATGTGTTTCTGTTCTCAGAACTATGTTAAACACTTTATCAACATTATCATATTCTCTCGGCAATCTTCATAGCAGGTCTTATTATCTTCATTTTAGAATTGAGGTGAAGCAATTTTCCCTAGTTCATAAAATTTATAAATAGCGAACTAGAAAAGTGAGCTAAAATTTGTCATATTTCAATACCCAGGCTACCAACCACTGTATTATTGAACCAGTATCACTTTCACTGTCTTTGTACCTATATGTATGTGGGTTTGTTTAGACAACCTTCAGATATAGCACACTGAAATTTAGGCATGAAAGTTGTACTTGAAAGAAAACGAAAGCCAAGTCTGCTGGTAGAGACTTGCAGCTCCAGCTACTCCAGACGCTGAAACAAAAGAATGAAAGATAAAGACATACGTGGGTAAAGCGTTAGTTCAAGGCCATCCTTGGAAGCTTAGTAAGACCTCTTTAAAGTGTTTTATTTTTTATTTTTTTTTTGAGAAAGAATTGAAACAAGGCCTAGAGACACAACTTGTGAATTGTCAAACACTTAGAATGTATAAGGCCCTCAGTTCAAGACTCAGTGACAGACAGGAAGAGGAACAATATGGGTACACTTTTATCATGATTCAACCACAATCATTCCTTTACTTACGTTTAAAATAAGCATGGAGCCGGGTGTGGTGATACAAGCCTGTGATCCAGCATTCTGGGAGTGAGAGGAGGGTGGATCCCTGTAAGTTTAGGGCCAGCCTGGTCTACAAAGAGAGTCTAGGTCAGCCAGGGTTTCAGCCCAGAATCCCTGCCTTGAAAAAACAAAATAAAAAAGAGTATGGTTTGTTTTTTTGGAGTTTGCAGGTATTGGTTTTTGATTTTTAGTTGTTTTTTGTTTTTTGTTTTTTTTTTTATTCACTTTACATCCTGATCATAGACCCTTCCCTTCTCTCCTCCCGGCCAGTCTTTTAATAAGGAGCTATTTCCTATGGAAGGTCAAGCAGAAAAATTCTGACAGCCTTGGCACAAAAATGCTAGGACCTGAGCCTTTAATATTCTCACTCAGTTTCGTGGTTCTGATTCCTAAAAGGTGCCTCCTAACCTCCAATACTGTCATTGTGTGTTTTTTTTTGTTACAATATTATTTAAAATTTCATCACCACCAACATTGGTTCATCTGTGCCCAGCAGTAACAAGGTAGTAAATTCCTAGTGAAGTTGCAATTTTGGTTATATATAGACTGTGTACATATTTGTCTGTCTTTCTTATTTGATATCACTGCACTTGAGCTGGTCTATATCAATATAAAGAGACACAGAGCCAAAATCCTGGATTTAAACCCATTAGCCTGAGAAGTGTCATGGAAATTAGAAACTGATATATCTTAACAAGATTCTACAGATATTTGAGATGGGATAGATTTTCTAGAACACAAAGAGAAAGTGAGATATAATATTGGAATGAGGTTCATTAACACAAAAAGCAAATGCAGATCAATGTATTAAGAAGAAAAGTTCTTATGTTTATTTTGATTTGTGGTGTTTTAGTGTAGAGAAGAATATAAATGGGAGTCAGGCATATGCTCTTACCACTTTGGGTGATACTTTTTCTTGGAAAATCATTATATCCATCTTGAAGAAAACAACCAGACACAAACAGCTGTTGAGGTTAAACTAAGTGTATATGTACAATGTGCTAAAATACATTAAATAAACCACCATAGAATTTCACATAGATATTAAAGTGTAGTCTTTGCATCTTTAAAAAAAAATGTACGAGATATTCCAAATCCAAGGCAAAATATCAAGCCAAACAAGGCTCTCTCAAACACTTTTATGAGCCAATAGGCTAGGGATAATGAAATCATATGTGGATCCTAAGAGTTAATGTTTGTTTGTATGTACAAAAATAGTGTGGAGAGGTGAGAGTCAGCTAGGTCATAAAACTTCATGGGAGATCACAGGAAGAGAACAAGAAATGTTAGAGAATCAAGGTAGAGCAATGGAACATATGTAACATGAAAGCAAAAAAAGAGGGAACTGAGAGTAAGAAGGTACAAGAAGGAGGGGGAGAAAAGAGAAGAAAGAAGAAAACAAATTTCACTTGAAAATGCCATAATGTCAGTGAATAAACAAATAAGGTTAATGGAATCACAATCAGGGACTTCCAGGGAGCCTATTACTCAAGACTGAAGGGCAAGACACCTCTTGTATTCAAATAGTGGCTTATATGTGCACACCTGCCACAACTTCTTCTTTTATGTAAACCGCACTACAAAACCATACTGAGGTTAAAAAACATCCCAGTGTCTGAGATGAGGAAGTTGCCAGTACATAGTGTTTTGAAAATGTAAAGAACTTTCTACTGATATCTCCTGCTATAATTACACAAGGAAGGGAAAAGTTGGACAGATTTCAGATTTATTTTTTTTCTTTTTTCTTTAATTTTTATTAATTATACTTTATTGACTTTATATCCCTCCATAAACCCCTCCCTCCTCCCCTTCTAATCCTACCTTTCCTCCCCCTTCTCCAAGAATGCCCCTCCCCAAGTCCACTGATAGGGGAGGTCATCCTCTCCTTCCTTCTGATCCTCATCTATCAGATCTCATCAGGAATGGCTGCATTGTCTTCCTCTGTGGCCTGATAAGGCTGCTCTCCCCTTAGGGCGAGGTGATCAAAGAGCAAGCCAATCAGTTCACGTCAGAAGCAGTCCCTGTTCCCATTACTATGGAACTCACTTGGATACTGAACTGCCATGGGCTACATCTGTGCAGAGATTCTAGGTTATCTCCATGCATGGTAGTTGGTTGGAGTATGTGACTCAGGAAAGACCCCTGTGTTCAGAATTTTCATTCTCTTGCTCTCCTGTGGAGCGCCTGTTCTCTCCAGATCTTACTATTTCCCACTTCTTTCATAAGATTCCATGCACTCTGCCCATCTGCTTTGATAATCTGCAGAGCAGAGCCTTTCAGAGGCCCTCTGTGTCAGGCTCCTAAATTATTTCCTGTTTTATTCTTATTCTGATGTCCATCCTCTTGCATTTCTGGATGGGGATTGAGCATTTTAGCCAGAGTCCTCCCTCTTGATTAGTTTCTTTAGGTGTACAAAGTTTAGGAGGTTTACATATATTATATGCCTAGATGAGTGAGTATATACAATGTGCGTCTTTCTGCTTCTGGGATAGCTCACTCAGGATGATCTTTTCCAGTTCCAAAATTTACTTGCAAATTTCATGATTTCCTTGGTTTTTATTGCTGAGTAATATTCCAATGTATAGATGTACCATAATTTCTGTATCCGTTCTTCTGTTGATGAGCATCTGAGCTGTTCTCAGCTTCTGGCTATTACAAATAAAGCTGCTTCAAACATGGTTGGGCAAATTTCCTTATTGTGTACTTGAGCTTCTTTTGGATATATGCCTAGGAGTGGTATAGCTGGATCTTGAGGAAGCTCAATTCCTAATTGTCTGAGAAAGAGCCAGATTGATTTCCAAAGTGGTTGTACAAGTTTACATTCCCACCAGCAGTGGAGGAGGGTTCCATTTTCTCAGCATCCTCTCCAGCATGTGTTCACTGAAGTTTTTGATCTTGGCCATTCTGATTAGTATAAGGTGAAATCTTAGGGTCCTTTTGATTTGCATTTCCCTGATGGCTAATGACTTTGAGCATTTCTTTAAGTATTTCTCTGCCATTCGATATTCCACTATTGATAATTCTTTGTTTAGCTTTCTTCCCCATTTTTTTATTTTATTTTTTTCTTATCAGTTACATTTCATTAACTCTGTATCCCAGCCATGTCCTGCTCCCTGATTCCCTCCCAGTACCTCCCTCCCTCCCTCCCTCATCTCCACCATGCCCCTTTCCAAGTCCACTGATAGGGGGGACCTCCTCCCCATTCATCTGATCCTGTTTTATCAGGTATCTTCAGGACTGGCCACAAAGCCCTCCTCTGTGGCCTAACAGGACTGCTCCTCCCTTGGGGGGTGGGGAAGCCAAAGAGCCAATCATTGAGTTCCTGTTAGAAATACTCTTTGTTCCCCTCACTTTCGGAAACCAATTGGTTACTGAGCTACCACAGGCTACATCTGAGTGGAGGTTCTAGGTTATATACATACATGGTCCTTGGTTGAATGTCAGTCTCAGAAAAGACCCTGTGCCCAGATATATTTGGTCCTTGTGGAGCTCCTATCCTTTCCCCATCAGACTAACTCCCCTTCTTTCTTATGATTCCCTGTACTCTGCCAAAGGTTTGATCATGAGTCTTTGCTTTGAAAACACTGCTAGTTAGAGTCTTTCAGATGCGCTCAGTAGACTCCTGTCATACGTTCAATGCACATCCCATCTGTCTTTCTAAAGGAAGATTGATCATCTTACCCCATGTCCGCTCTCTTGATTATCTTTTTTAGGTGTATAGATTTCATTATGTTTATCATATCTTATAGGTCTATATAAGTGAGTATATACCGTATTTGTCTTTCTCCTTCTGGGATATTTCACTCAGAATGATCTTTCCTAGATCCCACCATTTGCCTGCAAATTTCATGATTTCCTCCTTTTTGATTGCTGAGTAGTATTCCATTGTGTAAAAATACCACAATTTCTGTACCCATTCCTCCGTTGATGGACATCTGGGTTGTTTCCAGGTTCTGGCTATTACAAATAAAGCTGCTATAAACATGGTTGAGCAAGTATCCCTTTTGTGTACTTGAGCAAACTTTGGGTATATACCTAGCAGTGGTAGAGTTGGGTCTTGAAGAAGCACTATTCCTAATTGTCTTAGAAAGCACCAGATAGATTTCCAGAGTGGTCGTACCAGTTTACATTCCCACCAGCAGTGGAGGAGGGTTCCCCTTTCTCCACAACCTCTCCAGCATGTGTAGTCACTTGAGTTTTTCATCTTGGCCATTCTAATGGGTGTAAGGTGATATCTCAGGGTCATTTTGATTTGCATTTCCCTGATGGCTAATGAGGTAGAGCATTTCTTTAGGTGTTTCTCTGCCATTTGATATTCCTTTGTCGAGAATTGTCTGTTTAGCTCTGTTCCCCATTTTTTAATTGGATTACTTGGTTTGCTGCTTTTCAGCTTCTTTAGTTCTTTATATATACTGGATATGAGTCCTCTGTCACATAAAGGGTTAGTGAAGATTCCTTCCCAATCTGTAGGCAGTCATTTTGTTTTGATGATGGTAACCTTTGCTTTACAGAAGCTTTTCAGTTTCATGAAGTCCAATTTATTGATTGTTGCTCTTAGAGCCTGTGCTGTTGGTGTTCTGTTCAGGAAGTTGTCTCCTGTGCCAATGAGTTCTAGGCTGTTCCCCACTTTTTCTTCTAACAGATTTAGAGTATCTGGTTTTATGCTGAGGTCTTTGATCCACTTGGACTTTAGTTTTGTGCAGGGTAATAAATATAGATCTATTTTCATTTTTCTGCATGTGGACATTCAGTTGGACCAGCACCATTTGTTGAAGACGCTGTCTTTTTTCCATTGAATGGTTTTGGCTTCTTTGTCAAAAATCGAGTATTCATAGGTGCGTGGGTTTATTTCCGGGTCTTCTATGAGGTTCTATTGATCCTCCTTTCTGTTTTTATGCCAATACCATGCAGTTTTTATTACTATTGCTCTATAGTACAACTTGAGATCAGGGATGGAGATACCTCCAGATGATCTGTTGTTGTATAGGATTGTTTTGGAGATTCTGGTTTTTTTGTTTCTCCATATGAAGCTGAGAATCTTTTTTTCAAGGTCTGAAAAGAATTGATTTAGTATTTTGATAGGAATTGCATTGAATCTGTAGATTGCTTTTGGCAGGATGGCCATTTTCACAATGTTAATCCTACCAATCCATGAGCATGGGAGATCTTTCCATCTTCTGATATCTTCTTCAATTTCTTTCTTCAGAGACTTGAAGTTTTTCTCAAACAGGTCTTTCACTTGCTTGGTTAGTGTCACCCCAAGGTACTTTATGTTATTAGTGGCTATTGTGAATGGTGTTGTTTCCCTAATTTCTTTCTCGGCCCTTTTGTCTTTGGTATACAGGAGGGCTTCTGATTTTTTTTAGTTGATTTTGTATCCTGCCACTTTGCTGAAGTTGTTTATCAGCTGGAGGAGTTCTCTGGTTGAATTTTTGGGGTCGCTCATATATACTATCATATCATCTGCGAATAGTGACACTTTGACCTCTTCCTTTCTGATTTGTATCCCCTTGATCTCCTTTAGTTTTCTAATTGCTCTGGATAGGACTTCAAGTACTATGTTGAAGAGGTATGGAGAGAGTGGGCAGCCTTGTCTTGTCCTGATTTCATTGGGATTGATTTAAGTTTCTCTCCATTGAGTTTGATATTGGCTATAGGCTTGCTGTATATTGCCTTTACTATCTTTAGGTATGTGCCTTGTATCCCTGATTTCTCCAAGACTTTAAACATGAATGGGTGTTGGACTTTGTCAAAGGCCTTTTCAGCATCTAAGGTGATGATCATGTGGTTTTTCTCCTTCAGTTTGTTTATGTGGTGGATTACATTGATGGATTTCTGTATGTTGAACCACCCTTGCATGCCTGGGATGAAGCCTACTTGGTTATGGTGGATGATATCTTTGATGTGTTCTTGGATTTGGTTTGCAAGTATTTTATTGAGTATTTTTGCATCAATGTTCATAAGAGAGATTGGTCTGAAGGTCTCTTTTGTTGTTGGGTCTTTGTGTGGTTTAGGTATCAGGGTGACTGTGGCTTCATAGAATGAGTTTGGTAATGTGCCTTTTGTTTCTATTTTGTGGAATAGTTTGAGGAGCATTGGTGTTAGCACTTCTTTGAAGGTCTGGTAGAATTCTGCGCTGAAACCATCTGGCCCAGGGCTTTTTTTGGAGGGGAGACTGTGAATGGCTGCTTCAATTTCCTTGGGGGATATAGGGATATTCAGTCTTTCTACCTGATCTTGACTTAATGTTGGAAGATGGAATCTATCAAGAAAATTGTCCATTTCATTTAGGTTTTCCAATTTTGTGGCATATAGACTTTTGTAGTATGACCTAATGATTGTTTGAATTTCCTCAGTGTCTATAGTTATGTCACCCTTTTCATCTCTGATTTTTTTGATTTGGATAGATTCTCTCTGCTTTTTAGTTAGTTTGGCTAAGGGTTTATCTATCTTGTTGATTTTCTCAAAGAACCAGCTTTTTTTTTTCATTGACTGTTTGAATAGTTTTGTTTCTAATTGATTGATTTCAGCCCTGAATTTGATTATTTCCGGCCATCTGCTCCTCTTGGGTGTATCTGCTTCTTTTTTTTCTAGGGTTTTCAGTTGGGCCATTAAGTTGTTTGTATGTGATTTTACGAAATTCTTCTTGCAGGCACTTAGTGCTATAAATTTTCCTCTGAGCACTGCTTTCAATGTGTCCCATAAATTTGGGTATATTGTGCCTTCATTTTCATTGAATTCTAGGAAGAGTAATTTCTTTCTTTATTTCTTCCTTAACCTAGCTGTCATTGAGTAACATTGAGTAAGTTGTTCAGTTTCCATGTGCGTGTCGGCTTTTTGTTATTTCTGTTGTAGTTGAGGTCCAGCTTTAGTCCATGGTGGTCAGATAGAATACAATCTTCCCCATTTTTTAATTGGCTTACTTGATTTGTTGCTTTTCAACTTCTTTAGTTCTTTATATATACTGGATATTAGCCTTCTATCAGATAGAGGGTTGGTGAAGATTCATTCCCAATCTGCTGGCATTCGTTTTGTTTTGATAACAGCATCCTTTGCTTTACAGAAGCTTTTCAGTTTCATGAGGTCGCATTTATTGATTGTAGCTCATAGAGCCTGTGCTGTTGGTGTTCTGTTCAAGAAGTTGTCTCCTGTAACAATGAGTTCAAAGCTCTTCCCCACTTTTTCTTATAACAGATTTAATGTGTCTGGTTTTATGTTGAGGTCTTTCATCCACTTGGACTTTAGTTTTGTTCAGGGTGATACATATGGATCTATTTGCATTTTTGTACATGTAGACATCCAGTTACAAAAGTACCATTTTTTGAAGATGCTCTCTTTTTTCCATTGTATGGTTTTGGCATCTTCGTCTAAAATCAGGTGTTCATAAGGTATCTTTCTGAGTCTTCTATTCAGTTCCATTGATCTACCATTTTGTTTCTATGCCAGTACCATGAAATTTTTATTACTGTTTCTCTATAGTACAGGTTGAGATCAGGGATGCAGATACCTTCAGAAGATCTTTCATTGTAGAGGATTGTTTTAGCAATTCTAGGTTTCTTGTTATTTTATATGAAGTTGAGAATCTTTCTTTCAAGTTTTGTAAAGAATTGTGTTGGTAATTTGATGGGAATTGCATTGAACCTGTAGATTGCTTTCTGTAAGATGGTCATTTTTACTATGTAAATCCTGCCAAGCCATGAGTATGGGGATCTTTCCATCTTCTGATATCTTCTTCTAATTCTTTCTTCACAGACTTGAAAATTTTTTTCGTACAACTCTTTGACTTGCTTGGTTAGGTTCACACCAAGGTACTTTTTTCTTTTGTGGCTATTGTGAAGGGTGTTGTTTCCCTAATTTCTTTCTCAGCCCTTTTGTCTTTTGTGTACAGGAGGTTTACAGATTTTTTTTTTATCCAGCCACATTGCTGAAGGTGTTTATCAGCTGTAGGAGTTCCCTGATAGAATTTTTGGGGTCACTCAGGTATACTACCATATCATCTGCAAATAATGATACTTTGACTTCTTCCTTTTCAATTTGTATCCCCTTGATCTTCTTCAATTGTCTTATAGCTCTAGCAAGGACTTCCATAACTATGTTGAAGAGATACAGAGAGAGTGGGCAGTCTTGCCTTGTCCCTAATTTCAGTGGAATTGCTTTAAATTTCTCTCCATTTAGTTTGATGTTGGCTATAGGCTTTCTGTATATTGCCTTTACTATATTTATATATGTCTCTTGTATCCCTGATCTCTCCAATACTTTAAACATGAATGGT
Organism: Meriones unguiculatus; assembly: GCF_030254825.1. Taxonomy (NCBI): domain Eukaryota; kingdom Metazoa; phylum Chordata; class Mammalia; order Rodentia; family Muridae; genus Meriones; species Meriones unguiculatus. The sequence continues at coordinate 72,516,216 of NC_083369.1, read as the reverse complement.
TGTTGGATTTTGTCAAATGCTTTTTCAGCATCTAAGGAGATTATCATGTGGTATTTTTCTTTTAGTTTGTTTATATGGTGTATCACATTGATGGGTTTCTGTATACTGAACCACACTTGCTTACCTGGGATGAAGTCTATGTGGTCATAGTGGTTGATATCCTTGATGTGTTCTTGTATTTGGTTTGCAAGTATTTTGTTGAGTATTTTTGCATTAATGTTCATAAGGAAAATTGGCCTGAAATTCTCTTTCATTGTTGAGTATTTGTGAGGTTTAAGTATCAAGGTGACTGTGGCTTCATAGAATGAGTTTGGTAATGTTCCTTCTATTTTGTGCAATACTTTGGAGAGAACTGGAGTTAGCTCTCCTTTGAAGCTATGGTAGAATTCTGTGCTGAAACCATCTGGTCCTAGGGAATTTTTGGATGGGAGACTTTTGATGACTGCTTCTTTTGTGTTAGGGGATATAGGACTATTTAATTGATCTATGTAGTATTTATTCAGCTTTGGTAAGTGGGATTGATCAAGAAAATTGATCATTTCATTTAGACTTTCAAATTTTGTTGCATATAGACTTTGAAAGTAAGTCCTAATGATTGTTTGGATTTCCTCAGTCTCTGTAGTTATGTCCTCCTTTTCATTTCTGATTTTGTTGATTTGGATGGTGTCTCTCTGGCTTTTAGTTAGTTTGGCTAAGGGTTTGTCTATCTTGCTGATTTTCCCAAAGAACCAGCTCTTGGTTTCATTGATTCTTTGATTTTTTTTGTTTGTTTCTAGGTTATTGTCTTCAGCCCAGAGTTTGATTATTTCTAGCCGTCTACTCCTTTTTGGTGTGTCTGCTTCTTTTTTAAGTTTTTTTTCCCCCTAGGGCTTTCAGGTGAATCATTCAGTTGCTTGGATAAGATTTCTTCTTGAAGGCACTTAGTGCTATGAAATTTCCTCTTAGCACTGCTTTCATTGTGTCACATGAGTTTGGGTATGTTGTGTCTTCATTTTCATTGAATTCTAGGAAGACTTTAATTAATTTATTTATTTCTTCCCTGACCCAGCTGTCATTTAATAACAAGTTGTTCAGTTTCCACGTGTGTGTAGGCTTTTTGCTATTTCTGTTATTGTTGTGGTCCAGCTTTATTCCATGGTGATCAGACAGGATACAGAGGATTATTTCAATCTTCTTGTATCTGTTGAGGCTTGCTTTGTGACCCACTATATGGTCTATTTTGGAGAAGGTTCCATGAGGTGCTGAGAAGAAGGTAAATTCTTTTGTGTTTTGGTGTAAGGTTCTGTAAATATCTGTTAGGTCCATCTGATTCATGACCTCTGTTAGAGACATTTTTTTTATTTAATTTCTGTTTTCTTGACCTGTATTTTGTTAAGAGTAGGGTGTTGAAGTCTCCCACTATTAATGTGTGGGGAATCTATGTGTGGTTTAAGTTTTATCAGTGTTTCTTTTACATATGTGGTTGCCCTTGTATTTGGTGCATAGATGTTCAAGATTGTGATGTCTTCCTGGTGGAATTTTCCTTTGGTGAGTATGAAGTGTCCTTCCCCATCTTTTTCTATTAATTTTGGTTGAAAGTCTGTTTTATCAGATATTAGAATGGCTACTCCTGCTTGCTTTTTGGTTCCATTTGCTTGGAAAACCGTCTTCCAGCCCTTTATTCTCTATCTTTGTGACTTAGGTGTATTTCTTGTATGCAACACATTGATGGGTCTTATTTATGCATCCATTTTGTTAATCTGTGTCTTTTTATTGGAGAATTGAGTCCATTGATGTTGAGAGAGATTAATGACCAGTGGCTGTTAAATCCTTTGATTTTGATGTTGGCTGTTGTCATAAGGTTGTGTGCTTGGTTGCTTTTTCTTTTGCTGTAGTGAGGTTAATTATTTCCTGTGTTTTCTTGAAAGTAGTTAGTTTTCTTGGGTTGTATTTTTCCTTCTAGTTTCCTCTGTAATGCTGGATTTGTGTGTAGGTATTGTTGAATTTTGTTTTTGTCATTGAATATCTTGTTTTCTTCGTCTATGAGGACTGAGCGTTTTCCTGGCTATAGTATCCTGGGCTGACATCTGTGTTCTCTCAGAGTCTGCATGATATCTGTCCATGCTCTTCTGGCTTTCATAGTCTCTGTTGAGACATCAGGTGTGATACTGATAGGTTTGCTATTATATGTTACTTGGCCTTTTTCCCTTGTTGTTTTTAGTATTGTTTCTTTGTTCTGTATACTTACTGTTTTGATTTTTATTTGGTGGGAGGATTTTCTTTTCTGGTCTAATTTATTGGGTGTTCTATAGGCCTCTTGTGTTCTTATTGGCTTCTCCTTTAAGTCTGGGATATTTTCTTCAGTGATTTTGTTGAAAATATTTTCTGGGCCTTGGAAGAGGGAATCTTCTTTTTCCTCTATTCCTATTATTCTTAGGTTTTGTCTTTTCATGTTGTCTTGAATTTCTTGGACGGTCTGTGTCAGGAAATTTTTAGATTTAACATTTTCTTTGACGGAAATTTCTTCTATTTCTTCCATTGTATCTTCCAGACCTGAGATTCTTTCTTCCATCTCTTGTAGTCTATTGGTTATACTTACCTCTGTAGTTCCTGTTTTCTTCCCTAAGTTCTTTCTCTCCACAATTTCCACCATTTGTTTTTTCTTTAATTTTTCTAATTCTATCTTCAGAGCTTGAGCCATTTTGTAGATTTCCTTCACCTGTCTGACTGTATTTTCCTGTTTTTCCTTTAATTCCTTCAGCTGTTTGTTTGAACAATCCCCTGTTTCCTTTATTTCTTTCAGTGATTTAATGATTTCCTCTCTTAAGCCACAAACTGTTTGGGTGAAAGCTCCTGTATTTCTTTACAGATGGCCATAATCTTATTGTCTTTATCTTCCTCTATTTTTTTATGGATGGCCATAATCTATTTTTATTTATCTTCCTCTCTTTCTTTATAGATGGCCATAATCTGTTGGACTTTATCTTCCTCTAGTTCTTTCCGCATTTTATGTGTTTCCTCTATTATCCTCTTCATAAGCATAGATGTTAAGTTATCTTTTTGAATTTCAATTATGCTGGGGTGTCCAGGGCTGCTTGCCCCTGGATAACTGGGTTCTGGAGATGCTATATTGCTCTGTCTTTTGTTGATTGAGCTTTTACACTGGCCTCTACCCATCAGGCTATCTCAGGTGCTAGGTGTTATTTTCTGGTGGTTCCTGGAATCCTGTGGTGGAGAGAATATCCTTGACAGTAAATAGTTTTTTCTGAAGGAAGCCTTCTCTTCTTTTTGGGTATGGTCACTGAATGGCCGGTGTTTTCAGGAATTGCCACATTTCACCTCCAGTGTCCAGGCCTGAGTGGTAACTGTGGTCCTTGTTTGTCAAAAGGGTTCTCCCCTCACCAAGAGAAGTTCTGGAGACAGCTGCCTTGCTTATGGGTTTCTTGCTGTAAATTTAGTGAGCTGTTGCTGTAACCTGGGTCCCCCGTGGTTTGGTCAGTTCAATTAGGGATAACTGGTTGCCCCTTGTAGCAGTTCTGGGTGTTGATCTCGGGGATCCCAGGCTTCTGTAGGTCTGAGGTTGGGACTCTGTGCCCCAGTCCCCAAGCGGTAGTCAGTGTTTGGTGAGCTCTGTTCTCATGCGTGCAGCTGGAGGCTAGAGTTAGGAGCCTGTGGATAGCCAGAAACTTTTCTGGAGCTTGGTTATCCTGAGGTAGGGCCAGTTTTTTCCCCCTACAGTGCAGTTGTCATCCAACAGGAAGGCCCAGTCTGTGGTGTTTATGTTGGTGGCTAGAGTGTGCAGGAGCTGACAGGTGGTGGCTTCCTGCTGGTGACTGGGGGGAGGGGTTGGCCGAGTGCTCTAAGCTGTCTCCCTCCTTGTGGGGTTTTCTCCAGACAGGGACTCCCAGTCTCTTGTGCCCTGGGATGCACAGTTCTGTCTGTGAAGGATAGCTGGTGCAGAGCTGGTCTCTGAGCTGGTGGTGCATATGCCCTCCAGTCTGTAGGACCTTTTCCAGGGATATACTGGGTGACCTAAGTCAGTTCCCGTTTGCTTCCTTCATGTGGGGTTTTATCCCAACAAGGAAACCAAGTCTTTGATGCCCTGGGTCACACAGTTCTGTCTGTGATGGAGAACTGGGTGTGCATCAAGTCTCTGCTCGTGGCTGCAGCCCAGTCAGGGCTGGCAGCCCATGCCTGTTGGTATGTGGGACCCTTTCCAGAGAAAGACTAGGTGACCTGCGGTCAGTCCCGTTTCCTTCCTTCCCTCTGGGTTTTTCTCACTTTTGGGACTCCCAGTCTCTGGTATTTTTCTGTCCATCATTCATCCTGGGAAGGTGATCAGGACATGCAGGTGTGTGGCTCTGGTCTGGCAATGAAGTGCCTATGTGACCCGGGATCTCTTCTGGGTTCTGGCTGGGTGACCTGAGAGTGGACCCAACTGATTCCCAAACCGTGGAGTTTCCTCTCACCTGGGAAACATGATCGCTGTCGTTTTAGGGCCCAGAGTTCAGTCTCTTAGTCGCTGTACTGAAAATGTCCTGCTCCTCAGTCTTAGTGATCTCCTGGTGCCGCCATCTTGTCTCTCCCTAGAGGCAACCCAGATTTCTTGTTTTGAGCACATGTTTTCTTGAATCCAGGATGACTCTAGGGAGGTGCCACTCCAATACCATAAACAAAAACACTTCTGACTGCACAGAGACTCCATTGTTCCCCATTAACCTAGGCTTGGGTGCTTGACTGCACTAGCAATATTAATTACAGGTGTGTTCAGGTAAGACAGAGGCCTAAAAAGTAGAGCAAAACAGCAATGGCAGATGGATGAACATGCATTCCACTACTGAATACTGAAATTCATGCACACAGCAAGACATTGACCAGCAACATTCTAATAGATTTGTGGTTTGGAGTGAGATTTCTATCCCCTGAGCCAAACAGAAATGTAAGGTCCATGTCATTGAGCTCATACCAGAGAAAGCCCCTGTTCCTCTTATTAGGTACCCCACTTGGATACTGAGTCAATGGGCTACATCTGAGCTGGAGTTTTAGATCTTCTCCATGTATTGTCCTTGGTTGGGGTATCAGTCTCTGCAGGGCACCCAGGGCTCAGTATTCTTTTGGCTCTGTTGGTCTCCTTTTGGAGCTCCTGTCTCCTGTTGGTCTTTCTATCTTCCCCTTCTTGCATAAGATTCCCGGCACTCTGACCAAAGTTTGGCTGTCTCTGATTACCACCCCCTGGGAATGCAGCCTTGTTAAGCCACAGATGAAGACAATGCAACCAGTCCTGATGAGACCTGATAGACTAGGATCAAATAGAAGGGGAGAAGAACCTCCCTTATCAGTGGAGATACAGGGAGAAGAGGGAAGGAAGGTGGGATTGAGAGGATGTAAGGGAGGTGGTCACCACCAGGTACAAATTGAATAAATTATAATAATAAAAAGGAAAAAAAAGAAATATAAGTTTTTTCTTTTCTTTCTAGAATCCAAAGAGTTATACTCCCAAGTCTTTCTGGAATAATAAAAAAGAAGAAAATGGATTTTTCATATAGGTCTTCATTTTCTTCTCCCACCACTTATCTTTTATGAACTCAGGTATGTACATAGAGATAGATACACACACACACACAGAGAGAGAGAGAGAGAGAGAGAGAGAGAGAAACAGACAGAGAGAGAGAAACAGAGACACAGAAAATATGCCTAGAAAAGAAATAATGACTATAAATATAAATCACAATATGCTCCAGTTTGGTTCTAGCACTTTCTTTTGCTCATCATGCTGTGTTCACACCATGACTGAACACAGACTGTGAACACATGTCTGAACAAGACTGAGAAATAATTGGAGGCTCTAACTCACTTATTTAGAAAACATGAATCTGTGAAATAAAAATGAAAATATGCAAATATAATCCGTGGAGAAAAGAACATTTCCACAAAGATATAGGTAAGGAGACATCTAGACCACCTCCCTGGTTTTCTCCCCTTACTCTGTTTCTCCTTTCCTAGTGCCTTGCATACTCAACATCCATACAACATCTGGACAGAGGATCCAGAAGGTCTACCCGCACAATGGATACAAAGTCACTCTGTGCATGATTTCTTTTTTCTCTAAGAAACAGAAATAACTTCAGGTAGCAGAGGCAGTGGTATAAACAAAATTACATTTTATGTACTTAACTAATAATCATGTAAATTATTATTTTAAATAACTATAATACATTTCCCAAACACAGCATATTAACAGATATCATTGAAAATTAAGAGCAGAGTGTCTATCCTGTTTGCACTGCACATTTTAACATATTATCATATGTTTTAAGTCTCCAATATACATGTGAGCTAACTACTAAAGTCACAGTCACATACATCATCCCAGTAGTGTGCTGTATATAAATTAATTAGTTGGTCAATGATTATTTGGTTCATCCTCACTTCCTAAGGTGAGTGGGCAGTAGTATTATGGAATTGCTCTTGCTTTACATTGTGGTTGTGTATATTCTGAGTTAGACAAGAAAATACTTGCAACCAGAAATCAATTGTAAGTGTATTATAGATTAAAAAGTCATTTTCTTTGAAATAAATACTTTTTAATTGAAGTTTTCTCCAATTGGTGAGAGTGGGAATATGTCTTTATAAATATCAGAACAATAGCACATTATAACCATAGCTTTCAAATTGTGTGGGTGACTTTTCTTATTCTACCCTGAAGAGATTTAAACTGGAGTTCTTAGTTTTGTTAAGAGTTGTATGATCTTCCTCTGTCGAGAATTCTCTGTTTAGCTCTGTTCCCCATTTTTTAATTGGATTACTTGGATTGCTGCTTTTCAGCTTCTTTAGTTCTTTGTATATACTGGATATTAGTCCTCTGTCAGATAAAGGGTTAGTGAAGATTCTTTCCCAATCTGTAGGCAGTCGTTTTGTTTTGATGACGGTATCCTTTGCTTTACAGAAACTTTTCAGTTTCATGAGGTCCCATTTATTGATTGTTGCTCTTAGAGCCTGTGCTGTTGGTGTTCTGTTCAGGAAGTTGTCTCCTGTGCCAATGAGTTCTAGGCTGTTCCCCACTTTTTTTTCCAATTGATTTAGGGTATCTGGTTTTATGTTGAGGTCCTTGATCCACTTTGACTTTAGTTTTGTGCAGGGTGATAAATATGGATCTATTTTCATTTTTCTGCATGTAGACATCCAGTTGGTCCAGCACCATTTGTTGAAGATGCTGTCTTTTTTCCATTGAATGGAATTGGCTTCTTTGTCGAATATCGAGTATTCATAGGTGTGTGGATTTATTTCTGGGTCTTCTATGCGGTTCCATTGATCCTCCTTTCTGTTTCTATGCCAGTACCGTGCAGTTTTTATTACTGTTGCCCTGTAGTACAGCTTGAGATCAGGGATGGAGATACCTCCAGATGATCTGTTGTCGTACAGGATCGTTTTGGAGATTCTGGGTTTTTTGTTTCTCCATATGAAGCTGAGAATCTTTTTTTCAAGGTCTGCAAAGAATTGAGTTGGTATTTTGAGGGGAATTGCATTGAATCTGTAGATTGCTTTTGGCAGTATGGCCATTTTCACAATGTTAATCCTACCAATCCATGAGCACGGGAGATCTTTCCATCTTCTGATATCTTCTTCGATTTCTTTCTTCAGAGACTTGAAGTTTTTCTCAAACAGGTCTTTCACTTGCTTGGTTAGGGTCGAATGGCAGAAAAACACTTAAAGAAATGCTCATCCTCATTAGCCATCAGGGAAATGCAAATCAAAACGACCCTGAGATATCACCTTACACCCATCAGAATGGCCAAGATGAAAAACTCAAGCGACAACACATGCTGAAGAGGTTGTGGAGAAAGGGGAACCCTCCTCCACTGCTGGTGGGAATGTAAACTGGTACAACCACTCTGGAAAGCTATCTGGCGCTTTCTAAGACAAATAGGAATAGTGCTTCCTCCAGACCCAGCTATACCACTGCTAGGTATATACCCAAAGTTTGTTCAAGTACACAAAAAGGACACTTGCTCAACCATGTTTATAGCAGCTCTATTTGTAATAGCCAGAACCTGGAAACAACCCAGATGTCCATCAACGGTGGAATGGGTACAGAAATTGTGGTATTTTTATACAATGGAATACTACTCAGCAATCAAAAAGGAGGAAATCATGAAATTTGCAGGCAAATGGTGGGATCTAGAAAAGATCATTCTGAGTGAAATATCCCAGAAGGAGAAAGACAAACATGGGATATACTCACTTATATAGACCTATAAGATATGATAAACATAATGAAATCTATACACCTAAAAAAGATAATCAATTGAGCGGACATGGGGTAAGATGATCAATCCTCGTTTAGAAAGACAGATGGGATGTGCATTGAACGTATGACAGGAGTCTACTGAGCGCATCTGAAAGACTCTAACTAGCAGTGTTTTCAAAGCAAAGACTCATGACCAAACCTTTGGCAGAGTACAGGGAATCATAAGAAAGAAGGGGAGTTAGTCTGATGGGGAAAGGATAGGAGCTCCACAAGGACCAAATATATCTGGGCACAGGGTCTTTTCTGAGACTGACATTCAACCAAGGACCATGTATGGATATAACCTACAACCTCCACTCAGATGTAGCCTGTGGTAGCTCAGTAACCAATTGGTTTCCCAAAGTGAGGGGAACAGGGACTATTTCTAACAGGAACTCGATGACTGGCTCTTTGGTCTCCCCACCCCCGAAGGGAGGAGCAGTCCTGTTAGGCCACAGAGGAGGGCTTTGCAGCCAGTCCTGAAGATACCTGATAAAACAGGATCAGATGAATGGGGAGGAGGTCCCCCCCATCAGTGGACTTGGAAAGGGGCACGGTGGAGATGAGGGAGGGAGGGAGGGAGGGACTGGGAGGGAATGAGGGATCGGGACATGGCTGGGATACAGAGTTAATAAAATGTAACTGATAAAAAAAATAAAATAAAAATAAAAAAAATAAAATAAAATACTTGATAAATTTAAAAAAAAAAAGAGTTGTATGATCACAAAAATGCTGTACAGATTAACTGATTTTGTCATGAGAAAAACTTTGTGTAGCTACAAAGAGAAATTAATCTCTAAGTATTCAGCAGGATATCTATTGAAGGTATTGTATATTTAACATCCACTTCATCAGTGGAAGTATAAATTGATTTCATAATTATTGGTTGAAGTTACTCAGGTATAATTACAATTTTGAAAGTGAAAATAAAACTTCTATTTCTAAAATTACTTTGTACTTTCTGTTTTAGAAATAATTCTAGCAACAGCCATCATGATTTGGAAAAAGGCAATTTTAAGAAGCACTTAGTTGAATGTAAATATAAAATACATGAAATGTTTCATTTATTTAACTCGAATTATTTATGACAGCTGGAATGCACAAAAAGAAAATGAAGAAGAAATTCTCTTGGGGTTTTTACTTCCTATTTCAGTTAGTCTGGACTTCTAGAGAGATGGGGGGGATGGGGTTGGCTCTAAAATACAAAATATTTCTTTCCTTTTAACATCGAGTACCTGTGTATTAGGCCCTGGGGATGCCAGGTTATAGTGAGTAGACTACAGTGGTAGCAAGTTAGAAAAAATAGCAGAAAACACATTATGGTGAATTTCAAATTTCAGGATGCCATAAAAACAGGATCCCTAGTTAATTATGAATTTTAGATAAATAATGAACACTAATTCAGTGAGTCACCATGCAAGATTTAGGACATATATGTATTTTTATTTGCTACATCTGGCAATCCTAAAATTTATATATCTAATTTCTTTAGTAGTAACACAGAAAAACTCAAAGAGAACAATAAGAAATGAGAAGCAACTTTCTACGTGTAGACTAATGTGTTGTCTGTTGATGGAAATTTATCCACTGTCTTAGTAGTAGGCCCAGAAAAACAGAGGGAGAGTCATTGATGAAGTGAATGATAACCCACATGTAATGTGTACACCAACTTAGAGACAGCAAGTCAAGAACTCCAGGAAAATAAAGTGTAGCTAAGAAGCCAGTACAATAGTTCCAGAAATAAAAAATAAAAAAGAAATAGACAGCTGAGAACAGATACACAAATCTTACTTCTTGTCTATATTTGTATTGGTAGGGATGAAGAAGTATTGATCACAAACTGGCAAGATTAGCTTTCAAGAAGTATTTCCTTAACAACTACATTGTTTTTAAATAAAATCAGAATTGTCAGAATCCTTTATTAGATCGGGGTGTAACTGCTGATCTTTACTAAGTTAGTGTATAACATGTGGCTATAGTTCGAATCTAAAATGTCCTCAAAAGTTTGCTGCATTAAAAGCTTGGTCACCATTTTATTGTTACAAGGTGGAGGTAGAACTTTCAAGATATGGGATTTGATAGAAGAAAATTAGGTCATTGGAGAAGTATCCTTGAAGAAGGCATTGCAACACTTTCATGTCTCTCTTTGTTTCCCAGCTAACATAAGGCGAACAGAGGCCTGCTTTTCACTTGCCATACACATGATGCCCTGAGTTTCTACAAATCCAAAGAAATGAGGCCAGATCACCATGGACTGAAATAACGATCCAAAACTAAACCATTCTTAATGTAAGTAGATTTCTCTCTGGTGCTCATTACAACAACAGAAACCTTACATATAGGTTTCTTAAATATTAGGTATTTAAGAAGAATTATACATGTCTTAGTGAAAGATTTGGATTTAAAATCCTAATTCCACTAACATACAATGTGCATTATGAGATGATATTATATGATAGAACAGTAAGCATAAACTTTTTTTTATTTTTTTATTTTTTTTAAATTTTATTTTCCCTTTTGGTTACATTTTGTTAACTCTGTGTCCCCGCTGTATCCCGCTTCCTTATTCCCTCCCCAACCCCACACACCCTCCCTGGTCTCCTCCCTACCCCTTTCCAAGTCCACTGATAGAGAAGGACCTCCTCCCCTTTCATTTGACCCTGTTTTATCAGGTATCTTCAGGGCTGGCTGTAGAGTCCTCCTCTGTGACCTAACAGGACTGCTCCTCCCCTGGGGGTGTGGGGGAGTCAAGGAGCCTGACCTTGAGATCCTGTTAGAAATAGTCCTTGTTCCCCTTACTTTGGAAAACTATTTGGTTATTGAGCTACCACGGGCCACATCCGAGCAGAAGTTCTAGGTTATATCCATAGATGGTCCTTGGTTGAGTGTCAGTCTCAGAAAAGACCCTGTGCCCAGATATATTTGGACCTTGTAGAGCTCCTATCCTTTCCATATCATACTAACTCCCCTTTTTTCATATGATTCCCTGCACTCTGCCGAGGGTTTGATTATGAGTCTTAGTGTCTGCTTTGAAACACTGCTAGGTAGAGTCTTTCAAATGCCTTTTGCGGTAGATTCCTGTCATACGTTCAATGCACATCCCATCTGTCTTTCTAAACGAGGATTGATCATCTTCACTCGTGTCCACTTTCTTGATTATCTTCTTTAGCTGTGTAGATTTCATTATGTTTATCATATCTTGTAGGTCTATATAAACGAGTATATACCATGCTTGTCTTTCTCATTCTGGGATATTTCACTCAGAATGATCTTTTCTAGATCCCACCACTTGCCTGCAAATTTCATGATTTCCTCCTTTTTGATTGCTGAGTAGTATTCCATTGTGTAAAAATACCACGATTTCTGTATCCATTCCTCCGTTGATGGACATCTGGGTTGTTTCCAAGTTCTGGCTATTACAAATAAAGCATAAACTTTTAAGGAATATACTATTAAATCCTAGATTCCTTAATAGTCACATTTAATTAGTAATCATGATGATTATATATAATGCTGTATATAAAAATATATTTCATAAAGCTAACACACAGTAAATTTCAATGAATATTAATCACTTCCAATGCCACTTAAGGGGAGAGATATAATACCCACTTTGATTATAGGCCTTTTCTGTAGATCTAGAAGCCCAATATACAAAAGAGCTGGTTAGCAGGAAAAAATATTAAATGTGCATGTAGACAGGGACAATTATTGAAGTAAAAGCCAAAGAAATGGTTAAAGCATAACAAACTGATAGTTTTTAGACAAAACATTTGTGAGGGAATGACAGAACAAATGAATATGTAGGCTAGGATAGTAATACTAGGGAGATATTATATAGGGAGGGAAGTAAAAGCCTCTGGTAGATAAGGGTTATTTCAGAGTTTGTTTACTCAGGTTTATTGCAGGCCCAATTGCCAGTAACTGGTGAGCCAAGGTTATTTTCTGGTCTTGGTATGTGACGAACATCCCTCCCAAGAGAATATTTATGGCCTTCTGCATGTTAGAAATTACAAATAGCCAAATATTTTTTTCTTGAATTTACACTTCCCCAAGTGATTCTCTTTAAAATAAACAACCCACTGAGTTGACATAGTTGACATAGTGTGAGATGCATGCTCTTAACTACTTCATCACCACACCACACAGTCCCTGCTTCTCCATCAAATGGCTGGAATAAGACAGCAGAAAGACAATTCTCAACAGAACTGACTATATCACATCACATTCTCACCCTTAGATAGCCAGGTTCTTGATACAAATACATGATAAGGCACCACATTTATAAACCCCAGTATGATAAAAAAAAAAAAATCTCTGTCAAGATGTATGACAACAGAAACTGCTCCTTGTAAAACAAGCAATAGGATTTTCTGGTACTTATAACTAAACTCTTTCTTACAGTTGAGGAGGTGACATTCATTAAAAATGTGTCCACAGGGCTTCCTAGCAGAGTTGACTTCTGAGTACTTGGTGAACTTATTCTACCAAAAGGAAGCCCAGAAGATGATTCAGGAATCAGCCTAGGTCCCTGGAATTAGGAGTTCTTTTAACACATGAGTCGTTGATAAGCCATGACTAACAAAGAGGCTAACTCACACCAGACACTGTTTCAAGTGTTTCCTTACACTAAGTATTAATCATCACATTTTGAGAACTTACGACTTAAAGAAGTTTTTAAAATCCTTAGCAAGTAAGAGAGATAAGGTATAAATTAACATCAAGTGTCTACAGCCTCCATTCTTAACAACTGTCATTATACACATGCTGTGGCAACACTGTTCTGTGAAAGCTACATGATTAGCAGAGGGGAGAGGAGGGAGACCGAAGAAGGTGGAAGAGGAGATGTAATAGGAGGAAGAAAAAGGAGAGGAAGAAGTAAAGTAAGAAGAAAAGAAGAAGGAAGGAAGAAAGGAAGGGAGGGAGGGAGGGAGGGAGGGAGGGAAGTATGGTTTTAAATCATATGCTCCAATTTTTAAAATAAATCACAAAATAATTACATCATTGGTCCCAGTATGATTAAATCCTCAAATAAGTGATTTGGTAACTAGTTTTACTAGAAATTCAAGACAGAACGAATGTCTCATAGGAGCCTGAGCCTAAAATATAAAGATTTGTGCATGATGTTTTAAAATGGATTTCCTCTGATAATTCTGATAGCTTAATGATTGATTCAGTTTCATGAACCACTGATTTGACAATCAGATTGAGCATCATTGCTGGGATCATTAATTAACTATGATGTAGCATGATTTCTCCCATCCATACTCTGCATTTTCATTTTTCTTCCAGATATTAACCTATTTTTTATGTAGCTTGTGCTTTAATTGTTTAATTCTACTTGAATACTAGCCTCACCTAGGAATTTCTTTGGCTCATAGCCAATATCACCCGCCCAATATTGATATAGTTCTGAATACATAGGATAATCTGGGCAGTGCTTATATTTGGTAGCAAGCCTGAGTACCATAGATTTCATTAATTTCTATGTAATTTGAAGCATGATTTGAATTTCAATTTTCAGTTCATTAATATGACATAGGATTTATGTACAACACCTTTGCCATACTGAAATGTTAATTGCTTAGCTGTCGTCTTGTGGTAAATGACACACACTGAAGAAAGAAAGAAAGAAAGAAAGAAAGAAAGAAAGAAAGAAAGAAAGAAAGAAAGAAGAAAGAAAGAAAGAAAGAAAGAAAGAAAGAAAGAAAGAAAGAAAGAAAGGAGAGAGAGAGAAATTATTTAACATTTCACTATATGAGTCAAGATTTTCCTTTTATCTACCCTTTAAAGGATGGTTATGTATATTTTTCACAGGTTAGGTGAGTGTTTATCAAAGTGAGAATGTGATATTACCCTATTTTAAGACAAACTATGAAGAAATGGTTCAATATTATATTCTCCAGTATTAAAGTCTTGGCACTGAAAGAGCACAAATTAAAGACTATAAAATTCAGTTTACCTTCCCATTTCTTCCCATTAATCAACCATTTTTACTAAAGTTGGTGAAATCTATGTTGAAGTCTTATTTGTCTACAGAACGACTTGTCTTTCACTTCTCACACTCTTTCACTTTTCTTTGGGTATGCTTACTTAGTCCAACCTTAAGATCAGGATTCATAATGAGGCTTGAAAAGTAACTGTGGGTGGAGAATGCATAAAGGGAGAGCTTTTTGAGAAAAGCTCTGTTTGCCTATGCTGCTTCGCAACCAATAAAGGTCATTCCCGTAAATTTACTATGTAAATATTCTAATTACCTAGGGCTATATCTCTAATCCTATTTTTCACTTTTGTGAGCTGTTTGGACTTCAATAAGCCACTTAAGAATTTCAGGACACATTTCCTACAAACTGAAAATGATGAACATAGAAACACACACAGTTTGTTGTGTTCCTGAGGATATTAAATAATTTAACAGGATTTTTTGGTAGTGCTAAACAGAACGTAAGAATACAAAAAAAAAATGAAGTAATATACTATTTGTTATTTTTTTTTATATATAATGCTGAGTCACTCTACTGGTGATTGTTTTTCTTTTTTTCTTTTTAAATTTTATTTATTTTTTATTAATCACAATTAAGTCACTTTATATCCCAACTCTAGCACCTTCTCTCATTCCTTCCCAATCCCACCATCCCTCCCTCTTCTCCTCCCATCCCTCTTCCTCAGTCCACTGGAAGGGGAGGTCCTTCTCTCCTTACATCGGACCCTAGTCTATCAGGTCTCATCAGGAGTACCAGCATTGTCCTACTCTGTGGCCTGGTAAGGCTGGACCATCCTCAGGGGGAGGATGAGCAGGCCACTGAGTTCATGTCATACATAGTCCCTGTTCCCATGACTTTGGTACCCACTTGAACACTGAGATACCATGGGCTACATCTGTGGTGGGGTTCTAGGTTTTCTCCATGAATGTTCCTTGGTTGGGGTAACAGTCTCAGAAAAGATACCTGTGCCCAGATTTTTTTTCTCTCCTTATGGAGCTGCTGTCCTCTCCTGGTCTTTCTATCTCACCCTTCTTTCATAAGATTTCCTGAACTCTGCCCAAAGTTTGGCTATGAGTCTCAGCCTCTGCTTTGATACCCTGCAGGGTAAAGCCATTCAGAGCCCCTCTGTGGTAGGCACCTGTACTGTTCCCTGTTTTCTACCTCTTTCAATGTGCATCCTATTTACCTTTCTGAATGAGAATTGATCATGTTACCCAGGGTCCTCATTCTTGATTAGTTTCTTTAGGAGTACAGATTTTAGTATGACTATCCTATATTATATGTCTAATATCCACTTACAAATGAATATATACCATGTGTGTCTTTCTGTTTCTGGGATATCTCACTCATAATGATCTTTTCTAGTTCCCACCCTTTGCATGCAAATTTCATGATTTCCTTGTTTTTAATTGATGAGTAGTATTCCAACTGAAACAAATAAAGCTGCTATAAATATGGTTTAGAAAATGTCCTTGTTGCATACTTGAGCATCTTTTGGATATATGCTTAGAAGTGGTGTACTTGGAAGTAGAGGTAGGACTATTCCTTATTGTCTGATAAAGTGCCAGATTGATTTCCAAAGTGGCTGTACAAATTTACATTCCCACCAGCAATGGAAAAGGGTTCCCCTTTCTCTACATCCTCTGTAGCATGTGTTGTCACGTGAGTTTTTGGGAAAAAGATAGCATTTTCAACAAATGGTACTGGTCTAACTGGATATCTACATGTAGAAAAATGCAAATAGATTCATACTTATCACCCTGCACAAAACTAAAGTCCAAGTATATCAAAGACCTCAACATAAAACCAAACACACTAAACCTGTTAGAAGAAAAAATGGGTAAGAACCTTGAACTCATTTAAACAGGAGACAACTTCCTGAACAGAACATCAACAGCACAGGCTTTAAAATCAATAATCAATAAACAGGACATCATGAAACTGAAAAGCTTCTGTAAAGCAAAGGACACTGTTGTCAGAATGAAATGACAGCCTACAGATTGGGAAAGGTTCTTCACTGACCCTATATCTGACAGAGGGCTAATATCCAGACTATATAAAGAACTCAAAAATTTAATCCAAACACTCAGAGAGGCAGAGGCAGACAGATCTCTGAGTTCAAGGCCAGTCTGGCTTACAAATCAAATCCAGAACATCCAAGGCTACACAGAGAAACCCTGTCCCAGATAAAACAGAAAAGAAAAGAAGCAATAGGATGAAAGACAACATACAGAATGAAAGAAAATATTTGCAACTGGTACATCTGACAAAGAATTGAAATTTAAAGTATAAAAAGAACTCAAGAAGATGAGCCCCAAGAGAACAATCAATTAATTTTAAAAACAGGTTAAAGAACCAAGAAGAGACTACTCAAAGAAACATCTACAAATGACAAACATAAAATCTGATTTCTCTATTATTAGGGAAAAGCAAATAAAAACCTCAGTTACAAGAAGTGAAAATGAAGGCAAGAATATGTAGAAAGAATAGCATTCTGTGAGTGTGTGTGTGTGTCTGTGTGTGTGTGTGTGTGTGTGCGCGCGCGTGTGTGCATGTGTGCATGTGTGTACATGTTCAAGAGAGAGAGAAAGAGAGAGTGTGGAAGCACATGTTTTACAAGCATAAAAGCTCAAGTGGACACAGATGTACATGTATATGCAATGCATGTGCTTGTATGCCCGTGTGTGTTCAGAAACTGAAAGACAAAATTGCTTGGAATTCCTCCCGCACCATCTAGTCTTGTTGGCCTACAATTCCTAATGATCTGCCTGTATCTTCCTCCAAGCTTTATGATTCCATGCACACACCAGCACACAATGTGTTTTTCACATGGGTTTTGAGACTTAACACAGGTCTTCTTGCTTACAAGCCAAATAGTCTACAAACAGAGCTATCTTGCTAGATAACAGTAACTTTTGTGTACTTCTGGTGATAAGGTAAATAAGTACCACTATTAGGAAAATAGTATAGAGATTCCTCAGAAAATTTAAAAGAGAATTGCTATATGATCCAGTAATTACACTACTGGGTATAAAGCCAAAATGGTAGAAACTTTATACAGAAAAGATATATTGGCACTCAAATTCAATGCAACAGTCTTCATAACAGTAATTTAAACCAGATGTACTTCATGAAGAGAATGCTAAAGAAGATGTGATATATTTACACAATGGGATACTATTCAACCTTCAAAAAGATGAAAATCTATTTTTTTCAGCAATGAGGATGAAACTGAAAAATGTTATGTTGAATAAACCAAGCCAGAGACAAACAGACAAATATTACATATTCATTTATGCAAACCAATGATTCAATATTGTAGAAGAAGTAGATAGAGATGGGGAAGGGCAAGAGGAAGAAGAAATAAGGAATTAGGAGGGACTTGAAAAGATGATTTAGGGAAGGGATACTGAGGGAGAGAGTTGTAGGTAAACAGATTTATAATATTTTTAAATTAAAGTTTCTTTTCCTTTTATTGAAAATAGATTTTTTCTCACATAATATATCCTAATACAGTTTTCTCTCCCTAAACTACTCCCAGTTTCTCTCCACCTCCCCTTCTATCTGGATCCACTCCCTTTCATGTCTTTCATTAGAAAAAAACAAGCTTTTAAGATAATATTAAATATAACAAAATAAAATATAATAAGATAAAACAAAAACTATCACATTGAGGTGAGACATAACAAACCAACAGAAAAAAAAATCCTAAGAGAAGGCACAAGAAATAGAGGCCCTAATCTGAGTAGGGTGGCATATGATTTTAGACCCAGCACTTTGGGAGACAGAGGCAGGTGGATCTCTGAGTTCCAGGCCAGCATAGTATACAAAGTAAGTTCCAGGCCAGCTAGAGCTACACATAGAAACCCTGTCTAGGGAATAAAAAAACAAAGACCCATTTATTTTATGCACTCAGGAACCCCATAAAATTACTAAGCTGAAGGCCATAATATATACTAGAAGGACCTGATACAGATGCATGCAGGCCCTGTGATTTCTGCTCAGTCTCTGTGAGTTCATATGAGTTTTGCTCATGCTGATTTAGAAGGCCTTCTTATCCTGGAGTCCTCCACAGCCCCTGGCTCTTACACTCTTTTGCCCTCCTCCTCCATGGGGTTCTAATGGAAGGGATTTCATGAAGAAAGACATTCCAACTTGCCCAATCCATCCATAATTATCAATTCTATTTCCCTTTCATAATGAAATCTATCTGTACCCTCTAGTTTGTTTCTCTGTAGTTACCTTCTAAGGTTGTCATTTATTTAACAGCTAATATCCACATATAAGTGAATACAAAACATATTTGTGTTTCTGAGTCTGGGATAGCTCACCCAAAAGGATTTTTTTTCCTAGAACACATATTTGACTGAAATTTTCATTACATCATTTTAATTAATTAATTAATTCACTTTAAATCCCCATCATAGCCCCCTCCTTCCTCTCCTCCCGGTCCCACCCTCTCATCCTCTTCCTCCACTCATCTCTTCTTCCGATCCCACCATCCCTCTTTCTTCTCCCATTCTTCCTCCATCTTGCCCCAACCTCTTCCCTTATTCTTCAGGTAAGGAGAGCCCCTACCCACCTCAGCTTATTAAGTCGAATCAGGACTGAGCATGCCCTCTTCCCTGTGGCCTGGTGAGGCAGCCATGCCAGGGGGGCAGTGACTATGCCATATTTTTAACTGTTGAGTTGTGTAAATACATCATATTTTCTTTATCCATTTATTGATTGAGGGACATCTAGGTTGTTTCCAATTTCTAGTTATTATGAACAGAGCAGGAATGAACATGGTTGAGCAAGTGTCTTTGTGGAAGAATGGAACGTCTTTTGGATACATACCTACCAGTGGTATAGCTAGATCTTGATGTAGATTGATTTCCATCTTCTTGATGAACCACCATACTGGTTTTCATAGTGGCTATACAAGTTTGCAGTCATATGAGCAATGGATGGGTGCACTTTTTGCCCCACATCCTCTCGAGCATGCTTTATTGATCTTAGCCAGTCTGACAGGTGTAAGACTAAGTCTCAGAGTAGTCTGAATTCAGATTTCACTAATGACTAGCCAGGGAGTGGTGGCACACAACTTTAATCCCTGCACTCAGGAGGCAGAGGAGGGAAGATCTCTGTGACTTTGAGTTCAGTCTGGTCTACAGAGAGAGTTCCCGGATAGCCAGTGCTACACAGAGAAACCCTGTCTCAAAAAAGAATTCCCTAATGAGTAACATTAGGGAATGTTGAACATTTCTTTACTTCTCAAGCATGTGAATTTCCTCTAAGAATTCTGTTTAAATATGTGTCCCATCTTTTTTTTAACATTTTTTATTCTTTATTAATTACACTTTATTCACTTTGCATCCCCCCGTGGTTCCCTCCCTCCTCCAGTCCCAATCCCACCCTTCTTCCACCCCATGCATGTATGCCCATCCCCAAGTCCACTGATAGGGGAGGTCTTCTTTTCCTTCCTTCTGATCCTAGTCAATTAGGTCTCATCAGGAGTGGCTGCAGTGTCTTCTTCTGTGGCCTAGTAATGTTGCTTCCCCCTCAGGGGAAGGTAATTAAAAAGCAGGCCAATCAGTTCATGTCAGAGACAGTCCCTGTTCCTATTACAATGAAACCCATACTGAACTGCCATGGGCTACATCTGTGCAAGGGTCTTAGGTTATCTCCATGCATAATCCTTGGTTAGAGTATCAGTCTCAGGAAAGACTCCAGTGCTCAAATTTTTTGGTTCTGTTGCTCTTCTTGTGGAGTTCCTGTTCTCTCCAGATCTTACTCTTTCCCACTTCTTTCATAAGATTCCATGCACTCTGCCCAAAGGTTGTCCATAAGTCTCAGAATCTGCATTGATAGTCTGCGGGGCAGAGCCTTTCAGAGGTCCTCTGTGTCAGGTTCCTGACTTGTTCCCTCTTTTCTCCTTCTTCTGATGTCCATCCTCTTTGCCTTTCTGGATAGGAATTAAGCATTTTAGCAAGAGTCTTCCCTCTTGATTAGTTCCTTTAGGTGTACAGATTTTAGTAGGTTTATCCTATATTATATGTCTATATGAGTGAGTATATACTGTGTGCATCTTTCTGCTTCTGGAATAGCTCACTCAGGATGATCTTTTCCAGATCCCACCATTTACCTGCAAATTTCATGATTTCCTTGTTTTTTATTGCTGAGTAATATTCCATTGTGTAGATACACAACAATTTATAAAAACTCAAGAGACAACAGATGCTGGAGAGGTTGTGGAGAAAGGGGAACCCTCCTCCACTGCTGGTGGGAATGTAATCTTGCACAACCACTCTGGAAAGCAATCTGGCGCTTTCTCAGACAACTAGGAAAAGTGCTTCCTCAAGATCCAGCTATACCACTCCTAGGCATATAGCCAAAAGAGTCTCAAGTACACAATAAGGACATTTGCTCAACCTGTTTGTAGCAGCTTTATTTGTAATAGCCAGAAGCTGGAAACAGCTCCTCAGTGGAAGAATGGATGCAGAAATTGTGGTGTCCCATCTTTTTTTCCACAATTTATTCATTATATATCCCAATTGAAGTCCCCTCCCTCCCTCCTCACAGTCCCACCCTCTCTCCTTCGTCTACACTATCCCCTTCCCCTAGTCCACTGAAAGGAGAAGTTCTCCACTGCTATCTGACCATAACTTATCAAGTCTCATCAGATCTGCCTCAATCCTGTTTCTCTGTGGCCTAGAAAGACCACATTGCCAGGGGCAAGTGATCAAAGAGCTCTGTACCCCATCATAAATGGATTATTTGTTTTTTTTTAATATCTAGCTTTTTTATTTTTTTATCTATTTTGGACAGTAGGTTTCTATCAGATGTATAGTTACTAAAAAAAAAAAATTCTCATTTGTAGGCAGCTTGCTTTGTCCAAATGGTGATGTCTTTTTCCTTGCAGAAGCCTCTCAGTTTAATGAGGTCCTATTTACTAATTGTTGATTTAATAACTGTCTAAAATGGTGTTCTGTTCAGAAAGTCTTCTCCTGTGCCAACAATGAGTTCAAGGCTGTTCCCCATTGTAATGGAAGGTTTGGTTTCTTTGCAAACTCAGTTATGTTTTGTAAATATGTTTTTGTTTTAATCCCAAGTGTTGGATTTTAGTTTGAGCTTTAGATGTCCACAGCTGTGAATTGTCTCATGTGGTGCTTTTGCCACTTGGTAATGGCCTGTCATGGCTTAGTCTAAGGCTTTGGGGATATAAATATGAGAGCTCAGAAAGAAGGCCTGTGGTGTTGGCATGTGGCTTGCAGCAGTTTGGAGAGACCACAGAGATGGCTGGTGTGGCTATTTGGTGCAGATAAGGGAAGAGAAATGCTTTGGGAAACAGCGGCTTGGAGGAGAATACTGGCTGTTTTTGCTGTTGATGGAAATAGGTATAACCCCAAAGACCCTTAGATCCTAAACCATCAGGAGAAATAAATGGTTCTCCACCACCTCTCCCCACCAACCTTTTCTCTGTCTTACTTAGGGTTGAGAGGTTAGTGGAAGGAAGGTAGAGGCCTAAATAGAGATTAAAAACGAGTGCAACATTTCACTTTCTCTCCTATCAGGTTCAGTGTATCTAGTTTTATCTTGAAGTTTATAATCTACTTGGACTTCACATTTGTTTACGGTGATAAACCTGGCTCTATTTGCATTCTTCTACATATACATATCCAATTTGACCAGCAGCACTTGTTGAAGATGCTGTCTTCAACAGTGTGTGGGTTTGCATCTTTATCAAAAACCAGATGTCCATAGGTGTGTAGATTTCTGTCTAGAATTTCACTTCAATTCCAATGATCAACATGTCTTTTAGTGCCATGCTTTTATTACTATAGATTAATAGTACAACTTGAAATTGGAGATAGTGATAATTCCAGTAATTCTTTTATTATTCAGAATTGTATGAGCTATCTTTTTTTTTTTTTTTTTTTTTTTATGAAGCTGATACTTGCCCTTTCAAAATCTGTGAACTGTGTTGGAATTTTGTTGAGGATTGCATTGAATCTGTAGATTGCTTTTGGTAGTGTGGCCATCTTTACTACATTAATCCTACCAATCCATGAGAGTGGGAGATCTTTCCATCTACTGATAGTTTCTTTCTTCAGTGACTTGAAGCTTTTATCATACAAGTCTTTTACTTGTTTAGTTAGAGTTATCCCAAAATAGTGTGAATTATTTGAGGCTATTGTGAAAGGTGTTGTTTTCCTGATTACTTTCCAAGTCAATGTGACATTTGTTCACAGGTGGGCTACTAATTTTTGAGTAAATTTTTTTATCAAGCAACTTGGCTTAAAGTGTTTATCAGCTGTAGGAGTTTCCTGGTAGAATTTTTTGGATTGCTTATGTATACTATGATATCATCTGCAACTAAAAATACTTTTACTTCTTCTTTTCCATATTTTATCATGTTAATAGCCTTCAGTTATTGTATTGCTCTACCTAAGAATTCAAGTATTACATTGAATAAATATGGAAGGAGTGGGCAACTTCTCTTGATTCTGATTTTAGTGGAATTGCTTTGAGTTTCTCTATTTAAGTTGATGCAGTCTATGGGCTTGTAAACTGCTTTTGTTATATTGAGGTATAACCCTTATATCCCTAATCTCTCCAGTACATTTATCGTGAAGGAATGTTTGATTTTGTGGGCAGCCTTTTCTACATCTAATAAGATGATTGTGTTGTTGTTGTTGTTTTTGTCTTTCTGTTTTTTTTGTATGACAAATTATATTTATTGATTTATGTATGTTGAACATCTCTGCATTTCTAGAATGAAGCTTACTTTAGTATGGTGGATGACCTTTCGATGTGTTCTTGGTTTCCATTTGCAAAGGTTTTTGCATGTATGTTCATAAGGGAAGTTGGTCTATAATTCTCTTTCCCTTTTGGATCTTTACATTGTTTGTGTATCAGGGTAACTGAGACCTTATAAAATGAATTGGGCAATGTTTCTTCTGTTTTCTATTTTGCAGAATAATTTGAAGAGTGTTGGTGTTAACTTTTCTTTGAAATTCAGGTAGAATTCTGCACTAAAACTTTCTGGCCCTGATTTTAAAATTATTTTTTAATTAATTAATTTGTGTATTTATTACAATTTATTCACTTTGTAAACCTTCCTTTATCTACTCCCCATCCCACATACCCTCCCACTTCTCCCCCTAGTCCAACCTAGCCAATTCCCTAGTCCACTGATAAGGGAGGACCTCCTCCCCTTCTATCTGACCCTAGCCTATCAGGTCTTATCAGGGCTGACTGCATCATCTTCTTCTGTAGCCTATAAAGTCTGCACCCCTCAGGGGGAGGTGGTCAAAGATATGGCCACTGAGTTCATGTCAGGGACAGCCTATGATTCCCTTACTCGGGAACCCACTTGAAAACTGAGCAGCCTATGGGCTCCTCTGAGCAAGGTGTCTAGGTCCTCTCCATGCTTGGCCCTTGCTTATAGTATCAGACTCTGCATGCCACCCTGGTCTCAGATTTTTTGGCTTTGTTGGTCTCATTGTGGAGTTCCTGTCCCCTCCTGGTATTTCTATCTCCCCCTTTTCCCATAAGGTTTCCTGCACTCTGCCCAAAGTTTGGCTGAGTCCTTTGATACCCTGGTGGGTAATCTATTAGAGGTCCCTTGTGGAAGGATCCTGTCCTGTTCCTTGTCTTCTCCTGCTCCCAATGTCTATACTGTTTGCCCTTCTGAGTGAGGTTTCAGCCTCTTACCTAGGGTCTTCCTTGTTTTTTTTAGCTTTTTAGGACTATAGATTTTAGTATGTTTATCCTATGGCTAATATCCACTTATAAGTGAGTATATACAGCATGTGTCTTTCTGGTTCTGGGATAGCTCACTCAGGATGATCTTCTCTAGTTCCCACCATTTGCCTGCAAATTTCATGCTTTCCTTGTTTTTAATTGCTGAGTAGTATGCCTTTGTGTAGATATACCAGACTTTCTGTATTCATTCTTCTGTTGAAGGACATCTAGGTTGTTTCCAGATTCTGGCTATTACAAATAAAGCTGCTATGAACATAAATGAGCAAATGTCCTTATTCATCCGTAGTCAACAAGGAAATGCATATGAGAACCACTCTGATATTCTATCTTATACCCATCAAAATGACTAAGATCAAAAACTCAAGTAACAGCACATGTTGGAGAGGATGTAGAAAAATGTGAACTCTCCTCCATTGCTGGTGGGAGTACAAACTTGTACAAACACTTCGGAAGTCAATCTGGCACTTTATCAAAAAACTGGTAATAGTGCTACCTCAAGACTCAGTTATACCACTCTTGAGCATATATCCAAAAAGACGCCTCACCATTCAAAAAGGACATTTGCTCAACTATGTTCATAGCAACTTTATTCATAATACCCAGAATCTGGAAACAACCTACATGTCCTTCAGCGGAGGAATGGATATAGAAATTGTTGCACATTTATACAATGGAATACTACTCAACTATTAAAAACAAGGAAATCCTGTGATTTTTAGGCAAATGGGTGGAGCTAGAAAAGATCATCCTGAGTGAAGTAACCCAGAAACAGAAAGACACTCCTCATGGTATACACTCACTTATAAGTGGATACTACCCATATAATATAGAACAACCATACTAAAATCTACAGACCTAAAGCTAAAACCTAGGAGGAACCTAGGAATGATGCTTAAATCTTATTCAGAATGACAAACAGGATAGACACCAGAAGTGATGGAAGAGAAGGAACAGGATGGGAGCCAACTATAGAGGTTCCTTTAAAAGGCTCCACCCAACAGGAGTCAAAGCAGATGCTGAGACTCACAGCCAAACTTTGGATAGAGTTCAGGGAGTCTTATGGAAAAAGGTGGGGATAGACAGACATGCACAGGACAGGAGTCCCACAAAAAGACCAACAAAACTAAAAGAACTGAGCCCAGGTAGTCCTGCAGTGACTGATACACCAATCAAGGACTATACATGGAGAGGACCTAGGCCTCTTGCTAAGATGCAGCTGATTGGCAGCTCTGTCTTTATGTGGGTTCCCGAGTAAGGGGAGCCAAGGCTGTCTCTGTCATGAATTTGATTGCCTGCTCTTTGATCACTTTCCTTTCGTTATGCGGACTTACCAGGCCATTAAGGAAGAGGATTCAGGCAGTCTAGGTGAGACTTGATAAGCTAAGGGCAAATGGCAGAGGAGGAGAACTCCCCCTTTCAGTGGTCTAGGAGAAGGGGTTGGAAAGGAGAGGAGCAAGGGTGGGACTGGGAGAAGTTGAGGGAGAGGGCTTCAATCGGGATAATGAATAAATTGTGAAAAATAAAAATTTAAAGTTAAAATATTAAAAAAAAAAACAAAAAAGAAATTAAACACCAACAAATCAAATAATCGAATTTCAAAAGTGGCTGCATTAAAACATGGAGTTAGTCAATTTACATGGAGCATGTCTCGCCCCTGGTGGCAATGGTCTCCTGAACCTACGCAGACCTTGGACACCACCAATGCTAGTTCTAGAACTGATGCAAGATGTTCCAACGAGGGGGTTAAGGCTTCTCATAATATTTCCTATAAGCCCACACCTGTTTGTTTATATCCCCCATTTTTATTCATTATTAGCCAGATAGAGCCAAGTAATTGTGGTGATGATACTGGCTTTTTTGCCCAATGCTGGAATGCTAGTTAATTTAGGTATGCCCTGGTTACTCGCATTCCTCGCTGGGTGCCTGTGCCCGTTGATGCCCCTCACACTATGACTCTCTTCAGACAGAAAAGGGATCTTGGAACTACAGCCGGCACTGTTACTGCCATCTCATTGGCGGCTGTTGGAGCTACCACCATGGCATTAGCCATGAGTCATACTATGCAGACTGCTCAGACCCTGAATAATCTTTTAGCCAATGTAGCTCATGCCTTAGATATACAAAAAGGAATTAATGCTCAACTAAAAGGAGGCTTGATGGTGTTCAATCAGAGGATTGACCTCGTGCAGGAGCAAATTGATACCCTATGGCAAATGGCTCAACCGGGCTGTCAATGAAAGTATGCTGGACTTTGTGTCACTAACATACAACATGAGAATTTTTCCTGTGCTGCAAATCTGTCTAAACAATTGTCTAGCTATATTTTAGGTAATTGGACTGGAGAATTCGATACTACGATGGAGCAGCTGAGAGTGGCCATTATCACAGTAAATTCTACCAGAGTGGACGCAGGACTAGCCACAGGATTATCACCATGGATTGCTGCAGCCATGAGTCATCTGAAGGAATGGGCGGGCATGGGAGCATTAGCAGGCCTTCTGGTGTTGGTCTCCTTGGTTTGCCTGTGGTATATATGCAAGATTAGAGTCTCACAACAGTGTAATGCAGCCATGATCATTCAGGCCTTTACAGCCATTGAAGCAGGACAGTCTCCCCAAGCATGGTTGGCTACCATAAAAAGCTAAAATGTTATGCTCAGGATGCGAGGCTAAGCACTGCACTCAGGGTCAGCAGCTGTAGACCCAGAGAAGAGCATGTCTGATTGCATGCGGGTTGATGCCCCAGGTCCCGCCTCTGAGAAAAAGGTATCAGACGGGTCTGATGCTCTTTGGCTGGATGACACCTAAATGAACATTGGTACAAAGTCCCAATTTATTTCTACTATCAGAGATCAGACCCCTACTCTTGCCTGATGCGTCTAAAACAAAAAGGGGGAACTGTAGAGAGCTGCGTAATGCCGCGCCTTAAAGATGGAGCTAGTTTCCGCCTTCCACCTTCCCGATGGTGAGTGCTCTCTGTCACAAACAACTCCACATTTGGCTAAGGCTGAGGTTCTGGCTTGCTTCCATGTATGTGGACCTATCTGCATTGCCCACGTGGCACGCTGGGGTTGGCTACCCAGAGGCTACTTAAGCTGTGGGCTGGCTTTCCCCAGGGTCCGATGATTGTTCAAGGTTCCTGAATAAACTGCATGGAAAAAAAAAAAAAACAAATAATCTAATTTTTAAAAGGGGTGCAGAGTTAAACCGAGAATTTGCAAGAGAAGAATATGGAATGACTAAGTAACACTTAAAAAAATACTCAATGTCCTTAGCCATCAGAGAAATGCAAATCAAGATGACTCTGAGATTCCATCTTATACCAGTCAGAATGACTAAGATCAAAAACGCAAGGGACAATACATGCTGGATGTGGACAAAGCTGCACAAAGACCAAATAAATCTGGGCACAGGGGTCTTTTTTGAGACTGACACTCCACCAAGGACCATGTATGGATATAACCTAGAACCTCTGCTCGGATGTAGCCCATGGTAGCTCAGTAACCAATTGGTTTCCCATAGTAAGGGGAACAGAGACTATTTCTGACAGGAACTCAATGGCAGGCTCTTTGACCTCCCCACCCCCGAAGGGATGAGCAGTCCTGCTAGGCCACAGAGGAGGACTTTGCAGCCAGTCCTGAAGATACCTGATAAAACAGGGTCAGATGAAAGGGGAGAAGGTCCTCCCCAATCAGTAGACTTGGAAAGGGGCAGGGAGGGCATGAGGGAGGGAGGGAGGGTTTAGGGGGGAAAGAGAGAGCGGGATACAGCTGGAATACAGAGTTAATAAAATGTAACAAATAAATAAACTAATTAATTAATTAATTATCAAAAGGATGTGGACAAAGGGGAACACTCCTCCATTGCTAATGGGAATGCAAATTTGTACAACCTCTCTGGAAATTAATCTGGTGCTTTCTCAAAAAATTGAGAATAGTTCTACCTCAAGACCTACCTATACCACTCCTGGGCAAATACCTAAAAGAGGCTCCACCATACAACAGGAACATTTGCTCAACTATGTTCAAACCAGCTTTATCCCTAAGAGCCAGAAACTGGAAACACCTAGATGCCCCTCAACTGATGAATGGGTACAGAAATTTTGGAACATTTACACAATGAAATACTACTCAGCTATTAAAAACAGGGAAATCATGAAATTTGCAGGCAAATGGATGGAACTAGAAAATATCATCCTAAGTGACCCAGAAGCAGAAAGATACACATAGTATGTACTCACTTATAAGTGGATATTTCACCTATAATACAGGATAATCATCCTACCCTCCACAGACCCAAGGAAGCTGGGTGACAGTGAGGGCCTGGGGGAGGGTGCCAGAATGTCACTCAGAGGGGAAAGTAGAGTGGACAGTGGTGGTGGATGAAGAGAGGGAACTGGGTGGGAGATGGAATGGGGAAGGAAACGGGTGGGGATCATATGTGGGGGAGAGAGGGAGGTGGGATGTGAAAGGGCTGGGAACCAGAAGGGAAACTGGGGAGGGATATTTCTTGGTTAAGCTGAAGGCCTGCTACAGAATAGTCTCCTGGGAAGATGGGGTGTGATTCCTGGCTGAGACTCCTGGCACAGTGGGACTTGAAGACTGAAATGACCACCTCCTAGCCAGGCAGGACTAGTGTAGGGAGGGGAACAACAAGCCACCAACATAACCTATGATATAGGGATTCCCTGCCTACAAGAAGTATAGGGATAATGAGGGAACAAAGTTAGAGGGAAAGTCCAAACAATAATTGGCCCAATGTGAGACCTATCCCATGGTAGAGAGCCATCCTCTGACACAAATAATGATTCTCTGCTGTGCTTTCAGACAGGAGCCTAACTTGACAGTAGTCTGGAAGACTCCAGCCAATAGCAGATTGAGACAGATGCTGGAACTTGCAGCCAAGCATAGGATAGAATTCTGGGGTCCTGCAGAAGTATTGGGGAAAAGATAGAAGGACCTGGAGGGGACTGGGACCTCACAAGAAGCCCAAAAGATAACTAACACAGTCACATGCATGCTTTCAGAGACTGAGACATCAACTAAGGAGTACAAATGGTCTGGACCTAGGCCCCTTGCACACATGTAGCCAACAAGCATCTTGTTTTTCATGTTTGGCTCCTGGCAAGTGGAAGAGGTGCTGTTTCTACATGGACTTTATTGCCTTCTTTTGGATCACTTCCCTCTGGCAGGGTTTCCTTGCCTGGCTTCAGGGGATGAAGATATACTCAGCCCTATTGTGACTCCATGTGCTGGGAAAGGTTAATCCAGGTGGGGGGAGCTCCCCTTTTCTGGTGTGAAAAGGGAGAGGGGAAGGGGGAAGGAAGGTAAGTTGGGAGGAGACAGGAAAGAGGGGAGGAAGGGGGTACCCTTGGTTTATAAAGTAAATAAGCTAACATAATAAAAAAATGTGAAAAAGAATTTGGCAGCCACAGCTGTATATATCTAACCAATCAAATGATTGTATTTCTCAACACTTTCCATTATTTCCATCATTAAGCAATTGTAATCAGGTCCAGTCTCATGGATTGCTTAAAGCCCTGATGTTTAAGACCTTATTGAAGAGAAGAACTAAATGGGGGAAGAAAATTATCTAGTAAAACAGATGGAAGTACAGGGTCAAAATATTTAAAATATTAAATCACTATTATATAGGGTGATAAATGACATAGTGTGTAATAGATTAAAAGAAAAATGTGCATATATGCATGATCTTATATACAATAATCTTCATCATGTTGGTGATTATCCACATGGCTCATTTTAAATGGTTAAACATTTAAATATAATAAGAAATACATACGTGTTAGTTCCCATCATTGAAGGAATTCTTTCATCTTGGGGTGAGGAGAAATTTCAGAAAGAAAAATATTTCTTCCCATGGATTGTAAGCTTTTATAGGTATATTCATGCCAGCGAGCTTGTCAATTCAGCTCCTGGGCACTGATGAGGTTTTAGTGACAACTTAATGAATTTCTGATGTATTGCATATATTATCAGCATTAATACAGTTTATCTGGAAATCAGCAAAATAACTAAGTAAATTTTACTTTTCTTCCAATTATTTCTTACTCCAGTTTCCCTTGTGCTCACTCACTCATCTTGTCAAGTTTGTGGCTTTCTTCTGTTGAGAAGTGAGGCCAGCTCTGATCCCCATGTCAAAGAGTTAGACTAGAATAGGCTTACCTTTGTGCCTTGCATTGTATTCTCACTTGGAAGCAGGACTCAAATTTGAATTTGTTTTTAAGAATGCTACTTAGTTGATTTGATTTAGGCCACTATGATGTGAAATTATTATTTATTTTCCAGCAAGTTGCAAGAGAGAACTGTCTCTGATAACCTCAGGTAATCGATGATCAGACAAATAAACTTCGTATCAACATATTTGTTCCTCAAAACAAATGTTTGAGAATTCTGTTTTGTTTTATGTATAACACACTGGTTATTCCATGTGGTTCTGTGAGGCTTATGACAACAGATGGAAGCACTGAAGAACAAGGGTCATAGCCTTACCCAGCTACCTCCTCAATTTTCTTTTTTTTAACTTATTTTATTTTTTATTAATTACACTTTATTCATTTTGTATTCCCCCATAAGCCCCTCCCTCCTCCCCTCCCGATCCCACCCTCCCTCCCCTTTCTGCATGCATGCCCCTCCCCAAGTCCACTGATAGGGGAGGTTGTCCTCTCCTTTCTGATCTTAGTCTATCAGTTCTTTTAAGCACAAATACATCAACTGCCTATACACTTTTGTTTGGAATGAAGGTTGAAAGACTGTATAAGAGTTTCTCTCAAATACTTGTTTTGGTAGCCTAGGACTGATACTTAAAGCATTAAATCTTTCCCTGGGATTGCCCATTTGATCTGTTTTATAGATCAGTTAAGGCTGATCTGTGCCTAACTTTTTTATTTGTAACATGAAAATACCTGAGTTCTTGTGTGAATAAAATGGGAAAATTCATACAACATTGTACCTGTCACATAGTGTTCACTTCATAGGTAAAATCTTGATAAGTGAACAAATGGGAATAATAAATTTTTCAAATTGTCTCAAAAGGTCACCTGACATTTACATTTTCAAGGATGGAAGAGGATGTTAGTACCTATAAACATACCTTCAATCAGAATTCACATATTTTTTCCATTATCTGTTCAGTAGACATTTATTACTCTCAGAAAAACTAGGGAAACACTCCTCAGTGTACACTACTGGCCTCCTATGGGAGCAGAAGCCAGTAGTTTTTATCATCATCATTATTATTTTATTTCATTTTTGTAAGTTTTTTGCCTACATATCTGTTTATGTCCACATGCATGACTGATAACTGTGGAGGCCAGAAGAGAATATTAATCCCCAAGAACTAGAGTTACAGACCATTGTGATATACCATGGGGGTCCCAATAATTGAACCTTGATTCTCTGGAAGAGCCGCCAGTACTCTTAACTGCTGAGCCATCTCTCCAGCCCTAGAAACCAGTCTTTTAAAATCCCCCGCCAAAAAGGATTAAGGGAAGTCCCAGGGTGGATGGGATGGATATACTAGTTATGATTGCAGTAGAGAAAATAATATGAACTGAATGTTGACAAGAAATAATCTATGTGCTAAAGCCCACATTTTGTGCCTGACAGCTTGTTTGGTTGACACCATGTTTGTCATTTAACCCCCAAGGAGGTATCAGAATTCATTTCTAACATGCACTTTTCATATGCCTGTTTAGTGTTGCACTAGATAAGTAATGATGTACGCTGAAACTGAGAAGTATGAGTGGGGATTTACTTGGGGATATTGATTAAGAGAAAGCATACGTCTAAACCTGGAGACAGTTAAAAAATAATAAGCACACATGGTCTCCCAACAATGATTTTATTTTTATGAGATGTTGTATAAAATTACTTAAAACATGAAGCCATAATTGATTATACATTTAGATATATATTTTTTACTGAAAAAAATACATGAATACATGAGATAAGGAATTTCTCAGGAAGATGTATGAGAGGATTCTTCAACCTAAAAACCAGTAATCTGACAAAAATGTTAAGTCCTCAAAACTTTAAATCTACCTCATAGTTCAGCATTGGTCCAGGATCATCTTATGTGACCTGGTATAATATGGGGCATGACGAGAATGAAATTTTGAACTTCAGAGATAATATTCATTCTCAAGATTGAGTAAATATTAGGTAACTCAGTTTCAGGTACTATATTTCTCTAATGTTAGAGATGTACTTGTATTGAAAATGAGCTCTGTGGATCTGTGCTTGATTTAAATCACCTTCACAGACTCTTATACATTCTGGAACTGTGCCCAGAAATGCAGGTTCAAACTACTCCTTAGGGGATCTTTGTTCTGACAAGTTCCTTGCTGGACACCAAACTTGCAGTTTGCTAGGTCTCATTGCTGCCAAGAAGGCATCATCAAAATTTCATTCTGACATTACTTTTTCCTATTCCAGTTTGCAGTTTATTATAAAGTTAAAGAATTAAAGAATCCTCTCTTTTTCAGGGTCAAAGAGATATTTTGGGACACAGCCCAGAACAAAAGCATGAATAATTAAATTCAAGTCACCACTGAATATATCAAAACAGCACATTCAAAAGGTTAAAAATGTAAAAAGTGACGTTTACGTAGTGTAATAATACACAGTGTTTTGTTGTAGTATTCAAAAATTATCTAAGGAGAATAGAAATCTTTGACTAGTCAAATGGATTAAAAGTTTTCAATGTATGTATTCAGTTTAGAGGGTAATAAAATTTTCATTGCAGTTCTGTTTTACTAAATACTGTACTTTCTATAACTGCAAGAATAAGCTAAAATAAAGAAGTGCGATTTAATCTACATTCTAGACCTATTCAGTATATAGCCTATTCAGTATGTAGTAAGTACAAGGCTATACTCAAGTGAAATAGAAAAGGAATACAACTTAACAATTTCTTTAGAAGGAGGAACTACATACTGAGACTACTAACCTATGGTATATATAGAAGAGTATATCATGCTAAGCTTAGTGTTCACCTGGATATGCTGGTTAGAGTAAGAGGTTAAATTTGGCCCTTAGTCAAGAGAAAAGAAAAATCTGGTGAAAATGGACATAAAACTCCACTAAGAAATGCCAGCATTTTCCAGGGAGAAATCTGAAATGCCAAATCACCCCCATAATTTGTTAATTATAATTTGAGATAACATCCCCAGTCACTTCTAGATTACAGATATTGCTCACCTATGACAATTCCAAGCTAAGGGACAAGAGAAACAAGGCACAATCACTGAAAGTTGATGAAGTATAAAAATTTACAGTTATAATTGAATTTCTGTTCTGGGGAGCAAGTAAAGATTAGATAAGGCAAAAAATTGTTATACTGATGCCATTTAAAGATCATAAGTGTGGGCCTCCAAGCCATTCGCTAGGCTTATCACATGTATCCGACTAACAAATTTAAGACACAAAGGTGTCCATTTCTCTAAGAGAACTGCTTTTTCGGCAAGACATAGTCTCTCTCTTGCCTTGGAGCCAAGTAATGGGAACCCTGAACATACTGCGGAGCTTCTGTTGGAAGCGGTTTCCAACGAAACAATACAGAAAGGGATTAACACAGCTGTTGGTGAATCCCAGGAGGATGGCAAAAGGAAGTGCCAGGTCAATGACGGCCATAACTTCACAGCTATTAATGATACCCATCCAGGACAGAGCATCCAAGAAGGTCAGAACATGAAAGGGAAGCCAGCAAATGATGAATGCCAACACTACAGCAGCTGCCATCTTCAGGACTTGGTCCCTGGTTATTCTATTCTTCCCATAGCTATTGGTCTTCAGCAGATGTTTTCTGATTCCAAAGTAACATGTTGCTATGAATATCAAAGGAATAATAAATCCAAGGACATTTTTCATCAAGGCAATCCCAGCAGACCACTGGGCATATTTCTCTGGTGGGAAAGCCATAACACAAGCATTCACACCTAAGTATTCAATGGTTCTGACATCTCGGAAGTAAAATGTTGGCAATGAGGACAGACAAGCCATACACCAAACAAGGGGGACTACATAAGATGCTTGCCAGGGATTCCTTCTTTGAGACAGAAAAGGGTAGATAACTGATTGGTACCTATCAACACTCATGCAGGTAATAAAAAAAATACTCGCAAACATGTTCAGGGTCAGAAAAGAACCAAACACTTTGCACATCACAGGTCCAAAGAGCCAGTCATATCTGTAAGAGTAATAGGTTGCCCAGAGAGGGAGGGTAGCCAAAAGGAGTAAGTCAGCCACAGCCAGATTGAAGATATAAATGCTAGAAACCTTTTTAGGACCTTTTTGACAACAAAACAGTGAGACCACAATGATATTAACAGCAAAACCAATCACAAAAATAAGGTAGTAGAGAACAGGAATTGCTTCCAAATGCTTATCTGATGGTTTATGTGAGCAATTAAAGATGAGATCATTAGTGCCAGACATGTTGAGATTAACAAAAGGAAGGCTGCTGGTGATGTTTCTGCTGGTGGCGGCAAAACTGAAATTGTCCTTCATACTGAATTGTCAGCAACTCCGTAATTCTTACACCTTCTCTGTGGGAGAAAAACAGAGTGCTTAAAACATACTCAAACCCCATGGAATATTTGAGTAATAAGCATTTTGAACTTTTGTCAAAGGCCAAAATAATGTAAGTGGTAGTAAAAAACATAAAAACACCATGCTTGGCAAACAGAAATTACCACTACCTCTTGAGGAAGAAAAAAAAAAAAAAATCCTCAGTGGCGTTAGAATGAAAATTCTGAACAAAATTATTCTCTTTCTTTTCTCTTATGTCTTTGGAAATTTGAGAGACAAATTAATAATCTAAAGAGTAGGAACTGTATGATACAAATAAGAAGGATCCCAAAGGCAGCTTCATAGGTCAAAAACCGAGGCTTATTTCTCCATCTGTGTGCTTTCTAGAAATCACACTGCTGCCCACTGCTTCATGGAGAAATTCTTTATTGAAGTAAGTTATTATATACAAATTGTTACAGCTATGGAAAATATAAATAGCACAGGCAAGAGAAAAAAGTAGATACTTGTACAGAAAACTGAAAGTGTATGCAGGAGGATAAATTAGGATAGAATGTCATCATTAGTTTCTGATGCATAAAATAATCTATTTACTTTCTCTTTTCTTTCACAATAACAATAAAAATATGAATATGTACATATTTCCTAAAACCTTTGCTTCAAAACCTTAATAGTCAATGCTGCTTTTCAATATGGATATTTAAGTCTGATCTATTTCCTAAGAAATAAATCCATTTTCAGTATAGTTAGAAGATAAAGAAAACAAAACAACAACTAAACCTGAGTCAGGGTCAAACAGACATAATTTTGATTGATCAATTAAATCAGAATTACACATCAGTGACTATTCATGATATAGTCTTACAATTTTTTAATTGTTATCTTTTCAATTTCACAGAACTAAATAGCTATTACTTTCCAGCATTAACAACAGTGTTCAGGTAGGAAAGCCATTGTTTTATTAAAAGTAATAACATTCTTTGAAACAAAGAAAACTAAAGATAAACACACAGAGGGCAAAACTATTGCACCAGATAATTTCAAAGTACCTGCATGCAGATATTCAATTTAAAATGTAAGCACCAGCGAACTTCCTAAGAAACAGCAAACTTTCATTTCTGTCAAAGGCCCATTATTTTGTATTACCTTCCAAATTAACATGAAAGAAGCAAAAATAAATCCCACAGAAGACTTACTAGTTGCCAGTGTTTAAAGAAGTTATCAAAAATCAGCTTACTTAGCTCACACATGCAATCCTGTAACAGAAAGAGCAGTTAATAATTAAAGCATTCTGCAAAATGCAGTGTTAAAATTTAGCATAAAAGAAAAAGTTCATACATAACAAACATTTTCCCGTGTGTGTGTGTGTTCTCCTTCTTAATTAAAAAAAAAACATATAAACTGTTCTGACTTACCTTAAAAATTCAGGATGAAGAAAGCTTTCAATTCTGTGCTCTCTCCATCCCTAGACTCTGGGATGTAACTGCACCAGACCTCTGATTTCCTTCTTATATATTCACTCTGTCCACTGGGGAGCCTTCAACCTACATAATTCTGGGACTGATTTATGAACACTTGCCAGCTTTCCAGAGGGCTTTTTCTTTCTGGCTGCAAAACATTAATCTGAAATTCTCATGTCTCCAATCATAACAGCTCATTCAAATAAATCTCAAAAAAAAAAAAAAAAAAACCCACGAAGTTTCCACAAACGTATTAGAGAATTTTTAACTCAGTGGTTACCTTTAAAAGAAGAATATAATTTTAACAGAATTCTCTTTTTTATATATTTTTCTGATCCTGGCACTCTAAAACAAGTTAAGGAATAGGGAGAATAGGGGTTTATTCTAGTAGCAGTCTTTGTTAACAAACAACTTCTACAGCCTTTAGTATATTTTTAAATCTTTACCCCTGTTTATTAAAGAATGGTAGCAGCTCTACCTAATTCTACAACCTTGCTTTTAACCATTTTGGCTGCCCTGCTGCTGAAAGATTGGAGATAAGAAGGATAAAATCTTTTTGTGAGAGAAAAGGAAATGTTTTAACATTTAGTGCCTCCTTTCATGTGACTCTGCCTCAACTGTAGCTCAGACAAACAGACAAGGTAAAGAATAATTATGTTGCTATTGTAAATTGCTGCTCCAGCTGCTGCTCCTCCTCTTCCTGCTGCTGCTTCTGTTGCTATTCTGACTGTTTTTCCTTTTCTGTGGAATGATGATCTCCCTCACATAATTCAGCAGCAATAAGAGTGAGAAAAACAATACAGTCCAGAAGAGGTGACAGAACTGTACAATACCAGCTGTCACCAAATGCTTTGTGCCTAGCACTGTGCTATTTATTTTGTGCTTAGTAGTTCAACAGAGAGGAAGCATAGAAAACTGTAAGGAATGGCCTCTGAGGGCCAATCACTTGGCTTCACAATCCACATTCTGCTACATCTTAATTCTACAAATGTAGTCACATGACTGACTATTCTTCTTCATGTCTCTGCTGTGTCATCTGAAAAATGGGGATGATATTAATTGCTCATATCATGAAGTCGCTAAGCTTAAATGAATTATTATATTTGGAGTACTTGAAATGATGCCTAACACACAGCTATCCCCTTATATAGTATTAATATTATCGCTTCTTTAAAAATCAGGAAAGAAAGGGTGACCAAGTTTCAAGAAGTTCTCTGAGAACCCATGGCTGTTATAAGTAGATGTGAATTTCAACAATAGTAAAATTATGTCAGAGCTCATATTTTTAAATCTCTACCCTGCTATCTAATCCTTTTGTCTCACCTTATACTGACCAAAGGAGATACATACACCATTTACAATTGTCATTGTTGACTTTATTAATAAAGTTATTACAAAAACACTAAAGAAGAAGCAGAAAGTTGGAAGGATTACTATGCAAAGAGAAGTTTTCTTCTTAGATGTATTAGCAAGATGGAGATCAGGAAAGAAAAATTTGTAATTGTGAAATTTTTATAGTTAGTGCAGATAACCAGGTAACCCACAACAGAGGGTTAAAAGAGATGTGCAACTACAATGATTCTTATGAATCCTATTCTTCAATTCTTGTTGATACTGTAGTGAGCATTACTGCCTACAAAACTGTAAGCAGAGGGAGATATCTTTGTCCTTAGTACTTAGGCACACAAGTATGGAGTTCAGTAGAACCAGGAAAGAGAAATGATTGTAGGTAACAGAGGACAAACTTACAAATGTCACAAGAAGCAGCAGAGAGCTTGTGACATCTTCCTCTCCATTGATATTAAAGTAAATCCTACAATGCATAAGCATAGGAAACTAGTAAGAGTTGCCTATCATTTACAGTAAGCTCCAAAAGCTTGAGGGCTTGAGGACATCATTGTAGCACTTCTTTTGATTAAATGAGCTTGAGCAAAGGCAAAATGCACTACATATATATATATATATATATATATATATGAGTATATATATATATATGTATATATAATTTTGTTAAATCTTAAAATGTTTCTATCTCATGCTCTAGACAGATTCAGGTAGAAGCTCTGTTTAAATAATGGAAACCTGATGTTTGGGAAACAAAAGACTGGGCACATATGTTTATCTGCAGGAGAGCAGAAAGGAGCATGAGTTTCATTCTTTGTTTAAGCCTAGTTTCTGCCTTCATTTCAAATGTTTGTTTTTGCCACATACAGGGAATTTTCCAGGCTAGAGCCTCTGAGTGGTCAAAATGGGTCAGATTCCCACCCTGCTGTAGTTTAAGCCCTACTTTTGGCCCCCTTGCAAAAAAAAAAAAAAAAAAAATGATCAGGCAGTGAGTTATAAACTTCAGCGAAAAAAAAAAAAAAAAAAACAACTGCAGGCTGGCCTCCAGAAGACCTAGCCTTGAACACTCCCTAGAAGCAGGGGACCTTGTCTAGAACTTTTGTTCTTCATTACAGTAAGTTCTGACGTAAATAAACTTTAGAGGCACACTTCCCAGAAGATTAAAAAGACCTTTACTTTGTTTCTTCATAATTTTAGAGTAAAAATGCTCACAAGCCAGAAAAAAAAAAAAGATTGTAATTGCAAGAAGTTAAAGGAGGAAGGAAAAAAAGGACTTGCAATAATATTGACATCACTCAAAAGTTTAAAAAAAAAAGAAAAATACAGCACATTATTGATTCGGCAATGAGTTAAGCCAACAATGTACATACTCTTGAGAGTCAAATGAATCTCAGTCTTGAGAAGGAATGCAACACAAGAAAAACAAAACAAAACAAAAACAAACAAACAAACAAAAAATCAACACTATTCCTGGAATTGGATAAAGTTTTGTTTTGTTTTCTCAAAGATTTACTTTAAAAGCTTTGGGTCATTTGAGTAAATTATGCATCTCTTAAGAACAAATGAATTTGGGTTAGCAGATTTAACAATAGTAAATCACATTAATTTTTTCTGAGAACCTATTCTTTTTTGTAAGATTACTTAACAGTAAATTCGAAAGTATTTTGTCCTAAGATTTATTTTTACTTAATGTACACGAGTGTTTTGCCTTCATGTATGTAAGCACACCATGTTCATGAAGTGCATGTAGAGGTCAGAAGCGAGCACCAAACTTCTAGAACCAGAGTTACAAATGCTTATAAGCTGCTATGTGGGTGAGTAATGTTTGGTAAAACCAAACCAGGGTCCTTAAGAGCAGCAAGTGCACTTAACCATTAAGCCATCTCTCTAGCCACAGGACCAGAGTTAAAAAAAAAAAATCTGGAAAGTTCTTTTTTTTTCCCTCCAATGAAGAAAGATACTAAGTTCATGAGAAAAAAAAAGTTTCTCCTCTCTACATTCCTCCACATACAGAGGATGTTTGCAAGGAGAAAATTAAATATATGAATGTGAAATTGTGCTGGAATATGTACTCGGTATAGAGGTAAAGATTAGAAGTGCTGTTTTGTCTAAATAATTCAGAGATATATTGCCCTATCCCAGGCATCTCTGAGTTCCTATCCAGACGAATACCCCTTCTACTTCTCCTAATTTTAACATACACTCTCACTCATACACATATGCCCAGAAACATACTTCACACTAGTCTTCTTTAAATCCACTTATCCTCCTTATGTAAGCTCTACACTAACTGCCACTTGTCCTGATATGAGAGCAACTGGAAGCAAGGAAGTTAGCATAGTGTTTATAATCAGTATGTCTTTCTTTACATACTATTTTTATGCCTCTATTTGGTTTCCAATATGATGAGAAAAGAGATGTTAGAATGAAAGCAGGGGAAAACAGAAGATCCTCTACTCAAAGCTAGTAGTTAAATCGACAATTTTGTAAAAGGCAGCCTAAACCTAGAGAAAATTGACCAACATGAGCTATTATTTGTTCTTAATTAACTATCTGTAGGCCTCACACGAAGATTGACTGAGAGAGCTATTAAAGTAGTTAACAAAGTAGAGTCTATATAATAAGATGAATGGATGACTGGCTTAATGAAGCCCTGAGACCAGTCACTTTCAGGTGAATCTAGTGTCGAAATCAGGAGGAGGGAAAGCCCTATTTATCTTGTCCTGAAAGGCACCTGCAGGCCTAAGCATTAGATTCTAATCAAGAGCTCACAGAAAGCACCTACTTCCATCAAATGACATCTAAGATGCTATATAATTATATTTGTGGCAAAATAAACTAATTAATTAAAACTATCTTCCTTGCTTACATGAGCTGAGTTGACATTTTCTATAATCCATTTACGATAGTACTAAGTTAATTAGCTTAACTACAGTACCAAAATGGCCAATTGATTAAATTAGCCAAACCAAACAGTTGTTTTGACAATATTTTAACAGCACTGTCAAGTAATAGGGATGATTAAATTTTGTGAGATTGGATCTCTCAAAGTGCAGTGAATCATCAACAAATTATAATACTTAGTTTGATCCTTGGGATTAAGGCCCAGAAAGGCTCAGTGTACTGAGACCCTCCATTTGTCCAACAGCAATAAAATTCTCACAAAACTGATTTGCTACCTTACAGCTAATTTAGTATTTTACAACTGAGATATCCCACTTTCCAGTGACCCTTTTGGTCAGCCTGCCAGCCAAAAATGAACAAATGAACCATGTCTCATTTCCAAACCTGTGTCATTTTTAGAACCACCATGTGATTTATTGAATCCAGGAATTTAACATAATAGTTTGCATATTTAATGTTTGGTGTTCAGACTATGCAGTCTGGGCAAACTAGCTACAGACAGAGGCACATTGTGATGAATAAAATCATATTTCACACACATACATACAACACACACACACCTAAGTGAAACAGCTAGGCATGGTAGCACAAGCCTGTAATTCCAGCAGGGGGCTGAAACAGGAAGATCTCAAATTTAAAGCCTGTCTGAACTATAAAGCACGACCCTGAATCACCCTTTTCACCTCTTTCTCAACATCAAGAAGTAAGAGAATTCTGATGTCTTAGTTTGTTTTCTTCTGTTTCTGTCATAAGTATCATCACGATGGAGCGAGAGAGAGAGAGAGAGAGAGAGAGAGAGAGAGAGAGAGAGAGAGATAAAGGGGTTTATTTCATCTTACGTCTTACAGTTCTTCATCAGCAAAACTAAGGCAGTATCCTGGAGAGAAGTTCAGCTACCTTTCTTACACAGCCCAGGCCCACCTTCCCAGGGATGACACTTTCCACAATGGAGGAGGTCCGCTCTCATCAATTAGCAATTAAACAATGTACCATACATATGCCCACAGACAATCAGATATGAACAATTCTTCAGTTCCCTCTTGAAGATAAGTCTAGGTTTTAGTCATGTTTACAGCTGAAGCTAACTTTAAAATCTGGTTTGATGACTATAACATAATACCAAAACATCTGGTAACCAAGAATATATCTCACCTGAGCTCTGGGAAATTTGCATCAAACCTTATCTCATGAATAATTGATGAGCACTCCAAGCCATTTTCTCAACCTGTTTTGCCTCTTTCACTTATGTTTGGCAGCCATTACATTCATCCATTATTTTAATGGTATTTCTACTGATAAATTCTATCAATATAGTCAAGTTCATGCTCTAAGATAGCTACAACTCATCCAAGCTCAACTCTGATTAAATACAAAACCTTAGAGAAAGAAGAGAACAACCTCTCACCAAAAAGAGAAAAAGTAGCAAATAATGCTCTCCCCAAGACAGGCCATGAAGTCATATACAATATTTACAAACAAACAAAAAAAGATGGTTATCTTTAAGGAGATTGTCTGCTGCCACCTCTCCTTTAGTTCACTGAAAGATAGAGCTGTACAGCTTTGAAGGTGTTTTGTTTAAGGGAACACAAAACGATTTAGAATTAGATGACAAACCAAGATGAGAAGAGTTTGTAGGTGGGTCCTAAGATTTTTATGCCAAGGAAATGAGAACAGAAGGCTTATAACTGAGGATTACATGAGAGAAATATGCATTCAATAAAATTTCTCAAATCTATAACCAAAAGCAGAATTTATCTCACATAGAATATGCTGACAAGTAGATATAAAAGTTATCTTTTAATATCCATGAGCTTAGAGGGTAATTTATTTCAAAGAACAAAATTTTCACAACAATTTCCCTCTCATTTTGAAGTTGTAAATATGAGAAGATCTTAGGAGTGTTTTTAAGACAAGGAAGTTAATGAAAAGAAAATAATACCTCTCCTCTGGAGCATGTTCCAAAAATAAAGGAGACTAAAAGCAGAATCTTTCGGAATCTCCAGTAGACTGCTGGCTTGTGCTGGGAAAATATTATACTTTATCACAACAAAGTCATGTGCTCTCTCTATCTCTCTCACTCTCTCACTCTCTCGCTTTCTCTGTCTCTTTTGTACCCTCCTTATTTTTATCTCTCCTTCCCTCCCTCCCTCCTTCTCTAGTACTTGACTATTGTTTCCATTTCTCACCATCTATTTTATCTTTCAATGAGTTTTTAAACATTTGCCCTTGTTACTGTTTTTGTAGATTGCGTGAGACAGATTGAAATAACAAATGTGTTTTCCACATATGACATATTCGAAGTGCTGGTATACCATGATCATCATTGGTCTCAAGGACAAAGGACCAGATGGTTCAAACAATTATATAAACAGCATGTAGATCATGTGGACAGATCAAGGTAATGATGTAGCCAATTGTCATGAGGATATAACCTAGAGGGAAAAATATAGCTGTATTGAGGTTTATAGAAACATAGAGGTTATTACCACTACAAAGTTCTTAGGGAGCCAACTGTTTATATGTCCAAAAATTAAAAATA
Organism: Meriones unguiculatus; assembly: GCF_030254825.1. Lineage (NCBI taxonomy): Eukaryota > Metazoa > Chordata > Mammalia > Rodentia > Muridae > Meriones > Meriones unguiculatus. The sequence continues at coordinate 72,473,420 of NC_083369.1, read as the reverse complement.
AAAAGAATAAAGCGTGTTTTGAAAGACCTTGAATGCATCTATCTATTTTCACATTATTTAGTCACACACCATAGTGATTTAAAATATAAGTCCTTGTCTAATTTAAGGTAAATACTTCTGTGATGAAACATCATGATGAAAAGATTGAGGAGGAAAGCATTTATTTGGATTACATATCCCAAATCACAGTCAATTAACAGAAGCCAAGACAGGATGCAAGTAGGGCAAGAAACTGGAGGCAATAGCTATTGCAGAGGTCATGGAGGAGTGCTGCTTGTATATCATAGCTTGCTCAGTCTGCTTTCTTTTTTTTCTTTTTTAATTTATTTTTTATTATTAGCTACATTTTATTAACTCTGTATCCCACTCCCTCATTCCCTCCCAACCCCCCCTCCCTCATCTCCTCCCTGCTCCTTTCTAAGTCCACTGATTGGGGAGGACCTCCTCCCCTTTCATCTGACCCTGTTTTATCAGGTATCTTCAGGACTGGCTGCAAAGTCTTCCTCTGTGTCCTAGCAGGACTGATCCTCCCTTGGGAGGTGGGGAGGCCAAAGAGCCAGTCATTGAGTTCCTGTTAGAAATAGTCCCTGATCCCCTCACTTTGGGAAACCAATTGGTTACTGAGCTACCACAGGCTTCATCTGAGCAGAGGTTCTTGGTTATATCCATACATGGTCCTTGGTGGAGTGTCAGTCTCAGAAAAGACCCTGTGCCCAGATATATTTGGTCCTTGTGGAGCTCCTATTCTTTCCAGGTCTTACTAACTTCCCCTTCTTTCATATGTTTCCCTGCACTCTGCCGAAGGTTTGGTTATGAGTCTTAGTATCTGCTTTGATACACTGCTAGGTAGAGTCTTTCAGGGGCCCTCTGCGGTAGGCTCCTGTCCTGTTACTTGTTTTCTCCTACATCCAATGCACCTCCCATTTGTCTTTCTAAGTGAGGATTGATCATCTTACCCCAAGTCCTCTTTCTTGTTCATCTCCTTTAGGTGTATAGAATTAATTGTATTTATCATATCTTATAGGACTAAATGAGTGAGTATATACCATGTGTGTCTTTCTCCTTCTGGGATACCTCATTCAGAATGATCTTTTCTAGATCCCACCATTTGCCTGCAAATTTCATGATTTCCTCATTTTTGATTGCTGAGTAGTATTCCATTGTGTAAAAATACCACAATTTCAGTCTGCTTTTGTAAAGAACCCAAGACCTCTAGCTCAACAATGTCCTTGCTCACAATGACCTGGGCCTTCCTCTATCAATCACTGATTAAGAAAATGCCCTAGAGGCTTGCCAATGGAACACAATACAGAAACTAAAAAAAAAAAAAAAACAAAAATAAGCATCTACAAACAATTTCAACAAAGGTATTAAAAACTCACATTGGAGAAAGAATGGTCTCTTCAAAAAATGACAAAAAATGGTATAGCCATATTCAGAAGTAGATCCCTACTTGTCACTGCACAAAAATTAAAAATGATTAAACACGTGAATGCAAAATCTAAAACTATGAAAATATAGAAAAAATGCTTCAGGACATTTGAATAGACAAAACAGTTTTGAAAAAGACCCTAAAAGCATAGTAAACAATAAAAAACAGACAAATGAGACTAACATAAGACTAAAAAGATTCTGAACTGCAAAGAAAACAACTGAGTAGACAACCCACAAAATTGGAGAAAATATTTGCAAATGATAGATCTGAAAAAAAAAAAACTGGTGTCGAGAATATATAAGGAAATCTCAATATTCAATATTAAAAATAAAAATGGAGAATAGTTCAAAATAGACATTGTTCAAAAGAAAACTTGCATATAACCAACAGATATATGAAAAATTAACACTATGAATCATCAGAAAAATGTAAATAAAAAGCAAGATGAGAAAAGATCTCACCACCTTGGTAAGAATGGTTATAGAAAACAGAGGTGGGGGAAGATGTTAGCAGGAACACACACACACAATGGAAAATTGGGAGCCCTCACACACTGTTGGCAGGAATATAATTTTGTACTAGCTATTACGGAAAACTATGAATTTTCATTTTAAAAAAGTAAATACAACTACCATATCCAGTAATTTCAGTGCTGGGTGTATACTCAAAAATAGTAAAAATCAGAATGGCAAAGAGACCTCTGCACTAGAGCATTCATTCCACACTATTCACCATGGTCAAGAAATGGAAACAAAGTAAGTACCCATCAAATGATAAATGGATATAAAAAATGTGCTATATATATATACCATGAAATACTTTTTCAGCAAGAAAAAGGATTTAATGATTTGTTTGCAATCACATGGATGAACTGGCTATAATTATATTAAGTGAAATAAACCAGATGCAGAAATACAAGAATCTCATGACCTCATTAACAAGAGAATCTAAAAAAAGTTGATCTCACAGATGTTCAAAGTAGAATAATGGACACCAGAATCCTAGGACAGTGAGAATGTGGGGAAAGACTAATAAGTAGGTACTAAACTACAAACAGATTATGCAATAAGTTCTGTGCTATTACACTGTAATTACAGTGCTATTACACTGTAACATATTTACTGTACATTTTGAACACCTGTAAAAGAAAGGCTTGAACATTTTTAATTCATTATTATTATTATCATTATTATTATTATTTGCAATTTATTCATTTTGTGTCCCTGCTGTAACCCCCTTCCTCCTCTCCTCACAGTCCCACCCTCCTTCCATCTTCTCCCCCCCATTCCCTTCCCCTAGTCCATTGATAGGGGAGGTCCTCCACCCCTACTATCTGATCCAAGCCTAACAAGTCTCATCAGAACTGTATTGATTCTTTCTCAACACAGTTGATTAAGGCCACCCCACCAGGGAGAGTTGATCAAAGATCAACCAAGGACCATGCATAGAGAGGACCTACACAGATGTAGCACATGAGCAGCTCAGTCTCTATGGGGGTTTCCTAGTAAGGGGAGCAGGGGCAGTCTCTGGCATGAACTCGGTTGCCTGCTTTTCCAACATTTTCATCATAAAGAAGTGATAAATGTTCAAAGAGATGGCTTTGTATTTCAACTGATTTAAGTGTGAGAAAATATTTATATGTCATTCTGCTTATAACACACACAGACATGCACACACACACACATACACATGTGTGCACACACATGCACACACACACACAATGTTTTCACATATCACTTAAGATAACATTTTAAAAGTCCTTGAAGATGCTATCATGCCATGTTGTCATTCCTTGCAAACCATAGCCAGCTGTACCATGTTCTTTGACATGCTGTCAGTATGGAACTATAGGTTGCATCTTCTTTAAGTTATTTAGGGGCAAAGTTCCAAAGACAGCAGAAACTTTTGTGCTCTGAGCTATTGGGAGAGAGGATCTTGTTACATGGGTTTTTCCTTTCACAAAATTATTTCAAGTTTCTTGTGTGAAGGTGGTGACCTCATACTTTATAATTATACTCACTGATGGCAAGTCCATCGGCAGGAAGATATTTGAGGTATGAACTTCATTCTGAGACCTAAAGGATCTACTCTTTTGTCCATAGCAAGATATCAAACACAAAAATGGTCTCAGTTTTTCATCTGCACTGCTAATAAGGCGTGGTTGGAGAACAAGCTTATGACCTTTGGGAAGATGAGACAGAGCATGAACATTGTGAATGCTGTGGAGAACTTTGAGTCCTGGAATGAAACAACTCTGAAATCAAGCTACCCACAATCAGTAATCATGATCCTTATTCCCTTCCAAGTCCAACTGGATGTCAGAGTTGTTCCTGATCATGAATTAAAATCTAAATAAAAAAAGAAAATTTAAAAACAGGTCCAGTAGATAGAAAAATTGTGTTAAATCCTTGTTCCATCATTTGTTAAATTGATAAATTATTTCATTTATTAATATTCAGTGTCCATGGCAGATTTGTTACAGAGATTATCTGATATGATACCTGCAAAGATATTAGCACAATTAGTAGAATAACATATAGTCAAATAATATTTTCCATTTTAATTAAATCATTCAAAAACAAGTAAAATAAATAAATGAGTTATGTGGTATATCATTGTGTGCCATCACTTTATACCAAAGCAAAAACAAATGTATAGTAGGTGCTGAAATAGAACCCAAATCCTATGAAAAAAACAAGTACTCTATACCACTGAACCATATCTTCAACCCAAGACAAAATATAGTTTTACACAATATATTAAAAGCATAAATAAATTTGTGCTGAAAAACCAAGTGGTCCACTCTCTAATGTCTGTGAATTTAAAATAACGAGAATAAACATCGTCCTCTCACAGGTAAGTATGAGTATCATATGAAAATACATGCATATAAAGTGCTAAGAGAAAGTAATAAATAAATAGTTGCATTCATTCACACTGTTGCTATACTGACTGCTGTTGCAGTTTTTATTCTGGGATGGGAATATATGCATGTTTTTGTAGCATTCTATTTCTTCTTTCTCTCCAAATATGCTACACTTAAAAAGCTATCTGTAGCTATGGAACCCCGAACCACACTTTGATTAGTGTTGTCACATGATCAGGCCCATGAGACCACACCATCAGTCCCTCAAGAGCATCAGTCCTCCACAGGAAGATGATCAAATAAGACTTCTCTTGAAAGGTAGAATCAAACATTCGGCACTTCTCCCTACAGGGTACTGATTCCAGTGAAAACATGCAATGCCTGGCTTCCCCCAACACACACTTTTATAAAGAGACAAAGGCCTATTTTGGAAAATAATAAAATAGCACATGTGCAAATAAACAAAACAAAGTGAAACAACACATGGGCAAATAACAGCCTTTAAGTGATTTGGAATGAAATTCACAGACCACACAGACATATTCAGGATAAATAAATACATAATGTGAGACCTTGCCAAAGTCATGTCTATACACCACTAGTGGGTGCTCCTTTCTTATCAACTGAGAATTCAGTTTATCACTGTTACCACTATCATTAATCAACCCCCACACATACCATTACAACTACCTCTTTCCTACATATTTAATATTTTGGTAAGCAGCCAACTCACCCAGCACCTTCTGCCCTCAAGACTCTTGCAAATGCTATTCCAAATGTATGGAAAATCTTCCTTCAAATAACTACAAAGACATACCCCCTCATTTCTTTTAGATCTCTGCTCAAATGTCATCTTATTAAAGATTTCTCATGCAACCTTAACTAAAATACCATAATATTCTATATTTCCTTCTCCATAGCCTTATGACTACTAGATATGTTTGCATGCATGTACAGCAGGGTAAAATCATGTTTTGATTACTGACTTTTTTCTTATACAATATAGTAAACTCTACCAAAAAGAATATTTTATTTTTTTAACTTTTATTAATTTCACTTTGTATCCCCCCATAAGCCCCTCCCTCCACCCCTCCTAATCCCACTTTCCCTCCCCCTTCTTCACACATGCTCATCCCCAAGTCCACTGACAGGGGAGGTCCTCCACTCCTTCTTTCTGATCTTAGTTTATCAGATCTCACCAGGAGTGATTGCATTGTCATCTTCTGTGGCCTGGTAAGGCTGGTCCCCACTCAGGGGGAGGTGATCAAAGAGCAGGCCAATCAGATTATGTCAGAGGCAGTCCCTCTTCCCATTACTATGGAACCCACTTGGACACTGAACTGCCATGGGCTACATCTGTGCAGGGGTTCTAGGTTATCTCCATGCATGGTTCATGGTTGGAGTATGAGTCTCTGGGAAGACCCGTGTTCAAATTTTTTCGGTTCTGTTGCTCTCCTTGTGGAGCTCCTGTCCTCTCCAGATCTTACTATTTCCCACTTCTATCATAAGATTCCATGCACTTTGTCCAACAGTTGGCCATAAGTCTCAGCATCTGCTTTGATAGTCTGCAGGGCAGAGCCTTTCAGAGGCCCTCTGTGGCAGGTTCCTAACTTGTTTTCTGTTTTCTTCTTTTTCTGATGTCCATCTTCTTTGCCTTTCAGGATGGAGATTGAGCATTTTAGTCAGTCTTCCCTCTTGATTAGTTTCTTTAGTTGTATAGATTTTAGTAGGTTTATCCTATATTACATGTCTACATGAATGAATAATTTATTTTTTAGTATGTGAATGTATCATACATTCTAGAAACAAATCTAATAAAAATGAAATATAATAGATATCTACTAAATGAGTATCCTTTTAAAAATTAGTCACATACACATGAATAACATTAATAGACTCAGTGGGTTATATATGTGAATATATATATATATATATATATATAATAAAGAAGTGATCATGAATTTAGGGGCTCTTCATTAGGGTTCTATTGCCATGAAAAGACACCATGACCACAGCCAATCTTATAAAGTAAAATATTTAACTGGGGCTGGTTTACAAATCGGAGGATTAGTCCATTATCAACATGATGGCAGGCAAGTAACATGATGCTGAAAAAGTGTCTGAGAACACTGCATCTGGATGGGCACGCAGCAGAACGAGAGAGCCACTGAACACTAGCTTAAGCATTTGAAACTACAAAGCCCACCCTCAGTGACACAGTTCCTCCAGCAAAGCCACACGTACATCAAGAAGGGCACTCCTCCAAATTATGAAATTTCTTTTTTTGTAAAATTTTTATTTTTTTATGTTAATTACAGCATATTTACTTATATCCCAGCTGTAACTCCCTCTTTCATTCCCTCCAAATCCTACCTTCCCTCATGTTCTCCTCCTTGACCCTATATAAGACCACTGAGAAGGGAGAGCCTTCTATCCTTCCATCTGACCCCAGCTTATCAGGTCACCTTAGGACTGGCTGCAATGTCCTCCTCTGTGGCAAGGCTCCTCCACCCCTCACCCCACCCAGAGTCATCAGCCACTGAGTTCATGTCAGAGACAGTCCCTGTTCCACTTTCCAGGGAACTCACTTGGATATTGAGGTACCATAGGCTACATCTGAGCAGGGGTTCTAGGTCATATCCATGCATGGTCCTTGGTTGAAGAAAAAGTCTTATAAAAGACCCCTGTGCTCTGATAAAGTTGGTCCTTGTGGAGCTCCTATTCTTTCCAGGTCTTACTAACTTCCCCTTCTTTCATATGTTTCCCTGCACTCTGCCGAAGGTTTGGTTATGAGTCTTAGTACCTGCTTTGATACACTGCTGGGTAGAGTTTTTCAGAGGCCTTCTGTGGTAGGCTCCTGTCCTGTTACTTGTTTTCTCCTACATCCAATGTCCATCCCATTTGTCTTTCTAAGTGAGGATTGATCATCTTACACAGGGTTCTCGTTCTTGTTTATCTTCTTTAGTTGTACAGATTTTAGTATGTTTATCCTATCTTATAGGTCTAGTACCCACTTAAAAATGAGTATATACCGTGAGTGTTTTTCTGCTCCAGTGAAACCTCACTCAGGATGGTCTTTTAGAGATCAAACCACTTGCCTGCAAATTTCATGATTTCCTTGTTTATAATTGCTGAGTAGTATTCCATTGTGTAAAAATACCACAATTTCTGTATCCATTCCTCCGTTGAGGGACATCTGTGTTGTTTCCATGTTCTGGCCATTACAAATAAAGCTGCTGTGAACATGGTTGAACAAATGTCCTTGTTGTATACTTAAGCATATTTTGGATACATGCCTAAGAGTGGTATAGCTGGATATTGAGGAAGAACTATTCCTAATTGTCTGAGAAAGCACAAGATTTATTTACAAAGTGGTTGTACAAGTTTACAATTCCACCAGCAGTGGAGGAGGGTTCCCCTTTCTCTATAACCTCTCCAGGCTGTTTTGGCACTTGAGTTTTTGATCTTAGCCATTCTGATGGGTGTAAGGTGAAATCTCAGATACCTTTTGATTTGCATTTCCCTGATGGCTAATCAGGTTGAGCATTTTGTTAACTGTTTTTTTGGTTTTTTTCTGCCACTCTATATTCCTCTACAGAGAATTCCCTGTTTAGCTTGGTACCCAATTTTTAATTGCATTACTTGATTTTTTGCTGTTTAATTTCTTTAGTTCTTTATATATACTGCATATTAGTCCTCTGTCAGATATAGGGTTGGTGAAGATCCTTTCCAAGTCTATAGGCTGTCGTTTGTTCTGACGGCAGTGTCCTTTGCTTTACAGAAGCTTTTCAGTTTCATGAGGTACCATTTATTGTTTGTTGCTCTTAGAACCTGTGCTATTGGTGTTCTGTTCAGGAAGTTGTCTCCTGTGCCAATGAGTTCAAGGCTCTTCCCCACTTTTTCTTCTAACAGATTTAGTGTGAATGGTTTTATGTTTAGTTCTTTGATACAGTTGTACTTCAGTTTTGTGCAGGGTGATGAGTATGGACCTATTTGCATTTTTCTGCAGGTAGACATCAAGTTGGACCACCACCATTTGTTGAAGATGCTGTCTTTTTTCGACTGAATGGTTTTGGCATCTTTGTCAAAATTCAGGTGTCCATAAGTGTGTGGATTTACATCAGGGTCTTCAATTTGATTCCATTGATCCACCATTCTGTTTCTATGCCAATACCGTGCAGTTTTTAGTATTGTTGCTCTATAGTACAGCTTGAGATCAGGGATGGAGATACCTCCTGAAGATCTTTTACTGTAGAGAATTGTTTTAAAAATTCTAGGTTTCTTTTTGTTCCATATGAAGGTAAGAATTTTTCTTTCAGGTTCTGTAAAGAATTGTGTTGGTAATTTGATGGGAACTGCATTGATCGTAATTGCAATGAATCTGTAGATTGCTTTTGGTAAAATGGTGATTTTTAATATATAAATCCTGCCAAGCCATGAGCATGGGAGATCTTTCCATATTCTGATATCCTGTTCTAATTCTTTCTTCGGAGACTGGAAATTTTTTTCATACAAGTCTTTGACTTGCTAGGTTAGGTTCACACCAAGGTACTTTATGTACTTTGTGGCTATGTGAAGGGTGTTGTTTCCCTAAATTCTTTCTCAGCCCTTTTGTCTTTTGTATACAGGAGTGCTAGTGATTATTTTTTTAGTTGATTTTGTATCCAGCCACTTTGCTGAAGGAGTTTATCATCTGTAGCAGTTCCCTGGTAGAATTTTTGGGGTCACACAGGTATACTATCATATCATCTGCCAATATTGATACTTCGACTTCTTCCTTTTCGATTTGTAACCCCTTGATCTCCTTCAATTGTCTTATTGCTCTAGCAAGGACTTCCCTACTATATTGAAGAGATATGGCTTGGTGAGAGTGGACAGCCTTGTCTTGTCCCTGATTTCAGTGGGAACGATTTAAGTTTCTCACCACTGAGTTTGATATTGGCTATAGGCTTGCTGTATAATGCCTTTACTATGTTCATGTATGTGCCATGTATCCCTGATCTCTCCAAGACTTTAAACATGAATGGTTGTTGGATTGTGTCAAATGCCTTTTCAGTATCTAAGGAGATGATTATGTTTTTTTTTTTCCTTCAGTTTGTTTGTGTGGTGGATCACATTGATGGATTTCCACATATTGAACCACCTCTGCATGCCTGGGATGAAGTCTACTTGGTCATAGTGAATGATATCTTTGATATGTTCTTGGATTTGGTTTGCAAGTATTTTGTTACGCATTTTTGCATCAATATTCAAGAGGGAGATTGGCCTGAAAATCTCTTTCTTTGTTGAACATTTGTGAGGTTTAATTATAAAGGTGACTGTGGCTTCATAGAATGAGTTTGGTAGTGTTCCTTCCGTTTCTATTTTGTGCAATACTTTGGAGAGTGTTGGTGTTAGCTCTTCTTTGAAGGTCTGGTAGAATTCTGCACTGAAACCATCTGGCTCTGGGCTTTTTTTGCATGGTAGAATTTTGATGACAGCTTCTATTTTCTTAGGGGATATAAGACTATTTAATTGGTTTACTTGGTCTTGACTCAGCTTTGGCATGTAGAATCCATCAAGAAAATTGTCCATTTCATTTAGATTTTCAAATTTTTGTGGCATATAGACTTTGGAGGTAGGACTTATTAATTGTTTGGATTTCTTCAGGGTCTGTGGTTATGTCCTCTTTTTCGTTTCTGATTTTGTTGATTTGGATAGTTTCTATCTGCCTTTTAGTTAGTTTGGCTAAGTACCAACCAGTTATCCCTAGCTAAACTGACAAAACTGTGGGAACCCCTGGTTCTTCAAGAGGGCTGCACCCAACAATTACACCTTAAGATCAACAGCTGCTGCTCACTAAATTCAGAGCAAGAAACCCAGCAGCAGGGCAACCACCACCAGGACCTCTCCTGATGAGAGGAGAGCCTTACTGAACACCACAGTTACCACACAGGTCCAAACACCTGAAGTGAACTGTGACAATTCCTGAAAAGAACCACCATTCAGTTGACCATACCTAAAAAGCAGAGGAGAACTTCAGAACCCCACCAAATGGATTGTCCCCTCGAAAGGACCCAGCAGGCACCAGAAACTAACAGACAACACTGAGACTAAGAGATAGGTAGAGGCTAGTGAAAAAGCACAACCAACAAAAGGCAAAGCAATATGGCATTCCCAGAACCCAGTTATCCAGGGGCAAGTATCCCTGGACACCCTAACATAAGTGAAATTCAAGAAGATGACCTTACATCTATGCTTATGAAGACGTTAATGGAGGAAGCAAATGAAATGCATAATGAATTAAGAGAAGATATAATAAAACAGATTATGGTCATCCGTAAAGAAATACAAGAAGATGCAGCCAAACAGTTTGTGGTGTTCAGAGAGGAAATGATTAAATCACTGAAACAAACAAACAAACAAACAAAAAACACAGAGGAATGTTCAAACAGCTGAAGAAATTGAAGGAAAAGCAGGAAAATACAATCAGACAGGTGAGAGAAATCAACAAAATGGTTCAAGATCTGAAGATAGAATTGGAAGAATTAAAGAAAACACAAATGGATGAAATCATGGAGAGTGAGAACCTAGGAAAGAAAACAGGAACTACAGAGGTAAGTATAACCAACAGACTATAAGAGATGAAAGAAAGAATCTCAGTTATTGAAGATACAATGGAATAAATCGATGTATCCCTCAAAGAATAAATAAATCTAAAAAAATTCCTGACACAGACCATCCAAGAAATCCAAGACAACATAAAAAGACAAAACCTAAGAATAATAGGAATAGAGGAGAACGAAGATTCCCTGCCCCAAGGCCCAGAAAATATTTTCAACAAAATCATTGAAGAAAATATCCCCAACATAAAGGGGAGGCCTATAAGTATACAAGAGGCCTACAGAACACCTAATAAATTAGACCAGAAAAGAAAATCCTCCCTCCACATAATAATAAAAACAGTAAGTATACAGAACAAGAAGAAATATTAAAAGCTTCAAGGGAAAAAGGCCAAGTAACATATAATGGCAAACCCATCACAACCACACCTGACTTGTCCACAGAACCTATGAAAGCCAGAAGAGCCTGGACAGATATCATACAAACCCTAACAGAACCCTAAGATGTCAACCTAGGCTACTGTACCCAGCAAAACTCTCAGTCCTCATAGATGGAGAGCATAAGATATTCAACGACAAAAACAAATTTCAACAATACCTACACACAATTCCAGCTTACAGAAGATACTAGAAGGAAAAATACAACCCACAAAAACTCACTACTTTCAAGAAAACACAGGAAATAAACCTCACTACAGCAAAACAAAAAGTAGCCAAACACACAAACACACTACCATAGTCAACGTCAATATCAAAGGATCTAACAGCCACTGGTCATTAATCTCCCTCAACATCAATGGACTCAGTTCTCCAATACAAAGACACAGACTAATAGAATGAATGCATAAACAAAACCCAACAATCTGTTGCATACTGGAAACACATCTAAATCACAAAGATAAACATTATCTGAGAGTAAAGGGCTGGTAGACAGTTTTCCAAGCAAATGGACCCAAGGAGCAAGCAGGAGTAGCCATTCTAATATCTCATAAAATAGATTTTAAACCAAAATTAATCAAAGGAGATAGAGAAGGACACTTCATACTCATCAAGGGAAAAGTCCACCAGGAAGATATCACAATCCTGAACATCTATGCCCCAAATGCAAGGACTCCCACATTTGTAAAAGAAATTTTAATAAAACTTAAACCACACATAGACCCCTACACATTAATAGTGGGAAACTTCAACACCCCACTCTCAACAAAGGACGGGTCAACAAAATAGAAATTAAACAAAGAAACAATAACTCTGCCAAAGGTCATGAATCAAATGGACCTCACGGTCACCTACAGAACCTTTCACCCAAACACAAAAAAAGTTACCTTCTTCTCAGCACCTCATGGAACCTTCTCCAAAATATACCATATAGTTGGTCACAAAGCAAGACTCAACAGATATAAGAAGATTGAAATAATGCCTTGTATCTTATCTGATCACCATAGACTTAAGCTGGACCTCAAAGACAAAAATAGTCAAAGGCCTACACATGGAAACTGAACAACTTGCTACTAAATGACAGCTGGGTCAGAGAAGAAATAAAGAAAGAAATTATAGACTTCCTAGAATTCAATGAAAATGAAGGTACAACGTACCCAGACTTATGGGACACAATGAAAGCAGTGTTAAGAGGAAAGCTCATAGCAGTAAGTGCCTTCAAGAAGAAATTTGAGACATCTCATGCAAGCAACTTAATGGCTCACTTAAAAGCCCTAGAAGAAAAAGAAGCAGACAAAGCAAAGAGGAGTAGACGGATGGAAATAATCAAACCCAGGGCTGAAATCAATAAATTACAAACAAATAAAATGATTCAAAGAATCAATGAAACCAAGAGCTGGTTCTTTGAGAAAATCAACAAGATAGACAAACACTTATCCAAACTGTAATGTTCTTTTTATCTACTCCTATTATTCTTAGATTTTGTTTTTTTCATGGTGTCCTTGATTTTTTAGAAGTTTTGTGTTTGGAACTTTTCTGATTTGATTTTTTTCTTTGAGAGATGTATCCATTTCTGCAGGTTTATCTTCAGCATCTGAGATTCTCTCTTCCATCTCTTGTATTCTGTTGGTGATACTTACCTTTGTAGTTCCTGATCTTTTCTCTAAGTTCTCCAGTCCCAGGGTTATTTCTTTCTGTAGATTCTTTGTTGATTCTATTTCTGTTTTTATGTCTTGCACCATTTTCTTCATCATTTTGAATGTGTTGTCCTGCTTTTCAATGATGGCTTCTATTTTTTTGTTCGTTTCCTCTCTATATGCCACTAATTGTTCTTTTACTTTTTTGCCTGTATTTCTTTGAGAGCTTTATTCATTTCCTCCTTATTTGTCTCAACTTGTGTGGCTATTTCTTTGAGGGAGTTCTTCGTGTCCTCTTTATGTGCCTTTAATAACTGGATAAGCACAGTTTTAAAGTCATTTTCTTGTGTTTCCAATGAATTGAAATGTCCATTGATTTGGGGGGTTGCTGCTGAAGCCATGATGTCCTGATTTTTGTTCTGTGTGTTCTTAAGTTGGCCTCTGGCCATCTGCTTATCTTTAACCCTCACTGTTTGTTCCTGGAGTCTGTACTTCAGACTAGGTCCGTCTTTTTCTTATTTCTGGAATGTTTTTCAGGAAGATGACAGAGGTTCACTGGTTTGAGTGTGTGCATTGGTGTTTCAGCTGTACCTAAGTGAGGAATGTGATGCAATTTGCAGGCACTGTTACAGGGTACAGTGTGCAGGTGAAGATTCCCTGACTACCTCGGTGGCCTACAGGCCACTGGTATGCAGATATGTCTGGGCTCCAAGAATTGTTTGCCTGGAATTCACTGGTAGACCCACAGAGCAGGGGCTTTAGTGTTGAGAATGCTGTCCTAAGAATCCCTATGTTGCCCACAACAGGAGTGTGGATGGTAGGGATCTTTTGTCTAGTTGTTTGCATAGAGGGTCCAGGGGTCTGGGGCTCTGCAAGCACATACTTGAAGGCACACTCACTGTCTTGCAGGACCAGTTGGAAAGCACAGGGGTTCCCTTTGTTCTTTATTCTCCAATGTGATCCTGCTGGAGCAAATGCAGTTGTAGGCTAACAGTCAGCTCAATGGTGCTGTAGCAGCAGGTTTTGGTGTCCACTGGCACTGTGTGCTGTGCTGGGCGTTGCCCACACTGGGTTCTAGGCTCTTTGCTTTGTGGTGGAATCTGCAGGCCTCCTCAGTATCTTTCCCCTCCGCTAGGGAAGGATTATGGTGGCCAGTCCTGGGGGAGTGCCAGGGGGGTGGGGGAGTGGGAACTGAGTATCCTCTGTCCCAGGTCCCAAGCTTGGGTTTCTTTGCTAGGAGCCACCTGCTCTGGGGTCCAGGAACTGTGGTCTCTGGCGGAATCTGCTGGCCGCCTCCTCTAACTTGGCCAAAGAGGGAGTAGGGAAGTTCACACAGGGAAGTGCCTGGGGATCGAGTCCCCAGGAAATCTTCACAGAGGAGTCCGCAGGTGACCCAAATCTAAATGAACTCAGTTCACCGTTAGTCCACTTTCTCTCTGGAAGCCTAAGATACCTCTGTTCTGAGTTCAGCAACCCCTTCACTCACCAATTTTGGAGTTTCAGATCTTTTGCCCCTCAGAAATGGTGCATGCTGGTTGCCGCCATCTTCTATCTTCTCTAGTGCAATTTCTTATGAGCTTTTGGGGGCCATTCAAACCACCACAGAAAGATAACATCAAGGAATTGGAGTGGGAGATTGGCGTGGTATAGATGCCATGCTCATGCATGAAGTTATCAAAAAAAACTATTAAACAAAAATAATCAATACTTGAAGTTGAAACTGTTTTAAAATGCCTTTAAAACAAAGGACAAAATGGAAGATACTCATTCCAACTTTTATCTCAGTATTTGACAGCCTTCCATTCAAAATTATACCAAATATGGACTTTCTGAAACTAATGTGAAGTTAATGATTTTCTGGCATGGTTTAACTGTTATTATTATTCCTAGTTTCAAAATAATGACACTTGTTACAGCAAATATGTCATCACTGAGCTCTGATATACTGATATTTCAAAGTCTACTTGAACTCATGTAACGAAATGCAATATGAAGCTCTCTTCAAGTAAATAAACCTTCCAGTTGTGTGGCACACACAACCTTACTTGCTGTATGCAACTTTTAGAGTATTATATACACAAGTTCAATAGTAAAATTAGATTACAGTTATTCAACCTGCCAAGTAGTATTATTTAAAACAGTATACTATGAACTACTTGCCAGTCTTCCTCAATGTTCATAATGGAAAAAAAATCATTCAGTGTTCTAGACACAATCTATGCCAAGAAACATTTGAGACACAATCTCTTGTATCAAAAGGTATATATTGAATTCAATACAGTCTCTCTGATCACCTCTCCCTGGGGGTGCAGTCTTGCCAGAGCACAGAGGAAGACAACGCAACCACTCCACATGAGACCTGATAGGCTCAGGTCAAATAGAAGGGGAAGAGGACCAACCCTATCAGTGGACAATCAGAGAAGCATAGGGGGGAGAAGAAAGAGGGAGGGAGGGCTTGGGAGGGGATGACGAAGGAGGCCAGGGCCAGGATACAAATTGAATAATTTTAATAAATGATACTAAAATAATTTTAAAATGAATGATATTGAACTTTAAAGCAGTGGGTATGAATTGTAAAATTAAGAAGGAATGGGTGTATATAAGTCAAAGGTATGGGAAGCAGTGTGGTGATTATTATTAGAATTGTGGAAGAAAAGATTTTTTGTGGTTGTAGAAAAGTGAGAGTCATGAAAGGATATTCTGGTGAGATAGAGTTTAAAACCCAGGGGTTTAACAATGAATGCACATAACTGCAAGTAGCTATCTTTTTGAAACAACAATTAGAGAAACTAAATAAAAACATTGTGGGGAAAGAGCAATGGCACTACTTTAAATGAAATAGAACAAAGGCATGCATACCAACCAACATACAAACAAAAAACAAAAATAATGACCCATGTTTTTGTTTTTAAGTAGTTGAGGGATATCTTCAATCTAGAAAGGATTGATGTTGATTTCCCTGTGAGGTGGTTGATTTGAACCTAGGCTTGGTCATAGCACAGTGAGGAGTGGACCAAGCTTCCCAAGTGCTGCTCTCACTTAGGGAGAGGCCAGAGAAGAGCCTTACACACTGAATATGATCCATGGTGAGGGGAAGGACTGGAGCATCTCATATGCTGATCTCACCTGGTGGTATGTTTGGGTTCAATTTATAAGTTAGACATTATAGTTACTTTATTACCTTTGTATATATAAAATCAATTGTGTTGTTAGAGATATTAGTAACACTAGCAATTACTTTGTTAATAAGAGAAACAATTTCATAGATATGTGCTGGAGCCCACAGGCAGTCCAATAGTTCTTAAGTGAGGAGTGAGTATTGAGAGAAAATTTAAAATAATAATAATAATAATAATAATAATAATAATAAACCAAGACACTACACATGGCTTCTGTTCGAGAAGGCTTCTAGTGGAAACTGGGCAGCCTGGTTTATTCAACAGTCCATTTTTGTAGTCAGAGCAAAGCACTTTGATACAATAAAGTTCACCGAGAAGTCAAATTTGTTCACCTCGACCACCTGTGTGATCTTCACACAAACAAAAGGAAGTGAACTTGGCCAGAACATCCTGCCTACTGTCACAAACAAAAGGAAGTAAACTTGGCAACACATCTTGTCTATTCCTGTCTCGAAGTGAAGGTCAAGGTGAAGACATGTTTTTCATTGGAAGATCAATAATAAAGCATCCTGATAAACAAGCAGTTCTCCACAGATATGTCTTATTAAAGACTAAAATGCATGATATATGCACCACTATGTGTTATTTAAGCTTTGTAACACATTTTGAGGTACAGCTTTTTATGAGTGACACTTTTCAGAATATTGGAACAATTGGACTGATATCACTCAATCAATCAAAGACACAGACAAGATTATGATTCATGTCTGCTTGCCTCAAGGAGTGACACTCTTGATGTCCATGCTTCATCGTCTTGGATTACTTTAACTGTATTCTTTCTCCCTTTTGAAAATGTTGCTGTGGTAATTATTCATTACCTTTCCTTTGCTTTAAGACATTAAAGGCTTTTGTGATCTTGACTTGCAAAGATCCTGAAATTATGGATTTCTCCTTAAACTGCTTTAGCTCATTATTTTATTTTCCATAAATACAGACAAACTTTTATTTCCTTCCCTTAAAATGTTTTTGTGTATCTGTTCTTTCTCAAGAAATGCTCTATGTCAAAATTACAATCCTGTTTCTCTCCTCCTTTTGGCAATCACCACAGACAGGCAAGTTCTCTGTAGAGACTACAGTAAACACTTATAGCATTCCAAATGCAGAATGTTAAGGAAAGGGATCGTAGGCTTATGGATGAGAAATTTGTGATATTGGTTCTAATTATCCATTTTCCTTCATCATAATAATAACAACACAAATATTTTATGTTAGTGTTTTTCAAATGAAGTCATATTTTCTTTCCTAATCCTTATAAAAACAAAGTAAAAGGCATTCAAATGTCTTGATTTTTATGGAGAAATTGAAACAAACAACAACAACAAAAAACAATTGAGTGAGTTGGTCAAGGTCTTATGCCTAGTAAACATCACACTTATATAGCAAACATTTTACCTACTGAGCCATCTCCTCTGCCTCTCTCCCCTCCCCAACCTTATGTTGGACATTTTGCACACCACATCTAGAATTAGCTAAGCAAATTTACACAGCAAGTATTATTATGTACTTTTTTTTCAGCTGACAGACCAAAGTGTAATAGATAATGTGTAGCAGGCCTAGATTTTTAAGCCAGATTTGATTATAAAACCTATGGTCTTTTCAATAATTTAAAGGAATACATAAATACAGAAAATTATCATATTTTCTAATAATCAAATAACTATCCACTAACGCAGGATTTCTTTTCTAGTTTTCAGCTTCATAGCTCAAAAGTTACAAACCACACTGATGACATTTTACAAATCACTAATGAGAGTAACAACTGCCACGTTATTGGAAAAAAAATGTGATGCTTTTTAACAAAACTCTATTACTCTACTAGTTAATGACTGATACTGGAACGATAATTCAACAGAAACAAGAAAACACATGCTCAAATCCACTGTAGTATAACATATAATCGCACAAACTGGAAAATCTAGATATGGAAAAATGGCAGTAAAAGCACTTGCTGATCTTGCAGAGGAGCCAAGATCAGTTCTAAATGCCACAACAAGATGTAACATTAGTTCCAGGAGTATCTAATCACCCCTTCTTGATCTGTGACACCAGGCACATATGTGGTACACATACATGCATATAAGCAAAACACTGATATATGTATAAAATAAATATTAAAAATTAACTGGAAAATAAACTGTTTTCAATATTATGCTACTAATTCAATAAAATAGGACTCATGAAAAGCTGTCAAAATTGGTAGAAATATTTAAATATTTAGTTAAAATATCATAAACAAAAATTGGGCCAGTAAGCAACCATTTGGAAAGATAATAGTAAATCAAGTTTGAAAACTAATTTAAATTTTGTAAGAAAAGATAGATAAACCAAAACTAAAATCAAAAGACAAACATCTTAAGTATAATGTAAAAAATATTTTCAAGAGACTTAATTTTTTTTAAATTGTTCATGGCAATAAAATACTGTTAATAAGTAAAAGGAAAAATAGGCTGGCTGATCATGGTGGTGCATGCATATAATTCTAACACTCAGGAGGCAGAGACAGACGGAGCACTAAAAACCTGTCTGGAAAAACAAAAAGAAAAAACAAAACAAAGCAAAATAAAATCTATTGCTTTGTAAACAACATACTTTTAAAACTAGTAAATAATTTAAAAATGCAATTAGTGAAACTAAGTTCTTAACACAACTTCTAAAGTTTAATAATAGTAGAAATAGTAGTAATAATAAAAATAATAATAATATAAATGAAATGCTAAGAATAGTGTTAAAACAAAAAGGGATTATATTATAATAAAATTCAAAGAAAAAATTTAAATTTCAACTAGATATAAAATAATCAGATTCACTTTTAATTAATCAACAAGTCAAAACTATACTGTGATAACATTTGTCAGACACCACACTGATAAAGATTTTTAAAGGTTTAATAATATGATTCATTGGCAAAATTATTTGGAAAGGAGCACTCAAAGACATTGTTGTTGAGAAAGAAAATTGGTTTTCTTAAGGAAAATTTGCTGGAAAGTGGTGGTATACATCTTTAATCCTAGCACACAGGAGGCAGAGGCAGCTGAATTCAAAGCCAGTGTGGTTTATTCAGCAAGTTCCAGGAAAATAGGGCTACACAGAGAAACCATGTCTCAAAAATATAATAATAATACTTTAATTTTTTAATAGGAAGCTTTGGCAATGATTTCTACAAGCCCTTGCTGCAATCATTTATCTAGGAAGGTCCCTCATGAATATTTAAAAGTACACTTTATGGGTTGGGGGGGTCCAAGATGTCGGTGCCATGTGGACATTGTTTCTGATAAGCAGGACAGCAGTGACTGCACATCCACCAACAGACCAAACTGTGGGCCTTAAAACACAAGCAATTGTGTTTCTCATGTGAGAGGAACTCCCACGGTGTGGGAAGAATTCAGGTCCATTCTCAGGTCAATGAGCTAAACCCCAGAAGAGTTCGCAAGTCCAGCAGGTGCTTGGTAGCCAGACCAGAACCAAAGGCCTGCATTCTCTGATCACCATCCCGGACTGAACTTTGAGCTTCAAACACCAGAGACTCATTTTTTTCCAGTAGAGAGAAAACCCCATGGTGAAGGACTCAGTCAGGGCCTACTGACCTCAAGTCACCCAGACAATGCCTGGAAAAGGTCCCAGGCTCTGGAAGGCACTCAGCCATCATTCCAGAGACCAACCTTCCCTACTCACCCTCACAGACAGAACTGTGAGCCTCAAAACACCAGAGACTGGGTTTCCCTGTTGAGTGGAAACCCACAGTGAAGGAAATATCAGGTCCTACCTCAGGGAACCCAACCAACTCCCCCAACCCCACCCAAAAAGTTGGCTGGAGAAGTTCCCGGGTTCCTGCAGGAGCCCAGTTGCCAGCATGGAGCCACTCACCTGTGCCTTCATGCTCTACTAAACATCCTAAACTGAACTGTGTACCTCATAAAACCACAGACTGGCTCTCACTGTCAGGAGGAAACCCCACAGTGAGGGAAACATCAGGTCTAACTTCAGGACACCCAACTGATCCCAAGAAAGTTTTCTGGGTTCCTTCAGGCTCTAGGCTCTAGGCTCTAGCCTCCTGCCATGCCCCTGAGTGCTATGCTCACCTGTCACTGATTACCACTTGGGTACTGGGGCACAGAGCTCTACCCTAAGACCTACATAACCTTGGGACCCACAGGATCAGCCACAGATGTTGCTCCACAGTGCAACCTGACTCCTTAACTAAACTAACCAAACTTCTGGGCTCCCTGGTTCTTCAAGAGGACAGCACTCAGCAAACAGAGTGTAAGAGCATCAGCATCAGCAGCTCACTAAACTCAGAGAAAGGAAGCCAGTGGCATGGCAGCTGTCTCCAGGACTTCTTCAGGAGAGAGAGAATCACCCTGAATACTAACGATTCTAGTTATCCCACAAGAACATACACCTGAGGTTAGCTATGGCAATTCCCTGAGAAGCACCGGACATTCAGTGACCATACCTATATAGCTGAGGAAACCTCCTTCAAGAACAACCATCTTCCTGCCAAGGGGATTCTCTCCACCCCAGGATTCCAGCAGGCACCAGAAACTAACAACCAACACCTAAGACAGCCAGATGGGTAGAGGCCAGTGTAAAAGAACAACCAACAAATGCCAAAGCAATATGGCATCTCCAGAACCCAGTTATAGAGTAGAAAGTAGCCCGTAACACCCTAACATAAGTAAAATTCAAGAAGATTACTTTACATCTATGCTTATGAAGAGGATAATGGAAGAAAGAAATAAAATACGAAAAGAAACACAGGAAGATTAAAGTCAAACAGACTATGGTCATCCATCAAGAAATACAGGAAGATACAGCCAAACAGTTTGCAGCCTTTAGAGAGAAAATAATTAAGTCACTAAAAGAAATAGAAGAAAGCTTAAATAAATAGGTGAAGGAAGTGAAGGAAAATACAGACAGACAGGTAAAGGAAATCAACAAAACAGTTCAAGACCCGAAGATTGAATTGAAAACATTAAAGAAAACACAAATGAAGGAAATTATGGAGAGTGAAAACATAGGGGGAAAAAAAAGCAGGAACTACAGAGGTGGGCATAAACAAAAGACTACAAGAGATGGAAGAAAGACTTTCAGGTGTGGAAGATGCAATGGAAGAATTCGAGGAGGAGAGAGGATCCAAGAAGGCAGCACTGTGAGGACACTGTGTCTGAGGAGCAGGACAGCAGTGACTGCACAGCAACTAACAGAATGAACTCTGGGCCCTAAAACACCAGCGATTGTGTTTCCTAGGTGAGAGGAACCCCTACCGTGTGGGAAGCAATCGGTCCATCTGTCATCAGATCACCCTCATAACAGCTAAACCCTGGAAGAGTCCCCGGGCTCCAGCAGTCACCAACCAAGAGCCACATGCCTGCATGCTCTGATCACCATCCGAGACTGAACTGTGGGCCCTACAACACCAGACACCGGGTTTTACAGTTCAGTAAAAACCCCACAGTATAGGAAGTATTCGGAACAGAACTCAGACTACCGAGACAACCCCTGATATAGGTCCTGGGCTCCAACATGCTCTCAGCTGCCAGCTCAGAGACCCAACTATAGTCCCAACCACCTTTCCAGACAGAACTGTGGGCTCCAGGGCAACAGAGACTGGATTTCCCTGTTGGGAGGAAAACATTAGGTCCAATCTCACAACACCTAAGCCAACCCCAATTTTTTTCTCAGGAAAAAGTTCTGGAGTTCCTGTAGGTGCCCAATTGCCAGATCAGAGCCACTCGCCTGTGCCTGCATGATCTACTCACCATATCAGACTGAACTGTGACCCCAAAACACTAAAGATGGGGTCTCCATGTCAGGAAGAAATGCCAAGGTGGGGGAAACCTCAGGTCCGACCTCAAGACACCCAACTCTGGAAAAGTTTCTGGATCCCCGCAGGCTCCAGACTCTAGCCTTCTGCCACAGGCAAGAGTGCTACACTCATTTGCCGCTGATTACTACTTGGGTACTGGGGCACAGAGTTCCAAACAGACCTACAGAGGTCAGGGATCAGCCCCCAGATACTCTTCGAAGGCACAGCCAGTATTCCTTGCTACATTGACCAAATCACCAGGCTCCTTGGTTCTTCAAGAGGGTTGTGCTCAGCAAATAATGTTAAGAGCAGCAGCACCAGCTCACTAAATTCAGAAAAAGAAACCCAGTGGCAGGGCAGCTGTCTCCAGGATTTCTCCTGAGAAGAAGAGAGCCCCCTAAATACCAATGACCAAAGTTATACCACAGATCCACATGCATGAGGTGAGCTGTGGCAATACCTGAGAAGTACCTGCCATTTGGTGACCATACCCAAAAGGCTGAGGAGGCCTCCTTCAGGAAAAACCATTTTTCTGCCAAGGAGATTCTCCCTACTCAGGATTCCAGGAGGCACCAGAAACTAAAAGCCAACACCTGAGAGAGCCAGATGGGTACAGGCTAGCATAAAAGCACAACCAAGAAAAGGCAAATCAATATGACATCTCCAAAACCCAGTTATTCAGGGGCAAGCAGCCATGGACATCCTATGATAAATGAAATTCAAGAAGATGGCATTACATCTATTCTTGTGAAGAAGATAATGGAGGAAACAAAAAAATAAGAAAGCAATAGAAGAAGAAATCAATGTAGCTCTCAAAGAAAATGTTAAATCTAAAAAAATTCCTAACACAACCATCCAAGAAATCTAAGACAACATAAGGAGACAAACCCTGGGTTACATAGTAATGTGAAGAGGGACTGCCTCTGACATAATCTGATTGGCCTGCTCTTTGATCACCTCCCCCTGGGGGGGGGAGCAGCCTTACCAGGCCATAGTAGAGGACAATGCAGCCACTTTTGATGTGAACTGATAGACTAAGATCAGAAAGGAGAGGAGAACCTCCCCTATCAGTGGACTTGGGGAGTGGCATGCATGCAGAGGGAGGAGGGAGAGTGGAATCGGGAGGGGAGGAGGGAGAGACTTATGGGGGGATGCAGAATGAATAAAGTGTAATTGATGAAAAATTTTAAAAAAATAAAAAATAAAAATAAAAATAAGAATAAAATCGTCAAAAAAATAATAGGAATTGAGGGAAAAAGAAGATTCCCGTCTCCAAGGTCCGGAAAATATTTTCAAAAAAATCGTAAAAGAGTATTTCCTCAAATTTAAAGGAGAGGTCTATAAGCATACAAGATGCCTACAGAACACTCAGTAGATTAGACCAGAGAATAAAATCCTCTCACCAAATAATAAGCAAAACAGTAAGTCTACAGAACAAAGAAAGACGACCAAAGGCTAAAAAGGAAAAAGGCCAAGTAACATATAATGGGGAATACATCAGAATCATACCTGACTTCTCAACAGAGACTGTGGAAGCCAGAATGGCCTGGAAGGAAATCATGCAGATCCTTACGGAACACAGATGTCAGCCCAGACTACTATCCCCAGCAAAACTATCAATCATCATAGATGGAGAAAACAAGATATTCAATGACAAACACAAATTTAAAGAATACCTACCCACAAATCAAGCCTTAAAGAAGATGCTAGAAGGAAAAAGACAACCCAAGAAAGCTAACTCCATCCAGGAAAACACAGGAAATAAGTAACCTTACTACAGAAAAACTAAAAGTAACCAATCACACAAACACACTATAACAAACAATATCAAAATAAAAAGAACTAACAGCCACTGGTCATTAATCTCTCCTAACATCAATGGACTCTACTCTCCAATAAAAAGTCACACACTTACAGAATGAATGCTCAAACAAGACCCAACAATCAGTTGCATACAAGAAACACACCTAAGTCACAAAGAGAGACATTACCTGAGAGTAAAGGACTGGAAGACAGTTTTCCAAGCAAAACTGTCAAGAAGCAAGCAGGAGTAGCCACTCTAATATCTAATAAAATAGACTTTCTAAATTTTAAGAAGACAATGACAAGAGTAGACCTTATCTGAGGGGCCCAGGATCCAAAACTCCTAAATTGGTAAGTGGACAGGTAGCTGAAGCCAGAACATCTACATTGTGGCTTCCCGGGCAAAAAGGGACAGGCCTGAAGCTGGGAAAGTTTGGATCCAGGTCATCTGTGGACATCTTCCGGAACTGCGAGTGGAGAACATTCAACCCCCTGCACTTTTCCTTTTCCCAAGCTCAGCAAGGCTGCCTGCATTGGCCTCTGTCCCAAGCACTTAGACTGCTTGGCTGAGACTTCAGTGATTTCCCCAAGCACAAGCCTCCTAGCTCAATGACTGAAAAGGCAAAAGAGGGCTTTCCGGGGGGCTCTAGCTGCTGCAGGGCTGCAGCTAGTCCAAGTACCAACCTCCTCTCACTCAATGATTGAAACAACACAGGCATGCCTCTCAGAGCTTCCACTGGGGGAGAACAGCATCTACTACAAGCAGGAGCCTCTGCCCACTCTGTGACTGAGGCTACAGAGGCATACTTGCTCAGTGGACAAAAAGTAAACACCACTGGGCTTATGGATCTCCTGCAACCTCATTTGCCCCTGTGGGCCCAGATATGAGAGTAAGGAACAGGAGGAATCCCTGTGCTTTCTGATTAGGCCTGCAAGCTAGTGACTGCATTTTTAAGTGAGTGTTTATAAAGCACCAGAACCAGGGTACTTCTACACTAGCAACCAGTCATCAGATCTGTCCCACCCACACCCCCACTGTGGTAAACATAGGGATCCTTGGGACAGTGTTCTCAATATTGGAGCTCCTGTTCTGTGGATCACCCAGAGCAGTGAAGGCAAACAAATCCTGGAGCCCAGACAGATGTGACTACTAAGTGGACAGTACAACAGGCTGGTAGGCCACTGAGGTATTCAAGGCACCAGTGCATATGCATTGCACCCTTCAACAGCGCCAGCACCCATAACCTCCCCCCCAGACTAGAGTGCCACCCTTCAGGCATCTGCAAGCTCTAAGACCGTCTTCCTCAAGGCACACTGACATGCACACACCCACATTTGCGCATATGTGCTTGTTACACTTCAACCATAGCAACAGCTAAAATGCCAACATCCACTCTTAAAGCAGTGGACCTCTTTCATCTTCCTGAAATACTCCAGACACCAGAGAAAGACTGACCCAGTCTGAAGTACAGACTCTAGGAACAAACAATGAATATTACAGATTAATAGATGGCTAGAGGTCAGCATAAGAAAACATCCAACAAAAATCAGGACAACGTGGCTTCACCAGCAACCTCCAAAACCAATTGATATGATAATTCATCAGAAACAAGGGAAAATTATCTCAAATCTATGCTTATTCAGTTCTTAGTGGCACATGAAAAGGAAATGAACAGAGCTCTCAAAGAAACACAGGCAAATACATCCAAACAAATAGAGGCACAAGCAGAGGCACAGTTAGTGGCATATAGAGAGGAAATGAACAAAAAAAATAGAACCCATCATGGAGAGACAGGAATCCACAATCAAAAAGATGAAAGAAATGGTGCAAGACATGAAAACAAAATTAGCATAAAAAAAAACACAAACAGAGAAAAACCTGGAGCTAGAGACTTTAGAGAAAAAAAATCAGGAACCACGAAGGTAAGAATCATTAAAAGAATACAAGAGATGGAAGAGAGATTCTGAGGAGCTGAAGATAAACCTTCAGAAATGAATACATCTCTCAAAGAAAAAATAAAATCAGAAAAGTTCCAAACACAGAACATCCAAGTTATCAAGGATGCCAAGAAAAGACGAAATCTAAGAATAAAAGGAATAGATGAAAAAGAAGATTCCAGGCTCCAAGGTCCAGAAAATATTTTCAAGAAAATCGTAGAATAAAATTTTCCAAACTTAAAGTAAGAGAAGTCCATAAGCATAAAAGAGGTCTACAGAAAACCAAATAGACTACACCAGAAAAGAAACTCCTCACATCAGATAATAGTCAAAACACTACATCTGCACAACAAAGAAAATATTGTAAAAGCATCAAGGGGAAATGGCCAAGTAACATATAAAAGCAGAACTGTCAGAATCACACCAGAATTCTCACCAGAAATTATGGAAGGCAGAAGGGCCTATGGAGATGTCATGCAGACTCTAAGAAGCAACAGATGCCAACCCAGACTACTATACCCACCAAAGCTTTCAATCAACATAGATGGAGAAAACAAAATATATCATGAGTAAACAAAATTTAAGCAATTTCTACACAGCAAACCAGCCCTACAGAAGATAATAGAAGGAAAAGTCCAATCCAATGAAATCAACTAAACCCAAGAAAACACTGAATATAAATAACTTCACAACAACCAATTAAAAGAAAACAAGCATGGAAAACAGTAACACCATCAACTCCATAATAGAAGGAACTAACATTCATTGGTCATTTTTATCTACCAAAGTAAATGGACTAAAATATCCAATAAAAAGACACAGACTAACAGAATGGTTGCAGAAACAAGATCCAAAATTCTGATGCATCCAAGAAACACACCTCTGCAATAAAAAGGCTGGAAAAATGTTTTTCAAGCAAACAGACCCCCCCAAAGCTAGGGTAGCTATGCTTATATCTAATTCAACCAAAATTAATCAAACTAGTTGAGGAGGGACACTTCATTCTCACCAAAGGAAAAATCCACCAAGAGGAAATCACAATACAGAACATCTATGCCCCCAAATATAAGAACATCTGCATTTGTAAATGAAACATCATCAAAGCTTAAAACACACTTCATAGTGGGAGACTTCAAAATTCCATTCTCACCAAGAGACAGATCATCTAGACAAAAGGTAAATAGTGAAATAATGACATTTACAGTGGTCCTAAATCAAATGGACCTTATGGATGTCTATAGAACTTTTCACCCAAACTTTTCATTACCTCATGGAACCTTCTCAAAACCTGACTATATACTCAGGCACAAAGCAAGCTTCAGTAGATACAAAAAGATTAAAATAATCCTTTCTATCCCATCAAACAACCAAGGCCTCCAAGTAGACCTCATCAATAACAGATATAACAAAAAGAATACATAAACATGGAAACTAAACAACTCTCCACTAAATGAGAGCTTGGTCAGGGAAAAAATGAAAAAAGAAATTAGATATATCTTAAAATTCAATAAAAATAAAGGCAAAACTTACCCAAACCTATGGGACACAATGAAAAAATTGCTAAAAGGTAAGTTCATAGACTAAATGCCTCCAAAAAGAAGCTCAAGACACCTCATACAAGCAATTTAATGGCAAACCTAAAAGAAAAGAAAAGAAGCAAACACCCCCAACAGGAATAGATGATTGGAAATAATCAAACTCAGAGCCAAAATCAATGAACTAGAAACAAAGAAAACAACTTAAAGAACCAATGAGACCCAAGAGCTGATTCTTTGAGAAAATCAATAAGATTGAAAAACCCTACACCAAAACTAACTGAAAGGCAGAGAGAAACTATCCAAATCAACAAAATCAGAAATGAAAAGGGGGCCATAACAGATACTGAGGCATTAAAAACAATCTTTAGGTCATACTACAAAAACTTATATGTCACAAACTTTGAGAATTTAAATGAAATGGACAATTTTCTTGATAGATTACATTTACCAAAATTAAATCAAGATCAGCTAAATAGATTGAATATTCCTATATCCCCCAAGGAAATTACAGCAGTAATCAAAAGGCTCCCTGCCAAATAAAGCCCAGGGCCAGACGGTTTCAGCACAGAATTCATCCAGACGTTCAAAGAACTAACACTAATTCTCTTCAAACTATTCTACAGAATAGAAACAGAAGGAACATTACCAAACTCATTCTATGAAGCCACAGTCACCTGGATACCTAAACCACACAAAGACCCAACTGTTGTAGTCGGTGATTAATATTTACTATTGTTTTATCTTCTAGTATCACTGCTGTTAATCCTCAGCAGCTGTAAAACCAAATCACCACACAGAGACTGTGTTTTTAGTTAACCTAGAACACAATGCTGGGCAATATTTACTCCCTCCTAAACCTCCATGCCCTCAGTTTCCTAACATTTAGATTTCCCACATTATACTTGCTTTTTGTGAAATCTTAGGTCTGGTTCATGCTCTAAGTCCTCCAAGCTCCCTCCTCTCACTCTGCTCTCCTCTGCTCTCCTCTCCTTGAGCTCCTCCCCCTTCTTACCCTTTCCTGTTCTCTAGCTCCTCCCCTCTTTCCTGTCCTCTGGCTCCTCCCATTGCACAACATTGTAGCTAGCTGCTTTATTTGTGTCCTGTTTACACAAGAGTTGAGACAGGATGCTTATAGTGAGTATCACAATGCAATATCCAGATTGAAACCAGAGAGTTGGGGGTGAGGAAATCAGCATTTGAATTAACAAGGATAAGGCATATACATTTTAAAAGAACATTATACCAACACCCAACTAAAAAGAGAACTTCACACCTATCTGTCTTATGAACATTCATGAAAAAATACTCAATAATATATTTGCAAACTATCCAAGAACACATAAAAGATATCATCCACCATGACCAAGTAGGCTTCATCTCAGGCATGCAAGGGTGATTCAATACACGGAAATCCATCAGTGTAATCTACCATATAATCAAACTGAAGGAGAAAAACCACATGATCAACTCCTTAGATGCCAAAATAAATTTGTCAAAATTCAACACCCACTCATGTTTAAAGTCCTGGATAGATCAGGGATACAAGGCACATACCTAAACATAGTAAAGACAATATACAACAAGCCTATAGCCAACATCAAACTCAATGGAAAGAAACTTAAATCAATCCCACTAAACTCAGGGACAAGGCAAAGCTACCCACTCTCTCCACATTTCTTCAACATAGTATTTGAAATCCTAGCTACAGCAATAAGACAACTAAAGGAGATTGGAGAGATACAAATTGGAAAGGAAGAAGTTAAAATATCACTACTTGTAGATGATATGATGGTGTACATGAGTCACCCCAGAAATTCACCCAGAGAACGTCTTTAGCTGATAAGCACCTTCAGGAAAGTGGCTGTATACAAAATTAACTCAAATAAAATCAGTAATCCTCTTGTATAAAGATGAAAGTGCTGAGAGAGAATTTCGGGAAACAACACCCTTTACAATAGCCACAAATAACATAAAGTACCTTGGTGTGACTCTAATCAAGCATGTAAAAGACCTGTTTAAAAAAACTTCAAGTCTCTGAAATAAGGAATTGAAGAAGATATCAAAAGATGGGAAACTCTCTCATGCTTATGATCAAAGACTTCAACATAAAACCAGAGGGCTGTTAGAAGAAAAATGTGGGGAAGAGCCTTGAACTTATTGACACAGGAAACAAGTTCCTGAGTAGAACACAAAAAGCACATGCTCTAAAATCAACAACCAATAAAATTGACCTCAAGAAACTGAAAAGCTTTTGTGAAGCAAAGGACACTGTCATCAGAACAATAGCACAGCCTACAGATTGCAAAAGGACCTTCACCAACGCTATGTCTGACTGAAGGCTAATATCCAGAATATATAAAAACTCAAGGAGTTAAACAGCAAAACATCAGGTAATCCTAATTAAAAATGTGGTACAGAGCTAAACAGAGAATTCTCAATGGAAGAATATTGAATGGCAGAAAAATACTTAATTGCTCAAAGTCCTTAGTCATCAGGAAAATTAAAATCAAAACAACCCTGACAGTTCATCCTACACTAATTAGAATGGCTAACATATAAAGCTCAGTTGTTAACACATGCTGAAGATGTGGAGAAAGGGGAACCCTCCTGATTGTTGGTGGGAATGTAAACTTGTACAATCACTTTGGAAACCAATCTCATGCTTTCTCAGAAAATTAGGAGTAATGATACCCCAAGATCCAGCTGTACCACTCCTAGGCATGTATCCAAAATAACCTCAAGTACACAACAAGGACACTTGTTCAACCATGTTTGTAGAAGCTTTATCTGTAATAGCCAGAACCTGGAAACAACCCAGATGTCCCTCAATGGAGAAGTGGATACAGAGATTGTGTTACATTTACACAATGGAATACTACTCAGCAGTCAAAAAAAAAAAAAAAAAAAGGAAATCATGAAATCTGCAAGCAAATGGTCGGAACTAGAAAAGATCATCCTGAGTAAGGTAACCCAGAAGCAGAAAGACACACATTATAACTGGATATTAGACATATAATATAGGATAAACATACTAAAATCTGTACTGCTAAAGAAACTAAGCAAGAAGTAGGACCCTGGGTAAGATGATCAGTCCTCACTCAGAAAGGCAAATGGGAGGATCATCAGAAGAGAGAGAAAACAGGGAACAGGATAGGAACCTACCACCAAGGACCTTTGAAAGGCTCTACCCAGCAGGCTATTGAAACAGATGATGAGACTCATGGACAAACTTTGGGCAGAGTGCAGGGACGCTTATGAAAGAAGGGGGAGATAGAAAGACATGGAAAGTACAGGAGCTCCACAACGAGCTTAGAGGTTTTTTTCTGAAACTCCAACCATGGACCATGCATGGAGATATCCTACAACTCCTGCACAGATGTAGCCCATAGCAGCTCAGTGTCCAAGTGGGTTTCACAGTAAGTTGAAGAGGGGCTTATCTAATATGAACTCAGTTAGCTGACTCTTTGATCACTTTCTCCTAAGGGAGGTGTAGCCTTACCAGACCACAGAGGAAGACAATACAGCCAGTTCTGATAAGACCGGATAAGCTAGGGTCAGATGGCAGGGGAGGAAGTCCTCCTCTATCAATGGACTGTGGGAGGGGCATGGGAGAAGAAGAGGTAGCAATTGTGGGATTAGGAAGGGATGAGGGAGGAGGCTATAGTTGGGATACAAATTGAATAAATTGTAATAAATAAAAAAAATAAAGGGAAAAAGAATAAAATATTTAAAAATTAAAAAATAAATTTTAATTTGCTCCTGCACAAGGTGCCTCGTGCAGGAGCAAATTGATACCCTATGGCAAATCGCTCAACTTGGCTGTCAATGAAAATATGCTGGACTTTGAGTCACTAGCATATAACATGAGAATTTTTCCTGTGCTGAAAATCTGTCTAAACAATTGTCGAGCTATATTTTAGGTAATTGGACTGGAGAATTCAATACTACGATGGAGCAGCTGAGAGTGGCTATTGTCACAGTAAATTCTACCAGAGTGGACGCAGGACTAGCCACAGGATTATCACCATGGATTGCTGCAGCCATGAATCATCTGAAGGAATGGGCGGGCATGGGAGCGTTAGCAGGCCTTCTGGTGTTGGTCTCCTTGGTTTGCCTGTGGTATATATGCAAGATTAGAGTCTCACAACAGCGTAATGCAGCCATGATCATTCAGACCTTTACAGACATTGAAGCAGGACATTCTCCCCAAGCATGGTTGGATACCATAAAAAGCTAAAATGTTACGCTCAGGATGCGAGGCTAAGCACTGCACTCAGGGTCAGCTGCTTTGGACCCAGAGAAGAGCATGTCTGATTGCATGCGGGTTGATGCCCCAGGTCCTGCCTCAGAGAAAAAGGTATCGGTCGGGTCTGATGCTCTTTGGGTGGATGACACCTAAATGAACATCGGTACAAAGTCCCAATTTATTTCTAATATCAGAGATCAGACCTCTACTCTTGCCTGATGCGTCTAAAACAAAAAGGGGGAACTGTAGAGAGCTGCGGAATGCTATGCCTTAAAGATGGAGCTGGTTTCCACCTTCCACCTTCCCGATGGTGAGTGCTCTCTGTCACGAACAATTCCACATTTGGCTAAGGCTGAGGATCTGGCTTGCTTCCATGTATGTGGACCTATCTGCATTGTCCACGTGGCACGCCTGGGTTGGCTACCCAGAGGCTATGTAAGCTGTGGGCTGGCTTTCCCCAGGGTCCGAGGATTGTTCAAGGTTCCTGAATAAACTGCATTGAAAAAAAAAAAAAAACCGTATAACCTAAAAAACAAAAATAAATAAATAAATAAATAAATAAATAAATAAATAAATGTTAAATTAAGAAAAAGAATATACTTTACTTCTGGAAAAGACAGGAGGAGATATATCATATTTAAATACAGGACAGATATCAGTTCTTATTAAAAACTAAATTCCCATACTCTAACCTATGATGTTATCACACAGCCTAATTGGCATACAGAAGCAGCCATAGACAACAGCAGTATCTTCTAGTAACTGAGTCCCATTATCAAAAGATGGATAAAATTGAGAAGCACTTACATAGCTTACAATAAAATAAAATAATAATAAAATAAAATAATAAGACCTGATTATACAACCATGTCATATGGCAGCATCTCCATTTTTTGTCAGCATCTCATTCAAAGTCTATTAGCATAGTATATTTTACCCACTAATATGATGCTTACCTTTCCACAACCAAAAGATGTACTAACCAGAAAATATGTTGAAAAGATGGTGTAAGCATTAGAACCAAATTTATATATGGCAGTTAAGTTGGCATGATCTGATTAGGAATTAACTATAATGGTTAGTATGCTAAGGACATGGTACACAAAATGCCAAAACAGATGGTCAAGGAAAACATAAAATAACTTCTGAGAAAAAAAAGTGAAGAGAAAATAATCATCATAATAGATAAGCAGGAAGACCAAGAAAGGAGAGAAGGAGGAAAAGATGGATGGAGCAAGAGATGGAAGGAGGGAGGGACAGAGAGAGAGAGAGAGGAAGAGAGAGAGAGAATAGATCCTTTATGGTTTATTAGAAAACTGGACATAGCTGAGGAAAGAATCTTAGAGTTTGAGGATACAACAGAAACTTCCAAGTCTTAGAAGTAATGACAAACAACCAAGGAATAAAAAAGCAAACATCAAAAAGCAAAAGGGAAAGACACAGAAGAGCTGGAGAAATGAGATGCCAGTTTTCCAAGTTTGAATACCAGCATACACATCAGTTGTGGCACAATCAATTTATGTTTCAGTTACAGGGGAATCCTATCCCCTCCTTGGGCATCAATGTACACTGTTTTCATGTGGCATACTTGCATAGACACACAAAGCTACATATAAATAAATAAGAAAATAAATATCTTTTTTAAAAACACAAGAAATACAGGAAACAACACAAGAATTCTCCTAAATTAATTTCAGATCCACAAGACTCACAGAATATTCAACAGAATACCTGTCTCCAAATAGTTCTACAGCTACATTCTACAAACTTCAAAAAATAAAATAATAATAAAGGCAAGCTCATGAAAGACACAGTGGAAACAAAAACATCATGCTTATAGAAGACTAAATATAAGAACTTTATCATTTAATCCCAGCACTCAATGACTCCATGACAGCCTGTGTTCTGTAGCGAGACCCTATCTCAAAACAACAAACAAACATTATTTCTATCAGGTCTCATCAAAAAATGGCTGCATTGTCTTCCTCTGTGGCCTGGTAAGGCTGCTCCCCCCTCAGGAGGAGGTGATCAAAGAGGAGGCCAATCAGTTCATATCAGAGACACTCCCTGTTCCTGTTACTATGCAACCCCTTCGGACACTGAACTGCCATGGGCTATATCTGTGCAGGGGTTCTAGGTTATCTCCATGAATGGTCCTTGGTTGGAGTATCAGTCTCAGAAAAGACCCCTGTGCCCATATATTTTGGTTCTGTTGCTCTCTTTGTGGAGCTCCTGTCCTCTCCAGGTCTTTCTATCTCCCCCTTCTTTCATAAGAGTCCCTGCACTCTGCCCAAAATTTGGTTATAAGTCTCAGAGTTTCCTTCAAAACCCTGCATGGTAGAGCCCTTCAGAGGCCTTCTGTAGTAGGCTCCTGTCCTGTTCCCTGTTTTCTCCCTCTTCTGATGTCCATCCTCTTTGCAATTCCAATTGGGGATTGAGCATCTTTAGCCGGAGTAATTTTTCTTGATTAGTTTCTTTAGGTGTACAGATTTTGGTATGTTTATCCTATATTATAGACTAGGATCAGAAGGAAGAAGAGGACGACCTGGATGGAGAAGGGGGAGGGAGGGGAGGATTGGGAGGGGAGGAGAAAGGGAGCTATGGGGGAATGCAAAGTGAATAAACTGTAATTAATAAAACTATTTTTTAAAAAACAGTATTTCTATCAACAGCTCAGAAAACATGTAACAGCACAAAAGTAGTAAAGAATGGAGAGAAAAACTGTTAGTCTAGAATACTTATCCTTGCAAAACAATCTTCTAAAACAAATGAGGATGGTGAGGAAGTGGTTTAGTTGGTACAGTGTTTGTCACACAAGCACCTGAGTCTGAATATCCACGGTTCATGTAAAAGCTAGAGATACAGGAACACTTGCTTATAATACCAACCCTGGAGAGGCAGAGGCAAGAGTACTCCTAAGGTTTACTGTCAAGCCTACCTAGCCAATCAGCGAGTTCCGGGTTCAATGAGTTATGCTGTTTCAAATAATAAGGTGAAGAACAATTAAGGGAGGCACACAACATCAATCTCTGCTTTCTACATGTACATGCATCCACACACATGTACACCTCCACACTATTAAAGGCAAAGGCAATATAAAAATTTCAGCATAAATGCAAAAGTGGAAGGGATTTTCTGGAAGAAGGTCTACTGTGTAAGAAATGTAGTAGTTCAGAAAAGGAAAATGATTGCTTTTATATCTACAGAAAGAAAGAACTTTGGGAAAGGACTAAATGAAGGTAAAGGGGTTATTTTTATTCTTCTTCTTATTATTATTATCATTAACAGATTCAAGATTTTATAAAATAATAAAACCTATTTGATTATGTCTGTTTATGTACACCTACATGTAAGTGACATAAATAACAACAGTGATGGGAGAGGAATTCTGAATGTTTTGTTACTACAAGAAACCTACATTACTCAAAAGTGGTATAGTTCTCTGTATTACTGGACCTGGATAGCCAAAACAATGATTCATACCTGTAATTCCAGCATTTGGGAGGCTGAGGCAAGTAGATCATGAAATGAAGACCAGCCTAGTCTACATTTCAAGGCCCGAAAAAAAAAAAAAAAGAAAAATAGATTGGACTGAGTTGTACATATTTTGCAAATTCTTGAGTAATCACTAAAACTTCCTAGTTTGGTTGTTTATTTTTAGTTAGTTAGTTAGTTAGCTAGCTAGTTAATTAGTTAGTTAGTTTAAAAAGCAGTGACAAATATGCAAAAGAATAGTGAGTAAATAGCAATTACATAAGATAGCTGAAACTACAAAGTCAGGAAAAGAGTGAAAGACAAATAGGAACAAATAGAGAAAGAAAGTAAGAATATTTTGGGGTTTTTATTTCTGGTTTTTCTTTTTTTGTAAGAGACTTGAATCTTCTGCTTTATTTACTGTTTTTGTTGTTGTTGTTTGAGACATGGTATCACTGTGTAGCCAGGGCTGGCCTGGCACTCACAGGAGTCCTCCTAAATGCTGGAATTAAAGGCTTGCTCCACTACACGCAGCTCTTTTGTTGTTCAGTACACAAATTCTGTTATTTAAATGTTTGTTCTTTTCTTTTCCTGAAGGTCCTTTGCTCTCTAATGCTCAGTATAGAAACCCTTCATCTTTCAGGATGGTGCCTATAAACTGGGAATGATTGCACATGCCTATAACCTCAGCACTGAATCAGAATCAGAAATTCAAGTTCATCCTTGGATTCATAGGGAGTTGGTGGTGGCCTGGATTGATACATGAGGTTAAAAATTATAAATAAATAAATAGATAGATAGATAGATAGATAATAAAGCCGGTCATGATGCCACAGCCATTATTCCAAACACTTGAGACACAGAGGCAGGCAGCCTAGTCTACACAGTGAGTTCTATGATAAATAATATTAGGTCTCCAACACTAGGACAAAAAGCAGAGGTGCCTATTTAACATATCACATCAGACATGGCTACTAGGTTCTCCCAACATCCCTCAGTCCCTACATGTTACAGGGTATGGTTGTCATACCCTGATCCTACCCCATACTCAGTAGCCCAGGGGCTGGGCTGCCCTCTCCCTCAGATGTTCTGCCCTATATAATGCAGCCAATTTCCTTACCCACCCACCCACTCCTTTTTTTTTTTAACCTCTTGGTTGTTGCACCTGGTCTTGTCCCAGTCCATACCTCCCCAGCCCCCTTTCTACTTTCCTCACAGGGCTCATGGTTATATCCACTCTGAACTCTCCCAGATGTCTAAGAGATTGATCAAATGAAAATGCCTCTAATCTGTAAGGCCCTTGACCAAGGGAAGATACTTTCTGAGATGCTGAGGCATACTGTTATGTAAAATAACCAGCCATATGTTTTCACTGTCCTAAACAAGTGTCTTTCATTTCTGGTTTTTCAAGACAGGGTTACTCTGTGTAACCAGGCTGTCCCTGACTCTCTTTGTAGGCCATGCCGGCCCCCACTTCATAGAGATCTACCTGCTTTGCCTCCTGAGTGCTGGGATTAGAGGGTGTGCTACCATGCCTGATTTATATGGCTTATATTTTATGTAATATACCTGTTCATTATTCTGGGGTGTAGGGGTGCATGATGAGTGTAGGTGATCACAACAAATACCACAGTGAGTGGGCATGTGGAGGTCAGAGAACAACTTTGTGAAGCTATTTTTCTTCTTCTACCTTAACATGGGATATGGGGGTGAAATGCAGGTCATCATCAGGCTTGTATCTTGTAAAAAACCAATGACTTTTACCTGCTGACCAATCACACTGGCTTTGGTCTTTTCCTGACTTTGTGGTTTCATTAATTTTTTAATGAAAAAAAATTTAATTTAATTTTTTAAATTTTCAGTAATTTTTTTCACCCTTTTCTTGACTTTGTGATTTCAATAAATTTTTAAATTGTTATAAAATATACATTAAATAAATACTATTTGAAGCAGTATATGGTGCTAAAATTCCATGTATTATGCTGCAAATTGTGGATAAAAAAAAAATGCCTTCCAAAGAATTACTGCCTGTCTCAAAGAAACTTGCAGCAATAACAAACTCTAAAAAGTAGCTTTTGGGGATAAAAGGAAAATGCAACTCAGAATGATCTTTTCTAGATCCCACCATTTGACTGCAAATTTCATGATTTCCTCTTTTTTGATTGCTGAGTAGTATTCCATTGTGTAAAAATACCATAATTTCTGTATCCATTCCTCCGTTGATGGTCATCTGGGTTGTTTCCAGGTTCTGGCTATTACAAATAAAGCTGCTACAAACATGGTTGAACAAATGTCCTTGTTGTGTACTTGTACAAATTTTGGGTATATCCCTAGCAGTGGTATAGCTGGCTCTTGAGAAAGCATTATTCCTAATTGTCTGAGAAAATGCCAGATTGAGTGAAGTATCCCAGAAGGAGAAAGACAAACATGGTATATATTCACTTATATAGACCTACAAGATATGATAAACATAATGAAATCTATACACCTAAAGAAGATAAACAAGAAAGAAGACCTGGGTAAGATGACCAATCCTCACTTAGAAAGACAAATGGGATGTGCTTTGGACGTAGGACAGGAACCTACCGCAGAAGGCCTCTGAAAGACTCTACCTAGCAGTGTATCAAAGCAGATACTAAGACTCATAACCAAACCTTCGGCAGAGTGCAGGAAACCATATGAAAGAAGGGGGCGTTTGTATGACTTGGAAAGGATAGGAGCTCCACAAGGACCAAATATATCTGGGCACAGGGGTCTTTTCTGAGACTGACGCTCCACCAAGGACCATGTATGGATATAACCTAGAACCTCTGCTCAGATGAAGCCCATGGTAGCTCAGTAACCAATTGGTTTCCTATAGTAAGGGGGAAAGGGACTATTTCTGACAGGAATTCAATGACAGGCTCTTTGACCTCCCCACCCCCCAAGGGAGGAGCAGACCTGCTAGGCCACAGAGGAGGACTTTGCAGCCAGTCCTGAAAATATCTGATAAAACAGGGTCAGATGAAAGGGGAGAAGCTCCTCCCCAATCTGTGGACGTGGAAAAGGGCAGGGAGGAGATGAGGAAGGGAGGGTGGGTTTGGGAGGAAATGAGAGAGCGGGATACAGCTGAGATACAGAGTTAATAAGATGTAACTAATAATAAAAATAAATTTAAAAAATGCAAGAGAAAAGAATTTTCTTTTTTATTTTAATTTTTACTTTTTTATTCACAATTTATTCATTATATATCCAGATTGAAGCCCCCTTCCTCAGATAACCCCAATCCCACCCTAACTTCCTCCTCTGCCCATCCCCTTCCCCTAGTCCAGTGAAAGGGGAAAGTTCTCCACTATTGCCATCTGCCCATAGCTTGTAAAAGTCTCATCAGGACTGCCTGGATACTCTTCTTCCATGACCTGGCAAGGCTGTATCATCAGGTGTTAGTGATCAAAGAGCAGTCAACCAAGTTTATGGTAGAGGAAACCCCAAATCCCCTCACTGGAAAATCCACATGGAGAATGAGCTGCCAATCTGTTACATCTGAACAGAGGCTCTAGATCCTCTCCATGCATGGTTCTCTGTTGGTTCATGAGTGTCTGCATGGCCACTTGGGCTCAGATCCTTCAACTTTGTTGGTCTCCTTGTAGGGCTCCTGTCCTATACCAGTCCTTATATCCCCACCTTCTTGCATAAGACTCCCTGAGCTCTACCCAAAGTTTGTCCATGAGTATCAGCATCTGCTTTGATCCCCTGTTGGGTGGAGACTTTCAGAGGACCCTCTATAATATGCTCACTTCCACAACTTCTAGTGTCTATCCAGCTTACCATTCAGAATGAGATATAAGCATACAACCTAGGGTCCCCCTTAGTGTTTAGCTTTGTAGCTAATATCTGCTTATAAGTGAGTGTATACCATGCCTTTCTTGCTGTACTGGATTATCACACTCAGGATATCTTTTCTACTTCCATCCATTTGCCTGCAAATTTCATGATTTCCTTTTATAATAGCTGAGTAGTATTCCATTGTGTAGATAAACCACAATTTCTGTATCCATTCTTCTGGTGATGAACATCTAGGTTGTTCTCAGATTTTGGCTATTTCAAGTAAAGCTGCTATGAACATAGTTGAGCAAATATCCTTATTGACTTGTGGGGCATCATTTGGTTATATGCCCAGGAGTGGTATAGCTGGATCTTGAGGTAGTGGTATTCCCAATTTTCTGATAAAATTGATTTGCAAAGTGTTTGTACAAGTTTGCACTCCCACCAGCAACGGAGGAGGGTTCCCCTTTCTCAACATCCTCTCCAGTATGTGTTGTCACTTGAGTTTTTGATCTTAGCCATTCTGATGAGTTGTTTTGATTTGTATTTCTCTCATGACTAATGATGTTGAGCATTTCTTTAAGTTTTTCTCTGCCATTTGATATTCTTCTGCTGAGAATTCTCTGATTAACTCTGTATCCCATTTTTATTTGTATTATTTTGTTTGTTAGAGTCTAATTTCTTGGCTCAGAGTTTTTTTTTAAATATATTCTGGATATTAACCCTCTATCGGATGTAGGGTTGGTGATGATCTTTTCCCAGACTGTAAGCTGTTGTTTTGTTCTGTTGACAGTGTCCTTTGCTTTACAGGAGCTTTACAGTGTCATGAGGTCACATTTATTAATAGTAGATCTTATAGCCTGAGCTGTTGGTGTTCTGTTCAGGGAATTGTCTCATGTGTCAATGAATTCGAGGCTCTTCCCCACTTTTACTTCCAATAGATTTACTGTGTCTGGTTTTATGTTGAGATCTTTGATCCACTTGGACTTTAATTTTGTGCAGGGTGATAGATATGAATCTATGTGCATTTTTCTACATGCGATTTCCTGTTAGACAAGCACTATTTGTTAAAGAACCTATCTATTTTTGATTTTATGGTTTTGGCATCTTTGTCAAAAATCAGGTGTCCATAGTTGTGTGGGTTTATTTCTGGGTCTTCTATTCGATTCCATTGATCTACCATTCTATTTCTATGCCAGTACCATGCTATTTTTACTACTGTTGATCTGTAGTACGGCTTGAGATCAGGGATGGAGATACCTCCAGAAGATTTGGTATTGTACAGGACTGTTTTACCTGTTCTGGGTTTCTTGTTATTACATATCAAGTTGAGAATTTTTCTTTCAAGTTCTATAAAGAATTATGTGGTATTTTGATGGGAATTGCATTGAATCCGTATATTTCTTTTGGTAAAATGGCCATTGTGACTATCTTAATCCTACCAAACCATGCTCATGGGAGAACTTTCCATTTTTGACGTCTTCTTCTATTTCTTTCTGTAAAGACTTGAAGTTTTTTTTCATACAAGTCGTTGACTTGTTTGGTCAGAATTACATCAAGATACTCTGAGTTATTTGTGGCTATTGTGAATGGTGTTGTTTCCTTAACTACATTTTTTGCCCATTTTCTTTTGTATAGAGGAGAGCTACTGAGTTTTTTGAGGTAATTTTGTATGCAACCACTTTACTGAAGGTGTTTATCAGCTGAAGGTATTCCCTGGTAGAATTTTTGGGGTCATTCATGTATACTATTATATCAACTGCAAATAGCGATACTTTGAATTCTTTCTTTCTGATTTGAATCCCCTTGATCTCCTTTTATTTTCCTATTACACTATCAAGCATGTCAAGTACTATATTGAAGAAATATGGAGAGAGTGGGCAGCCTTGCTTAGTCCCTGATTTCAGTGGGGTTCTTTTAAGTTTCTCTTAGTATATTGAACCATTCCTGTGTACCTAGAATTAAGCCTATTTGGTCATGTTAGATGACATAGTTTATGTTTTCTTGGATTATGTTTGTAAGTATTTTGTTGAGCATTTTTGCATCAATGTTCACAAGATAGATTGACATGAAATTTTCTTTGTTGGCTCTTTGTGAGGTTTAGGTACCAAGGTGACTGTGGCTTCATAGAATGAGTCTGCTAATGTTTCTCCTATTTCTATTTTGTGGAATAGTTTGAAGATTATTGGTGTTAGTTCTTTGAAGTTCTGTAAGTATTCTGGAATGAAACCATCTGGCCCTGGGCTTTTCTTGGAGAGGAGATTTTGATGACGGCTTCTATTTCCTTAGGGGATGTAGGACTACTTAATATATTTAACTGGTCTGGATTTAGCTTTGGTAAGTGGAAGTGATCAAGAAAATAGTTCATTTCATTTAGGTTTTCAGATTTTGTGGTTTATACACTTTTGAAGTAAGACTCAGTGATTATTTGGATTTCCTCACTATCTGTTGCTATGTTCTCCTTTTTATTTCTGATTTTGTTGATTTGGATAGTGTCTCTCTGCCTTTTAGTTACTTTGGCTAAGGATTTTCTATCTTGTTGATTTTCTCAAAGAACTAGCTCTTGGTTTCATTGATTCTTTGAATTGTTCTCTTGTTTCTAATTTA
The DNA here is from genome assembly GCF_030254825.1 of Meriones unguiculatus. NCBI lineage: Eukaryota > Metazoa > Chordata > Mammalia > Rodentia > Muridae > Meriones > Meriones unguiculatus. The sequence continues at coordinate 72,432,047 of NC_083369.1, read as the reverse complement.
TCTATTTCAGTCCTGTATTTGATTATTTCCAATTGGCTACTCCTCTTGGGTAGATCTGCTTCTTCTTTTTTTTTTTTTTTCCCTAGGGCTTTCAGGTGAGCCCTTAAGTTGTTTGAATGAAATATTTTGTATTTCTATATGAAGGCACTTAATGCTATGAAAATTCCTCTTAACACTGCTCTCATTGTGTTCCATGAATTTGGGTATGTTTTGCCTTTATTTTTATGGAATTCTAGGAATTCTTTTATTTATTTAATTATTCGCTGATGCAACTGTCATTGAGCAGACTGTTGTACAGTTTCAATGTGTGTGTACCTTTTTTGCTATTTCTTTTGTTGTTGCTGAGGTACATGTTTGTCTCATAAGGGATTATTACAATCATCTTGTATCTGTTGAGGCTTGCTATGTGACCAACTATATGGTCATTTTGGAGAATGTTTTATGAAGTGCTGAGAAAAAGGTAAATTCTTTTGTATTTGGGTGAAAAGTTCTATAGCTGTATGTTAGGTACATTTGATTCATAGCATTTGTTAGTGCCATTATTTATTTGGTTAATTTTTGTTTTGTTGACCACTCCTTTGTTTAGAGTTGGGTATTGAAGTCTCCCACTACTAATGTGTGGGGATATATGTATGGTTTAAGTTTTATTAATGTTTCTTTTACAAATGTGAGTGTCCCTTGTATTTGGAGCATAGATGTTCAGAATTGTGATGTTTTCTTGGTGGAATTTTCCTTTGATGAGTTTGAAGTGACCTTCCCATCTCTTTTGATTAATTTTGGTTGAAAGCCTATTTTATTACATATTAGAATGGCTACTCCTAATTGCTCCTTGGGCCCATTGCTTGGAAAACTGTCTTCCAGCCCTTTTCTCTGAGGTAATGTCTCTCTTTGAGACTTAGGTCTGTTTCTTGTATGCAACATATTGTTTGAGCATCCGTTCTTTTAGTCTGTGTATTTTTTTTTCTTTTTTTGGAGAGTTGAGTCCATTGTTATTGAGAGGGATTAATGATCAGTGGCTTTTAATTCATTTTATTTTGATGTTGGTTGTGGTAATGTGTTTGTGTGCTTGGCTATTATTAGTTTTGTTGTAGTGAGGTTAATTATTTCCTGTGTATTCCTGGATGTAGTTAACTTTCTTGGGTTGTATTTTTCCTTCTAGTATCTTCTGTAAGGGTCGATTTGTGGGTAAGTATTCTTTAAATGTTTTTGTAGTCGAATATCTTGTTCTATGATGATTGACAGTTTTATTTGGTATAGTAGTCTAGGCTGTCATCTGTGTTCTCTTAAAATCTGTACAATATCTATCAAGGCCCTTCTGGCTTTAATAGTATCAGTTGAGAAGTCAGGTGTGATTCTGATACTTTTGCCATTATTTTTTACTTGCCCTTTCCCCTGCACTTTCAGTATTTTTTCTCTGTTCTGTATGTTTATTGTTTTGGTATATTTATTGTTTTGATTATTATGTGGCAGGAAGATTTTCTTTTCTGGTCTAATCTACTGGGTGTTCAGTAAGCGTTTTATATATTTAAATATGCATCTCCTTTAAATTGGGGAAATTTTCTTCTATGATTTTGTTTAAAAATCTTTTCTGGGCCTTGGAGTTGGGAATCTTCTTTTTCCTCTGTTCCTCTTATTCTTGGGTTTTGTCTTTTCATGTTGTCTTGGATATCTTAGATGGTTTGTGTCAGGAATTTTATAGATTTAAAATTTTCTTGATGGTTCATCGATTTTTTTCCATTGTATCTTCCACACCTGAGTTTCTTTATTCCATCTTTTGTAGTCTGTTGTTAATGCTAAACTCCTGTAGTTCCTGTTTTCTTCCCTAAGTGCTCTCTCTCCATGATTTCTTTGGGTATGTTTTCTTTAATTTTTCATTTCTATCTCAAATCATGATCCGTTTTGTTGAATTCCTTCATTTCTCTGATTGAATTTTCCTTCAATTCCCTCACTTATTTGTTTGCACTTTCCTCAGTTTCTTTTATTTCTTTCAGTCGTTTCATTATTTCTTCTCTAAAGGCTACAAACTGTTTGGCTACAACTTCCTGTTTTCTTTACTGATAGCCAAAATCTATTTGTATTTATCTTCCTCTATTTCTTTTTTTAATTAAATTTTATTTATTTATATTAATTAGCATTTACCCACTTTGTTTCCCAGCTGCAGCCTTCTCCCTCATTCCCTCCCAATCCCACCTTCCCTCCCTCATCTCCTTCCTGCTCCTTTCCAAGTCCATGGAGAGAGGAGGTCCTCCTCCCCTTCCATCTGACCCTAGCTTATCAGATTTCATCAAGACTGGTTGCATTGTCCTCCTCTGTGGCCTAGCAAGACAGCTCCCCCATCAGGGAGATATGGTCACAAAGAGCCAGCCACTGATTTCATGCAGGAAACAGGTTACCAGGGACCCTGCTTGGATACTGAGCTGCCATGAGCTACATCTGAGCAGGGGTTCTAGGTTATATTCATGAATAGTCCTTGGTTAGAATATCAGTCTCAGAAAAGACCCCTGTGCAAAGATATTTTGATTCTGTTACTCTCCTTGTGGAGCCCCTGTCCTCTCCAGGTCTTACTACCTCCCCCTTCTTTCATAAGATTCCCTGCATTCTGCCCAAACTTTGGTTATGAGTCTCAGCATCTACTTTGATACACTGCTCAGTAGAGTCTTTCAATGGTCCTCTGTGGTAGGTTCCTGTCCTGTTTCCTGTTTTCTCTTTCTAGTCCACCCAGTTTGTTTTTCTCAGTGAGGACTGATCATCTTACTCAGGGTCCTCCTTCTTGCTAAGGTGTACAGCTTTTAGTATGTTTATCCTATATTTTATATGTAGTATCCACTTATAAGTGAATATATAGCGTGTGTGTATTTTTGCTTCTGCGACTAATATCCAGAATATATAAAGAACTCAAGAAGTTAAATAGCAACAAACCAAGTAATCCAAATTAAAAAAAAAAAAAAAAAGGGTGGGGGTACAGAGCTAAACAGAAAATTCTCTGTAGAGAAATGTAGAATGGCAGAGAAACACAAAAATGGTCTACTTCCTTCAGATGCAAATTAAAACAACCCTGAGTTTTCACCTTACACCCATCAGAATGGCTGAGATAAAAAAACTCAAGTGATAACACATGCTGGAGAGGATGTGGAGAAAGGGGAACCTTCCTCTATTGCTGGTGGGAATGTGCACTTGTAAAACCGTTTAAGAAATCAATCTGGCTCCAGGCCCCTTAGCACAGCAGACAGCTGTAACTGCCCGCTGAACACTACCCCTCAGACACACGTCCGAGAAGCCCACACCCTGGGCCCTGTCTAGGGCCCTCTTGCTGAGCTGCGGACCCACGGAGCGTTCCCCCACCCCCACGCAGGCCGTGATCCTGCCACAAGAATTGCAGCATGGCTCACGTCCCTCTGAAAATCCCACCTCATCAGAGCATACTCACCACCGGAAATCCCGCCCCATGGTAGTGTGCACACCTCTGGAAACCCAGTCACACCAGAGTGCACACAACTCCAGAAACCACAAAGGAAAGCACCCACTGCCAGTGTCAGAGCACAGGCCCAGATACAGAGTGCCAACCACAGAGACTCAGTTCCGAAATACAATCCTTCCTGGATCCCAAATCTGCAAAGCTCAGTGCCTGGGGCCCAAGACAGCAGAGGCAGGGCTTCAGGCGGTAGAGAGCTGTAAGAGCCCACTGAACGCCACCCCTCAGAGCACACATCTGAGGAACCCACACCCTGCTTAGTGCCCTCTTGCTGACTCTGGACCCTTGGATTGCAGCTCCCACAACCACTGGCCCAGCCGAAGTGCATGCACCACCAGAAACCCCACCCTGCCAGAGCACAAGCCCAAAGAGTGCCAGTCACAGAGATTCAGATCTGCAGTACAATCCTTCCCAGAGCCCAAGACTGCAAGGGACAGTACTGACTACACAGGGCTGCCCAGCCGGTGATTGTATGGGCCATCCAACTCATCAGTGGCACATAACCAGCTGAATAACCACCAAAGCCAAGCAGACTTGCAAAAACAATACGCGCCCTAAATCTTCAACAGCTTTTGTGATCCCTTAAGGGCCTGCAACACCTTCAGTGCTTGCAAGGCACCCCTCTCACTCACTGAAGGGCTCTTCATTCTCCAACACCCTGTCACTTAGGACACACCTACAAGCACATGCTCAATCACATGCTACCCCACATTTCCCTTCTGTGCTTTAGAACTTTCCCCCTACAGGTATAGTTGAATCACCAACACACACACTGAAACCACTGGACCTCCTTCATTTTCATGAAGAATTCTCCAGACAACAGAGAAAGACCAGCCTGATCTGCAGAATCCAGGAACAAACAGGGAACACTCCATATAACCAAATGTTCAGGGGTCAGCAAAAGAAGACAACCAATGTAAATCAAGATATCATGGCCTCATCAGCAACCCCCAAAATTAATGGATAATCCAACTCATCAGAAACACAAGAAAATGATTTTAAAGCTATGATTATCCAGATATTGGAGGCACATAAAGAAGAAACCAACAAATCTCTCAGAGAAATAGCCAGACAGATTCAAACAGTTAAAAAAAACAAAAACAAATAAATCTCTCAAAGATTTGGCCTCCCAAATGGAAACAAAGAAAAACGAAGTGAATGAAGCTCTTAAAGAAACATAGGCAAATATAGCCAAACAAATGGAGGCAGAAGTAGTGGCATTAAGAGAGAAAACAAACAAAAAAAATGAGACTATCTTGGAGACACAGGAATCAACATTCAAACAGATTAAGGAAATGTTACAAGGCATGAAAACAAAATTAGAATCAATAAAGAAAACACAAATTGAGAAAACCCTGGAACTGGAGAACTTAGAGAAGAGAGAAAGAACCACAAATGTAACCATCACTAATAGAATACAAGAGATGGAAGAGAGAATCTCAGGTGCTGAAGATACACTCACAGAAATTGATATTTCTCTCAAAGAAAAAGTAAAATCAGAAAAATCCCAAATACAAAACACCCAAGAAATCAAGGACTCCATGAAAAGGCAAAATCTAAGAATAAAAGGAATTAACAAAGAAGAGGATTCCAGGCTCGAAGGTCCAGAAAATATTTTCAAGAAAATCATAGAAGAAAATTTCCCCAACCTAAAGAAAGAGATATCCACAAACATACAAGAGACCTACAGAACACCAAATAGACTAGAAAAAAAAAGAAACTCCTCATGCCACATCATAGTCAAGAAATTTAATCTACAGAAAGAAGAAAAGATACTAAAAGCAGCAAGGGAAAAAGACCAAGTAACATATAAAGGTAGACCCATCAGAATCACACTGGACATTTCTTCAGAAACTATGAAAGCCAGAAAGGCCTGGGGAGATATCATGCAGGCTATAAGGGACCACAGATTCCAACATAGGCTACTATACACTGCAAAGCTTTCAATTAACATAGATGGAGAAAATAAAATATTACATGACAAAACTAAATTTAAGCAATATTTGAACAGGAAACCAGCCCCACAGAAGATACTAGAAAGAAAATTCCAATCCAATGAAAACAACTACACCCAAGAAAACATGGGTTATAGATAGTTTCCCAACAAAAATCAAAAGAAAACAAACAATGAATCACAGTAACACCACCAACTCCTCAATAATAGGAAATAACATTCAATGGTCATTATTATCACCATCAATGGACTCAACTCTCAAATAAAACAACATGGGAGCAGAAACAGGATCCAACATTCTGCTGCATCCAAGAAACACTCCACTACAACAAAGATAAACACTATCTCAGAGTAAAGGGCTGGAAAACTGTCCTTCAAGCAAATGGACCTAAAAAACAAGTAGGAGTGGCTAACCTAATATGTAATAAAATAGACTTTCAACCAAAACTAATCAAAAAAGACATACAGCAGCACTAAATTCTCATCAAAGGAAAAGTCCACCAAGAAGACATCACAATTCTGAACATCTATGCCCCAAATACAAGAGCACCCACATTCATAAATGAATCATTATTAAAGCTTAAATCACACATCGACCCCAACACCTTAATAGTGGGAGACTTCAACACCCCACTATCACCAAGGGACAGATCATCTAGACAGAAGCCAAACAGGGAAATAAAGGCACTTACAAAGTTCTAATTCAAATGGACCTAATAGATATCTACAGGACTTTTTCCCCAAACTCAAAAGAGCATACATTCTTTTCAGCACCTCATGGAACATTCTCCAAAATAGACCATATAGTTGGTCACAAAGCAAGCCTCAACAGATACAAGAAGATTGATATAATCCCCTGTGTACTATCTGACCACCATGGACTAAAGCTGGATCTCAACAACAATGGAAATAGCAAAAAGCATACACGCACATGGAAACTTAACAACTTACTTCTCAATAACAGCTGGGTTAAGGATGAAATAAAGAAAGAAATTAAAGACTTCCTAGAATTCAATGAAAATGAAGGCACAACATACCCAAATTTATGGGACACAATGAAAGCAGTACTTATAGGAAAACTCATAACACTAAGTGCCTTTAAGAAGAAATCTGTAACATCTCATACAAACAACTTAATGGCACAACTGAAAGCCCTAGAAAAATAAAAAAGAAGCAGAAACACCCAAGAGGAGCAGATGGCTGGAAATAATCAAACTCAGGGCTAAAATCAACCAATTAGAAAGAAAGAAAACAATTCAAGGAATCAATGAAACCAAGAGCTGGTTCTTTGAGAAAATTAACAAGACAGACCTACCCTTAGCCAAGCTAACTAAAAGCCAGAGAGACACCATCCAAATCAATAAAATCAGAAATGAAAAGGGAGACATAACTACAGACGAGGAAATAAAAACAATCATTAGGTCATACTACAAAAGCCTATATGCCACAAAGTTCAAAAATCTAAAACGAACGGACAATTTCCTTGACAGATTCCATCTACCAAAATTAAGTCAAGACCAGGTAGAAAGATTGAACAGCCCTATATCCCCCAAAGAAATTGAAGCAGCCATTGATAGCCTCCCTTCAAAAAAAAAAAAAAAAAAAAAAAAAAAAAAAAAGACTTGGGTCAGATGGCTTCAGTGCAGAATTCTACCAGACCTTCAAAGAAGTGCGAATTCCAGTTCTCTCCAAATTATTTCATAAAATAGAAAAACAAGGAATATTACCAAACTCATCCTATGAAGCCACAGTCACCTTGGTACCTAAACCACACAAAGATCCAACAGAAAAAAGAGAACTTCAAACCTACCTCTCTTATGAAATTGATGCAAAAATACTTAATAAAATACTTGCAAACCAAATCCAAGAACACATAAAAGATATCATCCACCATGACCAAGTAGGTTTCATCCCAGGCATTCAAGGATGGTTCAATATACGGAAATATATCAATGTAATCCGCCATATAAACTGAAGGAGAAAAACCACATAGTCATCTCCTTAGATGCCAAAAAGCATTTGACAAAATCCAACACCCATTCATGTTTAAAGTCTTGGAGAGATCAGGTATACAAGGAACATACCTAAACATAGTAAAGGCAATATGCAGCAAGCCTATAGCCAACATCAAACTCAATGGAGAGAAACTTGAATCAATCCCACTAAAATCAGGGACAAGGCAAGGCTGCCCATTGTTTCCCTATCTCTTCCACATAGTACTTGAAGTCCTAGCTAGAGCAATAAGACAAGTAAGGGAGATCAAGGGAATACAAATCAGAAAGGAAGAAGTCACAGTTTCACTATTCACAGATGATATAATAATATACATGAGTAATCCCAAAAATTCAACGAAAACTCCTTAAGCTGATAAATACCTTGAGCAAAGTGGCTGGATACAAAATTAACTCAAAAAAATCAGAAGTGCTCCTGTATACCCAGGACAAAAGGGCTGAGAAAGAAATCAGGGAAACAGCTTTCACAATAGCCACTAGTAACATAAAATACATTGGTGTGACTCTAACCAAGCAGGTGAAAGACCTGTTTGAAAAAAAACAAAAAAACAAAAAACTTCAAGTTTCTGAAGAAAGAAATCAAAGAAGATATCAGAAGATGGAAACATCTCCCATGCTCATGGATCGGTAGAATTAACATAGTGAAAATGGCTATCCTGCCAAAAGCAATGTACATATTCAATGAAATTCCCATCAAAATACCAATGCAATTCTTTACAGACCTTGAATGAAAAATTCTCAAATTCATATGGAGAAACAAAAAACCCAGAATTTCCAAAACAATCCTGTACAACAACAGATCCTCTGGAGGTACCTCCATCTCTGATCTCAAGTTGTACTACAGAGAAATAATAATAAAAACTGCTTTGTGCTGGCATAGAAACAGAAAGGTGGATCAATGGAACCAAATAGAAGACCCAGAAATAAACCCACACAGCTCTGAATACTTAATTTTTGACAAAGAAGACAAAACCATTCAACGGAAAAAAGACAGCATCTTCAACAAATGGTGCTGGTCCAACTGGATGTCTACATGCAGAAAAATGAAAATAGATCCATATTCATCACCTTGCACTAAACTAAAGTCCCAGGGGATCAAAGAACTCAATATAAAACCAGATACTCTAAATCGGTTAGAAGAAAAAGTGGGAAAGAGCCTAGAACTCATTGGCACAGGAGACATCTTCCTGAATAGAACACCAACAGCACAGGCCCTAAGAGCAACAATAAATAAATGGGACCTCATGAAACTGAAAAGCTTCTATAAAGCAAAAGACACTGTCATTAGAACAAAGTGACAGCCTACAGATTGGTAACGGATCTTCACCAACCCAACATCTGACAGAAGGCTGATATCTGGAATATATAAAGAAATAAAGAATTTAAAAGGCAATAATTCAAGTAACCCAATTAAAAATGAGGTATGAAGCTAAACAGAGAATTCTCTGTTGAAGAATATAGAATGGCAAAGAAACACATGAGGAGATGTTCAACATCCCTAGCCATCAGAGAGATGCCAATCAAAACGACCCTGAGATTTCACTTTACATCCATCAGAATGGCTAAGATGAAAAACTCAAGAGATAATGCATGCTGGAGAGGCTGTGGAGAAAGGGGAACCCTCCTCCATTGCTGGTGTGACTGGCAACTGGTACAAGCACTATGGAAATCAATCTGGTGCTTTCTCACACAGGAATAGTGCTACCTCAAGATCCAGCTATACCATTCCTAGGCATATATCCAAAAGATGTTCAAGTACACAACAAGGACATTTGCTCTACCGTGTTTGTAGCAGTTTTATTTGTAATAGCCAGAACCTGGAAACAACCCAGATGACCATCAACAGAGGAATAGGTACAGAAATTTTGGTACTTTTACAGAATGGAATACTATTCAGCAATTAAAAACAAGAAATCATGTATTTTGCAGGCAAATGGTGGAATCTAGAAAAAAATCATCATGTGTGAGCTATCCCAAAAGCATAAAGACACATATGGCATATCCTTACTTATATAGACCTATAATATAGGATAAACATACTAAAATATGTAAACCTAAACAAGATAAACAAGAAAGAGGTCCAGGGGTAAGATGATAAATTCTCACCTAGAAAGACAAAGGGGATGGACATTGGAAATAGGAGAAAACAAGTAACAGGACAGTATCCTACCACAGAAGGCACCTGAAAGACTCTACCTAGCAGTATATCAAAGCAGATGCTGAGACCCATAACCAAGCCTTCAGCAGAGTGTAGGGAATCATATGAAGGAAGGAGGAATTAGTATATCCTAGAAGGGACAGGCAGTCCCACAAGGTCCAAATATATCTTAGCACATGGGTCTTCTCTGAGACTGTTTATCCAACCAAGGACTATGCATGGATATAAGCTACAACCCCTGCTCAGACACAGTTCATGGTAGCTAAGTATCCAAGTGGGTTCCCTAGTAAGGGGGACAGGAATTTTTTCTGACATGAACTCATGAGATTCCCCTCCCTTGAGAGAGGAGCAACCTTGCTAGGCTACAGATAAGGACATTGCAACCATTCTGAAGATACCTGATAAGCTAGTGCCAGACAGAAGGAGAGGAGGACACCCCCTCTCAGTGGACTCGGAAGGGGGCAGGGAGGAAAGGAGGGAGGGAGGGGATGACTGGGAGGGAAGAAGGGAAAGGGCTACAGCTGGGATACAAGTGAATGTATAAAATTATTTAAATATAAAAAAATATTTTAAAAAAGACATCAATCTGTTACTTTCTCAGGCAATAGGGATAGTGCTACCTCAAGATCCCGCTATACCACTCCTAGGCATATATACAAAATATGCTCAAGCGTACAACAAGGACATTTCCTGAACCATGTTTGTAGCAGCTTTTTTCGTAATAGCCAGAACCTGGAAACAACCCAGATGCCCCTCAACTGAAGAATGGATACAGAAATTGTGGTGCATTTACAGAATGGAATACTATTCAGCAATTAAAAACAAGGAAATCATGAAATTTGCAGGCAACTGTTGGGCTCTAGAAAAGATCTTCCTCTATTTTTTATTCATTTTGTTTCTTCCTTTATTCTCTTCATAAGCATAGATATAAGATCATCTTCTTGAATTTCACTCATGTTAGAATATCTGGGGCTACTTGCCCCTGGATAACTGGGTTCTGGAGATGACATATTGCTTTGGATTTTGTTTATTTTGCTTTTACGCTGGCCTCTACCCATCTGCCTGTCTCAGGTGTTGGCTGTCCGTTTTTGGTGCTTGCTGGAATCCTGGGGTTGGGAGAATTCCCTTGGCAGAAAAATAGTTGTTCTTGAAGGAGGTTTCCTCAACTTTATGGATATGGTCACCGAATGGCTGGTGCTTCTCAGGGAATTGCCACAGCTCACCTCAGGTGTGTGGTCTTGTGGGGTAACTGGGCTCATTGGCAGTGCAGGAGTCCTCCTCTCACCAGAAGTCATGGAAACATTTGCCATTCCACTGACTTTCTTGCTCTGAAGTTAGTGAGCTCCTTCTGTTCATACACTGTGTTTGCTGGGCACAGCCCTCTTGAAGAAACAGGGAGGCCCAAACTTTGGTCAGTTTAGCTAGGGAGACAAGTTGCTCTTTGGAATAGCATCTGGTGGCTGATCCTGTGGGTCCTAAGTGTCTGGAGGTCTAAGGTTTGAGCTCTAGGCCCAGGTACCCAAGCAGTAATTAGTGGTAGGTGAGGACAGTACACAGGTGTGTGGCTGGGGTCAAGAGTCCTCAGTCTTCTGGAACTCAGAAACTTTTTCTGAGGCAGCGTGGGCGGTTGCCTGTGTGCCTTAAGTTTGGAATTAATGGTTCGCTCACTGTGTGGTTTCCTTACAACAGGGAAACCAGTCGTCTCTGGTGTTGGGGGGGGCACAGTTCTGTCTGGACTGGTGAGTCATACATGCAGGCATGTGTCTCTGGACTGGTGGCTGAGTGTCTGCTGGGACCCAGAAAGTCTTCTGGGATTAGCTGGGTGACCTAAGACTGGAACCTATTGCCTCACACAGTGTGGGGTTTCCTCTCACTTGGGAAACATAATCACTGGTGCTTTAGGGCCCACAGTTCTGTCTGTTGATCACTATGCTGTCAGTGGTGTCCTGCTCATCAGACACACTGTGCTCTCAGTGCAGCCATCCCTGACTGATAAAAGTCCGAAAATGAAATTGTTTTTCACCATCTTTGTAATTATGCCATGTTGACATTTAGGACATTGCATGAAAATGGAAACATTCAATTTTTAATCATGACATGATACTCCCCCTTTTTACATTAACACACCAAATCACTAGAATCAGGATATTGCTTCTGATGAAACCACCAAAATCCCCAACATTGCACTATAGAATTTTTTTGACTACTGAACCTGAACTATCCCTAGTGGACAATATAATTGCAATTATGTAAAGAGTTCCAGGTAGAGAAAATGAATTACAATTAGAGAACTCTGTGTGTAAGATTTTCCAGGCAATTTGGCCAGTACATTAAACAATGCACCGTTTAAATGGCACTTTCCCAGGAAAGAAAATTAAAACAGAGATGAACAAATATGTGATCTCTGCACTATGTTACTATAATTTTGATTGTCTGTTTAGAATACATAGACATCCCTGACAGATTATGGACAAGAAAAACAGCACTGAAGGACTTACAAATTTATACGTATGTGGAATATTCCAAACTATGTATCATTTCAACATATTCTGGCAGGTTATATAACAAGACTGCAACATTTTTAAAGCAGTCATACTGCCAAGTCTTACAGTGTGGGATCCAGATGTGGAAGATATTTGGAAGGGTGTGTTTTCTTCTAAGCAAATCCGGGATATATCCATGTAAAAGAATTCCAGCCTCCAAGACCCTAAAGTATACTTTAAAAACTGGGACAGCTATGCATTTTTGATGGCTCTGGTGCAAGAATGATCCTATCTCCCACTTGCTATGGGCCAAAACTTTCTTGGCAGAATGTGAATTTTAAATATAAGTCAGAAGCTCATGCATTTCTCTATAAAAACTTGTGGTGGTTAAGCATTTACAATCTCCATCATGCATGCTACAAACACACACACACACACACAAGCATTATTTCTTCTAACTTGCATTTCCCCTTAGGAGAAGCAGAAAGTGAACACTCTCTGGTTTCATGGCTAGAAGTAAAAATTTCCTTAACATGCTTTTACTCTACACTCCTGGTATTATACTGGAAGGAAACTCTCCAGGGGATAAGTTGATAAAAAGCATGCACTTACACAAATTATCCCCTTACTTGGGGCTTCAGTTTCCTCACAAATAAAATGAAAAAAAAATTACCAGGAAACATCTTGGGTCCTGTCTTGTTTGAGAGTAGTTTAATAAGAATAATCACAGAAAATAAGAAAATCATATAAGAAAAATATAATCAAAAAAGAAAAACCAAATAAGAAAAATCATATAATTTTACATGAGTAATAGAGATATTGAAGAATAGAGAAATTATCAAATAATGTGCCATAGAGACAGGTACAAGCACTTCTTCAGCGATCTTGCATTTATTGGTAAGGTATCTTTCAGGCCTGAAATTTTCTTAGGAGTTTATGCATTAGCTTGATAAACTAATAAATACATGAACTAATAAATACTTTTTAGAACACCAAGAAAGAGCATCTCACTGGGTAAACATTCCCATCCTTCGATAATGCTACAAAATTTAAAAACTTAAGACATTTACATTTACAGTGCTAGACACTGAAACTGTCTGCTAACAGGAATATCTCTGCACATTCCTAAAAAATAGAGTTTTAAAAGTTTCTAGCTCCTGTCCTCTCCAGGTCTTACTAAATCCCCCTTCTTTCATATGATTCCCTGCACTCTGCCCAAGGTTTGGTTATGAGTCTCAGCATCTGCTTTGAAACACTGCTAGGTAGAGTCTTTCAGAGGCCCTCTATGGTAGGCTCCTGTCCTGTTTCTTGTTTTTTCCCACTTCCAATGTCTATCCCATTTGTCTTTCTAAGTGAGGGTTGATCATCTTGCCCCAGTTCCTCCTTCTTGTTTAGCTTCTTTAGGTTTACAGATTTTAGTATGTTTATCCTATCTTTTAGGTCTAGTATCCACATATAAGTGAGTATATACCATGTGTGTCTTTCTGATTCTGGGATACCTCACTCAAGATGATCTTTTCTGCAAATTTGCCTGCAAATTTAATGATTTCCTTGTTTTTAATTGCTGAGTAGTATTCCATTGTGTAAAAGTACCACAATTTCTGTATCCATTCCACTGTTGAGGCACATCTGGGTTGTTTCCAGGTTCTGCTATTACAAATAAAGATGCTACAAAAATGGTTGAACAAATGTCCTTGTTGTGTACTTGATATTATTTTGGATATATGCCTAGGAGTTGTATAGCTGTTTATTGAGGAAGCACTATTTCTTGTTGTCTGAGAAAGCACCACAGTGATTTACAAAGTGGTTGCACAAGTTTACATTCCCACCAGCAATGGAGGAGGGTTCCTCTTTCTCCACAACCTCTCCAGCATGTGGCACAGGGGTCTTTTCTGAGACTGATTCGCCAACCAAGGACCATGTATGCTTACAACCTAGAGCCCCTGCTCAGATGTAGCCCATGGCAGCTCAATATACAAGGGGGTTCCTTAGTAAGGGGAACAGGGACTTTCTCTGACATAAGCTCAGTGGCTGGCTCTTTGACCTTCCCTGGACCCCCTGAGGAAGGAACAGTCTTGCTAGGCCAGAGAGGAGGACATTGCAGCCAGTCCTGATGAGACCTAATAAGCTAGGGTCAGATAGAAGGGGAGGAGAACCTCCTCTATCAGTGAATTTAGAGAGGGGCAGGGAGAAGATGAGGGAGTGAGGGTGGGAATGGGAGGGAATGAGGGAGAGGGCTACAGCTAGGGTACAAAGTAAATAAACTGTAATTAATGTAAAAAATAAAAATGTAATTAAAAATGTTTCTAGCTCTGCCTTATATGAGTTTGAATATGTCTTGATCCTTTTGGTATCCGACAGAATGGAACAACTCCTCCTGAACAAGTTACACTTACACCAAAAAATAATATGAAACAATACACGTAACACATTGTTAGAAAGCATTAAAATTTACAAATCATACCTGTTAAGATAAGCAATAAAATAGACTTGAATGAAGATAAGACTCAGATTTCACATCTATCACTTTTAGTTGTATTATTCTGGGTGAAGTATCTGACCCTTTTGTTTCTAGCTTCTAATTACTTCAATCAAGATATTAGTACTTCTTTTCGTGTTCTTTTTTTATTCTTTATTAATTACACTTTATTCACTCTGTGTCCCCCCTGTGGTTCTCTCCCTCCTCCAGTCCCAATCCCTCCCTTCCTCCACCCTCTGCATGCATGCCCCTCCCCAAATACACTGATAGGGGAGGTCTTCTTTTCCTTCCTTCTGATCCTAGTCAATTAGGTCTCATCAGGAGTAGCTGCATTGTCTTCTTCTGTGGCCTGGTAATGCTGCTCCCCCCTCCAGGGGGAGATAATTAATGAGCAGGCCAATCAGTTCATGTCAGAGACAGTCCCTGTTCCTATTACAATGGAACCCACTTGGACACTGAACTGCCATGGGCTACGTCTGTGCAGGGGTCTTAGGTTATCTCCATGCATACTCCTTTCTTAATGCTAAGGTTTCTGATATGCTGAAAGCAGTCAAGAGAAAATAGCTATTTTAAGAACTGGTCTCTATTTTCACTTTTGAAATTTTGCAATCTAGTCAGCTAGGGAATGTTTTGTGTATCTCTTCTGATTATCTACATCCTGAAGTCTAATCCCCTCTGGGCAGTACATGGGCCAGATTGACATTAAGGGAGAAATCCACAAATGTCCATTACACCACTTCTTCCATCTGAGAGGAATGTATGCTATTTTATTTGCAATCAAAATGATGATTCTTGGCCCTAAATCAATGTAAAATCTCATCATTCAGAACACAAACAATTATGAAAGAAACCCAAGAATGTACATGGCATTGATCCTAATGACTCAACTGATCAGCTGCGCCAATAGAAACCAGATCTGTTGCCTAGAATCAAAACTAAAATTTACAGACTGTGTGTGAGAAAAGCTGCCTTCCCTTCAGTATCAACTTCTGTTGTGGTAAAAGAGGTATTTATTGACCTGGATTCTATGTTTGATTTGGAAATGTAGTTCCATATTTTTGGAAAGTTGGGAAAAGATGAATCCTGAGTATCAGAAGTATACACTTTGTCCATAAGAGAACAGAACCCATCTTGAAAATCATTACTTTTTCAAAGACTAACCGGAAAAAAATCTAAAACTCAATGGAAGAGGATAACTTCCAGAAATCTGCATAAAGGTAATTACAGGATTTAAAAGTGAACACAGAACAGAAATTATTCGACAATCTGCCTTTCCCTCTGTGACAGTTTCTTTGCTTCATGAAGAGAATGTTAAAAAGCTGGCTGAAGGGGCCATGATGGTTCACAGGGAGAACAGCTTCAGTTATATCTACAATTGCGAACTGTCTGCATGATCTGTCACTAGACACTTTTAAGTCATTGGACCCTGAGTGGTCAGTAACTGTTACAGGTTACAGCTGGAAAATTATTAGTATGTGAAAATCTATTACAGAACATTTCGAAAGCTACTATGAAAGATGGATTAGTAAAAATGAGGTAGAACTTATCTTAAAATAAAACTATAAACATAAAATTTACAAAACAGCTGACCAGTAATTTGAAATTGTTCTTTCAGAACCACTGGGCAACTGATTTTATGATTTTCTCTGAAGAGTCAAAAATCTCTTTTTTTCTTGCTTGCTAATTTCTCCTCCGTCTCTTTTTCTCCTCCTTTTTCTTGTCTTCCTCCTCTTCTTCTTCTTTCTCTTTTTGAGACAGAATCTCATTCATACCAGGCTGACCTCAAACCTCATATTTAATTGAGGATGGCCCTGAACTCTTGATCATTCTGCCTCCACATCCCAAGTGCTGGAATTATAAGTGCATTCTTCATTGTACCAGGCTTATAGTTCTTGATATTCAACATATTTCTGTTATTGTAGCATCTTTATTTCATGCATTGCTTCTCTTTTTTATTCATTTTCTTATCTTCCAAAAGCAAGAAATTACAAAAACTTGGTTCTTAAAATCTTTTTTGTTTACCTTATTCACTAAACAGATTCTTTCTTTAAATAGCCAACTAGTCACTCAGAAGTCATCCATTTAAGACTGCATTTTAGCTCTAGCCATGTTTTTTTTTCATTCTCCAGACATGATTACCTTTCAGTTAATTAACATGTAGTCCAGGAACCAAAACATAACAGACACATACACCGAAGAACCTGACCATTTCCCCCTTTACAAAAAAAACATTCTTACCACTTTTTTTCTTCTTTTCATTTGTTTTGGAATTTCATTTGTTTTGCTTTTTGCATCTTTTTTGAGAGGATGTCTTGCAATGTAGCTCAGACTTGTCTAGAATTCACCGCAAATCGAAGAATTCGCAATCCTCCTGCCTCAGCCTCCTGCTAGGATTACAGGGGTGCACTGCAATACTTGGCTCATTTTTCTTGTCATACTAGTCCTTTTTGAGATAAAATTGAAATAATGCACAACTGAGTCATTTCATTTAAAATGCATGATGTGGGGACTGGAGAAATGGTTCATTGGTCAAATTTAATGTCTCCTCTTCCAGAAGACCAGGATTTAATTCTTAGCGCACACATGGTGGCTCAAACATTCCATAACAGTAGCTCCAGAGGATTTGATGCCTTCTTCTGGCTTCCACAGGCACTTGTAATCTGTCCAAGAATTTTTGAGTAAAAAAAAGTTGTGTGTACATACTTTTTTACTTTGATGTCTGAGTTAGGTATTTTTGTTGATGTTATAACTACTAAGACTAAAACTTACTAAGACTAAGACTGAAAGTAACTTAATGGAAAAGATTTTGCAGGAAAACCTTTTAATCATTCATGTTTGAGTATGATGTCAGGTGTGATTTGAAAATATTCTGCCTTATTTATGTCAAGATGATTTTCTTCAGATTTTCATGAGTATTTTAACTAACTTTTGTAGCAGGAACATAAAAATTATTCCTGTTTACAACATGCCATGTGATGCTTCACAATATTTCTTGACTTTAAATCATGAGAGCATAATCAGTCAAATGTTAGCATAATTAGTCAAATGTTTTTTTTTTCTGTATCAATAGAGATGATCACATTACTTTCCTTCATTGATTGACTGATTTTTATATACTTAAACTCCAGAAGTATATCCACCAAATATATTGATCACAATATAGAATCATGAAATGCTTTGTAGAAGTCTATTAATATTTTTATTATTTTCCACCACTGCTTGTAAATGATGCTAGCCTGAGGTTTGCTGCTGTTGTTGTTGCTATCTTTTTTTTAATTTTTTTTCTTCTGTTATCTCTGTGCCTTGAATATCCAGATAACTCATCTCCTAGTTATGAAAAAATTTGCCCTATCATTCATATATTTTTAAGAGTCTGAGAAGAACTCACAGCATTTCTTTAAATATTTTGTAGACTATATTGTAGTGAGCCAACCCTTGTCCCAGTGTTTTTCTTTTTTGGAAGATTTGAGTTCCTCTGTCATAGCCATTCTATTTACAGGTTTGTTTCTATTTTTTGTTTTTGTCTTCATAATTTTTTTATGAAGGTTTCCACTTCATCTAAATTATCTAATTCATTTGTATACGCATTTTTCATTATTCTCACTTAAATTTGTTTTTATTGCTGACTTCCATTTCTGCTTTTAGTTATTTGAGCATTCTTTCTACTTTGACAGTGTTGCTTAAGGACATGAATTTTATTGATTTTTCCCAAGCAATCAATGCTTAGTTTTATTTTCTGTTGTACTTATGTTCTATATTTTATCTCCATTCTGCAGAATGATTTAGTTCTTTCTGTTAGCTCTAGCTTTAGTTCATTCTTCTTTATTTATTGTTCATAATGCATAAAATTAGGTTGGAGATGTGAAATGTTCACCTTTTAATTTTCCTGTGAGTATTTTTATTACTCGGACCTTGAGATTACATGCTGTTTTCTGTCTTCCTCCTGTTGCTATTGCACAGCACCTCCAAATTATTTCTCCTTCTACTTTTGTTTTTTTCTTTTTCTACATCTTGTTTATAATAGAAAATATGTAATAACTGTCTTTCTATGTCTAACTCATTATGTTCAATCTGTTGATATTCATTTTTATTTCTTTTATTAATATTCAACATTTGTACTTTATAGCTGAAAGAAATATTCTTGTAAATATGTACTATACTGTCCTTATCCATTCATCTGTTAATAAACATCTAAGCTATTTCTGTATCTTGGCTATTATAAATAGCAACAAAAAGTGGATATGCAGATATCTCTTTGGATTTTGGACATAGAATCTTTTGGGTACATAACCAGGAGTAGAATGTCAAGGTGATTTGGTAGAAAAAAAAATTAGTTTTTGAAGAATCACTATGTTGATTTCCATATTGACTATACTAATATGCAGTAACACCAATGGGAGATAAAAGTTCTTCCCAGAATGATAGCCATACTGACTGTCATGACATATTATCTCAAAGTACTTTTCTGGTATAAATTTTATTAATATCTGGTATGATGACCTTTTTTAGGATCTTGTACATATTTTTGTTTGTATCTACTTCTGTTATTTTATCATTTTAATAGGAATACATGTAGATGAGTTGTAATATGACATCTTCACACATACATAATATAATATTTCTTCATATATACACACCTCCATTGTCCTTTCTTGTTCTTTTCTATTCTTCCAATTAGATTCTCATGTGTTTCTTCAATTATTTTAATTTGTGATTCTCCTATTGTTAGTTTTCAGGACATTTTTTTATTAAGAGGATTTCACAAACTTTTTAAATAGGCATTTTTACATCTATCACAAAAAAAAAAAACAGATGATTATTTGATTTCTACCCTTGGTTATATCAGTGTACTGCATTATATTTACTGAGTTACACACATGTTAAAACATCTTTGCATCCTTGGAATAAAGTCAATTTTATTTTGTTGTGTGGAATACTATTCAGTTATTAAAAAGAATGACCTCATGTAATTTGCAGGCAAATGGATGAAACTACCAAATATCATACTGAGTGAGGTAATCCAAACTCATAAAGACACACACAGTTTGAACTCACTTATAAGTGGATATTAGCCACAAAGTACAGGATAATCAAGCTACAATCCACAAATCTAAAGAAGCTAAGTAACAAGAAGGGCCCAAGTGGAAAGGCTTGACTCTCACTTAAGAAAGAAAAATAAAATAGACATTGGTGGTTGATGGATGGAGGCAAATGGATAGGAGAGGGGGTGAGTAATGTAACTGGGGTATGGATCAGGTGTGGGGAGAGGCAGGAGGACTGAGAGAAAGTACACAAATTGGTAAGGGCAGCATCTCTTGGATAGGGGAGTCTATTGGGAATCTCTGTGGATTATCCTAGCTGAGACTCTTAACAGCAGGGGTCATGAAGCTTGAAATTGTCACCTCCTTTAGTCAGGTGGGACCCCCAGTGAAGGGAAGGTTACTCCAAACCACACATAAAACCTCCAATCCAAAATTTGTTCTGCATATGAGAAGTATAAGGACAAAGATGGAGCAGAGATTAAGGGAATGGCAAACCAATGACTGGCCCAACTTCAGAGCCACCCCATGGGAGGGAGCCAACCCCTGACACTATTAATGATAGTCTACTATGCTTACAGACAGGAGCCTAGCATAACTGTCTTCCAAGTGGCTTCATCCAGCAGCTGATGAAAAAAGATGCAGAGACCCACAGCCAAATAATAAGCTGAGCTTAGAGAGTTTTGTGGAAGAGTTGGCAGACGGATTGAAGACTGATATTGTATTGTCATTATAGGATCTTTTTATTTTAGGATCTAATTTTTTTTAGAACAAATTACTTTAATGAAAAAATTTTCCCTATCTTAGGCATTTAAATGTTTGGTTCCAAGTTGGTAGCATTTTCTGGAAGGCATAAGAAATTATGGACTTTTTGGAAGAAGTGTGTCACTAGAGTCAGGCTTTGAGCATCTAAAGATGCATACTATTTCTAATTCTTTCTCTATCTCTTTCTCTCTCTTTTTTTTCTCTCTCTCTCTGCTTTGTGCTTGCACTTCAAGATGTAATCCCTCAGCTTTTGCTCCATCCCTGTTAATGGTGCCTGATACAACTGCTTTTCCAACCTGGACTCTAACCATCTGAAGTCATAAGCCAGCCCAGAAAACCTTTTTCTTTTATAAGTTACCTTGCACATAACATTTTATCAGAGCAATAAGAAAGTAACTAATAGATAGCCCTGATAATTCAATGGTTTTAATATGCATTGTTTCAACAAATACTTGATTAATATATTCTAGGTCTCTGACATAGTGCTGCATTCTACAATAAAGATTCTGATTACCTGGATTCCAAGAAGTCTGAGAGCAATACAGGAAACACACACTTATTTTCTGGTGGTGATCTGAGGAATGACATATAGGAGATGATGCCAAAAGGAGCTAGCTCTGACCTGAGTAATTCAGTAAAGACTTCACAAAGCACATGTAGCTTGTGCCTGAATAATAACTACATTTTCAAGTCAGTGAATTATGGAAAGTGATTCTAAACAGTAGAAATAATTCTACAAATATATATAGTACTAATGAAGGATGACAAGAATCTTCAGTATGAAGAAATGTGATTTTTATTTTTTTTAAGTTTGATGTAGTTAGATCAAAGATGCACAAAGTGGGACAATTGTTTTTCTTTTTGAATTAAAAGAGGGTAACAATAAGTAGGGCAAAGTTCAAATTGTCTCATATTACAAGCTATTTTGTATGTTAAGCAATAATTAAAGAGTTCTTAAAATGTGTTTCAACTAACACCATCTTGAGCAGCTTTTAATAAAAAAATCTATAAAATTGAATTCGCAGAGTGATAGCAAGTATCAGACTGTGGGTCAGAATATGGGTAGAACTTAGAGTCTCAATTTAAAAATATTTCATATGGGGAGAGGGGCAAGATGGCGGCGCCGGGAGGACTCTCATTCTGAGCAGCAGCACAGCAGGATCAGCACAGTGAACAGCAATCAGAACTCTAAGCCATAAAACACAGTCATTGTGTTTCCCAGGTGAGAGGATACCCCACGGTGGGGGATTCAATCAGCTTTTAACTCACCCGGCTAAACCACAGAAGAGATCCCGGTTCCGCCAGACGCTTGGCTGCCGGCCGCCAGCCCCAGCCCCAGCCCAGAGCCACAAGCCAGTGTCTCTGGTCACGGTCCCAGACTGAACCTTGGGCACCACACTATCAGAGACTGGAATTTTCAGTCGAGAGATAACCCCAGGGTACAGGAAACGATTGGGACCGGCCTTAGGTCACCCAGACATCCCCTGGAAAAGACTCGGGCGGGTTCCACGGGCACCCCAGGAGCCAGCCCGGAGCCAGAGCTGGGGACCCAGGTTCCGGCACAGAGCCCTGCCTGCCTGCGCGCCTGATTCGCCGCCAGAGATAGAAACGGCGGGTCTGATCTCAGAGCACTCAGCTCACCCCCAACCTGAAAAGGTCCCCGGAAAATTACCCAGCTTAGGGAGCCACTCAGACTCCCAAAAGCCACAAAGACAGACACAGGCAGTTTCTGCGCACCAGACAGCTGTCAGAGACTGAGCCGCCATCACACAGCTGTGCTCCAGGCACAGGCAAATTTCTGTGGCCAGCCAGCTGGCGGACACTGAGCAGTGTGCACCAGGGCAAAAAAAAGACACTAGGAGTCCGTGTCTCCAGAGAATCCACGGGGAAGGAAGGAAACTGTACTGATCTAAATCACCCAATCCTTCCCTAGAAAAAGTCTAGCAGTCTAGTGGGGCCGAGGCGCCAGCACTCAGCTGTGCTCCAGACACAGGCACAAACAATTGCTGCACGCCTGATGTCCAACTGGGTCACAGCAGCTGATCATTAAATTTGCAACAAGAAACCCAGAAACAGGGCAGCTGCCCTCAGGACTTCCCTGGGTGAGAGGAGAACCCTCTCGACTAACAAAGACCACAGTTACCACTCAGGT
Source organism: Meriones unguiculatus (assembly GCF_030254825.1). NCBI lineage: Eukaryota > Metazoa > Chordata > Mammalia > Rodentia > Muridae > Meriones > Meriones unguiculatus. Next base: position 72,409,533 of record NC_083369.1, on the reverse strand, counting down.
CTATATCCCTGAGGTGAGCAACTCCTGAAAAAACACCAGCCATCCAGGGACTATACCCAAAAAGCTGAGAAGACATCCTTCAGGAAAATCCAGCTTTCTGCAAAGGGGATTCTCTCCACCACAGGATCCCCAGGAACCACCAGAAAATAACCCCAAACTCCTAAGATAACACAATGGGTAGAGGCCAGCGTAAAAGCTCAAGCAACAAAAGACAGAGCAATATGGCATCTCCAGAACCCAGTTACCCAGGGGCAAGTAGCCCTGGACACCCCACCATAACTGAAATACAAGAAGATGACCTAACAAGTATGCTCATGAAGATGATAACAGAGGAAACAAATAAGATTTGTAAAGACATAGAGGAAGATAAACTCAAACAGAATATTGCCATCTGTAAAGAAATAGAGGAAGCTGCAGCCAAACAGTTTATGGCCTTTAGAAAGGAAATGCTTAAAGCACTGAATGAAATAAAAGAAACAGAGTTGAAGGAACTAAAAGAAAAACAGGAAAGTACAATCAGACAGGTGAAGGAAGTAAACAAAACAACTCAAGACCTGAAGATAGAATTGGAAAAATTGAAGAAAACACAAATGGAAGAAATAATGGAAAGGAAGAATCTAGGGAAGAAAACAGGAACTACAGAGGTAAGCATAACCAACAGACTACAAGAGATGGAAGAAAGAATCTCAGGTGTAGAAGATACAATGGAAGAAATCGATGTATCTGTCAAAGAAAATGTTAAAGCTGAAAAATTCCTGACACAGACCGTCCAAGAAATGCAAGACAATATGAAAAGACAAAACCTAAGAATAATAGGTATAGAGGAAAAAGAAGACTCCCTTCTCCAAGGCCCAGAAAATATTTTCAACAAAATCATTGAAGAAAATTTCCCCAAGCTAAAGGAGAGGCCAATTAGAATACATGAGGCCTACAGAACACCCAGCAAATTTGACCAGAAAAGAAAATCCTCCCGCCACATAATAATCAAAACAGTAAGTATACAGAACAAAGAAAAAATACTAAAAGCTGCAAGGGAAAAAGGCCAAGTAACATATAATGGCAAACCCATTAGAATCACACCTGACTTTTCAACAGAGACTATGAAAGCCAGAAGGGCCTGGACAGATATCATGCAGACCCTAAGAGAACACAGATGTCAGCCCAGGCTACTATACCCAGCAAAACTCTCAGTCCTCATAGATGGAGAAAACAAGATATTCAATGACAAAAACAAATTTCAACAATACCTACAAACAAATCCAGCATTACAGAAGACACTGGAAGGGAAAATACAACCCAAGAAAGCTAGCTACATTCAAGAAAACACAGGAAATAAATAACCTCACTTCAGTAAAACAAAAAGCAACCAAGCACACAACCTGATGACCACAGCCAACATCAAAATCAAGAGATCTAACAGCCACTGGTCATTAATCTCTCTCAACATCAATGGACTCAACTCTCCAATAAAAAGACACAGACTAACAGAATGGATACGTAAACAAAACCCAGCAATCTGTTGCATACAAGAAACACACCTAAGACACAAAGATAGACATTACCTGAGGGTAAAGGGATGGAAGACAACTTTCCAAGCAAACGGACCCAAGAAGCAAGCAGGAGTAGCCATTCTAATATCTGATAAAATAGACTTTCAACCAAAATTAATCAAAAGAGATGGGGAAGGACACTTCATACTCATCAAGGGAAAATTCCACCAGGAAGACATCACAATCCTGAACATCTATGCCCCAAATACAAGGGCACCCACATTTGTGAAAGAAACATTGATAAAATTTAAAGCACATATAGATCCACACACATTAATAGTGGGAGACTTCAACACCCCACTCTCAACAAAGGACAGGTCAACTAAACAGAAATTAAACAAAGAAACAATGTCTCTGACAGAGGTCATGAATCAAATGGACCTAACAGACATTTACAGAACTTTGCACCCAAACACAAAAGAATTTACCTTCTTCTCAGCACCTCATGGAACCTTCTCCAAAAGAGACCACATAGTGGGTCACAAAGCAAGCCTCAACAGACACAAGAAGATTGAAATAATCCCATGTATCTTGTCTGATCACCATGGAATAAAGCTGGACCTCAACAATAAATAGAAATAACAAAAAGCCTACACACACATGGAAACTGAACAACTTGTTACTAAATGACAGCTGGGTCAGGGAAGAAATAAAGAAAGAAATTAAAGTCTTTCTAGAAATCAATGAAAATGAAGACACAACATACCCGAACTTGTGGGACACAATGAAAGCAGTGCTAAGAGGAAAGTTCATAGCACTAAGTGCCTTCAAGAAGAAATTCGAGACAGCTCATTCAAGCACCCTAATGGCTCACTTAAAAACCCTAGAAAAAGAAAAAGCAGACACACCAAGAAGGAGTAGACGGCTGGAAATAATCAAACTCAGGGCTGAAATCAATCAATTGGAAACAAATAAAACAATTCAAAGAATCAATGAAACCAAGAGCTGGTTCTTTGAGAAAATCAACAAGATCGACAAACCCTTAGCCAAGCTAACTAAAAGGCAGAAAGACACCACCCAAATCAACAAAATCAGAAATGAAAAGGGGGATATAACTACAGACACTGAGAAAATCCAAACAATCATTAGGACTTACTTCAAAAGTCTGTATGCCACAAAATTTGAAAATCTAAATGAAATGGACAATTTTCTTGATCGATTTGACTTACCAAAGCTGAACCAGGACCAGGTAAATCAACTAAATAGACCTATATCCCCCAAAGAAATAGAAGCGGTCATCAAAAGTCTCCCATCCAAAAAAAGCCCAGGACCAGATGGCTTCAGCGCAGAATTCTACCAGACCTTCAAAGAAGAGCTAACACCAATTCTCTTCAAACTATTCCACAAAATAGAAACAGAAGGAATATTACCAAATTCATTCTATGAAGCCACAGTCACCTTGGTACCTAAACCTCACAAAGACTCAACAAAGAAAGAGAATTTCCGGCCAATCTCCCTTATGAACATTGATGCAAAAATACTTAATAAAATACTTGCAAACCGAATCCAAGAACACATCAAAGATATTATCCACTATGACCAAGTAGGCTTCATCCCAGGTATGCAGGGGTGGTTCAATATACGGAAATCCATCAATGTGATCCACCATATTAACAAACTGAAAGAAAAAAAACACATGATAATCTCCCTAGATGCTGAAAAAGCCTTTGACAAAATCCAACATCCATTCATGTTCAAAGTATTGGAGAGATCAGGGATACAAGGCACATATCTAAACATAGTAAAGGCGATATACAGCAAGCCTATAGCCAACATCAAACTGAATGGAGAGAAACTTAAAGCAATCCCACTGAAATCAGGGACAAGACAAGGCTGCCCACTCTCTCCATATCTCTTCAACATAGTGTTGGAAGTCCTTGCTAGAGCAATAAGACAGTTGAAGGAGATCAAGGGGATACAAATTGGAAAGGAAGAAGTCAAATTATCACTATTTGCAGATGATATGATAGTATACGTGAGTGACCCCAAAAACTCTACCAGGGAACTCCTACAGCTGATAAACACCTTCAGCAAAGTGGCAGGATACAAAATTAACTCAAAAAAATCAGTAGCCCTCCTGTATACAAAAGACAAAAGGGCTGAGAAAGAAATTAAGGAAACAACACCCTTCACAATAGCCACAAATGACATAAGGTACCTCGGAGTAACCCTAACCAAGGAAGTCAAAGACTTGTATGAAAAAAATTTCAAATCTCTGAAGAAAGAATTAGAAGAAGATATGAGAAGATGGAAAGATCTCCCATGCTCATGGCTTGGTAGGATTAACATAGTAAAAATGGCCATCTTACCAAAAGCAATCTACAGATTCAATGCAATGCCCATCAAATTACCAACACAATTCTTTACAGACCTGGAAAGGAAAATTCTCAACTTCATATGGAATAACAAGAAACCCAGAATTGCTAAAACAATCCTCTACAATAAAAGATCTTCTGGAGGTATCTCCATCCCTGATCTTAAGTTGTACTATAGAGCAACAGTTTTAAAAACTGCATGGTACTGGCATAGAAACAGAATGGTGGATCAATGGAACCGAACAGAGGACCCAGAAATAAACCCACACACTTATGGACACCTGATCTTTGACAAAGACGCCAAAACCATACAATGGAAAAAAGATAGCATCTTCAACAAATGGTTCTGGTCTAACTGGATGTCTACATGTAGAAAAATGAAAATAGATCCATACTTGTCACCCTGCACAAAACTGAAGTCCAAGTGGATCAAAGACCTCAACATAAAACCAGACACATTAAATCGGCTTGAAAAAAAAGTGGGAAATACCCTAGAACTCATTGGTACAAGGGGAAACTTCCTGAACAGAACACCAACAGCACAGGCTCTAAGAGCAACAACCAATAAATGGGACCTCATGAAACTGAAAAGCTTCTGTAAAGCAAAGGACACCGTCATCAAAACAAAGCGACCACCTACAGATTGGGAAAGAATCTTCACCAACCCTTTATCTGACAGAGGACTCATATCCAGTATATATAAAGAACTAAAGAAGCTGAAAAGCAGCAAACCAAGTAATCCACTTAAAAAATGGGGAACAGAGCTAAACAGAGAATTCTCTGTAGAGGAATACCGAATGGCAGAGAAGCACTTAAAGAAATGTTCAACCTCATTAGCCATTAGGGAAATGCAAATCAAAACAACCCTGAGATTTCACCTTACACCCATGAGAATGGCCAAGATCAAAAACTCAAGTGACAACAAATGCTGGAGAGGTTGTGGAGAAAGGGGAACCCTTCTCCACTGCTGGTGGGAATGTAAACTTGTACAACCACTCTGGAAATCAATCTGGCGCTTTCTCAGACAACTAGGAATAGCGCTTCCTCAAGATCCAGCCATACCACTACTGGGCATATATCCAAAAGAGGCTCAAGTACACAAAAAGGACATTTGCTCAACCATGTTTGTAGCAGCTTTATTTGTAATAGCCAGAAGCTGGAAACAACCCAGATGCCCCTCAATTGAAGAATGGATGCAGAAATTGTGGTACATCTACACAATGGAATATTACTCAGCAATGAAAAATAAGGAAATCATGAAATTTGCAGGTAAATGGTGGGATCTGGAAAGGATCATCCTGAGTGAGTTGTCTCAGAAGCAAAAAGACACACATGGTATATACTCACTCATATAGACATACAACATAGGACAAACCCACTAAAACCTGTGCATCTAAAGAAACTAAGCAAGAGAGAGGACCCTAACTAAAACGTCCAATCCCCATCCAGAAAGGCAAAGAGGATGGACATCAGAAGAAGAAGAAAACAGGAAAACCTAGGAACCTACCACAGAGGGCCTCTGAAAGCCTCTGCCCTTCAGACTATCAAAGCAGATGCTGAGCCTGATGGGCAACTGTTGGGTAGAGTGAACGGACTTTTAGGTAAGAACTGGGAAATAGTAAGAGCTGGAGAGGACAGGGTCTCCACATGGAGAGCAACAGAACAAGAAAATTTGAACATAGGGAACTTCCCAGAGACTCATACTCCAACCAAGGACTATTCATGGAGATAACCTAGAACCCCTGCACAGATGTAGCCCAGGGCAGTTCAGAGTCCAATTGGGTTACATAGTAATGTGAAGAGGGACTGCCTCTGACATACTCTGATTGGCCTGCTCTTTGATCACCTCCCTCTGGGGGGGGGAGCAGCCTTACCAGGCCACAGTAGAGGACAATACAGCCACTTTTGATGTGAACTGACAGACTAAGATCAGAAAGGAGAGGAGAACCTCCCCTATTAGTGGACTTGGGGAGTGGCATGCAAGCAGAGGGAGGAGGGAGGGTGGGATTGGGAGGGGAGGAGGGAGGGGCTTATGGGGGGATGCAGAATGAATAAAGTGTAATTGATGAAAAATTTAAAAAAAAAAAACAAAAAAAAACAAAAAAAAGAAGGAGCCTATTATTTTTCCACTATTCTTAATGCTTATTAATACTAAATCTAATTCATTACTTTCCTTAAACTTATTATTCTTATTAAAGCCTTTAACAATCTACTAATAATAAATTTCTTTATAAAATTAAAAAAAAAATATTTCATATGAATCAGAAAACAGCATTCACATTTGACCTCAGAATTTTTCTTTTAGATGGAATATATAATATCACCTCTAAACAGTACAATGGAGATTTTTATGTAAAGGAATGGCACTGAAAAATTAATCAGGTAATTCTGACTACTATGCTTTGACTGACATATGGCAGAATGAATCTGGCTTATACACAGTACAGAACTTTCTCCAAGGAATAGCCTATTATACTAAGACACTTGAATATAAATTTTAATCTTGTTGGAGCCATATGTAGAATCATGTTTAAAATCTTGGAAGACAAGCCTCACTAATGAAACTTACTTGTACCTTCCAAGCATGGAGTTACGTGAAAATCAACAATTATAAACATTTGTTAAGATTAAAGAGGGCTGCCACGACCTTGTACGTGTTAGGCAAAAACTATACTATTGAGCTACATCTTAGCCCCATTATTGTTCACTTACAGTGAAAATATTTACAATGTTTTCCTCATCCCTTTCAAAATACAGGTTCAGGTGTACTTATGAGTTCTAAAAAGGGATCAAAAACATTACAATTTCTATTAATATTTAAAATTTGTGTAGTCACTGTGTCATTTTCTCATTTGAAAGATCATGGTTTTCATCAAATCTTTACCAATTAATGAAGCAGATAGGAGAACCAGACAGCTAGTAGACTGAAATCTCTCAATATAACTCTTGATGGGTTTTATCATGAGCTTAAAGATTTTGATTGCTCTAGGAAGTGTGAAGAACAGCAGATTGAATATGAGATCCCAGGATTTACTTCAGTAAGCACCTCTTCAATATTTTTAACATCCTTTCTTCTTTTTGTGGTGGAGGTAGTTTGGGTTCGTCTAATGGTTCTGAGTATTTTCTCTCCTTCTGGTTCTTTTTTTTTTTTTAACTCTGTGACATGTCAACATTTGTCCTATGAACAACCATTTTCTTTTACAAGATCCAGTCAAACGGGTATCCTGGCATTGGTCAGTTATCTTGTCCTTTTTTTTTTTTTTTTAATCCTGTGTATATTTGTGCATCGAGCAATGGGTCTCAAAAAGAAATTTTTCTTAACTGATCATATTCAATCCATCTATTTCCAGATAATCTCTCCCCTTCTCACATGTCTCCATTTCTCCAGTATCACATCTGATTTTATGTCATATACATAAAAATTATTTTGTATATCTACATAAAATCTAGAATAAAAAATAAAGGGAAACATGCAATATGTGTCTTTCTTTTTTCATTAATTTTATTTATTTATTATACTAATTATAGTTTATTCACATTTTATTCCAGCTGTAGGCCCCCTCATTCCCTCCCAATCCCACACTCTCTCCTTCATCTCCTTCCATGCCCAACCCATCTCCAAGTCCACTAGTAGAGGAAGTCCTCTTCCCTTTCTATCTGACGGTGACCTATCAGGTTTCATCAGTACTGTTGCATTGTCTTCTTCTATAGCCTGGTAAGGCTGCTTCCCACTCAGGAAGAGGTGATCAAAGAGCCAGCCACTGAGTTCATATCACTGACAGTCTCGTTTCCCCTTACTAGGGCACCAATTGGATTCTGAGCTGCCATGGGCTACATCTGTGCCAAGGATATAGGTTATCTCCATGAATGGTCCTTAGATGGAGTATCAGTATCAGAAAAGACCTCTGTATCCAGATTTCTTGGTTCTGTTGGTCTCCTTTTGGAGCTCCTGTCTTCTACAAGTCTTTCTATTCCTCCCTTCTTTCATAAGGGTCCCTGTACTCTGCCCCAAGTTTGGGTATGAGTCTCAGCATCTGCTTTGATATTCTGCTGGGTAGAGTCTTTCAGAGGACATCTGTGGTAGGTTTCTGTCCTGTTCCCTGTATTCTTACTCTTCCAATGTCCATCCTGCTTGCCTTTCTGGATGAGGATTAGGCATCTTAACCATGGACCTCCTTGTTTACCTTCTTTAGCTGTATTTGGGCATAGGTTTTCAGAATGTGATGTTCTTCTTGTAGATTTTTCCTTTGATGAAAATAAAGTATCCCTCCTCATCTTTTTGATTTATTTTGTTGAAAATCTGATTTATTAGATATTAGGATAGCTACTCAAGCTTGTTTTCTGGGTGCATTTGTTTGCAAAATATTTTTCCAGCCCTTTGTTCTGAAGTAGTGTCTATCTTTGTTGTTTCTTGGATGCAACAGAATGTTGGTTCCCCAACCATTCTGTTAGTGTGGGTTTTTTTTTATTGGAGAGTTGAGTCTCTTGATGTTGATAGATAATAGTGACCAATGAATGTTAGTTCTTTTGTTGTGGAGTTGATGGTGTTACTGTGTTTCAGTGCTTGTTTTCTTTTAATGGTTTTGTTGTGACGTTATCTATATCCTGTGTTTTCTTGGGTGTAGTTATTTTCATTGGATTGGAGTTTTCCTTCTAATATCTTCTGTAGGTCTGGGTTGCTATGTAGATATTGCTTAAGCTTAGTTTTGTTGTGGACTATTTGGTTTTCTTCTATTGAAAGCTTTGCTGGTATAGTAGTCTGGGTTGGCAACTATGGTTCCTTAGAGTCTGCATGAAATCTGCCCAGGCCCTTCTGGCTTTCATAGTTTCTGTTGAGAAGTCTGGTGTGATTCTGACAGGTCTATTTTTAAATGTTATTTTCCTTTTTCCCTTGTTGCTTTTAATATTTTTTTCTTTGTTCTGTAGATTTGGTGTTTTGAATATTATTTGACATGAGGAATTTCTTTTCTTGTCTAGTCTATTTGGTGTTCTCTAGGCCTCTTGTATGTTCATGAACATCTCTTTTTTTTTTTAAGTTGGAAAAAATTTCCACTATGATTTTCTTGAAAATATTTTCTGAACCTTGGAGCCTGGAACCTCCTTTTTCACTTATTCCTATTATTCTTAGGTTTTGTCCTTTTGTGGTGTCTTTGATTTCTTGGATGTTTTATGTTTAGGACTTTTCTGATTTACTTTTTCTTTGAAAGATGTATCAATTTCTCCAAGTGTATCTTCAGTTCCTGAGATTATCTCTTCCACCTCTTGTATTCTTTTAGCGATGTTTAACTTTGTGTTTCCTGATCTTTTCTCTAAGTTCTCCAGCTCCAGGGTTGTCTCTGTTTCTGTTTTCTTTATTGATTCTATTTCTGTTTTCATGTCTTGCACCATTTCCTTCATCTGTTTGAATGTGGATTCCTGTGTTTCCATGGTGGCCCCTTTTTTTGTTCATTTCCTTTTTTATGTTTTTTTAATTTTATTTTTATTTATAATTACACTTTATTCACTTTGTATCCCACCCTTGGTTCCCCCCTCCTCCCATCCCAATCTCTCCCTTTCTCCACCCTCTGCGTGCATGCCCCTCCCCAAGTCCACTGATAGGGGAGGACTTCTTTTCCTTCCTTCTTATCCTAGTCAATTAGGTCTCATCAGGAGTGGCTGCCTTGTTTTCTTCTGTGGCCAGGTAATGCTGATTCCCCCTCAGGGGGAGGTAATTAAACAGCAGGCCAATCAGTTCATGCCAGAGACAGTCCCTGTTCCTATTACAATGGAACCCACTTGGATACTGAACTGCCATGGGCTACATCTGTGCAGGGGTCGGTCTTAGGTTATCTCCATGCATAGCCCTTGGTTGGAATAGCAGTCTCAGGAAAGACCCCTGTGCTCAGATTTTTTTGGTTCTGTTGCTCTCCTTATGGAGTTCCTGTCCTCTCCAGATTTTACTGTTTCCCACTTCTTTCCTAAGATTCCCTGTACTCTGCCCAAAGGTTACCTATAAGTCTCAGTATCTACATTGATAGTCTGCAGGGCAGAGCTTTTCAGAGGTACTTGTGTCAGACTCCTGACTTGTTCCCTCTTTTCTCCTTCTTCTGATGTCCAGCCTCTTTGCCTTTCTGGATAGGGATTGAGCATTTTAGCAAGAGTCCTCCCTCTTGATTAGTTCCTTTAGGTGTACAGGTTTTAGTAGGTTTATCCTATGTTATGTCTATATGAGTGAGTATATACCATGTGCATCTTTCTGCTTCTGGGATAGCTCAATCAGGATGATCTTTTCCAGATCCCACCATTTACCTGAATATTTCATGATTTCCTTGTTTTTTATTGCTGAGTAAGATTCCATTGTGTAGATATACCACAATTTGTGCATCCATTCCTCCACTGAGGGGCATCTTGGCTGTTTCCAGCTTCTGGCTATTACAAATAAGGCTGCTACAAACATGGTTGAGCAAATGTCCTTATTGTGTACTTGAGAATCTTTTGGATATATGCCTAGGAGTGGTATAGCTGGATCGTGAGGAAGCGCTATTTCTAGTTGTCTGTGAAAGCACCAGATTGCTTTCCAGAGTGGTTGTGCAAGTTTACATTCCCACCAGCAGTGGAGGAGGGTTCCCCTTTCTCCACAATCTCTCCAACATGTGTTGTCTCTTGAGTTTTTGATCTTAGCCATTCTGATGGGTGTAAGGTGAAATCTTAAGGCCATTTTGCTTTGCATTTCCCTGATGGCTAATGAGGTTGAGCATTTCGTTAAGTGTTTCTCTGCCATTCAATATTCCTCTGCAGAGAGTTCTCTGTTTAGCTCTGTACCCCATTTTTTAATTAGATTACTTGATTTTTTGTTATTTAACTTCTTCAGTTCTTTATATATACTGGATATTAGCCCTCTGTCAGATATAGGGTTGGTGCAGATTTTTTCCCAACCTGTAGCCTGTCGTTTTGTTCTGAGGACAGTATTCTTTGCTTTATAGAAGCTTTTCAGCTTCCTGAGGTCCCATTTATTGATTGTTGCTCTTAGAGCCTGTGCTGTTGGTGTTCTGTTCAGGAAGTTGTCTCCTATGCCAATGAGTTCAAGGGCATTCCCCACTTTTTCTTCTAAGCGGTTTAGTATGTCTGGTTTTATGTTGAGGTCTTTGATCCACTTGGACTTTAGTTTTGTACAGGGTGATAAGTATGGATCTATTTGCATTTTTCTACATGTAGACTTCCAGTTAGACCAGCACCATTTGTTGAAGATGCTGTCTTTTTTCCATTGAATGTATTTGACATCTTTGTCAAAAATCAGGTGTCCATATGTATGTGGATTTATGTCAAGGTCTTCTATTTGATTCCATTGATCCACTAGCTTGTTTCTATGCCAGTACCAGGCAGTTTTTAAAAGTGTTGTTCTATAGTACAGCTTGAGATCAGGGATGGAGATACCTCCTGAAGATCTTTTCCTCTAGAGAATTGTTTTAGCAATTCTGGGTTTCTTGTTGTTCCATATGAAAGTGAGAATTTTTTTTCAAGGTCTGTAAAGAATTGTGTTGGTAATTTGATGGGAATTGCATTGAATCTGTAGAATTCTTTTTGTAAAATGGCTATTTTTATTATATTAATCCTGCCAAGCCATGAGCATGGGAGATCTTTCTATCTTCTGATATCTTCTTCTAATTCTTTCATCAGAGACTGGAAATTTTTTTCATACAAGTCTTTGACTTGCTTGGTTAGGTTCACACCAAGGTACTTTTATGTCCTTTGTGGCTATTGTGAAGGGTGTTGTTTCCATAATTTCTTTCTCGGCCCTTTTGTCCTTTGTATACAGGAAGGCTACTGATTTTTTTGAGTTAATTTTTTATCCAGCCACTTTGCTGAAGGTGTTAATCAGCTGTAGGAGTTCCCTGCTAGAGTTTTGGGGGTCACTCAGGTATACTATCATATCATCTGCAAATAGTGATACTTTGACTTCTTTTCCAATTTGTATCCTCTTGATCTCCTTTAGTTGTCTTATTGCTCTAGCTAGGACTTCAAGAACAATGTTGAAAAGATATGGAGAAAGTGGACAGCCTTGCCTTGTCTCTGATTTCAGTAGGAATGATTTAAGTTTCTCTCCATTGAGTTTGATGTTGGCTATAAGCTTGCTGTATATCGCCTTTACTATGTTCAGGTATGTGCCTTGTATCCCTGATCTCTCCAATACTTTAAACATGAATGGATGTTGGATTTTGTCAAATGCCTTTTCAGCATCTAAGGAGAAGATCATGTGCTTTTTCTTCTTCTTCAGTTGTTCACTTCCTTTTTTATATGCCACTAATTGTGCCTCTACTTGTGACTCTATTTTTTTTTTTTTTTTGGCTGTAGTTTTCTGTATTTCTTTGAGTGCTTGTTCATTTCCTCTCTATATGCTTCTACTCTTGCCTCCACCCATGTGTCTATTTGACACTATTTGCCTGTATTTTTTTGAGAGCTTTGTTCGTTTCCTCTTTATGTGCCTCTAATATCTGGATAAGCCTAGAAATGAGATCATTTTCCTGTGTTTCCGATGAGTTAGCATGTTCATTGATTTTGGGCTTTGCTGGTGCAGCCATGATATCCTGATTTTTGTTGGATGTGTTCCTATGCAGACCCCTAACCATCTGCTTATCGATATTTGTTTTTGGAGTCTGTATTTCAGACTGGGTCTGTCTTCCTCTGGTGTCTGGAGTAGTCTTTAGGAAGATGAGAGAGATCCACAGGTATGAGAGTGGATGTTGGTATTTCAGCTATAGCTAAGGGAGGAAGGTCACAGGCATAGGTACACAAATGCAGTTTAACAATCATGGGCGAGACGTGCTCCATGCCAATTGACTAACTCTATGTTTTCCTCCACTTTTGAAAGTCATTTAAGGTTCTTAAATTATTTTTCCTTTTTTAAATTTTTCATCAATTACACTTTATTCATTCTGCATCCCCCCATAAGCCCCTCCCTCCTCCCCTCCCAATCCCACCCTCCCTCCTTCCTCTGCTTGCATGCCACTCCCCAAGTCCACTGATAGGGGAGGTTCTCCTCTCCTTTCTGATCTTAGTCTATCAGTTCACATCAAAAGTGGCTGCATTGTCCTCTACTATGGCCTGGTAAGGCTGCTCCCCCCCCCCAGGGGGAGGTGATCAAAGAGCAGGCCAATCAGATTATGTCAGAGGCAGTCCCTCTTCCCATTACTATGTAACCCAATTGGACTCTGAACTGCCCTGGGCTACATCTGTGCAGGGGTTCTGGGTTATCTCCATTGACACCTAAATGAACATCAGTACAAAGTCCCAATTTATTTCTAATATCAGAGATCAGACCTCTACTCTTGCCTGATGCGTCTAAAACAAAAAGGGGGAAATGTAGAGAGCTGCGGAATGCCGTGCCTTAAAGATGGAGCTTGTTTCTGCCTTCTACCTTCCCGATGGTGAGAGCTCTCTGTCACGAACAATTCCACATTTGGCTAAGGCTGAGGATCTGGCTTGCTTCCATGTATGTGGACCTATCTGCATTGTCCACGTGGCACACTGGGGCTGGCTACCCAGAGGCTATTTAAGCTGTGGGCTGGCTTTCCCCAGGGTCAGATGATTGTTCAAGGTTCCTGAATAAACTGCATTGAAAAAGAAAAAAAAAAAATCATGGGCATGTGTGTGGAAGTGTGTCCTGAAGGACAGGGTGCTAGATGCCTGGAATGTGAGGCCTATGTGCAGAAGGGGGTGCATGTGCTGGCACTGTCCCCAGCCACAATGCACATGCACAGGTGCCCCGAATACCTCAGTGTCCTCCAGACGGGCCATACTGTCTTCTTGGCATTCAGATCTGCCTGGGCTCCAGGAATTGTTTGCCTGGACTCCACTGGTAGACCCACAGAACAGGGGCTTCAATGTTGAGAACTCTATCTCAAGAATCCCTACATTGCCCACAGTGGGTTTGTGGGTGGTAGGTATCTGACGTCTGGCTACTTGCATAGAGAGACCCTGGATGTGGGATTCTGCATGCAGTCAATTGAACGTGCACTCACTTGCTAGCAGACCTAATTGGAAAACACAGGGGTTTCCCCCTGTTCTCTACTCTCAGATGTGGGCCTGCGGGGGCAAATGAGAGTGTAAGAGATATGTCAGTCAGTTGTGTCCATTGTTTGTCCACTGGTCAGGGAAACCCTTACTTGGTGTAGCCACTTCTGTTGCCTCAGTCATGGACCATAGCATCTCCTATCAGGAGGTAGCTGATACCTCAGTGCCTGAGACTGGTATAGCCACCAGCTGGGAGACCCTGGAGAACCTGTATAGCTGCCTGCAGAACTAAGAGACCAGTACAGTTGTCCACTGGGAGGCCATGGGAAACATGTACAGCCACGTCCAGACCTGGGAGGTCTGTATAGATTGCTAGCCTCAGCTGTGGAACTTGGAGGCCTGTGTCTGCTGTCTCATTTACTGAGCAGGCAGGTCCATGCTTGGAGCAGAGACACTGCAGGTGCCTCTGTCAAGGAGGGAGGTTCATGCTTGGATTAAGGGGAAGTGCAAGGGGTTGAATCTTCACCACTCTCAGTCCCTGGAAACATCTACAGGTGACCTGGATCCAAATGGTTTCAGCTTGTGGGTTGTCCCCTCTGTCTCAGGAAGCCTCAATGTTGGTGTTCTGGCTTCAGCTGCTTCTCCACTCACCAATTTCAGAGTTTCAGATCCTGTGCCCCTCAGAAACATTGCATACTGGTCGCCCCCATCTTGGATTCCTCGGGATGTATGATTTTTATATATTTTCCTGAATTATTGAAGCCTGGAATTTAAAATGGTGTGATTTTGAGAGTTTGGGCTGTATTTCTCTGACATGTGATTACTTACTTTTCCTGGAATTATAGTCTTCTTCGAGACCATATCTCAGAACTGGAGAGATAGCTCTGCAGCTATGAGCACTTGCTTACTTCTCTTGCAGAGGACCTAAGTTCACTCTCTAGTGCCCACAACTGCTCACAATTGCCTGTGAACCAGTTCTAGAAAATCAGTCATCTCCTTCACACACCTGCTATATCTAAACTCATACAGGCATGGACACAAACACAGAAATAAGAAATAAACATTTTAAAGATGGTAAGAGAAATATTTACTTTTAAAATCTAAAGTTTTTAATCACCATTTCTTTTTTTTTATTTATTTTATTTTTTTTTATCAGTTACATTTTATTAACTCTGTATCCCAGCCGTGTCCCGATCCCTCATTCCCTCCCAGTCCCTCCCTCCCTCCCTCATCTCCACCTTGCCCCTTTCTAAGTCCACTGATAGGGGGGACCTCCTCCCCATTCATCTGATCCTGTTTTATCAGGTATCTTCAGGACTGGCTGCAAAGCCCTCCTCTGTGGCCTAACAGGACTGCTCCTCCCTTCGGGGGTGGGGAGACCAAAGAGCCAGTCATCGAGTTCCTGTTAGAAATAGTCCCTGTTCCCCTCACTTTGGGAAACCAATTGGTTACTGAGCTACCACAGGCTACATCTGAGTGGAGGTTCTAGGTTATATCCATACATGGTCCTTGGTTGAATGTCAGTCTCAGAAAAGACCCTGTGCCCAGATATATTTGGTCCTTGTGGAGCTCCTATCCTTTCCCCATCAGACTAACTCCCCTTCTTTCTTATGATTCCCTTTACTCTGCCAAAGGTTTGGTCATGAGTCTTTGCTTTGAAAACACTGCTAGTTAGAGTCTTTCAGATGCGCTCAGTAGACTCCTGTCATACGTTCAATGCACATCCCATCTGTCTTTCTAAACGAGGATTGATCATCTTACCCCATGTCCGCTCAATTGATTATCTTTTTTAGGTGTATAGATTTCATTATGTTTATCATATCTTATAGGTCTATATAAGTGAGTATATCCCATGTTTGTCTTTCTCCTTCTGGGATATTTCACTCAGAATGATCTTTTCTAGATGCCACCATTTGCCTGCAAATTTCATGATTTCCTCCTTTTTGATTGCTGAGTAGTATTCCATTGTATAAAAATACCACAATTTCTGTACCCATTCCACCGTTGATGGACATCTGGGTTGTTTCCAGGTTCTGGCTATTACAAATAGAGCTGCTATAAACATGGTTGAGCAAGTGTCCTTTTTGTGTACTTGAACAAACTTTGGGTATATACCTAGCAGTGGTATAGCTGGGTCTTGAGGAAGCACTATTCTTAATTGTCTTAGAAAGCGCCAGATAGCTTTCCAGAGTGGTTGTACCAGTTTACATTCCCACCAGCAGTGGAGGAGGGTTCCCCTTTCTCCACAACCTCTTCAGCATGTGTTGTCGCTTGAGTTTTTCATCTTGGCCATTCTGATGGGTGTAAGGTGATATCTCAGGGTCGTTTTGATTTGCATTTCCCTGATGGCTAATGAGGATGAGCATTTCTTTAAGTGTTTTTCTGCCATTCGATATTCCTCTGTCGAGAATTCTCTGTTTAGCTCTGTTCCCCATTTTTTAATTGGATTACTTGGATTGCTGCTTTTCAGCTTCTTTAGTTCTTTGTATATACTGGATATTAGTCCTCTGTCAGATAAAGGGTTAGTGAAGATTCTTTCCCAATCTGTAGGCAGTCGTTTTGTTTTGATGACGGTATCCTTTGCTTTACAGAAACTTTTCAGTTTCATGAGGTCCCATTTATTGATTGTTGCTCTTAGAGCCTGTGCTGTTGGTGTTCTGTTCAGGAAGTTGTCTCCTGTGCCAATGAGTTCTAGGCTGTTCCCCACTTTTTTTTCCAATTGATTTAGGGTATCTGGTTTTATGTTGAGGTCCTTGATCCACTTTGACTTTAGTTTTGTGCAGGGTGATAAATATGGATCTATTTTCATTTTTCTGCATGTAGACATCCAGTTGGTCCAGCACCATTTGTTGAAGATGCTGTCTTTTTTCCATTGAATGGAATTGGCTTCTTTGTCGAATATCGAGTATTCATAGGTGTGTGGATTTATTTCTGGGTCTTCTATGCGGTTCCATTGATCCTCCTTTCTGTTTCTATGCCAGTACCATGCAGTTTTTATTACTGTTGCCCTGTAGTACAGCTTGAGATCAGGAATGGAGATACCTCCAGATGATCTGTTGTTGTACAGGATCGTTTTGGAGATTCTGGGTTTTTTGTTTCTCCATATGAAGCTGAGAATCTTTTTTTCAAGGTCTGTAAAGAATTGAGTTGGTATTTTGATGGGAATTGCATTGAATCTGTAGATTGCTTTTGGCAGGATGGCCATTTTCACAATGTTAATCCTACCAATCCATGAGCACGGGAGATCTTTCCATCTTCTGATATCTTCTTCGATTTCTTTCTTCAGAGACTTGAAGTTTTTCTCAAACAGGTCTTTCACTTGCTTGGTTAGGGTCACACCAAGGTACTTTATGTTATTAGTGGCTATTGTGAAGGGTGTTGTTTCCCTAATTTCTTTCTCAGCCTTTTTGTCTTTGGTATATAGGAGGGCTTCTGATTTTTTTGAGTTGATTTTGTATCCTGCCACTTTGCTGAAGGTGTTTATCAGCTGAAGGAGTTCTCTGGTTGAATTTTTGGGGTCGCTCATGTATACTATCATATCATCTGCAAATAGTGACACTTTGACCTCTTCCTTTCCGATTTGTATCCCCTTGATCTCCTTTAGT
Organism: Meriones unguiculatus; assembly: GCF_030254825.1. Taxonomy (NCBI): domain Eukaryota; kingdom Metazoa; phylum Chordata; class Mammalia; order Rodentia; family Muridae; genus Meriones; species Meriones unguiculatus. The sequence goes on along the minus strand of NC_083369.1, from coordinate 72,392,073 downwards.
TGTCTTATTGCTCTGGCTAGGACTTCAAGTACTATGTTGAAGAGATATGGGGACAATGGACAGCCTTGTCTTGTCCCTGATTTCAGTGGGATTGATTTAAGTTTCTCTCCATTGAGTTTGATGTTAGCTATAGGCTTGCTATATATTGCCTTTACTATGTTTAGGTATGTGCCTTGTATCCCTGATCTCTCCAAGACTTTAAACATGAATGGGTGTTGGACTTTGTCAAATGCTTTTTCGGCGTCTAAGGAGATGATCATGTGGTTTTTCTCCTTCAGTTTGTTTATGTAGTGGATTACATTGATGGATTTCTGTATGTTGAACCACCCTTGCATGCCTGGGATGAAGCCTACTTGGTCATGGTGGATGATATCTTTGATGTGTTCTTGGATTCGGTTTGCAAGTATTTTATTGAGTATTTTTGCGTCAATGTTCATAAGAGAGATAGGCCTAAAGTTCTCTTTTTTTGTTGGGTCTTTGTGTGGTTTAGGTATTAAGGTGACTGTGGATTCATAGAATGAGTTTGGTAGTGTTCCTTCTGTTTCTATTTTGTGGAATAATTTGAGGAGAATTGGAGTTAGCACTTCTTTGAAGGTCTTGTAGAATTCTGCGCTGAAGCCATCTGGTCCAGGGCTTTTTTTGGAGGGGAGACTGTTAATGACTGCTTTGATTTCCTTGGGAGATATAGGGCTATTCAGTCTTTCTACCTGATCTTGACTTAGTTTTGGTAGATGGAATCTTTCAAGAAAATTATCCATTTCATTTAGATTCTCAAATTTTGTGGCATATAGGCTTTTGTAGTATGACCTAATAATTGTTTGGATTTCCTCAATGTCTGTGGTTATGTCCCCATTTTCATTTCTGATTTTGCTGATCTGGATAGTTTCTCTCTGCTTTTTAGTTAGTTTGGCTAAGGGTTTGTCTATCTTGTTGATTTTCTCAAAGAACCAGCTTTTTGTTTCATTGATTCTTTGGATAGTTTTATTTGTTTCTAGTTGATTGATTTCAGCCCTTAGTTTGATTATTTCCAGCCGTCTGCTCCTTTTGGGTGTATCTGCTTCTTTTTGTTCTAGGGTTTTCAGTTGGGCCATTAAGTTGTTTGTATGTGATGTTATGAATTTCTTCTTGCAGGCACTTAGTGCTATAAATTTTCCTTTGAGCACTGCTTTCAGTGTGTCCCATAAATTTGGGTATGTTGTGCCTTCCTTTTCATTGAATTCTAGGAAGTCTTTAATTTCTTTCTTTATTTCTTCCTTAACCCAGCTGTCTTTGAGTAGTAAGTTGTTTAGTTTCCATGTGCGTGTCGGCTTTTTGTTGTTTCTGTTGTTGTTGAGGTCGAGCTTTAGTCCATGGTGGTCAGATAGTATACAAGGGATTATTTCAATCCTTTTGTATCTGTTGAGGCTTGCTTTGTGGCCCACTATATGGTCTATTTTGGAAAATGTTCCATGGGGTGCTGAAAAGAAGGTGTACTCTTTTGAGTTTGGGTGAAATGATCTGTAGACGTCTATTAGGTCCATTTGATTTAGGGATTCTGTGAGTGCTTTTATTTCCCTATTTGGTGTCTGTCTAGTTGATCTGTCCCTTGGTGAGAGTGGAGTGTTGAAGTCTCCCACTATTAAGGTATTAGGATCAATGTATGATTTAAGCTTTAATAATGTTTCAATTACGAATGTCGGTGCTCTTGTATTTGGGGCATAGATATTCAAGATTGTGATGTCCTCTTGGTGGATTTTTCCTTTGATGAGAATATAGTGGCCCTCCTTATCTTTTTTCATTAACTTGGGTTGAAAGTCTATTTTATTAGATATTAGGATGGCTACTCCAGCTTGTTTTCTGGAACCGTTTGCTTGAAAAACAGTTTTCCAGCCCTTTACTCTGAGGTAGTGTTTGTCTTTGTTGCATAGGTGTGTTTCTTGGATGCAACAGAATGTTGGATCCTGTTTCCTTAACCATTCTGTTAGCCTGTGTCTTTTTATTGGTGAGTTGAGTCCATTGATATTGATAGATAATAGTGACCAATGCATGTTAGTTCCTTTTGTAATGGAGTCGATGATCTAACCCTGATTCATTGCTTGTTTTCTTTTCATTTTTGTTGGGATATTATCTGTATGCCCTGTTTTCTTGGGTGAATTTGTTTTCATTGGATTGGAGTTTTCCTTCTAGTATCTTCTGTAGGGATGGTTTGCTGTGTAGATATTGTATAAATTTAGTTTTGTCATGGAATATTTTGTTTTCTCCATCTATGTTGATTGAAAGCTTTGCAGGGTATAGTAGTCTGGATTGACATTTGTGATCTCTTAGAGTCTCCATGATACTTGCCCAGGCCCTTCTGGCTTTCATAGTTTCTGATGAGAAGTCCGGCGTGATTCTGATAGGTCTACCTTCATATGTTAAAAATATGGAACGCTTCACGAATTTGCGTGTCATTCTTGCGCAGGGGCCATGCTAATCTTCTCTGTATCGTTCCAATTTTAGTATATGTGCTGCCGAAGCGAGCACTAATCACCATTTCTAAATAATTAGTGTTTATTATGTGTTGGGCATTATATCCAATGTTTATGTTCACTATAGCTCATAATCATAGTTACTGCCCTAGTAAATACATTTTCTTATCCTACTTTGAAAGCTGAAAAAAACTCTAATGAGGGGCAAAATAGTAGCCTGAATCCAAATATGTCTGGCCCCAAAAGACTTGCTCCTGATCATCACACTTTCATCTTTATAACTACATTTGTGTTTGTTAGACAAGATGTCAGAGGAGAAAGTACTTTAACCACATTAGAAAGGACTTGTATAAAACAAAGAATGAACATTCCACATCCAATAACAAAATCAAAGATTAGCAGGCACATGCACACACAGCTACCCATAAAGCTAAATGTCTGTATGAGCTGAAGGTTATCAACATGTTAAAGACAAAAAAAATATTTCTTTAGTTTTTAGCTACATTTGGTACATATAGAAGAAAAATGGGCAAGGTGGCAATTTGAGTCAACTAATATCAGATTACAAAAAAGTAAGCAAAGTGAACTCACTTTATTTTTCTTCATTTTCCGTCAAAGAGAATGGCCTTCAACTTGAAAGAGTAGGATAAATATGGCTTAAAATGGTTTTGTAAGATATATGAGCACTTAGGAATAGCATTCTTTGGCACTGCAAATTAGATAATATATAAAGGCCAAAAAGAACTACATCTTAATGTGAGAAAAAAAGCTTAAGGATAAAATACAGAACTATTCTGGAACTCTCTGAATTCAATTAAGATATCATATATGCACCAGGTTTTTTAACTTGAATGATTTGGCAATGAGTGAAGGCAAGAGTGCCTTTTCTCTATGGCTTACATGAGGGTGAAAATATTTTCAAAATTACACTGTCATATGAAGCAATCTGTAATGCTTTCCCAAGTTAAACAATAAAATATGCATAGTAAGTAAAAATTGCTGATTTTGAATAAGAGAGAGAGAATTCAGTTTTGAGTGTAAGATCTCAAGCGGTTTTATATGAAAATTAATATTTATTCTCTACTGAAGATGGTTAGATTTTTTAACTTTATTTTATATGTTATTATTATTTATTTCAATTTATTCACTTTGTATCCTGGCTACAGCCCACTCCCTCATCTCCTTCTGGGCCTACCCTCCATTCCTTTTCCTCCCCCATCACTCTTCCCTAGTCCACTGATAGAGGACGTCCTCCTCCCCTACTGTCTGACCCTAGCCTATCAGGTTACACCAGGACTGCCTGGATCCTCTTCCTCTGTTCGCTGGCTAGGTTGCCCCACCAGGGAGAAATGATCAAGGAGCAGGCAACTGAGATCATGTCAGAGACTGTCTCTTCTCCCCTTACTAGAAGACCCATATGGAGACTGAGCTGTCTTTTTTTTTTTTCTTTTTTTTTTCTTTATTTTTCTTATCAGTTACATTTTATTAACTCTGTATCCCAGCCGTGTCCTGATCCCTCATTCCCTCCCAGCCCCTCCCTCCCTCCCTCATCTCCACTGTGCCCCTTTGGGCTACATCTAAGCAGGAGATCTGGATACTCTTTATGTACGGTCTTTTATTGATAAATCAGTCTCTACAGTGCCCCATGGGTTCAGCATTTTTTTTTTTTTTTTTTTTTTTTTTTTTTTATAGATTTGTTGGTCTCCTGGTAGAGCTCCTTTCCCCTCTGGGTCCTTTTATGTTCCCCTTCTTCCATAAGACTACCTGTGCCCCACCCAGTTTGGCTTTGAGTCTCTGCATCCGCTTTGATCCCCTGCTGGCTGGAGTCTTTTAGAGGACATCTATGGTAGGCTCCCATTCTGTTCTCTCTCTTCTACTGCTTCTGGTGTCTTTCCTGGTTTCCCTTCTGAATGAGAATTAAGAATCTTCCTTAGGATCTTCCTTGTTGTTTAGCTTCTTTAGGTCTGTAGATTTTAGTATGTTTATCCTATGTTATATGGCTAATGTCCAATTAAAATTGAGTCTATACCATGTGTTTCTTTCTGTTTCTGGGTTATCTCACTCAGGATGATCTTCTCCAGTTCCATAAACTTGCCTGCAAATTTCATGATTTCTTTGTTTTTAATAGCTGAATAGTATTCCATTGTGTAAATGTACCATAATTTCTGTATCCATTCTCCAGTTGAGGGACATCAAAGGTAGTTTCCATATTCTGGCTATTACTAATAAAGCTGCTATGAACACAATTGAGCAAATGTTCTTGGTGTATAGTTGAGCATATTTTGGATATATGCTCAGGAGTGGTATAGCTGGATCTTGAAGTAGCACTGTTTCCAGTTTTCTGAGAAAGTGCCAGATTGATTTCCAAAGTGGTTGTAGAAGTTTACACTCCTCCCAGCAATGGAGGAGTTTTCCTCTTTCTCCACATCCTCTCCAGCATGTGTTGTCACTTGAGTTTTTGTTCTCCCAGTTATGATGGGTGTGAGACGACCAGAAAAAAATGAGATGAAGAATATCCTAAGAAAATTAGAGCACCAGTGTCATGTCATTTGAAGCACAGGAGTAAAAGTGTAAATAGTACACCTTGGGGAGTACAAATGGAGCCATTGTTTCTAAGAAATAAAGCTGAGGTCTAGAAAGATGACTCAGCAGTTAAGAACACAGGTTCTTTTTCTAGAGGTCCCAGGTTCGATTTCCAGCACCCACATAGTGACTCACAGCCACCTTGACTCCAGTCCAGGGGATTCTCATGTCAACTTATGACCTCTGTGGGCATCAAGTATTCACAAATATACATGAAGCAATATATCTGTACACATAAAAGTAAATAAAATTTGAAAAAAAATTAAGAAACTAAAGTATATGATAATTTATACAAATCAGTAGATCATGAGCTGGGTATTTACATCACTGTGATTATCATTGTATATGCAGCATGGTGCTTGCCAAATGCTAGTGTCCGACAAATAAAAGAAAGGACAGGAAAGATGAACTTAAAAATAGATAATTACTCCTTCAAATTTGTATAGCTTGAGAAAAGCTAGATCTCTCAACAGATCTAATTGGATGATTCTCATGGGTCCCTATAAAAGAAGTCTTCCCAGGGCATGGAATACAGCTATCAGGAAAACTTCTCCTACCTAGATCTTCCTAACTTTTTCTCACCTTTATTACATTGAGAATTACAAAGATACAGTAAAGTTGAAAGAATTATTCAGTGAACAGATATTTACTACTTCTCTCTTTTTCTGTTTCTTTTCTTATGAAACATTTGAAATTTTTCAGATAGATGACTTCCTTTAAAAAAAAACTGGTGTCAAGAAATATAATGTATCTGAAGAATTTGGAGAACTTCTTTTTTTTTTAATCCATACAAATGAAATGGGAAGATAGGAGTTAAATGATCACTAAGTGAGTTTAAAGTTAATTAAATTAACACATGAAAGAATAGAGATCAATGAGCTCCTTGTAACCTGGGGCCAGTGATATAAAGCTCTGCCCTTACTGAAATTAAAGTAGACATTTTATCACCAAATAAGAGTTTGTTCATGGAAAATGTATAAATCTACCTTTTCTCTCTACCACTGGTGTCTATTGAAAGTCATCATTAGATTTTAAAAAATACATTGATTCTTTTGCAGTCCCAGAGAGTCTGATTTGGCATGAATGTAAAATGGCTCCAGGCATCTATAGAAGACATGAATCATTTATCACAAACTTAAGATGGCTTGCTTCATCTAGTTGAACCTCTTGTCACTTCTACCCCCTGGCAGGAAATCAAGATTTTAAGAAACTCTGGGCACTCAAATCATGAAAGAACTATCTACACATAGGAGACATGCACTTGAATGAAATAGCTTTGCCAATGTTATGTCTTCTTGGTGAACCTGCAGCTGTAGTTTCAGTTGACTCTCAGAAACTCGTGATTCAAATTGTTAGATTCAGCACAGGCTTTTTTCATATAGTATAAACCATAAGATTTTGTGTCTGCCTGATATATACTTACTCATAAGTGTTTATTAGACATATAATGTAAGGTAAACATACTAAAATCTATACTCCTAAAGATAGTAAACAACAAGGAAGACCCTAAGGAAGATGCTCAGTCCTCATTCAGAAGGACAAATGCCATAGATATCAGAAGCAGAAGAAGACAGAGAACAGTACAGGAGCCTACCACAGAGGGCCTCTGAAAGACCCTACTGATTGTGGTATTGAAGCAGAGGCTGAGATTCATAGCCAAACTTTGGGCCGAATGCATAGAATTTAATGAAAGAAGGGGGAGATTGAAAAACCTGGAAGGGGCAGGAGCTCCAAAAGGAGACTGACAGAGGAAAAAAAAACAGGGCCCTGGGGACCCTGCAGAGACTGATACCCCAAACAAGGACCATGCATCTAGATGACCTAAAATTCCCCTGCTCAGATATAGCCCATACACTCAGTCTCCAAGTGGGTTCTCAAGTAAGGGGAAAAGGGACAGTCTCTGACATGAACTCAGTGGCTGGCTCTTTGATCACCTAATCCTGGGAAGGAGGTGTAGCCTTGCCAAGCCCCAGAAGAAGACAATGCAGCCAAACCTGATGAGATCTGATAGGCTAGGCTCAAATGGAAGGGGAGGAGGACCTCCCCCATGTGGACTATGGGAGGGGCTTAGGGGGAGAAAAAGGAGGGTGAGTATGACAAGGAGGAGATGAGGAAGGGAGCCACAGCCAGGATACAAAGTGAATAAATTATAATAAATAATAATAATAATAAATATTTTTAATTAAAAAAAGATTTTGTGTCTGGAATGTGGCTCAAGTTAACTGAGCTTTGGAACAATAATCCTAATTTGTAAGCTTTTCCTTTGAGCATCAAATGATTTGTTTTTAAGAGGCGAGTGTTATCTAAAACAAATCTCAATATTTTGAAGATATTCAGACATTTTTTTCTACATATAAGTTGATAATTTGTTAGCAGAAGGCTAGATGCTAAGTTTAATCACTTACAAGAGGAACATCGTGGACTCATTCAGCAAGAAACTCTCTTTTCTGTGTTATGAGATCTATTCTTCATAAGATAAATATAATTTAGTGTTTTTATCTTCTCTTTAAAACCATGCTGTTTTTAAAGATCTGACTATATTTTGTAAATCTTTTAATCTCCATGTATTCTTTGAAATAAGAAGATAGCTTTTATGTTGTTGTACCTGGAAGGTTATCAAGACCTTCCATATGGACTCTCTTGGATGAGGTTGTGGATTGCCCTATAAATCAGTTAGCTAGGGCCAGCTGCATAAATCAGAAGGGGACAATGGAAAAAAACCTTTGAATACAATACTTTTAAAAGACATTTTATGGAATAAATCTGGAACAAATTGCACACTTATCTGTATCCATCAGGTCAGTATTATTGGATTACAGTTTGCCTCTCACTGCCTGCCTGAAAAAAAGTAGACTGGATGGGGATAAAATGTGTAAATAGAGCAAAAAAAATGTAAGTCTATCAAGAAAAGATAATTACCAAGAATATGTAACTATTATTGTCATTTACACAAGACCTTTTAATCCTCTTTTGTCAAAATCAAGAAAACTGTTATCTAAATATCTGAGCCTTATGATAATAATTAACAACTACCAAGTGCTTAATATTTGCCAGGTGCTTTTATAATTACTTTAGATGAGCTTTTAACCTCAACTGCAAATTAGAATCATCTGGAGGGCTATAAAATTCCAGATGACCAGGTCTTGCTGAAAACCAATTAAATCAGTGTATCTGTGGGTGGCTTCCATCCAAGCATGAGTGATGCTTAAGATCACCAGGTGACTGCAATATGCAGCTGACTCTGAGAAGGATATTTTTTGATCAGCCAGTTTATTTAATCCTTACAATTGCCCTTTGATGTGAAATAAGTTTTATAAGCAGCAGCAGCAGCAGTAGTAATAATTTATAAGTGATAAAAATCTTGAAGAGAAATGTGAGATTTCCCAAGGCCAGCAACTAAAAAGTGATAAGAATCAGCTTTGAGTGATAGAAATCAGCTTTGAAATCAGCATTGTAGTTCTGCATTATTATGTTACTTATATTTAAATCAAAACTCAAAGGCTAACATAAATTTATCATTCCTCAAATCTTCAGTCAAAGAGGCTACCTAGTAGTATTTCAATCGTTTTAATTTGTTTAAAAGTTGACTTTAGGGGGGCTTCAAGATGGCAGTGACCAGTTGTGCACCTTATCTGAGGGGCAGAAGATCCTAAACTTCAAAACTGGTGAGTGGAGGGGCAGCTGAAGCCAGGACATCAATACTGAGGCTTCCTGGGCAATAGGGAACAACCCATGAGCTTGGACAGTTTGTGTCCAGGCAAGGGCCTCCCTGCACTGCTGCTGCAAGCAAGGGCTTCCCTGCAAGGTGACTAAGAGCCTCCAAACTCAGTGAAACAGCAGAGGCAGCTCCAATTAAGGTCCCTGCCTTGCTGCTGCAGTGGGTGGCCACTGTGCCATGCAAGATTCTTCCAATTCTATGACTGAGACTGAAGAAGCAGGCCCAACTACAGACCGCCCTACACAGTGGTCAAACAGTGGACACCACTGACAGAAATCCTACACTTTTGTTTGCCCTTGTGGGCACAAATATGACAGTAGAAAACCTAGAGAACCATGGAGACCCCTCTGTTTTCCACATAGGCCTGCAAGTGAGTGAGTACACCTGCAAGTGAGTACATGCAGAGCCCCAGATATAGGCTCCCTCTACACTATCAACCAGACATCAGATCCCTCCCATCCACACCCCAACTGTAGGTAACATTTAAGTCCCTAGTTTGTGAGTCTCCCAGTGGAGTCCAGAAAACAATTTCTGGAGCCAAAATGGTTCAACCTAGACAGATCTAAGTGCCTGGAGGACAGTACTACAAGGCCTGTGGCCAAAGAGTAATTCAGTTTACCTGCCCATGTGCACTTCAGCAAGAGAACATGACAGCAATCGCACCTACTCTTATGCACCATTCTCCCAGACATTTATACTCACTAGCACCCAGTCCTCCAAGGCACACTTCCAGACATACTCACTTGTACACATGTGCCTGTGACTTTCCTCCCTTACTACAGCTGAAACAACAACAACCACTTTGGAACAAAAGGACCTCTCTCAACTTTCTGAAGAATACTCCAGACTCCAGAGACACATAGACACACACACTCCCGGAAAAAACAGCAAAGAATTCAGATAAGGAGATGGCTAAAGGTCAACATAACAACACGTGCACCAAATATCAAGATATCATGAATTCACAAACAACTTCAAAAACCAATGGATATTTTAATTCATCGAAAACACAGGGGAAAATCCAAATTGGCGGCGACTGAAACTTCAAATTGGTACAAATGAAGCAAGAACACACACTCTCAAACCACTGGACCTCCCTGAATTTCCTGAAGATTACTCCAGATACCAGAGAAAGACAGTTCCAGTTTGAAGTTCAGACTCAAGGAAAAAACAGTGAAGATCATCACATATATATATATATATATATATATATATATATATATATATATATATATATATATATATATCACATATAAGCAAATGGACAAAGGTAGGCATAAGAACTCACCCAACAAAAATCAGGATACCAGGGACCCATGAGCAACCCCCAAAATCAATTGATATTTTAATTCAGTGGAAACACAAAAAAATTACTTTAATGCTATGCTTATGCAGTTATTAGAGGAACAAAAAGAAGAAATGAACAGAGCTCACAAAGAAATACAGAAACCTATAACTGCCCACATACAGTAACAATTAGAGACATATAGAGAGGAAACAAACAAACAAATAGGAACCACAATCACTCAGATGAAGGAAATGGTGAAAAGCATGAAAGCAGAAAAAGAATCTATAAAGAAAACACAAATAGAGAAAACACTGGAACTAAAGAAATTAGAGAAATGATCGGTAACCACAAAGGTGAGGATCACCAATAGAATAAAAGAAATGGAAGAAAGAATCTCAGGAGCCGAAGATACACTTGCTGAAATTGATTCCTCCCTCAAAGAAAAGGTAAAATCAGAAAAGTCCCAAATACAAAGCATCCAAGAAATCAAGAACGCCATGAAGACAACACCTAAGAATAATAGGAATAGATGAAAAACAAGACTCCATGCTCCAAGGACCAGAAAATATTTTAAAGAAAATAATAGAAGAATATTTTCCCAACTTAAAGGAAGAGATGTCTATAAACATACAAGAAGCCTACAGAACACCAAGTAGACTAGACCAAAAAAGAAATACTTCATGTTACATCATAGTCAAAACACTGAACCTACAAAACAGAGAAAAAATATTAAAGGCAACTAGGAAAAAAGGTCAAATAACATATGAAGGTAGACCAACCAGAACCACACCAGACTTCTCTTCAGAAACTATGAAAGCCAGAAGGACCTGGGCAGAGGTCATACAGTCTTTAAGGGAACACAGATGCCAACCCAGACTACTAGACTCAGCAAAGCTTTCAATCAGCATAGATGGAAAAAAGAAAATATTCCATGATAAAACTAAACTTAAGCAATATCTACACAGCAACCCAGGCCTACAGAAGATACGAGAAGGAAAAGTCCAATCCAATGAAAACAACTACACCAAAGAAAATATAGGATACAGATAATTTCCCAACAAAAATTAAAACAACAAAAAAAAAAAAACAATGAATCATAGTAAGACCACCAACTCCAAAATAAAAGGAACAGTCATTGGTCACTATTATCTATCAATATCAGTGGACATTACTCTCCACTAAAAAGACACAGACTAACAGAATGGTTGCAGAAACAGGATCCAACATTCTGCTGAATTCAAGAAACACACCTATGCAAAAAAGATAAACACTACCTCAGAGTAAAGGGCTGGAAAAATGTTTTTCAAGCAAATGGACCCAGAAAACAAGCTGGGATAGCAATCCTAATATCTAATAAAATAGACTTTCAGCCAAAATTAATAAAAAACAAAGATGAGGAAGGGCACTTCCTTCTCATCAAAGGAAGATTCCAACAGGAGGACATCACAATTTTGAACATCTATGCCCAAATACAAGACCACCTACATTTGGAAATGAAACATTACTAAAGCTGAAATCACACATTGATCCCAATACCTTAATAATGGGAGACTTCAACACTCCACTCTCACCAAGGGACAGATCATCTGGTTAGAAGCTTAACAGGGAAACAAGGGCACTTACAGAGGCCCTAAATCAAATGGACCTAACAGATGTCTACAGAACGTTCCACACAAAATCAAAAGAGTACACATTCTTTTCAGCACCTCATGGAACCTTCTCCAAAATAGACCATATACTTGGTCACGAAGCAAGCCTCAGCAAATACAAGAAGATTGAAATAATCCCCTGTATCTGACCATCATGATCTAAAACTGGACCTCAACAACAAAAGAAACAGAAAAATGCCTGCATATATATGGAAGCTAAACAACTCACTACTCAATGACAGCTGGGTTAGGGAAGAAATAAATAAATTAAATACTTCCTAGAATTCAATGACATGAAAGCACAACATACCCAAACTTATGGGACACAATGAAGGCAGTGCTAAGAGGAAAGCTCATAGCACTAAGTGCCTTCAAGAAGAAATTTGAAACATCTCACAAGCTACTTAATGGCCCAACTGGAAGCCCTAGAAAAAAGAAGCAGACACACCCAAGAGGAGCACATGGCTGGAAATAATCAAACTAAATTAGAAACAAATAAATCTATTCAAACAATCAATGAAACCAAGAGCTGGTTCTTTGAGAAAATCAATAAGATAGACAAGCCATTAGCCAAAATAACAAAAAGGCAGAGAGAAACTATCCAAATCAGCAAAATCAAAAATGAAAGGGGGGACATAACTTCAGACACTGGGGAAATCCAAACAATCATTAGGTGTTACTACAAAAGCCTATATGCCACAAAATTTGAAAACCTAAATGAAATGGACAATTTTCTTGATAGATGGTACTTGAAGTCCTAGCTAGAGCAATAAGATGACTAATAGAGATGAAGGGAAAACAAATGAGAAAGGAAGAAGTCAAAGTATCACTGTTTGTAGATGGTATGATAGTGTACATGAGCAACCCCAAAAATTTCACCAGAGAAATCCTTCAACTGATAAACAACTTCAGCAATGTGGCTGGATACAAAATCAACTCAAAAAAATCAGAAGCCCTCCTGTATACCAAAGACAAAATGGCTGAGAAAGAAATTAGGAAAACAGCACCCACCCTTCACAATAGCCCAAAATAACATAAAGTACCTTGGGGTGACTCTGACCAAGCAAGTGAAAGACCTGTTTGAGAAAAACTTCAAGTCTCTGAAGAAAGAAATTGAAGAAGATATCAGAAGATGGAAAGATCTCCTGTGCTCATGGATTGGTAGCATTAACATAGTGAAAATGGACATTCTGCCAAAAGCAATCTACAGATTCAATGCAATTCCCATCAAAATACCAACACAATTCTTTCCAGACCTTGAAAAAAAATTCTCAATTTCATATGGAGAAACAAATAAAAAAATAAAAATAAAAAAAAAAAAACCAGAATTTCCAAAACTATCCTGTACAACAACAGATCATCTAGAGCTATCTCCATCCCGGATCTCAAGATGAACTACAGAGCAATAGTAATATAAACTGCATGGTATTGGCATATAAATAGGAGGATCAATGGAACCAAATAGAAGACCCTGAAATAAACCCACACATCTATGAATACTTGATTTTGGACAAAGAAGCCAAAACCATTCAATGGAAAAGGCAACATCTTCAACAAATGGTGCTGGTCCAACTGGAGGTCTACATGCAGAAGAATGAAAATACATCCATATTTATCACCCTGCACAAAACTAAAATCCAAGGGGATCAAAGACCTCAACATTACATCAGTTAGAAGAAATAGTGAGGAAGACCCTAGAACTCATCGGCACAGGACACTACTTCCTGAACAGAACACCATCAACACAGACTCTAAGAGCAACAATAAATAAATGGGACATCCTGAAACTGAAAAGCTTCTGTAAATCAAAAGACACTGTCATCCAAACAAAATGACAGCCTACAGACTGGGAAATGATCTTAACCAACCCTACATCTGACAGAGGGCTAAAATCCAGTATATATAAAGAACTCAAGAAGTTAAAAAGCAACAAATCAAGTAATCCAATTAAAAAATGGGGCATGGAGTTAAACAGAGAACTCTCTGTAGAGGATTGTAGAATGTCAAAAGAACACTTAAAGAAATGTACAACATCCTTAGCAATCAGGGAGATGTAAATCAAAATGAACCTGAGATTTCACCTTATACCCATCACAATGGCTAAGATCAAAAATTCAAGTGACAACACATGCTGGAGACGTTGTGGAGAAAGGGGATCACCCCTCCATTACTGGTTGGATTGCAAACTTGTACAACTGCTTTGAAAATCAATATGGTGCTTTCTCAGATGATTAGGAATAGTGATTCCTTAAGATCCAGCTATACCACGTCTAGGCATATATCCAAAAGATGATCAAGTACACAACAAGGACATTTGCTCATTCTTAATACCTAGAACCTGGAAACAACCCACAGTTGTGGGAAATATCCCACAGTTGAGGAATGGATACAGAAATTGTGATACTTTTACACAATGTAATACTACTTAGTAATTAAAAACGAGGAAATCATGAAATTTGCAGGCAAATGGTGAGATCTAGAAACGATCATCCTGAGTGATGTATCCCAAAAGCAGAAAGACACACATGGTATATACCCACTTATATAGACCTATAAGATAGACTAAATATACTGAAAGCTATACACCTAAAGAAGATAAACAAGAAAGAGGACCCATGGTAAGATGATCAATCCTCACTTAGAAAGACAAATGGTATGGACATTGGATGTAGGAGAAAACAAGTAACAAGACAGAAGCTTACCATAGAGGGCCTCTAAAAGACCCTACCTAGCAGTGTATCAAAGCAGATATTAAGACTCATAACCAAACCTTTGGTAGAATGCAGGGAATCATATGAAACAAGGGGGAGTTAGTATTACCTGGAGAGGACAGGAGTTCCACAAGGAAAAAATATATCAGGGCACAGGGCTCTTTCATGAGACCGTCTCTCCAATCAAGGACCATGTATGGATATAACCTAGAACCCCTGCTTGGATATAGCCCATGGTAGCTCAGTATCCAAGTGGGTTCTCTCCTAAGGGGAAGGAACAGGGAGTATTTCTGACATGAATTCAATGGCGAACTCTTTGAACTCCCTCCCCCCTTAGTAACAGCAGCCTTGCTAGGCCACAGAAAAGGACTTTGCAGCAGGTCCTGAAGAGACCTGATAAGCTAGGGTCAGATGGAAGGGGAGGAGGTCCTCCCCTATCAGTGGACTTGGAAAGGGACAGAGAGGAGATGAGGGAGGGAGGGTGGGATTGGGAGGTAATGAGGGAGGGGGCTATGGCTGGGATACAAAGTAAAGAACCTATGATTAATATAAAAAATAAAAAAAGAAAACACAGGATAAAGATTTCAAATTTATGCTTATTCAGTTTTTGGAGGCAAATAAAGAGGAAATGAACAAAGCTCTCAAATCAATGCAGGTGAATACAGCCAAACAAAGAGTCACATGTAGAGGCACAAGTTAGAGGCATATAAAGAGGAAACAAAAAAAAAATAGAAGCTATCATGGAAAGATAAGAATCTATATTCAAACAGATGAAGGAAATGGTGCAAGACATGAAAACAGAGTTAGAATCAAAACAGAAAATACAAACAGAGAAAAGCCTGGAGAACTGGAGATCATAGAGAAGAAATCAGGAACCTCAAAGGTAAGCATAAGCAAAAGAATAAAATAAATGGAAGATAGAATCTCAGGTGCTGAAGACACAACTGCAGAAATCCCTCAAAGAAAAAAATAAAATTGAAAAGCTCCAAACACAAAACATCCAAATCAAGGACATCATAAAAAGACAAACTCTAATAATAACAGGAATAGATGAAAAAGAAGACTGTCCTGCTTCAATGGCTGTAAAGGACTGAATGATCATGGCTGCATTACGCTGTTGTGAGACTCTAATCTTGCATATACACCACAGGCAAACCAAGGAGACCAACACCAGAAGGCCTGCTAACGCTCCCATGCCGGCCCATTCCTTCAGATGATTCAAGGCTGCAGCAATCCATGATGATAATCCTGTGGCTAGTCCTGCATCCACTCTGGTAGAATTTGCCGTAACAATGGCCACTCTCAGCTGCTCCATCATAATATCGAATTCTTCAGTCCAATTACCTAAAATATAGCTAGACAATTGTTTAGACAGATTTGCAGCACGGGAAAAATTCTCATATTGTATGCTAGTGACATAAAGTCCAGCATACTTCCATTGACAGCCAAGTTAAGCGATTTGCCATAGGGTATCAATTTGCTCCTGCATGAGGTCAATCCTCTGATTGAACACCATCAAGTCTCCTTTTAGTTGAGCATTAATTCCTTTTTGTACATCTAAAGCATGAGCTACATTGGCTAAAAGATTATTTAGGGTCTGAGCAGTCTGCATAGTATGACTCATGGCTAATGCCACGGTGGTAGCTCCAACAGCCGCAAATGAGATGGCAGTAACAATGGAGGCTGTAATTCCAAGATCCCTTTTCTGTCTGAAGAGAGTCATAGTGTGAGGGGCATCAATGGGCACAGGCACCCAGGAAGGAATGCGAGTAACCAGGGCATACCTAAATTCACTAGCATTCCGGCATTGGGCAAAAAAGCAAGTATCATTACCACAATTACTTGGCTCTATTGGCTACCATAAAAAACTAAAATGTTACGCTCAGGATGAGAGGATAAGCACTGCACTCAGGGTCAGCCGCTTTCGACCCAGAGAAGAGCATGTCTGATTGCATGTGGGTTGATGCCCCAGGTCCCACCTCTGAGAAAAAGGTATCAGACGGGTCTGATGCTCTTTGGGTGGATGACACCTAAATGAACATCGGTACAAAGTCCCAATTTATTTCTAATATCAGAGATCAGACCTCTACTCTTGTCTGATGCGTCTAAAACAAAAAGGGGGAACTGTAGAGAGCTGCATAATGCTGCACCTTAAAGATGGAGCTGGTTTCTGCCTTCCACCTTCCCGATGGTGAGTGCTCTCTGTCACAAACAACTCCACATTTGGCTAAGGCTGAGGATCTGGCTTGCTTCCGTGTATGTGGACCTAACTGCATTGCCCACGAGGCACGCTGGGGTTGGCTACCCAGAGGCTATTTAAGCTGTGGGCTGGCTTTCCCCAGGGTCAGAAGATTGTTCAAGGTTCCTGAATAAACTGCATTGAGAAGAACAAAAAAAAAAAAAAAAAAAGAAAGAAAGAAAGATCAGAAAGAAGGAGAGGAGGACCTCCCCTATCAGTGGACTTGGGGAGAGGCATACATGCAGAAAGGGGGGGAGGGTGGGACTGGGAGGGGAGAAAGGAGGGACTTATGGGGGGATACAAAAGGAATAAAGTGTAATTAATAAAAGTTAAATAAAAAATTTAAAAAAAGAAAAAGAAAAAGGAAATTGAAGGATGATTGGTCCAGAAAATAATTTCAAAAAATTTTCCCAACTTAAAGAAAGAGATGTACATTAACATATGAGAGACTTACAGAACAACAAATAGACTAGACCAGAAAAGAAATGCCTCATGTCACATAATAGACAAAACAGTAAATCTACATAACAAAGAAAAATAATATTTATTAAAGGCAGCAAGGAAAAAAGGCCAAGAAACATATAAGGGTAAACCTATCAGAATCACACCAGACTCACGGAAACTATAAAACTGGGAAGTTGTCATGCATACTCAAGGAGACCACAGGTGCCAACCCAGACTATTATACCCAGCAAAGCTTTCAATCAACACATATGAAGAAAACAAAATATTCCATGACAAAACTAAACTTAAGCAATATCTACACAGCAACCCAGCCCTGCAGAAAATACTAGAAGGAAAACTCTAATCTAATGAAATCAACTATACCCAAGAAAACACAGAATATAGGTAACTTCACAACAACAGCAATTCAAAAGAAAATGAGCACACAAACACACTATCACCTCCAACTCCACAATAAAAGGAACTAACATTCAATAGCCACTTTTATCAACATCAGCAGACTCACCTCTCCAATAAAGAGACACAGACTAACAGATTGGTTGTGGAAACAGGATTCAAACTACTGCTGCAATCAAAAAACACATATCTGCAACAAAGATAGATACTACCTCACAATAAAGGGCTTGAGAATTTTTTTCAAGGAAACGAACTCAGAAAAAAAGCTGAGGTAGTTATGCTAATATCTAATAAAATAGAATTTCAACCAAAATTAATCAAAAAAGATGAGGAGGGACACTTCATTCTCATCAAAGGAAAAATCCAGTAGGAAGACAGCACAATCCTGAACATCAGTGCCCCAAATACACACATGCATTTGTAAATGAAACATTATTAAAGCTTAAAAAAAAAAACACATCAATCCAAACACCAAAAAAGTGGGAGACTTCAATACTCCACTCTCACCAAGGAACAGATCATCTAGAAAGAAACTAAATAGTAAAACAATAACAATTACTGCAATCCTAAATCAAATGGACCTAATAGATGTCTACAGTACATTTCACCCAAGCTCAGAAGATTATACCTTATTCTCAGCACCTCATGGAACCTTCTCCAAAATTGACATTATGGTCATACACAAAGCAAGCTTCAACAGATACAAGAAGATAAAAATAAACCCTTGTATCCTATCAGACTACTGTGGCCTAAAACTAGACCTAAACAACAACAGAAATAACAAAAGCCTACATACACATGAAAACTAAACAACTCTCTACTCAATGATAGCTGGGTAAGGGAAGACATTTTTAAAAAAGAAATTAGAGACTTCCTAAAATTCAATGAAAAGGAAAGCACAACTTACCCAAACTTATTGGGAAACAATGACAGCAGGGCTAAGAACCAAGTTCATAGCACTAAGTGCCTTCAGAAGAAGTATGACATATCTCATGTAATCAACTTAACAGCACAACTAAAAGTCCTAGAAAAATAAGAAGCAGACACATCCAAGAGGAGACAATTGGAAATAATCAAACTCAGGGCTGAAATCAATCAATTATAAACAAAGAAAACAATTCAAAGAATCAATTAAACCAAGAGCTGGTTCCTTGAGAAAATCAACAATATAGACAAAACCCTAGCCAAACTAAGAAAACATCAGATAGAAACCATCCAAATCAGCAATATCAGAAAGAAAAGGAGGGGCATAATGATAGACAGTGAGGAAATCCAAGCAATCTTTAGGACTTACTACAAAAGCCTATGTGCCACAACATTTGAAAATCTAAATGAAGTGGAAATTTTTTGATAGATTCTATTTATGAAAATTAAATCAAGATCAGGTAAATAGATTGAATTGTCCTATATCCACCAAAGAAATAGAAGCAGTCATCAAAAGTCTCCCTTCCAAAAAAAGAAAGCCCAGGACCAGATGGTTTCAGCACAGAATTCTACGAGATCTTCAAATAAGAGCTAACTCCAATTCTCTTCAAAGTATTACACAAAAGAGAAACAGATGGAATATTACAAAACTCATTCTATGAAGCCACAGTTACCTTGATACCTAAACCACACTTAGAACCAACAAAAAAGAGAACTTCAGACCTATCTCTCTTATGAATATTCATGCAAAAAATACTCAATAAAATACTTGCAAAACAAATCCAAGAACACATCAAAGACATCATCCACCATGACCAAGTAGGCTTCATCCCAGGCATGCAGAGGTGGTTCAAAATACAGAATTCCATTAATGTAATCCACCATACAAACAAACTGAAGGAGAATAACCACATGATCATCTCTTTAGATGCCGTATAAGCATTTGACAAAATCCAACATCTGTTCATGTTTAAAGTACTGGAGAAATCAGGGATACAAGACACATACATAAACATAGTAAAGACATTATACAGGAAGCCAAAGCCAACCTTAAAGGAAATGGAGAGAAACTTCAATCAATCCCACTGAAATCAGGGACAAGGCAAGGCTGCCCACTTTCTCCATTTATCTTGAAGTCGTAGCTAGAGCAATGAGACAACCAAATGAGACCAAGTAGATACAAATCAGAAAGGAACATTACAAAGTATGATTACTCACAGAAGACATAATAGTATACATGAATGACCCCAAAAATTCAACCAAAGAACGCCTTCAGATGATAAACACCTTCATCAAAGAGGCTGGATACAAAATTAACACACACACACAAACCAATAGCCCTCCTGTATACAAAAGACAAAAGGCTAAGAAAGAAATTATTGGAACAACACCCTTCACAGTAGCCACAAAAAACATAAAGTAGCTTTGTGTGACTTTAACCAAACAAGTAAAAGACCTGTTTGAAAAAAAAATCAAGTCTCTGAAAAAAGAAATTAAAGAAGATATCAGAAGATGGAAAGATCTCTCATTCTCATGGATTTGTAGGATTAACATAGTGATAATAGATTGCTTCCAAAAGCAATCTATAGATTCAATACAATTCTTATCAAAATACCAACACATTCTTTACAGAACTTGAAAGAACAAGTCTCAATTTCATATAGAAAAACAAAACAAAAACTAGAATTTATAAACAATCCTGAACAATAAATGAGCTTCTTGGGGTATCTCCATCCCTGATCTCAAGCTATACTACAGAACAACAGCAATAAAAACCACACGGTACTGCTTTAGAAACAGAATGGTAGATCAATGGAATCAAATGAAAGACTCAGAAATAAACCCATACACCTACGGATATTGATTTTTGACAAAAAAGCCAAAACCATACAATGGATAAGAGACAGCATCTTCAATAAATCGTGCTGATCTAATTGGATGTCTATAGGAAATATAGATCCATATTTTATCTATGAAAATAGATCCATATTTATCACCCTGCACAAAACTAAAGTCCAAGTCAATCATAGACCTCAAAAAAAAAAAAAAACCAAAAAAAAAAAAAAACCAGACACACTAAAACTTTTGAAAGTGGGAAGAGCCTTGAACTCATTGGCACAGGAGACAACTTCCTGAAATGAACACTGACAGCAACACAGGTTCAAAGATCACCAATCAATAAACAGGACCTCATGAAACAGAAAAAAATTCTGTAAAGCAAAGGAACACTGTCCTCAGAACAAATCGACAGCCTACAGACTGGGAAAGGATCTTCACCAACCATTGATCTGACAGAGGGTTAATATCCGGAACATATGAAGAACTAAAGAAGTTAAAAAGCAAGAAATCAGTAATCCAATTTTAAAATGGAGTATAGAGCTAAACAGAGAATTCTTAACAGAGGAATATCAAATGGCAGAGTAACACTTAAAGAAATGTTCAACATTCTTAGTCATCAGGGATACGCAAATCAAAACAACTCTGAGATTTCACCTTACTCCTTTCAGAATTACTAAGAAAAAAACTCAAGAGACAACACATACTGGAAGATGTGGAGAAAGAGGAACCTGCTTCCATTCCTGATGGAAATGGAAACTTGTACAACCACTTTGGAAATCAATCTCCTGCTTTCTCAGAAAATTAGGAAGAGAACTACCGGAAGATCCAGTTATACCACTCCTAGGCATACATCCAAATTATGCACAAATATACAACAAGGACATTTTTCTCAGCCATGTTTCTAGCATCTTTATTTGTAATAGCCAGAATCTGGAAACAACCCAGATGTCCCTCAACTGAAGAATGGATACAGAAATTGTAGTACATTCACACAATGGAATACTATTCACTATTTAAAACAAGGAAATCATGAAATTTGCAGGCAAATGGTATAAACTATAAAAGTTCATCCTGAGTGAGGTATCCCAGAAGCAGAAAGACACACATGGTATATGCTCACTTATAAGTGGATATTTGACATTTAATAGAGGACAAACACATTAAAATCTGTACATCTAAAGAAGCTAAACAAGAAGGACCCTAGGGAACTTGTTCAATCCTCACTCAGAAAACAAACTGGATAGACATCAAAAGCAGGAGAACAGGACAGGAGCAGGAACAAGACAGGGGCCTACCACAGAGGACCTCTGAAAGACTCTACAAAGAAGGGTATCAAAGCAGAAGCTGTGACTCATATCCAATCTTTGGGCAAAGTGCAGGGAATCTTATGAAAGAAGGGGGAGATATAAAGACTTGGAGGTGTTTCACAAGGAGAACAATAGAACTAAAAAGTCTGGGCCCATGGGTCTTTGAAAAGACCAATACCCCAACCAATGTTTATGCATGAAAATAAACTAGACCCCTTGCTCAGATGTAGCCCATGGCAACTCAGCCTCCACGTTGGTACCCTAGTAAGGAGAGCAGGGGTTGTCTCTGACATGAACTCAGTGGCTGGCTCTTTGATCACCTCTGCATGGGAGGAGTGAAGATATATCAGGCCACAGAGACAGACAATTCAGCCAGCCCTGATGGACCTGAAAGGCTAGGGTCAGATGGAAGGGGAGGAAGACCTCCCTATCAATGGACTGGGGGAAGGGCATGGAAGGAGAAGAGGGATGGAGGGATTGCCAGCGGAACAGGGAAGGGATACAGCTAGAATACAAAGTGAATAAATTGTAATAATAAAAATCAAATTAATTAATTAATTAAAAATTGACTTCAGGGCTGGGAATGTTGATTACTTAATAAGGTGCTTGCTCAGTATTCACAAAGTCCTCGATTATAGACTGAACATCGTTATGAACTTAATGTGGTGATGCATACCTGTAATCTCAGCACTCAGAAAATAGAAGTAAGAGGACTGGGAGTTCAAGTTATTCTGGTCTATATATCAACTCTAAGAACAAACTGAGTTATAGGAAATTTAGAAATTTCCCTCTCTCTCTCTCTCCATATATATATATATATATATATATATATATATATATATATATATCCTGAATGTTAAATGTTAAATTTATGTTTTAAAGTACTTCCTGAGAAAAAATCAATGCCATTTTGTCAACTTTCTAGTACAGTTAAGTTGCCTGATTTCAAAATAGTTTAGAAATGTATAAGAACAGTCTCAGATTGAGTACTATATATTACTTATTTTTAGAACACTCAAGAAAATGCATATTGGCAGAAAATTTAAGGATGACCTATTCTTCTATACATATTAAATTTTAATGTTCAAATAAGCAAATCCTAGGGAGAGATTACAATAATTTATTTCTTTACAAAATAGCCTTAATTTAGTATTTAAAATTCTATATTTATGTTTTATCCTTAACACTTAAATATGTTATTTTAAAATTCATCAAGACATATCATTTATGTCAATAACTTGGATGAAGGAGCACAAAGCTTATTAAGAATTAACTGAATTTAAATGTGTACCTATTGAGCCCATGGAGATTTATAGAGATTGAACCACCAACCAAAGAACATGTATGGACTGCATCTAGGCCCCCTACACATATGTAGCAGATGTGTAGCATGATCATCATGTGAGTCCCCTAATAATGGAAGTCTCTGACTCTGATGCCTCTCTTTGGATCTATTTCCCTTAGCTGGACTGCTTTGTCTGCCCTCAGTGGGAAAGAATGCACATAGTCCTGCTGCTACTTGAGGTGCCAGGGTGGGTATCAATTTATTAGTAACTTCATGGGTTGGGGAAGGAGGTATTCTTCTATTAGACAGTTCTCAATGAAATAGCTCTCCTTTATTGGGGGAATAAGTGCTATACAAACTTTGTGAAATCGGCAGGGGTTTGAAGGGTGAATGTACATAATTGGCCGGAGCTGAGGTGCTTGAGAATGCTTCATTTGGATAGAGAGGAATTCCAGGTGTTATGTGGACATGTCCTAAAAACCGGCAACAAAGCTATATGACTACCTCAAGGGTGGCAAATATTGGGGGGGGGGTCGCAAGACTATGTGCACTGGGGCATCTCAAGATGAGATTTTTGAGATTTGGACACATCTCACCTTAATTCTTGCCCCTGGCTTGTTCTCCTGTCCCATGACTGACTCACTTGCCTCACAAAAAGAGGGGATAAGAGAGAACATGTGAGGGTGGGAATGGGAGGAGAGGAGAAAGGCAGGCTTCAAACAGGCTATAAAGTGATTGAATAAATAAATAAATAGATAAATAAATAAGTGGAAAAAGAAAGTATGTAAGTGTTATTGATTCAGTTGGGAAATTATTTTATCTTAAATATATTTATTCCAATAAAACTCTTAAGTCATGCAAACATCCATGGAAAAAAGAAAAATAAAAGGTATATCTAAAGTGACAAGATCTGAACTAAAAACAACATTAAGCAATGTGCTGAGGCAAATATGATTAAAACTTAACAAGAGTTTATTTTGCATCTTGAACTCAGTTTTAAAATACTACAATGCTTTGATACCTTGCTGGGTAGAGTCTTTCAGAGGCCCTCTGTGGTAGGCTCCTCTCCTGTTTCCTGCTTTCTCCTTCTTCCAATGTCCATCCTGTTTGTCTTTCTGAGTGAGGATTGATCCTCTTACCCAGGGTCCTCCTTCTTGCTTAGCTTCTTAGGTATACTCATAACCAAATTTTGAGCAGAGTGTAAGGAATGTTATAAAAGAAAGGGGAGATAGTAAGACCTCGAGGGGCAGGAGCTCTACAAGGACAGCAACAGAACCAAAATATCTGGGCAAAGGAGTTTTTTCTGAGACTGATACTCCAACCAAGGACCATTCATGGATATTACCTAGAACTCCTGCTCAGATGTAGCCCATGGCTGTTCAATGTCCAAGTGGGTACCTTAGTAATGGGAACAGGGACTGTCTCTGACATGAACTCAGTGGCTAGCTCCTTGAGCGCCTCCCCTTGATGGAGAAGCAGCCTTGCCAGGCCACAGAGGAGGACAATGCAGCCAGTCCAGATGAGACCTGATAAGCTAAAATCACATGGAACGGAAGGAGGATCTCCCCTATCAGTGGACTTAGAGAGGGGCATGGGAGGAAATGAGGGAGGAAGGGTGAGATTAGGAGTGAATGGAGGAGGGGGATACAGATGGAATACAAAATGAATAAACTGTAATTGATATAATAAAATAAAAATTCAAATTAAAAAATACTGCAATGCACAAGTATAACTCTTTGAGGAAATTCTTTTTTAATTTAAATTTATTTTTATAATGTATTCAGTTTACATCCCAATTATAGCCTCCTCCCTCCCTCATTTCCTCTCAGTCCTACCCTCCCTCCCTCTCTCCCCTTTTCTCCATCCCTATTTCTCTGTAACAGGGAGCCCTACTCCCCTACCATCTGACCCCAGCCTCTCCAGTCTCATTAGGACTGCTTGCATCCCCTTCTTTTGTGGCCTGGCAATGTTCCTCTACTAGGAGGAAGTGATCAAAGAGCTGGCAGCAGAATCCACGGCAGAGACAGTCCCTGCTCCCCTTACTAGGAAACCCACATGGAGACTGAGCTGCCTATCAACTACAGCTGAGCAGAGGGTCTAGGTCCTCTTCATGCATGGTCCTTTGTTGGTGCATCTAACTTACAGAGATCCACCAGCCTCTGCCTCTAAAGTGCTTGGATTAAGGGTTTATCTAGCAATTCATAACACTTTTGGAACTGTAGTATACTGGTTAAGTTTTCCTATCCAGGCACACAAGAAAACATCAAGTGACTTAGAAGATATAAAATCATACAGCACTTGAGTAAATATTTGAATATAATTATCATTAGAGGAAAGCAACAGCATGTTGCATTTATACACTACGTTCAGATCTTGGCACTATATCCAGTCATCTCAGATCAATAAGGAATGTGAAGTTTGAAACAGGAAATTTCATGCAAATTGGCTGTATGAACTTGGATGGTTTATTATACTTCTATGTGAATTTACAGAGTAAAAATAACACTTTATCCTGTTTCAATAGTGTAATAATAAAAAGCCTTAACTATATAGACAACAGCACACACTAATTGTCAGTAATGGACACAACAGTAGTAGGAGAGCAACATAACATGGGTTTCAGGAATTCTGAATATGTCAGTTAGTTACAAATTAATAGAAAAGAATGAGTGCAATACTATTACAAATAGCATTGAAACCTAGACCCAATGAAAGCTAGACTACATTCATTAAATCTACAGTGTTCAGAATAAAAGGCTTATTTTCCTGTTCCAGTGTTTTGATAAGCCCACATCTAGAACAAAGTGATTCCTCTTAAACAAATAGTACTAAGAAACTAGATGCTCACATGATAAAGAATGCAAATGGACTGTGCTCTCTAATGCTGTACAAGAATCAGCTTAATGGGCTGGAGAGATGGCTCAGAGATTGAAAGCACTAGCTGTTCTTCCAAATGTCATGAGTTCAATACCCAGCAACCACATGGTGGCTTATAACCATCTGTAATGAAATCTGCTATACTCTTCTGGCCTGCAGGCATACATGTAAGCAGAATGCTGTACAAATAACAAATGAATCTTTATAAAAAAAATCAGATCAAAATGCATCCAAGGATGCAGTAGTTCCTTCATTGTTGCTGTAATAAAATACCATGACCAAGACAATGTATAGAAGAAACAGTTTATTTAGGCTTAGTGTCCCAGGGGTACAGGACAGTGGTAATGGATTGCCGTGTGTGATGTTCTTCCAACATTCCATTAAAAGTGTCCCATTAAAATTGAAACATTTCCTTCAGGAGGAAAGGGGAGGCTCCTGGTAAACACAAGGTTACATGTATGGGAGAACAAAATTTGGGAAGACCCTTGAGGGTCTCTACTCATTGTATGAAAACAAGGAAACAATCACTGGGAGTGGAGAATCTGAGCAGGCAAACTGAAAAAAGACACAGCCAGACTGTGGAGTTCTAAACTCTCAAAGCCAGACCCCAGTGGTGTACTTCCTCCAAAAAGCTGCATTTCTTCATTACTTCCCAAAACCACCACCTAGGAATCAAGCATTCAAATATCTGAGCCTATGGAGGACTTAAGCCACAACAAGGACCATAATCCAAGAAAACACTTTAAAATTTAGGAATAGAGAGCTGAAGATGTAGCACGGTGAGAGAATGCTTACCTAATATGTTCAAATACATACACGTAGAACACCTAGTTTGGCTTCTAGCATAAGGGGCTGGGGTGCAATGGGGATGTGGGAGATAGGATAAATACAGCTACACATAAGCAAATTCTTCTGACTCCCACTGAAAATTGCAGTAGAATACTTGTTAGCTAAATGTGGTGGCATACACCTATAATCCCAGCACTCAGGGAAGCAGAGGCAGTTGGATCTCTGTGAGTTCAAAGTCAGCCTGGTCTACAAAGCAAGTGTAGGACAGTCAGGACTACACAGAGAAACCCTGTCTCAGAAAAATGAACATAAAAATTTAAAAAGAAGACTTGTTTTCCATATCGATTTATATCTATGATCACCAACTTGAGAGACTGCAGCAGAAAAATTAAAAGTTCAAGATCAGCC
Source organism: Meriones unguiculatus (assembly GCF_030254825.1). Lineage (NCBI taxonomy): Eukaryota > Metazoa > Chordata > Mammalia > Rodentia > Muridae > Meriones > Meriones unguiculatus. Next base: position 72,365,148 of record NC_083369.1, on the reverse strand, counting down.
TTAGCTACACAGGGAAACCGTACCTGAAAACAAAAATGTAGACTTTCAGAATAGGGATTCAATGGGTCAAAAACAAGAACAAGAACTGATAGCTGGAAAAAGAAAGTTTGAAAAAAAATAGAAGATACTAGCCAGATGTGGTGTCTCACTTCTGTGATCCCAGCACTCAGAGAAACAGAGGCAGGTGGATCTCTGAGTTCAATGTCAACCTAGACTACAAAGTTACAAAGTGAATCCTGGACAGCCAAGGCTACATAGTGAAACCCTGTCTCAAAAAAGAAAAAAAAAAAAAAAAGGAAGAAGAAGAATATACTTTCAACTATGTGAAAGAACTTCTCTCATGGGTTAAAAAGATTGTGCAATGATTAATAACACTGGCAGCTCCAGGAGAGGACCTAGGTTCAGCTCCCAGAACTTAAAACTATCCATAACTTCAGTTCAAAGGGATCTGATGCTCTTTTGTGGCCTCCTCAAACATGAGGCATACGCATGGTACATGGTGAACATTACAGACACACATCCAAAACATTAATCCTTAAAATAAGCCTTAAAAAACTCTGACATAAACTTTTATAAATATAGTGTGTGTGTTTGCATGTGCATATATGTGTGTGCATGTTTGCATGTGTGTGTGTGTGTGTGTGTGTGTGTGTGTGTGTGTGATATGAAAGCAAAGACATGAAAGGCAGAATATTTGAAGGAAGGAATGTGACCAGTAGAAGAGGCAGAGTAACCGTGGATAGTAAATATGAGCTGAGTACAATAACATACAGGTATGAAACTATCAAAATACAACCTGTTGTTTTGCACACTAACTAGAAATGATAGTAAGACATATGTCAGTTCAAAATAATGAAAAAATCTAACCCATCTGAAACATCAAGAAAATAAAGATCAATCTTAATTTGACCATTATTAAGAGCTGAATCTAGACATTATTAAATCATCTGAGGCACACAAAACTTGCCAAGAAAATAATTTATAGACTATTCCTCCCTTCATATGTGATTTTGAGAAATGTTTACTTCCAGTGATTTTATACTACCAGTATGAAGATGTTTGAGAAAATAGAAATAGCTGGCTGAAATGAGACATAGCTGTTATTTCTTTTTGTTTTGTTTTGTTTTGTTTTCTGGGCAAAATTTATATCTTTTTGGCATTTTTATATTTTATATTTTTTTTCTTTATTAATTACATTTTATTCACTTTGTATCCCCCTTGTGGTTCTCTCCCTCCTCCCTTCCCAATCCCTCCCTTCCTCCACCCTCTGCATGCATGCCTCTCCCCAAGTCCACTGATAGGGGAGGAATTCTTTTCCTTCCTTCTGATCCTAGTCAGATCAGATTAGGTCTCATCAGGAGTGGCTGTGTTGTCTTCTTCTGTGGCCTGGTAATGCTGCTTCCCCCTCAGGGGGAGGTAATTAAGCAGCAGGCCAATCAGTTCATGCCAGAGACAGTCCCTGTTCCTATTACAATGGAACCTACTTGAATACTGAACTGCCATGGGCTACATCTCTGCAGGGGTCTTAGGTTATCTCCATGCATAGTCCTTGGTTGGAATATCAGTCTCAGGAAAGACCCCTGTGCTCAGATTTTTTGGTTCTGTTGCTCTCCTTGTGGAGTTCCTGTCCTCACCAGATCTTACTGTTTCCCACTTCTTTCCTAAGATTCCCTGCTTTAGAGTCTTATTACATTCACAAGATACTTTGACACAACCCTGGTCATCATTCTTTGTTGTAAACTGTGGAAAGGAAAGCTATTCATTTCTCAGTTTATTTGTTATCACATCAAGACATTCACAAAGGCAGAAATCACTGAAATAGGAAGCAACAGCCAAAATTCAGTCTCAGCAGCACAGTGATCTGTTAGTGGCTGGGGTCTGTCTTAGCCTGGCACCTGAAGCTTACCTCATTCTGAAAAGTTGAAAGTTGAAGTATCAGCTGACACTGAAAATGAATTATGCACACCTACTGAGATAAGCTTTCCCAGCTCTGGAGGCTACATTTCTTCCCTATTCTAAACACTTGATATGAAAAAGTTTATTTCAAGGACACACACTGCAAAACCTCCCAATGTGTAAGCCAGAGATGTGCTCTGCTCATGACACAGCATGAACTCTGAAAGTATTGTTTGGCTGCATTTGGGACTGTACATTGTTCACTATATAGAGTATGTTTTCAACAAGAATAGCCTGTCCACGGAAGAACTGGATATGACATTTTACCTATAAATGCTAGAATTGTACTGTTCTTTCCAGATATGGTTATCCTCTATGGCCTGGCAGACGAAAAAGCAATCATCCCTTAAGATAAGGGATTTGCTTTGTCTCAGGGGAAAAGCTATTTCTTTCTTTTTAAAAACAATTTTTTATTATGTTTATTTATCTATCTATTTTAGGGTATTTGAGTGCTACCACATGTGCAGAAGTCAGAGCACATCTTTTAAAAGTCAGTTCTCTCCTTCTGTCATGCAGATCCTAGAAATTCAACTCATGTCATTATGCTTGGCATTAAGTGCCTTCACCCAATGAGCCATCTCCCTAGCCTCAGAAAAGCAATTTCTGATGTCAAAAATAATGCAGGCAAAAGGTGGTAATGAGCCATTGGTGGGAAAAGGCTATAACTCACTGTCTCCTTATGTGAATTTTGATCATATTTCCAGTTAAGATACATTCAAGAAGTTGTATAAGATACAAAGAAAGTACGGGAGTGAATCAGAAAAGAACCAAGTACCGTTGTTATTTTCACACGATAAACAGAAATGAAAACACAGAAGAATACATAAAGAAATTTCTAAAAAAAAAAAAAAGAAAAAGAAAAGAAAAGAAATTTCTAAGTCTGACAGAATCCACAGCAGAACAGACAGGTAAGTGAATGCAATGAGCACATGATAGCTCCCAAGATATGGCTGTGACCAAGGATTTTATCGTAAATATGAGGGCCAAAACATCCATAAAGCATATAGAAGAGTCCAGACTTAACAGGGCCATAAAAGGAGAAAGGGGGCTAAAAGAGCAAGAGAGGAAGAGAAGAGAAAGAGAGCAAGTGGACCAAGAGTAGAGTGGAACCAAGAGTTCACATGGCAGAACTGGTAATTTTTTATAGGAACTAGAAGCAAAGCTGAAGAGGTTTAGGGTAGAGGTCAGGGTGAAAAATGCTGAGTGGAGCCAGAGGTACTGCGTGAGCCTGGTGGCCAGCATGCCTTTGGCATAATAGGCACCTCAATTAGCAATTTGTCCTGTGTTTCTTTTAGTGACACAGTACCCTTTCACACTTAGGCTTTCCAGCTTTATAATACTTTGGATTTATTTATCTTTTAATACTCCATATTTTTAGATAATGTGCTTTCTTCTGCCAAATCAAGTTAGATCATCAGAAAGTAAGCAATCAGATAACTAAAGGCAAGTATCATAGCATTACTGTGTGTTAGTGGCGGCACTGGTTGGTGAGAGATCCTATGAAAAAATAAATAAATAAATCCCAGGAAGGTTTTCTTTACTTTTCTGCAAGTATATAGTCCTAAAAACCGTGACTTGGACAACAGTATTCCCATCTCTCCAGTCAGTATCTTTTGTGACTTCTCCCCAGGAATCCAGTATCTACAGTCTAAAGGAAAACATCTGATGCATTTATTCAAAGACTTCAGAAAAGTTCTCTGATGTTATTTTTTTAAAGAAGGCCACTGATACAAAAGGCAAGTAGTGATTATGTTAAAGGAATTAATCTTTTTGAAGGATGGACAGTGTGCTGTAAGGAACACTGACAAATCATCTCTTTCGAGTGAACTGCAAGTTCGTGAGTGAACTTGTCCTCTGGTACAGACCTCACTGAGAATCTGGGTAAAATAAAGGCTTCCAATGATATGGACAATATGCTGAGCTAAAAAGGCTTCCAGAATACTGCAATCCACCTTAATTTTTCCATCAGTTATCACTAAAAGTGTTCACTCAACAGAAGCTGATAGACAAGTATATACACTAAATATACCTTAAAAGCCTCTTAAAAATACATTTGTGAGTGCTCTGATTATATCAATTCACTGCTGAGTAAATAAAAAACATGCCAATGTGAGTGGCCTATTGCATATTAGCATAGAAAATAGTTATATAACAGGAGGATTTATGTTTGTTTCTGTCTTTGTTGCTATTAAGATCCATTAATGAAGGGTCAGATGATCAGGTTTATCTGGTACTGGAGAAGGAGCTGATAATTCTATATCTTTATATGCAGGAAGCAGGAGACTGTGCCACACTGAGTATAGTTTGAGCATAAGAGACTTCAAAGCTTCCCACTACAGTAGTGACAGACTACCTCCAACAAGGTCACACCAAAAAACAAAGCCACAGCTCTTAGTAGTGCCACTCCCTGTGGCTCAAGCATTAAAACACATGAGACAATGGGGGCCATTCCTATTCAAACCATCGCAGCCTTTCTCCAAAACAAAACAAACTCAAAAAAAGAGAAAAGCGCATGTTATGGAATGGAAAATAGAAACTAAAGTAGAAAGTTAAGTCCATATTAAAGAAAAGTACATGGATGGCAAGATTTCATATTTACTAGTAACATTTGTTGAATATCTGCTGTTACCTGAACGTTTTGTGGAGAATCCATGGAAAAGAAGATCTAAAAAGTTCTAAAAATAATCATTTTATTCAAGAAAATAATAATTCAAACAAGTTTTAGCATTGTACATTTGTCAAACTGCCCAATATGAGATTGTAGCTATATCTTCAAGCAAATTGGGATAAAAATCAAAAGGTAAACTGATTTATAACCATGAATACAATAAAATGTGGTTAAAAACAGAATATTCTGAATATGTCTCTTTGGCCAGATGTGGTGGTTTTTTCCTATATTCCCAGAACATGGTATGACAGGTTTGTTCTATTGAGCTGACAAAGCAGGCAAATAATAATTAATCAAAGAACTCTTGGTATTGTCACAGAAGCCCTTTATAGCTGAAAGAATATATGTCTAACTCTATTTTGGGTTATAACTTTAGGCAAAATTTCTAATGTGGTATGCATGAAGTTTTTAAAATTATATAAACTCCTGGTTTAAAAGTCAGTGGCAACAGTTTTTCTTTATTTTTATAAAGTTAAGATACAGCATAATGAATTTCCTTGTGACATTTTATACATATGAATATCATTATACTTTGTATTCAGTTGTGCTTATTCTTCTCCTCCAATAACCTATCCATTACCTGCTTCCCCAGCACACTTACCAATCTCCTTCCTCCTGCTGAATAATTTCCCGTTCATCAGGTAACTTTTATTTGACATTACAGTCATAATTCTTTTTTATAATTAAATTATTTTTCAGATTAACTACAGTTTATTCATTTGTATCCCAGCTGTAGACCCCTCCTTCATTCCCTCCTAATCCCACCCACCCTCTCTGATTTCCTCCCATGCCTCTCACCAAGTACACTGATTAGGGAGATCCTCCTCCCCTTCCATTTGACCCTAGTTTATCAGGTCTCATCAGGATTCCTCCTATATGGCCTAGCATGGCTGTTACCCCCTCAGAGGGAGGTGATCAAAAAGGCAGGCACTGAATTCTTGTCAAAAACAGTCCCTGTTTCCCTTACTAGGAAACCCATTTCGATATTGAGCTTCCATGGACTACATCTGAGCAGGGGTTGTAGGTTATCTAGGTTATATACATGAATGGTAGGTGGTTGGAGTATCAGTCCAAGAAAAGATCCTGTGCCAAGATTTTTTGGATCTATTGCTCTCCTTGTGGAGCTCCTGCCCCTCCAGGACTTACTATCTCCCCCTTTTTCATATGATTTCCTGCACTCTGCCAAAGGTTTGGTTATGAGTCTTAATATCTGCTTTGATACACTGCTAGGCAGAGTGTTTCAGAGGCCCTCTGTGGTAGGCTCCTGTCCTGTTACTTGTTTTCTCCTACATCCAATGTCCATCCCATCTTACCATGGGTACTCTTTCTTGTTTATCTTCTTTAGGTGTATAGCTTTCAGTATATTTATCCTATCTTATAGGTCTATATAAGTGAGTATATACCATGTGTGTCTTTCTGCTTTTGGAATACCTCACTCAGGATGATCATTTCTAGGTACCACCATTTGCCTGCAAATTTCATGATTTCCTGGTTTTTAATTGCTAAGTAGTATTACATTGTGTAAAAGTACCACAATTTCTGTATCCATTTCTCAACTGAGAGACATCTCGGTTGTTTCCAGGTTCTAGCTATTACGAATAAAGCTGCTACAAACATGGTTGAGCAAATGTCCTTGTTGGGTACTTTAGCATCTTTTAGATATATGCCTAGGAGTAGTATAGCTGGATCTTGAGGGATTACTATTCTTAATTATCTAAGAAATCTAAGAAAGCGACATGTTGATTTTTAAAGCTGTTGTACAAGTTTGCATTCGCACCAGCAATGGAGGAGGGTTGCCCTTTCTCCACAACCTCTCCAGCATGTGTTGTCACTTGAGTTTTTTATCTTATCCATTGTGATGGGTGTAAGGTAGAAATCTTAGGGTCATTTTGATTTGCATCTCCCTGATGGCTAAAGACGTTGAGCATTTCTTTAAGTGTTTTTCTGCCATTCTAAAATCCTCTACAGAGAGTTCTCTGTTTAATACTGTGCCCCAATTTTTAGCTGGATTACTTGATAGGTTGTTTTTTAAATTATTGAGTTCTTTATATATACTGGATATTAACCTTCTGTCAGATATAGGGTTGGTGAAGATCCTTTCCCAGTCTGTAGGCTGTCATTTTGTTCTAATGAGAGTTTTACAGCAGCTTTTCAGTTTCAGGAGATCACATTTATTGATTGTTGATATTAGAGCCTGTGCTGTTGGTGTTCTGTTCAGGAAGTTGTCTCCTGTGCCAATGAGTTCTAGGCTCTTTCCCAATTTTTCTTCTAAACGATTCAGTGTGTCTTGTTTTATGTTGAAGTCTTTGATCCACTTGGACTTTAGTTTTGTGTGGGATGATAAATATGGATCTATTTTCATTTTTCTGCATATAGACATCCAGTTGGACCAACACCATGTGTTGAAGATGCTGTTTTTTTTTTTTTTTTCCATTGGATGGTTTTGGCTTCTTTGTCCAAAAATCAAGCATTCGTAGATGTGTGGGTTTATTTCTGGGTCTCCTATTCGGTTCCATTGAACCTCATTTCTGTTTCTAAGTCAATACCCTGCAGTTTATATTACTATTGCTCTGTAGTACAGCTTGAGATCAGGGATGGAGATATCTCCAGATGATCTGTTGGTGTACAGGATCATTTTGTAAATTCTGGGTTTTTTTGTTTCTCCATATGAAGTTGAGAATTTTTCTTTCAAGGTTTGTAAAGAATTGTGTTGGTATTTTGATGAGAATTGCATTGAATCTGTAGATTGCTTTAGGGAGAATGGCCATAAGCATAGGAGATCTTTTCATCTTGTGATATCTTCGTCAATTTCTATCTTCAGAGACTTTAAGTTTTTTTCAAACAGATCTTTCAATTGTTTGGTTAGAGTCACCCTAAGGTACTTTATGTTATTAGTGGCAATTGTGAAGGGTGTTATTTCCCTAATTTCTTTATCAGCCATTTTTTTCTTTGGAATACAGGAGGGTTTCTGATTTTTTTTGAGTTGATTTTGTATCCAGCCACTTTGCTGAAGGTGTTTACCAGTTGAAGGAATTCTCTGGTGGAATTTTTGGAGTTGCTCATGTATACTATCATATCATCTGCAAACAGTGATACTTTGACTTCTTCCTTTCTCATTTGTTTTCCCTTCACCTCTATTAGTCATCTTATTGCTCTAACTAGGACTTCAAGTACTATGTTGAAGAGATATGGAGACAATGGGCAGACTTGCCTTGTCCCTGATATCAGTGGGATTGATTTAAGTTTCTCTCCATTGAATTTGATGTTGGCTATAGGCTTGCTCTATATTGCCATTATTAGGTTTACATATGTGCTTTTTATCCATGATCTTTCTGAGACTTTAAACATGAATAAGTGTTTGACTTTGTCAAATGTTTTTGTTTTTTTTGTTTTTTTTTTTTTTTTGCATCTAAGTTGATGATCATATGTTTTTTTCTCTTTAGTTTGTTTATATGGTGGGTGAAATTGATGGATTTCCATATATTTAACCACCTGTGGATGCCTGGGATGAAGCCTACTTGCTCATGGTGGGTGATATCTTTGATGTGTTCTTGGATTCGGTTTTCAGGTATATTATGGAGTATTTTTTCATCAATGTTCATAAGAGAGATAGGTCTGAAGTTCTCTTTTTTTGTTGGGTCTTTGTGTAGTTTACATACCAAGGTGACTGTGCCTTCATAGAATGAGTTTGGTAATGTTCCTAATCTTTCTACTTTTGTTGAATAGTTTGAAGAGAATTGGAGTTAGCTCTTCTCTGAAAGTCTGGTAGAATTCTGTGCTGAAACCATCTGGCCCTGGGCTTTTTGTGGAAGGGAGATTCTGATGACTGCTTCTATTTCTTTGGGGGATATGGAACTATTCAGTCTTTCTACCTGATCTTGACTTAATTTAGATAGATGGAATCTATCAAGAAAATTGTCCATTTCATTTAGGTTTTCAAATTTTGTGGCATATAGGCTTTTGTAGTAACACCTAATGATTGTTTGGATTTCCCCAGTGTCTGAAGTTATATCCCCTTTTTCATTTCTGATTTTGCTGATTTGGATAGTTTCTCTCTGCCTTTTTGTTATTTTGGCTAATGGCTTGTCTATCTTGTTGATTTTCTCAAAGAACGAACTCTTGGTTTCATTGATTGTTTGAATAGTTTTACTTGTTTCTAATTGATTGATTTCCACCGTGAGTTTGATAATTTACAGCCATCCAATCCTCTTGGGAGTATCTGCTTCTTTTTTTTCTTTCTTTCTTTCTTTTTTTTCCTACAGCTTTCAGTTAGGCCATTAAGTTGCTTATATGAGCTGTTTCAAATTCATTCTTGAAGGCACTTAGTGCTATGAGCTTTCCTCTTAGCACTGCCTTCATTGTGTCCCATAAGTTTGGGTATGTTGTGCTTTCATTTCATTGAATTCTAGGAAGTATTTAATTTCTGTTTCTTCCCTAACACAGCTGTCATTGAGAAGGGAGTTGTTCAGTTTCCATGTATGTGCAGGCTTTTTGCTGTTTCTCTTGTTGTTGAGGTCCAGCTTTAGATCATGATGTTCAGATAGGATACAAGAGATTATTTCAATCTTCTCCTATCTTCTGAGGCTTGCTTTGTGACCACCTATATGGTCTATTTTGGAGAAAATTCCATGAGATGCTGAAAAGAAGGTATACTCTTTTGATTTGGGGGGAAAATTTCTGTAAACATCTATTAGGTCCATTTCATTTAGGACCTCTGTAGGTGTCATTGCTTCCCAGTTTTGCTTCTGACCAGATGACCTTTCCCTTAGTGAGAGTAGAGTGTTGAAGTCTCCCATTATTAAGGTATTGGGATCAATGTGTGATTTCAGCATTAATAATGTTTCATTTACAAATGTAGGTGGTCTTGTATTTGGTGCATAGATGTTCAAAATTGTGATGTCCTCCAGTTAGAATTTTCCTATGATGAGAAAGAACTGCCCTTCCTCATATTTTTTTGATTAATTTTGGTAGAAAATCTATTTTATTAGATATTAGGATCGCTACCCAAGTTTGTTTTCTGGGTACATTTGCTTGAAAATCATTTGTTCCAGCCCTTTACTCTGAGGTAGTGTTTATCTTTTTTGCATAGATGTGTTTCTTGGATGCAGCAGAATGTTGGATAATGTTTCTGCAACCATTCTGTTAGTCTGAGTCTTTTTATTGGAGAGTTGAATCCATTGATGTTGATAGATAATAGTGACCAATGACTATTAGTTCCTGTTATTGTGGAGTTGGTGGTCTTACTATGATTCATTGCTTTGTTTTGTTCAAATTTTCTTGAGAAATTATCTGTATCTATATTTTCTTTGGTGTAGTTATTTTCACTGGATTGGACTTTTCCTTCTAGTATCTTCTGTAGGGATGGGTTGCTGTGTAGATATTGCTTAAATTTAGTTTTCTCATTGACTATTTTGTTTTCTCCATCTATGTCCATTGAAAGCTTTGCTGGGTATAGTAGTCTCAGTTGGCATCTGTGTTCCCTTAAAGACTGCATGACCTCTTCCCAAGCCCTTCTGGCTTTCATAGTTTCTGATGAAATGTCCAGTGAGATTCTGATAGGTCTACCTTTATAGGTAACTTGGATTTTTCCCTTGCTGTTTTTATTTTCTTTTTATTTTTTTTCTTATCAGTTACATTTTATTAACTCTGTATCCCAGCCATTTCCTGTTCCCTCATTCTCTCCCAGTCCCTCCTTCCTTCCCTCATCTCCAACATGCCCCTTTCGAAGTCCCCTGATAGGGGGGACCTCCTCCCCATTCATCTGATCCTGTTTTATCAGGTATCTTCAGGACTGGCTGCAAAGCCCTCCTCTGTGGCCTAACAAGACTGCTCCTCCCTTGGAGGGGTAGGGAGGCCAAAGAGCCAGTCATTGAGTTCCTTTTAGAAATAGTCCTTGTTCCCCTCACTTTGGGAAACCAATTGGTTACTGAGCTACCACAGGCTACATCTGAGTGGAGGTTCTAGTTTATATCCATACATGGTCCTTGGTTGAATGTCAGTCTCAGAAAAGACCCTGTGCCCAGATATATTTGGTCCTTGTGGAGCTCCTATCCTTTCCCCATCAGACTAACTCCCCTTCTTTCTTATGATTCCCTGTACTCTGCCAAAGGTTTGGTCATGAGTCTTTGCTTTGAAAACACTGCTAGTTAGAGTCTTTCAGATGCGCTCAGTAGACTCCTGTCATACATTCAATGCACATCCCATCTGTCTTTCTAAACGAGGATTGATCATCTTATCCCATGTCCGCTCAATTGATTATCTTTTTTAGGTGTGTAGATTTCATTATGTTTATCATATCTTATAGTTCTATATAAGTGAGTATTTACCCTGTTTGTCTTTCTCCTTCTGGGATATTTCACTCAGAATGATCTTTCCTAGATCCCACCATTTGCCTGTAAATTTCATAATTTCCTCCTTTTTGATTGCTGAGTAGTATTCCATTGTGTAAAAATACCACAATTTCTGTACCCATTCCACCGTTGATGGACATCTGGGTTGTTTCCAGGTTCTGGCTATGACAAATAAAGCTGCTATAAACATGGCAGAGCAAGTATCCCTTTTGTGTACGTGAGCAAACTTTGGGTATATACCTAGCAGTGGTATAGCTGGGTCTTGAGGAAGCACTATTCCTAATTGTCTTAGAAAGCACCAGACAGATTTTCCGAGTGGTTGTACCAGTTTACATTCCCACCAGCAGTGGAGGAAGGTTCCCCTTTCTTGACAACCTCCCCAGCATGTGTTGTCACTTGAGTTTTCACATGGCCATTCTGATGGGTGTAAGGTGATGTTTCAGGTTTGTTTTGATTTAATTTCCCTGATGGCTAATGAGCATTTCTTTAAGTGTTTCTCTGCCATTCGCTCTCTGTCGAGAATTCTCTGTTTATCTCTGCTCCCCATTTTTTAATTGGGTTACTTGGTTTGCTGCTTTTCAGCTTCTTTAGTTCTTTGTATATACTGGATATTAGTCCTCTGTAAGATAAAGGGTTAATGAAGATTCTTTCCCAATCTGTAGGCAGTCGTTTTGTTTTGATGATGGTGTCCTTTGCTTTACAAAAGCTTTTCAGTTTCATGAGGTCCCATTTATTGATTGTTGCTCTTAGAGCCTGTGCTGTTGGTGTTCTGTTCAGGAAGTTGTCTCCTGTTCCAATGAGTTCTACGCTGTTCCCCACTTTTTCTTCTAACAGATTTAGAGTATCTGGTTTTATGCTAAGGTCTTTGATCCACTTGGACTTTAGTTTTGTGCAGGGTGATAAATATAGATCTATTTTCATTTTTCTGCATGTGGACATGCAGTTGGACGAGCACCATTTGTTGAAGATGCTGTCTTTTTTCCATTGAATGGTTTTGGCTTCTTTGTCAAAAATCGAGTATTCAAAGGTGTGTGGGTTTATTTCTGGGTCTTCTATGCGGTTCCATTGATCCTCCTTTCTGTTTTTATGCCAATACCATGCAGTTTTTATTACTATTTCTCTATAGTACAACTTGAGATCGGGGATGGAGATACCTCCAGATGATCTGTTGTTGTACAGGATTGTTTTGGAGATTCTAGGTTTTTTTGTTTCTGCATATGAAGCTGAGAATCTTTTTTTCAATGTCTGAAAAGAATTGAGTTAGTATTTTGATGGGAATTGCATTGAATCTGTAGATTGCTTTTGGCAGGATGGCCATTTTCACAATGTTAATCCTACCAATCCATGAGCACGGGAGATCTTTCCATCTTCTGATATCTTCTTCGATTTCTTTCTTCAGAGACTTGAAGTTTTTCTCAAACAGGTCTTTCACTTGCTTGGTTAGGGTCACACCAAGGTACTTTATGTTATTAGTGGCTATTGTGAAGGGTGTTGTTTCCCTAATTTCTTTCTCAGCCTTTTTGTCTTTGGTATATAGGAGGGCTTCTGATTTTTTTGAGTTGATTTTGTATCCTGCCACTTTGCTGAAGGTGTTTATCAGCTGAAGGAGTTCTCTGGTTGAATTTTTGGGGTCGCTCATGTATACTATCATATCATCTGCAAATAGTGACACTTTGACCTCTTCCTTTCCGATTTGTATCCCCTTGATCTCCTTTAGTTGTCTTATTGCTCTGGCTAGGACTTCAAGTACTATGTTGAAGAGATATGGGGACAATGGACAGCCTTGTCTTGTCCCTGATTTCAGTGGCATTTATTTCAGTTTTTCTCCATTGAGTTTGACGTTGGCTATAGGCTTGCTGTATATTGCCTTTACTATTAGGTATGTGCCTTGTATCCCTAATCTCTCCAAGGCTTTAAACATGAATGGGTGTTGGACTTTGTCAAATGTTTTTTCAGCATCTATGGAGATGATCATGTGGTTTTCTCCTTCAGTTTGTTTATGTGGTGGATTACATTGATGGATTTCTGTATGTTGAACCGAACCAGCCTTGCATGCCTGGGATGAAGCCTACTTTGTCATGGTGGATATCTTTGATGTGTTCTTGGATTCGGTTTGCAAGTATTTTATTGAGTATTTTTGCATCAATGTTCATAAGAGAGATAGGTCTGAAGTTTCTCTTTTTTTTTTTTGTTGGGTCTTTGTGTGGTTTAGGTATCAGGCTGATTGTTGCATCCATAGAATGAGTTTGGTAATGTGCCTTCTGTTTCTATTTTGTGGAATAGTTTGAGGAAAATTGGTGTTAGCACTTCTTTGAAGGTCTGGTAGAATTCTGAGCTGAAACCATCTGGCCCATGGCTTTTTTTGGAGGGGAGACTGTGAATGACTGCTTCAATTTCCTTGAGGGATATAGGGCTATTCACTCTTTCTACCTGATCTTGACTTAATGTTGGAAGATGGAATCTATCAAGAAAATTTTCCATTTCATTTAGGTTTTCCAATTTTGTGGCATATAGGCTTTTGTAGTATGACCTAATGATTGTTTGAATTTCCTCAGTGTCTGTAGTTATGTCACCATTTTCATCTCTGATTTTGTTGTTTTGGATAGATTCTCTCTGCTTTTTAGTTAGTTTGGCTAAGGGTTTGTCTATCTTGTTGATTTTCTCAAAGAACCAGCTTTTTGTTTCATTGATTCTTTGAACAGTTTTATTTCTTTCTAATTGATTTATTTCAGCCCTTAGTTTGATTATTTCCAGCCGTCTGCTCCTCTTGGGTGTATCTGCTTCTTTTTTTTTCTAGGGTTTTCAGTTGGGCCATTAAGTTGTTTGTATGTGATGTTACGAATTTCTTCTTGCAGGCACTTAGTGCTATAAAATTTCCCCTGAGCACTGCTTTCAATGTGTCCCATAAATTTGGGTATGTTGTGCCTTCATTTTCATTGAATTCTAGGAAGTCTTTAATTTCTTTCTTCCTTTCTTAACCCAGCTGTCATTGAGTAACAAGTTCAGTTTCCATGTGCGTGTAGGCTTTTTGTTTTTTCTGTTGTTGTCCAGCTTTAGTCCATGGTGGTCAGATAGAATACAAGGGATTATTTCAATCTTTTTTGTATCTGTTGAGGCTTGCTTTATGACCAACTATATGGTCTATTTTGGAGAAGGTTCCATGCGGTGCTGAAAAGAAGGTATACTCTTTTGAGTTTGGATGAAAAGATCTATAGACATCTATTAGGTCCATTTGATTTAGGGTCTCTGTAAGTGTTTTTATTTCCCTATTTGTTTTCTGTCTAGTTGATCTGTCCCTTGGTGAGAGTGGAGTGTTAAAGTCTCCCACTACTAGGGTATTAGGATAAATATGTGATTTAAGCTTTAATGTTGTTTCATTTACGAATGTAGGTGCTCTTGTATTTGGGGCATAGATATTCAAAATTGTGATGTCCTCTTGGTGGATTTTTCCTTTGATGAGAATATAGTGGCCCTCCTTATCTTTTTTTATTAACTTGGGTTGAAAGTCTATTTTATTAGATATTAGGATGGCTACTCCAGCTTGTTTTCTGGAACCATTTGCTTGAAAAACAGATTTCCAGCCCTTTACTCTGAGGTAGTGTTTAATCTTTGTTGCATAGGTGTGTTTCTTGGATGCAACAGAATGTTGGATCCTGTTTCCGCAACCATTCTGTTAGTCTGTGTCTTTTTATTGGGGAGTTGAGTCCATTGATTTTGATAGAAACTGGTGACCAACAATTGTTACTTACTTTAGATGTGGGGTTGGTGGTGTCACTGAGTTTCATTGCTTGTATTCTTTTGCTTTTGTTGTTGTTGTTGTTGTGTAGTTATCTATTTCCTCTGTTTCCTTAGATGTAGTTGTTTTCTTTGGTTTGGTGTTTCCCTTCTAGTAACTTCTGTAGAGCTGGGTTACTATGTAGATATTGTTTAAATTTGGTTTTTTTCTTGGAATATTTTGAATTCTCCATCTATGTTGATTGAAAGCTTTGCTAGGTATAGTAGTCTGGGTTGGAATCTGTGATCCCTTAAGGACTGTATGATTTCTGTCCAGGCCCTTCTGGCTTTCATAGTTTCTGTTGAGAAATCTGGTGTGATTCTGATAGGTCTACCCTCATATGTTACTTGGCCTTTTTTCCTTGCTGTTTTTAGAATTTTTTCTTTGTTCTGTAGGTTCAGTGTTTTGACTGTGATGTGACGTGAAGAATTTTTTTTCTGGTCTAGTCTACTTGGTGTTCTGTAGGCCTCTTGTATGTTTATGGCCATCTCCTTCTTTAAGTTGGGAAAGTTTTCTTCTATAATTTTCTTGAAAATATTTTCTGGACCTTTGAGCCTGTTGTCTTCTTTTTCTTCTATTCCTATTATTCTTAGGATTTGTCTTTTCATGGTGTCCTTGGTATCTTGGATGTTTTGTGTTTGGAACTTTTCTGATTTTATTTTTTCTTTGAGAGAAGTGTCAATTTCTGCAAGTGTATCTTCGGCTCCTGAGATTCTTTCTTCCATCTCTTGTATTCTGTTGGTGATGCTTACCTTTGTAGTTCCTGATCTTTTCTCTATGTTCTCCAGCTCCTGGTTTTTCTCTATTTGTGTTTTCTTTATTGATTCTAATTCTGTTTTCATGTCTTGTACCATTTCCTTCATCTGTTTGAATGTGGAGTCCTGCTTTTCAATGACGGCTTCTATTGTTTTGTCCGTTTCCTCTCTATGTATCACTAATTGTATCTCTATTTCTTTGGGTATAATTGCCTGTATTTCTATGAGAGCTTTCTTTATTTCTTCATTTGCCTTCATTTGTGTGGACATTTCTTTGAGAGCTTTGTGCATTTCTTCTTTGTTTGCCTCAATTTTCGTGGTCATTTCTCTGAGAGCATGATTTGTTTCCTCTTGGTTAGTCTCGATTTCTTTGGCTATTTCTCTGAGGGCTTTGTTCATTTCATCTTTATAGGCCTCTAATAGCTGGAGAAACATAGTTTTGAGGTCGTTTTCTTGTATATCTAGTGAATTGAAGTTTCCATTGTTTTGTGGGGTTGCTGGTGAGGTCATTATGTCCTGATTTTTGTTGGGAGTGTTCTTACGTCTTCCTCTAGCCATCTGGTTATTTATAATCCTCACTGTTTGTTCCTCAAGATTGTAGTTCGGGCTATGATAGTTTCTTTCTGTTTTCTGGACTGTTTTTTCAGGAAGATGAGAGAGGTTCACTGGTTTGGGAGTGTGCACTGTGGTTTCAGTTTTGCCTAAGTAAGGAACGTGAGGCTGGCCCTATTCACGTGCGCTTTTAGAGGGTGCAGTGTGCATGCGCGGATTCTCTGACTATTGCAGTGGCCTGCAATCCACTATTACGCATTTCTGTCTGAGATCCAGGGATTGTTTGCCTGGATTACACTGGTGGACCCGCAAGGCAGAGGCTTCAACCTTGGGGTCACTATCCCAAGAATCCCTATGATGCCCACACTAGGGGTTTGGGGGGCAGGGATCTTGTCTGGTTGCTTCTGTGGAGAGGCCCTGGGTCTGGGGCAAATTCTCCCTAGAAGACTCACTCACTCTCTTGCAGGACCAGTTGGAATGCACAGAGGTTCCCCTTGCTCTCTACTGTCTGATTTGGTCCTGCTGCGGAGAGTGCATGGGTAGGTTAACAGTCAGCTCTGTGGCACTGTGGCCCCAGGACTCGGTGTCTACCTTTCCTATGTGCTGCCTCTCTCTCCTTTCCCTCTGCCAGGAGGAGTTATGTTGACTAGTTCCTGGGTGGCACAGGAAAGAGTTAGGTTGAGTGTTCTCAATCCCAGATCCCAGGCCCAGATCTCTCTGCCAGAAGCAGCCTGGCAGTAGAACCTATGTTTGCTGATCCCGAGAGAGTACCAGGTAGGGTTGAGTGTCCTCAGATCCAGAGCTTGGGTTTCTCTGCTAGGGGCCACTGGGTGAGCTGGAGAGAGGGTGCTGTGTCCTTGGAAGGCTGCCTTTCTTTCCTTCCCCTCTGACCTTCCCCTCCGCTAGGGCAAGCTTATGGAGGTGCTCTCAGGGGAGTGCCAGAAGGGGTTGGGGCTTCTCAGTCCGATCCTGAGCAAGGGTTTCTCTGCCAGGGGTCGGGTGGGGGGGGCGCCGGTGATAGAACTTGCTGCTAGACCTTATTGCACTGGACCCAGGAGAATCTCAGGATGTGTAGAATGACCACAGTCCCAGATCCCGAGCTGTAGTTTTTTTACTAGGAGCAGCCTGCAGCACTGAAGTTCTGGCACTGTGAAGCCGCTTCTTTATCCTTCCACTCTGCTGCGGCAGGGTTATGGCAGCATTTGGGGGAGTGCCCGAAAGGATTGTTTGTTTGTTTGTTTGTTTCCTCTCTATATGTCTCTAATTGTTCCTGTACGTGGGCAGTTATAAGTTTTTGTATTTCTTTGAGAGCCCTGTTCATTTCCTCTGTTTGTTCCTTTAATAACTGCATAAGCATAGTTTTAAAGTCATTTTCTTGTGTTTCCACTGAATTAAAATATCAATTGATTTTGGGGGTTTTTGGTGGGTCAATGGTGTCCTGATTTTTGTTGGGTGAGTTTTTATGCCTACCTTTGGCCATTTGCTTATTTGTGATCTTCACCGTTTTTTCCTTGAGTTTGAACTTCAGACTTGAACTGTCTTTCTCTGGAGTATTCCTCAGGAAGATCAGGGAGGTCCAGTGTTTTGAGATTGTCTGTTGTTGCTTTAGTTGTACCTAAGGGAGGAAGAGCCACTGGCTCAGATTCGTTATTTCGAGGGAATAAGCATGTGCGTGTGTGTGCCCGCACATAAGTGTGTCTTGTAGGGGAGTGCTAGAGAATGTATTTTTTTTTTTTGGATATGGGGTTTGGGAGCAAGCTCAGGAGGGGATGTGGATGTTGGCATGGTTAGCAAGTGCAGATTGCAGGCACAAAGCGTCTGCACAGGTTTCCTGAATACCCAGTGGTCTCCAATCTGTGGAGGGCTCTGAAGTCTGGACTCTGAGGTCTGTGGCTGACCCTGTGGGTGGGACAAGTACTCTGTTGTGTACTCTGTACTGGAAGCTGTTAGCACAGCAGGCTGGGCTCTGCACTCTGAGTTCGGAAGCACTATGTGCTTTTCTGCTGCCTCCCCTTCAGGCAAGGCTGGAGATTGGTGGTCATGGGGGAAATGTCGGTGGGGTTGAGTGTTCTCAGTCTCAAATCTCAAGGAAGGAGATCTGTGCTTGGAGCAGGCAGCATTGTGTGAAGGCAAGCTGTGTGCACTGCGGGGTGCCTCCTCTGCTTCAGCTACTAGTTGAGGTACTTCCACTACTGCCTCCCTGTTGGATGCAGTACCTCCGCCACTTCCTCTGCTGCAGGCTTGGCTACCTCTGCTGCTGCTTCTGCCCTTTACGGGGAAGTCCCAGGGCATTGATTCCCCAGGAGAAGTCCACAGATATGTCCACGTCTGACCAGTGGCTTATTGGACTCAGGTGAGGGATTGTCCCCCTTGTCCCTGGACTCCTTGTACCATTGTTTTGGGTACCGCAGTCCCTCAATTCGCCAATTCGGAGTTTCAGCTCTTCTGAATAAGGTGCACACTGGTCTCTGCCATCTTGGATTTCCCCACTTTTTACCTTCTTTAGTCTTTATATATACAGGATATTAGCCCTCTGTCAGATATAGGGTTGGTGAAGATCCTTTCCCAGTCTGTAGACTGTCGTTTTGTTCTGATGAGAGTGTCTTTTGTTTTACAGCAGCTTTTTTAGTTTCAGGAGGTCACATTTATTGACTGTTGCTCTTAGAGCCTGTGCTGTTGGTGTTCTGTTCAGGAAGTTGTCTACTGTGCCAATGAGTTCTAGGCTCTTCCCCACTTTTTCTTCTAACAGGTTTAGTGTGTCTGGTTTTATTTTGAGGTCTTTGATCCACTTGGACTTTCGTTTTGTGCAAGGTGATAAATATGGATCTATTTTCATTTTTCTGCATATAGACATCCAGTTGGACCAGCACCAATTGTTGAAGATGCTGTCTTTTTTCTCCATTGTATGGTTTGGCTTCTTTGTAAAAAAACCAACCATCTGAAGGTGTGTGGCTTTATTTCTGGGTATTCTATTCAATCCCATTGGTTCAGCATTCTGTTTCTATGCCAGAATCATGCATTGATTTTTTTAATTTCTTTTTTTAATTTTAATTTTTATTAATTACAATTTATTCACTTTGTATTCCCCCTGTAGCTCCCTCTCTGCTACACTCCCAATCCTACCCTCCCTCTGCATTCACCATGCAGTTTTTATTACTATTATTCTGTAGTACAGCTTGAGATCAGGGATGGAAATACCTCCAAATGATCTGTTTTTGTACAAGATCATTTTGGAAATTCTGGGAAATTTGTTTTTCTATATGAAGCTGCGAATTTTTCTTTCAAAATGTGTAAAGAATTGTGTTGGTATTTTAATGGGAATTGCATCGAATCTATAGAATGCTTTTGGCAGGATGGCCATTTTCACTATGTTAATCCTACTGATCCATGAGCATGGAAGATCTTTCCATCTCCTGATATCTTCATCAATTTCTCTCTTCAGAGACATGAAGTGTTTTGTTTTGTTTTTGTTTTTGTTTTTGTTTTTGTTTTTTAACAGGTTTTTCATTTACTTGGTTAGAGACACACCAAGGTACTTTATGTTAATAGTCGCAATTGTGAAGGCTGTTGTTTCCCTAATTTTATTCTCGGCCCTTTTGTCTTTGGTATACAGGAGGGCTTCTGGTGTTTTTTTGAGTTGATTTTTCATCCAGGCACTTTGCTGAAGGTGTTTATCACATGAAGGAATTCTCTGGTTGAATTCTTGAGGTCGCTATTGTATATTATCTTAACATCAATGTCAAATAATGATACTTTGACATCTTCTTTTCCAATTGGTATTCTCTTGAAGTCTTTTGTTTTGTTTATTTATTTATTTCTATGTCTTCTGTTTTATTTTTTTTTTACATTTTTTTCTTTATTCACTTTGTATCCCCCCTGTGGTTCCCTCCCTTCTCCCGACCCAATCCCTCCCTTCCTCCACCCTCTGCAGGCATGCCTCTCCCCAAGTCCACTGATAGGGGAGGACTTCTTTTCCTTCCTTCTGATCCTAGTCAATTAGGTATCATCAGGAGTAGCTGCCTTGTCTTCTTCTGTGGCCTGGGAATGCTGCTTCCCACTCAGGGGGAGGTAATTAAAGAGCAGGCCAATAAGTTCATGTCAGAGACAGTCCCTGTTCCTATTACAATGGAACCCACTTGGATACTGAACTGCCATGGGCTACATCTGTGCAGTGGTCTTAGGTTATCTCCATGCATAGTCCTTGGTTGGAGTATCAGTCTCAGGAAAGATACATGTGCTCCCAGTGGAGATGAGGGAGGGAGGGAGGGAGGGAGGGACTGGGAGGGAATGAGGGATTGGGACACGGCTGGGATACAGAGTTAATAAAATGTAACTGATAAAAAAAATAAAAAATAAAAATAAAAAAGAGAATAAAAAAGAAAAAAAAGATACCTGTGCTCAGATTTTTTGGTGCTGTTGCTCTCCTTGTGGAGTTCCTGTCCTCTCCAGATCTTACAGTTTCCCAGTTCTTTCATAAGATTCCCTGCACTCTGCCCAAAGGTTGCCCTTAAGTCTCAGCATCTGTATTGATAGTCTGCAGGGCAGAGCTTTTCAGAGGTCCTCTGTGTCTGGCTCCTGACTTGTTCTCTCTTTTCTCCTTCTTCTGATGTCCAGCTTCTTTGCCTTTTGGGATGGGGATTGAGCATTTTAGCAAGAGTCCTCCCTCTTGATTAGTTTCTTTAGGTGTACAGATTTTAGTAAGTTTATCCTATGTTATATGTCTATATGAGTGAGTATATACCGTGTACATCTTTCTGCTTCTGGGATAGCTCAATCAGGATGATCTTTTCCAGATACCAACATTTACCTGCAAATTTCATTATTTCCTTGTTTTTTTTTTTATTGCAGAGTATTATTCCATCGTGTACATACACCACAATTTCTACATCCATTCCTCCACAGAGGGGCATATGAGCTGTTTCCAGCTTCTGGCTATTACAAATAAGGCTGCTACAAACATGGTTGAGCAAATGTCCTTATTGTATACTTGAGAATCTTTTGGATATATGCCTAGGAGTGGTATAACTGGATCATGAGGAAGCGCTATTCCTTGTTGTCTGAGAAAGCACCAGATTGCTTTCCAGAGTGGTTGTGCAAGTTTACATTCCCACCAGCAGTGGAGGAGGGTTCCCCTTTCTCCGAAACCTCTCCAGCATGTGTTGTCTCTTGAGTTTTTGATCTTAGCCATTCTGATTTGTGTAAGGTGATATCTCAGGGTCGTTTTGATTTGCATTTCCCTGATGACTAAGCACACTGAGCATTTCTTTAAGTGTTTCTCTGCCATTCGATATTCTTCTGCAGAGAATTCTCTGTTTAGCTCTGTACCCCATTTTTTAATTGGATTACTTAATGTTTTGATGTTTAACTTCTTTAGTTCTTTATAGACTGGATATTAGCTCTCTGTCAGATATAGGGTTGGTGAAGATCCTTTCCCAATCTGTAAGCTGTCATTTTGTTCTAAGGACAGTTTCCTTTGCTTTACATAAGCTTTTCAGTTACTTGAGGTTCCATTTATTGATTTTTGCTCTTAGAGCCTATGCTAATGGTGCTCTGTTCAGCAAGTTGTCTCCTGTGCCAATGAGTTCAAGGCTCTTCCCAACTTTTTATTCTAAGCAGGTTAGTGTGTCTGGTATTATGTTGAGGTCTTTGATACACTTGTACTTTACTTTTGTACAGGGTGATAAGTATGGATCTGTTTTCATTTTTCTACATGTAGACATCCAGTTAGACCAGGACCATTTGTTAAAAATGCTCTCTTTTTCCATTGAATGGATTTGGCATTTTTGTCAAAAATCAGGTGTCCATAAGTGTGTGAATTTATGTCAAGGTCTTCTATTCGATTCCATTGATCCACAAGTCTGTTTCTATGCCTGTACCATGCAGTTTTTAGTACTGTTGCTCTATGGTACAGCTTCAGATCAGGGATGGAAATACCTCCTGAAGATCTTTTACTGTAGAGAATTGTTTTAGTAGTTCTGGGTTTCTTGTTTTTCTATATGAAGGTGAGAATTTTTCTTTTAAGGTCTGTAAAGAATTGTGTTGGTAATTTGATGGGAATTGCGTTGAATCTGTAGATTGTTTTTTGTAAAATGGCCATTTTCACTATATTAATCCTGCCAAGCCATGAGCATGGGAGATCTTTCCATCTTCTGATATCTTCTTCTAATTCTTTCATCAAAGACTGGAAATTTTTTTCATACAAGTCTTTGACTTGCTTGGTTAGGTTCACACCAAAGTACTTTATGTCTTTTGTAGCTATTGTGAAGGGTGTTGTTTGCTAATTTCTTTCTCAGCCCTTTTGTCTTTTGTATACAGGAAGGCTACTGATTTTTTTGAGTTAATTTTGTATCCGGCCACTTTGCTGAAGGTGTTAATCAGCTGTAGGAGTTCCCTGGTAGAGTTTTTGGGGTCACTCACGTATACTATCATATCATCTGCAAATAGTGATAATTTGACTTCTTCCTTTCCAATTTGTATCCCCTTGATCTCCTTCAACTGTCTTATTGCTCTAGCAAGGACTTCCAGCACTATGTTGAAGAGATATGGAGAGAGTGGGCAGCCTTATCTTGTCCCTGATTTTAGTGGGATTGCTTTAAGTTTCTCTCCGTTCAGTTTGATGTTGGCTATAGGCTTGCTGTATATCACCTTTACTATATTTAGATATGTGCCTTGTATCCCTGATCTCTCCAATACTTTAAACATGAATGGATGTTGGATTTTGTCAAAGGCTTTTTCAGCATCTAGGGAGATTATCATGTGGTTTTTTTTCTTTCAGTTTGTTAATATGGTGGATCACATTGATGGATTTCCGTATATTGAACCACCCCTGCATACCTGGGATGAAGCCTACATGGTCATAGTGGATAATATCTTTGATGTGTTCTTGGATTCAGTTTGGAAGTATTTTGTTAAGTATTTTTGCATCAATGTTCATAAGGGAGATTGGCCTGAAATTCTCTTTCTTTGTTGAGTCTTTGTGAGGTTTAGGTACCAAGGTGACTGTGGCTTCATAGAATGAATTTGGTAATGTTCCTTCTGTTTCTATTTTGTGGAATAGTTTGAAGAGAATTGGTGTTAGCTCTTCTTTGAAGGTCTGGTAGAATTCTGCGCTGAAGCCATCTGGTCCTGGGCTTTTTTTGGATGGGAGACTTTTGATGACTGTTTCTATTTCTTTGGGGGATATAGGGCTATTTAATTGATTTACCTGGTCCTGATTCAGCTTTGGTAAGTCAAATCTATCAAGAAAATTGTCCATTTCATTTAGATTGTCAAATTTTGTGGCATATAGACTTTTGAAGTAAGTCCTAATGATTGTTTGGAAATTTATTGGGAATTGCATTGAATCTGTAGATTGCGTTTGGCAGGATGGCCATTTTCACAATGTTAATCCTGCCAAGCCATGAGCATGGGAGATCTTTCCATCTTCTGATATCTTCTTCTAATTCTTTCTTCAGAGACTTTGAAATTTTTTTCATACAAGTCTTTGACTTGCTTGGTTAGGTTCACACCAAGGTACTTTATGTCCTTTGTGGCTATTGTGAAGGGTGTTGTTTGCCTCATTTCTTTCTCAGCCCTTTTGTCTTTTGTATACAGGAGGACTACTGATTTTTTTGAGTTAATTTTTTATCCAGCCACTTTGCTGAAGGTGTTAATCAGCTGTAGGAGTTCCCTGGTAAAATTTTTGTGGTCACTCAAGTATATTATCATATCATCTGCAAACAATGAAACTTTGACTTCTTCCTTTCCAAATTGTATCCACTTGATCTCCTTCAATTGTCTTATTGCTCTAGCAAGGACTTCAAGAACAATGTTGAAGAGATATGGAGAAAGTGCACAGCCTTGCCTTGTCCCTGATTTCAGTGGGAATGATTTAAGTTTTTCTCCATTGAGTTTGATGTTGGCTATAGGCTTGCTGTATATTGCCTTTACTAACTTTAGGTATGTGCCTTGTATCCCTGATCTCTCCAATACTTTAAACGTGAATGGATGTTGGATTTTGTCAGAAGCCTTTTCAACATCTAAGGAGATGATCATGTGGTTTTTCTCTTTCTGTTTGTTTATGTCGTGGATCACATTGATGGATTTCTGTATCTTGAAACACCCCTGCATGCCTGGGATGAAGCTTACTTGGTCGTAGTGGATGATATCTTTGATGTTTTCTTGGATTTGGTTTGCAAGTATTTTGTTGAGTATTTTTGTATCAATGTTCATGATTGACATTGGCCTGAAACTCTCTTTCTTTGTTGGGTCATTGTGAGGTTTAGTTACCAAGGTGACTGTGGCTTCATAGAATGAGTTTGGTAGTGTTCCTTCTGTTTCTATTTTGTGGAATAGTTTGAAGAGTATTCTTTGAAGGTCTGGTAGAATTCAGCGCTGTAACCGTCTGGCCCTGGGCTTTTTTTACATGGTAGACTTTTGATGACAACTTCTATTTCCTTAGGGGATAGAGTACTATTTAATTCAGTTACAAGCTTTATCATGTAGAATCTGTCAAGAAAATTGTCCATTTCATTTAGATTTTTAAATGCTGTGGCATATAGACTTTAGAAGTAAGACCTCATTATTGTTTCGATTTCTTCAGTGTCTGTGCTTATGTCCCCCTTTTCATTTCTCATTTTGTTGATTTGAATAGTTTCTCTCTGTCTTTTACTTAGTTTGGCTAAGGGTTTGTCTATCTTGTTGATTTTCTCAAAGAACCAGCCTTGTGTTTCTTTGATTCTTTGAATTGTTTTATTTGTTTCTAATTTATTGATTTCAGCCCTGAGTTTGATTATTTACAGCCATCTACTCTTTGCTATGTCTGCTTCTTTCTTTCTTTTTTTTTTTTTTTTTTTTTTGGTAAGGCTTTTAATTGAGCCATTAAGTTGCTTGCATGAGATGTTTTGAATTTTTTTTTAAGGCACTAAGCACTATGAACTTTCCTCATAGCACTGCTTTCATTGTGTCCAATAAGTTTGCATATATTGTGCCTTCATTTTCATTGAATTCTAGGAAGTCTTCAATTTCTTTGTTTATTTCTTCTCTGACCCAGCTGTCATTTAATAGCAAGTTGTTCAGTTTCCATGTGTGTGTAGGCCTTTAGCTATTTTTGTCATTGAGGTCCAGTTTTAGTCCATGGTGATTAGATAGAATACAAGGGATTATTTCAATCTTCTTGTATCTGTTGAGGCTTGCTTTGTGACCAACTATGTGGTCTATTTTGGGGAAGGTTCCATGAGGTGCTGAGAAGAAGGTAAATTCTTTTGAGTTTGGGTGAAAGGTTCTGTAGATGTCCGTGAAGGCCATTTGATTCATGACCTCTGTCAGACTTATTGTTTCTTTGTTTAATTTCTGTTTTGTTGATCTGTCCTTTGTTGAGAGTGGGGTTTTGAAGTCTCCTTCTATTAATGTGTGGGGGTCTATGTGTGGTTTAAGTTTTATTAAAGTTTCTTTTACAAATGTGGGTGTCCTTGCATTTGGGGCATAGATGTTCAGGATTGTGATATCTTCCCGGTGGATGTTTCCCTTGATGAATATGAAGTTTCCTTCTCTATTTTGATTAATTTTGGTAGAAAATCGATTTTATTAGATATTAAGATGGTTACTCCTGCTTGCTTCTTGGGTCGACTTGCTTGGAAAACCGTCTTCCAGCCCTTTACTCTCAGGTATTATCTATCTTTGTGATTTAGGTGTGTTTCTTGTATGCAATAGATTGTTGGGTCTTGTTTACGCATCCATTCTGTTAGTCTGTGTCTTTTTATTGGAGAATTGAGTCCATTGATACTGAGAGAGATTAATGACCAGTGGCTGTTAGATCCTTTGATATTGATGTTGGCCATGGTAGTGTTTTTGTGTGCTTGGTTGCTTTTTGTTTTGTTGTAGTGAGGTTATTTATTCCCTATGATTTCTTAAAAGTAGTTAATTTTCTTGGGTTGTGTTTTTCCTTCTAGTATCTTCTGTAACGCTGGATTTGTGTGTAGGTAGTGTTGAAATTTGTTTTTGTCGTTGAATATCTTGTTTTCTCTGTCTATGAGGACTGAGAGTTTTGCTGGGTACAGTAGCCTAGGCTGACATCTATGCTCTCTTAGGGTCTACATGATATCTGTCCAGGCTCTTCTGACTTTCATAGGTTCAGTTGAGAAGTCAGGTGTGATTCTGTTGGGTTTGCCATTATATGTTACTTGGCCTTTTTCCCTTGCAGCTTTTAGTATTTTTCTTTGTTCTGTATACTTTTTTGATTATTATGTGGCGGGAGGATTTTCTTTTCTGGTCTAATTTTTTAGGTGTCCCGTAGGCCTCTTGTATTCTTATAGGCCTCCCCTTTAAGTTGGGGAAATTTTCTTTAATTATTTTGTTTAAAATATTTTCTGGGCCTTGGAGGAGGGAATCTTCTTTTTCCTCTATTCCTATTATTCTTAGGTTTTGTCTTTTTGTTGTCTTGGATTTCTTGGATGGTTTGTGTCAGGAATTTTTTAGATTTATTTATTCTTTGAGGGATACGTCGATTTCTTCCATTGCATCTTCCATACCTGAGATTCTTTCTTACATCTCTTGTAGTCTGTTGGTTATGCTTACCTCTGTAGTTCCTGTTTTCTTTCCTAGGTGCTCACTCTCCTTGATTTCCTCCATTTATGTTTTCTTTAATTCTTCCAATTCTATCTTCAGATCTTGAACCGTTTTGTTGATTTCCTTCACCTGTCTGACTATAGTTTCCTTTTTTTCTTTCAATTCCTTCAGCTGTTTGTTTGAACATTCTTTGTTTATTTCTTTCAGTGATTTAACCATTTCCTCTCTGAACGCTGCAAACAATTTGGCTGCATCTTCCTGTATTTCTTTACGGATGACCATAATCTGTTTTATTATATCTGCCCCTAATTCTTTACGCATTTTATTTACTTCCTCCATTAACCTCTTCATAAGCATAAATGGAAGGTCATCTTCTTGAATTTCACTTATGTTAGGGTGTCCAGGGCTACTTGCCCCTCGATAACTGGGTTCTGGGGCTGCCATATTGCTTTGCCTTTTGTTGGTTGTGCTTTATTGCTGGCCTCTTCCCATCTCTCTGTCTCAGGTGTTGTCTGTTAATTTCTGGTGCCTGCTGGGTCCTGGGGCAGAGAGAATCCATTTGCCCTGATTCTGAAGTTCTCCTCTGCTTTTTGGGTATGGTCAACTGAATGGTGGTGCTTCTCAGGAATTTTCACAGTTCACTTCAGGTGTATGGATCTATATGGTAACTGTGGTATTCAGTAAGGCTCTCCTGTCATCAGGTGAGGTCCTGGTGATGGCTGCCCTGCTGCTGGGTTTCTTGCTCTGAATTTAGTGAACAGCAGCTGTTGCTCTTAAGGTGTAATTTTTGGGTGCTGCCCTCTTGAAGAACCAGGGATTCCCACAGTTTAGCTAGGGATAACTGGTTGATCCTTGGCACAGTATCTGAGGGCTGCTGTAATGGCTCTCTGGCTTTTGTAGGTCTGAGGATGTAGCTGTGTGCCCCAGTGCCCTAGCGGTACTCAATAATTGTGGGTGAGCACAGTGTTCCTGCCTGGAGTAGAAGGCTAGCGCCTAGAGTCTGCGTGAATCCAGAAAGTCTTTTGGAGCTGGGTGTCCTGAGCGTTGGATCTGATGATCCCCCTGCTGTGGGGTTTCCTCCTGACAGGGACACCTAGTCTTTGCTTTGGGGACCGCCTTTCTGTCTGTGATGTCGAGTAGAACCTACAGGCACAGACATACGTGGCTCTGCCTTTCTGCCTTTTTTGCGATTGTGTGCCTGGGCATCTGCCGAAACTGGGTAACTTTTCCTAAGACCTTTTTGGGGTGGTGGTATTGGCTGAATGCTCTGAGATCAGGCCAGCTGTTCCTCTCCCTGTGGGTTTGCACCTGACAGAAAGACTCAGTCTCTGGTGCCCTGGAGCCCACAGTTCTATCTGGGGCACCGAATCACTCACGCAGGCAGGACTCTGTGCAGGTGCCTGGGTCCCAGGTTCTGGCTCTGGGCTGGCTCCTGGTTGCCCATGGAACCCAAGTCTTTTCCAGGGGATGTCTGGGTGACCTAAGGTCAGTCCCAAACGTTTCCTGCACTGTGTGGTTATCTCTTGACTGGAAATCTCAATCTCTGATGTTGTGGTGCCCACAGTTCAGTCTGGGACAGTGATCAGAGCACGCTGGCGTATGATTCTGGGCTGGCAACCAAGAGCCTTGCACAACTGGGATCTCTTCAGTGGTTTAGCTGGTGGAGTTAAAGCTGGTTGAATCCCCCACCGTGGGGTATCCTCTCACCTGGGAAACACAATCACTTGTGTGTTATGGCCGCGAGTTCTAACTGCTGGTCACTGTGCCGATCCTGCTATGCTGCTGGTCAGAATGTGAGTTGTCCCGGCGCTGCCATCTTGCTGAACCGACCCCTTGAAGTCTTTTAATTGTCTTATTGCTCTAGCAAGGACTTCAAGTATTATGTTGAAGAAATATGGAGAGAGTGGGTAGCCTTGCCTTGTCCCATATTTCAGTGAGATTGATTTATGTTTCTCTGCATTTAGTTGGATGTTGTCTACAGGTTTGCTGTATACTGTCTTTACTATGTTTATGTACGTGCCTTGGATCCCTGATGTCTCCAAGTTCTTAAGCATAAATGGGATGAAGCCTATTTGGTCATGGTGGGTAATATCTTGTGAATTTAGTTCTATAAATTTCCTCTTAGCACTGCTTTCTCTATGTCCCACAATTTTGGGTGTGCTGTGCCTTCATTTTCATTAAATTGTAGTCAGTCTTTAATTTTTTTCTTGATTTCTTCCCAACCCAGCTGACATTGAGTAGCAAGTTGTTCAGTTTCCATGTTTGTATAAGCTTTTTGCTATTTCTGTTTTTGTTGAGATTCATCTTTAGTCCATGGTGGTTAGAAAGGATACAAGTGATTGTTTCAATCTTCTTGTGTCTGCTGAGGCTTGCTTTGTGACCAACTATATGGTCTGTTTTGGAGAAGGTTACATGAGTTGCTAAAACGAAGGTATACTCTTGATTTTGGGTGAAAATTCTGTAGACATCTATTAGGTCCATTTGATTTAGGGCCTCTGTAAGTGCCCTTGTTTCCCTGTTTTGCTTCTGACCAGATGACCTGTCCCTTGGCGAGAGGGAGTGTTGAAGTCTCCCACTATTTAGGTGTTGACATGTGATTTCAGCTTTAATAATGTTTCATTTACAAATGTAGGTGCTCTTGTATTGGGGGCATAGATGTTCAAAATTGTGATGTCTACCTGTTGGAATATTCCTTTGATTAGAATGAAATGCCCCCCTTATCTTTTTTATTAATTGTAGCTGAAATTCTATTTTATTAGATATTAGGATCACTACCCCAGCTTCTTTTCTGGGTCCATTTGCTTGAAAAACATTTTTTATCCCTTTACCCTGAAATAATGTTTATCTTTGTTGCAGAGGTGTGTTTCTTGGATGCAGCAGAATGTTGGATCCTGTTTCTGCAACCATTCTGTTAGTCTGTGTCTTTTTATTGGAGAGTTGAGTCCATTAATGTTGATAGATAATAGTGACCAATGAACATTAGTTCCTTTTATTGTGGAGTTCGTAGAGATACTGTATTTCATTGCTTGTTTTCTTTTAATTTTTTGTTTTGAAGTTATCTATATCCTATGTTTTCTTGGGTGTAGTTGTTTTCATTTGATTGGAGTTTTCCTTCTAGTATCTTCTTTAGCCCTGGTTTGCTGTGTAGATATTGTTTAAGTTTAGTTTTGTCATGGTCTAGCTTCTTTTTTCCATCTATGTTGATTGAAAGCTTTGCAGAGTATAGTAGTCTGGGTTGGCATCTGTGGTCCCTTAAAGTCTGCATGACCTCTGCCCAAGTCCTTCTGGCTTTCATAGTTTCTGTTGAGAAATCTGGTGTGATTCAGATAGGTCTAAATTTATATGTTACTTGGCCTTTTTCCCTTTCTGCTATTAATATTTTTTCTTTGTTCTGTAGATTTTGCGTTTTGACTATGATGTGTCATGAGGATGTTCTTTTCTGCTCTAGTCAATTTGGTGTTCTTTAGGCCTCTTGTATCTTTAAGATGGAAAATATTCTTCTATGATTTTCTTGAATATATTTTCTGGAACTTGGAGCCTAGGATCTTCTTTTTACAATCATAATTCTAATGTTCCCTATCAATTAAAAATAAATGCATTATTGAAAATTTCACATGCAGTCTTTATTTTCAAATACATCGTCAGAAACCTGTTCCCCTCCACAAATGACTAGACAATGTGGATAACAAACTAAACAAGGAAGAAAATGTTCCCTCAAGGAACACAATACTTGAAATGGATGTCAGTCATAAAAAGAGATAAATAGCAATACTGAATGTAAACTATATGCATCAAATCCATAAGGAGCAAAAAGAGACTTCATATTAGATATAAAATTATAATTGTTTACCTGAAGAATGACACAAAGAAGAAAAAAGTTATGTTTGCAGAGTAATGACAGAACATGGCATGTTTGAAACAGACTGACACATTAAATACAGCCGTAACTAAGAACGTGGAGACGTGTGAAAATACTGGAGATGAAATTTAGGCTCTACCATGGTAGCTCAGTGTCCAAGTGAGTTCTCTAGTAAGGAGAAAGGGAGCTGTGTCTGAGATGAACTCAGTGACTGGCTTTTTGATCACCTCCTCCTGAGCAGAGAGCAGTCTTACCAGGCCACAGGGGAATACAATGCAGCCAGTCCTGATGAGACCTGACAGGTTAGGGACAGATGGAAGAGGAGGAGGACTGCTCCTATCAGTGGACGGAGGAAGTGGCATGGGAGGAGAAGAGAAAAGAAGGGATGGGATTGGGAAGGAAAGAGACTTGGGGCTAAAGCTGGGATACAAAATGAATACACCACTGTGCCCACCTTATTAAACTTTTGTATATAAATTTTCATTGAACTGAAAAGTTTCTGTAAAGCAAAGGATACCGTCATCAAAACAAAATGACTGCCTACAGATTGGGAAAGAATCTTCACTAACCCTTTATCTGACAGAGGACTAATATCCAGTATATACAAAGAACTAAAGAAGCTGAAAAGCAGCAAACCAAGTCATCCAATTAAAAAATGGGGAACAGAGCTAAACAGAATTCTCGACAAAGGAATATCGAATGGCAGAAAAACACTTAAAGAAATGCTCATCCTCATTAGCCATCAGGGAAATGCAAATCAAAACGACCCTGAGATATCACCTTACACCTATCAGAATGGCCAAGATGAAAAACTCAAGCGACAACACATGCTGGGGAGGTTGTCAAGAAAGGGGAACCCTCCTCCACTGCTGGTGGGAATGTAAACTGGTACAACCACTCTGGAAAGCTATGTGGCACTTTCTAATACAATTAGGAATAGTGCTTCCTCCAGACCCAGCTATACCACTGCTAGGTATATACCCAAAGTTCGTTCAAGTACACAAAAGGGATCCTTGCTCAACCATGTTTATAGCAGCTTTATTTGTAATAGCCAGAACCTGGAAACAACCCAGATGTCTATCAATGGAGGAATGGGTACAGAAATTGTGGTATTTTTACGCAATGGAATATTACTCAGCAATCAAAAAGGAGGAAATCATGAAATTTGCAGGCAAATGGTGGGATCTAGAAAAGATCATTCTGAGTGAAATATCCCAGAAGGAGAAAGACAAACATGGGATATACTCACTTATATAGACCTATAAGAAATGATAAACATAATGAAATCTATACACCTAAAAAAATAATCAATTGAGCGGACATGGGATAAGATGATCAATCCTCGTTTAGAAAGACAGATGGGATGTGCATTGAATGTATGACAGGAGTCTACTGAGCGCATCTGAAAGACTCTAACTAGCAGTGTTTTCAAAGCAAAGACTCATGACCAAACCTTTGGCAGAGTACAGGGAATCATAAGAAAGAAGGGGAGTTAGTCTGATGGGGAAAGGATAGGAGCTCCACAAGGACCAAATATATCTGGGCACAGGGTCTTTTCTGAGACTGACATTCAACCAAGGACCATGTATGGATATAACCTAGAACCTCCACTCAGATGTAGCCTGTGGTAGCTCAGTAACCAATTGGTTTCCCAAAGTGAGGGGAACAAGGACTATTTCTAACAGGAACTCAATGACTGGCTCTTTGGCCTCCCCACCCCCCAAGGGAGGAGCAGTCCTGTTAAGCCACAGAGGAGGGCTTTGCAGCCAGTCCTGAAGATACCTGATAAAACAGGATCAGATGAATGGGGAGGAGGTCCCCCCCATCAGTGGACTTGGAAAGGGGCACAGTGGAGATGAGGGAGGGAGGGAGGGAGGGACTGGGAGGGAATGAGGGATCGGGACACGGCTGGGATACAGAGTTAATAAAATATAACTGATAAAAAATAATAATAAAATAAAAAAAATAAAATAAATTTTCATTTAGTTTTTCTGTCACTTGGAACCAGCTAGAATTATCTGGGAAGAGGAAACCCCCATTGAAAAAAGCCTTCATCATATTGCTTGTAGGAAACTCTGTAAGGAATTTTATTGATTAATGACTGACATCTAAGGTACCACCCTATTTTGAGGCATGCCTCTGCTGGACTCGTGGTCCTGGGTTTTATTTAAAAAAAAAAAAAAAAAAAAAGCAGGCTCTGAAGTCATGAGAAGCAACACTCCTCCATAGCCATTACATCAGCTCCTGCATCCAAGTTTCTCCCTTGAGATCCTACCTTGGTTTCCCCGATGGTAGAGAATAATCTGTAATTAAATAACACATTTCCTTACCAAAGTTGTTTTGGTCATGGCATTTATCACAGCAATAGAAACAAATCTCAGAAAATAAATATATGCAAAATTTAAGGCACAAAAATATTTCATTCATCTTTCTGATATTTCAAAAAAATTTACTTGCACTCTAGAGATAAATATTCTTGTAAATGTAGTAGCAACATGCCAAATCATTTAATAAAAATAATGTTGCCTAATAATATATGTACAATAAAAATGTATAATATTTTGGCCTAGTTTTTACATTTTCTATAAATGATATCACATTTTATGTATTATCCTGTTCTTGTTTCAAAATGTCTTGTATAGATATCCATTTAAAATTACAAGACTATCTATTTAATTTAATTTACATAGTTATGTATTTTTTTACCCTATTAGAAAGATATTCAAGACTATTTATAGTATTTTCCATCATTATAATACAAGGGTCATCTTTTAAAATATCTCTTTGAAAATTAATATCTCTTTTATGGAACATATAAATTAAAGTCTATATTATAGACATATTCATTGTTCCATTGTAGTAGGTGATGTCAATTTTCTCTACAAAATAGTTATAGTAAGTTAATAATTCGGTATTTCTACCACTGCTTTATGGTATCACCAACTTACTAATAAATTACCAAACTTTGTTACTGCAAAATATTTAACTAAAAATAACGTTATCATCAGACATCAATAGTCATATGCAACTTTATATCCTCTATGATGCATAACCAAATACCAAGGCAAAATGTGTCTTTTGGTGCAATAGTGGCATGACTGTTGTAAAAGTAGCCTATTACTTTCTCATTATATTTGAGGCTGTTCTGAAGGAAGAACTTTTCTCTTACCAAAAACCTGGTCAGAAGACCATAGGTAGTAGGGGGATCTACTACTTTTTTTTTTCCAGATTGATATGTTGTTCATGCGAACCTGTCTTCTAAATAGTTATATTTATGCTCATAGATTACTGCTGATATCAGCCTTGGCCCTTATTTTCTAAAGGAAAATGATTATTGCAAAGTTTTATAAGTAATCAAATGCTAAAAATAAATAGGTTACTGATGGGTGTTCAACCCTAAATAGGAAATTAATATTACCACATCTAAGACTCAAAAGACAATACATAAAGAGTCTAACAGCCAGAGGAAAGAGATGTGTGCTATGGAACACAGTCTTACCATCATAGGATGGCACTCATGAACTCACATGTTGAACAAGACCTGTACAAGATTGGGCCTATTAACATTCCATAGTGGATGGGAAAGGAGCTCATGAGGTCACATTCTTTCATGAGGAACTATTGTCAGTAAGTGGTTGCTGGCGGAGTGGGAGACATTTTTCTTTAGTTGTGTAATACTGGTAAACTATCATGCTCCAATAAATAAACCCCAGCCATGTTCATACAAACAACCCTAACAATTTAGTGAAGATAGAAAATAGATATAAAGTGGAAGGATGGTTAGTTGATAGGGGAAAGTGAGCAAGGAGGTAATGGAGATGATATGCTCAAAATATATTAGAGACGTGCATTAAACTGTCAAAATTTTAAACAGTAAAAAGACTTGGCAGTTCAGTGTCCAGGTGGGTTCCATAGTAATGAGGATAGGGACTGTCTCTGACATAAACTGATTGGCCTACTCTTTGATCACCTCCCCCTGAGGGGGGAGCAGCCTGACCAGGCCACAGAATATGACAATGCAGCCACACCTGATAGACTAGGATCAGAAGAAGTGAGAGGAAAACCTCCCCTATCAGTGGACTTGGGAAGGGGCATGTGTGGAGAAGAAGGGGAGGGTAAGATTGGTAGGGAAGGAGGGAGGGAGCTACAGGGGGATACAAAGTGAATGAAGTGTAATTAATAAAAATTAAAATAAAAAATATTTTAAAAAATTATATTATGTTCTTTTATTTCCATTTATGTAATTATTGTTTTCATTTTATAAGAAAGTTAAGAACTTATTTTAACCCTACTTCTTTTTCCAATAACTTAAAAATGTTAGCATATTTATTTGTGTTTGTATATGACCATGATGACCTGCCCCCCCCACACACAGACAAAGGCACACAGATGTCAGAAAACAACTTGTCACTATATCCACATTATGTGATGTTATGATCAAACCCATGGCCTTGTTCATGCTAAGCAAGCATTCTGCAAATCTAGTTATAACCACATTTGAATTTCATGTTCATTTGTGTTTATATATTTTTTACCTTTTTTGTTTTATTTTCGTTTTTGTTTTGTTTGGGGGTTTTGTTTGTTTGGGTTTTTTTTTTTTTTTTTTTTGGTTTTTTGGTTTTTGTTTTGTTTTGTTTTCTTTTTGAGCCAAGGTTTGTCCATGTAGCCCTGGATGTACTGGAACTGACTATGTAGATCAGGCTGGCTTCAAACTCATGAAGATCTGTTTGCCTCTGCCTTCTGAGTACTGGGATTAAACCTTTTATTTTTCTATTTTATGTAAATACATATCCAGTTTAACCATTTAATTCTTTAACTTTTTCAATTTGTTATAATATTTTCCTCTCTGAGTATGTACACTTTTCTATTTGAAGTTTCCAGTTAATGTGTTGTAATTTAAATCATGCTAAGAAATGATCCTCTCTCATACAGCCCACAAAAGTGGACTTACTAATATTGGGCCAGCCTGGGATTACAGGAAAACAATGGTTTTTAGCCTCTTGCCTCATAGCTTTGTCCTCAGGGTTATGCTGGAACTGGCAAACTGTAAATACTTGCTGACTAAAGGTGTCCACTTTGTTTGGTTGGTGACAGTCCCTAGGTTATTCTGGGGAGCAGCCCTCCAATTGGAGAGACTGAATTGCTTATTGCTGCCACCTTGCTTTGCTATTTCTTGCCTCTTAAAATGAGATATTTGTTCCAAGTCACAGCTTTGCATTAAGAGAAGCCACATGATGTCCAAATTTGAAGTGTACTACTGGTGTATAATTTGTTCTTCAGTGTCTCTTTGAGCTCTAATGTCTGGCAGTTGTCAAAAACAATGCTAAGACTGGTTTACTTTCTCCCTACTTTTCACCAAACATAATATATAATACCTTTTCTTTCTGTAAGTTTAACTTTCCCTCTCACAATTCTATTTTCTCTGATCCCAAACTGCATCCGCCATTCACATTATTATGTAAAAATGCACGATGTTTTCCCCACTCAGGACAATGTACTACTGTCTCCTAAACGTAGAGGACAAAATCAAGAAAGCAGTGTCTTCCTCTGCAGCTAACACCAAGACTTCCATCAACAGAGTGTAATTTTCACTGAAGTCAACGTTTCCTGTGAACACAAATCCAAGTGATTAAAAAAAAAAAAAAACTCACCAAGAAGAATCACATAAAATAAAACAAATGAAAGTATTGGGGGAAGTTACAAAGCAGAGGATTCATACATCCCAATAAATGTGTAAAGTATAACAAAGAAAGACACAGTCACAGAGCCAGGAGACAACATTCCATGGTGACAGTTTCACAAACTGTCCAGTTCCCAACACTCAAAACTGCTAGGAAAAGATGACAGGGCAAGAGAGATGTCTTACTGGATAGTGTTTGCCATGCAAGTGTGAGGATTCCCAGAACCCACATAAAAGCTGGGAAGGAGTGTGGATCACCTGTGATATATTGCGTCATCAATATATCAATCCAATGACACAAGAAACAGAGATGAATCCTCAGGGCAAGGTGGAGAATAACCAGAAAGATTGAACTCTGCATTTGTTCAGCAATAAACTCTTTCTAAATAAATAAACTGGAGAATTATCAAGAAAGACGATCAACATCAGTCCTATACATGTATGCATATGCTCCCCACACACATACATGGAAAATGGCATATTCACATGCATGGAGCACACACACACACACACACACACACACATACACACACTCAAGTTGAGAGATGAAGAAATGGTTTTCCCAGGGAAGAGCACCAATTGCTTATCAAATACCGAAGTGTCAGCCCTGAAAATATGAATAGGCATCACATTATACAGACTGAGCACGTTATACATATAAACTTAGGGCAGAGAAAAGAAAGAGAAAGAAAAGGAGAGATGGGGAGAGGAAAGGGGAGGAAGAGAGAGAATCTTGATTAAGATAATCAAAAATCAAATAAAAAGAGAGCATGTATTTAAGTGAGAACAATAGGGTACATGGGAGGGGCTAAAGGGAAGAAAGGGAAGGGGTAAAATTATGCAATTATAATATTACTTCAAAAGCATTTTCAAAGAATATTTCAAAATAAATGCACTTTCAAGAAATTCATGACCATTAAGTAAACACTGCAGAAAATTCTTAAAGGAATACTATAGACAGAGGAAGAAGAAAGACAATTTTGCACACAAGACAGGAAGAATAGAATCCAGGATAGCAACAGATGAACAGAGGTGAATGAGGGAGGAATCAACCAATACTAATGAAATAAAACAGGATAGACCCAGCAGTACCAATGGACAAAGAACGTAATTAACCAATTAACCAATCAAGTAAGTCAGATATATATATATACTTATATATACATACACACACATATATATAGCATATATATATTATATATATGTATATAATATATATAAACATATGTATGTATCAACCCCTGCTCAATTTTAATCTTGAATTCAGATGACCTTAGGTTTTTAAATTTTGACCCAACTAATTGCTGCCTACAAAAGACACACAAAGTAGGAAAGAAGTCCATAAACTAAGATTCAAAGATTGAAAATCAAACCACCAAACAAACAAAAGATGAAAAGAAACCGTCAAACAAGTTCTCATGTTTTCCAAAGTGATAAAGTAGATTTCAAACAAAACTAAGGGAGAAGCTATAAAAGGGTCCACTACATAGCGATAAAAGAGCAATTCATCAAGAGGACGTAACAACTGTAAAATATCTATGCACCAAATTTAGAGCACTCCAGTCTCAATTTTAAAATTACAAAGCATAAGACTGCATAAGTCCAGACAAAACAATAGGTGATGACTTCTAATTATCACTTTTCCATCTACATAGGCCTATTAAACTAAAAATGAGTAAAAAAGCCTTAGTATTAACATCAGTTGAATGTTCCACACAACCAATGGCAAGAAATAATAAAAGTGGGAGCAGAAATTAGTTAAAAGAAGAATAAAAGAGCAATGCACAGCATAGAGTTAATCAAAGACTTGATTCTTTTTAAAGATTAACAAGATTACCCAACCCTTAACCTAACTAATCAAAATAAAAAGAGAAAACACAAAATAATAAACCAAGGCTTTCTGACTGTACTTAAGGCCAACTTAGTGGGAAATAACACATACTTACTACTGTACATCAAGCGAAATAGCACTGCTGAGTACATACAATCTAGGGAAGAACCTTCTACTACCATTTCCTAAGCCGCTATAATTTCTAACTTAATTCTAAATACTTATCCTTATACCCATAGATAAGTGTAACTCACACTCATTAAACAAACATCTATATGCAGCAGATGGAGGCTATTGTGGATATTCACAACTAGTCAAATTCATAGGATAAGGGTTCTGATTCTCAGCTGGTAAATTTGCAACACATTCCCTATACCTAAGGTTCAAGGAATGTGAGAGAACCGGGCCAGAAAGATTATAAGAGTTAGAAAACCAGGACTTGTTCTGTGAGAGTGTTTTCTATACATGTCAGAAAGGCTACACCCATGAAATCTCAACAATATGGTTACCTAAATAATACAGAAGCCGTACAATGACAATACCAGTTGACATACTAACATGAATAGGTGAGATCTCACAAAACACCACCCTTAGATGAAGAGCTACAGACAACTAATGGCTGCTGAGACAATCAGTCTTCTTCAGGGATTAGCACCCTGATAGGTTATGCAGTCCCAAATTGCCAGCTTTAAACACACATACATATAGGCAATATTAAAAGGATTCAGTAAGATGTGTGAGTGAGGGTGTGTGTGTGTGTAGTAAAGGTCATGAATTTGAGACAG
Organism: Meriones unguiculatus; assembly: GCF_030254825.1. Classification (NCBI taxonomy): domain Eukaryota; kingdom Metazoa; phylum Chordata; class Mammalia; order Rodentia; family Muridae; genus Meriones; species Meriones unguiculatus. The sequence continues at coordinate 72,326,392 of NC_083369.1, read as the reverse complement.
AGTGGAGAACGTAGGAGTTAGAAAAGAGAATGTGGAAATGGTGGAAATATACTACTCATATATGAAATTGTCAAAAAAAACTTAGTTAATTTTAAAAACAAAAAATGTTAATCCCAGCACTTGGGGAGGCAAAGCAAGGTAGATCACTGTGACTTTTTAGTCAGTCTGGTCTACAAAGTGAGTCCAGAACAGCCAAAGCTTCATGGAAAAATGCTGTCTCAAAAAACTAAAACCAAAAAAGGACAAACAAAACATTTTTTAATTGGATTACTTGGTTTGTCAGTGTTTAACGTCTTCAGTTCTTTATATATTCTGGATATTAGCCCTCTGCCAGGTGTAGGGTTTATGAAGATCTTTTCCCAGTCTGTACACTGTCGTTTTGTTCTGATGACAGTGTCCTTTGTTTTACAGAAGCTTTTCAGGTCATGAGGTCTCATTTATTGATTGCTGATCTTAGAACCTGTGCTGTTGGTGTTCTGTTCAGGAAATTGTCTCCTGTGCCAATGAGGTCAAGGCCCTTCCCCATTTTTTCTTCTAACAGGTTTAGTGCATCTGGTTTTATGTTGAGGTCTTTGATCCACTTGGATTTTAGTTTTGTGCAGGGTGATAAGTATGTATCAATTTGCACTTTTCTACATGTAGACATCCAGTTACACCAGCACCATTAGTTGAAGATGCTATCTTTTTTCCATTGTGTGGAAAAAATTGGTTTCTTTGCCAAAACTGAAGCTTCCATAGGTGTGTGGGTTTACCTCTGTGTCTTGTATTCGATTCCATAGATCCACCAGTCTGCTTCTATGCCAGTACCATGCTGTTTTAGATCTGGGATGGAGAAACTGACGTCCCTCAACGGAGGAATGGATACAGAAAGTGTGTTACATTTATACAATGGAATACTACTCAGCAGTTAAAAACAAGGAAATCATGAAATTTGCAGGCAAATGGTGGGAACTAGAAAAGATCGTCCTGAGTGAGGTAACCCAGAAGCACAAAGACTCATATGGTATATATTCACTTATAAGTGGATATTAGCCATATAAGATAGGATAAACATACTAAAATCTATAGTCCTAAAGAAGCTAAAGAACAAAGAGGACCCTGGGTAAGATGATCAATCCTCATTCAGAAGGGCAAATAGCATAGACATCTGAAGTAGAAGACAAGGAACAGGACAGGAGCCTTACACAGAAGACCTGTCAAAGACTCTGCCGACCAGGATATTAAAGGCAATGCTAAGACTCATAGCCAAAGTTTGGGCAGAGTGTAGGGAATCTTATGGAAAAAGGGGGAGATAGAAAAACCTGGAGAGGACAGGAGCTCCACAAGGAGACCAACAGAGCAAAAAACCCTGGGCCCAGAGCAGCCTTCAGAGACGGATACTCCAACCAAGGACCATGCATGGAAAGAACCTAGAACCCCTTTTCAGAGGAAGCCCATAGGCTGTTCAGTTTCCAAGTGGGTTCACTAATAAGGGGTACATTATTAGTGTTGCCTCTGACATGAACTCAGTGGCCATCTCTTTGATCATCTCCCCTTGGGGAGTACAGCCTTTCCAGGCCACAGAAGAAGACGATGCAGCCTGTCCAGGTGAGATCTGATAGGCTAGGGTCTGATAAAAGGGGAGGAGGCCTTCCCCTATCTGGAGACTAGGGAAAGAGCATATGGGGAAAAGAGGATGGATGGGACTGGGAGGGGACCAGGGAGGGGGCTGCAGCGGGGATACAAAGTGAATAAATTGTAATAAATAAATAAGTGGAATTTAAAACAAACAAAAACAGAATTGTGAATGGAACTGTTTAAGTTAACTCTACCCTGATAATAAGTTGTTTGATGTTTATGGAAGCAAAGAATAACAATCCCAAGACTTTATAAGGTGGCATTAGAAACATGTTCATCATTTTAAAGAAAATGTATCACAGCCTACAGGGAAGGGTTCAACATAACTGGATGGGAAACAAAAATAATGGGGGAATGCTCACTGTATAGCTCCTTATGAATTCTAAAATTGAACAATACCAATGAGTTAACTATCATCCAAAATTAGCAAAAAATTTGAAAACATAGTACTTAAAAGTAAAGGATGGAGCTAATGTGATAAATTATAATATGCTAATATCTTCATTTTACAAAAACAGAGAACTTTTATTTCTTACATGAGGAAATTTAGGAAATAATTAAAACAAACATGTAATTGTTTTAAATCAGAATGAAAACTATTCTATAAATATGTTTGGAGGAAAGAATGTTAAATATATAATAATGAGTTAATATTTTATAAAGGCACAAGTAAGATGGCTCAGGGAGTAAATGTACTTGCTGCCAAGTTCTAACAACTCAGGTTCAGTCCCAGGAAGAATGGTGAAAAACAACCGACTCCTGTATACTGTTCTCTGACCTGCACATGAGTTCTGTGGGGCATGGACATGCAGGCACATGTACTAGATAGATAGATAGATAGATAGATAGATAGATAGATAGATAGATAGATAGATAGATAGATAAAGTTTAATTTAACATAGAATAATTTTATAAAGAAAAACTGAGCACTAACCACTTTAAAAGTTCAGAAGCAGGGGTAAATGTATTATTAAAATAAAACAGTTGTTTAAATGCCTGTGTCTCAAATGAATAAACAAAGATGAAGAAACAAATAAGCCAGCTGTCATGGTGCTTACACACTGGACAGAGAAGAAGGAGGATGGCAGTTTGAGGCTTACCTGAACTACAGGGTGAAACACTGTCTCAAAAAATAAAAATAAAAATAAAAATAGAGACCTCAACATAAAACCAGATACCCTAAATCAATTGGAAAAAAAAGTGGGGAACAGCCTAGAACTCATTGGCACAGGAGACAACTTCCTGAACAGAACACCAACAGCACAGGCTCTAAGAGCAACAATCAATAAATGGGACCTCATGAAACTGAAAAGTTTCTGTAAAGCAAAGGATACCGTCATCAAAACAAAACGACTGCCTACAGATTGGGAAAGAATCTTCACTAACCCTTTATCTGACAGAGGACTAATATCCAGTATATACAAAGAACTAAAGAAGCTGAAAAGCAGCAATCCAAGTAATCCAATTAAAAAATGGGGAACAGAGCTAAACAGAGAATTCTCGACAGAGGAATATCGAATGGCAGAAAAACACTTAAAGAAATGCTCATCCTCATTAGCCATCAGGGAAATGCAAATCAAAACGACCCTGAGATATCACCTTACACCCATCAGAATGGCCAAGATGAAAAACTCAAGCGACAACACATGCTGAAGAGGTTGTGGAGAAAGGGGAACCCTCCTCCACTGCTGGTGGGAATGTAAACTGGTACAACCACTCTGGAAAGCTATCTGGCGCTTTCTAAGACAATTAAGAATAGTGCTTCCTCAAGACCCAGCTATACCACTGCTAGGTATATACCCAAAGTTTGTTCAAGTACACAAAAAGGACACTTGCTCAACCATGTTTATAGCAGCTCTATTTGTAATAGCCAGAACCTGGAAACAACCCAGATGTCCATCAACGGTGGAATGGGTACAGAAATTGTGGTATTTTTATACAATGGAATACTACTCAGCAATCAAAAAGGAGGAAATCATGAAATTTGCAGGCAAATGGTGGGATCTAGAAAAGATCATTCTGAGTGAAATATCCCAGAAGGAGAAAGACAAACATGGGATATACTCACTTATATAGACCTATAAGATATGATAAACATAATGAAATCTATACACCTAAAAAAGATAATCAATTGAGCGGACATGGGATAAGATGATCAATCCTCGTTTAGAAAGACAGATGGGATGTGTATTGAATGTATGACACATCCCATCTGTCTTTCTAAATGAGGATTGATCATCTTACCCCATGTCCGCTCAATTGAGAGTTTTCACTTGTGTTTAACAACTGCAAGCTGACACTGTACGTGATTTTAAGCCTGTGTTTCAGCTCTCCATTCTCATCTGTAGCTAGGGATTGTATAAGTAAACACTTTTTGAAGACTTTTTGGAGCTGTTATTAACTGTGGCAATTTTGTAACTATGGTTTGGAATGTAGCAACCCTTACATTTTAAACATAATTATCAATGGCTGTCACCATTTTTAAAGCTTGATCATTTTATAATAAAGTTTGGTGAAACAACAAAAAAAAAAGGAGAAAAAAAATAAATAAAAATAGAAAAACAAAAAAAACTGTTAAGGGAGTTACAAGAAAGATGCAGAAAAGAAAATGAAATAGAGAGCATAAACTATCTACATTGACAAGTCTATGGACATCTGCCTCATAATTTGTAGCTATTGATCACATTACTATGTTATGTAAATACGGTTTCTTCTCTTATTTTCTACAGGAGATGGGACATGTTCTATCATCGAGCTACACCCTAGATCTTTTCATATTTTGGAAGTAGTAAACATTTTATTTTTATCATATTTTTATTAAGAGAAAGAGTCTTTCTAAATCACCCATGTTGACCTCAAACTTGCTAAGTAGCTTTTGGTCTACTTGAATTGTGACTCTCCTATCTCAGTTTCCAAAGTAGCTAGAATTTCAAGTGTGTGCTTCTATGCCTGCTGTTAATTAGTTTGTTCGTGCTTTTTTTTATTTGTTATGTATTTGAGAGATATGAGATGATATTTTTATCTGTATATACACCGAAGTATATATGGCTAAATCAGAAAAATTAACATATGCATTGCCTCCTGGTACAATTAATAACCAGCACTGTTTCGAACTCCATGCATCATGCTCTATAGCAGATATTTATTCCTGCTTCCTGAAATGTCATGTGCTTTGCCAAAATCTGTAGTGCTATTTTTAAAAAACACCTCTTTATTTGGGTTGTTTAGGCCTCAACCTCCATTCCAACCTCCCATCCCTTACATGGGACAGAAATGTTAGTGGGGAGAGAAGTGACATGACCCTTTACTTCTCCCAGCTCTTTAGGGTCAATGGCTTCTTTTAGGGCTATACCAATCTCCATCAACCGCTGATGAAGCCAGCACTCTCCTCCAAGCCTCTGCACCCCGAAGCATTTTTCTCAGTCTGTCTGCTCCAAACTGCCACACTGTCTCCAGTCTCTGGTCTCTCCAAACTGCTACTTGCCACATGCCAACACTGAACACCACCCCTTCTCTTTCTTGGTTCTCATATTTATATTTCAGTGTCCTAGACCACACCCCTCTCCATGCCTCATGTGGAAGGCCATTACTAGCTGGCAAAAGCCATGTTCCACATAAGACAATTAACAGGTGCGAACAAACTATAGCCCAAATAAAATCCTACACTTGGGATTAAAACAAAAATACTTTTACATAAACAACTGAGTTTACAAAGAAACCAAAACACTCATTATAAAAGCCCCTACCTGCAAGCCTCTGGTAATCACCACTCTACCCCAACTCTGAATTCAATAGAGATTAGTGGTATCATACTTCATTGTCTGTGCCTGGCTAGTTTCACTAAACACATCATCTTCTGAATTCATCCATGTTATTAAACCTGTTGGAATTTCATTCTGATTTAAAGTAAAAACATATCACATTGTGTCTATGTACTGCCTTCTCTTTATCCATTGATCAGCTGACAGACACTGGGTTGTTTCAATCTCTTGGCTATTATAAATAGTGCTGCCACAGATACCAAAGGGAGGATACATTTCAACAAACTGATTTCACTTCCTTTCAGCATAAACCCAGTGATAAGGTTGCTCTATCATATATGGGGTCTGCTTATTAGTGAATTTTTTACTTTTTATTTATTTATGTATATATTTTACTATTTTATTTAATATTTATACAAATATTTAATACAGCATTTGGAACAAATCTACTTGCGTCCAGTTGCTGTGTTTTAAGGTTGTTGGTTTGGTTTGGATTGTTTGTTATTGGTTTGGTTTGGATTGTTTGTTTTTTAGAAACTCACATACTGTTTTCTTTACTCCACATTCTCACAAAACTGTGTTATATTGATGTTTTATAATAGCCATCCTAATGGCATGAGATACAATCTAATACAGGTATTATACATGCTGTCACAGTCTCTGTGAGTTCATATGTGCATCAGACCCATTGTGTCTGGAAAATGATTTCTTGAAGTCATCCAAGACCTCTAGCTATTAACAGTCTTTTTACACCCTCTTCTGCATAGATCTCTGAGGCACCAAGATTCTTCTAGATTCTTAGAAAATAATCAATGACTTTAAGAAATAGTATTATAGAGGATTGTTTAGCAATTCTGGTTTTTTTGTTATTCCATATGAAGTTGAGAATTTTTCTTTCAAAGTCTGTTTTGAATTGTGTTGGTAATTTGATGGGAATTGCATTGAATCTGTAGATTGCTTTTGGTAAGACAGCCATTTTTACTATGTTAATCCTGCCAAGCCATGAGCATTGGAGGTCTTTCAATCTTCTGAGATCTTCTTTTATTTTTTTCTTCAGAGACTGAAGTTTGATCACCCCCTCCCCCGAGGAGGGAGTGTAGCCTTACTAGGCCACAGAAGAAGACAGTACAGACAGTCCTGATGAGAACTGATAAACTAGGATCAGAGGGAACAGGGGGAGTATCTCCCCTATCAGTGGACATGGAGAGGGGCATGGGAGGAGATGAGGGAGGGAGGGTAGGATTGGAAGGGGACTAGGGAGGGGACTACAGCTCAGATACAAAATGAATAAACTATAATTAATAAAGCAATAAATAAATTTAAAAAATAGTGTCCATATATTAGCTTATAAAAACATAATTACAAATAATATGCAGGAAACAAAACCACAACTGTAAAAAAAGTTCACTTTCAAAAGGGTAGGCAGACAACGCCATATACATAGAATGTTGCTTGGTACAATGGGTGATGTCTGTAACTGAAACACTTAGAAGCCAGGGCAAGAGAATGAAAAAGTGCAAACACAGTCTGGACTACGTGGAAACATCCTGTCTCCTAAAACAAATTTATCATGTTTCCAAGAAAAGCCCTGATAATTGAAAATGAAGGAGCAATTCAGACTCATTTCCATACCTCCCTGGTACAAAAATAAGTAATACGTGTTGTCTTAGTCCATTTATGATGCTATAACAAAGTGTCTGGGAACAGGTAATCTTACAAAGAACATAAATGTATTGTTCACAGTTTTGAAGGCTGTACAGTGAAAGACTCAAGGCTTTCACAAGTCCAGTGTATGGTGAGGGTTTGATCTCTGCTTTCAAAACACTGTGCTACAGGTTCTAGAGTAGATAAAATGCTTGTCCTGTGTCCTTACTTGATAGAATGGACAGAAGAAAGCAATCCCATTTCCTCCAGACTTTTATCAGGCTTCTAATTTCACCAAAAATACTCCCCCAAAATGAATTATTCATTTCTTAGAGGTGCCACCTCTGAATACTGTCTTACTGGTGATTGGCACATTTAGCATGTGCCATTTGCCAAATTAAATTCTCTTCAGTTCTTCTTCATGTACTCCCTATTTTGCTCCTTAGAAACAACTACTATAGGAAGTTTCTCATCTATTTCTTCAAAAGATGTAAAGCCATGAGTTGAAAACAATGCTCACTTAAAAGGTTAAACATTTAAGAGACTTAATTTTGAAATAAGGATATTGGGGAACAAATTCAAAGAGTATGGTCAATAATAGAAAATACAGCACAGGTTAAATAGGACAGCAGAGTGTGAATAGAACTTGGTATTTTATTTGAAACAATAGTGGACAACTGACCATGGGATGTTGTCTCAACAAAATATGGGCTGTTCAACAGCAGGTGAAGAGGACACATTGTCACCTTTGAACACATTTTAAATACATTGCTGCAAAAAGTTGAATGTTCCTTTAGGGCTGGTGACTAGATTCATTAAATGATTAATGGAATGAAAGCCTTGGTATACACATCATTACCTAGTAAAACTTGACAGAGACTGACAATGAGATTCTGAAAGATAAATAAAACACCACAATGAACAAGAAAGAAGTCCAAGTGAAATAATCAGCTCTTAAACATTACAAAAGTCAAATAGGATGTAGCTTTAAAAGAGGTTGGAAATAAAGACAACCAAACTACACCTTCATATAGAAAAAAAAGTCCACATCCCTAAGGAATAAACTAGTCTATCTACAAATCTATTAAGAGAGTGCTCTATATTAATATCAGAAAGATGTGGGCTTTTTTTTTTTTTTTTGGTTGGTTGGTTATCTTATCTTTCTGAATGAAATTTCAATTCAAAAAAACAAATAGAAGTTGTCAGCTTTTTTTAATTTTATTTTTCTTATTAGTTACATTTTGTTAACTCTGTGTCCCAGCTGTATCCCGCTCCTTCATTCCCTCCCCAACCCCACACTCCCTCCCTGGTCTCCTCCCTGCCCCTTTCCAAGTCCACTGATAGGGGATTTGACCCTGTTTTATCAGATATCTTCCGGGCTGGCTGCAAAGTCTTCCTCTGTGGCCTAACAGGACTGCTCCTCCCTTTATTTTCAGAGTTTTGAAATTATTTAATTTTAAGCCTCAGTTTTTTTTCACAGAAGTTTAAACAAATAAAACTCAGGTGATGACTAGGTTGAACTGTCTTTTCTTGTAAACAAAATTTTGCCTGGAATTTTACTTTGGCAAGCCAAAACCTTTTTTCTTCTTCCCTTCATTCCCTTGCTGAAGAAAAGAAGGTCATTCTGAATATGTTCCTCCCAGAGTCATTTATTTTCTTTCAAGCCAGTTGGATGCTTCTCTGTCAAAAGGCTCTGTATTTCTACCTAAATGAATTATAAGTACATTTTAAGGGTGACAAAGATATGGCTTTCTGCAAATGCAGATGTTACTTAAATCATTGTGAGTGTAATAATTAAAACTGTAATCTGCATTCATAGATTCTGTGTTATGATCACTGAAAGTCCTGCCAGAGATTATTCCTTTTAACTTTTCCTCTCTGTTTTTACTATTTTAAAATATCTTTTTAGATGCTAAGATATGTACCAATTGACTTTTTAAGGTATCTTTCATTTTTGGCTTACCCTACAAAGTCATTACAAGCAGTATTATATTAGAGCTGAAAGTTAGACTTATTCACATTTTTATTATATTTTTTAATCTTTTAAATTATATACAAAAATACAATGTCCACCCTCCATTTCTCTTCTACAATTGCCCCTATGTCCTCCAAAAGAGTCCCCTTCTTAACTCTATGTTTTTTTTTTTTAATTTCACCATTGTTTTTAATAATACAGTGAGTTCAATTAGTGCATTGATGTGGGGCCATCCACTGGATCATGGAAAACCTACCAGTGGGAATAGCTTAAAAAAAGAATATGTCTACAACACAGGATACTTCTAAGTGTATTATAAACAGTTGCCTTTAGAGCAATAGATCAGTTTAGTCCTCAACCCTCATAAAAGAAGCTTCTTTCTGAAGTATGGAAGGACCATTACAGTAAATCATAACTGGCCAAAAAGGAGAGAACAACTAACCATGGGTTACACTGACTCAACTGAAACATCTACCAAAATAATTCCTACATGTAAGGCTCAAGAAACATTGTAGAATTGGGGGTATAGGGAGTATAAGAGAGGGCTGGTGAGATGGTTCAGTGGTTAAAAGCACTGGCTGTTCTTCCAGAGGTCCGGAGTTCGATTCCCAGTCACAACATGGTGGTTCACAGCCATCTATGGCCTGTACTGCCCTCTTCTGGCAGGCATATGCACATGCAGTTAGAGCACTCATATACATAAAATAAATAAAAGCTTTAAAGAAATAATTTTAAAAAAAAAAAAAAAAGGTTGGAGAGATGGCTCAAAGGTTAAGAACGCAGGCTGCTCTTCCAGAGGTATTGAGTTCAATTCCCAGCAACCACATGGGAATTACCATCCATCTATTGAAATTCACAACCATCAATAGTGAGACCTGGTGCCCTCTTCCGACATGCAGACACACATAGAGGCAGCATACTGTATACATAAATAAAATAAACCTTTAAAAAAAAGAGTGTAAAGTTCTGTAAATGTCTGTTAGGTCCATTTGATTCATGACCTCTGATCATCCTGAGTAAGTTGTCCCAGAAGCAAAAAGACACACATGGTATATACTCACTCATATAGACATACAACATAGGACAAACCCACTAAAACCTGTGAATCTAAAGAAACTAAGCAAGAGAGAGGACCCTAACTAAAATGTACAATCCCCATCCAGAAAGGCAAAGAGGATGGACATCAGAAGAAGAAGAAAACAGGAAACAACCTAGGAGCCTACCACAGAGGGCCTCTGAAAGCCTCTGCCCTACAGACTATCAAAGCAGATGCTGAGCCTGATGGGCAACTGTTGGGCAGATTGAATGGAATTTTAGGTAAGAAGTGGGAAATAGTAAGAGCTGGAGAGGACAGGAACCACACAAGGAGAGCAACAGAACAAGAATATTTGATCACAGGGAACTTCCCAGAGACTCATACTCCAACCAAGGACTATTCATAGAGATAACCCAGAACCCCTGCACAGATGTAGCCCAGGGCAGTTCAGAGTCCAATTGGGTTACATAGTAATGTGAAGAGGGCCTGCCTCTGACATAATCTGATTGGCCAGCTCTTTGATCCCCTCCCCCTGGGGGGGAGCAGCCTTACCAGGCCATAGTAGAGGACAATGCAGCCACTTTTGATGTGAACTGATAGACTAAGATCAGAAAGGAGAGGAGAACCTCCCCTATCAGTGGACTTGGGGAGTGGCATGCATGCAGAGAGAGGAGGGAAGGTGGGATTGGAAGGGGAGGAGGGAGGGGCTTATGGGGGGATGCAGAATGAATAAAGTGTAATTGATGAAAAATTAAAAAAAAAACTGAAAAAAAGAGTATAAGAGCCAGAGAACAAGGTTGTCTGCTGTAAGATAGTATATTTTATATATGACAGGGAAGGTATACTTGTAACATCTGAACAGTATAACTGCTTAAACATGATCTGCTTAATGAAAACAGTAGTCAACATGGCAATGTTGGGGGAAAGTCCACAAGGCCGCAACCCTAGATGAAGGATGACAAGCCAACAATGACTACAGATGGAGGGAGAATAAGTTGCCTTCAGGCTTGCAGTGCCTTATACCTTATCCAGTACCAAGTGGTCAGCCCTAATCACATCTACATACAAACAACACTATATAAATGCAATAGGTTGTGTACATGTATATATAGAACAGGTCATGAATTCCAGAGGGAATGGGAGGAGCTGGAGGTCAGAGAGAGAAGGGTACAAATTATATTAGTACAATGTATACTGTATGAAATTCTCAAAAATTGTTTTTTTAAGAGTACTTCTCCCACCTTCAGAAGAGCCAATAGCTCCTTAATAAAGACTGATGTCTAGAGAGGTCCTCCCTTATTCATGCTAAAATTATGTTTGGACTGATATTGTACAGGTAACTAAAGCTGCTGTGAGTTCATGGTTGCAATAAACATACTATGCCCCAAAGACAGTGTTTTATAGCACTCTTCTCCATCTTCCACATCTTACATTCTTTCCACTTCCTCTATGCTAATGTTCCTTGGGCCTTGGGTGGGGATGGTGGGAAAGGCAGTAACTCTCTTATTCTCAGTATTTCACTACACCTTTCCATTGACTGCTGCCCACTGTAAAAGAGGCTTATTTGACTAAGGTAAAGGGAAACCGAGATGAAAAGTATATAAACATATATATTTAGAAAACAATTTGACATTACCAGTGAGCAAAATAACAGTATCATGTTCTACATAGGGACTACAACCTCATCAGCCATGGGCTTTTAGGCAGGACTACAGTACCCCAGGCATGAAAACCTTCTCCTGTGGAACAGGTCTCAAACTCAATCAGAAAAGCATTTAGTGTTTAGCTCTGGATAAGACTACTGATTCTTTTCTCCCCCAGCAGCCTGCATAGCTAGACAGCAGGGAGGGAATTTCCAGCTCAGTTTGAGATGATTGATTTTACTATGTCTGTAGCCTAAGTCACACATCTCGAAATTACTGTTGCAAAGAGAGTAATCTCAAATATTTCAATTACTCTGGTAACTTTGGCTGGATGCATAAAATGTACATCTCAACAATAACAATCTAGTCCCATCTTTCTTTTCAGACTCATTTCAGCCATGACTATACTGGCATCATACATAAATATTAAAGTGAGCTCCTTGAAGCTCCCCAAACATGCTATTTCTCTCATGCTTCCAAGTTATAATAGACTGTATTCTCTACCATAATGCCCTTACCCAAAATTTGACTCACTCCTACTGTTTTATTAAATGTCATTCAAGAAAGCAAATAGATTTCCAGAAATCTCTATTTCTATCTCTTTACTTTGCATGATTCTACCTTAGATTATACTATATCTCACTGCTTCACATTTTTTTAAATTGTTATTTTTTTAATATTAGTTACAGTTTATTAACTTTGTATCCCAGTTGTATCCCACTCCCTCATTCTCGCCCTCCTCCCTCGTCATCTCTCTACCCCTTTCCAAGTCCACTGATAGGAGAGGTTCTCCTTCCCTTCCATCTGACCCTAGCTTATCAGGTATCTTCAGGACTGGCTGCAAAGTCCTCCTCTGTGGCCTAGAAGGACTGTTCCTCCCTCAGGTGTGGGAGAGGGGAGAGGTCAAACAGCCAGCCATTGAGTTCATGTCAGAAATAGTCCCTGTTCCCCTTACTAGGGAACCCACTTGAATAATGACCTACCATGGCTACATCTGAGTGGGGGTTCTAGGTTATATCCATATATGGTCCTTGGTTGGAGATACAGTCTCAAAAAAAGACCCCTGTGCCCAGATATATGTGGTCCTTGTGGAGTTCCTGTCCTCTCCAGGTCATAGTACCTCCCCCTTCTTTCATATGATTCCCTGTATTCTACTGAAGGTTTGGTTATGAGTTTTAGTATTTGCTTTGGTACACTGCTAGGTAGAGTTTTTCAGAGGCCCTCAGTGGTAGGCTCCTGTCCTGTTTCTTGTTTTCTCCTACTTCTAATGTCCATCCCATTTGTCTTTCTAAGTGAGGGTTGATATCTTACCCCAGGTCCTCTTTCTTGTTTATCTTCTTTAGGTATACAGATTTTAGTATGTTTATCCTATCTTATAGGTCTAGTACCCACTCAAAAGTAGGTATATACCGTGTGTGTCTTTCTGTTTCTGGGATACCTCACTCAGAAGGATGTTTTCCAGGTCCCACCATTTGCCTGCAAATTTCATGATTTCCTTGTTTTTAATTGCTGAGTAGTATTCCATTATGTAAAAGTACCACAATTTCTGTGTCCATTTCTCCATTGATGGACATCTGGGTTGATTCCAGGTTCTAATCATCCCATATAATGTATTTTAAAGAAAATGAAACACAGATTTTTAAATATTTGGGCTGATGAATTTTGACAAATGTAAAAATCTGTGTAATCACCATTCCAATCAAGACAAAGTATTATCATTGTCAGAGAAAATTATCTCATACACACATCCCTTTGGAATCACAACCACACAGAAATACACTAGACTTATTTTCATAAATATGTATATACATATTTTTTTCTTTTCTGGACCTTGGAGCCTGGAATCTTCTTTTTCATCAATTCTTATTATTCTTAGATTTAACCTTTAGATGGAGTCCTTGACTTCTTGGATGTTTTGTGTTTGAAAATCTACCAATTTTACTTTTTCTTTGAGGGAAATATCAATTTCTGTAAGTGTATCTTCAGCACCTGAGATTCTCTCTTCCATCTCTTGTATTCTGTTGGTGATACTTATGTTTGTGGTTCCTGACCTTTTCTCTAAGTTCTTCAGCTCCCGGGTTTTCTTTGTTTGTGTTTTCTTTATTGATTTTTAATTCTGTTTTCATGCCTTGTATCATTTCCTTCATCTGTTTGAATGTGGATTCCTGTCTCTCTATGATGGTCTTTACTTTTTTGTTCATGTCCTCTCTATATGCCACTAATTGTGCCTCTACTTGTGCCTCTATTTGTTTGGTTATATTTGCCTGTATTTTTCTGAGAGCTTTGTTCATTTGCTTTTTATTTGCCTCCATTTGTGTGTCTATTTCCTTAAGAGATTTGTCTGTTTCTTCATTATGCGCATCTAATAAATGGATATGCATAGATTTAAAACCATTTTTCTGTGTTTCCCATGAATTGGAGTACCCACTGATTGGGGGGGTGCTGGTGAAGGCATGATGTTTTGATTTTGTTGGATGTGTTCTTACGCCTACCTCTGGCTATTTGCTTATCTTTTTTTAATATGATAAGATCATTTATTAATAAATTTTAATTTATGGACATAACTATACAAAATATAATATATCCTAAGAGAGTAAACACCTGCATATACATGTTCATAAAATGAGAACAATTTCAAAGTTCAAATGACAATTAATTTCAAGTGTGATGGCTTTAAATATAATTTAGTCACTATTAAATATAAGAAATACAGGATTCAAAAGTAAATTTTACTTTCTTTACTATGTACAGTGTTATACTTTGTTGTAGCTTTATAATAGTTTACAAAAACAGTAATATCATTTTACATAGTTTTCATGGTTTGTGCTGTAAATATTTCTTATTTGGAATATTTTTATTATAATTTTTTATTAATTTCTTTATTCACTTTGTATCCCCCCATAAACCCCTCCTTCCTCCTCTCCGGTTCCCATCCTCCCTCTCCCTTCTTCCCACATTCCCCTCCATAAGTCCACTGATAAGGGAGTCCTCCTTTCCTCCCTTCTGATCTTAGTCTATCAGAACTCATAAGGAGTAGCTGCATTGCCATCTTCTGTGGCCTGGTAAGGCTCCATCAGGGGGAGGTGATCAAAGAGCAGACCAATCAGATTATGTCAGAGGTAGTCCCTCTTCCCATTACTATGGAACCCACTGGGACACTAAACTGCCATGGGCTGCATCTGTGCAGGGGTTCTAGGTTATCTCCATGCATGGTACTTGGTTGGAGTATGAATCTCTGGAAAGATCACTGTGTTCAAATTTTCTAGTTCTGTTGCTCTCCTTGTGGAGTTCCTGTCTTCTCCAGATCTTACTATTTCCTACTCCTTAAATAAAATTCCATGTACACTGCCTAACAGTTGGACATAAGTCTCAGCATCTGCTTTGATAGTCTGCAGGGATGAGCCTTTCAGAGGCCCTCTATGGCAGGTTCTTAGCTTGTTTCCTGTTTTCTTCTTCTTCTGATGTCCATCCTCTTTGCCTTTCGGATGGGGATTGAGCATTTTAGTCAGGGTCCACTCTCTTGATTAGTTTCTTTAGATGTGCAGATTCTAGTAGGTTTATCCTATATTACATGTTTATATGAGTGAGTATATGGCGTGTGTGCCTTTCTCGTTCTGGGACAGCTCACTCAGGATGATCCATTCTAGGTCCCACCATTTACCTGAAAATTTTATGATTTCCTCGTTTTTCAGTGCTGAGTAATATTCCATTGTGTAGATGTACCACAATTTCTGCATCCATTCTTGAGTCGAGGGGCATCTGGGCTGTTTCCAGATTCTGGCTATTACGAATAAAGTTGCTACAAACATGGTTGAGCAAATGTCCTTATTGTGTACTTGAGCCTGTTTTGGATATATGCCCAGGAGTGGTATGGCTGGATCTTGAGGAAGCGCTATTCCTAGTTGCTTTCCTTGAGAAAGTGCCAGATTGATTTCCAGTGCAGTTGTACAAATTTACATTCCCACCAACAGTGGAGGAGGGTGCCCCTTTCTCCACAATCTCTCCAGCATGTGTTGTCACTTGACTTTTTCATCTTCGCCATTCTGATGAGTGTAAGGTGAAATCTCAGGGTCGTTTTGATTTGCTTTTCCCTAATGGCTAATGACATTGAAATCTCAGGGTCGTTTTGATTTTCTTTTCCCTAATGGCTAATGACGTTGAGCATTTCTTTAAGTGTTTCTCAGCCGTTCGATATTCTTCTACAGAGAATTCTCTGTTTAGCTCTGTTCCCCATTTTTTAATTGGATTACTTGGTTTTCTACTTTTCAGTTTCTTTAGTTCTTTATATATGCTGGATATTAGTATGCTGTCAGATAGAGTGTTGGTGAAGATTCTTTCCCAATCTGTAGGCATTCATTTTGTTTTGATGATGGTGTACTGTGTACAGAAGCTTTTCAGTTTTATGAGGTCCCGTTTATTGATTGTTGCTCTTAGAGCCTGTGCTGTTGGTGTTCTGTTCAGGAAGTTGTCTCCTGTGTCAATGAGTTCTAAGCTCTTCGCAAATTTTTCTTCTAACCAATTTAGTATGTCTGCTTTTACTTTGAGTTCTTTGATCCACTTGGACTTTATTTTTGTGCAGGGTGATAAGTATGGATCTATTTGCATTTTTTCTACATGTAGACATCAAGTTAGACCAGCACCATTTGTTGAAGATGCTATCTTTTTTCCATTGTATGGTTTTGGCATCTTTGTCAAAGACCAAGTGTCCATAAGTTTGTGGGTTTATTTCTGGCTTTTCTGTTTTGTTCCATTGATCCACCATTCTGTTTCTATGCCAGTACCATGCAGCATTTATCACTGTTGCTCTATAGTACAACTTAAGATCAAGGATGGAGATACCTCCAGAAAATCTTTTATTGTAGAGGATTGTTTTAGCAATTTTGGGTTTCTTGTTATTCCTTATGAAGTGGAGAATTTTTCTTTCAAGGTCTGTAAAGAATCGTGTTGTTAATTTGATCGTAATTGCAATGAATCTGTAGATTGCTTTTGGTAAGATGGTCATTTTCACTATATTAATCCTGCCAAGCCATGAACATAGGAGATCTTTTCATCTTCTGATATCTTCTTCTAATTCTTTCTTCAGACACTGGAAATTTTTTTCATACAAGTCTTTGACTTGCTTGGTTAGGGTAACACCAAGCTACTTTATGTCATTTGTGGCTATTGTGAAGGGTGTTGTTTGCCTCATTTCTTTCTCAGCCCTTTTGTCTTTTGTATACAGGAGGACTACTGATTTTTTTGAGTTAATTTTTTATCCAGCCACTTTGCTGAAGGTGTTTATTAGCTGTAGAAGTTCCCTGATAGAATTTTTGGGGTCACTCAGGTTTATCATCTGCAAATACTGATAATTTGACTTCTTCCTTTCCAATTTGTATCCCCTTGATCTCCTTCAACTGTCTTACTGCTCTAGCAAGGACTTCCAAAACTATGTTGAAGAGATATGGAGAGAGTGGGCAGACTTGCCTTGTCCCTGATTTCAGTGGAATTGCTTTAAGTTTCTCTCCGTTTAGTTTGATGTTGGCTATAGGTTTGTTGTATATTGCCTTTACTATGTTTAGATATGTGCCTTATATCCATGAACTCTCCAATACTTTAAATATGAATGGATGTTGGATATTACCAAATGCTTTTTCAGCATATAAGGAGATTATCATGTGTGTGTGTTTTTTTTTCTTTCAGTTTGTTAATATGGTGGATCACATTGATGTATTTCTGTATATTGAACCACCCCTGCATTCCTGGGATGAAGCTTACTTGGTCCTAGTGGATATCTTTGATGTGTTCTTCAATTCAGTTTGCTAGTATTTTGTTGAGTATTTTTGCATCAATGTTCATAAAGGAGATTGGCCTGAAATTCTCTTTCTTCGTTCGGTTTTTGTGAGGTTTAGGTACCAAGGTGACTGTGGCTTCATAGAATGAGTTTGGTAGTGTTCCTTCTGTTTCTATTTTGTGGAATAGTTTGAAGAGAATTGGAGTTAGCTCTTCTTTGAAGGTCTGGTAGAATTCTGTGCTGAAACCATGTGGTCCTGGGCTTTTTTTGGATGGGAGACTTTCGATGACTGCTTCTATTTCTTTGGGGGATATAGGACTATTCAGTTGATTTAACTGGTCCTGATTGAGCTTTGGTAAGTCAAATTGATCAAGAAAATTGTCCATTTCATTTTCAAATGTTGTGGCACATAGACTTTTGAAGTAAGTCCTAATAATTGATTTTCCCCAGTATCTGTAATTTTTGTCCCCCTTTTCATTTCTGATTTTGTTGATTTGGATGGTGTCTCTCTGCCTTTAAGTTAGCTTGGCTAAGTGTTTGTATATCTTGTTGATTTTCTCAAAGAACCAGCTCTTGGTTTCATTGATTCTTTGAATTGTTTTATTTGTTTCCAATTGATTGATTTCAGCCCTGGGTTTGATTATTTCCAGCATTCTACTCCTTTTTCGTGTGTCTGCTTCTTCCTTTTCTAGGGTTTTTAGGTGAGCCATTAAGTTGCTTAAATGAGATGTCTCAAATTTCTTCTTGAAGGCACTTAGTGCTATGAACTTTCCTCTTAACACTGCTTTCATTGTGTCCCACAAGATTGGGTATGTTGTGCCTTCATTTTCATTGAAATCTAGGAAGAATTTGATTTCTTTCCTTATTTCTTCCCTGACCTAGCTGTCGCTAGTAGCAAGTTGTTTAGTTTGCATGTCTGTGTAAGCTTTTTACCATTTCCATTTTTGTTAAGGTCCAGCTTTATCCCATGGTGATCAGATTGGATACAAGGGATTATTTCAATCTTGTTGTACCTGTTGAGGCTTGTGTTGTGACCAACTATATGGTATATTTTGGAGAAGGTTCCATGAAGTTTTGAGAAAAAGGTAAATTCTTTTGTGTTTGGGTGTAAGATTCTGTAAATGTCTGTTAGGTCCATTTGATTCATGACCTCTGTTAGAGACATTATTTTTTTGTTTAATTTCTGTTTTGTTGACCTGCCTTTTGTTGAGAGTGGAGTAGTGAAGTCTCCCACTATTAATGTGTTGTGATTGATGTGTGGTTTACGTTTTATCAATGTTTCTTTTACAAATGTAGGTGCTCTGATATTTTTGGCATAGATGTTCAAGATTGTGATGTCTTCCTGGTGGAATTTTCCCTTGATGAGTATGAAGTATCCTTCCCCATCTCTTTTGATTAATTCTGGTTGAAAGTCTATTTTATTAGATATTAGAATGGCTACTCCTTCTTGGGTCCATTTGCTTGGAAAGCTGTCTTCCAACCATGTATCCTCAGGTAATGTCTATCTTTGTGACTTAGGTATGTTTCTTGTATGCTGGGTCTTGTTTAGGCATCCATTCTGCTATTCTGTGTCTTTTTATTGAAGAATTGAGTCCATTGATGTTGAGAGAGATTAATGACCAGTGGCTGTTAGATCCTTTGATTTTGATGTTGGTTGTGGTCATAGGTTGTGTGCTTGGTTGCTTTTTGTTTTACTGTAGTGAGGTTAATTATTTCCTGTGTTTTCTTGAAAATAGCCAGTGTACTTGGGTTGTATTTTCCCTTCCAGTGTCTTCTGTAATGCTGGATTTGTGTGTAGGTATTGCTGAAATTTGTTTTTGTCATTGAATATCTTGTTTTCTCCATCTATGAGGACTGAGAGTTTTGCAGGGTATAGTAGCTGGGCTGACATCTGTGTTCTCTTAGTGTCTTCATGATATCTGTCCAGGCCCTTCTGGCTTTCATAGTTTCTGTTGAGAAGTCAGGTGCGATTCTGATGGGTTTGCCATTATATGTTAGTTGGCCTTTTTCCCTTGCAGCTTTTAATATTTTTTCTTTGTTCTGTATACTTACTGTTTTGATTATTATGTGGTGGGAGGATTTTCTTTTCTGGTCTAATTAGGTGTTCTGTAGGCCTCTGTATTCTTTTAGGCCTCCCCTTTAAGTTGGGGAAATTTTCTTCAATGATTTTGTTGAAAATATTTTCTGGGCCTCGGAGGAGGAAATCTTCTTTTTCCTCTATTCCTATTATTCTTAGGTTTTGTCTTTTTATGTTGTCTTGGATTTCTTGGATGGTTTGTGTCAGGAATTTTTTAGATTTATTTATTCTTTGAGGGATACATCGATTTCTTCCATTGTATCTTCCACACCTGAGATTCTTTCTTACATCTCTTGTAGTCTGTTGGTTATGCTTACCTCTGTAGTTCCTGTTTTCTACCCTAAGTTCTTTCTCTGCATAATATCCTCCATTTGTGTTTTCTTTAATTTTTCCAAGTCTATCTTCAGATCTTTAGCCGTTTTATTGATTTGCTTCACATGTCTGACTGTATTTTCCTTTTTTTTTTTTCCTTCAATTCCTTCAGCTGTTTGTTTGGACAATCCCCTGTTTCTTTTATTTCTTTCAATGATTTCAGCATTTCTTCTCTAAAGGCCACAAACTGTTTGGCTGCAACTTCCTGTGTTTCTTTTCAGATGGCCATAATCTGAGTTTATCTTCCTCTAGGTCTTTACTCATTTTATTTGTTTCCTCTGTTATTCTCTTCATCAGCATAGATGTTAGGTCATCTTCTTGAATTTCAATTAGTCTGGGGTGTCCAGGGCTACTTGCCCCTGGATAACTGGATTCTGGAGATGCTGTATTGCTCTGTCTTTTGTTGGTTGAGCTTTTACGCTGGCCTATACCCGTTGGGCTATATTAGGTGTTTGGAGTTAGTTTCTGGTGGTTTCTGGCATCCTGTGTTGGAGAGAATTCTCTTGGCAGGAATATGGTTTTTCCTGAAGGAAGCCTCCTCAGCTTTTTTGGGTATGGTCACTGTATGAACGGTGTTTCTCAGGAGTTGCCACAGCTCACCTCAGGCATAGAGACCTGAGTGGTAACTGTGGTCCTTGTTAGTGGAGAGGGCTCTCTTCTCACACAGAGAAGTCCTGGAGACAGCTGCCCTGCTTCTGGGTTTCTTGCTGTAAATTTAGTGAGCTGCTGCTGTAACCTGGGTGTACCATGGTTTGGTCAGCTCTGTTAGGGATAACTGGTTGCCCCTTGGAGCAATCTGGGGGTTGATCTCAGGGATCCCTGGCTTTTGTAAGTCTGAGGTTGGGGCCCTGTGCCACAGTACCCAAGCAGTAATCTGTGGCGGGTGAGTACAGCTCTCCTTGTAATAGCTATCTGGTGCACAGCAGGTCCCTGGGTTGGCCCAGTCTGCAAGACCCTTTTCCAGGGATATATTGGGTGGCCTAAGTATGTCCTCTTTGCTTCATTCCCTGTGAGGATTTCTCCTGACAGTGACTCCAAGTCTCTGGTGCTCTGGGGAGCACAGTTCTGTCTGTGAGGAAAAGTTGGTACAGAGCAGGTCTGTGGGCTGGCGGTGCACACACCTGCTGGTCTGTGGGACCTTTTCCAGGAATATACCGGATGAACTAATTCGGGTCCCTGTTTCTTTCCTTCCCTGTGGGGTTTACTCTCGACAGGGACTCCCAGTCTCTGTTGCACTGTGGAGCACAGCTCTGTCTGTGCCAGAGAGCTGGGCATGCAAGAAATCTTTGTGCTCACGGCTTGAGCGCAGTTCAGTGATGGCGCCTTGTACCTACTGGTCTGTGAAACCTTTTCCAGGGAAAGACCCATGGCCAGTCCTGTTGCCTTCCTTCCCTGTGAGTATTTCTCGCAACTGGGACTTCCTGTCTCTGGTGTTTTTGTGCCCACCTTTCAGCCTGAAAAGGTGATTAGGACAGGCAGGCATGTGTCTCTGGTCTGGGGACCTAGTGCTTACCCGACCCAGGATCTCTTCTGGGTTCTGGCTGGGTGACCTGAGAGTGGACCCTACTGATTTCCACCCCATGGGGGTTTCCTCTCACCTGGGAAACACGATTGCTGTTGTTTTAGGGTCCAGAGTTCTGTCTCTTGGTCGCTGTACAGAAAATGTTGTCCTGCTCCTCAGACGCAGTGTTCTCCTGGTGCCACCAACTTGTCGCTCTCCCTTTCCTTATCTTTAACTTTCACTGTTTGTTCCTGGATTCAGACTGGGACCGTCTTTCTCTGGTGTCTGGAATATTCTTCAGTAATATGAGAGCAGTCCACTGGTTTGAGAGTGTGCATTAATGTTTCAGCTGTACCTAAGGAAGGAAGGTCCTCAGGCACAGAAGGACAAATGCGGGTGAGGGTGTGCGTGTGCATGGAAGAGTGCTTTGCAGGACAGAGTGCTAGAGAATGTAGATGCCTGCAGTGTGGGGCAGGGTTGTGGTGCAGGCACAAAAAGGGTTACAGACACTATTGGTGTTTGTGAGGGCTGGAGGTGTTCATGGGCACACTTAGCATGCACAGATTCCCTGAATACCTCAGTGGCCTATAGGCCACTGGGATTCAGCTCTGTCTGGGCTCCAGGAATTGTTTTCCTGGACTCCACTGGTAGAATTCTCCCAGCAGAATTGGGGCTTCAATGTTGATAACACTGTCCCAGCTTCTGGCTATTACAAATAAAGCTGCTACAAACATGGCTGATCAAATGTCCTTGTTGTGTACTTGAGTGTCTTTTGGATGTATGCATAGGAGTGGTATAGCTGGATCTTAAGGAAGTGCTATTCCTAATTGTCTAAGAAAGTGCCAGATTGATTTCCAAAGTGGTTGTACAAGTTTGCATTCCCTCCAGCAATGGAAGATGGTCCCCCTTTCTCAACATCTTCTACAGCATGTGTTGTCACTTGAGTTTTTGATCTTAGGTATTTGGATGGGTGTAAGGTGAAATCTCAGAGTCGTTTTGATTTGTATTCCCCTGATGACTGAGGACATTGAACATTTCTTTAAGTGTTTCTCTGCAGATGTGTATCTTCTTTAGGTGGAGAGATTTTAGTATGTTTATCCTATCTTATAGGTCTAGTACCCACTTATAAGTGAGTATGTACCATGTGTCTCTTTCTGCTCCTGGGATATCTCACTCAGGATGATTTTTTTTCTAGATCCTACCATTTGCCTACAAAATTCATGATTTCCTTGTTTTTAATTGATGAGTAGTATTCCATTGTGTAAAAGTACCACAATTTCTGTATCCATTCCTCCGTTGATGGACATCCGGGTTGTTTCCAGGTTCTGGCTATTACAAATAAACCTGTTACAAACATGGTTGAGCAAATATCCTTGTTGTGGTATAGCTGGATCTTGAGGTAGCACTCACTATTTCTAATTGTCTGAGAAAGCGCCAGATTTATTTCCATAGTGGTTGTACTAGTTTCCATTCCCACCATCAATGGAGGAGTGTTTCCCTTTCTCCACAGCCTCTCCAGCATGCGTTGTCTCTTGAGTTTTTGATATTATCCATTCTGATGGGTTTAAAACACCCCAGTTCTAATCCTAGGCAGAGAGAAGTCTACAAATTCACTCATTTGTTTTATGAGCTTTTTCTAAATTTTAATTGTTTTTATTTCTTATATTAATTACAGTTTATTACTTTGTATCTCAGCTGTAGCCCCCTCCCTCATTCTCTCCCAATCCCACCCTCCCTCCCACGTCTCCTCCCTGCTCCTTTCCAAGTCCATTGATAGGGGAGGTCCTCCTCCCCTTCCATCTCACCCTAGTTTATCATCTCTCACCAGGAATGGCTGCAATATCCTCCTCTGTAGCCTAGCTAAGTTGTTCCTCCCATGGTGAGTGGGAAAGTCAAAGAGCTAGCCACTGAGATCATGTCAGAGACAGTCCCTGTTCCCCTTACTAAAGTACCCACTTGGATACTGAGCTGCCATGGGCTATGTCTGAGCAGTGGTTCTAGGTTATATCCATGCATGGTCATTGTTTGGAGAATCAGTCTCAGAAAAAAACCCTCTGTGCTTAGATATATTTGGTCCATGTGGAGCTCCTGTCCTCTCCAGGTCTTATTAACTCACCCTTCTTTCATATGATTTCCTACACTCCGCCCAAATTTTAGTTATGAGTCTCAAGATCTGCTTTGATACATTGCTAGGTAGAGTTTTTCAGATGCCCTATATGGTAGGCTCCTTTCCTATTTGGGGTATGGGGAGTCTTTCATAGAGTTTGGTTTTCCCAGTTAGCAATGGCACCTTCTAAAAGACTAATCTATTATGATCTAAGAACAAGAAATACATTCAGCAAAATAAAGGCTCTCTTTCAAAAATAATTTCAGCACTCAGACCATATTGAGACCCAGAAGGCAAACCGTGATGTTTTAATAACATAGTTGTCTCAATTCCTTAGTTGAGGGACATCTGGGTTGTTTCCAGATTCTGGCTATTACGAATAAAGCTGCTACAAACATGGTTGAGTAAATGGCCTTATTGTGTACTTGAGCATATTTTCGATATGTGCCTAGGTGTGCTATAGCTGGATCTTGAGGAAGCACTATTCCCAATTGTCTGAGAAAGTACCAGATTGATTCCTAAAGATTGTACAAGTTTACATTCCCACGAGAAATGCAGGAGGGTTCCACTTTCTTCACAACCTCTCCAGTATGTGTTATCACTTGAGTTTTTGATCTTAGCCATTCTGATTGGTGTAAAGTGAAATCTCAGGGCCATTTTGATTTGCATTTCTTTGATGACTAAGGACATTGAGCATTTCTTTAAGTGTTTCTCTGCTATCCGATATTCCTCTGTTGAAAATTCTTTGTTTAGCTCAGTACCACATTTTTTAATTGGATTAATTGGCTCTTTTTATATTCTGAAAATTAGCCCTCTGTCTGATGAGGAATGAATACAGACATTGTGGTACATTTACACAATGGAATACTACTCAGCAATTAAAATGCACATAGCTGCTCAGTTTCCTTGTGGGTTCCCTAGTAAGTGGATCAGGGCCTGTCTTTGGTATAAACTTAGTGGCTAGCTCTGACAAGGTGGTCTAACTAGGCCACAGAGAAAAGAGGATCCAGGCAGTCCTGATGAGACCTGATAGGCTAGGGTCATATAGAAAGGAAGGAGGACCCTCCCCCATCAGTGGAAGGGCATAGAGGGAGAAGAGGGAGGGTGGGAATAGGAGGAGATGAGGGAAGGGGCCTCATCTGGGATACAAAGTGAATAAACTGTAATAAATAATTAATAAAATTTTAAAAACACAGCAGTTAGTGAAAGCAATGCCAAGTAATGGGCTGATCATGATGAGAAACAGTAAGTTCTAATTTTTTCTTCGCAAGGAAGAAACTGCTTAAAGGCTAAAGAATAAGTAAGAATAACAAATACCTACACAATTGACTCTTTTGCTAAATTACACATGGATGATTTTTCTGTTACCACATGTAACTAAGTTTTTAATTAAGTTTTTTATTCTGTTAGTTGATTTTTAGGTTTTGTTTTGTTTTGTTGCTCTTTTGTTTTCTAAATAGAAAGAGAAGTTGTGGAGTTAGATAGGTAGAGAGGTGGGGAGGAACTAATAAAAGATGAGGGAAGGGAAACCGTGATCAGAATAAAATGTATGAAAAGTATTATTTTCAAAAAAAATTGTAAGGAAAGAGGTGGAGGTTCATTTCAGTGGAAGAGCACTCACCTCACATGTCTGGCCTGTGTTTGTTCCCCAGCACTGGAAGAAAATTTAACCATACTCTCATTGTAGCTATTATACTTACAGAATAATAGTAATCATGGAGTGTGGTTGTAGACTACTTTACCATACATTGTCTTGAAAGCAGACCCACCTTTTAGAAACTAAACACCTGAGGACTAGAGGTTAAATAAAATTGTGTATGGATATTGATTAAGACTGTGGTAAAGTATATATTCCTTTTTATTTCTTTATTTTTTGAAATTATAGTATTAGCACATCATTTCCTCCTTCCCATTCATTCTTCTATAACCTCCCATTTGCCCTTCCTTGCTTTCTTTCTAATTTTAGGCCCCCTTTTTGAATAATTATTGTTACCTCTTCATAACACTATATGTGTTTTCCCTTCCTTGGAAAATATCCTTACTGCTTGGTGCCCTACTAAATACCTAATCTCTGATGTTATTCAGATTGAAACACACATATCTAAAGTTTAAATATTAACATCCACACATAGGAGAAAATGTGCAATTTTGTCTTTTTCTGGGTCGGAGTTACCACAGATATGACTGTTTCTAGCTTCACCCATTTGCCTGCAAATTTTATAATCTCAATATTTTACAAGTACGTAATATTCATTATGTAAATGCACCACATTTCACAATATATTCATCATTTGATGGATAGCTCAGCTATTTCCAATTTCTGGCTATGATGAATAGAGCAGCAATGAACACAAATGAGCAAGTGTCTTCATAGTAAGATGTAGAAACTTTTAGGTATATGCCCAAGAGCAGCATAGCTGGATCTTGAGGTAAATTGATTTTCAGCTTTTTGAGGAATGTCCACACTGATTTCTCTCAGGGCTCTACTAGTTAGCACACCTACCAACAGCATCTCCCATACGAAAGAAGATGGATACAGATATGAACAGATGAACTCACAAAGAATATGACAGTACTCATAAGAACTGCACAAGTTAAAACCAAACAAATCCGAGCACTAGGAAGCATGGAAGTGAATAAGAAATCCCACCCTAACCAAGAAAATATTGGCATTTGATACTTCAAATGAATGGGGGAATCAGTCCCACCACATGTCACATTCCAGATTAGTTTGCCAGCACAAAGTGGACCTCATCGTTTTTTGTTTTTTTTTTTTTGTGAACTTTTTGTTTTGTTTTGTCTTAATTTCATTGTGTGTATGTGTGCGTGTGTGTGTTTGTTGTTGTTGTTGTTCCTGGAGAGGCAGACAGAGCTAGAGAGAGTGATGAGAGTGAGAGCAAGAGAGAGTAAGAGTGAGAGAGAGAGAGAGAAGTCTGGGAAGTAGGAAGATGGGGAGGATCAGACAGGAACTGGGGGAGGGGAAATATGACCAATATATTGTCTGAAAAATATCTAATAAAAACTTTTTAAAATATTGATGAACAAAACTGTCTCCATAAAACTAACAAAGGGATCACACAACTACATGAACAAATATGCGAATAAAATGTAATGATTTCTGTAAGGAACATTATAAAACTTATAAGAAACAGTAATGAGGGGGCACAATTTGGATTTGGGAATCAGAGCCGATTTCTCACAGGAAGAACTATTTCAGCACAGATGTGAAAACAGTAGGCTCTATTTAAGTAAAGAGTAGAATAAGAGTACTACACGCAAAGGGAGCCGTATATATAAGAATAAATCTTTGGAAGGACATTAGGAAAGGTCTTAGTGCTTGCTACTAAGATTGACTACATGAGTTCAATCCCCATAGGTCACATTGAGGGAACCAATTCCTTAACCTCCACATGCTTGCGTTGGTATGCCCACACACAAACAAACATACCCATACTCACTTGAGATTAAGAGAACTGGATGTTCTTCCAAAGGTCATGGGTTCAATTCCCAGCAACCAAATGGTGGCTCACAACCATCTACAGTGAGACATGGTACCTTCTTCTGGCCTGTAGACATGCATGCAGGCAGAACACTGTATAAATAATAAATAAATAAGTATTTAAAAAACTTTTGAAATAAATAAAGACAAAAGTAAATGTAAGAATATAAGGGAGGACATTTTAAATATATGGATGATAGAAGACTGAAAACAAAGAAAAATGATTGGATTGTTGTGTTGATTTTTTTAACTTATCTGTTAATTATATGTTTTCAACTACCTTCTGTTATTAATAAATCTCATAATGGCATCTTTCTACAAATGTGTCCTTATAGTTTGTTCTCATTCATTACTCTCCCATACTGTTATCACTTGTACCCCTCCTGACTCCAGCTGGATCCCTCCTTTCCTCCAGTTGGTACCTCGTTCTTCATCCTTATCACATGTATTCCTTTACACTATTTCTTTCCTCCTTTAAGATCTCTTTCTTCCCTCTTAGTGTCCTCTTTCTAGCTTCACAATCTACACACACAAACACACACACATGTATGTATTAATGCACATATGGGTAATTTAAAGTCTAGGTCTTTAATATGAGAGAGAATGTGATGTTTTGAGTCCTAGTCTTTATGAGCCTGTTATATTTCACTTTAGTAATGATTTCCAGTTGCATAAATTTTTCTGCATATGTAATAATTTCATTTTTTCTTTACAGCTTCATAACACTTGGATCTGAATATGTAGCACATTTTCTGTAACCATTTATCTGTTAATGGATACCTAGGTTGTTTCTATAAGTTGCTTATCATGAATAGTGTCTCAATAAAATAAGTGGACCAGTAAATCTGTGGCAGATTGACTTAGAGTTCTTGAAGCATATACGCAAGAACAGTAGATCTGGTTTGTACAGCAGTTCTTTGCAGTGGTTTAAATGAGAATGGCTGCATATGCTCAAATATTTGAATGTTTGATTCTCTGTTGTAAGAGTTGAAATGTATTAGGAACATGATGAATTATAGGCTTGTTGGAGGAGTTGTGTCACTGGGGATGGTCTTCGAGGCTTCACAAGTCCCTATCATTACAGTTAGCATCCCCATCCCATCTCTATCTGTCTCTAACTTGCACTCTCAGCTACTTGGCCAGTGTCTGCCTGCTGCCAGGCTGCCCATCATGATGATAATGAACTCACCCTCGGAAACTGTAAGCAAGCCCTCAATAAAATGCTTTCTTTAAGCCAGATGGTGGGGACTTATGCCTTTAATCCTAGCACTCAGGAGGCAAAGGCAGGCAGATCTTTTGGTTCAAGGCCAGCCTGTTGTACAGAGTGAGTTCCAACATAGCCATGGCTACACAGAGGAACCCTGTCTCAAAAACAACAACAAAAAGATTGTGTTAAATGTTATTTTGTTTTGTTTTTATAAGTTGCCTTGGTCATGCTATCTCTTCACCACAATAAAAAATTAACTAAGATGGTCTATTTTCTGTTTTTGTAAAGTATATCTTAAATTATATTTGATCAGCTATGGTACACAAAGCACTGTTGGAACGGTGTTATGAAAAATGAAAATCCCAACCGTTCGATTCTACCAGTGAAGACTAAGGATCCAAATGCTGGGGTAAAACCCTACTAGCTCAGAGAGGCAAATAAAGCACCCAGCTAATCTTCCTACTCAGCTCATGTCCCAGAAAGAAAAGGCTAAAAGCTTGCTAGCTCATTTGAAGGCCCAGGAGGTAAAGATCTTCAAACTCAACCAACAGCCCAGGAGGAAAACGTCAACAGCTAAAAGACCAAGAGCTAGAGAGCTAAAACTACCTCCTCCTCCTCCTCCTCCTCCTCCTCCTCCTCCTCCTCCTCCTCCTCCTCCATCTCCATGATGTCTTAAATACTCTTTTCTCAAAGTTCCTCCTTTCTGTTGATCTCTGTCAGCTGGTTACTTGTTCCACCTCTTGACCTAGGGTTAACACTATTAAATCCTGTATACAGAAAGCTCTAGGGTGTGTGTTATGGATGAACCACAACAAACAAAAGACAGGTTTTTACAGTTCACAGTGTCGTGGCTCAATGGGATCAAATACCCTGCAACACAGAAGATACAGATATATAAATTTTCACAGCCACCAAGTGAACAAACTACTAGCACTAGTTCTATGATTAAGGCAAATGGGGCTCAGAAATAATTTCCTCAAATCCACACAGCTAATACATGAAGAAATTAAGATATGATCTCAGACTCATCTTAGATTCCTTGACCTCTGACATACTCCTCTCTAGTGTAGAATACATTTGCATAAATGTAATGTTTTAGTAAGAAGAGAAAGTGTATCCTGATATGACTTTGTGAGAGAGTGGAAGAAGTATAAAAAGTTGGGGAAGGGGGATTTAGAAGCAAAGAAAATATATAAAACATCTTTCTGTGAGAAATGGTTCTTGAATTCTGTTCAGAGACTCACACTAGAAACCGTACAAATTTGAGCAAAAATCCCACTCTAGTACAAAGTTAGCTTTGGGAGCTTAAGTTATGAAACCTTCCTTTGTTTAAGTTTCCTCCATTATAAAATATGAGTAACATAAAATGATAGTTTAGAGAATTAGGTAAAGCATAAAAAGCCCTTAGTGTGGTGCCTAGCCCAAAGCAAAAACATATTGATGTTTGCTATTGGCATTAGCATTGTTAGTAATACACTAATTTCCTAATTGTGTGGTAAAAAATAAAGTTGGTAAATTATCTTAACTTTCCAAGATAAGGAGCTAGAGAGGTGATTTAGAAGTTAAGAGCACTATCTTCCTGGGAACACAGATACAATTCCTAGCACCCACATGGAGCTGCTCAAACTCAAACATCTGTAACTCCTGTTCCAAGGCATCTGAAACAATCTTCTTGCTTCCACAGACACCAGGTACAAAAGTGGTACACAGACATGCCTGTGGGAAAAACACTCATGCACATTAAAAAATGATAAATAAATAAATGTTTTAATTTAGCTTTACTATTTGTCATGTTGTTGACATATTCTAACATTTCAACAAAATGAAAATCAATTCAGTCTCAAAGAAGATGGTAAACTGATGAAGATATCTAAAAAGGATACAAAATCTTGTCACTTGCAACCAAGCAGATATTCAGAAGACAAAAAAGGTGGCAGATTAAAATTATAAAGTATCTTTATTCTTGGAGGTTTAGGATGTTGTAATTATTGCCCAGCAATGAGCTCTAAATTAATTAAATAAATCCTAGTCTCTTTGTGGTAATTTGGGTATACAGTTGGTTTAGGAATAACCATTGTTTAACTAAAAGAAAAATCAATAATAAATATTAATAATCAACAAAAATGGTGTGCCAACTTGTGGCATAATTTACAGTAATCTAGCAAAAACTTACATAGAAAGTAAAACTATAGAGTAATTTCTTAGTTCTGTCCTTCAAAAAAAAAAAGCAATGGCAGTTCTTAAACTAGGAGCTCACAGATTCCTGATTAGACAGACCTCCGAAGAATAGCAAGGACTCGAGCAGGCTGCAGAAAAACAAAAATTGATACAAACCCCAGAGAGGCAGTTTCTTTAGGTAGAGAGAAAAAAAAGTTGGCTCTTTAACAAGCAAGTTTCTCAAAGCCAGACTTTGCTAGCCAAAGCAGAAAGCTAAATCTCTTTGAGAAAGGGTTCTTGCCAGTCTGAGGAGCAAACATTTGTGGACCCAACAACTTCCCAGAGTGAGGAAAGGGTCAGGATCTAGTGAGGGAGGCAGAAAAGAAATACCTCTCCCTGGAAGGAGAGACAGAGACAGACTGAGAAGCCTTAAGCATCTAAACTGGTAAGGTCTAGAAGAAAAGTTGGGAGGCTGTTTAAACTGCTTTCTCAAGAGAAAAGCTTATGTAAAGGAAAAAGGACAGTTTAACAGGTCCAATCTAAGTGCTCTTCCAAGTTAGACAAGTGGTCAAACTATTGGGAGAAGAGTAAGGGTTTGGTAAAATAATTATAAGTTATAGGTAGGTGGAAAGCAAAACCATGCCTCTTTTTCTGTGAGCTGATAAGCAGAAGCGACATGGGACACAGCACAGCACAGCACAGCACAGCACAGCACAGCACAAAAGAACACAGGATCCAAGATGGCGGCGACTAGCGCACACCATTTCTCAGAGGCAGAGGATTTAAAACTCTGAAATTAGTAAGTGGAGGAGCAACTGAAGCCAGAAAGTCTACATTGTGGCTTCGTGAAAGACAGGGAACATCACAGGAGCAGAGAACATTTAGATTCAGTTCAGCTGCAAACCTCTCTGGGAACGGAGAGGGGCACTTCCATTTTGGGGCCTTCCTCCTCCTTGGGGGAGCCTACCCACAGTGCCAGTGATGCTGAGCACAGATCTCACTGCCTGGGGACTGAGGCAGCAGAGGTGAGGCTCCTAGCTCCTCAGCCTTGACAGCCAGGTGTACCTGCCTGCTTAGTCCCAGATCCACAGTATAATCCTTCCCACGTTCCATGTCTTTGAGAGGTCATATCAACTCCACAGGGCCTCCCAGCCAGTGATTGTAAGGGCCACACAATCCCTCAATGGCACACAGTAAGCTATATAACCACCAAAGTCCAGCAGACCTGCAAACCACCAAGGTACACCAGGTACCGGACCACCTAGGTCTGTGGACCACTATTCTGGCTCCTCCAGACTTACGAGCAGGCACCCAGACACTCCAGTTCTGCAGCTGCAGCTGGACTACCTAGTTCAGCAACTACAGCACCACTGAGCTGACTGAGCTCATCCTGCCACATTTGACTCAGCCGGTCCAAACTGGCCAGTAGAGAACAGAAGAAACCCCTGTGCTTTCTGACTTGATATGGTAGAGAGTGAGTGCGCTCTCAATTGTCTACAGAGCCCCAGATCCAGGGTGCTTCTAAGCAAGCAGCCAAACATCAGATCTCTCCCACCCACACTTCCACTGTGAGAAACAAAGGGTTTCTTGGGACATTGAAGCCCCTGCTTGGCAGATCTACCAGTGGTTTAGGCAGATAACTCTTGGAGCTCAGTTAAAGACAAATACCAGAAGCCTGTAGACCAATGACATACTCAGAGAATTTGTGCCTGTAATCACCACAAGCGCTTGGGATACCTTTAGCGCCTTCGACAACTTTGGTGATTACAAGGCACACCTCCCTCACACTGAAGGCATCTACATTTTCTAGCACCCTGTCCCTCAAGGCACACTTCAACCCACACGCACACACTTCCTCATATTTGTCCTTCTGTGCCCACGACCTTTCCTCCCACAGGTACAGCTGAAACACCAATGCACACGCTGAAACCACTGGACCACTCTCATCTTCCTGAAAAATTCTCCAGACACCAGAGAAAGATGGTACCAATCTGAACTGCAGAATCCAGGAATAAGCTGTAAAGTTTACAGATAAGTAAATGGCCAGAGTTCGGCGAAAGAACACATCAAAGAAAAGTCAGGAAATCATGGCTTCACCAGCAACCCCCAAAATCAATGGATACTCCAATTCATTGGAAACACAGGAAAATGACTTTAAAGATATGCTTATCCAGTTATTAGAGACACATAACGAGGAAACAAATGAATCTCTCAAAGAAATTGCCACACAGATGGAAGCAAATAAAAAGGAACTGAACAAAATTCTCAAAGAAATACAGGGAAATATCACCAAACAAATAGAGGCATAATTAGTGGCATACAGAGATGAAATGAACAAAAAAAATAGAGACCATCATAGAGAGACAGGAATCCACATTCAAACAGATGAAGGAAATGGTGCAAGACCTAAAATTAGAATTATAATCAATAAGTAAAACACAAACAGAAAAAACCCTGGACCTGGGGATTGTAGAGAAAAGATCAGCAACCACAAAAGTAAGCATCACCAACAGAATACAAGAGATGGAAGAGAGAATCTCAGGTGCTGAAGATACACTTGCAGAAACTGATACTTCTCTCAAAGAAAAAGTAAAATCAGAAAAATCCTAGACACAAAACATCTAAGAAATCAAAGATGCCATGAAAAGGTGAAATCTAAGAATAATAGGAATTGGAGAAAAAGAAGATTCTAGGCTCCAAGGTCCAGAAAATATCTTCAAGAAAATCTTAGAAGAAAATTGACTACCAACTCCACAATAAAGAAAGAGATGTCCATAAACATACAAGATGCCTAAAGAACACTAAATAGACTAGACTAGAAAAGAAACTCCTCATGGCATATCATAGTCAAAACACTACATCTACAAAACAAAGAAAAGATATTAAAAGCAGCAAGGGGAAAAGGCCAAGTAACATATACAGGTAGATCTATCAGAATCACACCAAACTTCTCATCAGAATCTATGAAAGTCAGAAGGGTCTGGGCAGATGTCATGCAAACTTTAGTGAGCCAAAGCTATCTGGTGGATACAAAGGTAGTTACTGAAGCCAAAGCCACATACAGAGCAAAGGTCATTTAGTGGAGACCTAAAGCTTTTTAGTGAAGGAGTTATCTAAGACCCTAAATCATGGGTGATAGATTGTGAGGACATCCGTTTCTTAGAGAATTCCTAAGATATCTTAAGAAAACATCCTTATGGTATCTTGCAGGTACAATATTTTTTTTTTCAATGCAGTTTATTCAGGAACATTGAACAATCCTCGGACCCCGGGGAAAGCCAGCCCATAGCTTAAATAGCCTCTGGGTAGCCAACCCAGGCATGCCACGGGGGAACTGTAGAGAGCTGCAGAATGCTATGCCTTAAAGATGGAGCTGGTTTCTGCCTTCCACCTTCCCGATGGTGAGTGCTCTCTGTCAGGAACAACTCCACATTTGGCAGGTACAATATTTAACCCATGAGAGCACTCTTCCTATCTCCTGCAGCAGTTAATTAACCTTCCCTCTTTTTCTGCCTTCTCCCTATGTAAGTTGAGTAAAAATTTCTAATAAACGAGGCCTTGATCAGACAAACAGACTTGGCTTCATTTCTGTGTCTCTTGTCCCTTCTCCCCCATTCCTTCCAATGGAATTGGAATTCCATTCCAATTCCTTCTCCTACTTTAGGAAGCCCATTGAAGTCCCGAGAATTGGGACATCCTACAGAAGATACTAGAAGGAAAACTCCACTCCAACGAAAACAACTATACCCAAAAAAATACATAGGATACAGATAATTTCCCCAAAAAATTTAAAAGAAAACAAGCAATGAACCACAGTAAGACCACCAACTCCACAATAAAAAGAACTAATATTCATTGGTCACTATTATCAATCCACATCAATGGACTCGAATGTCCAATAAAAACACACAGAATAATGGAATGAGTGCAGAAACAGGATCCAACATTCTGCTGCACCCAAGAAACACACCATTACAACCGAGATAAACACTACTTCAGAGTAAAGGGATGAAGAAAGTTATTTCCAGCAAAGGGACCCAGAAAACAAGCTGGGGTAGCTATCTTAATATCTAACAAAATAGATTTTCAACCAAAATTAATCAAAAAAGATGAGGAGGGACACTACATTCTCATCAAAGAAAAATCCACCAAGAGGACATCACAATTCTGAACATCCATGCCCCAAATACAAGAGCACCTTCATTCGTAATGAAACAATATTAAAGCTGAAATCACACATCTATCCCAACACCTTAATAGTGGGAGACTTAAACACCCCACTCTCACCAAGGGACAGATCATTTGGACAGAAGCCAAATAGGGAAATAAAGGCACTTACAGAGGCCATAATTCAAATGGACCTAATAGATGTCTAGAACTTTTTACCCAAACACAAAAGAGTATACCTTTTTTTCAGCACCAAATGGAACCTTCTCCAAAAGAGACCATATAGTTAGTCACAAACCAAGTCTCAACACGTACAAGAAGACTGAAATAATCCCCTGTATTTTACCTGACCACCATGGAGTAAAGCTGGACATCAACAAAAACAGAAACAGCAAAAGGCCTACACGCACATGGAAACTGAACAACTTCTTACTCAATGACAGCTAGGTTAAGGAAGAAATAAAGAAACTAAAGACTTCCTAGAATTCAAGGAAAATGAAGGTGCAACATACCCTAATTTATGGAACACAATGAAAGCAGTGCTCAGAGGAAAATTCATAGCACTAAGTGCCTTCAAGAAGAAATTTGTAACATATCAGACAAGCAAATTAATAGCTCAACTGAAAGCCCTAGAGAAAAAAGAAGCAGATATACCCAAGAGGAGCAGACAGCTGGAAATAATCAAACTCAGGGCTGACGTCAATCAATTGGAAATAATAAAACTATAAAAAGCATCAATGAAACCAAGAGCTGGTTCTTTGAGAAAATCAACAAGATAGACAAACCCTTAGCCAAACTAACTAAAAGGCAGAGAGAAAGTATCCAAATGAGCAAAATCAGAAATGAAAAGGGGGACATAACTACAGACACTGAGGAAATCCAAACAATCATTAGGTCGTACTACAAAAGCTTATATGCGACAAAATTTGAAAATCTAAAAGGAATGGACAATTTTCTTGATAGAATACATATACCAAAATTAAGTCAAGATCAGGTAGAAGAATTAAATAGTGCTATATCCCCCAAAGAAAGAGAAGCAATCATCAACAGTCTCCCTTCAAAAAATAAAAAACAAAAAACAAAAAAAAAAAAAAAAAAACAAAAAACAAACAAAAAACACAGGGCCAGATGGTTTCAGCTCATAATTCCACAAGACCTTCAAAGAAGTGATAACCCCAATTCTCTTTAACCTATTCCACAATATAGCAACAGAAGGAACATTAGAAAACTCATACTATGAAGCCAGAGTCACCTTGATACCTAAACCACACAAAGATCCAACAAAAAAAGATAACTTCAGTCCTATCTCTCTTATGAACATTGATGCAATAATACTCCATAATATACTTGCAAACCGAATTCCAGAACACATAAAAGATATCATCCACCATGGCCAAGTAGGCTTCATCCCAGGCATGCAAGGGTAGTTCAATATATGGAAATCCATCAATATAATCCACTACATAAACAAACTGAAGGAGAAAAACCACATGATCATCTCCTTAGATGCAGAAAAAGCATTTGATAAAATCCAACATCCATTCATGCTTAAAGTCTTGGAGAGATCAAGGATACAAAGCACATAACTAAACATAGTAAAGGCAATATAGAGCAAGCCTATAGCCAACATCAAACTCAATGGAGAGAAACTTAAATCAATCTCACTTAAATCAGGGACAAGGAAAGGCTGCCCACTCTCTCCATATCTCTTTAACTTAGTACTTGAAGTCCTAGCTAGAGCAATAAGACAAGTAAAGGAGATCAAGAGGAAACAAATCAGAAAAGAAGAGGTCAAAGTTTCACCATTCACAAATGATATGATAGTACACATGAGCAAACCCCAAAATTAAACCAGGGATCTCTATCACATCATAAACACCTTCAGCAACGTGACTGGATACAAAATTAATTAAAAAAAAATCAGAAGCACTCCTGTATACCAAAGACAAAAGGGCCAAGAAAGAAATCAGGGAAACAACAGCCCACACAATAGCCACTAATAACATAAAGTACTTTGGAGTGCCTCTAACCAAGCAGGTGAAAAATCTGTTTGAGTAAAACTTCAAGTCTGAAGAAAGAAATTGAAGAAGATATCAGAAGATGGAAAGATCTCCCATGCTCATGGATTGGTAGGATTAACATAGTGAAAATAGCCATCCTGCTAAAAGCAATCTATAGATTCAATGCAATTCTCATCAAAATACCAACACAATTCTTTACAGACCTTGAGAGAAAAATTCTCAACTTCATATGGAGAAACGAAAAACACAGAATTTCCAAAATGATCCTGTACAACAACAGATCATCTACAGGTATCTCCATTTCGGATCTCAAGCTGTACTACAGAGCAATAGTAATAAAAACTGCACAGTATTGGCACAGAAGCAGAAAGGTGGATCAACAGAACTGAATAGAAGACCCAGAAATAAACCCACACAACTATGAATACTTGATTTTTTTCAAAGAAGCCAAAATCATACTATGGAAAAAAGACAGCATCTCCAATAAATAGTGTTGGTCCAACTGGATGTCTACATGCAGAAAAATGAAAATACATCCATATCTATCACCCTGCATGAAACTAAAATCTGAGTGCATCAAAGACCTCAACATAAAACCAGAGACAGGAAATGGTTGGAAGAAAAATTGGGGGAGAGCCTTAGAACTCATTAGCACAGGAGACAACTTCCTGAACAAAACATCAAGAGCACAGGCTATAAGAGCAACAATCAATAAATGGGACCTCATGAAACTGAAAAGCTTCTGTAAAGCAAAGGACACTGTCATCAGAATAAAAAGACAGCCTACAGACTGGGAAAGGATCTTCACAAACCCTATATCTGACAGAGGGCTTATATTCAGAATATATAAAGAATTAAAGAAGTTAAAATGCAATAAAACAAGCAATTCAATTAAAAAATGGGGTACGGAGTTAAACAGAATTCTCTGTAGAGGAATATGATTTGGCAAAGAAACACTTAAGAAGATGCCTGATGTCCTTAGCCATCAGAGAGATGCAAATCAAAATGACCCTGAGATTTCACTTTACATGCATAAGAAAGGCTAAGATCAAAAATTCAAGTGACAACACTTGCTGGAGAGGTTGTGGAGAAAGGGGAAACCTCCTTCATTGCTGGTGGGAATGTATACTTGTACAACCACTTTAGAAATCAATCTCTTGCTTTCTCAGACAATTAGGAATAGTGTTTCCTCAAGATATAGCTATACCACTCCTAGGCATATATACAAAAGATGCTCTAGTACACAACAAGGACATTTGCTCAACCATGTCTGTAGAAGCTTTATTCATAATAGCCAGAACCTGGAAACAACCCAGATGTCCATCAATGGAGGAATGGATACAGAAATTGTGGTACTTTTACACAACAGGATATTACTCAGCAATTAAAAACAAGGAAATAATGAAATTTTCAGGCAAGTGGTAGAAACCAGAAAAGGTCATCCTGAGTAAGATATGCCAGGAGAAAGACACATATGGTATATACTCACTTATAAGTGGATACTAGACCTATAAGATAGGATAAACATACTGAAATCTGTACACCTAAAGAGGATAAACAACAAAGAAGACTCAGAGTAAGATGATCAGTCCTCACTTAGAAAGACAAATGGGATGGACAATGGAAGTAGGAGAAAACAAGTAACACGACAGGAGGGCGCTGAGGACATCTGAAAGACTCTGCCTAGCAGTGTATCAAAGCAGATGCTGAGACTTATTACCAAACCTTTGGCAGAGTGCAGGGAATCATATGAAAGAAGGCGGAGTTTGTTTGACCTGGAGAGGAAAAGAGCTCCACAAGGAACAAATATATCTGGGTACAGGGGTTTTTGCAAGACTACCTCCAACCAAGGACCATGTATGGATATAACCTCAAACCCCTGCTCGGATGCAGCCCATGGTAGGTCATTATCCAGATGGGTACCCAAGTAAGGAGAGCAGGGACTACTTCTGACATGAACTCAATGGCTGGCTCTTTTACTTCCCCCTTCCCTCCTGAGGGAGAAGCAGCCTTGCTAGGCCACAGAGGAGGACATTGCATCCAGTCCTGAAGAGACCTGATAAACTAGGGTCAGATGGAAGGGGAGTAGGACCTCCCTTATGAGGGGATGAGATGAGGGATGGAGGGTGGGATTGGAAGGTAATGAGGGTTACAGCTGGGACACAAAATAAATAACCTGTGATTAATATAAAAAAATAAAAATTATAGAGTCTCCTTTCAAAAAAAAAAAAAACAGAAAGAAAGAGGAATACCTTTGTTTGTAAATGTGTATACCACTGTCAAGAGGCAAACATGTTAGATTTCTTTTTCGTTTAATTTTTAAAGTTCTATTTTATTTTTGGTATATATGTACATGAATGAGAGCTTCACACATGTGTAAAGACAGAGGATAGAAATTGGCATTTTCTCTCTTTGAGTTACCAGTGTTAGTCTGCCATCGTATTTGGGTGTTAGGATTGACGTGGTTTTCTGGGAAAAACCAGCAAGCAATTTTAACGGCTAAGAGATCTCTTCAGACACTTCTTTAGACATTTTTTTTCTCATATGCAAAATGTGTCACCTGTATTTTGAGTCAAGAAGTAATAAAGATCTTTTAGCAGTTTTTAACTGCCCTGACCCGCGAGATGTCAACGGGTTCCTAAAGTAGGAGAATGGAAGGAATGGGGGAGGGGGAGAAGGGACCAGAAACGAGAGAAATGAAGGCCAAGTCTGTTTGTCTGATCAAAGCCTTGTTTATTAGAAATTTTTACCCAACTTATATAGGGAGAAGGCAGGAAAGGGGGAAGGTTAATTTACTGCTGCAGGAGATAGGAAGAGTGCTTTCATGGGCTAAATATTGCACCTGCAAGATACCGTAAGGATGTTTTCTTAAGATATCTCACAGATTCTCTAAAACTAATAGACGGATGTCCTCACAAATCTATCACCCATGGTTTAGGGTCCTAGGCAACTCTTTCACTAAATAGCTTTAGGTCTCCACTAAATGACCTTTGCTCACTACTTGGCTTTGGCTTCAGTAAATAGCCTTGGCTCTCTGCATTTAACTATATTCAATTTTATTATTCCATAAATAACAATTCAATTATGATTAAAAAAAGAACAAAGACCCAGAATAGAACTTCTGATGATGTAAATTGTTTAATAATCACATTTTTATGCTATTCTCAAATTTTAAGTAAATAAAGCAGACAGGATGGGAGACATCAGAGAGGAGAGGACCTGGAAGCATCCAGAGAATGAACTGGACCTAAGATATGACTAAAAAGTAAGTATAATGTGGGAAATATGAATGGAAGGAAGCTATACCTGCTTGGAGGTATAGGATGTTGCAATTATTGTCCAGCATTGTGGTCTAGGTTAATTAAATAAATACTAGTCTCTGTGTGGTAATTTGGGTATACAGCTGGTTTAAGAATAATCACTGTTTAACTAAAAGATAAATCGATATTGATTTTTAATAATCAACAACTAAGAGCCATCATTCTTTTAAAAAAACTAATTTCCCATCATCAGAAATTGGATTATATCTGGAAAAGGAGAAGGTCAGCATTCAAAATCATCCATGAAAACACACAAAATACATCATCCTACTCAAATCTAGAGGCTACCTCTCCATTTAGGAATTGCCATGAGTAAGTTTTCCCTCCATGTGAGGAGAAATGTTCCTACATGTTAACTTCCTCCAGTCTCAACCCTAACTGTGCCACTTAGGTAACATCTATATTGTTGGGTACCTGGAAAGTTTCATTTGCGATTTGGTGACACATAATGAAGTGAAATGGAAAACTATGCTGAAACAGACAAGTCATGAACTTCTCAGCTTCTGTTGTTTCAGGTGTCACAGAAAATCAGCAAATCAGTGATATGACAGACAATAAAGAAGTGTCAGTCAGTCAGGCAGCCAGAGACAAAGTACAGGAGCCAGTGCCAAAGACAGTATGTGGGAGCAGAGCCCAGTGCCTCTTAGGAACAAGAGTGAGCACGATCAATAGTGGTGGTGATTCACAGCAAAGATGGCAAATTATAGCCTGTGCAGAGTCAAGAAGGCTGGATGCCTCAGAAACCTGAAGGATGAGGGCAGAAACTGTGGAGTGAGGATAAGGGGAGTCTAGCAGAGGCAAAAAAAAGAAAAGCAGAACAGGAACATATTACAAATGGAGAATGCAGTTGCATTGTGTCAGTGTTAAGTGGACTTTGGCAGTTAAGGCAGCTGGGGATTCCAGCTTCAGCTGTTCTCCTTCCTCCTACTGCCACGTGAATGTGGCCTGGGGGCTTACTGCACAGGCAATGGAAACAGCTGGCTGGGGAAATCATGTGGAGTTGAGGGACCAAAAAAAGTTCCAGCAGAGAACAATGTTTTGGTTATAAAGGAAATTAAAAATGCACTACAGAAGGAATTTGAATATGAATGATATTATTGGGGTATTTAAATACCCACAGGAAGAAATGCTCAATAGTAAGAATGCCCAAACTTAAAAAGGTTTCACAGAAATCAAGCGCACATTTCAGTAAATGAGCTCAGAAGGCACATAGTTAAACATACATAATATTTCCGAT
Source organism: Meriones unguiculatus (assembly GCF_030254825.1). Taxonomy (NCBI): domain Eukaryota; kingdom Metazoa; phylum Chordata; class Mammalia; order Rodentia; family Muridae; genus Meriones; species Meriones unguiculatus. The sequence goes on along the minus strand of NC_083369.1, from coordinate 72,285,281 downwards.
TCCTACCTCTGTCAAGAAGGCTCTGAATCCTTTCCTACACTGTTTAAAAAGCAGGAGTATTTAACAGCCCTTCAGTGTTTCAGGCTGCAAACAGTCTCTGGAGTATTAATGGCAAAGTTGCTAGAAGCCAGGCATACCTAGGAGCAGATGAAAGGCTTCATTTGTTCACCTTCAGCCTTCTGCTAGTTCCCACTCAGAACTTCTGAGCACATTACTGGAAATTTTAAAACACAGTTACTGGTGTGAAGAGGTTTCTGAAAATGTACAAAGCACACATCAACCAGAAAGCTCACCTAAACATTCTAGAAAGGCAAAACTGAATTGGAACATTATAACATCCTTGATCCTTTTCATAAAGACCAAAGAGAGTTCAATAGACTCCAAAATGACCTTGAAAATGACAGAACCATGATGGTAAGTTAGGTTTCATTTTGAGTGCCAAATGCAACTGGTTGGTTGTTGGCTTTCCAGGATTTTGCTTGATCAAATTACTGGAGTGATGGCTGTCACCGACTAGGAAGGAAAAAATGAAGACATTCACTATTATTTAAAAAGTCAGCCTTACTTTGCATCTCAGAAAGTCTGGACATAATCCTTTCTGTCCTAGAGGTTGCAAACTGGCAACTTGTGGAAAAATTGCTTTGTTTGGCCTTCACAGTATTTTTCAAAACTAGTTGCCAATATTTGAAAATGGGACATTTCACATTTTTTAAAAGATTTACCAGTTCTCTTAAAAATGGAAATTTCTAGCAAATAAGGCCTATCTTTCCAAATGGCAACTCTCACCTAGAGCTCTTATACTTACTTCTCCGACTCTCACTAACATGGCCACTCAAACATGAGCTGAACAAAGTTGATACCAGTGAACATGCCAAACTGGACCGAAAAAAAATCCCATAATGCCTCTAACCAATCTTATGATCTTACCAAGATCTGGCTGGTGTAGCTAGGTTAACTGGTCAGAGAGTTCCCAGCCTCCATTTGTCTCTCTTTCCCAATGCTGGAATTATATGTAAGTGCTATCTTTTAAAGCGGGTGCTGGGGATTTGAACTCAGAATTTTCTGTTTGTAAAGCAAATGTTCTAATCCATTAAGCCATCTTCCTAGCCCCTACAATTAAGTGTTTAAATTCTACCACATCCATTTAATGATTTAATTATATGCATATTTTTTACATCTAGCTCTACTTTTATTTCCAGTAAGTCTACCTCTCCACAAGGTAAGTCCTTTTACTCTTTCCCTCTTTCCCAACACTCTTAGAATCTTCCATAGTCCTTTGTTACTGTGTTAGTTTGCTTTCTATTGCTGTCATAAACATCATGACCAAAAGCAACCTGTAGAGGAAAGGTTTATTTTATTTAACAGGTTGTAGTCCAGAACTGAAAAAAATCAGGGCAGTAACTCAAAGCAAGAACCTGGAGGAAGAGCTGAAACAGAAGCCATAGAGGAATGCTGCTTTTACTAGATTGCTCCTCATGGCTTCCTCAACCTGCTTTCTTATATAACCCAGGATCACCAGCCCAAGGGTAGCCCTGTAACCCAGGACCACCAGTCCAAGAGTAGCACCAACCCACAATGGGCTGGGGCTGGATCCTCTCACTTTAGTCATTAATAAAAAATTACCCAAAGGCCAATCTGATAGAGGCATTTTCTCAATTGAGGCTCCCTCTTTCCCTCTGTCCATATGACTTTAGTTTGGGTCAAATGGGATATGGAGCTAAACAGAGAATTCTCTGTCGATGAATATAGAATGGCAGAGAAACACTTAAACAGATGCTCAACATCCTTAGCCATCAGAGAGAGGCAAATTAAAACGACCCTGAGATTTCACTTTACACCCATCAGAATGTATAAGATCAAAAACTCAAGTAACAACACTTACTGGAGAGGTTGTGGAGAAAGGGGAAACCTCCTACATTGCTGGTGGGAATGTAAACTTGTACAACTACTTTAGAAATAAATCCGGTGCTTTCTTAGACAATTAGAAATAGCACTTCCTTAAGATCCAGCTGTACCACTCCTAGGCATATATCCAATGTCACAAGGACATTTGCTCAACCATGTTTGTAGCAACTTTATTCTTAATAGCCAGAACCTGGAAACAACCCAGATGTCCATCAATGGAGGAAGGGATACAGAAATTGTGGTACTTTTACACAATGGAACACTACTCAGCAATTAAAAACAAGGAAATCATGAAATTTGCAGGCAAATGGTGGGAACTAGAAAAGATCATCCTGAATGAGGTATCCCAGAAGGAGAAAGACACATACGGTATATACTCACTTATAAGTGGGTACTAAGCCTATATGATAGGATAAACATACTGAAATCTGTACATCTAAAGAGAATAAACAAGAAAGAGGACCTGGGATAAGATGATCAATCTTCACTTAGAAAGACAAATGGGATGGACAATGGATGTAGGAGAAAACAAGTAACAGGACAGGAATCTACCACAGAAGGCCTCTGAAAGATTCTACCTAGCAGTGTATCAAAGCAGATGCTGAGACTCATAACCAAACCTTTGGCAGAGTGCAGGGAATCATATGAAAGAAAGAAGGGGGAGTTCTCCATTAACCACATTAATGTTTTGCCAAGTATGTTATAACACCAATACATATAGTGAACTGACCCCTCTGTTTCTGGTTAGACCACCAGTATGTTGATGTTCTTTCATAATGGATTATTTAAAACCCTCATTATTTCAAGAGTTGCATCTGACCAAATACTCATTTGATATGTTTTAACAACAGTACTTTCAAGTATTCTTTTAAAACAAATCAAGTTAGTTACTTCAGTTATCATATATTTTTTTGTGTTTTCATATTTCTTATCTTTCAAAATGTTTTATTTAAATCTTTGCAGTCTTTGAAATGTTCAAACATTGCTCTGTTTCCACAAAGCAAATTTCAGTTGCACAGAAGTTTCTGACATGTATATGTAAGTTTTCTCAAAAATGTTTATGAAAGTATTTTCGTTTACCATTCAAACCCCAACATGCAGCTAATTGAAGCACAATAGTTTTTATAATATATTTTGGCGATGGCCAAATCACAGTTTCATACATTTATATGATATAGTCTGCTTATTCTCCCCACCCTTTCTTTTTTTCTTATCAACCCTCTCAAAGCATCCCTTTCCTACAAGTTCCTTTTTTGTCATTTATGTCTTTCTGTTTTGTTCTGTGACCCAGTGAGTTTAGCCAGGCCTGTGCTGGCTAGCTTGTGCTAACTTGATGCACAAACTAGAGTTATCTGAAAAGAGGGACCCTTAATTCTGGAAATGCCTCCATAAGATAAGGCTGTAAGGCATTTTGTTAATTAGTGATTGATGGGGGAGGGAAGTCCTGGGTTCTATAACAAAAGAGGCTGAGCAAGCCATAAGGAACCAAGCCAGTAAACTGCACCCCTCCATGGGCTCTGCATTGGCTCTTGCCTCCAGGATCCTGATCTGTTTGAGTTTTTGCCCTGACTTCCTTCAGTGTGGAAGTATAAGCCAAATAAACACTTTCCTCCCCAACTTGCTTTTTCATATTTTATCACAGCAATAGAAACCCTAACTAAGACAAGAGCCATCTGTTTGGATGCAGGGTCACTGGAGCCTGGAGAACTAACCCATGGACATACAACTGAAGAAAATTACTGCCTTCCCTCAGAATCCACAAGAAGCTAATAGTTCAGCAGGAAAGAGTGGAGCCCCATAAGCTCCTCCCTGATCTATGATAACTGGTTGACAAGCCCAGTCTTGTGAAGAGCCACTGGTAGCAACTGCAGCTGTTATAAGATCCTGATTGCATTGGCTGTATCATGCCCAAAATGTAGCATTTCATAGCCTTTCTTACAGTCTTTCTGTGTCTTATTCCGCAGTGTTCCCTGAACCCTAGAGAGAGAGGGTGGTATAAATAACCTGATTGGGGATGAACACTCAATTGTCATTTATTCTCATCCATTTCTCTCTCTGTATTCAGCAGCACTCATTTAAAAAAGATTTTCTCTGATTAGTGCTGGAAATAGCATTTGTCCATGGCGGGTCTCCACCCAGAGGTAGATTCCATTCTTTGCTGTAATATTACAACTGCCAATCTCTTTTCACTAAGGCTGCCTACTTTGCCTCTTTTGGTTTGTTTGCTTGCTTTTAGATTTATTGATTTCATGTGTTCTACATATGAGTTTATTGCATGCATATGTGTCTGTGCAGCACGTGGGTGTCTGCTGCTCAGAGAGTTCAGAAGGGTACAATGGACTGGAGTAACAGTCAATTGTGGGCTGCCATGTGAATGCTGCAAAGCTAACCCAGGTCCTCAGAAAGAATATATGCTCTTAACCACTGAACCATCACTTCATCCTCTTTCTGACCTTTGAATTAAGGCTTCAGCTTTCTTCCCACTACACCCCTGCTGTGAAGCCACACAGCTGAAGGTATGTTCTTTTCTGTGTATTCCTCATCTTTTTGAGGCATTTTTCTGCTGCCTTTGAGGATTTCTTAAGTTCTTTTCCTCTCTCTCTCTATATATATATATGAAATAAACCTCCATTTTCTCATACTGACTGTTTTCCATAGTGGGTCACACGGAGGCAGCTTCTAGTTTCACCATTGTACTCTCAAATCCCATGTCTCAGTTATTAACAGCTACTTCAAGCCTCCTTACTTTTCTCTTTTTACATTTTGAGAACATATACCACTGGATGTTGGTCACGGCAAATATCCTGCCTTGACTAGACATCTTAAAACATTTCACTATTTGTTCTGAACACTATATGTGTCTAGAAACTTTAGTTAAGGAACAAACAGAGGAAAACATGGTACTGTTAACAGTATTTCAAATTAGTATGTTGATACAACTATCTCTTGAGACACAGAGGGGAGAAACAGGGTCCTTAATGGATGCTGTTCCTCCTTTCATCTGTTCACTTCCAACAGTCAACACCATACAAACACCCTTTAAGGTCTACTCCCTACCTTTGACATTCTTTATCTAATTCTAGAAACAGGGTAACCATTTATATTTTCTGCCTTCCCAGGTGAACTTTTTCTAATCTCCCAAAGCTAAGTCTTGCCTCAGATATCTACCTAGTTCTATATATTTTAAGTTCAACCATCACCCAAAACTGTAAACTAGTTCGCCTCAGGGTGTCTTGACAGAATAGAAGGCCCTCTCTGAGTCTCAGACCAGTGATTTTCCCAGATTGATTTCTAATTTATGCTTTCAATTGAGAAGTTATGAATGTTTGTTTTTCATCTTTCTATCTTTTATTTTCTAGACATGGTTACAAGTAAGAAAACTGTATATTACCTTCTAGTAGAAAGAAAATCTTTTCATAATGGATAAGGTCCTTGTTTAAAAAAAATAATCTCCCTTTGCTTTCCTGTTGCAGTTTTCAGATGTTCAGCTGAAACAGCATTTTCGTGACAGCAACTAGGGAAACAAATTTTTCCCATATCACTGGTTGTGTCACTAAACCACACTCAACCATCTGCAGCAGCAGCAACAGCAGTGTGTGTGTGTGTGTGTGTGTGTGTGTAGAAGAGATATGGAGAAGCATGTGTATCTTATGTAACTCAAAAAGCATTTCCATGGCAGGACACATACACCAAAATTACACAGCATGTCTGGCAACTAATCAAACACATAAAGGAACCTTAACTTGCTAGCTCTCATTATACCCTAAAACATCGATTAATCTTCTCAATCTTGTTGACCAAGTAGAAAGATACTAATTCCATGGAAAGAAAATACTGGCTTGGTAGGAAAGATTGGAGGTGGGGGTGGGGGTGGGGGAGAAATCTGCTCACTTCTTTGAAAGGGTACATTTTTTCCATGAATCTTGATCTCCCTCTAGTGTCCAAAAGAAAAGTAGCAGCCAGTATGTCACATTTCTTTTCACTGCTTTATTAGTCTTTGAGTATGTTCATTTTTATCCTTAATACTATGCATACACATTGAATATGTACATATGTCTTTATTTCCTTGTTTCCAGTCAATATTACTGTACAAGATCAGAATACAAATTATGGTTACCATAATTCATATGACACTAAACACATCTTACTATTTTATTGTTGATTGTAGAGGTGTCAAAGAATATTAAAGTCTTGTGAGTGAAAAAACTGTTAATTAATGTCTAAAAGAAGAGGTAACCTGATTTTCTTGAAGTATGATTACAAGTAACGAATTTACATTGAGGACTTTTCATGAAGTGCCTACAATCAAATTATACTGCAAACTTTGCTTCTCCTGTATCCACTGAATGCTTGCCTTCATATAGCATTTTCCTCTGTTGTTTTAAGTCAAGATTTTTTAATGTCCTAAGGTGTTTCCCCTTAATAATTCTCATGTTTACTGTCATTTTAACATTCTTAAAGACATTAATGCTTGTAATGTTCTTCATAAAACAAAGTTCAGCTTGTTCTCAAGTTAATTTGGTCACTTTTATGCCCGTTGAGCTAACAAATCTATAATTTTAGTTATGGTTTATGATTAACACACTTTCTTTTTTCCATGAAATTATATTGCGACCTATTATGGCATTTTATTATGGTTCTAGACATCTGTAATACTTAGTTGCAAATCACTAATAATATGAGTATTTCTTGTTTATTTTAATTTTAGTATTTTTTAATGTGTATGTGTATTTTGTCTGCATGTTACCTGTGTGCCACATGCATGTCTGGTACCTCAGCTGAGCCAAAAGAGTCCATCAAATCCCTGGAACTGGAGTTACAGAGAACTGTGCACCACTGGAGTGTACAGAAGATATGGGTTTGGGAACTGAACTCTGGTCCAACAGGTGCTCTCATTCCCTATGCCCTCTCTCCAGCCCCTATTTTTAGTTTTTGACAAAAAAGTAGTTGTATGTATTACTATGTTTTCATACAAGTATATATCATGTAAATGTCAGATTAGCATGGACATGTCTATTTTCCCATTTATAATTTCATTTTTAATATTTTCATATGTAATGACATATTTTATGTACATGGGTATTCTGCCAGCTTGTATATGTGTATGAAGGTGTCAGATACTTTGGAACTGGAGTCACAGACACATGTGAGCTGCCATTTGGGTGCTGGAAATTGAAACTGGGTCCTTTGGAAGAATAGCTGGTGCTCATAACTGCTGAGTCATCTCACCAGCCACTCCATTTATTATTTATATATAAAAAACATTCAAAATAATTTCTCATACCTTCTTTGAAACATACAGCATTGTCATTATCTACTGTACAATCAAACCTAATAAGGATCAACTAAATCTTTCCCCCTACTTTCTTCAGTAACCATTATTCTTTGAGAGATGAGAATCAACATCTGCAAGATCAAATTTTTTAAATATTTTTTATTTTAATTTTTATTAATTACACTTTTTTCACTTTGTATCCCTCCTGTAGCTCCCTCCCTCCTCCCCTCCCCCCCTCCTCCTTCACCACCCATGCCCTTCCCCAAGTCCACTGATAGAGGAGGTCTTCCTCTCCTCCTTCGGATCCTAATCCATCAGGTCTCATCAGGAGTGGCTGCATTGTCTTCCTCTGTGACCTGGTAAGGCTGCTTCCCCCTCAGGGCGAGGTGATCAAAGAACAGGCCAATCAGTTCATGTCAGAGACAGTCTCTTTTCCTATTACTATGGAACTCACTAGGAAATTGAACTGCCACGGGCTACATCTGTGCGGAGGTTCTAGGTTATCTCCATGAATGTTCCTTGGTTGGAGTATCAGTCTCAGAAAAGACTCCTGTGCCCTGATTTTTTGGTTCTGTCACTCTCCTTGTGGAGCTTCTGTCCTCTCCAGGTCTTACTATTTCCCACTTTTTTCATAAGATTCCCTGCACTCTGCCCAAAGGTTAGCTATAAGTCTCATTATCTGCTTTGTTACCCTTCAGGGTAGCGTCATTCAGAGGCCCTCTGTGGCAGGGCTTCTGTCCTGTTCCCTGTTTTCTTCTTCTTCTTCTGATGACCATCCTCTTTGCCTTTCTGGATGGGGATTGAGCATTTTAGCCAGAATCTTCCTTCTTGATTAGTTTCTTTGGGTGTACAGATTTTAGTAGGTTTATCCTATATTATATGTCTAAGATCCACTTATGAGTGAGTGTATACACTGTGTGTCTTTCTGCTTCTGGGATAACTCACACAAGATGAAGATCAAATATTTTTATATTCTGTATATGAGTGCAACAATAGCCTTTTGTGCCTGGTTTACTACACTTAACACAATGTCTTTCAGTTCCATCCATGTGGTCACAAATGACAAAAAAATCATACTTTTGTGGACCAGTGTTGTCTATAGGTACCACACTTTCTCTATCTAGACCTCAACTGATAGAAAATTAAGTAGATTTCTTTTATGGCCATTATGCAGTAATTCTGCAATAAACATGAAATTTACTGACTTTATTTCTAGAACTGGGAAGATTGCATCATATAGTAGTTCCACTTTTCTCTTTTCCATGATGGTTGTGTTAGTTCATATTCTGACTAGTGGTATTCTGTTTCCTCCACATCTCGTCCAACAACTGCTTTCATGTATGTCTTTGATTAAAAAGAGCAGTCTATCTATTATAAAATTATATCCTAAAAAGGTTTAAATGTGGATTTGCCAGCACTGTTGACTAATGCTGAGTATTTTCCACATATACATAGACCATTTGTATGTCTTCTTTTGAGAAAGAAGGTCTAGTTATGTCTGCTGTCCTCTTGGCTTTTAATTTTTTTTATTTTTGAGATTATAACATAGCCCATTTTTTAATCAATAAATTTTACTATTGGTTTATTTGACTTCATTATATAGTCTACATATTAAACACCCAAACACATTGCAAATATTTTCCCATTCTTTGTTTGTTTTGTTTTTTTTTTTTTTTTTATTCTGGTGGCTGTTCATTTTGTTGTATAGAAGCTTTTTAGTTTGATGTGATCTCATTTGTCTGTGTGCTTTTTCGGCCAGATATCTCTGGATTTTTGTTAAAACAAATTGTTTTTTAAATTTTTTTAAATATTAGTTACAGTTTATTAACTTTGTATCCCAGCTGTATCCCTCTCCCTCGTTCCCTCCCAATCCCACCCTCCCTCCCTCATCTCTTCCCTGCCCCTTTCCAAGTCCACTGAAAAAGGAAGGACCTCCTCTCTTTTTATCTGACCCAGGTTTATCAGGTGTCTTCAGGACTGGCTGCAAAGTCCTTTTCTGTGACCTAGCAGGGCTGCTCCTCCCTTGGGGTGGGGGAGGGAGAGGACAAAGAGCCAGCCTTAGAGTTCATGTCAGAAATAGTCCCTGTTGCCCTTACTAGGGTCCCTACTTGGATACTGAGCTACCATGGGCTACATCCGAGCAGAGGTTCTAGGTTATATCCATACATGGTCCTTGGTTGGAGAAACAGTCTCATAAAAGACCCCTATGCCCAGATATATTTGGTCCTTGTGGAGCTCCTGTCCTCTCCAGGTCATGTTAACTTCCCCTTCTTTCTTATGATTCCCTGCACTCTGCAAAAGGTTTGGTTATGAGTCTTAGTGTCTGCTTTGATATACTGCTAGGTAGAGTCTTTCAAAGGCCCTCTGTGTTAGACTCCTGTCCTGTTACTTGTTTTCTCCTACATCCAATGTCCATGCCATTTGTCTTTCTAAGTGAGGATTGATCATCTTACCCTGGTGTTGGGAGCCGTGACTCCAGCGGCCTGCTTTGATATTTAAATCTCAGCAGAGAGATGGCTTTTAGCAGGCCTTTACTAGTGGCAGAGAAGAACTTGCAAGTCCATCTCCTTGTGTTTGTGACAGCAAGTGGGATAGCTTGTAAGGGTCACACCTCTTCCTCAGGCTCCTTGTGGAAATTAACCCATTTTTTCTGAGATGTTTTACTGGCTAAAGAAACTCCTCACAAATAAAGAGGTCAGAGGGCTGGAGGCAGAGGAGGAGGCAGAGTCTGGAGGCTTGCTGCAGCAGCCTGCCTTTTGCTGTGGCTGTCAAGTCTGGACCTTTAAAAAGTTTTCTGTGTGCTGTGTGTTTATTTTATCAATATTAATCCTCACTCCCAGCTCAAGAACTGTTCGACTCTGCTGGCTGGCTCCAGCACCCCGGGTCCTCTTTCTTGTAAAACAAATCTTTACACATTCTAATATCCTAAAATATTTCCCTTCTCTTGTCTTCTAGTGTCTTCATAGATTCTAGTCTTAAAGTCCTTAATACATTTTTATTTTATGTTTTTATATGGTAAGAGAAAAGTTTCTAATTTTATTCTTCCACAAGTGACTATTGAGTTTTCCATCATTTTCAGAAAGTCAAGGCAGACACCCATGCAGCTAGTCATAGCATATCCACAGTCAAGAGCAAGGAGAGAATAAATGAATTCCTGTATGCTTGCATGTTTACTGCTCAGCTAGCTTTCTCTACTCTGTTGTTTTTCTTACTGCTGTTATTATTTTGTTTTATTTTGTTCTTGTTTCTGTAATTTGTTGTTGGTGGTGCTGTTTTTTGTTTGTTTGTTTTTGTTACTGCTCCTGTTTGCATTGTTTTTGATTGAGACTAGATGTCTCTGTGTATCTCCAGCTGTCCTAGCTATGTAGAGCAGACTTACCCCAAACTCACAGAAATCTGCCTCCCTCTGACTCCTGAGTGCTGGAATTGAAGGTATGTGCCATTTCACCTGGCATTATCTCTGTTATTATACAATCCTGGTCCCAGAAAATAAAATACCACCTGTATTCAGAAAAAGTTTTCCCACCTCAATTAATAATGAAAACAATTCCTAGGGGCTATCCCTAGGGGCCAATCTGATCTAGATAATTCTTTATCAAGACATTTTTCCTAGTTGAAGCAAGGTTATTGTAGAGGAATGTTAATTAAGAACATGGCTATTCTGGCAATAGATCATATCCAAAGACCAACTAAGTCTGTGTGACTCAGGGAGAATACAAACAGGCCTTTAATCCAGGAGACAGAGGAATTAGATCTGAGTTCAAAGCAAGCCTGGTATAGAGCAAGTTTTAGGTAAAAAAAAAAAAAAAAAAAAAAAACCTTAGATCCAGGTATGGTGGCACATGCCTTTAATTCCAAACAATGAGGGTAAAGTTAGTTTGAAGAAGGAAGCACTCATTTTTTAAAGTGGTGTCTAATTGAATGGCAGAAACAGTGATGAATCAGAAAAAGACTTGACAAAATAGGATACATCCAACTCTGCTGAGAAGAGAAGGGACAGGAAAGCCACTTAAGGGGTAATGAGTTAAAGAGAAAACAGTGTTTTACCAGAGCAGATGTACAGAGACAGGATGAAGAGAGAATAAACTAGACATAGGTGAAGACAGAACAAGCCAGAGAAGGAGCTAGGAAATTAGAGCAGATTGCTAGAGTTAGTATGAGACTAAGCAGAGTGATTCAGAGGCTGAGATAAAAGCCAGATTGAATAAGTCATCTAGGAGAGAAGTTTGAGCCAAAACAGCTAATTTGCTCAGTAAAAATAAGAAATCGTGAGTGTATTAAGCAGTAAATCTAAGAGGCTGAAAACATTCTACGCATATATTAGATCGAATGGAGGCTAGAAGCTTCCCAAACTAAGGATCTGTTAGCAGTCAGAGGTTAGCCTCCGAGCCTAACCTCCGAGCCTAAGGAGGTGAATAAAAGTTCCTTTTAAGTTCTGTAAAGAATTTTGTTGATATTTTGATGGGAATTGCATTGAATTCTGGAGAGGATGTGGAGAAAGGGGAACCCTCCTCTACTGCTGGTGGGAATGTAAACTTGTACAACCACTTTGGAAATCAATCTGACGCTTTCTCAGACAGTTAGGAATAGTGCTACCTCAAGATCCTGCTATACCACTCCTAGACATATATCCAAAACATGCTCAAGTACACAACCAGGACATTTGCTCAACCATGTTCATAGTATCTTTATTCTTAACGGCCAGAATCTGGAAACAACCTAGATTTCCTTCAATGGAGGAATGGATACAGAAATTGTGGTGGATTTACACAACGGAATACTCCCCAACTATTAAGAGCAAGGACATCTTGAAATTTGCAGGCAAATGGTGGAAACTAGAAAAGATCATCTTGAATGAGGTAACCCAGAAACAGAAATATACATATGGCATATATTCACTCATAAGTGGTTATTAGACATATTATACAGGATAAATATACTGAAATCTATACTCCTAAAGAAGCTAAACAACAAGGAAGAACCTAAGGAAGATGTTCAATCCTCATTCAGAAGAGCAAATGCAATAGACATCGGAAGCAGGAGAAGACAGGGAACAAGACAAGAACTTACCACAGAGAGTCTCTGAAAGACTCTACTGATTGAGGTAGTGAAGCAGAGGCTGAGACTCTTAGCCAAACATTGGGCAGAATGATGTATGGAATTTTATGAAAGAATGGAAAGATAGAAAGACCTAAAAGGGACAGGAGCTCCAAAAGGAGAACAACAGAGCTAAAAACAACAACAACAAAAACACCGGGCCCTGGGGGGCCTGAAGAGAATGATACCCCAACCAAGCGAAATGCATGGAGAGGACGTAAAACCCTTGCTCAGATGTAGCCCATAGATTCAGTCTCCAAATGAGATCCCTAGTAAGGGGAGAAGGGGCTTTCTCTGACATGAACTCAGTGGCTCTCTGATCACCTCCCCCAGGGGGGTGAAGCCTTGCCAGGCCACAGAGGAGAAACAATGCAACCAGTCCTGATGAGACCTGATAGGCTCATCAGATAGAAGGAGAAGAGGACCTCGCCTATCAGTGGACTAGGGGAGGAGCATAGGAGGAGCATAGGAGGAGCATAGGAGTGGGCAGGACTGGGAGGAAAAGAGGGAGGGGCCACGGCTGGATACAAATTGAATAAATTGTAATAAATAATAATTATAATAAAAAATAGGAAAATTTTCCTTTTTCAGGTTGTGTCAGGTTGAAAGTTAAAACTAACCAGAACAAGGCCTTTGGGGAATATTTAGATCATGGGCATTCTGCCTTCTTGAATAGAATTATTCACTTTATAAAATGTTTTAAGAAACCTTCTAGTCCTTTCCACTAATGTAAGGATAGAGACAGTACCTTCCCTCCATAAACAACAGCTCTCACCAAACATCAAATCTGCTGAAATTCTTGAGTTTCCCAGCCTCTAGAACTATGAACAACAAGTTTCTGCTGTTCATCAATTATCCAGTGTTAACATCCCACACAGACTTTTTATACCATCCTGAGTAGAACAAGATAAAAAGTGATTAGGTTTATGTAATATTATGAACATATTTAATCCCACTGACTTTTAAACATATAGTTAAAATAAGAAATACGTATAGTCTAACACATTGCAAAATTATGATATGAGACTACCATCCCTCTAGCAAATTTGGTGTATATACACACACCAGATTTGTTTGTACAGCTGATAACACTTGACATGGGTCTATAATTACAATGTCTTCTTCTTTAGTAATGACCAAATATTTTAAATGTGAATACAAGAGATCTGAGAAGAAAATATCACAGGAAGGTAAAACGTGACCCAGTCTGTCACAATTTGAAATATAGGAGGAATCAACAAACATATTATGTGGTCTGAGAATAACCACAAATAATGTTCAATATTAACTTAAGCTGTTCATTTATTTTGCCATTAACCTCTAAAGTATATGGGGAAAAAAGGAATTTTCCATTCAATTTTTAAATTTTATTTGTATATTTTTATTTTATTTATTTATTATTTATACAGTACTCTGCCTGCATATATGCATTCACATCATAAAAAGGCCCTGGATTTCATTATATATGGTTGTAAACTACCATGTGGTTGCTGGGAATTGAACTCAGGATCTTCGGAAGAGCAGACAGTGCCCTTAACCACTGAGACATCTCTTCAGCCCATTATATATTTATTTATTACAATTTATTCATTTTTTATCTCTGCTACAGCCCCTCCCTTGCCTCCTCCCAGTCCCACCCACCCTTCCTCTTCTCCCCCTTTGCCCTTTCCCTAGTCCCCTGATAAGGGAGGGTCTCCTCCCCTTTTATCTGATCCTAGATTATAAGGTCTCATCAAGGCTGGCTGCATCATCTTCCTCTGTCTCCTGCCAAGTCTGTACCCACCAGGGAGAAGTGATCAAAGAGCCTCCCACTGAGTTCATGTTAGAGACAGCCCCTATACCCCTTACTCCCGGGAGCCCACTTGGAGACTGAGCCTATGGGCTTCCTTTGACAGGGTGTCTAGGTCCTCTCCATGCATGGTCCTTGGTTGGAGTATCAGTTTCTGCAGGGCCACCTGGGCCCAGGCATTTCCATTCTAATTTCTGGAAAAGCAGTTGCTATAAAAAAATGCTTATTTTATTAGAAAAACTTACAATGATAAAAATCTTAAATTTAAGATGTAGACATTTCCCTAACTGGTAAATTGAAATGGGGTCAGGCTTAGTTAGCAAATTGAAGTTACTATGACAAATTAAACATATGCTTGCTAACTTTATTAATGTAAACACAGTTCGGTAAACATATGCATTTAAAACATAGCTCCCATAATAAATTTTACTCATAAAATTATAGGCCACACCTTTTCTGTACTTTTCATTTAGGACTAAACATATAGTAGCAACTACAGTTACACTAAGAAGAAATTGATCGCATCTATATTCAAAGTTAAAGGAAGAATTATAAATCTTCCTTGATTTAACACTCTTCTTAAATTCACCCATCCCATGTATTTTTCTTTATTCCTTTTAATGATAAATATTAGCATTCAAAAAATTGTGACCTAGTAAGCCATTTTGTCACACACCTAAAATACTTGGGAGAAGAGTTCCAGGTAAACTAAGCTAATAGTGAGCTCTTCTCTAAAACAATATTTTTTAGAAAAAAAAAGAAAAGAAAAAGATATATCTATCAGGGTACTAACATACATGACAGATTTTAAAAAATTAAACAATGAAAAGAGCAAATGATCTACTCAACAAATACACAGTTGAAATGAACAGATATTTGCCACATAAATAAGTATACATCACCAGTAAGTGCAAGGAAGAAATGCTCAGCATCTTTAAACATCAGGAGAATGCAAATAAAAACTAAATTGAGGACACATTAAAGTGAACAGTGGGGTAAAAGGCCCAAGAGACCTCAACCCTACACAAAGAACTACAGGCAATTGAAGAAAGCTGGGATGAGGAGAGGTGGTATTCCTTAGGGAAGAGCACATGAATTGGTTGTCCACATATTACAATCCACAGACCTAAAGTAGATAAGTAATGAGGAAGACCCTGGGGAAGATGCTTAATTCTCATTCAGGAGGGTAAATAGAATAGACACTGGAAAGAGTTAAAGAAGGAACAGGATGGGAGCCTACCATAGATGACATCTGAAAGATTCCACCCAGGAGGGGATTGAAGAAGATGCTGAGACTCACAGCCAAACTTTGGGCAGTGTTCAGGGAATCTTCTGGAAGTGTAAGGGGATAGAAGGCAAGGAGTGGACAGGACCTCCAGGAGGAGACCAACAAAGCCAAAAATTCTGGGCCCAGGAGGAACTGCAGAAAATGATGTACCAATGAAGGGCCATGCATAGAGAGGACCTAGGCCCCTTGATCAAATGTAGCCCATAGACACCTCGGTCTCCATGTGGGTTCCCTAGTAAGGGAAGCAGAGGCTGTCTCTGACATGGACTTTGCTCCCCTCTCCTTGATCATTTCACCATGGCAGGGCAGCCTTGCCAGGTCACAGAGGAAGTGGCTGCAGATAATCCTGATGAGACTTGATACTCTGGGGTCAGATAGTAGGGTAGGAGGGCTCCCCCTTTCTGAGGACTAGGGATGGGTATAGGAGAAAGAAGGAGGGAGGCTGAGAATGGGAGAAGACAAGGGACAGGCCTACAATCAATATAAATGGAATAAATTATTTTTAAAAAGGATTGTTTGACCAGTGTTAAATAGTCAGCTCTGGAAACATACATACAAGTAACATTATACAGATTCAGCAGGTTATATTTAGGAATATAACATATATATAATGCAATAACAATCATTGAAAAAGGAGGCCAACCATTTGAAGAAGTGTGGGCAACAGTGTATTGGAAGGTTTGTAGAGAGGAAAATGAAGGGAGAAATATTGTAACTATATTTAATCTCAAAATTCAAGAAAAATTATATATAATCATTATGAATAAATAAATAAATACTACATTGAGATTCCATCTCACCCCAATCAAAATGGTTTTCATTGATATTGGAGTTTGAGTATGTAACGGTACCTTTCTTGGCCCAATTAAGGTCGACCCAAGAACCTGGGACACCTAACACTTCTAGTCATCAAGATCAACCTGGAGCAGTGGCTCCCAAGTTTGTTGTATTACATCAGTAAAAATTAATGACACAGACTCTGGTGGTAGTAAGCAATGTGTAATACAAGCTTCCTTAAGAATTACAGTAATACAAAAAAATTGATGAAAAACAAGAAATTAAGAAAAGATGAAATTAATTCCCTGGAATTGAAAGGAATCCCCAGAGAAGAAAAAAAAAAGCCAGTGTACATTCTTATCTAGGAGTTTTTATACGGCCATGAAAGACACTGGGTGTGCTGGCTAGTTGTATGCCAACTTGACAGAAGCTAGATTTATCTGAAAGGAGGCTCTCAAAGTCTAAGCCAATGGAAGGCTTGCATAAATGTCCCCCTGGCCCAACCAGGAAGGTGATCATGTACTGCTCATATGCTGCTCACCCAGCTTAAGTGGTTTAAGCCTGTCTTTGTCTGTCTCTTACTCCTGTTTTGTTAGACACTGACCTTGGTTGTCCATTAGACATTAGTCACTTTGCCTGCACTGCCGTCCTCCCACTAACAAGTGTTTCAAGGGATGATAATAAACTCAGCTCTCTGTGTTCTTACAGATACCAGAAAGTACAAAACAAAGCTGCAGTTGTTCTCAATTAATCTTCATTAACTCCATATCTACAAAGGAGTTGGGAGGGACATATTTTTCCTGAAATAGGTGTAGCCTTATTAGGAATTATTCTCATTAATACCATAATCTAATTGCCAAATTAAAGATAAGGGCATATGTAAATGCTTTTTTTAAAATTTTTTAGTTGGGGTGCGGTGGGAATGTCAGGGAAGCTAGCAAGCCAGATCCAATCCTAGCCTTGCTTCTCAAGAGCCCGCATTTCTTTTTTTTTTCACAATTTATTATTATATATCCCAATTGAAGCCTCCTCCCTCCCTCAACCTCCCCCAGTCCCACCCTCCCTCACTTCTCCCTTATCCCCTTCCCCTAGTCCACTGAAAGGGGGAGTTCCTTAATATTGCCATCTGCCCATAACTTGTTAATTCTCATCAGGACTGCCTAGATGCTCTTCCTTGGCGGCCTGGCAAGGCTGCATCATATACTATCAGTTCCTTGGGGCTATCTCATATCCAAGTGCAAGTTATTTGTTTCTCATCCCTAGATTCCTGGCCTCACAACTTTAAACCTAATGCTCCCCTTTAAGTCTAACATTCATTCCTACAGTAACATATGTGAGCAGCTTGTAGGTTTACTGGAATCCCCTTTCCTTTGCTATCTACAGAAGGCTAGTTTCTCCCTCACCAGCAGGAAAACAAAAAGCAGCAAATGTTGGCAAGGATCTGAACAGAAGAACTCTTATTTGCTGAAAGAAATGAAATATGATGTTTTGATTTAAAAATATAGGTATTGTGAGTCCTCTTGGTTCCAGCTACAGATGAACAGAAAACACAGGGAGCCTACTAAATTAGCCACTCAACCAAACTAGAAGTTTTAAGTGAACAACTATTAACAGATGAACTTGCAGGCATGGCAAATTCATGCACATGATAAGCTTTCAAATAGACATGGGAGGTAGAATGTAGAGATTAATTCACAGACTTTTTGTTGTGGATGAGAAAGGACAAACATAAGTGCAGAGGGGGAGATGAGATCTAAATGACTCTTTATTACCCAGTCAATGAGGAAAGGGAGGAAGGGGTTGTGTTAGCATTATAAACTAGTCTCTGCACCCAGTCAGTGCACCTGCCATTCTAAGATGATATATGACTTTACAAAGTCATAAATCAAACTGCCTCACTTTCACTACTCTGAGTATCCAGTGCTTTTATTATAAAGAGAGGGTCCACATTTCTCACTCACTAATGGTGGAAATGTAAGATAGTCCAGCCACTAGAGAAACCTATAGGGAGGTTCCACCACTACCTGACAAAAGCAAAACTTCAAATGATCCAATATAGGAATGAAGGTTTATGGTCATTCTCAGTTTGAAGTGCATTTAGAGCTCATCAGTAAATCACAGATAAGCCAAAGCACTACACTAGACCCCTAGGGATAGCTAGCAGGTGTCACCTTAGCTGTTTTATTGTTTTGTTTTGTTTTTTAGTTTATGTTATTATTGAAAGTTAACATACTGAGCCCATGATTCATGAAGTATGAGGCTGATGGGGCGACTTATTGTGGGGACTGTAGTAGGTCACTGAGAGAGATTGTAACTATGGGAGAAAGAGGGCAGGGGATTTTTTGTGATCAGAATTAAAAACAAACAAACAAACAAACAAAAAACCCCGCTATTTTGTACCAAATGAGTATGCCAACCATTTTTTCCTTTTCTTTTGGCTGATGCCTGACTTTGCAGTGTCAAAAGTGAACTGCTTCACTTTCACTATTCTGGGTCTTCAGTATTTTTATTATGAAGTAAGGATCATTGTTTCTTATATCCATCTATACTAGTCCTGGTTGTATATCTGAATGGATCAAATCAGCATGTAATAGCGATAGTTCCATACCTATGGCTTTTTTTTTCTCTTTTATTGATAATAGATTCTTTCTCATATCTCTGCACCTCCCAGTTCCTCCCCACTGCCCCTCCTTTCTGGATCCACTTCCTTTCTGTCTCTCATTAGAAAAGAACAGACTTATAACAACCAAACTAGAAGTAATAAAATATAAGATAAAGCAAAAAAAAAAAAAAAAAAAAAAAAAAAAAAAAAAAAAAAAAAAAACATCCCATTGAAGATGGAAAAGGCAAACCAACAGAAAGTAAGAGCCCAAAAGAAGGCACAAGAATCAGAGACTCACCTGTTCACACCCCCAGAATTTCCATTAAAACACTGAACATAATATGTGCACAGAGGACCTGGTGCAGGCCCATGCGCCCATGCAGGACCTGTGCATGCTGCTTCAGATTCTGTGATTTCACATGAGCTTTGCTCATGTTGATTTAGAGGGCTTTCTTCTCCTGGTGTCCTCCATCCCCTCTACTTCTTATATTCTTTCCATCTACTCTTCCAGAACTTTCCCTGAACTCTGAGTACAGGGATTTGATGGAGACATCCCATTTAGAATTGAGTGTTCCAGGGTCTCTGTCTCTGTCTATCTGTCTCTCTCTCTCTCTTTATCTCTCTCTCTGTGTCTGTTCTCTCTCTCTCTCTCTCTCTCTCTCTCTCTCTCTCTCTCTCTCTCTCTCTCTCTGTGTGTGTGTGTGTGTGTGTGTATGTCTGTCTGTCTGTATTTGTTCCCATCTGCTGCACTAGTAAGCTCTTCTGATGATGACTAAATAAGGCACTGATATATGAGTATAGCAAATTATTGTTGGGAGCCATTTGAAACTACTATTTGTTTGTTTGTAGCAGTAGTATTTGGATTTGCCCTAGATCTCTGTGCTCCGTTGTCTCTGGTTCTTAGTCACACAAACAATGTCAGATACGGGTTCCATCTCATGGAGTGGGACTTAAATCAAATCAGACATTAGTTTCCATCTCCTACAAGTTCTTTGCCACCATTGCCCTTATTTTGAAAGCAGGACAGCATTGTAGATCAAAGGATTTATAGCTAGTTAGGTGTTTATACTTCTCTTTTTGTCACCTGTAGAAAACCTTCCTATACCAAAGACACTAGAATGTAGGGACAAAAGCTCTACGTAGGCTCCACCTTCACATCCACATGTTCAAAGAAGTGTGTGTGTGTGTGTGTGTGTGTGTGTGTTGTTGTCGTTGTTGTTTTCAGAAATAGGGCTTTGATAGCAGTTTGTAGAGAGCAACCTATTGTCTTGGCAACAGTCTGGGTTGTTTGGGGATTTCCATGGGATTTCTTTAGCCAACAACTTAAATGGATGTAACTCAGTCCCAATACTGGAAGCTTCATTTGATGGTAAGAGATAGCCAGTTGGAACCCTGTCTTCCCCATAATTTGAAGACTTCATAGGATTTCTTTCACACATTTTAGGAAGTTTCCACTGTGCTAAGTTTCCATACAACCCCTCTAATGAACATCAATTCTAGCTGTCTCTACCAGCATTCCCTCCCCCTCCGCACCTAATCCTCATGTTCCAGTCCCCACCTTGCCTCCAGCCCACCCATACAACCTAATTTGATGTCTCCTCCCAGGAAAATACATGCTGTTGCCACCCCCATACCTGACTCTTCCTCTTATACATAACCTATCTATTACTATGGGTTGTAGATTGGTTATCACTTACTTAACATATTCCTCTTGCTCGTCTGGGTTTCCTCACTCAGGATGATTTCTTTTTAAGTTCTATCCATTTGCCTGCAAATTTTTTTTTTTTTTACTGGCTAAGGAATATTTCATTGTGTAAATGTCCCATATTTTCTTTAGCCACTCTTCGGTTGAGAGACATCTAGGTTGTTTCCAGGTTCTGGCTCATACAAACAAAGCTGCTTTATACATGGTTTGAGCAATTGTCCTTGTGCTATGGTGAAGCATCTTTCAGGTATATGCCCAGGAGTGGTATAACTGGGTCTTGAGATAGAACTATTCCCAGTTTTCTGAGAAACTTCCAGACTGGTTTCCAATGTGGGTAGAAGGGGAGAAGGACCTTCCCTATCAGTGGTCTAGGGGAGGGGCATAGGGGGAGAAGAAAGAGGGAGGGTGGGATTCGGAGGAGACAAGGGAGGGGGACACAACCAAGATACAAATTGAATAAGGTGTGATAAATGATAAAAAAAATGAAAAATAATAGCCATGAAAAAATAATTTGCTGTTTAGATCTGTTCTCCATTTTAATTTGATTATTTGGTTTTCTGGTATCTAGTTTGAGTTCTTTATATATTTTGAATTATTAGTCCTCTATTGGATTTGTATTTGGTAAAACTATTTTCCCATTGTGTAGGCTACTGGTTTGTCCAGTTGACAGTATCCTTTGCTTTACACAAGGTTTCCAGTTTCATGAGGTCTAATTTATTAAATTGCTGCTCTTAGTGCCTGTGCTATTGGTGTTCTGTTCAGAAAGTTGACTCCTATGCCAAAGAGTTGGGCACTCCCCACTTTCTCTTCTATCAGGTTCAGTGTATTTGGCTTTTGAGGTCTTTGATTGACTTGGACTTGAGTGTTATGCAGGGTGATAAGTATGGATCTATTTGGATTCTTCCATATGGCCATCCAGTGTGACCAGCACCATTTGTTGAAGATGCTTTCTTTTTTTCAGTGAGTATTTATGCCTTCTTTATCAAAAATGAGGTGTCCATAAGTGTGTGGATTTCTGTTTGGGTCTTCATTTCTATTCCATTGACAAACATGTATGTTTTTATGCCAATATCACACAGTCTTTAATACAATAGCTCTGTAATGCAACTTGAAATCAGGGATGGAGATACATCCAGATATTCTTTTATTGTACAGAATTGTTTTAGTTATCCTCAGACTTTTGTTTTTCCATATGAAGTTGAGTATTGTTCTTCAAGGTCTGTAAAGAATTATGTTATAATTTTAATAGGAATTGCATTGAATCTATAGATGGCTTTTGATAGTGTGGCCATTTTTACTATGTTAATCACTGACCAATGAGCATTGGAAGTCTTTCAATCTTCTGATATCTTCTTCAATTTCTTTCTTCAGAGACATGAAGTTTTTGTCATACAGGTCTTTCCCTTTCTTGGTTATGGTTATACCAATATATTTTATATTATTTGAAGCTAATGTGAAAGGTTTTATTGCCCTGGTTTCTTTCTCAGTCCATTTATCTTTTGTGTATAAGAGAGCTACTGGTTTTTGTGAGTTATTCTTGTATCCAGCCACATTGCTGAAGGTGTTTATCAACTGTAGGAGTTCCCTGATAGAATTTTTGTGTCACTTATGTATATCTCCATATCATCTGTGAATAGTGATACTTCGACTTCTTCCTTTCCGATTTGAATCCCCTTGATCTCTTTCAGTTGTCTTACTGCTCTAGCTAAAACTTCAAGTACTGTATTCAGTACTAAAACTTCAAGTACTATATATTTGGAGACAATGGACAGCCTTGTCTTGTGGCAGATTTGGTAGAATTGCTTTAAGTTTCATTCCATTTAATTTGATGTTGGTTTTAGGCTTGCTATAAATTGCCTTTGTTATGATTAGGTATGTCCCTTGTATTACTAATCTGTCCAAGACTTTTATCATGGAAGGTTGTTTGATTTTGTCAAAGGCTTTTTTTGCATCTGATGAGATTATCATGTGTTTTTTTTCTTTCAGTTTGTTTATATGGTAGATTACATCTATTTATTTTCATATGTTGAACAATCCCTTCATCTGGTGACTAAATTTTTGGTTACTAAAAACCCAGACCACACAGGCCAGAAGACCAAGAAGAAATAGAAACCAAAGGGAAAATATTCAAAAATATCTAAAAAAGATAAACTCAGAAATCAGCATCTAAACCTGTAATAACCCCCAAACTAAGAGGACTAGAGGCCAACATAAGAGAACAATCAACAGCCGGTCAATATGGCATCACCAGATCCCAGCCAACCTACTACAAGAAGCACTGGCTATTTCAACACAGCTGAAGCAAAAAAAAAAAAAAAAAAAAAAAAAAAAAAAAAAACCTTAAACCAAATCTTATGAATATGATGGCTATGATGGAGGCCTTTAAGAGGAAATTAATAAGTACCTTAAAGAAATGCAGGTAAATACAATCAAACAGGTGAAGAAAATGAATAAAACTGTTCAAGATCTGAAAATGGAAATAGAAGCAATAAAGAAAACACAAACTAAGGGAATCCTGGAGATGGAAAACCTAGGTAAGAAAACACAAACTACAGTTGCAAGCATCACCAGAATTTCTAAGAGATGGAAGAGAGAATCTCAGGCATAGAAGATAAAAGAGAAGAAATTGATACATAAGTCAAAGAAAATGTCAAATCTAAAAAATTTCCTGACACAAAACATCAAGGAAATCTGGGATACTATGAAAACACCAAACCCAAGAATAATAGAATAGAAAAAGGATAAGACTCCTAGCTCAAAGGCCTAGAAAACATTCTCAACAAAGTCATAGTAGGAAATATCTGTAATATAAAGAAAGAAAAATCTATAACTGTTTCAAGTGTCTATCCTATTTAGCATTCTGAATGAGATTTCAGCATCCTCCCAAGGGTCTTCCTTGTTATTTAACTTCTTTAGGTCTTTGGGTTGTAGTATGGATATCCTGTATTATATGGCTAATATCCACTTATAAGTGAGTATATATCATGTGTGTCTTTCTGCTTCTGGGTTACCTCACTCAGGATGATCTTTTTTAGTTCCCACCATTTGCCTGCAAATTTCATGATTTCCTTGTTTTTAACAGGTGAGTAGTACTCTATTTTTAACTATACCAAAATTTCTTTATCCATTCTTCATCTAAGGGAAGGCTAGGTTGTTTCTAGATTCTTACTATTATGAATAAAGCTGCTTTGCACATAGTTGAACAAGTGTCCTTTTTGAATGGGGGAACATCTTTGGGGTATTTGCCCAGGAGTGGTTTAGCTGAGTCCTGAGGTAAAGCTATTCTCAATTTTCTGAGAAAGCATCATATTGATTTCTAAAGTGTTTGTATAAGTCTGCATTACCACCAGAAATGGAAGAGTGTTCTCCATTATCCACATCCTTGCTGGCATGTGTTGTCACTTGAGTTTTTTCATCTTAGTCATTCTGAATGGTGAAAGATGGATTCTGAGTTGTTTTGATTTGCATTTCCCTGATAACTAAGGATGTTGAGCATTTCTTTAAGAGTTTCTCAGCCATTTTAAGTTTTACTTTTTACATTAATTACATTCTTTTGCTTTGTATCCCAGCTGTAGCCCCATCCCTCATTCCCTCACAATCCCATCCTCCCTCATTTTCTCCCATGCCCCTCTCCAAGTCCACTGATAGGGGAGGTCCTCCTCCCCTTTAATCTGACCCTAGCTTATCAGGTTTCATCAGAACTTGCTGCACTGTCCTCCTCTGTGGCCTGTCAAGGCTGCTGTCCCCTCAAGGGGGGAGGACAAAGAGTGAGGCACTGAATTCACGTCAGAGACAGTCCCTGTTTCCCTTACTAGGGAACCCTCTTGGACACTGAGCTACCATGAGCTACATCTGAGCAAGTGTTCTAGGTTATTTCCATGAACGGCCTTTGGTTGGAGCATCAGTCTCAGAAAAGTCTCCTGTGCCCAGATATTTTGGTTCATTTGCTCTACGTATGGAGCTCCTGTCCTCTCCAGGTCTTACTAACTCACCCTTCTTTCATATGATTCCCTGCACTCTGCCCAAAGTTTGGTTATGAGTGGCAGAATCTGCTTTGACATACTGCTGGTTAGATTCTTCAGAGACCCTCTGAGGTAGGCTCCTGTCCTGGATCCTGTTTGATTTTCTGGTGAGGACCGATCATCTTACCCAAGGGCCTCCTTATTGTTTTGCTTCTTTGGGTGTACAGATTTTAGAATGTTTATCCTACATTATATGTCTAGTATTGAGTTATAAGTGAGTATATACCGTGTGTCTTTCTGCTTCTGGGATTACTCACTCAGGAAGATCTTTTCCAGATCCCACCATTTGCCTGCAAATTTCATGATTTCCTTTTTAATTGCTAATTTCTGTATCCATTCCTAAATCGAGGGACATCTGGATTGTTTCCAGATTATGGCTATTAAAAATAAAGCTACTATGAACATAGTTGAGCAAATGTCCTGGTTGTGTACTTGAGCATATTTTGCCTTAGGAGTGCTATAGCTGGATATTGAGGAAGCACTATGCCTAATTGCCTGAGAAAGCATCAGACTGAGTTCCCCAGTGATTATACAAGCAATTCCCACCAGCAATGGAAGAGGGTTTCCCCTTCTCCACATCCTCTCCAGCATGTATTGTCACTTGCGTTTTTGATCTTTGCCATTCTGATGGGTGTAAAGTGAAATCCCAGGGTCGTTTTGATTTGCATCTCCCTGATAGCTATGGACATTAAACATTTCTTAAAGTGTTTCTCTGCCATTCTATATTCTTATACAGAGAATTCTCTATTTAACTTTATACCTCATTTTTTAAATTGGACTACTTGATTCATTGCGTTTTTTTTTCTCTGTAGGCCATTTTTTAAAAATTTTTTATTAATTACACTTTATTCACTTTGTATCCCCCCTGTAGCTTCCTCCCTCCTCCGGTCCCAATCCCTCCCTTCCTCCACCCTCTGCATGCATGCCCCTCCCCAAGTCCACTAATAGGGGAGGTCTTCTTTTCCTTCCTCCTGATCCTAGTCTATTAGGTCTCAGCAGGAGTGGCTACATTGTATACCTTTGTTGCTTGGTAAGGTTGCTCCCCACTCAGGTGCAGATTGTTGATCTTAGAGGCTGTCCTGTTGACGTCCTGTTCAGGAAGTCGTCTCTTGTGCCAATGAGTTCAAAACTCTTCCCCACTATTTTTTCTAAGACGTTTAAGTTGTCTGGTTTTGTATTGAGATCTTTGATCCACTTGGACTTTAGTTTTGTGCAGGATAATAAGTATTGATTACTTTGCATCATCTGCATGTAGACATCCAGTTATACCTGCACCATTTGTTGAAGATGATGGATTTTTTTCCATTGTTTGGTTTTGACTATTTTGACAAATATAAAGTATTCGTAGATGTGTGAATTTATTTCTGGGTCTTCTATTCGGTTCTATTGATCCACCATTCTGTTTTTATGCCAATACCATGCGGTTTTTATTACTATTGGTCTGTAGTACGGCTTTAGATCTGGGATGGAGATACCTCCAGATGATTTGCTGTTGTACAGGATCATTTTGGAAATTCTGGATTTTTTGTTTTTTCATATGAAGTTGAGAATTGTTCTTACAAGGTCTGTAAAGAATTGTGTTGGTGTTTTGATGGGAATTGTTTTGAATCTGTAGATTGCTTTTGGCAGGATAGCTATTTTCACTATGTTAATCTTACCGATCCATGAGCATGGGCTATCTTTTGATCTTCTGATATCTTCCTCAATTTCTTTCTTCAGAGACTTGAAGTTTTATTCAAATAGATCTTTCACCTCCTTAGTTAGAGGCACCCCAAGGTACTTTATGTTATTAGTGGCTACTGTCAAGGGTGTTATTTCCCTAATTTTTTTTCTCGGCCCTTTTGTCTTTGGTATACGAGACAGCTTCTGATTTTTTTTTTTTTTACTTCAAAATCTATGTTGAAGAGATAAGAGAGTGGGCACCCTTGCCTTGTCCCTAATTTAAGTTTCTCTCCATTTAATATGATGTTGGCTATAGGCTTTCTGTACATTGTCTTTACTATGTTTAGGTGTCTTGTATCCCTGATCTCTCCAAGACTTTAAGCATGAATGGATGTTGGATTTTGTCAAATGCTTTTTAGGCATCTAAGGAGAGGATCATGTGGTTTTTCTCCTTCGGTTTGTTTATGTGGTGCAATACACTGATGGATTTCCTTATACTGAACCACTCCTGCATGCCTGGGATTAAGCCTACTTGGTCATGGTGGATGATATCTTTTTGTGTGTTTTTGGATTTGGTTTGCAAGTATTTTATTATTGAGTATTTTTGCATCAATGTTCATAAGAGAAATAGTTCTGATGTTCTCTTTTTTGTTGGATATTTCTATGGTGTAGGTATCAAGGTGACTGTGGCTTCAAAGAATGAGTTTGGTAATGTTCCTTCTGTTTCTATTTTGTGAAATAGTTAAATGAATTGGAGTTAGCTCTTCTTTGAAGGTCCCTTAGAATTCTGTGCTGAAACCATCTTGTCCTGGGCTTTTTTTGGAAGGGAGACTTTTGATGACTGCTTCTATTTCTTTGGGGGATATAGAACTACTCAGTCTATTTACCTGATCTTGATTTAATTTTGGTAACTGGAATCTATCCAGAAAATTGTCCATTTCATTTAAATTTGTTGCATATAGGCTTTCATAGTAAAACCTAATATTTGTTTGGATTTTCTGTGTCTGTTGTTTTCTCAGCCTTTTTGTTTCTGATTTTGCTGATTTGGATAGTTTCTCTCTGCCTTTGAATTAGTTTGGCTAAGGGTTAGTCTATCTTGTTGATTTTCTCAAAGAACCAGCTCTTGGTTTCATTGACTCTTTCAGGAGTTTTATTTGTTTCAATTTTATTGATTTTAGCCCTGAGCTTGAGTATTTCCAGCCATCTACTCCTCTTGGGTGTGTCTGCTTCCTTTTCTTCTAGGGCTTTCAGATGAGCTATTAAGTTGCTTATATGAGATGTTACAAATTTCTTCTTGAAGGCACTTAGTGCTATGAACTTTCCTCTTGGCACTGCTTTCATTTTGTCCCAAAAGTTTGGGTATGTTGTGCCTTCATTTTAATCAAAATCTATTTATTTCTTCCCTAACACAGCAGTCATTGAGTAGTGAGTAGTTCAGTTTCCATGTGTGTGTAGGCTTTTTGCTATTTCTGTTGTTGAGGTCCAGCTTTAGTCCATGGTGGTCAGACAGGATACAAGGGATTATGTCAGTCTTCTTGTATCTGCTGAGGCTTGCTTTGGGACTATATGGTCTTTTTTGGAGAATGTTCCATGAGGTGGTGAAAAGAAGGTATACTCTTTTGAATTTGGGTGAAAAGTTCTGTAGACATCTATTAGGAACATTTGATTTAGGACCTCTGTAAGTGCCATGATTTCCTTGTTTAGCTTCTGTCTGGATAATCTGTCCCTTGGTGAGAGTGGAATGTTGAAGTCTCCCACTTTCAAGGTGTTGGGATCTATGTGTGATTTCAGCTTTAATAATGTTTCATTTACAAATGTAGGTGCTCTTGTATTTGAGGCATAAATGTTCAGAATTGTGATGTCCTCTTGGTGGACTTTTCCTTTAATGAGAATGTAGTACCCCTCCTCATCTTTTTGGATAATTTTGGTTGAAAGTCTGTTTTATTAGATATTAGGATAGATACCCCAGCTTGTTCCCAGTGTCCATTTGCTTGAAAAACATTTTTCCAGCCCTTTACTCTGAGGTAGTGTTTATCTTTGTTGTAGAGGTGTGTTTCTTGAATGTAGCAGAATGTTGGATCCTGTTTCCACAAACATTCTGTTAGTCTGTGTCTATTGTAGAGTTTAGTCCATTTATGTTGATAGATAACAATGGCCAATGAATGTTAGTTCCTTTTATTTTGGAGTCGGTGGTGTTATTGTGTTTCAATGCTTGTTTACTTTTAATTTTTTTGTGGTGAAGTTATCTATATCCTGTGTTTTCCTGTGTGCAGTTGTGTTTATTGGATTGGCATTTTCCTTCCAGTGCCTTCTGTAGTGCTGGGTTGCTGTGTAGGTATTGTCTTAGTTTAGTTTTGTCATGGAATATTTTGTTTTGTCCATGTATGTAGACTGAAAGCTTTTCTGGGTATAGTAGTCTGCTTTGGCATTTGTGCTCCCTTAGAGTCTGCATGACATCTGTCCACTTTCATAGTTTTTGTTGAGAAGTCTGGTGTGATTCTGATAAGTCTACCTTTATATGTTACTTGGCCTTTTTCCTTAGCTGCTTTTAATATTTTTCTTTGTTCTGTAGATTTGGTGCTTTGACTATTATGTGACATGTGGGGATTCTTTTCTGGTCTAGTCTATTTGGTGTTCTGTAGGCCTCTTGTATGTTTATGGACATCTCTTTCTTCAAGTTGGGAATATTTTCTTCTTTGATTTCTTGAAAATATTTTCTAGACCTTGAAGACTGGAATCTTCTTTTTTTCTCAATTCCTAATATTCTTAGATTTTGCCTTTTCATGGCATCCTTGATTTCTTGGATGTTTTGTGTTTGGGAATTTTCCACTTCCACTTTTTCTTTGAGAGAAGTATCAATTTCAGCAAGTGTATCTTCAGCCCCTGAGATTCTTTCTTCCATCTCTTGTATTCTGTTGGTGATGCTTACCTTTATGTTTCCTAATCTTTTCTCTAAGTCCTCCAGCTCCAGTTTTTCTCTGTTTGTGTTTTCTTTATTGATTCTAATTCTGTTTTCATGTCTTGCATCATTTCCTTCATCTGTTTGAATGTGAATTCCTGTCTTTCTATGATGCTCTCTAATGTTTTGTTGGTTTCCTGTCTATATGCCACTAATTGTGCGTCTACTTGTGCCTCTATTTGTTCGGCCATATTTCCCTGTATTTTTTTGAGAGCTTTGTTCATTTCCTCTTTATTTGTCTCCATTTGTGTTGCTATTTCCTTGAGAGATTTGTTTGTTTCCTCTTTATGTGTCTTTAATAACTGGATAAGCATAGCTTTAAAATCATTTTTCTGTGTTTCCGATGAATTGGAGTATCCGATGATTTGAGGGGGTTGCTGGTGAAGCCTTGATGTCCTGATTTTTGTTGGAGGTATTCTTATGCCATCCTCTGGCCATTTGCTTATCTGTAACCATCACTGTTTGTTCCTGGATTCTGTAGTTCAGACTGGGACCTTCTTTTCCTGGTCTGAACTATTCTTCAGGAAGATGAGAGAGGTCCACTGGTTTGAGAGTGTAAATTGGTGTTTCAGCTGTACCTAAGGGAGGAAGATCCACTGGCCCAGAAGGACAAATGTGGGCGAGCAAGTGTGTGCCTGTGCATGTGCATGGAAGTGAGCCTTGAAGGACAGGGTGCTAGAGAATGTAAATGCCCAGAGTGTGGAGCGGGGGCATGGTGCAGGCACAGAAGGGGTTGTGGATGCTGGCTGTGTTCGTGGGCACAGTGTGCTTGCACAGATTCCCTGAATACCTCAGTGGCCTACAGGCCACTGGTATTCAGCTCTGTCTGGGCTCCAGGATTTTTTTCTCTGGACTTCACTTGTAGACCCGCAGAACAGGAGTTTCAATGTGGAGAACACTGTCCCAAGAATCCCTATGTTTCCCACAATGGGTGTCTGGTTGGGTGGGTTCCAATGTGTGGCTGCTAGCTTAGAGGGACCCTGTATCTGGGGCTCTGCAGGCATTTGAAGGCACACTCACTCTCTAGCATGTCAAATAGGAAAGCAAAGGGGTTCCCCCTTTCTCTACTCTCATATTTGGGCCTGCTGGGGCAAATGTGGGTGTAGGAGCTCAGTCAGCACAGTGGTGCTGCTGCTGGAGAACTTGGGAGTCTAGCTACAGTGGTGGAACTGGGAGGCAGGTACAGATGTCTTGCTGGGAAGCCTTGCTCGAGGACCTGTTACCTGAAAGACTGGTACAACTGGCACCCGCCACTGAGTAGCTAGGAATCCTGCCTCTTCTGTCTCAGTCATCAGGCAGTGAGTTCTGTGGTAAGAGCCTCTGGCACTGTGAGCCCACTCTACTGAGGAGGGTGGAGGCCCCACAAGGGGAAGTGCAGAGTGATCGAATGTTTGCCACATTGAGCCCCAAGAGAAGTCTGAAGGTGACCTGAATATAAATGGTCTCAGCTCATGTGTTGTCCCCTCTCGTCCAGGAAACTTCAATGTTGATTTTTCTGGCTCAGCTGCACCTCCACTCACCAATTTCAGCGTTTCAGATCTTCTGCCTCTCAGATATGGTGCACGCTGGTTGCCACCATCTTGGATCCCCCCTTGATATTCTTCTGTTGGCAATTTTTGTTTAGTTCTGTACCATATTTTTAATCGGATTATTTAGTTTGTTGGAGTTTACTTTCTTGAGTTCTTTAGATATTTGTGTCCGATAAGTTTGGGTATGTTGTGCCTTCATTTTCATTGAATTTTAAGAAGGCTTTTACTTCTTTCTTTATATCTTCTCTGGCCCAGTTGTTGTTGAATAGAGAGTAGTTCAGTTTCCATGCATGTGTAGGCTTTTTGCTATTTCTATTGTTGTTGAGGTCCAGCTTTAGTTCATGGTGGTCTAAAATGACACAAGTGATCATTTTAATTTTCTTTTATCTGTCAAAGCATGCTTTGTGATGAACTATGTAGTCAATTTGGAGAAAATACCATGATGTGCTGAGAAGAAAGTATATTCTGTTGTGTTTAGATGAAAAGATCTGTAGAGGTCAGGTCCATTTGATTCTTGACATTTTTTAAGTGTCATTATTTCTCTGTTTAGTTTCTATTTTGTCGACCTGTCCTTTGGCAAGAATGGGGTGTTGAAGTTTCCCAGTATTGATATGTGGGGACCAATCTGTGATTTAAGCTTTATTAATTTTTTTTAACAAATGTGGGTGTCCTTGTATTTGGGGCATAGATGTTCAAAATTAAGACGTCATCTTTGTGAAAGTTTTCTTTTGATGAGTATGAAGTGTCCTTCCTCTTCTCTTTTAATTAATTTTGGTTGAAAGTCTATTTTGTTAGATATTAAAATGACTACTCCAGTTTGCTGTATGGAAAACTATTTTCCAGCCCTTCACTCTCAGATGTCTATCTTTAAGGCAGAGGTGTGTTTCCTGTATGCAGCAGAATGAAATATCCTGTTTATGCATCCATTCTATTATTCTGTGTCTTTTTATTGGAGCATTAAGTCCATTGATATTGAGAGATATCGATGAGCAATGGCTGTTAGTTTCTTTTATTTTGATGTTGCTTGTGATAGTATGTTTGCAAGATTGTCTACTTTTGGTTTTGCTGTAGTGATGTTATTGACATCCTGTGGGTTCTTTGGGGTGTAATTAACCTCTGCACTTTGGGGTTTTCCCTCTCCTATTTTCTGTAGGGCTGGGTTTGGGCCTAAATATTGTTTAAATTTGGTTCTGACATGGAATATCTTGTTTTCTCCATCTATGATGACTGAATGTTTTGCTGGGGATAGTAGTGTAGAGAGTGGTCTCTTAGGGTTTGCAAGACATCTGCCCAGGTCCTTCTGGCTTTTATAGTCCCTGGTGAAAAGTCAAGTATGATTCTGATGGGTTTGTTACTATATGATACTTGGCTTTTTTCCCTTGCAGGTTTTAATCCTTTTTTTTTTATTTGTTCTGTACATTTAGTGTTTTTGTTAATATGTGGAGGGAGGATTTTCTGTTCTAGTATAATCTATTTGGCGTTCTGTAGGCCTCTTGTATGCTTATAAGCATGTATTTCCTAAGGTTAAGGACATTTTCTTCTATGATTTTGTTGAAAATATTTTCTGGGCCTTGGAATCGGGAACCTTCTTTTTCCTCTATTATGATTAGATTTCTTCTTTTCATGGTGTCATTTATTTCTTGGATGTTTTGTGTCAGGAATTTTTTGGATTTAACATTTTCTTTGACTGACGCATCAATTTCTTTCATTGTGTCTTCTACATTTGAGATTTTTTGCTCCATCTCTTATATTCTGTTGGTAATGCTTACCTCTATTGTTCCTGTTTTCTTCCCTAAGATTTTCCTCTTCAGGATTTATTCAGCTTTTGCTTTCTTTAATATTTCTATTTCCAACTTCAGATCTTGAACTGTTAACAAAAAATTTTTATTCACTCTACATCCTTGTTGTAGTCCCATACCTCCTCCCCTCACTGTCCCCTCTTTTCCTCAGAAAAGGGGAGCTCCCTTTCCCATCCAGTTCATCTTATCAGGTTGCATCAGGACTGAGAGTGACTTCATCCCCTGTGCCCTGACAAAGAAGTCCTGCCTGAAAAAAAATGATCACAAATCTGGTAAGTGAGTCCCTTTCTGGTGGAGTTCCCACTTATCTTATTAGAGGAGCCATGTGAGTACCCAGAGCTGCCCATGTGCTTGATATTTGTGGGGGCCTAGATCCAGTTTATGCATGGTCCTTGGTTGATGTTTCAGTCTCTGCAATCCCCTCTGTGCCCTAGTTAGTTGGCTCTGTTGGTCTTCTTGTGGAGATCCTGTCACTTCTAGGTCCTTTTCACTTTCCTCCCATTTTTCCACAAGACGCCATATGCATCATCAAATGTTTGGCTGTGAGTCTTTGCATCTGTTTTTGTTTGTTTGTTTGTTTGTTGATTTAAGGAATGCTCAACCAGTCCCTGGCCTAAAGACTCACTCTATTGGAGAGTGCCAACCCCTGAGAGTATGAAAGTTATCAAAATATGGAAAGATCTGCCATGCTCATGGATCAGTAGGATTAACACAGTAAAAATGGCCATCTTACAAAAAGGAATATAAAGATTCAATACAGTTCCTAACAAAATGCCTACACATTTTTTACAAACCTTGAAAGAAATTCTCAACTTCATATAGAAAAACAAAAACAAAAACAAAAACAAAAACAAAACAAAACAAAAAAACAAAAAACCTCAGAATATCTAAAACAATCCTGTACAGTAAGATAACTTCTGCAGGTATCACCATCCATGGTTTCAAGCTGTGCTACAGAGGAATAGTATTAATAAAAATAGCATAGTATTGACATAAAAAGAGACAGACAGGTTGACCAATGGAATCAATTCGAACATCCAGAAATAAAGCCACATACCTATGGACACTTTTGACAAAGAAGCCAAAACCATGTAATGGAAAAAAAAAGGCCTCTTAAACAAATAGTGCGGGTCTAAATGGATGTCTGCATGAAGAAGAATGCAAATCTATCCATATTTATCCCCCACCACAAAACTCACATCCAAGTGAATCAAAGACCTCAACATAAAACCAGATACACTAAATCTAATTGATGAGAAAGTGGGGAATAGCCTTGAATGCATTGGCACAGGAGACAATTTTCTGACCAGAACACCAATAGCTCAGGCAGCAAGATCAACAAGTAATAAAGGGGACCTCCTGAAACTGAAAATCCCCCGTCTCTAAGGAACAGAGGAGAGCAAACAGGGGAAGATAGAGCACTCATGTACATAAAATAAATAAATAAATCTTTTTAAAAACAAACAAAAAAATAGCTCTAGATGCAGATTCCTATTGGCTGTTTCTCTTGAGAATTCTACTATAATATCTATACTAAAACCTATATACTTTAGTTTGTGTTCCAACACATAGTTTTCTACTGATACACAGTCTTTTTTTTTTTTCCACCACAGTTATTATATATGAAGTAATGCTATGGTATGAATGTGTTACACTACCCAAATAAAACTAAATACCCATTGTTATAAGAGTAAGATGTAAGGGTCTTTGAAAGGTCTCTACAATGATGAATAAGATAGAACCCTTGAGGGAAGGGGATAAAAAGCTTTAAGAGAGCCTTTTCACCCTTTCCACTATGGCAAAAAGGTGATGTCCTCAAAGCGTAGAGCTGCACCAGATAAAAAATTCTGCAGACACACTAATTTTGGACATACTGATCTCAGAAAAGATTCTCAGCATTTTCTGTTGCTTACAAATTATCATGCTAAAGTACTTTGTCATAGTAATCAGAATGGAATAAGACCCTTTAATCTTTTCACCAACGCGATAATATCTTGCCTCATCAAATGTTGCCACTAGAGGACAGCATATGCCTAGATTACTGTGGAAGTTTTAAGTCTATCTTGATGTTATACCCTTGATTTCTGTAAAAAATTAAAAATATCTTTTTTTTACAAAAATATTTTGACACTCTATCTTTCAACCTAGATTCATAGTTAATTTCCATGTTAATGTATATAAAATCAGTAGGCTTTAAGACAGAAAGGAACGTCTTTCTAATTTTGCCCAAGGCTAAATAAAAAAGTCAATTTCTCAATAGCAAGCACTAACTTGCCCTGTGAACTTTTAAAGCTTCAAATCAGAAGTGACATCAACAAGATGACCAAAGTAGAAATTACTAATTGGTGTCAAGCATAAAGAGTTAGGCATGGTTGTGCATGTCTTTAATCCTACAACTGGGGAGACAGAGGCTAGAGGATCTATGTGAGTTCTAGGCCAATCTGGTATACATAGTGAGTTCCAAGACAGCCAAGGCCACACACTGAAACCTTGTCTCAATAAAGGAAAAAGAAAATCAAAGAAATTAGTGCTTCTCAGAGGAAAACCTTCCAAATTCCCAAAGCATGAATTTTCATTTGACATTAGGTTATTTCAAAAGGACAGATTGTAAGGCCAAAAGATAATAGTTAGTAGATATGTACATTACAATTGGGAGGAGCCAAATGTTTATTTAGTGAACAGTTTCATCAGGAACGAACATGGAGAGGCTCTGCATTCCTCATGTAACAACACACAGCTACTCTTCACTGTACGCCCTTTATTTTTTTTTTAATCTTTTTCCTTTTCTTTTCTTTACATTTTTTTTGAGAAAGGATTTCTTTGGGTGTCCTGGAACTCTCTCTGTAGACAGACTGGACTCTCAAATTCAGAGACCTGGCTTCTCTGGCAAAGGACTCCGATTCCATACCCAGTTCCCACATAGTGGCTCACAACCATCCATAACTCCAGTTGCAGGGGATCCAATACCCTATCCTAACCTCTGCAGGTATTCCTCACACATATAGTACATATACATACAGATCAAATACTCATCCACATAAAATAAAATAAAGCTAAAATAACTTTTGAGTGGGCAGTGAAATGACTTCTACATAAAATTTAAATAGGAATTTCAGAACAACTTCTTTTACAAAAAGCAGAAGTCACGTGTCACACTGCACAGGGTGCTGGGTAAAGGAATCCAGGTACACCTTCACATATGAGTCCTGTTGCAAAGAGACTCAGGGATCTGCATCATGAGCAGAGGCAGTCTGGCCATCAGGCACAGAAGATGAAAGACTGTTTCTGTGGAAAAGAGGAATATGAGAGAATAGCCTCACCTTGTTATCAGCAACATAAAACAGTGACTCTCCAAGTGTCCACAGTTTTGTCCACAGTTTAGGCTAGACCCTAGCAATGGGCCAGTTGGGGGCAGTCTTGCCCAGTGGTTAGCAACAATCCAGAGTTGAAGTCATCTGTCCTTGTGCCCAAATATTCTCAAAGACCTTGGGGAGCTACTGCTGGGATTTGGGGACTCTCTGTCATAATGAAAACTACGTACATTAGATACCATACTCATCTGATCTCTAAGAAGCTTGAGGGCCAACATATCTGTGTTAATATTTGTCTGTCTTTACTTATCTTCTCTAAACTACATCCCATAAAGCAGAATGTTATAATTTCTAATTCTGGCATATTCCTTCGATAAGTGTTTTAGTACCATATCTATTTCAAGTAGATCTACATAGGCAAACCTTATCCTAAGCTTAACATTGAAAACATAAAGAAGAGATTATGTAAAGCTCAATCTTGTAACCAAGTGCAGTCATTAGCATAACTTTAAATATATTTCTAAATGAAAATAAAAGAAAAACTTTTAATCAGATACAGTTCTGTGGCCAATGAAAAGTCGTAAGGGGGATAGAGAGAGGAGAAGAGTAACTTTTGTTCAATGAAATTGATTGATCTGTTTAAGAGCATTGTTTTTATAAGGCAGTTAAATCA
Organism: Meriones unguiculatus; assembly: GCF_030254825.1. NCBI lineage: Eukaryota > Metazoa > Chordata > Mammalia > Rodentia > Muridae > Meriones > Meriones unguiculatus. Next base: position 72,248,888 of record NC_083369.1, on the reverse strand, counting down.
GCTACTAAACATTTTTTAGGGTATTATTCATTTCAGTCCTGCCCTTTGTCCTCGTGTGTTTTGTCCCCTGATGGGTCATTTTTGAGAGTCAGGATTTTTTTGTTAAGCACTGTCTTATAACAGCTATCACTGGGAGAAAGAATACAGACACGGGTCCATACATCTGGATCTGAGATATCTGCCGATAGGAACCACGGTGGAAATTGAATCCCTCATTCCAGAAATCTAAGTCTTCCTTTTGGGAGATTTTTAAGTCCTCTAGATTTAAGTAGAGCTCTTAGGGAGCAAATTCGGAGATTTTGTAATTTGATGTTGAATTGCCCATAATTAAATGGGAAGGAGAGTGTTAGAGATTTTTATGGTCTCTGAGACAAATCAGTTCATTCAAGTAAGAGGCTCATATAATAAAAAATAAAATTAAATCTTTAAAACGATTTAAAAACCATGGCACGTTTTAAATGCACAACTCTCACTACTAATTGGCATTTAGTGTGCTTTGTGTTGTAGGTTATAAAACTATTTCCCACCTATGGAATGTTAACTTTACACATGAGAGTCAAAGCTTCCTATAATTGAATATTATCCCACCATTATATAATTGTACATAAATAAGCATCAAATTACCTCACTTATTTTATTTTCAAGACAAGATTTCTCCATGTAACTCTGGCTGTCCTGGACTTGTTTTATATACCAGATTGGCATCAAGCTCACAGAGTTCCACCTGCCTCTGCCTCCCTTACAGGTGTGCCACCAAGCCTGGATACTTCATGTATTTTTTACTCGTGTTTGTATGTGTGTGCAGATACATATTTGTATGCCAGGTATGTAAGTATGTGGAGGCCAGAAGACAACCTTTGATGTCCTCCTCAGAACCCCTGACTACTTTGTTCTCTGACTGAAGCTAGGATGAATGGCCAACCAGCAAGGCCAGGAACTCTCTTGTATCAGCCTTGACAGTGCTAGGTTAACAGGTGCATATGACTTTATTCAGCATTTTCATGGGAGCTGAAGATCAAATTGTAGTCTTCATGTTTGTGAAGCAAGCACTTTACTAACTGAGTATTCCTCTAGTCCCATTGTTTCATTGAAGGAATTTTTTCTGAAATAAGCACCCAACACCTGTGAGAGCAAAAGAGAGATGTGTTCACTGGTGGACCAAGCCAGGACAACTCTTGAAAGGCCTCCATCTCACAACCTGCTATAACTTCATTTTTTTAGGTGGAGCTTATATAAAAAAGCTACACTTATACAGAGTATACTCAGTAACATGTAAAGAAAAATAAATCATGAAAAAATACATTTGTGCTTTTAAAATAAGAAAATGAGTGGAACTCCCTTATTAAAAATAAATAGCTACCTGTGGGAGCAAGAGACCTACTCTTTGACATGGGGATAGCCAGGTCAGGGACCAATGCTTCAACACCATTGGAGTGGCAAAGCTTGCTCCAGATGAGTTTCTGAAGAATAGCAAAGCCTTCCTTGGGCATGAATGCAAATATTGACTGTGTATGCACAGAATGTTAACTATAGCTTTCTTACTGCCTCATATTTACAGCCTGAAAACTATGCCCCTGCAGATCCTGCTCCTACCAAGATTAGCTAGCCTGGCTTCCTTGTTCAGCTGTATACAATAATTCTGCCTGCTTTTTCACCTATATGTAATACCCCTGCCTCCTTTCTCAGCAGTATGGAACAACCCCACCCCACTGTTAACTGTATATAATAAGTACACTGATCTTGTGGTGTGCTATGGCTTCTCCTTCAGAGAGTACAAACTACTTGATCCCAGCTTTTCTGTGTCCATGAATTTGTCAATTTCTTCATTCCCTTGCCTCCCAGACAGGTCAATCTCTGAGGTCTTGAAAAGATGTGGTATTTGTTTATGTTTATACCTGTTCTAAGCTTGGATCAGTGAAATTTCTTTTAATGCAAAATCTCACAGCTAGACTACGTGTTGATATTGCAGTGTACAAGTTTACTGGGAAAGACCAATGACTTAGACATAAATCAAATTTGGATTAGATGAATTTATTCTTACTGCTAGGCAAAGTGCAGCACCCTTAGAGCCAATACAGCATACCTTTCGGGAGTGTAGGTTAAGGAAGGAAGGTGGGGTTTAAGGGTAGACATCAGAAAGATATGTGTTTCAAATATCCATGGAATCCACAGCTGGGCAGGAAAATTCTTTTACTTCCCTGATATACAGTAATTAAAAGATTATTCCATCCCTGTCCCACAGAGATAAGCAGGTATTTCGGAAGCAAAGGCATCTGTTAATACCTAGAAGCCCATCATCCTATTCTCATCTCACCTGCAGGTCACTAAAACCTTCCATACATTCCAGATCAAAAGGTCAGGTGCCTTTAAGGGATGCCTGGCTCCATATTAAGTTCCTGTAGTCATCACAGGGACCTGTGTAAATTATTACTCAGATGGCTGAGATACAGCCATTAATTTCTGGGCAGGCAAAAACGCAGAACCATCAGGTTACAGCTAGCTATCATGTCCTTACACTGAGAATAGTTGTTGAGTGCTCAGCCCTAAATGAGTTATCCATATTATTCTATTCAAAGTCCAGGGGATATCATGGCTGAGGGGACAGAAAGTTTCTTAAGAGGCAGAGGATGGAGACAAATACTGTGAAATGCTGTCTTGTGGGTATGGTCTAGCCATTAAAATCAGAAACACACAGAAACCATGACACGGGGCTTAACACACACTTGTGTATGCACATATAGTGGACACACACATGACATGGGGCAGGAGAGGCAATAGTTTTGATTAGAATGGAAACAGCTAGACTAAATGAGAGTGTTCTTGGTTATTAATATTCATTATTGATTTATCTTTTAGTTAATCAGTGGTTATTCCTAAATCAGCTACACACCCAAATCACCACACAGAGCCTAGGATTTATTTTTTATTTTTATTTTTTGATTTTTTATTAATTACACTTTATTCATTTTGTATCCCCCCATAAGCCCCTCCCTCCTCCCCTCCCGATCCCACCCTCCCTCCCCTTCCTGCATGCATGCCACTCCCCAAGTCCACTGATAGGGGAGGTTCTCCTCTCCTTTCTGATCTTAGTCTATCAGTTCTCATCAAAAGTGGCTGCATTGTCCTCTACTGTGGTCTGGTAAGGCTGCTCCCCCCACAGGGGGAGGTGATCAAAGAGAAGGCCAATCAGATTATGTCAGAGGCAGTCCCTTTTCCCATTACTATGTAACCCACTTGGACACTGAACTGCCATGGGCTACATCTGTGCAGGGGTTCTAGATTATCTCCATGAATAGTCCTTGGTTGGAGTATGAGTCTCTGGGAAGTTCCCTGTGTTCAAATTTTCTTGTTCTGTTGCTCTCCTTGTGGAGACCCTGTCCTCTCCAGCTCTTACTATTTCCCAGTTCTTACATAAAATCCATTCACTCTGCCCAACAGTTGGCCATCAGGCTCAGCATCTGCTTTGATAGTCTGCAGGGCAGAGGCTTTCAGAGGCCCTCTGTGGCAGGTTCCTAGTTTGTTTCCTGTTTTCTTCTTCTGGCTTTCAGAAGCTCTCTGTAGAAAGTTCCTAGGTTGTTTCCTGTTTTCTTCTTTTTCTGATGTCCATCCTCTTTGCCTTTCAGGATGGGGATTGACCATTTTAGTTAGGGTCCTCTCTCTTGCTTAGTTTCTTTAGATTCACAGATTTTAATGGGTTTGTCCTATGTTGTATGTCTATATGAGTGAGTATATACTGTGTGTGTCTTTTTACTTCTGGGATAACTCACTCAGGATGATCCTTTCCAGGTCCCACCATTTACCTGCAAATTTCATGATTTCCTTATTTTTCATTGCTGAGTAATATTCCATTGTATAGATGCACCACAATTTCTGCATCCATTCTTCAGTTGAGGGACATCTGGGCTGTTTCCAGCTTCTGGCTATTACAAATAAAGCTGCTACAAACATGGTGGAGCAAATGTCCTTTTTGTGTACTTGAGCCTCTTTTGGATATATGCCCAGTAGTGGTATGGCTGGATCTTGGGGAAGCGCTATTCCTAGTTGTCTGAGAAAGCGCCAGATTGATTTCCAGAGTGGTTGTACAAGTTTACATTCCCACCAGCAGTGGAGAAGGGTTCCCCTTTCTCCACAACCTTTCCAGCATGTCTTGTCACTTGAGTTTTTGATCTTGGCCATTCTCATGGGTGTAAGGTGAAATTTAGTTAACCTAGAGCACAATGCTGGGCAATAGTTACTCCAGTGTAAACTTCCAAAGCTTCATAGTTTTATCCCATTCAGATTTCCCATATTATACTTGCTTTGAGTCATATCTTAGGTCCAGTTCATCTCTCCTCGTGGTTCCAAGTCCTCCTCTGCAGACGATCTCTGCTCTCCTACTCCTCCCCCTCACTTCCATCTCCTCCCCTCTGGACCAAGATGCTGCACCCTATTCTCCATTGCACAGCATTGGCTGGTTGTTTCCTTGAAAATACAGAGAACAAATTGTGACATGTTTACACAAACTTGAGATGGGTGATACTTCGAATAAACACCACAATGCAATGTCCGTATTGAAAGCAAATAGTGGGGTAGAGAAACCAGCATTTGAATGAACAAGGGTAAATTGTATACATTCCCCAAGATTATGCCAATCTGAGAGACTGACAGGTAAAGATCACAAGTATATACACATGTATTACTTACAAAAAATAATTAATAATAAAAGTGCCTTTAGAGTGACTAAAACTCACCTTTACAAAACAGTTGATAGCCTACTCTTCTGTATTGTAGAAGAAAGACATAATGTGAAGACAGACCCTTGCGGATTTGGGTAGATGTGGTATCATCATCCTGGTAAGAAATGGTAGCAAAGAGCTGCTGATTTCCTCCATTTACAATGTCAATATCACCTCATAGCAACTTAATTAATTCTTCAGCAGAGCTATTGAATAGTCTTTTGGCCTCTGCTTACTGGCTTGCTTGCCCAGGTTTGCTCAGCCTGCTTTCTTACGAATCCAGCGTCACCAGCCTAGGGCAGCCCTTTCAGACTCACCAAGACTGGGCCCTCTCACATCAATCACTGATTATGTTGTACCGTGTTCACAAGACCCCAAAAGACCACCAACCACACCAGGAGTCATAAATTGTTTGAAAAAGCAAAGAGCCTTTATTTCTAGTTTATGCTTGGACTCCCAGCATGAACTGACATAGCAGTCAGAGGCCAGGAGCCTCTAGCTTAGAAAGAAGCTGATTTTTATATAGATTTTTAGTAAGGGGAAGGGAATTCCAGACTTTGTAGTTACACGATTGGATGAGATTTAGCAAGAGCAGTCTTGTTATATAGTGATTGGCTAAAGGCAAGTTGAAGCAACTGTTGGGATCCATAAGCAGGCATCTCTACGGCCAGCCACAAGAGACATGACAAATGGGACATCAGACATCTATGAGGCCACCTATGGAGCACCTGCAGACAACCTGAAACCACCTGTGCATGCTCTGGGTCACCTCATAAGAGTACTTGCACCAACGCTTCTCTCTCTCTCTCTACTACCCTGCCCAGAGATGGTCTCTGTGACCCCCTCCACCTCCCCTTTATAAAACTTCCCTTGTGGAACCAGTCACATGGCATGATATATGAACATGAACTATAACTCTGCTGCACAATACTAACACTGGTGCATCGGCCTAATAGGCTCTTTCAGTGGCCACGTAGTGTGGTGGTTGCTCTCATTGCTAGTGTTGTCACCACCGGAGCTGCTGGAAACCTATTTCATTTTAAATCAGTCCACAACCCACTTTCTGGTAATAAGATTGCTACCTCCTACATGCAACACTAGATGGATTGGTGAGTTCCCCTCATTGGTCCGCATAAATGTCTCTCTTAGTCAGGGAAGATTGACCATTGAGTGTCTGGCAACTTCCTGATACCATTTGAACCTAAGGAACACTCAACCACTGCCTTCAATGGCCACAGTTGACCCTTTTTGCTGACCTCCGTTTAGGGCTTCTTTCCCTTTGGTGAAATTTTTTCCTCTACTAGCACGGCCTCCTCCTTTCTCCCCCCATCACCCCCTCCACTTGTCTATGAAAATCCTAGCACTAGGTAAACTGTGACTTCTATGGGCAGCTCTGCCCTTGGTCTGTGGCCAATGCTGATGAGCTGTTGGTTCAGGTAGTACCATACTACTGTACTGGTTCAATCTTTGCCTTTGGGATGCCTCTGGCAGGTCACTGATGCCTACCCTCTCAATAGGAACTGCCCATTCATCCATTCCTCCAGCATCACTGAGATGTCTTCTGGAGAATTTTAAAAATCTATGTATGGAGCCTGACTTAAAGAACTCTGAGCTCATACCCTTCTGTAGTAAAACTTGGCTTATATATTCCTTAGGTAATGGTTTAAAATAGCCGCTTAAGAGTCCAAAATGGCGGCCACCATCATGCACCTTATCAGAGGGACACAAGATCTGAAATTCTGAAATTAGTTGAGTGGAGGGGCAGCTGAATTCAGAACATTGCCATTGAGGCTTCCTGGGTGAGAGGTGACAACCTGTGAGCTGAGATGGTTTGGATCCAGGTCATTTGCAGATTTCTCAGGGGACTAAGAGTGGTGAATATTCAATTTCCCTGCACTTTCCCTTGCCCAAAGCATGGGCCTCCCTCCTTGGCAGAGTTGGCCTGCAGTACCCTCTACTCCAAGAACGTGCCTCCCTGCAAGGCAGAGGAGGCACTGGTTGCCTCAAGGACGAGCCACTTTGCTCAATAACCGATTCAGCAGAGGCAGACTTCCCAGTTTTGCTGCAGAGTCAGGCCTCCCAGCAGGTGGTTGTACTGCCATCCCAGGTCAGCAGCATTGGTGGGCGGCTATATGGGCCTCCCTTTGAGCCACTGTAGAGGCCTCCCAGGTCTTCAGGCAGCTGTAAAGAACTCCAAGAGTCTCCATCAGGCGACTTTACCATCCTCCCAGTCTTTAGGCTGCTGTATGGGCCTCCCATATCTGGGGCAGTGGTTGGGTGGTGGTTACCCTTGCAGGAGCTTCTGTGCTCAGTGACTGAGAAAACAGAAGTGGTTACCCCAAGTAAGGGTCTCCCTGCCCAGTGGATACCACTGAGTTGACAGATCTCTTACACTCTCATTTGCCCCTTCAGGCAGAAATCTGAAAGTAGAGAACAGGAGGAACCCCTATACTTTCCAATTCGGCCTCCAAGCGAGTGAGTGCACCTTCAAGTGAGTGCATGCACACTGCACACACTAAAAGCACACGCAAATAGCACAAGCCTCAGATTCCTTACTTAGGCAAAACTAAAACCACAGTGCACACTCCCAAACCAGTGAACCTCTCTCATCTTCCTGAAAAAACAGTCCAGAAAACAGAAAGAGAGGATCATAGCCCGAACTACAATCTCGAGGAACAAACAGTGAGGATTATAAATAACCAGATGGCTAGAGGCAGACGTAAGAACACTCCCAAGAAAAATCAGGACATAATGACCTCACCAGCAACCCCACAAAACAATGGACACTTCAATTTACTAGATATACAAGAAAACGATCTCAAAACTATGCTTCTCCAGCTATTAGAGGCCTTTAAAGATGAAATGAACAAAGCCCCAGAGAAATAGCCAAAGAAATTGAGACTAACCAAGAGGAAACAAATCTCTCAGAAAAATGACCACGAAAATTGAGGCAAACAAAGAAGAAATGCACAAAGCTCTCAAAGAAATGTCCACATAAATGAAGGCAAATAAAGAAGAAATAAACAAAGCTCTCATAGAAATACAGCAATTATACCCAAAGAAGTAGAGGCACAATTACTGATACATAGAGAGGAAACGGACAAAAAAATAGAAGCTGTCATTGAAAAGCAGGACTCCACATTCAAACAGATGAAGGAAATGGTGCAAGACATGAAAACAGAATTAGAATCAATAAAGAAAACACAAATAGAGAAAAACCAGGAGCTGGAGAACATAGAAAAAGATCAGGAACTACAAAGGTAAGCATCACCAACAGAATACAAGAGATGGAAGAAAGAATCTCAGGAGCTGAAGATACAATTGCAGAAATTGACAAGTCTCTAAAGAAAAAATAAAATCAGAAAAATTCCACACAAAACATCCAAGAAATCAAGGACACCATGAGAAGACAAAACCTAAGAATAATAGAAGTAGAAGAAAAAGAAGACATCAGGCTCAAAGTTCTGGAAAATATTTTCAAGAAAATTATAGAAGAAAACTTTCCCAACTTAAAGAAGGAGATGGCCATAAACATACAAGAGGCCTACAGAACACCAAGTAGACTAGACCAGAAAAGAAATTGTTCACATCACATCATAGTCAAAACACTGAACCTATAGAACAAAGAAAAAATTCTAAAAGCAGCAAGGGAAAAAGGCCAAGTAACATATGTAGGTAGACCTATCAGAATCACACCAGATTTCTCAACAAAAACTATGAAAGCCAGAAAGGCCTGGACAGAAATTATACAGTCCTAAAGGGACCACAGACTCCAGCCCAGACTACTATACCCAGCAAAACTTTCAATCAACATAGATGGAGAATTCAAAATATTCCAAGATGAAACCACATTTGAACAATATCTACATCGTAACCCAGCTCTACAGAAGTTACTAGAAGAGAAACTCCAAACCAAAGAAAACAACTATATCCAAGGAAACAGAGGAAATAGATAACTACACAACAAAAAAACCAAAAGAATACAAGCAATGAAACTCAGTGACACCACCTACCCCACATCAAAAGTAAGTAACAATTGTTGGTCACTAGTTTCTATCAACATCAACGGACTCAACTCCCCAATAAAAAGACACAGACTAACAGAATGGTTGCAGAAACAGGATCCGTCATTCTGTTGCATCCAAGAAATACACCTATGCAACAAAGATAAACACTACCTCAGAGTAAAGGGCTGGAAAAATGTCTTTCAAGCAAATGGTTCCAGAAAACAAGCGGGAGTAGCCATACTAATATCTAATAAAATAGACTTTCAACCCAAGTTAATCAAAACAGATAAGGAGAGCCACTATATTCTCATCAAAGGAAAAATCCAAGAGGACATCACTATTTTGAATATCTATACCCCAAATACAAGAGCACCTACATTCGTAAATGAAACAATATTAAAGCTTAACTCACACATTGATCCTAATATCCTAATAGTGGGAGACTTCAACACTCCACTCTTGCCAAGGGACAGATCAACTAGACAGAAAATAAATAGGGAAATAAAAACACTTACAGAGACCCTAAATCAAATGGACCTAATAGACGTTTACATATCTTTTCATCCAAACTCAAAAGAGTATACCTTCTTTTCAGCACGACATGGAAACTTCTCCATAACAGACCATATAGTTGGTCATAAAGCAAGCCTCAACAGATACAAAAAGATTGAAATAATCCCTTGTATTCTATCTGACCACCGTGGACTAAAGCTAGACCTCAACAACAACAGAAATAACAAACAGCCTACACGCACATGGAAACTGACCAACTTGTTACTCAATGACAGCTGGGTTAAGGAAGAAAGAAAGAAAGAAATTAAAGACTTCCTAGAATTCAATGAAAATGACGGCATAACATGCCCAAATTTATGGGACACATTGAAGCAGTGCTCAGGGGAAAATTTATAGCCCTAAGTGCCTGCAAGAAGAAATTCGTAACATCACATACAAACAACTTAATGGCCCAACTGAAAAACCTAGAAAAAAAAGAAGCAGATACACCCAAGAGGAGCAGACGGCTGGAAAGAATCAAACTGTGGGCTGAAATCAATCAATTAGAAACAAATAAAACTATCCAAAGAATCAATGAAACAAAAAGCTGGTTCTTTGAGAAAATCAACAAGATAGACAAACCCTTGGCCAAACTAACTAAAAAGCAAAGAGAAACTATCCAAATCAGCAAAATCAAAAATGAAAATGTGGACATAACCACAGACACTGAGGAAATCCAAACAATTATAAGGTCATACTACAAAAGCCTATATGCGACAAAATTTGAAAACCTAAATGAAATGGATAATTTTCTTGACAGATTCCATCTACCAAAACTAAGTCAAGATCAGGTAGAAAGACTGAATAGCCCTGTATCTCCTAAGGAAATTGAAGCAGTCATTAACAGTCTCCCCTCCAAAAAAAGCCCTGGGCCAGATGGCTTCAGCGCAGAATTCTACAAGACCTTCAAAAAAGTGCTAACGCCAATTCTCCTCAAACTATTCCACAAAATAGAAACAGAAGGAACACTACCAAACTCATTCTATGAAGCCACAGTCACCTTGATACCTAAACCACACAAAGATCCAACAAAAAAAGAGAACTTCAGACCTATCTCTCTTATGAACTTTGACGCAAAAATACTCAATAAAATACTTGCAAACCGAATCCAAGAACATATCAAAGATATCATCCACCATGCCCAAGTAGGCTTCATAGCAGGCATGCAAGGGTGGTTCGACATATGGAAATCCATCAATGTAATCCACCACATAAACAAACTGAAGGAGAAAAACAACATGATCATCTCCTTAGATGCGGAAAAGACATTTGACAAAGTCCAACACCCATTCATGTTTAAAGTCTTGGAGAGATCAGGGATACAAGGCACATACCTAAACATAGTAAAGGCAATATACAGCAAGCCTATAGCTAACATCAAACTCAATGGATAGAAACTTAAATCAATCCCACTGAAATCAGGGACAAGACAAGGCTGCCCATTGTCTCCATATCTCTTCAACATAGTACTTGAAGTCCTAGCCAGAGCAATAAGACAACTAAAGGAGATCAAGGGGATAAAAATCAGGAAGGAAGAGGTCAAAGTGTCACTATTTGCAGATGATATGATAGTATACATGAGCGACCCCAAAAATTCAACCAGAGAACTCCTTCAGCTGATAAACACCTTCAGCAAAGTGGCAGGATACAAAATCAACTCAAAAAAATCAGAAGCCCTCCTGTATACCAAAGACAAAAAGGCTGAGAAAGAAATTAGGGAAACAACACCCTTCACAATAGCCACTAATAACATAAAATACCTTGGGGTGACTCTAACCAAGCAAGTGAAAGACCTGTTTGAGAAAAACTTCTAGTCTCTGAAGAAAGAAATCGAAGAAGATATCAGAAGATGGAAAGATCTTCCATGCTCATGGATTGGTAGGATTAACATTGTGAAAATGGCCATCCTGCCAAAAGAAATCTAGAGATTCAATGCAGTTCCATCAAAATACCAACTCAATTCTTTACAGACCTTGAAAAAAAGATTCTCAGCTTCACATGGAGAAACAAAAAACCCAGAATCTCCAAAATGATCCTGTACAACAACAGATCATCTGGAGGTATCTCCATCCCTGATCTCAAGCTGTACTACAGGGCAACAGTAATAAAAACTGCATGGTATTGGCATAGAAACAGAAACGAGGATCAATGGAACTTCATAGAAGACCCAGAAATAAACCCACACACCAATGAATACTCAATATTTGACAAAGAAGCCAAATCCATTCAATGGAAAAAAGACAGCATCTTCAAGAAATGGTGCTGGACCAAGTGGATGTCTACATGCAGAAATATGAAAATAGATCTATATTTATCACCCTGCACAAAACTAAAGTCAAAGTGGATCAAGGACCTCAACATAAAACCAGATACTCTAAATTAATTGGAAAAAAAGTGGGGAACAGCCTAGAACTCATTGGCACAGGAGACAACTTCCTGAACAGAACACCAACAGCACAGGCTCTAAGAGCAACAATCAATAAATGGGACCTCATGAAGCTGAAAAGCTTCTGTAAAGCAAAGGACACCATCATCAAAACAAAACAACTGCGTACAGATTGGGAAAGAATCTTCACTAACCCTTTATCTGACAGAGGACTAATATCCAGTATATACAAAGAACTAAAGAAGCTGAAAAGCAGCAAACCGAGTAATCCAATTAAAAAATGGGGAACAGAGCTAAACAGAGAATTCTCGACAGAGGAATATCGAATGGCAGAGAAACACTTAAAGAAATGCTCATCCTCATTAGCCATCAGGGAAATGCAAATCAAAACAAACCTGAGATATCACCTTACACCCATCAGAATGGCCAAGATGAAGAACTCAAGGGACAACACATGCTGGAGAGGTTGTGGAGAAAGGGGAACCCTCCTCCACTGCTGGTGGGAATGTAAACTGGTACAACCACTCTGGAAAGCTATCTGGCACTTTCTAAGACAATTAGGAATAGTGCTTCCTCAAGACCCAGCTATACCACTGCTAGATATATACCCAAAGTTTGCTCAAGTACACAAAAGGGATACTTGCTCAACCATGTTTATAACAGCTTTATTTGTAATAGCCAGAACCTGGAAACAACCCAGATGTCCATCAACGGAAGAATGAGTACAGAAATTGTGGTATTTCTACACAATGGAATATTACTCAGCAATCAAAAAGGAGGAAATCATGAAATTTGCAGGCAAATGGTGGGATCTAGGAAAGATCATTCTGAGTGAAATATCTCAGAAGGAGAAAGACAAACACGGTATATACTCACTTATATATACCTATAAGATATGATAAACATAAGGAAATCTATACACCTAAAAAAGATAATCAAGAAAACTGACATGGGGTAAGATGATCAAACCTCGTTTAGAAAGACAGATGGGATGTGCATTGAACGTATGACAGGAGTCTACTGAGCGCATCTGAAAGACTCTAACTAGCAGTGTTTTCAAAGCAAAGACTCATGACCAAACCTTTGGCAGAGTACAGGAAATCATAAGAAAGATTGGGATTAGTCTGATATAGAAAGAATAGGAGCTCCACAAGGACCAAATATATCTGGGCACAGGGTCTTTTCTGAGCCTGAGATTCAACCAAGGACCATGTATGGATATAACCTAGAACCTCTGCTCAGATGTAGCCTGTGGTAGCTCAGTAACCAATTGGTTTCCCAAAGTGAGGGGAACAAGGACTATTTCTAACAGGAACTCAATGACTGGCTCTTTGGCCTCCCCACCCCCCAAGGGAGGAGCAGTCCTGTTAGGCCACAGAGGAGGGCTTTGCAGCCAGTCCTGAAGATACCTGATAAAATAGGATCAGATGAATGGGGAGGAGGTCCCCCCTCTATCAGTGGACTTGGAAAGGGGCATGGTGGAGATGAGGGAGGGAGGGAAGGGCTGGGAGGGAATGAGGGATACGGACACGGCTGGGATACAGAGTTAATAAAATGAAACTGATAAGAAAAAATAAAATTTAAAAAAAAACAGAAAAAAAAAAGAATACAATAAATGGAAAAGAATCTCAGGCTCTGGAGATACACTTGCAGAAATTGATATATCTCTAAAAGGAAAAGTAAAATCAGAATAGTTCCAACACAAAACACCCAAGAAATCAAGGATGCCATGAAAAGAAGAAATCTAAGAATAATAGAAATAGAGGAAAAATATGATTCCAGGCTCCAAGGTCCAGAAAATATTTTTAAGAAAAATCATAGAAGAAAAATTTTCCAACTTAAAGAACAAGATTTCCATACACATAAAAGAGGCTTACAGAACAACAAATAGACTAGAACAGAAAAAGAAATTCTTCACATCACATAATAGTCAAAACACTAAATCTACAGAACAAAGAAAAAAATATTAAAAGCAGCAATAGAAAAATGCCAATTAACAAATAAAGTCAGACGTATTGGAATCACACCACACTTCTCTATAGAAACTGAAAGCCAAAAGGCCTGGGCAGATGTAATGTAGACTCTAAGGGACTGCAGATGCCAACCCAGACTACTATACCCAGCAAAGCTTTTAATCAACATAGATGGAGAAAAGAAAATATTCCATGACAAAACTAAACTTAAACACTATCTACATAACAAAGCAGCCCTACAAAAGATACTAGAAGGAAGACTCCAATCCGAAGGGAAAAAAAAAAAAAAACTACATCCAAGAAAACACAGGTTATAGATAACTTCGCAATGAAAAATTAAAAGAAAACAAGCATTAAAACAGAGTAACAATGCCAAATTCACAATAAAAGGAACTATCATTCATTGGTCATTATTATCTATAAACATCAATGGACTAAATTCTCCAATATAAAGACATAAACTAACAGAATGGTTGTGGAAATAGGATCCAACATTCTGCTGCATCCAAGAAGCACAGCTCTGCAACAAAGAGAAACACTACCTCAGAGTAAAGGGCTGGAAAATGTTATTGAAGCAAATATAGAGAAAACAAATTGGCATAACTATCCTAATATATAATAAAGTAGACTTTCAACCAAAATTAATCAAAAATGATGAAGAGGGACACTTCATTCTCATCAGAGAAAAAAAAATTCACCAGGAGGACATCACAATCATGAAGATCTATGCCCCAAATAAAAGAGCACCTTCATTTGTAAATGGAACACTGTTAAAGCATAAATCATACATTGATCCCAACACCTTACCAGTGGGAGACTTCAACACTCCACTCTCACCAAGGGACAGGTGATCTAGATAGAAGCTAAATAGGAAAATAGGATGTCATCAGGACTACAGACTAAGAAAAATTCTTCACCAATCCTATATCTGACAGAGGACTAATAGCCAGAATATATAAAGAACTCAAGAAATTAAAAAAGCAACAAATCAACTAATCCAATTAAAAAATATAACTACAAAAATATATTATGTAAATGCTATTAGAACAAAGCATAACACAATGTTATAGCTGTATTAGAATTATCTTTTGAATTTGATCCCATTTAACTGATTTATTTTCAGCTTATAAAGTACATCAATTTTTATCATGGCCTTTGAACGCTAGAATTATTTTTCATGTTCTCTAAGTGAATAATGTTGGTTCACTATATGCCTAATATAAAATGCAATGTGTGTATGTATTTCTAGGATTTTTGTTTATTACATTTTTCTCACCAATTAAAAAAAATGGGGTACAGAGCTAAACAGAGAACTCTCTATAGAAGAATAGGGAATGACAGAGAAACACTTTTAAAAAATCCTCAATGACCTTAGTCATCAGGAAAATGTAAATCAAAACTACCCTGAGATTTTACCTTACACCCATCAGAATGGCAAAGATCAAAAACGCAAGTGACAATACATGCTGGAGAGGATGTGGAGAAGGGGGAACCCTCTTTGATTGCTGGTGGGAATATAAGCTTGTACAACCACTTTGGAAATCAATCTGGTGCTTTCTCAGGCAATTAGGCATAGTGATTCCTCAATATCCAGCTATAGCACTCCTAAGGCATATATCCAAAATATGCTCAAGTACACAACAAGGACATTTGCTTAACTACATTCCTAATAGCTTTATTCTTACTAGCCATAATCTGGAAACAACCCAGATGTCCCTTAACTTAGAAATGGATACAGAACTGCGGTGCATTTATGCAATGAAATACTACTCTGCAATTAAAAACAAGGAAATCATGACATTTGCAGGCAAATGGGGGGATCTAAAAAAGCTCTTCCTGAGTGAGGTATCCGAGAAGCAGAAAGATACACATTGTATATACTAACTTATATGTGGATATTAGATATATAATATAGGAACATACTAAAATCTGTACACCTAAAGAAGGCAACCAAGAAGGAGGACCCTGGGTAAGATGATCAATCCTCACTCAGAAAGACAAATGGGATGGATATTGGAAGAAGGAGGAAACAGGAAGCAGGACAGGAGCCTACCACAGAGGGCTGCTGAAAGACTCTACCCAGCAGTGTATAAAAGAAGATGCTGAGATGAAAGTAGGGAGAGTTAGTAAGACAGGTGCTATACAAGGAGAGCAACAAAACCAAAAAATCTCTTCTTCTTTGGCTTCTCCAGCATTCTCACCATCCTCCCCAGCAAAAGGCTGTCCTAATCATCCTTCTTTGGCACCCACTTTCTCCCCACCAATAGCTATTAGCCCCACTGCTACCCACTCTTGCTCCTTAGTGAAGTCCCCTTCTTCTTTCTCCTCCTCCTCCTCCTCCTCCTCCTCCTCCTCCTCCTCCTCCTCCTCCTCCTCCTCCTCCTCCTCCTCCTTCTTCTTCTCCTTCTTCTTCTTCTTCTACTCAGTGTAGCCTAAATTCTTCCCTTGTGGGAAGTAGGTAGCATGGATGGCTTAGTTATGGTGCATGTTCCCTTCTCAATAATTTAAATTTCTCAGGTTAGAAAAGAGTCTAGGATACTATACCTCTAATCTTTCTAATTTCATTAAAGAATTTCAATATTAAACTCTTATAGTCTTACCTTCTATGAGATATATATATATATGATTCTTACCAACAACTTATTACCTGAAGAGCATAGGCAAGTTTGGAAACAGGCTAGAATGCATGCAGATGAGGTTCACCAAACAAATGTAGCACACCTGGTTGGGGCTGAGGCTGTGCCTGACCAGGATCCAAAATAGGATTATAATGCCCTGGAAGGCATTTTAGCTAGAGACCGGTTCAGGACCTGCCTCCTGGCTGTTCCCTCAACCCAGTTAATTATGAGAAGCTCCAGGAGGTCATTCATGAGAAGAATGAAAACCTGTATCAAAATCCCTATTTGACATACCAATCTAGACCCCAAAAGTACAGAGGGTAGGCAGCTCCTGATAACCTATTTTTTCTCTGAGAGTTACCCTGACATCAGAGCTAAGCTTAAGTGCTTGGAGAGAGGACCTTTGACTCCACAGGCAGAAGTCTTAGTGTTGGCCTTCAAGGTGTACCATGGGAGTGATGAGAAAGCCCATAAGCAAAAATACCAAATGCTGGCCAAGGCCATCCTACAGGCCTCAGTGTCTACCAAGGCTCCCTTGCCTCCTAAGGCATGAGGACCAAGGGGTCCCTGTTTCAAATGTGGTCAAGAAGGTCACTGGGCCTCGTTTTGTCTTAACCCACAAAAGCCACAGTCCAAAATGCCACTAAAAGGGACATTGGGGTGTTGACTGCTACCATTTCTCCCATGGTATGTAGGCATCACTCCGAGATCGTCCTCTGGATGATATCATACACTTGGATACAGACTACTGAAAGTGCCTGGGTTCCCTTGAACCAACCATTGTCCTCACTAGGAGGGAGCCATTGGTAATTATCTTGGCATTGGGCAGTCCTTCTCCTTCCTTGTGGACACCTGAGCCACTTATTCAGTCCTGAAGGAGTATTGGGGACCAACCTCTCCTCTTAGTTCACCTATTGTCGGGGTAGGGGGACAGCCTTGCCAGCCTTGCTGGACTCCACCACTCAAT
Source organism: Meriones unguiculatus (assembly GCF_030254825.1). NCBI lineage: Eukaryota > Metazoa > Chordata > Mammalia > Rodentia > Muridae > Meriones > Meriones unguiculatus. The sequence goes on along the minus strand of NC_083369.1, from coordinate 72,231,670 downwards.
TGTATTTTCAGGGGTGTCTCCTTGACTCATTCCATTTTAGTGATGCCAACCTGTCCAGTCCCCTTACTGGGAGGGGACTTTTTAATCAAAGTGGAAGCCTCTATCTCCTTTACTCCACCAATTCGCCTGACCCCAAGCTCACCATTATCTCTCCCCTCTTTCTCCTAGCTACCCTACCTACCAGTTGGGACACATTGCTTCCTTTACCAGCCTCTTCAGTGGGCACCAAGTCTGGGATGTCCAAAACCCCCCTGTGGTCATTCAGCTACAGGATCCCTCCAGGTATATCATCCAAGCTCAATACCCACTTCCTCTCCAGAGTCTCAGGGGACTTAAACCTATTACCACTGACCTAAGAAAAAAAAAATCTCCTTCTCCCCACTTCCTCTCCTTTTAACACGGCCTGGTTCAAGACCTCCAGGCTCTCAGTTCTGCAGTTGTTCCTCTCCACCCTGTTGTAGCTAACCCCTATACTCTTCTCTCCACTATCCCCTCAGTTACATCCCATTTCTCAGTTCTGGATCTCAAGGCTGCATTTTTCTCTATCTCTCTGGAAACCCGGTCACAGAATATCTTTGCTGTCACCTGGACTGAATCTGACACCCTTGTTTCTACTCAGCTTATGTGGACTGTCCTACCTCAGGGATTCTGGGACAGCCCACATGTGTTCGGCTGATACCTAGCCTCTGACCTACTCTCCTTATAGCTCCCAAAATCTAAATTTATACAATACGTAAATGACTTTCTTATCTGCAGCCCATCCCTATGACTTAGCCAAACCTCTACTCTTCTAAATTTCCTAATTAAGCAGGGGCTATAAGATCTCACCCTCTAAAGTCCAATTGTCCACCTAAAGTCACTTACCTGGAAGTAACAATAACCCCAACCCACAAGGGCATAACTCTAGACAGAAAAGACCTAATACTGTCTCTTGCAATCCCCTCTACTAAAGAAGAAATTTTATGGTTTCTAGGAATGGTTGGTTTCTTATGGTCCTGGGTTCCTTCCTTTTCCCTTCTTGCCCACCCCTTATATGAGGCAACCTTAGGCTTCTTGCATGAACCTATTCTTAAGCCCATTACTAAGCCCATTTGGAGGCTCCAACAGGCTCTTCTTGAGGCCCCAGTCCTACATCTCCCAGATTTAACCAGTCCCTTTACCTTCTATGTAACAGAAAAAGAGGGATATACTTTCGGAGCCCTGGATCACCAACAAGGACCATCCTTTGCACCTGTAGCATACCTATCAAAAAATTAGACCTGACAATCTAAGGATGGGCACCCTGCATTCATGCTTTAGTGGCTGTGGAGCTCCTTATTTGAGAGTCCAAAAAACTAACTTTTGTGTCACCTATTACTATCTTCTCTCCTCACAAGTTGTCTCACATGTTAACGTACCTCCTTCCAGGGTTCTTTCCCTCCAGGTGGCACTAATAGAAGACTCTCCTCTTACTTTCCAACCATGCCCACCTCTTAATATTTCTTTTTTTTATCTTACCCTTATTTATTTTTAAGTTAGTATTACTTTTTTTAAAATTCTTTATTAATTACACTTTATTCACTTTGTATCTCCCCTGTGGTTCCCTCCCTCCTCCCATCCCAATCCCTCCCTACCTCCACCCTCTGCATGCATGCCCCTCCCCAAGTCCACTGATAGGGGAGGTCTTCTTTTCCTTCTTTCTGATTCTAGTCAATTAGGTATCATCAGGAGTGGCTGCATTGTCTTCTTCTGTGGCCTGGTAATGCTGCTTCCCCCTCACGGGGAGGTAATTAAACAGCAGGCCAATCAGTTCATGTTAGACACAGTCCCTGTTCCTATTACAATGGAACCCACTTGAATACTGAACTGCCATGGGCTACATCTGTGCAGGCGTCTTAGTTTATCTCCATGCATAGTCCTTGGTTGGAGTATCAGTCTCAGGAAAAACCCCTGTGCTCAGATTTTTTGGTTCTGTTGCTCTCCTGGTGGAGTTCCTGTCCTCTCCAGATCTTACTGTTTCCCACTTCTTTCATAAGATTCCCTGCATTCTGTCCAAAGGTTGCCCATAAGACATCCTCTTAATATTTCAAACCTTCTTCCTCAACCTAGCTCTGACTACTCCCCATCTCATTCTTGCATTGAAACTTTAGAAGAACTGTTGCCTCACCCTTCACACATGCACAGGGCACATTGTCTCTGGCCATCTATACCTTGTATACAGATGGCAGCTCCTTTGTGCACAAGGGAGCTTAAAAAGCAGGCTATGCCATAGTGCTGAATACTGAGGTGGTTGAGGCACAAGCCCTCCGTGCCCACACCACTGATGAACAGGCTGAACTAATAGCTCTTACCTACACCTTCCAATTGATGTCATTTATGAACCCACTGTGTAATTTCAATGAACAATCCTAACAGTAACTATTTTGGCAACCACAAAGTAAACATATAATTGTTTTAGCAACTAGAAGGACAACAGTCATTTTGACCTGTTTCCTGATTGACTGATGTCATAGTGGGCACACTTTCTGTTTTGGAATGTCATGGTTTCCTGCAAGTACAAACCCGTTTTTCAGGTTCTGATGGTAAAAGCTAGGTCAATTACAAGATGGAGTCCATTGTGATCAGAGTCTTCACTCCCTCCTCTTCAAGTAACTACTGGGCCCAATCATGGGACCAAGAGGAGTAGCTATTTCTTCTTGAGTTACATGTATAGGTTGATATTGAGATCTTAGTACTAGCATGTGCACAGAAAATTCTTTATTGCTGCATCTCACTGAGGCATTACCTCAACTGAGGCTCCTTCTTCTCTGATGACTCTACCTTGTAGAGTCACATAAGAATACACACTTAGAGAAAAAGCTACCCTTAGTGCCATATCTAAAAATCTCTGTCCTGAGTTGCTTCACTCAGGATGATCTCTTCTAATTCTATGCATTTGCCTGAAAATTTCATGATTTCCTTGTTTTTAATTGCTGAGCAGTATTCCATTGTGTAGATGTACCACAATTTCTGTATCCATTCCTCCATCTAGGTTTTTTTTCCAGATTCTGGTTATCACAAATGAAGCTATGAACATAAAAAAAAAAAAAAAAAAGACACACATCCAACCAGAACAAGGTGGTGGCTAATAGTGCCAGGCATACCAAACTTTTTTTTTTTGAGTCAGGGTTTTTCTATGTAACCTTGGCTATTCTGGACTCACTTTGTAGACCAGAGTGACCTCCAACTCAGAGATCCCCTTGCCTCTGTTTCCCAGAGTGCTGGCATTACCGTTTTGTGCCATCAAGCCCCGTGTGGCATATGCATCTTAAACTATATGAATTACTATTTGAAAAGGATAACATGTGCTCCTTTTTTTTTGTTTTGCATACTGTTGGATTTATAGTTTCTGTTTGTCACTTTCACTTTGATTGTAGCTTCCTGATTTTAGCAGCAAGGAAATTGTCTCTTCAATAGCCTAAATGTTTCTTTTGTGCAGCCTGCAAGGATGAACTGTTGTGCTGTACCTGGATAGCCCATACTTAAACTTCATGCATTTTAGAGTGACCGGGAAGGCTACCCAAACACTCTCTGGGGCAGAGAAGATACTAGCTTTATTTAAAGCACTCTGGCTACCAAAAAAATTGGTAATCATTCACTGCCCTGGCCATTATAAAGCTAGCACCCTGATGGCCCAAGGAAACAATCTAGCAGATAAAACTGCCAGGGAGATCGCTCTTACAACTAACTGATATTAACAACTTCTTTACCTGATCCAGGGATCCTGACTTGCTGGAAGACCCAAGGTATACAAGGGATGATTTAGACTGAATAAAACATCTACCCATGACCCAATATGTAGGTGGATGGTGGCACTCAGCAGATTATAATGTCATCCTTCCAGAAAAGCTGGAAGAAACGCTTCTGCTCAAAATTCATCTAGCCACTCACATGGAGACAAAAAAAAATGCAGTCATCATGATCAAAGATGTGAGGTCTAAGATTATGAAAATTGTTGCTAACTTCAGGGCATGTGAATTGACTAAGGCTGCCTGAAACTCAGCTGATCCTGATTCTATACTGTGTGGAACTAGACCAGGAGGCTATTGAGAAATGAATTTCACTGAGGTCAAACCTGGCAAGTATGGATATAAGTATTTGCTAGTTTTTGTAGATACCTTTTCAGGATGGGTCGAAGTCTATCCCACAAGCATGAAACTGCACAGATTGTGGCTAAGAAAATACTTGAAGACATCTTGCCTAGGTATGGCTTCCCCACCTTGATAGGGTCAAACAAAGGACCAGCTGTTGTGTCCAAAGTAAGTCAGGGTTTAGCAAAAGTTCTTGGGACAGATTGGAAATTACATGGTACTTATCGCCCCCAAAGTTCAGGACAGGTAGAGAGAATGAATAGAAATTTAAAAGAGACCTTGACTAAATTAACCTCGGAAACTGTCAAGGACTGGGTTTCTCTTCTTCCCTATGCTTTATACAGGGTACACAACTGCCCTTATAAGATAGAAATGACTCCTTTTGAAATCATGTTTGGAGTACCAACCCTTATTATCCACATCTTGCAATCTGACATTCTAACTGAATAGGAAGATCATTGTCTTCTTCATTCTCTCCAAGCCCTGCAAAAGGTTCACTAGCATGGGTAGACGAAATTCAGGGCCCTATATGAGACCAGCCCACCACCTGACCTGCACTGCTACTGTCTTGGTGATTGGGTTTACATCCAAAGGCTCCAACAGGAAACCTTCCAACCTCTCTGGAAGGGACCCTACATGGTGGTTCTGACTATTCCCACAGCCCTCAAATTCGACAGGATCGCCTCCTGGATTCACCATACCCATATGCGCTCAGCCAACTCTCCTGCAGTTCAGGAAGACTTTCTGTCTGAATGGCCGGCAATGCCCAAAAAGGACAATACACTAAAACTCAGGTTCAAGAAATCGGGGTTATAATAATTATTTCATTAATCCAAGCACAGGGAAATGTTAATCCACATGTTCCCTATAATATCACTTGGCAAATTATAGATGTGAGTATGAGAAAATTATACCAGACTCTCAAGATCACCCTCAAAGCACCTGATTCCCTGACTTATAAATAGATCTAAAGACCTAACTTATTTTCCATGGGAAGGGAATTTCTTGCAACACAGAAAGTATTTCTATATCTTTCCTGGGCATGTAGAAGGCATGAGTAAAACTTGTGGAGGAAAGGAGTCTTATTTCTTCTCCTCCGGTCCCGTGTGTCATTTGGACATATCTGGTGGAAAGCCCTGTTAGGGATGATTTAATATCTACAGATAAAAATGATTGGCTAGATTGTGGCCTCACATTGTCAGGAGAAAGGTGTAATCCTGTACAGATAGAATTCACTCTTAAGGGAAAAGTGGCCACTGGATGGGAATTGGAGAAGACATGGGGAATCCACCTATATGACAATCTATCCCTAGACCCTGGGAGATTATTTACAATATGACTAACGTCGTCACTCCCCAGCAACAAAGATTCTACATCTACAGCAGTTGGTCCTAACAAAGTATTGGCTCCCCCCAAAACTCAAATGGTTAAAATTCAAATACAGAGTCAGGAGGGAGAGATAGACACTACCTGGAATTTACTTGTCAGAACTTATCAAGTCTTGAATGCTTCTAGGCCAGATCTAACCAATTCCTCATTATTATTCCTAGATGTTCAACCCCCTTATTATGAGGGGATTGCTATTGAAGGAAATTACTCCATTTCCACTGAAATAACTGCTTGCCATGGCAACAAGGGGCCCCCATGTTACCCTCCAATCAATATTGGACACAGGTTTATGTATGGGAAAAGTAACTCCTGATCTCCTTCATATATGTACTGTTACTGTTACTATGCTGCTAAAGAACAAGGTTATCTTATAACCCCTGAAAAGAGTTGGTGGGCGTGTAACACAAGACTCCCCCTTTCCATGCCCATTCAAGTTCTCAATCAAACTGGTGACTTCTGCATTTTAGTTCAATTGATTTCTAAATTAATCTATCACTCTGGAAAAGAAGTATTTCAAAGGTTTGAGACAACTGACTATAGGACTGAAAGAGAACTTCCTACAGCCATAACACTGTCTATATAACTACGGATAGGCCTGGCAGGAGCTGGAACTAAAATGTCATCACTGGTGATACAGGACAAAAATTATCAACCTCTTAGAACTGCTACAGATCTGGACATAGAATGCATAGAAACATCTATTTATCATTTACAGGATTCTTTAACCTCCCTCTCTTAGGTGGTATTACAAAATAGGAGAGGACTAGACCTGCTTTTCATGCAACAAGGAGGTTTATGAACAGCATTAGGAGAAGAATGTTCCTTTTATGTTGACCATTCAGCGATAGTTAAAAGAATCTATTGCCTTAGTAAGGGAAGGGCTGCAGAAACGAAAGCTTCAGAGGGAAGAAAATCAATCTCAGTTTGATTCTATGTTCAATTAGTACCCCTAGTTGACTACCCTGATTTCATCATTAATAGGACTCCTGCTTATACTACTACTTCTGCTCACACTTCGTCCTTGCATAATCAATAGAGTAATAACTTTTATTAGAGAACAAATAAGCACTATGCACATGCCAGTTCTAAGATCTCAATATCAACCTATAACTCTAACTCAAGAAGAAATAGCTACTCCATTTGGTCCTGTGACTGGACCCAGTAGTTATGAGAAGAGGGGGAAATAAAGAATCTAAACACAACAGGCTCCATTTTGGCACTAGCCTCCATCTTGCAAGTGACCTAGCTCTCACCTCCAGAACCTGAAAAACATGTTTATACTTGCAGAAAACCATTACATTCCAGAAGACATAGTGTGTTCATCCTGACACCAGTCCATCGGAAAATAGGTGGAAATGATAGCTGTCCTTGTGGTTGCTAAAACAATTACATGTTTTATGCCAAAATAGTTATTCCAACTTGCCTTTAGCCAATCACTTTGTAACAAGCCTGTTCTTGCTAAATCTCACAGAATCATGTAAATGCCAAGTCCGGAAGCACCTTCCCCTTGCTAAAAACCCTATAAACATCAGTTTCTTTCTGCACTCTGCTGTGTCAGTTTATGCTGGGAGTCCAAGATTAAGCCTGAAACAAAAGCTCTTTGTTTTGCAGATGATTTCTGACTTCTGGTCGGTGGTGTTTGGGGGTCTCATGAATTGGGCACAATAGTCATACCTTCAGTTAGTACTAGCCCCAGTGAGTCTTACTGTCCTGCACAGGTAAGTCACTTCTCCAAGTTATTTGAGATATATCTACCATAAAACCTGCTTACTGCAGAGGTTCTGGGGATAATTTTAAATTTTTTTTTCAATACTGCTTTTCTTATTGGTTTTTCACCAAGGAATAACAAAAATTGAAAATTATTTCACCTCTTGAAAATGTATTTGTATTTTAAAAAGCAAAAGGGGAGTCTTATCTTTTATATATTTTTCATATATATTTAGTCATATATATTATTTCTCGAGGATTTTACTTCCAAAAGATTTTCTAAAACCATGCCAATGGATCTGACCAGAGGGCTAAATCTTTTTAAAGTGTGCCATAGGCCAACATATATAGCTGATATTGAAATACTTTTGCATTTGGAAAGTTGTTTTTGCTTAAAGATAATAAAAGACCATCCATTTTTCTGAAGTTTTCATATCGTTCTTTAGTTCTCAAAGGTAAAATTATGAAATTGACTCCCAAATGGATGGGCCTGGAAAGTACAATGTTAAGAAAAGTGGAACAATCTCAGAAAGAGAAAAATGGATGTTGTCCCTTATATGTGGGATCTAGTCAATAATATACATTTGTAATGAAATAAATTTACCCCATGGTTATGGGGAAAATGGTTTAGTAGTGAAGAGGATAGGCTTAATAAATGGGGGTGAGGAAAGACTGAATGCAAGTAATCTACATGAGGTGTCAAAGAGGCCCTAAAGTGAATCATTCATGTAGTTCCAAATCTGTCATGGATTTTTCATATTATTGGAGGATAAGCTTATTAAAAAATATTCAGTTACGAACATGTAAAATTCTACAGTTTCAGAATGGTCATTCTAACTGAGATGTATATATGCTGGATCTGGTTAAATTGGGGGAGTGTTGTTTAATTTAGTTGAAAGGTTTTTTATTATAAATGTAATAAATTGAACAGAAAATATTATCAAAGCATATGACAGTATTAGAAATTAAAAGAGCCAACAAGGCCAAGCTAGACCTGGTATTGAAAACAAATAATCTTTGCACTTGGATTCAAGGCAGGAAGATCTATATTTCCAGGTCAGCCACAGCCTCATCGGGAAAACCTATTCAATAGAAGTCACAATATGTATAAACCAAACCCCAAGACAGACAGACTCCATATTAAGGATCATGGCCCAACATAAAACAAATGGCATATGCTTTTTCTTTGTGTGTTTGCTTTTCTTTGCTCTCTTGGTTCATGTGTTTTAATATTTTTCATATTTTGGTAAGAGGGGGAAACACTATACAGTTGATTGCATAGGGAAGTCAGAATGTGGGAGGAGTTTGTGGAAGGAAAAATATGAACTAAAACATTCTAAAAAGATAACAAATACTTTTCCCATAAGAGGCAGGGTTCTTTTCCCTGTAACAGGTGCCTTCAACTTGCACTCTCTCAGAGGATAAAGCTGAGCTCCTAGTCCTCATAGCCCCATCTCACAAAGGCTGAGACAATAATGCACAAATACATATAGCAACAAAAATACTTTTGGAATCAATTGTTGAGTAGCAAAATGGTAAAAGGTTACAGGACTACTGCCAGATGTTTTAAGTCCCTTATTTGCACCCAGCTCCCTCCCTCAACAAGCCCTCAAGGGGAAGGTATTGGTCATAGGATTGGCTTGTGTTGCACACCCAGGGTGGTGTACAGTGGTTATTCTCCTGTTCTTGGATAAGGAGTGGGAGAACACATCCTCCTATTCATGTATTGGTTTGTTAGAGGAAACAATGTGTTTCAAGGGAAGGCATCATTACATTATATCATGGGTCTTCTAGCCTCAGGATCCAGATCAAAGGCATGTTGTCTTCCTACTTCAAGAATCAGATAAAAGTTGTGCTCTCCATTTCTGAATTATAGTCCCTTCCAGACCGAGTCTGGTTGACAATAAAGAATAGTCAGCATACCATGTTCTCAGAAAACTGGGAATAGCATTACTTCAAGATCCAGCTATATCACTCCAGGGCATATACTCGAAATATGTTCAACCATTCAACAAGGACATTTGCTCATCTATGTTCATAGCAGCTTTATTCATAATAACCAAAATCTGGAAACAAACTAGGTGTTCCTTAACTGAGGAATGGATATAAAAATTGTGGCACATTTATACCATGCAATACTACTAAGCTATTAAAAACAAAACAAAAAAATAATGAAATTTGCAAGGAAATGGATGGAACTAGGAAGGATCATTCTGAGAGAGGTAACACAGAACCAAAGAGATAGGTATGGTATATACTCACTTATAAGTGGATATTAACCATATAATATAGGAAAACCATATTAAAATCTACAGGCCTAAAGAAGGTAAACAACAAAGAAGACCCTAAGGAGCCTACCATAGAGGTCCTCTGAAAGGCACCACTCAACAGGGATTGAAGCAGATGCAGAGGCTCATAGCCAAACTTTGGGCAGAGTTCAGGGAGTCTTATGGAAGAAGGGGGGCAGGATAGATAGACCCGGAGTGGACAGGAGCTCCACAAAGAGACCAACAAAACCAAAAAATCTGGGCCCAGGAGTGCCTGCAGAGACTAATGCACCAATCAAGGACCATGCATAGAGAGAACCTAGACCCCTTCTCAGATGTAGTCCATAGGCTGCTCAGTCTCCATGTGGGTTCCCTAGTAAGGAGAGCAGGTGCTGTCTCTGACATGAATTTGGTTGCCTGCTCTTTGATTACTTCCTTCTGGCAATGATATCTTTCTAGGCCACAGAGGATCCTTCAGGCAGTCTTGGTGAGACTAGCTAGGGTCAGTTAGCAGGGGAAGAGAACTCCACTATTCAGTGTACATGGGGAAGTGATTAGGGGGAAAGACTGAGGGAGGGCAGAACTGGGAGGAGGTGAGGGAGGGATCTCCAATTGGGATAAAAATGAATAAATTGTAAAAAGAAGAAAATAAATAAAAGTAAATACAACAACAAAAGGATAGGCAGGATAATCTCCAACCACCCAGGTATTCCAGGGAGAGGGCAGGTGTGATTACTCCTGAATACCCGCTTTCCCCATGGGCAGGAAGCATTCAAGGCCTTTGTTAATAAAATGAGCCATTCCAATCTTAAACTATTCTCAATAATATTTGCAAAAGGATGACATCAGCTCTTTTTGATTCCCTTCCCTATATTTCAATTTACAGTTTCATCTTGTCATGGTTGCTTTGGTCAACCATTATCATTCAGCAGCAGGGACCTTGTCTGTCCAACAGGCAATCTGCTTCTTTGGCACATTCTGCAAGGATGAGCTGTTGTGCACTTGGATATCCCAAGCTTAAACTCCATGCCTTTTCTAGCATCCAGAATGGTCTAAGGTTATATCAGCCTCTCCTGGGAGGAGTAAATATCACCACTGCAAATAACAACCTAAGTGCAACAATAGCTTGGGGTGGGGAAATAAATCTGAAATGTCTCCCATTTTTAATATGCCTGAAATTATTTTCTTATATGATTACAACTTAGATTCACATACCTTAAAACACCCTCTTAGACCCTCCAAACTTCTTGCATTTACCGACTTTGAAACATTTTCCTAGACTCTCAACTTTTTTAGGTCCTCATAACTTAAACATTCATATCTCAGACCTTATATAAATTTTACATCTTTTTATCCAGTTATTCACTGTAAGACACAAGCAATTAACATGAAGCCTGTGAGCAAAGCAAACTTCTTTGCCTTTCTGAATAAGAGGTCTCATACCTAGTATTTCTAACTAGTTAATGAATTGACCAATGAACTAACAGTGGATCTGATTGTCTGCTCTTTAGCTACAAAGATACCATTAGTTTAGCTTATCCATCAATGTGATCAAAGACCTGAGAAGGATAAATTATAAACTAAATAAATGTACCAATCTATGTACCAATCAAAATGAGAAAAATGACTAGTCAGTCCACAACTTAGGCAGTTGTCCCTGGCTCCTGTGGTCTCATGGCATCATGAGCAGAGGCAGTCTAGTCTGGCCATCAGGCACAGAAGATGCAAAACTGTTTCTGCAGAAATAAATAACATGAGAGACTGCTCTCACCTCATCTTCAGCAACCTGAAACAATGACTTTCCAGGTGTCCACAGCTTTGTCCACAGTTTAGGCTAGGCCCTAGCAGTGGGCCATTTGGGGAAGTCTTGCCCAGGTAGTTAGTATACCACAATCCACAGTTGAAGTTATCTCTTTTTTTTGCCCAAATCTTCTCAAGGGCCTTGGGAAGCTACTGCCAGGATTTTGGGACTCTGTCATAATAAGCTTAAACATGTTAAAATGCCATATTCCACATATTTCTGACAAGACTGGGGGCCAGCATATGAGTTACTCTTTGTCTATCTTTAGTTATCTGTTTTAAACTGTCTTCTGTAAAACAGAATGTTATAATCTCTAATTCTGGCATATTCCTTCATAAGTGTTTTAAAACCATATATATTTCAAGTAGATCTACATAGATAAACTTTGTAGTGACTCATCCTAGGCTTAACCTTGAAAATATAAACAAAAGTCTAGGTAAAGCTGAATCTTTTAATGAATTGTAGTCATTAGCATAACTTTAAATATAATTCTGGACTAAAATCAAAGCAAAACTTTTACTCAGATACAGTCATTGAGGGACTGGCAAATCTTGCTAGTCCTACCATGTCATATTATTAAGACTGAACATCAAAAAGCTTAAACGAGAAAAGTTTCACTTAGTACTAAACAGGGAATTAACACAGTTGTCAGTCCTCAGCAAAGATGGTGGTAAAACCACGGTTCCACTCTCATTATCCTGGATCCAACATGGTGGCTAGCCCTGTTATTATAGGCTGTGGCTGGCAATTTAAAACATAGCCATCAGACGTCGCTGATGGTGTTGCTGCCTCCTAGAGTATAGCACCGTGGAGCATTTACAGCTTCCTGTAACCAAGTTCTAACATTGTAATCAAATAAGTTTTAGAACCAACTGCATAACAGAACAGTATAGAACAATTTTAAACCTGTACTTGAACTATTCTGGCCATACCAAACCTATCAGCCAGAAAGAAACAGCATTAATCCGTTCACCCAGGAACTGGCAGCCAAGCACATACTTCAAATCAGCTTGTTAATCTTAATAGATGTTTACAAACCAGGGCTGAATCATACATACAGCATCCACCAAAAAAAAAAACAACAACAACAAAAAAACCTGACATTATTATAAAATACCTGATAAACTTTAAAATATTTCATAACCTTAAATACATTTTAGAAGAAATCTGTTTTTTGCAAAATTAAAATGAAGTACCCTTTTTAGGAGTGAAGTCACAAAGCATAGCCATAATTTTAAAAGTCAAAACCAAATTTTACAGTGTAAACAATACAATCTCTAAGATCAATACCAAATTAAAATAAGATTTGTCTACTTAGTCTAAAAGGAAATAGGCTGATAAACAGAATTCATGACTAGTAAGACATTCTGAATTTTTCTTTCTGCTCTACCCCAAACCACATGGCAATTTCAAGATGGCAGAGTCACATCACATTACAGGCCACATCATTGTTATTTAAAAACATCTGTGCTACTAAATATGTTACAAACACATATGCACATATATATGTATTCTAAACAAGAGTTTGGATTTAACCTTTAAACATCTCCAATAACTGTTAATCTATAACCAAGACATACAGAGCTTATTAACCATTTAAGATCAGTCAGAGATAAACATACAATGGCCATACATAAATTTAAACAGACAGACAAAACTTTTCTTACTCCATCCAGGTGTAATTTCAAGCATTTTATCCCATCAGCCTGGGCAAGCTTGTGCATCCCGTCCTGCTCTTGACTGTTCTCTACCTGTCCCACCTTGAGGCATGCTTCCACCAGCGACCAGAGGTGCCCCAGATTGTAGTGCTGGGAGCATGGGACAGGCAAAGTCACCATGGTGCACAGCTGGTTGGTCACTGGCCTACTGAGACCACCATAAGCAAACAAAAACATAAAAGAACAACGCACAAGAAAACAATGTACAGGTACAACACATGCAAAGAGAACAGAAAAAGAAGAAAAAAACAGAACTCAGAACAGTCACCTGTCTCTCAATGAGCCCTCCATCCTGTTCCATTAGGGATGGCCTGCTCTGAAATCAGATTCCACCAACTACACCAGAACTCGGAATGACAGCCTGTCACTCCACCAGACCAGAGACCAGAGAGCAGTGGCAAAGATGCAAATCCTAGGGCTCTACATACTGTAGTCATTCCTTGGCACCTCCTCACCTCTGTCACCAGCTAGGGGATTAGAAGGAGTCAGTTCCATGTTATACATCATCTGAGTCCTGTCCAAAGAAATGAGAACAGTCACCACAGACAGACAAACAGACAAACACAAAGCCTAACAACAGATTCCACCAGATGAGCAGATAAAAACTCACAACCAATACATTGGCAGCACTTCCTGTCTCTGTGGGAGTGACCTACGTTCTTATTGGCTTATCAAAAAGACTTGGGACCCTGTGTCACACAGTGCTATTGGGGTGCCCTGTCCCAGCTGGGATCTGGACAGTCTCCCATATCTCTGCTTCCACGGTCTGCTAGCTCATCAGCTAGTGTAGTATCTATATGTGTACCACCTTGAGATCCCAAAAATACACAGAATGACAGAAAACAGACACAGAACTTGGCCAAGACAAAAGCACTTACCCTGGGTTCCGATCCTCTGGCTCGGGTGTCCTGGGGTGGGGGGGTGTCTTGTGAATCCTAGAGGAGCTCCCAAGTATGTTGTGCCTGATTTGCGAGACTCCAAAAGACCACCAAGAGTTTAGTCCATTGCAAAACAATGGATCTTTTTATTACAAACTAGAGCTTGGGCTTACACTCTCACCAATGCAGCTCATGCTCAGGGTAGGTAGGTAATTTGAAGGTCATGGTCCCTCCCAGTGTGCACAATGCAGGGAAATTCCAGCCTGGCAATCATCTATTGGTTGAAACACAAAAAGGGGATTTGCAATTTGAACTGATTTGCTGTGGGGAGGCCCCCAAATCATTAACATCTGGCTTCCCTTGTTTGGCTGTCCTAGGGGAGAGAGACAATCTGAGCTGGTTACCTAGCAACTGTATGTCTAGAGGGCAGGAAAGAATGCAGTAAGGCTGGTTCCTCCCCAAAAATGCCTGGACATGTCTCCACCTGTCTCTGGCCTCTGTTCAGGCTTGTGCATTAAACTTTAAACAAATAACTCAAAAAAAAAATCTGCTTTTTAATTATTTGGTCTCTCAGCAGCCAGCTGCAGATTCTCTTTCCCAGCAGTCAGCATTTTGCTGCAAAATGGAAGGACACTGCAGTATGGCTGCCATATCAAATGAGCTCTAAATTCTATACACTCTTGGTGAATCTTCCTTCAAAAAGGGACATTCTGGGTGAGCCAATGTCTTGAGTTTCAGAAAGCTGAGGTTTCTGATTTAGAAATCATGGCTAAAACTTCTTAGTGGCTTTCCACTTGGGGCAACTAGAAGTTGCCCTGTGGCCAGAATATCTGGTTTGAGGATTTGGAAGGTGTGGAGATTCTTGGAGTCTTGTGGAGTCCAAGACTCTGGTTCTGGAGATGTCATCCAGGCATTTGTTTATGCTTACTCCATGCTATGTAGGCTGAGAGGCCAATCTGTCCATAACCCAGGCCCCTGAATCCTCAATGATTAGGACCTAAAAAAGAAATATTGGATCCAATATGGCAGAGCAGGGAGGATGGTTTCTGATCAGCAGCATAGCAGGGACCGCACAGTGACCAACAGATGGAACTCTGGGCCCTAAAACAGTGGCTATTGTGTTTCCCAGGTGAGAGGAAACTCCATGGTGTGGGAATCAATCGGGTTCAGGTCTCCTAGTTAAAGTTCCATGGTCACAGTGAGCTCTCAGTCAACAGCTTAGAGCCACACATCTGCATGCTCTGATCACAGTCGCAAACTGAGCTTTGGTCCTCAGGGCACCAGAGACTGGGTTTCTCTATCAGGAGGAAACCCTACATTGAGGGAAACAACAGGTCCGACCTTAGGGCACTCCGCCAATCCCCCCTCCTGAAAAGTTCCCAAGTTCCCCCATGTACCCAGGCAACCAAGTGCCCAGGTGCCCAATAGCAAGTGTGTGCTCAACTTGCCATTTCAAACGGAACTGTAGACCCCATACACCACAGACTGGGTCTTCCTGTTGGGAGGATACCCCACAGTGGGGAGATCATCAGATCTGACCTCAGGACACCCAGCTCCAGAAAAGTTTCTGTATTCCTGAAACCTTCAGGCTCTAACCTCCAGCTGCATGCATGAGTGTTGTGCTTACCTGTCACTGATTACCGCTAGGGTACTGGGGCACACAGCTCCAATCTCAGACCTACAGAAGCCTGAGAGGCACTGGATCAGCACCTAGATATTGCTCCAGGGTGCAAACTTATCCTAATCTAAACTGACAAAACCACATGGCTCTCTGGTTCTTCAAGAGCACTGTGCCCAGCAAACACAGCATAAGAGCAGCAAAAGCAGCTCACTAAATTCAGAGCAGGAAACCCAGCAGTAGGGTAGCTGTCTCCAGAACTTCTCCTGCTGAGAGGAGAGCAGTTACCACACAGGTCCATATGCCTGAGGTGAACTGTGGAAATTCCTGAGAAGCACAGCCATTTGGATGACCTTACCCAAAAATCTGAGGAGGCCTCCTTCAGAGCCCTAACAAGGGGATTCTCCTGACCCCAGGATTCCAGCAGGCACCAAAAATTAACAGCCAACACCTGAGACAGCCAAGTGGGTAGAGGACAGCACAAAAGCACAACCAACAAAAGACAAAGCAATATGGCATCCCAGAACCCAGTTATTCAGGGGCAAGTAGCCCTGGACACCCTAACATAATTGAAGTTCAAGAAAATGACCTTACATCTGTACTTATGAAGATGATGATGGAGGAAGCAAATAAAATGCTTAAAGAATTTGAGGAAGATAAAGTCAAACAGACTATGGACATCCGTGAAGAAATACAGGATGATGCAACCAAAGTTTGTGGCTTTCAGAGAAGAAATGATTAAATCACTGAAAGAAATGAAAGAAACAGAGGAATATTAAAACAACACATAAAGGAATTGAAGGAAAATACAGTCAGACAGGTGAAGGAAATCAACAAAATGATTCAAGAAATGGAGAATTGGAAAAACTAGAGAAAACACAGTTGGAGGAAATCATGGAAAGGGAGAACTTAGGAAAGAAAACAGGAACTACAGAGGTAAGCATAACCAACAGACTACAAGAGATGGAAGAAATAATCGCAGGTGTGGAAGATACAATGGAAAAAAATAATGTGTCCATCAAAGAAAATAATAAGTCTAAAATATTCCTGACACAAACCATCCAAGATATCCAAGAAAACATAATGAGACAAAACCAAAGAATAATAGAAATAGAGGAAAAATAAGGTTCACTCCTCCAAGGACCAAAAAATATTTTCAAAAATTTCATAAAAGAAAATTTTCCAACTTAAAGGACAGGCCTATAAGCATACATGAGGCCTGAAAAACACCTAATAAATTAGACCAGAAAAGAAAATCCTCCTGCCACATAAAAATCGAAATAGTAAGAATACAAAACAAAGAAAAAAATATTAAAAATGGCAAGGGAAAAAGGTCAAGTAAGATATACCCATAAGAATCACACTTGACTTTTCTACAGAAACTATGAAAGCCAGAAGGGCCTGAACAGATGTCATGCAGACCCTAAGAGAACACAGATGTCAGCCCAGACTACTATACTCATGAAAACTCTCAGTCATCATAGATGGAGAGAACAAGATATTCAATTGACAAAAACAAATTTCAATAATACGCACACACAAATCCAGCATTACAGAAGATACTAGAAGGAAAATACAACCCAAGAAAACTACATTTAGGAAAACACAGGAAATAAATAACCTTACTACAGCAAACCTAAAAGCAGCCAAGCACACAAACACACTACCACAGCTAACATAAAAATCAAAGGATCTAAAATCCACTTGTCATTAATCCCTCTCAAAATTGATGGACTCAATTCTCCAATAAAAAGACACAGACTAACAGAATAGATGAGTAAACAAGACCAAACCATCTGTTGCATACAAGAAACACTCCTAAGTCACAAAGATAGATATTACCTGAGAGTAAAAGGTTGGAAGATGCTTTTCCAAGCAAATGGACGCAAGGAACAACCAGGAGTAGCAATTCTAATATCTAATAAAATAGACTTTCAACCAATATTAATCAAAACAGAGATAGGGATGTTCATTTCATACTCATCAAAGGAAAATTCCACCATGAAGACATGACAAACCTAAACATCTATTCCCCAAACACAAGGGCACCCACATTTGTAAAATAAATGTTAATAAAACGGAAACCACACATAGATCCCCACACATTATTAGATGGAGACTTCAACACCCCACTCTCAACAAAGGACAGGTCAACAAAACAGAAATTAAAAAAAGAAACAATGACTCTAACAGAGGTCATGAATCAAATGTACCTAACAGACCTCTTCAGAACCATTCACCCAAACAGAAAAGAATTTATCTTCTCCTCAGCACCTTATTTTGGAACCTTCACCAAAATATTCCATATAGGTGGTCACAAAGCCAGCCCCAAAACAGATACAAAAATAATAAAATAATCCCTTGTATCGTATCTGACCACCTGGACCTCAACAACGACAGAAAAAGCAAAAATCCTACACACACAGGAAAATTAACAACTTACTACTCAATGACAGCTGAGTCAGGGAAAAATTAAAGAAAGAAATTAAAGTCTTTCTAGAATTCAATGAAAATCAAGACACAACCTACCCAAACTTTTGGGAAACAATGAAAGCAGTGCTAAGAGGAAAGTTCATACTACTAAGTGCCTTCAAGAAGAAATTTCAAAACATCTTATTCAAGGAAATTAATGGCTCACCTAAAAGCCATAGGGGGGAAAAAAGAAGCAGACACACCAAAGAGGAGTAGAGGGCTGGAAATAATCTAACTCAGGGCTAAAATCAATAAATTAGAAACAAAGCAACCAATTCAAATAATCAATGAAATCAAGAGCTCGTTCTTTGAGAAAATCAACAAGATAGACAAACCCTAAGCCAAACTAACTAAAAGGCAGAGAGATGCTTTCCAAATCAATAAAATTAGAAATAAAAAAGGGGACATTAAAAAAAAAGACACTGAGGAAATCCAAACAATGATTAGCTCTTACTTCAAAAGCCACAAAATTTGAAAATCTAAATGAAATGGAGAATTTTCTCAATTGATTCCACTTACCAAAGCTGAGTCAATACCAGGTAAATAAATTAAATAGTCATATATCCCCTAAGGAAATAGAAGCTGTCATCAAAATTCTCCCATCCAAAAAAAGCCCAGGGCCACATGGTTTCACCCCAGAATTCTACCAGAACTTCAAAGAAGAGCTAACAGCAATACTCTTCAAACTATTCCACAAAATAGAAACGGAAGGAACACTACCAAACTCATTGTATGAAGCCACAGTCACCTTGGTACCTAAACCTCATAAAGACCCATTAAAGAAAGAATATTTCAGGCTAATCTCCCTTATGAAGATTGATGCAAAAATACTCAACAAAATACTTGCAAACCAAATACAAGAACACATAAAAGGTATCATCCACTAAGACCAAGTAGACTTCATCCAGGGTATGCAGGGTTGGTTCACTATATGGAAATCCATCAATGTAATCCACCATAGACCAAAGTGAAAAAATAAAACTGCCTGATAATCTCTGTACATTTTTTAAAAAAGCATTTGATGAAATTCAACACCCATTCATGTTTAAAGTCTTAGAGAGATCAGGGATACAAGGCACTTACCTAAACATAGTAAAGGCAATATACAGTAAGCCTATAGCCAACATCAAACTAAATGGAGCAATCCCACTGAAATCAGGGACAAGGGAAGGCTGCCCACTCTCTTCATACCTCTTTAACATAGTACTTGATGTCCTAGCTAGAGCAATAAGACAACTAAAAGAGATCAAGGGGATTCAGTTCCAAAAAAAGAAGTCAAAGTAACACCACTTACAGATGATATGACAGTATACAAGAGTGACACCAAAAATTCTACCAGGGAACTCCTACAGCTGATAAACACCTTCAGCAAAGTGGCTGGATACAAAATCAACTCAAATAAATCAGTAGCCTTCCTGTATACAAAAGACAAAAGGGTTGAGAAAGAAATTAGGGAAACAACACTCTTCACAACAGCCACAAAGTACATTAAGTACCTTGGTGTGACCCTAACCAAGCAAGTCAAAGATTTGTATGAAAAAAATTTCCAGTCTCTGAAGAAAAAAATAGAAGAAGATATCAGAAGATGGAAAGATCTCCCATGCTCATGGCTTGGCAGGATTAGCAGTAAAAATGGCCATCTTACTGAAAGCAATCTACAGATTCAATGCAATTCCCATCAAATTACCAACACAATTCTTACAGACCATTTCTCAACTTCATATGAAATAACAATAAACCCAGAATTGTTAAAAAAAAATCTCTACAATGAAAGATCTTGTGGAGGAATCTCCATCCCTGATCTCAAGCTTTACTATAGAGCAACAGTAGTAAAAACTGCATGTTACTGGCATAGAAATCTACTGGTGGTTCAATGCAATCAAATAGAAGACCCTGAAATAAACCTACACAACTACGGATACTTGATTTTTGACAAACAAGCCAAACTATACAATGGAAAAAAGATATTATCTTCAACAAATGGTCCTGGTCTAACTGGATGTCTACATGTAGAAAAATGCAAATAGATCCATACTTATCACCCTGCAAAAAACTAAAATCCAAGTGGATCAAACATTGAAACATAAAAGCAGACACACTAAACGTCTTAGAAAAAAAAAAGTGGGGAAGTGTCTTGAATTCATTGGCACAAGAGACAACTTCCTGAACAGGACATCAGCAGCACAGCCTCTAATGTCAACAATCAATAAAATGTACCTCATTAAATTGAAAAAAACTTCTGTAAAGCAAAGGACACTCTCATAAGAAAAAATCAACTGCTTACAGATTGGGAAAAGATCTTCACCAACACTGTATCTGACAGAGGGCTAATATCCAGAATATATAAAGAACACAATAAGTTAACAAAAAATTAAGTAATCCTATTAAAAAATGGGGTACAGAGCTAAACAGAGAATTCTCTATAGAGAAATATAAAATGGCAGAGAAACAGTTAAAGAAATGTTCAGAGGGAGGGAGGGAGGGACTGGGAGGGAATGAGGGATCGGGACACGGCTGGGATACAGAGTTAATAAAATGTAACTGATAAAAAAAATAAAAAATAATAAAAAAAAGAAATGTTCAAAGTTCTTAACCATCAGGGAGATGAAAATCAAAACAACCCTGAGATCTCACCCTACACCCATCAGAATGGCTAAGATCAAAATCTCATGTGACAGAATATGCTGGTAAAAGACAGGGAGAGAGGGGAACATTCCTCCGTTGCTGGTGGGAGTGCAAATTCGTACAGCCACTTTGGAAATCAATCTGGTGGTTTCTCAGAAAATTGGGAATAGCTCTATCTCAAGACAGAGGTATACCATTCCTTGGCATATGCCCAAAAGATGCTCTATCATACATTTGCTCAACCATGTCCATGGCATCTTTATTTGTAATAGCCAGAAGCTTGAAACAACCCAGATGCCCCTCACTTGAGGAATGGATACAGAAATTGTGGTACATTTACACAATGGAATACTATTCAGCAATTTAAAACGAGGAAATCATAAAATTGCAGGTAAATGATGGGAACTAGAAAAGATCATCCTGAGTGAGGTATCTCAGAAGCAGAAAGACACACATGGTACATACTCATGCATAAGTGGATACTAGACATATAATACAGGATAAACATACTAAAATCTGTACACCTAAGGAAGCTAATCAGGAAGGAGGACCCTGGGTATTATCAATCTTCATTCAGGAAGGCAAAAAGGATGGATATCAGAAGAGGGGGAAAACAGAGAACAGGACAGGAACCTACCACAGAGGGCCTCTGAAAGACTCTATCCTGCACAGTATCAAAGTAGATGCTGAGACTCAAAGCCAAACTTTGGGCAGAGTGTAGAGCATCTTATGAAAGAAGAGGGAGATATAAAAACATAGAGGGGACAGGAGTACCACAAGGAGAGCAACAGAACCAAAAAATCTGGACATAGTACTGGTACTCTGAGACTGGTACTCCAACCAAGGACCATTCATGGAAATAACCTAGAACCCCTGTACAGATGCATCTCAGTGTCCATGTGGGTATCCCAGTAATGGGAAAAGGGACTGTCTCTGACATAAACTGATTGGCCAGCTGTTTGTTCACCTCCCCCTCAGGAAGGTGCTGCCTTACCAGGCCACAGAGGAAGACAATGCAGCCACTCCTAATGAGACCTGATAGACTAGGGTCAGATGAAAAAGGAGGAGGACCTCCCCTATCAGTGGACTTAGGGAGGGGCATAGGTGGAGAAGAGGGACAGAAGGTGGGATTGGAAGAGGAAGAGAGAGAGAGAGCTACAATTGGGATAAATATGGAATAAGCTATAATTAATAAAAAATTATAAATAAAAATAAATATTATTAAATTCATAAGGTATGATTCTACTAATGATAAAATATACCATGGTGGAGGGCTGTTGGAAGTGCTAGCCAGACTTCTGTACAATGTAGTTTATGTGTTGTACCTTCAGTAGGAATTAGTCTTACTGTACTGTACAGGGAAGGCACATCTCTAAATCCTTTGATATAACTTCCCTAGAAAAGCTGTTTACTGCCCAAGTGTTCTGGAGCCAAACTGGGTCTTTTTTGCAGCCTGCCAGGAAGAACTTTATGCACCTGGATATGCAAGCTTAAACTTGTGGTCCTTTAAAGCATACTGGAACAAATGACTAGGGCTTCAGCACCTCTCCCCTCATTGGGGAGGAATACCGCAAATGAATTCTCCTGGTCCAATTCCCTTTCTCTGGCCAGGTAAGTTTTTCGCTCCATTTTCCTCCTTAGTTTTTTCATCAGGGTGTAGTGTTTTTAATTTCTGGGCATCTTCATGCCCCAAGGATGGCAGCTAGCTGCAGCTGCTCATTCTCAGCATCAGTTCTTTACTGTTAAAGTGAAGGGCCCTGCAGCATGCCTGCCTCAGCAAACCAGCTCTGGACTCGGTACATTCTTGACGAATCTCCCTCCTAAAAGAGACTTCCTGGGTCATCCAGTGTCTTTAGTTTCGGAATGTTGAGGTTTATGATTTAGAAATCATGGCTAGAGCTTCCTAGAGAGTGGCTTTCCACTTGGGGCGACTAGAAGAGTTCCCCTTGTGGCCATAAGTCCTGCTTCGAGGAATAGGAAGGTGTGGGAATTTTTGGAGTCTTGCAGGATCCTACACTCTCTGGTTCTGTAGAGTTAGCCCACATTTTTTTTTTTTTTTTTTTTTTTTTTTTTTTTTTTTTTTTTTTTGCGCTGAGTCCCTCCTATATCTGCTGAGAGGTGAATCTATCCATTGCCTAGGATTCTGAAACCTTTACCAACAAGTATGACCTAAAGTGAAATATTTTTAAATTGGTAAAATATGAGCCTACTAAAGATAAAATCAGCCATGGTGGCATCTGTTGCAAATGCTAGCTTGTCTTCTATTAGATCTGCTTCATCAGTTAGCCACAGAGAGGCTCAGTGACCCAGGGAGGCACATCTACAACTGCTCTGCCAGAAAACTTGCTAACTGTCCAGGTAATTCTGCTTCTGGGGGTCATTTTGTTTTCTTTAAATTATTGATTTTCTTATTGGTTTCTCACCAAGGAATAACAAAGTACAAAAAAAAATAGAAACTTATTTCACCTCTTGAAAGAGCATTTGTAATTTAAAAAGCGATATGGAAGAGGCGTCTTTCCTTAAAATATATTTCTAAAGCAAGTAACAAACTTAATTCACAGAAGATTTTATTAAGAATGAATGCCCGTGGATTTTCCGTAGGGCTGAATGTATTTGAATGTATTTCAAAGACAGTCTTTTGAATGTATTTCGGTTTGACTGATATTGAAATACTTCTGTATTTGGCTTTTTATATGTTCTATGAAGATTATGAATGACCATCCATTTCCTTGAAGTTTTCATAATGTTGTTGAGCCCTAAGAAACATAATATAAAATTTTCTGTATGAATGTGGAAGGTATAATCTTAAACCAGCTAGATAAATATCATAAAGATTAATATTGATATTAATCCTTGTATGTATGATCTAGTGATTAATATGTATTCATTAAAAAAACAAATGTAATTGTGTGTATGGACAACCATGTTGAATACAGAAAAGCCTGAATACTAGTGGTTGAGTTATGATTCAAAACATGTACTTTATTTGAACTGTGAATGTGAAAAAAAAAATCAAATAGGTTTTTCTAGTTCTTAGTCTGTCCTAGATTTTTCCTCTTTGGTGGAAAATAAATGTATAAAAATATTTTCAACAGTGAGTCTGTAAAATTCAATGGGAAATTCTATAGCTTCAGGGTACTTACTCTAACTGAAATGTCTATACTTGGGTTTGGTAAAATTGAGTGTGGTTTTGTTTTATTGCTTCTTATTTTTAATTACATTTTTGTATGAGAGGGAAAGAATATACAGTAGAGTGAGTTAGGGAAGATAGAACTTGGGAGGATTTGGGGAAAGGGATTGTTTGTATATGAACAAAATATATGTTGTATGAAATTTTTAAAAAAGCAAATTCAGTACAAATAGAAACAATCAATGTGTGAGTTCATATTATCAGGCACATCAATATCACACTTTGGAGATTATTATTTGAAGACAGACAGCAAAGCATTTTTACGGCATATCATCCTTCTTCAGTTTCTTAGTCAAGTTGTATTTACATTTCCATTTTGTCACCACTTCTTTTCCCTCTCCTTCCCGCTCTTACCAGAGAGAAACTTATTGAGAGGCATTTTGTTTTGGGGGTAGGGGGGACCAGCAATGCAGAGCTCATAGATTTTGGGAACGTTTTTAGCATGTTATGCTATGTTTTATGTTTAAGTATAACAGAGCTGACAAATTGTTGATATTCAATGGAAAAGATTCACCAGAGGAGTACAACATGTTCTGCAGTTAATAGAGCTCACTGTTGTATGGAGTATCAGCACTCATGTCAGGCACCTCACAAAAAACCTGTAAATACAGCTCTAAGGTCTAACTTCTGATCTCTGTGGACACCTATTCACACACACATACACACACACACACACACACACACACACACACAGATTTAAAATTAATGACTGAAATGTTAAGCAAAATGGACCAATTTGTAGGTAACCTATGTACAGTTTCTAGAACATTTCAGCAGTTCTCAGCATCCACATAAGACCATCAGAAAACACAGATATGGACATGAAGATTCAAATAGTAGCAAAATTACAGTTACAATGTAACAAAGAAATTAACTTTATGGTTGGCGGGGTGGGGGGGTCACCACAACATGAGGAACTGTATTAAAGGATGGCAGCACGGGGAAGGTTGAGAACCACTGATTTATTTAAAAGGGCAAAGCTGTAATACACACTAATTCATACAAAACAAATAAACAATATCTATATTTCATCTGTCTTATGCATTTGTGTGTTTGTGTGTGTGTGTGTGTGTGTGTGTTCTGGTTTAGCTTAAATAAGAATGCCACAAAATAAGGAACAACCTAAAAGAGAAATCCTAACCATATAGAAAAATCAGGCTTTTAAGCCACTTACTTACCCAAAAGCTTCAGTAAGGAAGTTTTTGGGTATGTCCAAAACTATCACAGTAGCAGAAAAATTCTGTTGACTCTCTACAACTTCCCTTGATTATCTTCCATTTCCAGTGTATATGATGACTGCCAGTTCAACTAGTGCCAATTCTCAGTTATTGTTCAAAGTTAAACATGAAAATAGGACTAAATATTGCTCATTTGGTGAAAAAAGAGACATAGAGCCTGTTAACAACCACCAGGTCTACATTCATAGCTGCTCCTGTCATGATGGTATAGATTGAGTCCGTATACTCCAGAGGCTAACACACCTTCCTGGAGTATAGCCAATCCTCAACGGTGCCCTGTACCAGGGGGCTTGGAAGTGTAAAGATAATTGATACCTCCTAGGACAGAAACAAGCCCTGTAAATTTATGCTAGACAGACAGGAGATGATCTAAAACTGGAACATAAAAGATGTCCCAGTGGCATGTAAGAGTGTCACACTGTCTCTCCAGACTCTGCCTGCAGAGCCACAAATGGATATGCCACAGATGGATGTTAGTACTCCCAGCTGTGGGCACATATACCTGTCTGCATCCTTTCCTGATATCTTGCTCTGTTCTTTGTAGAGACACCTACCTGACAGACTCTTCTAGGACTCAGCTTTGCTTTGGATGTCTCCATGTTCTCTTGTTTCTTCTTGAATATGTGCTGACATGAAGTCATGTGCCTCAAGTTACTCATATTGTTTTGGGATGAATTTTCAGCCATTTGGATTCATGATAAACATATTGTCAAATAGAAATAGTTCAAGTTTACTTTATAATAAGAATTGGTGCTAGGGGTGGGAGTTGCAAGAATTTGTTTGTTTGGTTGGTTTTGGTTTTTCATGACAGGGTGTCTCTGTGTAGCCGTGGCTGTCCTGGACTTACTTTGTAGACCAGGCTGGCCTTGAACTCACAGAGATCCACCTGCCTCACTCCCTCAGTGCTGGGATTACAGGTGTGTACCACCGTGCTGGGCAAATTATAAGAATTTTGTTTATTGAAATGAAGTTTCTCTCTGTTGTATCTTAAGACATGTTGGTGTGCTGAAAAGCCATAGCAAATTTAAGAGGCTGTTGAGGGCTGATTTATTCTATGTTCATCAGAGAGATTGATAATTTTATTTTTTATTTTGTCTCTTTTTGGAGTTCTATTACGGTGGGGTGAGAGTGGTAGTGTTTAGACGAATTCCTTCGTGTTGTACTGAATAATGGAGAAATGTTGGTTTTAGCTCTTTAAATCTCTTGTAGAATTCAACACTGAATCCATTTGTACCTGGTTCCCCATGTGTTGGAAGGAGAGGCAAGGCAGCACCAGCTTGCCTTAAACTGGGAGCTATATTCAAACATGGATAACATCTGGGTGGCCTAAGGGTTACCCCAGGGTCAAGATGACACCTAAAGGGTCTGTGTGAATGCCCAAGTTAGAATCTTTCTGTTGAAGAGTAAGAGGGCCTAGGGGCCTATGGGGCCATTGCCTATGCTTTTGTTGCTGAGGTTTTGAATATCTTTCCCAGGTAGAATGAAGTTCCTTCAGGATTCCTGTGTAGTCTTTCCCCTGGTCTGATCTCCACCCTGTCATTTCTCTGCACCCCATCCTACCTTGTTGCTGCTCCTTAGCCACTACCTCTGTCTAATCTATTTCCCCTTCCTAGTGAGATTTATGCATCATCCCTTGGGTCCTCTATATTATCTTCTTTGGGTCTGTGCCTCATAGTATGCTTATCTTGCACTATATGGCTAATGGCTAATATCTACTTATAAGTAGTACATACCAGGTGTCTTTCTAGGTCTGGGTAACCTCACTAAGGATGGTCTTTTCTAGATCCACCCATTGGCCTGCAAACTTTATGATTTGTTTGTTTTTAATAGCTGAGTAGTATTCCATTGTGTAAATGTGTCACAGTTTCTTTATCCATCCTTTGGTTGAGGCACATCAAGGATTTTTCCGGATTCTAGCTATTGTCAATAAAGCTGCTACGAACATACATGTGTGGAGTGCATTTTGGCATATGCCCAGGAAAGGTATAGCCGGGTTTTGAGGTAAAGGTATTACCAATTTTCTGAGAAAGATTGCCAGAGTGATTTCCAAAGTGGTTGTAGAAGTGTGCACTCCCACCAGCAATGGAGGGAGAAAATGTCATCCAGAACTCAGGTTGGACCAGATTCATTCCTGGTCTTGGTTGCATTTTTGAGGTTTCTGACTACCTGTACACTTGTGCCAAACTCACCTCCCCATGTTCCTGTTACAACACGTAACCATGTATCCGGACCAGAATTACGAGGTCTGGAGGTTGGTCTGGACCAGGACATCGTAAACGGTCAGCGCTAAAAAATGTCATTCCTTGCATACACCTTCCCAGCAAAATGAACAAAGTTTAAGGCCTCTTGGCGCTGGAAACTACATTTCCCAAAAGTCTTAGCAACGGGACCAGCAACAAAGTGCCTATGCCTCTCACACAGTCCAGTGCCTTTCAGCATAGGAACGTACCTTTCCTAATAGCCTTGTGAAACACCGGAAACAAGGGGCTCAAGGAGTTCCTGTACTTCATGTGTCTCTCTGTGAACTACATTTCCCGGAAGACTTTGAGAATGAACGGAAACAGGGGGCTACTACATTTACGACCTTCGACACTGGAAACTGCATTTCCCTGAAGGCTTTGCGAAGAACCGGAAACTAATTGTGCATCAACCGCAACTCAGGCATTGAAGGGCGGGACTTCCGGAAACCATCATGAAAAAATGTGTATGTTGCGGGCGGGGGCGAGCGTCCGCAGAGAGTCTCCGGAAATGACTCCCAGGGGGCGCGGGAGAGAAATCCGGGGACAATCACCGGAAGTGATTTTGAACCGGCGCGGGAACAAGTTCCGGAAACAATCACTGTATATGCTTCCGAACCGAGAAGAAGTGCGCATCGAGCATAAAGGGGCGGGAAAGCGGCAGCGATTTTCTCAAGAGGAATTTTGCACGCGCGTCACCGGAAGCCGTGACCTGGGCGAGGTGTGGCTTGAAGAGCCATTCGATAGCAGGAACTGCGCGTGCGCGCCCCCTTCGGACGTGGTGTAGGTGTGGGTGGGGCGTCAGCTGCAATAGTGTCCCGGAAGCCGCACCCTCTCCATGAAGTTCTCCGTGTGTCACCGGAGACCTGGGAATGCTGTCCTTCCCGTCCTGACCCCGGTGATGTTGCAGCTGACCCCAGTGACGTCGCTGCTGAAGGACAAGTGCGAGGTGCTGACGCCCGCCTCCCCGCGGAGGAGGGACATCCTTGTGCTCACTGTGTGCTTCAGTATCACTGCGGATGAGGGGCTTTGGTAACTGTGGCTTTCTTCCCGAGTCATGGGCCTGGCTCACTTCGCGGTGGAGTTAGGTGGTGGCAGGAGTGACCAGAGGGAGGGAGACTGATGGTGATGTCACTGTGACTGCCCCTTCTAGTCACCGCCCACAGTGCCTGGGCTGAAGTTATGGTGATTGTCATCCCTGACCGCAGGGCCTGTTGTCCTGTTGGAGTTGGAGGAGTCCAGGGTGATGCCATCCCCCTGCCCAGGCCCCTCTGCCCTGGAGATGGTGACTGGGAAGGCCCTGAAAATGGCCAAACTTATATTCCAGGTAGGATGGGAAGAAATTAGTCTCCAGTTGTCAGTCACCAGGTGAGACACTCCCACAGACCGCCTGTCAGTCCTAGGCTGTCACTCAAGTCTAAGTCCCACCCCTGCTGTCTCCTCTGAGCTGTCAGTGAAGCTCAGGCACCGCCCACCATAGTGTCAGCCACCAGTCATGCTAAGGCCACAAACCCATTAGTGTCAGATCTCACATTCAGGTCATGACCACCCCGATATCACATGTCAGGCCCTGCCACCAGGGCATCAGCTGTCATTCGTGCTTTGTTCCCACCCAACAAGTCATAGCTGTCAATCACAGGACACACCCACTTCGTGCATGTCTTGACCCTTTGTCTATTTTTCAGATAGAATAGAGGAAACTGGTCGTGGTCCTCTTAACTGACTCTGTAGTGACCACTCCCTCAAAATAGCCCTTGGGGAGGTAGGTGGGGCCTCCCTCATCCTGGTGACTCCCTTTCCTGCAAGCTGTGGACTGGCTGATCTTGGGGAAACTGGTGGACCTAAAGGAAGCCTTCCTAATGATGAGCGGGTGGGTGGTATCTGGAGGGGCAGAGCCAACACCTGAATTCCCACTTCCCCACCACTCTATCAGCTCCCTGTATTCTGAGCAGGAAGGAGTACAGTGTATTCCCTGGGCATTGCCAGTGAGCCCTGGGGATGTGATAGAAGAGGTCACAGGAAATCAGGAGGTTGAGGGCCTTGAGATCCCACGTGACTTCATGGGGTCAGGGAGGCTAATGTCAGAGGGGAGCAGTGATAAGTGACAGGTCCCTATCCCTGCCCTCCAAGGTGTGACCGGGAACTGGAAGTACATAGTTCTCCAAGGAGACTTGGGTGAAGTTCTCATGGCTGTCTGAGGAGCTGATCTGGGAAAGTGGGGACAGCAGGGAGCCTATATGAGTGATGTGTGTATGTGATGTGATGTTACTTTCTCTCATTGGGGTGGGTGTCATTTCCTATCAGTGTGGAGGGCGGGACATAGCAGAAAAGTCACTTCCTATATGCTGTGGAGGCATGATCTGCAATGAAGAGACATCCTGTCAGTATCCTCAGGGGATGGGGCTCTGGTCTGACATAACCTGTGACCCTTGGGATATCGCACAGCTGATGTCACTGCCTGGCACAGTTAGGCCTTACATGAGCCTCAATATGAGAAGGTATGAAGAAAACCCAGGAAACTAATCATCGCTGCAAAATCGCAACAGGTGTATTTTTACCATTGCGCAGTGGGGTCACCCCTGCTGGTCAGCAAGGAGTGGCCTTCAGGGACAAAAGCTTTAGGTTTTTAAAAGACAAAACGTGGGAATATCCTGGAGTTGCAATCTTGGCGATTCAGGATTGGATGAGGTGTTTAAATTTTAAAATAATTGGTTGGTTCTGGGCACTCTTAGGTCTGGTCAGCCCTGTCATAAATATCTGATCTTCAAGTCAGTTTGGAATTTCCTGCCATATGAGATATAGCCACAGTTAAAGGTGGGAGAGTGATTAACTCATCCCATGTCTGTTCTGATTGGGGCCATTTGGCCCAGTTTCCAAACAAAGTTCATCTCACAGGCGCCAGCCGGTGGTTTTCTCTCCATTTAGTAGAGATCTCTGCTTGTTTTCTTCCTTATATCTGCCCTCACAGATGGCTAATGTCAGGAACTTTTATATTCCTCGTCTCTCTGGAGAAGCACTAAAAGGCTTTAATTAACATAGGCCTAAAACTTGAAAATATAAGTTATAAGGCAATTAAAGAAACATAGGTTACAAAGGTAGTCTGATTCTTTCATTTCCCCCTTCTCCTTGTAACTGCTTCAACCATGAAGCAGTTGTAAAGTGAGGATTCTATCTTAAGAAAAATTTTGCCTTTTGACTCAACATTTCAGCCTGTAGAATGGGACAATGGGCCGAAGATCTGTCTTCTGGAATTTCTTCATGCTGATGATTGGACTGTTTATCTCTCAGTTTGAAAGAGGCTGAAATGCTGGTCATAAGTTGGGGTGAGTACGTGGGTAGTTACCTTAGTCTGTAATTATCTGGGTTTTGTTTCCATTCCATGCCCAGTCATATTTACTCTTTGGTAATGTTATCTTAGCATAAGCACTTGCACTGCACTAATTTTTCCCCTAATAAATGCAAACAGACGATTTATAATGCAAGGTTCAAACATTGAAAAAAACAAGCAGAGTAGCTAATGGTCCCATTTCTTGAGTGCCCAAGGGAGTTGCTTCTAACTGAATTTAAGGATTTCTCTTGGATCTTTAGAGTTCCCACCCAATATACTAGAATCCCTTGCTTTGATGTCAATATCATGGCCTTTTGTCCAATCATAAGTTTCTCCTAATTAAGTAAAGATTACTAGGAGCCAGTGAAAGGCTGGTCAATGAGGCAGTCCTTAACAGTCTCTTTAGTTGATCTGCTTGAAGAGACAGGGAGCAGTTATGTCAGCATCCAAGTCCAGATTTTAGCTTGCAGTCCATAGCTTATCTCAGAAATAGAGTCAACCAGGTGAAAATCTGCTGAGACAGATTCAGACTAGAGACAGAAGTTAAGATTTGTCTATTAAATGGAAAAAATGAGGAATCCCAAGATCAGGGAAAAACTCTACTGGGATCCATTTGAGCTATGCCAGATCCAGGTCTCATGACCTTTTGATTTTCATAAACTCATATGAATTTTTGGTACACAAAAGGAAATATATATATTAAGAAACTCAGAATGGTAACATATCAGCAAATCTAGTGCAACAACATTTTGAGAGTAACAGGTAAAACTATATCCAACGGAATGGGCACCAGTTAGCTGTTTGTTTTGTATCTTTTATAAACAACTTAAGTGTTTCCATAGTCTGAAACTCTAACATTTTAACTGTGGGCCCTGTTGGTAATCAGCCATCAAAGGAGCTCAGCCACCTTTTGTACATTTAGACAGGAATACATTAACGGCTTTACTGCTAAACCCTGGATGCTTGAAATTTTCTTAACAAAGCAACTAAAAGGACTTGGTTTACGATATTCCTGTGTCAAAGTCTACCCCAGAAATGGCAGATATTAAGAATACCATAATAAAAGCTATGACTTTTGGGTCAGATATATACATTAAACAGATGTTTTAGCATGATGAGAAGTACCTTTAAATCTATTTCCAGAAAACAACCAAAGGAAATTAAAACTTCAAGCTTGTGACTGAATAGTAAGCAATCACTGAATAGTAAGCAATCAGTTCCCCATCAACTTATCAGAACTCTATTGATCAATGCCAAAATTCTGAACTTCTGAAATTTTATAACATAAACACAAGGGTAGCAAAGAGAAGAAATCTAAAATATCTCCCATTTTCAATATGTCTTAAATCAGTTTTATATCATTATAAGTCACTTTTATATATCTTAAAACATTTAGACTCTCTAATTTTTCTTGCATTTATCAATCCCGAAACAATTTTTTTCAGACCAAACAACATTTTTTGATTTTTATAACCTAAACTCCTAAGCACTGAGAATGTAGCTCAGTGGTAGAACACTTGCCTAGTAAGTCTGAGGTGCTAGGTTTAATCCCCAGCACTGCAAGAAATAATTAAATTTTCATAACCTAAACTCCTATATCCTCAGACCCTACATAAGCTCTATATCTTTTTATCCAACTATTTATCATAATACACAGGCAACTGATGTAAAGCCTGTGAGCAGGGCAAACCTGTTTCCCTTTTTACACAAAGGATATAGTACCTAGTAGTTCTAACTAAGTAATGAACTGTCCAATGAGCTGATAGTGGACCTAATTGTCTACTCTTTAGCTGCCAAGCTACCATTAACTTAGCCTAGCCTTCCAGCCTAGCCGTCAATGTGGTCAGAGACCTGAGAAGGATAAATTATGAGCTAAGTAAATGTACCAATCCATGTACCAATCAAAATGACAGAGATGACTAGTTAGTCCATTACCTAGGCAGTATCCCTGGCTCCTGTGGTCTCCTGGCTTCCTGAGCAGAGGCAGTCCAGCCATCAGGTATAGAGGATGAGAAACTGCTGGTGGAAAGAGGAACAGGAAAGATTGACCTCACCTTACCTCAGACAATGTGAAACAATGACTCTCCAGGTGTCCACAGTTTCATCCACAGTTAGGCTGGGCCCTAGCAGTGGGCCAGTTGAGGCAGTGTTGCCCAGTGGTTAGCATACAACAATCCAGAGTCACGGTCATCGGTCATTGTGTCCAATTCTTCTCAGATACCTTGAGGAGCTACTGCCAGGATTTTGGGACTTTCTGTCATAATAAACTTACACATGTTAAAATGCCATATTCATCAGATCTCTGACAAGCTTGAGGGCGAGCATATCTGTTACTCATTGTCTATATTTATCATCTGTTCTAAATTGTATCCTATGAAACAGAATGCTATAATCTCTAATGTTGGCATATTCCTTAGATGCATGTTTTAGAACCAAGTTTCAAGTAGATCCATATAGGCAAACTTCATAGTTACCCATCCTAAATTTAACCTTAGAAAAAACAACCTAAACAAAGGGACTGGGTAAAGCTCAGTCTTTAGTGTAACTTTAAATCGCTCTTTCTGGACTAAAATCAAAGCAAGACCTTTAATCAGGCACAATTTATAAAAGGGGCTAGCAAATCTTATGAATCTCACCATCTTCTTTAAAACTTAAGAGCAAAAAACTTACGCACTGGTATCAAATAAGTTCGAGAACCAATTGCCTAACAGAACAGTTCAGAACAAACAACAGCATAGAACAATTTTAAACTGTATGAATTATTCTGTCCCCATCAAACCTGTCAGCCAGATTTTTTTTCTTCAAAAGAGCATAAGAAAACAGTTTTGTAATGAAGAATCACCAGCCTTTTAAATGAAGTATAACATATTTTACAGTTCTTTCTCAAATCATATTTGCAGGTATAAAGAACCAAAGCAAACATCATTCATATGCCCCCTGGCTTTTACATACATACACAGACCTTTTATAACATTCTATATACCTTAAGGTTCATAGCTTCATTCTTCTGGCTTAACCAGACATTCTTGCTTTAGACAATCTATTCCTTTCTTTAATATCTCTTGTTCGGTCTTTCTTTCTTTACAGACAGCAGAAAAACTCCCATCAAAAATTTTCTTTAATTTCCCGAAGGGTTGGAAAACTGTTCCAAGTTCTTTGTTAGACTGCCCAAGAGTTGTTGCTTAAAAAACCTGAAAAACTATAAACGTTTTATCATCTTAAACATCTAAACAATTTTTAAAACTCGTCTTTGCAATATCAAAACAAAGTATCTTCTTTAGGAGTGAATTCACAAAGCATAACCATAATTTTAAGAATGAAAACTAGATTTTAAGACAAAAATTTGTCAGTGCAAACAATTTAATCTTTAGAACTAATACCAACTTAGAATAAGCTCCCTTTTTATCCTAAAAGGAAACAAAATTATTTTGACTCAGAGATTTTGCTACCTTTGGTCTTTTCCTGAGCCACACCATGTGGCAATTTACATTGTTGCTATTTAAACATATGCATTTATAGACCTTATAAACACATAGGCACATATACATGTTTTAAACAAGAATGTGAACTTAACCTTAAAAACATACCCAATTATTTTTTTTATCATATTAACCATTTAAGATCAGTTGAAAATAATTATGTAATGGCCATATATTTAAACAGACAGATAAAACTCTGTTTATTGAACTTAGCTGTAATTCTAAACATTACAGCAAGTGCAGTTTTCTTCTACATCGCTGCATGATCTGTAAGTTGCAATTGACTTAAGCCCCCTAGGTGGGAGGAGGGAAGAGAGGAGCAAGAGGGTGTGGTGAGCTCCTGCCTCTCACTTCCCTGCTGAGCTGCCATGGAGGCAGCGGGGAGGAGTTTTTCCTCACTCTCAGCAGCCATAGCTGCTCCTGCCGTGGAACAGCTCCAGTGGTGAGCCCTGCCCAACCATGTAAGAACTCCCACCAAGTGAGCCAGGACACCAACACGATATCACCATACCAGCACCCTTTCCTTGTAAAGTCCCATTTTTGTCTCATTTTGCCAAACTCAAAATTTATCCAGTACTTCATCTAGTTTTCTTCTACAGATATGAACACATGGAGAAGAACAAAATTTAGTGTAGGCATCAGGAGAAAGAATGCCATTTCTCTCTCACACGTGCACACACACTAACTTGTCATTCATACTACATCTATACTGGAGGCACAGAATGGGGATAGAAATAGGACCGAGGGAACAAGTGAAAAAGGAGAATAGCTAAGAAGGAGAGCATAGAGGTAAGATGGACCAATAGAGAACAAAAGGGGTTGAAGAAAGGAAAGAAAGACTGACAAATATGTAAACTCTGTCAAATTCCTGGGGATCTCCAAGCCCATGAACAGAGGTCACAATCACAAAGGCAGATTCTGATTCCAAGAAATGAGGACAAGGTACATATGGGCGTTTAGAAAAACTGTCATGAAGCTATGGACCCTGCTGTATCCACAGCTACTTGTGCTGTCTCTGTTCCTTGATGGTGATAGGGTATGAAGGAGTCACAAAAAGGTTGTTCACATAATCTCCTTCAAGGCAGCTAAATCCTGGGCAGAGAGATCCTCCATACTCGGGCAAACATGTCTGCCACAGGAACTCTAAGCCTTCACTTTGTGTTACATGTGTTTTGGTTTGAAGCTGTAGTAGGTAGCTTTGTGGCAAAAGAGGAAAAAATAATGTTACAACTCATAGAGGGACATGGCTCCTTTAGATAAAGAAAATAAAAATATAACTGTGTGCCCATGAGGGAGTGGGATGGGAAGAAGTGTTAGATTTCAACAGACCAAGAGATCATAATAGGTGCTAAGGAATCCTAAGAAGATTCTTAGGGGTCTGTATCCAGATCCCAACATGCAGGGAGGAGTTGAGATGCAGTGTTTTTCTTTGAATATATTACTTTCTCAAGATAATGATCATATATAATCTCTTTTCAGTGCATATGTATTGGGGATGCTCCCAGCTGAGCCGTGACACAATCTGTGAGAGATGGCTTTCACCTGGCACTCTAATACATGTCTATAGCACCTGATGGCACAAGCTGTGGCCTGTGAACAAGATGAACAAAGAGTTTTGGTGGTGAATATCTTCTCTCCTGAGAATCTGGACTGTGGACTAAGAAACTCAAGGCCTCAGAGGTATACACAATGTGGTGAATTTTCCTCTGAATTCACCAGGGACTTGCCTTCAGCAAGGTTTGAAGCAATTTCTCAGCATAGGCCTTGGATGATGCAGGTGTCTGTCTCTGCTATGACACATGTCTGCTATATTTTTTGCCCATTGGTCTCTAAGAATTTGGTTGTGTAGTGGATCCGTGATGTCAGCATGATGCTGATAAGACTGACTGCTTTGGGGCTTACCTTATAACCATGGATCAAGAGAATAGCCACCGATCCTGGGCCAGTGTTCAAGTCAGGATGTTGCCATTGCATAATGAAAAGACTTTATCTGTACCTCTGCTTCCATTGTTCATGGTTTTGGTTCTGAGGCTTTTCCCCTGTGTCCACAGGAGAACTGACATCTGCAAGCTGTGAAGCCATTTCTTGGCCCTTGTTGATACAGGTACTTTTCTCTTTTCTGGAAGCTTCACATTTTATTTGCAACAGTTTCTAAAAGCTTGGAAATACCATAGCTATGGTTCTGCCATTCCCACTAGTGGAGTGTCTCAGTCCAGTAGGAATGATAACCCCAAGGCCATTGCCCTGACTCATACTGGGAGACCCAATTGTGGCCTGAAGTACCAAAGATAGGCACAATCCAGGTGGGGTTGTTGTCTGGATACCTGGTGGCCTGCAACTACCTGGGTGTTTTGATAAGCAGAGAGCCCAGGGTCTGTACCCTTGTAAAGAGTAGGTTGGCAGTCTTGGTGAAATACTACCGTGAAACAGGAATCAGCATGTTGCTGATTCCCCTAATACTTTGTTTTGCTTGACTTGTCTTGAGAACAGTAGAGTCTGCGTCCTCTGGAACGGGGCAAAGAATTCCTTCAGTCTTAGAAGTCCAGGGGGAGCTAAGGTCCTAACGATCATTTGGCCTAGTAGACATAGGAGACAGTTTCCCAGTTCATTTGGCCGCCATGTCTAGAGGGGCTGGAAAACTACCTGCCCAGCAGTTTACAAACACATGGGGCTCAGGCATATGGGGAACTTTCCTGGCCTTCCTGTCTGTCTTTCTAGCAGAAAACAGAGGGTGTCCACAATCGTATACACAAACGTCCAACAGGGACACTAGCTGCTTTCTGGGTTCCCTACTCCCAACAAGGCTGAATTCTTAAAGCTACTACCTAACCTGGATATTCTGGCCTCCTCTCATGGGATTGGGAGTACACAGACCTTTTACCCAATGTTTTTTGTTTGTTTCGGTTTGTTTCTTTGTTTTGTGATACAGGATTTCACTGTGTATCCTTGGCTATCCTAGAACTCACTGGGTAGGGCTGGCCTCAAACTCACAGAGATCTGCCTGCCTCTGCTTCCCAAGGGCTGGGATTAAAAGTGTGCTTCACCACCACTTGTTTCAAAGGTTATTTTTAATACTGTTTCTTTCAATTCTTGAGATTATGATGTAATTACATTGTTTTTTCCTTCTCTTTTCCCCTCCAAACCCTTCCATATAGCACTACTTTCTCTCTTTACTGATCAGTTCTCACCAACATGATAGTTTAACCATGAGGTGAACAAGGACAACAATATACATAGCAAAGTGGACAGAGGAAGTCCATGAGGGCTCAACTCTACAGAAAATTCTACTGGTAATGATGGAATGCTGTGAATAGGAGTAATATTTTCTCCAGGGAAGAACACAGAGATTGGTTATCCAATATTATTCTTTCTTTTTCCTTTTTCTTTCTTTTTTGAGGTTACAATATAATGACAACCTTTTTTTTTTTTTCTTTATCCAGTATAAGATGAAATAAATACTCTCCTAACTAGGTTTGAAGCCATTTGGGGGGGTGTCTAATACCCAGTTAAGTAGATGCTTGTCTCCCCCATGGAAGCTGTTTTATGCTCTGTGGTCTCTAGAAGTTTGGGTGTAGTGTCGATCTACAGTATTTGCACACCCTGCGCAGGCCTGGCTGTTCTGTGCATCAGCCTGCATCCTAGGAATCAAGATGACAGCTGAGGATACTGCACCAATGCCCAAGTCAAAAGGTTTCCACTGCACAATGAGAAGACCTGAGTTTAATCCCTGGGGTCAAGTGTCCATTGTTTTTGTACCTGAGGCTTTTGATATCTATTCCAGAAAGAGATGGTTGGGGTTTTGTTTTGTTTTGTTTGTTGTTGTTGTTTTAGTATACTTAAAGAACATGGTTCCTATCCCTTGTGGGAACATCTTTCTCACTAGTGGGATGTCACAGTCGAGTGGAAATGGTGTCCACATGGAATATTTGTCTCCAAGGCTGAGTCATATGATTCATTTTGAGAGGCCCAGATCTAGCCAAAAGTGGCCAAGATACTGGAATACCCAACAGTGAGTCTGGTGGCAGGTAATCTGTTGGGGTGTTTTGCTCTGTAGAAGGACCAGATAGAATGTGGCAATGCATTACTATGAACATGACTCTTACATTCCCAGTTATCCAAGTTCTATGGCCTTAGTGTTGACTCAGCAGCAGAAGAGTATGTTTCTAAAATAGAAGACTCTGCATTCTGTGGAAGAAGCACCATGCTACCCAACTCCATCCCTAACCCTAAACCAGTAAGTAATTTGACTATTACTACTAAGCGGAATTCATGATTAGATTTATCTGTAATTATAAAATTACACATAATCAAAGTGGTAGAGGCTTCCAACAAATCTGTGATGACTCCTTCCAATGAACTTTTCCCTTGATATTTAGAATATCAAATTTAGACTATTAAAGGAGACTTTTTAAAATATATTGATTCAAATTATAACTGGTAAAATTAATATTATAATTTATTCCTAGCAGCTCTAGAAATTTCAGCTCTAACTCAGTGGCAGAATTCATTCTTCTTCCTCCTCCTCTTCTTTTTCTCCCTCTTCTTCTTTTCTCTTTGTATAAGCCCTAGATGTCCTAGAGCTCACTCTGTAGACTAGGCTGGCCCCACACTCCCAAGTGCTGGAACAGAGAGCCACCTGCCTCTGTCTGCAAAGTGCTGAGATTAAAGGCATACATCACCACAGCCTGGCATGATTATTACTCTTTACATGATTCCATATATCCTTAATAGGGTT
This sequence comes from Meriones unguiculatus, assembly GCF_030254825.1. NCBI lineage: Eukaryota > Metazoa > Chordata > Mammalia > Rodentia > Muridae > Meriones > Meriones unguiculatus. The sequence continues at coordinate 72,192,879 of NC_083369.1, read as the reverse complement.
CCTAAGTTAAAAATGTGATTCTACAAACAGATACTGGACTCAGTTGATGTCTTTTAGTAAACCTCATGTTATAGTTTCCATCAACCAGATCATCTCAAAAGACATTATAGACACAGTAGCTGATGTTTCTATTATAGCCAGACATCACTGATTTTTAATTGGCACACCCAGTTTTTAATTGTAGAAATTCAATGGGTTGGTGGCAATAGTAATCCCTTCCAAAGTACAGAAAATGTATGTGCAAGTTCTCAAAGCAAAACTACCATTTACAACTCTATAGTTATCTTTTTCTCTTTAGGATAGAACCCTGACTCAATGTAATTGTGAAATCTCTGTACCTGAAGATCTCTCTAGTAGCTACTGAAAAAACAGCTAGCCAATATTCTTGGGGCTAGAAAGGTCTTTTATTTGAGTAGATCAATGACCAATTTACATTAGCTAATCTAAGAACAACGTCAGGAAAAACATATCGACCATGTTTGGCATCTGGTACCTTCTGTACACCTCAAGTCTGGTAAATGGAGACCTTTACATAACTTTCCTGCTATCAACTCTCATCTCATGTTTTGATGGTTCATTTGTCATCTAAGACACCAGGAGCGAGTTCTAGGACATCTCCCAGCTGTCAACACTCACCTCCATTTCTTTGACGCTCTTCAACCTGAAGTTCTGTTTCCTGCCATGGTCACTCAAGACTATAGTATTACTGTTCTTGATTTAAAGGTTTGCATTAGTATTCCTTTACATCCTGTTAATAAAGGTATGCTTTGTCAATGCCTATTTCTCAGTAATCAATCACTGATGTCTTGCTTTCAATGGAAAGTACTTCCCCAAGAAATGATCAACAGCCCTAGCTTCTGCCAATGCTGGGTAATAGAGCAGTGTTCACTAATAGACAAAATTTTCCCCACACAGAGCACTCGTTTGAATATAGTAATAATCTCAGTACACCAAACCTGTCAGTGTCATATTATAGAAAACAAATTTAAATGCTTTGCCCTGGTATAATTTAACCAAGAGTGAGCCCAGATTTTAAGTCTTTGCTTCTCTCTCCCCATATCCTTCGTAGTATCTGCTGCTCTGTTACATGGATCTGGGTCTCTACGGGCCTGAATATAGACTTGTAAATCTGTCTTTCTCTGACTGTGTCAGTCTTTGTATGAACCTGTGTGTCTGACCCTAATTAATGGCATTTCTCTTTCTCTATAAATGACACATAATGCATCATATGTAAAAATTAGGGATACTTTAAAGAAATATTAACACAGTTTTTCCCCCCAAGGGAAAAAGTCAGTGATTCCATCTGATCTTGACAAAAAAAAAAAAAATTACAAATACCATTGTTTTTCAAGCAATATTTATACGTTGCATCCAATAATTATGATGGGTATTCATTATATAAGAAAGCTTTTGTCCTATTTACTGTTTTTATATGTAAACACTCATGGTTCACACCATGGGACAGGGACATAGAAGAGAACATGGCTTAAAATATCAGCTATACATCAGATCAGATTATAATGGTTGAATACTTGGTAAACTCAAGGCAAGCAAGGACAGATGTTGCATTGGTCTCTTAAACTCAGGCTGAACAAAAAATGGCTAGCAGTAGTCTAGCAGTCTTAAGTCTGAGGTAACTTCAAAATATTAACCCTGGCTGTGAGATTAAACAAAATTTTCAGTCTTTTAGAATGTAAAAGAGATTTTTATTAAAAATGCCTCACTATTGGAGTGGACTTGGCATAAGGGTAGCTTATTGTGATACTGCCCTGAAGCGGAGTTGTCTCGTAGATGCCCAAAATATTTCCCTGTGGTTTTATTGCCTAGGTTTGAGAAAAGGATGTACTTGGGGTATCACAATAGGAATGCAAGTTTTTGCAGACTTGGGAGTCCATGAGAGAATGAAGGTCCAGGTTGACCTGTGGCAACTTGGATCAGGGTGGGCTCTTAAGGCACGCAGAACTCCAGGCTTGAAGGCCTGGGAGATACATATACATCTAAGTCATGTGCCAGCCATATCTTCCGGGGAAACCAATTTCTCAGTGCCGAGAGACACTGACATTAAGGGCTGTGCTGAAATTTCCTGGGATTGCTGACTGGCCTTGCACAAAACAGTAATGTGCACTCATACGCAGGGATTTTTAGCTCCTTTCTTGGCTACACAGTCCTTTTCACAGCTAATTTGATGGACCCACACCTTCCTCCCTGCCTCTGAACCTCTGTCTTTTCATATGTGCCTAGCCCTGGCCACAGATAGGAAGGTGTGAGTCCATGGAAGATGCGGAAAGAAAGATCCATGTATGAGAGCTACTTAGGGCCCTTAGAAAAAGGAAGGACAGTGAAGTATCCTGAGTGGTCCCTGGTGATTGGGGTGGGTAGGATGGTAGGCTAGGAGAGGAGAGAGATTGTCATAGATCTTGAGATAGTGCATTATTATTGCCTGGCTATGTGTAGGAAAAGGCTAGGGTGGGTACCCAAGCCCAGGGCTTGGCAGGCAAGTAGGGCAGGTGGGATGGATGTTTCTCCTTTTGATATGTACTTGTCCCCTCATTAGGTTGCTGAGCATCCTAACTTCTTAGCAGAGGTTGTGAATGAATGCTGCTGCCCCAAGGTGGCCCCTGGTTTGAAGGACATGCTGCAGCATCCCCCTGAACTGAGATTATTGAGGGTACCTGGAGACTCTGGCCTAGGAACATGGAAAGAAGAAACAAAGGTATTTGCAGCTCTTTTCATCTACTGTCATACTCCTGGCTCAGGATTATGACCCTGACATGGACTCTGTTGCCTGTTTTTTATCACTCTTGCCTGGTGGGGATGCCTAGCGAGGCCTCAGGGAAAAAGGAGTATCTCAGTCCAGATGCCACTTGATGAGCTGCAATGGGTGGGATAGGGGGTGTTCCCCTTTATCGAGAAATAGGAGAAGGGGGATGGGAGATTAGGGAGGGAGGGTGAGAACCAAAGGAGAAAAGGGAGGGTGCTATGAGCAAAATGCAAAGTGAATAAATACATACATTAATTTAAAAAGAAAAGAAAAATTGGATCCCTCACAAGTGAATATACTTGTCTGTGCTTTGCCCTGTGCCTATCCTGGAGCCACCTTCTGCCAGGTGGGAAGCCAGTGCTGGGCCAAGGCCCTCTGAAGCGGGATCTACTTAGATTCAAGGCCCCTTGTCATCTAAACAGAATGCACACAGGGAAGGGAAAATAGTTGCCCCAGGTGGGCCTTCCCTTTACTTAGAACCTGGTCTAAGCTCTATGTAGTGGAAGAGGGGATTCCCTTGGGCTGATCCCCAGGGAAGAGAATCTTCCACTCCTTTTCTCTTTCATGATTTGTGTCCTTATCGGCCAATGATCCATGTAATTGGAAAACTCAAAATCCACCATTCCCTGAAGGGGGGGTGGTGGGGAGAAACATAGAACAACTACCCCTGGCCCAGGCAGAGGATCTCTGCCAGACAACACAGTCTGGACAGAACTGGTTTTACTTTCTGTCCAACATTGACCAAGGAAACTTCAAACAATTTTCACTAGGTACTTTTTTTTTTCTTTTTAAAATTTATTTATTATGTATATAGTGTATATAGGAATAAAATTTATTTATTATGTATATAGTGTTATATAGGAATAAAATTTTCTCCCAAGAAATGCAGTATAGAAAAATAAAATCCAATGGCCATAAAATGAAAAAAAAAATCTGGAAATTCCTTTAAAGATGTTTTGGTCTTTATAAAACAGGGAATACCTGGGTAATCAGGCTCTATGTCACAGGATAGGAACCTGGAGATAGAGTTGATCATAACCAGCCAGAAATCAACCAGGATTACTGGTTGTGCTTAGACACCCAGCCCCTGTACTAACTAAACCAGACTGTCAGCCCACAGACAAAGCTCACTGATGGAGGGCAACCCACACCTCAAGGATTTATTAGGGGATGAAAACTAGAGGATTTATAAGGGGATAAAAAGGACTTATTAGGTGATGAAACTTGTCTAATATCCAAAACCTATAACCTAGCTGCCTTATGGATTAGTTCATCAGGATAACGGCAGTTTACCCAGCCCCTGAGACTATTTTGTGGGCATGTACTAGTGGTTTGACTCAATATGTCTCTTCTGATGCTTTCCAAACTGAGTAGACAGGTTGGTCAGGACCCAGAAGTATCAAAACATTGGTTATATTCTCTTGAGGAAGTGGTCCTACAAAACTGAAGAGGCTTAGACTTACTCCTCATGAGATAAAGGAAAGTATGTCTGGGTTTGGGAAAAACCTGTTGTTTCTATGTTAAATGCTAAGGAAAAAAATTAAAATAAAATAAAAATAAAAAATCTTGCCATGGTTGGAAACGACAACAAACTCCAAGGGAGAAAGAGAAGGACATTATTAGATAATGATAACAGTCTCTGTTTTGTTTCGTTTTTTTTTTTTTTTTTTTTCACCTGGCTATCTGCTTTGCTGTCAATACTGTTTGGGCCTTTAATTCAAATTCTGATTGAATTACTGGTGAGGTCCTGCAATTTAAAGTCTCTGTCCAATTTTGTATTGATTCAGTAAAAAAACCAACCACACCTCATTTTATTTATTTATTTGTTTTTTTATTTCACTTTATGTCTTATGATAGCCACCTCCCTCCTCTCCTAGGTATGGTTACCCAGGTGCAGAAATATAAATATGGTATGTATTATGTGTGGATTTTATCTGTGCTGGATTGTTTTTTATCAACTTGACACAGTTAAAGTCATCCAAATGCAGGGAACCTCATTTGAGAAAATAACTTCATGAGATCAGGCTGCCAGTAAGCTTGTAGGACATTTTCTTAGTTAATTGTTAGTTTGGAAGGGTCCTGCCCATTGTTGGTGTTGCCATCACTGTGCTGTTGGTCCTTCATTAATTAAGGAGATTGTGCAAATCATGAGGAGGTAGCCAATAAAACAGAACCCTTCCATGTCCTCTACATCAGTTCCTGCTTCCATGTTCTTAACCTATTTGAGTTTCTATTCTGGATTCCTTCAATGATGGACTAAAATGAAGAAGTGTAACCTAAATAAATTCTTCCATCCCCATTTGCTTTTTGGTCACAATATTTTGTCACTGCAATAGAAAAACAAAGACATTAGTCATTAAATAAATGACAATCAGTTTACAATCCATAGAACCAGAGAGGTTAGGTATAGAGGACAGAACTGGGGGATGGATGTCCTAGTATGAGAAATTACAGTAGATTTTATTGGTGGACTGGGGTAGGATAGGTTGGGGCAGGAATTAGAGGATCAGGTGGGGAGAGGGAGAGATAGGGTTGAGGATAGAATATAGGGACAGAGCTGGAATTGAGGTACTTGGAGGGATGATATGAAAACCTAGTGTAGTGGAAATTTTGTAAAATATATGAAAGTGATCCTAATGAAGCCTCTGAATAATGAGGGAGACTGAGTTTTGAAATGAAGCTTCCTGTACAGGGGCTGGGTTGCATTCTGTTGATTTGCTGGCCAAGGGGATTCCCATAGAAATCCTAAAACAACCCAGGCCATTGCCAAGACAATGCGTTGATCTCTATAAATAAACAGTAGAACCCCATTGCTGAGGAAAACACTAATACAACTCATTGAATGTGAAGAAATCAAGCTGGTGCCTATATGGAGGCTACACCCATATATTTTAGTGTATCTGATGCATGAAGGTACTCTAGAGGCTAACAAAAGGGAAATGTAAGTGTCAACCCAGCCACCAAATCTTTCACATACAGTCTATCTTCAAGATACACTAGGGTAATGATGGCAAAGAATCTGTGGGAGTAACCAACCAATAACTGATTTCACATAAGACCCACTCTTCAAGGTAGATCCCCTACCCAGCGCTGCTTGGGTGACCGTGAACCTGAGACTAGATATTTCATAATACTAGTCTAAAAAAAAAAAAAAAAAGAAATGCCATAAAATGACTCCTAATGATAGTCTCCTCTACTTATAGATCAGTACATTATTCAGTCATCCTCAGAGAAGCTTCCTCTTGTAGCAGATGGAAACAAATACAGACACATAGCCAGACATTATGCAAAGAGAGAAAGAAAGAGAAGGATGTCTCTGTCAAATCCCTCCCCACAGAGCTCAGGGAACCCTGCAGAAGAGGAGGCAGAAAGAGTTTAAGAACCAGAAGGGATGGAGGACATCAGGAGAGCAAGGCTGTCTGAATCTACTGAGCAAACCACTTATAAACTCAGAGACGGAAGCAGAAAGCACAGGGCTGACTCAGGTCTGTACCAGGTCCTCTGTGTATGTATTGTAGCTTTCAGCTTTATATTTTTATGAGATTTATGAGTGTGTGAATGAGGGGTTTTCTGACTCATGTGCCTGCTCTTGGGGCTGTTTGCCTTCTGTTGGGATGCCTGGTCCAGCCTGAAAGTGATGATTCTTGCTTTATCTTATTATACTTTATTTTGTCATGTTTAGTTGTTAACTCTTAGAAGCCTGTTCTTGTCTAATGAGTGACAGAAAAGGGAGTGAATGTAGAGGTGAGAAAAGAAGTTGGAGAAGGGAGCAAAACTGTAAACAAGATAAATTGTATGAGAAAAGAGTCTACTTTCGATTTGAAAAGAAAGGAAAAATAAGACAAACATAGCATAAGGTCCCTTGGAGCCCCACATTTTACCTCTGAACAACTGGATTTTGATGGATTCTCGGTGAGGAAAACACATAAAAATTTAAGTGTACACATTCATTGAGAAACAGGGTCAATAGCGATGACATCATTTGCACTTAAAAATAAGAGTTTACATAATCCTTTAAGTAAGCTTTACAACATAGCCTTCGGACTGGTTAGATTAGTGGGTGGTAATGGCAGCTATGCCAGCTGATCTGTGTTTGTTCCTCAAGATGCACATGATAGAAGGAAAGACAGATGTCACAACGTGTACTTCTGATGCCTATATGTATGCTATACACTATACAAAACACATTACATAGGTAGATTGATTGATTAATTGATTGATAGATAAATGATAGATAGTTGAATACCTACCTAGCTATGTGCATACATATATTCATAGATTATAGATAGATTAATGGATAGAAAGAGGGATACACATACAGAGAGATGCTATAGAGATAGTTACATATATAACTATCTACCTATATACATTGATGATAGATAGACAGACAGATGTAATGATAAACTAACACTAAAACATGGTGCCTTTTACTTCTCACACCCAAAATTAAGACACAAAGATTAGACATTAAACTTCAAAGTCGTCTTCAAACACACACGCACATACACACACACACACACTAATAAAAATAAAACTAAAAACAGAAACAACCACAATGTCCACTGATGTACAAAGATTTGATTAGTAACAGCACTGTCCATTGTTCCTGGCTGGTTTCAGGAATTATACTCTGATGCCTCTTCTTCACACTTGGTAACTGTTTCAGTTATTACTGTGTAGCAACTGATACTTAAAATACACTGTATAGCAATGCTACTGAAGGTATTTATGCTGCTGAAGATATGTAGTCGTACAATCTAAGCTCTATGATACACCATTTAAAGACACAACAGTAAAAGATGATCTTTCAAATAACATCAATGAAACCATCAGCAGTTGAAGAAACTCAACACAGCACAGGAAACAGTTTTGTGCATAAAATATATATTCATGTGAATACCGGTTAAAAGGTTAAAATAATTACATTTGTAAAATAGAATTACATAGCAGTATGTCTTTGAAACAAAAGGGAAGATGATATGCATACATTAGGATTTCCAAATAAAGCAGAAAATGTGAAATACTTAAGCATTTGCTTGCTGGTTTTAATACCAGTAGATGATTATATACATATTACATACATTATACATGTATATAATCATATATGTATATATGTATATACTATATGTATATAATATATATACTATATGTATATTATATGTATGTATAATATATGTATATTATATGTATATGTATATTATATATATAATATACATATATATGAGATATATATATATCTCAAGATGTCCTCATCTAAACTTAAAAGAAAACAACATCACCAAGAAGACAACAACAACAACAAAAATTAACCATATCATACATAGCATCTTCAGGAAGATGTTCAGCAATCTGAACACTATTCCAAGAGTGTGGTGGGCGCCTATAGCTTTGTCAGGCCAGCGCTTTGTGTTCAACCATTCAGGACTATGTACTAAGGTTGGGACCACTCCATTCATTACAAATGCCATGAAGATGATGACTGGTATTACAGACTCTTTTTGCTGCTCTTGCCCTAAACCTGAGGGGATGAATATTATATTGACAAGCGGGAAAATGCCCACCTCTTTGTCCACATTGTGTAAATATGGGGTCTCTTTGAGTAGAGTGGGGAAGTATAACACCTGCTAGGTCAGAAGGTAAAACTAGAGTCCATTGGTTAATGCTGTTAACCAATTGGCTAACAGCATTGGCTAGAGGTGGTGGAGTTTGAAGAACCCAGTAGTCAGAATATTTGTATGAAACCCTTGGTTAATGTGAGCACTATTGAAGGACTCATAGTTAGATCCTGAATGTACCCCAAACTTTCAGAGTTTTAGTCAAAGACTAGGGATCAGTGTGTCAGAGGTGAGAGTTCTCAGGCTTGCCAAAAGGCATGGGTGAGAAAGGAGACTCCAGGATCCATGGAGAAATCACAAGGCTGTCAGGGTTAGAGGGAAAATATTTGAGGTCGTGTTGGGGAGAGAGTGGAAAGCCTTTTTCTAGAGGAAAACTAGCATGTTTGGTTGGGCAGAGCTGGAAATTGCAGTCTCCTTCACATGAGATCAGTGTCCAAGCCTACCTCATGCAGTGGATCTCATTCCAGTACTGTCTTATCAACTTCAAGCTCCTCATCAGAAACTAGAATGTCTCTCCACGTTAGTGAATGTGGTACCAGGTCAGGCAGCAGTCTGAGTATTCTTCAAAAATCTGGAAGATAGTCCAATTCTAGTTTTCCTTCTCAAGCATATGTTCAGCTGCTCAGGTCTAGGTGTGAATGATGGGAACCACATTATTTTGGTTTCTACCTTGAAACAGCGAGCTTTGTTTCTGGGCTCTCTTGCTACTATTGGACTTTGGTACTTTAAACCTGAGTTTCTGGAGGTTCCTTCAGGTGAATTAAAATATTCTAGGACCTCAAGTTGGGGTCGAGAATGTCTGAGGCCCCTGAATCAGAGGAAGAAAATGTGAGTCCCTCCTTGGTCAAAAAGGCATATTGGAAGACCACCTGAGCAAAATGAGGAGACGCGAGGCCCCTTGGAAAAGCAGAGGTAGTAAATTGGTATCCCTTTGGTCACAACAGAAGGATCTGAGGCCAAATTATATAGATCTAGTAATTCCACTCCCATGGAGGCATATTTAGAAGGTGTGAGAAACTTTGGATGTTGATGGAATGTAGCTCTCTATTACAACAGGCAGGTCTGAAATCCCGTTGCTCAGAAGAGGAGTAGTCAGGGTATACTTGGGGAGAAGGGATAGTCTAAAACCCACTTCATGAAAAGAGGATATTCTCAGACTTCTTTGGGTAGGTGGGGCAAATCCAATTTTCCTGTAGGCAGAAGAATTCCTGTCTCTGGGGACAGGTGATAGATATAAGACCCTCTAAAGCAGAAGGATGAAACAGGAGATTCCCAGGAGTTGATGAAACAGCCTCAGCCTCTCTATGTCATATGCCTGTGGTCCTAAGTGAGCAAAGGCTGAAGGTTGATTGCTAGCTTGAGAATATAAGAAGTTCCAGGCACTCACTGCTTCCTCAGCTCTAAAACTGAAATCACAGTCTAGAACACACATCTTCTGAATGTCCATGGCAGTCATGACAGCAGTCTTAGAACTCTTTTAAGAGCCAGCAAGGCAGTAGTCTCTTCATCTGTGTCTTCCTTAAATATATGTCCATCCACACATTTCCTCTGTATGTAGGACAGGAGGTATCTGTCTAAGGGACCAGAATGAAGAAGGTAGTTACCCTCATCTTGCTACTGTTGTGTTTGGGATCTCAGTCCAGACTGTTCTGAGATTGTTTTGTCAAAACAGTACTTTTCAGGACACTCAAATTTAGAAGCTGTAGCTATAAAATCAACAGGGCATATGGTAGATAAGTAGATTTTTCTTAATAACACAGGCCAGGTCTGGAGCACTCTTTATTGTAAAGTCTAAATCTCTCCATGTAATATTGGGAAGGGACCTGGGTACATTTGGACAGAAGTAAAAGGAATACTATGCCCTTCATCAAAGAAGTAATGTGGCAGAATCCATGGGAATAAGGGCAAATGCTGAAGCAACCTGGCCATAAGCAGAATTTCTGAGACATTTTGTGCAAAGTTGAAGATCTATATCTATCTGTGAAAGGGGTAAAATCTCTGGCTATGCTCAATAAAATAAGAAAGACCATTTTCATTTAGACAAAAAGTAAATACCTTGAGGAGCACAGGAAGTTATGATGCTGCCTGATCAGCTGCCAATTCTTTTTCATTTTAGAATGTCCACATCTTTTGTGGGCTGTGTGGAAGGCCTGGTAACAATAGCTGCATTTTTTTTTTCAGCAGCTTGGATGGTTATCTTTGGTCCAAAAAGTCTTTGGTCAGATGAAATAAGCCCAAGTCCCCTTTCTTCAGAGTGGTAGTGGCTCACTCTGTATGTAACAGGAAGACGATTGGAAGGTATCCTAGACAGTTGGGAATATAACAGGTGTACATAGTCAGTAGAGCAAGATCTATAGACACCTTAGCAAGAAATGGTAGGCCTGAATTCCCCTTGGGGAAAACAGGACATTTTCAGGTCTACTTGGCCATAAGGAGAAAGTTTTCTTGCCCCCTAGACAGAGGGAGCAAGACTAAGTCTTTATGAGTAGCAATGGAGTGTCCAAGGCCCCCATAGGCAAAGGGAGAGGCACGGAACAACCTCTATGAAAGAAGATATTTTCAGACCTATTGGCCAGAAAATACAAATGTGATGACCACTAGAAAAAAAAAAAGAGTAGTTATGATGTCATTTTCATATGAGAAGTTGGATGTGAGACACAGTTAAGTAGAATTATAAGGTTAGAGCTCCTTAATGACAATAAGAATGGAATCCTTGATTAGAGAGGATAATACTTTGAGAATCTTTTTTACTATAAGTTGAGTTTGGGGTCTTGGACAGGTAGAGATAGTCTTAGTCTCCCTCAGTCATATGGCTGAGATATTGGGCCCTCTTGGTTACAAAGGGTACATTTGATGTGTAATGGAGATAAATTGATGGCCTAAAGCAGTGGTGTTCAGAAGACTAATGCAGACAGATTACCAAAGTCACAATGTCCCAAACCCCTTAACCTTAGGGATAATGGAGTATCCCAGCCTACTTTGTGCAGTGGAAGAAGGACTTCATCACAGTTCACATCTTCAGTTACACTATGGTAGGCCTAATGGCAACCCTACCATTATTCGTGAGTCAGGATTGTCAGTCTCTAAGTCCTCTTAAAGCTTATCATCAGGTACATGGGTGCATGGTACCTCTTCATTTTGGTGAGTTAGAATGAAGAACAGATGACCTATGTTTCAGGCTCTTTTAACTCAGAGCAGAGTAAACTGAAATCCATTTTGGTTACACATGTACTTTCCTAGGGGCCATGGGTAGAGGGGAAGGATCTAAGAAGGCTCAGCATTAGAGGGATATATTTGAAACCCACATGCATGTGGTGAATGCTCTGAGGACCCGTTGATACTGGTCTCCATGAGAAAAGTGGAAATTCTCAGATTGCTATAGTAAAAGCCAGTAATTCTCATGACTCCTCGTGGACACAGAGAAAAAGTCTGGGGTATTACTTAAAAGAGCAGAAAGGCCTGGAGGCCACTTTAATCAAAGTGAAGTTCTGATGTCCCTTCATCAAAGGGGGGGGGGGGCATGAGATACCTTGAGAACAGGGCCTCCATTTGAAGCTCCTATGAGAATAGATTGAAGAAATGAGAACCTCTTGGCCAAAGGAGCCAAATCTGAGGCCTGCTTCATCATTGTATGGTCGAGACACTCTTAGGCAGGAATAAGATCTCTGTAGTTGTTGTATTTGAAGGAGGAAATCAGAGCTTCCTTTTGCACTACACTGGACTAAATGTGAATGGAGCTGATTCTTACTTCTACAGAGGGAATGGCATATGGCTTAGTTGTTCTGAGGCCTCATTCATCAGAAGGGAAATGAGTTAATCCCCTGTTTGAAGAAACACCAAGTTTGATGGTCTTTCTGTAAAATTAGTTTGTCTTCATGTGTCCATATATTGGCAGCAACTGTGGAGCTACTTGATCTCTAGTGATTAGATTGAAGAGCATCACATAGCATCCTGTCTCTAATTCTATACAGAGGACCTGGGGCCTGAAACCAAAGTGGAACAATGGGAAACCACCAAGATCAAAGATGAAATGCTTGAATCGCTATTGTTTGGAGTATATATGTTGGTTGTAGGTAATTCAAAGACACAAGGGGATGCTTGAGGGTTCATGAAATTATACAACAAAGATTCACACAGTATTATTCAAAAGAGCATGTCTTGTGTTACCTTGGGAATAAAAGAAAAAGTGAGTTTCCTTTGGTCGAAGTCAGAGCTTCAGATTCCCCCTTGCACAGGTGGGTAACGTCTAAGGCCACATTGTCAATGGAGGGAAGGACTGAGGCCTACTCTGACCCAGGGTAGTTGTAATGACCACTTCAATAAGCAACAGATGAGTTGAGGTAACTTGGAGACACAGGAGTTCTGAGAACCTCTTCTCAGAATGGGAAGTTCTGAGATGACCTCTGGCGAAGGAGAGATCATGGGTGTTTTGGTTCACAGGGTGGAGGTCTCCATCCATATTTGGCCGAATTGGAATATCCAGTTCACCCAGGTCAGATGGGAAAGCTCACAGGATATTTTGGGTATTAGAGGAAGGTTCTGGATCTGCTTCACTAGCTACCAACTATATTTCCCAATGCAAACATGCATAACATGTGTGAAAACTTTGAGAGTCTAGGCAGCTATCATAACAATTTTCCAACAGGATAAGTGCTTCTACAATCACTGATGGTTCCTCAATGATGTATTCTGCTGCATATATCTGTGAATAAAAGATAACAATAGAGCATTTTGATGACCAACGTTGATCTAGATGGCATGAGATCTGATTTCAGCTTTCAGTATTCTTTTCTATGATCAAAAAGCAGAAGGTTGTGAGGTCTGATTGATTGCATATGTGTTATATGGGCATCTTGGTCAGAGGGGTTAACTCTAAAGCAATCTTAGTTAATAGTGGCATGTGTGAAGCTTGAACAAAAGTGAATCTCTAATGGTTCTTTAGTCATATTATGGGATCTACAACCCCCTAGTGCAGAGGATGGAGGACTGAGACACCCCTTGGTCACAGGGTCTAGTTTTGAGGGCCCTTTCAATAGAATTAGATTTCCCAGGTCCCCTTCTGCAGAAACTGAATGTCTGAAACTTTCTTGCTGGATTTAGGTAGACAATTGGCCCACAAACCTATTTAGAAGAGTGAGTGGTGTAAGGGCCACTTTGACACCCATTTAATGAGAAGGAAAAAGACTTAGAGGGTAGCAATAGGACCAAGGACAATATAAGGAGCAAGTAACACAAAATAAATGTTTATAGAGCCCATTGGGCAAATGGGGTCTAGTGAAATCCTGGTCCTAGCAGAGTTCTGACATTCTGTTCAATATAATGAGAAGGAAAGTGGAAACACTGAGTCCCAGTTGAAGAGAGAAGAACTATTTAAAAAGGAGAAGGACACTCTCCTCTAAGCAGAGGGTGAAGGTTCCATATGAACTTCTGGTGAAGATAATGTCCCTGATACTTTACATGGGGGAGAAAGTTCCCAGCACTGATCATCCAATTATTATTCAGACATTTATATCTTCATAGTTTGTGTTCATTCTGGGAGAGATGAGGCAGCAACTTCTGCCTTCTTCCAAACATGTGGATGACTGTCACTGGCTAGTTTGCTTCCTCTAGTTTGTGTTTCAGCTGTCAAGATCTAGGCAGAAATGTTGAGGCCATTCCATTTCTAATGAATGACCTGAAGGGAGATGGCACAGATTCTCTGCTCTGATTGCTAAACTTGGTCTATGAGGCCTCAAACCAGAGTGGACTAGACTCCCTGGGTATGTATAGAGTGAGTCTCTCATGGAACTGTTCCTGAACAGTTAGGTGTGAAACTACTTTGGCCATACAGGAGAAGGTCAGAGGCCCCATTCTTGGAAGGGAGAATGTATTGGGAGGATACAGAAGCACAGGAAGGTACCAAAATCCCTGAGACAGAAGATGAATCTCCTGGGTTACCTTGGGAATTGGAAGAAGGTTCAGCAATACCTTATCAGGTCCAAACATCCTCACAGCCCAGAGTAATCATGTATTCTGGGACTCTAAGTCATGCTTGCCACCAATCAGAGCACTTTTTTTCTTACAGTTTGGTTAAAAATCCCTGGCTGTGTGTCCTCCACAATCCTTTCATCAGCAGCACAGGCATGGACAACAAAGATGTGACTGCTCATTTCTGGTGATAATCCTAAAGGTAGAAAATTGTTGATCAGGGCTCAGATTTTTGCTGTCATATCCCAGGACTTCAGTTCAGTGTGTTCTGCCTTCCCTTTGGTTATTTGTGCATGCATGGCCACCTAGGTCAGAAGGGAAATATTAAGGCCACCCAGAGGAACAGACCCAATTTTTCTATGTATGGTGGATTCTCTGAGGAAACCATTGTCAGGGGATGTTGATTTAAATTTCCATTGAGAAAAAGATTAACATCTGAGTGAGTTTTCATGTCAGTGGCCTCATCTGTAACTCCCTTAATCAGAAGAGTTTGTATCAATCCCCCTGAAGTGAAATTGTGTGTATAGAGTTCGCTTGTTAAAAAAAAAAAAATAGAAGAGTGTAGCCATCTTCCTTGAGAAACTATACATGTCAGAGTTTCTTAACTGCAGTTAGAACCTGCAGTTCACCTTGGGCTGAAGGACAACTCTTGGAACCAAAATGTCCAAATTTATGGAGTGTTATTATCATGCCATAATAACAGGAAGTAGTATGGGCCTCCTCACACACAATGAATGTTGAAACCTACTTTGGACAAACTTGAATGATCTTTGCTTCAGTAGGAAGATTGGCCACCTCCTTAACCAAAGGTAGAAGGAGTGAGTACCATGGGAAGTGAGGAGGTTCTGAGGCCCGTTTGACATGGGTAGACATGATCAGGGTGTGCAAAAGCCATACTACTTGGAGCAAAATTAAATTGACTACCATACCTCATGAGTCTTAGCATTGCCTCAGCATCTAAGTCTTCTTCACAGTATAGGAAATCCATGTCTTCAGCTGAATATGCAAAAGACAAAGCATCAGTATCAGAGTTAATGAACAGCATGGGTGGATGAGCATGGTTGGATGTTCTAGAATGATTGCCTTCTAGGAACTGTGTTCAGCCAACCAGAATGTGCTGGACTAATGATTTCACACCATGTCTGGTGATTTTATTCAAGTGGCATGGAGTTCTAGAATTTGCTTGATATTTTTTAATTCTGTGAATTCTATTCAGAAGGGCCAGTGTTTCTTGGTCAAAGATGATGTAATTCTTGTTCCCTTGCTCAGATGGGAATGTTCTGAGGGCCCATTGGGTTGAAGGATAAGTTTTGAGGCCTTAATCATAAGAGGATGAAAAATACTAAGGTTTTGGAAAGGAGAAGGATACATGAGACGATTGGGCAGAAGACGAATATCCCTGTTTACCTTTGTAGAGGAGAAAGATCCAGGTACTCCATGTTTCCATATCTTCAGAGA
Source organism: Meriones unguiculatus (assembly GCF_030254825.1). Classification (NCBI taxonomy): domain Eukaryota; kingdom Metazoa; phylum Chordata; class Mammalia; order Rodentia; family Muridae; genus Meriones; species Meriones unguiculatus. The sequence goes on along the minus strand of NC_083369.1, from coordinate 72,177,078 downwards.
ACTTGAGAAAATCCTTATCTCTTGGTAGTCCACTGCAGGCTTGATGGCAATCTTGGGGTTTTTCTGACAGACTGGATCATAGTCCCAGGTTCTGTTACCTACTTAATCTTATGATAACCTGCATATGTGTGGACAGGTACCATTCTGGTGAGCAGCTTAAAGAAAGATTGTCTGGAACCAAGCCTGAGGACTTTCTTCATTGGCCACAGGACATGAATCCAGAGCTCTCTGAGGTTTCTTTGGTTGCCAGAAGTGAATTTCTTAGACAATAATATCTGAAGGAGAAGGTATGGTCTATCTTACGTGAGTGGTAAACCTTAGTTGGCCATGAACAGAAAGAGAAGCTCATATGTTTTCTTGGCCAGAGGGAGTCAGTCTCAAGGATCCTACAGCAGAGCCTCAATGTCTTAAATGTCACCCCTCAGTCACAGTATCAGTTTTATAGCTTGCTTTATTATAGGGCTATGGCTCAGACACTTTAAAGGAAGACTAAGGACTTTTTGTTCAAAGATGGTACATTACAACAGCACCCCTAGCACGGATGCCCTCCCTGACAATAGTCAGGGGCTATTGTGGTTAGAGAAAATAAGTCCAAGGCCCTCTTCAGAAGTTATTTCAGGAGGGTGTCAATCATCTTGAAGTCGTGAGTTAGATTAATTCTGAAGGAGCATATCTAAAGCTTGATGGAATTATTACCTGGGGGGTGTAAATTGTCCTTGTTCTAGAAGATAAGTCTCAAGCCTTATTGTGACTTTGTAGAAATTCTACTGCTCATCGATTCTAAAAGAATTATAATTGTGGTCTTCTTGGGACACTGGTGAAGTCTGAGGCCCCTTAATCCTCAAGTTATATGTGTCAAGACCCCTTCAGTCACTGAGGATGTGTGTGACACCCTCATTCTGTAGTGGTAAGTTTGAAGCCCATTTGTGCAATGAGTGAATGTCTGAGGTTTCCTAGTTTTCAGAGGAAATATGTGTGTGTGTCCTGTTGAACATTGGGTAATGTCTGAAGCCCTTGATGTTAAGGGGATAGATTTAAAACACCCTTGAGAAGTTTCCTGTGTTCAAATTTCCTTGTTCTGTTGCTCTCCTTGTGGAGACCCTGTCCTCTCCAGCTCTTACTATTTCCCACTTCTTACATAAAATTCCATTCTCTCTGCCCAACAGTTGACCATCAGGCTCAGCATCTGCTTTGATAGTCTGTAGGGCAGAGGCTTTCAGAGGCCCTCTGTGGTAGGTTCCTAGTTTGTTTCCTGTTTTCTTCTTCTGGCTTTCAGAAGCCCTCTGTAGAAGGTTCCTAGGTTGTTTCCTGTTTTCTTCTTCTGAGGAGGAGGAGGAGGGGCTTATGGGGGGATACAAAATGAATAAAGCGTAATTAATAAAATAAAAAAAATAAAAATAAAATAAATATTTTCTAACTATAAGATAAAAAAAATAAAACAAAACACCCTTGAATTATTGGTGAAAGTTATGAGGCACATTTGTTCTAGAAAGGTAAGATTGTAGGTACTTGAGTTTTTGGGGGAAACTCTTAGGGCTCCTGATTATGAAGGGATAGACCAGAAGCTCACTTGGTCCACACCGTAGTTTGGAAGATCTGTGGTTCTGAAGTGGTAAGTCTGAAACCTGCTTGAGAATTAGTGATGTACATTTGGCTTCCTGGTTTAGGGCGCATATGCCCGAAGGTCCCTCGAGCTCTTCAGGTGTTTGAAAAAGTAAAAGCCCTCCTGATTCTGAAGGAATAAGTATGAGTCACCTTTGTCAGATATACCATTTGGAGCACCCATGGATAGAATGAGAATGTTTTGAGGCATCCACTGACAAACATGGAAATTTGAGGATACCATTCCTCAGAAGCAGAAAATCTCATACTGTGTTGGGAAAAGCAGAATGGTCAAAAAGTCTAATGGGTAGCAGGGGAAGAACAAGAGTCAGTTTAGGGTTTAGAGAAGCCCTGAATGTTTCCTTATCCGATCTTCATGGAAATCTAGAACATTTATATCATGTAAGCCAGGCAAGTGAGATCAATCTCCAACATGATAGGAAGTAGTTCCCACCTAGGTAACCTGAAAAATTCAGCTGACTACTTATAAACATGAAGGACATGACATCTTCTTTTCTGCTGACCAAGTTTAAGGCAAGCATCCTGGGTTTCTGGCACTGCTGACTAATCTTAAGCTCCAGCACCTCAGGCATGGTGTCCTGTTTTTTGGACAAAGGTTTGAGCTCAGAAGATCAGAATAAGAAGCATTCAGAGCACCTTAGGCAGAGGGAGTTGTTTTCTCACCCATTAGGTCAGATGAAATAGATCTAGGATCACAAGGGTCAGAAGAAGCACATGTCATTCTTTATGGGAATAAATTATATTGCATGTTCTTCTAGGTAGAAATTGTGAGCTGTTCTTAATCAGAAGGGAACACATGCCTTGCTGTTAGAGATGCCTCAGTGTGCATCTGAGTCAGCTAGGAGGGGAAGTGTTAGGTTTGGCAGATGGTTGATGAGAAGGAAAAGTTCTAAACACTATTGTTCATATGGGCATAGCATGGAAAAATATGAGGCCGGCTTATGGATTAGAAGATCTTTAGATGCCATGGTAAAAGAAAGCAGGATCCAGGCTCCCCTCTTGAGATGCACTGCTTTAGAGGTTCCATTTGACTGACCTAGAAGCTCTGATGCCTCCTTGGATATAAGGGGGAGGGCTGGAGGCTTCTTAGGACAGAAGTCGAAGTTCTTACATGCTTCTGATTAGAGGACACATTTTTTAATACTTTTAATACCCTTTGGTCACAAGGAGTGTTTCTGAGGCCCAGGTTGTTAGATAAGGTATGTAAGAGGCCCTCTCTTTCAGATTGAAGCATTCTGAGGCTGCCTTGAACACTAGGGGCATTGCCGATGTCCCTTTGGTGAGAATTTGAAAGTGTGAGGCCATGTTGGTCAGACTGAGAAGGTCTGATACTTTCTTTATGGGAAGGGTTAGAACTCCAGCTCACTTTTTGCAGTGGGATCCTTTTGAGTCAGCATGGGGTTAAATGTATATATCTGTAGCCTCCAAGGGCAGAAGGGTTACATAGGGGGACCCTATATTCATACTGGAAGGCTGTGTCTCTCCCTTGGTAAGAAAGAGAAGCTCTCGGGTCCACTAGAGATATGGTGTGTCTGACTTTTCCTTGGATAGCAGGGTAATGAGGTGGCCTTCTCTTTTGGATTTGGTGCATATATGAGTCCCCATCAGACAGGAAGCAGAGCCATGGGCTCCCCTTTGGCACATGGTTTTTCTCTGTCTTGGACAGAAAGTGCATGTTTCAAGCCCTCTCCAGTAGAATTCAGGTGTCTGTCATTCCCTTTGGGTGATAAGCAAGGTTTGACACCCTCATGGAGAGGGCTTGATGCCTTCTTGGTCTGCAGGATAAGCTTGGATGGTTTCTTGGGTATAAAGGCCATACCTTGATTTTCTCCTGGTAGAAATAGTATTCTGGGGGTCCCATGGGGAGAGGCAGAATGTCTGAGGTTCTCTTGATGAATGTGAGTAATTCCCACACCCTCTTCTGTAGAGATGGAAGGTGCTATCCTCACTTGTTCTTTTGGTTTCTGGCCCCTTTTGGCAGATGAAGAATGTCTGAGCCCTCTCTTTGATGAAGAGGATAGTTTGCAGCCCTTGCATTCTGAATGGGAATCTTGAAAGTCAGCTTGGTCAGAGGGGGCCTTTTTCAATTTGGTTCTATTAGATTTGGACCATCTAGGGATACCTTGAGGAGATGGAGGACTTCTGAGGAACTCCACATGAGATTGTGCGGATCTGCAAACTACCTTGGCAGAAGCAGAATTGGGCTCAGTTTTAAGCCTTGTACCGTTATTGTCAGAAATGGAAGCTCTTTCGCCCTTTTTGGAAGAATGGCAAACTTTGGAGCCTACATCTGATGATTCGAGGCCTGTTGGTCTAGATTCGAGGCCTGTTTGGCCTAGAGAGGCATGTTTTGATGTTGTTTTCTTCTTCAACTTAGAACGTCTGGAGCCACCTCTTGAAGATGGAGATGTTGAATGTCTGAGACCTTCTTTAGGAGGTGTACTAGATCTGAAGTTCAATTCTGATGATGTTGGGGGTGAGACACTCCCTTGAGGAGTAGAGATAGAACTTGAGTCCTTTTTGATATACTTGGAAGATGTGAACCTACTTTTGGCAAAATGAATAGATTTTAAGCCATTGAGTTCTGAAAGAGAATATCTGATATCCCCTTCAGGAAATGGAAATATCCTTTTGGTAGAATTAGAAAATTTAGGGCTTATTTTGGAATAAGGGGAATGTCCCAGGCAATCTTTATGAGAACTGATAGGAATAAAGTCTCCCTGTGCACAAATGGACAGTCCTGGAAAATCTGTTGCAAAGAAGGTCCCACAGTCTCCTGTGTAGATGGCATAGGTTCTAGTGGCCCTGGGGCTGATTTACAAAGTTCCAGAGTTTCTTGGAGAGGCTTTGATATTTGCAGAATCCCCTGGTCAGATAATGAAAGGCCCAGTGCATCTTCACGAGATTTCAAAAGTCCCAGAGGTCTTGGCACAAATGGTAAAGTTTCTAGAGTTCCTGACACAGATTCTGAAGTCATACAATTGGCTTTGGTAGATGACGAAGGTTCTGATGTCTCTGGAGTAAGTGGTTCCAGTATCACGTGGTCAAATATGAAAGGGCCTACAACACATTAAGCAGATATCAGTGCCTCTTTGATAGATGCCAAAGTTTCTAGAATCCATGAGATACAATCTGAAGTTTTGTAAACCTCTTGGGAATATGGCAAATGTTCTGTATGTCTGTAGGCTAAATTGGGAAGGACCCATAGTCCCCTACAAAGGAGCATAAATTCTTAGAACACTTTGAGCAGATGGTGAAGGTTCTATAGTCCAGTGGGCACATGATGGTGTTTCTTGAGCATCTTGAGAACATGGTTGTGTTCCTAGAGTACCTTTTGAAGATGGAGAAAGGTTGCAGAATCTGCACTGAAGGAGGTGGCAGTCCAAAAGAATCTTGGACAGATAGTGAATGTTCTATCATCTCATGGGTAACAGATGATATTTCTAGAGTGGTTTGGGTACATAGAAATGTTTTTAGTGTCCCCTGGGAAAATTCAGAAAGTTCAAGATCTCCTGAATCAGAGGATGAAAGTCCTAAAGCTTTTTGGTTCAAACAAGGTCCTGGGGTCTCTTGGGATGACACGTAGAGATCTGGAGTCGCTGATGGTTAATGTTCAAGAGATTCTTGTGCTGATATGTACAGCCCCAGATCTCCTTTTGTAGACAATGAATTTCCTCCACAGATTTGCTGAGGTGATGAATCTCGAAGAGTCACCTTTGCACCTGAAGACATTTTCTGAAAACCTTGATCTGTTAGGGAAGGTTTTAAAAGCCCCATTTGAGATAAGGCAGATTTCACCGACACTTGGCCAGATGTGGAAGAGTCCAGAGTTTCCTGGCGCAACTTTGGTGGTTCCAGTATCATGTGGTCAGATATGAAAGGGCCTACAGCACATTGAGGAGATATCAGTGCCTCTTTAATAGGTGCCAAAGTTTCTAGAATCCATGAGATACAATTTGAAGTTTGGTAAACCTCTTAGGAATATGGTAAATGTTCTAATGTATTTAGAGTAAATTAGGAAGGACCCATAGTCCCCTCCAAAGGAGCATAAATTCCTAGAACAGTTTGAGCAGATGGTGAAGGTTCTGTAGTCCCTTGGGCACATGATGGTGTTTCTCAAGCATCTTGAGAAGATCGTTGTGTTCCTAGGGTACCTTTTGAAGATGGAAAAAGTCTAAGACCTCCTGGAGCAGATGATGAATATGCTAAAAACTCCTGGGCTAGAGAAGGGCCTAGATACTCTTGGGAAGATGTAGAAGTTTCTGGAAACCTTTGATTAGGTTTTGAATATCTTATATCCTCTTTTCCTGATGGGGAAATTCCCAGAGCCCCTTGGGTAGCTGATGAATGTCCTAAATAATTTTGCTGAGGTGGTGAATATCTTAGAGACCCTTGAGAAGAAATACACAATTCTGGAAACCTTTGGCCTGGTAACAAATATCCTAAGGTTCCTGGGACCAATGTAATATGTGCCAGTGAACCTTGAGAAGATGAAGATGACTGGACAGATTCCAGGAGAGAAGTTGATGATCCCTGAACCTTTTCGTTAGAATCAGAAGCACAAACAGCACCTTGGGCAGTTGTGGAAGGTTCCAGAGTTTCAGGGAGAGATGGAAAAGTTCCTAGAGACCCCAATGAAGATCCTGAAAAATTTTAAAACCTGTTGGGCAGAAGGCAAGGTTCCTGAGGTCTTTGATGTACATTGGGAAGGTCCCAGATACACTGTGGGGTGAGGCTGAAGTTGAAGGGCACCTTGCACAGCTGATCTTTTCTACAGTTCCCTGGGCAGAAGATGATGTCTTTCGAGTAACTTGGAAAGATGACAAAGTTGGCAGTATTCCCTGTGTAGAGAGGGAGAGTCCATCTCCTGGGACAAATGGGAATTGTGATATAGTACCTTGATTATAAGAAGGGCCTAGCAACTCCTGGGAAGATGTGGAAGTTTCTGGAGACCTGTGAACAAATGGTGAATGCCCTCGAGATTTCCGTGTTGATACAGAAAGTCCCAGAGTTCCTTGGGTAGATAACGAAATTCCTGCATTCTCTTCCTGAGGTGGTAACTGTCCTAGAGTCACTTGTGCAGGTGTAGACATTTTCAGCTACCCTTCTGGTAAAGTTCCCAAACCCCCTGGTGAAGACTTGGATATTTTTAGACTGCCACCTGTACAGGTGGAAACTTCCAGGGTCCCCTTGGAAGACAGGCAAGGTCTTCCAGCCTCTTGAATGGATAACAAAGGTCCTGAACTCACTTGAACAGATAAGAAAATTTCCAAAGGCCCTGAGGCAGATAGTGTAGGTCCTAGAGTCCCTTGTCCAGATAAAGAGATTACCATGTGCCCTTTTAAAGAAGGCATGGATCCTGAAGAGACTGAAGCAGATGGATCTGTATGTTGAACCTTTTTGGAAGATTTCAAAGACCCAAGAGATCCTTATCCTTGGGAAGAAACAGAAGGTTCTAGAGTCCCTTGTGCACATAAAGAAATTGATATATGATCTTTGGAAGAAGGCACAGATTCTAAAGAGTCTGAAGCAGATTGCTCTGTTTGTTGAACTCTTTGGCCAGATTGCATAAGTTCAAGAGGTCCCTGCCAAGAAGTACAAAGTCCTAGAGTATCTCCTGTAGGTGTGGAGAGATCAAAAGTCCCTTCTATGGATAAGGAATGCTCCAAAATGCTTTGGGAAGAAAGTAAGAACTCAAGTTTGCCTGAGTAGTTATGGAAAGTTCCCAAGGCATTTTTTCAGAATCCCCATGTCTTGAGCTAGCCTTAGACTTTTTTTCCACACCTGGTGCATATGATGATTGAGAAGATGAGGGAGTCACTTGTGTTGATGCAGATTGACCCTGAAGCCCTGCAGCAGATGGGAATTGCCTTCAGTCCCTTGGTTAGGTGGAGAATTTTTCTATGCTTCTGGAACTGCTAAATAAGATGCTGAAGGTTGTGGAGCCCCTTCACTAGATCATGATAAGTGCAGCATTGCCTGTGATGACAGGGAAAGTTTCAGAGTCCCCTGGGCTAATTGTGAAGGTGCTAGACACCCTTGGCCAGATTGAAAAGATTGTGTAGATTCTTAGAAGATGCATGTCTTCCAGGTTCTGGACACGATGGTGGCAAAGGTCCTATAGTTCTTGGATCAGATTGAGATGGTTCCATATCCTCCTCCAATCTTGGAAAAAGCCCCAAGGTACTCTGGGTATATTTTTATTTTCCCAACCCTCCTGTGGAATGTGCTGAATGTCCTAGAGGATTTTGGAAAGATGACAAAGAACTCTGCACAAGCAAAGTTCTCTCTGCATATCTGGAAAGTTCCTTAGGCTCTTGAGAAGATAGCAAAGGTACTCGAGCTCCTGAGGTAGATAGAGGATGTTCTTGAGCACTTGGTGCAGCTGGTGAATGCTCTACATCCTCTGGTATTAATAGTACAGATTCCTGAGATTTCTGGCTAGAGATGAAAGGTCAGGAGCCCATGGGAATAATGTTGAATGTTGAACAATATGTTGTGTAGATGGAGAAAGTCTGTTACACTCCTGGGAAGGAGTTTGATGTTTTGAATCCCTTTGAGCAGATGACACAATTTCTGCAGTGCCTTGTTCAGATGTGTACCATTTTAGAGACCCTTGGGCAGATAATGAAGGTCCCAGAGCCCCATGGGCAGTTGGCCAAGATCCCAAAGTTCCTTCTGTTGGTAAGGAAATTTCCAGAGACACTGGGGCAGGTGGGAAAATATCTAATTTCTGCTGGTCAGTTTCCTTATAACCTTGAATCCCTGAATTAGAAGCCAAATGTTCTTCAGTTCCCTGTGCAGTTATGGGCTGTCCCAACATTGCTTTTACATAAAGGGAAACTGGTCCAGGCACCTGAGTAGATGGTGAAGATGCTAGTGAACCTTGTGCTGATGCATTCAGATCCAGAGTCATTTTTTAATATAGGCAACTTCCAACAGATTTTGCAAAGACAGTGGTGGGGCTGGACTTGTTTGTGTTAGTGAGGAATGTCAAAGAGGCTCTGGGGCATGTATCCATGTTTCTGTAATCCTTGGGACACATGGAGGCATTCCCAAAGTATCAGAGACAGAAGACAAATGCTTATGTGTGCACTTGGCACACTTGGTGGGTCCCAGAATGTCTTGGGAAAATAAGGAATGTTGTAGAGATTGTTGATTATATAGTGAAGAGACCAGAGTTCCCTGAGAAGATATGCAAAGTTTGGTAGGTAGCAGATGTTCTAGATCCCTTGAGACTGGTAAAGAAGTTTCATGAGATCCTTGGTCATATTCTGAATGTCCTGTAGGTTCTGAGGGAACTATCAAAGGTCATGCAGTCTGTTGGACAGATGGAGAAGTAGCCTGAGATTCTATCATGCATGACAAGTGACCTAGCTTCCTTGGGAAAGATGCTGAATATTCCAGAGAACCTAGAGTAGATGACAAATAACTCAGAGTTTCCTGGATAGGCATAGAATAATCCAGAGGTCCTGGATTATATAGCACAGTTGGTAGAAGCCCTGTAGTAGTTGGGGGGAGTTTTCTGGGCACCTGGTACAGATGATGAAGGTTCCATTGTCCCTGGAGAAGATAAGAAAGGTTTTTTGTTTGTTTTTTGTTTTTTTTTTAATTCTCTGTGTAGATGAAGAAGGACTCTGAGTCTCTGCAGCAGAGGGTGAATGTTTCAGAGTACCTTGCAGAGACAGAGAATGTCTAGAAGTCTTCTGAAATGCAGAAATTTCATAGGCCTGTGATCAGATAGCAAATTTTCTAGAGTCCTAGTTTCAGATGTGGGCAGCCTCAGAGCCCCTTTAGGAGACAGAAAAGGTTCCTCAGCCCCTTGGGTAGATGACAACATTCCTGGCTTCTTATAAGCATATGGAGTAGATCCTCGAGTTCCCATGGTACATGATGATAGTCCTACAGTCTCCTCTACTGATTTAGACTGTCCCAGATTATCATCTTCTGAATGAGATTTTGTCCCTTTCCCTTGGGTAGATGGCAAAGGTTCTAAGGACTCTTGTGCCAGTAGCAATGTTTCAAGAGTCCTTATTGAAGGTAGGATTATTCCCAAAACCCCTTGGGAATTTAGGGAAGTTGCTGCAGTCACTTGCCATAATGAAGAATATTCCAGAGGCTGTGGAGTAGATGGTGAATTTACTGAAATCCCTGAAATAGATAATGCTTCTTCCACAGGCTCTACCACAGGTACTAAATACCCATGAGTCTTCTGGGAAGATTGGTGAGTTCCCTTAACACAATGGGAAGATTCAGAATGTTCTAGAGACTCTTAGGTAGATCCTGAAGGATCCAACATACCTGGAGTCAATAGAGAAAATTTCAAAGGCCCTTGGTCAGAAAGTAAATGTGCTAGATCCCCTGGGCCAGATTTAGAAGGTTCCTGAGCACTTAAGTCAGATGAGGATTTCCATCCACATCTTTGGGGTGAGGACAATGTTCTTCTCATTGAGGGGACTGATGTAAAATGTTCTACTGCCTGTTCTAGGGTTGACAAATATTCAAGCTCCCTCTGGGAAAATTTGGATGGCCTTGTGATCCCTGGGGTAAATCTGGGAGGTTCTACAACCTCTAGGATGAGTGGGAAAGGACATGGAGTGTCTTGGGCAGATACGAAAATTTTCAGAGGCTCATTTGTAGGTAGCAAAGGGTCTTGAGGCTCTGGGATAGATAGATAAGATTCTTCAGCACCTGGTGCAGATAGTTCTAGATTTATTAAGGAAGATAGCAAAGACATTCAGTTTCCTGTTTAGAATGGGAAGGTCTCAAAGCATATGTGACAAATGGTGAATTTGGTACATTACCTTGGACAGATAGAGAAGGTTTACTAACTTTCTCAGGACAAGTTGGAAATTTGTCGGCTGCTTGAGCAGATGGCAAATATTCTAGAGATCCTTGTACATATTTGTCAATTCCTAGAACCCTTTGATTAGAGAGAAAATGTATGTGATCTTCATGGACTGATGGCAAAAGTCCAGCCTTCATCGGATCATAATGTTTAGATGCCTAGGACCCAGAAGATGGCAAATGTGCCTCGGTTCCTGATGCAGATTTAGACGGCAGTATAGTACCTTCTCAAGATAGGGAAGATAGGGAAGGTCCACCTGCCCCTGCCATAGGTGCCAATGGTGCTAAGGAACCTTGAGCAGATGTAGATGATCCCCAAATTCCTTGGTCAGATATAAAAGATTCCACTAACTTTTGAGCACAAGTGGAAGGGCATGGGGTCTGATTTTCTAATGAGGAGTGTCCTGAAGACTCTGGATCAAATGAAGAAAAGTCTATAGATCCTAGGGTGGACTGAGAAGATCCCAGAGCCTTTCCTCTAGTTGACAGATGGCCAAGAACCTTCTGGTCAGTTTGGGATTGTTTTGGATTCCCTGTGGAAGTAATGGAATGTTCTATATCCTCTAGCATTGATGGCAAAGGAAATAGATTCTGTTTGGAAGGTGTGTAAATTTTCAGTGGTGCTCTGATAGCTACTAAAGTTTCTAGGGCCTGTGGAGTAGATGGAGAAGGTTCCAGTGCCTCTGGTGCACAGGGTGACTCTTTTACACCTTCTCTGGCAGCTAGCGAAGACCCTTGAGATTCCTGACCAGATGAGAAAGTTCTCATAGTCACTGTCTGAAAAAGTGAATGTGGAACAGAGGGGGAAATTCCTTTGCCTACTCTTCCAGCAGTAGAAGTAGGAGGTAAAGAAGTAGGAGGATTCACTGACCTTTCAGGAGATGATAAATGTTCTATTCTCCCTTTTGTGGATGTGGACAATTCCACAACCCCTTGGGTAGAAAGAAAATTCTCCACTGCTTCTTCGGAGGGTGGCAACAATTTGAAAATTCCTTTTCTAGGTAAGAAATTGTCTAAAGACTTTTGGGCAAAAGCAATCAGTTGTAGAGTTCCTGTTGCTGAGGGAGAAGATTACACAACCCCTTCAGCACATTGTTAATGCTCTGGTATCTCATTTGATTACAAGGAAAGTCTCATATGCCCTAAAGCAGATGAGAAATCTCCTAGAGTCCCTGAAATAGGTGGGGCAGATTGCAGAACAATTTGTGAAGGTGTCAAAGTTCTGAGTCTCACCTTGGCAGATTGGCAAGATTCCAGATTTCCTAGTGAAGCAGGTGCTAAATGTTTGGGGATTTTTTGAATAGATAGTGAATGGCCCAGATTCCCTGGAGCAGATATGGGAAATTCACTTGGCTCTTTGGCAGACAGCCTATGCTCAAGACCCATTGGTGCAGATAGAGAGGTTTGCAGACCATCTGTGTCATGAACACCTTTTACAGCCTTAGAGTTAGATGGCAACTTTTCAAGAGTCTCTTGGGCAGATGTCAAACATTCTTGATTCCCCTAATTAATCTGGGAATGTTCAAGAGCTCCTACATTAGGTGGTAAATGTTCTGGAGCCTCTTGGGTAGATAGTGGAAGACCCAGAGACCCTGGTTTATATATATAAAGTCTTTGAGGTTCTTTGGCAGAAACTTTATGTTCAAGAGCCCTTGGAGAAGATAAGAAAGGTAGAAGACCACCTGTGGCAAAACTCTATAGCTTTAGAGATAGATGGCAAATTTTCAAGAGTCACTTTGGCAGATGTCAAACATTTATGAGTCCCATGATTAATTTGGGAATGTTTAAGAGCTCCTACACTAGATGAAAAATGTCCTAAAGCATCTTGGGCACATTGAAAATGTCCTAAAGTACTTTGAGAAGAACCAGGGTTTATCAGAGCCATTTCAGCTACTTCCAAAAGTTTGTAGTCACTTTTTCTAAGGTGGACCCTTTTTTGATCTCTTTGGGCAGACAGGGAAAGTCCCACAGCCTTTTTGAGCAGGTGGCAAGTGTCTAAGACTTTTTTATACAGGTAAGGAAATTCCCACAGAACCCTGGTCAGATAGCATAGGTCCTTGCAACTCTAAGATACCTGTGAAATGTCCTGGAGATCCCAGGGTATGTAAATATGTCTCCATATCCACTCCTACAGATGACAGTGGTCCCAGGATCCTCCGGGAAGACAGGGAATGTGCCATATCACCTGGATCAGACAGAGAATGTCCTAGAGTTCCCTGTGTAGGAGTGGACAGTTCTAGAATCTACTGTGCAGATGAAGAATCTCCCACAGCTCCTTGGGGAGAGGGCAAAGTGTTACACTCTGTTTTGAGAATGAGGGACTTTTGTGTTGCCATTGGGTAGATGGCATCAAACTTTGGGACCCTGAGCCATATTGAGACACTCCTAGACCTCCATAAACATGTGGTAAATATAATGGTGTCTCCTGAGATGATGTAGATAGTCCTGAAGGCTCTGTAGCTACTGGTAAGTGTCCAAGAGTCACTGGGGCTGAAGGGGAAATTTCCAGAGCAGTTTGTCCAGATGTCACAGATTTTAGCATCATTTGTGCAGATTGGAAGGTTTCCACTTTTCTTGGGAAAGAAAACAAAGGTCCTAGAGCCCCTTGGGTAGTTGGAAAAATATCAGCAGTATGCTGAGTAGTTTGGGGAAAGATTCAGAGACCTTTGCAAAGACACCAAAGATCCTTTAACACCAGCAGAGCATGAAGAAGTTTCTAGAGGCCCCTGATCAGAGAGGACATGTCCTAAAATCCCTTGTGCTAATAAGGGATGTTTCAGATCTCCAAGGAGGTAGGGCAAATATCCTGAATGTCTTATTGAAGGTGAAAATGTTTCCCGAACCCCTTGGGCAGATGGCAAAGAATCTATTGTTCCCTGGGCAGATTAGAAACAACACAGAATTCCTGGGGGAGATGTTGAATGTCTCAAAGACCTATGGACAGATGGTGAAGTTCTGAAATACCCCTGCTTAAATGCTGTTCTTACTGGAGTCAGTAGGGAGGGTGATAAATGTTCTCCAGCAAGACTGCAGGAGGCAGAAAGATCTTTAGATGCTCTTGAAAATGTGGAAGCTGTCAGGTCCTCTTGTGGCACAAATCCTCAAGGTTTTGGTTTAGATGTGGACTTTCCCTCAGAACCTTGTGCAGATAGGAAAGGTTTCTTAGCCCCTAAGTCAGGTTTGGAAAGTGATGGAACATTTTGAGCATGGGGAAAATGTTCTGGAGCACTTGACAGAGGTGAAGAATGTCCATGAAGCCCCAGGGCAGATGGTGAACGTATTAGACCCTTTGCAGCAGACAGAGCAGGCCCTTGAGACTCTTGGGATGATATGGAATGTCCAGGAGGCCCTTGGGTGGATTGGTGAGTTTTCACACTTGCTTGACCAGATGTAGAACATTGCAGGGTCTTTTAGACAGATATAGAAGGTGTGGGACTCACCTGAGGAGTAGTTGTAGCTATTGATGTTTCTTTGAAAGCAGGAGAAGTTGCACTCTCCCTTTTTGCAAAAGGGAGAATGTTGAAACTGTCTTCCTCAGATGGGAAAGTTCTGAAGTACACTTGGTCAAAAGGGTTATCTCTTAACCCGTTTTTTTTTTTTTTTTTTTTTTTTTTTTTTTTAGAAATGAGATGTCTGAGGTCTACTTGGGAAGAGGGAGAATGCCTAATATCTCCCACCTGAGAGGATGTACTCACAAAACCCTCTTTTGTAGATGTGGAAGATTGTAAAGTATCCTGTCTGGATACGGTAGCTTTTAGGGCCTCTCCCTCAGATGGGGAAGGTGTTAAGGTATGTTGTGTATATATGCAGGTCTTGACTGTGGCTTCAGAATGAGGGGAAATTCCTAGAGCTCCATGTGTATGTTTGGCCTTTCCTAGGGCATCATGGACACATATAGGAGGTCTAAGAGCATTGTGGGCAGGTAGACCCCATTAGACCTCCTTGTTTACTTGTGGAAGTTCCAAGAACAATTTCTTCAGATAAGGAAGGGGATGATGACTTTTGTGTAGAGATGTCAGGTTCCAGAGACAACTGGACAGGCAAATCAGGTTCCAATGACCCTTTGGCAGATAAGGTAGAATTCACTGACTTTGGGGTATTTAACAGATGTTCTGAAGATACTTTTGGGCATGTGAAGGCCTAACAGCCGTTTGTGTAGATGGGGAAGAGTCTATAGCATCTTGTGTAGTTGTTACAGATTGATGATACTCTTGGGGACCTTAGGAAGTTCCCACAGCCTCCTGTGAAGTTTGGCAAGGTCCTATGTGGATTTGTGGGCATGTAGAATCCAAGGAATCCTCTTCCTTAGGTGTGTAGGATGCTATAGACTCTTGTGTACATGTGACCCCTCCCACAGCCTCTTGATCATATAGGGAATTCCTGAATTCTGTATGCAGACAGTATATGTCTTAGAACATCTTTTGTAGATGTGCTACATCCAAGAGCCCTTCCTAAGTGTGTGGACATGACTATATCCCTTCTGTAAATGTATCCTGTCCCAGAGTCCCTTTATGAGATAGGGTAGTACTCAGAGAGTCCAGGACAGGTTCTGTATATCCTAGTATCTCCAGTGTATATGTAGAAATTCCAAGAACATCTCTGACATTTGCAGAAAGTTCTAGAGACCCTTGGGGAGGTCGGGAAGTCTGTATTGTTTCAGCAGCTTGGACAGATGTGGAACCTGCGTGGCCCACTTGGAGTGTCTTGGAATATATTTGACTCTCTGGGGCCTGTTGACAAGTCAGGAGGGCCCTTTTGGCCAGTGGGCAATAGTTGAAGCCCTCTTGGTATGATAGGGACACTGTGAAGTCCCCTTGCTCAGAGGGACCATCTCTCAACTTCCTGCTAGAATGGAAATGTTCATGGTCCCTTTTCATAGCAGATTTTTTGAATCTCCATTTAAGGGGAAGCATAGGTCTTTGACACTTTCTGTAGATTTGGACAATCCTAGACCTCCCTTGACAGAAGAACCCCTGGAGATGAGGGTGAAGGTGCTAGATCTCTTTGTGTGTTTACAGAAGGCATAAGAGTACTTTGGGCAGACTCGGAAGTTCCTACCACCTCTAGTGTATGTATGGAACTCTCAAGATCCCCTTCTGAAGATGGCAAAAGTCCTTGAGCCCCTGATGTACATGTGGAAAATTTTATTTCTGCTGTGCAGGTATGAGCAATGTGAGGCTCCTTTGGGGAGTTGTGCTTGGGTTTAGGGCCCTTTGGTCTGTAAGAGATGACCTGAGCCCATTATTTAATGATGGAGGACTTTCCAAGACCTCTTGGTTTAATGGGAAAGTTCTGAAACCCTCTTGTTCAGGAGGGTCAGGACCCACGCTCACTTTACTAGAAGTGGATTGCGTAGGGCCCTTTGTGGGAGAGGGGGAACATCTTTGGATGTCTTCCTGAGAGGAAGCAGATCTCTGGTCCCCCTTGGCAGCTGTCAAAGTTGTTAAACTCTCTTGGGGAGAGGTGGTAAGACTTAATCCTTTTGGGGAAAATGATAAATCACTGAGCTCCTCTTTTAGAGAAGGCTTGGAGCCTTCTTTGTCTGATGGGGCCCATTGGAAGCCCATTTGATCAGAGCAGCTTTGTCTAAAATCCTTTGGGAGAGAATTGGAAAGATTGGAGACATCTTGGGTAGAGGATGAACTTTTAAAACCCCTTCTGGAAGAGGAGGCATGTATGATTTTCCCTCTAGTACAAGTGGGACGTCTTTGGAACTTTTGGGCATATGTGAAATGTCCCAGAGCCCCTTGAACATGTTTAGTTAGTCCCAGGACCCCTTGGGTGGGTAGGGACAGTCCCTGAGCATCTTGGGAAGAAGTGGAAGATCCCAGAGCCCCTTGGTTAAATAGGGAAGGCTTTAGGGACCCTTGAATATGTGGGGAGATTACCAGTCCACGTTTGTCAGTGGAAGAATCAGCAGAAGACTGCACAGCCACTGTGTCCACAAGTTCTTCTAACACAGCAGACAAAGTCAGTCTTCTTTTCACCTTCTCAGGCATGGGCAAAACGATGAGGCCAGTCTCTTTTTGATGGCAGGCTCTAAGGCAGATGGACCAGTTTCCCTGTTCAGTGGCTTACTCTTGCACTCTGGAACCTTGAAAGGAACTGGAACTTCCTTTTCCTTGATCTCTTTCAGTTCCTTCATGGGGGTCCCGAGTCTTTTTACTGGCTGAAGTCTTTATAAGAGCTTTGAGGCGCTGCAAGCTTTCTGCAGTAAGAAGGTCAGGTCTTTTGAATCTCTCGTCTTCATAAGGCTTTGAGCACCTGAACTTGTGCCTAGTCGGTCGAAGGATCCTCGGCGGTGCAAAGTCCAGGTCTTTGTTGCTGGTCCAGTACTTCCCCCATTGGAGTGAGGGGTCAGTTGGGGGACACTGAAAGGGGTCCCAGGCCGTGGAGGCTCGGTGTACTGAGGTCTAAGGTCAGAAGGTGACCTCCGAGCTGAGGCTCGCTGGCCTGTCTCCACATGTCTAGCCATTTAGTAATAGTTAATTGATTGTTCAGTCCTGATGTGACTTGATATGCTGTGGAGGGTGCATAAGTGGGGAGGAAGGTTCCCCTTGCCTGAAGAGTAGGGGGGTGAGGGGAAAGTGGCAGGCAGAGGGGGAGAGGGAAGAGGAGAGGGAGGGGGCTAAGGCCAGGATGCAAAATGAGCAAATAAAAATAAAAATTAAAAAACATCAAAAAAAAAAGGTAAATTAAGAAAGGAATAGGGAAACGGGCTACTACGCCTCGCAAGGGACAGTGAATGTACTCATCAAAGGTGACTCTCGTCAAGCAGCAGTCACTGAGAAAAGCAGCTCTACTCTGAGATCTGTGAACACGTCCGGAGGGAACAGCACACAGAACTCAAGTGACTGTTGGCCTCACACGAGTCAAGTAAAGCTCGAGGGAGGAACATAGAATGTCTGTCCTTGGGCCTGCATGGGCCAGTCCTGAGCTACCTGACCTGGCGGTTCTGTATGCAGCAGCAGGACAAACGCCCAAGCTTTCTGAATGAAGGGATGCTGAGGACCCACTTCCTTAGGGTGAAGAGATCTAGCTAATCTGGTGCCCACGGGCACAGGCCAGGACAAGGGATTGTTGAAGGAGCAACAAGACTGGTAA
Source organism: Meriones unguiculatus (assembly GCF_030254825.1). Lineage (NCBI taxonomy): Eukaryota > Metazoa > Chordata > Mammalia > Rodentia > Muridae > Meriones > Meriones unguiculatus. The sequence goes on along the minus strand of NC_083369.1, from coordinate 72,159,504 downwards.
AGGGGTTCTTAGACGACTGCTCTCAAGTCCCTTTAGCATCAGGACACGGTCCACTGTCAAGTGGCCATCAGCAGTGTTGCAGTGGTACCTGTTGGAGCCTCCTAACTGAAAGAGAAAGGCTGAACCAGATCTGAGCTTCTTAGAGACTGGTGGTTAGACAATCATTTCCTTATTGTGCAGGGAAAAGAACAAGGAATAGGGTTCTAATAGAGCATAGGGTGCATGTAATTGATATTAAAATTACTACTCTCTCTGTTATGCATGACCTAGAATTTCCTGGGTAAATTTTTGGCAACTTCTGTGAACGGCTTATGCCTTCCTATATGCTGAATGACATCTCTAGATTTCTTTTTTTTTGGGGTGGGGGGAGGAGCCAATGCAATGGCTAGTCTTTATTAGAGAGAAACATTCTGAAAGGCTAATGCAGGGGCTCAGTGAGCCAGTTGGTGGGGCACCAGCTTGTAGTGGGTTCCGCAGTTTGGGCATCGCTGACTCTCGCCTTTGTGCAGCCAAAACCAGATGACAGTGCAGTTGTCCTCCTCACAGATGCAGCCCACTATCCGCTTGTTGGTGATGGAGGGGACTAAATTAGGGTCGTCCTTGGTACCCGAAGCTGCCTTTGGGGGCAGCATATTGTATGGATCCAGTCCCTTCTGTGCAGCTAACATGATCTCCCTCTCCAGCCCGGTAGCCTGCTCCTCATCAGTAGGAACACCCCCTCCATAAGCCATGGAGCCTGTTGCAGCCACGCTACCGGGCCCGTGGGCCCTCAGGGCCTTCGCCGCCAGAGCGCCTACTCCGCGAAATAACCTTGAAGCCATCTCGCCCGAGACCAACCTCTAGATTTCTTAATAAGACTTACTGCAATATTATCATTATGTAAATACTTATTATATATGTATTGTTCAGAGAATAAAGACAAAACAATAATCTCCTTATAGTACAGATGCAAGTAGTTTTTCAAGTACTTTTCTCTGCATTTGGTTAAGTTCACAGATTCAGAACATAGACACAGTTGACTCCTGAATGTAACCTCTCTGGCCTTAAACAATTGCTTTGTTTGTCATGGTTTATATGTTGGGTCCCTATAACATTTACATATTTGAATTGCTTTTGGAAGGTCATATAATTCTCCTGAAGGCACAATATGGCTACTGGCTCATATTAGTAGCTCTGCATGAGCCACTTTCATTCCAACAATGCAGCTGTAGCATAGTTGCACAGAATGATTTTTGAAACCCTTAGTCAAGTTGATTTTTTGCAAGGTCAAAAAATAGCAGCTGATACACTGACAGTGTAAAATTAAGGGTAAGGATGAAGATGTTATTTCACTGATACACTTGGTTTGCTTGTTGCACACTTTGCCAGGATTCTTTCAGCAGTTTTTGTTTGCTGGATGTCTCTTTGGTGAGAATATGAATGTGTGAGGCCATTTTGGTCAAACTGTGAAGGTCTGATACATTCTTTAGGGGAGAGGTTAGAACTCCAGCTCCCTTTTTGCAGTGGGATCCTTTGGAGTGAGCATGGGGCTAAATGTGAGTATCTGTGGCCTTCAAGGACAGAAGGGTTACATACAAGGACCCCATATTCATGTGGATATTCTCTCTGTGTGTTTTGCTTTTAATAACGAAATCTTATTTGTTTATTTACTTACTTGTTTGCTTGCTTAGTTACTTGGTTTTTCGAGACAAGGTTTCTCTGTGTAGTCTTGGATGTACTGGACATGATTTGTAGACCAGGCTGGCCTTGAGCTCACAGAATCCACCTGCCTTTACCTCCCAGGGTAATGGGACTGCAGGCATGTGCCACAACACAGGCTTCTCTCTATATCTCTTAGTGACTTTGGCTAAGTCACTATATTGTTGACTTTCTCAAAGAAACAACTCTTTGTTTCATTGATTGTTTGTATTGTTCTTTGTTTCTATTTTACTGATTTCAGTCTTCACTTTGATGATTTCTTGCCATCTATTCCTCTTGGGTGCTCTCACTTCTTTTTGTTCTAGAGCTTTCAGGTATGCTGTTAAATTGCTAATATGAGATCTTTAAATTTGTTTAGTGTAAGTACTTAGTGCTATGAACTTTCCTTTTATTATCACCTTTGTTGTGTCTCACAAGTTTGGTTATGTTGTGGACTGATTTTCGTTGAATTCTAGGAAGTCCTATATTTATTTCTGCTTTCATTCAGTAGGGAGCTGTTTAGTTTCCATGACTTCGTAATCTTTCTGCTGTTTCTGTTGATGAAATCCAGCTTTAATCCATGGTGGTCTGAGAAGATATAGGTGGTTATTTCAATTTTCTTGTGTCTATTAAGACTTGTTTTGTGACTGGGTATGTGGTCAGTTTTGGAAAACATTCCTTAAGGTGCTGGGGAGTTATATTATTTTGTGTTTGGGTGAAACTGTCTATAGTTATCTGTCAGGTCAATTTGGTTTATAAGCCTGTTAGCTCCAGTATTTGTCTTTAATTTTTCGCTGGAAGAGCTGTCCATTGGTGAGAGTGGGGTATTAAAGTCTATCAATATCAATGTGTAAGGGTCAATGTGGGATTCTACCTTTAATATTTTTTACAAATGTGGGTTCCCTTCCATTTGGGGTACAGATGTTATTAATTGAAGCATCTTTATGCAGTTTTCCTTTTTGAGTATGAAGTGCCCTTCTCCGTCTCTTGTGATTAATTTTGATTGAAGTCTCTTTGTTAGATATTACAACAGCGACACCAGCTTGCTTCTTAGGTCTGTTTGCTTGGAAAATCTTTCTATTTGCTTGGAAAATCTTTTCCAACCCTTTACTCTGAGATTAGGGTATCTTTGCTGTTGAGGTTTGTTTCATGTATGCTGCAAAAGGATGGATCCTGTTTTCATATCTATTTTTTGGTCTGTGTTTTTATTATTATTATTATCTCATATATTACATTCTGACATCAGTTTCCCCTCCCTCCACTGACCCCAGTCCCTCCCTGCCTCTTCTCCTTTTCCCCAGATCGAATCCTCCAAAGTTTCCCTTCAGAAAGGGGCAGACCTGCCAGGGATTTCAACCAATTATGGCATAACAAATTACAATGAGACTAGTCCAAATAACCTCATATCAAGGCAGAACAAGACAACTCAGTAGGTGGAAAGGGATCCCAAAAGCAGGTAAAAGAGTCGGAGATACCCCCACTCCCACTCTTAAAAGTCTCACAAGAACACCAAGCTACATACTGATAATATATATTTAGAGAAACTAGCTCAAACCAATATTGGCTCCATGATTGTTGTGCCAGTCTCTGTGAGTCTTATTGTTGTTATTTCTATAACTGATTATTATTCTATTCTTGTTTATTATTCAATTATTCTATTATTGTTTCTTTTTATAATTAATTTATTTGTTTGTTTATTTATTTACAACCTGATTGCAGCTTCCCTCTCTTCTTCTCCCAGTCACCCCTTCATACACCTCTCCCCTCAACCCTCCCATCTCCTTCTCCTCACAGAAGAAGAAGGTCCCCTATAGGTACCAACGTATTCTGGCACATTAAGTCACTGCCGAACTAGACTCATCCTCTCCCACTGTGGCCAGACAAGGCTTCCTGGTTAGGGGAACAGGATTCAAATGGAGGCATCAGAGTCAGAGAGGGTTCCTGATCCAGTTGTTAGGGAATCCACATGAAGAACAAGCTACATATCTGCCACATTGTGCATGGGGCCTAGGACCAGTCCACACATGCTCTTTTGTTGGTGGTTCAGTCTCTGTGAGCCCCAATAGGCCCAGGCCAATTGACTATAGGTCCTCTTGTGGAATCCTTGGTCTCTCCATCCATTTCCATCAGCTGTTGGATGAAGACACTCAGAAGACAGTTATGCTAGGCTCCTATTTGCAAGCATAGCAGAGTATTATTAACAGTGTCAGGGTTGGCTCTCTCCCATGCAGTGGGTCTCAAGTTGGGCCAGTCATTGGTTGGTCATTCCCACAATCTCTGCTCTATCTTTGTCCCTACACTTCTTATAGGCGGGACAAATTTTGGGTTGAAGGCTTTGTGGGCAGGTTATTGTCTCTCTCCCTCCTTCCCTCCATTTGAAGTCTCACCTCCTAATTCCAATTAGGAGGTAGCCACTTCAGGTTCCATATCCCCTGCTGCTAGGTTTCTCAGGTTGGGTCACCCTCATAGATTCCTGGGAGCCTCCCCTGTCCCAGAGTTGCAGCCCCACTGATTTTCATCCTCTCCTAGCCCCCTTCCCCTCCCAATACCTGATCCCCATCCCCAACCCCAGGCCCCTCCCTCCCTACCACCTCTCCCATCCAGTTTTCTTCTTCCATCTACTTCAGATGCCTATTTTAATTAGGGGTGAGGATCTTAAACTGTTAGCTGGGATCATCTTTTGCAAGGAGGCACAGCTGAATTCCCCCAAGCTTGTAGGTACTGGAAAGTATGGTCCCAGTAAGGACCGGACCCTTAGCAGGAACCCAGGTGGGCACAGAAATAGAAAGACAGCATCTGGTTCCAGGAGAATGTTGATGATGCTTATGGCAAGGTGGCCCAGAACAATTTGTTGGAAACACTATTTACTAAGGAAAGTTGGTTCAATGTTGTGACTGGCCAGGTGATTATGATACTTTACAGCAAAACAGTTCCTGGGGAGCTCAGCTGCCATCATCAAAGGGGTCCTCCAGGATGGGGAGAAATCACAGGGTTGTTTCTGGGCCAAAGTAAGAAAGCTCTTCCCCCATTTTTTGGCAGTTCTTTTTTTTTTTTTTTTTTTTTTTTTTAGTAGGTCTAAACAATGAGATAGGCTCATTGTTGACTCTGAAGCCTCAGTCAGTAAAGAGAGGAAGGCTTCCTGTTGTAAAAATATTTTAAAAGCTCCTTGCTTTTGAACATATATGCGTGTGTGTGTGTGTTCCTTTTTCTTTTTTTTGTTATTATAAATGTTTTTTTCTTTTTTATTAATTACATTTTATTTACTTTGTATCCCCCCTGTAGTTCCCTCCCTCCTCCCATCCCAATCCCTCTCTTCCTCCTCTTTCTCCACGCATGCCCCTCCCCAAGTCCACTGGTAAGGGAGGTCTTCTTTTCCTTCCTTCTGATCCTAGTCTGTTAGGTCTCATCGGGGTGGCTGCATTGTCTTCCGTTGTGGCCTGATAAGGCTGCTCCCCTCTCAGGGGGAGGTGATCAAAGAGCAGGCCAATCAGTTCATATCAGTGACAGTCCCTGTTCCCATTATTATGGAATCCACTAGGAGACTGAACTGTCATGGGCTACATCTGTGCAAGGGTTCTAAGTTATCTCCATGCACGATACTTCGTTGGACTATCAATCTCAGGGAAGACCCATGTGCCCAGATTTTTTGGATCTGTTGCTCTCCTTGTGGAGCTCCTATCCCCTCCAGGTCTTACTAACTCCCACTTCTTTCATAAGATTCCATGCACTCTGCTCATAAGTTTCAACATCTGCTTTGACAGTCTGCAGGGCAGAGCCTTTCAGAGGCCTCTGTGGCAGGTTCCGAACTTGTTCTTTGTTTTATCCTTCTTCTGATGTCCACCCTCTTTGTCTTTCTGGATGGGGATTGAGCATTTTAGACAGAGTTCTCCCTCTTGATTAGTTTCTTTAGGTGTACAGATTTTAGTAGGTTTATTCTATATTATATGTCTATATGAGTGTCTTTCTGCTTTTGGGATAGCTCACTCAGGATGATCTTTTCCAGTTCCCACCATACACCTGCAAATTCATGATTTCCTTGTTTTTTATTGCCGAGTAGTATTCCATTGTGTAGATGTACCATACTTTCTGTATCCTTTCGTCAGATGAGGGGCAACTTGGTTGTTTCCAGCTTCTGGCTATTACAAATAAAGCTGCTACAAACATAGTTGAGAAAATATCCTTTTTGTGTCCTTGAGCCTCTTTTGGATATATGCCTAGAAGTGGTATGGCTGAATCTTGAGGGAGAACTATGACTAATTGTCTGAGAAAGCGCCAGATTGATTTCCAGAGTGGTTGTACAAGTTTACATTCCCACCAGCAGTGGAGGAGGGTTCCTCTTTCTCCACAACAGCTCCAGCATGTGCTGTCACTGAAGGTTTGATCTTAGCCCTTCTGATGGGTGTAAGGTGAAATCTCAGGGTCATTTTGATTTGCATTTCCATGTGACTAATGATGTTGAGCATTTCTTTAAGTGTTTCTCTGCCATTTGATATTCCTCTATCAAGAATTCTCTTTAGTTTTGTTTCCCATTTTTTTAATTGGATTATTTAATTTGTTGCTTTTTAACTTATTTAGTTCTTTATATATACTGGATATTAGCCCTCAGTCAGATATAGGGTTGGTGAAGATCCTTTCCAATCTTTAGGTAGTCGTTTTGTTCTAATGACAGTGTCCTTTGCTTTACAGAAGCTTTTCAGTTTCATGAGGTCTCGTTTATTGATTGTTGTTCTTAGAGCCTGTGCTGTTGGTTTTCTGTTCAGGAAGTTGTCTCCTGTGCCAATGAGTTCCAGGCTCTTCCCCACTTTTTCTTCTAACAGGTTTAGTGTGTCTGGTTTTATATTGAGGTCTTTAATTCACTCGGACTTTAGTTTTGTGCAGGGAGATGTATATACATTTATTTGCATTTTTCTACATGTAACCAGCCTATTAGATTAGCACCATTTGTTAAAGATGCTATCTTTTTTTCCATCTTTGTCAAAAACCAGGTGTCCATAAGTTTGTGGGTTTATTTCTGGGTCTTCTGTTTGGTTCCATTGATTCACCATTCTGTTTCTATGCCAGTACCATGCAGTTTTTATAACTGTTGCTCTATAGTACAGCTTAAGATCAGGAATGGAGATACCTCCAGAAGATCTTTTATTTTAGAGGATTGTTTTAGCAATTCTGGGTTTCTTGTTATTCCATATGAAGTTGAGAATTTTCCTTTCCAGGTCTGTAAAGAATTGTGTTGGTAATTTGATGGGCATTGCATTGAATCTGTAGATTGCTTTTGGTAAGATGGCCATTTTTACTATGTTAATCCTGCCAAGCCATAAACATGGGAGATCTTTCCATCTTCTGATATCTTCTTCTAATTCTTTCTTCAGAGACTTGAAATTTCTTTCATAAAAATCTTTGGCTTGTTTGGTTAGGGTCACACCAAGGTACTTTATGTCATTTGTGGCTATTGTGAAGGGTGTTGTTTCCCTAATTTCTTTCTCGGCCTTTTTTTCTTTTGTATACAGGAGGACTACTGATATTTTTGAGTTAATTTTGTATCCAGCCACATTGCTGAAGGTGTTTATCATCTGTAGGAGTTCCCTGGTAGAATTTTAAGGGGAACTTAAGTATACTATGATATCATCTGCAAATAGTGATACTTTGACTTCTTTCTTTCTGATTTGTATCCCCTTGATATCCTTCAATTGTCTTATTGCTCTAGCAAGGACTTCAAAAACTATTTTGAAGAGATGTGGAGAAAGTGGCCTTGCCTTATCCCTGATTTCAGTGGTATTGATTTAACTTTCTGTCTCTTTATTTTGATGTCAGCTATAGGCTTGCTGTATATTGCCTTTATTATGTTTAGATCTGTGCCTTGTATCCCTGATCTCTCTAATACTTTAAACATGAATTGATGTTGGATTTTGTCAAATACTTTTTCAGCATCTAAGGAGATTATGATGTGTTTTTTTTTTTTCTTTCAGTTTAATATGGTGGATCACATTGATGGATTTCCGTATATTGAACCACCCCTGCATACCTGGGATGAAGCCTACTGGGTCATAGTGGATGGTATCTTTGATGTGTTCCTGTATTCGGTTTGCAAGTATTTTGTTGAGTATTTTTACATCAATGTTCATAAGAGAGACTGACCTGAAATTCTCTTTCTTTGTTGGGTCTTTGTGAGGTTTAAGTACCTAGGTGACTGTGGCTTCATAGAATGAATTTGGTAGTTTGAAGAGAATTGATTGGTGTTAGCTCTTCTTTGAAGGTCTCATAGAATTCTGGGCTGAAGCCCTCTGGTCCTGGGCTTTTTTTGCATGGGAGACTTTTGATGACTGCTTGTATTTCCTTAGGGGATATAGGACTATTTAACTGATTTACCTGGTCTTGATTCAGCTTTGGTAAGTGGAATCCATCCAGAAAATTGTCCATTTCATTTAGATTTTCAAACTTTGTGGCATATAGACTTTTGAAGTAAGTCCTAATGATTGTTTGGATTTCCTCAGTGTCTGTTGTTATGTCCCCCTTTTCATTTCTGATTTTGTTGATTTGGACAGTTTCTCTCTGCCTTTTAGTAGCATGGCTAAGGGTTTGTCTATCTTGTTGATTTTCTCAAAGAACCAGCTTTTGGTTTCATTGATTCTTTGAATAGTTTTGTTAGTTTCTAATTGATTGATTTCAGGCCTGAGTTTGATTATTTCCAGCCGTCTACTCTTCTTTGGTGTGTCTGCTTCTTTTTTTTTCCTAGGGCTTTTAGGTGAGCCATTAAGTTGCATGCATGAGATGTTTCAAATTTCTTCTTGAAGGCACTTAGTGCTATGAACTTTCCTCTTAGCACTTCTTTCATTGTGTCCCATAAGTTTGGTTATGTTGTGCCTTCATTTTCATTGAATTCTAGGAAGACATTAATTTCTTTCTTTATTTCTTCACTGACCCAGCTGTCATTGAGTAGCAATTTGTTCAGTTTCCATGTGTGTATAGGCTTTTTGCTATTTCTGTTGTCATTGAGATACAGCTTAATTCATGGTGTTCATTTGTGCCTTGTTTTGTGACCAACTTTATGGTCTATTTTGGAGAAGATTCCATGAGGTGCTGAGAAGAAGGTAAATTCTTTTGTGTTTGGGTGAAGGGTTCTGTAGAGGTCTGTTAGGTCCATTTGATTCATGACATCTCTTAGAGTTGTTGTTTCTTTGCTTAATTTCTGGTTTGTTGACCTGTCCTTTGGTGATAGTGAGGTGTTGAAGTCTCCCACTATTAATGTGTGGGAATCTATGTGTGGTTTCAGTTTTATTAACGTTTCTTTGACAAATGTGGGTGCTCTTGTATTTGGGGCATAGATGTTCAGAATTGTGGTGTCTTCTTGGTGGAGTTTTACTTTGATCAGTATGAAATGAGCTTCCCCATCTCTTTTGATTAATTTTGCTTGAAATCCAATTTTATTAGATATTAGAATGGCTGCTCCTGTTTGCTTCTTTGGTCCATTTGCTTGGAAAACTGTCTCCCAGCCCTTTACTCTCAGGTAATGTCTATCTTTGTGACTTAGGTGTGTTTCTTGTGTGCAACAGATTGTTGAGTCTTGTTTATGTATCCATTCTGATAGTCTGTGTCTTTTTATTGGAGAGTTGAGTCCACTGATGTTAAGGGAGATTAATGACCAGTGGCCTTTAGATGCTTTGATTTTGCTGTTGGCTATGGTAGTGTGTTTGTGTGCTTGGCTACTTTTGGTTTTGCTGCAGTGAGGTTATTTGTTTCCTGAATGTAGTTAGTGTTCCTGGGTTCTATTTTCCTTCTAGTATCTTCTGTAATGCTGGATTTGTGGTAGGTATTGTTTGAATTTGTTTTTGTCACTGAATATCTTGTTTTCTCCATGTATGAAGACTGAGAGTTTTGCTGGATATATTAGCCTGGACTGATGTCTGTGTTTTCTTAATGTCTGCATTATATCCTATATCCGTCTAGTCCCTTCTTCCTTTCCTAGTCTCTGTTGAGGTGTGATTCTGATGGGCCCTTTTCTCTCTTGCAGCTTTTAGTTTTTTTTTCTTTGTTTTGTATACTTACTGTTTTAATTATTATGTGGAAGGAGAATTTTCTTTTTTGGTCCTATTTACTGGGTGTTCTGTAGGCCTCTTGTATTCTTATAGGCCTCTCCTTTAAGTTGGGGAAATTTTCTTCTATGATTTGTTGGAGATATTTTCTGGGCCTTGGAGGAAGGAGTCTTCTTTTTCCTCTATTCTTATTATTGTTAGGTTTTGTCTTTTCATATTGTCTTGAATTACTTGCATGCTCTGTGTCAGGAATTTTTTGGATTTAACATTTTCTTCGACAGATACATAAATATCTTCCATTGTATCTTCTATGCCTGAGATTCTTTCTTTCATCTCTTGTAGTTTGTTGGTTATGCTTACCTCTGTAGGTCCTGTTTTCTTCCTTAAAGTCTTCCTCTCCATGATGTCCTCCATTTGTGTTTTCTTTAATTTTCCCAAGTCTATCTTCAGCCATTTTGTTTATTTCCTTCACCTGTCTGAATGTATTTTCCTGTTTTTCTTTTAGTTCCTTCAACTGTTTGTTTGAACATTCCTCTTTGTTTTTTTAATTTTTCTCAGTGATTTAATTATTTCTCCTCTGAAGACCACAAACTGTTTGGCTGCATCTTCCCATATTTCTTTATGGATAGCCATAATCTGTTTGATTTTATCTTCCTCTAATTCTTTACATATTTTTTTTTTTGTTTCCTCAATTATCCTCTTCATCAGCATAGATGTAAGGTCATCTTCTTGAATTTCAATCATGCTGGGTGTCCAGGGCTGCTCGCCCCTGGGTGGCAGGGTTCTGGAGATGCCATATTGCTTTGGTTTTTGTTGGTTGAGCTTTTACCCTCATCTCTACCCATTAGGCTGTTTTATGTGTTGGCTGTTAGTTTCTGGTGCTTCCTGGAATCCTGGGGTAGGGAAAATCCCCTTGGCAGGAAGATGATTTTTCCTGAAGGAGGCCTCCTCAGCTTTTTGGGTATGCTCACTGTATGGCCAGTGTTTCTCAGGAATTGCCACTACTCACCTCATGTGTATAGACCTGAGTAGTGGCTGTGGTCTTTGTTAGTCAGGGGGGCTCTCCTCTCACCAATAGAAGTCCTGGAGACAGCTGCCCTGCTGCTGGGTTTCTCATTCTGAATTTATTGAGCTGCTGCTATTGTTACACAGTTTTCCAGGTACAGTCCTCTTGAAGAACCTGCTGATTCCCTAGCTGTAGGGTTTTCTCCCAACAGGGAAATTCATTCTGGTGCCCTGGGGCACTCAGTTCTGTCTGGGAAGGTGAGTCGATCGTACAGCAAGTCTGTGGGCCAGAGGGTGAGTAGGTTCTGTTCTGGGCAGGAGACTGTGCACCCTGGTCTAGGATGGTGGCTGGGGGTGCTGCTCTGGGCCCGAGGCTATGCACTCCTCTCTAGGCTGGCAACTGAGGGCTCCACCCTGGTCTGAAGGCCTGGCACCTCACTCTGGGCTGGAAGCTGTGTATGCTGGTCTGGGATGGCGGCTGAGGTCGCAGCTCTGGTCCGGAGGCTCTGAGCTCCTATCTGGGCTGGCAGCTGTGTGTCCCCTTCTGGGCCAGAGGCTGTGCACACCTCTCTGGACCAGCACCTAAGGGCTCCCCTCTGGGTCAGAGGCTTGGCGCCTCACTCTGGGCTAGAGGCTGTGCCCCGCGGTCTGAGATGATGGTTGTGGTCGCCTCTCTAGGCCCAAGGCTGTGCACCCCTATCTGGGCTGGCAGCTGTGCATCCAGCTTTGGGCCAGAGGCTGTGCACTCCTCTCTGAGCCAGAAACTGAGGTCTCTGCCCTGGTCTGGAGGCTCTACACCTCACTCTGGGCTGGAAGCTGTGTGTCCCGGTCCGGGATGGCGGCTGGGGGTGCCGTGGGAGGCAGTGTTCTCCCATCTGGGCAGCAGGTGTGTCCGCTGGTACCCAGAACCTTTTCCAGGGATTTACTGGGTGACCTGAGGTCAGTCCTAATTGATTTCCACACCGTAGGATTTCCTCTCACCTGGCAATCACAAACGCTGGTGTCTTAGGTCCCAGAGTTCAGTCTCCTGATTCCTGTGCCGACACTGCTGTCCTGCTCCTCAGACAGTGTCCTCCTGGCGCTGCCATCTTGTCCGAGTCTGTTCCTTTTTCTTAATATATATGTGTAATACTATATATTAGTATATTTAATATATATATATATTAAATACAACTAGTTAAGTCCATATGTTACTGCATATATACATTTCCAGGGTCGTCCATTTGGTGTTGAGATTCAAGTGGGTGTTCCTACTCCAGGGGAAGATTGTTTCTTCTTAGTTTCCTGTAGTTCTTTGTGTAGGGACTGAGGCCTTATGAACATTCCCACTTCTATGTTGTCTTGTTTATTGGTTTTGTCCTTCTTCAGGCCACATTAAAGCAGCCAGCCTGGTCAGGCTTCATGCATAACCTCACACAGCAAACTTTCTGTTCTGACCCTTACAATCTTTTTGGCCCCACTCACACAATGAACCCTGTGTCTTACAGGCTGGAACTGTATTGCACACAATGTTGGCTCGTTTCTTGTACTTTTTTTGAGATTGTAATAGAATTACATAATTTCTCTCCTCCATTTTCTCCCTCCAAACACTCCCAAATACATCACCTTTCTCTTTCTAACTCTAATTACCATTCCATGCATATATGTGTATGAATACATATCACTAAATATAATCTGCTCAGGTGATGGTGTTTTGTTAGATGGTCTATGGTGCTTTAGTAGAGCATTGTCACCCCACAGGACACTTTCATTTAAAAAACTACACAAACGCACATACAGACTTAAGCATATTGTAAGGTAGATAATGTTATTTTTAATATTTTAAAAATTGGTTCTTTGTGAATTTCACATCATGTACCCCAATCCCACTTATCTCTTCATCTCTCTATATTCACCTTCTGCTATTGCAACCTACCCCCCACACCCACACATGCAAAAACAAACAAAACAAAACATCTCACTCTAGAAGCTCGTTGAGTCACACAGTATTCCCTTTTGTCCAAAAAGCTTTACTTGCAAATGTTGATTGCAACAAATCATTTGTCCGTTTTGAGGTTCCTGGCTTCTGCTACACTTCCAATACTGGATCTTCACCAGGATTCCTCTCAGATATCCTGTTGTTGACCTGTGTCATGGAGATCCTGTAGCTTCAAGATCTGCAGGACTGGCCCTTTCACACCCTCCTGAAGTTCATAGATGGGCTAACTCAAAGTCCTGCATCTGGGCCTGTGGTAGTAGCTGATATTGTCTCCTGTACCCACCAGGGCCAACACTTCTGCACTTCCCCTGCAAGCCCCTCCCCCCAGCTCACCCAAGTACTGCAGCCAATGAGGGGGCATGGGTAGGTCTCCCACTCTCGGGGCCTCAGGACCAGTTCTCCCATGCTACACAGATGATGGGCAAGGCCAGCTCTCCCTCACTTGAGTTGTATAATTCCTTATAAGGTTTTCAATGACCTTATTATTTTAAACTTCTCCTATTTATATTACTCTTCCTCCCAAATTAAAACTCCTATTTTCCTACTACTCTCTTCATATCACTTGTGTCTTGCTTGTTCCCTCTTAATTTTCTTGGTTTTAATTTAATTTAAAACATTTTAAATTCTTGGTTTCTGTAATTATTCCAGGTTATGTATTCACATAGAATGATTTGGAGCTAGGAACCTCACATAAGAACATGCCATCATTTGACTTTCTGGCCATCATTTGACTTTCTGGATCAGTGAACCACACTCAATTTGATCTTTTCAAGTTAAATGTATTTACAGACAAATTTCATAATTTTTCTTTACAGGTAAGTAGTATTTCATACTATATATAGCACATTTCCACTCGTGGAACATTTATATTGTTTTGATTTGTTAGCCATTGTGAATAGAGCTGCAATGAATGTGGCTAAACAACTATATGTAGAGAAGGATGGAATGCCCTTTGGACATATGCCAAGGAATAGCATGGTTGGGTGATCTGTTAGATTTGTTTTTAGCTTTTGAGTATTCTCTGAACTGATTTCCAGAGTGGCTCCACTAGTTTGCATTCCCAACAACAATGAGCAAAGGTTTCCTTTACTGAACATTTCCCCTCTCTCCACCTCAGCATTCCCAAATTTTGGGGCCATGAAAATGCCCTATGGCGTACCTATCCAAATGATTGAACCTTGTTGCCACAGGTTATTTTTTTTCCACCTTTCTTAATGTTGTTGTGGTTACCGCAAGTCTAATAAAAACAAACAAGTTAACTCTGGGTTAAGATCTTATATACACAACATCCCACAATGTGTTTGAGGTCCTCCTCTCAGGAACACCAGGCTTGACTTACTGTCTAATGACTATATGACCCAGTATCAGGCCCTCCTAGTGGAACACCCTCAAGTCTGATTTCAGAAACCCACTCCCATCAATACTGCCACCTTCTTGCCTGATAATAGCCTGCAGGTGCTCATCCATGACTATCACTAGATGCCAACGGGGACTATTGATATTCTGGTGATACAGCCAACCTGGTGCTGCCAAAGATGCCATGGTATAAAAGAAATGGATAACTCAAACTCATAGTTGGATGGAGGACACCAGAGGGGAAGGATCATTCTTCCAAAAACAGCTTGTTAGGACTGTAGGTAACTAACCTTCACCAGGCATCTGGGTCTGGAAACCCACAGTCATCTTGACGTTTGCTCACTGATACCCACTTTAAATGTCTTGTTGTACTGGAAAAAGGATATATGTGGGGGTTTATCTTTTGAGATAGAAATATAGAGTTTCCAATTCTATGCATGCCCTGTGGCTGGCCTTCCTAGTTGCCAGAAACAGAATTTACCATTGCAAAACTTGGAGTGGTAAAGCAGAGGCTTCCTAAAAACACACAGATAAAGATAGAGGAATAAAATTTTCTCCCAAGAAATGCAGTATAAAAAAATAAAATCCAATGGCCATAAAATGAAAAAAAAAAATCTGGAAATTCCTTTAAAAATATGTTTGGGCCTTTGGAAAACAGGGAGTACCTGAGTAATCAGGCTCTATGTCACAGGATGGGAACCTGGGGATAGAGTTGATCATAACCAGCCAGAAATCAACCAGGATTACTGGTTGTGCTTAGACACCCAGCCCCTGTACTAACTAAACCAGACTGTCAGCCCACAGACAAAGCTCACTGATGGAGGGCAACCCACACCTCAAGGATTTATTAGGGGATGAAAACTAGAGGATTTATAAGGGGATAAAAAGGACTTATTAGGTGATGAAACTTGTCTAATATCCAAAACCTATAACCTAGCTGTTCTGCCTTATGTTCATCAGGATAACGGCAGTTTACCCAGCCCCTGAGACTATTTTGTGGGCATGTACTAGTGGTTTGACTCAATGTGTCTCTTCTGATGCTTTCCAAACTGAGTAGACAGGTTGGTCAGGACCCAGAAGTATCAAAACATTGGTTATATTCTCTTGAGGAAGTGGTCCTACAAAACTGAAGAGGCTTAGACTTACTCCTCATGAGATAAAGGAAAGTATGTCTGGGTTTGGGAAAAACCTGTTGTTTCTATGTTAAATGCTAAGGAAAAAAATTAAAATAAAATAAAAATAAAAAATCTTGCCATGGTTGGAAACAAACAACAACAAACTCCAAGGGAGAAAGAGAAAGACATTATTAGATAATGATACCAATTTCTCTTCTTTTGTTCCCCCTGGCTTTACTGTCAATACTACTTGGGCCTTTAATTCAAATTCTGATTGAATTACTGGTGATGTCTTGTAATTTAATGTCTCTGTCCAATTGTGTATTGATTCAGTGTAAAGTAGTGGCCCTTAGAACCAAGCACACTTCATTTTATTTGTTTGTTTGTTTATTTCACTTTACATCTTGATGGTAGGAACCTCCCTCCTCTCCTCCCAGCCACTCTCCCTCCTTCCTCCCCTCCCCTACTCCTCAGGAAAGGGAGGAACCCCTACCAACCCACTCCTTCATATCAAGTAACCACAGTACTGGGCACATCCTCTTTTCCTGTGGCCTATAAAGGAAGCGTCACCAGCGGGAACTGATTGAAAAGCAGGCAACAGAGTGCATGTCAGCCAACCACACCTATTTAGAGCAGGAAGAATCCACAATTTGCTGCATTCGATGAGACCAGTGGGAAATGTAACAGGACTCCAGACCTTAGTAGGCCCTTTACTCAACAACCCCTACCCTCACCCCAGCACTCCATTGTTGGTTATTTTGTTGATCTTTGCCATTCTAAACTGGGCTAAAACAGATGAAATCTCAAAGATGTTTTGAATTACATTTCCCTAATTACTGGGGACAATGAACTTTTTTTTTTGTTAATCTTTGACTTTTTTTTCATCATTTGAGACCTCTGTTCATATTCTTAGCCCATATTTTTATTATTTTTGATATTATAATTAAAGTATTTGCCCCTTGTGTTTTCTTTTATTCCTACAAACTTCCCATATAACACTCCTGGCTCTCTTCACATTCATAAACCCAATTTTGGAATGTCATTTGGGTATTTTGCTGTTTTTTTAAAGTTCAATACATATTCCGGATATTAATCCTCTGTGCAAAGAATCACTCATAAAGACTCTCTCTTCCCCTAGTTGCCTACTTGTTTAGCTACCCAGAAGCTACAATACTTTTGTAAAGTCCTACTTCTCAGCATTAATTTCTGAGGATATGGAGTCCTGTTCAAAAAGTCCTTTCCAACACCTTTATCATGGAAGGTACCACCTATGTGTTCTTCTAGCAGTTTCAGTGTTTCTGGTTTCAGTTAGGCCTTCAGTACATTTGGAATTCTTTTTTTTTTCCACATCTAATTTCATTATTTTCAATGTGGACATAAATTTCCCAGCACTATTTGTTGAAGATTCTTACTTTTCTCCTTCATATACTTTTGGCACCTTTGTCAAACCTTTTATGGCTGCAGCTATGCACACTCATGTTTGGATCTTTCATTTTGTTCCATTGATTTACATGTCTTTTTGTGTCAATACTGTACCATTTTTATTTCTCTGGCTCTTTAATATATCATAAGACTTAGAATTGTTACCCCTTTAGCATTGTTCTTTTGCTTAGGATTGATTTGTGTTTGCATATGAATAGTTAAGATAATTTTTCTATTTCTATGAAGAATAAAATGGGAATTTTGATTGGGATTGCACTGAATCTCTAAGTAGTTGTGTGTAAAATGGTTATTTTCATACCAATTCATGAGCATGGGATGTCTTTTCATTTTGTAGTGAAGACTAAGGTTTTTATTGCAAAGTTTCTTCACCACTTTGGTTAGGTTTACTCCTAGATTTATTTATTATTAGGTTTACTCCTAGAAAATATTTTGTTTTCTTTTAGGCTGTTGTGAATGGAAGTATGTCTATGATCTTTCTTTGTATGTTGTTGTTGTGTAAAAAAAGGTATTGATTTGTGCAAGTTGATTCTATAACATGCAACACTGCTGAAAAAATTTCTGGTAGAATTTTTGGCACTTCTAATGTATAATATCATGTCATCGGCAAGTGGGGATACTATGCCTTTAATTTCCTTCTATTGCCTCACTGCTCAAGCTAGCACTCTAAGAATAGGATTGACAAGAAATGGGCATAATGGATATCCATATCCTATTCCTGACTTCATTGTGATTGTGTCAAGTTTTTCTCCACTTAGGATGTCAGTAATGGGTTTCCATATATAGCTTTTATTATGTTACAGTATATGCCCTCTAGTCCAATACTTACAAAAGCTTTTTCTGTATCTGTTAAGATCATGTGATTTTTATCTTGAAGTCTAGGTGATTTGTTACATTTATTGATTTACGTATTTTGGTGCAATGCTATCAAAGCATAGTGAAAAACAAATGCATTGCTGAACCAAAAGTTTGCTTTATTTCCCAAATTACCATTAGATAAATTTAACCTATATTTATAACAATCTCCTTTTGAGGAAGAAGCTATTTGTCTCTTGCAAAGACCTGAATTTAATCTACATTAATACCTTACTATCTTTGAAAAAAAATGAAATTATCTATTTTCAAGAACCCTCTCTATTTAGAAAAATGCTGGTATAGCTGCCAAATGTGAGTGGACCAAGGATAATTTAATGGACGTGCTTTGAATCACATGCCAAAATGAATGGAGAAAGCCCATGATGCCTCAATCCTACACAATGAACTATAGGTCACCGAGGAAACCGGGGAGTGGGAGAGGTGTTCTTCCCCTGGGAAGAGCACACCAATTGGTTGTCCAGTGTCAACGACTGGCCTTGAAATCACACATATAACTAACACCATAAGAACGGAGCAGGTTAAATTTAGGAATATGCAAGCAATAGTTATTAGTGAGTAAAGGGGCCATGAAATTGAAACAGAGTAGCGAGGGGTAGCCTGAAGGTTTGGAAGAAAGAAACAGAGGGAGCAAGCATCTGGAAATTTCTAGAAATGCCCAACCCTGCTAAGGATCTAGTCCAGCAATGACCTTCAGTTGCACTTGGAGATTTCCTCTTCACCTGTAGGATAATTAAGTACTATATTTTCTTTCTTGTGGCAGGACCATGCTAATGCATGGAAAATGAGGCACTGTACCACTACACGTAAATCAAGTATTCCTGATACCCTGACCCCATCGAATCAAAAATGTTCACGCTCTAAATCCCTCCTACTGCTCAAGGTTTATAAATTCCTGATTTCAAATAAACATGCTGCTGACTGGCCTCATGATACATCCAGCCTTCCACCATGACCCCCTGAGATTCATCATACTTCCCGTCACCTGCTCTCACCTGGCCTGCCCCTCTAGGCCATTGGGACAGTGCCTCACCAGGCCTGTGTCTCTGCTAGAAACCAACCAGGCATGGATTTTTGCCCACACCTCTGCTGTGCTTAACTAAGAGCTTTTGTATTGCCAAGGGCCTTGGAATGCCCAAGCTTCCATTGCCACTGGTGACCTCATGCTGAAAGAGCTAAACTGTTAACACTCTGTGGGAAAAATTTCCGTACCCTGACTTAGTGCGTGGGCCTCACCCTTAAGGACTCTAGATGCCCCTGAGAGAAATGGAACCCCTGTTCTCTGTCTGAAAGTAGAAGTCCAGACCTCCACTGAAATCTAGTCCTCCACACAATATAGAACGACAGATATTTAGATAAAAGTACTTGATTGTCTGTGGACTTGAACTTGAGTGTTACCCATCATTGTTGAAGTTCCCAAGAATGTGCTCTCAAAGCTTACCACCTCAGTTAGAAATACCTGCACTGTCCTTTTCTCACAATTAGAAGGAAATCTTGAATGTAATGTATTTCTTTTACTACTGTTTTTGTATATCCTTTGAAGAAGACTGATTTTGAATTTGAATTATCGTAGTAAGAATTCCTCACAATAGTATGTGTTAGTTGTTAAATAAGCCAAATGTTATAAAGTTACATATTAGCTCATTTAAATGAGTTCCAGAGTCACTGTGTTATTTAGGAGAAATGTCCCAAATAGGAATAATTCTCTGAAGAGACTGAGAAAAAAATAGCAAAATATTGTTATAGATAAGTAAACATTAGTTATATCACATGGTATTGAGTTTTCACTCTAAAAATTAATAACCTTTATAGCATAGTCAATTCATTTATAATCATACTCATTTTTATTTCATTCTTTAATACTAAACATTATTGTTATGAAAAATTTAGATAAAATTTGTTTTTTCAAGATAGGAATTGTCTGTGTAGCCTTGGCTATCCTGGACTTGCTTTGTGGCCTTAAATTCACAGCTATCTGCCTGTCTCTACCTGAGTGCTGGGATTAAAGGTATGAGCCACCACACTCTGCTAAAAAATAATTTTTATGAGATAATTTATTTTTTTACAAGCTGTCACTCTAAAATCTAGTTCATAATACGTGAAAGAGAGAATTGGCCATGTAAGAGCTCTTAAGTTTTCTTTGTCTTTTTTTTTTATAACTTATTAATTTACTTATTTACTTGCTCACTTTACAAGCCTGATTCCAGCCCCCTCCTTCCACTCCTCCAGTCCCACCATCACCCCTACCCCAATACTCCCTTCTCCTTCTCCCAGTATTGACCAAATCCAGCACAGCAAGTCCCATCAGGACAGAGAGCATCCTCTTCCACTGAGGCCTCGCAAGGCAGCCCCACTAGAAGGGAGTGATCCAAAAGCAGGCAACAGAATCCATATCAGAGACAGCCCCCACACCACTTGCTAGGGGACCCACAAGAAGAAGCAGCCCAACAGTTACATATGTGTACTGGACCTAGATCCAGACCATGGTTGGTGCTTCAGTCTCTGTAAGCCCCCATGGGCCTAGGTTAGTTGATTTTGTTGGTCTTGTAGAGTCCTTGTCCTCACCTGGTCCTTCTATCTTTCCCCCACATTTCCACAGCTCTGCCTGAACTCTACCCCATATGGTTGCGAGTTGCAGCATCTATTGGAATCCACTGCTGGGTGTAGCCTCTCAGAGGACAGCTATGCTAGGCTCCTGTTTGCAAGCATAGCAGAGTATCATTAAGAGTGTCAGGGGTTGGCTTTCTCCCATGGGTTGGGTTTCAGGTTGGACCAGTCATTAGGTGTACATTCCCTCAATCTCTGCTTCTTCTTTGTTCCCTGCACTTCTTGTAGTCAGGGTAAATTTTGGGTCGAAGGATTTGTGGGCGAGTTGGTGTTTCCCCTTCCTACACTAGAATTCTTGCCTGGATAGGTGACCAATTCAGTCTCCATGTCAGAGCATGGACAATCTTTAAGCCTTCCCATCCTCAGGGTTCCCTGAGACCTGAGGGGACTGAATTAATAAAGACCTCCCTTTTATGGCTGAGTGTACCAGGTGTCTTATTCTTGGCACATTGGCCAACAATGGCTCTCTGTATTTGTTCCGTTCTACTGGAGGAGGTAGTTTCTCTGGGCAAGGCACTGATCTATGAGTCTAGTGCAGAATGTCATTAGGAGTCATTCTATTGCTATGTTACTTTAGGAGGACAGTAGTGGTGTGTATTGCCCTAGGATCCCTGGCCTAATATAGTGCCAGGTTCTTGGCAACCTGGGTAGTGTTGGGAATGGTTTCCTGCTCATGCAGTGGGCCTTAACTACAATCAGGTATTGGTTGGAAATGCACTAATCTTGCAGGCAATCATCATTGTAGACCAAAGCTGGGTTGATGTTCACCTATCTCCTGTGGTAGTGATCACAGTACTTTACAGTACTATGAACATTAGTCCATCAAGGTGAAGGCTCTATGTAGGAACCAGCTCAACTTCTCTGTGTTCAATGTGTTGAGTAGGTGTTGTTTTCCAAAAGAGGGCCATACTGTCAGATAGTGGGAAAAAAAACTGATATTTTTGGCAAGAACATGGTTTTCATTAGACCTCTTTGGTCAAAAACTTCATTAGACACAATCTATTTCTGGTATTAGAAGGGTATATTGGTATCAAGAGATGTACAATTGGGGCTGTTTCCATGCCAGTTTTGATTGCCTTTATTCATGTACATATGTTTGGAAGATTCTACTTTATTAGGTTTCCAAACAACCCCTCAAATATTACTTACTTCATATGTCCATCTCCCTGATATCCTCCCAGTCACCCATTTGTACACACATAACTATCTATTCTATAGCAACATTCTAGGGACATCAATCCTGTCCCCTGTAGTCCCTTTCTCCATATGTAACCTCCGAAGACTTATTGAAGAATAAACAGCAAACATCTGCAAATGACCAAACACAATCCCTATTTGTCATAATGAGTTTGGATCCTCTCACTCATGATAGTACCTATATCAAATCACATATTAAACTCATGAATCATTCTTTTTAAATTTTATTTAAACTAAGTACACTTTATTCACTTTGTATCCCAGCTATAGCTGCCACCCCCATTCCCTCCCAATCCCACCTTCCTTCCCTCATCTCCTCCCATGCCCCTTTCCAAGTCCACTGATAGGGAAGGTCATCCTCCCCTTCTATCTGACCCTAGCCTATCAGGTCTCATCAGGAGTGGCTGCATTGTCTTCCTCTATGACATGGTAAGGCTGCTCCCCACTCAAGGGGAGGTGATCAAAGAAGCAGCTACTGAGTTCCTGTCAGAGACAATCTCTGTACTGAGCTGCCATAGTCTACATCTGTGCAGGGGTTCTAGGTTATCTCCATGCATGGTTCTTGGATAGAGTATCAGTCTCAGAAAAGACCCTGGGTCTAAATTTCTTGATTCTGTTGATCTCCTTATGGAGCAGTTGTCTCCTCCATATATTTATATCTCTCCCTTCTTTCATAAGATTCCTTGCACTCTGCCCAAAATTTGCCTATGAGTCTCAGCATCTGCTTTGATACCCTGCTGGGTAGTCTTTCAGAGGCCCTCTGTGATTGGCTCCTGTCCTGTTTCCTGTTTTCTCCCTCTTCTGATGTCTGTCTCCTTTGACTTTCTGAGTGAGGATTGATCATCTTACTCAATGTCATCCTTCTTGCTTAGCTTCTTTAGGTATACAGATTTTAGTATGTTTATCCTATGTTATTATAATTGAGTATATACCATGTGTGTCTTTCTGCTTCTGGGATACCTCACTCAGGATGATCTTTTCTAGATCCCACCATTTGCCTGCAAATTTTAAAAATCAATGTATATTTTGATTCATCAGAAAAACAGGATAATTATTTTAAAGGTATTCTTATCCAGTTATTAAAAGCACATAAAGAGGAAACAGACAGATCTCTCAAAGAAATAGCCATACAAATGGAGACAAATAAAGAGGACACAAACAAAGCTCTCAAAGAAATACAGGAGAGTTGATAGATAACAGTCACCTATGAATGTTACTTCCTTTTATTGTGGAGTGGGTGGTGTTTCTGTCTTTCAATACTTGTTTCCTTTCAATTTTTTTGTGAAGTTATCTATATCCTGTGTTTTCTTTTATATAGCTGTTTTCATTGGATTGGAGTTTTCCTTCTAGTGTCTTCTGTAGGGCTGCGTTGCTGTGTAGATATTGTTTAAGTTTAGTTTTGTCATGGAATATGTTGGTTCATCCATGTATGTAGATTGAAAGCTTTGCTGGGTATAGTAGTATGCTTTGGCATCTGTGGTTTCTAAGAGTCTGCATGACATCTGCCCAGACCCTTCTGGCTTTCAGAGTTTCTGTTGAGAAGTCTGGTGTGATTGTGATAGGTCTACCTTTATATGTTACTTGACCTTTTTCCCTTGCTGCTTTTAATATTTTCTCTTTGATCTGTAGAGTTAGTGTTTTGACTATTATTTGACATGAGGAGTTTCTTTTCTGGTCTAGTCTATTTGGTGTTCGGTAGGTCTCTTGTATGCTTTTGGACATTTATTATTTGAAGTTGGGAAAATTTTCTTCTATGATTTCTTTAAAAAAACATTTTCTGGATCAAAAAAAAAGTCTTCTTTTTTGTCTATCCCTATTATTCTTAGATCTCGTCCTTTCATGGTGTCCTTTATTTCTTGGATGTTTTGCGTTTGGAACTTTCCAACTTTTCTTTTGCTTTGAGAGATATATCACTCTTTGCAATTGTATCTTCAGCACCTGAGATTCTATCTTCCATCTCTTGTATTTTGTTGGTTTTGCTTACCTTTGTGGTTTCTGATCTTTTCTCTAAGTTTTCCAGCTCCAGGGTTTTCTCTGTATTTTCTTTATTGATTGTAATTCTGATTTCATGTCTTGTACCATTTCTGTCATCTGTTTGAATGTGGTTTCCTGTCTCTCTATGATGGCCACTATTTTTTTGTTTGTTTCCTCTCTGTATTCCACTAATTGTCCCTTTATTTGTGCCTGATGTACTGTCTTCCTTGTATTCAGATCTGTCTGGGAGCCTGTAATTGTTTGCCTGGGCTCCACTGGTAGACCCACAGAACATGGGCTCCAATGTTGAGAACACTGTCCCAAGAATCCCTATATTGCCCACAGTGGTTGTGTGGGTGGGAGGGATCTGATGTCTGGCTGATAACATTGAGGAACCCTGGATCAGGAGTTCTGTAAGCACTCACTTGAAGGTGCACTCATGTACTAGCAGGCCTAATTGGAAAACACATGGGTTCCCCTTGTTCTCTACTCTCAGATATGGGCTTGCATGGGCAAATGAGAGTATAAGAGATCTGTCAGCTAAGTGGTGTTCACTGTTTGTCCTCTTGGCAGGGAGACCCTTATTTGGGGTAGCCACTTCTGTTTTCTTAGTCAGGGAGTGTGGAGGCTCCTGTTAGGGCTCCCCAACCTGATGTCATTGCCACAAACCTGGGAGGCTGGTACAGCTTCCCACTGAGAGCCACAGGGAGGCCCATGATGCTGCCTCTGCTGCAGACCTTGAAAACCTGCATAGTCACCTGCTGGGAGGCCTGGGGAAGCCAGTACAGTGGCCTGCATACCTAGGAGGTCCTAGAAAGCCTGTATAGCTGCCTGTAGACCTGGGAGCTCAGTACAGTGGCCTGCACAGCCACCAGCTGCAGTTTCAGAACTGGGAGATGGGTACAGTCGTCCTCTGGGAGGCCCTGGGAAACCTGTACAGCAGCCTGTTGGGAGGCCCATTCAGCCATCCTCAGCCACTGAGGAACTGAAAGTCCTGCCTCTGCTGTATCAGTTATAGAGCAGGGAGGTCTGTGCTTGGAGCAGGGGCCACTGAGGCCAGCCTCCACTGAGGAGCAAAGCCCGTCAAGGGGAAATGCAGGGGAGTTGAATATTCACCACTCTCAGTCCCCTGAGACCGAGAGTGCCCTGGATCCAAGTGGTCTTAGCTCACAGGCTGTCCCCTCGCCCAGAAAACATCAATGATGATGTTCTGGCTTTAGCTGCCCCTCCACTCACGAATTTCGGAGTTTCAAATCCTGTGCTCCTCAGACATGATGAGTGCTGGTCACTGCCATCTTGGACCTCCCATGCATCATTCTTTAAAAACACTAATATTCAGTTGCGTAAAGGAACCATAATTTTCTATACATCCATCACCTAAAAAACATATAGGCTGTTTCTAATGAATATTATGAGTAGAACAGCAAAGAACACTGTTGATCAGCAACTGTCTATAGGAGAATTCAGCTTGCAATGAAAAACAATGCCCAAGCCTCCAATACCTGGGTCATCTGGACAAGGCACTCTCCCACAACTTCACTGGACCAAATAGCTCCCAGGAGAACCTTGTACCTCATGTATAGCCAGACAAGAGAGAGTACACATCAGGCCTACCACCCTGTGACACTAACACAAAGGCAGTCTCCTCAGGCCATACATTATGGGCACCTGAGCTTCCACTGAGAAACAGCCCTAAAAGGTTTCCCTACATGACAACCACTCATTCCAATCAACTCTCGGTAAAATAACATAATGACTACTACACACTGGGTCTTCTCTGGACATGCTTCTGAACTCTAACTTCCAATCCAGGGAACACATGGAAACAAGAACATAAATACAGAGTCACAGACACACACACACACGAACAAACACACTACTCCCAGTCTTGTAGAATCCCAGATTGTTCCATATGTTAATTTCAGAGCTTTCTCTATTCTTCCACATAAGTATGGGGGCCTAATGGACCCTTGACCCTGGCTGTTCTCCCTGGCTGTTAGGCAAGGGGAGCTAGCCTGTTAGGAGAAGCCATAAGTATGCTGCTGCATGAGTTTTGGCATCATGGTGAGGAGACTTGTTAGGGTACCTGGCCTCCATGGTACCCTTCTTTTGGGTACCCTTCAGTCCACACCTTATTCTGGCTGCTTCTCTTAAGGTTCACCCTGAAACACAACACTGCCTTGGGCTCCTTGCCTGCTAAGTACACATAGTAGGGTTGCATATGACCATGGTGGTGCCTCCCAGACCCTTGAAGAGTTCTGGGAATGTTGCTTTTTTCTTGACAGATTTTGGTGTCCCTGAGTTGCACATGAAGCACAGCTCAAAGAGAGAGCAATTTCAAAAAGAACCAAAAAGGAAAGCCAGAGAGAACTCCAGGCAGAAGAACATGGTAGGAGGTGGTTGAGCATGGCAAAGAAGGAGTAAATGGATCAAACTGACATTGGCTACTAAGGCCATCTGTCCCTGTTATTCTAAGAACAGCTCAGAGAAGCTGTTTTGTGTGTGTGTGTGTGTGTGTGTGTGTGTGTGTGTGTGTGTGTGAATGTGTGTGTGTGTGTGTGTGAGTGTGTGTGTATGTGTGTTTCCAGGAAGTGAGTTAAGTGAGCTGTAGGTGCTGCTGGGCGCCTCAAGCAAAAATACGGGGGCGTGGGTATGTTCTTAAGAGGGCACCCTGGCGGGAAGAACAAGCTTTCCCACATGAACTGAGATGCAGCCCCTGATTAAGAGTCCTGTGGTGGAGTGGGCCTATGATCCTGGGTAACATGGCCGCGCACAGAGGACCTAGGAGAGTGTGCTTCCAACTAGCCAAGCCCTGTGGAACTCGGACCCTGCTGGGCCACGGGTCACCTGGACGCTGCTTCCTCTCACACTTCTGGTCCAACAAGGCTACAGGAGACCTGCGATCTTTCTGTCCAGCCAGGAGCAGAGAAGCGACCTAGCGGGGCCCACAGATGGCAGTAGTACATCAAGAATGCCAAGAGCAGTGGGACATGGGTGCCCTTCCTCTGTGCTTCCCAAAGCAAAAAACACCAAGCTGCTGCCAGCAGACTCCAAGATGGCTTCCAAGCACCTAGGCCACCACTGGCCAGCGCTGGGTCTCTAGGCTAGCTACAGAAATTCTTTAAGGGGTGTGATTGGGGAGTTGGCAAGTGGATGTGTGGGTGTAGGTGGGGAGGGAGCTTGGGAAGTATTAGGGGCTGCTCACAGTTGGAAGTAGGGCTTGCAGAAGAGACATAGGTAGGGGAGGTTAGAGGACACAAGGACCCCTCAACAGCACTGCCCTGATACACTCCCCTTTGGGCACCTGACAGCCCTGAAGGGCTTGCCTTGGGCTGGCAAACATGGGAGAGCGCACATGCATGCACAGGACCCTCTGGGAATCCTCCAGGAACCACATGCCAATCTGGACCATAGGGGAGGAACCTCAGAAACCAACTCCTGGACTTGGAGAGCAGGAGCTGTGAGCCTTGCCATGCCATGCCCCCACACCCATGGATACCCAGACAGGGTACTGGGACTGGAGGCCTGACCCAGAGATCCAGCAACTGTCTGTCTGACCCTTCCCACACTGGTGACCACTAAAGCTGTCAGGCTGCTTGCTCCTAGATATGCTAAGAACTGGCTCCCTGGGCACAAGCAAACTTCCAGGGCAAGGTGGCCAACCAACAAGGCCCTCCCAGGCTGACCCTGGGTTGGTAGTGCAGCGATGTCAGAGAGCTCAGGGAACAGGGCAAACAGGCCAGATGCCAAAGGGGAAAGGACCACTCTCCTCAGGGGGCCAGGCCCTGGGCCCAGCACTGGCTTTCCACCTGGCAGAAGAAGGCTCCTGGGTTGGCTGGGTACAGAGCAAAGGGCAGGCAGCTGTGTGCACTTGTGTGGACTCCAGTTGCCCAGGCCTGAGCCTTGGCTCTTATGGGAGACCAGAGGGTCCCTTGGTCTCTGTGCCTGTGGACCCAGGCCAGTGCCTCCTAGTAACCCTGTTATCTGGGTTCTGGTGGATGCTGCTCCACATCAACTACAGCAGGAGCCACAGCAGGGCAGGAGACATCTACTACCTTGCTGGCAGAGGCAAGCTGCACAAGACCCTGATGTGGGGACAAGGACGGATTAGAAGAGGAAACCTTCCCTCCCACCCTGCCCCTTTGCCTACCAGATCCTGAGCTTGCCCTCCCTCCCCTCCCCCCAATCCTCTCGACCCTAACAATCTTCTAAGCATTATCGCCAGGCTACCAGGCAACGATTCTGAGTTACCTGAAGGTCTGTCACAATCTCTCTCCTCTCCCCAGGACCCACCCCCACCAACCCCACCAATACATATATATGTGCATGTGTGTGTATGTTTGTACGTGTATACATATATTTGTGCCTATATATACACCTATAATACACACACACACATATATATGAATATATAGCACCTTGTTAAGTTATACAATCCTGATACAAGTTGATTTCAAAATCTTTTGAACCCCACACTATTTCATTTTTCATATGGAATATCCAGACACTGTGGTGTCCAGCTAAGAGAGATTGGAGAGAGAATGTATTTGATTAAACAGTTTTCACTACATATAAAAATGTGTAACACAACAAGGCTTAAAAAGTTATATCTAGGATCAGGGATGTTTTTCTATAGAAACCAGCAGTTTTATAAAACTGAAGTCTTGAGCTCAAATCCCTGGAAACCATATAAATTCCCAGAGGCAGTAGTGCACATATCTCTTTCTTCATAAAGGGAGACAGAAATGAAAGAAGAGAACATAAGAAGTTCATAAGTTGTAGACAGTTATCCTGGAGTGTGTAGTGCAGAACAGAAATAAGTGAAGACTATGTCTTAGACAAGGTTAAAAATCAGAACTAATTCTCAAAATTTTCTTCTGCCCAAATGGACACTGTGGTTGTGCAATGCACACACATGCTTCATAAACACACACACACACACACACACACACACACACACACACACCATCATACACTCACACAAAGGTGAAAATATAAAATAAACTTTAAAAATAGTTCTATAGTGCTGTATGTGTTATCATAGGCCTGTATACTTACCAATAGGCAGATGAACACAGGAGGATGTTGGGCATGAGACAGTTTGAAATCAAACAATATAAGAAGAAGCAGAGGACATAAAATTACAGAGGCATCAAATCAGTTGGGAGTATACTCAACCTTAAGAGAGATGGCTATTTACACAAAGTTCCAAAGTTTCATGACTGGTTTACTGAATTAACCTTGATAAAATGTGTAGGTATGCAAAAATTAACGGACAGTGAACACATTTTGTTTTGTTTTGCTTTTGGTATTAGGTCATTGCCTTATTGTTCTAGACCCAAGAGGAAGCTTAAATTTTCCTACATTTGACTAAGATACACAATGGCTATATGTGAACATAATAATCATTGTGGTAAATAAATTAGGAACTATGATACGCATCTCTTCAGAATTTGGAAATTTCAAATGATACTGATTTGGAAATTCTGCTTCAATAGGAATAACAAGAAATATAAGTAGATATGGGAACTCACACAATTCAAACTTAACACTATCACCTGTAAATAATTAACATTTTACCTATTTTTTTAAACTAGGACTTGCTTGGACTTAGGCGTATTTTTTATTATTGTAGACTTTGGTATCTCAAATTATTTCTTTTTAAAAAAAATTAAAATTTAAACGTTTCATTATTCCTTTAATATCACAGGGAGCATGTGATTCTGTGGCTAAGTGGCTTTACTTGCATGATCAAGGTGTTGGTATCTATAATGAGTGCTGTAAAAAATAATCACAAATTATCATATCTTCCCATGTTCACAAAACATTAGAGTCCAGAGTCTAGAGCAACGAAAAGGTAGTGAAAAGGCACCAGACAGTGGTGGTGCATGCCTTTATTCCCAGGACTCATGGAAGCTGGAGCAAGGGCGTCTATATACTTTGGAGGCTATCCTCGTCTACATAGCGAGTTCCAGAAGCAGCAAGCTGCAATCCCTCAAACTGGTGGAGGAGGCATCATGTGGGTTTGCCTTGTTCTCATGTTTAGGGACAGAGTTTTGTGCTCTGGGCAGCATCTGGAGAGCCATGGTGGAAGGGCCTCATAGCGAAAAGGCCAGAGCTACACAAAGAAACCCGTCCTCAAAAGACAAAACAAAACAAAATTCAGGAAAAAAAAAAAATGAGCTGGATTTTTTGTAACAAAGCACACATGCAGCTATTTTTTTTTTTTTGGGGGGGGGGGGTCTGAAATATCCATGAAAGTAAAAGTTCTTTTTTTTTTTTTTTTTTTTTTTTCAATGCAGTTTATTCAGGAACATTGAACAATCCTCGGACCCCGGGGAAAGCCAGCCCACAGCTTAAATAGCCTCTGGGTAGCCAACCCAGGCGTGCCACGGGGGCAATGCAGATAGGTCCACATACATGGAAGCAAGCCAGATCCTCAGCCTTAGCCAAATGTGGAATTGTTCGTGACAGAGAGCACTCACCATCGGGAAGGTGGAAGGCGGAAACCAGCTCCATCTTTAAGGCATAGCATTCCGCAGCTCTCTACAGTTCCCCCTTTTTGTTTTAGACGCATCAGGCAAGAGTAGAGGTCTGATCTCTGATATTAGAAATAAATTGGGACTTTGTACAGATGTTCATTTAGGTGTCATCCACCCAAAGAGCATCAGACCCGTCCGATACCTTTTTCTCAGAGGCGGGACCTGGGGCATCAACCCGCATGCAATCAGACATGCTCTTCTCTGGGTCCAAAGCGGCTGACCCTGAGTGCAGTGCTTAGCCTCGCATCCTGAGCGTATCATTTTAGCTTTTTATGGTATCCAACCATGCTTGGGGAGAATGTCCTGCTTCAATGGCTGTAAAGGCCTGAATGATCATGGCTGCATCACACTGTTGTGAGACTCTAATCTTGCATATATACCACAGGCAAACCAAGGAGACCAACACCAGAAGGCCTGCTAACACTCCCATGCCCGCCCATTCCTTCAGATGATTCATGGCTGCAGCAATCCATGTTGATAATCCTGTGGCTAGTCCTGCGTCCACTCCGGTAGAATTTACTGTGACAATGGCCACTCTCAGCTGCTCCATCGTAGTATCGAATTCTCCAGTCCAATTACCTAAAATATAGCTCGACAATTGTTTAGACAGATTTGCAGCACAGGAAAAATTCTCATGTTGTATGCTAGTGACACAAAGTCCAGCATACTTTCATTGACAGCCAGGTTGAGCGATTTGCCATAGGGTATCAATTTGCTCCTGCACGAGGTCAATCCTCTGATTGAACACCATCAAGCTTCCTTTTAGTTGAGCATTAATTCCTTTATGTACAACTAAGGCATGAGCTACATTGGCTAAATGATTATTCAGGGTCTCAGAAGTCTGCCCAGTATGACTCATGGCTAATGCCCTGGTGGTAGCTCCTACAGCTGTCAATGAGATGGTAGTAACAATGGTGGCTGTAGTTCCAAGATCCCTTTTCTGTCTGAAGAGAGTCATAGCGTGAGGGACATCAATGGGCACAGGCACCCAGTGAGGCATGCGAGTAACCAGGGCATACCTAAATTTACTAGCATTCCAGCATTGGGTAAAAAAGCAAGTATCATTACCACAATTACTTGGCTCTATCTGGCTAATAATGAATAAAAATGGGGGATATAGACAAACAGGTGTGGGCTTATAGGAAATATTATGAGAAGCCTTAACCCCTCGTTGGAACATCCTGCGTCAGTTCTAGAACTAGCAGTGGTGGTGTCCGAGGTCTGAGTAGGTTCAGGAAACCATTGCCCCCAGGGACGAGACGTGCTCCATGCCAATTGACTAACTCCATGTTTTCCTCCAATTTTGAAAGTCATTTAAGGTTCTTAAATTATTTTTTTCCCTTTTTTCTTAAATTTTTCATTAATTACACTTTATTCATTCTGCATCCACCCATAAGCCCCTCCCTCCCCTCCCAATCCCACCCTCCCTCCTCCCTCTGCTTGCATGCCACTCCCCAAGTCCACTAATAGGGGAGGTTCTCCTCTCCTTTCTGATCTTAGTCTGTCAGTTCACATCAAAAGTGGCTGTTTGTCCTCTACTGTGGCCTGGTAAGGCTGCTTTCCCGCCAGAGGGAGGTGATCAAAGAGCAGGCCAATCAGATTATGTCAGAGGCAGTCCCTCTTCACATTACTATGTAACCCAATTGGACTCTGAACTGCCCTGGGCTATATCTGTGCAGGGGTTCTAGGTTATCTCCATGAATAGTCCTTGGTTGGAGTATGAGTCTCTGGGAAGTTCCCTATGTTCAAATTTTCTTGTTCTGTTGCTCTCCTTGTGGAGACCCTGTCCTCTCCAGCTCTTACTATTTCCCAGTTCTTACCTAAAATTCCGTTCACCTGCCCAACAGTTGCCCATCCGGCTCAGCATCTGCTTTGATAGTCTGAAGGGCAGAGGCTTTCAGAGGCCCTCTGTGGTAGGTTCCTAGGTTGTTTCCTGTTTTCTTCTTCTTCTGATGTCCATCCTCTTTGCCTTTCTGGATGGGGATTGGACGTTTCAGTTAGGGTCCTCTCTCTTGCTTAGTTTCTTTAGATGCACAGGTTTTAGTGGGTTTGTCCTATGTTGTATGTCTATATGAGTGAGTATATACCATGTGTGTCTTTTTGCTTCTGGGACAACTCACTCAGGATGATCCTTTCCAGATCCCACCATTTACCTGCAAATTTCATGATTTCCTTATTTTTCATTGCTGAGTAATATTCCATTGTGTAGATGTACCACAATTTCTGCATCCATTCTTCAGTTGAGGGGCATCTGGGTTGTTTCCAGCTTCTGGCTATTACAAATAAAGCTGCTACAAACATGGTTGAGCAAATGTCCTTTTTGTGTACTTGAGCCTCTTTTGGATATATGCCCAGTAGTGGTATGGCTGGATCTTGAGGAAGCGCTATTCCTAGTTGTCTGAGAAAGCGCCAGATTGATTTCCAGAGTGGTTGTACAAGTTTACATTCCCACCAGCAGTGGAGAAGGGTTCCCCTTTCTCCACAACCTCTCCAGCATGTGTTGTCACTTGAGTTTTTGGTCTTGGCCATTCTCATGGGTGTAAGGTGAAATCTCAGGGTTGTTTTGATTTGCATTTCCCTAATGGCTAGTGAGGTTGAGCATTTCTTTAAGTGCTTCTCTGCCATTCGGTATTCCTCTACAGAGAATTCTCTGTTTAGCTCTGTTCCCCATTTTTTAAGTGGATTACTTGGTTTGCTGCTTTTCAGCTTCTTTAGTTCTTTATATATACTGGATATGAGTCCTCTGTCAGATAAAGGGTTGGTGAAGATTCTTTCCCAATCTGTAGGTGGTCGCTTTGTTTCGATGACTGTGTCCTTTGCTTTACAGAAGCTTTTCAGTTTCATGAGGTCCCATTTATTGGTTGTTGCTCTTAGAGCCTGTGCTGTTGGTGTTCTGTTCAGGAAGTTTTCCCCTGTACCAATGAGTTCTAGGGTATTTCCCACTTTTTTTTTCAAGCCGATTTAATGTGTCTGGTTTTATGTTGAGGTCTTTGATCCACTTGGACTTCAGTTTTGTGCAGGGTGACAAGTATGGATCTATTTTCATTTTTCTACATGTAGACATCCAGTTAGACCAGCACCATTTGTTGAAGATGCTATCTTTTTTCCATTGAATGGTTTTGGCATCTTTGTCAAAGATCAGGTGTCCATAAGTGTGTGGGTTTATTTCTGGGTCCTCTGTTCGGTTCCATTGATCCACCATTCTGTTTCTATGCCAGTACCATGCAGTTTTTAAAACTGTTGCTCTATAGTACAACTTAAGATCAGGGATGGAGATACCTCCAGAAGATCTTTTATTTTAGAGGATTGTTTTAGCAATTCTGGGTTTCTTGTTATTCCATATGAAGTTGAGAATTTTCCTTTCCAGGTCTGTAAAGAATTGTGTTGGTAATTTGATGGGCATTGCATTGAATCTGTAGATTGCTTTTGGTAAGATGGCCATTTTTACTATGTTAATCCTACCAAGCCATGAGCATGGGAGATCTTTCCATCTTCTCATATCTTCTTCTAATTCTTTCTTCAGAGATTTGAAATTTTTTTCATACAAGTCTTTGACTTCCTTGGTTAGGGTTACTCCGAGGTACCTTATGTCATTTGTGGCTATTGTGAAGGGTGTTGTTTCCTTAATTTCTTTCTCAGCCCTTTTGTCTTTTGTATACAGGAGGGCTACTGATTTTTTTGAGTTAATTTTGTATCCTGCCACTTTGCTGAAGGTGTTTATCATCTGTAGGAGTTCCCTGGTAGAGTTTTTGGGGTCACTCACGTATACTATCATATTATCTGCAAATAGTGATAATTTGACTTCTTCCTTTCCAATTTGTATCCCCTTGATCTCCTTCAACTGTCTTATTGCTCTAGCAAGGACTTCCAACACTATGTTGAAGAGATATGGAGAGAGTGGGCAGCCTTGTCTTGTCCCTGATTTCAGTGGGATTGCTTTAAGTTTCTCTCCATTCAGTTTGATGTTGGCTATAGGCTTGCTGTATATCGCTTTTACTATGTTTAGATATGTGCCTTGTATCCCTGATCTCTCCAATACTTTGAACATGAATGGATGTTGGATTTTGTCAAAGGCTTTTTCAGCATCTAGGGAGATTATCACGTGGTTTTTTTCTTTCAGTTTGTTAATATGGTGGATCACATTGATGGATTTCCGTATATTGAACCACCCCTGCATACCTGGGAGGAAGCCTACTTGGTCATAGTGGATAATATCTTTGATGTGTTCTTGGATTCGGTTTGCAAGTATTTTATTAAGTATTTTTGCATCAATGTTCATAAGGGAGATTGGCCGGAAATTCTCTTTCTTTGTTGAGTCTTTGTGAGGTTTAGGTACCAAGGTGACTGTGGCTTCATAGAATGAATTTGGTAATATTCCTTCTGTTTCTATTTTGTGGAATAGTTTGAAGAGAATTGGTGTTAGCTCTTCTTTGAAGGTCTGGTAGAATTCTGCGCTGAAGCCATCTGGTCCTGGGCTTTTTTTGGATGGGAGACTTCTGATGACCGCTTCTATTTCTTTGGGGGATATAGGTCTATTTAGTTGATTTACCTGGTCCTGGTTCAGCTTTGGTAAGTCAAATCGATCAAGAAAATTGTCCATTTCATTTAGATTTTCAAATTTTGTGGCATATAGAGTTTTGAAGTAAGTCCTAATGATTGTTTGGATTTCCTCAGTGTCTGTAGTTATATCCCCCTTTTCATTTCTGATTTTGTTGATTTGGGTGGTGTCTCTCTGCCTTTTAGTTAGCTTGGCTAAGGGTTTGTCGATCTTGTTGATTTTCTCAAAGAACCAGCTCTTGGTTTCATTGATTCTTTGAATTGTTTTATTTGTTTCCAATTGATTGATTTCAGCCCTGAGTTTGATTATTTCCAGCCGTCTACTCCTTCTTGGTGTGTCTGCTTCTTCTTTTTCTAGGGTTTTTAAGTGAGCCATTAGGGTGCTTGAATGAGCTGTCTCGAATTTCTTCTTGAAGGCACTTAGTGCTATGAACTTTCCTCTTAGCACTGCTTTCATTGTGTCCCACAAGTTCGGGTATGTTGTGTCTTCATTTTCATTGATTTCTAGAAAGACTTTAATTTCTTTCTTTATTTCTTCCCTGACCCAGCTGTCATTTAGTAACAAGTTGTTCAGTTTCCATGTGTGTGTAGGCTTTTTGTTATTTCTGTTATTGTTGAGGTCCAGCTTTATTCCATGGTGATCAGACAAGATACATGGGATTATTTCAATCTTCTTGTATTGGTTGAGGCTTGCTTTGTGACCTACTATGTGGTCTATTTTGGAGAAGGTTCCATGAGGTGCTGAGAAGAAGGTAAATTCTTTTGTGTTTGGGTGTAAAGTTCT
The DNA here is from genome assembly GCF_030254825.1 of Meriones unguiculatus. Lineage (NCBI taxonomy): Eukaryota > Metazoa > Chordata > Mammalia > Rodentia > Muridae > Meriones > Meriones unguiculatus. The sequence goes on along the minus strand of NC_083369.1, from coordinate 72,124,372 downwards.
GTAAATGTCTGTTAGGTCCATTTGATTCATGACCTCTGTCAGAGACATTGTTTCTTTGTTTAATTTCTGTTTGTTTGACCTGTCCTTTGTTGAGAGTGGGGTGTTGAAGTCTCCCACTATTAATGTGTGTGGATCTATATGTGCTTTAAATTTTATCAATGTTTCTTTCACAAATGTGGGTGCCCTTGTATTTGGGGCATAGATGTTCAGGATTGTGATGTCTTCCTGGTGGAATTTTCCCTTGATGAGTATGAAGTGTCCTTCCCCATCTCTTTTGATTAATTTTGGTTGAAAGTCTATTTTATCAGATATTAGAATGGCTACTCCTGCTTGCTTCTTGGGTCCGTTTGCTTGGAAAGTCGTCTTCCAACCCTTTACCCTCAGGTAATGTCTATCTTTGTGTCTTAGGTGTGTTTCTTGTATGCAACAGATTGCTGGGTTTTGTTTACGTATCCATTCTGTTAATCTGTGTCTTTTTATTGGAGAGTTGAGTCCATTGATGTTGAGAGAGATTAATGAGCAGTGGCTGTTAGATCTCTTGATTTTGATGTTGGCTGTGGTCATCAGGTTGTGTGCTTGGTTGTTTTTTGTTTTACTGAAGTGAGGTTATTTATTTCCTGTGTTTTCTTGAATGTAGCTAGCTTTCTTGGGTTGTATTTTCCCTTCCAGTGTCTTCTGTAATGCTGGATTTGTTTGTAGGTATTGTTGAAATTTGTTTTTGTCATTGAATATCTTGTTTTCTCCATCTATGAGGACTGAGAGTTTTGCTGGGTATAGTAGCCTGGGCTGACATCTGTGTTCTCTTAGGGTCTGCATGATATCCGTCCAGGCCCTTCTGGCTTTCATAGTCTCTGTTGAAAAGTCAGGTGTGATTCTAATGGGTTTGCCATTATATGTTATTTGGCCTTTTTCCCTTGCAGCTTTTAGTATTTTTTCTTTGTTCTGTATACTTACTGTTTTGATTATTATGTGGCAGGAGGATTTTCTTTTCTGGTCAAATTTGTTGGGTGTTCTGTAGGCCTCATGTATTCTAATTGGCCTCTCCTTTAGCTTGGGGAAATTTTCTTCAATGATTTTGTTGAAAATATTTTCTGGGCCTTGGAGAAGGGAGTCTTCTTTTTCCTCTATACCTATTATTCTTAGGTTTTGTCTTTTCATATTGTCTTGCATTTCTTGGACGGTCTGTGTCAGGAATTTTTCAGATTTAACATTTTCTTTGACAGATACATCGATTTCTTCCATTGTATCTTCTACACCTGAGATTCTTTCTTCCATCTCTTTTAGTCTGTTGGTTATGCTTACCTCTGTAGTTCCTGTTTTCTTCCCTAGATTCTTCCTTTCCATTATTTCTTCCATTTGTGTTTTCTTTAATTTTTCCAATTCTATCTTCAGGTCTTGAGTTGTTTTGTTTACTTCCTTCACCTGTCTGATTGTACTTTCCTGTTTTTCTTTTAGTTCCTTCAACTCTGTTTCTATCATTTCATTCAGTGTTTTAAGCATTTCCTTTCTAAAGGCCATAAACTGTTTGGCTGCAGCTTCCTCTATTTCTTTACGGATGGCAATATTCTGTTTGAGTTTATCTTCCTCCATGTCTTTACGAATCTTATTTGTTTCCTCTGTTATCATCCTCATGAGCATACTTGTTAGGTCATCTTCTTGGATTTCAGTTATGCTGGGGTGTCCAGGGCTACTTGCCCCTGGGTAACTGGGTTCTGGAGATGCCATATTGCTCTGTCTTTTGTTGCTTGAGCTTTTACACTGGCCTCTACCCATTGTGTTATCTTAGGAGTTTGGGGTTATTTTCTGGTGGTTCCTGGGGATCCTGTGGTGGAGAGAATCCCCTTTGCAGAAAGCTGGTTTTTCCTGAAGGATGTCTTCTCAGCTTTTTGGGTATAGTCCCTGGATGGCTGGTGTTTTTTCAGGAGTTGCTCACCTCAGGGATATAGACCTGAGTGGTAACTGTGGTCTTTGTTAGTCGAGAGGATTCTCCTCTCACCCAGGGAAGGCCTGAGGGCAGCTGCCCTGTTTCTGAGTTTCTTGTTGCAAATTTAATGATCAGCTGCTGTGACCCAGTTGGACATCAGGCGCGCCTCAACTGTTTGTGCTTGTGTCTGGAGCACAGCTGAGTGCTGGCGCCTCGGCCCCACTAGACTGCTAGACTTTTTCTAGGGAAGGATTGGGTGATTTAGATCAGTACAGTTTTCTTCCTTCCCCGTGGATTCTCTGGAGACACGGACTCCTAGTGTCTTTTTTTTTTTTTTTGCCCTGGTGCACACTGCTCAGTGTCCGCCAGCTGGCTGGCCGCAGAAATTTGCCTGTGCCTGGAGCACAGCTGTGTGATGGCGGCTCAGTCTCTGCCAGCTGTCTGGTGCGCAGAAACTGCCTGTGTCTGCCTTTGCGGCTTTTGGGAGCCTGAGAGGCTCCCTAAGCTGGGTAATTTTCCAGGGACCTTTTCAGGTTGGGGGTGAGCTGAGAGCTCTGAGATCAGACCCGCCGTTTCTATCTCCGGCGGCGAATCAGGCGCGCAGGCAGGCAGGGCTCTGTGCCAGAACCTGGGTCCCAGGCTCTGGCTCAGGGCTGGCTCCTGGGGTGCCCGTGGAACCCGCCCGAGTCTTTTCCAGGGGATGTCTGGGTGACCTAAGGCCGGTCCCAATCGTTTCCTGTACCCTGGGGTTATCTCTCGACTGAAAATTCCAGTCTCTGATAGTGTGGTGCCCAAGGTTCAGTCTGGGACCGTGACTAGAGACACTGGCTTGTGGCTCTGGGCTGGGGCTGGGGCTGGTGGCCGGCAGCCAAGCCTCTGGCGGAACCGGGATCTCTTCCGCGGATTAGCCGGGTGAGTTAAAAGCTGATTGAATCCCCCACCGTGGGGTATCCTCTCACCTGGGAAACACAATGACTGTGTTTTATGGCCGAGAGTTCTGATTGCTGTTCACTGTGCTGATCCTGCTGTGCTGCTGCTCAGAATGAGAGTCCTCCCGGCGCCGCCATCTTGCCCCTCCTGAAAGTAAAAGTTCTTACAGGTATGTTTGAGGAGCCAGAGCAACCATTCAAGGGGCTGCAAAGCTTTAGAAATTACTTAGCTCAAACCACCACAGCACCTATATCCATTGGCCACAGGCAGGTGGCCCCTGCTTAGGACAAATGTCCCAGTGCCCTCTCCTTCCTCCCTCAGAGCTCTCTGTCCCATGAAGGTGCTTCTGGGCCACCTAGGTGGGGGTTTCACCATGGCTCTCCAGATACTGCCTGGAGAACAAAACTCTGTGTCTCTAAAAACAAGAACAAGGCCAATCCATGTGGTGCATTCTCCCTCGATCTTCGGGATCCCAGGGCGAGCCAAGGCCCAAGGTTCCCAGGCTTATGGTTGCACACTCAGCAGGTAAGGGAGATGTTCCTGAAGTAGAGAGACCACTCAATCCACCAAGTCCTGCGGCAACAGAGAAAAAGGAGTTAGAGGATGAGGAGGTGGGAAATAAATTGACATGATTGAGGCTGGGCTGTCCTCGCCCAGTGGGTGGATTAAGTTAGATAACCTAGACATCCCTTCCTGCAAGAGTCTCAAAGGGGCGGGGATTGAAAGGCCTGGGAAAGCTAAATGGGTTTCTAAATGCCTTATCTTGAGGACTTGCTGAGAACCTGTTTGGTTCCATTAAGTTTCTAAAAGAACCACGTAACAGAAAAGTAGCCATACAGGATTCTCAAAAGTATTTCAGGGAAAATCAAGCTTAAATAAGTTTTAAGAACCACAACCCTATGGGTGTTTTGCCTACATGTCTGTGTACCACATGCATTCCTAACCACCTACAGAGATGAGAATAGGGCCAGAGAAAGGGCACTAAAGCCCTAAGAATTGTAGTTATAGATGGACATGAGTTGCTATCGAAGTGCTGGGAATTGTATCTTGGTCCTCTGGAAGAGCAGTGGTTGCAATTAACTGCTGAGTCATTTCTCCAGCAGAGCATTAGGGTATCCACAAGTTCTCCTGGGCAGCAACCAGACCAATGGCAATAGCCTGAACTGATTGGAAGATCTCTTGGACCATGAAACCACAAATCTCAAAGGAAAGTTTCACACACCTGGCAACAGATTTTTCCTTCAAGGGCAGGGCATTATTCCCCACAGTGGAGTAATTTCAATTAAACTATGTGTACATATTTTACATGTGGGTTTTTGTTTGTTTGTTTGAGACAAGATTTATCCCTGTAACTTTGGCTGCCCTCAGACTCATTCTGTACACCAGGATGGCCTGGAACTCACAGAGATCCACCTGCCTCTGTCTTCCAATTCTTGGCATTGAAGGAGCATACCACCACCACTTGGCTATATATGTATTTTTAAGAAAGATTATAAATAATAGGTCTGTTTATGGTTTTTCAAACATCCATATTTATCCCTTCACTCTTGTGCTGGTTTACCTGCCCTACACTTTGCCCTACCATTCCCCTCCCCACTTAAATCTACCTCCCATTTTCCCTCCCCTCTTCATAGCATCTGTATTCTACTACACAGGCAAGAAAACCAAAACCAGATATTCGTTATTTATGTGTGCTGTTTTTTTTTATTTTAAGTTAGCAGAGAAAATAATGGCTTCCATTATGACATTTTCATAGATGTGTGCCATTTTACTTTGTTCACTCCTCTCCCCTCACTATACCCCCACACCCCTGACTGCCTCTTTCTATCATTTTGGTCTCCTACTTCCACTCCTAACTCCCATTCAGTTGAAAGCAGCCCATTCTACTTAAAACTCCTTCCATGAATGTTCTTGAAATCATTAGTCATATGATTAAGATTCACATGTGTGAAACAACCCAAATGTCCATTGCCTGATGAGTGTTTAATCAAAATGCTTAGTCCTTACCTTGTCTACATTTCATTGTTTCTGTTCATTTGTTTATTTATTCATTTATTTATTTGTGCTCTGTCTTAAGAGACACCAGAAGAGAAAATAAGACTCCATCACAGATTGTGAGCCACCATGTGGTTGCTAAGAATTGAACTCAGAACTCCAGAAGAGCAGTCAGTGCTCTTAACCACTATGCCATCTCTCATGTGCCCATTTTATTGTTTCTGAAACAAGGATTCAAAGAATAGCCTGAGATGGCTTGAAATCCTCAAGCTGGGCCTTGTTAGCCTGTGCCACCACGCCCAGACTTAGGCAAAATATTAATGTTAAATTTTACAATGTACTTGAAAGAGGAAAGAATATTGCAAATCCCTGATCAGTCTTTACAGAAAAGGAAGAGGGAAGAGCAGTGTACAATGTGATATGATGCAATCAAAAGCCTCAACTGCAAAGTGTTCTCACTGAAAAAACAGCCTGATATTTCAAGGCATCGGTTTCACTGTATTAACTCAGAGTAACCTGAAACTCACAAATGCCTCTGCTTTCCGAAGGCTGAGATTAAAGGCATGTGCCACCATGCCCAGCTCTTCATTTTTTTTTTCTTTTAAATACTTTTATTTTCCTTCTTTTCAGTGACAAAATGGAATTGTTTGTATTTGGTCGGGCCATGTTTTTCACATCACTACCACATTCGTCCTTAGTCCCACACCCACATAAGATGCTTTATTCCTACAAAAATTGTGATGACTGGAAGTTCAAGAAGGAAAGAATGATGTATTTGTTTCATATATAGTATTATTTAGTGATTTTGAGAACTGTATAAAAAATGTATACTTTCAAGCAAAATTATCATGGTACTCACTTCAGGTAAAAGAAGTATTCCAATCCCAAGCCTAAGCTCAAGCATAGATGCAAACAGAAAAAAAAACAAACAAACAAAAAAACAAGAAAACAAAAGTGCACAACTCAGATAATACTGCATGATACACTTTGTGTCATGTTGTGCTGAGTGCTGCAAGATAACAAGTACCTTGTCAGTCAGTACAGGGGAAAAACAAACCCACAGGCACACTTTTCTTACAAATTCACCCATTCCCTTTAACTCCGTGTATCTCATCTGCCAAGACAATAACTTATTTTCATATGTGAAAATGAGCCAAGCATTAGTTTCTCGAAGTGTGTGTTTTGTGAACACAAGCAAAACAGTTTGGAATGGATAAGTTTTATGATTATGATAATAAAATTCATAATATTTCTTTCCAAGCAGAAATCTCAGCATGTGGAGAGCCTTGGGTTTGGCTCCCAATATTACAAGAAAATATTTAAAATGGATTTTAATGATATGCATATTTGCACATATCTCAAGTAGGCTTTCTTCTAAATTTCTAAACTAACATCTTCCTACATGTTCTTGAAGAAGCATTCATACATACGTAAAATTTTCATTAGGCAGTCTACACTCTCGAACTGATCAACTTCTTTCAAGGGAGCTTACATTTGGAGTGAATATGTAAAAGAAAAGGTTGTATCTTGACATAGTGGAAACCCATAGTTATTTGTTGTTTAAACTGGTCTGTTACCCCATTCAACTGAAAAGTAATAAAAGTCTGGAATAAATAGCATGGGCCCATTGTGTTTCTCTGCCTACAATATGTTGTCATTTCTAGTGCTGGGATTATAGGTGTGAGCTGCCATGTCTGCCTTGGTCATTCCTTTTCTAGAACTTGTTCATTTTTTAATTACTCTATTTCCATTTTCAAGTCTATGAGAAGTCAGTTCTCCACTTGGTCATCTTCCAATGGAACATTCCAGAATGTTTTCTCCTGAACTCATAACAGAAAGAAGGCATTTATGAAAAAACAATATGATATATTTGGAAAGGGAACTGAATTAGATATGTTATAAGTAACACTCAGTGTTCGTTCAACAGCAGGGATTGAAAATTCAAGGCTTCTCTCATACAAAACACACATTCTACTATTCAAATCATCACCTTCAACCTCCCAACACTAGATTCATGCATCCCAGGCTGGCCTTAACTCCCATTTATAGCTGAGGTTCGTTTTGAACTCCTGGTACTCTTACTTCTACTTCCCAAGTGCTGAGATTACAGGTATGTATTGCCCTGTCAGCTATAATTTTTTAAAAGTTTTTATTGTTTTAAATTATGTGTTTCTGTCTGTTTGTCTGTCTGTGCATAGGTATGTGCACATGCATGAAGATACTTATGGAGACCAGAAGAGAATGTCTAAAACCATGAAGCTGGAGTTACAGGGTTGTAAGCTGCTAGATTTGGATGCTAGGAACCAAACTCAAGACTTTTCTGAAAGCACAGTAAGTACTTTTAACCACCAAACCATTTTCCAGAGCCCAACCTTCCTTTTTAAGACAGGGTTTGGAATGGGCTGGTATTCACTGAATATGTTAGGTTGTCTGGAAAGTAAGTCCCAGGGTTCTGCAGATAAAATTCTGGGGTTCTGTTACACAGAGAAACACTGCTTCAAAAAACTGAAGCAACAACAAAAAAAGCTGTTTTATGAATGGCTGGGGAGATAAATCTGGGTGTTGTGCAAGTTTGTAATCCCAGCACTAGGGAGGCCTCTAGCTTGCTCAACCTACTTTCTTCTAGCACCCAGAACCACAAGCCCAAGGGTAGCACCACTTGCTACAGGATGAGACCAAGAGCATCAAACATTAAGCAAGAAAATGCAACACAGGCTTCCTCACAGGCCAATCAGGTGGCGGCAGAGAAACACTTAAAGAAATGAGACACTTAAAGAAATGCTCAACCTCATTAGCTATCAGGGAAATGCAAATCAAAACGACCCTGAGATTTCACCTTACACCCATCACAATGGCCAAGATCAAAAACTCAAGTGACCACACATGCTGGAGAGGTTGTGGAGAAAGGGGAACCCTCCTCCACTGCTGGTGGGAATGTAAATTTGTACAACCACTCTGGAAATCAATCTGGCGCTTTCTCAGACAACTAGGAATAGCACTTCCTTAAGATCCAGCCACTCCTAGGCATATATCCAAAAGAGGCTCAAGTACACAATAAGGACATTTGCTCAACCATGTTTGTAGCAGCTTTATTTGTAATAGCTAGAAGCTGGGAACAGCCCAAATGCCCCTCAACTGAAGAATAAATGCAGAAATTGTGATACATCTACACAATGGAGTATTACTCTGCAATGAAAAATAAGGAAATCATGAAATTTGCAGGTAGATGGTGGGACCTGGAAAGGATCATCCTGAGTGAGTTGTCCCAGAAGCAGAAAGACACACACGGTATATACTCACTCATATAGACATATAATATAGGATAAACCTACTAAAATCTGTACACCTAAAGATACTAATCAAGAGGGAGGACTCTGGCTAAAATGCATAATCCCCATCCAGAAAGGCAAAGAGGATGGCCATCAGAAGAAGAAGAATATGGGAAACAAGTTAGGAGCCTCCCACAGAGGGCCTCTGAAAGGCTCTGCCCTGCAGACTATCAAAGCAGATGCTGAGACTCATAGCCAAACTTTGGGCAGAATGTCAGAATCTTATGAAAGAAGTGGGAAATAGTAAGGTCTGGAGAGGACAGGAGGTCCACAAGAAGAGCAACAGAACCAAAAAAATTGGACACAGGGATCTTTCTTGAGACTCATACTCCAACTAAGTACCATGCATGGAGATAACCTAGAACCCCTGCACAGATGTAGTCCATGGCAATTCTGTGTCCAAGTGGGTTCCATAGTAATGGGAACAGGGACTGCTTCTGACATGACCTGATTGGCCTGCTCTTTAATCACCACCCCCTGAGAGGGGAGCAGCCTTACCAGGCCACAGAGGAAGACAATGCAGTCCAATGCAGTCACTCCTGAGGAGACCTAACAGACTAGGATCAGAAGGAAGAAAAAGAAACCCTCTCCTACCAGTGGACTTGGGGAGGGTCATGTGTGGAGAAAAGGGAGGAAAGTAGGGATTGGGAGGGGAGGAGGGAGGGAACTAGAGGGGGGATACAAAGTAAATAATGTGTAATTAAAAATAAAATAAAACACACAAAAAAAGATATTCTTTTGTCTGTTCTGTATAATATAAATTTTCTCAAACTTTAGTATTTCATTTGTGTTCTCTTTTATTCTACAGATTATAAAACATACATCAGCTGGGTCAAATATTTATAAATTTAGGGTTTTTTTTCCCCTCTGTGGGGCACTGGTGGCACATTCTCTTTAATTGCAGCGCTTGGGAGGCAGAGGCAGGCCTGATCTACAGAGTCAGTTCCAAGACAGCCAGGGCTACACAGAGAACCCTTGTTTCAAAAAAAAAAAAAAAAAAAAAACATAAAGAAAAAAAGGAAGAAAGAAAGATAGAAAGAAAGATTCTGTCACTCTCCAAAAGAAAGAAAGAAAGAAGAAAGAATGAAAAAAGAAAGAAAGAAAAATTCTGTCACTCTCCAAACCCATGTGGTAACTTACAGCCATTGGTAGCTTCACTTTCAGGGGATCCAATGCCATCTTCTGACCTCTAATAACAAGAAATATAGTTTACACACATACATACATGCCAGCAAAACACTTGTACACATCAATAAATAGACAAACAAGTATATAAACATAGTAAACTACAATTCTTGGGACTAGAGAGATGGTTTAGCACTTAAAAGTCTTTGTTCCTTTATAAAGGTTCTGAGTTTGATTTCCAGCATCCACATTGGCTCTAGGCCATCTGACTCTCTCTGTAGGCCTCTGATGACACTGCACATGTGTTACATGAGGGCGCTGCACATATGCTACATAGCCACATTTGGCTCCATCTATGTATGCACATAATACTTTGTAATAGTAAATCTTAAAAACATTGTTCCTTGTATTTGTGACTAAAAAGTATTACATGCTCATTATAAAAACTCTCCAAATTGGCCGGGTGCTTTGGTGCACACTTAAGAAGCAGAAACAGATCTCTCTGAGTTTGAGGCCAGCCTGGGTCTACAAAGTAAGTCCAGGACAGTCAGAGCTACACAGAAAAACCCTGTCTCAGAAAAACAAACAAACAAAAAGAACTCCCAAAATGTGAAGGTGATATCAAAGAAAAACAAATACTGATGAAATCTATGACTCATGATACTCATTTTTGCCCCTTAGTTAGTGTGAATATGCACATGTGTATGCACACACACAGAGGCTCGATGAAAAATCAGATTTTCTACTTCATCAATTTTGTCTTATTATTGCCATATAGGGCCTCTCAGTAAACCTGGAGCTAGTCCCAAGAATGTTCCTGTTTCTGTTAGTATTTATTTAAAAATGATGCCATGCACACAACCAATATTAAATCCTGAGGTTTATTGGATGGAGATAGAGAGAGAGAAAAAGAGAGACATGGTGGAGGGAGGGGGTACCCCCACAGAGAGAGGGGAGAGCAAGAGAGTGAGAGTGTAAGAGAGTAAAAGAGAGACAAAGTGACAGGTTGGTCCTTTCATGGAGCAATTGAACCATACCTGCCCGATGTGACTACCTGGCAGAGGACACATGATGACATCATATGTTCTTAAGCAACCCAGAAGCAGGCTGCCTAAATACTAACAGTTTCTACTTGAAAAGCATAGAGGCATGTGGCCATACCTGGCCTTTTATTTGCCTACTGAGATTGAACTCAGGTCATCATGCTTGTCCAACAAGTGGTCTTACGCGCTGAGCCACCTCTCCAGCCCCTCTTGATGTTCACATTAAATATTTGATATTTCATATTCAACAGAAAAAAAAATGATTAGAAATCTTCCCCTCACAGCTTTTCTCTATAGCACTGGAACTTCCTTTGAAGACCAGGCTGGCTTCAAACTCAGAGATCCACCTGCCTCTGGTCTCTCCCTAGTGTTGGGAGTAAAGGTGTGCGTCATCACACTTGGGCTTGATTAACAGTCTATCATCTATCTATCTATCTATCTATCTATCTATCTATGAGCTATCTATCTGTCTATCTATGTATCTACCTATTTTTCTATCTATGTATCTATACATCTGTCTATGTATATATGTATCTTGCATCTATCTGTGTATCTATGTATCTATCTGTCATCATCATCATCTATCTATCCATATGTCAATCTACCTATCCATGTTTGTGTGTATTATTTGGGACTGAACAAGAATTTTAATTCTGAACTACATCCTTCACTCTTAAAAAAAAAAAAAAAAAAAAAAAAACCACTTTGACTCAGAGTATGGCTAAGTTGCCCAAGCTGGGTTTGAACATTCTATTCTCCTGTTTCTACCTGCAGCATAGATCGAGTTATAAGTTTGTCCCACCAGGCTAAGTTATTAAGTTTAATGCAAGTATCTCATCCATGCTGGTCTACAAATGATTCTGTTTATTTTTTATAATTATTGATAGCATATATATCTATATACCATTAAAATTTTACATCTTATTCTGTGTAACTGTACTGAGAACTGTCATGTTTAATTTATACCTCAGTGTTGCAAGATATTTAATCACACTGTGAACCTCTAGATTTTGTACTGGAAAAAAAGTGTTTCTTTTGTGATATGGCTCAGTCCTAGCACATAACTTTAATCCAAGAGCTTTCTGTAAGCAGGATTAAATAAAGCCCACCATAGGTCAAAGGGTGGAGCAAGCAACCAGTTGACAGGGTGTGAACAAAAGAAAAATAACATAGAGAGTGAGAGAAAGTCCAGAGGATGGATAGAGAGATACACAAGAAATAGAATGGAAGGACATTTAGTTTGAAGGGTTTTTTGAGACAGCATGGAGAAAGGGATTTTTTTCCTTCTGGGACACTGGCTAAGTAGGAAGTACAGCTGAATGTTTTCCCTCCCTCTCTGAGCTTGCAGGCTTTCACCCTAGCACTGGGCAACTGAGTCTTGGTAAAATCAAACATTTGGGATTTATTGTTTTCTCACCCCCTCCCCTTTTGAGATTGTGTTTCTCTGTGCATAGCCCTGGCTGTCCTGGAATCACTCTGTAGACCAGGCTAGCCTCGAACTCACAGGGATCCCCTTGCCTCTGCCTTCTGAATGCTGGGATTGAAGGTGTGAGCCATCACAGACCTGCTGGGATTTTTGCTTAGACACAACACATCTTTACATTAGTCCCTGCATCTTTACATTTCCTTATTATTTCAATATGCCATTTAAAGAACTAATATATTGCTTAGCATTTAATTTGAGCAGGATGAATACTCTTTCTGCTCTAATAGGTTGACTGCCTGATTCAAAGAGGAATCTAGATAACATTCTCATGTTAGAGATAGTTACTGAGGGGAGCTGTGTTTGTGTATAGCAGACTAGAAGTTATAAATGAGAACAATGTTCAAGCCTGATGTTCCTCTGTCAATGCAGAAACAGCTTCTGCTGGGAAGATAGATCATTTGGTAGAGTGCTTATCAAGTATACAGGAAAGTATGGGTTGGATTCCCAGCACAGCATAAATAAAGCATGATAGTGCATGGGAGGTAGAGATAGGAAGATCAGAAATTAAAGCTTATCCTTAGCTACATAGTGAGTTTGAGGGTAGCCTGGACTGCTGATAAACTAGCCTGCCTCCATCTGAGGCTTAAAAGCCATCTTATAATAAAGATGAAATAGGTTCATTCCTGTTTATGATTAAACCTCTGTTTCTCAAAGATTGGGTTATGCCCCTCCTTTAACCTAATACCTGTTCCAGGAAATGACAACCATGCCTTTTGTTTTGTTTGTTTGTTTTTTGTTTTGCTTTTAAGACAGGGTTTTCTCTGTGATTGTTGGCTGTCCTGGACTCCCTTTGTAGACCAGTGTGGCCTCTAACTCACTGCTATCTGCCTGCCCCGCTTTCCTGAGTGCTGGGATTAAAGGCATAAGCCACCATGCCCAGATCATGCCCTTGTTTTAAAAGGTTGTTATGACTACTTGTTATTATAACTACCTTCTTACAAACACCTTGTAATTGTTATCATACAGGCAATTCCACTAGCCTTCTCTCAGGGACTGAGTAATGGTTACATCATCACCTGCTGCAGCTGCCAGGTGTGCCAGGTGTGTGCTATGTCTAAAAGGATTTGCCCATCACTCCAGCTCTCCTTCTGTGTTCTTTGTGCCCCATTCCCTTCCTCTCTGCCCATATGGCTCTGTTTACCATCTGTCTGCCTGTCTGTGTGTCTACTCCTCAGCCTCTACACCTTCCTTCCCCAAGTACTCACTCCTCTCTTTCTCCAATAAACCCTCTTTACACCAGATCTGTTGCAGGGCATAATTTTCCTTGGCCTGGGCACACCAAGGATACCTTTTCACTGCATTATATCTCATAACAGCAATCCAGTCTTTGTTTCAGGAGATAATTATAGCTAACTTGTTATGTTTGTGTTTTGCTCCTGTAACCCCACCTATGTTGCTCACCAAATCCCCCATTTGGAAAATGCCTAACCTTGTGCTATAAAATCTTTGTCTTCTTCAAGTCCAGTGATGACCTCCTGAACCCTGCCTTAAGGAGAGGCAGCCTGTGTACAGGAATTAAAAAAAAAAATACAAAACAAAACAGAAAACAAAAACAAAAACAAAAAAAATTTTTCTCCTCCCATATTTGGGATTAACACTACATAGCTCACAGAGTTCCAACTGCCTATGACTCCGGAATGCTGGGATTAAAGGCGTGCCCCACCACACCTGGTTTATAGGCTCCGTTTTTATTTAATGACATTCTAAGTCTTCGGGTTGGTGGAAGGTTAGTTCATTCCAAAAGGATTTAAAAAATAAAATTTTTTTAATTTTTAGTGGCACTTGCCTGTAATCCCAGCCCTACATTACTTTGGTAACTTTCAGTAGAAACTAATAAGCTTTCATTTACATTTGTATTTTATTTTATTTCCAGAATCAAGCATTTTATAATCTATCATATAGAGGAGACTTACATATTGTATAGGATTTTAATTTTATTTTTTTAATTTTTCAGAAATATGAAATCCACTATGGAATATTTTACACTAACATGAAGAAGAAAATGTGTTTCTAAATATGCATATATATCTTCTAATGTAAAGTGGCTGCTGTATGTCAGTCATGCAGAAATTTCTCTTCTGATATATTAACTAGTAACTTAAACAGGTAATAAAATTGAAGAAACTAAAAAAATATTGTGATAAAGATGCTGAAGTGTAGTTCTTCACAATTGATGAGTTCTGGAGAAGGGTTGGGGGTGTGGAAGGGGGAGGACACAGTTATCTTTAAGAGACTGGCCACTTGAAGTTTGACCATGTTCTAGTGAGTATATGGGCAACACAAATTGGACTTTTTGCAGGGGAGAGGGCACAAGGATAAGAAAGTGACCTGGGTAAAATAGGAAACGAATGTGATAGGGGTGCACTCCCAATTAATGAATACAAATATTATGTTGGAAGAAAAACAGACAAAAGTCAAAAGCCTTTACTCTGCAGGTTTCCTGGACTGACATAAATCTAAATGGTTGTTGGCAAAGTTAGCCACGAGTGTGGGGTTCCTGTGGTATAAATCCCATTGCTCTCTCCTTGGTATAAAAGAATACTTAGGAGAGCTAGAGAAATGGCTCAGCAATTAAGAGCAGTGACTGCTCTTCCAGAGGATCAGGGTTCAGTTCTCAGCAATCATGAAGTGTCCCACAATCATGTGTAGCTCCTGTTTTTGGCCTCTGTATGTCTCAAGTACACAGATATATGTAGACAAAACACTCAAACACGTTGGGGTTGGGGGGCTGAGGGAATGCTGAGGGATGAGACTGTAGTGAAGTTGGTACAGCACATGGTCACAGAGCCTTGGGTTGGATCCCCAGTGGCAAGTAAACAAACTTATAATTCTACTACTTACAGGGTACAGGCAGAGAAGTTCAGAAGTTCAAAGGAGTCCCAGTAATTTAGAGGTCAGCTTGGGATACACGAAACTTTGTCTAGATAAATAATGTGTTTGTATGTATGTGTGTGTTACAGGGGTTTGGGGGGTCTGGAGAGAAGGCTCAGTGGTTAAGAGCTCTGGCTGCTCATCCTGAGGATGGAGACTCTGTTTTAAGCATCCACAATGTGACTCACAACTGTGTGTAACTCTAGTCTTAGGGGACCTGACATCTGTTTTTTAGTCACTGTTGTCACCAGGCACATACACCATATGCAGACATGCATGTGGGTAAAACATTCATGCACATAATATATGTGTTGTGCAATTATTTAAGTTTTCTGTATTTTTTTTCTTTTGCAAGTATTTTTTTCAAATTTTTTATTAATTACACTTTATTCACTTTGCATCCTCCCACAAGCCCCTCCCTCCTCCCCTCCCAATCCCACCCTCCCTCCCCTTTCTGCATGCATGCCACTCCCCAAGTCCACTGATAGGGGAGGTTCTCCTCTCTTTTCTGATCCTAGTCCACCAGTTCTCATCAAAAGTGGCTGCACTGTCCTCTACCGTGGCCTGGTAAGGCTGCTCCCTCCTCAGGGGGAGGTGATCAAAGACCAGACCAATCAGATCATGTTAGAGGCACTCCCTCTTCCCATTACTATTTCATTTGTTTGAATGTTATGCCTGTTGTATCTAAGTGCACCACAGGCATGCAGTTCCCACAGAAGCCAGAAGAGGGTATCATGCCCCTCTGATGGGACTGATGGTTCAGGCCTTTATGAGCTGCCACTTGTGTGCCAGTAAAGGAACTTTGTTCCTCTATAAGAGTGGCAAAAGCTTTAAACTGCTGAGCCATCTCTCCTGCTATGACCTAGCCTGCCTCCATCTTAGGCTTGACAGCCATGTTATAGTAAAGACAAACTAGGTTTATTTCTATTTACAATGAAACCTGTTTCTCAAGGATTGGGCCATGGCCCACCTCTAACACTACAAATGTTTCCCTAATGCCTGTTTTAGGGATGGCAACCATGCCTTTGTTTGAAAAAGCTATTATAACCACTTATTGTTATATGTGTATATGTGTACCTTACAACCACCTTGCAACCACGTCTTTGTTTTTAGGAGGTTGTTATGACCAACTTGTTTTTGTTTTCCCTTTTTTTTTTTTTTTTGAGACAATGTTTCTCTGTGTAGCCTTGGCTGTCCTGGGACTCATTTTGTAGACTAGGCTGGCCTAGAACTCACACTGAGGAGCAGCCTACCTCTGCCTCCCCGAGTGCTGGGATTAAAGGTGCACTTCCATGCCCAGTTGTATGACCAATTTGTTATGCTTAAATAAGCCCCACCATTTGTTCACCAAATCCCCCATTTTTTTGAAAGCCTCTACTCCTGAACTATAAAAACCTTCTCTTCACCCTGTATATTGTTGACCTCTTGAATCCTGAGGGAAGCAGCCTGTGTACACGGTGGTAAAAAATAAAAAAGCTTAGTTTAATTAATTGCTTGCTTTAATTAATTCCACCATGATGATTTGGATCTGTGGTCTTTCTCCTTGATTCTTTGGAATTAACACAGCCCCTCCTCAGTTTTCTGTATATTTAAAACGTGTCCATTGTGTCATTAGTGTGACCCTATCCCAACAAAACAACAAATAATAATAAATAAAAGATCCCCAAACTAAAAAATTTAGTTTTTTTCTTCAGATGCATCCAACCAGGTGAGAGAATCCACTCTGGAGGCTGCCACATTCTGTATGACTGTAAATATGAAAATTTGCAAAAAGACAAAATCATTGAAGCAGCTGCCAGGCAACAGTGGGAGGTAATGCACAAAGTAGAGAGGACTTTTACAACAGTGAAACTATTCTGCCTAAGGTGACAATATTGGATGCATGGCATTATGTGTTTGTCTACACCCGTAGACTGTACATCATTAAGAATATGGGCTGAGGATGGAACTCAATGGTAAAGCTTTGACCCACTATGCCTGAAGCTCTGGTTTCCATCTCTGAAAGAGCAAAAAGTAAAGCAAAAAACAAACAAACCTACTCTCTAAAGTAAAGCATGCCCTCATGTGATAATGATGTTTTAGCAAGTGTTTATTGACTATAAGAGGCATCTTCTTCCAGTGTGTAGTAAGAGTAAGGTTGTATGTGTGGGGTCAGGAATAAATTGAAAAATTTTATCTTGTCTTCGTTATGTTTATATTGCTGTGATAAACAACAAGATCAAAAGCACTTCGGAGAGGAAGAGGTTTATTTCAGCTTATAATTCTCAGGTCACACTTCATCACCGAAGGAAGTCAGGGCAGAAACTTGGATGCAGGAACTAATTCAGAAGCTAAAGAAGAGTGTTGTTGTCTGTCTTGCTCCTCCTGGCTTGCTCAGTTGACTTTCTTATAGCACTCAGGTCACCCTGCCCAAGGGTGACACAGCCCACAATGGGCTGGGCCCAACCCTATCAATCACCAATTGAGAAAATGTACCACAAGAATTGTACCAATCTGGTGTGGCTATTTCCTCAAGTGAAGTTCTTTCTTCCCAAATGACTCTAAGTTGTGTGAAATTGGCATAAAACTAGCCAGCACCATTCTATTTAGGTTTTTTGTTTTCCTTGAGGCAGAAGTTCATGTAGTGCATGCTGGTGCAGTGAACAAAAACCTTAAACTCTTGGTCCTCTCTATTTACTCCCCCAGGCTGAGAATACAGTTACGTGACACCACACCTGGCTGTTATTCCTGTTTAATATATTTTTTCTATTTACTTGTTTTTCAAATTAATTTATTCTTTGGCAATTTCATATATGTAATAACATGTTTCTGGTTCCACTTGCCATTTTACCTTCACTCAAGCTTCCTCTATTTTCTTTTCTGAGATAGGGTCCCGTGTATCCCAGGTTGACCCCTAATTTGCTAACAGATTTTGCTAACAGCTGCCAACAAAACTTTTTGTTGTTGTTATTTACTTTTTCGAGACAGGGTTTCTCTGAATAGCCCCGACTGTCCTAGAACTCAGTCTATATAGACTACGCTGACCTTGAACTCTGCCTCTCAAGTGCTGGGATAAAAGATATGCACTAGCATGCCTGGCTTGAACTTTGTTACATTCATTGATTGATGTGTGTATGTGTGTGTGTGTGTGTGTGTGTGTGTGTGTGTGTGTGCGTTTGTGTTGTATCTATGTGTTTCTGTAGGTGTGTGCATATGTTTGTGTGAATTTGTAGAGGGCAGAGTTCCACACCAGATGTTTTCCTTTAGTTTTTGAGGCAGGGTGTCTCACTGACCTTCACTCATTCTGTTAGGATTCCTAACTAGTGAGTTCCAGGTGTTCAACTGACTCTGCTTCCCCAGTACTAGCATTATAGACATGTATCACTTTGCAAACATTTCTATGTTTGTACTGAGAACTGAAGTCAGGTCCTCACGCTCATGTTAGTGTTACAAGGGCTTTACAGACTGAGCCATCTCTTCAGCCTTATCTTAAACTTCTGACCCTCGTCTTTCTCTTCCAGTGATGAAATTATAAACTTGAGCCAACATGCAGTTATGTGTTACTGAGATGGAAACCAGACCTTAAGGCATTCTAGGCAAGTACTCTACTAATTGAGCTATATCTCCTGCTGTTCTTCTTCTTTTGAGATGGGAGTTGCTCAATCTGGCCTTAAACTTGCTATTTATCCCAGAGTCATCTCAAATTTGCAATCTTCCTCTTTTGAGAGCCTGCAGGTTTACATAAAAACCAGGAACTAACTGAGAGAGAGAGAGAGAGAGAGAGAGAGAGAGAGAGAGAAAATGCATCCTGCTCTCAAAGTTGCTATATTGCTGAGGATAACTGATCCTCCATCTCCTAAGTGCTAGTGTTGCAGGTATATGCCACCATGCTCAATTTATAAGGAGCAAGAGATAGAATCCAGAATTCCTTGCATGCTAGGCAAGCACTCTATCAACTGTGTTGCTTCTGTACTTTTGCATCATCTGGTACTAAGCTTTTTCCTTTAGTCATCCAGTTTTACATATATGTGTGTATATGTGTACAGATGCATGTGTTTGCATGTACATATGAAAACCAGGGGTCCATTTTGGCTGGTGTTCCTCAGATGCTGACTACCTTCTCTCTCTTTGGCTGAGAACTCACAGATTAAGCTAAATTGAATTGCCCAGCCAGTCCTAGGGACCCATCCATCTCTACCTTTTCAGCACGGGGAACGAAAGCACAGGCCATCACACCTCACATTGCCCTTACTTGATTCTAAGTCAGATGCTCATTGAGGTATTGACTGAGCTATCAATCTCTTCACACCCCTTTAAAAACCTTGGGGACGCATGCCTCTAATATAAGCACTTGGGAGGCACAGGCAGACAGAGCTCTGTGAGTCTGAGGCCAGCCTGGTCTACAGAGTGAGTTCCAGGATAGCCAGGGGTACCCAAAAAAACCCTGTCTTGAAAAAAAAATGAAATCCTTATTATCCCTAAAGATTTATCAAATTTTCTTACATAATTTTTCTTTAGTAATTGTGCTAACCTTTTAGATAGTATGCATAAACAAAGTTTTCTTTTTAAAAATTATTTTATTTAATTTTATGTATGAGTAATCTGTCTTCACAGACACACACACACACACACACACACACACACACACACACACACACACAGAAGAGGGCACCAGGTCCCATTACAGATGATTGTGAGCCACCATGTGGTTGCAGAAAATTGAACTCCAGAACTATGGAAATGCTCTTAACCACTGATCTACCTTTCCAGCCCCCTAACTTCTTACTTTTCTTTTCCTTTCCTTTTTTCTCTCTTTCTTTCTTTCTCTCTCTCTCTCTCTCTTTCTTTCTTTCTTTCTTTCTTTCTTTCTTTCTTTCTTTCTTTCTTTCTTTCTTTCTTTCTGAGACATAATTTCACTATGTTGCTGGGACTGTCTTAGAAATGTCATCCTTCTTTTGCCCCAGTCTCCCAAGTATTGTACCAACAGGTGTGTGTCACCGTGCTTATCAAACTAGTCATGTAACTAGTTTCTAAAAGGGCTGTACTTCATGTTATTAATCACGCAAAACCTTAAAAGGGAACCTTAACCCTCTGTGCTTCTTAGCTAGGGATAATGTTGTATACTAGGAAACAATAGGCTATGGATGGAGATAATTTTGGTAGATACAACCAGGAGTATGGCCTTGGCATCTAGTAGACAAGAGGCTACCTGATGCCCCTATACCAACCTGCAATGCTCAGGATGGCCCATCTTACCACCTCTCAGTTGTCCAGACTCAGTGACAACTGTAAAGAGGATAAAAAAGCTTGCCTTAATCATTTCTCAACTCTGACCAGTCAGATTCTCTCATTTCAGGATTTGTACATTAGAGAAAATTGAAAAGATTAAAACTGAACAGAAAGAGAAAAGAATACAGTGGATAAAATATTTTTTAGGGGAATGGGGATTGAACCCAGCATTTTTGAACGTTATGTTCTCTCCCACTGAGCTACAAACACTCATCCAAGGAAATCTGGTAAATTAGAGGAAACCATTAGACTTAAAATTTGTTTGTACTCTTCTTAGTCCCACACCTCTAAATCAGCCCTCAAAGCTCAAATTTAATACAAATTATTTTATAGAATATAACAGAAAAAGGAGAAAATGCAGGTCAACATTGGTATATCAGTATGGGGAAGAAGCACCAAGAGGAGACTCAAGGCAATTTGGTGAAGCATGCTTGCAAAACCAGCACTAGGGAAGCTGAAGTGTGTTGCTGGGTATTTGATCCCACTGTGAACCCGAGACTGTCTTGCTTACTGTTTCTGGTTGTGGTGTGGCTAAGCCCTAACACACACATTTAATCCAAGAAGTTTCTGCTTGAATTAAATAAAACCAGTTATAGATCAAGAGGCAGAGAAAGCAACCACTTGACAAGAAGGGGACATAGGAAAAAGCATAGATAGTAAAACAAAGTCAGGAGGAAAGATAGAGAGAAGCATAGTAAACATAAGGTAGGGAATACAGTTTGAGGCTTTTTGTGATGGCTTGGGGAAAAGGAGACATCTTTTGGGAAGTCAGCTGAGAAGGACGGTCAGCTGGGTGCTTTCTTTGCCTCTCTAAGCTAAATGGTCTTTATCCCAGCACCTGGCTCCCGAATCTTTATTGGTAAAACTGAATGATTGAGATTTTGTTAAAAAAAAAAAAAAGTGAAAACACTCAAGTTCAAGGCCACCCTGAGCTACACAGGGAGATCTATCTCAAAAACAAAACAATGATCTGGAGACATGGCCCCACCATTAAGCATGCTTGCTGCTCTTTTCAAGTTTGATGCCCAGCATCCTTATGAAGCAGATTGCAACTCCAGATCCAGGGAAACCAATGCTCACTTTGTTGGGCACAGGCATCCCCACATATGGCAACACACACAGAGAGATATCTTTTAAATAAAATAAATCGGATGGGGGGGGGGGGAGAAGGTCCTCCCCTATCAGTGGAGGGCATAGGAAGAGAAGAGGGAGGGAAGGTAGGAAAAAAGATGAGAGATTTATTATGCAAATGCCTTTATTTGGACTACTATGTTGCTAACAGATTACATCACTTTTTAGAGTTAGATTAACACAATGATCTTGAGAACTATAGCAAAGAGCTTGACAAAGCAATAGTACATCAAGTCTGACATACGTACTTTCCATTTTCTGTGACCACATCTTGTTATAGGTGTAAAATTTAAAAATCTATTGTACACTTGGATATATTGCTTACCAAATCCCATCTAAATTCTGATCTCACTCTCTCTTCAAAAGTGTCTTATTCAACAGCATTTTAGATAAAAAGAGAGTTTTGTGATAAAGGTTTCAAAACAAAGTATGTATCAGACTGACTTACTGAAGATGAAATATTTCATTTCATTTGAGCCTGGGTGTGAGGAGGAAATGCAACCTTAGGATCCACTTTCCTCCACATATAGTTTATGCATTTTTTTAACCTACTTTAAGACCCCTTTAAAAAAGTACCAAATCACCAGGCTTATGGAATGTAATCAAAATATTCTTAAATGTACAAAAAATAATCATGTAGAAAGAATACTGTAAAAAGACGCTGATTTTAAAAATAAAAGAATGAGAAAAGCTTCTAGTACAATCTGCACAGCCAGTTACTCCAGCAGATTTTCAGCACTACAAAGTAAGCAAAAGACACTCATCTCCACATAGTATCAGAGCACAGTTCTCCAGTAAGAACTGGTAGAACTTGAAGAGCAAAATGATGAGATAATAATAGTCCTATTTACCCATCTAAGCTAGTCTCCAGAGATGGACACCCCAAGAGGGAAAAGATACATAGATAATACATATCAATGGGAAATGTCAAGGGCAGCATTCTAGGAGGAGAGAGCAAATGGTTGGCTGTGAGCATGTTCAAGTGTGCTGAAAAGATCCAACTCTAGGGGAAAGAGGAGTTGCTTGTTCCTAAAACTCTTTCCCGAAGGCTGTCATGATGAGCTAGTCTTGTTAATCAAAACTAAAAGTCCTTCACATGACCAAGAATTCCTTAAGCCATGAGAACTTCCCCTGGGAACATCTGACTTGGTTATTTTAAACTCTTTTCATACCCCTGCCCATCAAACATGCAAACACAGTCATGACCATCTTCGGTTTTACTTCCACAAGGTCTTCAGGGAGAGCATATACTCTGGCTCCGATTCTTCTGGCCATTGAAACTGCATACCTAGTTTTTGAGAAAAGAAAAATCAAGATGAGTTTTTTGTTTGTCAATAGTAGCTTTGCACTTTAAAGAGTAACTTTAAAAAAGGGGGTGAGTCATTTATTATTATTTTATGCACTTTGGTGTTTTGTCTGTATGTAGTGGTTGATCCCCTGAAACTGGAGTTATGGACACTTGTAAGCAGCCCTGTGGGTGCTGAAACCTGAGCTTAGACTCTTTGGAAAAACAGGCAGAGCTCTTAACCACTGAGCCCCAAGGACAACATTTTAAACATCTGTTTCCTCTTGTATAATCTTTGGCTGGAATGCAAATTTTTCAGAGGCAGGGGCAGGGGCAGAGAGGAAGAGGCAGAGAGGAAGAAGAGGCAGAGGCAGAGAGGCAGAGGGGAGAGAGGAAGAAGAGGCAGAGAGAGAGGCAGAGTGGCAGAGAGGCAGAGACAGAGGCAGAGAGGCAAAGGCAGAGAGGCAGAGAGGCAGAGGCAGAGAGAGAGGCAGAGTGGCAGAGAGGCAGAGACAGAGGCAGAGAGGCAAAGGCAGAGAGGCAGAGAGGCAGAGGCAGAGAGGCAGAGGCAGGAGAGGCAGAGGCAGAGGCAGAGGCAGAGGCAGAGAGGCAGAGGCAGAGAGGCAGAGGCAGGGGCAGAGGCAGAGGCAGAGGCAGGGGCAGGGGCAGGGGCAGGGGCAGGGGCAGGGGCAGGGGCAGGGGCAGGGGCAGAGGCAGGGGCAGAGGCAGAGGCAGAGAGGCAGAGGCAGAGAGGCAGAGGCAGAGGCAGAGGCAGGGGCAGAGGCAGGGGCAGGGGGCAGGGGCAGAGGCAGAGGCAGAGGCAGAGAGGCAGAGGCAGAGAGGCAGAGAGGCAGAGAGGCAGAGGCAGAGGCAGAGAGGATCCTTGTAACTTGGAAAGCAGCCAGAACTACACAGTGAGACTTTGTCTCAAAAAACAGAAAGTACAAATGTATAATTTCACATTTTGTTTTATTTTTGTTTTGGGTTGATTCTTAAGTTATACTAAATAAAAACTTGAGGTTTACTTTATTTTGTGTGTATGAATGTTTTGCTTGCATGTATGTGTCTGTACCACATGTGTTTCTGATGACTGACGAGGTCAGAAGAGGGCATTAGCTCTCCTGGAAGTGGAGTTACAGATGGTTGTGAGTCACCATGTAGATTCTGGGAATTGAACCCAGGTCGTCTGTAGGAACAACAAGTACTTTTAACTGCTAAGCCCATATTTCTCCAGCCCCGAGTTATTCTAAATTTTTACAATCTATTATTTTTGAATTTTATTTACTCATTTCTTCCAAATGTGAAATGGAAATGAAAGCCTGAAGTATTGAATTTATATAAAAAGAAAATTGTGGGCTGGGTGGTGGTGGCACATACCTGTGAGCCCAGCATTTAAGAAGGCAGAGGCAAGTGAATTTCTGTGAGTTCAAGGCACGTTTGGTCTACAAAGTGAGTTCCAGGACAGCCAAGGCTACACAGAGAAACCCTATCTTGAAAAAGCAAACAAAGATGGCTCAGTAGTTAAGAGCACTGTCTGCTCTTCCAAGAGGACCTGAGTTCAATTCCCAGCAACCGCATGGTGGCTCACAACCATCTATACTGGGATCTGACGCCCTCTTCTGGCATGCAGGTGTATATGCAGACAGAGCACTCATACACATAAAATAAAATTAATAAATTTTTGAAGAAAAAGAAAAAGCAAACAACATCCCTGAAAAACAAAGAAATTATGTGTGTATATAATTAGCCCTACTGACTGCACAATCAATTATGAAATTCTCTGAGCAGTGTAATGAGATACTGGATGCTTTTAAAACATCTATAAATCTTTGAACTTTCTAAGGTAAAAAGCATCTTCGTTTTTTTGTTTTGTTTTGCTTTGTTTTTGTGATTACCTTGTGATTTAAAGATATTTTCCTCAAGGACTGGAAAGATGACTCACTGGCTGATTTTCCAGAGGACATTGGTTCAATTCCATGTACCTATCAATGTAGCTCACAACAATCTGTAACTCCAGTTTCAGGGGATCTGACTCACTCTTCTAGCCTATGTAGCTACCAGACACACAAGTGGTATAGGCAACACCCCGCCAAACACACATAAAATAACAATATAGGTTTAAAAAGATGTTTCTGGTGCACAGCTTTCCCATCACTAGGGAGGCAGAGGCAGGTGGATCTCTGTGAGGTTGAGGCCACCCTGGTATACAGAGGGAGTTCTAGGACAGCCAGGGCTATACAGAGAACCTTGTCTAGAAAAACTAAAAAAGGAGGATTCTCCTAACAGATAATATATCATGCCATATTTGTATTTATGTGTCTGGAATTTAACATCATCTCCCTATTCACCCATGCTGTTGCAAATGATAGGATTTGGTTCTTATTAGAGGCTGCACGGTATTTCATTGTCTTCTGTGTGCTCTATAAAGTTATTCTCACCAAAGGACAGAAGCTTGGATAGTTACATGGAGGGTTGTGAGGGGAAGATGTTGGTGAAAGGGTTATATAATTTATGTGAAATAGTAGCAAGATAAAATAGCGTTTAATGATGGGCAAATGGAGCTAGAAGCTGGGTTTGCTGTGTGCTCGAAAGTAGTGGGCAGTGACTTTTGATGTTCAGGAAGGTTCTGTTTTATATTATCACAGTGTTTTAAACTGATTGTGGTGATGGTCATATAGCACTGTGAACATGGTCAAAACCATTAGATTTTATACATTAATGAGTGAACTGTTGTCTGTGAGCTAGATTTCAATAAAGCCATTAAAAGTAAAGTTAAAGCCGAAAGAAAGAAAGAAAGAAAGAAAGAAAGAAAGAAAGAAAGAAAGAAAGAAAGAAAGAAAGAAAGAAAGTGATTGCTTGGTGGTGGTGGCACACACCTTTGGTCCCAGGACTCAGGAGACAGAGACAGGTAGATCTTTGTGAGTTCGAGTTCAACGTGATCTACAAAGTAAGTCCTAGACAATCAAGGCTATAAAAAGAAATCCTGTCTCAAAAAACAAAACAACAAAGAAACAACCCCAAACAAAGACACAAACAACCCCAAACAAATAAATCAACACACAAACAAAAGCAGAGATTTTCTCCAGATGTCCCCACTATCTAGTGGGAGAAGTGGGATTAGAGTGGATCTGCCTGGCTGTAACACCAGTGTTCTTTGTATGACACTACTATGTTCCCCTTACTTGGCATTATTGTGCTTGTCATCTTCTGTTAGATTCCCGCTCTTAACAAGGTCATAATTAATGCAGCCTGGTTGGATGGCATCAATTAAATCCACAACTGCCAAACTGGAGCTGATCGTCTTGTCCTATTATGAAAAAAGGAACAAACCTAAGCATTTCAATATTTACAATTTAACATGTGCTTCTTTATACAAGCCTGACCAAGAAATGGAAAAATTTGTCATTAGTTCAAAAATAATTCTTACAAATTAACCCAGGGTTGTCCTTAAAGTAACTGATACCATATAGCAAACATCTTCCATAATAATCAGTATACTGGCCTTAAAGCCCTGAATGGAAGTTGACTTTCCAGCTTCACTCAATGTTCGGTTGACCCAGTTTACAATGATGTCATCATTCGCTTTCTGACCATCTCCAAGATCTTCCAGAACATTAAGGGTATATCTAAGAGAATTAGCAGAAGAAAGTCACAATCTAGTCTACAAAGAAAAATGCAAACATCAGAAAAAAGCCTTATGTATCTTTTTATCATAAAGACTTCATGAGGGCCAGCAAGATGGCTCAGTGGTTAAAACAGCTTGATGTATGTGCCTGACAAACTGAATTTGATTCCTGGATTGTGGAGGGTGAAAAATGATTCCTAAAAATTATACTCTGACTTCCATCCAAGACTGTTGTATAGGCCTTCTTATAATCACTCACACACATACTCTTCATACATAGACATAAAAATTATATATTTACACAAAATTAGTATATATATATATACACACACACATATATATTATACACACACAGTAAAAATTAACTTTGTGCAGAGTCATATTTTATGTATATTTATGTGTGTTTATGTATGTATGTGTTGTGTATGTATGTATGTATATGCATATATCAAGGAGCTGGGAAATAGCTCAACTTGTAAAGTGCTTACATGTTTGTTACAAAGACAAACATGAAGATATGAGTTCAATTGTCAACACTTATACAAAAACATACTGGCCATGCTGGAACGCATTTATAATTCTGGGCAGGTGGAGACAGCAGATTCCTGGGATGCATTGTCCAAGTGACCCTAGCCAAATAGCTAAGCCCAAGTCCCTGTGAAAGGCTCTATCTTTATCTCAGGAGAATGGACAGATCTCAAAGGAGGTGAGATCCAGCTGTAACAAAGTTTCTTAATTAGTGAATGATAGAAGGCCCAGCCCATTGTGGATGGTGTCATCTTTGGGCTGGTGGTCCTGGGTTCTACAAGAAAGCAGGCTAATCAAGCCACGAGGAACAAGCCATTGAGCAGCACCATTCCATGACCTCTGCATCAGCTCCTGCCTCTAAGTTCCTGCCCTATTGGAGTTCCTGTCTTGATTTCCTTTGGTTATGAGCAGCAATGTGGAAGTGCAAGCAAAATAAATCCTTACATCCCCAACTTGCTTTTTGGTCATGGTGCTTCATCCCAGCAATTGAAACCCTAACACACACACACACACATTCTCTCTCTCTCTCTCTCTCTCTCTCTCTCTCTCTGTCTCTCTCTCTCTCTCTCAAAGAGTATATTGACTATGGAGATGGCTGACTGGGTAAAAATACTATCATTACAGCCCAGATACATGAGTTCAAACCCAAAACCCACATAAAAAGGTAGATGTGGTCATGTGTATCCGCAGTCCCAGCATTCTTACATTAAGATTGGAGATAGGAGAATCCAGCTTGCCAGCCTGTCTACCTGTGAACTATGTCATGTGTGCACCTGTAGACACACATAGAAACACACACACAGCTTACATGTGCAAGTACACTTGTACTACTCTAGTAGTGGTGTTAACTAGGAGATACCCTGTGCTTTCGCTGGTACCTAGGCATAATGAATGCTTTTGTGTTATTATTAAGAGGTGTTCATTTTTCTGGGGGTGGAAAGAGTGTAAGGACCAGAGCTCAGAAAGGAGTGCTGAAAAACAGCATTCTCTAGACATGACAGGGCTCTTCCACTTGTGAATTCACAGTGGCTTTGGTTGCCTAAACAGAACACAAACAAGATCAAGATACAACATTCCAGCATGGATGGAGAAAAAAAAAAAAAAAAAAACCTATGAGGACTCACTCCTTCTGTTAGCAGTTGATGCTACTGGGTGACGGAATTCAGTTTAATCATGGAGTATGGCTTTGAATATGTTCCCATGTTCTAAATGGATGCCACACTATGCACATATGGGAATCACTAACTGGACCCAATGTGTTATAACAAAAAGCATTAAACTGAGGAACAGAAGTGAGGAGTTGAAAGGGCTGAAGTGGGATTGAATGTTATTGGAGTTCATTGTGTGAAATTCTTAGTCATTAAAAACATATCAAAATAAAGGGATCTTCAGTTTCTTAAAAATATATTAATATTATAGTTATTTGTGTATAGGTGGACACATGTATGTCATGGCATACCTATGGAAATCAAAGAACAATCTTCAGGAAATGGTTCTGTTCCTTCACTACATGGGTTCCTTGAACAGAACTCAGTTGTCAAGCAGGGTATAGGAGCCTTTAACCATTGAGCTATCCTGCTAACCCTAATTTTCATTTCTAAATGGTTACAGATAGACATTCATATTTCTTCTGCTAACTTTTGTAATTTGTTTTCCTCAGATTTCTAGGTGTTGAGATTTTAAGTATGAGCCACTGTTCTGGCTTCTGACCACTTTTAGTTATTTATTTTGGGGGGCTGAGATTGCCTCCATAATGCTAAGAATATCGTGGATGATGAAGCTAGAGCTGCAACCCATCTGAAAGTTTCAGTCAGTGAGCTACGTTAGACCATCTACTAATCTTTTAAAAAAAGATTTATTTATTTATTCTTTGTATAGCATTCTGCTTGCATGTGTGCTTGTGCACCAGAAGAGGGGACTCGATCTCACTATAGATGGTCATGAGCTACCATGTAGTTGCTGGGAATTGAACTCTGGAATTTGGTCTAACAGCCAGTGTACTTAACTCTGAGCCATCTTTCCAGCCCCCATCTACTAATCTTATTCAGTGACACTGCATCAGGTTTAAGTCTACAGGTCAGACTTCTGTGAAAGGTTGTTAATACCTACAATTCTACAACTCCCAGCCAAAACAGAGTAAATTCATTTCAGAGTCTAAGTACAATGAGCTTGGAAGCATACTCTTTGAACTACATGATTAATTAAAAGCAGTGAAACTATAGAAAAGGTAAATTCATGGACACATATTACTGTGAAGCTGCAATGGCCAATATTGTGTACTATACCTTCTCATCAGCTGCCAGATTATAGCCAAGGTCAAGGTTGGGTTCCCATCATTCAGGTCTTGTCCTCCAATGCCAACCAGGGAGAATTTAGCTGGATGTTTCCCTAATTCAACTGCATAGTTGCAGTTTTCTAACTGTAAATGTACAAAAGTAAATTAATGGTTAAATATTGTCATTTGTTCAGTCTACACGATCTCCCTCCATGGTGTGTATGTGTGTGTGTGTTGTGTAATGTTAAGTATTTGCTCAAAACCAAGATCAAGTTCCTGTCCGCCAGAAGCAACTTAAAGTCTAGAAGGTTTATTTATTTATTATTTTTAAAAAAATTTTATTTCATGTGCATTTGTGTTTTGCCTGCAGGTATGTTTGTGTGAAGGTGTCAGATCTCCTGGAACTAGAGTTACAGACAGTTGTGAGACACCATGTGGGTGCTGGGAATTGAACCTTGGTGGTCTGGAAGAGCAGCCAATGCTCTTAGCCACTGAGCCATCTCTCCAGCCCAGATCTAGAGGGTTTAGAACAAGACAGAAATCAAAGTTCAAGATTCTCTACCTTTTTCATGTTGGCCCCCAACTTTGGGTATGGAGGCTTGTTAACTTTACTCCAGTCCACAGGAACTTTAATTCGCTCATATAACTGTAAGATTACCAGGGCATCCTGCAGGTCACTAACAATTTGAAACATAACTTCATTAGTGATCATAAGTAGGGGCACAAATCAAAAAGGATCTAAAAAGTCACAATACCCATGCTTCATATGTTTCTAAATCAGTCTGTGCTGAAAATAGAGCCTAGACCATTCAGTTACTTAAAAGTATTGAGCATAGCTGGGTAAAGTGGCATACACCTTTGATCCCAGGCTTGTGAAGTGAAGGCAGGGCAATCTCTGTAACTGATAAGTCATGCTAGTCTATAAAGCCAGTTCCAGGCCAGGCAGGGCTACATAGTGAGTTCCTGTTCTGTCTTTAAAAAATAGTAAGGGCCAGGCAGTGATGGCACATGTCTTTAATCCAAGCACTCAGGAGGCAGAGGTAAGCAGATCTCTGTGAGTTCGAAGACAGCCTCAACTACAAAGTGAGTTGTTTCAGGACAACCAGGATTAAACCGAGAAACCCTGTCTTGAAAAATCAAAATGAAGATGATGATGTTAGGTTGTGCATTTGTTGTAAGCAAAAAAAAAAAAAAAAAAAAAAAAAAAAACTGTTATAAAGTTCGGAAACACAGTATGAAGGCCCTACATGAGAGTCAGAAAGATGTATAATAAACAACTATGTGGATAAACAATATGATTTTGGCATATATATAAATGCAATGCAATGATTAAAACTAATACTACAGTTAGTATGTAGTAAATGACAGATGATAGGAAAATGGTCGAGGTAGGAAACATACTTAGGATATAAATCATTACATGTCAGCAAAAAACAGTCCAGCCAGGAAGCCAAAGGCCTTAGGGAATCATGGGTAGTCTGCTACAAGTATTCCTGTACTGTTTAAGAGACTTAAAGTACCTGTTCCCTAAGGAACCATTAAGACATTTACATATTCTATCTCTTAACACCAAAAATCAGGCAAAGAAAGAATTTGGGCTTGATGATGGAAATCACTAATGTTTAAAATATGAATATTTGCTACAAGTAAACATGAAGAATAATTCTAGAGCTGTCATTATTTATGCTACATTTTCTCATACTATTCATAACTTCATAAAAGCAATAGGGTAGCTTACGCATAGAGATGGTTTACATGGGGATTAACACCAAGGGAGTTCATCCAGTTACGAAAGGTTCTTTCTTCACGAGTTTCTCCTAGTAAAAAAATCCACAAAATGTACTCATTCATTAAATGTCTTGTATATTCAGCACCAATGCATGTATTCATTTATTTATTCATTTATTTTATATACTGTATTCTGAGCTAATAATTACCACATGCTAATATGTCACTCTGACTATGGATAGATGAAATGTAATTACAGAAACTTAGAGATTAAATTTGTAACTTTTTGTGATCTAGTTATATATAGTGGCTAGTATCTATATTTGCAGTCCTTTTGAAGTTGAAGAAAGATGATTTCCAGGAGTTTGAGGCCAGGCTTGGGCTACACAGTTTGTTTTATACCAGCTTCAGCTACAGGGTGAGACACTATCTCACAACTACATTCAAGGCTCTGGAGAATGGAACTCAAATTGTAGAGTGCTTCCTAGAGCACATGAAGTCCTGAGTTCACTTCCTAGCACCCTTAAAACTGCACATGCTGCCTAGAATCCCAGCACTTGGAGGCAAGAGGGTTAGAAAGTAAGGTCATTCTTTACTATATAGTGAGTTTGAGGATAACCGGAGACACATGAAACACTTCTCTCAGAGTAGACGACTAAGTTAAAAAAGAAACAACAACAAAAAACAACCTCAAACAAAACATGAAACTCTTCTCGAAATAGCCTTAAAAAATTCAAACAACCCCCCCCACCCAAGATATAGCACTAAACATTGAAGCAATACATTTGTTTACCAATTGGTTTAACGACAGACAAATCTGGATTTTCTTTTCTTCTTTCTTTTTGATGTTGGCTATGCTAAGCAAGAGTGCACCAAGCCATATTCCTTAACTAGATTATTATATTTGCACATTTTGTTTCTATCACCATCTCCAACCAGAAACTTCTAGTTCTCACTCACCACTGCATCTGGTTTTAGCAGATTCTTGCAAAAACAACTTACTGGGTTGGAGTTATATCATTGTGACCTCTGTGTTTTAATGCTACAGGCTGCATATTAGAATTAGAAAATTTTTAAGTTACCTTCCAGTAGAGTCCAGTCAATGTCCTGGTTTTCAGGTTTAGTTAGTGCTGGGTATTTATTAAATAGGTTAGCTACAAAGGCCAAGTTCAGTTTGGGGTTTCCACTGACAACATCAGCTGGGGTAACAAACTGTCTGCAACCTAATTTATCTGCTTGTTGAAGCATACTTTCAGCTCTCTTCAAGTCATCTGTTTCCTGTTGAAGTAAAAGAAGACATCTTTTAAAGACCATCCTAAAATAAATATAATTTGCCCTTACAATCATAGGCTGGGTGAAAGACTGTAGTTTCCTTCAGCTAACACATGGTACCTATTATAAAATCATTTTTAATACAAAAACATGAAATTCAAGATATGTAGGATACGTAGTACCTTTAAATTCCCCGAGATGGCGCCAGAACACGTCTACAGATTGAATAAAGCACTCCATTGGGATTATTCCTCATGGCAAAATGCAGAGGGAAAAAAGGTGTAACTCATCTTTTTAACTATACTCCTTTAAAGATTTAATTTTAATTATGGATAATTTTAGAAAAAAAAACTTTAATTTTTTTCCTTAAATTTCTCCAACCCTTCTATGCCTGAGAATAGGGCATTTGGATCCCCTCAATCTGGAGTTTCAGGTTGTTGTGAGCTACCTAGAGTGGGTACTTGGGAACAGTACTCTAGTCTCTGCAAGAGCAGCAAGCACTCTTAACAGCTGAACCATCTCTCCAGATCCTTATTATTACTATTATTGTTATTATTATTATTTTACTTTTAGAAACATAGTTGAAAAAAAACATGAAACCATGGGCTGAGAGCTAAAAGGGATGCCTAGACTCGGTGGTTGTGTGCTAGCACTCTGTGAGGCAGAGGCCAGCCTGGTCTACAAATTAAGTCCAAGACAGCTACACAGAAAGACCCTGTCTTGAAAAAACCAAACCAAAGCAAAAAGGGTATATGTGGGGAGGGGGGAGCATTTGGAAAAGTCTCAAATGCTAACATGAGGGTGGAAAGAGATTTGTGGAGCAGAATAAAAGAAATAGATAATATTTTGTAGGAATTTAAATGCTAAGCAGTTTGACTAAATTCTAGAGCCAGTAGGAGAATCCTGGATGGATTTTGGGGGAAGGCACAAAGGGATGTACTAGAAAATAATCAAACAGGAAGGATTTGCAGGTTCACCTTGATGGTCAGCTTGTCTTGATTTAGAACAAACTAGGAGACACACCTCTGAGCATGTCTGTAATTATAGCTCAAGAGAGGACAAGCTATCCCAGATAGCTCCAATAATGCACAGACTGGCCCTTTGTCACTACACATGGCAAATAAGCCGGAGTACATATTTCTCCATACTAGCTTTGAGTGGTTGATGTGACTCATAAAAACCAGTGCCACTGTAATTATGGAACTCACTGATTTATTTATTTATCAAAATAAATCAGGATACTTTCTCTCCTGTCAATCACAAGCACCACATCCTTAAAAAAATAAAACAAAATTAAAAAGACCCCAAACCTCCACAAAACCCTTAAAATGTCAACACCACTAGGTGAAGTTACATGGAGATTTTGATAGAATTTATATACAAATTATTTGAGTGTGGCAGCAGGGACCTTTTGTCCTAGCACCCAGAAAGCAGAA
Source organism: Meriones unguiculatus (assembly GCF_030254825.1). Lineage (NCBI taxonomy): Eukaryota > Metazoa > Chordata > Mammalia > Rodentia > Muridae > Meriones > Meriones unguiculatus. The sequence continues at coordinate 72,091,121 of NC_083369.1, read as the reverse complement.
GCAGGTGGATCTCTGTGATTGTGACACCAGCCTGTTTTACAAGGTAAGTTCTAGAGCTACATAGCAAGACCTTGTCTCAATAAAAAAAAAATAAAGAAGAAGAAAAAACAAACCATAATGTTATCAGACTGTAGAATTTGAAAGGACAGCAGTACTTACATTGAAACCTGACATGTTAATATCTATCCTGGGTTCACCTTCCTTCTGTCCTTTAGGTGCAATTTGATTGAGCAGATGGAAATAGGCTTTGGAATCCTACAAAAGAATTGGAAATACCAGTGTGATCACATTTACAAAGAGTAACTGCATTTTATTGTTTCATCTTGCAAGAACACTTAGATCAGCTTTTGTGAGAATTTATGGCATTCTCCCTGTTCTTATTTGAGAGATCTTTCCCAAGAAAAGTACATCTGTCTGATCTTACATCTCTCTTGAACTTAATTTTGTTATGACTTTATAATTTATTGGTGCCACCAACACAATAAATCTAATAAGTGTTTCTTTACCTTCACCGAATTACTGAAGTCAATAAGCTGGACAGAAAAAACAAGCATGAAATAGAAGAGCAGAAATCCAGGAAGCATAGGGAAAGAGAATACACATTACAGCATTACAAAGCATGATAAATATCAACCTATGAAAATAACACCTGCTTTGTTAATTTTTATTTAATTAAAAGTTGAAATGACAGAAAGTCTTAAATGAGAAACACATATAATTGGTAAAATAACATTTAGCCTTTTAGGATAGAAAAACACTTAACAAAATAAGCTCATTTTCTCCTTTTTCCCATGGTGATGGGGACTGAGGTTAAGGCTTCACGCTATCAACAAATGCAAGAATTCTTTGCTTTTCAAAAATATTGTGGTGCATGCCTGCAATCCCAGCACTTGGGGAGGTGGAGGCAGTTGGCTCTATGTGAGTACAAGGCCAGCCTGGTCTACAAAGAGAGTCCAGGACAGCCAAGGCTACACAAAGAAACCTGGCCTGAGGGGAGTGGGTACCTTGATAAAAAATATTCAAAATAGGCTTTAAAAAAATTCCACTGACTTGGCACTTTGGCACAAGCCTGTATGTATTCCTCAGGCAGGGGCAAGAACCTTGCAGATTTGAGGCCAGCCTGGTTGACACAGTGAGCTGTAAGCCAACTTGGGCTACAAAGTCAAATCATAAATGAAAAAAAAAAATGGACTCAGGTGGTAGACTGCTTGCCTAGCATACATGAAACCCTGGTTTTAATCCTGAACACTCCACAAAACTGAGTATGGCAACTCACATCATCCTTAACTACATAGCAGACTTGAGACCAGGAAACAGGAGAGCCTGTTTTGAAAACAAAAAAAGAAAGCAAACAACAAAAAAATAAGGAAAAATAATGATTCAGGTATGGTGACATGTGTCTGTATGCCAGTGCTCAAGAGGTAGAAACAGAATCACAGTGATTTTTGAGGCTAGCCTTGTCTAGCCTCAAAATAGTGATGTCTAGTATAGCCTGTGCTACAGAGCACAAGCTTGTCTCAAAACATGAGAGGCAAGAAAGGTTGATGATATCCTATAATTTCCCCCCTCTGTTAAGATGGGATAAAATCTCCCAAGCCATTATATCTGCCCAAATGTTCTAGTTTTTTGCACTGTTACCTTGATGTCAGCACTGAAGTTGTTGATCTTTTGCCAGCCTGAGTTTTCCAGATGAAAGTTGGCCCATCTCAGTAGAAGCTCTTCTGGAGACAATTTCATAAGCTCCTCCAGAGTCTCACCATCTCGAAGTAAAGCCGCCAGTGCTTGTAGACATAAGTGCATCAATCAATATGTGATATGATAGTGGTCATACCAAATTCGTGCATGTTCTTCCTCTCTCTGAATGTTTTACTGTGAAATAAGCCCATGCCAGCCTCAACCTCTCAAATGCTGGGATTGCAGGCATGAAACTCCAGCATCATACCTAGTTTCACTCAGTCGTCTTTGTTCAGTAACAGAGATGTAAAATCTACTAAGAACGACTTCTACTTTTGAGATAATCAGACTCTGTGCCTAGGACATAGCTCGGTTAGCAAGGGGCTTGCTTTGAAACCACAAGGACTGAGTTCAATCACTAGTTTTCAGGTGAAAAAGTCAGGTGTGTTGGCACAAGTCTGTACCCTTTGAGCTGCAGAAGTGAAATCAGGGATGAGGTGGGATGTGGGCACATCTCTGGGACTTGCTGACAGGCAATGTAGCTAAATTGGTGAGCTCCAGATTCAGTGATAGACCTTGTCTCAAAATTAAGCCTAGACACCGGGCATGCCTGTAATCCCAGCACTCAGGGAGACTGAGGCAGGTGGATCACTCTGAGTCTGAGGCCAGCCTGGTCTGTAAATCGAGTCCAGGACAGCCAAGGCTATAGCAAGGAACCCTGTCTTGAAAAACACTAAACAAACAAACAAATAAATGAGCAAGCATGCAGCCAGAAAGAGGAAGTTGTTGGTAAATTGCTTGCTATGTAAATAGGAAGACCAGTGCTTGGAACCCTAGTACTCATATAAAAAGCTGGGTGTAGTGATGTGCATCTGTAATCCCAGTGTTGGGGAGGTAGAGCCAGATGGATCCTTGGGGCTCACTAGGTAGCCAGTATTGCCAAAGTTATAAGCTGGAGGTTCAATGAAAGACCTTGTCTCAAAAACTAAGATAGAAAGTGGTACAAGGGGGCACACAATGTTGATCTCTAGCCTCTATATGATATTCATATATACTTGTAAGCACCCACATGATCATGCACATAAACATGCACATAAACACACACACGTTTAAGGTGGAGAGAGACTGAGGAAGGCACCCAATGTCAACCTTTCTGTTTTTGTGTCTTTACAGTAAAATCAAATGTGAACTGTCATGCAAACATTTAAGGCTAAAGAACAGAGATGTGTGGGCTGTTTTTCTGAATAGCTCCATGTTCATTCTAGTTATAATCTGCTCAGCTCAGTTAAATGCAAGCATGACAATCTTCATGAAGAGAAAGAATAAAAAAAATGACCAATATACATCTTTCAAAAAAACAAGTGTTACCTTCATTCCTGCTTAATTCAATGTCGGCAAACAAGCCAATCTTAATAATCTGCCACAGCAGTCCCAAAACCAGATGAGGTTTCCCGGCCCTCAGATCTTCAGCACCAATGTTCACAACATGACACCCAATGGCAGAAGCCGAGTTCAGTGCCAAGTTCAAGTTTTCCTACAAGACAGCCAAATTATACAGATTTTTCCTTTCTTCCATACCCAGGTCACTCCTGCCTTCACTGATAATAGCACTAAGTGAAGAAATTAATACAAGCTATTAATTTTACCCACCCACACTCACAGAAAACAAACTGCAGATCTCAGCATTAAAAAGCAACAACAAATTTCAGCCTCATTCATATTCATTTGCAGAATTTTACAGGAAGTGGGCTTTTATTTTTATTTGGTTGCTTCTGAATCATGCTGATTCTAAAATAAAACGTCAAGTAACCAAAGCAAATATATTCATGTGAACCATGTCATTTTTCTAAAATTGACTAAATTTGAGTCCAGCAGCATATGGCATATATCCAAGTTCTTAAAATGACCGACGTGTACATCTCAAAGAACATGTCTGCTTGAGAGGATTTTGCTGTTTAATCTACTACTCCATCAGCAGAAAACAGAAACAATCCACCCCTTAAGTACACCAACTAAGAGCTTAAATGATTTTCCTTATTTTGGTAATATCTTCATACAATGCGTAATGAAAGGAATGTAAATAGGGCTTTGAGTTCAATAAGAACTAGCACTTCAGTGCCCCTGTGAACTTCCAGCAAGCTCCTCAAGTCTTTCTGAGACTCAGATCATTTTATATAATGTCAATAATCATTCCCCATTCAGAACTGCTCTGAAAATTAAAGTACAGCCAACAGAATGCAGAAGCTATGGCCTCTATTTCAAATCACAGTGTCATGGAAAAGGGCATAGAGAGCACTGCACACCTGAATTATGAAGGGTGTAAGTTTCTTCTTGTTGATTGCTCTCTCATCAATTGTATCAGGAACTGAAAGGTTGATCATTTTGCTGAAACAAACAAACAAACAAAAAACATTGATTTACTTTTAAAGAGTCTACGAAGTTCGGAGATGTGGTTCCTATAAGTAGCATGCACAGGGCCATCGGTTCAATCCCCAGCACCACATAAATGGAACATGGAAAAGCTTATATTTCCAGCACTGGAGCATGCAGACAAAAGAATCAGGAGTTCAAGCCCATCATGGACTGTATAGCAAGTTGTAGACAAGCATGATGCATACAAAATCCTGTCTAAAATGACAGTTTGTAAATCTTCCCAAGTGTTAAAGCTTATTATAAAATATCTTTCATGCAACCTAAAAAAAAATGCAGTAGATTTGGGGCTGAAGAGAAGGCTCAGGGGTTGAGAGCACTTATTGCTCTTGCAGAGGACCTAGGTTTGGTTCCTAGCACCCACACTGAACAGCTCACAACTTCCTCTAACTCCAGGTTCAGGGGATCTTATGCCTTCTTTTGGCCTCTACAGGTACCTGTACACATGTGTTACACATAAACCCAAGCAGGTACACACATAATAAAAAATAATAATATAAAATATAATAGATGAGCTTTATCATGTTGATCATAAAAAATTATATATGTCCCAACTGGAGATTGGACATATATAATAACATATTGAAGTACCTATGTCTGAATACAAATTTCTATTCATGTTCCATATATGTGTATGTATGTACACACACACACACACACACACACACACTCACACAACCTGAATATACACTTTGGTTTTAGGTTTTTGTGGTGCTAAGGTTATGGGGTTTTGTTGTTGTTTTTCTTCTCCCCTCCCCTCCTCCTCTTTTTGACTTTTGAGACAGGATCTCTCTACCCCTCCCTGGCTGTCCTGGATCTCATTATTTAGTAGGCCTCGAACTTCCAGATATCTGCCTGCCACCACTTCCTGAGTGTTGGGATTATAAGCATATGCTACCATGCCCAGGGTAGTGCTGGTTTGGAAACCAAGGTCATGAACATACTAGGCATTTACTGTACCACTGCGGTGTGCTGCTGGCCTAGAAAGTAATTTTATGCAGTATTTTGGAGGCACTTATACTTTGCTTATCAACTGTCACTTGAGGCTAGCTATGGAGTATTCTGCTTGGGGTGTCATTATCAGAATTTGAAAAGTTTCAGATGCTCCTATAAGTAGCCTCTAACCCTTGCTCCTATAAGTAAGCCTGATGAAACTCATCAGGTCACTAAAAAAAAAAAAAAAAAGACATGAAAGCAGAACGGCAGGTGAGATGAGAAGCAGAAGGGGATCAGTAGGAGGACAGGAAAGGACAGTGTTTAGGACTATGATCACACAAGCACACCCATGAATATATATGAAAAGATCACAATAAAACCCATTATCATGAATAATTAGTATATGCTAATAAAAACAGAAACAAAACTAAAACAAAAGTTTCAGATTTTGGATTATTGCATTAGGGATGTTCAAACTGTATGATACTATGAAGATCACAGTGGCATCTGAAATGTTAAGGTATTGACTATGTGTACACCAGGACACAGCTACTAAGTGGGAAGCCTTGCATAGGAGCCCTCAACTTATAATGAGGCATATTTTTTGGGAACTGCGGCAAAACGGCCTCTGAGAACAGGTGAATTAATGAACAGTGTTGATAATCTTACATCATTTTTGTCAAGACACTGAAGGCTCTGGGAGAAACATTGTGACAAAAGCATTTTTCAGAATTATGTCACTGGAGAGTGAGAAATGAAGGGTAGCTTCTTTGGAAGCCAAGGTGCTTCAGAATAAACAGATACTGACATACTTACGTTTGACAAAGTTGTAATGTTCTGCTTGTTCAGGGATGAAGAGAAATTGGAAGCTGAGAGTTCTAACCTATCAAGAGGCCTCCATTCCAAGACTGAATTTACTTTCACAGATAGATTTAGATTTTAAATGAAAAGGGCAAAATCTGGGTAATTGTCCTCTCTTTCTTTTCTGACATGAAACAACCAAGCACCCATAACCAAATACATTTTTTTTTCCTGTGGAGGTAATCTTTGGAAATCTGGCTACAAACAAAACCTGCATCTTACCAGAGCACAATTCCATCACCAACTGCTTTGAAAAGGTCGTCAGTATTAGGGTTCATGGGCACAACGTGTCTGCAATCCGGATCGTTTTCCAAAGCTTTGTTTATCCAGTTAACAAAAGCATATTTTTCTTCCTCTAAAATTGTATGAAGCAAACAAGAAAACAGTTAATACTATCTGTTAATCATCTGTTCCCAAACATTACAATTGCTGTATAGTCCTGCTAAAAGAGAATGTATCCCACATGGAAGACATGTGGAAGCAACACAGTGGCTAATAGGGATAAATTACAAAGTTAGTAAAAACAATAAAACAGGTTAACTGATCCTTAGGAATGTTATAAAATACTTAAAATACTATATGTCTCTGCACAATTCCATTGTAATAAAGACTATCATTACCCAGATTTACTATATATCTTACAAGCTACCCATGACTTTCTGGCAAATATCTGACCTAAGACCCAACTATGTCACCAAGACTACTTAGTATATTTAATGAGTGCAACAAGCATTTTAGGGCATTACAGTATGTATCTACTCAGTGCACTATGTTAACGTAGGTATATTCATGCCATTATTACCTGAGTAGGAATGCTGTGTTCCTTCACTGGACAACTCTGAAGTTCCTCCCAGAGCACAAATCCCTTCTTTCCTGTTGATGGCTTTGCGGAAGGTTTTAGCAATATCACTGCTCTTTACCTCTTGGAAAATCTATCGGTTGAAACAGTGTTGTTAGTTCACAATTTTCAAGTGGACACAAGAACAAGCACATTTAACTCCTTTTACCTGTCAATCACCTACAGTGTTGTCCACAGGCGGTGAGCGTTAAGAAAACTGGCTTGGGTTTTGCAATGCTACAGTACTGCTATTAAAAATGAAGCATCAATTGCACACACTCTCCAAACACATTCAGTGCTGCATGCATTGAATTCACTTATAAGTTAAAAAAAAAACGTGGTTCAAAGGCACGAGTAAATCTATTAATTGCCTATTGTGGAGCATAGTTGATGGACTGCCCCTTCTTTGACCACAATTCTTAACATACGGATAGATTTATGACACAACAACAACAAAACTGTTTTTGCGGTATAATGTGGTAGCTAAGTAAGAGTTCACTCAATCAAAATGACCAGAATAATAACAACAACAAAGAAATGTTACTTTGGTGGCATAGCTGACTATCAAAAATAGTAAGTACTAAGCAGGCAATACTGTCAATACTGCACAGGTCACTGCTCTACTGTAGCAGATTCAAAAAACTATTCTAAGGAGTTCCAAGATGGTGGCGAGCAGAGCGCACCGTTTTGGAGAGGCAGAGGACATGAATCTCCGGAATTGGTGAGTGGAGATACAATCAAAATTAGAATTTGGACTTTTGGGATTTCTAAAGGAGAAGGGACACCACAGAAGCGTGAAGTGCTCGTAGAGATAGATCAGGCGCGGACTTCTCTGGGAAGGAAGTAAGGCCCTTCCCTTGTCCGGGCCTCCCTCGAGGGGAAACCTGCGCATAGCTCCAGGCAGCTGAGCGTAAAGCTCACAGCCTGGGGATTAAGACAGCAGAAACAGTGCTCCAGGCCCCTTACCACAGTGGACAGCTGTAACCGCCCATTGAACTACACCCCTCGGATACACGTCGCACCCCGGGCCCGCCCAGGGGCTTGCCAAGCGTCCCCTCCCCCATCCCGCTGAAGCAATCTGCTGCTAGAAGAGCAAAGGAGCTCATGTCCCAAGCTGCCAGAACGCACACACCCCCGGAAACCGCCACACTGGAGGAGTGCACCCACTGCTAGCACCAGAGCACAGGCCCAACCACAGAGCGCCAATCACAGAAACTTAGTTCCGCAGTACAATCTTTCCTAGATCCCAAAGCCGCAAAGCTCAGTGCCTGGGGCCCAACATATTGGAGGCTGGGCTTCAGGCCCCTCAGCGGTGGCAGATAACTGTAACCAACCGCTGAACACCAGCCCTCAGAACACACGTCTGAGGAGCCCACGCCCGGCCTAGTGCCCTCTTGCTGAGCTCTGGACCCTTGGAGTGCACCCCCACCACCCTTACCACCTGGTCCCGCCAGAGTGCACACACCGCCGGAAAATCCACCCTGCCAGAGTGCTCGCCCAAAGAGTGCTAGCCACAGAGACTCAGATCCACAGTACAATCTTTCCCAAATCCCAAGTTTGCAAGTGGCAGCACTAACTACACAGGGCTGCCCAGCCAGTGATTGTATGGGCCATCCAACCCCTCAGTGGCAGAAAATCAGCTGAATACCACCAAAGTCCCGCAGACCTGCAAAAACAATAGCGCCTGCAATCTTCAACAGTGCTTGCAATCCCTTAAGCTCCTGCAATACCTTCAGTGCCTGCAAAGCACCCCTCTCACACACTGGAGGCCTCTTCATTCTCCAACACCCTGTCCCTTAGGACACACAAACAAGCACACGCTCACACACACACTACCCCGCATTTGCCCTTCTGCACCTGCGAACTTTCCTTCTACAGGTATAGCAGAATCACCAGCACACACATTGAAACCACTAGACCTGAACCATTTTCCTGAAGAATTCTCCAGAGAAAGACCAGTCTGATCTGCAGTATCCAGGAACAGACAGTGAATACTACGGATAACGAAATGTCGGCGAAAGAACACAACCAACGTAAATCAAGATATCATGGCTTCACTGGCAACCCCCAATATTATTGGACACTCCAACTCATCAGAAACACAAGAAAATGATTTTAAAGCTATGATTATCCAGTTATTCGAGGCACATAAAGAGGAAACCAACAAATCTCTCAGAGAAATAGTCATACAGATTGAAACAGTTAAAGAGGAAAGAAATAAATCTCTAAAAGATTTGGCCTCCGAAATGTAAACAAAGAAAAATGAAGTGAACGTAGCTCTTAAAGAAACACAAGCAAATATACCCAAACAAATGGAGACAGAAGTAGTGGCACTAAGAGAGGAAACAAACAAAAAAATAGAGACCATCTTGGAGACACAGGAATCCACATTCAAACAGATGAAGGAACTGTTGAAAGACATGAAAACAGAATTAGAATCAATAAAGAAAACACAAACCAAGAAAATCCTGGAACTGAAGAACTTAGAGAAAAGAGAAGGAGCCACTAAGATAAGCATCACTAATAAAATACAAGAGATGGAAGAGAGAATCTTGGGTCCTCAAGATACACTTGCAGAAATTGATACTTCTCTCAAAGCAAAAGTAAAATCGGAAAAATCCCAAACACAAACCATCCAAGAAATCAAGGATGCCATGAAAAGGCAAAATCTAAGAATAATAGGAATTGACGAAGAAGAGAATTCCAGGCTCCAAGGTCCAGAAAATATTTTCAAGAAAATCATAGAAGAAAATTTCCCCAACCTAAAGAAAGAGATGTCCGCAAACATACAAGAGACTTACAGAACACCAAATAGACCAGAAAAGAAACTCCTCATGCCACATCATAGTCAAAACACTTAATCTACAGAATAAAGAAAAGATACTAAAAGCATCAAGGGAAAAAGGCCAAGTAACATATAAAGGTAGACCTATCAGAATCACACCAGACTTCTCATCTGAAACTATGAAAGCCAGAAGGGCCTGGAGAGATATCATGCAGGCTCTAAGGGACCACAAATGCCAACCTAGACTACTATACCCAGCAAAGCTTTCAAGCAACACAGCTGGAGAAAACAAAATATTCCATGACAAAACTAAATTTAAGCAATGTTTGAATAGCAAACCAGCCCTACAGAAGATACTAGAAGGAAAATTCCAATCCAACAAAAACAAATACACCCAAGAAAACATAGGTTAAAGATAATTTCCTACAAAAAAAAAAAAAAAAAAACAAGCAATGAATCACAGTAACATCGCCAACTCCACAATAATAGGAAATAGCATTCAATGGTCATTATTATCTATCAACATCAATGGACTCAACTCTCCAATAAAAAGACACAGACTAACAAAATGGGTGCGGAAACAGGATCCAACAATCTGCTGCATCCAAGAAACACACCTACGCAACAAAGATAAACACTACCTCAGAGTAAAAGGCTGGAAAACAGTTTTTCAAGCAAATGGACCGATAAAACAAGCAAGAGTGGCAATCCTAATATCTAATAAAATAGATTTTCAACCAAAACTAATCAAAAAAGACATGGAGGGGCACTACATTCTCATCAAAGGAAAAAATCACCAAGAAGACATCACAATTCTGAACATCTATGCTCCAAATAGAAGAGCACCTACATTCATAAATGAATCATTATTAAAGCTTAAATCACACATTGATCCTAATACCTTAATAGTGGGAGACTTCAACACCCCACTCTCACCGAGGGACAGATCAACTAGATGGAAAACAAATAGGGAAATAAAAGCACTTACAGAGTCCCTAAATCAAATGGATCAAATAGATGTCTACAGATCTTTTCACCCAAACTCAAAAGAGTATACCTTCTTTTCAGCAACACACGGGACCTTCTCCAAAATAGACCATATAGTTGGTCATAAAGCAAGCCTCAACAGATATAAAAAGATTGAAATGATCCCTTGAATTCTATCAGACCACCATGGACTAAAGCTGAACATCAACAACAACGGAAATAACAAAAAGCCGACACACACATGTAAACTGAACAACCTGCTACTCAATCACAGCTAAGGAAGAAATAAAGAAATAAATTAAAGACTTCCTAGAATTCAATGAAAATGAAGGCACAACATACCCAAATTTATGGGACACATTGAAAGTGCTCAAAGAAAATTTATAGCACTAAGTGCCGTCAAGAAGAAATTTGTAACATCACATAAAAGTAACTTAATGGCCCAACTGAAAACCCTAGGAAAAAAAAAAAAGAAGCAGAAACACCCAAGAGGAGCAGATGGCTGGAAATAATCAAACTCAGGGCTAAAATCAATCAATTAGAAACAAATAAAACTATTCAAAGAATCAATGAAACAAAAACCTGGTATTTTGTTTTGTTTTTGAGAAAATCAAGATAAACAAACCCTTAGCCAAACTAACTAAAAAGCAGAGATAATCTATCCAAATCAGCAAAATCAGAAACATAACTACAGATACTGAGGAAATCCAAACAATCATTAGGTCATACTACAAAAGCCTATATGCCACAAAATTTGAAAATCTAAATGAAATGGACAATTTTCTTGATAGATTCCATCTACCAACATTAAGTCAAGATCAGGTAGAAAGACTGAATAGCCCTATATCTCCCAAGGAAATTGAAGCAGTCATTAACAGTCTCCCCTCGAAAAAATGCCCAGGGCCAGATGGTTTCAGCACAGAATTCTACCAGACCTTCAAAGAAGTGCTAACACCAATTCTCCTCAAACTATTCCACAAAATAGAAACAGAAGGAACATTACCAAACTCATTTTATGAAGCGACAGACAGTCACTTTGATACCTAAACCACACAAAGACCCAACAAAAAAACAGGGCTTAAGACCTATCTCTCTTACGAACATTGATGCAAAAAATACTTAATAAAATGCTTACAACCTGAATCCAAGAACACATCAAAGATATCATCCACCATGACCAAGTAGGCTTCATCCCAGGCATGCAAGGGTGCTTCAACATACAGAAATCCATCAATGTAATCCACCATATAAACAAACTAAAGGAGAAAAAACACATGATCATCTCCTTAGATGCTGAAAAGCATTTGACAAAGTCCGACACCGATTCATGTTTAAAGTCTTGGAGAGATCAGGGATACAAGGCACATACTTAAAGATAGTAAAGGCAATATACAGCAAGCCTATAGCCAACATCAAACTCAATGGAGAGAAACTTAAATCAATCCCACTGAAATCAGGGACAAGACAAGGCTGCCCACTCTCCACATCTCTTCAACATAGTACTTGAAGTCCTAGCCAGAGCAATAAGACAACTAAAGGAGATCAAGAGGATACAAATCGGAAAGGAAGAGGTCAAAGTGTCACTATTTGCAGATGATATGATAGTATACATGAGCGACCCCAAAAATTCAACCAGAGAACTCCTTCAGCTGATAAACACCTTCAGCAAAGTGACTGGATACAAAATCAACTCAAAAAGAAGCCCTCCTGTATACCAAAGACAAAAAGGCTGAGAAAGAAATTAGGGAAACAACACCCTTCACAATAGCCACTAATATCATAAAGTACCTTGGGGTGACACTAACCAAGCAAGTGAAAGACCTGTTTGAGAAAAACTTCAAATCTCTCAAGAAAGAAATTGAAGTAGATATCAGAAGATGGAAAGATCTCCCATGCTCATGGATTGGTAGGATTAACATTGTGAAAATGGCCATCCTGCCAAAAGCAATCTACAGATTCAATGCAATTCCCATCAAAATACCAACTCAATTCTTTACAGACTTTGAACAAAAGATTCTCACCTTCATATGGAGAAACAAAAAACCCAGAATCTCCAAAACAATCCTGCACAACAACAGATCATCTGGAGGTATCTCCATTCCTGATCTCAAGCTGTACTACAGAGCAATAGTAATAAAAACTGCATGTTATTGGCATACAAGCATAAAGGAGGATCAATGGAACCAAATAGAAGACACAGAAATAAACCCACACACTTATGAATACTCGATTTTTGACAAAGAAGCCAAAACCATTCAATGGAAAAAAGACAGCATCTTCAACAAATGGTGCTGGTCTAACTGGATGTCTACATGCAGAAAAATTAAAATAGATCCATATTTATCACCCTGCACAAAACTAAAATTCAAGTGGATCAAAGACCTCAACATAAAACCAGATACGCTAAGTTGCTTAGAAGAAAAAGTGGGGAACAGCCTAGAACTCCTTGGCACAGGAGACAACTTCCTGAACAGAACACCAACAGCACAGGCTCTAAGAGCAACAATCAATAAATGAGACCTCATGAAACTGAAAAGCTTCTGTAAAGCAAAGGACACCATCATCAAAACAAAACGACTGCCTACAGATTGGGAAAGACTCTTCACCAACTCTTTATCTGACAGAGGGCTAATATCCAGTATATATAAAGAACTAAAGAAGCTGAAAAGCAACAAACCAAGTAATCCAATTAAAAAATGGGGAATAGAGCTAAACAGAGAATTCTCAATAGAGGAATATCGAATGTCAGAGAAACACTTAAAGAAATGCTCAACCTCATTAGCCATTAGGGAAATGCAAATCAAAACGACCCTGAGATTTCACCTTACACACATCAGAATGGCCAAGATGAAAAATTCAAGTGACTACACATGCTGGAGAGGTTGTGGAGAAAGGGGAACCCTCCTCCATTGCTGGTGGGAATGTAAACTGGTACAACCACTTTGGAAGTCAATCTGGCGCTTTCTCAGACAATTAGGAATAGTGCTTCCTCAAGACCCAGCTATAACACTGCTAGGTATATACCCAAAATTTGCTGAAGTACACAAGGACATTTGTTCAACCATGTTTGTAGCAGCTTTATTTGTAATAGCCAGAACCTGGAAACAACCCAGATGTCCATCAACGGAGGAATGGATACAGAAATTGTGGTATTTCTACACAGCAATCAAAAAAGAAGAAATTAAAAAATTTGCTGGCAAATGGTGGGATCTAGAAAAGATCATTCTGAGTGAAGTATCCCAGGAGGAGAAATACAAATATTGTATATACTCGCTTATATAGACCTACAAGATATGATAAACATAATGAAATCTATACACCTGAAGAAGTTAATCAAGAAAGTGGACACGGGGTAAGATGATCAATCCTCATTTAGAAAGACAAATGGGATGTGCACTGAGTGTATGACAGGAGTCTACTGCAGAAGGCATCTGAAAGATTCTACCTAGAAGTGTTTCAAAGCAGATACTAAGACTCATAACCAAACCTTCGGCAGAGTACACGGAATCATAGAAAAGAAGGGGAGTTAGTATGATGTGGAAAGGATAGGAGCTCCACAAGGACCAAACTTATCTGTGCACAGGGTCTTTTCTGAGACTGACACTCAACCAAAGACCATGAATGGATATAACCTAGAACCTCTGTTAGGATGTGGCCCGTGGTAGCTCAGTAACCAATTGGTTTCCCATAGTAAGGGGAACAAGGACTATTTATAACAAGAACTCAATGGCAGGCTCTTTGACCTCCCCAATCCCCAAGGGAGGAGCAGTACTGTTAGGCAACAGAGGAAGACATTGCAGCCATTCCTGAAGATACCTGATAAAACAGGGTCAGATGAAAGGGGAGGAGGTCCTCCCCTATCAGTGGACTTGGAAATGGGCTGGGAGGAGATAAGGGAGGGAGGGTGGGATTGGGGAGGGAATGAAGGAACCGGATACAGCTGGGATACAGAGTTAACAAAATGGTAAGTAAGAAGAAAATTAAAATTAAGGAAAAAAAAATTAAAAAAAAACTATTCTAAAACAATAAGAAAGAATGGAGGCAACAAAGGCAGGCCTTGGTGCTACACATTTGCAATCATATCACTTAGGAGAAAGAGGCAAAATAAACTGAAAAAGTTTGGGACCAGCTTGGTATACATAGGGAGTTCCTGGCTAGCCAGGGCTACATTGAAATACTTTATCTCAAGAAGGATGGGATCTGAAGTAAGGGCATAGACACTAATTTAAAAAGAAGTGCTGGCTCGAAGCAGAAGGATTCTATGGTCACTTTAGGCAACACAGACTTTGTCTAAAAATAAAGATTAAAGATGTTAAATTAAGCCTTGTAGGGTGGCACAACATCTTTAATCTCAGCACTTGGGAGATGGAGGCAAGTGGATCTCTGAGTTTAAGGCCAGCCTGTTCTACAGAGCAAGTTCCAGGACAGCCAAGTTATACAGAGAAACACTGTCTCAAAAAACAACAACAAAAAAGTGAAGTTAGAGCTATGAAGATGGATCAGTGGCAGAGCACTTGCCTTGTACCACTAGTACCAGGGTTTCATCCTCAGTTATGTGAAGGAGGAGGTGACAGGTACATAAAAGGCTTTTTAGTAATTGTCCTATTTGGACATTTGAGTTCAGCTTCTCTTCCCATCACAGAACCCACATAACAAGCTAACTCCCTTTTAAAAATATTTTTTCTTAAAAAAAAAGATTTATTGATCTTTATTTTATGTTTGTTGGTGTTTTGCCTGCATGTATGTCTATGAAGGTGTCAGAACCCCTGGAACAGGAATTACAGACAGTTGTGAGCTGCCATGTGGTTTTGGGAATTTAATCCCAGTCCTCTGGAAGAGTAGACAGTGCTCTCTCTTAATTGCTACACCATTGCTCCAGCCTTAGAAGTTAACTTTTAAGTTCTAATTGCACAAAACAGGTTGTAAGAATATAAGCTTCATGTCCTGGTTTAATAATATAAGTTAAAGAGCATTCTTAAAATTTGTCTCTATACTTCTGAAATTCTCAAATTTGTCTCACCTCAAATTTTCCCCTGTTTTCAATGTGCATCACTGTCAATTAGGAACAAGGCTAGCAACTTTCTAAACATTGTTTTAAAAAATTGAATGTACTCTGGCTTCAAGAGGGACAAACATGTGGAGGTCAAAGAACAATTGTGAGGAGTTGGTTCTCTCCTTCCAGCTTACTCACACTCAAGGGGATCAAATTCAGGTCAACCAGCTTGCTGAGCAAGTGTTTTAACCACTGGGACCTATCTCAGGCTCATAACACTTCCTCTAAATCCCTTTAGAACCTCTCTTCAGGTGGAACAACTGAACAAAAGAATTAGTAAAGAGAATATATCATATGTCAAAGGCTTTTAGTGCTGCTGACTCCTAGATACTGTCATTCCCCTTCCTGGGGGAGATCACCTCTAGGTGAGGTTGATAATTTACAGAAGTTCAGACTGGTATAAACTAGCCTGTGCCATACCCAAAAGGCTACAGAGAGGCACTTTTTTAAGTAATCCACTTAGAGAAAGGGGCTTTTTTGTTGTTGATTTTGTTGTTATATCCAACTGCCTCTGCCTCCCTAGTGCTGGGACTGGAGGCATGTGACACCAAGCCCAGCAAAACAGGAACTTTTTTATAATGGACGTTGTCGTTGATTATCAGTCATATTATCACATTACCATTCTCAAAATCTCAACTTTCTTTGGCTTTATAAACATACTTTGATTTAGGAGAATACTGTGTAATCAGCTTTACAAAATCAAGCTTCCTCTAATGTTTGGGGAGAAGGGTTGGATTTTCAAGACACCCTGGCCGTCCTGGAACTCACAAGGTAAACCAGGTTGGCCTTGAACTCAGAGATCAGCCTGCTTCTGCATTCCAATAGCTGAGATTACAGGCACGCTGGATTATGCCTGGCTGCTTTTTCTGTTTTTAAAGATGTGTCCTCAAGCATTGAAATTTTATGCTATATCAGTAATTTTACAAGGAGCTTTTAAGATAGATGAATATATGTGTTTAAGCAGAATGGATTTTCCAATACACAGGTTATTTTGATGCTACCCCTTCCCTTTTTATAGTACTATCTGCTAGGGGCTGGAGAGATGGCTCTGTGGTTAAGAACATTTGTTGTTTTTTTTTTTCCAGAGGATTCAAGTTCCATTTCTAGCACCAACATTAGGTGGATCACAACCACGCATAATTCCAGGTATAAATGAGGTCTGATACCTTTTTCTGGACTTTGTAGGTGCCTGTGTTCACATGTTCACAGACACACACATAGACACACACATAGATATAACTGAAAATTAAAATCAGTCTTTAAAATGGCATCTAAGAACACACATACAAACACACAGTCACCCCAAAGACAAAGTAAGTATCTTCTGGGGCTGGATGATGGCTCAGTGGTTAAGAGCACTGGCTGCTTTTCCAGAGGATCTGGATTCAAGTCCCTGAATTTACATGGTGGCTCACAACCATCCATAACCTCAGTTCTAGGGATATCATGCCTTTTTTTTAACCTCTGCAGGCACCAAGCATGCATATAATTCACATACATACATGAAGATAAAATACATTCATAAAAAATTTAAAAACCTAATAAAAATCAGCAACTGACACTTGGAATCCTAGCTTATGGGAGGTGGATACAGGAGGCTTGCTGTGAGTTCAAGGCAAGTGTGGAAAACAGAGAGAGCTCTAGGAGTGCATGAGCTGTATATGAGCCCCTGTCTCAAAAACAAAAACAAAAATAAAAACAAAACGAAAATCCTTGGGCATGGTAGCTCACAATTGTAATCCCTGCACTCAGGAGATTAAGGAAAGAGGATTTCAATGGAAGCCTGGTTTACAAAGTGAGACCCTGGCTCAAAAACCAAACCAAACCAAAGCAAAACAAAAGCAAAGTGAAGAAAAAAAAAAAAAAAGATTATCGGCTCAGTGAAAACTGTAAACTCCACTACTTTTTTTTTTTTTTAAAGGACAAGTGTGTATTTCCTCATACCAGGCATACCACATGTTACTGCAAAACCAAGACATGTTACAGCTTCAGAAGAAGATAGGAAACGCTGTTTTTCTTGTTGTGTGTGCATCTGCTTCAGGTCTCATAGTCTTCTACAAATTCAGTTGCTTCAATGATCATGATTCTAGCTGAATGATAAATTAAAATTTATATAGCATACCTATATAAAAGTGGAATAACTCAATAAAAAAGGTCTATGTGGTAAAATAGCCTACCTCTTTCATTGGTCTAGGAAACTGCTTGGGAATGATTAAAACTTTTTTTTCTTAAAAAAAGAAGAGAATTGAAAATTCATACAGCAGATTGGTTCAATATATGAAAGGCAGTATTCTCTCTACCTGAGGGATGATATTGCTGGATTGGATGATAAAGCTTTGGCTTAACAGGCATCTCAGAAATAGCACAAGACTGAGCTAGTCTGTTCAATGAATCATTTCAAGAGTGAGTTGTGATCCTAATGAGATCGCTGTTTTCCCTCATTGAGAAAAGACTTACTTTATCATCTGGAGACAAATTTGTTGTGTACTCTGCTCAGAAGGCAATAGTCATTCTCATCCTATACATCCTTTTCAGTTTCTTTGGTGGCACCTGTGGCTCTTATTCCTTTCCTAAGTTTCAGCAATTTTCTCTCAAAATCTAGCAGTCACTTAAGTTCTTTTGACTCCAAAGCAGAGGCATCATATGACTTATGAAGGAAAGATTTCAGTAAGAATTGCAGAAAATATTGCCTACTTCCAGGATGGGTCCTGTTCCCAACATAGCAAGTTTGAAATTTTCCTTCTGGAAATTGTTGCCTAAACTTGGAAAAGAACACTAATACTGTTAAATACAAGAAAATCAGAGTAGAAAGGGGCTTGGAACCTCACAGTTGCCACAGAAGCTGAGTGCAAGAAGATCAATTGAACCCTCAAGGTTTGTCCAGCCTAGGTAATTTGGTGAGACATTGGCTCACAGGAATCAATAAGAAAGGAAGAATTATTTCAACCATTAACAGCTATGGAACATTTACTCTGTGCCTAGCATTGTTCTGAGTATGCTGCTAATTTTAAATGATTAATCCTGTGGGTCAATTCTATTAGTGAATGGTTAAGGACTTATTATCGCTATGTAAAAGCAAGTTTCTCTTTGTAAAAACAAGAAATTAACACAACCATCTATTTAAAAATATATTGCCCCATCAATCCGAGAAAACATTTGTGTTAATTTTTAATTATAAAAACATAGTGTGCTAGATATATGGTTCAGTGTTAGAACATTTACCTAGCACGTGCAATGCCCCCCCGTGCTTAAGCCATAGAAGAAGAAAAGTCAAAATAGAAAAAATATCAACAACAGCAACAAAAAAGCCAAAAAGTAGCTTAGCATGATAGCACATGGCTTTAAATTGAGCACTCAGGAGACAGAGGCAGGCAGATCTCTGTGAGTTAGAGGCCAGCCTGGTCTCCGGAGAGAGGTCCAGTATAGCCAAGGATACACAGAGAAACCCTATCTTGAAAAATTAAAGATAAGTAAATTAATAAAACTAGTAGCTTCAGTTTGTAATACTCAAAACAAACAAATTATTAATTACCGCCTGCCTTTGAAGATTATTTACAATGTTGGGAGCCTTTTCTGTCCTACATATATTCTTGAAAATTAATAGAAACTGATTTTGTTTGTATCTTAGTTTATCTTTTTAAAAAGATTTATTTATTTTACATATATTAATGCTCTATCTATAGGTCACTTGCATGCCAGAAGAGAGCACCAGATCTCATTTTAGATGGTTATGAGCTATCATGTGGTTTCTGGGAATTAAACTCAGAACCTCTGCAAGAGCAGACAATGCTCTTAACCACTGAACCATCTCTCCAGCCCTTGTGGCTTAGTTTATGCTGAATACTTCTTTAAACTATAATCCTCATTTAAAAGAAAAAAAAAAAAAAAGAAAAAGAAACCAAACCTAGCATGTGAGAAAATGTTTCTCTTTCCTTATGCTGACAAGATTTACAGTCTCTGTTTCTTGGGTAGTTAAGCCATAGTTCAATTTTCTTTGACAACTTGCAAGGTGTTAAATAAGCAATGGTTTAATGAGCATGAACAGCTATTTCAGTGTCTCCCTTTCTTCTAGCAGTCATGGCAACAGAATTCTGATAGTTTATGTGGGTTACTTTACCATTACATTGATGTCTTTAGATACCAGAAGAGGGTGTTGAATTTCTTGAAACTGGAGTCACAGATGTTTGGGTGATGGGAAACAAACCTGAGACCTCTGAAAGTGCAGTCGGTGCTGCTGATTCATTTCTCCAGTCCCCAATTCGAGCTTCTTAATTAGCAGGGGACTAACTAAAAGAGGTTTCTCACCCACTAGGCAATGCTGGTCAACTCCCTTTCTTTTTCAGGACTCCACACATGCTTGTTTTAAATTGATGTAGGGCATAGTGGTCACATTTTTAATTGCAGCACTTGAGGCAGAGGCAGGCAGACCTCTGTGACTTCAAGGTTAGTTTGGCAATATAGTCAGTTGCAGGACAGCCAGGGCTACACAGAGATATACTGCCTCAAACAAAAGTGAATGTAAATCCTTCTACTTCTAAAATATTACTTTGACCTAAAATGTTCTCCTTAATGTTTTAGAATATGTATTCTTTTTTGTTTTATTTATGCTTATGAGTACTGTCTTCCTGTACGTCTACATAACATATGCAGGCATCAGATTCCATTATAGATGGTTATGAACCAATATATGGTTACTGGGAATTGAACTTAAGACTTCTGGAACAGCAACCAGTGACTTTAACCACTGACCCATCTTTCTAGCCCCCTTCTTACTGTTTTATTCTAGAAAATCTTTGCTGTTACCCAAATTATTAGGCCTCTACTTTCAAAGAATAAATGAAGACAACTTCACCTTGTCACTTAAAAAGCCACTAAAAAAATGTGGGGAAAGTGTAGTGTTTAAAATATACAAAATTGAAAGTTTTCTGAGATCATTTTCTTTGTAGACACGTTTATAATTTTGTCTTTAACATTACCAGTTTAGACTGTAGACTCTAACAACTTCCGCTGCTTCTTTTTAGTAATTACAAAACCACTCAGCCATAAGTTATACCTAAAGCAACCATAGTTCACTCCTGCTCTGACCTGATTTAAATTCACAGCGACACATGCAAGTTACATGAGGAGACATGCAAGTACTCAAATCACAAATCATTTGTAACTTACTATTGAACTCAGAATTCAAAGCAAAAGGTTTTGGCCATAACTGGAGACAGAAATGATGGGAGGAAATCAGTTTTTCAAAACGAAAATGGTAAGAACTATGTAATTATAATAATGACATGAGCCTGTAGTTTTCAAACAGTAAAGACCTCCCCTCCACCACCCCTAACAACTGATTATGTATTCTATTTGGTTTTAAAAAATTATAATATATATGTATTTTTTTTCTATGCATTGATGCTTTTTGCCTATACGTATGTCTGTGTGAGGGAATCGATCCTGGAGCTATAGACAGTTGTTAGCTGCCATGTGGGTAGTGGGAATTAAACTTGGGTCCTCTGTAAGAGCAATCAGTACTCAACCATGAGCCATCACTCTAGCCCTATGCGGTCTATTTAATTCCTGATCATATGGTGTATTCTTTTAGTTAGTTCTAATGAGAGGGAACATATCTGAGTCTCATTCATCATAGTGAGTCATGGTAACTGGTAGGAGCATATGTTATAATGGCAGCTATCTTGGTGCCAAGATAAAGTATAGAAAAGGAAGACAGGCATGCTGGGATCTTGGTGACAAATATGAAGCATTAATTACTAGTTTGTAATTGAAAACAATGTATCTTGAAAACAATGCCTAATAAGATCTAGTCAAATTCATATTTAAATTAACCACAAATCCTCAAGCAGTATCTTATGCTCCTGTAATCCCAGCACTGGGGATGCTGAGGCAGGAAGAAATCACAAATTGGAGGCCAGTCTGAGCTACATAGCTACAGCTAGTCTTAAAAACCAAGTCAATGAATAAATAGTAACATCCCTAAAACCTTAGGGTAGAGCAGGTATGGTAGTACATGCCTTTCACCCTCAGTTCTGTGGATGCTGAGGCAGGATGATCATGACATTAAAGTCAGACTGTCACAATAAATAAATAAATAGATAGATAGATAAATAAATAAATAAGCCCTAAGCTAAACAAAAGCAAAACCCAAAACATGCATTTTTCCCTTTTGAGGCAGGTCTCGATTTGCAGCCGTGGATAGCCTGGAATTTGCCATATAGACCAAGCTGGCCTTGAACTCACAGAGGTCTACCTGCTTCTGCTGAGATTAAAGTTTTGCACCACCATGTCAGCCTTCAGGATGCTTTTTTTTTTTTTTAATTATTCCCCTCCCCCTGCCAAGACAGTATCTTTGTGTAGATTTGGCTGTCCTATAACTAGTTCTGTAGACCAGGCCTTGAACTCACAGAGATCTGCCTGCCTCTGCCTCCTAGGTGCTGGGATTAAAGGACTGCACAGTGCCCTGAATTATTGGTTGTGCCCCACTTATGTCCCTGAGGAAGTCAGAAGAGGGTGCCAGATACTGAGCAACTGGAATTACAAACAATAACAAGCTGCCACGTGGGTCCTGTGACTTGAACCTAGGTCCTCTGGAAAAGCAACCAATACTCTTAATTGTTGAGCTATCTTTCCAGCCCCTTAGGGCTGTTCTTAACTGAGAAAAGAAGGAACAGCTATTTAAAAAGACATCTTTCCGATAATTTGTTAACCAATCTAGACTGAAAATCTGTAAGTCAATAAAATCTGTACTGTAATTGCTGACAGCTAAAATTGTTAGATCTTGACTTAAAACAAACAAACAAAAAACACTTGCTGTCACACATCCTGCAGTCACTGAGCTAAATGCTTATGGGGAGAAGCGTTAGGAAATCAGCCACGAACCTTGAGGCATGTTTGATGATAATAGACAGGAAAACAAAATTGTAAATGCTTCTCCCAACTGACTAAAATAACATCCTTCTAGCTTTTAATTATCAAGATGATTGCCCTGGAGAAAATGGTACAGTTACATACCACTAGTACAAGGTTTAAAAGACCTCTTTTAATCAGAAAGTTGAGCTCAGGAAGCTTCTAAGACTGAGTCATATGATATCATTAAACTTGTGCAGCAAGCTCTTCTCTATGGGGGAGAGAAAGAATTCCTCAAAAATGTTATTTAACACCTTGAAAGATGCCATCTCATGATGCCCCAAAGGAGATTGTTTCTGCCCACCATGACTGTTGTGCTATAGCTTTGTTTCTGTCAATGTGCCTTTAAAAAAGATTTTGTTAGATATTCTAAATGGTTGAAAGAATTAAATTTAGTGGTCAGAATGACAAAAATGTTGCTAGGTAGCAGAGTATTAACATGATATATTCAACACAATGTTATTTACATTTTAAGATTCCCACTAGACAATGGAACAATGATTTCGAACAATGACAGATTTTTCACATACTTACATAAACAAATTCATTAAAGCTTATCTTGCCATCTTTATTTCTGTCTCCATCCAGCATGAGTTTTTGAATAATTTCTCTCACTTTATATCCAGGCAGTGGCATATTAGCTTCCTTGAAGAGTTCATGAAGCTCATAGTCGCAAATAAATCCATTGCTGTTGAGATCTTCATGAAAAGGAAGGAAAAACCGGGCAAAGGAAAAAAAAAACAAAAAGATAAAACGGGAAAAAGATTAGAAATAAATTTGTAAGAATATTATCGTTTCACAATCCCACCTAATTACAATCATTATTATTATTATTATTATTATTATTATTATTTGGAATCTATGGATGTTTGGAAGGGAAATGTATATTTTATCTGAATGGGAAATGTTTTATTTATATCATGTATCTTGTATTTTAAACAATGTGTATAAGCTTTATTTAAAAATAGCATCCCTGATTATTAGAAAGTATAGTGTCTTGTTAATAAAGCAATTATTAACTCATAGAACCAAGAAGAGTCTTAAATAGAATACTTTATACACTGACAAAACTTTGTCATGATATAACATAATCTCTACTGTGCCTGTGCATGAGTCTTCTCCTTATTCTTTTTTGTTTGCAAAAGAGGTTTTATGGTGTCTCTAAGCACATCTGACCTGAAGGAACAGCTTTCAGAGCCAATTTTTTTAGTTAATGTAAACAAATGTTAATCTAAGACAAATACAGAGTTCACAAGAATAAATGCAGTTCTGAGTAAAGCAGATGTTAAATATGACTCTATAAATGTTTTATTTTTGGGCTACTGCAATTTTAATATAATATGCAAAATGCTGATAAATGAATGATGCTTATTCAAAACTATGAAAATAGAGGCAAAACTGTCAACAAATGACTACATGTTGGCTGATTGAAAAAGCAAGCATATGTATGTGTGCATGTATGCATACATATGTATATGAATAAATGTTCACTTTCACAAGAAATATCAGTAGGTATATTAAAATCTAAAGGAAGAAATAATGTGCATTAATCAAATGACACATGATGATCATTTCATTATTAATGGAAATGTTTTGACTAGGGAATTTACTTAAAAGTTCTGCCACGGCAGGGCATGGTGGCACACACCTTTGATCCCAGCACTTTGGAGGCAGAAGCAGGCAGATTTCTGTGAATTCAAGGCTAGCCTGGTCTACATTGTGTGCTATAGGACTGCTAGGGCTACACAGAGAGACCCTGTCGCAAAAAGAACAATAACAAAAAGCCCTGCTGAGTACTGTTCTTAGAACCAAAGATGCCACAGAATGTCTTACACTTAGGGATCCCTCATTCTAACAACAATACTAACAGAGCAGCAAAGTGTTCTGTAAGACACCAGACAATATAACAATACAAATGTAACTTTAAGGAAGAAAACTGAAGCAGAGAAGAGAGTTAGATCAGCAGTTATTCCCTTGCCTGAGGCTGAGAAATTCAGAAATGTCTGAACAATTTTGCATGTGTTTGTGAGACAGAGTGTTACTATGTTGTCCTGGTTAGTCCAGGACTTGCAGTGAGTGACATGTGTTGATATTCCTGCCTCAGCCTTGTATGTACTGGGAATCTAGTCCTGCAGCCCCACACCCAGTTCTAACTGAAGATGGTTCTGATTGCCACATCTCAATGGGTGAAAAGATGCTCCTGGCACCCAGTGGATAGAGGCCAGGGACTCCATGAAATCTCCCACAGCACATTTGACACACCCTTGCTCCACTAGGTAACACAGAATGCTGCAGCTCAAAATATAAACAGTGCAGAAGTTGAGCAACTCTGGGTTATAATGACAGTGTGGGGGCTGCTGCTTAGACAGAATGGTCAAAGAACGCCATTGTGCTGCGATTCTATTTGAATACAGACTTGTGTAAAGCAAAATAAGACATCTGGAATAAGAGATTGCAACTAGGTGAAAGAGGTAGTACAGTGTGTGTTGTAGATGTGCACGCAATGTGCTCTGGGAACAGCAGAGATCTAGCATGCCTCTATCACAATGGGCAAAGGGGAAAGGGAGGTCATTCAATGGGTTTTATACATTCTTCTAGGCTGCAGTATATATTGTGTTTGTTTGTTTTTTCCTGAAGTGTGAACTAAGTGTGACTCATAGCAGTTAATTTTGGGCAACCACTAAAATAGAAACTACTTTATGTCTGCACTTTTGTTTGAAGGTTTGTGTTTGAATCAGGGTCTCACTATTATAGTCTTTGCTGGCTTTCTACTTACAGTGATCCTCCTGCCTCTGTCTCTCCATGTGCTGGGATTATAGGCACATGCCACCAAACTCTGCAAAAATATTAACAATCTTATCTCATACTACTTCACCAATCAATTGAAGGTTAATGAATATTTTTTTGTTGGTGGTAACAAGATCCTAAACCAGAGCAACTTGCTAGACAAGTGCTTTACCGTTATCAAAAGTTGTACACTTAGTCAAAAAGCTCATGAAATTCCGTTTTAAGTTGTAATGCAGGATCACGTTGCATTGCTATTGATGTCTACATTTGTAAGAGCTGAACCAGCATTTTATGCATGCTATGTATAAGCTCTATCATGGGGTACCCAAACTCTAAAGTCCAATGCTCTTAAATACTGTACTTTAAAAAAAAAGCTTATTTTGCATTTGAAAAGAGGTATTTTATCTGTGTCTCTGTGTTTATGTATACATGGGCATGAATACCATGGCAGAGGTCAGAACAGCTTGGAGGAGAAGTATTTCTCCTTACACCACATGGGTTCTGGGAATCAAATTCAGTTCACTGGTTTGGCAGCAAGTGCCTTTATTGGTGAGAAATTTCTCTAACTCTTATTTAATTTTATTAATTTTAGTGTGCTTGTATTGTAATTAGGAGTGAATTCTGGGACTTGTGCTTCCTAGGGAAGTACTCTACTATTGAGTTATTAACATATCTCCAGTCACCTTTATGGAGCCCACCCTTAGAGCTTCTGATAATTTTGCTGCAGCTTTCTAAAGATCTGAGATCACAGGCCTGCCTGATTAAGACCAGAACAAGTTGAAAAATCTGTGGAAGGGCTGGGATATAGAGGAATTTGTAGAGTGTTTGCTTATTAATGCATGAAGTCCTTTAGCCCAGTCTTTGCCATTCTATAAAACTGGGCATGTGGGAGGCAGAGGCAGGTGGATCTCTGTGAATTTAAGGCCAGCCTGGTCTACAAAGAGAGTCCAGGACATCCAGGGCTATTACAAATAGAAACCTTATATTGAAAAAAACAAAACAAAATAAATAAAGAAAAAAAAACTGTATTGTTAAAGCATCCATCACAAACTACTTGACATTTGTGAAGTGATTTACAATTCCAAAAAGGCAAAATATGTAAATTCTTTAGGGTTTATTTTCACTTTCTTTGCATTGAATTTAAATGATTCAAGCACTGAGCTCTTCATTTGTATACATGAACTACTTATATGATGAAACGAAACCAGGGACACATACAGTTGCAAAACAGAAAAAGCAATTTGCCTGGTATTGTGGCAGAATTTGAAAAATTTGGTATATGAACATCTTGGATTTATATGTGTCTGCTCCTGAGCATATACCAATCTGTTTCTACTTCCTTGATCACATTTATGGAGTTTGGTATAATGGACTACATTTGACATAGGGGAAAGTACATTGCACAGTTAAATGGACACACTATGGGAAAAACATAGGATCTAATTGGAACTTGACTATTAATTTTCACACAATCTATCCAGATCTTGGTGTTTTCCTCTGTGTTTTATGTAATCTCTAAAACTGCTTTTGTTTCAGTCATACTACAGATCAGAATACATGGGAATTCATAATGGCTCCCGCCCCCAGAACAAGGCCAGCAAGATGGCTCAGTATGTAAAAGCATTTGCTGCCAAACCTTATAGCCTGAGTTCAATTCACAGGACCCTCATTGTGGAAAGATAGAATTGATTCCTGAAAGTTGTCCTCTGACCATCATACATATTTGACGGTATACATATATAAACACACACACACTGTAATTTAAAAATTATGAAATAATGGAGAATGATTGATGAATCATTAACACTTAACACTTAACACTGACCACTGATCTCAACATGCATATGTTCCAGTACCTAAATGTATACACATACAAAAAGAAAAGGAAAATACAAAGACTATGTTTTTAAAAGTATGTTAAAGTCTCTTAAAAAGTTCCACCCCTAGCTGGGAGTGGTGGTACATGCCTGTAATCCCAGCACTCAGGGAGTCACTGGCAGGCAGATCTCTGTGAGTTCAAGGCCAGCCTGGTCTATAAAATGAGTCCTGGACAGCCAACGGTACACAGAGAAACCCTGTCTTGGGAAAAAAACAAACAAACAAACAAAAAAACAAAAATAAAAAAAAAAACAAAAGAAGTTGCAACTTTGCTTCAAAATATATAAATAAACAAATAAGTGAATGAATAAACAATAGCTGGGTATGGTGGCATACTTCTATAATCCCTGTAGGCATAGGCTCATTAATTCAAAGTCAACTTGGGCTATGTAGTGAGAACTTGTCTCAAACACAGACACACAGACACACATGCGCGCGCGTGCACACACACACACACACACACACACAGACTAAGGGTATAGCTTAAGTGGAGAGTGCTTGCCTGAGATGTGAAAGGTGCTGGGTTCCATCTCCAGCATTGAAAAAAAAATGCCATGAAAAGGAAAAAGTTGTCTTCTGCTTCCAATGTCTATCATGTTTACTCTTCTGAATGAGGATTAGGCATCTTCCCTACGGTCTTCCTTGTTGTTTAGCTTCTTTGGGAGTATAGATTTTAGTATGTTTATCCTATATTAAATGGCTAATATCTATTTATGAGTGAGTATATACTATGTGTGTCTTTCTGCTTCTGGGTTACCTCATTCAAGATCTTTTCTAGTTCCCACCATTTGCCTCCAAATTTCATGAGTTCCTGGTTTTTAATAGCTGATTAGTATTTCATTGTGTAAATGTACCATAATTTCTGTATCCATTCCTCGGTTGATGGACATCTGGTTTGTTTCCAGATTCTAGCTATTACGAATAAAGCTGCTATAAACATGGTTGAGCTTTGTCCTTGTTGTATAATTGAGCATATTCTGGATATATGCCTAGGAGTGGTATAGCTAGATCTTGAGGTAGCACTATTCCCACTTTTCTTAGAAATCACCAGATTGATTTCCAAAGTGGTTGTACAAGTTTATACTTCCACCAGCAATGGAGGAGGGTTCCCTTTTCTCCATATCCAAGAGCCTACCACAGATGGTCTCTGAAAGACTCTACTGATCAAGGTCTTGAAGCAGAGACTGAGACTCAGCCAAACTTTGGGCAGAGTGCAGGGAATCATATGAAAGAAGGGGGAGATTAAAAAAAAAAAAAACTGTACCTTGGGAGCCCTGCAGATACTGATACCCCAACCAAGAACAATGTATGGAGAGGACATAAAACTCAGGCTCAGATGTAGTCCATAGACTCAGTATCCAAGTGGGGTCCCTAGGAGGGGAGCAGGGGCTTTCTCTGACATGAACTCAGTGGCAAGCTCTCTGATCACCTCCCTCTACAGGATGCAGCCTTGCCAGGCCACAGAGGAAGACAATGAAACCAGTCCTGATGCCAGTCCTGATGAGACCTGATAGGCTATGGTCAAATAAAAAATGAGGAGGACCTCCCCTAACAGTGGACTTGGGAGGGGCATAGGGGGAAAAAAGGGAGGAAAGCTGGGATTGGGAGGAGATGAGGGAGGGGGCCGCAGCCAGATACAAATTGAATAAATTATAGTAAATGATAAAATAAAATTAGAAAAGGAAAAAGTAGAATCAGTAAAATGGTTTAGTTGGAAAAGGTGTTTGCTACCAAGCCTGACAACCTGAGTCCAATCCCAGGACTCACATGGTAGAGTATAGAACTGACTTCTACAAGTTGCCCTTTGGCCTCCACATTTATGGTGTCACTGTATTTATGTACTCACACAAAATACATTAGTGTAAAGGATTTTAAAGGGAAAGATATTTTTATGAACTAGAGTTGGAGTTTCTTATGAGTTTTAAATAGAAGATTTCAAACAAAAGAGTTAAGAGAAGAAAAAGCACTTGTGAGAAAATAAGCCACACCCAAGAACATGGGTGTGGGCTTCTCAAGGAAGAATATTGTGAAGTAGTAGATGATTTTAGTAAAGGAAAGGAAAACTTTAAAGCGTGGAGGTGAGGAATGGAGGAACACCAATCTGTCATTTTATGACAGTCCTTATTAGGTTGCACATTTCCTGACAAAGTTTCCTTAACAAAAATCTCCTTATCTTTCAAAGCATATCACATACAACAGTGCCTTGCACATAGCAAGCAAAGGGGAGAATTCTGCCTGTAGAAACTAATTCTCAGATAGTAACCAGAGGAAGACTGCTCTAATCTTAGATGAGTGTTTTCAAAACAAAACTAAACAGCAATGACCAAAAAAATACAAAAATATCACCGAATCTATGGAATACCAGTTCATCAGGAAACCAAACCTTGACAGAAATATCTCTCAAATAACATTTAATCTCACTCCCATTGTTCTAATCCTGTCCACACCCAGCAACCATCAGGTCTGTAATTTGGTTTTCTAAGTGACCATAGCCATTAAACTGGACCTAAGTGCAAAGAGAGGAGAGATGGCTGTCAGATCAGGTATGTTTTGTAATGCATAATTCCGCCTTGCTTTTATTAAGAGGTAGCACATAGCTTGGAAGTCCTTGCCACTGCCTGTTGTCTGAGCTACTCAGCTACAAGGAGTTCAAGGCCAGCCTTGAAAACATAGCACTTTATTTAAACTTGAGTCATCCTCCAGGGCACGCTAAGGCCCCACTAAGTTGGACCCAAATACAAGAAGAAAAGAATCAGTCAGGACCCTTGGGTTGTGAACAACTTTGAAATTCCTGAGGATATTTATCCTTTAATTTCCCAGCACTAGGGAGGCAGAGGCAGGTGGTCTCTGTGAGTTTGAAGCCACACTGGTCTACAGATCAAATCCCAGGACAGCCAGAGCTACACAAAGAAACCTTGTCCGGAACAACCAAAGGGGGAGAGAGAAAGAAAAAGAGAAAGAGAGAGAAAAAGAGAGAGAGAATGTGTATCATCTTTCTTTCATAAATTCAACTTGGCTATCTTTCTATATGTTCTCAATAGATGCTAATCCTATTCATACTGTGGCATTTTAGTCCTAGTGTCCTAGTGTTAGAAAACCACATTGGGCCTTTATTAAGACTAGATTGGAAGAGAACAATTTCTATGTCGTTAAGGAGGCAGAGAGAGACTGAAAATGGCAGCAGCTAGCCATTAATTTTACAAAACCTCACAGCTGGTAAAGTCCTTAAAAGATACAAAAATTAGTGTGTAATTACTTTCAAAGCATTTTATGTTGAATTTATTGTCAATCTTCAGTTTAAAAAAGCAGAAATAAAAAACAGTAATACACCCTTAAGCAGTGACACTGATCAAAAGTGCCAGAAAATGAGGGAGTACATGCTAGTTTAGCCAGGGTCCATCTTCCCAGTAACATTATTCATCAAAAGCTCAAGACCATGTTTGATGGTGAACTTCTCCCATTCTGAATTTTGATATAAACATAAGATTTTAATAATGTGTGCACCTAAGAAACAGACCCAGATTAAAAGCAGTTTTAACTGGAAACCACAAATGCAAATGCCAGGCAAGATGGTAGGTAACTCCTTATTTTTTATTAAAGCTGCCAACCTTCTGGAACCCATTTCTGGCTCATTAACTGCTTTTAACTATATTCTGGCATGAGGCAGAAGAGGCTTTGCATTCAGAAGACTAATCTTTTCTGCCATCACGTTTCATAATGACTGATAAAATAATAAACTATTTACATATAGCTTATGTTTTCTACAACAGTCACAACGCTTCTAAAAGCATTTTCATTCTGAAAATATGATCATGAGGGGTAGATTGTCAAGCCACAGGAAAGAAAGAAATGCCAGCTATCCACCTAACAAAGTGCTCGCAGAAAGTAAAGAGCTAACATTTAACAAATATACCAACTGTATTTAAAAAACAAACACCAAAAAAAGCCATTATACTCTAAAAAAATCACTAGGAGGCACTTAAGATTGCACTAGACAGAATCATCTTTCACCCTGGCTGCTGAATTCATCAGAAATGAACCAACTGTTGGTTACAAGGAATTCACTCTCCATCCAAGTCTCTTTTTGTCTCAGATGACACACATAGAGTCACATCTACATTTTGTTTTAAAGGATATCTTATTATTCTCTTCTACCAAGTATTAGTTTAAATGCCAGTTGCCTCCTTCAACACCCTCCCGTAAGTAGCCTCAAAGTAAATAAACTTATTATACAGTCATTTTCCTGCAGAAGTTGGAATCACACCAAGAATGCATATCCTTAAAAGGCAATGTTTTCCCTCCCATTGCATCCTGTTATTTAAGCTATTTTAAGACCTTGTCTGGAGAAAGCTGAGCCAGAATTCAAGTTGTTTTGATTTTAGCTGCTGTTTTACACTGCCCTTGCCTAAGTGGTATGCACTGTAATTGATCACTTTAAAAGCATTTTTTGGGGTGCTACTTTGTCCGACAGTAAGAAAAATGGGGATTTTTCTTTGACCCTCAGGTGTGTGTGTGTGTGTGTGTGTCTTTAACTTTCCTTGAGTATGTCTAAATCTACTGTTGCTCTTGTAAAGAGGTGGCAACTGTGTGCCTTTATATGCAGTGCATATGTGGCTTCTGCATTAACCCATTATGGACTGTGCTCATTACAATCTAAAGAAGAAAATGAATCAAGTGCACACAAACAATTTCTTTGAAAGACTGATATCGAACGTTCAATTTAGCTTACCCAATGCATTCTAAAACTTTTTAAATTAAAAACTTGACAATAAGAATTTAAATGTATAATAATGGACTTACGCGAACACACATAATTTGAATGCCTATAAAAGTTCACAAAAACAATGATTTAAAGAGTTGACCAGGGTCTGGGGAGCTGTTTCAGTGCTTAAGAGTACTTGTTCTTGAAGAGGACTCCTGTTTAGTTCCCAGCAACCTGTTACCTGGTGGCTCGTAACCATTCATAACTTCTATTGCAAAGGATCTGACACCCTTTTCTGACCTCTGACAGTACCAGGCACACATGTGGTACACAAATATACACACAGGCAAATACACAATATGAAATTAATAAATCTAAAAAAAATTGTAAAAGAACTGGCCAAGAGATTTGTACAGGAATATACTATATATATGTTTATGTAATATATTACACCCTAAGATCTAAGCAGTAAAGCCAAGGTTTCATTAGGTATTAAAGTATTAAAACTTAGCTGTGCAGTAGTGGCGGTGCCCACCAATAATCCCAGCACTCAGGAGGCAGGGGCAGGTGAATCACTGTGAGTTTGAGGCCAGCATGGTCTGCAAAGAAAATCCAGCAAAG
This sequence comes from Meriones unguiculatus, assembly GCF_030254825.1. Classification (NCBI taxonomy): domain Eukaryota; kingdom Metazoa; phylum Chordata; class Mammalia; order Rodentia; family Muridae; genus Meriones; species Meriones unguiculatus. Next base: position 72,058,660 of record NC_083369.1, on the reverse strand, counting down.
CCAAGTCTACACAGAGAAATCCTGTCTCAAATAATGTTAATAATAATAATAATTAATAATAATAATATAATAATAAACATTAAGGAAAAGCTGCTATTAAATATCTCCAGATATCTACCTAAACCTGTGGCTGGCTTTCTCCAGGTTCTACCTCTTGAGGTACCCCAGTTCATCAAATGAAAGTGGACCTTTAATGAGTACAATTTAAGGGTAATCTAGAGCTTGCTAATACTCTATATTGGACATTATTCAATAGTATATTCCCAACAGTAGTGTTCACCTACATTTGAAGACTAAACCAGTCTAGAGGGCCACGAATGAGTAGTCAGAAATGTTTATAATCTTTTTCTATACCAGTTTGGCTATAGTTTTTCACCTGGTGCCACTCCTCCTCCTCCTCCTCCTCCTCTCTCTTCCTCTCTCTCTCTGCTCTCTTGGAGCTGGAGTTGTAGGATATTGTGAGCCCCCTATCAGGGTGTTGGGAATCAAACCTATAGCAGGATGTCAGAATTTAAATGAATACAGATACGTTTTGTGTTGGAGGAGGGCTTGCTAAGGTTCCCACTACCAGAGGGAAATTCTGAGACAATTGTTGAGATAATTAAAATAATTACATATGATTAGAGCTTAACAGTAAGCAGATGCAAGAAGAGAGTGAAAGAACTTTAAATCCTAATACTCAATTTATTTCTTTAGTAAAAAGAGTTTCAAAGCACTATTAATTGACTGAACAAAACCTGTGATTAGTCGTAATTACAGAGATCTTCTCTGCACACTATGATTTTTGCTGAGTTTCTAAGCAGATAATCAAAGATATTATTGAAATAGATGAGGAAAATGATTCCCATGTTTTGTCACAATTGAAGTGAGACAAAGTAGTCCTCTCTACTCTCCCCTACCACACAAAGTAGGAAACAATCATCATTGCCAGGAAAATAAGTTCTAGGGCCTTTTTAATAAATAAGTGATCCTTCAGTGAAAAAAAAAATTCAAAACATATTTGACAGCTGCCTGAGGGCTCTGTAACCAACGCCATCTAAAAACTACAACGTGGTTTGAAGGATAATCAAAAGATTCAGGTGAGCTTTTTGATGATTTTCTGAAAGACAGACACTACACACATTTATCACACATATACCCCTTCACACATTTTTATGGGCTTCAGTGTAATGGCCAAGGAAATCTTTAATAATAAATTTTTCATGACAAAGACCCTCTGAATGTACAATTGACAATGGTAAAATCCTAATACATCAAAAAATGGTTCATCAAAAGGTGGTTCTTTGAGATCCAAGTAATTAAATATTTAATGAGAACCTAACACGTGGGAAACACTGTGCTAGATATTCAGATGGGGAATACAATTAGAATTGGCAGACATAGTGACCTCCCGAATTCTCATTCACAGTGTGTTAAGAGCAGCTATATAGAAATCTGTGCCTAATATGGGATTCACTAAGTCTCACAGTCCTACCTCCTGCCTATGCAAAGCAAAAGATTCCACAATGGTAGGGTTTTTATTGTTGTTGCTGTTCAGATTTTTTGCATTCAAACCTCTAATTCAGTGATTCTCAAACTGTGGGTCATAACCCTTTTGGGAGGTGGTCCAAAGGCACTTTCACAGGGTTTGCATATCAGATATCCTCCATAGCAGATATTTACATCACAATTATAACAGCAGCAAAAAGTATATTTATTGAACTAGCAACAAAATAATTTTATGGATGGGGTCATCACAATATGAAAAACTGTGTTAAAAGGTCACATAAGGAAGGTCGAGAACCACTGCTCTAACTGATCTCTTACTTACTAAATACAATTTAACCCTGTTTTCACCATGGCAATAATTGGTCAATTCTCTATCATTATGTCTTAGCAAAGCAGTTAAGCTGCTTAACATAAAAAGTGCTCCAAGTCCCAACAAGTCACATGTGAATTAACATTAATTTAAAAGAAATAGTGAACATAAATATAGCTAAGAGGTAACACATCAGGTCAAGGCCTTCTTTCAGAAGGCTTGGCATAGCTATTAAACAATGCAAAATTAATAAGTCCTGGGCCCTCCTCTAACACTCTAGTTATAAAGAAACAACTGCGCTGTTCCTAACACTGAAAGATGAATGTAAACAAAAGACAAAAATTAAAGGAAATACAATTCTTTTTCTTTTTCCTTTTGTTTTTTTGAGGCAGGGTTTCTCTGTGTAGCCTTGGTTGTCCTGGATTCTCTTTGTAGATCAGGCTGGCCTGGAACTCACAGAAATCTGCCTGCCTCTGCCTCCTTGAGTGCTGGGATTATAGGCCTGCACTACCACGCCAGGAGGAAATACATCACAAAAAGAATTATAGTAAGAACAATTCTAAAGAATATTGATAAAAGAGAAAAAAATTAAAAGAATAACTCCACCTCTTATAACCAAGAACTTACTTGCTATTTTTCATCAATAAACTATCTGACTATGTACTTCCATTCTCTCAGTCATTCATATCTACAGCAAGCTAATTAATTGCTTTGTAAAATATACACACATAAAATGAAGATTCAGAACAATTTTAACCTTTCTATCTAGACTGATGGTATGAGTTGAACAACACTGTAGCTGGGGGGGTATTATTCTACTCAAGGTAAAATAGAATATGTACTTTTATAGAAAACGTGGCTCAGACTAGAGATGTAGTTCAGTTGGTAGAGAGTTTGCCCAGCATGTACAAAGGCCTGAGTTCAGTCCCCAGTACCACATTAAACTTGGTGTGGTGGTTTGAGTAGGAAAGGCCCCCACAGACTCGTGTTTGAATATTTGGTCTATTAGAAGTTGTGGCCTTTTTGGAATAGGTCTGGCCTTGCTGGAGAAAGTATGTCACTGTGGGGGTGGGTTTTAAGGACTCCTATGCTCAAGCTATGTCCAGTATGGCACAGTCTCCTTCTGCTGCCTGTAGATCAAGATGCAGAACTCTCAACTTCATCTTCAGCACCATGTCTACCTGCATACTTCCATGCTTCTTATCATGATGATAATAGACCAATTCCTCTGAAAGCGTATGCCACCCAAATTAAATGATTTTTTTAAGAGTTGCCATGGCCATGGTGTCTCTGCACAACAATAAAACCCTAACAAAGACAGGTGGTACTACCTTTAGTTTCAGCACTAGGCAGGTGGAGGATGGAGAATCAGAGTTTTACGACATCATGGGCTATTTGGGGTGAATTTTGGAGAATAATCTGGGCTAAAAAAGACTGTCTCAAAAATTAAAAAAGAAAGAATGAATGTATCAATCAGTCAAAAGGGGACAGAGATAACTATCCTTTTAACTTTTATATTAATAGGGTTTTTAGTGTCAGTATAAGAGTAAATCTGATTTAAATAATACACCATTATACTTTAACTTTATTCCCTTTAGTTTGGACAATGCCAAAAAGTCAGGTTACCTTAAGTCAGTGGTTCTCTCTGCCTTTCTAATCCTCCAATGCTTTTAATACAGTTCCTCATGTTGTGGTAATTCCCAACCATAATATTATTTCCATTGCTGCTTCATAACTGTAATGTTGCTTCTGTTATGAGTTGTAAAAATATTTGGAGATAGAGGTTTGCCAAAATGCTTGTAATCCACAAGTTGAAAAACCAATGCTTAAGTACATGCTACCTTGTATGACTATACACACCAGGAGTTTGTTCTTACTCCATTTCACTTTATCTTTTATGGATTTGACCTTTGCATAGAATGTAAACCCTATATATTGCTTGCATAGCTGAGGAACAAGGATGGATAGAAAATTCAAGACCTGGATCAGCTATGGAGTAAGTTCAAGGACAGTCTGGGCAATGTATTGAGACCTTGTCTGAAAATAAACAGTGAAAAAAAAAAGCTGGGAATTTAAGTTATTGATAGTCTGTTTAGTATGTTTGTATTCAAACAAATATACAAAAAGAAAACACGCCATATTATGTGGGGTATATCTACAATTCCAACACCTGGGGGAGGTAAGAGGATTACAAGTATATTAGTCTGAACAACTTAGTGAAACTGTCTGAAAATATAAATGACTGAGGATGTAGCTCCATGTCAGAGCACTTCCCTGTCATGTTTGAGGTTCTGAATTCAATACCCTGTTCCAAGGGGAAAAATGACATCACAATATTCCTCTGCCTCTTTGTTTGATGCTATACTTTTATTTATTGTTAGAAGGATGAACAGTATGCATGAACAGGTTTAAGGCTAGCCTGGGATACAGAATGGGGCTTCTTCCTCAATGCCAGAGACCAAGAATCCCAGGCACGTAGTCAGGACGGATGCTGGCGCCGGAGGCTGCAACTAGCCTTGACCACCTGGATAGATTGCTTCCTGAGACTGAGAACCACCCCTCACCTGATTCCACCACCTGATTCCCCCACCTGATTGGAATCACGAGATAGCCTCCCATCCTTCTCCCTCCTATTTTACTTCCTTATTCTTTGAGCTTAAAAGTAAAGCTTTGCCCCATAATAAACCAGACTTTGACAAGGAAAACTGCTTGGTCCCGTTCTTCTCTCTCGCCCATTTTTCTTTCAAGCTTGGCCCTCTTCGAAGACCCCACGAATTACCAGTCCTGCAGGCGGGAACACCTCAACGAACAAATACCACAGGAACAGTGAATTCCACTTAATGCTTCAATGTTCACTCCAAACACTCACCTCAGAAAAACATGTTATTCAAAATATTCTAACAACACAACATGTGTTATAAAAATTTCAAGTGCACAGTGCACAGATTTAATAACTCAGATTCTGGGCTAAACATGCTTGACTATATTAAATACTAGATATAATTGAAATATTTTAAAAATTAAAAATTTATATGTACACAAGAAGATGAAGTCAAGAATTTGAGAAAGACAAAAAAATCAGAAGCCCTCCTATATACCAAAGACAAAAAGGCTGAGAAAGAAATTAGGGAAACAACACCCTTCACAATAGCCACTAATAACATAAAGTACCTTGGTGTGACTCTAACCAAGCAAGTGAAAGACCTGTTTGAGAAAAACTTCAAGTCTCTGAAGAAAGAAATAGAAGAAGATATCAGAAGATGGAAAGATCTCCCGTGCTCATGGATTGGTAGGATTAACATTGTGAAAATGGCCATACTGCCAAAAGCAATCTACAGATTCAATGCAATTCCCATCAAAATACCAACTCAATTCTTTACAGACCTTGAAAAAAAGATTCTCAGCTTAATATGGAGAAACAAAAAACCCAGAATCTCCAAAACGATCCTGTACAACAACAGATCATCTGGTGGTATGTCCATTCCTGATCTCAAGCTGTACTACAGGGCAACAGTAATAAAATCTGCATGGTATTGGCATAGAAACAGAAAGGAGGATCAATGGAACCGCATAGAAGACCCAGAAATAAATCCACACACCTATGAATACTCGATATTTGACAAAGAAGCCAAATCCATTCAATGGAAAAAAGACAGCATCTTCAACAAATGGTGCTGGACCAACTGGATGTCTACATGCAGAAAAATGAAAATAGATCCATATTTATCACCCTGCACAAAACTAAAGTCAAAGTGGATCAAGGACCTCAACATAAAACCAGATACCCTAAATCAATTGGAAAAAAAAAGTGGGGAACAGCCTAGAACTCATTGGCACAGGAGACAACTTCCTGAACAGAACACCAACAGCACAGGCTCTAAGAGCAACAATCAATAAATGGGACCTCATGAAACTGAAAAGTTTCTGTAAAGCAAAGGATACCGTCATCAAAACAAAACGACTGCCTACAGATTGGGAAAGAATCTTCACTAACCCTTTATCTGACAGAGGACTAATATCCAGTATATACAAAGAACTAAAGAAGCTGAAAAGCAGCAAACCAAGTAATCCAATTAAAAAATGGGGAACAGAGCTAAACAGAGAATTCTCGACAGAGGAATATCGAATGGCAGAAAAACACTTAAAGAAATGCTCATCCTCATTAGCCATCAGGGAAATGCAAATCAAAACGACCCTGAGATATCACCTTACACCCATCAGAATGGCCAAGATGAAAAACTCAAGCGATAACACATGCTGGAGAGGTTGTGGAGAAAGGGGAACCCTCCTCCACTGCTGGTGGGAATGTAAACTGGTACAACCACTCTGGAAAGCTATCTGGTGCTTTCTAAGACAAATAGGAATAGTGCTTCCTCAAGACCCAGTTATACCACTGCTAAGTGTATACCCAAAGTTTGTTCAAGTACACAAAAGGGATACTTGCTCAACCATGTTTATAGCAGCTCTATTTGTAACAGCCAGAACCTGGAAACAACCCAGATGTCCATCAACGGAGGAATGGGTACAGAAATTGTGGTATTTTTATACAATGGAATACTACTCAGCAATCAAAAAGGAGGAAATCATGAAATTTGCAGGCAAATGATGGGATCTAGAAAAGATCATTCTGAGTGAAATATCCCAGAAGGAGAAAGACAAACATGGGATATACTCACTTATATAGACCTATAAGATATGATAAACATAATGAAATCTATACACCTAAAAAAGATAATCAATTGACCGGACATGGGGTAAGATGATCAATCCTCGTTTAGAAAGACAGATGGGATGTGCATTGAAAGTATGACAGGAGTCTACTGAGCGCATCTGAAAGACTCTTACTAGCAGTGTTTTCAAAGCAAAGACTCATGACCAAACCTTTGGCAGAGTACAGGGAATCATAAGAAAGAAGGGGAGTTAGTCTGATGGGGAAAGGATAGGAGCTCCACAAGGACCAAATATATCTGGGCACAGGGTCTTTTCTGAGACTGACATTCAACCAAGGACCATGTATGGATATAACCTAGAACCTCCACTCAGATGTAGCCTGTGGTAGCTCAGTAACCAATTGGTTTCCCAAAGTGAGGGGAACAAGGACTATTTCTAACAGGAACTCAATGACTGGCTCTTTGGTCTCCCCACTCCCGAAGGGAGGAGCAGTCCTGTTAGGCCACAGAGGAGGGCTTTGCAGCCAGTCCTGAAGATACCTGATAAAACAGGATCAGATGAATGGGGACGAGGTCCCCCCTATCAGTGGACTTGTAAAGGGGCACGGTGGAGATGAGGGAGGGAGGGAGGGACTGGGAGGGAATGAGGGATCGGGACACAGCTGGGATACAGAGTTAATAAAATGTAACTGATAAAAAAAATAATAATAAAATAAAAAAAAAGAATTTGAGAGAGAGAGTTAGGGGGGACATAGAAATAGTTCAATGAGAAAGACTGGAAATTATATAACTACAATTCTTTATAAAAATACTAATACAGTTTATGAAATTTGTGGTGTGTGTGTGTGTGTGTGTGTGTGTGTGTATGTGTGTGTATGGTAAGAAGACAACTTGCAAGAATTAGTTCCCTCTTTCTATCATGTGTGTTCCCAAGACTGAATTCAGGTCAGCTGTATTAACTGCTGAGCAATGCGTGCCCTAATTAATCCAATTTTCATTATAATTTCTAAAAGTTTATCGATCTACTTTTGCTTTGATTTCAGTCATGCTGTGTTGCTCAGGCAAAGGCTAATTCATGATAATTTCTAGAGATTTAACATTAAGACCAAATAAAAATGCCTTTCCTATGGTTGTGGTATAAAATGTACTCACCAACTTTTGCAAAGGCTTCTTTGAGCTCATCAAGCTCATCTTTGGAAATCTGAGTGGTTGCCATATCTTCCATGTAAAGATCTAAAGGAAAGCAAATGGTTCAGTCTTCAAAAAAGTTAATTAAGAGCACATAACATTAGCATTCTTGCTAAATTACAAACACATTAAGTAGGCTTGTAACTACTAAAACAATCTGAATAGGTGTTTATGTGCTACACCCAAAATAAAGAAAATAAACAAATGACAAGCTCTAGTTTATCAAAAAGTATACAGAAAAAAATGCCCGAATCTACCCTTTTAAGAACAAATTTTAAATTAAAAAAATATATTTATCCACTGTGTGTGTGTGTGTGTGTGTTTGGGTGTACACATGTCACAGGGTGCATGTAGAAGTCAGATGACAAATACTGGTGTAGATTTTCTTTTCATTATGTGGATCCCAGGAGTTGAACTCAGGAAGTCTCACTTGGTGGCAACTTTATCCTCTTAAGGGTAAAATCTTAAGCTACATTATAAAATTATAAGAAAGCACTAAGGTACAACAAGAAAGAGATGCATGACCAAATCTAGTTTTTTGTTTGTTTGTTTGTTTGTTTTGTGTGCATGTGTTACAATCTGAAGGTCAAAATCACTTGGCTAATAATTCTTGTAAAATAATCTACTTATTTCACACATCATACTGATACCTATCAATCACTCTTCTTAAAGGAGAGATAAAAAGAAAGCACTCAAAACAAATAAATTTGGTTTTGCTATAGCATCTACAAATATGCCAGGCACAGTGCCATACAATTGTAATCCTAGCATTCGGGGAGGTATAGGCAGGCATATTGCTGTGAGTTTGAGGCCAGCCTAGTCAACAAAGGGAGTCCAGGACAGCCAAGGCTACGCAGAAAAACCTTGTTTCAAAGGTAAAATAAAACAAACAAACAAACAGAAAATTAAAAAAAATTAAGGTGTAACCTTGTGGTAATAATCCTAATTTTATTTTTTGTATCAGATAAATTATGGTTAACAGTGCCAATCATTTTGGTTTGTTTTAAACCGGGGTCTTATTCTGTAGCCTTGGCTGGAAAGGGACTCCCTATGTAAACCTGGCTGATCTCAAACTTTTGGTGATCCTTCTGCCTCTATGCTTCATCATGCTCCAAATACAGGTTTATGTTACCATGCCCAGCCAAACATGTGTTTAATGAAAAATGATTAGCCATTTCCATGAATTATATATGTAGAACAATGGTACAAAAAAGCTTGGGAGTGAGAAAATCTAAAACGTGATCTGACCTCTATCTCTAAAGGCCTTTTCTAGTTTGGGTAGTTTGAATGAGTAATAATTTAAAATATGTCAGTTAAAAAGGTCTAAGCAACAATAAAATGCTATACATCTTATTTAATTCACATACTGCATATAATTTCTATTTAAAAAACATCAGAAAAAAATAAAACAGTTAAGTCTAGACATAAAGTATCCTTGCTCATCATCCTTATTCCACATGACAGGAATGTACATCCTTCTGTCCTACTTTCTCCTTTTTCAAATCTCTCTTCAAAAGGGCTTTCAGAACTTCTTTTATACTTACACCATATTTTTAAAATATTTTATTATTTTTTGAAGTGTGTGTGTGTGTGTTCGGGTGCACACGTCATGAGTGCAGTGCCTGTAGAGGACAGAAGAGGGCATCAGTCCACTGGAGGTGTAGGATACTGCTCTGCACCCCTTCAGGATTTTGGCAATAGAACTATGGTCTTCTGGTGAGCATTATATACTCCTTTGAATAAGCCTGAAAGCTCTCAGAACCTTAAAGATTAGTGTCTTCCCAGGAAGGGCAGGAAAACAGTTCTTCCTATAGAATTAGGAAATGTTGAGAGCTCACTAAAATAATTTATTTTTTTTTCTTTATTTTTGACTATTTCATACAGGTTCTCCCAAACTAACTAAAGTATCCCAGACTGATTGACTGGTTCACATGTGAAACAGAAAGTTTGCTATCATTGCTGCCTCTGTATTCTTCCTGAACACTAGTAATGGCCAGCAGTTGCTTTTCTTCCAAGGATACAGAATATTCTCATTGTTCATGCAATGACAGGACAACAACCAGTACCCTTTTCTGCTTCTTCCTAACTGTATATCCAGGAGTAAGCCTCAGCTTGTCATTTGCAAATAGCACTAATAATACCTGTTTCCCGGAATCTTCATAAAGATTAAAGATGATGCATGTGAAGGCAAATTATAAACGACAAAGCATTATACAGCAACTTCAAATCCTCAGTGAAAGAAAATGGGGAATAAATAACTCTATAAGTAATTGTGAGAGACTATAAATATTAGACATCAGTTCTACTAAGAGTCTTTTAAATGGGATACATGAAGAGCTGTCTCAACTCCCCTGTAATTATTGACTAGAGTATAACAAGCCTACCTCATATATAAAAATTACAAGTCTTCAGTCAAAGTAGTTTATGAAGGATGGGCGTAAAGAAAACCTGTCAGCCACATTTTACCTATGACTCAATTTGGCTCTTTCATAAGGCCAACTTCTATATAAGATTTGAAATGCAAGCAAGTGCTTCCTCATAAAAAATAGAAGTAATTTTAGTTTAAATATTTCAAAGTCATCCACAGCTTGTTAAAATTGTCACATTCCTCCCCATCTGAATATTTTCTCTTTAATAATAATGCAGAATAAATGATAAAGAAGTAAGATTAATTCCATACTTAATTCCAATTTTATCATGTATCATTGGCTTTTTTGGAATGTCTTTTTAGAAATGTCTTTCTTTTACCCACACAGTCTGTCTTACACAAAAGTGAACTTTGCTTATATGACACAAGAGAAAACTAATATTCAAAGAACAGAACTATATTTCCCTCCATTTCATTTTGTCAAATGAAATACTAGTCCAAGATAAAAGCTCCCAGGGTCTCTAGTCTGCAAAGCCCTTTGTTCTGCCTGGGCTCTCCCCCCACCCCACCCCCACTCCATCGGTCTCTTCTATACAGAGTAAGCAGCAGGGAATAAAAACAAACAAACAAAAAAGCAAGCTTTCTTTCCTAAACATCTGAGACACAGGATAACAGATTTTCAACTCAGGGCATGAAACAAAAGCAAACAAAACCTTGTTTGTTTGCTTTTCTCGTAAAAGGATATGGTGTACAACTGGGTACAAATTCAGGGCGTCACCCATAGAAGAATCTTATGCTTATGAAGTCATCCCTAATTACAGCGCTTGACTAACAATACAGCAATTATGAAACCACTCCACTGGCTCATTTAACTATACAAAAACCCTGGACACAAATCCTTGCTGAAAATGGTTTACCTAAAACTACCTGAAACTATTACTCAAAATTTGAAGGCTGTTGAAGAGAGAAAAAGGAGGATCCCGATTTCTTGTATCTTCAGGCACTCACTCTGAAATGTAGCTTTCTGAACTGTGGACTTACTAATATGTGTCATTCTGTACTACGGCAAGGTCAGGAGGAAGGATGGCACAATCAGAAACTCCTTGGTGGGTAATCAGTTTGCATTAGAAGTTTTATATTGTTTTTTATGTCTTGAAACTGCACTGGCAAATAAAAATTAAATTGGCACAAAGCTGGGTTTGTAGCTTAGTGTTAGAGAAACTGTCTACCAAGTGCCATGAGTTTTATTTCCAGCAAAACAGAAAACAGCTAAGCAGCCTATGGGATATTCACCGCAGACTTCATTCGAGCAACTAGTAAACCATGTAAAAATGGAATTGGGAAACTGTTGATCAGTTAACGATTGTCCAATATATGACTTAAAACTCCTGAAGGTGGAAGCACTAAAGGATGAAGAAAACATGGAAGAGTGCATTATTTTGTTATAAAAGAAGAGGAAAATTCAAGGATGCAGCCACTATTGTGGGCAAACAATTCAAGAGAAGGCAGCAAAAAGTGGGATATTATTTGTTACCTTCTTCCATTCCAAACAGGTAGTGCCTTTGGAACACCCACAGTTCACATTCCTCCCTGTACCAACAGAAACTGCCACCCTTCTTCCTCCTCATTTAGGTAAATCAATGGCACTAGTCTCTAGTTTGGATGGATGTATGCCACTCTGTGGGCTAAGGTTCACCTTGTCTTATTATGATTACTCAAACTCCTGTGCCATATTTCCTAATGACTTTGGGAGATCTCAACCTGAGTATGTAATACATTCACTCCTTACTCATCTACACTCAGAAGCCTTCACTGAAAGCTTAATATATACTTAATATATTTAATCAGTGTGTCAAATGTCACAGATATAGACAATTAGGACCCTAAAGCCACTTTTTTTTTCTAGAAGAGATTATTGTCCAGTGGAGGGAAACTCAATAACAACATATTAGAGCTATCACAGTCATTTGTGCTGAGTGGTGGGTGTCAGGGTACAGTTCCATGAATATTATAGGACCTTTGTCTTTGAGATGGGAGACCAAAAGATTAAAAATTAGCAGCTATTATTAATTAAGGCCTGAACTAGGTGGGTGGAGAAGTTTAGTAATGCCCTGAGGGGAAGGACTGCCTTACTGCATTCTTTCCCCACCCACTAGAGATAGCAGTTGCTAGGAAACTGGCCCATCCCGCTAGGGAGGGACACCAGGTCATTATGGTCTAGGGACCTTCCTATAGCCAATCAATTAAAAATGTAGCATTTTGACCAATAGATGCTTGCTAGGCAGGAATTGCCCCTGCCTTGGGCATGCTGGGATGGACCAGAATCTTTAAGTCACCCAAACTAACCTGAACACAAGGCTCTCGGCTCTCACAGTTTTGGCAGTGGGGTGTGTGGGCCCAAGCTGCAGCTTGTAATGGTTTACAATAAAAAGAACTTCATGTATTTACAATGGAGTCTAGTTATTCCTGGTTTTTTGGGGTTCATAAACTGGGCAGACCAAGACCTCTTCTAGGCTTGGAGTTAGAAAGAGAAGCTGCTATCTGGATCTGCAGAAATCCAGGACAGCTGGGATTTTTAGCCTAGGGATACTGACAGACACAATTAAAGAAGGTCAGAATCCAGCTGAAATGTGACCAAGAGAGATGAAGGTTAGCAAGAGTGATTCAATTCAACCTCACTGCCATTCCCTCCCCTTCTTTTCTCAAAACTATGAATCAAAGACAGCCTCAAGCATGCTAAGCAGATGCTCCTTCAGTGAGTCACATCCATCCATGGCCTCACTCCTTCCCCTTACCAGCTCTTGTTCCTGATATACCAGACCTCATCTCCAACTTCTCCATTTTTTTCAGTCTCCAGGCAGATACATTTGAAACTACTGGTTTCCCACAAAGTTTGTTTCCTACGGGTGAGTCAGTCATTAAACTTCCTGAATTCTTTCATACAAATTTTGAGATTTTTTTCATCATGTCCCTTTATGGTCTCAGGTGAGATCATTTCAGTAGTTCTCTCTCTTCTCTGAAAGGGTCTTGCTATTTAACCCAGGCTGGTGTGAATTTGCCATCCTCCTGCCTCTATCTCCAGGGTGCTTTCATTACTAGCATGAACCACCATGCCCAACTAATACTTATTTAGTCATAAAAAATAATTTATGTATTTTATATGCATAGGTTTTTGCCTGCATGTATGTCTGTGTGAGGATGTCAGATCTTGGTGTTATAGACAGTTGCGAGCTGCCATATGGGTGCTGGAAATTTAACCCGGGTCCTCTGGAAGAGCAGTCAGTGCTCTTAACTTCTGAGCTACCTCTCCAGCCCCTATTTATTTATTTATTTATTTATAGAAAATATAATTACTACAATAATAGCATTTAATGTTCTTATCAAATCTCTTTGATGGAAATGTCCATATCTCATTCTTATTGATCAGAATCACATCTCATTGGCATCTACCCAACCTCTATCACAGTGCCTGAAATAGTAGGTAATAATTACCTAAATGAAATACTAGCACGTCCTTGTAAGTTTCCATTTTAGCCACTCATAATTGAACAGTATTTATTTACTGTGGGATAAGCTACTTGTTTCATATGTAAAATAGAAGTTACTTCTCAGAAAAAAAATCTCTAATCTTGGTAACATTGCTATTCAAAATTGAAATTATTAATTAAAATATTTTTAAATTTTTAATTTTTTAAAAAATTTAAAAATTATTTCTTTTCTGTATATTATTTACATTTGACAGAGCAACTACTTTTAGAGAAGCTAAGTCACTTCCAAGTCACACAGCTAGAAAGGGCTAACTCAAGTCTCAAACCCAAGACCTGTCTGAAAAAGTCAATATTCCCAACCTCTACCTGATAAAACCTCAATAATTTACAGAATGAATTTACTTTCCTCAAGATTCGGTAGGTTAGAACTAGAACTTATTTGTTACTGTATTCCCTCTAGCATGGACACAGTGCATTCTGATTTTCTTTCTAATTGAAAATGGCCCATAAGTTGCATCCACAACCATTTGATTATGATTGTCACTAAATTCCTCAAGCTATGATTACTTAAGACTAACATCTGCTTGATATTTCAGGTAGTCTAGAGTAGTATCAGCACTTACACCCAACCAGCTTTGTGCATATTTTAACACCCTTCTACACTAACTTTCATTTCTCTGTTTTTGAGAAATAGTATCCCTATGTAGTTCTGGCTGGTCTGGATGTAGTAATCCTCCCTCCTAAGCCTCCTACTGCTGAGATTATAGGGGTCAGCCAACATGCCCCTGCTTTGAAGAAGCCTTTTGATTCATAGCTATTCTTCTGACCATGCCCTGTTAACTGTCACACCACCACCTTGGTTTGACTCTGTCCTTTACCTTTGAAGACTTCTTCCCTCTACATTTCACTTCTCTTTCTGCTTTCCCTTTCTACCATCAACTTCCAAGGTTTTATAGCTTTCACTGTCCTGGAACTCACTCTGTAGACCAGGTTGGCCTCAAACTCAGAGATCTCCTGCCTCTACCTCCTGAGTGCTGGAATTAAAGTCATGTACCACCATGTCTGCCTCTATACAGCATTTTCATTCAATGCTTTCAAAGTCAAAAGAAGGCAGTCAAATCCCAAATGCCCCTACACTTCCTTTAGACTCGTAGTTCTGAAATTCAGAAACATATGGTGACTTTTTTTTTTTTAAAGAATTCACTAACTATAGCACTGCTGCATTTGAAACAATCATGTTTTGGGAGATGGGAAGACAGCTCAGTGGGAAAGAGCTTTCATGTAAGACCAAGAACCTGAGTTAAAATAACCAGAACCTACAGAAAGCTAGATACAACAGCACACATCTAAAACACCAGTGTTCCTAAAGCAAGAGGGTGGAGACAGAAGTACTTGCAGAAGACCCGAGGCCAGTTAGCCTGGTGTATTTAGTGGCAAACAATGAAATAACATAAGGTGGAAGGTGAGGGATGCCAGTAGAGACTGTCCTTGGACTATCACCTGTGATGTGAGCCAGTGTGCCTGCACACTTATGCATAAATCACAAAAAGGTTGTTTTGTTTCTCTGAGTCTTTTTGGTCCTTTGTTTTTTATTAATTTATTCTAGGTTTCGTTATGACATGTTTGCACACATTATTTTTATTATGCTTTGATTATTGTTTTCAGACAGGGTATCATGTAGTCCAAGCTGGCTTACACTTTACTATGTAACTTAATATAATTTTAAGCTTCTTCATGTCAGAGACAGTCCCTGTTAAAAAAAAATTAAGCTTCTGGCTCTGTTTTTAGATCCTGAATACTGGGATTACACATGTGCACCAAGATACTTGGTGAGATACATGGGCTGAGAATCAACCCAGGCATTGTGTATGCTACCAACTAAGTTGCATCTCTATTCCATGTCCCTTACCAATTGCTTGTTTTTGTTTGTTTGTTTGGTTAGTTGGTTATTTTTTTCTGTAGCATAGGGTCTTACTATGTATCCCAGGATGGTCTGGAACTCAAAGATATTCACCTGCCTCTGCCTCCCAAGTGTTGGAATTAAAGCTGTTTACTACCATACCTGCTCCTGCCAGTTGTATTTTATAGTCATTGTCTAATTGCTTTTCATATTCACTGTGAAGAAAAAAAAACTATGAAATAAATATTCAACATATATGACAGGGTTTACTTAGTACAGTAATAGTTCAGGCCTACATCTTCTGGTGATTATGTTTGGCATTTTAGCCACAAACTGAAAAACTAAGCAGAGAACATCTTTAGATACTCCTTATAAAACCAACAGCACTTGAGCTTTAGGTTTAGCTACATATGTTATTTGGCTTGTACAGAATTAGAATCTGGAAAATGAAGCCGCTGATTGAAAGAACATAAATTTGGATATGTGTCGCAAATAATCTTGGTTAATTCTTTTAAAAGATATTTATTTATTTGTGTGTGTGCATTCATGGAAGGCGGAGGATGTAGATTCCCTTTATAGGTGTAGTTACAGGTGCTTGGGAGCTGCCTATTGTGGGTGCTGAAAATAGAACCTATGTCCTTTGTAAGAACAGTATGTACTCTTAACTACTGAATCACCTTTCTAGTGCTTTTTCTTGGTTCATTCTAATTCAAATAACATAGGTTTGGCTTGGTGGCACAGCATTATAATCCCACCTTCTTGGAAACCTGAGACTAGAGGATTTATATTCAAAACCAACCAGGGCAACTTTGCCAGATCATGTTTCAAAATAAAAAGTAAAGGCTGGGTATATAGTTCAGTGGTAGAGTGCTTGCTGAAGATTCCTGAGACCCTAGATTCAATCAGCTGTACCAACAAACGACACATGAATGACAGTATACAAAGATATGTCAGATAATGCAATGTAAGAGTTCAAAGACATTTGTGAGGTAACCTGAAAAGTCTTACTACTTGGTACTGGAGATATGACTCAGCAGTTAAGAACACTGGTTATTTTTTAAAAGGACCCGGGTTTGGTTCCCAGAATCCAATGGCAGATCAAATTTGTCTGTACCTAGTTCCAGGGGATATGAAAACCTCCTCTGGCTTCCAATGGCACTAGATGCCTGTTGTGCATATGCATATGTGCAAATGACACATAATAAAAATAAATAAATATTTAAAAAATTGATTGTTTTTAATTTTATTTTGAGCATGGGTGTTTTACTACATGTATATCTGTGTATATGGTCCCTAGAGAGGACAGAAGAGGGAATCAGAGCCACTGAAACTAAAGTTACAGTTTTGAGCTGCCAATGGGTGCTGGGAACTGAACTGAGGTCCATCTGAAAGAGCAGCCAGTGTTCTTAACCAATGAGCCATCTGTTCAGCTCCAAATAATTAAATCTTAACAAGGGCAAGTCTTTTATTCCCTTGACAAAATAGCCTTTCAATTCCTAATCAGTTGACACTATGGAAGATTGTTGTTGGCTTCCTCTACCCTTTGCTCTGTCCTAAGAACTTGCTTCTTAAATTAACTATAATTTTTACTTAGATGTATCCAAAACCTTTAAGGTGACTTATACATCCATCATCTGTGAAATGCTCTTTTTTGCATGTGATACCAAGAAAGGAGTAAATAAGGCTTATTTTTTGTTTGTTTTGAGACAGGGTTTCTCTGTGAAGCCTTTCCTGTCCTGGGCTTGCTGTCCTCGAATTCACAGAGATCCGCCTGCCTCTGCCTCCCTGAGTGCTGGGATTAGAGGCATGTGCCACCACGCCCAGCTGGTTTGTGTGTTTGTTTGTTTATTCATTTATGTATTTTTTATTTGTATATTTTAAAAAAACTCATATATAGATTTAATCTAAGCTATATTTGCCCACTTTCTACTTCTTTAGTACTGGCAACCAGTTAAACCACCTTAAATTTGTGTTTCATTTTGTTTTTAAGAATTCATGTAGCCTAGGCTGGCCTCACTCCTGACTCTCTTGCCTCTGCTTCTCAAATGTTGTGATTACAGATAGAGATTACCATGCCCAGAGCACAAATTTTCTGTTTGGATGATTTTAAAGGAGATGCATCACACAATCATAGTTGTTAGCCAGTACCCTCCTCCCTAAATTCCACAGTGTAGTGACTACTTTCTGCCTTCTTTGTCTCTTCCACTCATCTGTGGGTTCCTCAAAAACAGAGAGGGTATCACATATGATTTTGTATCTTGGCTTGCAACAAGTACCCACCAAATGCTGGTTGAAGAAATAAACATTAATGGGAATAAGTAGGGTGAGTGAGCAGAACTAACTATCAGGCAGTCAGTCTATCTAGTCATTTATTGTGCTAAGAATAGTGATGGCTATAATTATAGAACTTCGGAGTGTGAGGTAGGAGAATTTTGAGTTGTAGGCTCTCCTGGGCTACACAGAAAGTTCAAGGACAGTTTAGGCTACATGAGAAAACCATGTTTAAAGAAAGTAAACAAAATCACCTAAAACAAACAATGCCAAACTAGTTGAATTGGGGTGTAGGTTCATGGTAGAGTGTTACTCAACAAGAACAATACGATGGGTTCAGTTTTCACAGTCTTCGGCACCAATAGATAAATGAATGAATGATTAAATACATCAGGTAGGAAGCATTATTAGAAAAAAATGTGGAAAAAAAACTGGGAACATAACAAATTCACATTCTTCACATACAATTGGCCTGTGATCATTTTTTACTTATTTACTCTGGTTTCATATTTCAAGATACTACAAAACTGCTCAAGATGTTCACACCCTATTCTTTGAATGTAACTGAAAGTCAAACAGAAGGAGGTTTAAAACAGTTCTTGATGACTTGTGGCATACAAGCAGCACATTTCACCGTTATAATATGCATGGATCGTGTTTTGACAGGCTTGCCGTTCATAGGTAAAACTGAATGTTTTAAATAGATATAGCTACTTATACAATTAACTAGTTTTACTTCAAGTTTTGCGATATTAGCATTTTCAATACATAAAAATAAGAGAAAACAGTATAATCACCATCTACAAACCCACTAGATACTACATTTATTGGGATTTAATCACAAATGTTTCTACTGTATCTTCATTCCCACCCCTCCCTCTTTTTCCTACCTTTCCAACCAGAATTTTCAATCTAACATCTGACATTCCTTAATTTCACTGTTACATATCTATTAAGAAACAAATTCATCTTCTGAAAGCATTTTACTCTATAGTATAAGCTAGATTCGTTTTCACTACCAATATGTATGAGTCACTCAAAGCCCAAAGGTGCCCTACTCTGTGTAATTTCCTGAAGGACTATCAAATACTTCCATTTTAAGTAAAAGTTTTCTTTTCCCTTGGTGCTTAATAAATGCAGTTAAGATCTAAAAGCAGTGGCTGTTTAAAAATAAGTCACTAAGTTTTCCAATAGTAGCAATATTCAAATTAACCTACATTGAAAACATTCTTTTTATAATTTAATTTTATTTTATTAATTACACTTTATTCACTTTGTATCCCCCCAGAAGACCTCCCTCCTCCCCTCCTGGTCCCACCCTCCCTCCCTCCCCCTTCTTCACGCATGCCCCACCCCAAGTCCACTGATAGGGGAGGTCCTTCTCTCCTTCTCTTTTAATGCTTGATGGACAAAAGTGCTACAGGTTTTTAATGTAACTCATAATAATGAATTTAAATATGTCTAACTCAAAAGGCTCAACCCAGTGGGAGGAAAGAGACAGGAGAAACAATGTTATATTATAATCTCAAAAAATAAAAAGTTATTAAGAAAAAGACTCAATTCCTATCACCCCTTTCTTACCCTTGTTTACCAAACTAATTCTTTGGACTGAAATAGGGCACGCCTCTTTTGAAATCTTTCATTCCTTTTGCATTTCTCCAGTCAAGTTTTATACTCTCTACCAATAAATTGTGTAAAAATAATGTTCCTGCTCATGAAATGAATGACCCTCCATACCTGAGGGGTCTTCCAGGCTCCTGTCCTGTGAAAATTAGCATATTAAGAAGTCAAGGGTAACCTTCAGTGATGTGTGTGATAACATATGTGCATATAAAGATCAGAGTAACGTGTCTCAACTCAGAACAAAAAACTAAGTATTATCAGAAGTCACTAGATACACACTCCCAGCTTCTTCTTCTATCTCAGCAGATTATCTATTTGTCACTAAAAGTACTGTCTTCAGTATCATACATATTATCAAATCAAATATTGTCTTTGTACTGAAAACACGACTTATGTTTCAACTCAGAGTTGAGATCATTCTATCATTAGCTATACTTCCTTTTGTCAGAAACTTCGAGAAGTAAAGACTTTTGAGATCTTCTGCTGGGTATGACTGTAAACTCTGCTGCATGTATATTGTGAACAGTAAACACCTCAGGACAACTGGTGGTTTGGCACCAAGTGGTTTGACACAAGCTACTTTGCGAGATCTGATATACTCATCTAGCATGACAAGCCACCTTAATTTTGGTACAGAATTTAAAAATGACACCCCTTAACAGGAACCACAGGCATTTGAAATCCTGTCTCTTCTCCCTTCCACAGATAATAATTTCTATCAACTAAACTCTGAGGAACTAACTTGGCATTAAGATTATGTAAATAGGAATTCAAATCCAATTTTTTTCTAAGAGAGAGCATAACCTCTAGAACATTCCTAGAATGTTCTAGAAAACACCACCATATACATGCACGAGGTTAAGTTCTTTTTTTATTATGCATTACAATTTATTCACTTTGTATCCCAGGTATGGCCCCCTCGTCTCCTCCCAATTCAAATCTCCCTCCTTAAATTCTTTTTATTTTATTTTATTTTTTTTCCTCCTTAAATTCTTAACTTCAAAATTTTCTTACAACAAATCTGACTGATATTTGAACAATCACTACTTTAAAGTGATTCCAAAGGCTCTCCTAACCAGAAAATAAAGAATTTCACCTTTTCAAAAAGTCAAGCTCAGCTTAAAAATTCAGGAACCTAAAAGTTAGCATCTACAAAAAAATAATATTAAAATAGTTACCCTTCCGACGGGAGCAAACCTGTTTCCTTTCTTGAAGCACTAATAGGACTGCCTTCCACGCCCATACCTTGAAATCTGGAAACCCAACATTCTTCTTACAATTGCATCTTAAAGAGCAAGTCACAACACTTCCTGACAAAGGAATGATACAATGCTTACGAATCTCCTTCCTGGCTGCCAGAGGTTAAATAAATTCGAACTTAAACACAACCTTCAGAGAAAACTTTATGCTTTCATTTTGGCTCCACTTTTAAAACCAGACAGAGAACCAAGGGAATTTCAAGTTGGTTCAGGTCAAGCAGCTACAACCCATATACCTATTTAGACTTTGAGCAGTAGCCAACTTGCTTATTTTAGAACACAAAGAACAGCTTCTCCCCAGTGTCCAAGCCACTCATCCGCAGTCAAGTACATTACTTGGAAAGGCAAATTAACTATCTCAGGACACTTAAGTTTTCTATTATTCATTCCAGCCCACATACAACATTTATACTACAGATTTGAGTTGATGAAGCATTTATTTCACTTTGGTTTCTGTTAGAATAGTAAACTCTGACACTAGCACAGCACACCAGGGCTAAGCCAATACTTGCTGAACAGAGGACTGTACTGTTGAAGAGGCAGTGCCAGGTTAGAAAGCATTCTGGAGTCAGACTGGGTATGAATCCCTACCAGCCACACATTTTAATAGCTTTATGTGTTCTCAGTCTGACTGTTTAAACTCCTCTGGCTGACTTTCCCAGCCATAATGATGACAACTGTAAAAGTACCTTGGGGTGACTCTAACCAAGCAAGTGAAAGACCTGTTTGAAAAAAACTTTAAGTCTCTGAAGAAAGAAATTGAAGATATCAGAATATGGAAAGCTCTGTGCTCATGGATTGGAAGGATTAACATTGTGGAAATGGCCATCCTGCCAAAAGCAATCTACAAATTTAATGCAATTCCTATCAAAATAACAACTCAATTCTTTACAGACCTTGAAAGAAAGATTCTCAGCCTCATATGGAGAAACAAAAAACTCAGAATCTCCAAAATGATCCTGTACAACATCATCATCTGGAGGGATCTCCTTCCCCGAACTCAAGCTGTACTACAGAACAATACTAATAAAAACTGCATGGTATTGGCATAGAAGCAGAAAAGTAGATCAATGGAACCAAATAGAAAAATAGAAGACCCATAAATGAACCCACACACCTATGAATACTTGATTTTTGACAAAGAAGCCAGAACCATTCAATGGAAAAAAGATAGCATCTTCAACAAATGGTGCTGGTCCAACTGGATGTCTACATGCAGAAAAATGAAAATAGATCCACATTTATCACCCTGCACAAAACTAAAGTCCAAGTGGATCAAAGACTTCAACATAAAACCAGATATTCTAAATCGGTTAGAAGAAAAAGTGGGGAAGAGCCTAGAACTCATTGGCACAGGAGACAACTTCCTGAACAGAACACCAACAGCACAGGCTCTAAGAGCAACAATCAATAAATGGGACCTCATGAAACTGAAAAGCTTCTGTAAAGCAAAGGACACCGTCATCAAAACAAAACAACTGCCTACAGATTGGGAAAGGATCTTCACCAACCCTATATCTGACAGAGGACTAATATCCAGAATATATAAAGAACTAAAGAAGTTAAAAAGCAATAAATCAAGTAATAAAATTAAAAAAAAAATGGAGTACGGAGGTAAACAGAGGATTCTCTGTAGAGGAATATCGAATGCCAGAGAAACACTTAAAGAGATGCTCAACATCCTTAGCCATCAGAGAGATGCAAATCAAAACAACCCTGAGATTTCACCTTGCACCCATCAAAATGGCTAAAATCAAATCTCAAATGACAACAAATGCTGGAGAAGTTGTGGAGAAGGGGGAACCCTCTTCCATTGCTGGTGGGAATGTAAACTGGTACAACCACTTTGGAAATCAATCTGGCGCTTTCTCAGACAATTAAGAATAGTGCCTCCTC
Source organism: Meriones unguiculatus (assembly GCF_030254825.1). NCBI lineage: Eukaryota > Metazoa > Chordata > Mammalia > Rodentia > Muridae > Meriones > Meriones unguiculatus. The sequence continues at coordinate 72,036,199 of NC_083369.1, read as the reverse complement.
AAGACCAAGCTATACCACTCCTAGGCATATACCCAAAATTTGCTCAAGTATACAACAAGGACATTTGCTCAAACATGTTTGTAGCAGCTTTATTTGTAATATCCAGAACCTGGAAACAACCCAGATGTCCATCAACAGAGGAATGGATACAGAAATTATGGTACTTTTACACAATGGAATACTACTTAGCAATCAAAAACGAGGAAATCATGAAATTTGCAGGCAAATGGTCGGATCTAGAAAAGATCATTCTGAGTGAGGTATCCCAGAAGGAGAAAGACACACATGGTATTTCCTCACTTATATAGACCTATAAGATAGGATAAACATAATGAAATCTATACACCTAAGGAAGATAAACAAGAAAGAAGACCTGGGGTAAAATGATCAATCCTCACTTAGAAAAACAAATGGGATAAGCATTGGATGTAGGAGAAAACAAGTAATAGGACAGGAGCCTACCCCAGAAGGCCTCTGAAAGACTCTACCTTGCAGTGTATCAAAGCAGATACTAAGACTCATAACCAAACCTTTGGCAGAATGCAGGGAATCATATGAAAGAATGGAGAGTTAATATGACATGGAGAAGATAGGAGCTCCACGAGGACCAAATATAAAGACCCCTGGGCTCAGGGGTCTTTTATGAGACTGAAACTCCACCAAGGACCATGTATGGATATAACCTAGAACCTCTGCTCGGATGTAGCCTGTGGTAGCTCAGTAACCAATCCCTAGTAAGGGGAACAGGGACTGTTTCTGACAGGAACTCAATGGCAGGCTCTTTGACCTCCCCACCCCCCAAAGGAGGAACAGTCCTGCTAAGCCACAGAGGAGGACTTTGCAGCCAGTCTTGAAGATACCTGATAAAAGAGGGTCAGATGAAAGGGGAGGAGGTCCTCCCCAATCAGTGGACTTGGAAAAAGGCAGGGTGGAGATGAGGGAGGGAGGGTGGGAGCGGGAGGGAATGAGGGAGAGGGATACAGCTGGGATACAGAGTTAATAAAATGTAACTAATAATAAAAATTAAAAAAAATAGCATCAACTAACTTACTAAAAAGGAAGAGACAATTTACTGTACTGTTCCTGTCTCAATTGGTGTTCTATTGCTGTTTTAGTGACCCTATGACCATGGCAACTCTGTTAAAGGAAAACATTTAATTAGTGTTGGCTTATGAATTCAGACATTCTGTTCATTGTCATCATGTCAGGAAGTATGGTAGTATGCAGGCAAGTATGGTGCTGGGGAAGTTGCTGACAGATTTAATCTGGATCCACGGGGAAAAAAACAGAGAGAGGTTGAGGAAGGAAGAGGAGAAGAAGGAGGATGAGGAGAAGAGTCCACACTGGCTTCTAAAACCACAGAATCAACAAGGTCATACCAGCTCCAATAAAGCCACACGACCTACCTCCTGTCAAGCAGGGCCCCTCCCTAATGAATTAGAATGAATGAGCCTATGGATTATACTTTCAAACCTTTGCACTTTTGTACCATGTATTTGGTATTTAAAATAAAATGAAATGGCTCTAAAAAAAACTAAAATAGCAATAACAATAATAAAAAAATATGAACTACTCCATATTTCAGTAACTACTTTTTACGCTCTAGAGCATTTTAAATTATTTTGTATATGCCATGCCTGTAGATCATTGTACTCACAAGATATGGACAGATGTCCTTATGAAAGTCCTTGTTCTAGCAATCAAACCAGGAATGGCTAGATGACACCTCCTTTCCTTCCCTTCAAAAAACAGTAGTTCTGGTTAGGCTCAGAACACCATTTCTATAGACTCAGTGCAAATCAATGACCTGAGAGTAATGGGATGGAAGCATGGGGCTGTAGAATTCTGACAGTCTTTAAGTCTTTGTGACCCTTAACAAATCACTTAGCCTTTGTAAAAATGGAGCTAATACCACATATCTTTTAAAGGCTGTCTAGGAAGATGGACATCTGTAAGCATGTCAGCATCCAGCATGCTATTCAGTAAGTGGCTGGTAGTGCTACGATCTGCCTGGTAACACCTGCATACTAACATTTGCTCTGTCTACCATACGAGGAAATAAAATGAGATGACAGATACTCTGGATCTTTCTAAATAAGGTAAAACAAGGCAATGCATCTTATAAACCACTAACTTCTCAGCACACAGATGTGACTCGCAGTGCATTCACTTGTGAAGAAAAACCACCACTGAAGTCCATATGAAATACAAAAAAAAAAAAAAAAAAAAAAAAAGCACAATCCATAAGAGACTGGATATACCAGGAGAAGCCAGGGAACATACTTTTCATCAGTCTCAACTGATGACTCACTATATGAATTTCTCAACTTTTTCAAATTCTCCATTTGTAAAAATAAACTTATGTCTCCTTGAGGTCTGTCAGGGTATATAGTACTTCTGGAGGACCTATGTAGCCCCTGATACTAACTGAAAGACACATACCTATGCAGGGGTTACTACATATTTTGCAGGTAAAGAATACTGGAACAGAGGCAATTGCCTCAGGAGAGAAGACAGCAGGCCAGGTCAGATATGCTTGGTTTTCCCAGCAAGTGTGCCACACACCTTTAATCCCAGCACTTAGGAGGCAGAGACAGCAGGATCTCTGAGTTCAAGGCCAACCTGGTCTACAGAGCTGGTTCCAGGGCATTCAGAGCTACACAGAGAAACCTTGTCTCAAAAAAAAACAAAACAAAACAAAAAGTGATCCTTGACTTCTTTGGTCATAGGTAAATTTATATTTTTTTCCATCTTTTAAAACTCAAATGCTTTAAATCTCTCTTCTATCAAGCATTCAACAGATCCTCAATTCCCTCCCCAGCACTAGAAAACTGAAAATTCAGCCAGGCTTGGTGGTGCATACTTATCATCCCAGCACTCTGGGAGGCAGAAGCAGTCAGATCTCTGTGAGTTTGAAGACAGCTTAGTTTACAAAGTGAGTCCAGGATAGCCAAGGCTACACAAAGAAACCCTGTCTTTAAAAAAAAAAGAAAGAAAGAAAAATGAAAATAATGAAAATCCCAAAAGGAAACAAACAAAAATCCTCAAGAAACTTCTTTAGTATTGATAGTGCAATCTCGTTTGTAGTTTTTATTTTTATTTTTTGGTCTGTGGCTCACCTTGTAAGCTTCTTTCCCACTCACCATCATAAAGAGCATGGTACAAGAAGGTTTGGGTATGATGAATGTGTCTATGTTTTCATGTACCCATGCTTGTGACTGTGTGGCTAGAACCTGTTTTTAGTATGGGTAATGAAAATTGGCTTGAGAATTGAAGACGGTGGCTAGGGATGAATAACAAGCTTTACAGTTTTACAAGCAGAGAACAGAATGAAAACAAGTTTCATATTTCATTCTCAATGAACAATGATGAATGGAAAACCAATGGAAAGCATGTGCAAATTGTCTCTCAGATCTTACATTCAAAACAAGAAGGTTCACTCACACCCCTCAGGGTGGAAAGAAAAAAATAGTAAGAGGCACACCCAATAACAACACAAAAGAGTTTCATATACATAGCAGTGCTATGTGTAGCTAGAATACAAAATCTAGACTGTATTTTTAAGACCTCTTCCAACTTTCACTCAAATATATTCCCACTGCATTCATTGATATATATATATATTTATTTTTATATAATTATATATATATTTTTTTCTATGTGTGACTGGTACCTTGGAGGCCTCTCCCACTCTGCTTAATGACACACCTAAATACAATGATCTATTTCTTTACAAAAAACATGATATTAACTGTTTTTTGACTTAAGTATCATACACAGTGAGAGAAGCTTTCATGGAGATCTAACATATGAAATGAATGACAATATTATATATAAGATACTACTATACTACTGTAATTTTGTAGCACATTGGAACATTTTTTAAATTCTTTTTTATTGTTACACAGGTTGTCAGTATGTCAGTGGCATAAGACAACCCTGTTTTCTGTATCACAGTTTATAAGTAGGAAGCTGTGATGTATATCATCTCTGAGTTTTTGTGGGATAAAATCTGGAGCCTGAGGTCCTCTTCAGGAAGGTCCCCCGACTCCCCTATTTTCTGTATCTTCAACATAGATCATAATGCCTAATGCCTAAGTTTCATCATCTTTTCCTAGTATGACCCTCCCTGACACTGATGAAGGTTTTTAGGTTGCTTCTTTTTTTTTATTAATTACACTTTATTCACTTTGTATCCCCCCGATATGTCCCTCCATCCTCCCCTCCCGATCCTACCCTCCCTCCTCCTTCTTCACGCATGGAACATTTCAAAAACGCATTCTAGAAGCAGTATTCGGTACACAAACTTCTTGGTTCACAGACAAGTCAGTGTTCACTTGCCCCTGGCAATGCGGCCTTGCCAGGGCACAGAGAAAGAGGAACCAGGCAATCCTGATGAGATTTGATAAGCTAGAGTCACATGGCAGGAGAGGATAACTTTCAATCTCAGTGGACAAGGGGAAGGGGATAGTAGGAAGAGGGAGGGAAGGTAGAACTGGGAGGAGTTGAGGGAGGGGGCTTCAATCAGGATATTTAATGAATAAATTGTGAAAAAATAAAATTAATTAAAAAAAAACTAATCAAGTGGATCTGTGCTGCGTTTTTGTACCTGCCATGCAACTGATTTACACGAAGCTATTCACAGGGTTCTATCATTTTTTTCACACTTGGAGGAAAAAAAGGGCCTAACCACACATTAATTCCAGAATTTTCAGATCCCAAACAATAATAGTCCATCTCCATGAGCATAAGTAACCTCTTGAATAGTTAGTCTGTATCCTGATTCACTTTATTTTCTATATACTTGACTATAGCATTGGAATTTGACATGTAATCACATTACATTGCTTCCTTATCTGCTTAGTTGTAAAGCATATGATACGATGTTAAACGACAAACAAAACTAACTTGGTGGTCCCAGTCTCAAATCATAGCTATTGGGAAGGCTGAGGCAGAATGATAGCAAATTCAAGACTTGCATAGGCTATGGAGTAAGTACAAAGGTAGCTTGGGTAACTTATTGAAATGAAGACCTTGTCTTAAAATAAAAACATCTCTTTTTGGTAATGGAGAAGTTGTCTAGCACATGTATATGTCCTAAATTCAATCCCAGGTCTTACAAAAGGTCTATGCATAAACAAAACAACATTAACAATAACAAACTCCCAAAGACAGTCACGCTGGCATATGCCTATAATCCTAGCTTCTGAGCAAGAAGTTAGGCATTTAGGGATCAAGGGGTATAAGGCATGAGGATCACAAGGTTTTGCCAACATAGATAATATGATCTTGCCTCAAAGTAAAATGGGTAAGGGAGCTGGTGAAATGGTTCAGCACTTAAGAGCATTTGCTGCTCTTCCTGAGGACTCACTCCTTTGGTCTTCAGCACACAGTAAGGCTGTAATTAACTCTGGGAGATCCAATGCCTTCTTGGGGCACTGAACTCATGGGCTTGCACACACACAAACACACATACACATGCACACACAATTTTTTGTATGTACACATAATTTTATTTGTGCAACTACAATGATAGTCACTTAAAAATAGTTTCTCTCCTAAATTCATATCTCCACTAGAATGTAACAGAAAGTGTCATAAACTATGTAAAGACTTCAAGCATTCTGATGACTACATATTTTTCTATTTTCACTTTCAATATTTACTTATTCCAATCCATTTTTCTATCGAGTGCACAAGAAATAGTGATCTGGTCAATTATATTTAAAAATTAAAAGTGTCAGTTCTACATATTATAGCACTGTGCTCAGTTCAAATGTAGGCTTATCCCACAAATAAGTAACACACTGACTTGTTCCACCAATATAAAAACAAGTTTACTTCATGCATGCCTTCAGATTCATGCCTATTTATGTACAAGCACAATTTAAAAAAAAATCAATTAAGGAATGCTGAGAGCAGGGTATGGGAGGGGAGGTATATTCTTCCCCAGGAAAGAGCACACAAACTTGTTATCTTATACATAGTGGTCAGCTCTGAAAATATATACATACAAGCAACATTGTACATACAAATCAGGTTATATTTATGTATTGAGAAACATACACACTCCTCTGTTGAGGGACATGTGGGTTGTTTCCAAGTTTTGGCTATTACAAATAAAGCTGCTAAGAACATGGTTGAACAAATGTCCTTGTTATGTACTTGAACATATTTTGAATATATGCCTAGGAGTGGTATAGCTGGATCTTGAGGAAGCACTATTCATAATTGTCTAAGAAAGCACCAGATTGATTTCCAAAGTGGTTGTACAAGTTCACATTCCCACCAGAAATGAAGGAGGGTTCCCCTTTCTCCACAGCCTATGCAGCATGTGTTGTCACTTGAGTGTTTGATTTTAGCCATTTTGATGGGTGCAAGGTAAAATCTGAGGGTCGTTTTGATTTGCATCTCCCTGATGACTAAGGTCGTTGAGCATTTCTTTAAGTGTTTCTCTGCCATTCTATATTCCTCTACAGAAAATTCTCTGTTTAGTTCCGTACCCCATTTTTTAATTGTATTACTTGATTTATTGTTTTTTAACTTCTTTACTTCTTTATATATTCTGGATATTAGCCCTCTGTCAGATATAGGGAGGAATAGATACAGAAATTTTGGTACATTTACACAATGGAATACTACTCAGCAATTAAAAACAAGGAAATCATGAAATTTGCAGGCAAATGGTGAGATCTAGAAAAGATCATCCTGAGTGAGGTATCCCAGAAGCAGAAAGACACACAAGGTATATACTCTCTTATAAGTGGATTCTAGACCTAAAAGATAGGATAAAAAGACTAAAATCTGTAAACCTAAAGAAGCTAAACAAAAAGGAGGACCCAGAGTAAAATGATCAATCCTTACTTAGAAAGACAAATGGGATGGACATTAGAAGTAGGAGAAAACAAGAACAGGACTGGAGCCTACCATAGAGGGCCTCTGAAAGACTCTATCTAGCAGTGTATCAAAGCAGATGCTGAGAGTCATAACTAAACCTGGGGCAGAGTGCAGGGAATCATATGAAAGAAGGGTGAGTTAGTAAGACCTGGAGAGGACAGGAGCGCCAAAAGGACCAAATATATCTGGACACAGGGGTCTTTTCTGAGACGGATTCTCCAACCAAAGACCATTCATGATGTTACCTAGAACCCCTGCTCAGAAGTAGCCCATGGCAGCTCAGTATCCAAGTGGGTACCCTAGTAAGGGGAACACAGACTGTCTCTGACATGAACTCCGTGGATGGCTCTTTGACCACCCTCCCCCTTGCTTGGCCACAGAGGAGGACATTGTAACCAGTCCTGATGAGACCTGATAAGCTAGAGTCAGATAGAAGGGGAAGAGGGCCTCCCCTATCAGTGGACTTGGAGAGGAGCAGGGAGGAGATTGGGATTGAGAGGGAATGAGGGCGGGGGCCATAGCTGGTATACAAAGTAAATAAACTGTAATTAATCTAAAAATAAAAATTTAATTAAAATATATATATAACATATAATAAAATATAGTAAGATAAAATAAAAGAAACACACACATGCAACAACAATTAAAAAACAGAGGCCATGAAACTGAGATTAAGGGTGGTTACATTGGAAGGGTTGGGGAGAGGAAAAGGAATGGGGAAAATGATAACTATATTTTAATTACAAAAACACAAAAGTTTTAAAAAGAAAAATGGAGGGCTAGAGAGATGGCTCAGAGGTTAATTGCCATCGAAGAACAATTGGTTGTTCTTCCAAAGGTAATGAGTTCAGTTCCCAGCAACCACATGGTGGCTCACAGCCATCTATAGCGAGACCTGGTTCCTTCATGGCATGCAGGCAGAACACTGTATAAATAATATATAAATTTTTAAAACAAACAAATGAAAGAACAAGCAAATGAATAAATAAATGCATGTGGATGTACCTCAGTGATAAAACACTTGTATATGTTTCTAGGCCCTATCCAAATGAAGGCAGGGGAGCAAACACCACAAAACAAAAACAAAAAGCAAACAAAAAAAAGACCACTTGGGGCAGAAGAGGCAGGTGGTTCTCTGTGAGTTCAGGAGAGTCAAGGCTACACAGAGAAACCCTGTCTCAAACAAACAAACACACAAACAAACAAATAAACAAAAACAAAATGAAAACAAAACAACCCTCCAAACAAACTAACATCAACAAAACAAAACAAAACAAAATAACCCCAAAGTCAAAGGCCTTAACAATATGACCTTGCATCTCAAATTGATATTTATAATTTTGTTAATGTGAAAAGGTAGAACCAATCTTTGCCATACAAAGGCCAGGAAGGTCAAATTAAAATAACTTTAATAGGAAGCTAATTAGGGAGAGCTAGCAGGATGAAGTGCTATAAGCTTGTAAGGCTAGTATTTGGGAGGAACACAAGACCTTGTGAATTGCTAGGCAAATGCTTTTACACTCGCCCACAGCTCCAGTCCCTGGAATTTTTTTTTTTTTTTAATTTAAGGAAAGAAAAATATCTTAATTTCAGAAGATTGGGGGATTACAATGGTGTGGCTGTATCTGGCAGGATTTAAAAGGAGAGTTGTGGATGAATATGATGAATTGTATGAAATTCACAAAGAATTAATAAAGGTATGAAAACCCCTTAATCTCAACATTCCAAGGATGACTCCACATTACTATGTACTTATCAGCTATTTCAATAATAAATAACCTGTTTTAAAATAAACCAGGATTCTAATTACATATTAAATCATGTCCTCAATACAGTAAAACTAAAAGTTCAAATAAATAAATCAAAGCCATTTTCATAAGAGACAGAGTCTTGTATTAGAGGCTTGCCTTAAACTCATGATCTTCCCAAGAGTGGGATTGCAAGTGTGGCCCACCATTACTGGCTTTTCTAAGACCTCAGAGAATGGCTCACTGAGCTTCACATGGAAGAGTGTCTGATTTAAAATATCTATATTCTCTTTATATCTAATGAAGAGATAACTAAATAAAGATAAATAAAGATATATAAAGAAATAACTCATGTTCTCCACCTTTCTACTTTGATGGCCTTTGATTCAAAAGGAAGGAGGAGCAGGAGGAGGAAAGAGATGAGGGAACAGAAGGGATATCAGTGAGGGATAAGAAAGGGAAGGATATAAAAGCAAAATCCAACCAACTTAATGCTTTCCCCAACTTTTTGGCTTTGGACTTGAAATCCACAAAGAAATTTCTGATATATGCATTAAATCAATGTAATCATCATATTAAAATTATAGCCAGGAAAATGTTAAAAATTTAAAAAGCATGAATCAGCCCATCAAATGCTACCATATACAGCATTTAAAAAACACTTATTATTTTGAAAAGCAAATTTAATTTTTTATTGATTGCCTTTTCAATTAAATCTCTTTGATCTCAGTTGCATTTTGAAGTTCTCTCAAACCAATATTTTGTTTTGTTATATTGTGCATTGATTACTGAAAAAAAAAAAACTGATCACTTCACCAAGTTAATAGCTCTTCTAAATGCTGACATTTGTACAATGCCTAAAAAAAATCATATTAATTAATTGAGCCAGGTAGGGTAGCTTATACCTCTCTGTAATCCCTGCATTTAGAAGGCTAAAGCAAGAAGATTGACGCAAATCTTAGGCCAGTGTGGGTACATAATGTGGCTACATAGTGAATTCCAAGTTAGCCTGGGCTACAGTTTAAGTCTCTGTCAAAACAAACAAACAAGCAAACCAACAAACAGCAAAACAAACTCTTAAGTATTAATAGAGCTAGGTTCCATCCTTAGTAGTAGAGACAAGTAAAAGGAGAAAGGAAATCAGAGCACAAAAGTCCAAGTATTGAGATATAAACATGGCTAATACAAATCTTCAATAACTTTTAATTTGGATTAAAATCTTCAATTGCATCATTACTAACAAATACTCTATTGTTCATTTCAAGCCAAGAACAGTCAATTCATTAAAAAAAGTTTTGTGTTGGTGAACATTTGTGATATGCATGTATATATATATATATGTGTGTGTGTGTGTGTGTGTGCATATATATGTGTGTATATGTAAGTATGTGTGTCTGTGTGTCTGTGTGTCTGTGTGGTGTGTACACAAGTTTACCAGAGAAGGATGTTGGGGATCCTGTTCTATCATGCTTCACCTTATTCCCTTGAGACAGAGTCTCTCACTGAGCCTGGAGTAAGCTCAAGGGTAGTTAGACATATATACTAATATTATAAATACATTAATAACAGTAATATTGGGTGGAGAATGTAGGACAGTTGGTAAAGTGCTTGCTCAGCATCCATGAAACATGAAACTCAGGGTTCAACAGCCAGCACCAAAACCAGGCATGATCTCAGCATGCCAGAAGTAGAGGCAGGGGTGGTCAGGAGTTCAAGACCAATCGGACTTTAAACAAACAAAACAGTATTTATTAACCCTGATTTCCAAAAATGGGTATCATACCTCTATAACCATGCTAGGTGGTACATATGCTATTCAAATCACAATGTGAACTAAACAAATTGTAAATTATAAAGTGGAATTTTAAAAGGAAATTTTAAAAATGGCAAGAGAAATAAAATATCAAGATGAAATTAAAAAAAAAAACAACACAGAGACTCTCCTTGGTTTTCCTCTATAAAAGGAAATGAACAAGGGATGTGAGCAAATATGAGCATGACTACATGGTTTTTCCACCACAGCCTGTCATCTTATTTTACTTTAGGACAGGAACCATCATGTCATCTCCTTTGAGTCAGCCCTTGCACTACTCACATAGTCAAAAATAACTAAGTGATATATTCATTTTCCATGGTGACTATTAAGTACATTTAAGTATTCTGTAATTCTTCAAATAACAGAGACACATGTCTACATCAATTTACACATTAAATTGAGCCTCCTGTGTCCTTTCACTCACCCACAAAAATTAAATTAGGCCCATCCTAAAGAATAAATCCAAAGTTAAGCCCATAGCACTTCACAGCTGGTACAGGTGTAACACTGGCAAAGAAAACACAGCAGTGACAATCAAAACCAGAAAATATTTACTTTACTTATTAGCTTCTGGATTCTTTCCACGTTTTCCAAACAAATCATCAATTTTCCCCTATTCAAATCAGATAAAATATTTAAGAATTCAAAGTTCATTTGGTGGAAGTTTAAAAAACCTGAGCAACAGGATTAAATGACTTCAAAGAGTTCTAGAGCCTTAATCTTGATCAAAGTATACGAGGGCAGTAATTCTTTTTTCTTGGTCTACTTCCTTTAGTAATCTATTTTGGCATCTAAGAGAGTGCCTGGCACAGAAGTAGGCACTGAAGAAACCAAACTTGCCCCACAAGAAAGAAAAATCTCATTTAGCTCTCAAGACATCACTGCTCTGCGTTTCCAAAGTTTACAACTGTTTTTTGACCTCATAGGGAATAATGAAAGAAATCTTCTAAAGAAAGCTGTTTTAGCATTTCCTGCCCGCATGCCCTAGTCCAAGATTAACCTTGTCGTGTCTTAGCAAGGCATATAAAATACCCCTTAAAATCAGATGAAGTGGTAACAGGAAGCCTGAGCTTCTAGGATACCAGTTTCCATTTGTTACCAGATGTTGCCATTGCTTCAGAGTGTTAAGTGCATCCATGAAGTTTCACTCATATTCGCATGGAAAATATAGCCTGATTTTTGCTAATCGTTAAAGAGAGAAGTTCACAGAGAAAACTGTGGCCTCTTGTCTAATAAAACATTCAGAGTATTGCTGACATTCACTTTAAGAATCGCTTAGTGTCAGCTCAATTCTCCCTTGGAATTCTTGAAAATATACACTTTGAAAACATAAACCAAATAAACTCCATGTCATTAGGGCTTGGCAGTGCACAGTCTACATTTTATCTTCCCAATGAATAAATGAATAAATAATTATTCATTTATTCAATCCTCAGTTTTCTACACATTTCAGGTATCAGATGCCAGGTCCAATTCAACAGTCCTTGTATGTGTTTTTCTAATCACTCTTTGCTGGTTAATTTCTTTTTGATGTTACCATTAAGGTTTAAATTTGTTTCATTTTTTTTTTAATCTCCAGAGAGTTTAGTACAGCAACAATGGTTGCTATTTTGTACACATAATGGTCATTGTTAAATCTGCTTCATCACAGAACTGTGAACACAATGTAGATTTATCTCTAAGATCAGCCACCAAAATGTCACAGTCACTTAAAGTGGCTATATGCTCTTACCATTCATATACACATATGAGAGATGACTTACAAAATTTACTTGTTTTATTTTTGCTGAAAAGCTTCATTGTGTATCTTTGAGGATGAGCAGAATTCACCATCAACATTATACCAGGCTGGCTCAGATTGCTAGAGACATGGATTGTAATCAAGCAGATTTGCTCAGCTGGCATTTCACTTGGTAAATGTTAACTTGCTAAAGCTAAACACATCTCATTACAATGAATTTTGCAACAAGTCAAAAGGCTCTATGTTCTTCAATTGTAAAACATCACATTTTTAGGATTAACCATCCTCTGTTGGCTCCCAGTTCATTACATCAGAAACCAGTTAAGCCCTTCAGAGTTCTTCCACTGGAGTTGGCTAGGCTGACTGGCTCTTAGAATTCATGGCCTTACTGGGTGAACTTTTAAAAGTCAAAATTAAAGGCTGGTGGTACCACTTAGTGATAAGTGTCCTTGGATAGCATGTGCAAGGCTCTGGATCCATCTTTATCCATGCAAATAAAGAAACTGATAAACTCTCAGAAATCCAAGTCAATTATATGTGAAAAAAAGAAATTTGATATCTATTTTTTGCATATCATAGTGTTGTCTTTTAAAAAAAAAAATGGTTTTGTAAGTGTTGAACACTAGGCAAGTAATCAACCACTGAATTACACCCCAAAAGCCACATGCACCTTTTTCCTCCTTTTATTTTCTTGTTTTGATTTTTCTTTTTTTGAGACAGAGTCTCAGCTCTGAAGCCTTCCAGGTCAGCCTTGAACTTGCCATTGACACCAGGCTGGCCTCATCTTGTGATCCTCCTGCCTCACTCTGCACACATTACAGATGTGAACTTCTATGCTTCCCTTTCTTTCCCAGATTATATCTTCCGTTAAAGATAGGTTTTGTTGAAGCTGTAGGCACTACATAAGCAGTTATACACATCACCGACACTAATGATAGTAGACAGCACTGTGACAATAATCACTATGATCATTATAGAACAATAATTTTGTTAAGTATTTAGAGCAGCACATCTGAACTGTGATTTTTCTGTTTCTGCTCTCTGAATCTAACCCCTTAATTCTGTCTTCCCGTGTTACAGGCCGAGTTTTAAATTTTACTAAATGGAATAAAAGGCAATTGAGAACAGAAACATGATAAAAAAATGAGCCATATGGCTTTGTTCTGGGCCGCCTACTCTGAATCATTAAATATAAAGAGCATAAAAGCTTTTTTCTTGAGAAAGCCAGGCAGAAATGAAAGCATGATGTTTCATCTTCCCTCACCCAAAGCAACAAGGTGACATTTTCTTTTCACTTCCTCAATTATAATCAGTCTGGCAGTCCCCTTTGTTTCTTTTTGTTCCAACCTAACAGTAAATTTCCCTGTGTTCTTTTAAGTCACTTAGCTTATCATCAGATGCTTTTAGTAATTGTTAACGTATTACTTTTATGGAATCTATAATGAGAGCACAAGAGTGGACAACTATTTTTGTTTCAACACTTTTGATTTACTGTTCACGAATAGCAAACATATTGCAACTCCAATGCCCCAAATCCCAGTGATTTAATAACATATCCCATTTTGTAATTTTTAAACAGGAATTTGTTTGAGGCTAACAATGGGCTAAGCTATAATTCCCTTAAAGCACAACAAGAAGTTTGAAAAGCTTATAAGCAGCTACACTGGTCCTTATAAATAACAGAAATAGGCAGGCATTGTGGCTTGTGCTTATAATGTCAGTATTAAGGTTCAGTCATGAGGTCTATCTTTGTTAGAGACCAGCCTGGGTTACAAAGGAAGTTCCAGACCTTCCTGTGTGACAGAGTATGATCCTATCTCAAAAACACCCAAAACAAATAAAAAATAAAATTTAAAAATTTCATAAGTGACACTTAAAACTTTCCTTAAATTAAAGATCAATAATTAGAAAATGCTACACATTCTAAATCAAAGCATATGCCAGCTGTGTGTGTCGTCACTAACGCTTATAATACCAGCACTTGAGAGGCTGCATCAGCCTGTGCTTCAGTTTGAGACATCACCTCAAACCTCTCCTGCCGTAAGACACACTAGAGAGTATATGCAATTCCTGGGCTTGTTCAGTAGTAGAGCATTGGTCTGGCAAGATAAGACCCTGGGTGCCATGCTGACGACTGTAAAATAAGAACAAAAAGAAACTTTCATTCCTTTGGAAAACTTTAATTTTGGCAACTCAAAAGGTATTCAAGTTTTATTTTAAGAGGTATTCTCATTGTAAGATTTAAAAATTATAAAAATATGTGAATATATTTTCCATAAAGAAATGATAAATAAACAATTGTTGGGTGTCATATGCACATACTTCTAGCTCTTGGAAAGCAGAAGGAAGAGAGTCTTATGAGTTTGAGATCGATCAGGATGCAAACAACCAGGGTCACACAACCAGTTTACACACAACCAGGTACACATAATTAATGTATACAGTGTAGAAAAAAACAAGATAAATGGCAGAGGAGACAGGTATCTTTATCTTGATACATTATATAACAGGTCCCTGTGTTAAATTGTATGGTAAATTATAAAGATCCAGCGTTTTTAATCTTTCTGTGTATCTGTTAAGGAGGTAAATCTATCTATCTATCTATCTATCTATCTATCTATCTATCTATCTATCTATCTATCTATCTATCTATCTACCTGTCTGTCTGTCTGTCTGTCTGTCTATTTATTTATTTATTTATTTATTTTGAGGCAGAGTCTAACTTTATAACTCTGGCTGGCCTTGAGCCATCTATGAACCTGGATTGCCCTAAAACTCAGAGAGATCTACCTGCCTCAGTCCTGGGATTAAGGGCATGAGTACCCATGTGTTGCTTAATTATTTTAAACTATAAAAATGGAGGGAGTATGGATCATGGGAAGAGAGGAGATAGCAAGTGAAGGGAGTGAAGTGGGGGAAAACTGGGGTCAAGATATATTGTAGGAGAATAATCTATTTAAAAAAAAATTAAAACAAAAGCCAGGTGCAGAGGCACATACCTTTAATGAGGAAGTGGAAGCAAAAGGATCACAAACAAGTTCAAGGTCAGTCTCAGGTATAGTGAGTTAGAATTGAGAATGAGCTACATAAAATTTGTCCCAAAAAAATAAAAACAGAAATACTTAAACCTTACACAAAGATGAATTTACAATGTCTTAGTATGGTGATTACACCTGTAATCTCAGCACCCAGGAGCCTGAAGAATGGGTATGGCCATGAGTTCAAAGCCAGCTTGGGCCATATGTAACAACTTCCAGTGCATCCCAACCTATATAACAAGACCTTTCTCAAAGGCAAAAACAAAACAAAACTACAGTGTTGGAGATATGGCTTAGCAGTTAACACTGGCTGCTCTTATAGGTGACCTACATTTGATTTCCAGCACCTACAGTTCACAACCATCTGTAATTCCAGTTTCAGGAGATAAACCACCTTCCTATGGCCTCTGAAGGCATGAGGCATTCATGTGGTGCACAGACATGCATGTGGGCAAAACACCCATATATATAAAATTAAGATTAAATTTTGAAATTAAGAAAAAGTTAAAAATAAATCATAGAACTAATTGTAAAGCTTAATATTCTGAAACATTCAAAGAAAAAATTCAGGGTCAGATTTCAATATGACATCAAAAAGAAAAGAAATAAAAAGAAAAGAAAAAATGAAAATACTGCTAATTGAGAATCATTAAAATTATTTTGCTTTTGAATGCTCAGTATTTGTGATCATGCCTATTATCCAAATGCTAAGGAGTTGGAGGCAGGTGACTGTAGAATTCAAGGTCAACCTGAGCAAAGTAAGAGGAGCCAGTCTCAAGGTTTTCCATTTTGTGAAAGACCTTGTTTATACCAGACAAAATTTTGCATACCATATGTTTAATGAAGGTCTGATATGTACAAATATAAAGACCACTCAAAATTCAGCATTATAGAACAAATAACCCAATAAGAAAGGCAAAAAGACATGTGAAGACATTGCACAGAAAAAGATATGTAAATGAAAAATTAGAGCATGAAAGATGTTCAATATCATTAACTATTAGGGAAAAATGAAGGTCTACCACCATACCCTTGATGGAAAGGCTAAACCGTAATATCATAAAAAATCAGCAAGGATGTGGAAAAGCTGGGCAATTCACACACTGCTTGTAAAAATAGAAAGCAGTATAGTAGCTCTACCAACGTACTTCAATAATTCCTTATCAAACTGGCATGCAATGACCATTGCTCGGATGAAGCTCGTGGTAGCTCAATAACCAATCGGTTTCCCATAGTAAGGGGAACAGGGACTATTTCTGACAGGAACTCAATGGCAGGCTCTTTGACCTCCCCACCCCCAAGGGAGGAGCAGTCCTGCTAGGCCACAGAGGAGGATTTTGCAACCAGTCCTGAAGATACCTGATAAAACAGGGCCAGACGAAAGGGGAGGAGGCCCTCCCCAATCAGTGGACTTGGAAAGGGGCAGGGAGGAGCTGAGGGAGGGAAGGTGGGATTGGGAGGGAATAAGGGAGCAGGGTACAGCTGGGATACAGAGTTAATAAAATGTAACTAATAATAATAATAAATAATAATAATTTTATAAAAGGGAAAAAATGACCATAGAACTCAGTAATTGCGCCCTTTAAGTTAGACATTTTGTTAACTGTGACAAGACTTCTGACATAAACAACTTGGTGAAGAACAATTTATTTTGGTTCAGGATTTTAGCGGTTTCTTAGTCCATAGTCTTGCCTTCACTGGTTTCTAGCATCTAGTGAGGCAGAACATTGTGACAGAGCATGTGGCACATGGCAAACACTACTCACATCAAAGTATACAGGAGCAGAGACAGAGAAGCACACGGCACAAGATGCACCCCCAGCGACACATCCTTGGTGACCTATATCTTCCAGCTAGGCTTCATCTCTTAAAGTTCCAAAACTAGGAACACCCAGTATTCAACATATGCACCTGTGCAAGACACTTCATATTCAAACCATAAGTATTTCCCCAAAATAAAACTTACAGTTGGACAAGTAGTTGCATACAAACATTCATATCACCTTTATTTGCACCAACAGCAAAAAGCCCAGAAATGAACAGGGAGTGTAGCTCAGTGGTAGAGCATGTACTTAAACATGCTTGAAATCAAAAGTTCAAGTCCCAGCAGGATGGCTCAGTGGGTACAGGCACTTGTAAGCAAAGATGATGACTTTAGTTTAATCCCTGGGACACTTATGGTAGAAGGTACTACCTCCTGCAAATCATTCTCTGAACCTCACATGTGTGCTATGACACATTCATACCACCCTCCAATAAACAAATAAAGACAATAGATGCATCTTCCAGGCATGGGTGATTCTGAAAAACAAGCCATGTACCAAAAACTTAGGGTGTGGAGATGTTTTTAAAAGCAATATGGAAATATAGCTGGAAATGGTCCAGATATCTTCTAATGGATACATTGTTAAATAGTGATACATCTATACTGAAGATGGTTATTTAGCAATAAAAAGGAACAAATTATGGATATACACAATATTCTGGAAGATTCATTAGAAAAATACACTGAATGAAAAAGCATATTTCCATTCAAGATTGATAGCGCCCATGCCTGACTAAGAGCTGAAGATGGATGATTACAAGTTCAAGCAAGGTCAGCCTGGATTACAGTGAAGCACTGAATGAAAATAAAATAAAAAGACAGGAATAGAAGGAGTTGACAGAGGATAGGGGAAAAGAAGGACAGAGAGACAGACAGACACACACACACACACACACACACACACACACAGAGAGAGAAAGAGAGAGAATAAATCCCCAAATGTCCCATTCTATATATTACTGAACTGACAAAGTATAAAAATAAAGAACATAATGGTGATTTCCAGGTTTCAGGAATGGGGGTGGATGAAGGAAGGAAGTTTGTGTTGTTATAAATGGACAACAAAGACACTCTGGAGGTGATGAAATGTTCTATATCTTGACTGTATCAATGTCAGTATCCTGGGATTGATATTATTATACTGTTTTTTGTTAGTGGCTATCACTGGAGGAAACTTGGTAAAGAACACAAGATCTCTCTGTGCCATTACTTATATTTATGTGTGAGCCTATACTTATCCCAAAAGAAAATAATATATAAAATCAAACTTAGAACTAAATACATAATGAAGCCAGGTATGGTGGTATACACCATTAATCCCAGCTCTCAGAAGGCAGAGGGAAGGTGGGCCTCTATCACTTTGAGATCAGCCTGTTCTATTTAATGAGTTCTAGACAAAACAGGGCTACATAGTAGGATTCTGTCTCAGAAAACCAAAACAAGAAAATGAATAAAATACATGCATTAATACAACTAACATCATATTTTAAACATTTCCCATAGTATTTCCAAAACATCAGTATAAATATTGATAACATTCTTAGTAGAAATAAGCAATAAATAATCAAAACAAAACAAAAAAAACAAAACTGTAATCAATTCTTGACCATTATGGTATTTAACTTGTATAAATAAATTTTTGTTCAATACCAAAATACAAAAGAGATGACATGAAAAATTTTTCCGAGTCTAAAACCCATCAATATGTTACGATTAGTAAGAAATTATAAACAATTTTAACTTGATTAAACAAAATAAAGTTCAATATAAATTGAGAGTGATAAACTCCTAAAATATTCCTTCCTGAATATTCCTATAGGTCATTCCTTGATCATCACCTTTATTCCTGCTCTGAAATTTCTCTCAGAGAAAAGTTCTGTGATTTTACAACTGGAAATGCTAACTTCTTTCTTCCTCTTCCCTGTCCCCCTAATCCTGGTTTAACTTCCTCCTCAACACAACAGCATCTAATATATTACATGTTAGGGTTTGGATATGAAAAGTCCCACAAGGGACTGGGGACATGGCTCATTTGCAAAATTGCTTGTCATGCAAGCATGGGAACCTGAGCTTGGACCCTCAACACACAAGTATAAGCATGGTGTTGCTTTATGCTAGTCTGTACTATTAGTGTTGTGGAGGAAACAGATAGAGATAGGCAGATCCCTAAACCTCTTGGACTAGCTACTTAGGAGAATCACAATCCTCCTACCTCAGCTTCCAAGTGCTGGGATCACAGGTGTGTCCCATCACACCTAATTCGTTATCTTCTATTTTTCACCAAATGTCATACGGGTGAACCTGATACACTCTAACCCAAAACTGCAAAGGCAGATGGATTTGAGTTTGATGCCAGTCTTGTCTACAGAGCGAGGTCCAGGTCAGCCAGGGCTGCACAGCGAAACCCTGCCTTAAAAAAACCAGAACAGAAAATATATCTTAAAAACAAACAAACAAACAAACAAACAAACTGGGCACTTGTAATCTTGGTGCTAGAGACAGACAGACAGACACAGACAGACAGACAAGTAGAACTTTACAGCTCTCTGACTATCTAGTCTAGTCTAATGGAAGAGCCTCAAGTACCAGTGAGAGACCCTATCTATCTCAAAGACTAAGGTGGTCAAGGACACAGAGGATGACCACTGACCTACACACAGAGATGTGCAGCCACATATAAAGGTGCACTCATGTGTGCACACACATGCAGATGTTTGTAGCACTTCTTTGGCCTTAGTTAAAAAAATGTGGGAGCTCATTCATTAACTGGGAGGGTTTTTTTTTCTTTAACCATAGAACTGTTCATGTTCACTCCTAAAAAGTCAGCAGAGTCCTTCTACCATTGTGCTTCCTAACCACAAATCACAAATCTCTTTTGAAATTTGTGTCATGCATTAAGATTACTTATTATACATTATGGCCCTTTGCAGCTATTGAAATTTGTTCTATGTGAGCACATTTGAAGAATAAATGTGTTCACTAATTCTTTACATTAAAGATAACCATGGTTTTCAGGTATTTACTATTTACTTCTGCATTCCTTAACATTGCTTATCTTTGCTCTTCAGTGGTCAAGAATGTAATGCAACATAGCTGAATGTGGTGGTGCACCTCTGTTCCCAGCTACTGGGGAAGTTGAAGCAGAAAGATCATGAGTTTAAGGCCAGCCTTATCTGCACAGGGAGAGGCTGTCTTACAAACCAAACAATAACACATACCTAACTGGACATTCTGAACAACTATTATACAGCATGTTTTAAAGGCCTGAGAGCACAGGCTTGGAATCTCCACTACTCCAGGAGCTGAGATAAGAGGATAAGTGTTCAAGGCCTGCCTGACACAAAATAAATAAATAAATCTAAAAAAAAAATTAAAATAAAACAAAGGGGATGCTATTCATAGCTGGAGGGGATGGACCATGCCTATAATGCAGGAGGCTAAGGCAGGAATATTACAAATTAAAGCCTAACCTGGGTAGCATAGCAAATTACAGGCCAGCATGGGTTTACATAGTGAAACTTTGTCTACAAAAACAAGGAAGAGAACAATGCACGACCTTAATGTTCATTCATGATCAGTAATTTGAAATAGCTACAGTGGATATTAGGTGTATAATATAAGATAATCATACTAAAATCTGTACACCTAAAGAAGCTAATCAAGAAGGAGGACCCTGGGTAAGAGGATCAATCCTCATTCAGAAAGGCAAATGGGATGGGCATGGAAAGAGGGAAAAAACAGGGAACAGGACAGGAGCTTATCACAGTGGGACTCTTAAAGACTCTCCTCTGAAGGGTATCAAAGCAGAGGCTGAGACTCATAGCCAAACTTTGAGCAGAGTGCAGGGAATCTTATGAAAGGGGGGAGATTGAAAGACCTGGAGGGGATTGGAGCTCCCATAGGAGACCAACAGCGCAAAACAAACAAACAAACAAAAAACTTAAACGTGGGTGCCCTGAAGAGAATGACACCCCAACCAAGGACTATTTGGAAAGAGTAAATAAACCTGTGGGAGGATTGGAGCTGAGGAAAAGTGAGTAATGGGTTAAATATAGCCAACGTAAATTATGTATTTGCATGAAATTTTCATAAGTCCTTCCATTTTATACAATGAATTTATGCTAATAAAAGTTACAGTAAGTGAATAAAACAGCTAAAAAATAAGAAAAAGAAGCCAGAAAACTGTTTGATTATTGCCTCTGCAGGAACTCAATGTGTCATAAATCAATGGTCTGCTAATTCAGATTTCTTCAATTTGATTATTTTCCTTCTACCTTTACATTTTTTCCTTCTTTTTTTCCCTTCTTTCATTCTATATTTTCTTTCTTCCCAGGCCACTTTTTTTGTGCTGGGGATCAAATCTAAAGCCTTATTCATGCCTAGTGCAAATTCTACCACTGAACCATATTTCTAGCCCTCAACTTCATGTTTATTCAGGGTCCTTTCTTTTTCACCAACTCATGATAGGAATCGGTTCTCTATATCTATATGTTCCATGTGGATTCAACCAACACTGGTGGAAAACATTCTGAAAGACCTGTGACTGTGTTGAACTTGTATAGATCTTTTCTTGTCGTCACTCTCTAAGCAATGCAGTTAACAGTCATTGGTTAAGCATTCATATTCTATGAGGTATCAAGTAAACTAGAGATGATTTAACATACATGAGAGAGGGCTGTGAATGGACCTCAGTGGTTCATTTTGAATGTGAGAAGAATTGATACAATTCTCACCTCCACTCAAAAAAAGGATGAAGGATGCACATAGGCTATATGCAAATGCCACCTTATTTTCTATAAAAGGCTTACACATCTGTGAACAATAAGTAGTATCTGAGAGAGTTCCTGAAACACATTCCTTGTGAATATGGAGGGAATGTTGTGAATAGGTCCTGCTGTGTTTCAGGACACCATGAAGGAACCAGGACAGAGGTTTTCCTCTAAGGGGGAGGTTATTTGCTCAATTCCTGCTTGTATAGCTTTTCCATGGGCAGGAAATTTTCACTGCCCTTGAAGAAAGCCATATGTATTACTTTGATTCCCTGCTACCAGAGGGAGCAACTATCAGATCTGAAACCCCAGGTTCTCTTACCCAGTTTATAAGGTCTGTGAAAATCATCAAGTACAAGTTAGGAAATTAAAGCCATCAGCTATATGAATAACTTGCACTTTATACACATGTCAGATTAAACCTAAGAGAACAGGAATTACAGAAAGAATAAGAACTACTTGTGCAAGTCAACTTTTCTAAGGGCTTCTGTATACATGGATATTTGGATATTTCTATGTTGTTGGACACAGTATCTCCAATTTAGTACAGCTGGAAAGAAATTTATTTTTATAAAAACAAAATGGGGTGTGGTGCATTTTCTAGCCAAAAGGCTATTTTATTCTAAGACACTGGTGTCTGCTGACCTTCATTTACAGGCTGAGCAATATTCTATTTAAGTAAAATTAACTCATAGTGGGCTTTTTTTTTTAGGACGTAATAATTATTGCAAAGAAATAACAATGTTTAAATGTGATTTGTTCTTAGTTTAGATTTGATTATACTGTGATATAAGTGAATGTCTTTGTCCACACAATGTTTAAGTTTAGAAATTATTGTATGTTAGAAAAGACCACATTTAAATTCATTTTCCATGTACTTTTTTTTTTTTTTTTTTTTTTTTTGTAGAAGAGGAGATGGTTCAACAGGTAAAACTGATGAAACCATGAAAGCCTGATGAACCATGTTCAATCCTGGAATCAAGGTAAAAAGACTTATGTGGTGGCACATATCTGTAACCCCATCATATCTATAGGGAAATGGGAACTGGGGAGGGTAACCCCCCTAGCATCATCCAGCTAAACTGGAAGAATCAGTGCTGCAGGAGAGAGAAATTGCCTCAACAAGATGGGAAGCAAGAACCAGTTCCCACAAGTTCTCCTGATGTCATATGAATGTGCAAGTGTGCATGCACACACAAATCAACACATAACTATATGTTATATACAGCTATATTATATAACTATAATAATAAGTATATTTAGACCTCATGAGAACCAATATTACCTTTGTGGAGTTTTTTTCTTCTTCTTCTTCTTTTAAATTGCAGGGGCTATCTCATACCCTCTTTGTAACCTCAGTAATAACAGTTTTCAGTAAATACTTTTACTAAATGATAAGGATATGGCTCAGCAGTTAACAGCACTGGCTGCTCTTGTAAATGACCTGCATTTGGTTACCAGCACCATGTATGTGGCAGCTTACAACTAGCAGTAACCAAATTTCCAGAGAATCCAGAGTCCTCTTCTGGCCTTCATGGGCACTAGGTATGCATGCAGTGCACCTACACACATGCAGACAAAACACTCATGCACATAAATGAAATAATTAAAATGAAGACTTGGGTTAACTGAATGAATTATGAAACTACACAGAAACAGAAGATGTCCATATTACCTAATGTATGATTATGCAATATATATATATGTAGATCTAGATGATAGGTAGACATATAGATACATAGACAGACAGATACTTGAATGTACTTGAGTACATTTCATAGTTTGTCCAAGTTTCTAACTCTTTATTAGTGACCTAAAGGCCTTTTTAAAAGAGCCAAGGTCTTGTATATTCCAGCCTAGCCTCAAACTTAATCTTAAACTTCTGGCTCTCCTCATTCTGCCTCCTGAGTGCTGGGATTTAGAGACTTGTGCCAATTTGCTTGGGTTATGTGATAGTGGGAACCAAACCTATGGCTTGCTGTAAGCTAGGCAAGCACTCTACCAACTGTACTATATCCTCAGCCTGACTCTCTCTCTCTCACACACACACACACAAACACACACACACACACACACACACACACACACACACACACTTTCTCTCTTTATAATGCATACTTTAAGATACTAGATATACCAAACTTCCTTCATTGTTATACAGAGTTCTAGTTTGGGAAGGCTTCATTTGCCTCTAGCATCTATACTACATACTAGCTTGATTTTCATCTGAGAGCTAACAGAAACTAGACTACTTGGGAGTTTAGATTTAAAATAATAAATGAGTTGACTTGTAGTTTTTGAACATGTAACCTGTTGATATAGTCTTTAAAATTTCATTAATATATATTGGTTCTATTTTTAAATTATGGTAATATAAATATTAAAATGTAATTATTTAGCTGAGCCTGGTAACTCATGCCTGGAATCCCAGCTACTCCAGAGGCTGAAGCAGTAGCATCCAAATTTAAAGTCCAACCCGAGTAACTTAGCAAAGTCTTGTCTCAAAATTTAAATAAATAAACAAAGAATAAGGACTGGAATTGTAGCTCAGTCATAAGAGAATTTGCTCAGCATACACAAAGACCTGGGCCTTCTCACCAGAAACATACATAATCAGAGAAAGGATTATTTCCTTATAACCACTAAGAAAATGATTCAACTATAGCTCCACAAAGTGCTTATAAGTTTTTTGGTTGTTTGTTTTGATTTTTCAAAACAGGATTTCTCTGGGTAGCCTTGGCTGTCCTAAAACTCACTGCATAAACCAGACTGACCTCAAACTCACAGAGATCTCCCTGCCTGTGCCTCCTAAGTGCTAGGATTAAATGTGCATGTCACTATTACAAGCTCGCTTAAAATATTTTTGAGTGTTTCAATACCTTTCATTTCCTGGGTTTGCATTTGAAATCTTGCAAACCAGAAGAAAAATAAGAACATTTACATGGTGTAAATGTAAAAAAGGAACATTTACATGGTGGAAGGAGAAAGTGATTCTTGCAAGCTGTCCTCTGACCTACACACACACACACACACACACACACATACACACACACATGCATAAAAAAATGAAAATTTTAAATCAAACAAAAAATTCCAAGAAAGTTTCCACTTTTAGATTTGTTTTTAACTTTTAATTATGTGTACATGTGTGTTTGTGTGAAAGTATGTACATGTGAGTATAACTGCCCACAGAGTTGAGGACAAGGTGTTGTATTTTCTGAATTGGGAGTTAAAAAGGATTGTGAGCTACCCTTTGTGGGTGCTGGGAATGGAACTTAAATCCTCTATAAGGGCAGGAAGCAGCACTCTTTGATGAGCCATCTCTTCAGCCTCCCTCTCACGCTTTTTTCTTCTTTCCTTCCTTCCTTCATTTCTTTTTTTCCCCCAATACAGAGTTTCTCTGTGTAGCCTTGGCTATCCTGGAACTTGCTCTATAGACCAGGCTGACCTTGAACTCACCCAGATCATCCATGTGCCTCTGCCTCCCAAGTACTGGGATTACAGGCATGCAACACAGCCACCACTACCAGGCTCACAGGCCATTTTCTTTACAGAAAATGGTGGTAAGGAAAAAAGGTTGAAATTGGTGGAAAATTAAGAGGTTCAAATCTTTTGGAAGGATAGTGTTAAACACTAACTGAGCTATAAATGGAGATGTTTGTTAAGAATCTATTGCATTCCATACAAGTAAGGATGTTCTGTATTTACATATAATTATAATGTACATATGCATTCATTTTCCTGTGTGTATCTGAACTTAAGATAATCAAGCTTCTATTTTCAATGCACAAGCTACAGGATTACATAAAATGCCTTTCTTAGTGAATATTATAAACCACAGATGGTCGAAGCAGGGAGACACAATTTAAAAATGAGAGTGATTATTACTTGTAAAAAAATATCCCAGCTTAAAATCTAATCATGAATCTCGGTTATTCTCAAGTCATTTAAGAGGGTGAGCAAGACAGCTCAGCAGATAAAAGCATTTGCCACCAAGCCTGATGATCTGAATTCAATTCCTGAGACTTATAGGACAGCAGTAAAGAACTCTTTCTGTATGTTGTCCACTAACCTCCATGCACACCATGACACATGCACACACACAAAATAAATAATTTTTAAAAATTTCATTAAATCCAAACTACCATGTGACTCAGGTATCATTCCTGGCATATATCAAAAGGACTCTGTATCCTACCACAGAAATACTTGCATAACTATTTTTATTGCTGCTCTACTCAAGGAAATGAAATCAGCCTAGATGCCCATCAACAGATAAATGGATAAAGAAAACGTAACACAAGCACAATGAGTAATTTTATTCAGTCATAAAGATAAGCGATATTTGCAGGAAAGTGGATTAATCTGAAAAGCATTATTTTATGTGAGATGACTCAGCTCAAACAAAAATCACATTCTCTCATATGTATATGTATATGGCATATAATGTTTACATGTGTGTAAACAGGCAGGTCAGTGTAGGCATGGGCTATGGAACTAGAAAGGAGGCCATTGGTGTGGGGAGAAGTGTTGAAGAAGGAGAATCAGTCTGACACCTGTACGATGAAAGCAGAAAGAAGGAGGTGAAGGGTACAAGGGGGAAAATGTGAGAAGAGAGGTATATGAAAGTAAACAAAACCAAATTGTTTGAAAATGACATAATGAAATCTAAATGTGTGTATGCTAATGAAAAACTTAAGAACAAAATAGAAGATAACCAATAAAGAAAAAAATCTTAGTTACAAATAAAAAAGAATTTATTGATGATATTTAGATGCTATTCTGCATAATATTTGAAGCAAGAAATATGATGACTCTGTGTGTGTGTGTGTGTTTATGTAAGATGTTGGGGACTGAAACTAGAGCCTCATGTATTCAAAGCAAATATTCTTCCATTGAGCAATATCCTTGACTTCTAAAAAGGCCAGGCAGAGTTATGATATACAGCTACAGTATGTTGGATTTATATAGCACCTAGCTGCTGAAGAGCCAAGGTTTCACATAGCTCACTTATCCTTTCAACAACCTTGTGAAATGCATAGATTAAAAACAGATGCTTTAAAAAATCAAGCAAACTGTAGACATGTGTACAACAGTAATTTACTGAAAAGGGCCTATCTGTTCAGACAGTGGAAGAATAAGAGACCAGAGATTCCACACTCAATGCCTTTTAGAATAAGCAACAGTATACTTATCATCAATCACATTTCTAAGCTTAAAAAAATTAAGTTTTCCCTGTTATAAAACCAATTTGTAATAGCCAGAATTACAAATTACAGTAGGAGGCAACTGAGGAATGGATACAGAAATTGTGTTACATTTACACAATGGAATACGACTCAGCAATTAAAAACAAGGAAATCATGAAATTTGCCAGCAAATGGTGAGATCTAGAAAAGATCATCCTGAGTGAAGTATCCGAGAAGCAGAAAGACACACATGGTATATACTCACTTATAAGGAGATATTAGACATATAATATCGGATAAACATACTAAAATCTATACACCTAAAGAAGCTGAGCAAGAAGGAGGACCCTGGGTAGGAGGATCAATCCTCACTCAGAAAGACAAATGCGATGGACACTGGAGGAAGTAGAGAACAGGAAGCAGGATGGGAGCCTACCACAGAGGGCCTCTGAAATACTCTATCCAGCAGAGTATCAAAGCAGATGCTGAGACTCATAACCAAACTTTGGACAGAGTGCAGGTAATCTTAGGAAAGGGGGAGATAGTAAGACATGGAGAGGACGGGAACTCCACAGAGAGAGCAACAGAACCAAAAAATCTGGGCACAGAGGTCTTTTCTGAGACTGATACTCTAGCCAAGGACCATTCATGGATATTACCTAGAGCCCCTGCTCAGATGTAGTCCATGGCAGCTCAGTATCCAAGCGGGTTACCTAGTAAGGGGAACAGGGTCTGTCTCTGGCATGGACTCAGTGGCTGGCTCTTTGAACACCTCCCCTTGGTGGGGGGCAGCCTTACCAGGCCTCAGAGGAAGACAATGCAGCCAGTCCTGATGAGACCTGATAGACTAAGGTCAGAGGACCTCCCCTATCAATGACGGGGGGGGGGGGTGACTGGGAGGGAATGAGTGAGGGGTTACATCTGGGATTCAAAACAAATAAACTGTAATTGATATATAAAAAATAAAATGTGCATTGAACGTATGACAGGAGTCTACTGAGCGCATCTGAAAGACTCTAACTAGCAGTGTTTTCAAAGCAAAGACTCATGACCAAACCTTTGGCAGAGTACAGGGAATCATAAGAAAGAAGGGGAGTTAGTCTGATGGGGAAAGGATAGGAGCTCCACAAGGACCAAATATATCTGGGCACAGGGTCTTTTCTGAGACTGACATTCAACCAAGGACCATGTATGGATATAACCTAGAACCTCCACTCAGATGTAGCCTGTGGTAGCTCAGTAACCAATTGGTTTCCCAAAGTGAGGGGAACAGGGACTATTTCTAACAGGAACTCAATGACTGGTTCTTTGGTCTCCCCACCCCCGAAGGGAGGAGCAGTCCTGTTAGGCCACAGAGGAGGGCTTTGCAGCCAGTCCTGAAGATACCTGATAAAACAGGATCAGATGAATGGGGAGGAGGTCCCCCCTATCAGTGGACTTGTAAAGGGGCACGGTGGAGATGAGGGAGGGAGGGAGGGACTGGGAGGGAATGAGGGATCGGGACACGGCTGGGATACAGAGTTAATAAAATGTAACTGATAAAAAAAATAAAAAATAAAATAATAATAATAATAAAAAAATATATATATAAAATATATAAAAAATATATAAAAAATAAAAATTTAATTAAAAAAATCAGTTTGTAGCCAGGTCTGGTGGGTGCAAGCCTATAATCCAGATACTTTCGAGACTGAGGCAGTAGGATTACAAATTCAAAGGCCTGCTTGAACTAGAATGTGAGATAAAAACTAGTCTAAGTGTCTTAAGCAAGATTCTGTCTCAGAATAAAAAGCAACAAGTGAGCCTGGCATACAGCTCAGTAATAGAGCACTTGCCTGGCATGAGGGAGGCCATGATATCCACCTCCAGCCCTGCAAATATAAAACAAAGTTAAATGATAATTCAGCCTAGAAGTAGGGCTGGAGAAATGGTCCATGATTAAGAGCACAGGCTACTCTTCCAGAGGACCTGGGTTTGATTCCCAGCATCCAAATAACAGCTCACAACTGTCTTTAACTCCACATGTAGGAGATTTGATATCCTTTTCTACCTTCCATGTGTTCCAGGTAAAACAAGTGATGCACACACAGGCAGAACACTCATACACATTAAAATAAAAATATTAGCTGAGATGAACCAGATTACAGGTATTTTCAAAAAGAAATTCCAGCCAACTAAAATCTTTGAGCAACTCATTTCAAAACTGAGAAAATGCTTAGTATCTAGAACATATATGGACTAAATATTATTTACCAATATAACAATTTTATGTAAGTTTCTTAAGAGGAAATGCTGTCTTTGTGGCAGTTTCTTTGGGGCCATGTCAAATCTACTTCCCCCATCATATATATCCATACACATACACACACACACACACACACACACACACACACACACACATATATATATATATATACACACACACACACATATATATATATATATAGAGAGAGAGAGAGAGAAGATCCCATGCCTCTAAAGTTTGTCTAGAACTCACTATACACACTCATATCCGATGTGCTGGCATTACAGGCCTGTGATACCACACCCTTCTCCTCTCGCAGCATTTTCTTTTAAATATAACGTTTCTTCATCCCTAGAACTCACCTTTTATTCTTAAGTGTTAAGAACATGGCAACATTAAATACTACTGAATTTAGTTGTGAATCTTTTGAAACTGCCTCACCACGATTACTCAAATAAATTGACCCTTGTGCTATGAGACTGGCTCCTAAGAATGGCATTTAAGGATTGGGGAGATATTCAGCAGCAAAGTGTTTGCTGTGAAGAATGAGAACCTGTGTTCAGAATCCCTAGCACATATATAAAAAAGATGGATGAGATGGCATGTGTGAACTGACAGAAGTTAGGAGGTGGAGACAAAAGGATCCTTGGGGCTCACAGCTTATCTAGTCAAATGGGCAAGCTCAGGTCAGTCTTTTTTTGTTTGTTTGTTTTGTTTTTTGAGGAGAGTTTCTCTTTGTAGCCTTTGCTGTCCTGGACTTACTCTGTAGACCAGGCTGTCCTCGATCTAAAAAAGATCCTCCTACCTCTGCCCCCTTGAGTGCTGGGATTAGAGGCTTGTGACACCACAGGAGGCTGTTTTTAAGAGTCTCTGTCTTAAAAAATAAGGAGGCAAGTCATTGAGGAAGACACTTTGTGTCTATCTCTGTAAAGCACACACAGACACAGACACACAGAGATACACAGGATTGGGGAGTGTCACATCTGCATTAGATAGTTGCCACAAATTTAAACAAAAGGACTCAAAACTGAAAACAGCCACAACAATGCACCCCAAAAGCTTTTGAAACCTCCAATTCATTAAGCTTACATTTTATGCAAACCACTCCCTAGAATAAGTACACAGACTCAAAATATGATTCATCTTCTAAACTTCTAATTTTAGTCTTATTTTTACAGATCAATCTGTCACCTTTATATAATTTTTTACCAAAAAACCATCACACTAGCAAGCACAAAATAATTCTAAAAACAGATACATTACACCCAAAGTATACTGGACTAAATACAAATACAAATCCCTGCCACCCTAATATTACGTTAGAATATGATGTCAAGAAATGTGGAAAGAGAACATGAAATTAGAAGTGGACTTTCTTTTGTTCAAGGGCACCATGGCTAAGCTGCCCCCTATTTTGCAGTGGCAATCATACTATTTGCCTAGGAAGAAAAATTCACTGGGTTTCTAATAGTGTCCTGGATACTAACATTCTGAATAGTTGTGGTCAAATTTAATGTTCATATAAAGTTTGTAGAAGAGATTTATCTCACTCAAAATATTACTCAGTCACCATAATCCTTCTGCTCCAAATGCCACAAACCTACTCGTGTTTTTGCAATTAGAATTTAAAGAGCATCAAAGAGACTAGACTTATTCTTCAATACACTTCAGTGCTTTTTGGGGTATTACAACAGAGGCAAAACATAATTTAACTCACATCCCAAGTAACTGGCTAGGTCTAAGGATAGAAATTAAGAATTAAACTCACAATCCCCCAACTGCAATAAAAATCTGCGTTAAATAGATAATACCGCTAAGTCAAAAGTCAGCAATAATGAGTGTTGTTTTAAATGTGTGTGCATTCCAATAAGTGCTGTGGACCAGAAACTAGTGGGGATTCTGTTTTTTTGGAAACTGGCATGAGAGACATCTTGCCATGTCATGGCCCATGCGTTGAAGTCAGAGGACAACTTTCAGGAGTCAGTTCTTACCTTCTATTATGGAGATCAAATTTATCTCAGGCTTGATGATACTTATCTTACTAACTGCCATCATACAAGTTCCTGATTCTGTTTTTATATGACTTATACTGCCTGCAGCCCAGTTTGTCAGGAGTATTCAACCTCTTAAAAATGATTTAGGACTGGTATGTTTTGTCCAAATTGTTTTCTGTTTGTTTGATTGATTTTCACTTTGTTTTGAGAAAGACAGAGAGAGAGTGGGGCTATCCTGAAGTTGGGTGGATAGGATCTGGGAGGATTGAGAATGGGAGAAAAATATGATCAGATTATATTGTATGAAAAAATTAAATAATGGTTGAAAAGAAAAAAAAGTGAGTGTAACTAAAAAAAAAAACTATTTAAAACATGTTTCTTCTTGACTTATTGAGAAAGGCTCTCATGGAAGAGATGCTAGTTGAGGATGACCTGGAATCCCTAATTCTTGCCCATATGCCACCTAAATGATGCAATGAGAGATGTATATAACCATGACTGGCTTTAAACCACTTTTATTTTGACATAATTTTGAACTGACAGAATAACAACAATTATATAGACTTTGTTAATCTTCGCTAAGCTAATATTTTACATATCTATCTAAACATCTTTTAAAGCTAGGAAATTAACAATGTTTTTTTTTTCGTTTATTAATGATACATAGTGCTGAGTTTCATAGATAGTTTCTTTGACTGGTTTTTAAAAGTTAAACCTGTATTAGAAATTCTGTCTAAAACTCTACTGTCACCTTATTTCCACTAGGGGGGCTCAATGCTAGTAGTTCAGGTACAATTCAGATCCATTCCTAGCTAATCTGTGCAACAGGCTAGCATGCACATCAGAACCATGTGCTTTAAGATACTTGGAATTTTCAGGAACAAAACCTCATGTTCAGCTGAAAATAGAGTACAGAAGGTATTCACAGGTTACTGAAATAAAAAGTCTGGGAGGAAAGACACAAAGCAAAAATATCTCTTAAACATTCCCTATTACTTAGTGCTCAGGAATGGCGTATAAAGGCTAGAAGACAAATCACAGGTGCTAGTTCTCTTCTACCCAATAAATAGTCCAGGGGGGTTGGACTCAGGTAGTTGGGACTGACAGCAAGTGAATTTTCACATGAGCCTCCTCCACTCCTAACCCGCAGTTCACTTTCTCTGCTTCTTCAGTAATTGTTTTAAAGAAATAATCAGTGTAAATGGAGCCTGTTTTCGCAAGTGGAGGCTTTTAAGCTCAGGACTTGGAGACACTTCTACATGTTTCTATTCTTCCATTTATTTGTTTCCTTAACTCATTTGCTCATTGTTTAAGATGTAGTCCTTCTTGGCTTTGGACTCCTGATCCCCCTGTCTCAGACTCCCAAGTGCTGGGATTAAGTCAATTGTCACCAATATCCCTGGCTGTTTTACATTGCTTCCATACTTTATAATATATAATCTGTATAGTGAAACTTTCAATTTTTCCCAGAAGCAACTCCAATATAGGATAATATGGGAAAGTCCTTTCATAGCCGTTTAAACAAACCACTATGGAGTATAAAATCCAACCAACTTTGGATATTTTATGTCAACTAGTTTTGGGTGTGATTTCTGAGCCAATTAATTCCAAACCACAAGTGACTGATAATTTTAATCAAGGCATTGCTCACCACCTTTAAGTATATGCCCAATTAGAGAACAGTATAAGCCAGATGAAAGAGTAGGGAAAGTCGTATCTTTTTTAACACTATCTTTTGGGGTATGGCTTCAAAACTAGCATTTGGAGATGAAATGGGACATGAGTTGAAAGTTAGCTTAGAAGATTATTTTGAAAAGATATTTTTAAATTTAGAAAAAGCATATGGAGTTTTTGGGAGAGAGATATGTCATAGCATAAATACATTTAAAGCTGTTGCTTTTAAACAGCTTTTTATTTTTATTATTCTGTTTCATTTTATCTGCTTAAAATCATAGCAAGAAATCCTTTTCTGTTCCCCTCATGCAAACCCAAGAAATCCCCTCAGTGGAGCTAACTGACACACTTTGCTCCCTGCTCCTTTTTGTCTTGATACTTTTGGGAATATGGGCCCCAGCCATTGCATTCCAGTTTTAAAGTCAAAACGGGTCATGTGACATTACCCCGTGTCTTGTTGCCGATTGGCATGTGTGGGATCTCAGCCTTTAAGTTGCAATTCACAGGAAACTGCATCTCAGGGATCAGTTTTAGGCTCCGAAACACATTGTGATGTTGAAACAGAGTAAATTCTGGCTGACTGCTTAGCAGGTTTCAACTTCACCTACATCTTCTTCAGCTTCTTCACTCTGTACATTACCTCTAACAGGAAGGGCAATGCCAGTATCCCTCTTGTCTGGTCCTATATTGCTGGCTTCCCAATTCAAATCCCAGCTAGACCTGCACCATTGGTGTAGTTATACAGCTCAAGTGAAAAGCAAGTCTCAAGATGTAATGTGTCAGCTAAGCTGGAGCAAGCAAGGGCCTGGAGACTGGCGGAGGTTCAAATTGCCAGTGCTTGACCTAGTGGAGAGGCAAGCAGCAACTTTGGGACTGGCTACCCGCCAGGACGGGAGTAGTCAGCGTCCCCAGGCCTCTCATTAGGTCGCTAAAGTAAGGCTGGTGGAAAAAAGTAAAACACGGGCAAGTGCAGCTGTGCCAGGAAATGCGGTTCCAGCCACTCTCTTTGCTCAGCCTCCCAGGGATCCTCTTTGCTCAGCTTCCCAGGGATCCGGAGCGGTCCAGGGTGCCATAAGGCTCTCAAGCTGTACTTGCACAGCCAGAGCAATTAGGACACAAACGGACCGCCAGCACTCGGCTCGGAGACAGAACCAAAAGGTACCTCTGGGCTATCCTGGAGAGGTTCTGCCACAGAAAAAAAAGAAAAACAAAACAAAACAAAACAAAAACTGCTTACTCATAGGGAGACGCGGCGCGGTCCCGACGCCGGGATAAGGGCTAGGGAGGAGAGCAGGCGGAAGGTGGACGGCCTAGGCCAGGTTCCTTCCCAGGGCCACCTCACCCGCTCCACGTCCCGCCCCTTTCAGAGCCTCGGGGTCCTCAGGAACCCGCTGGGTCACCCAGAGCCGGCAAACTGGAACTAGCCGGACGCGCCCTAGGTGGCTAGCTCCAGGATTTCCCAGAGGCTGAGGAGGAGGGAGGGATGGATGGATTAGGGAATGGCAGTAGCCGGAATAGGACAGCAGAGGGAAGCTAGGCACAGGGTTTCCACTTCAGGAGCGGTCGCAGCCTTAGGGAATCTGGGTGAGGGTGAAGACCTCCCCCCCCCTCCCCCGGCGGTGGGCAACAAGTTAGGCGCAACTAGAGAGCAGGCACAGTGAAGAGTAGAAAAAGTAATGGCAGCGGGTAGTGATAAGGAACTTCCACCCTCCCTGGTAGCCAAAGATCCCCCTGGAGCTTCAGACCCCAGATAAAATTTTCTTCGACTCCCCTACTTGGCTCAACCCCAGCCCCTGGTATAAGGCACGTGCCCGCTGAGGTGCTTGGAGATGCTCTCGCCAAGACCCACTCTTGCCCACGCCCAGGAAACCAGTCCCTTTGCGCCCGCGGAGCTAGCTGCAAAGCACTTACGTAAAGTCGCAGAGTCGCAGAGCTGGCCCCACAGCTTCCCACCAACCACTCAGACAACTTCTGCCACTAGGAATCTCTGCAGCTGTGGTTCTAAAGCCAGCGCTCCCTCCCCTCCTGCCAGCCCCCTCCGCCCTGCGCCGGCAGCCATTGGCTCTAGAGGAGTTCACCAGCTGCCTGGGAACCAGGAAGGGGATTGGGCCACTGGCCTGTCACATCAACTGGGTGAGGAGCCTGGAGAGTAGGCACAGGGCTGGGTACTCAGGAGGGATGGGAACTGGGACTCTGAGTTTGCAAGCCTGATTTTCCAATTCCTATCTGGTGTAAGAACTTTGAAGTCTAAAACACCTGGCTAGAAATACATTTTTCAAAAACATTACTGAAACAACTGCAAAGTTGGGAATTTTGGAAAAGTGTTTGAAAGTTGTCTATTTAAATCAGGTAGGGGGGCGAAGGTTCAGTTTTCCTCTTCCTTAGGAAAGTATAGTACTGCTTTTTGCTCTGTTTAGACCTGGTGCCAAAAAAACTCCAATGGGGAACCTGGTACTACTGTCCTTTTGTTTTTGTTGCTTTGTTTGGAAAGCCAAATTAGTGATCTCCTAGCTCAACAATTTAGTACTGGAATAACTGCCTAGCACCAACACACCTATTTCATCATAGTCAAGGAAAGGCCCAGTGTATTTGGTTCCACCCAAATGAATTGTTGGCTTAAATCACCGGTCTGGTAGCTTTGTCCTTGAGGAGAGGCTTAAGAGGTAGGTGAAAGAAAAAGAGGTGGTAGAAACCATTTGGTTGTACTGGAATAGTGACTAGGTCTCCTAGGTGCCTTTCCCTTGAGAAAATTCCAAGACATGTGCAGTTTCGTTTTATCTTCTCCTTTGCTCACAGCTCTGCCTCCTTATCACTGTCTACACTTTCCCCCCTTGTATCTGTATTCCAATCCACTGGATCATAATAGCTCCAAAATGAGCCCAGGCGGCCAATTTAAAGTGTCTCCCTGAGCTGTGACTTGATGTACCAGGGTGGTTTGGTTCCCATGGATGCCTCCCTTTCTTTGAGTATAAGGGGGTGGGAACATGGGGGAGGAGGCATAAGGATGGGACTGGGAGGAGAAGGGGGGTTGATCAGGCTGTAGAGTGAATTAAAAAGTGTCCCCTGAATCCTGTCTAGATTGGTTTGTAGGGGTATAATAGAAAAAACTCTGAGTACTTCCTGTTCATCACCATTCCATTCTTACACACTTTTTGTTATTGTTGTTCAGGAAGAATGTGCTTGGGAATTTTGGTAAAAAATTAAAACTGGTTCCGTGCCAGAAGAACACCAAGCTAAGCTGGGAGAAGTGGATCAAGCAAGCCTTTAATGGATATAAAAGCCTAAAATTGGCCTCAGATGTCTTCCTTCATTATGTTCACTTTATTGAGGCAGGTCTCTGGCTGAACCAGAATAGCCTAGTTAGGCAGCTTTTCCTGTTTCGCTTTCTGAGTACTGAGATTAGAGGTAGCCACCAAAACTTTTAGATATTTGCTGCTTGTGCCAGCAATTTTATCCAATGAGCCTTCTTCCCATCTATGCTATTTTCTTTCTTTTCTTTTCTTTTCTTTTTTTTTCATTTTTTGAGAAAAGATCTCTAACTCCTGTCCTCATGTTTGCCAATCTACCTGTCTTCACTGACAAAAAAATTTCTACTAATATTTTCCATCACCAGGAAAAATCTCAGAGTTCAGTCAAATGGGATGGGGGTGGGGGGTGGCTCAGTGGTAAAATGGTTGCCCACAATGAACAATACACTGGGTTCAATCCCTTGCACCAAAACAAACTAGCCTCCTCCCCCGAAACCACTCAGTCAAATGTCACACTTTAATGGGAGTTTAGCAGTGTATATTTTTAAAAGGGTGATATCTCATTACTTCAGTAACTTTCCAACAGATAATGCTTGCCTTATACACAGAAGCACACTTATGGATGTTTGAGATTCCTGTTTGACAAGCCCAACAGTATAATCCTGGTAGAACTCCTTTGTAATGAGTAGCATGAAGAGAGCTAAAGATATGACCAAGCTACTTTTAACTTTAAAACTATTTTCAAAGTTTAGCATTTGTATCTAAGGAACCTCACTGAAGCACAGAGGGAATTCAGACTGTTTTTCTTTATGCTTTTCACTCTGTGAATTTAAAACACAGAGGATGGTTCATAAAGGTAAGCTAAAGTTGGTGGTTTTCTTATCTATGTAAATCAGCCTGACCAGATGATCTTTGGTGTCCCCTCAGGTGCTTAGAAGCAGGTTGTAGGTTCCAATTCATCTTAACAGCACTTTACAAAGCACTCTGGTACTTAGTTTATTGAACTAGTGGCTATATTATGGGTCTATTCTTGTAAAACAATAGTAAGCTAGATAAAGGTCTCTTAGGACCTTGTGAATGGATAAACTAAATGTTTTTATTTCTTTCCTTCTGTCTCCAATTTTCTATCCATTACAGCTTTATGATAAATAACTTAAAATCAGTATTACAAAAATTTGAAAGCATTTCCTCCTGTCCTGCTTGAAGCTCATAAAAGGATCCAATTTCTCTTTTAGGTTTTATCTCTGTCCACTCTACCTTTCTCTCAACCTTTCTACTTGTGTATTTCCATTTTCATATTGCCTTTTCCAACACTTTTTCAGTCTAGTCCAAAGGTTAGGAGTCCAAGGTTTCTCAGGCATTTTCCTAGGGTTCATGTCCTTTTGTTTGTTTTGTCCTATTCTGATGTGTTTTTAGTTTTTATTTTATCTTACTATATTTTATTTTGTTATTAAAAATAATTAATCAAGTAGAGTGGCACTCACCTTTAGTTCCAAAGAAAGCTTTCTTGAAAAACCAAACTAAAATAAGATGTAAAAATAATTAATTAAAAGTGTCTGGGAAGATCATGGTTTGACAGGTCTTCACTACCAAGTTTGACAATCTGAGTTAGATCCCTAATATCCAGGTGGTAGAAGGAGAGATTTCAATAATTTACATAGACATGTTGTAAGGCACACAACTGAGCTCATCACATACTCATACGCAATAATTTTCTCTACTTTTTGGGGGAGTGTCAAGGCAGGTTTTCTCTGTGTAACCCTGGCTGTGCCGGAATTCACTCTGTAGATCAGGCTGGACCTTGAACTCACAAAGATCCACCTGACCCTGCCTTGTGAATGCTGGGATTAAAAGTGTATGACTTATTATCTCCCTCTTCTTTCATAAGGTTCCCTGCACTCTGCCTAAAGTTTGGTTATGACTCTCAGCATCTGCTTTGATACACTGCTGGGTAAAGTCTTTCAGAGTCTCTCTGTAGTAGGCTCCTGTCATGTTTCCTGTTTTCTCACTCTTCCAGTGTCCATCCCGTTTGTCTTTCTGAGTGAGGATTGATCATCTTACCCAGGGACCACCTTCATGCTTAGCTTCTTTAGGTGTACAGATTTTAGTATTTTTTATCCCATATTATATGTCTAATATCCACTTATAAGTGAGTATATACTCTGTGTGTCTTTCTGCTTCTGGGATACCTCATTCAGGATGATCTTTTCTAGATTCCACCATTTGCCTGCAAATTTCATGATTTCCTTGTTTTTAATTGCTGAGTAATATTCCACAAATTGTACCACAAATATACCACAAATTCTGTATCCTTTCCTCAGTTGAAGGATATCTGGGTTGTTTCCAGGTTCTGGCTATTATAAATAAAGCTGCTGCAAACATGGTTGAGCAAATGTCTTTGTTGTGTACTTGACCATATTTCGGAGGGTCCTGGAGCTCCACAAGGAGAGCAACAGAACCAAAAATTCTGGGCACAGGGGTCTTTTCTGAGACTGATACTCCAACCAAGGACCATTCATGGAGATAACGTAGA
This sequence comes from Meriones unguiculatus, assembly GCF_030254825.1. NCBI lineage: Eukaryota > Metazoa > Chordata > Mammalia > Rodentia > Muridae > Meriones > Meriones unguiculatus. The sequence continues at coordinate 71,997,482 of NC_083369.1, read as the reverse complement.
ATCCCTGCTCAGATGTAGCCCATGGCAGCTCAGTATCCAAGCGGGTGCCCTAGTAAGTTCTCTGACATGAACTCAGTGGCTGGCTCTTTGATCACCTCCCCCTGAGGGGGAAGCAGTCTTACCAGGCCACAGAGGAAGACAATGCAGCAAGTTCTGATGAGACCTATTAGGCTATGGTCAGATGGAAAGGGAGGAGGACCTCCCCTATCAGTGGACTTTGAGCAGGGCATGAGAGAAGATGAAGGAGGGAGGGTGGGATTGGGAAGGAATGAGGGAGGGGGCTACAGCTGGGATTCAAAGTAAATAAACTATAATTAACATTAAAAATATTGAAATTAAAAAAGAAAAACGTGTGTGCCATCACCTCCCTGGTACAATAAATTAATAAATATTAATAATTTAAAAACTAGTAATAAAATAATAAAATATTATTCTTTTTATACTTTATTATAATGTGATTTGATGACTCCAACTTCATATAACGGAATCTTAAAAGTACCTTAATCAGCTAATTAGTAAATAATTTATCAAACTGTTTTACTTTATTGGTTTTAAAGTGTGTGTGTGTGTGTGTGTGTGTGTGTGTGTGTGTGTGTGTGTGTGTGATATCTACCTTTATTAGCCACTGAACCTGAGGCTTTGAGTATTGTTGGACAGGTGCTCTACCTCTAAACCACAGCCCTAATAGTGTTAACTAATTGTACCTACTTCACAATTTAATTTCAAGAAAGAACTCATTATTTTTAAAAAATTATGTTTTATATGAAAATTGTATTCTGTGCATAATGTGTTAGATCCTTGCACTGACTCCTGATTCTATATTTCTATTTAAACATGTTGTGATATATAATTTTTATTAAAATGAAGAGTGATTTTAAAGACTTATGTAATTAAAATATTAGTCATGGAGGCAATTTTGGTAGACTTAGAAATGTTTTTAAATTTTTGAACCATGGAGTAAAAAGTTCAATTAGCATTCCCATTATTGAAGAATTTTTTATGTTTCCAACTCAAAATGAACACATGTGAATCATGGACGCTAATTCTTTGAATAGCCACTAGTGAAATTTTTTTCTGACTGCAGAGTTTACTCTGAGTCTGAATGTCTGCTAATGCAGGACAGTTGTTTCACAAAAACTTGTCAGAAAGAAATTACTGAGACATATCTACAGCTATTTCAGAATTTTCTTGAAAATGAGAATAAAAAGCCCAATGTACCAATGAGTTAAAGTGCTCTGATACATTCATGTATGTTAGGTGTAAATGCAGTTTATGTAAGGAACTTGAATATCTGCTGTAGTCCAGGATCCAATTTCCTACAGATTTCCAGTGTTAGGTGGGGACTATATCAGGTACACTTACTGTAGAAACATAAAAGGCAACACTTGCCTTGTAATCATTTAACACTAAGTTACAGAATATCTTGTTTGTCTACAGAAATTTTGTGTTACTTTAGATATAACATTATTAATTACTTCATGATGTTTACCTAATTAATTCACACATACCACATTTTGCTTTTATTTTTATTTCTTTATGTTTTAAACTCTTAAAAAAATCAGGATTTCAGTGTGTAACTCTGGTTGGTCTAGAACTCACAGAGCTCCTCCTGCCTCTGCCTCCTGAGTGCTGTGATCAAAGACATGTGCCACTATGACTAGTAGTGTTTTATTTAAATTCTTCTTCCTCCTCCTCCTACTCTTCTTCCTCTTCCCTCCTCTTCCTCCTCCTTCTTCTTACTACTATTACATAGTTAACTCTATCAAGGTTCTGAGTTGTCTTGAGAAGCAAACTTGCATAAGGAAAATGAGAATTACCTTATCTTCATCAACCCACTACTATGGCCAACAAATACAACACACCCAAGATCTACTAGAAAGAAAAATACATGTGTAATTATTTCTGTATGTTTACTCAGGAGAGCAAGTGAGCATGCCAGTACAGACGTAAAATGACTACTTGCAGAATTTAGTTGACTACTTCCAGAAGTTGTTTTTCTCCTATAAACATGAGTTCCAGGTATGGAATTCCTCATCATTAGGTTAACACTGCAAGGTTTTGGGGAGTTGAGGTACCCTTACTGGCCTTGTTTGTTTGATTTTTGAAATCTGGACTGTTGCCCAGATTATCTTGGAACTGAAAATGATACTGCTTGTTCAACCTCCTAAGTGCTAAATGATAGGATTATAATACTTTGCTTTTAGAATAAGCATGAACAGGACTGTAATTTGCAAGGATGTTAAACCAGGTGTTTATGCTAGTCCCTACTCATCATCTTGTAATATCCAGGTTATAAAGTATTATTTTTTTAAAAATTATTTATTTATGTTAGGTACATTGGTGTTTTTGCCTGTATGTTGGAGTATGTGTTTGAGCGTGTCGGACCCCCTGGAATTGGAGTTGCAGACAGTTGTGAGCTGTCATATGGGTGCTGGGAATTGAACCATTGTGCACGGGAAGAGCATCCAGTGCTCTTAACCACTAAGCCATTTATCCAGCCCCTTTCTTTTTGGTGAAATAGTCAACTTTAAATCCTCATCAGAATCTTAGTTTTAAATACTGGAGGTTTTAGGAAAAGAAACTTCTGCTAAACATGTCTTGATTCTTCAGAAAAAAATGTAAAGCACATTAAAAAACACATAAAATGATTCTCAAGGTCCACATCACTAAACAAGCTCTTAAAGAAACACACATGGCTCATCTGTTATATTTGGTTGTGTCTCTTGTTCTTGGGGGTATGCACGTATGTGTGCGTGTGTACATGTGTGTTTGTGTGTGTGTGTGTGTGTATTCGTGTGTGTGTGAGAGAGAATAATACTATATAATCATTTTAAATGCTATCACTATTTACTTTTCTTCTAAGAATGCTTATGTTTAAATATTTGAGTACGTGTCTACTAAATATTCAAAATGGTACTTTAAGAAAACAGGCATTGACAACATTGAATGAGTGGATGAACCTTGCAACATTAAGCTGATTCAAAGAAGCCAGTTACAATGACCATGTATTGTGTGATTCTAGTTACATTCAATGTACAAAAAAGGAAAACTAGTCATTTTTAGGGAGGAGAAAATTTGGAGGAAAATAGGGAAATTACAGTTATGGGGAAGGGATTCTTTCTAGGGTTGATGAAAACGATCCTAAAATAGATTGTGATGGTTATGCAAGTTTGTAAACTGACTAAAATTTACTGAATTATATCATTAAAAAATGAACTGTGTGATATATGAATTATATGTCAGTAAAGCTGGTACGAGAGAGAGTGGAAAGGAGTGAGGTAAAAAGGGTGACGGGGCAGGAGGAGGAGGAGGAGGGTGCAATTGGGCTGCTTAGGTATAAAGAAAACCATAATGAAACAATGACATGATGACAGAAAACAAATAGTACATCTGAAATCACAAGAGAATTAACTCATACAAATCAGAAGGGCCTTCGAAGCAAAATAATCCATTTCTTTATCGGTGTGACATTGCCTTGATCAGTGTGACACTATGACACTGCCCTCATTTGGCAGTTATTGAAAAGACAAATCAGTTTACCAAAAGTGAGATTTAATATAAATGTTACAACATTATTTTAAATTAAGCAGGAAGCAGAGTTATGAGAGCAAAAAATGACATGTTTCTTTGGTATTTTTAGAACAGTTTTAATTACCATATGACAACTAGTTGAAAGATGTAAATAATAGACCATTTTATAAAGTAATTTGTGTTTATAAAGTTAATTGGATATATGGTATAAATACCCTAAATGTTCTCTAGGAAATGTCAAAGAAGACTTGCGGGTCAGAATTTTCTCTGGCATCTGGTAACATCTTGGTAGCACTTCTGTGTGCTTTTGTTCAACTGTTAGACATAAGCATGAAAGACAGGTGCAAAAATAAATCCTGTATTGCAATCCAGAACCCACTGTTCAGTAGGAGTTTTGACACATACAGAAAGGAATATGATACTTACTCAAAAGGAAATAAACATCTTTTGGCTAATCCACCACCAAGATTGTGCTGGCTGGGTTGTTTACCAAGGTCATGGGATCACCTGGCACAAGGTGCAAGCAGAAGGGAAAGCTCTATACTCATCAGAACATCCATTTTACACACTGAGCAGTACTACGGAAAAATAACTCCCAGTTTGTAGATGAGCTCCCACATGTTTTTAACTAAGGCTAATGAAGTGCTACAAACATCTGCATGTATTGTGCAGCACACATGAGTGCATGTTTACATGTGGGTGCTCATCTGTGTGTGTAAGTCAATGGTCATCCTCTTTGTCCTTGACCACCTTAGTCTTTAACTCTCACTCTCCCAAGGCTCTTCCATTAGACTAGACTAGATAGTCAAAGAACTATAAAGTTCTGCTTCTCTCTCTCTCTCTCTAGCACCAAGATTACAAGTGCCCAGGTTTCTTTTTAAGGTGTACTTCTTTTTTGTTTTTTTTAAGACAGGGTTTCACTGTGCAGCCCTGGCTGTTCTGTAATTCTCTCTCTGTAGACCAGGCTGGCTTCAAACTCAGAGATCTGCCTGCTTCTGCCTCCCAAGTGCTGGAATTAAAGGCTTGCACTAGCACAGCCAGGGGAAAATACTTTTAAAAATATTTTCAGATTATAATATTGTGCTGTCTAGTTTGTAATGGAAGTTTTAATTTCCTTAAAAACTCAGATACATGAACTCAATGGCAGGCTCTTTGACCTCCCCCACCCACCCCCGAGGGAGAAGCAGCCCTGCTAGGCCACATAGGAGGACTTTGCAGTCAGTCCTGAAGATACCTGATAAACCAGTATCAGATGAAAGGGGAGGGGGGCCTCCCCTAGCACTTGGAAAGGGGCAGGGAGGAGATGAGGGAGGTTGGGTGGGATTGGGAGGGAAAGAGGGAGTGGGATATAGCAGGGATACAAGGTTAACAAACTGTAACTAATATTAAAAAATTTAAAAAAATTGGAAAAAAAACCTCAGATATGTGTCTCAGCATATGTTTTGATACTCTGCTGGGTAGAGTCTTTCAGAGGCCCTCTGTGATAGGCTCCTCTTCTGTTCTCTGTTTTCTCCCTCTTGTGAGATATATGCTGAGACTCACAGCCAAACTTTGGGCAGAGTGCAGGGAATCTTATGAAAGAAGGGGGAGATAGACCTGGAGGAAACAGGAGCTCCACAAGGAGAGCAACAGAATCAAAATATCTGGTCACGGGGGTCTTTTCTGAGACTGATACTCCAAACAAGGACCATGCATGGAGATAACCTGGAACCCCTGTACCGAAGTAGCCCATGGCAGCTCAGTGTCCAAGAGGGTTCCCAGTAATAGGAACAGGGTCTGTCTCTGACATGAACTCAGTGGCTGACTCTTTGATCACTTCCACCTGAGGGGTGAGCAGCCTTACCAGTTCACAGAGGAAAGGATGAACCCAGTCCTGATGAGACCTGATAGACTAGGGTCAGATGGAAGGGGAGGAGGACTTTCCCTATCATTGGACTGGGGGAGGAGCATAGGAGAAGAAGAGGGAGGGAGGATGGGATTGGGAAATGATTGGGGAGGGGGCTACAGCTGGGATACAAAGTGAATAAACTGTAATTAATAAAAATAAAAAAAATTAAAAACTCAGTTATGAGAACACGTTTTTGTTTTAATCCCAAATGTGGGATTTTAGTTTGTCCAGAGCTGTTAATTGCCTGATGCAGGGTTGTGGTCTTTGCCAGCTGGAATTAGTTGAATTCTAAGGACTTTGAGGGCTATAAGTATGATAGCCCAAAGGAAAAAAAAATGTGGTGGCTTGGGGAAGATGGATGGAGGACTTCTTGCTGCATTTGCTAATTTCCTGGTTTGATGTGTTTGCTCGTTTGCTGGTTACCTGGACTTGACGAATGCAATTGGTATTATCCCAAAAGGAATCCTACGACCGTACCCAGCCTGAAGAGGTAAAGAGATCTATGGCCCCATTTCCTTTCCAACCTTGTTTTTCCCCTTTCTGGAGTTGGGGGGTTGGAAAGGAGGTATAAGGTTTAAGGAACCCCTACATAAAGTAGCATTTGAAAAACTAATGCCTGTGTCCAACATGGGGCGCCACTTGTTGGCGCTACTTTTTAAAACTATTTTATTGGAGTTTCTTATGCCTCTTCCTCCCTTCTCCAGCCCAATCTCTTCCAACACCACAACACCAGATAGGAGAGAAAAGAAAGTTAGTAGGGAGAAAGGAAGTGGTTTTCCTTAGCAACTTCCTGCTGGTTAGGGTTTTCGGGTTTCTTGGGGCAAGCCCAGTCTTTGTTTCAGGAGATCTCCAAATTCTAGTCACATTGCATCAACAGCATCCAGGAGCAGCAGGGAAGCACCAGGAGCCTCCTTCTTCCTTTTAGTCCCTTTTTTCTCTCTGGGCTCTGGCCTTTATACCTTCTTAGAGTCCTCAGAAGTGAAATGCCTAAAACTGGCAAAGAGCCCCTCTCAGAGCCCGAGGCAAATAGTTTGCTGAATTAGTCCCATATCCTACACCTGTGATCATAACAAAACACTAATTTTATGTGAACTTGACACAAATTAAAGTCCTTGAGAGGAGGGAACCTCAGTTAAGGCAATGCCACTATGACATCTTGTTTTTGTAGGCAAGCCTGTAGGGCATTTTCTTAATTAGTGATTGGTAGGGAGTGCCACTGAGCAGTGGTTCTGAGTTTCATAAAAAAGCTGGCTGAGCAAGGGAGTATGCAGCAACTTTCTGTGGTCTCTGCATCAGCCCCTTCCTCTAGGTTCCTGCCCTGCTTAAGTTCCTCCTCTGGCTTCCTTTGATGATTTGGTAAGCCAAAACTTTTCCTCCTCAACTTACTTTTTGGCCATGGTGTTTCATCACAGTACTAATAACTCTAACTAAGACAAATATTAAACATAATTTCATTCTTCAAAGTCTTCCCATACCCTTGCTTTCTCAAAAATTCATGGCCTCTTTTTCTTTAATTTGTTGTATAAACTCAACCTGCTAAGTTTGTATAATGTTACTTGTATGCATGTTTTCAAGGTTGACTAATTAGTATTAGCTAACTGCCATGATGGTGTATCAGGAGATTGAAGGTTAGGAATGGTCAAGAGGGGACTAGGACTATGAGACTAGCCTTATCTGCATACTGACTTCTAGGAATGCTGAATGAGACCCTATCTCAAATAAAGAAACAACAACAAAACACAACAAAAAATCTGGCATAAAAGAAACACCTACAATCTCAGCACTCAAGAGGGAAATAAGGAAGTATTTGTAGTTGAAAACCAACATTGGCTACACACCAAGTTTTTGGCCAGCCTGGGCTACATGGGACTGTTTCAATAAAACAAACTTTAATGAGTTAAAGAAACAAATATGAATGCCCTTGTTTTATTATTTATCATTGTCAATACCAAGTCTATAGATATCCATCTACTTTCTTTTCTTTTTCATGTTTAATATGTCAATGTAATTGTACTGGAAAAATTTTCCTGCATAGAAAATGCAAATCACAACCCCTATCACTATTCATTATTAGTGTCTATATGACAAGCTCCAGCTACATTTTTTTAATATTACCGTGTTTAGTGGTGACCATTCTTTCACTGCTAGAAACATTATTCCCATTCTCAAGTGAACAAAACAAGGTTTATAGAAATGTTCAGCATGGTGAGTGCACACCTGTTATCCCAGAACTTGAAAAGCTGAGGCACAATGAACCATGAGTTTTGGGCTAGCTTAGGCTGTATAGTAAGTATGCATAAAAGTGCAGTAAAAGTGCTTGAGATGTAGTTCAGTGGATAAAGAGCTTGCGTAGCATGCACAACAAAATGCTAGTTTTGATCACCATCACTGCATAAGCTGGGTATGTAGCACACACACATGGAATCCCTGTACTCAGAACATGGAGGCAGGAGAATAAAAAATGTCATACTTGGCTATATAAAAATTCTAAGGCTATGAACCTGTGAGAAGGCTCAGTGGTTATATGTGTTTGTCCTCTAGCTTGACCAGCAGAGTTGGATCCTAGAAACCCACATAGTGGAAGAGAACTGACCTCTACAAGGTGTCCTTCAGACTTGTGTCTATACACACATATAGATATGCAATAAATAAACAAATGTAATAATAGCAATAATAGAAAGTCTAAGGTTAGACTGGTCAACATGAGATCTTATCTCAAAAACAAATGGACAGGGCCTGGGAAATGACTTAGTGACGAAATATAAGTGCATGGTACCAAGCTTGATAATGTGAATTCAATGTGTGGAACTCAAATGGCAGAGAGAATGAACAGACTCCTGCAAGTTTTCCTTTGACTTGCAGATTCATGCTGTAGCATGTGTGTGCCCTGCACTTCTAGCTCACAAAATGAAGTGCTACTTTAAATAAAGCACAAATTATAGCACTGCTTATAATTTCACCTCTCAATTCCATGCTCAGGTCTGAATGTTAGGAACCATTCCCCACCTCCATTCAAGTATTAAAAGCTAATCACCAAGATGTTGGTATAAAAAAACAAAGTATTTAGGAGGTTAATAAATAATAAATGTAAAAATTATTTTTAAAAATGTAATAAGAACAAGTAGACAAAAAAGCAACAAAATCTCTGGAGGCAGAGGCAGGAGGATTGACAGAAGGCCAACTTGGCTTTCAAAAGATGATCCTTTCTCAAAAAAAAAGTCAAGCTAAAACAACAAAATAACATGAATGAAGGAACTAAGTAACTTTTCCCAAGGTCAATTTAGGTAGTGAAACAAGATTTGGGATGTGCAGAGGGGTTGACTGTGTCTCATTTCTGAGTATATATATCCCATGATTGCAGCCAGAATATGTTATCAGAAGCACTGCTAGACTCCAGTCCTATGAAATAAAGCATAAATAAGACACTGCTTATTACTTCACCTTCTCACTTCCTTGGAAAATTAGCTGGCTCTTAGGCAGTAACATTCTTAGCAAAGCCTATTTATTTCATGCTCTGATCTGAATGTTACTAACTTCAATACCATCCAATTCAAGCGCTAAAAGTTAGTCAACACCATGATAATATTGAAAACTGGGGTATTTGGGAGGTGATTTGGCAAATAAATAAATAAATAAATAAATAAATAAATAAATAAATAAATGTCCCTCATGAATGGTACTAGTGAAGTTATAAAAGAGGTCCCAGGCAGCTGTTTTGCCTTTGCCATGAGGACACTTAACAACATCATCTATAATGATGTATCTTCACATGATCTCTAGCCTTTCTTCTGGTGTTTCATCTTTCTTAGATATCCTATTCTCTAGAATTGTTACCAGCAAATTTCTGAGGTTTAGAAATTCTAGGTATTAATCTAAGAGAGTGATTCTCAACCTTCTTAATGCTGCGACCCTTTAATAGAGTTGCTCATGTTTTGATGACTCCCAGCTAATAATTATTTCTTTGCTATTTCATGATTGTAATTTTACTACTCTTAGGGACTATAACATAAATAACCACTTAATAGGTTATCTGATGTGCTATTTGGAAGGGGTTGTGACCCACAGCTTGAGAAACACTGCCCAAGATGATTTATTGGAGCAACATAAACAGGCCAAGACACCACATTTATAGCTAGAGTGCTGTTATATGTATATAATAGCATGTATTTATTTGTCATCACTCTATCTATGGTATTTTCTTTTAAGCAAATGAAACTCTTAGTTTTCAAAGCCAATATGAAAAAATATTAAGTAGTAAAGTAGAACTGTATTCTTTTGGTCAGGATACTAATATTGTTGCTTTGGTATTATTAAGACTAGAAGCAGCCAAGCATGCCAGTGCATATCCATAATGCTAGAACTTGGAAGCTGTGGCAGGAGCATCACTGAGAATTTAAAGGCAGAGAGGGCTACAAAGTGAGACTGTCCAAAACAAAAACTACCATAACAAAAACTAGAAAGAAAGAGTGAAGAGTTTAAATATTCAGGTTATATTTTATAGAATATTAAAATACATAAGACTGTAATGAAATGTTTTGTCATATCAATTATTTCTTACAAATACAAAATGATAGATTCTTGTCTGTTCACTAGACAGGCACAATTTACTAAAATTTCCAGAAAATAGAATGTTACTGTCCAATTTTTCTACCCTACATTACAGGTCAATCATCACAAAGATAACCAATGTTTACAAGCAAAGTAACCCAAGCTGGCATTTCCTTTTATTTTACTTAATACAGAGGCTCTTGCAATATCATATTCAGTTGATAATGGAAACAATATTCTTTCAGGTAAAGAATCCTTATGGACTTCCTCCTGCTGGCTGAAGTAGTGCAATAAATTCCTCTAAATTTTTGGTTCTTATGAAGCCTGTTGGTAAAGTTACTTTGAGTAATGCCCTTTTGCAGTCTGGTGTTGGCATATGTCTAGAGTCCCAGTACTGAGGAGGCAGAGACAGGAGAATCACTCCTAAGGCATCAGTGTAAGATCCTATCTCAATATCTGTCCTTCCAAAATGTTGTATATTGGAGGACTATAAATTTCTTTCCATACACTGGAATTTTGGGAATGGCCTTGTAAATATGCTAGATAATTTGATATCCCTGTGACCCTGTCAGAGCTCATATCTTAGAGAAGGCTAGAATGTGAGGGCCAACACCCAAGTTGTCCTCTGACCTCTACAGGAATGGCAACTACCTGCGTATCCTCATACACACAAATGTGTACATACATAAATAAATGAATTAAGTGTGAGAGAGAAAGAGACAGAGACTTCCAGGTCAACAAATAAAGAAAAGGAAAGTAGTTGAGTTTTAAAAAGGCAGAAATCACTCTCAGAGGAGCACACAGGCAATATGTTATAAGACATAGGTGTTGGAAAAGACTTTCTGGATAGGATTCCATTCAGTTAGAATTCAGAGCAACAGCTGACAAAGAAGAACTCATGAAACTAAAAAGCTCTGTACAGCAACAGAAACAACTGAATTAAGAGAGGCCCACAGAGTGGGAGAAAAATCTTTGCCAGTTTCATGCTCGATTGATACCTATAAAGAATATACAAATAATTAAAAAAGCAAAGAAGGGACTAGAGAGATGGCTCAACAGTTCAGAGCACTAGCTGCTCTTCCAGAGAACGTACATTTGGGTTGCAGTACTTTTATAAGGATTCTCACAACCATTATTAACTCCAGATTCAGGAGACTTGAGGCTTCTTTCCTCAGATGACAGCTGTATTCAGGTGTATATTCTCTCTGTAGACACACATAGCTACACATAATAAAAAAATAAATAAATAAAATTAACTCTTAAAAAAGCCCAAAGAATTAAGAAAACAAATGACCTAATTTGAAAAAAAAAAAATGGGATTTGACTTGATATGCCATGTTGGGTTGATAACCCTGGGAGACCTGCCCTTTTCTGAAGGGAAATGAGGCATTGGGTCAGGGGTGGTGGTGGATACTAGAAGGAAAGGAGGGAGGGAAAACTATAACTTCAGTCAGGGTGTACTATATATAAGGAAAAATTAAAAAGAAATTTGATGAAAGAAAAGAAGGGGTATGTATATGAGCAGGTTTTTGTTTTTGTTTTTGTTCTGTTTTGTTTGTTTTTGTAGCCCTGGCTGTCCTAAAACTTGTTCAGTATACCAGACTGGCCTCAAATTCAGAGATGCCTGCCTCTGCCTTCTGAGTGCTGGGATTAAAGACATGTACCACCACACTGCCCACGTATGAACAGAATACATAAAAATTGCTGAGAGCTGTCTTGAAAAGCATTCAGCACCCTTTGAAATTAGGGAAATACAAATGAAAAGAACTTTGAGATTTCATTTTAATCCCAGTCAGAATGTCAAAGATCAACAAAAGAAAGACAACAAATACTGAAGGTTTAGAGAAAAGGGAACCCTCATTCACTTTTGGTGGAATTGCAAACTAATACAGGCACTCTGGAAATTAGTTTTTAGAATTCTCAAAAAGCTAAAATATATCATAGGCATATATCCGTAGTACGTTCAACTATACATCAAGGATATTTGGTCAACCATGTTCGTAGTAGCTCTATTCGTAATAGCCAGAAGCTGGAAACATCCCACTTGTCCCTCAGTGGAGGAATGGATACAGAAACAGTGGTACATTTACACAATGGAATATATTCCACTATTGAAAACAAGGAAATCATGAAATTTGCAGACAAATGGTGGGAACTAGAAAAGATCATCCTGAGTGATGTAACCCAGATACAGAAAGACACACATAGTATATATTCATTCATAAGTGTTTATTAGACATATAATATAGGATAAACATATTAAAATCTATACTCCTAAAGAAGCTAAACAAGGAAGACCCTAAGGAAGATGCTCAATTCTCATTTCAGGAGGGCAAATGTGATAGATATCTGAAGTGGGAGAAGACAGGGAACAGGACAGGAGCTTAAGACTGAAAGACTCTAGTGATTGAGGTGTCGAAGCAGAGGCTGAAACTCATAGCCAAACTTTGGGCAGAATACATGGAATTTTATGAAAGAATGGGGAGATAGAAAGACCTGGAGGGGATTGGAGTTCCCATAGGAGACCAACAGCACAAAACAAACAAACAAACAAAAAACTTAACCGTGGGTGCCCTGAAGAGAATGACACCCCAACCAAGGACAGTGCATGGAAAGGACCTAAAATCCTGGCTCAGATGTAGTCCATAGACTAAGTCTCCAGGTGAGGTCCCTAGTAACAGGAGCAGTAGATTTCTCTGTCGTGAACTCAGTGGCTGGCTCTCTGATCACCTCACCCTGTTGAGAGTGAAGTTGTACCATGCCACAGAGAAAGACAATGCAGCCAGTCCTGATGAGACCTGATAGGCTAGGGTCAGATGGAAGGGGAGGAGGAACTCCCCAGTTAGTGGAGTGAGGGAGGGGTATGGGAGGAGAACAGGGAGGGAGACTGGGATTGAGAGGATACAAGGGAAGGGGCTACAGCCAGGATACAAATTGAATAAATTGTAATAAATGATAATAATAATTTTATTTTTTAATTATTATTCCACCCACAAACCATTCAGTGGAAGAATAATAATTAAAAAAAAAACTAAAATAAATCTGCCATGATTCAGCTATATCATTCCTCAGCATTTGCCCAAAGGAGTTGATATTTTTCAACAGAGATACATGTTCCACTGTGTTCATTGCTATTCTATTCACAGTAGCCAGAAAATTAAAACAAACCAATTGTCTGATGAATGCATAATGAAAATGTTGTGCGCATACACTACAGAGTTCTTTTCAGCTATACAGAAAATGAAATCATGTTGTTTTCAGGTAACTGAATGGAACTGAAAAATGTTGTACTCAGCCAGGTAAACCATGCAAACCTAGATCCAGAAATACAAATGTTGCATGTTCTCTCTCATCTGTATCCTACTTCTGAAAAAAAAAATCACATAAATTAGAAAGTATAGACTATGGGACGGGGTGGCAGTGCGAGAAGGAGCTCTACATGGAGGTGGAGTGGGCAGTAGGACACAGATGCTGTAAAGGACAGAAGAAGGTAAACTGGGAAGGAGGACTTTAAAGTAGGGGGGAGAAAAGGAGAGTAACAAAGGTCGAAAGAAACAGTAATGAGATTTTTTTTTTAAGGCACTAAAGATGTTTGAAAAAGCCATAGGGAAATATAATATTTTGTAAGCTTACATATATATAACATATATTTACTCTAGACTACTGAGGAATTATGCATGTATATACACAAATATGGCTACAAATTAAATTGAATGGAATTAAACCATATAAGATAATAATGCTTCTCCCTAGGATCCATTTACTATTTAACAAAAACCCCAGTGCCAGACATAGAAAAGCTCCTTCTGAGTTCTTGGTCTGACCTGTCCAAGAGACTATATGGACTACATGTTTGCATTGTAGCTGCAGAGGGGAAAAAAAAAAGGCTCCAGGTCCCCTTGAACTGGAATTATAGAGGTTTAGGAGCTGTTCTATGGGTACTCAGAATTGAACGTGGATCCTTTGAAAGAGTAGACAGTGCTCTTAACCACTGAGCTATCTCTTCAGCCCCAATGTACGGCGTTCTTTAAATTAAATTAAATTAAATTAAATTTTAAAAAGTTAGGAAATCAAGAAAAGTACTGTCCTAGATAAGTTTCCTTTGAGCAAAAGCAATCTGGGAAGGAAATTATTTATTTCTGCTTACAGGTCATGATCGCAGTCTGTCTTGGAGGGAACTTGAGGCAGGAACCTTGAGGCAAAAACTGGAATAGAGACTACCAAGGAACCCTGCTTACTGGTTTGCTCCCTATGTCTGGCTCAGCCTGCTTTCTTATATCATTTAGGACAATCTGCCCAGTTGTCTGGATCCTCCCACATCAATCATTAATAAAAAAAAAAAATGTACTCATAAGCTTTTCTACAGTCCAATGGGATGGAAGCATTTTCTCAACTGAGATTCCTTCTTTCCCAGTGACCCTGGTTTGTGCCAAGTTGACAAAAAACTAACCAACTGTCAAAGGAAATGCAAAATGCAAGCTTCAGGACCTAACCCAAGATCAGTGGAAACAAGGTAGCTCCATGAAAAGCTGAAGGTACCTTAGTGGGAAAAAAGACTGTTGATGATTTGGCAGAGCTGAGGAAGCTTGCCTTTTCTTTTCTTTTTTCTTTTCTTTTCTTTTCTTTTCTTTTCTTTTCTTTTCTTTTCTTGTCTTTTCTTCTCTTCTCTTTTTCTCTTTCTTTATTTCTTCCTTTCCTTCTTCCGTCCTTCTTCCTTCCTCCTTCCCTCCCTCACTTTTTTCTTCCTTCCTTCCTTCCTTCCTTCCTTCCTTCCTTCCTTCCTTCCTTCCACGGTTTCTCTGTCTGGGCTTGGTTGTCTGAGACTCAATTTGTAGATCAGGCTGGCCTCATTCTCACAGAGATCCTTCTGCCTCTGCCTCCCTGAGTGCTAGAATCACAGGTGTGTGCCACCGGAGCAAGGCACAAATACTTCGTTTTTGACACTATTCTTTGAGTCTGCTCTCCACTAATGAATCTGCAATGTACTATATGACTTTCCTGGGAGGCTAGACTAAGTATTCATTTCAAGAAATTTTTTTATAAGCCTTAAAATAATTTATTATACAAAACAAAAAATTTCCATAGGGTTGAGACTTGGAAGATATATCACATATGTCTTGAACATTTTTTTTTTACTTGACCATACTATGAAATTATTTTTCCTGTCTCAAAGGTTCAACTACAAATGTATTGGTAGCATTTTGTTTTTTGGTCACCAGATGTCAAAATCTAACATACACACAATACAGGATTCAACCCTACACTCCCCAGTGAGATTTAAAACATGTCTAGGCTCTTTGGTAGAAAATAGGTAACTCCCATTGAGGGAAAATGCTCTGCTGTAAATAGCTGCCTCCTTTATTAATCCACGGCCTTTACTATTTGCTCGATTTTCTTTTATAAGATTAACATTTAAAAGCCTCTTTGTCACAGACTGAAATTGAATTGTAAAATGTGCTCCTGAATAAATAATTTCTTCCTGAATGTTAATTGCATAGGCAATTATGCTAAAGTGTAATTTTACATAAATACAGTGTTAGGGATTTTACAGATGTGAACAAATGCTTTCTCAATTGGAAAAAAATCTGTGGTTGAAATGAAAGTGTCTAACATGCTGGATAAATACAGAACTTTGATACATTGAATATTAATCTGAATGGTTATGGAATTTATTGCAAGACTAAACTGCTAAATATCCACATAGACAAAATGCACAGTGTATTTTCTATATATTCATAAAAATACCAAAATAAGTATAGTAAGACTAAAAGCAAGTTTTAAATGAGATGATTTTCAATGTTAAGTACCTAAAAACAAAATTTACTCATCTGCAATGTACTATATGACTTTCCTATGAGGCTAGACTAAGTATTCATTTCAAGAAATTTTGAGTCTGCAAAGAGATGGCTAGTCAGGTTAATTGCTCCACAGAAAGGGAAGGCTTAAATTCACTTTCCTTCTTTAATTCCTGTTCTCATTTTCCTTATCTTTGAATATATAAAATTCTTTCTTGTTTGCTAAGCATGAATCCAGGCCCTTTCTCTCAGTTAGTTCTGAGCAAGGTGTCTGACATGATGGTACTCTCCTATATATCCAGCCCAAGGGAAGCCAGCCAGGCAGCACAGGGACACCCTGTTTAAAAACTAAATCAAACAAGCACTCCGGGACAAGATCATGTTGCATCTCAGGGTGACTCCAAACTTTATTCAACAACAATTTGTGTTTTTAGGTGGTTCAGGCAAAACAAAATAAACAAACAAAAAAGAAAACACCAACAAACCAAACGAAAAACAATCAAAAACCCCAGGGTGCTTTGATGTAGTTTAGTACTCTCTTCTTAAAACCTTGAGTGAAGCAGGTGCTGCTCCTTAAATTGACAGTAACACTGGATTAGTGTAAAGTTCAAAATATCCTTGAGAAAATGTAGGTAAGAGATTGCTAAGGGCTGGCAATATTTTCTTTGTTATTTATGTATGAACATAGGAGGAACACTATACTATATCACAGGGCCCCCACAATTCTGGACAATCACTCCACCACTGATCTCCATTCCTGGTGTTCAGAACTTCCTTTAAGTCCAGACAGGATGTCCAGCATTTCCTACCTCAGAGCAACATGATCATGTATTGGAGTTTCTCATGGCCCCTATGTATGTGCAAGTTTAGATTAGCTTAATTGTTGCACAGAATTATTCTTTTAAAGTTGGCTTGCATATTTAAAATAATAATAGTAATGTTTAAAATAGTACCAGAAATGATTTTGAATTCTAACGACTTTCCCATGCCTTGTTTTTCACTTTGAATTAGCTAAGTATTTT
Source organism: Meriones unguiculatus (assembly GCF_030254825.1). Lineage (NCBI taxonomy): Eukaryota > Metazoa > Chordata > Mammalia > Rodentia > Muridae > Meriones > Meriones unguiculatus. Next base: position 71,980,698 of record NC_083369.1, on the reverse strand, counting down.
TCAGAAATAAAGCAATACATTTCTTTATATCTATTAATGTATTTTTGGAGACAGGGTTTCACATAGTCTTGGCTGGCTTCAAAATCGTTCTGTAGCGAAAGATGATATTGGATTTCCGATCATTCTGCTTCTGTATTTGGAAAGATGAGTTTGCAGGTATGTACCAGCACAGATAGTTTTATGTGGTGGTGGCTTTAAAACTCAATACTCTACCAAATGACCTCCATTTTAGCACTAAGCCTTTGGCTTGTGGAATAAAGAAATCCTCTGAATGTTTGGAAGTGCTTAGCATCTAGAAACTTAGGCTTTTTGGATGCTTTTTCAGAGTACTGTAATTTTTCCAAATGTCTTATAGGATTTTATTCATAATTAGTAATGTGAGTTTCATTTCTGAAGAGGAAATTGATACACAATTTATAACATAAATGAAAGCAGAAAGTATTATATAAATTCAAAATATGCACAATTATTAGTAGGTTTTCCAATTTAAAAAATATGTTGAGTGATAGTGGTGTATTTATAATTTCTGTTTTTAATTATTTCTACTAAATAACTCTTAAATTAATCATAATGGTTGGCTTTTCCATGGCAACTAAATGTTTGCCTAGCTATTAACAAACCAAAAATTAACATTTTCAATCTTAATGCAAGCACATTTATCCCATGATCTCTAAGATACATAATTTCACTTAAAGCCCTGAGGTTTCATAAATATCCCATTAAAGGACTGTGGAGCTGTCCCACTTAACTGGATCTTTTGTGGAAAAATGCTTCCTTTTCCTTTGTAGTCCTAACACCCTGCTAGATCATTCAGTGAGATTTCATTCTGTAAGTCATCAGTTTTCATGTTCTATACAGATTCTGGCAGCATGTCTAAAACTGTGAGAACATGACATACCCATACACAATACAGCTATGATACAAGGTGGAGGCTGTTGCTTGTACTTGGCACTCATGTCCTATTTGCTTCAGAGAGCTGTTCTCTTATCATGGCTTGGGTTTTGGTATCTTATCTAGGAAGCTATGGGATACATAATCATGACTCACTTTTTAAATTAATTCCAACTAAACAAAAATGGCTAAATTGAAAAATCAGTTTAAATTCTTGCATGAGTTTTTTCTACCATCAATTATTCAGGGTCAAAAGTTTGTTTAAACTTTAAAAAGTTGTATTCAATCCAAGATCTTCTTGGAAAGGCTCATATACAAATAGATTTCTGCTTTTCTGAAATAAAATACAATTGATCAGATATGTAAAACATCATTCAAAATACTAGTACATTTCATAGATTTTTCTGCTGCTTTGCATCCTACCCCATCCCCCATATTCCCTTCTATTTTGCTGCTAAACAAGAGAGTCAATCATTTCTTTTTTTTAAATTTGTTTATTGTTTATATTAATCACAGGTTATTTATTTTGTATCTCAGCCGTAGCCCCCTCTCTCCTTCCCTCCCAATCCTATCCTCCCTCCCTCATCTTCTCCCTGCCCCTTTCCAAGTCCATTAATAGAGGAGGACCTCCTCCCCTTCTATCTGACCCTAGATTATCAAGTCTCTTCAGGCCTGGCTGCAATGTCCTCTTCTGTGGCCCAGCAAGGCTGCTCCTCCCTTGGTGGTGGTATGGTGGGGGGGGGGAGGGAGTCGAAGAGCTCGCTGTTGAGTTCTTGTCAGGAATAGTCCCTGTTCCCCTTATTAGAGAACCCTTTTGGACACTGAGCTACCATGGGCTATATCCAAGCAGGGGTTCCAGATTATATCCATACATGGTCCTTGGTTGGAGAAACAGTCTCATGAAAGACCCCTGTGCCCTGATATATTTGGTCCTTGTGGTGCTCCTGTACTCCCCAGGTCTTGCTAACTCCCCCTTCTTTCATACGATTCCTTGCACTCTGTCGAAGGTTTGGTTATGAGTCTTAATATCTGCTTTGATACACTGCTAGGTAGAGTCTTTCAGATGCCCTGTGCTGTAGGCTCCTGTCCTGTTACTTGTTTTCTCCTACATCCAATGTCCATCCATTTGTCTTGCTAAGTGAGGATTGGTCATCTTATCCCGAGTCCTCTTTCTTGTTTATCTTCTTTAAGTGTATAGATTTCAATCATTTTCTTAAACATACTTAAACCTACCTCATGAAAAAACTCGGTGAGAATTGAACTCACAGAGTCAAATTTCTCCCTTTGTGTATGGGAATGATCAGTATAGGACTGGGAGAAAATCTTGGTTTTACCTCCTTCCCTCCCTTTTCCCCACCCCTTCTTCTCTTTCCCTACCTTCTCTTTTTATGGGGCAGAGAGGAAGCAGTATCTCATGTATCCCAGGCTGGCACTGAACTCGTGTAATAACCTGTTTATTTTTGTTTGCTCTGGGGCTATTTACCATGCTTATTTTAGTATGAAGCAATCTGGGTTCCAGGTAAGCATTCAGAGTGCAAGTAGTATTTTTGTGTTCTTGAGATATCTATGAACCATTATCCATGTAAAATCATACAGCTGTATGAGTAGATTCTTTTTTTTTTTTTTTTTTTTTTTTTTTAGTATCTTTTGTAATGATGATCTTTGATGGGATGGTTCAAGAAACTTACTATGGACCGTATTCATTTTCACTTTTGTTTGGTTTGGTATGGTTTGGTTTGGTTTGAGTTTACCCTTTAATGGCTGATGCATCTCTCTAGCCCCCTTTCAGTTGTTTGATCATTAAAATTACCACCTTCCCCACTAGCCCTGGTGCCATTCATGGCTCTGTAATCCTTGTATTCAGGAAGTGGAGACAAGAAAATTTCAAGTTACAGGTCACAATAGACTACATAGAGACCTTTTCTGACACTAAATCAAAGAAACGAACAACAAAAATGACAAAAAAGGTTTTTGAAACTAACCCCCACTTAACTATCAGACTACAGGAAGAAGGCATTTCTTATGTGATTTTAGCTTAAAATTGAGTGATATCCACAGTTAATCTTTCCAGCAGAAATTTAAAGTACTTGCTCAGAATTCCAGAGGTCTAGGATTTCATCTCCAGGATCTGCCCTTCAAAAACAAAACAAAACATAATGAAAAAGCAAAGAACCAATGACAACTCATGAATACTAATAGTGTTACTTGTGTTGATCAGTCATTGTAACAGTTTTTTACGATGAGAGATGTTTTGTTCTAAGAAACCTAACCTAAACTAAAATTAGAGTTAAATATTAGTAAATTTTCCCTTTTCCTTTCTCCTTACAATTATTTTCATCTCACTTCAGACATCTGTTCCCTGAGTCTGTTGACCTTCTTTTATGTCCTCTTTAAATTAGGGAGACAGAAAAGCAGTTGTCTTGCAAGTATAAAGTCACTGGCATTCCAAAAGTGCCTGCTACAGAAACAAATGGTGAGTGTTCTTTGTCACTTACAAATTATAAATTTAACAAATTGACAAATCTTCCATATAATGGTATGTTTTCAGAATGTCCTAAATATTTCACTTCATTTTCTGATTATAAAAGCAACACATGGTCCTTGTATAGACCTGGTAGCATGATAGCACCAAAAGGAAAATCAAAATCTCAACACCCAGAGGTAACAATTGTTAGCATTATAATGCCTTTTGTTATATGCATACAATAGTTTAAAACTATAATTGGGGTCAGAGAGAGAGAGAGAAAGAGAGAGATTTTATAGTGCGGTGGTGCACACCTTTAGTTCCAGTACTTGGGAGATGGAGGTAATGAAATCACGAGTTTAAGGCTAGTCTCAGCTACATGAGACTACCCTGGGCTACACAAGACCCTGTGTCGAAGTTTTCTTATATTTGAAACATTTTTTGAGTCTGGACTCAAAGTAATTGTGCAACAAAGGATGACCTTGAACTCATCCTCCTAGTTCATTCTCCTGAGTGCTATGATTACATATATTATCTACCACACCTACATAGCCCTGACTGTCTTAGACTAGCTTTGTAGAACAGGCTGACCTCGAATTCACAGCTATCCACCTGCCTCTGCCTCCCAAGTGGTGGGATTAAAGATATGTGCCACCACTGCCTGGCTATTGCATCACCACTACCTGGCTTTGTCTGTTTTGTTTTTTTGTTTTGTTTTTTTTTTTTTGTTTTTTTTTATAACAGTATTTCAAAAAGCTTAAGTTATTATTAAAGCTTATCTCAGTATTAGGATACAGTGAGATGTTGGACTGCAGTCCAGGTATCTTTTCTGTTATTTAACAAAATAAAGTATGCCTATAAATTACAGAGAAAATGCTTAAAGAGATAATCTTCTTAAATTCTTTTTTCAGGATGAATGACTAATGTAGGGTTTCACAATGAGACAATTTCAATATAATATATAATGTGCCTACTACTCTGACACACTGGTTTAGTTCACACATCTTGCATGGATGGACCCTGGCTAGTTGAAGATTTTGTTTTTTGAATTGTTGTTCTTCTCACCACATTGATTATTCCCTTCTTATTTTATGTTATTATTATTTTTTTGTGTTTTCTTAAGTCCTCTCACTTTGTAGTCCACTCTGGTCCACAAGTCACTATGTATACCCGGCTGGCCTTAAACCCATGGTAAGCCTCCTGCTTCATTGTCCGCTTGAGTGCTAGGATTATAGGAGTGAGTCAATTCACTTAGCAAAAAACTTATTATATTATTTACTTTTAAAATGAATCAAATAGTTAATATTTTGCATATGAGGATTTTTGCCTGCATGTATTTATCTATGCTGCATGCATACTTTGTGTCCATGGATGCCAGAAGTGGGCTTAGGATTCCTTGGAACTGAAGTGGAAGCTGCTTATAAGCTACCATTTGGGTTCTGGGAAATGGCCTCTGCTTTTGTAGAAGAGCTGGAGGTACCCTTAACCACAAAGCCATGTCACCAGCCCCAAATTTTCTTCTTTAAATTTATGCCCTAAAGTTTAAAAAAATAAAAGATTTGAACATTAAAATCATAGCCACTAATTTTTTTTACTTTTTAATTAAATTTTTATTTTTATTTATTTTTTCTTTTTATTATTATTATTATTATTAATTACACTTTATTCATTTTGTATCCCCCATAAGCCCCTCCCTCCTCCCCCTCCCACTCCCACCCTACCTCCCCTTTCTGCATGCATGCTCCTCCCCACGTCCACTGATAGGGGAGGTCCTCCTCTCCTTCCTTCTGATCTTAGTCTATCAGATCACATCAGGAATGGCTGCATTTTCTTCTTCTGTGGCCTGGTAAGGCTGCTCCCCCCTCAGGGGGAGGTGATCAAAGAGCAGGCCAATCAGATTATGTCAGAGGCAGTCCCTCTTCCCATCACTATGTAAGCCACTTGGACACTAAACTGCCATGGGCTACATCTGTGCAGGGGTTCTAGGTTATCTCCATGAATAGTCCTTGGTTGGAGTATGAGTCTTTGGGAAGTTCCCTATGTTCAAATTTTCTTGTTCTGTTGCTCTCCTTGTGGAGTTCCTGTCCTTTCCAGCTCTTGCTATTTCCCACTTCTTACATAAAATTACTTTCAATCTGCCCAACAGTTGACCATCAGGCTCAGTATCTGTTTTGATAGTCTGCAGGGCAGAGGCTTTCAGATGACCTCTGTGGCAGGTTCCTAGGTTGTTTCCTGTTTTCTTCTTCTGATGTCCATACTCTTTGCCTTTCAGGATGGAGATTGAACATTTTAGTTAGGGTCTTCTCTTTTGCTTAGTTTGTTTAGGTGTACCGATTTTAGTGGGTTTATCCTATGTTGTATGTTTATATGAGTGAGTATATACCATGTGTGTCTTTTTGCTTCTGGGAAAACTCACTCAGGATGATCCTTTCCAGGTCCCACCATTTACCTGCAAATTTCATGATTTCCTTATTTTTCATTGCTGAGTAATACTCCATTGTATAGATGTACCACAATTTCTGCATCCATTCTTCAGTTGAGGGGCATCTGGGCTGTTTCCAGCTTCTGGCTATTGCAAATAAAGCTGCTACAAACATGGTTGAGCAAATGTCCTTTTTGTGTACTTGAGCCTCTTTTGGATATATGCCTAGGAGTGGTATGGCTGGATCTTGAGGAAGCGCTATTCCTAGTTGTCTGAGAAAGCACCAGATTGATTTCCAGAGTGGTTGTATAAGTTTACATTCCCACCAGCAGTGGAGAAGGGTTCCCCTTTCTCCACAACCTCTCCAGCATGTGTTGTCACTTGAGTTTTCATCTTGGCCATTCTGATGGGTGTAAGGTGAAATCTCAGGGTTGTTTTGATTTGTATTTCCCTAATCGCTAATGAGGTTGAGCATTTCTTTAAATGCTTCTCTGCCATTTGATATTCCTCTACAGAGAGTTCTCTGTTTAGCTCTGTTCCCCATTTTTTAATTGGATTACTTGTTTTGCTGCTTTTCAGTTTCTTTAGTTCTTTATATATACTGGATATGAGTCCTCTGTCAGATAAAGGGTTGGTGAAGATTCTTTCCCAATCTGTAGGCAGTCGCTTTGTTTTGATGACAGTATCCTTTGCTTTACAGAAGCTTTTCAGTTTCAGGAGGTCCCATTTATTGATTGTTGCTCTTAGAGCCTGTGCTGTTGGTGTTCTGTTCAGGAAGTTCTCTCCTGTACCAATGAGTTCTAGGGTTTTCCCCACTTTTTTTTCTAGCCGATTTAATGTGTCTGGTTTTATGTTGAGGTCTTTGATCCACTTGGACTTCAGTTTTGTGCAGGGTGATAAGTATGGATCTATTTTCATTTTTCTACATGTAGACATCCAGTTATACCAGCACCATTTGTTGAAGATGCTATCTTTTTTCCATTGTATGGTTTTGCCACCTTTGTCAAAACCAGGTGTCCATAAGTGTGTGGGTTTATTTCTGGGTCTTCTGTTCGGTTCCAATGATCCACCATTCTGTTTCTATGCCAGTACCATGCAGGTTTTAGAACTGTTGCTCTATAATACAACTTGAGATCAGGGATGGAGATACCTCCAGAAGATCTTTTATTGTAGAGGATTGTTTTAGCAATTCTGGGTTTCTTGTTATTCCATACGAAGTTGAGAATTTTTCTTTCCATGTCTGTAAAGAATTGTGTTGACAATTTGATGGGAATTGCATTAAATCTGTAGATTGCTTTTGGTAAGATGTCCATTTTTACTATGTTAATCTTGCCAAGCCATGAGCATGGGAGATCTTTCCATCTTCTCATATATTCTTCTAATTCTTTCCTCAGAGACTTGAAATTTTTTTCATACAAGTCTTTGACTTGCTTGGTTAGGGTTACACCAAGGTACTTTATGTCATTTGTGGCTATTGTGAAAGGTGTTGTTTCTCTCATTTCTTTCTCAGCCCTTTTGTCTTTTGTATACAGGAGGGCTACTGATTTTTTTGAGTTAATTTTGTATCCGGCCACTTTGCTGAAAGTGTTTTTCCGCTGTAGGAGTTCCCTGGTAGAGTTTTTGGGGTCGCTCATGTATACTATCATATCATTTGCAAATAGTGATAGTTTGACTTCTTTTTTTCTAATCTGTATCCCCTTGATATCCTTCAACTGTCTTATTGCTCTAGCAAGGACTTCCAGCACTATGTTGAAGAGATATGGAGAGAGTGGGCAGCCTTGTCTTGTCCCTGATTTCAGTGGGATTGCTTTAAGTTTCTCTCCATTCAGTTTGATGTTGGCTATAGGCTTTCTGTATATCGCCTTTACTATGTTTAGATATGTGCCTTGTATCCCTGATCTCTCCAATACTTTAAACATGAATGGATGTTGGATTTTGTCAAATGCTTTTTCAGCATCTAGGGAGATTATCATGTGGCTTTTTTCTTTCAGTTTGTTAATATGGTGGATCACATTGATAGATTTCCGTATACTGAACCACCCCTGCATACCTGGGATGAAGCCTACTTGGTCATAGTGGATAATATCTTTGATGTGTTCTTGGATTTGGTTTGAAAGTATTTTATTAAGTATTTTTGCATCAATGTTTATAAGGGAGATTGGCCAGAAATTCTCTTTCTTTGTTGAGTCTTTGTGAGGTTTAGGTACCAATGTGACTGTGGCTTCATAGAATGAGTTTGGTAATGTTCCTTCTGTTTCTACTTTGTGGAATAGTTTGAAGAGAATTGCTGTTAGCTCTTCTTTGAAGGTCTGGTAGAATTCTGTGCTGAAGCCATCTGGTCCTGGGCTTTTTTTGGATGAGAGACTTTTGATGACCACTTCTATTTCTTTGGAGGATATAGGACTATTTAGTTGATTTACCTGGTCCTGATTCAGCTTTGGTAAGTCAAATCGATCAAGAAATTTGTCTATTTCATTTAGATTTTCAAATTTTGTGGCATATAGACTTTTGAAGTAAGTCCTAATGATTGTTTGGATTTCCTCAGTGTCTGTAGTTATGTCCCCCTTTTCATTTCTGAATTTGTTGATTTGGATGGTGTCTCTCTGCCTTTTAGTTAGCTTGGCTAAGGGTTTGTAGATCTTGTTGATTTTCTCAAAGAACAAGCTCTTGGTTTCATTGATTCTTTGAATTGTTTTATTTGTTTCCAAATGATTGATTTCAGCCCTCAGTTTGATTTTTTCCAGCCGTCTACTCCTTCTTGGAGTGTCTGCTTCTTCTTTTTCTAGGGTTTTTAAGTGAGCCATTAAGTTGCTTGAATGAGCTGTCTCGAATTTCTTCTTGAAGGCACTTAGTGCTATGAACTTTCCTCTTAGCACTGCTTTGTGTCCCACAAGTTTGGGTATGTTGTGTCTTCGTTTTCATTGATTTCTAGAAAGACTTTAATTTCTTTCTTTATTTCTTCCCTGACCCAGCTGTCCTTTAGTACCAAGTTGTTTAGTTTCCACATTTATTTTGGTCTTTTGTAATATGATATTACTATGTTATTATTATATATTAAAATCTTTACTCTGTCCTTACTATTAGGTCCAAAGTTTTCCCACACCTCTCTCTCTCCATTCCTGAACAAACTTTCTATTCTCGCTTTTTCTATCTTTTTTTTTCTGTCCACATATGAGCTGTCTTGCAGGCTTGCAAAAAGTAAAATGGACTAAAATCCAGCTAGTGATGGAAGATGTCTCAACCAAGCTGCCATTTTTATATCTGGAATTGAGAATACTATAAGATACCCTTTTCTCCTTCTGCTTTCTTTTCCTTTCTTCTCCTTCCCCTACCCTCCCCTACTTCTCCCTCACTGGCTCTTATTTCCTTTATTTCCCCCACCCCTGCCAACATGTTGGGTTTAGAATAACTTTGCAAAGAATAACTTTGAACTTTTGATCCTCCACCCCCCACCTCCCAAGTGCTCAGGGTTTGTGGATGCTAAACAATCACTCTCCTAGTGGAGCTACATCTCCAGCCCAATTTAAACTTCTTATTTATCCATAGCTCAACATTTTCTTTTTAAGTCATTGTATATTCTTCTTTTTTTATTTTTTCAGATTCTATCAGTATAGAAAATGCCAATCCTTTCTCCTCCTTTTCTCTTCTTTTAACTAGCTCTGGATAGTAGCATTCCAGGTATTTTATTTCCAGTGAATATGTCACTGCTCATGTTACATCATTTAGTACAAGATAAATCAGCTGACTCATCTAGTCACTTATTTAATAAGTACTTATCAGTAACTTGTGATAGTCCACACATAGTGGTATTAACCTCAATCCTAGCACTCTGGACTCAGATTCATGATGATTTCTCTATGTTAAAGGCCAGCCTGTTCTATATAGTACATTCAAAGCCATCCAGGACTACATAGCAGTTCCAAGTATTAAAAAACAAACAAACAATGTCCAGTGTAGTATGTGAGGTAAATTTATAAATGAGCAGATTGAGACAAGAGTTTAGTTACAGCTCACTGGAAGAAGGTCTGCCTATCATGTGCAAAGCCCTTGGGTAACATCCCCAGGGTGATGAATAAACTTGGAACTCGGTTCTCTTGGAGTAATACACAACATTAAAGAATTAATGAGTGCTCTGAATAAAATACAATGAATCTTCAGAGAAGGGAGAGATTCCCCCAGGCTGAAAGACTCATGAAATTAGACTCCTTCAGTAGATGACCAAAATGACATGTCAGTTTCATAAAGCCAACCTCAGCAACAAGATTTTATTTTATTTTTTCCTTTAAAAATTTATTTATTCACTTTACAAACAGTTGTAGCTCTGTCCCTCTTCTCCTTCCATTTCCATCTTCCCCCCCTCCTCTATTCCTCAGAAAGAGGAACCCCTCCTTATCACCCAACACTAGCTCATCTAGTCACATGAGGACGGAGTTTGTCTTCTTCCCCTGCGGCCTGGTAAGGCAGTCCCATAAGGGGGATGAGATAAAAAAGTAGGCAACAGAGTTTATGTCAGAGAAAGCCCCCTTTCCTGTTACTAGTTGACCCACATGAAACCTGAGATGCCCATTGGATACATATAGAGAGAAGACCTATGTCCAGTCCATGCATGGTCCTTGGTTGAGGCTACAGACTCCACAGTTCCCCTTGGGCCCTGGTTAGTTCACTCTGATTTTAAAATACTCAAATTCAGTATAGAAAAGGAATGGGATTCAGTTGTCTCAATAATGAGCACAGAGCCAAGCATTGTGGCACATGCCAGTAATCCCAGCACTTAGAGAAGCAGATCAGGCAGGATCTTTGTGAGTTTGTGTCTAGCCTGGTCTACAGAGCAAATTCAGGACAGCTAAGGCTACATAGAGAAACCCTGTCTCAAAAAACAAAACAAAACAAAACCCAACCAAACAAACAAAATCAGTGATCACAGTATCATTGAACAACAGCAGCCTATGTACAATTGCAGTACTCTAGCTTGGGAGGCCTCCTTTCTTTTCCTCAGGTTAGGGAAATAAAACAGACCTCACAAAGAGTAACATGGAGAATTTCCAATTTTTTCCTTTAATAAGTGACTTGTTGGCACTAAGTAGAATTTTTAAAAAGGTAGTTCTTTTGCCACAAAGTATAATGACCCTGTGGCCTTTCTCCTAACTCTGTACCCTGTACTTTCGATGGTAAATAGCAATTTGAGTGGGAGTATTTAAAAAGAGGTTAACTCTCTGTTGTCCAGCAAATGTGAAACAGGTATAGTGTCTACACTGTGTTATCAAGGCAGAATCATGTTCCTGGATATCTGTCCTCATGATCAATGAAGATGAACATCTAGAAATAAAATTGGGGCCCCAACTGACAGCAGAGAGACCTTTAAAACCACTTTAAACTGAAAAGTTTTCTTTACATTGGCTTTGAGATGTACAAGAACTTAAACTCCATCAAAAAGCTCCTATCCTGAGAGTCTTGGAGAGGAGGAGGGGCAAGATGGCGGCGCCGGGAGGACTCTCATTCTGAGCAGCAGCAGCAGGATCAGCACAGTGACCAGTAATCAGAACTCGCGGCCATAAAACACAGTCATTGTGTTTCCCAGGTGAGAGGATACCCCACGGTAGGGGATTCAATCAGCTTTTAACTCACCCTGCTAAACCATGGAAGAGATCCGTTCTGCCAGACGCTTGGCTGCCAGCCGCCAGCCCCAGCCCCAGCCCAGAGCCACAAGCCAGTGTCTCTGGTCACCGTCCCAGACTGAACCGTGGGCACCACACTATCAGAGACTGGAATTTTCAGTCGAGAGATAACCCCAGGGTACAGGAAACGACTGGGACCGGCCTTAGGTCACCCAGACATTCCCTGGAAAAGACTCGGGGTCCACAGGCACCCCAGGAGCCAGCCCGGAGCCAGAGCCGGGGACCCAGGTTCCGGCACTGAGCCCTGCCTGCCTGTGCGCTTGACTCGCCACCTGAGATAGAACTGTGGGCACCAGGGCACCAGCGAATGAGTTTCACTGTCTGGTGCAAACACACAGGGAGGGAAATGGCTGGTCTGATCTCAGAGCACTCAGCCGACACCCCCAACCTGAAAAGGTCCCCGGAAAATTACCCAGCTTAGGGAGGCACCCAGGTTCCCAAAGGCCGCAAAGGAAGACACAGGCAGTTTCTGCGCACCAGACAGCTGGCAGAGACTGAGCCGCCATCACAGAGCTGTGCTCCAGGCACAGGCAGTTTCTGCGGCCAGCCAGCTGGCGGACACTGAGCAGTGCACACCAGGGCAAAAAAGACACTGGGAGTCCTTGTCTCCAGAAAATCCACAGGGAAGGAAGGAGACTGTACTGACTTAAATCACCCAATCCTTCCCTAGAAAAAGTCTAGCAGACCAGTGGGGCCGAGGCGCCAGCACTCAGCTGTGCTCCAGACACAGGCACAAACAGTTGATGCGTGCCTGATGTCCAACTGGGTCACAGCAGCTGATCATTAAATTTACAACAAGAAACCCAGAAACAGGGCAGCTGCCCTCAGGACTTCCCTGGGTGAGAGGAGAACCCTCTCGACTAACAAAGACCACAGTTACCACTCAGGTCTATATCCCTGAGGTGAGCAACTCCTGAAAAAACACCAGCCACCCAGGGACTATACCCAAAAAGCTGAGAAGACATCCTTCAGGAAAAACCAGCTTTCTGCAAAGGGGATTCTCTCCACCACAGGATCCCCAGGAACCACCAGAAAATAACCCCAAACACCTAAGATAGCACAATGGGTAGAGGCCAGCGTAAAAGCTCAAGCAACAAAAGACAGAGCAATAGGGCATCTCCAGAACCCAGTTACCCAGGGGCAAGTAGCCCTGGACACCCCACCATAACTGAAATCCAAGAAGATGACCTAACAAGTATGCTCATGAAGATGATAACAGAGGAAACAAATAAGATTCGTAAAGACATAGAGGAAGATAAACTCAAACAGAATATTGCCATCCATAAAGAAAGAGAGGAAGCTGCAGCCAAACAGTTTATGGCCTTTAGAAAGGAAATGCTTAAAACACTGAATGAAATGAAAGAAACAGAGTTGAAGGAACTAAAAGAAAAACAGGAAAGTACAATCAGACAGGTGAAGGAAGTAAACAAAACAACTCAAGACCTGAAGATAGAATTGGAAAAATTAAAGAAAACACTAATGGAAGAAATAATGGAAAGGAAGAATCTAGGGAAGAAAACAGGAACTACAGAGGTAAGCATAACCAACAGACTACAAGAGATGGAAGAAAGAATCTCAGGTGTAGAAGATACAATGGAAGAAATCGATGTATCTGTCAAAGAAAATGTTAAATCCGTAAAATTCCTGACACAGATCTTCCAAGAAATGCAAGACAATATGAAAAGAAAAAACCTAAGAATAATAGGTATAGAGGAAAAAGAAGACTCCCTTCTCCAAGGCCCAGAAAATATTTTCAACAAAATCATTGAAGAAAATTTCCCTAAGCTAAAGGAGAGGCCAATTAGAATACATGAGGCCTACAGAACACCCAACAAATTTGACCAGAAAAGAAAATCCTCCCACCACATAATAATCAAAACAGTAAGTATACAGAACAAAGAAAAAATACTAAAAGCTGCAAGGGAAAAAGGCCGAGTTACATATAATGGCAAACCCATTAGAATCACACCTGACTTTTCAACAGAGACTATGAAAGCGAGAAGGGCCTGGATGGATATCATGCAGACCCTAAGAGAACACAGATGTCAGCCCAGGCTACTATACCCTGCAAAACTCTTAGTCCTCATAGATGGAGAAAACAAGATATTCAATGACAAAAACAAATTTCAACAATACCTACAAACAAATCCAGCATTACAGAAGACACTGGAAGGGAAAATACAACCCAAGAAAGCTAGCTACATTCAAGAAAACACAGGAAATAAATAACCCCACTTCAGTAAAACAAAAAGCAACTAAGCACACAACCTGATGACCACAGCCAACATCAAAATCAAGAGACCTAACAGCCACTGCTCATTAATCTCTCTCAACATCAATGGACTCAACTCTCTGATAAAAAGAAACAGATTAACAGAATGGATGCGTAAACAAAACCCAGCAATCTGTTGCCTACAAGAAACACACCTAAGACACAAAGATAGACATTACCTGAGGGTAAAGGGTTGGAAGACGACTTTCCAAGCAAACGGACCCAAGAAGCAAGCAGGAGTAGCCATTCTAATATCTGATAAAATAGACTTTCAACCAAAATTAATAAAAAGAGATGGGGAAGGACACTTCATACTCATCAAGGGAAAATTCCACCAGGAAGACATCACAATCCTGAACATCTATGCCCCAAATACAAGGGCACCCACATTTGTGAAAGAAACATTGATAAAATTTAAAGCACATATAGATCCCCACACATTAATAGTGGGAGACTTCAACAACCCACTCTCAAAAAAGGACAGGTCAACAAAACAGAAATTAAACAAAGAAACAATGTCTCTGACAGAGGTCATGAATCAAATGGACCTAACAGACATTTACAGAACTTTACACCCAAACACAAAAGAATTTACCTTCTTCTCAGCACCTCATGGAACCTTCTCCAAAATAGACCATATAGTGGGTCACAAAGGAAGCCTCAACAAATACAAGAAGATTGAAATAATCCCATGTATCTTGTCTGATCACCATGGAATAAAGCTGGACCTCAACAATAACAAAAATAACAAAAAGCCTACACACACATGGAAACTGAACAACTTGTTACTAAATGACAGCTGGGTCAGGGAAGAAATAAAGAAAGAAATTAAAGTCTTTCTAGAAATCAATGAAAATGAAGACACAACATACCCGAACTTGTGGAACACAATGAGAGCAGTGCTCATATGTGGACAGAAAAAAAAAGATAGAAAAAGCGAGAATAGAAAGTTTGTTCAGGAATGGAGAGAGAGAGGTGTGGGAAAACTTTGGACCTAATAGTAAGGACAGAGTAAAGATTTTAATATATAATAATAACATAGTAATATCATATTACAAAAGACCAAAATAAATGTGGAAACTAAACAACTTGGTACTAAAGGACAGCTGGGTCAGGGAAGAAATAAAGAAAGAAATTAAATTAATTACTTCAAAAGTCTATATTCCACAAAATTTGAAAATCTAAATGAAATGGACAATTTTCTTGATCGATTTGACTTACCAAAGCTGAATCAGCACCAGGTAAATCAAATAAATAGTCCTATATCCCCCAAAGAAATAGAAGTGGTCATCAAAAGTCTCCCATCCAAAAAAAGCTCAGGACCAGATGGCTTCAGCACAGAATTCTACCAGACCTTCAAAGAAGAGCTAACAGCAATTCTCTTCAAACTATTCCACAAAGTAGAAACAGAAGGAACATTACCAAACTCATTCTATGAAGCCACAGTCACATTGGTACCTAAACCTCACAAAGACTCAACAAAGAAAGAGAATTTTGGCCAATCTCCCTTATGAACATTGATGCAAAAATACTTAATAAAATACTTTCAAACCAAATCCAAGAACACATCAAAGATATTATCCACTATGACCAAGTAGGCTTCATCCCAGATATGCAGGGATGGTTCAATATACGGAAATCCATCAATGTGATACACCATATTAACAAACTGAAAGAATAAAACCACATGATAATCTCCCTAGATGCTGAAAAAGCATTTGACAAAATCCAACATCCATTCATGTTCAAAGTATTGGAGAGATCAGGGATACAAGACACATATCTAAACATAGTAAAGGCAATATACAGCAAGCCTATAGCCAACATCAAACTGAGTGGAGAGAAACTTAAAGCAATCCCACTGAAATCAGGGACAAGACAAGGCTGCCCACTCTCTCCATATCTCTTCAACATAGTGCTGGAAGTCCTTGCTAGAGCAATAAAACAGTTGAAGGATATCAAGAGGATACAAATTGGAAAGTAAGAAGTCAAATTATCACTATTTGCAGATGATATGATAGTATACGTGAGTGACCCCAAAAACTCTACCAAGGAACTCCTACAGCTGATAAACACCTTCAGCAAAGTGGCCAGATACAAAATTAACTGAAAAAAATCAGTAGCCCTCCTGTATACAAAAGACAAAAGGGCTGAGAAAGAAATTAGGGAAACAACACCCTTCACAATAGCCACAAATGCATAAGGTACCTCGGAGTAACCCTAACCAAGCAAGTCAAAGACTTCTATGAAAAAAATTTCAAATCTCTGAAGAAAGAATTAGAAGAAGATATGAGAAGATGGAAAGATCTCCCATGCTCATGGCTTGGCAAGATTAACATAGTAAAAATGGCCATCTTACCAAAAGCAACCTACAGATTCAATGCAATGCCCATCAAATTACCAACACAATTCTTTACAGACCTGGAAAGAAAAATTCTCAACTTCATATGGAATAACAAGAAACCCAGAATTGCTACAACAATCCTCTACAATAAAAGATCTTCCGAAGGTATCTCCATCCCTGATCTTAAGTTGTACTATAGAGCAACAGTTTTAAAAACTGCATGATACTGGCATAGAAACAGAATGGTGGATCAATGGAACTGAACAGAGGACCCAGAAATAAACCCACACACTTATGGACACCTGATCTTTGACAAAGAAGCCAAATCCATTCAATGGAAAAAAAGATAGCATCTTCAACAAATGGTGCTGGTCTAACTGGATGTCTACATGTAGAAAAATGAAAAGAGATCCATACTTATCACCCTGCACAAAACTGAAGTCCAAGTGGATCAAAGACCTCAACATAAAACCAGACACATTAAATCGGCTTGAAAAAAAAAGTGGGAAATACCCTAGAACTCATTGGTACAGGGGAAAACTTCCTGAACAGAACACCAACAGCACAGGCTCTAAGAGCAACAATCAATAAATGGGATCTCCTGAAACTGAAAAGCTTATGTAAAGCAAAGGACACCGTCATCAAAACAAAACGACCGCCTACAGATTGGGAAAGAATCTTCACCAACCCTTTATCTGACAGAGGACTCATATCCAGTATATATAAAGAACTAAAGAAGCTGAAAAGCAGCAAAACAAGTAATCCACTTAAAAAATGGGGAACAGACCTAAGCAGAGAATTCTCGGTAGAGGAATACCGAATGGCAAAGAAGCACTTAAAGAAATGTTCAACCTCACTAGCCATTAGGGAAATGCAAATCAAAACAACCCTGAGATTTCACCTTACACCCATGAGAATGGCCAAGATCAAAAACTCAAGTGACAACACATGCTGGAGTGGTTGTGGAGAAAAGGGAACCCTTCTGCACTGCTGGTGGGAATGTAAACTTGTACAACCACTCTGGAAATCAATCTGGTGCTTTCTCAGACAACTAGGAATAGCGCTTCCTCAAGATCCAGCCATACCACTACTGGGCATATATCCAAAAGAGGTTCAAGTACACAAAAAGGACATTTGCTCAACCATGTTTGTAGCAGCTTTATTTGTAATAGCCAGAAGCTGGAAACAACCCAGATGCCCCTCAACTGAAGAATGGATGCAGAAATTGTGGTACATCTACACAATGGAATATTACTCAGCAATTAAAAATAAGGAAATCATGAAATTTGCAGGTAAATGGTGGGATCTGGATAGGATCATCCTGAGTGAGTTGTCCCAGAAGCAAAAAGACACACATGGTGTATACTCACTCATATAGACATTCAACATAGGACAAACCCACTAAAACCTGTGCATCTAAAGAAACTAAGCAAGAGAGAGGACCCTAACAAAAATGTCCAATCTCCATCCGGAAAGGCAAAGAGGATGGACATCAGAAGAAGAAAACAGGAAACAACCTAGGAACCTACCACAGAGGGCCTCTGAAAGCCTCTGCCGTTCAGACTATCAAAGCAGATGCTGAGCCTGATGGGCAACTGTTGGGCAGAGTGAATGGAATTTTAGGTAAGAACTGGGAAATAGTAAGAGCTGGAGAGGACAGGGTCTCCACAAGGAGAGCAACAGAACAAGAAAATTTGAACATATGGAACTTCCCAGAGACTCATACTCCAACCAAGGACTATTCATGGAGATAACCCAGAACCCCTGCACAGATGTAGCCCAGGGCAGTTCAGAGTCCAATTGCGTTACATAGTAATGTGAAGAGGGACTGCCTCTGACATAATCTGATTGGCCTGCTCTTTGATCACCTCCCCTTGGGGAGGAGCAGCCTTACCAGGCCATAGTAGAGGACAATGCAGCCACTTTTGATGTGAACTGATGGACTAAGATCAGAAAGGAGAGGAGAACCTCCCCTATCAGTAGACTTGGGGAGTGGCATGCAAGCAGAGGGAGGGGGAGGGTGGGATTGGAAGGGGAGGAGGGAGGGGCTTATGGGAGGATGCAGAATGAATAAAGTTTAATTGATGAAAAATTTAAAAAAAAGGGAAAAAATTATTTAAGAACCTTAAATGACTTTCAAATTGGAGGAAAACATGGAGTTAGTCAATTGGCATGGAGCATGTCTCGCCCCTGGGGGCAATGGTCTCCTGAACCTACTCAGACCTCGGACACCACCACTGCTAGTTCTAGAACTGATGCAGGATGTTCCAACCAGGGGGTTAAGGCTTCTCATAATATTTCCTATAAGCCCACACCTGTTTGTTTATATGCCCCATTTTTATTCATTATTAGCCAGATAGAGCCAAGTAATTGTGGTAATGATACTTGCTTTTTTGCCCAATGCTGGAATACTAGTAAATTTAGGTATGCCCTGGTTACTCGCATGCCTTGCTGGGTGCCTGTGCCCGTTGATGCCCCTCACACTATGACTCTCTTCAGACAGAAAAGGGATCTTGGAACTACAGCCACCATTGTTACTGCCATTTCATTGGCGGCTGTTGGAGCTACCACCAGGGCATTAGCCATGAGTCATACTGGGCAGACTGCTCAGACCCTGAATAATCATTTAGCCAATATAGCTCATGCCTTAGTTGTGCAAAAAGGAATTAATGCTCAACTAAAAGGAAGCTTGATGGTGTTCAATCAGAGGATTGACCCCGTGCAGGAGCAAATTGATACCCTATGGCAAATCGCTCAACTTGGCTGTCAATGAAAATATGCTGGACTTTGAGTCACTAGCATATAACATGAGAATTTTTCCTGTGCTGCAAATCTGTCTAAACAATTGTCGAGCTATATTTTAGGTAATTTGTCGGGAGAATTCGATACTACGATGGAGCAGCTGAGAGTGGCCATTGTCACAGTAAATTCTACCAGAGTGGACGCAGGACTAGCCACAGGATTATCATCATGGATTGCTGCAGCCATGAATTATCTGAAGGAATGGGTGGGCATGGGTGCGTTAGCAGGCCTTCTGGTGTTGGTCTCCTTGGTTTGCCTGTGGTGTATATGCAAGATTAGAGTCTCACAACAGTGTGATGCAGCCATGATCATTCAGGCCTTTACAGCCATTGAAGCAGGACATTCTCCCCAAGCATGGTTGGCTACCATAAAAAGCTAAAATGTTATGCTCAGGATGCGAGGCTAAGCACTGCACTCAGGGTCAGCCGCTGTAGACCCAGAGTAGAGCATGTCTGATTGCATGCGGGTTGATGCCCCAGGTCCCGCCTCTGAGAAAAAGCTATCGGACGGGTCTGATGCTCTTTGGGTGGATGACACCTAAATGAACATCAGTACAAAGTTCCAATTTTTTTCTAATATCAGAGATCAGACCTCTACTCTTGCCTGATGTGTCTAAAACAAAAAGGGGAACTGTAGAGAGCTGCGGAATGCTATGCCTTAAAGATGGAGCTGGTTTCTGCCTTCCACCTTCCCGATGGTGAGTGCTCTCTGTCACGAGCAATTCCACATTTGGCTAAGGCTGAGGATCTGGCTTGCTTCCATGTATGTGGACCTATCTGCATTGCCCACGTGGCACGCTGGGTTTGGCTACCCAGAGGCTATTTAAGCTGTGGGCTGGCTTTCCCCAGGGTCAGATGATTGTTCAAGGTTCCTGAATAAACTGCATTGAAAAAAAAATTTAAAAAAAGCTCCTATCCTAAACTTTAAAGTAATAGAACAGTTTAATTTTATATATGCCTAAGTGTATATATATATACATATTTTTACTATTAAGAAAGGAAACATTTTCCAGATCCCACCATTTACCTGAAAATTTTATGATTTCCTTGTTTTTTTATTGCTGAGTAATATTCCATTGTGTAGATGTACCACAATTTCTGTATCTATTCCTCCACTGAGGGGCAACTGGTCTGTTTCCAGCTTCTGGCTATTACAAATAAGGCTGCTACAAATATGGTTGAGCAAATGTCCTTATTGTATACTTGAGCCTCTTTTGGATATATGCCTAGGAGTGGTATAGCTGTATCTTGAGGAAGCATTATTCCTAGTTGTCTGAGGAAGGGCCAGATTGCTTTCCAGAGTGGTTGTACAAGTTTACATTTCCCCCAGCAGTGCAGGATTGTTCCCCTTTCTCCACAGCCTCTCTAGCATGATCTGGAAAAGATCATCCTGAGTGAGCTATCCCAGAAGCAGAAAGAGGCACATGGTATATACTCACTCATATAGACATATAATATAACATAAACCTACTAAAATCTGTACACCTAAAGAAACTAATCAAGAGGAAGGACTCTTGCTAATATGCTCAATTCCTATCCAGAAACGCAACGAGGATGGACATAAGAAGAAGGAGAAAAGAGGGAACAAGTCAGGAGCCTGACACAGAGGGCCTCTGAAAGGCTCTACCCTGCAGACTATCAATGCAGATGCTGAGAATTATGGGCAACCTTTGGGCAGAGTGCAGGGAATCTTTTGTTTTCTTTTCTTTTCTTTTTTTACAGGAAATGAAAATATAATATTTATTTAGAAAAAGAAATCTATCCCTTTAATGTTGAGCCCAGGGATACTTCTAAAACATTCAGAAAACCAAAGAAGCAAAAACAATATTTGGTAGTGGAATACTGTTGTACTAAGACCCATACTTTCCTTCAACAGAAATGTGACAACTGCAAAGAGGTTTGATTGTCACAGTCATCTAAAATTCAAACATACAAAAAGAGATTATTTTAACAACATTTTTTTCTATTAACTATTTTACTTTGTCTTTTATGGTACATTTAAAACTGAAGGTTATTATGTGGTACAAATAAAGAGAGCCCCAGTCATCCCTTTTCATATCGAATCCTTTCAATGTAGGTTCTCTTAAGTCTAACATCTTAAATATACACTAAAAGCAGTATTCTAAGCAGAACTTTGAAAATATTCACCTGAATTTTTAAAAATTACTTAATTAAAGTTATGGATGTATGTTTTCGTGTTTGTGTGTGTATGCTTTTATGTGAATGTCTTTGTTTTAGTATCTTGTTATGTGCACAGAGTGCAAGGAATCTTGGGAAAGAAGTGGGAAACAGTAAGATCTGGAGAGGACAGGAACTCCACAAGGCAAGCAACAGAACCAAAAAATCTGAGCACAGGGGTCTTTCCTGAGACTGATACTCCGACCAAGGACTATGCATGGAGATAACCTAAGACCCCTGCACATGTTGCCCATGGCAGTTCAGTGTCCAAGTGGGTTCCATTGTAATAGGAACAGGGACTGTCTCTGACATGAACTGATTGGCCTGCTCTTTCATTACCTCCCCCTGAGGGGGAAGCAGCATTACCAGTCCACAGAAGAAGACAATGCAGCCACTCCTGATGAGACCTTATTGACTAAGATCAGAAGGAAGGAAAAGAAGACCTCCCCTATCAGTTGACTTGGGGAGGGGCATGCATGCAGGGGGGGAGGAAGGGAGGGATTGGGACGGGAGGAGGGAGGGAACCACAGGAGGGATACAAAGTGAATAAATTGTAATTAATAAATATTTTTTTAAAAAAAGAAAGGAAAGATTGTTTTTTTTTCCCTGTAGCATAATAAAAACTTTATTTTTAAAAGAATGTTGTATTAGTTTGCTGGTAGTGATGCAAGCCTTTATTCCCAGTGCTCAGGAGGTAGAGGCAGATGTATCTCTGATTTCAAGGACAGCCTGGTCTACGTAGTAAGGTCCAAGAGACATAGAACTAGAGTGAAACCGTGTTGCCCTCCTCAGGTTAATAAATTTCTTAAAAATTAAAATGAAAACAAAAGAATGTTAAATAAATTGTGGGCTTGGTGATTCACATCTGTAATCCCAGTATTCATAAGGTAGAGTCTGGAGAATTGAAAGTTCAACATCATCTAAAGCTACATAGAGAGTTTGAGGCTAGCATCATACTGTGTCAAAAACAAAACAACCCCCCAAACCACATAAAGACCAAAACAATATTAAATCACAAAACTTAAATCTGAACTTTAAATGTTTATCATCATCATCATCATCATTTTTATTGTATGTGTGTAGGAGATGTAGATACACAGAGTGCATGTAAGATACACTGAACATGTGGAAGTCAGAGGTCAGTTTTGTGAAATCGGATTTCTCCTTCCAGCTTTATGTGGGATCCAAGCATCAAACTCAAATCCTCTGGCTGATACAGTAAGTGCCTTACCCAGTGTGCCATATTGATAGTTCTTGTCTGACATAATGGCATGAAACCTTATTACATTTAGTAGATGTAGCAAACAAAATATTGAATGAAGAGGCTGGGGAAATGGGTCACTGAGTAAAGTGATTGCCACAGGAGCTTGAGAACCCATGTTTAGATTCTTAGCACCCATTATGCGCAGAGAGTGATGGCATGGGTCTGTAATCCCAGCACCAGAAGGCTGCATCCAAGAATTCACCATGAAGCTAACCAAGCTAAATGGTGAGTTTCAGGTTCATTGAGAGATCCTGCCTCAAAATACAAAGGTCAGCAATAAGTCAGTCTTAACCTCTGGCCTCCACACATAAATACATATACATACACAAAATTACTGAGGAACACTTGAACTTGAGATAAGAAATATATTTATTATGATTTTGCAACCACAGCCTTAGAAAACATAACTTTATTACATAACACTCCAGTAGACTGGCTGATTTTTATGAGACAAGTTTGCTTTGAGTCTGCAGCACACATAGTAGATTAATGGTCTCTGATTTAGACATTTACAACTGTGGTTAGTCAGATTCCAAAGTGATATTTATAAAGTACATTAAAATGGCATTTAAAAAATACATGTAGGTTTTGTTTTTATATTAAACATCTGAGCTGTGTGTCATACAGCCTTTCAGACAGATCCTCATTATGTAGGCTTGGCTATACTGGAACTTGCTGTGTATTTTAGGCTGGCCTTGTTCTCACAGAGATCAACCTGCTTCTGCCTCTACAGTGCTGAGCTTGTGTGGCTGTGTTCCACCCCATACAGCTTTTTAGTCAACCAAGTAGATGTCCAAATTGTGCATGTCTTACCAACAGTGTGGTGGTTATTTCTTTATAATTGTTTTAATGTTTTACATTTCATTTTTATGTGTATGTTATATACATGGATTTAATTCTACCATATGTATGTAGTGCATGCAAAGGCCAGAAGGTCATTTCAAATCCCCCTGAATCTGTAATTACAGGTCATTATGAGCTGTCATGTGCGTGCTAGGAACTGAGCCCAGGTTCCCTGCAAGAATAGCAAGTGTTCTTAACCATCTCTGTAGCCATATCTGTTTCTTTAAAATTTGTTTTTAAAATATTTATTTATTTATTTTTACTTTGTGTGTCTTTGTGTGTGTTTTCCATAGTATATATGTGTAGGTTGGAGGACACCTTGTAGGTTTCAGATCTGTCTACCTACAATGTGGTCCCTTGGATCACTCTCAGGTCTTCAGACTTGGCATCAAGGACCTTGATCTGCTGAGCCACCTTGCAGGTGCTTAACATTAAGTTGTTAGAGTCTAATATCATTAATCTTTAACTTCCCCAAGTTTTTTTATCCTTATTTTTTAAACTTACTTTTTATTTATTACAATTTATTCACTTTGTATCCCAGCTGTAGCCCCTTCCCCGTCCCATCCCAATCCCACCCTCCCTCCCTCCCTCCCTCTTCTCCTCCCATGCCCCTCCCCTAGTCCACTGATAGTGGAGATTCTCCTCCCCTTCAATCTGATCCTAGCCTATCAGGTCTCATCAGGACTGGCAGCATTGTGTTCCTCTATGGCCTGGTAAGGCTCTTCAAGTACTTTTATATTTTGCCAAAAGAACAAAATATGATGCAGCGTGTTCTGTTCCGTATGAAACACGAGCCTTAAACTGGGATAATGTGCGCACATTTGTGCTTTCTCGTCTTTGTTTCCCATTTGATCCTACAAGTTATTCTACTCTTCCACTTATACCTAGCAATACAGTTTTGTGTTTGGTTTGTGATAACTGCTAAATGACTTAGTGTCACATTCAAATTGGGACATATTTTGTCAACCTTTTTGCACTATTACTACAAATGTGTCCCCAGCCTCAGCTATATAATGAGACCAGCCAGTATCACAATGTAGAATATAACACCTCTTCATGAGTCCTCAAAGCAGTGTTTAAAATAAAACTGTAAATAAACTGATGATCTTAAATGTGTCAAGGTCTCTTCAGATTTTTGAGTGGTAGCAAACTTATCACACACTTTTTTTTTTTAGATCTGCAGTCATAGATTTAACATCTGACTAATGTTGCTTCTGCATCCAATTTGATAATGAGCTTTAACTTTGTGTCATTTCATTCCACTAAAAGAGAGCAAAAGAGAGAGACCTACATTTACTGGCAAATCAAATGGCTCACAAGGTTATCCTAGTGATGGAGAAAGAACAATGCCGATTATGATATGAAACTATATTTCACTAAGGATGTAATAGAATTACAGATGACTCGCATGTGTAGCTATTTTTTATAGTTGATGGTGTGAAATAAAGTCCCTCCCCTTCATGTCTCTGTAGTATCTATAAGCACTGAGGTTTTAGAATGTTAGTCATCATTAAGTGTATAATGTGGGAAATGGCAATGAGACCTTCCTTTTTTTTTCAGGCTTTGAGGCTGGATGTTGTACTGTGCCTACTGCAATTCTTTTAACCTTACATCATAAATTTCTTAATACTATTACTATACATTTAGATTTAATTAAAAAGCATAGAGTCCTTTCTAATACAGATTTGTTTTGTGATATCAAATTTATGCAGGTAATTCTTTTGAAAACTGAAATAGCCTAGCATGAAAAAAAGATTCAATGCTATTATCAAACACCTGCCTCTGCACAATTTCTGTGTATTACTGGAAAAGTCCTTTCATCTCTCAAATCAGAGTTATTATGTTACTAGTTGTAAGTGCAATTACTTCTGAAAACTCTTTGAATCATGACTTTAGGTAAATATGAGGCATTTTATTCCAAAGATCTACCAATATGAATGCTGTTGTCTGTTTTCTGTGGTATGAGTCAGGAACAAATGTAGTGTGATTACATATAAGTATTAAGAGGTTAGACGTATGCCTCTTTATTTGGTTGAAATAGTAATAAATTCTAGGCTTCTCTCTCCCAAAGCAAGAAACAATGTTAAATATTTTTATATGATATGCTTACAAATAAGGCCGTCAGTAATACACACACACACACACACACACATATACATATATATACGGATGTCATGCTGACTAGTGCTTGCAGTAACAAAAAGTACAGAGTAAGAGCTTATAAATCAAAGCTTTTCAAACCAACAAACAAAAAATCCCCTTGAAGCCAGGTGCTGTAGCACACACCAGTCATCCTAGCATTCAAGAGGCTGAGTCCAAAGCCAGTTTGGGTCTATGGCATGAGGCCCATAGTTTCAAAATAGTTTTGCCTTTACAGAGTCTCTCTCTGTCTCTGTCTCTGTCTGTCTATCTATTTCATATATATATTAAAATAAGTAGTTCTTACATAGTTGCTATGGATAATGTCTGTCGCTAAGCAACTTCAACATCTTATATAACTCAGCCCTTGAAATATCCCTATAATTGTGAATATTATCTTTAGTACTAGAGAAAGAGCAAGGTTATTTGACTCTCCCCCTTAGCCATCATTGAACATTTGTTGTTTATCAAGCTTTTGGTGCTACTTGAGCACTGTTCAGAAGAAATTCAGTGTAAATACTCCAGAAAAGGCTGTGGAAGCAGTGGATCCCAGGAAACCCCTAAGACTCCCCAAGTGATCTGATTAAAGAAAAAAGGGTTGTGCATGCTGCTTGGTCATGTACCTCCTTCTAAACACATAAACATAGGCTATAGACTCATTGTATATTGTTTTTACTATGTTTAGGTATGTGCCTTGTGTCCCTGATCTCTCGAAACTTTAGACATGAACGGGTGTTGGATTTTGTCAAATGCTTTTTCAGCATCTAAGGAGCTTATCATTTTTTTTCCTTTCAGTTTGTTTATAAGGTACATTGCATTGGTGCATTTCCATATATTGAACTATCCTTGCATGCCTGGGATAAAGCCTACTTGGTCATAGTTGATGATAACTTTTATGTGCTCTTGGATTCAGTTTGCAAGTATCTTTTAAACTTTTATTAATTATACTTTATTCCTTTTGTATCCCCCCATAAACCCACCTAATCTCACCTTCCCTCCCCCTTCTTCACACATGCCCCTCCCCAAGTCCACTGATAAGGGAGGTCCTCCTCTCCTTCCTTCTGATCCTAGTCTATAAGATCTTATCAGGAGTGGCTGCATTTTAACAAGTATTTTTGCATCAGTGTTCATAAGAGAGATAGGTCTGAAGATCTCTTTTTTGTTGGGTCTTTGTTTGGTTTAGGTATCAAGGTGACTGTGGCTTCATTAGAATGTGTTCAATAGAGTTCCTTCTGTTTCTATTTTGTGGAAATTTTTTGAAGAGAATTTGAGTTACCTCTTCTTTGAAGGTCTGGTAGAATTCTGCACTGAAACCACCCAGCCCTGGGCTTTTTTTGGAAAGGAGACTTTTGATGATAACATCCATTTCCTTAGGAGATATAGGACTATTTGCTTTATTTATCTGATCTTGATTCAGCTTTGGTAAATAAAATCTATCAAGAAAATGTTCTATTTCATTTACATTTTCTAATTTTGTGGCATATAGGCTTTTGAAGTAGGACCTAACAATTCTTTGGATTTTCTCAGTATCTGTTGTTATGTCCCCTTTTTCATTTCTGATTTTGTTGATTTGTACAGTGTCCTTCTGCCTTTTAGTTAGTTTGGCTAAGGGTTTGTCTATCTTGTTGGTTTTCTCAAAGAACCAGCTCTTGGTTTTGTTGATCCTTTGAATTGTTCTCTTTGTTTCTAATTCATTGATTTCAGTCTGAGTTTTATTATTTCCAGACTTCTACCTGTCTTGGGTGTGTCTGCTTTTTTTCCCCCCTAAGGCTTCCAGGTGTGCCATTAAGTTGGTTGTATGAGATGCCTCAAATTTCTTTAAGAAGGCACTTATATTTGTGCGCCTCTGCATTGAACCCAAGGCCTTGCACATAAGAAAGAAGTTCTCTATCACTGGATGACATGCCAAGACCTGGAATAGTTTACTTGTTAATGGCACAGCCCTCCAAAGTTCATTTCAAAGATTGGTGTGAACAATTGTTTTAATAAATCACCTCTACAACTTTTTATAAAGATTTACTTTATTTTAGATATATGCCTGCTTTGTCTGCACATATATCTGTCTACCATGTGTGAGACTTGTGCTGATGGAGTCCAGAAGAGTGCATCAGTTCCTCTGGAACTGGAAATATGGAAGGTTGTGAGTCACCAGGTGGGTGTTGGGAATTGAACATGGGTCCTTTGCAAGAACAACAAGTGCTCTAGACTTCTGGAACTTTTCTCCAACTTAATTGTCAACTTTCACTTGTGAGGTGATGATTATTGGACCTAGTGTCTCATGCATACTAGGCCAGCACTGTACCATTTAGCTAGATCCCAGCTTTCATAAAATATCTTTGAAAGGGAAGTACACGAACATGTTATACATTGCATCATCGTTTCTTGCAGATCAGTAACATCGAATCACTAAGGCTAAGTTGGCTACAGCTCATGTTTAAAACCCTATATTCCATCATGAAATGACTCACATTATATTTCAGTTAGGTAGAATTTTTTCCAACCAGTTATTCTTTACCTCTTTTTCCTTCATATTATTATTCCGTGCTGAAGAACAAATCTAAAGCTTCACACCCTCTCTGAACACTTCTGCACAATTACTGCTCTGACCGAAATAGCCAAGAAAATGGTGAACATTACGAAGAAAAATAGGAAGGAAAATCAGGCATCCTATTATCCTAATTTGCAGACTATCCTGTAGATGTATCCACCTTGGTTCTTTTCTTTCCTGCATTTCTGTTCTGTGTATAAGACATGAAAAATAGACTTCAAAGCAATCCTAAGGCAAGGTATTTCAGTAATGATATGAACAGATTATGGCAAGGCCAAGGATTGGCTATACAGAAAATAGTCTTTCCAGAGAAGCTGGCTAACTGTAAGGCTCCTCAGACAGCACTGCGGCTACCAGACTCTCACTGGTATGCTCTCAGAATATGCATGTTTTGTTTGTTGTTTGTTTGTTCTTGTAAATGCTATGGTAGAAGAGATAATGTTTGCTGACAAATGCCTAAAAGCAACATACATTTTTAATGGTTAGCAGGGATGGCCAATATTTTTCTTAAAGCATCTAAGATTCATATATATATATATATATATATATATATATATTTCAAGGAATATAGTCTCTGTGACATCTACTCATCTCTGCATTTGTACATATGCAACTGTGACAATATGTGAGTAAGTGCTTACGAATGGCTGTTTGTCAATACAACCACGCTTATCCAACTAGAGTGTTTAGCTTGAAATATAGCTCAGTGGTAAAATATTTGCTAGCATGTATGAAGCTCTAGGTTCAATCATATGTACTATGAAGGAAAGAAAAAAAAACACCTATCTCCACAAAATCTAACAAAACAGAGTGTTGGAGTTCAGATTATAGTTTTCTGGCCTTTGGATGACAGTGGCTATAGTCTGTTACAAAGGCACACTGTTGTAAAGCCCAACCTCCTTATGTTCATGTATTACTATGTATTTGTGTCCCGTTTTGTGTGTCTATGTGTTTTATGCATTTGCACTTATGCATGTAGGTGTATGTGAAGGCCAAAACTCAATGTCAGCTGTCTTTCCTCATTGTTTCTCCACTTTATCTAATGAAAGAAAAGACATTATTTTTTATTTTGCATTTTATTTTTATTTGTGTACATGTTCATATTCCTAAGCAGGTTTGTGGAGGTTAGAGGGCAACTTTTGAAAGTCTGTTTTCCTTATCTCCTATATTCATCTCAAGTATCAATCTGTAGTTGTGAGGTTTGGTTGTAGGTACTTCACCTCTAAGCTATCTTACTGGACTCCATTTTACTTTTGTTAGATAAGATCTCTCATGGAATGTGGAGGTCTGGTCATCAATTTGTTTCATCTGGATAGCTTGTATGCCTGAGAGCTTGCTTCCCTAACTGATATGTCAGCCATGCACTGTCTTATATGGGTATTAGACATTGAGCTTAGGTCCTCATGCTGATCCAAGAAGCTTTTTATCTACTGAGTCATTTCCCCAGCCCTCATTGGTAACATCTTATTAATAAATTTTTGATTAATTTTTTCTTTTAGATTTAATCATTTCATGTGTACGGGCTTACATGTAAGTATACGTGCCATATGCATTCTTGGTACCCAAAGAGTTCTGAACAGGATATCAGATCCCTTAGAACTGGAGTTAAAGGATGGTTTTGAACAATCATATGCGTGCTGGGAACTAAACTTTGATCCTTTGCAAAAGCAATGATTACTCTATTGTGCTGAAGCATTTCTCCAGCCCCTTGTTTTCTATTTTATGTGAATATAATATCACATCCCCTTATGTAAAAAATAACTACTCCTTGTGAGAAAACAAAATATTTTTATAGTAGAGACAATTGCAGTAAAATAACTAGAATAACTAGTTTTTTTTTTTTTTTTTTTTTTTTTTTTTTTTTTTTTTTTTTTGTTGTTGTTGTTGTTCACTTCTTTTTGAGGCAGAGTCTTCCTATATAACCCTGGATGATCTGGGAACTCACCATGATCACACACTAGTCTTGAACTCACAGCAGTTTTCCTGCGTTAGGCTGCCCAGTGCTTGAATTCCAGATTTAAATCATTATGTTGACCTGATTTTCAAAGTTTAACTCTGCCATTTACTGTCTGATTTTGATCTTTTTACATTAATAAATTAAACATTAGGGTTTTTTTCACCATTAAATGCATGGATGGTGTCATTTCTGTAAGGATGTTGTTATGGTCTTTATCTTCAATGCCCTGTCTCCCATTTCCATGTTGAAGACTTGATACCTAGCTGATGGCACCTAGGTGATAGGTGGTAGCAACTATGTGAAGTGTGGGCTTATTGGAGGAAGTAAATAAACGTTCCAATGGTAGACATTTCCTTGAAGAGTATATTGGGATTCCTATCTTCTCTATTGTGCTTCCCAGCTTCAGTGATGTGGTTATGTGGGCAGCTTTACTCTACTATAATGTTTGGTCTTGTCACAGGCACAAAAGATGAGGTCAAGCAAGAATGGAATATTGCATTAAAACATATGTTTCCTCCTTCAAAGTTATTTATCTCAGGCATTTTTCACTGCAATGGAAAAGTGATTAACACAGATTTTTTGAAGCACACAATATATCTTCATTCAGTTCCAAAGCAACTGAATTATTCATTCCCCTGATCTTTCTTCTGACAATTGCATCATAATGGAAAAACCCATACTTCCCTTAAGTGGTGTTTACTCTGAAAGTATTAAACCAGGGTATTTAATAAGGCATATGCATGAAGAAACATTCCTGGAGGGCTGAGTTGTTAGTCTAGCATGCTCTAAGCCATAAATTCCATCCCCGACACCCCATAAACTGGGTATGGTGGTACATGCCTGTAATTCCAGTACTCCAGAGTTATAGGTTGGAGATTCAGAAGTTCAAGGTTATGCTTAGCTACTGAGTAGTTTCAAAACCAGCTTGGGCTGGGTTTAACATGGGGCCCCTTCAAAGCATACCAGAATGTTATAATAAATTATCTCTAATGACAAACATGTACAAAAACTTCCTTTGTTCTAACATGGCAGTGACCTCAGAAATCTATACCTCTCAAAGATTAGGAAGTCTCCGAATATGACAGCAAAACTCTAGTGAGAAATTTCTTAGAACATTTTCAACTGGCAAAGGGGACTACAGGCAAAATAGATTGGTATCTGTGGAGGCCAGAGGAGTGCACCATATTTCTTGGAAATAGAGTTACAGATGGTTGTGAACCACCATATGAGAGCAAGCAATTGAACTTTGTTCCTCTATAAGAGCAACAACCTCTTAACCACTGAGAAATCTCTCCGGCCTTCCCTCTGTTTTTTTTTTTTTTTTGTTTGTTTGTTTTTGTTGTTTTTTTCTTATGAAAAAGTCTGTTTTTACATTTTTTTACAGTTTATTCATTTTATATCCTGATTGTAGCCCCTCCCTCATCTCTTCCCAGTCCCACCCTCCCTCCTTCTTCCCCATTATCACCTTCCCCTAGTCCACTGATGGTGGAGTTCCTCTTCCCCTTCTATCTGACCCTAGCCTATCAGGTCTCATCAGGACTGGCTGGATTCTCTTCCTCTGTGGTCTGGCAAGGCTGCCGCTGCTAGTTGACCAACCAAGGACCATGCATAGAGAAGACATAGATGCCCTGCTCAGATATAACCAGCAGGCAGCTCAGTCTCCATGTGGGTTCCTGAGTAAGGGAAGTAGGGGCTACCTCTGCCTTGGCTATTTTTTTCTTTTCCTTTTATAAATTTATTTATTTTTTATTAATTGCAGTTTATTCAGTATGTATCCCAGCTGTAGCTCCTCTCTCATCCCCTCCCAACACCCACCGTTCCTCCCTAATCCCCTCCCAACACCACCCTCCGTGTCCCATCTCCTCCCATGGACCTCCCCAAGTCCACTGATACCGGAAGTCCTTCTCCACTTCCCTCTGAACCTAGCCTATCAGATATCCTCAGGACTGGCTGCATTTTCTTACTTGGTGGCAGGGTAAGGCTGATCCTCCATCAGAGGGAGGTGATCAAAGGACCAGCCACTGAGATCATGGCAGAAACTGTCCCTGTTCCCATTACGAGGGATCCCACTTGAACACTGAGCTGCCATGGGCTACATCTGTGCAGAGTAGAAGGTGATCTCCATGAATAGTCCTTGGTTGGAGTATTGGTCTCAGAAAAGACCCCTGGGCCTAGATTTTTTGGTTCTGTTGCTCTCCTTGTGGACCTCCTGTCTCCTCCAGGGCTTTCTATCTCTCCCTTCTTTAATAAGATTCACTGAACTCTGCCCAAAGTTTGGATGTGAGTCT
Organism: Meriones unguiculatus; assembly: GCF_030254825.1. Classification (NCBI taxonomy): domain Eukaryota; kingdom Metazoa; phylum Chordata; class Mammalia; order Rodentia; family Muridae; genus Meriones; species Meriones unguiculatus. The sequence continues at coordinate 71,948,612 of NC_083369.1, read as the reverse complement.
CAGCATCTGCTTTAATACCTTGCTGGGTACAGTCTTTCAGAGGCCCTCTGTGCTAGGCTCCTGTCCTGTTCCTTTTTTCTCCCTCTTCTGATGTCTGTCCCCTTTGCCTTTCTGAGTGAGGATTGATCCTTCTTGCTTAGCTTCCTTAGGTGTACAGATTTTAGTATGTTTATCCTATGTCATATGTCTAATATCCACATGTAAGTGAGCATATACCACATGTGTCTTTCTGCTTCTGGGATACCTCACTCAGGATGATCTTTTCTAGTTCCCACCATTTGCCTGCAAATTTCATGATTTCCTTGTTTTTAATTGCTAAGTAGTATACCATTGTGTAAATTAACCACAATTTCTGTATCCATTTCTCACTTAAGGGGCATCTGGGTTGTTTCTTTATTTTGGCTATTACAAATAAAGCACTAAGAACATGGTTGGACAAATATCCTTGTTGTATACTTGAGCATATTTTCGATATATTCCTAGGTGTGCTATAGCTCGATCTTAAGGGGGCACTATTCCTGTTTGTCTGAGAAAATGCCAGATTGATTTCCCAAGTGATTGTACAAGTTTACATTCCCACTGGAAATGGGAAGGTTCAGGTTTCTCCGCATCCTCTCCAGAATGTATTATCACTTGAGTTTTTTACCTTATTCATTCTGATGGGTGTAAGATGAAATCTTAGGTTCATTTTGATTTGCATTTCCCTGATGACTAAGGACATTGAGCATTTCTTTAACTGTTTCTCTGCCATTCCATATTACTGTAATAAGAATTCTCTGTTTAGGTTTGTACCCCATTTTTTAATTGGATTGCTTGATTTGTTGCTTTCTAAATTCTTGAGTTCTTTATATGTTCTGGATATTAGCTCTCTGTCAGATATAGGGTGGGTGAAGTTCCTTTTCTGGTCTGTAGGCTGTTGTTTTATTCTGATGACAGTGTTCTTTGCTTTACAGAAGCTTTTCAGTTTCATGAGGTCACTTTTACTAATTGTTGATCTTAGAGCCTGTGCTGTTGGTGTTTTATTCAGGAAGTTATCTCCTGTGCCCAAGAGTTCAAGACCATTTTTCTTCTAACAGATTTAATGTGACTGGTTTTATGGTGAGGTTTTTTATCAACTTGGACTTTAATTTTATGCAAGGTGATAAAGTATGGATCTATTTGCATTTTTCTACTTGTAGACATCCAGTTAGACCAGCGCCATCTGTTGAAGATGCAGTCTTTTTTCCATTGTATGGTTTTGGCTTCATTCTCAAAAATCAAGTGTCTGTAGGTGTGTGGGTTTATTTTTGTGTCTTCTATTCAATTCAATTGATTCACCATTTGGTTTCTATGCCAGTACCATGCAGTTTTTATTACTATTGCTCTGTAGTACAGCTTGAGATGTTAGCTGGAGATACCTCCAGAATATCTTTTACTGTAGATAATTGTTTAGCAATTGTGGGTTTCTTGTTATTCCATATGAAGTTGAGCATTGTTCTTTCAAGGTCTGTAAAAAATTGTGTTGGTAATTTGATGGGAATTGCATTGAATCTGTAGATTGCTTTTAGTAAGATGGCCAGTTTTACTATGTTAATCTTGCCAAGCCATGAGCTTGATAGATCTTTCCATCTTCTGATATCTTCTTCTGTTTTTTTTTTTTTCTTCAGAGACTTGAAGTTTTATTTTTTTCTTTTTTCAAATGGGTCTTTCACTTGCTTTGTTAGAGTCACACCAAGGTACTTTATGTTATTAGTGGCTATTGTGAAAGGTGTTTTTTCCCTAATTTCTTTTATTGCCCTTTTGTATTTGGTATACAGGAGGGCTTCTGGATTTTTTTGAGTAGATTTTGTATCTGGACACTTTGCTGAACATGTTTATCAGCTGAAGGAGTTTTCTGGTAGAATTTTTGGGATCACTCATGTATACTACCATATCATCTGCAAATAGTGATATGTTCATTTCATCCTTTCCAATTTGTATCACCTTGATCTCCTTTAATTATCTTATTGCTCTAGCTGGGACTTCAAGTACTATGTTGAAGAGATACAGAGAGAGTGGGTAGCCTTGCTTTGCCCCTGATTTCAGTAGGATTGATTTAAATTTCATTCCATTTAATTTGATGTTGGCTATAGGCTTGCTGTGTATTGTCCTTAATATGTTTAGGTATGTGCCTTGTATCTGTGATCTCTCCAAGACTTTAAGCATGACTGGGTGTTGGATTTTGTCAAATGGTTTTTCAGCAGCTAAGGAGATGATCATGTGATTTTTCTCCTTCATTTTGTTTATATGGTGGATTACATTGATGGATTTCCATATATTGAACCACCCTTGCATGCCTGGCATTAAGACTTCTTGGCCATGGTGGATGATATCTTTAATGTATTCTTGGATTCAGTTTGCAAGTATTTTATTGAGTATTTTTGCATCAATGTTCATAAGAGAGATAGGTCAGAACTTCTCTTTTTTTTGTTGGGTCTTTGTGTGGTTTAGGTATCAAAGTGACTGTGGATTCATATAATGAGTATGGTCATGTTCCTTCTGTTTCTATTTTGTGGAATATTTTGAAGAGAATTGGGGTAAGCTCTTCTTTGAAGGTCTGGTAGGATTCTGCACTGAAACCTTCTGGCTCTGTGCTCTTTTTTGGAATAGAGACTTTTGATGACTGCTTCTATTTCCTTTGGGGATATAGGACTATTAATTCTATTTATGTGATCTTGAATTAATTTTAGTAAATGGAATCTATCATGAAAATTTTCCATTTTATTTTTATTTTAAATTTCTTTTGGCCTATTGGCTTTTGTAGTAAGCCCTAATGATTGTTTGGATTTCCTCAGTGTCTGTAGTTATTTCCAGATTTTTGTGTCTGATTTCGCTGATTTGGATTGTTTTTCTCTGCCTTTTAGTTACTTTGGCTAAGGGTTTTTCTATCTTGTTGATCTTCTCAAAGAAGCATCTCTTGGTCTCATTGATTGTTTGAATTGTTTTCTTGGTTTTTAATTCATTGATTTCAGCCCTGAGTTTGATTATTTCCAATCATCTACTCCTCTTTGGTGTGTCTACTTCTTTTTTTTCTTAGGGATTTTAAGTATGCTGTTAATTTGCTTGTATGAGATGTCTCCAATTTCTTTCTGGAGAGGAAAGTGCTATGAACTTTCCTCTTAGCACTGCTTTCATTGTGCCCAATAATTTTGGGTAAGTTGTGCCTTCATTGTCATTGAATTTTAGGAAGACTCCATTTTTCTTTTTCTTTTCTGCCCTGACCAATCTATCATTGAGTAGAGACTTGTTTAGTTTCCATGTGTATGTAGGCTTTTTGTTGTTTCTGTTCTTGTTAAGGTTGATTTTTAGGCCATGGTAGTCTGATAGGATACAAGGGATTATTCGATCTTCTTGTATCTGTTGAGGCTTGCTTTGTGCCCAACTGTATGGTCAGTTTTTGAGAAGGTTCTGTGAGGCTGAGAGGTGAAATGTTCTGTAGGCATCTATTAGGTCCATTTGATTTAGGACCTCTGCAAGTGCCATTATTTCCCTATTTCAGCAACCACTGCCACCTCAGCAGAGCAGGGAGGGCCCTTGCTTGGGTCTAGGGGAAGTACAGCAGGGTTGAATAGTCATCACTCTCTGTCTCTGGAGATGTTCAAGGGTGACCTGCATGCAAACTGTCTCTGCTCACAGGTTTTCTCCTCTTGCCCAGGAAGCCTCAATGTTGGTGTTTTGGCTTCAGCTGCCTCTCCACTCACCAATTTCACAGTTTCAGATCCTGTGCTCTTCAGATATGGTGTGATGTGCTGGTCCTGATTATTATTCTTTTTTTTTCTTTTTTTTTTTTTTCAATGCAGTTTATTCAGGAACCTTGAACAATCCTCGGACCCTGGGGAAAGCCAGCCCACAGCTTAAATAGCCTCTGGGTAGCCAACCCAGGCGTGCCACGTGGACAATGCAGATAGGTCCACATACATGGAAGCAAGCCAGATCCTCAGCCTTAGCCAAACGTGGAATTGTTCCTGACAGAGAGCACTCACCATCGGGAAGGTGGAAGGCGGAAACCAGCTCCATCTTAATGCAAATTCTCGTCACGTAGACCAAGGGGGCTTTGGCTGAAAGCAATCCTGCTACACCCTCCAAATATTGGCATTACAGGTATACACTACTATGTTCAGTGAAAGATTTATAATCTTAATCACTAAATCTGTTTCATGTTATAACTAATTTTAGAGCAAAAAACATGACTATACTTTCTAAGATATGTATATCTCAGAAATCATGAGAAATTTACAGTATTAAATAAGACATCTAGAATGCAAACTAGAGCACTGACCAAACAATTTGATAATATAACTGTTCGGTTGGGTCACCCATAAATACTCCTTCTTTCATGGTGGAATCACGGCTCAGAGGAATTAGCCAGACTTCTCCACTCCTTTGCTCTCCTCTCCTCTCCTTCTTCCCTCCTTTCCTTCCTTCATTTCCTTCCCTCCCTCCTTGCCTCCTTTCCTCCCTCTCTTCTTTTTTTTTTTCTGTGAGGTTCAATTAAAAGCATCAATTGATTCCAAATGATTTCTTGCTTACTATTAGCAATAAGAAAGAAAACAGAAATGTGTATGTACTTGAGTGTGCAATTTGGTTACTTCAGGCCAGGATTTGCTCTTAGAATAGGATATTTATTTTATTTTAATCATTCTTTGCCAATTCCCTTCACAGAACTTGAGATCTTCACAGGTTTCAGAGAAGAGTGTTAGAGATGATAACCAGGAAGTTGCCTGAGACATGCTCCTTTTCCTTTAACACCTTCTGGGCTGAAATGTCAGGACTATTTATGTAACAAAGTAGTGCCATGTTTCCTGCTTTCTCATTACTGTTATTCCTAAAGATGAAGGTTTTTTTTTTTTCTTTAAAATTCACCTTACTTTCTCCTATGAGCAATACATAGACAACCACACAGAAAAATCCGAGTTCAAAATCATTACTATGACTTTCAGTATGTCCTTAGAAACCCTGATTGCCAGAGTCTTTCAGAAGCCACCTGTGGAAGGCTTCTGTTATCTCCTACTTCTGGTGTTTGACCTTCTTCTTTAATTAAATTTTTTATATTAATTACAGTTTATTTGTTTCGTATCCCAGCTGTAGCCCCCTCTCCTATTACCTCCCAATTCTACCCTCCCTCCCTCATCTCCTCCCATGCCCCTCCCCTAGTCTACTAATAGGGGATGACCTCCTCCCCTTCCTTCTGACCCTAGCCTATCAGGTCTCATTAGGACTGGCTGCATTGTCCTACTCTATAGCCTGGCAAGGCTGCTCCCCCACTCAGGGGAAGGTGATCAAAGAGCCAGCTACTGAGTTAATGTCAGAGACAGTCCCTGTTCCCCTTACTAGGGAATCTATTTGAAGACTGAGCTGCCATGGGCTACATCTGAGCCATGGTTCTAGGTTATATTCATGAATGGTCCTTGGTTGGAATATCAGTCTCAGAAAAGACCCTTGTGCCCAAAATTTTTGGTTCTGTTGCTCTACTTGTGGAGCTTCTGTCCTCTCCAGGTCTTACTATCTCCCCCTTCTTTCATAGGATTCCCTGCACTCTGCCCAAAGTTTGGTTATGAGTCTCAGCATCTGCTTTGATACCCTGCTGGGTAGAGTCTTTCAGAGGCCCTCTGTGATAGGCTCCTGTCCTGTGTCCTGATTTCTCCTCCTTCCAATGTCCATCCCATTTGTCTTTCTGAGTGAAGATTGATCAACTTACCGAAAGCCCTCCTTCTTGCTTAGCTTCTTCAGGTGTACAGAATTTATTATGTTTGTCCTCTATTATAGGTCTAATATCCACTTATAAGTGAGTGTATATTGTGTGTTTCTTTCTGCTTCTGGGATACCTTACTCAAAATGATCTTTTCTAGATCCCAACATTTACCTACAAATTTCATGATTTAACTGTTTTTAATTGCTGAGTAGTATTCCATTGTGTAAATGTACCACAATTTCTGTATCCATTCTTCAGTTGAGGAACAAACTAAAGTCCAAGTGGATCAAAGATCTCAACATAAAACCAGACACACTAAATCGGGTAAAAGAAAAAGTGGGAAAGAGCCTAGAACTGTTTGATCTTCTGAATGAGGTTTCAGCCTCTTCCCTAGGGTCCTCCTTTTTTATCTTCTTTAGGATCATAGATTTTAGTATATGCGTCCTATATTATATGGCTAACAACCACTTATAAGTGAGTATATACCATATGTGTCTTTCTGCTTCTGGATTACTTCATTCGAGATGATCTGTTCTAGTTCCATCCATTTGCCTGCAAATTTCATGATTTCTTTGTTTTTAATTGCTGAGTCATATTCCTTTGTGTAAATGCACCACAATTTCTGTGTCCATTCCTTGGTTGAGGGACATTTAAGTTGTTTCCAGATTCTTGCTATTACAAACAAAGCTGTCATGAACATATTTGAAGTGTCCTTGTTGCATGATTGAGCGTCTTTCGGATACATATCCAGGAATGGTATAGCTGGATCTTGAGGTAGCACTATTCCTAATTTTCTGAGAAAGTGCCAGATTGATTTCCAAGGCAGTTATACAAGGTTACCTTCCCACCAGTAATGGAAGAGGGCTATCAGGGTATTGAAGGAAATACTGAGACTCATAGCCAAACTTTGGGCAGAGTGCAAAAGACTTTATGGAAGAAGGGGGAGAGACAGAAAGACCTGAAGGGGACAGGTGCTCCAAAATGAGACCAACAGAGCCAAAAACCCTGGGGCCAGAGGGGTCTGCAGAGACTGATACTCCAACCAAGGACCATGCATTGAGAGGACCTGTACCCCATGTTCAGAGGAAACCTATAGGCTACCCTGTCTCCAAGTGGGTGTCCTACTAAGGGAATCAGGGGATATCTCTGACATGAACCCAGTGGCCTGCTCTTCTATTATCTTTCTCTGGGGGTGCAACCTTGCCAGGCCACAGAGAAAGATAATGCAGCCAGCCCTGAGGAAACCTGATTTGCTAGTGTCAGACAGAAGGGAAGGAGGTCTTCTCCTATCAGTGGACTAGGGGAGGGGCATGGGGGAGAATAGGGAGGGTTGGTGGGAGTGGGAAGAGATGGGGAGGGGCTACAGCTGGGGTACAAAGTGAAAAACTGTAATTAATAATAATAATAAAAATGAAACAAACAAACAAACAAAAAACCCATGAGTAGGTTAAAAAACTCTAATTACCCCAGACGATCAAAAGCAGAGCCTTAAGAGGCTATCCATAGTTTCTCTTTTTCCTTTTCCAATCCTGGGGATGGATGGAACTTTTAAGGCACTTAAGCCTCTGTACCTGCAATCCAGCTGAGACAACTGTTAGAACCCCTGTAAATAGGAAACAGGTTTTTGTAATTGAGCTTCAGGTAATAGCCTAGAACTCTAGACTGATTTCAATACACACATTTCTCTGCTATCCTACTTGATTGTTTAGCTCCAAATCCCAGGAAAGTGCTTTTTATCTGGATCTAGGTAAGCTCACATGAATTACTCTGGAATCTAAAGTACAGTATCCACATTTCTTATTTTTTTTCTTGTCATTTCAGTAATTTCTCTGAACATCTTCTCACGATTTACACCTTACATAGAATAAACTTCCATTCTGTGCTTTCATTGTATTTTATCTCTCAAGAGCCAGCATTCTTTTTAAAAATTCTTATTTTAAATTATGCATATGTGTGTGTGTGCCTGGATAGGTTTATGTGTACCAGATGTGAAGGTGCCTGAAGAGTGAAAAAGAGGGCATCAGATCCCCTCAGACTGAAGTTTCAGACATTTGTGAACTGTGTGATGTGGGTTCTGGGAAATGAAAGGATACAATATTTATAATTGTATGAATTTTTATTTTCTTTCTCATGTGTGTATGTTCATCTATGGGTGTAGGTCCAAGAAGAGACTGTCAGATTCCCTGGAGCTGGAGTTACAATGAGTTGTGTACTGTGTAACTCGAATGCTGGGAACTAAACCTGAGTCCTCTTAATTGCTGAGAATTCTTTCTAGCTAAAGCCAAAATTCTTATTGCTTGCAGTTTTCTATACATATGAAGTTACATTTCTTAGAACTGTGGATATTGTTCATTTGGTATGTGTTTCACTAGCATCCACAAAATTCTGGGTTTGATGTCTAGCAGTGCCTAAAAGTGGTTGTAGTGATACACACCTGTAATCCTAGCACTTGGGTAGAAGTAGGAAGACCAGAAATTTGAGGTCATCCTCTGATATATAGTTAGTTTGAGACTGCCTTAGCTACAGGAGACCCTTTCTCTAAATAATTAAATAAAGTAAGAAGGAAAAAAAGACATTTCTTATTATATAAAGAAGCAATACAGACAATGAAAGTTATTTTGGAGAGGCATGCATCATTATACTATTTATGTATATTATAATTAGTGCATAACTTCAAAGAACAGTCTCCAAGGGTCTGAGAGCATTGTGTCTGCTTCAAAACCCTGAAAAAGTAAAACCACTGTTAAAGTGAATATCTTCTTTAAAAATTTTATTTACATTTATTTATAAATTTGTTCATTTATGGGGAGGGCCCATGTCCACCATGGTGTTTAGTGGGAGATCAGAAGACAAGTTGCAGGAGTCAAATATTTCCTTCCACCAAGTCCTCCTACAGCAGATGGGAACTAATACAAAGTCCCAAAGCCAGAAGAGAGAGAGAGAGAGAGAGCGAGCGAGCGAGAGAACTGGAATTGTTACCCTTAAATGAGATGTCTCTATCAAATCCCTCCCCTCAGAGTTCATGGAACCCATTGGAAGAGGAGACTGAAGGAGTTTGGTGAGACAGAAGGAACAGAAAACATGAGGAAAACAACACCCTCTAAAACAGCTGATCAAAGCACTTATTAACTAATAGAAACTGAAGCAGAAGTTACAGTGCCTACAAGGGCCTGTGCCAAGTCCTCTGTATCTGTATTATAGCTTTTAGCTTAATATTGTTATGAGACTCTGAATGTAAGAACAAGTGCGTTTCTGACTCTTGTGCCTTGTCTTGAGACTCTTTCCTCCTGTTGAGCTGTCATGTCCAACTTCAATAAGATGATTTTTGTTTTTATAATAATTTATTTTGCTAAAACATAAATAAAAAAATTCTTTTTACTTTTTATAATTTTTTATTGGTTCTTTGTGAATTTCACATCATGCACCCCAATCTGTTACATTTCTCCATCCCCTTATATCTGCTCTATACCCTTGCAATCTCCCCCAATAAAGTAAATAAATCTTGTCATAGAAGCTGTAGTCACAGTATGTCCCACTCTGTATTCTTTTTTCCACAGTTCTTTACTTGCAAATGTTCATTGCAATGACTCATTGGTCTGTTATAAGGTCTGGAACCTCACTGGGAATCCTTTCAGATGTCCTGTTGTTGCCCTGTGTCATGGAGATCCTGTAGTTTTGTATAAGTAGAACCAGACCCTTCATGTACTTCAGTAGTTAATGGATGGAGTAGAGATTGGAGAGGGCCAATCCAAAGCCATGGATCTGGGTCTGAGATCTATCTGAGCTGGTCAGCCCACTGGCTCTAGCATTCTCAAATCCTCTGGGAGGGCTCACCAGCAACACATGCAACCAGGGCCAACTTTAACCTGCTGCCCAGGCAAAATATAGGGCTCACTCTCCCAAGTTTTGCAGCAGGTGAAGAACATGGCCAGTTTTCCCACTCTCATGACTACCATGCCAGATCTCTCACCTGCCATAGATGGTGAGGGACAAGTGAGGAGAGGATGTGGTATCTCCCTCATCTGCACCACCACCCAGCAGACAAGAGTCATGGCCAGCTCTCCTGTACTCATGCCCTAAGGGCTGGCTCATCTGCAATCTCTACAGTCAGGGGCAGGTCTACCGTACTGCTCAGTTGAGGTATAGGGCCTGCTCTCCTCAGTGCTGCAGCAAATGAGGGGCAGGGTCAGTTCTCTTGCTTTCAAGACAGCAGGTTCATTTCTCCCGCCTGCCATAAGCGACAGGGAGAGGGTGGAGGAGGGCATCTCTCCTGCAACAACATTGTCACACTGCCAACAAGTTGCAAGATTAGCTCTCCCAAGCTCAAACCCTCAGGACCAGGTCATCCACATACCTCCAGCCAGGGTCAGTCCTCTCCTTTTGTTCATGTTCCAGTGGATTAAAATCAGTATGTCAGGCTTGTTATTTGCAAGCATCTTTAAATCCTGTGCATTTTCATTGGCTGAAATTCCGTGTGTGTGTGTGTGTGTGTGTGTGTGTGTGTGTGTGTGTGTGTTGTCATTGTCTGTTTGTTTTTTGTTTCATGAGATATGGTCCACTGTGTGTATCTGGCTGTCCTGGAACTTTCTTTGTAGATTAAATTGGCCTTGAAATCAAATAGATCCACTTGCCTCTGCCTCTGCCTCTGCCTGGTATCAAAGGCATGTGCTACCACACTCTACTCAAATACCTGTCTTTCAATTACTAGTTGCCCCCCCACCCCCAGAGCTGAGGACTGAACCCAAGGCCTTGTGCTTGCTAAGCAGGTACTTTACCACTGAACAAAATCCCCAACACCAAATACCTGTTTTTAAATGTAGACTTGAAAAGAATATTAAAATAATAAATCTTCAAGCTGTGAATTAAAATATTTATCTTTCCTTGTTTAACTGCTTTTGAAAAAGGTCCTTACTTCTGTAGCCAAGGATGGTTTTGAAATTATAGCTTTCCCCCTGCCTCAGCCTCTAGAGTGCTAGGATTGAAAGTGTGAGCCACCATACCCTGTGAAATTTTTTTGATTAAATTTTTATTTTTTTCATATTAGTTACAGTTTATTAACTTTGTATCCCAGCTGTAGCCAGTTCCCACATTCCCTCCCAATCCCACCCTCTCTCTCTCATCTCCTCCTTGCCCCTTTCCAAGTCCACTGATAGGGGAGGTCCTCCCATTCCATCTGAGTCTAGCTTGTCAGGTCTCTTCAGGACTGGCTGCAATGTCCTCCTCTGTGTTCTAGCAAGGCTGCTCCTCCCTTGGGAGGGGGTGTCAAAGAGCCAGCCATTGAGTTCATGTCAGAAACAGTCCTTATTCACCTTACTAGGGTACCCACTTGGATACTAAGCTACCATGGGCTATATCCGAACAGGAGTTCTAGGTTATATCCATGCATGGTCCGTGGTTAGAGTATCAGTCTCAGAAAAGCTCCCTGTGCCCAGATATACTTGGTCCTTTTGGAGCTCCTGTGCTCTCCAGTTCTTACAACCCCCCCTTCTTTCATAGGATTCCCTGCACTCTGCCAAAGGTTTGATTATGAGTCTCAGCATCTGCTTTGATACACTCCTAGGTAAAGTCTTTCAAAGCCCTCTGTGGTAGGCTCCTGTCCTGTTATTTGTCTTCTCCTATTTCCAATGTCCATCCCATTTGTCTTTCTAAGTGAGGATTTATCATCTTACCCCAGGTCCTCTTTCTTGTTTATTTTCTTTAGGTGTACAGATTTTAGTATGTTTATCCTATCTTACAGGTCTAGTAACCACTTATAAGTGAGTATATACCATGTTTGTTTTTCTGCTTCTAGGATACATCACTCAGGATGATCTTTTCTAGATCTCACCATTTGCCTGCAAATTTCATCATTTCCTTGTTATTAATTGCTAAGTAGTATTCCATTGTGTAAAGCTACCACAATTTCTGTATCCATTCCTCTGTTGAGGGACATCTGGATTGTTTCCAGTTTCTGGCTATTACAAATAAAGCTGCTACTAACACAGTTAAGCAAAATGTCCTTGTTGTGTACTTGGGCATATTTTGGATATATACCTAAGAATAGTATAACTGGGTCTCAAGGAAGCACTATTCCTAATAGTCTGAGAAAGTGCCAGATTGATTTTCAAAGTGATTGTAAAGCAAAGGACACTGTTGTGAGAACAAAACGACAGCCTACAGATTGGGAAAGGATCTTCACCAGCCTTGTTTCTGAGAGAGGGCTGATATTAGTATATATAAAGAACTAAAGAAGCTGAAAAGCAGCAAAGCAAGTAATCCACTTAAAAAATGGGGAACAGAGCTAAACAGAGAATTCTCGATAGAGGAATATAGCATTGCAGAGAAACGCTTAAAGAAATGCTTAGCGTCGTTAGTCATCAGGGAAATGCAAATCAAAACGACCCTGAGATTTCACCTTACACCCATCAGAATGGCCAAGATGAAAAACTCGAGTGACAACACATACTGGAGAAGCTGTGGAGAAAGGGCAACCCTCCTCCACTGCTGGTGGAAATATAAACTTGTACAACCACTCTGGAAATCAATCTGGTGCTTTCTCAGACAACTAAGAATAGTGCTTCCTCAAGATCCAGCCATACCACTCCTAGGCATATATCCAAAAGAGGCTCAAGTACACAATAAGGACATTTGCTCAACCATGTTTGTAGCAGCTTTATTTGTAATAGCCAGAAGCTGGAAATAGCCAAGATGCCCCTCAACTGAAGAATGGATGCAGAAATTGTGGTACATCTACACAATGGAATATTACTCAGCAATGGAAAATAAGGAAATCATGAAATTTGCAGGTAAATGGTGGGTCCTAGAAAGGATCATCCTGAGTCAGCTGTCCCAGAAGCAGAAAGACACACATGGCATATACTCACTCATAAAGTCATATAATTTAGGATAAACCTACTAAAATCTGTACATCTAAAGAAACTAATCAAGAGAAAGGACCCTGACTAAAATGCTCAATCCCCATCCCGAGTGGCAAGAAGGAAAGACATCAGAAGAAGAAGAAAACAGGAAACAAGCTAGAAACCCACCACGAAGGGCCTCTGAAAGGCTCTGCCCTTCAGACTCTCAAAGCAGATGCTGAGACTTATGGCCAACTGTTGGGCAATGTGCATGGAATCTTATGTAAGAAGTGGGAAATAGTAAGAGCTGGAGAGGACAGGAACTCCACAAAAAGAGCAACAGAACCAGAAAAGTTGAACACAGGGGTCTTCCCAGAGACTCATACTCCAACCAAGTACTATGCATGGAGATAACCTAGAAACCTTGCACAGATGTAGCCCATGGCAATTTAGTGTCCAAGTGGGTTACATAGTAATGGGAAGAGGGACTGCCTCTGACATAATCTGATTGGCCTGCTCTTTGATCACCTCCCCCGGGGGGGGGGGGGAGCAGCCTTACCAGGCCACAGAAGATGACAATGCAGCCACTTCTGATGTGATCTAATAGACTAAGATCAGAAGGAAGGAGAGGAGGACCTCCCCTATCAGTGGACTTGGGGAGGGGCATGTGGGAAGAAGGGGGTAGGAGGGTGAGATCAGGAGGGGAGGACAGAGTGGCTTATGGGGGGATACAAAGTGAATAAAGTACAATAAAAAAAGAAATCTCAAAGCCCACTGCTAGTGGCACAACACCTACAACAAGTCCACACTTCCTAATCCTTCATAAACAGGCCATGAGCTATATGAGCCTATGGGGTCATTATCATTCAAATCATCACATTCTCCTTCTAAGGGAGGAGGCTAGTTCTCACTTTGTAGCTCAGACTAGTCTAGAACTTGTGACATGTTTATTTTACAGGAGTTCAAGGCTACGTTCATCTAGTCAGCCTATAGTATATGGAACACTATGTCAATAAATAACAAAACTGAGAGAATGAGAGAGAGGGCAAGGGAAAAAGAGAGGGGGAGGAGATATGAGTGTTCATTTTGGGCCACTCCACATAGAAAGAGAACTTCCTGGGAGATGTGATTCTGACAGCTGAGGGAAATTCTTTAGCTAAAAGGGGATAACTTGGATGCTTTAGAATCCAACTGCGTAACAGCTGTAAGATGGACTGCTGAATTGTGGGTGGAATACCAACAGAGTTGTATTTATCACACTTTAGCAGATCCACCCAGAAAGTTTGCTGAAGACATTTCAGAGGCGAGAGAAACAGAGACAGAGACAGAGAAAAAGAGAGACAGAAAGAGACAGTTTAGGGTTTCTTTGGCTCCTCTGCTGTGAAGCATAAGAATCTATATTACTCACAAGTTCCAGGTGCTGCTGCTGTGAGCCCCTAGAACCACCTTTAAGAAGCATTGCTTTGTATAGTAGTTGGCCAACAAATCCCTCAAACTTAATTGAATACCACATGGAATTTTCTGATAGAACATAAGTGTTCAGTTAAATTTGAAGTTTATGTAAGTAGTGAATAATTTTAATATAAATATATTCTATGTATTGCCTGAGACAAAACTTGTTTAAGTGATATCTTTATTTGAATCTAAACATTTTTGCTATATCTGATAGCACTATTTCTCCTTCATCCAACTACACAAATGTGATGAAAATGTTGCAAGTGTCACGAGATAGCTATATTCCTGATGAAAATATAAGTGAGAAAACCAAGTAGAGGAAGTGGATATCTGAGATCAAGGTAACATAGCAAATTCCGGGTCAGCTAAGTGAGACCTTGCCTAAAAGAAAAAATAAACTAAAAATAAACTATAAAATGAAAGTGGCAATAAATGATGAGTATACACCCATAAACATGGAGAGGAGAGGGAATTTACTTGAGGTAATTGAACCCTTTTGACGTAGGATTGTGAGTCTTGCTTCAGTGTCATGAACCTGATAACATAAAACTAACCTAGAGAGCTACATGTTTTTCCAATAATCCAGAACCTAAGCCTGGTAAAAATGCTCTGAATGAGACTCTGGTTTCCAGAAAGTAAGTGGCTTGGAACTTACCATTTAATCTTACCAAGTGATTAAAATGAAATGGTCACTATTATCTTTAGATCCAAAACAGAAGAAAGCACAGGGCAAACTGCTGCTTTCAAATTCGAAGAGACAGCCCTGTATAGGGAATCTCAACTTGCCACAGCAGAAACCCATGACTAAGAACCTTTGTGGGAAAAACTGTGCTGGGCTGGAATATTGTCCAGTGCAATTGATGTACAGAGGAATGGATCAGTGTGTTGGACTCTAAGAGTTGAACACTCCCAAATAATTTGGGCATTGTTCCTTGCTGGGCATCCTAAAACTTTGGGAGACTGAGGTAGGTGCATTCCCTTGAGCCCAGGAATTGGATACCTGGCCATGGAACATAGCAGATCCCTCTCTCAAAACAAAATCTCCTGGTGGTACCTAGTTATGGGGAGGGCACTGTTATGTGAATTTTGCCTGTCAATGTTTTATCTAGTTCTGGCAATGAGTATAGGTTAAAAAAATCCCCTTGAACTTCTATGGGGTGAGGATGAAGAACAAAAGAAACAGTATAATAGGTCATTCAACTCTATAACCAGTCTAATCTGGGGATTTGTCAGAGCCCAGCCAACCTGAGGCAAAAAAAAAAAATACACAACTCCAGCTTCCTCTAACCATCCTAGGCACCCGCTTTTAGAGGTTGGGGAAGGTTGAGAAGTACTTATGAAATTCACAGCCAGAGGTAAATGATCACAAGGAGCTTTCCTTCCTCAAATACCTTGCCACCACTTCATTAAAGGTCTAGTCTCAGAGACAACGTAGCATCAGTCATTGTTCTAATAAAAGTGGGCTATTAAGGGCTTGGGTTGTGGCTCAGTGGTAGAACACTTGCTTAGCATGTTTCATGCCCATGGTGTAATCCCCCATACCACCATTGAAAAAAAGTAAAACAAGCGAACAACAGAAAAACAAACAAAGTCACCTATCAACAGCTTACAAGGAAAAAATTTAAGTGTACTTCGCATGTGTATGATGACTAGAAAGAAGCTGATTCTAGAAAGCTACATAACGTTTCAGCCATACAGTGTACTGGAAAAGATAAAACTATGGAACCAGTAAAATAATCAGTGGTTGTCAGTACTCAAGAAGAAGGAAAGATGAATAATTGGAGCTCAGTGGAATTTTAGAACACTATAATTACTCTGGATGAATTTATAATGGTAGTTATAATTCATAATGACTTTATCAAAAGCCACAGAATGTAGAATAAGAAGTACCCCTACTTTTGACTCCAAATTTTGGGTGACAATGTGTCAGTGTAGACTGAAATGTTGTATCAAATGGTTTTCTCTGGTTGGTGATTCTGAGAATGAGGAAGACTAAATATATGAAATTAGGCTATATGGGAAATATTGGTAGCTGAGAACTTGAAACTATTGTAAAGACAAAATGTTCTGTGATGATTTCAGGGATGGACATGCCTAGGGTAGCCAGGGAATGAAGAAAAGAAAAACATAGATACACAGACAGAAAGCTAGGAGTAAGTGATCTGGCTTTCCACTGGAGAAATCACAATACCCTAAAAGCTCAACATGTTTGCTATATAGATTTGAACAAGGAGGCAGAGTTGTTATATATAGGTAAATAAGGAGACAGGGTTTATAGTACATAGTAGAATCAAGGAGATAAGTTTAGCTAATCTAGTTAAGAGCAATCTCTTCAGGGGAGCAATCTTAAGATGTATCGGAAGTATTCTATATACATTATCAGCTTCCATTCTCAGTCAATCCTCTTTTTGCATTCCAGTTCAGCCTACTACTACTCAGCTACATCTCCAGCCCAATGTAAGTGAAATTATTACTTTAATTTAACTGGACCATTTATGTTAATATGCAACCACCTGCTCCTGTCATTTGTGCTCCCATTCTTTCACTCTTCTCTAGCTTTACTCTCTCTCTCTTTTTACATACTTGTTATACCACTTAGTTATAGTACTTAATATACTACAGTATATTATTTACAGATTTAATTTGTTTGTTCTTTTTCCCCCTTGCTGTAACATACATTCTGTGGAGTCAAGATCTTTATTTTGTTTAGACTTATATAGCCGAAGTGGTCAGTACAGGATTAGATACATACAAAGCACTTAGTACATATTATTGAATGGATAAATGGATGGATGGATGGATGGATGGATGGATGGATGGATGGATAGATGGGTAAGTGAATCCATGACACACAGTAGCTGTTCCTCCAAGCTCCTGATTCTTTGGGTTGATGGCTACCTAAATCCACATGTGAAAGTGAGAGATCTGGTACTGAGGAGTTGACAGAGGGACTATAATTGTCTGAGACCCCATCCCATATCACAGATGAGAAGGGCTAGATTTGAGGATGGGTTTATATACCTCAACAGGATTTCAATTTATTCAAACATGACCTGTGTAGGGAAAAGATGTCTGCTTGGGTCCTTGAAGTAGAGAAAGGGACTGCTTTGCTTTTGAGGTGACATTAATAATCCCATATCAACATATCTCTGGTAGATGGTACTTGCAAATAAACAAGATGACAATGCTATTCTCACTTGTATAAAAGGAGCCTGGTTTTGAAGCTCTTTTCAAGAGGTCTCTGGCAGGGGCCTCGATCAGACTAAGGTTTAGCAGTTTTATTAGCCAAAAGCAATGCTTATTAGCCTACACTCATGCTAGGTAATTAGAAATATTTCTGAAAACTGCAAAAAATTCCCTTCTTGGAATATATATGTTCTATCTTTAATTCATAGAGTTTTTGCTTGAAGGCAAAAAGAGAAGTCCTGTTAGAAGTTTGGATTGGAGAGGTGAGGCAGGTTGAGTCCATCCATAGAGTGAAAGAGCAAGCAGGAGAGGACTTAAAAGTAGGGACACTGGAAGAGCTCATGTGAAATGTTTGGTGTCTTGCTTGTGATTGGAGTATTTAGTGACACAATGGCTTTAGTTAGCTTTGTCCTTTGCAACTGTTTGGAATAAGAAACCCCAAGTGAAGGTAGGTTATAAGTGTTACCAGTGAAGCCTCCACTTGTATCAGTGCTTTTCAGCAGTCTTGACTTGTGTAACCTCTGAATTTGGAAAGAATTTTGCTTCATAAAATATATTAAATTTGATATCTAAGAACCTTTTATGAAAGGAATTCTGAAGTTTATAAATACCTGATATATTTTGAATCTTCCTCCTCCCTCTCTCCCTCTCCCTCTTCCTCCCCTCCCCTTTCTTAAAGACAGGATTTCACAATGTAACTTGACTAGTCTGGGGTTTGATGTAGATCAGGATGGCCTGGAACTCACAGAGACCTCTCTGTCTCTGCCTCTGAGTGCTGAGATTAAAGACAAGTGCTACCACACTTGAGTGGTAAATCTTGATAGTTTATTAAAATTTTCATTTTGTATATACATGTTTTGCCTATATGTATATCTGTACACCACATTTGTGTTTGGTACTACCAGAGGCCAAATGAGGGAATCAGGTGGCCTGCAATTGAAGTTACAGACAGTTGTTAGCTGCCATGTGGATGCTGGGAATTGAACTTGGTTCAATTCACTGGAAGAGCAGCAAGTGCTCTTAACTGCAGAGCCATCTCTCCAGCCACCCCCAACATTATATTTTAAAAGTAATACATTTTTGGGGACAAATTTTCAATCTATTATGATATTTAGTATAAACTTCAAGGGTACATGAACAGGCTACTTTGAGCAGTCAGAAATTTCATATCATACCTTTCTCTCTTGGGCTCATATTTTTATTCTCTTCAACCCAGAATATTTCATTTCAATGTAATATATTTTTATACTGTATCTTTTTAAATCACCCCCTAATGTTTGCAATAAAACATGTGTGAACTTACATTGTAAAAATGCTTATTTCCTATCACTGTTATGCCCTGAGACTTTCTTCAGACTGCTTCCATTATAGACACCATCACACAATTAGTTCAAATACAATGAAACAGTTATAAAACCTTACACTTAATAAAACTACAGTATCATTGGGAAATATTTATAAAGTGAGAAAAGGGAATTTTATTTTATTTTTATGAAATTAACTCATATATCTAGATGTTACTTATAGCTCAAATAAAATCAAATTCAGCATTTTTAGTAGAGTTTAGTATCGCGAAATATTGTTCATATAAAATAGTGGATGGGAATGGAATGAATTATTTTTTGTACATTAATAATCTTTTGGTATTCTATCTCTTTTCCTTTTTTCTAAGTTATTTATTTTATTCCGTTTACATCCTTGTGGTCCCTTTCCTCCTCACATCCCAGTGATACCCTCTCTCCCTCTCCTTCTTCTCTTCTCTTTTCAAGGGAGCTCTGTAAGGATGCTTTTAAAACAATATCATTGAATAATATCATAAATTATATACCAGATATTGCATAATTATAATAAAAAGTGTAGCTATATGCTGTGATCTACCAAATGAAAGCTTAGTCTTCCTTTGAGTCTATTGAAACCAAGGAATTAAAATCTACTTACTTACAACCAGGAACCTGCAGCAGAGAGCCTCTGAAAGCCAGAAGAAGAAAACAGGAAACAACCTAGGAACCTGCCACAGAGGGCCTCTGAAAGCCTCTGCCCTGCAGACTATCAAAGCAGATGCTGAGACTGATGGCCAACTGTTGGGCAGAGTGAATGGAATTTTATGTAAGAAGTGGGAAATAGCAAGAGCTGGAGAGGACAGGAACTCCACAAGGAGAGCAACAGAACAAGACAATTTGAACACAGGGAACTTCCCAGAGACTCATACTCCAACCAAGGACTATTCATGGAGATAACCTAGAACCCCTGCACAGATGTAGCCCATGGCATGCATGCAGAAAGGGGAGGAAGGGTGGGATGGGGAGGGGAGGAGGGAGGGGCTTATGGGGGATACAAAATGAATAAAGTGTAATTAACAATAATAAAAAATATTAAAAAAATCTTTTTTACTTTTTTACTTTTTTTAAAAAGGCAGCATAATTAGCATAATGAAAATTTTCAATATCTGTTCTATATTTTCTATGCTTCTTTGTTTTCTGCCCAGGAGGCCTGCAGACTCAATTAAACTTTGAGATGAGGTGACATGACTCTTTTGTAATGTGGTAAAAGTGAAAATATAGAAGTATAAGCATCAGGTATGTTTTGATTGATCAAGTTTAAGAAAAACTGTATATGGAAGTTATAAGATTTAAAAGTCAATTTAAAGGAGACAAAACAAAGGTTGTGGCTGTGCTCTATTGACAGAATCATTGCCTCTGGTTTCCTTTCCTGGCCCTGCATCATGAGCATGGTGATGTATTTTTGTATTCTCAATAGTTGGCAGGTATAGGCAGGGGGATTAGAAGCTCTAAATTATCCTTTGTTACATAGTGAGTTAAAATTAAAGGGCAGGCACTGTATATTAACAAGCTCTATGTCTTCATTTTCTAGTATAATTTTTGGAGGAGGTTGAGACAGGGTTTCTTTGTGTAGCACTGGCTGTCTTAGAACTCATTCTGTAGACTAGTGTGGCCTCCAATTCACAGAAATTCACCTGCCTCTGCCTGCCAAGTCCTGGGATTAAATTCATGTGTGACCACTACCCATCATCTAGTATATTTTGAATATAGTAGTTGTGTAAGATAGTATGCATTTTGTTTTTAAGTGCTAGGAGTTGAAACCAGGACCTTGTACATGCCAGGCAAATGTTTTTCAGTCGTGGCCCATCTGCACCCCAGTAAATAGCTTTTAAATGAGTAAGGGCTAAATGTCTAGGAAGAGAGTTTATATCTGCCTAGAGAAACCTTACGTAGCCCCTCTCCTTTGAGGTCATGGGTCATTCATTCCAAACCATTAGGCCACAAGGTTTTCAAGTATAACATAAGTACTTGGGAAATTCACAAACTGTCTTGCCTTCCTATAAACAACACACATAGAGTGGTGTGTATGGAACTAGATTCACTAGAACTTCTGTGTCTCCTACCCACTGCAGTATACACTGCAAAGCACTCAAAAGCAGACATATGAAGTCATTAGGAAAATGAGATTGCTTTGAGACTAAAGGAGAAAAGAATCTACAGAGACCAAACAGTAGTCACAGCTGTTGACTCTGGGGGACAACAGAACAAGAGGAGGATAAAATAAACAATAAAAGGCCATTGAAAGCACACCTGTTCTAGTGGGAGACAGGCCTTGGTCAGTATCTGGTTACATGCTTAGAACAATTTCCCTCTTATTTATTTTAAACTTTGAGTAATCTAGGGATAAAATCAGACTCAGATGATGTATTGTCCTAATGTTTCCTATTGGCAACATCATTTTTGTATTTCTGGGCAAAACAAATATATATTTATATATTCAAAGATTATATATTATCAAATTATATATATATTATATAATCACATTATATATATATATTTATATTGTATAATCAAAGACAGGACACAGGCAATTAAAATGCAATTACTAATTTAAGAGAAATAAAATAATTTTGATGTTGAACATATAACTCAGTTTAATCTAACTAATATGAGAAAAATAAAAATAATTTTGATGTTAAACTTCTAATTCAGTTTACTCTCTCTCATTCATTTCCACTTTCCTACCCATTCCCTGTCTCCAGTCCCCCTTGGATTTTAAGGATAAGTTCTCAAGTGACCTAGGCTGGCCTTCACCTCCCTATATAACCAAAGGTGCTCTTGAACTTGCTTCCCCTTTACACATGCTAGAATTACAGTTGTGCATAACTATGCTCATTTTAATTTGTAATTCATTGTTAATGCTTTTCTTTCTTTTTTGTTAAATATATTTGTTTTGCATGTATGAATTTTTTCTTGCATGGATATTTGTGCATGATGTATGTACCTGTTGTCCTTGGAGATCAGAAGAGGGCATTGGATCCCCTGGGACTGTAGTTACATATGGTTGTGAATCATGTGGATATTGGAAATTGAACCTGGGTCTGCTACATGAGCAACAAGTTCTCTTAACCTCTGAGCTATCTTTCTAGCCCCTAGATACTTTAGTTTCAAAGAAGACATTATTGCTATACTAAAATAAAATTAAACACATTTTAAAGCCTGAATTTTTAAATTTTTATTGAAAATAATGTGTGCATACCTATCAAGAAGAAGACTGTTTTAATAGGGATTTTTAAATTATTTATTTTTGAGATTATAATTACATGACTTTTCCCTTTCCTTTCCTCCCTCCACATCCTCCCCCACACCTCTTCTTTCTCTTTTTCAAATCCATAGCCTCTACTTTTCGTTAAGTGTTGTTATATACACATATCTACGTACATACATACTCTTAAATACATATTAGGTTTTTTTTTCATTCATTTGCTGTTATATGAACCAAACAATTTTCTAGGTGGTTCCATTCATAGCTTATGTCAGTATCTATTACAGAGGCTTTCCCTGCACTAGTGATGGAATCCAGGACCTTACACCTTCTAGGCAAGCTTCTTTCCTGTCAGTTCTGTTTTCAGCCCTTTAGAAATACTTATTACTTTAGTTGAGAATTCAACTGTTAGTGGAGGCAAATGGTATTGAAGGATGTTTCCATTTTAGCAGTGTGACAATGAACCTGAGATGATAGGGAATCTTTTCTGATGGTGGAGGGGGAAGGAATTGTAGAAGGTCAGTGCGTACAAGCAATAGTTTGGCTTGGAGTGAGTCACTTTCCATATTTCTGTGATAAAGTAGCTGATAAAAACAACTCAGAAAAGGAAGGGCTTATTTTGGTTCATGTTGTGAACTGAACAGTGATTCTCAACTGCTGGATTGTGACTTTGGGAGTATTTTAATGATCCTTTTACATGGGTTGTCTAAGACCATCAGAAAACACAGATATTTACATTATAATTCATAACAATATCAAATTACATTTTAAAGAGACACAGCATTAAGAAATTTGAGAGCCAGTGGGATAGAAACTTCCATGACATAGGCAACATGATATAGCTGGTCACATTGCATATATAATCAATAAGTAGAGAACAATGAATGCAGGTCATTTTATTCAGCTGAAGGCCCCAGCCCATGGAATCCTGCTCCTCATGTTCAGGGTGGGAGTTCTCTGTTTAGTTATATATATTCTCACATATTCTCCCAGAGGTATAACTTCTAGATGATTTTAGATCCTGCCACATTTATGATTTCAACCAACACAGTCTTTTTCCTAAAAACCAAGAAGCAATCACTCAATAGCTTTTATGTTCTAAAATGACAAATAGCTAATTTACAGCTTCCGTATTTCCCAGGGTCTTCAATTCCAAATGGATTGCAGGACTAAGTAAGGGTAATGCAGGCAGTGATACTTCTTGCCTTGCTCCACAGTCCTAGCAATAGATGAGGACAGAAATATTTACCTTGACTTTATGGAAGTGTCAGGGATAAAATTAACAGATTTACTTGAAAAACTCATGACGGAAAGAGTAACATGAAGGATAGCTCTGCTTTTCCTGTTTTATCAGCTGAATAGATTATGGCACTTTGGCCTGATGGTACAGCACCTGAAGAGAATGAAGAATTTAGAGTAGTGCTTACATGTCTGGAAGCTACTTCCTGTTCTCCTGAATTATTGGTACCTAGGAGATACACATGGCAGGCAAGTATTGAGTTCAGAATAAAGATGTTTGAAAGTGTCATTGCCACATGATTAATAACTAGAGAATGAATGAAATAACCTAAAGAGTATATGCTATACCCAAAGGAACTCCAACATTACAAGTTTGCTCAAAGATGGAGAAACTGAAACAGGGTGTAATGGCCTGTAAATGTAATTCCAGCACTTGGGAGGTGGGTGTAGCAATTTCAGAAATTCAAGGCCACCCTTGAATCCATAGCACATTGAGGCTAGCCTGAAGTACATAAGATTTTGTCTCAAACAAAAACTAATATATAAAAATGGACAAATGATCCAGATGGAAGTAAGGAGGGACACTTTCACGAAATCAAGATTTAGTTTTTCAAAGGGAGGAATTAAGAAAGGGCACTAATTTAGAATGCAGGGGTATGCTGTTTCAACAAAGGGATAGTGACCTTGTAAGGTTAATTTATCAACCCATGGTGTCTCCTAATTCCCCCTAAGTTATATGCAATGAACATAAGATCAAGGTGTTTCATTTCAATATACATGACTGGAACACATGGAAACTATGATTCTCCTTTTGAACATAAGGAAACTTATTGAGAAATATGCTGGCTGTTTTTCCACAGGCATAAGACAAACTATCTTATTTTCTTTGTCCAGAGAATCAAGCTTCCTATTTTTGATTTATTATCTCACACATGGGCCAAACATACTAGAACTCAACAAAAAAGGTATCAGATTCCCTTAAAAGGGGGAAAATCCTAAAATAAATTTAAGGAGGAAATGTCCATAGGGATACCATTATTACACCTATGTTTGTCAGAGAGACATAGGAGGAGGATCAAAGGGTGCAACACACTGTAAAAATGCA
Organism: Meriones unguiculatus; assembly: GCF_030254825.1. Taxonomy (NCBI): domain Eukaryota; kingdom Metazoa; phylum Chordata; class Mammalia; order Rodentia; family Muridae; genus Meriones; species Meriones unguiculatus. The sequence goes on along the minus strand of NC_083369.1, from coordinate 71,924,536 downwards.
CTGCGTGCTGAAACTGTTTAAAATTTGTGCGTTTCTGCAAGCAGGAAGTGCTTTGAAGAAATGAGCATAAACTGTACACAACCTTTGAGTTCACTTAGGGTTAGATATCAAAGATGATCTTGTTTACTTCAAATAATAGAACTGGACACTGGCTGGAAAAGTTTAAGCTAAAAACAGCTTAGAACTGCTGTGACTAATAGAGGCACAGAATAAGAAGGAAGTTTCCAGAAGAAATTGAAGAAAAATATAAAGGAAAGTGAACAGATACGAACTTCTGGTTACTTTGCCTAAATTGTATCCTAACAATGAATTCAAATAGTAAAGTTCTTATTTCGGAAAACTAAGTCTCTCTCTTTTTTTTTTTTTCAAAAAATTACACATTGTATAAATTTTTGAGCTCATGATATTACTAAATCTTGGAAAGACAGAGAAAGGGAGGGAGAGTGGGGCTGGACGGGTGAGAATGAGAATGAAAGAGTCTAAGAAATGAACTCTGTGTCTGCCTGGCAGCCACTGGATGAAATCACAAAGAAAACACTGGCAAGAGATCCGGCCTCCTGGAATCCATTAAATACAAAGAAGGAGGAAACGAACTAAATGTTGGTTATGGCTCAAACTAAATGTTGGTTACGGCTCAGCATGCTATATCCAGAGTTGAGCAGAGCTGTTTAAGGCTAAGCAGATCCAGCAATAAAACTTCATAATCAGCATTCATAAAATAACAAAAACAGAAGTTTGCTAGGTTACAGAGCAACTGCTGCTGCTACCACAGGGCCTCCCACATGCCAGACAAACACTCCACCCCTAAGCCCTCACCCCCAGGGACAGCCTCAGCCTCCAGGTGTCAGGCTTAACCAGAAACAAAGATGAGTTGGTGGGATGGCTAGTGAGCTGTCCTGGAAGCTCTAAGATATTTTATTTAGCAGTTTATGAAGCAATGCATACATAGCATTGCAGTTTTGAAAATAAACCTACACAAATACGTGTATATTTTGTTGAGATCGGGAATGTGATGCTTCCATTTCCACAGGTAAATATTTATCTCCTTAGTCCTTGCATCTATGTCTTTTGAGGTAGAGGTTGGTAAAACACATACTAATAACTAAGCATCAAGCAGTATATATTTGTATACAATAAAACAGAGCCTGCATTTTAACATTTTAAAACAAGCCATTATTACCATACTCTCCCAAGCATTGAGATTATAAGTCTGTGCCACAATGCTCAATTTAAAATTTACTTTTTACTCAATGAATTTTAGTATATCATATTGTTATGTAGCCATCATAACTTTCTAATTTTACAATGATTTTCTTCCCTTGCCTTTAGCAAACCCACTCTGTTTCCATTGTCAGTCACTGTGCATATCTTCTTTTCCCTCAATGCATCCCAAGAACCATGAGCCTGTCTCTGTGACTAGTTCCATTAAGTAGAACTAGACTCTTACCATCCTTGGCCTTTTAACATTGGCTCCATTTAATTAACATGTTTCCAAGGTCAATCCATGTTATAGCATGAACCGCTATTGAATTCCTTTTTATAACTAAATTCTGTACCGTAGTTTGTTTATCAATTCATCAGTGGATATTGGACATTTGACCATCATGAATAACATTGTTATAAACACTTATGTACAGATTTCTGAGTGTCCATGTTTTTAATGTACTTGTTCCCATAGTCAGTGTTTAGCCTGTGTGATGAGGATTGAACTCAGGTCCTTATAATTTCACAGCAAGCACTTTTACTCACTGAGCTATCTCTCTACCCCCAACCTGGGTTTCAAAGTAGCTGTAAGATTATTATTCCTACCAGAAAAATTTGATTGATCCATTTCTTCACTTCCTCACTAACACTTGTTATTATCTCTCTTTTGATTATAGCTCCCTTAGTGCATGTGAAACAGAAATGTCAAGCAGGTAGAACCCTTCCCATATATACCCCATACAATCTGGAATTTCTCTGTCATTAATGACTTGCTTCAATGTTGTATTTTGTTAAAGTTAAGGAGCCAGTGTTGACATGTTGTTATTGGTTCAATTTCATAGTTTGCATAGGGGGTCACTATCAGTGTTATATTTTTTTATGAAAGGTTTTTTCCTCCTCCTCTTCTTCCTCCTCCTCTATCTTCTTTGCTTCATTTTTATCATTTTTGCTTTTTGAGATGAAATCTCATGATGTAGTCCAGGCTTATCTTGATTTCTTGACACCTTTGCTTCAGGCTCCAAGCCCTAGGATTAAAAGTGTATGCCTTCTTTTTATATTGGGTTATTGGTAGTTTTAAAAATCAAGCTATAAAATTTTCTTACAACATACAAATACAATTTTATTTTTGGCTTTTTGAGACAGGGTTTCTCTGTGTAGTTCTGGCTGTACTGGAGCTTGCTATGTAGACTGGGCTGGCCTCCAACTCACAGAGATCTGTCTGTCTCTGACTCTCTCCTTTAATCCTTCTGGGATCAAAGGCATGTACAAACATGTCTGTCTCACAAATATCTTTCTAGATATATGTTTTGCAATATTTTCTCATATGCTCCAAGTTATCTTTGTACTTTTTCTTTTGAGGTACTGGGACTGTGAACGCACACTAGGCAAATATTTTGATATTGAACTATACTTGTATCCTGCATTTTTGTGGTACCTTCCTTTGGAGTAGTGAACTGCTTTAATATATGGGTTTCCAGAATAAAGTTGAGGTTGTACATGGTGGTGCCTAGCTATGAACCTGCTGCTCATCAAAAGAGAGAGGAGGACTGTGAGCTTGGGGACAATGTGTAAAGTTGAGGAGCTGAAGGTATATCTCTGTGGTACAACACCTACCTATCATGCTCAAGGCCTTGACTTCTATCTCCAGCAATGCTGTAAATATAGTTGGGACATTTAAAAAAAATAATTAACTAATTAAAGGCCACTATGTAGGCCAAACTAGCCTTTATCTCGTGGCCATCCTCATGCCTCATCCTCTGGAGTTCTGGGATTACAGGCATGTGACATTATGCCCAACAAAGACTGCTCTAGTTAAACAATTTTAAACTATTTACATATAGAAATGATGCTGTCTCTACCCAGTTTACTGTCTAGCATCATCTTGATTCCAGATACAATGCAGATGTTTGCATATTTTCCCAGGAACATAAAAGTCCAGGAACAGTGTGTGAGATTACAGTGTGTTTCAGAATCACCTAAGGATCACCTTAAGCACTCAGGTAGTACCCCACCATCATCAGGCTTTCATATTTAGTACATGTGAAGTAAAGAGTAATAATTGGCCTAAACTTTCTAAGAAGCCTCACAGAAATGCGGATCCTCACCATACTGAGCTACATGGTGAAAATCAGTCACAAAGAAGCCTTTCCCAGAGTGTCTGTGGTTAGCGACAGCTCTTGAATGATGGAAAGATTTCACCCATTTAGGCAAATTTCTTTGTCAAGCACCTCTTTTGAGCTTTTAATTCGTGAATGTGAATTTCTATGTCCTAAAGTGGGACATGTTATGTTGTCACCAAATTTTTGAATGTGGGATAATTTTCAAAACTCTCCTATTGAAATATTAGTGGTTTGCTTGCATTGTGTGACTAAAGATATATTTGTGTCTTATTGTGCTGCAAAGCTGTTACTCCTGTTAGCATCAGGAAATTCACTATGTGCAAAATTATGATAATACTGTTTTTCATCTGACATTGTCCAACAAACAAATCCTTTCTCTACTCTCAGTTATTTTCAGTGGAAAAAATATTAAATATGTTGACCAAAATCTAGAGGAGAATAGCAAGCAAACTGCACTATTATATCAGGGTTTTGAAACACTGACCTATAGGCACGACATGGTCACTACTATCTTGATCTCAGAGCAACTGTGATTTCCCAAACAAGATGCCGAAGTAATATTATCATATAACTTAAGCATTCATAGTTTTTATTTACAAATATTAGCTTCAAAACTATTTATCAAGTTCATTCATTCATTCATTCTTTCAGTGGTGCTCAAGAACAAAACCTTTTGCATACTAGGTCAACCACTGAGCATCTTCAGCTCTACCTGTCCTTTTAAAAAGTGGAGTCTGGTGTGTTTAAGATATTCTAGGAATGGTACACATAAGAATTCACAAACATTGTGGCAACATGCTCAGGGCCTGCACAGGTTCAAGCCAGATGGAGGTCTCGGCCCTGAATCTGGTAAGTAAACACAGGCTCCCACTGCTAACCAAGAAACTATTTGCAATTGATATCTACTTCAAAGGAAAAATCAGTTTTCTCTAACAGAGTCTCAATAAATATATTAACTACATACTAGGGAAGGCCCCAAATCCAGAAGTAGATGGCTAGCACAAAATGAAAAATAAAATGGAATCTGTTTCAAAGAAGAATGCTTTGGGGTTTGGGCATGTAGCTTGGTAGAGTGCTTTCCTAGCATGCACAGAGCCCTGGCTTGAGCCTAAACATTGCGTAAACTAGCTGTGGAAATGTGTGCCTATCATCTCTGTGCTTGGTAAGTGGAGGCCACCCTGTTCTATTGAGACTGTCTACAGAAAAAATGAACAAAGATAGACACTTCTGCAGTATGTGGGGGGAAGGTCGCTGATGGATGCTTGTGTTGTAATGACCATCCCATCTTTCTTATCATGTGAAGCCCATTTCGGCTCTATTAGCTTCCATTTTGCAATAGTCACTATATTACCACCTAACAAGACAGTAAGTCCTTATTTGTTTAAGCCAATCATTATCTTTGTGATTGTTGAAAGTATAACCATGGCCTTCAACATTTATTTACTCTATGAGCAAAGGGCCTTTCTAAAACTGTTTATCCAGTCTTTGAATGGTATTCACAGGATGCCATCTATGGTCTCTACTTCAGTGGCTGTGGATATATCTGGATGTTATGGCTGGAACTGCAGTAATTATCTTGTGATCGTGAGAAGAAAAAGCCAAAGGATAATACAAGGCATAACAGACAGATAGAAAAGACCTTGCCCTTGAATTATTCTTTGAGACACTGCAAAATACCAAAAGAAAAAAATTCCCAGGAGCTCCCTGACCTTGGAACTTCTTGGTAGTAAGTTAAACATTTTCTTGGTAATTCACACTGTTTGGAGCAGGATATTTTCTACATAGATGATTAGAAGGCACACATTGTGTCCCATTCTGTCCCATCCCAGAATCATCCTCATCTACTCAGCTCAGCTCACTCAGCTTGTGGCCATATGAGCTTTTTAATGTAGTTTTGTTCTTCATATCTTCTATGTGCCATTTACTGTTCTGATCTCACTGTTCTCTGATTCTCAACTTGCTTTTATTCTTAATATTTCATTTTCCCTCTTTGCCTTTTCATTGTAGCCCTTTCACATTCATGTCCAGTTTCTAATAACACCTGAATTCTGCAGCACCCACAGTCTCTCTCTAAAAAGAGGTCCTCCCCACAAGCCTAGTTAAGTGTCTCCTTGGTACATAGTCTGATAACTACCACATACTCTTCTACTTTTGTGGTACATTCTTCCATGAAGATACCTAAGCTGTAAACTTGTAAGTCATCAACCTAGCTGTGGTTCTTCTTCTTATCTTAACCTTATTCATAGGGCTAAATAAGAGATGGTTCAGTGAAAGTGTGAGAACCAGAATTTGTATCCTCAGCACCCATGTAAATATTAAGAAGGCTTGTTGGTCAGTTTGTAATCCTAGCTGTTCAGAGTTGAAGATAGGAGATCTCTAGGGCAGTCTGCCTTTCTAGAGCAGCTGAATAGATGAGCTCTGGGTTCAAGTCAGACACCCTTTATAATGGGAATATGATGGGAATAAATGGAAAGCAAATAAAGAAGAAACTTGATGTCAAACTTGGGCTCCCACCTGTACTTGCACATGTGTGTATGTATCCCCAACATTACATGCATGAATTTGCCCATAAAAGCATTCATATATATAATATGCACCACACACACACATACATACATACACACACAATTATATAAAGAAAAGGTATGTTAGATGGACAAACCATATTGAGAATTGCAATTGACTAGGCTCAGGAGGTCTTGCACAGACTGATGAGTCAACCAAGTACTTTGCATGGAGGGCACCTAGACTCCCTGATCAGATGTAGACCACAGACAGCTCAATTTCCAAGTAGGTTGCCCTAGTAATGGAGCAAGAGCTGTCTCTGACATTATCTCAGTGGCCAGCACTTTGATCACTTCCTCCCTGGGGGTGCAGCCTTACCAGGCCAAAGAGGAAGACAATGCAGCTAGTCCTAATGAGACCTGATAGGCTATGGTCAGATGGAAGGGGAGGAGAACTTATCAGTGGACTAGGGGAGGAGCATAAAGGAAGTAGAGGGAGAGAGTGCTGGATTGGGAGGAGACTAAAGAGAGGACCACAGCCAGAATACAAATGAAATAAATAATGAATTATAACAAATTTTTTTAAAAGAACTATAAGTTCAGGATAGTCAGAGAAACCTCAATGTGCAACTTGAAAAAAAGTGAAGCATGGAGATATGGATGTTTGAGGAGGGAAGCAGTAAATGTAGAGTAAAAGGGGAAGAGGTTCAAAAGTGGGAAAGTGACAAGATTGAGATATAAGGCATCAGGGAGTGAACATTTGTTTCAGCATGTAAATTATCTGCTGCACAAACATGAGGAACTAAGTTTTGATCTTCAGTATCCATTTAAAATTTCACTCAAGGCATGGGGCCTTGAGTGATGGCCCAGAGCTTCAGGGCACTTACTCTTTTGGAGGATCTATCAGCATTTCGTTCCCAGTGTTCATATGGTGACTCACAGTCATTTCTACTGCTAGTTCCAGGAAATATAACAACCACTTTTGTTTTATGTAGGTACAGGGCATACACATGATGAACATCCACACATATAGGCAAAATCCTCATATACATAATATAAGAATAAATGACTCTTAAGAAAAACTCTGAGCAGAAAGGTGTGTATCTATAATTCTAGAGCTTGGGAGGTGGGGCAGAGGATCTCTGGGACTTTTGAGGGAGCCATTCTAGCCAAATTAGTGGGCTACAGGTTCAGTGAGAGACTCTGTCTCAAAAACTAAGGTGGAGAGTGATTGAAGAATATCTAGGATATTGACCTTTGTATCCTTTGACCTCTGGCCTCCATGTGCATATGCATACACAAAAACACATGGCCAGTGAGTATAGATTCCTGTTGCCAAGCTTGATGAACAGAGCTCAGTGCCCAGGACACACATGGTAGAAGGATAATGTTCCCTGACCCTCACAGGCATTTCATCATGTGCTCTTCCCACTGAAATATAATAATAATAATAATAATAATATATGTACACACACACATATATTTAAAAAGCAAGTGATGAATGTGGCAGACCTGAAGGCAACAAATAGGTGAGTACCTGGAGATGAGTTCTAAGTAGAAACAGAATCTGATCTAGTTGGGCTGTATAGTTTGTCTAAGAATCCCCTGATGAAGAAGAAAAGGATAAATTAATCAGGGGATTCTTAGAATTTGAGTTAAGTAGAAGGAAGCAGACTGATAATGAAAAGTCAGTAGGATAGACATCTATAGAGTCCCAGATGCCAGAGAGTGTTTAATTGACTTTAACATCACATTAGTAAGGTGAGTGTGTTTCAGCAGTGGGTACAGTAATGTGAAGAGCATTAGTGATCATGAAGAAATGTTTTAGTAAGAACAATGGGAAAAAAAAAAGAACAGTGGGAATGAAATACTGAATGGGGGAGTTTAACAGAGAGGGGGGGCATGGACAGGTTTTCCTTATGATTTTTAAGAAGTCTTTCTATAAAGGCTAAAGTGAGGATAGCGATGCGACTCAGCAGCTGAGAATGCTTATTAGTACTCATGAGGCCAGGTAGTTCAGATACACAGCACTTGTGTAGGCACCTTGTGCACACCAGCAACTCCAGCTACATATAAGGCAGAGACAGAAAGATTACTGGGGATTGCCGGTTTCCAGCCTATCTGTAAAAAATGTAAACCCAGAGGTTCAGGGATAGACCATACCTCAAATGACTAAGTGGAAAGTGATAGAGGAGGACTTCTGATATCCTTCTCTGCCCTACACACACACACACACACACACACACAAACACACACAAACACACACACACGTACATCCATACAGACATGCACACACAGTGACACAAAGATTAAAAATAATAAAAATGTATGTAGAAGAAAAATAATTAAGATAAAGAAACTAGGATACATTCTAATTGACACATATTTTATTCATATTTTCTCTATGTTATCCCCTATGAATGTATACACACACATTTATAAAAGGCAGAAAAAAGACTTAATAAACCCAAAAATTCTTAGCCAACCCACCTCCTATGCTGAACAAGGGGTCCTCAGGACCTGAGAAATACCCCTGTCTTCCCAACTCCTGGTGCTAGCAAGACCCCTGTCTTCCCAACTCCTGGTGCTAGCAGATAAGGTATCCTTGGATCCTGACACCACCTTCAAATACTTCTATGGTTCCCCCAGCTCCCACACTGAAAGGTAAGCATTCCTTAGACCATCATCCCCTGGCTAACTTCACACTCCCAATCAACCAAATCCAGAGGCACAAGTTTCAGCTCAGAGCCAGAAACAGCATGAAAATCCATCATGTTTTCTCTGGAAATTACTAATCTCATAATAAGCCCTGATGAGAATGAACTTGAAAAACTTTCAAAGACTTCAAAATCATGATAAGTATATTCAAACAACTCAAAGAAAACATGACTATATTCCAAGAGAACAAAAATAAATGAGTTAAAGGAGGAAGTCAATCCTTGATACAAAGCTCGAATTTAACCAAGAGAGAGAAATGCTGAAGGATACCCAAGCTGAAATGGCCCTGGAAATGAAGAACTCAATAAGTAGATGAAAGCCTCTACAGAAAGCCTCACCTATAGGGTACAACAGGTAGTAAACAGAATCAAGGCTGCAAGACAAGGTACAGAAATTGGACCCCCCAGTAAAGATAAATGATAAAATAAATTAAAATGAAGAGACATAATTTTTGGGCTATGTCATAGCAGAAGGAGGAAAATGTAGTAACAAAAGCATAAAGTATTTTTTCAATAAAATTAAAGAAGGACCAGGAAATCACTTGAAATTGTGTCTCCCAGAAATGTCCAGGAACCTTCACCCATGATACCTCAATAATATGGCTGCTTAAACAATACCAAAAATAAGAACTTCAGTAGACATGCTACCAAAGAACTGCATGACACTTGGCAAGGATGAGAGAGGGAGAAATAGTCTTCTCCAGGGATGAACCTCTTAATTCATTATCCAACAGCAAGTGGCCAGCCCTAAAGCCTTATAGATACAAGAAATGCAATGGTTCCTAACTTGTTTCCTGTTTTCTTCTTCTTCTGATGTCCATCCTCTTTGCCTTTTGGGATGGGGATTGAGCATTTTAGTCAGTGTCCTCTTTCTTGATTAGTTTCCTTAGATGTACGGATTTTAGTAGGTTTATCCTATGTTATATGTCTATATGAGTGACTATATACCACGTGTGTCTTTCTGCTTCTGGGACAGCTCACTCAGGATGATCCTTTCCAGGTCCCACCATTTACCTGCAAATTTCATGATTTCTTTATTTTTCATTGCAGAGTAATACTCCGTTGTGTAGATGTACCACAATTTATGCATCCATTCTTCAGTTGAGGGGCATCTGGGAAGAAAACAGGAAACAAGTTAGGAACCTCCCACAGAGGGCCTCTGAAAGGCTCTGCCCTGCAGACTATCAAAGCAGACACTGAGACTTATGGCCAACTGTTGGGCAGTGTGCATGGAATCTTATGTAAGAAGTGGGAAATAGTAAGAGCTGGAGAGGATGGTAACCACACAAGGAGAGCAACAGAACAAGAAAATTTGAACACAGGGAACTTTCCAGAGACTCATACTCCAACCAAGTACTATTCATGGAGATAACCTAGAACCCCTGCACAGATGTAGCACATGACAGTTCAGTGTCCAAGTAGGTTACATAGTAATGGGAAGAGGGACTGCCTCTGACATAATCTGATTGGCCTGCTCTTTGATCACCTCCCCCTGAGGGGGGAGCAGCCTTACCAGGCCACAGAAGATGACAATGCAGCCAGTCCTTATGTGATCTGATAGACTAAGATCAGAAGGAAGGAGAGGAGGTCCTCCCTTATCAGTGGACTTGGGGAGGGGCATTCGTGAAGAAAGGGGTGGGAGGGTGGGATTGGGAGTGGAGGAGAGAGGGGCTTATTGGGGATACAAAGTGAATAAAGTGTAATTAATAAAATAAAATTAAGTTTTAAGACAAGGAAATGCAATGGACTGAGCAGATAACAAAGGAAAATTAGCCATTAATTTGAGAGGAACAAGAGAGTGGTTAGAGGAAGGAAAGGGGGAAACAATTCAATTATACCATAATTCAAAATTATTAAATTAAAATGAATCATTGAAGATATATTTCTAAACCTAGAGGAAGAGGTGCGCATCCAGTATAAGAAGCCTACAAAACTCCGAATAGACAAGACCATAAAAGGGACTCCACACCACATATTATAGTTAAAATTGTAAAAACATAAAATAAAGGAAGGGTATTAAAAGTTAAGGTAACCCAGAGCCAGAAAGACAAATGCTGCATGTTCTTTCACATGTGCATATTAGCTTTGAAATTTTAGTTATATGTACTTGACAATGTCATGTTATTCAAATAGCCAACCACCTTCTTACTAGATTTTTAAAGCTTGCATCATAGATCTCATGATGGTACTATTGTTAACTGACCTAAACCCTGTGGCTGCTTAAGTAAATTATTCTGCTGAATGGAGATATTAATAAAATGTTGCCAAAGTTTTTTTATATCATTTATTCTTTCTTTTCATTATTTTATTTTAAGGAAGGTCTTGCCTTAAGTGCCTAGAACTTGCTGTGTATACCAGGCTCGTCCTGAACTTAGTTCTGCATGCTTCTTGCTTCCTAAGTTTTTATTTTTATATGACAGGTTAGTAAATCTTTCAGTCCTCATCTGAGAAGCTTCTTTTTTCAAATGATGGTGACTGTAAAGATTTTTGCTGTCAATTTGACACAGCTGGGAAGTGAGAACCTCAGTACATTAATTGTGTCCTTTGAATTGGTGTGTGGGCACGTTTGTGAAATATTTTCTTCATGGATAATTAATGTAGGAGTTCCCAGCTCACCCTGGCAGCCCAATACCTGGGCAGTTTGGCAAGGGATGAATAAGGAAGGTAGCTAGCTACCTGGCTAGTCGGTGTTGGCACATGCCTTTATTTACAGCACTTGGGAGGTAGAGGCAGGCATATCTCTGAATTTGAAGCCATCCTGGTCTACAGAGTGAGTGTTAGGATAGCCAGAGCTACACAGAGAAATCCTGTCTATAAAAACCAAAAAGAAAAGGTACATGTCCTTAATCACATCAGGATACAGAGGTGGGGAGATCTCTGTGAGTTCAAGGCCAGGCTGGTTTAACCCTGACTGAATCCAGTATATTTCCATATGCTTTATTTGTTCATAATAAACTTATATAGTGCATCCTGAACATGATTAGTTTGTAAATTTTGGTAATTAATTTTTATATTGGCAGAAAATATATCTTCATGCTATTTCCAAAGCCATGAATCAAGGCCTTCATAACATCTTCACTGTATTTGATATGTCAAAACCTATAAATGTCAGTGTTTGATTCAATGTATAGTCTATATTATTTTATTATAATTAAAATATTTACATGACTAGTTGGTTTGCTTGTATGCATACCACTTTTGTGTCGGACGTCTGCAGAGGTCAGAAGAATGCATCAGATTCCCGGGAACTGAAGTTAGAGCAGATAATATGGTTGTGAGCTTCCATATGGGTGCTAAAAATTAAACCCAGATTAAACCTCTAGAAGAGCAGCCAATGAAAACAACTGCTAAGCTGTCCTTGCCAGCTCCTAAACAAAATTTAATCATGGTGTGTTCTTTTTTTTAGACAATTTATTTTTTAAATATTTATTTATTTACTTTATGTATACAGTGCTCTGTTTTCATGCACATCAGAAGTGGACATCAGATCTCATTATAAATGGTTGGGAGCCACCATTGCTTGCTGGGAACTGAACCCAGGACCTCTGGAAAGGCAGCTAGTTCTCCCAACCTCTGAGCCATCTCTCCAGCCCTCATTGTGTGTTTGAAAGACTAAGATTTAGTACATTCTTAGTACTTTTATTATTGTCTAACAACAGAATACTGTAAAATTTAAAGGAACTTTTACAACTGGAGTAAGTGAATAGGATTGGGATTTACTGAGCCAGCATAATGTCTGGTATATGGACACAGAAAGAGAAATGCTGGTATTTCCATACATAGGCTCAGAAGCTGGCAGTATGGTAGATGTAGTCAAATCAGTGTGAATTTTTTTTCCTAGACAGTGCTATAGGTTTGGTAAAGATTCTTTCCCAGTCTGTAGGCTGCCATTTTGTTCTGATGACACTGTCCTTTGCTTTACAGGAGCTTTTCAGTCCCATTTATTGATTGTTGATCTTAGAGCCTGTGCTGTTGGTATTCTGTTCAGGAAGTTGTCACCTGTGCCAATGAGTTCAAGGCTCTTTCACACTTTTTCTTCTAACAGATTTAGTGTTTCAGGTTTTATGTTGGGGTCTTTGATCCACTTGGGTCTATTTGCCTTTTTCTACATGTAGACATCCAGTTAGACCATCACCATTTGTTGAAAATGCTTTTTTTTTCCATTGTATGGTTTTGGATTCTTTGTCAAAAATTAAGTTTACGTAGGTGTTTGGGTTTCTTTCTTCGTCTTTGATCTGATTCCCTTGATCCATCAGTTTGTTTCTATGGCAGCATCATGCAGATTTTATTACTGTTGCTCTGTAGCATAGCTTGAAATCTGGGATGGAGAAACATCCAGAAGATCTTTTATTGAATAGGATAGTTTTAGCTATTCTGTTTTTTGTTTTTGTTTTTGTTTTTCCATATGAAATTGTGAATTGTTCTTTCAAGGTCTGTAAAGAATTAGGTTGGTAAGTTGATGGGAATTAAACTGAATCTGTAGATTGCTTTTGGTAGGATGGCCATTTTCACTATGTTAATCCTACCGATCCATGAGCATGAGAGATCTTTCCATCTCCTGATTATCTTCTTCTATTTCTTTCTTCAGAGACTTGAAGTGCTTTTTTTTTTCATACAAGTCTTTCACTTTCTTAGTTAGAGTCACACCAAGATACTTTATGTTATTTGTGGCTATTGTAAAGGGTGCTGTTTCCTTAATTTCTTTTCTTAGTTCTTTTGCTTTTTGTATATAGGAAGACTGCTAGTTTTTTTTTTTTTTTTTTTGAGTTAATTTTGTATCCAGCCACTTTGATGAAGGTGTTTATCAGCTGAAGGAGTTCTCTGTTAGAATTTTTGGGATCACTCATGTATAATATCATATCATCTGTGAATATTGGTACTTTGACCCCTTCCTTTCCAATTTGTATCGCCTTGATCTCCTTTAGTTGTCATATTACTCTAGCTAGGACTTCAAGTACTATGTTGAAGAGATATGGAGAGAGTGGGCAGCCTTGCTTTGTCCCTGATTTCAGTGGGATTGATTAAATTTCTCTCTGTTTAGTTTGATGTGGCCTATAGGTTTGCTGTATATTGCTTTTACTATGTTTAGGTATCTGCCTTGTATCCTTGATCTCTCCAAAACTTTTAAACATGAACTGGTGTTAAATTTTGTCAAATGCTTTTTTTTTTGATATCTAAGGAGATGATCATGTTTTTTTTCTTTCAGTTTGTTTATATGGTGGATTACATGGATGGATTTTCATATGGTGAACCACCCCTGCAAGCCTGGGATAAAGCCTACTTGGTCGTGGTGGATGATATCTTTAATATGTTCTTAGATTCAGTTTGTGAGTGTTTATTTTAATTTTTTATTTAACTTTTATTAATTACACTTTATTCCTTTTGTATCCCCCCATAAGCTCCTCCCTCCTCCCCTCCCGGTCCCACCCTCCCCCCTTTCTGCATGCATGCCTCTCCCCAAGTCGACTGATAGGGGAAGTCCTCCTCTCCTTCTTTCTGATCTATTTTTTTTGTTCTTCTCAATGCAGTTTATTCAGGAACCTTGAACAATCATCTGACCCTGGGGAAAGCCAGCCCACAGTTTAAATAGCCTCTGGGTAGCCAACACAAGTGTGCCTCGTGGGCAATGCAGATAGGTCCACATACTTGGAACCAAGCCAGATCCTCAGCCTTAGCCAAATGTGGAGTGGTTTGTGACAGAGAGCACTCACCATCGGGAAGGTGGAAGGCAGAAACCAGCTCCATCTTTAAGGCATGGCATTACACAGCTCTCTACAGTTCCCCCTTTTTGTTTTAGACGCATCAGACAAGAGTAGAGGTCTGATCTCTGATATTAGAAATAAAAATGTTCATTTAGGTGTCATCCACCCAAAGAGCATCAGACCCATTCAATACCTTTTTCTCAGAGGCGGGACCTGGGGCATCAACCCACATGCAATCAGACATGGTCTTCTCTGGGTTGAAAGCAGCTGACCCTGAGTGCAGTACTTAGCCTCGCATCCTGAGCATAACATTTTAGCTTTTTATGGTAGCCAACCATGCTTGGGGAGACTGTCCTGCTTCAATGGCTGTAAAGGCCTGAATGATCATGGCTGCATTACATGATCTAATCTTGCATATACACCACAAGCAAACCAAGGAGACAATACCAGAAGGCCTGCTAACGCTCCCGTGCCCGCCCATTCCTTCAGATGATTCATGGCTGCAGCAATCCATGTTGATAATCTTGTGGCTAGTCCTGCGTCCACTCTGGTAGAATTTGCCGTAACAATGGCCACTCTCAGCTGCTCCATCATAGTATCGAATTCTTCAGTCCAATTACCTAAAATATAGCTAGACAATTGTTTAGACAGATTTGCAGCACGGGAAAAATTCTCATATTGTATGCTAGTGACACAAAGTCCAGCATACTTCCATTGACAGCCAAGTTGAGTGATTTGCCATAGGGTATCAATTTGCTCCTGCACGAGGTCACTCCTCTGATTGAACACCATCAAGTCTCCTAGTTGAGCATTAATTCCTTTTTGTACATCTAAAGTATGAGCTACATTGGCTAAAAGATTATTTAGGGTCTGAGCAGTCTTCATAGTGTGACTCATGGCTAATGCCGCGGTGGTAGCTCCAATAGCCGCCAATGAGATGGCAGTAACAATGGCAGCTGTAATTCCAAGATCCCTTTTCTGTCTGAAGAGAGTCATAGTGTGAGGGGCATCAACAGGCACAGGCACCCAGCGAGGCATGCGAGTAACCAGGGCATACCTAAATTCACTAGCATCTCCGGCATTGGGCAAAAAAGCAAGTATTATTACCACAATTACTTGGCTCTATCTGGCTAACAATGAATAAAAATGGGGATTATAAACAAACAGGTGTGGACTTATAGGAAATATTATGAGAAGCCTTAACCCCCTGGTTGGAACATCCTGCATCAGTTCTAGAACTAGCACTAGTTCTAGACTGTAGAACTAGAGGTCTGAGTAGGTTCAGGAGACCATTGCCCCCAGGGGCGAGATGTGCTCCATGTAAATTGACTAACTCCATGTTTTCCTCCACTTTTGAGAGTCATTTAAGGTTCTTAAATTATCTTTTCTTTTTTTATTTTTTTTTAATTTTTCATCAATTACACTTTATTCATTCTGCATCCCCCCAATAAGCCCCTCCCTCCACCCCTCCCGATCCCACCCTCCCTCTCATTTCTGCATGCATGCCACTCCCCAAGTCCACTGATAGGGGAGGTTCTCCTCTCCTTTCTGATCTTAGTCCATCAGTTCACATCAAAAGTGGCTGCATTGTCCTCTACTATGGCCTGGTAAGGCTGCTCCCCCCCAAGGGGAGGTGATCAAATAGCAGGCCAGTCAGATTATGGCAGAGGCAGTCCCTCTTCCCATTACTATATAACCCACTTGGACACTAAACTGCCATGTAGTACATCTGTGCAGGTGTTCTAGGTTATCTCCATGCCTGGTACTTGGTTGGAGTATGAGTCTCTGGGAAGTTCCCTGTGTTCAAATTTTCTTGTTCTGTTGCTCTCTTTGTGGAGGCCCTGTCCTCTCCAGCTCTTGCTATTTCCCACTTCTTACATAAAATTCCATTCACTCTGCCCAACAGTTGCCCATCAGGCTCAGCATCTGCTTTGATAGTCTGTAGGGCAGAGGCTTTCAGAGGCCCTCTGTGGTAGGTTCCTAGGTTGTTTCCTCTTTTCTTCTTCTTCTGATGTCCATACTCTTTGCCTTTCAGGATGGGGACTGACCGTTTTAGGTAGGGTCCTCTCTCTTGCTTAGTTTCTTTAGATCCACAGATTTTAGTGGATTTGTCCTATGTTGTATGTCTATATGAGTGAGTATATACCGTGTGTGTCTTTTTGCTTCTGGGACAACTCACTCAGGATGATCCTTTCCAGGTCCCACCATTTACCTGCAAATTTCATGATTTCCTTATTTTCCATTGCTAAGTAATATTCAATTGTATAGATGTACCACAATTTCTGCATCCATTCTTCAGTTGAGGGGCATCTGGGTTGTTTCCAGCTTCTGGCTTTTACAAATAAAGCTGCTACAAACATGGTTGAGCAAATGTTTTTTTTTTTTTTTTTTTTTTGTATACTTGAGCCTCTTTTGGATATATGCCCAGTAGTGGTATGGCTGGATCTTGAGGAAGCGTTATTCCTAGTTGTCTGAGAAAGCGCCAGATTGATTTCCAGAGTGGTTGTACAAGTTTACATTTCCACCAGCAGTGGAAAAGTGTTCCCCTTTCTCCACAACCTCTCCAGCATGTGTTGTCACTTGAGTTTTTGATCTTGGCCATTCCGATGGGTGTAAGGTGAAATCTCAGGGTTGTTTTGATTTGTATTTCTCTAATGGCTAATGAGGTTGAGCATTTCTTTAAGTGCTTCTCTGCCATTCGATATTCCTCTGTCGAGAATTCTGTTTAGTTCTGTTCCCCATTTTTTAAGTGGATTACTTGTTTTGCTGCTTTTCAGCTTCTTTAGTTCTTTATATATACTGGATATGAGTCTTCTGTCAGACAAAGGGTTGTTGAAGATTCTTTCCCAATCTGTAGGCAGTCACTTTGTTTTGATGACAGTGTCCTTTGCTTTGCAGAAGCTTTTCAGTTTCATGAGGTCCCATTTACTGATTGTTGCTCTTAGAGCCTGTGCTGTTGGTGTTCTGTTCAGGAAGTTTTCTCCTGTACCAATGAGTTCTAGGGTATTCCCCACTTTTTTCTCAAGCCGAATTAATGTATCTGGTTTTATGTTGAGGTCTTTGATCCACTTGGACTTCAGTTTTGTGCAGGGTGATAAGTATGGATCTCTTTTCATTTTTCTACATGTAGACATCCAGTTGGACCAGCACCATTTGTTGAAGATGCTATCTTTTTTCCATTGTATGGTTTTGGCGTCTTTGTCAAAGAACAGGTGTCCATAATTGTGTGGGTTTATTTCTGGGTCCTCTGTTTGGTTCCATTGATCCACCATTCTGTTTCTATGCCAGTACCATGCAGTTTTTAAAACTGTTGCTCTATAGTACAACTTAAAATCAGGGATGGAGATACCTCCAGAAGCTCTTTCATTGTAGAGGATTGTTTTAGCAATTCTGGGTTTCTTGTTATTCCATATGAAGTTGAGAATTTTTCTTTCCAGGTCTGTAAAGAATTGTGTTGGTAATTTGATGGGAATTGCATTGAATCTGTAGATTGCTTTTGGTAAGATGAACATTTTTACTATGTTAATCCTGCCAAGCCATGAGCATGGGAGATCTTTCCATCTTCTCATATCTTCTTCTAATTCTTTCTTTAGAGATTCGAAATTTTTTTCATACGAGTCTTTGACTTCCTTGGTTATGGTTACTCCGAGGTACCTTATGTCATTTGTGGCTATTGTGAAGGGTGTTGTTTCCCTAATTTCTTTCTCAGCCCTTTTGTCCTTTGTATACAGGAGGGCTACTGATTTTTTTGAGTTAATTTTGTATCCGGCCACTTTGCTGTAGGTGTTTATCAGCTGTAGGAGTTCCCTGGTAGAGTTTTTGGGGTCTCTCATGTATACTATCATATCATCTGCAAATAGTGATAATTTGACTTCTTCCTTTTTCAATTTGTATCCCCTTGATCTCCTTCAACTGTCTTATTGCTCTAGCAAGGACTTCCAGAACTATGTTGAAGAGATATGGGGAGAGTGGGTAGCCTTGTCTTGTCCCTGCTTTCAGTGCAATTGCTTTAAGTTTCTCTCCGTTCAGTTTGATGTTGGCTATAGGTTTGCTGTATATTGCCTTTACTATGTTTAGATATGTGCCTTGTATCCCTGATCTCTCCAATACTTTAAACATGAATGGATGTTGGACTTTGTCAAAAGCTTTTTCAGCATCTAAGGAGATTATCATGTGGTTGTTTCTTTCAGTTTGTTAATATGGTGGATCACATCGATGGATTTCCGTATATTGAACCACTCCTGCATACCTGGGATGAAGCCTATTTGGTCATGGTGGATGATATCTTTGATGTGTTCTTGTATTCAGTTTGCGAGTATTTTGTTGAGTATTTTTGCATCAATGTTCATAAGGGAGACTGGCCTGAAGTTCTCTTTTTTGGTTCGGGTCTTTGTGAGTTTTGGGTACCAAGGTGACTGTGGCTTCATAGAATGAGTTTGGTAATGTTGCTTCTGTTTCGATTTTGTGGAATAGTTTGAAGAGAACTGGAGTTAGCTCTTTTTTGAATGTCTGGTAGAATTCTGCACTGAAACCATCTGGTCCTGGGCTCTTTTTGGATGGGAGACTTTCGATGACTGCTTCTATTTCCTTGTGGGATGTAGGACTATTTAATTGATTTACCTGGTCCTGATTCAGCTTTGGTAAGTTAAATCGATCAAGAAAATTGTCCATTTCATTTAGATTTTCAAATTTTGTGGAATATAGACTTTTGACGTAAGTCCTAATGATTGTTTGGATTTCTTCAGTATCTGTAGTTATGTTCCCCTTTTCATTTCTGATTTTTTGATTTGGATGGTGTCTCGCTGCCTTTTGGTTAGCTTGGCTAAGGGTTTGTCTATCTTGTTGATTTTCTCAAAGAACCAGCTCTTGGTTTCATTGATTCTTTGAATTGTTTTATTTGTTTCTAATTGATTGATTTCAGCCCTGAGTTTGATTATTTCCAGCCGTCTGCTCCTTCTTGGTGTGTCTGCTTTTTCTTTTTCTAGGGTTTTTAAGTGAGCCATTAAGGTGCTTGAATGTGCTGTCTCAAATTTCTTCTTGAAGGCTCTAAATGCTATGAACTTTCCTCTTAGCACTGCCTTCTTTGTGTCCCACAAGTTTGGGTATGTTGTGTCTTCATTTTCATTTAGTTCTAGGAAGATTTTAATTTCTTTCTTTATTTCTTCCCTGACCCAGCTGTCATTTAGTAGCAAGTTGTTCAGTTTCCATGTGCATGTAGGCTTTTTCTATTTCTGTTGTTACTGAGGTCCAGCTTTATTCCATGGTGATCAGACAGGATACAAGGGATTATTTCAATCTTCTTGTATCTGTTGAAGCTTGCCTTGTGACCAACTATGTGGTCTATTTTGGAGAAGGTTCCATGAGTTGTTGAGAAGAAGGTAAATTCTTTTGTGTTTGGGTGTAAGGTTCTGTAAATGTCTGTTAGGTCCATTTGATTCATGACCTCTGTTAGAGATAATGTTTCTTTGTTTAATTTCTGTTTTGTTGATCTGTCCTTTGTGGAGAGTGGGGTGTTGAAGTCTCTCACTATTAGTGTGTGGGGATCTATGTGTGGTTTAAGTTTTATCAATGTTTCTTTCACAAATGTGGTTGTCCTTGTATTTGGGGCATAAATGTTCAGGATTGTGATGTCTTCTTGGTGGAATTTTCCCTTGATGAGTATGAAGTGTCCTTCCCCATCTCTTTTTATTAATTTTGGTTGAAAGTCTATTTTATCAGATATTAGAATGGCTACTCCTGCTTGCTTCTTGCATCCATTTACTTGAAAAGCTATCTTCCATCCCTTTACCCTCAGGTAATGTCTATCTTTGTGACTTAGGTGTGTTTCTTGTATACAACAGATTGCTGGGTTTTGTTTACGCATCCATTCTGTTAGTCTGTGTCTTTTTATTGGAGAATTAAGTTCATTGATATTGAGAGAGATTAATGACCAGTGGCTGTTAGATCCTTTGAATTTGATGTTGGCTGTGGTCATACAGTTGTGTGCTTGGTTGCTTTTTGTTTTACTGTAGTGGGGTTATTTATTTCCTGTGTTTTCTTGAATGTAGCTAGCTTTCTTGGGTTGTATTTTCCCTTCCAGTGTCTACTGTAATGCTGGATTTGTATGTAGGTATTATTGAAATTTGTTTTTGTCATTGAATATCTTGTTTTCTCCGTCTATGAGGCCTGAGAGTTTTGCAGGGTATAGTAGCCTGGGCTGACCTCTGTCTTCTCTTAGGGTCTGCATGATATCCGTCCAGGCCCTTCTGGCTTTCATAGTCTCTGTTGAAAAGTCAGGTGTGATTTTAATGGGTTTGCCATTATATGTTACTTGGCCTTTTTCTCTTGCAGCTTTTAGTATTTGTTTCTTTGTTCTGTATACTTACAGTTTTGATTATTATGTGGCGGGAGGATTTTCTTTTCTGTTCTAATTTATTGGGTGTTCTATAGGCCTCTTGTATTCTTATTGGCCTCTCCTTTAAGTTGGGGAAATTTTCTTCAATGATTTTGTTGAAAATATTTTCTGGGTCTTGGTGCAGGGAATGTTCTTTTTCCTGTATTCCTATTATTCTTAGGTTTTGGCTTTTTATGTTGTCTTGAATTTCTTGGACAGTCTGTGTCAGGAATTTCTTAGATTTATCATTTTCTTTGACAGATACATCTATTTCTTCCATTGTATCTTCCACACCTGAAATTCTTTCTTCCATTTCTTGTAGCCTATTGGTTATTCTAACCTCTGTAGTTCCTGCCTTCTTCCCTAAGTTCTTTCTCTCCACAATTTCTTCCATTTGTGTTTTTTTTTTTTTTTTTTTTTTAATTTTTCCAATTCTATCTTCAGGTCTTGAGCTATTTTGTTGGTTTCCTTCCCCTGTCTGACTGTAATTTCATGTTTTTCTATCAATTCCTTCAGCTGTTTGTTTGAACAATCCACTGTTTCTTTTATTTCATTCAGTGATTTAAGCATTTCCTTTTTAAAGGCTACAAACTGTTTGGCTGCAGCTTCTTCTATTTCTTTTCATATTTTATTTGTTTCCTCTGTTATCATCTTCTTGAGCATAGATGTTAGGTTGTCTCCTTGAATTTCATTTATGCTGGGGTGTCTAGGGCTATTTGCCCCTAGATTAGTGGGTTCTGGAGATGCCATAATGCTCTGGCTTTTGTTGGTTGAACTTTTACACTGTCCTCTACCCACTGGGCTATCTTAGTTGTTTGAATTTAGTTTCTGGTTGTTCCCAGACTCTTGTAGTGGAGAGAATCCCTTTGGCAGGAAGATGGTTTTTCCTGAAGGCAGCCTTCCCAGCTTTTTGGGTATAGTCCCTGGATGTCCGGTGTTTTTCAGGAGTTGCTACAGCTCACCTCAGGCATAGAGACCTGGGTGGTAACTGTGGTCCTGATTAGTCAAGAGGGCTCTCTCCTCTCACCAGGAGAAGTCCTGGAGACAGCTGCCCTCCTTCTGGGTTTCTTGCTGTAAATTTAGTGATCAGCTGCTGTCTGCTGTAACCTGTGTGTCCCGTGGCTTTGTCGGTTTTGTTAGGGATAACTGGTTGCCCCTTGGAGCAGTATCTGGGGTTTGATCTCAGGGTTCCCGGTCTTTTGTAGGTCTGAGGTTGGGGCTCTGTGCCCCAGAACCCAAGAGGTAATCTGTGGCGGGTGAGTACCGCTCTGGTGTCTTGGTGCACAAAGTTCTGTCTGTAAGGAGTAGTTCGTACAAAGCAGGCCTCTGGGCTGGTGGAGCGTGCCCCCACCTGCTAGTCTGCAGGAGCTGCGTTTCCAATCACTCTGTGCTCCCTGTTTGGGCCCAGATCTGTCATGGCTGGGCATACTCGCCTGTTTGCGATCTTCAGTCTGCTAGACTTTCCCTAGGTGACCCCAGCAGCACTGTTTCTTCCTTCTCTGTGGGGTCCTCTCCGGACAGGGGTTCCCAGTCCCTGTTGTACTGGGGCGTGCGGCAGGAGCTCAGCTGTGATGGCGGCGGGCAACCACCGTCCCAGAGACCTTCCGGGGAAAGACTGGGTGACCCACGATCAGACCTGCAACCTTGCTTCCCCATGGGGTCCCCCCGCGACTGGGACTCCCAGCCTCAGGCACTCTTGGGCCCACGGATCAGCCTGGGAAAGTGATGGGGACACGCAGGCTTAAGGCACCAGCCCAGAGACCCAAAGCCCGAGCCACCCGGGACCTCTTCTGGGTTCTGGCTGGGCAGCCGAGAGTGGACCTGACCGATTCCCACGCCGTGGGAGCCTCTCCTTACCTGGGAAACACGACCGCTGTGGTTTCAGGGCCCAGATTTCAGTCTCCTGGTCGCTGCAGGGAGAGTGCTGTCCTGCTTCTCAGACACAGTGCTCTCCCAGTGCCGCCATCTTGGCTCCCCCCTCGTGAGTGTTTTATTGAGTATTTTTGTGTCAATATCCAGAATATATAAAGAACTGAAGAAGTTAAACACCAACAAACCAAGTAATCCATTTAAAAATGGGGTACAGAGCTAAACAGAATTCTCAACAGAGGAATATTGAATGACAGAGAAACACTTAAAGAAATGCTCAACCTCCTTAGTCATTTGGGAAATAAAAATCAAAACAACCCTGGGATTCCACCTCACACCCATCATAATGGCTAAAATAATAAAAAAAAACTCAAGGAATGATGCATGCTGGAGAGGTTGTGGAGAAAGGGGCACCCTCTTCTATTGCTGGTGGGAATGTAACCTTTTACAACCCCTTTGGAAATCAATCTGGCACTTTCTCAGACAATTAGGAATAGTGCTACCTCAAGATCCAGCTATACTACTCCTATGCATATACCCCAAAATGCCCCAGCATTCAGTAAGGACATTTGCTCACCTATGTTCATAGCAGCTTTATTTGAAATAACCAGAATTTGAAAACAACCTAGATGTCCATCAAAGGAAGAATGGATACAGAAAATGTGGTTCATTTACAGAATGGAATATTACTCAGCAATTGACTACAAGGAAATCATGAAATTTGCAGGCAAATGGTGGGAACTAGAAAAGATCATCCTGAGTGAGGTAACCCAGAAGCAGAAAGAGACATATAGTTTATACTCACTTATAAGTGGATATTAGCCATATTATATAGGATAAACATGCTAAAATCTGGAGTCCTAAAGAAGCTAAACAACAAGAAGGACCTCAGGAAAGATGCTTAATCTTCATTCAGAATGAGAAACAAGATAGACATGAGAAGCAGGAGAAGAGAAGGAACAGGACAGGAGCCTTCCACAGGGGACCTCTGAAAGACTTTACCCACCAGAGTATCAAATGAGATACTGAGATTCATAACCAAACTTTGGGCAGTGTGCCAGAAACCTTACGAAAGAAGAGGGAGATAGAAAGACTTGGAGAAGATAGGAACTCGACAAGGAGACCAACAGAGCCAAAAAATCTGGACAAGGACCATGCATGGAGAAGACCTAGACTCCCTGCTCAGAGGGGAAGCATATAAGCTGTTCCATTTCCATGTAGGTTCCCTATTAAGGGAGCAGGAGCTGTCTCTGAGATTGGACTCAGTGGCTGGCTCTTTGATCACCTCCCCTGGCGAGGTTTCCTAACTAGGCCACAGAAAAAAAAAAAGGATCCAGATAGTCCTGATGAGACCTAATAGGCTAGGGTCAGACACAAGAGATCAGGGAGGTCTCCTATCAGAGGCCTAAGGAAGGGGCATAGAAGAATAAGAGGGAGGGAGGGTGGAACTAGGAAGAGATGAGGGAGTGGGCCTACAGCTGGGATACAAAGTGAATAAGTTCAATAAATAAATAAAGTGGTGAGGGGGAAGAGCTGGTTTTGGAAGTTTGAATGCAGGAGGTGTGTGAAATAGCAATTTATGAGTAGAAGAATGAATGAATTTGGAAAATGTAACATGTTTCTTGAAAAAAAAAACCCTACTAGATATCAATTTAAAGTAGTTAATTGTATTGTTTTTCTTCTTTTTATCTGCATTAAACAGCATAGGTACATTTAAGTAATAGACCGAAAGTTGGATTTTAGTTGGTGGAGTTTTCCCGATTGTTCTAAATGAAGCAAGATGAAGGTAGGAATAGTATGATTACAGGTACCGTGCCCTGAAAGGGATCGTTTGGAAAATGAGGCCAGGAGACAGTTAAGAGAGAGAGTCGAGCTTGAAAGCTTACCCTTGAATTGAGGTATACAGCACACTTGCATAAGCATAATACATTTACTGCTTGAGATCTAGGGTCTTAATAAGTTGTATATCATTGCAGACAAATAGATGAACTTCCATAGTGACTACTTTGTGCCTCTTGTTTAAAAAAAAATGCAAGTTTTGGTATGTGTACTGAAAACTCTAGTGAGGTCAGCACCTTGTCTCACCTCATTTATATATTACTTCTCCCATGAAAGGCTTTAGCTGCTGAAAAACAAGCTATCAGACCAAAACATGCTTCAGAAAATTGGACACCTTGAAGTTAGAGGAAAAGCAGATTAGAGATAGTAAGAAAGGAGCTGAATAGAAAAGTGGAAGAGGAAAAAAGCAGCAGGCCTTGGCAATAAAAATGCCCATGGAAGTAAACATTCTCTAGACAGAGTATTTTAAACAGCACCAAGATAATAGCAAAGAGGAATAAACAGGGGGCATAGAGGGAAGCAGGAAAAATAAAAAAAAATGTGATTAAAGCTGTAAAAGCACCGTCTTTTCTGGGGTGTTTCTGAAGGGATGAGTCTGGATTTCCTTGTAATTGACACAGTTTAAATTGGATTCATTTCCCTGATCCCTTCTCTCCATGAGTCCAAATTCTTTGCCCCTTCTACTGCTTAACCTATCTCCCAGTTGAAAGACATGGTGTCCATGAAGGTATCGTTTTAGTAAACTATAATTTTAACACCTTTCTTTTTTTATTTTTATAACTCAGTTCCAAAACAGAACCATGTCTGTATGGCTGTCCATGAGGATGGCATGCTAACTAACCATACATTTAAAAGTTTATGAGAAACCTAAAGGATTGTGGAAATGTTCTGTTGAATCAGTGCATTTAGTCAGTTGAACATAATAACCCACCAAGATTTTTTTGCATTCTGTATTTTTTTTTTTCCTTTCTCCTTCTACCCTTTTTGAAATAAGATCTCAGTATATACTCCTAGATGGCCTGGGACTCACTATGGCTGTCATGTTGGTCTTGAAGTTTTGACCATCCTCTCACATCAGACTCTTTAGCACTGGGAGTAGAGTCTATACACTAAAAACCTTGCTCTTTTGGTATGAAATCCATTATCTATATTCATTTAATTAATGAGTTATCAATTAATTGTACTGCTGGGTTTGAGTCTATAGCCTCACACTTGCTAGGCATAGAGCTGAGCTACATTCAAAGCTCCCACATTCATTTAGATTAACTGGATTCATTAATTGTAGTTTGTATGTGCTCTTCTCCATAGTTATTTGCTGCCACGTTGGTTTGAGTGTGTTTTAGGCATTTGTATGTCACTGCTGCTATAGTATGCTATGTAAATAATATAAAATGAATGCTAACTAAAACAGTACCTGAAAATAGTCTTTTCTAGGCACATTAGATAAAAACTAATGTTAAAAGTATATGCAAAAAACAATGTGGTTTTAATTATAACAAGACCAACTTCTACAGATTTTGGCTAAAGTACTGTTTTCTTTCTCATTGAAGGATAATTGGGTTGTAAAATGTAGGAGACAGAACAAATGTAATGACTTTATGCCTGCAATTCTAGTACCTGGAATTTAGAGCTTGAAGCTTGAAAAGGTCCTAGGTCATTCTCAGGTACTTTGAGTTTCAGGTAAGCCTGGGGTACGTGAGACTCTACGTCCACTCCCACCCAAATAACAGGAAAAAAAAATTAAACAAAGGAACAATGAAGATTCATTATTTTGAAAACATGTAATAATGTGTTATGTATTTTTCACTCTAAAAATCAAACCCAAGGCCTGTCCTCACACATGGTAGGCAAGCACTCTGTACAACTGAGCTACAGTCAGTCCACATTTTTTTCTGTCTTTGTTTCTCTCCCTCTCTCTCTCTCTCTCTCTCTCTCTCCCTATTAACATGTTTCAAACTATAGAGATGTAATAGAATTATTGTTTCCCTTTTTAATTTTTTTTTATCTTGAAATAGTTTTCACCAAAGGAATAGTGACATAAAAAACTTTATTTGATGGAGCTGGTTTCCGCCTTCCACCTTCCCGATGGTGAGTGCTCTCTGTCACGAACAACTCCACATTTGGCTAAGGCCGAGGATCTGGCTTGCTTCCATGTATGTGGACCTATCTGCATTGCCCCCGTGGCACGCCTGGGTTGGCTACCCAGAGGGTATTTAAGCTGTGGGCTGGCTTTCCCCGGGGTCCGAGGATTGTTCAATGTTCCTGAATAAACTGCATTGAAAAAAAAAAAGTGTAAGCCTGAAAAATAGAAAAAAAAAAACTTTATTTGAAGCAAGGACAAGAATAGATGAAAAGTGAAAAGAAGAAATACTGATTTATGATTTCAATCCTCTGTGGAATGTTCTTCTGTAATAACCTCAGACAAACTACAGTGGAACTAACCCTCCAAGTCATTTGTTGGTTGAATTTTATCACAGAATGTGGGCTGTACATTCAGCCTAATAGTTTTCCCTGTCACAGAGTCTTCATGGAAAAATACTAGGTCATTTACGCATTTAAGCCAAGTAAAGAAATATTCAGTAATATACTAGAGAGATATAGGTAAGCTTCTTCAAGATAAAATAAAAATTAGAATATATTTGACTGATTGTAAAAATAAAAAAAAATGTCATGGCTGTGCATGTTAGGTTTTTGTTAACTTGACAAGGAACTAGACATATCTGGGAAGCAGGAATTTTTTCAGTGTTTTTAATTTTTTTCAATTTATTCATTATATATTCCAATTGAAGCCCCCTTCCTCACTCTTCCCAGTCCCACCCTGTCTCCTTCTTCTTCCTATCCCTTTCCCCTAGGTCACCGAAAGGGGGAGTTCTTTCTTTTCCTCTGCCATCTGCCCATAGATTACAAAGTCTCATCGGAACTGCCTGGATCCTCTTCCTCTGTGGGCTGGCAAGCTCGCATCACCATGGGCAAGTGATCAAAGATCAGGCAACCAAGTTCATGACAGAGGCAGCCCTTGCTCCTTTTACTCTGGAACCCTCATGGAGACTGAGCTGCCTATTGGCTACATATGAGCAGGCGGCAGGAATTTTAATTGAGAAAATATCTCCATATGATTGGCCTATAGGCATGCCTCTGTGATATTGTCTTGACTATAATTTGATTGATTATTGTGGTTGATACTACCCCTGGAAAGGTGGTGCTGGATAATATAAGAAAGCTGGCTGAGTAAGCCACAAGGAGCAAGTCAGTAAGCAATGTTCTCCACTCTAGCTAGGTATGTGCTTTGATTTCCTTTTCTGGTGGATTGTGATATGGAAGTGTAAGCAAAATAAACCCTTTCCTCCCTAAGTTACTTTATGTCATGGTGTTTTATCACAGCAATAAAAACCCTAACTAAGAGACCTGAATTTTGTATGAATCTGTTTCTTTACATTATATTTAAATATATTCATGTAACAGGTAACCTTTTGTGTCTAGATTCCCTTCCTTCTTCCCTGTGCCTGTCCCTTTCTTCACCCCACCTCCTTCTTTTCTTCTATTTCTTTGAGACAGGGTCTCATGTATTGAAGGCTGGTCTTGAACTCCCTGTCTTGCTGAAGAGGACCTTGAACTCCTGATCTTCCTGTCTTTTTCTCCCGAGTATTCTGATTACAGGCACACATTACCACATTGAGTTGGAGTGTTTTTTGGCCAGCCTCATTTTTTCCAGATTCAACCATATTATTTGTTGCATATACCAGTACTTACTCCCTTTTTGAAAATATTTGTTTTAGTATATATCTGTTACACATAATGATTAGCTTCATTATCACATTTTCATATATATATATATACATAATATATTTGGATCATACTCACCCAGAATTACCTCTTCTTGTCCTCTTTCATTCCCACTAACGAGCTTCCTCTTTCCAACTTGCAGCTCTTCTATTTAGACACCTTTTCTTTTTGAGGCCCAGATAGTTTAACTAGGGCTGCTTATAGGATTGTGGGTAAGACTTTGTTTATAGAAGCATAGGCATCTTACTAGGGAGTAGACCATTGAAGAAAATGCATCCATCAATGGTTAACTGCATATAAATATTCAGGAAAGGGAGGGTCCCATGGGTCCCTCCACATCCTATGACAGGAAGTCAATGTGTTCACTCCCATGCCCAAATTCAGTGTTTCCCACATCTCCCCTGTGTTCTCCAGCTTTTAATATTTTTCAACCTTTCTGAGATGTTCCTTGAGCCTTTTGTGGAGATGGTGGAGATGTTCCATTCATGGTTGAACATTTGACAGTCTCCACTTTGAACAGATAAATGTTTCTACAGTTAATATTGATCACTGTCAAAAATCATTCCTTTTAAATGTATCATATTCTAATGTTTCTGTATACCACAAGTTTTTATTAGATTTTTTAATGGTATTTGCGGTATTGAAACCTTTTGGTTAATGAGTTAGACTTCTAAGTGTCTAACCAACATTCAAAACTCTTGTGACTTCAACTACATACCACATTATGAACTACAAAGGAAGCTCTATTGTTTCATGTAGCATTTGGCTCTGTTGCTACTGAACTACTCTGCATTTTGCCATTTTAAAGTTTACTGAACAATGAATCAGAAGTCACTGCACAATGAATTGGTCGTACAGACTGAGCTTTTACAACAGAAAAATCCATCAGGCTTATCAACATCAACTATTTTGTTGTTGCTTCCTCTTCCTCCCTGTTGCCCAGTTATTTGCAAAATTGAGTGTCTCTAAAGCTCTGTTTTTGATTTCCTTCTTTTTGTATTAAATTTTTATTTTTATATTAGTTACAGTTTATTCACTTTGTATCCCAGCTGTAGCTCCCTCCCTTATTCCCTCCCAATCCCACCTTCCCTCTCTCATCTCCTCTCTGCCCCTCTCTAAGTCCACTGATGGGGGAGGACTTCCTCCCCTTCCCTCTGATCCTAGCTTATCATGTCTCTTTAGGACTGGCTGCAATGACCTCCTCTGTGGCCTAGCAAGGCTGCTCCTCCTTCAGGGGATGGGGTCAAAGAGGCAGCCATTGAGCTCATGTCAGAGACAGTCTCTGTTCCCCTTACTAGGGTACCCACTTGGAGACTGAGCTGCCATAGACTACATCTGGACAGGGGTTCTAGGTTATATCCATGCATGGTCCTTGGATGGAGAAACTTTTAAAAATATTTTTTTCTTTATATGTATGAATTCTTTGTTTGTATGTATGCCTGTGCACCATTTGTTTAGCTGGTGCTGTTAACTGCTGCACCATCTCTCCATTCCATTTTTTTCATCCTTTTTTCCATCTAGCATTTGCCATTCATGTATCTGGCCCTCTCTGAGTGATCTTGTACACACAAAAGTATTTTCCCCCCAGCATACAATATCCTATAAAAATTAATGTTATGAAACTCAGGTAACTTAAGAAAAATAGAAAAAAAAAAAAAAGAAAAAGAAAAACCAAAAACAAATTTTTGAATTTTGTTTGCATTTCCATTGTAATGATTGCACAGAGCTGTGGGTTGGATCTCTAAAGCTGTATAAAACTAGACCTAGTTGATCATGCCTATAATTCCAGGACCTGGATTATGGAAATGAAAAGATTGGGAAATAATGATCATCCTTTGGTCCCTGTATCTTAACTAACTAGTTTACTCACTAACTAACTAACTAAAGAAAAATAAACAAAGAAAGCCTTTTGTATGCATTGTAAATTGTTCCTAGTTCTTCACATATACTAAGAACATATTCTAAAACTGAGCCAGAAATCTAGTTCAATAAAGCAATCATATTGTGAGATATCCACCAAAGGAGGCTACTTGGACATGGGTTCAAACCAGCAGAAAGCCTTTATTAGCTCTAGTACAATTATGAGCCTTTCTCCAAGGGAGCTTTTAAGCACAGAAACTATATCCTGGGTTGATACAGTCTGCATGAATAGTTTATCCAGAAGCAGAACTACAGAAGCCAAAGGTACAAAATTTGTACATTTAGAGACTTTCCCAGAACTGTGGATATTGATAAATTATGTCTTTGCCCTCATTTTGGCTGGTGGTGCTGCTTGTTTGCTGGGTTTCAAGGCCTGAATGGGACTTCCATCATGGAGTCAGTTGTGTTAAGATCTGAGGATCTGTTACAGCATGTTTAGGTTTTGTCTGGGTAGCAAAGGAATTGTTGGGAAGATGGGTTAGTGGCTAAAATGCTTGCCACACAAATTTGTATACCTGAGTTCCAATTCACAGAGCCCACATAGTAGCAGGTCTCTGTAACTACAGCCTTTAAATGGCAAAATGGGACGCAGAATCAGGAAAATGCCTGGATGCTTGTGGGACAGCTTAACCATGTCTTTGGAGTAGCAAATAAAAGAAACCCTGTCTTAAGATGGAAAGCAAGGACCAATATTCAAGATTATCTTTTGACTTCCCCATGTGTGTAACTGAATATGTGTACGACTTTTCAGACATCAATATTCACATAGATATATCACACAAATACATGCAGATACTTAAGAGTATTTTAGTTATATAAGGTAATTCTTTGTGGTGATGTTTTTCTTCTTCTGACATAAAAAGAGTGCCTCAGTCTGGTTAGGCTGTTAAGAAGAGCCATGTAAACTGTCTACAAAGTGAGCAGTTCAGGTCAGTGGGATTAGATTCCCCACAAGAAGCATCTCAAACTATGTTGTGGAGGAGCTAGCTTCTCTAGAACCTAGAAGGTGTTCACTGTCATTGATTGTAGATGTATCTTTTGTTGTGCTCCTCAAAACAAAGTTCTTTTGGACTATTCTTCAGTCCCTAATTGCTCTAAGGAAACATTGTACTTAAAGCTGCTGTACTTTGAAAAAGCAATGTGGCTATTTCCTTCTCAAGTAATGATTTACCCCAAAGATATATTGAGGCCATGCTTGCTAACTTTGAGCAAAAATTTTCAGTGATTGAGATTATTTTGCATCTATTATTTTACGCAAGAAACTTAGACAGTCATTATGGGAAAAGGTGAATCTATTTTAGAATTCTGTGTACTTAGTTGCTACTATGTCAGTTTACTTTTTAAAACTATCGCACATTAGAGTTGTTTATTTTTTAATTTCAGAGGTAATACAATGGTTTGCAGTGAGTTGCAGAATATACCTTTAATTTAAAGTTGTTTCTAAAATAAAGGACCTGAAATCCTTTCATGTTTTAGTTTAAGAGTTTCATCCAGTACTATAACTCAGAAATTTAAATGTCTAAGATGCATACAGGAAGAGATCTACAAACATCATTTAACTGTGATCCTTCTTTTACTTTCACATGTCATATGGTAACTTATGGTAGCCAGTTTGTTCCATGATTAGTAAAAAAAAAAATGAATTAGTTTCCACAATTTTCAGGACAGGAGAGGAGCTCAATGGTTAAGAACAATTCTTGTTCTTGAAGAGGACCTGGAGTTTAGTTCCCAGCACCCACATGGTAGCTTAAAAAGCATTACAATTCTAGTTCCAGGGGATCCAGTACCCTATTTTGGCTTCTGTGGGTATCTGGCTTGAACACAGTACTTTTACATGCAAGCATGTGAAACAGTCATACACATAAAAAAGTAAAATAGAATAAAAGAATTAAGAGAGAAAGTAATAGAGGAAGACACCATGGAATTTGAGCCTTTACCACATATATACATGTGCAAATACACCTATGCACGTATTCATGCACCACACACACACAAAAACGTCAGATGTAGACTCACATATACACTGACAAAAATACTCATGTACTCATAAGAGGAACCAAGCATAGTTGGCTGCATGTAGGTTATCCCAAAATTAAATTTTCTGGAAGTCTTTAAAATTTGATTTTCATTTGTCCAACATCTTGAGAATATTTAAGCCTTGCAGTCTAAAAGGAAAAAAAAATATAGACAAAATATGATTTAATTACAATGTCTGTTTTAATTCATTTCTTTATTTAACAAGTATTAGTTGAATACCTTCAATGTGTCAAGGCCTATTCATTTTTTATTTTATTTTATTTTTTAATATGAGTTACAGTTTATTAACTTTGTATCTTAGCTATATCCCACTCTCTCATTACCTCCCAATTCCACCCTCCCCCCCTCATCTCCTCCCTACCCCTTTCCAAGTCCACTGATAGGGGAGGATCTCCTCCCCTTTCATCTGATCTTGGATCAAGGCCTATTCTAACTCTCAGGTACAGAAGATTAACAAATTAAGTCCACTTCTTCATGGAGATAGCCATCTTATGAAAACCTGATAAAAATTATCAGTGTGTCTTATTGTAACATAGTCTAATAATTATTCTTAGGAAAAATAAGGAAGCTTAAATGGATAATGAGGGTAATTTTTTAATGGTAATCAGAGATATCCACTCATGGTGGTGGTGTCAAAACAAAGACATCATTGGAGCAAGGGAGTAAGTCTTGTATACGTTTCCAGGAAGAACTTTCCAAAGGACTAAGGGGGTTGCTGACTTGAGGTGACACTGAATTTGGTATATTGTAAAATTGACAGGGGGAAGGTTGGACCAAGGATACAAAGCAGTTCAGAGAAGTAGATAGAAAAGAACCAAAATGTGTGTATTGTCATGTCAGTTCTGATGAAGGCTCAGATTAGATTTTCAGAAATTGTTAAACTTCCCTGTAAAGACTGAACAGTAGAGGAATATGACCTGACTACTAATAATTTTAAAATACTCTGTGTACTCTTGCCTCTTTGTATAGATTAAAATATTCCCAACTCCTGATGATGAGTTGACAGAGCCTTCTAAAAACACCTCTAAATCTTTTCATTTGGAGTAAATGAAAATTATACTCTGGGGAGCTATGCAGAATGCATATTTGGGGGGGTTCAAAATTTCCATTTTAATTTCCCACTCTTGTGTGGATATGGTCAGTCTAAGCCCTGACACTAGTAATTTCTTCAGAATATATATATATATATATATATAGAGAGAGAGAGAGAGAGAGAGATGGAAATCTCACTACGTAGCTCTGGTTGTTTTGGAACTCACAACTCACTCTGTATACTAGTTTGCTTCAGACTCACAGAGATCTACCTGATTCTGCCTCCTGAGTGCTGGAATTAAAGGCATATGCCACCATCTTCAATTTCCTTCCTTCCTTCCTTCTCTCTCTCTCTCTCTCTCTCTCTCTCTCTCTCTCTCTTTTAATTCAGGTTTAAGGATACGTGCACATTCTTTGCCTCTATTTATGCCCCACCAAGCCTGCTCTAACTTGTTGGTATTTCAGTCCTTGAGCTAAAATTATTACACCAGGCACATCCCCTGATGCCACCAGAATTACTCTATTGTCTTACTCTGACATTGCAGATTCAGAGCATATCTGTAAATATTGCCAATGTTTATTGTAGAAAGGCCTCCCCCTAAAATGTTTGTGTTTGCTTGTGATATAATTTATAATGTCAAGTCCTCAAGTCATAACATACTTTTAGGAATAGCTTTTGTTCTGCTTTTTGTCTTTTAGCAAGAGAGAGAGAGAGAAAGAGAGAGAGAAATGACTGTCTTATATTATACAGCTAATATCCACTTATTAGTGAGTGTATACCATGCATATTTTTCTGTTTCTGAGTTATCTCACTCAGGAAGATCTTTTCTAGTTCCAACCATTTACCTGCAAATTTCATGGTTTCCTTGTTTTTGATAGTGGCGTACACTGTGTAGGTGTACAAAATTTCTGCATCCATTCCTCCCTTGAGGGACATCTAGGTTGTTTCCAGATTCTGGCTATTACAAATAAAGCTACTATTAACATAGTTGAGCAAATGTCCTTATTGAATGGTGGGGCATCTTTTGGGTATAGTCCCAGGAGTGGTATAGCTGGATCTTGAGGTAGTGCTATTCCCAATTTTCTGAGATAGTGCCAGATTGATTTCCAAAGTGGTTATACAAGTTTGCACTCCCACCAGCAATGGAGGAGGGTTCGCCTTTCTCCACATCCTCTCCAGCATGTGTTGTCACTTGAGTTTTTGATCTTGGCCATTCTGATAGGTATAAGGTGGAATCTCAGAGTTGTTTTCATTTGCATTTCCCTAATCACTAAGGATGTTGAGCATTTTTTTTATTGATTGACATGCTTTTTAATTTTTATAATTATTTTTATTTTTATTAATTACAGTTTATTGACTTTGTATCCCCCCTATAGCACCCTCCCTCCTCCCCTCCCAACTCCAACCTCCCTCTCTTTTCCACACCTGTGCCTGTCCTGAGTCCACTGATAAGGGAGGTCCTCCTCCCCTTCCCTCTGATCCTAGTCTATCAGGTCTCATTAGGAGTGGCTACATTGTTTTCCATTGTGGCCTGGTAAGGCTCCTCCCCCCTCAGCAGGAGGCCAATTAGTTCCTGTTAGAGACAGTTGCTGTCCCCATTACTATCAAATTACCAACACAATTCTTTACAGACATGGAAAGAAAAATTCTCAACTTCACATGGAATAACAAGAAACCTAGAATTGCTAAAACAATCCTCTACAATAAAAGATCTTCTGGAGGTATCTCCATCCCTGATCTCAAGCTGTACTATAAAACAACAGTAATAAAAACTTCATGGTACTGGCATAGAAACAGAATGCTAGATCAATGGAATTGGATAGAAGACCCGGAAATAAACCCACACACTATGGACACTTGATTTTTGACAAAGATGCCAAAACTATACAATAGAAAAAAGACAGCATCTTCAACAAATGGTGCTGGGTTAACTGGATGTCTACATGTAGAAAAATGCAAATAGATCCATACTTATCACCCTGCACAAAACTAAAGTCCAAGTGGATCAACATAAAACCAGACACACTAAACCAGTTAGAAGAAAAAGTGAGGAATACCCTTGAATTCATTGGCACAGGAGACAACTTCCTGAAGAGAACACCAACAGCACAGGCTCTTGAGCATTTCTTTATTTCTCCACCATTTGATATTCCTCTGTTGAGAATGCTCTGCACCCCATTTTTAATTGGATTATTTGGGCTTTTTTGTGTGTGTCTAATTTCTTGTGTTCTTTATATATTCTGAATATTAGCCCTCTGTTAGACGTAGGGTAGTTAAAGATCTTTTCCCAGTCTGTAGACTATCGTTTTGTTCTGTAACAGTGTCCTTTGCTTTACAGAAACTTTTCAGTTTCACGGGATGCCATTTATTTATTGTTGATCTTAGAGCCTGAGCTGTTGGTGTTCTGTTGGCTCTTCCCCACTTTTTCTTCAACAGATTTAGTGTCTCTCATTTTATGTTGAGATCTTTGATCCACTTGGATTTTAATTTTGTCCAGAATGCTAAGTATGGGTCTATTTGCATTTTTCTACTTGTAGACTTCCAGTTAGACCATTTGTTGAAGATTCTGTTTTTCCATTGTATTGTTTTGGCATCTTTGTCAAAAATCAGGTGTCCATAGGTGTGTGGGTTTATTTCTAGGTCTTCTATTCAATTCCACTGATCCTCTAGCCTGTTTCTATTCAAGTAACATGCAGTTTTTATTACTCTTGTTTTATAGTACAGCCTGAGATCAGGGATGGAGATACATCCAGAAGATCTTTTATTGTAGAGGACTGTTTTAGCAATACTGGGTTTCTTGTTATTCCATATGTAGTTGAGAATTTTTCTTTCAAGATCTGTAAAGAACTGTTTCTGTAATTTGATGGGACTTGCATTGAATCTGTAGATTGCTTTTGGTAAGATGGGCATTTTTACTATATTAATCCTGCTGATCCTTGAGCATGGGAGATCTTTCCATCTTCTGATATCTTCTTCTATTTCTTTTTTCAGAACTTGAAGTTCAAGCAGTGCTGATGAGACTTAACAAGTTATGGACATGTGGCAATAGTGGAGAACTCTCCTTTCAGTGGACTATGAGAAGGGGATGAGGGGAAGAGGGAGGGAGGTTGGGAATCAGGGAATTGAAAGAGGGGGCTTCAATTGGGTTATATAATCAATAAAATGTGAAGAAAAAAATTAAAAAAGAAAAAGCTCAGTAAGACAAAAGTACAAAAAAGCACCAAGTCAAATAAAAGATAGATAGAGAAAGAGAGAGAGAGAGAGAAAGAGAGAGAGAGAGAGAGAGAGAGAGAGAGAGAGATGGAACTCTTTTTTTTTTTTTTTTTTTTGCTAAAGCTCTTTCCATTTCCCATTTACAATTTGATTTTCCTCACTGCCCAGATTATAAATTTTATTAAGGTTCCATTTTTTCAGGGGGGAAGTTACCTCTTCTGCCTGTTTTAAAGAAAATATATTTTAAACATCTCAGCTTATTGGGAATAATAGGGAGAGTGTTTTATTTTTGCTGCCATAGGCATAATAAAACTAAATAACCAAAACTAACATTGGTTTGAACTTTACCTTGGAACATATCCATGAAGAAAAAAAGAAGCCAGATTAATCTTTTTACTTTTTTTTCTGCAGCTTTTATCAAAGACCCTTAGACATCAGTGAGTTATAGGTTGTGAATTACTTGTTGTAGCTTGGATTCATCTTGATGCCTTTGCATTATTTAGAATGGAGATTCCCCCTTTCTATTTGCAGTACTCTGTTTCTCCTGTTATTTTAGCTATTCGTTAACTTTTTTGAAATTCTTTATCTTTCAAACCATATTATTTGGGAGGATAAGCTGTACGCTGAATCAGACTGGACTGTCAATTCTGATTTGGGAGGAAGTCTCTTGAAATCCAGCAGTGCTGAGGCTCAATGCTCTGTGTCCCAAGAGATATCACTGGTACATTTCTCCAGGTTTTCTAAACTTCAGAAAGACAGTTACTGTGTTTCAGCCATATTATTTTAGAGTATATTTTTTATGAGATTGGTAGATATCCTCCAGTGCTGACTTTGGTTATTCTTTCATTTATTTAAGTAAGATAAAGAAGTAAAGGCAGCTAACTATATATTTACTTCCACATGTCTTTGTTAAAATACAAATTTTAGTCATTATGCATTAAAATACCAGCAAATTTTCCAATGTAGAATGCCTCAAAACTGACTTTTATTATTTTGGGAGAGGAATATACACCAAGAAGGTACCCAATGAGGATTTTCTCACTCTGTGCTCAAAAGTTTCACTTAAGCAGTGTACAGATGATATTAATATGATCATTTTTTAAAAATATTGTCCTATTCTGTGGCCTGGCAAGGCTACTCCCTGAAGGAGGGAGGGTGGGATTGGGAGGGAATGAGGGAGGGGGCTACAGCTGGGATACAAAATGAATAAGCTGTATTAATACAAAATTATTAAAAAAGAAAAAAAATATTTTTTATTCACTTTGCATTCCAATCAAAGCCTTCTCCCTTCTCTCCTCCTGTTCCCACCCTCCCTACCTGTTCCCTCTATCCCCTCAAACCTACTCGTCAGAAAAGGGAATTCCTTCCCCCAACAACATCAAGTCACAATATGATCATCTCTGAAAACAAAATATCCCATTTACTGGTAGAATGCACTATCTCTGATCTTAGTTTGCAATTGGATTGTTAGGCTTTTAAAGCTGAATATTTTTTGATACCTTGCTGGATAGAGTCTTTCAGAGGCCCTCTGTATTAGGCTCCTGTCCTGTTCCCTGTTTTCGCCCTCTTTCTTTGTCCATCTGGTTTGCCTTTCTGAATGAAGACTGAGCATCTTACCAGGGTCCTCCTTGCTTAGCTTCTTTAGGTGTACAGATTTTAGTAATATTATCCTGTATTATATGTCTAATATCCACTTATAAGTGAGTATATACCATGTGTGTCTTTCTGCTTCTGGGATACCTCACTCAGGATGATCATTTCTAGATTCTACCATTTGCCTGCAAATTTCATGATTTCTTTGTTTTTAATTGCTGAGTAGTATTCCATTGTGTTAATGTATCACAATTTCTGTATTCATTCCTCAACTGAGGGACATCTGGTTTTTTTTTCCAGCTTCTGGATATTACAAATAAAACTGCTATGAACATGTTTGAGCAAATGTCCACACTTTTTCTTATCTTTGGTTTTTCTCCTGCCTTCTCAATATT
This sequence comes from Meriones unguiculatus, assembly GCF_030254825.1. Lineage (NCBI taxonomy): Eukaryota > Metazoa > Chordata > Mammalia > Rodentia > Muridae > Meriones > Meriones unguiculatus. Next base: position 71,886,235 of record NC_083369.1, on the reverse strand, counting down.
TCTTTCCTCTTGCGGTTTCCTGTATTTCTCTTTCAGGACCCATGGTCTCAGGCATATATGCCTGCATGTGCATGTGTGTGCACACACACATATAAATTTAAGTCTAGAGTTGAATATGAGAGAAAATATCAGGATTTTTAAAAATTCTATTTCTTTCTTTCTAACAATTTGTTCACTTTGTATGCCCCCTGAAGCACCCTCCCTCATCTCCTCCCTGTCCTACCCACCATCCCTCTTCTACCCCATACCCTTTCCCTAGTCCCCTGAGGGGAGGACCTCCTCCACTTCTACCTGACCTTATCAGATCTCACCAAGGCTAACTACATCATCTTCCTCTGCGGCCTGGCAAGGCTGCACCCCTCCCCCCTCAGGAGAAGATGATCAAAGAGCCAGCCACTGCGTTCATGTCAGAGACAACCCCTGTACTCCTTACTAGGGAACCCACTTGGAAACCAAGTAGCCTATGGGCTTCCTCTGAGCAGGGGTCTAGCTCCTCTTCATGCATAGACCTTGGTTGGAGTGTTGGTCTCTGCAGGACCCCCTGGGCTCAGGGATTTATTTATTTATTTATTTATTTATTTATTTATTTTTTGGCTCTGTTGTTCTCGTGAACTTCCTGTCTCCTTCAGGTCTTTCTATCTCCCTCTTCTTCCATAGGGTTTCTGGCACTCTGCCCAAAGTTTGACTATGAGTCTCAGTATCTCCTTTGATACCCTGGTGGGTGGAGTCTTTTTCTAAATCTGATTTATTTCTGACCCTTCACATAGTATATTATGGTTTCATTTTCTTTTACAGCTAAAAAAAAATCCATTTGTGCCTGTGATGTTTATATACATGTGTGTATATGTATATGTTCTTTATTCATTTGTCTGTTGATAGGCAGCTAGCTAGGCAAGTTTCTGCTTCCTAGCTGTTGTGAGTGGTGTATCAACTAACATGTATGGATATTTAATGTTTATCATCTCTCTTTTTTTTTCTTTCTTTATTTTCACATTTTTATTTTTTAAATTTTTTATTAATTACACTTTATTTACTTTGTATCCCCCCTCTAGTTCCCTTCCTCCTCCCCTTCTAATTCTTCCCTTCTTCTTCCTTCTCCATGCATGGCCCTCCCCAAGTCCACTGGTAAGAGAGGGCTTCTTTTCTTTCCTTCTGATCCTAGTCTGTTAGGTCTCATCAGGAGTGGCTGTATTGTCTTCCTCCCTCTGTGGCCTGGTAAGGCTGCTCCCCCGTCAGGAGAAGGTGATCAGCGAGCAGGCCAGTTCATGTCTGAGACAGTCCCTGCTCCCATTACTATGGAACCCACTTGGAGACTGAACTGTCATGGGCTACATCTGTGCAGGTGTTCTAGGTTATCTCCATGCATGGTACATGGTTGGAGTATCAGTCTCAGGGAAGACCCCTGTAAAGCTGAATTTTTTAACCTTTTTTTATAGTTGTATAGATGGTACATATATCAGTCTTTGTGCATCATATGATGTCTGTCATGTCTCCTCAATTCTGCTACTGAGGTATGAAAACAGCCATAGGATTATATAACTGAATGGATATAAAAGTGTTCTGACTAAACTTTATTTACTAAATTACTCTTACCTTAATTTTTTGGCCTGTTATGTTTGACTCCACAATTATACTTACAATAGATGTTTTTATCACCCTTCCCATTATGTTCAAGTGCAGATGTGCATGCATGTTTGTGGAGGATACAGGTCTACTTCCAGTTTCTTTTTCATTTGCTGCTCATATTATTATTATTATTATTATTATTATTATTATTTTGAGAAAGGGTTTCTCACTAAACAAGGAACTTATTAATTTGCTCAAGATGTCTGTCCCACAAGCTCCAGGGATTGGACTATGTCCCCCACACCTCTACCCAAGCCCATGTACTGGAGTTACAGCCATGCATGTACTACAGCACTCAGATTTTACATGTTTGCTAGGGATCAAATTTATGGTCCTCAAGCTCATGTAATGGGTACCTTAGTGACTAAGATATCTTCCTAGCCCTAGGAGAGATTTCTTTCTCTTTAAAAAAAAATGATTTATTTTTAATTATGTGTATGTGTATGAGTCCATGTGGAGGTATGTGCATGTGAATGATAGTACCTGTGGTGTTCAGAAGTATCACACACCTTGATCTTGGGTAATAGGTTGTTTTGAGCTGCTTGGCATGGGTACTAAGAATCCAGCTGTGGTCCTTTACAAAAACAGAATGTACCCTTAACCACTAAGCAATCTCTCTAGGCCACAGAGATGTATATTAATAAAATGATTTCAACATAGCCAAAGGGCATCATGAAATTCTCAGATAATTGAGAGGATGCCATGAGATACCATGGCTACATGATAATTTTGCCATCCATCCTAGTGTTTTCACTGTACTAAGAGTCACTTAATCATCTGTCTTTTGATTTAAGCTTTTTTTTTTTAATTTTTTCCTTGTTTACAGAGTACTTTCCATACTTCAGATATTAATTTTTAATAAATACTACCGGGAGTGGTATAGCTGGATCTTGAAGTAGAACTATTTTTCTGAGAAAATGCCAGATTGATATCCAAAGTGGTTGTACAAGTTTACATTCATACCAGCAATGAAGGAGTGTATGCTTTTCTCCACATCCTTTCTAGCATGTGCTGTCACTTGAGTTTTTGATCTTATCCATTCTGATGGGTGTAAGGTAGAAACTCAGAGTCATTTTGATTTGCATTTCCCTGATGACTAAGGATGTTGAGTATTTCTTTAAGTGCTTCTCAGCCATTAGATTTTCTTAATTTGTTTTACACCGTAAATTTCATAAAGCAACTGTGATGCTGAAAAGATCTTTATGGGAGCCATCTGAGGAAAATTGAATAGAGTTTATGGGAATGTTGTTTGCTCTTCTTTCTAATTTTCCCTCAGGCAAGTATCATTTTATGTAATTTTGCCTTTCGTAAGAAATTTTAGAACTCATCAAAGTTATCTTATATCCTCAGGAAACGTGTGCTTGTTTATTGCTGTTTATCAGTGTAACCATGTATAACTAGTCTGCTTTCCCATTGAGGCGGAGCGGGGAAATGTCCTTCAATAACCGCTTCCACATATGTCTGTTTCATTTGATATAATTCAATTATTTTTACAGATGAACAAGAGAGAAGATAAAGTTACTTGCCCAAGGTCACCTAACCAGTTGAATGCAGATGGATTAAACAACAGGTTTTCTGGCTCTCAAAGGTTGCGTATTTCCAGTGCAGCTCAAAGTCTACAGGAAGGTACTTGCAGTTCTTGGCAGGCTTTGAGTTTTTTTTTTTTTTTTTAATTCCAAGTTATTTTTAAATAAATCACAAGAGAACTGGGTAACTGAGTATTTGATTCTCTCATATTTTGGAAATACATGTTGTCAAAAGAAGACATAGTGCTTTTGTTTAAACAACCATAGTTCTAGAACAAGGGTATTTCCAAATAAGGGTAATGTCCAGAAATGATTTGCTTTCTTGGCAGTCTCCATACATTCTTTGTGAATGCAACTAAATTTCCCATCTTCCTTGTTCAACAAGGACTCAAATGGAAATAAAAAAATTTTGAAAGGTGTGGCTTAGTGATATTCTTTGCAGATTTGAAATAACCAGATTTCCTGGCAGCATAATGTTACATTGTGATGGAGCTAGCTGATAAGCTCAAAATTCCAACCTTGGCTTGTGTTAGAGTACAGTTTTGTACAGTCAGGATTATGAGTATGAATTGAGGTTAAATCCTAATGTCAAAATAATATGATACATGGGAGTAGAAGGGCAGAAGATAGAGGGGAATCTATTAAAAATATACTTTGTTTGAAATTGTTGTGATTATTTTAACACACTGAATTCTAATTTTAATAAATCAGGATATTAAAATATACTAAATTATTGCTCTTCATATATGTGTCATTACATAAGTATGGGATACTAATTATTTTGCCTTTTTTCTCTTTTTTAAAATTTTTACAATTAATTCATTATATATCCTCATTGAAGCCCCCTCCCACATCTCCTCCCAGTCCCACCCTTTCTCCATCTTCACCCCTATGCCCTTCCCCTAGTCCACTGATAGGGGAGGTCTAACAGTGAAAAAAGAAAAGATACAGGAGGCTAGAATTGTGGTTTTAAGATAGGATAAATTGTATTTGCAGTGATTTTAATGCTTTGAAAATGACTATGTCTCTCTCTCTCTTTTTTTTTTGACAAGCAGTGTGTATGTAAAGATTGAAGTTTGTTAATTAAAGCTTGTAATAATGTAGGAATTGTGATTATCATGTGTTAGTTTCTTAAACATTTTTGTTTTTTTTTTGTTGTTGTTGTTGTTGTTGAGACAGGGTTTCATGTTGATGAGGCTGGCCTTGAATTCACTTATGTAGGCATGGGTGAATTTGACTTGTGCTCTTCCTGCCACAGGCCTCCTGAGTGCTGGGATAATGGGCACTCAACACACTCAATTTTATGTAGTGCTGAAAACTGAACTTGGGTCCTTGTGCACTTGAGGCAAGCACTGTTCCAACTGAGCTTCATCCCCCAGTCTAGAAACTTCATTTTAAATAGGTGACTATGTATCTTTGAGAATGCAACCCTCTTCTCTGAGATGTGCTCTTGATATATTGCTCATGCTAACCTTGACCCTCTGGGCTCACAGAATTCTGACTCAGCCACCACCGGAGCTGGGATCATAAGCCTGTTCCATGTGCCTGAAAGTGAAAATGCTTACCATTTTTGGAATGTGTTTAAACTATAATAATTTGATAGAGTAGGCACATAATACCTGATATCCTCAGTAATTAAAGGCTAAAAGTTAAAAGTAGCAATGAAAGATTGTTCATGTATTGTCAATGACTAGAAAAATATTCTAAGTGCTGGTGAAGATGTTTTGAAATATCAGTAAAAGTCATGGTTGCTTGGTGGAAATGATAATTTGGTGAAAAAGTCTAAGATGAACACCAAAAATATATTATTGGAAATATGTTTTAAGAATACAAACTCAGCTGAGTGTGGTGGCATAAGCCTTTAATCCTAGCACTCAGGGAGGCAGAGGCAGGCAAATAGCTATGAGTTTGGTAGCTATCCTGGTCTGCAAAGGACAACCAAGGCTACACAAAGAAACTCTTTCTTATAAAAAAAAATACTGACTATCTATCTATCTATCTATCTATCTATCTATCTATCTATCTATCTATCTATCTATTCCAGTATGAATTTGAATAAAAAATTCAAAGCAACTTAAGATGCCAACAATAAAATGCATCAATAAATGATGTTATATACTTTTACAAAGTATTTAATGGTAATGGGGCTTACCACAAAATGTCAAATGAACTCAAATTAAATGTGCATGCAAGAGAATATGAGAACCTACACTTACTTTTTTTTTGTAATCCTGAATTCAATAGATTATTCAAACAGTTATGTTTTTCTAATACTATCAAAGATAGAACTGGCATATCCACAATGTCTCCATGGCATAGCTGTTCTCAACTTGTGGGTTATGATATCTTTAGGTTCATATATCTTGATATCCCGAATATCAGATATGTACATTACAATCAATAACAGTAGCAAAATTACAGTTATGAAATACCAATGAAAATAATTTTATGGTTGTGAGGTCATCACAGCATGAGGAACTGTACTAAAGGGTGACAGATTAGGACCAGTGCTAGAGTCTTTGGTAGCCTAGATCCTTTTCACCTTTCCATTCTGTCATTTTTAGTCCATCTTTTATCCCTATGCTCCTCACCTCATGATCTCAAGGTATCCACTTTACCTACACCCTCACCAGCATGCTCTAGAGTAGAAAAGGAAATCAAATAGAAGACTCAGTTCTGCTTATGTAGAAACAGCAAAGTGTGTCCAGTAGTCTCTAGTAAAGCTTCCTTTATGACTCATTTTTTAAACAAATATGTTCCATGCTTAGCAAAAGTTTTAACAATACCAAGACACATTAACCTTTAGCATGGGAGCATTGTGATATTGAAGTGAATTAAATTTCTTTGTTAAAGAAGAAAGAAAATAAACATTAAACTTTTCTTTCTTTCTTTTTTTTAAATTAAACTTTTATCTTTTTATATTAATTACATTTTATTTGCTTTGCATCCTAGCTGTAGACCCCTCCTTCATTCCCCCCCATCCTACCCTCCCTCCCTCATCGCCTCCCATGCCCCTCTCCAAGTCCACCATAGGGGAGGTCCATCTCCCCTTCCATCCGACCCTAGCTTATCAGGTCTCATCAGGACTGGCTGCAATGTCCTCCTCTGTGTCTGGGCAAGGCTGCTCCTTCCTCGGGGGGGGGGGGGGTGTCAAAGAGCCAGACACAGTTCATGTAAGAGACAGTCCCAATTCCCCTTACTAGGAAATCTACTTGGACCCTGAACTACCATGGGCTAGAGCTGAGCAGGGGTTCTAGGTTATATCAATGAATGTACCTTGGTTGGAGTATCAGTCTCAGAAAAGACCCCTGTGCCCAAATTTTTTGGTTCTGTTGCTCTCCTTGTAGAGCTCCTGTTTTCTCCAGGCCTTGCTAACTACCTCTTCTTTCATATGATTCCCTGCACTCTGCCCAAAGTTAGGTTATGAGTCTCAGCATCTGGTTTGATACACTGCTGGGTAGAGTATTTCAGTGGCCTTCTGTGGTAGGCTCCTGTTCTGTTTCCTGTTTTCTCCTTCTTCCAATGTTCTTCCCCTTTGTCTTTCTAAGTGAGGATTGATTCTCTTACCCAGGGTACTACTTCTTGTTTAGCTTCTTTAGCTGTACAGATTTTAGTATGTTTATCCTGTCTTCCAGCTCAAGTACCCACGTATAAGTGAGTATATACCATGTTTGTCTTTCTGCTTCTGGGATACCTCACTCAGGATGATCTTTTCTAGATCTTGCCATTTGCCTGCAAATTTCATGATTTCCTTGTTTTTAATTGGTGAGTAGTATTCCATTGTGTAAAACTACCACAATTTCTGTATCCATCCCTATGTTGAGGGACATCTGGATTGTTTCCAGGTTCTGGTTATTACAAATAAAGGTGCTACAAACACAGTTAAGCAAATGTCCTTGTTGTGTACTTGAGTGTATTTTGGATATATACCTAAGAGTGGTATAGCTGGGTCTCAAGGAAGCACTATTCCTAATTGTCTGAGAAAGGGCCAGATTGATTTTCAAAGTGGTTATAAAAGGTTATATTCTCACAAGAAATGGAGGAGGTTTCCCCTTTCTTCACAACCTCTCCAGCATGTGTCCTCATTTGAGTTTCTTATCTTAGCCACTCTGATATGTGTAAGGTGAAATCTCAGGGTTGTTTTGATTTGCATCTCCCTGATGGCTAAGGACATTGAGCATTTCTTTAAGTGTTTCTCTGCCATTCTATATTCCTCTACAGAGAATTCTCTGTTTAGCTCCATACCCCATTTTTTAATTGGATTGCTTGATTTGTTGCTATTTAACTTCTTTAATTTTTTTTAATATATTCTGGATATTATCTCTCTATCAGATATGAGGTTTGTGAAGATCCTTTCCCAGTCTGTAGACTGTCGATTTGTTCTGATGACAGTGTCTTTTGCTTAACAGAAGCTTTTCAGTTTCATGAGGTCTCATTTATTGGTTGTTGCTCTTAGAGTCTGTGCTGTTGGTGATCTCTTCAGGAAGTTGTCTCCTGTGCCAATGATTTCTAGGCTCCTCCCCAGTTTTTCTTCTAACTGATTTAATGTGTCTGGTTTTATGTTGAGGTCTTTGATTCATTTGGACTTTAGTTTTGTGCAGGGTGATAAATATGGATCTATTTTCATTTTTCTGCATATAGACATCCAGTTGGACCAGCACCATTTGTTGAAGATGCTGTGTTTATTTTCCACTGAATGATTTTGGCTTCTTTGTCAAAAATCAAGTATCCATAGGTGTGTGGGTTTATTTCTGGGTCCTCTACTCAGTTCCATTGATCCACCATTCTGCTTCTATGCCAATACCATGCAGTTTTTATTAGATATCTGTATAAGCATTGAAAGAGGGCTTTAAAACCATGTCCTAAGTCATTATTCATTTTCTTTGTGGAACAGTATTCACAGAAGAGAATTCAAACTATACTTTTGATGCATTTGTCATGTGTATATTTTTATAAGACTATATTGGTTTATGGTATATGCATATGTGCACATGAAGTGGTGTGTGTGTTGTTGCCACACATGCAGACATACTAGTACACACACACATAAATAAATACAGAGATCAGAGTATAAAATTCACACATGCTGATCTATCACTGTCCATGTTTCCTTAAGATTAACATCTCTCTCACTGTGCCTATAGCCATGCTGTTGTACATCAAGCCCTAGATAGCCTCCTGTCTCTGGCTGCACATTTGTGGGGTTCCTGGATCTCATGGAGCATTCCATACCAGGATTTTTATGTAAATGCTTGAAATTCTAATCCAGGTCCTCATGTTTGTGAAGCAGGCCTTCTGACTGACTGAGTTGGGTGCCCAGCTCTATTACTAAATATAGAGATAAAAAAATGAACAAAGGAACCTCAAATTCAATGCTTAGCAGGGCACAGTATAATGACTATGTCCTTTAATGTTCCAAACTTCTGTTTTTGAAACGATGTTTTGCTTATTTTGAGTAGAATGAAGTGTTTGCTAACTATAGAAATTCATATGATGTACTCCCCAGCTTAACAACTGTTTGGTATATAACACAGATATTTTTGAGAAAGAGTATCAGAGACCCTCATACTGCAGGGCCACCAGTAGCAGTTTGTATTCAGTAAGCATATATTAATGAAAATAGTTGATATTTTGGACTTCAATTCCCCAAGAAAAGCTTTCAGAAAACAAGAGTCAGATCTTTGTACATGGTGGTCTTAGAAATTACATAAATATTTCTCTTAGTTCCTTACTTCCAAAAAGAACATATTGTGGTTCTAAAAGTTATTTGTTGCTTTTGAAGGACTTTCATTCTTTTTTCAGTGTGACAAATGGCTCTTTGGAACACAATGGACATCCCTCTATTCTCTTTCTACAGTGAGACAGATTTTTATAAATAGTGGTAGTTGTAATATATGTGACATGGAATAATACTCTTAACAAAAAGGAATGGGACAATAGTCCCAAAGTACATTTTTTCCACTCTGTCTTGAAAAAAAGAATCTTTCAACTATAAACACTTAACTTTTAACAGTTCAATAAAATCAGTTACTTTTCATTGATCAATATTACTTTTGTTCTTTGTAAAACCATAAAGTAGAACACACCCCCAACAATCCACACTCTTTTGTATTTGCACTGCTAAATTATGTGGTTTGTTTAATCGTTTAAGAAATTGTCCTTTTCAAATCCTTCCTCACACCAACTACTGTTTAATACACATGGATTTCACACTTGCTTCTAACTTCCTGTGCCCTCTCCCTCATGCAAACCCACTGCATGAGAGTAAGAACTCAATGATTTGTTTCAGTATCTGTTTTATCTGGCCCCTACAAAGTTATGTATTAGAAGTAATGATTATATGTGTAAAGTTCTTGGAGAATCACTAAATTACTTGGACTTGAATATCAATTGTTAGAACATTATACAACCTATTGAATTGCTTGGGATCAGAAATATTTGGGGGGGGGGCAAGATGGCAGCACTGGGAGAACACTGTGTCTGAGAAGTGGGACAACACACTCCGTGCAGCGACCAGGAGACTGAACTCTGGGCCCTAAAACAACAGTGGTCATGTTTGGCAGATGAGGGGAGGCTCCCACGATGTGGGAATTGGTCAGGTCCACTCTCGGCTGCCCAACCAGAACCCGGAAGAGAACCCGGCTAACTCGGGCTTTGGGTCTCCTGGCCGGTGCCGCAAGTCTGCGTGTCCCGATCACTTTCCCAGGCTGATTGGTGGACACAAGGGTGCCTGAGATTGGGAATCCCAGTCGTAAGAAAACCCCATGGGGAAGGAAAGTTGCAAGACTGATCACGGGTCACCCAGTCTTTCTCTGGAAGGTCCTGCTGACCATGGGTACCCGCTGCCATCACAACTGAGCTCCTGCCGCCCGGAAAGCTGCTGCGCGCCCAGCTCAAAATCCCTACTCCCTTTTGGGAGGAGGCAGGAGGCGGCCAGCAGAATCTCTCACAGACCACATTGTCTGTACCCCAACCCGAGATCGGGGCTGAGAAAACCCAATCCTTTCAGGCACTCCCCCAAACGCTGCCATAACCCTGCCGCGGCGGAGTGGAAGGATAAAGAGGCGCACAGCGGCTTCACAGTGCTGGAACTCCAGTGCTGCCGGCTGCTCCTAGTAAATAAACTTCAGCTCAGGAACTGGGACTGTGGTCATTCTACACATCCTGAGATTCTCCTGGGTCCAGTGCAATAAGGTCTAGCAGCAAGTTCTATCACCGGCGCCCCCCCCACCTGACCCCTGGCAGAGAAACCCCGGCTCAGGATCGGACTGAGAAGCCCCAACCCCTTCTGGCACTCCCCTGAGAGCACCTCCATAAGCTTGCCCTAGTGGAGGGGAAGGTCAGAGGGGAAGGAAAAAAAGGCAGCCTGCCAAGGACACAGCACCCTCTCTCCAGCTCACCCAGTGGCCCCTAGCAGAGAAACCCAAGCTCTGGATCTGAGGACACTCAACCCTACCTGGTACTCTCTCTGGATCAGCAAACATAGGCTCTACCGCCAGGCTGCTTCTGGCAGAGAGATCTGGGCCCGGGATCTGGGATTGAGAACACTCAACCTAACTCTTTCCCGCACCACCCCGGGACCAGTCAACATAACCCCTCCTGGCAGAGGGAAAGGACAAAGAGGCAGCACACAGGAAAGGTGGACACGGAGTCCTTCAGCCACAGTATCACAGAGCTGACTGTTAGCCTACCCATGCACTCTCCACAGCAGGATCAAATCAGAGAGTAGTGAGCAAAGGGAACCCCTGTGCATTCCAACTGGTCCTGCAAGAGAGTGAGTGAGCCATCTAGGGAGAGTTTGCCCCAGACCCAGGGCCTCTCCACAGAAGCAACCAGACGACACCCACACCCCTAGTGTGGCATCATAGGGATTCTTGGTATAGCCACCCCAACATTGAAGCTTCCGCCTTGCGGGTCCACCAGTGTAATCCAGGAAAACAATCCCTAGATCTCAGACAGAACTGTGTAATAGTGGCTTGCAGGCCACTGCAATAGTCAGAGAATCCGCGCATGCACACTGTGCCTGCTAAAAGTGCACGTGAATAGCGCCAGCATCACATTCCTTACTTAGGCAAAACTGAAACCACAGTGCACACTCCCAAAACAGTGAACCTCTCTCATCTTCCTGAAAAAACAGTCCAGAAAACAGAAAGAGAGGATCATAACCTGAACTACAATCTCGAGGAACAAACAGTGAGGATTATAAATAACCAGATGGCTAGAGGAAGACATAAGAACACTCCCAACAAAAATCAGGACATAATGACCTCACCAGCAACCCCACAAAACAATGGACACTTCAATTCACTAGATATACAAGAAAACGACCTCAAAACTGTTTCTCCAGCTATTAGAGGGCTATAAAGTTGAAATGAACAAAGCCCTCAGAGAAATAGCCAAAGAAATCGAGACTAACCAAGAGGAAACAAAAAGAGCTCTCAGAGAAATGACCACAAAAATTGAGGCAAACAAAGAAGAAATGAACAAAGCTCTCAAAGAAATGTCCACACAAATGAAGGCAAATAAAGAAGAAATAAACAAAGCTCTCATAGAAATACAGGCAATTATACCCAAAGAAGTAGAGGCACAATTATTGATACATAGAGAGGAAACGGACAAAAAAATAGAAGCTGTCATTGAAAAGCAGGACTCCACATTCAAACAGATGAAGGAAATGGTGCAAGACATGAAAACAGAATTAGAATCAATAAAGAAAACACAAATAGAGAAAAACCAGGAGCTGGAGAACATAGAGAAAAGATCAGGAACTACAAAGGTAAGCATCACCAACAGAATACAAGAGATGGAAGAAAGAATCTCAGGAGCCAAAGATAAACTTGCGGAAATTGATACGTCTCTCAAAGAAAAAATAAAATCAGAAAAGTTCCAAACACAAAACATCCAAGAAATCAAGGACAACATGAAAAGACAAAACCTAAGAATAATAGGAGTAGAAGAAAAAGAAGACATCAGGCTCAAAGGTCCGGAAAATATTTTCAAGAAAATTATAGAAGAAAACTTTCCCAACTTAAAGAAGGAAATGGCCATAAACATACAAGAGGCCTACAGAACACCAAGTAGACTAGACCAGAAAAGAAATTCTTCACATCACATTATCGTCAAAACACTGAACCTACAGAACAAAGAAAAAATTCTAAAAGCAGCAAGGGAAAAAGGCCAAGTAACATATGAAGGTAGACCTATCAGAATCACACCATATTTCTCAACAGAAACTATGAAAGCCAGAAGGGCCTGGACAGAAATCATACAGCCCTTAAGGGACCACAGATTCCAACCCAGACTACTATACCCAGCAAAACTTTCAATCAACATAGACAGAGAATTCAAAATATTCCAAGACAAAACCAAATTTAAACAATATCTACATAGTAACCCAGATCTACAGAAGTTACTAGAAGGGAAACTCCAAACCAAAGAAAACAACTACATCTAAGGAAACAGAGGAAATAGATAACTACACAACAAAAAAAAACCAAAAGAATACAAGCAATGAAACTCAGTGACACCACCAACCCCACATCTAAAGTAAGTAACAATTGTTGGTCACTAGTTTCTATCAACATCAACGGACTCAACTCCCCAATAAAAAGACACAGGCTAACAGAATGGTTGCAGAAACAGGATCCATCGTTCTGTTGCATCCAAGAAGCACACCTATGCAACAAAGATAAAAACTACCTCAGAGTAAAGGGCTGGAAAAATGTCTTTCAAGCAAATGGTTCCAGAAAACAAGTGCAGTAGCCATCCTAATATCTAATAAAATAGACTTTCAACCCAAGTTAATCAAAAAAGATAAGGAGGGCCACTATATGATCATCAAAGGAAAAATCCACCAAGAGGACATCACAATCTTGAATATCTATGCCCCAAATAAAAGAGCACCTACATTCATAAATGAAACAATATTAAAGCTTAAATCACACATTGATCCTAATACCCTAATAGTGGGAGACTTCAACACTCCACTCTCACCAAGGGACAGATCAACTAGACAGAAAACAAATAAGGAAATAAAAACACTTACAGAGTCCCTAAATCAAATGGACCTAATAGACGTCTACAGATCTTTTCATCCAAACTCAAAAGAGTATACCTTCTTTTCAGCACCACATGGAACCTTTTCCAAAATAGACCATATAGTTGGTCATAAAGCAAGCCTCAACAGATACAAAAAGATTGAAATAATCCCTTGTATTCTATCTGACCACCATGGACTAAAGCTTGACCTCAACAACAACAGAAATAACGAACAGCTTACACGCACATGGAAACTGAACAACTTGTTACTTAATGACAGCTGGGTTAAGGAAGAAATAAAGAAAGAAATTAAAGACTTCCTAGAATTCAATGAAAAGGAAGGCACAACATACCCAAATTTTTGGGGCAAATTGAAAGCAGTGCTCAGGGGAAATTTTATAGCACTAAGTGCCTGCAAGAGGAAATTCGTAATATCACATACAAACAACTTAATGGCCCAACTGAAAACCCTAGAAAAAAAAGAAGCAGATACACCCAAGAGGAGCAGACGCCTGGAAATAATCAAACTTAGGGCTGAAATCAATCAATTAGAAACAAAACTATCCAAAGAATCAATGAAACAAAAAGCTGGTTCTTTGAGAAAATCAACAAGATAGACAAACCCTTAGCCAAACTAACTAAAAAGCAGAGAGAATCTATCCAAATCAACATAAACAGAGATGAAAAGGGTGACATAACTACAGACACTGAGGAAATTTAAACAATCATTAAGTCATACAACAAAAGCCTATATACCACAAAATTTGAAAACCTAAATGAAATGGACAATTTTCTTGATAGATTCCATCTTCCAACATTAAGTCAAGATCAGGTAGAAAGACTGAATAGCTCTATATCCCCCAAGGAAATTGAAGCAGTCATTCACAGTCTCCCCTCCAAAAAAAGCCCTGGGCCAGATGGTTTCAGCGTGGAATTCTACCAGACCTTCAAAGAAGTGCTAACACGATTTCTTCTCAAACTATTCCACAAAATAGAAACAGAAGGTACATTACCAAACTCATTCTATGAAGCCACAGTCACCCTGATACCTAAACCACACAAAGACCCAACAAAAAAAGAGAACTTCAGACCTATCTCTCTTATGAACATTAATGCAAAAATACTCAATAAAATACTTGCAAACCGAATCCAAGAACGTATCAAAGATATCATTCACCATGACCAAGTAGGCTTCATCCCAGGCATGCAAGGGTGGTTCAACATACAGAAATCCATCAATGTAATCCACCACAGAAACAAACTGAAGGAGAAAAACCACATGATCATCTCCTTAGATGCTGAAAAAGCATTTGACAAAGTCCAACACCCATTCATGTTTAAAGTCTTCCAGAGATCAGGGATACAAGGCACATATCTAAACATAGTAAAGGCAATATACAGCAAGCCTATAGCTAACATCAAACTCAATGGAAAGAAACTTAAATCAATCCCACTGAAATCAGGGACAAGACAAGGCTGCCCATTGTCTCCATATCTCTTCAACATAGTACTTGAAGTCCTAGCCAGAGCAATAAGACAACTAAAGGAGATCAAGGGGATAAAAATCAGGAAGGAAGAGGTCAAAGTGTCACTATTTGCAGATGATATGATAGTATACATGAGCGACCCCAAAAATTCAACCAGAGAACTCCTTCAGCTGATAAACACCTTAAGCAAAGTGGCAGGATACAAAATCAACTCAAAAAAATCAGAAGCCCTCCTATATACCAAAGACAAAAAGGCTGAGAAAGGAATTAGGGAAACAACACCCTTCACAATAGCCACTAATAACATAAAGTACCTTGGGGTGACCCTAACCAAGCAAGTGAAAGACCTGTTTGAGAAAAACTTCAAGTCTCTGAAGAAAGAAATTGAACAAGATATCAGAAGATGGAAAGATCTCCCGTGCTCATGGATTGGTAGGATTAACGTTGTGAAAATGGCCATCCTGCCAAAAACAATCTACAGATTCAATGCAATTCTCATCAAAATACCAACTCAATTCTTTACAGACCTTGAAAAAAAGATTCTCAGCTTCTTAGCGAGAAACAAAAACAAAACAAAACAAAACAAAAAAACCAGAATCTCCAAAACCATCCTGTACACCAACAGTTCATCTGGAGGTATCTCCATCCCCGATCTCAAGTTGTACTACACAGCAATAATAATAAAAACTGCATGGTATTGGCATAAAAACAGAAAGGAGGATCAATGGAACCGCATAGAAGACCCAGAAATAAACCCACACACCTATGAATACTCGATTTTTGACAAAGAAGCCAAAACCATTCAATGGAAAAAAGACAATATCTTCAACAAATGGTGCTGGACTAACTGGATGTCCACATGCAGAAAAATGAAAATAGATCTATATTAATCACCCTGCATAAAACTAAAGTCCAAGTGGATCAAAGACCTCTGCATAAAACCAGATACTCTAAATCTGTTAGAAGAAAAATTGGGAAACAGCCTAGAACTCATTGGCACAGGAAACAACTTCCTGAACAGAACACCAACAGCACAGGCTCTAAGAGCAACAATCAGTAAATGGGACCTCATGAAACTGAAAAGCTTCTGTAAAGCAAAGGACACTGTCATCAAACTAAACGACTGCCTACAGATTGGGAAAGAATCTTCACTAACCCTTTATCTGACAGAGGACTAATATCCAGTATATACTAAGAACTAAAAAAGATGAAAAGCAGCAAACCAAATAATCCAATTAAAAAAATGGGGAACAGAGCTAAACAGAGAATTCTCGACAGAGGAATATCGAATGGCAGACAAACACTTAAAGAAATGCTCATCTTCATTAGCCATCAGGGAAATGCAAATCAAAACAAACCTGAGATATCACCTTACACCCATCAGAATGGCCAAAATGAAAAACTCAAGCGACAACACATGCTGGAGAGGTTGTGGTGAAAGGGGAACCCTCCTCCACTGCTGGTGGGAATCTAAACTGTTACAACCACTCTGGAAAGCTATCTGGCGCTTTCTAAGACAATTAGGAATAGGGCTTCCTCAAGACCCAGCTAGGTATATACCCAAAGTTCGTTCAAGTACACAAAAGGGATACTTGCTCAACCATGTTTGTAGCAGCTTTATTTGTAATAGCCAGAACCTGGAAACAACCCAGATGTCCATCAACGGAAGAATGGGTACAGAAATTGTGGTATTTCTACACAATGAAATACTACTCAGCAATCAAAAAGGAGGAAATCATGAAATTTGCAGGCAAATGGTGGGATCTAGAAAAGATCATTCTGAGTGAAATATCCCAGAAGGAGAAAGACAATCACGGTATATACTCACTTATATAGACCTATAATATATGATAAACATAATGAAATCTATACACCTAAAAAAGATAATCAAGAGAATGGACATGGGGTAAGATGATCAATCCTCATTTAGAAAGACAGATGGGATGTGCATTGAACGTATGACAGGAATCTACTGAGCGCATCTGAAAGACTCTAACTAGCAGTGTTTTCAAAGCAAAGACTCATGACCAAACCTTTGGCAGAGTACAGGGAATCATAAGAAAGAAGGGGAGTTAGTCTGATGGGGAAAGGATAGGAGCTCCACAAGGACCAAATATATCTGGGCACAGGGTCTTTTCTGAGACTGACATTCAACCAAGGACCATGTATGGATATAACCTAGAACCTCCACTCAGATGTAGCCTGTGGTAGCTCAGTAACCAATTGGTTTCCCAAAGTGAGGGGAACAAGGACTATTTCTAACAGGAACTCAATGACTGGCTCTTTCGTCTCCCCACCCCTGAAGGGAGGAGCAGTCCTGTTAGGCCACAGAGGAGGGCTTTGCAGCCAGTCCTGAAGATACCTGATAAAATAGGATCAAATGAATGGGGAGGAGGTCCCCCCTATCAGTGGACTTCGAAAGGGGCACGGTGGAGATGAGGGAAGGAGGGAGGGCCTGGGAGGGAATGAGGGATCGGGACACGGCTGGGATACAGAGTTAATAAAATGTAACTGATAAAAAAAATAAAAAATAAAATAATAATAATAATAATAATAATAAAAGAAAACTATCTTGGGTCTAGTTATGTTAAATACATATTAAATTTTAATGATTTTTGTTGTGATATGGATGTCAATATGTCTTACTATATATTTGCAAATATCCCCCTCTAATCCAAAATATTTCTTTCTTTTTTTTTAAATATATTGATCTTTATTTTTTTATATATGCATGTATGCTCATTTCATGGAAGAACTTACGGAATTCAGAAGAAGGAATCAGCAGAGGCCCTTGCGTTAATGTTTCAGGCAGTTGTAAGCCACTAGGTATGAGTTGCGAACTGATCTCCAGTTTTCCCTGGTAGGGCAGAAAGTGCTCTTAAGCTTTTGAAGCATGTGTATAGCCTCACATTTTACTGAATAGTAAATAACTCTATACCCATCAAAAGCAACTTAGTCCTCAGGAAAATTATTTATATAGTTTTAACCCATTATTTATTGCTTCAACTAATGGAGTTCACAGTCAAATTGGGACTGAAAATGCTATTTAACATTTTTCCATTTCTCAATATTATATGTTACATTTACATTTTAGTTTATACTTTCAGATATATTAATATTCCAAATATAATACAATATGGGATATGAAAAGACTCATATTTTTTTCTTTTTTTGAATTTTATTTTTTTCTTATCAGTTACATTTTATTAACTCTGTATCCCAGCCGTGTCCCAATCCCTCATTCCCTCCCAGGCCCTCCCTCCCTCCCTCATCTCCGCCGCGCCCCTTTCCAAGTCCACTGATACGGGGGACCTCCTCCCCATTCATCTGATCCTATTTTATCAGGTATCTTCAGGACTGGCTGCAAAGCCCTCCTCTGTGGCCTAACAGGACTGCTCCTCCCTTCAGGGGTGGGGAGACGAAAGAGCCAGTCATTGAGTTCCTGTTAGAAATAGTCCTTGTTCCCCTCACTTTGGGAAACCAATTGGTTACTGAGCTACCACAGGCTACATCTGAGTGGAGGTTCTAGGTTATATCCATACATGGTCCTTGGTTGAATGTCAGTCTCAGAAAAGACCCTGTGCCCAGATATATTTGGTCCTTGTGGAGCTCCTATCCTTTCCCCATCAGACTAACTCCCCTTCTTTCTTATGATTCCCTGTACTCTGCCAAAGGTTTGGTCATGAGTCTTTGCTTTGAAAACACTGCTAGTTAGAGTCTTTCAGATGCGCTCAGTAGACTCCTGTCATACGTTCAATGCACATCCCATCTGTCTTTCTAAACGAGGATTGATCATCTTACCCCATGTCCGCTCAACTGATTATCTTTTTTTAGGTGTATAGATTTCATTATGTTTATCATATCGTATAGGTCTATATAAGTGAGTATATCCCATGTTTGTCTTTTTTTCCTTCTGGGATATTTCACTCAGAATGATCTTTTCTAGGTCCCACCATTTGCCTGCAAATTTTATGATTTCCTCCTTTTTGATTGCTGAGTAGTATTCCATTGTGTAAAAATACCACAATTTCTGTACCCATTCTTCCGTTGATGGACATCTGGGTTGTTTCCAGGTTCTGGCTATTACAAATAAAGCTGCTACAAACATGGCTGAGCAAGTATCCCTTTTGTGTACTTGAACGAACTTTGGGTATATACCTAGCGGTGGTATAGCTGGGTCTTGAGGAAGCACTATTCCTAATTGT
This sequence comes from Meriones unguiculatus, assembly GCF_030254825.1. Classification (NCBI taxonomy): domain Eukaryota; kingdom Metazoa; phylum Chordata; class Mammalia; order Rodentia; family Muridae; genus Meriones; species Meriones unguiculatus. Next base: position 71,867,353 of record NC_083369.1, on the reverse strand, counting down.
CTTAGAAAGCGCCAGATAGCTTTCCAGAGTGGTTGTAACAGTTTACATTCCCACCAGCAGTGGAGGAGGGTTCCCCTTTCACCACAACCTCTCCAGCATGTGTTATTGCTTGAGTTTTTCATCTTGGCCACTCTGATGAGTGTAAGGTGATATCTCAGGGTCGTTTTGATTTGCATTTCCCTGATGGCTAATGAGGATGAGCATTTCTTTAAGTGTTTTTCTGCCATTCGATATTCCTCTGTCGAGAATTCTCTGTTTAGCTCTGTTCCCCATTTTTTAATTGGATTACTTGGTTTGCTGCTTTTCATCTTTTTTAGTTCTTTGTATATACTGGATATTAGTCCTCTGTCAGATAAAGGGTTAGTGAAGATTCTTTCCCAATCTGTAGGCAGTCGTTTTGTTTGGATGACGGTCTCCTTTGCTTTACAGAAACTTTTCAGTTTCATGAGGTCCCATTTATTGATTGTTGCTCTTAGAGCCTGTGCTATTGGTGTTCTGTTCAGGAAGTTGTCTCCTGAGCCAATGAGTTCTAGGCTGTTCCCCACTTTTTTTTTCCAGTTGATTTAGGGTATCTGGTTTTATATTGAGGTCCTTGATCCACTTTGACTTTAGTTTTGTGCAGGGTGATAAGTATGTATCTATTTTCATTTTTCTGCATGTAGACATCCAGTTGGTCCAGCACTATTTGTTGAAGATGCTGTCTTTTTTCCATTGAATGGATTTGGCTTCTTTGTCAAATATCGAGTATTCATAGGTGTGTGGGTTTCTTCCTGGGTCTTCTATGCGGTTCCATTGATCCTCCTTTCTGTTTCTATGCCAATACCATGCAATTTTTATTACTGTTGCCCTGTAGTACAGCTTGAGATCAGGGATGGAGATACCTCCAGAGGATCTGTTGTTGTACAGGATCGTTTTGGAGATTCTGGGTTTTTTGTTTCTCCATATGAAGCTGAGAATCTTTTTTTACAAGGTCTGTAAAGAATTGAGTTGGTATTTTGATGGAATTGAATTGAATCTCTAGATTGCTTTTGGCAGTATTGCCATTTTCACAACGTTAATCCTACCAATCCATGAGCACGGGAGATCTTTCCATCTTCTGATATCTTCTTCGATTTCTTTCTTCAGAGACTTGAAGTTTTTCTCAAACAGGTCTTTCACTTGCTTGGTTAGAGTCACACCAAGGTACTTTATGTTGTTAGTGGCTATTGTGAAGAGTGTTGTTTCCCTAATTTCTTTCTCAGCCTTTTTGTCTTTGGTGTACAGGAGGGCTTCTGATTTTTTTGAGTTGATTTTGTATCCTGCCACTTTGTTTAAGGTGTTTATCAGCTGAACGAGTTCTCTGGTTGAATTTTTGCGGTTGCTCATGTATACTATCATATCATCTGCAAATAGTGACACTTTGACCTCTTCCTTTCCAATTTTTATCCCCTTGATCTCCTTTAGTTGTCTTATTGCTCTGGCTTGAAGTCATAGGACTTCAAGTACTATGTTGTAGAGATATGGGGACAATGGACAGCCTTGTCTTGTCCCTGATTTCAGTGGGATTGATTTAAGTTTCTCTCCATTGAGTTTGATGTTAGCTATAGGCTTGCTGTATATTGCCTTTACTATCTTTAAGTATGTGCCTTGTATCTCTGATCTCTCCAATACTTTAAACATGAATGGGTGTTGGACTTTGTCAAATGCTTTTTCAGCATCTAAGGAGATGATCATGTGGTTTTTCTCCTTCAATTTGTTTATGTAGTGGATTACATTGATGGATTTCCGTATATTGAATCACCCTTGCATGCCTGGGATGAAGCCTACTTGGTCATGGTGGATGATATATTTGATATGTTCTTGGATTCGGTTTGCAAGTATTTTATTGAGTATTTTTGAGCCAATGTTCATAAGAGAGATAGGCCTGAAGTTCTCTTTTTTTGTTGGGTCTTTGTGTGGTTTAGGTATTAAGGTGACTGTGGCTTCATAGAATGAGTTTGTTAGTGTTCCTTCTGTTTCTATTTTGTGGAATAGCTTGAGGAGAATTGGAATTAGCACTTCTTTGAAGGTCTTGTAGAATTCTGCGCTGAAGCCATCTGGTCCAGGGCTTTTTTTGGAGGGGAGACTGTTAATGACTGCTTCGATTTATAGGGCTATTCAGTCTTTCTACCTGATCTTGACTTAGTTTTGGTAGATGGAATCTTTCAAGAAAATTATCCATTTCATTTAGATTTTCAAATTTTGTGGCATATAGGCTTTTATAGTATGACCTAATAATTGTTTGGATTTCCTCAGTGTCTGTGGTTATGTCCCCATTTTCATTTCTGATTTTGCTGATCTGGATAGTTTCTCTCTGCTTTTTAGTTAGTTTGGCTAAGGGTTTGTCTATCTTGTTGATTTTCTCAAAGAATCAGCTTTTTGTTTCATTGATTCTTTGGATAGCTTTATTTGTTTCTAGTTGATTGATTTCAGCCCTTAGTTTGATTATTTCCAGGTGTCTGCTCCTCTTGGGTGTATCTGTTTCTTTTTTTTTCTAGGGTTTTCAGTTGGGCCATTAAGTTTTTTGTATGTGATGTTATGAATTTCTTCTTGCAGGCATTTAGTGCTATAAATTTTCCTCTGAGCACTGCTTTCAATGTGTCCCATAAATTTGGGTATGATGTGCCTTCCTTTTCATTGAATTCTAGAAAGTCTTTAATTTCTTTCTTTATTTCTTCCTTAACCCAGCTGTTATTGAGTAGTAAGTTGTTCAGTTTCCATGTGCGTGTCGGCTTTTTGTTGTTTCTCTTGTTGTTGATGTCTAGCTTTAGTCCATGGTGGTCAGATAGTATACAAGGGATTATTTCAATCCTTTTGTATCTGTTGAGGCTTGCTTTGTGACCCACTATATGGTCTATTTTGGAAAAGGTTCCATGTGGTGCTGAAAAGAAGGTGTAGTCTTTTGAGTTTGGGTGAAACGATCTGTTGATGTCTATTAGGTCCATTTGATTTAGGGATTCTGTGAGTGCTTTTATTTCCCTATTTGGTGTCTGTCTAGTTGACCTGTCCCTTGGTGAGAGTGGAGTGTTGAAGTCTCCCACTATTAAGGTATTAGGATCAATGTATGATTTAAGCTTTAATAATGTTTCATTTACGAATGTCGGTGCTCTTGTATTTGGGGCATAGATATTCAAGATTGTGATGTCCTCTTGGTGGATTTTTCCTTTGAGGAGAATATAGTGGCCCTCCTTATCTTTTTTGATTAACTTGGGTTGAAAGTCCATTTTATTAGATATTAGGATGGCTACTCCAGCTTGTTTTCTGGAACCATTTGCTTTATAAACAGTTTTCCAGTCCTTTACTCTGAGATAGTGTTTATCTTTGTTGCATAGGTGTGTTTCTTGGATGCAACAGAATGTTGGATCCTGTTTCCTTAACCATTCTGTTAGCCTGTCTTTTTATTGGTGAGTTGAGTCCATTGATATTGATAGATAATAATGACCAATGCATGTTAGTTCCTTTTGTAATGGAGTCGATGATCTAACCCTGTTTCATTGCTTGTTTTCTTTTCATTTTTGTTGGGATATCTGCATGCCCTGTTTTCTTGGGTGAATTTGTTTTCATTGGATTGGAGTTTTCTTTCTAGTATCTTCTGTAGGGATGGTTTGCTGTGTAGATATTGTGTAAATTTAGTTTTGTCATGGAATATTTTGTTTTCTCCATCTATGTTGATTGAAAGCTTTTCAGGGTATAGTAGTCTGGGTTGACATTTGTGATCTCTTAGAGTCTCCATGATACTTGCCCAGGCCCTTCTGGCTTTCATAGTTTCTGATTAGAAGTCCGGTGTGATTCTGATAGGTCTACCTTCATATGTTACTTGGCCTTTTTCCCTTGCTGCTTTTAATATCTTTTCTTTGTTCTGTAGATTTAGTGTTTTGACTATGATGTGACATGATGTGTTTCTTTTCTGGTCTAGTCTATTTGGAGTTCTGTAGGCCTCTTGTATATTTATGGACATCTCTTTTTTTAAGTTGGGAAAATTTTCTTCTATGATTTTCTTGAAAATATTTTCTGGACCTTGGAGCCTGGAGTCTTCTTTTTCATGAATTCCTATTATTCTTAGATTTTGTCTTTTCATAGCATCCTTGATTTCTTGGATATTTTGTGATTGGAACTTTTCTGATTTTACTTTTTCTTTGAGAGAAGTATCCATTTCTGCAAGTGTGTCTTCAGCTCCAGAGATTCTCTCTTCCATCTCTTGTATTCTGTTGGTGATGCTTACTTTTGTGGTTCCTGATCTTTTCTCCAAGTTCTCCAGCTCAAGGGTTTTCTCATTTTGTGTTTTCTTTATTGATTCTAATTCTGTTTTCATGCCTTGCACCATTTCTTTCATGTGTTTGAATTTGGATTCCTGTCTCTCTACGATGGCCTCTATTTCTTTTTTCATTTCCTTTTTATATGCCACTAATTTTTCCTCTACTTGTGTATTTGTTTGTTTGTCTATGTTTGCCTGTGTTTCTTTAAGGATATTGTCTATTTCTTCTTTCTTTGCCTCCAATTGACTGGCCATCTCTTTGAAAGACTTGTTCATTTCCTCCTTATGAGCCTCAAATAATTGAGCAATCATGGCTTTAAAATCATTTTCCTGTGCTTCTGCAGAATTGGAGTATCCATCGATTTTGGGGTTTGCTGGTGAAGTCATGATGTCCTGATTTATGTTGGAAGTGTTCTTTCACCTACCCCTGGCCATTGGCTTATCTGAAACCTTCCCTGTTTGTTTTTGGATTCTGCAGATCAGACTGGTGCTGTCTCTCTCTGGTGTCTGGAGAGTTTTTCAGGAAGCTGAGCACTCTCAGCGTGTGTTGAGGACTAGCTGTACCTGTGGGAGGAAAGTACGCAGGCGCAAACGGGGCAAATGCAAGCCTGTGTGCGCGCGCGTGTTTGTGTCTGTGTGAGTAAGTGTGCATGGACGTGTGTCTCGAGGGACAGAGTGATGGCTAATGTTGAACCCTTGAGTGTGTGGGAGGGGCTCTGCACTGTATATGTCGCAGGCGCTAATGATGATCGCAGTGCAATTTCTGACATTAACTGCCTTAACTCCTCAATCGGGCTCACAGGGCAGGAACTTCAATGTCCCTAGTGCCCCTCTGTTTCCCAAAGTGGGTATGTGGGTGGGAGGGGGGTTCGATGCCTGGCTTCTGATTTAGAAGGACCCAGGATCTGGGGAACTGCAGATTCTCAAGGGTGCACTCACTTACAGGCAGGTCTCTTGGCAGAGATCTTGGTATCCGGGGCTCTCTGCTCTCTGGTTTGGCCCTGCTTCTTTGATGTGCTCCGCCAGTTCTGAGCTGCTGTCACTGCCAGGTTCTGAGGTCTTGCTGCAGCTGGAGATTTCAGGGTGGTCACTTCAGCAGGGATGGGGTAACCAGGCTCTCTGTTCTCTGGTTTGCCCCTGGTTAGTCTTAAACTGGAGGGCTGTGGTGCCCCGCCAGTTCAGTGCTGCTCAGCTGCCACATCCCGCTGTAACTGGAGACTGGGTTGCTAGTCCCAATGCTTTCTGGGAAGTCCTGGGGTCTCTTCGTTGTGCTCTCCAAGCTTGGGAGGCCCAGCGCCTGGTGTGTCCAGGTTGTATGACGTTTCTGCCTGGTTTTGGTGAGTATACAGCGTATTCTCTGTCACTGTGGGATTGGGCGGGCCGTACTGTCAGTGATGGCGATCCTGTGGAGCTAGTATGGCGTCTACCAGATTTGCGCCCTGGGAGGATGGTGCAGCCGCTGCGCGAATCTGGGACTCCGGGGCACATACTGCTGGCTTTTGTCTGCCGCTAATGTGCTTGGGGCTCCGTCTCAGTGGCTGTATACCCCAGGTGGTTAGGTCTGCGCTGAGAAAGATGAGTCCGCTGTGCCGCTGTGCTGAGGAGGAAGGAGGTCTGGGGGAAGGGAGTGCTGCAAGAACAAAGGATCGTTTCTCTCCTTCCCCAAACAAGTCCCCGGGTGACCTGAGACCAAAGTTTTCACCTCCTGCGATGTTCCCTGTTGTTCAGAAAGCCTCACCGTGGTTTTCCTGGATTAGGGGTCCTTCCATTCACCAACTCAGAAGTTCAGGTATCTGATCGCTCAGAAACTGTGTGTGCTAGTTGCCATCTTGGCTCCGCCCCCCCAAGATAGTTTTCTACAGTGTTTTTTTTTTTTTCGTGTGTGTTTGTGTGTTTGTGTGTGTGTGTGTGTGTGTGTGTGTACTTTCATTTTGACTGTAACCATCCACACCAAGTTAGGTGTGGAAATTTTTGCTTGTACCATCTGTTAGCCATCCATGAAAATTTAGATGTTGTAATATTTGGTGCTTTGGATTTAGGCATGCCCAACCCATAATTGTGCGTATTTCCTTTGAGATTGTTTAGGAGGTACTGATGTTCCAGATGTTACTGAAATGACCTTTCTTTATATTAATAAAAGAAATGAAAAATTACCGCCTGGAGAATAGCCGCCACCAGAAAAAGTCTTTTGTCCTATAGAGCTACTAGAAGACTTGTTCTGAGTGCCTCCAAGTGTTCATGGAGTCCGAGAGTGGAGTAATGAGTGCCTGCTCTTCTTCTTCTTTTTTTCAAACAAGGAAATGAAAATGTTTTTTTTATTTATTTTAACTAGTATAATATGTTAATGTAACTGGGAAAAGATTGAAAAGTATTAATTTATGCATGGAAACAAGGAGATTACAAAATAATTTGAAACATTAATTTGATTTTTCAAAGTAAGTGTTTACTACTAATTGTAGCATTTTTTTTTCTTTTTGAAGGAGGTACTATTCTTTTTAAAACATATAACATTTAAAACACAACATTAAAGCTCTTTTGTACAATTATTGATTATGTACAATTATATTTATTAAATAGTACAATAATATTGTTCATATACTATTGTGAAAAAAATTTTGGGTGTTTTTTCTTTTTTAATTTTTTTTATTTATTATAATTTATTCACTTTATATCCTTGCTATAGCCCCCTTCCATATCCCACCCGCCATCCCTCCCACTTCTCCTCCCATGCCCTTTCTCCACTCCACTGATAGGGAAGGTCCTCCTCCCTTTCCATCTGGCCCTAGCCTATCAGGTCCCATCAAGACTGGCTGCATTGTCTTCCTTTGTGGCCTTGTAAGGTTCCTCCCTGCCACTTCAGGGGGAGGTGATCAGAGAGCCAGCCACTGAATTCATGTCAGAGACAGTTCCTGTTCCCCTTACTAAGAACCCATTTGGAGACTGAGCTGCCATGTGCTATATCTGTGCAGGTGTTCTAGGCTAAGAAAAAGTGGGGAAGAGCTTTGAACTCATTGGTATAGGAGACAACTTCCTGAATAGATGACCAACAGCATAAGCTCTAAACAATCAATAAATGGGACCTCATGAAACTCAAAAGCTCGTGTAAAGCAGAGGACAATGTCATCAGAACAAAACAACAGCCTACAGATTAGGAAAGGAACTTCACTAACCCCATATCTGACAGAAAGCTAATATCCAAAATATATAAAGAACTCAAGAAGTTAAACAGCAACAAATCAAGTAATCCAATTAAATAATGGGGTACAGAGCTAGGCAGAGAATTCTCAATAGGGGAATAATGAATTTTAGAGAAACACTTAAAGAAATGCTCAACATTCTTAGCCATCAGGGAAATGCAAATCAAAATGGCCCTGAGATTTCATCTTACACCCATCAGAATGGCTAACATCAAAAACTCAAGTGCCTGCTCTTCTATGGCTACTGCTGGCACCCCATCCTTAAGGTTACCATGTGGATCAACACATCCTCTTTGTTGTAATGGCATGCTATTAATACTTCATGAGCTAGAATGCAGAAAAGCATGGCTACACTAGTATTGGTTAGTATAACTCTTGTGAGTTTCATCATTTTGCAACATCAATGAGGACTTCAGTGTCATGGCTATACAGATTGTTGGGAAAGGCCCAGGTGTAGGACTCTGTACTTTGTAGCCAATAAGCCACCTTGTTATCTGTGTAAAGCTAGAACTTAAAGCCAATAACAGGGGTGCATTGAGCACAACCTATATACCCTGAGCCTGCTGACGGGATGCAAGTCCCTTTCTCATGAGAAACGTGCTACCACAGTCAGTCCCGACCCTTCCTGCAGGGCACAGGGAATAGTTTGGGACTTCAGGTATGATATATCCCTCCACAAAATCCATTATTAAAAAAGAAGTCCTTACAGAAACCAAGCAAGTGCTCTGTCTCTTGCCTACTGAGTAGCCCTTTTCAATTTTATTTTATTTTATTTTTTTTTCACTTTTTGAAACAGGGTCTTTCCCTGTGTCATACTTGTGCCTTGGACTCTTGAGCCTGACTCAGCTGGGATGAAAGACATCCACTACCAGGCCAGTGATAATATTCATCTTTTGAGGTGAGTACAGTGGCTTTCATCTGAAAGATAAACATGTAAATGTTCTATGTGGATGTCCAAGAGATGAGTCTGTTACATTAATTTGTATCACAGCATGACTGGAGAAAGATGCTGACCTTGTACAAAGGCTGCCTGGTCCTCTCACAGTGTCATGCCTGTTGAAGAGATTCTGCTAGTCTGTTGTTTTTTCCATCAAGAATGTAAAACTGTATACTCATTTCAAGATGGAGGAATATTTTAAGTCATGAATGAAATAATAGTGAATCTAGAAAATTAGACAACTGAAAACCTTAATGAATTCGTTTGGGTAAAATGTTGCTTTTCAACCTTTAAATTTTTTTCAATAAGAATTTTCATTTGCATATGTGTGTTAGTGTTCGTGTGTGTGTGTGTGTGTGTGAGTGAGTGCACTGAATGTTCAAGCACATACAACTATGTATGCTTGGAAATGGATGCTGGAGGTCATCCTTGCTACTGTTCCTCAGGAACCATCTACCTTTTATTTTGAAACACCTACTCTGAATGGGCTCACTAATTGGGTTAAAATGACTGTCTAATAGGCCCAAAGGATCTATTTGTCAGTTTATAAATGCTGTGATTACACATGTGCACCATCATGTGCAGCTTTTTTGTATGTGGGTGCTTGGTATTCAAATTAGGACTTCATGATTACTCAGCAAGCACTTTACCGATTGGCTATTTTTTCAGGTCCACTTCTCATCCTTTAAAAAACAGATTTTTTTGTCACTTTCACCCATTATAAATCCAACTATTAGGAGCTGGAATGGTTACTCATTAGTTAAGATCATGTACTACTCTTGCAAAGGACCCAAGTTCAGTTTCCAGCACCCACATTAGGTGACTCACAACTATCTGTAATCCCATCTCAAGGATGTCTTCTTGTAATTTTAGGCACCCACAGACACATGTACATATACAAATATACACATAGTTGATTTTTTTTAAAAAAAAGTTTAATTCAAACTACCTACCTCCATTTTATGTTTTAGGAAAGAAAATTTCTATGAATATTCTCATGGTTCCTTACAAAAATAAACAACTTAGGAGGCCAACTGACAAGGCTCCTGGGAAACAGCAAGCAGAGCCATGAGATAACACTCCATGTCACTTGGGGCATTTTGTGTACTAGATGCTAAACCAAGCTGCTGACAGTTGAAGTCCAGCTTTAGCTCGTGGTGGTCTGATAGGCTACAACAATTATTTCAATCTTCTTGTAGGTTTTGAGGCTTGCTTTGTGGCCACCTATATGGTCTATTTTGGGAAAGGGTCCATGAGGTACTGAGAAGAAGGTAATTTCTGTTGTGTTTGGGTGAAAAGTTATGTAGGTGTGTTTGGGTGAAAACATCTGTTAGGTCCGGTCAATGCATGACATCTGTTAGTGTCGTTGTTTGTTTAGTTTCTGTTTTATTGACCTGTCCTTTGGTGAGAGTGAAGTCTCCCACTATTAATGTATGGGGATCTATGTGTGGTTTAAATTTTATTTATGTTTCCTTTACAAATATGGGTGACCTTGTATTTGGGGTATAGATGTTCAGAACTGAGATGTCTTCTTGGTGGAATTTTCCTTTGATAAGTATGAAGTGATATTTCCATCTCTTTTGATTAATTTTGATTGAAAGTCTATTTCATTAGAATTAGAATGGCTATTTTGACCTGCTTCTTGGATTCATTTGCTTGGAAAACCATCTTCCAGCCCTTTACTCTCAGTTAATGTCTGTCTTTGTGACTGAGGTATGTTTCATTTATGTAAAAGAAAGTTGGGTCTTGTTTAGGCATCAGATCTGTTAGTCTGTGTCTTTTTATTGGAGAGTCAGGTCCATTGATTTTGAGAGAGATTAATGACTGTTAAATCTAACAGTGGCTGTTAGATCCTTATATTTTGATGTTGGTTGTGGTAGTGCTTGGCTACTTTTAGTTTTGCTGTAGTGAGATTATTTATTTCCTGTTTTCCTGAATGTAGTTAGCTTTCTTGGGTTGAGTTTTTTTTTTTTTTTTTTTTTTTTTTTTTTTCCTCTGGTGTCTTCTGTAAGGCTGAATTTGTTGGTAGGTACTGTTTAAGTTTGTTTTTGTTATTGAATATCTTGTTTCCTTCATCTATGATGACTGAGAGTTTTGTGGGTATAGTAGCCTCGGCTGACATCTGTGTTCTCTTAGGATCTGCATGATATCCATCCAAGCCCTTCTGGCCTTTATAATCTCTGTTGAGAAGTCAGCTGTGATTCTGATGGGTTTGCCATAATATGTTACTTGGTCTTTTTCCCTTGCAGCTTTTAGCATTTTTCTTTGCTCTGTATATTTAGTGTTTTGATTATTATGTGATGGGAGGACTTTTCTTTTCTGGCCTAATCTGTTAGGTGTTCTATAAGAGCCTCTTGTATGCTTATAAGCCTCGCCTTTAAAGTGGGAAAATTTTCTTCTATGATTTTGTTGAAAATATTTTCTGGGCCTTGGAGTCAGGAATCTTCTTTTTCCTCTATTCCTAATATTCCTATTATTCTTAGGTTTTGTCTTTTCATGTTGTCCTTGACTACTTGAATGGTTTCTATCAGGAATCTTTTAGATTTAACATTTTCTTTGATGGCTACATTGATTTCTTCTATTGTATCTTCCACACCTGAGATTTTTTCTTCCATCTCTTGTAATCTGTTGGATATGCTTACCTCTGTAGGTCCTGTTTTCTTCCCTATGTTCTCTCTCTCCATTATTTTTTTTTTAATTTTTCCTATTCTATCTTGAAATCTTGAAGTGTTTTGTTGATTTCCTTCACCTGTCTGACTGTATTTTTCTTCAATTCCTTCACCTGTTTGTTTGAATTTTCTCTTTTTCTTTTATTTTTTCATATGATTTTTTTTTAGTTCTTCTCTAAAGGCCACAAATTGTTTGGCTCTGTCTTCCTGTCTTTCTTTATGACTATCCATAATCTCTTTGACTTTATCTTCCTTTATTTCTTCACAGATTTTATTCATTACTTCCATTACCATCTTTGTAAACATAAGGCCATCCTCTTGAATTTCATTTCTTTTAGTGTATCCAGGGCTACTTGCCCCTGGATAACTGGATTCTGGAGATAACATATTGCTCTGGCTTTTGTTGATTATGCTTTAATGCTGTCTTCTATCCATTTGGTTATCTCATAGGTTTGCTGTTAGTTTCTGGTACTAACAGCAAAGCCTGCTAGAATCTGGGAGTCAGAGGAATCCCCTTGGCAGAAAGATGGTTGTTCCTGAAGGAGCCCTCAGCTTTTTGGGTATGGTCACTGAATGGCTAGTGCTTCTCTAGGAATTGCCACAGCTCTCCTCAGGTGTATGTTCCTTTGAGCTAACTGAGTTTAACTTTCAAGAGGAAAACTCCTGGAGACAGCTACCCTCCCACTGGATTTCTTGGTCTGAATTTAGTAAGCTGCTGCTCCTCTTATACTGTGTTTGCTTGGTACAAACTTCTTTAAGAACCAGGGAGCTCCAAAGTTTGGTCAGTTTAACAAGAGAGACAGGTTGTGCTTTGAAGCAGTGTCTGGGGGCTGATCTCCTGGGTCCCAGGCATCTGTAGGTCTGAGGTTGGAGCTCTGTGCCCCACTACCCAAGAAGTAATCTTTGGCGTGTGAGTGTTGCATACAGGGGTGTGGCTGGAGGCTAGAACCCTGAGAGTTCAGGAACTGGGAAACTTTTGCAAGGATTAGCTGGGTGCCCTGAGGTCGGACCAGATGTCTCCCTCACCTTGGGCTTTCCTTCCGACAGGCATACCAAGTCTGTGGTCTTTTGGGGTCCACAGTTAAGTCTGGGGTGTTGAGTAGAACATACAGGAGCAGGTGTGTGGCTCTGCTCTGGTGACTGAGCACCTGCAGGAACCCGGGAACTTTTCCAGGGTAGTTGGCTGGGTATCCTGAGTTCGGGCCTGATGGTCCCTCACTGTGTTTCCTTCCCACAGGGAAACCTAATCTGGTGTGTTCGGGGGCCCAAAGTTCTGTCTGAGAAGGTGAATTACACACATAGGTTTGTGGCTCTGGGCTGGCGACTGAGCACCTGAAGGACAGGGCCAGCAACCTTTTCCAGGTGGGTGACCTGAAGTCAGTTAGACCAATTGCTTTCTTCACCCTGGGGATTTCTCTCAAGTGGAAAACCCAGTCTCTGGTGTTGTGGCACCCACTGTTCAATCTGGAATGGTGATCAGAGCACCCAGACTTGTGGCTCTAAGCTGGTGACCTGAGTGCCTCCTGGGACCCAGGAACTCTTCTAGGGTTTAGCTGGGTGACCTGAGATTGGACCTGATTGCTTCCCACACCGTGGGGTTCCTCTCACCTGTGGAACACAATTGCTAGTGTTTTAGGGTCCACAGATGGTCGCTGTGCAATCACTGCTGTTTTGCTTGTCAGACACAGTGTGCTCTTGGTGCTGCCATCTTGGATCCCACTGATTTATAGTTTTCTATTTATTCATTTATGGAATATACAGAAAATAAGAAAAGAAATTGATTCTCCGCATTTTGTCAAATCTTTGTAATAAAATTTAAGTTTTATGTTCTTTTTACATTTGCCTGGTTTTAGCAGTACTGCCAGTTGAATCTAGGCCCTCAATTTTGCTAGGCAAACACTCTAGCACTGAGCTCCAATTTTAGCGTTATATTTTTATTTTAATGGACTAACACATACAAATATTTGAAGATTATTTTGTAGTCCTCTCACATGTATTTTTCTGCTGTCCTCTTCAGTGGCAATCAGTTATAATTTAATGTTTACTATTACTCTTCAAAATTCTTTAATATGTTATATTTATTTGTTTGTGTGTGTGTGTGTGTGCGCGCGCGTGCACGCGTCATTCCCCATCGAATGGAGACTAGAGGGCAATTTGCAGCAAAGTTCATTCTTTCTTCCACTGTGTGGGTTCTGGAGATCAAATTCAGGACAGCATGCTTGAGAGAAAGTTCCGTTATCTGCTGAGCTATGTTGCCTGTTACATCTCAATTTTTAATGTGTTGTTAAGTACATATTTAGCAATATACATTGGTATTACTTATTTTATTTACCTTCATTCTTTATATGAATATCATATCACATGATATTTTGCTACTTGTTTCATTCAGTCAAGATTTTTAAATTGATACTTATGGATTTGGTTCAGTTGACATTTGTTCATGCATATTAAATTTTGTGTATACTCAATTATGTCAGTATGTTACAGATTTATTTATACATTATCTCTTTCACTGAAATATAAATTAGTTTCAATGATTGATATGGTAAAGAATGACTTACCTAGCATTCTTGGGCATGTATCCTTGCGCACATGCACTACAATTTATTTTCTAGGTAAAAACCAAGAAGCAGAACTGCTAGGTCATGCACTGTATAGATTCTCAACTTTACAAAACAGTATCAAATTGTTTTCCAAGTTGTATGAATTTCCCCTCACCAACAACTTACGAGAAGTAGTATCAAGATTTACAATTTTACTTTAATTATGGTAATACATGTGTGCACATGAATACATCACCTCAGGAAACCAGAAGAGTGCTTTGAGTCCCCTGGAACTGAAATTACAGGTGTTTGTGAACAACATGGTATGGGTGTTGAGAACTGTGTGTGGTTCTTCTGAAAGAAGAGTACATACTCTTAACCATCGAGCCACTTATCCAGCTGGAGAGAATTACTTTTTCTTAAATTTCTCAAAAGATCACTACATTTTCATCATCTTTGTAAGTAAAAAAGTGTTCATGTTATTTTTTTTCTTTTATTGAATATAGATTCTTTTCCCATACAATATATCCTGGTTATAATTTCTCTTTCCCCTATTCCTCCAGGTGCATCCCCACCTCCAATACCATCTTCATCCACTCTCTTTCTGTCTCTCATTAGAAAAGAACAATCTTCTAAGAGATAACAACCAAACATGTCAAAATGAAATATAAAAAGATGAAGCAAAACTATCATATTGAAGTTAGACACAGCAACCCAACAGGAGGAAAAGTCTCAAGAGAAGGCACAAGAATCAGAGACCTGCTTGTTCTCTCAGTCAGGAGCCCCATAAAAATACTAAGCTAACAGCTTATAATATACATGCAGAGCACCTGGTGGAGACACCTGTAGGCCCCCTGTTGCTGTTTCAGTCTTTGTAAACTCGTATACATCTTGCTTAGTTGATTCAGAGGGCTTTGTCTTCTGGAAATCACCATCCCCTCTGGCTCTTACAATCTTTCTTCTACTTCTTTGTCTGATGATGATAATTGGATAAGACACCTATCTATGATTATAGTAGAATATCATTAGGATTCATTTTATTGATTTTATCCTAGGTCTCCAGGCTTTCTAGTCTCCTGTTCATGGTTACACAAACAGTGTTGTATAAGGGTTCCTTTTCCTGTAGTGAGCCTTAAGTTAAATCAGATATTTGTTGGTTACTTAGGACAAGGTCTGGCAGGCTTGGTATTCACATTTCTCTTTAGGTAGCCTTTAGTGTACATTCCAACACCAAAGAGACTAGAACATAAGGGTGACTACACCATGTAGGTCCCAGATCCACTTCACGTTCAGTGAGTTATGTGGGTGTTGTCCTCAATAATGGAGGCCATTTGTCAGTTTGTAAAGGTCAATCCTTTGTCTTAGCAACAGCCTTGTTTTGTTTTGTTTTTCCAAGTGACCCCCTTGGCCAAAAATATCAGCTGAATGTAACCCAGTCCCAACACCGAAAGCTTTGCCTGGTTACAAGGAATGGCCAGTTGATACCAAATATCTTCCGTTACTAGGACTCCTCTTTAGGATCAACTTCATTTATAGATTCTAAGATTTCAGCATCATTTTCCAAATGACACTCCACCACCATTTCGTCATCTCTGCTTACACCCTTTTCCTCCAAACCATCTCCCTCAACCTGATTCCCCCATCTTGTCCCCATCATCCCCATTCTACCTGTAAAATCTATTCTATTTCTTTCTCCCAGGGATATCCATGCATCCCCTCTAAACTCCCCCTCTATACTGAATCTTTCTGGGTCTATGGATTTTAGCTTTTTAACATTCAATTGATGGCTAATATCAGTTTATAAGTGAATGCATATTATATTTGTCTTTCTGTGTCTGGGTTACCTCACTCAGGATGACTTTTTCTAGTTGCAATCATTTATGTGCAAATTTCATAATGTCATTTTTTTAGACAGCTGAGTAATACTCCATTGTGAAAATGTACCATATTTTTCTTGTCTGTTCTTTGATTGTGGAACATCTAGGTTATTTACAGTTTCTAACTATTATGAATAAAGCTACAAGTGACATAGTTGAGCAAGTGTTCTAATGGTAGGATGGGGTGTCTCTTGGATGTATTCCCAAGAGTGGTATAGATGGGTCTTGAGATAGATAAATTTTAAATTATCTGAGGAATCAGTATATTGATTTCCAAAGTGGCTGTACATGTTTGCACTCCCACCAGCAATGGTAGAATGTTATCCTTGCCCCACATCCTCATCAGCATGAGCTGTCGTTGATCTTGGCCATTCTGACAGGTGGAAGATGGAATCTCAGAATCATTTTGATTTGCATTTCCTTTAATGGTTAAGGTTGTTTTACAGATCATTAGGTGTTTTTCAATTTGAGATTTCTTTATCGAGAATTCTCAGTTTAGATATGTACATCACTTTTAAATTAGATTCTTTTTTATATATGATTTCTTGATTTATATATTTTAGATATTGCCCACTATTGATTATGGAGTTGGTTAAAAAAACAAACAAACACTTATTGTGTAGACTGCTGCTTTGTCCCATTGATGGTGGGTGGACCTTTCCCTTACAGAAGCTTTCAATTTTCACTTGAGTTTTGCATGGATCTATTTGCATTTTCCTACATGAATACATCCTATCTGACCAGTCCCATTTGTTGAAGATGTTTTCTTCCCCTCCTATGCATTTTTGGATTCTTTAACAAAAACAAGGTGTGTATAGCTGTGTGGACTTAAGTCTGGGACTTCGATATGATTCCATTGATCAATGTTTCTGTTTTCATGCCAGTATCATGCTATTTCTAGTACTATAGCGCTGTAGTAAATCTTGAAATCATGGATAGTGATACCACCAAAAGTTCTTTTGTTGCTTTGAATTTTCTTTAGCTCAAATAAATTTTTATTTGTTTTTCTATATGAAGTTGAGAATTGTCCTTTCAATGTCTCTAAAGAACTGTGTTGTAATTTTGATGGGAGTTGTGCTGAATCTGTAGATTGACTTTGGTTTGATGGGCATACTTATTATACTAATTTCTCTGATCCATGGGCATGGAAGATCTTTCTAGCTTCTGATATTTTCTTCAGTTTCTTACTTCAAAGACTTCAAGTTTTTATCATAGAAATCTTTTACTTGGTTAGTTAAAATTACCCCAGGATGTTTTATATTATTTGAAACTATTGTGAAAGGTGTACTTTCCCTGATTTCATTCTCAGTTTGTTATTTGTACATAAGAATGCTAGGAATGGATACAGAAATTGTGATACATTTCCACAATGGAATACTAGTCAGCAATTAAAAACAAGGAAATCATGAAATTTGAAGGCAAATGGTGGGATCTAGAAAAGATCATCCTGAGTGAGGTATCCCAGAAGCAGAAAGACACATACAGGATATACTCACTTATAAGTGGATATTAGACCTATAAGATAGGATAAACATACTAAAATCTGTACACATAAGGAAGCTAAACAAGGAGGAGGATCTGGGTAAGATGATCAATCCTCAAATGGGATGGACATTGGCAGTAGATGAAAACAAGAAACAAGACACTACCATAGAGGGCCTCTGAAAGACTCTACCTAGCAGTGTACCAAAGCAGATGTTGAGACTCATGGCCAAACTTTGGGCAGAGTGCAGGGAATCATATGAAAGAAGAGGTAGTTAGTAAGACCTGGAAAGGACAGGAGCTCCACTAGGACCAAATATATCTGGGCACAGAGGCTTGTCTGAGACTGATTTTCCAACCAAGGACCATGCATGGATATGACCTGGAACCCCTGCTCAGACATAGCCCATGGCAGCTCAGTATCCAAGTGGGTTTTCTTGTAAGGGGAACAGGGACTTTCTCTGACATGAAAACTCAGTGGCTGGCTCTTTGACCTCCCCACCACCCGTGGGAGGAACAGCCTTGCTAGGCCACAGAGGAGGACATTGCAGCCAATCCTGGTGAGACCTGATAAGCTAGGGTCAGATGAAAGGGGAGGAGGACCTCCCCTATCAGTGGCCTTAGAGAGGAGCAGGGAGGAGATGAAGGCAGGAGGGTGGGATTGGGAGGGAATGAGGGGGGGCTACAGCTGGGATGCAAGTAAATAAAGTGTAATTAATATAAATAAATTAAAAAATAAAAAAAGAGAAAATGTACAGAAAAAAAAGAATGCTACTGATTTTTTGAGGGTGTATCTAGTATCAACAAAGTATCTAGCCACTTTGTTGAAAGTCTTTGTCAGCAGTAGGAGTTCCCTGGTTGAAATTTTAAGGTCACTCATGTGTACTATACTATCATATTTTCTACAAATAATGATACTTTTTTCTTTCCAACTTGTATCCCTTTGATCTCCTTCAATTGCCTCATTGCTCTATCTAAAAGTTCAAATATTATGTTCAATAGAAATGTAAGATTGAACAAACTTGTCTGTTTTCTAATTTCAGTGCAATTGCTTTGAGTTCCTCTCCATTTGATTTGATGTTGACTATGAGTTTGTTGTGAATTGCCTTTATTATGATTAGATATGTCTCCTGTATCCCTTATCACTCCAAGACTTTTATCATTAAGGGCTGTTAGATTTTGTCAAAAGCAATTTTTTTTTACATTTAATTAGATGATGATGTGGGGTTTTTCTTTCAGTTTGTTTATGTGGTGGATTACACTGACTAATTTTCATATATTTAACCATCCCCGTGTCTCTGTGATGAAGCCTACTTGATCATGATAGATATCTTTTTAGTGTGTTATTGGATTCAGTTTGCAAGCATTTTTATTGAGTATATTTGCATCTATGTTCATAAAAAAATTGGTATACCTGGCAACAGTGGCACACGCTTCTAATCCTAGCGTTCAAGGCCAGCCTGGTCTACAAAGTGAGTTCAGGACAGCCAAGGATACAAAGAGAAATCCTGCCTCAAAAAAACAGGAAGGAAGGAAGGAAGGAAGGAAGGAAGGAAGGAAGGAAGGAAGGAAGGAAGAAAGAAAGGAAAGAAAGAAAGAAAGAAAGAAAGAAAGAAAGAAAGAAAGAAAGAAAGAAAGGAAGAATTTACTCTGCAGTTCTTTTTTTTTGTTGAGGTTTTATGTGGTTCAGTGTAACAGTGGCTTCATCAAATGGATTTGGCAATGTTTCTTCTGTTTCTATTATGTGTGATAATCTGAGGAGTAGTGGGTTAACTCTTCTTTGAAAGTCTGGTAGAATTTTGTGCTAAAACCACCTGGCTGTGTACTTTTTTTGGTTGGATGACTTTTAACGACTATGTCTGGATTTTGGGTCTATTTAAATTGTTTATCTGATCTTGATTTAACTTTGTTAAGTGGTATCCATCCAAAAAATCATTCATTTCTTTTTGATTTTCTAATTTTGTGGAGTACCTGTTTTCAAAGTATGACCTAATGAATCTTTGAATTTCCTTAGTGTCTGTTATGCCCCACCTTTTGCTTCTGATTTTGGATATTTTTTCTCTGCCTTCTATTTAGGTTGGAAAGCAATTTGCCTTTCTTGTTGGTTTTCTCAGTGAACAAACTCTTTGTTTCATTGATTCTTTGTATTATTTTCTGTTTCTATTTTCTTTATTTCAGCCTTCAGTGTGATTGCTTCTGCTGTCTACTCTTCTTGAATATGCCTACTTCTTTTTTAAAGAGCTTTCAGACCTTTGTTAGCCATGAAAATCATATTTTTGTTGTGACATGTAATGTTTTAAAATTTGATTTTATGCACAAGTGTTTTGCCTACATGTATGTATGTGCCCTCATTGCCAGAAGAGATGAAGTTGGACTCACATTCCCTGGATCTTGAGTAGCAGAAGATTATAAAGTATGATGGTAGTGTAGAGAATTGAATTTGGGTCTTTGGCATTTGTAACAAATACTCTGGCAATTGTGACAAATACTCTTAAACACTGTGTCAACACTCCAGCCTCTTTTATAAGATTTTCATATGTATATACCTTATTATGAATTGACCCCATACACTGTCTCATCCTTCTCCTCTCTCTATTACTTGTACCTTTTATCCTTGTATGAAATCCTTTTACCTTTATATTACACAGGTTTTATTACTCTATTTTTTCCCCTGTGATCTTAGGACCTGTTCCTCCTCTTTCATAGTATCCTTTCTATTTACAATTCCTGCCATGGTTATTTTTGGTTTTCATTTCCTGATTGTTGTAAGGTTGAAGGACTAATGAGATTTCTTCTTTTTCTAAATGGTTTGTTTCTTTTTTCTTTTTAAAATACCATTGACTTTAATATTTATTTATAGTAAAATTCAGTTTTCAGAATAGTGCTTAGTGAGTTTTCACCAGTTTGCAAAATTGTGCAATAATTTCCACAAATAACATATGATTCATAATGGGACTTCTATCCTCTTAGTTTTTTGAGACATAGTGCCAAGTAACCTAGGTTTGCATCCCTCTTGTTATTAAACCCAGATAGTCTTTAAACTCTTGGTTCTCTTGCCTCATCATCTCAATTGCTGGGATCAAAGGCACAAACCAACCATCCTGCCAAATTTCTTTCTTTTTAAAGACTTGTATAAGAGTATTTTCCCATTATTTTGTTCTATTTTTAACTAAGGAATGCCGAGAGTGGAAGAAATAATCTTCACCAGGGAAGGGCAGAAAAATTGGTTATCTTATACCAGCAAATGTGCAATCCTAGAAATATATATATAGAAGTAACATTATGCAGAACAAACAGGTTATATTTAAGAATATATATGTATGTACATATGCATGTAAGCATGTAATAACAACCTAAGAAAAAGAGGCCTTGACTTTGACAGAATAAAGAAGAGTATATGAAAGGGTTTGCAAAAAGGAAAGGGAAAGAGGAAATTTTGCAAATAAAAATAAGATTAAACTATTTTAAAATATTTTATATTGTGTGTGTATGTGTGTGTACATGCATACTTGTGTGTGTCTGTGTACCACAGTGTGTGTATATGTAGAGTTCAGAGGAAAAGTTGGTGGAATTGGGCTCTAGGGATAATCTCAAGCTGTCAACCTTGGTGACTCTTAGTGTTTTTACCTGCTGAGTTCTTTCACTGCCTCCCCATTATTTTATTCTTAACTTATCTATATTTATGTTACATTTACTGTGAATAAATCAGAGTCTTGTAGCTTTCCCTACGTAGGGAGGAAATAACATATTTTGATTACCATAGGATTATAATAATGTATTATAATAATAATATAACAAATATGCCTAACTATATCAAAGTTTAAGATAGTAAAAGTATATCCTCATAGTTTTATGAGATTTCTGTGTTTATGGAGTAGTAGGAGCTTTGCTTTATGCAATTACTCTAGAAACCTGGATGATGTCATTTTTATGGTTTCTTTACATATGCTTTCCAAATTTTCTTCTTAACTAAGGAATGTCAAGAGTGGAAGAAATAATCTTCACCAGGGAAGAGCAGAAGAATTGGTTATCTTATACCAGCAAATGATCAGTCCCAGAAATATATATAGCAGTAACATTATGCAGACCAAACAGGTTATATTTAAGAATATATATGTGTTTCCAGCTGGAGAATAGAGCATGGAAATTTTCACACCATGAGACACTTAGATGTGGCAAATAAATATCCTCTCATACTACACTGGCTATTCCCCAGCCATGCAGCTCCAGCAAATTCTCTGATAAGCTTGGAATTTGACGTAGGTATATGCCCCAAGGAAATGAAAAGAGATTCTGTTGGACACTTAATTTTTTCTGTCATTGGACTTACCAGTGTTTTTTTTATGTCTACAATATTTTGATAGATCTTAAAAGTAAAACTCAGATGTTCATTTCTATTATTGATTCTCTAATAGTTTTTACAATGTTGAATTTAACTATGGCCTTTTGGATTCTATAAAGAATGCCATGTAGTTTTTCCTTAATTTGTCAACATGCTATTTTTTATAAATAGATTTCCCAGTTCTTAGACATTCATTGTTGGGAAAAAATGTTAATATGTCATCTTTAATGTGCCACTCTCCCAGATATTTTGCATACTACATAGAATATTTTTCATTCATGCTCCTCTTAAAACTTATTTCTACTGTCTGTGTTTCTTCTTACTCAAGTCATCTGGTTTTGTTTTCAAGGCATTTAGAGTCCTAAAGGCATCATAACTCTAGTAGTTTCCTGTCTCTAGTTTCTCAAATAGTTTATGTAAATAATTGCCACTTCTCAATCTTCCTAATAACACTTGTGCATAAATCTTTAGTCTACTATCTGACTTTTGTTTTGGGCGTGGTTAAAAAGAATCCTGTTCATGTATTCCATTTGAATCAATTATTATCAGTTTATTTTGGCTTTCTATTTTTTTTCTTGATCACTTTGGGTTATCACTTAGATTTCTATTACCTTCAGAATCTATTCTATTGGTTCTGAGATCACCCAACAATTTCCTTTGCAATGTTGGCTTATTATTTATAGACATTTATTTGTTAACATTTAGTTATAAATTTGAGTAAAATTTTTATTAGCATTGCATTAAATAAATCAAATTGAGAACACCCAGCATCTTTATAAGAATATGGAATGTATCTCTCTTTAAATCATACACTGTTCCTCTTTTTTATTGAAGGTTTTTTTCCAAAAATTCATTCATTACTTTTTAATTTAAATATTTATTTTTTTAGTTCATTCACTTTACATCTCAATCATACCCCTCCCTTGTCTCCTCTCTGTTCCACCCTTCCTCCCTGTCCCCCTTTATCCCACTCCCCTGCTCATCAAAGAGGGAGAGACTTCCTCCCCTATCAACTGACCTCAGGTTGTCAAGTCTTATCAGAACTGGCTGCATCCTTTCCCTCTATGGCCTGGCAAGGTTGCTCCACCAAGGGGAAGCAATTAAAGAATAGGCCATAGAGTCCATATCAGAAATATCCTCCTTACTAGGGAACCCACATGAATACTGAGTTGTCTATTGGCTACATCTGAGCAGGGGGGGGCATATGTTTCTTTTATCTTTATATTATTTATAATCTCTTTTTCTTGCTACAAGTCTTAACAGTTGTTCATCTTTTAAAATGTATTATTACTAGTACAAAAGTTTGGAAATAACTTCTATAGGTTGATATTTTGTGTGAAAACTATGATGAACTCTCATTGCATTTAATGATTTTTTTGTTATTCTTACATAGACTAATTTTATTTTACAAATAATTACATTTTATACCTGTTCCTTAACTCTTATGTAACTGTAACATCATAACATTTTCCATGGCTGACAGTAATAGACAGAAATTATGGTTTTGTTTCTGATGATGGAGAGAATGTGTCTAATGTTTCTCTGTTACTTACAATGTTTGTTAATGTTTTGAAAACATAACCTTTATTAAATTAGGAACTGGAGTGTTATCTAGCAGTAGGCTACTTGTCTAGCATATGAAAAGATAGTACTGGGTTTTATTCTTAACACTTCAGTTAATATTATGAATTTTGTATGTCTAGTTGGCTTAAATGTATAATTTTTCTTCATTTCTTGCTTTCTTTAATGATGAGACAGAATGGTAAGTATCTATCATTATTTCATACTTAAGTACCAAGATCTGTGTTATGCATTTTCCATAGATTTCTTTTAATTATTACACCCATCCCTAAGAATGCTATTATTACCCTCATTTTCTCAATAAGAGAACAACCTCTAGTGTATCTCATTCTAAAGTCAATGGGAAACTTATATTCAAACATTCTTCAGTTTGACTTCAAAGGTGAAATTTTAGTGAATGCATATGTCAAAGTATTATTGAATATTTTTGTACAAAGCTCTAACATTTGCAGTTTCTACATTAAGTTGTTCTTGGCTTCTTTCTACTACTTTCAAGCACGAGTCAGCATCCCCTTATGAGTAATCATGAATTTTACTTCATTTGGTCAACTTTGATTCAACTGTGGATTAAATCTCCTTTCAACCTCTACTATTTTTGCCACTGAAAAAATCTCTAACTGCCTCCACATTGCTTAAAATTTCTCACACTAGGCTCAGTGTGATTTGGCATGCCTAAATCTAATGACAGCTGCGCTTTGTCCTCTCTCTGCTAGTGTGACCAAATCATGAAGCTTAGTACTGATAAAGAAAAAAACTCTTCCTTTGCTCAGTTTTAGAGGATTCTTTGGCCTCATGTCTTTGACCTCTGTTGATGGCTTCATGGTAGATGGACTAACAATGATGAGAACATAAGGGAGAAGGAGAGATTACAACATAGGAGGTTGAAAAACTACTTGGAAAGATGATGTAATAACAGCCATAAAAGAAATACACACGTAATCTCACTTCAAACAAGCAAACAAGCAATATTCATTATATTCTCTCCCCCTTCCTTTATCTTACTCTCTCAACTTCTATCTCAGCCTGGCCTGGAAATTTTTAACAATCTTCTTGGCTTTATCCCTTTAGGAATGTAGTTTTAGGCTTGAGCCTCCATGCTAAGGATTCATTTTCATGGGAACTATGCTGGAGGCCAAAGTAGCTATGTTATCAGCTTCTGAAGGTAGTGTTCCCACCAACTAATACCTTTCATTGGACCTTGCCTCTTAGAGATTTTGTCACTTTAACAATGCTAAACTGAGGAGAAAACTTCTAATTCATTAACCTTCAAACCATATCCAGATCCAAGTAGAAGTCAACTTATTAAAGAGTTCCATAGGTCAGGCCAGTGGCACACACCTATAATCTCAGCACTTTAGGAGGCAGAGGCAGGCAGATCTCTGTGAGTTCGAAGCCAGCCTGGTCTACAAAGTGAGTACAGGATAGGCTATACAGAGAAACCCTGTCTCAGGAAAAAAATTAAAAAGAGTTACACACATTTCAATTTTTAAAACATTTCAGTAATTTCAAATAATTATATTTGGACAGAAGACTGAAAAAATTTCAGAAAGGCCTATGTACCAGCTTTTTCACAATGGGAAGTTCTCAAACGATTATAGGTTCAAGCCAAGAAACTGGCATTAGTATAATTGATGCAAATTATTTAGATAATTTTGAATGCATTCATGTGTCTGTGTGTGAATGTTCATTTTCTTATGCAGTTTTATCAAATGCAGATTTTGAGGATGATCACTAGAATGTTAACTTAGAACTGTTTGTATGGCCCCTTCATGATATGACTTCATATCTGTATTTACTGCTCTACTTCTATCTTAAACAATGCCAATCTCTAATCTCTTCCTGTGTTTATATTTTTTCAGGATTTTTAAGATGGAATAATACAATAAAATTTAAATTTATTTTCATTGCTTTTTAGTATGGATATGAAGAAACAGGTTTCACTCTTGACATTTTCATACAAACATACCATTACAATACATAAAAATCTCATAGACTTTTTCTCACTCCTCATAATTTTCTGGAGGTTAATATAGCTTGGTGGAAGAATCAACAGGTCATTCCTTTTTATTGCTGTCACTCCATAATATTGGAATAGCACCTCTATTAATATTTTTTGGTGGTACTGGAGATTGAACCCAAGAAGTCATGAACACTAGGCCAGGTCCCAACCAAAAGCAATACTTGAAAGTAATAGGTTTATATGTTGAGGTTTAGTGGAGTGGGGCATGAATTATATAAATGTATGGCACTGTTAAGTAATAACGTAAAAATATAATTGCTTGAAAAGACAATGTATTTTTTTCTCTTTTAGTCTGTTAATGTGAAAAAGCATACTGATGTACTTTCTTTCTTTAAAAAGGATGATTAAAATAAGCACTATCCATACTGAAGAATTTGATAACAAGGAAGCCCATAGGAGGCTCGGATTCCAAGTGGGTACCCTATAAGGGGACAGGGGCTGTCTCTGACATGAAACCAATGGCTGGCTCCTTGATCACCTCCCCCTGGGGGATACAGCCTTGCCAGGCTACAAGGGAAGATACAAAGCAGGGATAAAAAAAAAAAGAATAAATTGTAATAAATAAATAAATAAAATTTTCAAAAAGATTTTTTTTTAAATTTACAAAGCAACATGGAACCACTAAACAGGTATAAGAAAAATGTTTTAAATAAATTAATTTGGCTAAGCAGACAGAGTACAGGTGCTGAAACTAGGTGAACAGGGAGTAATTACTTTGCAGTGAAATAATTTCTGACCAAAAGAATAAGGTGATCCCTATTCTAATCCCATGTCTGTTAGTAACTCATCAAATATGCAATCTTTGCCCAGCCTTTCACTTTTCTTGACTTTATAACACTTATAAACACTTATAACAGGAGTGATCTTGCTTGAATCTACATCATCCATTATTGCTTGGTGTTGGTATAATGTTCTTTTAAAATGTATATGCCTTACCCTTGTTAATTCAAATACTGATTTCCCCACCCCCAACTCTCTGGTTTCAATCTGGATATTGCATTGGGATACTCACTATAAGCATCCTGTCTCAACTCTTGTGTAAACAGGACACAAATAAAGCAACTAGCTACAGTGTTGTGCAATGGGAGGAGCCAGAGGACAGGAAAGAGGGGAGGAGCTAGAGAACAGGAAGGGGCGAGAAGGAGGAGGAGCTTGAGGAGAGGAGTGCACGAGGAGAGCAGAGCTGGAGGAGAGAGTTTGGAGGACGTGGAGCATGAACCAGACCTAAGATTTCACAAAAAGCAAGTATAATGTGGGAAATCTAAATGTTAGGAAACTGAGGGCTTGAAGGTTTAGGAGGGAGTAAATATTGCCCAGCATTGTGTTCTAGGTTAACTAAAAACCTAGTCTCTGTGTGGTGATTTGGTTATACAGCTGCTGAGGATTAATAGCAGCGTTACCAGAAGTTAAACCCATAGTAAATGTTAATAACCTACTACAACAGCTTGGAAATTAACAATTTTATGTTTCTAAGCCATGAGAGAGCAGTTGGGATTCTTTTTTTCTAGTGGAAAGAGAATTTAAAAGGAGGATGTGGTAAAGATTTTGCTTATTTTTCCCCCAATTCTTTGTAGTACTCAAAGGTTGTTAGGAGAGCCTTAAAGCCCCCAAACATGATGACAGAGAAGAGTCATTGTTATCATGTAAATAAAAACACAGCTCAGCAAGGGAAGCTGATTTTGGTGGAAGATCATGTTAATTTTGGATGTGTTTATGTTTTTCGAAACAGGACAGCTGTGTTGAACAACTGCAGAGGGCCCTGTTTCTATGAAAATACCCATCCCATATACCACAAATTATATAGTTACATGGTCTGCACAGAGCATACAATAGTTGTCTTCAACATTCCATAGAAATGTCTAAAGCATCGTTGCATTTGGATTTAGCATTTGTGTCATGGAAGTTTTGTTTTTGCTTTTTTAAAGCTCGGTTATGTTATGAAAATGTGTTTTTGTTTTAATCCCAAGTTTGGGATTTTAGATTGGGCTTTTCTTTGTTCTCAGCTGATAATTACCTACTGAAGGGTGTCGTCTTTATCTGCCTTGTGCAGCATGGAGAGGAGCATGGTCTAGGATTCTGAGGGATATAAATAGGAGAGCCCAGAGATTGAAAATGTGGTGTTTTGCAAGTGGCAGTTTGGAGAGACCAGAGACGGATGGTATGGCAGGTCGGAGGAGATAGACCAAGGAGAATGTTTGCTTTGTTTGCTATTGATGGAGTATTGATATAGCTCTGAAAGAACCCATTGACCCTAAACAACTGGGAGAAGTAAAGGGGTTTGTGTCCCCTTTCCCCATTAACCTCTCTCCTACCTCAAATAAAGCAGAGTTTAAAAAAGAGTGCTACACATTTGGGAAGTGGATGCTCAAGACACTGTTGACTTGGAGTTAAATTGCTAGAGTGGAACAATGCATCCAGAATGTATTTTGAGAAAGAGCTAAATACTGTGAAAAGAATCAAATATTTAGCTGGTATCAAATGTATGATTCTACCAGGTATGGAAGCACACACCTGCATTCTCTGCTCTTTGGTAGAAACAGTGCTTGAACTTAGGAGTATAAGACCTATGGGAAAAATAGCAACATTTTGTCTCAAAACAAAAAGTAGGATTCTTTAAATATGTCTATTTCACCATAATAAATGCTTGTTTTTTTTAAAAAAAATTTGTGAGTATAGTATATACATACACATATATTGGTATATATAGCATATATATACTCATTTATTTCTATATAACATATATGTGTGTGTGTGTGTGTGTGTGTGTGTGTGTTAAAATACACAAATCGAATGTGCTCAGCTTTCATAAAGTTACTTGTATGTATGTTTCAGGGATGACATTTTGGTATTGGATAACCAATTGATGTGCTTGTTTCTCCCACTCTCAGCATTCTTTATGCCTGATGTACTTTGTATGTGAATGAGTCCATTGGAGTCTTTATTGTTCAGGTCATATTTAAGCAGCCTCATCTTTGAGAATTTATGGGTATAGCATCACAAATTTCTAGAAGACAAAATCTCACAACAAACTCCTTGTTTCTCCAGCTCTTTCGATCTTTTAGCCCCTCAATGGTTAACAGTCATCATTAACCTCCATGGTTGCTGAGCCTTACATGCAGAAGTTGTATGATGGATCAGCTCAGTAGTGTCCGGGTTCCACAATTTTGCACTTTGATCAGTTGTGATTTTTTTGTAATTGTCTTTGTCTATTGCAAAGAGAAGTTTTCTTGATGAGATGTCAGGGCTACACTTATCTGTATGTATGCTCAGGGTAGTTTATGTCAAATTTACACAAACTTGAGTCACTAGAAAAGAGGGAGCATCAATTGAGAAGATGCCTCCAAAAGACTGGCTTGAAGCACAGCCTGTAGGGCATTTATTAAGTGATTAATGTGGGATGGCCTGGCCTATTGTGTTTGGAATCACCCCTGGGAAGGGGGTTCTATAAGAAAAGAGTCTGAGCAAGCCATGGGAATAGGCCAGTAACAGCCCTCCATGTCCTATATATCAGCCCGTGCCTCTAGGTTGCTGCCAGGTTTGGATTCCTATCCTGACCTCTTTTCATGATGAATCATGATATGGAAGTGTAAGCCAAATAAAGCCTTTTTTTTCCAACTTGCTTTTTGTTCATGGTGTTTTGTTGGAGCAATAAAAACTCCAACTAGGACAGTGTGTAAGGGCAAGTATTTAGAATTTTGTTACGGATATGCTGGTTAAGTAAGGAAGGAGTTGTAAATTCTCTTTCAATAAAAATGATTTACTAGTACAAAGTAATTAGCTAGGCTTCCAGTACCAGGCATGACATCCTTGTTGAATGAACCTCAAGTCCAACTAGAAATCTACTGGTTACTACCAAGATGTGCGCCACTACTGCTCCCGTAGGGATAGTGTGCCGTGCAGGCACTTTTGTGGTTCATAGGTAACAATGCTGGTTAGAAGAGTTGGTAGATGATCCTTCAAAAGCTTAGATAAATGCTTGCTTTTATGTATTAGCTTATTCTCTGTTTCATCCTGTATATGCTATTGCATAAAAATTATTTATATTATTTAATAACTTCATTTTAGATTCCTCACGCCTCTAAAATCAGACTAATCTGACATTAAGAAGTTATGCATGAGTCAAACCATCTGCTTCAATCCACTGTTGGGTGGAGCCTTTCAGAGGACCCTCTATGGTAAGCTCCTATATTGTTTCCTCTCTTCAAACGCTTCTGGTGTCTATTCTGTTTGCCATTCTGAATGAGATTTAAGCATCCTCCTTAGGGTCATCCCTAGTGTTTAGCTTCTTTAAGTCTGCAAATGGCTTTCCTGTATTATAAAGCTCAGGGTGTCTTATGGAAGAAGAAGGGAATGGGGATAGAGGGTCATGGAGTGGACAGGAGCCCTACAAGGAGACCAATAAAGCTAAAAGATCTGAGCCCAGGGGGTCTTGCAGAGACTGATGCACCAACAGAGAACCGTACATGGAGAGGACCTAGACACCCTGTTGATATGTGGATGATTGGCAGCTCAGTCTGCATGTAGATATCCAAGTGAGGGGAGCAGGCTCTCCCTTCACTTGGAGATGAATTTGGGTGACTGCTCTTTGATCACTGGCCTCTGGTGTTGTGGCCTTGCCAGGCCATGGAAGAAGAGGATCCAGGCAGTCCTGATGAGGTTTGACAATCTATGGGTAGATGGCAATTGTGGAGAACTCCCCCTTTCAGTGGACTAGGGAAAGGATATAAGGGAGAAGAGGAATGGAGGGTGGGACTGTGGCGAGTTGAGGGAGGAGGTTTCAATCAGGATATATAATGAATAAATTGTGAAAAAAATTAAAATTAAAAAGACAGAAATATTAAAAAAGAAGTTACACATGCATAGGCCAAGCATATGGTACAAAAGTGATAAAAATGAATTTGTTGACTAACGGTTGCATTTGAAAGTTTTTCTTTTATAGAAAGAGACTTAGAGTATAAAATGGGCAAATATTCAGAGGTTCTTATCTTCTTATGATAAGATGAGGAGTGACTCTTAAATTGTATTTATTCTTATGTATTCACTCTGAACATTGCTGTCACAAATCTTGTCTGTTGGTGGTGTATATGTTTCTAAATTTTTTTATCTCTTGGGAAGATGAGTTATGATGTATAAAAATGAAACTTACTCTTGAGAGGACCATCTGGGTTCTTCTTCAATCAAACCAGGTAATCTTGTTATGGAATGGTGTAACTTAAAGTGACTCTGCAATTTAAACATAGCAGTTCTATCTATGCATGCAAAGTGTGTGTGTGTGTGTCTGTCTGTCTGTCTGTTTTACTGGTAATTGATTGAACCCAGAACCTCATGCATGATAGGCATGTCTGCTACTACTGAACTACATCTCTAGTTCTGAAATTCTTATTTTCTGGATAATGTTTGCTTTCAAACTTGTTGCATGAATCAAGGTTATGAGATTCTCTTGGGAGATTTCTTTACTCATTGCTAAGAGTCAATCTTTGTGACCCTTACAAAGCATCTATTGAATTCCTACCTCAAAACGTGTTGCCTTTGGCATGGAACTACATCATGAACTAGGATAGCTTTTAATCTCTATGAACCAGTTAATCTGCCAAGTCCGTGATCTTGAACTTTCCAAATTCCAGCCATCCATACCATTGAATCCTGCAATAAAAGTCCAGATGGACTAAGATACCCATCTACTCATTAATTTGTGAAATCTTTAGATACTAAGCTGGTATAGGAACTTCATGAGAAAATAAATGTCTTGCAGTATAAAGACAATTTATTTTTAATTCACTTGTTTACTTTCCATCCCAATTACAGGTTCTAAAACATCAATCATGTCTTAAGAAATAACATGTTACTACCATGAAAAAGATTTAAGAGAGTGATTTCTAGACTGTGAAGACATTTTTGAAGGGATGCCATGGAAACTTGGAAATAATAATAGTACAATAAAGTCAGGAAAGATGTACCCATTTGAAAGGTTGTTTTGTTCATAAGTGAGATCAGCTGTATTATTGAACACTAATAGTTTTGTGGTTTTATGACATTAATTATCATTTATTAACTCATATCTAAATATATAATATGGAGCAATAGGTGATGGTGATAATACCTATGTTATAGCCACTTTGTGAAATGAAACCAATGGTTAGTATGGACCATGTAGATAACATTGTTTGAAGGCAGTCTTTGGAGTGTCTTTCTGTTTCTAGATGTTTCCCACCCATGCCAAGAACCGAAGTCTTCACCAAAGATGAAAATTGGCATCTGATAACTCATGACTTCTGGATTTTTTTTTAAGAATGATGAATATTGATATCCCGCTACATAACTAGGTAGCAGTCAATCACTTGTAGTCAGTAAGTGAAGAAAATTTAGTCAATTTTCTTTTGTACTGATGTCCAAAACACTTCAAAGAATCATTTATATTCCTTTTTTCTTTTATTATTATTATTTTATTTTTTTCTTTATTAATTACACTTTATTCACTTTGTATCCCCACCCCCGTGGTTCCCTCCCTCCTCCCGTCCCAATCCCTCCCTTCCTCCACCCTCTGCATGCATGCCCCTCCCCAAGTCCACTGATAGGGGAGGACTTCTTTTCCTTCCTTCTGATACTATTCAATTAGGTCTCATCAGGAGTGGCTGCACTGTCTTCTGTGGCCTGGTAATGCTGCTTCCCCCTCAGGGGGAGATAATAAAAGAGCAGGCCAATCAGTTCATTCAGAGACAGTCCCTGTTCCTATCACAATGGAACCCACTTGGATATTGAACTGCCATGGGCTACATCTGTGCAGGGGTCTTAGATTATCTCCACGCATAGTCCTTGATTGGAATAGCAGTCTCAGGAAAGATCCCTGTGCTCAGATTTTTTTGGTTCTGTTGCTCTCCTTGTGGAGTTCCTAATGAAACCAGATGCTGCCTACATCTTGTTTAGTGAGTTACCATGTAATGAGGCCCTTGCCTGGAATTATGATTACTCACCAGATCCATCTGCCTGCTTTATAATAATAGCCTATATAGTATATCTTCTTTCAGTGCATTCCCCAGTTACAGAGTCTTACACAATCAAGCAGGAAATACTCCATCTTACATATGAATGTGATACTGATAATATGGTAATCCCATGTCCACCTGTCCATGGCTTCTTTGCTTGAGCACTCTTTTGCCTGCATGCCTTTTCAAGAGTCAAGCCTTGTGTAAGCCTGCCAGACAGAACTTCAAAGAGCTTACCCAGAAGCTGTGGATATGGCTCAAAAGAATGCATGCTCAGCATGAATGAGCTCTTGGATTTGAGGTATAGCACCACCTAAACTGGGTTATGGTAGCACCTGAATATAATCCTAGCATTCAAGAGCTGGAAGCAGGAGAACCAGGGGTTCAATGCCAGTCTGTACTCCAAGAATAGTTTGAAGCCAGCTAAGACTAAATGGGACCATGCCTCAAGAAACTGTGGGTGAGTGAGGAAGTGGAGAAGATCTGGAATAAGTTGGAGGGTTGGGGACTATAATCAGAATATTTTGTTTTAAAATCCATTTTCAATAAAAGAATATTAAAGAACAATGATAATATTTGAAAAGTGTTACTTGACCCTTCTGAATCACCCCATTGAGTTCTCAGCTCTCTATCATATTTGAACAGCATTTTCCACTGTGAAGTTGGACTGAAAAAAATGAGAGGAGAGGGATAAAATACAGGAGAAGGTAGAGGAGGAAGGAAAGGAGAAAGCAGGAGGGAAAAGAAGGGGAACAATGACAAGATCATATAAAGTTAAAAAAACGGGGGATAATGGACACAGGAAGGAACATAAGTTACTGTCATTGCAAAATATAAAGTGCATATTTTGGAGAGTCAATGTTGCAATCTGGTAATCTATTAAAAATCTCCAGCTCCTTAGTCTAGAAATATGTCCATGCACACATACATAGAATATTTCACATTATATTGGAGAGGTGGGATATGTCATTTTGAATATATGTGGTATAAAAGACCATGGGGATGTTATGCCCTTATAAAATTTATTTGTAGACCTAGGTCAAGTCTGTAGTAATTACCTCCCATCTTGAAATTCAGTAATATCATTTGCAATTCATGCTACACTGATTTGATAGTCATTTTTATTTTAAAAAATTGTATTTACATTTATACACACACACACAGACACACGGTGTTTTGCCTACATACCATGTGTGTGCCTGGTGACTTTGGGAGCCAGAGAAGTGTGTTGAATTCCCTGGAACTGGAGTTAGCTACATATGGTTGTGAGCAGTTCTGTACTTGCAGGGAATCAAATCTGGGTCTCTGGAAGTGCAACCAGTGCCCATAACCACTGAGCCATCTCTCCAGCCCCACTGATTCTCATTTAATTAAGTTTGTTATCTTAGCCATGCACATTGCAGCACATCTGTAATCCTGTAATCGTAGTACACAGGGAGGCAGAGGCAGTCTGATTGCTGTGAGTTAGAGGTCAGCTCTTGAGTCCAGGACAAAGCAAGCCCAGGACAGCCAAGGCTTTACAAACAAACCCTGTCTCAAAAAAAACAAAAACAAAAAACAAACAAATTTTGATATCTTATATTTGGTAGATTCCTTTTTTTTTTCCTTTACTTTGACAGTTTTTTTAAGATAGGTTTCACTCTGTAGCTCAGGCTCTTTATGACCTTGTCAACCTTCAGCCTCAGTCTTCTGAATGCTGGATTACAGGTATGTGCCAACCTTTGAAGTTGTAGTTGGTGGGGTTTCAGATATTCTGCCTGAGACTATAGTCTGCCCTCAGTCCCTTTGGCCATGCTTCCTGTTTCTGAAGGCTTCAACTCCTCTCCTAAAGAGTAGCTAATCTTTTATCTATCCCTTTGGGTAACTCATAAATGTTACAAAACACCTACCTGGAAAATGCACACACATGTATATTCTCTCACCATTGTACCTAGCATTTAAGGTGCTCATGTGCCATCGAGATTCCACATCAGAATCCATATTAAGGCATTCTATGTCACAGAGATTTGGATCTCTACATATTAAGCAGATTCATGCGGTTGGCTTTTTTTGGGGGGGAAGGGGTCTTTAATTTGTTTAATCTTAACAGAATCAAGGTAAATAAAGAGCTATGGAATCCAGTCTCATAGTTTCCTGGGTTCTAGGTTTGTTAAGGAGCTCATTATCACATTTCCCAGTTCTGAAAATAATAATGGTTTACTCACTTTGCAGAATGCAACCTCCTGAATGGAATCTGTAGTCCCTGGCTCTTCTACAGTTTTTAGGGCACTGTGAAGGAGCAGCCAGGTGAAGGACTTTTACTATTGTGCTTAATTTTAGACCATGTCAAGTTCTTTTATTTTGGTACTAAACCCAGAAAGAAACTCATTATTTCTTAACTAAAAACCAAGTTCTACAAGGCAAATGCAATCTTTTCATGAAGATAATTTCATGTGCTTCAGAATTCTAGCCCCTTTTCCCTACATCCAGTTTTCTTAAAATTGAAACAAAGAGGGGCAGCCCATTGACATGTGTCTCTATTGTGTGGGGCCTCTTTAATCTCTACAGTGATATCCTCATGAAATATTTATCTATCCTCATCACTATGTGCTGTGATGGCAGCCATTATGAAACCCATGGCTTGAAAAATAGATTTATTCTCTCAGCCCAAACAGATCCCAAATTTGTTCACTCTCTCCACAGCCCCCACCAGACATAAACTGCTTGCCTTTTCTGTTCAGTGAATTTCAGCCACATTCTCCAAACATAATTTGGTTTGGTGTTTACCATTAGCCTCTGCACTGGGGCTTTTTTTATTTCTCATGGTGCCACAGACATAGAAGGTTATTTGGCCCTTAATATCTAACTGCCTTCCATAGCCTCCAATTTGTTCATGGGGAAATGTCCGTGGCCATCTCTTCTAGGTAGAATCTAATGAAGGTGTTATCTTATATTGTGCTTTTAGAATCACCCCTTGTTAGTGAGAGGAAGCTCAGAAAGATGGTACCCCTAGAAGCCAGATAGCAAATTAGACATAATTCTATCCTGTCTTCACTTTCTTCACTAAACCTTTGTGAAAACATCCCTGGCTTCTACCCATATGACAATCAGATGGGTTCGGGATGGCCACAGAATAATCTAAACTCTTCTACAATCTTCCTGATATCTTACCCTCCTTTCTCTTTTTTGTCTCTCCAAATGTTCCATGACAGTTTTAGCATTAATCCTTTCAGTCTACACAGTCCTTGAGAAAATCATTTCATTAAGCTTTCCCTTCTGTCTATCTCTTCTTTTTTGCCTCCTTCCTTCATCATAGTTTAATTTATTTACCATAAAATTCACTCATTTTAAATGTATAATTTAATGACTTTTAAATAAATTTTCAGAGTTGTATTATTTCAGCTCATTTGCAGATTTCAAACACTGTCATTGGCTACCCTCCATCACCAGGTATCCACTAATCTACCTTACATCAGTATAGATTTGCCATTTCTGGGCATTCTATAACAATAGACTCATATATCTCTGACTACCTTTCTTTAGCATGGTTTTAATATTTATTCACACTGTAGACTCTAGCAGCACTTGATTTTTTAAGAAAGAATCAAAGCCCAATATATTGATGAACCACATGGTAGACCACATTTTGTTTATCAGCATTCCTTCATCTGCTAATGGTTGTTTGTGTTGTTTAACCTGTCTACTTTTGGTAATAGTGCTGTTTTGCACATTCATGTACAAATTTTGGTTTGAAACTATTGAGTAATTTTTGGTATATAGTTAGGAATGGAATTTCTGAGTCACATGGTTAATATATGTTTAATTTTTTAACGAACCACCAAACAACTTTCCATAATTGCTACACAAATTTCTATTCTCACAACCAGAATATGATGATTCCAATTTCTACATGTTCTTACCAACACGTGTTATCATGTGTCTTTTTGATTATAGACATTCTGATGGGTGTGACATAAAAGAACTATAAAAGGAATTTGGAAACCTCTGATGTCAGCACTGCTCTCATATGACTTGAAGGATGTAATTTGCCTGTGTTGGGGGAGGGGAGGAGTTGTATCAAATAACCCCTTTCCTAAGCTGGGGGTATAGCTCAGTTGGTAGAGTACTTGCCTTGCACATGCTAAAACCTGGGTTCAATCTCCAGCACCACATAAAAAGGTTATATGGTGAATGCTTATAATCCTTTCTCTTAGGAGATACAGACAATAGGTTCAGGAGTTAAAGGTCATCCTTGCATACATGTTGTGTTGGAAGCCATCCTGGGACACTTGAGATCTTCTCTTAAACATATTAGCTGTTCCAGTCAGTAACAACCAAGCAATAATCTTTAGAATTGCATAGGTAAAGATTGCATTAGATAAAGATTTAGGGACTGAGTAGAGGAGGGGTTGATCTCATGAGGAAAGGGAAATAGAATAGATTATTATGGATGAATTGTGAAAACTGAAGTGAGAAGTTTAAGAAGAGAGCCAAGAGGAGGACAAAAGTGGGAATGTTGGGAGAAACAGTTAAAATTAAAGGTCATTCGAGGGAAACTATGAAAACCTAGTACAGTGGAATCTTCCTAAAATTTATGTTTTTATGAAGGTGATCTAAATGACATTGCCAAATAGTCATGGATACAGAACCCCAACTAGAAATCTTTTGTCACCAAATGAAGCTTCTAGTACCAAGACTGGGTTACATCTAATTGAATTGTTGCCCAAACCAGTCCAAAGGGAATGCACAAACAACCCAGGTTATTAACAAAATTATAACTATAAGCTGATCTCCAAAAACTAATGAGAAAGCCAGAGCTGAAGACAATACCTACACAACTCATTGAACACAGAGAAGTCAAACTGGTGCCTACACAGAACCTTTAATCCTACAACTATCATAGTTGGTATAGGAAGGTAGTCTGCAAGTAATCGAAAGAGAAATATAAACAACAAGCCAGTCATAAATACTTTGATCTTCAATGGTATCCTGCCTGAAAAATATGCTAGGGTAACAGTGGCACAAAGCTTGTGGGAGTAACCAATCAATATCTGATTTTATTTAAGGCCCACTCCTTGAGATGGAATCCATATTCCACACTGCTTATGTAACAAAGAACAAGAACCTAAATAGCCCAAGAACCTATTGTAAAAACAAATACCCCTTTTCTAAAAAAGAAAAAGGAACAATAAAGTGATTCTTAATCACATTTTGCTATACTCATAAGTCAGTGCCTTGCTCACCCATCATCAGAGTATCTTCCTCCTGAGGCAGATGGGAACAAATACAGAGACACACAGCCAGACATTATACAGGGAGGGGAGGCTTTGGAACACTCAGCTCTAAAAGGGGTGTCTCCATAAAATCCCTTCCCTTAGAGCTCAAGGAACCTTGAAGAAGTAGAGGTAGAAAAGATGTAACAACCAAAGGGGCTGGAGGTCATCAGGAGAAGAAGGCACTCGAAGTCAATTGAGCAAACCTCATGTGAACTCCCAGAGACTGAAGCAGCATGCGCAGGGCCTGCATGAGTCTCCACCAGGTCTTCTGCATATATATTATGACTTCCAGTTTAGTGATTTTACAGGATTCCTAAGTGTGTGAATGAGTGGGTCTCTGATTCTTGTGCTATCTTGTGGGCACCTTATGTCGGTTTGTTTTGTTCAATTCTGATGTGTTAGTATTTGTTATATTATATTATATTATATTATATTATATTATATTATATTATATTATATTATTATTCCTTAGAAGCCCATATTTTTCTGTTGAGAAACAGAGAGTGATCTAGATAGAAAAGACATTGGGGAGGAACTGGGAAGAGTAGAGAGAGAGGACATATCATGTGAGGAAAAAATACATTTTTTTCAACAAAATGAAGGAAAAATCTTGTCTATGTATAGCATATCTTAGACAATATGCTAGATGGAGGTAAATGATAGGGAAAATAGCACAAACAGGAAAAGAATATAAGGAGTACTGGCAGCTCTTTTAAATAGTCAAGGAAAAAACCTAAGATACTGTCATGAGAAGTATTTTAAATATGTGAGATCACAGATGTTTGAGAAACAGCAAGAGAGTTTGGATATTAAAAGTTAGGGGAAGGGACCTGTAGGTCATCGAATGTGCCACATGTGAAACACAACATGCAGAGTACCTTTTCTATGTGCATCATTGTGCCTTATAGAGAACATTACTATTTACTGGACACTTATCCTCTTTTATTAATCACATAAGCAGATTTTTTTTTCTGCCACTCCCCATGATCATTCTTTGAACTATGTCAGCTCACAGTCTGATAGTTATGCTCTGGAGGAGGCACACTACTTTCTTGCCTGTCTGGTGAATATAAAACTACCGCTTAGCACCATAAATAGGGTCTTCCATAATGATACTGATACATACTTTGTATGTTAGACTTTTCACATCTGTGACAAAATACCTCACATAAAACTTTTAAAAGGAGGAAGGTCTTATTTGGCTCACAGAGGCTTCAGCTCATCATAGTGAGGAGTGTGAGGCAGAGCAGAGCGTCTCATGCCATGCAGCCATGACAACACATGCAGAGAAAATGATTACAGTAGTTGACCCTGTACTTTTAAAAAAATTATTTATTCACTATACATTCAGATCTTAGGCTCGTCCTTCTTCTCCTACTGGTCCCACATACCATAAGTAGAGTATATAAATAGTACAAAAACTGAGTGAAAGATCAAGTGTCAAATTTTTCACAATTTGAATACTAAACAATTAGCTTTTGGAGGCTGGTTTCATGCTAGAAAACTATTAGATAAAGTAGTAATATGATAGCTAGATACATACGAGTGGTTTTAAATATTATAGAATTAGGTTGAGTTTGTTTCTGTGAAATTTCTAAATAGAAATCTGCTTCGTGTATCTGGGAATGGACAATAGTTGTAGAGAGTATGCATAGAGTCCATGATGCCTGTATTTGCTCTCTACTAGTACAAAACAAACAAACAAACAAATCTCTGGTAAGAACTCAACATAAAACCAGACACACTAAACCTAGTAGAAGAAAAAGTGGGGAAGAGCCTAGAAATCATTGGCACAGGAGACAATTTCCTGAACAGAACACCCACAGCACAAGCTGTAAGATCAACAATCAATAAATGGAACCTAATGAAACTAAAAAGCTTCTGTAAAACAAAGGACACTGTCATGAGAACAAAACGAGAGCCTACAGATTGGGAAAGGATCTTGACCAACCCTATATCTGACAGAGGGCTAATATCCAGTATATATAAAGAAATAAAGAAGTTAAACAGCAACAAATCAAGTAATCCAATTAAAAAACGGGGTACAGATCTAAACAGAGAATTGTCAATAGAGGAAAAATGAATTTTAGAGAAACACTTAAAGAAATGCTCAACATCCTTAGTCATCAGAGAAATGCAAATCAAAATGACCCTGAGATTTCACCTTACACTGATCAGAATGGCTAAGATCAAAAACTCATGAGACAACACATGCTGGAGAGGATGTGGAGAAAGGGGAACCCTCCTCTATTGCTGGTGGGAATGTAAACTTGTACAACCACTTTGACAATCAATCTGGTGCTTTCTCAGACAATTAAGAATAGTGCTTCCTCAAGATCCAGCTATACCATTCCTAGGCATATATCCAAAACATGCTCAAGTATACAACAAGGGCATTTGATCAACCATGTTCATAACAGGTTTATTAGTAATAGCCAGAGTCTCGAAACAACTCAGATGTCCATCAACTGAAGAATGGATACAGAAATTGTGGTACATTTACAATATGGAATACTACTCAACAATTAAAAACAAGGAAACAATGAAATTGGTAGGCAAATGGTGGGATCTAGAAAAGATCATTCTGAGTGAGGTATTCCAGAAGCAGAAAGATACACATGGTATATACTCACTTATAAGTGGACATTAGACATATAATATAGGATAAACATACTAAAATCTCTACACCTAAAGAAGCTAAGCAAGGAGGAGGATCCTGGGTAAGATGATCAATCCTCATCGAGAAAGGCAAATGGGATGGACATCAGAAGAGGGAGAAAACAGGGAACAGGATAGAAGCGTACCACAGAGGGCCTCTGAAATACTCTACCCAGCAGTATATCAAAGCCAATGCTGAGACTCATAGCCAAATTTTGGGCAGAGTACAGGGAAGCTTATGAAAGAAGGAAGAGATAGAAAGACCTGGAGGGGACAGGAGCTCCACAAGGAGATCATTAGAACCAAAAAAAAAAAAAATCTGTGTCTGGGGGTCTTTTTTGAGGCTGATACTCCAACCAAAGACCATACATGGACATAACCTAGAACCCCTTGCACAGATGTTGCCCATGGCAGATCAGTATCCAAGTGGGTTCCCTAGTAATGGGAACAGGGACTATCTCTTACATGAACTCAGTGGCTGGCTCTTTGATCACCTTCTCCTGATGTGGGAGCAGGATTAACAGGCCTCAGAGAAAGACAATACAGCCAGTCCTTATGAGACCTGATAGGCTAGGGTCAGATGGAAGGGGAGGAGGACCTACCCTATGAGTGGACTTGGGAGGGGCATGGGAGGAATTGATGGAGGAAAGGTGGGATTGGGAGGGGATGAAGGAAGGGGCTACAGCTGGGATACATAGTGAATAAACTGTAATTTATAAAACTAAATAAATTCATTAAAAAAAACAAAAGAAAAAAAGAACTCATAAATTTTAGGAGTGAGCTAGAAACCACAGAAGCAATTTGTTTTTGAGATGTGATCTTATTTACCCCAAGATGATCTTAAACTCAGTGTGCAGGGGTGGATGGCCTCCTGTATCCAACTCCCATTCAAAGGTCACAGACCTGTGTCACAATATCCTGTTTCATGTGGTGCTAGGGATTGTACTCTGAGTATTATGCGTGGTACGGAAGCATTCTACCCACTGAAATAAATCCTCAGGCCACAGTGAAACTATTGCTATATTACTAATCTCAATGAAACGTGTCAATACTAGAAGGTGATGCCATTGATATGAATCATATTCTTTGTTTATTCTGTGTTGCTTTCTGTCATCTAGAGGTGCTGAAAGAATGAGTAGAAGTCATGAGAGCAGGCTCTCTGATTCTCTTAGAAATTTGGGAAGAGAATATATTATCTCATGGATGAATTTCATATGCAGAGACCAGCTCCAAATCAGTTGAACAGAATGTTCTTTAGTACAGGGAAAATGGTTAATCAGCAATTAACAAATAATGGAAGTAATTTTTAGGAACAACATTGTGTTCAATACAAGCTGTATGGCGTAGGAAAAGAACATTGGCTTGGAAATCCAAGCCAATTCTATTTTTAAGTGCTGCTGCCATGGCCATCAGAAAACTATAGAGGATCCTCCTTATAAATATATCCACATGATAGGAATGAAGGAAAATCTATTTTTCCATGAAATCTAAGCTGGGTACTGCTCAAATTATAGTCTTTATCTCATTCCTGAACTCATATCCTTGACTCCTTTATAAAATTATGTGTAAGGTATCTGTTTTAACATTAGTATTTCTCCTAGTTGGGTTTCTGTTGTGATAAACAGTATGACCAAAAGCAATATGGGGAAGAATGTATTTATTACACCTTACAGGTTACATTCGATCATTAAGAGAAACCAAAGCAAAAATTCAAGATATTCAGGTTACTGGCTTGATCTTCCTGTCTTGTACTCCACCAGCTTTCTTATACAACACAGCATCACTTTCCCATGGGGCTTTACCAACCATAGTAGACTGGGTACTCCCACACCAATCAACAATCAACAAAATGCCCCACAGACGGAATGGCAGATCAGTAGAACGTAGGTGATCCTTCTGTTGAGGTTCCTTCTTCCCAGGTATTTCTAGAAGTGGGTCAAGGTAACAGCTTAAAAGAAGTATGACAGTAGGTGTCTTCTGCTATTGATTTTTCTT
The DNA here is from genome assembly GCF_030254825.1 of Meriones unguiculatus. Lineage (NCBI taxonomy): Eukaryota > Metazoa > Chordata > Mammalia > Rodentia > Muridae > Meriones > Meriones unguiculatus. The sequence continues at coordinate 71,825,541 of NC_083369.1, read as the reverse complement.
TGAATGTCTTCCATTTATTTCCTTTGTAGAAATGATCATAGCACATGCTTTGCAAATGCCCTATCACTGAACTATATGTGCAGCCTTGTTGCCCTTTATCACCCTTTTCCACCGGTCTGCTGGCTAATTCTTATAGCTGTTTAAACATACTCACCTATCTCTCTCTTCTTTCTTCCCCCTCCTTCCATTTTCTCCTCTCTTTCTTGAACTACAGATGAAACCCTGGGCCTTGGACATGTTTGGCACCAAACTCTGTCCTCAGCCCCAATTTATTCTACTTTAGTAATCCCTACGTGTTTCTGAGAAACCTATTCCATGTCACTGGAGTTTTGAGCCTAGGAGAAAGTAGGTGCTTAATTAAGATAAATTTATGTAAAGCTAAAGCCTTTGTAATCTCAAATCTGAACATAAGAACAAAATTTCTCACTATCCAAACTGAAGAAAAAGGTTTTAAATGTATGGTTCTATGTGAGAAGAAAAGAACAAAGAGACAGTAGGATGGTTTTAAACCCATGGAAGGACTTTTAAAGTTGGGAGGTGGATCTCTTTAGATTAGTGCTATCCTTAGTTTCTTTTGTATTTTTACAATGATTATTTATGGATTAAGGATTATTTACTTTGCAATGTGGTTGTATAATTCTTTTTTTTTTTTGTTCTCTGTTAAAATATTTTCTTTTTTTTTATTTTTTTTTATCAGTTACATTTTATTAACTCTGTATCCCAGCCGTGTCCCAATCCCTCATTCCCTCCCAGTCCCTCCCTCCCTCCCTCCCTCCCTCATCTCCACCGTGCCCCTTTCCAAGTCCACTGATGGGGGGACCTCCTCCCCATTCATCTGATCCTGTTTTATCAGGTATCTTCAGGACTGGCTGCAAAGCCCTCCTCTGTGGCCTAACAGGACTGCTCCTCCCTTCAGGGGTGGGGAGACCAAAGAGCCAGTCATCGAGTTCCTGTTAGAAATAGTCCCTGTTCCCCTCACTTTGGGAAACCAATTGGTTACTGAGCTACCACAGGCTACATCTGAGTGGAGGTTCTAGGTTATATCCATACATGGTCCTTGGTTGAATGTCAGTCTCAGAAAAGACCCTGTGCCCAGATATATTTGGTCCTTGTGGAGCTCCTATCCTTTCCCCATCAGACTAACTCCCCTTCTTTCTTATGATTCCCTGTACTCTGCCAAAGGTTTGGTCATGAGTCTTTGCTTTGAAAACACTGCTAGTTAGAGTCTTTCAGATGCGCTCAGTAGACTCCTGTCATACGTTCAATGCACATCCCATCTGTCTTTCTAAACGAGGATTGATCATCTTACCCCATGTCCGCTCAATTGCTTATCTTTTTTAGGTGTATAGATTTCATTATGTTTATCATATCTTATAGGTCTATATAAGTGAGTATATCCCATGTTTGTCTTTCTCCTTCTGGGATATTTCACTCAGAATGATCTTTTCTAGATCCCACCATTTGCCTGCAAATTTCATGATTTCCTCCTTTTTGATTGCTGAGTAGTATTCCATTGTATAAAAATACCACAATTTCTGTACCCATTCCACCGTTGATGGACATCTGGGTTGTTTCCAGGTTCTGGCTATTACAAATAGAGCTGCTATGAACATGGTTGAGCAAGTGTCCTTTTTGTGTACTTGAACAAACTTTGGGTATATACCTAGCAGTGGTATAGCTGGGTCTGGAGGAAGCACTATTCCTATTTGTCTTAGAAAGCGCCAGATAGCTTTCCAGAGTGGTTGTACCAGTTTACATTCCCACCAGCAGTGGAGCAGGGTTCCCCTTTCTCCACAACCTCTCCAGCATGTGTTATCGCTTGAGTTTTTCATCTTGGCCATTCTGATGGGTGTAAGGTGATATCTCAGGGTCGTTTTGATTTGCATTTCCCTGATGGCTAATGAGGATGAGCATTTCTTTAAGTGTTTTTCTGCCATTCGATATTCCTCTGTCGAGAATTCTCTGTTTAGCTCTGTTCCCCATTTTTTAATTGGATTACTTGGTTTGCTGCTTTTCAGCTTCTTTAGTTCTTTGTATATACTGGATATTGTATAATTCTTGAGAACAGAGAATTATAAGACCTGTTTCCCTATATGCTGTCATAGGGAAATTCATATGTTTAGTTCTGATGTGATATTTATTCAACTCAAAATGTAGTGTTTTTTAAAGTGTCAGTATGCTAGATAGCTGCATAACAATAACTAGAGTGATAAAAATTTGAGTAAATGAGAACATAGAGGCAGGTTTTGAAGAATAACAGCTATAGTGTTAACAATTGCTATTGTTAATAATTGTAAGTTATCCTTACAAATCAAAAGTGTTTGTATATTTCATAAAACCAATGTATACATATTTATATTTTGATGATGTTCATATTCTCCAAAATATGCTTAGCTATTACAGTTTTTTATCTTAATTTTTTATTAATTACACTTTATTTACTTTGTATCCTCCCTGTAGTTCCCTCCCTCCTCCCCTCCCAATCCCTTCATTCCTCCTCTCCTCCATGCATGCCCCTCCCCAAGTCCACTGGTAAGGGAGGACTTCTTTTCCTTCCTTCTGATCTTAGTCTATCAGATCACATCAGGAGTGGCTGCATTGTCATCTTCTGTGGCCTGGTAAGGCTGCTCCCCCCTCAGGGAGAGGTGATCAAAGAGCAGGCCAATCAGTTCCTGTCAGAGACAGTCCCTCTTCCCATTAATATGGAACCCACTTGGACACTAAACTGCCATTGGCTACATCTTCGCAGGGGTTCTAAGTTATCTCCACGACTGGTACTGTTTATTTTTCCTAGATGCTTTTCCCAAATGCCTTTTCACTCAAATGATATTAACAGCCTGAGTAAGATGTAAAGTAATGTCAAGAACACAAGGTACCATAAGTGGATTACTTAAAGGTGAGTTGATCTAGGAGGTGGAATCAAATCATGAAGATTAGACAGCAAATCTGTGGGATCCAGCTCTAAGCATGTGTTTCATATACTGCAGTCTTGCTTCCAGAAGCATTTTGAATTTGGCGTCCTGGCAAGGCTAGTTCTATAGGAAATGAGTGTTAGTAGAACTTTGATTATATAAGAAAAGTATATTTATAAGAGCTAAAGTGCAACCCACATGGTGTTTAAGGATAAGAAGCATGTTGTATATTTATCTGAACAATGTACATAAATAGGACGAGATGCCAACTGTACAAAATATTCATGAAGAACAGATGAAATATGTTTTTCACATTCTCACTGCCTGTTGTCTGATTTTTACCAGAGTTTAGAGTAGGTCTAATCCTGGTAGTAGGCTTATGTAGCCCTGATTGTGGTATGGAAGACTTAGTAAGCAGAATTAGGCCAATCATTAAACACTGAGTAAATCATAATTTGTTTAAGTTTAGTTTAGGGCTTGCCATATTATTGCTGTGTTTTTATGGTCCTTGGGTATAGAAATGCTTTACATGTGTTAAAGTCATTGAAAAAATACAGAAAAGAGGGGATGTTTCATTATGTATATAAAGCATTCATAAAATAAAGGTTAATTGGAACAGATCCATGTTTACATATTTACATATTGATTATGGCTGCTACATGCTCCAATGGTAGAGTTGAGTACTTGAGAGATACCATATGGCCTTTAATTTTTTTTAATTATTTACTACAAGGACCTTTGGTAGAAGTTAGTTATCCTTGTTTGAGAGTATGAAGTGTGTTGCTATACCTTCAACTTGTAACACAATTCAGGGATTGGTCACATTTAATATTTAAAGAGATATTTGGAAATCTGATAGACATAAACACTACCACAGAGAGCATTCTGTAATCAATGAGCACAATATTTTTGTGTGTAACTATTGACAATAAATGCAGCGAGCTAAACTCTGTAGAAATCCAAGATAACAGTGTTCATTCCTTTCTGAAACCAACTAATGACTGCCTGAAGTCTTCTATGTCAGCTTTGTGCTCAATAAACTGCCTTTTCTGTTATTGGTCTTTTCCTTTAGCTTTCTGACTAGGGTTATAATTCACACCCTGAAGCTAGGTTTTACTCTGAGTTCCAGTCTCAATATTGAGGACCTTAATCCTCTAAGAAACCCTTTCTATTCTGATTACTTTTGGAAACTGGATCTTGCTTTGCCTACTTTCTTAGTTTAGCCATGTCTTTGCTCAAATACAAATGGAGCATTCAATACAAGGTCATGCATGTGCTGAAATGTTAAGTCCTACTGCTTTTTCTACTTATCCTCCAGGAACCCAGAAGCTGATCATAAATTCAATCAAGCCAAATTTTGTCTCTTCTTTCCAACTCTGATTCAATATACCAAACATCTTAAAGGTACACTCTTAAGTTAGTCTATGTAAACTGAGTCAACACTTTTCCATGGTTCTCTCTAATCTTTTCCCCTTCTTCCTTCTGCTCAGGTCCAGGACACATTAGTCACAATAGCTCATAGACAGCTCGAAAGAATCTTGTACCCACATTACAGAAAACATTGTTTGAAATGTCCACTAAGAGGAATAGACACACTGATTCATTTTATTCGATAAAGAAAAAGTAAATCTATAATCTTTAAAAGATTCTTTGGAAATAAAAATTGAACAATGTAATAACTTGTCTCTTCAATGATTCAGTTTTGTATTTATTTAATTTAACTCATGATAAAAAGCAAATAAAACAAAGTAAGAGAAAATGTCTGTAAACAAAAACAGAAAAAAAAAAGAAGAGGAAATCCAATAACTTGATGCTATAAGCAAGCAGGATTGGTTTTGGAAAAATGCCCTATGGCCTGCCATTTCAGTTTCCTGTTACTATTAGTTATGTCATATGGTCTGTGATTGCTTTAATATCTAAATCTTTAGCATTTCAACTGGCAGATAGCTCAATGGATAAGAACACTTGATACGCAAACATGAGGATATGAGTTCGAAGTTTAGAACCCATGTAAACATCCAGGTACACTTTCAGCATACCTGTAATTCCTATTCTGTGTAGAAGGGTAGAGACAAGCTCTCAGAGGACTTGCTGGCCACCATTCTAGATCCAGGTTCAGTGATAAATTCTGTTTCAAGGTAATAAAGTGGACAGTGATAGACGGAAAACCATGATTTCCCCCTCTAGCCACTTGGCTTAGACACAGCTGTGTACTTGTACATGCATGTGCACATACACCTCACCCCCACCACAGAGAGAGAGAGAGAGAGAGAGAGAGAGAGAGAGAGAAAGACAGAGACAGAGACAGAGACAGAGGAAAATCCTGACAGATACAGATTATGTTATTGTGGTACCAGGAATGGTACTGTGATTCTAGTCTCAATTGATTAGAGATTGGAAGACAGCAGCACTGAGAGCTATATGGATTGTAGAAAGCTTGTTCAAGAGGTTTCAGAGCTGAAGGATATTTGCAAATGTGCTAGAGACCAGTCTTGTGATATCGTGGCAAAGAATGTATCTGCTTTTTACCTTTGTCTCACCTAAATTAAAACTAATGTACTAATTTATTTGACAGAGGAGGTTTTAAGACAGTCTAATATTGACTCTATAACATGGTTATTAGTAATCACTCTTATGCAGGGCTACAATGAAAATGAGCAAGTAAGGCAAAACCATATACAAATAATTCCATTTGTAAAGAAAAAGGGCACCAAGAAATGTAATGCTTGAGCCAAGGCTTGTGATGAAAGAGATACAGAGGGCCTAATCAGAAATGGAAAAAATAGAGGAATGCTCTAAGGCACTGGTTCTCAACTTGTGGGTTTTGACTTCTTTGGGGGTCACATACCAAATATCCTGATTATTATATATTTACATTACAATTTATAACAGTAGCAAAATTACAGTTAGGAAGTTGCAATGGAATAACTTTATGATTGGAGGTCATCACAACATGAGGAACTGTATTAAAGAGTTGCAGCATTAGGAAGACTGAGAACCACTACCCTAAGGGTAGGACCCCAAACACTAAGCTTTAATCTTGTTAAATAAAAGAAAGGCTTGAGGAATTTTCTGTACCTAAAAGGCAACAATTAATGAAATTCAGAGGGGACAAGCTCCAATCCAAGTAGGCAGCAAAACTTGGCAACATTGGCCACGTGGTATTGGCTTTAGAGACATGAAGTATGTAGTAATAAAAGGGTTTTGGAATTTTCCTCAGTGTTAAGGAGAGCCACCGAGACCAGACATATGACAGGGGGCCCTGTATGGAGGCCCTGAGAGGTCATTGTGTGAATATCTGAACACGAAGGCTGGATTGTGTTCGATACCTGAACATGTTATAGGTGATAGAGACATGGGATATCTGCCAATGGTAGCTGTTAAACAAGGAGTAGAACCAGCCCAAGAGACAGAAATGTGCTGCCAACTGAAAAGCTGGAAGGACAGAAATTTGGCATTTGACATTAGACATGGTTCTACAGAATTTGGAGTTTGCCAGATTTTGTGTTTGCCATTGTCCAATATTTTTTTTAATTTTTATTATTAGTTACATTTTATTAACTCAGTATCCCAGCTGTATCCTGCTCCCTCATTCCCTCCCAAATCCACCCTTCCTTCCTCATCTCTTTGCCCCCTTCCAAGTCCACTGATTGTGGAGGACCTCCTCCCCTTTCATCTGACCCTGTTTTATCAGGTATCTTCAGGACTGGCTGCAAAGTCCTCCTCTGTGGCCTAGCAGGACTGCTCCTCCTTTAGGGGGAGGGGAGGTCAAAGAGCCTGCCCTTGAGATCCTGTCAGAAATAGTCCCTGTTCCCCTTACTATGGGAAACCAATTGTTTACTGAGCTACTATGGGCTACATCTGAGCAGAGGTACTAGTTTATATCCATATATAGTCTTTGGTGGAGTATCAGTCTCAGAAAAGACCCCTGTGCCCAGATATATTTGGTCCTTGTGGAGCTCCTATCCTCTCCACATCATATTAACTCCCCCTTCTTTCAAATGATTCGCTGCACTCTGCTGAATGTTTGGTTATGAGTCTTAGTATCTGCTTTGATACACTGCTAGGTAGTGTCTTTCAGAGGCCCTCTGCGGTAGGCTCCTGTCCTGTTACTTGTTATTATTATTATTATTATTATTATTATTATTATTATTACTATATCCCAAATCCACCTGTTTGGAATGGTGAGGCACATGTTGTGCCATTGTATGTTAGAAATATATAATTTGCTTTTTTATTTTACAGGGGTTTATACCTGGAGATTGCTTGCAGTCTCAAAAGAGATTTTGGACTTTTAAACAGTGTTAAGACTGTTAAAGTCTTTTGAAGTTGACCAAATGCAATTTGCATTATGATATGTCCACGAGCCTATGAAGACCATTTTGTAGAACTATTTGAGAAGGATTAGGAGGTGTTGCCTTGTTGGAGTAGGTGTGTCACTGCAGGTGGGTAGTAATTTCAAAAGTTGCCATTCCCAGTGTGCCCTTTCTGCTTCATGTCATCACAATTTTGCCCGATGATTATTGAATCTAAAGCTCTGAAATTATAAGCTCAACTTGCACTTTTAAAATAATTTTTCTTGGTCATGTTGTTTTGTCACAGTAATACAAAAGTAAGACAATATTTTAAGATTTACTTTGGTTTTCAAATTGAATAACATTGTCATGTAACATATTTTCTTTAGTTAAAATCTTCCCTAGTGAGTTTTAAAAGGATAAATTCTATTAACTCTTTTAATTAAAAATAGTGTCAACCTCCAGTTTTGGAACTCTCAGATGTGTGATTTCCCTACATGGCTTGATCTCATGACAAGTGTTTGACGATGAGCTTTTAAGCATATTTAGGAAGATTTTATTTTAATTTTCCACTATTACCACTAGCAAGGGAGAGCTGAAGTGAAACTTTATATAGACTATTTTTTATGATGCTCAAAGTGAAATTATAAATTTTCGTAAATACTATTTTAGATTTTAGAATTTTCTGTGGTTTGGGAAGGGAAGATCTGCAGGCTCTGGATTACTCAGAAGAATAGTCCTTGGTAACTTTCCTCACCAATATTCCAATCATAAAACAAAATATGGTAGGGTCTATTAAAGTTCTTCTTAATAATATCCTCAATAACATGAAATCTAAATCAATCTTTCTTAATTTGATAAATTATGAATATCAAGGTTAAACTTTTATCTAGTCAGTATTATGTTTTAGTCCAGATTGTTAGGTTCTTTTATTTATCTAAATTTAATCTAACTTAATTTTTGAAACAGAGTCTCTTCTATCTCAGGCTGGCCTCAAACACCTATGTAACTAAAGACAGACTTGAGGAAAATCCCCCTATCTCTACATCTCCAGTACAAAGAGTACTATAGCCATGTGCACTACCTTGGTTTATGCAGTGCTGCAGATTGAATCCTGAGCTTCAAGCATAATACACAAGCATTTAGACACCTGAGTTCTATCCTCAACCCCTTCTCTGCTATGCTATCATAAGATCACCAAGATTAACTGGAAATGATATGTATAAAATTATTTTTCATAGGAACATTTCAATCATTCATCTAATAATCCCTAATACTACTGCCTGGCCTACTACTTTGAAAATATTGCAGAATATTTTCTTTTCATTCTTGAACAATTTGGATATGGAAACGTGGAGCTTTTATTCATAAAATTACATACAATAAATAGCCTTTTGTTTCTAGAACTAGAGAGCCCTATGCATGTTCAATTCCTTATCATTTTTTAAATCAGCATCAAAACCTGGTATCCAAATTTAAATTTAACTTCAACCAAGAGATAGACCTGCGAGACAATCCTAAGTTCCAGCTTACGTTCTGATTCTGGATCTTACTTTTTTTTTTAACTGTAAAAGGGAAAAACAAACAACAACAAAAACCTGACCTTGTTTTCTGTTAATTCCTTCAGAAGGGACAGGAACAATAGTTCTCTGATAATTTTTTAGTGTCAAAGTACTAGTAGGTTCTAAATCTTCAGCATTTGTCTCTGAAGTAGAAAAGGAACTTCATCTGAAATTGAGAGTGGATATCCAAAGAGTGGTTCACTTAAATACACAAGCTACAGCAACAATGAGCTTGAATATTATTCATTTTAGAATGATTACTACTTCTACCTAAGTCGAGACATTTGCAGTTATACCTCGTGGAGACAGTGAAGACTGTATCCTTTAATTCAGTGATTCTTAAACTTTAGTCATGGGTAATAAGCACCTAGGGATTTGCTAGAATGTAGATTCCTGGTCCACACCCTTGGAGGTTCTGATGCTGAAATAGTATTTTAAGTTGGGAACCTAGTCTTTCCACAAAAGGTGTTTTCTAAAAACTTTATTTGTTATAATATAATTCACATTATTCAAATTCACCCGTTTAAACTGTAATTTTGGCCTGAATTTGTAGCTCAGTGGTAGAGCACTCATCTAGCCTTGTTAAGGCAGTAGTTTCCATCTCTGCTACTGCAAAAATCAACGAATGAATGAATGTTCTCAACAATTTATAGTGTATTTGCACAGTTGTACAAATTTTAATCACAATCTGATTACATATATTTTCATCAACACTTCTTAAAAATAAATTCACAACTTTTGCAATGAATTTTCAAGTCTCCCCCACACATACACAAACATTTTCACACATACTCATGCAAACACACACACACATACACACACACAAATATACACATACTTATATTTACATATGCACACACATAGACATACACACATATACACAGACACACACCTATACACATATACAATTCACATAGATCCACACATACAAACACATACACATACACACTCTGAAGAACACTATTCTTTCTTCTATAGATCTTTACACTTGACCTCACACAGATCATACAATATGTGGCCTTGGAGGGGAGGTGCTCCTTTCACTTCATAGTTCTTTTTAACATAATTCATGTTGTATGATTATCAATATTTATTAATTTCTGGGAGAAATTATATTCCATCATATGGATATACCTTATTGTAATTATTCATTCATCAGTTTATGGACATTTGTGTTGTTTCTACTGTTTTCTTTCTCTATTTTATGTGTGTGTAATATGTGTGAGTATATGTGTATATGTATATGTGTATATGTATATGCATATATGTATATGCAGGTGTGAATATTCTTCTGCTTGCACATACTAGAGAACCAAAAAAAGACATTTCTCTGAGATCATCACTCTCTACCTTATTCATCTAAAACTGGGTCTCTCAATGAAATTGGATCTAAGCTGGCAAGTAACAAGTTCTAGTGATCTATCCACCTGTTTCCACTCCCATGCAAAGAGATTACAGGCTTTGCTATGTTGAACTTTATAACATGGTTTCTGGGGATTCAAACTCAGGTCACAAGCTTGCACAGAAAAGTTTGTACTCACCGAGTCATCTCCCTAGACCTGGACTTTTTTTTTTTTCTTAATAATGTGAATGTTTTTGTTATGAACACGAGTGCTCAAGTTTTTATGTGGCAATTGTTTGTAAGTACTCTGGTTTTTGTTTTTGTTTTATTTAATTATTTTATTTTTACTAATTATAGTTTATTCACTTTGTATCCCCCCTGTACCTCCCTCCATCCTCCCCTCCCAAACACACTCTCCCTCTTCCCCACCTGTGTCCCTCTCCCAGTCCACAGAAAAGGGAGGTCTTCCTCCCCTTCCCTCTGATCCTAGTCTATCAGGTCTCACCAGGAGTGGCTGCATTGTCTTCTTCTGTGGCTTGATAAGGCTGCTTTCCCCTCAGGGGGGAGGTGATCAAAGAGCAGGCCAATCAGTTCATGTCAGAGAAAGTCTCTGCCCCCATTACTATGGAGGCCAATTGTATACTGAACTGCCATGGACTACCTCTGTGCAGGGGCTCTAGGTTATCTCCAACAATGGTCCTTGGCTGGAGTATCACTTTCAGAAAAGACCCCTGTGCTCAGACTTCTTGGATCTATTGCTGTCCTTGTGGAACTTCTATCCTCTCCAGGTCTTACTATTTCCCACTTCTTTCATAAGATTCCCTGTACTCTGCCCAAAGTTTGGCTATGAGTCTCAGCATGTGCCTCGATACCCTGCAGGGCAGAGCCTTTCAGAGGCCCTCTGTGATTTAAATCTCAAGGATGTTTCTAATCAAATACTTTTATTAGCAGCTATTGCTGGACTGTAAGTATTGATGAGTAGACTGATCCACTTAATCTGGCTAGTGGGCAGCCTGTGTTAAAGACATTCAAGACAACATTGCTCATGGAAACAGAAGTTTAGGGAGCAAATAGCTGGAAAAGACAAAAAACAAGAACTATGAATTAACACAATCTTTCATTAACTTAAAACATATAAACAGGTTGCTACAGAAAATTAAACTAGATATTTTTTCTAGATATTTTTATAAGCTCAAATTTCATCTGCCTTTTAACTAGGTGAATAGTATGGTGTATTATAGTGAGCTTAAACAATGGTTGGAAAATCAAAATTAGTTTCATTGTACCAGAATAGCTTTAGAGGAAGCTGATTCTTTAGAACCAACAAAAACAAATACAACAACAACAACAAAAATGTAATGATTTTCCCTTATTGCATAACTTGATTATGTAGTATGTATTACATAAAAAGCCTAAGCTACATTGTGCCCTTTGTTCAACTTTGCTCTTCATCTCCTCCTTGTGTAATATATGGAACTTAAGCACATTTTTCTGGCCCAAACCACACCTAGTGAGTGGATAATTTCATAAATTACTGATGGATTTAATCCAGGATATATGAGACCAAATAATATTCACATTGATTTTAGACAAGTATGATTCAGTCTCCAGGAATATAAGCTTTACTTTTTCACCAATTAAAAAAAAAAAAGGTACTATGATAGATCCTGACACTGTAGCTCAGTTGTTAATATCTTACCTACGATTCATGAAGCTCTAGGCTTGAGTCTCAATACCACATAAAACAGTTGTTATGGTGCATATTTCTAGTTCCAATACTATGGAGATAGAAGCAAAATCAGAAATTCAAGTTCGTCATTGGAAATGTAAAAAGTTTAAGTCTAGCCTAAGACACATGTTTCTGTCTAAAATATAAGGTAAATTCATTATGATAAGTAATTTGATTCATTCTGATCTTGTTCAGTCATGTTTTATAATTGGTGACAAAATCATCCACTTTAATTGATTTTCTTCCAACTTTCTTAACTAATTGTAAGATGCCCAATTAGATTACCTATAACCAAGCTGATTTAATTATCATAAAAGCTTGATTTAAAAAAATCTCAGTCTGTGGCTGGATACAAAATTAACTCAAAAAAATCATTAGCCCTCCTGTATACAAAAGAAAAAAGGGCTGAGAGAGAAATTAGGGAAACAACACCCTTCACAATAGCCACAAATAACATAAAGTACATTGGAGTAACCCTAACCAAGCAAGTCAAAGACTTGTATGAAAAAATTTCATTACTGGATGGGGATTGGACGTTTTAGTTAGGGTCCTCTCTCTTGCTTAGTTTCTTTAGATGCACAGGTTTTAGTGGGTTTGTCCTATGTTGTATGTCTATATGAGTGAGTATATACCATGTGTGTCTTTTTTTTTCTGGGACAACTCACTCAGGTTGATCCTTTCCAGATCCCACCATTTACCTGCAAATTTCATGATTTCCTTATTTTTCATTGCTGAGTAATATTCCATTGTGTAGATGTACCACAATTTCTGCATCCATTCTTCAGTTGAGGGGCATCTGGGTTGTTTCCAGCTTCTGGCTATTACAAATAAAGCTGCTACAAACATGGTTGAGCAAATGTCCTTTTTGTGTACTTGAGCCTCTTTTGGATATATGCCCAGTAGTGGTATGGCTGGATCTTGAGGAAGCGCTATTCCTAGTTGTCTAAGAAAGCGCCAGATTGATTTCCAGAGTGGTTGTATAAGTTTACATTCCCACCAGCAATGGAGAAGGGTTCCCCTTTCTCCACAACCTCTCCAGCATGTGTTGTCACTTGAGTTTTTGATCTTGGCCATTCTCATGGGTCTAAGGTGAAATCTCAGGGTTGTTTTGATTTGCATTTCCCTAATGGCTAGTGAGGTTGAGCATTTCTTTAAGTGCTTCTCTGCCATTCGGTATTCCTCTACAGAGAATTCTCTGTTTAGCTCTGTTCCCCATTTTTTAAGTGGATTACTTGTTTTGCTGCTTTTCAGCTTCTTTAGTTCTTTATATATACTGGATATGAGTCCTCTGTCATGAGAATTTTTCCTGTGCTGCAAATCTGTCTAAACAATTGTCGAGCTATATTTTAGGTAATTGGACTGGAGAATTCGATACTACGATGGAGCAGCTGAGAGTGGCCATTGTCACAGTAAATTCTACCAGAGTGGACGCAGGACTAGCCACAGGATTATCAACATGGATTGCTGCAGCCATGAATCATCTGAAGGAATGGGCGGGCATGGGAGCGTTAGCAGGCCTTCTGGTGTTGGTCTCCTTGGTTTGCCTGTGGTATATATGCAAGATTAGAGTCTCACAACAGTGTGATGCAGCCATGATCATTCAGGCCTTTACAGCCATTGAAGCAGGACATTCTCCCCAAGCATGGTTGGATACCATAAAAAGCTAAAATGACATGCTCAGGATGCGAGGCTAAGCACTGCACTCAGGGTCAGCCGCTTTGGACCCAGAGAAGAGCCTGTCTGGTTGCATGCGGGTTGATGCCCCATGTCCCGCCTCTGAGAAAAAGGTATCGGACGGGTCTGATGCTCTTTGGGTGGATGACACCTAAATGAACATCTGTACAAAGTCCCAATTTATTTCTAATATCAGAGATCAGACCTCTGCTCTTGCCTGATGCGTCTAAAACAAAAAGGGGGAACTGTAGAGAGCTGCGGAATGCTATGCCTTAAAGATGGAGCTGGTTTCCGCCTTCCACCTTCCCGATGGTGAGTGCTCTCTGTCACGAACAACTCCACATTTGGCTAAGGCCGAGGATCTGGCTTGCTTCCATGTATGTGGACCTATCTGCATTGCCCCCGTGGCACGCCTGGGTAGGCTACCCAGAGGCTATTTAAGCTGTGGGCTGGCTTTCCCCGGGGTCTGAGGATTGTTCAATGTTCCTGAATAAACTGCATTGAAAAAAAAAATTTCAAGTCTCTGAAGAAAGAATTAGAAGAAGATGTCAGAAAATGGAAAGATCTCCCATGCTCATGACTTGGCAGGATTAACATAGTAAAAATGGCCATCTTACCAAGAGCAATCTACAGATTCAATGCAATTCCCATCAAATTACCAACACAATTCTTTACAGATCTGGAAAGAAAAATTCTCAACTTCATATGGAATAACAAGAACCCCAGAATTGTTAAAACAATCCTCTACAATAAAAGATCTTTTAGAAGTATCCCATCCCTGATCTTAAGCTTTACTATAGAGCAACAGTTATAAAAACTGCATGGTACTGGCATAGAAACAGAATGGTGGATCAATGGAACCAGAGGACGCAGAGATAAACCCACACACTTATGGACACCTGATCTTTGACAAAGATGCCAAAACCATACAATGGAGAAAAGATAGCATCTTCAACAAATGGTACTGGTCTAACTGGATGTCTACATGTAGAAAAATGAAAATAGATCCATACTTATCACCCTTCACAAAACTGAAGTCCAAATGGATCAAAGACCTCAACAGAAAACCAGACACATTAAATTGGTTAGAAAAAATATGGAGAGTACCCTTGAACTCATTGGCACAGGGGAAAACTTCCTGAACAAAACACCAACAGCACAGGCTCTCAGAGCAACAATCAATAAATGGGACCTCATGAAGCTGAACAGCTTCTGTAAATCAAAGGACACCGTCATCAAAACAAAATGACTGCCTACAGATTGGGAAAGAATCTTCACCAACCCTTTATCTGACACAGGACTAATATCCAGTATATATAAAGAAATAAAGAAGCTGAAAAACAGCAAACCAAGTGATCCAATTAAAAGATGGGGAACAGAGCTAAACAGAGAATTCTCTGTAGAGGAATATTGAATGGCAGAGAAACACTTAAAGAAATGCTCACCATCATTAGCCATTAGGGAAATGCAAATCAAAACAACCCTGAGATTTCACCTTACACACATCAGAATGGCCAAGATGAAAAACTCAAGTGACAACACATGCTGGAGAGAAGGGGAACTCTCCCCCACTGCTGGTGGGATTGTAAACTTTTACAACTACTCTGAAAATCAATCTGGCGCTTTCTCAGACAACTAGGAATAGCGCTTCCTCAAGATCCAGCCATACCACTCCTAGGCATATATCCAAAAGAGGCTCAAGTACACAATAAGGACATTTGCTCAACCATGTTTGTACCAGCTTTATTTGTAATAGCTAGAAGCTGAAAACAGCCCAGATGCCCCTCAACTGAAGAATGGATGCAGAAATTGTGGTACATCTACACAACGGAATATTACTCAGCAATGGAAAATAAGGAAATCATGAAATTTGCAGGTAAATGGTGGGACCTAGAAAGGATCATCCTGAGTGAGCTGTCCCAGAAGCAGAAAGACACACATGGTATATACTAACTCAAATAGACTTATAACATAGGATAAACCTACTAAGAACTGTACATCTAAAGAAACTAATCAAGAGAGAAGACCCTGACTAAAACGCTCAATCCCCATCCTGAAAGGCAAAGAGGTTGGACATCAGAAGAAGAAGAAAACAGGAAACAACCTAGGAACCTGCCACAGAGGGCCTCTGAAACCTTTGCCCTGCAGACTCTCAAAGAGATGCTGAGAATTATGGCCAACTGTTGGGCAGTGTGCATGGAATCTTATGTAAGAAGTGGGAAATAGTAAGAGCTAGAGAGGATGGTAACCACACAACGAGAACAACAGAACAAGAAAATTTGAACACAGGGAACTTTTTCCAGAGACTCATACTCCAACCAAGTACTATTCATGGAGATAACCTAGAACCCCTGCACAGATGTAGCACATGACAGTTCAGTGTCCAAGTAGGTTCCATATTAATGGGAAGAGGGACTGCCTCTGACATAATCTGATTGGCCTGCTCTTTGATCACCTCCCCCTGCGGGGGGAGCAGCCTTACCAGGCCACAGAAGATGACAATGCAGCCACTCCTGATGTGATCTGATAGACTAAGATCAGAAGGAAGAAGGGGACCTCCCCATCAGTTCACTTGGGGATGGGCATTCGAGAAGAAGGGAGTGGGAGGGTGGGATTGGGAGGGGAGGAGGGAGGGTCTTATGGGGGGATACAAAGTGGATAAAGTGTAATTAATAATAACAAATAATAATAAATTAAAAAAAATCTCAGTCTGGGTAGTATTATCCAATTCTTAGCTTGTTTACTAGCCCTAACAAAGTTGCTATGAGTGAAAGTAAGCTATGGGGATCTTTTCTTACCCTGAAAGAAACGACTTATACAGAATAAAGCAGTTCTGTTTTTCTCCCATTCCAATAATGAACAGCCTTATACAAGAGAAAGTTAAGAAACAATCCTTGACCAAAAGATTCAATGATCATGTTAAGGAAAGGAAGACATGTACTTGAAAGACTTTGAAAAGCCGTAATATATTACATTATCTCTGGCAAAGGAACTCAGACATAGAAGAGATAAACGCAGGCTCTAATAAAGATGACATCATTCATAAAGTAAGACTTATTCTGGATCTGAATCGGAAGGGGGTGGATTTGATCAGAATAAAGCAAGCATATTATTGGCATGAACAACAGTGAAAACAAATCCTGAATGTAAAAATTTTACATGTGCTGTGAAGGCTATATTCTTTGAAACAAATGAAAATCAAGGCTATGTATATTGAACACAGAAAGTTCTGGTGACTTTAGGATGTTTAGCAGACATCTAGAAGCTGTTTTTATTGAAACTGGGAGTGGTTCACCAGACCTGGGTGTGTCTAGCTGGATTTTGTTCAAAGACAGATGCCTGACTTACTAATAAAGTTGTACAGACTTTACAGTGGGAATAAAGAGGAGCGGGTGGATAAAGAACTTACAGATGTTGTCCTTTCATTTCAGGAATAATTGCCAAATGTCTGGCATGTGTATGGAAAGCACTGTATTGGGTGATTCAGGATTTTAATGATGAACAATTGGGAGCCCCTAATCTCATGGATCTGCATGTATACATTTAGAATGCCAAAAAGAAAATAATAAGTTTTAAACTACAAAGTACATAGAAAGAAAGGATGTAGTATTTTATTAAGAGAAATGACATTTAAATCTATTATTTAAAATATTTTGTTGTTATTAATTGAGGCTGATGATTTCATGGACCCTAGAATAAAACCTACTACTTCCAGTTTCCTAAACCAGTATGAATTCTAACTACACTCTAAATACTCTCCTTATTTCTACAGATAATTGTAGCTCACATACCTCATCAATAAAATTCTTTTCAGCAGGCAGAGACAATTATAGAAAGCTATATTGGTTAAAGTCAAAATACAGAGAACTGCTGGCTATGTGGGTGCCTATCCCCAATAGATACATCTACAACACAACCCCTACACCTCCTGTTCAGGAAACAACACAAGCCAACATTTCACTGAAACACTTTATAGAGCTAATGTAAAAAAGTTAGTAGGGGTTAGCTAATAAAGAACTAAACAGCTGGGCACAGTGGTGAAGGCCTGGAATCCCACCACTCAGGGAGGTAGAGGCAGGTAGATCACTGTGAGTTCAAGGCCAGCCTAGTCTACAAAGTGAGTCCAGGACAGCCAAGGTTACACAGAGAAACCATGTCTCAAAAACAACAACAAAATATAAAAAGCCAAAACTCAAAACAAACAAAAAGAATTCAACAGAGCTCTATCAAACATTTTGAATCCAATCCAAAGCAACATTGGGAAGCTACAGCAACCTTTAAGTTGGAGAATCATCTAATTATATCCATGCTTTGGAAAGCTCTCTCTGACTGCATGTGGACAGGATCAAAGCAAGGTTCAAGTTGATGAGTTATAAGACTTTGCAGTAGTTTAGAAGTGAGACAAGGGTGTCCACAGAGACAGAGGAGTTGGGTGGACATTGTAAATGTGTAGGAGGGAGAATGGACATTTTTTTATTAATTTTTAATTTAAAAAATTTTATATTAATTACAGTTTATTCACTTTGTATCCCAGCTGTAGCTCCCTTCCCCATTCCCTCCCAATCTCACCCTCAATCCCTCATCTCTTCCCATGCCCCTCTCCAAGTCCACTGATTGAGGAGGTGCTCCTCCCCTTCCATCTGAACCTAGCCTATCAGGTCTCATCAGGACTAGCTGCATTGTCTTTCCCTGTGACCTGGTAAGGCTGCTCCCCACTCAAGGGGAGGTGATTAAAGAGCCAGCCAAAGATAGTCCCTGTTCTCCTTACTAGGGAATCAACTTGGATACTGATCTGCATTGGGCAACATCTGTGCAAGGGGTTCTAGGTTATCTCCATGCATGGACCTTGGTTGGAGTATCAGTCTCTGAAAAGAACCCTGGGCCCAGATTTCTTGGTTCTGTTGCTCTCCTTGTGGAACTCCTATCCTCCCCCCCCACCAGGTCTTCCTATATCCCCCGGTTTTTTAAGATTCTTTGCACTCTGCCCAAAGTTTGGTTATGAGTCTCAGCATCGGCTTTGATATACTGCTGGGTAGAATGTTTCAGAGGCCCTCTAAAGTAGGCTTCTGTCCTATTCCCTATTTTCTCCCTCTTCTGATGTCCATCTCATTTGCCTTTCTGGATGAGGATTGATCATCTTGCCCAGGATCCTTCTTCTTTCTTAGCTTCTTTAAATGTAGAGATATTAGCATGTTTATCCTATATTATGTGTCTAGTATCCACTCAGAAGTGAGTATATACCATGTATGTCTTTCTGCTTCTGGGATACCTCACTCAAGATGTTCTTTTCTAGAGCCCACCATTCGCCTGCAAATTTCATGATTTCCTTGTTTTTAATTGCTGAGTGATATATTCCCTTGTGTAAATGTACCACAATTTCTGTATCCATTCCTCAGTTGAGGGACATCTGGGTTGTTTCCAGATTCTGGCTATTATGAATAAGGCTGCTACAAACATGGTTGAACAAACGTCCTTGCTGTATAATTGAGAATATTTTGGATATAAGCCCAGGAGTGGTATAGCTAGATCTTGAGGAAGCACTGTTCCTAATTGTCTGAGAAAGCACCAGATTGATTTGCAAAGTGGTTGTAAATGGTTACATTCCCACCAGTGATGGAGGAGGGTTCCCCTTTCTCCACATCCTCTCTATAGTGTATTGTCATTTGGGTTTTTGATCTTAGACATTGTGGTGGGTGTAAGGTGAAATCTCAGGGTCGTTTTGATTTGCATTTCAAATGGACAGTTCTTGGTAATTAGGTGAAGCAGGAGGTTTTTTGCTTGGACACCTGAATAGACGTGGATCTAGGAAACCTTGTTGAAGGAATATCGTGGACTTTTTGGGGTGGTAGTGAGGTTGAGCTTTATTGTGAAGTCCAGGCTAGCCTCAACTCAACACAACCTTTTTGCCTGAGCATCCCGAATTCTGAGATTATAGGTACAAGCCTCCATGCCCAGCAAAGAACTAATTTTTAGTTTATAAATGACGATTTCAGTTAATGTCTATGAATTTTAAGGTTGGATACAGTAATGTAGTAGTCAAGCAGGAAAATGTTAATTTGTGCTATTTCTCTCAGCAGAACAAGTTTGAGAGAAGTCTAAAAGGATATCTTAAAATTATAATTAAAATTAAATATACATCTTAATGTTGAGTATCAGTAAAATAGTTTCAGGTTTGCTACTATATTAATCAGTATAACAGCTAGTACTTAATGAGTACATACTGCTTTTATGTTACCACATCAGTTATTTATTTATTTTTTATTTAGTGGTTCTCAACAAGGGCCTTTCTCACTAACCCAAAGGGATTTTGGACAGTGTCTGGAGGCATTTTTGGATATCATATCTTTTAGAAATGATGTCCATTTATTTATATTTATTTGCATCTGTGGTGCATTTGTGTTTAAGCATGTGGAAGTCAGAGGTTGATTTCACACTTCTTTCTCTATTGCTTTCCATCTTAGTTTTAGGGACATGATCTCCCACTGTATGTAGAGTTTGTTATGTTGTCTAGAAGGACTGGCCAGAAAGAACCTAGTATCTTTCCATCTGTTCTCTAGAATTAGGCTTATGGATGAGTATCAATGAACTCAGCTGTTCGACAGAGCCCACCGTCAGAGTCTAACAGTTCCTGAGTGGGGAGTGAGGATTGAAATAATTAAAGCAAGTCACATCAATACAAGAAAGAAGTTCCTGGAACTGCCAAAGTTGTTTTCTAAAACTACTTCCCTATAGCTGGTATGGTCCAAGGTCACACAAACAAGTTTTAAGGAATTTAGCAGAACTTCCTCTTTTCTCTGTCGCAAGGTGAAGGCCAGGGTGAAGACATGTTTTTCACTGCTTTGTTAAGCAGCTTGAGAAACATGCAGCTCTCCACAGCTGTTTTACACTAAGGAAGCATATAACCTACCAAGCCATTTTCCCACCCTACCTCCACACTTCCCAACTCCCCCCTCCCTTTTTTTTTTTTTTTGGTAGAAACTGAATGAACGTGAGGTGAGATATCTTGCATGTTATCTTCATGAGCCTCATTTTTTACATCTTGAAGGAATAAATGTGGTTTGAGTTGAGGGAATTTTCTTTTGTTACTACTACTACTAGTACTATTATTATTGTTGTTGTTTACTATTACTATTAGAGAACAGGTCCCTACACAAAGCAGTAAGCTTGCAAATGTTACCACCAATGAAGTTGGAAAATCTTGATTTGTATCCTTATAATCATCACAATAATTCATCATACAAAATGCTCTCTCACACATCATTAATAACACAGAGATATTTCCTGAGATCTAATCATCTCATTCTAATGTGCAAAAGAGATCTTCAAAACATCTGTCTGATCCTTCATTTTTACCTTCTCTCTGGATATTATCACTTTGTGTGAAAGACATCTTATAGCTCTTAAAATCAAAAGTATGATGTCTCTTCAAATTTTCTGTATTTCTTAATGATTCATCTTTCTAAAAATGCACTTGGTAGCACATTACAGTCTTCATTTCTCCTATGCAAGCATATGAAGGACACATCACTGCATCCTTTTCCACCTGAAAAGAACAGTACTGTACTGTAGAAAGCAGACATGATACAGACAAGGAAAAACTGACACTCTTGCCAGCTTCAGGAATATTTGGACTTCCTGACTTGTCACTCAGGCTGGAATGTGTCTTTTGGTGGTGCAGCTATCTTTCAGTTGCTCATGCTCCTGGAAGTAACCCCTATAAACAAACTAGATTTAAGTGGAATTAAATCTTTTTTTTTTTTCAATGCAGTTTATTCAGGAACATTGAACAATCCTTGGACCCCGGGGAAAGCCAGCCCACAGCTTAAATAGCCTCTGGGTAACCAACCCAGGCGTGCCACGGGGGCAATGCAGATAGGTCCACATACATG
Source organism: Meriones unguiculatus (assembly GCF_030254825.1). NCBI lineage: Eukaryota > Metazoa > Chordata > Mammalia > Rodentia > Muridae > Meriones > Meriones unguiculatus. The sequence goes on along the minus strand of NC_083369.1, from coordinate 71,804,138 downwards.
GAAGCAAGCCAGATCCTCGGCCTTAGCCAAATGTGGAGTTGTTCGTGACAGAGAGCACTCACCATCGGGAAGGTGGAAGGCGGAAACCAGCTCCATCTTTAAGGCATAGCATTCCGCAGCTCTCTACAGTTCCCCCTTTTTGTTTTAGATGCATCAGGCAAGAGTAGAGGTCTGATCTCTGATATTAGAAATAAATTGGGACTTTGTACAGATGTTCATTTGGAATTAAATCTTTGATCTAGCATTGGTACCCTATCTGAGACAAACAAACCAGTAGTTGCTGGTACTGAAATGCTATTGGGAAAGGCTCTTCTGGGAGCTGATTACATCTTGAGGACAGAGGTCTCATGGATGAGATCATAATCTTTATCAAAGAGACTCTAGAATGTTCCTTCACCACTACTACCATGTAAGAACATAGTAATTAAGTTCTATCTATGAACCAGAATCCAGTCCAGCACCTTTGAATTAGACTTCACTGGCTCTAGAACTGTGAGAGAAAACACACACACACACACACACACACACACACACGCACACACACCACTACATTTTTTCTAACAGTGGCATTAATGGCACTAATTAATATGAGGCTACCTTTTTCTTTCTTGCAAATACAGATGGATTTTGAAGAGATGGAGTTACTAAGGAGCCTAAGACCCTAAGAGTGTCTTTTCATGTCCTGCATGGTTCCAGGGACAGACCTGTCTAACTTGGATGGCAAGGAAGAAACAAATGGCAGACAGATGGATGTGGACAGAAGATGGAATGGGGTATTCTGAATTCTCTGCTGCAGAAACTGCAGAACCCCAGAAGCTCAGAGTATTTATTATATAGACTTGAACAGAGAGGTGAAGTTACTGCATATATGTGAATAAAAAGGTAGAGTTACTATAATATGATAACCAAGTAGGGATTGCTAGGATATACAGCTGCATCAAAGAGACAGGTTCAGCTGATCTAGGTGAAAGCAGTCTCTGTAGTAGATCTGTCTCTAGGGTATATGTATCTGGGGGATAGGAGAGAAAGCTATGGTGGACGTTTTCTACAGAGGGTATCTACATCTCACATGGCACAATAAGGAAAAGCTTTGCTGTTTTCCTCTGTGTCAGAGTCTAGGGTTTATGACAAGGCCTTGCCCATGTCAACAACCTAAACTCCTTCAAAATTTCACATACTTTATAAGTCTTCTGTATCAGCCCATCATGTTATACTATCCAAAAGGCACCACTGAAGACTGATACTATTCCTTGAAAGAAAAAGAATGAAAGAGCAGAAAACAGTAACTCTTAAGGTTTTGAAGGATTTTCTGTTGTCATGCTGCCCTAATTGAGATGTTTGGAAACACTCACCTCTTTTTATATTTATGTCTGTTCTACGAAATGAAAGGCTACATATGGGAGAGTATTATCTTGCCTGCATTTTTTTCTCTTAGACAGGCTTCAGGACCTAGAACAGGCTGTCCTCAAACTTTTGATCTTCCTTTCTTTGAGTGCAAAGATTATAGTCTTGCAACACCAAACCTACCTCTAAGAACAGTTTCATACCAGATCATTACTATGGGCAAACCTACTGCCTAGAGTAAAGGTATTCTTAGGGTTGGTAATTCAAACCAAGGTTCCTAGCAAATTATGTAGTTGGAGTTGGAGTTGGGAGTACCAAGGAAACAATTGTACTGCATGAGATGTGTATGCTCTCCCTCAGATGTGTGTGTGTCTTTGTGTTTAGGTACATGCATGTGTGAGTGTGCACACAAAATTCCTACCAACTTCAAAAGGGAGGATTTCAGCTCAGATTAGAAATTAGGTCTTCTGTCTAGCAGATCAAAATTTGCAGCTTTTTTCAAGATGAATTTTTATGCCCCATTATTCTTAGGTACTCTACCCAGGAGGATGAGGTTAGATCTTGTACAGGCCTCACATTTACCTCTTCAGTAACAGCCAAGTAGAACTGGCCCAAGAAAAATAAGACTCCTAAAACTCCATCCTTTCAAAGAAGAGGAGGAGGAGGAGGAGAAGGAGGAAGGAGAAGAAATTGCTTTGTTCAGATCATAATGATAGAAGCAGAAGCCTCTGCTCTTTTTCCTGCTGTCTTCCTACAGAGCCGTCTGTCCCAGAGGGATTTTCTGTTGGGCACAAAACTCAAGTCCTGAGGTCAGTGGAACTACAAAAGGAACAATAACCCCTAGCTGAATGAAAACCTTGGTTTTCACCAGCTAGATCTCTGAAAGTGATCAAGCTGAGAAAACAAAAAGCCAGGCCTCAGAGAAAAAAAATACAAACAAACAAACAAAAAAAATCAAGCTCTTCCCTGATTGGTTCTATTTCTTCCCTTATTTGCATAATAATATTCAGCAATCAGGTTGCAGTTGGCACTTCATATATCCAGATGCTTTTGGGCTTCATGGAACACAGACCAAGCTCTATGGAGGAGGGAGGAGGAAGAGTGCTGAAGGTGGAAATTTAAGGAAGCTCCATTTGGTTTCAGTCCTATTTCCAGAGGTTTCTGCCTCAGGTTAAGAAGTTTTCCCAAGCCAGCCTCCAGAGTTCCAGGAATGGTAGCAAGCAGGGGCATTCACTCCTACCTTAGACTCCAAGATTTACCCACGGTTACAGATTTACTCCAGCTGCTTCCAGCCTTCTTCTAGACCTGCTAAAGTTGGAAGAATTGCCACTTTTTTGCTTTTAATCACTGACCTACATACTTGCCCAGAGCTGTAATACTCTTAGGCTCTTGTCTAGCATCTGGCTGCTAACAAAAGTTCAAAGCTGTTATTTGAATTGTCCAGTACTGTGTTGTAATCTGTTTATGAAGTCATGTATCCTATTTCAGGTTGTTAACCAAGTTAATAATAAAACACTTCCCATTTGGACATTCCTCTCTGTCTGCCCACACCACTGTTGGCGAACAATAACACAGTAGGAGACAGACACTTCAATGACATATGGCAAGAAACAAAATCTCCTACTCTTTGCCTGACAGATTGAGTAAGGTCTGAACAGGTACAGGAACCAGAGATTCTGCTTGTTCCCCCACCATCAATGAGATAACATTCCAACTCGAAGAGCCATCCACTATTTCCTTGAATTTCTATCATGAAAAAACAAAAACAAAAACAACCCACTGAGTTTTTAGAGAAGTATTTTTTTAATTTTAATTTAGTTTAATTTAACACCTCAATCTAAGAATTCTTACCCGTAGGAAACTGTATAGAAATCCCATTTTACCTTCCAGGTGGTTATTTTTGTCATACTCTGTTGTTTTTTGTATTTTTTTTTTTTTACTTGACAGCTAGTTGAGAACAAGATGGATTTTGGGGAACAGATATCATGAAAGAAAATCTTCCTATAAATAGAATAAAATAATGTAGACTATATCTTGCTCTATTGATTTGTCTAATAAAAGGACAGCTTAAAAATCATGGGTTACACATGGGCATAAAGAGCAGCCAGGCAAACATGTATAACCTTTGGTTGCAAGAACAAAGTCTTTTAATTGAATTTTTTGTACAAGAGTGAAAGCTGGAGAGCATGTGACATACATCATGCCATTGGATCGTTTTGTAGCTCAACTTAGAAACAATTAAATCTCAATAATTGCACTGAATTGTTTGTAGTGTGAGGCTAAAGAAAGTATTTTTTTTCATCCCTTAGTGGTAATATACTATATTCCTAAGCAGTGAAACTCTGACTCTTCAAATTGACAGAAACAGTGATCCAGTAATGCATGAAAGCATTATAAAAGATCTGTAGAAGTAAAGAAGATTGTTTAATCTGATACCTATTGCTCTAACAGCAACCTTGTTGATAACCTTAGAGCACATATGCTACAATATATGGGCTATTTTTCTTCAAAACAGCACCAAAGAATTTATGTTCTTCATGTAACAGTGATAACTTTGGAATACAGTCAGCTTAAAGGAATGTAAAGTAGTGAAAATAAATATTTTTTGTGCTACACCATGAAATATGAGGCTAACACTTTCATATCTAATATCCCCAATAATTCATTTGTTTGTATTGGTTGTTTTTCAGGAATGTAGGTTAGTGAGCATACTGAGAATAAGGATTTCCACATAAGATGTGCCTTGTCTATAGAGAGAAAAAATGTTGAAAGGCTTTGATTTAAAATTCACCACAGTCCAGCAAAAAGATTTTCCAAAACCCTGGCCCCTCTCGCTCACTTATGACCCTGGCTGTGCATAAGCCTCACATTCACTGGCAGCCTTTGGTTTTCAAAGAGAAGGGCCATTTTCTCAGCCTACACTTCTCATTTAACTCCAAACACTTCCTTAGGCTATGAACCCTCCTCTTTCTCTTTCCCCAATTTTTTGTAATGCCAGCTTGTCCAGACAATACTGAAAAGGCTTGCTTGCTCTTTGGGTCTCAGACAGGATGTTCCATTGATACATCTTGTTGGGACAGCCCAGAAACATTCATCTGTCCATGCTTCATACAAGACAAGAACTGCTTTTACCCAGCCTGAATTAAATGTTTTATATTAAAACCTGTGTGATGTTTGTGCATTCATTCAAGAAGAATTTTGTGACTTAGTACTGTGTACAAGGCATTGGGCTAAATCCTGAAAAGTCAAGCATGAGTTGGAGAGTGTCAGTGCTGTATCAGAAAAAGCTAGAGGACATATTGAAGAGATAGAAAACTAAAGAACTATATGCTTTTAAAAGAAGTGCAAATAGTTATTGAACAGTTGTTCCAGGCATGTTGCTAGCCACTGTTTGAGTTCCAGAACTCTAAACAAGGGAACAGATTCAGAGAAGGGAACCTCACAGTCATACTTCTAGTGATGGGATTGTGATTCAAAAATGATTTTCCTCCAAACACAGAACATGTATTTCTTATAGCCTACTACCTTCAAGGACTTAGAGTGGTACAGGAGAAATAAACACTGTATTCTGCTAAAAATTGCAAAATAAGTTCTTCAGAAAATAAAAAAAATAATAATAAACTGGTAGGAATAAAGATTAGAGAGTGATTTATTTTGGAGACACCTCTATGAAAAGATAAATTTTGAACTGTTTTTTAATAATAATGAGGGCTTCAGTAGCAAGAGAGGAAGAAAATACGTATTTCAAGTAATTTCAAGTAAATGAGTTAAAGGACAGATGAAGTATGTGTAACCAAAACGTTATGCATCATAAAATATGGGGACAAACAAAAAAGCTATATTATTAGTATTCCATTTCCATGTGTTTTGAGTACTGTCAAGAAGTCAAGACTTTCCTGTTTTGTTTTTGTATTGAATAAATGATGGAAAGTAAATAATAGTTTCCATGCAGGCAAGAAATACGATCACACCTCTAATTTGGAAAGAGAATTTTAGTTAAGGTTTTGATAATGAAATGCCTATCAATTATATTAAAAGCAAAGGCCACAGGTGTGACTGGGGATACTGTCTAGAGCAATGATTCTCAAACTTCTTTAAGGTGGATTTCCTTAATACATTTCTTCATTTTGTGGTAACCCCAACAATACACCTATTTTTGTTGCCACTTTGTATATGTAATTTTGCTAATGTTATGGATTGTAATGTAAATATTTTTGTTTACCTATGGTCTTAGACCACTGTGAAAGGATCAATCAACTAGCAAAAGGGTCATGAATCACAGGTTGAGAACTGCTTGTCTAGATGAAAATTACTTAGAAATGGAACTGGAGTATCTCCAAAGATTCTATAGAAGACACTAACTAAATACAATTTCATCATTGTTAATGACAAGAGTTGGAGTGCGTGTGTGAGAGAGAGAAAGAGAGAGAGAGAGAAATGCTGAAAATATATGGCTATTTCTAGCCTCTTTGAATAGATAGGTTGTTGTGTTGCATAATGAGACAACGGATATAAGTAAAAGTAAGTGTGAAGGGGTAGCCCATGAATTAAGTGACTCATATGGAGCACTAGGTACTCCATATGAGTCATTCCTTGTCATTCCTGAAGCTTAGGCAAAGCTTAGGCTACACCTTCTTGTAGCAGCAATTTAAGCTAAAGCAAGACAAGTTAAAATATATAAATGCAGGTTTATTGGAGGCAGCTTTTGGCTGCTGTGCAGGGGGAGGGAGGGATGGAGAGAGAGAGAGACAGACAGAGAGAGGAGAAGAAGAGGGAAGAGGTGGAAAGATGCAGAGAGGAGAGAAGAGAAAGCAGGGAAATGAAGCTGAAAGTAATCTGAGAAGGAGTTATGTAAACAGAATGAAATCGTCTGGTTAAGATGCAGAGGAAGAGAACATTTTCTACTTTGGACAGCATGATAGGTTGGGGAAGAACTTCTTGTAGTATAGAAAGCCCAAAATGCTGAATAATATATTCTAAATATTGTTTTAAAAGTAGACCTGAGGCTAGTCCTGCATCCACTCTAGTAGAATTTACTGTGACAATGGCCACTCTCAGCTGCTCCATCGTAGTATCGAATTCTCCAGTCCAATTACCTAAAATATAGCTCGACAATTGTTTAGACAGATTTGCAGCACAGGAAAAATTCTCATGTTATATGCTAGTGACACAAAGTCCAGCATACTTTCATTGACAGCCAGGTTGAGCAATTTGCCATAGGGTATCAATTTGCTCCTGCAAGAGGTCAATCCCCTGATTGACCACCATCAAGCCTCCTTTTGCTGCAGCCATGAATCATCTGAAGGAATGGGCGGGCATGGGAGCGTTAGCAGGCCTTCTGGTGTTGGTCTCCTTGGTTTGTGGTATATATGCAAGATTAGAGTCTCACAACAGTGTGATGCAGCCATGATCATTCAGGCCTTTACAGCCTTTGAAGCAGGACATTCTCCCCAAGCATGGTTGGATACCATAAAAAGCTAAAATGATACGCTCAGGATGCGAGGCTAAGCACTACACTCAGGGTCAGCCGCTTTGGACCCAGAGAAGAGCATGTCTGATTGCATGCGGGTTGATGCCCCATGTCCCGCCTCTGAGAAAAAGGTATCGGACGGGTCTGATGCTCTTTGGGTGGATGACACCTAAATGAACATCTGTACAAAGTCCCAATTTATTTCTAATATCAGAGATCAGACCTCTACTCTTGCCTGATGCATCTAAAACAAAAAGGGGGAACTGTAGAGAGCTGCGGAATGCTATGCCTTAAAGATGGAGCTGGTTTCCGCCTTCCACCTTCCCGATGGTGAGTGCTCTCTGTCACGAACAATTCCACATTTGGCTAAGGCTGAGGATCTGGCTTGCTTCCATGTATGTGGACCTATCTGCATTGTCCACGTGGCACGCCTGGGTTGGCTACCCAGAGGCTATTTAAGCTGTGGGCTGGCTTTCCCCAGGGTCCGAGGATTGTTCAAGGTTCCTGAATAAACTGCATTGAAAAAAAAAAAAAAGTAGACCTGAGCTGAACTTAAGTCAGGGAAACAATGGAATCTGAGTTATAAAGCCTGGTTTTCTGGAGATAATCAAGTCAAACTTTGTCTTGGAAGTCTTTGCTTCCCGATGGATTAGTCAGTATCAAAGTATTGAGTAGTAGGACTGAAACAGATCAACCTGGGTCTCAGGCAAAGCAGCCATGATGACTAGAAAGCTATTGTAATGCTTAAATCCTTCAATGGTGACTTACCCCAGTGAGTAGCCCAGAAAATGCCTTAACTATTTTTAAGTGTATTTGCATGCCGATGAATTATATTGAATGCCATTTTCCCAATTGCTCTCCAACTTTTTATTTTTTTCTTTTTGTGAGTCTCTCATTTACATGGAGACCACTTCAGCTAGGTCAGCTGACTGGTCTCTGCCTCTCTGGCACTGGGGTTACAGGCATGCTCAGGTGTTTTTAAAATCAAGGTTCCAAAGGAATGAATTCAGGAACTTATGCGTATATGGCAGACATTTAGTTGACAGACTGTGACATTTCCCCAGTTCCTGAAAATAACTCAGATATTATGCAGAAATACTCCTTTGCCTAAAAGTATGGACAATGTGGAGGAAAATGGTTTTCCTGTAGTGAGTTCTCAATATGTCTACACTCAAGCACTTTTTTGTATTGTCTCTTCGATTTCAGATATGTTTTGATCCTTAGTTAATAACACTTAAGGTTTGTGCCTAGTCTTATTGTAACTTGTTAGGTCAGTTGAAATCCATGGGAGCCTTCCCTCTTCTCTGAAGGTGTTATGCCCAGTTTGTGAGACCCCCCCAAAGACTACCAGGAATCAACTCTGCTGCAAAACACATGAGGGTTTATTTAATACAAGCTTGAGCTGGGTCACAAAACTTACTGTGGAAGCAGGAGAGGAATGTGGTGAGGTTGTTTAGGGGAACAAGGTTTTTAAACGAAAAAACTGAAAGCAGGGAATTACATGTCTTGGCGTTACATGACTAGGTAAGGGAACTTAACTTTTGAAATGGGTTTACTTTAGGCACCAAGTCCACAAACAGTTATGGCCTGGCCATCTAGGCTGGTTTCCTAGGAACTGTATCTCAACTGGGCAGGAAAAGAATGCAGTAAAGCTCGTTCCTCTCTCCAGGTGGCTGGACATGTTTCCACCTGGCTGACCTTTGTTTTGGCTTGTGCTTTAAACTTTAAACCAGTACCCCCCAAAATCTAACTTTTAATTATTTGGTCTTTCAAAGGGAAAAGGAAGAAGAGTGGTGCGGGGGGGAGAGGAAAAGTAGTGGATCGGGAATCTGGGAGGAGTGGATGGAAGGAAAACTGCAATCTGTATGAAAGAATAAATCTCCATTTCCCTCTTTAAAAAACCACTTTAGATACACTGTAGTAATGAGGAATTTTTTTAATTTTTATTTTATGTGCATTAGTGTGAAGGTGTCAGATCCCTTGGAATTGGCATTACAGAGTTGTGAGCTGCCATTGTTCTGCCCAGTTCACGAACCCCAAAAGACCAGGGAATAAACAGACTCCGCTGTAAATACATGAAGTTCTTTTTATTGTAAATTACAAGCTGCAGCTTGGGCCCACACACCCACCGCCGCCCTGCGCCCAGGTTAGTAGGGTGATATACAGATTCTGGTCCCTCCCAGCATGCCCAAGGCAAAATGCTACATTTTGAATTGAATGGCTATAGGAAGGTCCCCAGACCATAATGACCTGGTATTCATCCCTAGGGGGATGGGCCAGTTTCCTAGTAACTGTTATCTCTAGTGGGTGGGGAAAGAATGCAGTAAGGTGGTCCTTCCCCTCAGGACATTACTAGACTTCTCCACCAACCTAGTTCAGGCCTTAATTAATAGCTGCTAATTTTTAATCTTTTGGTCTCTCATTTCCCCCTTTCCCATGATCATTTGAAGACCCAATTTTGGGTCTTTCAGATATGACCCCTTGTATCCTATAGATTTGCCTTTTTACAATGGGATCTGAGTATCATTAGGGTATTGCTCTCAAGCATTTCTTTATGAAAGCCATTAAGGAATTGAAAATACAAGGCCCAAAGATAAAAATCAAAATGAGTAGGGGTCCTTTCAGGGTAGATATAGGGGTAGTAAGCCAAGGAGAACTATTATCCTTTCTCTCTAGGGTCTTTCTAGGATTTTAGCCCAGTTGCTGCAATATTAGTTTCCATTTCAGCTAAGCAGATGCCCAAGATAATAGCTAATGTCAGGGAGCCCCTTTTGACTTAGCATTTCAGCCTGCTAGGTGGGATTTTGGGCCGGAGTTCCATCTTCTTCAGTGCTTCTTCAGTGCTGACATTGGACCGTTGGCATCAGAGGCTAGGGAGGCTGAAATGCCAGTCAGAGGCTGGGCAATAGGGCAGTCACAAGCATCTGGTTAGTTGATCCACCCGAAGGGGGAGGGAGCAATCATGTCAGGAAGTCCAGATTTCAGCTTGCAGTGCACAGCTGATCCCAGAACAGAGTCAAACAGGTGAAAATCTGCTAAGAAAAATTCAGACTGGAGACAGAAGTTAAAATTTGTCTATTAAATGGGAAAGATCAGGGAAAATCTCATCTGCGATCCTTTTTGAGCTTTGCCAGATCCAGGTCACATCCTGAAACTCATATGAATTTTTTTTTGGTACACAAAAGGAAATATATATTCAGCAAATCTAACATAACATTCTGAGAGTAACAGGTAAAACTGCATCCCACTGAATGAGTATCAGTTATCTGTTTTATAACCTTTATAAACAACTTAAGTGTTGTTTAACATTTTTTTCTGTAGGCATAGCTGTTGGTACATCAGCCATGAATGGAGCTTGGCAATTTCTCATACATTCAACATCTACTTTTAGCCCCCATTTCCATGTTTACACTGGAAAGTTAGGCAAAAATACATTACTGGCTTTAGTGCTAAACCCTGGATGCTTGGATTTTCCTTAACAAAGCAACTAGAAGGAATAGATTTAAGATATTCTGTGTCAAAATCTACCCCAGAAATGGCAGATATTAAGAATACCATACTAAAAACTATGACTTTGGGGTCAGATATACACATTAAACAGATGTTTTTAACATAATGAGAAACACCTTTAAGTCTATCTCCAGAAGCCAACCAAAGGAAATTAAAGTCTCAACCTGGTGACTGAATAATAAGCAGTCAGTGCTCCATCAACTCTATTGATCAATGCCAAAACTCTGAACTTCTGAAATCTCATAACATAAGCACAACAGTAGCAAAGAGGGGGAGAGATCTAAAGTATCTTCCATTTTTAATATGCTTTAAAACATTTTTATCTCTTTATAACTCATGATTATATACCTTAAAACATCAACTTAGACTTTCCAATCTTTTGTGCATTTATCAACCCTAAAGCATTTTTCAAACCAAATAACACTCTGGATTTTTATAACCTAAATTCCTATATCCTCAGACCCTACATAGGCTCCATTTATTTATTTTAAGACACAGGCAACTAACATGAGTCCTGTGAGCAAGGCAAACCTGTTTTTCTTCTAAATAAGAGATCTAGTACCTCATAGTTCTACCTAGCTAATGAACTGATTAATGAGCTAACAGTGGATCTAATTGTCTGCTCTTTAGCTGCGAAGCTACCATAAGCTGAGCCTAGCTGTCAAAGTGATCAGAGACCTGAGAAGGATAAATTATAAGCTAAATAAATATACCAATCCATGTGCCAATCAAAATGACAGGGATGACTAGTTAGTCCATCACCTAGGCAATGTCCCTGGTTCCTGTGGTCTCAAAACATCGTGGGCAGAGGTGGTCCAGCTAGGTACAGATGAGACTGCTTCTACTGCTCCTGCAGAAAGAGAAACAGGAGAGATTGACCTCACCTTGCCTCTCACGATGTGAGACAATAGCTCTTCAGGTGTCCCTGGCTTTGTCCACTGTTTAGGCTGGGCCCTAGCAGTGGGCCAGTTGGGGCAGTATTGCCCAGTGGTTAGCATACCACAATCCAGAGTTGCAGTCATCTGTCGTTGTGCCCAAATCTTCTCAGAGACCTTGGGGAGCTACTGCCGGATTTTGGGATTTTCTGTCACAAAAAGCTTACACAGTTAAAATGCCATATTCATCAGATCTCTGACAAGCTTGAGGGCCAGCATATCTGAGTCACTCCTTGTCTATCTTTATCATGTGCTCTAAACTGTGTCCTATAAAACAGAATACTATACTTTCTAATTCTGACATTTTTCTAAAATGCATGTTTTAGAACTATATATTTTAAGTAGCCTAGGCTTAACCTTAAAAACAACAACAACAACAACAACAACAAAAAACCTAAACAAAGAGACTAGGTAAGGCTCAACCATAGTATTTATCATGACTTTAAATCTGCTCTTTCTGAACTAAAATCAAAGTAAACCTTTTAATCACATACAGTTCATAGAGGGGCTAGCAAATCTTGCTGCTCCTACCACTTGCATTAAAATTTAACAGTAAAAAGCTTTGCATTTAGCACTAATCAGAGGACTGAACATAACTCAGAGACCTAAACAAAGATGATTGCAAACTCATGGCTCCACCCTCTTTATCTCTGAACTAGCATGGCGGCTGGCCACATGTAACTGAACTGAGCTTGAAGCCCTAAACAAATATGGCAGCAACTACAGCTCCACCTTCTCTATTGCTTAACCATCATGGCGGCTAGCCACGTGTTAGCACAGGCTGCGACTGACAATACCAAACATAGCCATACCAAATCTATCAGCCAGAATTCTTTCCCCTTAAAAGAGTATAAAAAACATTTTGCAGTGAAGAAACACCAGCCTTTTAAATGAAGTACAACATACTTAAATACAGTTCTTTCTCAAATCATATTAACTCTTTGGCTTTTTATAATACATCCACTAACCTTCTGCAACATTCTATATACCTTCAGGTTCCTAGCTTCATTCTTCTGGCTTAACCAGACATTCTTACTTTCTTGCTCTCTCTCTCTTGCTTTTTATATAACATAAAAACTCTCATCAAAATCTTTTCCATCCTGACATGATCCTGCTGGAGCCCAGCTTCCACGATGATTTGCTTTTGATAGACAAAGCAGAAACAAGTTACATTAATACAAAAAGTTCTGAAACTGCCAAATTCTTTTTTTTAAAATAACTTCCCGGTAGCAGATAACATAAAGGTAACATAAACAAACTCTAAGGAACTTAGAATAAGTTTTGGAACTAGGTGAAAACATGTTTTTCCATAAACAAAGCAGCTTAACAAACAGCTCTCCACAAGATACATTTTAAAAACTGCAATTTTCTCAATTAGTGCAAACCATATGGCTTGGCTTAGCAAAATAAATAAATGCCAACACTTTTTGTTCTCCTCCAAAGGACTGAGAAACTTTCAAATTTTCTGTTAGACTACCCAAGATCATTGTTATACCCAAATGCCTGATAGACTTTAAACATTTTATTATAGCCTTAAACATTTAAACTTTTTTTTAAAACCCGTTCTTGCAATATCAAAATAAAGTACCCCTTTTGTAGGAGAGAAGTCACAAGGCATAACCATAATCTTAAAAGTCAAAACCAGATATCCAGGCACAGGGTCTTTTCTGAGACTGACACTCAACCAAGGACCATCTATGGATATAACCTAGAACTGCTGCTCGGATGTGGCCCGTGGTAGCTCAGTAACCAAGTAATTTTCCAAAGTAAGGGTAACAAGGACTATTTCTAACAGGATCTCAAGGGCAGGCTCTTTGACCTCCCCACCCCCCCAGGGGAGGAGCAGTCCTGTTAGGCCACAGAGGAGGACTTTGCAGCCAGCCCTGAAGATACCTGATAAAACAGGGTCAAATGAAGGGGGAGGAGGTCCTCCCCTATCAGTGGACTTGGAAAGGGGCAGGGAGGAGACCAGGGAGGGAGTGTGGGGTTGGGAAGGGAATGAGGGAGCGGGATACAGCTGGGACACAGAGTTAACAAAATGTAACTAATAAGAAAAATAAAATTAAAAAAAAAATAACACCACAATTTACCAGTGCAAACAATTTAATTTCTAAAACCAATACCAATTTAAAATACTTCATCCTTTTAACCTAGAAGGAAATGAGAATTATTTGACCAAGGTTCCCCCCCCCCACCTTTTTTTTTTTTACCTATACCAAGATGGCGGTCACATTATAACCCACATGGTAGAGTCAAGATGGCAGTGAGGCACTGAGGCACTTCATATACCACGTGCTAACCTATATATGCGTTCATAGACCTTATAAACACATAGGCACACATACATTTTAAACAAGTTTCATGAGCCCGTTCAGAACAAAAAACAGAAGGTAGACACAAACAAATACTGCACAGAGACATTGAGACAAAAAAAAAAAAGAAATCTCACCAGCTGGCCAAATTTCCCGTGACCAAAACTGACTCTTCTGGGGAAGGCCGAACATACTGATTCCTCTTGCATTGGGTACAGAAGGCATGGGTCCTGATGTCCCAGGAGACACCGAGAGTGGGCTGTTGCCCCAGGAAAAACCAAGTGGCGCTCACTAGGACAAGGCAGTACAGATTACCCACCAAAATACTGAAAATACTGATGGAGCTAGGGGCGTCCCCCTGAACTTCTGCAGCTGTGACCACCAGTGCATCCACCTTGATCATGTCTTGCTACCCAGATACTGACACCCTGAGCTCTGAGGAATTTTCAGAACAGAGAACAGAAAGTACTGCACATACAGACATTACACAGAGACAATTAGACACTTACGGCCGGCATAAAAAACCTCCGGGTCAGGTTTCTGGAGTCCTGGGGTCCCAGGATGAGCCCCCAAAATGTTCTGCCAGTTCACGAACCCCAAAAGACCAGAAGTAAACAGACTCTACTGTAAATACATGAGGTTCTTTGTATTGTAAATTACAAGCTGCAGCTTGGGCCCACACACCACCACTGCCAAAGTGGTGGGAGCTGAGCACCTGTGCCCAGGTTAGTTGGGTGATATATAGATTCTGGTCCCTACCAGCATGCCCAAGGTAAGGGCAATTCCTGCCTGGCAAGCATCTATTGGTCAAAATGCTACAATTTGAATTGATTGGCTATAGGAAGGTCCCCAGACCATAATGATCTGGTGTCCCTCCCTGGAGGTATGGGCCAGTTTCCTAGCAATTGTTATCTCTAGTGGGTGGGGAAAGAATGCAGTAAGGTGGGTTCCCCTAAGGGCATTATTAGATTTCTCCACCCACATTTTTAATTTTTAATCTTTTTGGTCTGTCACCATGTGGGTGCTGGGAATTGAACCCAGGTCCTTTGAAAGAGCAGACAACACTCTTAACCACTGAGCCATCTCTCCAGCCCTGAGGAAAATTTTTATTTAGAGAAAATTTTAAGTGGTCTCAACGAATTCTCACTGATAATTTTCCAAAGATCATGAATTCATAATGTAATAGAAATTCCCCAGTGTAGAAAAAAGTAATGTCAGAAAGAGATTCACAATAAAGAATAATCAGAGAGAAGGTAGTGAATAATTATGTTCCATACGCTAAAGAAGTCAAATAAAAGGACATTTAACAATGACTTAAAAGGGACAGGGTGTGGAATTTGGTCTAGTTGGTGAAGTGTTGCATACCATTCTGGAGGTAGGTTTGATTCCTGTTAACACAGGTGGCCCACACCTTAAGGCCAGAACTTGGAATGCAGAGTCAGAGAGATTAGATGTTCCATGACATCCCCACCTAGATATTCCCTTTGAGTTCAGTCTGGAAAACAAAGAAATAAAAAATAAATAAATAAAGAAATAAAAAAAAGAAAACCTGATAGCTGAAAAGATAGATTGGAAAAAAACAAGAAACAAGAAGAACCCAATGGGATTTTTAGAATTGGGGGCAAAATCATAATTTAAGGGGAAAAATACTCTTTTGACAGGTTAGTAGTGCTATGAAAAGAATTTGTGAATAGGAATCTGGGTCAGATAATATCAACCAGTCAGAAGCACAAATAAAAGATATGAAAAAAATAAATTAATGGATTCTGAGGATGAAATAAGGGGTTTAGAAAATATCAAATTGAGATTTTTGAAAGCAATAGTAAAAATAATGTTGAAATAAAGAGATATTTAAAGAGATAAATTCTCTGGATTTTATGTAAATGTCAGAAGAAACAAATTACAATCCTTCAATGAATACAAATCTGAAAGGTAATTGCAGGGAAGGGCCCTGCAAAGGACAAACACAACAACTGAAAATCACTTGTTAGGATAGAGAATGAGATCTAAGAAAACATAATGGTAGGTGAGAGACCAAAAGATTAAAAATTAGCAGCTATTATTAAAGCCTGAACTAGGTGGATGGAGAAGTCCAGTAATGCCCTGAGGGGAACCCACCTTACTGCATTCTTTCCCCACCCACTAGAGATATAGTTGCTAGGAAACTGGCCCACCCCCCTAGGGAGGGACACCAGGCCATTAATGGTCTGGGGACCTTCCTATAGTCAATCAGTTCAAAATGTAACATTTTGACCAATAGATGCTTCCCAGGAAGGAATTACCCCTGTCTTGGGCATGCTGGGTGGGACCAGATTCTTTAAATCACCCAACTAACCTGGGCATTGGGCACTCAGCTCCTATGGCTTCTGTGGTGGGGGGTGTGGGTCCAAGCTGCAGCTTGTAATTTACAATAAAATGAACCTCATGTATTTACAGCAGAGTCTGTTTATTCCTGGTCTTTTGGGGTTAGTGAACTGGGCAGAACAGTAGGAAAGCAAAGAAGAATGTTCCAATAGGTCTTTGTCAGTTATTATAAAAAATTTGAACTTATTTTTACAGCTCTAAGGAAAGTACCCAGGGTTTTGCAAATCTTAGGCAAGGGCTCTATCATGAAACTACATCCTTGAGCATCTTGATCACTAGGTTTAAATGTTGCAGTCAAGTCAAATGCAACATTTAAACTTTTAAATGCAACATTTAAAGAAAGATGACATCCAATCAGGAACCATTCACAGGGAGTCTGCAATGTGTCAGACAGAGTACTAGAATGAATGAGGAAGAGGAATCATACTAGACTGAATGACGAATCGTATTCTAGGCTTGTGTTCAAAATTATAATGGAGATGTTAATGGCAGCTCTGATCATAACATTCCCAGCTCAAATCTTCATTCATATTCACAGTATGTTTTTCAGCAGTACATGAGAATATTCATAAGTAAATGTTGCAATTAAAATTCAATGTTAAATGAATTAAATGTTAAATGTTAGACAAAGGAATAATAGTATTTTCAAAATCAACTCAACAAGATATCATTTGAAGGCATATTTCATTCATTTTCATTTTTTTGCTTAAATTGCATCCACCTTCATTTTAGAAGCTACTGTTCAGTGGTTAACTTTCTTAGTGTGTCTATAGTTATGTGTTTAAGAGAACATATTTATATTGCAACTTCATATTTATATTTCATCCAGCAATGATTTGACAAATTTTTTATGTGTGTCTCTGCTGTTGATTGCAGAAAATACAAAGAAATATGATCATTACTAGGAGTAATAATACTTATCACTCAAGGCAGACAGACAAATACATATTGCAGCAGATATAAAGATACATTAGATAGTAAAAAGAGAAAAACAGCCTATCGGGATGACTGTGTTGGTATGTGTTTTTAATCCTAGCCTTATAGATGCAAAGACATACAGATCTCTGAGTTTAAGGCCAGCTTAATATGCATATTAAGTTCAGGATCAATTGACCCTATCTCAACAAAAGGAAATAAAGCGAAACTCAGAAATCAAACCAATCCAAATAAACAAAAAAATATTTTATCTGATATGGAAGCTGATAGAATAAAATATCATTTTGTACGGTGCTTGTCTTTTAATTAGATTTCCAATGACAGATGTACTTCAGTAAGTAGAGATACAGAGGAAAAGGATGTATGGTGGGGAAGTAGGGAAACATTCTAGGAATGAATAGAGAGCTAAGAAGGACAGAACAGAACTTGTTGGAATGTATCTATTCAGAACTGCTTTCATCTTTGAGTGAAAGAAATTTGATTACAGTGGCTGAAACACATGATTGTTTATTTGTCTCATGTAATGAGAAGTCCAAAGGTAGGTGGTTGCTGTTGTTGGTTTAGCAGTTCAAGAATGCCAGTGATGTTTGTAATTCTCTTGACCTTTCCCTCATGATCCCAAGATGTCTGCTGGAACTTAAAGCATCACTTGGAAATACCATGCAGTGGGTAGTAGAGAGAGTCAAAGGGCTAAAAAGGGCTTTCCCAGAAACTCCATGTCATGATGTCTGTGTGTATGCCATTGTGCACTTTTTTGCAGGAAAGACTAGACACTTAGTTAGTTTTAGCTTGTTACATAAAGAGATGCAGGAGAACAGACACTGGATGGGCAGCACCCTCAGCAGTGAAGCTTCTTTCCTTTCACAGATCATAATGCATTATATACATGTATGAAATTGTCATACAATAATATATTTGAAAAGAATAGACATACAGTGTCCTGAATGTTAATCAATTCAGAAGGAAAGAACACATAGAGACTTCCATTTACTGCCCAGTAATGAAATCCATGATAAGGACAGAGGTGCTATGGGAGCACAACGGACAAACACCTGCAGTCACTCAGGGAAGACTTCTCAAAACAGAGACAGTTTGTGTAGTGGAGGGCTGTAGACCATGGCTGGGAAGTAAAGGATAGTTTTGTGTTCTAGAAGGGAAAAAAGTTAAACAATGGGAATTCTAAGAAACAGTTCATCTGGTAGAAGTGGGGGTTACAGTAGGGGCCAGTGCCGTCATACTGCCTGGAGGCTGCCACCAGTGTGGCCAGAAAGGAAATGACAACACTTTGGATAAGAATAGAAAGGCAGATAAAGATCTTATTGAGAAGCAGGTAATTTGGCTGGGCTCTTTGGCTGAGCTCAGGAAGCCTGTAATGGCTCAGTAGGGGCCAAGGTCCTGTCTGGAAGCCACTTTTCACATCTAATTGTACTTCATGTTGTTTCCTTTCTTGGGATCCGTGTGTGAAGTATGTGCTTTATAATGGACTTAAGAATGAAGAGCTTCTTTGTTCTGCAACTTTCTTCTGTTCACAGGCCATATGGCCCTCAGTAGCATGGATGGCTTCATGGCAAAACTGTTTCACTTCTGTGTATCTCTCAAGATTTTGAAAACAAGATGGAGAGCAATGGAACAGCCTGCATTTTTAAAAGCTGTGTCTGTTCTTAACACGCCACTCTTTAAACAATATGAATATATAATTTTGAGAAGAAACCTTTGACATATTAGGGAGTTACAGAAAGAAAAACGTTAAGTAGAACTCCTTTGATCCTCCTTCCTATTAGTTTTCAAACTTAGAACAAACAACTGTGATACCTATAACATATCAAAGTAGATGCTAGCCACCAGGTCTTTCCAGCATTTTTCAGTGTGGACCTGTTACAGGGCCCTATGAATTGCATACCCCAACCCCTAGCTTAAACTTCTCCAGCCCAGGGGCTGGGCCTGTCCTTCGTACAGCTGCCCTTCCCTATATAATCCAGCCATTTTGGTTATGTTTGAAAATTCTGAGTGGGCACAGCTACCTTGAGGTTCATGGTTTCTCCCTCCAGTTTGCTAAACTTGAACAGTGTGGATCAACTTTCCCATCTCACATAGCATTGCCTTAGACAGGAAACAAGAGTGAAGTCAGTTCAAATAAACACATAACATGACAGCTGCAAACTGGAAATCAGATGGCTACTGGAATGGCCTCATTAATAAAGGCTTGTCTCCTTTTCTCCCAGAGACCCTGAGCAAGAAGGCCACTTCTTCCTTTTGGAAGGAAGGGAGACTGTTAACAACAGGAAAAAGCCTATTTAACCATGTTAACACCTGGAAGGAGGATGATCTGTTGACACTTTTTGCCTGCATGCTCACTAATGAAGACAAGGACTGTTTTATGGGGCTAAAAGAGCATTAGTGCTGTTTTAAATAAAACTATCACACATAGAAATGATTTTTCAAAATGTCATTGACATTTACATTCTTAATTAAACAAAAGTAGTTACCCAGTCATTGTTGTTAAAAATCTGGAATGGACTTCAGAATATTTTAATAGGAAGGCACTGCTTTGATACAGCTGAGAACTTGGAATTAACAAAGGCTCCCAATTCCTCCTCCACATTGTATTGTTTCCTCAGATTCTCATGAGTATGGACTGTTGCAACCAACATACTCAGGGCCCTAGAAACTAAAATTCGGCTGCTTCATGCCTACTTAGTAAAACAAATAAAAACAATAAAGTCATTGACATTTTTTTAAGTTTCATGAGTGAGGGGCACTGGGTATCTTTTCTCAGCTTTTATTTTTGACCATCAAATAGGAAGTATTGACGTTTAAAATACTGAATGAATAAACTCACTGCTCCAAACTACACTAGCCTAGGTGCAAAAAGTAAACAAAACAGTTGTCAGTGTCTATTTTCCCTCTTTCTCAAATAGGCTCTGGATTTCCCGTTATTCTCAAACTGTGCTTTCTTATGTTTACCCACGCTCATCCACAATATAGGTTCTTCCTAACTGCTCTTATTGCAACTTTTCTGGCTTTTCCATCCCTATATGTATGTCAGTCTTTGAGAAGAAAGCAAGCCATCTTTTCATTAGCAGGCATTTTATTAGTCTTTTCATAGGTGGGAATTATGCTTACAATTTAATGTGGAATCCTCCACAAATTTCCTGATACTGGTCTAAAGAGGCAGTGTTGGTAGGGTACAACATGCATGCCAATTACAGTCTTCTTTTGTAAAAAATAAATATTATTATTTTATGTTATTTTTTCTGTGCATAGTTGCCTGTGCACATGTATAGGCCACAGATCAATTTATCTGCATTTTTTCAAAATAGGGTTTTTCCATAACTTAGAGCCCATCAATTCAGCTAGACTAATTTGTCCTTGGGGTCTATGGACTTTCATATCTCTGCCTCTCTAATGCTGATATTACAGGGTTTTTCTTGAGTTCTAGGCTTCAAACAAAGATTCTCATGTTTACACAGCAAACACTTTACTGAGTCATCTTCCTAGGCCCAGCTTTCTAAAGATTTTGTATTTGTTTGTTGAGTTTTTTTTTTTGTTGTTGTTATTGTTGTATGCATGCAGTCTGAGTGGTGGCTATTTTGTTTTTCTTTTAGTTCTTTTATTTTAATTTTGAGATGAAGACTCAATAGCCCAGGCTAGCTATACACTTACCTTATATCACTAAATGCCACTTAACTCCAAGTGCTGCCATTGCAGGTGTGCATCACCATGACTAGCTGCAAGAGATTGTTTTGTTTTTAAAATTTTAATTGTGGAAACAATTATTAGCTTCACCAATTTTAAGTGTATAGTTCAGTAGTAGCAAGTATAGTCTCATTGTATTCCAACATTTCTCTAGAACACTTTTATCTTGGAAAATTGAAGCTATCTTCCAAATTTCTTCTTTGCTCTTTTTTTTTTTTCTAATACCCAGGAACCTCCATTTTTCTTTTTTCTTTTTTTCTTTTTAACTGTTTCTCTAAATTTTTCTACTTCACATTCCGCATGTAGGTAGAACCATATAATATTTGGCTTTTTGTGACTGGCATTTGTCACTTAGCATAATGTCTTCAGGGTGTACCCTGTTGTAGTATGTGACAGAATATTTTTCTTTTAAAATTCAGAATAACATTTCATTATGTGTGTACATAATATTTTGTTTATTGAACATTCCAAGGATATATGGATTTTTCCTACAACTTGATTATTGTATTTATGAAGGTGATTATGCCAATGTGTTAGAGAATCTGATTTCAGTTCTTTGGGGGAATATATATCTAGATTTGACATTCATAGATCACACAGGAATTTTATTATTTTTTTCAGATTTTTTTTATTAACTACACTTTATTCACTATGTATCCCCCTATAAGCCCCTCCCTCATCCCCTCCTGACCCCACCCACCTTCATGCATGCCCCTCCCCAAGTCCATTGATAAGGGAGGTCCTCCTCTCATTCCTTCTAATCCTGGTCTATCATATCTCATCAGGAGTGGATGCATTGTCATCTTCTGTGGTCTGGTAAGGCTGCTCCCCCCTCAGGAGGAGGTGATCAAAGAGCAGGCCAATCAGATTATGTCAGAGGCAGTCCCTCTTCCCATTAATATGGAACCCTCTTGGACACTAAACTGCCATGGGCTACATCTGTGCGGGGGTTCTAGTTTATCTCCATCCCTGGTACTTGGTTAGAGTATGAGTCTCTGGAAAAACCCCTGTGTTCAAATTTCTGGTTCTGTTGCTATCCTTGTGGAGTTCCTGTCCTCTCCAGATCTTACTATTGCCCACTTCTTACATAAGATTCCATGCACACTG
Source organism: Meriones unguiculatus (assembly GCF_030254825.1). NCBI lineage: Eukaryota > Metazoa > Chordata > Mammalia > Rodentia > Muridae > Meriones > Meriones unguiculatus. The sequence goes on along the minus strand of NC_083369.1, from coordinate 71,782,464 downwards.
CCCAACAGTTGGTCATAAGTCCCAGCGTCTGCAGGACAGAGCCTTTCAGAGGCCCTCCATGGCGGGTTTCTAGCTTGTTTTCTGTTTTCTTCTTCTTCTGATGTCCATCATCTTTGCCTTTTGGGATGGGAATTGAACATTTTAGTCAGGGCCCTCTTTCTTGATCATTTTCTTTAGATGTACAGATTTTAATAGGCTTATCCTATGTTATATGTCTATATGAGTGAGTATATACCGTGCGTGTCTTTTTGCTTCTGGGACAGCTCACTCAAGATGATCCTTTCCAGGTCCCACCATTTACCTGCAAATTTCATGATTTCCTTATTTTCCATTGCTGAGTAATATTCCATTGTATAGATGTACCACAGTTTCTGCATCCATTCTTTAGTTGAGGGGCATCTGGGCTGTTTTCAGCTTCTGGCTATTACAAATAAAGCTGCTAAAAACATGGTTGAGCAAATGTCCTTATTGTGTACTTGAGACTCTTTTGGATAGATGCCTAGGAGTGGTATGGCTGGATCTTGAGGAAGCGCTATTCCGAGTTGTCTCAGAAAGTGCTAGATTGATTTCCAGAGTGGTTGTACAAGTTTACATTCCCACCAGCAGTGGAGGAGGGTTCCCCTTTTTCCACAACCTCTCCAGCATGTGTTGTCACTCGAGTTTTCCATCTTGACCATTCTGATGTGTGTAAGGTGAAATCTCAGGGTCGTTTTGATTTGCATTTCCCTAATGGCTAATGACGTTGAGCGCTTCTTTAAGTGTTTCTCTGCCATTCTATATTCCTCGACAGAGAATTCTCTGTTTAGCTCTGTTCCCCATTTTTAATGGGATTACTAAAGAAGCTGAAAAGCAGGAATTTCATTTTTTAATGTTTTGAGGAACTACCATATTTTTTTTCTTCAGTCGTTGCTTCAAGTTTATTGATTTATTTTTATCTGTGTGTGCACATATGCATGTGTGAGTGCTGATAAGCAGCAGCAGAGGGTTTTAGATCTCTTGGAACTGGTGTTACAGATGATTGTGAACAGCTTATAGAGATGGGAGAACTCAAACTCTGTTGCTTTTCAAGAGTAGCAAGTGCTCCTAACCACTCAGACACAATCTCTACAGCCTCCTAGGTTGCTCTTTCACTCTCTTGTTTGCATCCATTTTGCTTCTGAACTTTTTGGCTCCTTCTATCCTCGAAGCATTGGGATTACCAGAGTGTGCTACTATACCCCGAATGAAAAATAGATTATTTGGTTATGTCAATAAGTAGTGCATTAGGCACTTTTGCACAGCTGTGCCACTAAATTCATGGATGAACGGATTAAAAGTATAAAGTTTTTGTGGTGGTTTGAATAAGTATGACTCCTATAGACTCATGTATGTGAATGCCCCTAGGGAATGGCACTATTAGGAAGTGTGGCTTTGTTGGAGTAAGTGTGGCCTTGTTGCAGGAATCATGAGGAGGTTACCTTTGATGTTTTATAAATGCTCAGGCTACATTTAGTGTGGAGCACAGTCTTTTTCTGCTGCACTTGGGCAGAATATCATGAAAAAGAAGCATTTTGCAGAGATGTTTCTTAGGGAAAGCAGGATAGGGAGACACAGAGAGAGAGACAGAAGCAGAGACAGGACCTGGAGAATGAATTGTGTATAATCTTCCAAATTATTATCTTCCAAATTATTACCTATGTCATGCTTGGCCCCATATCTCAGAAAGTTTTCACTAGTTACCTAAAGAGTATCAACAGGAATGAAGTGCACCTGTGAGGAAAATTTCATAGTTAAACTACATCCAATGGCTTAATATATTTATTATGCATTGACACTATAGCTATATGGTGCTGCAATAAATATATGTCAATGTCATCAAACTAGAAGCACTTCACATTTTATTATTAACTCACAGGAAGGAAATGATGAGAAATATCAGAAAATTTAAAATTGAGTGTTTCATCACAGTAAAATTTTCTCATAAATAAAAGAAAAGAGAGACTATCACTTATTAGCTCCCTTATTAGTAATGCAAGGGAATTTGTCTACTTCTGGTAGATTAATTAAATCATGCTTGATTGTATCAGCTAAAGAAATATATCTAGAGTAAATAAACTTGCTTAAAATTATTACTCTAGTGGTGGGAAAAGTGGTACAAAGAATTGAATTGACAACAGTGGGAACAACATCAAGTATTAATTTAAAATCAAGTAAAGAATTTTGACTAATTTTCTTTGATTCTTGATGAAATGGCATTGCCAATATTGTTTACTTGCTCTTGGAGGTGGTTCCAATTTTGAAGCAATTGTGAATATGAATAGCCTGCAAGAAATAGCTGCAGGAGCCAGGATTTTGAAAATAACACAACCTTGGTAAGGTTTAGATATGAAATGTACTGTCAAAGGCATATGTCATTGTATACTGAGTGTCTGTTTTGTGGCACTGTTTAGGGAGCTTGTGGAACCTTTGGGTTACGGGCTTAGCTCAAAGACAAACAGCCATAGGAGTATGGCTTGCAGGCTGGATGTTGGATACACTTCTAGAAAGAACTCTTTGCTTCCTGCCTGTGGGTGACAAGGATAACCAGACCATGCTCCAGTGTCACATGCCAAGCATCTCCTGCTGCCAAAGTTTTATTCCTTGTCATGAAGGTCAACATCCCCTGAAATGTATGTCAAGACAGATCCTTCCCCTCTTACATTGCTTGTGGTAGACATTCTGTCATAACAGCAAGAAAGGTAACCAATATAAAACCTGAATGGCAGACATAAAATGTGTTATAGATCATAATAAAAATATATGTGGAATGTGAAAAGTATTAATTTGTCAAAAATTGTATAACTGTAGGAGGTTTCAAATGAGTGCTTATTCTACGGAATCATCCACCAGCTGGTACTTGGTGCATATTATTAATATCATATGTTTTTGAATGAGTAGTGTCAGTGTCAAGCTTCCTGTGCTCATATGGACCAATTCATTATTGGCTTTCTGAAGTTTAGAAAAAAATAGCTACTAAATGTCTGACTAGCCTTTTGACACTGAAGGTCAATGTCTAAACAATAGTACAGTTGTAGTACATTGTCTTTTGCTTCTTGAAGCAAAAAGTCACAGATATTCACTATCTGGCTAACCAGTATAATAGACATTTATGTGACAACCATTTCAGTCTTACTGAAAAACCTAATGTTCATGACAGTGGTCAAATTATGCAAACCTATTCTACCCTGAGGGTTCCTACTCATTCTTTGAAAAACTCTCTTTGCTCCTTGAGTTGGGCATGGATGTTGTCACAATTAGTTGAGATTTTTTTTGTAGGCAATTTTATTATTTATTTTATTTTATGGCCATTTGTGTTTTGCTTAGATATATATTTGTGTGAGGGTATCAAAAGCCCTAGAACTGGAATTACAGACAGTTGTGTGCTGCCATTTGGTTGCTTGGAATTGAGCTTATGTCTTCTGGAAGAGCAGCCAGTGCTCTTAACTGGCAATTGTGGAGCCACTTTTCTAGACCATTGTTCAAGATTGTTAATCTCTCTGTTGCTGCAGCCTTCTATCATCAAATGTCATCAATTTGAATACTGATGGCCCATACTAAAATATTTTTTAAGGAGAGCTGTGTGATTCAGAGCTTCCAATTTTAGGGATCTGGCCCAGGTTTTTAGTTGCATAACAACAGACCTTGCTACCAACTTTTGCTACTGTCACTTTTTATGCCTGTATTGAGTAACATGATGTAAGGAATCCCTATAAAGGTATCACTGAGTGATGAACTGGAATACATAACTGTCTAGAGAGCTATTAAATTTGTAGCCTCCAGTTACCTCTGTCTTTGTTTATAACAGCAGTGATTTAGAAATTACAGATGTGCTGAGTTACCAAATGCTCTTTGGGGAAGTATAAAGTTACCAATTCAGGAGTATCTAATTCAGTAACTATGCTCCTCTAAAACCATTCTGGTGAAAGCCAATTTTAGTAGACCTTGTGAGGGCACATAATTTGCTTTTATAGGTTTTAGTGGGCTAAAGTGACTTGAACATTGGCAGCATGTTTGGCAACTGACTTTAAATTCATACTGCTTCTCTAGGAGCTACACATTTTACTCTAGTATTTAGGCTCATAGCTAAAAGAAAATTAAAATCACCATGAAATGGACGTCAATAGAAAAACAAAGTTTAGACGTGATTTGTGGAGAGAGTCCAAGATGGTAGTGACCAGCTCTCACTTTATGTGAGAGACACAGGATCTTAAACTCCGAAATTGGTGAGTGGAGGGGCAGCTGAAGCCAGAACATCAACACTGAGGCTTCCTGGGCTAGAGGGGACAACCTGTGAACTGGAACCATTTGGATCCAGATCAATTATGGCCATCTCCGGGGACTAAGAGTGGCGACTATTCAACTGCACTTCCCTTTGCCACAAGCACTATCCTCTGTGCTTGGTGTCCCAGACAGCAGAGGCGGGCCTCCCTGGTCTACGGCAGCAGCAGGAGTCTGTAAGGGCCTTCCACCTCTGTGGCAGCTAGCAGCTGTAAGGGCCTCCAAGGGGCCAGCTACACCAGCCTCCCAGGTAGGGTGGTGGCTAGCCCAAGCAGGAGCCTCCATGCTCAGTGACTGAGATAGCAGAGGTGACTACCTCAAGTACAGTTCTCCCTTCCTGGTGGCCAAACAATGGACACCACTGAGCTGACTGAAATCCTGCACTCTCATTTACCCCTGTGGGACCAAATCTTAGAGTAGAGAACAGGGGGAAACTGTTGTGCTTTCCAATTAGGCCAGCGACCAAGTGAGTGTACCTTCATGTAAGTGCATGCAGAGCACCAGATCCAGAGTCCCTCTACACTAGCAGCCAGACATCAGATCACCCCACACACACCCACTGTGGGCAGCATAGGGGTCCTTGGGACCACATTCTCAACATTGAAGCCCCTCTTCTGTGGGTCTACCAGTGGAGTCCAGGCAAACAATTCCTGGAGCCCAGACAGATATGAATACCAGGAGAAGAGTACGACAAAACTGTAGGCCACTGAAGTATTCAGGGCACCTGCACATGTGCACTGCCAGCACCCGCATCCCCTTCTGTGCTTAAGCTCCACATTCCAGGCATCTACACACTCTAGCACCCTGTCCTTCAAGGCATACTTCCTCTTGCTTTCATGCACCTGCGACCTTGCCTTCTTAGCCAAAGCTGAAACACAATCATCTACTCTCAAAGGAGTGGATCTCTCTGATCTTCCTGATGAATACTCCAAACACCAGAGACAGACAGACCCAGTTTTACTTCTATGGCTATAACATTTTACGTGATTACTATACTGATAGATCTCAATCTCATGGTAATGTCCTGTCATAGTTCCTCCTAACTGACATTTATTTTTAGGCTTTCAGGTGTGAGCTATTGAGACTGGACCTTATTAATTTCTATAAATTTGCAGTCAACACATTTAATTTTTTTTAACTTACTGAAAGGTTGTTATACTTAACAATTTAAAACAAACAAACAAACAAATGCTTGTCCTGGTGGTGGACACTTTTAATGCCAGCACTGAGGAGACAGAGGCATGGAGGGTGATATCTGAGTTCAAGGCCAGCCCAGGCTACATCTCCTATCTCAAAACAAACAGACAGACAAAGAACCAGAGGGATCTCTCTCTCTCTCTCTCTCTCTCTCTCTCTCTCTCTCTTTCTCTCTCTCTCTCAAAAGATTTATTGTTCTAGAGCCATCCTGGTCTACATTGTGAGATCCAAGCTAGTCAGACTTACATAAATGAGAAATTATTCCCAAACAAGTATTTGTTTTTACTTTTATTTTTGTGTGTGTTTGGGTGAGAGGCCAGAAAAGAGGGTCAGACGATCTGGAGCTAAAGTTGCAAGTGCTTGTGAACTGAACAACATGGGTATTAGAGACTGAACTCAGGTCCTCTGGAAGGGCAGTAAGCACTTGTCCACTGAGTCATCACTCTATCGCTCATTCATTTATAAATTTATTATAAATACGTATGCTCACCATCTTTACTTATCAGAGAAATGTTATACAAAAAGACTCCGAGATTCCAGCTTACAACTGTCAGATTGACTAAGATCAAAAACTCATTTGCTCAACCATGTTTATAGCAGCTTTATTCATAATAGTTAGAATGTGGAAACAACCTAGATGTTCCTCAGTGGAGAAAGGATACGTAAATTGTGGTACACTTACACAATGGAATGCTACTCGGCAATTAAAAACAAGGAAATCGTGAAATTTGCAGAAAAATGGATGGGAGTAGAAAAGATCATCCTGAGTGAGATAACCCAGAAGCAGAAAGACACACATGGAATATACTCCCTTATAAGTGGATATTAGCTATATATGATAGGATAAACATACTAAAATCTATAGTACTAAAGAAGCTAAACAAGGAGGACCCTAGGGAAGATGCTTAATCCTCACTGAGAAGGGCAAACAGGATAGACATAGGAAGCAGGAGAAGACAGGGAACAAGACAGGAGTCTACCACAGAGGGGCTCTGAAAGACTTTACCCAACAGGATATTGAAGCAGATACTGAGACTCATAGGCAAACCTTGGGCAGAGGGCAGGGAATCTTACAGAAGAAGGGGGAGACAGAAAGACCTGGAGAAGACCGGGAGAGAAACAGATCCAAGAAATCTGGGCCCAGGGGTCTTTTCTGAGACTGATACTCGACCAAGGACTATGCATGGAGATAACCTAGAACTCCTGCACAGATGTAGCCCATGGCAGCTCAGTATCAAGTGGGTTCCCAAGTAAGGGAAAGAGGGATTGTCTCTGATATGAATTCAGTGGCTGGCTCTTTGATCAACTCCCCCTGGCAGTGGGTATGGCAGTGGCAGCCTTGCCAGGCCACAGAGGAAGATGATGCAGCAGTCCTGATGAGACCTGATAGAATAGGGTCATATAGAAGAGGAAAAGAACTCCCCTTTCAGAGACTAGGGGATTGACATAAGGGGAGAAGAGGGAGGGAGAGTGGCACTGGGAGGAGACAAGAGAGGGGGCAATAGCTGGGATACAAAGTGAATAATTGTACTAAATAATAAATCAATTTTAAAATAAAAAAAATCAAGTGACAAAACAGGCTAGCATGGATGTGGAGTGAGGGGTACATGCTTCCATTGCTGGTAGGAGTGAAAACTTGTACAACTTTGGAAATCACTCTGGCACTTTGTCAGAAAATTGGGAATAGTTCTACCTCAATCTTCATCTATACCACTTCTGCATATATACCCGAAAGATGCTCCATCATACAACAAGGACACTTGTTCAACTATGTTCACAGACACTTTATTTATAATAGCCAGAAACTGGAAACAACCTACATATCCCTCAAATGAAGAATAGATCAAAACAACAACAACAACAACAACAAACCAAACTGGTACATTTACACATGGAATACTACTCAGCTATAAAAAAACAAGGAAATCATGCATTTTGCAGGCAAATGGTGGGAACTGGAAAAGATCATCCTGAGTGAGGGAACCCAGACCCAGAAAGACACACAGGGTATGTACTCACTCCTAAGTGGATATTATCCATATCATATAGGATAACCATGCTGTGACCCACAGATCAAAAGAACCTAAGTAACAAGAAGGGTTTAAGGGAGGATGCTTGAATCACACTAAAAAGGGGAAATAGAATAGACATCATAGACATGAAAATTGGAGAGAGAGAGAGTGAACCTGGTGAGAGAGAGGATAGAGAGGGGAATGGGGGGAATCAGGTGTGGGGAGAGTGGGTTTTGGGGATGAGAGGACTGGGAGAGAGAAGGAAAATTTGTGTTGGGCATCTCTGGGACAAGCTGGAGACCTGGGATGGGAGAGGTTCCTGGGGAGTTATGGGAATGATCCTAGCGGAGACTTCTAGCATTGGGGGTTACTGAGACTGAAGTGGCCACATTCTGTAGCCAGGGTGGACTTCCAGTGGAGGGAGGGGGCACCACCACATTCACAAAACCCTCTACTCAACATGTGTTCTGCCTACAAGATGTGCAGGGATAAAGATGGAGGAGAGAATGAGATGACAGCAAACCAATGACTGACCCAACTTGCGATCCACCCCATAGGAGACAGTCAACTCCTGACAATATTAATGATACTCTGCTATGCTTGCAGATAAGAGATTAGAATAGCTGTCCTCTGAGAGGCTTCGTCCAGCAAATAATGGTAACTCATGCAGAGAACCACAGCCAAACATCAGGCAGAGCTCCAGGAGTCTTGTGGAAGAGTTAGGGAAAGGATGGAAGGAGCTGGAGGGTATAAAGACATCATAAGAAAAACTACATAGCCAACTAACCTGGGCCTATGGGAGTTCATAGGGACTGAACCACCAACCAAATAGCATGCATGGACTGGTCCTAGCCTCTCCTATACATATGAACTTGTCAGGCTTCTTGGTCAAGTGGGTCCCCTAACAACTGGAGTGGGGGCTATGTCTAACTTGGACTCTGTTGCCTCCAGCTGAATGCTGTTTTACTAGCAAAGTTGCCTTGTCTTGCCTTGGTGAAGGAGGAGTTACTTAGTCTTGATGTGATTTGATGTGGGTTGGCACTGGGGGTAGGTATTAGGGGAAGTAGGTGAGAGGCTGAGACTGGGAAAAGAGGTGAGACTAGGGTTGTGATTGGAATGTAAAATGTACAATAAAGAAATTAATGAAGGAAAAAAATCCGAAATAAAAAACACATTCTTCATTTTCAGATATATTTTGTGCTGAACATTTTTTACTAATCACATTTATTATAAATAGCATAAAAAGCAGATGTATTTATTATTAAATTCATGGAAAAAACAAATTAGACATTTTAGGGCTACTCCAAAAAGCAGTCTTTGTTTGGAAAACCATCATTCTTAGTATTAAAATGAAGGATTTGCAACACTCTATTTTGGTGAGTATAGGGATTCTCCCTGCCCCCCATTTTAAAAGTTGTCTTTATTCTATTCAGGGTGCCATTACAAAGTACTATGAGTTGGATAGTTTCAAAGCACCAGAAGTTATTCACAATTCTGAAGTTTACAAATCCAAGATCAAAATACTAGAAGACTCAGTCCCTGACATATGGACTTTCCACTCCCTTTCCATTTAAATATATGCCACCTTTTAATATATCTAGGCTCTTTTTTTTTTTTTAAGTAAGGGCTTTAGTCTCAGTCATTAGATCTGTGCTTTCCTGGTCTCACTTCTAAGTCCCTCACCTCTGTGCTTATCATTTCAAGACATGACCCCTACTGAACCTCTTAGTGCTGTGTAACTTTGGATAAGTGACCTATCTTTCAGGCCTCAGTGATAATATCGACAAAATGGGGATAACAGTACTACTTACTTCCTCAGCTAATTTACAGAATTGAATGAAACGATGCATGGAAATAACAGGATATTGTTTGGCTCATGGTAGACAATTAATACACATGACCATTTAGTGTCCTTACCACAGCCTTTGTTCTCTTCCATTTTCAGAGTTTAAAATGTTTTTGGTGAACAAAACATATAAAAACAATTTTAAAGATACATTTGTTAACACAGTCTAAAGAACTTCAGAAGTGCTGGTTTCCTGTTAATCAATGGTGATTGATTCTTCAGCTTAAGCTGAACAAAAACCATAGGTCAGTGCTTCCCAACCTTCTTAAATCTGTGACCCTTTAATACAGTTCCTCATGTTGTGGTGACCCCCAACCCTAAAATTATTTTCATTGCTGCTTCATAAATGTAATTTTACTATTATGAATTATAATGTAAATCTCTGTGTTTTTCTGAAAATCTTAAGTGATACCTGTTGACCCCCAAATGGGTTGTGTGTGACCCACAGGTTGAGAAACACTACCATAGAATCTTACTACAAATATCATAGGAACTGCTGTGTTTTGCTTCCCTTTGAAACCTCACAAGTCAGGTTTCCATCATCTTCATTTCTCTAAACAGTCTTATCTCCCAAGCACCCACAGAACAGCCCATTAAGTTCTAAGGACCCAATGCCCTTTCAGCACAAAGTTCCAAAGCCCTTCCATAATCTTACCCAAAACAACATGGTGTTGTTTGCCACAGAAATTCCCCACTACCTGATACCAATTCCTGTTTTAGTTTTCTTTCTATGGCTGTGACAATACACCCTGACAGAAAGTAACTTTGAGAAGAAATGATATATTTGGCTTATGTGTTCCAGTCATTATCCAAAAATGAAGGGATGTAAGGGCAGGAGCCTGGAGGAAGGAACTGAAACAGAGTCTGAATTACTGGCTTGATCCCCGGGGGTTGCTCCACTTGATTTTTTTTTTTTTTATAACCCAGGAGCACCTCCTCAGGGTTGGTACCACACATAATTGTCTGAATCCTCCTACATCAATCATCAATCCATGAAAAGCTCCACAGACTTGTATGTTTGTAATCTGATAGGCTAGTCCATCAATTAAGATTTCCTTTTCCCAGAGGACCCTCTTTTATTTCAACTTAGCAAAAAGTGTACATGTCATATAACTTAGTGATCTTCTGCCTGCTGGAGCTGTTCATTTCTTATACATAGGTGTTAGACTTTCTATACATAATGATAGATTAATTTATTTCTTCCTGTACTTTCAGCATTTATCTCACATGTACTGAATTTCTTGTATTGAGAAGATCAGGCCAACAGTTCCAGGAACAAGATCGTAAAATCTCCCACCCAAGTAACAGCCTAGATATAACTAGAAAAATGGGAAGGGACATCTGTTCTGGGCAGCCTTATCTTATCTTTTAGTAAAACATTCTTGACACAAGAATGTAGCACACTGACCACCTGGACACAAGCGAGTTAGGAATTAACCCATGTGACTTCCATGCTACTCACCAGTTTGGGCCAGTTTGGACCAGTTTAGAGAGCCTCTAACCTCTGATTAGGCCCTAGTGAGCCCTAGCCAATCATACAGGCGCTCATACCCTTGCTTTTGACCTGCGCTAATCACAATAAGGATGACCTACCTGTCCCTGAAATTCCCCAAGTTCCCTATAAGAAGACCTGTGCACAGTTGTTTAAGGTCTCCACTTTGCCTGGATGGTGGCCCCAGCATGCTGGTCTTCTGCAGAATAAACACCTTTTGTTGTTTGCATGCTACATGAGTCTAGGGTCATTCTTTCAGTGTCTTCAAGACCCTAATAGTATTAGTTCCACATTGTTATACCATTACATATTCATGGGTAATTCACTTCTTTATATAAAGCCAAGAATAAGATTTTTAAAATCTCCCACCCAAAAAACAACCTGGCCCCATTATATAACTTTACTGATACAGATTCTTTCTGAAATTCTTTTAACAACTATTTTCACTTCATTAGGTTCACGCTAAATTTTTCTAGCCCTTTCTTTTTAATATTTTCTTATAAAACATGTGTTTATTTTATTTTAATGTACGGGTGTTTTGCCTATGTTTGTGTGTGTGTACCTCATGCATGCCTCATGAAAATGACATCAGATACTGTGGAACCGAAGTTATAGAAAGATGCAAACCTTGTGGTTGCTGGGAACTGAAGACAGGTTATCTAGAAGATGCTGAGGGTGGGACAATCAGTTTTCTCCAGTGAGCTCTCTGATGGATTATCCCAGTCCAAGTGATAAGCTATAAACACAACAAAAATGTGTGTGTATGTGTGTGTGTAACAATTGTAAAAGAGGTCATGAATTTTAAAAGTAGTGTGGGGTGACATAGGAGAAGTTGGCAGTGAGGGGAATTAAATTATATAAAAATAGTAATTGTGTATGAAAAATTTTAAATATAAAATTTTAAATAAGAAAAGACAGATACATTCTAGAGCTTTCCTGTGCTTCTTTTTATTCATTTTGGAATCGAAGTCCGTTGGAGTGTGTCACACATGTTCAGGGTGAATCTTCTTTTTTTAGATAGCCCTTCCTATAAATATCATCATAAATACAAAAATATTTAGTAGATTTTCCATAAGAACATCATGCTTTTCTCATAATAAAAGAATAAGTTATTCTTGAATTTCAAAATGTTGTATGTAGGAAAATGACCCATATTCATGGTCCTGAAACTTTCTCCTATATCCTATAATGGTCTTATTGCAAATTTAAGCATACTTTCATGCAAAATCTCGAATCACTCTTGATTGAACAAAAACAACAGCAGGGAATATATTAGACCAATGCCTTCATGAAAGGCAATGCTAGGGAGTATACTCTTCCCACTTGATTTACTGCTAGATAAAGAATGACTAACTTTCCAGGAGAATAATGCTATTTGTGACCAATATCAGAACCACTGACTCAGGGAGCCAGAGAGTATGCCAAACTGTGTTTCTTGGAAGCTCTCTTAGACCTTTTGGTCTTTTATAATAGAATACATTAAACTGGGTGTTCATAATCCGTAAATTTATTCTTCATGGTTGTAGAGGATCAAATCTTGTTTATTTTTTCACTGGTAGTCATTGGTGCAAAAGGGGGTTGTCTCTTTTATAAAGTTTATTCCCCTCCTCAATGTTTCATATTCAAGTTTCATTGTGTTAAGTATTGCATGTGAATACATGAATTCAGGGTTCTCAGTTGTTAGGTTCATAGCAAGAACCTGTGCTGTTTTTCCCTGTGTTCTTCATGTGTAGCTGTTAAAGCCATCTTCTTTTATTTCCCAGAACCGAAGTCCTTAAATTCTCTGCATATTATGTCAGTCTTGAAAATTTTTCAATGCAACTATGACAGTACCAAATACATTTCATATTACAAGAACCATTTTTTTTGACTGGACCTCACTGGCTGATCTAACTTGGTACCCTGACCTAACAAGCAGAATTTGGGATAGCCAAGTCCTTCAGAAGAAGCCTGGGTTGTTAATCTTTTGAGAACTTCTAGTAATAGCCTGGTTGCCTGGTGCAGAAGCCCAAGAGATGCTTCTAATGAATTAAAAAACCTTCCTAAACTAGTTCTCTCTGAGAATTAGCCGACACTCAAGAAAGACATCCTGCTTTGCATGTTTCTAGTCTCATGAAATGGAATGCTGGTAGACAAAACAAATGCATCTGAGTCAATGCTTTCCAGTCAGTTCCAGTCTCTTGTGATAGTTCATCAGAGCAATGGCCCATGTATGTAGACTTCATGACTGTATTCCAGTGCCTAGTGCAGTACATTATTCAGAGCAGATTATCAATAATTATGTGTCCAATGAAAGGGTCAATCAACTAACTACACAAGATATCTATTTGTAGTTTGGGGATCTGATATTTATGAAGCGTCAAGGTATAAGGAAGACATAGGAGGACTAATTTATTTTTCATTTGGTTTATTTCAGTGCTAAGGATGAGCCATCGGCTTTAGCATGCTAGGAAAAGGCTTTACAGCTGAGCTATACCTCTTGACAAAGACAGTTATGACAAACTTCTTTTAAGTATGCATGGGCTTTATTGAAGATATTTCAGTTCATACAATCTCCGTAAACTTGGTACAGAGAGAAGGGCTAGCAGTAGCACTTGATAACCACAGAAGAGTAGGAGGCTTCAAGGCACAGAGGTAGCATTATGATTGCAATCATTATACTGTTTTAAGTAAGGATTTCTGGGGACACTTGAGGACTACTCCTTTTTGTTAAGTCACCACAATGTGCTTAGTTATTTGGGTACCACCCCTTTTGTCTACAGTCCACATTTCTTTTCACATCTGGGAATATTCCTTTATATATGCATTTAAAAATTTACACATAACTGTCTAACTGTGGGGTGCATATGGTAACATACTTTGTATTACCAGGAGAAATCATAGGATGTTCTGTACATGGCTATATACTGAGTCTTAGAATGAGCTGTTGCTGTGTTTTGTACTACTCCAAGTTGTTTTATGTATTTTTCTGTTCATTAAAACACTGAAAATCACATTAAACTTTTACGTTAGTTAAGGCTTCTATTGCTGTAATAAAACACCATGACCAAATACAAGTTAGGAGGAAAGGGTCTACTTCATCTTACAGTTTGTAGTCCATCAACCAGGGAAGTCAGAGGAGAAACTCAAGGTGAGAACCTGGAGGCAGGAACTGACACATAGATCATAGAGGAATGCTGCTTACTGGCCTGTTCCTCATGGCTTGTTCAGCTTGCTTTCTTATACCACCCAAGACCACTATCTCAATGGTAGCATTGCTGACAGTGACCTGGGACTTCCTAATTAATTGTTATTCTAGAAATATTACCACATGCTTATCCCCAGGCCAATCTTGTAGGAGTCATTTTCTCAACTGTGGTTACCTTTTCCCAAATGACTCTAGTTTGTGTCAAGTACACATAAAAAGTAGCCAGCACAGTTTTACTGAGTTGTGTGAGCTTTGCATTGTTGCTTAGGTTAAAAGGATATATTTTATTATATATTTAAGAGTATGTGTGCATATCTGTATATGTAGATGCATATGTGAGTTTATGTTCCAACAGAAGCCAGAAGGCTTCAGAACTCCCGGAGCTTGAGTTCAAAGTGGTTGTGAACTGCCTGATATGCATGCTAGCAAAAAAAGTAGCAAGCACTCCTAACCACTGAGCCACCATCAATCCAGCCCCCTCAGTTTCCATTCTTTATCTGATGGAAAGCCAGACATAAAGAAGCTGGATACTATGGGAAACATATTGTAACCAAATCATAGCTGAATATCTTTAATGCACTGTATAAGTAAATGTGGAGATGACTCTTAGGAGAAGAACACAGAGGCATTCACTGCTTACCCAGTTTCAAGTTGGTGACATTTATTCTGTTTTGCTGCCTGAAAATCCCTTTCATGCCCATCCATTGCAGTCATCTTTCAGTGGCTATCATCAGGTGCTACTACTACCCACTTAATTTTCAAATTCCTCAGTGCCTTTCCCAGGTATTGATGCTTGAAGAATATATATATAAGAGATGAGAAGCTAAGTATAGTTGGCACATGTCTGCAATCTCAGGATTCTGAGAGCTTAGGCAAAAGAACTGTGAGTTCAGGGCTAGCCTGGGCTACATAGCAAGACTCAGTCACTTTTATGAAAACAAAATGAAATAGAAGAGAAACAAAGAAGAGGCATTTTCAACTTACCTCTAAATACATAAACTTTCTTAGACAGTTGTATTTTCATAAATTATTGTTAATATAAACATCAAGTTTGTAGCTAAAACATATGTACTTTGTAGGAGCCAACAGATCATTACAATATGATTTTTTTCTCTAAAAATGAAATTTAATTTCTAAATTAAATCATTTAAATTTTGTCAATGTTCCAAATGCTGAGTTACAGTATCTATAAAGTACATTCCAGCTCTAAGAGTCTCTTATATTAATCTAGAATATGAAATGTGGACTTGGCCATGATAAACTTAAATGCCAAAGAATGTCCAACATATGTGCCTATGAAAAAAAATCATAGTGTGTGGTCTGTTGGGTATGGTGACACACTGTGCAAGTAGGGAGAAAGTGGCATCATGCCTCTGTGTT
This sequence comes from Meriones unguiculatus, assembly GCF_030254825.1. NCBI lineage: Eukaryota > Metazoa > Chordata > Mammalia > Rodentia > Muridae > Meriones > Meriones unguiculatus. Next base: position 71,767,054 of record NC_083369.1, on the reverse strand, counting down.
TGCATGTGTGTTTCCAGATTTCCTCCTCTAAGATTTATTTTGTTTTTCAGACAAGAAAAGGCCTCTTGAGTCAGGCTCCCACTGATGTCCAGTGTGAGTACGCTACCTTCATTCAGTGTATGGTGGTTTGCACCAAAGGACAAAATGTTCACATCACCTCAAAGGAAGCACAATATCCTTACAGTACCTATTATCTTTTCTGAACAGTTACTGAGCACTTATTCACCTGAGCAGCTCTCACCACTGAAAACCATTCCTGATTACCCCTTTCTTTTCTCTAAAGTCTAGTGCCTTTGATTTCATTTTTACCTCATCTGCATTTGAAGTTTTATAGAACAATAAAGGTTGGGAATAGCAGAATATTCAAGTAAATGGCAAATGGCATGAAAAGATTTTCCTATTCCCTTTGCATGAGGCTTCCTTGCTCTTTTCAAAAAATACTTTGCTTTCTTTCATTTTGTATGTCCTTTGCTTTTTCAATTTGCTCATTAACTTTTTATGTTGTGAAAGCCAAGTTAAAATTGGGGTTTCTAGAGAATTAATTTGGCTCCTTGTTTAGAATTCATAAAATGATAATTATAGACTAAAAGACATTCAAACAATAGACTGAAGACTATAGCACTTATTTATATACTGCCATTAACCAATTTTCAGAAATATTTCCTCCATTCTACTTTCTCTAGTTTTAAAAACATTCCCTTTTCCACTGTCTTCATTTGCACAAGTTTACTGACAATCACACCTTTGCATAGTGTAACTCTTTCTTGTATCATCATTCTCTGCTTCTATCTCTGTTTCTCCTTCTTTTAGCCCCCCAAATGAAACCTGACTAAGAAATTGACTTCTGAGAAGGAGAGGGAGGGTGTCAATGCTTGGGAGTGGACTGCTGAACCTTTGTCTCCTTGGCCCTTGATTTATATGCTTAAAACAAGTCTCTGGCTCTTTTAAAAAGTAGATCTGGAAATGCTGTTGAGGATAAGCTTTGGCATTAGCACACGCTTCTGAGGCAGCATTTGCAGTGACTTCACTCCTTGAAAATGTGGCTCTCAGGATAGCACTCCCACATGCCTTAGATTGCCTGAAGGAAGAGCCCTCTGATATTCAATAAACAATATGAGCTTTCTCCCTCCTCATGTCTGTAGACACTTCTTGGTCCATACAGTGTTTATGAAAATGACTTCAAGAAATCCATGAGTAGCTGGCTTGTTGAAGTAAAAAATATAATTTGTTTGTGTGTGTGTGTGTGTGTGTGAGAGAGAGAGAGAGAGAGAGAGAGAGAGAGAGAGAGAGAGAGAGACAGAGAGAGAGAGAGACAGAGAGAGATGGGATTCTTTTTATTTTTATTTTTTTTTTTTTAATTTAGGAAATGCCTTAGCAGATCAAACAGCGGCCTGGAAGCCCACACAGTTGCTTCTTTAATTCTTCAGTGTTATCATGAGCATGTGAAGCTTAATCTGCCAGTTGTTATAACATAGACCAAGAAATACTGGGTGTCAGCATGGAGGATTTACTTTCCCATGTCTTTTGAGCTTTCTCCATATCAGTTCATTCTCTTAAATAGCAAGAAAGGGAAAGAAGTGTAAACAAATAAAAATGCAGCAATAATTTGTCTAAATTATATTAAATCAGCCATAAAGCTATTTTATTTTGTGCAAATGAATTTCTTTAAATAGTACTAGGGAGAAACAGAAGATCCAGGGCAACCATGAGTGCATACACAATTAGAAATTATAAAATAATATGTAATTGTTAGTTACATAAATATATAAATATTTAAAATGATATTATGATAAATCCATAGAATAATTAGGGTCTTTAACCTTAAAACTCCTTACTATATGGAGACTATCTTTAAGCAAAGCATCTCCAGAGCAAAGGGCAATGATGCACTTTAACTTACTACAAATGTTAAATATGGAGTTAGGAGCTTAGGAGATAAAGTTCATAGATGCTACTAACAGCCCATTTGTACAATTTTATAGATTGAGCATAGCTATGATTTAGTAAACTAAGGCAGAGAGAGGTGAAGTAGCTGACACTGAACTAGAAAGCAGCAGAACTGTGATGCAGGCTCACAGCTGTCTGTCTCAGAACTTCGTCTTTGAAATATTTTTATTAAATATTTTTGTGTGTGATAATGTGTTGGAGGGTACACGTGTGTGTGTGTGTGTGTGTGTGTGTGTGTGTGTGTGTGTGTACACAAGCTCACATGGGCAAGTGTGCCTGTGGAAGCCAGAGGTTGATGTTGGGTATCTCCTCTGTGGCTTTTTACCTATTTTTTTTGAGACGGTCTTTTAATGAATCTGGTAGCCATGTTTGCAGAACACGTACTTTGCTGACTAAGCCTTCTTGCCAAACCCTACTCATCTTTTAAATGTTTTACAGCATAGTTCACGTGCCAATACATAAAAATTTACCATATCATTTAAAAAATGTTTGTATAAGTTTTACAAAAGGTTCAAGACACAAAACTATTATGGAGCTGGAAATATAACTTAGTGGTATATCCCTGGTCTAGGATGTGTGAGGCACTGAATTTGATTGACTACAAACACACACACACACACACACACAGAGAGAGAGAGAGAGAGAGAGAGAGAGAGAGAGCAAGAGAGAGAGAGAAAGCAAGAGACAGAGTGGAGGAAGGAGAGGAAAGAGAAAGAGAGCTAGAGAGATAAAGAGTAAGGGAAGAGAGGGAGGGAGGGGTGAAAGGGAAGGAGAGATTGTATAATACCTGGGCTCTGCCTTATGAAATATATAGAGAGCAAATGATACTGTACTCCAAATCATAGATACATTTTTCTTAGCCTTTCTGACTTAATGACTTCTAGCTTCACTAAGGACTTCTTCACATAGCTATAGTGACCTAATTGCACCACCCAGTTAGTAACCTCAGATATAAACAAGATCAGGCACATACCTTTAGTCTCAGCATTCTGAGAGGTAGGAAGATCTCTGTGAGTCCAATGCCAGGCTGGACTATATAGAAACAGACCAGTCAGAGCTATGACAGAGAGAATGATTCTGTTAAAAAAAAAAAAAGAAAGAAAGAAAAAAAAGAAAAAGAAAAAGAAAAAAGAAAAGAATTTTTTTCTTGCCCCTCCTCTCATTTGGGAAAATTGAGTTTTTCAGTTTGTTTCATGTGTTGGTGTATATGAGTGTAGATGTATATGAATGCTTGTCTGTGAATGGTTGTGCATGGGTATAGTTACTTGTGCACATGCATGTGTGGTCATGTAGAGCCCCACAGCAGATGTCTTTGCTCTACTACCTTATTCTTTTGAAACAGGGTCTGTTGATCAAACCCAGAGCTTTTAAATGTGGCTACTTTCTTGAACTAGCTTTCTATAGGGATTCCTACCTCTGCCTTCCAAAGCTGGAGTTTGAAAGAGCTGCTACGCTCGCTTGGCATTTTCTTGCGTTCTGAGAATCAGAACTCCAATCTCCTTGTTTACACAGCAAGTGCCTTCTCTGCTGAGCCATCTCCCAGACATAGAGTTTCTGACATGTGGATTTTTGTGTGCTGACACAGTGAAATAAAGCTCTGTAGTTATTTTTATCTTCTTTTCCAGGACCAGAAGCTGGATTCCCTAAATGTACATGGAAACCAGACATGCTTAATACTTCTTTCTTTTCCTAAACCTGTGAATAAATCGCTCAATAGTTTCATCTCAGCCTCTTCATATTGAAAAGAAGTTTCATAGTTTTTGACAGTAGTGTGATTAAAAGCCCATATCATTGCAAAAGAGTTGTAAGATAAACACAGGAAGTGCATTGCTACTGTTATCTTCAGATACTGGAAAAAAGTGTGAATATTTATGTTGTTATTGTTTTGCCTTTTCAAGGCAGGGTTTCTCTGTGTAGCCTGGGCTGTCCTGGACTTGCTTTGTAGACCAGGGTGGCCTAGAACTCACAACAATACGCCTGCCTCTACTTCCCAGAGGGCTGAGAAAGGTGTGCGCTGCTCTGCCCATTTTATTTTCGATTTTTTTAGTTTGTTCTTTCCAGACTTGCAGTCAGTCACATTTCCTAGTGCATTAAGTTTTATTGTTGTTTTAATATTTACTGATGACATGATAATCTACTAATTGTCATTAAAACATGATTTAAAGAACTTAAATGTATAATATACTAAAATGAAATCTATTACCCTCAAAAACAATACTTTGTTTATTAATCATCCAAACTAATAAAAATTAAAAATATCTAATATAAGATTCAGGAAATTTTAAGAAGACAAATCTGCTCATTTCTTGACATGTATTATTTTTCCTTGAGGTTCATAGAATAAATATATTGTTAATATCAAGGTATTTAAGATCAAAGGAAATGATAAAATAGTTACAGAAATTCATGGTGAGTGAAAAATTATGAATATGATATTCAGCAATAGGAAAATATCTAATGTGGACAAAGCAAGATTTTTAAAGTTCTGAGGTCCAGCTGGATCTGGTAGTGCATGACTCTCATTACAGCACTTAAGGAGGCTGAATGAAGCAGAAGGATCACCAGTTCAAAGCTTGCCTAGGGAACTTATTGAAATACTATTTCAAGAAGGAAGAGAAAGAAAGAAAGAAAGAAAGAAAGAAAGAAAGAGAGAGAGAGAGAGAGAGAGAGAGAGAGAGAGAGAAAGAAAGAAAGAAAGAAAGAAAGAAAGAAAGAAAGAAAGAAAGAAAGAGAAAGAGAGGGGTAAGGATGGAGAGAGAAAAGAAAAGAAAGAAAAAGGAATTCTGAGACAGTAATGAGTTCTGAGAGTGGGAGAAATAATCCTCCCCAGTATGATCCCTGTAAATAGTTACTTAATGTCAAGTGGTCATTCCTGAAATTACATATATGCAAGTGACACACAGACTGAGCAGGAAATGTTTGAGGGAAGAAAGGGAAGGAAAAATATGATGTGGGGCTACAGTTGGTATACAAAGTGAATAAACTGTAGTAAATAAAAAAATTATATTAAAAATAAAAAATAAAAACTCAAGAAACTAAAACTTAAAAAGAACCACACTGTCAAAAATAAATAAACTAAGATAAAAGAAATGAAAAAGAGGAACAGATGCCTGGGGCTATAGATCAGTGGTAAAAAACTTGCCCAACATGCATGAGCCCTGGGTTTAACCTTTATTACCACAAACTAAAAATGAACAAAAAGATTCCTATGTTCCAGTATTGCCCTTTTCATCAATTTGCTGCCAACAACAACCTTTGTGTAATTCTTTTTAATTTGGTGTCTGCGTTTTCTTTCTCACTAAATTAGGAAATCATCTAGCTTACCTGACAGGTAGGCAAATACACTTAAAAAGGAGAGAACACTTGATAAAAGTGTGTTTGTAAGGAAGGGAATCTGTCATTTATTACTTACAAGTAATCCTGGTTATTTTGTTTGTTTGTGTATGTTTAATATACTCTTAGTGTTTTATTTTTTTTTTCATGGCAGCACCCAAAATCAATTTTTAAAACTGCATTATTAAAAGGAAGACTCAGAAGATTCTGAAATCTTTGCTGGAACTATGAATTGGTGCACTTTGATTAGCTGGGTGAAGATTTGGCAAGAAAGATTCTTTTCCTTTGCATCAGAGACGGGTGGGTTGTTTGTTTTAAGATAGAGACTCATGTAGCACATTGACCTCCAATTTCCTATAAAGCCAAAGCTGGACTTGAGATACTGTTCTCCTGGCCCTCATTTCTCCTGTTCTGGGCTTACAGGCATGTGGCCACCAACACTCATAGCCACAATTGGGTTTTAATTATTCTCAAACCAGCTGTCCAGGATCATAGATTATTTTTCCCTTTAAACCTATCACCTGTTCCAAATGCACCATTGAAGATCACTAATATGGTTCAAAGTTCATGAAAGCATTCATGTGCTCATGGCTGAAACTAAACATCTTTTGTGTGAAGGAATAAAAGAAATATTTCTGCCTCAATTCAAATGAAACTCAATGGATATTGGGAAAGACTATGAAATATATACCCTTATTTTCTGGGCATCTGGAGTTAAAAACAGGAAGTAGTGATTTTGTAAAGCAACCATCTTTCTCTGAGGAGAATAGGATAACCTCCCCAGGGGCAATGACTTTACAGTCCTGATTTCTCCTAGGCAACTGGGTTAGCTAATTTTATGTCAAATGGACAAAAGTAAGAGTCATCTGAGAGGAGGGAACTCCAACTGAGCAAATGCCTCTGTTAGAATGGGCTGTAGACAACCCTGTAGAGCATTTTCTTAGTGATTGATGGAAGAAGATTTAACCCAGTGTGGGTAGGGCCACTCCAGGGCTGGTGGTCCTGCATTCTATATAATAGCAGACTGAGCAAACCATGAGGAGGAATCCAGTAAGCAGCACCCCTCGATTGCCCCTGCATCAACTCCTGCCTCCAGGTTCCTGCCTTGAATGCCTTCAGTGATAAACAGTAATGTAGAAATGTAGGTCAAGTATAGCTTTTCCTCTGTAACTTGCTTTGGTTCTGATGATTTATCCCAGAAATAGTAACCCTGATTAGAGTCCTCATCAGTAAAACGGAGAATAATATCAGCCCCAAAGGGATGATTTGACAACTACATAACTCACACGGGTAACTCTGCTTTGCTCTCAATACACAGCAAGTATTCAATGTCTCTTAACTCACTGTTCTTACATATTATCATTATTACTGGGATCACTGCTAACATACAGTTTATAGTTTCTCAGTGTAGAATTTTGGTTTGGACCTCACCAATTTTCTCAAATCTAAACTGTCACTAGACCATAGATCAGGGAGCGGCAGCTGAGAGCCTTCCCCATCTATTGGCTAGCAACACTATCCAGGTTTGCCCAGGGCCCTCCTTGTGCACCCCACACCCCAGTTCTTGGCCTGCACCATTTCTCAAGACTTACCCGGATCTTTGATCCTGGATAACATCACAGATCAGTTAGCAGCAGTTCCTGGGCCTGTGGCATTTCATGGGAGCCACAAAGATCTGAGGCTCAGGAGACCAGCATGAATCAGTGAGCACCAAGAAAAACAGAAGACGGTGCCCATCTGGGACCATGAGGTCTACCTACAATTCCAGAGACCTATTACCATCAGAGAACACCAGGCCTGCTAATAACAGAGTCATCTAAACGGCTACAGGTCAGTACAAGAACACTGGCAACAAACCCAGAGCCATATGACACCACCCAAAACACAGCTGTCCTACCACAGCAAGCCCTGAGGATATTATCACTCCAGAAGCACAAGAAAACAATCTTAAATCTGAGGTTATGAAAATGAAAGAGGCCTTAAAAGAAGAAAAAAATTCACTAAATTTACCTTCTGTCTTCCTCATATCTCTTAGTTCACACAAATCTTTAAGGTCTTCTGAAAGTATTTTATCTTGGACTGGCTTGAATAAACTTTTTTTTTTTTGGTTCATTAAACTTATGTGTCACTAAGTAGTTCCCTATTCCTAGGTACTGTTGGGAGTCAACAAGTAAAGGATTGGATATAAAACATCCTGGAGGAGAATCTGTAACTCTATGAGTCAGTATGGGAGAAAAAGGGTAGAGGGGCCCTCAGTGATGAGGGACAGTTCTGTCTGAAGAAAACAAAGAACTCACTGAGTGAGCCAAAAACCCATCTTGAAAATCACAGGATCATGAATTACAGTTCTACCCTCTGGCAGGACAGGAAAGGAATCTTATAGTCACATTGTGCTGGGTGAGACATTATGGATTAAAGGCCCACATATTTGTGACTTGAAACCAGCCAGCACTTCAGACAATCACAAGTGCCACGGGCCACCCTTGTTAATTATTTTGTGTGTGCAGGTGTGTGTTTGTGCCTATTTTCACAAGGAAAGTTTGAAATTTTAGTTCAGACAGTGCTTCTGAATTTTACGCTCTTTTGGCAATATCTATGATAAACAGCTTAACAGATGATTGAAACTATCATCTTGTGGGTTCTTTTTTTTTCTTTTTCTTTATTGAAGAAAAATCATGATGGAATTTAAATGATACTCTGTCTTTTTCCATTTACCATCAGTGGGGGTGGGAGGATGCGCAGCAGGAGAAATGAGATCATTTCCCTCTGAGTGGCAAGCTGAGCTTGCCCACATTTATTCTTCTTCCCACATCATGTTTTAGCATCAACATGTCAGCAGCTTCTGAAATGTGCCAGATCTTGGGAGACAGGGTACTGTCACCACAAAGAGGGAGACCCTTCCATCTCTATAATGAATCACCCAGCTGCTTTTTCTCTTGTTTCCTTGTCAGGGGGAGGGGGGAAGGCTAAAGAAGGCTTCTGAATTACTGCTTGGCACAGGGCTTCATTAATCTTTGAAGCTGTGGAGTCTAGTATAGAGCCTTCCTGATATATTCCAAAGACTTTATTTCTCCTTTGCATTCTTTTTAAAGTACACTTTTTCTTCCTTTCTTCCACATCTCTTTTTCACAAGGTCTTATGTCCCTTAGACTGGCCTCACTTGTTATGCAGCCAAAGATGACCTTGAGCTTCTTTTATTTTTATTATTATTATTGTATTATTATTATTTACAGTTTATTCACTTTGTATCCTAGCTGTAGTCCCCACCATCATCTCCTCTCAGTCTCACCCTCTTTCCCTCCCCCTTCTCCTCCTATTCCCTTGCCCTAGTCTGCTGAAAGGAGGAGTCCTCCATACTATCTGACACTAGCCTATCAGGGCTCATCAGGACTATCTGAAACTTCTTTCTTTATGGCCTAGTTAGGCCACATCACCAGGGGAGTTGATCAAAGATCAGGCAACTAAGTTCATGCCAAAGACTGCACCTGCTCCCCTTACTAGGGATTCTACAAGGAGACTGAGCTTATGGGCTGCATCTGAGCAGAGGGTCTAGGTCTTCTCCATGTATGGTCCTTGGTTGATTCATCAGTCTCTGCAGGCCCCACTGGGCCCAGAATTTTTGCATGTGTTGGTCAGCTTGTGGAGCTCCTGTCCCCTCCAGGTCTTTCTATCTCTCCATTCTTCCATAAGATTCCTTGCACTATGTCCAAAGTTTGGCTTCAATACCCTACTGGGTATAGTCTTTCAGAGGCCCTCTGTGATAAGCTCTTGTCCTGTTCCCTGTCTTTTCCCACTTCCGATGTCTATCCTGTTTGTCCTTCTGAGTGAGGAATGAGCATCTTCCCTAAGGTCCTCCTTCTTGTTTAGGTTCTTTAGTACTACAGATTTTAGTATGTTTATCCTATACTATATGGCTAATATCCCCTTATAAGTGAGTATATACCCTGTGTGTTTTTCTGCTTTTGGGTTACCTCACTGAAGATGATCTTTTTTTAGTTCCATCCATTTGCCTGAAATTTTCATTATTTCCTTATTTTTAATTACTGAGTAGTATTTAGTTGTGTAAATGACAATTAAACGATGCAATGAAAAAAGATAACATCTTCAACAAATGTTGCTGGTCTAACTGCATGTCAAAATGTAGAAAAATGTAAATAGATCTATATTTATCACCCTGAACAAAACTAAAGTCCAAGTGGATCAAAGACCTCAACATAAAACCAGACACACTAAATCTGTTATAAGAAAAAGTCGGGAAGAGTTTTGCACAGGAAACAAAAAAGAACCTCATGTAACTGAAAATTTTCTGTAAAGCAAAGGACACTGTAAACAGAACAAAACTACAGCCTACAGACAGGAAAAAGATTTTCACCAATCCTACATCTGACAGTGGGCTAATATCCAAAATATATAGAGAACTCAAGAAGATAAACACCAGCAAACCAAGTAATCCCATTAAAAAATGGCTTACAGAGCTAAACAGAGAATTCTCAATAGAGGAATATCAAATGGCAAAGAAACACTTAATGAAATTCTCAATATCTTTAGTCATCAGGGAAATGCAAATCAAAATGACCCTGAGATTTCACTTTACACTCATCAGAATAGCTAAGATCAAAAACTCAAGGGATAACACATGCTGATGAAGATGTTGAGAAAAGGGAACTCTCCTCCGTTGCTGGTGGGAATGTAAACTTGTACAACCACTTTGGAAATCAATCTGCCACTTTCTCAGAAAATGAGGAATAGTGCTACCTCAAGATCCAGCTATACCACTCCTGGGCATGTATCCAAAAGATGCTCAACCATGCAACAAGGACATTTGTACAACCATGTTTATATTAGCTTTATCCATAATAGCCAGAATCTGGAATCAATGTAGATGTCCATCAGCCTTGAACTTCTGACCCTTCTGCTTTCACCTCATGAGTGCTGGGATTTCAGATATGCATAACCACACTGAAGCTAATGCCGTGCTGAAGATTAAACTCAGGACTTCAGCATGTCAAAACTGAACTCCATCCCCAACACGCAGCATCCTTTTCTTGATTCTGTTTCTTAGATTGCTATATGCCTGCTATATGCCTGTCATCTTGGGAGGGTGGGGACAGTTGCCCATTATTCAATAACAGTGAGCAGGGTTGCTGACAAAACTCAGCTGGAGAACACACCCAAAGTTTTTACTTTTAAACCCACCACTAAAAAAAAAAGCAAATAAGACTTAAAACCAAGCATCCCCAAATAGAGTTGCTTTATCACTGTGATAGCAAACTGCTCCTGTAAAATGCACATTTTGTCAGATGTAAATGACTACCAATTCTCTTGCTCTCTCTTAAAAAGACATGCATTTTTATAGTCTGATATATTACACAAATAATCCATGAGTACATTTTCATTTTGAAGCTTCTCTCATGTCAACAGTGCTATGTGCATCTCTCTTCACTTCTATCCATGTATCCCAATCTTACTTGCTTTCTAGGAAAGAATTTCTATCAACTCTTCCATATATAACCCTCTCTGCCTTTTTCATATTCACATTTATATATATATTTCTTGCTTAGAATTTTTTTTTAGTTGGAGGTCTCACTGTGAAGCCTGGTTTAGGCTGGAATTTGTCATCCTTCTCACTCTGCTTCTTTCTAGGCCTATTCTCTACATACATTTACATTTTGGACTATATGTAGCAAACACTGTTGTGTGTTCCCACTGGAAGTCTTTTTAGAGGAAGAGTAGTTCCCTCAGGATATCTTACCTACTTCCAGTGAACTCCCCAGCTGTGTTCATCAGACAGCAAATGAGTGGTACAACCAGTAGGCATGTGTTTGGACATGTATGTCAAGCTTCTATGTTCCATGGTCAAAGAGTGTTGTTTCTAGATTCTTCATTACCATACTATCTCCTCCTCCTGATCCTTAGCAGTACACACTAAAGTACTCTTTGTTCTCTGCACTGAGAACGAATGGCGACTCTGGAAATGGGGGTTGAACAATTACCCAGAACTGTGTTCAGAGACATATTGGACACACAATGTTTTTCTTTTTTTTTTTTAAAGTGGCTTTAAGGCCTTTCTCAGTTTCAAAAGAAAAATAATCTACTTGAGACTAGGAACAAGGTTTCCTGACTCTTAGATATCTTAGGTATCTTTGTACCACATGAACACACTGACCCTTTGAAATTAGTTTTCCTTTTGTAATATTAAGAGGGAGGTGCTATGGTACAGACATACCTGTCTTTTGTTCATATATTAGAACCTTCATTTCCAATGTCTTAGGCTCCAGTGTTTGAAGGGGTACCTCCTGGGCGATGTCTAAGTCCCAATATTCTGATTTAATGAACACTTAACGTCTACATAAAAGAGAAAGGTGAAAGGAATCTCATGCCTTTTCAATGTATTCCATCTTGTATATCCACTAATTTACCTTCTCCTGAACACAGCAGTAGCATGCCATCCTGAAAACATATACTGGGCTCTGCAAACACCAATCCTGCCAGCACACCAATCTTGGATTGCTTAATCTCAGAATTAAGACCAATAATATTTTGGAGTTTTGTCTGTTTTGAGACAGGATCTCAGATATCCCAGGCTAGCCTTGAAATGTTCTGTTTTTCTTATTGTTGATGTTGTTTTAAATAAAGATCCAGTCTGTTGTATCTCATTTAGCCACACAAAGGGACTAAGAGAGCAAGTCAGGAACAAGGATATTGCAAATGTAGACAGTAGAGAATCATGCACCACGAAAGGAAAATGAAAGAACCGCAGAGAAAAGGGATGACAATCAGAGGTTCTGCAATGATCCTTTAACTTCCTCAACAAAGCCAGCCTTGCCTATTAGAAGGACCCTGCTCAGCCTCTCAGCTCACTGTGTGAGGTCTGTCACTGGCAGCCCCAATCTAATTCCTTTGGTTGATTACTTTAAAACATGTGTATCTTAGTCAGCTACCCCTACTTACCTCATGCGTTTATTTTGTTGTTTGTTCACTCAAGTCCCAAATCATCACATCCCCAAATTTACACTCCACCCTTTTACAAGCAACATAAATCAGTAGCTTATTTTGAAAACATAGGGCCCTTGGTAAGGTTTCTTTTATTTACTAAATCATCCTCTTTTAAATTTAACCCAGTCCCCAACCTGGCTGCTTTCCCATGAAAAGTTTCCCTTATCTTTGCTGCTTCTCCATCCTTCCAGCCACTGCTCTTGCCCTGGTACATTTGACCTGGGTTCCTGCTACATTTCACTCACTGGCCTCCCAATCAGCATCCTCACTGCTTTTCAGAGTGGCTCTACCTGCCTTCACCAAACTCAGCTTCTTTTCTTTTCTCTAACTTTATGTTGCTCATCAGCTCAAAAGTCTTCAATGACAGTCTATTTCCTGTCATTTTTAAGTTGTCATGTCATGTGGAAGATGGTGTCAGCTCATTTTGTGTGATTCTCCATGGCAGATCTAGAGCCAGTAGGCAAAATTCTAGGGAGGTCAGTTTTAGCTTATCAAAAGAAATTCTCTAAATATCTTGAGCTGTTGCACAAAGAATCAGCTTGCTAGAGGGCTGAGCTTCCTACCCCTGGGGAGGTACAAAATCCGGATCTGGGAACTACCTGTCAAGGATGTTAAGAGAGTTCATGATTTCAGGATGTGGTGACCCACTGTTGACCTTAATAATTATAGCTGCCTTTTTTTTTTTATCTTTTTTGAAGTTTTGAGTTTATTTATTTATTTAAGTTTGGAGTTTTCATATTACCTTTTTTATCCTCATATCAACTTCATGCTATGACACCATGTGGATGCCCATTTATAGCTGTCTCTGCTTTAATAATTTTAACTGTGCAGTCTGCAGTCAGACTACAGTTCACATCATGGCTCTGTCCTTACTCGATGAATGAATGACTTCTGAACAAGATGCATATCCTATTTTGCTCTCAGTCTCATCTTTATAGTGTGTGTGTGTGTGTGTGTGTGATAGTACCAAAATCTGTGTGATATTATGCAGACTGTGCTGTAAGTTACCCTATACTGTACATAAAGTGCTGCTTAGTACACACTACATGTCCATTGGTCACTGTTAGTTTTATCTTCAGTATATCATATGTTTTTTTTTGTTTGTTTGTTTTTTGCAGAAAGTGGTTATGTGATTTCTTATATATTTTTTCTTTTAGTTAGTCCAAATTGACCTTCCTTCTTTGAATACTTATGGCCAGTGATACAATGAATACTTGACAAAGTATTCCAAGACAGCTAACACTTTATTTTTTTTTTAAATCACCATCTGTCAACCCCCATTGATCTTCTCTCTCAGTCAACCCTAGGTTAGCTTCTCTCACCCACATTTTTCTTTGGAAATGCTACTTTTATTGGTCTCTCTGAAACAGTGGCTAGCTGGTGCTTTTAAGGCATAAAGGTAATTTATATCTCCTACTCATTAGCCCCAGTTACCACCTGAATGGAAATGTCTTTGCAGAAAACCTAGTTAAAGTCTGATCTTCACTTCTGTTTTGATAGTTCATCACACTTTGTGTTTTCCTTATGGGCTGAACCTTATGTATTCCATCCATAGCTCGTAGGAAATGCTTCCGCATTTCCTAATTGTTTATTCCTTAAAGCTGTGCATTGTTTGCTCTATTTGTGAGAGTTACATGAAATACACATACTATCTATGTATGTATATACACATATATATTATAATATATATTAAATATATGTCCCTTTACTACCATACTCATCTTGATTTTACAAGCTTTACATGATAAGAGCAGGGAGGACCACTTTCCATTTTAGTCCATACAAATTAGTAGTTGTCTTAGCGAGGAGGCTTCTGAAGCCAGGTGCCACCACTTTGCCTAATGTTTCATAATGTGTAAGCCTGAAAATTATGAGTTGTTGGAATTGATTTCCTCCAAACAGCTGAGCTACAGCTTTTGTTCTATTGATGTTTGTCTCAATTTCTGAATGTGTGTTGCTTCCAGATAGGAAAAAAAAATCTTCTGTCTTATAAAGAAGGGTCATTATCTCCCAGAGCCTAGCCTGTGATTATAAGGTTTGCTTGGTTTAGTGAATGGAATGACACTTGTGTAAATGATATGGCCATTTGTTAATTCTTTTTCCATGAAATTTGATTATAAAATGCTAGTTAAATAGTAGAACCATATTCTATTGAGATTTAACATTAAGGATTTGATTTTACATTCAATCTTACAAATGTTGAATGACTCTTTACTCTGGGTCTTGGTCAAGTCCTTTTACAAATAAAACCAGCATGGGTATCGAGCATGGCTCCACATTAACTTTTGCTTTCTCTGGGGATTCAAGATGAACGTCTATGACAGACTCAGAGAGCACCTGAAGTTCTAGTGTATGTTCTACATTAACTATAACTAGATGCCTCCAGGAGAACAATGGCATCCAGGGTTGTTCATTCTGCTGATTAACAGATGGAATACAGTAGACCCTTTTACCTTCACTAAAAGCATAATGTGTCAGGACTGGGCTGAGCATGTTGAGAAATTCATTTGTCTATCGATCAGTGCTGTTTACTTGCATGTAGCTGTGTCATTGTACCTCAACTCACATCCTCCTGTCACATTCACAGATCTATATGTATACTGGAGCATGAGTGCACATTTTATTTCCTTTGTTTTAGAGTTTATTTGTTGATGGACTTATTTATTTATGGGTTCTGTGTATCCAGATCTTTCACACTGTTAGTCGACTGTTGTGCTATGCCTCCAGTTCCTTTTCTCACATTTTGGAGCTGGTAAAAGCTCAATTTTCATCACCTGGAAGACAGATGCTGTTAGTCTCTGGGCATTCACAGTAGTGAGTTGGAAGGATGGATCGGCTCATTATAATGGACCCTGACTCTTTGGATATCTGAACCTCAGAAATCTCAGTTTCTGGATCATATCTGCCCACTCTGGGTGCATTGAGCAGCTGTGAAATTTCAATTTGCCTTCTCAGTTCACCTTACTTCATAAGGCAGAGTTTCTGGTTGGGAGTTACCACACTGCCTTGCCCTGAAATTGTTCCTGTAGGAAAGCAGATGTCTGATGTCTCATAACAATCGAAGTGTTACTGAGGCCCCTGGCCAAAGGCCATTCAGGACCAGGTTGATACCAAATTCTTTCACAGACAACGAGTATTAGGAGATGTAAGGAAGAAACTGTTAATGAAGTTTGGAATGTGTCTGCCAGCACAACTTGGACAAAGCTTTGAAGCATCACAAGGATTTGACTGGACAGAAGAGGAAAACAGAGCAATCTGTGTATCTGCAGAAACCTGTCAATGATTTTGGTGATGTAATAATATATACCACAGAGATTTGGGCTTGTTGTCTGTGTTAATATTGAAGTCAGGCCAGGCAAACTCAAGCTGAGTGTTTTCCACAACTGCATATTAACTTATCACTAAAAACATGTATCCAGATAGATGTGACAGCCTGTGCTACAAAGACTGAACATTTAATGTTCTCTGCTTAAAATTGTATGGGATTACCCTACACACAGGTACATGGGCAGAAGGTGAGGAGGCCCCAGCGGCATAGGTAGTGACAGTGCTGCTTGGTAATTCACCTACTAAGTTGGAATCTTTTATTCCCAACTTGCCTGCCAGAAGGCACAGGATAGGGGATCCAGCATGGCTACAGATTTGCAGAATAGAGTTGTGAGGAAGAGTTGTCATTCCTGTTATATTTCAGCACGAAACACCACCAGTAATTCTGTTTTCAATTAATAAAATTATCTTTGTTATTATATTTTTCCATAGAAGTTTGTGAAACTTTGTTGGACAATGGACTTCACTCTCAATATTTTCTACTATTATCATTTTTCTGAGACTTGGAAAAAATCATAATAATGAACAACTTTTGTCACACTAGTAAAGAAATTAAAGGTAAAATCAGGACTGAATGTGGCCTCAAAAAATTGGGCCTCTTAAAGGAAAAAGGGAAATTTAAGAGGCATATTCTCTAGAAATTTGTCAGATTATAAGATGTCACATCTAGATGGGGAGTCCAAGATGGTGGCAACCATCACACACTGTATCTAAGGGGAACAGGATCTGAATCTCCAAAATTGGTGAGGGGGTGTAGCTGAAGCCAGACCATTGACATTGAGGCTTCCTGGGCAAGAGGGGACAACCTGAGAGCCGGGACAGTTTGGATCCAGGTCACCCATGGACATCTCCTGGGCCTGAGAGTGGCGAATATTCAACTTCCCTGCACTTCTCTTTGCCCCAAGCATGGGCCTTCCTGCTCAGTGATTGAGATGGCAGAGGCAGCAGCTGCACAGGCCTCTCAGGTCTGCAGCTTTGGTAGGCAGGTGCTGCCCAAAGCAAGAGCCTTCTCCGTGCTCAGTGATAGAGACAGCAGAGGCAGTGGCTGAATGGTTCTCCCAGGTCAGCATTTGCCCCAAACAGGAGACTCCTTGCTCAGTAACTGAGATAACAGAGGCTGCTGACCCAGGTACATGTCTCCCTGCCTGGCAGACAAACAGTGAACATCACTGAGCTGACTGATCTCCTACACTCTTATTTGCCCTTGTGAGCCCAAATCTGAAAGTAGAGAACAGGGGGAACCCTTGTGCTTTCTAATCTGGCCTGAAAGCCAGTGAGTGAACCTTCAAGTGAGCTTGTGCAGAACCCCAGATCCAGAGTCCTTCTATGCTAGCAGCCAGATATCTGATCCCTCCCACCCACACCCCAGCTATGGTCAACATAAGGATCCTTGGGACAGCATTCTTAACATTGAAGCCCCTGTTCTGTGGGTTTCCCAGTGGAGTCCAGAAAAACAATTCCTGGAGCCAAGATGGTTCAATCCAGCCAGATCTGAGTACCTGGAGGACAGTATGACATGCCTGTGAGCAACTAAGGCATTCAGGTCACCTGCACATGATCATTGTACCCACAAATAGACTAGAACGGAAACTTTGCTTACACTCCATCCTTCCAGGCATCTACATGATCTAGCACCCTGTCCTATAAAGCAAACTTTCACGCACATTCCCAAACTTGTATACATTCACCTGCGACCTTCATCCCTTAGCTACAACTAAAACACCAACATCCACTCTCGAACTGGCAATCCTCTCTCATCTTGCTGAATAATACTCCACACATCAAAAACAGAGGAACCCAGTCTGAAGTACAAACTCGAGGAATAACAGCCAAGTTTAGAGATAAGCAGGTGGCTAGAGGTTGGTTCTCAGACAACTAGGAATAGAGTTTCCTCAAGATTCAGCTATACCACTCCTAGGCATATATCCAAAAGATTCTCAAGTACACAATAAGGACATTTGCTCAACCATGTTTGTAGCAGTCTTATTTGTAATAGCCAGAAGCTGGAAACAGCCCAGATGCCCCTCAGTGGAGGAATGGATGCACAAATTGTGGTACATCTACACAATGGAATAGTACTCAGCAATAAAAAACAAGGAAATCATGAAATTCGCAGGTAAATAATGGGAAATGGAAAAGATCATCCTGAGTGAGCTATCCCAGAAGCAGAGGGATGCACACAGTATATACTCACTCATATAGACATATAATATAGGATAAACCTACTAAAATCTGTACACCTAAAGAAACTAATCAAGAGGGAGGAGTCTTGCTAAAATTCTCAATTCCTATCCAGAAAGGCAAAGAGGCTGGACATCAGAAGAAGGAGAAAAGAGGGAACAAGTCAGGAGCCTGACACAGAGGACCTCTGAAAAGCTCTGCCTTGCAGACTATCAATGTAGATGCTGAGACTTATGGGCAACCTTTGGGCAGAGTGCAGGGAATCTTAGGAAAGAAGTGGGAAATAGTAAGATCTGGAGAGGTCAGGAACTCCATAAGGAGAGGAACAGAACCAAAAAATCTGAGCACAGGGGTCCTTCCTGAGACTGCTATTCCAACCAAGGACTATGCATGGAGATAACCTAAGACCCCTGCACAGATGTAGCCCATGGCAGTTCAGTATCCAAGTGGGTTCCATTGTGATAGGAACAGGGACTCTCTCTGACATGAACTGATTGGCTTGCTCTTTAATTACCTCCCCCTGAAGGGGAAGCAGCATTCCCAGGCCACAGAAGAGGACAAAGCAGCCACTCCTGAAGAGACCCAATTGACTAGTATCAGAAGGAAGGAAAAGAAGTCCTCCCCTATCAATGAACTTGAGGAGGGGCATGCATGCAGAGGGTGTAGGAAGGAAAGGATTGGGAGGGAACCACGGGGGGGGGGGGATACAAAGTGAGTAAAATGTAATTAATAAAGAAAAATAAAATAAAAAATATAAAAAAAGAACACATCCAACAAAAATCAGGACATCATGGCTTCAACAGCATCTCCAAAAATCAATGGATAATTTAATTCATCAGAAACACAGGAAAATGATCTCAAATCTATGATTATCCAGTTCATAGGGGCACATACAGAGGAAACAAACAAAGCTCTCAAAGAAATAGAAATACAGCCAAGCAGAGAGGCACAGGTAGAGGCACAAGTAGTGGCATATGGAGAGGAAACAAACAAAAAAATAAAAGCCATCATGGAGAGACAAAATCCACATTCAAACAGATGAAGGAAATGGTGCAAGGCAGGAAAGCAGAATTAGAATAATAATAATAAAAAAACACAGAGAAATCCCTGGAGCTGGAGAACTTGGGAGAAAAGATGAGGAACCACAAAGGTAAGCATCACCAACAGAATACAAGAGATGGAAGAGAGAATCTCAGGCGCTGAAGATATAACTGCAGAAATTTATACTTCTCTCAAAAAAAAGTAAAATTAGAAAAGTTCCAAACATAAAACATCCAAGAAATCAAGGATGCCATGAATACACAAAATCTAAGAATAATAGGAATAGAAAAAAGATAAGATTCCATGCTCCAAAGCCCAGAAAATACTTTCAAGAAAATCATAGAAGAAATTTTTCTCAACTGTAAGAAAGATATAAATACACAAGAGGCCTACAGGATACCAAATAAACTAGACCAGAAAAGATACTCCTCATGTCACATAATAGTGAAACCACTAAACTTACAGAACAACAACAAGAATGAAATAAAGTAAAATAAAAGCAGCAGGGAAAAAGGCAAAGAAACACATAAATGTAGACCTATCAGAATCACACAAGACTTCTCAACAAAAACTATGAAAGTCAGAAGGGCCTGGGCAGATGTCATGCAGATTTTAAGGAACCACAGATACCAACCCAGACTACTATATCCAGCAAAAGCTTTCAGTCAACATAGATGGAGAAAACAAAATATTCCATGACAAAACTAAACTTAAACAATATGTACACAGCAACCCAGCCCTACAGAAGATGCTAGACAGAAAACTGCTGTCTAATGAAATCAACTACACCCAAGAAAACACAGGATGTAGATAACTTCACAACAAAGAATTAAAACAAACATAGAAACACAGTAAGATCACTAACTCCACAATAAAAGGAAATAACATTCATTGGGTCACTATTATCTGTCAATATCAATGGACTCAACGCTCCAATAAAAAGACACAGACTAACTGAATGGTTGTGGAAACAGGATCCAACATTCTGCTGCATCCAAGAAATATAATTCTGCAACAAAGATAAACACTACCTCAGAGTAAAGGGCTGGAAAAAAGGTCTTTTAAACAAACAGGCTCAGAAAAAAAGCAGGAATAACTATCCTAATATTTAATAAAATAGACCCTTAACCAAAATTAATGATAACAGATGAGGAGGGGCACTTCATTCTCATCAAAGGAAAAATCCACCAGGAGGATGTCACAATCCTCAACAGCTATACCCCCAGAACAAGAGCACTAGTATTTCTAAATGAACCATTATTAAAGCTTACATCACACCTTAATAATGGGAGACTTCAACAGTCCACTCACACCAAGAGACATATCATCTAGACAGAAGATGATTAGTGAAATAATGGTACTTACAGAGGACCTAAATCAAATATACCTAATAGGTGTCTACAGAATTTTTTCACCCAAAATCAAAAGAGTGTACCTTCTTTTCAGCACCTCATGGAATCTTCTTGAAAACTGACCATATAGACAGGCAAAAAGCAAGCTTCAACAGATACAAGAAGCTTGTATCCTGTCAGACCACGGTGACCTAAAACTAGACGGTAACAACAACAGATATAACAAAAAGCCTACAGACACATGGAACCTGAACAACTTGCTACTCAATGACAGCTGGGCTAGGGAAGAAATAAAGAAAGAAATTAAAGTCTTCCTATAATTCAATGAAAATGAAGGCATAAAATAGCCAAACTTGTGAAACATAATGAAAGCAGTGCTAAGAGGAATGTTCATAGCACTAAGTGTCTCCACCCCCACCCAAAAAAGAAGCAGACACACCCAAGAAGAGTAGACAATTGGAAATAATCAAACTCAGAGCTGAAATCAATAAATTTTATACAAAGAAAACAATTCAAAGAATCAATGAAACCAAGAGATGGTTCTTTGAGAAAGATAGACCAACCCTCAGCCAACCTAACTAAAACACAGAAAGAAACTATCCAAATCAGCAAAATCAAAAACAAAAAGGGGGATATAACAACAGACACTGAGGAAATCCAAACAGTCATTTGGTCTTACTACAAAAGCTTATACACCACAACATTTGAAAATCTAAATGAAATGGACAATTTTCTTGATAGATTCCATTTACCATATAAATCAAGATCAGATAAATAGATTAAAAAGTCCTATATCCCCCAAGGAAATAGAAGCGGTCATCAAAAGTCTTCCTTCCAAAAAAAGCACAAGGCCAGATGGTTTCAGCACAGAATTCTACCATACCCTAAAAGAAGAACTGACACCAATTTTCTTCAAACTATTCCACAAAACAGAAACAGAAGGAACATTTCCAAACATATTCTTTAAAGCCACAGTCACCTTGATACCTAAACCACAAAAAGACCCAACAAAAAGAACTTCAGACCTATTTCTCTTATGAATATTGATGCAAAAATACTCAATGTAATACTTCAAACTGATTCCAAGAATATGTAAAAGACACCACCAACCATGAGCAAGTTGCCTTCTTCCAGACATGCATGGGTAGTTCATTATACAAAAATCCATCATATAAAAAACTGAAGGAGAGAAACAGAACAAGAAAATTTGAAGACAGGGAACTTCCCAGAGACTCATACTCCAACCAAGGACTATTCATAGAGATAACCCAGAACCCCTGCACAGATGTAGCCCAGGGCAGTTCAGAGTCCAATTGGGTTACATAGTAATGTGAAGAGGGACTGCCTCTGACATAATCTGATTGGCCTGCTCTTTGATCACCTCCCCCTTGGGGGGGAGCAGCCTTACCAGGCCATAGTAGAGGACAATGCAGGCACTTTTGATGTGAAGTGATAGACTAAGATCAGAAAGGAGAGGAGAACCTCTCCTATCAGTGGACTTGGGGAGTGGCATGCATGCAGAGGGAGGAGGGAGGGTGGGATTGGGAGGGGAGGAGGGAGGGGCTTATGGGGGGATGCAGAATGAATAAAGTGTAATTGATGAAAAATTAAAAAAAAATTGAAGGAGGAAAACCACATAATCAACTCCTTAGATGTCAAAAAAGCATTTGACAAAATTCAACACTCATTTGTGTTAAAGTTCTGGAGATATCAAAGATGTAAGGCTCATAGTTAAACATAGTAAAAGCAATATAGAGCAAGCCTATAGCCAACATCAAACTAAACAGAGAGAAGCTTAAATCCAATCTTCTGAAATCAGGGACAAGGCAAGGCTGCCCACTCTCTCCACATTTCTTCAACATAGCACTTGAAGTCCTAGCTAGAGTTATAAGGAAACTACAGGAGATCAACGTGATACCAGTTGGAAAGGAAGAAGTCAAAATATCACTATTTACAGACAATATGATAGTATACAGTAGTGACCCCAAAAATTCAAACAGAGAACTCCTGCAGCTGATAACCATCTTCATCAAAGTGGCTGGATACAAAATTGAATAAAAAAAAATCAGTAACCTTCTTATATACAAAAGACAAAAGGGCTGAGAAAAATTAGTGAAACTACACCCTTCACAACAGCCACTAATAACATCAACTACCTTGGTGTGATTCTACCCACGCAAGTGAAAGACCTGTTTGAATAATACTTCAAGTCTCTGAAGAATGAAATTGAAAAAGATATCAGATGGTTGAAAAATCTCCCATGCTCATGGATTGGTTGATTTAATATGGGTAAAATACCCAACCTACCTAAAGCAATTGACAGATTCAATGCAATTCTTATCAAAATATGAATACAATTCTTTACAGAACTTGAAAGAACAATTCTCAACTTCATATGGACAAACAAAAATCCAGAATTCTTTTTTTTTTTTTTTTTTCTCAATGTAGTTTATTCAGGAACCTTGAACAATCTTCTGACCCTGGGGAAAGCCAGCCCACAGCTTAAATAGCCTCTGGGTAGCCAACCCCAGCGTGCCACGTAGGTAATCCAGATAGGTCCACATACATGGAGGCAAGCCAGATCCTCAGCCTTAGCCAAATATGGAGTTGTTTGTGACAGAGAGCACTCACCATCAGGAAGGTGGAAGGCAGAAACCAGCTCCATCTTTAAGGCGCGGCATTCCGCAGCTCTCTACAGTTCCCCCTTTTTGTTTTAGATGCATCAGGCAAGAGTAGAGGTCTGAACTCTGATATCAGAAATAAATTGAGACTTTGTACTAATGTTCATTTAGGTGTCATCCACCCAAAGAGCATCAGACCCGTCCGATAGCTTTTTCTCAGAGGCGGGACCTGGGGCATCAACCCGCATGCAATCAGACATGGTCTTCTCTGGGTCGAAAGCGGCTGACCCTGAGTGCAGTGCTTAGCCTCGCATCCTGAGCATAACATTTTAGCTTTTTATGGTAGCCAACCATGCTTGGGGAGACTGTCCTGCTTCAATGGCTGTAAAGGCCTGAATGATCATGGCTGCATTATGCTGTTGTGAGACTCTAATCTTGCATATACACCACAGGCAAACCAAGGAGACCAACACCAGAAGGCCTGCTAACGCTCCTATGCCCGCCCATTCCTTCAGATGATTCATGGCTGCAGCAATCCATGATGATAATCCTGTGGCTAGTCCTGCATCCACTCTGGTAGAATTTGCCATAACAATGGCCACTCTCAGCTGCTCCATCATAGTATAGAATTCTCCAGTCCAGTTACCTAAAATATAGCTAGACAATTGTTTAGACAGATTTGTAGCAAGGGAAAAATTCTCATATTGTATGCTAGTGACACAAAGTCCAGCATACTTCCATTGACAGCCAAGTTGAGTGATTTGCCATAGGGTATCAATTTGCTCCTGCACGAGGTCAATCCTCTGATTGAACACCATCAAGCCTCCTTTTAGTTGAGCATTAATTCCTTTTTGTACATCTAAAGCATGAGCTACAATGGCTAAAAGATTATTTAGGGTCTGAGCAGTCTGCACAGTATGACTCATGGCTAATGCCCTGGTGGTAGCTCCAACAGCCGCCAATGAGATGGCAGTAACAATGGCAGCTGTAATTCCAAGATCCCTTTTCTGTCTGAAGAGAGTCATAGCGTGAGGGGCATCAACAGGCACAGGCACCCAGCGAGGCATGCGAGTAACCAGGGCATACCTAAATTCACTAGCATTCCAGCATTGGGCAAAAAAGCAAGTATCATTACCACTATTACTTGGCTCTATCTGGGTAACAATGAATAAAAATGGGGGTTATAAACAAACAGGTGTGGACTTATAGGAAATATTATGAGAAGCCTTAACCCCCTGGTTGGAACATCCTGCACCAGTTCTAGAACTAGCAGTGGTGGTGTCCGAGGTCTGAGTAGGTTCAGGAGACCATTGCCCCCAGGGGCGAGACATGCTCCATGTAAATTGACTAACTCCATGTTTTCCTCCACTTTTGAAAGTCATTTAAGGTTCTTAAATTATTTTTTCTTTTTTTTCCTTTTTTTAAAATTTTTCATCAATTACACTTTATTCATTCTGCATCCCCCCAAAAGCCCCTCCCTCCTCCCCTCCCAATCCCACCCTCCCTCCTCCCTCTGCATGCATGCCACTCCCCAAGTCCACTGATAGGGGAGGTTCTCCTCTCCTTTCTGATCTTAGTCTATCACTTCACATCAAAAGTGCCTGCATTGTCCTCTACTATGGCCTGGTAAGGCTGCTCCCCCCCAGGGGAAGGTGATCAAAGAGCAGGCCAGTTAGATTATGTCAGAAGCAGTCCCTCTTCACATTACTATGTAATCCACTTGGACACTGAACTGCCATGGGCTACATCTGTGCAGGGGTTCTAGGTTATCTCCATGAATAGACCTTGGTTGGAGTATGAGTCTCTGGGAAGACCCCTGTGTTCAAATTTTCTGGAGAATTCTTAAAATAATACTGTACAACAACAAATAATCTGGACAATATCTCCATCCCTAATCTCAAGAAACAGATCAACAGCAATAAAAAAAAAATGCATGGTACTGGCATAGAAACAGAATAGTGGATCAATGGAATTGAAATAGAAGACTCAGAACTAAATCCACACACCTACTTAAACTTGATTTTTGACAACACAGCCACAACCATAAAATGGAAAAAAGACAGCATCTTCAACAAATGGTGCATGTCTAACTGGATATGTACATGCAGAAAAATGGAAAATAGATCCATATTTCTCACCCTGCCCAAAACTAAAGTACAAGTGGATCAAAGACATTAACATAAAACCAGACATTCTAAATCTGTTAGAAGAGAAAGTGGGGAAGAGCCTTGAACTCTTTGGCACAAGATACAACTTCCTGAACAGAACACCAACAACACAGGCTCTAAGATCAACAATCAATAAGTGGGACTTCATGAAACTGAAAAGCTTGTGTAAAGCAAAGGACACTGTCATCAGAACAAAATGACAGCCTACAGACTGGGAAAGGATCTTCACCAATCGTCTGTGTGACAGAGGGCTAATATCTAGAATATATAAAGAACTCAAGAAGTTAAAAAGCAAATGTAATCCAAAAAAATGTAATCCAATTAAAAAATGGGGTACAGAGCTAAACAGAGAATTCCAAAGACACTCAAGTATGCGACAAGGACATTTGTTCAACCATGTTCATAGAAGCTTTTTTTGTAATAGTCAGAAACTGAAAACACCCCAGATGTCCCTCAGTTGAGGAATGGATACAGAGATTGCAATACATTTACACAATGGAATACTACTCATCACTTAAAAACAAGGAAATCATGAAATTTGCATGCCAATGGTGGGAATTAGAAAAGATCATCCTGAGTGATCATCCCACACACACATTGTACATGCTCATTTATATATGGATATTAGAAATGTAATACAGGATAATCATACTAAAATCTGTGTAAGTAAAGAAGCTAAACAAGAAGGAAGACCCTGGGTAAGATGATCAATCCTCATTCAGAAAGGCAAATTGGACGGACATTGGAAGAGGGAGGAAACAAGAAACAGGACAGGAGCCTACCACAGAGGGACTCTGAAAGACTCTACCCTGGATGGTATCAAAGCAGAGGCTGAGACTCATAACTAAACTTTGGGCAGAGTGCAGGAAATCTTATGAAAGAAGGGGATAATAGAAAGACCTGGAGTGGACATGAGCTCCACAAGGAGAGAAAAAAAAATCTGGTCACAGGGATCTTTTCTGAGACTGACACTCCAAAGAAGGACCATTTGTGGAGGTAACCTAGAACCCCTGCACAGATGTGGCCTATAGCATCTCAGTGTCCAAGTGGATTCCCTAGTAATAGGAACAAGGACTGGCACTGACATGACACAATGAGAATAAGTTTCTGAGCTCTATTTATTATTTGCTAAGATAATTTTTTTGACATGTTAGCAATCTCCAATGAGTACAACAGATCTATTTTGATGTAGCACAATACCTCCATTTCCAAATTGTTGAAAGTGGACAAAGAATTTGATTAGCATTTTAGGTTTTTTTGTTTGTTTGTTTGTTTGTTTGTTTTTAATCACCGGGAAGGCAAAGTTCTGTTAATGTTTAGGGAGAAAATACATTTAAAATAGTTTCAAATCATCAAAAGATAAAATTTGATGATCTATTCTTATCTATTAGATTTGATTTCAAGGAAGGAAAACATGTATGTTTTTGAGTTGTTTTCTGTGTTGATATGAACTATAGACATACTATTTCCTTGAACCATAAACAAACAACAGCCTCATGAAGCAACCAACAGTCCTACAGAGTTATGTTTCCTATGACCACAACAACAACCAACATGACATGACAATTCTAAGGGTGCAATAGTGGCATGCATACAGCTCTCTAATTGACATAAGACCCATTCAATCAGAGGGAGACCATGCTGGATACAGGAAACCTAGCTAACTACTCAGAGCTGGTAAAGTCTTGTTTTTTGGAGGCGAATCTACAACCAATAATTTAGCAAACCAGCATAACCCCTAACCACAATCTATAAACATTTGTCCTTATACCCACAGATAAGTGTTGTCTTCCCCCGTCATCAAGAAAACTTCTCTTTACAACAGATGGAGATCATTACAGGAAACCACAACCAATCAAAATGCAGAGTTGTGGAGCACAGGCTCGATTGATGCATCTAAAATACAACTCCCACATCTAAGAATCAAGAAACACTGAGGAAGAGAGGGGTGAAATATTGTAAGAGCCAGAGAATCAGGGAGTTTGCTGAGATAGTGTGTCTTTTAGGACTGTCAAATGCTATATACCCTTAAAGTCTAAACAACATAACTGCCTAAAAAGGAGCTGAACAATAGATATACTAAAATATACAGGAGAAAGACCACACGGCCTCAACCGTACACCAAAGAACTATTAGTAGCTAAGGAGTGTTGAGAGCTGGAGAAATAGTCTTCCCCAAGGAAGAGCACACCAACTGGTTAGGCAATACCAAATGGTAAGCCCTAAAAATGTACATACAAATAACATTGTACAGACCAATTAAGTAGTATTTATGTATTTAGGAATACATATGATTTAGTTATACTACAACGCCCCCCCCCCCAATAAAAGGAATTTTTTTTTAAAAAGCAGCCTCTTGTTCAAGAGCTGTAGGGACATCACATCCACTTAGTTTTGGTTTCACCAAGTTGGGACAATAAATGTGGGGAAAGAAAGGAGAGCTCTTTCTATTTAACTTTCCAATGAAATTACACTGTTTTTGTGTCCGTGTTATGTCCCACTGAAGAGAGTTAGCCTCCATCTCTTCCTAGGACTCTGCAGGATTAGAAAAACTCACAGCAGCATTTGGCTTCATGGTTGTTTTAACCTGACCCAGTCAATTATCACTGGGATCCTAGGAAAGCATGTTAGAAGAAAATGATGTTTCTGAGGAATTTGTGGTATTTTGAAGGAGGGAGAAAAATATGTAAGGCATTTGAAAGACTGTACACTTTAGAGTTGAATTCTATTTAGAGAAGCTGCCTTTGTGATGATAGCCAGAACCTATCAGATTCAAAGCTCGTTTCACTACACCCTGTTACAGGAAAACTTCAGTCATTAGTGGGGATTAACCTCAGAGGGGTGCATTTTCTGTTAGAAGATGAAGCACAAATCTAATCACTGTAATCCATAATTTAAATGTTTCAAGTTGATTAAGAGTCATGTTGGAATTTTCTGGGCTTTGAAGGCAGGTTTCCTTAAATAGGCTTGAGACCTGAAACACGACCAAAAGATATGTTATGATCTTGGAAGAAAAAAAAAAAAGAATCCTTCCTTTAAAAGACTTTAAAGGAGCCATCAGGGAAATGCAAATCAAAACGACCCTGAGATAGCATCTTACACCCATCAGAATGGCCAAGATGAAAAACTCAAGTGACAACACATGCTGGAGAGGTTGTGGAGAAAGGGGAACCCTTCTCCACTGTTGGTGGGAATGTAAACTGGTACAACCACTCTGGAAAGCTATCTGGTGCTTTCTAAGACAATTAGGAATGGTGCTTCCTCAAGACCCAGCTATACCACTGCTAGGTATATACCCAAAGTTCGTTCAAGTACACAAAAGGGATACTTGCTCAACTATGTTTATAGCAGCTTTATTTGTAATAGCCAGAACCTAGAAACAACCCAGATGTCCATCAACGGAGGAATGGGTACAGAAATTGTGGTATTTTTACACAATGGAATACTACTCAGCAATCAAAAAGGAGGAAATCATGAAATTTGCAGGCAAATGGTGGGATCTAGAAAAGATCATTCTGAGTGAAATATCCCAGAAGGAGAAAGACAAACATGGTATATACTCACTTATATAGACCTATAAGATATGATAAACATAATAAAATCTATACACCTAAAAAAGATAATCAAGAGAGCGGACATGGGGTAAGTAAGATGATCAATCCTCGTTTAGAAAGATAGATGGGATGTGCATTGAATGTATGACAAGAGTCTACTGAGCGCATCTGAAAGACTCTATCTAGCAGTGTTTTCAAAGCAAAGACTCATGACCAAACCTTTGGCAGAGTACAGGGAATCATAAGAAAGAAGGGGAGTTAGTCTGATGGGGAAAGGATAGGAGCTCCACAAGGACCAAATATATCTGGGCACAGGGTCTTTTCTGAGACTGACATCCAACCAAGGACCATGTATGGATATAACCTAGAACCTCCACTCAGATGTAGCCTGTGGTAGCTCAGTAACCAATTGGTTTCCCAAAGTGAGGGGAACAAGGACTATTTCTAACAGGAACTCAATGACTGGCTCTTTGGCCTCCCCACCCCTGAAGGGAGGAGCAGTCCTGTTAGGCCACAGAGGAGGGCTTTGCAGCCAGTCCTGAAGATACCTGATAAAACAGGATCAGATGAATGGGGAGGAGGTCCCCCCATCAGTGGACTTGGAAAGGGGCACGGTGGAGATGAGGGAGCGAGGGAGAGACTGGGAGGGAATGAGGGATTGGGACACGGCTGGGATACAGAGTTAATAAAATATAACTGATAGGAAAAAAATAAAAATTAAAAAATAAAAAACAATAAGACTTTAAAGGAAAGATTAAAAAAAAAGAAACTCAGGCATACATTATGGTAAACACAATGAGATGCATTTTGAATAAAAAGGTAATAAAATACAGCCACACAAAATATTTCATGAAAAGTAATGTCCCTTGATGTCTGACATTAATACATGCTTTCTGCACCATCTTGTCTTTCCATCTGGACATAGTTTTAGATGTGAAAATAGTGGGTGATGAAATCGATAATTCAGGTTGTAGACCCATGGATTCGATATTCCTTCCCAATTTCACATTATTTCCCTTCTAAGATACTGTCCCAAAGTTTTACCAATTACAACAGTGTGACATTTTAAAAGAGTGCTCACTTGAGTTCTCAGCAAAAATAATTTCAGCAGACACAGCCATTCAAAACATTCATAAATGAACACCATACTTCATTATCTCAGCTTCAGGCACAAATATTAAGACAATATGATTCTCATTCAAAATATGCCTATGTCTGAAATCAACAAAAGTCAAAAGATCAATTGAGAAAAGAATGCCTGAAGATGCAGAGAAGTGTGCTAACTAATACTGCTAAAGTGAATGTCTTAGTCTTGTTACTGACAATGTCATGTACATTGATTCTAGGCCCTGCCCCATCAACCTCTCTATAATGCCTCTGGCCATTTGATTCTTGCATAGGTTTGTAGGCTATCTAATATCCGTGCTCAAAGAAAACCACTGTACTTAAATAGTTCAGAAGAAAGAGACTGTGGTTTCTTGGAAGCTAATTGAAACTGAACTCGACAGTATTTTGGTTCTATTTCTGGCTTCGCTTTGGACACCTCATACCTACTTTGACCTTGAGAAGTATTGTATCATCACTCTACCCCAAATGGTGCAATTATGTCTCATTAAAGTAAGACTCCAATACCACATTTTCCATAGCATAATTTATAAGGTTGGGAATAAATGTAAAATGCATTAATAGAAGCATTGGTCATTTAAAATGCTTCAATCCTCGCTGCATAATGGTACCATCAAATGTACAACTAAAAACTCAAGAAACACATGACTCTTTATGTCCTTGAGTGAGACCTGAGGACTCAGGAACAAAAGCTATTCTCTTTACTTTTCTTTCTTGGGTTTTTTTTTTTCCTTTATTTCTATTGAAAGGGGAGTAAGAATTGCTGAATGTCACTTGAATTGAGGATGTGCAGGTCTACATGAGCAAGTCAGGGAAATAATAAGGAGGCTTTTACAAATAAGAGGAAGGGAAATGAGTGGCTGTAATTGATACCTTTGAATATTATCAAAATTTCACAAGGGAAAACTGGCACTCTTTGCTGCCTGTCTGGGCAACCAGTCTGTAATTCAAGATGCTTCCTGAAGTTATATCTGGGAATGTGGTGCTTTAAAAAGCCAAACTTCACAAACACATAATCAGTTGTTGGGTATAAGATAGTGGCAAAGCAAACTTTCCTTCATTCAAGATTGCTATAATAGAAAGAAATTCAAGAGCGTTATTTTATATAGTGATAGATAATTAAATCAGATGATTATTACCTCTGATCTACTTTATGACATCAATGAAATTTAGTATAGGGAAAAAAATTGAGGACATCTCTGGGACAAGCTGGAGACCTGTGAAAGAGTAGGCTCCTGGGAGGATATGGGGGTGACTCTTGCTAAGACCTGTAGTAGCAGAGGATATGGAGACTGAAATGGCCACATCCTAGGCTGGCAGGATTTCCAGTGAAGAGAAAACCAAACCACCCACAAAATCTTCGACCCCAAATTTACCCTGCCTGTAATTTATCCCTGTGCACGGATAAAAATAGATCAGAGATTGAGGGAATGTCCAACCAATGACTGGTCCAACTTGAGACCCAACCCATGAGAAATAGCCAACCCCTGATACTATTAATGCTACTCTGTAATGCTTGCACACAGGAGCATAGCATAGTTGTCCTCTGAGAGGCTCTACTCAGCAGCAGATTGAAACAGATGGTGAGACCCATAGCCAAACATTAGGTAGAGCTAGGGGAGTATTATGGAAGAGCTGGGAAATGGATAGGGGATCCAGAAAGGGACAAGAACTTCTCAAGAAGACCAACAGAGTCAACTAACTTAGGCCTACGGGGAATTACAGAGACTGAAGCATCAACTAAAGAGCATGCATGGACTGGACCCATGCCTTGACACATATGTAACTGATGGGCAGCTTGGTCTTCATGTGGGTTCACTAGCAACTGGAACAGCGACTGTCTCTGACATGGACTCTGTAGCCTGCTTTTGTGTCACTTTTGTCTAGCTGGGCTGCCTTGTCTGGCCTTAGTGGAAGAGGGTGTGCTTAAACCTGATGCAACTTGATGTCCTGGCATGTGTTGGTATTGGGAGAGAGCTCCTCTTTTCTAAGGAGAGGGAGAGGGGAAAGAGGGGCAACAGGAAGAGGTGAAATAGGAAGCTTTGATAGGGATGTAAAGTGAATAAATAAATACATTTCTGCAAAAAGGAAGATTGCAATTGGAAACTTATAGGAGAACAACGGTAATGTGTGTCAAGATATTTGATCACACAGTGAAACCCAAGATGATGCTGTGTTCAGGGAAAACCTGATGTACTTGTGGTGTGGCTCAGCCAAAGCACACACCTTTAATCCAAGAGCTTTCTGCTTATTGTAAACAAGATTAAATAAAGTCAACCATAGGTCAAAAGGCAGAGCAAACAGACAGTTGACAGGAGGAGATCATGTAGAATAAGAGGAGGTCAGGGGGACAGATAGAGAGATGTACATTCAGTTTGAGGGATTCAGAGACAGCATGAAGTATATTTCCTCTTTTGGGACATCAGATAAGGAAGAAGGTCAGCTGGGTCCTTAATCTGTCTCACTGACCAAGCATATTTTCACCAACTCCCCTAAACAATGGATCCCAAGAAGTACAGATATGAAACAGATATGAAATACAATAGATACATCGTTTTAGAAGCCAATAAACTGAGGCTCAGATAAAAGGCATTTATTACCAGTACTTAGGCTGGAATTCAGATCTTTAGAAGTTCATTAGAGTAGTAAGTATACCATTGTTTAGATGTGACATATTTTTTAAATTAAATTATTTTATATTAATTATATTTTATTCATTTTGTATCCCAGCTATAGATCCCTCCCAATCCCCACCTCCATCCCTCTTCTCCGCACATGCCCCTCCCCCAGTCCACTGATTGGGGAGGTTCTCCTCCCTTTCCATCTGACAATAACCTATCTGGTCACATCAGGACTGACTGCATTGTCTTCCTCTGTGGCCTGGTAAGGCTGCCCTCCACCCCCTCGCTCAGGGGGAGGTGATCAAAAAGCTAGCCACTGGGTTCATGTCAGAGACAGCTCCTGTCACCCCCTCCCCCCCTTATTAGGGAACCCATTTGGACACTGAGCTGCCCTGGGCTACATCTGTGCAGAGGTTCTAGTTTATCTCCATGAATGGTCCTTGTTTGGAGAAAATGTCTCAGAAAATATCCCTGAGCCCAAAATTTTTTGGTTCTGTTGCTCTCCTTGTGGAGCTCCTGTCCCCTCCAGATTTTTCATCTCCCATTTCTTTCAGAAGATTCCTGGCACTCTGCAAAAAGTTTGGCTATGTATCCTAGCATATGTTTTGATACCATGCTGTGTAAAGTCTTTCAGAAGCCCTCTGTGATAAGCTCCTTTCCTGTTCCCTGTTTTCTCCCTCTTCTGAAGGCTGCCTCATTTGTCTTTGTGAATGAAGATTGAGCATCTTACCAGGATCTTCCTTCTTGATTAGCTTCCTTAGCTGTATAGATTTTAGTAAGATTATTGTATATTTTATGTCTAATATCCACTTATAAGTAAGTACATACCATATGTATCTTTCTGTTTCTGGGATATCTCTCTCAAGATGATCTTTTCTAGTTCCCACCATTTGCCTGCAAATTTAATGATTTCCTTGTTTTTAATTGCTGAGTAATATTCAGTTGTGTAAATGTACCACAATTTCTCTATCCAATCTTCAGTTGAGGGATTTTGTGTTGTTTCTAGATTCTGGCTATTATGCTACAAATATGGTTGAACAAACATCCTTACTGTACACTTGACTATATTTTGGATATATGCCTAGGAGTGGTATAGCTGGATATTGAGGAAGCACTATTCCTAATTGTCTGAGAAAGCAACAGATTGATTTCCAAAGTGGTTGTATAAGTTGACTTTCTTAAGAGCAATGGAGCAATGGAGGAGGGTTCCTCTTTCTCCAATCCTCTCCAGCATGTGTTGTCACATGAGGTTTTGATTTTAGGTTGTCACTTGATTTTGATTCTGAGGGGGGTAAGGTGAAATCTCAGGGTGGTTTTGATTTGCATTTCCCTGATGACTAAGGATGTTGAGGATTTCTTTTTTTTTTTTTTTTTTTTAAGGTGGAAGATGGCGTTTAATGGGTCCTGCGGTAGCATTTGCACATGGAAGTCAAAAACCCTGAAAGGAACATTTCAGTTCAGGGCAGTAGCTGCAAACAATATTGGGCTTGGAGAATATAGTGGAATCAGTGAGAATATTACATTAGTGGAAGGTATGTTAACATGTATGTCTGTACATTAGTTTATCACATAAATATTCAGTGCCAAAGATATATAATTCTTAGTATCAGCAACAGATGTGAACAGATATGATGGCTGGATAACCTATCATACAAACTCTTGATTGGTTCAGTTGATCTTGGTTCAGTGTATTCTTCTTTTTTTTTTTTTTTTCAATGCAGTTTATTCAGGAACCTTGAACAATCATCTGACCCTGGGGAAAGCCAGCCCACAGCTTAAATAGCCTCTGGGTAGCCAACCCCAGCGTGCCACGTGGGCAATGCAGATAGGTCCACATACATGGAAGCAAGCCAGATCCTCAGCCTTAGCCAAATGTGGAGTTGTTTGTGACAGAGAGCACTCACCATCGGGAAGGTGGAAGGCAGAAACCAGCTCCATCTTTAAGGCGTGGCATTACACAGCTCTCTACAGTTCCCCCTTTTTGTTTTAGATGCATCAGGCAAGAGTAGAGGTCTGATCTCTGATATCAGAAATAAATTGGGACTTTGTACCGATGTTCATTTAGGTGTCATCCACCCAAAGAGCATCAGATCTGTCTGATACCTTTTTCTCAGAGGCGGGACCTGGGGCATCAGCCCGCATGCAATCAGACTTGCTCTTCTCTAGGTCGAAAGCGGCTGACCGTGAGTGCAGTGCTTAGCCTCGCATCCTGAGCATAACATTTTAGCTTTTTATGGTAGCCAATCATGCTTGGGGAGACTGACCTGCTTCAATGGCTGTAAGGCCTGAATGATCATGGCTGCATTATGCTGTTGTGAGACTCTAATCTTGCATATACACCACAGGCAAACCAAGGAGACCAACACCAGAAGGCCTGCTAACGCTCCCATGCCCACCCATTCCTTCAGATGATTCATGGCTGCAGCAATCCATGATGATAATCCTGTGGCTAGTCCTGCATCCACTCTGGTAGAATTTGCCATAACAATGGCCACTCTCAGCTGCTCCATCATAGTATGGAATTCTCCAGTCCAATTACTTAAAATATAGCTCGACAATTGTTTAGACAGATTTGCAGCACAGGAAAAATTCTCATGTTATATGCTAGTGACACAAAGTCCAGCATACTTTCATTGATAGCCAGGTTGAGTGATTTGCCATAGGGTATCAATTTGCTCCTGCAAGAGGTCAATCCTCTGATTGAACACCATCAAGCCTCCTTTTAGTTGAGCATTAATTCCTTTTTGTACATCTAAGGCATGAGCTACATTGACTAAAAGATTATTCAGGGTCTGAGCAGTCTGCAGTATGACTCATGGCTAATGCCACGGTGGTAGCTCCAACAGCCCCCAATGAGATGGCAGTAACAATGGCGGCTGTAGTTCCAAAACCGTCTGCCCTACAGACTATCAAAGCAGATGCTGAGCCTGATGGGCAACTGTTGGGCAGAGTGAATGGAATTTTATGTAAGAACTGGGAAACAGTAAGAGCTGGAGAGGACAGGGTCTCCACAAGGAGAGCAACAGAACCCGAAAATTTGAACACAGGGAACTTCCCAGAGACTCATACTCCAACCAAAGATTATTCATAGAGATAACCCAGAACCCCTGCACAGATGTAGCCCAGGGCAGTTCAGAGTCCAATTGGGTTACATAGTAATGTGAAGAGGGACTGCCTCTGACATAATCTGATTGGCCTGCTCTTTGATCACCTCCCCCTGGGGGGGAGCAGCCTTACCAGGCCATAGTAGAGGACAATGCAGCCACTTTTGATGTGAAGTGATAGACTAAGATCAGAAAGGAGAGGAGAACCTTCCCTATCAGGGGACTTGGGGAGTGTAATACATGCAGAGGGAGGAGGGAGGGTGGGATTGGGAGGGGAGGAGGGAGGGGGTTATACGGGGATGCAGAATGAATAAAGTGTAATTGATGAAAAATTTTTAAAAAAAGGAAAAAAGAAAAAATAATTTAAGAACCTTAAATGACTTTCAAAAGTGGAGGAAAACATGGAGTTAGTCAATTTACATGGAGCATGTCTCGCCCCTGGGGGCAATGGTCTCCTGAACCTACTCAGACCTCGGACACCACCACTGCTAGTTCTAGAACTGATGCAAGATGTTCCAACGAGGGGGTTAAGGCTTCTCATAATATTTCCTATAAGCCCACACCTGTTTGTTTATATCCCCCATTTTTATTCATTATTAGCCAGATAGAGCCAAGTAACTGTGGTGATGATACTTGCTTTTTTGCCCAATGCAGGAATGCTAGTGAATTTAGGTATGCCCTGGTTACTCGCATGCCTCGCTGGATGCCTGTGCCCGTTGAGCATTTCTTTAAGTGTTTCTCTGTCATTCGATATTC
This sequence comes from Meriones unguiculatus, assembly GCF_030254825.1. Lineage (NCBI taxonomy): Eukaryota > Metazoa > Chordata > Mammalia > Rodentia > Muridae > Meriones > Meriones unguiculatus. Next base: position 71,730,929 of record NC_083369.1, on the reverse strand, counting down.
CTCTATTGAGGATTCTCTGTTTAGCTCTGTACCCCATTTTTTAATTGGAATACTTGATTTATTGCTTTTTCACTTCTTTAGTTCTTTATATATGCTGGATATCAGCCCTCTGTCAGATATAGGGTTGGTGAAGATCCTTTCCCAGTCTGTAGGCTGTCATTTTGTTCTGATGACAATGTCCTTTGCTTTACACAAGCTTTTCAGTTTCATGAAGTCCCACTTATTGATTGTTGATCTTAGAGCCTGTGTTGTTGTTGTTCTGTTCAGGAAGTTGTCTCTTGTGCCAAAGAGTTCAAGGCTCTTCTCCACTTTTCCTTCTAACAGATTTAGAGAATCTGGTTTTATGTTAAGGTCTTTGATCCACTTGTACTTTAGTTTTGGGCAGGGTGAGAAATATGGATCTATTTGCATTTTTCTGCATGTAGATATTCAGTTAGACCTGCACCATCTGTTGAAGATGCTGTCTTTTTTCCATTTTATGGTTGTGGCTGTGTTGTCAAAAATCAAATTTAAGTAGGTGTGTGGATTTAGTTCTGGGTCTTCTATTTCAATTCCATTGATCCACCATTCTGTCTCTATGCCAGTATCATGCCTTCCTTATTGCTGTTGCTCTGTAGTACAGCTTGTGATCAGAGATGGAGATACCTCCAGATGATCTATTGTTGTACAGGATTGTTTTAGCAATTCTGGGTTTCTTGTTATTTCATATGAAGTTGAGAATTTTTCTTTCAAGGTCAGTAAAGAACTGTGTTGGTAATTTGATGGGATTTGCTTTGAATTTGTAGATTACTTTTGGTAAGAGGCCATTTATGTTAATCCTGCCAAGCCACGAGCATGGGAGATCTTTCCATCTTCTGATATTTTCTTCATTTTTTTTTCTTCAGAAGCTAGAAGTTTTTCATATAATTCTTTGACTTGATTGGTTAGAGTCACACCAAGGTACTTTTATGTCCTTTGTGGCTATTGTGAAGGGTGCTGTTTCCCTAACTTCTTTATCAGCCCATCTGACTTTTGTATACAGAGGGCTACCGATTTTTTTAGTTGATTTTGTATCCTGCCACTTTGCTGAAGGTGTTTTTCAGCTGTAGGAGTTCCCTGGTAGAATTTTTGGGGTCATGCTTGTATACTATCATATCATCTACGAATAGTGATACTTTGACTTCTTCCTTTCCAATTTGTATCCCTTTGATCTCCTTTAATTGTCTTATGGCTTTAGCAAGGAATTCAAGAACTATGTTGAAGAGATATGGAGAGAGTGGGCAGCCTTGCCTTGTCCCTGATTTCAGTGGGATGATTTTAAATTTCTCTTTGTTTAGTTTGATGTTGGCTATAGAGTTGCTGTACATTGCCTTTACCATGTTTAGGTAAGTGTCTTGTATCCCTGGTCTCTCCAAGACTTTAAACATGAATGGTGTTGGATTTTTTTCAAACACGTTTTTCAGCATCTAAGGAGATTATCATATAATGCTAGATTGCATTGATGGATTTTTGTATACTGAACCACCCCTGCATACCTGGGATGAAGCCTACTTGGTCATAGTCGATGGTATCTTTGATGTGTTCTTATATTCAGTTTGTGAATATTTTGTTGAGTATTTTTGCATCAATGTTCATAAGGGAGAGTGTCCTGAAATTCTCTTTCTTTGTTGGATCTTTATGAGGTTTATATACCAAGGTGACTGTGGCTTTATAGAATGAGTTTGGTAATATTCATTCTGTTTATATTTTGTGGAATAATTTGAAGAGTTTTGGTGTTAGCTCTTCTTTGAAGTTCTGTTAGAATTCTGTACTGAAACCATCTGGCTGTGAGCTTTTTTGGGGGGGAGGGGAGGGGATGGGAGACTTTTGATGACAGCTTCTATTTTCTTAGGGGATATAGGACTATTTAACCTGGTCTTGATTCAGCTTTGGTAAGTGGAATTGATCCAGAAAATTGTCCATTTAATTTAGATTTTCAAATTTTGTGGCATACAGGCCTTTGAAGTAAGACTTAATGATTGTTTGGATTTCCTCAGTGTCTGTTGTTATGTCCCCCTTTTGATTTTTGATTTTGATGATTTGGGTAGTGTCTCTCTGCATTTTAGTTAGCTTGGCTAAGGGTTTGTCTATCTTGTTGATTTTCTCAAAGAACCATCCCTTGGTGTCATGGATTCTTTGAATTGTTTTATTTGTTTGTAATTCACTGACTTCAGACCTGAGTTTGATTATTTCCAGCCATCTACTCCTCTTGGGTGTGTTTGTTTCTTTTTTCCCCCTAGGTCTTTCAGGTGATCCATTAAGTTGCTTGTATGAGATGTTTCGAATTTCCTTTTGAAGGCACTTAGTGCTATGAAATTTCCTCTTAGTACTGCTTTCATTGTGTTTCACAAGTTTGGCTATGTTGTGCCTTTCTTTTCTTTGAAATCTAGGAAGACTTTAATTTCTTTCTTTATTTTTTCCACAACCCAGCTGTCATTGAGTAGCAAGTTGCTCAGTTTCCATGTGTGTGTAGGCTTTTTGCTATTTCTGTTATTGAGGTCCAGGTTTAGTCCATGGTAGTCAGATAGGATACATTGTAGTATAGTCTTGTGTCTGTTGAGCCTTGCTTTGGGACCAAATATATGGTCTACTTTGGAGAAAGTTCCATGAATTGCTTAAAAGAAGGTAAATTCTTTTGTGTTAGAGTGAAAGGCTCTGTAGATGTCTGTTAGGTCCATTTGATTCATGATCTTTGTTAGAGTCATTGTTTGTTTGTTTAATTTTTGCTTTGTTGAGAGCGGGGTGATGAAGTCTCCCACTATTAATATGTGTGGATCTATGTGTGGTTTTTATTTTATTAATATTTCTTTTACAAATGTGGGTGCCCTTGTATTTGGGGCATAGATGTTCAGGATTATGATGTCTTCTTGGTGAAATATTCCTTTGATGAGTATGAAGTGCCCTTCCCCATCTCTTTTGATTAATTTTGGTTGAAAGTCTATTTTATTAGATATTAAAATGGGTACTCCTGCTTGCTTCTTGATTCCATTTGCTAGGAAAACTGTCTTCCAGGTAACGTCTAACTTTGTGTCTTAAATATGTTTCTTGTATCCAACAGATTGTTGGGTCTTGTTTATATATTCATTCTGTTAGTCTGTGTTTTTCATTTGGATTCAATTATCAATTCATTTGATAATTGAATCCATTGATATTGAGTGAGATTAATGACTAGTGGCTGTTAGATCCTTTAATTTTGCTGTTGGTTGTGGTAGTGTGTTTGTGTGCTTGGCTACTTTTAGTTTTGCTGTAGTAAGCTTATTTATTTCCTGTGTTTTCCTGAGAGTAGTTAGTTTTCTTGAGTTGTATTTTTCCTTATGGTATCTTTTGTAATGCTGGATTTGTGTGTAGGTATTCTTGAAATTTGTTTTTGTCGTTGAATACCTTGTTTTCTCTGTCTATGACGACTGAGAATTTTGCTGGGTATAGTAGTCTCAGCTGACATCTGTGTTTTCTTAGTGTCTTCATGATATCCGTCCAGGCCCTTCTGGCTTTCATAGTCTCTGTTGAGAAGTCAGGTGTAGTTTTGATGAGTTTGCCATTATATGTTACTTGGCCTTTTCCCCTTGCATCTTTTAGTATTTTTTCTTTGTTATGTATACTTATGTTTTTTTTTATGTTAAGTTTATGTTCTGTATACTTATGTATGTTTTGATCATTATGTTGCAGGAAGATTTTCTTTTCTGGTTTAATTTATTAGGTGTTCTGTAGGTCTCTTTTATGCTCATAGGCCTCTCCTTTAAATTGGGGAAATCTTCTCCTATGATTTTGTTGAAAATATTTTCTGGGCTTTGGAGACAGGAATCGTCTTTATCCTCTATTCCTATTATCCTTCCGTTTTATATTTTCTTGCTGTCTTGGATTTCTTGGATGGTTTGTGTCAGGAATTTTTTAGATTTAACATTTTCTTTGATAGATACATCAATTTCTTCCATTGTATCTTCTACACCTGAGATTCTTTCTTCCATCTCTTGTAGTCTGTTGATTATGCTTACCTCTGTAGTTCCCTAAGTTCTTTTCCATGATTCCCTCCATTTGTGTTTTCTTTAATTTTTACTATTCTTTCTTCAGATCTTGACCCGTTTCACCTGTTTGCCTGTATTTTCCTTTAATTCATTTACTTGCTTGTTTGAATATTCCTCTGTTTCTTTTATTTCTTTCAGTGACTTAATCATTTCCTCTCTGAAGGCCAAAAACTGGCTGCCTCTTCCTGTATTTCTTTACAGTTGGCCATACTCTGTTTGACTTTATCTTCCTCCACTTCTTTGCGCATGGGCATATTCTGTTTGACTTTATCTTCTTTTTTTTTTTATGGATGGTCAAATGTGTTTGACTTTATTTTCCTCTATTTCTTCACACATTTTATTTTTTCCTCCATTATCCTCTTCATAAGCATAGATGTAAGGTCATCTTCTTTAATTTCACTTATGTTAATGTGTCTGGGGTTAGTTGCCCCTGGATAACTGGGTTCTGGACATGCCATATTGCTTTCCTTTTTGTTGCTTGTGCTTTTATGCTTACCTCTACCCATATGACTGTCTCGAGTGTTAGTTGTAAGTTTCTGGTGCTTGCTGGAATCCTGGGATGGGGAGAATCCCCTTGCCAGGATTCTGAAGGAGGTCTTCTCAGCTTTTTGGGTATGGTCAACCAAATGGCGGTGCTTCTCTGGAATCACCCCAGCTCACCTCAGGCGTATTAACCTATGCAGTAACTGTGGTCGTTGGTAGTCAGAGGTCTGTCCTCTCACCAGAAGAAGTCCTGGAGACAGCTGCTCTGCCACTGGGTTTCTTGATCTAAATTTCATGAACTGCTGCTGTTGCTCTTACACTGCATTTGCTGGGTGCACCCTCTTGAAGAACCAGGGAGCCCCACTGTTTTGTCATTTTAGTTAGGGATAACTGGTTGCACCTTGGAGCAGTATCTGAGGGTTGATCCAGTGGCTCTCAGGCTTCTGTAGGTCTAAGGTTGGCACTCTGTGTCCCAGTACTCAGGCAGTAATCAGTGGCAGGGGAGTATAACACTCATGAGTGCTGCAGGAGGCTAGAGCCTGGAGCCAGTGGGAACCCAGAAAGTTTTCCGGAGTTGCCTGTCCTGAGGTCGGACCTGATGTTTCCCCCACCGTGGGCTTTCCTCCCAACAGGGAGAACCAGTCTGTTGTGTTTGGGGGTCCACAGTTTTGTCTGGAATGAATAGAGCATGCAGGCACGTGTGAGTGGCACTGTGCTGGCGAATGGGCGACTGTAGGAACCCAGCAACTTTTCTCGAGAACTTTTCTGGGAGAGGGGCATGGCTGAGTACCCTGATATTGGACCTGATGTTTCCATCACTGTTATATTTCCTCCTGACAAAGGAACCCAGTCTCTAGTGCCCTGGGGCCCACAGTTACATCTAGGATTGTGAGTTGGGCATGCAGGCAGGCCTCTGGGTTGGTGGCTGTGCACCAGGACCTTTACCAGGGATTGACTTCGTGACCTGAGGTTGGTACCAATTGCTTCCTTCATCATGGGTTTTTCTCTCGACTGGAAATCCCAGTATCTGGTGTTGTGTTGCCCACAGTTCAGTCTGGGATAGTGATCAGAACAGGCAGGTCTGTGGCTCTGGGCTGGAGACCGAGGGCCTCCTGGGACCTGGGGACTCTTCTGGGGTTTAGCTGGGTGACCTGAGAATGGACCAGATTGGATTGTTTCCCATACCATGGAGTTTCCTCTCACCTGGGCAACACAATCATTGGTGTTTTAGAGCCCAGAGTTTGGTCTGTTGGTCGCTGTGTAGTTACTTCTGTAGTTCAGTCTGTTGGTCGCTGTGTAGTTACTGCTGTCCTGCTCATCAGAGAGAGTGTCCTCCTGGTGCTGCCATCTTGAATCCTCCCTAGACTCTTTTCATAATATCGTCTATATAGTTAAGGTAAGTCCTAACTCATCTACTACCGACATGCAGATCAGAATCAGAAGGACCACACATTAAGTTTGCTATCTAATAATTCTTCAGACGTCTTGATGTACAAACATAGTAACATATTGTGAGGCAAGGGAGCCATATGACATGGCAAACCAGACTAGTGCATGAGTGAGGTTTAAATGTGGCCAAAACCTGAAAGTTTCATCTCAAGACTGGCAGGAGTAAGGATTTCTCCCTCCTTGTACTGGCCCAACACACCCCACTTCTCAATTTTGCAACCCCCCTTTCAGATACTCTTATGGTAGTCAAGTAGCCTGGTGTCCAAGTTTCAGGTTATAACTTACTATTTCCACCCTTCCTCTTCCCCCTTCCCCCTTCTCTATTCCTCATGAAAGGGGAGATTTCCCCCTACCCCAGCTCATCCAATCAAATGAGGACTAAGTACATCTTCTTTCTCTGTGTCCTGGTGAGGCAGACCCCCTCCCACCATGGAAGTGATCAAAGATAACAGAGTCCATGTCACAGACACCTCCCTATGTTCCCCTTACTTAGGAACCCACATGAAGCCTGCACTGCCCATCAGCTACATCTGTGTAAGGGGGCTTAGGTCCAGTCTATGCATGGCCAAGGACCATATTTTTAATGTTCACTTTATACCACTTTCTGCTCAATTTTCACTCATATTACTGCCTGAATTATGCCAATAATTTGACAAATATGTATTTATTTTGTAACTGTTCAATGTCATCCAAAATCTTTTTTAAAAGTTATGTACTTTTATTCACTTTACATCCTTGTAGTCACAACTCTCCTACCCTTTCAGTTCTTCCTTCCCCCGCCATCCTCACTTTTTCCTCAGAAAAGGGGATCTTCCTTTCCTATCCACCCTAGCTTATCAAGTTACATCAGGACTGAGCCTGTCCTCTTCCCCTGTGGCCTGGCTAGGCAGTCTCACCAGGGAGAAGTGATCCAAAAGTAGCAAGTGAACCCCTGTCCAATGCACACTTCCACTTCCCTTACTAGAGGACCCATGTGAAGCTTAAGCTGAGCTTCTGCTACAGTTCCTGCCTGGTCCTTGGTTGATACTTCAGTTCAGCAAGTCCCTCTGGGGCCTGGTTTCTTGGCTCTGTTGGTCTTCTTGTGGCACTCCTGTCACCTCCACGTCTTTTTCTCATTCCTCCCACTTTTTCAGAAGACTCCCTATACATCTCCAATATTTGGCTATAAGTCTGGGCATCTGAGCATCTACCCAGCAGGTAGAGCCTCCCAGAGGACAACTCTGTCAGGCTCCTGTCTGCAAGCTTAGCAAAGAATCGTTCATAGTGTGAGGGGTTAGCACTGTCTGATAGGGTGGATCTTTGGCTGGACCAGGCATAGGTAGGACATTCCCCCAATCTCTGCTCTATCTGCTCTATCTTTATCCCTGTACATCATGTAGGCAGGGTAAATTTGGGATTGATGTTTTTGTGAGTAGGTTGGAGTTCTCCTTCCTCTGTGAGGAGACTAGTCTAGTTAGAGGGTGTCCTTTTCAGTCTCTATGGTCTGTGCTACTAAGAGTTTCTATGTGAGTCTGCCTCATATCGTCCCAGGAGCCTACCCTGACTTAGATCTCCAGTTTGTCACAGACATACCCTAACCCTCATTTTTTTTCTCTACAGGCCATCTGTCCTCTTGTCCTCACATTCCCTTTGCCCCCTTTCCTATGTTGTTTCCTATCTTCAGCCACTACCTCTGTTTATTCTATCTCCCCTTCCACATGACATTTATGCATACTTCCTTAGAGCCTCACTGTTACTTATCTTCTTTGGGTCTGTGCTTCATAGTATGCTTATCCCTGTACTATGGCTAAAATCCACTTACACATGAAAATATAACACGTGTGTCTTTCTGGGTCTGGGTTACCTCACTCAGGATGATCTTTCCTAGTTCCATCCATTTGACTGCAAATTTCATGATATATTTTTTTTATTAGCTGAATATTACACATATTCCTATGTGTAAATGTGCCACAGTTTCTTTATCCATTCTTCGGTTGGGGGACATCTAGGTTGTTTCCAGATTCTAGCTATTACAAGTAAAGCTGCTACGAACATAGTTGAGGCAGTACCCTTGTTGTATAGTTGAGCATCTTTTGGGTATATACCCAGGAGACCTTTAGTTGGGTCTTGAGATAAAGCTATTCCGAAATTTCTGAGGAAGCACCAGACTGATTTCCAAAGTGGTTGTGCAAGTTTACCCTCCTACCAGCAATGGAGGAATGTCAGCCCTTCTCCACACCCTTGCCAGGTTGCTGGAGGTTTTTTTTTTTTTTTTTTTTTTTTTTTAATTTTACTTGTTCTGACAGGTGTGAAGGTGTGAGCTGGAATCTCAGAGTCATTTTGATTTGTACTTACCTGATGACTAAAGAAGTTGAGCAATTCTTTAAGTATTTTTCCACCATTCAAGATTCCTCTGTTAAGAATTCTCTGTCTAGAAGGAGGACCCTAAGGAGGATGTTCAATTCTTGTTCAGAATGGCAAACAGGATAGGCACCGGAAGCAGTGGAAGAGAAGGAACAGGATTAGAGCCTACCATAGAAGAACTCTGAAAGACTCCACCCAACAGGGGATCAAAGGAAATGCTGAGACTCACAGCCAAACAGCATAGGGCAGGGAATCTTATGAAGAAGCGGGCAATAGAAAGACAGGGGTGGGGTGGGGGACAGGAGCTCCACAAGGAGACCAACAAAGCAAAAAAATCTGGGCCCAGGGGAGCTTGCAGAGACTGATGCACCAACCAAAGAGCATGTATGGAAAGGACCTAAACCCCCTTGCTCAGATGTATCTCATAGGCAGCCCAGTCTCCATGTGGGTTCCCCAGTAAGGAGAGCAGGCACTGTCTCTAACATGAACTCTGTTGCCTGTTCTTTGATCACTTCCCCTTGGTGGTGTGGCCTTGTTAGGCCACAGAAGAAGAGGATCCAGGCAGTCCTCATGAGACTTGATAGGCTAAGGTCAGATGGCAAAGGAGGAGGACTCCCCCTTTCAGTGAACGAAGGGAGAGGAATGGGGGCCAGAGGAAGGGAGGAAGGGGCCAGAAGGAGATGAGCTAGGGGACTACAATAGGGATATGAAGTGAATAAATTGTAAAAAAAATAAAAGTTAAAAAAAAGAATTTTCTGTTTAGTTCTATGCCCCATTTTATTTTGTTTATTTTGTTTATTGGTGTTTGGTTTCTTGAGTTCAAAGTATTTTGTATATTGTCAGATGTAAGACTGGTAAAAATCTTTTTCCAATGTGTAGACTGTCATTTTGTTCTATTGACAGTGTCCTTTGCTTTGCAGAAGATTTTCACTTTCATGAGGTCCCATTTATTAATTGTTGATCTTAGAGCATGAGATGTTGGTGCTCTGTACAGGAAGTTGTCTCTTGTGCCAAAGAGTTTGAAGCTCTTCCCCACTTTCTCTTCTAATGGATATAGTGTATCTGGTATTTGAGGTTTTTGATCCACTTGGACTTGAGTTTTGTGCAGGGTGATAAACATGGATATATTTGCATTTTTCTACATGTAGATATCCAGTGAGACCAGCATCATTTGAAGAAGCTGCTGTCTTTTGCCATTGCATGTTTTTGGCTCCTTTGTAAAAAATCAAGTGCATGTAGGAGTGTTGTTTTATTTCTGAGTACTGCACAAGCCCCCTTGGGATATAGGACAATGTGGCTTGGGTCCTGCATCCAGCTTACCTCCACTGGGCTTGTTGTCTATGACTCGGGTGGGCCAGTCACATGGGAAGCAGGCAGAAAGATCTCCAAGCCAAAAGCTGCTCCAGCATCCCACAGGCCCCTTTGGGATGGAGGACAATGTGTTTTGAGGCCTGTGCCCAACTTACCTCCACTGGGCTCAGTGTCTGTAACCCAGGTGGGCCAGGCAGATAGGGAGCACATGGAAAGATCTCTAAACCTGAAGGTGGTCAGTGCCACACAGGCCTCCTCCATCATCCAGATTCACTGGTCATGGTGCTTTATTTTTATTTTTTTATTCATTTCTTTTGTTTTGTTTAAGTGTGGTGTTAGAGGTTAGACTCAGATGTGGGCATGCCAGGCAAAACGTTACACTTTCAGGCAAAGGAATGGGATTTTAAATATAGCATACATGAATGTTTGCCTTCAGTGATCTTCCAGTGTACTATGAATAACAGTGATCTAATGCATAAGTACTTAGAACTGTATAATCAGACATACATTGCCATCCAAATACACTAGATATCTAACTTGGGTGGAAAATTTTCAGGGAAGGTTTTCTCACCATCAGGCTTCTATCACCAAGTTATTTAATGGTGTGGACTAGGCCAGTGAGTAGCTTCATAACTTGCTTTAATGACATCAGGCTGAAGTGATTTACTTTTCTAAACCATACCAGAGCATGTAAGTTTTCACAGATTATCTCAATGAACTTTATTTATTTAGAGATACTGTCTTCTGTATGCCTGGCTAGCCTGCAACTGTGTGTAGCCAAGAATGACCTTGAACTTCTGATCCTTCTACCTCTACATTCTGAGTGTTAGGAATATAACTGTGTATGCCAGCACTTGCTTTGTGCTGGGCAGGGGATCAAACATAAGACTGTGTGCATGCAACACAAATGTTCTACTGTTGGAGCTACACCCCCCACTCCAAAGCTTTAATTGTGAAAGGAATACCATCTGGTTCACTGGGTATTTTGAAGAAATTTGCTCTGGGTAAATAGTTCTGTACTTTTGAATTTGTCTTCAAAACAGCAAAAGCATTAACTTCTGTTAACCCCAGCCTTCTACCCAGACCTTCCATAAACTCCAGTCTAGTTTGTTAAACTGGACATCTATCCGGGAATTAGAGGTTTGAGAGTTGTAGGAAAAATACTGAAAAATTTTGTCTTTGGAACTTGTATCTTAGTTAGGTGTAAGATCATCGGGATGAAAACATTTCATGATGGTGGGTTGTTTAAACCCTTAAAGTGAACTATTAAGATATAGAAACAAGTCAAAGTTAAACTAGGCTTGAATTGTAAAGAAAATCCTTGCAGTAATTTGGCAGGTGCCTAGTGTGCATGGGGGAAATTGTCCAACTTCAGAGCACTCTGTAAGGGATTATCCAATTCCAAGAGTAAAATGTGGGAGCTGCATTTGCTTGAGAAACACAGCAGATTCTCCTGCAGTCTCATCACCCTGCATCCTCACAGGCCTTGGGCCCCTGACAAACAGATATTTGTTGGGGAATAAGTGATCTGATTGGTGAACAGTTTGAACCATGTAACTGAACTTGTTGAAGGGGAGAGGGGAGGCAGGAGTGAATGTATAATTCTTACATCACTTACAGGAAGACTGCCTACTACTGACAAATTTCTATGTGTACAAGTGTGTTCATCAGATTCACATATGCACATAATCATACTCACAAGCTTTTGGTCTCAAATCCTGACACCACTGAGATGAGCCTCTTCTGTGTTTTAAAGTGCTAGCTGCTGTAATTGGCACCAGATGCTTATGGCTATAAGTATTTTACATTTGTCAGTGTTTACTTTGCCCTTCAACCCAGGCTACTTGTTGTCACTGGCTGGCTTCTGATCATATATGCAGCAAATATATGGGTGAATATTCCGAGAAATGGTTTAGGGCACTGAAGCAGACGTACCTGTAAACATAAGTGAGAGAACATACATCATGGAATGAAGAGTTTGAGTATAACTCCATTTTGAAATAAAGAGCCATCTTGACTGGGAGCTGAATTCAGGTACCAGGAAATATCACAGAATGTACACTTGGCAGAAAACAAAGTTAACTCTCCTAGCAATAGCCTCCAGGAAATATTATAGAATAAATGCTTCATAGAAAATAGACACAATCTCCCTGGCAATAATCAATGAGAATTGGTTGGGAATCAAGTGAGAAAATTCTCCTCAATGTTTCAGACATAGTTTAGAAGACTAGCAATTATGATCATAAGCCTTACAGAATTGTGCCTCAGAGAAGGTCACCTTGCCCCTCTAACTTTTATCTAATCCTCTAATGTCAAGGCATATGCCCCCCCTGCGTGCAGTCATGGAAACATGTGCTCCCCCTGCTTGCTGTCATGGAAACCCCCTGCTCACAGCCTTTCCCTTTAAAAGCCCTGCTCACTCAGAGCTCGAGGTCCTCCTTCTCTACTGCTGCTTCAGTGAGACTTTGGTCCCGAGTTTGATTGCTCTCATAATAAAGCTCTCTTGTTGCACCAGGCCATCTCCTGGTGGCCTCTGAGGGTCCCGTGAACCTGGCATTACAGGAGCAAAGCTGCTGGTGGGTGGGCTGACCCAAGCTGGAACAAAGTTCAGTTATCCCTGTGAGACATGATAGATTCCAGAAATTTCCAGAAGATTCTAGGTTCAGTGATATACCTGTGCTCATCTCTTATCACCTCTACTGAACGATTCACTTTTCTCACTTTCCATCTTCAACCCCCACTCCTACCCAATATTTATTTGTGTCATCACTCTCTGTGTCTATTGTCTTCTGTCTTTCTCTCCCACCCTCCTTCCCTCTTATTTCTCCTACATACTGTTCCCTCTACTAATCAGTTGAGTCTAAACATACCTAATGCATTTTTCCCAAATCAACCAAATTTGAAAACATTCCAATGTCCCAAAATATTACCTTTCAGAAAATTGTGAGAAGCCAATCCTTGGACATAACTTCTATAACCAACTACCATGCAATGCTATATATGCAGCTGACTGAGGATTGGGGCCCTGTAGTCCCTCTGCCCTTCTCAAAGGAGTCTCAGCTCCCTCGCATCTGTTCCTAGCCATCATTTACCATTCATGGAGTGGTTTTGTTTTGGGATTTAAAAAAGGTTGAAATAGAAACAATATCTCTGCAACAGCCCATTGAATATTCTGTGCCATTCACCAACACTGATCAGTTTTTATTAAATTATTAAGCAGACATATTATTTGGGGAAGAAATAAAATATCTCTACACAATGATGTTGTTATCAAGAAATATTTGAAGGTCATCTTTTTGTTTAACTTTTCACACATGCATATACAGGAGGGGATGGGGTGAGGAGGAGAGAGGAAGAGAGAACGAGCAGTGCTGGGGATTGAATCTGTGGCTTCCTGCAAGCTAGGATTTTCCTTCTCTTTTCAGTTTCCCTTTCCCTCACCCCTTCCCTTTCTTTGTAGCACCAGCATCATTTACAGCTCTTTGAGCATTGACTGAAGCAGATACAAAACCATAGATATATCTGATTAGAGGCCTTAGCCACCTTTTATGGGTAATTCAGAACAACACTGTTGCTGCTTGTTAGACATTAGTTATTGTGTTAGGTGCTGTGCATACATTATTTCACTGAACTTATTACACCAAACCTAAGAAATGGGGAATGGTATTATCTCCATTGAACAGATGAAGAAACACATGGAAGGCTAAGTGACTTGCTCAAAAGAGATATACTTTGATGTAGTCTTAAGGCAGTTTTGTTTCAGAGTAAAGAACCCATACTAGGCTTGCTAAATAATGACCCAAGTCTAAGATTCATACATCCTGTTTTCTTAGTGCCACCCCAGTGGTATAATTGCAAATTTTTGGCCAATTCTCATGCTGTTGTCAATCTTCCAGGCTACCCCGTTTCCCACCTCTTTTTTTTTTCAATTACATGAATAAAAACCAGGGTCTTGTGTGTGTTACCAAGCACTCTATCATCATGAGACTATCTGTAGCTCATGCATATTTGTATTTAATGACATATGTGAAAAGGATCTGAGAGGTATAGTTGGGAAACAACTATGCTTTATCAATACTCTCCATGACCCTCACTTCTTGTCTTCTTTTTTCAAGTTTTCAAACAAAAAAAAATTTATTTTATATGTAGCATTATAATCTGTTTGTATGTATGTTCACCCAGATGCCCTTGTTGGTTAGAAGAGAACATTGGATTCTTTGGAACTGGAATTGTGGATGGTTATGAGTAAATCTGTGTATTCTGAGAACTCAACCCAAGTTTCTGCAAGAACAGCAAATGTTCTTAACTGCAGAGCCAGTTCTTCAAGCCCCACAGATAAAAGATCTCTATTTGCGTATAATCACAATTTGTTTATTGAGAGCTAAAGGTTGAACCCTGGGCTTCAGGCATGCTAAGTAAGTATGCTACCAACTTTGCTACATCTTTATCTCTCTCATGGTCTTCTTGGCAACAACACTGTTATTTTTCTTTTTTTTTTCTTACAAAAAAACTGATAGTCTTTAGTGATTTAAGTGAGATCTCTGAAAAGTTCAAGATCCATGGATTTGTCTTCATTTCCATATCTAGTAGAGCCTAATAGCCATCTGCTTCAGAAGTACCTGGATGCCAGCATGAGGGTGGGGGGGCTGTGGAAACTGAAGCACCAACCAAGGACCATGCATGGACTGGACCTATGCCCCCTACACAGATGTAGCAGATGGGAAGCTCAATCCTCATATAGGTTCCCTAATAAGGGGAACTGGGGCTGACTATTACATGTATTCTCTTGCCTATTTTTCAATCACTTTCCCCTGACACCATGCCACAGGGGAAGAGGATTTGCCCAGTCCTCATGCAACATGATATGCTGAGGTGGGGGGCTCCTCTTCTTGAGGAGTAGGGAAGGGAGGATAGGGGAAACAAGGAGAGATGGCAGGACTGGGAAGAGAGGAGGGAGGGGGCTATGCCTGGGATATAAAATGAATAAATAAAAATTTAAAAACTAATTCTCCCATGAGGGCCTACCCTTACCTGAGGTAAAGAAAAGGAGGGAGTAGGGTAAGGGTTGTGAGGGTGGAACTGGGAGAAAAGAAGGGGGGCTTCTATTAGGATATAAGGTGAATAAATGAATTAATTATTGGGGTTAAAAGAAGTGCCTGGATGCTAATGTTAGAAGGGCAGATTCCAGACAGTTGTGCAGGACCTACAGCATTTGAGTCCAAATGTCCTCATTGTGAAACTTTCCTCATGTGATTATCATTCACTTGAAAATGTGAAATGAGCTATGGTGGTTTGAATAGGAATGGCCCCTCATGTGTTTAAACACTTGGCCCATAAGGAGTGGCACTATTAGGAGGTGTGGCCTTGTTGTAGTAGGTCTGGCCTTGTTGAAGTAAGTGTGTCACTGTGGGGGTAAGCTTTGAGGTCTCCTATGCTCAAGCTATGCCCTGTGTGGAACACAGTCTCCTTCTGCTGCCTATGGATCAAGATGTAGAACTCTCACCTTCATCTTCAGCACCATGTCTGCCTGCACACTTCTATGCTTCTTGTCATGATGATACTAGACTAAACCTCTGAAACTGTGAGCCAGTCCCAATTAAATATTTTCCTTTTTAAAAGTTGCCATATTCATGCTGTTGTTTCACAACAATAAAAGCCTAAGACATGAGCATTACATGATTTGGTCTAGTGGGCTTGGCTCTACCACAAATTGTCTACGTAACTTTGGATGAATCGGTTAACAACCCTGTTCTTTTTGTGTTCTCATCCATAAAAGAAGAGAAATGTCTTCCCCTCTGTCCTCTCAAGTATGAATAAGTAAGCCTTTAGAGTTTTATAAACACACACATTATTATTGTCATCATAGGTGGCAGCAAGGAGGAAATAGTAAGAAAGAAATACAGTTGATAAGGACTGAAAAGAAAGTTTCATCCTTTTTCTCCCTGGAGGAATAGTAATATAATATAATCCATACTATGGGTTATATTGTGAAATTGCCAGGTTATTTTCAGTTTCAATTCTCTTGTCCCTGTCTTTGTGTACTCAGTGTTCACTGAAAGTGAAGATGGTAAAGACAGCCCTTGTCTTTCACTGTTTTACTTGTGTGAAGTACTGCTGCTCTTAGAGGGCACGGGGCAGCTTTATTTCTCATCACTGAAATCGGGTCAGAAATCGGGTCTTTCCCTTTCTTTATCAAGATCAACTATAATTAAATGATAGCCATATACTAGCATTGAGGAACAAACAGCAAGCATTTCTTGTGCTCATTCATAGTTGAACATGGAAATAGTACATGCTATCCTGTACATGTCAGTCATGTGAAAAAACACAGAAATTGATTTCTCACAAAACTGAAGTTATTTTTGGACTTAGTAATTGATCGATAGATTTTTCTTCCAGTACTGGGAATTGAACTCAGTGCTTTAATGCATGGCAGGCAATTGCCTTACCATTGAAGTGATTTCAGGTTTCTGGGTGACTGGTAAATAATAGACATATTAAATATCAGTCGAGATATTTCCCACAGTCCTATAGTATCTGAGAGGCCTAAGATCACAGCATAAGAAGACTTCGTTTCTGGTGATAGTTTCTCAGCTTCTGAGTATAGAGCCCTGATGCAGTAATTTCACAGGTGGAAAAGTAATATACAAGCTGCTGCCTCATGCTTCTTTGTAAAGTCACAAGTCTCACTCACTTGTGAATTCAAAGTGAGCTAACCTCCTCTGCAAGGCTCCATTTCTTAGTGCCACCACATTTAGGATTAGATTGTAGCATGGACATGGGGAAGGAGGACATTGATGTTGAACCCTTGACAGCTACGTCAAACATTTGCCTCAGAAATTAATCAAGCTGCATTGCCTAGGTAAATTCCATTACCATCTCCTCCCCCCTTCTCTCTCTGTGTGTTTTAACTTTAAATTTTATTTATGTATACAAGTTTTTGGCCTTCATGCATGCCTGATAACCATGTATACGCCTAGTTCCCTTGGAGGTAAGATGAGGGTGTCAGATCCTCTTGAAATGGAGTTGCAGACATTTGTTAGCTTCAGTATTGGTGCTGCGAATTGAAAGGAGGTCCTCTGGAAGAGCACTGAGCCTAACCACTGAGCCATTTGTCCACACTTTTCTAAAGTTTTGGTCAAAGGATTTTTTTTAATTGTATGAATAAGTTTGTGGCTCAAACTGAGTCTAGAGTTTTGTCTAAACATCTGTTTTTCAGTTTCTGAATGTCTAAGTAATTTCTGCCTCTTGAAAAAAAAGTCTGTTGTTTTCCTTTCCTGGGGGGTTCTATCTCAAAGCTTTTTTTGTCTACCATTTTGTCATTCTAACTATAGGACTCATTATAACAGCTTGAGCTAACAGAGTAGACCTAACAATTGAGCAACCCACCATTCACACAGGTACTCCACCCAAGGCAAAGAAATGCTATACGAGATGCCGGAAGACGGAGGGAGAAAAGAGAGCAGACAAATGAAATACTATGGGCAGCACTTCACCCACACCACCCTCTTGAAAGCAAACCAGTGTTAGAGCCGCAGCAGCTTCTCTGGGTTTTACAGTTGGTCTGAAGTCTTTTTCCACCCATCCTGGCCTCCGTGTCATTAGAGGCCTAGTGTTTGATGATTCAGCTGCTTCCCGGCTGCCAGCAGAGGTTTGGCCAACTGTTTTAAAAAACAGTCTGCCCCAGACCACACTTGTTTTTATTCTCTGCCTGTTGTCAGGAGCCTCTTTTGAAATGGAACACCTCAGGAAATCAGACCCAAACTCTGAGGAGCTGATTCTTTCTGACTCTTATGTTCCTCTTTCAAAAGCAATTAAAGCAAAATAGGGATTATTTATAGCAAAGTGCCTTTCTAGTGATGCTGGAAGCAGACAGTGTGTTATCAGGAAATGATCTCTCATCAGATTTCCTTCAGATCAAATGAGAAATGCTGTGCTAGTGAACTCCCAGGACATTTTAAATTAATTAATTTTTTTATTAATTGCAATTTATTCACTTTGTATTCCAGATCCTGAAAAGCCTTTGGGAGCTTCAAGCTCAACCTTTTAAGAAAGAAAACTATGTAGGAGCAAACAAGTAACAGGACAGGAGCCTACACAGAGGGCCTCTGAAAGACTCTACCTAGCAGTGTATCAAAGCAGATACTAAGACTCATAACCAAACCTTCGGCAGAGTGCAGGAATTCATAAAAGGCGGGGGGAGTTAATATGACCTGGAGAGGACAGGAGCTCCATGAGGACCAAATACATCAGGGCACAGGGGTCTTTTATGAGACTGTTTCTCCAAACAAGGACCATGTATGGATGTAACCTAGAACCTCTGCTCAGATGTAGCTCTTGGTAGCCCAGTATCCAAGTGGGTACCCTAATAAGGGGAACAGAGACTGTTTCTGACATGAACTCAATGGCTGGCTCTTTGACCTCCTCCCCTTCTCCCCAAGAGAGGAGCAGCCCCGCTAGGCCACAGAGGAGGACTTTGCAGCCAGTCCTGAAGATACCTTATAAAACAGGGTCAGATGGAAGGGGAGGAGGTTCTCCCATATCAGTAGACTTGGAAAGGAGCAGGGAGGAAATGAGGGAGGGAGAATGGGATTGGGAGGGAAAGAGGGAGCAGGATACAGCTGGGATACAAAGTTATCAAAGTGTAACTAATAGTAAAAATTTAAAAAAATTTAAAAAAGAAAGAAAACTGATAACTTGGGCTTCCTCATGCAACAATGAACATAAGACCTTCACTGAAACATGGCAGTTAAAAAGATGTTCTTTTGAGTCAGACTAACTGACTTTGTAGTTCAGCACACTACTACTTAGTTCCATAAAATTAGTCAGCTCAGTATCCCCTCTGTGCCTCAGTTTTTCTTCTTGTAATGCATGATCATTTGTAATACCTTCTCTGTAGGGTTGTGAGATTGAGAGAATGAATGAATTGATATGGAAGGGTGTTTCAGATGGTGTCTATGATATGCCTTTAAAAGTATAGTCAATTGTTGGAGATGGTTCAATGGGTCAAGATGCTTGCCACTGGGCCTGACACCTGAATTCAATCACTGGCACTCAAATGGTGGAAGGAAAGAGCCAACTCTTGCTAGTTATCCTCTGACTTCCACATGCTGCTTTGGCAACACACACACGGTAAATGTATATGATGAAAACATTAAAAATAGTGACTTCAACTACTATTTTTGTCACCCTCTCAAAGGCATTATAGCCAATATTTCTCATATGCCCTATGACAAAGTGATCAGGAGTCTACTTACTATTCAGTCAGGGGTAAGTTAGCTGCCTCCTGCACACCTCTTTTTCCCATTTGTAAAACAGGGGAAATAATTTCACACACTGCAGAAGGCTATTGTAAAGATTAATAATTGATGTAATAACCAGGTACCATGTCTATACTTGGAATCAAGCACTCTGGAAACTGAAGCAGGAAGATTGCATGTTTAAGGCCAGCATGGGAAACTTAGTAAGACTCTGTCTTACGATTAAATGTACAGAATGGCTTGACAATATAGCTCTGTGGAAGAATACTTGTTTAATGTGTACAAAGGGTCTGGTTTCAATCTCCACTGCCTCAAAAATCTGAGAAGCTATGTAAAGTGATTAGTGCAGTGACTAGTCGCTGGAAAGTGGTAAATACATGTTAACTAATACTGTAACATGCCTAGGACTCCAGGGACTCCAGAAACCCCATCGTTTTTGTTTTTGTTGTTGTTGTTGTTGTTGTTATTTAGTGTTTTGTTGTTGTTGTTGCGGGGCCTGACAACCTGAATTCAATCACTGGCACTCACATGGTGGAAGAAGAGAGCCAACTGTCTTGCTACTTATCTTCTCATTTCCATTTGCTGCTAAGGCAACATACACATGATAAATGAATGTGATGAAAAATTAAAAATAATGACTCTAGTTTAATCTCATATCATGTTTGAAAGAGCCATGTTATTTTTAGGTCCACTACTAAAAGTTTTGACTGAAAAATCATGATTTTTATACATCAAGGCAACTCAAAAGCATAGACAGTATCTTCAATAACACTGAATTCAGTCAGAAACAAATTTTAATGAAAAGGGCAAAAAATGGAAAATGGAGTGCCCTTCTGTTTAACTCTTCAATGCTTAAATGATCTCAGCAGTTATTTGGGTCAGTCAGCTGGGAAAATAACTCACTGGAAACAAAACCATAGTAAAGAAGCAATTAGCAGACACTTCCATTTCAATGAAAATATTGAATCATGTATTTGGCACACTTAATATTTCTATGTTTTAATTTTAATGTAATTAATCTGTTTTTCTTCTTGTGGGGGTATTGAGGCTATTTCTCATCATGTAACTTAGGCTTGTGTTGAGCATGAAATACTCCTGCCTCAGCCTCCTAAGTTGCTACCATTACAGGATCATACCACTACATCCAGCCCAAATTTATTCTTTAATCCTAAAATGATGAAATTTTGGGTGAATGGAATAGCAAGGAAGAGGGTGTGCTCAGCCGTTCAAACTTGTTTAAGGCAGGGTATTTTGGCGTTCTTGTAGTACCAAACACTCAGAAGAATGAGAAAAGAAAATTGTTTGACCTATGAATTTTCAGACAGTACAGATAATATACAGAGAACCTTAATGAAAACCAAACCAAACCAAACACACTCACCTGTTTCCCAGCATCAAGTGTAGGCTTGACTTCCCAGAAAAGATACTCTGACCCTGTTGAATAAAGAACCCAGCCTATGACATACACGTAATCTTGCAGAACACAAACTTTGGAAGATGGGAAGGTGCAGGCCAAATAACAAGTTCCTGGCCACATTGTGCTAACAAGTGAATCCTTGTTACAAGTTGGAGGAGAAGGAGGAGAAAAGGAAGAAGAAAAGGAGCAAGAAATTAAGAAGAGTTGCCACACCAGTCAATTGCACTGGCTCTGTACTTTACTCATATGTCAACCTGTCTATCAGCTGGAAAACATCATGATTTAGAAATAAGTAACATTCCTGCCTTCCCTGCACTTGTTCTACAAACATGCGGAAGTGCTCTACTTCCATTCTAAGGCCTTGAGAGAAACTAGATCCTAATTCACAGAACTTTTCAGAAGTGACTGAGTAAGTTGCTTGAGAACTAATCTCCATAATATACCAACCTAGGTGTCTTAGTTACATTTCTATTGGTGTAAAGAGACACCATGACCAAAGCAACTTAAAAAAAAATATCATTTAATCTTGAGACACTTCCAGAGGGCACTAGAGTCCATGACCATAGTGTCGGGAAAATAGCAGTAACAGGCAGGCATGGTGTTGTGGAAGTAGCTGAGGTTGGTGGAAAGAGAGCTGATTGGAAAATGCCATGGGCTTTTGAAACCTCAAAGTCCACTCCTAGTGGGCACACCTTGTCTGACAAGGCCACATTCCCCAATCCTTCCCAAACAGTTCAGAAAATGCACACCAAACATTCAAATATATGCGCCTACTGAGTCATTTTGCTCAAGGCACCACACTGACCTTTATATTGATTTTCTAGCCTTACACTTGTGAAGGAACTACTTGGCCTGTGGTAGTGAAACTGTAAATCCTAATTAATGCTCTCATTTTTTGTTAAGGACTTCTAGAATGGTTTTGAATCAGATTCATGCTGGAGATAAAACTCAGTCATAGAACGCTGCCTAACACAAGAACCTTTAAACTCTTTTCTCACTATTTTCATATTAGCATCTTCATCAGATTATGAGAGCATACAGATAAATCCATTTAGTAGCTTTTCCTTGCAACCTGCAGACACTAATTCGCTAACTGCCCTTTTACTCATTTAAAAGATAAAAACATGAATATGAGCAAGAGTAACTTTTTTGTATTACTACTTAAGCTGACAAAATACTATTAAATGGGTTCTAAGATTTTTGTTTGTTGTAGAGGAGGTTATATATGGAGCATAATAGTTAAAAAGCCTCCATCAGTACTTGCATAGTTATAGTAAACAGCAGCCCATTGAGCTGCATTTCTTTTCTTTTAATTAATTAATTAATTTGTTTATTTACATATTTATTATTACAATTTATTTACTTACTATCCTGGCTGTAGCCCCCTCCCTCATCTCCTCCCAGTTCTACACTCCCTCATTCATCTCCTCCTATGCCTCTCACCTAATCCACTGAAAGGGGAAGACCCCCACCCTTTCTATCTGACCTAGCCTATTAGATTTCATCTTTCTCTGTGGCCTGGCAAGGCTGTACCCCCAGGGGGAAGTGATCAAAGAGCTGGCCATTGAGTTCATGTCAGAGATAGCCCTTGTTCCCGTACTAGGGAACCTGAGCAGCCTATGGGCTTCACTTGAGCAGAGCAGTCTACAATCCAGCTATACCATGCCAGGGCATATATCCAAAAGATGTTCAACCATACAAAAAGGACATTTGCTCAACAATGTTCAGAGCAGCTTTATTCACAATAGCTAGAATCTGGAAACAACTCAGATGTCCCTCAACTGAGGAATGGATGGATACAGAAAGTGTGGTACATTTACACAACGGAATACTACTCAGCAATTAAAAACAAGGAAATCATGAAATTTTCAGGCAGATGGTGAGAACTAGAAAAGATCATCATGAGTGAGGTAACCCAGGAGCAGAAATTCACATATGGTTTATACTCACTTATAAGTAGACACTAAGCATACAATATAGGTTAAACATATTAAAATCTATAGTCTTAAAGAAGCTAAATGACAAGGAGGACCCCAGAGAAGATTCTTAATCCTCACTCAGAAGAGCAAACAAGATAGACATCAGAAATGGGTTGCACTTCTTAGTTATCATTTACTGTACACAGCAGAATATGGAATAGAGTACTCTGGGAGAGAAATGTCTATGAGTCCACTTTAAAATCTCAAACCCAATCTGGCATGCCACAAAAAGCTTTCTAAACTGCAGCAGAAATGACATATGCAGACTTTGTTGCCAATGTATGTGTGTATATCGACAGAGGCTTCTCAAGGACACATGGGGAAGGAAAACACAAGAAGATTGAATCTCAAGGTAAAGTGTCTTTCAGCTCAGTGGTTCCAAAATCTTGTAAGCCAACTTACTCAAGGCTGATTCAGCTTCAGATTGCTTGCAACATTTCAAAAGTGTAATGCACCAAACCCCTGTTTTGCACTCCACTCTCTGTTCTCTGTAGTCAGGATGTCCTTTCACAGAACCACATAAATAGTTACTTCCACTATTGCGGTTTGCATATTTCACTGATTGGAAAACAGGATAAAGCAGCTCAGGTAGAGTAAGAGATCTTTTCAGCTCCTCTACCACATGACATTTCTGGCCAGACCTTTGTCCACTGATCTGAAGTCAGAACATCCTCACCCCAGGAAGTGCTGGACACACTTAATAGAAACAGACTTTAATAACTGTATTTTCTGCTTTCCTTGCCAGCAATTCTGATTTTAGTAGAGACATCCACAACACATAACTAAGTCCAGATATTTTTCCACAATAATTCACGAAATTTTCTAACTCAGAAAAAATACATTAGCACAGGCATTGCTGGGGTTAGAAGCCAGATGCTTGCTTACACTAAGTTTTAGCTACCACTGATCTATACACTCCAGATCATACTTCTCTTTTAAAAGTTGGATACCCTTGTTTTTTATATACCCTAATTGGGACAAGGGCTGACTTCCTTTGGGAAGTCCTTCCAGTTGCCAGTAATTCTCCCATTATTCCTGAAAATCCACATTCCTGCCAAGTATACGATCCCTTTTTTAAATGAAATGCATGTGCCATATTAACCAAGGACCATGTATGGATATAACCTAGAACCTCCACTCAGATGTAGCCTGTGGTAGCTCAGTAACCAATTGGTTTCCCAAAGTGAGGGGAACAAGGACTATTTCTAACAGGAACTCAATGACTGGCTCTTTGGCCTCCCCACCCCTGAAGGGAGGAGCAGTCCTGTTAGGCCACAGAGGAGGGCTTTGCAGCCAGTCCTGAAGATAACTGATAAAACAGGATCAGATGAATGGGGAGGAGGTCCCCCCATCAGTGGACTTGGAAAGGGGCACGGTGGAGATGAGGGAGCGAGGGAGAGACTGGGAGGGAATGAGGGATTGGGACACGGCTGGGATACAGAGTTAATAAAATGTAACTGATAAGAAAAAAAGGGTTAAGCAACTATAAAACAGTAGTTGAGAGAGTGAGAGAGAGCAACAACTTTGTAAGAGGGAATTAGAACTTTGTAGCCCATCAAAATGGTCAATCATGCAACAGGTCTGGATGTTCTGGTCAATCAGATGACTACCATTTCTCCTCTAAGCCATTTTAATCCTAAATCCACATTATTCACCATATTTTTCCTTCAGTTATCCCTTCCTTTCTCAGGCCCTTTTTGACAATATTGCTCTAATGACATGGTAGTTTTAGGACTATTTTAATTACCCATTCGTGACTCCAGGGTGTATAGCATCTTTCTGTCTCCAGCTCTGTGGGTAGCTTTCTAAATCAGTCTGCACACTATTTTTTTTTTTTCATCATAGTGTTTCTCCAAAACACTATTCTAGGAAGTTCACCTGTATTCTTCTGTAACTTTTCAAGACAGGGAACTTGCTCTCAGAATTCTTCAGAACAAATATTTTTAATGTTCTGATATCATCATGGCTATGTGAATTTCAAATCATAAAGTATAAATTGGATCACATTGGACGGGGAATCCAAGATGGCTGCCATCAGTTCACACTGTATTTAAGGGGCACAGGATCCAAAACTCTGAAATCAGTGAGTGGAGGGGCAGCTGAAGCCAGAAAATCAACATTGAGGCTTCCTGGGTGAGACAGGACAACCTGTGAGCTGGAACAGTTTGGACCAGGTCAACTATGGACATCTCTGGGGACTGAGAATGGTAAATATTCAACCCCACTGCACTTCACTTTGCCACAAACACTGGCCTCCCTGCTTGGCAGAGGTGGCAGTGGTTGCCACAAGCATGAGCCTCCATCCTCATTGACTGAGATGGCAGCGGCAAAAGCAATAATGGCCTCCAAGTTCTGTGGGTTGGGCAGGTGGTGGCTAGCCCTAGCAGGAGCCTCTGTGCTTGGTGACAAAGAAGGTAGAGGTGGCTGCACCAAGTACAAATCTTCCTGCCCAATGGACAAAGAGTGGACACTACTGAATTGACAGATCTTCTACATTTTCATTTGCCCCTGTGGGCACAAATCTGAGAGTAGAGAACAGGGGGAACCGCTGTGCTTTCCCATTAGACCTGTGAGCAAGTGAGGGTGCCGTAAAGTGAATGCACACAGAGCCCCAGATCCAGGGACCCTCTACGCTAGCAGGCAGACATTGAATCCCTCCCATAATCCCACTGTGGGCAGCATAGGGATTCTTGGGACATCGTTCTCAACACTGACACCCCTGTTCTGTAGGTCTACTAGTGGAGTCGAGGCAAACAACTCCTGGAGCCCAGAAAGATCTAAAAAATGGAAGGACAGTATGACAGGCCTGTAGGCCACTGAGGCATCAGGGCACCTGCACCTGCACATTGTACCATAGAACAGCTCCAGCACCACCTCCTGCAATTAGGCTCCACCGTTCCAGGCATCTATACACTCTAGCACTTTGTCCTTCAAGGCACACTTCCACCTACACTCCCATGCTTGTATGCATGCACTTACAACATCCCTCCCTTAGCTACAGCTGAAACACCGATATCCACTCTCGAACTGGTGGATCTCTTTTATCTTCCTGCATAATACTCCAGACACCAGAGACAGACAGACCCAGTCTGAAGTACAGACACCAGGAACAAACAGCCAAGGTTATAGATAAGCAGATGGCAAGAGGTTGGCATTAGGAACACATTCAACAAAAAATCAAGAAAACATGGCTTCACCAGTAACCCCCAAAATCAATGGATATTTTAATTCATCAGAAACATAGGAAAATGATCTTAAATCTATGCTTATCCAGTTCTTAGAAGCACATAGGAAATGAACAAAGCTCTTAAAGAAGTACAGACAAACACAGCCAAACAAACAGAAGCACATGTAGAGGCACAAGTAGTGGCATATGGAGAGGAAAAAAAAAATAGAGGCCATCGTGGAAAGAAAGGAATCCACATTCAAACAGATGAAGGAAATGGTTCAAGGCATGAAAACAGAATTAGAATCAATAAAGAAAATACAGAGAAAATCCTGGAGCTGGAGTACTTAGAGAAAAGATCAGGAACCACAAAGGCAAGCATCACCAACAGAATACAAGAGATGGAGGGCCTCTGAAAAACTCTACCCAGCAGAGTATTGAAGCAGATGCAGAGAGTCATAGCCAAACTTTGGGAAGAGTGCAGGAAATCTTAGGAAAGAAGTGGGAGATGAAAGACCTGGAGGGAACTAGAGCTCCACAAGAAGGGCAACAGACGCAAAAAATCTAGGCCCAGGGGTCTTTTCTGAGACTGATATTCCAACCAAGGATGATGCATGGAGATAACTTATAACCCCTGCACAGATGTAGCCCATGGCAGCTCAGTGTCCAAGTGCATGTCCTAGTAAGGGGAACAGGGGCTGTCTCTGACATGAACTCAGTGGCTCTCTCTTTGATTACCTTCCGCTGAGGAGGGAACAGCCTTATCTGCCCACACAAGAAGACAATGCTGACAGACCTGATGAGACCTGATAGGCTAGGGTCAGATGGAAGGTGAGGAGGACCTCCCCTATCAGTGGACTGGCATAGGGCAAGGAAAGAGATGAGGGAGGGATGGTGGGATTTGAGAGGGAACAAGGGAGGGGGTTACAGCTGGGATATGAAGTGAATAAATCCTAATTAATAAAAAATTAGTAAAAATGTATCACATTGAAATATCAAGCCTTTAAAACAGAATTATTGAGTGCTGGGGGATGGCTCAGTCTGTGACATGTTTGTTATGCAAGCATGAATCCTGAATTTAGATCTCCATTTGGATCCCCATTACCCATGTACAAAAGCAGGGTGTGGTAGTATGTACCTATAATCTCAGCACTGGAAAGATAGGGACAAGTGGGTCCCTGAGGCTTGCTGGCCAGTTAGTCTAGCCACATTAACAATCTCCAGGTTCAGTGAGAATCTCTGCCTCAAAAACTAATATAAACAGCATTTTCGAAGACATCCTGCATTGACCTCCACATGCACCCCACACATCATTGAATAAGAAACTCTAATAACTGTACAAAATTGGGAAACATAATTTATGTAATTTACAGGAAGGAGTGTCAGTATTTAAAAAGCCTTATGTGGTGGAAAGGGAACTAAATGAGCAAGAAGGATAATAAACATAAATATGATCAATGAAATATATATATAATGTTTCAGGTCAGGTATTTTCCACAAGAAGCCTAATATTTGGCTGTTTAGTGATTGTGAGCCATTAAGGTCAAGAAAATTGTTTTCAGTGGTCTTGCATGGATTGACCCATGTTCAAACCCCTATTAATAACTTTTAATATAACTTCTAACCACATTAAATGTACAAAGTGGGTTTTATGCCTGCAACATCCTTGTTTTTGTCTACCTTCCAAAGAGATAGGTTCATAAAGTGAAGTGAATCTATTGAGGATGATCTCACTATATAGCTCACACTAGAGTTGAACTCATTATGCTGCTCAGGCTGGCTTTGAATTCATGAACCTCCTCTAGCTGCCAAGATAACAGACATGAGCTAACACCTTGTAGAAGCTGGTGTTCTCCATCCACATGTGGGGCTCAGGCTCATACTCAGATTTGAAGGCTTGGGAAGATATCTCTTTGGCCCCAGTCCCCTTCTCTTCTGCTTTAAATCTAGGAGATTTGAAAGTATCAAATGACATATAAGAGTGTCAGAATACTTTTTTTTTTCTCCTGTTCTGTTTTGTTTCATTTTCCTGGTGCTTGGGATTAAATGTTGGGCCTTGTAAGTTTGGCCAAGCAGTGTGAGCTACACATATTCCCAGCCCCTTTCAATGAATTCTTTTAAAGCTGTAGAATATTGCCACAGAAATAAATCTTTGATACTTCAGTGATTAAGAAACATAGTTTATATTTAAAATCCAATTTCAATGGAAATCATACTCTAATGAAGAATTTATAAATAGAAACATTATTTAGCACTTCTTGCAGAAGCAAATTGAATGTGTCTGTTTTCTGAAGATTCTGTGTTTTACTTTCATAGGCATCTCCGGAATATCCTGCTCAAAACCAAGCTTCCCATGGAAACATTGAAAATCATTTATATTATGTAATCTGCACTGTCACAGACAGATGGGGCTGACTCGCAGAGAATGATATCAATTTGCTTTGTGCCATCCTCTTCAAATAGTGAGAATTGGGATTAGAAAGAAAACAATTTACACTCAGTATGGTAATGTATCACTTCTGTGTAATGCTAATTTTAGTTGAAAAGTACTATGCTGAACAAAAAGCGTCTGTATACTTTGGATTCATGTATTTTGATGTGATGGGTACAGGTCTGGACAGTCTGACTTCTGAAATTTTGTCCTTTGTGTTGTAAAAGCATATGTCAGGTGTCTGTTACACAGTAGATGTTAAATATATGTCCATTTTTTCCTGGTCTTCTTACTGGAAATGAAAAATATTTTATGTCAGGGAATTAAAAGAACCAAAAAGAGGAAAATAAAAACTTGGCCAAAGAATCAGAACAGATGGAGAGACAAACATAGAGTTACTGTTCCTACTTGTAATCACCTCCCCTATTTTCCACTCTTCTCAGCATCCCTCCCTCCCCTGAAAATCATCCAGTTGGATCTTCAAGTCAATGTACTAGAGAGCTGGCTACCTTCCAACCCCAGGACTTCATCCAAACGTACACCCACACAAGCCATGTGTCTACTCCCTCCTGTATCTCATTAAAGGGAATGTTGATGATCCAAACAGAATGGGAAAATGGTATTTAGAAAGACACTGGATGCCTGGATGCACTTGGCTCAGGCCAAATTTGCCTGTCTGCACAAGTCCTTTCAGATGAAAGAGGGAATGTTGTCTCCTGTCTTCTCAAGATACATCCTATCATGAAGTTGAATATTTGCTGAGTTTTATCCCCTCCAAAGGGCTTTTGCAGATGCTACTCCCTGTGATCCTTAGAGGAAACTTCTGAAGGTGGCAGAGCTGGTTCATTTAGTATTTCATGCATCCTACTATATGGCAGGCCTTGTGCTCTACTCTGAATTAAGCCTCTGAATAAGGCAATTACTTCATCCTCCCCAGTCATCCCGAATGTCTTTCCCTGAACAGAATATAGCCCCATCCTTTCCTGATTCTGTTTGTTTGTTTGTTTGTTTGTTTGTTTGTTTGTGTGTGTGTGTGTGTGTGTGTGTGTGTGTTCTGTGTCTTTGTGGGAATGAGTGAATTCATGTGCATGTGGAAGCAAGAAGTTGCATTAGGTATCTTCCTCAATAATTCTTCACCTTTTTATTTAAAGTTGAAATTTCTCACTGAAATCTTGAGTTCACCAATTCAGCTTTATTGGCTACTCAACAAGTGCCTGGGATCTTCCTTTCTCCACCTCCCCAACCCTGAGATTACAGGTGCACCCAGTACCACAATACCCAGCTTTCTGCCTAGGTTCTGGGAGTTCGACACACGTCCTCATGCAGGTGCTGAAAGCATCTTACTGACTGTCATGTTTCCATAGTTCCCCTAATTGTATTCTTTACAGGATGTGATCACAGTAAAATCAATTACAGATTTTTTTTTTTTTAGTTGTCTGACTCTTCTCTTTACACTGTAAGCTTGAATAGAGTGAGGATTTCAGTCCGGTAAAGGAAATCAGATAAACACACCCAGAAAAATAATAAGCTAGTCCTAATGCCTAACAACAGATGGAAGAAATTCTATTGCTGTGTGTCAGAAACAGCCTCCCTGTGGGGTCAATCTGAGCTGACTCATGAAGCTGGTCTAGGGACAATGCTCCAAAAAAGCGAAAGCAACAGAGGAATGAAATGACAGGTTGCATTCTGGACAGTAAGTATTTTGGTCATTTCTTGAATGTGTAAGATTAGAATGTGTGAATTAGTGAGAGAGGAATTTGAAAAAAAAAAAACAGAATGGGTGTGTGGCTCAGTAATCCCAATATTTGGGAAATTGTGTCAAGAAGATCACTGAGAGTTTGAATCCAGACAGGGCAAAAGAGTGGATTTCAGCCCAGCCCAGGTTACAGTTTTACCCCACCATGAAACCTTTGACCTACAGTTTATCCTGCCTGCAGAGTATACTTGGACCAGAGCCTAGAAGAATCAGTATCAGAGAGACCAGAGACCATCCAGCAACTGATGCAGATACAGAGTCCTACAGCCAAATATTAGGCAGAGCTCTGGGAGTCCTGCAGAGGAGTGGGAGGAAGGATCTGAGGAAGCAGAGCCCACTTTTACCAAAGGGGCACCACAAGATCAGGGAGATTAGAGAGCCTGTACGGGTCTGACCTAGATCTTCTGTATATAAGCTATGGTTGAGTACCTTGCTGTTCTTGTCGGAATCCTCACTATGAAGAGAGGGCTAATTGATAACCCTTTTGCCTCCTTGTGGGACTGTTTTCCACCTACTTTGTTGCTAATGTAGCCTTGATGTGATGGTACGTGTCTGGTCTTATTATAGCTTGTTATGCCATATTTTGTTGATGTCCCTTGGAGGCCTATTTGTTTCTGAGGGGATGTGGATCTGCAGGAGATAAGATGTGGGAAGGGAAGGAAAACTAAAGTTCAGACAAAATATATATAAAAAAAAAGAAAGAAAAAAGTTTAAAAAGAAAGTTTCTAGAACGTCCCCAATATCACTAAATGTTTCTCTTACCTTTTATCTGTGCCTGGCATTTTTGTCAGTAACATTATTCCTGTATTTGAAGTGGATGTTAACTAAAAGTAGGAGAAAGCGATAAGATTCATTATGTGTTGTGAGCCCACAGAAAACTGTGTGGAAGCAGCCTTAACACAGGTGCTTTGCTCTCAGGATTCTTCTGTCTGGTGAAGTGGCTACACTGGGGCCAATTTCCCCATTTGTTATTTTCTCTTTGACTCAGTTGCTGATTAGGCATCACACACATCGTTTTTCTGGGGTTTCTCAATGGAAGTTTCTGGCCATTGTTGATTCGTTGATTCAACTATCCAATGATGTTGCATACACAGAAAGCTCCAAGTAGCCATCAGCTTACCTTGCTTCCTGGCCTTTCATCTCCATTGGGGTGGGAAGCTCTTCTCATGTCTTCTCTTCATGATATCTTAGAAAGGGTGCCACCTTTTATTTATTTTTTTTTTTTAAAAAAAAAAACAAACACAAAAACAAGAAAAAGGAGCAAGATTCCCAGGAGGCATTTGAATGTTGTGCTCTTTAGTGTATAATTGACTTGTTCCACAATGATAAGTACCAATGATGGATAATTTCACTAGGATTGCAGTTTTTCATTGATGACTGCTAATAATATTGGCTTAGTACTTTGCGTAGGATTTCTTTTTAAATTGTTTTACATTTAAATTTTTATGTTTTCATTCTTTTATTACAGAAACTTCTACGAATAAGTAGGAAGAATGCTACCATAAACTTAGGTATAATCATTCAGCTTCGTCAACTATCAATATATGCTAGTTGTTCTCATGCCTTTGTCTCTATTTTCTGTTACTAATACTTTTTTGTTGGCCTTGGGCATCTGGCTTAGGGTTTAATAAATGCTATGTTGCTGAGCGTTACTGCCATCCCTCCTTTTCTGTGGGTAGTTAACACAATAACATATAGAGTAGGTAAAAGAGAAAAGGTTCAGTTTAGCTCCTGGCTCTGGTCTAAGGTTAAAACTTTGTAGCTGGTGGCAGTCTTCATTCTTTCTTCCCTCTTTGTCTTCTGTTAGGTAATTAATTAATTAATTTTACCATGCTGGAGACTGAACCAAGGACCTTGCAAATGACAGCAAGTGCTCTGGCTTGGCTTGAATGATATCCACAAGTTAATTCATTGTTCCTTCTTTTTTTCATTCTTTCCTTACTTTCTTTCTTTAAAGAAAATCAATGTTTCATTTTGAGTTTAGACTTATAACAAATTCTAGGCAGTTTTTGAACTTGGGATCCTCCTGCTTCAGCCTCCAGGGTAATTGGTATTATAGGGTCTGTTTCACCGGGCTGGAAGATGATGGCTTTCTTGCTGGAAGACTTCCAAGGCAGCATGATTAGAGCCATGAAGCTCATATGTACATAATAAAACTTGATTTTACAGTATACTTTTAATCCAGGAATGAGTTAGTCTATGCAAGTGGCAGAGTCCTGAGTATCTCTTAGAGGTATTACTTAGTCCTACTTGTTCTTATCAAACAATGGGGATTAAATTTCAACATGTTTCTGAGGGAACTGCATTTGAAATCATCTGAGACTGCATTACACTAAGAAAAGCTATCTCCCAAATGTAGGGAAATAAAACCAAGGTTTGATCAAAGCCCATAATCTGGGGAGCTAAGAATTAGGTACCTCTGAGCCTTACAGCACCAGCTAGTTAGTGGCACTCTTTAGTACTCTGTTGATACATGGGCTAGCCTGGAGGCCAAAAGAGCTTCCATCTTCTGTCTTTTACTTCATGGGTTGATGGAAATGGAATATCTGAATGGAGGACTTTGGCATGGCAGTCTCTACATAGACTTCTTATGGTCTCCTTCCTGAATAAAGATCCCAAAAGCATTCAGCAGGAATTCTCTGAACAATTTTGCCCTTGTTTTAGAAGACAGAAAGCATCCATCCTGCTACATTGATTATGAGTTATCTCCATTTTCAGACTTTCAACATTTCTGTGTATGCCTCATTTATGCTGTCTTCACCCCAATGGATTGTTCCAACTGAATAATATATATTATTAATATATATTAAAATAATATAATGTATTATAATATAGTATATTAATCATATAATATATATAAATTTATGCATAACAAATGAATATATAATATATTAAATATATATTAATTAAATTAGTATATTATCTTTCCATATAGAAAATTTTCTGCAAATATGACTTATCATCTCACATTTACGAGATAGGCATTTTAATCAACATTTTATAAATGAGCAAGCAGAAGCTGAGATATTTGTATTAGCTGTTAAAAGTCACAAAACCAGGCTGGCCCATTTTTATAATCTTGGAATTTGGGAGGATCAGGAGTTCAATGTCAGCCTTGGTTGGCTACATTCTAATTTCATGGCCAATCTGGACTACATGAGATCCTATTTTTACTTTTATTAGGCCACAAAACTAATGTGTTTCAGTCAAGACCTGATGTTTAATTTATAGCCTCTGCTCTTTCCATATTATAGTCTTATAGTAGGGGCTCCTGGGAGATTATAAATAGTGAAACATATAGGCATTGCTTATTGAAGAGAATTTCCTAGCTGTAATGCAGAAGGTATATTGGAAGAGGTCAGAATAGAAACAGAACTAACTCAAAGGCTGTAATTAGTCTAGGTAAGTCCCTCTCAAATTTTAATGTACAGACAGACGAATCACCTAGAGACCTTGTTAAAATGCAGATTCTGACTTAGTAAGTCTGGAATAAAGCCCAAGATTTTTTTTTCTTTTCCTAACAAAGCTGCTGTTTGGCTGAAAACCACATTCTTCATACAATTGGTATAAATGGGAGAAGATGGAAAAGCAGAGTGAAAAGAAAAGATGTGTAGGAATGGTTTGTCAAGACATTGTACCATTCCCAGTTTCCAGTGGATTCACAGGGAGAGTGATAGGAGTCCAAATAATTACAAGCGTTGTTAGGAACTGAGAGGGTTCATCTTGATTGGAGTGAGAAATACCTCAAAGATAAGGCACAGTATCTATCAGTGTTTTACAGGGAAGATTAACTAAGAGAGGAAGATCCACCTTGAGTGGGAGCAGCTCCTTCCCATGGGGTTGGTACGCAGATGGAAAGTGGGGGGAGAAGAATTTACAAGGTTCGGCAGGCATTCTTTCTGCTTCCTGACCACCAAGAAGTGAAGATGCTCCTCTAGTATACAATCTCATCTCCTTGTCTAGCCTAAGCACCACATGGGGCCAAGTGACTAGAGAATGAATACTCTGAAACCTTAATCCAAAACAAATCCTTCCCTTAAGTGTGCAACAACAGAGTCACAAAAACTTAACCAACAACTAAACTAAGGCTTAAACACAAACCTGGTGAATGCTCCTCCAACTCATCAGCCACTGAAGGGAAATCCTATGTACATTCACAAAGAATGAATTTCTTAGTACTACCCAACAACAAATATTGCATACCATATATGTTTTAATTTGCACTTAAAATTTATTATTGACCTTATCTATCTTTAAATTCTTTTTTTTTGTGCGTGGCACAATTTCTCTAGCATAAAGTTGAAACATAGCTAAAAGTCATGTGTTTTATTATATAAAGTTGAGTTAATTAAAGCAGCATTTTCGTGTGTTAAGAATACTAAGATTGGGTTGGAGAGATGACTCAGTTGTTAAGAACACTGTCTGCTCTTCCAGAGGTCATGAGTTCAAGTCCCAGCAACTGCATGGTGGCTCACAACCATCTACACTGGATTCTGATGCCTTTTCTGGCATGCAGGTGTGCATGCAGTAAGAACACTGATAAACAAAATATGTTTTAAAAGAATACTAAGATAAGCTGCACCTAGGGATGTTGCAGATGTAGCTGCTGTGTCACATGTACGTCATTTGGTGGCAGAGAGGAGAGAAGCTATGTCTAAGTTCAGTATTCATACCTATTAACACCCGAATGATCAGTAGCCTAACATTCCCTGAAAAAAATATCGAACCTGAGATGACCACCAGTCCTGTACCAGGGGTTCCAGACACGGGGCTAGCCAGAGATAACCATCCATCAGCATGGCCCAGGCAGGCCAGTGTGGGCTCTCAAGATGGAGAGCAAGCTGGAGACTAGAAAAATCCTTCCTGGGAACTGTGCCTCAGGCAGGAATGAGGCTGAGACAGAATACCCTCACATGGGGCCACTTGGGCTGGCTGGATGAGGAGTAAGCCAGAGATGACCACCAATCCAGTGCTGTGCAGGCCTGGGGTTGTGGGCAGAACATGCCCAAGATAACTCCTGTTCAGCACCATAATGCATGAGCAGGCCATAGTACTCCCGAGACTACACTAAACACTCAGAAACCCTGGGTGCCACTAAGAGGAAGAAGTAAGGGGTAGAGAAATGGAAGTTAAGGGAAACAGAATGATGTGGGCACAATGAAGACAAGCAACACTGTAGACTCAAAGGTAGTAAGAAACAGCCTGATGTGAGTAGCTGGTGATGCTATCTGGGTCCATGGTAGGGTCCAGGCCTGTGCTGTCGCTGCAGGAACCATATCTGGCTCCTCTTCCTACAGCAGCAGGGATATGTTACCACCAATGGCCAGATGGATGTCTCTGGTCTGGGCTGCTGCCCAGGGACATGTTGATGTCTGAGGGCTGTGCAGAACTAGCACAATCCCTAATCTGGGCATCATGGGAGAGCAGGCCCTGGAGGCATGACAGCAGGAGAGCTGACCCCCTCCCTATGCAGCTGCGGTACTCTAGAGTTGGGGGTGATCCACTGTGAGAAACTGGCCCTACCACTTTTCTCCCATGTGGTAACATGATGAGAGAAAGAGATAATCCCTCCCCCTGATCACTTGTGAAAAAGGTGGGAGACCTGGCCCTAGGTCATGAGAAAAGGAGAGCAGACCATAGTAGAGTTGGCCCTGGATGGGAGGGTTGCAGGTGAGCTGGCCCTGAGGGCATTAGCACAGGAAAGCCAGCCATGTCTCTTGTCTGTTGGGCAGTGGCAGTGATGAGGAAGCGACATCCTGCTCCTCTCCTTAGTCCCTTGCAATGTATGGTAGGTGGGAGAGCGGGTACAAGGGTCATGAGAGTAGGAGAACTGGCATGTTCCTCATCATCAAGAGAGGGGGCCTTGCATCTTGCCTGGACAGCAGTTAGAGCTGGCCCTGATTTTCGGGAAGCTTGGAGAGAGCTGTTGCTCATGAGTCTGCCTAAGGGCATGAGATTGAGAGAGCTGGCAGACTTACCAGTTCAGATACCTCACAGGCCCAGATCTAAGGATTTGAATTGGCCCATTCCAACATCTATCCCATTGATGATGAACTGCTGGAGTGCATGAAGAGGCTGGTTCTTCAGATCCCAAACTACAGGATCTCTGTGACACAGGGCAACAACAAGATATAAGGGAAGAGTCCCAGCAGGATTCCAATATTGATAGAGTAGCATAAACCAGAAGCCTCATACTGGACCAGTGAGTCACTGCAATGAACACTGACAAGCAAAGAAGTATAGACAAAAGGGTAAACTGTGGGACATACTGGGATACACTACAACTTCCACAATGAGACTTTTTTTTTTATGTTGGAGAGGAGGTTGCAAGGGTACGAGAGGTATAAGAGGAGGGGGAGATGAGTGGGACTGGGGTGCATGATGTGAAATTCACTAAACAACAATAAAAAGTAAAATAATACTATACCTCATAGAGTGTATACCTCATA
The DNA here is from genome assembly GCF_030254825.1 of Meriones unguiculatus. NCBI lineage: Eukaryota > Metazoa > Chordata > Mammalia > Rodentia > Muridae > Meriones > Meriones unguiculatus. The sequence goes on along the minus strand of NC_083369.1, from coordinate 71,694,845 downwards.
GAGTGTAAGAACCAGCCTGTACTACATGAGACATAGTCTCAAAAAAGATTTAAAAAACAAAATATATTCTTTTTAATGTTTTCTATTTATTACAATTTATTTATTTTGCATAATAGCTGTAGCCCCTGCCCTTGTCTGCTCCTAATCTCGCCATTATTCCCACTTCTCTTCCCATGCCCCTTCCCCAGTCCAAGGATAGGGGAAGTCCTCCTCCCCTTCCATCTGACCCTAGCATACACGTTTTGTCAGGACTGTCTGCATTGTCTTCCTCTGTGACCTGGTAAGGCTGCTCCCCGCTCAGGGGGAGGTGATGAAAGAGCCAGCCACTGAGTTCATGTCAGAGACAGTCCCTGTTTCCCTTACTAGGACATGCACTTGGAGACTGAGGTGCCATGGGATACATCTGTGCAGGGATTCTAGGTTATCTCCATTCATGGTCCTCAGGTGGAGTATCAGTCTCAGAAAAGAACCCTGAGCCCAGATTTTTTTGGTTCTGTTGTTCTACTTGTGGAGCTTCCATATGCTCTAGGAATTTCAATCTCCCCCTTCTTTCATAAGATTCCATGCACTCTGTCCAAAGTTTGGCTAAGATTCTCAACATCAGCTTTGATACCTTGCTGGGTAGAGTCCTCTGTGGTAGGCTACTGTCCTATTCCTTGTTTTCTTCCTCTTCCGATGTCTATCCCATTTGCCTTTCTGAGCATCTTACCCAGTCTTCCTTCTTGATTAGCTTCCTTAGGTGTACAGATTTTAGTATGGTTATCCTATATTATAAGTCTAATATCCACTTGTGAGTATATATCTTGTGTGTCTTTCTCCTTCTGTGATACCTCACTCAGGATATTTTCTAGTTCCCACCATTTACCTGCAAATTTCATGATTTCCATGTTTTTAATTGATGAGTAGTATTCTATTGTGTAAATGTACCACAATTTCTGTATCCATTCCTCAACTGCAGGGCATCTGCTTTGTTTCCAGCTTCTCGCTATTACAAATAAAGCTGTTATGAATATGGTTAAGCAAATGTCCTTGTTGTATACTTGAGCATCTTTTGTATGCCTAGCAGTGGTATAGCTGGATCTTGAGGTAGCACTATTCCTAATTGTCTGAAAAAGTGCTAGATTGATTTCCAAAGCGGTTGTAAAAGTTTACATACCCATCAGCAATAGAACAGTCTTCCCCTTTCTCCACATCCTCTCCAGCATGTGTTGTCATGAGTTTTTAATCTTAGCCATTCTGATGGGTGTAAGGTGAAATCTCAGGGTTACTTTGATTTGCATTTCCCTGCTGACTAAGGATGTGGATCATTTCTTTAAGAGTTTCTCTGCCATTTGATATTCCTCTATTGATAATTCTCTATTTAGCTCTGTACCCTATTTTTTAATTGGATTACTTGATTTGTTGTTTTTTAACTTCTTGAGTTCTTTATATATTCCGAATATCAGATATAGGGTTGGTGAAGACCCTTTCCCAAACTGTAGGCTGTTGTTTTGTTCTGACAATAGTGTCCTTTGCTTTATAGACACTTTTCAGTTTCATGAGGTCCCATTTATTGATTGTTGATCTTAGAGCCTGTGCTGTTGGTGTTCTCTTCAGGAAATTGTGACATTGTGAATTCAAGACTCTTGCCCACTTATTCTTCTAACAGGTTAAGTGTGACTGGTTTTATGTTGAGGTCTTTGATCCACTTGAACTTTAGTTTTGTGCATGGTGATAAGTATATATCTATTTGCATTTTCTACATGTAGACATGCAGTTAGACCAGCATTACTTGTTGAAGATGCTATCTTTTTTCCATTTTATGGTTTTGAATTCTTTGTCAAATATCAGGTGCTCATACTCATATGTGTGTGGGTTTATTTCTGGAACATCTATTCTATTCCATTGATCCACCAGTTGGTTTCTATTCCAGTACCATGCAGTTTTTACAACTATTGAGGTATAGTACAGCTTGAGATCAGGGATGGAGATACCTCCAGAGGATCTCTTATTGTAGAGGATCGTTTTGGCAATTCTGGGTTTCTTGTTATTCCATATGAAGTTGAAAATTTTTCTTTAAAGTTTTGTAAATAAATGTGTTGGTAATTTGATGGAAATTGCGTTGAATCTGTAGATTGCTTTTGGTAAGATGGCCATTTTTACTATGTTAAGCCTGCCAAGCCATTAGCATGGGAGATCTTTCCATCTTCTGATAGTCCTTGGATTTATCAAGGACGTCAAGAACTATGTTGAAGAGATATGGAAAGAGTGGACAGCCTTGTCTTGTCCTTGATTTCAGTGGGATTAATTTAAATTTCTCTCTGTTTAGTTTGATGTTGGCTTAGGCTTGCTGTATATTGCCTTTACTACGTTTAGGTAAGTGCTTTGAATCCCTGATCTCTAAGACTTTAAACATGAATGGGTGATGGATTTTATCAAACACTTTTTCAACATCTAATGAGATTATCATGTGGTTTTTTTTTTCCTTTTAGTTTGTTTATATGGTGGATTACATTGATTTATTTCTGTATATTGAACCCCTGCTTACCTGGGAAGAAGCCTACTTGGTCACAGTGAAGTATATCTTTGGTGTATTCATGTATTCCATTTGCAAGTATTTTGTTGAGTATTTTTGCATCAATGTTCATAAGGGAGATTGGCCTGAAATTCTTTCTTTGTTGAGTCTTTGTGAGGTTTAGGTACCAAAGGGACTGTGGCTTCATATAATGAGTTTGTTAGTGTTCCTTCTGTTTCTATTTTGTGGAATAGTTTCAAGAGTATTGGTGTTAGCTCTTCTTTGAAGGTCTAGTAGAATTCTGCGCTGAAACCATCTGGCCCTGGGCTTTTTGTAAGGGAGACTTTTGATGACAGCTTCTATTTCCTTAGGGTATCTGGGACTATTTAATTGATTTACCTGGTCTTGATTCAGCTTTGGTAAGTGGAATCGATCAAGAAAATTATCCATTTCATTTAGATTTTCAAATTTTGTGGCATATAATCTTTTGAAGTAAGAACTAACGATTGTTTGGATTTCCTCAGTGTTTGTTGTTATAACCGCCTTTTCATATCTCATTTTTTTTTTATTTGGGTTGTTTCTCTCTACCATTTAGTTTGGCTAAGGGTTTGTCTATCTTGTTGATTTTCTCAGTGAACCAGCTGTTGGCTTCATTGATTTTTCAATTGTTGTCTTTGTTTCTAGGTCATTCATTTCAGCCCGGAGTTTGATTATTTCTAGATGTCTATTCTTCTTGGGTGTGTCTGCTTCTTTTTTTCTAAGGCTTTCTGGTGAGCTGTAAAGTTCCTTGTATGAAATGTTTCAAATTTTTTTGAAGGCACTTAGTGCCTTCAAAAACTGTCCTCTTAAAACTGCTTTCATTGTGTCTGATAAATTTCGGTAGGTTGTGCCTTCATTTTCATTGACTTCAAGGAAGTATTTAATTTCTTTCTTTATTTCTTCCCTAACCCAGCTGTCACTGATTAGCGAGTTGTTCTGTTTCCATGTGTTTTCCTGAATGTAGTTAGCTTCTTGGGTTGTATTTTTCTGTTTAACCTTTAGTTTCGTCTGTAAGCCTGGATTTATAGGTAGGTGTTGGTTAAATTTGTTTTTGTTATTGAATGTCTTGTTTTCTCCATCTATGATGACTGGGAGTTTTGCTGGTGATAGTAGCTTGGGGTGACTACTGTGTTCTCTTAGCGTCTACAAGATATCTGTCCAGGCCCTTCTGGCTTTCATAGTCTTTGTTTAGTAGTCAGGTGTGATTTTAATGAGTTTGCGATTATATTTTTCTTGGCATTTTTCGCTTGTAGTTTTTAGTGTTTTTTCTTTGTTTGGTATACTTACTGCTTTTGGTTATTACGTATTGGGAGGATTTTCTTTTCTGGTTTAATTTATTAGGTGTTGTGCAGGTTTCTTGTATGCTTATAGGCTTCTCCTTTAAATTGGGGAAATTTTCTTCTATGATTTTGTTGAAAATATTTTCTGGGCCTTGGAGACTGGAATCTCCTTTTTCCTCTATTTCTATTATTGTTAGGTTTTGTCTTTTCATGCTGTCTTGGATTTTTTGGATGTTTTGTGTCAGGATATTTTTAGATTTAACATTTTCTTTGATGGATACATTGATTTCTTCCATTGTATCTTCCATACTCAAGATTCTTTCTTTAATCTCTTGTAGTCTGGTGGTAATGATTACTTTTATAGTTCCTGTTTGTTTGTTTGTTTTCCCTAAGTTCTTCCTCTCCATGATTTCCTCTGTTTGTGTGTTTTTTTTTTAATTTTTCTAATTCTATCTTCAGAACTTGAACCATTTTGTTGAATTCCTTCACCTGTTTGTTTGTCTTTTCCTGATTTTTTCCCTCAATTCCTTCAGCTGTTTGTTTGAACATTCCTCTGTTTCTTTTATTTCTTTCAGTGATTTAATTCTTTCCTGGTTAGCACTTGCCTTTCTGTGACCATACCCAAATAGCTGAGGAGACCTCCTTCAGGAACAACCATCTTCCTACCAAGGGGATTCTCCCCACCCCAGGATTCCAGCAGGCACCAGAAACTAACAGCCAATACCTGAGACAGCGAGATGGGTAGAAGCCAGCATAAAAGGAGTACCAACAAAAGCCAAAGCATTATGGCATCTCCAGAACCCAGTTATCCAGGACCAAGTAGCCCTAGACACAGTATCATAAGTGAAATTCAAGAATATTACCTTACATCTATGCTTATGAAAAGGATCATGGAGGAAACAAATAAAATGTGTAACGAAACAGAGGAAGATAAAGTCAAACAGATTAGGGCCATCTGTAAAGAAATACAGGAAGATGCAGCCAAACAGTTTGAACCCTTCTGAGAGGAAATAATTAAATCACTGAAAGAAATAAAAGAAACAGAGGAATGTTCAAACAGGTGAAGGAACTGAAGGAAAAGCAACGTGATATATTCTTGATAAACTTTACAATATAGTTTAAAAATATTGCTGAAAATATTTTACTTATAACAAATATAAGAAAATATTTTACTTACATACTTTAATATTACACATAATTATGATTATTTATATAATATTTTAATGGATAAGTGCTTTATTTATTGATTGGAATACTTTAATGCAACTTACAGACAGTGTGTCATTGTTCACACTGTTTGTTATTGCAAAACACAAATGAACATGGAGCTCCCACAGCCCTGAAGGTAAGAGAGGAGGCTTGGTTTTATTTAATTCCTGCACTCACTAGCTATATACTCATGGATAAATTGTTAAACTCATTAGCTTGAAACTTCTTTCCAAAACAATAGAAAAACCAATGAGACTTTATTATTTTCCAACATTAAAATTCCGTGACTATTTATTCTTTTTCTTCTAGGCATATATAAATTTTAAATGGGAACAAATGTTTAATATCTCCCAGTTATCTGGCAAGGGAAAGTGGCTTACAGGAGCATTACTTAGAGCTGTGCGGACAAAGTATTGTTTAGGACTCTTAGACTTACCCCCTTTTTTGAGCATCTGTCAAAAACATATTCGATAAAGGCTATCTTTGAGGACAACTGTCAAGTGTGGGCTATAAGAAATGCTAACTAATGCCACTATTTCTCTAGTTGTTTGTTATCTTTCAAAAAAACAAGTCTTTAAACAACCCCAAGACCATCTGTCTGAATTAAGTTGGGAAATAGCACTGAGGAGAATCTACTTTACAACATCCTTTCAAAGTCCATTTTTGAAGTATTCAAATGTTTTTAACTGCAAAAGGGTGATTTCTTCCTCCTCCTCCTCCTCCTCCTCCTCCTCCTCCTCCTCCTCCTCCTTTTTTTCTTCTGTTAAAGCAGTTCAGGCTAAGTTAGGGACAGGCTAGTTTTTGGAAGTTGAGTGCTGCCCTCTGCTGGCGACCAAGGGCCTCATAGTTGCAAGCCAGAATCAGCATAATTTTTTAATGACGTAAGTAAAATATTCTTTCAGGAATGTGTAAAATGTAGAAAAAGTGAATATAGGAAAGTGTAAATTTTATTCAGTTCAACACCTTGCTGCACCCCCCACATACACACACTTTTGGTTTGGTTTGCTTACTTATTTATTTTTAGTTAGATCTTTGTATAATGTTGAGGCTGGCCTTGAACTCTCCTTTCCCCTGCCTCAGCCTCAGAGTCCTGGGGAGACATCACCACTCCTAGCCCCCCAATATTAATGTGTCCCTTTATTCATGTGTTGGATTTTAAAAGGTTTTCCTTTATCCAAGACTGCCTTAGAACCTTCTACTTAGCTTTCTGTTTCAACCATGAGAGTGCTGGGATTTCAGGAATGTGCCACCATGTCCCATTCACCCAGGGCTTCATGAATGCAGGCTGCACATTCGACCAATTTAATTATAATTCCAATCCTCAAACCCCGACTGTTACTCCCATTTTGAGGTGCTGCACATCAAATCCCATGCCACAGAATGCTGAGCAAGCACATTACCGTTGAGCTACAGCCCTTGCTCTTGATTATATTCAGCAATATTTGGACTTTTGTTCCAAACTCAATTCTTGTATGAGTCTTAGCTGCATTTAACATATATTTATTGAAAATTTTGTATATATGAAGCATTATTAGGCAACTGGGATAAAAGAGTGATGGGCTGGAGATGCATCTCACTGCTAGAGCACTTTTCCTATGGTATACTGGACAGCGTTAGATTTCCAATACTGGAAAAAAAAGAGTGAAGAAGGTAATTGCTTCTGGCCCTTCACTGTTAATCACACCTGTTTTTTTCTAGGTTCTAATGCAAAAGCATAACTTTTCTTGCTGATCATGGTTTCTCATAACTGAAAGCATTCAGGAAATAGAGGCAGGAGGACTGCCACAAGTTCCTGCTCTATGTAGCAAGTTTGAGGCGAGACATCCAGACATATGGAAAGTCTGTATCATAACGAAACAAAAATCACTATGAATTTAGAAATGAGAGGAAGAGCCCTTGGCATATTAGCTCACAGCATCCCATACTTTAGGCCCAGGGAATCCAACACTCTTTCCTGGCCTCTGTGGCCACCTGTACCCACATTTACGTAGTCACACACATACACATCATTAATATAAAATAGTTTTTTTTTTCCTTAAGAAGTAAGGAGATTGGGACACAGAGAGGAAACAGAGCCTCACAAAGACATTATAACCAAGCATCTCAGGTAGGAATCTCAGTTGCTATTCAGACTCATTACAGTTTACCATCTGAGAGATTAGGTTTGTTAAAATGTGACTTTCTGGGACCTGTACCTGGAATTTCTTGTTTTTTTTTTTTTTCTTTTTCTTTCTTTCTTTTTTTTTTTTTTTTAATTTCTTATTCAAGAGATGTGAAGTGTAGCCTGAGAATTTTCACATTCCCAGGTGATGCTGTCATTGCTGTCCTGATGACCATGCTTGAAAGATTACGGCCAAATGAGAAGCATAAGGAATTGAGTTGCACTGTTTCTTTGTTCATGTACTGCCAAATGGCAGAATTCTTGGCTCTTCAAACTGTTCAAAATTATGATTTGTATTCTTGCTTCCATGCTATTCAAAGCAGGAAAGGAGAGACTTGTGAGTGACATGGCTAAAGTTTAATCATTCATTGGAAGCGAGACATTGAAAGCAATGCTCAATGTTTCCATCCTGTATTTCTCATTCTGTTAAAAATATGAGAAAATATAGCCTTTTGGGTGGTAGAGATGTCTGTTGAATAGTTCAGTCTTCCCATGCTGCAATTTATTAAAATAGGTAGTATTCTATGTATGTACTATTTGGTCTAGCTGCCTGCTAGAAAATTACCATATGGAATGCATTAAACATATGTTGCAAATATATAATGCATGGAACTTCTCCATGAGCATAATTTAGCAAAATCACACTGGAAACAGCTTAGCAGTCCAGCAATGGGAAACTGGATACATGCAGCAGAGAACATTGTCACAGGAAATGAGAGTAGAGAGGGCAAGTGTTAGGTACTGTCCCTGTCCTTCCTCACTGTTCCACATGCCCGGAGGCTATAGGTGATCACAAGTTGTGCACCATACCCTGGAGTGGCATTGGAAAAACATTTCAATTTGGTGCCATCCTATTGCTTATTCAGTGCTGCCACTCATGTTTTGATTTTCTCCTGTCCCAGGAACAGATTTAATTTGTGGAAAAGACACACATTATATTGCGGATCCAAGTACTCCAGGAAACAAAATGTAAGACAGTATGTTGGATAACAGAAAGGGCTGCACAGATTTCAGATATCAACCAAGGCCTTACTAAATACAATGATGTAGTCAGTAACTGGATAATGGCACATGTAGCTGGTGGCTGCCATATTGCTGGAACATGGATTTGCATAAATATTAAGTCATACTATCTTTGAATTATGGCTTAAATTCCATATCATTTTAGTTTTGGATGTCAGAATGCTAAAGGAAAGGAAAACTATTGTGTTCCAATGAAGTTGTTGGATCACATGCTGTAGACCACCAGAGTCCAGCCACATCTCTTCCAGGAAGAACTCTTTACCTTCATCTCAGAGATGTTATCTTGTCTGTCTCCTGGTGTAATTTACCAATGCTTTCCAGGTGTGGTTTTCAAGGTGAGAGAAGCTGGGATTTGACTCAGTGAACTGCTTTCCTAACACATGTAATGCTCTGGGTTTGTTCCCCAGAATTGTTTCAGCTGGGTGTGGTCTTGTAGACCTGTAATAACTGTAATCATTATAGTAGGAGGTAGAGGCAAGAGGATCAGACAGCAAAGGTCATTCCTGGATACCTAGCAAATTTGTAGTCAGGTAAGGCTACAGGAGACCTGTCTCCAAAATAGAAAACAACACAATGAGAGAGAGGGGAGTTGAGGGAGAGTACAGCAAGATGGTTCCGTGTGTAAAAGTAATTGGGAGTACAAACCTGATGTTCTGAAGAACCTGTGTTTGATCCCCAGAACCTACAGTTGAAAGAAAGAATCAGAGCCATGCATGCCCATGCACTCTCACTCACCTCACCATACCCAATACACAAAAGAATGACAAAATAAGTCTTTAAAGGGGATATCAGTGCAGTGAGATGCCTCAGGGCTCAAAGAACTTGTCATACAAACTTGACAACTTGGAGTCAATCTCCAGATCCAAAGCAAAGATGGATGAAGATTAACTGAATCTGCCAAGTTGCTTTTTGACCTTCATATGTGAGTCATGATAGGCACACCCTTGGGAATATGCAATTACACACACACACACACACACACACACACACACACACAACATAATTTTAACTTTTTTAAAAGATAAAAATGTAATGTTTTATATTTCCTGTTAACATTTTAGCCCAGGTAATTCCTTGTCATGAAAGATTCTCCTGTGCGTTTTAACATGTTTTAGTAACATCTCTGGCCTGTACTAACTAGATACTACATTGTCACTTGCTTCCTAAGAGGCAAATGTGAACCCTACTGACAGATAATTAACATACTTAAATGTAAGCTCATAGTGACAATTTTTTAAAAACTGTTTTGTTTAATCAGGCACATCTGTAATCTGAACACCTTTGAGGTAGAGGCAAGAAGTTCTAGAATTCAAATCTAGTTACATAGCAAGTTTGAGGCCAGCCTGGCCTATATGAAGTGCAATTTCAAAACAATTTATTAAAACTCTTTTGTTCTACTCATATATTTCCAATCCCTGACATAGTAAATGGGCTGGAGTTAATAGATATTTATAATTTCAGAGATGAGAACTCTTTTTAGACATGAGGCTAATTAAAGTAACATGGCTTCAAAATGCCCTTGAAATGAAGAAAACCTAGTTTACATTTATCATTCTGCCACTAACCTCCATAGAACACACACAGTTTTAATTATATTGTACCTCTAACTTCTCCTAGACCCACTCCTTTCTCCCAACTTAATGTCTTTTTGAAAAATACCCCGTCGATTCAGTAGTTTGTGCTGGTGTGGTAACCAGTAAACAGAATTCCTCCTTGTTCTTCTATATATTCTTTTTGCATTCCAGCCATAACTTCCTCTAAAGAAGGACTGTAACCTGGAAGTGTAAGCTAAATAACATCCTCAACTTGCTATTAGTATGTTTTATTACAAGAACAGAAAGCAGTTTGTCACGAAGATAACCCCACCCTCAGTTTCTCTGCAGGGTTTCTGTCCTCTTGCCCTCACTCTCCCCAGGTCTGATATTCATCCTCTTAACTCTCTGTGACCCCTTTCTTACCTTGTTCCCTCTCCTCAACCACTGCCTCTGTCTATGCTATTTCCCCTTCTGAGTGAGATTTATGCATCTTTCCTTGGATCATCCATGTTACTTATTTTCTTCAGGTCTGTACCTCCTGGTATGCCAATCCTGTACTAGATGGCTAAAATCCAGTTGTAAGTGAGTACATACCATGTGTGTCTTTATGAGTCTGGGTGTGTCTTTATGAGTCTGGGTTACCTCACTCAGGATAATATTTTCTACTTCCATCCATTTGCCTGCAAATTTCTAGTAGCAGAGGTCATAGAGACTGAAGAGGACACCCTCTAACTAAACCAGTCTCCTAGTAAACCATGACTTTTATAAGTAGCATTGTTCTTTCATAAAATTCCCTGCACTGAACTCAGTGGCTAGCACTTTGATCACCTCCCCATGAGCGGGGGGAGGGCAACCTTACCAGGCCACAGAGGAAGACAATGCAGACAGTGATGATGAAGACAGTCAGGTGGAAGGGGAGTAGGACCTCCCCTATCAGTGGGCTGAGAAAGGGGCATGGGATGATAAGAGTGAGGGAGGGCAGGATTGGGAGAGTATGAGGGAGGAGGCTACATCTGGGATACAAAGTGAGTAAATTATAATAAATAAAAAAAAATTTTAAAAGCAAAAAAAACAAACAAACAAAAAAAAAGAAAACAAAAAAACCAGAAAGCAAACTAGAACAAGGTGCAGTATAGATGTTGGATTGCTTGTTGGGATGGTATAATATTTGTTTTTGGTAGCTTTTTATTTATGGTCTAGCGAACTGTTTCAATTTATTCATTTATTAAGTTCCTCATGGATAGTGACATGAACAACATAGTAAAAGTAGCTTTTGTCTCTTTTGCCATTTTCATTTAGTGTCAATGTTTTTATTAGTCACACATGTTAAGAACATTTTTTCAACTTTATAAATATACTGGTAAGTGAAGTTTGCCAATTTGTAGCACAAGATTCACCGAAGTGTAGTGCTTTCACTATAGCCTTTTCAGCATTGTGCTGAAATATTTTAAGGTTTTTAACAGGAATAAAATTGTGCTCTACTATGTGGGTTGATATTACAATTGATATTTGTGAGTATGTATAAATATTTTTATATTTTATGCCTTTTCTAATTTCTACAATGACTATGTATTAATTTTGCACTATAAGAAATATTCTTAGGCTGGAGCTGCAGCTCCCTTGGAAAAGTGGTTAGCTAGCATGCAGAAATCCCTAGGGTTGGTTGCTAGCATCATATAAAAAACAAGGTTTTGTGGCAAACACCTGTAACCCCAACACTTGCAAGGAGGAAGCAGGAGGACTAGAAGGTCAAAGTTATCCTTCACTGAGGCAGAAGGAGAGGCACAAATTTGAGGCCAGCCTGATTTCTGCACATTATCTTTCCCAGTAGTAAGTTTTAGGTCTTTGCAATAAACTTAAAGCCAATGATTTAGATCTTAAATCCAAAAAATGATCACTTGGTTTTTCAGCCCAATAATATAAATAATTGTGAGTCACTATTTTAATCTGGCTAGGGAAATAATGCTGAAGTATAGGATTAACATACTAAAATATGAACACCTAAAGAAGATAAACAAGAAAGAGGTTCAAGGGTAAGATGATTAATCCTCATCTATAAAGACAAAGGGGATGGACATTGGAAATAGGAGAAAACAAGGAACAGGACAGTAGCCTACCACAGAAGGCACCTGAAAGACTCTACCTAGCAGTGTATCAAAGCAGATGCTGAGACCCATAACCGAACCTTCAGCAGAGTGTAGGAAGGAAGAATTAGTATATCCTAGACATACATAGACAGGAAGCCCCACAAGATTCAAATATATTTGAGCACAGAGGTCTTCTATGAGACTGTTTATCCAACCAAGGACCATGCATGGATATAACCTACAACCCCTGCTCAGATATAGCTATGGTAACTCAGTATCCAAGTGAGTTCCCTAGTAAGGGGGACAGGAATTGTTTCTGACATGAACTCATTAGCTTTCCCTCATCTGGTTTTGTATTGAGGTATCTCGTTTTATATTGAGGTCTTTGATCCACTTAGACTTTAGTTTTGTGCAGGGTGATAAATATGGATCTATTTTCATTTTTCTGCATGTAGACATCCAGTTGGACCAGCACCATTTGTTGAAGATGCTGTCTTTTTTCCATTGAATGGTTTTGGCTTCTTTGTCAAAAATCAAGTATTCATAAGTGTATGGGTTTATTTCTGGGTCTTGTATTCAGTTCCATTGATCCATCTTTCTGTTTCTATGCCAGTTCCAAGAAATTTTTGTTATTATTGCTCTGTAGTACAACTTGAGATCAGGGATGGAGATACCTCCAGGGCATCTGTTGTTGTACAGGATTGTTTCCGACATGAACTCATGAGCTTCTCCTCCCCCCTAAGGGAGGAGCAGCCTTGCTAGTCCACAGATAAGGACATTGCAACCGTTGTAAAGATACCTGGTAAGCTAAGGACAGACAGAAGGAGAGGAGGACACCCCCTCTCAGTGGACTAGGAAGGGGGCAGGGAGGAGATGAGGGAGGGAGGGAGGGGAGGATTGGGAGGGAAAGAGGGAAGAAGAGGGCTATGGCTGGGATACAAGTGAATGTATAAAATTATTTTTAAAAAATAAAAAATAAAGAAAAAAATAAAAGAAATAAAAAAAAACATGTTTATGAAAATAGCTGCTTTAAGCCAGCTTTCTTCTTGTTCATCTTCTTTTTTTATATGCACACAGTGCTAAACAGCTTTTTCTTCAAATTGCTTAGTATGAACAGAATCTGACATCTACAACTATGCAAGATAGTACTTTACTAAGAACAGCCAAGAGTCCAACATTGCCAGAATAAATGTATGCCCATGAACTTGGTTCAAATGCAAACAACTGACAAGAAAAGGCAATTTAGTTTGCATGTCTTCAGGCTCCTCTGTTCAGTCTGGCTTCTCTCTCAAAGTCCTGAGTATGGTAAATCTAGTGTAGAATGACAAATTAGTCTCTTAAAGAGAGAAAAGGCTTGGGAGCTTTTTGTTTGTGAGCATAACAGTTTAGAAAAATACTCTTGAAATTTGGTTATTAAAAATAGAATGGAGATTCATAGCACTCAAGGATGCACAGGCAGGCAGATCTCTGTGGGTTCAAGACCAGCCTGCTCTACGAGTGAGTCTAGGAGAGCCAAGGCTACACAGAGAAACTGAGTCTTGAAACAAGCAAACAAATAAACAATAGACTAGGGAGTCAAGTGTTGTGGCACACACCTGTAATTCTAGCATTTGGAGGTGGAGGCAAGTGGGCCAGGAATTCAAGGCCATCCTCAGTTACAATACTGTATTAGACATCAGCCTGGGCTACCTCTGACTCAAAACTCTAAAAAAAGAAAATAAAGGAAGAAAGAAATGAATTAGTCAATCAGGCCTGTTGGTACATGTCTATAACTATAGGTAATGGAAATTTGAAATCTGTTTGGGCTACAAAGAAAGTTCAAGGTACCAGAAAAAGATAAAGGGCAAAGAAGCATACTAGGGATGTCTTAGAAGACTTTGAGAGGGGCTGAAGTCTAAGTTTGAAGACTGTGCATGAGCTCTCCTTGAGACTAAAATCATGGGTAGTTTGCCTAATCCTTGGTCTATCCTTGATCTCGGTATTTAGTTCATCCACAATAAACAGCATAATCAAAGATCTTTAATGGAAGAGTATGGAAGAACACATTATCACAAAGACGAAGTAGCTTTATCTTTCTCAGTAGAACAAAGGGTAGTCTTACTTCTACCTGCTGAAATTCAAATGCCTGCCCTATAATCAGAAGTTTTACAATGTATTATGTGAGGCAATCCTAGGTACAAATGACAGCCTATTGGTCTTACTGATAGCCAGCTGATTGGAGTACCTCAACAACTACTGAAATCAGACTTAATTACAGTTTCATCTTATATACATGGCCACAAACCCCAAAGTTTCTTTCCCCATTTTTCAGACATACCCTTTTCAAAATCATCTCAAAACTTAAGTCAGAAACAGTGTTAGCATTGTTCTAGGTAGAGGTAGTTTATATGTTTTGCTTTCCACTTATGAAATACACACACACACACACATTACATACATACACACAGTATTTATTTTCCTTGTTTTCTAAGACAGAGTCTTGATATGTAGTTCAGGATGTCTTTGGTCTCATGATTCCCTGCACTACCACGATTTATTTGAGTTACATACTTCTATGCACAATAAAATCAGAAACTGATGGAATAATATACTTTGCTTATTCAGCTCATAAAATTCTTTTAGTTTCAGTCCCTTATAAAAGTCTTTAGATATGTATAGTTTCCTTCTTTTGCTTTAGTACATAGTCTTATAAACATGGCTGTTTCTTCTCTGTGAAGCACATCGAGCTTTAATGTAGCTGCAGGGTTAAGAGTACAGGAGTGGGGGCTAAATTCATGTTCCAAATGAGGTTTGTTTGAAAAAAACAATCAGTCTGGAGAGATAGCTCAACAGGTAGGACCTAATTTTATTTCCCAGCACCACCATCAGGTGGCTCACAAGTGCCTGTAGCTACAGCTCCAGGGGATCAGGCTCATTCCCTCTGGCCTATACACGCGTATGCAGGCATGCACACATATCTGCACATAGTGTGAGAGAGGCCAAAAGAGAGGGAAAAAGACATAGAAAGAAACAGATAGATATACAGACACACACAGAGAGAGGCAGGCAGACAAATATAAATACAAATAAAAATAATTGAGGTTGTCTTATTTCCCCAACTTTTCTGTCTTTCACAAAGGTAGAAGACAGGAAAATATTTCTTATATATTAAGGGCTTCACATTTTTTCCTACATGTAAAAGATAACCTTATATATTTCAAGTTGACCTAAAATAAACACGGCTTCCTTAACATCTAGTGAGCAAGCAATAGTGAAATTCAGTCTTAAGTACTCTATTAGTCAACACTCCAATGCTGAAGTAAATTCTTACTCCTCTTGGATAAAGTGAAATAGTCTTAATTGTGGTGTATCTACCATTCAAGAATTCCGCATCAACTTCAGGTCTCCCGTAAATTTAAATTAATACATATTAATTAATAAAATGTTATAGTGAACCCTTATCAAATGAGCAACTTTGGTGCCTTCAACTTAGTTTCTATACGTCTCATTGGTAGGGATACATTCAAGCATCATCTATCTTCCTTTAGAGCCCATGTCCTGAATCGGGGAGTACTTCTGCAGAATGAGTTAGTGTATTTTTCCCTGCTGCTGATAGAATTCAGGGATCTGATGTATGTATGTAGTTTACCGCTAAACTATACTCCTAACCTCAGGTGTTATTATTATCAATTTACTTCACATCTTTAGATGAGTTTCTACCTGTTAGATAGGAATCTAGTTTTACTCTTCGTTAAGTATATTTTGGAACAAAAGTAAATGAACTTCCATAGGAAGAAAATAGATTTGTGAGTGCCCTGAACTAGGAGGGGGAGAACATGAGGAAAGAATGGTCTGAATGAGAAGTGACTCATAAAGAGCATGAGATTTTGGAGGGTGACAGTGAAAATGTTCTAAAATTGGATTATGATGAAGACTGCATATCTCTTTAATTTACAAAAGTCACATAACTGTGTAGTCTAACTATTATAAAAACTGTAGCTTAGTAAAATTATTTGAAGCTGTGCTTGTAATCCTAGAACCCAGTAGATAGGCACAGAATGATCAGGAATTCATGAAAATCCTTGACAACATAGAGAGTTTGAGGCCAGACTCAGCTATGAATCCATGTCAAAACACTCCCCGCCAAAAGCAGCTGGTTGTATATCTTCACCACTATGCTTACCTACATTTCTGAGTCCTCACTTAAAAAGTGTATCATTCCCTTTCCCCATATCTGTCACTTTTTTGGATAGTGGTTAACCTCCTAAGTCTGTTCTAATGATCTGACATTCTAACTTTCTCTGAAGCCTACTCCTTCTCATGAAGCTAATGAATATGATTGATTTCTTGGACCTTGTGTCAAAAGACAGGAGTTCCTCTCTTCTGTGTCTCCATTTCTTCCTCCTGGCAGCTGTCCTGTCTGCCCTGTCTCTATGTCTTTTTTTTAATTCATAAAATGGTTCCCAAGCATAAACAAAAAGGAAAAAAAGTTACAAAAATGTTAACTGGAGAGCTAATGGTCCAGAACAGTGGTAGATCACTTGCTTAGCCTGTGTGAAACTCCAAGTCCCATTCTCAGAACAATAAATATCTCAAATGAAGAAGTGTCTGAAAAGTCAAGATGAGAACACATGCCATGAATCCTCTAAACATGGAGAGTGAAGCAGGAAGATCTTGCACTTAAGGGCAGCCTGGTTACATAGAAAGTTGAATCTGTCCCATGATATCAGGATTTTGGTGTACCCCACCTGTGGGAAAAAAAAGAAGGAAGGAAAGAAAAGAAAAATAAAGTGATAGTAAATTCCTAGAATCCCCCAAACCAAGAGTTTGAGGCAGGGGGATCTTAACTTTAAGGGAAGTCTGATTATATCTGAGTAAATACAAATGCATTTTGGCTTCCTTTGATATTCGTCATGCCATGCTGCAAAAGTATGTTCCATGAAGGGCCTCATGTATGGATGCTAATGGATCTAGTTTATGTTTTATCTTATGTAATAGATCTTCATGTCAGTAAACAGTACAGCAAAAATAATTTTTGAGACAATATCTAATGTATCTTAGTTTGGCTTTGAACTCATTATATACTTGAATATGATCTGTAACTTTGGATACTCTTGTTTCTAGCTCCTGATTGCTGGGATTGCAGATGTGGGCCAATAAGCATGGTATTATGAATTTCTGGGGAATGAACCAAGAGATTCATACATGTTAGACAAGCAGTCTACCAACTGGAATACGTCCTCAGTCCATATTTTTAATGGGTGTGTAAAATAGTATGAGGAAATAATAGATTTATCATATTTAGTTGCACTTTACCATTAAATAACAAACATCCAAAAGTTCTGACATTATCTTGATATTACTACTTGTGTTGTTATTGTGTTGTTCTAAGTAAGCAACATACTTTCTACAACAATTTTTTGTCTTGCTATATTGTTCCTATTAGGCTTTGAGTAGACTAAACACTGTTTGCAGGAATAAGAGTTCAATGAATAAATAGATAAATATTAGTTTCCTTCCTCTCTTCCTTCCTACCTATCTCCCTCCCTCTCTTCCTTAGGCAAACACTCGAGTGAGTTAGACTCCCTGTGTTATTTTCCTCATAAAATTTTTGTTGAATATTCTCTGACATTTTATTTTTATTTTTTCTTTAACAACAGATACCTTGATTAACCTAATGTAATCCTAGGACAAAGATAGAAGTGAAGACCAGGATGACTGACAGAGAGAAGAATGTAATTTGGGAGGAAATGTGAGTGGATTGTGTTGAAGATGGAACTGGTCTTTTCTAAGTAGGAGAGGGTGGTAGTTTAGATTTTGTTTTTGAAAGAACAAAGAACGGACTACTCTGGATGACATGCAATAAGAACTAGATTCTGCCAATCACTAAGGTGATCTTGGAAGTCAATACCTCCCCAGAACCTTCTAATAACAGGGCATCCAGTGCAGCACAATGATTTCTCTCAAGCATGTGAGTTCCTAGCAGACAACAGCCAAGCAAACCTGGACATGCTACCTTCCAAATTGGGAGATGATGAATGTGTCCTGTTCTGAGCTGTTGTGTGAGGTAACCTCGATGTCAGGCAGGTATATTTTGGGGCAAGTTCTCATGTGTATGTAGTGGTGAAGGGCTACTATGTTTTGAATGACTTTTCTAAATGGCCTAAGCTTTAAAATCTATTGTTGAGCTATTGTTTAAGCTGAAGCCCAAAGAGAAACTTTTAGTCTACAACTCGTTCACTTCAGTTGACCTTGAATACATATTTCTTATTATCATACTAAGTTCTCCACCTAGAGGCATTTGGCAGCATTTTTGCTTTGTTTTTTAACATGTGATGTAGGATCTCTGATTGAGCCTGTTATATAGTGTTCTAGGCTCCAAATCAGCAGTTCTGAGAATGTCCTTTTTGGAGGCCAAGAACATCAGAAGAAAGTCCTGTTTCCTGGCTTCTTAGTATCTCATAGTCTTGCTTGGACGCTCTGCAGGAGGAATTGACAGTGAAGAGGTAGCTAGATACCTCATATTGGGTGTCCTACTGGGCTAACCACCGTATTTCACTCTATTTCTCACACCAGTTTTTGTCCTAAGTTCTGTATAAAAATTCCCAGAGTAGCACAGTGAAGGTCCCTATCCCTGGAGACCCACCCTTCTTCCTCTATAGAAACTATGCCCTCTTTCTTTTAAGTTGGCTATAACAAAATGCTTCTTCCTAAAGCTTGCCTCTCTGGCCCATGAATTCATTCTTCAAATTTTCAAGAAAAGAACTAGAAAACAACTGGCTTTAGTTACTTTTGAGATTTCCAAGAGTCTAGCCCTCCAAAGCTAATCTCACCCAAAACAGAGAAAGGCTATGCACTCTCAGAGGTATCTCAACATTTCCCACATCCCATACTTGTATAATTAATAAACCTCTTTCAGCTTTTGTTGCCTGGTTGTGTAATACTCTTCCTACTCACCAAGACTGACTCAATTGCCTACAGCTATATTAACCGTTTAAGCAACAAAAGACAATGAATACTCTATTATTCTAAGAATAGCACCTCATCTATACTTCTAGTCATGGAAAGACAATGGGGAACAGTGAAAAAAAAAACAAAACAACAAAAAATACATATGGGTTTTGTAGAAACACAAATCATATTTGAATGTACCTTCAAGCTTTTATTACTTACATGATTTGGATGAAGTGAAAAGAAAAAAAAAACTAAACAAAACACTACCTTCCTTGACTGGAGTGGAGCTCCATGACACAGTGGTAGATTTTTATACTTAGTGTGTGAACATGATCCTAGGTTTAATGCCCAGTAGGCCTAGAAAACAACAACAACCACCCCTTCTTCAGTTTCAAGCTATCATGCTGCAATATGGACAAGGTAATATCTTACCACAAAGGAATTCAAGGACTAGGTTAATCCCTGAATATAAAAGTGCTTACTTGAGGAAGCACTATTCCTAGTTGTCTGAGGAAGCGCCAGATTGATTTCCAGAGTGATTGTACAAGTTTACAGTCCCACCAGCAGTGGAGGAAGGTTCCCCTTTCTCCACAACCTCTCCAGCATGTGTTGTCACTTGAGTTTTTGATCTTAGCCATTCTGATGGGTGTAAAGTGAAATCTTAGGGTCATTTTGATTTGCATTTCCCTGATGACTAATGATGTTGAACATTTCTTTAAGTGTTTCTCTGCCATTCAATATTCCTCTATTTAGAATTCTCTGTAAGATCCAGCTATACCACTCTTAGGGATATACCCAAAAGAGGCTCAAGTACACAATAAGGACATTAGCTCAACCATGTTTGTAGCAGCTTTATTTGTAATAGCCAGCACCTAGAAACAACCCAGATGTCCCTCAACAGAAGAATGGATATAGAAAGTATGGTACATCTCCACAATGGAATATTACTCAGCAATAAAAAACAATGAAATCATGAAATTTGCAGCTAAATGGTGGGAACTGGAAGAGATCATTCGGAGTGAGCTATTCCAGAAGCAGAAAGACACACACGGTATATACTCAAGGTATATACTCACTCATATAGACATATAGGATAAACCTACTAAAATCTGTACACCTAAAGAAACTAATCAAGAGGGAGGACTCTTGTTAAAATGCTCAATCCCTATCCAGAAAGGCAAAGAGGCTGGACATCAGACGAAGGAGAAAAGAGGGAACAAGTCAGGAGCCTGCCACAGAGGACCTCTGAAAGGCTCTGCCCTGCAGACTATCAAAGCAGATGCTGAGATTTATGGCTAACCTTTGGGCAGAGTGGAGGGAATCTTATGAAAGAAGTGGGAAACAGTAAGATTTGGAGAGGACAGGAACTCCACAAGGAGAGCAACAGAACCAAAAAATCTGAGCACAGGGGTCTTTCCTGAGACTGGTACTCCAACCAAGGACCATGCATGGAGATAACCTAAGACCCCTGCACAGATGTAGCCCATGGCAGTTCAGTGTCCAAGTAGGTTCCATAGTAATAGGAACAGGGACTGTCTCTGACATGAACTGATTGGCCTGTCCTTTAATCACCTCCCCCTGAGGAGGGAGCAGGCTTACCAGGCCACAGAAGAAGATAATGCAGCCACTCCTGATGAAACCTAATAGACTAGGATCAGAAAGAAGGAAAAGAAGACCTCCCCTGTCAGTGGACTTGGGGAAGGGCATGTGTGCAGAGGGGAGAGGAAGGGAGGAATTGGGTCAGGAAGAGGGAGAGAAACAGGGGGAATACAAAGTGAATAAAGTGTAATTAATAAAGAATTTTTTAAAATGAAAATAAAGTTCTTACAGCTTTCAATTATTTTATAAGTGCCTTTGGTTAGGTGCATTTCAATGGTAGCATAGCAACATATTTCTCTTTCACATTTGCATAAATTCCCTGGTATCTTTGATAGAAGTTTAAAAAGCCACTCAGAATACCATTGTAAGAGGCCAAAATATAACATCTGCAATAAATTTCTTTCCCATAACCATTATGCTGAGCTAATTCTTTTCAGAAAGACAACACACATGGACAGCTGTGAAAACTTAAAAAAAAAAAGTAAAAATGACCTTTTTATGCGAGAAAAATCTTCAGAATTAATCTCTATTTATAAGGATTTCCCTTCCGGCCCTATGAAGAGAAGGGTAAGCAACAAAGGCAGCTTTTGTTTCCCCTTCTTTTCCTTACCATCTCCCTGAACAGCACCTTCCCTAGATCTTTATTTGTTTCAGGGAGAGTGGTATTTACATACAAAATCATATTCATATTCATCTCTGACCATATTCATCTCTGCCCTTGCAGTCTAATTGTGGTGGTAACCCTCACTATCTCCCACGTATACAGCAGGTAGTCATGTTAAGAAATGTCTGCTTTACTTATGTTTGCCTTTCAAGCTGCTTTTGTTACAGGCATCCATATCAACTAAGATCTAAGAAAGGGTAAAGGAACACAGAATTATCAGGTCCTCAATATCATCATAGGCTAAAGCCTCGTTACTTTTGCTACTAAAATGTTATGTTAAAATCCATGTAGCTTCTCTAGCATACATATTGCACAGAAGAGTTTTCTTTTTTATTTTTAATTAAATTTTATTTTTTTATATTAGTTACAGTTTATTTACTTTGTATCCCAGCTGTAGGTCCCTCCCTCATTCCCTGGCAATCCCATCCTCCCTCACTCATCTCCTGTCTACATCCACTGATAGTAGAGATTCTCCTCCCCTTCAACTTGACTGTAGCTTATCAGGTCTCTACAGGACTGGCTGCAATGTCCTCCTCTGTGGCCTAACAAGGCTGCACCTCCCTCAGGGGGTGGGGAGAGGTCAAAGAGTCAGCCATTGAGTTTATGTCAGAAACAGAAGAGTTTTTTCAATCTTAAAACTGAAATGAAAAAAATCCAAATAGCACTGATTTCTCCAGGGACAATTCCTGTAAAAAAAGCTATCCAGTCTAGATGCAAAATCTTGATATTTAAGATATATTATCAGAATATGATATTTAAAAGTCTCAGAAGTAAAAATAAGACCAAGCCAGGCAGTTATTATTAAGACTTTTCTGATTCTGATTATGAATATTTACACAAATTGCTAAGGAGTTTTTAAAGTCAGAGTGTATGGCTCTGTGCTAGATGATATATTCAATGTCAGTTCTTGCATTTTCTTTTAAGAACTATACAAAAGTCTATCTAAAGTTACCCATTAGAATTTTGGTCATTTCTTCAGAGATGTGGTAGCCTTCTTCTGTAACTAAATGGAAAAAGCTGAAAAAAATTATTGAAATGACATGCTTACTCAGAATAGAGTGTTTTTTCTTTTTTAAATCTAAATTCTACTCTTAGCAAATAAATGACAATTTTACATTTGCTTGGTTTTTAATATTGTTAACTATGGTCTTGGGCATTTTGTAAAGCTTCCCCATCTTGCAATAAAAAACATTGAAATCATTAATTTAAAATAAATTATCATGACAATTCCCAAACTAAATTGATTCAATTCCTATAACTAAAGTAAATTGCTTTCCTAGACTCTTGCCTAGCTTATGCTTTCCCATCCCCAGTAATGGCTAGCCAAGACATACTGATTCCCTGACAGTCTATAACTGAACATTGACTGGGTACTCTTAGCAATGGCCAACATCCTGCCAAAAAGGAAGATTTTTTTGTCCCTTCCTCCCTTTCCCACTCTACTCTTCTGTCTAAGAGGGCTACTGTCTCTCTCTAGTTTCTTGAGCTAGAACTCTCCCTACCACATACATGTCTTTTTTCCAAATAAAGCCTGTGCTTTCATTGAGTCACTCAGTCCCTTGTTTATCTTTCATTCATTGTTGCTGACCTTATAAGTGTAACACTCAGTTTCTGATATTGTAACACTCAATATTCTGATATTCTGACAGATGCAAGAGATAAATCAGTCTAAGCTTTCTTAACAGTGCAGAAAACCCCAACCAACCTTGTAATAGTATTCCAAGAAAACCTCTTAGATCTTAATGTGGCCTGAGTCCAAGCATTGCTTGTCTGAAGCTAAAATAGTATCAGAGTTATAAAGAAAATCCAGTGTGGTCTCAAAATCTGTATGTTTAACAAACTTGAGACATTGATGGTCTTTGTATCAGCTAAATGGAGAACCACATTATTCCAGTCAGTTAACTTTGTTACGTGTCGTTTTTGTAGTAATTGAGAGTTTCCAGATTTCTGATAAAATTAGATGCTATAAAACAATCAATTTAAGTCTCTTGTTCCTGTAGTTACTCTGTGATAAGAGGTAACATTTATGTATAATAAACCAAACAGAAGAAAGCCTAAATAATCATTTCATAAAAAATGTTAATTGGCCCAGATCAACTCCCAACTAACTAGGTTGTTTAACAGCAGTCCTAGGTGGTGGCAGCAGAAGTAATGGTGGGGAGATAAGCAACATTGGCCATGATGGCACCTACCTGTAACCACTGCACTTAGAGGGCAGAGGTAAGAAGAATAAAAGTTATAGACTAGGATTACAAGTGTGTGCCACCATACCTGAATTTACACAGTGTTGGTTATTGAAAGCAGGGCTTGACCATGCTAGACAAAAACCTCTCTTCTAAGTGGACTGTGTCACAACCCTATGTTTCAGAAAGGATCTTGCTATGCAGCACAGAATGTCTTGAATTTAAACTCTTTCTGTCTGATCTTCCTGTATACTGGGATTACAGGTATCTGCAACCACGTACAGATCAAGAGGAAAACTTGGAAGCAATTATACTATAAGACTTTTTTATATGTACGGCTTCTTTTTACATTGACATTGCTAACTTGTTTTAAAACTCATCAAAATAATCACGAATGCAAATAAAGGAAAAATTTGAAGCAAAAAATACACAAAAGGTAAGCCTAGTTAAATGAAAATAATACATGAAACCACACAGATTTTTGAGGTAGAGAGTAAAAAGTAATGTACTTACCTCTGCATTCAGATTAATTATCTCATTTCTTTGCTATTCCTGTTCCCATAAGTATTCAGCCCTTTCTCTTATTGAAGAAAATCTGGTATTTGTCATAAAGAGTGAAAATTTAGAAAGTAATTTTTTTACTAAAACATATCATCAACAGATTATTTAACATAATGTGAATGGTTTATTTAATTTATGTATATATGCATCTCTGTGAGAGTATGCATATTTGTTGATGAATGTTCTGTATACAAGTAGATGGATGGAAATAGGAAAAATACAAATATACAAAATATACAAATAGACAAAGATAGCATTTGTCAAATGCTGCATGTTCTCTCTTTACTTGACTACTTAGATGTGAGTATATAACCTGGAATAACCTTTCTAGGAATAACCTGGAAACCAACAAAAAATAAAGCTATCATAGTGGGAAGAGAAAGAGCTCTAGAGAGGAGTAAAGTAGGACACAGGTGCAATGAAAAGGAAAATGATAAAATAGCATAGGGATTTAACTGGAAAAAGAGGAAGAAAAGAGGGAGAAGAAAGAAATACTAAATAACACCAAGAATGTTCAAAAAAGCCACAGGAAAAGAGTAATGTTTTTTTACTTAAAATACATATACTATGTGTGCATGTTTAAACATATGTATGTAGTTTGAATGAAGTTATACAATTTTAAGTGCCAATTCTCCCCACAAGACTACCTAACAATAACTCTGTGGTAGGCATGGGAAACCTCACTTTCAACTGTTGTTCATAGGAGTAAAGGAGACTCCCAAATATAGGCTATTGCTGCTGTCCTTGTTTGCCTTGCATAACTTGAAGGCAAGACCTACTGCTGAAGACAACACACACTTTGGACAGGGGTCTTGGAAGAGTTGTGCTAAGATACACTTGTTGGGTTGAAATTGTGGCTCAAAGGTAAAACACACAATTCTCTGGGCATAATTTCTAAAACAATGCACTTGTCTGTGCATGTACACACATACCCTTTCCCTCTCTCTGTCTCTCACACATACAAACATACACATACATTCTCCCAAATGCACACACACTCACATACACAGACACACAGAGAGGGAGATCATTTGTCTGATAAAAACTTTTACGACTCCTTAGGAAGGAGATAAAAGATAAAAACAAATTCATTACCATTAATTATATCCTATCATATCAATTCAGCAAATTTTTTTGGTACATGACCTTGCCTACGAGTTTGGAAGGTACAAAAGAAGTAGCTACTCTGAGTATTGGGTAGGCCTAGCAGGAAAGTCCAGAAACTGGGAAACAACCTTAGGCAACTGCATGTATATGTGAATTGATCCCATGAACCACATAATTGTTCCAATGCCTGACTGAATTGGAACAATGTCCAAAATTGAAAAATACAAACTTAGTTATTAAGACATGTTATTTTAAAGCAGGCTTGTACATTTCAGTATCATTCAAAACACTGTACTAACCAATTGGTTTCCCATAGTAAGGGGAACAGGGACTATTTCTGACAGGAACTCAATGGCAGGCTCTTTGACCTCCCCACCCCCAAGGGAGGAGCAGTCCTGTTAGGCCACAGAGGAGGACTTTGCAGCCAGTCCTGAAGATACCTGATAAAACAGGGTCAGATGAAAGGGGAGGAGGTCCTCCTCAATCAGTGGACTTGGAAAGGGGCAGGGAGGAGATGATGGAGGGAGGGTGGGATTGGGAGAAAATGAGGGAGCAGGATACAGCTGAGATATAGAGTTAATAAAATGTAACTAATAATAAAAATAATAAATTTTTTAAAAGTTTTTATCTTATTTTAATAAAATTATTATTTAAAAAACACTGTACTAACATTGATAAAGTACTGATTTTGTTTTTACCTGTCAATTTCAGGTTCAGATTCTGGTGATATTCGGATTCTTCCAAATCTTTCTCTTTCATCATGGTTTCTCTCTTCTTGATTGAGAGCTCTCCATGACTGGTTGTTATGAGCTGTCCGTAACTGGTCATTATGAGCTCTGCCTGAATTGTTATGTTGAGATCTGCCTGCATGCATTGTGATAAGCTAGCATTATGTGGTAAACACGAGCTCTCTCTCTCTGTGGCCTCACTGTACTAACCAATTGGTTTCCCATAGTAAGGGGAACAGGGACTATTTCTGACAGGAACTCAATGGCAGGCTCTTTGACCTCCCTACCCCCCAAGGGAGGAGGAGTCCTTTTAGGCCACAGAGGAGGACTTTTGCAGCCAGTCCTGAAGATACCTGATAAAACAGGGTCAGATGAAAGGGGAGGAGGTCCTCCTCAATCAGTGAACTTGGAAAGGGGCAGGGAGGAGATGAGAGAGGGAGTGGCTAGGATGGATTCTCTCTGTGTGGCTATGATGAATCGTACCTGAGTTGTCATGATATGGTCTACTGAGAGGTCATGATGTGGTCCACCAAGGTTGTCATGGTGTGGTCTACCTGAGAGGTCATGATGTGGTCTACCAAGGCTGTCAAGGTGTGGTGTATTTGAGAGGTCATGGTGTGGTCCACCTGAGTGGTCATAGTCTGGTCTACCTGAGAGGTCATGACATGGTTTCCCTAAGTGCCAATATATCTGATTGGTCATTATGTGGTCTAGCAGAGAGGGTTATCAGTTTGAACTGAGTAGGCATTTAATCTATCTGAGTGGACAGGAGCTCTCCTGATGTGGCTATGAACTACATGACATCTGCTAATGTGGTGGTCATGAAATTAGGAGAGGTCAGGAAAGCTCCTGAAAGAAAACTGAGTTTCTTTCAGTTGTGGCTCTCTCTCTTTTGATTGGTTTCTATTCCACTTTGATAGGTCTTCACTGTTGTCATGCCTTATCTGCAAAGGATCCTAATTGTATAACACAAAGGAGGCATATAGACTATGATTTGATTAAATCATAAATATATTTTTTAAAACCCTTCCTTCCCTCCTTCCCTTACTCTTCTCTCCCTCCTTCCTTCCATTATTGGCTCTGTTCCTTTCTCTCTCTCTTTTTTTTTGAAAGGTTCTGAGTATATTGTGCAGGTTAGCCTGTAACTTGTGATTCTCATAAATGTTGAAATTATAGGCTTGTGCCACGACACCCAACTTCTCAAGATCATTTCTATCATTAACCATTTTTTATCTATTCTAGAATTACGCTATACCTACCTTCTAAGTAAAAGTGTATAGACCTAGGTCTGACATACCATATCACTTTTACAAAGATGATTATATGAATATAACAAAAATATGAAAAGTTAGCTGTCTTGTAAATTACTAATGAAACAATCAAGGTGTGTGTCTTTATAATTAAGGAGAAAGAGAGGAGGGAGAGAGACAGAGAGAGAGAGAGAGAGATTGAGATTCATTGATTTGGAGGGCAGTATTTCATGCTGGCCAGTAACTCATAACATAGCCAAATGTGACCTGGAACTTCTGAAACTTTTGCTTCCACCTCTTGAGTGTTAGGATTAAAGACATTAAGTATTTGTTTGTAATCAACATGTGGTATTATATGGTAATGAAGTTAAATCAAGGAGTTTATGCATGCTAGGCAAGTACTTTGCCAACTGAGCTACATCTACATTTAATGTTTTATAACACAACTCCTTAAGATCAAAGAAAAGGATTCCAAGTTATTCAGTTGACTATTTCTCTGCACAGTGGTCATTAAAAAATTACCTTTGATTACAAACAAATACTTAATTCTAGGAGAAAAGCAAACCATGTGGAAAATATATTATAAAGAAAGTGAAGAGTTGGCTTGATATGGTTCAAATAAATTAATCTGGTTATAATTTAGCTTTTCTATCTTTTTATTTTTTTATTTTTCAAGTTCTGGAAAATTTTTTTATATTTTTTAATACAGAAAATGATGTCATATTATTCTCTCAAGATCAATAACAATTACTGCCAATTACTTTTCAAACATGTTTAATCAATGATACATACTTATTTTATTGACATGGGCAACAAAATTAAAATATTCTATGTAAACATATATTGCAAAAATACTCCTTTGCTATTTTGAAACAGAATTAACACTTTAAATTGTTTGAGATGTTATAAAAACAGTTTGGGTAGCAAATTTGTCTTGGCAGTGTTTTTAAGTTTTATAAGGTCTGAATTTTATTGGGTTTTGATGGTGAAAAATCTTTTATTCCATACTAGTAACCTAGCAGCACACCTGAAAGTTACAGAACAGAAGGAAACAAACACTTCAAAGAGGAGTAGACAACAAAGAAACACTCAAAATCAGGGCTGAAATCAATAAATTGGAAACAAAGAGAACAACAAAGAGCATTAATGAAACAAAGAACTGGTTCTTTGAGACAATCAACTAGATAAAACTTTAGCCAAACTAACTAAAAGGCAGAAACAGAGTACCCAAATTAACAGAATCAGAAACAAATGGGGGGACATAATAACGAGGAAATACAAAAAAAAAATCATTAGATGTTACGTCAATAGCCTGTATTCCACAAAATTGGAAAATCTAAAGTAAGTAGATAATTTTTGTGATAGATTTCACCTTCCAAAGTTAAATCAACATCAAGTAAACAGTTTAAACGGTTGTATTAACCCCTAAAGAAATAGAAGCAGTGATCAAAGTTCTCCCAAACAAAGAAAAGTCCTGGGAAAGATGGCTTTGGCACAGAATTCTACCAGACATTTTTTTTTTAAATCTGATACCAATATTCTTCAAACTATTCCACAAAATAGAAACTGATGGAATATAGCCAAACTCATTCTATGAAGCAACAGTCATTCTGATACCTAAACTACACAAAGACTCAACAAAGAAAGAGAATTTTAGACCAGTTTTACTCATGAACATCAATGCAAAAATAGTAAAACACTTACAAACTGAATCCTCAAACATACCAGATATATGATTCACCAGGACCAAGTAGGCTTCGTACCACAAATGCAGGGATGGTTCAATATATGAAAGCCCATCAATGTAATCCACCATATAAACAAACTCAAATAAAAAAAAATCACATGATCATCTCATTAGATGCAGAAAAGCCTTTGACAAAATCCAACACAGCTTCATGATGAAAGTCTTGGAGAGATAAAGGATTAAGGCTCATAAATAAACATAATAAATGCAATACACAGAAAGATGATAGGCAACCTCAAATTAAATGGAGAGAAACTGAAAGCATTCCCACTAAAATCAGGGACAAGACAAGGCTGCCTTCTTTCTCATATCTCTTCAATATAGTACTTGAAGTTCTAGCTAGAGCAATGAGACAACTAAAGGAGATAAAGGAAATAAAAATCAGAAAGAAAGAAGTCAAAATATCGCTATTTGCAGATATGATAGTGTAAGTAAGCGACCCCAAAAATTCTACCAGAGAACTCCTAAAGCTAATAAACAGCTTCAGCAAAGTGGCTGGATAAAAGAAAAAAAAATCAGTAGCTCTCCTGTACACCAATGACAAACCGGCTCAGAAAGAATTAGGGAAACTATGTCCTTCACAATAGCCACAAAAATATAAAGTATTTTGATGTAACTCTAACCAAGCAATTGAAGACCTGTATGTCAATAACTTCAACTCTCTGAAGAAAGAAACTGAAGATATCAGAAGATGGAAAGATGTCCTATGCCCATAGATAGGTAGGATTAACAGTAAAAATGGCCATCTTAATAAAAGCCATCTACAGATTAAGTGCAATATTGATCAAAACAGCAACACAGTTCTTTACACCTTGAAAGAATAATTCTCAACTTCATATGAAAAAAAATACTCAGAATAGCATTAAAAAAATCCTATACAATTAAAGAACTTCAGGAGCTGTCTCCATTCCTGACTTCAAGCTATGCTACAGAACAATAGTAATAAAAACTTTATGGTACTGCTATAGAAATAGACTGGTGAGTCAAAGGAATCAAATAGAAGACCCAGAAAAAAAAACCCACATACCTCTGGTCACTTGATTTTTGACAAAGGAGCTAAAACCATACAATGGAAAAAAGACAGCATATTCAACAAATGATACTGGAATGTACTCACTTATAAGGAATTTTAGCTATATAATACAGAATAAGCATACTACGACGAGGCACAGACCCAAAGAACATAAATAACAATGAAGATCCAAGGGAGGATGCATAAATCTCACTTAGAAGGGAAGACAGAATAGTCAAAGGTAGTGGTGGAAGAGAGGAAACAAGGTAGGAGGGGTGGTGCAGAGAGTTAAGAGGATGGAGATCAGACCTGTGGTAGAACGAGGGAATGAAGGTCCATAAAGAAAAGAGAAACTGTGGGTGGGGTATCTCTGTGATAAGCTGGAGACCTAAGTCAAGGTAGGCTCCATGGAGGATATGACGGGAATGCAACAAAGACTCCTAGTAGTAGAAGCCATTGAGACTGAAGAGGGCACCCTCTAACAAGACTAGTCTCCTAGTAGAGGGAGGGGAACACCAACACATCCACAAAATCTTTGACCCCAAATTTACCCTGCCAACAAGATGTGCAGGGATAAAAATAGAGCAGATAGAGCAGAGACTGAGGGAATGCCAAAACAATACCTGGCCCCACCAAAGACCCACCCTATCAGACAGTGCCAACCCCTCACACTATGAATGACAGTCTGCTAAGCTTACAGATTGGAGCCTGTCAGAGTTGTCCTCTGAGAGATTCTACCCAGTAGCTCCTCAAGTCAAATGCCCAGACTCACAGCCAAACTTTGGGCAATGCATAGGAAATCTTGTGGAAAAGTAGGAGGAACGAGAAAAGGTCCTGGAGGTGACAGGAGCTTCACAAAAATATGAATAGAACCAACTAACTAGGCCCCAAAGGGGCTTGCTGAGACTGAAGCATCAGCACAGGACCATGTATGAACTGGACCTAGGCTCCCTAAAAACATGTAGCAGATGGGGAGTTTAGACATCATGTGTCTAAACTTCAGACTGCATCTGACATGGACCAACTTGCTGGCTTTTTGATCACTTCCCCATGGTGGTACTGCTTTGCCAGGCCACATGGAAAGAGGACATGCTCAGTACTGATACAACTTTGATGAGTTGGGTGCTGAGAAACAAGCAAGGAGGAAATGGGGACAGATGGGAGAAGGGATATGGCTACAACCAAAATGTGAAGTGAATAAAAAATAAATTAATTAAAGAAAAATAAGTAAATTTTAAAACAAAAAAAAACATAATTAAGACACCCAACATATGACATGTTTTTAGTTTCAACACTCAGGAAGGCTGAGGCAGGCGTAACATCACAAGTTCTTTGCCAGCTTAGGCTACATAGTAAGTGATATGCTAGCTTATTTTATATAACAAGACCTTGTCTCAAAATGAACAAATATACACATTTCAAAAATAACTATTGGGTTTCAGAATCTTGATTTCTGTTAACACTTGGTGTTGACTTAACAGATGAAACACAGATGATTTGCTGAATGTCTTTGCCTGAAAAACTTAACATTTCTTCCTCTACTGCCACATCTGCACCCTGTATATTATTTTAACAAACATTATTTTTAAATTTTCATCAGTGAATTTAGTAATTTTCAGAACCAATTTTTAAAAGCTAGGCCTTGTTTTGTAAAACATTTACTATGTCATCACTCTGACAGTATGTGACTTATCATTGAACGCTACAATAGGTTTTGCCCATCCTATCTATACTCACTACTTTAAAGGTAGGCAATTTAAATTTTACAATCAAATTTACAATTTGGTTGTATATGGTACTAAAGTTGAAACCTACCTAGAATTAAAATAATATGCCATGTAGGTATACATTCAGTAGAGTACTCATATACATGAAATAAAATAAGAATATGGCAATATAAAAAAGGAAAGATGGAAAAAATAATGTTTTTCTTAATCATAAAAATATTTGCCTCAATTATCTGCTTTACTTTGAGTAGGGAAGTTGCTTAGGGAATATTTTAAAAACTGTGATTTGGGAATGAGGTTCAGTTCGCAGGTTGCTTTCTCAGCACACACAAAATCCCAGAGTCTTAACTCTAACACGACAAAACACTCAGTACAGTGACAGTTATCTATAGTGTTGGCACTTAACAGGTAGAAGCAGGAGGATTAGAAGTCAAGGTTATCATTTGTTTCACAGAGAAGCTAGCCTGTGGTAATAACACCCTATCTCAGAAAAATAAATTAACTAAAAAATAGAAATCTCTGAAAAGATCAATATAATCAATTTTATGTTTTATTAGGAAATATATGAGTACAGACCTTCTTACCAGTTTTAGCTGAACTACCCCTACAATAACTACTATCTATGTTTTTTATTAGAGATGGAGCCACTGAAAGATTCAGATGATTTATTGTTTTTAACTTCTTTAGTTCTTTATATATTCTGGATATCAGCCCTCTGTCACATATAGGGATGGGGAAAATCCTTTCCTAGTCTGTAGGCTGTCATTTTGTTCTGACGACAGTGTCTTTTGCTTTACAGAAGCTTTTCAGTTTCATGAGGTCCCATTTATTGATTGTTGCTCTTAAAGCCTGTGCTATTGGTGTTCTGTTTAGGAAGTTGGCTCCTATGCCAGTGAGTCCTAGGCTCTTCCCCATTTTTTCTTCTAACCGATTGAGAGTATCTGGTTTTACATTGAGGTCTTTGATCCACTTGGACTTTAGTTTTGTGTAGGGTGATGAATATGAATCTATTTTCATTTTTCTGCATGTAGACATCCAGTTGGACCAGCACCATTTGTTGAAGATGCTGTCTTTTTTCCATTGAATGGTTCTGGCTTCTTTGTCAAAAATCAAGTATTCATAGGTGTGTGGGTTTAAATCAAGTAATTAAATTAAAAAATGGGTTACAGAGCTAAACAGAATTCTCTGTAGAGGAATATAGAATGACAGAGAAACACTTAAGAGATGCACAACATCCTTAGCCACCAGAGAGATGCAAATGAAAACGACCCTGAGATTTTACCTTACACCCATCAAAATGGTTAAAATCAAAAACTCAAATGACAACACATGCTGGAGAGGTTGTGGAGAAAGGGGAACCCTCCTCCATTGCTGGTGGGAATATAAACTGGTACAACTGCTTTGAAAATCAATCTGAGTAATACTCCATTGTGTAGATGTACCACAATTTCTGCATCCATTCTTCAATTGAGGGGCATCTTGGTTGTTTCCAGCTTCTGGCTATTACAAATAAAGCTGCTATAAAAATGGTTGAGCAAATGTCCTTATTGTATACTTGAGTCTCTTTTGGATATATGCCTAGGAGTGGTATGGCTGGATCTTGAGGAAACCCAATTCCTAGTTGTCTGAGATAGTGCCAGATTGATTTCCAGAGTGGTTGTACAAGTTTACATTCCCACCAGCAGTGGAGGAGGGTTCCCCTTTCTCCATAACCTCTCAAGCATGTGTTGTCACTTGAGTTTTTCATCTTGGCAATTCTGATGGGTGTAAGGTGAAATCTCAGGGTCGTTTTGATTTGCATTTCCCTAATGGCTAATGAGGTTGAGCATTTCTTTAAGTGTTTCTCTGCCATTCGATATTCCTCTACAAAGAATTCTCTGTTTAGCTCTGTTCCCATTTTTTAATTGAATTACTTGAAATTTGCAAGTAAATGGTGGGACCTAGAAAGGATCATCCTGAGTGAGCTGTTCCAGAAGCAGAAAGATACACACAGTATATACTCACTCATATAGACATATAACATAGGATAAACCTACTAAAAACTGTATATCTAATGAAACTAAGCAAGAGAGAGGACCCTGACTAAAACGCCCAATCCCTATCATGAAAGGCAAAGAGGTTGGACATCAGAAGAAGAAGAAAACAGGAAACAACCTAAGAACCTACCACAGAGGGCTCTGAAAGCCTCTGCCCTACAGACTATCAAAGCAGGTGCTGAGACTTATGGCCAACTGTTGGGCAGAGTGCATGGAATCTTACATAAGAAGTGGGAAATAGTAAGAGCTAGAGAGGATGGGAACCACATGAGGAGAGCAACTGAACCAGAAAATTTGAACACACGGGTCTTCCCAGAGACTCCTACTCCAACCAAGTACCAGGCATGGAGATAACCTAGAACTCCTGCACAGATATAGCACATGACAGTTCAGTGTCCTAGTGGGTTATGTAGTAATGGGAAGAGGGACTGCCTCTGACATGAACTGATTGGCCTGCTCTTTGATCACCTCCCCCTGTGGGGGGAGCAGCCTTACCAGGCCACAGTAGATGACAATGCAGCCACTCCTGATGTGATCTGATAGACTAAGATCAGGTGGAAGGAGAATAGGACCTCACTTATCAGTGGACTTGGGGAGGGGCATGCATGAAGAAGGGGGAGGGAGGGTGGGATGGCGAGGGAAAGAGGGAGGGGGAGAAACAACGTGAATAAAGTGTAATTAATAATAAAAAAATTAAAAAAATAATTAATAAAGAAAAAAATCAATCTGGTGCTTTCTCAGGCAATTAGGAATAGTGTGCTGAGACTCTAAGAGATCACAAATATCAACCCAGACTACTATACCCTGCAAAGCTTTCAATCAACATAGATGGAGAAAACAAAATATTCCATGACAAAACTAAATTTACACAATATCTACACAGGAAACCATCCCTACAGAAGATACTAGAAGGAAAACTCCAATCCAATGAAAACAAATTCACCCAAGAAAACAGGGCATACAGATAATATCCCAACAAAAATGAAAAGAAAACAGGCAATGAAACAGGGTTAGATCACCGACTCCATTACAAAAGGAACTAACATGCATTGGTCACTATTATCTATCAATATCAATGGACTCAACTCACCAATAAAAAGACACAGGCTAACAGAATGGTTAAGGAAACAGGATCCCACATTCTGTTGCATCCAAGAAACACACCTATGCAATAAAGATAAACACTACCTCAGAGTAAAGGGCTGGAAAACTGTTTTTCAAGCAAATGGTTCCACAAAACAAGCTGGAGTAGCCATCCTAATATCTAATAAAATAGGCTTTCAACCCAAGTTAATCAAAAAAGATAAGGAGGGCCACTATATTCTCATCAAAGGAAAAATCCACCAAGAGGACATCACAATCTTGAATATCTATGCCCCAAATACAAGAGCACCGACATTCGTAAATGAAACATTATTAAAGCTTAAATCATACATTGATCCTAATACCTTAATAGTGGGAGACTTCAACACTTCACTCTCACCAAGGGACAGATCAACTAGACAGACACCAAATAGGGAAATAAAAGCACTCACAGAATCCCTAAATCAAATGGACCTAATAGACGTCTACAGATCATTTCACCCAAACTCAAAAGAGTACACCTTCTTTTCAGCACCACATGGAACCTTTTCCAAAATAGACCATATAGTGGGTCACAAAGCAAGCCTCAACAGATACAAAAGGATTGAAATAATCCCTTGTATACTATCTGACCACCATGGACTAAAGCTAGACAACAACAACAGAAACAACAAAAAGCCGACACGCACATGGAAACTGAACAACTTACTACTCAATGACAGCTGGGTTAAGGAAGAAATAAAGAAAGAAATTAAAGACTTTCTAGAATTCAATGAAAAGGAAGGCACAACATACCCAAATTTATGGGACACATTGAAAGCAGTGCTCAGAGGAAAATTTATAGCACTAAGTGCCTGCAAGAAGAAATTCGTAACATCACATACAATCAACTTAATGGCCCAACTGAAAACCCTAGAAAAAAAAGAAGCAGATACACCCAAGAGGAGGAGACGGCTGGAAATAATCAAACTAAGGGCTGAAATCAATCAACTACAAACAAATAAAACTATCCAAAGAATCAATGAAACAAAAAGCTGGTTCTTTGAGAAAATCAACAAGATAGATAAACCCTTAGCCAAACTAACTAAAAAGCAGAGAGAAACTATCCAGATCAGTAAAATCAGAAATGAAAATGGAGACATAACCACAGACACTGAGGAAATCCAAACAATTATTAGGTCATACTACAAAAGCCTATATGCCACAAAATTTGAAAATCTAAATGAAATGGATAATTTTGTTGACAGATTCCATCTACCAAAACTAAGTCAAGATCAGGTAGAAAGACTGAATAGCCCTATATCTCCCAAGGAAATCAAAGCAGTCATTAACAGTCTCCCCTCCAAAAAAAGCCCTGGACCAGATGGCTTCAGCGCAGAATTCTACAAGACCTTCAAAGAAGTGCTAACTCCAATTCTCCTCAAGCTATTCCACAAAATAGAAACAGAAGGAACACTACCAAACTCATTCTATGAAGCCACAGTCACCTTAATACCTAAACCACACAAAGACCCAACAAAAAAAGAGAACTTCAGGCCTATCTCTCTTATGAACATTGACGCAAAAATACTCAATAAAATACTTGCAAACCGAATCCAAGAACATATCAAAGATATCATCCACCATGACCAAGTAGGCTTCATCCCAGGCATGCAAGGGTGGTTCAACATACGGAAATCCATCAATGTGATCCACTACATAAACAAACTGAAGGAGAAAAACCACATGATCATCTCCTTAGATGCCGAAAAAGCATTTGACAAAGTCCAACACCCATTCATGTTTAAAGTCTTGGAGAGATCAGAGATACAAGGCACATACCTAAAGATAGTAAAGGCAATATACAGCAAACCTATAGCTAACATCAAACTCAATGGAGAGAAACTTGAATCAATCCCACTGAAATCAGGGACAAGACAAGGCTGTCCATTGTCCCCATATCTCTTCAACATAGTACTTGAAGTCCTAGCCAGAGCAATAAGACAACTAAAGGAGATCAAGGGGATACAAATTGGAAAGGAAGAGGTCAAAGTGTCACTGTTTGCAGATGATATGATAGTATACATGAGCGACCCCAAAAATTCAACCAGAGAACTCCTTCAGCTGATAAACACCTTCAGCAAACTGACAGGATACAAAATCAACTCAAAAAAATCAGAAGCCCTCCTATATACCAAAGACAAAAAGGCTGAGAAAGAAATTAGGGAAACAACACCCTTCACAATAGCCACTAATAACATAAAGTACCTTGGTGTGACTCTAACCCAGCAAGTGAAAGACCTGTTTGAGAAAAACTTCAAGTCTCTGAAGAAAGAAATCGAAGAAGATATCAGAAGATGGAAAGATCTCCCGTGCTCATGGATTGGTAGGATTAACATTGTGAAAATGGCCATACTGCCAAAAGCAATCTACAGATTCAATGCAATTCCCATCAAAATACCAACTCAATTCTTTACAGACCTTGAAAAAAAGATTCTCAGCTTCATATGGAGAAACAAAAAACCAAGAATCTCCAAAACCATCCTGTACAACAACAGATCATCTGGGGGTATCTCCATCCCTGAACTCAAGCTGTACTACAGGGCAACAGTAATAAAAACTGCATGGTATTGGCATAGAAACAGAAAGGAGGATCAATGGAACCGCATAGAAGACCCAGAAATACATCCACACACCTATGAATACTCGATATTTGACAAAGAAGCTAAATCCATTCAATGGAAAAAAGACAGCATCTTCAACAAATGGTGCTGGACCAACTGGATGTCTACATGCAGAAAAATGAAAATAGATCCATATTTATCACCCTGCACAAAACTAAAGTCAAAGTGGATCAAGGACCTCAACATAAAACCAGATACCCTAAATCAATTGGAAAAAAAGTGGGGAACAGCCTAGAACTCACTGGCACAGGAGACAACTTCCTGAACAGAACACCAACAGCACAGGCTCTAAGAGCAACAATCAATTAATGAGACCTCATGAAACTGAAAAGTTTCTGTAAAGCAAAGGACACCGTCATCAAAACAAAATGACTGCCTACAGATTGGGAAAGAATCTTCACTAACCCTTTATCTGACAGAGGACTAATATCCAGTATATACAAAGAACTAAAGAAGCTGAAAAGCAGCAAAGCAAGTAATCCAATTAAAAAATGGGGAACAGAGCTAAACAGAGAATTCTCGACAGAGGAATATTGAATGGCAGAAAAACACTTAAAGAAATGCTCATCCTCATTAGCCATCAGGGAAATGCAAATCAAAATGACCCTGAGGTATCACCTTACACCTATCAGAATGGCCAAGATGAAAAACTCAAGCGATAACACATGCTGGAGAGGTTGTGGAGAAAGGGGAACCCTCCTCCACTGCTGGTGGGAATGTAAACTGGTACAACCACTCTGGAAAGCTATCTGGCCCTTTCTAAGACAATTAGGAATAGTGCTTCCTCAAGACCCAGCTATACCACTGCTAGGTATATACCCAAAGTTCGTTCAAGTACACAAAAGGGATACTTGCTCAACCATGTTTATAGCAGCTTTATTTGTAATAGCCAGAACCTGGAAACAACCCAGATGTCCATCAACGGAGGAATGGGTACAGAAATTGTGGTATTTTTACACAATGGAATACTACTCAGCAATCAAAAAGGAGGAAATCATGAAATTTGCAGGCAAATGGTGGGATCTAGAAAAGATCATTCTGAGTGAAATATCCTAGAAGGAGAAAGACAAACATGGGATATACTCACTTATATAGACTTATAAGATATGATAAACATAATGAAATCTATACACCTAAAAAAGATAATCAATTGAGCGGACATGGGGTAAGATGATCAATCCTCGTTTAGAAAGACAGATGGGATGTGCATTGAACGTATGACAGGAGTCTACTGAGCGCATCTTAAAGACTCTTAACTAGCAGTGTTTTCAAAACAAAGACTCATGACCAAACCTTTGGCAGAGTACAGGGAATCATAAGAAAGAAGGGGAGTTAGTCTGATGGGGAAAGGATAGGAGCTCCACAAGGACCAAATATATCTGGGCACAGGGTCTTTTCTAAGACTGACATTCAACCAAGGACCATGTATGGATATAACCTAGAACCTCCACTCAGATGTAGCCTGTGGTAGCTCAGTAACCAATTGGTTTCCCAAAGTGAGGGGAACAAGGACTATTTCTAACAGGAACTCAATGACTGGCTCTTTGGCCTCCCCACCCCTGAAGGGAGGAGCCGTCCTGTTAGGCCACAGAGGAGGGCTTTGCAGCCAGTCCTGAAGATACCTGATAAAACAGGATCAGATGAATGGGGAGGAGGTCTCCCCTATCAGTGGACTTGGAAAGGGGCACGGTGGAGATGAGGGAGGGAGGGAGGGAGGGACTGGGAGGGAATGAGGGATCGGGACACGGCTGGGATACAGAGTTAATAAAATGTAACTGATAAAAAAATAATGATAATAATAAAAAAAAAGAAAAAAAAGGAATAGTGTGCTTCCTCAAGATCCAGCTATATCACTCCTAGGTATATCCAAAAGTTGCTCAATTACACA
Source organism: Meriones unguiculatus (assembly GCF_030254825.1). Classification (NCBI taxonomy): domain Eukaryota; kingdom Metazoa; phylum Chordata; class Mammalia; order Rodentia; family Muridae; genus Meriones; species Meriones unguiculatus. Next base: position 71,655,836 of record NC_083369.1, on the reverse strand, counting down.
ACAAGGACATTTGCGCAACCATGTTTGTAGCAGCTTTATTTGTAATAGCCAGAACCTGGAAACAGCCCAGATGTCCATCAACAGAGGAATGGATACAGAAATTGGGGCATTTTTACACAATGGAATACTACTCAGCAATCTAAAACAAGGAAATCATGAAATCTGCAGGCAAATGGTGAGATCTAGAAAAGATCATTCTGAAGTGAGGTATCCCAGAAGGAAAAAGACACACATGGTATATACTCACTTATATAGACCTATGAGATATGATAAACGTAATGAAATCTATACATCTAAAGAAGATAAACAAGAAAGAGGACCCGGGGTAAGTTGATCAATCCTCACTTAGAAAGACAAATGGGATGGTCATTGGAAGTAGGAGAAAACAAGTATCATGACAGGAGCCTACAGCAGAGGGCCTCTGAAAGACTCTACGTAGCAGTGCATTAAAGCAGATACTAAGACTCATAACCAAACCTTCAGCAGAGTGCAGGGAATCATATGAAAGAAGGGGGAGTTAGTGTGACATGGAAAGGATAGGAACTCCACAAGGACCAAATATATCGGGGCACAGGGATCTTTTCTGAGACTGATACTCCAATCAAGGACCACGTATGGATATAACCTAGAACCTCTGCTCAGATGTAGCCCGTGGTAGCTCAGTAACCAAGTGGGTACCCTAGTAAGGAGAACAGGGACTATTTCTGACAGGAACTCAATGGCAGGCTCTTTGACCTCCCCATCCCCCAAGGGAGGAGCAGCCCTTCTAGGCCACAGAGGAGGGCTTTGCAGCCAGTCCTGAAGATACCTGATAAAACAGGGTCAGATGAAAGTAGAGGATGTCCTCCCCTATCAGTGGACATGAAAAGGGACAAAGAGGAGATCAGGAAGGGAAGGTGTGATTGGGAGGGAATGAGGGAGCTAGATACAGCTGGGATACAAAGTTAACAAAATGTAACTAATAATAAAAATAAAAATAAGATTCTTATGAAAGCTGCAGTAAAGTTTATTAAGCTTGTAGAGGCTTACAATACACACCATATCAAGATGGAACATATTCAGTAGACCAGAGAGACCCTTAATTGTTGAAAACACTTAACAATGACAATCTGTTAAGCAATATCCAGGTTTGATTGCTTCCTGGTAAAATATACATCATACCAGCATATCCCATCTTTCTTTCATAATGTATGCTTTTTTTTTACCTTTTAACCTTGCAATACATAATTTCCTATTGTCATTTGCAATATGAATTTTATATAATAAAGTTCTTTATAAAACCAATGATAATATGTATAGCACATTCATATTAAAAAATGTTCACTGTTCCAATCAACACTGTTAGGGTTATAGGAAATTGTCTTCAAAGTCTACCTCATTCTCTTTACCAAGTAAAATTCATTTATAAAAAAATGTGGTTGTTTTAGTAGTTGGGTTATTTTTTAAATTTTTTTATTTATTCCAGTTTATTCAATTTGTATCCAAACTGTAGGCGCCATTCTTGTTCCTTCCCAGTCCTGCCTTCCCTCTCTCCCTCAACTCCCATGCCCCTTCCCCATTCTACTGATAGGGGAGGACCTCCTCCCCTTCCATCTGACCCTAGCCTATAAGGTTTTATCAAGACTGTCTTTCATATTCTTCCTCCATGGCCTGGTAAGAATGCCCCCCACAGGAGGAGATAATCAAAGAAACAGCCACCAACTTCATATCAGAGACAACCCCTGTTCCCGTTACTAGGGAACCCACTTAGACAGCAAGCTGCCATGGGCTACATCTGTGCATGGGTTCTAGGTTATCTCCATGAAAGGTCCTTGGTTGGAGTATCAGTCTCACAAAAGACACCTGGGATCAGATTTCTCTGGTTCTGTTGTTCAACTTGTGGAGCTCCAGACCCTTCCAGGTCTTTCTATCTCTCTCTTCTTTCATAAGATTACCTGCATTCTTCTCAAAGTTTGGCTCTAAGTTTCAGCATCTGCTTTGATACCCTGCTGGGTTAACTCTTTCAGTGGCCCTCTCTGGTAGGCTCCTGTTTTGTTCCTTGTTTTCAAATTGTTCTGATGTCTATTCTGTTTGATTTTCCGAATGAAGATTGAGCATCTTACACAGGGCCCTCCTTCTTGCTTAGTTTCTTTGGGTGTACAGGTTTTAGTAAGCTTATTGTATATTAAATGTCTAATATCCACTTATAAGTGAGTATATACAATGTGTTTCTTTCTGCTTCTGGGATAACTCACTCAGGGATGATATTTTCTAATTCCCACCATTGGCATACAAATTTCATTATTTCCTTGTTTTTAACTGCTGAGCAGTGTTCCATTATGTAAATGTACCACAATTTCAGTATCCATTCCTTTACTGAGAGACATCTGGGTTGTTTCCAACTTCTGGCTATTACAAATAAAGGTACTACAAACATAGTTGAACAAATGCCCTTGATGTATACTTCAGCATATTTTGGATATATCCCTAGGAGTGGTATAGCTGGATCTTGAGGAAACAGTATTCCTAATTGTCTGAGAAAGCACCAGATTGATTTTCAAAGTGTTGTACAAGTTTACATTCCCTCAAGCAATGGAGGAGGGTTCCCTTGCCTCCACATCCTCTCCAGCATGTATTGTCACTTGAGTTTTTGATCTTAGCCATTCTGATGGGTGTAAGTTGAAATCTCAGGGTCGTTTTGATTTGCATTGCCCTGATGACTAAGGATGTTGAGCTTTTCTTTAAGTGTTTTTCTTCCATTTGATATTCCTCATTTGAGAATTCTATATTCTGGATATTAGCACTCTGTCAGATATAGGGTTCTTGAAGATCCTTTCCCAAATCTGTAGGCTGTCGTTTTGTTCTGACAACAGTGTGCTTTGCTTTAGAGAAGATTTCAGTTTCATGAGGTCCCGTTTATTGTTGATCTTGGAGCCTGTGCTGCTGGTGTTCTGTATCAATGAATTCAAGGCTCTTCCCCATTTTTTCTGCCTGGTTTTACATTGAGGTCTTTGATCCATGTGAATTTTGGTTTTGTGTAAGGTGATAAGTATGTGTCTATTTGCATTTTTCTACAAGAAGACATCCAGTTAGACCAGCACCATTTGTTGAAGATGCTATCTATTTTTCATTGTGTGGTTTTGGCATCTTTGTCAAAAATCAGGTATCCATAAGTGTGTGGTTTAATTCTGGGTCTTCTGTTCAATTCCATTGACCCACCAGTAGGTTTCTATACCAGTACCATACAGTTTTTGCTACTGTTGCTCTACAATATGACTTGAGATCAGGGATGGAAATACCTCCAGATCTTTTATTGTAGAGGATTGATTTAGCCATTCTGGGTTTCTTGTTATTTCATATGAAGTTGAGAATTTTTCTTTCAAGGTCTGTAAAGAATAGTGTTGGCGATTTGGTGGGAATTGCATTGAATCTGTAGATTACTATTGGTACAATGGCCATTTTTATTCCTGCCATGCCATGAGCATGGGGGATCTTTCCATTTTCTGATATCTTCTGCTATTTCTTTCTTCAGAGACTGGAAATTTTTTTTTTCATACAAGTCTTTGACTTACTTAGTTAGAGATACACCAAGGTACTTTATGTCCTTTGTGGCTATTGTGAAGGGTTTTGTTTCCCTAAATTCTTTCTCAGACCATGTATCTTCTGTATACAGGAGAGCAACTGATTTTTTTTAGTTAATTTTGTATCCAGCCACTTTGCTGAAGGTATTTATTAGCTATAGGAGATCCCTGGTAGAATTTTGGGGGTCTATCATGCATACTATCATATCATCTGTGAATAGTGATACTTTGATTTCTCCCTTTCCAAAATGAATCCCCTTCATCTTCTTCATTTGTCTTATTGCTCTAGCAAGGACTTCAAGAACTATGTTGAAAAGATATAGAAAGAGAGGGTAGCCTTGCCTTGTCCCTGACTTCAGGGTATTGATTTAAGTTTCTCAACATTTAGTTTGCTTTTGGCTATCAGCTTGTTGTATATTACCTTTACTATGTTTAGGTATGTGTCTAATCTCTCCAGGACTTAAAACATAAACAAATGTTGGTTTTCATCAAATGCTTTTTCAGCATCTAAGGAGAATATCAGGTGTTTTTTTTTTTTTCTTTTACTTTTTTTCTGGTAGATTACATTGATGGAATTCAGTATATTCAACTACCCCTGCAAGCCAGGGATGAAGCCTACTTGGTATGGTGGACAATATCTTTTATGTGTTCTTGTATTTGGTTTGCAAGTGTTTTGTTAAGTATTTTTGCATCAATGTTCATAGGGGAGATTGGCCTGAAATCCTTTTTCTTTGTTGGCTGTTTGTGAGGGTTAGGTATCAAGGTGATTGTCGCTTCAGAGTTTGGTAATGTTCTTTCTGTTTCTATTTTGTAGGATAGGTTAAAGAGTATTGGTGTTAACTCTTCTTTGAAGGTCTTCTACTATTCTGTGCTGAAACCATCTGTCCATGGGCTTTTTTTGGATGGGACATTTTGATGACAGCTTCTATTTCCTTAGTTGATAAATGACTATTTAACTTATTTACCTGGTGTTGATTCAGTTTGGGTAAGTGGACTCAATCAAGAAAATTGTCCATTTCATTTAGATTTTCAAATTTTGTGGTGTATAGGCTTTTGAGGTAGGACCTAATGATTGTTTAGATTTCCTCAGTGTCTGTTGTTATGTCCCCTTTTTCATTTCTGATTTTGTGGATTTCGATAGTGTCTCTCTGCCTTCTAGTTAGTTTGGATATGAGTTTGTTTTCCCTGTTGTTTTTCTCAAAGAACCAGCTCTTGGTTTAATTAATTCTTTGAATTATTTTATTTGTTTGTAACTTTGATTTCTGCCCTGTATTTGATGAATTCTAGCCATCTAATTCTCTTGAGTGTGTCTGTTTCTTTTTTTTCCCCCCTTAGGGTTTTTAGGTGAGATGGTAAGTCATTTGCTTTTATTGTGTGCCATAAGTTTGGGTATGTTGTGCCTTCATTTTCATTGAATTCTAGGAAGTTTTTAATTTCTTTCTTTATTTCTTCCCTGACCCAGCTGTCCTTGAGTAGCAAGTAGTTCAGTTTCCATGTGAATGTAGGCTTTTTGCTATTTCTGCTGTTGTTGAGGTTTAGCTTTAGTCCATGGTAATCAGATAGGATACAAGGGATTATTTCAATCTTCTTGTATCTGTTGTGGCTTGCTTTGTGACCAACTATATAGTTTGGAGAAGGTTCCATGAGGTGCTGAGAAGAAGGTAAATTCTTTTGTGTTTGGGTGAAATGTTCTGTAGATGTCTGTTAGGTCCATTTGATTCATGACCTCTGTTAGAGTCATTGTTTCTTTGTTTATGTTTTATTAACCTGCCCTTTGTTGAGAGTGGGGTGTTGAAGTCTCCCACTATTAATACATGCGGATCTTTGATCCAAGTGGATCAAAGACCTCAACATAAACCTAGACACACTAAACCGCTTAGAAAAAAAAGTGAGGAATATCCTTGAACTCATTGGTACAGGAGACAACTTCCTGAACAGAACACCAACAGCACAGGCAGTAAGAGCAACAATCAATAAATGGGACCTCATGAAACTGAAAAGCTTCTGTAAAATAAAGGATACGGTCCTCAGAACAAAACGACAGTCTACAGATTGGGAAAAGATCTTCACCAATCCTATATCTGACAGAGGGCTTATATCCAGTATATATAAAGAACTAAAGAAGCTAAACAGCAAAAAATCAAGTAATCCAATTAAAAAATGGGGTACAGAGCTAAACAGAGAATTCTTTGCAGAGGAATATCAAATGGCAGAGAAACATTTAAAGAAATGCTCAACCTCATTAGCCATCAGGGAAATGCAAATCAAAATGACCTTAAGATTTCACCTTACCCCTACTATAGAAAAATAAGCTCTATAAAACCAATGATTTCACATGTAACCACTGGTCCAACACAGGGATATACAATGCCACAATTACTACTCGTGACCTGAGCAAATAAATGAGAAATAAATGTAGGAGAAAGCTGTTGTGAACCCATGGACACTGGGGTAACTTTATTTTACTCACTAGTGGTCATGATCTTAGGAGGGTCATGAAAATTTGAGGTTAACTTTGACCTGATTTCATCTACAAAGAGCAGACAGTTTCTTCCTTATCTAGCTCAGTGCATTGATTGGGAATCAAGGCGAATGCTTTAAATGTATGGAAGGGCATTAATACCTACCCAACACAGCTTAGAAAACAAAGGATGCTGAGGGAAAAAATAAGAATGTGACTGAACATGAAAATAAAGAGAGAATCCTTTGGCAATAAAAAAAAAGATATCACCTTACACCCATCTGAATGGCTAAGATGAAAAACTCAAGAGACAACACATGCTGGAGAGGCTGTGGAGAAAGGAGAACCCTCCTCCACTGCTGGTAGATATGTAAACTTGTACAACCACTCTGGAAATCAGTCTGGAGCCTTCTCTGACAACTAGGAATAGCACTTACTCAAGATCCAGCTATACCACTCCTAGGCATATATCCAAAAGATTCTCAAGTACACAATAAGGACATTTGCTCAACCATGTTTGTAGCAGCCTTATTTGTAATAGCCAGAAGCTGGAAACAGCCCAGATGCCCCTTAGTGGAGGAATGGATGTAGAAATTGTGGTACATCTACACAATGGAATAGTATTCAGCAATAAAAAACAAGGAAATCATGAAATTTGCAGGTATATGGTGGGATCTGGAAAAGATCATCCTGAGTGAGCTATACCAGAAGCAGAAAGATGCACATGGTATATACTCACTCATTTAGACATATATAGAATAAACCTACTAAAATCTGTACACCTAAAGAAACTAATCAAGAGGGAGGACTCTTGTTAAAATGCTCAATTCCTATCCAGAAAGACAAAGAGGATGGACATCAGAAGAAGGAGAAAAGAGGGAACAAGTCAGGAGCCTGACACAGAGGACCTCTGAAAATCTCTGCCCTGCAGTCTATCAATGTAGATACTGAGACTTATGGGCAACCTTTTGGTAGAGTGCAGGGAATCTTAGGAAAGAAGTGGGAAATAGTAAGATCTGGAGAGAACAGGAACTCCATAAGGAGAGCAACAGAACCAAAAAAATCTGAGCACAGGGGTCTTTCCTGAGACTGATACTCCAACCAAGGACTATGCATGGAGATAACCTAAGACCCCTGCACAGATGTAGCCATGGCAGTTCAGTATCCAAGTGGATTCCATTGTAATAGGAACAGGGACTGTCTCTGACATGAACTGATTGGCCTGCTCTTTAATTTCCTCCCCCTGAGGGGGAAGCAGCATTACCAGGCCACAGAAGAAGACCATGCAGCCACTACTGATGAGACCTAATTGGCTAGGATCAGAAGGAAGGAAAAGAAGTCCTCCCCTATCAGTGGACTTGGGGAGGGGCATGCAAGCAGATTGTGGAGGAAGGGAGGGATTAGGATGGGAGGAGGGAGGGAACCACGGGGGGGGGATACAAAGTGAGTAAAGTGTAATTAATAAAGAAAAATATCCTTTGATATTGATGTTAGTTGTGGTAGTGAGTTTGTGTGCTTGGCTACTTTTTGTTTTGCTGTAGTGAGGTTATTTATTTCATGTGTTTTCCTGAAAGTTGTTCATTTTGTTTGGCTGATTTTTCCTTCTAGTATCTTCTGTAACATTTGGTTTTGGGGTAGGTATTGGTTAAATTTGTTTTTGACATTGAATATCTTGTTTTCTCCATCTATGATAACTGAGAGTTTTGCTGGTTATAGTCGCCTGGGCTGATATCTGTGTTCTCTTAGAGTCTTCATGGTATCTGTCCATGACCTTCTGGCTTTCATAGTCTCTGTTGAGTTGTCAGGTGTTATTCTCATCGGTTCTTTTATTATATGTTATTTGGCCTTTTTCTCCTGCAGCTTTTAGTACTTTTTCTTTGTTCTTTATACTTACTGTTTTGACTATTATGTGGCATGAGTATTTTCTTTTCTGGTCTAATTTACTAGGTGTTCTCTAGGGTTCTCCTCTATTTCTTTACATATTTTAAAAATTTCCTTCATTATCCTCTTCATAAGCATAGATGTAAGGTTATCTTCTTGGATTTCACTTATGATAGGGTATCCAGGGTTGCTTGCCATTGGATAACTGTGTTCTGGAGATGCCATAATGCATTGGCTCTTGTTAATTATGCTTTTACACTGTCCTCTATCCATCTGGCTATCTTAGGTGTTGGCTGTTGGTTCCTGGTACCTCCTGGAATCCTGGGGGTGGGAGGATCCTCTTGGCAGGAAGATGGTTGTTCCTGAAGGAAGCCTCCTCAGCTTTTTCAGTATGGTCACCAAATGGCCGGTGCTTCTCAGGAATTGGCACAGCTCACCTCAGGTACCTGTGCTACCTGTGTGGTACCTGTGGTTCTTGGTAGTCTGTGTAGCTGTCTTCTCACTAGGAGAATTCCTAGAGACAACTTCCCTGCTCTGGGTTTCTTGCTCTGAATTTAGTAGGCCATTGCTGCTGCTCTTACACTGTATTTGCTGGCCGCAGCCATCTTGAAGAAGCAGGAAGCCCCGTTTGCCAATTTAGCTAGGGAGACAGGTTGTGCCTTGGTGCAATGTGTTGGGCTGATCCTGTGGATCCTAGGCTTGTAGGTATGAGTTTGAAGTTCTGGACCCTAGTACCCATACATTAATCAGTGGGATGTTAGCACGGCTCTCATGCATGCAGCTGGATGCTAGAGTCTGGAGTGTGCAGGAACTCAGAAACTTTTCAGGAACTGGGCGTCTTGAGGTCAGACCTGATGTTTCCCCCACTGTGGGGTTTCCTCCTGACAGGGAGACCTAGTCTGTGGTATTTTGAGGTCCACAGTTTAGTCTGGGATGGTGAGTAGTGCACGCATGAGCAGGCAAGTGGCTCCCCACTGGCAACTGGGTCCCTGTAGGTACCCAGGAACTCTTCCCAAGAACTCTTTTGGTGGGTCAGTTGAATGTCCTAAGGTCAGATCTGATGTTTCCCTCATTGTGGGCTTTCCTTCTGACAGGGAAACCCAGTCTCTGGTCCTGGAGCCCACAGTTCAGGAGGGTCTCTGGGCTAACTACTGAGTGTCTTCTAGAGCCTGGAACCATTTCCAGGAATTTTCTGCATGACTTTAGGGCAGTTCTGATTGCTTCCTTTACCATGGTGTTTTCTCTTGACTGCAAATCTCTGTGTCTGGTGTTGTGGGGCCTACAGTTCAGTCTGGGATGGTGATCAGAGCACACAGGCATGTGGCTCTGGGCTGGTGACCAAGCACTTGCAGGTACCCAGGAACTCCTCCTGGTTTAGCTGGGTGACCTGAGAATGGACCCTATTGCTTCCCACACCTTGGGGGTTCCTCTCACCTGAGAAACACAATCTCTGGTGTTTTAGGACCCAGAGGTCAGTCTGTTGGTCGTTGTGCAGTCACTTCTGTCCCTTTTGACACCACCACCTTGGATCCCTGACAGGTGGTTAAGTTATTGATCATGCCCTTAACACTCCTATATTGCCCTTTAAAAGTGTAGCCATCAGGCAAATCTAATGAAGTTATTTGCTCCATTTTTATTTGCTCCATTTTTCACCCTTTTCTCCACTAGAAAAGTGACACTTATCAATTTCTTTCATCTGAACTGAAATAAATTCTTACTAACTCTGTTACAAGTCCATATCTGAGAAAAATGAAGCATGTAAGAGAATATGTTAGAACACTGCAAGTTCTAAAATCTGCATGTTACTTCCCCCCATGTATGCTTTTTAATGTACTTTACTTCTCCCCTGATGATGTCTACAGACAATGGCTTGCCCAAGGGATCTTGACCTCTATGCATCATTCTCCTCATTGTATTCTTCTTCAGTGTTAGGTGCTTCTAGATCTCTAAGATGTCTAAATTCATCTGTACAAGAAATTACAGGAAAATGAAGAAAATGGAAAAAATCAAATGACAATAGTATATTCTTATCCACAAATCTATATCATATTTCATCATATTACAGAGCATATAGAACAACTCAAAAAAATCCTAACACTATACTAAATATGAAAAGCCACGGCAAAAGCAAACAATACAGAGATTTTAAGGTTTGCCCCCTCCATCTCCCTCCCCTTTGTGTGTGTGTGTGTGTGTGTGTCTGTTTGTGTGTATGTGTGTGTGTGTGTGTGTGTGTGTGTGTGTGAAAGAGAGAGAGAGAGAGAGAGAGAGAGAGAGAGAGAGAGAGAGAGAGAGAATGTGTGCGCATGTAGGAACTGAACTCTGGTCCTCTGAAAGAAAGTATAGTTAAACAATTTTCAAAAATTAATTGAGAATTTCACAAAATCTATTCTGATCATATCCACCACCTCCTCCAACTACGCCCAGATCCACCTCCCCTTCCTTACCCACTCATCTATGAGTCCACCTATTTTTAAAACTCATTAGCTTCAATCTGTTCTGCCCATATACTCTTGGATATGTAGCTATCCATTTGAGTGTGGGTAACATACTAAGGTCACACCCTTAAAGAAAACTGATATCTCCCTCCAAAGAGCTATCACTTGTCAATAGAAATTGCCCAGTTCTCCTCAACATGTTGGGAATTCATCTGGCTTGAGGCACTGGTCATTTTGTCACTACCGTTTCTCCAACTCCAGGAAACTCAGCAAGTTCTCAATGGAAGTTCATTGAGACTCAGAAAGTACATCACTCAGAAATATCAGGGCATCCTTAAATTTGGCCAGGTAGATGTATAAGACCCAGTGTTATAGAAACAGTAGAGAGTGCTGAGGAGACCTGGACTGGAGTAGCCAAGCTACCTGTAAACTTTCGAGCTGTCTGCAAGTTTGCAGTAAGCTACAGGATTCCAGCATTCCTAGGCTGTCATCAATGATTCGGTGGAATTTCCATGATGCAGCTACTTTTGAGCCATTCTTTCTGTATGTAATATCTGATTAATACTTTATTATTTTTAATATAAAATTTTATTTATTATTTAAAATTTTGTATAATGTACCCTGATCCTTCTTACTTTCCAGTCCTCCTATGTCTTCCTCCTGCACCCTAGTGGCCTTCTCCCTCAAAATAAAAAAGTTCAATTTGTGCTGTCCATTTAATTATTGGAATATGATAAAACTCCTGGTGGCCAGACAACACATGCTGGAGAGGCTGTGGAGAAAGGAGAACCCTCCTCCACTGCTGGTGGGAATGTAAACTTGTACAACCACTCTGGAAATCAATCTGGCGCTTTCTCAGACAACTAAGAATAGCGCTTCCTCAAGATCCAGCCATACCACTCCTAGGCATATATCCAAAAGTGGCTCAAGTACACAAAAAGGACATTTGCTCAACCATGGTTGTAGCAGCTTTATTTGTAATAGCCAGAAGTTGGAAATAACCCAGATGCCCCTCAACTGAAGAATGGATGCAGAAATTGTGGTACATCTATACAATGGAATACTACTCAGCAATGAAAAATAAGGAAACCATGAAATTTGCAGGTAAATGGTGGGACCTGGAAAGGATCATCCTGTGTGAGCTGTCCCAGAAGCAGAATGACACACACAGTATACACTCACTCATATAGACATATAACATAAGATAAACCTAGTAAAATCTGTACATCTAAAGAAATTAATCAAGAAAGAGGACCCTGATTAAAATGCTCCCAACAGCATCATACTTTAATTAGGAACTACAACAAATTTATTAGTTCACAAATTAAACATTAGTGGTTTTATTTTTATCTGCTGTTGGTTCCCTATATGTGGTGACTGTTTTGTTCACATTTCCCCAATATTTACATCAGACAGCAGTATGTATGTCTATGTGTATGCACATACATGGATGTGCTGTGTATGTGTATGTGCCAGTGTACATATGCCATGGTACATGAGTAGATGTCAAAGGACAACCTCAGGTGTGTGTCCTCACCTTTCACCTTATTTGAGACAGGGTCTGTTATTTGTTGTGCATGTCAGCCTAGCTGGCACTTGGAGCTTGGGGTTTTCCTGTCTCTGCTTCTCATCTTGCTGTTAAAAGTGCTGTGATTATAAATATGTGCTACTATTCACAGATTTATGTGAACCACAGGAATTTAAACTTAGATTTTTATGCTTACAAGACAAATGTTTTACCTTTGGAGTCATCTCCCCAGACAGTTTGATTTTTCTTTGCTTGTTTGTTTGAGAAAGGGTTTTGTGGACCAGACTGGTCTCAAGGAGTACCCAACTTCTTCATGCGTCTTTAGTGCTGCAAGGATATATGCATGTGCTGTCACACACAGCAAGGTTCCTTAAATAATGTGGAGGTTTTTCTGTCAAACAGATTCATGATAACTTCATTTACATGCATACAGACAAATAAACAAAAGAGGCTTCCAGATCATATTACTAAAATAGAGAGGCCATTTAAATAAGTACTCTTACCGAGTTTTATTTTAGTTTCAGAGAAATAGCATCATTCCTGAGTAAATGGAAATATAAGACAATCAGTTATATGTTTTTTTTTCTTGAAAACAATAAACTGGACATAAGAAAAAACTTTCTAATGTGTCACCTTATGTACTTAAGAAGAGAACATTTACATAGTTAATGTTTCTCAGTCATGTCGTTTACCCCAGATGACTTTTGACACTTGAAGTTTCAGTCAAATCACACTCTCACTCACATTACTCCCTTGAAATCAGAATTAAACTATATAAAATTACTCCAGTACCATATAATTAAATGTGTTTACTTCTCAGCTCATTCATAATTTTATCAAAGGAAGCTCAGTCTTTGTTATATACAGCTAGTTCAAAATTAACCCCACATCTTTAAAAATCCCTTTTTGAATATATAATGTATGGATTCATTTTTGCCATCAGTTTGGACTAATTTCAAACAAAACTTGAATCCCTAATACTATGAATGAACAAACATCAAAACAAGAGTAGAAAATAATAGCAGTAATATGGAAAGGAAAAAGAGCACAATTTAGATAGGAAAAAAATATTTTTCCAACATAATATTTTTATTGTTTATCTGGGAATACCATACAATGCAAGCCAATCATACTTACTTCCCATTCCTCCCAGATCCACCATCCCACCTTTATTCCTTGACAAGGTTTAAAAAATACACCAGTTTCAATTTGTGTTACCCATAGTCATTAGATCATGGTCAAACTCCTAGTGGTCAGCCTCTTAAAGATAACTGGTCTTACCACTGCCAGAAGCCATCAACTGTGAGGAAATAAACGTCAGCATCTTTACCACAATTTTTAAGGAGACTTTTAAGACATTAAAGAGATTCAATGACTTCCTGACTGCACTGTATCTTTTTTCTTTTGAGGGGAGCAGGGGAACAGGAGAAAGGATGCCACAAAAGCCTTCAATGTCTCTCATTCTTAATTATGAGTCTGCAGTCATCAATACTACTGCAGAAGATTTCCTGCCCATACCACCTAGCAGCACCATGGATCATGGACTTCTAATACAGATTCCCATGGCAACAAGGACAACAGACTTTTACATACAGGATGGAACACAGACCTCAAAATATTCCAGAATTCTTCAACATGGCTTCCTGGGGCAATATGAACCACAGATATCAATATGGTCTCCTGTTGCAGCTCTGATCAAGGACAACAACATAATCTCTCTCATATCTGTGTATGCAAATGCATGCATGTATATATGTGTTTGCTAGTGTACTTGTGTGTGTTGGCGATTGTAGATTTCAGAAGTCCATGCTTGGTGACATCTTCAATCATATGTGCCTTGTTTTCTTTTTTACAATAATTTTTAAATTTAGTTATTCATTTTACATCTCAGTCATAGCACCTCATACCTCTCCTCCCAGTCCCTCCCCTTCATCCTTCCCTGATCTACCCAGTCCTTCCTCCCCTGCCCCTCAGAAAAGGGGACACCACCCCAAACATGCCCCAGTACATCTATTCTCATCGGAACTGTGCATTTTCTCTTTCACAATGTCCTGTCAAGGAAGCCGCACCAGTGTGAAGTGATGGAAAAGCATGCAACAGAGACCTTGTCAGAGACAGCCCTCCATCACCTTCCTGGGATCAACATGGAGGGTGAGCTGCCCATTAGGTATATATACCTAGGTCTAGTTCATGCATGGTTATTGGTTGGTGCTTCAGTCTTCACAAACCCCTCTGGGTCCAGGTTAGTTGGGACTGTTCTTCTTCATATGGCACTTTTTTCTTAATGATTAAATTTATTTTTTATTAATTACAGTTTATTCACTTTGTATCCCCCATAAGGACCTCTCTCCTCCCTTCCCAGTCCCATCCTCTCTCCCCCTACCCCTTCTTCATGCATGCCCCTCCCCATGTCCATTGATAGGGGAGGTCGTCCTCTCCTTCCTTCTTCTCTTAGTCTATCAGATCACATCAGGCATGGCTGCATTGTCATCTACTGTGGCCTGGTAAGGCTGCTCCCCGAACAGGGGGAGCTGATCAAAGAACAGGCCAATCAGTTCATATCAGAGGCAGTCCCTCTTCCCATTACTATATAACCCACTTGGACACTAAACTACCAAGGACTACATCTGTGCAGGTGTTCTAGGTTATCTCCATGCCTGGTACTTGGTTGGAGTAGGAGTCTCTGGGAAGACCCCTGTGTTCAAATATTCTGGTTCTGTTGCTCTCCTTGTGGGGTTCCTGTCCTCTCCAAATCTTACTGTTTCCCACTTCTTATATAAGATTCCATGCACTCTACCCAACAGTTGGCCATAAGTCTCAGCATCTGCTTTGATAGTCTGCAGGGCAGAGCCTTTCAAGGCCCTCTGTGGCAGGTTCTTAGGTTGTTTCCTGTTTTCTTCTTCTGATGTCCATCCTCTTTGGCTTTCAGGATGGGGATTGAGCATTTTAGTCAAGGTCTTCTCTCTTGATTAGTTTCTTTAGATGTAGAGATTTTAGTAGGTTTATCCTATGTTATATGTCTATATGAGTGAGTATATACCATGTGTGTCTTTCCGCTTCTGGGACAGCTCACTCAGGATGATCCTTCCTAGGTGCCACCATTTACCTGTAAATTTCATGATTTCTTTATTTTTCATTGATGAGTAATACTCCATTTTGTAGATGTACCACAATTTCTGCGTCCATTCTTCAGTTGAGGGGCATCTGGGCTATTTCCAGCTTCTGGCTATTACAAATAAAGCTGCTACAAAGATGGTTGAGCCAATGTCCTTATTGTGTACTTGAGCCCCTTTTGGATATATGCTTAAGAGTGGTATGGCTGGATCTTGAGGAAGCGCTATTCCTAGTTGTCTGAGAAAGCGCCAGATTGCTTTCCAGACTGGTTGTACGAGTTTGCATTCCCACCAGTAGTGGAGGAGGGTTCCCATTTCTCCACAGTCTCTCCAGCATGTGTTGTCACTTGAGATTTTCATCTTGGCCATTCTGACGGGTGTAAGGTGAAATCTCAGGGTCATTTTGATTCGCATTTACTTAATGGCTAATGGTGGTAAGCTTTTCTTTAAATGTTTCTCTGCCATTCGATAGTCCTCTACAGAGAGTTCTCTGTTTACCTCTGCTCCTTATTTTTTAATTGGATTACTTGGTTTGTTGCTTTTCAGCTTTTTTATTTCTTTATATATACTGGATATTAGCCCTCTGTCAGAAAATGGGGTGGTGAAGATTCTTTCCCAATCTGTAGGCAGTTGTTTTGTTTTAATGATGGTGTCCTTTGCTTTACAGAAGTTTTCAGTTTCATGAGGTCCCATTTATTGATTGTTGCTCTTAGAGCCTGTGCTGCTGGTATTCTGTTCAGGGAGTTGTCTCCTGTGCCAATAAGTTCAAGGGTACCCCCACTTTTTTTCTAACCAATTTACTGTGTCTGGTTTTATGTTGAGGTCTTTGATCCGCTTGGACTTCAGTTTTGTGCAGGGTGATAAGTATGGATCTTTTTGCATTTTTCTACATGTAGACATCCAGTTAGACCAGCACCATTTGTTGAAGATGCTACCTTTTCTCCATTGTATGGTTTTCGCATCTTTGTCAAAGATCAGGTGTCCATAAGTGTGTGGGTTTATCTCTTGGTCCTCTGTTCAGTTCCGTTGATCCACCATTCTGTTTCTATGCCAGTACCATGCACTTTTTATTACTGTTGCTCTATAGTACAGCTTAAGATCAGGGATGGAGATACCTCCAAAAGATCTTTTATTGTAGAGGATTGTTTTAGCAATTCTGGGTTTCTTGTTATTCCATGTGAAGTTGAGATTTTGTCTTTCTAGCTCTGTAAGGAATTGTGTTGGTAATTTGATGGGAATTGCTTTGAATCTGTAGATTGCTTTTGGTAAGATGGCCATTTTTACTATATTAATCCTGCCAAGCCATGAGCATTGGAGATCTTTCCATCTTCTCATATCTTCTTCTAATTCTTTCTTCAGAGACTTGAAATATTTTTTCATACAAGTCTTTGACTTGCTTGGTTAGGGTTACACCAAGATACTTTATGTCATTTGTGATTATTGTGAAGGGTGTTGTTTCCCTAATTTCTCTCTCAGCCCTTTTGTCTTTTGTATACAGGAGGGCTACTGATTTTTTTTTTAGTTTGTTTTGTATCCAGCCACTTTGCTGAAGGTGTTTATCAGCTTTTCCCTGGTAGAGTATTTGGGGTCACTCATGTATACTAGCATATCATCTGCAAATAGTGATAATTTGACTTCTTCTTTTCAAATTTGTATCCCCTTGATCTCCTTCGTCTGTCTTATTGCTCTAGCAAGGACTACCAGTACTATGTTGAAGAGATATGGAGAGAGAGGGCAGCCTTGCCTTGTCCCTGATTTCAGTGGGATTGCTGTAAGTTTCTCTCTGTTCAGTTTGATGTCGGCTATCGGTATGCTATATATCACCTTTAGATATGTGCCTTGTATTCTTAATCTCTCTAATACTTTAAACATGAAGGAATGTTGGATTTTGTCAAATGCTTTTTCAGCATCTAGGGAGCTTATCATGTGGTTTTTTTTTCTTTCAGTTTGTTAATATGGTGGATCACATTGATGGATTTCCATATATTGAACCACCCCTGCATCATAACTGAGATGAAGCCTACTTGGTCATAGTGGATGATATCTTTGATGTGTTCTTGGATTCTCTTTGCAAGTGTTTTGTTGAGTATTTTTGCATCAATGTTGATAAGAGAGATTGGCCTGAAATTCTCTTTCTTTGTTGGGTCTTTGTGAAGTTTAGGTACCATGGTGACTGTGGCTTCATAGAATGAGTTTGGTAATGTTCCATCTGTTTCTATTTTATGGAATAATTTGAAGAGAACTGGAGTTAGCTCTTCTTTGAAGTTCTGGTAGAATTCTGTAATGAAACCATCTGGTCCTGGGCTTTTTTTGGATGGGAGACTTTGAATGACCACTACTATTTCCTTAGGGGATGTAGGACTATTTAATTGATTCACCTGGTCCTGATTCAGGTTTGGTAAGTCAAATCGATCAAGAAATTTGTCCATTTCATTAAATTTTCAAATTTTGTGGCATATAGACTTTTGAAGTAAGTTCTAATGATTGTTTGGATTTCCTCAATGTCTGTAGTTATATCCCCCTTTTCATTTCTGATTTTGTTGATTTGGATGGTGTCTCTCTGCCTTTTAGTTAGCTTGGCTAAGGGTTTGTCTATCTTGTTGATTTTCTCAAAGAACCAGCTCTTGGTTTCATTGATTCTTTGAATTGTTTTATTTGTTTCTAATTGATTGATTTCAGCCCTGAGTTTGATTGTTTCCAGCCGTCTACTCCTCTTTGGTGTGTCTGCTTCTTCTTTTTCTAGGGTTTTTAAGTGAGCCATTAGGTTGCTTGAATGAGCTGTCTCGAATTTCTTCTTGAAGGCACTTAGTGCTATGAACTTTCCTCTTAGCAGTGCCTTCATTGTGTTCCACAAGTTTGGGTATGTTGTGTCTTCATTTTCATTGAGTTCTAGGAAGACTTTAATTTCTTTCTTAATTTCTTCCGTGACCCAGCTGTCATTTAATAGCATGTTTTTCAGTTTCCATGTTTGTGGAGGCTTTTTGCTATTTCTGTTGTTGGGGTCCAGCTTTATTCCATCAGACAACATACAAGGGAATATTTCAATCTTCTTTTATCTGTTGAGGCTTGCTTTGTGACCAACTATATGGTCTATTTTGGAAAAGGTTCCATGAGGTGCTAAGAAGAAGGTAAATTATTTTGTGTTTGGGTGTAAGGTTCTGTAAATGTCTCTTAGGTCCATTTGATTCATGACCTCTGTCAGAGATATTGTTTCTTTGTTTAATTTCTGTTTTGTTGACCTGTCCTTTGTTGAGAGTGAGGTGTTGAATTCTCCCACTATTAATGTGTGGAGATCTATATGTTTTATCAATGTTTCTGTTACAAATGTGGTTGTCCTTGTATTTGGGGCATAGATGTTCAGGACTGTGATGTCTTCCTGGTGGAATTTTCCCTTGATGAGTATGAAGTGCCCTTCCCCATCTCTTTTGATTAATTTTGGTTGAAAGTCTATTTTATCAGATATTAGAATGGCTACTCCTGCTTGCTTCTTGCATTCATTTGCTTGGAAAGCAGTCTTCTATCCCTTTACCCTCAGGTAATGTCTATCTTTGTGACTTAGGTGTGTTTCTTGTATGGAACAGATTGCTGAATTTTATTTATGCATCCATTCTTTTAGTCTGTGTCTTTTTATTGGAGAGTTGATTCCATTTATGTTGAGAGAGATTAATGACCAGTGACTGTCAGATCCTTTGGTTTTGATGTTGACTGTGGTCATAAGGTTGTGTGCTTGGTTGCTTTTTGTTTTACTGTAGTGAGTTTAATTATTTCCTGTGTTTTCTTGAAAGTAGTCTGTTTTCTTGGGTTGTATTTTCCCTTCTAGTGTCTTCTGTAACGCTGGATTTTTGTGTAGGTATTGTTGAAATTTGTTTTTTCATTGAATATCTTGTTTTCTCCATCTATGAGGACTAAGAGTTTTGCGGGGCATAGTAGCCTTGGCTGAGATCTGTATTCTCTTAGGGTCTGCATGGTATCTGCATAACTGGGATGAAGCCGACTTGGTCATAGTGGATAATATCTTTGATGTGTTCTTGTATTCAGTTTGCGAGTATTTTGTTAAGTATTTTGCATCAATGTTCATAAGGGAGAATGGCCTGAAATTCTCTTTGTTGAGTCTTTGTGAGGTTTAGGTACCAAGGTGACTGTGGCTTAATAGAAGGAGTTTGGTAATGTTCCTTCTGTTTCTATTTTGTGGAATAGTTTGAAGAGAATTGGAGTTAGCTATTCTTTGAAGGTCTGGTAGAATTCTGTGCTGAAGCCATCTGGTCCTGGGCTATTTTTGGATGAGAGACTTTTGATGACCGCTTCTATTTATTTGAGGGATATAGGAATATTTAATTGATTTACCTGGTCCTGATTCAGCTTTGGTAAGTCAATTCAATAAAGAAATTTGTCCATTTCGTTTAGATTTTCAAATTTTGTGGCATATAGACTTTTGAAGTAAGTTCTAATGATTGTTTGGATTTCCTCAGTGTCTGTAGTTATATCCCCCTTTTCATTTCTGATTTTGTTGATTTGGATGGTGTCTCTCTGCCTTTTAGTTAGTTTGGCTAAGGATTTGTCTATCTTGTTGATTTTCTCAAAGAACCAGCTCTTGGTTTCATTGATTCTTTGAATTGTTTTATTTGTTTCCAATTGATTGATTTCAGCCCTGAGTTTGATTATTTCCAGCCGTCTACTCCTTGTTGGAGTGTCTGCTTCTTCTTTTTCTAGGGTTTTTAAGTGAGCCATTAAGTTGCTTGAATGAGCTGTCTTGAATTTCTTCTTGAAGGCACTTAGTGCTATGAACTTTCCTCTTAGCACTGCTTTCATTGTTTCCCACAAGTTTGGGTATGTTGTGTCTTCACTTTCATTGAGTTCTAGGAAGACTTTAATTTCTTTCTTTCTTTCTTCCCTTACCCAGCTGTCATTTAGTCACAAGTTGTTCAGTTTTCATGTGTGTGTAGGCTTTTTGTATTTCTGTTGTTGTTGAAGTCCAGCTTTATTCCATGGTGATCAGACAAGATACAAGGGATTATTTCAATCTTCTTGTATCTGTTGAGACTTGCTTTGTGACCAACTATATGGTCTGTTTTGGTGAAGATTCCATGAGGTGCTGAGAAGAAGGTAAATTCTTTTGTGTTGGGGTCTAAGGTTTTGTAAATGTCTGTGAGGTCCATTTGATTCATGACCTCTGTCAGAGATATTGTTTCTTTGTTTAATTTCTGTTTTGTTGACCTGTCCTTTGTTGAGGTAAGGTGTTGAATTCTCCCACTATTAATGTGTAGAGATCTATATGTGGTTTAAATTTTATCAATGTTTCTTTTACAAATATGGGTGCTCTTGTATTTGGCACATAGGTGTTCAGGATTCTGATGTCTTTTTGGTGGAATTTTCCCTTGAAGAGTATGAAGTGTCTTTCCCCATCTCTTTTTATTAATTTTGGTGGAAAGTCTATTTTCTCAGATATTAGAATGGCTACTGTTGCTTTTTTCTTGGGTCCATTTGCTTGGAAATTCGTCTTCCAACCTTTTACTCTCAGGTAATGTCTATCTTTGTGACTTAGGTGTGTTTCTTGTATGCAACAGATTGCTGGGTTTTGTTTATGTATCCATTCTGTTAATCTGTGTCTTTTTACTGGAGAGTTGAGTCCATTGATGTTGAGAGAGATTAATGACCAGTGGCTGTTAGATCCTTTGTTTTTGATGTTGGCTGTGGTCATAAGGTTGTGTGCTTGGTTGCTTTTTGTTTTACTGTATTAAGGTTAATTATTTCCTGTGTTTTCTTGACAGAAGCTAATTTTCTTGTGTTGTATTTTCCCTTCCAGTGTCTTCTGTAATACTGGATTTGTAGGTAGGTATTGTTGAAATTTCTTTTTGCCATTAAATATCTTGTTTTCTCCGTCTATGAGGACTAAGAGTTTTGCAGGGTATAGTAGTCTGGGCTGACATCTGTGTTCTCTTAGGGTCTGCATGATATCTGTCCAGGCCCTTCTGGCTTTCACAGTCTCTGTTGAAAAGTCAGATGTGATTCTAATGGGTTTGCCATTATATTTTACTTGGCCTTTTTCCCTTGCAGCTTTTAGTATTTTTTTTTCAATGCAGTTTATTCAGGAACCTTGAATAATCATCTGACCCTGGGGAAAGCCAGCCCACAGCTTAAATAGCCTCTGGGTAGCCAACCCCAGCGTGACACATGGGCAATGTAGATAGGTCCACATACATGGAAGCAAGCCAGATCCTCAGCCTTAGCCAAATGTGGAGTTGTTTGTGACAAAGAGCGCTCACCATCGGGAAGGTAGAAGGCAGAGACCAGCTCCATCTTTAAGGCTCGGCATTATGCAGCTCTCTACAGTTCCCCCTTTTTGTTTTAGATGCATCAGGCAAGAGTAGAGGTCTGATCTCTGATATTAGAAATAAATTGGGACTTTGTACCGATGTTCATTTCGGTGTCATTCACCCAAAGAGGATCAGACCCGTCCGCTGCAGCAATCCATGCTGATAATCCTGTGGCTAGTCCTGAGTCCACTCTGGTAGAATTTACTGTGATAATGGCCACTCTCAGCTGCTCCATCGTAGTATCGAATTCTCCAGTCCAATTACCTAAAATATAGCTAGACAATTGTTTAGACAGATTTGCAGCACAGGAAAAATTCTCATGTTGTATGCTAGTGACACAAAGTCCAGCATACTTAATTGATAGCCAGGTTGAGCGATTTGCCATAGGGTTTCAATTTGCTCCTGCACGAGGTCAATCCTCTGATTGAACACCATCAAGCCTCCTTTTAGTTGAGCATTAATTCCTTTTTGTACATCTAAGGCATGAGCTACATTGGCTAAAAGATTATTCAGGCACGATCTGAGCAGTCTGCACAGAATGACTCATGGCTAATGCCACAGTGGTAGCTCCAACAGCCACCAATGAGATGGCAGTAACAATGGCGGCTGTAGTTCCAAGATCCCTTTTCTGTCTGAAGAGAGTCATAGCGTGAGGGGCATCAATGGGCACAGGCACCCAGTGAGGCATGCGAGTAACCAGGGCATACCTAAATTCACTAGCATTCCTGCATTGGGCAAAAAGCAAGTATCATCACCACAATTACTTGGCTCTATCTGGCTAATAATGAATAAAAATGGGGGATATAGACAAACAGGTGTGGGCTTATAGGAAATATTATGAGAAGCCTTAACCCCCTCGTTGGAACATCCTGCATCAGTTCTAGAACTAGCAGTGGTAGTGTCCGAGGTCTGAGTAGGTTCAGGAGACCATTGCCCCCAGGGGCGAGACGTGCTCCAGGTAAATTGACTAACTCCATGCTTTCCTCCATTTTTGAAAGTTATTTAAGGTTCTTAAATTATTTTTTCCCTTTTTTTTAATTTTTCCTCAATTACACTTTATTCATTCTGCATCCCCCTATAAGCCCCTCCCTCCTCCCCTCCTAATCCCACCCTCCCTCCTCCCTCTGTATGTATGACACTCCCCAAGTCCCCTGATAGGGGAGGTTCTCCTCTCCTTTCTGATCTTAGTCCATCAGTTCACATCAAAAGTGGCTGCATTGTCCTCTACTATGGCCTCATAAGGCTGCTCCCCCCCAGGGGGAGGTGAACAAAGAGCAGGCCAATCAGATTATGTCAGAGGCAGTCCCTCTTCACATTACTATGTAACCCAATTGGACTCTGAACTGCTCTGGGCTTCATCTGTGCAGGGGTTCTGGGTTATCTCCAAGAATATACCTTGGTTGGAGTATGAGTCTCTGGGAAGTTCCCTGTGTTCAAATTTCTTGTTCTGTTGCTCTCCTTGTGGAGACCTTGTCCTCTCCAGCTCTTACTATTTCCCAGTTCTTACCTAAAATTCCATTCACTCTGCCCAACAGTTGCCCATCAGGCTCAGCATCTGCTTTGATAGTCTGAAGGGCAGAGGCTTTCAGAGGCCCTCTGTGGTAGGTTCCTAGGTTGTTTCCTGTTTTCTTCTTCTGATGTCCATCCTCTTTGCCTTTCCGGATGGGGATTGGACATTTTAGTTAGGGTCCTCTCTCTTGCTTAGTTTCTTTAGATGCACAGGTTATAGTGGGTTTGTCCTATGTTGTATGTCTATATGAGTGAGTATATACCATGTGTGTCTTTTTGCTTCTGGGACAACTCACTCAGGATGATCCTTTCCAGATTCCACCATTTACCTGCAAATTTCATGATTTCCTTATTTTTCATTGCTGAGTAATATTCCATTGTGTAGATGTACCACAATTTCTGCATCCATTCTTCAGTTGAGGGGCATCTGGGTTGTTTCCAGGTTCTGGCTATTACAAATAAAGCTGCTACAAACATGGTTGAGCAAATGTCCTTTTTGTGTACTTGAGCCTCTTTTGGATATATGCCTAGGAGTGGTATGGCTGGATCATGGGGAAACACTATTCCTAGTTGTCTGAGAAAGTGCCAGATTGATTTCCAGAGTGGTTGTACAAGTTTACATTCCCACCAGCAGTGGAGAAGGGTTCCCCTTTCTCCACAAACTCTCCAGCATGTGTTGTCACTTGAGTTTTTGATCTTGGCCATTCTCATGGGTGTAAGGTGAAATCTCAGGGTTGTTTTGATTTGCATTTCCCTAATGGCTAGTGAGGTTGAGCATTTCTTTAAGTGCTTCTCTGCCATTCGGTATTCCTCTACAGAGAGTTCTCTGTTTAACTCTGTTCCCCATTTTTTAAGTGGATTACTTGGTTTGCTGCTTTTCAGCTTCTTTAGTTCTTTATAAATACTGGATATGAGTCCTCTGTCAGATAAAGGGTTGGTGAAGATTCTTTCCCAATCTGTAGGCAGTCGCTTTGTTTTGGTGATGGTCTCCTTTGTTTTGCAGAAGCTTTGCTTTTAGTATTTTTTCTTTGTTCTGTATACTTACTGTTTTGATTATGATGTGGCGGGAGGATTTTCTTTTCTGGTCAAATTTGTTGGGTGTTCTGTAGGCCTCATGTATTCTTATTGGCTTCTCCTTTAACTTGGGGAATTTTTCTTCAATGATTTTGTTGAAAATATTTTCTGGGCCTTGGAGAAGGGCGTCTTCTTTTTCCTCTATACCTATTATTCTTAGGTTTTGTCTTTTCATATTGTCTTGGATTTCTTGGACGGTCTGTGTCAGGAATTTTTTGGATTTAACATTTTCTTTGACAGATACATCGATTTCTTCCATTATATCTTCTATAGCTGAGATTCTTTCTTCCATCTCTTGTAGTCTGTTGGTTATGCTTACTTCTGTAGTTCCTGTTTTCTTCCCTAAATTCTTCCTTTCTATTATTTCCTCCATTTGTGTTTTCTTTAATTTTTCCAGTTCTATTCAGGTCTTGATTTGTTTTGTTTACTTCCTTCACCTGTCTCATTGTATTTTCCTCTTTTTCTTTTAGTTCCTTCAACTCTGTTTCTTTTACTTCTTTCAGTGATTTAATTATTTCTTCTCTGAAGGCCGCAAGCTGTTTGGCTACATCTTCCCGTATTTCTTCACGGATGGCCATATCTGCTTGTCTTTAACTTCCTCCATTTCTTTATGGATAGCCATGATCTGTTTGGTTTTATCTTCCTCTAATTCTTTACGTATTTTATTTGTTTCCTCTATTATCCTCTTCATCAGCATAGATGTAAGTTCATCTTCTTGATTTTCTATTATATTGTGTTGTCCAGGGCTGTTTGCCCCTGGATGGCTGGGTTCTGGAGATGCCATATTGTTCTGTCTTTTGTTGGTTGAGCTTTTACGCTGACCTCTACCCATTGGGCTGTTTTAGGTGTTGACTGTTAGTTTCTGTGCTTCCTGGATTCCTGAGGTAGGGAGAATCCCCTTGGTCGGAAGATGATTTTTCCTGAAGGAGTCCTCCTCTGCTTTTTGGTTATGGTCACTGTATGGCCAGTGTTTCTCAGGAATTGCCACTGCTCACCTCAGGTGTTTAGCCCTGAGTAGTAGCTATGGTCTTTGTTAGGCAGGGGGGCTCTCCTCTTACCCATAGAAGTTCTCAAGACAGCTGCCCCACTGCTGGGTTTCTCGTTATAAATTTAGTGAGCTGCTGCTGTTGTTACAGTTTTCCATATACAGTCTTCTTGAATAACCTACTGATTTCCTTGCTGTGTGGTTTTCTCCCAAAAGGGAAACTCAGTCTATTATCCTGGGGCACACAGCTCTGTCCGGGAAAGTGAGAGGAGCACCCAGCAAGTCTCTGGGCCAGAGGCTGAGTGCTCCGCTCTGGGCCTGGAGAATGTGCACCTAGGTGGAGTTGGCGCCTGGGGGCGCCACTCTGGTCTGGAGGCTGGGTGCCTCAGTCTGGACCGGAAGCTGTGTGTCCCTGTCTGGGATGTTGGCTGCAGGCACTGCTCTGGTCCGGACGCTGTGGGTGCAGCCCTCTTGAAGGACCAGGGATTCCCACAGTTTTGTCAGTCTAACTAGGGGTAACTTGTTGATCCTTTGCACAGTATCTGAGGGCTGCTGTAATGGCCCTCTGGCTTTTGTAGGTCTGAGGATGCAGCTGTGTGCCCCAGGGCCCTAGGGGTACTCAATAATGGTGGCTGAGCACAGCGCTCCTGCCTGCATTAGAAAGCTAGAGCCTAGAGTCTGCGTGGATCCAGAAAGTCTTTTGGTGCTGGGTGTCCTGAGCGTTAGACCTGATGATCCCCCCCTCTGGGGGTTTCCTCCTGCCAGGGACACTCAGTCTTTCCTTTGGGGACCGCCATTCTGTCTGGGGTGGCGGCGAGTAGAACCCACAGGCACAGAAGCCCGCCCGTGGCTCTGCCTTTCTGGCCTTTGGGAGCCTGAGCGTCTGCCTAAACTGGGTTATTTTCCCGAGACCTTTTCGGGGTGGTGGTATCAGCTGAGTGCTCTGAGATCAGACCAGCCATTTCCCTCCCTGTGGGTTTGCATCCAAAGGTGAAACTGAGTCTCTGGTGCCCTGGGGCCTGCAGTTCTATCTGAAGCGGTGAATCAGGCGTGCAGGCAGGCAGGGCTCTGTGCAGGCCCCTGGGTCCCCGGCTCTGGCTCCAGGCTGGCTCCTGGGGCGCCTGTGGAACCCGAGTCTTTTCCAGGGGATGTCTGGGTGACCTAAGGTCGGTCCCAATTGTTTCCTGCTCCATGGGGTTATCTCTCGACTGAAAAATCCAGTCTGTGATGTTGTGGGCCCACAATTCAGTCTGGGACAGTGACCAGATCACGCTGGCATGTAGCTCTGGGCTGGGGCTGGGGACCAAGGGCCTGGCGGAAGGAGGGTCTCTTCCGTGGTTTAGCCGGGTGAGTTAAAGCTGATTGAATCCCCCACCGTGGGGTATCCTCTCACCTGAGAAACACAATAACTTGTATTTTATGGCCACGAGTTCTGATTGCTGGTCACTGTGCCGATCCTGCTGTGCTGCTGTTCAGAATGAGAGTCCTCCCGGCGCCGCCATCTTGCCCCGCCTCTCTATTCTTAGGTTTTGTCTTTTTATGTTGTCTTGAATTTCTTGGACGGTCTGTCTCAGGAATTTTTAGATTTAACATTTTCTTTGACAGATACATCTATTTCTTCCATTGTATATTCCACACCTGAGATGCTTTCTTCCATCTCTTGCAGTCTATTGGTTATGCTAACCTCTGTAGTTCTTGTTTTCTTCCGTAAGATTTTTTTCTCTCCACAATTTCCTCTATTTATGTTTTCTTTAATTTTTCCAATTCTATCTTCAGGTCTTGCGCCATTTTGTTTAATTTCCTTCACCTGTCTGACTGTATTTTCCTGTTTTTCCATCAATTCTTTCAACTGTTTGTTTGAACAATCCTCTTTTTCTTTTATTTCATTCAGTGATTTAAGCATTTCCTCTCTAAAGGCCACAAACTGTTTGGCTGCAACTTCCTCTATTTCTTTATGGATGGCCATAATCTGTTTGAGTTTATCTTCCTCTAGGTCTTCACTCATTTTATTTGTTTCCTCTGTTATCCTCTTCATGAACATAGTTGTTAGGTCATTTTCTTGGATTTCACTTATGCTGGGGTGTCCAGGGCTACTTGCCCCTAGATAACTGGGTTCTGGAGATGCCATATTTCTCTGTCTTTTGTTGGTTGAGCTTTTACGCTGGCTTCTACCCATTCGGCTATCTTAGGTGTTTTGGTTTAGTTTCTTGTGGTTCCTGGGGATCTTGTGGTGGAGAGGATCCCCTTGGCAGAAACATGGTTTTTTTCTGAAGCAAGCCTTCTCAGCTTTTTGGGTATAGTCACTGGATGGCTAGTGTTTTTCAGGTGTTGCCTCTGCTCACCTCAGGAATAGAGACCTGAGTGGTAACTGTGGTCCTTGTTAGTAGAGAGGGTTCTCCTCTCACCTGTGGAAGTCCTGATGACAGCTGCCTTGCTTCTGGGTTTCTTGCTGTATTTTTAGTGATCTGCTGCTGTAACCTGTGTGTCCCGTGGTTTGGTCAGTTTTGTTAGGGATAACTGGTTGCCCCGTGGAGCAGTATCTGGGGGTTGACCTCGGGTATTCCAGGCTTTTTTAGGTCTGAGGTTGGGGCTCTATGTCCCAGTACCCAAGTGGTAATCTGTGGCAGGTGGATACTGCACTCACAGTAACAGCAGGCTATCTGGTGCACAGCAGGTCCCTGGTTTGTGCCAGTCTGTGAGACCTATTCCAGGGATATACTGGGTGGCCTAAGTCCATCCCCTTTGCTTAGTTCCCTGTGAGGATTTCTCCAGACAGTGACTCCCAGTCTCTGTTGCCCTGGGGCACGCAGCTGGAGAGCTGGCACATAGCAACTGTCTGTGCCTGCGGCTGAAGCCCAGTTCAGTGATGGCGGCTTATACCCACCCGTCTGCGAGACTTTTTCCAGGGAAAGACTGGGTGACCCAAATCAGTACCATTTCCTTCCTTCCCTGTGGAGTTCTCTTACGACAGGGACTCCCAGTCTCTGGTGTTTTTTGTGCCTACTGATCAGCCTCGGAAGGTGATCAGGACATGCAGGTGTGTGGCTCTGTTCTGGCGACCTAGTGCCTGTGCAACCCAGGATCTCTTGCAGGTTCTGGCTGGGGTACCTGAGAGTGGACCCGACTGATTCCCATGCCATGGGGGTTTCCTCTCACCTGGGAAACACGATCGCTGTTGTTTTAGGGCCCAGAGTTCATTCTCTTGGTACAGGAAATGTCCTGCTCCTCAGATGCAGTGTTCTCCTTGCGCAGCCATCTTGTTGTCCACCCATGTGGTGCTTTTATCCCCTCAGGGTCATTTTATTCTTCACCCCCACCCCCTATTTTTCCTCTAGGCTCCCTTTGCTCACTCTGCCCAATGTTTGGCACTGACTCTCAGTTTTTGTTTAGATCAATTGCTGGGGAAAGCCTCTCAGAGGACAACTATATTAGACTACAGTCTACAAAACACAGTAGAGCATCATCAAATAGTGTCAGGGATTGGTGCTTTCCTACAGAGTTCTACTTTGGTTTTATGAGACAGGTGTCTCATTGAAACTGAAGCTCAGTGATTTGGCTATACTCATCATCCACAAGTCCCCATGATTCTCCTGTATCTGCCCTCCCCACAGCAGTGTTAAGATTACAAGCACACCATCATATCCACCTTTTTATGTGGATGGTAGGGATCCAAACTCAAGTCCTCATGTGTGTGCGATAAGTACTTTAGTAACTGAGCCTTCTACCAACTCAGTGGGCTCTGTTTTTGTGTACACATATAACTCATTCTGTTAAAAGGAAATTCAATTTTCTGGTATTTTTCTATTTTCGTTATCTTTATTTCACTATTTAATATCAGGTAAATAAAACACTTGTTTCAGCGAAGATTGCATAGAATGTAGAAATAGAAGCCTCATAATAAACACCAACAATTTGTCTGGACAGTCTATCACACAGGGAAATGAGACTGTTGAAAGATAAAAAGGAAGACATGAGAATTTAAGTTTGAAAATAATCACTCACAACTTTACTTCATTTACATTATATCCCAAATCACCTTCCCTGAAGTAAGACTAAAATACACCGTTAACAAAAATATAGAGAGTCCAAGAATCACCCCAAATTTGGAATGGAAACATTAAGTGGGAAAAATTAAACCTTCCTTTTTACAAATGAAAAGTTAGAAACCCCAGAGTGCATACCACTGAGTTTAGTGGTAAATGCCTGCAGTCTCAGGACTTGAGAAAAGCAAAGAAAGAAGGATCAAATATCAGAGGTCAACCTTGGCTATAAAGGAGTTTTATGACCAGCTTGAACTACATGAAAATCATGTCTCACGAAACAAGCAAAAAGACAAAACAAACAAAAAACAAATACCAAGCCTAACCAAATCCAAGAGGGGATATGACATACCAAAGGTATGTTAATAATAGAATTAAAATTAGAACATAAACCCTTTTAATATTCAAATGTCATTATACTGTAACAGTATAACATGGCTGGTAAAGGACTTCAATTTCTCCAGGGAATTTCTGGATCGTGTTGAAAAATGTATAAGGCTGTAACTGCCCTGGGGAACGGTGGCAGAGGTGTGTGGAACTTCCTTCCAAGAAAGATTGTGATGTGTTGTATAGTTATATACAGGTAAATAAAATTTACATTTACATATGTACTGGCTTTTCTTTCACTAGAGCATCCTTCCACCCCATATCAGTTTCAGCTCAAACTATAAATAGAGCCATTTGCTTTTACACACTCCTAGCACCTCATTGTTGGATACAGCGGCAGGTAGTGGACCAGGTGCTACCGATAGTCTTGAGGAACCTTAGCCAAGACAAAGCGCCCAGAACTTGATGTGTCTCTTGGCAAATCTGCCCTACTAGTAGAAGCTGGACCCATTCCAGCAGCTGCATGGATATATCTGAGGTCCAGTGTCTCCCAACTCCTGGTGTTGTCTGTTTATAAGCCATGCCTCAGTGGTGAAAGGAAAAGGATTTCAGCTTTTGAGAATCATCTATTAATGCGTAAAATATTGAATTTGCGTTCATTCTTTTGAGAAATTCTTGCAGGACCTGCTTAATTTTCACTTATCATTTGGCTTTTGTACTTTGGCAAAATTCCAAGGTTTCTTCAAACTATTTCTTAGAAGAGGTGGTTTCCCTTTGTGTTTTGGTCACCCACTTTTAAAGAGGTTTGAGAGAAACCTGGTATGTTTTGCTTTATTGTCATTTGGGGGTTGTTTTGAGCCATTTGAGTATGTCTGAAAGGAAGATTTATATTCTTGTCATTTTGGGAGTTCTTTTGAAATTTTGGATTCTTGTTCTTCTGTAATCTTTGTCTCAAGAAAAATCATGAGTTTCCAGTAACCATTAGAGAAGGGAGATAAGAAAAAAATGTATAGAAGGGAGATAAGAAAAAAAATGTATCAAGGGCTAGACATTTTTTTTTTTTTTTTTTGGTTAATGATTTGCAATGTAAGGCAAGGAACACTTGCCTGAAAAGATATGATTGTCAGGATGTCTGATCCCTAGGGAAAATTACTTACAGGAGGGTGAGAGAAATTTCTAGTATAATAAGTTTACAGCCTAATGGGATTCACATTTCTGACAGGCTGAGAAAATCTCTCCACAAAGCTTGGCTTACTGACAGGGACCTGGAAACTGGTGGCGGTGAGGACCTTTTTGGAACTGTTCTGTCATCTGTTTCTAGACTTTGTCACTTCTTCCCCACCATTTGTTCCCACTCCATGTGTTTGTGCACAGATATGTGCATATATAGAGGCCATAGAATGGAATAGGGTGTTTTCCTTTATTGCTCTCCACATTATTTTTATTTATTGATTGATTGATTGAGACAAGGCCTCTCACTGAACTTGGAGTTTTTGATAAACCAGCCTGTTTCCATCTTAGGCTTGAAAGCCAGCTAAAGACAAATTAGATTCATTCTTTTTATGGTGAAATCTGTTTCTCTAGACTCTACTGATCAGGGTATCAAAAAAAATGCTGAGACTCATAGACAAATTTTGGGCAGAGTGCAGGAAATTTTATGGAAGAAGGAGAAGATAGAAAGTCCTGGAGGTGGCAGGAACTCCACCAGGAGACCAACAGAGCCAAAAACCTGGGCCCAGGGGTCTCTGCAGAGACTGATACTCCAACCAAGAACCATGCATGGAGAGGACCTAATACTCCTGTTCAAGTATAGCCCATAGGCAGCTCACTCTCCAAGTGAGTTTCCTAATAAAGGGATTAGAGGCTGTCTCTGACATGAACTCAGAGACCAGGTCTTTATCACCTCTCCCTGGTGGGTACATTGCTGCCAGGCCACAGAGGAAGACAATGCAGCCAGTCCTGATGAGACCTGATAGTCTAGGGTCAGATGGAAGAGGTGGAGGACCTCCCCTATCAGAGGAGAGGCATAGGGGAACAAGGGGTAGGGAGAGGGATTTGGAGGAGAGGAGGGAGCTACAGCCAGGGTACAAAGCGAATAAAATGTAATAAATAATAAAGAAAAAAGAAATCTTATTCTCAAGGATTAGGCTATGCCCCTTAACCCCTTGTAATCTTAACTATAAATGTACTGCCTATTCCAGGAAAAAGCAACCATGCCTTTTTTTCAGAAGGGTATAATGACTATCTGTTGTTATGACCACATTCTGATGAATACCTTGTTATGACTTTTCAACCATGTTTGTTTTACGAAGTTGTTGTGACCAACTTGTCATGCGCATGTTCTGCTTTTGTAACCCCACCTCTTTGTCTGCCTTTTAGAAACCCCCTATTCCTTAAGTATAAAAATCCTTATGTCACCCATGTCCAATGCTGAACACAGGAATCCCATTTTGTAGAGACATAGCCCATGTAAGTGAATTTTTTAAAAGCTTACTTTAGGTAAATCGGGTGGAGGCCAAGATGGCAGCACCAGGAGAACACTGCATCTAAAGAGCAGGACATTTTCCCTACAGCAACCAAGAGACTGAACTCTGGGCCCTAAAACAACAGCGATCATGTTTCCCAGGTGAGAGGAAACCCCCATGGAGTGGGAATCAGTCTGGTCCACTCTCAGGTACCCCAGCCACAACCGAGAAGAGATCCCAGGTCGCGCAGGCACTAGGTCACCAGACCAGAGCCACACACCTGCGTGTCTTGATCACCTTCCCAGGCTGAACGGTGGGCAGAAAAACACCAGAGACTGGGAGTCCCAGTCTTGAGAAAAATCCACAGAAAAGGAAAGTAGCAGGACTGGCCACGGGTCACCCAGTCTTTCCCTGGAAAAAGTCTCTCAGACAGGCGGGTCCAAGCCGCCATCACTGAACTGGCCTCCTACCGTCAGCACAGATAGAGCTGCGCACTCTAGTGCAACAGAGTCTGGGAGTTCCTACCTGGAGAGGTCCCCACAGGGACGAAAGGAAACAGTACTGATTTGGGACACCCAGGCTTTACCCGGGAAAAGTCTCTCACAGACCGGCAGATACGAGCCCCATCACTGAACTGGGCTCCAAGCTCCAGCATCAGCGCCATTAAGGAGAGGGGCTATGGGCCCAGCTCTCTAGCACAGACGGAGCTGCGCACCCTAGTGCAACACAGTCTTGGAGTTCCTGTCTGGAGAGGCCCCCACAGGGAAGGAAGGAAACAGTACTGACTTGTGACACCCAGACTTTACCTGGGAAAGTCTCTCACAAACCAGAGGGTACAAGCCGCCATCACTGATCTGGCCCCAATCCAGAAGCACAGAGAGCAGTTGGGTACCCAGCTCCAGCAGACTAGCAGGCAGGCACTCGTGCCACCAGCCCAGAGACCTGTTTCATACCAACTATTCCTCACAGACAGAACTGTGTGCCCCAGGACACCAGAGACTTTGAGTCACTGTCTGGAGAAATCTTCACAGGGAATTAACCAAAGGGGACAGACTTAGACCACCCAGTATATCCCCAGAAAAGGTCCCACAGACTGGCACAAACCAGGGACCTCCTGTGTACCAGATAGCCTGCTGTTACCAGGAGAGCAGTACTCACCAGCCACAGATTACTGCTTGGGTACTGGGGCACAGAGCCCCAACCTCAGACTTACAAAAGCCTGGGATCCCCGAGATCAACCCCCAGATACTGCTCCACGGGGCAACCAGTTATCCCTAACAAAACTGACCAAACAACGGGACACACAGGTTACAGCAGATCACTAAATTCATAGCAAGAAACTGTGAAGCTGTCTTCAGGACTTCTCCTGGTGAGAGGAGAGCCCTCTCGACTAATAAGGACAATAGTTACCATTCAGGTCTCTACACCTGAGGTGAGCAGTGGCAACTCCTGAAAAACACCAGCTATCCAGTGACTATACCCAAAAAGCTGAGAAAGCTTCCTTCAGGAAAAACCATCTTCCTTCCAAAGGGATTCTCTCCACCACAGAATTCCAGGAAAAACCAGAAACCAACTTCAAAAACCTAAGATAACCCAATCGGTAGAGGCTAGCGTAAAAGTTCAACCAACAAAAGGCAGAGCAATATGGCATCTCCAGAACCCAGTTATCCAGGGACAAGTAGCCCTAGACACCCCAGCATAGTTGAAGTGCAAGGAGAGGACTTAGCATCTATGATCATGAAAATAACAGAGGAAGCAAATAAAATCCTTAAAGAAATAGAGGAAGATAAAAATAAACAGTTTATGGCCATCTATAAAGAAATAGAGGAAGTTGCAGCCAAACAGTTAGTGGCCTATCGAGAGGAAATGCTTAATCACTGAATGAAATAAAAGAAAAAGAGGATTGTTCAAACAATCAGTTGAAAGAATTGATGGAAAAACAGGAAAATACAGTCAGACAGATGAAGGAAATTAAACAAAATGACTCAAGACCTGAAGATAGAATTGGAAAACTTAACGAAAACACAAATGGAGGAAATTGTAAAAAGAAAGAAAACAGGAACCACAGAGGTTAGCGTAACCAATAGACTACAAGAGATGGGAGAAAGAATCTCAGGTGTGGAAGATACAATGGAAGAAATAGATGTATCTGTCAAAGAAAATGTTAAATCTAAAAAGTTCCTAACACAGACCATCCAAGAAATTCAAGACAACATAAAGAGACAAAACCTAAGAATAATAGGTGTAGAGGAAAAAGAAGATTCCCTGCTCCAAGGCTCAGAAAATATTTTCAACAAAATCATTGAAGAAAATTTCCCCATCTTAAAGGAGAGGCCAATAAAAATACAAGAGGCCTACAAAATACCCAATAAATTAGACCAGGAAAGAAAATCCTCCCACCACATAATAATCAAAACAGTAAGTATACAGAAAAAAGAAAAGATACTAAAAGCTGCAAGAGAAAAAGGCCAAGAACATATAATGGCAAACCCATTAGAATCACACCTGACTTCTCAACAGAGACTATGAAAGCCAGATGGGCCTGGACAGATATCATGCAGACCCTAACAGAACATAGATGTCAGCCTAGGCTACTATACCCAGCAAAACCCTAAGTCCTCATAGATGGAGAAAACAAGATATTCAATGACAAAAATAAATTTCAACAATACCTACCCACAAATCCAGCATTACATAAGACACTAGAAGGGAAAATACAACCCAAGAAAACTACCTACTTTCAAGAAAACAGAGAAAATAATTAACCTCACTACAGTAAAACAAAAAGCAATCAAACACAAAACCTTATGACCACAGCCAAAATCAAAATCAAAGGATCTAACAGGCACTGGACATTAATCTCTCTCAACATCAATGGACTCAATTCTCCAATAAAAAGACACAGACTAACAGAACGGATAGGTAAACAAAACCAGTAATCTGTTGCATACAAGAAACTCACCTAAGTCACAAAGATTGACATTACCTGAGGGTTGGAAGAGTAGCCATTCTAATAGCTGATAAAATAGATTTTCAACAAAAATTAATCAAAAGAGATGGGGAAGGACACTTCATACTCATCAAGGGAAAACTCCAACAAGAAGATATCACAACCCTGAACATCTACGCCTCAAATACAAGGGCACCCACATTTGTAAAAGAAACATTGATAAAATTAAAAACACACATACATCCCCAAACATTAATAGTGGGAGACTTCAACACACCACTCTGAACAAAAGACAGGTCAACAAGACAGAAATTAAACAAAGAAAAAAATGTCTCTAACAGAGGTCATGAATCAGATGGACCTCACAGACATTTACAGAACCTTTCACCCAAACACAAAAGAATTTACCTTCTTCTCAGCACCTCATAAAACTTTCTCCAAAATAGACCATATAGTTGGTCACAAAGCAAGTCTCAACAGATACAAGAAAATTGAAATAATCCCCTGTTTTCTGTCTGATCACCATGGAATAAAGCTAGACCTCAACAACAACAGAAATAGCAAAAAGCTTACACACACATGGAAACCAAACAACTTGCTACTAAATGACAGCTGGGTCAGGGAAGAAAGAAAGAAAGAAAGAAAGAAAGAAAGAAAGAAAGAAAGAAAGAAAGAAAGAAAGAAAGAAATTAAAGACGTCCTAAAACTCAATGAAAATGAAGACACAACATACCTAAGCTTGTGGAACACAATGAAGGCAGTGCTAAGAGGAAAGTTCATAGCACTAAGTGCCTTCAAGAAGAAATTCAAGACAGCTTATTCAAGCAACTTAATGGCTCACTTAAAAAAACTAGAAAAAGAAGAAGCAGACACACCAAAGAGGAGTAGACGGCTGGAAATAATCAAACTCAGGGCTGAAATCAATCAATTAGAAACAAATAAAACAATTCAAAGAATCAATGAAACCAAAGGCTGGTTCTTTGAGAAAATCAACAAGATAGACAAGCCCTTAGCCAAGCTAACTAAAAGGCAGAGAGACACCATCCAAATCAACAAAATCAGAAATGAAAAGGGGGACATAACTACAGACATTGAGGAAATCCAATCATTAGGACTTACTTCAAAAGTCTATATACCACAAAATTTGAAAACCTAAATGAAATGGACAATTTTCTTGATCGATTTGACTTACCAAACCTGAATCAGGACCAGGTATATCAATTAAATAGACATATATCCCCCAAGGAAATAGAAATAGTAATCGAAAGTCTCCCATCCAAAAAAAGCCCAGGACCAGATGGTTTCATTGCAGAATTCTACCAGACCTTCAAAGAAGAGCTAACTCCAGTTCTCTTCAAACTATTCCACAAAATAGAAACAGAAGGAACATTACCAAACTCTTTCTATGAAGCCACAGTCACCTTGGTACCTAAACCTCACAAAGACCCAACAAAGAAAGAGAATTTCAGGCGAATCTCCCATATCAACATTCATGCAAAAATACTCAACAAAATACTTGCAACCGAATCCACGAACACATCAAAGATATCATCCACT
The DNA here is from genome assembly GCF_030254825.1 of Meriones unguiculatus. Lineage (NCBI taxonomy): Eukaryota > Metazoa > Chordata > Mammalia > Rodentia > Muridae > Meriones > Meriones unguiculatus. Next base: position 71,619,634 of record NC_083369.1, on the reverse strand, counting down.
ATGACCAAGTAGGCTTCATCTCAGTTATGATGCAGGGGTGGTTCAATATATGGAAATCCATCAATGTGATCCACCATATTAACAAACTGAAAGAAAAAAAACACATCATAATCTCTCTAGATGCTGACAAAGCATTTGACAAAATCCAACACTCATTCATGTTTAACGTATTGGAGAGATCAGGGATACAAGGCACATATCTAAAGGTGATATACAGCATACAGATAGCCGACATCAAACTGAATGGAGAGAAACTTAAAGCAATCCCACTGAAATCAGGGACAAGGCAAGGCTGCCCACTCTCTCCATATCTCTTCAACATAGTTCTGGAAGTCTTTGCTAGAGCAATAAGACAGTTGAAGGAGATCAAGGGGATACAAATTGGAAAAGAAGATGTCAAATTATCACTATTGGCAGATGATATGATAGTATTCGTGAGTGAACCCAAAAACTCTACCAGGAAACTCCTACAGCTGATAAACACCTTCAGCAAAGTGGCTGGATACAAAATTCATTGAAAAAAATCAGTAGCCCTCCTTTATACAAAAGACAAAAGGGCTGAGAAAGAAATTAGGGAAACAACACCCTTCACAATAACCACAAATGACATAAAGTAACTTGCTATAACCCTAACCAAGCAAGTCAAAGACTTGTATGAAAAAAAAAAATTCAAATCTCTGAAGAAAGAATTAGAAGAAGATATGAGAAGATGGAAAGATCTCCAATGCTCATGGCTTGGCAGGATTAATATAGTAAAAATGGCCATCTTGCCAAAAGCAATCTACAGATTCAAAGCAATTCCCATCAAATTACCAACACAATTCTTTACAGAGCTAGAAAAACAAAATCTCAACTTCATATAGAATAACAAGAAACCCAGAATTGCTAAAACAATCCTCTACAATAAAAGAGCTTCTGGAGGTATCTCCATCCCTGATCTTAAGTTGTACTATAGAGCAACAGTAATAAAAAGTGCATGGTACTGGCATAGAAACAGAATGGTGGATCAACGGAACTGAACAGAGGACCAAGAGATAAACCCACACACTTATGGACACCTGATCCTTGACAAAGATGCCAAAACCATACAATGGAGAAAAGGTAGCATCTTCAACAAATGTTGCTGGTCTAACTGGATGTCTACATGTAGAAAAATGCAAAAAGATCCATACTTAACACCCTGCACAAAACTGAAGTCCAAGTGGATTAAAGACCTCAACATAAAACCAGACACATTAAATTGGTTAGAAAAAAAAGTGGGGAGTACCCTTGAACTCATTATCACAGGAGACAACTTCCTGAACAGAACCCCAATAGCACAGGCTCTAAGAGCAACAATCCATAAATGGGACCTCATGAAGCTGAAAAGTTTCTGTAAATCAAAGGACACCGTCATCAAAACAGAACGACTTCCTACAGATTGGGAAAGAATCTTCTCCAACCCTCCATCTGATAGAGGAGTAATATGCAGTATATATAAAGAACTAAAGAAGCTGAAAAGCAGCAAACCAAGTATTCCAATTAAAAAACAGGAAACAGAGCTAAACAGAGAATTATCTGTAGAGGAATATTGAATGGCAGAGAAACATTAAAGAAATGCTTAATGTCATTAACCATTTTGGAAATGCAAATAAAAAAGACCCTGAGATTTCACCTTACACCCATCAGAATCGACAAGATGAAAAACTGAAGCGACAACACATGCTGGAGATATTGTTGAGAAAGGGGAACCCTTCTCCCCTGCTGGTGGGAATGTAAACTCGTACAACCACTCTGGAAAACAATGTGGCACTTTCTCAGACAACTAGGAATAGCAATTCCTCAACATCCAACCATGCCACTCCTAGGCATATATCCAAAAGAGACTCAAGTACACAATAAGGACATTTGCTCAACCATGTTTGTAGCAGCTTTATTTGTAATAGCCAGAACCTGGAAACAGGCCAGATGACCCCCAACTGAAGAATGGATGCAGAAATTGTGGTACATCTACACAATGGAGTATTACTCATCAATGAAAAATAAGGAAATCATGAAATTTGCAGGTAAATGGTGGGACCTAGGAAGGATCATCCTGAGTGAGCTGTCCCAGAAGCAGAAAGACACACACGGTATATATTCACTCATATAGACATAACATAGGATAAACCTACTAAAAACTGTACATCTAAAGAAACTAAGGAAGAGAGAGGACCCTGACTAAAACGCTCCATCCCCATCCTAAAAGGCAAAGAGGTTGGACATCAGAAGAAGAAGAAAACAGGAAACAACCTAGGAACCTGCCACAGAGGGCCTCCGAAAGCCTCTGCCCTGCAGACTATCAAAGCAGATGCTGAGACTTATGTCTAACTGTTGGGCAGAGTGCATGGAATCTTATGTAAGACGTGGGAAATAGTACGATCTGGAGAGGACAGGATCCCCACAAGGAGAGCAACAGAACCAGAAAATTTGAACACAGGGGTCTTCCCAGAGACTCCTACTCCAACCAAGTACCAGGCATGGAGATAACCTAGAACCCCTGCATGGATTAGCCCATGGCAGTTCAGTGTCCAAGTTGGTTACATAGTAATGGGAAGAGGACTGCCTCTGACATAATCTGATTGGCCTGCTCTTTGATCACCTCCCCCTGAGAGAGGAGCAGCCTTAGAAGATGACAATGCAGCCATTCCTAATGTGATCTGATAGACTAAAATCAGAAGGAAGGAGAAGAGGACCTCCCCTATCAGTGGACCTGGGGAGGGGCATGCATGAAGAAGGGCGGGGAGGGTGGGATCGTGAGGGGAAGAGGGAGGGGCTTATGGGCGATACAAAATGAATAAAGTGTTATTAATAGTAAAAATAAATAAATTGCAACTTTGCTTAAAAAAAAGTAATTGAGAACTGAAAAAAAAGTTGTAAATCACAAAATGTTATTTTTAAAATATTTGTTATTAGAATTTACAGGTTCTTCCTAATAAAGTTTTCATAAGTTTAAAATTTAAAAAAAAAAGCTTAGTTTATTTAAGTTGGTCCTGATCATTTGGGTTGGTCTTATTTCTTCTCCAATCTGTGGGATTAACACTATATAATAAGGTAGGAGTAACTTGAATGTGATCCTCAGAAGTTCTGTCTATACGTACCCAGCCCTTTGGTTTCAAGTATACATCGGTACATGTAGCTTTTTACATAGGCGCTGGGGATCAACACACAGACTCTCATATTTGTATGGCACAAAATTTACTGATGGATCCATCTCCTATATTCACTTTTCATATTAACACCCTGTGAGCTGAATAGCAGTACTACATCTTTGCTATTATGTACAAAGACTCTGAGTATATCACCTTAGAACTGCAATTCACCCTTTATAATATCATTTCTATGGAAGATATTCTTTGTACAACCAGCAGCTGACATACAAATGAGCTACCAGAACATAACAACCTATTTCCTGGCTGAAAATTGCCTGTGTGTGATTAAGTACCAACTGAATAACATAGAAAATAAATGCTTGAGGGCAACAGAAAAAAGACAGACTGCTGTGCACTGTAACAGCTGCAAGAGATTTGTGGCAGAAGTGGGTGGGAGGCATAGAATGTGAAATAGGGAAAGATCTGGGCACTCCAACAAAGACAAACAAACCCTAGAATGCTCAGGAGGAAGATCAGCCTGGCTAGGATAGAAGATATGTGCATGAGAGTCAAGGAGGGAGAGTCAGGCAAATAAGGAAGAGACAAAGTTAAAAAGATCCCAAGTGTCAGTAAGGGCTAGAAATTATGGCTCAAATAGTTTATCGACAGGAATGTATTGTATAGAAGAACAACATATAATGCCTGTAACAGGATCATGTTAATTAAATAAATAATCAGCAACTATCAAGAATATTATTTAAATTATAATATCTATGGAGACTGATGAATACTTTAAAATAATTATGAAATAATTTGTACTATCACTTCATTTATTTGAAAGGAAACAACTATCCTTTCTGCTTTTAATTTTGGTATGTGTGTAGTGTTTATGTGTGTGTGTGTGTGTGTGTGTGTGTGTGTTGGAGCCAGGGTGTGATGTTGTGGTCCTCCTTGATTGCTCTTTACTTTACCTCCTATGTGCTGGGATCTTAAGTGCATGCCCCCGTGCCTGGATTATGCTTTTCTGGGGTATCAAACCTAGAGCTTAAAAAATGCTAGGCAATTCTCATCAGGACTGGCTGCATGGACTTCCTCTGTTGCCTGTCAAGGCTGCCCCCTGAGGGGTAGTTTATCAAAGAGCAGACCCTGAGTCTATGTCAGAGATAGCCCCTGATCTCCTTACTAGGGTACCCACTTGGAGACTGAGTCTATTGGCTATATCTGAGCAGGGCCTCTAGGTCCTCTCCATTAATGGTCTTTGGTTGGAGCTAGAGGAGGGGCATAGATGGAGAAGATGGAGGGTAGGACTAGGAGGGGATTAGGGAGGAGGCTACACCTAGGACACAAAGTGAATACATTGTAATAATAAAAATAAATGACTTTACTTGCAACAATTGAAAAATATGCTAAGTATAAGTTCATCCTTACTTTTTTCTCTTCTCAACTGTGAGAAAACCTTACCATGCAGCCCAAGGGAGACTTGCGCTCAATATTCTCTTTCCACATCCTCCAGAGAAGCAGGGATGGCAGGAATGTGATGCCACACTTAGTCACACTGAATCTCTAAAAACAAATATGTTTGTAACTTTCCATTTCAGCTTCAGTATGGTTCCCAGTTACATGGAAGGGTTCATATAATTCAGATTTTAGAATGCTAATTGTTCTGTATTTCTTTTATTTTACATTTACACATTTAATTTTCATGGTGCGTATGTGCATGGATCTGTGTGGAGTCAATTCATTTTCTTTAATAATATATGGAATTTAGGGATCAAATGCAGGCTGTCAGGCTTATCAGCAAGTCCCTGTACGCACTAAGTCATCTCATCTCATCTGCCCCTTCCCTTTTGGCACTTAGAACACAGATACTGTATCACATAGAAAATATAGTATATGACCCAGTCCTTCCCTCAAGTAATATAGACTCTAGATTTTAGTGTTCAAAATAAAAACAGTAATGAAAATTGAGTAGGAAATTTTATTCTCTCTTCCTCTTCTATATTTTTTAAATTATTTTTCAAGGCAGGGTTTCTCTGTGTAGCCATGGCTGTCCTGAAACTCTCTTTGCAGACCTTGAACTCAGAGATCTGTTTGCCTCTGCTCCCTGAGTGCTAGGAATAAAGGCATTTACCACTACTGCCTGACCTGGAAGTTTTAATTTAAATATACGTCAGATGCAAAAGAGTAGTAATAAAAGGGAGAAATAATGAATATTTGCAGTACATTATTTTATTGTTGTTGTTGAGTTCCTGGCTGGTCCTGATTTGATGCTGCAGATGAGGATTGTCTGTAACTCCTGATCTTCCTGTCCCAGGCTCATTATATTTATGTGTCACCATTCTGGCTGTATACTATGTTTTTAATTGTTTTATCTAGGGATTTGCCCATGAGTGTCAAGCTTGCTAAAAACTGCACTGTCCCAAAGCTCAGACTAGCCCACATCCGTTAATGCTACATTATATTACATAAGCCAATCACTTGGGATTTCATAAATATTTCATGTCATATTCACAAATGACCCAAGTATGGTTGTGTAGATCTAAAATCCCAGCACTTGTTAGAAGCAGAAGAATTAGGAATTCAAATTCAGCTTACACTGGGAGTCTGAGGCCAGTGGGGGATAAATGAGATCTTTTCATAGAAACTAAACCAAATGAATGAAAACAATTACTCTATGAAATGAACCTTGTATGAAAGCTCATATCTCTAATCTCAACATTTAGAAGGTTGTGGTAGGAGGACTGACTTTTGATGCCAGCCTGAACTGCATAGTGAATTTCAGGACAGCCTTGATCACATACTTTGATTCAGGGCAGTTTCGGCTATATAGTGAGAACTTGCCAGAAAAAAGGAAAAATAAATAAATGTAGCAATCTTAAAATTGAAATGCAAGAAAAAATATAATGGGATATAGCATCCATGTTCACAACTTAGGAATGTACCATGAGACTAAAAGTTAAAAGATTTAAAATGTGTTTCCTGAAAATAAAGACTTTGGCAATATTATTCCTTCATTTTTTCTATAAAATGGTTTCTTGAGTTCCTGTGTACACAGCTAAGATATACTACTAGTTAGATTAGAAAACTGAAGAAAAAAAATCATATTTTTTAGGCATTTTTTTGTGAGCCTCAGAGATATCTCAGTTTGTAACCACTTGCCGTGCAATTTTAAGTATCTGAGTTAGATACCCAGAATCCCAGAAAATATCCCATCTGTACAGGCTATAATATGGCTCAATGGGTAAATGTACATGCTCCCATGCCTGAGCATCAAAGATGGATCCTTATGAAGCACATGGTGAAAGGAAAGAAACAACTTCTGCAGTTTTTCCTCTGACCCTTAATGTGCATGTTAGCATGTCATATAACTCCTCACTCCCTACACCAAATAAATAATAATACAAAACAAATGTTGAGCATAGTGTTACAGTAATCCCAGGAAAGATCAGCCAGAAATTAGAGAATACTTGGGATTCACTGGTCAGGTAACCCAGCCTAATCAGTAAGCCCCAGGTCCCAATGAGAGACTGGTCCCAAAACCTATGTGACTGACTCTTGATGTACAACACTGAATCTAGCCTCCACATGTGTGCAAAGACAAAAACATGAACATACCACCTGTACACACACATACACAGAGACTAATTTAAATTATGAAAAAAGCAAATATGTTAGGTAAGGTGTGAGTATTAAATTAATACCTTAAATTGTGTTACTATGTAAAATTTCTGACAGTAAAAGTTTTGTCCACTGTCTCCATGTTGCCTGTAAAAGTACATTATATATTCTATTTTATGCACAGGAATAGCACACAACCTGTACTACAGCAGCAAAAAGCAAAGCAAACAACCAACCCCTGTGGTGGCTCACAATTATAAATCCTGATACTAGGGGAGGCAAAGGCAAAAAAGTGCAATTGAAAAGTCAGCCTTTATCTCCGAAAGGAGACCAACAGAGCCATAAAAACTGAGCCTTGGGGCCCTGAGTAGAATGATACCCCAACGAAGAACAATGCATGGAGAGGACCTAAAACCCCAGCTCAAATGTAGTCCATAGGACTACTACATAGTCCCTAGTAAGGGGAGCACAGACTTTCTCTGGCATAAACTCAGTGGCAAGCTCTCTGATCACTTCCCCCTGCGGGGTACAGCCTTGCCAGGCCGAAAAGGAAGACAATGCAACCAGTCTTAATGAGACCTGATAGACTAGGTTCAAACAGAAGGGGAGGAGGACTTCCTCTATCAGTGGGGAGAGGCATAAGAGGAGATTGAGGGAGGCTGGGAGTGGGAGGAGATGAAGGAGGGGGTTATAGCTGGGATACAAACTGAATAAATTGTAATAAATGATAACAAATAAATAGATAACAATATTCAGTTAAAAAAAAAGTCAACCTGTGTTATACAGCAAGACCCTGTCTAAAAGCAGAAGAAAAGGTCTTAATATTTAAAACTTTCTTTCAGAAGTCAGGAGGGCAATATAGTTGACAAAGTGTTTGAGCAGCTTTGCAAAGCTTCTCAGCACAGAATAACATTAGGAAAGATAGCACCCGCATTGAATCCTACTTATCCCAGGCTACATCAGCTGGTGGAGGACAGTATAAATGAGACCTTGTCTCAAAAACTATATAATATGCATTAAAATATCTTCATTTCAAAATTCTATTTTTTGTGTGTTTTTTTGGCACTACATTTCTCTTTGTAGGAATCAAGTGACCAGTTCCTTTTACCTCCAAGAGACTCCAACTTTAAACCTTTCCAGAACCCTAAGAAAGCTGTGAATTGTACTTGTTTTCTTAAAAGCATTTTCATTTAGATTATTATGCATTTGACAAGAGGCCATTGCTTGTTTATAAAATAAATATAGCCCTATCTCTGTAGCCCAGGTGTTATGTTTTTAGGTGTGAGCCATCACACCCATGTTTATATAAAGAATTTGATACAAAATTGTATCTTTGATGCTTGAGCTTCAACCTCAGGATTCTTATTAACAAAATAAGTTTTGTTGCACTAAGGCATATGCTACTATGCTATATGTTTTCAAGAGAGGGGTTAGGTATATTCTATCATTTCAAATCTTAAATGCTACTGGGAATTTAAGCCACAGCTTTGTCCTTGATAGGCAAGCACTCTGTTGATTGAATCTTCCCCTTTTCATTTTTAGACAGGAAAGTACTCAGACAGAAGTTACCATGGGCCTAAGCTCAGAATTACTAGTCTTTGAATAACTGAATTCTCATATAATTCATATTAATAATTTTCTTGTCAAAATATCAATTTCCTGTGAGCACTATATTCAAGTTGCAAACCTATAAACAGACAAGTTTTATAAATATTAGCTCACTGTTTCAAAAATGTTTTAAAGTGTAGTAACCTCAAAGAATATGTCAAGGGGGCTGGAGTATGTATGTGAGGACAATGTGAGTAGGGGGAAAGAGGGAGAGGAAGAATGAATGGGAAGGAAGAGAGAGAGAAACTGAGAGATAGAGACTGAGACTGATAGACCCTGGAACACACTGTCCTAATTGCTCCATCAAATCCCACCCCTCAGGGTTCAATGCAAAAGAGGAGGCAAAAAAGAGGAGCCAGAATGGAAGGAGGACACCAAGAAAAAAAGGCCTTCCAAACACAACAGGACAATCACAGAGATGAGATCAGAGACTCTGACAGCATGCACAGGGCCTGCACTGGTCTATGCCAAATGGATTCCCAGCACTCAGAGGGGAAGTAGGCTCAAGACTCCATTCCTAAATAAGAAGCTGTCTCCAACTGATTATGCCCCGAAAAGGAGGAATTCATTTTCTCTAATGGAAGTATCACTAGATATACAAACCATATTTATGAACAGGCCCCATGCCCCACAGTAGATAGCCAACATAAAACAAACTTAATGCTAGTTTTGGATGGATTTTGTTTTCTTTTTTCTCACAATGATCTCTTTGAGCATGTTTTTCCCCTTACAATTTTTTTCTTATTGATAGTTTTTTATTTTGTTAGTACAGATTATCTGTGTATGGGAACATGTGTGTCTCAGGGTCTGTATGGTCACCACCCCTTTCTACAGCCATTGACCCCAGGTCATTTTTAAGGATGTGGGAAGAGGGGGCAGGGCCAGCAAGGATGAAAGCTCCTTGTAGGCTGAAGAAGACAGGAAAGGCAGAATGTGATGCCTCTCTGCAAATGCCAACACCACCGAGTGCCAATTTTTGATGCCCACAGTATGCTGAAGTCTCCAAATAAGAGCCTTCCTGCCTCTTGGGGCACCCTGAGGAGGGAGAGGAGCCCACCTGTGTCACTAGCCTGCAGTGACACTTGAATACCACCTGAGTGAGGGCTGGGAAGAAAAGAGCAGGGCAACACAAAAAGGACACCAAGTCTAGATTCTGATCAAGGTTGTTGAATGATCATTAAAAAAAAAAAAAAACTTAAATAGCAGAAAATTAAAAGCAGTTTCTCATGGTAGCAACTTCACTTGGCAAAGCATTCAAGGAGTCACTCAAGGTTACACAGAATTTGCTGTCTGGTTTCCATGGTTGCACGGAATTTATTATCTAGTTCTCAGGGTCAGAGCTCTCTGGTGTAGGACTGCCAAGGTCAGTCTCTGTGAGACACTGAGCTTTAGATTAGACCCATGTCTGCCAGGGCCAGGAGGCAAAATTTCACTGCTCAGACTCAGCACCCAACAGTAATACGCACTCCAATTCAGCTACCAACTCCATTTTAGCTGCCACACACCTGCTACATTCATAGAGACATAACTAGAAAGTGTGGGTAACCGTCATGGTTTGCCAATATGTTGTCACTGCCAGGTTGATCCTAAGCCACCTCAAACAATAGTGCACCATAAGCCAAGGTGTTACTGCTTTCTGGACTAACCTGGAGCTCTCAACAGTTGGCTAAGGGGCTCCTCCAATCACTGTGCTTTTGGGCACTGTTGCCAAGGCTGGGTACAGTTTAGTTTATGCCAGTCAGCACTGGTCCTCTAACCATGAGGGAGGGGCGTGCTACACTGTGCCTTAGTGGAACTTATCATTCCACGTTTTATTTTATTTATTTTCGTATTTTTTGAGGCAGAGTTTCTCATAGTCATGGCTTTTCTGGAACTCATCATCTATATGTAGCAGGTTGTCCTCAAACACAAGTTATCTGCCTGCCTCTGCCCCTGAAGTACTGGGATTAAAGGTGTGAATCTCATGCCTAGAAAACTATCTCATATCTTAGTAAGGACCACCTCATCCAAAAATTAATAATACCTCAAGTACTTTTCTATAAGTTTCTTAAAATGTATCCCTTTTATATAATGAGGAAAAAAGCAATCACTTTTCTTTTTGGGTTTTCAAGATAGAGTTTCTCTAAACAGCCCTGACTTTCCTGGACTCATGCTATAGATCAGGCTGGCCTCAAACTCATAGAGATCTGCCTGCCTCTGCCTCCTGTTTGCTGGGATTAAAGGAGTGTTCCACCATGCCTAGCTAATCATTTCTCTTTTAATTTAAATTATATTCACTTTAATCTTTCTTTAATTTTTAATTCAGGTATCTGGGGCTTTTTCCTCAATGTATATCTGTGAGTGATGTATGTGCCTCGTGCCTCTACAGTCCAGAAGAAGGTAAGAATCCTCAGAAACCTGGAGTTACCAAAATTTTGAGGAACCTTACTGGAGTACTGGAATCAAAGCCTGGTCTTCAACAAGAACAATGCTGATCCAAACATTACTTCTCAGCCACCTTTGTTGCCCAGAAGAAGTTTTCAAATGTTTCTGAAATCTCATATTTCAAGGTTTCTTATGACTACTCAAAATTCTTTCAGTGCTTGACCCAGGAGGATACAAAGAGTTCCAAGCTAGACTGGGCGACTACTGAGTTGTTTTTGTTTGTTTTTTGTTTTGGTTTGTTTTGTTGTTGGGGTTTTTGAGACAAGGTTTCTCTGTGTAGCCCTGGCTGTCTTGAACTCATTTTGTAGATCAGGCTGGCCTTGAACTTACAGAGACCCTCCTGCCTCTGCCTTCCCAAGTTCTGGAGCTATAGGAGTATACCACCCTGCCCAGGTTTTAAGAAACAAACCCTGAAGATCAGGATGTAAAGTGAATAAATTAAAAAAAGAAACAAGGGGCAGAGAGGAGATGAGCGTGGGAGAGTGGGATTGGGAGGGAAAGAGGGAGTGGGATACAAAGTTAACAAACTGTAACTAATATTTAAAAAATAAAAAAAATAATGAAGAAGAAGAAGAAGAAAAAAGAAACAAACAAAACCCAATTCAAATTACAAACGTCTGAAGAAGCAATTGTTGAGGAAGACAGGAGGCTTGGGTAGGCAGCAAGCAGAAATATGAAGGAGAAGGATGTGGGTAGAGAAAGGGAATGAGGGTGAGTTCTACTGGACAAAGGTGGGGCAGTAGTAGGTAAAGAGGGTAGTGTGAGAGTGAGGCAAGGGAGAACAATGACTGAGCTAGGGTAGGCATAATAGGAAGGATGAGTGCTGGAGAACCTGTTATGGATGGAGTTTAATCCAGAGGGTGGAGAAAACAAGGTGTGATCTGCACAGACAGTTGTTTTGAAAGGAAGAAGGGGATAGAGGCTGTCGAGAGTTAGAATGTGCTAGTTAGACAAAACTTAAGAGTTGAAAAGTGACTGGCATGAGTAGAGTGAGTGTGGGGTAAGAGGTCAGGCAATGGAATAGAATAAAAGTATGGCAGGGTGTTAAGGACAGGTGTGTAGGAGAGGTACAGGCTGAGGTGGAGCAATGGTGACAAATCACCTACAGTTTCAGCAACTGCAAATACTCCAGGCACTTAAGGTAGAAACAGAGTCTCACACTGCTGCCCAAACAGGCTTATGGTAGTGACAATTCTACTAAAATGTGTGGAATGCTGAGAATGCAGATGTATGCTCATATGAAGCCTGTGAGAAAATTTCTGAATCTCTGGAATTAGAACCAGGGTTTTTTGCTGTTGTTGTTGTTTTGGTTTGGTTTGGTTTTGGTTTTGTTTCTTTTTTAAATTCACAAAAAAAAAAAAATCCCAGAAAAAGAAGTCTTTTACTTTAGAAATTATTTAAATATTTGGTGCATTTAAATTAGAATGAGTGCTTAGTAATCCAATAATATTTATTTGTAATTTTTTTTTTCTTTTTGATATTTAGTTTTTAGAGACAGGGTTTCTCTGTGCACACGTGGCTCTCCTGGACTCACTTTGTAGATCAGGCTGGCCTTGAATTCACAGCAATTTGCCTGCTTCTGTCTCCCTGAGTGCTGGAGCTATAGGCATGCACCACCATGCCTGTCTGTATTTTTTTTAATGTGTACTGGTATGAGGATGTCAGAGCCTCTGGAACTAGAGTTACAAACAGTTGTAAGTTGCCATGTGGGTTCTGGGAATTGAACCTGGGTCCTCTGGCAAAGCAGCCAGTGCTCTTAACTACCAAGCCATTTCTCCAGCTCAGAATCTTTAAATTATAAATTGATAACCTTTTCTCAAAAGCATATATAGCTGCCTACACATAATAAACATATGTAACATGTTAATTTATGCACTATAATTCGCTATCAATAAATATAGACAACATAATCTTTTTAAAAATATGTTCTTTTATGTAAGTGTATATGTGTGTGGCCCACAGAGAGCAGAAGTGTGGTTCTGATCCTTAGGAGACAGAGTTATAGGCAGTAATGAGCTGCCTGATAAATGTGCTAGGAAAGAACTCCTATCCTCTTGAACAACACCAAGAGCTATTAATTGGTGAGTCATTTCCCTAGTGCCCAAGCCCCTAATTTGAAGGCCCTCTGTGTACAGGTGGGTGTCTGGGGAATGTATGTAGACTGCAAGAAGGAAGTTAAGTTTTAAATCTAGAAAAGTTAGGAACAGTTGGAGGTGAGAATATTTCTCAACAATGTAAATGTAAATACCATTATTCATCCATTCTGGAATGTCCTCACAACTCCATATGGTAGCACACAGAGTATAGCATCTGAAGAAATCATAGACTAAACTGTGAATCAAAGAATCAAATTTCACATTATATATGTATATATATATGTATATGTATGTATATATATATATATATATATATATATATATATATATTACATGAGAATATACAGGTAACAAAAATTATTGAAAATAAAAATGCTAGGAATTTTAAAGAGAGAAAGTACAGTCATAGGTGAGTCTTTAAGGGAGGACATGTGAAGTTTAAAGCTGAGTTAATGATAGCACAACATCAAAAACTATAGAAATTTTTTTTTCAATGCAGTTTATTCAGGAACCTTGAACAATCATCTGACCCTGGGGAAAGCCAGCCCACAGCTTAAATAGCCTCTGGGTAGCCAACCCCAGCGTGCCACGTGGGCAATGCAGATAGGTCCACATACATGGAAGCAAGCCAGATCCTCAGCCTTAGCCAAATGTGGAATTGTTCGTGACAGAGAGCACTCACCATCGGGAAGGTGGAAGGCAGAAACCAGCTCCATCCATTCCGCAGCTCTCTACAGTTCCCCCTTTTTGTTTTAGACGCATCAGGCAAGAGTAGAGGTCTGATCTCTGATATTAGAAATAAATTGGGACTTTGTACCGATGTTCATTTAGGTGTCATCCACCCAAAGAGCATCAGACCCGTCCGATACCTTTTTCTCAGAGGCGGGACCTGGGGCATCAACCCGCATGCAATCAGACATGCTCTTCTCTGGGTCCAAAGCGGCTGACCCTGAGTGCAGTGCTTAGCCTCGCATCCTGAGCGTAACATTTTAGCTTTTTATGTTAGCCAACCATGCTTGGGGAAACTGTCCTGCTTCAATGGCTGTAAAGGCCTTAATTAGAAATAATTTTTTAAAAACTGGCATATGAATACAAGGAAAGTTACTTATTTCAGCATAAGTGTTCCATCTATTTAGTTAAATTTCAAAATACCATATGACACAAATCTTTCTAGAAATGTTAGATTAAGCTGATGTTGAGGGCTATGTAGGTAGCTGAGTTCATAAGTAGAGGGCTTGCTTAGGCTGCACAGAGACCTAGGTTTGGTACAGAGAACTGAATTAACCTGAGCCATGTTATACACTCTTGTAATACCAACACTCAAGAGGTTTAAGTTAATAGGCTCAAGAGTTCAAGACATCTTTGGCTACAATGGAAGAACAGCCAGCTTTGTCTACATAAAACACTACATAAATAAATACATACATAAATGAAATATTTAAAGTGACTTTTTTGTGACATGCTCTCATATGTTAACTTGCGATATAGCTGAGGATGATTTAGAATTTCTGGGCTTTCTGCCCCTTCCTATCATGTGTGGAGGATACAAACACGCATTGCTATACCTGGTTTATGCAAGGATGCCAATCAAAATCAGGGCTTTGTGAATACTAGGGAGGCATTCTACCAACTTCACTGTACCTTCAACTCTAAACAGATTATTTGAGACAAGTTCTTATACGGCAGCTCAGGCTGGCCTCGTATTTCCAGCAATTTTCCTGCTTCCAAGTTCTGGGACAACAAACTACTATGTCATTCTATTCACACTAAAGTGTGTGTGTGTGTGTGTGTGTGTGTGTGTGTGTGTGTGTGTGTAGAAGAGTTACTGGAGGTGAACACTGGTGTCTTCAGTTGCTTTCTGAATTAGTGTTTGAGGCTGCATCTCTCACTGAACCTGTACATCACTCCTAAATCCAAACAAGTTCTCCACCATGTCCTGGGCATCTTCCTGTCTCCACCAACTCTACACTGCTCTTATGCCAGCAGCCTGGGTAATCCACCTCAGATCCTCATGTGTACACAGTGAGTTCTTTAGTAACTGAGCAACCTTCCCAGTTCCATTACTCAGAAAGGTAAATGTTGCATATTCTCTGTTTTCTGAGGATCAAAGCTCTAAATATTTAGATATGAGTATATACCCTAAAGTAACGACAGAAACAAACAAACAAACAAACAAACAAACAAAAAACATAAAAGCCCCCATTGCTTTTCTCCAATGCTGGGGTGGCAGCATTGGAGAGCTATAGAGAGGGAACTACCCATATATAAATGATCTGATTAGGAAAATTCAAAAGAAGGTACCTCTAATTACTGAGAAGTGAGTGACATAAAAACAGATGATGGAGAGTAAAATAACAGTAAGGATGTTTAGAAATATTATGAGGAATAAGTCTTAACTCTATGAAAAAAAACTTATAATACATCCAATTTTCTTTATAAATGCACATATATAATTTAAACGACAATTTCCAATCTGTGCGATAAAGCTTATTGTAAGAGCCAAAGGCAACCTAACAAAATACACTAACACCTATTAATAGACACCTATTTTTGAGTTTTTTATCAGGGTTTTTCAAAGGACTGCCAAAACATTACAAGATGTTTTTATTGCCCTTGACTACCACTCACAGCTAGAAGATAAGTCCACATTGGTGAAGAGACCATGCACATGAATGAGATGCTGTTCTCAGAGACATCTGGGCTGACTAAAAACCTCCTCCCTGAGGTTAGCTTTCATGGTACCATAAAGATATGCAAGCTTGAAATGGATGGAGGCAACCAATAGTTCTACCTAGTTATGATACCTATACTACATACCAATCAGCATGGCATGGTAAACACTAAGGGTACAGTTTTAGCACCCATATCTTGGCAGTAACCAACCATTCTCTAATTCAAACTTAAGAGTCATTCAACAAGTGGGAAATCATGTCTGATACTGGAAATCTGATCAACTCCCCAGGGCTAATAAAACCATGTGCTTTGGAGAAGAAACTACAAGCACTTTATTACTTAAACATACTAAACTCTAATTTCCTTCTAAGTGTTTATTTTTATATTCCCTAGATAAATACAGTCCTTAGTCCTCATCAAGAAAACTTCTATATGCAACAGATTGAGGCCATTTCAGAAAACTACACTTAATAAAAAAATATATTTATGGATCCTAATCTATTTGATACATCAATACAACAAACTGCATACCTAAATATCAAAAATATTATGGAAGAAGGGAATGAAAGTTTTTAAGAGGGCTGGAGTGATAGCTCAGAGGTGAAGAGCACTAGCTGTTTCTTCCAGAGGTACTAAGTTCAATTCTCAGCAACTGTGTGGTGGCTCATAACTGTTTTTTATGAGATCTATGCTGTTTTCTAGTGTACAGGCACACATACAGGCAGAATATTGTATAAATAATAAATAAATAAATATTTAAATAAAGTTTTTAAAGCCAGAGGAACAGTGAGTTTGCTATCATACTTTATGCCCCTGTAATGACAGATGTTAAACCCATAAAGTCTCAGCAACCAGACTCCTTAAAGGAGACCTGAACAAGGAAGTCACCAATAGACATGCTTATGGGGACAGTGAATACTCAAGAGGGCTCAAGCCCAGACAACTGAAGAATGCTGAAAGGAAGAAAAATAATCTTCTTCAAGGAAGAACACAACAATTGTTAACACAGAAAAAAATGGTTATCCCTGAAAACATATACAAGGAAGTAATATTAAGTAGACTTATCAAATTGTATTTATATTTTAGGAACACACACATACAACAACACACACACATGACAGGGGTTAGGAGAGAGGGAGGTATGTAATAATTATTCATGAAAAAAAGGACAATATCTTTTAAAAGAGCAAGGAGGGATATATGGAGGTTTTTGGAGGAGGAAAGGGTAGGGAGGAATAGTGTAATTATATTATGATATCTAACATTAAATCAAAGTACATGGAAAAATACTAATCCAAACCCAACAAATATAAGTGAGCCTGGCATTATGGCTTATATGTACAATCTCTGCACTTACAAGGGTGAGGTAGGTATACTTCGTTTTGAGACTAGCTGGGCTACATAACATGTTTAGGTACAGCCTCAGCTATGCAGTGATACCTTGTCTAAAAAATTCAAATGAAAAAATAAATTGAGTAATGTTTAAATTGAAATGTAAGAAAATGTGATATTAGGAAATGATACCTATGCTCTCATATTAGAAATAGGCGCCAGGCACAGTGATGCATGCTTGTAATCTCAGCACTTGGAGATATAGAGAAAGGCAGATCTCTATGATTTCAAGTCCAGCCTGGTCTGCAAAGTGAGTGCAGGACAGCCAAGGCTATACAGAGAAACTCTGTCTTGCAAAACTTAAAAAGAAAAAGAAAAGAAATATGTAATGAAACTAACTAAAGAAAAATTTTATTTTATTTTTTAATCAGAAGCCCTCCTGTATACCAAAGACAAAAAGGCCAAGAAAGAAAACAACACCCTTCACAAGAACCACTAGTTACATGAAGTACCTTGGTGTGACTCTAACCAAGCAAGTGAAAGACCTGTTTGAAAAGAACTTCAAGTCTCTGAAGAAAGAAATTGAAGAAGATATCAGAAGATGAAAAGATCTCCGGTCCTCATGGGTCAGTAGGATTAAAAGTGAAAATGACCATCCTGCCAAAAGCAATCTACAGATTCAATGCAATTCCCATCAAAACACCAACACAAATCTTTACAGACCTTGAAAGAAAAAATTTCAATTTGATATGGAAAAACAAAAAACCCAGAATTGCCAAAACGATCCTGTAAAACAACAGATCGTCTGGAGGTAACTCCATCCCTGATCTCAAACTCTACTAATGCAAAAGTGATAAAAAGTACTTTGTACTTGCATTGAAACAGAATAGTGGATCAGTGGAGTAGATAGAAGACCCAGAAATAAACCCACAGACCTACGGATACTTGATTTTTGACAAAGTAGTCAAAATCATACAATGGAAAAAAAGACAATACCTTTTACAAATGGTAATGGTATAACTGGATGTCTACATGTAGAAAAATGCTAATAAATCCATATTTATCACCCTGCACAAAACTAATGTCCAAGTGGTTCAAAGACCTCAACATAAAACCAGACACACTAAATCGGTTAGAAAAAAAAAAGGGGGGGAAGAGCTTTGAACTCATTGGCACAGGTGACAACTTTCTGAACAGAACACCAACAGCTCAGGCTCTAAGAGCAACAATCAGTAAAGGGGACCTCATGAAACTGAAATCTTCTCTAAAGCAAAGGACACAGTCATCAGAACAAAATGACAGCCTACACACTGGGAAAGCATCTTCACCAACCCTGTATCTGACAGAGGGCTAATATCCAGAATATATAAAGAACTCAAGAAGTTAAAAAGCAACAAATCAAGTAATCCAATTAAAAAATAGGATACAGAGCTAAACAGAGAATACTCATTATAGAAATATCAAATGGCTGAGAAACACTTAAAGACATGCTCAACATCCTTAGTCTTCAGGGAAATGCAAATCAAAATGGCCCTGAGATTTCTCCTTCCATCCATCAGAATGGCTAAGATCAAAAACTCAAGTGACAATACATGCTGGAGAGAATGTGGAGAAAAGGGAACCCTCTTCCATTGCTGGTGGGAATGTAAACTGGTACAACCAGTTTGGAAATCAATCTGGCCCTTTCTCAGACAATTAGGAATAGTGTTTCCTCAAGATCCAGTTATACCACTCCTAGGCATATATCCAAAATATGCTCAAGTATACAACAAGGACATTTGCTCAGCCATGTTCATAGAAGCTTTAAGCTAATATCCAGAACCTGGAGACAACCCAGATGTCCCTCAAATGAGTAATGGATACAGAAATTGTGTTACATGTACACAATGGAATACTACTCAGCAATTACAAACAAGGAAATCATGAAATTTGCAGGCAAATGTTGGGATCTAGAAAAGATCATCCTGAGTGAGTTATCCTAGAAGCAGAAAGACACACATGGTGTATACTCACTTATATTAGATGTATAATATAGGATAAATATACTAATATCAGTACACGTAAAGAAGCTAAGCAGAAGGAGGACCCTGGGTAAGATGATCAATCCTCACTCAGAAAAACAAACAGGATGGACACTGGAAGAAGGAGAAAACAGGAAACAAGACAGGAGTCTACTACAGAGGGCCTTTGAAAGACTCTACCCAGCATTGTATCAAAGCAGATGCTGAGACTCATGACCAAACTTTGGGCAAAGTGAAGGATGTCTTAGGAAAGAAGAGGGAGAGAGTAAGACCTGGAAAGAACAGGAGCTCCACAAGGAGAGCAAAAGAACCAAAGAAATCTGGGCACAGAGGTCTTTTCTGAAACTGTTACTCCAACCAATAACCATTCATGGAGATAACCTAGAACCCCTACTCAGATGTAGCCCATGGCACCTCAGGATCCAAGTGGGTTTCTCTAGTAGGGAGAACAGGGACTGTCTCTGACATGAACTCAGTGGCTGGCTCTTTGATCACCTCCCCCTGAAGGGAGAACAGCCATGCCAGGCCACAGAGGAGAACAATGCAGCCAGCCCTGATGAGACCTGATAAGCTCCCCTATCAGGGAACTTGGGTAGGGGCATGGGAGGAGATAAGAGAGGGTACGATTGGGAGAGTATGAGGGAGGGGGCTATAGCTGAATAAACTGTAATTAATATAAAAAATTAAAAAATTAGTAAAAAATAAAATGTATCAAATATTTTAACAGTGATATTCTTTTAATTAAAAAAAGATTTCTTATTTTCTCAGTCCTGCTAGCTAGATTAGAAAATAGAGAGGGAAAATATTTCTGTATTTTATACATTTTGTTGGAGGACAGAACACATATCTCAAATGGTAAACACTTGCCATGCAAGCTTTAGGACCTGAATTGGATCCCTAAAATCCCAGCAACCATCCCCTTTGTGAAAGCCAGTGATATGGTCTAGTGGGTATATAGAGTTGATGCCATGCCTGACCACTTATATTGGACCCTTGGGACCTCCACGGTGAAAGGAGAGGACCAAGTACTGAACATTGATCTCTGACTTTCACATGTGCACTGTAGCAGGTCACAGAACCGCTGATCCCACACAAAGTAAATAAATAATAACATTTTAAAATATCTGAGCATGGGGTGTATAATTGTAACCCCAGAAATGAGGATGAACAAAGACAAGAGAATCTCTGGGACTCAGTACCCAACCTAATCTAATCTAATCGTTGAATCCCAGGTCCCAGGGAGAGACTTCTTTCCAAAAACATATGGATGGCTCCTGAGGAACAACACTCAAGGTTGACTTCTAGGTTGTATGTTCACAAACACGTACAAGAATGGCTAAATGTAGAAGTACTACTGTGTATGCACAAGCATGCTCACCCTCCTGTACAGACAGACCTGTACACATCGTTGCACACAAGAATTTTGTTAGGAAAAAGCAAAAGAAAATTTCTCAGCTACACAGTGAGTAATTACTGCATTAAACTGAATTGGCAAGCACTATTTTTTTTCACAGTGAAGGGTTTTCTCAACTGTCTCCAGACCTGTCAAAAATACCCATTGTATCCTATTTGTGGCCCAGGAAGATCACTCAACCCACTGTAAAACAGGAAAAAACAAAGGTAAAGCACCAACTAGCCCTGCCTGGTTTGGTGGCTAACAATAATAAGTCCTGACACTAGAGGGCAGCAAAGGCAGTATATGAAATTGGAGGCCAGCCTGTGCTATATAGCCAGATCCTGTCTAAAAACATGAGCACAGTCAAGGGTCTGTATTTGTAAAGCATTTTTCGAAGTGGGGAGGGCAACTAAGTTAGTTAAGTTAGTTAGCTAGCATGCAGATAGTAAGACCTGGAGAGGACAGGAGCTACACAAGGGCCAAATATATCTGGGCACAGGGGTCTTTTCTGAGACTGATTCTCCAATCAAGGACCATGTATGGATATAACCTAGAACCCCTGCACAGAGATAATATCACCAAATGGAGAACAGATTCAGGTTGGTGAGACACTGAATCTGTTCATATGTTTCAAAAACATATCATGTTCATTTAAAAAAATGTCTTTAGAACTTTATTTTCTTCACACATTGTTTCACCAAGCTGGCCAGTGAAGCAACCTGGAACTCCAGCAGGCATTCCCGATGAACCAGGTAACCAAGGCTGATGGAGAAGCAAGCAAGCAAGCAAAGCAGTGACTACACCTGGTAGGATCCAAAAAAAATTCCTACCAGGTAATAAACAACCACACCATCCTCCTAAGAACCAGAGTGGGGAACTGAAATAAAAACCAACCAACCAAACAAACAAACAAAAAACATCTGCTCAACAAAGACCAGACCAGATATCAGCACCTACAATCACAATTATCCCAAATCCAGATGCCCAGGTGTCAGTGTAAAAACACAATCAATACATCCAGGACAGTATGTCTGTGATAGAACCCAGAAACCTTACTATTGTAGGGCCTGAAAAATGTAACATAGCTGAAGCACAAGACAAGGACCTTAAAACAGCCTTTATGAATAAGACAGAGGTCCTTAAAGAGGAAATAAATAAATCCCTTAAAGAAATGTAGGAAAACACAAACATTGGAAGGAAATGAACAGAACAATTCAAGATCTAAAAGTAGAAATAGAATAAAAAAAAAAACAAAAACAAAAAAAAAAAAAAACAGAAAAATCTAGAAAGTAAAAGGTTAGGAAATAGGGAGCTCCAAGATGGTGGAGACCAGCACGCACTGTATCTGAAGGGCACAGGATGGGAAACTCAAATATTGGTGAGTGGAGAGGCAGCTGAAGCCAGAACATTTGGATCCAGGTCATTCGCAGATGTCTCCAGGGACTGAGAGTGGTGAATATTCAAACCCCCTGCACTTCCTTTGACCCAAGCTTGGGCCTTCCTCCTCAGCGGAGACGGCCCAAGCGCTTGCTGCTCCAAGCACAAACTTCCCTGCTTGGTAACTGAGACAGCAGAGGCAAGCCTTTCAGTTCCGAAGCAGCAGGTGGCTGTATGGGCATCTCAGGTCTGTGGGCAGCTATAAAGACTTCCCAGGGCCTCCCAGGAGGTAACTGTACCGGCCTACCAGTTCCCCGGCTGTACAGGCCTCCCAGGTCTGCAGCAGTGGTGGACAACATTCAAAGAAGAGCTGACTCCAGTTCTCCCCAAACTATTCCACAAAACAGAAACAAAAGGAACATTACCAAACTCATTCCATGAGGCCACAGTCACCTTGCCACCTAAACCACACAAAGGCACACACAAAAAAGAGAATTCCAGATCTATCTCTCTTATGGATATTAATCCACAAATACTCAATAAAAAATATTTGCAAACCAAATCCAAGAACACATAAAACATATCATCCACCATGACCAAGAAGGCTTGGGGTAGTTCAATATATGGAAACCTATCAATGTAAGACACCATATGAACAAATTGAAGGAGAAAATCCACCTGGTAATCTGCTTAGATGAAGAAAAAGCATTTGACAAAATCTGACAGCAATTCATGTTTAAAATCTTGGAGAGATCAGGGATACAAAGCACATACCTAAACATACTAAAGACAATATACAGCAAGCCTATAATCAACATCAAACTAAATGGAGAGAAACGTAAATCAGTCCCACATAAATCAATCCCACTGAAGTCATGGGCAAGGCAAGGCTGCTCACTCTCTCCATATCTCTTCAACATAGTACTTGAAGCCCTAGCTAGAGCAATAATACCACTAAAGTATATCATGGGAATACAAATTGGAAAGGAAGAAGTCAAAATATCACTATTTGCAGATAATATGATAGTACACATGAGTAACCCCAAAAATTCCACTAGAGAACTACTTCAGCTGATAAACTCCTTCAGCAAAGTGGCTGGATACAAAATTGACTCAAGAAAATCAGTACCCTTCTTGTATTTGAAAGACAAAAGGGTTGAGAAAGAAATGTTTTAAACTACAGCATTCACAATAGCCACAAATAAAATAAAGTACCCTGTTGTGACGCTAACCAGGCAAGTGAAACACCTGTGTGAAAAAACTTCAAACATGGTTGAGCAAATGTCCTTGTTGTATAGTTGAGCATAATTTGGATATATGCCTAGGAGTATAGCTGGATCTTGAGGTAGCACTATACCTAATTGTCTGAGAAAGGGCCAGATTGATTTTGAAAGTGGTTGTACAAGTTTACATTCCCACCAGCAATAGAAGAGGGTTCCCTTTTCTCCACATCCTCTCCAGCATGTATTGTCACTTGAGTTTTTGATCTTAGCCATTTTGATGGATGTAAAGAGAAGTCTCTGGGTCATTTTGATTTGCATTTTCCTGATGACTAAGGACATTGAGCATGTCTTTAAGTGTTTCTCTGCCATTTGATATTGCTGCAATGAGAATTCTCTGTTTAGCTCTGACCCTCCTTCAGCAAAGTGGCTGGATACAAAATTGACTCAAGAAAATCAGTAGCCTTCTTGTATTTGAAAGACAAAAGGGTTGAGAAAGAAATGGATTTTAAATGGATTGCTTAATTTGTTGCTTTTTAACTTCTTGAGTTCTTTATATATTCTAGATATTAGCCCTCTGTTAGGTATAGGTTTTCATGAAGATCCTTTCCCAATCTGTAGGCTGTCATTTTGTTCTGACAACAGTGTGCTTTGCTTAGAAGCCTTTCAGTTTCATGCGGTCCGATTTATTGATTGTTGCTCTTAGAGCCTGTGCTGTTGGTGTTCTGTTCAGGAAGTTGGCTCCTGTGCCAATGAGTTCTAGACTCTTCCCTAATTTTTCTTCTAACTGATTTAGTGTTTCTGCTTTTATGTTGAGGTCTTTTATCTACTTGGACTTTAGTTTTGTGCATGGTGATACATATGGATCTAATAGCATTTTTCTACGTATAGACATCCAGTTATACCAGCACAATTTGTTGAAGATGCTGTCTTTTTTCCATTGTATGGTCTTGGCTTCTTTGTAAAAATCAAGTGTCCGTAAGTATGTGGGTTTATTTCTGGGTCTTCTATTCAATTCCATAGATGCACCATTCTGTTTCTTGGCCAGTACCATGCAGTCTTATTACTATTGCTTTGTAGTACAGCTTGACATCGGGGATGGAGATACCTCCAGACTATCTATTATTGTAAAGGATGGTTTTAGCAATTCTGGGCAATTTCCACATGAAATTGAGAATTTTTCTTTCAAGGTGTGTAAAGAACTGTGTTAGTATATTGATGGCAATTGCATTGAATCTGTAGATTGCTTTTGGCAGGATGCACATTTTCACTATGTTAATCCTGACATTTCATGAGCATGGAAGATCTTTCCATCTTCTGATATCTTCTTCAATTTCTTTCTTCAGAGACTTGAAGTTTTCTTCAAACAGGTCTTTCACTTGCTTGGTTAGAGCCACACCAAGGTACTTTATGTTATTAATTGCTCTTGTGAAGGGTGTTTTCCTAATTTCTTTCTCAGCCATTTTGTCTTTGGTATACAGGAGGGCTTCTGATTTTTTTTTTAATATCCAGCCACTTTGCTGAAGGTGTTTATCAGCTGTAGGAGTTTCCAGGTAGAATTTTTGTGTTCGTTCATGTATACTATCATATCATCTGAAAATAGTGATACTTTGACTTCTTCCATTCTGATTTGTATCCCCTTGATATATTTAGTGGTATTATTGCTCTAACTAGGACTTCATGTTCTATGCTGAAGAGATATGGAGAGAGTAGGCAGCCTTGCCTACAGCCTCATTTCAGTGAGATTGATTTTAAGTTTCTCTCCTTTTGTTTGGATGTTGGCTACAGGCTTGCTGTATATTGTTTTTAGTATGTTTAGGTATGTGCCTTGTATCACTGATTTCTCCAGGACTTTAAACCTGAATGGGAGCGGGATTTTGTCAAATGCTTTTTCAACATCTAAGGAGATGGTCATGTGGTTTTTCTCCTTCAGTTTGTTCACATGATGGATTACATTGATGGATTTCCATATATCGAACCACCCCTGCATTCCTGGGATGAAGCCTACTTGGTCATGGTGGATGAAATCTTTTATGTGTCCTTGGATTTGGTTTGCTACCATTTTATTGAGTATTTTTTCATCAGTGCTCATAAGAGATAGTTCTGAATTTCTCTCTCTCTCTCTCTCTCTCTCTTTTTTTTTTTTTTTGGTTGGGTCTTTGTGTAATTTAGGTATCATGGTGAGTGTGGCTTCATAGAATGAGTTTGGTAACGTTCCTTCTGTTTCTATTTTGTGGAATATTTTGAAGAGAATTGGAGTTAGCCCTTCTTTGACAGTCTGGTAGAATTTTAAACTGAAACCATCTGGCCCTGGGCTTTTTCTTTTTTTCTTGAAAGGAAAATTTAATGGCTGCTTCTATTTCCATGGGGGATAGAGGACTATTCAATCTATTTACGGGATCTTGATTTTATTTTGGTAAATGGAATCTATCAAGATATAATTCCCTTTCGTTTTAGATTTTCTAATTTTGTGGCATATAGGCTTTGGTGTGTAAGACCTAATCATTGCTTGGATTTCCTCAATTTCTGTTATGTCCCACTTTTCGTTTCTGATTTGCTGATTTGGATAGTTTCTCTCTCCCTTTTAGTTAGTTTGGCTAAGGGTTTGTCTATCTTGTTGATTTTCTAAAAGAACCAGCTCTTGGTTTCATTGATTCTTTGAATTGTTTGTTGTTTCTCATTTATTGATTTGAGCCCTGTGTTTGATTATTTCCAACCATCTACTCCTTTTGGCTGTGTTCGCTCCTTTTTTCTAGGGCTTTTATGTGAGTCATTAAGTTACTTGTATCAGATTTTTCAAATTTCTTCTTGAAGGCACTTTAGTGCTATGAACTTTCCTCTTAGCACTGCTATCATTGTGTACCATAAGTTTGGGGATGTTGTGCCTTCATTTTCATTGAATTCTAAGAAGTCTTTAATTTCTTCCTTTATTTGTTCTTTAACCCAGCCGTCATTGAGTAGCGAGTTGTTCAGTTCTCATGTGTGTGGAGGACTTCTGTTATTTCTGTTGTTGTTGAGGTCCAGCTTTAGTCCATGGTGGTCAGATAGGATACAAGGAATTATTTCAGTCTCCTTGAATCTGTTGAGGCTTGCTTTCTGACCAACTATATGGTCTGTTTTTGAGAAGGTTCCATGAGGTGCTGAAAAGAAGGTATACACTTTTCACTTTGGGTAAAAAGTTCTCTTGATATCTACTAGGTCTATTTGATTTAGGACCTTTCTTAGTGCCATTATTTCTCTGTTTAGCTTCTGTCTTTACGATCTGTCACTTGATGAGAGTGGAGTGTTGTAGTTTCACACTATTAATGTGTTAGGATCGATGTGTGTTTTAAGCTTTAATAATGTTTCATTTACAAATGTAGGTGATCTTTTCAGCACCGCATGGAACCTTTTCCAAAATATACCATATAGTGGGTCACAAAGCAAGCCTCAACAGATACAAAAGGATTGAAATAATCCCTTGTATACTATCTGACCACCATGGACTAAAGCTAGACATCAACAACAACAGAAACAACAAAAAGCTGACATGCACATGGAAACTGAACAACTTACTACTCAATGACAGCTGGGTTAAAGAAGAAATAAAGAAAGAAATTAAAGACTTCCTAGAATTCAATGAAGAGGAAGGCACAACATACCCAAATTTATGGGACACATTGAAAGCAGTGCTCAGAGGAAAATTTATAGCACTAAGTGCCTGCAAGAAGAAATTCGTAACATCACATACAAACAACTTAATGGCCCAACTGAAAACCCTAGAAAAAAAAAGAAGCAGATACACCCAAGAGGAGCAGACGGTTGGAAATAATCAAACTAAGGGCTGAAATCAATCAACTAGAAAGAAATAAAACTATCCAAAGAATCAATGAAACAAAAAGCTGGTTCTTTGAGAAAATCAACAAGATAGACAAACCCTTAGCCAAACTAACTAAAAAGCAGAGAGAAACTATCCAGACTAGCAAAATCAGAAATGAAAATGAGGACATAACCACAGACACTGAGGAAATCCAAACAATTATTAGGTCATACTACAAAAGCCTATATGCCACAAAATTTGAAAATCTAAATGAAATGGATAATTTTCTTGAAAGATTCCATCTACCAAAACTAAGTCAAGATCAGGTAGAAAGACTGAATAGCCCTATATCTCCCAAGGAAATCGAAGCAGTCATTAACAGTCTCCCCTCCAAAAAAAGCCCTGGACCAGATGGCTTCAGCGCAGAATTCTACAAGAGCTTCAAAGAAGTGCTAACTCCAATTCTCCTCAAGCTATTCCACAAAATAGAAACAGAAGGAACACTACCAAACTCATTCTATGAAGCCACAGTCACCTTAATACCTAAACCACACAAAGACCCAACAAAAAAAGAGAACTTCAGGCCTATCTCTCTTATGAACATTGACACAAAAATACTCAATAAAATACTTGCAAACCGAATCCAAGAACACATCAAAGATATCATCCACCATGACCAAGTAGGCTTCATCCCAGGCATGCAAGGGTGGTTCAACATACGGAAATCCATCAATGTAATACACTACATAAACAAACTGAAGGAGAAAAACCACATGATAATCTCCTTAGATGCCGAAAAAGCATTTGACAAAGTCCAACACCCATTCATGTTTAAAGTCTTGGAGAGATCAGGGATACAAGGCACATACCTAAAGATAGTAAAGGCAATATACAGCAAGCCTATAGCTAACATCAAACTCAATGGAGAGAAACTTAAATCAATCCCACTGAAATCAGGGACAAGACAAGGCTGTCCATTGTCCCCATATCTCTTCAACATAGTACTTGAAGTCCTAGCCAGAGCAATAAGACAACTAAAGGAGATCAAGGGGATACAAATCGGAAAGGAAGAGGTCAAAGTGTCACTATTTGCAGATGATATGATAGTATACATGAGCGACCCCAAAAATTCAACCAGAGAACTCCTTCAGCTGATAAACACCTTCAGCAAAGTGGCAGGATACAAAATCAACTCAAAAAAATCAGAAGCCCTCCTATATACCAAAGACAAAAAGGCTGAGAAAGAAATTAGGGAAACAACACCTTTCACAATAGCCACTAATAACATAAAGTACCTTGGTGTGACTCTAACCAAGCAAGTGAAAGACCTGTTTGAGAAAAACTTCAAGTCTCTGAAGAAAGAAATCGAAGAAGATATCAGAAGATGGAAAGATCTCCCGTGCTCATGGATTGGTAGGATTAACATTGTGAAAATGGCCATACTGCCAAAAGCAATCTACAGATTCAATGCAATTCCCATCAAAATACCAACTCAATTCTTTACAGACCTTGAAAAAAAGATTCTCAGCTTCATATGGAGAAACAAAAAAACCCAGAATCTCCAAAACGATCCTGTACAACAACAGATCATCTGGAGGTATCTCCATCCCTGAACTCAAGCTGTACTACAGGGCAACAGTAATAAAAACTGCATGGTATTGGCATAGAAACAGAAAGGAGGATCAATGGAACCGCATAGAAGACCCAGAAAGAAATCCACACACCTATGAATACTCGATATTTGACAAAGAAGCCAAATCCATTCAAGGGAAAAAAGACAGCATCTTCAACAAATGGTGCTGGACCAACTGGATGTCTACATGCAGAAAAATGAAAATAGATCCATATTAATCACCCTGCACAAAACTAAAGTCAAAGTGGATCAAGGACCTCAACATAAAACCAGATACCCTAAATCAATTGGAAAAAAAAAGTGGGGAACAGCCTAGAACTCATTGGCACAGGAGACAACTTCCTGAACAGAACACCAACAGCACAGGCTCTAAGAGCAACAATCAATAAATGGGACCTCATGAAGCTGAAAAGTTTCTGTAAAGCAAAGGATACCGTCATCAAAACAAAATGACTGCCTACAGATTGGGAAAGAATCTTCACTAACCCTTTATCTGACAGAGGACTAATATCCAGTATATACAAAGAACTGAAGAAGCTGAAAAGCGGCAAACCAAGTAGTCCAATTAAAAAATGGGGAACAGAGCTAAACAGAGAATTCTCGACAGAGGAATATTGAATGGCAGAAAAACACTTAAAGAAATGCTCATCCTCATTAGCCATCAGGGAAATGCAAATCAAAACGACCCTGAGATATCACCTTACACCCATCAGAATGGCCAAGATGAAAAACTCAAGCGATAACACATGCTGGAGAGGTTGTGGAGAAAGGGGAACCCTCCTCTATTGCTGGTGGGAATGTAAACTGGTACAACCACTCTGGAAACCTATCTGGCACTTTCTAAGACAATTAGGAATAGTGCTTCCTCAAGACCCAGCTATACCACTGCTAGGTATATACCCAAAGTTTGTTCAAGTACACAGAAGGGATACTTGCTCAACCATGTTTGTAGCAGCTTTATTTGTAATAGCCAGAACCTGGAAACAACCTAGATGTCCATCAACGGTGGAATGGGTACAGAAATTGTGGTATTTTTATACAATGGAATACTACTCAGCAATCAAAAAGGAGGAAATCATGAAATTTGCAGGCAAATGGTGGGATCTAGAAAAGATCATTCTGAGTGAAATATCCCAGAAGGAGAAAGACAAACATGGGATATACTCACTTATATAGACCTATAAGATATGATAAACATAATGAAATCTATACACCTAAAAAAGATAATCAATTGAGCGGACATGGGGTAAGATGATCAATCCTCGTTTAGAAAGACAGATGGGATGTGCATTGAACGTATGACAGGAGTCTACTGAGCGCATCTGAAAGACTCTAACTAGCAGTGTTTTCAAAGCAAAGACTCATGACCAAACCTTTGGCAGAGTACAGGGAATCAGAAGAAAGAAGGGGAGTTAGTCTGATGGGGAAAGGATAGGAGCTCCACAAGGACCAAATATATCTGGGCACAGGGTCTTTTCTGAGACTGACATTCAACCAAGGACCATGTATGGATATAACCTAGAACCTCCACTCAGATGTAGCCTGTGGTATCTCAGTAACCAATTGGTTTCCCAAAGTGAGGGGAACAAGGACTATTTCTAATAGGAACTCAATGACTGGCTCTTTGGTCTCCCCACCCCTGAAGGGAGGACTAGTCCTGTTAGGCCACAGAGGAGGGCTTTGCAGCCAGTCCTGAAGATACCTAATAAAACAGGATCAGATGAATGGGGATGAGGTCCCCCCTATCAGTGGACTTGGAAAGGGGCAAGGTGGAGATGAGGGAGGGAGGGAGGGAGGGACTGGGAGGGAATGAGGGATTGGGACACGGCTGGGATACAGAGTTAATAAAATGTAACTGATAAAAAAAATAATAATAAAATAAAAAAAAAACAAATGTAGGTGATCTTGTATTTGGGGCATAGATATTCAGAATAGTGATATCATTGAGGATTTTTCCTTTGAAGAGAATGAAGTGCCCCTCCTCATCTTTTTGATTCATTTTGGTTGAAGGACTATTTTATTAGATTTCAGGATAGCTACTTCTAACTTATTTTCTAGGTCCATTTGCTTGAAAATCATTTTCCAGTCCTTTCATCTGAGGTAATATTTATCTTTGTTGAAGAAATATTTTTTTCTTGGATGCAGCAGAATGTTGGATCCTGTTTCTGCAACCATTCTGTTAGCCTATGTCTTTTTATTGGAGAGTTGAGTCCATTGATGTTGATAGATAATAGTGACCAATGAATGTTAGTTCCTTTTATTGTGGAATTGGTGGTGTTACTGTGATTCATTGCTTGTTTTCTTTTAATTTTTGGTTGGCAGATTATCTGTATCCTGTGTTTTCTCGGATGTCATTGTTATCTTTGGTTTGTAGTTTTCTTTTTCATATCTTCTGTAGGGCTGGGTTGCTGTGTACTTATTGTTTAAGTTTAGTTTTGTCATGAAATATTTTGTCTATCTATGTTGATTGAAAGCTTTTCTGTGTATAATAGTTTGGGTTGGCATCTGTGTTCCCTTAGAGACTGCATGACATCTACCCAGGCCCTTCTGGCTTTCATAGTTTCTGTTGAGAATTCTTGTGTGGCTCTGATAGTCTACCTTTATATGTTCCTTAGCCTTTTTACCTTGTGGCTTTTAATAACTTTTCTTTGTTTTGTAGATTTAGTGTTTTGACTATTATGTGACATGAGTTTCTAGTCTATGTGGTGTTCTGTAGGACTCTTGTATGTTTATGGACATATCTTTCTTTAAGTTGAGAAAATTTTCTTCAACGATTTTCTTGAAAATATTTTCTGAATTTTGGAGCCTTGAATCTTCTTTTTCATCTATTCATATTATTCTCAGATTTCAGATTTCATCTTTTTTTTTTTTTTTTTTTTTTGGTGTCCTTGATTTCTTGGATATTTTGTGTTTGGAACTTTCCCAATTTTACTTTTTCTTTGAGAGATGTATCAATTTCTGCAAGTGTATTTTCAGCACCTGAGATTCTCTCTTCCATATCTTGTATTCTATTGGTGATGTTTACCTTTGTGGTTCCTGGTATTGTCTCTAAGTTCTCCAGCTCCAGAGTTTTCTCTGCTTGTGTTTTCTTTAGTGATTTTAATTTTGTTTTCATGCCTTGCACCATTTCCTTCATCTGTTTGAATGTGTATTCCTGTCTTTCTTTGATGGCCTCAATATTTTTGTTTGTTTCTTCTCTATATTCCAGTAATTGTGCCTCTACTTGTGCCCTATTTGGCTGTTTTTTCCTGTATTTCTTTGTGAGCCTGTTTGTTTCTTCCTTATTTGCCTACATTTGTGTGGCTATTTCTTTGAGAAATTTGTTCATTTCCTCTTTATGGGCCTCTAATA
The DNA here is from genome assembly GCF_030254825.1 of Meriones unguiculatus. Classification (NCBI taxonomy): domain Eukaryota; kingdom Metazoa; phylum Chordata; class Mammalia; order Rodentia; family Muridae; genus Meriones; species Meriones unguiculatus. Next base: position 71,587,976 of record NC_083369.1, on the reverse strand, counting down.
ACTGGATAAGCATAGCTTTAAAATCATTTTCATATGTTTCCAATGAATTGGAGTATCCATTGATTTTGGGGGTCGTTGGTGAAGCCATGATGTACTAATTTTTGTTGGATGTGTTCTTACAGCAACCTCTGTCCATCTGCTTATTTGTAACCTTCAGTGTTTTTTCCTAGAGTCTGTACTTCAGCCTGGGTCAGTCTTTCTCTGGTATCTGGAGTATTCTTCAGGAAGATGAGATAGGTCCACTGGTTTGACCATGTGTGTTGGTGTTTCAGCTAAGTGATGAAAGTCCTCAGGCGTGGGTCACAAGTGTGGGCAAGCAAGCGTGTGTGTGTGTGTGTGTGTGTGTGTGTGTGTGTGTGTGTGTGTGTATGTGAGAGTGTGCCTTGAAGGACAGTGTGCTAGGGAGTGTAGATGCTTGGAAAGAGGGTAGTGGGTATGCAGGCACAGGAGGGGGTGTGGGCATTGGTTCTGTTGCCAGTCCAATGCGCATGCACAGATTCCCTGAATACCTCAGTGGCCTACAGGCCTGTCTTACTGTACTTCTGGTAATTAGATTTGTTTGGGCTCCAGGGGTTGTTTGCCTGGACTCTACTGGTAGATATGCAGAACTGAGGCTTCAATATTGAGAATGCTGTCCCAAGAATCCATATGTTTCCCACAGTGGAGCTGTGGATGGAAGGAATCCGATGTCTGGATGCTAGCGTAGAGGGACCCTGGATCTGGGCCTCTGAAAGCACACACTTGAAGGTGCACTTACTCTCTAGCAGGTATAATTGGAAAGCACAGGGTTTCCTCCTGTTCTCTACTCTCAGATTTGGGCCTCTTGGGGCAAATGTGAGTGTAAGAGATTGATCAGCTTAGTGGTGCTGCAGACTCAGAACTTGGAGGCTGGTATAGTGGTTCACTGGGAGTCCAGCCACGGCAACAAAACTGGGAGGCCCTGGGGAGCCCCTTCAGCTTCCCGTGAACCTGGGTAGGCTGGCCTACCTGGGTTGTCCTGAATACCTGTATGGTCTGGTGGATTTGGTTGGCCTATACAGCAAGCAGCCCACCATGGAGGAACTCGGAGGCCCAACTTCTCTGTCTCAGATACTGAGCAGGGAGTTCTGTGCTGGGAGCAGAGGGCACTCTGGGGTGCCTCTGCCAAGAAGGGAGACCAGACAAGGGGAAATGCAGGGGAACTGAGTATTCGCCATTCTCAGTCCCCAGAGAAGTCCTGGGGTGACTTGAATCTAAATGGCCTCAGCTCATGGGTTGTCTCCTCTCGCTCAGGAAACCTCAATGTTGCTGTTCTGGCTTCAGCTGCCCCTCCACACACCAATTTCAGAGTTTCAGATTCTCTGTCCTGGGATAAGGTGTGCGCTGGTTGCTGCCATCGTGGATCTCCCCTTTTTGATTTTTATGTGGAGTAATACGATACGGATTTTGTTTCATCTTCTACTTGTGGATTTTATTTTCCCGGAACTGTTCATTGTGAGGCACTCTCTACTTAAAATGTATATTTTTGTTTTTTGTTTTTTGTTTTTTTTTTTTTTTTGGCAAATTGGTAAACTGGGAAGGGTGTAACGTCATGGGTTCATATCCAGGTCTTCTTTTCTATAGAATTATATGTCTATTATGTCTCTCCATATGTTTCTCCTGACCTATGTTCTCTTGGTAAATCCTGGTGCTCTTTTCTCTTTGTTATCCTTACTTTTCTTACTGACTACATCATGTGAAAGCAGCTTCCAAGCTGACATTTTACCCTGGACACCTTTGGAGACTCTGTTTCTTTTTACTTTGATTCTACCTAGTCACAGACTTCCACTGACATGGTATTTTTGCTTTACCTTAGGTTAAAGGCAGTGGATTCAGCTGACATGTGGATGACATCTCTAGACCAATGAAGCAAAACAAATCTTTCTTCTCTGTCTCTCTCTTTCTCTCCCTGTCTTAGTCTCTCTCTCCCTCTCTCCCTCTCTTATGTGTGTACATGTTCATGGATGTGAAAAATTATATATGTGCATTTGGAAGTCAAAGGTCACCCTTAATTGCTGTTTGTTTTGTTTTTGTTTTTGTTTTGTTTTGTTTTTTTTTTTTTTTTTTTGGACATCAACTGCTTTTACAAAAGTGGAAAAATATATACTTGGCTATTTCTCTCATTTCAATCTCTTGATATATTTTGACAATTCTCAGTACCTCCCTTGTTGAATACAATTAAAAAGGATCTTGAATGAAATGGTAATTCATTTAAAGGAAAAGCCAGGTTATTCTTTTACAAGAAACATCACGGGATAATATAATTGCTGTGGTTATGTTATTTACTTATTATGTGTTTTGGGGATGGATCCCAGGGCCCTGTACATGCTTATAGTGCACTACAGCACTATGCTGGTTCATTGGTTGGTTGGTTCGTTGGTAATTTACTGATTTCTGATTTACTAAATAATATAAGTTTTAACTTCTTATAAATAGGGCCTGCTTTGCAAGTATAAACTCAGATTATTTGTTTCATTTACATTTTATAGAAAATTTGAAAATACAAATAAAAAATGAAAAAGCAAAGAAAACTTGGCAAGGGTACAGACAAGCACTACCAGATCTGGCTTATGCAGTGCTGGGGACCAAGACATTGTGCCTGCTAGAGAAATATTTTATCAATTGAATATCACCTTTAACTCTAAAGATATTTATTTGAAGAAAATTTTTACTCTGCAGTTCTGGCTGACCTTCAATTTACAGCAATCGTCCCTCCATAATCTTTCAAAGTGCTAGCTGTCAAGCCATTATGCCCACCACAAAGTTGGTGTGTGTGTGTGCGCGCGAGAGCGTGTGTGTGTGTGTGTGTGTGTGTGTGTGTGTGTGTGTTTATGTAGAGGTGGCAGTTAGAGGTTTTTGAAACATGGTCTCTCACTTGATTCAGCTGCACTGCCTATACAGCAAGCCCCATGTATTCTTCCTGCCACTTCAGCATGAGGATTGTAGTGCTATTGGCCCTGGCTTTTTACATGAGCAGTGGATCAAACTCAGGTCCTAATGCATGCACAACAAACACTGTACAGGCTGAACCATCTTTCAGGATTGTAATAATAGTGAAAATATTTCTGCAAATGGTCATAGTTGTTTCATGCTTGTGGTTATACTTTATTCCATTTGCACCTGTTTTGGCTTTTATTTTATCACTCAACTTTTTTATTCAGTTTATTATTCTTTATTGTAGATCTAATAGTTGATCCCAGGACCTCTTACATGCTAAACATAGGATTTTGCTTACAGCTACCATTTTTAGGGAGGAGGGGATATTTTACCTGTAAGAGGCATAAATAAATTTAAAAAAAAAACACTTAAAAATTAAATAGGGCTTTGAGACATGGGTCAGTGGAACAAACTTATCACTCACATGTAAAAACCAGAGTGTGGACTCCCTGTACATAAAATCTGGACGTGCACATTAGCCCAGGAGACTTTTATTGTATCTTGTTTTGTCCTGTTTGGATATTGTCTCTTGGAGTCACTTTTCTGAAGAGGAAACAAAGGAAGGAGGAATGGATCTGGGAGAGAACGGAGATGGGGGTGAAGCTGGTTGCTGGGAATTGAACTCAGGATCTTTAGAAAACAGCCCATGCTCTTAACCTCTGAGCCATCTGTCCAGCACCCCTTGATTTAGCTTCTGCAGTTAGATCCCCCTCCTTGACTTCTGGCCCAGAATTCAGAATTATAAGGGAACAGAGGAGTGGGCAAGCTGCACGTAGTCATTTAAAACAGAACACATTTACTGTTTGTTTTTTGTCTTTTACATAGTGGCAACTTCTCTGTTTGCATTCTTTACTGGTTAACAGACATGAAACATCTGAAGAAGCAGGATAGGAGTTGGTTACTGGGCCTGGGAAGGTGAACTCAGTTATGACCCTGCCAGCAAGATGGAGGTTGTTCCTGAGATGGCTGGACTCAGGCAACTGTCTCTTAACAAGATAACTGCCACTGACATTTTCCTTTGCATACCCTCTTTCATGATCAGGTCTCCTATCTTCTGTAACATCGTCTATGCAAATGTCTTCTATGCCTCTGACTCTAGATTGTTCTCATACCAAATCTTTATTTATATTCCCTTCAAGGTTATACTGTGAAAGTTTGTATTGAGTCATGTAAAGCCGCCACTTTTTAAGTAAATATTATCTTTCAGGTATTTAATGCTGTTCAACATACACACAAGTACAAAATTTACAAGAATACAACTATGTAAACATTTTGAATTGAGCATAGTGGCACTATTTTGTGATCTCAGGATTCAAGAGAATTCAGAAGATGAAATTTGAAATGTAACACAGAGAGTTCAGGGTGTGGAATGTGAAAAGTAAAACATGGGGCTCAAAGAAAATGTGGACAGAATTTTCTGGGTTTGCCCCCTCAGTCTACAAACTCAATATTATATCATTTTCTCCAGTTGCATTTACTTGGCAATCCTTTCTTCATTTAGTCTATATGTAAGTACTATTTTAATTAAATTTTTATTTTTTATATTAATTACAGTTTATTCACTTTGTATCCCAGCTGTAGCCCCCTCCCTCATTCTCCTCCAATCGTATTCTCACTCTCTTATCTCTTCCCATTCCCCTCTCCAAGTCCACTGATAGGGGAGGTCCTCCTCCCCTTCCCCCTGACCCTAGTTTATCAGGTCTCATCAGGACTGGCTGCATTGTCCTCCTGCTCTCCCCTCAGGAGAGGTGGTCAAAGAGCCAGCCAATGAGTTCATGTCAGAGACAGTCCCTGTTCCCATTACTAGGGAACCCACTTGGATACTCAGCTGCCATGGACTATATCTGAGCAGGGGTTCTACGTTATATCCATGAAAGGTCCTCAGTTGGTGCATTTGTAGTAGCTTTATTTCCTCCTTTCTGAAGGCTCTTGACCTTTCTGTCATTAAACCTGTCTAATTAAAGGAGTGTGAGCTTATGATTGAGAGGGACAATATTACAACTTTCTTCTTCTGTTCAACTGCTTCATTGGTCTTTTGCTGATCCAGGGGTGGCAATGTTTCCTGTCATAGGTCTCACACCTAGCGTAGTTATACTTTTCTTTTTATACCTACAATTAATCTGGGTCAAAAACAACACATTTTAAATTATTGTTTAGATAATATTCCTATGACATAAGCCAGGAAATAAATTCAGGGCTGGGGAGATGAATAACTGAGTGATTAAAATGAGTTCAGATTTCCAGCAGCCATATAAAGAGCTGGGCATGGCAGAACTCAACTATACTCTTAGCTCTTGGATGTAGAGATGGTCCTGTGGTTTTCCTGACTAGATTGTCTAACTAATCTTGAGCTCAATTTTCTCTGAGAGAGTATGTCTCAGAAACTAAAGTTGGAGACTAATAGAGGAAGTCATTCAGTTTCAATTTCTTTCCTCTATACATAAACACACGTATAAATTTAACACATTAATAATAAGGTCAGTGACCAATAGTGTGTCACTATCACATTAAGGAAAAAAATCAAAGCACTTCCCTTGATATCATTTAACCAAGACTGAGTCCAGAATTGAATTCTCTACTGTATATTTTCCATGTCTTCTGTTCTGTGTATGTCTGTTGCATGAGCCTGAATCTGTGCCTGCTCGAAGGCTGTCTGGTGAATCTGTCCTTATGTATTTTTTCAGTGTCTGTTTCTCTCCCCAGCAAAGGGCTTTGCTCTGTTTTTATTGAGCAACACAAAAAGCATCATATGGGGAAAGAATAAGGGATACTTTACAGAAATCTTTAACAGAGTTTAACAAGAGATTAAGTCACGGACTCAAACTGACCCCAAGTGACCCAGATAGCAAAGAGTATTACAAACATTATCACTTACCAAGCAATTACCGTATATCAAGCAATAAAAATCTTTTGTTCAACATTTATAGTGGATAGTCATGTTGCATATTGATTTTAACTTCTGTGTTGCTGGTTTTAGCAAATGACACACACTATAACTATGAGTCAGGGGCATGAAAGAGCACATAACTTAAGATTACAGTTATGCATTAGTTGTGAAATTTGATTACATAGGAAATCAGAGACAAACAAGATTAGCAGTTACAATAGTCTCTTAAAGATAGGTTAAAAAAAACAGGCTGAATACACAGTAAGATAGCTGTCTTAAGTGGCTTCAAGGTGGTATTATTAACTTTGTGGTCCAGCAATATTTCCAGTCTCTTAGAGTTCAAACATATCTTTTTTTATATATTAATAGGACACAGACGCACAAACACTTCATTAGTCTTGAAGACAATGTATACTTTTGTTGAAATCGGGTGTCTTAGTTTTCTTCTTTTGTCTTTATCTCTCCTTTCTTCTTTCTCTTTCTGTCTTATTTTTATTCTTTCTTTCAACAGGGTCTCATGTAGCCCAGAGAGGACTCACATTTGCTACCCAAGTCAATCTGCCTCTGGATTCCCAGTCTTCCTGCCTCTAGCTTCCAAATACTGATAGTAGAAATGTGAGCCACTTTACTTTGTTTATACTGCTGAGGAAGGCACCCAGGGGTTTCTTCATGATATGCAGACACTTTACCAACTGAAAAATATCCTTAGCCTGGCAATGCATCATCAACTTTTAAAACTAAGTTAAAATTAAAGTTGATCAATTAAATAAAACAGAATAGCTTTGGAGAAAGCTATTAACAGAAAGCTAATGAAGAGACAAAGCTATATTATATAAATGCAGGTTTATTGGAAGCATTGAGAGAGGGGTTTGGGGAAGGGTAGTGCACATGGGGCATGGGGAGAAGGGAGAGAGAGAGCAGGAAGGGGGCAGAGGGGAATAAATGGCAGAAAGAGGGAAGAGGTAACCAGGATTTCTGGTTATATAGTGAAGGCCTCTGGGAGAGAAGCCCTGCCCCTAGGTGGAGGGCAGGGTATGGTAGCCATGCCCTACAGCTGGTAGAGACCTTAACACCCCAGATTTTTGATAATAAATAGCTAATGGGAGAAGAATATTTTCTGGCTATTTCTGGCTGACACTAAGGGCATCGATTTTGGGTGTTGGGCAAAAAAGCTGGAATGTTGGCAAATCCCAAAAGCAGGTTGTTCTATTTGCTGTCCATGATCTGTGAAACCATCTGCAGCTAGAACTGTAGGTCCAGATGATGCAGTCTATGAAGTTTAGGCTGGAGCACCTGAGTTCTGGATGCAGCTCTTAAGGAAACAGGATGCTGGAACAATATGTTAGGGTAAGACAAAAAGTCAAGGAGTTTACATTTTAGGTCCATGAAGTTTTAGCCTATGGTCTTGGTAGTTAGGGGAAGGGAGTCCCAAAACCAGTGGAAGAGTTCCACCCTCAGGAACAGATAATTGTACTTATCTGGAGCATGACCTGTGGATTACAATGGATCTCCTGAAGCTTAAAAGAATCTTTTTAAGTTTACAAAAAGATACAAATAGGCTTGGGAGACAATTTAAAATCTGATTAATGTTAAAGCTCTGAGCAGTCTTAATACAAAAACATTAGTATAATGGGGGAGGGAGAAGGGTTTTATACCTGAAATTACTTTCTTATCACCAACCTTAAAACACCTTCTCGGACCCTCAAACATTTTACCAGAAGCTCAGACCTTACACAAGTTGTACAATTTTGAGAGGACAGGTAAAGCCTTGGTTTCTGCTGTTAAACTGATCCTCAAAATCAGAGACCTGAGAAAGATAAATTACCTCAGGAAGCATAATCCAAGTGGCCTATGTATTGATTAATATGAAAGAGGCTTACCCATTATCCAGACAGCCTTCCCATTAGGTTCCTGTGGTGTCAGTGGCTCTTGTGGGCACAAGTTTTAGTGCAGCATTGCAGCATCAGTCTTTGGGTGTTGTGTACAGCAAATCTGAGAGGCCTTTTTGTGGAAGAGGAATTTGGGAGAATGACCGACCTTATTTTGTCTAGGCAAAATGGGCAGTCAGCTCTCTCATATTTCTCCACAGTTCAGGCAGGGCCTTAGCAGCAGGCCAGTTAGAGTGGTTCTGCCCAGTATCACAATATCTAGGTGGAGTCACCAGTCTTTGTGCTCAAATCTTCCTGGAGGCCTTTGGGTCACTGCTAGAAGCTGGGGTCTCTGTTACATTAAGCATTTTTTATTAAGCATTTAAAGGTACTATTCTCCAGATTTTCTGATAGGCTTGAGGACCATGATCTTTTAAGTGCAGTTGAGTAAAACAAATTTTGATTGTATAGTTATCCACCCTAGGCTTAACCTTGAAAACATAAAAGAAGCGACTACATAAAGCTTAATCAGTTTTTTTTTAGCATGGTTGTAATTATATATTTTGAACTACTATCAAAGGTAAACTTTCAGTCATAGATACAGTTCATAAAATGGCAATCCTGCTGACCCTATCATACTGCATCATTACAGATTGAACAGTAAAGGCTTAAAAGGTGGGGACAAAGCCATGGCTCCACCCCTATATCCCTAAACCAACATGGCGATCAGCCACATGTTTCAAGAAGGGAAATTTAAAACTGGATCATTGGTGCCACACCACCTGACCCAGTCTGCCACTGTCTCCAACTGCCAAGACATTGCAGGGGTGTGGGGTAGAGTCAGGATGGAGTGGCGGGAACCTGGAGTTGAGTGTGCAGACACAGCCTCGGAAAGTGGAAGGGGGGTAGGTAAAAGCACACTTTCCAAAAAACCTGGACAGATTGGAAAAATTCTGTAGACATCCAAGAGGTGTCTGGGGATCAATTTTAGACCCAAAAGTGCCCATTTACTCAGACTTTGCCAGAATCCCAAGATTGTGGAAGTGGCACCCCAGATCAGTATTCTGGAATCGTCAGTTTTTGTGAGGTTAATCTTTAAACAGACGTCTCTGAAACATGAGAACAAAGGTATGGCTTTGTTCCGAATGGACTACACTTTTGTGGCCTCATCTTCACAGAAGAGTTGGGGGAGGGATCGTGAACCCCAAGAGGGACATCTTTTGGTATTTCTTGGTATCCCTTGGCAGCAGCTGGGGGACAGGACACTTACTGAATCCAAACTTGTCTTAGGAAGAGAGGGTGGTGGGAGGAGAGAAGCAGTTGGCCACTATGTTTCCTAGCCGCTGGGCTGTGTACTCAATTTCTCTCAGGTTTGAAGATGATCAGCAGAAAAATATGAGGTGAAGGGAGTGGTCCCACGAAATCCAGCTTGTGGGGCTCAATTTCCCCTGAGTCACGGGTACCAGGTAACTGTTAAAAAACAGAAACAAAAAAAACAAAACAAAAACAAAAACAACAAAAAAAAAACAGAATGAGCTAATGGAGAGATGAAACTACATTATATAAGTGCAGGTTTATTGGGGACAGTGAATGAGGGGAAGGGGAGCTCATGCTGGGGGGAGAGGAGGGAGAAAAAGGACAGCAAGGGGACAAAGGGGGAGAAAGGGAAGAAAGAGGAAAGACAGAACCATGCCCTGCATCCGGTAAGGACTTTAACGAAAGTGTTAGGCATAGTACCATACACCTGTAAACCCAGGATTCAGGATGCTAAAGCAGGAGGATCAGTAGTTTGAAGGTCAGTTTCTGTTATCTTGCAAGTTCCAGGCCAAATACATCCCTATACTGTCTTGAACAAACAAACAAAACTCCAATAAAACAAACCTAAACAATAAACACACATCAATAAAATTGGATAATTAAAAAAAATCATCAACTTGGTTTTAGAAATCCTTACTGATTTAACACTTGAGACACTGAAAAATATGTGGTTTGATAATACATAAGCATCATATTGAACAATACACACAACTCTAAGCTTGTGAGACACTGAAAATGGCCTTGTGCTAGAAACCTGGAACAGGAATTACACATTGATTAGGGCTACAAATTAACATCCAGTTTGCCTTCTAATTGAATTTGATTGCCCTTCTCTTTTGCATGCTAAGGAGCCAGCCAGTCCTGTGGCTACATAATGCTTTACACAGAGTAAATCTCCATTTCCTAATTTTATTGAAACGGTACTTTAAGAAGAAGTGATCACTTAGGAAAGTATTTTAATTTAAATCTTCCAAATGTAGCTGTACTGAATGTTGTTTTAATTGCATTACAAAACAATATAATTATACACTACAACATGAATCTTAAGAAACAATGTCTTAATTTATGTGCATTTAGATAATTCAAGTCTACAAATTTGCATTGTTCAATAAAATTAGTTTTGTTTCTTAAAGTCCCCTTTTAATTCTCTTTTGTTCTATGTGAAGTATGCCTTACTTATAAATAATAATTATAAAATGGTTCAAATTTTTTCTAAGGAAAAAGAGCCCAAACAGTTCAATCCAACTCTGCCATTTTAGGATAAAAAATATGGCTTGAGATCTAATTTGGAATCGTTTCTGCCTGAGGGCTATATACATATTGGTAAAATGGCAGGGAGGGCAACTGGGCCTTTGTAGGCATATTCCTTATGGGGCTTTAGCTTCTACATTATCTACTGAGTTAACAAAAATAACATATTCAGTTTTGTTTTTCCTTGAGCAGAATACATTCGTTTCAGGATATTTTAGATGTAAGTGTGCAAACAGGAGACAAAAATTAACTACAATCCAAGAAATGTTGAGAGACCAAAAAGATTAAAAATTAGCAACTATTATTAAGGCCTGAACTATGTGGGTGGAGAAGTCTAGTAATGCCCTGAGGGGAAGGACCGCCTTACTGCATTCTTTCCCCACCTACTAGAGATACAGTTGCTAGGAAACTGGCCCATATCCCTAGGGAGGGACATCAGATCATTATGGTCTGGGGACCTTCCTATAGCCAATCAATTCAAAATGTAGCATTTTGACCAATAGATGCTTGCCAGGCAGGAATCGCCCCTGCCTTGGGCATGCTGGGAGGGACCGGAATCTATATATCACCCAACTAACCTGGGCGTGGCGCTCTCAGCCCCCACCGCTTTGGCTGTGGGTGTTGTGGGCCCAAGCTGCAGCTTGTAATTTACAATAAAAAGACCCTCATGTGTTTTGCAACGGAGTCGATTCCTGTAGATCTTTTGGGGGCTCACGAAATCGGTATAACAATGTCTAAGAATGATATATTCCCACTTTGTACTAATGATTAACCCTAAGTGGAAGGGTGTGTGTGTGACATGATAGGGATACACAGATGCCTTCAAATGTGTTGATACCATTTAATATTTTTTGTTTTGATTGGCCTTTCTGCCTCTCTTCTCTTTTCCCTTTCATCTATCCTCCTCTTTCTTTTTTTCTTTCTTTTTTAATCTCTTATCTTTCCTTCCCTTTTCTCTCTCCTTCATATTACTTTCTGGATAGAGTTTTGTTATGCCCCAAATAGGCTACATTTAAAATTACTATGCAGAGTTAAAAATGAAATAAAAGAAGGACATGACTACTCCTACAATATGGAGGATATTTTTGATGTAGATATGATGAAGAAAGCAGTCAGAGAGAATAGTCCAGGATGAACATGGCAGGTAGACTAAAACAGACTATGATAGGAGAAGGGGGGAGGAAGAGCATGAGAAGAGCCACCAACAAATGCCACTTGGGCCAAGAGGGCAAGAGACCAGCCTATTCAAAATGTCTGAGTTATATAGTGATCAGGCTGGGGCAAGGGAAGCAAAATCCCAGCCCTTGTGAGGAGGAGGTTTAGGGTAGTGGGCTGGATGAGAAGTGCTGGGAGAAGACACAGGTACTGAGTGATGCTGAAACAATGGGCTTGCAGAGGCTTTGGTATGTTAAATAGGTACCTCATTTTAGGTCTCCAACTCAGGAAAAAAGGCTGAGATGCCTATTTAACAAAGCCAATGCAGGCCAGATTTCGGGACATCTCTCACCAGGGTGTGGCTGGCATACCATTAACATTACCCTAAACTTCTCCAGCCCAGGGGCAGGGTGGTGCTTCCCACAGCAGCAGATAATCAAAACATTTTAGCTAGCTGCCCCTTTTCCATCTACTTTTTACCATCTCTGGCCCCGTGGTCTGGCTCCCCCAGCCAGCCCCCACTCCTTTGCATATGATTCATAACCATGTGTACTCTGGAGTCTTTTAGGTGTACCTGCCTCTGGCTATGCTATCACACATATCTACAGTAAACTTTCTCTTCCACCATACCTATGAGCAGTCATGTCCTTTTCCTTTTTCTTATTTTTTTTTTTCATTCACTCAGACATTTGTCATGAGTTTCTGAGATCTAAACCTTTGTATCTCTGGTTAGCCTTGAAGTTATTATGATTCTTCTGTCTCAACTTCACCAGTACTGTGATTACAAGCATATGCCACCATTTCCTATTTTACTTTCTTTCTTTAATTCATTGTTAATGTACCTGATATAATACAGCATATTTTTTTTTATTTTAAAAGGTGTGCAAACGAAAATCAAAGAAATAGTTCCAAAGAAGATAGCTGTTTGTTCTATAGCACTCAGCTAAGAATGGGTTGAGCAAGCCCAGTTCACAAACCCCAATAGACCAGGAATAAGCAGACTCCACTGTAAATATATGAGGTTCTTTTTATTGTAAATTACAAGCTGCAGCTTGGAGCCACACCCCCCACCGCTGAAGCAGTGGGAGCCGAGGACCCCTTGCCCGGTTAGTTCGGTGATTTAAAGATTCTGGTCCATCCCAGCATGCCCAAGGCAGGGGCAATTCCTGCCTGGCAAGCATCTATTGGTCAAAATGCTACATTTTGAATTGATTGACTATAGGAAGGTCCCCAGACCATTAATGATTTGGTGTCCCTCCCTAGGGGGATGGGCCAGTTTCCTAGCAACTGTATCTCTAGTGGGTGGGGAAAGAATGCAATAAGGCGGTCCTTCCCCTCAGGGCACTCCTGGACTTCTCCACCCACATAGTTCAGGCCTTAAATAATAGCTGCTAATTTTTAATCTTTTGGTCACTCAAACTGATTTCCTGAGTTACATTTAAATCGTCTTTCGAAGAATCCTGATGGAAGACAGGTGATAGGATTGAATATGGTAAATTTTTAATTTAATTAACTTTTTAGAGCATGTTGTCTGTTGGGATCTGTAAGCAGGCATCTCTACGGCCAGCTCCAAGGGACCTGACAAATGGGATATCAGACATTTGTGAGGCCACCTGTGGACCACCTGAAACCATCCGAAACCACCTGTGCATACGCTGGGTCACCTTATAGGGAACTTGCACCATGTCCTCTCTCTCTCTCTCCTACTGTGTCCAGAGATGGTCTCTGTGACCTCTTCCCTTAATACAACTTCCCATGTGGAACCAGTTTTGTGGAGTGATTTGTGAATCTGCAGTGTAACCTTGCTGTACAATCCTAACACTGGTGCATTGGAAGAATAGGTGCTTTCAGTGGCCACGCCATGTGGTGGTTGCTTTCAGCGCCATGGCTGCCACTAGAGCTGCTGGAAACCTATTTCATTTCAAACTACAGAGACCCAATTTCCTACAAGCCATGGTTCTGTGAGCACATCTCTGCTGTTACCAAGCAGTATGTTTACTGCAGGTAAGGAAACGGGCAAGTTGAGGCAGGTTGATGAGTTTCTACAGGTGGTCTCTGACATCTCCAAGCAGTATGTTTACTGCAGGTAAGGGAACAGGCATCTCCAAGCAGTATGTTTACTGCAGGTAAGGGAACAGGCAAGTTGAGGCAAATTGGTGAGCTCCTTCAGGTGGTCTCTGAAGTTGGCAAGTTCCCTCAGGTGGTCCCTGACAAATGGGAACTGCCCATTCATCCATTCCTCCAGCATCCCCACTGGATTGTCTTCTGGAGAATTTTAAAACCCTATGCATGGAGCCTGAGTTGAAGGCCTCTAAGCTTGTATCCCTCTGTAATAAAACTTGGCCTACATGTTCCTTAGGTAGTGGTTCAAATTGGCAGATTAATGGCACATTAAATCCCAATAATTTACAGGATCTTTCTAATTATTGTCAGCGATCTGGTAAATGGAAGGAGGTATCATATGTTCAAGCTTTCTCTCTCCTCCACTCTAAACTTTCTCTCTGTTTTTCCTGTTCTCTTACCCAACTTCTTCTAGCTATAAAGTCTCAACTTCAAGAGTTCTCTACCTTTGACCCCTCCGATGAACCTCCACCTTGCTGTTCTCACCTTCTGGCTTCTGGTATATATATATATAATTCTTATCAACAACCTATTACCTGAGGAATGCACGTGAGTTCGGGAACAGAGTAGAATGCATGCAGATGAGGTTCTCCAAACAAACACAGCACACTTGGTTGGGGCTGAGGTGGTACCCAACCAGTATCCACAATGTGATTATAATACCAAGGTCAATGGGCCCGGTTTTGTCCTGACCCCTGCAAGCCACTGGGGCCATGTCCAAAATGCCACCAAGAGAGACATTGGGGTGTTGACTGCCACCATTTCTCCCATGATGTGGGGGCATTGCCCTCTGGCCGATATCCTAGGCTTGGCTATGGATTACTGAAGGTGCCGGGGTTCCCTTGACCCAACCCTTGTCATCACTAATAGGGAGCTATGGCTAATTATCATGGTATGGGATGGTCCATCGGCTTCCTTGTGGACACTAGAGCCAGGTACTCAGTCCTGAGAGAGGACTGGGAACCAACCTTTCCTTCTAGTTCCTCTATTGTCAGGGTAGGGGGACAGCCTTGCCAACTTTCCTGGACTGCACCACTCAATTACATTTTCAGGGGTGTTCCCTTGAATCATTCCTCTTTAGTGATGCCAACCTGTCTATTCCCCTTAGTGGGAAGGGAACTAGCCAAAGTGGAAGCCTTTATCTCCCTCACTCTACCCATTCACCTGACCCCAAGCGCACCAGCATCTTCTCTCCTCCTTCTCTTAGCTATCCTACTTACCAGCTATGACACACTATTTCTTTACCAGCCTCTAAAGTAGAGACCCAAATCTGGGATGTCCAAAATCCTTCTGTTGCTAGGCACCATTCCCCTGCAGTCATTCAGCTATAGGATCCAAGCCAGTATATCACCCAAGCTCAATACTGACTTCCTCTCAATAGTATCAGGGGACTTAAGCCTATTATCTTTGACCTTCTAAGAAAAAAAACTCATTTTCCCCACTTCCTCTCCTTTTAACATCCCTATAGTTACAGTTACAAAGCCCAATGGAACGTTTCACCTAGTTCAATACCCCCGGCTTCTCAATTCTACATTGACCCCCTCCACCCTGTTGTAGCTAACCCCTATACACTCCTCTCCACTATCTCCTCAGGTACCTCCCATGTCTCAGTTCTGGATCTCAAGGATGCATTTTTCTTTACCCCCCTGGATACCCAGTCACAAAATATCTTTGCGTTCACCTGGACTGAACCTGACAATCTTGTTTCTACTCAGTTTACCGGGAATGCCCTACACCAGGTATTCCAGGACAGCCCACACATGTTAGGCCAAGCCATAGCCTCTAATCTATTCTACCTATCTCTCCCAAAATCTAAACTCATACAATACATAGATGACTTTCTCCTCTGAAGCCCATCCCTACGAGTTAGCCAAACTAACACCTCTACTCTTCTAAATTTTCTATCCAGCAGGCTCTACTGGGTCTCGTCTTCAAAGGTCTAATTGTCCACCTCTGAGGTCACTTACCTGGGACTAACAATAACCCCAACGCACAAGGGCATCACCCTTGATGGAAAAGATCTAATACGGTCTCTGGCAGTTCCCTCGACTAAAGAAGAAATTTTATGGTTTCTGGGAATGGCTGGTTCCTTGCGGTCCTGGGTCCCCTCCTTTTTCCTTCTTGCCCACCACTTATATGGGGCAGCCTTAAGCCCCTTGCATGAACTCCTTCTTAAGCCCATTAAAAAGCCCTTTTGGAGGCTTCAACAAGCTCTTCTTGAGGCCCCAGCCTTACATCTCCCAGAATTAACCAGTCCCTTCTTCCTCTATGTATCAGAAAAAGAATGATATGCCCTTGATGCCCTGGCTCACCAACTGGGACATTAATTTGCACTTGTAGCATACCTATCAAAAAAATTAGACCTGACAATCCAAGGATGGGCACAGTGCATTTGTGCCTTAGCAGCTGCAGAGCTCCTTATTCAACAGTCCAAGGTCATGTTTTACTGTCTTCTCTTCTCACAATCTGTCTCACTTTTTAACTTATAAAAGCTTACAAACTCTACCTCCCTCTACAGTTCTTTTCCTCCAGGTGGTGCTAATAGAAGACTCTACTAACAAAAGAGCTCAGGCAGTTTCTGATCTCCATCTCTGTAAGATTATCCCACATTTTGAAATCTCCACCTCCTCCAGTCAGACAATGGTCTTGAGTTTTCAGGTTTCTGAATTCTCAGGTTTCCCAGACCTTATCTAAAGCCCTTAATATTCCTTGGTATTTTCATATCCCATACCATCCCCAGTCCTCAGGAAAAATAGAACGAACTAATCAATCCTTAAAAAATACTCTTGATAAACTACCACAAGAGCTTCACCGACATTGTAAAACACCTCCCCCTGGCCCTTTTCAGGCTACAAGCTCTCCCCAAAAAACCTCTGTCCATCTAGCCCTTTGAGCTCATGTATGGAAGACTGTTTCTGGTCTTACAGCTAAATCCTCACCTCTCTTACTCCCTTATTCTGTCATCTCTGTTCTCTTCTATGGAACTTTACTGAACACTGTTTACCATGGCCACACATTAACCCCTATCCATCTCCTATTAACATCAGGGACCAGGTCTTTCTCTCCCTAAATTCCTCATCTCTTTCTCCTAAATGGTAGGGCCTTTTCAAGGTGACTCTTGTGACCCCCATAATTGCTAAGTTTGAGGTCTTCACTCAATGGATTCATTTATCTCACCTCAAGCCTTTTACCCCCTCCCCTTCAAGATAATGCCCCCTCCTACATATCAAATCTAATAGGACCTTGCTCCCTCAAGCTCTAGAAGAATCCAAGATCAACCACTTTGCCTCCTTTTCCAGAGAAATGAGGCCTTGTTACTGCAGCTGTGTTTGACCCTACTGGAATGGATATGTATTTTTCTTCCTCTCCCTCTTACCTGTTTCTCTCCAAGGTAATCCCTACATATGGAGATTCAAGGTTCAAGGAACCACCATTGATTATAAACAGTCTCTCCAAATAGGGTCTGGAAATTGCTGTATGTGAGACTGTCAGGAGCCAATTGAAATAGCCATCGCTGCAACATCTATCCCTCTTCTTTTATTTGATGTAATTTTTGTTTGCTTCCTCTTTGATCAAACAAAAGATAACTGCAAAATTGGCAGACAGATATGGAAGTTGCCCCTTACTGGTCTTGCCAAATCTATGCACCAGCCCTGAAGAAGCTCTTTCACCTGCATAAAAAGACTCTCTACTTAATACATCTGAGACCCTTGGAATCCCAGGCGTCCTTCAAAAACTCAACTGCTGTTACACACCCAAGTTACCAATAAGTACCAGCCATATCCAAAGAAAATACATCCCAATTACCCTATCGCTGGGGATGGGACAAGTAGAGAAGGTAATTATACACTCCTCTAAGGTCATTACGTCTCTGACATTCCAACTCCTAAATAATACAAAACTATCATTTGGACTCCTACTTCAGACACTGACCTCGGCCTACAAGCTCCTTAGTGTGACACAACTGGGCCTATTTTTCTTTTTATACTTTTATTTTTATTTTTATTAATTACACTTTATTCACTTTGTATCCACCCATAAGCCCCTCCCTCCCTCCCCCTTCGTCATGCATGCCCCTCCCCAAGTCCGTTGATAGGGGAGGTCCTCTTCTCCTTCCTTCTAAGCTTAGTCTATTAAATCACATCAGGAGTGGCTGCATTCTCACGTCTGTGGCCTGGTAAGGCTTCTCCCCCCTCAGGGGGAGGTGATTAAAGAGCAGGCCAATCAGATTATGTCAGAGGCAGTCCCTCTTCCCATTACTATGTAACCAATTGGACACTGAACTGTCATGTGCTACATCTGAGCAGGGGTTCTAGGTTATCTCTATGAATAGTCCTTGGTTGGAATATGAGTCTCTGGGAAGTTACCTGTGTTCAAATTTTCTGGTTCTGTTGCTCTCCTTGTAGGGTTCCTGTCCTCTCCAGCTCGTACTATTTCCCACATCTTACATAAGATTCCATGCACTCTGCCCAACAGTTGGCCATATATCTCAGCATCTGCTTTGATAGTCTGCAAAGCAGAGCCTTTCAGAGGCCTTCTGTGGCAGGTTCCTAGATTATT
Organism: Meriones unguiculatus; assembly: GCF_030254825.1. NCBI lineage: Eukaryota > Metazoa > Chordata > Mammalia > Rodentia > Muridae > Meriones > Meriones unguiculatus. Next base: position 71,569,862 of record NC_083369.1, on the reverse strand, counting down.
TCCTGTTTTCTTCTTCTTCTGATGTTCATTCTCTTTGCCTTTCCCGAAGGGGATTGAACATTTTAGTCAAGGTCCTCTCTCTTGATTAGTTTCTTTAGATGTACAGATTTTGGTAGGTTTATCCTATGTTATATGCTTATATGAGTGAGTATATACTGTGTGTCTTTCTGTTTCTGGGACAACTCACTCAAGGTGATCTTTTCCAGGTCCTATCATTTACCTGCAAATTTCATGATTTCCTTATTTCTCATTGCTGAGTAATACTCCACTGTGTAGATGCACCACAATTTCTGCATCCATTGTTTAGTTGAGGGCCATCTGGGTTGTTTCCAGCTTCTGGCTATTACAAATAAAGCTGCTACAAACATGGTTGAGCAAATGTTCTTGCTGTGAACTAGAGAAAATTTTGGATATATGCCTAGGAGTGGCATGGTTGGATCTTGAGGAAGCGCTATTCCTAGTTGTCTGAGAAAGCACCAGATGGATTTCCAGAGTGGTTGTACAAGTTTACATTCCCATCAGCAGTGGAGGAGGGTTCCCCTTTCTCCAGAACCTCTCCAGCATGTGTTGTCACTTGGGTTTTTCATCTTGGCTATTCTGATGGGTGTAAGGTGAAATCTCAGGGTTGTTTTGATTTGCATTTCCCTAATGGCTAATGACGTTGAGCATTTCTTTAAGTGTTTCTCTGGATTTGATATTCCTCTACAGAGAATTCTCTGTTTAGCTCTGTACCCCTTTTTTAATTGGATTACTTGGTTTACTGCTTTTCAGCTTCTTTAGTTCTTTATATATACTGGATAATAGCCCTTTGTCAGATAAAGGGTTGGTGAAGATTCTTTCCCAATCTGTAGGCAGTCGTTTTGTTTTGATGACGGTGTTCTTTGCTTTACAGAAGCTTTTCAGTTTCGTGAGGTCCCAATTATTGATTGTTGCTCTTAGAGCCTGTGCGGTGGGTGTTCTGTTCAGGAAGTTGTCTCCTGTACCAATGAGTTCTAGGGTCTTCCCCACTTTTTCTTTTAATTGAATTAATTTGTCTGGTTTTATGTTAAGGTCTTTGATCCACTTGGACTCAGTTTTGTGCAGGGTGATAAGTATGGATCTATTTTCATTTTTCTACATGTAGACATCCAGTTAGACCAGCACCATTTGTTGAAGATGTTATCTTTTCTGCATTGTATGGTTTTGGCATCTTTGTCAAAGATCAGGTGTCCATAAGTGTGTGTTTATCTCTGGGTACTCTGTTCGGTTGCATTGATCCACCATTCTGTTTCTATGCCAGTACCATGCAGTTTTTATAACTGTTGCTCTATAGTAAAGCTTAAGATCAGGGATGGAGATACCTGTAGAAGAGCTTTTATTGTTGAGGATTGTTTTAGGAATTCTGGGTTTCTTGTTATTCCATTTGAAGTTGAGAATTTTTCTTTCCAGGTCTGTAAATAATTGTGTTGGTAATTTGATAGGAATTGCATTGAATCTGTAGATTGCTTTTAGTAAGATAGCCATTTTTACTATGTTAATCCTGCCAAGCCATGAACATGGGAGATATTTCCATCTTCTGGCATCTTCTTCTAATTCTTTCTTCAGTCTTGAAATTTTTCTCATACAAGTCTTTGACTTGCTTGGTTAGGGTTACTCCAAAATACTTTATGTTATTTGTGGCTATTGTGAAGGGTGTTGTTTCCCTAATTTCTCTCTCAGCCCTTTTGTCTTTTGTATACAGGAGGGTTATTGATTTTTTTGAGTTAATTTTTTATCCGGCCACTTTGCTGAAGGTGTTTATCAGGTGTAGGATTTCCCTGGTAGAGTTTTTGGGGTCACTTAGGTATACTATCATATCATCAGCAAATAGTGATAATTTGACTTCTTCCTTTCCAGTTTGTATCCCCTTGATCTCTTTCAATTCTCTTATTGCCCTAGCAAGAACTTCCAGAACTATATTGAAGATATATGGAGAGAGTGGGCAGCCTTGTCTAGTCCCTGATTTCAGTGAGAATGCTTTAAGTTTCTCTCCATTCAGTTTGATGTTGGCTATAGTCTTGCTGTATATCACCTTTACTATGTTTAGATAAGTGCCTTGTATCCCTGATCTCTCCAATACTTTAAACATGAATGGATGTTGGATTTGTCAAATGCTTTTTCAGCATTTATGGAGATTATCATGTGTTTTTTTTTCTTTCAGTTTGTTAATATGGTGGATCACACTGATGGGTTTCCGTATATTGAACCACCCCTGCATACCTGGGATGAAACCTACTTGGTCATAGTATCTGATATCTTTGATGTGTTCTTGTATTCCGTTTGCAAGATTTTGGTGAGTATTTTTCCATCAATGTTCATAAGGGAGATTAGCCTGAAATTCTCTTTCTTTGTTGGGTCTTTGTGAGGTTTAGGTACCAAAGTGACTGTGGCTTCATAGAATGAGTTTGGTAATGTTCCTTCTGTTTCTATTTTGTGGAATAGTTTGAAGATAACTGGAGTTAGCTCTTCTTTGAAGGTCTAGTAGAATTCTGTGCTGGGCTTTTTTTTTTTTTTTTTTTTTGGATGGGAGGTTTTTGACGACCACTTCTATTTCCGTGGGAGATATAGGAATATTTAATTGATTTACCTGGTCATGATTCAACTTTGGTAAGTAGAATTGATCAAGAAAATTGTCCATTCATTTACATTTTCCAATTTTGTGGCATATAGACTTTTGAAGTAAGTCTTAATGATTGTTTGGATTTCCTCAATGTCTGTAGTTATGTCCCCCTTTTCATTTCTGATTTTGTTGATTTGGATGGTGTCTCTCTGCCTTTTAGTTAGCTTGGCTAAGGGTTCGTCTATCTTGTTGATTTTCTCAAAGAACCAGCTCTTAGTTTCATTGATTCTTTGAATTGTTTTATTTGTTTCTAATTGATTGATTTCGGTCCTGAGTTTGATTGTTTCCAGCCGTCTACTCCTCTTTGGTGTGTCTGCTTCTTCTTTTTCTAGGGTTTTTAAGTGAGCCATTAGGTTGCTTGAATGAGCTGTCTCGAATTTCTTCTTGAAGGCACTTAGTGCTATGAACTTTCCTCTTAGCAGTGCCTTCATTGTGTTCCACGAGTTTGGGTATGTTGTGTCTTCATTTTCATTGAATTCTAGGAAGATTTTAATTTCTTTCTTAATTTCTTCCCTGACCCAGCTGTCATTTAGTAGCATGTTGTTCAGTTTCCATGTGTGTGTAGGCATTTTGCTATTTCTGTTGTTGTTGGGGTCCAGCTTTATTCCATGGTGATCAGACAGGATACAAGGGAATATTTCAATCTTCTTGTACCTGTTGAGGCTTGCTTTGTGACCAACTATGTGGTCTATTTTGGAGAAGGTTCCATGAGGTGCTAAGAAGAAGGTAAATTCTTTTGCCTTTGGGTGAAAGGTTCTGTAAATGTCTCTTAGGTCCATTTGATTCATGACCTCTGTCAGAGATATTGTTTCTTTGTTTAATTTCTGTTTTGTTGACCTGTCCTTTGTTGAGAGTAAGGTGTTGAATTCTCCCACTATTAATGTGTGGAGATCTATATGTGGTTTAAGTTTTATCAATGTTTCTGTTACAAATGTGGTTGTCCTTATATTTGGGGCATAGATGTTCAGGACTGTGATGTCTTCCTGGTGGAATTTTCGCTTGATGAGTATGAAGTGTCCTTCCTCATCTCTTTTTATTAATTTTAGTTGAAAGTCGGTTTTATCAGATTTTAAAATGGCTACTCCTGCTTGCTTCTTGGGTCCATTTGCTTGGAAAGCTGTCTTGCAACCCTTCCTCAGGTAATGTCGATCTTTGTGACTCAGGTGTGTTTCTTCTATGCAACAGATTGCTGGGTTTTGTTTATGCATCCATTCTGTTAGTCTGTGTCTTTTTATTGGAGAATTGAGTCGACTGATTTTGAGAGAGATTAATGAGCAGTGGCTGTTAGATCCTTTGATTTTGATGTTGGCTGTGGTTATAAGGTTGTGTGTTTGGTTGCTTTTTGTTTTACTGTAATGAGGTTAATTATTTCCTGTGTTTTCTTGAAAGTATTCTGTTTTCTTGGGTTGTATTTTTCCTTTTAGCGTCTTCTGTAATGCTGGATTCGTGTGTAGGTATTGTTGAATTTTTTTTTTTTCATTGAATATCTTGTTTTCTCTATCTATGAGGCCTGAGAGTTTTGCTGGGTATATTATCCTGGGCTGACATCTGTTTTCTCTTAGGGTCTGCATGATATCCATCCAGGCCCTTCTGGCTTTCATAGTCTCTTTTGGAAAGTCAGGTGTGATTCTAATGGGTTTGCCATTATATGTTACTTGGCCTTTTTCCCTTGCAGCTTTTAGTATTTTTTGATATCCATCCAGGCCCTTCTGGCTTTCATAGTCTCTGTTGGAAAGTCAGGTGTGATTCTAATGGGTTTGCCATTATATGTTACTTGGCCTTTTTCCCTTGCAGCTTTTAGTATTTTTTTCTTTGTTCTGTATACTTACTGTTTTTATTATTTTGTGGCAGGAGGATTTTCTATTCTGGTCTAGTTTATTGGATGTTCTGTAGGCCTCTTGTATTCTTATTGGCCTCTTCTTTATGTTGGGGAAATTTTCTTCAATGATTTTGTTGAAAATATTTTCTGGGCTTTGGAGCAGGGTTCTTCTTTTTCCTCTATTCCTGTTATTCTTAGGTTTTGTCTTTTTATGTTGTCTTGAATTTCTTGGATGGTCTGTGGACCACCTGAGACCTTCTGTGCATGCTTTGTGTTCCCTTATTAGAGAACTCTGCACCATTTTTGCTCTCTCTCTCTCTCTCTCTCTCCTCTACCTTCCCCAGAGACAGTCTCTGTGACTCCCCTCCCCCTTCCCTTAATAAAACCTCCCATGTGGAACCAGTCGTGTGGCATGATTTGTGAACCTGCTGCACAATCCTACCATTATCAGCATCTTAAGTTTACGAAGTGTATCTAAAGAATTTTGCTTTCTGCCGTCTCTTTGATCACTTCTCCCTTGTTGGACAGCCTTGCCTGAATACAGAGGAAGCAGATGCAAGCAGTCATGTTGAGACTTGATAGGCTAAGGTCAGTTGGTAGAAGATTTGGGCTCTCCCTTTCTGAGGACTAGGGGAAGGTGATGGGTGGAAGAGGGAGTGTGGGACAGGGAGAAGAGAAGGGAGAAGGCTACAATCAAGATGAAAATTAGAAAAATTAAATAAAAAATATTTTAGAAAAAGAATTTCACTTTCAGGTAAGAATTTTGCTATGATTTTGATTTATGTATCCTAAAATAGATGAGAATAATCATAAATGTGTAAAAGCATAAAACAGGACAAATAGCCACTTATGCTTTTTTTAAATTTATTATTTAGTACAGTTTATTTACTTTGTATCTTGGCTGTATGTTCCTCCCTCATCTCCTCCCAGTTCCACCCTTACTCTCTCTCCTATGTGCCTCTCTTAGTCCACTAATAGGGGAGGTCCTCCTCTTCTACTATCTGACCATAACCTGTCAGGTCTCATTAGGACTGGCTGCGTTCTCTTCCTCTGTGGTCTGGCATGGCTGCAAACCACCCCTCCCGGAGGAGGTGATCAAAGAGCAGGCAACCAAGTTTATGTCAGAGACTCTCTTCTCCCCATACTAGGGAACCCACATGGAACCTGAGCTACCTATGGTCTGCACCTGAGCAGGGGGTCTAGGTTATCTCCATGCATGTTCCTTGGTTGGAACATTGATCTCTGCAAATCTCCCTGGGGTCAGGTTTTTTGCTTCTGTTGGTCTCCTTGTGGAGCTCCTGTCCCCTGCAGCTCTTTTTATCTCCCCATTCTTCCATAAGATTCCCTACACTCTGCCCAAAGTTTGGCTATGTGACTCAGCATCTGGTTTGATACCCTGATGGGAAGAGTCTTTCAGAGGCCCTCTGTGGTAGGCTCCTGTTCTGTTCCCTGTCTTCTCCCACTTCCGATGTCCATACTATTTGCCCTTCTAAATGAGAATTACATATCTTCCCTAGAGTCCTCCTTGTTATTTAGCTTCTTTAGGACTATAGATTTTGGTATGTTTATTTTGTATTATATGGCAAACATCTACTTATATGTGAGTCTATAATATATGTGTCTTTCTGCTTCTGGGTTACCTCACTCAGGATGATATTTTCTAGTTCCCAACATTTGCTTGCAAAATTCATGATTTCCTTTTTTTAATAGCTGAGTAGTATTCCATTATGTAAATGTACCACAATTTCTTCTTCCATTATTAAGTTGAGGGACATCTAGGCAGTTTCCAGATTCTGGCTATTATGAGTAATGCTGCTGTGAAAATAGTTGAGCAAACGTCCTTGCTGTATGGCTTAGCATCTTTCAGATCTGTGCCCCGGAGTAGTATAGTTGGATCTTGGGGTAGCACTATTCCTAGTTTTCTGAAAAAGCACCAAATTGATTTCCAAAGTGGTTGTCCAAGTTTACATTTCCACTAGTAATGGAGGAAGGTTCCTCTTTTCCACATCCTCTCAAACATGTGTCATCCCTTGAGTTTTTTTATCTTAGCCATTCTTTTTTATATATAATTTTTATTTTTTTATATTAATCACAGGTTATTTACTTTATATCCCAGCCATTGCCTCCTCCCTCATTCCATCCCTAGCCTACCCTCCCTCCCTCATCTCCTCCCTGCCCCTTTCCAAATCCACTGATAGGGGAGGTCCTCCCCCCTTCAGTCTGACCCTAGTTTATCAGGTATCTTCAGGACTGGCTACAATGTCCTTCTCTGTGGCCTACCAAGGCTACTCCCCACTAGCCATTCTTATGGGTGTAAGGTGAAATCTCAGGGTTGCTTTGTTTTGCATTTCCCTGTTGACTAAGGACTTTGAGCATTTCTTTAAGTGTTTCTCTGCCATTAGATATTCCTCTATTGAGAATTCTCTGTATAGCTCTGTACAGTACTTTTTAATTGGGTTGCATGGTTTATTGGTGTTTAACTTCTTGAGTTCTTTATATAAACTGGATATTAGCCCTCTGTTAGATGTAGGGTTGGTGAAGATATTTTCCCATTCTGTAGGTTGTTATTTTGTTCTGTTGACTGTGTCCTTTGCTTTACAGAAGCTTTTCAGTTTTTTGAGGTCCCATTTATTGATTGTTAATCTTAGAGCCTATGCTGTTGGTGTTCTGTTCAGGAAGTTGTTTCCTTTGCCAATGAAGTCAAGGTTCTTCCCCATTTTTTCTTCACAGGCTTAGTGTGTCTGGCTTTATGATGAGGTTTTTGATTCACTGGGACTTTACTTTGGTGCAGATGATTAATATGGATGTATGTGCATTTTTCTGCATGTATCCATCTAGTTATACCAGCACCATTTGTTGAAGGTGCTATCTTTTTTCCATTGTATGATTTTAGCTTCTTTGTCAAAAATCAAGTATCCATATGTGTGTGGTTCATTTCTGGATCTTCAATTAGATTCTATTGATCTACCTGTCTGTTTCTAGGCCAGTACCATGCCCTTTTTATTACTGTTGTTCTATAGTATAGCTTGAGATCAGGGATGGAGATAACTTCTAGAAGATCTGTTATTGTACAGGTTTGTTTTAGCAATTCTGTTTTTTGTTTGTTTGTTTTCCTACATGAAATTGAGAATTTTTCTTTCAAAGTCTGTGAAGAATTGTGTTGGTATTTTGATGGGAATTGCATTGAATCTGTAGATTTTTGGTAGGATTGCTATTTCTGGACATTAAAGTATGCACATATGACTTGGCCTAAGCCTGTTTTGAGTAACATGCTTTACATGTTCTTAACTATTTCAGCTATTGTCTTTGAGTATTTACTGTTTCCACTACATTGGACATAGGACCCTGGCTCTTTACTGATTCTTCACCTACAGGCTTGTTTTTTCCTCATTCGGGTTCCCACATTATTGTGTTCCATTACCCAACCTTATACAGAGAGAAGAGATATAATTGATGTACTTCTTCAAAGAGTGGTCCTTCATCTTTTTCATAAAATGAGTAATAACAGTTTGTGGCGGATCCCACTGCTGGTGATTTGTTTAGCCCTCAGCCTGTAACCTGGCCTGGATCCACAATCAGACCTCAGGCCTACCATCCAGGTGCTGTGAGTAGTTGTGAGTAGCTGTGAGTAGCTCAATAGGGAAAGTGAGAAGAAAGTAACACATGCATGCATTTCATGCATTAATATGTTTTAATATTGCATAGCCTAGTTCCTTTTTAGGAATTCCTTACTAGATTACTTCTTTATATGTGGGAAATATTACATTTTAATCATCCATGTAACTCCAACTACTGTTACATTAATCAATTAATTAATTCAATTAATCTACTTGGAAGAGAATATAAAGTATCACAGGAAACTTACTTTTGGATTTTTTTAAACCTGTTGGCAACATTATTAAACAACCACATAATCTTTTGTCATCTCTACATATGCTATTGGAAGGTGATAACTTTTTGATCGTGACAATATAGAAATGTACTATCTGTTCAAATGTCTCAATAAAGCCTAAGTTTTATTGTACACATTAATGAAACAAAGAATAATATTTTTAGAATAGCTTTATTTGATAAAAACTTGAGCAAAAGCAATTTATCTCAGTCTAAATTTAATCAGAAAATCTATATAGTTAAGACATCTTATTCTGTGTATATTTTGCAGTGTATTATTTATGCCCAAAGTCCCATTAGACATGTTATCTAAATAATTTTAGTTCTGTTAAATTGAAGAAATATTTTTGAATAATGAAGTTAATGTTGAGTTCTGTTAAAATTTTCTATTGTGATATCAGACATCCTGTTTTTAGTGGGTTGAAAATAAGCACTCATTCAATTAGAGTGCTACAGCACTAATTACTGTGACCCCTTCATTATCTGGGCTTAATCCTGTCTATTGCTCTCTTATAGACAAATATTCAGGCAAATTCTCTACTTTTCCTCTGAGTCCTTAAAATCTGTATATTTAGGTTTGTTCAGTAACATTTTCTTAAGAATATATGAGCTCTAAACTTGTTATGATACTCCTGCAAAAAACTAAGAGGGAACATTTTGTGTTTTTTCTTGGTATTATATAATACTAAATAACAATATCTTCTTTCCTTAATTAAACATACCACTGAAAATCCATTCATATTTTAATGCTTTTGGTAAGTAGCATTCAACATTTGTCCTAATTTTTAGTTACAAGAGATTTGTCATAATTACAGTCTTATATATTGAGCTGATGTTTTAAACTATTTGCAGCATCTGCTGATTTTGTTATTTTAAGACCTACAGAAAGAAGTAAAATACATGAACAAATCAAGTTTAAAAGACAGCAAATTCATGCTTTTACCTTTTGAATTTAATTTTCAGGTCCCTTGGTCTTATTCTTTCCTTTTGAATGAACTGGTGCTTGCTCCTCACATATATCATCAATTCAGGTTTGTGAATCAATAATTCTGTAGTGTCATATTTATTGCTCTCTAGATATAGACCTTAGTAATATTACCTGGTGTCAGAAAACTAACTACTTTCTTCTGGAAATTGTCATGCAATTTCCCCAATACAAACTGACAGTGTTTATATGAAACTGAATGTTCCTTTTGCTAATTAAAAAAAATCTCTGCCATGTATACACATGTACCATCTCTATGTACATCAATCAGGGAGTGATAGAACTGAACAGTATACCGCATGAAAAGTAGTTGAGCTTTGCAGTATTTGAATTTTTCATTACAATGTCAAAATATCTCATATCAATAACTTCAAAGGATCAAATTCACAGTCACTTGGTCCATCGGCTTTCACAGGATATCATGATGCTGTAAGTTTTTAGTGGAAGATCTTCATCATCTCATGGTGGGCAAGAAACAGAAAGAAAGAATGCCTATTTTCTGGAGCTTTCTTCTTCTCTCCTTTCCCACATCTACATACCCAACTTGGGAGATGATGCCACCCACATTCCTAGTGAGTTCTCCCCCTTGGTTGATCTCCCCTAGAAACACCCTTATAGACACAACCAGAAGCGTGTTTTATTAGCCTTCTAACCGCTCCTCAAAGTAACCGTATTGACAGTTAAGATTAAGCATCACAGGCTCTCAGACTTCATATTTTTTCAACTCCTGGAGACAATAGAGGGAATTTCTAAGGTTCTGGACACTTACAGAAAAGAAAGTTGCATGTAGTCACATTCCTCTGAAGGTTCAGGTGCAAAAGTATAATTATACAGTTTATTTAATCTGTTATTATAGAAAAATAAAATGAAGAAGCACTTAGTTTGACATAAATAAAAAATACGCAGATTTCCACCAGGAGCAAATGACAACTGTATTTAGTTTCTAATTAAAATTTCAATTGTTGTGCTGAGATCACTGCAAGTGTTTGGATAATTTTCAAGGATTTGCTGAAGAACAATGTTTGATGCATCTCATAGCACAGTGCATGCTTAATACGTGGGAAGCTCTGGGTTCAAACTGTAGTACCAAGGTGGTGGAAAGTGCAATGCATAATTTAGAAAATGTTAGCATCATAATATATAGTAAATAATTTAGCCATAAACACACATGTATTTATATATATATGTATATCCAACACAACATACACACATATGAAAGAAGAGAGAGAGAATACTATGTTCCTTGCCAAAAGTATCATGGCATGTGCCTCGTTCATTCACCCATATAGTAATGACCCAGATTCTAGGTCATGTGGATGCTGCAATGTTTAAAGAACACAAAATATCTTTCCTGAAACTTTTATTGTAAACAAAGGAGACAAATTATAAATAACATGCATAGCATATTAATGATAAATGCTATGTAAAAAAACAAAGCAGTGAAGAGGAGAAGACATGTGTGCTGTAGAAAGGTTATAGTCTTAAATAGGATGGTAAGAAAAGGCTTTGATGAGGAGTGACATTTACCAAATGCTGAAGGAGATGAGGACATCAGTTGTGGATAAATCTAGCAGAAGAGTATTACCAAAAGAATATAGAATCACTGCTGTGTGACAGAATTCCTGAGAAGACATGAATAAACATGTATTCATTGGAAGAGAACCCAAAACAGGTCAAAGTAAGAACACCAGAAAAGTCCAATTTATTTTATACAATGAATTTTACTGGGGTTACTTGCAGGAGTATCAGTGAGAGTTACATTCAGAAGCACAAATGATTCCAAGAAATCTGCATCATCAAAAGCTGTCCCAGCATGGGTGATGGCTCACTGTATGGTTTTCTGGCAGGTCAACAGGTGCCTGAAAGTGTCACTTTCAGGTAGCTCAGCTATTCTGATAGTCTTTTTGGCAACTAAGCTTATCATAGAGTATCTATAAGCAGTCCTCAGAGCTTAAATATATTTGGGAAGTGGGAGGGGTAGTAAATCTTGTCAGTTTCAGGGACTCCATGAATGTTTTGAATTGTTACTTCCTGATATTAAGATCTTCCCTGTAGAATGGAATGTTCAACCTCCCTTTAGAGTATTGCACGTTTTAATGAGCATCCCTCAATATTATAATTTATTTTTTATCACAGAGGAAACAACAACATGCAATCCTTGAGTTTGGGAGAATAGTTGGCATGCTAGAGAAGCTTGAGTCAAGTGAAAGATTCAGAAAGAGGGGTGTATGAGGTCAGAATTTTTTTATTAATTACACTTTATTCATTTTGTATTCCCCCATAAGCTCCTCCCTCCTTCCCTCCCGATCCCACCCTCCCTCCCCTTTCTGCATGCATGCTCCTCCCCAAGTCCACTGATAGGGGTGGTCCTCCTCTTCTTCTTTCTGATCTTAGTCTATCAGTTCTCATCAGAAGTGGCTGCACTGTCATCTTCTGTGGCCTGAATTTTAAATGGAAAAAGAAATATATAGGAACTGTTATAAGGTTTGAAACACCAAAAACTTTAATTATTTGTTCATTTGTTTGCTTACTTATTATTTGTTTGTTTGTTTGTTTGTTTGTTTGTAGGGAATGCATGTGTGGCATAGTGTGCCTGTGGGAATTGTCTATTTCCATCATGCAGGATTTAGTGATCAAACTCAAGTTGTCAACCATGCCAGGAATATCATTATATGCTGAATCATCATGCCAACACCATCATAAAGTACAAACAGAAGAGTGACATGATTTAACTTTTTTTAAATTTAGTTAGTCATTTTTTCTGACATAAGATCTCACTATGTTGCTCAGACTGGCATGGACTGCTGAGTTCAAGCTATCCATCTGCCTCACCTTCCTGTGTAGTTTGAAATACAAATGAGTAGCACCACACTTGGCTTAGACTTCTGTTTTATTTCATTATTTAATTTAACTTTCATCATGGTGAGGGTAGAATCTAAGCCTTTGTGTGTGCTAGAAAGGCTCTCTATCACTGATATCCACACCCAGATTTACATCTTAAGTGAATTATTCTGACTGAAGTTTTGAGAACTAAATGTAACAGGGAAGAGTAGACATAGAATATACATCAGTTATGCACTATTTCAATAATGCAGGCAAGAGATGATAGTAACTTGCAAACACTGAGAGGTATTTTGTTTTGGAATATTTTGATGAAGCACAATTGGTTATAGAACTTCACAAAATGTATAAAGATTATCAAATGTTTTTATATATGTATACATTATATATATATGATTTTTATTTATGTGTATGTGGTTTGTTTGTTTGCATGTGATTGCAGGTGCCCTAGGAGATCAAAGAGTGTACTAGATTCCCTGGAGCTTGAGTTACAGGGGATTGTAAACTGCCCAGTTTGTGGGTCCTGGGAACCAAACTTGGGTCCTTTGCTAGAAAAATACACACTCTTAACTGCTGAGTGATCTCTCCAACTCAGTGGGCTATAATTATAAGGTTATTCTTTAAGAATTGGAAATATTTTTTTCAAATAATACTTTTAAGTTTTTCACACCTAAAACATACCAAAGTAATTTGTTATTTAAGAGAATAATAATCCATTCACACAAAGATTTTAAAATAAAGTATGTACTTTTTAATTCTCCTGTTCTGGCCACTTTGCTGAAGGTGTTGATCAGCTGTAGGAGTTCCCTGGTAGAGTTTTTTGGGTCACTCAGGTATACTATCATAACATCTGTAAATAGTGATAATTTGGCTTCCTCCTTTCCAATTTGTATCCCCTTGATCTCCTTCAACTGTCTTATTGCTCTAGCAAGGACTTCCAGAACTATGTTGAAGAGATATGGAGAAAGTGGGCAGCCTTGCCTTGTCCCTGATTTCAGTGAGATTGCTTTTAAGTTTCTCTCCATTGAGTTTGATGTTGGCTATAGGCTTGCTGTATATTGCCTTTAGTATGTTTAGATATGTGCCTTGTACCAAGTGGGTTCCATAGTAATGGGAACAGGGACTGCCTCTGACATAAACTGATTGGCCTGTTCTTTGATCACCTCCCCCTGATAGAGGAGCAGCCTTACCAGGCCACAGAAGATGACAATACAGCCACTCCTCATGAGATCTGATAGTCTAAGATCAGAAGGAAGGAGAGGGGGACATCCCCTATGAGTGGACTTGGGGAAGGGCATCTGTGAACAAGGGGGAGGGAATGTGGGATTAGGAGGGGAGGAGGGTAGAGTTTATGGGGGGATTCAAAGTAAATAAAATGTAATTAATAAAAGTTAAAAAAAATAAAATAATTCTCCTGTTCTCTTTGTCAATTTTTAAACATGTCACAGAGTTTTCTTTTAAATAAGAATATATTTGTTTTTACATAATATCTTCTTGATTTCTGCAACTTTAGTAAAGCAGAAACTCTTGCTCTTAGACTGGCCTTGAATTTATGAAGAGCCTGCTTCAGGCTCTTGAGTAGTTAGGTTTGTAAGTATACACTTCGATGCCAGGGTAGGAACATTTTTGAGAATGGAATTATAAAATTATAGAATTATTTGGTGGTAGTCCAACACTTAAAATATATTCATAATTTATTTAAAATGCCATGAAAACATCCTGGGTGGTGTTTATGTTGTAAATTATGGGCAGTTAGTGACAAAACATACAGAGTGTATTTATTAGAGATTTTGGTATCAGTGCTCATAGTGAAAAATATTGCTGGCAGGAAAAAACAAACAAACAAACAAAAACAAGAAAAACCTCCCAGACTATAGAGATAGAACAGTGTAGTACATGATGATCTTAGCATCCTGGTACAATCCAACTATTATTATATGCATCCACTGCCCCTGATGAAGCCAGCAGGAACACAGTCCTTTCTCTTGCATGAAATTGGAGAAAACGGACAAATTGTTACTCTCAGTCTCTTTAAAACACCTCTTAGTCATCTAAACTATTTTCCTTTTAAATTCTTCATAATTTATATTAATCATAGACCGTTGCTATAGTTAAAATTGATTCATTCTTCTTAAGACGGTGTTTCTGAACTAAAGAATCCATAGTTTAGTGACAGCACACTTAAAAAGTGTGCTTTACATTGGCTACTGTTCTTTGACTGTTTGGCCAGATGATTATTTTTTTGTCTTCTCTCTCTCTCTGTCTCTCTCTCTCTCTCTTAAGCATAGAGATTCTTGTATACCAGTCTGGCATCCAATTTGCTTTGAAGCTAGCTAAAGATAACCTTGAATTTCAGAACCTCCTGCCGCTACTGTTTAGTACAGGCTTCATGCATGCTAGATAAGCTATTACACACTCCCAGTTCTTCATTTTCCAGTTCAGACTGTGGTATTTCCTGATCTCACCTAAACATTCTGAAGATATATTGTATCTGGAGGCAATGGTTCTGCTGACTGAACACAGTTTACATGGAGACAGATATTCTTTCATAATCTATGTAAAATTCATTTGAAACCACTAAAGGATTAAGAATTTAATGTTCTCAATTTGACTTAAATGCATCCTCAATTCCTGCAAGGTCTCACCCACAAGAAGTTATATTCAAAAGCTGTTCATTTGGGATTAGCCTCATCTCACTGACATCCCTTACTGATTAACATGTGTAAGGGCCAGTTGCTTTCAGATAACCAATTAGGTTTCCTCATACATTTAACTCATTTCTCAAATTATTAATATGAAATCTGCAAAAGAAGGATCATAAACAGGAAGCAAGATAGATTTCTACGGTTTTGACCCAAAAAATTAAATTGTGTTTTACCTCAGTCTAACCATTTTCTTAATGCTGAAAGGATAACAATATGTTTTAAAAGTCATGTAAAAATACAGCAATACTGTTGCTTGAAGATATTAGCAACCCTTTCCCTTTTTTCTTTATTCATATTTTTTGTGATTACAGAAAGAGATACACTGTTATGTTTGAGGCCATTTTGCAAAAGTTCCATGGTCTTCCTTTTATGCTATAATTGCTTTGTAGTGCCTAAATAATTATATAGCTGTGGATTAACATATTCTGGCTAGTTTAGATGTATAAGAGTACTCTGACAGTATGTTGCTAAAATGTAAATTGGTTTAAACTTTTTTTTGGCAGTTCAGAAACCCAGCATTGCCTAGGTACTGTGGCTGCTCCCCCATTATATATTAATGTACAAGCTTTTTAATGATGTGACTCCTAGTTACTCTATGGGAGTTACCATGGACACTAAGGGAAACTCTACAGAAAAATCAAGCGGAGAGAAAAACATAGCTCTTTTGATATATTTTAGGCATCTGCAGACTTTCAGAACTGGTTCTATCACTAAATAAATGGTATTTAGTCTTTTTTATTAGAGATTTTTTTTTCTGACAGCATTTCAGCTACAGGTTTTTGTTTTTTGTTTTTTCCTCTGTACTCAACCTCTGTCTACATTTCATCTCTGTGAAAGACTTTATAGTGAAGACAGATAATAATTTCCTAGATGTTAGTTACCTCTGGCTGTAAAGCCTGTATTGGAAGATTGAACAGGCAGATAACGAGAATTTTGCTTGGAGTATCTCCTCCTTAGCAAGATCTATTAAATCTAGAGGAGAAAGATTTATTTCTGTCTACACTCTTTCATTTGGTAAGTATAATCATGCTTGTGTTTTTCTTGCATTTTGTGGTTGTTGCTATACATACTTAAACCCAGTTCTTGTGAGGATCCTCTTTTGTAGGGATTTATTGTACTCCTGTTGGTAGACTTTGGAGAGCTATTTTCTATGCAAGGTTTAATGTAGTGTGGGAAATGTTTAATGTAACATATTTTATCCTCTAAAATCTTTTAATTAAGGGGTATTGTGAGCCCAGTTTTAAGGAGAGGGAAAAATTAGGACAAATGCTTCACAATTATACAATATTTTCATATTTTCTTGTACTTCGCAAACATCTAAGTAAATGCATTTTCATGTGGTACAATTTAGCATATTTAACAGACTTTTATAGTCATGTTATGGCATTGACCAACACGATATTTTTTTTAAAAAAAAATGGAAAAAATAAAAAAAATTTCTAATTCTAGTCATCTACACCTTAACTTTGAGCAAAGCAAAAATTTTACCAATAGAAAGCCTTCAGAAATTTAAGGCCCCCTCATAAAACCCTCTTTATGCATTTTTACATATTGTCATTGAATATACATAACCAGCAACATGTAGTATAATATTATTTTTGTCTTACTCTATTATCTTTATTCAAGCCACTTGCTCAAGCCACTTGCTTATAATTCCACCTACACTGGCAAGACTATTATTTGTTTTCATCTCCAGAGCAAATGCCCAGCAGGAAAATAAGTAGACATCTGGCAAACAGACTGATTCTCTGCCTCAGGGCTTGCAAAGCAGTTCAACAAATCAGACTTTCCCTCCTTCATTTCCTACCATCTGAATTTGCAAATCTTCTGCCTTTGCTTTTGAAGTTTGAATATCTCAGGTGTTGCAAAAAAGATGAAACCAAACTTGGTCTTCATCAGATTTTGCATTAGTTAGCAGATTTTCTTTTACTGAATTCTATCCCTATAGCACAACTTCTTTTTAAATTGTCTAATGAAAAAAACTGTAATTGACAAAAGTTTCAAGTTCATGGAGTACAATATAATGATATTATCATATGTGTATATATTTTGGTGTGTCTGAAGCAGGTTCATTAATAAATGTAGTACCTAATAATTTTATATTTTTTGCGGTGAGATCACTTAAAATCACTAAAATTTGATTGGGTTGCCTTTTATTTTTAATTTTTTTTTTCAATGCAGTTTATTCAGGAACCTTGAACAATAATCTGACCCTGGGGAAAGCCAGCCCACAGCTTAAATAGCCTCTGGGTAGCCAACCCCAGCATGCCACGTGGGCAATGCAGATAAGTCCACACACACGGAGGCAAGCCAGATCCTCAGCCTTAGCCAAATGTGGAGTTGTTTGTGACAGAGAGCACTCACCATCGGGAAGGCAGAAGGCGGAAACCAGCTCCATCTTTAAGGCGCAGCATTATGCAGCTCTCTACAGTTCCCCCTTTTTGTTTTAGATGCATCAGGCAAGAGTAGAGGTCTGATCTCTGATATTAGAAATAAATTGGGACTTTGTACCGATGTTCATTTAGGTGTCATCCACCCAAAGAGCATCAGACCCGTCCAATACCTTTTTCTCAGAGGCGGGACCTGGGGTATCAACCCGCATGCAATCAGACATGCTCTTCTCTGGGTCGAAAGCGGCTGACCCTGAGTGCAGTGCTTAGCCTCGCATCCTGAGCGTAACATTTTAGCTTTTTATGTTAGCCAACCATGCTTGGGGAGACTGTCCTGCTTCAATGGCTGTAAAGGCCTGAATGGTCATGGCTGCATTACACTGTTGTGAGACTCTAATCTTGCATATATACCACAGGCAAACCAAGGAGACCAACACCAGAAGGCCTGCTAACACTCCCATGCCCGCCCATTTCTTCAGATGATTCATGGCTGCAGCAATCCATGATGATAATCCTGTGGCTAGTCCTGCGTCCACTCTGGTAGAATTTACTGTGACAATGGCCACTCTCAGCTGCTCCATCGTAGTATCGAATTCTCCAGTCCAATTACCTAAAATATAGCTCGACAATTGTTTAGACAGATTTGCAGCACAGGAAAAATTCTCATGTTATATGCTAGTGACTCAAATTTGAATATGACCAGCATATTTTCCTTGACAGCCAAGTTGAGCGATTTGCCATAGGGTATCAAATTGCTCCTGTAAGAGGTCAATCCTCTGATTGAACACCATCAAGCTTCCTTTTAGTTGAGCATTAATTCCTTTTTGTACAACTAAGGCATGAGTTACATTGGCTAAATGATTATTCAGGGTCTGAGCAGTCTGCCCAGTACGATTCATGGCTAATGATATAATTTTTTAAAAAAAAAAACAACATTGTATTTGATAGCATACTGAGTTGTTATTTTCAGCATTTAATTTCTGTGTAATTTTGGAGTTTTGGCAGGGATTTTTCTGAGTATTCCTCCCTTAGACACTCTCTCACTTTTGGAAGTTGATTCTCACTTCTCTAGAATAAATCTATATTTATTCTGCAAAATAGAATTTCTATTATTGTTATTATTGGTTTGGGAATAAAATATAATAGTAGTTTTAGAAAGACAGCAATGTTCAAACTTTTTTCAAACATTTAGTCAAGGGACAATTTCTTTATACAAAGAAGAAAGCCAGGACCAGCAGTGTCCATTCAGGACTGTAAACTAGAAAACTATTTGCTTTGGGAGATAAGGGAGTATTACTGGATCAAAGCATATAATGCATTGTGATGATTAATTTTTGGACACTATATGTGGACTTTCATTGTTGTGTAATCACTATATAAGGAGAACAAACAGGATTCCAAGGCACTGCTGGAAGCTGGAGCAATTGACTACTACATACATTAAGGAAATTATCAGAAAAAAATTCGTTCTTTTTCTAAGCTATGATTCTTGGCCACATAACAAGGCTCTGTTTGATTCCTGAACTTGAAAACCAGTTTTAATCCTGGACTCACATTGACTGTTACATGCAATTTGTTACTAGGTCTATTGATGATAGCTTTTCAATATTTTTCACATAATACTCTAGATATTTAATTCCCTTCCATGCATAGTTTTCATAATTTGTCAATTTGATCATTTTGCTTATATATATATATATACACATATACATATATGTATATGTGTATATATATATATGTATATATATATATATATATTCTGTGAAAGGCAGGTGTTGTTGGACATGTATGCCATGCTAGCACTTAGGAGGTTGAGGCTGGTTAAGCCTGGTCTTTGTATATAGTGATTTGGTTGTTCACCTGGGGTAAACGAGACCTTGTTGGAAAAAAAAAAAAAAAAAAAAAAACCTCAAAAAACATTTAGTAGAATCAAATGTGGTAACTTGGGATGTTAAGGCAGGAAGATAACGTAGCGAGTTCCAGGGAAGCCTGGCATAAATAATTTGTACCTCTGTCTGTCTGTCTGACTGAATATCTCTCTGTCTTACACACAGATAATTAAATAAATAAACAACAAACCAAAACCCATGAGAGCCTGGACATTATTTTTGAAAAAAATTTCAAAATCTTTATTTTGGTCTCTGTGGCTAAAGGAGATTTTTCACACTTTTTATTATTTTGCCCGCAGTTTGATTTTCATAGTATATATATATTTTTCTGGCTATTGTAAGCTTCACTCATTTATTTAAATGAGTGTGTTTGTCTGGAACCTTTTTTGAAGCACTTCATTCTTTTTGCTGTGCTAATTCTTTATTTAGTTCTCAGTGTAGGTAATTCTTTCTCAAAAGAGCTTTCTCTGACTCCAAGTCTGTAACTAGACCTTTGGCTACTTTATTGTGTTCTTTTGCCTACCTCCCTACAACATTCCTATCCCCTCCAACCTCCCAACACTATGTAGGAACAAAAGAAGGATAGAGGGAAAAGGGGGTGTAGATCTCTTTATATTACTTTTACTGGATAGAGGCATAGGGTTCCTTGAGGTAAGTCCAATCTTTGTCCTTAGGATATTTCCAACCAGCAACCAGGAATATAGCAAACAGCAAAAGCAATCAGGAACCAGCAAAAAGTATCATCAGGGAACAACAGAAGCAGCAGCAGCAGGGATAGCAGCAGCCTTCACTTCTCTTGGGGTTCTGGCATTTTTTTAATACCCTCTCAAGAGTCCCGAGAATTCCAAATGTAAACTATTTTCAGCTGGCAGACTCATACCCCTTCCAGGGCAAGAGGCAAATCATAGTTACTTGATGAGGTCAGTCTGAAGCAGCCCCAGATCCTACACCATGAATCAAAATAAAAACACATTCCAAACCTAACTAGGTTTTATTTTATTTAATTTTTAATTTTAACCTTTTTTTTTTTTTTTTTTTTTTTTTTTTTTTTACAATTTATTCCATTTGTATCCCAGTTGTGGCCCTCTCCCTCATCTCCTAGAAATCCCACCTCCCTCCCTATTCTCGCTCTACGCCCCTTTCCTAGTCCACTGATACAGGAGGTCCTCCTCCCCTTCTATTTGACCCTTTACTATCAGGTCTCATCAGGACTGGTTACATTGTCTTCCTCTGTGGCTTGGTAAGGCTCTACCTCCCCGGAGGCAGTGATCAGAGAGCCTGTCACTGAGTTCATGCCAGAGAAAATCCCTGCTTCCTAAACTATGGACCCACTTGGAGACTGAGTCTATGGGCTACATCTGAGCTGGGGTTTTAAATCCTCTCCATGCATTGTCCTTGGTTGGGGTATCATTATTTTCAGAGCCCCTGGTGCTCAGTATGTTTGGCTCTGTTGCTCTTCTCATGGAGCGCCTGTCTCCTCCAAGTCTTTCTCTCTCCCCTTTCTTTCCTAAGATTCCCTGAACTTTGCCCAAAGTTTGACTATTAATCTCAACCTCTGCTTTGATACTTTAATCAGAGTCTTTCAGAGGCCTTCTGTGGTAAACTTGTCTCTTGTTCCATGTCTTCTCCTGCTTCCGATGTCCATCACTTTGTCTCTCTGATTGAGGATGGAGCATCTTCCCTAGGGTCTTCCTTGTTGTTTAGCTTCTTTAGGAGTACAGATTTTAGTATGGTTATCCTATATTGTATGGCTAATATTCACTATAATATGGCTAATATCCACTTATAAGGGAGTATATACCATGTGTGTCTTTCTGCTTCATGGATACCTCACTCAGGATGATTTTTCTAGATTCTATCATTGGCCTGAAAATTTCATGATTTCCTTGTTTTTAATAGCTGAGTAGTATTCCATTGTGTAAATATACCACAATTTCTGTATCCCTTCCTTTGCTCAGGGACATTTAGGTTGTTTCCAGATTTTGGCTATAACAAATCAATCTGCTATGAACATGGTTGAGCAAATGTCCTTGTACTAGAGTTGAGCATAATTTGGATATATGCCTAGGAGTGCTATAGCTGGATGTTGAAGTAGCACTATTCCCAATTTTCTGAGAAAGCACCAGATTGATTTCCAAAGTGGTTATACATGTTTACATTCCCACCAGCAATGGAGGAGGGTTCCTCTTTTTCCACATCCTCTCCAGCATGTGCTGTCGCTTGAGTTTTTTATCTTAGCCATTCTGATGGAAGTAAGGTGAAATCTTGGATCATTTTGATTTGCATTTCCCTGATGATAAGGACACTGAACATTTTTAAAAGAATTTCTCTGCCATTTAATATTCCTTTACTGAGAAGTCTCTGTTTAGCTCTGTACCCTATTTTTAAATTTTTTAATTATAATTTTTATTAATTACAATTTATTCACTTTTTATCCCCCCCTGTAGCTCTTTCCCACTTCCCCTCCCAATCCTACCCTCCTTCACCCTTCTGAACCCATGCCCCTCCCCGAGTCCACTGATAGGGGAGGTCTTCTTTTCCTTCCTTTTGATCCTAGGCTATCAGGACTCATCAGGACTGGCTGTATTGTCTTCCTCTGTGTCCTTGTAAGGTTCTCTCTCCTCAGAGAGCAGGCCAATCAGTTTGTACCCCATTTTTTAACTGGATTACTTTGTTTGTTGCTTTTTAACTTCATATTTATATGTTCTGGGTATTAGTCCTCTGTCAGATATATGTTTGGTAAAGATATTTTCCCAGTCTGTATGCTGTCATTTTGTTCTACTGACAGAGTCCTTTGCTTTACAGAAGCTTTTCAGTTTCCTGAGGTCACATTTATTGATTGTTGATTTTAGAGCCTGTACTGTTGCTGTTCTGTTCAGGAAATTGTCTACTGTGCCAATGAGTTCAAGGCTCTTCCCCAATTTTTCTTCTAATAGCTTAAGTGGAAGAAGCTTAAGTGGTTTTATGTTGAGGACTTTGATCCACTTAGACATTAGTTTTGTGCAGGGTGATAAATATAGATCTATTTGCATTTTTCTACATGTAGACATTCAGTTAGACCAGCACCATTTGTTGAAGATGCTATCTTTTTTCCATTGTATGGTTTTGGTTTTTTGGTCTAAAATCAAATATTCATAGGTATGTATCATAGGTGTATGGATTCAGTTTGCGAGTATTTTATTGAGTATTTTTGCAA
This sequence comes from Meriones unguiculatus, assembly GCF_030254825.1. Lineage (NCBI taxonomy): Eukaryota > Metazoa > Chordata > Mammalia > Rodentia > Muridae > Meriones > Meriones unguiculatus. The sequence continues at coordinate 71,547,508 of NC_083369.1, read as the reverse complement.
CAATATTCATAAGAGAGATAGGTCTCTTTTTTTGTTGGGTCTTTGTGCAGTTTTAGGTATCATGGTGACTGCAGATTCATAGAATGAGATTGGTGATGTTCCTTCTGTTTCTATTTGGTGGAATAATTTGAAGGGTATTGGAGGAGTTAGCTCTTCTTTGTAGATCTGGTAGAATTCTGTGCTGAAACGATCTGGCCCTGGGCTTTTTTTTTTTTTTTTTTTGGATGGGAGATTTTGATGGCAGCTTCGATTTCCTTAGGAGATAATAGGATTATTAAATTTATTCACCTGGTCTTGATTCAGCTTTGGGAAGTGGAATTTATTAATAAAATTGTCCATTTCATTTAGATTTTGAAATTTGGTAGCATATAGGCTTTTGAAGTAAGACCTAATGATTTTTTGGATTTCCTCAATGTCTGTTGTTATGTCCCCTTTTCATTTCGGGTTTTGTTGATTTGGATGATGTCTATTTTGGACAAGTTTCTGTGAGGTGCTGAGAGTAAAGTAAATTCTATTGTGTTTTGGTGAAAGGTTCTGTATATGTCTATTAGGCTCATTTGATACATGACCTCTGTTAGAGTCATTGTTTCTTTGCTAAATTTCTGTTTTGTTGACCTGTCCTTTGTTGAGAGTGGGGTGTTGAAGTTTCTCACTATTAATGTGTGGGGATCTAGATGTCGTTTAATATTTATTAATGTTCCTTTTACAAATGTGGGTGCCTTTGTATTTGGGGCATAAATCTTCAGAATATGATGTCTTTTTTGGTGAAATTTTCTTTTGATGAGTATGAAGTGACGTTTCCCCATCTCTTTTGATTAATTTTGGTTGGAAGTCTATTTTGTTAGATATTAGAATGGGTACTCCTGCTTGCTTCTTGGGCCCATTTGCTTGGAAAACTCTCTTCCAGCCCTTTACACCCAGGTAATGTCTATCATTGTGACTTAGGTGTGTTTCTTGTATGCAACAGATTGTTGGGTCTTGTTTATGCATCCATTCTGTTAGTCTGTGTCTTTTTATTGGAAAGTTGAGTCCATTGATGTTGACAGAGATTAATGACCAGTGGCTCTTAGATCCTTATATTTTGATGTTGGTTGTGGTTGTATGTTTGTGTGCTTGTCTACTTTGAGTTTTGCTGTACTGACATTATTTTTTTCTGTATTTTCCTGATTGTAGGTAGCTTTCTTGGGTTGTATTTTTCCTTCTAGTATCTTCTGTAACACTGGATTTGTATGTAGGTATTGTTGAAATTTGTTTTGGAATTGAATATCTTGTTTTCTCCATCTATGAGGACTGAGAGTTTTGTGGGGTATAGTAGCCTGGGCTGACATCTGTGTTCTCTTAGGGTCTGCATGATATCTGTCCAGGCCCTTCTGGCTTTCATAGTCTCTGTTGGAAATTCAGGTGTGATTCTAATGGGTCTGCCATTTTATGTTTCTTGGCCTTTTTCCTTTGCAGCTTTTATTATTTTTTCTTTGTTCTTTATACTTACTGTTTTGATTATTATGTGGTGGGAGGATTTTCCTTTCTGGTCTAATTTATTAGGTGTTCTGTAGTTCTCTTGTATGCTTATAGGCCTATGCTTTAAATTGGGGAAATTTTCTTCTATGATTGTGTTGAAAATATTTTCTGGGTCTTGGAGATGGGAAACTTCTTTTGCCTCTATTCCTATTATTCTTAGGTTTTGTCTTTTCATGTTGTCTTGGATTTCTTGGTAGGTTCGTGTCAGGAATTTTTTTAGATTTAACATTATTGTTGATGGATACATCAATATCTTCCATTGCATCTTCCACACCTGAGATTATCTCTTCCATCTCTTGTAGTCTGTTGGTTATGCTTACCTCTGTATTTCCTATTTCAGTCCCTAAGTTCTTCCTCTCAATGATTTCCTCTATTTGTGTTTTCTTTAATTTTTCTAATTTTATCTTCAGATCTTGAACTGTTTTATTTCCTTTACCTGTCTGTATTTCCCTGTGTTTCCTTCAATTCCTTCACCTGTTTATTTGAACACTCTCTGTTTCTTTTATTATTTTTAGTTATTTAATTATTTCCTTCCTGAAGGCCACAAACTATTTGCTGCATCCTCCTGTATTTCTTTATAGATGGTCATAATCTGTTTGACTTTATCTTAAATCTGTTTCTTTATGAATGTCCACCATCTGTTTGACTTTATCTTCCTCTATTTCTTTGTACTTTTTATTTCTTTCCTCCATTATCCTCTTCATAAACACAGATGTAAGGTCATCTTCTTGAAAATCACTTATGTTAGGGTGCCCAGGCTCACTTGCCACTTTATTACTGAGTTCTGGAGACACTATATTTTGTTGGCATTTATTGATTGTGCTTTTATACTGGCCTGTATCCATCTGCCTGACTCAGGTGTTCCTGGTGTCTGCTGGCATCTTGGGTTGGGGAGAATCCCCTTGTCAGGATGATGGTTGTTCCTGAAGAGGCCTTCTCAGCTTTTTGGGTATGGTCACCAAATGGCAGGCGATTCTCAGGGAAATGCCACAGCTCACTTCAGGTGTATGGACCTGTGGGGTAACTGTAGTTGTTGGTAGTCAAGGAGTCTCTCCCTTTGCCAGGAGAAGTCCTAGAGACAGCTGCTCTGCCACTGGGTTTCTTGCTCTGAATTTAATTAACTGCTGTTGCTGCTCTTACACTGTGTTTGCTGGCCACATCCCTCTTGAAGAACCAGGGAGCCCCACAGTTTGTTCAATTTAGCTAGGGAGACAGGTTGTGCCTTGGAGCAGTGTCTGGGGGATGATCCTGTGGATCCCAGGCTTCTTTAGGCCTAAGGGTGGAGCTCTGTGCCCCAGTATCCAAGCAGTAATCAGTGGCAGGTGAGTGGAGCACTCTGGTCTGAGGCAGGACACCTGGAGCCTGCTGGAACTCAGGAACTTTTCTGGGAATTAGTTGGGTTTCCTGAAGTGAGATCTCATTTTCCCACACCCTGTGGTTTTCTCCTGACAAGGAGGCCCAGTCTCCGGTGTTTTGGGGTCCACAGTTCAGTCTGGGTTGGTGAGTAGAGTATGCAGGCAGGTGGCTATGTACTGGCAACCGGGCGCCTGCAAGAACTCGGAAACATTTCCAGAGAAATTTCGTAGGATTGGCTAGGTGCCCTGAGGTCAGAGCTGATACTTCCTTCACCATGGGGTTTCATCCTTACAGTACAGTGAAACCTAGTCTCTGGGGTTTGTGGGCACACAATTCTGTTTGGGAGAGTGAGTTAGGTGTGCATGTATGTGGCTCTTGTCTGGTGGTTGAGTGCATGCCTGCTTGGGCCAGGGACCTTTTCCAGGTGTCTGGGTGACCTGAGGTCAGTCAGTCCCAAATCCTTCCTTCACCATGGGATTTTCTCTCAACTGTAAAACTCAGTCTCTGGTATTGTGGGGACCACAATTCAGTCCAGGATGGTTATCAGAGCATGAGGGCATGTGGCTCAGGGCTGGAGACCAAGTACCTGCTGGGACCCAGGAACTCTCCCAGGGTTTAGCTGGGTGACCTGAGAATGGACCTGGTTGCTTCCCACACCATGGGGCTTCTCACCTGGAAAAAACAATCACTCTTCTTTTAGTGCCCAGATTTTGGTCTGTTGGTCATTGTGCAGTAACTGCTGTCCTGCTCATCAGACAGAGTGTCCTCTCAGTGCTGCCATCTTGGATCCCCAAGGCACATTCTTTTAAACAGTTTTTATCATTAATCTTTTTTAATAATAATAATAATAATAATAACCTTCTCCTCCTTTCCTCCCAGTCCTCCATTTCCCCCATCCCCCCCCCCAGAAAAGGGGAGCCTCCTTCCCTGTATCAACCCTTCCTAGCACATCAAGACTTTTTTTTTTTTGTCTCAATATAGTCATTTATTTATTTTTGTGCTGTGGTTAAATCTTAGGTCTTATGTTATTTAAATCTGTGTTAAGCTACAGGGTTGCATCTCAGGCTTCTATATATATTTTTTTAAATGTGTTCCTTCTACTTGAAATAGTTACTGTTAAATTTTTCTTCTACCTTTTTTGTTATTTTTTTTATTAATTACACTTTATTTACTTTATATCCCCCCTGTAGTTTCCTCCCTCCTCCCTTTCCAATCCCTACCTTCCTCCTCCTTCTCCATGCATGCCCTTCCCCAAGGCCACTGGTAGCAGATGTCTTCTTTTCCTTCCTTCTGATCCTAGTCTGTTAGGCTCATCAGGAGTGGCTGCATTGTATTCCTCTTTGGCCTGGTAATGCTGCTTCCCCCTCAGGGGGAGGTAATTCAAGAGCAGGCCAATCAATTCATGTCAGAGACAGTCCCTGTTCCTATTACATTGGAACCCACTTGGATACTGAACTGTCATGGGCTACATCTGTGCAGGGATCTTAGGTTATCTCCATGCATAGTCTGCAGGGCATAGCCATTCAGAGGCCCTCTGTGGCAGTCTCCTAACTTGCTCCCTGTTTTCTCCTTCTGATGTCCATCCTCTTTGCCTTTCCAGATGGGGATTGAGCATTTTAGCCAGAGCTCTCCCTCTTGATTAGTTTCTTTAGGTGTACAGATTTTAGTAGGTGTATCCTATATTATATGTCTATATGAGTATGTATATATATACCATGTGTGTCTTTCTGCTTTTGGGATAGCTTACTCAGGATGATCTTTTCCAGTTCCCACCATACACCTGCAAATTTCATAATTTCCTTGTTTTTTATTGCCGAGTAGTATTCCATTGTGTAAATGTACAATACTTTTGTATCCATTCTTCAGTTGAGGGGCATCTGGGTTGTTTCCAGGTTCTGGCTATTACAAATAAAGCTGCTACAAACATAGTTGAGCAAATATCCTTATTGTGTACTTGAGCCTCTTTTGGATATATGCCTAGAAGTGGTAAGGGTGGAACTTGAGGGAGAGCTATTCTTAATTGTCTGAGAAAGACCCAGATCGATTTCCAGAGTGGTTGTACAATTTTATATTCCCACCAGCAGTGGAGAAGGGTTCCCTTTTCTTCACAACCTCTCCAGCATGGGTTGTCACTTGAGTTTTTGATCTTGGCCATTCTGATGGGTGTAAGTTGAAATCTCAGGGTTGTTTTGATGTGCATTTCCCTGATGACTAATGCCCTTGATCATTTCCTTAAGTGTTTCTTTGCCATTAGATAGTTCTCTATCGAGAATTCTCTGTTTAGTTCTGTTTCCCATTTTTTAATTGGATTATTTAATTTGTTGTTTTTTAACTTCTAGAGTTCTTTATATTTCCTGGATAGTAGCCTTCTGTCAGATATAGGGTTGGTAAAGATCCTTTCCCAATCTGTAGGTAGTTGTTTTGTTCTGATGACAGTGTTCTTTGCTTTACAGAAGATTTTCAGTTTCATAAAGTCCCATTTATTGATTATTGCTCTTAGAGTCTGTGCTGTTGGTTTCTGTTAAGGAAGTTGTCTCCTGTGCCAATGAGTTCCAGGCTCTTCCCCACTTTTTCTAAGTTTTATATTGAGGTCTTTGATCAATTTTACTTTAGTTTTGTGCAGGGTGATAAGTATGGATCTATTTTCATTTTTCTACATGTAGACATCCAGTTAGACCAGCACCATTTGTTGAAGATGCTCTCTGTTTTCCATTGTATGGTTTTGGCATCTTTGTCAAAGATAAGGTATCCATAAGTGTGTGGCTTTATTTCTGGGTCTTCTATTCGGTTCCATTGATCCACCAGTCTGTTTCTATTCCAGTACCATGAAGTTTTTATTACTGTTGAGATATTACAGCTTGAGATCAGGGATGGAGATACCTCCAGAAGATCCTTTATTGTAGAGGATTGTTTTTAGCAATTCTGGGTTTCTTGTTATTCCATATTTTCATCCACTTTTTAACTTTCTGTCTTTCATTCAAAGCTCAGCCTTCTTGAGCAGAACAAATCCCAAGTTTTCCCCTTTCCATAAGAGCATGCACCCACACTTGAAGAATGTTGTCAAGTAGTTCCTAAACAATGAGTTCTGAAGCTTTATTGTACAACAGAATTACTTTAGGAGTGACCATGTAGACTTCCTCTTCTAATCCCCCAACACTCTGATTCTATAGTTGCAGTGTTGACTATATGGATTAGAAATGTTAACAGAAAACCCAGAGAATTTTAATGCAGTAGTCCATAGATTGCTTGTTATAAATAATGCCAGGTAAAAATATTTTGAAATCACTCAACTAATGTTATTTATGAAATCTGACTCTAAGAGTTCATGCTGTCTGAAATTTCTCTAGTATAGTCCTCACGATGAAGTGCAATATCCAGGGTTTTGTTCTTGTTGTTATTTATTTCCAAAGAGTTTCATGCATGCAAGCCTGGCTTTGGATTCAGCTGAGCCTAGGTTTGAACTATTGATCCTTTTGTTTTTACCTTCCAAGACCTGGAATTACAGGTGTCTCTCAATCTGTCTAGCTCCAGCCACATTTTCAATAATAAAAGTGGAACTATGCTATGTCCTTTTGATTTTTTATGTTCCACTGACATTTTCCACAATTGTTTTTCAAATTTTTAGGTGACATCAAACATTATTGACTCTCTCTATTTTTCTCTCTCTCTTTCTTTCTCTCTCTCTCTCTCTCTCTCTTTGTATATGTGTAGGCATTCAGGATTGAACTCATGGCCTCAAACAGCTACAACCCCAGCCCTTGTGATTGTGTTATTAATTAAAACCTGTAAGAGCAAGAATATATGATCAGATAGGAATGACCCCGAGCCTACAGATAAGCATATAAGAACAGATGGGATGAACTAGCAGTATATTAAGGCATAGACTCACAAGGAGTAACAATGTGCCCCAGGCCTCCCATGCAGCCTTTTCAATATCTCATTTTCCCTGTCTCACAACTGAAGGGAGTTTTCCCACTAGTATTCATTTGTGGGAACTGCTGCTCAGTGTCACCTATTGATCTTATATCACAAGTAAAACATGATCCACTTCATACCTTATTAAGAAATTAATAGAGGGGGGAGCCAAGATGGCGGCGCCGGGAAAACAGCGCGTCTGAGCAGCAGGACAGCACTTTCCGTGCAGAGACCAGGAGACTGAACTCGGGGCCCTGAAACTACATCGATCGTGTTTCCCAGGTGAGGGGAGGCTCCCACGGCGGGGGAATCGGTCCGGTCCACTCATGGTTACCCAGCCAGAACCCGGAAGAAATCCCGGGTAACGCGGGCTTTGGGTCTCCGGGCTGGAGCCGCAAGCGGGCGGGTCCCAGCCACTTTCCCAGGCTGATCCGTGGGCACAAGGGTACCTGAGACTGGGAGTCCCAGTCGCGGGGGGACCCCACGGGGAAGCAGGGTTGCGGGTCTGATCGCAGGTCACCCAGTCTCTCCCCGGAAAGTCGCTACCACCAGCACAGCCGAGCTCCTGCTGCGCGCAGAGAGCTTAGTACTCAGCTCAGCGGTACAGACAAGCTGTATGCCCCAGTACAACAGGGACTGGAAACCCCTGTCCTGAGAGGACCACACAGAGAAGGAAGAAACCGTGCTGCTGGGGTCACCTAGGGAAAGTCTAGCAGACTGCAGATTGCAAACAGACAGAACTGAGTGCCCCAAGACACCAGAGCAGTACTCACCCGCCACAGATTACCGCAGCAGATCACTAAATTTACAGCAAGAAACCCAGAAGGAGGGCAGCTTCCCCCAGAATTTCTCCTGGTGAGAGGAGAGCCCTCTTGACTAATCAGGACCACATTTACCACCCAGGTCTCTAGGCCTGAGGTGAGCTGTAGCAACTCCTGAAAAACAGCGGACATCCAGGGACTATACCCAAAAAGCTGGGAAGGCTTCCTTCAGGAAAAAACATCTTCCTGCCAAAGGGATTCTCTCCACTACAAGAGTCGAGGAACAACCAGAAACTAAATTCAAACAACTAAGATAGCCCAATGGGTAGAGGACAGAATAAAAGTTCAACCAACAAAAGCCAGAGCATTATGGCATCTCCGGAACCCAGTTATCCAGGGGCAAATAGCCCTAGACACCCCAGCATAAATAAAATTCAAGGAGACAACCTAACATCTATGCTCAAGAAGATGATAACAGAGGAAACAAATAAAATATGAAAAGAAATAGAAGAAGCTGAAGCCAAAAATTATGTGGCCTTTAGAGAGGAAATGCTTAAATCACTGAATGAAATAAAAGAAACAGTGGATTGTTCAAACAAACAGCTGAAGGAATTGACGGAAAAACATGAAAATACAGTCAGACAGGGGAAGGAAACCAACAAAATAGCTCAAGACCTGAAGATAGAATTGGAAAAATTAAAAAAAAAACACAAATGGAAGAAATTGTGGAGAGAAAGAACTTAGGGAAGAAAGCAGGAACTACAGAGGTTAGCATAACCAATAGGCTACAAGAAATGGAAGAAAGAATCTTAGGTGTGGAAGATACAATGGAAGAAATAGATGTATCTGTCAAAGAAAATGATAAATCTAAAAAATTCCTGACACAGATCATCCAAGAAATTCAAGACAACATAAAAAGACAAAACCTAAGAATAATAGGAATAGAGGAAAAAGAAGATTCCCTGCACCAAGGCCCAGAAAATATTTTCAACAAAATCATTGAAGAAAATTTCCCCAACTTAAAGGAGAGGCCAATAAGAATACAAGAGGCCTATAGAACACCCAATAAATTAGACCAGAAAAGAAAATCCTCCCGCCACATAATAATCAAAACTGTAAGTATACAGAACAAAGAAACAAATACTAAAAGCTGCAAGAGAAAAAGGCCAAGTAACATATAATGGCAAACCCATTAGAATCACACCTGACTTTCCAACAGAGACTATGAAAGCCAGAAGGGCCTGGACAGATATCATGCAGACCCTAAGAGAACACAGATGTCAGCCCAGGCTACTATACCCTGCAAAACTCTCAGTCCTCATAGATGGAGAAAACAAGATATTCAATGACAAAAACAAATTTCAACAATACCTACAAACAAATCCAGCATTACAGAAGACACTGGAAGGGAAAATACAACCCAAGAAAGCTAGCTACATTCAAGAAAACACAGGAAATAAATAACCTCACTTCAGTAAAACAAAAAGCAACCAAGCACACAACCTGATGACCACAGCCAACATCAAAGTCAAAGGATTTAACAGCCACTGGTCATTATTCTCTCTCAATATCAATGGAATTAATTCTCCAATAAAAAGACACAGACTAACAGAATGGATGCGTAAAGAAAACCCAGCAATCTGTTCTTTACAAGAAACACACCTAAGTCACAAAGATAGACATTACCTGAGGGTAAAGGGATGGAAAACGGCTTTTCAAGCAAATGGACCCAAGAAGCAAGCAGGAGTAGCCATTCTAATATCTGATAAAATAGTCTTTCAACCAAAACTAATCAAAAGAGATGGGGAAGGACACTTCATACTCATCAAGGGAAAATTCCACCAAGAAGACATCACAATCCTGAACATCTATGCCCCAAATACAAGGGCACCCACATTTGTGAAAGAAACATTGATAAAACTTAAACCACATATAGATCCCCACACACTAATAGTGGGAGACTTCAACACCCCACTCTCAACAAAGGACAGGTCAACAAAACAGAAATGAAACAAAGAAACAATATCTTTAACAGAGGTCATGAATCAAATGGACCTAACAGACATTTACAGAACCTTACACCCAAACACAAAAGAATTTACCTTCTTCTCAGCACCTCATGGAACCTTCTCCAAAATAGACCACATAGTTGGTCACAAAGCAAGCCTCAACAAATACAGGAAGATTGAAATAATCCCTTGTATCCTGTCGGATCACCATGGAATAAAGCTGGACCTCAGTAACAACAGAAATAGCAAAAAGCCTACACATACATGGAAACTGAACAACTTGCTACTAAAAGACAGCTGGGTCAGGGAAGAAATAAAGAAAGAAATTAAAATCTTCCTAGAACTCAATGAAAATGAAGACACAACATACCGAAACTTGTGGGACACAATGAAAGCAGTGCTAAGAGGAAAGTTCATAGCACTAAGTGCCTTCAAGAAGAAATTTGAGACAGCGCATTCAAGCAACTTAATGGCTCACTTAAAAACCCTAGAAAAAGAAGAAGCAGACACACCAAGAAGGAGCAGACGGCTGGAAATAATCAAACTCAGGGCTGAAATCAATCAATTAGAAACAAATAAAACAATTCAAAGAATCAATGAAACTAAGAGCTGGTTCTTTGAGAAAATCAACAAGATAGACAAACCCTTAGCCAAGCTAACTAAAAGGCAGCGAGACACCATCCAAATCAACAAAATCAGAAATGAAAAGGGGGACATAACTACAGACACTGAGGAAATCTAAGCAATCATTAGGACTTACTTCAAAAGTCTATAGGGAACAAAATTTGAAAATTTAAATGAAACGGACAATTTTCTTGATCGATTCCACTTACCAAAGCTAAATCAGGACCAGGTAAATCAATTAAATAGTCCTATATCCCCCAAGGAAATAGAAGCAGTCATTGAAAGTCTCCCATGCAAAAAAAGCCCAGGACCTGATGGTTTAAGCGCAGAATTCTACCAGACATTCAAAGAAGAGCTAACACCAATTCTCTTCAAACTATTCCACAAAATAGAAACAGAAGGAACATTACCAAACTCATTCTATGAAGCCACAGTCACCTTGGTTTCTAAACCTCACAAAGACTCAACAAAGAAAGAGAATTTCAGGCCAATCTCCCTTATGAACATTGATGCAAAAATACTCAACAAAATACTTGCAAACTGAATACAAGAACACATCAAAGATATCATCCACCATGACCAAGTAGGCTTCATCCCAGGTATGCATGGATGGTTCAATATACGGAAATCCATCAATGTGATCCACCATATTAACAAATTGAAAGAAAAAAACCATATGATAATCTCCCTAGATGCTGAAAAAGCCTTTGACAAAATCCAACATCCATTCATGTTTAAAGTATTGGAGAGATCAGGGATACAAGGCACATATCTAAACATAGTAAAGGCGATATACAGCAAACCTATAGCCAACATCAAACTGAACAGAGAGAAACTTAAAGCAATCCCACTGAAATCAGGGACAAGACAAGGCTGCCCACTCTCTCCATATCACTTCAACATAGTTCTGGAAGTCCTTGCTAGAGCAATAAGACAGTTGAAGGAGATCAAGGGGATACAAATTGGAAAGGAAGAAGTCAAATTATCACAATTTGCAGATGATATGATAGTATATGTGAGTGACCCCAAAAACTCTACCAGGGAACTCCTACAGCTGATAAACACCTTCAGCAAAGTGGCCGGATACAAAATTAACTCAAAAAAATCAGTAGCCCTCCTGTATACAAAAGACAAAAGGGCTGAGAAAGAAATTAGGGAAACAACACCCTTCACAATAGTCACAACTAACATAAGGTACCTCGGAGTAACCCTAACCAAGGAAGTCAAAGACTTGTATGAAAAAAATTTCAAATCTCTGAAGAAAGAACTAGAAGAAGATATGAAAAGATGGAAAGATCTCCCATGCTCATGGCTTGGTAGGATTAACATAGTAAAAATGGCCATCTTACCAAAAGCAATCTACAGATTCAATGCAATGCCCATCAAATTACCAATACAATTCTTTACAGACCTGGAAAGAAAAATTCTCAACTTCATATGGAATAACAAGAAACCCAGAATTGCTAAAACAATCCTCTACAATAAAAGATCTTCTGGAGCTATCTACATCCCTGATCTTAAGTTGTACTATAGAGCAACAGTTTTCAAAACTGCATGGTACTGGCATGTAAACAGAATGGTGGATCAATGGAACCGAACAGAAGACCCAGAAAAAAACCCACACACTTATGGACACCTGATATTTGACAAAGACGCCAAAACCATACAATGGAAAAAAGATAGCATCTTCAACAAATGGTGCTGGTCCAACTGGATGTCTACATGTAGAAAAATGAAAATAGATCCATACTCATCACCCTGCACAAAACTGAAGTCCAAGTAGATCAAAGACCTCAACATAAAACCAGACACATGAAATCGGCTTGAAATAAAAGTGGGGAATACCCTAGAACTCATTGGTACAGGGGAAAACTTCCTGAACAGAACTCCAACAGCACAGGCTCTAAGAGCAACAATCAATAAATGGGACCTCATGAAACTGAAAAGCTTCTGCAAAGCAAAGGACACCGTCATCAAAACAAAGCGACCTCCTACAGATTGGGAAAGAATCTTCACCAACCCTTTATCTGACAGAGGACTCATATCAAGTATATATAAAGAACTAAAGAAGCCGAAAAGCAGCAAACCAAGTAACCCACTTAAAAAATGGGGAACAGAGCTAAACAGAGAATTCTCTGTAGAGGAATACCGAATGGCAGAGAAGCACTTAAAGAAATGCTCAACCTCACTAGCCATTAGGAAAATGCAAATCAAAACAACCCTGAGATTTCACCTTACACCCATGAGAATGGCCAAGATCAAAAACTCAAGTGAAAACACATGCTGGAGAGGTTGTGGAGAAAGGGGAACCCTTCTCCACTGCTGGTGGGAATGTAAACTGGTACAACGACTCTGGAAATCAATCTGGCGTTTTCTCAGAGAACTAAGAATAGTGCTTCCCCAAGATCCAGCCATACCACTCCTAGGCATATATCCAAAAGAGGCTCAAGCACACAAAAAGGAAATTTGCTCAATCATGTTTGTAGCAGCTTTATTTGTAATAGCCAGAACCTGGAAACAACCCAGATGCCCCTCAACTGAAGAATGGATGCAGAAAATGTGGTACATCTACACAATGGAATATTACTCTACAATGAAAAATAAGGAAATCATGAAATTTGCAGGTAAATGGTGGGATCTGGAAAGGATCATCCTGAGTGAGTTGTCCCAGAAGCAAAAAGACACACATGGTATATACTCACTCATATAGACATACAACATAGGACAAACCCACTAAAACCTGTGCATCTAAAGAAACTAAGCAAGAGAGAGGACCCTAACTAAAATGTCCAATCCCCATCCGGAAAGGCAATGAGGATGGACATCAGAAGAAGAAGAAAACAGGAAACAACCTAGGAACCTACCACAGAGGGCCTCTGAAAGCCTCTGCCCTACAGACTATCAAAGCAGATGCTAAGCCTGATGGGCAACTGTTGGGCAGAGTGAATGGAATTTTATGTAAGAACTGGGAAATAGTAAGAGCTGGAGAGGACAGGGTCTCCACAAGGAGAGCAACAGGACAAGAAAATTTGAACACAGGGAACTTCCCAGAGACTCATACTCCAACCAAGGACTATTCATAGAGATAACCCAGAACCCCTGCACAGATGTAGCCCCGTTCAGTTCAGAGTCCAATTGGGTTACATAGTAATGTGAAGAGGGACTGCCTCTGACATGAACTGACTGGCCTGCTCTTTAGTCACCTCCTCCTGAGGGGGAGCAGCCTTTCCAGGCCATAGTAGAGGACAATGCAGCCACTTTTGATGTGAACTGATGGACTAAGATCAGAAAGGAGAGGAGAACCTCCCCTATCACTGGACTTGGGGAGTGGCATGCATGCAGAGGGAGGAGGGAGGGTGGGATTGGGAGGGGAGGAGGGAGGGGCTTATAGGGGGATGCAGAATGAATAAATTGTAATTGATGAAAAATTTAAAAAGAAAAGGGGAAAATAATTTAAGAACCTTAAATAACTTTCAAAAGTGGAGGAAAACATGGAGTTTCTCAATTTACATGGAACACGTCTCGCCCCTGGGGGCAATGGTCTTCTGAACCTACTCAGACCTTGGACACCACCACTGCTAGTTCTAGAATTGATGCAGGATGTTCCAATGAGGGGGTTAAGGCTTCTCCTAGTATTTCCTATAAGCCCACACCTGTTTATTTATATCCCCCATTTTTATTCATTATTAGCCAGATAGAACCAAGTAATTGTGGTAATGATACTTGCTTTTTTGCCCAATGCTGGAATGCTATCTAAATTTACTAGCTGGTTACTCGCATGCCTCACTGGGTGCCTGTACCCGTTGATGCCCTCACGCTATGACTCTCTTCAGACAGAAAAGGGATCCTGGAATTACAGCTGCCATTGTTACTGCCATCTCATTGGCGGCTGTTGGAGCTACCACCATGGCATTAGTCATACTGGGCAGACTGCTCAGACCCTGAATAACCTTTTAGCCAATGTAGCTCATGCCTTAGATGTACAAAAAGGAATTAATGCTCAACTAAAAGTAGGTTTGATGGTGTTCAATCAGAGGATTGAACTCGTATAGGAGCAAATTGATACCCTATGGCAAATCGCTCAACTTGGCTGTCAATGAAAGTATGCTTGCCTTTGAGTCACTAGCATATAACATGAGAATTTTCCCTGTGCTGCAAATCTATCTAAACAATTGTCTAGCTATATTTTAGGTAATTGGACTGGAGAATTCGATACTACGATGGAGCAGCTGAGAGTGGCCACTGTCATGGTAAATTCTACCAGAGTGGACGCAGGACTAGCCACAGGATTATCATCATGGATTGCTGCAGCCATGAGTCATCTGAAGGAATGGGCGGGCATGGGAGCATTAGCAGGCCTTCTGGTGTTGGTCACCTTGGTTTGCCTGTAGTATATATGCAAGATTAGAGTCTCACAACAGAGTAATGCAGCCATAACCATTCAGGCCTTTACAGCCATTGAAGCAGGACAGTCTCCCCAAGCATGGTTGGCTACCATAAAAAGCCAAAATGTTACGCTCAAGATGTGAGGCTAAGCAGTGCACTCAGGGTCAGCTGCTTTGGACCCAGAGAAGAGCATGTCTGATTGCATGCAGGTTGATGCCCCAGGTCCCGCCTCTGAGAAAAAGGTATCAGACGGGTCTGATGCTCTTTGGGTGGATGACACCTAAATGAACATCAGTACAAAGTCCCAATTTATTTCTAATATCAGAGATCAGACCTCTACTCTTGCCTGATGCGTCTAAAACAAAAAGGGGGAACTGTAGAGAGCTGCGGAATGCTATGCCTTAAAGATGGAGCTGGTTTCTACCTTCCACCTTCCCGATGGTGAGTGCTCTCTGTCACAAACAACTCCACATTTGGCTAAGGCTGAGGATCTGGCTTGCTTCCATGTATGTGGACCTATCTGCATTGCCCACGTGGCATGCTGGGGTTGGCTACCCAGAGGCTATTTAAAGTGGGCTGGCTTTACCCAGGGTCAGATGATTGTTCAAGGTTCCTGAATAAACTGCATTGAAAAAAAAAAGAAATTAGTAGAGCTGTTGTCTGTTTTTTTAACAGTTAAGAACACTGGATACTCTTTTAAAGACCAGGAATCCATTCCCAGCACCCACATGTCAGGTCAAAATTATCTATAACTACCTGTACCAGGACATCTGACACCCCCACACAGACAGAAATGCAGAGAGAACACCAATTGCATGCCACCACCACCACCACCACCACAACAACAACAATAACAAAAGAGCCAGCATTCTGTAATCAGCCTTCTCTGCTTCTGCTGCTTTCAGGAGCTGAGGTCTTGGCATCTTTCTTTGAAAATGTTTTTGTTCTTCAACAGATGATTATTATCTCAAACTCTGAAAATTGTTACTAGCGCAGTCCTTCCACATGCATATAATTTGAATAGGTCTGGCAAGATGCATTTACGCTCATAAAAGTGTCACTGGGTGTTATGAATTTGCTTTCCATGCCTCAGTACAGGCAGTGTACAGATTAGCACTTTCTATTATGACAGTCCAACTCTGCCCTTGTCTACAAACAGCAGGAAAAATTTATGAGCCAGAAAAACCTTTCTTGGATTTTGCCTTCAGGAAGGAAAGAACGAAATTAATTTGCTCATAGGATGGAAGTATGAGTCTCTAAGACATCAGGGGTGGAGGATAGGGCAGTCATGCTGAGTGAAAATAGAGTTGATGAAATCAGTTCTTAGTATCTTCAAATGACATTACCATTCTTGAGAAGAGGGTCAGGTTGCAAATAAAACTTTGAAATACATCAGCTTTGTATTCAGTTAAAGGGTAGAGGGATGATCTTAGCTATGATATGGACACAGACAAGTTTAAGATGTAGTGCTGAGAAAGAAGGGACCATACTTTGGTGCACTTTAGAATTAAATGAGTTCACTTCTTACATGCATGAATGACTCATACATGGTCTTTATGAACAAAATATAGACGGAGGCAACTCTGGGGCTTAGATCGTAGTCCCCATTGCATTTATGTTTAGCAAAACTATATTTTCCAATATTTTATATATACCAGAATATTAAAATAAATTTGATACTGTCTCTGACAACCATGGATCCCATTCAAATGAGAACGAACAAGACAAAAAGAAAGTGGCAATAGCAGGGTATGGCGGTACTCACTTGTAATCTTAGTACTTTGGATGCAGAAGCCAGAGAATCACAAATTGATAGGCTACACAGTGCATCCATATCTCCACAAAACAAGAAAGGATAATGATACAACCTGGTAGAGATAAACACCGATTTTTTAAAATTAAGTATTTGAGGGCCAGCTAATGAGAATTTCATGGAAGGCTTTTTGGGGTTAATGACATATGACTTGAATCCTGTTGTACCCTGCAGAATGAAAAGTTCCTTCATAGAAAGAATCTAAGAACATGATTTGGAATAAGAAGAATAATAAGATGTGTAATTAATGTGGTATGTTGTTACCTAGCAGGAGGAACAAAACACATGTTTGGTAGATGAGAATGGATGAATGGGCCTCAGCAGCATCATGAAAGGCCTGTATACCACATTAAGTTAGCCAGAGCTTTTTAAGCAGTATAAGAAAGAATAAGTCACTGTTTGTGGTAAGTCATTTGGCAGCAGCAAGGAGGATGGAAGCAGGTACTGCCAGAAGGAAGGAGACTTGTTAAAAGCTCTTTAATAACTCAGGAGAGAGATTAAGTTCTCAGCAAAGGTAACAGAAGGAGAATTGCAGTAGGGAATAGAGTTGAGAATACTAAGGAACACTGCTTTTTTTTGTCATTAATTTCAATTATTTTAACTCAAAGTTTATTTATCCAGGAGCTCTAAATGTTTGATATGTACGATCACACATGAAATAGGGGACTGGAAATACCTTGGAATGGTTGTGATTGTCCCCAGTGCCAGCTCTTGGGAGTTAAAGAAGCAACTTAACCCTAAGTCTGATGGTAACTTGATCTACATAGTAAACTTGAGGCAAGACAGAGCTACAATGTGAAATTGTTCTTTAAAAAGAGTGCATGCACAGTGGAATTTTATTTAGTCCTAAGCAACAATGAAGTTCTCATAAAATGGGTGGATCTAGGAATTACAATATTAGATAAGGTAACCAAGACTTAGAAGGACAATACTGCATGTTCTCAATCATGCAGATCCTAGCATGTTTGAGTGTGTGAGTGAGAGACAGAGGAAGAGAGAGAACATATGTGTGTGTACTAGATAGTGTTCCAGATGTTGTTCTTATGTTAACTAATTTAGATATTCCCAATATTCCTCTAAGAAGCTTTATCTATCTATCTATCTATCTATCTATCTATCTATCTATCTATCTATCTATTCATGTATATGAGTGTATGTGTGTGGCGTTTCTGTGAAGGCAGAGGAGAGGAGAGGTCATGGAGTGTTGTTTTCTGTCACATACCAATTATTCCTGTGAGGCCAAGATTCTCCCTGAACCTGGGCTTTCTGTTTTGTTTTCTTGGTTAGATTAAAAGCCAGCAATGTTTCCTTGCCTCCCCCTCTCCACAAAAAAAAAAAAAAAAGAAAAATCCTTGTTATCAAGGTTATGGTAAGATGTGTCTGATAACACACAAGTCAAGCAATATATGGCAAGTGATAAATAGTTTATGTAGTTTTGATCTCAATAAAGTACATATAATGATTAAGGTGTTTATTGTTAGCTCACAAGTAGGTGCATTAGCTCACTCATAGGTTGCTTAGGCACCTGTGATGTCATCATTGGTTGCTGCTGCCAGGGGCCTGGATAAAAAGTCCTCTTGCTCTCTTGCTCTCCTCTCTGCTCTCTCCCCTTTCTTTGTTGGGATGCCCCTCCCCCACCTTGTTTCTCTCTCCTTCCCTGTCTCTCTCTCTACTTCTATACACACTTTCATAAAAGATCTGTTGTGTGCATCATTTTAAAAAATACTAACATTTTTATATTATGCCACTGGAAAATAAGTATGAATATTTTAAATGGAATTAATGAATAATATAAAACTTGTGTCAGTGGGAAAACCTGAAAGAAAATATATAAAATATCATAAGCAAGTACATATTTTTAATTATATCTGAGAAAGGATTATAGATAAGTTTTCATCAATAAAGAAAAGCCTTTATTTATAGACAGTTAACTGTTACTAGATGTGACGAGGTCATGAGCCCTCAATCTGCCTTTAGCATCTATAAGCAGTTAATGATTCCTGAAGGAGGAAGAGACATTTTCTTCAGAGGTGTAGTCATTGTTATGTTTACCCATGTTCTTTTAAATATTTTTGAGATTATAATTGCATCTCTCCTTGCTTCATATATATATATATATATATGTATATATATGTACACATTTAGTAAACAACATGTAACAAATGGTCATCTCTTAAATTCTAAGAAGGAACTCCTAAACCTCAAGATTGATTAATTTCAAATTCCCAGCATTAAATCATTAGAATTCCGTTAAAACCAAAACCTATATTTCAAAAGTACTTTCTAAGACTGTTTGATGATAAAAGCGTTTTTTTATCATCCAATACTGATGTGATGAGAAGAAACAGGAGATATTTTGGAGTTCTTGGAACAACTTTAAAGAGCAATAGAAAAGCAGTTTGTCTGAGACACATGTAAGGAGAGGTTTCCTTGAAAACATCTAAGGTCTTTTCCTACTTTGGGCTTCTAAAGGCTAGCAGAAATCATGTTATGCCTGATTCTCAATACTGTATTCATTTTCTTCCTTAACTTTTCTGTTATATTATCATTGAAAGATGATCCCTGAGGCATGCGTAGTAAATTTCTCGGTCAGTGCTTTCTAATCCTTCCAAGAGCTGTTTCTATAGATTTTGAAACGAGTCCTTCCTTTTTTTTTTTTTTTTTTTTTTTTGTTGTTGTTGTATTTGTTTTGCAAAAGAAAAAGGTGAAGCAATCTGGGAGATTTGGGGCCAGAATGAAGCACTGAGCCCAAGCGACCTTCAGTTAGCCTGGTACCTCTTCGCTAAGATTTTGGTACCAAAAGCAGCAGACCCTGGATTTAGCATCCTTCCTTGGATACTCGGTTTTCTTTAAACAAATGTTGAGCACGTTCCAGTGTCCTCTCTGGGTGCGACACCTCCAAGCCACTGGCTTGTGGTTCCTTCCCACCATCTCCTTCGGCTCATCCCACCCCAGCCTGCGCATGCGTCCTAAGAAAGCCCCTCCACTAGCGGCCCAGACTCCGAGTATTGTCGGGGGCTATTCTCTCTCCTAGGAACATGGCGGCGAGTCAGGGAGGCGGTGGGAATAGTGGGGGCAACGGCTGCAGTGGAGGTGGAAGTGGCGGTGGCGGTGGCGCGGCTGCAGGAGGAGGAGGTGGTGGAGGAGGCGGTGATGGTGGGGCTGAGTCGGGGGGAGGTGGCGGCTGTGGCGGGACCGTGGTGGTGCCCATCCCGGTACCGACTCTTTTCGGTCAGCCGTTCCCCAATGGGCCGCAGTGGCACCCGGGGAGTTTGCAGCCTCAGCACACGGTGAGGAGCCTGGACCGGGCCCTGGAGGAGGCGGGGAACTCTGGCATCCTGAGCCTCAGCGGCAGGAAACTCAGAGACTTCCCTGGCAGCGGCTACGACCTGACGGACACCACCCAAGCAGGTGACAGGGTTGGGGGAGGGGAAGCGGGGCCTAGAAGGAGGATGGGGAGTGGGTGGCTGCGTGGCCGCCTTGTTGGACTCTGCTTGGCCGGCTCTCGGAGGCGGCGGGAGTACCGGAATCCTAGCAGCCTATGACTGCAAGGAGCAATGCAGGCAGCGGGAAGGAGGGGTGCCAGTAGCTCAGGGAAGAGGAAGAAGCTGGTTGGGATGTTAGGGGCATTATTGTTAAAGAGAGTTGCACCCATACAGACAGAAGGGACTTATTGGCACTCTCCTGAATGCACTTCTTTCAACTCTTGGTCCTATCTTTCCCCACCTCAACCGTGAGTAGGTGGGAGGGGGTGAGGGAGTGAGGGGGTGAGAATGGCAGAATATCTTAATTTCTGTATATTTTTTTCAAGGCATCCATGCCTGCAAAAATGACTTAGTCCTTTTCAGAGTAAGGTTTGCTGTTTGTCTGTGTTCTTATGATTGATTTGTTTAATCATCTGAGGATATTTTTGGCTTCTTTCTTCTCACTGTGTATTATAGAGTTTTATTTTATTTTATTTTTCATTTTTCTGGAGTTGAGAGGTGATGGAGGTTAGATTAATATTTGTTGTACTAGGAAATTAAATCATCAGTCATTTAAGTGTTTGGTTATTGAGTGAAAGGTAGTCCAGTTTTGAGTGGTATTAGTTTTAAATTTTAAAGCAGAAAAACTTAAAAAAAAAGTATGGGTATTTTTGAGAAAAAAATAATTCTATTTCTTTTGGAGTTGGTGGTTAATGGACTTTCTTATATTTTGTGTTAGTCTTTGTTGTGGTTGGCATTTTTGTTGTTGTTATGAATTTATTCTCCTTCTAAACCCATGATTCTTTGTTTAGGTTTGTTCAAAGTTTTTTTTTTCTTTTCATACTTTTTAATTATTTTACTTATGTTCTCAGTATACTCTGCTGAAATAAATTATGCATCAAAATACTTGAATTGATGTGGTGATTTTGAAGCAACATAGTAAATAAATCCATGTATCGTGAGAAGTAGTAAACAACCTATTTACAAACAAGACTATTTGAGTACATTCAGTTTCTAGATATCAAATAAAGATTCAGGATGGAAGAAGAAGAAAATCTGAAATCGAAGCTTCCTATACAGTAATTCTCTTAGGCAATATCTTAAGAGAATTTTGTAATTTTGAATATTTACACCTTTATTAAGAATAGACTTCACTTGCTGAGTAGTATTCCATTGTGTAAATGTATCACAATTTCTGTATCCATTCCTCCATTGAGGGACATCTGGGTTGTTTCCAGGTTCTGGCTATTACAAATAAAGCTGCTATGAGCATGGTTGAGCAAATGTCCTTGTTGTGTACTTGAGCATATTTTGGATATATGCCTAGGAGTGGTATAACTGGTGAGCTATTGAGGAAGCGCTATTCCTAATTGTCTGAGAAAGCACCAGATTGATTTCCAAAGTGGTTGTACATGTTTATATTCCCAGCAACAATGGAGGAGAGTTCCCCTTTCTCCACATCCTCTCCAGCATGTATTGTCACTTGAGGTTTTGATCTTTACACAGTGGAATACTACTCAGCAATTAAAAACAAGGAAATCATGAAATTTGCAGGCAAAATGGTGGGAACTAGAAAAGATCATCTTGAGAGAGATATCCCAGAAGCACAAAGACATACACTATATATACTCACTTATAAGTAGATATTAGACATATAATAGTGGATAAACATACTAAAATCTGTGTAACTAAAGAAGCTAAACAAGAAGGAAGACCCTGGGTAAGATGATCAATCCTCATTCAGAAAGGCAAACGGGATGGACATTGGAAGAGGGAGGAAACAAGAAACAGGACAGGAGCCTACCACAGAAGGTCTCTGAAAGACTCTACCCAGCAGGGTATCAAAGCAGATGCTGAGACTCATAACCAAACTTTGGGCAGAGTGCAGGGAATATTATGAAAAAAGCGGGAGATAGTAACCTGGAGGGGACATGAGCTCCACAAGGAGAGCAACAGAACTAAAAAAAATTTGGTCACAAGGGTCTTTTCTGAGACTGATACTCCAACCAAGGACCATTCATGGAGAGAACCTAGAACCTCTGCTCAGCTGTAGGCCATGGCAGCTCAGTATCCAAGTGGTTTCCCTAGTAAAGGGAATAAGAATTTTCTCTGACCTGAACTCAGTGGCTGGCTCTTTCATCACCTCCCCGTGAAGGGAGGAACAGGCTTGCCAGGCCACAGAGGAAGACAGTGTAGCCAGTCCTGATGAGACCTGATAGGCTAGGGTCAGATGGAAGGGGAGGACTCCCCTATAAGTGGTCTTGGAGAGTGGCATGGGGGGAGATGAGGGAGAGAGAGTGGGATTGGGTAGGAATGAGGGAGGGGTCTGCAGTGGGGATACAAAGTGAATAAACTGTAATATAAAAAAAATAAATAAAAGAAAAAAGAATAGGTTTCACAAACACTATATTTATTCACATACTGATGGTTAGGTGTTCGTAATATATGCTGCCAGGAAAATGTCTCCATGATGGATAATTTTAAAGGAATGTTTTTCTTACTGGTCTTTATACCCTGTAAAGGTTCTTTCTACCAGTAGGACACAATTTAGGCATCTTAGCTGTCTGGCTCCAGGTTAATTTCTGCAAATTTTCCCATATTCTCTTCCACTGTTGTGCCCAGAGCTTAAGGTCCCCAAAGACCACCAGGAGCTGGACCATGTATGCACAAGCAAAGAGTTTTATTCGGGCTTAAGCTTGGTCTCTCCATCATCACCAAAACAGTGGATCAGAGAGGAGAGCCCCAAACAGCTACATGGCAAGGTTTTTATTTGAGGCTTGAACAAGAACCTGGAATTCTCAGCTTTGCAGCTATACACGATTGGATGTGATTCAGCAAGGGCAAGCTTGTTACAAAGTGATTGGTTAACTAACATAACTAACATTAAGTGAGCTATCTTTAAACCTCAGCAATATTAGGTCAGTGGGCTGCTCAGCACAGATACCCCACCCTGAGATAAGATACCTTCCCATTCTTGTGGTTTCCTCCAGGCTATTCCTTGGTCAGGGAATTTTATGGTTTTCTTATTCTTGTAATTGGTTACCTATGGCCTTTTTCCTGGGACTGATGACTTGTTGGGGGAGGTGGTTAGGCCTGGTCCTTTCATTCCCCCCCTAGAACTGGATACAATCTCAAATCTTTGAGATGGGGTCAAGGGCTGGCATTGAGACTTTTTTTTTTTTTTAAATGCTAGGTATACTCATTCAGGGGGCATAAATCATGACTAGAAGAGAGAACTAAGGGCCAATTTTCTGGTATGTCAATTGACATTATAGAAACCTTATATCAGGGAACCCCTGTTGACTTAGCATTTCAGCCTGTTAGGTAGGATGAAGGCCAAGGAATTTCTCTTCTTTTGTAGTTTCTTCAGGCTTACATTGGGGTGGAGATATTGGGGATCCAAGAAGGCTGAAAGGCTAGTTGAAGCTAGGCAAAGGGGCACCATCTAATTAGCTATCCAATTGAAGAGACAGGAAGCCATCACATCGGCTGGACTGGTTTACTTCAGCTTTCAGCAAGTTCAGATTTCAGCTTGCAGTCCATAGCTGATCCCTGAATGGAGTTTATCAACCAGATAAAAATCTGCTGAGACAAATTCAGACTAGAGACAGAAGTTAAAATTTCTGTAGTAAATGGGGAAAGTGAGGAATCCCAAGACCAAGGGAAAAAACTCATCTGGGGTCCGTTTGAGCTATGGCAGACCCAGGTATTCTGAATTTTTTTATTTCCTGAAACTCCTATGAATTTTTGTTTGCAAAACGGAAGTATATTAGTATCACCAATGTATTGAGATTCATACTTTAGAAAAAGCACGTAACAGGTTTTCAAGACAGCAGGAATAAACTCATGCCATTAAGGCCTAGTAAAAGCTATGGCTTTTGGATCAGAGATATACATATTAGACAGAGATGTTTTTAGCATGATGAGAAGTACCTTTAAGTCTATTTCCAGAAGACATCCAAAGGGAAATTAAAATCTCAAGCTTGTGACTGAATAATAAGCAGTCAGTGCTCCATCAGCTTATCAGAACTCTATTGATCAGTGTCAAAACTCTGAACTTTTGAAATCTTATAACAACATAAGCATAACAGTAGCATAGAGGTGGGGAGAAATCTGAAATATCTCCCATTTTCAATATGCCTTAAATTACTTTTTTATATCATTACAATTCGTATTCACATACCTTAAAATACATTTTAGACCCACAAATACTTTATAACTTGCATTTACCAACCTTAAAATACCTGTTTAGAAGCTCCAATCATCCTTGCATTTACCACCTTTGAAACACCTTCTTAGAGAGGCTTCCTTCATTACTTTCATCTTTACCATCTTTCTAGATCCTCAGTTTTATAGAACCTCACATAAACTTTCATATCCTCAAGCCTTATATAAACTTTACATCTTTCTGTCTAGTTATTCATCATAAGACACAGGCAGTTAACATGAAGCCTGTGAGCAAGGCAAACCTTTTTGCCTTTCTCAATAAGAGATCTAGTACCCAATAGTTCTAACTAGCTAATGAATTGACCAATGAACCAACAGTTGATCTAATTGTCTGCTCGTTAGTTGCAAAGCTACCATTAGCTTAGCTTAGCTATCAATGTTATTAGAGACCTGGGAAGGATAAATTATAACCTACATAAATGTACAATCTATGTACCAATCAAAATGAGAGAGATGACTAATCATTCCACTACATAGGCAGTTGTCTCTGGTTCCCTTGGCACCATAAGCAGAGGCAGTCTGGCCACCAGACACAGAATGAGAGACTTTTTCTGTGGAAAAAAACAACATGAGGAACTGATCTCACCTTGCCTTCAGCAACGTGCAACAACGTCTCTCTAGGTGTCCACAGCTTTGTCCAGTTTAGGCTGAGCTCTAGCAATGGGCCACTTGGGGAAGTCTTGCCCAGTAATTAGCATACCACAATTCAGAGTCAAAGTCATCTGTCGTCATGCCCAAATCTTCTCGGAGACCTTGGGGAGCTACTGCCAGGATTTTCGGACTCTCTGTCATAATAAAACCTACATTCATTAGATGTCATATTTATCAGATCTCTGACAAGCTTGAGGGCCAGCATATCTGAGTTAATCTTTGTCTGCCTTTAGTTATCTGCTCTAAACTCCATCCTATAAAACAGAATATTATAATCTCTAATTCTTACATATTCCTTAGATAAATGTTTTAGGACCATACCTATTTCAAGTAGGTTTACATATGCAAACTTTATAGTTAGGCTTAACTTTGAAAACATAAACAAGAGACTAGGTAAAGCTCAATATTGTAACCAACTGCAGTCATCAGCATAACTTTAAATATATTTCTGAACTAAAATTAAAGCAAAACTTTTAATCTTACAATTCATAGAGGACTGGCAAATCTTGCTGATCCTACCATATTGTATTATTAAAACCAAACAGCAAAAAGCTTAAAGGACAGAAGTTACACTTAGCAATAAACAGGGAACAGAACACAGCTGACAGCCCTCAACAAAGATGGCAGTAAAACCATAGCTACATCCTCTTTATCCTTGAACCAACATTTCGGTTAGCCACATGTTGTTACAGGCTGTGGCTGGCAACTTAAAACATAGCCATCAATGTCACTGATGTATTGCTGCCTCCCATGGTATAGCACTGTGGAGCCTTTACAGCTTCCCATAACCAAGTTTTAACATAGTAATTAAATAAGTTTTAGAACCAAGTATATAATAGAACATTATAGAACAATTTTAAAACTGTACTTGAACTATTCTGGCCGTACCAAACCTATCAGCCAGAAAGAAATAGCATTCATCCGTTGTTGTTGTTTTTTTCCAGAAACTGGCAAAAACACAGGCAGCCAGGCACACTTTAAATCGGCCTGTTAATCTGAATAGATGTTCACAAACTAGGGTTGAATCCTACATATAGCATTTTGCAAAAATACAACCTTGAATGTTATATGTATATATTCCATAAAACATTATTATATAATACCTGATAAACTTTAAAAAATGTTTCATGGTCTTAAATGTATTTTTAAAAGAAACCTGTTTTTGCAGTATCAAAATCAAGTACCCTTTTTAGGAGTGAAGTCATAATGCATAGCCATAATTTTAAAAATCAAAACCAAATTTTACCAATGTAAACAATTCCATCTCTAAAATCAATACCAATTTAAAATGAGACTTGTCTTCTTAGTCTAAAAGGAGGTAGGATGATAAACAGAATTTATTATGACTAAGAGGTTCTGTAATTTTTTTTTTTGCCCTACCCCACACTATGTGGCAATTTCAAGATGGTGGAATCACATAACATGACAAGTCACATGGTTACTATTTAAAAACATCTGTGTTTCTATAGATGTTACAAACACATATGCACACATATATGTTTTAAACAAGAGTTTGAATTTAAATTTTAGACATATCCAGTAACTGTTAATCTATCACCAAGATATACAGACCATATTAACCATTTAAGATCTGACAGAATAAACATGTAATAGCCATACATACATTTAAACCAGACAAAACTTTCCTTACTTCATTCAGCTGTAATTTCAAGCACTTTGTTATCTGTTGAATCTACAGAGTTTTTAACTTACTAGCAGTGTTGCCCTGGGGTGCCACACACTGCAACCATTCCTTGGCATGCCTCCTCGCCTTTGCCTTCTCATGTTAGCCCCCCGAAAGAGGGATGGGCACCACCATTATTTTTCTTCCGGGGTCCAGGCTTGTACACCTACAGCCATTGCTGCCAATCTACCAGAGACCTGCAGTTTGTACTTGAGCCGCCATGATCCACACTCAAGTTTAACCCATGGTTAAATCAATTTAAAAAGACCCACCATAAAACAACAAGGACAGGGCCATGCATGAACAGACACAAATGTTCTCAGGGTAAACTTGATCGACCAGGGAATTGTGGTGGTACCATTTGTTGGATCCAGAACCAAAGAACCAATTTGAGGGCTTCCAGGTTCTCCCCAAAACTAAAACCAATGAGAACCAAGGTTCTCTCAAAGAGGTGGCAAAAATTCTTCTGCACCTCAAGCTGGGGGATTTACAGTGTGTATGCCAATCCCAAGGGCCAGTTCCAAATCCTTTTGCAAAAGGAAACCAAAACCAAAAACTTAGATACCAGAAACAAGAACACAGACACAAAGAAACACAAAACATAAACCAATGTCTTTGAGACACAAATAGACAAGGACAGACACCAACAGTGCTCTGACTTACTGGCCTGTGTTCAGTTCCATGTGCCAGAGCACCTAGGTGGTCTTGGAGATCTGGGACGAACCCCCAGATGTTGTGCTCAGATCTTAAGGTCCTAAAGATCTCCAGGAGCCGTATCATGTACACAAAAGCAAAGAGTTTTATTTGGGCTTAAGCTTGGTCTCTCCATCATCACCAATGCAGTGGATCAGAAAGGATAGCTGAAACATCTACATGGCAGGGTTTTTGTTTGGGGCTTGAGCAAGAGCCTAGAATTCCCAGTTTAGCTTCTGGCTATTGCAAATAAAGCTACAAAAAACATGGTTGAGCAAATGTCCTTGTATACTTGAGCATCTTTTGGATATATGCCTAGGAGTGGTATAGCTGGATCTGGAGCTATTAGCAGCTATTAGGAATAGCACTATTCCTAATTGTCTGAGAAAGTGCCAAATTGATTTCCAAAGTGGTTGTAAAGTTTACATTTCCACCAGCAGTGGAGGAGGATTCCACTTTCTCCACAACCTCTCCAGCATGTGTTGTCACCTGAGTTTTTGAACTTAACCATTCTGATGGGTGTAAGGTGTAAGGTGATGACTAATGACAAAGAGCATTTCTTTAAGTGTTTCTCTGCTAATCGATATTCCTCTATTGAGAGGTCTGTTTAGCTCTGTACCCCATTTTTGAATTAGGTTGCTTGATTTGATGCTGTTTAGCTTCTTTTACTCTTTAAAAATTCTGGATATTATTCCTCTGTCAGATATAGGGTTGGTGAAGATCCTGTCCCAATCTGTAGGCTGTTGTCTTGTTCTGATGATAGTGTCCTTTGCCTTACAAAAGCCTTTAAGTTTCATAAAGTCACATTATTGATTGTTGATATTAGAGCCTGTGCTGTTGTTGTTCTGTTCAGGAATGTGTCTCCTGTGTCAACGAGTTCAAGACTCTTCTCCACTTTTTATTCTAATAGGTTTTGTGAATCTGGTTTTATGTTGAGGTCTTTGATCCACTTGGACTTTAGTTTTGTGAAGGGTGATAAATATGGACCCTGGGTAAGATGCTCAATCTTCATTCAAAAAGGCAAAGGGGATGGACATTGGAAGAGGGAGAAAATAGGGAACAAGAGAGGAGCCTACCACAGAGGACCTCTGAAACAGTTACTCAAGTGTATGTTCTTTGTGAGACCATATCAAGATCTGATAGAGTAAAATAGATCTTGAAGTATTCTCTTTTTCATTTAAATGAGATATTTGTATGTCAGTCACTTGTCATTTATTTTTATAAAATTTATCTATGCAGTATTTCAGAGCAATATTCTTGAATACAGACATCATGTTCATTTTAAGCAAATGAATGTAGGCTCCTCAGAATTGAAGACAAAGGGCTTATTGGAGAATATACATGCACAGGTACACATACATATATGTACACATTATGTTCTTTTTTAACTTTTATTGATTACACTGTATTCACTTTGTATCCCCCATAAACCCTCTCTCCTCCCCTCCTAATCCTACCTTCCGTCCCCCTTCTTCACGCATGCCCCTCCCCAAGTACATTGATAGGGGAGGTCCCCCATCTCCTTCCTTCTGATCCTAGTGTATCAGATCTGATCAGGAGGAGTGGCTGCTTTGTCATCTTCTGTGGCCTGGTAAGGCTGCTCCTCCCTCAGGGGGAGGTGATCAAAGAGCAGGCCAATCAGTTTATGTCAGAGGCAGTCCCTCTTCCCATTACTATGTAACCCACTTGGACACTGAACTGCCATGGGCTACATCTGTGCAGGGGTTCTAGGTTATCTCCATGCATGGTACTTGGTTGGAATATGAGTCTCTGGAAAGACCCTTGTGTTCAAATTTTCTTATTGTGTTGCACTCCTTGTGGAGCTCTCGTCCTCTCCAGATTTTACTATTTCCCACTTCTTTCATAAGATTCCATGCATCTGCCCAACAGTTGGCCCTAATTCTCAGCATTTGCTTTGATAGTCTGCAGGGCAGAGCCTTTCACAGGCCGACTGTGGCAGGTTCCTAACTTGTTTACTGTTTTCTTCTTCTTCTGATGTCTATCCTCTTTTCCTTTCTGGATGGGGATTGAGCATTTAAGTCAGGGTCCTCCCTCTTGATTAGTTTCTTTAGATGTACAGATTTTAGTAGGTTTATCCTATATTATATGTCTATATGAGTGAGTATATACCATATGTGTCTTTCTGCTTCTGGGATAGCACACTCAGGATGATCCTTTCCAGATCCCACCATTTACCTGCAAATTTCATGATTTCCTTGATTTTCCATGCTGAGTAATATTCCATTGTGTAGATGTACCACAATTTCTGTATCCATTCTTCAGTTGAGGGGCATGTGGGTTGTTTCCAGCTTCTGGCTATTAAAATAAAGCTGCTACAAAGATGGTTGAGCAAATGTCCTTATTGTGTACTTGAGCCCCTTTTGGATATATGCCTAGGAGAGGTATAGCTGGATCCTGAGGAAGTGCTATTCCTAGTTGTCTGAGAAAGCACCAGATTGATTTCCACAGTGGTTGTACCAGTTTACATTCTCACCAGCAGTGGAGGAGGGTTCCTCTTTCTCCACAACCTCTCCAACATGTGTTGTCACTTGAGTTTTTGATCTTGGCCATTCTTATGGGTGTAAGGTGAAATCTCAGGGTTGTTTTGATTTGCATTTCCCTGATGGCTAATGAGATTGAGCATTTCTTTAAGTTTTTTTTCTGCCATTCGATATTCCTCTACAGTGGGTTCTCTGTTTAGCTCTGTACTCCATTTTTTAATTGGAATACTTGGTTTGTTGCTTTTCAGCTTCTTTAGTTCTTTATATATACTGGATATATATATATATATATATATATATATATATATATACTGTCAGAAAAAGGGTTGGTGAAGATCCTTTCCCAATCTGTAGGCATTCATTTCGTTTTGATGACTGTGTTCTTTGTTTTACAGAAGCTTTACAGTTTCGTGAGGTCCCATTTATTGATTGTTGCTCTTAGAGCCTGTGCTGTTGGTGTTCTGTTCAGGAAGTTGTCTCCTGTGCCAATGAGTTCTAGGGTCTTCCCCACTTTTTCTTCTAACTGATTTAATTTGTCTGTTTTTATGTTGAAGTTTTGATCCACTTGGACTTGGAGTTTTGTCCAGGGTGACAAGTATGGATGTATTTGCATTTTTCTACATGTATATATCCAGTTAGATTAGCACCACTTGTAGAAGATGCTATCTTTTTTCCATTGTATGGTTTTGGCATCTTTGTTAAAAATGAAGTGTCCATAAGTGTGTGGGTTTATATCTGGCTCTTCTCTTTAGTTCCATTGATCCACCATTCTGTTTCTCTGCCAGTACCATGTAGTTTTTATAACTGTTGCTCTATAGGAAAGCTTAAGATCAGGGATGGAGATACCTCCAGAAGAGCTTTTATTGTAGAGGATTGTTTTAGCAATTCTGGGTTTCTTGTTATTGCATATGAAGATGAGAATTTTTCTTTCCAGGTTTGTAAAGAATTGTGTTGGTAATTTGATGGGACTTGCATTGAATCTGTAGATTGCTTTTGGTAAGGTGGCCATTTTTACTATATTAATCCCGCCAAGTCATGAGCATGGGAGACCTTTTCATTTTCTGATGTCTTCTTCTAATTCTTTCTTCAGAGACTGGAAATATTTTTCATACAAGTCTTTGACTTGCTTGGTTAGGGTTACACCAAG
Organism: Meriones unguiculatus; assembly: GCF_030254825.1. Classification (NCBI taxonomy): domain Eukaryota; kingdom Metazoa; phylum Chordata; class Mammalia; order Rodentia; family Muridae; genus Meriones; species Meriones unguiculatus. The sequence continues at coordinate 71,516,759 of NC_083369.1, read as the reverse complement.
GTACTTTATGTCATTTGTGGCTATTGTGAAGGGTGTTGTTTCCCTAATTTCTTTCTCAGCCCTTTTGTCTTTTGTATACAGGAGGGCTACTGATTTTTTGAGTTAATTTTGTATCCGGCCACTTTGCTGAAAGACACACTATCTTCTCAAAGATTCTGTTTGATGGTATTGTTTTACTGTATTTACAGTGACTCTTAGTGGGTTAATGTTTCAGAACAAAACTGATTAGTTAGATAAGCATAAGTTGGTTTATGGGATGGAGAAGAGACTTGAAAAAATAAGATACGAATGTGCTAATTAAGTAGTGGTTCTAAAATGAGCTAAAAAGACATTCAATGGTATTAATTGATGGTTGGAAAATGAGCTAAAACAATGTTGACTTAAGGGAAATTTGATATTTCTAAAAAAGAAGTAAGGGAAGGCTTTCTGTGTTATTTTACTGTCCCTCATACATGCAGAAAAACAGTGTTTCCTGCTTTGTCTAGACAGTAAAATCACAAAGGATTTTTTTCTTATGCAAAGACCTTACCCCTGACCAATTAAATCGTGGTCTCAGTGGCCTAGAGATTTAAACAAAATCTCCCTGGGTGATTTAAATATACAGTCAAGTTGTATAAGTGTAAACACTTTTGGTCTGAGTGACTGAAAATACAGACAGAAGTTTAGTTGCTTTTTGTCCAGAGGTTCAAAACCAAACTAGGAAGCGTTTATGTTCTAGTGCAGTGTTATTTTGTATCTATTTATCATGCAGTATGATATGAGCTTACTAGGAACCTATTTTTTTTTAAGTTTTCGTGGATATCACTGACCTATAGTTCATCCTGTTTGAAAACTGTGCATTAGTTTCCCCAAATCATGTAGCAATAAAGTCTTGTTGCCTCTAAAATACTTGCTAAGATGGAAAATGGAGAGAAGACAGCTGTTGGCAGAGTGTATCTTTGGTTTCTTTTTATGTTTTTCTCTCTATTTGTGGTCTCTATTATTCATGTATTTCATCTCTTCTGTCCTTACTTTCAGTTCTATTATTTACGTCTGGTTCATTTTCCTTTTTTACTGGGATAGAGCTCTGCTACATGATTATGACAGCCTCCTGGGAAGATTAACATTTAAGAGGAGTTTGCACCGTAACATGTCCTCATGATCCACTTTCTCAAGTCTCTTTTTTATAAATTCTCATCGACTAAAGTATATAAAAAGAGGAATCCAAAAGTCGTTATCCTATTTTAGCATATCAACTTATCTCTGTGTAATATCTTCTTTCAGGTGACTAGTTTACAGACTTGGAATGAACTTTTTAGCTACTGTGATAATTTGTTGACTTAAAAAGTATTTGTAGAGCTGGGCAGTGGTGTCCCATTCCTTTAATTCCAGCACTTGGGAGGCAGAGGCACACAGATTTCTGAGTTTGAGGTCAGCCTGGTCTACAGAGTTTCATGCTACACAGAGAAACCCTGTCTTGAAAAACAAAACAAAACAAAACAAAAAACAAAACAAAAGAAATTTTTTTAGCTATCTGTACATATATTGATCATTTTCATGGCTTTTTCTGTCACCACTACTATAAGTAAATGGATGTGTTTGAGTATACTTGCAGCTCCTCCCTCTGATATATTATACAGTAATTTTTATTTCTATGAGCAGGAGATCTGTAAAACAGATTTAGGATTTTTTTTTTTTTTTTTTGCTAGATTGTGCTGTGTCCTGGATAATAATATGTTTTCCTATAAACCAGGAACTGACTCTAAGACTTACTACATGTATTGGTTTAACTCTTCAGCTGTAGGATATGGTGCATTGTATTTGATATTAAAATGGAGCCAGGTAAACACAACATCTTACTTGGTCTCATAGTTATAGTTCCTGCTGGTGCATTTACTGGAATGAGTTTGTGACTTAATTTTTTAACCTGAATCAAGTATTGGCCTTTTTTTTTTATGGAGTAAGTGTCTTTCTAAAAATGGAATGTGAAGTTTATTTTTCAGAGTTGACTCATATTTTAATAGCTGTAGATTACGTTTGAGTTGCTAAACCTTAAACTGATTTACTCTGGAACCAACTGTATAGCCATCCCTCAATTTTGTTTTTTGCAATTTTGCAATGTAAAATTAAATTTTAGCTTGAATTGGAAGGTGCAGTCATTGCTAAATTAAGTTTATTTGTAGCTCTTCGTGTATACACACACATACACACACACACACAGAGAGAGAGAGAGAGAGAGAGAGAGAGAGAGAGAGAGAGAGAGAGAGAGAGAGAGTGAAAGAGAGAGAGAATTTATTTTGTCCTGGAAAATAATGCTTTGATATTGGTAGAATGCATAGTACTTTTTGTGTTTGAGAGAGTTTCCATGATTGCTGAGGAGTATATAGCAGAGTATCAATTAGGAATAACCCAGTGCAGTACCAATGGGAATGCTTTCTCCTTATTATTGAACTCTTAATGCAAATATTAAATAAGTTACTTCTTGTGAAAGTAAATACTTATTTAACTTCATGAATAACATCATTTTCCATGTCATGCCATGTTTTATTTACTTGCATAGGTTTTCATGCCTTTATGTTTGAAAACTTTAGAATAGAATAACGAATTATTATTAGAACTCTAACTTTGGAAACATGTCCAACAGACCGACTAGAAAGAAAGGAGCCTAGTATTAAGTAGTTATATATCTGTAATCCTAGCCTTCTGAAGCCTAAGGGAGTAATGTATTCTTTCTTCTTCAGAGATTATAATTACATCTCTCCTTTCCTTTTCTTCCCTCCTAATCCTCCTATGTACTTCTCTCTACTCTCCTTGAAATTCATGGCTTCCTTTTTCAATATTGTTATTGCATGCAAGTATGTATATGAATATACATATGTATTCCTAAGTACAACCTTCTCAGTCCTTGTGATATTACTTATATGTATGGGTGTCTCTGTGTGGGAATGTATATATGTGTGAGTGAAGGTATATGAAGGTCCATTTAGAGGGCTTTGGACCCCTGGGTTTGAAGTTACAGGCAGTTGTGAAGTACTGAGCTTAGGTTCTGGGAACAAACAACTTTGTCTTCTACTCTAAGGGTAATAATCACTCTTAACTATGGATCCATCTCTTTAGTCCCAAGGCAGAAATATTTTTAATTTAAGGCTAACCTGAACTACATAAAGAAACAATGTCAAAACAAACAAACAAACAAACAAACAAACAAACAAACAAACAAACCCCCCAAAAGTTTTAGGGATGTTACATTGCTTGCCTAGCAAGCATAAAGCCGTGTTTGATCCTGGCATCAGAAAACAGAAGTAGGCTATATATTTGTAGTTTGGCACATAAAAATGGATGGTTGGAATACCCTATATTTGGGTGAAATATCTTATGTAATGTTTAAATTTTTATATTTCTTTTTTCCTTTTTATTTATTTACTTTTTATTTATTACAACTTATTTACTTTGTATCCCAGCTGTAGCCCCCTCCCTCATTCTCTTCCAATTCTACCCACCCTACCTCATCTCCTCCCATGCCCCTCACCCAGTCCACTGATAGGGGAAGTCCTCCTTCCCTTCCATCTGACCCTAGCCTATCAGGTCTCATCAGGACTGGCTGCATTGTCTTCCTCGGTGGCCTGGCAAGGCTGTTCTTCCCGTCACAGGGAGGTGATGAAAGAGCCAGCCACTAAGTTCATGTCAGAGAAAGCTGAATAGCTGTCAGTTGTGTTTCCTTCCCGTCTGTCCTCACTACCTTTGTATTTAGCTTCCTCGCTTCTTCACCTTGAACTGGATCTCTCAACAGTTTCTCCCAGTTTTTGATCTTTCTGCTGCATCTTTGCTTCAATTTCAGTTTTTTTCCCACACTTGTTAAACTATGCTTTGCATTTTGTAACTATGATTGTCAGTTGTTGCTTAAACACATTCAAGAAAATAGGCTGTTTCGTAACAAAACATTTCAAAGTCCCATTTTCTTATTCTTGTTTCAAAGCTTTAAAAAGTGAAACCTAATAGTACCATATGTTTCCTTTTACTGAAGTAATTTTTATATGTTCTTGCCCAGTATTAAGTTGCTAAGATTCATCCTTTTTCACTTTTGGTGTGTGTGTGTGTGTGTGTGTGTGTGTGTGTGTGAAGCTATAATTCTTTCTTCTATTAGTCACTTTATTTGTTTATTTACTTTTTCTCTGATGACTTTTTATGCTACTTCCTTTTCTCCCGAAAACAATCTACTTGTAAACATTAAACATATCTCTTGTATATGTGTAAAACTTCTTTGATATACCTTGAAATGAAATTGCTAGGGTATAGTTAAATGTTCAAATTGCTTCATAGTTTACACTTCCATGGGAGTCTTCTCTCTGTGTATATTTGTGTGTGTTTGCATGTGCTTTTTTATACACAAGCCAGATATCAGGCTTAGTTGTTTGTCATACTGGATGAGCTGTCTCCTGTTGGTTTTCCATGGAGAGTTCACGAACACCTATCCCCAGTATTTGATTATTTTTCTAACTTGAAAAAGTGTTTTTGTGAGGTCTTTCTTTTAAAAAAAATTATTCTTTGTGAATTTCACATCATGTACCCCATTCCTACCCATATCCTCATCTCTTCATATCTACACTTTTCCTTGCAACCTCCCCTCTAAAAGAAAACAAAGAAACAAAACACACAAACTGACAAACATCTTGCTTTGGAAGCTGCTGTGTGTTACAGTGGGCCACACAGTTTACCCTTTTGCCCAGATAGCTTTACTTACAAATGTTTATTGCAATGAGTCATTGGTCTGGTTTGAGGCTTCTGGCTTCTGCTTTACTATCAATACTGGATCCTTACCAGGACTTCTCTCAGATAGCCTGTTGTTCCCTTGTGTCATGGAGATACTGTAGCTTCGGGTCTGCAGAACTGGCCCCTTCATGTGCTCCAGCAGTTCATAGGTGGGGTTGGTGTGGGCTAACTTCAGCCTGGGTGGTAGCTGACTTGGTCAGCCCACCAGCTCTCCTGCATTCCCATACCACCAGTGTCAGCTCTCTAGCACTGTCCCAGCTAGCTTACCCAAGAGGCAGAGCCTGCTCTCCTGCTCTCACGCTCTTGGGATGAGATCACCCCAGTTCCTCCTACTATGGTCAACTCTGCTATGCTGCCCAGTGGGTGTCCTGGAGGGTGCTCTCTGGAGAGCTGCAGCCAGAAAGGGATAGTGAGTTGTGGGGCCAGCTCTACACTGCCCTTAAACATCAACATGGTCCCAGATGGCAGCCCAGACCAGGGATGTCTACATGGCCTCTGGTGGTAACGTGGGCCACGGACATTGACACAATCCCCTGCTGGATGGATGGCCACTGACCCGGAGATGGCCGTCAGCAGCAGGATGGGCTAGGACTTCACTGTAGCCTCAGGTGGCAGTGCTGTCTACTCACAGCAGGCTGTTTCTCACCACCCTCTAGTTTCCAGTTCCACCTCTATTCATAGTGCTCAAACCATGCTGTTTCTTTTTCTTTCCCATTTATCCACTACATGCTTGCACATTGTAGTGGTGTCCATGGTAGGTGGGCCTTGCAGTGGGTGGGTTTCTTGCCATTTTTCTTGTTTTATTCATTTCACTGTTTGAGAATATTATAAATGTTTATAATTTGTTTTAATCAAATCCATACCCCTTATATCCTCCTCTTGAAGTTGTCTCTTATCTCTTCTTACCACCTTTACCTCCCAGTCATGTACTTTTTTGTTTTAACCCAGAGTCCATTTAGTGCTCTCTGTATATACTTGGATGCAGGACCATCTACTGGAACATGCATGCAGAGGCTGCATCCTTGAAGAAAACTTATTTATTAATTATGATTCCTTTTATTTCTGTTTCTTGCCTAGTTGTACTGATTAAAAATTTTGGTAAAGTTTTTAGTAGATGTATTGAGAAAGGTCCTTACTTATCATGACTGTGTTTGGAATCATTTCAGTATTTTTCCAGTAGATATGGTGTTATCTTTGGTGTCATAGTAAAGCAATTATTAGGTGTCTTACTTAGAGTTGTATTACTGTAAAGAAATACCATGATCATGGAAACTCTTATACAAGAAAGCATTTAATTGGGGCTGGCTTATAGTTTCAGAGGTTGAATCCATATATTGTCATGGCATGGATAATGGCAGCTTACAGGCAGACATGTTGCTGGAGAAGTTGAGAGTTCTATACAGTTCTATATCCAGATCTATAGGCAGGAGAGAGAGAGAGAGAGAGAGAGAGAGAGAGAGAGAGAGAGAGAGAGAGAGGCAGACAGAGAGAGGCAGACAGACAGAGACAGAGACAAACATATATAGAGACCTAGAGATTGAGAGACAGACAGAGACTGGACCAGGCTTGGGCTCTTGAAATCTCAAAGACTACCTCTAGTAACATACTTCCTCCAAAAAGGATGCACCCATTCCACAAAGACCATACATATTTCATAATCCTTCTAAGTAGTGCCACTCGCTGATGACTAAGCATTCACTATATGAGCCTATGGGGGCCATTCTTATTCAAAACAACAGAGCAGGTTGAAAAAATTATTTTCTATTTCTAGTTTTATAATATTTTAACTTTAAAACCCAAAATTTGGGTTTTGTCAAATGCTTTTCTATTGAGATAATCATTATATTCTGTTCTTTATTGAATTCATATGACATATTATACCGATGTAAGAAATCCTGATTTCCTGAATTTCCATGGTTTTATTTAGTTTTAGCTTAACAAATTATGTTTTGTTTTTACCAAAGTTTCCAACTGCCGATCTTTCTGTGTTTCTTTTTCAGTAGTCACTACCTGTTGAACCTTCTGTGAGGCATCCTGCATTTTTGTAATTTTCCTTTCATCTTATCCTTCATATACTATGATTATTTTATACCCCTTTTATAGCAGCTGTGATACTTTATTGCAATTTGTAGCTTTTCTTTCCTGTGCCATTTAATAAATTTAATTTCTTTTGATGCAGGGTCTTGTTATTTAACTCAGGCTGATCTTGTACTCACTATGTAGTGCGAGTTGGCATTAAACTTCCAGTGAACCTCCTGTTTTCTGAGTGTTAGAGTTACAAGGGTGTGCTACCCCATTGAGCTATATATAATTTTTTTTTCTTTTTACTTATTCTTCTTTCAAACAACACATTCTGAGCATATTCTCTTCTCCCTCCACAATTCCAAGTTCCTCTCCACCACCATATTCCCCCAGATCCACTGCTCCTATGTTTCCATTCAGAAAAGATCAGGCTCCCAGTGATGTTGATAAAATATGGCTTAACAAGATGCAGTAAGAGTAGGCACAAACCTTCATATCAAGGCTGGATGAGGGAACCCAGTAGGCGGAAAAGGGTCCCAAGAGCAGGTAAAAGAGTCAGAGACACCCCTACTCTCACAATCACCCCAAGCTAAACAAGGACAGCATGTATGCAGAGGACCTAGTGCAGGCCCATGCAAGCTCTGTGATTGCTGCTTCAGTCTGTGTGAGCCCCTATGTTTGGCTAGGCACCAGTCTATGAGTAAAGAAGAATATCATTAAGAATCATTTCATTGACTCTTTGGGGGAAGGGGAGGTGGTCAGTCGTGTTTGGTTCTACCCTGGATCTTTGAGCCATCTTGCTTCTAGTTCCTCATCATCCAGGCAGTATTAGGCATGGCTCCCTCTTATGGCTTGGTCCTTAATTTAGACCAGTCATAGTTTGGCCACTCCCACAAGCTCTGAGCCGCCACTGCCTCAGCACATCTTGTAGGAAGAATAGGTGTGGATCAAAGGTTTTGTGGCAGGGATGGTGTCATAGTCCCAACACTGGGAACCTTGTCTGGTTACAGAAAATGTCTGGGTTAGGCTCAGAGTCCTCCATTGCTAGGAGTTCTTGCTGGCGTCACCCTCATAGATCCCAGAAATATATTATGTTTCTTAAGTGTAAATGAAAAGTACTCAAAGATTTCTCTGGAGATAGATAGTAAAGTGCTAGTAGTTGAAGCATGAGGGCCTGAGTTTGGATCCCTAAGAATCGTTCATATAAAGCTGGTTGGTCTAGTGTATATCTGCAGTTCCTGAACTCTTAAGTGAGATGGCAGGCAGAGACAAAAGAATATGCAGGAACTTGCAGGCTTGATTCCCTAGGGATAAGCCACTAGAAATACAAGTGATTTTGTCTCAAAGAAGGATAAAAGTGTTACCCACCACCTGAGATTATCCTCTGACCTCTACACACATCCAGTGTGGCACATGTGTGCCTGAACTCACAAAAAAATGTACACACACACACACACACACACACACACACACACACATGCTTGCAATATAAAAACAAAACAGAAATAATAATAGAAAAAAGTGCTAGAAAGAAAAAAGAACACATTATTCTTTATAAACATAAATATCATTAAATATTTGAAGTTTGTGTATAAGTTATTTTTATATTTTCTGTTTTTCAGTTTTTACATATTCTTTTATTTTTTTAAAATTTTCTATATTATCATTACTATTTATTACAATTTGTATACTTGGTATCCTGGCTGTAGCTCCTTTCCTGATCTCATCCTGATCCTACCATCCTCCCTCTTTAACCCCTATGTTCCTCCCTTAGTCCACTGATAGAGGAGGTCTTCCTCTCCTACTATCTGACCGTAGCCAATCAGGTCTCACCAGGACAGTCTGGATCCTCTATCTCTGTGACCTAGTTAGGCCACCTCTCCAGGGGGAGGTAATCAAAAAGCCAGCCACCGAGTCCATGTCAGAGACAGCCCCTGATCCCCTTACTAGGCAACCCACATGGAGACTGAGCTGTCCATAGGCTGCATCTAAGCAGGGCATCTTGGTCCTCTCTATGCATGGTCCTTGGTTGATTCACTAGTCTCTTCAGGAACCCCTGAGCCCAGATGTTTTGGCTCTGTTGGTCTCCTTGTGGAGTTCCTGTCCCCTCCAGGTCTTTCTATCTCCCCATTCTTCCATAAGATTCCATGCACTCTGCCCAAAGTTTGACTGTGAGTCTCAGCATCTGTGTCCATTCCCTAATGGGTAGAGTATTTCAGAGGCCCCCTGTGGAAGACTCCTGTCCTGTTCCCTCTTTTCTCCTGCTTCCGATGTCTATCCTGTTTGCTATTCTGAATGAGGATTAAGAATCTTCCCTAGGGTCCTCCTTGTTCTTTAGCTTCTTCAAGACTATAGATTTTAGTATGTTTATCCTATATTATATGGCTAATATCCACATACAAGTGAGTATATAGCATGTGTGTCTTTCTGCTTCTGGGTTACATCACTGAGGATGATCTTTTCTAGTTCCCACCATTTGCCTGCAAATTTCATGATTTCCTTGTTTTCAATAGCTGAGTAGTATTCCATTGTGTAAATATACCACAATTTCTGTATCCATTCTTCAGGTGAGGGACATCTAGGTTCTTTCCAGATTCTGGCTATTATAAATAAAGCTGTTATGAATATAGTTAAGCAAATGTCTTTGTTACATAGTTTAGGATTTTTCAGATCTATGCCTAGGAGTGATATAGCTAGGGTAGCACTATTTCTAGCTTTCTGAGAAAGTGCCATATTGATTTCCAAAATGGTTGTACAAGTTTACATTCCCACCAGCAATGGAGGAGGGTGCCCCTTTCTCCATAACCTCTCCAGCATGTGTCATCCTTGAGTTTTTGTTCTTAGCCATTCTGGTGACTATAAGGTGAAATCTCAGCATCGTTTTGATTTGCATTTCCCTGATGAATAAGGACTTTGAGCATTTCTTTAAGAGTTTCTGTGCCATTCAGTATTTCCCTGTTGAAAATTTTCTGTTTAGCTCTGTATCCCATCTTTTAATTTTATTGTATGGTTTGTTGGTGTTTAACTTCTTGAGTTCTTTATATATTCTGGATATTAGCCCTCTGTTAGATGTAAGGTTGGTAAAGATATTTTCCCATTCTGTAAGATGTTCATTTATTCTGTTGACAGTGTCCTGTTCTTTACAGAATCTTTTCAGTTTTATGAGTTGCCATTTATTGATCATTGATCTTTGAGTTTTTGCTGTTGGTATTCTGTTAAGGAAGTTGTCTCCTGTGCCAACGAAGTCAAGGCTCTTTTCCACTTTTTCTTCTAACAGATTTGGGGTGTCTGGTTTCATGTTTAGGTCTTTGATCCACCTGGACTTTAGTTTTTGCAGGGTGATAAATATTGATCTATTTGCATTTTTCTACACATAACCATGCAGTTACACCAGCACCATTTGTTGAAGATGCTATCTTTTTTTATTTTTCCTTTTTTTTTTTTTTTTCATTGTATGGTTTTGGCTTCTCCGTTGCAAACCAAGTGTCTGTAATTGTGTATGTTCTGGACCTTTAATTTGATTCCATTGATCCACCTGTTTGTTTTTATGCCACTATCATGCCTTTTTTATTACTGTTTTTCTATAGTACAGCTTGAGGTCAGGGATAAAGATAACCTCCAGATGATTTTTTATTTTATAGGATTGTTTCTAGCAATTCTGGGTTTGTTTGTTTGTTTTTCCATTTGAAATTGAGAATTGTTCTTTTAAGGTCTGTGAAGAATTGTGTTGGTATGGGAATTGGATGGGAATTGCATTGACTCTGTAGATTGCTTTTGGTAGGATGGCCATTTTCACTATGTTCATTTTTCTGATCCATGAGCATTGGAGATCTTTCCATCTTCTGGATTCTTCTTCAATTTCTTTCTTAAGAGACTTGAAGTTACTTTCATAAATGTCTTTTCCTTGCTTGGTTAGAGTCACACCAAGGTACTTTATATTATTTGTGGCTATTGTGGATGGTGTTGTTTCCCTAATTTCTTTCTTGGTCTGTTTGTCTTTTGAACATAGGAGGGCTTCATTTTCTTTTTTCTTTTTTTTTTTTTTTTTTTGTTTCGTTTGTTTGTTTGCTTTTTTGAGTAAATTTTGTATCCAGCTACTTTGCTGAAGGTGTTTATCAACTGAAGGAGTTCTCCGGTAGAATTTTTTGGTAACTTGTATATACTGTCTGCAAATAGTGATATGTTGACTTTTTTCCTTTCGATTTGTGTCCCCTTGATCTCTTTTGTTCTTAGTGCTCTAGCTAGGACTTCAAGTACTATGTTGAAGAGGTAAGGAGAGAGTGAGCAGCCTTGCCTTGTCCCTGGTTCCAGTGACATTGATAAAAGTTTTTCTCCATTTTGCTTGATGTTGTCTACAGGCTTGCTGTATATTGCTTTTACTGTGTTTAGGTATGTGTATTTTATCTCTGGTCTCTCCAAAACTTTAAATATTAATGGGGGTTGAGTTTTGTCAAATCCTTTTTCAGCAATTAAGGAAATTATCAAGTGTTTTTTTTTTTTCTTTCAGTTTGTTTATATGGTTGATTATTTCTGTATATTGAACCACCCCTGCATGCCTGGAATGAAGCTTGCTTGGTCGTTGTGGTTGATATCTTTAATGTTTTTAAGATTCAGTTTACCGGTATTGAGTATTTTTGGAGAGTATTTTTGCATCAGTGTTCTTAAACGAGATTGGTCTGAAGTTGTCTTTCTTTGTTGGGTCTTCGTATGGTTTCAGTATCAATGTGAATGTGACCTCATAGGATGAGGTTGGTAATGTTTTGTCTGTTTCCATTTCATGGAATATTTGAAAGAATATTGGTATTAGCTCTTCTTTGAAGGTCTGTTAGAATCTCTGTGCCAAAACCCTCTGGCTATGGTCTTTTTTTGGATGGGAGACTTTTGATGACAGCTTCTTTTTCTATAGAGGATATGTCTATTTATTTATTTATTTATTTATTTATTTATTTTACCTGATCTTGATTCAGCTTTGGTAAATGGAATATATCAAGAGAATTGTCCATTTCTTTCAGATTTTTAATTTTTTTGTGTGTATAGGCTTTTGATTATTTGGATTATTTGGATTTCCTAAGTATCTGTTGTTATATCCTCCTTTTCTTTTCTGATTTTGTTGATTTGGATAATGTCCCTCTGCCTTTTAGTTAGTTTGGCTAAGGGTTTGCCTGTCTTGTTGATTTTCTCAAAGAACCAGCTCTTGGTTTTGTTGATGCTTTGACTTGTTCTCTTTGTTTCTAATTTATTGATTTGAGGCCAGAGTTTGATTATTTCCTGCCATCTATTCTTCTTGAGAATGTCTGCTTCCCCCTCCCCTTCTCCCCTGCCTCAGAGCTTTTAAGTTGCTTGTAAGCTGTCTCAAATTTCTTTTTGAAGGCAGTTAATGCTATGAACTCTCCTCTTAGCACTGTTTTCATTACCATACGTTGGGGTAAGTTGTACCTTAATTTTCATTGAATTCTGGGAAGTCTTAAATTTCTTTCTTTCTTTCCTCCCTGACGCCGTTGCCGGTTGAGTAGAGAGTTGTTTAGTTTTCATGTGTATGTAGGCTTTTTTCTATTTCTGCTATTGTTAAGGTCTAGTTTTAGACAATGGTGGTCTGATGTGATACAAAGATTATTTTCATCTTCTTGTATCTGTTGAGGTTTGCTTCATGACCAACTATATGGTCAATTTAAGAGAAAGTTCTATGAGGTGCTGAGAAGAAGGTATACTCTTTTGTGATTGGGTGAAAAGTTCTGTAGACATCTATTAGGTCTGTTTATTTTAAGACCTCTGTAAGCATCATTATTTCTTTATTTATATTCTGTCTCAATGATCTGTCCCTTGTTGAAAGAGGAGTGTAAAGTCTCCCAATATTAAGGTGTTTGAATCAATGTGCGATTTAAGCTTTAATAATGTTTCTTTGACAAATGTAGGAGCTCCTGTGTTTGGTGCAGAGATGTTCAGGATTGTGATGTCTTCCTGGTGGATTTTTGCTTTAATGAAAATGAAGTCTTCCCCTTTATCTCTTTTAATTAATTTTGGTTGAAAGTCTATTTTATTAAATATTAGGATGGCTACTCCAGCTTGCTTCTTTGTTAACTTTCCTTGGAAAACCTTCTTTTAGCTTTTTACTCTGAGGTAGTGTTTATCTTTGTTGCAGAGCTGTGTTTCTTTGATGCAGCAGAATGTTGACTCCTGTTTCTGCAACCATTCTGTTAATCTGTGTTTTTTTATTTTTTATTTTTTAATTTTTGGAGATTTGAGACCATTTATGTTGATAGATATTAGTCACCAAAGATTGTTAGTTTCTTTTATAGTGGAGTTGGTGGTGAGTGTGTGTTTATGTGCTTGTTTTCTTTTGCTTTTTTTGTTGTGAGGGTGTCTTTATCTTATTTTTCTTTGTTGTTGTTGTTGATTGTAGTTGATCTCATTGAGTTGGAGTTTTCCTTTTGTATGTACTGTATGGCTGTGTTGCTGTATATGTATTGTTTAAATTTACTTATGTCATGGAATATTTTGTTTTCTCCATCTGTTGATTGAAAGTTTTCTTGGGTTTAATAGTTTGGGTTGGCTGGGCTTGCTATTTCTGGCCTACATGAACCAGGCTGCTGGGATGCCAGGAGAAAGATCTCTGTGCCTCGAGCTGCTCCAGTGTCCCACTGGCTTCCTTGAGATGATGGATAGTGGGACTTGAGTCCTGCACCTAGCTCAGCTCCACTGTGTTCACTGTCTGTGCTGTGCTGTCTGATTCTGACCTAGGTGAACCAGGCATGTGTGGAACAGGCAGAATGGAGCTTAGAATTCCTCACATTACTAGAAGTTATACCCTCCACAGGATGGTGAGAATGAGGACCACTAGCTGTAGTGACCAGGAAAGTATCCACAGATAATGAGAATGGGTTCTTGGTTTGGAACCAGGAGCTTCTGGTACCCAGAGGATGTCCACAGCACTGTGAGAATGAGCACCTGGATTTGGAGCCTCACCCTCAGTACAGGAAGGTATTAATTCCCCAGGCACTGAGAGTGAACTCCTAAGGTTCAAGCTATCAACTATTGGTCCCAGGAAGGTAGCCATAGAAAGTGAGCTTGGGAGGGTGGCCTATGGCTGGAGGGTCAAAGTGGGACCTGAGGTCTGAGGAAGGTGTCCATAGAAGGTGGTCTTGGGTGCTTGGCCTAGGGCTGTGACAATTCTGGATGAGAGCTGGGAATTTTTTCCAGTATTAGCTGAGTGGCCTGAAGTTGGCCCTTCGAGTATCCCTGTGGATTCTCCTCTTACCTGAGAAACACAGACATTATTCCACAGTATGGCTTAATGGTCACCCTGCTCTCACTGCTGAGCTACATGGGTGGCAGCACTATCTTGTATCCCTGCGTATTTTTGTATTGTAAAATGAGATGTTTTAAAAAAACGAGTTAGATAATTTACAATATTTACATTAATTATTCAATATAAATAATTTCAATATGTGGCATTGGGAATAGTAAGGTATAGAATATTTTTAAGATTAGTATATCCTTTTAACAAATTCAGTCTTTTTTATTTAATGAGTCAAGTAGCAGGGCAGCCCAGACTGCCCTGCTACTCATTCTGTGGTACAGGCTGGCCTCACATGTGCAATAATCCTTCTGCCTAAGTCTCACAAATGCAAGGATTACAATTATGAGTCACCAAGACTGGCTGGGTCACAGACTCAATCTTGAAAGTCATAATTTCATAGAGATAATGATGACCAGGAAAAACTGAAAGACAAATGAACATTTGTGATTTGTTTTTGAATTATTTCCTGTTTTTTTTTTCAGCATGATGTGCTTTAATTTTCTGTTCTTGACTTGGTCTGCTGTCCTTCCTTTGCCATTAGTGCATCTAAGATCTACTTTCTCTAAGCTGTGATGAGTTATCATCTATAATCAGATCAGTGAGTATAGGCTCTCACAAACAGCAGCTCTTCATGTTCATTGCTTCTTCTTTCCCAGCTTCATCAAAACCCAGTAACCGAGATTTTTCTCATCTTCATTTATATAATTTGGTGTCATGAGTTTCTGTTTTTTTTTTTTTTTTTTTGGTTTTGTTTTTTGTCTTTGTTGTTTTTGCTCTGTAAGCATAGGAATCAAGGCAAAAGCAAAAGATAAGTTTCCTTATTATTGGTAGCCCTGAATTACAGAGGCTTATAGCCAGGACTTTCAAACCCTATATGTCTTATTTAGCTGTAAGCATAGAGAACTAGAGACTTACGGTTTCAAAGTGTTAAAGCTTGAAGCTTATTCTCCTAGGTGTGTGGAGGCCTAGACTTATTGGTCAAGATGTAGAGAATGAAAACTAGTATCTAAAGTTACAGATTTTTTGAGTATCGCTATCAGGAATCTTGGGTTTTTATTACTAATTGGCTTTTTCAAACTCTTCTAACATTCAAGGTTTTTAGTTCTTGGATTTCAGCTCCTGTCTTCTGACTTTCCACAGCATCTTGTCTTCTGTATGCTCAGTTTTTCTACCTCTGCATCTTAGCCATCCTTCATCTTTTCAATACTTCTATTCTTAGCTTCTTGCAAACTCAGTCCTTGGTTTCTCTCTGGAATATTCCAGCTGCCTCCAGGTGGTACATCTCTGAATTTTGAAGCATCCGGCTCAAACTGCTTTGCCCATGGTAAGGGCCATTTGTGGGAAAACCACCATTTTGGAGAAACATAGCTGTGACTGAGGTTTTAATGGGGTATATCATAGGAAATCCTTAGAACTAACCCCAGAAGACTGACAGACATCCTTCTTATGTAGCTAGGACATGGGTGTGGTATACTTTTTGTCCAGTTGTAATTCCATAAGCTACAGCATGATTTGCAGGTCACAATTTTGAAGCTCACATAAAGTCCAATCAGAAGCCTCATTTAGGGGGTAATGAGAAACTTTTTCTGATTAATTGGACAGGCATTTTTGGTAGGTTCTGAGTGAGATTAAGAGCAATATGAACCTGGTCATCTACAGTGTTATCAGGTTTGTCTGTGTAGAGTGGAATCTTCCAATGTTTGTGCCATGTTGGTATAATATTCTTGTGGAATGCACCCTTGTTCATTCAAACGTTGATTTCTCTACCCTACTATCTGGTTTCAATCAGGACATTGCATTGTGATGCTTATTCTAAGCGTCATCTGTCTCAAGTTTGTGTAAACATGCTACCATTTGTTCTCTATATTGTCAATTAAACATCCAGCCAGTGCTGTGCAATGGAGAAAATAGGGTGGGACATCCTGGTCCAGAGGGGAGAAGGTAGGGGAGTAGGAGAGAGGGATTGGCAGGAGAAGACTTGGAACCATGAGGAGGGATGAACTGGACCCAAGATACGACTAAAAGTAAGTATAATGGCTGAAATCTAAATGGTAGAAAACTATATGGGCTTGGAGGTTAAAGATGGAGTAACTATTGCCCAGCACTGTGCTCTAGGTTAATTAAATAAATCCTTGTCTCTGTGTGGTGATTTGGGTATAAAGCATTGGTTTAGAATAACCAATGCTTAACTAAAAGTAAATCAATAATAAATATTAATAACTTAAAACAGTCAGGTTTCTGGAGTGGTTATAACTGAAACAAATCCTCCCACAACAGGAGTTGTGAGGTAATAATGTTCTTTGCAGTGGTAGTTTAATTTCCTGATGGTATCAATGAAGTGTTTGGAGCCTTTATTATGTCATGATTACAGTTTCCTTCGTTTCCTGAAGATGTCCTGCTTGTTTGACAGTTCCATCTTTATTCATAGCATTGAAGCACAAGGGAAAAACTTTGTCAGGTTTCAGTAATCCATATGACCCCTTGCAGCCCTTGCCCATTTGTATTATCTAAGTAATAGATTATTGACTAAGTTCATCCTCAGCTAGGGACACTCTGTATCCCTTTTTGCCTAGAAAATTTAGGAGGGGGATGGATGACATCCTGAAGTGATGTTTGGTAGGAAAGACTGCAAATGAATAGGCTATCCATATATTGGAGATTAATGCTAACACAAGGGAAGAAGGAAGAGCTTAAGCAAGGGCCTGCCCAAATAAGTTTAAGCTGTTTTAGAATCCACGGAGAAGAAAAAACAAGTGAGTTTTTGCTAATGTTGGCTGTTGGGTTTAGTCTAAGTGAACGTGAAAAGGTCTTGAGACACAGGTGGTTTAGGGGTGTTGACTAAACCATTAATATTGTTAATATCTAAAATTGTGGGCGACTAGCACACACAGTTTCTGAGCGGTGGGATACCTGATCTTCTGAGTTGGAGAATGGAAGGACCCCCAACCCAGGAAAACCACAGCGAGGCTTTCTGAACACCAGGGAACATCGCAGGAGGTGAAAACTTTGGCCTCCGGTCACCCGGAGACTTGCTTGGGGAAGGAGAGAAACGATCCTTTGTTCTTGCAGCACTCCCTTCCCCCAGACCTCTTTCCTCCTCGGCACAGCGGCACAGCGGACTCATCTTTCTCAGCGCAGACTTAACTGCCTGGGTATACAGCCGCTGAGACAGAGCCCCAAGCCCTTTAGCGGCAGACAAAAGCCAGCAGTACGTGTCCCGGAGTCCCAGATTTGTGCAGCCGCTGCACCATCCTCCCAGGGCGCGAATCTGCTAGACACCATACTAGCTCCGCAGGATCGCCATCACTGACAGTACGGCCCGCCCAATCCCACAGTGACAGAGAATACGCTATATACTCACCAAAACCAGGCAGAAACGTCATACAACCTGGACACACCAGGTGCTGGGCCTCCCAAGCTTGGAGAGCACAACGAAGAGATCCCAGGACTTCCCATAAAGCATTGGGACTAGCAACCCAGTCTCCAGTTACAGCGGGACTTGGCAGCAGAGCAGCACTGAACTGGCGGGGCACCACAGCCCTCCAGTTTAAGACTAACCAGGGCCAAACCAGAGAACAGAGAGCCTGGTTACCCCATCCCTGCTGAAGTGACCACCCTGAAATCTCCAGCTGCAGCAAGACCTCAGAACCTGGCAGTGACAGCAGCACAGAACTGGCGGAACACATCAAAGAAGCAGGGCCAAGCCAGAGAGCAGAGAGCCCCGGATACCAAGATCTCTGCCAAGAGACCTGCCTGTAAGTGAGTGCACCCTTGAGAATCTGCAGTTCCCCAGATCCTGGGTCCTTCTAAATCAGAAGCCAGGCATCGAACCCCCCTCCCACCCACATACCCACTTTGGGAAACAGAGGGGCACTAGGGACATTGAAGTTCCTGCCCTGTGGGCCTGATTGAGGAGTTAAGACAGTTAATGCCAGAAATTGCGCTGCAATCATCATTAGCGCCTGCGACATATACAGTACAGAGCCCCTCCCACACACTCAAGGGTTCAACATTAGCCATCACGCTGTCCCTTGAGAAACTCATCCACGCACACTTACACACACAGACACACATACGCGCGCGCGCACACACACGCTTGCATTTGCCCCGTTTGCGCCTCCGTACTTTCCTCCCACAGGTACAGCTAGTCCTCAGGACACGCTGAGAGTGCTCAGCTTCCTGAAGAACTCTCCAGACACCAGAGGGAGACAGCACCAGTCTGATCTGCAGAATCCAAAAACAAACAGGGAAGGTTTCAGATAAGCCAATGGCCAGAGGTAGGCGAAAGAACACTTCCAACATAAATCAGGACATCATGACTTCACCAGCAAACCCCAAAATCGATGGATACACCAATTCAGCAGAAGCACAGGAAAATGATTTTAAAGCCATGCTTACCCAATTATTTGAGGCTCGTAAGGAGGAAATGAACAAGTCTTTCAAAGAGATGGCCAGTCAATTGGAGGCAAAGAAAGAAGAAATAGACAATATCCTTAAAGAAACACAGGCAAACATAGCCAAACAAATAGATACACAAGTAGAGGAAAAATTAGTGCCATATAAGAAGGAAATGAAAAAAGAAATAGAGGCCATCGTAGAGAGACAGGAATCCAAATTCAAACACATGAAAGAAATGGTGCAAGGCATGAAAACAGAATTAGAATCAATAAAGAAAACACAAAATGAGAAAACCCTTGAGCTGGAGAACTTGGAGAAAAGATCAGGAACCACAAAGTAAGCATCACCAACAGAATATAAGAGATGGAAGAGAGAATCTCTGGAGCTGAAGACACACTTGCAGAAATGGATACTTCTCTCAAAGAAAAAGTAAAATCAGAAAAGTTCCAATCACAAAATATCCAAGAAATCAAGGATGCTATGAAAAGACAAAATCTAAGAATAATAGGAATTCATGAAAAAGAAGACTCCAGACTCCAAGGTCCAGAAAATATTTTCAAGAAAATCATAGAAGAAAATTTTCCCAACTTAAAGAAAGAGATGTCCATAAATATACAAGAGGCCTACAGAACTCCAAATAGACTAGACCAGAAAAGAAACACATCACGTCACATCATAGTCAAAACACTAAATCTACAGAACAAAGAAAAGATATTAAAAGCAGCAAGGGAAAAAGGCCAAGTAACATATGAAGGTAGACCTATCAGAATCACACCGGACTTCTCATCAGAAACTATGAAAGCCAGAAGGGCCTGGGCAAGTATCATGGAGACTCTAAGAGATCACAAATGTCAACCCAGACTATTATACCCTGCAAAGCTTTCAATCAACATAGATGGAGAAAACAAAATATTCCATGACAAAACTAAATTTACACAATATCTACACAGCAAACCATCCCTACAGAAGATACTAGAAGGAAAACTCCAATCCAATGAAAACAAATTCACCCAAGAAAACAGGGCATACAGATAATGTCCCAACAAAAATGAAAAGAAAACAAGCAATGAAACAGGGTTAGATCATCGACTCCATTACAAAAGAAACTAACATGCATTGGTCACTATTATCTATCAATATCAATGGACTCAACTCACCAATAAAAAACACAGGCTAACAGATTGGTTAAGGAAACAGGATCCAACATTCTGTTGCATCCAAGAAACACACCTATGCAACAAAGACAAACACTACCTCAGAGTAAAGGGCTGGAAAACTGTTTCTCAAGCAAATGGTTCCAGAAAACAAGCTGGAGTAGCCATCCTAATATCTAATAAAATAGACTTTCAACCCAAGTTAATCAAAAAAGATAAGGAGGGCCACTATATTCTCATCAAAGGAAAAATCCACCAAGAGGACATCACAATCTTGAATATCTATGCCCCAAATACAAGAACACCGACATTCGTAAATGAAACATTATTAAAGCTTAAATCATACATTGATCCTAATACCTTAATAGTGGGAGACTTCAACACTCCACTCTCACCAAGGGACAGATCAACTAGACAGACACCAAATAGGGAAATAAAAGCACTCACAGAATCCCTAAATCAAATGGACCTAACAGACGTCTACAGATCATTTCACCCAAACTCAAAAGAGTACACCTTCTTTTCAGCACCACATGGAACCTTTTCCAAAATAGACCATATAGTGGGCCACAAAGCAAGCCTCAACAGATACAAAAGGATTGAAATAATCCCTTGTATACTATCTGACCACCATGGACTAAAGCTCGACCTCAACAACAACAGAAACAACAAAAAGCCGACATGCACATGGAAACTGAACAACTTACTACTCAATGACAGCTGGGTTAAGGAACAAATAAAGAAAGAAATTAAAGACTTCCTAGAATTCAATGAAAAGGAAGGCACAACATACCCAAATTTATGGGACACATTGAAAGCAGTGCTCAGAGGAAAATTTATAGCACTAAGTGCCTACAAGAAGAAATTCGTAACATCACATACAAACAACTTAATGGCCCAACTGAAAACCCTAGAAAAAAAAGAAGCAGATACACCCAAGAGGAGCAGACGGCTGGAAATAATCAAACTAAGGGCTGAAATCAATTAACTAGAAACAAATAAAACTATCCAAAGAATCAATGAAACAAAAAGCTGGTTCTTTGAGAAAATCAACAAGATAGACAAACCCTTAGCCAAACTAACTAAAAAGCAGAGAGAAACTATCCAGATCAGCAAAATCAGAAATGAAAATGGGGACATAACCACAGACATTGAGGATAATCCAAACAATTATTAGGTCATACTACAAAAGCCTATATGCCACAAAATTTGAGAATCTAAATGAAATGGATAATTTTCTTTAAAGATTCCATCTACCAAAACTAAGTCAAGATCAGGTAGAAAGACTGAATAGCCCTATATTCAGGAAATGGAAGCAGTCATTAACAGTCTCCCCTCCAAAAAAAGCCCTGGACCAGATGGCTTCAGCGCAGAATTCTACAAGACCTTCAAAGAAGTGCTAACTCCAATTCTCCTCAAGCAATTCCACAAAATAGAAACAGAAGGAACACTACCAAACTCATTCTATGAAGCCACAGTCACCTTAATACCTAAACCACACAAAGACCCAACAAAAAAAGAGAACTTCAGGCCTATCTCTCTTATGAACATTGACGCAAAAATACTCAATAAAATACTTGCAAACCGAATCCAAGAACACATCAAAGATATCATCCACCATGACCAAGTAGGCTTCATCCCAGGCATGCAAGGGTGGTTCAACATACGGAAAACCATCAATGTAATCCACTACATAAACAAACTGAAGGAGAAAAACCACATGATCATCTCCTTAGATGCCGAAAAAGCATTTGACAAAGTCCAACACCCATTCATGTTTAAAGTCTTGGAGAGATCAGGGATACAAGGCACATACCTAAACATAGTAAAGGCAATATATAGCAAGCCTATAGCTAACATCAAACTCAATGGAGAGAAACTTAAATCAATCCCACTGAAATCAGGGACAAGACAAGGCTGTCCATTGTCCCCATATCTCTTCAACATAGTATGTGAAGTCCTAGCCAGAGCAATAAGACAACTAAAGGAGATCAGGGGATACAAATCGGAAAGGAAGAGGTCAAAGTGTCACTATTTGCAGATGATATGATAGTATACATGAGCGATCCCAAAAATTCAACCAGAGAACTCCTTCAGCTGATAAACACCTTCAGCAAAGTGGCAGGATACAAAATCAACTCAAAAAAATCAGAAGCCCTCCTATATACCAAAGACAAAAAGGCTGAGAAAGAAATTAGGGAAACAACACCCTTCACAATAGCCACTAATAACATAAAGTACCTTGGTGTGACTCTAACCAAGCAAGTAAAAGACCTGTTTGAGAAAAACTTCAAGTCTCTGAAGAAAGAAATCGAAGAAGAGATCACAAGATGGAAAGATCTCTCATGCTCATGGATTGGTAGGATTAACATTATGAAAATGGCCATACTGCCAAAAGCAATCTACAGATTCAATGCAATTCCCATCAAAATACCAACTCAATTCTTTACAGACCTTGAAAAAAAGAGTGTCAGCTTCATATGGAGAAACAAAAAACCCAGAATCTCCAAAACGATCCTGTACAACAACAGATCATCTGGAGGTATCTCCATTCCTGATCTCAAGCTGTACTACAGGGCAACAGTAATAAAAACTGCATGGTATTGGCATAGAAACAGAAAGGAGGATCAATGGAACCACATAGAAGACGCAGAAATAAATCCACACACCTATGAATACTCCATATTCGATAAAGAAGCCAATTCCATTCAATGGAAAAAAGACAGCATCTTCAACAAATGGTGCTGGACCAACTGGATGTCTACATACAGAAAAATGAAAATAGATCCATATTTATCACCCTGCACAAAACTAAAGTCAAAGTGGATCAAGGACCTCAACATAAAACCAGATACCCTAAATCAATTGGAAAAAAAAGTGGGGAACAGCCTAGAACTCATTGGCACAGGAGACAACTTCCTGAACAGAACACCAACAGCACAGGCTCTAAGAGCAACAATCAATAAATGGGACCTCATGAAACTGAAAAGTTTCTGTAAAGCAAAGGATACCGTCATCAAAACAAAACGACTGCCTACAGATTGGGAAAGAATCTTCACTAACCCTTTATCTGACAGAGGACTAATATCCAGTATATACAAAGAACTAAAGAAGCTGAAAAGCAGCAATCCAAGTAATCCAATTAAAAAATGGGGAACAGAGCTAAACAGAGAATTCTCGACAGAGGAATATCGAATGGCAGAAAAACACTTAAAGAAATGCTCATCCTCATTAGCCATCAGGGAAATGCAAATCAAAACGACCCTGAGATATCACCTTACACTCATCAGAATGGCCAAGATGAAAAACTCAAGCGATAACACATGCTGGAGAGGTTGTGGAGAAAGGGGAACCCTCCTCCACTGCTGGTGGGAATGTAAACTGGTACAACCACTCTGGAAAGCTATCTGGCGCTTTCTAAGACAACTAGGAATAGTGCTTCCTCCAGACCCAGCTATACCACTGCTAGGTATATACCCAAAGTTTGTTCAAGTACACAAAAAGGACACTTGCTCAACCATGTTTATAGCAGCTCTATTTGTAATAGCCAGAACCTGGAAACAACCCAGATGTCCATCAACGGTGGAATGGGTACAGAAATTGTGGTATTTTTATAAAATGGAATACTACTCAGCAATCAAAAAGGAGGAAATCATGAAATTTGCAGGCAAATGGTGGGATCTAGAAAAGATCATTCTGAGTGAAATATCCTAGAAGGAGAAAGACAAACATGGGATATACTCACTTATATAGACTTATAAGATATGATAAACATAATGAAATCTATATACCTAAAAAAGATAATCAATTGAGCGGACATGGGGTAAGATGATCAATCCTCATTTAGAAAGACAGATGGGATGTGCATTGAACGTATGACAGGAGTCTACTGAGCGCATCTGAAAGACTCTAACTAGCAGTGTTTTCAAAGCAAAGACTCATGACCAAACCTTTGGCAGAGTACAGGGAATCATAAGTAAGAAGGGGAGTTAGTCTGATGGGGAAAGGATAGGAGCTCCACAAGGACCAAATATATCTGGGCACAGGGTCTTTTCTGAGACTGACATTCAACCAAGGACCATGTATGGATATAACCTAGAACCTCCACTCAGATGTAGCCTGTGGTAGCTCAGTAACCAATTGGTTTCCCAAAGTGAGGGGAACAGGGACTATTTCTAACAGGAACTCAATGACTGGCTCTTTGGTCTCCCCACCCCCGAAGGGAGGAGCAGTCCTGTTAGGCCACAGAGGAGGGCTTTGCAGCCAGTCCTGAAGATACCTGATAAAACAGGATCAGATGAATGGGGAGGAGATCCCCCCTATCAGTGGACTTGGAAAGGGGCACGGTGGAGATGAGGGAGGGAGGGAGGGACTGGGAGGGAATGAGGGATCGGGACACGGCTGGGATACAGAGTTAATAAAATGTAACTTATAAAAAAAATAAAAAATAAGAAAAAGATTAAAAAAAATATCTAAAATTGTGAAATATTTATTGAGTGTTAGGAAAAATAGTACTGAAGATAGTATGTGGGTTTTTGATAGGATGTAGGGGAACAGCAAACTCATCAGTAATCCTGAGATCTTAAATTATTTGTTAAGGACTATCTGATCTTGAGACAGGCAGAATGGACATTTTATATGGAAAGTCTGCTCCTGAACCTACTCAGACCTCGGATACCACCACTGCTAGTTCTAGAACTGACGCAGGATGTTCCAACGAGGGGTTAAGGCTTCTCATAATATTTCCTATAAGCCCACACCTGTTTGTCTATACCCCCCATTTTTATTCATTATTAGCCAGATAGAGCCAAATAGTTGTGGTAATGATACTTGCTTTTTTGCCCAATGCTGGAATGCTAGTAAATTTAGGTATGCCCTGGTTACTCGCATGCCTCACTGGGTGCCTGTGCCCATTGATGCCCCTCACGCTATGACTCTCTTCAGACAGAAAAGGGATCTTGGAACTACAGCCACCATTGTTACTACCATCTCATTGGCGGCTGTTGGAGCTACCACCAGGGCATTAGCCATGAGTCATACTGGGCAGACTGCTCAGACCCTGAATAATCATTTAGCCAATGTAGCTCATGCCTTAGTTGTATATAAAGGAATTAATGCTCAACTAAAAGGAAGCTTGATGGTGTTCAATCAGAGGATTGACCTCTTGCAGGAGCAAATTGATACCCTATGGCAAATCGCTCAACCTGGCTGTCAATGAAAGTATGCTGGACTTTGTGTCACTAGCATACAACATGAGAATTTTTCCTGTGCTGCAAATCTGTCTAAACAATTGTCGAGCTATATTTTAGGTAATTGGACTGGAGAATACGATACTACGATGGAGCAGCTGAGAGTGGCCATTGTCACAGTAAATTCTACCAGAGTGGACGCAGGACTAGCCACAGGATTATCAACATGGATTGCTGCAGCCATGAATCATCTGAAGGAATGGGCGGGCATGGGAGCGTTAGCAGGCCTTCTGGTGTTGGTCTTCTTGGTTTGCCTGTGGTATATATGCAAGATTAGAGTCTCACAACAGTGTGATGCAGCCATGATCATTCAGGCCTTTACAGCCATTAAAACAGGACATTCTCCCCAAGCATGGTTGGATACCACAAAACGCTAAAATGATACGCTTAGGAGCTCAGGATGCGAGGCTAAGCACTGCACTCAGGGTCAGCCACTTTCGACCCAGAGAAGAGCATGTCTGATTGCATGCGGGTTGATGCCCCAGGTCCCGCCTCTGAGAAAAAGGTATCGGCCGGGTCTGATGCTCTTTGGGTGGATGACACCTAAATGAACATCAGTACAAAGTCCCAATTTATTTCTAATATCAGAGATCAGACCTCTACTCTTGCTTGATGCGTCTAAAACAAAAAGGGGGAACTGTAGAGAGCTGCGGAATGCTATGCCTTAAAGATGGAGCTGGTTTCTGCCTTCCACCTTCCCGATGGTGAGTGCTCTCTGTCACGAACAATTCCACATTTGGCTAAGGCTGAGGATCTGGCTTGCTTCCATGTATGTGGACCTATCTGCATTGCCCACGTGGCACGCCTGGGTTGGCTACCCAGAGGCTATTTAAGCTGTGGGCTGGCTTTCCCCAAGGTCAGATGATTGTTCAAGGTTCCTGAATAAACTGCATTGAAAAAAAAAAAAAAAAAAAAAAAAAAAGAAAGTCTGTGTGGCTAAAAATACTAACATTTATTAAATTTTAATAATGTGTTAGAGTGCTTTGAAGGCTTTAAACCTTACATGTGGTCTAGGATAGGTCTTTAAATTTGATGAAAATGGAAGGAATATGAGAAAATATGCCTGGGTTTGATGTGTCCCAAACAAAGATTAAACACTTGACTGGTTATGAAATGGGAGGTATTGCAGAGCAGAGAAGATGAATGGTCCTGGTAAACTTCCATTTGCTAGGAACTCTGTTGAGGTTAAATAGGGTACAGATGAAGTCAGGTCTTCAGTTTGTAACATTTCTTCCTAATAAAGGAATTGGTCAAAAGGACCAGATTAGGAAATCATGGCTATACAGGTGATCTCCAAGAAAACAGGGCAAAAGAGAAGTGGTCACTGCTTCAAAAAGTGCCATTGGCTTCAACTATCAAGATAGAAAACTAAAAGACAGGGCTTGAAAATTCAGGGTCTGTATCTAAGTGAACAATTGTATTCTTATTTGGATGGTGAGCACTGCATTGAGTTTAGGCAATTTGGTAGTCTAAGATAGGTTCTTTTTTGACCCTGGCTTGTGCCAGTCAGTCTCTTTTAGGAAGACCGGATGATCCTTCATTGTAGAAGGATCAGCCCTCTTGAGTCTTAGGTAAGATTTTAATGCATCAGCAGAATTAGTATACCTTCATGAGAGTTTGGATGAAGACTGGTGCATTTTTGAAGAGTTTCTGAAGTGTAGGTAAGAAAAAGGACAAGGTTTTTATTTGGCTGATGCAGGCCTACTCTCATTTGATCATTAGTAATTGATCAGGATAAATTCTGCTTTCTATCAGGCAAGAAGGCATAGTTTCCTTTAGCATGATTTGGGAAAGTGGTCTGGTAGTTCCATGTCAGGTACCCTTTTTAATTGCAGTGTCTCTAGGAATACAATAGCCTAGCTGTCTGAAGTTTAGGTCATTGTCATATTCTGTTACTTAAGCCCATATGTGATATTACTCTTTTTCATGACACAGGTTGTCAAGTTCTAGCATAAGAAATGATTAAGAACTCAAATACTTTTGTAAATTGTGAAGGAATTGTAGAGGCTTACTCTTAGCTTTCTATTTGATAAAATATAACAAATGACACACAGGTGTTGACGATACCCTTGGCTCCTTTTACCTCATAAAACAGCAAAATCATTAGCCTGAGTGGGTATGGCATAAGAATTAGCTGGGATGGTGGAATGATCTCTATAATACGGGTCAAAAGAAATTTATGATTGGAATGCTTTGGAGACACCTGATCATCACAGTCAGAGTTAGAGTGGAGCTCAGTGGGAGTTGAAAGAGGACAGGAGATGAATTGAGAAAGAAGGAGCATTCCTGCAAATAGAGAATTACTAACTTAGTGAGGAAGTTTGGAGAAGACCTCAACAAAAGAATATAAGACCAGTTTCCACACAGGTGATATTGAAGATGGAATTGGAGGAGGACACTATATTAAGAGTACCATTTTCAGGCCAAACTTCCTAGTCACCCTGCTCGAGTAAAGTCTATGTCACACTGCCACTGAATGTCTATGTCCTAGGTCCTTGGAGACAAGAGAATAGAATCTCCAGTCTTTGGAGTCCATTTAAGGGGGTGCAAAGACACCTTCCATGAACAGTAAGTTAATGTCCCTGATGATTAGTTAATTCATTGAAAGATTGGGCAAAACTAGTTAAAGGACTTTTGCTAAATGAAAAACGAAAGGGATCTGCCCATCTGATAGAGCATGAAATCTTTCTTGCCAAAATGGTCTGTGTCATTACCTCACCTCTCAATACACTGACCATTTATGAATCTCTGCATTAACTGCTGACCACTGCAAACAGAAGCTTCTCTGACCAAGATTGAAAGTAGCACTAATTTATGGATATAAATGTAGATATTTAGATGGCAGCCACACTGTATTCAGTCAGCAAAACAACAGTAGAAGTTTCCTCTCTAGAGCTTATGACATTGCCACCCATGAGCTTTTGACCAGGTTTACAATACCAGGAATAGATTCCCTTACTGTGGGTTGCGCCTCAGATCCAATCAGAAAGCAGTTTGATACGCATTAGAAGTCTTGTCATCATTGTACAAATGAACACATTTTGCTTGACATGTGGGCATTGTGGCTTGCAGGGCACACAACTGACTAAGACCATTATTGGCTTTTCGTTCACCCACAGACTACATAGAACCTTCCAGCATTGTGAAATGTAACTCATAAGGAGAAGAGTTCCAGCTCAGATCTAGTTAATTTTTTCTATGTTCTGCAACCAAAGTATGTAGTATCTTCTGCAATAGGGTCTTACCATCTAGTTATGGTGGGTTACCAAAGAGCAATTGCAACAATTTGTGGTGTTAGGGAGTTAAGGGGGGACTGGTTGGGCCTCCTTGTCCAACAACTCTTAAGAGGCATCCTATATGTAGGCACATATTTTTTAAATCTTTTATTTATGTTTCTTAATCTTCTTTCTCCCTACTCTACCCCAGTCCCTTCCAACACCCTAAAACCAGGTAGGAGAGAAAGAAGTTTAGTGGGGAGAAGGGACATAGTTTTCCTTAGCTGCTTCCTGCTGGTTAGGGTGTTTGGGTTCCTGGGGAAAATCCAGTCTTTGTTTCAGGATATATCCAACTTCTCTTCGTACTGCATCAACAGCAATCAAAAACAGCAGGGGAGAACACCAGCAGCTATCTTTCTTGGACCTTCTCTTTCTCTCTCTGGACTCTGTCCTTTATTGTATATCCAGAGTCCTCAGAATTAAACTATCTATAGCTGGTAAAGAGCCCCTCTCAGAGCCCGAACAAAGGAAAGTGTTTGCTGCTGTGGAAAATCTGAATCAGTCTCATATTCCACACCTGGGATTGAAACAAAAACATGTTTACAGATCATAAACCAATACGTTCGCAATAGTCCCCCTTTCTGTTTAAAAAAAAAAAAAGGGCTTTTCTTTTAATATGAATGACACTTACTATTGTTTTTTAAAAGGAGATGATCAAGGAACCAAATGATGTTTTGATCAATAGTTTTTGCTATTACTGGGTAAGTCTCAGTTGCTTTTGTCCAGAATGACTCATACTTTTTGCTGTTGAGCCTCGAGCAAGGATTCCAAAGCTGTTTCCTAATAACAAGAAGTTATCTTGTATGACTCTCTTGGACATGAATTTACTAGTCAAATGACCCCTTATATCACGGTGTCTGCAAAATCTGGTTCTTCAAGAGAAACTGGTGCTGCCAGAAATAGCTTGGTTGCATCTCTGGGAGAAAGTACTATATTTCTCAGATTTAATGCACTGGCCATTTTGAACTCTGAGGCTTTGAAAGGGTTGGTCACAATTTCTTTTCAAATGATCGAATTTACCGCAATTGAAGCACTCAGCATTTTGATATCTAAGGCTTTTGGTTGCTACTGGGAAAGTTAGTGGTAGTAATCTCTTAACCAGACATGGCTACTCTGGCAGCTCAGTCTGCTCAATATTAACCCTTTCTCTTAAAACAGGCTGTCCGTATTGAACTCTTTTGACCTGTATGGTCTTCTGCTCCAAGCTCCCAAGCCTGCCCAGAGGCTGTGGGAATTTAGTACCAAAAGTGCATGGAGCAGGACTGAGCAGCAATTGTGGGAAACTCTGTCTCTTAGTTTCCAGGTGTTATTCCTTTACCAAAAAGCGATTTTACTTTCCAATGTTGTGGGCATTTTGGTTTATGATATGTAAACATGTTTTTGTTATAATCCCACTGTGGGATTTTAGCTTGTCCACAACTGATAACTCCTTAGTGCAGGAGTGTGGTCGTTGTCGGCTGAAATTAGTTGATTTCTGAGGACTTTGAGGGATATAAACATGATAGCCCAGAGGAAGAAGTTTCAGCAGCTTGGAGGAGACAGAGGTGGACTTCTTGCTAGCTTGCTGGCTTGTTGGCTCGCTGGCTTGCTGGTTACCTGGACTTCTGGATATCCTGACAATGGACATTGGTATTGCCCTCAAAGAATCTTACGACCCTACCCAGCAGTAAGAAGTAAAGAAGCCTATGTCCCCTTTTCCTTCCAACCTTCTTTTTACCCTACCTGGAGTTGGGGGTTGGAAGCCTTAAGGAACCTCCAAATAAAGTAGAAATTGGAAAGCTAGCACCTACACCCATACCTGGACCTTGGAATTTTTTTCAATAACCCGTCTTTTGGGAGAATCAATGTCCACCCCTGCAGGGTATCTCCATTTAAACTCTTCAAAAATTCATTTCAATATGTTGTTATGTGATTATTGAAAAACTTTAATTTTTAGTTTGTGATATAATTAATGGATTTGTGGTGTTATATTTATTAGTATACATAAATTGTTTATTTTAATAAACTGATTATTTTATTCAGATGGGTTTAAGTCAGGAAATATTTAGTTAGTGATTTATTTTTTATGTGATACTTTGGAAATCCTTCCCCATTCTATAATTCCAAAGTGTTTTTCATATTTATCTTTTATATTCATGTGTATTTTACTTTAGAATTTATGTGATGAAATTATATCAGTTTTAAAATAGTATATTAATTCAACTGCCACTTCATAAGTAACACTACAGTGTTTCTAAATACCAGAGTCATAGTCTATACAATATGTATGGGTTGAAGGGGAGGGCCATTCTTAAATATCACTTTGATGTTTGATGCCATTATTCTGATTATTAGGGGTAAATTCTTGGTGAAACTGAAGAATGTTGCTGAAATTCCTACAGACTGCTGTGCTTGTATCCCTCCTCCCCACTTCAAATAACTGTGACTTAACTGATAAATGACTCAGTCTTTTCCTCACAGAGCGTGAATGTAATCTGCCCCTCTGGTTAGCAGCTGTGGTTTCTTCTTGCAGCATCTGATTTTGTTTGCATGCTTGCTTCTCAATATGCCTGTGGCAGAATGATTCTTCCATCACTGTTTCTTGTTGTCCAGTGAAATATAGGTGCTTCATATTGACTCCAGTAAATGTTGGCTTTAAAGCAGTTTTTCTGAATATTTTCAAGTATCTACAAATCACTCCTTTCTGCCCACTTTATGATGGCTCATATTTCATTTAATCGTGAAATAGATTAGAAATTATCTGACTCATGGATCCTGTTCATTCTACAAGGATTAGACCTTATAAACTGTTTCTTATCTTGTCCTGAGTGGCAGCCCGACACCATTCTAGGGAATATTGAGGCAAGAAATCACCTATCTTTGAGAGGACATGTGTTGAAAACATGCCAGAGGCATGAGGTTGTCATTTCCCGTCCGTCTCCAGCATCACAACCTATAATACTTTAGAGACACTTTCCAGTCTTGTATCCATAGATAGTTATCTTATGTTTTCTCAGTGGGATTTGCTTCTAGTTCTGTCAGTCCTTTTTGATGGAAAAAACAGACAAAAAAGTATTAAAATGTGAGAGCATAATGATCAGTTTATGAAATGCAGCTTGAATCTAAGTAGTGGCAATTTCTAAAAAGTTGTAAAAATGCATTTTCTCCATATATCTGTAACAAAGCTCTTTTTATAATTTTTTTAAAAAATTTCTTTATTTTTTAAATAATTACAATTTGTTCACTTTGTATCCCAACTGTAGCCCCATCCCTCATCCTCTCCCTATCCCACCCTCCATCTCTCTTCTTCTCCTATGGCCCTTCCACAGTCTAATGATAGGGGAATTCCTCCTCTCCTTCCAGCTGCCCATAGTCTGTCAGGTCTCACCACGACTGGCTACATTGTCTTCCTATGTGCCTGGTAAGGCTGATCTGCCCTTAGGAGGTGATCAAAGAGGATGTACCTGAGATCATGTCAGAGACAGGCCCTGTTCCTCTTACTAGGAAATGCACTTGGACACTGAGCTGCCGTGGGCTACAATTGTGCAGAGGTTCTAGGTTATCTCCATGCGTGGTCCTTGGTTGGAGGGTCAGTCTCAGAAAAGTCTTCTTTGCCCAGATTTTGTTGGTTCCGTTGCTCTCTTTTTGGAACTCCTTTCCCTACAAGTGTTTCTGTCTCCCCCTTCTTTCATAAGATTCCCTGCACTTTGCCCAAAGTGTGGGTATGAATCTCAGCATCTGCTATGATACCCTGCTAGGTAGAGACTTTCAGAGGTCCTCTGTGGTAGGCCCCTGTCCTGTTTCCTGTTTTCTCCTTCTTCCAATGCCCATCCCATTTGTCTTTCTGAATGAGTATTGATCATCTTACCCAGGGTCCTCCTTCTTGCTTAGCTTCTTTGGATGTACAGATTTTAGTATGTTTATCTCATAATATATGTCTTTATCCACTTATGAGTGAGTATATACTGTGTGTGTCTTTCTGCTTCTGGGATACCTCACTCAGGATGATCTTTTCTAGGACCCACTATTTGCCTTCAAATTACATGATTTTTTTGTTTTTAATTGTTGAGTAGTAATCCATTGTATAAATGTACCCCAATTTCTGTATCCATTCCTCTGTAGGTTGTTTCCAGGTTCTGGCTATTATGACCAAAGCTACTACGAACATGGTTGAGCAAATGATCTTGTTGTGTACTTGAGCATATTTTGAATATATGCCTAGGATAGTTAGAGCTAGATCTTGAGGAAGCGCTATTCCTAATTGTCTGAGAATGCGCAAGATTTATTTCCAATGTGGTTTTACAAATTTACATTCTCTCCAGCAATGAAGCTAGGTTCCCCTTTCTCCCCATCCCCTCCAGCATGTATTGTCATTGAGTTTCTGATCTTAGGCATTCTGCAAGGTGAAATCTCAGGGTCATTTTTATTTGCATTTCCCCGATGACTAAGGATGTTAAGCATTTCTTTAAGTGTTTTTTTTTTTTCTGTTCTATATTACTCTACAGAGAATTTTATTTTGCTCTGTATTCCATTTTTAAAATTAGATTACTTCATTTGTTGCTTTTTAGCTTTTAGTTCTTTGTATTTTCTGGATATTAGCCTTCTGTCAGAGGGTTGGTGAAGATCCTTTCCCAGTCTCTATGCTGTCATTTTGTTTTGACAAGAGTGTACTTTGCTTTACAGAAGCCTTTCAGTTTCATAAGGTCCCATTTGTTGAATTTTGATCTTCGAGCCTGTGCTGTTGGTGTTCTGATCAAGAAGTTATCTCCTTTGCAAATGAGTTTTAAGCTCTTCCCCACTTTTTCTTCTTACTGGTTTACAGTGTCTGGTTTTATGTTGAGGTCCTTAATCCACTTGGACTTGAGTTTTGTTCAGGGTGATGAATTTGGATCTATTTGCATGTTTCTGCATGTGGACTTTCAGTTAAACCAGCACCATTTTTTTTCCATTCTTTTCCTTTAATGCTTTTGTGTGTTGCCATGAATTAAGGTACAAGCAGCCTAAGTATTTGCCAAAGCCCAAATATTTGACATACCAGTAAGAACAAAAAAAAAAAAAATTCACAATTCTGTTCTACAGGAGGCTTCTCATCACTCACGAGAATGACCCTCATTCAGAGGCAACCTTGAACAGCCCTTCATAGGAGCAGCTTCCGTGAAGAAGAAGCACAATGAGACCCCTGTACTTCCCTTTACATTTTGACCATCTTGTTGAAGTCCTGACTAGGTTTTAACATCTTGCAACCTTTTACAGTGCAAAAAATTTGTCATTTTAATGGCATTTATGCTAGGAATTCCAGCCCAAAATAATACCCCCCACATTTGGCTTCCATTAAGGCTGATAAAGCCTTCTGACTGTTTACTTTTTTTTTTCTTGTCCTGCCTAGTAAAAAAAAATGTTAAATATTTTCTGGTCTAGTTCTAATTCTGTCAAAGCCTCTCCTGACTTGTAAAGATCATTCCCAAATCTGCAGAGTAACAAAGTACTAAAGACCCATGTCAGTCTCAAGCTCTCTGCTGAATCAACTTCTTTGTAAAACCTCCAGTGAATGAAGTTCTATTTGACAGTTTGTGCCCTGAATTTCCACAATAATGTCTATCCTTCCTCTTTTGTAACTCCTGGATATCTTTGGGAATTTCCAATATCTATAATCATGTATTCTTAATGGCTCTTGCAAGGGGAACAGGGAAATCAGGGGCTGATTTTTCCACACTTTGACTGAGATTAAACAACCTTTGTGCTACAGAGTTATAGGTAATTACAGGGCTTTGTTTCTGTGCCTGGAAAGCAGTCAGACTGATGCCATCCATTCCATTCCCATGTCCTCATATGAAGTGGATGTTTCTGGTTTCTTTGAATACTTAGTTAAGTCATGTGATGTTTGGCTAGAAGCTGTCTTGTAAGAAAGCATATGATGGTTTGCTGTAGGCTTGTGAGAGGGCACATGAGATTTTGTTTTGTGTTGTCCTGTGTGAAGGGCATGACTTTAGCAAGCTGGGAACATCCGTGTGTGAACTCTGAGAAGAGGAGAAGCCCACGGACAGTGAGAAATCGCAGTGGAGATGAGGGAGGGAGGGAGGGACTGGGAGGGAATGAGGGATCGGGACACAGCTGGGATACAGAGTTAATAAAATGTAACTGATAAAATAATAATAATAATAATAATAATAAAAAAACAGTAGATTCTTAAAGGAGACTATGGTAAACAGGGAATAAATAGAACCTTAACTTCTAGACTTGGGAGAACATTTTAAACAAGCAATAAAAAACCTTTTATAGCTTTGCTTGTGAATGAAGGCTTAGGCTTTTCACAAACTTACTTTATTCAGGGTTCTTAAACACTTCTACCTCCCTTCCACCCACTGACGACAAGTAGGAAAGAAAGAAGGTTATTAGGTAAAGGGGGTTGTAGACATTTTATAAGTATTTCCTTGGGGGAAGTCCACTCTTTGTTGCCTTGATACCAGCAGCCCAGTCCAAAGGCCAACACCAAGCAGCAACATGAATCAGCACTATTCAGAAGATCAGGACAAGTCAGTGGAAGCCACAAGACCCAATTGCATTACCCAGTGAAGTTTTCTAGAAGGTTTCTTTCTGTGAAGTATGGAAGCATGATGATCAGTGCAGAGATATTTATCCAAAAAAAAAAACAGCACCATTTGTTGCTTTCTTTTTTTCATTGTATGGTTTGGCTTCGTTTTCAAAAATCAAGTATCTGTAGGTGTGTGGATTTCTTTTTCGTCTTCTATTCATTTCCACTGATTCACCATTCTTTTTCTATGGCAAAACCACGCAGTCTTTATTAATATTGCTCTGTAATACAGCTTGAGATCAGGGATGATTTGAGATCCAGATGATTTGTTGTTATGCAGAAGTGTTTTGGCAATTCTAGGTTTTTGTTTTTCCATATTAAGTTAAGAATTGTTCTTTCAAGGTCTGTAAAGAAGGGGGAGTTAATATGACCTGGAGAGGACAGGAGCTTCACAAGAACCAAATATATTTGGGCACAGGGATCTTTAATGAGACTGTTTCTCCAAGCAAGGACCGTGTATGGATATAACCTAGAATCTCTGCTCAGATGTAGCCCATGGTAGCTCAGTATCCAAGTGTGTGTCCTAGTAAGGGCAACAGGGACTATTTCTGACAAGAACTCAATGGCAGGCTCTTTGACCTCCCCCTGCCCCAAGGAGAAGCAGCCCTGCAAGGGCACAGAGGAGGACTTTGCAGCCAGTCCTGAAGATACCTCTTAAACCAGGGTTAGATGAAAGGGGAGGAGGTCCTCCCCTATCAGTGGACTTGGAAAGGGGCAGGGAGGAGATGAGGGAGGGAGGGTGGGATTGGTAGGGAATGAGGGAGCGGGATACAGCTGGGATACAAAGTTAATAAACTGTAACTAATATTAAAAAATAAAAAAAAATGTGTTGGTATTTTGATAGGAATTGCATTGAATCTGTAGATTGCTTTTGGCAAGATGGCCATTATCACTATGTTAATCCTGTCAAGCCATGAGCCTGGGAGATCCTTCCATCTTCTGATATCTTCTCCAATTTCTTTCTTCAGAGACTTGAAGTTTTTTTTTCAAACAAGTCTTTCACTTGATTGATTAGAGTGACCCCAAGGTATGTTATTAGTGGCTATAGTGTAGGGTGTTTTTTCTCCAATTTCTTTCTTGGCCCTTTTGTCTTTGGTATACAGGAGGGCTTCTGATTTATTTATTTATTTTTTTATTTTTAGTTAATTTTGTATCCAGCCACTTTGCTGAAGGTGTTTATCAGTTGGAGGAGTTTTCTGGCTGAAATTTTGGCATCACTAATATATACTATCATATCATCTCCAAATACTGTCAATTCTTCCCTCCAGATTTCTATCCACATGATCTCCTTTAGTTGTCTTATTGCACTAGCTAGGACTTTAATCTATGTTGAAGAGTTATGGAGAGAGTGGGTAGCCTTGCCTTCTCCCTGATTTCAGTGGGATTGATTTAAGTTTCTCTCCATTTAGTTTGATGTTGGCTGTACGCTTGTTGTATTTTGTCTTTACTATGTTTTGGTATGTGCCTTTTATACCTAATCTCTCCAAGACTTTAAACACGAATGGATGTTGGATTTTGTCAAATGCTTTTTCGGCATCTAAGGAGATGATTATGTGGTTTTTCTCCTTCAGTTTGTTTACAGGTGGATTACATTGATGGATTTCTGTATATCGAACCACACCTACATGCCTGGGATGAAGCCTACTTGGTCATGGTAGATGATATCTTTTATCTATTCTTGGATTTGGTTTGCAAGTATTTTATACAGTATTTTTGAATCAATGTTTATTATACAGATAGATTTCAAGTTCTCTTTTTTGTTGGGTCTTTGTGTAGTTTAGGTATCAAGGTGACTGTGGCTTCATAGAATGAGTTTGGTAATGTTCCTTCTGTTTCTATTTTGTGGAATAGTTTAAAGAGAATTGAAGTTAGCTCTTCTTTGTCGGTCTGGTAGAATTCTGCACTGAATCCCCCTGGCCCTAGGCTTTTTTCGGAAGGGAGACTTTTGATGCCTTCTTCTATTTACTTGAGGGATATAGAACTATTCAAAGTATTTACTTGCTCTTGATTTAATTTTGGAAAATGCTATCTATCGAGGACGTTGTCCATTTCATTTAGATTTTCAAATTTTGTGGTGTATAGGCTTTTTTTATTAAGACCTCATGAGTTTTTGGATTTCCTCAGTGTCTGTTTCTATGTCCCCCTTTTTTGTTTCTGATTTTGCTGATTTGTATAGTTTCTGTTTGCCTTTTAGTTAGTTTTGGTAAGGGTTTGTCTATCTTGTTGATTTTCTCAAAGAACCAGCTCTTGGTTTTAGTGATTCTTTGAAATTTTATTTGTTTATAACATATAGATTTCAGCCCTCAGCTTGCATATTTCCAGCCTTCTATTCCTCTTGGGTGGGTCTTCTTCTTCTTTTTTTTCCCTAGGGCTTTCAGGTGAGCTTTTAAGTTGCTTGTATGAGATGTTTCAAATTTCTTCTTGAAGGCACTTAGTGCTATGAATTTACCTTTTAGGACTGCTTTGATTGTGCTCCGTTAGTTTAGTTATGTTGTGACTTTATTTTCATTGAATTCTAGGAAGTCTTTTTTTATTTTCTTCTTTATTTCTTTCTAACCAAGCTGTCTTTGAGTAGCAAGTTTTTCCATGTCTGTGTGTGTGTAGGCTTTGCTGTTTCTGTTGATGTTGAGATCCAGCTTTACTCCATGGTGGTCAGATAGGATACAAGGAATTATTTCAATTTTCTTTTATCTGCTAAGGCTTCCTTTGTGAACAACTATATGGTCTATTTTGGAGAAGTGTCAATGGTGTGCTGAAAAGAAGGTATACTCTTTTGAATTTGGGTGAATATTTCTATAGACATCTATTAGATCTATGTGATTTAAGACCTCTGTAAGTACCATTATTTCCCTATTTAAATTCTGTCTAGATGATCTGTCCCTTGATGAGAGTGGAGTGTTGAAGTCTCCCACTATTAAGGTATTGGGTCATATGTGATTTCAGCTATAATAATGTTTCCTTTATAAATGTAGGTGCTCTCGTATTTGGGGCATAGATGTTCAGAATTGTGATGTCCTCCTGGTGGATTTTTTTCTTTGATGAGAATGAAGTGCCCCTCCTCATGTTTTTTTGATTAATTTTGGGTGAGTCTTTTTTATTACATATTAGGATAGCTTTCTAGCTTGTTTTCTCAGTCCATATGCTTTAAAATCTTTTCCATCCCTTTATTCTGAGGTAGTGTTTATCTTTGCTGCAGAGGTGTTTATTTTATGCAGCAGAATGTTGGATCCTGTTTCTTCAACCATTCTGTTAGTCTATGTCTTTTTATTGGAGAGTTGAATCCATTTATGTTGATAAATAAAAGTGACCAATGAATGTTAGTTTCTTCTATTGTGGAGTTGGTGGTGATTCATTGCTTGTTTTCTTTTGAGTTTTTGTTTTGAATTTATGTGCATCCTATGTTTTCTTGGGTATAATTGCTATTGTTGCATTGAAGTTTTCCTTCTAGTGTCTTCTGTATGGCTGGGTTGCTGTGTACATATTGTTTAAGTTTAGTTTTGTCATGGAATATTTTGTTTTACTCCATCTATGTTGATTGAAAGCTTTGCTGGGTATAGTAGTCTGGCTTGACAACTGTGTTCCCTTAAAGCCCTCTGGCTTACATAGTTTCTGTTGAAAAGTCTGATGTGATTCTGGTAGGTCTATCTTTATGTTAGTTGGCCTTATTCCCTTGCTGCTTTTAATATCGTTTTTGTTTTTTTTTTTTTTTTTTTTTTTTGTTCTGTAGATTTAGTATTTTGCCTATGATGTGACGTGAGAATTTTTTTTTTTATGGTCTAGTCTACGTGGTGTTTTGTAGGCTTCTTGTATGTTTATGGACATCTCTTTCTTTAAGTTGGGAAAATTTTCTTTCCTGATTTTCTTGAAAATATTGTCTGAATTTTGGAGCCTTGAATCTTCTTTTTCATCTATTCATATTATTATTGATTTCGTCTTTTTTGGTGTCCTTGATTTCTTGGATGTTTTGGGTTTGGCAGTTTCCTGATTTTACTTTTTCTTGAGAGAAGTATGAATTTCTGTAAGTGTATCTTCAACATCTGAGATTCTGTCTTCCATCTCCTGAATTTTATTGTTGATGTTTAACTTTGTGGTTTATGATCTTTTCTCTAAGTTCTCCAGCATCAGGGCTTTCACTGCTCGTGTTTTCTATATTGATTTCAATTCTGTTTTCATGCCTTGCACCATTTCCTTCATCTGTTTGGTTGTGGATTCCTGTCTTTCCATGATGGTCTCTATTTTTTTGTTTGTTTCCTCTCTATATTCCACTATATGTGCCTCTACTTGTGCCTTTATTTGTTTTGCTGTATTTTTTTGAGAGCTTTGTTCATTTCCTCTTTATTTGCCTACATTTGTGTGTCTATTTCTTTGAGAGATTTGTTCATTTCCTCTTTCTGTGCCTCTAATCACTAGATAAGCATAGCTTTAAAATCGTTTTCCTATATTTTTGATGAATTGGAGTATCCCTTGATTTTGGGGGTTGCTGGTGAAGCCATGATGTCCTGATATTTGTTGGATGTGTCATTATTCTGACCTCTGGCCACCTGCTTATCCATAACCTTCATTGTTTATTCCTGGAGTCTGTACTGCAGTTTGCATTGGTCTTTCAACTCTACCTTAGGGAAGAAGGTCCACTGGCCCAGATGCACAATTGCTGACAGCAAGCAATGCTTGTGCGTGGAAATGTGCTTTGAAGTACAGGGTGTTAGAGAGTGTAGATACCTGGAATGTGTTGCAGGGGAGGGGTTACAGGTGCAGAAGGTGTTACGGGTACTGGCTGAATTCTTAGGCAGAATGTGTATGCTTAGATTCTCTGATTACATCGGTGGCCTACAGGCCACCGGTGTTTATCTCTGTCTGGGCTCTAGGAATTGTTTGCCTAGACTCCACTGGTAGATCCACAGAACAGGGGCTTCAATGTTGAGAACACTGTGCCAAGAACTCCCATGTTGCCCACAGTGGGTGTGTGGGTGGGAGGGATCCAATATGTGACTGTTAGCATAGAGGGACCCTCGATCTGGGGCTCGGTAAGCCATTCACTTGAAGGTGCACTCACTCTCTGTGGCAGGTCTAATTGGAAAGCACAGGGGTTCTCTGTTCTCTACTCTCAGGTTTGGGCCTGCTGTGGCAAATAGAGGTGTAGGAGCTCTGTCAGCTCAGGGTATTGCAGCCGCAGAACTTGGAGGCTGGTGTAGCAGTCCACTGGGAGTCTAACCACAGCAGGCGAATGGGGAGGCTGGTGCAGATGCCTGCTGGGAATCCCTGGGGAGCCCCTACAGCGGTCTGTGGACCTGGATGGCCTGCTGGGCCTGGGTTCCCTGTACAGCCTGCTGTGCACCACTGAGGGACTGGGAGGCCAGTACAGTCCCTGGCTGGATGCCTGTACAGCTGGATGCCTGTACATGTGATGCCTGTACAGCTGTTTGTGGACCCAGTACCGGAAGGCTGTTAGAGCTGGCAGCCACTGCTGAGGAACTAGTAGGTTTGCCTCTGTTGCCTCAGTCTCTGATCAGGGAGTTCTGTATTATGAGCTGTGTGTACTGACAGCTGCCTCCTCAGAGGAGGAGGGAGGCCCGGCAAAAAGAAGTGCAGGGAGATCCAATGTTTGCCACTCTTATTCCCCAGAGAAGTCTGCAGGTGACCTAGATTTAAAAAGTCTCAACTCATGTGTTGTCCCCTCTCACCCAGGAAGTCTCAGTGTTGATGTTCTCTGACTTCAGCTGTGCCTCCACTCACCAATTTCAGAGTTTTAAATCTTCTGCCACTCAGAATTGGTGCATGCTGGTTGCTACCATCTTGGATACCTCTGTATCCCATTTTTTAAATTGGATTACTTGATTTGTTGCTGTTTAACTTCTTGAGTTCATTATATATTCTGGATATTAACCCTCTGTCAGATATAGGAATGGTGAAGATCCTTTACCAATCTGTAGGCTGTTGTGTTGTCCTGAGGACCATGTTCTTTTCTTTATAGAAAATTCTCAGTTTAATGAGGTCCCATTTATTTATTTATTTATATTAAGTTTTTATTTTTAATTATACTTTACTTTGTATCTCCCCTCTAGTTCTCTCCTTCTTTCCCTCCCAATCCCTTCCTTTCTCCCCCTTCTCCACACACTCCCCTCCCCAAGTCCACTGGTAGGGGAGGGCTTCTTTTCCTTCCTTCTGATCCTAGTCAATTAGGTCTCATCAGGAGTGGCTGCATTGTCTTCCTCTGTGGCCTGGTAGGGCTGCTCCCCCCTTAGGGGTTGGTGATCAAAGAGCAGGCCAATCAGTTCATGTCAGAAGCAGTCCCTGTTCCCATTACTATGGAAATCACTTGGACACTAAACTGCCATGGGCTACATCTGTGCAGGGGTTCTAGGTTATCTCCATGCATGGTACTTGGTTGGAGTATGAATCTTAGGAAAGACGCTGGTGTTCAAAATTTTTGGTTCTGTTGCTCACCTTGTGGACCTTCTGTCCTCTCCAGATCTTACTATTTCCCACTTCTTTCATAAGATGCCCTGCATTCTGCCCAAAGTTTGGCCATTAGTCTCAACATCTGCTTTCATAGTCTGCAGGGCAGAGCCTTTCAGAGGCCCTCTGTGGGAGGCTCCTAACTTATTTTCTGTTTTCTTCTTCTTCTGGTGTCCATCCTCTTTGCCTTTTGGAGTGGGAATTGAACATTTTAGCCAAAGTCCTCCCTCTTGATTAGTTTCTTTAGATGTACAGATTTTAGTAGGTTTATCCTATATTATATGTCTATATGAGTGAGTATATATCGTGTGTGTCTTTCTGTTTCTGGGACAGCTCACTCAGGATGATCCTTTCCAGATCCCACCATTTACCTGCAACTTTCATGATTTCCTTGTTTTTCATTGCTGAGTAATATGCCATTGTTCTGAATGCATTCTTCAGTTGAGGGGCATCTGGGTTGTTTCCAGCTTCTGGCTATTACAAATAAAGCTGCTACAAACATGGTTGAGCAAATGTCCTTATTGTGTACTTGAGCATCTTTTGGATATATGCCTAGGAGTGGTATAGCTGGATCTTGAGGAAG
Organism: Meriones unguiculatus; assembly: GCF_030254825.1. Taxonomy (NCBI): domain Eukaryota; kingdom Metazoa; phylum Chordata; class Mammalia; order Rodentia; family Muridae; genus Meriones; species Meriones unguiculatus. The sequence continues at coordinate 71,475,005 of NC_083369.1, read as the reverse complement.
TGCTATTCCTAGTTGTCTGAGAAAGCGCCAGATTGATTTCCGAAGTGGTTGTACCAGATTACATTTCCACCAGCAGTGGAGGAGGGTTCCCCTTTCTCCACAACCTCTCCAGCATGTGTTGTCACTTGAGTTTTTGATCTTGGCCATTCTGATGGGTGTAAGGTGAAATCTCAGGGTCATTTTGATTTGCATTTCCCTGATAGTTAATGACGTTGAGCATTTCTTTAAGTGTTTCTCTGCCATCTGATATTCCTCTATTGAGAATTCTCAGTTTAGCTCTGTTCCCCATTTTTCAACTGGATTACTTGATTTGTTGATTTTCAACTTCTTTAGTTCTTATATATACTGGATATTAGCCCTCTGTCAGATAGAGGGTAGGTGAAGATCCTTTCCCAATCTGTAGGCAGTCGTTTTGTTTTGATGACTGTGTCCTTTGCTTTGCAGAAGCTTCTCAGTTTCATAAAGTCCCATTTATCGATTGTTCCTCTTAGAGCCTGTGCTGTTGGTGTTCTGTTAAGGAAGTTGTCTCATGTACCAATGAGTTCTAGGGTCTTCCCCACTTTTTCTTCTTTTTCTTCAGGGGCTGGCTCTTTGATCACCTCAGCTTGTGGAAGGAGTAGCCTTACCGGGCCACAAAAGAAGACAATGTAGCCAGTCCTGATGAGACCGAATAGGCTAGGGTCAGATGGGGAGTAGGACCTCCCCTATCAGTGGACATGGATAGGATATGAGAAGAGATGAGGGAGAGAGGGTGGGATTGGGTGGCAATGAGGGAAAGGGCTACAGCTGAGACTCAAAGTTAATAAACTGTAAGTAATATTAAGAAGAAAAATATACATTAAAAAATGAAATTATGCAAACAACACCCTCCACAAGAACCACAAGGGAATAAAGTACCTTTTTGTTATAGTAAACAATTAAGTTTTTGAGAAAAAAATAGAAGAAGATATCAGAAGATGGAGAGATCTCCCATGCTCACGGCTTGACCGGATTAACATAGTAAAAATTGTCATCTTACCAAAAGCAATTCCCATCAAATTACTAACACTATTCCTTACAGACCTTGAAAGAAAATTCTCAATTTCATATGGAATAATAAGAAACCCTAATCACTAAAACTAATGTTCTACAATAAAACATCTGGAGATATAGCCATCCCTGATCTCAAGCTCTATGATAGAGCAACGGCAATAAAAACTGCATGGTACTGTCATCAAAACTGGCTTCTGGATCAAAGGAATGGAAAACTCAGAAATAAACACACACACTTATGGACACCTGATTTTTGACAAAGATGCTAAAAGCATACAGTGGAAGAAAGATAGCATCCTCAACAAATGGTTCTGTTCTAACTGGATATCTACATTTAGAAAAATATATTTCAATTTTCACGTTAAAAAACAAAACCAGTTGATTTTCATGTACTCAGTTATAGAACAATTTTGGTATATATTCCACATCATAAAACCAAAATTAATGGTCAAACTTCTCTTATTTACTTTTGTACCTATTATTCTTAGGTCTTTTTTCATATTGTCTTGGATTTCTTGGAGGGTCCGTGTCAGGAATTTTTTGGATTTAACATTTTCTTTGACAAATACATTGATTTCTTCCATTGTATCTTCTACACCTGAGATTCTTTCTTCCATCTCTTGTAGTCTCTTGGTTATGCTTACCTTTGTAGTTCCTGTTTTCTTCCTTAAATTCTTCCTTTCTATTATTTCCTCCATTTGTGTTTTCTTTAATTTTTCCAGTTCTGTCTTCAGCTCTTGAGTTGTTTTGTTTATTTCCTTCACCTGTCTGATTGTATTTTCCTGTTTTTCTTTTAGTTCCTTCAACTCTGTTTCTTTTATTTCTTTCAGTGATTTAATTATTTCTTCTTTGAAGGCTACAAACTGTCTGGCGACATCTTTCCGTATTTCTTCACGAATGGCTATAATCTGCTTGTCTTTAACTTCCTCCATTTCTTTATGGATAGCCATGATCTGTTTGAATTTATCTTTCTCTAATTCTTTATGCATTTTATTTGTTTCATCTATTATCCTCTTCATCAGCATAGATGAAGGTCATCTTCTTGAATTTCTATTTTGCTGGGGTGTCCAGGGCTGCTCACCCCTGGATAACTAGGTTCTGGAGATGCCATATTGCTCTGTCTTTTGTTGGTTGAGCTTTTATGCTGACCCCTACCCATTAGGCTGTTTTAGGTGTTGGCTGTTAATTTCTGTGCTTCCTGGAATCCTGAGGGAGGGAGAATTCCCCTTGGTAGGAGAATGATTTTTACTGAAGTAGGCCTCCTCTGCTTTTTGGGTATGGTCACTGTATGGCCAGTGTTTCTAAGGAATTGCCACTGCTCACCTCAGGTGTATAGACCTGAGTAGTAGTTGTGGTCTTTGTTAGTCAGGGGGGCTCTCCTCTCACCCGTAGTAGTCCTCAAGACAGCTGCCCCGTTGCTGGGTTTCTCCTTCTGAATTTAGTGAGCTGCTGCTGTTGTTACACTGTTTTCCAGGTACAGTCCTCTTGAAGAACCTGCTGATTCCCTAGCTGTGGGGTTTTCTCCTAACAGGGAAACTTAGTCTAGTACCCTGGGACACACAGTTCTGTCTGGGAAGGTGAGAGGAGCGCCCAGCAAGTCTCTGGGCCAGAGGTTGTGCACCCTGGTCTGGGATCCTGGCTGGGGGCGCTACTCTGGTCCAGAGGCTGTGCACTCCTCTCTAGGCTGGCAACTGAGGGCTCCACTCTGGTCTGGAGGCTGGACGCTTCACTCTGGGCCGGAAGCTGTGTGTCCCTGTCTGGTATGGCGGCTGGGGGTACCTCTCTGGTCCGGAGACTGTGCACCCTGGTCTGGAATGGCGGCTGCGGGCGCTGCTCTGGTCCGGAGGCTCTGCGCTCTGATCTGGGCTGGCAGTGTGTGTCCTCTTCTGGGCCAGAGGCTGTTCATGCCTCTCTGGGCTGGCAACTAAGGGCTCTGCTCAGGGTCCGAGGCTTGGCCCCTCACTCTGGGCTAGAGGCTGTGTGTCCCCCCCTCCCCGTCTGACATGGTGGCTGGGGTCGCCGATCTGGGCCCAAGGCTGTGTGCGCCTATCTGGGCTGGCAGCTGTGCGCCCAGCTTTGGGCCAGAGGCTATGCACTCCGCTCTGGGCTGAGAATTGAGGTATCCGCTCTGGTCCGGAGGGTGAGTGCCTCACTCTGGGCCAGAGGCTGTGTGTCCGGTCATGGATGGCGGTGGGGGCGCCACAGGAAACTGTGTGCACAGATCTCCTGTGGTGGATACACCCGCCAGACCTTTACTGGGTGACCTGAGGTCAGTCCCAATTAATTTCCACTCCGTAGGCTTTCCTGTTACCTGGCAATCACAAACTCTGGTGTTTTAGGTCCCTGAGTTCAGTCTCCTGATCACTGTGCCAACACTGCTGTCCTACTCCTCAGACACAGTGTCTGAGAGTTAATTAAATTTTTATTTTTTAATATTATTTACCGTTTATTAACTTTCTATCTCAGCTATAGCCGACTCCCTCCTTCCCTCCCAATCCCATCCTCCCTCCCTTATCTCCTCCCTGCCCCTTTCCAAGTCCACTGAGGTCCTCCTCTCTTTCCATCTGACCCTAGCTTATCAGGTATCTTCACAACTGGCTTCAATGTCCTCCTCTGTGGCCTAGCAAGGCTGCTCCTCCCTCGGGGGTGGGGGGAGGAGTTCGAGGAGCCAGCTATGGGTTCATGTTAGAAATAGTCCCTGTTCCTCTTACTAGGGTACCCACTTGGATACTGAGCTAACATGGGTTACATCCAATCATAGGTTCTAGGTTATATCCATACATGGTCCTTGGTTGGATATATAGTCTCAAAAAAGACCCCTGTGCCCAGATATATTTGGTCCATGTGGAGCTCCAGTCCTTTCCAGGTCATACTAACTCCCCCTTCTTTCATATGATTCCATGTACTCTGCCCAAAGTTTGGCTACGAATCTCAGCATCTGGTTTGATACACTGCTAGGTAGAGTCTTTCAGAAGCACACTATGGTAGGCTCCTGTCCTGTTACTTCTTTTCTCCTACTTCCAATGTCTATCCCCATTGTCTTTCTAAGTGAGGATCGATCATCTTGAGGTCCCATTTATTAATGGTTGATCTTAGAGCCTTGCTGTTGGGGTTCTGTTCAGGAAGTTGTCTTCTGTACCAATGAGTTCAAGGCTCTTCCCCACTCTTTCTTCTAACCGATTTAATGTGTCTGGTTTTAGGTTGAGGTCTTTGATCCACTTGGACTTTAGTTTTGTGCAGGGTGATAAGTATGGATCTATTTGCATTTTTCTACATGTAGACATCCAGTTAGACCAGCACCATTTTTTGAAGATGCTCTCTGTTTTCCATTGAATGGTTTTGGCATCTTTGTCAAAATTCAGGTGTCCATAAGTGTGTGGGTTTATTTCTGGGTCTTCTATTCAAATCCATTGATCCACCAGTCTGTTTCTATGCCAGTACCAGGAAGTTTTTATTACTGTTGCTCTATAGTACAGCTTGAGATCAGGGATGGAGATACCTACTGAAGATCTTTTATTGTAGAGGATTGTTTTAGCAATTCTGGGTTTCTTGTTGTTCTATATCAAGTTGAGAATTTTTCTTTCAAGGTCTGTAAAGAATTGTGTTGGTAATTTGATGGGAATTGCACTGAATCTGTAGATTGCTTTTGGTAAGATGACCATTTTTACTATGTTAATCCTGCCAAGCCATGAGCATGGGAGATCTTTCCATCTTCTGATATCTTCTTCTAATTGTTTCTTCAGAAACTTGAAATTGTTTTCATACAAGTCTCTGACTTGCTTGGTTAGGGTTACTCCGAGGTACCTTATGTTATTTGTGGATATTGTGAAGGGTGTTGTTTCCTCAATTTCTTTCTCAGCCCTTTTGTCTTTTGTATACAGAAAGGCTACTGATTTTTTTTTTGAGTTAATTTTATATCCTGCCACTTTGCTGAAGGTGTTTATCAGCTGTAGGAGTTCCCTGGTGGAATATCTGGGGTCAGTCATGTATTCTAACATATCATCTGCAAATAGTGATACTTTGACTTCCTCCTTTCCGATTTGTATCCCCTTGATCTCCTTCAATTGTCTTATTGCTCTAGCAAGGACTTCCAGAACTATGTTGAAGAGATATGGAGAGAGTGGGCAGCCTTGTCTTGTCCCTGATTTCAGTGGCATTGCTTTAAGTTTCTCTCCATTTAGTTTGATGTTGGCTATAGGCTTGCTGAATATTGTCTTTTCTATGTTCAGGTATGTGCCATGTATCCCTGATCTCTCCAAGACTTTAAACATGAATGAACGTTGGATTTTGTGAAATGTCTTTTCAGCATCTAAGGATATCATGATGTGGTTTTTCTCCTTCAGTTTGTTTATGTGGTGGATCACATTGATGGATTTCCGTATACTGAATCACCCCTGCATGCCTGGGGTGAACCCTACTTGTTCGTAGTGGATGATATCTTTGATGTGTTCTTGGATTTGGTTTACAAGTATTTTGTTGAGTATTTTTGCATCAATGTTCATGAGGGAGATTGGGCTGAAATTCTCTTTCTTTGTTGGGTCTTTGTGAGGTTTAGGTACCAAGGTGACTGTGGCTTCATAGAATGAGTTTGGTAGTGTTCCTTCTGTTTCTATTTTATGGAATAGTTTGAAGAGTATTGGTGTTAGCTCTTCTTTGAAGGTCTGGTAGAATTCTGCGCTGAAATCATCTGGCCCTGGGCTTATTTTGGATTGGAGACTTTTGATGACCTTTTCTATTTCCTTAGGGGATATAGGACTATTTAATTGATTATCCTGGTCTTGATTGAGCTTTGATAAGTGGAATCGATTAATAAAATTGTCCATTTCATTTAGATTTTCAAATTTTGTGGCATATAGTCTTTTGAAGTAAATCCTAATGATTGTTTGGATTTCTTCAGTGTCTGTGGTTATGTTCCCCTTTTCGTTTCTTATTTTGTTGATTTGGATGGTGTCTCTCTGCCTTTTAGTTAGTTTGGTTAAGGGTTTGTCTATCTTGTTGATTTTTCTCAAAGAACCAGCTCTTGGTTTTATTGATTCTTTGAATTGTTTTATTTATTTCTAATTGATTGATTTCAGCCCTGAGTTTGATTATTTCCAGCCTTCTACTGCTTCTTTTTTCCTACTGCTTTTAAGTGAGCCATTAAGTCGCTGGCATGAGAGGTTACGAATTTCTTTTTGTAGGCACTTAGTGTTATGCGCTTTCCTCTTAGCACTGCTTTCATTGTGTCACATAAGTTTGGGTATGTTGTGCCTTCATTTTCATTGAATTCTAGGAATATTTTAATTTCTTTCTTTCTTTCTTCCCTGACCCAACTGTCATTTAGTAGCAAGTTGTTTAGTTTCCATGTGTGTGTAGGCATTTTTTTATTTCTGTTGTCGTTGAGATCCAGTTTTAGTCCATGGTGGTCAGATAGGGTACAAGGGATTATTTCAATCTTCTTGTTTCTGTTGAGTCTTGTTTTGTGACCAACTATATGGCCTATTTTGGAGAAGGTTTCATGAGGTGTTGAAAAGAAGGTAAATTTTTGTGTTTGTGTGAAAGGTTCTTTAGACATCTGTTAGGTCCATTTGATTCATGATCTCAGTTAGAGTCATTGTTTCTTTCTTTAACTTCTGGTTTGTTGACCTGTCCTTTGTTGAGTGTGGGGTGCTTAAGTCTCCCAGTATTAATGTGTGAGAATTTATGTGTGATTTCATTTTTATTAATGTTTCTTTTATCAGTGTTTGTGCTTTTGTGTTTGGGGCATATATGTTCAGAATTGTGGTGTCTTCTTGGTGAAGCTTTCCTTTTATGAGTATGAAATGACCTTCCCCATCTCTTTTGATTAATTTTGGTTGAAAGTCTACTTTATTAGATATTAGAATGGCTACTCCTGCTTGCTTCTTGGGTCCATTTGCTTGGAAAACCGTCTTCCCGCCCTTTACTCTCAGGTAATGTCTATCTTTGTGACTTAGGTGTGTTTCTTGTATGTAACAGATTGTTGGTCTTGTTTACATATCCATTCTGTTAGTCTGTGTCTTTTTATTGGAGCGTTGAGTCCATTGATGTTGAGGGAGACTAATAACCAGTGATTGTTAGATGCTTTGATTTTGATGTTGGCTATGGTAGTGTGTTTGTGTGTTTGGCTACTTTTGGTTTTGCTGTAGTGAGGTTATTTGTTTCCTGTGTTTTCCTGAATATAGTTAGTTTTCCAGGGTTCTATTTTTCCTTCTAGTATATTTTGTAATGCTGGATTTGTTGGTAGGTATTGTTTGAATTTTTTTGTCATTGAATATCTTGTTTTCTCCATCTATGATGACTGAGAGTTTTGCTGGATGTATTAGCCTGGGCTGACATCTGTTTTCTCTTAGGGTCTGCATGGTATCAGTCCTGGCCGTTCTTGCTTTCATAGTCTCTGTTGAGAAGTCAGGTGTGATTCTGATGAGTTTCCCATTATATGTTACTTGTCCTTTTTCCCTTGCAGCTTTTAGTATTTTTTCTTTGTTCTATATGCTTACTGTTTTGATTATCATGTGGAGGGAGGATTTTTTTTTCTGGTCTAATTTATTGGGTATTCTGTAGGCCTCTTGTAATCTTATAGGCCTCTCCTTTAAGTTGGGGAAATTTTCTTCTATGATTTTGTTGAAGATATTTTCTGGGCCTTGGAGGAAGGAACCTTCTTTTTCTTCTATTCTTATTATTTTTAGGATTTATTTATTCATTTTTTATGTTGTCTTGGATTTCTTGGTTGGCTTGTGTCAGGAATTTTTTAGATTTGTTATTTTCTTTGAGAGATACATCAATTTCTTCCATTGTATCTTCCCCACCTGTGATTCTTTATTTCATCTCTTGTAGTCTGTTTGTTATGCCTACCTCTGTAGTTCCTGTTTTCTTTCCTAGGTTCTCCCTCTCCATGATTTCTTCCATTTGTGTTTTCTTTAATTTTTTCAATTCTATCTTCAGATCTTCAACAGTTTTGTTGATTTCCTTCACCTGTCTGACTGTATTTTTCTGTTTTTCCTTCAATTCCTTCAGCTGTTTGTTTGAACATTCCTCTGTTTCTTTTATTTCTTTCAGTGCTTTAATCATTTCCTCTCTGAACGCCACAAACTGTTTGGCTGCATCTTCCTTTATCTCTTTATGGATGACCATAATCTGTTTTATTATATCTTCCCCTAATTCTTTACGCATTTTATTTGCTTCCTCCATTAACCTTTTCATAAGCATAGATGTAAGGTCATCTTCTTGAATTTCACTTTTGTTAGGGTGTCTAGGGCTACTTGTCCCTGGATAACTGGGTTCTGGGGGTGCCATATTGCTTTGCCTTTTGTTGGTTGTGCTTTTTAGCTGCCCTCTACCTATCTGTCTGTCTTAGGTGTTGTTTGTTAATTTCTGGAGCCTACTGGGTCCTGGGGTGGGGAGAATCCACTTGGCGGGTTTCTGAAGTTCTCCTCTGCTTTTTGAGTCTTATCAACTGAATGGTGGTGCTTCTCAGGAATTGTCACAGTTCACTTCATGTGTATGGATGGACTTGTGTGTAACTGTGGTGTTCAGGAATGCTGTCCTTTCATCAGGAGAGGTCCTGGTCATGGCTGCCCTGCTGCTGGGATTCTTGCTCTGAATTTATTGAGCAGCGGCTGTTGTTCTTAAAGTGTAATTGTTGGGTGCTGCCCTCTTGAAGAACCACGGTTTCCCACTGTTTTGTCAGTTTAGCTAGGGATAACTGGTTGATCCTTGGAGCTGTATCTGAGGGCTGCTGTAATGGCTCTCTGGCTTTTTTAGGTCTGAGGATGCAGCTGTGTGCCCCAGTGCCCTAGTGGTAGTCAATAATGGCGGGTGAGCACAGCGCTCATGCCTGCAGAAGAAGGGTAGAGCCTAGATTCTGTGTGAATCCAGAAAGTCTTTTGGAGCTGGGTATCATGAGCGTTGGACCTGATTATCCCCCAGCTGTGGGGTTTGCTCCTGACAGGAACACCCAGTCTTTACTTTGGGGACAGCTGTTCTGTCTGTGATGGCGAGTAGAACCCTCAGGCACAGACTAATGTGGCTCTGTCTTTCTGCCTTTCTGGGGATTGGGTGCCTGGGTGTTTGCTGAAACTGGGTAATTTTTCACGAGACCTTTTCGGGGTGGTGGTATTGGCTGAGTGCTCTGAGATCTGACCAGCCATTCTCCTCTTTGTGGGTTTGCACGTGACAGAGAAACTCAGTCTCTGGTGCCCTGGGGCCCTCAGTTCTATCTGGGGCAGCAAGTCAGTCACGCAGGCCTAACTTTTTGCAGTCGCCTGGGTCCTAGGCTCTGGCTCTGGGCTGGCTCCTGGGCTCCCGCAGAATCCTGAGTCTTTTCCAGGCCCTCAGGCAGGACTCTGTGCTGGTTCCTGGGTGCTAGGCTCTGGCTCTGGGCTGGCTCCTGGGCGTCCGCAGAACCCTGAGTCTTTTCCAGGGAATGTCTGGGTGACCTAAGGTCAGTCCCAATCGTTTCCTGCACCATGGGGTTATCTCTCGATTGGAAATCCCAGCCTCTGATGTTGTGGTGTCCATAGTTCAGTCTGGGGTAGTGATTAGAGCCCGCTGGCATGTGGCTCTGGGCTGGTGACCAAGCACCTGGTGGAACCAGGATCTCTTCCGCGGTTTAGCTGGGTGAGTTAAAGCTTTTTGAATCCCCCACCGTGGGGTATCCTCTCACCTGGGAAACACAATCACTTCTGTTTTAGGGCTGCGAGTTCTGACTGCTGGCCACTGCACAGATCCTGCTGTGCTGCTGGTCAGAATGAGGGTTGTCCCGGCGCCACCATCTTGCCGACCTATCCTCAATTATTATGTACAAATTTATGAATTGTCTTTTATTCCTATTGTTCATATCTTCTGGAGATTTTAGGTTGTTATCAAATATCTACTTATTTTCAGCAAACTAACAATGATGTATTAAATGAAGTTTGCAGTCTCTTACCCAGTCAATAGCATAGTTCTGATCTAGTCTGAAACTTTCTTCTAAATTTGTTTCTTTTCCATTTTAGTTCTCAGGGCTTCTGTCATATTTAAATTATACCCTGAAAAAGAACATCCTAACAATGATAGCATATGGTTCAGTCAGACCTTTATAAAAGTTACAATTTTAACTGAAATAAATAAAGGTGATTTTCTTTGTATTTCTTCATTCACTGAAATCGAACTAATATTCACTCAAATATCATTTGATGCTAGAGTTGGACAATAAGTGGTATGGCCTATAGTTGCTGTGTGAGCTTAATATTTACCTTAACACTTAGTTTTCAACTTCTAGTTAATGTTTATTGAAATCAATTAAATGAATAATAGTGAGTCAATTCAGTATGTTACCTTGAAAATAGTTAAATAAGTCTTATAAGATTATCAGAATGTTCTTATATTGCTACACAGGATTTAATACTTACAATATCTAGATTTTAATTTGCACAATCGTTGTGGTTAGGCTGCAAACATTTTTTTCCCTTTGTTAATGGAGGAACCCAGAGGTTCCAGAGTGGTGGACAATCATTCTGCCCTTGACCTACTTTTTCATCTTATAAGCTGCGATTTCTAAGCCTTGCTGGAATGTGGAAAAATACTGTTGAGAGACAGTTCTCCATAAGTTTTTGTGTTTTTGTACATCTTAAATGTGAGGAACTATGCCCTTGGTTTTCCAGACACTCTTTTCAAGGATGTTAGTATGGTATGTAGCCTTGCAAGATGAGCATAACAGTTTCCTTCAATAGTAAACATCAGACTGGCTTGTATCCTCGACAAAGAATGATGTTGGGTCCTTAGGGTAATGTACAACTAACTTTCCAGTAAAATAAGGATATATTCCTTAAGACACCTTGCAGGCGTGTTTACTCTCCACTCATGTATGGATACTCTCCACTCAGGTTCCTCACTTATTTATAAGATGTACTTGAATATACACATCTACATTGGCCCAGTAGGATTTTAGGGATTTTGTTTAAGTAGAACAAATACAAATACTGTGTCTATTCCATGATGTTGTCTGTGCCTTTTAAAGTCTCTTATTTTTTATGCAGGAGTCTCGTGCTTTGTGCTAGCATCCTTACAACAGCTTTAAGCTATCATGTATGCTTATAAGTAGGATAAAATTTCAGACCCTTTTGTGTTCCTTCAATAAACTCAATGGTTTTATCTATTGTGATATCCTCTTTTGGAATGAATTTGTTTACTTAGTTTTCTTTAATCCTTATTTAATGAATTGATTAAATATATTGGAACATTATTAAGGGCCCTTTCATTTTAAGGAGCTAAGAAGGCTATATCTTGTCTCAGAGCAAACAATTGTGTATTGATAAAATTAGGAACAGCTGAGGGCTTTATAATGCTGCTGATTAATTTCTGAACCTGAATTTGGGCCTTAACTAATATTTGTGTTCAGTTTCCTGTTACAAGGAACAGTCTTTGTTTTGTATATGTTTAGAGGAGTTATAGTTTCTTTGACCATGGTTGTGGTTGAAATGGGGCAGAATATTTGAAATGTGAGACAGCAGGTCCTATTAGTGGAGGAGAGGAAAACTGTATATAGAGCATGGGCTTTGAAGTCACATTTGAGTTCAGAACCCCAGCACTATCAGGATTTTTTTCCCTATTAGACATGTCATTCAATCAGTCTTTGCTTCATAAGTATAATAAGGAATAGTAGCTACTGCATAAAATTAACTTAATGATTAGAGATAATATATGGCAAGTGGATGGATTCTGATCAAATTCATGTGTATGTGCCTCAGTCTCACTGATCTGAATTTTGAGTTCTGATTCAAATGATTTATACATTAATCTATTTTCCTTTAAGCAGAAATTATTTCTATCTTCCTCCTCCTTTTTTTTATGTCTCATGTCCCTGTTGTATTTGGGCTTGTCTTACTTTATAATCTAAAAATCAATGATGATATGATGGTGCCTAATAACGATGCTGATGTTTTCCAACACTTTATTTAAATATTAGAAATTTCACTAGAGACAAACATGAACAGGACTTCATGTATTAATAGATTTTTTTTTAAAAAAATAAATGAATGTTGGATACATTTATTTCTTCCATTGTATCTTCCATACCTGAGATTACATTTACACAATGGCATTCTACTCAGCAATTGAAAACAAGGAAATCATGAAATTTGCAGGCAAATGGTGGGAACGAGAGAAGATCATCCTGAGTGAGTTATCACAGAAACAGAAAGACACACAATAGTGCTAATCAAGAAGAAGGACCCTGGCTGGGTAAGAGGATCAATCTTCATTCAGAAAGGCAAATGGGATGGACATCAGAAGAGGGAGAAAACAGGGAACAGGACAGGAGTCTACCACAGAGGGCCTCTGAAAGACTCTACGCAGCAGGGTATCAAAGCAGATGCTGAGATTCATAGCCAAACTTTGGCTAGAGTACAGGGAATCATATGAAAGAAAGGGGGGGGGGATAGAAAGACCTGGAGGGTCAGGAGCTCCACAAATGAGAGCAACAGAACCAAAAATTCTGGGCCAGGGGTCCTTTTCTGAGTATGATACTCCAACCAAGCTCCATGCATGGAGATAACCTGGAATCCCTGCACAGATGTAACCCATGGTACTTCAGTGTCCAAGAGGGTTCCCTATTAATGAGAACAGGGAATGTCTCTGACATGATTTCAGGGGCTGGCTCTTTGATCACTTCCCACTGAGTAGAGAGCAGCCTGACCAGGCCACAGAAGAAAACAATGCAGCCAGTCCTGATGAGACCTAATAGGCTAGGATCAGATGGAAGTGGAGCAGGACCTCCCTAATACTTGACTGGGAGAGGGGCATAGGAGAAGAAGAGGTAGGGGCGGTGAGATTGGGAAGGAATGAGGGAGGGGGCTACAACTGAGGTACAAAGTGAATAAACTAATAAATAAATGAATTTTAAAAAAGCAAAAAAAAAAATGACACATGAATTGCTTGCAGGTATGTATGTTTTACTCTCATACATAGAAGTCGAGGTTAGTGAAAGGGGGAAAACACGAGATGGTAAGTCATAGAAGAAAATGCTCCATGCCCAAAGTCTGTCTCTGATTTCTACATGCATACATATAAATGTGTACATACCCATGTGATTACAAACACACACAAATCATATATAACACAAAGTACACACACAGGGCTGCTATACATATTTTTTTTTGTGTGAGAATATATTTTCATTTCTCTTAAGAAGTAGTTAAGGATTATATAATATATCATGTTTCATGTGGTAAATAAATGTATTACCTTATAAACTGCTAACTTGTTTATCTAAATGGCTATGTGTTTATAATCTCACAGGCCTAGTTCTAGTTAGTCTACACCATCATTAGTATTTCACTTTAGTCTCAGCCATTCTGGGAGGTGTGCAATTGTATTCCACTGTGATACTAACTTTAATTTGTTGGTGGTTGATTCTTTTTTGTGTCATATCTGTTTATCTTTTTGATAAGTCTTTTGTGCAATTAAACTTTGGATAATTTATTTAAAAAATAAAGGAATGTGTTAATCTGTATCATTAGGTAGCAGTAGACTAAAGAATACTCATTTTTCTTAGTTTAAAGTTTGACAATTTCTACAATTCTTCCAATAAAAACATCACACTCTTTGGTACATTGAGTAAGACCAGACTATAAGTAGTGTAATTAGTGTCGTATTGATATAATTTCTAAAAATCTTTTTCTGTACTTTGGCAAAAGTGCTGCTGATGGGCCAGACATTACATTGGGCGGCAGATGGACCTATCTGTGGATCTTGTGGCTGCAGCTTGGAAGACAGCTAACAGACTTCCATACCATCTGACTTATTCCTTCTTTCCCCATTTTCTTGGCCTTTGAAGCTCAACACTGATACAAAACACCACTTTGATCAGATTATTTCAGAGGCTCTATTATTATCTCTGAAAAGGCTGTCAGTATTTTATAAAGACTGTCTTATAGCAAGGCAGGAAACAGTAAACTACAATCTGTCTGCTGCTGCCTTTCTGCCAAAAATGTTGATATGATTTTTTGTTTAGAAAGGAGACAAAAGAAAATCTGTTTAATTGTTACAAATGTGATTATACCTAAAAATATTAATTAAATGAAGTATCATCCTAATACACAAGAAAAATATACAGCTAATTTTTTAGTATATGTCCTGCCAAAGACCACAGTATATAGCTCTTAAAAATTTCAAAGGTATTTACCCAATAATTATAGTAAATGCTTAATGTGGAATCCATTAGTTTCCTGTGGTTTCTATAAAATTATCGGAAAGTTAATGGTTCACAGTAGTATAACCTGAGTCTGTCATAGTTTTGAACATAAAAGTCTGAAATGAGTTTTATGAGGTGAAAAGCTTTTAGCATGTTGGGATTACAGTTATGTGCCATTGATCTCCACATGCTCTGCCTTTTTTCTTACAGAAATACATGTAATAGGATGTAGGGCCTATCTAGTTGATCCAAGGTATACCCAAATGGCAAGATTCTTAATTACATTTTCAAAAAATTTGCCTTATAAGGCATCCCAGGTTCTAGTAAGTGGACCTGTCTGTGTGTGAGGGCCATCATTGAGTCCACAATAGAATGATGAATTTTAACCATGAAAAGATGAACATCTTTGTAATTATCGTTTCCCAAGTCCTTATTGTTCCTTGAGGAGGTATGTTTTGATACAGTTGTGAAATGAATCTCAATAAGGAATATATTATATTTGTTTACCTGGTCTTAATGAAAACTCTATCTGTTCTTTCCCTACTGGAACTCCTTTTAAGAACCAACTTTATGTGCATTTTTTGAAAATCATATGTTCATTATTGTGTTATTCCATTTTTTGGATGTAAATGGTAATTAAACAATTTTAACATTATAAAGCTCTTTTATTAGGTATATAACACAAGACAAACATTTTGAATCAGTTTAGTATTAAGTATTACATCTCTGTAAGCTATTTTCACTCTTTTCAGGGTGAATGTGATGTGTTGTTACTGTGAAATAGTCCACAAAATTAAGACATAAATATTTTGTGTTTCTTCCTGTTTCCTCTCATGGTTGTAGTATTCTTTTGGCAGTGTAATTTTGTAACCAAGGATTAGAAAGGATGTTTATACTGATTTAAAATAGGAAATATCCTAGAAATATATTTCCTTAATTAGGGTATATGTTATAGATAAAGTTTTAATTTTGACTTCATTATGCTTTAATTCCAATCAGTTAGAGAAATCCTGTAGTTGTAACTATCTTTAATAAATAAACAAATGGAAATTCATTTAGATAACAGTTTATGAGTATAAATTTAATTATAATACAGAGAGGCTGAAAAATTACTTTGGAATTTAACATTTTTTCAAAGGAAAAAACATAATGCATCATGTAAATATATGTTATTAAAATGGCGTATTGATATTAAATTATCTTAATAGAACCATTTGTTATTAAAATGTTTCCCTTCTTATATTTTAGATATTTATGTTGTGATTACCTTTTTCTTGAGAGTAATTTTCAGTATTCTGTGCTGCTTCTACTGTTTTTTGGAGACAGGCTTTCTCTGTCTCTAGCTGTCCTAAAACTCACTTTGTTGATCAGGTTGGTTTGGTACTCAAGAGATCCACCTGCCACTGCCTCTCTAATGCTGGGATTAAATGCATGTGCCACCACCCAGCTGAAGACCATTCTTGATCTCTTTTAGTACTCTGAGGTTTGGTGTTGTTGAATATTAATATTTAACATTGATTTATCTTTTAGTTAAATAGTGGTTATTCCTAAATCAGCTGTATACCCAAATCACCACACAGAGACTAGGATTTATTTAATTAACCTAGAGCACAATGCTGGGCAATAGCTACTCCATCCTAAACCTCCAAGCCCGCATAGTTTCTTGCCATTCAGATTTTCCACATTATACTTGCTTTTAGCCATATCTTAGGTCTGGTTCATCTCTCCTCTCCTGCTGATCTCTCCTCTACGACTCCTCCCACTCTCTTCCTTCTTCTCCCCTCTGGACAGGATGTCTCATTCTATTCTCTTCATTGCTCAGCACTGGCTGGATGCTTAATTGATAATATAGAGACAAAATTGTGGCATGTTTACACAAACTTGAGACAGATGATGCTTAGAATAAGCATCACTTGATTTGTTGCTTTTTAACTTTAGTTCTTTATATATTCTGGATATTAGCCCTATGTCAGATATAGGGTTGGTGAAGATCATTTCCAGTCTGTAGGCTGTTGTTTTGTTCTGAAGACAGTGTCTTTAGCTTTATAGAAGCCTTTCATTTTTATGAGGTCCTATTGATCTATCTATCTATCTATCTATCTATCTATCTATCTATCTATCTATCTTATTTATTTATTTACTTTTTATTAGTTACAGGTTATTAACTTTGTATCCCAGCTATATCCCATTCCTTAAAGGAAATTGGACCTCATTCTCATGAATTTTTTCTAGTTGACCTTTTAGACACACAGAAATCCTGTTAGGGAGCCCTAAAGAAATTGGGAAAAATGGTTACTTAAGCAAGTAATAACATTTGTGGGCCAGTCTTTGAATGTTGAGAAATTTCGGTCTTAATAGAAGTCCTGTTCGGAACAGTCTAAAGTGCTGGACCAACTGAGATTAGTAGCTTTCTTCAAAGATTTCTTGGGAGAAGGCTTTGATGAGAAACAGCAATTGAAGCAGTTGAGGAAGGAACAACCAAAATGGTGGAACAGGCCAGATGCTGGAACAGATGTGTTAACTTCTCAACATGCTGGAAAGATAAATTCTGTCAGGTTTGATCCAGTGTCTCTGGTGTCCATCATTTTGTTCTGCAAACAGATAATTTCTCATGAGCATTATATAGTCCTAAAATTATAAATGTATGAGATGTGCAGGATGAAACTAAACTGTAAACAGATTTTATCTATGCCATTTAAAAAATGGCATAATAAATTTTGAGGATATTGTAGCCAAGTATTTTTTGGCCATGTATTGTTGAAGTTTTGGATAGAGACCTTTTTTATTTTATAATTTTTATAATTTTTATATTAATCACAGGTTATTTACTTTGTATCCCAGCCATAGCCCCTTCCCTCATTCCCTCCCAATCCCCCCCTCCTTCCCTTATCTCCTCCCTGCCCCTTTCCAAGTCCATTGATAAGGGTGGTCCTCTTTCCCTTCCATCTGACCCTAGCTTATCAGGTTTCTTCAGGACTGGCTGCAATGTCCTCCTCTGTGGCCTAGCAAGACTGCTCCTCCCTCCATGTGTGTGTGGGGAGGTCAAAGAGCCAGCCATTGAGTTCATGTCAAAAATAGTCCCTGTACCCCTTACTAGGGAGCTCACTTGGATACTGAACTTCCATGGGATACATCTGACCAGGGTTTCTAAGTTATATCCATAAATGGTCCTTGTTGAAGAATCAGCCTCAGAAAAGACCCCTGTGCCCTCATATATTTGGTCCTTGTGGAGCTGCTATCCTCTCCAGGTCATACTAACTCCCCCTTCTTCCACATGATTCCTTGCACTCTGCCCAAGGTTTGGTTATGAGTCTCAGCATCTACTTTGATACACCGATAGGTAGAGTCTTTCAGAGGCCCTCCTGTCCTGTCACCTGTTTTCTCCTACTTCCAATGTCCATCCCCTTTGTCTTTCTACATGAGGATTGATCATCTTACCCTGGGTCCTCTTTCTTTTTTATTTTTTTTAGGTGTACAAATTTTAGTATGTTTATCCTATCTTATAAGTCTGTTACTCACATGTGAGTATATACTGTGTGTGTCTTTCTGTTCCTGGAATAGAGACATTTTTATGTCTCACTCAGTTCCAGAGTTGTTCCCATGTGAAGGGATCAGCAGTTTGTTACCTCTTGTGTTTAGTCTTCTCGATTTCTCTCTTCTTGTATGTAGCCAAGATCTTCTGGTGGTCTTCCTCTGTCATTTCTCATAATTTATCTTCTTCTGTACACAAAACCTCTTCCTCAGTGTAACATATTCCCTGTTCTCCATTTTGGAATTTGCACTTTTATATGCTTCTCTAATTCAATAGTCCTTTCTAAATTCCACTGTGTCTTAGCACATGTGCCATCTATCTCATTTAAAACTTTTAGAAATGGTAAATCATTATCTAATCTATTATGGGCATGTCCTTTCTGTATTATGACCATCTTTAAAAATTATTGTTAGATATTTTCATATCTGTAATAGGTTTCATGTCATAATGTCTAAAATATTGTTGAATTTCAATGGATATACATGCTGCAGCACCATCAGCCCAAATTTTCAAGAGCACTTTCAAACATTCACCATCTCTAACAAATGTGTAATTTTAGGATCATGCTCTTCACTGAAATTCTGAATATAAATTTGTGGCATGGTGCATGTATTTCAGTTCTCCAAACTCTGTAAAATGGAGCATAGCAGCCACTATATGATATTGTTCCAAGTCAACACTAAACAGAATCAGCATTTCTACTTTAGCATATAGATCTTCATCCAGTAATTGAACCTTGACAATACATACATAATATCCAGTCAGACCAAGCTGGCCTATATCCTAAGACTTTCTCTCCAGCATCTCAATGGGCTGCCATTTTGCAGTATCTTCAAACCTCTGTAGACTTTTCTTAGCTGGAACCACCTCTTTTTGTGTTATTGTAAGTACTAGATTGGATTGCTCTGAAGTCTTTCTATTTTGATTGAAAGATTTCCCCCAATCTCTGTTTTATGGTCTTTAATTTAGCATCTATTTTCTCAGTTTCTTCTTTCTCTAAGTCTGTCTTATCCTGATCTTTCCCAAAGAGGATATATAAAACTGAAATCACCAGTGAAAAAAAATTATTTATGTGCAAAGATAAACAAACTCAAATGGTATCCAGCAGCACTGTGTCACTGTGTCTTCCTCCACTTTCAACACAAAAAATTATTTTTTAAAATCTCAAAACCTTTCCCTAAGTACTTTACTTTTTTAATTTAATTTATTTTTTTAATTTTTTTTATTTTTAAATAATTTTATACATTCACTTATATCCCAGCTGTAGCCATCTCCCTCTTTCCCTCCCATCCTCTCCTCCCTCCCTCATCTCCTCCTTACCCCCTTCCGAGTCCACTGAGAAGGGGTGTCCTCCTCTCCTTCTGTCTGGCCCTAGCTTATCAGGTATCTTCAGAATGGTTGCAATGTCCTTATCTGTGGCCTAGCAAGGCTGCTCCTCCCTTGGGGGGGGGGGAAGCTCAATGAGCCAGACATTGAGTTCATGTCAGAAACAAATTGTGTCCCACTTACTAGGGAACCCACTTGGATACTGAGATACCATGGGCTATGTCTCAGCAAGGGTTGTAGGTTATATCCGTGCATGGTCCTTGGTTGGATAAACAGTCTCAGAGAAGACCCCTGTGCCCAGATATATTTGGACCTTGTGGGGCTCCCTGTCCCCTCCAGGATATACTAATTCTTCCTTCCTTCATATGACTCTCTACACTCTGCCAAAGGCTTGGTTGTGCATCTGCTTTGATACACTGCTAGGTAGAGTCTTTCAGGTGCCTTCTCTGGTAGGCTACTGTCCTGTTACTTGTTTTCTCCTACTTCCAATGTCCATCCCCTTTGTTTTTCTAGATGAGGATTGATTATCTAACCCCTGGTCCTCTTTCTTGTTTATCTTCTTTAGGTGTACATATTTTAGTATGTTTATCCTATCTTATAGGTCTATTACCCACTTATAAGTGAGTATATACCATGTGTCTCTTTCTGCTTCTGGGATATCTCACCCAGGATGATTTTTAGGTCTTTACTTTCTTACTTCCAGGTTCCCTTATAGACCTTACCAGTTCAGATGCTTGAGGCTTCTCTGTCTCTGGCTCCTACTTCCAGGGAGATGTATTTTTCTACCCAGCCCGGACTGGATCCTGACACCTTCCTCACTGTGGGAAGTTAATGGGTCCACAAATGTTTGTTTCTCGGAGTGTCAAGAACCCCTTCTCAAAGGGATTTTGCTTTCTGTCTTGGCTAGCAAAGTCTGGCTTTGAGAAGCTTCCTTGTTAAAGACCCACTTTTTCTCTTCCTAAAGTAACTGCCTCTCTGGGGTTTGTATGTATCATTTTTTTTTTTCTTTTTCTGCAGCCTGCTGGAGGTCTTACTGCTCTGCAGGCGGTCTGTTTAATCAGGAATCTGTGAACTCCTAGTTCAGGAACTGCCTTTGCTTTGTTTTTAAGAAACAGAATTGAAAAACTGCTCTATATTTTTACTTTCTATGTAAGTTCTTGCTAGATTACTGTAAATTCTGCCCCACATTGTTGCACCATTTGTTGTTGAATATTAATATTAATTACTGATTTATCTTTTAGTTAAACAGTGGTTATTCCTAAACCAGCTGTATACCCAGATCACCACATAGAGACTAGGATTTATTTAATTAACCTAGAGCACAATGCTGGGCAAGTTACTCCATCCAAAACCTCCAAGCCCACATAGTTTTCTCTCATTCAGATTTTCCACATTATACTTGCTTTTAATCATATCTTAGGCCTGGTTCATCTCTCCTCTCCTGCTGATCTCTCCTCTCCCACTCCTCCCACTCGCTTCCCTCTCCTCCCTTTTGGACCAGGATGTCCCACTCTATTCTCTCCATTGCTTGGCACTGGCTGGATGTTTAATTGACAATATAGTGACCAAATGGTGGCATGTTTGCACAGACTTGAGACAGGTGATACTTAGAGTAAGCATCACAATGCAATGTCCTGATTGAAACCAGATAGTGGGGTAGAGAAATCAGCATTTGAATGAACAAAATTAAATTGTATACATTCCAACATTTAAGTAACATTTCTTGTTTCTATGATTTGTTGCATTAATGTTATTCCTATAACATCTAGTTTTAGTTATTCATGTGAAACATTGTGTTTCAGATTAATAATCATCAGATAAATTTAGTTACATCTTTTCTTCTAAAAGAAAAATGTCACACCTGTAGCAGCAACAGAAAATCTAATTCCCATTCATAGACCTTTATTGTGTAGTATCAGTAAAAACCTTGGCTAGAATCCTCTGGCTGTCTTTAATTCTCAGTTCTTACTTAATCCACATAGCTCATCCTCTATCCTTCCCTATTCTGTGCCAATGGTAAATATATTTCAAAATCTATCCATTTTCTCCTTTTTAGTTTTGCTAACTTATTTAAAAATAACCTCTCTGACCATTATATAATCTGTTTGTAATTCGTATGAGATGATGTACAGAATTATAGTTCAATTTTTCTGTAACTAGGTATAAAATTTTATAGTACCTGGGAATGAAAATCAACTCTTTACCTCTGCCTCCACTTTTGGTACCAATATGCATTATTACATACAGATCATTGTTCTGAAGAGGAAGTTCACTCTGTTGATAAGTAAATAGGTTTCTTCTTTTTCAGTGAGGATGTTGAACACTACTGATAGGAGATTGTTTTCCTACTGAGGACAGAACAGATGCTAAGCCAGGTTGGACTGTAGATGTTCTCCTTGATGCAATACAGATAATACTTTTCTGAAGATTCTTTTGTTTTAAGCCAACTAATTATAATAAACTAGTATAAACAGTGGTATTTCCATGATAAGGTAATCAATTTGATAATCATTTGGGTAGTTGAGAACAGCTTGTGTTTTATTTATTTATTTTTGCTTGTTTGTTTGGCAGTCAGAGCTAGAGAGTACATAGATACTGTTATAGTGTTCAACATATTCTCCAATTACAGCTCTCTTGCAAAGAGAGAATATATTCTTGGGTAATTGTTATTCCATCATGTGATGTTCTAATTTTTTAAATATTTTATTTAACAATGAACATCTAATAAAATAAGAATGGTCAGATGATAGCACCATAATCTGACTTTTTGTCATGTCTCAATTGGAGAATGTATGTATACGCTTACAGAAATCTAGGGCAAGAAAAAAAAAAAAGAAAGAATATGAGCTTCCTTGCTTGATTAACTTACCAAGAGGAGGTTGGTGACAATGTGTGAAAATCAAGAAATAGGGGTATAGGAAAATATTTTCAGTTTAGATTTTACACTTGTAGAAACAGAGGTGCTTGAAAGGTATTAAAAGGGAATCCTCAACATGAACACATAGCTATTTAAGTCAGTTACTATGGTACATACCTATAATCCTGGGCCAGGGAGATAGATAAAGGAAGGTTGTGAGTTCAAGGATAGGCTGAACTGCATAGTGACACACAGTTCAGGCAGAGTTTTGTGACATGACCTTACCTTAAAAACACAACACAACAACCAAGCAAAAAAGCTAATAAGCATTTTTAATTTATAATTTGTCAGTGTATGACTATTATTTGCCCATAGAATTGGATTAACTCTCTCAGGAAGATTTGTGTCTTGAGAGGGCAAGAATGCTTTATGTGATAGTTTTTAGGAAGACCAGTATTCTTGATTCAGGTAGAGGAAATCAAGCCAAAAAAAAAAACTGAGGAGTCAAAGAGATTTGTAGATATTCGGAAAAGAGGCCTCCTAATCCAAGGAATGAAAATGTTTCCAGGTACATGGAGAAGTTATTGGTATGGAGGTTGTGAGTAAACTTGTAGGATGTGAGGATGAATAGAAACCTAGATGTGAGTTGAAAAGTCCATAGTAAATTTAGTTGTATAGTGGATTTCTGTAAATTTGACCATGAAAGAGGAAGAGAGAGATGGAAATAATGTGGGTTCAATGGAAGAATAGAGAGGGTTTCTTATTTTTAAAGATCAATAAGAATTCCTTTTCTTTTTTTGTGTGTGTATGTGATATGTGTATGTGTTTGTGTGCTGCAGGAAGTAGAGTCCATGGCCTCCTGCAAACTAGCCAAGTGTTCCACCGCTGAACTACACCTCCTACTATTGGTATATTTAAAAGAAAAATACCATATTTGGAGTTTCAAGAGATTTAGAAGCACATATTGTTTAGAGATTTAGAAGCATATATTGTTTTTAGGATTTTAAAGTAAATTTTTAAAAAAGCATTTTGTATGAATATATTAAAATAATATCTTCCTCAAGGTATTGATGAATATTATTTTGTAATATGTTCAGTAGTTGTTTAGATTTGGAGTGAAAGTTGTTGTGGTTATTACTGTACATAAAGGTGTTTACTTGTTACTAAAACATTGTTTTTATTTTTCAGATCTTTCCAGAAATCGTTTTACAGAAATTCCTTCAGATGTGTGGTTATTTGCACCGCTTGAAACATTAAACCTGTATCATAACTGTATCAAAACCATTCCTGAAACCATTAAGAATTTGCAGATGTTAACATACCTTAACATTAGGTAAGCAAATTTTTAAGAATAAATCTTTTAGGTGCTGAAAAGTTGACTCAGCAGATAAGAGAATAGCATGCTTGTTTCAGAGGACCTAGGTTTGGTTCCCAACAACCACATGTTTGCTTGTAACCATATTTAACTCCAGTTTCAGAGGATCCATACATACTCTGTAGTCTTAGATTTTTCACTAAACCTACTTTATTTATGGTGCTTAAACATCTTTGCCTCCCTTCCAACACCCCTCTCCCAACCTTAAGTACGAAATTAGTAGGGAAAAGGCCTGTATACCCCTTTTATTTACTTCCTGATGATGATTAGCATTGTTGGGTCTTTAGGGAATTACCAAACTCAATTGTCATAATACCAGCAGTCCAGTCCAAAGGACAACACCATGAAGCAACATGAATGAGCACAAGTCAGTAAAACCCACAAGACTCAGATTGTCCCAAGAAGTTCTCTGGAATATTTCTCCTGAGAAGTCAAGTGTCAAAGCACAAAGATCAGTGCAGTGATGGTGACCAAAAAGCAATGTCACACTATTGTGTACCCCTCTATATATCTCCTCTCCTCATAGTCCATCAACGGATGTTCTCAGCTGACCAAAGTCATGCCCCTTGTACAAGATAGCTCACAGCAAAATATCAAGTGCCCTCTCACAAGCCAACCTCCATCAAAACATGTGTCCAGCTTGCAGCAAAACATCACATGACAAAACTAAGACTTCAAAGAAACCAGAAACTTTCACTTCAATCCACAGGCACCACGGATACACATGATGCACATGCATACGTGCAGGCAAAATATTCATATCAATAAATGATAATAATAGTAATAACAATAATAAGTAAAAAAACAAATTTTGGGTTTTCATAAGGCTTTAATCATTTTTAGTAGTAAAGAAACATTTTGTTTATACTCACACTATTTTTTAGGCTTTAGGTATTGTTCTTTAAGGCAATGTTTCTCAGTTTCATATATAGGCATTGTCTATGGATCTTGTTAAAAAGATTGACGTGTTAGATCTACATTTTCTAAAAGGTCCCTTGCTAATTCCTTTACCTGCATGTGTGTTGATGATTAGATCTATGTTTGAGAGGAAGGCTTTAGAACATAATTTTTAAAATTTTTTTAACTTTTATTAGTTACACTTTATTCACTTTGTATCCCCCCATAAACCCCTCACTCCTCCCCTCCTAATTCCACCCTCCCTCTTCCTTCTTCACGAATGCCCCACCCCAAGTCCACTTATAGGGGAGGTCCCCCTCTCCTTCCTTCTGATCTTAATCTATGAGATCTCATCAGGAGTGGCTGCATTGTCACCTTCTGGGAAATAGAAAGATCTGGAGAGGACAGGAACTCCACAAGGAGAGCAACAGAACCAGAAAATTTGAACACAGGCGTCTTTCCAGAGACTCATACTCCAACCAAGGACTATTCATGGAGATAACCTAGAACCCCTGCACAGGTGTAGCCTTGGCAGTTCAGTGTCCAAGTGGGTTCCCTAATAAGGGGAAGAGGGACTGCCTCTGACATGAACTGATTGGCCTGCTCTTTGATCACTTCCCCTTGAGGGGGGAGCAGCCTTACCAGGCCACAGAACATGATTTTTTTTTTTAAATTTGTTGCCCAGTCATTTGAATTTACTTATACAGCACTCTAGTTACATTATAGTGAAAAACCTTTTAGGTAAAGTCTTATCATTTGTGATGTTGCCAATTCACAATAGGTAGATTGCGATGGTGTGGTTGGAAAATGAATTGACAGACCATCTTTATGATTAACATGTTTCCTTCTTTTAGTGATGGGGATCAACCTAAGGTTTTGTGGGATGCTGGACAAGCATTTTATCGCTGAACGGCTTTCCTAGTCACTTTATGCTTATATCTGTTTACTGTGGGCAATATCCCAAGTATCTGACTGATATTAGCTCATTTAATATTACAACATCGCTTTGATGTATATTGGATTATCCCAATATTACATATGGGAAAGCTGGATTAAATTGTTTGCAAAAAACCAAATATTCATAAGTTGTTCTTTGGTGTCCAGGAGAATGACACTTCCCCCAAGTACTAAAGTCCATCAGCATTCAGTTTCCTTACAAAAAAATGGTATAGTGTATGAAGAATTATGAGTGAGTCCTAGGATATTAGACATTTCAGAAGTCTAATTCCAGGATTACTAAGTGAAGACCATTGTTCTTCCTTTTTGTTACTGATAACAGACAGAGACAGGCATGCATGCATGCACGCACACATGTGCTCGGCCACTACTTTAAACCCAGTCTCATATTTCTGGATATAGTCTGCAGTGATAAGATGGGGTAAAGGTTTTTCTCTACTTTCTCCATTCTTGGTTGCATAACATGGAGCTTTTTTCTATATATACATTATGTAATGCTAATTTGAAAAATAGGAAAAAAAATGATAGACATGTGCTTGTCAGTTCTTACAAGTGTATAATTGGGATGTTGTCTTTTCTATATTTTGATTGTAAGAGACTATGGGGTCAGTCCATCTGAATTTGACATTTGACTATAAGAGCATTAAGGACAAAGATCCCAGGGCCAGATTGACCTGGTTTCAACCTTGACTCCTGCTTACCAGCTGTGTAACTTTAGAATGTTTTAGTTATTCTCTTTGTAGGTCATTTTGTTTTCCAAAATGGGGCTCATTATTAATGTTTTATTAGGTTGTTATGTTGGGCAGTTGAGGTAATTCATTTGAGTTATTCTGTATGTTTACTGGCACATAGTAAGTACTCATTAAAATGTTAGTTGTTAGTTGGGTGGTGGTGGCATACACCTTTATTACCAACACTCAAGAGGTAGAGGCAGGCAGATCATTGTGATATGATGCTAGGTGTGTGGCCAAGCTGGTCTACAGGGTGAGTTCCAGGATGTCCAAAGCTACACAGAGAAACCCTGTGTAGATGCCCCCCCAAAGTTAGTTGTTATTGTATTTAATAACTATAATCTAGAGAATTTTTTATTAATGTTAAGCTGTTATAAAAATGTTGTTAAGCTATTGTGCTATAACTATATAAAAGGAACTGATATTTTTTTATTTTATTTTTAAGTTTGTGTATGTTGAGGGATGGGAGGGGAGTGTTCATATGAGTGCAGTGCCTACGGAGGCCAGAATATGGTGTCAGATTCCCTGGAGCTAGAGTTGCAGGAGATGTTTAAATGCCACCAGGCAGGTTTTGGGAACCATATTTGGGGATCCTACAAGAAGAGCAGTCCATGTCCCTAATTCTTGAGCCATCTCTCCACTATCCAAGCTACCAATATTTTAAAAGATAGATTTCTTTCTTCATTTTAAGTACACTGTGAGCAAATTCACCTTCCCATGGTTAGAGTTACAGAAATATTGGGCATGCTAATGTGCCACAGAAGACGGTTCTAACTTTCTCTAACTCAGAAAAATCCAGACTTGTTTGTGGGTGGGTAACATGCTAACAGTAGCATATGTAATTACAGAACCTTTGCTATTAGACTTGTGTTTAAATCTCTTCTACAACTAAGTAAGACATGTAGTGAGCTTTAGCTTTCATTTTTCACTTTATGTATTGAAGCTAATATTACCTATCTTGTTCAGTTAATGAGTGGATTAGACAATGCATCAAAAGTATTTCCATGCACTTCCTTGAAGGAAACAGTAGTGTTGGTAAAAGCTTATGGTTTGCTTTGTTACTTTGTTAGATAACATTGAGGCTCAAACATAGTTTTCAATATGAGAATCTGTTATTTTTTTTCAGTCGAAATCTTTTATCAACGTTGCCAAAATACCTATTTGACCTTCCTCTTAAAGTTTTGGTGGTCAGCAATAACAAACTGGTATCCATTCCAGAAGAAATTGGAAAATTAAAAGATTTGATGGAGTTGGTGAGTAAAATGTTGCATTAAATAAATAAATATATATATGTCACATGTAATATATACCTTTTCCTTTTGGGGTTGTACTCATTCTTTTGTGTTATTTCACTGTAATTTATTTAAAGGGATAACTTGGTATATACCTAAATTTAGTTGGTTAACACTCTCAGCCATTATTTATGTCTGATTTTAGCTCTCATCCAACAACAGCAGCAGAAGTTTGGAATTCCTAACTCTTAGAGACTTTAGGAGACTTGGTTACATGTTTTCAGAAATATATTTCAAGTCAATAGCTATTTGTTCATTCAATGTTTAGGGAAATTTTTATGGAACAGAGATTTTTTTTCTAATCTTTTCCAGAGTTGATGAAGAGAGGTAGAGAATAGTCGTAAAATAGAGACAACAGCTCTGTGTTCCAGGGGTGCAAGCCTGTAGTCTCAGCTACGGCAGGGGAAACAGCATGTTCATTTGAACATAGGAGTTTTTACATTAAGACAGCCAGCATTCTAAGTCTTCATTTCACCAAAACAAACCAATAAATGAATAAATCATCAGTATTTAAAAGGTAGAGCATGGTGCTTACAAAAAGAAGTAGTAATAACAAAGTAACTTTCTTCAATTAATATGATCAAATGATTTTATTTATAACCCTTTTAGGACCAAAGTAAAACAGGCAATTATATGCAACTGATTGTAGAAACTGATATAGTATTTCTAAATAATAACATTTTAGATTTTAAAGGACATTGAACTTCCAGAGCAAACAATAACTTAGTGCTCATGTATTTGTGTTACTTCAATTTTACACTGTACCAGGATGCTTGTTTTTAGGAGTTTTCTTAAGTAGTATGTTATAATCTTTTAAGGAGCAGAAGTTTTCTTATCAGACATATTTGCAATTTTATAATGGGAACTTATTACAATAATTTACAATAATCGGGAATGTCAGGATTTTATGCTTTAGAGTCATATAATTTGGGGGTTATAAAAGGTCTTAGATTCCCTGCACTCTACCCAAAGTTTGGCTGTGAGTCTCACCATGTGCTTCAAACCCTGCTGGGTAGTCTTTCAGAGGATGGTACGAGAGAGGGGGCTACACCTGGGATAAAAAGTGAATAAATTATAATAAATTAAAAAATTTGTAGGCTCCTGTCCTGTTCCCTGTTTTCTCCCTCTTTCGATGTCCATCCTGATTGCCTTTCTGAATGTGAATTGATCATCTTACCCAGGGTCTTCCTTCTTGCTTAGCTTCTTTAGGTGTACAGGTTTTAGTATGTTTACCCTATACTATATGTCTAATATCCACTTATAAGTGAGTATATACCATGTGTGTCTTTTTGCTTCTGGGATACCTCACTCAGGATGATCTTTTCTAGTTCCCACCATTTTCCTGCAAATTTCATGATTTCTTTGATTTTAAGTGCTGAGTAGTATTCCATTGTGTAAATATACCACAATTTCTGTATCCGTTCCTCAGTTGAGGGACATCTAGGTTGTTTCCAGATTCTGACTATTATGAATAAAGACCTGGAGGGGAAAGGAGCTCTACAAGGAGAACAACAGAAGTAAAAAAGTCTTTTCTGAGACTGACACTTCAACAAAGAACCATTCATGGAGAAAACCTAGAACCCTTGCACAGATGTAGCCCATGTTAGCTCAGTCACCAAGTGGGTTCCCTAATAAGGGAACAGGGACTCTGTCTCTGATATGAACTGATTGGCCTGCTCTTTGATCACCTCCCTCCGAGGGGGCCATCCTTACTAGGCCACAGAGGAAGAGAGTCCTGATGAGACCTGATGGGCTAGGGTCAGATGGAAGGGCAGGAGGACCTCCCCTATTAGTGTACTTGGGGAGGGACATGGGAGAAGAAGAAGGAGGGAGTGTAGGAGTGGGATGGTACGAGAGAGGGGGCTACACCTGGGATAAAAAGTGAATAAATTATAATAAATTAAAAAATAAAGGTCTTAGAAATGATCTGGTATAATCACTTCATAATGGAGGAAATTCTGATACCTCTACTTATATATTTCCAAGAAGGATAGTTTACTGGGTACATTTGAACTCTCTTTGTTAGTAATCTTTCTTATTTTTTAACCATAATACATGCTTCTTTCAGCTGTGTCTAGTGACCTTTGCTGCAGTATGAAGAAATGTATAACTTCTTTTCCCTCAAGTACTTCTAATCTACATGCGTCTGTTGTCTAATACTGAAAAAATATTTTTGTTATTATTGTTATTTACCGTTTATTCATTTTGTATCCCAATTGTAGCTCCTTCCTTCATCTCTTCTGGTCCTACGCTCATTCCCTCTTCCTACCTATCCTTCTTCCCTAGTCTACTGATAGAAGAAGTCCTCCTCCCGTGATGTCTGACCCTAGCCTATCAGGTGACATCAGCATGGATCCTCTTCCTCTGTGTGATGACTATGCCACCCAACTGGGGAGAAGTGATCAAGGAGCAGGCAACTGAGTTCATGTCAGAGACGGTTTCTTCTCCTCTTACTGGAGAACCCACATGGAGACTGAGCTGTCTAGAGGCTACATCTAAGTAGGGGGTCTAGGTCCTCTCTATGCATGGTCTTTGGTTGATGCATCAGTCTCCGAAGTCTCCCCTGGGCCCAGGTTTTTTTGTTTTTTGTTTTTTCATTTGTTAGTTTGTTTGTTTGCTTTGTTGTTCTCCTCATGTGGCTCCTGTCCCCCTTCTTCTATAAGTCTCCTTCTGCTCTGTCCAAACAGAATACTACTCAGCAATTAAAAGCAAGGATACTCATGAAATTTTCAGGCAAATGGATGGACCTAGAAAAGAGTGAGGTATCCCAGAAACAGACACACACGATATATACTGACTTATAAGTGGGGATTAGCCTTATAATATAGGATAAACATACTAAAATAATAGTCATAAAGAAGCCAAACAACAAGGTGGACCCTAAGAAAGAGGCTTAATTCTCATTCATAAGGAAAAACAGGACAGACACTGGAAGTGGTAGAAGAGAGGGAACAGGATGGGAACCTACCACAGATGTTCTTAAAAGACTTCATCCGGAAGGGAATTGAAGCAGATGCAGAGACTCACAGCTAATACTGAAAATTTAAGGTGATTTTTTTTTTAAACTAAAACAACTTTATTACCTTTATTTGTTTCAATGACTTTCTTTTTTGGTGCGTTCCTGTTATTTAAATTGAACTTTGTTGATTAAAAATTAGTAGGGATTTGGAAACCTAAATAGTAATAGGTGCCCAATTCTACGGTTTGCATAATTTTCTTATATTTATTAGTTCATTGAGAATTACATACAATTATATATTTTCATAAAATTCCCCTCTTTTTCCAATTGCCCCACTTACTTTTCAGACCTGCCTGGTTTCTCTTCTCATTGAACTTTGTGTCCTCTTTAACAAAATAGTTTAAAACCTATTGTGTTTAGTTTGTCTGGCTGTATTTTCCTGGATGAGCATCCTTCCACTGGAGCACAGTTGACCACACTCTTAAAAAAATAGTAAATTTACTCAAATAAGGAAGTTTCAATGTAACAGAAATGAAAAAAAACATTGGGAATCTATATACAATAAAAAAAATGAGTATAACTAGTCAAGTCTATGGAGTTAAACCTTAAAATGTACATATTTATCTTTTATTCTATATGTAACAATTACATAGACACATGGCATAAAACATCTAAAAAAATAAGAGTTGCTGAATATTTCTCAGGTTTAATAAATGGTATAGAATATATTTCAATAACAACATTCTACATGAATGTATACCCCTGATTTAATTCCATCATTTTATTGTGCTAGAATTATGGTTTCTTTTAATTTTTACATTGGGTTATCAATAGTTAAAGCATTTTGTACATAGTATTAGTGTGGAAAAAATTTAATATTGATTGTATACAATTATTCTTTAAACTGTCCATCTTTCCTATATAAGAAAACAGCTGCATATATTTAAGTGTTTCTTTATTAAAACAAAATAAAAATTAATGATAACTGGCATTTGTACTTTCTAGAAATAAGTTCTGTCTCATTTGTTGCATGCTTTAAATGACATAGTTATGCAGGATGACATTAATACCCTGTAGTTCATAAACAGTGTTACAAAACAACCATATAAATTCTTCGTGCAACAAGGGGTGAACAGTCTTCTTAGTGCACTTTCACCTCATTGAAGTTGAAACTGTTCTTTTGGATATTTTTCTACTTTGATTTGCAGCAGATTGTTAGGATTTCTTTAAGTGCTTTTATTATGTGGCTTTTAAAATCTAAATAGATAATCCCAACACTCAGGGAGGCAGAGGCAGGTGGATCTCTGTGAGTTGAGGCCAGCCCGGTCTACAAAGTGAGTCCAGTACAGCCAAGGCTATACAGAGAAATCTTGTCTAGAAAAAAAAAAAATCAAAACAAAATTAAAAAAAATTCCCCAAATCCAAAAAACCCCACAAAACTACCACGAACAACAAAATAATACAATGGTTTAATTCCTTCCATAGTTCATAGTTCTTAGGAGAGAGCTACTTTTGGACATCACCTCATCTATGGGTGTTTTGAATAGTCCAATACTCTTTTTAATTTTTTTAAATTTAATATAATTTATTCACTTTTTATCCCAGCTGTAGACCCTCCCTCATGCCCTCCCAATCCTGCCCATGCTCTCTCCCTCTTCTCCTCCCATGCTCCTTCCCCAGTCCACTGATGGGGAGTTCCTCCTCCCCTTCCATCTGACCCTAATCTATCAGGTCTCATCAGGACTGTCTGCATTGTCTTCTTCTATTAACCCAATACTCTTTAGATGTTAAAATCTCTTAATCAAACAGAAATGGAAAAGCATCCCAGTACATGATAGTGTATAAATTTTTACATTAAACTAACTTTCCGATTCAATTTGTTGCTAATAACTCCTGAGCTAAGGGTGGGACTTTTTGCTCATTTTCCCTTTCCATGCTGGGATTTGTCTTTCTTGAGCTTGCACAGGTCTTCTGGTCATAACTGCTGTGAGTTCATATGCGTAATTTCCCTTCCACATCTGTGAAAAAGTGTTTCCTTGTGGTAATCCTTAATAAACCCAACCTATCTTCCACAAGACTCATCTGAGCCTTGGCAGGAGAAGTTATAATATAGATGCACCTTTTAGGGCTGATCAATCCACAGCCTCTTATTCTTTGAATCCTTAGTAGTTCTGGGGCTCTGTGTTAATAGTCTGCTGTTAACGGATGCTTCTTTGATAAGAGTTGAAAAAGATGCTTTAATCTATGTGTATAACAACAAATCATAAGGAGTCAGTTTCGTGCTGGGTCTAGTTAATAGAACAGTAGTAGTAAATTTTATCCTAGGACCTGTGACCTGCCTAGCCAGAAGTTATTGGTTTGATAATAATGCCAGGTATGGATTTTATCTTGCGGAGCAGGCATTAAATTCCATCAGAAAGTCATTGTTTACTCCCATGGTATTCATGCCATTATTGCACCAATGGACCTGTTGCCAGGACAGTCACTATGGTAGTCCACAGGATTCACCAGTAGGTAATATTGATGCTTACTTTTTCTTCTGGTAGCATACATAGTACTTTTTAGAAGTCTGAAAGCTAGCCAGAAGGGATGAAGCTTATAGGTAAGTACTAGCTTGATTTTTCTATGTCTTATATTTCTAGTAGGTGATGTCTTCAACAAAAGGTCTTACAGTCGGTGTCTTAGAGGGTAACCAACAGCAATATCAAGAGCTTGTATATTTAATATTTTGAGTTTTACAGGAACTCATTGGCCAAATACTCTTAAAGAGGTAACCCATTTCTGGAATTGCCTTATTTGATAATATCAGGTGTCTAATAGGAGCATTGTTGTGCTATTATTGGGTGACTCCATTTTTACTCTCTTTGTTTGCATGTGTATTTATTTCTGTCCATCTATATTTAAAGAAGCTTCTATAGTTACAGCTTTCCATGTTTTTTTCCAAAAAGATCTTCGGGTGAATGCATTTTAAAACAGGGTTACATTTTATACTCTTGACAGAATTCAGATTCTGATTCTTTTGACTGTCTTTGAGTAGGATATGGATTACACATAATGCATGCTTATAATTATTTCATAGTCATATGTCTTTGGAGAAAGTAATTTATTTAAACTTTTCTTGATTATGGTGTCTTGGATATCTTGTTTACATCTATAAATCCTTGACTTTTTTGAAGTTTTTATCTTTGTAAATAATCTCAAATTAATTACAATAATTGACAGATTATTTTAGTTGGTTGGTAGTTATCTTTAATGTTTTATTTCTGATTGAACATTTGGCTCATTCTTCTAATTTCAGTGGACAAAAGTTGTTCTTTGTTGAGAGTTTTACTTATGTACCTATTAAATTTAATTTCAATTTTTTAATTTTTTATTTATTTATTTTTTAAAATTTTTTATTATTAGTTACATTTTATTAACTCTGTGTCCCAGCTGTATCCCACTCCCTCATTCCCTCCCAAACCCACCCTCCCTCCCTCCCTCATCTCCTCCCTACCCCTTTCCAAGCCCACTGATTGGGAAGGTCCTCCTCCCCTTTCATCTGACCCTGTTTTATCAGTTATCTTCAGTACTGGCTGCAAAGTTCTCCTCTATGGCCTAGGAAGACTGGACCTCCCTTGGGGGGGGGGAGTTCAAAGAGCCTGCCATTGAGTTCCTGTCAGAAATAGTCCCTGTTCCCCTTACTATGGGAAACCAATTGGTTACTGAGCTATCACAGGCTACATCTGAGTGGAGGTTCTAGGTTATATCAATACATGGTCCTTGGTTGAATGTCAGTCTCAGAAAAGACCCTGTGCCCAGATATATTTGGTCCTTGTGGAGCTCCTATCTTTTCCATGTCATACTAACTTCCCCTTCTTTCATATGATTCCCTGCACTGCCCAAAGTTTGGTTATGAGTCTCAGCATGTGCTTTGATACACTGCTAGGTAGAGTCTTTCAGAGGCCCTCAGTGGTATGCTCCTGTCCTGTTACTTGTTTTCTCCTATGTCCAATGCCCATCCCATTTGTCTTTCTAAGTGAGGATTGATCATCTTACCCCGGGTCCTCTTTCTTGTTTATCTTCTTTAGGTGTATAGATTTCATTATGTTTATCATATCTTATAGATCTGTATATGTGAGTATATACCATGTGTGTCTTTCTCCTTCTGGGATAATTTTTTTTGACTGTGGTATATTAGCTGATGATCTAATAAAGATCTGCCAGAAAAGGACATTAGAAGAACTTTGCTTGCAATTTGTCCATATGCTTACAATTTAATATTGAATGTATGTTTGTACTTTTCAATTTAGTATCACTTTATTTTCTTGTTTTCTTTAGGACATTAGCTGCAATGAGATTCAGGTCCTTCCCCCACAAATGGGAAAATTACATTCCCTTAAAGAGCTAAATATAAGAAGAAATAATCTTCATGTTTTGCCAGATGGTAAGATATGCACTATTTTCACTCACTTGAGTAACACAGTGACCATACATTATTTAACTTACTTTTTTCTTCCCATTTCTGAACAGAATTGGGAGATCTTCCCTTAGTGAAGTTGGATTTCTCCTGTAATAAAGTTACTGAAATTCCTGTTTGCTATAGGAAGCTCCATCATTTACAAGTAATAATTTTGGATAACAATCCATTGCAAGTACCACCAGCACAGGTTTGTAATAAGCACATGATATGTATTTGTTCTCAGTTTTTCATGATTTTATCTGTTTATTAAATTTTAAAACAGTATCATATGCATTTTGTCTTTTAGATAGCATAATTTTGAAGAAGAAAAATAGGTAGAATAGTGTTAACTAGTGACCCCACATACAAGGCTGAGGAGCACAACAGTTCCTACTAACTCCAAGCATTGGTCCCTGGCATCTGAAGAAGAGTTTTTGTTTGTTTTCTTGCTTGCTTGCTTGCTTATTTCAATCTTTCAATAATGTTAAATTGCATTCATTACAAAGGTTGTATTTTTTCTTTTTTATATGTCCATTAACTTTTAGAGAATTTCATACAATTTATCTTGATCATATTCACATTTACCACCACTCCTCCCATTCCATCATCCCAGATCCACTGTTCCCCATCATGTCGTGTTTATTTTTTCTTCTTCTCCTCTTCCTCCTCCTTCTCCTCTTCCTCCTTTGCTTGCTTTTATAATAAAAGAGACAATGTCTCAGCTACTGTTTGGGTCCTCTGCCCCTTTCAGTCTTTTAGTCCCCACTTCTGTGATTCTTGAGCCTTAAATATAGGAGCTATGCTGCAGCTGTATCTGTTGTGGCTGGGCTCCCAATAGTCAGGTGATCTCTGCGTTTTGACTAGTTGTGTTTGTCTTTCGTTCGTTCTTTCTTTCTTTCTTTCTTTCTTTCTTTCTTTCTTTCTTTCTTTCTTTCCTTCCTTCCTTCTTCTTCCTCCTCATCCTCTCCTCCTCTTTCTCTTTCTCATCATTGTCATTGTTGTCTTCTTTTTCATCTTTCTTATCTTTCTTTTTCTTTCTTCCTTTCTATTTTACTGAAAATAAACTTTTATACAACATATTCTGATTTTTCCTCCCCCAACTCCTCCTAACTTCTTTCCACCTCTCCACCCACTCAAATCCATATTATTTGTTGTTCTCTGTCATTGGAAAACAAACAGACATATGAAAATAATGAAAAATTAAAAAAAAAAATCTTGATAGGACCAAACAAGCAAACAAGGAAACAAACAGAAAAAAGAAAGAATCAATATAAAAGCACAAGAAACATATATGGGCATAGAGAGAAATATATCAGCACACAGAGAAATCCCCTAAAGTTACACAATCAGAAACCATAATATATATGCAAAGGCCTGTAGTATAAGAAAATGAAAATGGAAAAAAAAATAGACAAAGAATATGAGACAAAGAAACAACTCTCCAAAAATACCATTGAGTTTATTTTATGTTGGTGTTTATTGCTGGACATGGGGCCTGGCCTTCATAGTGGTTTGTGTACCCAGTGAGACACTATTAGGGAAATTAATTTTTCTCTTGTAAGTGGTTATAAATTGGAGATAGCTTATGGGTTAAGGATGGGAGATCATGTCTTCTTCCATTTCAGCTTTGGTACTTCGTATGGTACAGACACATGCATTTGTGCATGTTGCCATAGTCTCTGTGACTTCATGTGTGCATTGGTCCTGCTGTGTTTAGAAGGCCTTGTTTTCTTGGTATCCCCATACCCTCTTGCTCTTATAATTTTTCTACCTCTTCTTCCACAGAATTTTATGTAGTTTTGGCTTTCTTTAATCTCTTTCAATTGCAGAAAGAAGCTCTGCAATGAGTGGCGAAAGCTACATTTATTTGTGAATATGAGGATATATATTTATAATCCATATAGAGACTATACTGGTTTAGGTAACTGGAAGTAGTAGGTTCTTCTCTACATTCCATGTCCTCCTCTGTCATGAATAATTGTCTAAGTTCATAGTGCCAAACAAGAATTCCCTTCTATTGAGTGGGTCTTAAGAGCTGTGAAGGGACTGCTGGTTACAGCAAGATACTGATGCTATTATTATTCTTTTAATAATAGCTTGCCATGCTGGTCAATGCTATGGTTCATTGATGCTACAGCTGGGTAGGACTATTACTTGTTTTGATCTATTGGCAACTTGAATGTACCGTTCCTTCTGAATTGATGATTGCTGCTAATCTTCATAGAGGAGGCATGCAGTTCAGTTTCATATGGATTCCTTCAAATCCTGTGTGCAGAGTATGTGATGTCTTCAGCAATTGAAACCTACCTTCCTTTTCTGGAAGGCACTAAGGGCATTGGCCATAGCATATATTGTTTTGGGCTTCCTTTCGGTGCCTCTAACCAGAAACTTGAAAGAAGGTTTCCCATTTCTGGCACTGGGATTTTTGTTAGATAGTTTATGGTTTTTTGGGAGAACCATTGTCATCTTAATTGGGCAAATTCAGTTTTTTCCCATTACACAAACTTACACATAGTCCATGTAATATCAAGAAATACGTTTATAAGATTCTGAGGAACTTGTTAAAAACTTACATTCTCTTATTAATGTGTCTCAGTGAAGGCATATATTCTTCATATATTTCACCCAGAGAAAACAGAGACAGCTTGAAAAAAGAATGCTGGGTGTAGTGGAAAATGTGATACTTGCCAAGGAGAGGCAGGAAAATTAGTAGTTCAAACACAAGGAGTTTGAGGTCAGCTTCAGTTATATAAGACTGTTTCAAGACATGTGATCTAGAAAAAGTCAGTTAATTCTGTGACTTGTTTTTCTTCAAAGACCGTTATGCATGGCTCCAGAACATACACACTTTTAATTGCTATACCATACTATGTTTTTAAAAAGCAGTAAATTAAGGTTAAGTGAGCTGTTGGGGAATTCAATAAGTGGTGTTGGTCAAATTAGATAATAACATGGAGAAAAATAAAACTAAATCCTCATCACTCGCAGTGCACGAAACCCCAAGTGGATCAAAGATTCAATGTTAAGACCTTATACCATGAAGTTCACAGAGGGAAAAGTAAGGAATGTGTTTGAGCTCATTTGGCACAAGAAAGTTCTTTCTGAACAGGACTCCAATATTGCAAGTAACTAAAACTAACAATAAATGGAAACTTATGAAATGAAAAATTTTCTGTTCAGCAAAGTACTCCATCACATGAGTAAAGAACCAGTATACAGACTGGAGAAAATGTCTTACAAGCTTTACTTCTGTGAGACGATTAGCCTCTAGAATATTTTTTTAAATACTTTTAAAAAAGAACCTGAACATCATGAAAACAAATAACCAATTAAAATTGGGGCATGAAACTAAACACAAGAGTGTCAAAAGAAGAAATACAAATATTTGAGAAATATTTTAAGAACATTCAACATCCTCAACTATCAGGGAAACAAAAATTAAAACCAATTTGATATTTCATCCTACCAAGCCAGAATGACTCTTAAACCAAACCAAACCAAACCAAAGCAGAAACCCTCAACAACAAATGACTACAAATGCTGGCAAAGATGTAGACAAAGGGAAGCATATATGCTGTTAGTGTGAGTACAAAAATGATGCAAGCACTATGGAAACTGTTGTGATGATTCCTTGAAAAGCTAGAAATAGTTTTGCCATATGATTCAGCCATACCACTCCTGGGCATATTCCCAGAGGATTCTATACCCTACTATATAGACACTTGACTTTCCATATTCACTTCTGCTTTAGTCACAATAACCAGAAAAGGAACACAGCCTAGATGTCCATCAGCGGATTAAGGAAAATGTGGCACATATACACAATGAAAATTCATCTATAAAGAAAAATGAAATTCTCAGACAAATTGTTGGAGCTGGAAATAATTATCCTCGCTGAGATAGTTTAAACCCAAAAAAAGAAATGCTATGTGTTTTCTCTCACCTGTGGATGACTCTTTAGATGTGTATGTTCTAGTTGGAGTACCATAAAAGTCAAACCAGTAAGGAACTTCTAAAGGACTAGTAAGGGGCTATAGGAAGATACTTTAAGGGAATGGTGAATAAAAAACAGGTGGGTTGAAACAGCAAAGAAGAATCGTGGAATAAAGTTAAATGAGGTGCAGGATGGAACGGCAGGATGCTGTCTTTTCTCCAGTGTTTATTGTTGGCTTCTTTGTAAAAAATCTGGTAGCTATACGAGTGTGAGTTTATATGTATTTTCCAGGCTATTGATCAATATGTCTGTTTCTATTCAAGTGCCATGCTGTATTATTACTATTATTCTATAGTATAACTTGAGAGAAGGAATAGTGATACCTCGAGCACTGATTTTGTTGTTAAGGTTTGTTTTATCCTGTCTCTATTTTGCCATAATTACGTCATACTAGTACTCAATCTCTCTCTCTCTCTCTCTCTCTCTCTCTCTCTCTCTCTCTCTCTCTCTCTTTCTCTCTCTCTCTCTCTTTTAAACTTTCTTTTTGTATCTGTTGTATATTTTTAAGTGTGGGTGCACATGCCATGGCACATATGTGGAGGTCAGAGAACAATATCATGTGTTAGTCCTACCTCCCAATGTGTTTGAAAAAAGTATCTCTTGTTTTGTCTCTGCATATACTAGGCTAGCTTGTTGCCAATTTTAAGAGATGTTCCTTTCTCCCCATTCTATCTTGTTGTAAGGGTATTTGCATTAGAGACTTGGGATAGTATATATTTTTTATTTGTTTCTTTGCTTGTTTGTTGTTGTTAGTTTTTAAATTTAATTTTATTTTTATTAACTACAGTTTATTCACTTTTATCCCAACTATAGCCACCTCCCCATTTCCCTCCCAAACTCACCCTCTCTCCCTCATCTTCTCTTATGCCCCTCCCCCAGTCCAATGATAGTGGAGGACCTCCTCCACTTCCATCTGACCATAGTCTGTCAGATCTCATCAGGAGTGGCTGCATTGTCTTCCTCTGTAACCTGGTCAGGCTGCTCCCCCCTCAGTGGGAAGTGATCAAAGAGCCAGCCCCTGAGTTCATGTCAGAGACAGTTCCCATTACTAGAAAACCCACTTGGACAGTGAGCTGCCATGGGCTACATCTGTACAGGGGTTCTAGGGTATCACCATGCCTGGTCCTTGTTTAGAGTTTCATTCTCATAAAAGACCCTTGTGTCCAGATTTTTTGGTTCTGTTGCTTTCCTTATGGAGATCCTCTCCCCTCCAGGTCTTTTTATCTCCCTTTCTTTCATAAGATTCCCTGCACTCTGCCCAAAGTTTGGCTACAAGTCTCAACATCTGCTTCCATACCCTGCTGGGTAGAGCCTTTAAGAGACCCTCTGTGGTAGGCTCCTGTCTTATTCCCTGTTTTATTCCCTGTTTTCTCCTTCTGATGTCTATCCCCTTTGCCTTTCTGAATGAAGATTGAGCATCTTACCCAGAGACCTCATTCTTGATTAGCTTCTTTAGGTGTACAGATATGTTTATCCTGTATTATATGCCCAACATCCACTTATAAGTGAAGATATACCATGTGTGTCTTTTTGCTTCAGGGATATCTCACTAGGATGATCTTTTCTAGACCCCATCATTGCCTGCAAATTTATTGATTTCCTTGTTTTTACTTGCTGAGTAGTTTTCCATTGTGTAAATGTACCACAATTTCTGTATCCATTCTTCAACTGAGGGACATCTGGGTTGTTTCCAGCTTCTGGATATTACAAATAAAGGTGCTATGAACATGGTTGAGTAAATGTCCTTGTTACGTACTTGAGCATCTTTTGGATATATGCCTAGGAGTGGTATAGCTGGATCGAGAGGTAGCACTATTCCTAATTGATTTCCAAGGTTGTTGTACAAGTTTACGTTCCCAACAGCAATGGAGTTGGGTTCCCCTTTCTCTACATCCTCTCCAGCATGTGTTATCACTTGAGTTTTTGATCTTAGACATTCTAATGGGTATAAGGTGAAATCTCAGGGTCATTTTTATTTGCAGTTCCCTGGTGACTAAGGATGTTGAGTATTCGTTTAAGTGTTTCTCTGCCATTCAATGTTCCTCTACTGAGAATTCTCTGTTTACCTCTGTACCCCAGTTTTTAATTGTATTACTTAATTTGTTGCTGTTTTAACCTCTTAAGTTTTTTTAAATATTCTGGATATTAGCCCTCTGTCAGGTATAGGGTTGGTGAAGATCCTTTCCCAATCTGTAGGCTGTCGTTTTGTTTTGATGAGTGTCCTTTGCTTTCCATTTTCACGAGGTCCCATTTATTGATTGTTGATCTTAGAGCCGGTGCTGTTGATGTTCTGTTAAGGAAGTTATCTCCTGTGCCAATGAGTTCGAGGATCTTCTCCATTTTTCTTCTAACAGGTTTAATGTGTCTGTTTTTATATTGAATTCTTTGATCTACTTGGATTTTAGTTTTGTGCAGGGTGATAAGTATGGATCTATTTGCATTTTTCTACATGTAGGTATCCAGTTAGACCCGCATCATTTGTTGAAGATGCTATCTTTTTTTTTTTCCATTTTAACGTTTTTAGCATCTTTGTTAAAAATCAGGTGTCCATAAGTGTGTGGGTTTATTTCTGGTTCTTCTTCTCAATTCCATTGATCTACCATTCTGTTTCTATGCAAGTACCATGCAGTTTTTATTACTGTTTCTCTATAGTATAACTTGACATCAGGGACAGAGGTACCTCCAGCAGATCTGTTGTTTTACAGGATTGTTTTTAATGCGGAGTTAGGGAATCAAATATAGGTCTTCATGGTTTTGATGCAAGTGCTTTACCCAAAGTTATTTCATCTTTTTAGCCAACATACCTTTTTTTTTTCTTGGAAGGTTGTTTTTTGTTTTGTTTTGTCCTCTTATCATTGATTTTTCTGTTTGACCAAGTATTTTCTTAGAGTATTTTCCTAGCCAAAGTTTATTCCACCTTGATATATATATATATATATATATATATATATGTGTGTGTGTGTGTGTGTGTGTGTGTGTGTGTGTGTGTGTGTGTGTGTGTGTGTTTGTGTGTGTGTGTGTGTGTGTGTGTATGTGTGACATGGGCTTCTTTGTGTATGTAGCCCTGGCTTTCTTCTACCTCAATGTGTTGACCGGGCTGGTCTTGAACTCACAGAGATCTGCTTATTGCTACCTTCTTAATACTAAAATTAAAAGTTTGTACCACCACTGCCTACCATTTCTTTAAAAACTTATTTATTTCAATTTTTTTTTTTGGTTTTTGGTGAGATTATATATTTATATATTCACTAATTCATTCAATATATATTTCTTTTTTTCTAATAAAGGCATTGCTCATGGTATAGATATTATAGTTTTGTAGTAGTTTGTTCATTTTACTTTTAACAAGAAAATCTGAGTAAAATATAAAAAAATAGGGGGTAGAGTTATGGCTCAGTAGTTACGAACAGTTTCTCCTCTTTCAGAGGACCCAGGTTCAGTTTCTAGCCTGTGACTGATGGTTCTATTTCCAGCATCTTCCACACCCTGTTCTGGCTTTCATGATCATTGGCCACACCTGTGGTACATTTACATATATGCAGGCAAACATGAATATACATAAAGTAAAAATAAATAAAGCTTTTAAAAAGGAAGTAGTTTGTTTTAATAGAAATACACACAGGGATTGCACTGGTCTAAGCAGGATGAGATCCTAGCCCTGAGAAAAGTAGGAACAAGCGCCATCCTTAACTCAGAAGCTATTTCCAATTGGCAACTACTTACAAAAGAAGAATTAGTTTTCTCTGATGGAGTCTCACTGGGTATAAAACCATACTTAAGGGAAGACCCAATGCTCAGCTATATATTCTCAAAACCAAATAAACTCAGTGGTATTTTTGAAAGTTTTTATATTTATGTATTTTTTTCTAATTTTTTTCTGTCTTACAGTGCTTTTGTGGGCTATTTTTAACATTATAGATTTTTTTGTTTACATATTACCGTTTACAATTTTTTATGGGTTGTGTGTGAATAAATGTGTATATTTCAGAGTCTGTATGTGGTTTTTTGTGTATTTTTGACCTTTTCCTATCCTTTTGCTTGTTTTGTTCTATTTAGTTTTTTTTTAAATTTTATTTTATTATCATAATAATATGGATTTAGGTAGGTTCAGAAGTGGAGAGGATCTGGGATGAGTTAGGGGAGGGGAACCATAACCAGAATATATTTTATAAAAATGTATTTTCAA
Source organism: Meriones unguiculatus (assembly GCF_030254825.1). Taxonomy (NCBI): domain Eukaryota; kingdom Metazoa; phylum Chordata; class Mammalia; order Rodentia; family Muridae; genus Meriones; species Meriones unguiculatus. The sequence continues at coordinate 71,432,255 of NC_083369.1, read as the reverse complement.
TTAAGAAAAAATAACCCCATTCTTAAATAAGAAAAAGTAAATGTATAATATAGAAAACTTATTCTGATGAAAAGATGATAGTTGATTTTTAGTATTATCAGTAGAGTCACATTTTCTACCTTATAACACACATATAATATATTAAAATATTGATTGCAGTATCTCAGCATAATTTGAGATAATTTCAATATATAAATAACTTGATCCTGCTCCTTTATATTTGCAATTAGAGTACATGGAGATGGTTCAGCAGTTAAGTCCAGATTCTGTTTTTGATGAGAATCTGAGTTTGTTTCCTAGAGCCCACATGGTGGGCTCTATTATAACTCTATTATAGAGTTATAATCATTTATAACTCTAATTCCAGGGAGTACATGTCCTCTTCTGGACTCTGCCATATGGCATGCACATGGTGCACATTCTTACATAGAAGCAACACACTCATACATGTAAAAATAAACATTTGTATTAGAATTGTTACTAAATGTACTTCTTTTTTGTTTACAGATATGCTTAAAGGGAAAAGTACACATATTTAAGTACTTAAATATACAAGCATGTTGTAGAATGGATAAGAAACCAGATTCCCTGGATCTTCCATCGCTGAGTAAAAGAATGCCTTCTCAGCCTCTCACAGACAGGTAATGTAAACAGCTTATAGTTTTAGTCAATGATTGTTCTCAGTTGTTATAAAATAAATTTATCACTCTTGAGTGTACTGAATGAAATTAGCTTGATTAAACCAGTGCTAAAAATGTATTTGGCAGACAGTCATTGAATCACTTCTGGGATATTGAACAAAATGTGAGGTACTATTTTAACACAGAAAATGTAAATGTTTTACAGTGTAATTAAAAGCATTGATATCCTGTCTGTGACAACTGTTAGCCTACATTTGGCCCCTATATTAATACTTGTAATAGCTAGTATAATTGGACTTTGAGCTGAAGTTAAAAGAAGAGGAAGATAATTGACTAGGATCAGAAGGAAGGAAAAGAAGTCCTCCCCTATCAGTGGACTTGGGGAGGGGCATGCATGTAGAGAGTGGAGGAAAAGAAGGATTGGGACGGGAGGAGGTAGGGAACCACGAGGGGGATACAAAGTGAATAAAGTGTAATTAATAAAGAAAAAAAAAGAAGAGGAAGATATTTTGGTTCTTTCTTCCTTTTTTTAATGGTCTTTTCTTTTTCTGGTGTGGAGTCTTTAATCTAAGCAAGTGCTTTTTATTTACTGAACTTCAACCCCAGCTTTGTGTGTGTGTGTGTGTGTGTGTGTGTGTGTGTGTGTTCTTTTTCTCTTTGCAGTGCTGGAAGTTTAATTCAGGCCCTATTTTATACTAGACAAGTTCTCTACTATTCAACCATACCTCTTTATCTCCTGGTCAAAATGATATATTATTGATAGTCTTTGGTTGTGCTGTCCTCTATGGTATTTTTATATGGTAGATATGTTATTCTTTTAAGTCATACTTTCAAGATGTTCTTAAAGACTTTTTGAAAATACAGTTTTATCCAGAAATATGGAAAATAAATTGGAATGGGACAACTGCACAAAGAGAGACTGTGTGCGCCTAAAATATTTAAAGATTTGTCATTGATATATATGATAAATTTTAGATTGTGTTGGATGAGGTTGTAGCAAGTATAATTTCTTAACAATAAAAATCTTGAATTCCCTAACAGGATTTTCTCATGAATCTTTCTCTTGCCTTCATTTATTATGTTAATTCCTAAAGTATATTACATTTACTATTAGTAGTCAAGAAAGATTAATGTTCTATTAAAGTTAGAATTTGATCTATGCTAATTTCTTTCTCTCTACATATATATTTTGCAAGTGAGATTGCCTTATGAATGGTATTCATTTTGTTCAGTCACCTCTTATATACATAGCTGTTGAATGCTTACTGGTATATTCAGGATATATTTTTTGAAAGCTGTACATGTTGATCATGAAAGTCACAATCTAGGTGGAGAAATCAGCTAATAAACAAAACAAGGAAACCTATAAATATGAGTTAAGCTTATTTTGTACTGCTATAAGAGAATACCTGAGACCATGTAACTTATCTATCTATCTATCTGTCTGTCTGTCTGTCTGTCTATCTGTCTATCTATCTCTTTATTTTACATAGTAACCCCATCCCTCCTCTCCATGTCATCCACCCTCCCTCCTCCTCCCTGTATTCTTCTCCCCTACTCCTCAGAAAAGAGGAGCTCTCCTCCCCATCATCAGAGCACAGCAAGTCGCATTAACATCAAGACTGAGTGCATCCTCTTCCCCTTTGGTCTGGCGTGGCCACTGTAATTTTAAAAATTTTATAATTTATAGTTTTGGAAACTGATTAATTCCAAGATGGGGGAGTCATATTTATTGAGGCCACTATCACAGCATTTCAACAGGTAACAGTTAACATAAAGAAATTGAGAGATGTGAACAGGGTGTTAAATTTACTCCTGTAACAAATCTATTTCCTGGACAATAAAATAACTCCTACAATAGAGAGGTAATATCTTCAAAGACTGCACTCTTATGATCTAAACTGCTACCAAATTCCACATTCCAATGCTTTTGGAATTTAAGTTTACAATGCATTCAGATCATAGAATTCTCTCTCGTTCTCTCTCTCCCTCCCTCAGACACATACAGATTCACAAAGATGCCTGGCATATGATGGTTCATGTTATCATTTATCAAATATTCCATGGTGCTTAAACTACATGCAGCCAGCAGAAACCAGTATTGAATTTTGAATGTTCATCTTTTCTGGGGATGACAATATATAGTATGAGTGTACCTTTGTGCTACTGGGCAGTGACAGTGAGCTGTTGTTAGATCACAAGGTTAGATAAGAAGTACTCTGCAGAAGACTGAGTATTGCTAAAATATGATGTTTAAGATGCATAGTAAATACATTTTTATTTGAAATATTTTTCAACTTACAAATTTACTAGAATCTTTTATGTGTATGTAAAATTTGAAATTGTGACAAACTTTGTAAGAAATGTTTCTAGTCATACTTCAAGGCTTTGGTCAAGGAATCTCTCTTTGGGAAGTTAAAGATTTTAAAGTGTTTTTGTTTTGTTTTGTTTTGTTTTGTTTTGTTTGAGACAAGGTCTCACTGTAGAGCTCTGTCTGGCCTGGAACTCACTATGTAGACCAATATGGTCCAATACCTCTGAGGATCCTCCTGTGTATGTCTTCCAAGTTTCAGGCTTGTTCCACTAAGACTGACCTTATGCATTGTTGGAAAGTCAAGTTTTAATTGATGAACCAAACTAAGAAAACCATTTGTATGAACAGTGGGGGCTAAACATGTCAGGAAGAAGGAAAAGTAAAGAAGATGAAGGTTAAGCCAGTGTAGTGACACATGCACATGCCTGTAGCTTGAGAGCTAAGTAGCATGAAGCAGGAAGATGAAAAGATTTTTTTGTTTTGTTTTTTATTTTTTTATCTTTTATTAATTACAGTTTATTCACTTTATCCCCCCATAAGCCCTTCCCTCCTCCCCTCCCAGCCCCACCCTCCCTCCCCCTTCTTCTCGCTTGCCCCTCCCAAGTCCACTGATGGGGAGGTCCTCCTCTCCTTCCTTCTGATCTTATTCTATCAGATCCCATTAGGAATGGCTGCATTGTCATCTGTGGCCTGGTAGGGCTGCTCTCCCCTCAGGGGGAGGTGATCAAAGAACAGGCCTTTCAGATTATGTCAGAGGCAGTCCCTCTTCCCATTACTATGGAACCCACTTGGATACTATGCTGTCATGGACTACATCTGTGCAGGGGTTCTAGGTTATCTCCATGCATGTTCCTTGGTTGGAATATGAGTCCCTGGAGAGACCCCTATGTTCAAATTTTCTGGTTCTGTTGCTCTCCTTGTGGGGTTCCTGTCCTCTCCAGATCTTACTACTTCCCACTTCTTACTTAAGATTCCATGCACTTTGCCCATCAGTTGGCCTTAAGTCTCAGTGTCTGCTTTGATAGTCTGTAGGGCAGAGCCTTTCAGAGGCCCTCTGTGGCAGGTTCCTAGGTTGTTTCCTGTTTTCTTCTTCTTCTGATGTCTATCCTCTTTGCCTTTCGGGATGGGGATTCAGCGTTTTAGTCAGAGTCTGCTCTCTTGATTAGTTTCTTTAGATGTTCAGGGTTTTAGTAGGTTTATCCTATGTCATATGTCTATATGAGTGAGTATATACCGTGTGTGTCTTTCTGCTTCTGGGACAGCTCACTCAGGATGAACCTTTCGAAGTCCCACCATTTACCTGCAAATTTCATGATTTCCTTATTTTTCATTGCAGAGTAATACTCCATTGTGTAGATGTACTACGATTTCTGCATCCATTCTTCAGTTGAGGGGCATCTGGGTTATTTTAGTTTTGGGTGACATCATGGCAAGTTCCAGGCATCTAGGGGTAAGGTAACATCCTGTCTCACAAAAAAGGAAGAAAGAATAAAACCCTCAGGTCAGGAAGGCCATTGAGGATAGTGATAAAACCAGAGACTAACTGAGGATAGTGATAAAACCAGAGACTTAACTGTCAGACTAGATACCATCTGAGGACCATATTTATAATAATATTGCAAATTGGATAGGAGAATTGTCGCATTTTGCCTGCCTACAAAATATGAAAACACACCATTTTGTTACAGTTTCTCATTTTTTTCTCTCCCTCCCCACAATATGTGTGTACGTGTATGTGTATGTGTGTGTATGTGTTGGCTTTCACACTTAACATTCTGATATTTTTGCTATATGTATGATTTCAGAAGGTGTACCTACTGATTTTTTAAAGCAAAACATTCATCACAACATGTAATTTTTGTTGAAAATCTGGGGATGAATTGAAAACACCTTAGTACCTGTTACATACTAGATAGTCAGTGAACAGTGTGCAATAAATACTTGGCTACCTGTTTGACATAATTTGCAAGTCAAAAATCTATAAGACCAGCTCTACTCTCACACGTAAACAGCTCTATATTCAGCAGTTTGGGGACAGTGTGCATTTTTATGTTCCCTTTTCATAAATATTAAATGGACTAGTGTTTGTTAGTCTGTTTTTTTAATTTATTTTTTGATTATTACAATTTATTCACTCTGTACCTCAGCTGTAGTTCCCTCCCTTGTACCCTTATTAATTCCACCCTCCCTCCCTCTTCTCCTCCCATACCCTTCCCTCAGTCCACTAATTGGGGAGGTCCTCTTCCCCATCCATGTTCCTAGCCTATCACGTCTGATCAGGACTGGCTGCATTGTTTTCCTCTGTAACATGGTACAGCTGAACTTCCAACAGGGGGAAGTTGTCAAAGAGCCAGCCATTGAGTTCATGCCAGACATAGACCCTGCTTTTTTTACAGTGAGACTGAGCTGCAATGGACTACATCTGAGCAAGAGGTCTAGGTTATCTCCATGCATGGTTCTGTGTTGGAGTATCAGTCTCAGCAAAGATCCCTGTGTCTATAATTTTTGGTTCTGTTGGTCTCATTATGGAGCTCCTTTTCCCTCTAGGTCTTTCCATCTCCCATTGCATTCATAAGTTTCTCTGTACTCTGCCTAAAGTTTGGCTATGAATCTCAGCATCTGCTTTGATACTCTGCTAAGTAGAGTCTATCAGAGGCCCACTATGGTAGGTTCCTGTCCTGTTCTCCGTCTTCTCTTCCTATGTTGTGGCTGCCCACAGCCACATTTGGATACCACCTGAGAGAGGGCTGGGAGATAAAGCGAACAAGGGGACACGAAGAAGGACACCAAGTCATTGATCAAGGTGCCAATTTATTGAAGGGAGAGCCAACTATATAAAAGCAGGAGAAAACAAGGAACTTTCTTTATTGTAACATCCATATGCATCAGCTGGCAGCTTCCCTGAGGATTCACTCAAGGTTGCATGGCACCAGCTATCTGACTCCCAGGGTCGCTCAAGTTTGCACGGGACCAGTTATCTGGTTCCCAGGCTAGTGCAGAGCCTACTTAATTTTGTTCTGAGGAACAGCATGGAGCTTGTCTATCTTGTTCCCAAGAACAGAGCTCCCTCATGCAAAGCTTGCCAAGGTCAGTCTTTCAGAGGCTGGCTGACTGCGAAAGTCAGAAGGCAAAATTTTATTTACCAGAGGCCATTGCTCAAGCTCAGCATCAAATATGCACTCCATTTTGGCTAATACAACTCCACTCTGGCTGCCATACTATGTCTATCCCATTTACTTTATGAGTGAGGATTGAGTAACTTCCCTCCTTCTTGTTTAGTTTCTTTAGGGGTATAGATTTTAGTATGTTTATCCTATTTTATATACTAATATCCTTTTATAAGTAAGTATATGCCATGTATGTCTTTCTTCTTCTGGGATACCTCACTCAGGATGATTTTTTTCTAGTTCCCAACATTTGTCTGCAAATTTCATGATTTGCTTGTTTCTAATAGCTTTGTAGTATTCCATTGTGTAAATATACCACAATTTGAGTGGCATTTGGGTTGTTGTCATATTCTGGCTATTACAAATAAAGCTGCTATGAACATGTTTGACAAATGTCTTTGCTGTATAGTTGACCATAATTTATATATATGCCTAGTATGGTATAGCTGGATCTTGAGGAAGCACTATTCCCAATTTTCTGAGAATCACCAGATTGATTTCCAAAGTGGTTGTACAAGTTTACATTCCCACTAGCGATGAAGGGTTCTCCTTTCTCCACATCCTCTACAGCATGTGTTATCACTTGAGTTTTTGATATTAGACATTCTGATGGGTGCAAGGTGAAATCTCAGGGTTGTTTGATTTGTATTTCCCTGATGACTAAGGATGTTGAGCATTTCTTTAAGTGCTTCTCTGCCATTCCAGCTTCCTCTACAAAGAATTCTCTGTTTAGCTCTGAACACCATTTTTTTAATTTTATTATACTTGATTTGTTGATTTTTAACTTCTGTAGTTCTTTATATATTCTGGATATTAGTCCTCTATCAGATAGAGGGTTGGTGACGATCTTTTCCCAGTCTGCAGGCTGTCATTTTGTTTTGATGATAGTGTCCTTTACTTTACAGATGCTTTTTAGGTTTATGAGGTCCCATTTATGGATTGTTGCTCTTAGAGCCTGTGCTGTTGGATTTCTGTTCAGGAAGTTGTCTCCTATACTGATGAGGTCAAGGCTCTTCCCCAGTGTTTCTTCTAACAGATTTAGTGTGTCTGGTTTTGTATTGAGGTCTTTGATCTAATTGTAATTTAGTTTTGTACATGGTGATAAGCATGGATCTATTTGCATTTTTCTACATGTAAACATCCAATTAGACCAGCACCATTTGTTGAAGATGCTGTCTTTTTCCCTTTGTACAGTTTTGGCTTTTTTGTCAAAAATTAAGTATCCATAGGTGTGTGGGTTTCTTTCTTTCTTTATTTCTTCTTCTTTCTTTTTCTTTCTTTCTTTCTTTCAAGATTTTATAGCTTTGTTTATTTAATATATGGGAAAACAGAGGACATGATGATGGAATTACTTAAATTCCCTCTTTATGTACATTGAAAACAACTTTAAGCCTTGAAGTACTTTAAGATATCTTATGAAAACATGCTTCTGGTGATGTATCATAGGTATGCCACCCAGAAGTAACCAATGACTACATTAAGCTGGTGAAGAGAATAGCTCTTCTTTGCTTCATCAATCTTATCCCATAACAAGTTTCTCCTAGAAAAATATATATTTACATTTATATGCAGCAAGATATGTATTCTAATAAAGACTATGCTCATTATCAAATACCACATATATGGAGACACTTAAATTTAAATTTATATTAAAAATTAGAAGCAAACGATCTCATCCAGTTTTTAGTGAAAATTTACTTTTCATTACTGAGTGTATTGATTACTAATAGGTCTTAGCTAAAGGCACATAGGAGCTAGATAATGGATTGATAAATGAAAGGATAGCTAGACAGAGAGATTAGATAGATAGATAGATAGATAGATAGATAGATAGATGAATAGATAAGCAGATGATTATTAGATAAATAGAAGATAGATGAGTATATGAGTATACATTTTTTAAAAATTTATTTATATATTTATAAATTACATTTTATACACTTTATATTCCAGCTGTACCTCCTTCTCTTCTCCCGTCTCAGTCCCACCCTCTGTCCTTCATCTCCTCCCATACCCCTCCCCAAGTCCATTGATAAAGGAGGTCCTCCACCCCTTGCCTCATTCCCTAGCCTATCAGGTCTCATCTGGATTGGATGCATTGTATTCCTCTGTGACCTGGTTAGGTTGATCCCCCATCACGGGAAGGTGATCCAAGAGACAGTCACTGAGATCATGTCAGAGACAGTCCCTGTTCCCATTACTAGGAATCTACTTGGAGACTGACCTGCCATGAGCTATATCTATTCAGGAGTTCTAGGTTATCTCCATGCATGGTCCTTGGTTGGAGTATCAGTCTCAGAAAAGAGCCCTGTGCCCAGATTTTTTTGGTTCTCTTGCTCTCCTTGTGGAGCTGCTGTACCCTCCTGGTGTTTCTGTCTCCACCTTCTTTCATAATATTCCCTGCACTCTACTCAAAGTTTGGGAATGAGTGTCAGCATTTGCTTTGATACCTTGCTGGGTAGAGTCTTTCAGAGACCCTCTGTGGTAGGCTCCTGTCATTTTCCCTGTTTTCTCCCTCTTCTAATGTTCATCCCCTTTGCCTTTCTGAGTGAGGATTGATCGTCTTACCCAGGGTCCTCCTTGCTCAGCTTCCTTAGGTGTTGAGATTTCAGTATGTATGTCATATATTATATCTCTAATACTCGTTTATAAATGAGTATATACCAAGTGTGTCTTTCTGCTTCTAGGATATCTCACACAGGATGATCTTTTCTAGTTTTCACAATTTGCCTGTACATTTCATGATTTCCTATTTTCAATTGCATAGTAGAATTCCATTGTGTAAATATACCACAATTTCTGTATCCGTTCTTCCATTTAGGTTCTGGCTATTCTGAATAAAGCTGCTATGAACATGGTTGAACAAATGCCCTTGTTGTGTACTTGAACATATTTTTGATGTATATCTAGGAATGGTATAGATGGATCTTGAGGAAGGACTATTTCTAATTGTCTGAGAAAGCACCAGATTGATTTCCAAAGTGGTTGTACAAGTTTACATCCCCACCAGCAATGCGGAGGGGTCCCCTTTCTCCACATCTTCTCCAGCATGTGTTTTGTCTCTTGAGTTTTTCATCTTAGCCATTCTGATGGGTGGAAGGTAAAATTTCAGGGTTGTTTTGATTTGCATTTCCATGATGACTAAGGAGCATTTCTTTAAGTGTGTCTCTGCCATTTGATATTCCTTTATTGAGAATTCTGTTTAGCTCTCTACCCCATTTTTTTAAACGGGATTACTTGATTTGTTGTTGTTTAACTTCTTAAGTTCTTTATATATTCTGGATATTAGCCTTCTGTCAGATATAGGGTTGGTAAAGATCCTTTACTAATCTGTAGGTTGTCGTTTTGTTGTGATGATAGTGTCCTTTGCTTTCCAGAAACTTTTCAGTTTCATGAGATCCCACTTACGGATTGTTTATCTTAGAGCTTGCTTTGTTGATATTCCGTTCAGGAAGTTGTCTCCTGTGCTAATGAGTGTGGGTTTATTTCTGTGTCTTCTATCTGATTCCATTTATTCACCATTTTGTTCCTATGCCAGTACCTTGCAGTTCTTATTGCTGTTGCTCTATAATACAGTTTGAGATTAGGGCTGGAGATACCTCCAGAAGATCTATTATTGTACAGGAATGTTTTAGCATTTCTGTTTTGTTTTTCTATATAAAGTTGAGAATTTTTCTTTCAAGTTCTGTAAAGAATTGTGTTGGTATTTTGATGGAATTGCATTGAATCTGTAGATTTATTTTAACAGGATGACCATTTTTTCATTTTTAATTATTTATTTATTTTTATTATTAGTTACATTTTATTTTCTCTGTATCCCAGTTGTATCCTGCTCCCTCATTCCCTCCCCATCCCACCCTACCTCCCTCATCTCCTCCCTGCCCCTTTCCAAGTCCACTGATTGGAGAGGACTCCTCCACTTTCAGGATGACCATTTTTACTATGGAAACCCTACCGATTCTTGGGCATTGGGAGATCTTTCTTTCTTCTGATACCTTCTTCAATTTCTTTATTCAGAGACTTGATGTTTCTTTTCAAACAGGTTTTTCACTTGCTTGGTTAGAATCAGAGCAAGGTAATTTATGTTATCAGTGTCTATTATGAAGCATATTGTTTCCCTAATTTCTTTCTCACTCCTTTTGTCTTTTTTAAATGTTTATTAATTATACTTTATTCATTTTGTATCTCCCCATAAACCCCTCCCTTCCCCCCCAATTACACCTTCTCTCCCCCTTCTCCACGCATGTCACTCCCTAAGTCCACTGATAGGAGAGGTATTCTTTTCCTTCCTTCTGATCCTAGTTTATCAGATCTCATCAAGAGTAGCTGCATTGTCTTCCTCTGTGGCCTGGTAAGATTGCTTCCAATCTTACCAGGGGAGGTGATCACAGAGCACACCAATCAGTTCATGTCAGAGGCAGTCCCTGTTCCTATTACCATGGAACCCACTGAACTGTCATGGGCTGAATCTGTGCAGGGGTTCCTGATTACTCCATGTGTGGTACTTGGTTGGAGTATGAGTCTCAGGAAAGACCTCTGTGCTTAGATTTTTTTTGGTTCTATTGCTCTCCTTCTGGAGTTCCTGTCCTCTCCAGACCTTACTATTTCTCACTTCTTTCATAAGATTCCATGCACTCTGCCCAACAGTTGGCCCTAAGTCTCAGCATCTAATTTGATAGTCTGCAGGGCAGAGCCTTACGGAGGCCTTCTGTGGCAGGCTCCTAACTTGTTTTCTGTTTTCTTCTTCTTCTGATGTCCATCCTCTTTGCCTTTCGGGGTGGTGACTGAGCATTATAGCCAGAGTCTTCACTCTTGATTAGTTTCTTTAGGTGTACAGATTTTAGTAGGTTTATCCTATATTATATATCTATATGAGTGAGTAGATACTGTGTGTGTCTTTCTGTTTTTGGGGTAGAGCACTCAGGATGATCTTTTCCAGTTCCCACCTTTTACCTGCAAATTTCATTGTTTTTTATTGTTGAGTAATATTCCATTGTGTAGATGTACCACAATTTCTGTATGCATTCTTCAGTAGAGGGTAATCTGGGTTGTTTCCAGCTCCTGGGTATTACAAATAAACCTGCTACAAACATGGTTGAGCAAATGTCCTTATCATGTACTTGAATCTCTTTTGGATATATGCCTAGCACTAGTAGGGCTGGATCTTGGGGAAGCGCTATTCTTAGTTGTTTGAGAAAGTGCCAGATTGATTTCCAGAGTGGTTGTATAAGTTCACATTCTTACCAGCAGTAGAGGAGGGTTCCCCTTTCTCCACAACCTCTCCAGCATTTGTTGTCACTTGAGTTTTTGATCTTGGCCATTCTGATGGGTGTCAGGTGAAATCTCAGGGTCATTTTGATTTGCGTTTCCCTGATGGCTAATGACGTTGAGCATTTCTTTAAGTGTTTTTCTCCTATTTGATATTCTTTTATTGAGAATTCTCTGTTTAGCTCTGTTCCTTATTTTTTTATTGGATTACTTGATTTGCTGCTTTTCACCTTCTTTGGTTCTTTATATATACTGGATATTAGCCCTCTTTCGGATATAGGTTTGGTGAATATTCTTTCCCAATTTGTAGGCATTCATTTTGTTTTGATGACAGTATCCTTTCCTTTACAGAAGATTTTCAGTTTCATGAGGTCCCAGTTATTGATTATTGCTCTTAGAGTCTGTGCTGTTGGTGTTCTATACAGGAAGTTGTCTCCTGTACCAATGAGTTCAAAGCTCTTGGCTACTTTTTTTTTCTAAGCGATTTAATGTGTCTGGTTTTATGTTAAGGTCTTTGATCCACTTGGACTTTAGTTTTGTGTGGGTTATAAGTATGGATCTATTTGCATTTTTGACATGTAGATATCTAGTTAGACCAGCACCATTTGTGGAAGATGCTATCTTTTTTCCATTGTATGGTTTTAGCATCTTTGTCAAAAATCAGGTGTCCATAAGTGTGTGGGTTTATTTCTCAGGTTTCTATTTGGTTCCATTGATCCACCATTCTGTTTCTATGCCAGTACCATGCAATATTTATTACTGTTACTCTATAGTAAAGCTTGACACCAGGGATAGAGATACCTCCAGAAGATCTTTTATTGTAGAGGATTGTTTTAGCAATTCTGGGTTTCTTGTTATTCCATACGAAGTTGAGAATTTTTCTTTCCAGGTCTGTAAAGAATTGTATTGGTAATTTGGTGGGAATTGCATTGAATCTGTAGATTGCTTTTGGTAAGATTGCCATTTTTACTATGTTAATCCTGACAAGCCATGAGCATGGGAGATCTTTCCATCTTCTGATATCTTCTTCTAATTCTTTCTTCAGAGACTTGAATTTTTTTTTCATATAAGGCTTTGACTTGCTTGGTTAGGGTCACACCAAGGTACTTTATGTCTTTTTTGCTATTGTGAAGGGTGTTGTTTCCCTAATTTCTTTCTCAGACCTTTTTTCTTTTGTATACAGGAAAGCTACTATTTTTTTCTTTTTTTGAGCCACTTTGTTGAAGGCATTTAGCAGCTGAAGGAGTTCTCTGGTAGACTCTTTCGGTTAATTCATGTATACTATCATGTCATCTGTGAATAGTGATACTTTGACCTCTTCCTTTCTGATTTGTATCTCATTGATCTCCTTTAGTTGGCTTATTGCTCTAAATGTTGAGGAAATAAGGAGAGAGTGGGCAGCCTTATCTTGTCCCTGATTTCAGTCAGATTGATTTAGGTTTCTTTCCATTTAGTTTAATGTTGGCTATAGGCTTGCTCTATATTGCCTTACTATATTTAGATATGATGATTTTTTATTGATGATCTCTCCCAGTCTTCAAACATGCAAATGTGCTGGATTTTGTCAAATGTTCTTTCAGCATCTATGGAGATGATCATGTGTTTTTTTTCTTTAATTTTTGTAATTCTTTATTAATTACACTTTATTCACTTTGTATCCCCCCTGTGATTCCCTCCCTCCTCCCATCCCAATCCCTCCCTTCCTCTACCCTCTGCATGCATGCTCCTCGCCAAGTCCACTGATAGGGGAGGTCTTCTTTTCCTTCCTTCTAATCCTAGTCAATTAGGTCTCATCAGGAGTGGCTGTACTGTCTTTTTCTGTGGCCTGGTAATGCTGCTTCCCCCTCAGGGGGAGGTAATTAAAGAGTAGGCCAATCATTTCATGTCAGAGACAGTCCCTGTTTCTATTACAATGGAACCCACTTGGATACTGAACTGCCATGGGCTACATCTGTGCAAGGATCTTAGGTTATTTCCATGCATAGTCCTTGGTTGGAGTATCAGTCTCAGGAAAGACCCCTGTTCTCAGATGTTTTGGTTCTGTTGCTCTCCTTGTGGAGTTCCTGTCCTCTCCAGATCTTAATGTTTCCCACTTCTTTTCTACGATTCCCTGCACTTTGCCCAAAGGTTGCCCATAATACTCAGCATATGCTTTGATAGTCTGTAGGGCAGAGCCTTTCAGAGGTCCTGTGTGTCAGGCTCTTGACTTGTTCCCTCTTTTCTCCTTCTGATGTCTATCCTTTTTGCCTTTCTGGATAGGAATTGAGCATTTTAGCAAGAGTCCTCCCTCTTGATTAGTTTCTTTTGGTGTACAGATTTTAGTAGGTTTATCCTATATTATATGTCTATATGAGTGAGTATATACTGTGTGTGTCTTTCTGCTTCTGGGATAGCTAACTCAGGATGATCTTTTCCAGATCTCACAATTTACCTGCAAATTTCATGATTTCCTAGTTTTTCATTGCTGAGTAATATTCCATTGTGTAGATGTACCACAATTTCTGCATCCATTCCTCCACTGATGGGCATCTGGGCTGTTTCCAGCTTCTGGCTATTACAAATAAGGGTGCTAAAAACATGGTTGAGCAAATGTTCTTATTGTGTACTTGAGACTCTTTTAGGTATATGCCTAGGAGTGGTATAGCTGGATCTTGAGGAAGCGCTATTTCTAGTTTTTTGAGAATGCACCAGATTGTTTTCCAGAGTGGTTGTACAAGTCTACATTCCCACCAGCAGTAGAGGAGGGTTCCCCTTTCTCTACAACTTCTCCAGCATGTGTTGTCTCTTGAGTATTTGATCTTAGCTTTTTTGATGGGTGTAAGGTGAAATCTTAGGGTTGTTTTCATTTGCATTTCCCTGATGGCTAATGAGGTTGCACATTTCTTTAAGTGTTTTTCTGCGATTCTATATTCCTTTATTGAGAATTCCTTTAATTTTTTTTATGTGGTGGATTACATTGATGGATTTCCCTATATTGAACCATGCCTGTGACTTGAGATGAGTCCTGCTTGGTCATGGTAGATGATATTTTTTATGTGTTCTTGGATTGAGTTTGGGAGTATTTTATTGCGTATTTTTGTGTCAATGTTCATAAGAAAGATAGGTCTAAAATTTTCTTTCTTTGTTGGGTCTTTGTGTAGTTTAGGCATCCAGGTGACTGTGGCTTCATAAAATGAGATTGGTAATATTCCTTCTATTTCTATTTTGTGGAATAGTTTATAGAATATTGGAGTTTGCTCTTCTTTCAAGGTCTTGTAGAATTCTGAGCCTAAACCATCTGGCATTGTGCCTTTCTTAGAGGGGAAAATTTTGATTCTTGCTTTTATTTCCTTGTGGGATATAAGACTATTTAATCTACTTACGTGGTCTTGATTTATTTTTGGCAAATGGCATCTATCAAGAAAATGTTCCATTTCTTTTAGATTTTCAAGTTTTGTGGCATATAGGCTTTTGTAGTAAGATGTATTGATTGGTTGGTTTTCCTTAGTGTCTGTTATTTCCTCCTTTTCGTTTCTGTTTTTTTCACTTTGGACAATTTCTCTCTGCCTTTTAAATAATTTTGCTAAGGGATTGTCTATCTTGTTAATTTTTCAAAGAACCATCTTTTGGTCTCATTGATTTCTTGAATTGTTTTCTTTGTTTCTAATTCATTGATTTCTTCTCTAAGTTTATTTCCAATCCTCTACTCCTCTTTTGTGTGTCTGCTTCTTTTTATTCCTGGGGGTTTTAGGTATACGATTTGTTTTTAGAAGTCTTAACCATCTTTGTAAAGGCACTTAGTGCTTTGACTTTGTTCTTAGCACTGCTTTCATTGTTTCCCATAAGTTTGGGTATGTTGTGCCTTCATTTTCATTGAATATTATGAATTTCTATTTCCTTGTTTTCTTTCTTCCCTAACCTCGCTGTCATTGAGTACAGAGTTCTTTTGTATCCATGTGTATGTAGGCTTTTTGTTATTTCTGTTTTCGTTGAGGTCTTGTTTTAGGCTATGCCGATGTGACAGGATACAAGAGATTATTTCAGTCTTTTTGTATCTGTTGAGGCATTCCTTGTTCCCTAGTATATGGTCAATTTCGGAAAAGGTTTTGTGAGGTACTGAGAAGAAGGTATACTCTTTTGAGTTGGGGTAAAAATTTTTGTAGTAATCTATTAGGTCCTTTTGCATTAGGACCTCTGTAAGTGTCATTGTTTCCCTATTTAGTTTCTGCCTAAATGATCTGTCCCTTGGTGAGGGTGGAGTGTTGAAGTCTCCCACGAGTGACGTGTTTGGATTGTTGAGTGATTTATTCTTTAATAATGTTTCATTTAGAAATGCAGGTGCTCTTCTATTTGGGGTATAAATGTTCAGGATTTTGATGTCCTCCTGGTGCATTTTTCCTTTGATGAGAATGAAGTGCCCCCCTCATCTTTTTTGATTAATATTGGTTGTAAGTCTATTGTATTAGATATTAGGATGGCTACTCCAGCTTGTTTTCTAGGTTCATTTGCTTGAAAAGCCTTTTTCTATCTTTTTACTCTGAGGTAGTGTTTATCTTTGTTGCAGGGGTGTGTTTCTTGGATGCTGCAGAATGTTGGATCCTGTTTCCTCACATAATCTTTTAGTCTGTGTCTATTTATTAGAGAATTGAGTCCATTATGTTGACAGATAATTGTGACCAATGAATGTTAGTTCCTTTTATTGTGAAATTGTTGGTGATAGTGTTTTTCTGTGCTCGTTTTCTTTCAATTTTTTTTGTGACGTTATTTATATACTGTGTTTTGTTGGTTGTACTTGATTTCATTAGATTGCAGGTTTCCTTCTAGAATCTTTTTTAGGGTTCTATTGTTTTGTAGATATGTTTAAGTTTAGTTTGGTCATGGAATAATGTTTTGTCTAGTTTGATTGACACTTTGCTGGGTACAGTGGTCTGAACTGACATCTGTTGTTGCTTAGTTTCTGTATAATATTCATCCAGGCCCTTCTGGATTTCATAGTCTTTGTTAAGAAATCTGGTGTGATTCCAATAGGTCTACCTTTGTATGTTACTTGGTCTTTTTCCCTTACTGCTTTTAATAGTCTTCCTCGTTCTGTAGTTTTAGTGTTTTGAGTATCATGTGAAATGAGGAATTTTTTTTTTTTTGTATAGTCTATTTGGTGTTCTGTAGGCCTCTTGTATATTTACAGACATCTCTTTCTTTAAGTTGTGAAAATTTTCTTCTATGATTTTCTTGAAAATATTTTCTGGGCCTTGTAGCCTAGAATCTTCTTTTTCATCTGTTCTTATTATTCTCAGGTTTTACATTTTCTTGGTATCCTTTATTTCTTAGATGTTCTGTGTCAGGACCTTTTCTGATTTTAAGGTTTTTTGTTTGTTTGTTTGTTTGTTTTTGAGAGATGTATTGATTTCTTCAATTATGTCTTCAGTGCCCAAGTTTCTTTCCTCTATATCTTGAATTCTGTTCGTGAAGCTTACCTCTGTGGTTTCTGATCTCTTCGCTAGGTTTTCCATCCCCTGGAGTTTCTCTGTATGTGTTTTCTTTATTGATTCTAATTCTGTTTTCATACTTCATCTGTTTGTATTTGTATTTTTGTATGTCCATGATTGCCTTCATTTTTCTGTCTGTTTCCTCACTATATGCCTGTATATGTGCCTGTATATATATGCCTCTACATGTGTCTGTCTTTGGCTGTATTTGCCTATATTTCTTTGAGAGCTTTGCTTGTTTCCTCTCTATATGCCTCTAATTACTAGATAAGCCTAGATTGAGCTCATTTTCCTGTTTTTTTTTTTTCTGTGAATTAAAATATCTGTTGATTTTTGGGGTTGCTGCTGTTGAAGCCATGATGTCCTGATTTTTGTTGCATGTGTTCTTACGCTTGCCTCTAGCTATCTGCTTAACCTTAACTTTCTCTGTTTGTTCCTGAAACCAGTACTGCATGATTGTGTCTTTCTGTATCTGGTGTCTGGAGTATTCTTCAGGGAGATGAGAGAGGTCCACTGGTTTGAGAGTGGATGTTAGTGTTTCAACTTTAGCAAAAGAAGGAAGGTTGAACATGCATGTGTGCAAGCATGGGAGTGTATGGGGAGGTGTGTCTTGCAGGAAAGTGTGCATGTGCATGTAGATTCCTTGAAGGGTGGAGTATAAGTGAAAGTGGGGGTGCTAGCACATTTAGTGGCCATATTGCACATATCCAGGTGCTCCTAATGCGTTAGTTGTTCACAGGCCTGTCTTACTTTCCACCAAGCACTCAGATCAGTTTAGGTTGCACCATCTTGGCTCCAGGGTTTGTTTGCCTGGACTCTGCTGAGTGACCCACACAACAGAGGCTTCAGTGTTGAGAACACAGTCCCAGGGATTCCTTTTTTGCCCACAGTGAGGGTGTGGGTGAGAGGGATCTGATATCTGGCTGCTAGCTTAGAGGTACTCTGATTTAGGCTTCTGCAAGTATTCCTGTGAAGGTGCACTCACTCACTTGCAGGCATATGTGGAAAGCACAGGGATTCCCCCTGGTTCTCTGCTCTCAGATTTGGGCCAACAAGGGCAAATGAAAGTGTTGGAGATCTGTCAGTGGTGTCAGCTGTTTGCCCTCCATGCAGGGAGACTTGTGCCTGGGGCAGTCGCAGACCACTGCATCAACCAAGCAGGGACTCAGGTACTTGGGGCTACCTCCACTGTCTCAGTCACTGAGCTGGGAGGCTCCTACTGCCACTGCCTCTGCTGAGTCACTTAGCAGTGAGGCTCATACTTGGGGATGTGGCAGTGGCTGCAGCAGTGGGTGCAGCAGCAGCTCAGCAGGGACTGTGCCTCAATCTGAACTGTTCAAGCTCTTGGGTAGTCCCGTCTAACCCAGGAAACCTCAATATCGATATTCTGACTTCAGCCACCCCTCTACTCATCAGTTTCGGAGTTTTGGACCTTGTGCCCCTCAGATAAAGTACATGGTGGTCACAGTCATCTTGGAGCCAGATGGTATTTGTTAGTCTTGACTCTGGATTTAGAAGTGATAATAGAGAGTAGTGATTGGCTATAGTGTAAGTCATTTCTCTTGCTCATCTATTATGTTTTGACATTTCATAGAGCTTAGAAATGGAGGAACTTGTACACATTTGATATTATACACTTTATTTATGCAACCAACACATGTTCTAATAGCCAACAAGGAAGAAATTGTGTAAAGTTTTAAAAATGCGAAATCCACTGATGTAAATATCATTATCAAGGTTTTCTGGCAAGACAACCTATTTTTCTTTCATTTTTTTCAACCTCTCAAGAGAATTATTCTTATCACCTACTACATTACAGAAACCATAAAGGGAAAATATTGTTTAAATGACATGAATAAAATACTTTATAGAAATTTTTTTTGGTACTTTCTCATTTAAGTATTTAAGACAAAAACTGTATTTTGCATTCTCTAGGGATAGATTTGCTCAAGTATATATTGTGTATTTAAGAACAAAATTTTAACTGCTTTAAGGATCCTTCTTTCTGCAGTATGGAAGATTTTTATCCAAATAAAAATCATGGACCTGACTCTGGAATTGGAAGTGATAATGGAGAGAAGCGGTTGTCTACAACAGAAGTGAGTCTCTTCTCTTGCTGGCCTGTGTTGTTTCAGTATTAGAGCTTTGAAAAAGAGGCACTTGAAATCATCAGCTTTTACTTTTGCATGCAGATATAATTTTTGTTTTATTTTATGACTTCAAAAGAAGGAGTACCTACTGATTTTTTAAAAGCAGAACATTCATCTTAACATGGAGTTTTGGTTGGAAATCTGGAGATGTGAAGCAGATGTTTTGTAATTCCTATTTAATCAGAAAATAACACGTCATCATGTGTTTCGAATGCCTTATTTATACTGTGTCCTTGTTCCTTTCAGCCATCAGATGATGACACAATCAGCCTTCATTCTCAAGTCTCAGAATCCAATAGAGAGCAAACATCCAGAAATGACAGTCATATAATAGGAAGCAAGCCTGATTCTCAGAAAGGTAGTTTATGTGGTGTGTGCTAGTTTTATTTCATGTACACAACCTATATTAAAAATGAGATTTCTGTTTAAAATAGACTTTGAAAATTTGCGGTATTTTAAATATATATATTTTAAAATATTAGTTTATTTACTTTAAATCCTAAGGGTGCCCCTCCCTCCAGTCCTCTCAGTGCTCCCCACTTCCTTTTCCCATCTAGTTTTTCCAGTGTATCAAGTAACAGCAGGACTGCTCTTATCTTCATCCCCTGAGTCTAGGCAAGGCAGCTTTGCTAGGGGGAAGCGATCCAAAAGCAGACAATAGAGTCCATGTTAGAAACAACCCCCCCTCCACTCTCTAGGTGCCCCATATGAAGATCAAGCTCTCCATCTGCTACATGTGTGCAGGGGTCCTAGGTCCAGATCATGCATGGTCCTTAGTTTATGCCTCAGTCTCTGAAAGCCCCATGTGACTGGGTTAGTTGTCTCTGTTGCTCTTCTCGTGAGGTTCCTGTCCCCTCCAGGTCCTTATATCTTTCCCCCAACATTTCTTCAGGATCACCAGAGTTCCACCCTATGCTTGGCTGCAAGTTCAAGCATCTGTCTCTATCTGCTTATGGCTGGAGTCTCCCATACGAAAGTCAAGTTAGGATCCCATCTGAAAGCATAGCAGAGTATCATTATTAGTGTCAGGGGCTGGCTTTTTACTGTGGGGTGGGTTTCAGGTTGGGCCAATTATTGTTTAGATTGTTCCTCTATCTTTATTCCTCATTATCCCTATACTTCTTGTAGGCAGGTTAATTTTTGGTTCACAGATTTTGTCAGTGGGTTGTTGATCTCCCTCCTCCCACTAGTCCTACCTGTCTAGTAGGTGCTCATATCATGTCCCCCTCTGTTAGGAGTCTCAGCTAGAATCATACGCATGACCTCCCAGGAGTCAACCCTGTAGCAGGCCTCCAGCTACACCAAGAGATGTCCTTCCCCAGTTTCCCTCCTTGTTCCCAGCCCTCTCACCTTCTACCCCCCATTCTCCCCATATATGATCCCCACATTTGTTTCCCTCCCCATTTTATCTTCTGCTCAGTTCCCTCTCTTCATCCATTTTTGCTGTCTATTCTATTTCCCCTTCTGAGTGACATTTAGGTACCCTTAATATATAATCACTTATAAGTGGTTATTAGACCTATAGTAGAGGATAATCATACTCTAATCCACAGACCCAAAGAAGTTAAGATATATCTCGTAGTTTGAAAAATAACCTTTTCTCTTAAGCATTGAAATAATTAGAACATCTATTATATTTTATAATATTAATCTGTTCCTAGACCAAGAGGTGTATGATTTTATTGATCCCAGCACAGAAGATGTAGCAGTCCCTGAACAAGGAGATACACATATTGGATCATTTGTTTCTTTCCTTAAGGTAAACAAAACTGAAAAAACAATAAACATTATTAATATCCTCTTCTCCCTTATCATACAAAAGTATACCTTATAATTTAAAATGATAATTTTCCTTTTCTTCAGGGGAAAGAAAAATGCTCTGAAAAATCTCAGAAAAATGAAGAACTGGGGAATGAAAAAAAGTAAGTATTCTGATTTTCAAAATAAAATATTATGAACATTTGGATTATTTGTTATATATTCCTACTTAAGGGCACTTTAAAGAACTTTTTTGCATGTCATGTTTAGATAGTTATCTTTGAAGTACTTTGAATTTTTTTAATTAAATTAGTAATTATAATAGACATTTGCTTTTCCTCCTAAAGTAAAATAACCATGTCCACTGTTTTTTTGTTTGTTTGTTTCCTTCCTAAAAGGAATGTGTCTATATAAATATATCTTCATTTGAGTTCTTATATTTTTGGTTATGAGCCTAGCCTTTAACTGGTGAGCCATCTCTCCAGTTCTTCATTTTATTTCTTTAAAAATGCTTTCATATAAATGCCAGTAGCATCATATTATCAATAAAGAAGCTGATACCTAGAGTTCTAAATTTCTGGAACTTGGGGTTTCTGTTTCTTAATTTAACATGCTTTCCATTTTGTCTTCTGATTATGGAAATCTTAAGTGTTTGCTTCCATAATCTATTATAGTTACTAATATTTGCATCTTTTCTTTATATTCTGTTGTACAAAGTATTAGGGGTCATCCCTTTAGGTTGCTTTATAGGTACAATAACCATGTATGAAGATCAACACTGTGATTTTCTATCTCATTTAATATTTGCTAAAGTCCTGCATGGACAAAATTGACCCAATATTTCTACATGAGGGAGGTGGAATTCAGAGACTGTATATTTACCTATTAAAGACTTTATATTATGTTTTAAAAGTTCTTAGCTGATACCTACTTGTGTCTAAACTGAGTGTTGTCCTAGTTCTCCTAGTTTTCTATGCACATTGTGCTTCCTTCAAGTGACTTTGTTGGTAATTTTGTTAAGTGCTAGGGATTGAACTCAAGACCTCATGCTTGCTAAACACATAATCTGTAAACTGCACACCTTGAACTTTATTTGGTAATTTTCTAAGCAATGTTGTTTCTGCTCCCCAGTGAGGACGTATGTTGTTTTTTTCTTGTAGTCTTTTCATTTTTTTTTGTAACACTGAGGATTAACTGTAGAGCCTTCAGCTTGCTAGACAAGTGTTCTCTACCACTGAACTATAGCCTTAGTACTATTTTGTAAATTAATGAGTTGTTAGATAATGTCACATAGGTACGCAAGACGTACTATTCATTTTTATCCCCATCTCACTACTACACCTTTTTTCTACTCTCCACAGATCTTTCTTTCAGGTTATTCATGTCTATTCATTTTGTTTTGTGGCCCATTGAGATTAACCATGGCTGTCTGTGTCAGCTGTAGGTTTGCAACTCTTGGCTGAAACCTGGTAACTCAGCAGTGATATGTAACTAAACACAGTGGTTCAGTCTGTCCCATATTCTATCAATAGCCAGTAGTTCAGAAGTGACGGTTAGCGTGCCATGAATTCCCTGCTTTCTTGACCTATTATTGATAGGCTCTGTCTTGTGTCAGCCCAGATGAAGCTGACTGTATATTTTTTGTGAGATAACTATTGCTATTGTTATAATTGTCTAGAGAGTGGCATTTTTGCAGCCCTTTAGCCTACCTTTTGGCTTTTACTTTTCTCTTCATCTTTTAGAATGTTCTCATAGCCTTAGAAAGTGTGATAAAAAGGCCTTGTTTATGGCCAGAGGTCTCTTTTTCCTTTCTGTTTTTCACAGTTTCACTACATTGTCAAGGATAACCTTGACCTCAATTTGTAGTCTTGACTACCTTGAACTTATGAACCTCCAGTCTTACACTCTCATTTAGCTGACATTCCAGACCTGTGGCACCATTTTGTTGCACTCTTTAGATTTCATTTTTCTATTAATTTCTTCCCTCATTAAATGAAGAGATTTGCCTAACTTTGAGTACTCACCAGTCACTGTAAGATGTGATAACAATGCAATATTGATGTTGTCATTATTGTTATTTATGATTATTGCTAATATTAAATGAAGTGATTTTAACATAAAATAATCAGAATTTGAAGAACTTTTTATTTTTAATCTAGTTATAATGTTAACATAATATTTCTGGAAAATATGAATATTTTTATTATTATAAATAAATCTGCAAACCTTGATCTGGTGAGGGTGTTAGACTATGAAAACTCATTGGTTAGCAACTCTAGCCAATCAGGGTATAGACATCTCTGGATTTTTATGTGGTTGCTGAAAATCTGAATGCAAATGAAATAAATTTTATTGTAATTTGAATATATTTTAGTAATTTCTGGAAATTTTGAAAAATCTCATTTGAACCAATATTACATTCCCCCCTATTTCACCTATTTTCTTTGTGTTGAATGGAGATTTTAAAGTACCAATGAGTAAACTTTTAGAGATAGTGTGGCAAAATGAAAAATTTTGATTTTTTTTTCTTTATTTCTAAGAACAGGCCATGTACAGCTTTTCAGTCCTTTTTGTACTCAACACTGAGCAGTGTGTATTGTTAACTTATTGTGACCATTATAAATTTCAAAAAAATTTATATGGTCTATACTTTAACATCACTTAATAACTTTCATTATATTGAATAGAGAATGCAGATGTATTTTCCTAAACATTCTTTACTTTACGTTTTAGTTATAAATATAAAGACATGTTTTTTTTTTTTTTTTTGCTTTCATATGATATTTTTTAGCAGGTTTGATATCTGGATGTTGTCAAAGTGCAGTTGGCTTTACTTTTGGAATAACTGTATTTGTTTCAGACTTGACAAAGAACAGTTACTTCCAGGAGAAGATGATGATGATTTGAAAGAAGTAACTGATTTGAGGAAGATAGCTGCTCAGTTATTGAAGCAAGAACAGAAGAACAGGTATTCTTTCCAGTAATGAGATTTAAATAAGATTTTATAATCAGTAAAAGATGATCAATGTGGGGTAATGAAGTTTCAAGTAAATAGCAGAGACTTTTAAATATACATTTTCAAGAGGCTAAAACACAGCAGGAAGTCATTAGAGAAATATGAAATTGCATACATAACTAACAATGTGCTTAGATTGGCGGTATATTTATTTATTTTTGTGATGATGGTGGTCAAACTCAGGGCTAGATCTACACTAGGAAAGATCTCTTCTCTGGAAGTATACCCCAGCCTTAGTTAATGTACTTCAAATTTTAACTTTTGTGCTAAATCATAGTATTTATCCTCCTGTATTCATTTTAGCTCACAGGAATATTATAAGCTTTTCTTTCTGACGATTTTCTTTACTATACACATAAAGTTTATATATTAGATCTTTTGTATCAGATTCTCAATTATTTTGGATGTACAGTTTCCCCAGAATTGAGGTGAGTTGTATAATTTTTCCATAAATCAGTGTTTGGATTTTAGTATCCCAAGTTCATAATTTTCTGTTTCTTGGGTGAACAATTTTTTTCCCCTCTGCTTCGGCTTTCTTTAAATGCATATCTTTGCCAGCAACAAGACACTGTATACATGAGTATTGAATCAGTTAAGTCCATTTAAAATTTTTTGTGTTTGGAGTATATGAATATGTGTTTGCAGACATGGGGTTCAGAGGTTCAAACTGAAAGTGTCTTCTTCAGTTCCTGTCCATATTATCTTTTGAGGTCAGCTTCCTGCTAAACCAAGAGCTCAGTGATTGGTTAGAGGTCCTGAGCATTGTGTCTTCAGGGTCCACCACTCTCACAAGATCTAGATTTACAGATGGATGGCAAACATCCCTGGATTTTTACATGGGAGTACAAGTCATTATACTTACATAACAAGCATATTACCCACTTGGCCCAAAGCCCCTTTTCAGTATTTCTTTTTATTTATTCAAAATACATGTTCATGGTTAACATGGTGACCATATCTTGAGAAGTTTCATACGTAAATAAATTTTCATTTGTTTTAAAAATATTATAAAAAAATTAGAATCTGTCAGATGGTTTGATGGATGGTTCCAGGGTTAAGGGAACTTTATATCTTTTAGAGGACTACATTTTTTTTTATTTCCAGCACCCAAGTTGGATAACACCTCTTACTTCACCTCTAGGGTATCTGACACTCTTTTCTGACCTTCACAGGAACCCACATATATGTAATATACAGTTACATATACATATATACATATGCAAACTTAAAAAATGCTTAGCATCTGGGTATGGTGGTACACAGGTTTATCGCAGATCTAATGAGCCTGAGGGTGACCAGTTGATTGTCACCCTGAGCTGTATAAAGCTATGTCTCATAATGCAAATCCAACCCTGAAAAGACTTAGCAATTGAGTACCTGGTATATAACTCAGTGGTGGAACTACTGCCCAGCATGCATGGGGTCCCAAGTTGAATTTCCAGTACCACAAATAAACAAACACAGACAGTGTTTACGAGATGGCTAAGTGCATAAAGGTGTTTGCAGACAAATCTGACAACTTGAGTTTGATCCTGGGAACCCGTATGGTTGTCTTCTGAGTTTCACATAAATGTGGAAGTATGCAAGTGTGTAAATATAGACATGTATACACAAAATAAATACATAGTTAAACCAGAAAGACAAAACAAGCAAACTTATCAAGTGAGAAGTGTATGATCTTCTTTTAGAGAAAATACTGGACAGTATGGATGTATAAATATCCATCTATTACTATTCTTTTTGCACAGCAACTACATTTTCTCTTAAAAATATCATACTAAAAAGTATCACTTACCAGTCTTTACCATCCCTTTATTTATAATTCTCATTCTTAGTTTACATTTTTTTCTTGTATCACCACTTTTTTTTAAATAAATACTTTTGCTAAGCAGTGGTAACACACACTTTTTAAAAATTTATTTATTTCATGTATATGGACACTGTTTTCATGCACAGCAGAAGATGGAATCAGAGTACATTACAGATGGTTGAAAGTCACCATGTGGGTACTAGGAATTGAAATCAGGTCCTCCGGAAGAGCAGCCAGTGCTCTTAACCTCTGAGCCATCTCTCCAGCCCCCTTGTATCACTACTTTATATAAATGTTTCCATGTGGTTTAATGTTTAATCATTCCTAACAATTTATTTCTAATATGTCCTTTAAAATTAACCTTTGTGATTATAATATGATTACATAATTTCTCCTTCCCTTTTCTCCCTCTAAACTCTGCCACATAACTTTGCACTTATTCTCTTTCAAATTCATGGATTTTTTTCTTTAATTGTTGTTTTATGTATATGTGTGTATGTGTGTGATATATATATATATATATATATATATATATATTCCATCTATTTGTTGCGTGTGTATATACATACATAATACATACACACACATACCTAAATACATATATACAACCTGCTCATTCTGTATAACTTGTATATATGTTTTCAGGGTTGGCCATTTGGTTATTGGATAAGCAATTGATGTGCTCTAACATACTTTTTATATATGCTTTTATAGTAAGATTATTTGTAGCCAATGTGTTGATCACCTTTGTGGTTTGACTTAATGAGGCATACTACCACCAGCTCTTGGAACTTAAAAAATACTCTAGTTCAGTTCATGTGTCCTTTTTCTAGCAAAGTTGTATTTATTTTTCATTATGAGAATGGAATAGTAATATTTTAAAACTCTACAGTAGTGTCCATTTTCCATTTGAGACTTTAGTTTTAGATTCATCCTTGCCATACACAGTTGTTTCTATATTTTCATCTTTACTCATTATTATAGTCATTTTTATATATCCTTCTTTCTTAATTATTCTTCATAGTTTAGGTAAGGGGTCATCTATTGTATTGTTTACTTTGGTGATACCTTTGCAACTAGTACAAAATGGTGCCTAGAATTGTATCTTCTACTTAGTAAAGCAGAAGACACAAACTTATACAATTTTTTAATTGAATTCTTGAAAATTGTCAAATTTTAAATCAGTGGAAGTCATTAATTCAGCTGAAGTTTCTATATTCTCTGTAAAAACTTTAATTCTTCAATATATACAAAGCTTTTTTTCTTTATCTGATTTTCTTCATTATCTTTTTAATGTATTATCAGATAATCATATAGGAACTATTTAAATTAAGCATTCTTGAGTACTGACTTGTCTAATTTTTGAAGGCATTACATTTTTTGAGGCACCCACTTTTTTAATTCTTCACTGTGAGAAAAATAACAAGCATTGTAGTCTTTAAAACATTGGTAATCTTTTCCCATAATGATAAATGTAACTCGCATCTGCTAGGTAAAGAGAAATAAATTCACTTTTAAAAAGTTCTACACAGCAGATGTACAATCTGTGTATTTGGTCTATAGTTATTATAGTTTTATCTTTCTTATGTTTATTGCTATTCCCATTTAAAATAATTTACATAGTAAAAGATTAACCCCAAGTACCAGAAATACTCCCCAAGACTCCTACCTCCACTACATACTGAGCAGTTCTTTTATTTTTATCATAATTTGAAAATAAACAGAATTTTAGGTCTAGGCTAAAGAAGCCATGTTTATACTTGCAAACTTGGCTTGATTGGATCAATGCCCATGTTGAGTTCGGTGTTGATTTTGTCATAGCTGTTTTGCCAATTGTTTAGCTTATACCAGTTGGTTAAAATTTTTTATTGATTGTGGAAGGTTGTGTTTTTATTTGGTGAATGATATTGTCCTAGAAAATTAACAAAAGAGTCCAGAAGACTAAATTATTAATTAAAAACAGTGAGGAAATTGGTCAGTGACTAGAGTATCATGTAGCTAACACATAAGGTTTCGGATTATGAAGATGGGTTGCTTCTAATACAGCACCTTATTTTCATGATTTCAGAATAAGTTTCTGTAAAGCTAATGCAGTGGGGTGTGTCTCTTTTCTAACTACCTGGTGGCTGAGATTAGAGGATTTTTTTGAACCCAGCACATATTCCTAAGGAGAATGCAGCTTAAACAAAGTTTAGAAACCAACACTCCCCAATCAAGAAACTCAAATGAAAAAGAATTAAAAATTATTATCTTAAAATAATTTCATGAGATGAATAGATTGTAAGTAGTCTTCTTATAATATCTACCTATAGTTAACTGTGCACTTCACACTTAAACATGAGTCCATAGTAGATCTCATGTTAAAAATTATTTTATGTAACTGGGAATCAAAGAAAGACCTCATGTATATGAGATAAGTAAATATTCACCACAATTAAATTCATATAAAGAATGTTTTCCAGAATTAGGAAGAAAATTAAGGATCTGAGAATAAAATGCTATTATCAGGCCATTTTTGTGTGCGTATTTGTAACTTGTGATAAAAAAATATTCTTAATATTTACTTGAGAATAAAATGAAAGAGCTTTATTTTATATCAAAGGTTAAAAACACTATCATGATGCTCTGTAAATTATGTGATCATTTCTTCACATTTTTAATCAGGGTCTACTTATGTATATTAGCATTAGGAAAATGATTTCTATGTTTTGTCTTATACTAATTTCATGTCAGCGTTTAGCTAGCTTCTTAATATTTAGTCATTATCCTAAAGGAAAGATTATTGTATATGTGGACTTTACAATAGCTTCAGTTAACTCATTCTCATTATATATTTATTCTGATAACGTCTTCTATACTATTTTGATATGTGTTACATTTTTATAAGTATTTTATTTGCTTTTAGGTATGTCCTGAGAACTTTATTGTGGAAGGTTGTGGTTATGAATCCTTTGTGACATTGCTAGATTAAAAAAATCAATTTTAAAGGTTAAATAATTGAAGTAAAACTAATGATAAAAGAAATTAAATTTGGGTTTTGAGAAGTTTATTGCTTGGGTTTAGAATTATAAAACACATTATGACATGTTCCTTGTAATATTTTTAATCTGATTATATCAATATGTCAGTTTGAAGAGGTATTGTGCTAACCTTTATTTTGTTATAACTACTTGGATAGTTCTCCTAACCCTTGCAACCTAGCCATTTTTTTCTTTTCTGTTTCCTTTACTAATGACTTCCTTGTCTTCTCCAAAAACATCTCCTTTCTCCCATCTTTTGGTTTGGTTGATATATGTGAAATGTGAATATAGATGGAGGCCTTTAAATTATAAATCATCATTCAGTGACAAACTCTTCCAGAGGACCAGAGCAGCAGGACGGAAATCAAGGTATCTAGAGTTGGTGGAAGCCATAAGTATTAAGGGGCCAGTCTTATGTGGCTGAACTGTATTAACATTTTGCTCTAAATAAGTACTGAGAATTGTGTTAGGGAAGTGTCTTAATAATCTGCCATAGACATTTAGGTAAAATAGATATTTAGTTCTTCTTTATCTCAGAGTAAAACACAAAATATCACATAGGCGAAATTTCAAATGCATAATACATTTTTTTACATATAAGTTGGATTCAACTTTTTTTCTATTACAGTAATAGACACACACATATCATACTAGTAAGTGCAGTGTGGAGAGACATCCTTTTTTATCATAGTAAAGGTCATAATAGGTTGACCTGTTACCCCTAACAATAATTCTGACTTTCCTTCCTAAGTAGTACTTACTGTCATTTCTCTCACTTTTATTTTTAACAAATCTCCTCTTAAAAGTCTATTTTCCTTTTGATACTTCATTACCATAATTCTACATTTTGCTATCTAAGGACGCTTTAGCACATGTACATAAGAAAAACATTTTTTTTTAAATGTGCTTAATTCTGTGGTTGTTTGGCCCAGAAATACAGTGCTTTATGTCTAGTACTTGACCTTTTTCACATCACTGCACCTTTTTAGTGAGGCTATGTTCAGAACCAAGCTAGTGAAGATGTGAGCCTGGCACAAGATGAATGCTTTGTAGTCATCGTAAAGCCATACGTAACAGTGTGCATTTTGTTCATATGCAACTCATTTAGACTCTTTTTTATATTCTTTAGGTTGTTGATGGCTAAAGAATTCTTTTAAGAAGTAGACACTTCATTCTTTGTAGCACTGATTTTAAAATTAACTTTCATTCATATGTATAATAAGAATGTTTTATTATGCACAATCATTTATTCTAATGAAAGACAGTTACTAATTTACGTTTGACACTGACATTAAAACTTATAATTAGATAAAGCCATGGAAATAGTTCTCTTTTATAGGGATTAATTCTTATTTTTGTTTTGTTTTTTACTCTAATACTACTGTTTCCTATCGAAGGTTTAAGACATTTGTGATTAAAAAAAAAAAAAAGATTGACCAGTAACACTGATTTTGCACTTACAATTAAAATGTTATTTGAATTTTGTCAAAATGATTATGAATTACCAACATAACTCATTATTTTATTTTCATTTGAAATATAAGTTTATTTGTACTTTTCTTATGAGTATGTGGCCATCTGTCTGTGAAATGAAGCTCAAAGCCTCCATCTAATTTTTCACAATAGAGTTGTGTAGCATTTGTCCTCCACTAGTCTACCATGGTAAGCCCTAAAGTGGCTTTCAAAACACAGCGACTATAGACATGCCTTTGTAGGAAAGCTTCTTTTTAAATTTTTATTTATATATTTATTTATTACAATGTATTTACTTTGTATCCCCGCTGCATCCCCCTCATGTTATTTTATTTGCTGGGAAAAAGGATATGACTAAAAATGGTACCTAAAGTATTTCTTTATATTCCTTGTAAGTCAGTATTAGATATTCATAGAGTAGATAGTGTCCAAATGTAGAGAAAGAGTTTCTAAAAGGAGATGCAAGACACATTTGGTGAACTCAATTCTTTCATAAATAATGTGTTGATGAGCATCTAAATCTAAATAGCCTTGAGATATTATTTTCTAGCAAAGATCTTCATGACCTATATGCAGTTTATTTAGGACATATATGTCATGTGTGGGCAATGTTCTCTTCAGTATAGTTTGTAATTACTGTGTTGGTTTACTTCTAGGATTCTTAATCATTCAACTTCTGTCATGAGAAATAAGCTGAAACAAACTATGGATTGTGAAAAGAGGTATAAACATATCATAGTCCTTATATTTGGTATTTTATAATGAGAATTGGTACTCTTACAGTGATTTTACTTAAAAGGTGTTTTTACTGGATATATGATAGAGATGTAACATAAGTAGGTAATTTAGAGATCAAACATGCCATAGCATGTGTTTAATTTAGTTTTCTACAAACAAACCTACAGATTCTGAATCTTTTTGCTTATACTTGCAGTTTATCTTTATTTATTCACAAATATTTACAGTATTGATATTACCACCAGTAATAATGTATGTACAATTGGTTGTGGTCATTTTTTGTTACTGTTTACATTTTAATTTCTTCAGTTGGATTATTCTAAACTCTTCTACTTGTTTAGTGACTTAAGTTTAGAGATACTAATTTTAAAAAATTATAGTATCTTAAAAATTCTATTTATTATTCTTCATGGCTTCATATGTGTGTTTTACTTAACTTTTGGGTCAACCCTTGCATAGTGTAAATTTTCAAAGATAGTGGTACAGAGTCACACACTGAATTGCTGACTTTTAGATAATGCATATATGTGCACTGTTCTTAGCTCTTTAAATGGACTGCCTTATTTAACCATCACAATACAATTGTGAAGTCATTACTGTTGAAATCTTCAATTTACACATGAGCAAATTGAAACTCAGAAATTATTATAGCTTGCTCAAGATCACATCATAAGGGGGAGATTCAGGATGCAAACTCAGATTTGTATTGTTGCAGAACCTGAAGACATAATGTACAGTGACAGTACTGGCAACAATAAGTTTACTTCAGATCCAAGCATCTTCCTGAATTGTTTATATAAACAGTACACAGTTCCATGTAGATTTGTATCTCCAGCTTCATTTTTCTCTTGTACCCGTCCATCTACTGTAGTGAATATGCAACTACATATGTAGTCACCCAACTCAGCAACCATTCAAAAAACTCACTGATATGCCTTCCTCCTAATATCATCAGCCATGAAATATTAATATTGCTTCAACCATCCTTCCATCCTCTCTATTACTTTATCAGCTGTATTGGTTCAGTTCCCATTATTTTCCATCTGAGTTATTGTGGTGCTGTCTACACATAGCTCCTTTCTTCCGTTTTGCTTTAATTTTAAATGTTTTTTTTTTTTGCATTATTGAAGAAGAGAGGGTGTTAAACAGAAAAATAACAATGCAACACCTATTTATTTCCTTCTAATGGGTCCTTACACTTTTTATGATAAAGGTTATAATGTTGAGATTAATTATAAAGTTGAAATAGGCTTCTTCTTACCTTCAACCACAGATCAGAGTCTCATCATCTGCAGTCTCTAGAGTGGCATGTGTTGAGTTTAGGGATATAATCCTTTTATTTATTTCAGCAGGATTTCTTATTTGTTAAATTTTTGGTTGTAAACTTAACCATTAATGGTGGAGCCATTTCTCCAGCCCATGATTTCCCATTTCTGTATTCTATATCTTGGTCTCATTTTTATGTTGCCTATGTGTCTTACTTTCCATGATCTCTTACAAATCAACTCATTTCTGCATGGTTGTGGTGAGGGCTTCAGAGTAGCCAGACTCACTATGGTGGTAATGTATATAGAGGAGATCAAACAGTATGACAGAAAGCTGGAGATATTTAATAGTATAGTTCATTTTTACATTATTTAAAATGCAATGCAACTCATTCTCATAGGAATCAAATGGAGCTCCTACAAAACTGCATTAATCCCTTCCAAAAACAGGCTTTCCAATGACCATATTATTGTGTCCTAAGCTCAAGTCCCAAAGATTACACCAGATCTACACCACCACACTGAGGTTGAAGCTCTCAACAAACATAAACCTTGTGGGGAATACACTGTATTTAAGTCATAGCACACCCTTCTTCAATATATGCATTTATATATTATATAATGTATAATATTTATACTTGCTTATATATAAGTGTGTGCATCAGAAAATACAACACTGCTTATTCATAGGAATATACATTGATATATACCACAGGTTTTATATAGATGTATGCATTAATGTATATTACAGTGCTTATATGTAAGTTGTGCATTGATATATACTGTAGCATAGTGAATTTTGTTGTTGACTTTCCATTGCCAATTTGACGTGTAGTAAGAATGTCTGATTTCCCCATACTTATATTCACTTTGGTTGGGTACTCAAATGTGCTTCTTGTGCATTTTTTCCAATTTCAGAAAGGGCTAATTCCATTCTTCCTGTATAGCAACTAGAGAACCCTTCATCCTCAGTTTGTCTTTTGTTCTCAAACTGCATAGCAAATCCACTACCAAACTGTGTTGACTAGTGAGAATATTTCTAGAATCTGATCATATCTTACTGATTTTACCTCTCTCAGTCTTTCTCTATACACATTCAACTGTGTTCAGTCATAGGTTAGCAAATAGCAGATTTTCCCAGAAAGTTTACCTGAAGAATGTAGTTTTGTTTTACTGTCCAGGTACACAAGAATTATTTCAGGTGAGATCCTGAAAAAAAAAATTGGAAATATATTTGACTAGAAACTGTTCTAGTTCTGATAGTCACTAAGCTATAGAATGATATTCCATTGTTTAGAGAGGGCCATGTATAGTCCAGTTTAGTGGAGTTATAGATTGTTAGGTGCATAGATAGTCCAGAGTGGTATGTGTGCATTATGATATATGAAGATGAAAGTGACATGCTGACAAGTGTTTTATTAGAAGAGATATGCATGCACATCTGCGTTTTGTGTATCTCTGTGTCTGTGTATATGTCTGTGTTTGTGCATAACAAAAACAAAGAGTTCAGAATGCTATTCTATGTCCTTGCCTGTCTCATTATTATACTATCTTGTTGGCTCTATATATTCCTTTTTCTCTGACCCCTAAATTCTTTTTTCTTTATTATTATTATTATTATTATTATTTACAATTTATTCACTTTGTATTTCAGTTGTAGCCCCCTCTGTCATGTCCTCTTGGTCCCACTCTTCCTCCCCTATCATTCTTCCCTAGTCCACTGATAAGGGAGGTCCACCTCCCCTTCTTTCTGACTGTAACCTATCAGGTCCCATCAAGACTATCTGGATCCTCTTCCTCTGTGGGATGGTTAGGTCTGCCCACCATGGGAGAAGTGATCAAAGAGCAGGCATCCACCTTCATGTCAGAGACTGTCTCTTCTCCCTTTAGTAGGTGACCCACATGGAGACTGAGTTGTCTATGGGCCACATCCGAACAAGGGCTCTAGGTATGCATGGTCTTTAGTTGATGCAAATTATTTTTGACTCATAAATGTAGGAACTGTCTAGACTCTGTGTTGATTCTTCCTCCATGGTTTGTAGTATGAAAATGGTTTCTGTTTAGCAACATGGGCCAAGCATGACATTCATATTTCATTATCCATTTCTGGGATTCTTTATTTACATTTAAATAAATTTATTTAGTTGATAGATTTCCATATTTGATAAGAGATAAGGAACCTAGGATTTTTTCTTGCTTTTCTCCCTTTCTCTTTTTTCTTACTCATCGTCTTCTGCTCTTTCTTTTTGTATTTATAAGTAGCCATTTAGTTGTTTATATGTTGTTTGTTATATAAACTACAGTTTCTATAAATTTAAATCTCATTTGTACCAAGTTTCTGTGCTTAAAATTTTGTACTTTATCTTCCACTGGAAAAAAAAATTTATAAATTCTGGAATTACTGTTATTGTATTTTCATTGTTGTATATATTTTATTACTTCCTAGGGGTAGTGATGTCCCTTGTACTCTTATAAATGTTTATGATCTTCTTTCTTCTTCTTCTTTTTTTTTTTTGAAGATGCCATTTATTTTTTTGAGGATGCCATTTTTTTTTTGCTTTCTTTTTTATTACATTTTTAAAATTTTTATTAATTATAGTTTATTTAGTTTGTATCCCTCCTGTAGCTCCCTCCCTCCTCCCCTCCCAGTTCCACCCTCCCTCCCCCTTCTCCACTCATGTCCCTCCCCAAGTCCACTGATGGGGGAGGTCCTCCTTCCCTTCCTTCCAATCTTCTTTCTTCTTATCCTTCTTTCTTCTGTTACTTCTTTTCTCCAAATTCTGTCTGTTTGAAACACGTTCTTACTCTGTGGCTCAGGATGACCTTTACCTCACTGTGTATCTCAATCAGGTTTCCAAAACGTGGTGATACCTCAGCTGCCTTATGAGTGCTGAGATAACCACTATGAGCCACCATTTACCTACCCTCTTTCTCTTTCTCTCTCTTTCTGTGTGCGAGTGTGTCTGTCTTTTCCTCTGTCTCTCATTCTTCTTTAGATTTCTAAACTTTTTCTGAGTATGTTTGTGTGTATTTGTATCTGTTTGTCTCTGTGTCTCTATGAGTGTATGGCACATGTGTGTGGGTGCTCTAGGAGGCCTTGAATCTGGAAAAGGTCCACCATAGCTCCTGTCATGTCATAGCTAAAGCTCATAATCAGTAGTTCAATAGGCAATAAAGTATTTGTCTTCTGAACTCTTTGGCATTTAAGTACAGGAATTTATTTATGTATTTATTTAATGTGTATGCATATATATATATGTGTGTGTGTGTATGTGTGTGTGTGTATGTGTGTGTGTGTTCTATACCACAAGTGTGGATGTCAGAGGACAACTTTCAAGGATTCAAGGACATAGTTTTTCCCTTTCACTGCATGGATCACAGGGATCTAACTCAAGTTGTTACTTGCCCACTCACCCCACTGATCCTTTTACTTGATTTTTTAAAAAGGAAAATTTTTTATAATAGTTGTTTATGGAGTAAATATTTGTATATATTATATGCATTTTGCACTCTATAAAATATTTTAGCTTATGTATAAGATTGATATAAAATAAAGCCATTTTGATGTTTTTTGGAGCAATATTAGGTACTTACTACTGGTTTGTTTCATCTATTTTAATTTTTAATTTATTTAATACTAGTAAGCCATATGATGGTTAATAACTGTCGTTGCAGCCCTTGGAAGCCTGAAGCAGGATATTGTCATGAGCTCAAGGCTAGCCTGGGCTACAGTAGTGATTACCATGCCATCCAGTTCTACATAACCAGACCCAATCTCTATAGAACACAACACAAAAGAACACAATAAAATGAAACATATGTATGGATAATATTTAATCTTTATGTTGCTGCTTTAAACCAACGAGAAGGCAAATTTGCTGTTTATAAAGTAATGTAAAAATTTTTAAATACTTTAAGAAATATTAAAACATCTTTAATTATTTAGTGTCTCAGCAGATGAAGGGAATTCACCATTATCACCTCTTGCATGGCAGGTAAGAAGAAATAAAATTAATAACATGTATTATTTTGTTGGTCATTCATTGAGTTAAAAAAGACCTTTCTCATTATAGCCATTAAAAAATCAGAAGGATCCAATAGCTGATCAACAATGGCCAGAATCTCAGCCTATAATCTGGCAAAATGAAGAGAGGAGACGGAGCAAGCAGATCAGAAAAGAATATTTCAAGGTACCTTAATAAATTATAAATTTTGTTTTATACTTACTGCTTTTGATTTTTAACAGTTTTGTTTTAAATTAATAACATATTACGCTCCAGGTAAATGTCACAACTGTGTTCATTTTGATTGCCCTCATGTGTAGAGATATGCTATGTAAGTATATCCAGAAAAAAAAATCGCTAATTCAAATTAAGAGTACATTAACATACATTATAATTTTTGAAATAGTTAAAATTATTGCTTGTGTGTTACACTGCTAATTGTGTCAATTAATTCCATAATATTTTTGAGGTAGGGTTTCAAAATGTAGCCCATGTTAGCCTTAACTCAACATCCTCTGATCTCTGGGATTACAGAAGGCCTGGCTCTGAAACAGACTAATTAAATTTGTTTCAATACATAGTACAGAATTTTTTTTCATATAGCATTTAAGCACATCTATATAAATAGTTAAAGACTGGTCCATATTTTCTTGTTATATTAATGAATTTTTAAATTTTTTCTTTTTTATTATTTATTACAGTTTATTCACTTTGTATCCTTGTTTTAGCCCCTCCCTCATCTTTCTGGTCACACCCTCCCTCCTTCTTCCTCCCCTATGTCCCTCTCCTAGTCCATTAGTGGATTTTTTTTTTTTTTTTTGAGACAGGTTCTCTCTACATGGTCCTGGTATCCTCTATGTAGACCAAGATGACCTCAGATTCACAGAGATCCACCTCCCGTGGATCTGGGATTAAAAGTGTGCATAACTAACACATAGTTCAGTAGATAACTTTTTAATGATTTTTCAAGACAGGTTTTTTTCTGTGTAGCCTTGACTGTCCTAGACTCACTTTGTAGACCAGACTGGCCTTGAAATCACACCCCACTACAGTAGATATCTTTTTTTTCTCCAAGACAGAATTTCTTTCTTTCTTTCTTTCTTTTTTTGAAAGAAAATTTAAAGAATACTTTATTGTTGTGTGTATAGACTAGTACAGCATTTCCAAGGAGTAGTTGAATTAAATATAAGTGTCTATTTTTAAAATATGTGGTTCTCTTGATAAGATAGATACTTTTAAAACTTGGATGAGCAACCAAATAATTTTTATGTATCTATGTATAGAAAAGTTAGTAAATTTTAGTTTTCAGAATTGCATTTTGCTAAGAAGAATAAAACCATGTGGAAAAAATCATGCATTTAAATGTTAGCTGTTTTTACAAAGACGAAACACCTGGTCCTTAAAGTATTTCTCCTTCCTTGTTTTTAAAATTTATTTATTTATTTATTACAATTTATTCACTTTGTATCCCAACTGTAGTCCCCCCTTATCTCCTCTCAGTCCCACCCACCTTCTCTCTTCTGCCCATGCCCTCCCCTAGTCCACTGATAGGGAAGGTCCTTATCCCCTTCTATCTGACTGTAGCCTATCATATTATCATCAGGGCTGGCAGCATCATCTTCCTAGGTGGACTGGCAAGGCTGCATCCACCAGAGGGGCAAGACAAGATTTCTTTGTGTATCCTTGGCTGGCCTTGCTTCATAGAATAGGCTGGCCTCAAACTCACAGTGATTGACTATTTTAAGATGGCCTTTTCTTAAATATAAATGAAAATATGAGGGCATATGAATTATCCTGAATTTGCATTTCATTATTATTTACTTGGATTTCAAGTCTGCTATATTTTCAGGAACCAATCATCAGGATTTAGACTGAGTTTTAATAATAGCATTTCCACTTGGAATGGACTGAGATGAGCAGTACAAACCTGGGCATGCACTACAAATAGCAAATTGTATTGTCCTGTAGCTCTCTTAAACACTCTTCTCATTGAATAAGTATCATTTTACCTAAACATATAGTACTCAACTGTGTTGCATGTTATATAAAGTTTATGCCACTAGAAAATAGGATTCATTTCATAGCTTTGTGTTTGGTCCATAAATTTATATTATAGTCTTCCTAGTTTTCAAAAGCAACATCTGTTTGAAAGAAGCATGCGATCAAAAAAAAAAAAACAAAAAAAAAACAAAAAAAACAATGTTGTACGCTTTGGTAAATACACTAAATGCCTTAAACTTTGATGACATAATTACTGATTATTTTTAAGCACCATTTTTAGGGTTAGTTGGACAGTGTGACGGATAGCGGCAAATAAGAATCTTCACCAACCGTTTATCTGACAGAGGGCTAATATCCAGTATGTATAAAGAACTAAAGAAGCTGAAAAACAGCAAACCAAGTAATCCACTTAAAAAATGGGGAACAGAGCTAAACAGAGAATTCTCTGTAGAGGAATATCGAATGGCAGAGAAATACTTAAAGAAATGCTCACCGTCATTAGCCATTCGGGAAATGCAAATCAAAACCATCCTGAGAATGGCCCATCAGAATGGCCAACATGAAAAACTCAAGTGACAACACATGCTGGAGAGGCTGTGGAGAAAGAGGAACCCTCCTCCACTGCCAGTGGGAATATATACAAACACTCTAGAAATCAATCTGGCGCTTTCTCAGACAACTAGGAATAGCACTTCCTCAAGATCCGGCCATACCACTCCTAGGCATATATCCAAAAGGGGCTCAAGTACACAATAAAGACATTTGTTCAACCATGTTTGTAGCAGCTTTATTTGTAATAGCCAGAAGTTGGAAACAGCCCACATGCCCCTCAACTGAAGAATGGATGCAGAAATTGTGGTACATCTACACAATGGAGTATTACTCTGCAATGAAAAATAAGGAAATCATGAAATTTGCTGGTAAATGGTGGGACTTCAAAAGGATCATCCTGAATGAGCTGTCCCAGAAGCAGAAAGACACACACGGTATATACTCACTCATATAGACATATAACATAGGATAAACCTACTAAAACCCTGAACATCTAAAGAAACTAATCAAGAGAGCAGACCCTGACTAAAATGCTCAATCCCCATCCCAAAAAGCAAAGAGGATAGGCATCAGAAGAAGAAGAAAACAGG
The DNA here is from genome assembly GCF_030254825.1 of Meriones unguiculatus. Classification (NCBI taxonomy): domain Eukaryota; kingdom Metazoa; phylum Chordata; class Mammalia; order Rodentia; family Muridae; genus Meriones; species Meriones unguiculatus. The sequence continues at coordinate 71,393,023 of NC_083369.1, read as the reverse complement.
AAACAACCTAGGAACCTGCCACAGAGAGCCTCTGAAAGGCTCTGCCCTACAGACTATCAAAGCAGACACTGAGACTTAAGGCCAACTGATGGGCAAAGTGCATGGAATCTTAAGTAAGAAGTGGGAAGAGGTAAGATCTGGAGAGGACAGGAACCCCACAAGGTGAGCAACAGAACCAGAAAATTTGAACACAGAGGTCTCCCCAGGGACTCATATTCTAACCAAGGAACATGCATGGAGATAACATAGAACCCCTGCACAGATGTAGTCCATGACAGTGTAGTATCCAAGTGGGTTCCATAGTAATGGGAAGAGGGACTGCCTCTGACATAATCTGAAAGGCCTGTTCTTTGATCACCTCCCCCTGAGGGGAGAGCAGCCCTACCAGGCAACAGAAGATTACAATGCAGCCATTCCTGATGTGATCTAAGATCAGAAGGAAGGAGAGGAGGACCTCCCCTATCAGTGGACTTGGGAGGGGCAAGCGAGAAGAAAGGGGAGGGAGGGTGGAGCTGAGAGGGGAGGAGGGAGGGGCTTATGGGGGGGATACAAAGTAATTAATAAAAAGGAAAAAAAAGAAGGAAATGGGCAGACATTCTATTGAGAAATAGTTTATCTCAACCCTTTGCATCTCTGCAAATAAGTTTATATCCTGACATTTATGTTAGTTTTCCTTTTTTTAATTCATGCGAATGTAACAAAAGCAATGAATAAAATGTTTATAAGAATACCTTGAATGAATTTGATGTTGTATATCTGAGCAATAAGAAATATTTGATTTGCATTTCGCTGATTACTAAGGATGTTGAACAGTTCTTTAAGTATTTCTCCACAATTCGATATTTTTTGGTGAGAATTCTCTGTTTAGCTCTGTACCCCATTTTTTAATTGGATTACTTGGTTTGTTAATTATTTGATTAACTTCTTGAGTTCTTTATATAGTCTGGGTATTAGCCCTCTGTCAAATGTAGGGTTAGTGAATATCTCTTTCCAGTCTGTCGTTTTGTTCTGTTGACAGTGTCCTTTGGTTTATAGAAGCTTTTCAGTTTCTTGAGGTGCTACTAATTGACTGTTAACCTTAGAGCCTATTTTGTTGGTGTTCTGTTCAGGAAGTTATCCCTGTTCCAATGAGGTCAAGGTTCTTCTCCACTTCTCCTTCTAACAGATTCAGTGTGTCTGGTTTTATGTTGATCCACTTGGACTTTAGTTTTGTGTAAGATGATATGTATGGATCTATTTGCATTTTTTACATGTGGACATCCAGTTAGACCACCACCATTTGTTGAAGATACTTTTTTTTTCATTGTATTGTTTTTGGCTTCTTTGTCAAAAATCAAGTATCCATAGGTGTGTCAGTTTATTTCCTGGTCTTCTGTTTGATTCAATTGATCCACCTGGCTGTTTCTATGTCAATACCATGTCATTTTTAATACTGTTGTTCTACAGTACAGCTTGAAGTCAGGTGTGGAGATACTCCAGAAGAATCTGCAAACAACCCAGATGTCCCTCATTTGAGAAATGGATACAGAAATTGTGTTGCATTTACACAGTGGAATGCTACTCAGCAATTAAAAACAAGGAAATTATGAAATTGCAGGCAAATGGATAGAACTAGGAAAGATCATTCTCAGTGAGGTAACTCAGAAGCAAAAAGACAACACAGGCTATATACTCACTCATAAGTGGATATTAGACATATAATATAGGATAAACACACTAAAATCTATATTCTTAAAGAAACTAAACAACGAGGACCTTAAGGAAGAGGCTTAATTCTTATTCAGAAGGCAAACAGGATAGGCATCACAAGTGGGAGAAGAAAGGGAGCAGGACAGGAGCCTACCACAAAGGTCCTCTGAAAGACTCTACCTAGCAGGGGATCGAAGCAGATGCTGAGACTCATAGTCAAACTTTGGGCAGAGTGTAAGGAATCTTATGGACGAAGGAGGGAATAGAAGGTGCCAAAGGGAACATGAGTTCCACAAGGAGACCAACAGAACCAAAAAATCTGCACCCAGGGGAGGCAGTAGAGACTGATGAATCAACCAAGGACCATTCATGGACAGGACCTAGACCCCCTGCTCAGGTGTAGCCCATGGGCTGCTCAGTCTCCATGTGGATTCCCCAGTAAAGAGAGCAGGAGCTATCTCTGGCGTGAACTCAGTGGCTGGCTCTTTTATCACCTCTCCCTGGTGAGGTGGCCTTGCCAGATCACAGAGGAAGACTATGCAGCCAGTACTGATGAGACATGATAGGCTACAGTCAGATAGTACAGGACTATCAGTGGACCAGGGAAGGTGGATGGGGGGAAGAGAGAGAAAAGGTGGAATCAGGAGATAAGGGAGGGGCTACAACTGGAATACAAAGTGAATAAATTATAAATAATAATAATAATATAGATAAATTTGATATTACTTTGATTTTCTTTATCCCAAACAATATGATAAAATCATACTGAATATATATGTCTCTCTCTGTATACATATATATGAAATTCAAACTCTTGTATCGGAATTATTAAGTACCAGGCACTGCCATAAACATTTGCAGATATTAACCCAGTTAGTCTTCAGAAAACTTCAGTAAGATAAATGTAGTTATCATTTCTATTCTACATAAAGGGATATTAAGGCCTAGAAGTCTAGTAGAGTTAAAAATAGAGTTCACAGCTTTTACTCTGCTACTGTTTTGTGTTGTGGAGAACTTTATCTAAAATGAACATTAACATTAGAACATTTTCACTTTTTAAAATATTTTGACTTAATTGAACTTTTTAAAAAATCAAGTATTCATAAGTATGTGGGTTTATTTCTGGGTCTTCTATTCAGTTCCATTGATTTATGGAGCCTACCATAGAGGGCCTCTGAAAGACTCTACCTAGCAGTATACCAAAGCAGATGCCGAGACTCATAACCAAACTTTCGGCAGAGGACGGAGAATCACATGAGGGGGGGGGGTGGATAATATGACCTAGAGAGGACAGGTGCTCCACGTGGACCAAATATATCTGGGCATAGGGTTCTTTTATGAGACTGATTCTCCAACCAAGGACTGTGTATGGATAGAACCTAGAACGCCTGCTCAGACATATCCCATTGCAGCTCAGTATCCAAGTAGGTTTTCCTAGTAAGGGGAACAGGGACTGTCTCTGACATGAACTCAGTGGCTGGCTCTTTGAACCCCACCCCCCACCCCTAAGGGAGGAGCAGCCCTGATAGGCCACAGAAGAGGACATTGCAACCAGTCCTGATGAGACCTAATAAATTAGGGTCAGATGCAAGGGGAGGAGACCTCCCCTATCAGTGGACTTGGAAAGGGGCAGGAAGGAGATGAGGGAGGGAGGGAGGGTGGGATTGATAGGAAATGAGGGAGTGGGCTACAGCTGGGATACAAAGTTAATAAACTGTAACTAATATTAAAAAAATAAAAATAATAATTTAAAAAATTTAAGTGAACTGAACAGAGTGTTTAGTGAGCCTTTATCAGTATCAACTGTTTCTTGCTTTAAAAGCATCATTTGCTCATTAAATATTTTAGTTTTTATGGCTTGTGTATTTCTTCTACTGTGTCAATTTTATTTTAAGGTTGCTAAGAGATAGAATTGAATAACATCTGAAATGACCATCACGATTTTTTCTTTCATATGTGATAAAGTAGGTGTAAACATCTTTATCCACTGGGAAGTATTTCAAGGGCATGTGTAGTTCTTCTCAGTAGTCAGAAGATGTCAGTGTTAGGACATTGCCTAAAAATATGACTCAAAACAAATTATTCCTTTGAGGTCGGGAAAACATAGTAGTGTACAAGACTATGGGTGTAGCTGTAGGTTCAATCTTCAATAGCAAAACAAAAAGAAAGATACTAAGTGGAGTTAATGTCCATTAGTCATAGTTGTAAAATACATTATAGGAACATGTTTCTTATCTGTCATTCCTAATATAACTCAGATTGTAACTGAGATACAAGGTAAATTATATATTATTTCCAACAAATATGGAAGACAAAGCTCCATAATAGGGACAATTAAAGAAAACCCTGAGTATCAGACAGAAAACTTAGGGATATGATCTGAGAATTAGTAGTTTTAAAAATAGGACTTCACTTAGCACCTGTTTTTCCCACTGATTTACATAAGAAGTCAGTGGGGTTTGGCAAGGAAACAAAATAATTCTTGTGATTGTCACACTCTATTCTCTTGATTCGAAGAATTGAGAGATTTTTCATGTATTCAGATTCATGTTGAACATATCTCTGAATTTCTTTTTTTTTCCTTAATTTTATTATCATTTATTACAATTTATTCACTTTGTATCCCAGTTGTAGTCCCTCCTTCATCTCCCCTTGGTCTTTCCCCCCTATGTCCCTCCTCTAGTCCACAGATAGTAGAGGTTCTCCTCTCCTACCATCTGATCCTAGCCTATCAGGTCTCATCAGGACTGTCTGGATCCTCTTTCTCTGTGCCTGAGTTATGCAATCTTGACAGGGTGAGGTGATAAAAGAGCCAGCCACTGAGCCTATATCAGAGAGTGCCCCTGTTCCCCTTACTAGGAGAACAGGAGACTGAGCTTCCTATGGGCTACATCTGAGCAGGTGATCTAGGTCCTCTCCATGCATGGTCCTTGGTTGATGCATTAGCTTCTGCAGGACCTCCTGAACCCCCAATTTTTTGGCTCTGTTCTCCTTGTGGAGCTCCTGTCCTCTCCAGGTCTTTCAGTCTTTTCCCTACTTTCATAAGATTCCCTGCACTCTGCCCAAAGTTTGACTGTGAGTCTCAGCATCAGCTTCGATTCCCTGATGGGTAGAGTCTTTCAGAGGCACCCTGTGGAAGAAGGTTCCTGTCCTTTTCCCTGTCTACTCTGTTTGCCCTTCTGAATGAGGATGAAGCATCTTCTTTAGAGTCCTCCTTGTTGTTTAGTTTCTTTAGGACTATAGATTTTAGTACGTTTATCCTATATTGTATAGCTAATATCCACTTACAAGTGAGCATATACCATATGCGTCTTTCTGTTTCTGACTTACCTCATTCAGGAAGATCTTTTCCAGTCCCATCCATTTGCCTGCAAATTTCATAATTTTGTTGTTTTTAATCGCTGAGTAATATTCCATTGTGTAAATGTTCCACAATTTCTGTATCCATTTTTCAGTTGAGGGACATCTAAGTTGTTTCCAGATTCTGGCTTATGAATAAAGTTGCTATGAACATAGTTGAGCAAATGCCCTTGTTGTATGTTGAGCATATTTCTGATTTATGCCCAGGAGTGTTATAGGTGGATCTTGATGTATGGTTATTCCTTTTTTAATTAAAATTTTATTTTGTTAATATTAGCTACAGTTTATTAATTTTGTATCCTAGATGTAGCCCGCTCCCTCATTTCCTTCCAATCCCACCCTCCCTCCCTCATCTCCTCCCTGCCCCTTCCAAGTCCACTGCTAGGGGAGGTCCTCCTCCCCTTCCTTCCTTATCAGGTTTCTTCAGGACTGGCTGCAGTGTTCTCTTCTGTGGCCTAGCAAGGCTGCTCCTCCCTCAGAGGGTGGGGGAGGTCAAAGAGCCAGCCACTGAGTTCATGTCAGAGACAGTCCCTGTTCCCCTTACTAAGGAAATCCACTTGGACACTGAGCTACCATGGGCTACATCCCACCATTTGCCTGCAAATTTCAATGATTTCCTTGTTTTTAATTGTTGAGTAGTATTCCATTGTATAAAAGTACTACAGTTTCTGTATCCATTCCTCCGTTGATGGACATCTGGGCTGTTTCCACGTTCTGGCTATTATGAATAAAGCTACTACAAACATGGTTGTGCAAATGTACTTGTTGTGTACTTGAACATCTTTTGGATATATGCCTAGGAGTCGTATAGCTGGATCTTGAGGAAGCACTATTTCTAGTTGTCTGAGAAAGTGCCAGATTGATTTCCAAAGTGGTTGTACAAGTTTACATTACCAACTGTATAAGTACCCAAATTGATACTCAAACTCAAGGGGGGACACATGCTAGAAAGAGGAACCTTCCTCTATTGATGGCAGGAATATAAACTTGTAAAACCTCTTTGGAAATTAAATCTAGTGCTTTTGCCGAAAGATAGGAATAACCAGCTCAGTAGTGTACCAGATTTGATTTCCAAAGTGGTGGTACAAGTTGATATTCCCTCCAGCAATAGAGGAAGTTTTCTCTTTCTAGCCTGTGTCATCCCTTGAGTTTGAGTATCAATTTGGGTACTTAAATTGTTGTTATAAAGATTAAATGTCTAAATATGTACAATTCAGTCATCACTATTGTATAGTAAGCAGTAGTTCTAAATGTTAGCTCTTAACACTATCGCTATCATTGCATAGTTGGTGTATACATTTAATGTAGTCCCATTTAGCCTGAAATCAATAGATTACGTCTTTTGTGGCACTGAGGATTGAACCAGGAGTTTCATAGGTAGTTGGAACCACATCTCCAGCCCAGCTTTTTAACACGATTGCTACTGTCTTAATTTAGTAACATTATAAACCACATGCGAGAAGGTAAGAACCCTGGTACAGGATGGTAGTTTTAAAAATTCGTAAGAAGTAAAGCTGTGAGAGATTGACAACAAAGTTGACTTAATGATTTGTTGACCAAATTGAACAAAGAAAAAGCCAGACTCTAAGATCAGTGGTTCTCTACCTTCTTAATGCTGTGACCATTTAATACAGTTTCTTTTGTTGTGGTGACCTCCAGCCTTAAAATTATTTTTGTTGCTACTCAGAATTGTAATTTTGCTACTGCTATGAATCATATTATGAATATGTGACTTTCAAATGGTGTCATGGCCCACTATTTGAGGGCGACTCATCTAAGACAAACCTGAGATTGCAAACTTGAAAGAAAGAATGGAAAATGTGTCTGGCTTAGGAAGGAAATGCTTCTTGGAATAGTGTTAATCACAGCATTGTATTTGTGAATAGAAAGACTGTTTATACTGGATTGTGTACTTAAGTTTACTGGCAGATAATTTAATAAAATTATAGTAATAAACCTTATTTGTCATTTTCAAAATATATATATATATATATTCAAGGAAAGATAAAGCATGCATTCAAATTGTTTTTCAGTACAAATCAACAAGGAAGAATTCAAGTGGCAATGAAAATGAGGAGGTGAGACAAGGGTGATAATGATTACTTTAATATTTATTTGGTTCAGTGATAGTTAATGCTGCTTAGCTGTCAATTTTTTTGTTATTGATTTAAAGCATGAGTTTCCTACAATAATAAAAACTTATGATCATTATTATATAGTTACTAATTTAATCATTTCATTTCTGGAATTTTCTAGAATGCAATTTTTAATAGTTTCAAAAGTTTATGATTTGTCTTGGATCTGTAACCCATCACTTTATATTTGTTATCATCTTCCACTTTTACTTTACCAACCAGCATGGCAGTCAGTTGAAATTTTATATTTCTCAAAAATGTATTACCAGTGAGCGTAAATCATGTGTGTGCACAAATATAGCTGCATGTGTGTGGAGGTCATGTGACAAATTTTAGGAGTCTGGTCTCTCTTTTTTACATTGTATTATAGATATTGAACTTAAAGCCAAGTTGTCAGGTTTTGGAGGAAAACACTTCACTTGTTGGGATTTTGGATGTGTCCACGATTTTTAAAGAACTTTCTTCACAAATCCTGTTCAGGGTTTTAAATTTTAAAATTGTATTTATCAAATTCACATTATTGCAGATGTTTCTGCTGCACTAGGTTAAACAACATACCACTACTGAGATGACATTTTGTTACTATAATCCCCAAGTTTGGATATGTTTGCTTGGGGACATAGGTAGTTAATTTGATTTTTAGTATTTGGCAGGCCATCTGAACATAAATTTATTCTGGTTTAAATAGTCTATATAAACTACCTTTGCCTGACTCAATAGTGTTTTCTTTCTATGTCGTATCAAATAATATTTATGTAAGGTAAAAAAGCAGTTGTTTCCAATGTTCCCATCATTTTACTGTTAGTATCTGTGGAACATCTGAAGGCAGGTTTTGTTTAAGTGTGCTTCCTAACATTTAGCTGTTCATGACCTCAGTCATTTGTTGTAGATGTGATACTAGCTTTTTGTTACACTTTGCAATATCTGTTTCACCCTTAAATCTTATTCCTGTGTATGTCATAACCATCTGCATGGACTATAAAGTGCTAGTATCAATGCTCAGAATCTTTATGACTAACACCAGAGTGCCTAATGACAGCTCCTAATTTAAGTCTCTATTCCATACTTTACCATCGAGCCTTAGGCTTTTGTAGTAATGTGTTCTCTTTCTTAGTTGCTTAGAATCTAAGTTACTCACCTAAGGATTCAACGTATTCATCTTTTTTGCCGTGCTTGCTTCAAACATGTTAGCTTTTTTAATTGATGCAGTGGTTTTTAATGTAGGTTGCAAATTGAAAATGCTTGATGAGTTTTTAAAAATACTGATGTCTAAGGCATGGTATACACTCACTAATGAGCATATATTACCCATATAATATAGGATATCCATTTACAGACATAAAGAAGCTTAAACACTAAGGAGGACCCTAAGGAGGATGCTTAAATCTCATTCAGAATGGCTAACAGGATAGACAACACAAGCAGTGGAAGAGAGGAAACAGGATGGGAATCTACTATAAAGGGTCCTCTGAAAGGATTTACTTAACAGTGGATCAAAGCAGTTGCAGAGACTCAGGGCCAAACTTTGGGCAGAGTGCAGAGAGTCTTAAGGAGGAAGAGAGGGGTGAGATTAGAGGGACATGAAGAGTACAGGAGCTCCACAAGGAGACCAACCAGAGGTCTTGCAGAGACTGAAGCACCAACTGAGGATCATGCATGAAGAGGAACTAGACCTCCTGCTCAGATGTGGCTGATTGGCAGCTCAGTCTGTGTGTGTGTGTGTGTGTGTGTGTGTGTGAGAGAGAGAGAGAGAGAGAGAGAGAGAGAGAGAGAGAGAGAGAGAGAGAGAGATGGAGAGCGGGAGGGAGGACATGTTTAATTCTATTTGAATTTATTGTGCGAATAAAGTTGATAACTACTTTATGAAATCACCATCTCCTTTCTAGACAAAGCAGAAGTTGGCAAAGTGGCCCACAGTCAAACCTGGCACAATTGCTATGCTTGTTAAGTAAAGTTTAAATACAGAAGGGATGCAATTACTATAGTTACTTTTGTATTCTAGTGCAGTTATCACCAGTTATGCAGTTAATACCAAGACCATGTGGTCCACAAATCTAAAATATTTACTATCTGGCTTTCAACAGAAAGCGTTCTCTGACCTCCAAGCTGGAGGTTTATGCTGGCTGTCCTCCTGCATCATCATAGACATTTTCCTTCCACCTCTTCCAATATCTAATCCATTATTAAAACCAACTAATTTACTTACTTACTTATTTTAGGGCAATGAAATATTTTTTCTAACCACTGAATTTTCCATCTTCACTTCCTTGGCATAACTTTTCAGTCCTTCTTGCTTGGATTATTATAATAGTTTCCTTGCTTTGTTGTCTTTTTATTATCTCCTTGTATCTGTCCACCTGTCTGTCCCCCTATCTATCTATCTATCTATCTATCTATCTATCTATCTATCTATCTATCTATCTATCTGTGTGTGCCGAACATGCATACATGTGGGTTCACCCTTTGTCAACTTCCAGTGTCTTCCTTAGTCCTTTTCAATCCCATTATTTGAGATAGTGTCTTTTACTGAATTTGAAGCTCCCCAATTCAGCTAGATTTACTGGTCTGTGATTTCAAAGATCCACCTCTCCCTGCCTTCCAATTGCTAGGATCAGAGACATGCCATCACGTTCCTCATTGTATGTGGGTAGTGGGTATCTAAACTCAGGTCCCTATGCTTACATTACAATCTCTTTACCAACTGAAATATCTCTCCCACCCCTCTTCTCCCTTAAATCTGTTCTCCCCACTGCTTTCAGAATACAAATAGTAGAAGCCCATTTATTTGTTTAGAAACTTTCAGTTTTACCCCATGCTTTAAGTAAATTTTTGGTCCTTTTTAATCAAGGCCCTGGTAGCCATATCAGTATAAGCTCACAACTTGCCCACCTTTACCTTCTGGAATACAGAATTGCTTTACATTTTTTTTTTTTTTTGCTTCTGTATCTTTGTTCTTATCTTTTCACTTAACCTGGATTTTACTGACTTTTTATTTTTCCAAGAAACTTATATTTTTCACCAATCCTTTCTTTCCTCCATGATTTCTTTATGATCCCTACTATGCCGTACATAGACTGGGAATTTTATACTAGCTGTATAAATGAAACTGTCATTGATAGACTAGACTGAGACAGTCTTTAAGAATATTTTACCAAATATCTTTATTCTTAGTGTCTAGAACAGTATCTCACATAGTAGCTGGTCAATAATCATTGGTCAAATGAATATTTGTTATATGTGGTATAAAATTTCCAGGTTAAATGTCAAGATTTTTTTCATTAGTTTAACATTATAATATTCATGAATAAACCATGAAAATGTATTTTTTTTTCAGTTAAATTCTTTGTAAATATTTTCTAATTACACTGATATATTATGATGACCTTTTGCCTGCCTTCATTGATGTATCTCAAATGGTAATACATTTTACCAGTATGCTTAGATTATAGCTTACAATACTTACAAATCATTAAGGGATCTCATATAAAACCTAATTCATTATTAGTTATTGACAGGGATCATTTATATATAACAAATTGCCAGAGAAGACCTGCACTGTGTGGTCCAAAAACAACATTTAAGTGGCAAGGTGATAGATTGTACACTGCCAATTCCTCCTTTGAAATTTGATCAAAACAACTTTCCATTGTCTTTTTGTATGCTAAAATCATCATTGTGTATTTTAATTTCATCTTTCATATTTTTATTTTTATATTTTAGCAAGAGAGTGATAATGCTCATATGTTACCACAGTCTCCGGTATCATCTGAGGTACAAGTTGTTTTAATGCTTTGTATCTTTTCTGTGTTTTACAGAGGGTTCTTACTTGACTCCTTTTTCAAAAAATAATCTTTTTAAAAACTTTTACAAAGTAATTTATCCACTCTTAAAAATTCTATTTGATTATTTTATTCAAGTCTTGTCTGTAAAAAAAAATTATGGATACCATTCCTTCATATAAATACTCCTAGTAAATGTTACTAACTTGTGGTTTTTTGTGGAACATACTTCTATATCACAGAATATAAGTCACTTTATGAGCTGTCTGTTTTCTTATCCCTCTTCATTTTAAAATAAATACTGGATTTTAACAATGGCTCTGAAATTTTAATTTGAAACTTGCCCTTAAGCATTGTGCAATGGCCTTTGGTTTTCCTTATAGCCAATTTGGTCTGAAAAACAATGCAAGAAAAATGTCCTTTTTCCACGAGAAACAGTCCTGCAGTGGATTGTTCCTATCGACAGGAGGTCACACCTTTGCTGGAATGTTAAATATGATATTCAAGAGGAGAGCTGGTATATATATGTATATAAATATAATTACATATATATTTATTATTTATAAATATATAATATATATTTATTTATATATATAATTTATAAAATTTTGTTCAAATACTCTGGTCGTTTGAATGTGTACTTGTTTTAATTTAATCTATTACTTTGCCACAATAAATTAAAAAAATTAATGACCACTTCAGTTTAGATTACCTTATTTAATACTCTACAGTCTATTTTCATTAGTAAGAAAATGAGTGTTCATTTCCTGAATTTAGGCCTTAAAATGCTTAGTTGATCTGAATGTATTGTAGAAATTTGATTCTGTAGATTTTATCTCATTATATATGAGTAGATTTACATTTTTAGAAAGCTGGAATTTTTCTGTATTGGTTTCGGTGATTTGTATTATAATACTTTTTTATGGCCATGAGCATAAGTTTTATGAACATATTTCTAAATTATATAGAAAGTAAAATGATGATGTACATGGAGTTGAAAAAAATTTAAATTAAGATATCCTCAAATTATAGTTATAGCTGCATGCTTCTATAAATCCTTTCTTTGTATAACAAATATAAGGATAAGTATAACTACAACTTGATTTACATAGATGCTTTATGATTTTATTGCCTGTGCCTGCCAGGAAGTGTATTATTGTCAGTTTATTTCAGATAAGTTATATTATTACTTTTATCATTTTTGCTTTTTTTTTGGATTAATGAAATTTTTGTTCAGAAATGAAAACAGTGGGACAACACATAAGGCTGTAGATGGGAAGGATGAAGAACATGTGTTTCATAGCTTCACTGACATTCACAATAAGCTGCCTAGCATATCTAGAAAAAGATTCAGATATCCTGCAGAATTCTGACTGCCTCAATTTCATGTGAGAAGAAAATGGTAAAATTCCTGTGTGTACCACATTAACTAAGTCTCTATGTTACACTGGAACATAAATATAGTTCCATTTTGTGTGCCTTTATCATTTTGTAGCAGAAAAGAACAGTTGCTTCCTCAAAGAGTTTAGCCAGTGAATGGCAGAGAAGTAACTAAAGTTTTGTCCCAACCTGCTTCCCAGAGTTTCTACCCAGAGTAGTAATAACATTCTGCCAAGACTGCATTATAGTTATTTATTTTGTAAATTATAAAACTGATAAATCATTTTCAGTTTCCTCATTCAATTTTTAAAACAATCTCATTTGCATTTCATAAAATTAATCCCATTAAAATGAAATATTTTCACAAATATGCGATAAGCTTTTCACTCCTATTTCATATATATTTATATGAAACTTTCCATAGCTTACCGTAGCTTACAGAAACACTTTGAAATAATATGTGTTCAGATGGAAGAGATAATAATTTATTATTATCTATTATTCTGAAACCCCTGTCAATATAAACCCGTGGATTGTCCTCAAATTTTTCACTGCTAGGTGTCAAGACAGTAGTAGATACTGAGTCCGTGTTGATAAAGTTTTTAATTGAAGTGTGATTCTGATGATGGAGAGAAGTGACTCCTATAAGTTGTCCTCTTGTCCTCTGACTTCTACATCTCTCTCTCATACACATGCCTTATTTAAAAAAATAAAGAAAGATTTAAAATTACATACCCAGGTAAATTAATATTTATTGACTTTTAAAAAGTGAAATATTATCAACTTGAATTGAAATCTTGGTTGACTTTATTCACATAAACATTGTAAATAAATCTCAAAATTGGAGTGAGTATGAATAAGTACCTTCATGACTTTGAAATGACAGGATGTACCTTTTTTGTTGTTGTTTTTTAGGAATATGACAGGACTGATGGCTTTTCACATGGTCCCTTTGGCTTGAAGCCTAGATCAGGTAAATATATGGTATAGTCTTTAAATAAAATTTATTGTCTGTGTTTAATCTAGAGTGTTCTAGGTTAAATGGATTGGAATCCATAATTTTATATACTCAAAATTCTTTTTCATTTTCTAAAAGCTCTTTTCTTTTGATCTTATTTGTCTTTACAATTCCCATTACCATTTCTTTCTTTCCCATTACCTCCAAGCTTCTGTAACCTCAGGTTTTTGCCTTAGGTATCCTGCAGTCTTATCTGTGTTGTGACTGCTATTAGAATGCGCCCTCTGCTAGCAGACAAAACACTCTTTGAAATTATACCCCCCCACATTATATGATATTTTAAAATAGGGTTCTTTTGTATCTGGCATGCCTAAGTGAAAGTGGATGCATTTTAATTGGCAAGGTCTTGAATTATGGTCTCATTTCCAAATAACTGTCTTGACTTTCCCAAATGATTTTCTTTTTTCTTTAAAGCTAGAAGGCTGTCATGTGTGCAATCATCACTTTTAACCTGGTCATAAGTGTCTAATAACGTATGGTTAAATCGAACATACGTAAGTGGTAGAAATCATTGCATTTGTGTTGCCCACTCTTCTTCAGCTATGTAGCTAAAGATCACTTACACATATTTAAAATATTTGAATGCATTATTATTTGCATCTTTTGTAATTCTGTACTGATTTCTTTTATCATGCTTTTTTCTCCACGGATGATTGTACTTTGTATTAACTTTATAAAAAGTTAGGGAACTTCTGTTTTTATACAGCCTTTAGCCGTGCATCTCGTCAGGAATATGGGGCAGCAGATCCAGGTTTTACAATGAGAAGAAAGATGGAACATCTACGGGAAGAGCGTGAACAGATACGGCAGCTTCGCAGTGTAAGTTGTACCGACCTTGCACATCTCCTTTACTGAAAACGTTTTAACTTGTCAAAGTTGTAAAGTATATTGATTTTATTTTTAAGCTTTCAATTTTTTGATCATATAATTAGTAATTGAATATATACCATATGTTTAGGTAAGATAGATACAATTTATCTTCATTTCTTTATAGAATCTTGAATCCAGATTAAAAGTCATTTTGCCTGATGACATAGGAGCTGCACTGATGGATGGAGTTGTTCTTTGCCATTTAGCCAATCACATAAGGCCACGCTCCGTCGCTAGTATCCATGTACCATCACCAGCAGTGGTAAGTAATGTCGACAGATCACTAGTTTCCAAAGAAAAATACATGTTTTTAAAACTATCTTTCAATAATGCAATAAACAAATACAATTTTCAGTATCAACTAAGTTCTGTTTTAAAAGTACATGAAATGTGTCTTCTCTTACTTCACAGCCCAAGCTGAGTATGGCAAAATGTCGAAGAAATGTAGAAAATTTTCTTGATGCTTGCAAAAAGTTGGGTGTTTCACAGGTAATTAAATTGTCATTTAACTATTAATCTCTTACATGAAAAAAAATCATTTTTATATGTGAACATTAATTTGAATCTTTTCTTTGTCCTTTTATCATGTACATATATGGAATTACAGCACTTATCTAATAAGTATTTTTTCATTCAGCTTCTAAAGAAAACCTTCATTTTTTTTTTTTGTTTGTTTGTTTTTGTTTTTTTCAAGAGTTTCTCTGTGTAGCCTTCGCTGTCCTAGAATGGCTTTGTAAATGAGACTGGCATCAATCTCACAGAGATACACCTGCCTCTGCCTCTGCCTCCCCGAGTGTTGGGATTACAGGCATGCACCACTCCACTCAGATTAATGAAAACCCTTATAAAACATCTTCCTGGATGGAAAAAGTTGCTGATTGTAGATAACACTGAGTAACAGAATGTAATTGTGAGAAGTGAAGCTTGATTGTGACAACATTGCTGTTGTTAATTTATTTTTGTTGTTGTTCTGCTGGACGACATTTAGACTCTTTGCCGTTGTTGTTTATGGTCATGCTGGAGATTGAACCTAAGTCTTCATACATGCTATACATACAGTATACTATTAAACTATACTGCAGCAATTCTTTGAAATTTTGTGAATTGATTCTGAATTGAAGATTTACATTAGTATAACTATATCAGAAATAATGAAATTGTTAAAAATCTTCAGTAGTATTTGGTGAATACTACTTTGGCTACAGAAGCAAAGAAGGAGAAAACTTCCTATTCCTTTTTTATCAGTGTAGTTTGAAAAATGACAAAATCCAAAATATCAAGTTTACTTATCAAAGCAGTTCTGTCATAAACTTGTTGATTTTGATATATCCATAGTACTTATATTTGGTCATGACTCACTGGCATTTGCTTGATGTACCATTAGTGGAAATAAAGACTTGGAATTCAAGGTAGAAGTGATGGTTAAAATTATCAGATAAAATACTAAGGAGTAGTATAGTTTAAAAAAAGAAAAAGAATTAGTGTAAAATTCTTGGAAATATTTAGAACTCGAGAGGAGGGTTGGTAATGACTACTGTAATTCAAAGCCCAATTGCTGCAGGCAAAGTTGAACTAAACAGATTTGTATCTATTGGTCCTCTTCCAAGGGTCTAGCCCTTGGGTGAAGGGGAGTCAGGTGAATGCAGTCCGAGGTCAAGTGGATGCAGACGTGTTTATTCCCAGAAGAGAGGGTACATTGTACAACTTTGGGTGACTAATCAGGCTCCTCCACACCATCTCCAAGATTGACACTAGTATTTCATCCCTGGGCAGACTCTTCAATGTTAGGTCACATAACTCTTGACCCAATTACTTCAGTAGTCATGTCAACAGAAGCTGCCTCAGGCTGTGAGCACTAATGGCCCTTTGCTGGGGATGCCCACATATCCTCCTTTTTGTTTTATTTATTGTGACCTTGGGAGACAGGATCTTTTGCCATGCCAGAATTGGGGTATCACCTCAAGTGACGGTGCCTATCTTAGGTTGCCCCAAATCTTGGGGTCTTACCTGTCATAGGTTATCCATCTTCCTGGTGAGTACTTCCCATGGGTCACTCTGTCACCTAGGAGGTTTTTTAAAGGCAGGCCCTTATTAGTCAGACCTGTAGAGATGGCAGTTGGATAACTGGCTCTCCTAGAGGGGAGCTGGTGTAGAGGAAACCAAACCTAAGAGGGAGAGGGCGGAGAGGATGTCATATATAACATCCCAAGATTGGTGCTGAAACTGTTGGTATGTAAAGGAGTACCTTATAGGTCTGGACCTTTGTCACTTGCCTTTATGATTCCTCCAGGGGGGGGGCATTCCCCTCCTGCCAGAAGGGCTCATTACTGCCATTGGTCCCTGGGCACACATTGTTGGCTGGAATCCAAGTAGGTGTTTGTGAGGTCTCTGGAAAGACAGAAGCAAACCCTTAACCCTATGTAAGGAGAGGGTGTAGTCCCCACCAGGTGCTGGTGAGAGGGTCCCTCTAGCAAACCAAGGGGAGGAGGTCATGGCAGGATGGGACCTCAAATGTTTGTTTGCAGGGAAATCTCCAGATGTATCAAAGGTGAAGAGTTGATTGTAAAATGTGCCTCTACCAGTGTCAAATGGGGGGCCTGAGGTGTCATAGTGGATCTTTGTTTAAGGATCAGTTCCTTGAGGGTTCTATTACCTCTCACCACTATGGCTTGACCCTATGGATAATGCAGAGTATTTAATGCACCAAGAATCCATGAATGAGTTGAATTGATGAGAGATGTAAGCTGGGCCATTGTCAGTCTTAATCTCCCAAAACGAACATAGTGGTTTTAGTGGACTTAAAGGCATGGGTTGTCTTCTCACGTGAGAGAGCCTGTGTATAGACAAATTTGGAATAAATGTTGATGATGACATGGACATTTTTAAGGTTACCAAAGCTTGGGATGTGGGTCACATACATTTACCAAACAAAATTGGGCATGAGTCCCCTAAGATTAACCCTCTGTAGTTGAAGATGGCCCAATAGTGCCAGAGGGGTGCAAGGTTTACAGACACGGGCCAGATGTTTACACTGTTCCAAGGATAGGTCAGAGAATACAGCACGTAGGCTGGAGGGGGACAGGTGGAATCTGTGATGCAGGCTCCTTGCTTGTTCTATGGGGGCATGTGCCACTGAGGCAATAAACTTATCCACTTCAGCATTTCCCTTGGCTATGGTACGAGGGAGCCCCATATGAGATCATAATATTTGGTAAACCATGGATATTGTCTGTTATCCAGCATGACTCTTAGGGCACTGATTGTGTTGTTGATGGAAAGAGTTGAAGATCAAGGGCAGGTCAGAGGCAGCAGTCTGACCATTTGTACAGCATAATTGCTATCAAAGAATATAATACGGGGCTCCTGCTGGGAGAGTTCCAGAGCCTTAAGAATAGCCCAAGTTCTCCCAACTGGACCAAGTGCAGGTTTGGAAACTTGAGTTGAATATGGCTGATTAGATCTCTTGTGGAAAACCCCTAAAAAGGTTTTGTTAGTGTCAGTGAATTCCAAGGTAGCTTGGGGAATGGCAAGTTCAGAGAGACTGGAAAGGGGGTGCCCTCTTGGGGCAGGAAGGGAAGGGATTACAAAAGTTTGTGGGCCAGGAGATGGTTATCAATGTCGTTGGAGTATCCTGACATTAGGATATGGAAAAGGGAATAATCTCAAAACAGGAACTGCATTTCTGATACAGGGAGGGGAAGGATGATCTTGGAGGTTCCTGTGTTAAAGATTTTGATAGTATACTTCCATGCTTTGATGGCTAGCATATGAAGGAGATCAGTCTTTGGGGCTAATTTTATGGGTACATGACCAAAAGAGCTGACTCCAATAAAGGGGCTGATCATTGTGCCAGACAATGGCCAATGGAGCCTCCCCCATCCAGAGAATAATATTAAGGGTCCCAGGATCATATCTCCCAAGTGAGAAGGCAAAGAGAGAGCTTGATATTTTATGGAGCAGTTTCTATGAGAGAGAGTCCAGCTGCACCCTAGAGGAAGGATCAGAAGAATGTCAAAATAGGTCAAAGAGGAGCAGAAACTCAGCGGTGGGGGGGGCAGTTAGGGAGAAAAGGCCTGAGCCAATTAAGTTGACCACAGAGTTTTAGAGATCATTAAGTGAATAGGACCCCTTAATTAAGAGCTAGTGGGTGAGAGGTTTTATCTCAGTGGTGATCTTATATCCTAGGAAGCTAAAGGGGCATAGGGTCTGAACTTTTTCATTAGCAACTGTAAGACCAAGGCTCTCAAGACCTAAGACCACTATATTTTAGTAGGTTTGAAAGAGAATCTTTGGAGGGATGTGCAAGAACCAAGTCGTCAAAATAATGGATGACCAGGCAATGAGGCTGTACTATCACTGTGGACAAGGAAAAAAAATCGTTGGAAGATGGAGGGGCTATTTTTCATGCCCTGGGGGAGACTCGTCAATTGATATCTCTGGGTGGGCACATTATGATTGGGTTCCCACACCATGAATGCAGAATAGGGCCCGTCCTCAGTAGCTAGGGGGATGGAAATGAAGCAATCCTTAATGTCCACGGTGGCTAAGAAGTAGTGAACAGTGATGGCCTCTGGATATGGGGACCATTTTGGAAGGTTCCCATCTTAAGCATATGTTTGTTAATTTGTCTAAGATCCTGAAGGAGTCTATATTTACCAGACTTCTTCATAATAACAAAAATTGGGGAATTATGTGGACTGGAGGATGGCTCGACACGGCCAAGTAAAAGTTATTCCTGCATGAGGGATTTGAGAATGAAAAATTTGGGTTCTAATATAGGCCATTGTTCAACCCAGATGGAGTCCAAAGTGTCACATTGGAACAGCATGGGATAGTTATGTGAACGAACAGGGGCTCTTAGGATTGGGGGTATGAGGCTTTGATTTGGGAAAGAGAGTGTGGATGTCCAGAGAGGCCAGAGGTATCATGGGCTATGATGTCATCATAAAAGGCATGATTGTCTGTGGTCATCTGTGGTGAGTACAACATCCATTTCACTGAAGAAGTCCGAACCCCATAGAGCATTGGGGACTTCAGGTACTGGGGGAGAATGGGTTCCTGTCATGGTCCTCCCATCTAATGTGGTGTTTGACCTGGTGAGTGGTTTGTAAGCCACCAACTCCCTTGATTTTGGAGCCAGGCCTATAGGACAAATGCATAAAATGGGAGGAGACATTAGAAGAGACAATGATAACATCTGCCCCAGTATCAACAATGCTTTTGATCTCTACCCCATCTAGGAAAACAGTCATTTGAGGGGGGTGCTCAAAGAGAAGGGTCCATTGAATGTGGGGGTTTTTCTCTCTTACTGGCAGGGCTGACGTGTGCCCCGGGAAGTGTAAAGGAGGGGCACATCTACAGTCTTTAGTCCAGTGATAGCCTTTGCAGCATCCAGGGCATGGGGAGTGGGCTTGGGGGTATGAGGTTCCCCTTGAACAGGTACAGAAGAAATGGCCACATCCCAAGCATGGTTCTAGAGAAGTTTGTCTGTCAAAAGCCAGCATCTGCACAGAGGCCACAAGAGCCTTGAAGGGTGCTGTTATCTGGTTAATATTTTTGGCAGCTGTTATCCATTTATGGATATCTTCATTTCCAATGGCTGCAATGGCGTTGCCGGCTGCAGTGGAGGCTAATTCCCAAGCAGGTTGTTTGTTTAATCAGAGCCTCTCTAGCTGGGGGTGGGGAGCAGGGGAGTTTTGCTGGTCCACCAACTCCATTACACAAGTAAGGAAGTCAGGAAAGCCCTGTGAGGGCCCGTGGACAAGGTTTTGGAGAAAAGTCTTTGGCTTGGTCAAAGTACCCATGAAGGCCAATGGTAGCCTGTGTGACAGGATAAATGTAGGGATATATACCCATAAGCACGCTCAGAGAAACAGGGACACCAAATAGGTTGCTGTGGGCCTGGGATTTTGTCAGGTATGGTGGATGATACATCGTTCATGTGGTTATTCTCCTTCAGTTTGTTTATGTGGTGGATTACATTGATGGATTTCCATATGTTGAACCACCCTTGCATGCCTGGGATGAAGCCTAATTGGTGATGGTGGATGATACATCGTTCATGTGTTCTTGGATTCAGTTTGCAAGTATTGCTTTAAGTCTCTCTCTCTTGAGTTTGATGTAACAGAAGCAAATAGGCCACTTGCTATTTTATTTATTTATTTTTTGAGTTACATTTTATTAAATTTGTATCCCAGCTGTATCAGGCTCCCTCATTCCCTCCCAATGCCACCCTCCCTCCCTCATCTCCTCCCTGCCCCTCTCTAAGTCCACTGATAGGGGAGGACCTCCTGTCCTTGCATCTGAACCTGTTTTTATCAGGTATCTTCAGGACTGGCTGCAAAGTCTTCCTCTGTGGCCTAGCAGAGCTGCTCCTCCCTTGCGGGGTGGGGAGGTCAAAGAGCCAGTCATTGAGTTCATATCAGAAATAGTCCGTGTTCCCCTTACTAGAATACCCACTTGAATACTGAGCTACTATGGGCTACATCCATGCAGAGGTTCTAGGTTATATCCATACATGGTCCTTGGTTGGAGAAACTGTCTCATATAAGACCTCTGTGCACAGATATATGTGGTCCTTGTGGAGCTCCTGTCCTCTCCAGGTCATATTAACTCCCCCTTCTTTCATATGATTCCCTGCACTCTGCTGAAGGTTTGGTTATGAGTCTCAGTATCTGCTTTGATACACTGCTAGGTAGAGTCTTTCAGAGTCCTTCTGTGGTAGGCTCCTGTCCTGTTATTTGTTTTCTCTTACATCCAATGCCCATCCCATTTGTCTTTCTAAGTGAAGACTGATCATCTTAGCCCGGATCTCTTTCTTGTTTATCTTCTGTAGGTGTATAGATTTCATTACGTTTATCATATCTTATAGGTCTAAAAAAGTGAGGATATAATATACCAGGTGTGTCTTTCTCCTTCAGGGGTACCTCACTCAGAATGATTTTTTCTAGATCTCACCATTTACCTGCAAATTTCATGATTTCCTCATTTTTAATTGCTGAGTAGTATTCCATTGTATAAAAGTACTACAATTTCTGTATCCATTCCTCCGTTGATGGACATCTGGGTTGTTTCCAGGTTCTGGCTATTACAAATAAAGCTGCTACAAACATGGTTAAGCAAATGCCCTTGTTGTATACTTGAGCAACTTTTGGATATATGCCTAGGAGTGGTATAGCTGGATCTTGAAGAAGCGCCATTCCTAATTGAGAAAGCACCAGATTGATTTCCAAAGTGATTGTACAACTTTACATTCCCACCAGCAATGTGGGAATTCCCACCTTTCTCCACAATCTCTCCAGCATGTGTTGTCATTTGAGTTTTTTATTTTAGCCATATTGATGGGTGTCAGGTGAAATCTCAAGGTCGTTTTTATCTGCATCTCTCTGAAGGCTAAGGACATTGAGCAGCTCTTTAAGTATTTCTCTGCCATTCTATATTCCTCTACGGAGAATTCTCTGTTTAGCTCCATACCCCATTTTTTAATTGGATTGCTTGATTTGTTGATTTTTAACTTCTGTAGTTTTTTATATATTCTAGATACCATCCCTCTGTCTTATATAGTGTTGGTGAAGATCCTTTCCCAGTCTGTAGGTTGTCGTTTTGTTCTGACAAAAGTGTCCTTTTCTTTACAGAAGCTTTTCAGCTTCATGAGGTCCCATTTATTGATTGTTGCTCTTAGAGCTTGGGCTATTGGTGTTCTGTTCAGGAAGTTCTCTCCTGTTCCAGTGAGTCCTAGACTCTTCCCTACTTTTTCTTCCAACCGATTTAGAGTATGTGGTTTTATGTTGAGGTTCTTGATCCACTTGGACTTTAGTTTTGTGCAGGGTGATAAATACGGATCTATTTTCATTTTTCTGCATGTAGACATCCAGTTGGACCAGCACAATTTTTTGAAGATGCTTTCTTTTTTCCATTGAATGGTTTTGGCTTCCTTGCCAAAAATCAAGTATTCATAGGTGTGTGGGTTTATTTCTGGGTCTTCTTTTCGGTTCCATTGATCCCCCTTTCTGTTTCTATACCAATACCATGCAGTCTTTATTACTATTGCTCTGTAGTATAGCTTGAGATTGGGGATGGAGATACCTCCAGATGATATTGTTATACAAGATCATTTTGGAAATTCTGGGTTTTTTGCTTCTCCATATGAAGCTGAGAATCTTTCTTTTAAGGTCTTGTAAAGAATTGTGCTGTTATTTTGATGGGAATTGCATTGAATCTGTAGATTGCTTCTGGCAAAATAACCATTTTCACTATGTTAATCCTACTGATCCATGAACACGGGAGATCTTTCCATCTTTCTTCTGATACCTTCTTCAATTTCTTTCTTCAGAGTCTTGAAGTTTTTTTCAAACAGGTCTTTCACTTGCTTGGTTAGAGTCACACCAAGGTACTTTATGTTATTAGTGGCTATTGTGAAGCGTGTTGTTGCCCTGATTTCTTTCTCGGCCCTTTTGTCTTTGGTATACAGGAAGGAGGGCTTTTAAATTTTTTGAGTTAATTTTGTATCCAGCCACTTTGCTGAAAGTGTTTATCAGCTGAAGGAGTTCTGTGGTTGAATTTTGGGGGTCACTCATGTATACTATCATATCATTTGCGAATAGTGAAACTTTGACCTCTTTCCGATTTGTATCCCCTTGATCTCCTTTAGTTGCCTTAATGCTTTAGCTAGGCCTTCAAGTACTATGTTGAATAGATATGGAGAGAGTCGGCAGCCTTGCCTTGTCCTTAATTTCAGTGGGATTGCTTTAAGTCTCTCTCTCTTGAGTTTGATGTTGGCTATAGCCTTGTTGTATATTGCCTTTACTATGTTTAGGTATGTGCCTTGTATACCTGATTTCTCCAAGGCTTTAAACATGAATGGGTGTTGGAATTTGTCAAATGCTTTTTCAGCATCTAAGGAGATGATCATGTGGTTATTCTCCTTCAGTTTGTTTATGTGGTGGATTACATTGATGGATTTCCATATGTTGAACCACCCTTGCATGCCTGGGATGAAGCCTAATTGGTGATGGTGGATGATACATCGTTCATGTGTTCTTGGATTCAGTTTGCAAGTATTTTATTGAGTATTTTTGCATCAATGTTCATAAGAGAGATAGGTCTGAAGTTGTCTTTTTTTGTTGGGTCTTTGTTTGGTGTAGATATCAAGGTAACTGTGGCTTCATAGAATGAGTTTGGTAATGTTCCTTCTTTTTCTATTTTGTGGAATAGTTTGAAGAGAATTGGCGTTAGCACTTCTTTGAATGTCTGGTAGAATTTTGTACTGAATCCATCCTACCCAGGGCTTTTTTTTTTTTTTTTTTTTTTTTTTTTAAGAGAGACTGTTGATGACTGCTTCTATTTCTTTGGGGGATATAGGACTATTCAATCTTTCTACCTGATCTTTCCTTAATTTTGGTAGATGGAATCTATCAAGAAAATTGTCCATTTCTTTTGGATTTTCAAATTTTGTGGCATATAGGCTTTTGTAGTACGATCTAATGATTGTTTGGATTTCCTCAGTGTCTGAAGTTATGTCCCCTTTTTCATTTCTGATTTTGCTGATTTGGATTATAGGCCACTTTCCATTGATTGGACTTCACTAGGAGTGAGTTCCCCTTTTAAGAGGGAATACCAGTCATAATTTGTTTGTTAGTGAATAGCCTACTGTAGAAGAGCCTGCTCAAAATAGGAGGTGGACTCTAGGGCTGCATTCCAAATGAGGGCCAAATTGACAAGTGGGGTGCCATTAGGGCCAGCCCCTGTGTCATGTCTAACATTAACAGGGTAGGCCACAGCAGGAGGGCTGCATGGTGGAAGTTCCACCCCATTGGTATTAGGTGGCGAGTTTTGTGGTTGGTGAGCAACAATGGCAGAGCAAGGTACGAGGTACGAGAAATGAAGCTGTAAGAGGAAGAGGAGATTGTTGTATCATGGAGGAGAGATAAGGGTGGAGTTCTGCCCATGGATAGGTGGCGGCAGGCTCCTTTGGTTTGGGGAGGAAAGAATGTAAGGTGATTTCCGGCCGTGTAGCTATGTTAGGGAAGAATCTTCCTCCTCGTTGTCGGGAATTGGGAGGGAAAAGGGAAGGAGGTGAATGCGAGTAGAATGTTATCCATAGTGGATAGAGAGAGAACGAGAGATGGAGAAGGAGGGGACTGCACACACATCCACAAGCAGCCAAAAAACGCAGAGGTGGGGTGTGAAGGCTCACTTACAAGCAGCCGAGGAACACACAGACAGGGGACTACATGCTCACCCACAAGCAGCCGAGAAACACACAGGTAGGGGGCTCCATGCTCACCCATAGCCAATGCTGAGGAGGCCAAGGCCATTTGGGCCTACCTGGAAAAGGGGCCTATTCACGAAACAGGGGGTGTTTCACCCATGCTGAAGAGGCCAAACCCACATTGGTGCCAGATGTTGGTCCTCCTCCCAATGACACAGTGTTGTGTGTTATTAATACTTATTAATGGTGTATCTTTAATTAATGGGCGGTTATTCCTAAACCAACTGTATACCCAAATTACCACACAGAGACTAGGATTTATTTAATTAACCTAGAGCAAAGTACTAGGTAATAATTACTCCATCTTAAACCTCCAAGCCAGTATGGTTTCCTATCATTCAGATTGTACCCATTATACTTCCTTTTAGTCATATCTTAGGTCCGGTTCATCTCTCTTCATGGTTCCATGTCCTGTTCTGTCGATCTCTCTCTCCTGCTCTTCCTCTCCAGACTAGGATGGCCAGCCTAATCTCTCCATTGCACAGCATTGGCTGGTTGTTTAAGTGACAATTACAGAGAACAAGTGGTAACATGTTTACACAAACTTGAGACAGGTGATGCTTAGAATAAGCATCACAATGCAATGTCCAGATTGAAACCAGATAGTAGGGTAGGGAAATCAGCATTTGAATGAACGAAGTAAATTGTATACACTCCATAAGAACATATTACCAACAGTACAGCCTGTGGGTGAGGACAGGGGGTTCCAGCCAAGGGGGTGAGAGTAACTGGAGTCACTAAACAAACACAAGATTTAGTTGGTGAATGCATTCCAAGGGCAAGCAGATGCAGACTCATTTATATCCTGTAAGAAAATATATTACATAGCTTTGGGCAACCAATCAGGTTTCTCCACACCTCCGCCAAACCTGCCGTTGGTTGTTCATCTCTGGGCAGGCTCTCCAACTTTAGGTCACATATTCTCGGCCAAACTGCTTCATCATCATGTAAGCAGAACCTACCCCAATCTGTGAGCCCTAATGGCCCTTTGCTAGGGATGCTCACATTTTTAACAGAAAACAAAACAGGGATAAGATTTTAGGTAAAACACTGAGTAGAGTTTGATGCACAGAATAGTCAAATATGGATATTTAAGAAAGTGATTTTGAACAGAGCACCCTTAGTGACCAGATACATCAGAGGCAACTGTAAGATAGTAAATACTGAGTAATGATGACCTATTCCTTATCAAACCATTTCTGAGGAGAAAAAGATGTTTAAGAGTGAAATGATAACATTAGTGAACAAGCTAATTGCTATAATTCCTTTCTACTATAAGTTATTAATCTAACCATATTTTTATTGTTATATTTAAAAAGAAAATGTGGAATTAATATAATATTTACTTGAATTTGAATAGAAAGCATATTTAAAAGATATGGCTCTTGGGCCTGGAGAGACAGCTTAGCAATTAAGAATACAGGCTTCTTTTCTCAGAGTTCTGAGTTCAATTTCCAGAACCAAATGGCAGCTCAAAACAGTCTATTATAAATATAACCCCATGAGATCCGAAGCCCTCTTTTGTGCAGATGTACATGCGGACAAAATTTCTATATAAATAAAACATGTACATAAATCATGTTTAATAATCTGATTCATTGGTTTTGTTAAAGAGTAGGGTATTTGAACAGGTTTGGAAGGAGAAAAGAGAAGGGGAGAAATGGTACAATTATAATTTCAAAATAAAGAAATAATTAAAGAAATATTTTAAAAAATCTGGGACTCATGTTTATTCAACTGCTACAGAATAAATATTCAATATATTTTTCTCTTTCCTCAGGAGAGACTCTGCTTGCCTCACCATATTTTGGAAGAACGAGGTCTTGTGAAAGTTGGTGTCACAGTTCAGGCACTCCTTGAATTACCTACTACCAAGGCATCTCAGCTTTCTATGGCTTGATGTGACATTAAAACAATTATATGTCTATAATTTCCTGTATTTGAAATTATTTCAGATATCTCAAAATCATTAAGAAGAATGTCCAGTAAAAAGTTTGCCTTAGGTTTCTTTTTCTTTTTTTAACTACACTAAGATGTCACACGTAAATTCTGAATTGTCCAAGCAGTTTTTGGAGGAAAAATGGATTAATTTAATAAGAGTTCCTGATAAAGTAAAATTCTCCTTGTGTTGTTGTTCAATAACCTCGACTAATTTTCAGAATGCAAATTGATACAGAATTGAAAACACAATTTAACAATCACTTTATTTTGAGTATTTTTTACATCACTGTATACTAGTGAACATCTGGGTAAAGGTAATCATATTCTAGGAAAACAATTATGCATTTGAGTTATTTCATATACTTCTAGTTTATACACAATCTCTTCAATATTTTGTCTTTGTTTCCTAGAAAAAAAAATGAATAGAAAATTACAAAACCCTGGCATTATTTAATTCTTTTAGTATTATCAGTTGGTGCCAAAATATTTTCAGTTATACTGTAGGTTGTTTACATGTGAAGTGCCTGTGTAATTGATGAATCTTAAAATAGTCTTAAGCATTTTTGCAATTTCTTTTTATGTATTAGTAGAATCAGTGGAATTTTTAAATATTTTGGTAGGTTTGGTATGGTCAGTAATAAGTGAGGATTTAAATGGTGGTTTCTTAGCTAATCCATTGCAGTTTTCTTTGAATTGGTTATTTCACGTTGTCAGAAATGTTAATATGCTTAATTTATGATATTTAATTATGCAAAACTATAAGCATCTTTTAAATTGTTTTCTCTGAAGAGTACTTTATTTCTTTGTTGAAAACGTTACACAAAGCTGTAAGGCTTTGGAGAGCTAGGAAAGTATTAATTGTCAAGGACATTTGGATGCAACTAATACTGTTCGCACCACAACTTACTGGAACATTAAGTACATTGATACTGCCTTCCATTTTCAGAGAGCGGCTATTGAGAAACAGGTTTTGATTCAAAATCTGACCATTTCTGGATCATGTATACCTTATGATCCTCAAATAACTTGATGTTTAATTAAACACAGTCTGGTTGATAAAACACAATCTTCAATAAAGTCCTTGCTTAATTTGGAGATGGATAAACTTAAGTTAATTGTAGTTCAGGAATGTTTCCAAAATATTGATGTGATGAATAACTCAGTTTCCTATTGAAGAGCCTTCATATCCACTTTTGTAGTAGCCAAGCAAGTATCATTTCTTAACTGTGTGATTATTTGCACTTGTTACCTCTTAATATGGATGTAATTTATTCAAAACGTTGGCCTGAATATTTCAAAGGGCATTTATAAAATTTAAACTGTCACGTGCCAAATACTATGGTAAGGATTGATTTTAGAAATGTCTACATTTTTTTGGTCTGTCATCATGAAGCCATAAATTTGAATCTCGGCTTTAGAATACAGAAGTGTTTCTACATTCCCCAGGAGTAAAATTGGAAATATTAAAGAGTAAAAGCTTTTTATTACTGTAATTTTTAAGAATTAAATTATTAATAATTTATTATTTAAATATTTGATCTAATTAGTTATAATTAAATAGTCGGACCTCAAAATATCCCCATTGACATAATAAATCTCCTTAGTGAAAATTTGGATAATGTAGGTAATTTATAAGTACATTAGTTGGTGAATTTTTAATCGAGACAGCTGAAATCATTACAAATTTAAAATTTTTAACAACCAAAACAATCAGTTGTACTTCTCTCATGATTATTGTGTACAGAATTCCATTAATTAATTAATTAATTAATTAATTAATTAATCTGGTATTGTTTTACAAGTATTTTTGTGTTTTGTTGTTAATGAGATAGTCGTGAAATTTTGGACAATTCTTTTAGTACATTTCATTTGTCAGTTAACTATTAAAAAGAAAATAGAACAGAAATTCAGTGTTCATTCTTTATAGCAAATAAAACTTCTTTTAAGATGGGTCCCCTTGAGGTTTATAACAAAGCAGTTCAATAATAATTGTGCTAAAAGGCAATACCAACACCACTTCTAATACAGGTTTTCAACCTAGCCCATAATGACAACCTTATACCAAGACCCTGACACATTTCTGTTAGTAGTTTATAAGTGTAAATTTTATTCTAAAATTTTCTATGACTTATATATTTACTTTATCAGTTATTGAAATAAGAGTGATTATCATTATTTGAATGGTTTTGTGATTTGAGGAGGATTGAATAATCGGAGAATATTTTATTTGGTCCAAAATATCATTAGATAGCTACTTCTGTTAAATTTTATGACCACATGGCACAAGAAAAAAAAGTGATGTTGGATATGTTTGAATCGAAATGAGTAAAAATACATAACCATTTGTTTAATAATTATCTTTATAGAATGCTAGTTTAATGACTTTTCTAACTGAATTTTTTGAAGAATTCAGAAATATTTGTATTAGTCACAGATTTATCATAATTGATTTTCTGATGCATTTAAAAAGAAATGGAACACTAAATGTATATTACCGATGCAAACTGTGGATAAAATTGAATGAAAAAAATTCTAAACCTGGATCTCATTTTCTTCCTTTCTTCTACCGCTTTCACTATAACTATCACACTGTGATTGTTTTTGTCTGTGGTCCCCACTGCAGAAAAATAGTTACACCTTGAATGCTGGCAATGTTGCTCAGTGAGGAAAGGCCCTTGCTCTGAATCCTGACAACCTGAGTGTAATACCTAAGACCCATAAGGTGGCAGAAGAGAACCAATTCCTGCAAGTTGTACTTTGATTTGTGGATATCCATGTACTTAAGCTCCACAAGTGCACCTTGTCATACTATTACGCCCCTCGCAAAATAAAGAAATGTGCTAAGAGAGAGAGAGAGAGAGAGAGAGAGAGAGAGAGAGAGAGAGAAAAGCTTTGATAAGACATTCACAGTAACTTTATTTGGGCATGTTGGCACAGCTAGGATCTTGCCTCCTAGGGAGTCTGAAGTGAGAGCATCTCTTGAACCCAGCAGTTTAAGGATAGTCTGACAATGAAATTCTGTCAAAAAAAAAAAAAAAAAAAAAAAAAAAAACCCTACAGGACAACAGCAACAAATACAACAAAAGCTGAAATAGATTGCGGTAAAGGTCCTGATTCCTTTTACACCATGTTATTTTCAATACAATTTCATTTAAAATTATTAAATTATTAAGCTATGTTTACAAACTAATTTTTTCAATGTATGATGTAAGCTTTTTATATGACAAGTATAAGAGAAAACTTTATTTAAAACTACATATAGAGTAGACCAATATGTGATCATTTTATTGTACTTTTTAGTGCTTCACATATGACTAAATTGCCTTTGTCCTGTGTGATAACAAAGTTATCTTTGATATTCAATTGTAATTTTTCTAAAAATAATCATATTTAATTGGGCTTTCTGGCTAATGGTTATAATTCATTCAGGACAGGAGGAATACAGTGAGCCTTCACTACATAATGAGACACTTTCTCAAAAAGTAAATCCTCAAAGTACATATTTTATTAAAGTAACTATTATTTGTTTATATTTTTGATTGATGCTAAACATAAAAAAATTATTTATTGCTAAATGCTGTTGAAGATATTATTGCTATAGTTACCTTAAACTTGCACATTTCAATGAGTCTTTACATAAAAAGCTATTTGATAAAAGGTGTTTAAAGGTATTCCAAGTTTATCACAGAATTTTGAATGAGCTTCAGCAATCTCTGGGCTTTCTTTCTCCTTTAGTAAATCTATAGATTTGTTTTTCTACATTGAATGGTCCTAGAATAAATTCTCAAGTATCTATAACAAACTGTACATGCATTCTTGTTGTATATAACACTGATATGTAAATGCCCAGATAGCTTATGTAATTGATAAAATGAAAAGTGTCAATGCCATGTGGTTTAAAGTATAATATCTTCAGTTTCTGTATTTTGAACGTAAAAGTTACCCTATTACTTAGGATTTTACTTAACTTGATCTTTCCACAATAGAGTGTTTACCTGTGTGTTTACTCTAAAGCCCAAGGTCAAATTTTGGTAGCGTGTTAAAATCTATTGTTTTGGAAAAATCTAGAACTTAGAAGAATGAGAATTCTATACATGAACAGTTTATGAATAACAAAAGTAGAAATTTGACAAATTTGATAAAAATTTGGTAAATAAGCCATTTGAAAGCTACTAAAATGAAAATGGATTTATTAAAATGTGTTTATTTTAACATATTTAACTTGATCCAGATTATTTGTTTTTCAAATATGTAAATTTGATTACTCTGCCACTTAATGATAGAAAAAATAATTCATTTTAACTGTTTGCTACTGACATGTTAACAACATGTCTGAAAAAGTAGTTAAGAAATATATAGGATTTTACATGTGTAAACAAACACATTTTCAATAACAAATTGAATTTGTTAAAAGTACATAACCAGATCCCTCATTCAGTTCTAATTGTTTACATTGTAAACAAATTTAAAGAAATTCATTACAATTTGTAATGTAGTAATTAAAATTATACCTTGCAGCAGTGATCTGTAGGCCTGAATGTGTAGGTGGGTTTTTTGTTTGTTGATCTATGTTGTCTAGTAGAGTAACTCCATTTAAATTCTTTATCACAGAATGTGTATGCATGTATTTTAGAAAGCGTTTAAAGTATTAGCTTTCCCTATGAGTGTATTTCATGGTCTTTAGTGATCATTTCCTCTTCTACCCTATTGTGTATTTTCTACTATAATTTGCCCTATTCCTGATCCATTATCTCAATTTAACACTTTATACCACTATATTCACAGATTTTTAGAGGTTGAACTTACAAGAGACATAAAATCTAGTCTACCACTACTGCCAGGGAATCTTACAGCCTAACTATAAATCTTTACAGCTCCCTTTTTTCCTCTATATCCAGTCCCCTAGTCTCACCTCCAACACTGTGGCAGACACCTGCTGCAGCCTCCCTCTTCACTCTCACCCATCTCCAATGGATTACACAGATTTTCTCCAACCCTCCCCCAACACATACTCTTATCCAAGACCTTAGTTCCAACAGGGAACACATTTGCTGAGAACAAACCATCCAAGCTTTCAGTTGAAGCAAGTAGGCCAGCACAGGAGGTAGGTAAACATCAGACATTTGTTCTCCCTTCTCTTCTCAAAATTCAGTTCCCATTCTCATCCTCATCTCTGTAGCAGACTACCTGTTGAGACCCCTCTTCACTTTCTGCCCCAATAGACAGGGGTCTAAGCAAATCCTGATGGAACACATTTATTCCCTGCAGTGAACCCCTTTAACCCTGCTTCCAGCTCATCCCATTCCTATTCGTCAGTTCCCAGTACTTAGAAAGACTTGTATCAGGAACCCCCAGCAGTATCCCAGAAGAATTCCCTATTAGACATCTCACAGTCACAACACCCTCCTAAGAACCAGAGAAGGCAACAGAAACCAAGAAACAAAATCCAAAAAAAAAAAAACAAGACCTGATGTCAGATATAAAAATACTATCATCCCATCCCTAGATGCCTAGATGCCAGCATAAAAACACAATAACAACCAGGACAATATATCTTCACTAGATCCCAGCAACCTTATCACAGTTGACCCTAAGTGTTACAACATAGCTGAAGCACAAGACAAGGACCTTACACTAGCCTTTATGAATATGATAGAACTCTTAGGGAAGAAATGAATAAATCTCTCAAAGAAATCTATGAAAATCAAACAAACAGTGTAAAAAATGAATGAAAACTGTTCAAAATCTAAAAGTGGAAATAGAATCAATAAAGAAAACCCAAACTCAGGGAAATATAGAAATTAGAAACCCAGAAAGGAACCTCAGAGGTAAACCTCACAAACAGAATATAAGAAATGAAAGAATCTCAGTTGCTGGAGACATGATAGAAGACAGATACCCTGGCAAAGAAAGTATTAAATCTAAAAAAATAAAATAAAAGATTAAAATTCTTAACCCAAAGCATCCAGGAAATCTGGAACACTATAAAAGGTCCAAATCTACAAATAAAGGAATATAGGGGGAAAAAAGAAACCCAGCTCAAATGCACAGAAATTATTTTTAAACAATGTCATAAAAGAAAATTTTTCTAACCTAAGAATGAAGTATGTATCCAGGTACAAGAAACATTTTGAACACCATATATAAGGGGCCAGAAAAGAAATTTTCCTTATCAGGCAATAATAAAATCATTAAATATATGTAACAAAGAAAAAATATTAAAAATAACAAAGGGAAAGACTAAGTAACATATTAAAGGCAGAACTATTAGAATAGCACCTGATTTTCAGTGGAGGCCCTAAAAGCCAGAAGGGCCTTGATAGGTGTTTTACAAACATTAAGTGATCACAGATGCCTGCTCAGACTACTGTACCCAGCAAAACTTTCCATAACAATAGATAGAGAAAATAAGACATTTCATGATAAAACAAAATTTAAACAATGCATCTGTCTACAAATCTAGCTCTGCAGAAGGCACTAGAAGAAAAACTTGAACCTGATGTGATTAACCACACCCAAGAATTCATAAGGAAATGTAAAGAAGGAAAATGTGTGTGGGGTACACACACACAAACACACACAGAGAAAGCAAGAACAGCAAATTAACAAGAATCAGTAAAAACTGCTTATGGAAAACTCACAACACTGGTCTCATTTCTCCCAATAAAAAGACAGACTGAAAGAATGGATGTGATAACAGGATCCATCTTTCTGCTGTATTCAAGGAAATATCTTATCATCAAGGAAAGATATCTCAGGGGAAAAAGATGGAAAAAGATATTCCAAACAAATGGACCTAAGAAACAAGCTGTTGTACTCATTTTAATATCTAGCAAAACTAACCTTCAAAACAAAATAATTAGAAGAAACAGGCAAAGACACTACATACTCATCAAAAGAAAAATTCAAGAGGACATTGCAATTTCTAACATCCATGCATCAAATTCTACTGCATTCCAGTTCATTAAAGAAACATTACCACAGCTTTAATTGTATATTGACACTTATGTAATGATAGTAGGAGACTTCAATACAGCAACAGATACAACAGAAAGGTTACAAACTCATTGGAACTGATCAACTTATATTGAATAAAAAGAGGGTCAAGAAGAAAATCAAGAAATCAATGATTTTCTAGAATTGAAGAATTATAAATTATAAATACACAACATACAAAAACTTGTGAGATGCAATGAAGGCAGTTCTAAGAGGTAAGTTTATAGCACTGTCCATATAAAAAATTGGAGAGATCTTATACTCGACTTAACAGCATACCGAAAGCTCTAGAACAAAAAAGAAGCAAGCACACCCAAAACAATAGATGGCAAGAAATAAACTCAGGGCTGAAATAAATAAAATGAAACAAACAAATAAAACAACATAAATAATCAGTGAAACAAAGACTCAATTCTATGAGAAAACCAGTAGGATTTACAAACTCTCATTCATATAAGGCCAAAAGAGAAGATCCAAATTACAAAAAAAAAAAAAAAAAAAAAAAAAAAGAAAGAAAGAAAGAAAAGAAATGAAAGGGAGACAAAACAGAAGATACTGAGAAAATCCAGGGAATCATAAGGACATGCTTTATAAACTTATAAAATGTACTCTGTCAAATTGGAAAATCTAAAAGAAGTGGACAGTTTTGTCAATACATACTGCCTACCAAAGTTACATCACGAGCAGCTAAGCAATTTAAACAATTCGTTAAAAGTATTCCACCAAAAAGCCCTGGGGCAGATGGTTTTAGTACACAATTCTACCAGACTTTCAAAGAAGAGTTAATGACAATATTCTCTCAAATAATTCCATGAAAGAGAAACAGAAGGAACATTGCCCAATTAGTGATCTCAGGCCATAGTCACCCTGATACCCAAACCACAAAAGATTCAACAGGGAAAGAGAATTTCAGAGCAATTTCACTTATGATGCAAAACTTCTCAAAAATATACTCAGAAACTGAATCCAAGAAAATATTAAAATGATCAAGTATGCTTCATCCCAGAGATGCAGGAATGGTTCAATATAACTCACCATATGAACAAATTGAAAGAAAAACCCCGTATGATCATCTCATTACATGCAGAAAAGGCCTTTGAAAATATCCAACAAGCCTTCATAATAAAATTTGTGGAGATATTAGGGACACTAGAGCCATAACTCAGCATAATAAAGGCAGTTTACATCAAGCCCATAGCCAAAATCAACTTAAATGGAAAGAAACCAAAAGAAACTAAAATCAAGAACAAGACAAGGCTGTCCATTCTCTCTATTTCTATTCAATATAGTACTTGAAGTTTTGGCTAGAGCAATTAAGACAACTAAAGGAGATCAGGGGGATGCAAATTGGAAAGGAAGAAGTCAAAGTATCTATAGTTGCAGATGATAATGATAGAATACATAAGTGACCCCAAAAATTCCTCCAGGAATTTCGCATAGTTGATAAACACTTTCAGCCTTGTAGCTGGACACAAAATTAACTCGCAAAAGCCAGCAGCACTCCTGTACACAAATGACAAATACATTAAAAGAAATCAGAGAAATGTAATCTAACAAAATAATCTCAAGTAATATAAAATATCTTGGGTCCATTCTAACTAAGCATATAGAAGACTTGCATGATAAAAAAAAAAACCACTTCAAAGCACTGTAGAAAAAAAATAAAGAAAACAGCAAAAAATGGAAAGACTTTCCATGCTCTTGGATAAGTAGGATTAATATAGTAAATATGGCTATCCTACCAAAAGCAATCTACAGATTCAATGCAACCCCCATCAAAATTCCATCCCAATGTTTTATAGATCTTGAAAGGGCAGTTTTGAGTGTTACATGGAAACATGCACAGACACACACACACACACAGATGAAGGGGGTCAGAAAACAGGATATCTAAAACAATCTTGTATATCAAAAGAACTGCTGGAGGAATAAACATTTCTGAATTCACATTGTAACATAGAGCTATGGTAATAAAATTTTATGGTATTGGCATAAAAGTCAGACAGGTAGAACAATGGAATTAAATTGAACTCCTATGCATATATACACATCATAGAAACTTCCTACAATATATACATATATTAAAACAATCTAAATATAATTGTCAAATAATAAAGAAGAAAGAACCTCAAGTGAACATCTCATCACCAAATGAAACTTTCAGTTTGGACTACATCTAATTTAGTTGGTGGCCTAATGGATCCCATGTGAATGCCCAAACAACCCAGGCCATTGCCCCCATCCTTAAACCTGAAACTATCTCCAAGGGAAGATAGTTTCCTCACTGGGGAAACAAACTCAGCATCCAGATATGGGTTTCAAACTCCTCTCTCTTTGTGTCTCTGTCTCTCTCTCTTCTCTCCTTTCCTTCTTCTTTCACCCTTTCTTTTTTAATTTTTTTCTTTATTATTATTATTTATTACAATTTATTCACATTGTATCCTGGCTGTAATATCCACTCCCTCATCTCTTCCCCATCTCACCCTCCCTCCTTCTTCCACCCATGTCCCTCCCCTTGTCCACTGATAGCCTATCAGGTATCATCAGGACTGTCTGGATCCTCTTTCCTGGCCACCTCTCCATGAGGAGGTGATCTAAGAGCAGGCAACCAAGTTCAAGTCATGGACTGCCCATGCTCCCCTTACTAGGACACCCCCATGTAGACTGAGATGGCCATGGGCTACATCTTAACAGAGTGTCTATCTTCTAAGGAAGATGCTTAATCCTCATTCAGAATGGCAAACAGGATAGACATGGGAAGTAGGAGAAGATAAGGAACAAGATAGGAGGCTATCACAGGGGACTTCGGAAAAACTACCCATCAGGACATCAAAGCAGATGGTGAAACTCATGGTCAAACTTTGGGCAGAGTGCAGGGACTTTTACAGGAAAAGGAGGAGATAGAAAGATGCGGAGGGGATAAATGAACTTGGGAGTCCAAGATGGCGGCAACCAGCACACATAATATTTGAGGGGCACAGGATCTGAAATGCTGAAATTGGTGAGTAGAGTGGACAACTGAAGCCAGAAAATAAACATTGAGGTTTCCTGGGCTGGAGGGGACAACCCAAGAGCTGGGACACTTTGGATCTAGGTCAATTGTGGACATCTCCGGGGACTGAGACTGGCTAATATTCAACACCGCTGCACTTAAACTTGCCCCAAGCAGGAGCCTCCCTGATCGGTGACTGAGATAGCAGAGGCAGCTGACCCAAGTATAGGTTTCCCTGCCCGGTTGCCAAACAGTGGACACTACTGAGCTGACTTATCTCCTACAATCTCATTTGCTTCTGTGGGACCAAATCAGAAATTAGATAATAGGGGAAACACCAGTGCTTTCCAATTAGGCCTGCAAGTCAATGAGTGCATGCAGAGCCCCAGATCAAGGGTCTCTCTAGTCTAGCAACTCTGGCATCCAGACATTGGATCCACACACCCCCACACACTGTGGGCAACATAGGGATTCTTGAGACAGTGTTCTCAACAATGAAGCCTGTATTTTGTGGGTCTACCAGTGAAGTCCAGACAAATAATTCTGAGAGCCCAGAAAGATCTGAACGCCAGGAGGACAGTAAGACAAGCCTGTAAGCCATTGAGGTATTCAAGGCACTGCACATGTGCATTGTGCCTACAAAAAGGGCCAGCACCCCCTCATGCACTTAAGCTCCACCTTTCCAGGAATCTACAAGCTCTAGAAGCCTGTCCTTCAAGAGACAGTTGCTCCCACATGCTTGTGCTTTCACACATGCGCCTGTGGCCCTCCTCCCTTGGCTACAGATGAAAGACTAACATCCACTCTCAAATCAGTATACCTCTTTCATGTTCCTGAAGAATACTCCAGACACCATATACAGACGGATCCAGTCCCAAGTACTGACTCCAGGAACAAACAGTGAAGGTTATGGATAAGTAGATGGTTAGAGGTAAGCGTAAGAACATGTCCAACAAAAATCAGAACATTATGGCTTCACCAGCAACACCAAAAATCAATGGTTATTCTATTTCATTTGAAAAACAGGAAAATTATCTCAAATATATGCTTATCCAGTTATTAGGGGCATAATGAGGAAGCAAAAAAGCTCTAAAAGAAATACAGGCAAATACATCTGAACAAATAGAGGCACATATAGAGGCACAAGTTAGAGGAAATAAATAAATAAATAATAGAAGCCATCATGGAAAGACAGGAATGCACATTCAAAAAAATGAAGGAAATGGTGCAAGACATTAAAACAGAATTAGAATCAATAAAGAAAACACAAACAGAAAAAAATATCTGGAGCTAGAGAACTTGGAGAAAAGATCAGAAAACACAAAGGTAAGTATCACTAACAGAATACAAGAGATAGAAGAGAGAATCTCCATCACTGAAGATACAATCGCAGAATCTGATACACCTCTCAAAGAAAAAGTAAAATAAGAAAAGTTTCAAACACAAAACATCCAAGAATTAAAGGATGCCTGAAAAGACCAAATCAAAGAATAATAGGAATAGATGAAAAAGAAGATTCCAGATTCCAAGGTCCAGAAAATATTTTCAAGAATACCACAGAAGAAAATTTTCCCAACTTGAAGAGGTGTCCATTTACATGCAAAAGGCCTACAGAATACCAAATAGACTAGACAAGAAAAGAAACTGTTCATGTCACATAATAGTCAAAACACTACATCTACAGAACAAAGACAAAATATTAAAAGCAGCAAGAGAAAAAGGCAAAGTAACATATAAAGGTAGACCTATCAGCATCACACCAGATTTCTCAACAGAAACTATGAAAGCCAGAAAGGCCAGGGCAGATGTCATGCAGACACTATGGGACCATAGATGCTAACCCAGACTACTATACCTAGCAAAGCTTTCAATCAACATAGATGCAGAAAACAAAATATTCCATGAAAAACTAAATTTAAACAATCTCTAAACAGCAACTCAGCCCTACAAAAGATACTAAAAGGAAAACTCTAATCCAACGAAATCAACCATACCCAAGAAAACACAGGATATTGATAACTTCACAAAAAAAAAAATTAAAAGAAAAAAAAGCATAGAAACAGAGTAATACTACCAACTCCACAATAAAAGAAGCTAACATTCATTAGTCACAATTATCTATAAATATCAAAGGACTCAACTCTCTAATAAAAAGACACAGACTAACAGAATGGTTGAGGAAACAGGATCCAATATTCTGTTGCATCCAAGAAACTTACCCCTGCAACAAAGATAAACACTACCTCAGAGTAAAGGGCTGGAAAAGTGTTTTTCATCCAAATGGACCCAGAAAAAAAGCTAGAGTAGCTATACTAATATCTGATAGCATAGACTTTCAACCAAAATTAATCAAAAAAAATCTGAGGAAGGACAGTTCATTCTCTTCAAAGGAAAAATCCACCAGGAGGACATCACAATCCTGAACATGTATGCCCCAATACAAGAGTAACTGCATACGGAGAGAAACTTAAATCAATCCCACTGAAAACAGGGATAAGGTAAGGCTGCCAATTCTCTCCATAGCTCGTCAACATAGTACTTGAAGTTCTAACTAGATCAATAAGACAACTAAAGGAGATCGGGGGGATACACATTGAAAAGGAAGAAGTCGCTATTTGCAAATGATATGATAGTATACATGAGTGACCCCAAAAATTTAACCAGAGAACTCCTTCAGCTCATAGACACCTTCAGCAGAGTGGCTGGATACAAAATTAACTCAAAACTAACAGTGGTCCTCCTGTGTATGAAAAACAAAGGGGCTGAGAAAGAAATTAGGGAAACTACACCCTTCACAATAGCTACTAATAACATAAAGTACCTTGTTGTGACTCTAACCAAGCAAGTGAAAGACCTGTTTGAAAAAAAAAATCAAGTCTCTGAAACAAGAATTTGGAGAAGATATCAGAAGATGGAAAGATCTCCCATGCTCATGGATCGGTAGGATTAACATATAGAAAATGGCCATCTTGCTAAAAGTAATTTACAAATCAATGTAATTCCCATTAAAATACCAACACAATTACAAAACTTGATAAAACAATTCTAAATTTCATATTGAAAAAGAAAAAAAAAACGAGAATTTCTAAAACAATCCTGTACAACAACAGATAGTCTGGAGGTATCTTCATCCCTGATCTCAAGCTGTACTCCAGAGCAATAGTAATAAAAACTGCATGGTACTGCCATAGAAACAGAATGGTGGATTAATGGAATAGAATAGAAAACCCAGAATTAAAGCCAAACACCTACAGATACTTAATTTTGACAAAGAAGCCAAAACCATACACTGGAAAAAATATAGCTTCTTCAACAAATGCTGTTGGTCTTACTAGAGGTCTACATGTAGAAAAACACAAATAGATCGATATTTATCACCCTGCACAAAACTAAACTCCAAATGGATCAAAAACCTCAACATAAAAGCAGACACACTAAATCAGTTAGAAAAAAAAGTGGGTAAGAGCCTTGAACTCATTGGCACAGGAGACAACTTCCTGAACAAAACACCAACAGTACAATCTCTAAGATCAACAAACAAAAAATGGGACATCATGAAACGAAAAGTTTCAGTAAAGCAAAGGACACTGTTCTCAGAACAAAATGACAGCCTACATATTGGGAAAGGATCTTCACCAACCCTCTATCTGACAGAGGACTAATATCCAGTATGTATATAAAGAACTCAAGAAGTTAAAAAGCGACAAATCAAGCAATCCAATTAAAAAAGGGGGATACAGAGCTAAACATAGAATTCTCTGTAGAGGACTATTGAATGGCAGAGAAACACTTAAAGAAATTCTCAACATCCTTATTCATGAGGGAAATGCAAATCAAAATGACTCTGAGATTTCACTTTACACCCATCAGAATGGCTAAGTTTTAAACTCAAGTGACAATACATGCTGGAGAGGATGTGGAGAAAGGGGAACCCTCCTCCATTGCTGGTGGGAATGCAAATTTGTACAACCACTTTGGAAATCAGTATGGCATTTTCTCAGACAATTAGGAATAATGCTACTTCAAGATCCAGCTATACTACTCCTAAGCATATATGCATCCAAAATATGCTCAACTATTCAACAAGGACATTTGCTCAACCATGTTTGTAGCAGCTTTATGTGTAATAGCCAGAATCTGGAAACAACCTAAATGTCCCTCAATGGAGGAAGGTTTACAGAAATTGTGGTACATTTGCACAATGGAATACTACTCAGCAATTAAAAACAAGAAAATCATGAAATTTGTAGGCAAATGGTGGGAACTAGAAAAGATCATCCTTAGTGAGATATCCCAGAAGCAGAAAGACACACATGCTATATATTCACTTATAAGTGGATTTTTGCCATATAATATAGGCTAATAAAACCTAAAGAAGCTAAGCAAGAAGGAGGACCCTGAGTAAGATGATAAATCCTCACTCAGAAAGGGAAGGACATTGGAAGAGGGAGAAAACAGGGAATAGGACAGGATTGTACCACAGAGGGCTCCTGAAAGACTCTACCCAGCAGGGCACTAAACCAGATGCTGAGACTCGTATTCAAACTTTGGGCAAAGTGCAGGGAATCTTATGAAAGAAGGGGGAGATAGAAAAACCTGGAAGGGACAGGGCCTCCACAAGGTGAGAAACAATAAAAAATGTGGGCAAAGAGGTCTTTTCTGAGACTGATACTCCCACTAAAGGTCATGCATGGAGGTAACCTAGAACTTGTGTGCAGAGAAGCCCATGGCAGCTGTGTCTCCAAGTGGGTTCCCTACTAAAGGGAACAGGTACTGTCTCTGACATGAACTCAGTGGCTAGCTCTTTGATCCTCAGCAGGTAGGAGCAGCCTTACCAGGCCTCAGAGCAAGACAAAGCAGCTAGTCCTGATGAGACCTAATAGGCTAGTGTTAGAGGGAAGGGGAAGAGGACCTCCCCTATCACTGGACTTCGTGAGGAGCATGGGAGGACATGAGAAAGGTAAGGTTGGATTGGGATGGTATAAAGGAGGGGGCCACAGCTGGGATGCCAAGTGCATAAACTGTACTTAATAAAATATTAATTAAAAAAAGATAAAAAAATAGCAAGACCTGGAGGGGACAAGAGCTCCACAAGGATTTCAGCTGAGCCAAAAAATCTGAGCCCAGGTAGGCCTGCAGAAAGTGATGACTCAACCAAGGAACATGCATGGAGAGGACCTTGACACTGCTTAAATGTAGCTCATCGGCAGCTGAGTTTCCATGGTGGCTGGTTCACTAGTAAGGAGAGCCGGGGCTGTCACTGACATGAACTGTCTTCTTTATGTCTTCCTTCCTTCTTTCCTTCCTTTCTATCTTATTCATTTCATTCTTGCTTGCTTGATTTTTCTTTGTTTTCAGCATCCTCATATTATGTTTACATCATGTTATATATTTTTTTGGCTCCTGATTCAGATCCAAGGAAGACCATACAGAATAAAATTGCTAGCTGACACTATATATAATCAGAGATATAATCAGCATTACATATCTGGACATAAATATAAGATATATACGAGTATGGAAAGGAAAATTCTAAGCAAGGATTGTTCAGGTAAAGAGCTGCTATGTCTCTTCCTATTTTTATGCTTGTTTTATAACTAAAATAAAGGTACAAAATTCAAATGACATTAGAAATGCTTTGAACAGTGGGAAACAAGGAAGTATTCTAAGGGAAAACACAAAAATGATAGCATCTAAAATCTTTGTGAGCAACTCTAGCCATTCTACAATCTAAATAACAAAATTAAGTCATGTAATTTCTAAAAGTAGGAACTTTCTTTGTACTAGAAGGGGGGGATTTAAATGCCTGAATATCCTATAACTCTTGAAGTTTTTAAGTTTCATGAACCTATCATATGTTTAAAAAATTCAAAATGATCATCACTTTGTAGTTTAAAATTTTCCCCACTTTCCTAGAAATATGTAAGACAGACAGCTTTATTTATGTGTTGTGACTTGAAATACTCTAGATCAAAATACAATCTTACTGATGTCTTCTCTAGGTTTGTTAAAATATTGCACATATTGTATTATTCTTGGAAGACACAGATCATGACCATAATTGAGGAAATGTTCCTCAGAACTCAGAGTTTCCTTGGGTGTTGTTTATAATTATGTTGCCAGATGTACATGCTGCTCCTTGTTGTATTGTTGGCTATTTTCTCTCTTTGTTCCTTATTATCTTTTCTCTGCCAGAGGATTTATTTTTAGAATCTATTGAAATGAGAGATTTCAGCGGAATTGGATATAACAAATAAAAACAGCTTTGATATGGAAACAAAGAAATTCAAGAAAATTCTTGATTTTTGTTATTGGAGCTACTATTAGAAAATTTTGGTTTCTACAGAACTGCAAACACCCTACTTAATTAGCCCTCGCAACTCTTTGAAATTTTGAAGGTAATTTGTGGGTAGACTCTATTTATTTGATTGAGAAATTAAGTAGGCCAAGTCAGCTCATAACATATATAAAAGAATAGATAGACATGTTGAGCTGGAACAGATAGATCGTCCTTCTAATTTTAACACAGATTTGCTCATATATTTCAAAGAAATACCATCAAACTGTAGTCCTGGAAATGACATTTTATTGGTAACTGTTAGGTTACAATATTTTTCTCTCACCCCCATCTGGAATTGTGTTGTTCATCTCATGCTCTTTTACTATCTTTGATTCAAGAAAATGATATATGAGCTATTCCCCTATGTTACTAATTGTCAACATATTATAATGCAGTTTCAAAAAAATTCTTTTTCTCGTATAATATATCCTGATCAAATTCAAAGAGATACAAATTATAACCTCTTAAAACACACACACACACACACACACACACACACACATACACACAAAATACAGAATCTTGCCAAATTGTCCAAGTTAGTCTTTAACCTTCAATCTTTCTGAGCAGTCTTCCAAGATCTGGTAAGATAGGCATGAGCTACCACATCCTACTCAAGATCTTAGCCTTTGACCTTTTGTTCTTTTGTTCTTTAACCTGCACTTAAGCTCCACTAAAGTTCTTTTCCTAGTTTCTTCCTGAGCCTGTATTTTTTCTCTCCACACCCTTAAATGATGTTCTCTTTTGTAGTCTTTTTGTTTTTTCTATCAGACTAAATAGAGAGCTTATTGAAAATTTTTGTCCTCTCAAAAAGCATTTGAAGTCTTCTGAAAGTGTATCACAGACTAGTATATTTTTCGGCCTGACAAACGAATTCCTTTTTTTTAAGTTTTATTTTTTAATTTATTACTTTTAAATTAATCAAAGTTTATTTACTTTGTATCCCAGCTGCAGCCCCCTCCTTCCTGCCCTCCCAATCCCACCATCCCTCCCTCATCTCCTTCCTGCCCCTCTCTAAGTTCACCGATGGGGGAAGTCCTCCTCCTCTTCCATCCGATCCTAGGTTATCAGATCACTTCAGGGCTGGCTACAATGTCCTCTTCTGTGGCCTAGCAAGGTTGCTCCTCCCTTGGGGGTGGGATGTCAAAGAGCCAGCCTTTGAGTTCATGACTGAGACAGGCTTTGTTCCTCTAACTAGGGAAACCACTTGGATACTAAACTAACATTGTCTATATCCTGGCAGGGGTTCTAGATTATATCCATTCGTGGTCCTTGGTTGGAGAATCATTCTCATAAAAGACCCCTGTGCCCAGATATATTTGGTCTTTGTGGAGCTCCTGTCCTCTCCATATCATACTAACTCCCATTTCTTTCATATGATTCCCTGCACTCTGCCTAAGTTTTGGTTATGAGTCCCAGCATTTGTTTTCATACACTGCTAGGTATAGTCTTTCAGGGCCCTCTGTGGTAGGCTACTGTCCTGTTACTTGTTTTCTCCTTGTTTTTAATTGCTGAGTAGTATTCTATTGTGTAAAAGTATCACAATTTCTGCATCTATTCCTCAACTGAGGGACATCTACAATGTTCCCAGGTTCTGGCTACTAGGAATAAAGCTGCTACAACAAGGTTGAACAAATGCCCTTGTTGTGTTCTTGAGCATCTTTTGGATATATGCCTAGGAGTGGTATAGCTGGATCTTGAGGAAGCACTATTCCTAATTGTCTGAGAAAGCACCAGATTGATTTTCAAACTGGTTGTACAACTTTACATTCCCACCAGCAATGGAGGAGGGTTCCCCTTTCTCCACAACCTCTCCAGCATGTGTTGTCACTTGAGTTTTTGA
This sequence comes from Meriones unguiculatus, assembly GCF_030254825.1. Lineage (NCBI taxonomy): Eukaryota > Metazoa > Chordata > Mammalia > Rodentia > Muridae > Meriones > Meriones unguiculatus. Next base: position 71,348,410 of record NC_083369.1, on the reverse strand, counting down.
TCTTAGCCATTCTGATGGGTGTCAGGTGAAATCTCAAGGTCGTTTTGATTTGCATCTCTCTGATGGCTAAGGACACTGAGGATTTCTTTAAATGTTTCTCTGCCATTCTGTATTCCTCTACAGAGAATTCTGTTTAGCTCTGTAACGCATTTTTAATTGGATTGCTTGACTTTTTATTTTTAACTTCTTTAGTTCTTTATATATTCTGGATATCATCCCTCTGTCAGACATAGGGTTGGTGAAGATCCTTTCCCAATATGTAGGCTGTCATTTTGTTCTGAAAACAATATCTTTTGCTTTACAGAAGCTTTTCCATTTCATGATGTCCCATTTATTGATTGTTGCTCTTAGAGCCTGTGCAGTTGGTGTTTTTTTTTTTTTTTTTTTTTCCAGGAAGTTGTGTCCTGTGCCAAAGAGTTCTAGGCTCTTCCCCACTTTTTCTTTCAGCTGATTTAGTGTGTCTGGTTTTATGTTAAGGTCTTTAATCAGTTTGGACTTTAGTTTTGTGCAGGGTGATAAATATGGATCTATTTTTATTTTTCTGCAATCAGACATCCAGTTGGACCAGCACTATTTGTTGAAGATGTTGTCCTTTATCCATTGTATGGTTTTGGCTTCTTGGTCAAAAATCAAGTATTCATAGTTGTATGGGTTTATTTCTGGGTCTTCTATTCGGTTACATCTATCCTCCTTTCTGCTTCTGTGCCAATACCATGCAGTTTTTATTAATATTGCTCTGCAGTAGAGCTTGAGATCAGGGATGGAGATGCCTCCAGATGATCTGTTGTTGTAGAAGATTGTTTTGGAAATTCTGGGTTTTATATTTCTTCATATGAAGTTGCGAATTTTTCTTTCAAGGTCTGTAAAGAATTGTGCTGTTATTTTGATGGGAATTGCATTGAATCTGTAGATTGCTTTTGGCAGTATGGCCATTTTCACTATGTTAATCCTACCGATCCATGAGCACGGGAGATCTTTCCATCTTCTCATTTTCTTCATTTTCTTTCTTCAGAGTCTTGAGGTTTCTTAAACAGGTCTTTCACTTGCTTGGTTAGAGTCACACAAGGTACTTTATATTATTAGTGGCTATTGTGAAGGGTGTTGTTTCCCTAATTTCTTTCTCGGCCACTTTGTCTTTGTATACAGGAGGGCTTCTGATTTTTTTTTTTGGAGGTAATTTTGATTCCAGCCACTCTGTTGAAGGTATTTATCAGCTGAAGGAGTTCTATGGTTGAATTTTGGGGGTCACTCAGGTATACTATCATATCATTTGCGAATAGTGAAACTTTGACCTCTTCTGTTCCAATTTGTAGCCCTCTGATCTCCTTTAGTTGTCTTTTTGCTCTAGGTAGGTCTTCAAGTACTAAATTGAAGAGATTTGGAGAGAGTGGGCAGCCTTGCCTTGTCCCTGATTTCAGTGGGATTGATTTGAGTTTCTCTCCATTGAGTTTGATGTTGGCTAAAGGCTTGCTGTATATTGCTTTTAATATGTTTAGGTATGTGCCTTTTATCCTTCCTCTCTCTTAGACTTTAAACATGAATGGGTGTTAGATTTTGTCAAATGCTTTTTCGGCATCTAAAGAGATAATCATGTGGCTTTTCTCCTTCAGTTTGTTTATATGGTGGATCACATTGATGGATTTCCATATACTGAACCATTATTGCATGCCTGGGGTGAAGCCTACTTGGTAATGGTGGATGATATCTTTGATGTGTTCTAGGATTTGATTTGAAAGTATTTTATTGAGTATTTTTGCATCAATGTTCATAAGAGAGATAGGTTTGAAATTGTCTTTTTTTGTTGGGTCTTTGTGTGGTTTAGGTACTAAGGTGACTGTGGCTTCACAGCATGAGTTTGGTAATGTTCTTTCTGTTTCTATTTTGTAAAAGAGTTTGAGGAGTATTGGAGTTAGCACTTCTTTGAAGGTCTGTTAAAATTCTGCGCTGAAATCATCTGGCCCAGGCCTTTTTTTTTTTTTTTTTTTGGAGGGGAGACTGTTGATGACTGCTTCAATTTCCTTGGGGGATATAGGCCTATTCAGTCTTTCTACCTGATCTTTACTTAATTTTAGTAGATAGACTCTATCAAGAAAATTGTCCATTTCATTTAAATTTTCAAAATTTGTGGTATATAGGCTTTTGTAGTATGACCTAATGATTGTTTGGTTTTCCTCAGTGTCTGAAGTTATGTCCCTCTTTTCATTTCTAATTTTACTGATTTGGATAGATTCTCTCTGCCTTTTAGTTAGTTTGGCTAGGGGTTTGTCTATCTTGTTGATTTTCTCAAAGAACCAGCTTTTTGTTTCATTGATTCCTTGAATAGTTTTATTTGTTTCTAATTGATTAATTTCAACCCTGAGTTTGATTATTTCCAGCTCTCTGCTCCTCTTGGGCGTATCTGCTTCTTTTTTTCTATGGTTTTCAGTTTGGGCCATTAAGTTGCTGGTATGTGATGTTATAATTTCTTTTGAAGGCACTTAGTGCTATGAATTTTCCTCTGGCACTGTTTCACTGTGTCCCATAAATTTGGGTATGTTGTGCCTTCATTTTCATTGAGTTCTAGAAAGTTTTTAATTTCTTCTTCTATTTCTTCCTATACCCAGCTGTCATTGATTAGGAAGTTGTTCAGTTTCCATTTGCATGTAGGCTTTTTGTTATTTCCATTGTTGTTGTGGTCCAGCTTTAGTCCACTGTGGTCGGATAGAATACAGGGGATCATTTCAATCTTCTTGTATCTGTTGAGGCTTGCTTTGTGACCAACTCTATGGTCTATTTTGGAGAAGGTTCCATGAGGTGCAATTTTGGTGTTTCAGGTCCTTTGCCCCTTAGATAAGGTGCATGCCAGTCGCCTCCATCTTGGATCAGGATTGACAAATGAATCCCTAATGCTTTCATGGACTATGCTTCACCTAGCTCATAAAGATTATCTGTGAGCCTTCCTCCATACTTCTCACCTTCGTATTTGCTTTCCTCTTGAACGTTTTTCTACCAACTGCCCCAGGCTGATCAGGCCTTGTTTGTGGTATTCTCTTTGAAGAAGATGCTTGTGTTTTCACCAACACAGCCAGAGTGATGGATGTATCTAGGGAGGGAAACATCCAAAATAGATTCACATCATGCTTTCAGTGAAGGTGTAGAGACTGGAGTACTATAACTCTAGTGTTAGAGTAATGAGATTAGTCTAATTGATACAAACAATAAAAATCTCTATTCAGAGGGGAAATGTGCTTTTAGGCAAAGAAGATTTTCATTTCTGTTCATGGAAATTCTACCTGTATCTATGTTCCTTTGATTGGTAGCCAACCTTCAAATGCTTTTCAGGGAAATATGATTAACAGATCTATAAAACAAACCCTGTCAAAATAACAAAACAAAAGAAAACAAAACAGTGTTTTTCCATAAATAGTTTTACCAAATATTCAGCAAATCTATGCCCCCTCCCCTGTGCATGCTTGCCTGCCTGTGTGTTCTCTAAGAATCACCTCTTCTCCACTTGGCAGATTATTCTGTCCTGTTGCTATATGGAGTAGGGACAGCACAGACAGTTTTGGAGAATTTGATAGCAGAGAGAGAGAACACAGAGGTTTTATTTATTTATTTTCTAAGGCCACCTTGTAGGAATGCCTGCCCTCCAAGACAAGCAAATACTATCTTGGGGAGTTGAGCTGTGCCCCTTGCCAAAAGGATTATCTAGGTTGGGTTTGTTGACTGTTTACACCCCTGAATGAAGGCGTGTGTAGGTAGGGTCATGAAACCCACACCTGAGTATCCAGTGCCTCCCTACCACCTGTTGTAAGCAGCTCCAAATTAGTTTCATATTGTTTGGGGGATGGGATCTAGAACTTAGAAATTCTAGGAGTTTATTTAATGTTAAATAAATAATATTAAAGATTAATATATAAATATTAAATAAATAATATTAAATAAATATTTATTTATTTAATCACTGTACAGCCTGATCCCAGCCCCCTCCTCTTCTCTATTTATGTGGCTATAACAAAGCCTTCAACATTGCTAGGTAACAGTTTTCTAAATATGGCCATGTGAGTGGTGTCCTTGGATCCAAGCAACTGTCATCCTGGGACATTCAGCTGTGCCCTCACTACAAAAGATCATCCTTGCTGGAACTGTGGTTTATGCCTTTAGTCTCCTTCCATCCCAACATACAGCAGTTTCACACCAACTGGCAAATCTGCAGGGGACTTGTTGTAAGAAATAGAACTGGCATTCTCCAGCTCTGCTGCAACAAGGAAATCTTTATGCCTTCTGGGCTACGTTTTCCAGTGTAGCTGATTAGGGGAAGAGTGTCCACACTTCTGTAAATAACTCCTTAGCTATGTTCTGTAAGAAAACCCAATAAATTTCTTGGTTATCCAGGAATAACCTTGGCGAGCCTATTTGTTGTTATGACCTTAGATGGTACTCCTTAAATTTCCTCCTGGGAAGGAATTTTAGCATCACCACCCTAATCTGGAAAAAAGACTATGTGAGATGGGGAAAGGAAGAGAAGCAAAGAAAAGAGAGGTAGGGAGGGAGAGGGAGAGAATGCAAGAGACTTACAGGCCAGGAGAAAAGAAAGCATCCGAGATTCTTCTATGAAGCCTTTGTAAAAGAACAGTTTAAATTGACAAACATATAAATAGGCTTCTAAAAAATTCTTAAGACATGCAAATATTTTAATGTGATTTGATTTGTGAGAGTCTCCTTCATTAAGTGGGTGTGTGATAATTCCTCCTCAACCTTTTCTAATCCATTTTCCTATGTGTATCTTGTGTTTGCCCTTTTGTTTAAAATCTGTTGCAGACCTATAACTGTCTCGCAGTTATCTTCCCCTTTTCTTGACATAAAACTAAAGTACATGTTGCAGCCTCCCTTGCCATTAGGTTAGCCATTTGACTGACTTTGCACCTATATTGGGTAGAAGAATTTACATTGGCTATTGACTTGCTTATAGAACACCCAAACATGCATTTGCAAGCTTCATTTGCCATACAATGTGAAGTAATGATGACAACTTGAAGCAACACCGGAAACTAAGTAGAAAAGACTATATGTTGACACACCCGAACTTCATCATGAAAGAGAATTTGCCTGCTGTTTCATATAAACCATCCCATGATAGAGTCCATTTGGTGTGGTCATTGACACTTCCATTTTCCTACAATGTTCAGCATAAATTGGTAAAACAACAAAAACAACAACAACAACAATAATAATAATATCAATAAAATTAACCAATAGTCAAATAATTAAAATTTATTTATTTATTTATTTAATCACCGTACAGCCTGATCCCAGCCCCCTCCTCCACGTCCCACCTTCATTCACCCCTTTCCTTCTCAGAGAAGGTGGGGGTACCCACCCACCTTGGCACTCTGAGTACCAGCAGGAATAAGTAAGTCCTCTTCCACTAAGGCCTGACAATGCAGCCAAGTGAGGGGAAAGGAATCCAGGGCAGGCAACAGAGTCAGAAACAGTCCCTAACCTAATTTTTAGGGGATCAACATGTTGACCAAGCTGCACATCTGCTACATATATGTAGGGGTTCTAAGTCCAGCCCATGGATGTTCTTTGGTTGGTGGTTCAGTCTATGTGTGCCCCCATGGGCCCAGGTTTACTCTATAGGTTTTCTTTGGTATCCTTGACTCCTCCAGCTTCTTCAATCCTTTTTCTTACTCTTTCACAGAGCTTCCTGAGCTCAGCTTATTGTTTGGCTGTGGGTTTCTGCATCTATTTCCATCAGCTGCTGGATGAAGCCTCCTGTCTGCAAGCATTGCAGAGTATCATTAATAGTGTCAGAGGTTGGTTCTTTCCCATGGGGTGGGTCTCAATTTGGGCCAGTCATTCATTTACCATTCCTTCAATCTCTGCTCCACCTTTATCACTCCACTGCTTATAGGCAAGACAAATTTTGTGTCGAAAGTTGTATGGGTGAGTTGATGTCCCCTTCCAATACTGGAAGTTCCACCTGGTTACAGGAAGTGACCACTTCAGGGTCCATATTCCCCACTGCTAGAAGTCTCAGCTAGGATCATCATGCTAGACTCCTAGGAGCCTCCTCTGTCTCAGAGATGTACCCCCACCCCACTGATTTCCGTTCTCTCTCCCAGTCCTTACACACACACACACACAAACACACACACACAAATACACACACACACACCCTGTTCTCTTAGCACTCTGTCTTCATCCCAATTACCCTCCTTATTCCCTCTCCCACCTAGTTTCAGCCCTCCCTCTACTCCAGATGTCTATTTTATTTCTTCCTTTTTATTGGCTTGTTTAATTTTTCTATTATTATTATTATTGTTAATTCACTTTATATCCCAGTTATAGCCCCCTCTCTCATCTCCTTCTCTTCCCACTCCTCTCCTCTTCCTCCTCTATCCTTTTCCCTTAGTCCACTGATAGGGGAAGTCCTCCTCCTCTACTGCCTGACTCTAGCTTATCAAGTCCTATCAAGATTGTCTGGATCCTCTTCCGCTGTGGGATGGTTAGGTCTGCCCACCATGGGAGAAGTGATCAAAGAGCAGGCAACCAACTTCATGTCAGAGACTGTCTCTTCTCCTCATGGAGACTGAGCTATCTATGGGGTACATCTGAGCAGGCCATATAGGTCATGTCTATGCATAAATTTTGGTTAATGCATCAGTCCCTGCAGTACCGCTAGGCCCAGCTTTTTTTGCTTTGTTGGTCTCTTCTTAGGGATATTCAAACATTCTCCCTTGGTTCCTACTTGGCTTCTTTGTTCCTGTGCATTGTAGCATGGCTATCCTGTACTTTATGGGTAATACCACTTATAAGTGACTATATACCATGCATGTCTTGTTGGATCTGGGTTACCTCTCTCAGGATGAGTATTCTAGTTCAATCCATTTACCTGCATATTGCAAGATGTCTTTGTTTTTAATACCTGAGTAGTATTCCATTGTGTAAATGTATCATATTTTCTTTATCCATGCTTCAGTTAGTGGACATCTAGGTTGTTTCCAGTTTCTAGCTATTACAAATAAAGCTGCTATGAACAGAGTTAATAAAACTACATTGTTGTATGCATCTTTCAGGCATATGCTCAGGAGTGGTATAACTGGGTCTTCAGGTAGATTGATTCCCAGTTTTCTGAGAAAACTCCAGATTGATTTCCACAGTGGCTGTACAAGTTTGCACTCTCACCAGCACAGAAGGAGTGTTCCTCTTTCTCCACATCTTCATCTGCATGTGCTGTCACTTGGGTTTTTGATCTTAACCATTTTGATGGGTGTAAGATGGAATCTCAGAATTTTGGTTTTCATTTCCCTGATGACTTATGATGTAGAACATTTTTTTTGAGTGCTTCTCAACCATTAGAGATTCCTCTGTTCAGGATTCTCTTTTTAGCCCTGTACCCCATTTTTATTTGTGTTATATTGTTTGTTGGTGTTTATTTTCTTGAGTTCTTTATATAATCTTGATATCAGCCCTCTGTCAGAAGTAGGGATGAGGAAGATCTTTTTCCATTCTGTAGACTGCCATTTTATTCTATTGACAGTGTCCTTTGTCTTGCAGAAGCTTTTAAGTTTCATGAGGTCCCATTTATTAATTGTTGATCTTAGTACCTCAGTTGTTGGTGTTCTGTTCAGGAAGTTTTTTCCTATGCTAACTCGGTCAAAGCCATTTCCCACTTTTTGTTTTTCTAATAGATTTAGTGTATTCAGTTTTATATTGAGGTCTTTAATCCACCTGGCCTTGAGTTTTGTGCAAGGTGATAAATATAAATCTATTTGCATTCTTCTACATGAAGACATCCTGTTAGACCAGCACCATTTGCTGAAGATGCTTTCTTTTTTCCATTGTATGGTTGTGGCTTCTTTGTCAAAAATCAAGTGTCTAGAGATGCTTATGTTTATTTCCAGGTCTTTGATTCAATTCTATTGATCAATCTGTCTGGTTTTATTTCAACACCATGAGGTTTTTATTACTGTGTTGTACAGTTTGAAATCAGAGATTATTATATCTCCAAAAGTTCTTTTATTGTGCAGAATCATTTTAGCTATCTTGTTTTATTTTATTTTATATTTCCATATGAACTTAAGGGCTGCTCTTTCAATATCTGTAAAGAATTGTGTTGGCATTTTGATGGGAATTGCAATGAATCTGTAGACTGCTTTTGGTAAGATGGCAATTTTTATTATATTTTTCTACACATCTATGATCATGGGAGATCATTCCATCTTTTGATATCTTCAATTCTTTTCTTCAAAGACATAAAGTTCTTGTCATACAAGACTTTCACTTGCTTGGTTAGCAAGATGTGTTATATTATTTTTGGCTGTTGTGAAGGGTTTTGTTCCCTAATTTCTTTCTCAGCCCATTTATCACTTGTATAAAGGAGGGCTACTGATTTTTGAGTTAATTTTCTATCCAGCCCCTTTGCTGAAGGTGTTTATCAGCTGCAGGAGTTCCATGGTAGAATTTTGGAGGACACGTATGTATACTATCGGATCATCTGCAAATGGTGACACTTTGACTTCTTCCTTTATAGTTTGTATCTCCTTGATCTTTTTTAATTATCTTATTGCTCCAGGTAGAACTTCAAGCACTGTGTTGACTAGCTATGGAGTGAGTGGCAGCCTTGTCATTCCCTGATTTTAGTGGAATGCTTTAAGTTTCTCTCCACTTATACTGATGTTGGCTATTGGCTTGCTGTATATTGCTTTTTTGGTCAATATATATTAGTATAATAATAATAATAATAAATAATTAAAATTATTTAATGAATTACTATAAATGTTCATTGATGGAAGACATCTATTATAATGTAACACTAAATCATAACATTTCTCCATTTCCACATAACATTATTCTTCTACTCCTTCTTTGACTTCTTTTGAGATGGTGTTCTCATTAGTCTAAACTGACTTCAAATACTCTACTTAGCCATAAATGACCTTTAAACTAATGATCCTATTGCGTTGACCTTCCAGGTGTTTTGGGTACAGTCCATGTTTGTCACCACACTCTGTTTATGAGGTGCTAGCCATCAAGCCTAGACACTCCAACATGACTGGCAGAAATTCTCCCAAATTAACTCAATCCACAACCAATTCCACTCATTTAAATGATAATTGTCATTCATTTATTAAGCATCGTGATTGTTAAATGCATTTTATGCAAATATCCAATAAAGTTGATCATATACTTTCCAGTTACTATAAAATAAAAATGGAGGCTGAGAGCATAACGACACCTTCCAATGGCTACAGTTTCTATGTAACTGGGTCAGAATTCACAATGAAGCCTGTTTGATATTAAAACTTTCTAATACAGACTGCCTTCTTAAAGCAATGATTTGCTCAGAACACCTGTGTTCTACAATTTACCTCATTAACGCTGCTTTTATTATCACCACCACGGTCTTTTTTTCTTTGATGATTTCTATGTGGAAATAGGAAAAACACTGGGGGTGTGTATTTACCTGGGAAAAAGAGAGATCAATATGGAAGGAGAGTGATGGAGGAGAGAGAAATAACAGTAAGAATGTTTGCACAAGCCTTGATGAACTATATTACACTGTACTTACTTACAATATTATATATAATCACATATAAATAAATATATATATATATATATACACATACATTGTTCCCTTGTGATGGTACTATTAAATCTCTTCTATCTATTGCTCTCTACCTTAGTTTCTTAATGGGAGCTCTTAGTGCATCTGGATTGTACTGATTTGATTAAGTTTTTTGGCCATTCATCTCCTGGAATTTGTGTCTGTTTGACCCTCTAGTGCTGGAGAGAGAATTAAGTGCCCCCATACCTTCTTTCTTACATGGGTGCTGGGGATCTACATTTATGACTTCACATTGTGTTTGTGATTGTGGCATTGTAGGTAGAACACAGATTTTTACATATACAAAACAAGGAATTTATAACTGCACTCCACTCCCAATCTAGTTGTTATTCTTTGAGAAAATATATAAAAATTCATAAAAATTTTATTCTGATTTTTAGGCAGACTGATGAAACAGTATTAAAATTAGATATTTGTGTTCCAAGGATTGTACATGGGCATGGATATTTAAGTAGAATAAAGAAATTTCTGCTTGTATTATTTTATACAAATAATGAATCCAGTTTATTATACATATAATTACATATAATTGCATATAATTTATACATATAATTACATATAATTGCATATAATTTATACATATAATTACATATGCATAATTATTGTATACATATACATATCTAAAAACAAGGTTACCATTATTTGGTCTGTAAGTTTCTAGAAGACCACTTAGGAAATTTTTCAATATGGATGAAGGAATACATTGGTAAAAATGTGTGGAGATGTGGACAGAAACATTTATTAATTTGGTTTTAACATGTTGGAGTACATTGTGATTTATGTATTTCCAGTCATATTTCTCAGTTCCATTTTTTAGTTTGAAATAAACCCTCACACAATTGTTTCAAAAGTACCCACAAAGAATATTGGCAGTGTTATCAACAATGTAAGCACAAATGGACAACCAATTGACAGCATTTTTGCTCAGCTACATTATTAGGGAAAATACAAGCCATACCCCCAAACCAAAATGATAGAATCACACCTGCTGAAATTTAAAAAAAAAAATTCTAAGAATTGTTTAATGCTAATACTCTGTGTCTTACGGTGCCTATTGCTGTGCTGAAACACCTTGACCAAAAATCAAGTTGTGGGAGCTAGGGTTTATTTGGCTTACTCTTCCATATTGCTGTTCATCTGTGAAGGAAGTAGGGACAGAAACTCAAACAAGGCAGGAGCCTGCAGGCAGGAGCAGATGCAGAGGTCATGGAAGAATGCTGCTTACTGGCTTGCTTCTCATAGCTTTCTTAGCCCACTTTCTTATAGAACCTAGAGTTACCAGCCCAGGGAGTGCTACCATCCACAATGGGCTGAGCCCTCCCTTGTTGTTCACTAATTTAAAAAATGCCTTCCAGGTCTACCTACAACCCCACCTTATTAGGCATTTTTTAAATTGAGTTTCCTGTCTCTAAGATGACTTTAGCTTGTCTAAACTTGATATAAATCTAGCCAGTATACTTTATATAATTACAGTAAGCTACACCATAAGCTTCTTTTGGCTAAAAACATTAATAAAGATATTAATTTAAGAAAATGCATGTATATAATATATATACTAACATGGATCTCCTGAAAGAATGTTTAAAATAACAACAATAATATATCACATAATGTATGTTATATTGTTGAAAAATCTTTGGATGCCTTTGTCTAATTAGAGCCCTTTGTAGTGATATAATCCAAATTTATATTTTTCTTCTCTGTTCTAAACACACACACACACAACACACACACACACAGAGACACACAAATACACACTTGTACACAAACACCTGGAGAGATAAAGTGTCTTACCTTTTTTTCTAGACAATGTAACTCTTAATTTTGGAGAAGTAATTACTTTTCTGTATGGACTAAGTGGATGTATAAATTCTTAGGCAATATTAAAAATACACAAAGAAATAAGATATCCTGAATTATTTTAGCCAATGGACAATTTGGAGGAATATTTCATTCCACCCTGCCCAGCTTGCTTATGTGCTTTAGAAAAAGGTACTTTACTTTCTTTATCATAAAGGGGCAGTTTGAGTTAATCCAATGATTTCTTTGAAGCTCACAAATACAAAATTTAAAAACTATGCATATTTATGGCACATTAATACTACTTAATTTTCCCTATATTAATCATTTTGGAACCATGATATAATTAAAAGCAAATAAGAAAAGCAAACCACAGGGGAGAAAATGGTAGATGTGCTCTGAATATTAAGATAAGTGACTTTTGGCAAGTTTGGTCTGTAGATTGCTGGCACTTTCCTACAATTGTTCAAAAACATAAATTATTTCCATGAATGTGCTGTTCCATAGTTTTTTTTTTTTTGAAAGGCAGAGAGATATAGAAATTTCTAAATCATTCTTACAGTTTAAGAGTCAGCATTCTCTTTGTTCTCCTTTCAGTCAGTTGTACTTAAAAGGAATCATTAAGGAAAGCATTTACAAGGAAAGCAATGGGGCAGTTCCTTTTTTTCTGTGTGGCTCATTTCCCAAGAAGTCAAAGCTGATATCCAGGAAGGCTTGAATCTCCTGCTTCATTTCTACTTTTAAAACAGTAACTGAAAACCATTCACCTCTATTATTTTCAGGAAATGCACTCTAGCAGTTGTATAAAGCCCAAGGCATGTAGAGCCTTGGGAGATATGTCAATTATTAGCTTATGTGAATCTGAGTAATAGGAATCCAAGGAATGAAGAGTGACTTAAGTGAGGCTGAGCTGCTCCTACCAGTTCAAACTTAAAGTACGCTAGAGAGATCCAGGTGAGATGTTTCCTTACAGCCTTTCTATGCCAACTTCAACTCTCATTTTTTCCCCCTGGGTTTCCTTGTACTTTCACCAGTTCTCCATTATTCACTTGCACTCCTTACTTTTCACTCATGCCTCTTTCATTTTATTCCCACTTTCCTTCTATGATTTTCCTCTTCCCTTCATAAGTTTGCTTCTTGTATGCACGTGCTGCTTATGAATAATACATGTATAGTCCTGTACATGAATGGGAATATCTATATAAATGATTATATAAGGAGTGTGTAACTAGTGAATTAGTATTTTTAAATGAATGTATAAATGAAAACACTACCCTGTAGTAACATGTAACTGAATGAATTGTAAATGCATTATAAGCTTACTAACTTCAGTTATGAAGTTTGAATTTACTAGCTTATTGGAATGAAACATGTTCCAGCAGCAACTGAATATTGTTGGGCTCCTTCATAGTAACTTTTTGATTCATTAATTCACTTAGAGCATATTTATGAAACAGTGGATACATTTTTAAGCACTTGAGATTTAGAGAGTACAACTATCTTCTTTATAGAGGTGAGAATATTGAAGAGGTAAACAAGACATAAAGTAAAAACAAGTAATATGTAGCTAAATATCTTTTACTAAGAGGAACTATGTGGTTTTTAAAAGCATAAATAGAATGAATCTGTTAGATCAGTTGTTAACAAAAATATAATTTTTTTAAGTTTGTAATTTTATATTGGACATATTCATTAACTGTCCTGGAAAGCAAGCCTGCCAGATTTGTTTCATACAAAAGAATAATCATTTTTAATTTCCTTTTTGAAGAAATTTTTATTATTTTTAATGTTAATATTAACATTTTAAATATTAATTTTAATAGTATTTTTAATATTTTTAATGTTATTTTTAATATTATTTTAAAATATTAGTTTGTTAACTTTGTATCCATGCTATATCCACTCGCTCATTCCTTCCCAATCCCATCCACCCTCCTTCATCTCCTCCTTGCCCCTTTCCAAGTCCACTGATAAGGGAGGACCTCTTCCCCTTTCATCTGACCCTGGTTTATACGGTATCTTCAGGAGTGGTTGCAAAGTCCTCCTCTGAGGCCTAGCACAGCTGCACTTGCCTCAAGTGTGTGTGGGGGGTGAGGTCAAAGAGCCTGCCATTGAGTTCATGTCAGAAACAGTCCCTGTTTCCCTCATTAGGGTGCCCACTTGTACAACTACTTTGGAAATCAATCTGGTGCTTTCTCAGACAATTAAGAATAGTGCTTCCTCAAGATCCAGCTATACCACTCCTAGGCATATATCCAAAAGATGCTCAAGTACACAACAAGGACATTTGCTCAACCATGTTTGTAGCAACTTTATTTGTAATAGCCAGAACCTGGAAACAACCCAGATGCCTGTCAGTTAAGAAATAGATACAGAAATTATGGTACTTTTACACAATGGAAAAATAGAAAAACTAACTGCTGCTGTAGATGTTGGAGGAAATGGAACTCTTGGTGTGAATGTAAACTCATATAGCCTTTGTGGAAAACAGTATGGATATGTCTCAAATTTTGCAGTTAGGACTGTACCATAGAATACAGCAACATCCTTACTAGATGTTTATTCAAATAAACATTCATTATGCTAAGGAAGCATGTGAATATCTATCCTTATTGTAACACTTCATAATTTCCAAGACATATAAATAATTTATGTATCCATCAACTAATGAATAGATAACAAAAAAGTGGCACATATACACCATTAAGCTCCAATAAAGAATACTATTAAGCTCCAATAAAGAAAGAATTTATGTCATTTATGATTGTATGGGTGGTGCTAAAGCATATTATGCTAAGTTAAAGAAAATAGCCATGGAAAGACAAACTGGTAGTGTCCTCACTTGTATTTGAAATATAAAAATGTTTAAGAACAGAAAGTAAAATGGTGGTCCCAAGTGAACAGGGAGATGTTGCTCAAAGGATTGAAAAATTCAGTTAGACAGTAGCAGTAAGTTTAGGAGATCTATCATGTAACAAGATGTCTTTAGCTAATGATGTGTTCTTGAAAAATTATAAAGAGAGTACATTTTCCGTGTTCTCAACACAAAGCCAGTAACAAATGTGAGGTAATTCATTATGTTACTTAACTTCATTTAACCATTATGTATGTAGTTGAAAAGAATCTAAGGTGTACAACCAATATATACACTTTTAATTTGTCAATGAAAACTTAAAACAGGTCTGCCAAGATGGCACAATGGATAAAGGCATTTGACACCAATCCAAATGACCTGTGTTTGATCCCCAGTTTCCCTAAAAGGAAATAATTATTTTCCACAATTTGTTATCTTATTTTATGCACATACCACATACATACACACAAACAAATAACATATGTAATGTAACTTTAAAAATTAATTCTAATGAGGAGAAGTTGTAGTTGTACTGGGGAATAACATGGGGTTGGCAGTCGGCCTATGTTTGGGGTTTGTTCCCCAAGTGCAAGCCTTGTCACATTTAAATACAGCAAGCACATTTGCCTTCTGCTGAATCTGATTTAACATCAGAAGACAGAAACCTTAGAGAGGCATTATTACTCGTTTTATTCAGTACTATGTAAGAAGATAACTTTTATGTTGGCAATAACTTCATAAATTCTAAAAGTTCAAATTTCAAATGTACACCATATGACAAGCTAAACATGCAAGTGCACTTCTCCAAAGATTATAACTTTACAAGCTGCTGTGGACTGGAAATGAGGATGAAAATCTTATACTCAGCCAAAATATTTTTCTGGTGACATAATACTTGGGGAGCCAAGAAACACATCACCACTCCAACTTTCTGGCTTCTTCCCAAGAGTCTAAACATTTGTTTCCTGAGAAATACCACTTGAATAATTTCTTGGCCTCCAGACAAGATACCACAGGGCTAAAATCTCAATGCTCTTATTTTTCTTTTGTAAGCTGGAGCCAGGAATTTCGATATTTTAATGTGTATTTCTTGCACTGTGCTAATGCAATTACATTTCAGATCATCTCAACCATGGCACTTACATATTATGCTGAGTTTAAAGTGATCAGCAGCTCTCCAGATGCTCAAGTCAAATCTGGGAAAATCTACTACAGTCCTTGAAGTAGGGCATAGCTATATACACTTAGGTCAGTCACAGAATACAAGATACAAAAAAAGAGAAGCCTGGTGGCTAACCTAATCATTGCTTCAAAATATACCGATGACTCAGATGTGGAAGATAGTCATTAAGTCCTCTCTTTATTCTTGAATGATGCAACAGACTGAAGAAGAGCCATGAGAGATTTGGATTAGAATTAGAAAGAAATCTTTATTGTGCAACATTGGAAATGGTTCCTGAGGAAAGTTGTAGAATCTTTTACTAGAAGGGATTATAAATAGGAGATTCTTATCTGTTGATGGTATGAGAATAGAAGCAAGACCTAGTGACCCTAAGGTTTCTTCGGTAGGACTGGATTTTGTACACAAGTTCTTTGGGAATCATGTCTTCATTTAATGCTGCACTGCACTAGCATGATTTTCAGTTTTTTAGCTAGTTGTATGAAATACATATATATTTTAATGTAATCAGTGATGATTAGTATTTGTTACATCTATTCTCTTTTGGAATATGAGCTATGCCAGTCCACTAACATTCTATTGTCTTAAACATTTTAATTTTGTAAAAGAAATCAACATGCATTTGTGTAATTATCCTTTTACAGATATCAGGAAGTAAGCAGATTAAAAATTCTGTTCTTGTGAGCTGATTTGTTTCAGTACATATTAGTAACATTACACAGGACTTGTAGAGATAATTAGCAAGAAGTTTCTGGATCCAACGCACATTTTGAAAGGTAGGTTTACATTTTTTTAAAGTGATAAAATTGTATAAGAGAGTTTTCTTTGTAGTAAATGCAAGGATTATTTAAAGGGATTTCTGGGGGTTAATTGGAGTTGACTATGATGTTCAGCATTGTTCTGTCATGATTTCCAATTCTAAAGTACTGAAGAAAAGAAAGATGCAATCAGGATTACAGTGGTAATTACACTTGGGCCAAAACAAAGTTCCCATAACTCAAACATACATCACTGTGTCTTGTTCTGCTCTATTATCAGGAGTTAGTGCATGTCTGTTAATCCTGAGAATCTATTGGTCTAGTTATTTGTAGGAGCCATGCTGAAATGATGCAGAATTAAGAAGAACTTCTTTTGAAAGGGGCAGGAAAGGCTTCATGATAAAGTATTATAATATTTCATATTACTTTAAATACAGTCTTTCACTTTTGAAATTCTAAGATTGTGGGTGGATATTGATTTATAATGCATGAGAATAAAAGTAACTGGTGAGTATAGTGGAAAATTGCTTTAAATATGATAGCAGTTAGAAGTTAAGTAGGTAATTATTGGCTGGAAGAAAATCTCATTAAATCTTATGAAAACACTCTGTCCAGCCATTGAGTTCTCTAAAATGACTATAGTAAGCAACATCTATGTCACTTGAATTTGACATCCCTTCTGTGTTGTCAAGTGTCTGGACAACATAGCTGTGAGAAAAATGAAGCAGTGTGGCAGTTTGAAAGATGCATGATTATGTAAAAAGCCAACATTGCTGATAACTAAATGTGAACAAAGCCACCATCTACTATATTTTCTTTTCATCCTCATAGTTTTTATTCCTCTGGCCTTTGTATCTCCAGATGATATGCCCTGCAAAAACACAAAGATAAATAAAAATATACATCTTACAATCCATTCAGGAGGTAAAACAATGAACAGATATTATGATATAGTCTATTGGATAGAGAAAAACAACATTTTTGAGAACAGGTCTGTGGAAATCTAACCAATGGGTCTCAAAAAGGGAATGATGTCTATGATGAATAGAAAGATCCTGTCATCTCCTGCCTTGATTATTTTAAGCATTATCTCACTGGACTTTTCTTAGATTGCTTGCTTTCCTATATTTTTAGGAAGATTCTAGTTCAAAGTAATAATCCTAAGTAACAACAATTTAATACTCATTAATATGTGGAAAGGATACTTAAATCTCTATAAATATTTTAGCATGTAGCATAAATAAGATTAATGTGTTAAAATAGGTAGGCTTTCTTCTATTACACTACTGCCCTATCAGACTTCTAAAACAAACTATTAGATTATCACACTTAGCTTATCTAACTATTAGAAATAAGTGAAAATTATGACTGTTTTTTCCCTGATTTTTATTGAAATCTCTGATTCTGCAATCCATTCTGGCATATGGACCTGATATCCTAGAAAAGAGATCTATTTATTATTTAATATCTGATATTTTAAGAGTTTGAATGAATTGTGGATATCTAACCTGAGATATTTTCTTCTGTATATTAATCAGAAGAGTAATGTCTCTATTTCAATAGTAGAACTGGAAGAAATTCTGGCAACTATTTACAGAAATTGGTTCTGTTATTTATTTATGAAAACAAGTGAAGGGTTTCAGCACAGTCAATTGTGTCAGTAAGGTCATTGGTCATTTAAGAGTTTCCACTCTCATGTGATATTTCATCATTAATTTATTCTCTCTTGTTAGAATTGTTACTTGACTAATGTATTCAGATAGTGTCTCTCACACACCATGAAATCTTTGTTATCAGTGTTTCTATATCTTGTATCACATTCAAGAAAAGAATTAGTCACACTGTGCAAACATGCAAATTGAAAGACTAAAACATAACTCTTTTTTCTACATGTAACTTTCTTGAGTATTTCTTGTGACTTTCTGATCCTCTTTTTAATCCCCTAAAGTGCTGAGATTATAGGAGTATATCAAGGATATAAGGTACTTGGAATTGAACCCTGGGCTTCATACTCACTAGATACAAAATCTATGAGCTGTGCCTTATCCCCAACCCCATCAGTTGGGTTTTGTTAGAACAAGTATGTTCTGTTTTGACAGCTGAGTATGTCAATATTTGGGAATTATAATTTGATAAGATGGCAAGGACTAAGTCCTGTCAAATTAATGGACAGGTAAGTTTTCTTTCATCCACCTTCTAATAAAAACTTTCCATTGAATAATTCACATCCAGAAACATGATAGATGCTTTGTACAAATTAATTACTTATTTACCACTAAAACCCTGAAATAATCCTGATTACTCCATCCATTTTATTTTATTTTATTACTTGTTTTGGGTTTTTGTCAAGATAGTTTCTCTCTGTGTAGCCCTGGCTGTCCTGAAATTCTCTGTAGACCAGGCTGAACTTGAACTTATAGAGATGTCCCTGTCTCTGCATCTTGAGTGCTGGGATTCATGGTAACTAGAAAAGATTATCCTGAGTGAGGTATCCCAGAAGCAGAAAGACACACATAGTATATATCACTTATAAGTGGATATTAGAAATATAGGATAAACATAAAAATCTGCACACCTAAAGAAACTAAGCAAGAAGGAGGACCCTGGGTAAAATGATCAGTCCTCATTCAGAAAGGCAAATGGGATGGACATTGGAAGAGGGAGAAAATAGGGAACAGGACAGGAGCCTATCACAGAGGGCCTCTGAAAGACTCTACCCAGCAGGGTATTGAAGCATATGCTCACACTCATAGCCAAACTTTGAGGAGAGTGCAGGGAATCTTATGAAAGAAATTGGAGATGAAAGACCTGGAAGAGACAAAAGCTCCACAAGAAGAGCAACAGAACCAAAATACCTGGACACAGGAATCTTTTCTGAGGCTGATACTCCAACCAAGGACCATGCATGGAGATAACCTAGAACCCCTGCTCAGATGTAGCCCATGGTAGCTCACTGTCCAAATGGGTTCCCTAGTAAGGTGAACAGGGACTGTCTCTGACATGAACTCAGTGGCTGGCTCTTTGATCACCTCCCCCTGATGGGGGGCAGCCTTACTAGGCCACAGAGGAAGATAATGCAGCCAGTCCTGATGAGACCTGATAGGCTAGGGTGAGATGGAAGGGGAGGAGGATGTCCCCTATCAGTGGACTGTTGGAGGGGTAAGGGAGGAGAAGAAGAGGGAGGGTGGAATTGTGAAGGGATAGGGGATGGGACTACAGCTGGGATACAAAATGAATGAATTATAATTAATTTTTAAAAAGTGAATAAATTGTAATAAATAAATATATACATAAAATTAAAACAAACAAACAAGCAAACAAAGCAGGTGTCACCATCACCATGCTTGTATTACTCTTTTTTTTTCTTTTTTTTTTTTTCTGAGACAAGGTTTCTCTGTGCAGCCTTGGCTGTCCTGGACTCACTTTGTAGACGATGCTGTCCTCTAACTCTCAGTGATACACCTGTCTCTGCTTCCTTGAGTCCTGGGATCGAAAACATGTGCCACCATGCTAGGCTGTATAACTTTTTATGAGGCAGTTTCTTTGTGTAAGAGCAGTGTGAAAGAAGAAGCACACAATCCTGATGGGAATGGATGTGCTGCGGAGGGTTTGTCGGGGTGGAGTGGGGTACAGTGGGGTGTCTCCCCTTTTCTGAGGAGCAAGGGAGGGAGGATAGGTGGATGAAGGAGGGACAGAGGTGAGGGGAGAGGGGCCCCTCTGTCCTCGAGAAGAGGACAGAGGGGCTACAATGAAGATGTAAAGTATATAAGTAAATATTTTTTTTAGAAGGACAGATTAAAAAAAAAAAAAAAGAAGAACCAAAGCTGGTCTGGAACCCCTCTATTTTATGCTTTCTTTCCCTCCCTCTCTCCAGTTCTGGGAATGGAATCCAGGGTATGAATCCAGGGATTTGAGTGTGTTAATCATGTGTTCTGTTATTGAGTAGCACATTTAGACTTTACTTGGACTTTTAATAAATGAGGTTACCATCACATAATATATCCTTGCTTGTTTTGTTTATGCTCTATCCTTTTCACAGGAATATATAAGTTCAGTGAATGTAGGCATTTGCTCATCACTCTGTCCCAATTGTTTAGCACAGCATTTAATAACTATTTATTGAACAAATGACTGAATGACAGAACAAATAAGTAGTTAATAACCAATGAAGACAGTAAGTCTTAGTCTGAAGAAAGTACAAAAATATGTTTTAAAAAATAGACTGCCAAAACATGGCTGGGTGTAGTGAGGCATGCCTGGAGTTGCAGCAAATTGGGAGAGGAGGACAAGAGGACTGAGAGTTCCAAATATACATAGCAAAAAACCTGTCTCAGAAAAGAAGTAGAGAAAAATCTCACAAGGCAGTCAGAGAGAAAGACAGAGAGATAAATGAACATGTAAAATAGTTCACACAGTCATCCTGATGTTATTGTAAACAGTGGAATGATCCAGCTGTTGTATTTTCTGGCAATTCACCACTTCATAGTCAGGGTTAATATACGTTGAATATGATCCATAAAATCTTTGATTCTCTTCAAAATGAATGAAAGGATACAGAAATTAATTTGTTTCAAAACCCTACTTAGTAACCCATTTAATCGTTTTTAAAACAAATATGACCCACATAAAATGACGGTATGTCCTTGTGGTTTGGAAGTTTCTGTTGGTTTTTCAGTGTCCAGCTGGGACTTTAATCGAAGAACACATGTGTACACTCGAATTTCCTGTAAATGGCTTATTAAAAATTTGATTATGTGCTTGATTCTGACACTACATCATCAAGGAGAAAACAGGAATGATCATGATATTATGGTAAAGTTCTGTATGATTATTTTCTAAGCTCTTCTGATTAATAAACTTTATTTTATAATACAGTTCAGACATTTGAAGGAGATTAATGGAAATTAGTTACTTTGTAATTCCTACTATCTGAAAATCTTTATGTAGAAAAGATTTATATCTGGTAATGCTTAAAAAAATAAACCAGTTTGGTTCAATCAATTTATAGAGTAAATGGTGTACCATAGCCCATACATTACTTTCAGAGAAGTCAAGTAAATTAGAGAGTATTTTTTGCTAGGAGGCAGTTGATGTCGTGAACATTAATTATGAATTCGTATCTGTATAAAGCTTTGTCTCTAACTCCGTTTAATTTCTCCTTTCTACACAGTGATTTCCTTGTCTGTTAAAAAAGTGGCTAGACTAAGTTTTTGGTTTGCTTCAGTCTTGTCCATTCAGTTAAGAGTCTATGAATAGGTTCCTCCTTGATTTTAAAGAGTAGGAAGATCAGACCTCACATTATGGCAAAGTAATAAATATTGTATTATCTCATTTCGATCTAGATAATGAATATATGGGATTTCACTTTATAATGGAATATGTATTTTCTTTTTTGTTTTTTGTTCTTTTTGATGTACAGGACAGAACCCAGGATTCTACCAACTGTGTTCTCTATGTCCCCAGACCTGTGTAAAGTCATTTTAAAAATTTACTTTTATGTATGTTTGGATATTATTGTAAGAGCAAATTTATGAATATAATTAACAAAGTGCCTTATAGATAATTTGATAGGTTGCACTTAATCTTATGAAATCTATTTCAGGGTTATAATATGTTTTATGTTGTGCTGTGAATTATTTATATTCCTTAGCAGCTTTACTTACAGAGAAGTTTTCTTTGGTTTTAAGTAACTGTGTCAAGCATAGACTATATTTAAAAATGTCCCTCTGCTAAAATTTGTCAAGTAAGAGTATTCACTGATTAAGAAAGCAGCATGAAGAGGAGGAGCTTTGGCTTAATTGGTAGAATGTTCTCGAGCATGCACAGAGCCCTGGGTTCAACTCCCAGATCTACATACAATGGGTTTGGTGGTGCATGCCTATAATTCTAGCAGTGGGAATGTGGTGACAAACAGATAAGAATTTCAACGTCTTCTTTGTCAGCACAGGGGGTTCAGGGCCAGCTTAGGCTACATAAGAAGACCCCAAAACAAGTGGAAAAAGTATTTGTAAAATATGACATAACTTGCTTTTGCATAACAAATCTGAACATAGAAATAGGTTAGCTCGAGTATTTATATCTAATTCGTTTGTTTTTAAGATAAAAATGCTATTTTTTCCAATTGCCATTCTGCACATTGCCAGGATGTTTTTGGAAGATAGTGTGGCTGACTGTGTTGGAGCAAGGAAAGTACCTTTTGATGATAAACAATCCTGAGTTCCATTTGCTAAATGTTGAACTTTTGGTACCCTAAATTTCTCTTCTTAGTAATGGGAATGCCAAGATAGTATTCTTTCTCTTATCTGAAATGTGCCTTCTCATAAATTCACTAACCTATCAGCAATTGTTAATAACAAGAAATGTAATTAAAGTTTGATACAAGTGTTTTTAAAGAGGGAAAGACTACATTTACACAAATTTATTATGTATATTGTTAAATTATTTTATTTAACATTAGTGTTATTATTCTAACACTGTACCTAATTTATAAATTAAATTCATCATAGAAAAAAATATATATATATGAAAAAACAAAGTTTCCATAGAACATTGATTTTATCCACAGTCTCAGCTTTCCACTAAAGCTCCCAGGAGGTTCCCGTCTACTGAAAAGAAGGGTCTGCTATAATAATATTTATACCACGAGTTTGTTGTGAAGAACAAAGTTCATGGCTAATCACTGAATTTGAGCTTTATTTCCTATACCAGTACTTTAAAAAGGGTTTAGCTTCATCTTAGTTTGTTAAATGAGAACGCTTTATTATATCAATAGTGCAGCCCATTCTGTCATTTTTAGTATTACTTTGGAGTTATTTGCACCATCAGAATAAAGGTTATGTATACAAGAATTTAAAAAAATAAAGGTGAGAATATAGGTGCGTCTAGGAATTGTTATAGTGACAAGTGACAGATTATTTCTTCCCAAGATGTAGTCCATGGCAACTCAGTATCCAAGTGGGTTCCTCAGTAAGGGGAACAGGGTCTGTCTCTGACACGAACTCAATGGCTGGCTCTTTAATCACCTCCCCCTGAGGAGGTAGCCACCTTACCAGGCCACAGAGGAAGACAATGCAACCAGTCCTGATGAGACCTGATAGGCTAGGGTCAGATGGAAGAGGAAGAGGACCTCCCCTATCAGTGAACTTGGAGAGGGGCATGGGAAGAGATGAGGAAGGGAGGGTAGAATTGGAAGGGGATAAGGGAGGGGGCTACAGCTGGGATACAAAGTAAATAAATATAATTAATATACAAAAGAAATAACACAGTAGGCAATCACTGCTCTGCTATGTTTAATAGACCACCTAAACAAGGAGCAAAGGAACAAAAGCCTTTAGCCTCATTAGATTTAAAATATCATTTTCATATTCTTCTTTTAGGTCTTGTGCAGTCTTTGATTTCTGGATAGCATGTACGAATTTCCTTGTGAAGAGCAATGCCTTAACATTAATACATGTTTTTAACACAGACTTATTTCAATTTATTAGTAAAGGGACAGTAAACTTCTATAATCCAGAGACAAAAAATGTGAACAGACAACATTACTACAGGTCACCAAATGCCTAGGAATATTTTATCTTGCCACTTTAACATTTTGTGGTATGTTGACATTGTCTATGTGGTAAAGTACGGTTCCTACCATCACATCCAGGCCACAGCTTGTTGGTTGGATAGAAAAGGGTGGACATATAGTTTTCTTTTTGAAGCCTGATCTAAAGATTACACACTTTGATTTTTGCATATTACTGTCTATTATAAATGCATTATCATGTCAAGATGTGAAGGAGTTGAAAAATGCAGCCTTTCATTGGGAAGTTGTGTATTTAGTTTTAACAGTTTGTATGGCTGAAAGGATATACGTAACTTGGGAAACAATTAGTCTGCCATAGGTGTTTTTGGTTTTTTTTGTTTTTTGTTTTCTGTTTTGTTTTGTTTTGTTTTTAATGGAAGGGGCAGGGAGTCACTGCGTAGCGCTGATTGGCCTTGTACTCAGGAAGTAGACAAAGCTGGCCTCGCACTCACAGAGATCTTACAGCCTTCCACGTCCTAGTATTAAGGGCATGTACTACTTATGCCTGGTTTTTGCCAGTTTTAAAGACAATTTTGGATTTATGTGATTCCTAAAAGACTCTGAACATACCCAAAGTTAACAAAAGCGATTTTTATCTCTCACAAAATTCCAAGAGATTTTGGCAGTGTAGCCTTCGCTGTCCTGGACTCACTTTGTAGACCAGGCTGATCTTGAAATGACAGAGATCAGCCTGCCTCTGCCTCCCTGAGTTCTAGAATTACAGGCATGCCTCAGGGTTAAGAAGACTTTTTGAAAGTTCTAAAATCTGTAGAACAAGAAACCTTTCCTGGTGCACATTTTCTTCTCTGAATGACTGACACCCTTGCACTGGCTGTTACAGAAGGAAGGTGCAATGTTATGCCATTGTTCTTTACCAGAAAGACTCCTTCTAGATAATAATCTTATACAATTTTGAGTTCCTTCAATCATGTTTAGAAAACAATCTAGTAATGAACTTCAGAGCAGTTTAGGGGGTCATATTTTTACTCAGGCCTAGAAAGATTATTGGTTTTTATTTGCCAACTTGTGATTAGAGCTCAGCAGTGACAGTACCGGCCCTTGGTTCTGGGAGGAGTCCAGCCCCAGTGTCACCCATGCCTGCTAATACCTAACTAGCTACCAAACATTTCTACATTGTGGAGGAAACACTCGATAATTTCTAGTTTCCATCCCTCCAACTTGACTTTAAAGCACATGCCACAGCATTGAATTCATCTTTGGCTGTTGTCTAGAACTTGGAGGCTCAATAGCTGTGCAGTGAGTGGGAATGGAGGGAAACAGCCTTTCACTGCTGACTTCTCTTGTTTGCTTTCACACCTGTTTGGTGCTAATTGCTACTTCTGAAAAACCACCCTAAGGATAGGCCTCTCTTATTGCCAACTATACTTTCCGGGTCAAGTGGGTTTCCTAGTAATGCCAGTGCTGGACTCCAGCTCCTGCAAATTGATAGTGGAGGAGAGCACAGATTTATTACTTCAAAATAAAACTAGATTGGAGGGGGGTGTAAGCAGAATTGATACCCTCTGTCTAGCAGAGTATGCATACATGAATGTTTTGGCATTGTTATTAAATTAAAATTTTGTTGTAAATCTGTGTGTACATACAATCATTTTGCTTTATTTTTCTTTCCCCCCACTTTTTTCTGTCTACTTAATGCTCTTTATTTTTTTTTCTTGATTTTTCTTTTTTTATTTTATTATTATTTTTTTTATCAGTTACATTTTATTAACTCTGTATCCCAGCTGTATCCCGATCCCTCATTCCCTCCCAGTCCCTCCCTCCCTCCCTCATCTCCACCGTGCCCCTTTCCAAGTCCACTGATAGTGGGGACCTCCTCCCCATTCATCTGATCCTGTTTTATCAGGTATCTTCAGGACTGGCTGCAAAGCCCTCCTCTGTGGCCTAACAGGACTGCTCCTCCCTTCGGGGTGGGGAGACCAAAGAGCCAGTCATTGAGTTCCTGTTAGAAATAGTCCTTGTTCCCCTCACTTTGGGAAACCAATTGGTTACTGAGCTACCACAGGCTACATCTGAGTGGAGGTTCTAGGTTATATCCATACATGGTCCTTGGTTGAATGTCAGTCTCAGAAAAGACCCTGTGCCCAGATATATTTGGTCCTTGTGGAGCTCCTATCTTTTCCCCAACAGACTAACTCCCCTTCTTTCTTATGATTCCCTGTACTCTGCCAAAGGTTTGGTCATGAGTCTTTGCTTTGAAAACACTGCTAGTTAGAGTCTTTCAGATGCGCTCAGTAGACTCCTGTCATACGTTCAATGCACATCCCATCTGTCTTTCTAAACGAGGATTGATCATCTTACACCATTTCCGCTCAATTGATTATCTTTTTTAGGTGTACAGATTTCATTATGTTTATCATATCTTATAGGTCTATATAAGTGAGTATATACCATGTTTGTCTTTCTCCTTCTGGGATATTTCACTCAGAATGATCTTTTCTAGATCCCACCATTTGCCTGCAAATTTCATGATTTCCTCCTTTTTGATTGCTGAGTAGTATTCCATTGTGTAAAAATACCACAATTTCTGTACCCATTCCTTCGTTGATGGACATCTGGGTTGTTTCCAGGTTCTGGCTATTACAAATAAAGCTGCTATAAACATGGTTGAGCAAGTATCCCTTTTGTGTACTTGAGCGAACTTTGGGTATATACCTAGCAGTGGTATAGCTGGGTCTTGAGGAAACACTATTCCTAATTGTCTTAGAAAGCGCCAGATAGCTTTCCAGAGTGGTTGTACCAGTTTACTTTCCCACCAGCAGTGGAGGAGGGTTCCCCTTTCTCCACAACCTCTCCAGCATGTGTTATCGCTTGAGTTTTTCATCTTGGCCATTCTGATGGGTGTAAGGTGATATCTCAGGGTCGTTTTGATTTGCATTTCCCTGATGGTTAATGAGGATGAGCATTTCTTTAAGTGTTTTTCTGCCATTCGATTTTCCTCTGTCGAGAATTCTCTGTTTAGCTCTGTTCCCCATTTTTTAATTGGATTACTTGGTTTGCTGCTTTTCAGCTTCTTTAGTTCTTTGTATATACTGGATATTAGTCCTCTGTCAGATAAAGGGTTTTCAAGACAAGGTTGCTTGGTAGCCCTCGCTGTCCTGGACTCTCTTTGCAAACCAGGCTTGTCTGGAACTCCCAAGTGCTGGGATGAAAGGCATATGCCATTACATCTCCCTCTGAGGGACTTATTTGTTTGTTTTCCATACAGGGTCTCTCTGTGTAGCCTTAGCTGTGCTGGACTGGCTTTAAAAACCAGCTTGCTTCAAACTCACAGAGATTTGCCTGCCTCTGCCGCAGTGAGTGCTGGGATTACAAGCATATGCCACCGCACCTGGCTTTTTAAAATCTCTTAACATTGAAAACAAAATAACACATTGAAGCACTAGATGCAATGAAGCCTTGTTTTCTATAGGCTCCACATCTTTGGTCTGAATCAAACAAAGACACTGAATATGTACTAAATATAAACGGAAGTGTTTTTCTTATGATTAACCCTTAAATGGTATAGGACAGCAGTTGCATACATAAAATTTACTTTATATTAGGTAATAAAAGACTCTGTCAAGCAGAGTATTAAAGCAGATGCTGATACTCATCAGCCCAACTTTGGGCAGAGTGCAGGCAATTTTATAAAAGAAGGGGGAAATAGAAAGACTTGGAAGGGTCTGGGGTTCCACAAGGAGAACAGCAGAACCAAAATATCTTGACAAAGGGGTCTTTTCTGAGACTGATACTCTAACCAAGGACCATTTATGTAGATAACCTAGAACTCCTGCACCAGTCTCCAAATGGGCTCCGAGTAAGAGGACCAGGGAATGTCTCTGACATGAACTCAGTGGCTGGCTCTTTGATCACTTCCCCTTGAGGGGTAGGCAGCCTTACCATACCACAGAGGAAGACTATGAAAGACAGTCTTGATGATACCTGATAGGCTAGGGTCAGATGGAAGGGGAGGAAGTTCTCCACTAGCAGTGGACTGGGGAAGGGGCATGGGAGGAGATGAGAGAGGGAGGGCAAGATTGGGAGGGGACAGGGATGGGGGCTACAGCTGGGATATAAAGTGACTAAATTGTAATAAATAAAAATATATTAAAACATGTTGATATTTAAAAAAGAACTAATCTATAAATGACTGAAAGGATTTTGGATGATGTATATGAAGTCTATGCAGGCATTATACCATTTTATGTTAGGGCTGGGGCAACTGCAGACTTTGATATCTTTTGGGATCCTAGAACCAATTGCTAATGGACATAAAGTAACAACAGTGCAACCTTTGCTTACAGCCTCATTTGAACTGGAGTTTAATACTAGCCATTTCCTGTTTTGGTGGTGGTTGGCATTTCAGAAAGAAACAGCAAGAACATTACAGAAAGAAAAAGATACCATAACTCTTGACAGTCAATCATTTTATATAAAATCTCCAGCAGCTCAGTAAGTATAGAAAAAGCATGAAAGTAGGAGTGAATTGAAAGAAATATGGTTATTAATTAGCCTGATAATTTTAAAGCATGTGTGTATATGTATGATGCATTTGCTTATACAGCAGCATTGACAAGTGTGCATATGTGGAGCCCAGAGACTAATACTGAATATCCTTGCTCTATTTCTGTCCACCTCAAAACAAAACAAAACCAAACCACAACAACAACAACAAAACAACACTGGGATCTCTCACTCAATACTCCTTAGTCTTCCATTTCTCAGAAGTTGCAACATAGTTTTTATATGAAGCAGTCATATGTGCTATGGTTTAATTATATATGCATCCTTGTCACTAGAAAAGGTTGAAATAGAACTAGTAGGAAAATTAATTGTTATTTTGGTTGCAGTTTCCTTTACATGATGCAGCAATACTTAGCCTATGCTTTTAACCAATGGAGCTATTTAATCAGGATAAAGGGGACTTTCTAGTAGATTTTAACAACTGAAACACAGTGCATTATTATTTAAAACAGAAGCTTGTTAACGAACTCTAACTAATGGTTTACATATCTGTTATTCCAGGCACTGTATTCGTACAAGATATTGAACACCACAAAGCTGGGTCTGTGGTACTGAACACGAGTTATAGCATGGTGATGTATCTGCAGCTGCCAAAAGATTTGCAGGAAGCTGGAAGCTTGAGGAAAACTTCCTGGAGTTAATTAAAATTGCAGTCTCAGGAAGAAGAAAGGAAAGTTTGAATCCAGATTTCCTTTTATTTATTTTTCATGTCAGCAAATTCTGACACTAAACCCTCACACAGAGGTCTGATAAGTAATTTCTGACAAAAATGATTGCGAAACAGCCAGAGTAGTCTATATCTGGAAAGCAAATATTAGGCTCTCTAAGTTGGAGTCTCTTTTTGCCTTTCTAACTTCAAACCTGGAGAAACATTAGGCTGGATGTACTGGCACACACTTGTAATTTCAGCTCACTGAAGTCTACCACATGGTTGAGAGGTGCGTGTTTGAGGTAACTCAGGGCTACATTCTGGGACCCTGCCTCAAAAAATATTATAAAAAAATTAACTTTAAAAATGAATTCAAATACAAATACATTTTGGGGAAAAAACCTATATTGGGATACAAAGTACACTTCGTAATGGAGTGTCAGTGGTTTGGAGACATGTTCCAAATTCAATTTAATTCTCATTTGGAATTCATCTTTGAGAGCCCCTCTCCCACCTAGGAAAGCATAAAAAAATCCTCACTTCTTAGGACTTTGTGTGATTCATGAACATGGAAATCAAGTCATGGCAGAGAAATACTCTATGGAGATATATAGAGTGAAGAAAAGCTGAGTGTTAGCCTAAACGATTCTTAATTTTATCTGGATTTAAATGAAATCTTTCAGTTCTATGAAATATTATTTGATAAATTTTCAGTGAAAAAATGCATGATACTTAATGAATTTTAATTATAGTGCCAAGGATCATTACAGCACTTTTAGAAAAACCAGAGGAATTTTAGACATTCTCTATTTTCCATCAATTTAAAGTACATTATGATATAGGAGCTTTTATGTTTGTTTTGTGATGTTAGATTTCAAGTCCAGGCTCTTCCATACATATGTATGAGAGCTCCACCCCTAGCTCATATAGGACCGTTTCTTAGGCAAGGTGAAGAGGCAAGTTTTGTGTGAAGGTTAAATGACTTAGCAATAAAATGTTATATATTAATTATACACAACATTGTGTTTCATTGTGACATTTTCATACAAGTATGCATTTTGAGCATATTTATTCCCATGGTCCTTTCTTATCTTTCCCTTTCCATCCTCTCCCACTTCCTAACCAGTCTCCCTTCCATTATCATAACTTGCCTTTTTTTTCCTTCTTTCCCTCCTTTCCCATTCTTTCCCTTCCCCTCCCCTTTCTTCCCTCCCTTCCTCCTTCCTTCTCTCCCTCCTACTTTTCTCCTCCCTGCCTCTCTACTCACCTTCTCTGACCTTACTGAATTTTCCTTACAGGATCATGAAAAGGTGGTTATTTACCGAAGTATGGACAAGGTTGTCAGTAATTGCATCACTGAAAAAAAATCTTTATCTGTCCTAGGCAACTATAGAATGGATTATATATGAGGACCCATTCAATAATTTTTTTCTTTATTCTTTTTTCTTGGTTCTTGGAAATGAACATACTATCTTGCATATGCTGAGCATACAGTGTATCACTAAGCTACATAATCAACCCCTGAAATACTGTTTTTCCAAACAGTCCCAAGAGAGTGAAGGAAACCGCACAAGATTCTAGAGCTGATTATAAAGCAAGGTCCAAGAATTGCATCCAGGTTTTGTGATTCCTCTTTTTCTACTTAAAGGTATGTAGTACTCAAAACAATGATGCCTTTGCATAGTATATGCTGAGAAAAAAAAATAAACCTATTAATTATATACTTACCTTTAGATTATCATGTGAATTTTAGTGTGGTGATTCACATAGTAGAATAATACTGGCATACTAAGAGGCTATATCAGGAAGTAATTAAAAGGAAAAATCATTCAGATATAATTTCCTCTGAAAAATTTTAAGCAAATATAACTTTGAGTACCGATTTGCTTTGAATGCAAATTTTCTCATGATAGTTGGTACTTTTTGCCGCTAAAGCTAGAGCTCCTCCTACTAAAATAGAGGCTTTAGTTCTAAGGTCACTTAAAAACCATTAAGCTTAGAAGCTGTTCCTTGAGGCAGACTTCAGTGGTATTTCAGAAGAATTTGATTACATCTGGACACATTATTCATATAGAGTAAGTCTTTAAGTTTCATTTGGGTATGAAATTTGGTAATGAGAAATAACTTGTGAGTAATTGCTTATTTTGATTTAATCATCTTTGCTTAAAAGACACATGAATCTTTTTTGTTGCGTGTGGCTAAAGTCTGACTTGATGGAAATAGCTGGGGATATTACTACATTTCTGAATGATACTAATTCATATGTGCTGTACTGTTAGTATGGCATAAACAATATTATTGCTGTATTTTAAGCAATAGTGTTGTTTTTTGGAAACACTTGCTTTTGAGAGCTCTCAGGGACATTTACTATATGATTGTTTTAGTATAAAGGAGAAGGTCCCACCTTGCAGAAACTTTTCTCTTTCAAAGAGTCTCCCCATGAGAAACAATTTAATTTATTTTTGATGTTTTGATTCATTTCAGAGAACATGTATGTCATCTGCATGTGTGGCTTCATTTATTCATATATTCTGATAACATGTACAATAAGATTATGAAAAGGGAAGTTCTAGTTTCACCACTTTGGCTATAAAATGCAATAGCATCTAGTATTTCCTTCTAAAAATAAATACTAATAGTCAACAATGAAATATGCCAGTCACTTTATACACTGCAGTTGCTTTCAATTAGGTTTCTTTTCCATCTTAATTTGTTTTTTTGTAAGCAAAAGGACATATAAAACCAAAACATCAATGCAAATGGCAAAATTTATTATTTTCTTCCCATTTTATTAGCATTTACCAATTGTAAAAGACAGTGGCTTTCCTTATGAAATTTTATACATGTATACAATGTACTGAGATCATA
The DNA here is from genome assembly GCF_030254825.1 of Meriones unguiculatus. Classification (NCBI taxonomy): domain Eukaryota; kingdom Metazoa; phylum Chordata; class Mammalia; order Rodentia; family Muridae; genus Meriones; species Meriones unguiculatus. Next base: position 71,316,594 of record NC_083369.1, on the reverse strand, counting down.
GAATATTACAGTGAATTTAAGACTCTAGAATAATATTAATGTATTAGTATTGGTGTTGCTGATATTTATATTGGGGATAGTACAAAACTAATTATCAAGAATGGAGATTTTGATTAGATCTTCCTTGTATATGCCCGTTAACTAATTTTGTTATTTTTTTTTCATCTGTAAAATAAGCTAGATATTCAACCCTTGTCTGCCTGGTACTATAAAAGGTGAACTAATTATTACATATGATTACTTATGGGAGAAATCAAAGAAGAGACAGAAGTTTCTATAATGCCAATATTGTATCAGTGATTGAAAACTGATCTTAGGATATCTTTTTGTTCTTGCTACAACTTGGCAAGATTTGAAATGGAATAAGTTCCTTCTGGGAAGTTTTTCAAGGAATTCATTGGAAATGTCCTCTAAACATAAAAGAAACAGAATAAATTGAATTATAATGTTAAGTGTGCCAAATTTGTTTTGTATGCATTATCCCCCATCAATCATTTCATAAGCTGTATGATAAGAAGTAGTATTGTTTTTCTAAGTAAGAAAATACAGATGTAGAGAGCCGAAATATCTTCTTCAGGTTTATATGGCTCCTTTGATTATTCCACACTACTTTCATGGACACTCTGTTGCATTGTTGAAAAGACAAACTTTTTGGAATCACACCTCTCATTTTTTAAATTTTTCTTTTTCTTTTAAATTTTTATTTTTTTATTATTAGTTACAGTTTATTAAATTTGTATCCCTACTGAATCCCACTCCCTCTTTCCCTCCCAATCCCACCCTCCCACCCTCATCTCCTCCCTGCCCCTTTCCAAGTCCACTGATAAGGGAGAACCTCCTCCCCTTACATCTGATACTGGTTTATCAGGTGTCTTCAGGACTGGCTGCAAAGTCCTACTCTTTGTTTACTTCACATCCAAGCTGTAGCCCCCTTCCCTCATTTCTTCCCAATACTACCCTCACTCCCTCATCTCCTCTCATGTGTCTCTCAAAGTCTGCTGATAAGGGAAGTCCTGCTTCCCTTCCACCTAAGCCTAGCCTATCAGGTCTCATCAGGACTGGCTATATTGTCTTCCTCTGTAGTCTGGTAAGGCTGAATCCCCTCAGGGGTAGGTGATCAAATAGCTAGCTACTGAATTCATGTCAGAGACAGAACTTGTTCCCCTTATTAAAACCCACTTGGAGATTTAGTGGCCATAGGCTATATGGAGCAGGGCTTCAAGGTTATCTTCATGCATAGTCCTTGGTGGAGTGTCAGTCTCAGAAAAAAAACCCTGTGCTCAGATATATTTGGTTCTTGTGGAGCTCCTGTCCTTTCCACGTCATACTAACTCTCCTTCTGCTGAAAGTTTGGTTATGAGTCTTAGTATCTGTTTTGAAACACTGCTAGGTAGAGTCTTCCAGATGCTTTCTGCGGTAGACTCCCTTCATATGTCCAATGCACATCCCATTTGTCTTTCTAAGTGAGGATTGATCATCTTATCCCATGTCTGCTTTCTTGTTTATCTTCTTTAGGTGTATAGATTTCATTATGTTTATCATATCTTGGAGGTATATATAAGCAAGTATATACCATGTTTGTCTTTCTCCTTCTGGGATACTTCACTTAGAATGATCTTTTCTAGATCCCACCACTTGCCTGCAAATTTCATGATTTCCTCCTTTTTGATTGCTGAATAGTATTCCACTGTGTAAAAATACCACAATTTCTGTATCCACTCCTCTGTTGATGGACATCTGGGTTGTTTCCAGATTCTGGCTATTAAAAATAAAGCAGCTACAAACATGGTTGAGCAAATGTCCTTGTTGTGTACTTGAGCAAGTTTTTGGTATATACCTAGCAGTGGTATAGCTGGGTCTTGTGGAAGCACTATTCTTATTTGTCTGAGAAAGTGCCAGATTAACTCATTGGCACAGGAGACAGCTTCCTAAACAGAACACCACCAGCACAGGTGCCATTTTGATGGTTATCAGGTGAAATCTCAGGGTCGTTTTGATTTGCATCTCTCTGATGGCTAAGGATGTCGAGCATCTCTTCAAGTGTTTCTCTGTCATTCTATATTCCTTTACAGAGAATTCTCTGTTAAGATCTGTACTCCATTTTTTTTTTAATTGGATTACTTGATTTATTGTTTTTTAACTTCTTTAGTTCTTTATATATTCTGATATTAGCCCTCTGTCAGATATAGGGCTGGTGAAGATCCTTTCCCAATATATAAGCTGTCATTTTGTTCTGAAAACAATATCTTTTGCTTTACAGAAGCTTTTCAGTTTCATGAGGTCCCATTTATTGATTGTTGCTTTTAGAACTCGTGATGTTGGTGTTCTGTTCAGGATGTTGTCTCCTGTGCCAATGAGTTCTAGGCTCTTCCCCACTTTTTCTTCTAACTGATTTGGAGTATCTGGTTTTATATTAAGGTCTTTGATCCACTTGGACTTTACTTTTGTGCAGGGTAATAAATATGGATCTATTTTCATTTTTCTGCATGTAGACATCCAGTAGGACCAGCACCATTTTTTGAAGATACTGTCTTTTTTCCATTGAATGGTTTTGGTCTCTTTGTCAAAAATCAAGTATTCATAGGTGTGTGAGTTTATCTCTGGGTCTTCTATTCAGTTCCATTGATCCTCCTTTCTGTTTCTATGCCAACACCATGCAGTTTTTATTACTATTGCTCTGTAATACAAATTGAGATCATGGATGGAGATACCTCCAGATGATCTGTTGTTGTACAGGATCATTTTGGAGATTCTGGGTTTTTTGTTTCTCCATATGAAGCTGAGAATCTTTTTTTCAAGGTCTGTAAAGAATTGTGTTGGTATTTTGATGGGAATTTGACTCTATAGATTACTTTTGGCAGAACAGCCATTTTCATAATGTTAATCCTATCAATCTATGAGCATAGGAGATCTTTCTGTCTTCTGATATCTTCTTCAATTTCTTTCTTCAGAGACTTAGTTAAAGTCACCCCAAGGTACTTCATGTTATTAGTGGCTCTTGTGGCGGGTGTTGTTTCCCTGGTTTCTTTCTCGGCCCTTTTGTCTTTGGTATATAGGAGGGCTTCTGATTTTATTTTTTTTTTTGAGTTGATTTTGCATCCAGCCACTTTACTGAAGGTGTTTATCAGCTTAAGGAGTTGTCTGGTTGAATTTTTGCAGTTGCTCATATATACTATCATATTATCTGTGAATAGTGACACTTTGACCTCTTCCTTTCAGATTTGTATCCCCTTGATACAGAGTTTTGATTTGCACTTCCCTGATGACTAAGGATGTTGAGCATTCGTTCAAGTGTTTCTCTGCCATTCAATATTCCACTACAGAGAATTCTGTTTAGCTCTGTACCCCATTTTTTAATTTGATTACTTGATTTGTTGCTTTTTAACTTCTTGAGTTCTTTATAAATTCTGAATATTAGCTCTCTGTCAGATACAGGGTTGGTGAGGATCCTTTCCCAATATGTAGGCTGTCATTTTGTTTTAACAACAGTGTCCTTTGCTTTATAGAAGCTTTTCAGTTTCATGAGATCCCATTTACTGATTGTTGTCTTAGAGCCAGTGCTGTTGGTGTTCTTTTAAGGAAGTTGTCTCCTGTGCCGACAAATTCAAGGTTCTTTCTCATTTTTTCTTCTAACCCATTTAGTGTGTCTAGTTTTATGTTGAGGTTTTTGATCCACTTGGACTTTAGTTTTGTGCATGCAGGGTGATAAATATGGGTCTATTTGAATTTTTTACATGTAGACATCCAGATAGACCAGCACCATTTGTTGAAGATGCTGTCGTTTTTCCATTGTATGGTTTTGAATTCTTTGTAAAAAAGCAAGTATCTGTGGGTGTGTGAGATTTTTTCTGGGTGTTCAATTCGAATTCCGTTGATCCACCATTCTGTTTCTATGGCAGTACCGTGCAGTTTTTATTACTATTTTTCTGTAATACAGCTTGAGATCAGGGATGGAGATACCTCCAGACGATCTGTTGTTATATAGGATTATTTTGGCAATTTATTTTTCATATGAAGCTGAGAATTGTTCTTTTAAGGTCTGTAAAAAATTGTGTCAATATTTTGATGGGAATTGCACTGAATCTATAGATTTCTTTTGGCAGGATGGCCATTTTCACTATCTTTGTCCTACCATTCCTTGAGCATGGTAGATCTTTCTGTCTTCTGATGTCTTCTTCAATTTCTTTCTTCAGAGACTTCAGGTATTTTTTTAAACAGGTCTTTTACTTGCTTATTTAGAGACAGAGCAAGATACTTTATGTTATTTGTGACTACTGTGAATGGTATAGTTTCCTTTATTTCTTTCTCAGCCCTTTTGTCTTTTGTATAAAAGAGGGATACTTATATTTTTTAAGTTAATTTTGTATACAGACACTGAAGGTGTTCATCAGCCGAAGGCATTCTCTGGTTGATTTTTTTGGGATCACTCAGGTATATTATCATATCTGCAAATAGTGAAACTTTGACTTCTTCCTTTTTGATTTGTATCCCCTTGATCTCCTTTAGTTGTCTTATTGCTTTAGCTAGAACTTCAAGTACTAAATTGAAGAGATACGGAGAGAATGGGCAGCCTTGCCTTGTTCCTGATTTCAATGGGATTGATTTGAGTTTCTCTCCATTTAGTTTGATGTTGGCTATAGACTTTTTATATATTGTCTTCACTATGTTTAGGTATGTGTCTTGTATCCCTGATTTCTACAGGACTTTAAACATGAATGAGTGTTGGATTTTGTCAAATGCTTTTAGCATCTAAGGAGCTAATCATGTGGTTTCTCCTTCAGTTTGTTTACATGGTGGATTACATTGACCTGTTTATGTATATTGAACCACCCCTGCATGCCTGGGATGAAGCCATCTTCATCATGGTGGATGATATCTTTTTTGTGTTCTTGGATTCTGTTTGCATGTATTTTATTGAGTGTTTTTCCATCAATATTCCTAGGAAAGATAGGTCTGAAGTTCTCTTTTGTTGTTGTTGGGTTCTTGGGTGGTTTAGGTATCAAGGTGACTTTGGCTTCATAGAATGACTTTGGTAATGTTCCTTCTGTTTCTATTTTGTGGAATAGTTTGAAGAGAATTGGAGTTAGCTTCTTTATGAAGGTCTGGTAGAATTCTGCGTTGAAACCATCTGGCCCTGGGCTTTTTTGGAAGGGAGACTTTTGATGACCGCTTCTATTTCCTTGGTGGAGATAGGACTATTCATTCTATTTACTCAATCTTTCCTTAATTTTGGTAAATGGAATCTTTCAAGAAAATCGTCCATTTAATTTAGATTTTCCAATTTCGTGGCTTACAGGCTTTTGTAGTTAGACCTAATGATTGCTTGGATTTCCTCACTGTCTTTTTTTATGTTCCCCTTTTCATTTCTGATTTTGCTGATTTGGATAATTTCTCTCTGTCTTTTAGTTAGTTTGGCTAAGGGTTTGTCTATCTTGATTGTCTCAAAGAACCAGCTCATGGTCTTATTGATTCTTCAAATTGTTTACTTTGTTTCTAATTCATTGATTTTTAGCTCTGAATTTGATTATTTCCAATTGTCAACTCTTCTTAGGTGTGTCTTTTTTTGTTCTAAGGTATTATGTGTGCTGTTAAGTTGCTTGTATGAGATGTCTCCAACTTCTTTCTGGAGGCACTTAGTGCTATGAGCTTTCCTCTTAGCAATGCTTTCATTGTGTCCCATAAGTTTGGGTAAGTTGTGCCTTCATTTTCATTGAATTTTAGGAAGCCTCTACTTTCTTTTTCATTTCTTCCCTAACCAAGCTGTCATTGAATAGAGAGTTGTTTAGTTTCCATGTGTATGTAGGCTTTTTTGTTATTTCTGTTATTGTTGAAGTCTAGTTTTAAGCCATGTTGGTCTGATAGGATACAAGGGATTATTTTGATCTTCATTTATCTGTTGAGGCTTGCTTTTTGCCTGACTATATGGTGAATTTTGAGAAGGTTCCATGGGGTACTGAAAAGAAAGTATTATCTTTTGAGTTAAGGTGAAAATTTCTGTAGACGTCTTTTAGGTCTATTTGATTTAAGAACATTGCAAGTGTCATTATTTCCCTATTTAGCTTCTGTCCAGATGATCTGTCCCTTGGTGAGAGTGGAGTATTGAAGTCTCCCACTATTAAGGTGTTGGGAACAGTATGTGATTTGAGCTTTAATAATGTTTCCTTTACAAATGTAGGTGCTCTTCTATTTGGGGCATAGATATTCAGAATTATGATGTCGTCATGATGGATTTTTTTCTTTAATGAGAATAAAGTGCCCCTCATCATAATTTTTTATTTATTTATTTTGGTTGAAAGTCTATTTTACTAGATATTAGGACAGCTACCCCAGTTTTTTTCTGGGTCCATTTGCATTAAAAAGTTTTTCCACCCCTTTACTCTGCAGTAATGTTTATCTTTGTTTCAGAGATGTGTTTCCTGTATGCAGTAGAATATTCTATTCTGTTTCTGCAACCGTTCTGTTAGCCTGTGTCTATTTATTGGAGAGTTGAGCCCTTTGATGTTGATAGATAATAGTGACCAATGAATGTTAGTTCCTTTTATTGTGTAGTTGGTGGTGTTAGTGTGTTTCAGTGCTTGTTTTCTTTTAATTTAGTTATGAATTTATCTATGTGCTGTGTTTTCTTGGGTGTAATTGTTTTTATTTGATTGAAGTTTTCTTTCTAGTATCTCTTGTAGGGCTGGGTTACTGTGTAGATAGTGTTTAAGTTTAGTGTTGTTATGGAATATTTCGTTTTCTCTATCTACGTTGATTGAAAGCTTTTCTGGGTATATTAGTCTTGGCTGGGATCTGTGGTCCCTTAGAGTCTGCATGAAATCTGCCTAGGCCTTTCTGGTTTTCATAATTTCTGTTGAGAAGACTGGTGTGATTGTGATAGGTCTACCTTTATGTGTTACTTGGCCTTTTTCCCTTGCTGCTTTTAATATTTTATTGTTGTTGTTCTATAGATTTTGTGTTTTGACTATTATGTGATGTGAGGAATTTCTTTTCTGGTCTAGTCTATTTGGTGTTCTGTATGCCTCTTTGTATGTATATGGATCTCTCTTCCTTTATGTTGGGAATTTTGTTTTCAATGATTTTCTTGAAAATATTTTCTGGACCTTGGAGAATGGAATCTTCTTTTTCATCCATTCCTATCATTCTTAGATTTTGCCTTTTCATGGCATCCTTGATTTCTTAGATGTTTTGTGTTTGGAAACTTTCTGCTTTAGCTTTTTCTTTGTGAAGTGTTTCAATTTCTGCAAGTGAATCTTCAGCACCTGAGATTCTCTCTTCCATCTCTTGTATTCTATTGGTGATGCTTAACTTTGTGGTTCCTGATCTTTTCTCTAAGTTCTCTACCTCCAGGGCTTTCTTTGTTTGTGTTTTCTTTATTCATTCTACTAATTCTGTTTTCATGCCTTTCACCATTTCCTTCATCCATTTGAATGAAGATTCCTGTCTTTCCATGATGGCATCTTTTTTTTTTTGTTCATTTCCTCTCTGTATGCCACTAATGGTGCCTTTATTTGTTTTTCTGTATTTGCCTCTTTGAGAGATTTGTCTGTTTCTTCTTTATGGTCCTCTAATAACTGGATAAGTATCACTTTAAAATCATTTTCCTGTGTTTCCAATGAATGAAAATATCCATTGATTTTTGGGGGTTGCTAGTGAAGCCACGATGTCCTGATTATTGTTGGATGTGTTCTTATGCCTACCTCTAGCCATCTGCTTATTGATAATCTTTGCTATTCCTGGAGTCTGTATATCACACTGGGTCCATATTTCTCTGGTGTCTGGAGTATTCTTCAGGGAAGGTGAGAGTAGTCTACCAGTTTGAGAGTATGTATTGTTGTTTCAGCTGTATCTAAGGGAGGTAGGTCCCTGGTGTAGGTGCACAAGTGTAGGTGAGCAAGTTCGTAGTTGTGTGTTGAAGTGTGCCTTGAAGGACAGGGTGTTATTAAGTGTAGATGCCTAGAATGTGGGGCTTAAGCACAGGAGTTGGTGAGGATTCTGGTGCTATTCAAAGTCACAATGTGTATGTGCAGGTGCCCTGAATACCTCAGCCTACGGGCCTGTAGTATTGTCCTCCTGCTATTCAGATCTGTCTGGGCTCTAATAATTATTTGCCTGGACTCTACTGGTAGATCCACAGAACAGGAGCTTCAATGTTGAGAACACTGTCCCAAGAATCCCTATGTTGCCCACAGTGGGTGTATGGCTGGGAGGGATCCAATGTTTAGCTGCTAGTTCAAAGTGACCCTGGATCTTGGACTCTGCATGTACTCACTTGAAGGTATACTCACTAGCTAGCAGGTTTAATCCAAAAGCAAAAGGGGTCCCTCTGTTCTCAGATTTGTGCCTATAGGTGCAAATGAAAGTGTAGGAAGTCAGTCAGCTCAGTGGTATCCACTGTGTCTGTTTGGCAGGGAGAACCTTACTTGTGGTAGCCATTTCTGTTGTCTCAGTCATGGAGCATGGAGGTTCTTGTTGTGGTCAGCTGCTACACTGCTGTCACAGCTACAGATTTGGGGGTCCAGTACATTAACTCACTGAGATGTCCTGGGAAGCCTGTACAGGAGCCTTCAGACCTGGGATTCCTGTACAGCTGCCCACTGTTGCAGAATGGGGAGGGCAGCCTCTGCTGTCTCAGTTTCCAAGTAGGAAAGTTTGTACTTGGAGCAGTGGGGACTGTGGGCCAGGCCTGCTGAGGAGGGAAGTCCTTGAAGGGGAAATGCAGGGGGTTTGAATATTCACCACTCTCAGTCCCTGGGGACATCTGTGGAAGACCTGGATCCAAATGGTCACAGCTTACTGGTTTTTCCCTCTCACCTGGAAAGCCTCAATGTCAATGTTCTGGCCTCAGCTGCCCCTCCATTCGCCAATTTCAGGGTTTCAGATCCTTTGTCGCTCAGATATAGTTCACGCTGGGCAGCCATCTTGGATCTGCCCACACTTTACATTTTTGTCAGTGTGACTAAAACCTATGCTGTAAGAGATTGGTAATGTACTGTGTCACATAGAGTCAGATTGTAGATAGCTATACACTGTTATTTGGGAAAGAGGGGACATGTGTCTTTTGTGAATATTATCATCATTGGATTGTAATTGCAACTTTCTAAAATATTTTATTTCTAAAGTCATTTATTTGGATGTAAAGCATTCATTCATTTTGGTTTCCTTATAAGCAGGGAATCTAAGACAGGAACTTTGAAGAGCATACAAACTTAGGACGGTTCACATATGAGCTCTCAAGTTGTCTCCTGCCTATGGAAGCAGTGTAGAAGAGAAGACAGAGTTTAGATTTTGGATTGATGCAGATCTGGATTGAATTCTTACTGTATTAGCTTTTGAACTTGTCCATGACAATTGATCTCTCAGAGCTTCACTTTCCTCTTGACTGAAACATGTGCAGTCACTTAGTACAATACCCTTAGGATGGGGAACATGTGTCAATAGAGGAGGAGATTAATGTTCTGTATATTTTAGAGATGGGAAAAACTAAAGGTTAACCTATACAATGGTGAGCTAACAGGTATGGAGTAGATATTAATCAGATAATCTCATGAATTAATATAAGATTTTCATGATGATAAGCCTCGACAGGAACAATAGTCTGTGCTTTGAAATCATGAAACAGTGGAGTCTTACTATAGCTTCTGAAAATTCCATGAACTGATACTAACCAGAGCTCAACTACCTATCATCTATGATCCATCTGGATTTTCTCCAGCTAATTTACATCCTCTATGGTGATTATAACAAATTCTATCATTTCCTCTTTCCCTCAGTCCTTCCTTCCATTCCTTCATCCTTCTTTGTTTTCTCCATTTCATTCTCTTTTCTTCCTATTCTACTCCCTCCCCTTGTCTCCATGTCTTACATGTATTATAGCACTTGTATATAGTATTAGCCAGCGATATGGCTCTGTAATATAGCTCTTGTATAAGCTCTGTATTATAGCACTTGTATATAATATTATATAAAAGTGTGTATAATATTATATAAAAGTGCCATATATGGAGCCACATCCCTGGCTATTTTCTCTCTTCTTTAAAACTCCTTTTCAACTGATACACATCATTTTCATGAGGCTATCTTGCCTCCTATTTCACATAGAAAATAAAAGTTATCAGGTGTTCCTGATTTTTTTAATTCACTCATCCAACTTTTGTTTTATAAAGCCGTTCATTTTCATCTTCATTTGTGCTTTTTGTCCTGTCTTAAAGAAAAAAAAAATAGCCTTTTATCTTTCAAGTTCAAACTTTTTCCAGTGTTTTCGATCCCACAACATCATACAACCTTCAGGCATAGACTTCATTCAGTACTTATTTCTAATTCTTAGGATTAAATCCAAGTCTTAGAATGTGACCCAAAACAAAGGGCTATGTACATTTTACAGCACAGCCAAACAAATTACCACCGTAAATCCCTGAATGTGTGAAGTTTTATCTCTTCTTTGCATTTGCATATCAGTTCACATTGAGGACACATCATTCCCCCTAATTTGTCATCATCTAATATTGGCAAATACTACCATCTCATCTGTGAGACAGGTTGCACCTGAGTTCCTTTAATGCCTCTCATTGGACGACAGCTCCCAAGATCAGATTGAGTACTTACCTGTTTTCTGGGCTTCTAAGTGCTTACTATTTTCCTGAAATTTATCATAATATTTTGTAATTAGCCATTATTTGAATCTGGGGCACAAACAACTGTGGGTATGTAAGAAACTTCCACTTTAAAATGCTTTCCGTGCTACCTCAAGATCCAGCTATACCAACTCCTGGGTATATACCGAAAAGGTACCCCACCATTCAATAAGGACATTTGCTCAGCTATGTTCATAACAGCTTTATTTGTAATAGCCAGAATCAAGAAACAACTTAGATGTCCTTCAGTGGAAGAAAAGATATAGAATTTGTGGTACATTTACACAATGGAATACTACTAAACTATTAAAAACAAGGAAATCATGAAATTTGCAGACAAATGAATGGAACTAGAAGAGATCATTCTGAGTGAGGTAACCCAGAAACAGAAAGACACATATGGTATCTACTCACTTTTAAGTGGATATTAGCCATTTAATATAGGATAAACATACTAAAATCTATAGTCCTAAAGAAGCTAAACAACAAAGAAGACCCTGGGTAAGATGCTCAATCCTCATTCAGAAGGGCAAACAGGATAGACATCTGAAGTAGGAAAAGACAAGGAACAGTACAGGAGCCTTCCACGGAAGACCTCTAAAGACTCTACCCACTAGGGTATGGAAGGAGATATTGAGACTCATAGCCAAACTTTGGGCAGAGTGCCGAATCTTACAGAAGAAGAAGGAGATAGAAAGATGTGGGGGGGGGGGGCACAGGAACTCCACAAGGAGAACAACAGAGCCAAAATACCTATGCATAGGGGACCTGCAGAGACCAATACTCCAACCAAGGACCATGCATGGACAGGACCTAGACTCTCTGTTCAAAGGAAGCCCATAGGCTGCTCAATATCCATGTGGGTGCCCGAAGTAAGATCAGGGGCTATCTCTGACATAACTTAGTGGCTTGCTCTTTGATCACCACCCTGGAGGGTGCAGTTTTCCCAAGCCACAGATGAAGATGATGTGGCCAGCCTTGATGAGACCTGATAACTAAGGTCAGATAGAAGGGGAGGAAGTCCTCCCCTATCAGGGGATTGTGAAAGGCGACAGGGGGAGAAATGGGAAGGTGGATAGGAATGAGAAGAGTTAAAAGAAGAGGCTGTAATGGGGAAACAAAATGAATAAATTGTAATAAATATATACATAAATTAAGTTAAATTAAAAAAGAAAATGATGTATTATAAAAACATTTATGAAACTCTCTTATAGTCAACATTCTTCCAGAAAAAGAATATATACAGTTTTATTTAATAATTGGACTGACTGCTATGTTAAACAAATATTTGAAGCCTTAGATGACCCTCAAATTCTGGTAAGTCTTTTGATCATTGATCATTAATCCTCCATTATTTTCTTGATATACTCTCTAATTTACCATTTTGTTTCATGCTGGAATTGTCTGTTTTATATTTTCTCCTGCCACTCTGCTTAGAAAATTGGATCATTATTGTGATTGTGTCCCTTGTGCCTAGGGTCTAATACACTCAAGCAAAAGCACCTGATTTTAAATCTTCTACTAACCCATTGCCATCTAATACACAGCGATTCTTTTTTTTTCCTGTCACCCTTTACTCTTACTAGACCCCTAAAGTATTTTTGAATTAAGAATATGCCATGTTCTTCCATCTTCCCTTAAGACCCTTACTGGCATTCAAATATTGTGTTTTCCTTGTGTGCTTGGGTTTTGGCATTGCCCATTTGGGTTCTGGCAATGGAAGGCAGGGTATGCTACAAAGTAAAGAATGGTGACTCCAATTATCTTCTTGAAGCAGGGGATAATGAGAATTCAATAATAATAATAATAATAATAATAATAAACCTCTTGTCCACATACTTACCTTTGTTTTAATTTTAGATGTATTTGATTTCATGTGTATGGGTGTTTTGCCTTTATGCCTTGCCCATGGGGATCATAACAGGGAGTTTGATCCCCAATAACTGTGAGTTACAGACTACTAGGTACCATGTAGGTTCTGGGAATCAAGCCTTCATCCTCTTTAAAGGCAGTCAGTATTCCTAGCTGCTCCTCCTTCTTTCCAAGAGCACATACTTAGCATTTGAGAAAGTTGTTCACTTTACTAAATGAAGGGCACTTTTAAAAATAATGTAGAATTTCATTTTTCTATGACTTAGTACTGATTACAGAGGAGATATACATATTTCAGTCTAGAAGAGCAAGTCTTACCAGGCTAAAGTTCCGAGCCTGGTCCCTAGCAACCCTACAAGCTAGGTTGGCCACCAGGCCTCAAAAGGCCAATTAGAGAAAAAAGTGAACAGCAAAATATTTCTTCAATGGTGACTACATTTGCAAGAGCAACAGAAACTTATGCCCCTTTCCCCTCTTGAAGTCTATCTTTAGGATTCTGGCAAGAGGCTTAATTTTAAATAGAAGTATGTCTCCTGTGCCAATGAGTTCTAGGCTGTTCCCCACTTTTTTTTTTTCAATTGATTTAGGGTATCTGGTTTTATGTTGAGGTCCGTGATCCACTTTGACTTTAGGTTTGTGCAGGGTGATAAATATGGATCTATTTTCATTTTTCTGCATGTAGACATCCAGTTGGTCCAGCACCATTTGTTGAAGATGCTGTCTTTTTTCCATTGAATGGAATTGGCTTCTTTGTCGAATATTGAGTATTCATAGGTGTGTGGATTTATTTCTGGGTCTTCTATGCAGTTCCATTGATCCTCCTTTCTGTTTCTATGCCAATACCATGCAGTTTTTATTACTGTTGCCCTGTAGTACAGCTTGAGATCAGGAATGGAGATACCTCCAGATGATCTGTTGTTGTACAGAATCGTTTTGGAGATTCTGGGTTTTTTGTTTCTCCATATGTAGTTAAATAGAAGTATGTAAAACTGAGCAGTCCTGGTCAAGGTGTTGTCTTATCAATTATTAACACATCCTTACTGGACTTTAGTGTTTTCTGCAGGATCATCTGAAAGGAATCAGAAGTATGTAAAGTATCTTTCAGGGTGGTAAGTTCCTCCGGTGCCTGGCCCTAGGCTTCAGCCTTTTCCTTTTTGCCAACATGATATTTCTGGGGAAATTTCAATCCCCTGGAGATCATTGTTTCCATAGTTGGATACCCAAATGGAGGGTACAAGGGTTTGCTTGCAACATCAATTTTACCACCAGAACAATTAACACCAGCACAAAAATATACATAAGGCTCTACTTCCTCATCTAAGTTTCATTATTAATGAATTAATAACAAAGTATGGTAAACCAGTATTTATCTTAATGATTGACAAAGGCTTAGGGACGAAACAAGTTCCTAATTTTCACAGTAAGTGAAAAGTTTCAATTGCTATGCTGAAAGTTTTGCATGTTCCTTCTTAAAATTGTGCTTTTTTTAAAAAAAAAGAATTTCATTTGTAGGTTCTGAATTTATATGTTTTATACTTCCCTCTCTCCCCTTCATACTGTTCCCATGTCCCCGGTTCTCTCTCAAATTCAAAGACTTTTCCTCTTTAAACATTACTGTTACATACAATCATATGTACATTATATATTATCGTGTAAGAGGCAAACCAGCATAGAGCTTAATTAAGATTTCCAAGACACTAATGTAATATGTTTGTACTTCAAGTTACTTTATTGGTCAAATGTGATTGTATTAGTATGTACCACACAATGCTGCTCTGTAGATTAAGGAAGTCACTGCAGTGAGACTCTTAGAGTAGCACATCCAGTGAAGAGTTATCATTATAAATCATTCAAAAAACCAGTAATAAGTCATTGGGAGGGTATGTACATATTTGAACTTGTCAAATATGCAGCAGCTACAATTGGGAGAATGGTTTGAACTTGATGTTTCTAAAGTTGGAAAATGTACCTGCAAGGTATAGTAGTTTTTAAGACAAAAGACTCTGAAGGCTAGCATTATGGGCCTCACAAGAAATCTGTTGAGATACAGATGGAACATGAAAGTATTTTAAGGAGATTAAATTAAAAATGAAACACTTTATTATGTGATAGGTGATGATGAAATTGTTTTGGATGTAAGTCAGTGGTTGGAATGTAGACTGGCGTGTTGAATGGTGGCATGGGAAATTAAAGTACCGTTGTTTAACAGGAAAAATAAATATTAATTGCTATCATGTTTTGAATATTCATAATCTTCAGGTAATTCTTTGAAAATTGAAGGACTTTATCCATATGTACTTTTAAAATGTATTGGTGATCTGTGTATTTTAAGATAATTTTCACAAGAAGAGTTCATTCCTGATACAGGAAATATGTGCTTTCTTCTCCATATCTTACTTTGATAAGTCTGGTATTTCTAAAATTTAAAAATTTTACTGAGAAAAATCCTTTGGTGGATGATACTGTGTAGAAGTATCAAGATATTATAATAACCCATTGGCAACTTTGCCTTACATTGAAAGTCTGACGACCTGCCAAGGAATCTTTGGGAAAACAGAACAAAACAAAACAAAACAAAACAAAAAAAACACATAGTTTTTGTAGTCTGAGTGTAGAACACAAACACAATAATTACTAAGAAATAGCTGAAGAACTAGCCATATGCTGTAATGTTTACAACCTTGAGTACTAAACCAAGGATTCTGATCCTTATTACTAAATCTTAAAATAAGAAGGGAACTATGGATAATTCTTAGCTTGGAAGTTACTTAACTAGATTCACATTTTTCAAACCAACTATGCGTAGTCTTCTTACAACATGGAGATGGTATGAGGCACATAGCAAATTCTGAGAGACATATTAAGAAGCTATTAAGCTTCAACCATCAGCAGCACCAAGAAAGAATGGAAGAAACTATTTTAATAGTCTGGGCAACATCAACAAATATGAGCACATATTAAGATGGTTACATTAGACTGGAAATATATTTCCTTATAATAACAAGGAAGACTGAGCAGAACAATAAAGGGATGCTCTTACTGCAAATTGGAAAGATATATGAACAATTCATCTTGATAATTTCAAATTTTTGGTGTGTTTAGTGTATGTGTTCACATAAATGCATGGGTGTATGTGCTGTGCACATTTAAGTTTTGGCCAGACGTTGATGGCATGTGTCCTGCATTAAAGCTTTGCACCTTATGTTTTGAGGATGTCTACATGTAGAAAAATGTAAATAGATCCATACTTATCACCCTGCACAAAACTAAAGTCCAAGTGGATCAAAAACCTCAATATAAAACCACAAGTGGGGAAGAGCCTTGAACTCATTGGCATAGGAGACAACTTTCTGAACAGAACACCAACAGCTCAGGCTCTAAGAGCAACAATCAATAAATGGGACCTCATGAAACTGAAAAGCTTCTCTAAAGCAAAGGACACTGTCTTCAGAACAAAACGACTGCCTACAGATTGGGAAAGAATCTTCACCAACCCTATATCTGACACAGGGATAATATCCAATATATATAAGGAACTCAAGAAGTTAAACAGCAACAAATCAAGTAAGCCAATTAAAAAATGGAGTACAGAGCTATTTCTTAATTTTTTTATTGAGAATAGATTCTTCTTCATAAAATATATCCCAACCACAATTTCTCCTCCCTCAAAGGCTCCCTCTCCACCCAGATTCATTCATTCCCTGTTGTTTCCTCTTTAGAAAAGAGCAGTTCTCCATATTTTTAAGTTATGATCAAACAGACAAGGAGCACTTGAGTTTAGGGGAAGGTAAGATGGGTCTGAATGGAATAAAGATAGAAATAAGGCAAAAATCTGGCTCATGGGTTGGGAAAAAAAATGTGAACTGAAAGTTTTCCCAAGCTGAAAAATGATCACTGGCAATAATTAAGGACACAAGCTTGGATGAAAGTAGAAAGAGATAAGGCAAGAATGTGTTAGTAATTCTGCATATTTGCCTCATTGTGTATGTATAGTTAGTTTTAAGTAAATGAGGAGGTCCTGAAGAATTAATGTCCCACTTTCATTCAAAGTGTGGAGTGGCTTGGAGGGGGAGGAGCTACCATCCATTGTAAACAACCTATTGGGTACTCAGTCAAAGGAAGATGAAGCATACTCTCTGGAGGTGTAATTCAACTGCAAGCATTGTGAACCTTCTCCAAAAGATCCAACCACAAACCAAAGTAAAATTCCACCAAAATGTGCTCTCTAGAACCCAAGGTTATCCAGTTTAGTTACAGAACATGGGTGAGAGTTTACTGACAGGAATACTATTAAACCTCAAAACAGCCACATTAGAAAGTCTTCAAACAGCACAGAGGATCACATCCTATAGCTACATATGCAGAACGCCAATTATGTATTACTCTCCAGGATATGAACTCTATTTTTCCTCCTCAAATCCCCTGAATTAGAACAATATCACATAAAAAAGTGGCTGGAACATATGGCCAGATACTTAGGTAAGGATCCAATGACCTTCCAAGACCCCTTCTTCTAAAAGGAAACAGACCCAATTGTGGTGGAGTTTTGCAACTAGACTCATATGATCTCTGGATGATGGTAACAGCCGTAAAACAAGTAATCACCCCTCCAAATTCAGTTTGACTTTCGTTATCCAGCACTGATTAAACAGATAGATGGATCGATAAAATTGAATTGAATATCCAGAAATAAACGCACACACCTGCGGATACTTGATTTTTGGCAAAGAAGCCAAAACCATACAGTGGAAAAAAGATAGCATCTTAGGCAAATGGTGCTAGTCTAACTGGATGTCTACATGTAGAAAAATGCAAATAGACCCATATTTATCACCCTGCACAAAACTAAAGCCCAAGTGGACCAAAGACCTCAATATAAAACCAGACACACTAAACCTGTTAGAAGAAAAAGTGGAGAAGAGCCTTGAACTCTTTTTGCACAGGAGACAACTTCCTGGAAAAAACACCAACAGCATAGGCTCTAAGATCAACAATCAATAAATGGGACCTCAGGAAAAAGAAAACTTCTGTAACGCAAAGGACACTGTCATCAGAGCAAAACAACAGCCTACAAATTGGGAACAGATCTTCACCAATCCTATATCTGACAGAGAGCTCATATGCAGAATATATAAAGAATATAAGAAGGTAAATACCAACAAACCAAGTAATCCAATTTAAAAAAAAAATGGGGTACAGAGCTAAAGAGAGAATTTTCTATAAAGGAATATCAAAGGAAGAGAAATATTTAAAGAAATGCTCAATGTCCTTAGTCATCAGGGAAATGCAAATCAAAACCACCCTGAGATTCCACCTTACACCCATCAGAATGGCTAAGATAAAAAACTCAAGGGGTGACACAATCTGGAAAGGTTGTGGAGAAAGCTTAACCCTTCTCCATTCCTGGTGGGAACGTAAACTTGTACAACCACTTTGGAAATCAATCTGGTGCTTTCTTAGAAATATAGGAATAGTGCTACCGGCTATATCACTCCTGGGCGTATATCCAAAAGATGCTAAACAATACAGCAAGGACATTTGCTGAACTATGTTCATAGCAGCTTTATTTATAATAGCTAGTATCCGGAAATATCCTAGATGTCCCTCAACTGAAGAATGGATACAGAAATAGTGGTACATTTACGCTAAGGAATACTACTTAGCAATTAAAAATGAGGAAATCATGAAATTTGCAAGCAAATGGAAGAAACTAGAAAAGATCATCCTGAGTGAGATAATCCAGAAGCAGAATGACAAATATGGTACATATTCATGTATAAGTGGATATTAGACATGTAATATAGGATAAACATACTAAAATCTATAGTCCTGAAGAAGGCAAACAACAAGAAGGACCCTGGGCAAGATGCTTAATCCTCATTCAGAAGGGCAAACAATGTAGATATTGGAAGTGGGAGAAGGCAGGGAACAGGGCAGGAGCCTACCACAGAGGGCCTGTGAAAGAATCTATCCAGCAGGGTATGGAAGCAGAGGCTGAGTCTCATAGCCCAACTTTGGGCAGAATGCAGGGAATCTTATGAAAGAAGGGGGAGATAGAAAGACCTAGAAGGGACAGGAACTCCACAAGGAGACAAATAGAGAGAGAAAAAAAAAACGGGGCCTAGGGCGCCCTGCAGAGACTGATACTCCAACCAAGGACCATGCTTGGAGAGGACCTAGACCCTCTGCTTAGAGGAAGCCCATAGACGACTCAGTTTCCAAATGGGTTTCCTAGTTATGGGTACAGGGATTGTCTCTGACATGAACTCAGTGGTTGGCTCTTTGATCACCTCCCCCTGGAGGGGGTTGGGGAGTCCAGCATTGCCAGGCCACAGAGGAAGATGATACAGCCAGCCCTGATGAGACCTTGTAGGCTTAGGTCAGATAGAAGGGAAAAGAAGGGGAAGAGGTCTTCCCCTGTCAGGGGACTAGGAAATGGGCATAGGGTAAGAAGAGGGAGAGTGAGTGGGACTGGGAGGAGTTGAGGGAAGGGGGCTACAGCAGGGATAAAAACTGAACAAATTGAAATAAATAAATAAATGGAAAAATAACAAAGAAGGAGGAACATTGTTTCACCAAGAGGAAATGAACTACAGGACATTGTGATAATAAATAAAGCATGGATGCCAAACAGAAATAAAGCTATAATGAGTGCCAGCACGTGTGTTCCAGAATAAGAGGAGCAGGGTCTACCTCTATCATGATCTTGGATGCCTGCTCTTTGGTCACTTTCCTCTGTGCCAGGCACATAGGAAGAAGATCCAGGCAATCCCTGATCAGACTTGATAAGCTAGGGTCAGATGACAGGGGAGGAAGACTCCCCTTTCAGTAGACTAGGGGAAGGGAAAAGAGGACAAGAGAGAGGAAGGATGGGACTGGCAGGAGATGAGGGAGAAGGCTACAATTGGGATATGAAATGAATAAATTTAAAAAAGCCTAAATTAAAAAAAATAGATTAAAAAAAAAAAAAAGCAGCATTGCCAGTAAGCCAGAGAAACTCCTTCAGTATGTATTGCCTCTTGTTTAAAACCTCAAGGGCTTAGAAAGCCTCTTGAAAAACTTCAAAGAGGAACACTGGAGTACTGGAATGTTGTAATAATGCATTTTGTCACTTTCAAATGTTGTTGCTGTATGCTTGAAAGTAGGTTTGTGGTTCATATGGTTTATGTATAGAATAAGTATGTATGTTACATTCAAAGAAGAAAAATACTATACAGGCCAATTAGTTGAGGCTCTTCCCAAGAATCCTATGAAAGGTTCAGACAGTAAAATTATATAGAAAATGAATGGTGGCACTGTATATACTATTTCTTTTTAGAATCCTTGAATATTGGAGGATAAATTGATGGAAGTTTGAAACATTTTTAAATTTAATTTTATTTACACATTTATTTATTACAATTTGGTTATTTTGTATCCCCACTGCAGCTCCCTCCCTCATTTCCTCCTAGTCCCACCCATCCTCCCTCTTCTCCCCCTATGCCCTTTCCCTAGTCCCCTGATAGAAGAAGACCTCCCTTCTATCCCCCCTAATTATCAGGTCTCATCAGGGCTGGCTGCATCATCTTCCTCTGTTGCTTGGCAAGGCTTCATCCCCCAGTGGGAGGTGATCAAAGAGCTGGCCACTGAGTTCATGTCAGTGATAGCCCCTGATCTCCTTACTAGGGGCACCTACTTGGAGACTGAGCAGCCAATGGGCTTCCTTTGAACAGGGGTCTAGGTCCTCTCCATGCATGGTCCTTGGTTGGAGTATTGGTCTCTGCAGGCTCCCCTGGGTCCAGATTTTTTTGTTCTGTTGCTTTCTTTGTGGATTTCCTATCCCCTCCAGGTCTTTCTATCTCCTTCTTCTTCCATAAGTATTCAGCACTCTGCCCAAAGTTTGGCTATGAGTCTCAGTATCTCCTTTGCTACCTTTGTGGGTAGAGACTTTTAGAGGTCCTCTGTGGAAGGCTCCTGTCCTGTACCTTGTCTTCCACTTCTGATATCTATCTTATTTACCCTTCTGAATGAGGTTTGAGCCACTTCCCTAGGGTTCTCCTTGTTGTTTGGCTTCTTTAGGACAATAGATTTTAGTATGTTTATCCTATATTATATGTCTAATATCCACTTATAACTGAGTATATATCATGTGTGTCTTTCTGCTAGGTTACCTCACTCAGATTGATCTTTTCTAGTTCCCTCCACTTGCCTACAAATATGATGATTTCCTTGTTTTGCCAAGTTGCCCTCTAATTTGACTTTTAAGTTACAGGTTCTGTCAAAATAATAAATCTTGCTTTCACTTTCTATGACTACCTGGGGCTAGTGAGTCTAGAGCCACATGAATAGTTCATAGCTTTATCGCCAGAAGTCAATAGTGGCTCTGTGAATCACCGAACTAGTTGTTCTATCATGCTTGAGGTGTTACACACATCTGCTCAATCAAAGGAAACCCTGTACTAAGACTATTCTGTAATACGTAGGAAGAAAATGATGCAAAGGGCAAGAAAGTTATCTCTTTAAAGACCAGATTCAAAGATAAGAGATATCCTTGGCATTTTAATCTGCTAGTCACAAACTTTAATAGCACAGTTCATGGACCTGAAAGGACACTTTGAAATACCATCCTTGATTTTTCCTGGCTATGTGCCCAGCTGTAACTTGGTTTCCGTAATGTCTGAAGCTAACAGCTTGCGATCTCAGCCACATCAACTAGAAATATGATTGTATCAATTCACCCTTCGGCTGGTGAAGATATATTGTACCTTGTCAGTTTTCAACACTGAGTGCAAAACAGAATTCAGGAAAAGTCTGAGGAATGATAATTTTGAAAAATGGCGTGACCAAGTAAACAGGAATAGAGTAAGCAAAGGTGAATTTAGACACAGAGTACACAAACAAAAATTCTGGGTTTTATTTTGCTGAGAAAACTCTAACGTCATTTAGGAAAGTGTTAGACTTAAGCACAACACAGCTATCAAAAGCAACAATACATGAAGTAAGTAGAGCTATCACTTAGGACTAAGATATACATTTAGAGCCCTTAAGGTTGAGATGGGAGAATGTAAAGCATCAGTACTTCTAAATCAGGGGATTCATGGCAATGAATGTGTTCAGTTGCCTGAAAATGAGAAAGTTACGCCTACAAATGAGTTAAAAATAACTTTAAGAGAGAAAACTTGTGGTTTAACTATATGGCAATGACTCTCCTGAAACCAAAGCACCAATAAAAACTATGCTGAAAAGAAACATTGTTGGGCACGGAGGTTTAGCTCTGTAATCTTAGTACTCTACCACTAGAGACAAGAGTATCACCAGGCTGGTGTATGGTGAAGTAAATTGGAGGCTGCTTTTATTTTATTTTTATTTTAAAATAATAAATATTATCTAAAATAATAATTATTATTATTGTTATTATTATTTGGGGAAATAATGGTAACAACTTATCCCAACATATATTAGCTTCCTTTAGTGGAAAAGAGAAACGTGGTTTGTGAGCAAATTCTACCAACAACATAGGTCAGTGTCTTTCTACCATGTCAGTAGATCCACAAGCTACATTGATTTGAGCAGCTTTTCTTACCTGAATACTCCTGGCATCACTTGGATTCATAACAATAGAAACTGCAAAATTTTTGTTCCCTTTCAATTTGATTGTTATTAACCATAACACAAGATAAAACTTAAAAGGGGTTAAAGAGACTATACAAGACAAAATCAAATAAAAGATTCATTGTACAGATTTGAGTATGTTTATCCTATATTATATGTCTAATATCCACTTATAAGTGAGTATATGCCATGTGTGTCTTTCTGCTTCTGGGATACCTCACTCAGGATGATCTTTCCTAGTTCCCACCATTTGCCTACAAATTTCATGATTTCCTTGTTTTCAATCCCTAAGTAGTATTCTATTGTGTAAATGTACCACAATTTCTGTATCCATTCCTCAGTTGAGGGACATCTAGGTTGTTTCCAGATTCTGCCTAAAATCTGTACACCTAAAAAAGCTAATCAAGAAGGAAGACTCTAGGTAAGATGCTCAATTCTCATTCAGTAAGGCAAAGAGGATGGACATCAGAAGAAGGAGAGAACAGGGAACAGGACAGGAGCCTAATACAGGGGGCCTCTGAAAACTCTATCCTGCAGGATATCAAAGCATATGCTGAGACTCATAGCCAAACTTTGGGCCAAGTGCAAGGAATCTTATGAAAGAAGGGGGAGATAGAAATACCTGCAGGGGACAGGAGCTCCACAAGGAGAGCAATAGAAAAAAAAATCTGGATAGAGGTATGTTTTCTGAGACTGAAAGCCCAACCAAGGTCCATTCATGGAGATATCCTAAAACCCCTGCACAGATGTAGCCCATGACTGTTCAGCGTCCAAGAAGGTTCCCTAGTAAGGGGAACAGGGACTGTCTCTGACATGACCTGTTTGGCTTGCTCTTTGATCACCTCTTCCTCGGGGGGGAGGGGGGAGGGTGCAGCCTAACCAGGCCACAGAGGAAGACAGTCAGCCACTCCTGATGAGGCCTGATATACTAGGATCAGATGGAAGGGGAGGAGGACCTCCCCTTTCAGTGGACTGTGGGAAGGGTATGGGTGGAGAAGAGTGAGGAAGGGTGGGAATGAGAGGGGAAGAGGAAAGGGGCTATAAGTGGGATACAAAGTAAATAAACTGTAATTAATAAAAATAAAAAATAAAAAAATGCTAAAAAGAAAAAGAAAAAAAAGAGTCATTGTAAAGAGTCAATGCAGGTAGCCAGCTTCTGTGTTAATGAAGATAACACAGAGATTAAATGAGAGTTTGGAAGTAGGAAGAAATGATGGTGGAGTTTTGTATTATTTCAAGAAGTGGAGAAGGAAGGATGAAAAGAGAAAATCACTGTCAGTTTGCCATTCCAAAACACATTGCCATGGGAAACTGAATCAGCAACAGTGTTACATAAAACCAAGTGGGTAGAAACAAGAATTTGCCTTTCTCATTGGTCTTAGACATGGGAAATACCTAGTTATAATTGCCTTCCAAGGCAGTTGCTCTACATTATTTAGATTTAAATCCCTGCTTCAACATTTACAGTCTCTGTGACCTGAGGCATGTTGTTTAACTTCTCTGTGTCTCAGCCTCTGGTGTCTAAGATGTCACAAAACTGTATACACTGCCAAAAGTAATTTTAAGAAAAGTGTGAAATAATCCATCAGAATAAATAGTACTCAGGATACACTGTAGGAACTATTATTATAATTACAGATATTATGACTTGATACTTGATTCTCATACAAGATAAAATATTTATTTGGCTGTTATCAGGTGACACAATACAAATAAACAAAATGCCTTATACTTAATGAATATTTATAGAATTTTTCTTCTAGGTTAGAAATATAATAGAGGTAAATGGTGTGTTTTCTGGCTTGGATAGGGACAGTAGGATGTGGAAAATTGGGAAGGCTTTTGGTACTATAAGTTCAGTATGCCTTTTTAGGACAAGAAAATGAAGTGGCTATCTATTGAAAAAATGTTCAAAGATCAAGATTTTAGTCCTGCCTGTGCCACTAATAAATTGTGCAAATTTGAACAACTGGTCTTCCTCTTGGGTACTTAGTTTCTCATTAAAAAATGCACTTACTCCTGATGAGACTTGATAGACTAGGATCAGAAGGAAGGAGAGGAGGACCTCCCTTATCAGTGGATTTGGGGAGAGACATGGGTGGATAAGGAGGAAAGAGGGTGAAATTGGGAGGGAGCTACAGGGGGGATACAAAGCAAATAAACTGTAATCAATAAAAAACAAACAAATAAACAAAATGTATTTCTGCCCAGAAAAGTTCTTTGGAATGTGTCCAGTAGGTCAGAGATTTCAAATTGCATATGTGTGCATTCATTACTTGTCCTTTATTTTGCCTTTCGGTTTCCATATACCTTGTAAAAAAAAATTCTGGAACCAGTGCACTAGTACCGGTCTCGGTGTTCTAGTGATAATCCTGCAATCAGGAAGCCAATGGTAGAACTGTTTTTGGTTGTTTTGGAAAATTCTAAGTTGGATACAAAGTGTAATTCAGGAACTTCTTTTGGGAACTTAACCATAAATGACCCCAAGAACAATTTATCCTATTTCCTATACTTGGGTGTTTTGGACTAATCAAGGAAATGCTAGCTAATAGCTGGAGTCCAATTTCAGTATCTTATAGATAGAAATGAAACAGATGATTTTGAACTTTCTATTTATATCAAATAATTTGATCCTAAGTCTCCAATAGGTAGCAGCTGTAGCTTCCCAATATTAGGATGCTATAGGCGAGTTGTTTGTAGATTGAATGATAAGAGAAGAGCTACACCTTTCAGTTAAATTGTGAAAAAGAACAAAAAGGTTGTCCACAAGTCTTTAGATACATAAGCTTTAATAG
Organism: Meriones unguiculatus; assembly: GCF_030254825.1. Classification (NCBI taxonomy): domain Eukaryota; kingdom Metazoa; phylum Chordata; class Mammalia; order Rodentia; family Muridae; genus Meriones; species Meriones unguiculatus. Next base: position 71,291,705 of record NC_083369.1, on the reverse strand, counting down.
TCAGGAATGCAGAGTCAAAGAGAAATGTACAAAATTAAGCATACTAGTTTTTAAAAGTATAATTTAATTTTCTTCTTTTATTTTAAGGTTATAATGATTGTCTTGCCCTCCCTTCTCTTTATTACATGCAAAATCTCCCCTACACCTCTCCTTGTTTTCTTTCATTCAGCTCATGGCCTCTTTTTTCATTAATAATTGTTATACACACACATATACAGGCTCTTTCCAAAGCTAAGGAAACACAATGGAAAAGATGTAGGAGCTAGAATATGGGGATAGGCACAGTAAAATGTCTTTGGATATGACACAACCATTGGACTCACTGAAAATGTGTGTATTTGATAATACTCCCAAAGATGAGGAGATGAGCTATTCTTGAGCACAATAATTACTGGTGGTTGGGGAAGAATGGATGCATGCTTATATTTTTTTAGGTTAGTTTTGATACATAGGGGACCAGAAGCTCCTTGTTGCAATTGTCTTGGCTCCAAGGCTCATTTCCATTTCCACGGCTCAAGAGGCACAATTTTCCTGTCTCAGTAGAAAGTACACAGTGATCTTCCAAAAGTTGCATTTACCCACATGATTATTTAAAGTACGCTAAAGCCTCACTGTTACTGTCTCTCTTCTTAGAGTGGAGTTTTCATCACACTGAAAACTGGAGAAATGGTTCTTATGGGTGTGGATGCCAGATGCCTGGGTCTCTTTCTTCTTTGTACAATAACCAGTCATTCTTTGGAGATAAAAGGTAAATAAAAATGATTTTAATGAAAGGTAAAGTTAAATTGATTTTAATGAAATAGTCTTAAAGGATATAAACAGTGTTTTCAGTCTGTATCATGAAAATGTAAAACTAGTAGATACATTATTAGGAATATTGTCATGCTACAAAAATATGTGTCCTTGATAGCTACTCATATGTATAGGTAAGGGCATTAATAATTGAATTTTCTTGGATTAACTGCTAAATCATAAAATAATTTCCAGACCTCTTGTATAGCACTATTTTAAGGAAATAACTCAAGTATTTGAAAATTATATTCTTCTCTTTTCTTAATATTCTTACTTTTTATGACAACTCGATAAAACAGAAAAATGGAAGTTTGAACTAGGTATACAAAGGATCTGAGTTTTTCAGCATCTAATGAACATTGAATTTGACACAGATTTCTAACCTTAAGGATGAAAACAACAAGGTGGCCGAGTCTTTCTCAATGGGGAGCTTCTTTATAGGCACAGGAGAAGAGTACCTGGTCAAGTTTGAATATTGAAATGAACAACATTTATCAGAGAAAATTAACCAAAAGCTAACAAGAGGGTAATACTGTACTGCTACTAGACTTTTTACTTAGAACGTTTATAGGAAAGGCTTTGTTTGCTAAACGCTATAGATATTTCTGAACTTCAGTGAGCTATATATTTAATTAATTTCATGGACTACTCTCAAGACATGCCTTTTTTCCAAATTCTTAAGGTGTTGAGGCATAGTAAATTACATTTTTTTCTCCTTTTCTTTTTTTGCATCTATCACAATGTTCTATGCTGATCATAACATGACAGCAAATTATTATCAACTGGTTCTTGCTACTAGAGACATTTATTTAGCTATCTTTTTTAACATATGACACAAATTCTGATGGATACATCCACCACGAATACTCTATGACAACTGTATATCTGTGCAGCCGTAGTTCTTAGAGAGGCAAAAATCACATTGTGCTCACGTGGTTTCTTTTAAAACGACAGCTACTCAGAAAAATTGTGGACTACAACAGAGTTATTCATATGACAGAAATGTCTCCATTTTCTAACATAGCATTTGTAGATTATTTCAGCATATCCACAAAGTTATAAAACCACTACTGCCATCAAATTCCAGAATATTTTCAGTCTCAGAAGGAGAAGCCCCATGCTTCTGGTCACCACTAATCTACTGTCTTCACCTATGGAATTTGGTACAAATCAAATCATTAGATATGTGCTTCTCTTTACTTAGCATAATATTTCAAGGCTTTTCCAATTATAATCTCTTTTCAGTCCTTTATTCTCTTTTTTTTTAGTTAAATAATATACCACTGTATAGATGTGTGCTAGAATTTTTATTCAGTAATCAGGTGATGGGCATTTGAAAATTATTTACATTCAACAATCTGTGTCATAAATTACAGGGAAAATATAAACATTTTAAAATTTCATTTCAGTTAATCCTCCCCAGGATTTTGAAATACTGGATCCTGGATTACTGGGTTATCTCTATTTGCAATGGAAACCTCCTGTGATAATAGAAAATTTTAAGGAATGCCCACTAGAATATGAGTTAAAATACCGAAATGTTGGTAATGACAGCTGGAAGGTAAGTGAAGTATGGCTTGCAACATCAGAGCAATCTGATCATTAGGTGTTTTCTAGTAACTCCTGACTCCAGTATTTACTACTTTGTGTGCCTTAACAGTTTTAATTACTCTATGAAAAGCTGTCATGTGAATATCTATGTTCTGTTTTCATCTTGTTCAATATAAAGAACACCATTGAAAGAATAAGAAAAAAATTAGAAATAGAATATGAATGACAAATCAATGACTATGCAACACAATATTGTTTGTGAAAATTATCGATTTAACTCCCAGTTTTTAAGAGCTCATGCTTCCATCACAGATTCTTTTCCATTACTAAGTGTTTCCTCTTTTGTTTGTCTTGAATGACCATTTCGAATGATACCTTATACAGAGGTGATCTCTGACAGAAACCTATCTGGAATACTATTGTAAATAATCATCTTAGATTTTAATAATTGTTTAGTTTGTTCATGTAAATCATTATTCCATGTATTTCTAAATTGGACTCATTTGTCTTTTTACCAATCAGACCATCATTACTAGGAATCTCATTTACAAAGATGGGTTTGATCTTAACAAAGGCATTGAAGGAAAGATACGTACACGTATGTCAGAGCAGTGTGCAAATGGATCAGAAGTTCAAAGTGCATGGACAGAAACTTCCTATTGGATATTAAATGAAGGTTAAAACAACGTTTTATTTTCACATTTGATATATTCAGAAATACCTTTGTAAAGAATAAGGTTCTTAACTCTTATACAGATGATTATTTGCCTAGTAAATCTTGTGATGATTAGACATAAATTAAAATATTTTTTAGTATGAGTGACTTGGCTTTTTAAACTCATTAAATAAAAAAAACATTTTTTTTACTAAGTCTACCTCTAATTGGTAGAGTTGTCAGTATATGGATATATATTAGTAATCATGAATGGATATTTGCTCAGTTATTGAGGGTATCTTGGCATAATTAATTTAATAATTTGACAAAAACTAGTGTCAGTAAATAAGCCCTCAAAGCTTTTTAGGCTTGCATATTCTTTTTACAGTGAAGTGATTTTTGATAGATTTCTTTTGTAATGTTTCTCATTACCCTTATTGCTAACTAAAGTAGGAAGGCCAAAGAAAATAAAATTGCATAGTGATCGGATACATGATTTGTCGCTGTGTTTCTCAGGTATTCATTGTTCACTCATTTCCTAGGAAGCATGGAAACTAAAATTCAGGACATGAACTGTATATATTATAACTGGCAGTATTTGGTCTGCTCTTGGAAGCCTGGCAAGACAGTACATCCTGATACCACTTATACTATGTTTTTCTGGTAAGTATTTTTATACTTAGAATCCCACATTGGGTAAACATATCTCAAGGTTAGCCCACAGTACAAGCAATTATATCTCTACTGAATTACAATCACTATCTTTACCAGAGATGTATTTATGATGACAATTATTCATAATTATGTGGGAATTTCAGGCTGAAGTTACTGCAAGGTGTCTAGTGACTATACCATATTACTTCTTAAAATATTCATTTGTTTATTCATTCTTTTATGTTTTATTTATTACAGTTTATTCACTTTGTATCCCAGCTGTAGTCCATCTCTCTTATTCAGTCACAGTCCTACCCTTCCTCCCATGTCTATCCTAGAGTCCACTGATAGAGAAGGACCTCCTCCAATTCCATCTGACCCTAGCCTATCAGGTTTCATCAGGAAGGGCTACTTTGTTTTCCTCTATGGCATGATAAGGCTGCCTCCCTCTAAGGGGGATGTGATCAAGGCAAGAGCCACTGAGTTCATGTCAGAGACAGCACCAGCTCCCCTTAGGAGAGAACCCACTTACAGACTGAGCTGCCATGGGCTCCATCTGTTGCAGGGGTTGTAGGTTATCTCCATGCATGGTCCTTGGTTGGAGTATCCGTCTCAGAAAAGACCCCTGGCCCAGATTTTTTTGGTTCTATTGGTCACCTAGTGGAGCTCTTGTCCCTTCCAGGTCTTTCTATTTCCTCCTTATTTCATAAGATTCTCTGCACTCTGCCCAAAGTTTGCCTGAGTCTCGGCATCTTCTTTGAAATCCTGCTGGGTAGAGTCTTTCAGAGGCCCTCTGTGGTAGGCTTCTATCCTGTTCCCTGTTTTCTCCTTCTTCTGATGTCTTTTCCTTTTTATTTCCTTTCTGAATGAGGATTTAGCATCTTCTCCTGGGTTTTCCTCCTTGCTTAGTTTCTTTGGGTGTACAGATTTTAGTATGTTTATCCTACATAATATGGCTAATATCCACTTATATAAGTGAGTATATACTATGTGTGTCTTTCCACTTCTGGGTTACTTCACTCAGGATGATTTTTCATAGTTCCATTCATTTTCTTGAAATTTCATGATTTCCTTGTTTTTATTTGCTGAGTAATATTCCACTGTGTAAATATAACACAATTTCTGTATCCATAACTACTTTGAGGAACATCTGGGTTGTTTTAAGATTCTGACTATTACAAATAAAGCTGCTACGAACATGGTTGAGCAAATGTCCTTGTACAGTTCAGCATATTTTGGATACATGCCTAGGAGTGGTATATCTGGATCTTGAGGTAGCACTATTCCTAATTGTCTGAGAAAGTGCCAAATTGATTTCCAAAGTGACTGTAAAGTTTACATTCTAACAGCAATGGAGGAGGGTTCTCCTTTCTCCACATCCTCTCCAGTATGTGTTGTCACCTGAGTTTTTTAATTTAACTATTTGGATGGGTATAAGGTGAAATCTTAGGGTCGTTTTGATTTGCATATCCCTGATGAATAAGGACCTTGAGCATTTCATTAAGTGTTTCTGTGTTATTCGATATCCCTCTATTGAGTATTCTCTGTTTAGCTCTGTACCCGATTTTTAAACTGAGTTCCTTGATTTGTAGCTATTTAACTTCTTGTTTTCTTTATGAATTCTGGATTTTATTTCACTGTCAGATATGGGGTTGGTGAAGATCCTGTCCCAATCTGTAGGCTGTCGTTTTGTCTTGATGATATTGTCCTTTGCTTCACAAAAGCCTTTCAGCTTCATAAAGTCACATTATTGAATGTTGCTCTTAGAGCCTGTGCTGTTGGCATTCTATTCAGGAATGTGTCTCCTGTGTCAATGAGTTCAAGGCTCTTCTCCAATTTTTATTTCTAATAGGTTTTTTGTTTCTGGTTTTATGTTGAGGTCTTTGATCCACTTGGACTTTACTTTTGTGCAGGGTGATAAATATGGATCTATTTGCATTTTTCTACATGTAGACATCCAGTTAGACCAGCACCATTTGTTGAACATGCGGTCTTTTTTCCATTGTATGGTTTTAGCTTCTTTGTAAGAAATCAAGTATCCATAAATGTGTGAGTTTATTTCTGGGTCTTCTTTTTGATTCCACTAATTCACCAGTCTGTTTCTATGCCAGTACTAATGCAGTTTTTATTACTATGGTTCTGTAGTACAGCTTGAGACCAGGGGCTATCTGTTATTATACAGGATTGCTTTAGCAATTCTGGGTTTTTGTTTTTCCACGTGAAATTGAGAATTGTTCCTTCAAGTTCCGTAAAGAATTGTGTTGCTATTTTGAGGGAATTGCATTGAATCTGTAGACTGTTTTTGGGAGGATGGTCATTTCCATTATGTTAATCCTGCCAAGCCATGAGTGTGGGAGATCTTTTCATTTTCTGATATCTTCTTCAAATTCTTTCTTCAGTGACTTGATGTTGGGTTTTTTGTTTTGTTTTGTTTTGTTTTGTTTGTTTCAAACAGGTCTTTTACTTGGCTGGTTATAGTCACATCACGGTACTTTATGGTTTTTGTGGCTATTTGTGAAGGGTGTAGTTTCCCTCATTTCTTTGTCAGCCCTTTTGTCTTTTGTATACAGGATGGCTTCTGATTTTTCTTAGTTAATTTTGTATCCAGCCACTTTGCTGAAGGCATTTATCAGTTGGAGGAGTTCTCTGGTTGATTTTTTTAGAATACTAATATATAATATCACATTATCCTTAAATAGTGATACTTTGAATTCTTCCTTTCCAAATTATATCCCCTTGATCTCCTTTAGTTGTCTTATTTCTCTAGCTAGGACTTCAAGAACCTTGTTGAAGAGATATGGAGAGATAGTGCATAGCCTTGCCTTGTCTCTGATTTCAGTGGGGTTGATTTAAGTTTCTCTCCATTTAGTTTGATGTTAGCTATAGGCTTCCTGTATATTATTTTTACTATGTTTAGGTATGTCCCTTGTATCCCTGAACTTTCCAAGACTTTAAACATGAATGGGTGTTAGATTTTGTCAAATGCTTTTTCAGCAGCTAAGGAGATGATCATGTGTGGTTTTTTTCCCTTCTGTTTGTATATATGGTGGATTACATTGATGGATTTCCCTGTATCAAACCACAACTGTATGCCTGGGATGAGGCCTACTTTTATGTGTTCTTAGATTTGGTTTGCAAGTATTTTATTGATTATTTTTGCATCAATGTTCATAAGAGAGATAAGTCTGAAGTTCTCCTCTTTTGTTGGGTCTTTCTGTGGTTTAGATATCAATGCGACTTCATAGAATGAGTTTCCTAATGTTCCTTCTGTTTCTGTTTTGTGGAATAGTTTGAATAGTATTGGAGTTCGCTCTCCTTTGAAGGTCTGGTAGAATTCTGCACTGAAACCATTTGGCCCTGGGCTTTTTTTGGAGTGGAGAATTTGGATGACTGCTTCTGTTTCCTTGGGGGTTATAGGACTATTCAATCTATTTACCTGATCTTGATTTAATTTTAGTAAGTGAAATCTATCAAGAAAATTGTCAATTCATTTAGGTTTTCAAATTTTGTGGTATACAGACTTTTGTAGTAAGATCTAATTATTGTTTAAATTTCATCATTGTCTGCCATTATGTTCCCCCTTTCATTTCTGATTTTGCTGGTATGGCTAGTTTCTCTCTGCCTTTTAGTTAGTTTGGCTAAGGGTTTGTCTATCTTGATTTTCTCAAAAAAGCAGCTCTTGGTTTCATGGATTCTTTGAATTGTTTTCTATGTTTCTAATTCATTGAGTCTGATTACTTCCAATTTTCTACTCCTCTTGGTTTTGTCTGCTTCCTCCCCTTCAAGGCTTTTAGGTTTGCCATTAAGTTGTTTGTATGAGATGTTTCAAACTTCTTTCTGAAGGCACTTAGTGCTATGAACTTTCCTCTTAACACTGTTTTCATTGTGTCCCATATGTTTGGGTACATTGTGTCTTCATTTTCTTTGAATTTTAGGAATTCTCTAATTGCTTGTCTTATTTCTTCCCTGACCAAGCTATCATTGAGTAAAGAGTTGTTTAATTTCCATATATATGTAGGTTTTTGTTATATCTGTTGTTGTTGAGGTCTAGTTTAGGTTATGGTGGTTTAATAGGATACAAGGGATTGTTTTGCTCTTCTATCTGTTAAGGCATGTTTTGTGCCCGACTATATGGTCAATTTTGGAGAAGGTTCCCTGATGTTCGGAGATGAATGTATACTCTTTTGAGTTTGTGTGGTAAGTTCTCTAGATATCTTTTGGTCCATTTGATTCAACACATGTGTAATTGTCATTATTTCCCTATTTTGTTTCTGTCTAGATGATTTGTCCCATAGTGAGAGAGGAGTGTTGAAGTCTCCCACTATTAAGGTGTTGGAATAGATGAGTGATTTAAGCTTTTATAATGTTTCATTAACAAATGCAGGGTTTGTTATATTTGGGGCATAGATGTTGAAGATTGTGTTGTCCTCCTGGTGTATTTTTCCTTTGATGAGAATGATGTATCCCTCCTCCTCTTTTTTGATTAATTTTGATTGAAATTCTATTTTAGTAGATATTAGGATGGGTACTCCAGCTTCTTTTCTCAGTCCCTTTTCTTATAAAGCCATTTTCCAGCCCTTTACTCTGAGATAGTATTTATCTTTGTTTCAGAGGTGTGTTTCTTGGATGCAGCAGAATGTTGGATCCTGTTTCTGCAACCATCCTGTTTTTCTGTGTCTTTCTATTTGACAGTTGATTCCGTTGATGTTGATAGATAATAGTGACAAATGAATGTTACTTCTTTTTATTGTACAGTTGGTTGTGATAGTGTGATTCTGTGCTTGTCTTTTTATTTTTTTATTGTGACTAACTATATCCTGCGTTTTGTTGGGTGTAGTTGATTTTGTTAGATTGGAGTTTTCTTTCTAGGATCTTTTGTTGGGCTGGGTTGCTGTTTAGGTATGGTTTACATTTAGTTTAGTCATGGAATATTATGTTTTCTCCATCTACATTAATTGAAATATTTGGTGGGTAAATTAGTCTGGATTGGCATCTGTGGTCTCTTAGTGTATGCATAATATAGGCCTTTTGGCTTTCATAATCTTTGTTAAGAAATTTGTTGTGATCCTGATAGGTCTATCTTCATGTTACTTGGCCTTTTTCCTTGCTGCTTTCAATATTTTTCTTTGTTCTGTAGGTTTACTGTTTTGACTATCATGTGACGTGAGGAATTTCTTTTCTGGTCTTGTCTATTCGGCATTCTGAAAACTTCTTGTATGTTTAAGGAATCGCTTTCTTTAAGTTGAAAAAATATTCTTCTATGATTTTCTTGAAAATATTTTCTTGACCTTGTAGTCTGGAATCCTCTAATTCATCTTTTCCTATTGTTCTCAGGTTTTGTCTTTTTATGGTGTCCTTGATTTCTTGGATGTTTTGTATCAGTACTTTTTCTGATTTTATTTCTTTTTTGAGAGATGTATTGATTTCTTCATTTGTGTCTTCAGTGCCTGTGATTCTCTCCTCATAGTCTGAATTCTGTTGGTGATGCTAAAGTCTGTGGTTTCTGATCTCTTTGCTAGGTTTCCATCTCCAGGAATTTCTCTCTGTGTGGTGTCTTCATTGATTCTAATTCCATTTTCATGTTTTGTACCATTTCCTTCATCTCTTTTTATTTGGATTCCTGACTGTCCATGATGGCCTCTATTTTTTTGTTGTTGTTGTTGTTGTTTCCTAACTATATGCCTGGATATGTGCCTGTATGTATGTTCCTCTATAAGTGTCTCTATTTGTTTGGCTGTATTTGCCTGTATTTCTTTGAGAGCTTTGTTTGTTTCCTCTTTATGTGCCTCTAAGAACTGGATAAGCATATATTTGAAATCATTCTCCTGTGTTTCCAATGAATTAAAATATCCATTGATTTTTAGAGTTGCTGGTGATGCCATGACATCCTGATTTTTGTTGGATGTGTTCTTATGTCATCCACTAGCCATCTGCTTATCTGTAACATTCACTCTTTGTTTTTGATGCTTGTACTGCAGACTGGGTTGGTCTGTCTACAGAGCTTGGAGTATTCTTCAGGAATATGACAGAAATCCACCAGTTTGAGTGTGGATGTTGGTGTTTCAGCTGTAGCTAAGGGAGGAAGGTCTCATTTGCTCAAGTGTGGGAGTGTGCTTGGAAGTATGCCTTGGAAGACTGCATGCTAGTTAGTGTAGATACCTGGATGGTAGAGTATAAGAGAAGGTTGTGGTGCTGGCAGGGTTTGAGGGCTCAGTGTACAAGTGTCCAGGTGTCCTAAATGCCTCAGTGGCCAAGAGGCCTTTTGTACTCTCCCCCAGGCCCTCAGATCTGTATGGGTTGCACCATCTTGGCTCCAGGAAGTGTTTGCCTGGACTTCACCTGGAGACCCACAGAACAGAGGCTTCAATGTTGAGAACACTGCCCCAGGGAATCCTATGTTGCCCACAGTGGGCATGTGGGTGAGAGAGATCCAGTGTGTGGCTTCTAGAGTAGAGGGACACTGGTTCTTGGGCTCTACATGCACTCACTCAATGCACTCACTTGCAGGCCTATTAGCAAAGCATGGGCTCCCCACAGTTTTCTACTCCCAGATTTGGGCCTGCAAGGGCAAATGAAAGTGTAAGAGATCCATCAGTGGTATCTGTTGTTTGGTTTCTGGGCAGAGAGGCCTGTATATGGGTCAACCTCTGCTGTGTTACTCATTGAGGTGGGAGGCTATTGAGTGGGGCAGTCGCTGCTGCTGCCAGAGCAAAGGAAAGTACGGGGTTTCAAATATTCGCTCTTCTCAGACCCTGGAGATATTGACATGTGACCTGGATCTAAACTGTCCCAGTTCATAGATTGTCCCCTCTAGCCCAAGAAGCCTCAATATCAATGTTCTGTCTTCAGCCACTCCTCCACTCACCAGTTTTGGAGTTTTAGATCATCTGCCCCTCAGATATGGTGCGAACTGGTTGGTGTCATCTTGGAGCCTCCTACTGACTATTTCTTTACAGGATGAAATATTATGTACTACAGATAGTTTGGTTTATGATATTAAGGTTTGAGTATACTTTATACACTTTTAAAAAGCAGTCATCTGTTAAACTGAATCTTCTTGTTTATTTATTAACTATTTCTGAAGGTTTAAAACATAGAACTTTTTAAAATTTTTATTTTTTATGTATATTTAATGCATTCTGGTCACATTCATCCAGCCCTCCTTTACTTATCTTCCCTCGCCCCCATAAGCCTCTTCCTACAATCTTGTTTTTGTATTGTTTTAATTCTCATGTTTTGGTCAACTGAGTTTAACTAGGGCCACTTGTGTGGGCATGAATGTTTCATATGGGTGACTAACCAGTGAAAACATAATCCCCTCTGCCAGCAGCCAGTTCCATAGTAATTGCTTCCTGGTAACACAATCACCACATTTTGACATACTTTTGCCAACTTGAACATCTGTTTTTCATTTCCTATCTCTATTGTAAGAACTTTCCTTTAGACTCCTCTCATTTCTCCCCTGGACGACTGCCATGACCTCCCAAATGGTGATTGCTCTGATTATAGCATTGCTCCTTCCTGCTTATTTCTGTACATTATAGCCACCTTTGTCTACCGTGTCACTTTTATCTACCACTCCCTTGACCACGTACCCTCAAATGTAGGTTGCCTTTCAAGTTTTTACCTTACTATATGTTTACCTTTCTAAAATTATAGTCTGCTGTGGCCAGTACCACTACTTTACTCCGTATAGATCCATCTACATTCTTTTTGGTATCCATGTCCTGACTTTTGTGCATCCCATGATCTGGAATGTCCTCTGGTTCATTCTGTTACCATTCTTTTTCATCCTTCTAAAACCATGGGTTGTCTAGCTCTTTCATGACATGCTAGCTTCTGTTCACCTTTGATACTTAACTGTTGCTTTATAGCTCTTGTTTTGTTCAGGTGGTATGTAAACATACATTATATATGTATACTTTGTCTCCTCAAGTTTTTGAAAGAGTGGAGGATATGAACAAATTCTTACGTTTCTTTTAACTCCTTAAAGAAGGCCACACTCACAATAGTTTAATACTAAATATGAACTAAATGAATGAAACCAATGCTGATAACATTGATAAATGAGAAGATATCGGGAATAATGCATTTACCAGAGAAAGACAAAGAATGGGAAGCCAAAATTGTAGTTTTTGTGGGACTTAAGCCCAAACTATGATTGTATCTTTAAAAGGTATAACATGATATATAAAGTAAAGGATTAGTACTTTTGAGAACTGGGTTCACCCTGCTCTAGCATTATGTAGCTGTGTAGCCTTGGGCAAACAATTTCCCATTGGGGGAATGTTTGACTTTCCATATCTTGAATTAGATGGATACATTTCTAACTTTGGGTTATTAATTTAATAAATATCAAACATTTATTAAATTAAAGACATTGCTCCTGATTTATAAAACAGCAAATAAAAGAGCAAGACACTTCACATTGTTGTTCATGTTTAACATAATCTTATTGTTAGTCAAATAGGGAGAAATAAATATTAACATTTTGCAGATTGTAAATCATTTTTCATTGACACTAAGTTATACAGTCAATATTTGTAAATCAGTTGGGCATATTGATGTATACCTGCCATCCAAGAATTTGAGAGGCTAATGTTTAACAATTATGAGTTTGACATCAAACCCCTGGGCTACAAAGGATGTCCCAGGACAGATTATAGTAAAATTCTGTGTTAAAGCATAATAAAGAAACAGCATTAGTCCTAGATATGAAGTCTCTAAGACTGTAAGAAAGCAATTTAACCAAGAGACTAAAATTTATAAACACTTCCCTAAAGTAGGGCAATTTGTATAAAGTTCACTAATAGAGTCTAGATATTTTCACTAGCTACTTATCATCTGCTATGCTGGTCTCATTACAGGAGAAATATTTTGGCTTCTTTTTAATCCAAAGTTACATTTTGAATTACAAGCTATGTTATCAGAAAACGAACCAGGAATTGTTGCTTTATAAATGAGTTGCTAACAATCCCTTTCATTCCCATTAGCTGTATTGTTGAAACAAAGTTAACTTTACATGACATGTTAACATTTCTTGTTTAAGACAAAGGGGAAAAACACTATACTTGATAAAAACTACTCTGTACTTTGCCTTGTGGCTTTTCTCACACTCATATCATGGTGTGTTACAACATCAGAGGATATTTTTTTATTTTATTAAACATAGGAATATTATATATCTGCTTTTAAATCTAATTTCTACTCAAATCATTTTCTTAATCAAATATCATCAAGGTTCCCTAAATATTCAAAATTTTTGATTCATAAACTTTGAAGATTCAACAATAATTAATATATGCACAGAAGAAGACAATGCAGCCACTCCTGATGAGACCTAATTGACTAGTATCAGAAGGAAGGAAAAGAAGACCTCCCCTATCAGTGGACTTGGGGAGAGGCATGCGTGGAGAAGGGTGAGGGAGGGTGGGATTGGGACGGGAAGAGAGAGGGAACCCCAGGGGAGATACAAAGTGAATAAAGTGTAATTAATAAAGAATTAAAAAAAGAAAAATAATACTTACGTTTCTTTGAAATTTTAAGAATATTCACATTGAAGCAAAGCTTCATAAAATCAACTATTTCTGTTTTTCCTGCTGCTGAATCCATAGTTCTTATCATTGCATGAATGTTGGGTGTTCAAAAGCATAGTAAGCTGTTAAATGATTTTTTTCTTCATATGTCTTTTTACAACAATATTTTTATTTTTTGGGAATGTCATATTTACATTATTTCAGCTTCTCCCTCTCCTCCCTCCAACCACTCTTGTGACCTCTTTATTCCTCTCAAATAATAATAATTATGTATATATATAAATATATATGCAATAATATGTGTATCTGTATACATATATGTGTAATCTACTGAATCAATATACTATGGTTATATAATATCAGAATATATAATGTCATATAATATCAGAAGATGATTTAAAACTGATTGCTAGGATACAAATATATGCTATTAAACAATTCCTGAACTTTTTTTTTCTTTTGTTGTTATAGGCATGAGGATTTGGATCATGCTTTGCCGTGTGTCCATTACCTTCAGGATAATGAAAAAAATGTTGGATGCAAACTTTCCAACTTGGAGACATTAGACTACAAAGATTTCTTTATTTGTGTTAATGGATCCTCAAAATTGGGACCTATCAGATCCAGCTACATGGTTTTTCAACTTCAAAATATAGGTGATATGAACAAATTATGTCAATTGTGAATCTATTGATTCTCATTTAGGCTGTATGTAAGTGAGCAGGAAAGACAAGAAGAGAAAGTGAGATTTTAAGTGATGGAAGTGCAAAGCCAGAGTATAAAGACAAACTATAGATACAGAACCTAGTAATCTTGTCTTCAACTGATGGATGAGATCCAAATCATTTTTACATCTTCTGAGTTTGTATTCTTTTTTTTATTATTATTTATTTTTTGCTGTTGTTTTCAACACAGGGTGTGTCTATATCGCCCTCATTATCCTGTCCTGGAACTCACTCTCTAGACTCGATCCACCTGCATCTGCTTCTTGAGTGCTGGAATTAAAAGCATGCACCTCCCACTTCCCAGTCTATGTTTACATTCTTAATTCTAACAGTTCTAACAGTGAAAGCTTCTAGATTCAGACAGACTTGGTGCAATGTCAGATCCAACTGCAGTGTGTTAGTTAGAAAGTAGCATGTCCCCAGCTTTGGATGAGGGCCACTGCTAACTTAGCAACTTTTGTGTTGATATAGTTTTCTTCTGCTTTCCAGTTAAACCATTGCCACCAGAATTCCTTCATATTGGGGTTGAGAATTCCATTGAAATTACAATGAAATGGAATACACCTGGAGGGCCCATCCCACCAAGATGTTACACTTATGAAGTTGTGGTCCAAGAAGATTATATTTCCTGGGAGGTATGGATATTGTACTTATTTGCTAAAATCATAAATGTAACTTTTAAAATGTAGTAGGTACTGGCTAATCAAAATTTATTCCTGTTTAAAAGCAGGTTAGATCATAATAAGTATTTCAGTTTACTTTCCAAATGGGCAAATCCAGTGTACAAAGGATATATTTATATATGTATGTATGTATGTATGTATGTATGATTAGTCATGCCAATTTTAAAATTGTGAAAGACCCTGGGAACAATCTAGTTACTTGTTTCTGATTTCATTTTAATAAACTAAATTCCTCCAGCAAATCAAAATAGATTGTATGGTCTTAAGTAAGACCCAAACACACACAAACACACCTTGGTGTGTTACTTTTGATTTATTCATTTCCAATTTTAAAATTGTATAGTTAAGAAGGTAAACTACTATTTTCAATGCCTAAATTCATATACAGGTGAGAAAAATGGTTAACTGTGTTAGAGAACGTGTCTTAGTGATGTGAACTGACTTCATAGTCAAATAGTTATAACTAGTCCCAGCCCACTTAAGTCTATACTACATAGTCTCAAGGCTCTGTGAATAAGTTAAAAAATAAAAAAAAAAAACACTGTGTATGAGAGGAACTCTGTAGCAATATGAAGTAGCAGCCTGAAGTAATGTCTTTAGTTCCATTCTCCCCTCTCCCCAAGATCCCTGTGAATGTATCTGCATATTTTGTAGAAGTCTCATATATGAAGTGGTTGTTTTGTCTCAGTTACTGAGTACTAAGGTTAGTCAGATCAAAACTGGAGGGGATACATTTTGAAGATAAACATTCCAGTTTTAACAATATCACCATTCAGCAATCCATACAGTCTTTTCTCACTTATAGAACCTGGGATACTAATATGGAGATTATGGACATTAAACTATGTAGAGTTGTGACTTATTACACATGCTGTTCCTTGTTATAAGCAAGCAATTATCATATTGGGACAAAAAGGAAAATTAAATGCAGATAAGATGTAGAAGAATGACTTTAGGAATCAGTGTACAATGATGACTTGTGCTAGTATTATACCTATCTAGTATCTCAATGCAGGTGTTTTGAGTTCAAAAACATTTTGAAGCTGATAGATGAAATCACCCCAGTTGCAATTAGGTCAAAACAACACACCATATTTTTCCTCGGCTTTCAGTTTGCCACAGATGAAAATGATATGAAGTTGAAAAAGAGATTAAATGAAAGTGGAGAACTATGCTTTCTTGTAAGAAGTAAAGTCAATAAATATTGTGCAGATGATGGGATCTGGAGTGAATGGAGTGAAGAGGAATGCTGGGAAGGTATGCACTAAAAGGAAAAGAACTAGGTAAATGGGGTTTGCTAGCAAAATTTATTTCTTCTCAGTGTACTTACAAATTGGACATCAAAGGGTCTTGTGCATCATATATAAATGGAGAAAAAGAAAGACAATAGGCTTACTGAAAATCTAATATTTATTTGGAACTAGGAGTCTCGTTATGCTTTAATGGGAGTACTTATTTATCTGTTACAAGCATTTAATAGTTCTTCTTGGGGAGAAGTCCAGAGTCCATATTAGTCAATATTTTTTGTGCTTTCAATTTTCTCTAGAACAGATTTTTTTTTCTGACACAGTAACTTTATTAAAAGGTAATTAATCACACATGGATATCATTTGATTTTTTTGTTTGTTTGTTTGAGACAGGGTTTCTCTGGGATACAAAGTAAATAACCTGTGATTAATATAAAAAATAAAAATTATATAAAAAAAACAGCATTCATGGAGGTAGAACAGAAATTTTAAAGTAAGCAATGCAACTGACTCCAAGTGTTTAATGATACCTACTGGTCATTTTTCTTTTTTTTTAATTATTTTATTATTATTATTATTATTTTATCAGTTACATTTTATTAACTCTGTATCCCAGCCGTGTCCTGATCCCTCATTCCCTCTCAGTCCCTCCCTCCCTCCCTCATCTCCACCGTGCCCCTTTCCAAGTCCACTGATAGGGAGGACCTCCTCCCCATTCATCTGATCCTGTTTTATCAGGTATCTTCAGGACTGGCTGCAAAGCCCTCCTCTGTGGCCTAACAGGACTAGTCCTCCCTTCAGGGGTGGGGAGACCAAAGAGCCAGTCATTGAGTTCCTCTTAGAAATAGTCCCTGTTCCCCTCACTTTGGGAAACCAATTGCTTACTGAGCTACCACAGGCTACATCTGAGCGGAGATTCTAGGTTATATCCATACATGGTCCTTGGTTGAATGTCAGTCTCAGAAAAGACCCTGTGCCCAGATATATTTGGTCCTTGTGGAGCTCCTATCCTTTCCCCATCAGACTAACTCCCCTTCTTTCTTATGATTCCCTGTACTCTGCCAAAGGTTTGGTCATGAGTCTTTGCTTTGAAAACACTGCTAGTTAGAGTCTTTCAGATGCGCTCAGTAGACTCCTGTCATACATTCAATGCACATCCCATCTGTCTTTCTAAACGAGGATTGATCATCTTACCCCATGTCCGCTCAATTGATTATCTTTTTTAGGTGTATAGATTTCATTATGTTTATCATATCTTATAGGTCTATATAAGTGAGTATATCCCATGTTTGTCTTTCTCCTTCTGGGATATTTCACTCAGAATGATCTTTTCTAGATCCCACCATTTGCCTGCAAATTTCATGATTTCCTCCTTTTTCTAATTGAGATGTTGTCCTGTTTTCATACCTGTTGATGTGATAAAATATGCTGTCCAAAAGCAATGTATTTAGTGCATGATTCCAGATTATAGTACATCACAGCAAAGATTAGCTAAAAGAAATGTAAAACAGCTCATTGCATCCACAGTAAAGAGCAGAAAGCAGTGCCACTGCTCAGGCAACTCAATCCTTTTCTTTCAGTCCTGGGCCTATCCCACGAATTAATGCTGCCATTTTCAGTGTAGGTATTTCCACCTCCGTTAACCCAAATGAGAAAATGCCTTTCATATGCTTCTACTATAGTGGATTCACTCTCTCTCTACTTTCCTACAAATTCAGCAGAATCATTGTTCAATTTTATTTTTTAACTACATATAAAGTACCTACTATGTATCAGATTCCAGGGATCGGATATCCAGCAGTAATTATAACTCTTATTAAGTCTATGTTATTCCCAAACTGTGAAAAAATAAATATTAACCAAGTAAAATATATTATACAACCTGTAGAGACTATGTCAGAATGAGTAATGAGGCCTGCAAGCACATGTATGTATAAAAATAAAAATGCCTTCACTGCTTTGTGTTGCCACTATCAGAAATTAAAAAAAATAACATGTGTGTTTGTGTGTGTGTGTTGAATTATAATTTTGTCATTAGTTCATAAGTTGTATAGAGTGGATTTTCTTTACCAAAATATACATCATTTTGCATTACATATATTATCATCAGTAATGTTGAAGACTGAGATTCCCTTTGATCTCACGGGTGTTTCTTGGTAGAGTCTTAATTTAGACATACGATTTAGGAGCAATGACTTTTTGGAGCTGCTTGTAGTTTTAAGTCATAGGATACGTTTCTTTTGGGGATTTTCAAGTTATAGAAAAATATTTGTATATATAGTATACATACATATATATATAGTTTAAACTACATGTATTAATGTTTCTTTTTATTTATGTTTTTATTAATTACAGTTTATTAACTTTGTATCCCAGCTGTAGCCCTTTCCCTCATTCCCTCCCACTCACTCCCACCCTCCCTCCCTCTTCCCCACTCATGCCCCTCCCCCAGTCCACTGATAGGGGAGGTCTTCCTCTCCTTCCTGCTGATCCTAGTCTATCAGGTCTCATCAAGAGTGGCTGCATTTTCTTTATTTTCCTACAAATCTAGACAGTGAAAATCTGAGCCCCAGTCATTGACCACTCAGGCTCACAGAAGGATCTTTTTAGGACATTTACATATTTGATAATATTTTTTTATGTTTTGAGAATTTTTTTGTGAAATATTTTGATCATATTAACATCCTCAACTCCTACCACATCCACACTCACCTTCTTACTCTCCCAACTTTGAGCTGGCATTTGATACCTGCTAGGAGAGGGAGAGTCTGATTTCCTTAAAACCATGACACCTGATCATTTGACCACACTCCAGGTCACAGGGCCCATTCCTGTGAACAGTTGGGAAACACACACTAGACTTGATAGGGGGAAAGTAGAACAATAATATTTTTCGCAATAAAATAAGTTCTTAACAATTGTCTTGACTAGAAAACATAAACAGCACATGAAAGGAACTTTCTGCCTTGCTATTGTTAATTTTGCATGTTAGAAGACTCATATTGTCAGTTATTTCTCTGGAAATCACCCTTGTAAATTTTTACTATGCTAAGAATTTGAATTTGGCTCAATTGTTTGTTTTTTGTTTTTGTTTATTTTTTTAAGAAACTATGATTCTAGGGAAATAAGACAAAGACAAATTGAGATGGAGGTAGATTTATAGGTCTGGCTCTAAAATTTAACCTGCTGTGTGTTATTCCAAAACAAGACAGTGATACTAGACTTGGAACAGATTTTTCTAGTTTAAGTGTCTCTGCTGACAGTCCTCACTATGCAGAAGTAACATTAACACTTCACTCCTGGGTCTGGTGATCTCTTGTTGCTAGAATGCTGGCTTAGCATCCTCGAGACTTGGGGGCTCAATCACTAAAACAAAAGATAACCTACAGAAAAAAAGAGAGAGTGAAAAGAAAAGTCACACCTAAAATGCCAAAGAGCAAAGTCATGTCATGCTCTTCAGTTCAGCCTCTAAAGTATGAGACAAATTTTAAAAGGTGACCCTGTAAGGTTAGTTTCTTTAGCCTCATGTATATCTTTATTAAGCTACAGATATCTTTTTTTTTTTTTCAATGCAGTTTATTCAGGAACCTTGAACAATCATCTGACCCTGGGGAAAGCCAGCCCACAGCTTAAATAGCCTCTGGGTAGCCAACCCAGGCGTGCCACGGGGGCAATGCAGATAGGTCCACATACATGGAAGCAAGCCAGATCCTCAGCCTTAGCCAAATGTGGAATTGTTCGTGACAGAGAGCACTCACCATCGGGAAGGTGGAAGGCGGAAACCAGCTCCATCTTTAAGGCACGGCATTCCGCAGCTCTCTACAGTTCCCCCTTTTTGTTTTAGACGCATCAGGCAAGAGTAGAGGTCTGATCTCTGATATTAGAAATAAATTGGGACTTTGTACCGATGTTCATTTAGGTGTCATCCACCCAAAGAGCATCAGACCCGTCTGATACCTTTTTCTCAGAGGCAGGACCTGGGGCATCAACCCGCATGCAATCAGACATGCTCTTCTCTGGGTCCAAAGCGGCTGACCCTGAGTGCAGTGCTTAGCCTCGCATCCTGAGTGTAACATTTTAGCTTTTTATGGAAGATACAGATATCTTTAAAAATTATCTATCTATCTATCTATCTATCTATCTATCTATCTATCTATCTATCTATCTATCTATCTATTACAATTTATTCACTTTGTATCCTGGCTGTAGCCCCCTCCATCATCTCCCCCCAATCCCACCCTCCCTTCCTCTTCTTCTCCCATGCCCTTTCCCTAGTCCACTGATAAAGGAAGACCTTATCCTCCCCTTCTATCTGACCCTAGCCTATCAGGTCTCATCAGGGCTGGCTGCATCATCTTCATCTCTGGCCTGGCAAGGCTGAACACCTCCTCCCAAGGGGGAGGTGATCATAGAGCCGGCCACTGATCCCCTTACTAGGGAATTCCACATGGAGACTGAGCTGCCCATGGGCTACATCTAAGCAGGGGCTCTAAATCCTCTCCATGCATGGTCCTTGGCTGATGTATCAGCCTCTGCAGGAACCCCTGAGCCCAGATTTTATGGCTCTGTTGGTCTCCTTGTAGAGCTACTGCCCCTTCAGGTCTTTAAGTCTTTCCCCTTCTTCCATAATGTTTTCTGCACTCTGACCAAATTTTGGCTATGAGTGTCAGCATCTCCTTCGATACCCTGATGAATCAAGTCTTTCAGAGGCTCCCTGTAGAAGGCTCCTGTCCTGTTGCGTGTCTTCTACTTCTGATGCCTATCTCATTTGTCCTTCTGAATGAGGTTTCAGCCTCTTCTCTACAGTCCTCCTTGTTGTTTAACTTCTTTTGGACTGTAGGTTTTAGTGTGTTTATCCTACATTATATGGCTAATATTCACTTATAAGTGAGTATATACCATATCTGTCTTTCTGCTTCTGGGTTACCTCACTCAAGATGACTTTTCTAGTTCCCACCATTTGCCTGCAAATGTCATGATTTCCTTGTTTTTAATTGCTGAGTAGTACTCAATTGTGTAAATGTATCACAATTTCTGTGTTCATTCTTTAGTTGAGGGGCATATAGGTTGTTTCCAGGTTCTGGTTATTATGAATAATGTTGCTATGGACATAGTTGAGAAAATGTCCTTGCTATATGGTTTGCCATCTTTAGGATACATGCTCAGGAATAGAAGATACATACATATGCCTTTACTAAGACCAGATCATGTTCCTGAGAGTTAAGAGATATATTGCATTTGTATGTTTAATCACCTGACTCTTATTATTCTGGGTTTTTATATGTACACTTATTTTTATAATTTATTCACTTTAAATCCCGTTTGTAGCCACCTCCCTTCCCTCCTCTCTGCCCCGCCCTTCCGTCTTCTTTCTGCAATCATCCTCCTCCCCTAGTCCACAGAAAGGGGTAGTCCTACTCCCCTGGTATCTGACCCTAGCCTATCAAGTCTCAATAGGACTGCCTGCATCCTTCTTTTCTGTGGCTTGTCAAGACTTCCCCACCAGGGGGAATGTGATCAAAGAGTGGACAACAGAGTCCGTGTCAGAAACAGCCCCTGTTCCTCTTACTAGGGATCCCACATGGAAACTGAGATGCCCATTGGCTACATTTGATCAGGGGGTCTAGGTCATCTTCATGCATGGTCTTTGGTTGGTACATTAATCTCTGCAGGCTCTCCTTGGGCCCAGATTTATTGGCTTTGTTGGTCTCCTTGTGGAACCCCTATGCTATCCAGGTCCATCTATCTTCCCCACTCTTCTGTTAAGATTCCTCACGCTCTACCCAAAGTTTGGCTGTGATTCTCAGCATCTGCTTGGATTCCTTGAGTCTTTCACTGGACATCTATGGTAGGCTCCAGTCCTGCTCTCTCTCTTCAATGGCTTCCTGTGTCTATTTTGTATTTGCCCATCTGAATGAGAATTAAGCATCCTTCCTAGCATCCTGCTAGTTTTTAGCTTCTTTAGGTCTGCAGATTTTAGCATGGTTGCCCTGTACAATATGCTAATATCCGCTTATAAGTGAGTATATACCATGCATGTCTTTCTCGGTCTGTGTTATCTCACTCAAGATGATCTTTTATAGTTCCATCCATTTGCCTGAAAATTTCATGATTTATTTGTTTTTAATAGCTGAGTAGTATTTCATTGTATAAATGTACCACATTTTCTTTATCCATTTTTTGTTGTCATTGTTGAAGGACACATAGGTTGTTTCGTGTGCCTATTATCAATAAATCTGCAAGCAAATTTCTTTGTTGTATGGTGGAGCATCTTTTTGGTATAGCCCAGGATTGGTATAGCTGGGTCTTGAGGTAAAGCTAGTCACAATTTTCTGAGAAAGAACCAGATTGATTTCCAAAGTGGTTGTGCAAGTTTGCACTCCCACCAGCAATGGAGGAGTGTTCTTTCACCACATCCTCTCCAACATGTGCTTTCACTTAAGTTTTTTTATCTTAGCCATTCTGACAGGTATTGATAAAATCTCAGAGTCATTTTGATTTGCATTCCCCTGATGACTAAGTATTTTGAGCAGTTTTTAATGAAAAGTGTCACAACATCAAATTATAAACAAAATCTTATGTTATTTGGAACTTATTTTTCTAATAGAAATGGTATATATACAGCACAGGTCAACAAAGTAACTAGTATATCAAAAATTCACAAAAAGAATGCTAAACTCAGACCCAACAGTGGTGTCTGTGTATTGGCAAGTGTGTCAGTTTAATTCCATTTCTTCACTATTGACTGTTTATGAAATAATTAAGTTTCAATAGTCTTTTTAAACCTTCAGCATTTCTCCCATTATTGTATTTTTTTTAAATCCTAGGTCATGCAGGGCCAGACTCAAAGATTATTTTCATAATACCAGTTTGCATTTTCTTTATATTCCTTTTTATTCTTCTTTGCCTTGTGGAGAAGGATGGACCTGAGCCAACATTGGTAAGTTGTTTAAGGTTATATTATGTCTTAGACATAATATATACAAAAGTAATATGTTCAAAACTCATAGACATGTATTTCATAGATTTGCTTGCTCAATATAGGTTTCCAATTGATACTATATACATTATGATATTCTATGGAAACGGTCATTCAAAATTGTTATAGAAAGACCACAATTTGAGGAGTGGCAGTTAATTTTGTCAAATGGACAAAAAATGCTTTGACCATGAAATATTACATATCTTTAGATCAGAAAACAGCACAGTTCATGAACTCCAGGAGAAAACAGGATTTTGAAGAGAAAAAGTGACATAGGTGGCAGGAACTTAAAACAGCTGGTCATATAAATTTATAGTGAAAACGAGAAAGAGAAATAAATGCACATGTGCTTCGTCATTCTTTCACAGTCCAGGAAAATTCCAAGGGAATGGTGCTACTCACCTTGTGTTGGATCTTCCCATATTAGTTAATATAATTAAGATAATCTCTCACTAGGCCCGCTACACAAATGTAGCTGATGGGTAGCTCAGGCTTTGTTGTAAGGGGAGTGGGGGCTGACTTTGACATGGACTCTTTCACTTTCTTTTGCCAGGCTGCAGGGGAAGTGGATGCGCTCAGTCCTGATGTGCCTGGGTGTGCTGGGTGCTTGGGTGGGTTAGTAGGAGGGGTGGGGTTTCCTTTATCTAAGGAATAGGGAGGAAAGATGGGGAAAGAGGGAAAGGAAGAGAGCAGGGAGGGGGCTACGACTGGGATATAAAGTGAATAAATAAAATGTATTTTATTATTTAACATTCATCCATTATTTAATACAATTTATTCACTTTTTATCCTGGCTATGACCCCCCCTCTCCTCCCAGTCCCACCTGCTCTCTCTCTTCTCCCCCTATGCCTGCCTCTAGTCCACATATAGGGGAGGACTGGTCTCCCCTTCCATCAGACCCTAGCCTATCAGGTCTCATCAAGGCTGGATACATCATCTTCCTGTGTTCTAGCAAGGCTGAAACCCCTCAGGGGGAGGTGATGAAATTGCTGGCTACTGAGTTAATGTCAAAGACAGCCCCTGATTCCCTTACTAGGGTACCCACTTGGAAACTGAGCAGTCTATGGGCTTCTTCTGAGAAGGGGTCTAAGTCCTCCCCATGCATGTAAACTGTTCTTTTAAAAAAGATAACCCCTTACAAATGTAACTACAAGTCAACCTCACTGATATTCCCTTACCAGATGACTTGAAACTGTGTCAACATGACACTTAAAATTAAGCATAACAGCAACTTTAAGAAGACACTGTCCTTGGAGAAAAACATCTTAATACTGTGTTTTGTAACAACAGAATTGGGGGTATGCGTGAAGCATTTCACTTCTCTCTGGTTAAATTTCTGACTTGTTAATATTAGTAAACTTGTACTATTAATGATTTGTTATTGACAGATCTGTTTTCATATTTCAGAGCTTTCATGTGGATATCAACAATGAAGTTTAATCTTATGAAGAGACCCTTTTCCTGTCATAGAACCAGGCAGCATGAGTTATATTAAATTCAACTTTTCTCTTCAGATTTCTAATATATCTTCTTGCAAACAGTGTTTGTTTTATTTTGATTTTTTGGGGTGTTTGACTCAAAGGCTGGATATGTATCTCAAGTGGGCTTAGTATGTGATTGTCCTGATTCTGCCTTTCAAGTACTGGAATTACAAATGGGTGTCATGCTCACTTTCATTATGGAATTTAGGTACACTTTATGGTGCACAAACTCTTAGCAGATAGTAAATTTACTACACTGTGTAATCATTTTCTTTTTTCATAAGTCTATGGTGAGAGTTTTATATGTAGAGAAATCAAGAAATGGATCAGATTTTATTCAGTGTTGTATTAAAAATATAACATGATCTTGCAATGTGAACTACTGCCATATCTTGGAAAATGAGATTTAATGTTTTGTGGATGGTTGTTTTAAAATGAATTCTTGATGAAAAGCCTCACCATGAATAAGAATGAAGAAAGCTTCATATGTATTCCTTGTTCTGTGAGTATCCCATTTCACAAAAGGAAAAGATGCTATAAGGCTGAAAATTATTAGAGGACTATACTTGAAATGTTCAGAACTCATATACAACATAGTAAAAACATTCTCTGTGTTAATTTATATGTAACCTTTCATTTAAAAATATTAGTATATGTGTTTGTGCATACACACGTGTTAAGGACTTTATGTGAAGGTTCAAGGACAACTTTCAAGAGTCAGTTCTGTCTTTCCAAACTGATCTTTGAGTTCACACTCCTTTACCTGCTAAGCTTCCTTGGGACCTTGCCTTTCTTATTTTTGTCAGTGTTGTGGATTTGGAATGCAGGGCACAGAGAGAGCAGACATGTCAATGATCATAAAAAAATGGGTATCTGAAATTAGTAAGAAGACCTCAAAAGTACATCCTAATATTCAATAATTTAGCTACCTGAGTGAAGTAGACAGCTTTAAAAATATGTTTGGAAAAAAATATGTTTGGAATAATAGACTTCAAATTTCAATAAAGAAGCAAATTTAGTTTAGATTATTTTTTATGAAATGTTATTTTGAAGTAAAGTATCATCTGAGAGCATATTAGAATTCTTTACCCGGCAATTTACATTTACACATACATTATTAAAAGTACTGATATCTAAATGTTATAGAATAAATTGCTGATATCATTTAGTGAAGAAGTGGATAACCATAATTGTGACTCTCATTGCTGTTGATCATCTCTTAAAGGAAAAAACTTCTAAATCTGAGTTGTCAGGCTGAAAACAATCATTTACAATAATTGCCAACAGAGATAGAATGCACCACAATCCAATATAAATTCTTTTCTTTTTTGTTTTTTTTTACACAAAAATATGTATACAACGATCAAGATTATTAAACAGAAAAGTTCACATTTTAACTGTAATTTATCATTAACTCTACTGTCCTGTAAGAGTGACAGGAAGTTTGAAGAATCCCTCTGTAAAGAACATCAGGCAATACCCAAGGCTACTAGTGGGGCTCTGTTTAGTGGCATTTTTGAGAACTCTGGAATTTGGGTTTCTTTAAAAGCCACAGAAATATTATAAGAATGTGCTTTTGTTTTAATCCCAGGTTTAGGGATGTGGGGCTGCTTCAGATTATCTGCAGCAGCTGACTATGATTTGTCTGATGCTCTGGCAGAAGCATGGTTTTGCCAGCTGCAGATAGTTTCTGAACGTGTGTGACATTTGAAATTCTGGGAACTTTTCAGAGGGTATATAATGTGAGGGCCCCAAGAGATGAGGTTAGCGGTTGTTGTTTTTTTTAGGGAGGTTTTTTGAGGTTAGTTAGTAAGCATGGTCAAAAGAGAAACAGAAGGAAAAATAATTACATTCAGAGATCTTTCCCTTCCTCTCTTTCACTCTTTCCTTCTCTCTCCCTCTCTATCTCCCTTTTCCTCTTTTCCTCTCTCCCTCTTTCTTTCTCTCTCCTTTCCCCTCTATCTTTATTTCTCTCCTAACTAGTGTTAGGAGGTGACACTGGGCAGGGGATAAAGGGTGGGAAAAAAAGAACCCACAAAGTAACAAAGACCAGCTACACTTCTGGGAAATGCAGAGAGAGGGAAGAGAATGAATGTGATGCCAAAGGGGGCTGGTAGTTATAGGGAGCTGATGGCATCTTGCTGCCAATTTGAAGGCAAATAAATATAATCAAAGATTTTTAAAGTTAACAATGGGGTGCAGAAACCCAAACTCAAATATCCAATTTATGATATGAATTGAATTATAGAATTCTGAGAAAAGTGTCTAGTTATGTGAAGTAAAGGCCCTAGATGTTTGGTTTTGGTGAGTTTAGGTGTTTAGATAATAAATGGTTCATTTATCTGAAACATTAGTTGATTTTCAGAGACTTCAAAATAATTGCAAGTTATTCTTCATTCTGATATTAATTAAGAGGACTGCTTTGCATCAGGGAAACACCTAACAGTGAGCTTCAGTCTATTAATTTAAATTCATTTTTCTTTTTATTTATTATTCTTTCAAATAATAAATCCTGAATATAGTCTCCCCTCCCTCTATTCTTCCCTGTCCCTGCCTCTTCTTCTCCTCCAGATCCACAGCTCCTTCATTTTCCTTCTGAAAAGAGCAGGGCTTCACAGGGACATCAACCTAACAAAGCATAACAAGATGTTATAAGAGAAAGCAAAAGCCGGGATGGAGAGACGGCTCAGAAGTTAAGTACTGGCTGTTCTTTCAAAGGTCCTGAGTTCATTTGCCCACAACCACATGGTGGCTCATAGCCATCTATAATGAGATCTGGTACACTGGCACATATGCAGGCAGGATGCTGTATAAATAATGAATAAATAAACCTTTATTTAAAAAAAAGACAAAGCAAAAGCCAGCCTATCAAGGCTGGACAGTGTAACCCAGTGGGGCAACAAGGGTCCCAAGGGAAGGTAAAATAGTCAAGGACAGCCTCTGCTCCCACTGTTGGGAGTCCCACAAGAATGCCAAGCTACACAACCATAACATATATGCAGAGCACCTAGGTCAGATACATTCAGGCTCCCTGATTGCTGCTACAGATTCTGTGAGCCCATATGAGGCCTGCTTAGTTGATTCTGTGGTCCATGTTCTCCTGGTGTCCATGGCCCCTCTGGTTCCTACAATCCTTCCTCTCCTTTTTTGTAGGTTTCCCCAGGCTTCACCAAATGTTTGGCTATGGGTCTTTGCATGCTCCCAACACCTGCCAGAGGAAGACTATGTGGTGAGATTGGGCTAAGCACTGATCTTTGAGTATCATTAGGAATAATTTCACTAACTTTTTTTCCCAGTCAGTATTAGTTCTAGCCTGTGTTTCTGGGCCATGTGGGTTTTGGTTCCTGGCCATCCAGGGTAGTACCATGCATGGGCTCCCTCTTGTGGCATGGGCCTCAAGCTAGACCACTCATTAGTTGACCACTCCCACGAACTCTGAACCACCATTGTGCCAGTATATCTTGCAAATTAGGCAGGTCAAAGGTTTTATAGCTGGATACGTGTCCCAGTTGTATCACTGGAAGCTTTGCCTATTTACAGAAAATGGCCAGTTCAGGCTCCATGCCCCTTATTACTAAGAGTCCACTCTGTTCACCCTCATAGGTTCCAGGAAGTTTTCATTATGCTATGTTTCTACATTGCCCAAACAAATGCCCCCACCCCTCCAATTCTAATCATCTCTCCCTGTACTCTCTCTTTCTGTCCCTCTGTATCCTATCTTATCTCTCCTGTTCCCATCCCTCCCTTTCTTCACGTCCCTGGGAAGGGCAAATAAAACAGAATTTATTAATTTAAATTCTTAATTTTCAGAGAAGAGGTTCCATACCATTTGAAAAAACACTTCCAGATTGGTGTCAGGTTGATTTCTGTTGACCTGTTACTCTGTTACTCTGTCAGAAAAAAAAAGTAACAGGTAACACTTAATATCTTAAAAACAAACAAAGATGTAAACCCTATGGTAACTTTGATAAGAAGCTTATAAGAAGCTGACAAGCATTTACTCATAAAAATCCAACTGTATCATAGAATACTGAGGGTTTATTGTACTTGAGCCTTCTTTATCCACTTCTTCTTGCCATAGAAAAATGAAAACTCCTTCTGGGTCAGGGCAACCTATAACAAATGGTTCCACTTTATTCAATTGCCAGTATAAGACTAAGGTTTTTTTTCATTGGAGGCTTGGTAGTCAGTATTTCTCATCTTCACCCGTTGTAACAGATGCTGTGTTACAGAAAGTAAAGGCTGAGACTTCGTTCTCTATATAAGAACCACAAGTTGGATGGAAACTATATCCCATGCATAGCTAACAAAGAATGCTAGTCCCTTAAACCTTACCTCAGCTTGCTTATAAGAAAGAGATTTCATACTGATAGCAAAAAATGTCCCAGGAAGTATAGGGATAACTTTGTCTTGCCAGTAAGGGGTACAGGTGAAAGTAATAGGCTTCAGCCTCCATCAATAGACCAGTATTAAGCAATGCCTGTCAGTGGTGAGAGTAATCTATTAGAACAGACAGTTCTATAATGCTTCTTTATTATTTTGAACAAAGAATGAGAAATTTCAAATATAAGGACCTGTTAAAATGTAGATTTTGCTGACAAGCAATAAAGAGAAGTGTAGCCGCATAATAGTGTTGGTAGTATGTGGAAACAAATGTGCAGTTCCTCTTTACAAACAAGAACATCCAGCAGTTAAGAGAATTTGGGTAGAGTGCAGAGAGTCTTACGAAAGAAGGGGGAATGGATAGAAGGACCTGGAGGGGACAGAAACTCCACAAAGAGACCAACAAACCTAAAAATCTGAGCCCAGTGGGCCCTGCAGAGAGTGATGCACCAACCAAGGACTATGCATGGGGAGTACCTAGACCCCACTGCTCAGATGTAGCCCATAGGCAGCTCAGTCTCCATAGGGGTTCCTAGTAAGGGGAGCAGTGGCAATCTCTGGCATGAACTTGGTTGCCTACTCTTTGATCATCTGCCCCTGGTAAGGTGGCCTTACTAGGCCACAGACAAAGAGGATCCAGACAGTCCTGATGAGACCTGATAGGCTAAGGTCAGACAGAAGAGGGGGAAACTTCCCCTATCAGGGGAGAGTGAGAGGGATAAGGGCGGAAGAGGGAGGGAAAGTGAGATGAGGAGAAGATGAAGGATGGGGCTACAATCAAGATATGCAATGAATAAATTGTAAAAAAAAATTAAAAAGAGAGAGAGAAAAAAAAATTCCTCTTTATATAAGGAGAAAACTGCAAAGACCACCCCTGCCATAGACACCATTTGATTGACTTTTAAAATTTGGCTCTTAGTTTCAGTGACAGGAGTCAATCCATGACATCAAAGACTAGGCAGAATAAGTGAATGAGACATGTTCAGGTCTTAGCAGATCAGAAATGCTAAATGATTATTAATTTTTAATATTAACTCTTATAGTTATGCTTTAACCTGCTTTTTTTACAAAGACACTTGTTTTGTTTGGGGGGTTGCTTCTCTTCATCATGGCAATCCTCTTAGTAACTTGCTCTCTTCCATGTACTTCTAGTTCATGACCTTTTTTTTTTTCTTCCTTCTTCTCTGCTAGTAGTCCTTCTGCCTCCTGAAGAACCTTGGCTCTGTCGACCTTTCTTCTTTCCAGTCCAGGCTGTAGATAACTTTAGGTAATCAGGGATAATTTGGGAAGCAAAGTTTATCCAATGTCATTTTGTATACATGAGAATTTTTTTGTAGGACAGAAAATATCTTGTGGGTGTGGAGGGCAAACAATTAACATTTGTATACATAGTAGCCGCAGATCAACCCCAAAAGGCACCAGAGTCTGTGCAGGCTATATCCTTCAAAACCCACCAGAAAGGACCTATGTCTACCAATTAGGTAGACTCCCAGTTGTTCTACCACCTCCCAAAACAGCGATATCATCTGGGAACCAAGTTCCCAAACAGATGAGCCTGTGTGTGTGGGGGGGGTGGATTTTACATTCATGTTGTAACATTTACCTTTATTTATATCAATGTGTTTGCATACACATTTATTCTATGGGATATAATCCAGTAGTTTCTTATTATTGATTGTATTGTTCATTTCGCTGCAATTTGATAAATAGAGACATTTTCATTTCTTTCTTGTGGCATACCACCATCCTTGTGTGTGTGTGTGTGTGTGTGTGTGTGTGTGTGTGTGTGTGTCTATGGGTCAATACTTAGGAGAATGATAGGTCAATGTTTGCTTTAAGGAGTTGTCAAACCATTTCTAAAGTGATGTTCTTACTTTTCATTTCTATATTTCTATTAGCAATGAATGCATGTCTCTGTGCGGCTGCTTTCTCACCAGCAACCAATACTATTTTTTCTAAATTATCATTTCTTTTCCATTTTGTTTTCTATTACTAGAGTTCAAGACCACAGTCTCGTATACACTAGATATAGTGTCAAGTTTTATCTGTTGTTGATGTTGTTCTGTTTTGTTTTTGTCAAGTTGACACACATTACAGACATGGGAATAGGGAACATTTGTTCTAAGAACTGCCTATGTCTAATGGACTTTGGACAAGGGTGTATAACATTTTCTTGAGTGCTGATTGATATAGAAAATGTATGACCCACTGTTGGCAGTACCATGCCTAGGTAGGTAAGAATGGACTACACAAGAAAAGTAACTCAGTAAGGCAGACCAGAAGCCAGCAAGTAACATTCCTTTATGATCTTTGCTTCAGATCCTGCTTCCCAGGCTTCTGTCTTGAAATTCCTGCCTTGGCTTTCCACCATGATGGGATGTAACCTGTTAACCAAATAAATCCTTTCCCAGAATTGTTTTGGTGTCTGTACTTTGTCACAGTAGTAGAGAAAAAAATCTATACTAATAAACAATTTTGCCACTAATCTCCAGGCTCTGTTTGCAATTCACTTTTTATTATTATACTTTTATTATTTAAGAGAGTTTTTAAATTAATTATATTTGATCACATTCTTTCTCTGTGCAAACTCTTCCAGATCCTGTAGCCTTTCCTACCCACCCAATTTTAACTTTTTTTCTCAAAAAAGGCAGCCAATTTTTTAAAAGTATGTAGTAACACTTTGTTTCAATTTTATGGCTATATTTTGAGAAGATACTAATTTTAGATTATAACTTTTTCTAACATTTATACTGTATTTTATCATCATTATTTTCAGTCATAATATTTTCAAGCTTTGTTTCAAAATCTGTAGACCTAAAGCTTATCAGAACTTTTTGATACTATTTATAAATCTCTTCTTTAGTTTTTTAAATGAGTGCTTTTTATGTACCTCAAGAAGAACTTGGTTTTTTAAAATTAAAAACAGAAAAGGGGTAGATCCAGGGAGGGGGGTTGTGAGGAACTTGGAGTAGAGGAAGAGGAAACCATAATCAGGATATATATTATAATTTGAAAAATATTTTAAATAAAAGAAAAAAAGTAAGAAAACACACAGATGGCTAAAACACTGAAAAGGTAATGTTCATAAAATGAATACTAATCACTTCAACATCTGTCTCCATTATTTCATGACTCTTTAAAATGGGTTGTAGTTGTAAGTTGATCATTCACAGTAGATACTTCAGTCTTTAACTACTTTAGAAAACAAAATCTGGGTACTAGTCTGAAACTGAAAGTCCTCTAGGAAACTGGAGTTCAAATTTAATTGTTACTGTGATGGTGTGGAGAGATGGAACTCCTGAGATACCACTAAAGAATTGACATTGGAGATGTTATATATATATACATGATGCTAGAGTGTGCAACTCTTTTCTTCCCTTGCTCCTCTCTTCCTGTTCTTGTCCTCCCATTTGTTCCTTGTCTCCTCATGATGTATCTTAGAATGTTACAGAGCGGCAAGGATGCCTGGTAGCAACCCCTGCATGTGATTTCAAACCTCCCATCCTTCAAGTCCATGAATCAAATAAATCTCTATTCAAGTAGGTTTCTGTGTCTATATCTTTTTCTTGTGATTTGAAGAGCTCTTTCTTTTTTGTTTGTTTTGTCCCTTTCTGATGTATTAGTTATTTTTCTTTTTCTTTTATCTTACTACATGTTATTATTATCCCTTAGAAGCCTCTTTGTTTTCTAATGAAAGAAAAAAGGGGGTTGATGAGAGAGATGTGGAGATAAACAGGGAGGATTAGAGGAAGGGGAAACCTTCATCAGAATACAATATGTGAGAGAAAAAATTTCATTTTCAGTAAATGGAAAATATATACATATGTTTATTGGGGAAAAGAACAACTCACTCTCTGGATTCATTTATATCTAAACATATATATATGTAACATATATATATATAGTGATAATTTCTCAGAAAAAAATTCAATGGAATGTTTTTGAGGGCTGAGAGAAGGGGCATTTCTAAAAAAGGAGATTTCAGTTTTCTTCTGTGAGCTTGGAATTCATGTAATTAAATTCATGGTTTGTTTTGAGGTTTTGTGGCACAATTCAGTTATTCAGTGTGAACTGGAGTTATTCTCCCATATGTAGCTGACTGTGGATATGAATTCTAAGAGAATTTCTCCTTGTACCCACTAACAAAATTGATGCTAGACAATTTACCTGAAGTCCCCCAAACTTCTCTTAGGGGTTGGATTGTCTGTGGGAGTTGAATTCTAGTTTGCCTTTATACTGAGATAAACTTTCTTATCATAGTCTTATATGGGATATTCTGTTGGTCTTTTAGCTCTTGAATTTCCCCATGATTCTGCAAGTTAACGCATTTTTATCCAGTTCTCTTGGAAGAAAGTTAAATGCTGTTCTTAGAGATTTTAACATCATTCATTGCTTAGACTAAATATTATTTTAATTGTTTTATTAGAAAGTGATATCTATAGAGACATGAGGTCATTTTTCCTTATTTTTCCTTTTTTTCACTTGAAGGTTCATCCAGGTCACCTAATTCTCTATTGAGACCACTGTTCTTTTTTTAATCCGTAAGTACACTATTGGTTCTAGACCACATTACCGAATATTCATCTTGTTAGAAGCCTCACTCTCATTGAAATATTTTATATCTTCACACTTAATCATTGTCACCAAGAAAAATAAAATTAAATAGAGATTCACTGATTTAACATGTCCTGTTCTCTGTTAGGAGTAATTCAACATTGATAAGTATTGATTTATTTGCTAAATAACAAAACAACCGATATAGCAAATGGAAGTATCATAAACTCATATTAGCAAAAGTTTATTTTTTAGGGAAAGGGTTTCTCTATGTAGCCTTGGCTGTCCTGGTCTCACTTTGTAGACCAGGCTGACCTTGAAGTCACAGAGATCTGCTGCCTCTGCTTCTCAGAGTGCTGTGATTACAGGCCTTTCTGATTGGTGTAAGACAGAATCTCAGAATTGTTTTGATTTGCATTTACCTGATGACCAAGGAAGGACACTGAGCATTGCAGTAAATGTTTCTCTGCAGCTCAATATTCCTCTGATGAGAATTCTCTGCTTCACTCTGTATACAATTTTTAATTGGATTATTTGGTTTGTTGGTGTCTAATTTCTTCAGTTCTTTATATATTCTGGATATTAGCCCTCTATCAGATGTAGGGTTGGTGAAGATACAGAAAGATAGGCATGGTATACACTTATTTATATGTGGATATTTGCCATTTAATGAAGGATAGCCATCTACAGACCTAAAGAACCTAAACACTAAGGGGACCTTAGGGAGGATGCTTAAATATCACGTAGAAAGGCAAACAGGATAGACAGCAGAAGTGGTACAAGAGGGGAAACAGGATGGGAGCTAATTCTAGAAGGTCCTCTGAAAGGCTACACCAAACAGGGGATGGAAGTAGATGCTGAGACTCAGGGCCAAACTTTAGGCAGAATGCAGAGAGTCTTATGGAAGAAGAAAGTGGTGGTGATAGACGGATATGGAGGGGACAGGAGCCCAACAAGGAGGCCAACAAAGTCAAGGGATCTGAGCCCAGGTGGTCATGCAGAGACTGATGCATCAACCAAAGATCATGCATGGAGAGGACCTAGAGCCCCTGTTCAGATGTAGCTGATTGGCTGATCAGTCTATGTTTTTCTCTGAGTAAGGGGAACAGGAGCTGCCTCTATCATAAACTCAGTTGTCTGCTCTTTGATCACTCGCCCCTGGTGATGTGGCCTTGACAGGCTCTGGAAGAAGACATCCAGGCAGTCCTGATGAGACTTAACAATGTATGGGCAGATGGCAATGGTGGAGAACTTCCCCTTTCATTGGACTAAGGGAAAGAGATAGGGAGGAAGAGGGAAGTAGGGTAGGAGAGAGTTGAGGAAGAGGGCTTCAATCGGGGTATATAATGAATAAATTGTGAAGAAAAAATGGAGTTCAGTGGAGGCCATGAGAAAACCAATGATATTTTCAAATTTTACCTTTGGACAATTTAATATCTATGAAAAGGTCTCATGCCCATCAGCCAATGACACTGGCTAGCCATGAGAGGTAAGATTAACATCCTCTAAGCTCTTGATGGTTGGCTTTTTGCAGTTGTATTCCCAAAAGAGAAGTGATAGCAGCTTAAGTGCCATTGCTAATGCTTACATTTTGAATGTTGCTCTGAGTCCATGGATCCCTATATTTGGCTAGGATTCCTCAGTTCATGTATCACTATGTCCCTCCTGAGCTGTACTTTCAGTGTTCCCCACCTTTACAATTTTCTAGAAAAACAATAGGATACAGAGTTTTCTTCCTGTTTGGCTTCTTCACATTTCAGAGAGTCCAAGTAACTCTTTACTTGTCTCCATAGTGAAAACTTTTTGAAGTATTGTTCTGAAAACTGCCATGCTTCCCTAAGGTTCATTTCTTACAGAAAATTTTATAGAGCCAGATAGAGTTTGGAATTAAATAAAAAGAAGTAATAATCAAAGATAAAATAAATGTTTTAATGATTATGTATGCCATCACCCACCTTTAAAATTATTCATTAATTCATTCATTCATTCGTTTATTCATTCATTTGTTTGTTTTTTAATATGAGTGTTTGCTGTGCATGTAAATGTGTGCACAATGTGCATAACTACTATTTCTGGAGGCCAGAAGAGGACCATGGATTTTCTTGGAATAGAGTTACAGGTAGTGGGCTGTGAGCTGCTGTATGAGTGCTAGAAATTGAACCCATGTTCTCTGAAAGAACACTTCACTTAACTGCTGAGCTATCTCTCCAGCCTCCTGCCTTTACCTTTTTCTGGTTCCTCCCCAGGATCCCAGCTAGGAAGTACAGATAATTAATATAACTGTTACTTATTTTTCTCCATCTTCTATAGATGAAAGGAAGGTTGGTTATTAAATTGTGTGAGCTACATGTCTACACTTTTTGTGATACTGGGCCTAAGAGCTACAACCCACTTTTCATCATATATATATATATATTTTTACTTTTCCCCATTTTGTCTATTGCTCTTGTCAACTTTACTGAAGCAATAGCCTTTAGCCTTTTAGTGTCAGTCTTACTGTCTTCCTTTTTTTGCACAGGAATCATTTAGGCAGCATGTCCCTCTAGGAGACTCAGATCTATGTTAGCTTTAGAGTATCATTTGCTTTTCTATTCCATTGATGGCTGACGCAACTTCCTGCATCTATGTTGAAATACATGATATGAGTGCTGATTTTCTAAGAGTTGTTTTTGTCAGTGTCTGCATGTATCTATTCACATGTTACGGATCAAATCCAAGTTCTTTTTTAAAAAGTTACTAGATTTCTCTATTCTAAAGAATTTTATACAAACACATTTCTCTTTTCCAATACACCCCTTATTATACCTATTCACAAATTCGTGTCTTTTTTATGCTAATTCACTAAATCCAATTAGTGCTGCTATGTGTATAAGTGTAGGAGCATCCATTGGAACATGGGAAACCTACCAATGGATCACTCTCAAACAAGAGTGCCTCTTCCTTTTAAAGCAGCTATCAATTGCCAGTAGCTTCTCTGTTGGTAAGTGTTCTTTTGGAATGTACACAATTTACCCTCGTTCATTCACATGTTGATTTCTCTACCCCACTATCTGGTTTCAATCTGGACATTGCATTGTGATGCTTATTATAAGCATCACCTGTCTCAAGTTGTATAAACATGCTACCATTTGTTCTCTGTATTGCCAATAAAACAGCCAGCCAATGCTGTTCAATGGATAGAATAGGGTGGGACATCCTGGTCCAGAGGGGTAGGAGAGAGAAATGAGTGGGAGGAGGGTTAGGAGAAGAGAGATCTGGGAGGAGAGGACTTGGAAACACCAGGAGAGATGAACCAGACGTAATATATGACTAAAAAGCAAGTATAATTTGGGAAATCTGAATGGGAAGAAGCTATCCGAGCTTGGAAGATTATTGCCCAGCATTGTGCTCTAGGTTATTTAAACAAATCCTAGTCTCTGTATGGTAATTTGGGTATACAACTGGTTTAGGAATAACCACTGTTTAACTAAAGGACAAATCAATATTAATATTACTAACCTATAACACTCCTCAATAAAAGGAGGGGTCTTGAAAGCACATCTCTAGACTATGTTGGAACTTTGACTGCCTTCATCTTGTGAAAGTCTTGTTTGTATAACTGCAGCTAACATGAGTTCAGGAGTGTATAGCCACATCATGTCCAGAAGACTTCACTTTCCAGGACTCCTCTCCAGCTTCTGCCTTTTACATTTTCAGCAATGTGCTCTCTGCCTTGTCATGAGCAGTGTACTGGTTGGTTTTTGAAAACATGGCACAAAACTAGAGGTATCAAGAACCATGTAAGGATATAATCCGACACCTCTGCTCGGATGTAGCCCGTGATAGCTCAGTAACCAATTGGTTTCCCATAGTAAGGGGAACTGGGACTATTTCTGCCAGGAACTCAATGGCAGGTTCTTTGACCTCCCCACCCCCCAACCAAGGAGCAGTCCTGCTAGGTCAAAGAGGAGGACTTTGCAGCCAGTCCTGAAGATACCTGATAAAACAGGGTGTTGGGAGCCGTGGCTCTGGCAGCTGCTTTGATATTTAAATCTCAGTGGAAAGACTGCTTTTACCAGGCCTTCACTGAAGTCAGGAAAGAATTTGCAAATCCCTCTCCTTTTGTTTGTTGCAGCAGGTGGGATAGCTTGTGAAGATCACACCTCTTGCTTCCACCACCTTGTATGAATTTAACCCATTGTTCTGAGATGATTTTACTCTGGCTTAAAAACTCTCTGCAATAAAAGTCAGGCTGGTTGCTTGCTGCTTATGGCTGCTGCTGCTAAGGCTGCTGCTTGTGGCTTGGTTGTCGAGTCCAGACCTCTTAAAGATGTCTCCTGTGTGCTGTGTGCTTTTTTATTAATTTTAATCCTCACTCCCAACTCAAGAACCGTTCGACTCTGCTGGCAGGCTCCAGCAACAGGGTCAGATGAAAGGGGAGGAGGTCCTCCCCAATCAGTGGACTTGGAAAGGGGCAGGGAGGAGATGAGGGAGGGTGAGATTGGGAGGGAATGAGGGCACGAGATACAGCTGGGATACAGAGTTAATAAAATGTAACTAGTAATAAAATTAAAAAACATCAATCAATAAAAAAAACTAGAGGTATCTGGGAAGAGGGACACTACATTGAGAAAATGACTTCTCAAGATTGGTCTGTAGGCTTGCCTATGGCATTTTCTTGATTAAATATTGATGTAGAAGTG
Source organism: Meriones unguiculatus (assembly GCF_030254825.1). NCBI lineage: Eukaryota > Metazoa > Chordata > Mammalia > Rodentia > Muridae > Meriones > Meriones unguiculatus. The sequence continues at coordinate 71,253,779 of NC_083369.1, read as the reverse complement.
CATCATCCCCCACCTTGGGCAGTGCTATTTTTAGGCAGGTGTTTCCTAGATGGTATAAATAGACTGAGCAACAGTTGATGCACGGTAAGCTTCTACCTCTCAAAGGTTGAGATTCAGGCATGCACTCTGAAGCTATTTTGTTTGTTTATGATTCTGGAGAGAGAAACCTGGTCTTCATGAATTCTAGGCAAGCACTGTGTCAACAGAGATATATTCAGACCACTTCTGCTTCTTTCTAGTTGCATACTATTAAGAATGGAGTAAATTTTTGAGCTTCATTTTCTTCACCTGGAAACCACATAGAGTATTGCCATTTTGTTAGGCAGGTTTGAGAGTCAAATGGCATAGGGCTTGTGCAAATAGATTGCTTACTTCCAGCCACATATCCAGTGGATGTGACAGCTGTGTTACCATGAACAATTTACTTAATGTCTCTAAGGCTAAGTCTCCTCCTCTAAAAAAGCTGAGAAATTATCAATTCTAGACTTAATGGATTTTTTTCTATTTTTATTTTATTGAAAATGTTTTTCACACAATATATACTGATGATGGTTCCCCTTTCATATCTCCTTCCTATGTCCCCTCCCATCCTAATCTACACCCTTTATGTCTCTCCTTAGAAAACAGACATTGAAAAAATAAGAATATAATAAAGTAAGATAAAACAAAACCCAAACAGAATGGAATAGGATAAATGAACAAAGAAAAAGAGGTAAGTTAAAAGTACGTGAAACAAATACAGATTCAGACACAAATATGTTTGCACACACAGAAACTCCATAAAAGCACAGAGCCAGAAACCTAAATATATGCAAAAAGGACCTATAAGCTTTACAAATACCCTAAAAGAAATCATTATTGGATAAAGAACCTCCAATAATAACAGTAAATTTGTTTTGTGTTGGCATTTACTTCTGGGCATGAGGCCAGAACTTAAAAATGAGTTTTATACCTAGTTAGCCTCTGTGGGAAAAAACTAATTTTTCGTTTGCAAGCTGTTTATTAACTGAACATAATTTCTGTGTTAGAGATGGATGCTTGTGTCCATTTTCCCTCTCAGCATTGAAACTTCATCAGGTCGAGACCCATGTAGACCCCATGCATGCTACCTCAGTCTTTATGAGTTTATATGTGGGTCAGTCCTGCTGAGTTTAGAAGACCTTGTTTTCTTGGTATCCCCTATTTTCCTCTGTTGTTTTTGTTGTTGTTGTTGTTTTTCTTTAAAGAATTTTTAATAGTTGAATACAGAGGACTGGTTCATTTCAGCTCCTTTCCTGCCAAACCAGGGGGTAGGGACCTCTTCAGCTTCTCTGCCATCTCATATTATATGATGACCAGTGTGTAAAAGTACCTGATGCAGCAAATCTTGAACTTTACTTTATTTTTATTCTTCTTGGCCTTGACAGATTTGGCATCTTTCCGCCAGGCTGTGAGCAGAAATTCCTTGATTACTTCAGTTTTCCAGGGCATGGCGATCAGCGTTTTGAGCTGGGGAACACAGCGGCAAGAATAGAAAAAGAACGGGAAAAGAAGCTTTCCTCTGGGTTCTTATGATGAAATACCCAGATCCCGAGTCCCCAAAAGACCAACAGGCTTTGAATCCGATGTAAAACACACGAGGGTCCTTTATTACAAACTCTGAGTTGGGTAGCTGCCCTTACAAGAACAAAGGGGCAAGCGACCCCCAACTCTGGGGGAACAGGGTTTTTAAGAGGTCAAACTGCAAGCAAGGAAGTGTAGGTCTTGGCATTACAGGATTGGGTGAAAGGGTCTCTAGGGGAGCTGACCTTTAAAATGATTGGTTTGCTTCTAGGCGCCAAAACTGCAAACGGTTAGGTCTGGCTACCTGGGGGACACCTGGCCACCCCCTCATACGTGCAGGTTAGGCTGTAGCAAGGGTGAGGGGGAGTTAACACATTCCATGGGCTTTCCTAGGGCCTACGTGACCCTAGTCACACTCTAATGTTAATATGGGTAGGGGGCTCCTGCTGGACCTCTGCTCTGAAAGGACTGTGATTTCACCCCAGTCGCAGGAATTAACTCTAAGTTTTAGAACCTTTCAATAATCTTTCCATTTTCACTTCCACAGGGTTCCCTGAGCTCTGAGGGATTTGAGGGAGTGATTTGATGGACATGATTTGATTTGGTGGGAAGTGATTTAGGACTGAGTATTCCAGGGTCTCTTGCTTTCTGCATATTGCACAGCTGTGAATCTCTGCATAAAGATTCTCTGATGATGGCTGAGCAAGACACTGATATATGGGCATAAGAGAAGGTCTTTAGGAGTCATTTTTACTATGTTCCTTTAGCAGAATAGTAGTATTGGGTCTTTTGCTGAATCCCTAGCCTTTCTAGTCTCAGGTTCTTTGTGACCTAACCAGTTTTGTGGATAGCTCCCATCTCGTTGAGTGAGCCTTAAATTCAGTCAGATATCTGTTGGTTACTCTCAAATTTTTTGCCACTGTTGTAATAATGCATCTTACAGGTAGGCCATCATTGTTAAAAGAAGGTTTTGTAGGTGGGTTAGAGTTTATGTGTAGTATTTAGAATATTTTCTAGAACCATAAACAGTAGTCAGTAAGTGTGAAGGCTCTAGGTAGACACCAGCTCAGTTTCTCCACTTTCATTAAGTTATATGGGTGTTGTCTTCAGAAATAAGGTCTCACTATTGGTTTATAGAGGGCACTAATAGCCTTGACAATAGCCAGGATTGTTTGGGGGTTCTTATGGAATCCCTTGTGCCAACAACTCAGTTAGATGTAATTTATTCCAGAATTGGAGGCTTCATTTTGTTTATGAGAAATGTCCAGTTGGTCTTTGTCTCCCACATTATTTGAAATTTTTATTTTGATCTCTTTTATACATGTATCTATTTTAGGAAGCTTCTACTGTAACTAGGTTCCATACAACCTCTCAAATAAACCCTTAATTGTAGTTGTACATTCCTGAATTACTTTCACCATCATCTTCTTCCATTTCCCTTCCATTTAAAATAACTGACTAAACCTGTTCTTTGACAATTTCATATATGTATATAATGTATTCTGATTATTGTCAACCCTCAAACTCTTTTATAACTCCTACCCATCATTCACACTTAACCCTTCACCTCAAGTTCCTTTTCTACATTCATGTCCTTTACTGTGTTTATGTTTCACTGAGTTTCACTGAGGCTGTGTGACCACAGGAGTCAGTGACCTCTTGGGTAAGTATACAATGGAAGGCAATGATTGCTTCTCCCCCAGAATCTATCAGTTGCTTATAGTTCAGTAGAACATAGTAGTGCTCTGTGGATCCCTTCCATATCCATGATTTACTACTGGAAGCTCAAGTCTTCTATGACACCTGTGTAAGCAGTCTCATCTGCTATGATTTCAATGTCTACATCATGCAGCTTTTCTCCTCAACTTCCATGTCTTACATTTTTTTTTCATCCACTCTTTTTTGGTGTTCCGTGAGCCTTATAGGTGGGGTATGAATGTTCTGTTAAGAGCTAAGAATTCAATTATCAGTTATACAAGCTATACATTTCTGGCTTAACTGTTTTTAGTGCAAACAGAAGCTTCTTGACCAAGGCTGAGAGCAGTGTTAATGTATGAATATAAACATAGATATTTAGAAAGTACTTCAATGATGTCTTGTCAATTTAGCTACAAAAACAGTTGTAAATTTCTTCTTGGGCCTAAAACATTTTCAAACGTATTTTTGCCTGGTTTTATAGTACTATGTATGAACTCCCTCCTGTAAAGCATACCTAAAATTAAATTAGAGAATAGTTGTTTACCCCATAACTTTCATGCCACTATAGTATAAGTGGACACATCTTATCTAGGATGTTGGTATTGTTAGTCATAATGCCTTCTCTCCTTAAGCAGCCTACATACCACCTTATAACACTATGGAAACTAGAAATCTTGGAAAAGTTTCAAGTCTGCTAATGAAATTTGTTAAGAGTTTTGTATACATATGTAATGCATGCTTTGTCTACCAGATAGAAAGTGCTGAATCATTTGCATATTTTTCCATTACAATTTTTAGTTATATTTCTATACAGGCTTGGTGATAAACTATTTGTGATACCTAAAAAATTCACCATCGGACATTGAAGTAATATAAGTCCCATGATATTTAACTGGAAAAGGGCCTTACTATTATAGTGTGCTTTCATTAAAGTGATGATTCCTTATATAATAAATAACATTTCAGTGGATTAGTCATGAGTCACTAGAGTTGCTACATTTTAGTTATTTCTAGATAACCTAAAAAAATATAACAACAAGCTTTTTTCCTTTATGCCTCATAGGAAGAAGAGAATTTCTTCAATTTCTTGGTAAATAACAGCAATTAATTAAGAGAAATTGAATAAAGAAAAATAAAGAAAACCCAGCTCTTTTTTAATTTAATTTTATTTTTTAACTTTTATTAATTACACTTTATTCACTTTGTATCTCCCATAAGCTCCTCCCTCCTCCCCTCCTAATCCCACCATCCCTCCCCCTACTTCAAGCATGCCCCTCCCCAAGTCCACTGATAGGGGAGGTCCTCCTCTTCTTCCTTCTAATCTTAGTCTATTTAGATCTCATCAGGAGTGGCTGCATTGTCACTCCTGGCCTGGTAAGGCTCCTCCCCCCTCAAGAAAACTCAGCTCTTTTTTAATTGGAGAATTATAAACTTCAAGATGGTTTAACTATAATGTATTAACAAGAATGGGATTTTTCTTATTGGAATAAGTTGAAGTTCTTTGTGAACTATGCTCTCAACAGACACCTCTGACTTCGCGAATTTAGATGACTCTTATGAATCACGATGTCATTTTGGTACATTGAGTACTGTGTCTTAATTCCTGAGTCATTTAGATTGCCAGCAGTGGTTTAGATTGTTAGACCATGTACATTAGTCATTCAGCACTCAGAATAGGTTAAGAAACTTGAAATTAAGTAATAAAAATGTTCTGTGTATGAGGAAGTGTGGATTTCTCCACTGAGTGATCTTTTTACAATGATGCTTGTTTTGTAAATCCTTGGCTTAAACCTTTTTAGTACATTATTATTGCTGTCATAATAATGTTCAGTTTTGTTGTATAAACTAAAAGACTTGTCTTGTTTTGGCACCTCTGTAGGTTTTCACTATGTTGCTTGCATATGTTTCTACTCCACCCCCTTTTCTCTTTTTGTATGTATCTGTTGAAGTTCATTTTTCCTCTTTTGCTATCTGTCTTCTTTATCCTTTCCCATCTTTCTATCACACAGAACACTCTGTAGTTCAGTATTTATGATATTCCCATTCATGTTTATGATACTTAAATTTTATTGCTACCTTTGCCTGGAACATCTTTCGACTACTCTCACTCTGTGTGACCGTCTTTTTTTTTTTTTTTTTCCACAGCTGAGGACCAAACCCAGGGCCTTGCGCTTGCTAGGCAAGCGCTCTACCACTGAGCTAAATCCCCAACCCCTGCGTGACTGTCTATTGTCTCTTCTTTGTAAAATGAAATGTAATTTCTTTCAGACAGCCCTCCGTAAGACCAAATTATTTTCCCTTTATATACATTTTTATTGTTAGTGGTATGTCCAGACTTTTAAAGTCAATATCCTCTTTAAGTGAGCAGTGTCATTTACTCTACAATTTAAAACATTTTCCTTTCCAAATGTACTGTAACATACAATGTATTTCAAAACATAGCCTGCTTACCTTTGAAATCCCATTAGCATCTCTTCCCAAAGAAATTCCTTATCATCACACTTGTCTGTTTACAAATCACTGCTGTAGGAAGGTAAATTTTTATTAAAGAAGAAGTGAAGAAGAATGCTAAGAAACTGTTTTGTGGTTGTGTTTATAATGGCATTTCTCCAGGGGAGTTAGAAAAACTAGTAACAGATGAAAGACACCAGATTTCACAAAGTGCTGTGGTACTTGAACTGCCAAAGTTCCACATCTGACACTACCTGGGAGCATTTCATGCATGATTATTCATCTTTTCTATGCACCTTCGACATGTGAAAATTCAACTTTTTTTTTCAGATTTCTTGAAGTATGTTTGAAGTACGTTGATGTTGGCAGCATGTTACTACAAGGGTATGACCATGACTAGATGAATTTGGGATGCATTAATTCAAGTAATATTCGGTAGGTTTCTTTCACTCACCCTGTACATTACAATATTATAAGCAGTCCTCTAGCAGAGAGTTTAGTATGCTTTCCTTTAATGTGTATTCATTCCGACATCCCTCTGGTTAAAACTTCTTATAAGACTAGTCTTCTATTTGTTTCACAGTTTGTTTGGCTGTTTTTTGTTCTGGGGATTAAACCTAGGGCATTTCTCATGCTGAGCAGTGAGCTCTATTCCTCTACCCTATTTCCCCTTTTTAATGTAGCTGAACTAAGTTAATTTTAGGATCACCTTCCAAATCTAACATATTTTAATGAAATTGGTGACATTCTGTCCCCATGCATTATTTTTGACTCTTTTCTAAAGCAGCCCTGAGCATTTTTCACTTATTCATTGATGATTCTGTTATTGACACACCCTATAAAGCTGTTGGCATGTTTTTTTCACAATTAAGCTCTTTGTATCTTTCCAAATTACTCTATAGTTCTGGAATGTAGCATTTGGAGAAGAGTGACTAGCTTTAACTAGTTGTTTCTGTGTTTGTAATTAGTTATGCAATCTGGGAGATCATGTTGAAAAGCTTTCTGAAGAAAATACTCTGGGAAACCACCTACAGAAATACGGAAATTTTGACAATGCACATGAACTCCTGTTGCCTGAGAGTTTGTGTTCTCTGTCCTAGATGTAGAAAGATAAGGTACAGAAAAACAAACAGATCAGATTTCCTTCTTAAATGCTAACTGCCCTGTCACCAGAAGTTCTGGGCTTAAAGACTAACAGCTGAGGAGGCCTAGTAAATGTTGCATCAGAAGGAGAATCAGACTGGATTACCTGGTCAGGGGTGGGAGTGGGGAGTGGAGGCCTGTAGTGATGCTGTCCTTTCATTCTGAACTGACCTTACCTAGAGATGGAATTGAAACCATGATCTAACAACACTAGAAAAAAAAGTCATATTAATTTTTCTTTGTTGCTTTTTATCAGTTCTTTGAGAGTTTCATACAATGTGTTTTGATCACATGCACACTCCCCAACTCTTTCTCAATTCATGCACCTACTTTTCTACACATTTACCTTTGTAATTTCTAAATAAAACAGACCAAAATCTAGTATTAAGATATCCTTGGGTGTGTGTTCTTCGGCTGGAAAAGTATTAACTTCCCAAACCTATGCTTGTCAATAGCTCCTAAGCTTAGAGTGGAACTGTGTGCCCAGTTCCCATCTCCATGCTGGGATTTCATTTGGCTTGGCCTTACACATCTTTCTTACATGGTATTCCAGCTGCTGTGAGTTCACAGATGTATTGGTCCTACATTATCCATAGGAGTTTCCTTGTATTCATCTATCACCTCATATTCTGACACTCTTCTCCCTCTTTCTCAATGATCCCTAAGCCTTAGCAGGGAGGAGTAAATGCTCCCTTTTAGGCTGAGCATCCTGCTGTCTCTTATTCTCTGCACCTTAGCCAGTTGTGGGTCACAATGTTAATCACCATCTACTTCAAATAGAAGCTTCTTAGAACAGGGACAAGAGGTGCATTGATCTATAGGTATAATGAAAAGTCATTAAGATTCAGTCTAATACTATATTTATTTAACAGCATAACAGTGGTAAATTCTCCCCTAGGACCTATGACTTCTAATTGTATGTTCTTGGTTTGATAATTATGCTAGGTATGGGTCATCTTGTGGAGTGGGACTTAAATCCTATAAAGAATTTGTTTGTTTACACCCATACTATTTAAGCTACAATTATACCAGTGACCATGTCTTATGATGATGATTGTTGTAGCTTAAGGTTCATAGATGGGTATAACTGATGAGTATTTTTCTCCTTTAGTAGCCTGCACAGCACTTTCTATCACTATGATAACTGTTCATTGTGGATGAAATATTTAGTTCATTACTAACTGTTTTTCACCATGTTCTACGACTGAAGTATGAATGTCTTTAACAATAGGGCCAATGAACTTAAGAGTCACAATGTTATGAAATTTTAGGTTATATTTGGAATCTATATTCATTTTTAAGTTTAAATTATAAGATACATTTAATGGAATTGAACAGTTTTCAGGAAAGAAATAGTTTTCTTTCATTTGAATCTTTGGGTTGTTAGATTTTAGAATAACCATAAATGTTGGAAAATTAGTAAAGGGCCATGCGAGGAGTGTTACTTTTTTCTTCTTTGAAGCCTAGAATTTTTAAAAATTAATTAATTTATTTTACATCCTGACTACAGTTTCCCTTCCCTCTTCTCCTTGAAGTTCTTTTTACCATCCCCCTTTCCACATCCACTTCTCCTGCTTTTCTTCTCAGAAAGGGGAGATCTCCAATTGATATAAAACAGCTTTGGCATATCAAGTTACAGTAGGGTTGAGACATCTTCTATTGAGGCAGCAGGACAAGGCAGCCCAGTCAGGGGAAAGTCTCCCAAAGGCAGGCATCAGAGTCAGAGACAACTCCTGCTCCTGCTCTTAGGAGGACCCCACATGAAGTCCAAGCTACAGAACTGTAACATGTGCCGAGGGTCTAGGTCAGTTCCGTACATACTCCCTGGTTTAGGTTCCGTCTCTGTGGACCGCCTATAGACTCAGTTTAGTTGATTCTGTGGGGTTTCTTGACCCCCTTGACCCCTCTAGTGAAGCACAGAAATTTAGGGTATGAAGAAGAGTTACATAGTACCAAGTACATGACTGGGACCTCAGTTCTGTTCCCTTGGCTATTGTGTTTGTTTTAATGCTGAAAACCACACACCCTCAATTTCTATCTATTTATCAGTATTAAGACCTGGATAGGCCAAGTTTTCATATTTATTTTGCTCCCTACCCTCTTTTCCCTTTCCTCTTGGTTGTTATTCAGGAGCTTCTTATCTATTCTTGGATTGCCTCTATAACCTGTAAAATTTAGATTTAACTTGTGAACTTTCTTAAATGTCTTTGTTGGGATTTTTATTAGGATCATTAAATCTATATACGAATGTTGTTAGAATTGACATATTGATGGTTACAAAACTTCGATCAATAGATATATTTCTATTTACTTGAATCTTGTTGACTTTCTTTCCAAACAGTCTTATAATTGCCTATAACTGCTTCCCCACATTTTAATTTTATATCAATGCACTTTAATATTTCTTACTACTGAAATTCCTTATTAGAATTATTAAAATTATTACCTATAAATAAAATTCATGTTAAAAATGTATTTCATATTCAATCAATAAGCCAATTGAATATTTTACAAGCTTATTTATTATTTTCATTGTCTATTTTAAATATTTATTTGTATATTATTTAATTTTTAACTTTTTAAAAATTAAAATACAATTACATAATTTCTTTTCTTATTTCCCATATTCTCTCTTCCTAGTTCACTCTCAAATTTTTTGGTCTCTATTCCTTAATTACTATTGTTACATGCTTCTATGCATTTGATTTCAGAACTGACCACTTGGTATCAGTAACTGATTAACAGGGTCATTCCTAGGGAAGACTAAGTCTCTCAGTATTATTTAGTAGTCTATGATTCTTTGCTTAAGGGTGAGCACCTGTGAGATTTCTCCCATCCAAGTTAGTATATTGATTGGTGTTGTTCTGGATTGGTGTTGTTCATGTCTTGCTTAGAGAGCCATATTTTTGAAATAGAATGGGTACAGCTTACTTTTTACTTCTGGGTACACACACAGTCTCACAGGAGATTTCCTGGTCTTCTGGCTTTTACAATCTTTCCTCCTCCTCTGACATGATTCTCCCTGAGCCTTAGGTACAGGAGTTGTGTTGTAGATGTATACACTGGAACCAAACACACCACAATGACTTGTCCTCTGAGTATTAACTAGCTTTTTTGATGAGATGTGAGAGTTACACCTACTTGTAAACAAAGATGTGTGCAGAATTTATTTAGGAATTGTGTTGATTTAATAAAGTGGTAGTAGTCTGTTCTCCTGTATGATGCATGGCCTCACTAGCCCTGAGTAGTTTCCTAAGTATCCAGTAACAGGCATGATTTCTTTCCTGTTGATCAGGCCTTAGGTCTAATTAGAGCATTGGTTATATGAAACACTTAAGTGCCACTGCTCCACACTTAACAATATTTTTCCAAGCTCATCATTGTGGTATATAAGTGTCACAGATGGATATGACTATTTGTTGCTTTCCTCCCTTGGACTCTTGCATAGTACCTTCTGGTACTATAAAACTAGTCCTCTGGATGGAGGCTTTTAGATCAGATCCTGCATGGAGCCTTCAAGTCCTGTGTCTGAAGTATATGGTGTCTTCAATAAGAGGTACTTTCCTCAGCAAGAAGTACTTTCCTTCAACTTCTGTGATACAGCCAAGGGCAATACCAATATCCCATATAGTTTTAGGACTTTCTTCGACTCCCCTTACCAGCAACTCAAAAGAGAGTTCTGCATACCTGGTACAAGGGATTTTGCTAGATAATCAATTGCTTTTGGGAGAACTATTGACATCCCAGCTAGGGAACTTTTCATTTAAACTACAGATGTATTCTGTATCTCATATGTAATTTTAGATAAATAATAAGAATCATTTTTATCTTTATGGATTTTGTTGCTGTCATGAAAACAGCATGGCTAAAATGTAAGTTGGGGAGAAAAGGGTTTATTTGGCTTATACTTCCATATTATTGTTCATCACTGAAACCAGGGCAGGAACTCCAACAGGACAGGATTCTGAAGGCAGAAACTGATGCAGATAACATGGAGGGGGTGCTAGTTACTGAGTATGGTTTTCTCAGAATGCATTCTATTTTTTTATACTTCAAACTTATTTTTTTATTTTATTCACTTTCCATCCTAATTGTAGCCTCCTTCCCTGTCTCCTCCCAGTGCCACCCTCCCTCCCTCTTCTCTCCTATCCATCTCCCCTACTCCACAGAAATGGGGAGCCTTCCTCCCCTACCACTGATCCTAGCCTGTCACATTCCATCAGGACTGCCTGCATCTTGGTACAACTCAAACCAAGCAAGTGAAAGACTTGTATGAAAAATACTTCAAGACTCTGAAGAAAGAAATAGATCAAGATATCAGAAGATGAAAAGATATCGCATGCTCATGGATTAGTAGGTTCAAAATAGTAAAAACGGCCATCTTACTAAAAGCAATCTACAGATTCAATGCAATTCCCATAAAAACACCAACACAGTTATTTACAGAACTTGAAATAACAATTTTCAAATTCATATGGAAAAACGAAAAATCCAAAATAGCTAAAAAAATATATCCTATACAATAAAAGATCTTCTGGAGGTATCACGGTCCCTGAACTCAAGCTGTACTATAGAGTAGCCCTCTCCCTCATCTCCTCCTAGTCCCACCCACCCTCCTTCTTCTCCCCCTATGCTCTTTCCCTAGATCCCTGATAGGAGAGGACCTCCTCCCCTTCTTTCTGACCCTAGCCTATCAGGTTTCATCTAGGCTGGCTGTATCTTCTTCCTCTGTGGCCTGGCAAGGCTGTACTTCCAGAGGGAGGCGATAAGAGCAGGTCACTGAGTTCATATCAGAGACAGCCCCTTCTCTTCTTACTAGGGAACCCACTTGGAAACTGTACATCCTATGTGCTTCAGTCAGTTCTGGGTCCTCTCCATGAATGGTCCTTTGTTGGAGTATTGGGATCTACAAGCCCCCCTGGGCCCAGGATTTCTGGCTCTGATTGTCCCCTAGATTTCAGTAAGCATTTTGAAAGAGTTTTAGCTGCTCTTCATGGGTGCTTGCATTTGATATTAGCAGTCTTTTTAGCTTTTCATTTTTTTTGATATTTTATAATTTTGATTTATAGCTCAGTCTTAAAATTTTATTAGTATTGAGAATTACTATGTTTTATGTGTTTATTGGCCATACTTATTTTGCAAAAACAGTTATTGAAATTTTGTACCTAAATCTACATATTCTACCTAATACCATGTCTAATTTATTTTATGAGTTTTTATATACCTGTGGATATGAAATGAGTATGCTGTAGTAGTATTCAGAGTTGAAATATTTGGGAAGATATGAGGGTGCTGACCTCATCCATGGATTAGTTTATTAATGGAGTCACAGCTTGATGTACCATTGAGAGACTAGAAATCATGGTAGGCTGGGTCTCCTGGCTGAGGAAAGTGACTGGGAATTTCCCTGTACTCCTCTTTCTCTGATTTCTGGTTACTTTGTAGTTGGAAAATTCCATCCACTACTTGTTCTTCACCACGAACTTCTGTCTCACCTCATGACCAGAGCCAATGAATCAAAATGACCATGGTAGTAAACCTTTATGTCTTGGGTTAAAATAAATATGATTATCCTTTAAGTTGATTTTTAGCGATTTTGTTTTATTTGTAATATGAGGCAACAGTGATTAACAAAATAACATTTCTTATTCAAGGTAATGCAGATTTATTCAACATTATTTCCTCTATACATTTTCATGGTTTTACTTTTAGACCTACAGTACACTGAGAATTGACTTCTGTTTCTGCTAAAATCTTTTTTTCTTGACCCTCATGTTTCTCTGTTTAAACTGATCAATCAGTATTCCTTAAAAACAACAAAAAAAAAAAAAAAAAAAAAAAGCAAACAAACAAAAAAACTCCAGGGCTGTGAACTAGCAAGGACATCCTTAACAACTCAAGTTCAATCCCCAGAATAGGAAAGAAGAAACTCCAAAAAATTGTACTGTGCCCTCTACACGCTTGTGACATGCATGTAGGCACGTGTACGTACACATAAAGACATACAAAAAGGGGTAAGGGAAGTTATGTTTCTCTTCATTGTCATCATTGTCATAACTAAGGAAATAGAATCTGTTTTTGGACTCTATTAAATTCCATTGGTGTATTTTTAACAATAACACATTATCTTAATAGCTGTAACTTTATGAGTTTAGGTATCTGATTCTGTGGTGTCCAGCTTTATTCTATTTCTTCTTTAGTACCCGTTTGCCAATTTCCACAGAAACATATACTGTGGATTTTATTGGAATTACTCTGTGGCATACAATTGTCCTTGTTATAGTAAAACTTTATATTCATTAACAGAGTAAAACCCCAATAATTAATTAATTAATTTTTAGTTTTTATTTTTTGAGACAAAGTATCCTTTATTTACCCTAGACTGGCCTTGAACATGCAATGCATGCTTTCTGACTGAACCGCAAACATACACCTTCTTCCTTTCTTATTCCCCTCTCCCCCTTTTTTTTTTTTGTTTTTTTTTTTTCTAAACAAGGTTTCTCTGTGTAGCCTGGGTTGTCCTGGGCTCACATTGTAGATCATGCTGGCCTCAAACAGAGATCCACCTGTCTCTTCCTCCCTGAGTGCTGGGATTACAGGCATGCACTACTGCATCCAGCATCTAGCCTTTATTAATGATGAAAATATAAGGATGTATTGCTATGCTCAGACTTGGACATTCTTTCATAATATTTTGTAGTTTTATGTGCCCAGTTTTGCATATTGTTAATTATTGTTATTAGTAAGTGCTTGCTGGAATTATTTATACTTTACTTTTTTTGTGTGTGTGTGTGTATGCTATAACATAGTTTTAGAAGTGAGAGGAGAACTTTAAGAAAGATAGTATCTTTTTCTACTATGTGTGTTCCAGGAGTTTCGGAGCAAGCTTGGGAGCAAGCACCCTTACTTGCTGAGCCATCTTGCTTGCTCAACTTTCTTATTTTTCAATGTTACTATAAATGATGTGTATTTTTGCTACTATTTTAATATTTGAATTAAATCAGTGCAAGGGATTTTGTCTTGATTTACTTTTAAGACTGTGTTAAGTGACCTGAGCTTTCTATAAATGACATATTTTTCACCAAGCACTGCTTCTATAGGTGACAAAATGAATGGTTAAGTCTCTTTATTTTCCTTTAACAAGCAGACCCATCAGGTCTGTTGTGGGTGGAGACAGCTTGTTTCTCTTCAGAATCAGGGTGTTTTCATCAATAAAATGTATCATTTGATTGCTGATGGTACATGTCAATATATTTTTTAAAAGCTCATGTTTTTAAAAGTGTCCAGCTCATGTTTTCTGTTTTCCTGTTTTGTAAAGTGTAAGTTGTAGTACCAAGGCCTAAAATTATGACCTAATATTTGCTGCCTTGACTTCTGATAGAACCAGAAAAGCTTCTACAATCCTGACTCTACAATCCTCATTCTCTTCTGTGTTGGTTTACATTTTCATGGTTAAAAGAACCAGGCACAGATTCTAATGATTCTACATGTGCACAGTTTATTTTCCTTATAGTACACAGAATCAAAGCAAGAAAGTCATTTCTTCTACAGAAACCAGGAGTCACCCTATTCTTTTGGTACCGTAAAGCTTGGCTCTATGGAACTTAATGTTTACTGTGTTTCTGACCATAAACCTCTAATGGTCCTCTGTGAATGCAGTGTTTTGCTCTTGTAACTGTGAGTAACCATTTGCTTGCTGATGACCTCATCTGCATAAAGTGGGAAGAGTGTGTTGAGAAATACACATGATTTGAAGTAAGAAATTTCTTTACAAACAGAGCAAAAAAGCCAATTCAAACACCCTCATCTAGCCAGGTGGTAGTGGCCATATCATTTTAGAAGTTAAATTTAAATTAAATTGTTTTGTAGTTTAACCTTTTGAGGCAAGGTCTCCTTTTATAGCTTTGTTTGACCTGGAACTCACAGGCTGGCCTTGAGCTTGAAATTATCTTCTTTCTCTGAAGTTGATATACTGGGATTACTGGTGTATACCACATGCCCAGTTAAATTTACCTTTTAGTAGTATCAAACATAAAAGTTATATTTATGAAGTACTATGCAATAATTTCTATTCTACCTTACATATTCTAGGGGTCACACTCAGGTGAGTGTCATGTTCAAATCAGGGTAATTTTATTTATGTCCTCAAACACTGAACTTTTGTTTGTGGTAGATACATTCAACATCCTTTTATCTAGATATTTTTAAAATGATTGCACATGATTGCCTTTTATAGTGACTCTACTGTGCAATAGCACACCAAAACTTCTTCCTCATATCTAACCACAACTTAGTACCACTGATTAGTTTCTATTCTTTTATATCTCTCCTCTTTCTGCCCTCTTGTAATCATTATTCTATTCTCAACTTCTGTGAGGTCAACTATTTTACATTTCACACATTTGTGAAGTTGCATAGAATTTATCTTCTATGTCAGACTTAATTCATTTAATATACCAATCTCCACTTATGTCCATATTATTACAAATAAGGGGATTTCACTCTTCATTATGGTTGCATAAGGTCCAATTTTGTATATGTGTCATATATTCCTTATCCACTAATGAATTGGACACATATTTTTTTTCAATTTTTTGACTATTCTAAATACTGCTACAGTAAACCTGGGAGTACAAATGCATATTCATTATGCTGATTTCACTTTCTTCAGATACATACTAGTAGTGTTTTTCTGGATCATGTGGTATTTATAGTTTTTATGTTTAGGTACATCAATACTCTTTCACAATGACTATCAAATTTACATCCTCTCCAACCACAACAAGCACTTACTTCCCTTTTCTCTGCATTCTCAATGACAATTTTATCTTTGTAAGAATAACAGTTCTCATTGAAGTGATAATACATTGTGGGTTTGAATGTGTATACAAATGTGTGATCAGATGTATATTCATATGTGCTCAAGTGTATATGGAGTCTGGAGGTCAGGGCTGTGTGCCTTTCCAATTCATTTCTACCTAGTTTTGAAAGACAGGCTCTGTTTCTGAAGTTAAAATTTGCTGATTTATCTAGACAGCTTGGCCAGCCAGCTACAGACATCTTCCCATCTTTATCTACCCAAGTCTGAAATTACAGGTATATACAAACATGTCCATTTTTTGTATGTGTGGGCTGATAATTGAAAACATCTTTATTTTCATTTTTCTGCATGTAGAGATCCAGTTGGACCAGCACCATTTGTTGAAGATGCAGTCATTTTTCTATTGAATGGTTTTGACTTCTTTGTCAAAAATCAAGTACTCATAGGTGTGTGGATTTATTTCTGGGTCATCTATTCAGTTCCATTCATCCACCATACTGTTTCTATACCAGTACCATGCAGTTTTTATTACTATTGCTCTGCAGTACAGCTTGAGATCAGGGATGGAGATACATCTAGATGATCTGTTGTTGTACAGGAACGTTTTGGAAATTCTGGGTTATTTGTTTCTCCATATGAAGGTGAGAATTTTTCTTTCAATGTCTGTGAAGAATTGTGTTGGTATTTTGATGGGAATTGCATTGAATCTGTAGATTGCTTTTGGCAGAATGGTCATTTGTACTATGTTAATCCTGCCATTCTATGAGTACTGGAGATCTTTCCATCTTCTGATATCTTCTTCAATTTCTTTCCTCAGAGACTTGAAGTTTTTCTCAAACAGGTCTTTTACTTGCTTGGTTGGAATCACAACAAGGTACTTTATGTTATTAGTGGCTATTGTGAATGGTTTTGTTTCCCTAATTTCTTTCTCGGTCATTTAGTCTTTGGTATACAGGAGGCCTTCTGATTTTTTTTTTAAGTTAATTTTGTATCCATCCAGACACTTTGCTGAAGGTCTTTATGAGCTGAAGAGGTTCTCTGGCTGAATTTTTTGGGGTCACTCATGTATACTATTATGTCATCAGAAAATACTGATACTTTGACCTCTTCCTTTCTGATTTCTATCCTCTTGATCTGTTTTACTGAAGATCTGGTAGAAGTCTACATTGAACCCATCTGGCCCTGGGCTTCTTTTGGAAGGGAGACTTTTGATGACTGCTTCTATTTCCTTGGGGGATATAGGACTATTCAACCTTTCTACTTAATCTTGATTTAATTTTGGTAAGTGAAATCTATCAAGAAAAATGTCCATTTCATTTATTTTTTTATTTATTTCTAATTCATTGATTTCTGCCTGAGCTTGAGTATTTCCAGCCATATACTCCTCTTATTTTTGGTGTGTGTGTGCACTTTTAAAATTTATTTTATTTTTGTTAATTACAGTTTATTCATTTTGTATTCCACCTGGAGCTCCCTCCCTCCTCCCCTCCCAATCGTACCCTTCCTCCCTTCCCCACCTGTGGTCTTCCCCCAGTCCACTGATAGGGGAGTTTCTCCTGCCCTTCCCTCTGATCCTAGTCTATCAGGTCTCATCTGGAGTTGTTGCATTGTCTTCCTCTGTGGCCTGGTAAGGCTGTACCCCCCTCAGGGGGAGGTGATCAAAGAGCCAGCCACTATGTCAGAGACAGTTCCTGTCTCCCTTACAAGGGAGCACTCTTTGACACTGAGTTGCCATGGCCTACATCTGAGCAGGGGTTCTAGGTTATCTCCATGCATGGTCCTTGGTTAGAGTATCAGTCTCAGAAAAGACCCCTGTGCCCAGACTTTTTGGATCTGTTGCTTTCCTTGTGGAGCTCCAGTCTCCTCCAGATCTTTCTATCTCCCGTTTCTTTTATAAAATTCCCTGCAATCTGCCCACAGTTTGGCTATGAGTCTCAGAACCTGCTTTGATACCCCACAGGATAGTGCCTTTCAGAGGCCCTCTGTGGTAGGCTCCTGTCCTGTTCACTATTTTCTACCTCCTTCTATGCCCATCCTATTTGCCTTTCTTAATGGGGATTGATCATATTGGCCAGAGTCCTCCTTCTTGATTAGCTTCCTTAGGTGTACATATTTTAGTGTATTTATCCTATATTATAACTCTAATATCGACTTTTGAGTGAGTATATACCCTGTGTGTCTTTCTGCTTCTGAGATACCTCACTAAGGATTATCTTTTCCAGTTCCCACCATTTGCCTGCAAATATCATGATTTCCTTGTGTTTTATTGCTGAGTAATATTCCGTTGTCTAGATGCACCATAATTTTGGTATACATTCCTCAACTGAGGGACATCTGGGCTGTATCCGGCTTCTGGCTATTACAAATAAAGCTTCCACAAACATGGTTGAGCAAATATCCTTGTTGTATACTTGAGCATCTTTTGGATATATGCCTAGGAGTGGTAAGACCCCAAAATAAACCCACACACTAATGGACACCTGATTTTTGAGAAAGATACAAAAACCATACAATGGGAAAAAAAGGTAGCATATTCAACAAATGGTTGTAGTCTAACTGCATGTCTACATGTAGAAAAATGCAAATAGATCCATACTTATCACCATACACAAAACTAAAGTCCAAGTGGATCAAAAACTTCAATATAAAACCTGTTAGAAGAAAAAGTGGAGAAGATCCTTGAACTCATTGGCACAGGAGACAACTTCCTGAACAGAACACCAACAGCATAGGCTCTAAGAGCAACAATCAAAAAATGGGACCTCTTGTAGCTGAAAAGCTTCTGTAAAACAAAAGACACTCGTCAGAACAAAGTGACAGCCTACAGACTGGGAAAGAATCTTTACCAACCCTATATCTGACAGAGGAATAATATCCAGAATATCTAAAGAACTAAAGAATTTAAAAAGCAACAAATCAAATAATCCAATTAATAAATGGGGTATGGAACTAAATAGAATTCTCTGTAAAGGAATACAGAATGGCATAGAAACACCTAAAGAAATGTTCAACGTCCTTAGCCATCAGGGAGATGTAAATCAAAATGACCCTGACAAATGGTGGGATCTAGAAAAGATCATTCTGCGTGAAGTATCCCAGAAGGAGAAAGACAAACATGGAATATACTCGCTTATATAGACCTAAAAGATAGGATAAACATAATGAAATCTATACACCTAAAGAAGATAATCAAGAAAGCGGACACGGGGTATGATGATCTATCCTCATTTAGAAAGACAAATGGGATATGCATTGAACGTATGACAGGAGTCTACAGCAGAAAGCATCTGAAAGACTCTACCTAGCAGTGCTCCAAAATAGATACTAAGACTCACAACCAAACCTTCGGCAGAGTGCAGGAAATCATATGAAAGAAAGGGAGTTTGATGTGGAAAGGATAGGAGCTCCACAAGGACCAAACCTATCTGGGCACAGGGTCTTTTCTGAGATGGACACTCAACCAAAGTCCATGAGAGGATAAAACCTAGAACCTCTGCTCGGATGTGACCCGTGATAGCTCAGTAATCATTTGGTTTCCCATAGTAAGGGGAACAGGGACTAATTCTAACAGGAACTCAATGACTGGCTCTTTGACCTCCCCACCTCCCAAGGGAGGAGCAGTACTGTTAGGCCACAGAGGAGGACTTTGCAGCCAGTCCTGAAAATACCTGACAAAAGGGAGTCATATGAAAGGGGAGGAGGTCCTCCCCTATTAGTGGACTTGGAAAGGGGCAGGGAGGAGATGAGGGAGGGAGGGTGGGATTGGGGAGGGAATGAGGGATACAGCTGGGATACAGAATAAACAAAATGTAACTAATGAGAAAAATAAAATTATAGAAAAAAAAAAAAAGAAAAAAAAATGACCCTGAGATTTCACCTTACAGCCATCAGAATGGCTAAGATCTAAAACTCATGTGACAGCACATGCTGTAGATGATGTAGAGAAAGGGGGACCCTCCTCTATTTCTGGTGAGAATGTAAACTTGTAAACCATTTTGGAAATTAATCTGGTGCTTTCTCAGACAATTAGGAATAGCGCTTTCTCAAGATCCAGCTATACTGTCTACTCTTTTTTTTTCTAGGGTTTTCAGGTGAGCTATTAAGTTGCCTGTATGCAAAATTTATTCTTGAAGACATTTAGTGCTATGAACTTTCCTCTTTTTTATTGTTTATTATTATTAGTTACATTTTATTAACTCTGTATCCCACTCACTTATTCCCTCCCAATTCCACCCTCCCTCCCTCAGCTTCTCCCTACCCCTTTCCAAGTCCACTGATTGGGGTGGACCTTCTCCCCTTTCGTCTGGCCCTGTTTTATCAGATATCTTCAGGGCTGGCTGCAAAGTCCTCCTCTGTGACCTAGCAGAACTGCTCCTCCCTTCGGGGTGGGGAGTCAAAGAGCCTGCCATTGAGTTCCTGTCAGAGATAGTCCCTGTTCCCCTTACTATGGGAAAACAATTTTTTATTGAGCTATCATGAGCTTTGTCCGAGTAAAGGTTCTAGGTTATATCCATACATGGTACTTAGGTGAAGAAACAGTTTCAGAAAAAAACCCTGTGCCCAGATATATTTGGTCCTTGTGGGGCTCCTATCCTTTCCCCGTCATACTAGCTCCCCTTCTGCCGAAGGTTTGGTTATGAGTCATAGTATCTGTTTTGAAACGCTGCTTGGTAGGGTCTTTCAGATGCCTTCTGCGGTGGACTCCTGTCATATGTCCTATGCACATCTCATTTGTCTTTCTAAGTGAGGATTGGTCATCTTACCTCGTGTCTGCTTTCTTGTTTATCTCCTTTAGGTGTATAGACTTCATTATGTTTATCATTTCTTGTAGGTGTATATAAGCGATTATATACCATGTTTGTCTTTCTTCTTCTGGGATACTTCACTCAGAATGATCTTTTCTAGATCCCAACATTTGCATGCAAATTTCATGATTTCCTCATTTTGATTGCTGAGTAGTATTCTATTGTGTAAAAATACCATACTTTCTGTATCCTTTCCTCCGTTGATGGACATTTGGGTTGTTACCAGGTTCTGGCTATTACGAATAAAGCTGCTACAAACATGATTGAGCAATGTCCTTGTTGTATACTTGAGCAAGTTTTGAGTATATACCTAGCAGTGGTATAGCTGGGTCTTGAGGAAGTGTTATTCCTAATTGAGTAAGCACCAGACTGACTTCGAAAGTGGTTGTAGCAGTTTACATTCCCATCAGCAACGGAGGAGGTTTCCCCTTTCTCCACAACCTCTCCAGCATGTGTTGTCACTTGCGTTTTTCATCTTGGCCATTCTGATGGGTGTGAGGTGAAATCTCAGGGTCGTTTTGATTTGCATTTCCCTGATGACTAATGAGGTTGAGCATTTCTTTAAGTATTTCTCTGTCATTTGATATTCCTCTATTGAGAATTCTCTGTTTAGCTCTGTTCTCCATTTTTTAATTGGATTCCTTGGTTTGTTACTTTTTACTTTTTAGCTTCTTTAGTTCTTTATATATACTGGATATTAGCCCTCTGTCAGATAAATGGTTGGTGAAGATTCTTTCCCAAACTGTAGGCAGTCGTTTTGTTTTGATGACGGTGTCCTTTGGTTTACAGAATCTTTTCAGATTCATGAGCTTCCATTTATTGATTGTTGCTCTTAGAGCCTGTGCTGTTGGTGTTCTGTACAGGAAGTCGTCTCCTGTGCCAATGAGTTCTAGGCTCTTCCTCACTTTTTCTTCTAACTGATTTAGAGTATCTGGTTTTATGTTGAGGTCTTTGATCCACTTTGACTTTAGTTATGTGCAGGGTGATAAATATGGATCTATTTTCATTTTTCTGCATGTAGACCAGTGCCATTTGTTGAAGATGCTGGGTTTTTTTTCTTGTTTTTTTTTTCTTTCTTTTTTTTCCATTGAATGGATTTGGCTGCTTTGTCAAAAACCAAGTATTCATAGGTGTGTGAGTTTATTTCTGGGTCTTCTATTCGGTTCCATTGATCCTCCTTTCTGTTTTTATGCCAATACCATGCAGTTTTTATTACTACTGCTCTGTAGTACAGCTTGAGATCGGGGATGGAGATACCTCCAGATGATCTGTTGGTGTACAGGATCATTTTGGACATTCTGGGTTTTTGTTTCTCAATATGAAGCTGAGAATCTTTTTTTCAAGGTCTGTAAGAATTGAGTTGGTATTTTGATGGGAATTGCATTGAATCTGTAGGTTGCTTTTGGCAGGATGGGCATTTTCACAATGTTAATCCTACCAATCCATGAACATGGGAGATCTTTCCATCTTCTGATATCTTCTTCAATTTCTTTCTTCAGAGATTTGAAGTTTTTCTCAAACAGGTCTTTCACTTGCTTGGTTATTGTCACCCTGAGGTACTTTATGTGGTTAGTGGCTATTGTGAAGGGTGTTGTTTCCCTTATTTCTTTCTCGGCCCTTTTGTCTTTGGTATACAGGAGGGCTTCTGGTTTTTTGTTTTTTTGTTTTTTTTTTTTTTTTTTTTTTGAGTCGATTTTGTATCCTACCACATTGCTGAAGGTGTTTATCAGCTGGAGGAGTTCTCTGGTTAAATTTTTGGGGTCGCTCATGTATAGTATCATATCATCTGAGAATATTGACACTTTGACCTCTTCCTTTCCAATTTGTATCCCCTTGATCTCCTTTAGTTGTCTTATTGCTCTGGCTAGGACTTCAAGTACTATGTTGAAGAGGTATGGAGAGAGTGGGCAGCCTTGTCTTGTCCCCGATTTCAGTGAGATTGATTTAAGTTTCTCTCCATTGAGTTTGATGTTGGCTATAGGCTTGTTGTATATTGCCTTTACTATGTTTAGATATGTGCCTTGTATCCCTGATCTTTTCAAGACTTTAAACATGAATGGGTTTGTCAAATGCTTTTTCAGCATCTAAGGAGATGATCGTGTGGTTTTTCTCCTTCAGTTTGTTTATGTGGTGGATTACATTGATGAATTTCTGTAAGTTGAACCACCCTTGCATGCCTGGGATGAAGCTTACTTGGTCATGGTGGATGATACCTTTTATGTGTTCTTGGATTCAGTTTGCAAGTATTTTATTGAGTATTTTTGCATCAATGTTCATTAGAGAGATAGGTCTGAGGTTCTCTTTTTTTGGTTGGGTCTTTTTATGGTTTAGGTATCAAGGTGACCGTGGCTTCATAGAATGAGTTTGGTAATGTTCCTTCTGTTTCTATTTTGTAGAATAGTTTGGAGAGAATTGGAGTTAGCACTTTTTTGAAGTTCTTGTAGAATTCTGTAGTGAGTCCGTCTGGCCCAGGACTTTTTTTTTTGAAGGGAGACTGTTGATGATTGCTTCTATTTCCTTGGGGGAAATAGGACTATTCAGTCTTTCTACCTGATCTTGACTTAATTTTGGTAAATGGAATCTATCAAGAAAATTGTCCATTTCTTTTAGATTTTCAAATTTTGTGGCATATAGGCTTTTGTAGTACGACCTAATGATTGTTTTGATTTCCTCAGTGTTTGTAGTTATGTCCCCCTTTTCATTTCTGATTTTGCTGATTTGGATAGTTTCTCTCTGACTTTTGGTTAGTTTGGATAAAGGTTTGTCTATCTTGTTGATTTTTTCAAAGAACCAGCCCTTGGTTTCATTGATTCTTTGAATAGTTTTATTTGTTTCTAGTTGATTGATTTCTGCCCTGAGTTTGATTATTTCCAGCTGTCTGCTCCTCTTGGGTGCATTTGCTTCTTTTTTCTCTAGGGCTTTCAGTTGGGCCATAAAGTTGCTTGTATGAGATGTCACAAATTTTTTCTTGAAGGCATTTAGTGCTATGAAATTTCCTCTGAGCACTGCTTTCATTGTGTCCCATGAATTCGGGAATGTTGTACCTTCATTTTCATTGAATTCTAGGAAGTCTTTAATTTCTTTTTTTATTTCTTCCCTAACCCAGCTATCATTGAGCAACAATTGTTCAGTTTCCATGTGCTTGTAGGCTATTTTCTAATTCCATTGTTGTTGATGTCCACCTTTATTCCATCGTGCTCAGATAGAATACAGGGGATTATTTCAATCGTCTTGTATCTGTTGAGGCTTACTTTGTGATCAACTATATGGTCTATTTTGGAGAAGGTTCCATGAGGTGCTGAAAAGAAGCTATACTCTTTTGCGTTTGGTTGGAAAGTTCTGTAGATGTCTATTAGGTCCATTTGATTTAGGACTTCTGTAAGTAACTTTATTTGCTTGTTAGGTTTCTGTGTAGATGATCTGTCCCTTGATGAAAGTGGGGTGTTGAAGTCCCCCACTATCAAGGTGTTGGGATTGATGTGTGATTTAAGTTTTAATAATGTTTCGTTTATGAATGGAGGCACTCTTGTATTTCGGGCATACATGTTCAGAATTATGTCATCTTGGTGAATTTTCCTTTTGATGAGAATGTAGTGTCCCTCTTCATCTTTTTTGATTAATTTTGGTTGAAAGTCTATTTTATTAGATATTAGAATAGCTACGCCAGCATGTTTTCTGGGTCCGTTTGCTTGAAAGATATTTTTCCAGCCCTTTACTCTGAGGTAGTGTTTATCTTTGTTGCAGAGGTGCGTTTCTTGGGTGCAGCAGAATGTTGGATCCTGTTTCCGCACCCATTCTGTTATTCTGTGTCTTTTTATTGGCGAGTTGAATCCATTGATGTTGATAGATAATAGTGACCAATAAATGTTAGTTTCTTTTGTATTGGAGTCGGTGGTCTTACTGTGTTTCATTGCTTGATTTCTTTTCATTTTTGTTGGGATATTATATGTATGCCCTGTTTTCTTGGGTGAAGTTGTTTTTGTTGGATTGGAATTTTCCTTCTAGTATCTTCTGTAAGGCTAGGCTGCTGTGTAAATATTGCCTAAATTTAGTTTTGTCATGGAATATTTTGTTTTCTCCTTCTATGTTGGTTGAAAGCTTTGCAGGGTTGACATTTGTGATCTCTTAGAGTCTCCATGACACTCGCCCATGCCCTTCTGACTTTCATAGTTTCTGATGAGAAGTCCGGTGTGATTCTGATAGGTCTACTTTCATATGTTACTTGGCCTTTTTCCCTTGCTGCATTTAATATCTTTTCTTTCTTCTGTAGATTTAGTGTTTTGACTATGATGTGACGTGATGTGTTTCTTTTCTGGTCTAGTCTATTTGGAGTTCTGTAGACCTCTTGTATATTTATGGACATCTCTTTCTTTAAGTTGGGAAAATTTTCTTCTATGATTTTCTTGAAAATGTTTTCTGGACCTTGGATCCTGGAGTCTTGTTTTTCATCAATTCCTATTATTCTTAGATTTCATCTTTTCATGGCATCCTTTATTTCTTAGATATTTTGTGTTTGGGACTTTTCTGATTTGACTTTTTCCAAGAGAAAAGTATCAGTTTTTGCGAGTGTATCTTCAGCTCCTGAGATTCTCTCTTCCATCTCTTGCATTCTGTTGGTGATGCTTACCTTTGTGGTTCTTGATCTTTTCTCCAAGTTCTCCAGCTCAAGGGCTTTCTCAATTTGTGTTTTCTTTATTGAGTCTAATTCTGTTTTAATGCCTTGCACCATTTCCTCCATATGTTTGAATGTAGATTCCTGTCTTTCTATGATGGTCTCTAGTTTTTGTTCATTTCCTTTCTATATGCCACTAATCTTAACTCTACTTGTACCTCTATTTGTTTGGCTATGTTTACCTGTGTTTCTTTAAGAATTTTGTCTACTTCTTTCTTTACCTCCAATTGACTGGCCATGTCTTTGAAAGATTTGTTCATTTCATCTTTAACTGACTGAATTTGCATGATTATTGTTCTGAGAGAGTTGTTTGTTTCTTCTTTATGAGCCTCAAATAGTTGGGTAAGCATAGCTTTAAAGTCATTTTCCTGTGCTTTTGATGAATTGGAGTATCCATCAATTTTGGAGGGTGCTGGTGAAGTCATGATGTCCTCATTTATGTTGGAAGTGTTCTTTCACCTACCCCTGGCCATTGGATTATCTGGAAAGAAACTTTCCCTGTTTGTTTTTGGGTTCTGCAGTTCAGACTGGTACTGTCTTTCTCTGGCGTCTGGAGAGTTCTTCAGGAAGCTGAGAGAGGTCCCGTGTCCTCAGTGTGTGCTGATGACTAGCTGTACCTGTGGGAAAAAAGTACGCAAGCACAAATGGGGCAAATGCATGCCTGTATGTGTGTGTGGGTGTGTGTGTATGTTTGTGTGTGTTTGTGTATGTTTGTGTGTGTGTGTAAGTGTGCGTGGAAGTGTGTCTCGGGGGACAGAGTGATAGATAATGTTGAACCCTTGAGTGTGTGGGACGGGCTCTGCACGGTATATGTAGCAGGCGCTAGTGATGGTCGTGGCGCAATTTCTGGCATTAACTGCCTTAAGTCCTCAATTGGACCCACAGAGCAGGGGCTTCAATGTCCCAAGTGACCCTCTGTTTCCCCACGTGGGTATGTGTTTGGGAGGGGTTTGATGCCTGGCTTCTGTTTTATATGGACCCTGGATCTGGGGCTCTGTAGATTCTCAAGGGTGCATTCAGTCTCAGGCAGGTCACTTGGCAGGGATCGGGGTATTGGGCTCTCTGCTCTCTGGTTTGGTCCTGCTTGTTTGATGTGCTCCACCAGCTCAGTGCTGCTGCCACTGCAAGGTTAGGAGGTCTTGCTGCAGCTAGAGAACTCAAGGTATTCACATCAGTAGGGATCAGAGTAACCAGGCTCTCTGTTCTCTGGTTTGGCCCTGGTTTGTCTTAAGCTGGAGGGCTTATGTGCCCTGCCAGCTCAGTGCTGCTCCCCCGCCAGGTTAGGAAGTCCCACTGTATCTGGAAACTGAGTTGCCAGTCCAGATGCTTTCTGGTAAGTCCTGGAGGCTCTCCACTGTGCTTTACAAGCTTGGGAGGCCCAGCCCCTGGTGTGCCTAGCTTGTATGGCATTTCTGCTTGGTTTCGGTGAGTATATAGCATATTCTCTGTCCCTGTGGGGTTGAGCGGGCCTTACCATCAGTGATTGCGATCCTGCAGAGCCAGTATGGTGGCTAGCAGACCCAGGACCCTGGGAGGATGGTGCCACCATGTGGGTCTAGGACTCTGAGACCAGTACCACTGGAGTTGCCCCTAAATGGCTAGGAGCTCTGCCTCAGCTGCTGCAGATTCCAGGCAGTTAGGTCTGAGCTGAGAAAGAGGAGTTCACTGTGCTGAGGAGGAAGGAGGTCTGGGAGAGGGGAGTGCAGGGAAATCAAAAACTCATTTCTCTCGTTCTACAAACATTTCCCCAGGTGACTCGAGACCAAAGTTTTCACTTCCTGTGATGTTCCCTGTTGTTTAGAAAGCCTCATCGTTGTTTTCCTGGGTTCAGAGGTCCTTCCACTCACCAACTCAGACGTTCAGCTCTTCCACAGCTCAGAAGCAGTGTGTGCTAGTCACCATCTTGGCTCCACCCCCAAACTTTCTTATTACTGCTTTTAATGTGTCCTGTAAGTTTGGGTATGTTGTGTCCATATTTATCACCATGCACAAAACTAAAGTCCAGTTGTATCAAAGACCTCAACATAAAACCAGACACACTAAATAGGTTAGTAGAAAAGGTGGGGAAGAGCCTAGAACTCATTTGCACAAGAGACAAATTCTTGAATAGAACACAAACAAAACAGGCTCTAAGAGCAACAATCAATAAGTGGGACCTCATGAAACTGAAAAGCTTCTGTAAAGCAAAAGACACTGTCATCAGAAAAAAAAAAAAAAAGACTGCCTACAGACTGGGAAAGGATCTTTACCAAATTTTTATCTCACAGAGGGATGACATCCAGAATACATAAAGAACTAAAGAAGTTAAAAAGCAACAAATCAAGCAATCCAATTAATAAATGGAGTATGGAGCTAAACAGAGAATTCTCTGTAGAGAAATATAGAATGGCAGAGAAACACAAATGTCCCTCAAATGTGGATTGGATACAGAAATTGTGGTACATTTACACAACGGAGTACTACTCAGTAATTAAAAACAAGCAAATTATGAAATTTGCAGGCAAATGGTGGGAACTAGAAAAGATCATCCTGAATGAGGTATCCCAGAAGCAGAAAGACAACATGCTATATATTCACTTATAGGTGGATACTAAACCTACGACATAAGCTAAACATAATAAAATCTGTACACCTAAACAGGATAAACAAGAAAGAAAACCCGGGGTAAGATGATCAATCCTCACTTAGAAAGACATATGGGATGGACATTGGAAGTAGGAGAAAACAAGTTACAGGACAGGAGCCTACCACAGGGGGCCTCTGAAAGACTCTACTTAGCAGTGTTTCAAAGCAGATGCTGAGACTCATAATCAAACCTTGGACAGAGTGCAGGGAATCATATAGAAGAAGGGAAAGTTAGTAAGACCTGGAAAGGACAGGAGCTCCACAAGGACCAAATGTATCTGGGCACAGGGGTCTTGTCTGAGACTGATTCTCCAACCAAGGACCATGTTTGGATATAACCTAGAACCCCTGCTCAGATGTAGCCCATGGCAGTCCAGTATCGGAGAACAGGGTCTGTCTTTGACATGAACTCAGTGGCTGGCTCTTTGACCTCCTCACCCCTGAGGGAGAAGCAGCCTTGCTAGGCCACAGAGGAGGACATTGCAGCCAGTCCTGATGAGACCTGATAAGTTAAGGTCAGATGGAAGGGAGGAGGAACTCCCTTATCAGTAGACTTAGAAAGGGGCAGGTAGTTGTTGAAGGAAGGAGGGTGGGATTGGGAGGGAATGAAGGAGGGGATACAAAGTAAATAAACTGTACAACAACAGATCATCTAGAGGTATCTCAATCCCTGATCTCAAGCTGTACTACAGAGCCAGACGAAAGGGACGAGGTCTTCGGTCTTCCCCAACCCGTGGACTTGGAAAGGGGCAGGGAGAAGCTGAGGGAGGGAGGGTGGGGTTGGGAGGGAATAAGGGAGCAGGATACAGCTGGGATACAGAGTTAATAAAATGTAACCGATAATAACAAACAATAAAAAAAATCAGAAATCATAACTTCACCACCAACCACAAAAATCAATGGATATTTTAATTCATTGGAAACACTGGAAAATGATCTCAGATCTATGCTTATTCAATTATTAGAGACACATAAAGAGGAAACGAACAATGCTCTCAAAGAAATACCGGCAAATACATCCAAATAAACGAGACACATAAAGAGGCACGAGTTGCAGCTTATAGAGATGAACTGAACAACAACAACAAAAACATAGAGGCCATCATGGAAAAATAAGAACCCACATTCAAAGAGAAGAAGGAAGTGGTACAGGACATGAAAACAGAATTAGTATCAATAAAGAATAACGAACAGAAAACTGTGCAGCTGGAGAACTTGGAGAAAAGATCAGTAACCACAAATGTAAGTATAACTAACAGAATGCAAGAGATAGAAGAGCGAATCTCAGATGCTGAGAATACAATTGCAAAAACTAATATATCTCTCAAAGAAAAAATAAAATCCAAAAAGTTCCAAAAACAAAACATCCAAGAAATAAAGGACAAGATTAAATTGAGAAATATAAGAATTAAAGAAAAGGACAAATAAAGAAGATTCTAAACTCCAAGGTTCGGAAAATATATTCAAGAAAATCATAGAAGAAAATTGTCCCAACTTAAAGAGAGAGATGTCCATGAACGTACAAGAAGCCTACAAAATACCAAATAGACTAGACCAGAAAAGAAAGCCCTCAGGCCACTTAATAGCCAAAACAATAAATCTACAGAATAAAGAAAAACTATTAAAAGAAGCAATAGAAAAAGGTCAAGTAACATATAAAGGAAGACCTATTAGAATCATACCAGACTTCTCAACAGAAGCTATGAACACCAGAACGACCTGGACACATGTCATACAAACTCTAAGAGACTACAGATGCCAGCCTAGACTACTATACCCAGCAAAGCTGGGTATCAATCAACATAGATGGAAAAAACAAAATACTCCCTGACAAAACTAAACTCAAACAATATTTACACAGCAACCCAGACTTACAGAAGATGCTAGAAGGAAAACTCCAATCAAACGAAGTCAACTACACTCAAGAAACACAAAATGTAGACAACTTAATAGTGGGAGACTTCAAAACCCCCCTCTCAACAAATGACAGGTCAACAAAACATAAATTAAACAAAGAAACAATGACTCCATCAGAGGTCATGAATCAAATGGACCTAACAACATCTACAGAATGTTTCACCCAAACACAAAAGAATTTATCTTCTCAGCATCTCATGGAACTTTCTCCAAAATAGACCATGTAGTTGGTCACAATGCAAGCCTCAACAGATACAAGAAGATTGAAATAATCCCTTGTATTCCTATCTGACCACCAGGGACTAAAGCTGGACCTCAACAACAACAGAAATAGCAAAAAGCCTACACATACATGGAAACTGAACAATTCGCTACTCAATGACAGCTGGGTCAGGGGAGAAATAAAGAAAGAAATTAAAGACTTCCTAGAATTCAATGAAAATGAAGTACAACATACCAAAACCTATGGGACGCGATGAAAACAGTGCTATGAGGAAAATTCATAGCACTAAGTGCCTTCAAGAAGAAATTTGTAACATCTCATACAGACAACTTAATGGCTCACCTGAAAGTTCTAGAAGAAAAAAGAAGCAGGCATACCCAAGAGGAATAGAAGGCTGGAAATAATCAAGCTCAAGGCTGAAATCAATAAATGAAAAACAAATAAAACAATTAAATCAATGAAACCAAGAGCTGGTTCTTTGAGAAAATTAACCTGATAGACAAACCCTTAGCTTAACTAACTAAAAGGCAGAGACACCATCCAAATCAACAAAATCAGAAATGAGAAGGGGGACATAACAACAGACACTGAAGAAATCCAAACAATCATTAGGTCTTACTTCAAAAGCATATATGCCAAAAATTTTGAAAATCTATGTGAAATGGACAATTTTCTTGATCAATTCCAGTTGCCAAAGCTGAATCAAAAACACGTAAATCAATTAAATAGTCCTATATCCCCTAAAGAAATAGAAGTTCTCATTATAAGTTTCCCATCCAAAAAAAGCACATGGCCAGATGGTTTCAGTGCAGAATTCAACCAGACTTTCAAAGAAGAGCCAACAACAATACTCTTCAAACTATTCCACAAATTAGAAACAGAAGAAGCATTACTAAACTCATTCTATGAAGCCACAGTAATCTTGACACCTAATCCTCACAGAGACACAACCAAGAAAGAGAATTACAGGCAATCTCTCTTATGAACTTTGACACAAAAATATTCAATAAAATACTTCCAAACAGAATCCAAAACACATCAAGATATCATCCACTATGAACAAGTAAGCTTCATCCCACAGATGCAAGGGTGGTTCAATATATGGAAAATCATCAGTGTAAACCATCATATAAACAAACAGAAAGAAAAAGTCCACATGATCATCTCAGATGCTGAAAAAGCATTTTATAAAATCCAACATTCATTTTTGTTTAATGTCTTAGAGAGAGCAGGGATAAAAGGAACTTACCTAAACATAGTAAAGGCAGTATAGAACAAGCCTATAGCCAACATCAAACTAAATGGAGAGAAACTTAAATCAATTCCACTGAAATCAGGGACAAGGCAAGGCTGCCCACTCTTTCCATACCTCTTTAACTTAATATTTTTAGTCCTTGCTCGAGCAACAAGACAATTTAGTTAGTTTAGCTAAGGGGATTCAGTTTGGAAAGGAAGAAGTCAAAGTATCACTATTTGCAGATGATATGATAGTATTCATGAGTGACCCCAAATATTCTATCAGGGAACTCCTATAATTGATAAACACCTTCAACCATGTGGCTGGATAAAAAATAAACTCACAAAAATCAGGATCCCTCCTGTATACAAAAGACAAAATGGCTGAGAAAAAAATTAGGGAAACATATCTTCACAATTGCCACAATGGGCATAAAGTACCTTGGTGTAACTCTAACCAAGAAAGTCAAAGACTTGTATGAAAAAACATTCAGTCTCTGAAGAAAGAAATAGAAGATATCAGAAGATGGAAAGATCTCCCATGCTCAAGTTCGCATAGTAAAAATGGCCACCCTACCAAAAACAATCTATAGATTCAATGCAATTCCAGTCAAGTTACCAATACAATTCTTTACAGACCTTGAAAAAAATAATTCTCAACTTCATATGGAATAAACAGAAACTCAGGATTGCTAAAACAATCCTCTACAATAAAATATCTTTTGGAGGTATCTCCATCCCTGATGTCAAGATGTACAACAGAGTAACAGTAATAAAAACTGCATGGTGTTTGCATAGAAACAGAATGATGGATCAATGGAACCGAATAGAAGACCCACAAATAAACCCACACAATTAAGGACACCTGAATTTTGACAAAGATACGAATACCATACAATGAAAAAAAAAAAGAAAAGATAGCATCTTCAACAAATGGTTCTGGTCTAACTGGATCTCTACATGTAGAAAAATTCAAATAGATTCATACTTATCACCCTGCACAAAAGAAAAATCCAAGTTAATCAACGGACACACTAAACCTGTTAGAAGAAAAAGGGGGGAAGAGCCTTGAACTCATTGGCACAAGAGACAATTTCCTGAAGAGAACACTAACAACACAGGCTCTAAGAGCAACAATCAATAAATGGGATATAGTGATACTGAAACAATTCTGTAAAGCAAAGGACACTGTTGTCAGAACAAAACAACAGCCTACAGATTGGGAAAAGATCTTCACCAACCCTATATCTGACAGAGAACTAATATCCAGAATATATAAAGAACTCAAGAAGTTAAAACGCAACAAATTAATTATTCTAGTTTAAAAATGGGGCACAGAGCTAAACAGAGAATTCTCAATAGAGGAATATCGAATGGCAGAGAAACACTTTTAAAAAATGCTCAATGTCCATAGTTATTGGGGAAATGCAAATCAAAATGACCTGAGATTGTACCTTACACCCACCAGAATGGCTAAGTTCAGTAACTCAAGTGACAATTCATGCTGGAAATGATGTGGAGAAAGGGGAACCCTCCTCCATTGCTGGTGGGAATGTAAACTTGAACAACCACTTTGGAAATCATTCTGGGGCTTTCTCAGAAAATTGGGAAATAGTGCTACCTCAAGATCCAGCTACACCACTCCTAGGGATATAGCCAAAATATCCTCAAGTATACAACAAAGGCAATTGCTCAACCATATTCGTAATAGACTTATTCCTATTAGCCAAAACCTGGAAACAACCCAGATGGCCCTCAACTGAGGAATGGATGCAGTAATTGTGGTACACTTTCACAATGTAATAATACTTAGTAATTAAAAACAAGGAAATTATGAAATTTGCAGGCAAATGGTGGGAACTAGAAAAGATCATCCTGCATGAGGAATCCCAGAAGCAGAAAGACACACATGGTATAAACTCACTTATATGTGAATATTGGGTATATAATATAGGATAAACATACTAAAATCTGTACACCTAAAGAAGCTAAGCAAGAAGGAGGACCCTGGGTAAAATGATCAGTCTTCATTCAGAAAGGCAAATGGGACAGGCATTGGAAAAGGGAGAAAACAAGGAACAGGACAAGAGCATGCCACAGAAGGCCTCTGAAATACTCTACCCAGCAAAATATCGAAGCAGGTCATGAGACTCATCGTCAAACCTTGGGCAGAGTTCAGGGAACCTTATGAAAGAAGGGGGAGATGGAAGACCTGGAGGTGACATGATTTCCACAAGAAGAGCCACATAACTGAAAATACTGGCACAAGGGTCTTTTCTGAGACTGATACTCTAATCAAGGACCATGGGTAGAAACAACCTAGAACCCGTGCAATGATGTAGCCCATGGAAGTTTATTCTCCAAGTGGGTTCCCTAATAAGAGGTACAAGGTCTGTCTCTGACATGAACTCAGTGGCTTGCTCTTTGATCACCTGCCCCTGAGGGGGAAGCAACCATACCTGGCCACAGAGAAAGACAATGCAGCCAGTCCTGATGCGACATGATAGGCTATGATCAGGTTGAAGGAGAGAAAGACCTCCTCTATCAGTGGACTTGGGAAGGGGCATGGAAAAAAAAGAGGGAGGAAGGGTGGGATTGGGAGGGAATCAGTGAAGGGACTTCAGCTGAGATACCAAGTGAATAAATGGTAATAAATGAAAAATAAATAAATAATCAAGAAAGAAAGAAAAGGCCTTAATTTCAAATTTTATTTTAGTGTTTGTTGCTTGAATAATCTATGGGTATGAGTACAGGTGCACCATGATCAGTTTGGATATCAGAGAACATTATTTTTTTTGGGGGGGAGGCATTTTTCTCCTTGTGTCTTTAGGGATCTAGGGAATAAACTTGGGTCATCACAGCTGTATGCTAGTGCTTCTTCGTACTAAACCACCTTACTGGCCCTAAGAAAAAATATTTTAACATTGATCTTAATGATAACAGTCTGTTGTTAGTTCTGTTTGAGGATCTAAGTCCAACTTTGCCAAAAGTTTACTCCTGGTCTGTTGTCATTATCCCAGCACCTAAGAAAAAATCTAAGACAAATATTTTTCACAAATTCTGTTAGCATGTTGTTTAGTATACATGAGGTGAGTGCCTAGAGTGTGGATCCTACAACACTGCCACTTGTTCGAGGAAGGCCTAGGCATTTATTTTACAGTTAACAGCCTGCAGAAAATACAGTGTAGGATTTTGCTCAGGTGTGAGTGAATCAATTTGGAGGGAACAATCCAAAGGTTCTATTATATGGAGCCCATGGCTACTACATAAGTTATGTTTTTGTGACAAAAATAACTAAGGGAAACATCTTAAAAGGAGGGTGTTTTTGTTTGGACTCACATTTTTATAGAGATTTTAATATGTCATGGTTAAGGTGTTGGCTGGAGGGCAGATGTACACTTTAAAGGATTGTCCTTAGTAACCATATATTGCCAATTATAGTTTACCTCTTGAAGATTATACATCATTTAAAATATCATCATAGTCTGGGAACTAAGCATTTAAAATTTGAGCTCATGAAAAATTAGATTCAAATAATAACTCTCTGTCTCTGGATCTTATAGATTCATTTAATTTAACTTCAGGGATCACTATAATCTTAATAGTTCCAACACTGTTTACGAATCAAAAATCTTTTCTGAGAGTCATTGTGATGTCTTAGCTGCTAGGCCCTATGTTAAAAAAAATAAATAAAATTAGGCAGTTTCAACACACTACAGTGCAGAATAAATAATCCAATTTTAAATAGACAGCATGAGGAAAATAGACTAAAACCTAGCAGAACAAACATTAAATCCCAAAGCTCCATGTATTGCATTCAGATCACATGATAGCATTATTTGAGAGTCAAGGGATTTGTGTTGCCCAGTCCCAGTGGCTCTGTTTTCTGCAACCCATATGTTCTTTTTCTTTGGTCACTTCCAATTAGTATCAGCAATTTGTTCCTGTCATCTCATCTCCATTGCAATTTAGGCTATTCTCAAAGCTTCGTGATTCATCTACTCTGAAGCTCTCTGCAAGGAAAATAACCCTGCTATACATTGCTTAGTCTCACAAGACTTTCTCTGGCATTTTGCTGAAATCCATCAATAACTATGACTCTTGTATTCTGCACGTGTGCAAAACTAGTATCAAATAATGCCACATCCTATATAATCTAAGATATAACCAGATCCCCCTGGAATTTATATCTGTAATGACCTCCAAATGCCTGAGTGTCTGAACCCAGAAATATACTTCACTAGGTCATCCTTTTTTCTTAAATCTTTTCTTTGTTGCTCTATCTTTTCTGGCACTCCTTTTAGATGAAAAAATTTGCAGTGAGTTTGCCTTGGAAAGTTTGAGGGTTAGGGTCACTCTCAGTACAAAATGTTTCACCTGTTTTTTTATTTTTATATTAATTACAGTTTAGTCGCTGAATCCCATCTGTAGTGCCCTCCCTCACTCTTCCCCAATATCACCCTCCCTCCCTCATCTCCTCCCATGCTCCTCTCCAAGTCCACTGATGAGGAGGTCTTTCCCCCCTTCCATCTGAACCTAGCCTATCAGGTCTCATCAGGACTGGCTATATTGTCTTCCTCTGTGGTCTGACAATGCTGCTCCCCACTCAGGGAGAGGTAATCAAAGAGCAGGCCACTGAATTCATGTCATGTATCACCTGTTTTTGATGAGGTCGATCTCTTTAATGTTTATAATTATTTTGCCTACATCTGTTATATCTTCAACTGCAGTTATAGTTATTTCCTTGCAAAATTTCATTTTCCATACCTTTTTTTTTTCACATTTTCCTTCTGATTTTCAGGGCAAATCTGGATAAAACTAGTTAACAATAACCATGCCATAGTCTGTTATACTATCATAAAATTTCCTCCATAAGTAAATCAACCCTTACTTTGTATTGTGCCTTACCTGGATTTTCAGGTCACAGATAAAATATCAACATATTCTTTGCCAGGTTGTAACAAATACGGCTTTTAATACAATCCTCAATATAGTCTTTATTCCTAGCTGAAATCTCACAGTACAGTTTGTTTTATCAACACATCTACCTTTTTTTGTTGTTGTTGTTTCAACTGTGCCCCAATGCTCATTAAATACAGATTATAATATTCTAGAACTTCTCTAGCCCATGAGTCCTAACTCCTCCTCATTCCTTCTGCAAATCAGTTCCAAAAACAACATGATCATATTTATTAAACCAATGCTCAACTTCTAATCCTGACATTCTAAATTAATTATTTTTGGTTGCTGTAACCAAAATAGTTGACAGAGACAATCTAAGGGAGAAAATATTACTTGGGCCCATGGTGGCAAAGGGTATTAAGAATTTATTTTTATTATTTTTAATTATGAATATGTGTGTGAATATGTGCATGTGAGTACAAGTGAGTTTGTGTCTCATAGGTATTGAATTCCTTGGAACAGGATTTACAGGTTAGCCACCCAACATATGTACTAGGAATTGAACTCAGGTCCTCCTAACCACTGAACATTATCTCCAGCCCCAGAAAAAGTTATTTAAATTCATTGTGGTAGAAAATGCATAGAAGCAATAGTAGCAGGATCATGTGGATAGGTATTTTCAGCTACTGAGAACCAAAAGATATAACTTGGATCTAGCATCCGGGACAGATGTAATCTTCAAAGTCTGACATACTGTCATCTAATTTTGGCAGCCAAAACCCACCTTCAAAAAGATTCACAGTCTTGAAAATAGCACAGAAATCCTAGAGACTGAACATTCAAAATAAAGTTTGTAAGGTCATTTCAGATTCAAACAGTAACAGCTAAAAACAACATTGTCTATACCTTAAAACAAATCTTTTTTTCTGGAACACTTTAGATCTAGCCTCTGATTTAGTTTCTCTTGATGTGACACCATCATATATACTCAGGCTTACATATCTTAGCTTTTACTCTTTCCCCTTTCTTGAGCCCAATATTTAATACATTATAAGGCCTCTTGAATCCCCCAGATTTTCTCTGTACTTCATTCTATTACCAAGGCAAAAAATTAGCTTTTTTCTCCTGAAGTATTTTTTTAGGGTTTGAGCTAAACATTTTCCAAATGGGTCTTTTCCCATTCTTGTATGGCAACCAAAATATTGTGAATCTATGAGTATGTATCATGACAAAGTTCAGACAAAACATGCATGGGCCACAAGTTCTGTCCTCTATATCTTTCCCTTGTCAAGTACAGTCCCAGATTCAATTTCCTAAAGATGCATGAAATGACATTACTTAGCTATTTAAAAGGTTTAGTGAGTGCCATATTTCTTACATAATCATTTGTTAAAAGCCTCCCACAAGAAGCAATTGACCCATCTCCCTATTTATTCCCTACCATGCTCAACAAAGATATTTTGGTTCAGTCAAATTGAATTAATTGCCATTGTCTATACATGTCCCATGCTTTTCTTCTTGGTGTTTTGTTTGGGGATTTCCACTGTAAGTCACAAGAGCATCAGAGAGTAAACAATATCTTCTGCATTAGCAAAATAACAACTATCCTTAGGGATGTGCAAGATATCCTGGCTCCAAGGCAGATCACATCATGTACTCTTTGGTTTTTATCCACCAAATAATTTATCCTTAAAATCAGGTCAAAATGAACTGTGCCACTTCTTTGAAAGGGAAGCCACCTAACAAGGCTTTGCAACTTGGCAGAGAAAGACAATAAAGGGGAGTGGCATTGTGCTTAGAGTCATGCAAATATTTAATAATCTCCAGGTGGGAAAACATTGTCCTCAGAGTTGCAGTAACTTCCAGAAAGAATGTGTAGCCAAGATTGGATTACAAGTGAGTGTTCAGGCTGCTAAATAGAAAAATAATTTTGTAGTTCTCAACAAAATACTTTATTGGGCTTTTAGTTTACAGGCTGTAAGGAAAAATTGAAAATTTCAGTTCCAATCCTATCTTGAGCAATACCATATCAGAAATTAAGGCATTTGTTCTAAAGGTTTATACTCTAAAAAACAGTGTTCCTTTGATTTGAAACCAAGTCTTGGTCTTCTTATCAACATCTCTTTTCTCCTAACAGGAATCCTTGATTGTAGGCCCCAAGGTCTTACTGTTTATCTGAAGGAGAAATGTAGCTAGCTGTGCTATATTGAGCATTTCATGTACGTCTGATATGTAACAAAGTAGCTTAATTATTTAATGTTTTCCTAACTCCTGTGAGTTATGTACTTATATTTTTATACATTTAAGTATAAGAAGCTCAAATATTGGAAAAACTAAGTAACTTATTCATGGTCATACTATTTAGTAAATAATAGGATTTTGTTTTAGAATATAAAGTCTTGATCCTTAAGAAGTCAAAAATAACCCTAAGGATTATGTTTCTGTTAAACATAAGTGCTTCCCCTGATAAACTAAATAAATTTGCTTAAGCTAGTCATGCTATTTTTTTTTTTAAAGATCAGCCTGTGATGGTTTAACTTTCCCAAATAGGCACATTTTGTTGGGGACTGGACCTTGTTGCACAAGTTTTGTGAAAAGTTATTTTGAAAAAAAAAATCTTCAAGGTGAGAAATTTATTTTCCTTTTTTTGTTGTTCTTTTTAATTTTATTTTTTTATATTAATTACAGTTTATTCACTTTGTATCCTAGTTATAGCCCTCTCCCTCATTCCCTCCCAATCCCACCCTTCCTCCCTCATCTCCTCTCATGCCCCTCTCCAAGTCCACTGATAATGTAGGTCCTCCTCCCCTTCCCTCTGACCCTAGCCTATCAGCCCTCAAGGCAGTCTAGCGGCATTATTTTCCTTTGTGGCCTTATAGGCTGCTACCCCTCAGGGGGAGATGATCAAAGAGCCAACCACTGAATTCATGTCAAAGACAGTCTTTGTTCCCCTTACTAGGTAACACACTTGGATATTGAGCTGCCATTGGCAATATCTGTGCAGGGGTTCTAGGTTATCTCCATGCATGGTCATTAGTTGGAGTATGATTCTCAGAAAAAAACCCTGGTCCCAGACTTCTTGGTTGTGCTGGTCTCCTTCTGGAGCTCCTGTCCAATCCAGGTCTTTCTATCTTTCCCATCTTTCATAAGATTCCATGCACTTTGTCCAAAGTTTGGCTGATTCTCAGCATGTTTTGATACCCTCCTGGGTAGAGTCTTTCAGAAGCCCTCTATTGTATGCTCATGTCTTCCAATATCCATCCCATTTGCCTTTCTCAGTGAGGATCGTACCCTGTATCCTCCATCTTGCTTAGCTTTTTAGTTGTACAGATTTTAATATGTTTATCCTATATTGCATGTCTAATATCCACTTATAAGTGAGTATATACTGCCAACACCCACGCCAGTGTCGCCATAGTAGCATAAGCTACAGGGCGGGAGATATGCTTTCTCTGGAATACGCCCCCTGGAAGGTCCCTGGCAAACTCATCCCACTTGGAAAAGAGACGTGTTCTGAGATTTCTACGCTTTTTCAGTTGTGGCTCTGGGGCTGGAATAATGAATTCTTTGATCTTTCTCTGTGACACCTGAAACAGCACAACTAACTTTATAAAGAAATTTATTATTAGTAGATTGTTAAAGGCTTTAATAAAAATAATAAGTTTAAGAAAGGTAATGAATTAGATTTAATATTAATGGGCATTAAGAATAGTGAAATAATAATAGGCTCCTTCTTAAGAAATAATAGCATTGGATGTGCAGCTGGCGGGGGTTCCCCCCTCCCTTCAGTGCCTTGTTCCTAAGGAAGATCATAAATCTTGGGCTGGACATGTGGGAGGTGGGTTAACAAAGGTGTAGTTAGATTTTGATATAGAGAGGGACTTTGGTAGGCATCTGACTTAGCTCCTTACTTTCCTCTTCACTGGTTAGCAATAATGAAACTATATTTGAGGTTTCTTTTCCTTTGTTTGCTCTGATCAAAAAGTTTTTAGGCCAAGATTACTTGTGGGTACTGCTTTATGTCTGACTGCATTTTGAGTTAAAATGTAAAGTTTGTATTCTTGGTAAAAAGTCTGAATGTTCTGGGAAGTATGCCAATTTTAAGGTGCCTTTTGTGAAATCAATATAAAAATACTAGTTTGATTTCAGTAAAGTTGCAGCAGAGTCAAAACCATCAAGGTGTCTCTGTCTGTCAATTCTTCGCCGAAACCGTGTCTTCCTGTCCAAAACCTTGTTCTCCCGCAGACTACAGGAGCCTGACTGGGCCGGTCCGTGGCAATATACCATATGTATCTTTCTGCTTCTGGGATACCTCACTCAGGATGATCTTTTCTAGTTCCCCCCATTTGCCTGCAAATTTTATAATTTCCTTGTTTTTAATTTCTGAGTAGTATTCCATTGTGTAAATGTACCACAATTTCTGTATCCATTCCTAAAATGAACGCCATTTGTGTTGTTTCTAGGTTCTGGCTTTTATGAATAAAGCTCCTATGGACATGGTTGAGCAAATGTCCTTGCTGTACACATGAGCATATTTTGGATATATGCCCAGAAGTGGGAGATCTGGATCTTGAGGTAGCACTATTCCTAAATGTCTGAGAGAGACCCAAATTGATTTCCAAAGTGATTGTACAAGTTTACATTCCCACCAGAAATGGAGGCGGGTTCCCATTTCTCCACATCCTCTCCAGCATGTTTTGTCACTAGAGTTACTGATATTAGCCATTCTGATGAGTGTAGGGTAAAATCTCAGGTTCGTTTTGATTTGCATTTCTGGTATAACTAAGGGTGTTGAACATTTTTTTAAGTGTTTCTCTGCCATTTGATATTTCTCTATTGAGAATTCTCTGTTTATCTGTGTACCCCACTTTTTAATTAGCTTACTTAATTCCTTGCTGTTCAAGTTTTTAAGCTCTTTATATATTCTGGATATTAGTTTTCTTTCAGATACAGGGTTGGTAAAGATCCTTTCCCAATATGTAGGCAATCCTTTTGTTCTGACACCAGTGTCCTCTGCTTTACAGAGGTTTTTCAGTTTCATGAGGTCTCATTTATTGATTGTCAATCTTAGAAACTGTGCTGTTGGTGTTCTATTCAGGAAATTGTCTCCTGTGCCAATGAGTTTTAGGCCGCTCCCCACTTTTTCTTCTAACAGATTTAGTGTGTCTGGTTTTATTTTGAGGTTTTGATCCACTTGAACTTTAGTTTTTTGCAGGGTGATAAATAGGGATCTATTTGAATTTTTCTGCATATAAACATCCATTTAGACCAGCACCATTTGGTGAAGATACTGTGTTAAGGCAAGGCTGCCCACTCTCTCCATATCTCTTCAACATAAGACTTGAAATCCTACCTAGAGCAATAAGACAACTAAAAGGAGATCAAGGGGATACAAATCAGAGAGGAAGAAGTCAAAGCATCATTATTTGCAGATAATATGATAGTATGTATGAGTGACCCCCAAAATTCAACCAGAGAACTCCTTCAGCTGATAAACACCTTCAATATAGTGGCTGGATAAAAAAATAACTTAAAATAAATCAGTAGTCCTTGTGTATGTGAAAGACAATAGGGCTGAAAAAGAAATTAGGAAAACAATACCCTTCCAAATAGCCACTAATAACATAAAGTACCTTGGTGTTACTCTAACCAACCATGTGAAAAACCTGTTAGAAGAAAACTTCAAATCTCTGAAGAAAGAAATTGAAGAAGATATCAGAAGATGGAAAGATCTCCCATGCTCATAGAATGACAGGATTAACATGGTGAAAATGGCCATCCTGCTACAAGCAAACTACAGATTCAATGCAATCCCCATCAAATACCAACACAATTCTTTATAGACCTTAAAATAAAAATTCTCAACTTCATACGTAAAAACAAAAAACCCACAATTTCCAAAACGGTCCTGTACAACAACAGATCATCTGTAGGTATTTCCATCCCTGATATCAAGCTGTTCTGTAGAGCGATAGTAATAAAAAACTGCATGGTACTGGCATAGAAACAGAATGATGCATCAATGGAATAGAAGACCTAGAAACAAACCCACACACATATGGATACTTGATTTTTGACAAAGAAACATAGAAATTTAAATGGATCTTCTATATGCAAAATCAAAAACAAAACAACAACAAAAACACTTATCCTCAGTGTTCCTCATGCTTAAGACCCTTCTGTAAGATGGGTGGTGGCAGTGCAAGCTTTTAATCCCAGTACTAGGGAGGCAGAGGCAGGCAGCTCGAAAAATAATTTTATTTATTTATTTATTTTTAACTTTTATTAGTTAAACTTTATTCACTTTGAATCCTCCCATAAGCCCCTTTCCTCCCCTCCCAATCCCACCCTCCCTCCTGCTTCTTCATGCATGCCCCTCCCCAAGTCCACTGATGGGGGAGGTCCTCCTCTTCTTCCTTCTGATCTTAGTCTATCAGATCTCATCAGGAGTGGATGCATTGTCATCTCCTATGGCCTAGTAAGGTTGCTCCAGCCTCAGGAGGAAGTGATCAAAGAGCAGGCCAATCAGATTATGTCAGAGGCAGTCCCTCTTCCTATTACTATGTAACCCATTTGGACACTAAACTGCCATGAGCTACATCTGTGCAGGGGTTCTAGGTTATCTCTATGCATGGTACTTGGTTGGAGTATGAGTCTCTGGGAAGACCACTGTGTTCAAATTTTCTGGTTCTGTTGTTCTCCTTGTGGAGTTCCTGTCCTCTCCAGATCTTACTATTTCCCACTTCTTATATCATAAGATTCCATGAACTCTGCCCAACAGTTGGCTTTAAGTCTCAGCATCTGCTTTGATAGTCTGCAGGGCAGAGCCTTTCAGAGGACCTCAGTGGTAGCTTTCTAACTTGTTTCCTGTTCTCTTTTTCTTCTGGTGTCCATCCTCTTTGCCTTTCGGGATGGGGATTGAGCATTTTCGTAAGGGTCCTCTCTCTTGATTAGTTTCTTTAGATGTACAGATTTTAGTAGGTTTATCCGATATTATATGTCTATATGAGTGACTATATACTGTGTGTGTCTTTCTGTTTCTGGGACAGCTCACTCGGGATGATCCTTTCCAGGTCCCACCATTTACCTGCAAATTTCATGATTTCCTTATTTTTCATTGCTGAGTAATACTCCATTGTGTAGATGTACCACAATTTCTGCATCCATTCTTCAGTTGAGGGTCATCTGGGCTGTTTCCAGCTTCTGGCTATTACAAATAAAGCTGCTACAAACACGGTTGAGCAAATGTCCTTTTTGTGTACTTGAGCCTCTTTTGGATATATGCCTAGGAGTGATATGGCTGGATCTTGAGGAAGCGCTATTCCTAGTTGTCTGAGAAAGCAGCACATTGATTTCCAGACTGGTTGTACAAGTTTACATTCCCACCAAGAGTGGAGGAGGGTTCCCCTTTGTCCACAGCCTCTCCAGGATGTGTTGTCACTTGAGTTTTTCATCTTGGCCATTCTGGTTGGGTGTAAGAGGAAATCTCAGGGTTGTTTTGATTTGCATTTCCCTGGGGGCTAATGATGTTGAGCATTTCTTTAAGTGTTTCTCTGCCATTCGATATTCCTCTAAAGAGAATTCTGTTTAGTTCTGTTCCCCATTTTTAAGTGGATTACTTGGTTTGCTGCTTTTCAGCTTCTTTAGTTCTTTATATATACTGGATATTAGCCCTCTGTCAGATAAAGGTTTGGTGAAGATTCTTTCCCAATCTGTAGGCAAAAAAACTCAACAAAATACTTGGAAACCGAATACAAGAACACATCAAAGATATCATCCACTATGACCAAGTAGGCTTCATCCCGGGTATGCAGAGGTGGTTCAATATACAGAAATCCATCAATGTGATCCACCATATTAACAAACTGAAAGAAAAAAAAAATCACATGATAATCTCTTTAAGTGCTGAAAAAGCATTTGACAAAATCCAACATCCTTTCATATTTAAAGTATTGGAGTGATCAGGGATACAAGGCACATATCTAAACATAGTTAAGGCAATATACAGCAAGCCTATAGCCAACATCAAACTAAACAGAGAGAAAGTTAAAGCAATCAAACTGAAATCAGGGACAAGGCAAGGCTGCCCATTCTTTCCATACCTCTTTAACATAGTTCTGGAAGCCCTTGTTAGAGCAATAAAACAGTTGAAGGAGATCAAGGGGATACAAATTGGAAAGGAAGAAGTAAAATTATCACTATTTCCAGATGATATGATAGTATACCTGAGTGACCCTAAAAAATCTACCAGGGAACTCCTACAGCTGATAAACACCTTTAGCAAAGTGGCCAGAATACAAAATTAACTCCAAAAAATCAGTATCCCTCCTGTATACGAAAGACAAAAGGGCTGAGAAAGAAATTACGGAAACAACACCCTTCATAATAGCCACAAATGACATAAGGTACCTCGGAGTAACCCTAACCAAGGAAGTCAAAGACTTGTATGAAAAAAAATTCAAATCTCTGAAGAAAGAATTAGAAGATATCAGAAGATGGAAAGATCTCCCATGCTCATGGCTTGGCAGGATTAACATAGTAAAAATGGCCATCTTACCAAAAGCAATCTACAGATTCAATGCAATTCCCATCAAATTACCAACACAATTCTTTACAGACCTGGATAGAAAAATTCTCAACTTCATATGGAATAACAAGAAACCCAGAATTGCTAAAACAATCCTCTACAATAAAAGACCTTCTGGAGGTATCTTCATCCCTGATCTTAAGCTGTACTATAGACTAACAGTTCTAAAAACTGCATGGTACTGGCATAGAAACAGAATGGTGGATCAATGGAACTGAACAGAACACCCAGAATAACCCCACAAACTTATGGACACCTGATCTTTGACAAAGATGCCAGAAGCATACACTGGAGAAAAGATAGCATCTTCAACAAATATGCTGGTCTAACTGGATGTCCACATGTAGAAAAATGAAAATAGATCCATACTTATCAC
Organism: Meriones unguiculatus; assembly: GCF_030254825.1. Classification (NCBI taxonomy): domain Eukaryota; kingdom Metazoa; phylum Chordata; class Mammalia; order Rodentia; family Muridae; genus Meriones; species Meriones unguiculatus. The sequence continues at coordinate 71,208,781 of NC_083369.1, read as the reverse complement.
CCTGCACAAAACTGAAGTCCAAGTGGATCAAAGACCTCAACATGAAACCCGACACATTAAATTGGTTAGAAGAAAAAATGGGGAAGACCCTAGAACTCATTGGTACAGGAGATAACTTCCTGAACAGAACACCAACAGCACAGGCTCTAAGAGCAACAATCAATAAATGGGACCTCATGAAACTGAAAAGCTTCTGTATAGCAAAGGACACTGTCATCAAAAGACAGCGAAAAATATTTTTTTTTAAAAAAAGGAGAAAATATCTGTTGGTGTACTCTTAAGCAATAATAACAATGTTGCTTTTTTACTTTGAAGGGGTTGTGGATTTGTAATATGCAGATAGTATAACATATTTCTGAGTATTCTACTTATATTTATTTGCATGATTAGACAATTCATTACAAGAATTAAGTCTTTAATTTTTTGTTTTGTTTTTGTTTTTTATTTTATTTTTTTATGAATTAGTTTAAAATTTTAATTATTATTATTTATTACAATTTATTCACTTTGTATCTCTGTTGTTCCCCCCTCCTTTGTCTTCTCCCAATCCTACTTTCCCTCCCTTTTCTTCCCCTATGCGTCTTCCCTAGTCCAGTTATAGGGAAGAACCTAGTCCCCTTCTATTTTACCCTAACCTATCAGGTCTTATCAGAAATGGCTGCATTCTCTTCCTCTGTGGCCTGGCACCGCTGTACCCCTGCCCATGGGGAAGTGATCAGAGAGTTTGCCACTGACTTCGTGCCAGAGACAAACTCTGTTCCCCTTACTATGGAACCTACTTGGAAAATGAGCTGCCATTGGCTACATCTGTGCAGGGGTTCTAGGTCCTCTCCATGCATGTTTCTTGGTTGGGGAGATGGCTCACCATATAAAGGTTAGGCTCACAACTATATAAAATATAAAAATTAAATTTTAAAATGTGTATAATTTATGTGTTAAGTTCTTTGTTCTACTTTATTTTTTTTAAAAATAGAGATACAGAAAAACTTTTTTTTATTATTTTTATTTTTTTTTTATCAGTTACATTTTATTAACTCTGTATCCCAGCCGTGTCCTGATCCCTCATTCCATCCCAGTCCCTCCCTCCCTCCCTCATCTCCACCGTGCCCCTTTCCAAGTCCACTGATAGGGGGGAGCTCCTCCCCATTCATCTGATCCTGTTTTATCAGGTATCTTCAGGACTGGCTGCAAAGCCCTCCTCTGTGGCCTAACAGGACTGCTCCTCCCTTCGGGGGTGGGGAGACCAAAGAGCCAGTCATTGAGTTCCTGTTAGAAATAGTCCCTGTTCCCCTCACTTTGGGAAACCAATTGGTTACTGAGCTACCACAGGCTACATCTGAGTGGAGGTTCTACGTTATATAAATGATAAAAAGGACCTTTAATGCCATACACATTGAGAATGGACAAAAATATAATAGCATCACTTGAGACTAATCTCACTTACAGTGCAGCAATTCATAAAGAATTCACTAGATTTCTACAGTTTATTGGTGGGGCATATACACCAATTCTTTGTTGTGTTCTGTGGATGATTTTTTTCAGAACCCATGCAAAAATTATATAAACAGATTTGCTAATATTTTATTACATATAATCTTACTTTTCGAGAAGCTGTGGCAGGTTTTGAGAGTTTTGGTCAGTCTGGGTTATATAAAAACAAACAAATAAAATATAAAACTATAAATAAAATATGAAAACAAACAAATAAAAAATAAATAACTTGTTTAGTACATTTGCTTAGATACTTACTTAGTACCTTTTAGAATTTATTTTTGAAAAAAAATAACTTTTTAATAAAAGTGATTCATAGTCAAAATTAGAATTGCTCATTTTGCTTCTGTGGTCTTGTGGGTCAAAGTCATTGTCTTGTGCTCATAAGTCCCTCACTGTTAAGGTATGTCCTCAGACATAACTGTTGTCTTAGAAAACAATATTTATGTACCTTAGCACAGCATCAAGGTTTTACATGGCTTATTCCATCTTGCCTTTATATTTTCCACTTTCTGCGGTAGTAGGAGACATTATGTTTCAAAGAAAGATTCGTATATATTTATAGTATCTGGAAAAAAGAAGAGTCTGAAATGACAGACAAAACTCAGTTTGTTGCTTCCTTGAGGTTCAGTGCTCCAAACCACTGGATATCCCCAAATACCAGAAAGTTGGGATATACAAATATTTTGGACTATATTCCTGGAATTTCCATTGGAGGAAATCTGAGATATGGTACAAGAACATACCATTTCCTTTCCTTTATTTTCTTCCTTCTTCCATCTCCCTCCTTCCTTCCCTCTCTCTCTCCCCACTCCCTCTCTCTTCCAAACAGAAATAGATTTCTTATCTCATAAAATACATCCCAACCACGGTTTTCTCTCCCTCCTCTTTTCTAGCTTCCCACAATATCCCTTCTCCCTTAGATCCATTCTGGTTCTCCATTTCCACTCAGAATGGAGCAGACTTCAAGACACAACAATCAAAGATGACAAAATAAGATGCAAGAATCCAAGGCAAAAGCTCAGATATTGAGGCTGGGCAAGACAATCCATAGGGAAGGAAGCATCTCAACAGCAGACAAAAGAATCAGAGACACATCTGCTCCCACTGTTAGGTGTTCCACAAACCCACCAAGCTAACAGCAATAATATGTAAGCAGAGATCCTGATATAGACACTGCAGAGCCTGTACTTGCTGCTTTAGTCTCTGTGTGTTTATTTTAGCCTTGCTTAGTTGATTTACTGAGTCATATTCTAAGAATGTAAAATTTTCAAACAGCTTTCCTTGTGATTCCAATGAGGAATCACACTTGAACTCCATGGAATATTCTTTTCTACACCTATATTTGTTGAGAGCATTGATTCTATATCATTTATATTTTTATTATTGCCCCAAATTCATAGTCCTGTGATTACAGAAAGTGACATTGTTTTCACTTATTCATTCAGCAAGAGAAAAAATAATTTCTTGGCTCAAAATGAGATGTCATTTTTGATATGCCATGGTAGTGACTTAATTTCTACCAGCTATGTTCTACTATTATACTGACATGAAGCAAGGCAATAAAATGTTCTATTCTTGATGATCTTGAAAAAATGCATATAAACTTATTAGATGTGTATGTTACTTGCTTTGCTGTGCTGTAGCTTGAAGCCAGGTTAGAATGTATGTTGAACTTCCACTGAAAAACAACTACCGTATGTTTTGCTGGTGATGATAGAGGTTGCTATAAACAGGCTCTGTATGTACTTTTATAATGACAGAATCTTTTTTTTTGTCACTTTTATATGTGAAAGCAAGAAAAAAGAACTACTCAGAACATAATAACATTTTGCTTAACACTATGAGCTGTGAGCTCATATTCCTCATGTTTGGATATTTTCATGGATCCTTGGCGTATATGTAGACAATTTCATTAACCACTGTATGTTTCAGTTTTCCCAAACATACTAAAGGTATTAATATTAGTTTGTATTTCATACAGTTATAGGAATTAATGAATATAATATTCCTGGATTTGGGCAAATAAGATGTGCTGTTCAATTATATCTCATTGTAATTGATAAAAATTCTGTATAAATATATTTCAATTTTCATTGAATCTGTTCCTATTCTTTTTTTTTTTTTCAATGCAGTTTATTCAGGAACCTTGAACAATCATCTGACCCTGGGGAAAGCCAGCCCACAGCTTAAATAGCCTCTGGGTAGGCAACCTCAGCGTGCCACGTGGGCAATGCAGATAGGTCCACATACATGGAAGCAAGCCAGATCCTCAGCCTTAGCCAAATGTGGAGTTGTTTGTGACAGAGAGCACTCACCATCGGGAAGGTGGAAGGCGGAAACTAGCACCATCTTTAAGGCACGGCATTACGCAGCTCGCTACAGTTCCCCCTTTTTGTTTTAGACGCATCAGGCAAGAGTAGAGGTCTGATCTCTGATATTAGAAATAAATTGGGACTTTGTACCGATGTTCATTTAGGTGTCATCCACCCAAAGAGCATCAGACCCGGCCGATACCTTTTTCTCAGAGGCGGGACCTGGGGCATGAACCTGCATGCAATCAGACATGCTCTTCTCTGGGTCCAAAGCGGCTGACCCTGGGTGCAGTGCTTAGCCTCGCATCCTGAGCATAACATTTTAGCTTTTTATGGTAGCCAACCATATTTGGGGAGACTGTCCTGCTTCAATGGCTGTAAAGGCCTGAATGATCATGGATGCATTACACTGTTGTGAGACTCTAATCTTGCATATACACCACAGGCAAACCAAGGAGACCAACACCAGAAGGCCTGCTAACGCTCCCATGCCCGCCCATTCCTTCAGATGATTCATGGCTGCAGCAATCCATGTTGATAATCCTGTGGCTAGTCCTGCGTCCACTCTGGTAGAATTTACCGTGACAATGGCCACTCTCAGCTGCTCCATCATAGTATCGAATTCTTCAGTCCAATTACCTAAAATATAGCTCGACAATTGTTTAGACAGATTTGCAGCACAGGAAAAATTCTCATGTTGTATGCTAGTGACACAAAGTCCAGCATACTTTCATTGACAGCCAAGTTGAGCAATTTGCCATAGAGTATCAATTTGCTCCTGTACAAGGTCAATCCTCTGATTGAACACCATCAAGCCTCCTTTTAGTTGAGCATTAATTCCTTTTTGTACATCTCAGGCATGAGCTACATTGGCTAAAAGATTATTCAGGGTCTGAGCAGTCTGCACAGTATGACTCATGGCTAATGCCGCCGTGGTTGCTCCAACAGCCGCCAATGAGATGGCAGTAACAGTGGTGGCTGTAGTTCCAAGATCACTTTTCTGTCTGAAGAGAATCATAGCGTGAGGTGCATCAACGGGCACAGGCACCCAGCGAGGCATGCGAGTAACCAAGGCATACCTAAATTCACTAGCATTCCAGCATTGGGCAAAAAAGCAAGTATCATCACCACAATTACTTGGCTCTATCTGGCTAATAATGAATAAAAATGGGGGATATAAACAAACAGGTGTGGGCTTATAGGAAATATTATGAGAAGGCTTAACCCCCTCGTTGAAACATCTTGCATCAGTTCTAGAACTAGCAGTGGTGGTGTCCGAGGTCTGAGTAGGTTCAGGAGACCATTGCCCCCAGGGGTGAGACGTGCTCCATGTAAATTGACTAACTCCATGTTTTCCTCCACTTTTGAAAGTCATTTAAGGTTCTTAAATAATTTTTTCCCTTTTTTTAAATTTTTCATCAATTACACTTTATTCATTCTGCATCCCCCCATAAGTCCCTCCCTCCTCCCCTCCCAATCCCACCCTCCCTCCTCCTTCTGCATGCATGCCCCTCCCTAAGTCCACTGATAGGTGAGGTTCTCCTCTCCTTTCTGATCTTAGTCCATCAGTTCACATCAAAAGTGCCTGCATTGTCCTCTACTATGGCCTGGTAAGGCTGCTCCCCCCCCCCCCCAGGGGAAGGTGATCAAAGAGCAGGCCAATCAGATTATGTCAGAGGCAGTCCCTCTTCACATTACTATGTAACCCACTTGGACTCTGAACTGCCCTGGGCTACAGCTGTGCAGGGGTTCTGGGTTATCTCCATGAATAGTCCTTGGTTGGAGTATGAGTCTCTGGGACGTTCCCTGTGTTCAAATTTTCTTGTTCTGTTTTTCTCCTTGTGGAGACCCTGTCCTCTCCAGCTCTTACTATTTCCCAGTTCTTACATAAAATTCCATTCACTCTGCCTGAGAGTTGCCCATCAGGCTCAGCATCTGCTTTGATAGTCTGTAGGGCAGAGGGTTTCAGAGGCCCTCTGTGGTAGGTTCCTAGGTTGTTTCCTGTTTTCTTCTTCTTCTGATGTCTATCCTCTTTGCCTTTCCGGATGGGGATTGGACATTTTAGTTAGGGTCCTCTCTCTTGCTTAGTTTCTTTAGATGCACAGGTTTTAGTGGGTTTGTCTTATGTTGTATGTCTATATGAGTGAGTATATACCATGTGTGTCTTTTTGCTTCTGGGACAACTCACTCAGGAGTTCCTATTCTTTAACACGCACAGTTGGTTAACTATGCAAACTCTTACATATAAACTACATTTCCCACATAATGATAGAGGGCAAGATTTAACAATGCAGTCTAGGGTATAAATCTCTAGTTACTGGCATTTGATTGAGTTTCTCCCCACATTATGTAAAGTGGGAAAAATGAGATGGGTTGATTTTCATTGCCATTTCTTACAAGGGAATTCACTTCATGCACAGATTATTTCGTTTCTTAATTTTTGGGATTTACGTCCCCTCCCGTTAGGAACAACATAATGGAACAGTGGGCACATACCAGTGATCCCAGCACTGGGGAAGTACAGACAGGAAGAACATGTTAGGGGTCTGTGGGGATACTTGAGACCATATCTCGAAGCTAAAAATGAACAACAAAATATGAATCAAAAAAACCCCAAAAGGATATGGCTTAATGCTTTGTTGAGTAATTTGGGAGTTTTCCATGCAGATGCTCCTCTACTAACATAAAAGGGATAGGAGGTTATATTTGATAAATCCAAAAGTAAACACTTCATGTTAGTTTACTTAAGTGTCCAGACAATATAGTTTAGCCAAGCCTAACCTTAAGTGCTGTCAGAATACCTACATAGGGTACAGTTAGAAAAAACAAAAAACAAAAAACAAAAACAACTGTTTTGTAATAAAATGTTGACTATCTCAATTAAGTATTTGAATCCCTCACTTTGAGTAAAAAAGAAAAACATAAATATCGATAAGACTCAGGAACAATTTGCACTTTGGAAAAATTGTGTCTTGACTATGACAAGAATCCTGACTGTTATAAAATTTTGACTGCTTTGTAAAAGTCATGGATTTTAAAAAATCACCATGCTAAAGGCTGTGATCACTCTGCCACTCAAAGCTGAAACATCAAAGCCAAACTTCTTGTTTCTGCTGGCTAAACACCAGTGCAAATACACATCTCCTCCAGCTGTCCTGTAACATGCTTTTGATTTTCAGCTGACAAATTTCCCAGAGCAGCTGGCACTTTGACATTAAACACAGCAAAGATTTTGTTCAAACCCTTGACAAAAAGATTCATAGTGATGATGTCAGTGACCTCCAGTTGCCACTTTAGGAGTTTTTATGTACTTCCTGAGCAGTGAAATGACTTATTGTGCCTTTAGTAGTTAGAAAATTAACACAAAAGAATATTGATTCTTTCTTAAAATCTTGGAAGCTAATCTTAGTAGTAAAGAGAGAGAATAATGAATAAACTGTGAATAAAAAATTTAAAAAGAGAGAGAGAATGAAGAGAAGACAAGAACTTGTTGTGCATTCATGTTTCCTAAGGCATTTAAAATGTTCAGGAAGATTAATGCACCAGGAAAGCAGAAAATATTGGGTTACATGGAAATTTACTTCCTCCTTCCTCCTAGTTTTCGCTTCTTTCATTCTTTCAATAATTACATGGATATAATTTTTCATGTGGAAGACAAACAACCTTGCAGTGTGTTTGATATTACTTCTAAAGCACTGTTAGTATGACCTCGGTTATGCTTAAAATTGCCCTAAAATTATATTAGCCTCCACATACCCCTGTGTTTAGGGTCCAACCCTGCTGCTTTTTGAAGGTTAATGAGCAATATTTTCTTTGACATTTCTAAACATTCAAAAATTCTTTATACGAGACCTGTGTATATAAAACAAAAACTTAGAACGTATAAGAAGAAACCAAATAAAATTAACGATAGTAGTAATATTGATCTCTTCAGTTTGAAGTGGCTTGCTTTATACCTGATTTCTACTGGGTGTCAGCAATGCATGCCTATAAAGTCATGCCATGGCAGTTCTTTGGCTTGTATTTTCCTAATATTTAGCTAGATATTTGGGAGAAACTTTTATTAGTAATCCAATATTTAGTTATATCTAAGTAATTTTTATTTTCTGGGTAAGATAATTATAAAATACATAATTAGTGATACTTATAATTTGTTATGTAAACTGTCAAGAATCTGAAGATTTTCAAAACTATAATCAAACTGTTATCTTAAATGTTACTGTGATTTGTTTTTTTATACCCAGGGAAATGCAAATCAAAACGACCCTGAGATATCACCTTACACCCATGAGAATGGCCAAGATGAAAAACTCAAGCGACAACACATGCTGGAGAGGTTGTGGAGAAAGGGGAACCCTCCTCCACTGCTGGTGGGAATGTAAACTGGTACAACCACTCTGGAAAGCTATCTGGCGCTTTCTAGGAATAGTGCTTCCTCAAGACCCAGCTATACCACTGCTAGGTATATACCCAAAGTTTGCTCAAGTACACAAAAGGGATACTTGCTCAACCATGTTTATAGCAGCTTTATTTGTAATAGCCAGAACCTGGAAACAACCCAGATGTCCATCAACGGAGGAATGGGTACAGAAATTGTGGTATTTTTACACAATGGAATACTACTCAGCAATCAAAAAGGAGGAAATCATGAAATTTGCAGGCAAATGGTGGGATCTAGAAAAGATCATTCTGAGTGAAATATCCCAGAAGGAGAAAGTCAAACATGGTATATACTCACTTATATAGACCTATAAGATATGATAAACATAATGAAATCTGTACACCTAAAAAAGATAATCAATTGAGCAGAAATGGGGTAAGATGATCAATCCTCATTTAGAAAGACAGATGGTATGTGCATTGAACGTATGACAGGAGTCTACTGAGCGCATCTGAAAGACTCTAACTAGCAGTGTTTTCAAAGCAAAGACTCATGACCAAACCTTTGGCAGAGTACAGGGAATCATAAGAAAGAAGGGGAGTTAGTCTGATGGGGAAAGGATAGGAGCTCCACAAGGACCAAATATATCTGGGCACAGGGTCTTTTCTGAGACTGACATTCAACCAAGGACCATGTATGGATATAACCTAGAACCTCCACTCAGATGTAGCCTGTGGTAGCTCAGTAAGCAATTGGTTTCCCAAAGTGAGGGGAACAAGGACTATTTCTAACAGGAACTCAATGACTGGCTCTTTGGCCTCCCCACCCCTGAAAGGAGGAGTAGTCCTGTTAGGCCACAGAGGAGGGCTTTGCAGCCAGTCCTGAAGATACCTGATAAAATAGGATCAGATGAATGGGGAGGAGGTCCCCCCTTATCAGTGGACTTGGAAAGGGGCACGGTGGAGATGAGGGAGGGAGGGAGGGACTGGGAGGGAATGAGGGATTGGGACATCACTGGGATACGGAGTTAATAAAATGTAACTGATAAGAAAAAATAAAATTCAAAAATAAAATAAAATAAAATACAATATTTATATGCTGAATTGAGCAGTATTTGTATGAAAACACATTGTTCCAAGCCCATGTTCATGCACTCAATGCATATTTATGGAATGCTTACTAAGTAGAAGGAATTGTTCATTTATAGAGGATAAAGATGAACATCACGTTACCTCTCAAACTGTTCAGAGATATTTGTCAAGATAGAAGTACAACAGCAGTTACAGGAAATATGTAGTGTGTGTGTGTGTGTGTGTGTGTGCGTGTATGTGTGTGTAAAATTTAGTGGTGAGAGCCTCACTTTATGACACTGGCAAGTTCTTTTCTAGCCCTCCCATCCTAGGTAGATGGATTATAGTACAGGCCCATGAGTTGTGCCCAGTTTATAAAACATATTTTGTAAAGGGAAACCATATTTAATCTCAGATTAAATGTCTGCTTTGACAGACTCTTGTTCTTAGTTTTACTTACTGTGATATGATCCAAAATACTTAACTGCTCTTACTCTTATATTCATTTTTTTTGAATTTATGTTTATTTTATTTTTTAACAATTATCTTCTTCTGTGGCTTAGTAAGTCTGCTCCTCCCTTGAGGGGGTGGGAAGAGGTGAAGGATCCAACTGCTGACTTCATGTCAGAGACAGTCCCTGTTCCCCTTACTAGCAAAACCCACTTGGATACTGAGCTGCCTTTGGCTACATCTGATCAGGGGTTCTAGGTTATATCCAAACATCGTCTTTGGTTCGAGAATCAGTCTCAGACAAGACTCCTGTGCCCAGATATGTTTGATCCTTGTGGTGCTCCTGTCCTCTCCAGGTCTTACTAACTCCCCCTTGTTTGATATGATTCCCTGCACTCTGCCCAAGGTTTGGTTATGAGTTTCAGCATCTGCTTTGAAACACTGCTAGGTAGAGTCTTTCAGAGCCTTTCTGTGGTAGGCTCCTGTCCTGTTTCTTGTTTTCTTCTACTTCCAATGTCCATCTCATTTCTCTTCCTAAGTGAGGATTGATCATCTTACCCTTGTTCTTCCTTCTTGTTTAGCTTCTTTAGGTGTACAGATTTTTGTATGTTTTAGTCCTGATGAGACCTGATAAGTTAAGGTCAGATGGAAGGGGAGGAGGACCTCCCCTATCAGTGGACTCAGAGAGGGGCAGAGAGGAGATAAGGGAGGGTGGGTGGGATTGAGAGGGAATTAGGGAGGAGGCTACAGCTTGGACACAAAGTGAATAAACTGTAATTAATATAAAAAATAAAAATTTGATTAAAAAATAAAGCCTAAAATGGATCAATTTAGCCTCCAAAAATTATTTAATTTTTATTAATTATAGTTTATTCACTTTGTATCCTAACTCTAGTCCCTTCCTTCCGCCCTTCCCCCTTCTTCTCATATGCCCCTTTCAAAGTCCACTGAATAGGGGTGGTCCTCCTCCCTTTTCATCTGACCCTAGCCTATCAGGTTTCATCAAAACTGGATGCATTGTCTTCCCCTGTGGCCTGGTAAGGCTACCCCCCTCAGGGGGAGGTTATCAAAGAGCCAGCCACTAAATTCATGTCAGAGACAGTCCCTGTTCCCCTTACAAGGGAGCACTCTTTGACACTGAGCTGCCATGGCCTACATCTGAGCAGGGGTTCTAGGTTATCTCCATGCATGGTCCTTGGTTAGAGGATCAGTCTCAGAAAAGACCCCTGTGTCCAGATTTTATGGTTCTGTTGCTCTTCTTGTGGAGCTCCTGTCCTCTCCAGGTTTTTCTATCTCTCCCTTATTTCATAAGATTCCCTGCCCTCTGCTGAAAGATTGGCTATTAGTCTCAGCATCTGCTTTGATAGACTGTTGGGCAGAGTCTTTCAGAGGCCCTCTGTGGTAGGCTCCTGTCCTGTTCCTTGTTTTCTCCCTCTTCAGATGTTCATCTTGTTTGCCTTTGTGAATGAAGACTGAGCATCTTACCCAGGATCCTTCTTCTGATGTACAGATTTTAGTCTGATTATCCTATATTATTTGTCTAATATCCACTTATAAGTGAGAATATACCATATGTGTCTTTCTGCTTCTGAAATACCTCACTCAGGGTGATCTTCTCTAGGTCCCACCATTTCCCTGAAAATTTCATGATTTCCCCGTTTTTAAATGCTGAGTAGTATTCCATATTTGGATATTAATGATAAAAATGGTATATTACAATTTTGTTTTTTCCTGGTGCTTTCTAAAACAATTACGAATAGTGCTTCCTCAAGACCCAGCTATACCACTGCTAGGTATATACCCAAAGTTTGCTCAAGTACACAAAAGGGATACTTGCTCAACCATGTTTATAGCAGCTTTATTTGTAATAGCCAGAGCCTGGAAACAACCCAGATGTCCATCAACGGAGGAATGGGTACAGAAATTGTGGTAGTTTTACACAATGGAATACTACTCAGCAATCAAAAAGGAGGAAATCATGAAATTTGCAGGCAAATGGTGGGATCTAGAAAAGATCATTCTGAGTGAAATATCCCAGAAGGAGAAAGACAAACATGGTATGTACTCACTTATATAGACCTATAAGATATGATAAACATAATGAAATCTGTACACCTAAAAAAGATAATCAATTGAGCAGAAATGGGGTAAGATGATCAATCCTCATTTAGAAAGACAGATGGGATGTGCATTGAATGTATGACAGGAGTCTACTGAGCGCATCTGAAAGACTCTAACTAGCAGTGTTTTCAAAGCAAAGACTCATGACCAAACCTTTGGCAGAGTACAGGGAATCATAAGAAAGAAGGGGAGTTAGTCTGATGGGGAAAGGATAGGAGCTCCACAAGGACCAAATATATCTGGGCACAGGGTCTTTTCTGAGACTGACATCCAACCAAGGACCATGTATGGATATAACCTAGAACCTTCACTCAGATGTAGCCTGTGGTAGCTCAGTAAGCAATTGGTTTCCCAAAGTGAGGGGAACAAGGACTATTTCTAACAGGAACTCAATGACTGGCTCTTTGGCCTCCCCACCCCCGAAGGGAGGAGCAGTCCTGTTAAGCCACAGAGGAGGGCTTTGCAGCCAGTCCTGAAGATACCTGATAAAACAGGATCAGATGAATGGGGAGGAGGTCCCCCCCTATCAGTGGACTTGGAAAGGGGCACAGTGGAGATGAGGGAGGGAGGGAGAGAGGGACTGGGAGGGAATGAGGGATCAGGACAGGGCTGGGATACGGAGTTAATAAAATGTAACTGATAAGAAAAAATTAAAATTAAAAAAAACTTAAAAAATAAAAAAAACAATTTTGTTTTTTATTTTCTTTGCTTTAAGAAGATTTTAATATGTTAATTAGAATATATTAGCATTTATTTCCTTATTTCCTCTCAGAGAATAATTAATCTTCTCTTTTTCCCCCACCTTCTTCTTCTTCTGAGACAGTGTTTTACTATGTAGTCTTTGTCTAATGATACATCCTTGAATGGCTTTCTTATAGAACACAACTCAGAGTGGGCTGCACCCTCCCACAACAGTAACTCTGTAGACCAGGGAAGGGAGACAGGAGGGAAGCAGGAGGAATGGCAGGACCAGGATGAGATGAGAAAGGGGACTATAATTGGAATATACTGTTTAAACCAGGCTAGCCTTGAACTCACAGAAAATTTCCTGTCTCAGCCTCCTCAGTGCTGGGATCATGGGCTTAGTCTAACATGCCCTGGGCCCAATGAAATAATTTCTGAAGTAGAACTTTTATAAAAGACATTCATATGACAGATGGAATTAGTACCATGCCAGACCAGGGGTCTCAAGCTAAGATTAGTGGCATAGAGGATATTGAAATAACTTACAAATCAGGTTCCATTCAGTTTGCCCATATACTATACACTGTATTTTTAAAAGCACACTGTAGCAGTAAAGAATAAACTTACACAAATTCTTGCACTATTTGCCCAGAACCCATGTGTTTGAGATGGTAGTGGGAGGTAGGAATTTGTTCTGAACAATGGCAGCCATTTGCCTCTGGAGATGATTGGGATCATACATGTGTTCAGTCAATGGCTGGCTGGGTTGCTTATACAACTAAGGTTGCTTATACAACTAATATTTGATAATAGATCACACAAGTCTTTGTGTGTGCATTGTTTAGTAAATTCAGTAGTTTTTATTTCTTTAAATGAGTGTTCTGATTAACTTTTGTCAGCCTAACATATGCTAAGGTAACAAGGTTGTCTTAAAAATGAAGTGAGCTAATTTGAAGCACTGGAGACAAAATTCTGGCTGTGTATCAAATAATGTTAACAATCCATATTTTCTGAGAGGGATAATAAAATCAGAACTGGATAAAGAGTGAGGATAACCATGGAATTAGAACTTCCTTTCACATTGACTACATTTGCAAATATAAACATGTAGTTTGAAATAGTGAAATTGTTAAGTGTGTTGGATGGACAATCAGTGGTCCCTTCTAAAGATTTATAAGGGATCTTGATAGTCTTCCAGTAGTAAGTGAGCTACAGGCCTGACACAATGCAAATATTTTGGTTCATAATTTTGTGTTTATATGCATATAAATGAGGGCTGAATTCATAAACCCAAATAATGAACAAGGAAGGAGTCAAAGTGTTTCAGTTATAGAATCAGTTAATTAATAATATAGAAACACCATTGTATTAACCCTGTGGAGGAATTTTTGATCAAACAGAAAGGCAGTCAGAGTTGATAGCCTCATGAGCTTTTGATGTAAAAAGTATGGTCTCCAATAATGTATTACAACTTTAAAAATAAAGTACTGAGGATGAGTATGTATGTAGTCATATACAAAGTTTATATAAAATATGGTGATATATAATTATGCACTACTATGACAAAAGGAACACTTTTTGTTGTTTTGAAAATGTATTTATATTTTAATATAGTTAAAATTAAAACAGAATTATATCACTTTCCCCTTCCAATTTCTTCCTCCAGCGCTTCCCAGGTATATTTCCCCCAATCCCTCCCAATGCCATCCAATCTCAAATTGATAGCCTCTTTTTCTTTGGTTATTTTTAGTACACACACACACACAAACACACACACATATACACAAATATAGAAATAAAGCCCATCAAGCCGTGTGTGTGTGTGTGTGTGTGTGTGTGTGTGTGTGTGGATGGATGGATAACCAATAAGGGGCCTCATCCTTGGGAGAGGAGCTAAGTCTCTATTTCCCCACAAACCATTGGTTGCATATAGTTCTTTATCTAGGGTTAGGACTAAGTGCAATCACTCCCATCCACATTAGTATGCCTATTACTAATGCTATTGTTTACTTTATGAAGCAATCTCAGACAGACATTCTCACAGCAGACTTTTAATATTGTGGCTCTTACAGTCTTTCTGCCCCTCTGTCATTCAATCCCTGAACTATATAATCAAATGTTATGATGTAGATGTCTCCATTGGGTCTGGGTTCACCATGGTCTGTTGATTTCTGAATTGTGTCTAGTTATAGTGGTCCGTTGTGGTAATCTGCATTTACGGTAATGAGAGGCTTCTTTGATGACAGGTGATAGACATCTTTACCTGTGAGTATAAGGTTATGATAGTATACATGAAATGACTCTAAAATTTCTACCAGGGATCTCCTACAACTGATAAACACCTTCAGCAATGTGGCTGGATACAAAAGTAACTAAAAAAAAAAAAAGTCAGTAGTCCTCCTGCATACAAAAGACAATGGGCTGAAAAAGAAATTAGGGAAGGGGGGCCAAGATGGCGGCACCAGGAGAACACTGTGTCTGAGGAACAGGACAACACTCTCCGTACAGCGACCAAGAGACTGAACTCTGGGACTTAAAACAACAGCGATCAAGGTTCCCAGGTGAGGGGAAACCCCCACGGCGAGGGAATCAGTCTGGTCCACTCTCAGGTCACCCAGCAAGAACCCAGAAGAGATCCCCAGGACCCGCAGGCACTAGGACGCAGGACCAGAACCACACGCCTGCATGTCCCGATCACTTTCCCAGGATGATTGGTGGGCACAAAAACACCAGAGACTGGGAGTCCCAGTCTTGAGAAAACCTACGGGGAAGGAAAGTTGTGAGACTGGTCACCCAGTCTTTCCCTGGAAGAAGTCTGGCAGACCTCGGCTAACCACCGCCATCACAACTGAGCTCCTGCCACCAGCACTGAGAGCTGCTGCCCGCCCAGCTCACTGGTACAGACTAGCTGCACGCCCCACTACAACAGAGCCTGGGAATCCCTGTCCAGAGAGGGCCCCACAGGGAAGGAAGGAAACCGTGCTGTCTTGGGTCACCTAGGCTTTGCTTGGGGAAAGTCTCGCAGACAGGTGAGTACACGGCACCATCACTGATCCGGGCTGGGAGCACAGAGTTGTTGGGAACCCAGCTCCCGCAGACTAGCAGGCAGGCCTGCACCGTCAGCCCAGAGACCTGCTTTGTACCAACTACTCCTTACAGACAGAACTGTATGCTCCAGGACACCAGAGTCTTGAAGTCACTGTCTGGAGAAACCCTCACAAGGAACAAGGAATGAAGCAAAGAGGAAGGACTTAGGACACCCAGTATATCCCCGGAAAAGGTCCTACAGACTAGCCCAACCCAGGGACCTGCTGTACCCCAGATAGCCTGCTGTTACCAGGAGAGCAGTACTCACCCGCCACAGATTGCCCCTTGGGTACTGGGGTACAGAGCCCCAATCTCAGACCTACAAAAGACCGGGAACCCCGAGATCAACCCCCAGATACTGCTCCAAGGGGCAACCAGTTATCCCTAACAAAACCGACCAAACCTCAGGACACACAGGTTACAGCAGCAGATCACTAAAAATACAGCAAGAAACCCAGAAGCAGGGCAGCTGTCTTCAAGACTTCTCCTGGTGAGAGGAGAGCCCTCTCGACTAATAAGGACCACAGTTACCACCCAGGTCTCTGTGCCTGAGGTGAGCTGTAGCAACTCTTGAAAAACACCAGCCATCCAGTGACTATACCCAAATAGCTGAGAAGGCTTCCTTCAGGATAAACCATCTTCTTGCCAAAGGGATTCTCTCCACCACAGGATTCCAGGAACCACCAGAAACTAACATCAAACACCTAAGATAGCCCAATGGGTAGAGGACAGTGTAAAAGTTCAACCAACAAAAGCCAGAGCAATATGGCATCTCCAGAATCCAGTTATCTAGGAACAAGTAGCCCTAGACACCCAGCATAATTGAAATTCAAGAAGATGACCTAACATCTATGCTCATAAAGAAGAAAACAGAGGAAAGTAATAAAATACGTAAAGAAATGAAGGAAGCTGCAGGCAAACAGTTAGTGGCCTTTAGAGAGGAAATGCTTAAATCACTGAATGAAATAAAAGAAACAGAGGATTGTTCGAACAAACAGCTGAAGGAACTGATGGAAAAACAGGAAAATACAGCCAGACAGATGAAGGAAATCAACAAAATGGATCAAGATCTGAAGATAGAATTGGAAAAATTAAAAAAAAAAAAAAACACAAATGGAAGAAATTGTGGAGCGAAAAAACTTAGGGAAGAAGGCAGGAACTACAGAGCTAGCATAACCAATAGGGTACAAGAATTGGAAGAAAGACTCTCAGGTGTGGAAGATACAATGGAAGAAATAGATGTATCTGTCAAAGAAAATGTTAAATCTAAAACATTCCTGACACAGACCATCCAAGAAATTCAAGACAACGTAAAAAGACAAAACCTAAGAATAATAGGAATAGAAGAAAAAGAAGATTCCCTGCACCAAGGCCCAGAAATCCTCTACAATAAAAGATGTTCTAGAGGTATCTCCAACCCTGATCTTAAGTTGTACTGTATAGCAACAGTTATAAAAACTGCATGGTACCGGCATAGAAACAGAATGGTGGATCAATGGAATTGAAGACCCAGAAATAAACCCACATACTTATGAACACCTGATCTTTGACAAAGATCCCAAAAGCATACACTGGAGAAAAGATAGCATTTTCAACACATGGTGCTGGTCTAACTGGATGTTTACATGTAGAAAAATGAAAATAGATCCATACTTATCACCCTGCACAAAACTGAAGTCCAAGTGGATCAAAGACCTCAACATAAAACCAGACACATTAAATTGTCAAAAAAAAAAAAGTGAGGGATACCCTAGAATTCATTGGTACAGGAGACAACTTCCTGAAAAGAACACCAACAGCACAGGCTCTAAGAGCAACAATCAATAATTGGGACCTCATGAAACTGAAAAGCTTCTGTAAAGCAAAGGATGCTGTCATCAAAACAAAGCAACTGCCTACAGATTGTGAAAGAAACTTCAACAAACCTTTATCTGACAGAGGACTAATATCCAGTATATATAAAGAACTAAAGAAGCTGAAAAACAGCAAACCAAGTAATCCACTTAAAATTGGGGAACAGAGCTAAACAGAGAACTCTCTGTAGAGGAATATCGAATGGCAGAGAAACACTTAAAGAAATGCTCAACCTCATTAGCCATTAGGGAAATGCAAATCAAAACGGCCCTGAGATTTCACCTTACACCCATGAGAATGGCCAAGATCAAAAACTCAAGTGACAACACATTCTGGAGAGATTGTGGAGAAAGGGGAACCCTTCTCCACTGATGGTGGGAATGTAAACTTGTACAACCACTCTGGAAATCAATCTGGCGCTTTCTCAGACAACTAGGAATAGCGTTTCCTCAAGATCCAGCCATACCACTCCTAGGCATATATCCAAAAGAGGCTCAAGTACACAAAAAGGACATTTGCTCAACCGTGTTTGTAGCAGCTTTATTTGTAATAGCCAGAAGCTGGAAACAACCCAGATGCCCGTCAACTGAAGAATGGATGCAGAAATTGTGGTACATCTATACAATGGAATACTACTCAGCAATGAAAAACAAGGAAATCATGAAATTTGCAGGTAAATGGTGGGACCTGGAAAGGATCATCCTGAGTGAGTTGTCCCATTAGCAAAAAGACACACATGGTATATACTCACTCATATAGACATACAACATAGGACAAACCCACCAAAATCTATGCATCTAAATAAACAAGCAAGAGAGAGGACCCTAACTAAAATGTTCAATCCCCCACCTGAAAGGTAAAGAGGATGGACATCAGAAGAAGAAGAAAATAGGAAACAATCTAGAAACCTGCTACAAAGGGCCTCTGAAAGCCAGAAGAAGAAATCAGGAAACAAACTAGGAACATACCACAGAGGGCCTCTGAAAGCCTCTGCCCTGCAGACTATCAAAGCAGATGCTGAGCCTGATGGCCAACTCTCAGGCAGAGTGAATGGAATTTTATATAAGAAGTGGGAAATAGTAAGAGCTGGAGAGGACAGGGTCTCCACAAGGAGAGCAACAGAACAAGAAAATTTGAACACAGGGAACTTCCCAGAGACTCATATTTCAACCAAGGACTATTCATGGAGATAACCTAGAACCCCTGCACAGATGTAGCCTATGGCTGGTCAGTGTCCAAGTGGGTTACCTAGTAATGGGAAGAGGGACTGCCTCTGACATAATCTGATTGGCCTGCTCTTTGATCACCTCCCCCTGAGGGGGGAGCAGCCACTTTTGACGAGAACTGATAGACTAAGATCAAAAAGGAGAGGAGAACCTCCCCTATCAGTGGACTTGGGGAGTGGCATGCATGCAGAAAGGGGAGGTAGGGTGGGGTCGGGAGGGGAGGAGGGAGGGGCCTATGGGGGGATACAAAGTGAATAAAGTGTAATTAATAAAAAAAAGTTAAATAAAAAATTTAAAAAAAATTAGGGAAACAAAACCATTCAAAATAGCCACAAAGAACATAAAATACCTTTGTGTGATTTTAAACAAGAAAGTCAAAGACTTATAAAAAAAAAACTTCTGATATAGAAGAATATATCAGAAGATAGAAAGATTTCCCATGCTCATTGCTTGACAGTTGTAATACAGTAAAAATGGCCATCTTACCAAAAACAGTCTACAGATTCAATGCAATCCCTATCAAATTACCAACAGAATTCTTTACAGACCTTGAAAGAAAAAAATCTCAATCTTATATGGAATAATAGGAAACTAAGAATCGCTAAAACAATCCTCTACAAAAAGATTTTCTAGAGGTATCTCCATCCCTGATCTCAAGCTATACTATAGAGCAACAGTAGTAAAAACTACATTGTACAGCATAGAAACATAATGGTGGATCAATACCTAAATACATATGGACAACTGATTTTTGACAAAGATGCCAAAACCATAAAATGGAAAAAAACAGTATTTTCAAAAAATGGTGCTCGTCTAACTGGCTATCTAGATGTAGAAAAATGCAAATAAATCCATATTTATCACCCTGCACAAAACTAAAGTACAAGTGGATCAAAAACCTCAATATAAAACTAGGCACACTAAACTTGTTAGAAGAAAAACTGAGGAAGAACCTTGAACTCCTTGGGAAAGGACACAAAATATGCTAAAGTATACAAGGACATTTTCTCAACCATGTTCACAGCAGCTTTATTTGTAATATCCAGAAGCTGAAAACAACCCAGATGTCGCTCAGTTGAGGAATGGATACAGAATTGTGGTACATTTACACAATGAAATACTACACAGCAATTAATAATACGGAAATCATGAAATTTTCAGGCAAATGGTGGGAACTAGAAAGGATCATCCTCATTGAGGTATCCCAGTAGCAGAAAGACACACATGGTATATACTCATTTAAAAGTGGATATTAGACATATAATATAGGATAATCATAATAAAATATGCATACCAAAGAAGCTAATCAAGAAGGAGGACCCTGGGTAAGTTGATCAATCCTCATTCTTAAAGGCAAATGGGAAGGACGTGGGGAGAGAAAGAACACAGGGAGCAGGACAGGAGCCTATCACAGAGGGCCTCTGAAAGACTCTACCCAACAGGATATCAAAGCAGCTGCTGAGACTAATAGCTAAACCTTGTGCAGAGTGCAGGGAATCTTATGAAAGAAGGGGGAGATAGAAAGACCTGGAGAGGACAGAAGCTCCACAAGGAGAGCAAAAAAATAAAGATAATCTGGGCACAGGGATGTTTTCTGAAACTGATAATCCAACAACGGCATGGAGCTAACCTAGAACCCCTGTAATGATGTAGCCTGTGGCAACTCAGTGTCCAAGTGGGTTCCTTAGTTAAGGGAACAGGAACTGTCTCTGAAATGAACTTTGTGGCCTGTTCTTTGATAACCTCCCCCTGAGGTGGGGCAGCCTTACCAGGCCACAGAGGAAGACAATGCAGCCAGTCCTGATGAGACCTGGTAGACTAGGAAAAGCCAGAAGAGGAGGAGGACTTCCCCTATCAGTGGACTTTGGAAAGAGCATGGATGGAGAAAGAGGGAGAAAAGGTGGAATTGGGAGGGATTAGGAAAGGGCTACAGTTGGGATAAAAAGTGAATAAACTGTAATTAATAAAAAATAAATTTTTATAAAGGATATTTTTTCGAACACACTGAGGAGTTATGCTGCTCTCACAAAGTGTTGGTACCCTATTATAAAATAATAGGATATCTTGTATAGTTAGAGGGTGTCTTCTTCAGTCTCCATGGCATCTGCTACTTAGGACGGAGAACAGTAACTACAAAAGCATCAGTCCAAAACTTACCCTGACCACAAGTCCTGCAGGGACAAAGATAGAAGAGACAGAGCAGAGATTAAGGGAATATCAAACCAATGTTGGGCCCAATCTGAAGACCCAACATTCATTTACCCTGCAGGCACATATCTAAGAGTAGAGAACAGAGGGAACCACTGTGCTTTCCAATTAGGCATGCTGGCAGTGTGTCTGCCTTCAATTGAGGGCATGCATAGCCCTTCTACACTAGCAGCCAGATATTGGATCTCTCCCATCCACAACCTCACTGTTGGCAACACAGAGATCCTTCGGAGAGCTTTCTCAAGATTGAAACCCCTGTTCTAAGGGTCTGCCAGTGGAGTCCAGGCAAACAATTTTTGGAGCCTAGACATATCTGAATATCAGGAAGACAGTAGACATGCCCGTAGGCCACTGAGGTACTTAGGACACCGGCGCATACACATTGCTCCCACAAATAGTGTCAACAACAGCACACCCTACCGTGCTTAAGCTACAAATTCCAGGCATTTACACACTCTAGCACCCTGTCCTTCAAGGCACACTTTCATGCACACACCTGCTCTTGCTCATCCACTGTTGCTTGCCCCCACTTGTACACCTGCTCCTGTAACCTTCCTCCCTTAGCTGCAGCTGAAACACCAACATCCACTCTCAAACCAGTGGACTTCTCTCATCTTCCTGAAGACTACTCAAGACTGCAGAGAAAGATGGAGGAGTCTGAAGTTCAGACTCCAGGAACAAACAGCAAAAGTTAAAGATAAGCAGATGTCTAGAGTTCTGCACAAGAAAATATCCAGCAGAAATCAGGATACCATAAATTCACCAGCAAACCCCAAAATCAAAAGAAATGTTAATTCATTGGAAACACAGGAAAATGATCTCAATTATAGGCTTATCCAGATATTAGAGTCAGATAAAGAGGAAATGAACAAAGCTATTTACAGCCAAATACAACCAAATAAATAGAGGTGTGGGTAGAGGCACAAGTAGAGGCATTTAGAGAGGAAATTAACAAAGCTCTAAAATAAATACAGCCAAACAAATAGAGGCACAATTAGTGGCATATAGAGAGGAAACAAACAAAAAGATAGAGGCCATCATGGAAAGACAGGAATCCACAGTCATCAGATGAAGAAAATGATGCAAGAATATGAAAACAGAACTAAAATCAATAAAGAAAACACAAAGAGAGAAAACCTTGGAGCTGGAGAACTTAGAGAAAAGATCAGGAACCACAAACGTAAACATTACCAACAGAATAGAAGAGATGGAAGAGAGAATCTTAGGTGGTGAAGATATACTTGTAGAAACTGATACATCTCTCAAAGAAAAAGTAAAATCAGGAAATTTCCAAAAAACAAACAAACAAACAAACAAAAAAAAAAAACATCCAGGGAATCCAAGACTCCATAAACATGAAATCTAAGAATAAAAGGAATAGACGAAAAAGAAGATTCCAGGCTCCAAGGTCCAGAAAATATTTTCAAGAAAATCATGTAAGAAAAATTTCCCAACTTAAAGAAAGAGATGTCTATAAACATACAAGAGGCCTACAGAACACCAAATAGACTAGACCAGATCACAATCACATGATAGTCAAAACATTAAATCTACAAAACAAAGAAAAATATTAAAAGCAGCAAGGGAAAAAGGCCAAGATAGACCTATTAGAACCATACCAGACTTCTCAACAGAAGTTATGAAAGCCAGAAGGTCCTGGGGATGTCATACAGACTTAGATGCCAATCCAGACTACCACACCCAGCAAAGCTTTCAATCAACATAGATAGAGAAAACCAAATATTTCATGACAAAAGTAAGCTTAAACAGTATCTACACAACAACCCAGCCCTACAGAAGATATTAAAAGGAAAACTCCAATCCAATGAAATGAACTACACCCCCTAAACACACACACACACACACACACACACACACACACACACACACACACACAGGAAATAGATAACCTCCCAAAAATATTAAAAGAAAACAAGCATTGAAACACAGAAACACCACCAACTCCACAATAAAAGGAACTAACATTTATTGGTCACTATTATCTATCAACATCAAAGGACACACTCTCCAATAAAAAGACAGACTAACAGAATGGTTGTGGAAAACCCGATCCAAAATTCTGCTGCACCCAGGAAACACACCTCTGCAACAAAGATAAACAGTAGCTCAGAGTAAAGGGCTAAAAAATGTTTTTCAAGCAAATGGACCCAGAAAACAAGCTGGAGTAGCTAACCTAATATCTAATAAGGTAGACTTTCAAACAAAATTAATCAAAAAAGACGAGGAGGGGCACTTCATTCTCATCAAAGGAAAAATCCACCAGGAGGACATCATAATCCTGAACATTTGTGCCCCTAATAAAAGAGCACCTACATTTGTAAACGAAACATTATAAAAGCTTAAATAACACATTTATCTTAACACTTAATAGTGGGAGACTTCAACATTCTACTCTCACCAAGGTTCAGATCATCTAGACAGAAGCTAAACAGGGAAATAATGACACTTACAGAGGGCCTAAATCATATGAACTTCACAAATAGATATCTACAGAACTTTTCATCCAAACTCAAAAGAGTATATCTTTTCAGCACCTCATGGAACCTTCTCAAAAATCAACCATATTGTCAGGCTCAAATCAAGATTAAACAGATACAAGAAGATCAAAATAATCTCTTGTATTCTATCAGACCACCATGGCCTAAAACTAGACCTTAACACACCACAAATAACAAAAAGCATACATACACATGAAAACTAAAGTACTCTCTACTCAAAGACAGCTTGGTAAGGGAAGAAATGAAAAAAAAAAAAAAATAGAGTCATCCTAAAATTCATTCAATGAAAATGCAGGCACAACTTATCCAAACTTATGGGACACAATGAAAGCTGTTCTAAGAAGGAAGTTTATAGCACTAAGTTCCTCCAGAAAGAAGTTGGAAACATCTGCTAAAAACAACTTAACGGAACACCTAAAAGCCCCCGAAAGAAAAAGTAGCAGACACAAGGAAGAGGAATAGATGAATGAAAATAATCAAACTCAGAGTTGAAATCAATGATTTAGAAACAACAAACACACAAACAACAACAAAACAATTTAATGAATCAATGAGACCAAGAGCTGGTTCTTTGAGAAAATCAACAAAATAGACAAAACCTTAGCCAAACTAAAAGGCAGAGAGAAGCTATCCCAATCAGTCAAATCAGAAACTAAACTTGGGACATAGAAGTGAGAAAATCTAAACGATCAATATGTCTTACTACAAAAGCCTATATGCCGTAAAATTTGAAAATCTAAATGAAATGGACTACTTACTTGTTAGGTACATTTTACCACAATTAAATCAAGATCAGCAAAATAGATTGAATAGTCATATATCCCCCAAGAAAAGAGAAGCAGTCATCAAAATCACCCTTTCTTTTTTAAATTTTATTTACTTATTTTTATTATTAGTTACATTTTATTAACTCTGTATCCCAGCTGTATCCTGCTCTCTCATTCCCTCCAACGCCCTCCCTCATCTCCTCCCTACCGGTTTCCAAGTCCACTGATTGGGGAAGACCTCCTCCCCTTTCATCTGACCCTGTTTTATCAGGTATCTTCAGGACTGGCTGCAATGTCCTCCTCTGTGGCCTAGCAGGACTGCTCCTCCCTTGGGAGATGGGGAGGTCAAAGAGCCTGCCATTAAGTTTCTGTCAGAGATAGTCCCTGTTCCTCTTACTATGGGAAACCAATTGGTTACTGAGCTACCATGGGCTTCATCAGAGCAGAGGTTTTAGGAAAATCACCTTTTCAAAAAAAAAAAAAAAAAAAACCCAGTGCCAGATGGTTTCAATGCAGAATTCTATCATACCTTTAAAAAAAAGCTAACTCCAATTTTCTCCAAACTATTCCACAAAATAGAAACAGAAGGAACATTACAAACTCATTCTAAGAAGTCACAGTCACTTTGATACCCAGACCACACAAAGACTCCCCCCAAAAAATAAAGGACTTCAGACAGACTTTTATGAACATTGATGAAAAAACATAATCAATAAAATGCTTGCAAACTGAATCCAAGAATACATCAAAAATATCATCCAATGTAACCAAGTAGTCTTCATCCTAGGTATACAGGGGTGGTTTAATATACAGAAATCCAACAATGTAATTAATCATATAAAGAATCTGAAGGAGAAAAACCACATAATCATCTCCCTAGATGCTGAAAAAACATTTGAAAAAATCCAAAACCCATTCATGTTTAATGTCTTGGATAGAGCTGGGTTACAAGACACATACCTAAACATAGGAAAGACAACATACAGCAAGCCTATAGCCAACATCAAACTCAATGGAGAGAAACTTAAATCAATCCCACTGAAATGAGGGACAAGGCAAGACTGCCCACTTTCTCCATATCTTTTCAATATAGTACTTGAAATCCTAGCTAGAGAAATCACACAACTAAAGGATATCAAGGGG
The DNA here is from genome assembly GCF_030254825.1 of Meriones unguiculatus. Taxonomy (NCBI): domain Eukaryota; kingdom Metazoa; phylum Chordata; class Mammalia; order Rodentia; family Muridae; genus Meriones; species Meriones unguiculatus. Next base: position 71,183,465 of record NC_083369.1, on the reverse strand, counting down.
ATACAAATCAAAAAAGGAAGAAGTCAAAGTATCACTATTTTCAGATGATATGACAGTATACATGAGTGACACCAAAAGTTCAAAGAACTACTCCATCTGATAACCACCTTCAGCAAAGTGGCTGAATACAAAATTAACTGAAAAAAAAATATCATTAGCCCTCTTGTATAGGGAAATTACGCTCTTCACAATAGCTACTAATAACGTAAAGTACCTTGGTGTGACTCTAACCAAACAACTGAAAGACTTGTATGATAGAAAAAACCTTCCAGTCTTAGAAGAAATAAATTGTAGAAGATATTAGAAAATGGAAAGATCACCTATGTTCGTGGAGTTTTTTATTAGCGTAATGAAAATGGCCATCCTGCCAAAAGCAATCTACAGATTCAATGCAATTCCCATCAAAATATCAACACATTTCTTTACAGACCGTGAAAGAAAAATTCTCAACTTCATATGGAAAAACAAAAACCCAAAATTGCTAAAAAAAAATATGTACTACAACAGATTGTCTGGAGGTATCTCTGTCCATGATCTCAAGCTGTGTTACAGAGCAATAGTAATAAAAACTGCATGGTACTGGCATAGAAACAGAATGGTGGACCAAAGGAATCTAATAGAAGCCACAGAAATACCCACACACTATGGTACTTGATTTTTGACAAAGAAGCCAAAAACCATACAATGGAAAAAAGACTGCATCTTCAACAAATGGTGCTGCTCTTATTGAATGTTTAAATATAGCAAATGCAAATAGATCCATATTTATCACCCTTCACAAAACTAAGATTCAAGAAGATCAAAGACTTCAACATAAGACCAGTCACACTAAACTGGTTAGAAGGAAAATTGGGGAAGAGCCTTGAACATCATTGGCACAGGAGACAACTTCCTGAACAAAACACCAACATCACAGGCTCCAAGATCAACAATCAATAAATGCAAGCTCATGGAACTGAAAAGCTTCTGTAAAGCAAAAGACACTGTCTTAAGAACAAAATGCCAGCCTACAGACTGGGAAAAGATCTTCACCAACCCTATATCTAACAGAGGGCTAATATCCAGAATATTTAAAGAACTCACGAAGCTAAAAAGCAATAAATTACATAATCCAATTAAAGAATAGGTCACAGAGCTAAAGAGAGAATTCTCAATAGAAGAATATCGAATGGCAGAGAAACACTTAAAGAAATGCTCAACTTCCTAAGTTATCAAGAAAATGCAAATCAAAACGACCCTGAGATTTCACTTTACACCCATCAGAATGGCTAAGATCAAATACTCAAGTGTCAATACATGCTGCAGAGGATGTGGAGAAAGGGGAACCCTCCTCCACTGCTGGTGGGAATGTAAACTTGTACAACCACTTTGGAAATCAATCTGGTGTTTTCTCAAACAATTAGAAATATTGCTTCCTCAAGGTCCAGCTATATTACTCCTAGGCAAATGTCCAAAATATGCTCAATTACACAACAAGTTCTTTTGCTCAACCACGTTTGTAGCAGCTTTATTCGTAATAGCCAGAATCTGGAAACAACCCACTTGTCCCTCAACTGAGGAATGAATACAGAAATAGTGGTACATTTACTACTCAGCAATTTAAAACAAGGAAATCATAAAAACTGCAGGCAAATGGTGGGAACAAGAAGAGATCATCCTGAGTGAGGTATCCTAGAAGCAGAAAGATACACATGATAAATACTCACTAATAAGTGTATATTAGACATATATATTAGGATAAACTTACTAAAAACCTAAAGAAGAAAATCAAGAAGCAGGACCCTGAGTATGCTGGTCAGTCGTTACTAAGAAAAGCAAATGAGAAAGACATTGGAAAAGGGAGAACATCTGACCACAGAGGGTCTCTGAAAGACTGTACCTAGCAGATTATCAAAGCAAATGCTGAGGCTCATAGTCAAACTTTGGGCAGAATGCAGGGAATCTTATGAAAGAAGACGGAGGTAGAAAGGCCTTGAAGGGACTGGAGCTCCACAAGGAGAGCAACAGAACCAAGAAATCTGTGCCCATGGGTCTTTTCTGAGACTGATATTCTAACCAAGGTCCATTCATAGAAATAACCTAGAACCCCTGCACAGATTTAGCCCATGGCAGGTCAATCTCCGAGGAGGTTCCCTAGTAAGTGGAACATGGGCTGTCTCTGACAAGAACTTCGTGGGTGGCTCTTTGATCACCTCTCCCTGAGTAGGCAGCAGCCTCACCAGGCCACAGAGGAAGACAAAGAAGCCAGTCCTGATGAGACCTGATAGACTAGGATCAGAGGGAACAGGAGGACCACCCTTATCAGTGGACTTGGGGAAGGGCATAGGAGGAGATGAGGAAGGGAGAGTAATATTGGGAGGGAATGAGTGTGGCTACAGCTAGGATAACAAAGTGAATAAACTATTTAATATAAAAATTGAGAATAATAAAAAAGAAAACATCAGTTAAGCCAATTTAGTTGTTGGAGTTATTATGTCTTTATTCTTATTGAATTTATTCATAGTATTATTCAGTCAAATTCATCATGGTAACTATACATTTTTATATATATTTTTATCTCCAGCTCTATGAATCAGTCCATTTTTCCTTTTAAAATTTCCCAAAAAAAATTTCAGTTTCTGCTTTATGCATTTTGTAGCTCTCCTGTTAATTGTATTTATTAGTCTTTTATTTTCTTGATAAATTGACCCCTTTATGACTCTGAAATATTCCTTTTATTCTGGTAATAATCTGCGTTTGATTATTTTCTTTGCCTAATATTAATATGGTAAATACTAGTTTTATTATGCTTTTCTTTCATAATGCATTTTCTTTAATTTTTCTTACTATTTATTTTATTAGTAGTTTGCAAATTTTGTATGGCGTTTTTCTTTTTATTTTCACCCTCATGTACTACAACTTTTCCCACATCCATTCCTCTTCCCTTCCCACCCAAGTTTGTGCCTCTACTCACGTTCCCATCATGACGTTCAACTTGTGTTGTCCAAATACTCCTGAGCATGTGACCTGCTACTGTAGAGATAGTGACTTATTAGGTGCTCCATCTTAGAGAAATTTGACACTTCCCTTCCCAGAAGTTAACATCCCTGGGACTCCAGCATCAGACTGAGGTTGCTGAGGTAATGAGGTTTATGGACTGAACAACTGGCACCTCCTTGGTATCAGAAGAAAGCTATTGTTGAACTACATGGACTTCTCAACAGATGAAATGCAAACTTTTATTTAAAAAAATAAAACTATGATATTTGTAAATGGATGACACTGGGAACAAGAATTCTAAGGTATCTCAGGCTCAGAAATGTTAGTTTTTCCATTCATTTTTAGATCTTAGTTTTGAATTTTTAGGGGTATTTTTCTCATTTGAAATATTTACAGACATCATGCATTATGATGTAGTCACTTAACGATTCTTTTAAATGAAAGTGAATATATAACATAGAGTTAAAAGAAAATTATAAAACAGTAGGGAAAAATTATGGTAGAGGGAACAGAACACCATCAGCACAGGCCCTAAGAGCAACAATCAATAAATGGGACCTCATGAAACAGAAAAGCTTCTGTAAAGCAAAGGACACTGTCGTCAGAACAAAACGACTGCCTACAGATTGGGAAAGGATCTTCACCAACCCAACATCTGACAGAGGGATGATATCTGGAATATATAAAGGACTAAAGAAGTTAAAAGGCAATAATTCAACCAACCCAATTAAAAAAATGGGGTATGGAGCTAAACAGAGAATTCTCTGTAGAAGAATATAGAATGGCAGAGAAACATATAAGGAAATGTTCAATGTCCTTAGCCATCAGGGGGATGCAAATCAAAATGACCCTGAGATTTCACCTTACACCCATCAAAATGGCTAAGATCAAAAACTCAAGAGACAACACATGCTGGAGAGGTTGTGGAGAAAGGGGAACCCTCCTCCATTGCTGGTGGGAATGTAAACTGATATAACCACTATGGAAATCATTCCCGTACTTTCTCAGACAATTAGGAATAGTGCTATCTCAAGATCCAACTATAGCACTCCTAGGCATATATTCAAAAGGTGTTCAAGTAAACAACAAGGACATTTGCTCAACCATGTTTATAGCAACTTTATTTGTAATAGCCAGAACCTGCAAAAAACCCAGATGTCCATCAAAGGAGGAATGGAAATTGTGGTACTTTTACACAACGGAATACTACTCAGCAATTAAAAACAAGGAAATCATGAAATTTGCAGGCAAATGGTGGGATCTAGAAAAAACTCATCCTGAGTGTGATATTCCAGGAGCAGAAAGAGACACATGGTATATATTCACTTATAAGTGGGTACTAGACCTATAAGATAGGGTAAACATACTTAAATATGTATACCTAAAGAAGATAAACAAGAAAGAGGATCAATCCTCATCTAGAATGACAAAGGGGATGGACATTGGAAGTAGGAGAAAACAAGTAACAGGACAGTAGCCTACTACAGAAGGCACCTGAAAGACTCTACCTAGCAGTGTATCAAAGCAGATTCTGAGGCCCATAACCAAACCTTCAGCAGAGTGGGTTCCCTAGTAAGGGGGACAGGAATTGTTTCTGACATGAACTCAATGTCTGGGTCATTGAGCTTCTCCACCTCTCCCCCCTCCCCCCCCGAGGGAAGAGCAGCCTTGCTAGGCCACAGATAAGGACATTGCAACCATCCTGAAGATACCTGATAAGCTAGGGCCAGAAGGAAGGAGAGGTAGACACCCCCTCTCAGTGGACTCGGAAGGGGGCAGGGAGGAGATAAGGGAGGGAGAGGAGGATTGGGAGGGAAAGAGTGAGAGGGCTACAGCTGAGATATAAGTGAGTGTACAAAATTATTTAAAAATAAAAAATATTAAAAAAATTATGGTAGGGGAGAGAAGGGCAGACTTGAAAAGCAAGCTGTGAATAGCAAGTAATACTAGAGGTTTTGTTTTGTTTTATTTTGTGTTAATGTCGTGTTGGAACCTATCACTCCAGAAGCCTCCTAAAATACATACCTACATACATATAACATACAAGAGAATTAAAATTGGATTTACCTATAATGAGGTCATAATACCCCTATTAGACACCAGAAGCTAACTAATAATAAAAATCCAGTTGTAGGAATAAGTTAGTTCTTTGGAGTTGTTGGCCAGTGACAACACATGCCCCATATTTAATTAGGTTGTCTTCTTGATAGTTATTTTTTTAAAGTTCTTTGTATATTCTAGAAACTATCCCTTTGGGTGGATGGAGTTGGTGGTGGGAATCTAGTGCTCCTTCCTAGCGATGATGTCAACAGCACTGAACAATGGTCAAGAAGGCAGCAATGGGTCACATAGTCCTCATAATCTTTTTTAATCTTATAGTTGGTGTTTTGTATTTAGAGTAAATTATTTTAGAGAGCATATAGGTGGGTTTTACTTATTCTGTTATATATTTGTATTCAGTTAATTTAAACTTACTGTGCAGAGAATAAGAGAACCTGGAACACTCAGTCCTAAATAGGATGTATTCACCAAACCCCTCCCCTTAGGTCAGAGGTCAAGCAGAATTATTGTAAGAGTAAGAGTGTATGGATGACTCCAAGAAAAGAATGTCTTCTAGATACTACAGGACCGATACACATATGAACTCATCGAAAATGTGGCAGCATGCAAAAGGCCTACACAAGTTTAAGCCAGACAGGTTTCCAGTGCTGAGAGGGAGAAATGGAGACAATCTCCCATCACTAATGAGGAAGTTTTCTCTAGTTGACCACTGCTGACAAAGGAAAAATTAGTTTCTCCAGTGGAGTCTTACTGGATATACAAATCACACATTAAAAAAGACCCCATTCCCAGCAGTATATGGCCAACATCAAAATGAACTCATTGGTAATTTGCCTTTTATTTTTTGACTCATATTGTTTTGTTTGGGCCTTTTTAAAAATTACTTGTCTTTTGCTGTGTGCTACAGTTTCCAATTCTGTGTTTTTATCATGTGTGTACGTGTGAGAGAGAGAAAGAGAGAGAGAGAGAGAGAGATGAGTGTGTATGAGAGAAAGTGAGAGATCACATATATGTATTTCTTTGTTTTATTTTATTCAGGTATTTTTTATCTGCCTGTTTTCTAAAGAGAGAAAGAATGTGAAGGGGAGAATCTACGAAGAGATGAGGGAGGAGAAACTGTGATCACAATATGTCCTGTGAAAAATGTATTTTCAACTAAAAAGAAAAAAATAGGATTTTTGTGTTGATTTAAATTCATCATATTGCCATTTGTTATGCATATGTCTCATCTATTTATTATTTAATTTCTTGTAATTATTTTATGATTGTGTTAGCAATTAAATTAATAACAGAAATTGAAGGAAAATTCTATCTCATCTACTAAGTTATTATAGCTACTAGTTTTATCTAATCTTCTAGTTCTATCCACTCTTGTAAGCTACTGTATATAAGAGGACATTTATAGTAGCTATAGATTAAAAAGAATAAAGATTTTATAGTATTTATATTTATATTTATATTTATATTTAGAAAAGTAACACATCAAAAGAGCAGCAGAACAGTCCTGGAGACCTGGTTTATACATTTGACAAATTATATGATTTAAAATGTAGTTTTCAAAATTACACATTACCTACCACAAAAAGTGTGAGTCATACACAAAATAAGAAAGTATCAAATAGAGGGGCTAGAAAGATGGCTCCATGGTTAAGAGTATGTATTACTGCTATAGACAGTTAAATATTGTTTTCCAACATCCAAGATTGTCTCACTGTGTTTTGTAATTACCTTCCTTAAAAAGAAACTGGGCCTAATTACATAGCCCAGCTTCTTGGCCTTCTGGGTCATTATAGCTTGCCTTGAATCTATTATCCTTCTTCAGCCTTCCAAGTACTGGGGTTACAGGTATATACCACTATACTCAGTTGTCAGTTTCATTGGTTTTTAAAGATTTATTTTATTTTAATTATCACATGTGTATGAATCTATGCAAAAGTATGCATGAGCATGTGTGCTGTAAGTGCTCAAAAGGTCAGAGCTTCAGATCCCTTTTCAGTTACAGGTTGCAGTTAGTTGTGAGCCTCTGGACATTGGTACTGAGAACTAAACTTGGATCCTCTTGTAAGAGCAGTATGAACTCTTCATGGCTGAGCCATCTCTCCAGTCCAGCTATCAGTTATTTTAAAATACTCTCCAACCACTAAGAGAAAACATATATAAAGAATTACAAATACCCTGAGAATGATGATTCACCAAATATAGAATATCAATAAACAAAAAAATACACAAAATTGACAATTTGAATTTTAAAAGTCTAATAACTGAAATAGAATAATCCATTAAAAGGTTCAACAGCAGTTATGCCAGGGAAAAGAAAGTTTTTGAGAATATAAAGATAAATGTTTTAAATTTGCCTAGGATAGTTGTTGTCTGGGCATTTAGTTTTAGGCCTTATATAAGCTGTCTAAAATCTAGTTGGACTTTACTGCCTTCAGGCTAATTCAAACTTCTTGCCAAATGGTTGATGTTATGTGGCTTGTTTTCCCTCATCCAAAATTTAACATACATCACAGCTGTCGATGACATACAATCTAATGTTCGGCACTAGAATCATGTAAATAAGCCACCTGTTTACTTTAAACTTGAAAATGCACAACCACTCTTAGAATTCAGAAAAAGAAATAAGAAAAACTATGCCAGTACCATGCAGTTTTCATTACTGTTGCTTTATAGTACAGCTAGAGATCAGGGATGGAGATAACTCCAGAAGATCTTTTATTGCAGAGGATTGCTTTAGTTATTCTCAGTTAGTTTGTTGTTGTTGTTGCTGTTATCCCATAAGAAGTTGTGAATTTTTCTTTCAAGGTTTGTAAAGAATTGTTATGGTAATTTGATGGAAAGTGCACTGAATCTGTAGATTGCTTTTGGTGGGATGACCATTTTCACTGTTAATCCTTTGAATCCATGAGCATGGGAGATCTTTCCATCTTCTGATATCTTCTTCTAATTCTTTCTTCAGAGACTTGAAATTTTTTTCATACAAGTGTTTGACTTGCTTGGTTAGGGTTACATCAAGGTCCTTTATGTCATTTGTGGCTATTGTGATATCTTCTTCAATTTCTTTCTTCAGAAACTTATTCTTCTAATTCTTTCTTCAGAGACTTGAAATTTTTTTCAAACAAGTGTTTGACTTGCTTGGTTAGGGTTCCATCAAGGTACTTTATGTCATTTGTGGCTATTGTGATATCTTCTTCAATTTCTTTCTTCAGAAACTTATTCTTCTAATTCTTTCTTCAGAGACTTGAAATTTTTTTCATACAAGTGTTTGACTTGCTTGGTTAGGGTTACATCAAGGTACTTTATGTCATTTGTGGCTATTGTGATATCTTCTTCAATTTCTTTCTTCAGAAACTTAAAGTTTTTTTTTTTTTTTTCAAACAAGTCTTTTACTCTTTGGTTAGAGTTACACCAAGGTACTTTAGGTTATACGTGGAAATTGTGAAGGGTGTTGTTTCCCTAATTTCTTTCTCAGCCTTTTGTCTTTTGTATACAAGAGGGCTTCTGATTTTTTTTTTTGAGTTAAGTTTGTATCCAGCTGAAGGTGTTTATCAGCTGTAGAATTTTAGGGGTCATTCACATATACTATCCTATCATCTGCAAATAGTGATACTTTGACTTCTTACTTTCCAATTTGAATCCCCTTGATTTCCTTTAGTTGTCTTATTGCTCTAGCTAAGATTTCAACAGAGAAAAGGATGCAGATTGTGGCACATTTACACAATGGAATTCTACTCAACAATTAAAAACAAGGAAGTCATGAAATTTGCAGACAAATGGATAAAACTAGAAAAGATCATTCTGAGTGAGGTAACCCAGAAACAGAAAGGCATTCACGGTATACACTCACTAATAAGCAAGTGTGTGGGTAGGATGGCCATGCTAAAATCTACAGACCTAAAGACTAAGACCTAAAGACCTAAACGCCAAGGAGGAGGACTCTAGGAAGGATGCTTACATCTCATTCAGAATGGTAAATAGGATGGAACCAGAAGGGGTGGAAGAGAGAAAACAGGAAGGGAGCCTACTAGAGAGGATCCTCTTAAAGGCTCCACCCAACAGGGGATTGAAGCATATGCTGAGACACACATCCAAACTTTGGGCAGAGCACAGAAGTCTTATGGAAGAAAAGGAGGGTCAGGATAGAAGAACATGGAAGGAACAGGAGCTTCACAAGAAAACCTACACAGATAAAAAATCTGAGCCCGGGGGTCCTGCAGAGACTGATGCAACAACTAAGGACCATGCATGGAGAGGACCTAGACCAGCTCAGATGTAGCCGAGTGGCAGCTCAGTCTCCATGTGGGTTTCTGAGTAAGGGGAGCAGGGGATGCCTCTGTCATGAACTTGATCGCCTGCTCTTTGATCAGTAGCCGCTGGCTATGCAGTCTTGCCAGGCCACGGAGAAAGAGGTTCCAGGTAGTCCTGATGAGACTTGATAAGCTATGGGCAGATGGCAAAGAAAGAGAACTCCCCTTTTCAGTGGACTAGGGGAAGGGGATAGTGGGGAAGAGGGAGCAAGGGTGGGACTAGAAAGAATTGAAGGAAAAGGCTAAAATCAAGATATATAATGAGTAATTTGTGAAAAAAAATTAAAATTAAAACAAAAGAAACAAAAAAGCAAAACAAAAACAAAACAAAAGAAATAAGAAAAGCTAAGGGACCTTGCATAAAGCCATACACTCACAGGTTTCTTTGAAGTATCTGCCACTGCCAGATTATCTGTTAATTTCCCACTAATACCCTTAACCTTTTGATATTGGTAAATAATAAATTTCATTTATTTTATGTATTTTGGATCACCTTCTTACAATCTCATTGTATTCATTTGTTCCTCCTGCCACTCAATTCATGCTCAGGGCCGCTCTCAACAACAGAACTCAATAGTAATTTCAGAAGAGAGTATGACAATGAAATTACGATTGAAGTACCGAGGTTGAGCTGGTGAGATGGCTAAGTTTTTAAACATACTCGATGTTAAGCATAATAATTCAATCCCTAGAACCCACACGATGTAAGGAGGGAACAGACTCCCACAAGTTGTCCTCTGAACTCCACACATGTCTTAGCATGCAAACACATTCACATAGATATAAATAAATAGATAAGCAAGTAAATAAATAGAACTATTTAAAAAGTTGTTTGGTTGAAACACAAAAGAAAACACAAAGCGAAATGAAAGTACTCTTAGCAACCTGTGTAACAGGACTCTCTGCATGGAAGAAGTGGGGAGAAGAAGAGATGAAAGATACTTGTGAAAATTATTGTTGCAAACTCAGCAACTTTGATTAAATATATTTAGCTACTAATTCAAAAGTCTGAGCATGGTCCAAAGAGGATAAACTTAAGGAAGCTAACACCTAAACCATAGTCAAACTCTTGAAAACAAAGAGAAGGAATCTTGAAAATGATATGAAATAAGTGACATAAAAGAAAGAAATACTCATTAGGATTAACTGATTTCTCTTGAAAAAAGTACTGAGGGTGAGTAGAAGTCACATGACATATAGAGTTGTTAAAGAAGACTCTGCCCATGAAGAATTCCATAAGTGATGAAACTCATTAAAAAATAAGTGAAAATGTAAACAATAATTAAGACATTACCAACTGAAGAAAAATATGAGATTAATATTTTCTTGCATATATGTCCTATAGGAAATAATAAAGGACATCTTTAGAGCAGAACTATTAGTGACCCAAATTGACACAAATAAACAGAGAAAAACACAATATGGGGAAGTATAAATGAAATAAATATTGTTTTGGTTGCTGTTGTTTCCAAACTTCTAAAATATTTTGTGATTTATGTTAATTATCTTACAAAAGTATAATTATAAAACTGTATTTTGGGTCATTTATTTATATGATAATTTGACAAAAACAGCACAGAATAAAGAAGAAATGGAACACAATAGGAGGAATGTTTTGTTTACTATTGAATTTACTTATAATTAAAACAAATTATAGTAAAACAAACACATTGGTTAGAATGTCATTTTAAAATGTCCCTATGGGAATATAAACTACAGTATTGGAGGAACAGAGAAAACATATTGTAGACTTTCACATGTATAGCTAAATTAACACCAATTACATTAAGTGCATATGGGATGAAAACTCAATTTAATTGGCTGAGATTAACAGAACAGATAAAGGAAACATGATCCAATAGTGTGTATCTACAAGACAACCAGATAAATAACACACACAAATAGATAGAAAAATAGTAAGAGAATACAAAAAAAAAAAAAAAGGTAGTTGTATTTATCATAAAAGATGGCCTTGTGGTGGGGTGAGTATTGCCACAAAATGCATTTTAAAGCAGAAATTATAACTGTACATTTACCAGAAAATTCTTCTTTTAAAAAGCAATCATAAAATGAGGTCATAACAGACACTTTGGCTAAATTTACTTGAGTATCATGAAGAAGAGAATAGGTATTATGAAAAATACACAAAGATTTAAAAGAATGTAGCTCTTCTTAGTAATACTATATCAATAATGACTCAGTTATGGGAATCAATATAGCAAATTGAATTAATACATTACTAATAGGAAATATTGTCATATTGTATATTATTAATATTATAAATTAATAACATGTCTATAACATATAATCATATATGCACATATTGTTAACAATAAAATATTTTATATTATAATATATGTAATATATAAATGAACAAATTAATCATGATAATGGTATGGGTGATTATGATAACATGTTATTTTATATTATTAATAATATAATATTGTATGACAATATTAAATCACAATTATAATATATTATATGTATTGTATATCAGATAACATATATTATATAACAATTACATTATCTTATATATTATATATTACATGTCACATAACATATATTATGACATATATATCATATATCATATATCATATATCATATATCATAAATCATACATCATACATTACATATCACATCACATATCACATATATATCATATAACAATTATAATATATAATATGTGGTATACTATAAAAATAATTATATAGTACTTATAATTATATATCATCCTAATAATTATATCATAATATTTATTTTTTTGAAATTTATGTATTAACAATTTTCATATTAATTACAGTGTATTCACTGTATCACAGCTATAGACCCCTTTCTCATTCCCTCCCAATCCGACCCACCCTTGATCATCTACTCCCATGACCCTCCACAAGTCCATTGATAGGGGAGATCTTCCTCCCCTTCCATCTTAACCTAGTCTGTCAGGTCACATCAGTACTGGCTTCTTTGTCTTCCTCTGTGGACTGGTAAGGCTGATCCTCCCTCAGGTGGGGGTGATCTAAGAGCAAGCCTATGAGTTCATGTCAGAGATGGTCCCTGGTCCTATTATTGGGGAACCCTCTTGGATACTGAGCTGCCTTGGGCTACTTCTGTGCTGGATTTCTAAGTTGCCTCTATGCATGGACCTTGTTTGGAGTATCAATCTCAGAAAAGTCTCCTGTGCCCAGATCTTTTGGTTCTGTTGCTCACCTTGTGGAGCTCCTGTTCCTTCCAGGTCTTTCTATCTCCCCGTTCTTTCATAAGATTCACTGCACTCTGCCGAAAGTTTGGCTATGCATCTCAGCATATGTTTTGATACCCTTTTGAGTGGAATCTTTCAGAGGCCATCTGTGATAGGCTCCTGTCCTGTTTCCTGTTTTCTCCCTCTTCTGATGTCCTTCTTATTTGCCTTTCTGAAGGAAGATTGAGCATCTTACCCAGGGCCCTCCTTCTTGCTTAATTCCCTTTGGTGTAGATTTTAGTATGATTATCTTATATTATATGTCTAATATCCACTTATAAGTGAGTATAAACCATGTGTTTCTTTCTGTTTCTGGGATACCTCACTCAGGAAGTTTTTTTCTAGATCCCACCATTTGCCCATGATTTCTTTGCATAATTTGCATGATTTATTTGTTTTTAATTGCTGAATAGTATTCCATTGTGTAAATGTACCACAATTTCTGTATCCATTACTAAACTGAGGGACTTCTGGGTTGTTTCCAACTTCTGGCTATTACAAATAAAGCTGCTATGAACAGGGTGAAATCTCAGGGTCATTTTGATTTGCATTTCCCTGATGACTAAGGATGTTGAGCATTTCTTAAATTTCTTAATATGCCAATCCATATTCCTCTATTGAGAATTCTGTGTAGCTCTGTACCCAATTTTTAATTAGACTACTTGACTTGTTGCTGTTTAACTTCTGAAGTTCTTTATACATTCTGGATATTAGCCCTCTGTTAGATAGAGGGTTGGTGAAGATCCTTTCCCAGTCTGATGACAGTGACGTTTGCTTTACAGAAACTTTTAAGTTTCATGAGGTCCCATTTATTGATTGTTGATCTTAGAGCCTATGTTATTGATGTTCTGTTCAAGAAGTTTTCTCCTATACTAATGATTTCAAGGCTCTTCCCCACTTTGTCTTCTAACAGCTTTAGTGTGTCCATTTTTATATTGAGGTCTTTGATCCACTTGGATTTTAATTTTGTTCAGGGTGAAAAGTATGGATCTGTTTACATTTTTCTACATGTGGATATCCAGTTATTCCAGCATAATTTGTTGAAGATGCTATCTTTTTTCCATGGTATGGTGTTGGCATCTTTGTTAAAAATCTGGTGTCTATAAGTTTGTGGGTTTATTTCTGGGTCTTCTATTTGATTCCATTGATCCACCATTCTGTGTCTATGAATGTACCATGCAGTTTTTAGAACTGTTAGTCTATAGTACAGCTTGAGATCATGGATGGAGATACCTCCAGAACGTCTTTTACTGTAGAGGAATGTTTTGGCTATTCTTGGTTTCTTGTTATTCCTTATAATATTGAAAATTTTTCTTTCAAGTTCTGTAAAGAATTGTGTTAGTAATTTCATGGGAATTGCATTGAATCTGTAGATTGTTTTTGGTAGGATGGCCATTTTTACTATGTTAATCCTGCCAATCCATGAGCATGGGAGATCTTTCCATCTTCTGATATCTTCTTCTATTTCTTTCTTCAGAGACTGTAAGTTTTTTTTCATACAAGTCTTTGACTTGATTGGTTAGAGTTACACAAAGGTACTTTATGTCCTTTGTGGCTATTGTGAAGGGTGTTGTTTCCCTAATTTCTTTCTCAGTCCTTTTGTCTTTTGGTCATGGTTGTTGATATCTTTTATGTGTTCTTGGATTCAGTTTGCAAGTGTTTATTGAGTATTTTTGCATCAGTATTCATAAGAGAGATAGGTTCGGAATATCTCTTTTTTGTTGTGTCTTTGTGTGCTTTAGGTATTTTGGTGACTGTGGCCTCATGGTATGAGTTTAGTAATGTTCCTTGTGTTTCTCTTTTGTGGAATAGTTTGGGAAGAATAGGAGTTAGCTCTTCTTTGAAGGTCTGGTAGAATTCTGCACTGAAATCATCTTGCCCTGGGCTTCTTTTGGAATGGAAGCTTTTGATTACTGCTTCTATTTCCTTGGGGGATATAAGAATATTCAACCTGTTTATCTGATAATGATTTAATTTTGCTAAATGAAATTTATGAAGAAAATTGTCCATTTCATTTAGATTTTCAAATTTTGTGGTATATGGTCTTTTCTAGTAAGACCTAAAAATTGTTTGGATTTCCCCAGTGTCTGTTGTTATATCCCCCTTTTCATTTCTGATTTTGCTGATTTGGATAGTTTCTCTCTGTGTTTTAGTTAGTTTGGCTAAGGGTTTGTCTATCATGTTGGTTTTCTCAAAGAACCATCTCTTGGTCTCATTGATTCTTTGAATTGTTTTCTTTGTTTCTAATTCATTGATTTCAGCTCTGAGTGTGATTATTTTCTATCTGCTACTCCTCTTGGATATGTCTGCTTCTTTTTTTCTGGGGCTTTTATTTGTGCCATTAGGTTGCTATTCTCCAACTTCTTTCTGGAGGCACTTTATACTATGAACTGCTTTCATTGTGTCACATAAATTTAGGTACATGGTGCCTAGATTTTCATTGAATTTTAGGAAGTCTCTAATTTCTCTCTTTTCTTTTCTTTTCATTTCTTCCCTGACCAAGATGTCATTGAGTAGAGAGTACTTTAGTTTCCATGTGTATGTAGCTTTTTTCTTTCATTTCTCTTGTTGTTGAGGTCTAGTTTTAGGCCATGGTGGTCTGATAGGATACACGGATTACTTCAATCTTCTTGTATCTGTTGAGGCTCACTTTGTGCCCGACTATATGGTCAATTTTTGAGACGCTTCTTTGAGATGCTGAAGAGAAGGAATACTCTTTTGAGTTTGGGTGAAAAGTTCTGTAGAGCTCTATTAGGACCAGTTGATTTTGGACCTCTGTAAGTGTCATTATTTCCCTATTTCAATTCTGATCTGTCCCATGGTGAAAGTGGAGTATTGAAGTCTCCCACTCTTAAGGTGTTGGAATTGATGTGTGATTTAAGCTTTAATAATGTTTCATTTACAAATGTAGGTGTTTTTGTATTTGGGGCACAGATGTTCACAATTGTAATGTCCTCCTGGTTGATTTTTCCTTTGATGAGAATGAAATGCCTTCCTCATAATTTTTTGATTAATTTTGGTTGAAAGTCTATTTTATTAGATATTAGGATAGCTACCTAAGCTTGTTTTCTGGGTCCATTTTTTTGAAAAACATTTTTTAGCCCTTTATTCTGAGTTAGTGTTTATCTTTGTTGCATAGGTGTGTTTCTTGGATGCATCAGAATATTGGATCCTGTTTCCACAACCATTCAGTAATCTGTGTCTTTTTATTGAAGATTTGAGTCTGTGGATGTTGATAGATAATAGTGACTAATGAATGTTAGTTCTTTTTATTGTGGTGTTGGTGGTGTTACTGTGTTTCTATGGTTTTTTTTTTCTTTTAAATTTTTGTTGTGGGTTATCTATATCCTATGCTTTCTTGGATGTAGTTGATTTCATTAGATTGGAGTTTTCCTTCTAGTAGCTTCTGTAGGGCTGGGTCGCTGTGTAGTTAAGTTTTGTCATGGAATATTTTATTTTTTCCATCTATGCTAATTGAAAGCTTTGCTGGCTCTAGTAGTCTGTGTTGACATCTGTGGTCTCTTGGAGTCTGCATGACAGCTGCTCAGGCCCTTGTGGCTTTCATATTTTCTGTTGAGAAGTCTGTTGTGATTCTGATAGATCTACCTTTATATGTTACTTGGCCTTTTTCCCTTGCTGTCTTTATTATTTTTTCTTTGTTCTGTAGATTTAGTGTTTTGACTATTATGTAACATAAGGAATTTCTTTTCTGGTCTAGTCTATTTGGTGTTCCATATACTTTTTGTATATTTATGGAAATCTTTTTCTTTCTTTTTTTTTTGAGAGAGATGTATCAATTTCACCAAGTGTATCTTCAGTGCCTCAGATTCTCTCTTCCATCTCTTATATTCTATGGTGATGCTTAACTTTGTGGATCCTGATCTTTTCTCTAAGTTCTCCAGTTCCAGGGTTTTACCTGTTTGTGTTTTCATTATTGATTCTTATTCTCTTTTCATGTCTTGCACAATTTCCATCATCTGTTTGAATGTGGATTACTGTTTTTCCATGATGGCCTCATTTTTTTTTGTTCCTTTCCTCTCTATATGCCACTAAATTTGCCTCTAATTCTGCCTCTATGTTTTTGGCTGTAGATTCCTGTATTTCTTTGAGAACTTTGTTTGTTTCTTTTCTTTATGCCTCTATTCATACCTCTTCCCGTGTCCCTTGTTTGGCTATATTTGCCTCTATTTCTTTGAGAACTTTACCTCTTTATTTGCCTCTGTTATTTAGATAAGCCTAGGACTGAGATAATTTTCCTGTGTTTCTGATGAATTAACATGTCCATTGATTTTTAGGTTTGCTGGTGAAGCCATGTCCTGATTTTTTTAGATGTGTTCTTATGCCAACCTCTAGCCATCTGCTTCTCTGTAAACTTCAATGTTTTTTCCTGGAGTATGTACTTCACACTGGGTCCATCTTTTTCTGGTGTCTGGGGTATTCTTCAGGAAGATGAGATAGGTCTATCCTTTTGAGAGTGGATGTTGGTGTTTCAGGCTGTATATACGTGAGGAAGTCTCAGGTTCACAAGTGCTGGTGAGCAAGTACAAGCATGTGCGTGAAAATGTGCCTTGAAGGACAGTGTGCTAGAATATGTAGATACCTGGAATGTGGGGCCTAAGCACAGGAGGGATTGTGGGAGCTGGCACTGTTCATGGGAGCAATGTGCATACTCAGGTGCCCTGAATACCTTAGTGGCTTATAGGCCTTTCTTCCTGTCCTCCTGGTAGTCAGATCTGTCTGGGCTCCAGGAATTGTTTGCCTGCACCTCACTTGTAGGCCCACAGAACAAGGGCTTCAATGTTGAGAATGCTGTCCCAAGAATCCCTATATTGCCCACAGTGAGGGTTTGGGTGGGAAGGATCAGATGTCTGGCTGTTAGCCTAGAGGGAACCTAGATTTGGGGTTCTGTATGCACTCACTTGAAGGCACATTCACTTGCTAACAGGGCTAACCAGAAAGCAAGTGGTTCCTCCAGTTCTCTTCTCAGATTTGGGCCTGCTGGGGCAACTGAGAGTTTAGGAGAACTGTTAACTCTTAATGTCCACTCTTTGTCTGCTGGGCAGGGAGGCCCTTACTTGGGATATCCACTTCTGTTGTCTCATTTAGGGAGCATGGAGGCTCCTTTTAGGGCTAGCTGCTGCCAAGCCTCTGCTGCAGCAGACTTGGAAGGTTGGTACACAGCCTGCTGGGAGACCCTAGGAGGCCCATATTGTGGCCCACCACCTCTGCAGAAATGGTAGGCAGGCACATTCGCCTGTTGATCTCCCCTGGGAAACCTAGACAGATGCCCGCAGACCTGGGAGGCCCATACAGATGTCTGGTGAGAGGCTTGTAGAGCTGCCTGCCGCCAGAGAACTGGTAGACACACTCCTGCTGTTTCAGTTATCTCGCAGGGAAACCCTTTCTTGGAACAGTGGATACTTTGGGTAGCCTCCATTGAGAAGGGAGACTTGTGCTTGAGTCAAGGGGAAGTGCAGGGGGGGGTTGAATATTCACCACTATCAGTCCCAGGAGATGTCCCTGGGTGACTTGCATCCAAATGGTCTAAGCTCATGGGTTTTCCCCTCCCACTCAGGAAGCCTCAATATCTATGTTCTGGCTTCAGCTGCCCCTCTACACACCAATTTTGGAGTTATGGATCCTGTGCAGTCAGTTACAGTGTGCCCTGTTCGCTGCGATCTTGGATCTCCCTAACGTATTTTTTAAATTACAGTTTATTCACTTTTTATCCCAGCTGTAGCCCCTCCCTCATGCCCTTCCAATCATGCCCTCCATCCATAATCTACTCCCATGCCCCTCCCCAAGTCCACTGATAGGTGAGGTCCTCCTCCCCTTCCCTCTTTCCCTAGCCTATTAGGTCTCATCAAGACTGCCTGCATTGTCTTCCTCTGTTGTCTGGTAAGACTTCTCTCTAATCAGAGGGAGGTGATCAAAGAGCCAGCCACTGAGTTCATGTCAGAGAAAGTCCCTGTTCCTATTACCAGGGAACCCACTTGAAGACTGAGCTGCCATGGGCTACCTCTGTGCAGGGGTTCTAGGATATCTCCATGCATGGATGCTGGGTTGTAGTATCAGTCTCAGAAATAACCCTGGGCCCAGATTTTTTTTGGTTCTGTTGGTCTCCTTGTGGAACTCCTGTCCCCTCTAGATCTTTTTATCTCTCATTTATTTAATAAGATTCCTTGCACCCTGCCCAAAGTTTGGTTTTGAGTCTCAGCATCTGCTTTGATACACTGCTGGGTAGAGTCCTTCAGAGGCCCTCTGTGGTAGGCTCCTATCCTGTTCCTTGTTTTCTCCTTCCAATGTCTATCCTGTTTGCCTTTCTGAGTGAGGATTGATCATCTAACCCAGAATCCTCTTATTTACTTAGCTTCTTTAAGTGTACAGATTTTAGTATGTTTTTCCTATATTATATGTTTAATATCCACGTATAAGTGAGTATATACCATGTGTGTCTTTCTGCTTCTGGGATAACTCACTCAGGATGAACCCTTCTTGTTCCCACCATTTGCCTGCAAATTTCATGATTTCCTTGTTTTTAATTGCTGAGTAGTATTCCACTGTGTAAATGTACCACAATTTTTGTATCCATTCCTCAGTTGAGGGGAATCTGGGTTGTTTCCCAATTCTGATTATAAATAAAGTGCTAGGAACATGGCTGAGCAAATGTCCTTGTTGTATACTTGAGCATATTTTGGATATATGCCTAGGAGTGGTGTAACTGGATCTTGAGGAAGAATTCTTCCTAATTGTCTGAGAAGGTACCAGATTGATTTCCAAAGTGATTGAACAAGTTTATAATTATATCATCATAATAATTATATCATAATATTTATAATAAGTATAAATATATTATATCATAATGTAATATAACATGAGAATCATTAGATATTATTTTAATATTTTTAATATATTAACATTATATTATGTATATGTATATAAAATTAGTTTATATTTTACAAATTAGTATAAATGTACTTATATATTATCTATTATATAATATATAAATTATATAACTATAATGTATATCATAATGATATTGACTATTATGTATCATATCAGATGATATACAATTATATATGACATAATTATAATTAATATATGATTATATATTTTTAAATATATTTAAATAATGTCTCTTGTTATTAATGTATTGATTCATTATTCCACATTGACTGTGCTATATAACATAATATATAATCCAATAATTGTAGGATTAGAGCTTGAGAATACCTGATAAATAAAATATGTTTTGGAACTGACTAGCTATAGGATCATGCAGGTTATTTGAGTTTTCTATTCTTTAGTTCCTCTTTTGCAGCATTGTCTGTCAATCATATGTTTAAGGAAATTTTAACTGGATGATGTTAGTTTAAATACTTAAAACTGGGGAGGGGGACTCTAAGTGTTGGGAACCAGCACACACCATATTTGAGGGGCAGAGGATTCAAAACTCCAAAACTAGTAAGGGGGCTTATGCCAGAACATGGTTATTGGGTCTTCCTGGGCTAGATTGGGCAACCCACAAGCTGGGAAAGTTTGAATCCAGGTCACCTATGGAAGTCTCTGTGGGCTGAGAGTAGTGAACTTCTGAATCCCTGCACTTTCTTTTGCCCTAGTTGCAGCAGTAGCTGCCTCAAGCACTGGCATCCCTGCTCTTTGGAGGCAACAAGGTTGCACTAAGTACTGGCCACCCTGCCCAGCAGCCAAAGAGTAGGCACCAGTGACAAATCTCCTACACTATCATTTGCTCCTGTGGGCACAAGTCTGAGAGTAGAGAACCAGGAAACCCCTGTGCTTTCTGCATAGGCCTGGGAGTGAGTGCACCTTCAAGTGAGTACCTGGATAGTCCCAGAACCAGGGTCCCTCTACTCTAGCAGTCAGACATCAGATCCCTCCCACCCAAACCCACAGTGTAGGCAACATAAGAATCCCTGGGCTTCAACATTGAAGCCCCTGTTCTCTGGGGATCCCAGTGGAGTCCAGGAAAATTATTCCTGGAGCAAAGATAGTGCTTTTCAGAAAGATCTGAGTGCCTGGAGGACAGTATGACAGGACTGTGGCCCACTGAGGCATTACAGGCACACACACATGCACACTGGGCCGGCAAACCACTCCAGCACTCCCACCTGCACTTGCATTCCATCCTTTGAGGCATCTACACAAACTAACACCAGGTCCTTCAAGGCACACTACCACACACACTCACTTCCTTGTGCACATGCACATGTTATCTTCCTGTCTTACCCACAGCTGAAACAGTAACATCTATTCTCATACCAGTAAATTTCTTTCATCTTCCTGAGAATACTCTAGGCTTCAGAGACAGACAGACCCACTCTGTAGTACAGGATCCAGGAATAAACAGAGAAGGTTACAGATAAGCAGAGGGCTAGAGGCTGGCTGGCATAAACATATCCAACAAAAATCAGGACATCATGAATTCACCAGTAACCCCCAAAATCAAAAGACATGCTAATCTATCAGAAACACAGGAAAATGAGACTATTAGCACACATTTCCAAGTTCTGGTGGATGGCCCTATACACATGTATATTCAGGTAGCACTAAGTGAACTCAATTAAAAAAACATTACATAATACTGAGAGAAAAGTGTCTTTGAGAGGAATAGGAGGAATTGATGGACAGGGAGTAGGAGTGGTTTTGATCAAAACATAATAATTATGTATAAAATTTTCAAATAATTTTTTGAAACAGAGTTTTTCTGTGTGTAGCACTGGCTGTGCTGGAACTTGCTTTCTAGATCAGGCTAGCCTCATATGGACAGTAATCCACCTGCCTCTGCCTCCCAAATGCTGGGATTAAAGGCATGTATCTTCATGCTTAGCTTCAAACAAATACATTTTTTAAAGTAAAAAAATAAAAGTGTTTATCATTTTTATGCAGTCGAACAAAACAGTTTTGCTTTACTTGGATTTGAGTATCTGCAGGTACTTTTGGACTATTAGTTTAATAATTTTATACATTCACTTGTATCCCAGCTGTAGCCCTCTCCCTCCTTCCCTCCCTCGTCTCCTCCCTGCTCCCTTCTGAGTCCAATGAGAGGGGGTGTCCTCCTCTCCTTCCTTCTGGCCCTAGTTTGTCAGGTATCTTCAGGATGGTTGCAATGTCCTTATCTGTGGCCTAGCAAGGCTGCTCCTCCCTCAGGGGAGATGGGAAGCTCATGAGTTCATATCAGAAACAATTTCTGTCCCCCTTACTAGGGAACCCACTTGGATACTGAGCTACCATGGGCTATGTCTGAGCAGGGGTTCTAGGTTATGTCTGTGCATGGTCCTTGGTTGGATAAACAGTCTCATAGAAGACCCCTGTGCTCAGATATATTTGGACCTTGTGGGGCTCCCTGTCCCCTCTAGGATATACTAATTCCTCCTTCCTTTATATGATTCCCTACACTCTTCCGAAGGTTTAGTTATGGGTCTCAGCATCTGCTTTGATACACTGTTAAGTAGAGTCTTTCAGGTGCCTTCTGTGGTAGGCTACTGTCCTGTTACTTGTTTTCTCCTACTTCCAGTGTCCATCTCCTTTGTCTTTCTAAGTGAGGATTGATCATCTTACCCCTGGACCTCTTTCTTTGTTATCTTCTTTAGATGTACAGATTTTAGTAAGTTTATCCTATCTTATAGGTCTATATAAGTGAGAAGATATACAATGTGTGTCTTTCTGCTTTTGGGATACCTCACTCAGGATGATTTTTTCTAGATCCTACCATTTGCCTGCAAATTTCATGATTTCCTTGCTTTTAATTGCTGAGTAGTATTCCATTGTGTAAAAGTACCCCAATTTCTGTATCCATTCCTCCGTTGATGGACATCTGGATTGTTACCAGGTTCTGGCTATTACAAATAAAGCTGCTACAAACATGGTTGAGCAAATGTCCTTGTTGTGTACTTGAACATCTTTTGGATATATGCCTAGGAGTGGTATAGCTGGATCTTGAGGTAGCACTATTCCTAATGGTCTGAGAAAGTGCCAGATTGATTTCCATAGTGGTTGTACCAGTTGATATTCCCACCAGCAATGGAGGAGGGTTCCCCTTCATCCACAGCCTCTCCAGCATGTGTTATCTCTTGAGTTTTTGATCTTAGCCATTCTGATAGGTGTAAGGTGAACTCTCAGGGTCGTTTTGATTTGCATCTCTCTGATGGCTAGGGATGTTGAACATCTCTTTATGTGTTTCTCTGCCGTTCTATATTCTGTAATTCTTGTTCTTTAAGCAGGTATTACCAGTTGTTCTATTCCTTCAACTTATTGCCAACAATATGACTTTAATAATGTAAAATCAATCAATTCTTACTACTACTAATGAAATGAATAAAAATGCTAGCTTTGACTTTATTTCCTTATTCTGATTCAAAGGTGATGGATCTATATGATCACCTAACTATCTTTTTTAATATTTGCACAATGATTTTTAATTATCGGCAGGCACCTTTTATATTCTGCTAATTCCCAATATTCTTGGTTAATTTTACGTAGAAACTGCATTTTATTTACAAAATTTTTAATCTACAGAAAATTTTCACTTTATAACTAAAATATGCTTCTATTATAATAGTTTACCAGATGTTGGTGCTTTAACAAAAGCCATTCACCTTCAAAATTTTCTTGAAAATAAACTTTGTTCAGATTGTTACTCATATTTGAAAGTTATAGGTTTTTTAAATTTTTATTTTTTATATTAATTACAGTTTATTTACTTTGTATACCAGCTGAAGGCCCCTCCTTTATTCCTTCCCAATCCCACCCTCCCTCTCTCATCTCCTCCCTGCTTCTCTCTGAGTCCACTGGTAGGGGAGGTCCTCCTCCTCTTCCTTCTGACCCTAGCTTATCAGGTCTCACCAGGACTGGCTGCAATATCCTCCTCTGTAGCTTAAAGGTTGTTCCTCCCACGGGGAATGGGGAGGTCAAAGACTTAGGCACTGAATTCATGTCAGAGACCTGGTTCCCCTTACTAGGAAACCCACTTGTATACTGAATTGCCATGGGCTACGTTCGAGCAGGGGTTCTAGGTTATATCCAAACATGGTCCTTGGTTGGAGAATCAGTCTCAGACAAGACCCCTGTTGTCCAGATATATTTGGTCCTTGTGGAGCTCCTGTCTTATCCAGGTCTTATTAACTTCCCCTTCTTTCGTACAATTCCCTGTACCCTGCCCAAAATTTAGTTACGAGTCTCAGCATCTGTTTTGATATGCTGTTAAGTAGAGTCTTTCAGAGGCCCTCTATGGTAGGCTCCTGTCCTGTTTCTTGCTTTCTCCTACTTCCTATCTGTTCATCCCATTTGTCTTCCTAAGTGAGGATTCATCATCTTATCCCAGGTCCTCCTTCTTGTTTAACTTCCTTAGGTATATAGATTTTAGTATGTTTATCCTATCTCATAAGTCTAGTATCCACTTATAGGAGAATATATACCCTGTGTGTCTTTCTGCTTGTGGGATACCTCACTCAGGATGATCTTTTCTAGTTCCTACAATTTGCCTGCAAGTTTCATGATTTCCTTATTTATAATTGTTGAGCAGTATATTTTTAAAAGCATGAACCTTGGGTTTAATGAAATAGTATTATCTTTAAAAGCATAATGTGTACCATAAAGCTATCTTGGATAAAAGATTATAAACTTTCTTTTAATCACATATTTTTAAACTCACTGCTCTTTATAACAACATGCAAAGTTTTTAAAAAAATACAAATCCTTGTTGTCATTCCCGAACATTTGAATTAATTCCAGTGAGGCTATGCAACAATATTTTTTTAAAACTGGGCAATTGACACAAGCCATATCAGTTCTGGGAACACATGTGTTAAATGCAGAAATAAGCATCAACTTGTTTAAATGATCAAAAGAATAAGATGGAAGTCAGTAGCTTAAAATGGAACTTGTGTTTGCCCTGGCAGCCCTCTCTGCGGCTATAATGATACCTGAGAGTCTAGAATAAAGGAGATGGTGTATTTATCAAATACCAAGTGGGCACACAAAAAAGGATAGAATAAAAGAATACAAATAAAGGATAAAAAAAAAAAAGAGTCACCAAACATGTCAAGGATGCACAGAGAAATCCTGTCACAAAAAAAAAAAAAAACAAAAAAAAAAAAACAAAAAAAAAACCCTTTTGGAATATAGGAGTTTTTTTATATACTGAATGAAGCACTGAAAAAGGTTAAATGTTGTTGTTTCATGGATGTCACTGCAGTGCTCAGAACACCAGTACATCACTGCAAGTTTGAGATCAGCCTCGGTTATATATTGTTACAGGTCAGTTTGGGCTAAAGAGACCCAATAACAACAAATAAACAAACAAACAAACAGATATCCCAAACAAAGCCCTAAGTGGTACTACTTCAATATTTTGATTAGTATTTTCACTTTTGATAATTTCATATATGTATATAATGGATGTGAGTTGGTTTTACTCCATAACCTTCTTTCATTATCCCCTTCTCCCTGCAAATCTCTTCTCAACTAGCCTTCTTCCTTTTTTTCTTTGTATGCCCCTCCCCTTTGTGTGTGATCCACTGAGTTTAATTAGAACTGCTTGCATGAATATGGGTGGGAGGTTATTTACTAGAGCATGGGAAACTTATTATCGGTTATAACATTAAAGAAAATGGCACTCTGTATTCCAGAATCCACTAGTTGTCAATATTCCCTCTGGGAGGGGTGGGGCCTTCTGAATTCCTCTCATACATGATGGAATGTTGAGTGGCCCAGACTTAGGTAGGTAGCCATAGCTGCAGTGAGTTCCTGAGTTCAAGTATTATATCTAGAAATACACAGTTTTGTAACAAGTAGTCCTTTTAAAAGTTGAAAGTTACCCATAGAAATGATAGTCATATGAATATCTGTCTGGAATGATATTGGAGGTATAAGTGAAATGAGTGTAATAAGGATTACCTCTTACATAGGGGATTATAAAAAAACCTTGTTTTTTGATTGCATAAATGACTATTGTAAAAAATAAGGAAACAGAAAATATTTATTAGAGGGAAATCACAGAAAAGTCTGAATAAGTAATTGATATAGTGAGACTTGTCAATATAGGTAATTATAATTCAATATCAGTTAATTATAATCAATACACAACCTTAACAAATGATGTACATAACGAGAAAACTCTAAGAGCATGTGAGACTGTTTCCACTGATGAATGCATTTATAAAATACATCTAAACACTTTCTGCCAATGATAATATAACTTGTTATTTTCAAGTATTAATGTTATTGTTTTTACTTAATTATTTAGTTACATTCACATGAGAATTAGAGGTATTTATTGATTTAACATCTTTTTATTTTATGTTCTATCTCTGGAAGATGTAAAGGCTTGTAGTTCCTCTTGTATCTGGAAATGAAAGTGCACAGCTGATAATGTAGACAATTTCTCGTGTCAAGTTGCTGTGTGTTTTCCACAAAAAAATTGATATTGCTCTTTTAAAGGAATCAGTGCAAATTATTTATAACCATCAAATATAAAATGAAATCCTTCCAGGTTTGTAACAGCCTAAAGTATTTTCCCATGTACTCACACACACACACACACACAGCCATTTCCATTTTATCAAAAGTAGACAGGCACTCCACAGGGAGAGCAACAGAACCAAAACATCTGGGCACAGAGGTCTTTGCTGAGATTGATACTCTAACCAAGAACCATTCATGGAGATAACCTAGAACTCCTGCACAGATGTAGCCTGTGGGCAGCTCATTCTCCAAGTGGGTTCCTTAGTGAGGGGATCTGGAGCTATCTCTGACATGAACTCAGTGGCTGGCTCTTTGATCACCTCCCCCTTAGGGGGGGTCCAGCCTTACCAGGCCACAGAGGAAAACAATGCAGCCAGTCCTAATGAGATCTGATAGGCTAGGGTCAGAGGGAAGGGGAGAAGGACCTCTCCTATCAGTAGACTTTGGGAGGGGCATGGGAAGAGATGAGGCAGAAAGAGTAGGATTGGGAGGGAATGAGGGAGGAAGCTACAGCTGGGATACAAAGTGAATAAATTTTAACAAATAAATAAATAAAATAATTAATTAATTAAAAGATCACTGCCCCTGTATTTTTAAAATATTTATTTTAATGAACATACATTAATTATACACTTCGATAAAATTTATTATATTATATATTTCTATACAAATTTTCAACATGTGTTTACTAAACTAAATCACCCTTGCTCTATCATCATGCCCCATTTTTAACCTCATTGTCCTTAGTAGTCATTACTCTATGCTCAAGGCAGGAATTTTTGTTGCTGATATTTTTGTTTTCACTTACATAATATTGCATGTGATACTCATCTTTCCACGTCTGCTTATTTCACTTATTATGACATCTTCCTGTTTCACCTGTTTCCTTGGAAATGACAAGAATTTATTTTTTGAT
Organism: Meriones unguiculatus; assembly: GCF_030254825.1. Lineage (NCBI taxonomy): Eukaryota > Metazoa > Chordata > Mammalia > Rodentia > Muridae > Meriones > Meriones unguiculatus. The sequence goes on along the minus strand of NC_083369.1, from coordinate 71,156,482 downwards.
ATATATTATATAATGTATTACATACATAATATGTTATATCACACATATTATTTGTAATATATTATAATATATTTCTTTACTTAAAGGTAATATAATGAAAGTTTGTGTTATACAATATGTTAGGAAACGTGTGAATGTGAAGGTTCCACGCGGGTCCACAAATCACACCATGAGATCGGTTCCACATGGGAGGTTTATTAAGGGAAGGGGGTTACAGAGAGAGAGAGAGAGAGGGAGAGAGGGAGAGAGAGAGAGAGAGAGAGAGAGAGAGAGAGAGAGAGAGAGGGAGAGAGGAAGAGGAAGAAGAGAGAGGGAGGGAAGGGCTCTAGTTCTCTTATAGGGTGATCCAGGGCATGTGCGGATTATTCCAGGTGGTTAGGGTGTCTTCACAAATGCCTGATAACTGGTTAGGTCCCTTGGAGCTGGCTGTAGAAGTGCCTGCTTACTGATCCCAACACAATACATAAAGCAATTTCTGTTGCGCAATACACTAAAGCACAGGTGTCTTATCAAACTTTATGGGAAAAGCAAAGACTTTCCATTTTACAAAAGAATCCATTATTTGAGGTCTTATCTAATCTAGTTTTTTTAAATTTCTTCTTCAACTTTAAGTTCTTACAGCCTTTCTGACCCACTGATTACTCAATACATTGTGTTAGGCTCTGCCAGTACTGCCTTGGACACATTCAAATTTTACGGTCTTTGCTATTATTCTCCTGCTTGGGAACTTCTTTCCTGGGATATATTCAGGGACCATGCCATAAATATCATCAAGTCTTTGCTGGAATACTGTTTGCTTGTTTGTTTTCACTGAGGCTTTTACTGACTTTAAAAGAATGTTTTTTGTTTTTTTTAAATTTTTTTATTAATTACAGTTTATTCACTTTGTATCCCCCCATAAGCCCCTTCCTCCTCCCCTCCCAATCCACCCTCCCTCCTCCTTCTGCACGCATGCTCCTTCCCAAGTCCACTGATAGGGGAGGTCCTCCTCTCTTTCCTTCTGATCTTAGTCTATCAGATCTCATCAAGAGTGGCTGCATTGTCATCTTCTGTGGCCTGGTAAGGCTGCTCCCCCCTCAGGGGGAGGGAAGAAAGAGCAAGCCAATCAGTTCATGTCAAAGGCAGTCCCACTTCCCATTACTATGTAACCCACTTGGACACTGAACTGCCATGGGCTACATTTGTACAGGGATTCTAGGTTATCTCCATGCATGGTACTTGGAGAATGAGTCTCTGGGAAGACCCCTGTGTTAAAATTTCTGGTTCTGTTGCTCTCCTTGTGGAGTTCCTGCCAACTCCAGATCTTACTATTTCCTACTTCTTACATAAGATTCCATGCACACTGCTCAACAGTTGGCCATAAGTCTCAGCGTCTGCTTTGATAGTCTGCAGAGCGGAGCCTTTCAGAGGCCCTCTGTGGCAAGTTCTTAGCTTGTTTCCTGTTTTCTTCTTCTGATGTTTTTCCTCTTTGCCTTTCGAGATGGTGATTAAGCATTTTAGTCAGGGTCCTCTATCTTGATTAGTTTCTTTAGATGTACAGACTAAAGAAGCTGAAAAGTAGCAAAACAAATAATCCAATTAAAAAATGGGGAACAGTGCTAAATAGAGAATTCTCTGTAGAGGAATATCGAATGGCAGAGAAACACTTAAAAAAATGTTCAACATCATTAGCCATCAGGGAAATGCAAATCAAAACGACCCTGAGATTTCAACTTTGCAGAAGCCCACCAGCAGAGTCAAAGGGTTTTTGAGTTGGAAGTGAAGATTAAAATTAATAAACTAGCTCACAACACACAGGAGACTATATTTAAGAGGCTCCCACAGCAGCAACTGTAGCAGCAGCCTGACCTTTTTATTGCAGAGAGCTTTTTTTGCCAGAGTAAAAACATCTCAGAGCAATGGGTTAAATTCACAAGGAGGTGAAGCAAGAAGTGTGATCTTCACAAGCTATCCCACCTGCTGTCACAAACAAAAGGAGATGGACTGGCAAATTCTTCCCTGACTTCAGTGAAGGACTAATAAAAGCAGTCTTTTTCATGAGATTTAAATATCAAAGCAGCTGCCAGAGCCAAGGATCCCAACACACCTTATACCCATCAGAATGGCCAAGATGAAAAACTCAAAAGATAATACATGTTGGAGAGGTTGTGGAGAAAGAAGAACCCTCCTCCACTGCTGGTGGGAATGTAAACTTGTACAACCACTCTGGAAATCAATTTGGCAAATCAGTTCTCAGACAACTAGGAATAGTGCTTCCTCAAGATCCAGCCATATCACTCCTAGGCATATATCCAAAAGAGGCTCAAGTACACAATAAAGACATTTGTTCAACCATGTTTGTAGCAGCTTTATTTGTAATAGCCAGAAGCTGGAAACAGCCCAGATGACCCTCAACTGAAGAATGGATGCAGAAATTGTGGTACATCTACACAATGGAATATTACTCAGCAATGAAAAATAAGGAAATCATGAAATTTTCAGGTAAATGGTGCGACCTGGAAAGGATCATCCTGAGTGAGCTATCCCAGAAGCAGAAAGACACACATGGTATACACGCACTCATATAGACATGTAATATAGGATAAACCTACTAAAATCTGTACATCTAAAGAAACTAATCAACAGAGAGGACCCTGACTAAAAGAATGTTTTAACTGTCTAGCTCTTTAGTACGTACTATATTTCTTTATGTTTTTCATAACAATCATGTTTGTCTAACATAGATTTGAAATGATGTGTCATAACTGAGTTATAAAGCACTAAGATAACCTTGACTCCATCTCTGGCACTACCCTCAAGTCTCTTCCCAGTGAAACTCAAGTTCTTTGAGTACAGAGAACTGTTTTCCTATTTTGACAACAAATATTAGCTGATCAGATACTAAATGAACCAGTACCTTACTGAATTTAAGCAAAATGTTATTTTTTAAAAAGTTGTTTATATTCATCTAGCTGTAAAACTTTTAATATCAGTGAGTAGTTCTTATAAGAAATTTGACAGAAGGGAGAGAGTGGAGAGGTCCATTGAAATTGGTTCTTGCAGAGTTCACATTTAAGTACCTTAGGAGTTTCCACCAAGGCCATCTGGCCTCTCTAGCCTCTTCTCTGCAGTCTGTCTGGAACCAAAGGGGCAACTGAACTGGACCAGATGTGCCAAGGGGCTATTGAAATGCAGCTTTTCCATTGCATATGGAATTAATTATGCAAACTGACAAATATGAGGCTGATTCACCTCATTAAATGTGAAACTGCAGCATTTATGAGAACTTCGGTTTATGGTCATCATGCAAGTAATAAGGGTTGGAGTGCTTTAGGTCTCTTATATGACTTGGATTATATAATAAAATACTTATTAAATTTGAATTTTTATTGATGTTTGTTAAGTTCCCTCAAGATTCACATGGAAAGAATTTGGACAATTATAAAGTTTATCAGCTTTTGCTTATAACAGAGACTTTTAAAACCGTTTGAAGATAATTAAGATGAACTTTTCTGGGAATTCTAATTGCTCAGTAGATAAAGGGCTGAGCAAACATTTGTTGTTAATCATAATCTTATCAGCTATGCTTCAGTGATCCTCTTTTGAATGAGCAATGTTACATAACATATTTATTTATTAGTGGCATAAAGAATGACCAAAATGTAGTGAATTGCATTCAGAATTTGTGGAAGTATAACCATATACCATCCTCCCACCTTGTTGTGTTAGGAATTGAATTTAAGGCTTCAAAAATACCAGACAAATGCTACCATTGAGACACACCTCCACAATTTTTATATATTTTTTTAATCTCAGTAGTAGAAAGTGAGTTATATTTGTTTTGTTTTGCTAAATTTTCCATAGCTACTTCAATTGTTTCATTTAGAATGGTGCAAAATACATCAGACATAGAAAATTTTGTGATGAGTTTTAAAATTTTATATTAAATGTAGTTAGAATAAATGTATTTGAATAAATATATTTGGAATATAATTCTCACGAAAACCATGGTATTATTTATAATTTCTGCATAAGATTTTCCTTTGGGAATTCTATTTGTGGCAGTTTTAACAAAAAAAAAATCATTTAAGACTTCCTGTTCAAGATGGCAATTATATTGCACACATTTAACACTTCTTGCTCTTGAATTCCTATTAAAATAATTGAAGACATAATGATCTGAGCATATTCTCCATAAGTATTAGAAAGTAGGAAGTTGCCAAAAAAGTTCAATTTCTAAAAGACAGATAAAGAATGTAATGTCATACAGGGGGATTGTCTGAGCTCACTTTCATTTCTATGTTTCTTGAAGTAAAAGACAATAAAATTTAGAAGGGGGTAATTCAGGGACTAGGAAAAAAAATGAGCTTTTTAAAAATATGTTTCAGAAACAGGATTTCCTACAGTCACACAGGCTGGCCTGGACGTTTCTATGTAATGCAGGTCAGTCTTAAGCTCAGGTCATTTCTCCTGCTTCATACTGAGATTGCAAGCATGGGTTGCCATGCTTTGTATCTTGAGAAGCTAGCTGGTTACATTCTTCACTATAATTCTCAACCTTTCTGAAGACATTTAGTCAATCCTGCTTGCAGGCTACAGAGGATGCAGGAGGTGGCTATGATATATGTATTTTTTTAATCCTAAGAAGAAGCAAGATTTACGACTCTGAAAATCTGATTTGACATATATGTTTAATTCAAGAGGCTGGCAATATGGTTCAGTGTGAAAGGTGCTTGCTGCCTAGCCTGGCAACTAATTTTGAGCCCCAGAGTTTACATGGCATTCAGTAACTTGCTGGTGAATTCAGAGCATAAAATCAAAATTAGTTTAGAAATTATAAGATCACTCACTAAAAAGTAAGCTGTATGGGACTGGTGAGATTTCTCGGTGAATAAAGTTGCTCCTTCTAGAAGTCCGATTGAAATGGAAATATAGAAATACCTTTGAGAATGGAATCTTCCTGGGGAACTAGGGTCTGGAAACCTAACATTAACCAAAGCCAACCCAAGCCAGTAGCTTTCAGCGATTTTTCTCATGAATTTGAAAAATAAAATTAATCTACCACAAATAATAATATTTAGAGAAATATTTATTATAAATTTATTATGGGTTGAAGAGGGGTAAGGGAAGGAGAGAAGAAAGGTAAAGGGATAATAATAATAATAATAAGGAAAAGTACAGAAGGGGAGGGGAGAAGAGAGTGAAAATTTAGAGATCCTTTATACCAGAAGGAGGGTCACAGGAAAGCACTACTGAAATATTAGTCTGGCATTTTAAAAGTGCTTATGCCAGAAACTGGATCTGAGAATGGGATGATCTGGTCAGCCCAGTTGAGCCAATCAGGTGTCTAGAGGCTTCCTCTTAATTTTAGTCCTGTAGGCTCATACACCCTTCGGGATACACCTGGGATACACCAAAAAAATGGGAAACAACTCTCTTCTGGTACTTCTGCCCTCTATCAAGGACATTCTCAGAATTGCTGCTTTGATATTCTTGTCCCATGTGACCATTTGGTATATCTTGCTCTCATTGGGATGACCTGAACTCAACCTTCAGAATTAATGAAGGGGCAGTAGTAAACTCACTCTAGGAAATTTTAACCTGATTACCACGTGTAGCGTGATTGTTCTTATGTTCTTTTAAAAAAATTATAATTTTTATTACAGTTTATTCACCTTGTATCCCAGCTATAAGCTCTCTAATCCCCTCCTAATCCCACTCTCCCTCCCTTTTCTCCTCCCATGCCTATCCTCAAGTCCACTGATACAGGGGGTTCTCCTCCCCTTCAACCTGACCTAAGCCTATCAGGTCTCATCACGAGTGGCTGCATTGTCTTCCTTTGTGGCCTGGTAAGGCTTCTCCCCCTTCAGGGGGGACGATCAAAGAGCCAGCCACTGAGTTCATGTCAGAGACTGTCCCAAATCCCCTTACTAGGGAACCCACTTGGAGACTGAGCTGCCATGGGCTACTTGGGGTTCTAGGCTATATCCATGAATGGACCTTGCTCCTTGGTTGGAGTATCAATCTCAGAAACGACCCTTGGGCACAGATATTTTTGTTTCTATTGGTCTCCTGTGGAACCCCTGGCCCCTCAAGGTCATTCATCGCTCCCTTCTTTCCTAAGATTCCCTGCATTCTACCCAAAGTTTAGCTATGGGTCTCAGCATCTGCTTCATACCCTGCTGGGTAGAGTCTTTCAGATGTCCTCCGTGGTAGGCTCTTGTCATGTTTCCTATTTTCCCCCTCTTCCGATGTCTATCCTGTTTGCCTATCTGAATAAGGATTGAGCATCTCACCCAGTTTCCTTCGTGTGACTCTAACCAAGCAAGTAAAACCTGAAAAAAAACCTCCAAGTCTCTGAAGAAAGAATTAGAAGAAGATATCAGAAGATGGAAAGATCCCCCATGCTCATGGCTTGGCAGGATTAATATACTAAAAATGGCCATCTTACCAAAAGCAATCTACAGATTCAATGCAATTCCCATCAAATTACCAACACAATTCTTTACAGACCTTGAAAGAAAAATTCTCAATTTCATATGGAAAAACAAAACAAAATTAAAAACCCAGAATTTGTTAAAAAAAAAAAAAAAGAAAGAAAGAAAAAAGAAAAAGAAAAAATCTTGTACAACAACATATCATTTGGAGGTGAGCCCATCCCTGATCTCAAGTTGTACTACAGAACAACACTAATAAAAACTGAATGGTGCTGGCATAGAAAAAGAATTGTGGATCAATGGAATCTAACGGAAGACTCAGAAATAAACCCACATACTTAAGGTAGGGGTGGGGTTGGAAGGGTGGTAGAGACATTTAAGAACCTTTTTTCTTTCTCCCCCTGCCCCAGGGCCCTCCTTGTTGTTTAGTCCTAAGCAGATGCAGTTCAGAGTTAAGGTAGGTTAAGGTAGAGTAGGAGAAGTAATTGCAGAGGAAAAGATGGATCTGTTTTCCATCTTTGGCACCCACTGACTTTGGTCGACTGTTCTGTGATCTGGAGTCTGTGTTTGAGTGAGTTGCTTTTTCTTTTGCAATCTGAAGAGATTGCACAAATGCATGCCTTTCTGTGACTGAGCTTAGTTTTAGGGCCTTGGCTTTGGGGGAGGAGCCTTTCTGCCTCTTAAAAAGTTTTATTGATGTGTAATTGCATAGGTTCAAACACAGTGTACTTATTAGAGAGTAAGAATCTTAAATAAAGTAGGTGTTTGAAAAATCTAAGCTACTAGACCTGTGTATCCAAGCGGCTGGATTATATAGAGAAGAGCTGTTGGGAAAGGGCAGCCTAACCTTGTCCCTGGGTTGGAGATTAGTGTATGGGATGGGTTATGCTAGCCAGGAGGTTCCTTGTAATAGGTAGAGACTGAGGGATGCTGGGAGAACCTGATGGCCAGAGTCTGCTTTGTTATGTTAATAAGCATTTTATTTAACCATTTCCTCCTTGGTTTGAGACATAACAGTTCATAAGAATGAAAAAGGTCAAATTAAAAATATAAAATTCTCTTTGGTTTTGGTTTTTGGCATTCTACTTCTAATAAGTGTGGGGGGGTATTTTTGAAAATACTGATAACACTTATGTCGTTACTGATTTTAATGTAAAATATGAATGAGATTGAGGATTTTCTTTTCTTTTTTCCTCTTGATGTTGTTTTCTAGATTTTGAGTGACATTTCCTTGTTTCGTAAAACATCTAGCAATTTTATGTTATATACTAGATCTTATGGGCAAAGCATTTGAGATTCTGGGTTTGTTTTTTTTTTTATTCACAAGGAATATTTATGGTTTTTTTTTTTATTTATCAGTTAAATGATGGTATGAACTTGGTTTTATGCTTAGGGCAAAACTATAAAATGTCTAAGGTGGCTTTTTTTTTTAGAAAGTGCTCATAAATTCATGTTTTTCATAGTTAGACTTTCTTTTTTTTTAATTTTATTATTCGCTTAACACCCTGATAGTAGCCAACTACCTGCTCTCCTTCTAATCCCTTCCTACTTCTTCCCCCTATCCCCTGTCTCCTACTCTTCAGAAATCTGGAGTCCCTCTCCACCAACCCACCCCAGGACATCAAGTCACATCAGGACTGGGTGTGTCTTCTTCCCCTGTGGCCTGGCAAGGCAGCCTCACAAGGGGGAATTCATGATCAAGAAGCAGGCAACAGAGTTTATGTCAGAGATAGTCCTCACTCTTATTACTAGGGGACCACATGAAAACTAAGTTTCCTAACTGGTACATATGTATAGTGGATCTAGGTTTAGTCCATGCTTGGTTGTTGGTTGGTTCTTTAGTCTCCATGAGTACTTCTGGGCCCAGGTTATTTGACTCCCTTTGTCTTCTTGTGGAGGTCTTGTTCCCTTCCGGTCATTCTTCCTTCTCCCACCTCTTCCACAAGACTACCCAGACTCCACCTAATGTTTGAATATGAGTGTCAGGATCTGTTTCAATTGGCTGCTGGTTGGAGCCTCTCAAAGGACAGCTGTGCTAGGCTCCCCTCTGCAAGCATAGCAGAGTATTCTTAATCACGTCAGAGGTCTGGGCATTGGTTGGCCATTCCCTCAATCTCTGTTCTGTCTTTATCCCTGCACATCTTATAGGAAGGGTAAAATTTGGGTCAAGATTTTGTAGGTGGGTTGGTGTCCCCTTCCCTTCATTAGAAGTACTGTCTGGCTAGGAAGTAGTCTCTTTAGTCTCCATGATCCCTGTTATTAGGAGTCTTACCTAAAGTCACCCCCATATCCTTTCAAGAGACTACCCTGTCCTAGGTCTCCAAATTGGCTCAGAGATGACCTCTCATTTGGGTTCTCTTCTCTATTTATGAGTCTCCAGCCCCTGTTCTCTCCTGTCTGATCCTCATTCTCATTTCCTTTCCTAGTCTCTCTCTTACCCTTGTTTCCTCTCTTCACCCATTTCTGCTGTCTATTCTATTTCCCATTCTGGATGAGAATTAAGCATCCTCTCTTGAGCTCTCCTTGTTGCTTAGCTTCTTTGGGTGTGTGAATTGTAGTATGTTTATCTTGTACTGTATGGCTAATATCTGCTTATAAGTGAGTACATACCACGTGTGTCTTTCTGTTTCTGGGATACCTCACTCACTATATTTTCTAGTTCCATCTATTTGCCTGCACATGTCATGTTTTCCTTGTTTTTAATTACTGAGTAGTATTCCATTGTGTAAATATTCCCCATTTTCTTTATCCATTCTTCAGCTGAGGGATATCTGGTTTGTCTCCATTTTCTGGCTATTACACATAATAAAGCTGCTATTAACAAGAGCTGCACAAATGTCCTTGTTGTATGGTGGAGCGTTTTTCAGGTATATGCCTAGGAGTGGTACAGTTGTGTCTTGAGGGAGAACTATTTCCAGTTTTCTGAGAACGTGCCAGATTGATTTCTAAAGTGAGTGTACATGTTTGCATTCCCACCAGCAATGAGGGACTTTTTCTTTTTCTCTACTTCCTCTGCAGCATGTGTTGTCACTTGAATTTTTTATCTTAGCCATTCTGATGGAATCGCAGAGTCATTTTGATCTGCATTTCCCTGATGAATAATGACACTGAGAATTTCTTTCAATGCTTCTCAGCCATTTGAGATTCCTTTACTGAGAGTTCTTTGTTTAGCTCTGTATCACATTTTTTAAGAGTTATTTTGTTTGTTGGTTTTTAATTTCTTGAGTCCTTTTATTCCTTTTTCTATATTAGCCCTTTGAGAGATATCAGGTTGAAGATATTTTCCCAATCTCTACTCTACTGATTTGTTCTATTGTCAGTGTCTTTGCCTTTCAGAAGTTTTTCAGTTTCATGAGGTCCCATTTATTAATTGCTTATCTTAGAGCCTCAAATGTTGTTTTTTGTTGTTGTTGTTCAGGAAGTTGTCTCCTGTGACAATTGGTTCAAGGCTGATCCTTACTTTTTCTTATAGATTTAATGGTTTTGGCTTCTTTGCAAAGAATCAAGTGTCTGTAGGTATGTAGTTTTATTTCTGAGTCTCCAATTTGATTCCATTTTTTCACCAGTCTGTTTCTATGCCAGCAGCATGCAGTTTTTATTGCTGTTGCTGTGTAGTACAGCTTGACATCAGGGATTGAGATATCTCTAGAAGGTCTTTTATTTTACAGGATTGTTTTAGCTAATCTGGTTTGTTGCTGTTGTTTTTCTATATGAAGTTGAAAATTGTTCTTCCAAGGTCTGCAAAGAATTTTGTTGGTATTTTGCTGGGAATTGCAATGAATCTGTAGATTGCTTTTGCTTAGGATGGTCAATTTTAACTATGTTAATTCTATCAATCCATGACCACAGAAGATCTTTCCATCTTCTAATATCTTCTTCAGTTTCTTTCTTCAGGCATGCCTTTCACTTGCTTGGTTAGAGTTACAGCAAGATACTTTATATTTTTTATATTATTTGTGGTTATTCTGAACAGTGTTTCCTTACTTTCTCAGTCCATTTGCAGTGAGTATACATGAGGGTTGCTGTTTTATTGTTGTTGTTTGTTTGTTTGTTTGCAGGAGGGTGGGGGAGTGGTGGTTAATTTTGTGTGCAGCCACCTTGCTGAAGGAGTTTATCAGGTGTAGGACTTCTCTGGTAGAATTTTGGGCGTCATTTATGTATACTGTCATACCATCTGTGAATAGGGATACTTTAATTTCTTCTTTTCCATTTTGCATCCCCTTGATCTTCTTTAGTTTTCTTATTGCTGTAGCTAGAACTTTAAGTACTGTATTGAAGAGATATGGGGAGAGTGGGTAGTCATCTCTTGTCCCTGATCTCAGTGAAATTGCTTTAAGTTTCCCTCTCTTTAATTTGATGCTGGTTATATGCTTGTTGTATATTACCTTTATTGTGTTTAGCTGTGTGCCTTGTATCCCTGCTCTCTCCAAGACTTTTTACATGAAGCAGTGTTAGATTTTGTTAAATGCTTTTTTCAGAATGTAATGAGATGACCATGTGTTTTTTTTTTTCTTTAAGTTTGTTTATATGGTAGATTACATTGATGGATACAATGTACATTCACATATTGGACCACCCCTGCATGCCTAAGATGAAGCATCCTTGATAATGGTGGATAATGTTTTTGGTCTGTTATTGGATCCTATTTGTGAGTATTTTATTGAGTATTTTTGTGTCAATGTACACAAGGAAAACTGGTCTGAAAAAAAATTTTTTTGTAGTGTCTTTGTGTGGTTTAGGTATCACAGTGCCTGTAGCCCCATAGGATGAGTTTGACAATGTTCCTTCTGTTTCTATTTTGCGGAATAGTTTATGGAGAATTTTTATTAGCTCTTCTTTGAAAGTCTGATAGAATTTTGTGCTGAAAGCATCTGGCCCTGAGCTTTTTTAGGTTGGGAGAATTTTAACGACTGTTTTTATTTCCTTAGGGGTAATGGGACTATTTAGACTGTTAACATGATCTTGATTTACAGAAAGTGGAATCTATGAAATAAATTGTCCATTTTATTTAGATTTTCCAATTTTGTGGAACATGAGTTTTTGAAGTAAGACTTCTTGATTGTTTGGATTTCTTCAGTATCTGTTACGTCCCCTTCTTCTTTTCTGATTTTGTTGACTTGGATATTGTTTCCATGCTTTTCAGTTAGTTTGGCTAAGGGTTGGTCTATCTTGTTGATTTTCTCAAAGAACTAGCTTTTATTTTCATTGATTCTTTGAATTGTTCTCTTTGTTTATAATTTGTTGATTTTAGCCCTGAGTTTGATTGTTTCCTGCTGTCTACTCCTCTTGGGTTTGTTTGCTTTTTTATTTCTCCTTAAAGCTTTCAACTGTGCTGTTAATTTGCTAGTATGAGACCTCATTATTTTCTTTATGAAAGCACTTAATGCTATGAAATTTTCTCTTAACACTACTTACATTGTGTCCCATAAGTTTGGGTATGTTGTGTCTTCATTTTCATTGAATTTTAGGAAGTCTTTAATTTCTTTCTTTATTTCTTCCCTGACCCAAGAGTTTTCTCAGTTAAACATGTGATCATTTAAAAAAACTTAAATTTACTTTTTATTATTTATTACAATTTATTCACTTTGTATCCTGGCTATGGCCCCTTCCCTCTTTTTCTCTTAATCCTACCCTCCCTCCCTCTTCTCCCACTATACCCCTTCCCTAGTCCACTGACTAGAGATGTCTTCCTCCTCTTCCATCTGACCTTAACCTATCAGGTTTCATCAGGACTGGCTGAATTGTCTTCCTCTGTGGCCTAGCAAGGCTGAACCCCTCAGAGGGAAGTGATGAGAAAGCCTGCCACTGAGTTCATGCTAGAGACAGCCACTGCTCCCCTTACTAGGCACCCTACTATGGACTGCATCTGAGCAGGGGTTTTAGGTCCTTAGTTGGAGTACTGGTCTCTGCAAAGACAACTGGACCCAGCTATTTATTTCTTTATTCATTTATTTATTCATTTATTTATTTATTTATTTTTGATCTGTTGTGCTCCTTTTGGAGTTACTGTCTTTTCCAGGTCTTTCTATCTCCATTTTCTTTCATAAAATTCTATGCACTCTGCCCAAAGTTTGGCTATGAGTCTCAGCCTCTGCTTAGATACCTTGATCAGTAGAGTCTTTCAGAGGCCCTCTGTGGTAGGCTCCTGTCCTGTTCCCTGTCTTCTCCTGCTTCCGATGTCTATCAAATTTCTCCTTCTGAATATGGATTGAGCATCTTCCCTAGGGTTTTTCTTGTTGTTTAGCTTCATTAGGAGTATAGATTTTAGTATGTCTACCATGTATTATATGTCTAATAACCACTTATGAGTGAGTATATACCATGCATGGCATTTGTAGGTTGTATAGTTTTTTCTGGATAGATGGATTCTGCATTTTACGATGTACTTTGAGAAAGAAAGGATAGGTGGACACAGTTAAAGGTCAGAGCTTTTGACCTGAAGCTTTTTTCTTGCTTTTGAAGAATCCCAATCTCCTTGAGTTGATAGACCTAGTGTGACAATGTGACATGCTTTGGGATTCCATGTTCTAAACCATAAATGAATCTATATCTCTGATACTTACAGACATATTAACTTCTCATTTAAAATATTTATTTTAGAAACCTGTTTATATTTTTACAATTAATTTTTTAAAATATGTTGTGGTATTGACATGCCATCTTGGATTTGTGATTACCTTGGTCTAGCATCCATGGCAATAAAACAAGCAACGCAATGTATAGGAAACCAGATCTATGTTAATGGGAAAGGTGCCATTAACACAGTAGGGGGCAAAGGGGAAGATCCACAAGGTGTTCTAGTCATTATTCTCTCCTACCTCCCCCTCAGCCATAAACTTTCTTGGAGGATGATAGATAGGTATAAGAAACAGAATATTAACTGAATGTGATATAGGTTCCATGTGGTCTTTGTCTATAATGAGGTGGGGCTTTATTTTGTTGTAGCTGCTTTGAAATTACCCAGGATCCTTTAAGTGTTTCCTTTGCCCATGTTCATGTAAGCAATAAAGTCATGGGTGGAATCCTTTCCTTGGTCTGTTGTAGGTTCTGTATCTACTAGACTTTTGTTTATGTCTCCCCAGAAAAAGTTACCAAAGCAGATCATACAGTAATTCTCAGGATTAGCTCAGGGGTAAGTATGTGCTTAGCCACAAGTAAGAATCATTCAGTTACTCCAAACAAAGCTGAAGCAAAACAAAAAAATCAAAGAATTGGTCCATTAAACTATTTGAGAGTTCAGAGTCAGCTTTCATGTATGTTATTGCTAGTTCTATAATCCAGGGTCCTAGTATATTTTAGGATTGGTAATTTGCTTGCATGTTAGGCTTATATCACTATAAAGAGATGTCTGAGATCGTTAACTTAAAAAGAGATGTTATTCATCTTGGTTCACAATTTTGGAAGTCATTCTAGATGGTCTCCACTGCTTTTGATCAGTGGTGAAGCAACCCAATGTGGCAGGTGTATGTGATAGAGCAAAACCACTTATATCATGATACAAGGATCAAAGCAGAAAAGGATGGATCTGTGGTCTCAGGGTATTATTGGGAATCATCTCCCAATGTCCTCAGACCCTCTATCATGATTAATGATAATTGTCAACCTGACAAGCTCTGAAATCACCTAGATGGAAAGGCTGTAGGTACATCTGTGAGTGATTATTTAGACGGTGGGTATGCTTCTGAAGGATTATGTTGACTTAGCTAATTAAAGTAGGAAAACACATCCTTGAAGTAAATGCCACCATTGCCTAGGCTTGGGTTCTAGACTGCTTGAAAAGGAGAAATGTGAGTACCATCTTTCATTTCTCTCTTCTTTCTAACTGGACACAATGTGACCATCTGCTTCAAACTTTTACTGTCTCATTTTCTGCCATAATGGAGTCTATTAGATCACACACGGTCTAAGTTCCTGTCTCTTTTCCAGAAATTAAACCATGCTCTTACATCCTCCCTCCTTCCCCTGGCTGTTTGCTTCCTAACACTTGAAGCTGTGAGCAAGCCTAGCTCTCCTCAGTAGATACCTTGTGGTATGGAGACCATTTCAGATTAAATCTCACTGTGTGGAACTTCCTGCCACTTTCTGGAAATGTATAAGTGTCAGAAACCTCTTTTGCCATTTGGCTTTTCTGAAGGGCCTTGAAGGCTCCTGTCTTACTATAATATGGTGACCCTTTCCCCTAGAGAATTAAAAGGACTGTGTCTTTCTTCAGGAACTCATCATATCATACACAGTAGCTATCTCTCTAAACCCACTTCTCCTCTGGGTTTAGAAGGACAGCCCTGTTTTACTTTGCAAGCTCCCATTGTGCTACATGTGACATGATGCTTTATCTCTCCCTATTGCCTTCCTGCTTCAATGCCGAATTGAATCATGCCCCACACCATAAGTATTAGGCTCTCTATCCTAATAAAGGTTATTCTGAAGAGTACCTTCAGGTTATCTCCTTTTCCTACAGCCAGTTTGGTGCTCTGACCTGCATTTTTGTTCTGAGAGACTATATTCTGGAATCCTAAGGCAGAATAAACTCCTTTTCCCTTAAGTTACCTTGACTATATTTTCTCATAGCAGCAGAAAAAGTAATTAAAACAGCCTGTCTTTTCTCTTAAAGTTTCTATCACTTTCCAATAGTGTCACAGTATGGACTAAGCATCTAACACAGGGAACTGTGGCAAACATTTGTAATCCAAACTATAGCATGCTGTTTTTCTTTTTCCTTTGAGCCTTTTTGATGGCTATGTCACATTTTCTTACAAAGAAAATGGACTCTGGTTCATCGAGATTAATCTTGATTTTTATAAAAGAAACACTTGGTAACTCATTAGTTAAATATGTTAATAAGGTCTAAGCCTTTTTTTTTTTTTAGCTAGGATAATTAGCTAATCTTGTTGAAGTAGGTGAATAGACATCAATATGTTTAGAGGCCATTGGTGACTGAGGTCCTCACCCCATCATAGTCTATATTAGAACCCATTTTGCATTTTCCTTGAGACACTTGAAAGAATCACAATTTTTCCTCTTTAAGACTGAAAAGTCCACATGAAAATGTATCAGAGGTATGTTGAGGCTCATTATGAGAAGGATATTTCCTCCCACTCAAAGAGTGAATTCTGAGTTTTACCTCAGGCTCTGGGTAAACATATGAGAATTCTAAACTGCCCACATTACATATATACATCTTAGAGTTAATATAACTGTGCCTGCATTTACCAGTCCAGGTTTCTTTGTCAATGGTAAAAGTAGGGCAAAGGGGTTATTCCCCAAGTGATGAGAGGGTTGGGGTTGATTGTTCTCAGTTTGAGAGAGCTGAAAATGTTGGAGACAGCAGCCTAGGATAATGTCACACATCTCAACTGAGTACACTGGAGGTATTAAGGCCTGGCCCTCTCATCTCCATTTGAAACAAGTCTGAAGAGATAAGCCAAATTCAAAGCAGCCTGTGGAGCTGGTTAAATGTCAGACATCACATCACTATCATGCTATCTGGTATAATAGTTGATGAATACATACAAAGTTAGAAAGTGAAACACTGGTGTGTTTATCTTTGTGAATTTATTTTACAGAATTCAATTTAATTTTTAAAGAAAATTTAAAGATACAAGGGGTAACAAATCTTTCTTGTAAGTGTGGTACTGTGTTCTACTTTCTTCCTTTCCTCCAGGCATACAGATCTCAAGATTACATGTTAATACATCCTGAAGTTATCTTCCTTCCAGGGTTTATATAAAAGAGACCACAGTCAATGCTTTATATTAGTATTATTGATGTTGTAAGTGTGCTACAGTTCACAAAATATTTGAGAATTGCTTTGATACAATCTACTCTTGGAGGTTTGTATGAGTATTTCTTTCCAAAATGTTCAGCTTTTTAGGTAGTGTTTTTTACATAAGTGTAGGGATAACATGCAAGGAGAAATGAGTCTCAGCTCTAGAAGTTGCACTGTTATAAGTGGGAGCACAGAAGCAGTGGGTATAAGAAACCTGCTGCCATTTTATGATAAACGACATCTTTTTCTGTCTGCCTGTAAGAGTAGTTCGGTTCTATGGAGTGGGTTACTTCAATATTTTACCCTTTGCTCCACTAGCAGTAGTAACTCCATTACTGGGATATGAAAATAAATAAATAAAATCTTGAAGTAGATAGATGGCTCAGTAAATAAAAGCACTTGGTGAACAAGCCTGATGATCTGAGTTTTATCACTGAAATACATGTAAAAAGCCAGAAGTGATGACACACATTTGTAATTTCAATGAAAGATGAGAGGGCACAGTAAGAAAATCAACCAGAATATTGGAAGTTTGTTAAACAACTAGCCTGAAGTAGACAATGCAGAGACAGAAGAGAGGCTCTGCTTCAAAACAAGGTAGAAAGAGAGAACCATTTCTCAAAATGGGGTCCTCTCACTTCCAAATGCATGCCATGATATACCCTGATGCACACACACACACACACACACACACACACACACACACACACACTTGCCCTTTCTCTATGGTTTGCTGTGTTAGGCACACACTGCTCCTAGTGTTGGCAGTACAAGGCATTTCTGGGTCCTGGCATGTTTGGTGTACACTTGTAATCCCAGCACTCAGGGAAGTGAGAAGGGAGATTGAGTTTAAGGTCAACTTTGGGCTATATTATGTCCTAGGTCAATCTGTTTGTCTTAGCAAGACCTTGAATTAATGAATTATTCTGGCTTTGCATAGCAGTGTCTCTGCTAATTCAGGTGGCTGTTCAATTTCTGTGAACCAATTCATTCATGTTTACAAAGGAATGAATCACCAATGCTTTCTTCTCCTAGAACTGAACTCAGACCAGCATTATTTTGGCTCTCTCATCACATACAAATTATTTATGTTGAAAGAAAAGTCTGATGCATTTTGTCAGCTTTGGCTTCAGGTACAAGAAAATGTTACACTGTATGTTGGCTCTGATAATTTCAGGTGTCTGCCTAAGCCATCTGTACTGAGAGGCAAAGTTAAGGTGAAGGTGCCACTGAGAAACATAACTTAGCTATCTACGTGTATGTATCTGTTGAAAGTACTGTAGAGTAGCTTCTACATGTTGGAGATAAAACCATCAATAAGACAGATGATGGTCAATGCTGTTCAGTGGTGGCACAATCCTTTAATTCAGGCAGAAACAGGGGATCTCCGAGATGGAGGCCAGGCTGAACTAACAGCCAGGGATCTTACACAAAGAAACCCTGTCTTGGGAAAAAAGAAGAAAAAAGAAGGAGAAGGAGGAGGAGGTGAGGAGGAGGAGGGGGAAAAGATAGATGGTCCTGTCTGTCCTTGAGGAGTATTGAGTCTGATGAGAAGATGTGATGATAACTATCAAGGACAGAATGTGAGCCCATTTTTCCTCCACTGCCATGATCAGAAAAGGAAGATGGCATAATTTGGCATCGTACCCCCTCCCTCCTTTCCTCCCAGCCTCACCCTTCCTCCATTTTCCTTCTATCCCTCCTCTTTTACTCTTCAGAGAAGGGAAGCCTTCCCACTCTTAGAAATGTTTAGTGCTGCTTTTGTTAACTAACCACCCCCTTAGCTGTTGTTCTTCTCATTTCTTTTAGAACACAGACATGATTATTCAGAAAAAGTAATATTTTCTAATGGTGTTTACCTTTATAAGCTCAGAAGAATCAATTTATTATTTAGTTATACTTTTAGAATTTAAAACAATTTTTAAATTCAAATATATTTTGATCATGCTCTTTTCCTCCCCCAAGTCCTTCTAGATCTTTCCACCCTCCCTACCCACTCAGCGTTTTTAATTGATAAGTAGATTTTTATACTGAAACAGTGCACGGGAAAGAAGGGAAAGACACATGACATGCTAGGCATCATTTAATAAATTTAATAAATTAAGAAGAAGTCTCACAAAACTCAGGAGAAGGCAACATACAGGAATGAGAAATAAGAGAACACTTTGCAACCATTGACAAAAAATACCATTTGACAAAGGAGGAAAATTACAGGAAATAATATAAGGCAGTCTGTTTCACTTGTCTTAAACAGTATATGTATATAATAGTACATCAAAATGATTTAACAGTAAGTTCACCACGCTTACATTTGTCACATGAGCTGTTTTAAAACACTTATAAAAGTTTGTAGATTTAACATTGAACTGTAAGATTTATTTCGAAATGAATGTATATATATTTATTTTGGAATATACAGAACTTACACAGAACTTACGAACAGCACACAAGTTGAGGATAATTGCTCTGTTGGGTACTATTAAGTACTACTACTTGATGATATAAGAATTATTAACAAATGTGCTATAAGCTATCATTCAACTTATTGCTAGCGCTTTTGGACCTCTGTGGTTTATCCTTTTGTTTCTTTGTAAAACATGTGCTATGAGCTTGCCCTGATAGATATGAAAGAAATCAGATGTTTCCAATTTTCTCTAATACAATACTTCAGATCTGAGTGTCTCTTATGCATTGCCAAAGAAATTTTCTCCAGCACTTCCTATATTAGCATCTCTAGCTCACATTGATACTGATCAGTGGATTCATGCAACATACATGGCGTACATGCACAGCACCATCTGTATGTGCAGAACTCATGCTCAATGCATGCTGTCTGTCTTCTGACATTTCCATTTTAATGAGAAGTAGGTCATCTCATTCAATTTCAGGTAACTGTTTTAACATGCAGTTCAACTGACCTAACAGGCAGGTAGACTTCACTTTCTTATCATGTTTGGGCATGCTCAAGGAATTGACTGACATTTGGCAGTGTTGTAAATCAAATAAGAGACTTTTTGAGTCTCCTCAAATACAGCCACTCTCCCACTGCCCCTGTAGCAGACAGTTGAATTTATTTATGCTGTGTGTTGAGAACACACAGGGTTTTTTGAAATTCAGATCTGACCTTTACTGATTTCAAGATCCTAAGAGTCTGACTCCAGGTGTACAAGTAACTGTCTGACATAAGAACTAGCATGATGAATTCTTCAGAAATTTTTCTACAGTTGTGTGAAATGGACACACATGGAAACATGATTATTGGGAACATGTGTGTACCCTGCACACAGCATAGGCTTAATGATCTGACTTGAGCAATGTTTGAAAACTTTTCATGTTTTTTCAGTTTTATTAAAATGGTACTTAATTCTTAGAGAGCAGCAGGCCCACGAATGAAACAATATCCAACATTTATTGGAACACAGCACTATATTTGAAAAAATATTTAAAGTTCTAGTAGGTAATTGCAGTACAATGGAGAGCTTGCGACATTCACAATTTAGCTGCAGCCTTTCCCTGCACTAGAGAGTTTGGAAGGATCTGAAATAGAGATAAATTTTGTTTAAAATCCAAATGGAAACTCTGTATTTCTATTTTTCCCAGAGTTCAATAAAAGCGTCTTTTTAAATTACTTTTTTTTTCACATTCTAAGGGCCTAATTCAGTAGTCCTTAATCAAGTAAAACTTCCAAGTTCACAGTTCTTTACCCTTCTCAGACTAGTTTTACTTAAAAATGGACTGCTAATTTGGGTCCTATAGATAGAAGTACCATAATTAAGAAAATATTTTAATAAGGCTCAAAAATGCAAATTTCACTTTGTGTGTAGCACAAGAATTTCCAGAATTCTGAGCTCCAAGTCCAATTGATGTTGAATCCTGGATTGGGAAATCACTGTGGGATTGATTTTGTTTCCAAGTTTAGTCTCGGAATTAGGTATTTACTAAGGACCAGAATGAAACACTAATTCCAGTTTGCTTGTTATAATAATCAGAATTTGAACACTGTCCTTAAGAAGTGAAAAGCTGTTTGGTTGTATATCTCTTTAGCATCCTTCCACTTCTGTAGTCCTGGTTAAACAGCTGCTATGTTAAAATACCACTATGTTTGTGGACAGACATTGCAGTGAAAAACTGACACAACACTCTGACAATGTCAAATTTTACCCCACTGTGTAACAACAAAGTTTAATTTTGTCTCTGACTCACTGATGGATATTTTTCACAATGGGCAGAAACTATCTAACTGTGTTTATGTGTGTAGATGAGCAGAACGAGTATTTAAAGTACATATTTATATTGTTACTCTGGATAAGATGTCACTGAGTCCATCAGTTTAGGTTTGAAATATGAGCACAGTCATGTGCATCATTTTGGTCTCCTGCAAATGCCACCTGAGATAAACATCAACATTTCCGCATTCACAAAAGAAACAGAGGTAGGAAGGAAGGAAGCAAAGAAGGAGCAAGGGGAGAGAATAAGGAAGGAAAGGAGAGAAAAACACAAACATTATTATTCATCAAGGAATCAAAATAACTTAGTCTCCATCTATCATAAACAGTAAATATAGAACCCCAGATCTCACTGATAACACATGATTATTAAGTACAGGGTTGCAAAGCTATTTATGAAAACACTGTTTTGTCACACAGCCATATTTACATTAGATAAGATCCATAGGAAAATCATGGGGGAAAACTTTCCTACAAGAGCTCTCCTGTGCGAAGGCTGTGCTTACACACTACTGATCCTCTCGCTGACTACATTGGAGGGGTTGACTGGCAGCTCTAAGTTCTCCACCTGCATCTCTATGCCAGGCTCAGTGTCATTAGCTTTCCTTGCCACATGTTCATTGGTATGCTGATAAATATTAACATTGATCTTCCTCCCAGACAAAGCAGTGGCAGCAACCCTAGGAATCTGTCGAACAGGAGGCTTTTTGTCTGGCTTATAATCGCAGCGCAAATACTTAGAGAAAGCCCTTCGGTAAATTTTGTTGAAGAGAGTGTACACCAGAGGATTGATGCCTGAACACACATAGCCAATCCAAACAAACACATTGAGAAGCTTCTCCATTAGCTTTTGGTTACAGGATTTCTCACAAAGAACTGACAGGATATTGGTCATGAAAAACGGGCACCACATAATCAGAAACACAAAGAATACAATGCCAAGGACTTTTGAAGCTTTCTTTTCGTTGTTGATCGCTTGCATGGTACCTCTAGGATGCTTTTCGTTTTTCTTTCGACGTGGCTTCTGGTCTGGATTGGGGTTCGCAGTGTTCTCTTCATCATTGACGTTCGTCTTGCAGCAGCACTTCAGAAAGTTCAGGCTGATTTCAGGCAGGTCCTCCTCGGTGTAGCCTCGAAGTAACATCAGAGTTTGACGGCGCAGGACGTAGATCGTTAAGAAGTAGGTGATCACCATAATCGTCAACGGGATGAAGAATGCCACGAAGGACCCAATGAGAACGAAGTTCGGGTCATTGAGCACGCATGTAGTGTTATTCACGAACACTTTGCTTTCGTCCCTCAGTCCAATCACAGGGATAGGAACTGAAACACCTAAGGGAACAAAAAGGTGAGAAAAGTCATTATTGCACATGGCATGAATGAGCAGGCTTTTTCACAGTCATTCATTACCATTTTTTTCAAAAGGCATTTAGTCTTAATGTTTGTTGAAAGCTATTCACAGCATACCAGGCAGCTTGGGGAAAGTATCGGTGCAATAGATAATGATGGCTTTCTGTGAATTGCTGTAACAGTATAGAATCTCCATTTTTGAGATAAGCTATTGGAAATATGATTACTTCTAAGAGTGGATTCAGTCCATTTTGTCTTATTTATAATCCCTATAACTGTCCTGGTGGTTATTTGTTAGGTCAAGGAATAGCTTCACAATTGTCCTCAGTGATAGCATTATGATCATTTTCCATCTACTGCATAACTGCATTGTTTCACTATTATGGAAAAGCTAATCTATGCATTTTTCTCCTATCTGCAAGACTGTGCGCATGAAACTGAGTCTGCACAAATGCATGTGTGTGTGTATGTGTGTGTGTGTGCGCATGTGTGTGAATGTGTGTATTTATGTGTTTGGGCATCAGTATCACGGTTTCAAGATAAATAATCAGGATGAGGCTGAAGACGTATCTTTAGGGTAGGACAGTAGGCTAGGGTTAGGGATGGGCAGAAGAAAGGGAAAGTGGAAGGTAGATGGGAGAGAGAGAGAGAGAGGGAAGGAGATGGAGATAGAGAAAGAAGAGCGACAGACCTAGAAAATTTTTATTCATAAGGATATGGACAAGTAGTCAGCCAGGAAAATAAACTGGATTCCTGTCTAAAGGAAGGGGGGCAGACACTGATCTTATGCTGAAACCTTCTGAAAACCTTTATAACCCACTGTGGTAGACCACAAATCTATTCTCTGCTCAACACACAGGGGCAGGTTGTCGAGGGAATCTTCATATTAATCTATCATTTCTGCATCCTCAAGAAGTCAAAACGTTGGCACACTCAGATTGTGCCTGTGAGATTCTATCATAAGCTAGCTAGCGGTACTTTGAGCTGCTTGATATCCACATTGCAAAATGGGAGAGGAAGTAGAAGTGTACCTTATAAGACATTTGCTGACTTCAGTGACCAGCTGAAGAACTATGAGCAATTTAATACCTTCAGGGCATGCGAGCTGACACAAGTATCCCTTGTCAACTGCAGTATATTATACTGAATGACTAAAGAGGAAAAACTAGATAATACTGATTGATACTTAATCTCTGGGAAGATGATAAAAGGAGGGTTTGGAAAATTATTAAGTATTTTTCCTAGACATTAAAGTTCTAGTATTTTCGATGAGTCTCTAGAGAAAGAAAACTAAATGACAGTATAAGAAACAGGAAGCAGTGGAACAAGATTTCATCTGATACTGCTCCACAGCCATCTATGTATTGGTACCTAGGCGTGAAAGTAGGGAAGTAGGGAAGGGTATTATAAACTTGGAGACACCTTTCAAACTATTATTCTTGAAGCAAAAAAATTGGGGCTTGAGTAAAAACACTCAAATCTTTCTGTGGCTGCAGGGAAGATGAGCATTCCATGAGAAAGGTATAGACAATTATACCTTTCAAGAATTCTTTAGCTAGAGTGATGCTCAGCAGATCATAGTTGTGGGAACCACATCCTGAAGCTAGTGACTCTGGAAAGTGTGCTGTCTCCCTAGAGGTATGTCTACAGAGGTAGATGTACCTGGACATGAAGGTCCAACATTCTGCTAAAAGTGGAGATTAACAAAGCCAAAAAATCTAGGCCCAGGTGGGCCTGGATAGACTGATGCATCAACCAAGGACCATGCATGAAGAGGACCTAGATGTCCTGCTGTCTTCATGTGGGTTCCCTAGTAACAGAAGCAGGGTTGTCTCTGCCTGCTCTTTGATCACTTATCCCTGGTGATACAGCTTTGCCAGCCTACAGATGAAGAGGATCCAGTCAGTCCAGATGGGACTTGATAAGCTATGGACAGATGGCAGAGGAGGAGAACTCCCCCTTTCAGTGGAATATGGGAGAGGGATGGGGAAAAGGGAGGGAGGGTGGGACTAGGAGGATATGAGGTAGAGGGCTACAATAGGGATTTAAAGTGAATAATTGTAAAAAATTAAAAATACATATTTTTTTTTTAAAAAAGAAAATGCTCTCACTATTTTAAATGCCTTCTGAGAGACAACTGAAGCCCCTAAGGAAGGCATCGTACACTGGGTGTAAGATCAGTGTACACTGACATCACTCAGAATCCACTCCTGGAGTATGATGAGCTCACATTTGTTAAAAGATTTTCTCACCTTCTTAAGGAATCTAAGGAAAGCTTTGTCAAGAAACAATTTGGAGGAGGGGGACCATTATTATGTATTTGAGTATTTGAGGCCAATTGTTTCTTTCTCTCTCTGTCTCTCTTTCTCTCTCTCTCTCTCTCTCTCTCTCTCTCTCTCTCTCTGCGTATGTGTGTGTGTGTGTGTGTGTGTGTGTCTGTGTGTGAGAGCATGCCATAGAATGCCTATGTTAAGAAGATAGTTAAGAGTTAAGAGGATAATTTTTAGGTGTTAGTTTTACCCTTCTGTATCTGAACTTGACTCATCAGGCTTAGAGAAAGGATTCTTTAGCTGCTGAGTGAAAGAATCATGAGCCCCCATGAGGCCAATTTTACACCTAGCATTCTTTTATAGTCTTATATACATTGAGGAAAGAGTAAATCTGATAGCTGTCTTTTATTTCATCCATCCTTTGTGTCAGATTCTGACCCATATATATTATGGATAATAGAGATGAAAAACATTTTTTTCAGCAATAGATATAATTTTTCCAAGTAGTTTAACCCTTTTACTAAGTCTGTAGAGTTATAAATTTTGTTTCTGGAAGCCATGAATGCAGTCACCAAACAAGAAGAAATTAACTTTTAAAGTCACAGTAGGAAAATCATTAATAATAATAACAGTCGCAAGAACAGCATTAATAACAGCACATCATAAACAGATTATTTCATTTTATACTTTAATAACTTAACAGGTAGTGTTAGCAGTTTTCAAAGTGTGCTTCAAGGACCCTGGGAGACTGAGATTTAATTTTTGTGGGGTTAGTTTTCTTTTCTAATTTTTATTATATTTTTGGTGTTTCATAGAAAAGAACTCATGTAACTCAGTTTGGCCTTGAACTTCTGATTTACTTATCTCCACCTCTTGAGTGCTTAGATTACAAGCTTTTTTTTTTCATTTCTTTTTTGTATTTGAATGCATGTCTGTTTTTCGGAATTTAGCTCTTATTGTATCAGTAAACATTTAAAAATTCAAACCTTCAAACAATGTTTTCATTTCTCAAAAAATTTTAAATTGTAGTAAGTTTCATAAATGTAACAAGTAGGCTTAATTTGTTATTATTTAAAGGAGAATCATTTATTAAGTATTTTTATACTTTTCATTTCTTATATCATAAACGTTAAATTTTATATAATTGATATAATATATAACCCACATATACAAAAGTCCTTGGGAGCACTTAAGTGTTTTAAAAAGTATGAAGGGTCCTTAAACCAAAGAGATTGAGAATGCCTGCTTTATGTTAAAAGAAAAGTTATTTAGGGTCTGGAAAGTTAATCTATCAGATATGCAATGTATTCCTTATCATCTTCAATTGAAGCAATAGTAATGCATGTATTATTACACCATTAAGTGTAAAAACTGTAGTACTTCCAGTATCACAATTTAAATGCATTATTTTCATAAGAATTCAGAAAGACATTTATTCTTTGATCAAGATAACTTCAGAAAAGTTAAATTTAAGACTATATACTGATATTTTTTACAATCTTGATTTGATCAAGAGTAGAGATCAACAACTTTTGACATCATATGCCAATAACAATTACAATAACAAAATCTATTTTTTCCTCAGTGTTTCTTATATGTTACCATATGATCCAATTATTTTAAATTTTTATTCTGTAGTTCATATATAATTTAATTCAATAAAGACAACAAAAAGCTAATTTAATATTTCCAAAGTTATCTTTGGTAATTCCACATCATCTTAGGATATTAGGAACAATGGAAGAAAAGTTATAATTCAGTAATGCTATAAGTTGCGTGTGTTGTTTTAACTAATAGAGTCAGATATTATACAAACATTGAAAAATGGTTTAAATAGTAATAATTATTAATTATATTTAACATAAGATGAATCTTTAATAAGCATATAAAATCAAATTAATATTATAGAAACATTGAATTCAGTAATATATATTTCAAGGATTTAAAAATATTACTACTATGTGTATTTTATTGGAAATATATATTTTTGCAACTTAATTATTATGTTATTTAAAGATAAAATGAATCTTCAACAAGAATGTAAAATCTAAATTAACACTATAGAAACATTAAATTCACTAATACATATTACAAGTTTTTGAAAATATGCATTTCTACTGTGTATACTTTATTAAAAATATTATCTATTACTACATAGACAGGAACTACATCAGCTACTAATGCTGCCACTACTACTTTCATTCATTAAGGACTTGCACCAAAAATCGCTAATTCTAAATGTTTACCTACATTCATACTATATTTGCATGCATTATCTCATTTTAATTTCATAAAAACTCATTTATTAAAACTCATTTTGACTGCAACATGTAAGTCTGACTATTACGACTCTTATACATGCTTTACCTTACAAACTGTCTACATGTATTATCTTATTCTAGTCACATAGAAAACTCATTTAGTGAATTTATTGTATTGTAAAAAAGTAAATCTAGAATAATTTATGTATAAATACATTTATGTTAGTTCTTAATACCTTGAATTCAAGCAACACAGATCAGTTCTTTTCAAACCATCAGGTAATATTAATTGTCAATGACTCTAACATGGGTATTTAATTTTTTAAAACATTTTTACATTTATGATGTATAAGTGATAGTATATTATAATCATTGTTGACTAAACAGTAGTTGTCAAACTTAGTAAACTTGGTCTGAGAAAGTATGATAGACACCAGTAGGTGAGGCGAACATGATAACCACTACACTACAGAAAAAACACTAGTAGCTATATTTGTAATATGAGTACAGTACAGAAACACAGCAATACTATGGAAAAGAAAAAATAATAACATATGCCACAATAGTCACAGATAGCTCTAGAGTTGGAAACATTGCCTGTGCCATTCAAACTAAGGTCATTGCTGTTCCAAGAGAAAGCATTCATAACAAAGTAATAAGTTGTCAAGATATGGATAATAAATAACTGTTGAATGCTGACATGAAATGGGCAAATAAATAAATTTTGTAGGACATCCTCACCAACAACAAAAAAAGCATAGATTAGAAAAATTGCTGTTGATGTTTGGAGATGCATCTGATATATCTATTTTCAAGCATTGTGTAGTATCAAAAGGGTATTTTTCATGGACATCTAGGATGAACAAGCTGACATGAATAATCCTTTGCCTCCTTGTGTGAGTCCCTTGAACAACGTAGTTAACAGCATGTGATGAAAGACTCTCATTAAAGAAGAACACAGAAAAACAGGGCTGCTTTAATTTTCAGATGGCAAAGTCTTACTAATATTTGGAGGACTAATTCAGTTATGATATTAGTAGCATAAGAGCTTTAAGGAACACACACTCAAGTTTGAACCTCAAGGATTTTTACCTTTGAGTCAAGAAAGAGCACAGGCACATATGAATATGTATATAAATATGTATATATGTGTGCCTATGTATTTGTTTGTATTTCTATTATAGTGACTGGTAGCATAGTGCTAAGAACTTATTATAAAACATACAGAAAATGTGATCTAAAAGAAGACAGCAAAGAAGAAAGAATGAGGAGACTGAGCTTGTAAGAGCAATGGCTGGGGAATAGAAAGAAATGTTTTATTACATCCCTTTAAAAATGGACAGATTCCAGTATGGTTCTACCTAAGAAAACAATTGCAAAGAGGTTGTAAAAGTTTACATTCCCACCAGCAATGGAGGAGTGTTCCCCTTCCTCCACATTCTCTCCATCATGTGTTGTCACTTAAGTTTTTGATCTTAGCCTTTCTGATGGGTGTAAGGTGAAATCTCAGGGTCATTTTGATTTGCATTTCACCTAATGACTAAGCACATTGAGCATTTCTTTAAGTGTTTCTCTGCCATTCTATGTTCCTCTATTGAGAATTCTCTGTGTAGCTAGGTACCTCATTTCATTTTTAATTGGATTATTTGATTGGTTGCTTTCTACCTTCTTTAGTTCTTTATATAGTCTGGATATTAGCCCTCGTCGGATATACGGTTGGTGAAGATCTTGTCTCAATCTGTACGCTGATGTTTTGTTCTGACAACAGTGTCCTCTGCTTTACAGAAGTTTTTTTTTTAGTTTCATAAAGTCCCATTTATTAATTGTTGATCTTAGAGCCTGTGCTGTTCAGGAAGTTGTCTCCTGTGTCAATGAGTTCAAGGTTCTTCCCCATGTTTTCTTCTAACCGATTTAGTGTGTCCCATTTAATGTTGAGGTCTTTTATCCACTTGGATTTTACTTTTGTGCAGGGTGATAAATATGGATCTATTTGCATTTTTCTACATGTAGACATCTAGTTAGACTATCACCATTTGTTGAAGATACTGTCTTTTTTCCTTTGTATGATTGTGGCTTCTTTGTCAAAAAATCACGTATCCATAGATGTGTGGGTTTATTTCTGGGTCTTCTATTCAATTCCATTGATCCACTATTCTGTTTCTATGCCAGTACCATGCCGATTTTATTTTATTTTATTTTATTATTTTATTTTATTTTTAGGACACTGACAGTGTTGTTCAACCAAACATTTATTTTCTTTGATTTATTTTTATTAATTACATTTTATTCACTTTGTATCCCCCTATAAGCTCCTCCCTCCTCACCTCCCAATCTCACCCTCCCACCCCCTTCTTCATGCATGACCCTCCCCAAGTCCACTGATAGGGGAGGTCTTCCTCTCCTTCCTTCTGATCTTAGTCTATCAGATTTATTACTATTGCTCTGTAGTACAGCTTGAGATCAGGGATGGAGATACCTTCAGATGATCTGTTGTTGCACAGGATGTTTTTGGCAATTCCAGGTATTTTGTTTTTCCATATGAAGTTGAGAATTTTTCTTTCAAGGTCTGTAAAGAATTGTGTTGGTATTTTTATGGGAATTGCACTGAATCTGTATATTGGGTTTGGCTGAGTGGCCATTTTCACTATGTTAATCCTACCGATCCACGATAAAGATAATGCTAAAGGGACTGCTTAAGACTGAGGGAATTGATATCAAGCAGGAAATTCAGTCCATGGAAGGCAAGAAATGTACCAGACAATTTTTGTGTTTTTCTTATTTGTTAAAAGGTAAGTGAAGATGTGAAATACAATTATCTTGAAATTTTATCTATCACATATAGAAAGAGGACATACGATAAAACTAGAATTTTACCATTTCTTACATTTCTGAAGTCTGGAGTAGGAAAGTGGTATATTCTTAAAACTATGGTGAATATGAGATCAGAAAACATACAGTGATCCCTGGAACAACTGTAAACAGTTAAATACACATAAGCCAAGAGTTCAAGACAGGTACTGAAATGCGAGGCTGATTTTTTTTCCTACATGGAAGAAAAGGTAGCCAATAAACAAACAAACAAACAAACAAATAAATAAATAAAAGAATCCTGGAAGAAAAACAAGCAAAAAAATAGAAAACAAAGATCAAGATGTAAGTATTCAATCAAGTCATAAATAATTAATCAGCTACATAAAATTATATTAAATTTGCATGTAAATAGTACAGATACAAAGGAGAAAATTTCAGAATAGGATAAAAAAGACTATTACCTATATGGAAATGAAATTAAATGTGAAGATATATATAAGTACAAAATTGAAAATTCTGGAAAATATTGTATAGATGATCAGTATAAAAAATGTGAAATGTATCTTCAGATAGATGGCTTGGGCAAGTGGCCTAAGGCTAGAGGGATGGAGTCGCCAGCCTCTCGTCCTGGAAGTTATGCACAGATGGTGGGCTTAGGCAGTTGGAATAGGTTTGTAGCAGGCCCCAGAAGGAGCCCTGGAATAATTCCTGGCATTAGCTGGGTGACCTGAAGATGAACATTTGAGTATCCCTATGGATTCTCCTCTCATCTGAGAAACATAGACGTCAGGAATTTGGTAGCCACACTACTGCCTGCCAGTCACCCTGCTCTCACTGTGGACATGTGGATCAGATAACCTGCATGGTCAGAGCTGCCATTGCTCAACTATGTTCATAGCAGTTTTATTCATAATAGCCAGAATCTGGAAATAACATAGGTGTCCCTCAACTGAGAAATTAATATAGAAATTGTGGTACATTTACACATTGGAATACTACTCCGCGATTAAAAACAAGCAAATCTTGAAATTTCCAAGTAAATGGGTGGAAATAGAAAATATCCTGAGTGAGGTAACCTAGAAGCAGAAAGACACACATGATACATACTCACTAATAAGTGGATATTAGCCATATTATATAGGATAAACATACTAAAATCTATAGTTCTAAAGAAGCTAAAAAACAAGGAGGACCCTAGGTAAGAGGTTTAATACTCATTCAGAAGGGCAAAGACAATAGACATTGGAAGTAAAAAACTTGGAAGTAGGGAACAAGAGTGGAGCATACCACAGATGGGCTCTGAAAGATTTTACCCATCAGGGTATTGAAGCACATACTGAGATACATAGACAAACTTTGGGCAGAGAGCAGGGAATCATATGAAAGAAGGGGGAGACAGAAAGACCTGGAGGGAACAGGAGCTCCAAAAGGAGACCAACAATGCCAAAAATAAAGTATCACTATTCACAGATATTATGATAGTGTACATGAGTAATCCCAGCAATGTGGATGGATAAAAAAAATTACTCAAAAAAATCAGAAGCCCTCCTGAATACAAAAGGAAAAAGGGATGAGAAAGAAATTAGGGAAACAACACAATAGCCACATAAAGTACTTTGATGTGACTCTAACCGAGCATGTGAAAGACCTTTATGAAAAAAAACTTCAAGTCTCTGAAGAAATAAACTGAAGAAGATATCAGAAGATGGAAAGATCTCCATGCTCTTGGAATGGTAGGATTAAAATAGTGAAAATGGCCATCCAGCCAAAAGCAATCTACAGATTCAACGCAATTCCCATCAAAATACCAACACAATTCTTTGTAGAACTTGAAAGAACAAGAACAATCTTTAATTTCTTATGGGAAAACAAACAAACAAAAAACAAACAAACAAACAAACAAACAAAAAAAAAAACCAGAATTCTGTACAATAACATATCTTCTGGAGGTATCTCCATCCCTGATTTCAAGCTGTACTATAGAAAAACAGCAATAAAAACTGCAAGGTACTGACATAGAGTCAAACTATTGGATCAACAGAATCTAATACAGGACTCAGAAATAAACTCACATACCTATAAGTACTTGATTTTTTTTTTTTTTTTTTGGCAAAGAAGCCAAAATCATGCAATAGAAAAAAGACAGCATCTTTAACAAATGGTGCTCTTCTAACTGGATGTCTACATGTAGAAAACTCCAAATAGATCCATATTTATAGCCCTGCAAAAACCTAAAGTCTAAGTGTATCAAAGACCTCGACATAAAACCAGACACACTAAACATGTTAGAAGAAAAAGTGGAGAAGTGCCTTGAGCTCACTGGCACAGGAGACAACTTCCTCAACAGAACACCAACAGCACAGGATCTAAGAGCAACAATCAATATAGAGACCCTCATGAAACTGAAAAGCTTCTGTAAAGCATAGGACACTGTCCTCAGAAAAAAACGACAGCCTACAGACTGGGAAAGGATCTTCATCAGCCCTCTATCTGACAGAGGGCTACTATCCAGAATATATAAAGAACTAAAGAAAGTAAAAAGCAACCAATCAAATAATCCAATTAAAAATGGGGTACAGAGCTAAACAGAGAATTCTCTGCAGTGGAATATCAAATGGAAGAGAAACACTTAAAGAAATGCTCAGTGTGCTTAGTCATCAGGGAAATGCAAGTAAAAATGAGCCTGAGATTTCACCTTACACCATCAGAATGGCTAAGATCAAAAACTCAAGTGACAACACATGCTGGAGGGGATGTAAAGAAAGGGGAACACTCCATTATTGCTGGTGGTAATGTAAACTTGTACAACCACTTTGGAAATTAATCTGGCACTTTCTCAGACAATTAGGAATAGCACTTCTTCAAGATCCAGCTTTACTACTCCTAGTCATATATCCAAAATATGCTCAAGTACACAACAAACATGCTCAACCATGTTTGTAGCAGCTTTATTCATAATAACCAGAACCTGCATACAACGCATATGTCCCTCAACTGAGAAATGGATACAGAAATTGTGGCATACTACTCAGCAATTAAAAACTAGGAAATCATGAAATTTTTAAGCAAATGGTGGGATCTAGAAATGATCATCTTGGGTGAGGTATCCCAGAAGCAGAAAGACACACATGGTATATACTCACTTGTAAGTGGATATTAGACATATAATATAGGATAAACATACTAAAATCTGTACAAATAAAAAGCTAAGCAAAATGGAGGATACAGGCTAAGATGACCAATCCTAACTCAGAAAGGTAAATGGGATGGACATTAGAAGTAGGAGAAAATAGGAAACAGGACAAGAGCCTACACAGAGGACCTCTGAGAGACTCTACACAGCAGTGTGTTAAAGCAGATGCTGAGACTCATAACCAAACTTTAAGCATAGTGCAATAAAGTATATGTAAGAAGGGGTTAAGGAGCTCCACAAGGAAAGCAACAGAACCAAGAAATCTGGGCACATGGGTTTTTCTGAGATTGATACTCCAACCACGTACGATTCATGGAGATAACCTAGAACCCCTTCACAGATTTACCCCATGGCAGCTCAGTGTCCAAGTGGGTTCCCTAAGAATGGGAACTGGGAATGTCTCTGACAAGAACTGATTGGCCTGCCTTTGATCACCTCCCCTTGTGGAGAGCAGCCTTGCCAGGCCACAGAACAAGACAATGCAGCCTGTCCTGCCTAGACCTGATAAGCTAGTTGGAGAAGGGCATGGGAGGAGATTCAAGAGCTAGGGTGGGATTGGGAGGGAAAGAGGGAGGTGACTACAGCTGTAATACAAACTGAATGAACTGTAATTAATATAAAAAATAAAAATCATGAAAAGAATATTCCTCAAGCTGAGAGATTCAAAATAATAAGCAAACATTGGAAGAAATAAAAATTGCGAATAAGAATATTTTAAGAAACATTGAATACTGCAATTCTCTAAGCATCATTTATATCTTCAGTATGAGGACTAAAATAAGGTTGTAAATTAGAATATATACAATATAGAAAGCTACAAAATATAATTTTAAAAATTCCAAAAGTAGCAAGGTTTCTCATTATGTCTCATTTTTCCTGTTTTTATGATCAATATTCAGTTATTATCATTTCATAGAGAAGGTAAAGCTAAAAGATGAGTTTGTGACCCTCACAGTTACTACAACATAAAAATCTATAATAGATGCTATCTTTTATTTTTTCCATTGTGTCGTTTTGATTTCTTTGTCAAAAATAAAGTATCTTTCTGTGTTCAGGTTTCTTTCTGAATCATTGATTCATTTCCACTGATCCACCAGTGTGTTTCTTTGCCAGTACCATGCCGTTTTTATTATTGGTGATCTATAGTATAGTTGGTCTAACTGGATATCGACATGTAGAAAAATGCAAATAGATCCATATTCATCACCCTGCACAAAAGCAAAATCCAATCAGATCAAAGACCTCAACATAAAATCAGAAACACTAAATCTCTTACAAGAAAAGGTGGGGAAAAACCTTGAATTCATTGGCGCAGGAGACAGCTTCTGAACAGAACACCAACAGCACAGGCTCTAAGAGCAATAATCAATAATTGGGACCTCATGAACATGAAAATCTTCTGTAAAGCAATGGATACTGTTGTCAGAACAAAATGACTGCCTACAAATTGGGGAACAATCTTCACCAACCCTTTATCTGACAGAGGGCTAATATCTAGTATATCTAAAGAACTCAAGAAGTTAAACAGCAACAAATCATGTAATCCAATTAAAAAATGGGGTACAGAGCTAAACAGAATTCTCAATAGAGGGATACTGAATGGCAGAGAAACACCTAAAGAAATGTTCAGAGTCCTTAGTCATCAGGGAAATGCAAATCAAAACGACCCTGAGATTTCACCTTTCACCCATCAGAAGGGCTAAGATAAAAAACTCAAGGGACAATACATGCTTGAGAAGACGTGGAGAAAGGGGAACCTTCCTCTACTACTGGTGGGAATATAAACTTGTACAACCACTTTGGAAATCAATCTGGTGCTTTTTCAGACAATTAAGAATCGTGCTTCCTTAAGATTCAGCTATAGCACTCCTAGGCATATATCCAAAAGATACTCAAATATACAAAAAGAACAGTTGTTCAACCATGTTTGTACCAGCTTTATTTGTAATAGCCAGAAGCTGGAAAATGCCCAAATGCCCCTCAGTTGAGGAATGGATACAGAAATTGTGGTACATTTACACAGTGGAATATTACTCAGCAATAAAAAAACAAGGAAATCATGAAATTTGCAGGTAAATGGTGGGAACTGGAAAACATCAACCTGAGTGAGGTATCCCAGAAGCAGAAAGACACACAGGGAATATACTCACTCATAAGTGCACATTAGATATATAATGTAAGATAAATGTACTAAAATCTGTACATCTAAGGAAGTTAATTAAGAAGCAGGACTCTGTCTAAGATGCCATTCAGAAAGGCAAAGAGGAGTGACATAGGAGGAGTGAGAAAACAGGGAACAGGACAGGAGCCTACCACAAAGGACTTCTGAAAGACTCTACCCTGCAGGGTATCAAGGTAGATGCTGAGACTCATAGCCAAACTTTGGGCAGAGTGCAAGGAATCTTATGAAAGAAGTGGGGAGATAGTAAGACTTGGAGAGGACAGGAGCTCCAGAAGAAGAGCAACTGATCCAAAATATCTGGGCACATATAAAAAACTCAAGAAGTTAAACAGCATCAAATCAATAATCCAGTTAAAAATGGGGTACAGAGACTGATACTGCAGCCAAGAGACACTCATGGAGATGACCTGGCTCCCCTGCACAGATGTAGCCCATGGCAGCTCAGTGTCCAAGTGGGTTTCATAGTAACGGGAATAGAAACTATCTCTGACAGGAACTGGTTGGCCTGCTGTTTGATCACCTCCCCTTGAGGGGAGAGCAGCCTTATCAGGTCACAGAGGAAGACAATGCAGCCAGTTCTTATGAGACCTGATAGACTAGGATCAGAGGGAAGGGGAGGAGGACCTCCCTTATCAGTGGACTTGGGGAGGGTCACTGGTGGGGAAGATAGAGGGAGGGTAGGACAGGTAGGGGTGGAGGGAGGGAGCTATAGTACAGATACAAAGGGAATAAACTAATTAATAAAAATAAAAAATAAATTTAAAAAATGATCAACAATCAATAAATGGGACCTCATGAAACTGAAAAGCCCCTGTAATGGAAAGGACAGTGAAAACAGAACAAAATGACAGCTTACAGACTGGGAAAAGATCTTAACCAAACTCTATATCTGACAGAGGGCTAATATCCTGAATATATAAAGAAGTCAAGAAGTTAAAAAGCAACAAATCAAGTAATCCAATTAAAAAATGAGGTACAGAGATAAACAGAGAATTCCCAACAGACGAATATTTAATGGAGGAGAAGCACTTAAAGAAATGTTCAACGTCCATAGTCATCCCCAAAATGAAAATCAAATGACCCTGATAGTCCACCTTACACCCATCAGAATGGCTAAGATAAAAAACTCAAGTGACAATACATGATGGAGAGAATGTGGAGAAAAGCTAACTTTCTTCCAATTCTGGTGGGAATGTAAACTTGTACAACCACTTTCTAAATCAATCTGGTATTTTCTAAGACAATTAGGAATAGTGCTACCTCAAGACCCAGCTATACCACTCCTAGGTATATATCCAAAATATGCTCAACTATACATACATCAATGACATTTGCTCAACTTTGTTCATTGCAGTATCATTCATAATAGCCAGAATCTGGAAACAATTTATGTGTCTCTCAACTAAAAAATGGATAAAGAAATTGTGGTACATTTAGAAAACAGAATACTACTAAGCCATTAAAAACAAGGAAATTGTGAAATTTGAAGGCAAATGGTGGGAACTAGAAAAGATTATCCCCGAGTGAGTTAACACAGAAGCAGAAAGACACACATGGTATATACTCACTTATAAGTGGATATTAGAAATATAATATTGGATAAACATACTAAAATCTATAATACTGAAGAAGGTAAACAAAAAGGACGACCCTATAATAGATGTTTAATCCCCATTCAGAAGGGCAAAC
Source organism: Meriones unguiculatus (assembly GCF_030254825.1). Taxonomy (NCBI): domain Eukaryota; kingdom Metazoa; phylum Chordata; class Mammalia; order Rodentia; family Muridae; genus Meriones; species Meriones unguiculatus. Next base: position 71,120,318 of record NC_083369.1, on the reverse strand, counting down.
AGTATAGACATTGGAAGCAGGAAAAGGCAGGAAACAAGCCAGGGACCTAACACAGAGGGCCTGTGGAAGAATCTACCCAACAGGGTATGTAAGCAGATGTTGAGTCTCATAGCCAAACTTTGGGCAGAGTGAAGAGAATCATAGAAAGACCTTTAGGGGACAGGAGCTCCAGAAAGTGGCCAACAGAGGGAAAAATTCTGGCATAAGGAGGTCCTGCAAAGACTGATGAATCAACCAAGGAACATTCATGGAGAGGAACTTTACCCCCTGCTCAGATGTAACCCATGGGCAGCTCAGTCTGTATGTGCTTTTCTTAGTAAAGCAGAGCAGGTGCTGTCCCTGATACAGACTCAGTGGATAGCCATTTGATTACCTCCCCTGTGCTAGGTTACCTAACTAGGTCACAGAGAAAGAGAATCCAAAGAGTCCTGATGAAACCTGATAGGCTAGGGTCAGATAATAGTGAAGCAGAGCCTCCCCTGTCAGTGGACTTGGGGAAGGATGTAAGGGGGTAAGAGGAAGGAGAGGGGGACTGGGAGGAGATGAGGTAGGGGGCTACAGCCTGGATAGTTGGTGAATAGACTATAATAAATACATATTCAACAGGATAAAATGACATATTCTACAAATATTAAGTATCTGTGATTAATATGGAATAAAAGGAAAAAATGAATATTTTTATATTAGAATACCTAAGCTTATAACGCAAATATTAGTAGACCTAAAAATTTAGATAGTCTTATCCTCAAATAATCACTAGAAACTATATCACTTTCCTTTCAGCAATAGAGAGACCATTCAGACAGAAAAAAATCATCATTAACAGTAAGACTGCAGCAAAGGAAATATTTAACATAGGACAAATGGATCTTAGCACACCTACAAAAGCATTTGAGAGTTGCAGAATACACAGTTTTTCAACAGTACCTGTAACTTAAAAAAAAAAACAAAACAGAGCATATAGTAGGCTATAAAAGAAACTTCAAATTTAAAAAATCATACTGCACATATTTTCTTACCATTGCAAGAGAAATAGAAAGTCAAAATGAAGAAAGCTTTGGAAAGTATAAATACCTAAGCAAAGTAAACAATTTTCTTTTCCAAAATGTATTTATTATTATTTATATATGTGTGTGTGTGCTTGCAATAGCTTATGTGCATAAAGGAGACCATGGAGGCCAGAAGAAGGTAATGGTACTCCTAGAACCCGGACTCACAAGCAGCAGAGAGCTGTTATGTGAGTGATAGGAATCAAACTCAGGTCCTCTGTAAGATAATGAACTTGTTTAATGAGTGAGCAATCTTTCCACCTCTAATACTTTATTCTTCAAAAAAAGTAATATAGGATCCAAGATGGCGGCGGCTAGTGTGTACCTTATCTGAGGGGCAAAGAATCTGCAAAACCGAAATTGGTGAGTGAAGGGGCTGATCAACCCAGAACAGAATTGTCTAGGCTTCCAGGAAGAAAGAGATTAACTATGAACTGAGTCCATCTAGAATCAGGTTACCAGCAGACTCCTCTGGGAGGAGACACCCCGGGAGGTGATCCAACTCCCTGTATCCAACTCCCTGTTCCCTGCTTGGAGGAGTCAGGAGGCTGCCAGGAGAATCCGCCACAGACTGCACTGTCTATGCCTCAGCCCCAGCAACAGCGGCAGCTTCTACCAAAGAAACCCCGAGATCTGGGGCTGAGAATACCCAATCCTTCTGGGTACTCCCCTGAGAATGCTGCCATAACCCTGCCCTGGCAGAACAGAAGGATAGAGAGGCGCACTGCGGGTTCACAGTGCCTGGGCCCCAGTGCTGCTGGCTGTTCCTAGCAAAGAAACGCCAGCTCGGGATCGGGTACTGAGGTCACACAACACTTCTGACATTCTCCTGGATCCAACAGCAATAAAGGTCTAGCACCAAGCTCTAGCACTGGCAGCCCCTGGGAGAGAAACCCCAGCTCAGGATCAGGGATTGAGATTACCCAACCCTTCCTGGCACTCCTCTGAGAACGCCGCCATAAGCTTGCCCTAGTGGAGGGGAAGGACAGAGAGGCGTCCTGCGGATTCTGCCACAAGCCACAGTACCTTGGCTCCATCACACCCAGTGATCCCTAGCAGAGAAATCTTGGTTCTGGATCTGAGACTGAGGACATTCAACCCTACCTGGTACTCCACCAGAACTGACCCACATATGCGCTAGCACCAGGCAGCTTCTGGCAGAGAGATCCGGGCCCGGGAACTAGGATTGAGGACATTCAACTCAACTCTTTCTGGTGCTACCCTGGGACTAGCCACTATAAGCCTTACCTAGTGGAGGGGAAGGTCAGAAAGGTGGCATACAGTGCAGGTGGGCACCAAGTCCTGCTGCTACAGTGCCACTCCAGCTGACTGTTAGCCTACACCCACATTTGCCCCAGCAGGATCAAATCAGAGAGTAGGGAGCAAGAGGAACCCCTGTACATTCCAACTGGCCCTGCAAGGGAGTGAGTATGCCTTCTAAGGAGTGTTTGCCCCAGACCCAGGGCCTCTCTACAAAAGCCACCAGACAATAGATCCCTACCACCCACACCCCTAGTGTGGGCATCATAGGGATTCTTAAGATAGTGATCCCAACACTGAAGCCTCTGCCCTGCAGAACTACCAGTGAAATCCAGGAAAACAATTCCTGGATCCCAGACAGAGCTGCATACCAGTGGCCTGCAGACCACTGCGATAGACATGGAATCTGCACATGCACACTGCACCCACTAAAAGCGCCTGCAAATAGTAAAAGCTTCACATTCCTTACTTAGGTAAAGCTGAAACCACAATGCACAATCCCAAACCAGTGAACATCTCTCATCTTCCTGAAAAAACAGTGCAGAAAAAAGAAAGAGACGGTCCTAGCCTGAACTATAGACTCCAGGAACAAACAGTAAGAGTTATAGATAGCCAGATGGCCAGAGGCAGACGTAAGAACACACCCACAAAAAATCAGGACATCATGGCTTCACCAGCAACCCCCCCCAAATCAATCCACACTTCAGTTTGCTAGATTTACAAGAAAACGACTTTAAAACTATGTTTTTCCAGCAATTAGAAGTTCATAAAGTGGAAATAAACAAATCCCTCAGAGAAATGGCCACAAAAATAGAGGCAAACAAAGAGGAAATGAACAAAGCTCTCAAAAAAATAACCACACAAATGGAGGCAAATGAAGAAATGAACACAGCTCTCAAAGAAACACAGGCAAATACAGCGAAACAATTAGCGATATATAGAGAGGAAACGGACAAAAAAAATAGAAGCTATCTTTGAAAAGCAGGACTCCACATTCAAATAGATGAAGGAAATGGTGCAAGACATGAAAAAAGAATTAGAATCAATAAAGAAAACACAAATAGAGAAAAACCTGGAGTTGGAGAACATAGAGAAAAGATCAGGAACTACAAAGGTAAGCATCACCAACAGAACACAAAAGATGAAAGAGAGAATCTCAGGTGCTGAAGATTCACTTGGAGAAATTGACATGTCTCTCAAAGAAAAAATAAAATCAGAAAAATCACAAACACAAAACATCCAAGAAATAAAGGACAACAAGAAAAGACAAAATCTAAGAAAAATAGGAGTAGATGAAAAAGAAGACATCAGGCTCCAAGGTCCCGAAAATATTTTCAAGAAAATTATAGAAGAAAAATTTCCCAACTTAAAGAAAGAGATGTCCATTTTACAAGAGGCCTATAGAACACCAAATAGACTAGACCAGAAAAGAAATTATTCATGTCACATCACAGTCAAAACACTGAACCTACAGACAAAAAGAAAAAAAAAAATTAAAAGCAACAAGGGAAAAAGGCCAAATAACATGTGAAGGTAGACCTATAAGAATCACACCAGATTTCTCAACACAAACTATGTAAGCCAAAAGGGCCTGGGCAGAAATCATGCAGACCTTAAGGGACCACAGATGGCAACCTAGACTACTATACCCAGCAAAACTTTCACTCAACACAAATGGAAAATTCAAAATATTCCATGGCAAAACCAAATTGAAACAGTATCTACACAGTAACCCAGCTCTACAGAAGTTACTAGAAGAGAAATTCCAACCCAATGAAAATAACTACAACCAAGAAAATGTAGGAAATAGATAACTACACAACAACAACAACAACAACAAAACCCAACAGAGTATAAGCAATGAAACACAGCAACAGGACCAACCCCACATCAAAAGAAAGTAACATTCGTTGGCCACTAGTATCTATCAACATCAATGGACTCAACTCTCCAATAAAAAGACACAGACTAACAGAATGGTTGTGGAAACAAGATCCAACATTCTGTTGGATCCAAGAAACACACATGTGCAACAAAGATAAACACTACCTCAGAATAAAGGACTGGAGAAATGTTTTTCAGGCAAATGGATCCAGAAAACAAGCTGGAGTAGCTATCCTAATATCTAATAAAATAGACTTTCAACCAAAATTAATCAAAAAAGATAAGGAAGGGCACTACATTCTCATTAAAGGAAAAATCCACCAAGAGGACATCACAATTTTGAACATCTATGCCCCAAATACAAGAGCGCCTATATTCCTAAATGAAACATTATTAAATCTTAAACCACACATTGATCCTAATACCTTAATAGTGGGAGATATCAACACCCCACTCTCACCAAGGTATAGATCGACTAGACAGAAACCAAATAGGGAAATAAAGGCATTTACAGAGTCCCTAAATCAAATGTACCTAATAGACATCTACAGACCTTTTCACCCAAACTCAAAAGAGTATACCTTCTTTTCAGCACCTCATGTAACATTCATCAAAATAGACCATATAGTTGGTCACAAAGCAAGCCTTAATAGATACAAGAAGATTGAAATAATCCATTGTATTCTATTGGACCACCATGGACTAAAACTGGACGTCAAAAACAATGGAAATAACAAAAAGCCTACATACACATGAAAACTGAACAACTTGCTGCTCAATGACAGCTGGGTTAAGGAAGAAATAAAGAAAGAAATTAAAGACTTCCTAGAATTCAATGAAAACGAAGGCACAAAATACCTAAATTTATGGGACACATTAAAAGCAGTGCTCAGAGGAAAATTTATAGCACTAACTGCCTTCAAGAAGAAATTTGTAACATCACATAAAAGCAACTTAATGGCCCAACTGAAAACTCTAGAAAAAAAAGAAGCAGATACACCCAAGAGGAGCAGACGGCTGGAAATAATCAAACTCAGGGCTGAAATCAATCAATTAGAAACAAATAAAACTATTCAAAGAATCAATGAAACAAAAAGTTGGTTCTTTGAGAAAATCAACAAGATAGACAAACCCTTAGCCAAACTAATTAAAAAGCAAAGAGAATCTATCCAAATCAATAAAATTAGAAATGAAAAGTCTGACATAACTACAGACACTGAGGAAATCCAAAAAATCATTAGGTTTTCTTACAAAAGCCTATATGCCACCAAATTTAAAAATCTAAAAGAAATGACAATTTTCTTGATAGATTCCATCTACGAAAATTAAGTCGAGATCAGGTAGAAAGATTGAGTAACCTTATATCCCTCAAGGAAATTAAAGCAGTCATCAACACTCTCCCCTAAAAAAAAGCCTTGATCAAGATGGTTTCAGTGTAGAATTCTATCAGACCTTCAAAGAAGTGCTAACACCAATACTCCTCAAACTATTCCACAAAATAAAAACAGAAGGAACTTTAACAAACTCATGCTATAAAGGCAGGGTCACCTTGATACTGTAACTACACAAAGACCCAACAAAAATAGAGAACTTCAGACCTATCTCTCTTATGGACATTGATGCAAAAATAGTGAATAAAATACTGCAAACCAAATCCAAGAACACAAAATATTTCATTCACCATGACCAAGTAGGCTTCATCCCAGGAATGCAAGGGTAGTTCAATGTATGGAAATCCATCAATGTAATCCACCATATAAACAAACTGAAGGAGAAAAACCACTCATCCCCTTAGATGCTGAAAAAACATTTGACAAAATCTAACACCTATTCATGTTTAAAGACTTGGAGAAATCAGGGATACAAGGCACATTCCTAAACATAATATAGGCAATATACAGCAAGCCTATAGCCAACATCAAACTCAATGGAGAGAAATTCAAACCAATCCCACTGAAATCAGGGACAAGACAAGGCTACCCACTCTCTCGATAGCTCTTCAATTTAGTACTTAAAGTCCTACCTAGAGCAATAAGAAAACTAAAGGAGATTAAGGGAATACAAATTGGAATGGAAGAGGTCAAAGTTTCACTATTCACAGATGATATGACAGTATACATGAGTGATTCAACCGTAGAACTCCTTCAGCTGATAAATACCTTCAGCAAAGTGGCTGGAATAAAAATTAACTCAAAAAAAAAATCAGAAGCCCTCCTGTATTCCAAAGACAAAAGGGCCAAGAAAGAAATTAAGGAAACAACAACGTTTATAATAGCCATTAATAACATAAAGTGCCTTGGAGTGACTCTGTCCAAACAAGTGAAAGACCTGTATGAGAAAAACTTCAAGTCTCTGAGGAAAGAAATTGAAGAAGATATCAGAAGATGGAAAGATTTCCCATGGTCATGGATAGGCAGGATTAACATAGTGAAAATGGCTACTCTGCTAAAAACAATCTACAGATTCAATGCAATTCCTGTCAAAATACCAACACAGTCCTTCATAGACCTTGAGAGAAAAATTATTAACTTCATTTGGAGAAACAAATAACCCAGAATTTCCAAAATGATCCTATACAAAACCAGATCATCTAGAGACATCTCCATCCCTGATCTCGAACTGTACTACAGAGCAATAGTAATAAAAACTACGTGGTATTGGCATAGAAACAGAATAGTGGATCAATGGAACCGAATAGAAGACACAAAAATAAACCCACATACCTATGGATACTTGATTTTTGACAAAGATGCCAAAACCATTCAATGGAAAAAAGACAGCATCTTCAACAAATGTTGCTTGTCCTACTGGATGCCTACATGCAAAAAAAGGAAAATAGATCCATATTTATCACCCTGTACAAAACTAAAGTCCAAGTGGAACAAAGACCTCAACATAAAACCAGATACTAAATCGGTTAGAAGAAAAAGTGAGTGAAAAATTGGAACTCATTGGCACAGGAGACAATTTCCTGAAAAGAACACCAATAGCACAGGCTCTAAGAGCAACAATCAATAAATGGGGCCTCATGAAATTGAAAAGCTTCTGTAAAGCAAAGGACATAGTCATCAAAACAAAATGACAGGCTACAGACTGTGAAAGGATCTTCAACCACCCTATATCAGACAGAGGGCTGATATCCAGAATATATTAAGAACTAAAGAAACCAAAAAGCAGCAAATCAAGCAATCCGATTTAAAAAAAAAAAAAATGGAGTACAGAGCTAACCAGAGAATTCTCAGTAGAGGAATACCAGAATGGCAGAGAAACACTTAAAGAAATGCTCAAAGTCCTTAGCCATCAGAGAGATGTAAATCAAAACGACCCTGAGATTTCACCTGACACCTACTAGAATGGCTAAGATAAAAAACTCAAGTGACAACACATGTTGGAGAGGTTGTGGAGAAAGGGGAACCCTCCTCCATTGCTGGTAGGAATGTAAACTCTTACAACCACTTTGGAAATCAATCTGGAGCTTTCTCAGACAATTAAGAATAGTGATTCCTCAAGATCCAGCTATACCACTCCTAGGCATATATCCAAGAGATGACCAAGTACACAACAAGGACATTTGCTCAACCATATTTGTAGCAGCTTTATTCATAATAGCCAGAACCTGGAAACAACTGAGATATCCCTCAGTTGAGGAATGGATACAGAAATTGTGGTACATTTACACAATGGAATACTACTCAGCAGTTAAAAATGAAGAAATCATGAAATTTGCAGGCAAATGGTGGGACCTAGAAATGATCATTCCTAGTGAGGCAGTATCCCAAAAGCAGAAAGACACACATGGTATATACTCACTTTTATAGATAGGATAAACATACTAAAATCTATACACCTAAAGAAGATAAACTAGAAAGAGGTCCCAGGGTAAGATGAGCAATCCTCACTTCTAAAGACAGATAGGATGGACATTGGATGTAAGAGCAAACAAGTAACAGCACAGGAGCCTACCACAGAGGGCCTCTGAAAGACTCTACCTATCAGTGTATCAAAGTAGATATTAAGACTTATAACCAAACCTTCAGCAGACTGCAGGGAATTGTAAAAAAAGGAGGGGGTTTAATATGACTTGGAGAAGACAGGAACTCTACAAGGACCAAATATATCTGGGCACAGGGATCTTCTATGAGACTGTTTCTCCAAACAAGGACCATGTATGGATATAACCTAGAACCTCTGCTCGGATATAACCCATGGTAGTTCAGTATTCAAAGGGGTACCGTGATAAAGGGAACAGGGACTGTTTCTGACATGAACTCAGTGGTGGGCTCTTTGACTCCTCCCCCCGATGGAGGAGTAGCACTGCTAGGCCACATAGGAGGACTTTGCAGCCAGTCCTGAAGATAACTGATAAACCAGTATCAGCAGAGAGGGGAGGAGGTCCTCCCATACCAGTGGACTTGGAAATGAGCAGGGAGAAGATGAGCGAGGGAAGGTGGGATTGGGAAGGAAAGAGAGAGGAGGATACAGCAGGGATACAAAGTTAACAAACTGTAACTAATATTAAAAATAAAAATAAATTGGAAAAAAGAAAAAGTAATATATAAAAATAAAAATTTAGAATTTAATAGAAATACAGCATAATAAAATTGATGGCATACAACAAATATAGTGGAAAAAGAACTTTTTAACCATTGGTGCCTATGCATAAAACAGAATAATTTTGTAGATGCTATGGTCATCAAAACAGACTGATAAGTATAAAGATACTCAAATATATTAGTGGAACAATAGAAATTAAACTTACATCTACACTCAATGAACCTTAACTATAGCAAAAGAACATTTATTAATGAAAGAACAAATTGTTTTGAGGAAATTAAATGTTCACTCACAGAAGAATGAAAGTAGTCCTCTATTGTTATGTATGAAAATCAACTAAAATAGATTAAAGAGTTAAATACTATACATGAAACTGCATTAAAAAAACAGGAGAATGTTTTATGATATTGGATTGAGGAAGACTTTTGGATAAAATATTAAAGTATAAGAAACAAAAGTGGAAACATACAAAGAGGTTTATATCAAATATTATTTTAAAACTTGCATAGCATAGGTAATAGTCAATAGAGTTAAGAGAAAACTTAGATCATTTAAGAATATTCTTTCAAACTCACCTCTGATAAAAGGTTATAATAACTAGAATGTACAAGGAATTCAAGCAACCAAATAGCAACATTGAAACCCATAAACCCCCATTAACACAATTAAAAAATTTCTCAAGGAAATAATTTTAAATATCCAATCAGGTATTTCACAACCAACTCATCATTACTGATCATAAGGAAAATGCAAACAAAAGCCACAATGAGATAGTTAAGAGGATTCTGAGAAAAAAAAAAGCTACTAACAAGAATTGATGATGGGTTGGAGAAATGGGAACCCTTACATGTAGTTGATGAGAATACAAATTAGTATGATCATTATGGAAAACAGTACTGAGTTTCTTCTAGAATTTAAAAATTAAGTTAAATTAAATTAAAAATATGATGTAGCAATTCCATTACTGGGTAAATTTCTGAATGAAACTAAGTGAGTATCTCAAAGAAACCATTGCATTTCCACATTGTTTGCAACACTGTTCATAATAGGAAAGAAATGGAAACAGCACATGGATAAAGGAAATTTAATGTATGTACGTGATTGTACAATATCCAATCATTTATTATGGAGGCAGTCATGTCGTTTGCAACAATATACATGGAACTGGAGATTACTATGCTTAATGAAGCAAGCCAAGTTCAGGAAGTAACATAACACACAATCTCATTCATATGCTGAACTTAAAAAAAAATGTTGACTTCATTATAGTTGAAGATAAAAATAGAATAGGAGGAAAGTATGGAAAAATGTTGACACAGTCATTGATGTGAAAAACTAGAGGTTCCATAGTAGTTAATGTTATTTCAAAAAGAATCACTAAATGCAGAGAGAGAGAAAAAGACACAGACAGAAAGACAGAAGAGACAGACAGAGATATCAACTTAGATAATGCATTCTGAAGAACCAAAGGAATAAATAATATTCAAGAGGAAAAATCAAGATATTCTCACACACGTGTGAGATACCATCAAGTGTACCAATGCATACATAATCCGTTTTCTCTAAAGAAGGATTACAGGAGAGGGGGCCAAGATGGTGGTGCCAGGAGAGCACTGTGTCTGAGAAACAGGACAACACTCTCTGTGCAACGACCAGGAGACTGAACTCTGTGCCCTAAAACTACAGTGATTGTGTTTCCCAGGTGAGGGGAGGCTCCCACAGCATGGGAATCGGTCGGGTCCACTCTTGGCTGCCCAGCCAGTACCAGGAAGAGATCCCAGGTAAAGCGGCATTGGGTCTCCAGGCTGGAGCCGCACACCTGCGTGTCCTGATCACTTTCCCAGGCTGATTGGTGGGCACAAGGGTACCAGAGACTGGGAGTCCCAGTCGCAAGAAAACCCCATGGGGAAGGAAAGTTGCGGGTCTGATCATGGGTCACCCAGTCTTCTTCTGGAAGGTCTCGATGACCACGGGTACCTGCCACCATCACAACTGAACTCCAACTGCGTGCAGAGAGCAGCTGCGCGCCCAGCTCAAAATCCCTACTCCCTCTTCGGAGGAGGCAGGAAGTGTCCAGCAGAATCTGCCACAGACCACATTGTCTATACCCCAACCCGAGATCAGGGCTGAGAAAACACAATCCTTTCGGGCACTCCCCCGAGAAATAGAATGTCACCATAACCCTGCCGCAACAGAGCAGAAGGATAGAGAGGTGCACAGCAGCTTCACAGTGCCCAGACCCCAGTGTGGCCAGCTGCTCCTAGCAAACAAACTTCAGCTCAGGATCTGGGACTGGGGTCATTCAACACATTCTGAGACTCTACCGGGTCCAGCGCAATAAGGTCTAGCACCAAGTCCTAACACCGGCAGTCCCCGACCCCTGGCACAGAAACCCCGGCTCAGGATAGGGACTGAAAAGTCCCAACCACTTCTGGCACTCCCCTGAGAGCACCGCCATAAGCTTGCCCTAGCAGAGGGGAAAGTCAGAGAGGAAGGACAGAGAGGCAGCCTGCCACAGGACACAGCACCCCCTCTCCAGCTCACCCAGCGGCCCCTGGCAGAGAAACCCAAGTTCTGGATATGAGGACACTCAACCCTACCTGGTACTCTCTCTGGATCAGCAAACATAGGTTCTACCGGCAGGCTGCTTCTGGTAGAGAGATCTGGGCCCGGGATCTGGGATTGAGAACACTCAACCTAACTCTTTCCAGCGCTACCCCGGGACCAGTCAACATAACCCCTCCTGGCAGACGGAAAGGACAGAGAGGCAGCACACAGGAAAGGTGGACACCGAGTCCTGTGGCCACAGTGCCACAGAGCTGACTGTTAGCCTACCCGCGCATTTTCCGCAGCAGGACCAAATCAGAGAGTAGAGAGCAAGGGGAACCCCTGTGGATTCCAATTGGTCCTACAAGAGAGTGAGTGAGCCTTCTAGGAAGAGTTTGCTACAGACCCAGGGCCTCTCCACAGAAACAACCAGACGAGATCCCTGCCACCCACACCCCTAGTGTGGGCATCATAGGGATTCTTGGGATAGCAACCCCAACATTGAAGCTTCTGCCTTGTGGGTCCACCAGTGTAATCCAAGCAAACAATCCCTGGATCTCAGACAGAACTGCATAATAGTGGCCTGCAGGCCACTGAAATAGAGAATCCGCGCATGCACACTCTGCCGGCTAAAAGCACATGGGAATAGCGCCAACATCACATTCCTTACATAGGCAAAACTGAAACCACAACGCACACTCCCAAACCAGTGATCCTCTCTCATCTTCCTGAAAAAACAGTCCAGAAAACAGAAAGAGACGATCATAGCCCGAAATACAAACCCAAGGAACAAACAGTGAGGGTTATAAATAACCAGATGGCCAGAGGCAGAAGTAAGAACACACCGAACAAAAATTAGGACATAATGACCTCAACAGCAACCCCACAAACTAATGGACACTTCAATTCACTAGATACACAAGAAAACGACCACAAAACTATGTTTCTCCAGCTATTAGAGGCCCATAAAGATGAAATGAACAAAGCCCTCAGAAAAATAGCCAAAGAAATCAAGACTAACCAAGAGGAAACAAATAGAGCTCTCAGAGAAATGACCACGAAAATCGAAGCAAACAAAGAAGAAATAAACAAAGCTCTCAAAGAAATGTCCACACAAATGAAGGCAAATAAAGAAGAAATAAACAAAGCTCTCATAGAAATAAAGGCAATTATACCCAAAGAAGTAGAGGCACAATTAGTGATACATAGAGAGGAAAAAGACAAAAAAAATAGAAGCTGTCACTGAAAAGCAGGACTCCACATTCAAACAGATGAAGGAAATGGTGCAAGACATAAAAACAGAATTAGAATCAATAAAGAAAACAATAATAGAGTAAAACCTGGAGTTGGAGAACATAGAGAAAAGATCAGGAACTACAAAGGTAAGCATCACCAACAGAATACAAGAGATGGAAGAAAGAATCTCAGGAGCCAAAGATACACTTGCAGAAATTGACATGTCTCTCAAAGAAAAAATAAAATCAGAAAACTTCCAAACACAAAACATCCAAGAAATCAAGGACACCATGAAAAGACAAAATCTAAGAATAATAGGAGTAGAAGAAAAAGAAGACATCAGGCTCAAAAGTCCCGAAAATATTTTCAAGAAAATTATAGAAGAAAACTTTCCCAACTTAAAGAAGGAGATGTCCATAAACATACAAGAGGCCTACAGAACACCAAGTAGACTAGAGCAGAAAAGAAATTCTACACATCACATCATAGTCAAAACACTGAACCTACAGAACAAAGAAAAAATTCTAAAAGCAGCAAGGGAAAAAGGCCAAGTAACATATGGAGGTAGACCTATCAGAATCACACCAGATTTCTCAACAGAAACTATGTAAGCCAGAAGGGCCTGGACAGAACTCATACAGTCCTTAAGGGACCATAGATTCCAACTCAGAATACTATACGCATCAAAACTTTCACTCAACATAGACACAGAATTCAAAATATTCCATGACAAAACCAAATTTAAACAATATCTACATAGTAACCCAGCTCTACAGAAGTTACTAGAAGGGAAACTCCAAACCAAAGAAAATAACTACATCTACGGAAAGAGAGGAAATAGATAACTCCAAAACAACAACAACAAAAAAAGAATACAAGCAATGAAACTCAGTGACACCACCAATCCCACATCAAAAGTAACTAACAATTGTTGGTCACTAGTATCTATCAAAATCAACGGACTCAACTCGCAAATAAAAAGACACAGACTAACAGAATGGTTGCGGAAACAGGATCCAACATTCTGTTGCATCCAAGAAACACACCTATGCAAAAAAGATAAACACTACCTCAGAGTAAAGGGATGGAGAAATGTTTTTCAAACAAATGGTTCCAGAAAACAAGCTGGAGTAGTCATCCTAATATATAATAAAGTAGACTTACAACCCAAGTTAATCAAAGATAAGGAGGGCCACTATATTCTCATCAAAGGAAAAATCCACCAAGAGGACATCACAATTTTGAATATCTATGCCCCAAGTACAAGAGCACCTACATTCGTAGGTAAATGTAACAATATTAAAGCTTAAATCACACATTGATTCTAATACATTAATAGTGAGAGACTTCAACACTCCACTCTCACCAAGGGACAGATCAACTAGACAGAAAACAAATAGGGAAATAAAAGCACTTACAGAGTCCCTAAATCAAATGGACCTAATAGACATCTACAGATCTTTTCATCCAAACTCAAAAGAGTATACCTTCTTTTCAGCACCGCATGGAACCTTCTCCAAAATAGACCATACAGCTGGTCATAAAGCAAGCCTCAACAGATGCAAAAAGATTGAAATAATCCCTTGTATTCTATCTGATCACCATGGACTAAAGCTGGACGTCAAAAACAATGGAAATAACAAAAAGCCTACATACACATGAAAACTGAACAACTTGCTGCTCAATGACAGCTGGGTTAAGGAAGAAATAAAGAAAGAAATTAAAGACTTCCTAGAATTCAATGAAAACGAAGGCACAAAATACCTAAATTTATGGGACACATTAAAAGCAGTGCTCAGAGGAAAATTTATAGCACTAACTGCCTTCAAGAAGAAATTTGTAACATCACATAAAAGCAACTTAATGGCCCAACTGAAAACTCTAGAAAAAAAAGAAGCAGATACACCCAAGAGGAGCAGAGGGCTGGAGATAATCAAACTCAGGGCTGAAATCAATCAATTAGAAACAAATAAAACTATTCAAAGCAACCAATGGATTGAACTCTCGGCCCTAGACCAACTGATTGTGTTTCCCAGGTAAGAGGAAAACCCACCGTGTGGGAAGGAATTGGGTCCATTCCTAGGTCACGGAGCTAAACCCCAGAAGATTTCCCAGTTCCTGGCAGGCTCTCAGTTGCCAACCCAGAGCCCATATACCTGCTTGCTCTGATCACCATCCTGGATGGAACTCTGGGCCCCACAACACCAGAGACTGGGTTTTCCAGTCAAGAGAAAAACCCACAGTGAAGGGAGCGATTGGAACCAACCTCAGATTACCCACACAATCCCTGGAAAGGTCCCCAGCTCCAACAGGCACTCAGCAACCAGCCCAGAGCCACATGCCTATGCACCTGACTCAACATACCAAACAGAACTGTGGGCTCCAAAACACTGAGACTAGATTTTTTCTGCTGGGAGGAAACCCCACAGTGAAGCAAACATAAAGTCTGATCTAAGGGCACCCAGATGAAACCCTCCTCCCCCAAAAAGTTCTTGGGAAAAGTTCCCGAGTTCCTGCAGGATCTTGCCTGGGCCAGTGTGCACTATTCACCATGCCAGGCTGAAGAGTGGACCCTAAAACACCACAGACACCATTTCCCTATTGGGAGAAATCCTTACATTGGGGAAAACATCTGGACAATCAGCTAATCCCCAGAAATGTTACTGGGTTTTCACAGGCTCCTGGCTCTAGCCTCCAGCCACATGTATGAATGCTTCACTCACATGCAACTGATGAAAACTTGAACACTAGGGAACAGAGCTCCAACTACAGACCAACAGAACCCTGGGATCCACAGGATCAGCCCCCAGACACTACTCCAAAGCACAACCTGTCGCCCTAACCAAACTGACTGAACTGCAGGGCTCCCTGGGTCTTCAAGAGGGTTGCACTCTGCAAATACAGTGTAAGAGCAGCAGCAGCAGCTCATTAAATTCAGAGCAAGAAACCCAGTGGCAGGGCGGCTTTCTCAAGGACTTCTTTTGGTGAGAGGAGAGCCCCCCTCCAACTACCAACTACCAAAGTTACCACAAAATTCCATATACCTGAGGTAAGCTGTGGCAATTCCTGGGAAGCACCAGCCATTCAGTGACCATACCCAAAGAGCTGAGGAGGCCTCCTTCAAGAACAACCATCATCCTGTTAAGGAGATTCTCCCCACCCCAGAATTCCAGCAGATACCAGAAACTAACAGCCAATACCTGAGACAGCCAGATGGGTAGTGCCCAAGATAAAAGCAAAACCAACAAAACCAAAGCAATATGGGATCTCCAGAACCCAATTATCCAAGGCCACGTAACCCTGGACACCCTAAAATAGGTGAATTTCAAGAAGATGACCTTCCATGTATGCTTATGAAGAGGATAATGGAGGAAACAAATAAAATGCATAGGAATAGAGGAAGATAAAATCAAACAGATTATGGCCATCCATAAAGAAATTGAGTAAGATAAAGTCAGACAGAGTATAGCCATCCTTAAAGAAATACAGGAAGATGCAGCCAAACAGTTTGTGGCGTTCAGAGAGGAAATAAATCACTAAAAGAAATAAAAGAAACAGAGGAATGTTCAAACAAACAGGTGAAGGAATTGAAGGAAAATATGGTTAGACAAGTGAAGGAAATCAACAAAACGGTTCAAGATCTGATGACAGAATTGGAAAAGTTAAAGAAAACACAAACGGAGGAAATCATGGAAAGGAAGAACTTAGGGTAGAAAACAGGAACTACAGAGATAAGCATAACCAACAGACGACAAGAGATGGAAGAAAGTATCTCAAATGTGGAAGATATAATGAATCCATCAAAGAAAATGTTAACTCTAAAAAATTCCTGACACACCATCAAAGAAATCTAAGACAACATAAAAAGACAAAACCTAAGAATAATCAGAATAGAGAAAAAAAAGATTCCCATCTCCAAGGCCCAGAAAATATTTTCAAAAAAATTTCCCCAATTTAAAGCAGAGGCCTATAAGCATACAAGAGGCCTACTAAACACCTAATAAATAAAACCAGAAAAGAAAATCCTCCCTCCATATAATTATCAAAACAGTAAGTATAGTGAACAAAGAAAAAAGCTGCAAGGGAAAAAGGCCAAGTAACATATAATGGCAAATCCATCAGAATCACACCAGACTTCTCAACAGTGACTATGAAAACCAGAAAGGCCTGGATGGATATCATCCAGACCCTAAGAGAACAAAAACGTGAGCCCAGGCTATTAAGCCCAGTAAAACTCTTTAGTCATTATAGATGGAGAAAATAAGATATTCAATGACAGAAACAAATTTATGCAGTATCTACCCACAAATCCAGCCTTACAGAAGCAAAAATAAAACCCAAGAAGGCTACCTACATTCAAGAAAACAAAGGAAATAATAAATAACCTCACTACAGCAAACCTAAAAGTAGCCAAGCACACAAACACACTACCACAATCAACAGTAAAATCAAAGGATCTAACAGCCACTGGTCATTAATTTTTCTCAATATCAGCGGATTCAACTCTCCAATAAAAAGACACAGACTAACAGAATGGATGTTTAAACAAGACCCAACAATCTGTTGCATAAAAGAAACACACCTAAGTCAAAAAGGTACACATTACCTAATATTAAAGGGCTGGAAGACGGGTTTCCAAGCAAATGGACCCAAGAAGCAAGCAAAAGTAG
Source organism: Meriones unguiculatus (assembly GCF_030254825.1). Taxonomy (NCBI): domain Eukaryota; kingdom Metazoa; phylum Chordata; class Mammalia; order Rodentia; family Muridae; genus Meriones; species Meriones unguiculatus. The sequence goes on along the minus strand of NC_083369.1, from coordinate 71,103,118 downwards.
CCATTCTAACATCTAATAAAATAGACTTTCAACCAAAATTAATCAAAAGAGATAGGGAAGGCCACTTCATATTCATCAAAGGAAAATTCAACCAGGAAGACCACATACATCCTCACACATTAATAGTGGGAGACTTCAACACCCTACACTCAAAACAAAGGACAAGACAAAAATAAAAATTTAAAAAAGAAACAGTGGCTCTAACAGAGGTCGTGAATCAAATGGATCTAACAGACATCTACAGAACTTTCCACCCAAACACAAAAGAATGTACCTTCTACACAGCACCTCAAGGAACATTCTACAAAATAGATCATATACAGTTGGTCAAAAAGCAAGCCTCCACAGGTACAAGAAGATTGAAATAATCCTTTGTATCCTATGTGACAACCATGGATTAAAGCTCAACAACAACAGAAATAGCAAAAGGCCTATACACATGTGGAAACTGAAAAACCTGCTACTCACTGACAGCTGGGTCAGGGAAGAAATAAAGAAAGAAATGAAATACTTCCTAGAATTCAATGAAAATGAAGACACAACATACCCAAACTTATGGGATACAATGAAAGCAGTGCTAAGAAGAAAGTTCATAATACTAAGTGACTTCATAAAAAAAAAAAAATAGAAATATCTCATACAAACAACTTGTATGAGATGCTCATCTGAAAGCCCTAGGTGGGAAAAAAAAGAATCAGACACAGGGAAGAGGAGTAGACTGCTCTAAATAAAAGAACCCAGGGCTGAAATAATTAAATTAAAAACAAATAAAACAATTCAAAGAATCAATGAAATCAAGAGCTGGTTCTTTGGGAAAATCAATAAAATAGACAAACCCTTAGCCAAACTAACTAAAAGGCAGAGAGACACTATCAAAATCAAGAAAATCAGAAATGAAGAGGTGGAAATAACAACAGTGAGGAAATCCATACAAACTTAGGTCTTACTTAAAAAGCTTTTATGCCAAATAATTTGAAAATCTAAATGAAATGGACAATTTTCTTGATCAATTACACTTAACAAAGCTGAATCAAGACTAGGTTAAAAAAATAGTCCTATATACTTAAGTAAATAGAAGCTGCCACCAAAAGTCTCCCATCCAAAAAAAAGCCAGAGGACAGATGGTTTCAGAGCAGAATTCTACCAGACTTCCAAAGAAGAGCTAACACCAATAGTCTTCAAACTAATCCACAAAATAGAAACAGAAGGAACATTACCACACTCATTCTATGAAGCCACCTTGATATCTAAACCTCACAAATACACAACAAAGAAAGAGAATTTCAGGCCAACACAATCTCCCTTATGAATATTGTTGTAAAAATATTCAACAAAATACTTGAAAATCAAATCCAAGAACACATCAAAGATATTCACCCACTATGACCAAGTAGCTTTCATCCACAGGTTTTCAGGGGTGGTTCAATATACAGAAATCCATCACTGTAATTGACCATATAAACAAACTGAAAGAAAAAAAAGCCACAATGATCATCTCCTTAGATGCTGAAAAACATTTGATAAAATCCAACATTCACTTATGTTTAAAGTTTTGGAGAGATGAGGCATACAAGGCACATAATTAAACCTAGTAAAGGCAATATACAGCAAACCTATATCCAATACCACATTAAAAAAGGGAAGCTTAAATCAGTCCCACTGAAACCAGGGACAAGGCAAGGCTGCTCACTCTCTCCATAGGTACTCAAAATAATTCTTGAAGTCCTTGCTAGAGCAATAAGACAATTAAAGGAGATCAAGGGGATACAAATCAGAAAGGAAGAATTCAAAATATCACTATTGGCAGATATATAATAGTATACATGAGGGAGCCCAAAACTTCTACCAGGGAACTCCTACAGCTGATAAACACCTTCAGCAAAGTAGCTGGATACAAAATTAACTAAAAAAAAAAAAAATCAGTAGCCCTTCTATATACAAAAGACAAATGGGCTGAGAAAAAATTAGGGAAACACCACCCTTCATAATAGCTAAAAAATGACATAAAGTACCTTGTTCTAACACTAACCAAGCAAGTCAAAGACTTTTATGTAAAAACTTCAAGTCTCTGAAGGAAGAAATAGAATAAGGTATCACAAGATGGAAAGATCTCTCATACTTATGGCTTGGCAGGATTAACCTAGTAAAAATGGGCATTTTATCAAAAGCAATCTACAGATTCAATGCAATTCTAATCAATTTCCCATAAACATTCTTTACAGACATTGAAAGAAGAATTCTCAACATCATATGGAATAAAAAGTAACCCAGAATAGCTACAAAAACCGTCTACAATAAAAGATCTTCTGGAGGTATCTCCATCCCTGATCTCAAGCTTTACTATAGAGCAACAAAATTTAAAACTGAGTGGTACTGGTGTAGAAACTGGTGGATCAATGCAATCGAATAAAAGATCCCAGAAATAAACCCAAACATTGTGGTTATCTGATTTTTGACAAAGATACAATGGAAAAAAAAGATAGCATATTCAAAAAATGGTGCTGGTCTACCTGTATGTCTACATGTAGAAAAATGCAAATAGATCAATACTTATCATGCTGACAATATTAAAGTGCAAGTGGATAAAAAACCTCAACATAAAACCAGACACAATAAATCTGTTGTAAGGAAAAGTGGGGAAGTCTCTTGAACTCATCAGCACAGGAGACAAATTCCTGAACAGAACACCAACAGGACAGGCTCTAAGATCAACAATGAATAAATGGGACATCATGAAACTGAAAAGCTTCTGTAAAGCAAAGGACACTGTTATCAGAACAAAACGGCAATCTGCAGACTGGGAAAGGATCTTCACCAACCTTATATATGACAGAAGGCTTATATCCAGAATATATGAAGAACTCAAGAAGTTAAACAGCAACAAATCAAGTAATCCAATTAAAAAATGGGGTACAGAGCTAAAGAGAATTCTCAATAGAGGAGTATTGAATGGCAGAGAAACAGTTAAAGAAAGGGTCAACGTCCTTTGTCATCAGGGTAATGCAAATCAAAATGACACTGATATTTCACCTGACACCCATTAGAATGTCTAAGATCAAAATCTCAAGTGACAACACATGCTGGAGAGGAGATGGAGAAAGGGGAACCATCTTACAATGCTGGTGGGAATGTAACTTTTACAATCAGTTTGGAAATCAGTCTCGCATTTTCTCATACAATTAAGAATGGTGCTACCTCAAGATCCAGCTAGAGCACTCCAAGGTATATATACAAAATATGCTCAAGTATGCATCATGGACATTTGCTCAACAATGGTAGTAGCAGCTCTATTTATAATAACCAGAATCTGGAAACAACTGTGATCTCCCTCAATTGAGAAATGGATATAGAAACTGTGGTACATTTACACAAAGGAATACTTACTCAGCAATTAAAAACAAGGAAATCATGAAAATTTCAGGCTTATGGTGAGAACTAGAAAAGATCATCCTGAGTGAGGTATCCCAGAAGCAGAAAGACACCACATTGTATTTACTCACTTACAAGTGTATATTATACATGTAATATAAGATAATCATACTAAAATCTGTACACCTAAAGAAGTGAAGCAAGAAGGAATTCCATGGTTAAGATGCTCAATCCTCATTCAGAAATGGCAAATGGGATAGACATTGGAAGATTATGAAAACAATGAACAGGACAGAAGCCTACCGCAGAAGATTTTTGAAAGACTCTACCCAGCATGTATTAATGCAGATGCTGGGAATCATAGCCAAACTTTGGGTAGAGTGCAGGAAATCCTATGAAAGAGGGGGGAGATAGAAAGACATAGAAGGGACAGGACCTCCACAAGGAGAACAACAGAACAAAAAAATCTGGACCCAGGTGTCTTTTCTGAGACTTATATTCCATCCAAGGACCATGCATGGATATAACCTAGAACCCTTGCATAGATTTAGCCCCTGGAAGCTCTGTGTCCACATGGGTTCCTTCTTAACGGGAACAGAGGCTGTCTGACATGAACTCATTGGCTGGCTCTTTGCCTATCCCTCAGGTGGGGCAGTCTTACTAGACCACAGAGGAAGGCAATGCAGAGAGTCTGGGTGACACCTGATAGGTTAGGGTCAGATATAAGGGGAGGACAACCAGCCCTATCAGTGGACTGGGGAAGGGGCATAGGAGTGGAAGAGGGAAGTAGTGTGGAAATGGGAGGGGATGAGGGAGGGAGCTACATGTGGGATACAAAGAAAATAAATTGTAATAAATAAGAAATAAAAAGATTACAATTTAAAAAAATGAAGCATGTATAGATATATCATAATAAAATGTCTAAGAACATACAGGTATTTGAAAAGGTGAACCAGAAGCTGGTTGTCAGAGATACAGAAGTCTTCAGAAGACTAAGTAATTTCTCTCCCCCAAACTGAGAGCTGAATAAAAGCAAAGCAGATTTCACGATGCAAAATAGTCTCTACTAACAGTAACTTAAAAAAGTGGCAATCAGTCAAGATGACATGTGGATGTTGGACATATTCACCCAATGGAAAAAAAAAACTATAAAATACACAAAGGATAATTAATGTGATTGAAAGAGAAATATACAATTCCAAAACACTTTTGGGACTCTACTACATAGCTTTCATTGACTTGTTAAACAAACATTAAAATTAACAAGGAATTACAAGATTTGATCTCTGAAATAATACAGAGAGAACTAATAGATGTCTATAGAGTGTTCTACACAAAACAGCAGAATATACATTCTTCTTACGTGCACCCACAACAGTTTCCAAACAAACTGTAATCAATTCAGAAAATAATGCTCAATAGGCTTTAATGAATTGAAAGTAGGCAAAGTATACATTCCAATGCAGCTGGAATAAAATAGTTCAATAATGGAAAGTTAATGGGAAATTTGCAAAGCATGGAAATTAAATAGGAATTAGGCAATATGATACTATAAAAACAGTGAGTCAAAATAGAAATCATAAGATAATAAAAGTATGCTAAGATAAGGAAAATGAAATATTCTCATAACAAAATTATGAGAAACAATGTGCTTAAAAGAAAAATATAGCTTTAATGTGTATATTTTAAAATATTTCAAATGAATACAATGGTTGGTCTTTAAAAGTAAGGATTGTTCAATGTTCCTGAATAAACTGCATTGAAAAAAAAAAAAAAAGTAGTGACTGGAGTGTAAACCAAAGCCAAACAACAGTCACAGAAGGAAATTTCTGTCAAAAATAAATAAATATTTACCTACCCAGAGAAGAAGGGAAAATATCTTTTACTTCTAATTTCACTGAACACTGCTTTGCATACCCCTGCCAGGACATTAAAGCAAGAGAAATAAAGATTTAAGATGAAGGAGGGAAGGAATCCAAGAATCCAGGAATCTAAGTTGGCGGCAACTAGCATGCAATTTATTTGAGAGGCAGATGATTCCAAAACTCTGAAACTGGTGAGTAGAAGGGCAGATGAAGCCAGAACATTGACTTTGAGACATCTCAGGCTAATGGGGACAACTTGTGAGCTGGGAAAGTTTGGAAACAGGTCACCCATAGATGTCTCCAGGGTGGGTGTGATAGTGGCGAACTTTCAACCCCCTGCACTTTACCCTGAGCCAGGCAGTGGCAGCAGCTGCCCCAGGTACACGCCACCCTGCTTGCTGGTTGCAGTGGCAGCAACGGCAGCAGCTGGCCTTCCTGAGACTGTGGAGATGATGACAGCTGCCCCAAGTACAGGCCTCCTTGCTCCGAATCTGAGACAGCTGAGCTGTCACAGGGGCTCCTGGCTGGCAGCCAAGCAATGAACACCACTGATGGATCTCCTACACTTTCATTTGCCCCTGTGGGCCCAAATCTGAGAGCAGAAGACAGGGGGACCCTCTGCTTTCTCCGAACATACACCTGTCAGTGAGTGTGCCTTTGAGTGAGTGCATGCAGAGCCCCAGATCCAGGGTCTCTCTACACTAGAAGCCAGACATTGAATCCCTTCCACCCACACCTCTACTGTGGGATCGCTGGGCCAGCATTCTCAACATTGAAACCCTTGTTGTGTGTGTCTCCCAGTGCAGTCCACTCACAGAATTCTGGGAGACAAGATAGTAGCCCAGACAGATCTGAGTCCCGGGAGCACAGTACAACAGGCCTCTGGGCCACTGAGCCATTCAGGGAACCTGCTCATGTGCATTGTACCCGTGAACCATGCCAGCACCCCGACCTGCATGTATGCTCCACCTTCCAGGCACCTACACAAATTATCACCTGGTCCTTCAAGGTACAGTTCCATGTACACTCTTGCACTTGTGCACATGCACTTACGACCTTCCTCCCTTAGCTACAAGCTGAAACACCAACATCCACTCTCAAACCAGTGGACATTTCTCAACTTCCTGAAGAATACTCCAGGCTCCAGAGACGGACAGACCCAGTCTACAGTACAGACTCCAGGAACAAACAGCAAAAGTTTTGCATAAGCAGATGACTAGAGGTCTCCTTAAGAACACAGCTGACAAAAACCAGGACATCATGGCTTCACCAGCAATCTCAAAAATTGATGGATATTTTAACTCATCAGAGGCACAGAGAAATGATCACTAATCTGTGTTTACCTAGGTATTAGAGGCACAGTAAGAGAAAACGAAGAAGGCTCTCAAAGAAATACAGGCAAATACAGCCAAACAAATAGAGGCACATATAGTGGCACATTGAGAGAAAATGGACAAAAAAAAAAAAAAAATAGAATCCATCATGGACAGACAAGAATACAAATGCAAGCAGATGAAAAAAATGTTGCAAGAGATGAAATTGTAACCAGAATCAATAAAGGAAACACATTCAGCAAAACTTCTGGAGATAGAAAACCCAGTGAAGAGATCAAGTAAGCATCACTAACAGAATTCAAGATATGGAGGAAAGAATCTAGGACGTTGAAGACATAATTGAAAAAATCAATACATCTCTCAAAAAAGACATAAAACCAGGAAGGGTCCTGATACAAAGCATCCAAGGATTCAAGGATACCATGAAAAGACAAAAATCAAAGAATAGTAGGAATAGACAAAAAAGATGATTCCAGGGTCCAAGGTCCAGAAAATATTTTAAAGAAACCTGGTCCTAAACTGAGCATTTTGTTTGAAGAGGTCATACAATCTTTGATAAATGCATGCACCTGGAGGCAGTGGATCTCTGGGATGGGATGGAGTGGAAAGAGTTTTAAGGTTTGTTTCTTAGATCTGCATATTTCATTTTTGCTTCTTGTTCTTCTGATACATGAGCATGTAGCCTCATGCATTCCAGTTTCATGCCTTCCCACCATGATCAAATGTATCCTACAACAAAACAAACCCTTCCCTTTCTAAGTTGAGTTATGTTTGGTCTCAGAAGTGAGAAAATTGACTGATATTCTGAATTGTTTGTGCATTGTTACACTCATGTTGCACTCAACTGATTTGTTTATGTGTAAGTCTCATAATTTATGATTTTATTAATGATGGGGATGGGCTCCTCTTATTTCCATGTTATATTTCATGAAAATCATAAAAATGAGTACCTGCCTAGAAAACTTGTGAAGAGAGTGGTAGCTATGTTGTTTCGTTACTTAGAGGTAGAAAGCAGGAGAAATCAACCATTCCTCTAGAGAATGTGTAGTTTTTTAGAGGAGACCCAAAAAATAAGGAGCAGGTGAAAAAATTGAAAGGAGCCAGTCTCCTGGTGCAAAACATATGGAATGACACTAATAGTGTGGGATATATAATGAAAATTCATTTGTGTGATGATCAAATAGTATTCTTAATTTACTTGCACATGTAGCAATTTCTTAAAAGTCAAATTTCAAAGAGGTATAGAGAATATCTTCTCTCTTCATGTCACTAACTCCATATTACATAACCTTATATAACTATTTGTAATGATTCACTATTATGAAAATATCTCTTACATTCCAAGAGACTGGAATTCTTAATGGACCTCACAACCATAGTCGATAATACGTAATGTAATCACTTAAGACTGGCATCTTCTGTACCTAGTTTGTTTAACTTCTGTTTTTTTATTACCTATTTAGTTTTTAAAAATTATAAATATGTCATATTCTCATTTTTCTCTGAGTCCTTTCATGTACTCTTCCAGCTGCTTTTCAACTTAATGACCTCTCTTTTCATTAACTGTTGCTACATTCATATATGTATATGTACATGCCTAAATATAACTTGCTCAGTCTATATAATGTTACTTGTATGGATGTTTTCAGAGCTGATGATTAAAGAATATTGTAACAAATAAAAAAAGAAAGATCATAGAAGAAAATTTTCCTGACTTAAGAAAACGATTTTTGTAAACATAAAATGGGCTTACAGAACACCAAATAGACTAGACCAGAAAAGAAACTCCTTATATCACATAATTGTCAAAACACTAAATCTACAGAAAAAAAAAGAAAAAGAAAAAGTATTAAAAGCAGCAAGGGAAAAAGCCCAAGTAACATATAAAGTTAGACCTATCAGAATCAAACCAGACTTCTCAACAGAAACTATGAAAGCCAGAAGGGCCTGGGCACATGCCAACCCAGACTACTGTACTCAGCAAAATTTTTAATCAGCATAGATGGAGGAAACATAATATTCCATGACAAAACTGAACTTAAAGAACATCTACACAGCAACCCAGCCCTTAAGAAGATACTAGAAGGAAAACTCCAATCTAACAAAATTAACTACACCCAAGAAACACAGGATATAAATAATGTCACCTCAAAAAAAATTAAAAGAAAACAAGCACAGAAAAACACTATCACGACTAACTCTACAATAAAATGAATTAACATTCATTGGTCACTATTATCTATCAACATCAATGGACTCAACCCCCCAATAGAAAGACACAGACTAACAGAATAGTTCCAGAAACAGGATCCAACATTGTGCTGCATCCAAGAAAAAAACACCTCTGCAACAAAGATAAACACTACCTCACAGTAAAAGACTGGAAAAAAGCTTTTCAAACAAATGGACCCAGAAAACAGGATGGAGTAGCCATCCTAATAAACTAAGAAAATAGACTTTCAACCAAAGTTAATCAAAAAAGATGATGAATGACACTTCATTCACATCAAAGGAAAAGCCCACCAGGAGGCTATCACAATCCTGAAATTCTTTACCCAAAATACAAGTGCACCTGCTTTTGTAAATGAAATATTAATAAAGCTTAAATCTCACATTGATCCCAGCATTTCAATATTGGGAGACTTCAACATTCCACTCTCAACAAGGGACAGATCATCTAGACAGAAGTTAAATCGGTAAAAAAATGACACTTACAGTCATTTATAGATGGACCTAATAGATGTCTACAGAACCTTTCACTCAAACTCATTAAATGGAAACTTCTCCAAAATTGACCATATAGTCGGACACAAAGTAAGCCCAAAGATATTCGAAGATTGAAATTATCCCTTGTATCTACCACCATGGCCTAAATCTAGATTTCAACAACAGAAACACCAAAAATTGTACATACACATGGAAATTAAACAACTCTCTATACTCAATGACAGCTTAGTTAGAAAAGAAATTAGTGACTTCTTAAAATTCAATGAAAATGAAGGTACAACTTATTTAAACTTATGGGACAGAATGAAAGCAGTGTTAAGAGGAAATTTCATTGCACTTAGTGCTTTGAGAAAGAAGTTTGAGACATCTCATACAAGCACCTTAACGAATCACCCACAATCCCTAAAAAAAAGAAGCAGATATACCAAAAAGGTGTAAATAAATGGAAATAATCAAACTCAGAGCTCAAATCAATGATTTAGAAAAAAAAGAATAAATGAGACCAAGAGCTGGTTCTTTGAGAAAATCAACAAGGTAGACAAACTCTTAGCCAAACTAACCTTAGCCAAACTTAGGCAAAGAGAAACTATCCAAAGCAGCAAAATCAAAAATGAAAAAAGGGGACATAATGACAGACACTGCAGAAATCCAAAAAATCATTAGGTCTTACTACAGAAGCCTTTATGTCACAAAATTTGAAAATCTAAATGAAATGGACAATTTTCTTGATAGATTACATTTACCAAAATTAAATCAAGATCAGGTAAATAGATTTATTAGTCCTATAAACCCCAAAGAAATAAAAGCAGTTATCAAAACTGTTCCATCCAAAAAAAGACCAGGGCCAGATGGTTTGAGTCCAGAATTCTACCAAACCATCAAAGAGCTACTCTAATACTCTTCAAATTATTCCACAAAATAGAAACAGAGGAACATTACCAAACTCATTCTGTGAGGCCAAAGTCACCTTGATACCTAAACTACACAAAGACCCAACAAAAAAGAGAACTTAAGACCTATCTCTCTTGTGAATATTGATGCAAAAATACTTAATAAAATACTTGCAAACCAAGTCCAAGAACAGATAAATGATATCCAATATGACCAAGTAGGCTTCCTTCCTGGCATGCAGGAGTGGTTCAAAATACAAAAATCCAGCAATGTAGTCCACTATAGAAACAAACTGTGGAGAAAAAAAAAAAAAAAAAAAAAAAAAAACAACTATATGACCATCTCCTTAGATGCCGAAAGAGCATTTGACAAAATCCAACACCCATTCATGTTTAACGTCTTGGAGAGATCAGGGATACAAGGCACATATCTAAACATAGTAAAGACAATATACAGCAAGCCTATAGACAACATTAAACTAAATGGAGAGAAAATTAAATCAACTGCACTGAATCAGGAATAACGCAAGGCTGCCCACTCTCTCCATATCTCTTCAACATAGTACTTGAAGTCCTAGCTAGAACAATAAGACAACTAAAGGTGATCAAGGGGATACAAATCCAAAAGGAAGAAGTCAAAGTATCCCTATTGGCCGACAACATGATCGTATGTATGAGGCACTCCAAAAATTCAAACGGAGAACTCCTTCAGCTGATACACACCTTCAGCAAAGTGGCTCTATACAAAATTAACTAAAAGAAAAATCAGTAGCCTTTCTGTATACAAAAGACACTAAGACTGAGAAAATAATTATAGAAACAACACCCTTCACATTAGCCACGACTAATGTAAAGTACCTTGGTGTGACTCTACCCAAACAAATGGAAGACCTGTTTGAAAACAAACAAAAAACAAAAGCAAAAACAAACAAAAAATCTTCAAGTCTCTAAAGAAAGAAATTTAAGAAGATATCAGAAGATGGAAAGATCTCCCATGTTCATGGATCATCAAGATTAACATAGTAAAAGTAGCCATCTTCCCAAAAGCAATCTACAGTCTCAATGCAATTTCCATCAAAATACCAATACAATTCTTTACAGAACTTGAAATAACTATTCTCAATTTCATATGGAAAACCAAAAAACCAAGAATTGCTAAAAGAGTTTTGTAGTATAACAGATCTTCTAGAGGTTTCTCCATTCCTAATCTCAAACTGTACTACAAAGCAACAACAGTAAAAACTGCATGGTACTGACATAGAAACAGATCGGTGGATCAATGGAGTCAAATAGAAGACCCAGAAAGAAACCCACACAACTACAGATACTTAATTTTTGACAAAGAAGCCAAAAGCATACAATGGAAAAAAGAGCATTTTCAATGAATGGTGCTTGTCTAATTGGATGTCTACATGTAGTAAAGTGCAAATAGATCCATATGTGTCACCGTGCAAAAACCTGAAGTCCAAGTGGATTAAAGACCTCACATAAACCCAGACACACTAAATCTGATAGAAAAAAAGTGGGGAAGAGCCTTGAAATCATTGGCACAGGACAACTTCCGGAACAGAATATCAATAGCACAGGATCTAAGATCAACAATAAAATCTTCGGTAAAGCAAAGGACAAACCTCAGCCTACAGACTGTGAAAGAATCTTCACCAACCCTATATATGACAGAAGGTTAATATCCAGAATATATAAAGAACTCAAGAAGTTAAACAGCAACAAAATAGTTAATCCAATTTTAAAAAATGGGGTACAGAGCAAAACAGAGAATTCTCAATAGAGGACTATTGAATGGCCAAGAAACACTTAAAGAAATGTTCAACATTCTTAGTCATCAGGGAAATGCAAATCAAAAAGACCCTGAGATTTTTACCATACACCCATCAGAATGGCAACATTCAATAACTTAAGTGACAGCACATGCTAGAGAGGATGTGGACAGAAGGAACCCTCCTTCATTGCTGTTAGAATGTGTACTTGTTCAATAATTTTGAAAATCAATCTGGTTCTTTGTCAGACAATTAGGAATAATGCTACCTCAAGACCCAGCTATACCACTCTTAGGCATATATCCAAATTATGTTCAAGTATACAACAGGACATTTGATCAACCATGTTCATAGTAGCTCTATTTGTAATAGCCAGTATCTGGAAACAACCCAGATATCCCTCATTGGAGAAGTGGATACAGAAATTGTGGTACATTTACACAATGGATACTACTTACCAATTGAGAACAAGGAAATCATGAAATTTGTAGGCACATGGTGGGAACTAGAAAAGATCATCCTTATTGAGTTAATGCAGAAGCAGAAAGACGCACAAGGTATATACTCACTTTTAAGTGGATATTAGACATATAATATAGGATAAACATACTAAAATCTGTATGCCTAAAGAAGCTAAGCAAGAAGGAGGACCCTAGGGAAGTTGCTCAATCAGAAAGTCAAACTGGACAGTCATCTGAAGAGTGAGAATACAAGGAACAGGACAGGAGTCGACTGCAGAGGACCTCTGAAAGACTACCCAGCAGGGAATTGAAGCAGATGCAAGATTCTTAGCCAAACTTTGGACAGAGTTCAGGTATTATGAAAGTAGGGGGAGACAGACCTGGAGGGAAAGGAGTTCCCCTTGGCAACCAAAAGAACCAGAAAATCTGGGCCCAGGGGTCTTTGTGGAGGTTGATGCTCCAACCAAGGACCATGCATGGAGATACCCTAGAATCACTGCTTGGATGTAGCCCATGGCAGCTCAGTTTTAATTGGTTCCCTAGTAAGTGGAGCAGGGTCTGTCTCTGACATGAGCTCTGTAGCTGGCTCTTTGATCACCTCCCCCTGTTTGGGGCTGCCTTTACAGGCCACAGAGGAAGACAATATATGAGTACTGATGAGATCTGATAGGCTAGGGTCAGATGGAAGGTTAAGAGGACCTCCCCTATCAGTGGACTAGCAGAGGTTCACAGGTGTTTAATAGGGAAGGAAGGTGGGACTGGCAGGAAATGAAGGAGGAGGCTAAAGCTTAGATAAAAATTGAATAAATTGTATTAAAAAATAAAAAAGAGAAAGAATTCTACCCAAAAAATAAAAAAAAGATTTAAGACAGAGAAGTTACAAATGAATCTCTAGTCATCTATAAGTAGATGGAGGACATATAAGAAATGGCAGTAACACTGTTATCAAGCTCTTAGAAATACCATGTGAATTTAGCCAGCTTTCTGGGCAAAGAAAAAAATATATATATAATTTTACATGTATTTACCTATATGTAGCACTAACAAGAAGTTACCTAAAACATTTCAAAACCACCACTATTTACAAGAGCAGCCTAAGAAATTAATGCCCAGAGATATGACTACAAAATATAGATGTAATATGTATTAGCTGAAAGCTGTATATTAGATATGAATAACTTATGTAAATATTAGATATATGTGTGTACATTTGGATATAAGTATGGATTACAAACCATAGTATTGTTGACTTTAGTTTGACTTTAGTATTTATATAATTGATTTATAGATTCAATTCAATTATGTTTTTTTTTAAATAAGATATTTTACTTTGGAGATTGATAAGCTAATTTAAGTCTTTATATATATGAAAACATTTAAGATCAGTGTGGGTATTTGGAAGTACATAGTGAACTGGTTTATTCTAGTAACATCCCAGACGTATTGCTTAAAATAATGACTGCTAGACACACACGAGATAGTCAAAATTGTATATAGGTATATATTTTCTCAAAAATTAATGTGTTGATTGCATCAAGTCAGATAACAAGAACACATGTTTCATGACAATGATACAATTTAAACTTTCACCAGAATATTAGAGCCTTAAAAAAAAAACTTTGTATCTATCCCTTGAATCTTGATCTCTTTTCTGTTACTATCAGCACTGCCTATTAGCACTAATGATATTTTAATATTGTATAATGAAATAATCAACCTTCAGAATGTCTGAATATTTGGGGAACCAACAATTTCCCAGTGACCCATGCTTTGTGTTTCCAAATCAAGTGTTAATAATTTGCTTATGTATTTCAGTGCATTTTAATGTGACAGGTAATGAAAAATCGTGAGATATTGCTTCACGTTCTACATTGTAAGTGAAGAAACTATCACTTGCTGAGTTCTAGCAAGATGCCAACCATTGCACAATTATCTAAACTAATCATAAAATATTTTCCTGTATTGAAGATATCTATGTGATGTTGTATATGGTTTTCATAAATTAGATACAGAGGCATACATGAAAAGAACAGAACAAACACAATACAGACAGCAATACTTGGGCCTGAAGAGAATCACTTCCAAATCCAAAGATAAAGAATGTTAAAACAATGCCCTTCTTCCCACTGCTTTTATTTTTACAAACATAGCTATTGTCCAAAATCCATTTATTTAGTTTGTTGTTTATAAAATCTCTGTACAAATAATTTAATTTTTTCTTAAACTTTAACTTTTAACACAAGAAGTACTGATGTAATATGAATTACTATATGTTTAAGAGTATAATATAATCTTGAGATTGAATAATTTAAAATTTGAAATATTAATTGTCTAAGAAACTACTAGCAGTTTTATTCTTGATCTTCAAATAATCACTGAGGAGAGCTGATTCAGACCTTATACTTTCATTGTTGATTTGTCTGTCTTTCTAGATTTGTCTATTCTCTTTTGATGAGTTCAAGTTATTGTGTACTTAAACTTTTGTTATATTTTCCAGATGAGTTAAATATCTCATCATCATGTAATAAATGTTTTACAGAATATGTTTACCAAACTTTTATACTTAATAATAATGTTGTATAATACTTTTGTTTGTGTTTGAGAAAGGACCTTTGTAAAAATTTTGCCTTTTACTTTATATACTTTATATCCTATATATAGCTGTGATATTTTTCTAATTTTGACAAGCTTAGACTATTTAAATTATTTGTAGTTTATATGATCTGAGATATATTTGGTTTTAATTTTGCCATTTACTATCTTTATATATTTTCTTAATATATTTTTCTTTTTTATCCTTAATATATACCTTATATCCTTTTGGATTTGTTTATTTATCTATAATATTTTTTCTAAATCTAGAAGTTGGGCATTTCTCTTTCATTCTTTTTGTTTCCTTTTAATGTACAAATTATACTTTATCATCAAAATATGTAAAGTATCATTTTAACTTTAAAATGTTATGCTGGTATCTAATACCTTACATGTTAATTTTACATGGAAAGAATATGAACTGAACTTTATAAGCACAATTTTGCATATATAGATTTATACGATTTTTGTGATGAACTTCATGGCTTGTTATTTAAAGGTGTCTTGCTGTATATTCACAGACTGATCTACAATAGCTACAACAAGACAGTCTTGAAAGTGATATAAATTTATTTGCTTGACTAATCCAGAAATAAAGTTTACTAGATTAATGAACCTACTCCCTTCTATCTGACCCTAGCCAATCAGGTCTCATCTTCCTCTGTGGCCTAGCAAGGCTGAGAAATAGGGGAAAAACAGGGAGGGTGGGTAAACTGGGAGGAGAGGGGAGGCTACAGCTAGGATACAAAGTGAATAAATTATAATAAATAAATAAATAGGAAAAAGGCGATTAATGAACTGTAAAGAAAGGTATAGACCTTATTATAGTTTCCACCTGAATGTTTCAAAGAAACGAGGTTGAAGAGAAATTATTTCTTGAGAGAAAATATAAGTACAACTGGGTGAGAGAGAGGAGAGAGGAATAGAAACGTTCTAAGTTCCACCTAGTTAAAATTCTTGACATTAATATCAGCATGGTCAAAATAATTATGAATATCTTAAGTTTGCAAAATAACATTATCTTTTACCTCTTTAAATTTACTGAAACTTTTAAAAAAGGTAACAGCTGTCCTTTTTTGTTGTTTAAGCAGAACTCACAAACTAAAATTCATGAGAAATAATAAATTTTGTTTAATAAAAGCACAAATTTGTCTCTCTCCTTCTGGGATACTTCACTCAGAATGATCTTTTCTAGATCCCATCATTTGCCTGCAAATTTCATGATTTCCTCCTTTTTGATTGCTGAGTTGTATTCCATTGTGTAAAAATACCCCAATTTCTGTATCCATTCCTCCATTGATGGACATCTGGGTTGTTTCCAAGTTCTGGCTATTACAAATAAAGCTGCTATAAACATGGTTGAGCAAATGTCCTTGTTGTGTAGTTGAGCAAATTTTGGGTATATACCTAGCAATGGTATAGCTGCATCTTGAGGAAGCACTATTCTTAATTGTCTGAGAAAGCACCAGATAGACTTCCAAAGTGGTTGTACCAGTTTACATTCCCACCAGCAGTGGAAGAGTGTTCCTCTTTCTCCACAACCTCTCCAGTATGTGTTGTCAGTTGAGTTTTTCATCTTGGCCATTCTGATAGGTGTAAGGTGAAGTCTCAGGGTCGTTTTGATTTGCATTTCCCTAATGGCTAATGAGGTTGAGCATTTCTTTAAGTGTTTCTCTGCCATTCGATATATTCTGACTCATATAGACCTATAAGATATGATAAACATAATGAAATCTATACACCTAAAAAAGATAATCAAGAAAACTGACATGGGGTAAGATGATCAATCCTCATTTAGAAAGACAAATGGGATGTGCTTTGAATGTATGACAGAAGGCATCTGAAAGACCCTAACTAGCAGTGTTTCAAAGAAGATACTAAGACTCATAACCAAAACTTTGGCAGAGTTCAGGGAATCATGTGAAAGAAGGGGAGTTAGTATGATGTGGAAAGGATAGGAGCTCCACAAGGACCAAATATATCAGGGCACAGGGTCTTTTCTGAGACTGACATTCAACCAAGGACCATGTATGGTTATAACCTAGAACCTCCACTCAGATGTAGCCTGTGGTAGCTCAGTAACCAATTGGTTTCCCAAAGTGAGGGGAACAAGGACTATTTCTAACAGGAACTCAAGGGCAGGCTCTTTCTCCACAACAACCAAATATATCTGGGCAGAGGGTCTCTTCTGAGATTGACACTCAAGCAAGGACCATGTATGGATATAACCTAGAACCTCTGCCTGTGTATGTATCCCCGTGGTAACTCAGTGACCAATTGGTTTCCCATAGTAAGGGGAACAAGGACTATTTCTAACAGGAACTCAATGGCTGGCTCTTTAACCTCCCCACCCCACAAGGGAGGAGCAATCCTGTTAGGCCACAGAGGAGGACTTTGCAGCCAGTCCTGAAGATACCTGATAAAGCAGGGTCAGATGGAAGGGGAGGAGGTCCTCCCCAATCAGTGGACTTGGAAAGGGGCAGGGAGGAGATGAGGGAGGGAGGGTGGGGTTGGGAGGGAATGAGGGAGCGGGATACAACTGGGATACAGAATTAACAAAATGTAACTAATAAGAAAAATTTTTAAAAAAAATTAAAAAAGCACAAATTTATGTAAGTTTACTTCATGCCAGTTTGAACTGCATTATTATTTTTCTACTGAAAACTTGCATATGGAATATGTAAAAATTAGTAGGACAAATATTCTGGAACATTTTTTCTTTTCATAGATTTCAATGTTATATTTTAAATTTTTAATGTTTCTTTTAACTTTGTAACCATCATAGAATTTTGTATCTGTGTTGCAGAATCCATTGGTATATTAGTATAAAAAGTAATTTAGCTATACAAATCGAAAGCTTAGGCTTTTGTATCCATATGCATTATAAAACTTTCATTATTTTTAACCTAAATATCAGATATGTAGGTTAAGAATAATTACTCGACAGCCCGTTCATATGCAAATGTTACCAGTCGATGTCTGTAGGTTGTTCACAGTACATAATCCGAAGGTATTGAGCATAGCCTCTGCAATTCTATGGCCAGGTATTTACCTATTGATATTGCCCAAACGATAGCAATCTTCATGATGGCCTTAGTCCGTGAATTGAACCGGCTATGCTCAATAGGATTACGTATTGCTACATACCGGTCCAGCGATATGGCGCAGAGGTGCATGATGGACGCAGTTGAAAATAGCACATCTAGTGAAATCCAGACGGGGCACAAATACCTAGGTAATGGCCAGACATAATCTGAAAAAAAACAAAGAGAAGAGAAAAAAAACATTTTAACAAATTGTATTGACTACACTTTTCCACTTTGTTTACTTATTTCCTTTCCACATCATTTTAAAGACAGTGAAATTTCAGAATTCTTCTCAGTGATGATAAAATCAGTGGTATAATCTTTTAATACAGTATGCTTAATATAATATAAAAGTAGCCACTTCAACAAGTATAACTTCAAGGCATTTAGTTGTCTCACAATATTATACATATTTGACTTCCTTCTAAGTTTGGAATATTTCATCATTCCAGATGAAAAACTCTATGCATTAGTTAGCAATGGGTTGCTGACTCCCTGAATCCTAGGCAATCTCTAGTCTGCTTGTTGTCATTACAGATTTACATACATTGGACATTTCATGTAACTAGAATTATTTTTCATAGTAGGCTTGTTGATAATTATGTTGGGAGCTTACTCATATTCATCTACTTATTATTACTCTGTTCCTTTTAACAACATGTGAGTCATGTGAGATTTTTTAACTGCTCTTATAATTGCTTTTAAATTTCGTTTGTGGATTGTTTATTGTTGTGTATAGTACTGAAGATAATTTTAGTTTATTGATCCTGTGCTCTGTAACTTCGCCAAGCTCATTTATCATGTCCAGTTTTGATGTGTAGATTCCTCATGATTTTCCATATAAGATCACGAATAGTTTTGTTTCTTCTCCAGTTTTCTCCCAAGTTTCATTTCTTTCCTCTTGTAGATTATTTAATTTTTCAAAGGGTGACTAGCTATTGTATTATTTACTTATCTTTTTAAAGATCTATTTTTATTTATTCTCATGTATGCTGTCAAAGACCAGAGAAAGCCAGTAGATCCTCTGGAACTCGGAGTTACAAGTATTTATTGTGTTGTCTGGCATGGGTGCTGAAAACTGAAATGATATTCTCTAAGAGAACCTCAATTCCTCTTAAACCCTGCGCAATTTTTTTTGCTCCCTATTTGTTAACCTTTCAATTCTACAAAAGAAAGTACGCACTTTGATGTCAAATTTTAGTGAATTGTGCTACTTTTTTTTTCCTTAGTACTTTAACCAAAACTGTCAAATCTTCAAGGAGGTTTTGGATTTCTTAATTGTATATTTTCTTATTCTATATTATGTTAATCATTTTGCTAGTTGGGCTAATCTAGCTCTTTTTCTCTAATTCCTTAAGATATAAAGTTAGGTTAAGTTGTTGACAAAAAAAAAATATAGTGAGCTTTTTTGTTTGAGCTATTGCACTTTCTAGCTCCCAGATTTGTGCTTGGTTCTCTTTTATAACTCTTTATTTGTTCTTTATTCATTGCAACATTGTTTCTCTTGTCTCCTTTAGTTCTTTGTTCACTATGTTCTTTAGCAGTTTGAGTAATTTAAGTTGTTGAATCTAGTCCCTGAGCACCAGTCCAACAAAATAAACTATCATCTTAACCCTACTAAAGTCTGGTTCTTCTGAAATGTTAACAAGCCTCTACAAAACTCTGTGTAGAGGAATATTGAATGACAGAGAAACACTTAAAGAAATGTTCAACATCATTAGCCATTAGGGAAATGCAAATCAAAACGTCCCTGAGATTTCACCTTACACCCATCAGAATGGCCAAGATGAAAAACTCAAGTGACAATACATGCTGGAGAGGTTGTGGAGGAAGGGGAACCCTTCTCCACTGCTGGTGGGAATGTAAACTTGTACAACCACTCTGGAAATCAATCTGGTGCTTTCTCAGACAACTAGGAATAGTGCTTCCTCAAGATCCAGCCATACCACTCCTGGGCATATATCCAAAAGAGGCTCAAGTGCACAATAAGGACATTTGTTCAACCATGTGTGTAGTAGCTTTGTTTGTAATAGCTAGAAGCTGGAAACAGCCCAGATGGCCCTCAAATGAAGAGTGGATGCAGAAGTTGTAGTACATCTACACAATGGAGTACTACTCTGCAATGAAAAATAAGGAAATCATGAAATTTGCAGGTAAATGTTGGGACCTGGAAAGGATCATCCTGTGCAAACTGTCCCAGAAGCAGAAAGACACACATGGTATATACTCACTCATATAGACATAGAACGTAGCATAAATCTACTAAAACCTGTACATCTAAAGAATCTAATTAAGAGAGAGGACCCTGACTAAAACGCTCAATGCCCATCCTGAAAGGCAAAGAGGATAGACATCAGAAGAAGAAGAAAACAGGAAACAACCTAGGAACTTGCCACAGAGAACCTCTGAAAATGGTTTTCTAAGTATAGCGATCCAACAAACAAGCTATAGTGTTCATCATAATATGTAGTAAAATAGACTTTAAATTAAAATTAATCAAAAAAGATGAGGAGGGACACTTCATTCTCATCAAATAAAAAATCAAACAGGGGGATATAACAATCTTGAACATTAATGCCCCAAACACTACAGTGCTTGGATTTATAAACAAAAAGTATTAAAGTTTAAATCATACATAGATCTGAATACTTTAATAGTGGGAAACTTCAACACTCCACTCTCACCAAGTGACTGATCATCTAGACTGAAGCTAAATAGGAAAATAATGACACTTAAACAGATCCTAAATTAAATGGACCGAATAAATCTCTATAGAACTTTTCACCCAAAAAAAGTATACCTTCTTTTCAGCACCTCACGGAATCCTCTCAAAAAATGACCATAGAGTAGGGCACAAAGCATGTATCAACAGATACAAGAAGATCAAAATAATTCCTTGTATCCTATCAGACCACCATGGCCTAAAACTAGACCTCATCAACAACAGAAATAACAAAAAAGCCTTCATACACATGGAAACTAAACAACCCTCTACTTCATGAAAGCTTGGTCAGGGAAGAAATGAAAAAAGACATTAGAGACTTCCTAAAATATCTATGAAAATGAAGGCACAAAATGAAATCAGTGCTAAGGGGAAAGTTCATAGCACTAAGTTTGACACATCTCATACAAGCAACTCAATCGCACACATAAAAGCCCTAGGGTAGAGAGGCAGACAGTAGACACACCCAAAAAGAGTAGATGATTGGAAATAATCAAACTCAGGGTTGAAATCAATGAATTAGAAACAAAGAAAAAATTCAAAGAATCAATGAAACCAAGAGCTGGTTCCTTGAGAAAATCAACAAGATAAACAAACTCTTATCCAAACTAACCAGGAAGCAGAGAGAAACTATCCAAGTCAGCAATATCAGAAACAAAAAGGGGGACATAATGACAGACACTGATGAAATCCAAAGAATCATTAAGACTTACTACGAAATCCTATATACCACAAAATTTGAAAATCTAAATGAAATGGACAATTTTTTGATAGAATCTTTTTACCAAAATTAAATCAAGATCAGCTAAATAGATTAAATAATCCTATATCCCCCAAGGAAATAGAAGCAGTCATCAAAAATCTCCCTTTCAAAAAAAGCCCAGGGCAAGATGGTTTCAGTGCAGAATTCTACCAGACCTTCAAAGAAGAGGTACCTCAAATTCTCTTCAAAGAATTCCACAAAATAGAAACAAAAGGAACTCTACGGAACACATTCTATGAAGCCACAATCACCTTGATACCTAAAACAAACAAAGACCCAACAAAAAAGAGATCTTTAGATCTTTCTCTCTTATGAACATTGATGCAAAAATACTTGTTAAAATACTTGCAAACTGAATCCAAGAACACATAAAAGAGATCATCTACCATGACCAAATAGGCTTCATTCCAGGCATACAGGGGTGGTTCAATATAGGGGAATCCATCAATGTAATCCACCATATAAACAAACTGAAGGAAAAAAAAACACATGATCATCTACTTAGATGCCGAAAAGCATTTTTACAAAATCCCGCGCACATTCATATTTAAAGTCTCAAAGAGATCTGGGATACAAGGCACATATCTAAACATAGTAAAGATAATATACAGCAAGCCTACAGCCAACATCGAACTAAACAGAGAGAAACTTAACTCAATCCAACTGAAATCAGGCACAAGACAAGGCTTTCCACTGTCTCCTTATCTCTAAAGGAGATCAAGGGGAAACAAATCAGAAAGGAAGAAGTCAAAGTATCACTGTTTGCAGACGATGTGATAGTATTCATGAGTTCATGAGTCACCCCAAAAATTCAACCAGAGAACTCCTTCAGCTGATAAGCACCTTCACTAAAGTGTTTGGATACAAAATTGACTCAAAAAAAAAAAAAAATCAGTAGACCTCCTGTATACCAAAGACAAAAGGGCTGAGAAAGAAATTATGGAAATAACACCCTTCCCAATAGTCACTAATAACATAAAGTACCTTGGTGTGATCTAACCAAGCAAGTGAAGTACCTGTTAAAAATTTTTTCAAGGAGGAGGAGGAGGAGAAGTGAGGGGGCAGAGCCAAGATGGCGACTAGCACACACAGTTTCTGAGCTGTGTAATTGCTAAACGTCTGAGTTGGTGAGTGGAAGGACCTCTAACCCAGGAAAACAATGGTGAGGCTTTCTAAACAACAGGGAACATCGCAGGAGGTGAAAACTTTAGCCTCAGGTCAGCCAGGGACTTGTTTGGGGAAGGTGAGAAATGATCCTTTGACCTCCCGGCACTCCCCTCCCGCAGACCTCCCTCCTCCTTGGCACAGAAGACTCATCTTTCTCAGCATAGACCTAAGTGCCTGGGATCTGTAGCCACTGAGGCAGAGCTCCAAGTCCTTTAGCGGCAAATGCCAGCAGTACCTGTCTAGGAGTCCCAGATTCGCACAGCAGCTGCACCATCATCCTCCCAGGGCCTGAGTCTGCTAGATGCCATACTAGCTCCACAGGATCGTAATCACTGACAGTACGGCCCACCCAATCCCACAGTGACAGAGAATATGCTATATACTCACCAAAACCAGGCAGAAACGCCATACAAGCTAGGCACACCAGGGGCTGGGCCTCTCAAGCTTGGAGAGCACAGTGAAGAGACCCCAGGACTTCCCAGAAAGCATCTGGACTAGCAACCCAGTCTCCAGTTACAGAGGGACTTCCTAACCTGGTGGTGGAGCAGCACTGAGCTGGTGGGGCACATCAGCCCTCCAGTTTAAGACTAACCAGGGCCAAACCAGAGAACAGAGAGCCTGATTACCCCGATCCCTACTGACGTGACCACCTTGAAATCTCCAGCTGCAGCAAGACCTCATAACCTGGCAGTGACAGCAGCACGGAGCTGGCGGAGCACATCAAAGAAGCAGGGCCAAACCAGAGAGCAGAGAGCCCGGATACCCCGATCCCTGCCAAGTGACCTGCCTGTAAGTGAGTGCACCCTTGAGAATCTGCAGATCTCCAGATCCTGGGTCCTTCTAAAACAGAAGCCAGGCATTGAACCCCCTCCCACACATATACCCACTTTGGGAAACAGAGGGGCACTTGGGACATTGAAGTTCCTGGTCTGTGGGTCTAATTGAGGAGTTAAGACAGTTAATGCCAGAAATTGGGCTGCAATCATCACTAGTGCCTGCGACATATACAGTGCAGAGCCCCTCCCACACACTCAAGGGTTCAACATTAGCCATCACTCTGTGCCTCGAGACACACGTCCACGCACACTTCGACACACACACACACACACACACAAACACACACATGCATGCACACATGCGCCTGCATTTGCCCCATTTGCATGTGTGTACTTTTCTCTCACAGGTACAGCTAGTCCTCAGCACATGCTGAGGACATGGGACAACTCTCAGCTTCCTAAAGAACTCTCCAGACGCCAGAGAGAGACAGTACTAGTCTGATCTGCAGAATCCAAAAACAAACAGGGAAGGTTTCAGATAAGCCAATGGCCAGGGGTAGGCGAAAGAACACTTCCAACATAAATCAGGACATCATGAGTTCACCAGCAAACCCCAAAATTGATGGATACTCCAATTCATCAGAAGCACAGGAAAATGACTTTATCGCCATGCTTACCCAATTATTTGAGGCTCATAAGGAGGAAATGAACAAATCTTTCAAAGAGTTGGCCAGTCAATTGGAGGTAAAGAAAGAAGAAATAGACAAAATCCTTAAAGAAACACAAGTAGAGATAAAATTAGTGGATGAACAAAGAAATAGAGACCATCGTAGAGAGACAGGAATCCAAATTCAAACACATGAAAGAAATGGTGCAAGGCATGAGAACAGAATTAGAATCAATAAATAAAACAAAAACTGAGAAAACGCTGGAGCTGGAGAACTTGGAGAAAAGACCAGCAACCACAAAAGTAAGCATCACCAACAGAATACAAGAGATGGAAGAGAGAATCTCTGGAGCTGAAGACACACTTGCAGAAATTGATACATCTCTCAAATAAAAAGTAAAATCAGAAAAGTTGCAATCACAAAATATCCTAGAAATCAAGGATGCTATGAAAAGACAAAATCTAAGAATAATAGGAATTCATGAAAAAGAAGACTCCAGGATGGAAGGTCCAGAAAATATTTTCAAGAAAATCATAGAAGAAAATTTTCCCAACTTAAAGAGATGTCCATAAATATACAAGAGGCCTACAGAACACCAAACAGACTAGACAAGAAAAGAAATACATCACGTCACATCATATATTCAAAACATTAAATCTACAGAACAAAGAAAAGATATTAAAAGCAGCAAGGGAAAAAAGCCAAGTAACATATGAAGGTAGACCTATCAGAATCACACCAGACTTCTCATCAGAAACTATGAAAGCCAGAAGGGTCTGGGCAAGTATCATGGAGACTCTAAGAGATCACAAATGTCAACCCAGACTACTATACCCTGCAAAGCTTTCAATCAACATAGATGGAGATAACAAAATATTCCATGACAAAACTAAATTTACACAATATCTACACAGCAAACCAACCCTACAGAAGATACTAGAAGGAAAATTCCAATCCAACAAAAACAACTTCACCCAAGAAAACAGGGCATACAGATAATATCCCAACAAAAATGAAAAGAAAACAAGCAATGAAACAGGGTAAGATCACCGACTCCGTTACAAAAGGAACTAACATGCATTGGTCACTATTATCTATCAATATCAATGGACTCAACTCACCAATAAAAAGACACAGGCTAACAGAATGGTTGCGGAAACAGGATCCAACATTCTGTTGCATCCAAGAAACACACCTATGCAACAAAGATAAACACTACCTCAGAGTAAAGGGCTGGAGAAATGTTTTTCAAGCAAATGGTTCCAGAAAACAAGCTGGAGTAGCCATCCTAATATCTAATAAAATAGACTTTCATCCAAAGTTAATGAAAAAAAAAAAGAGGGCCACTATATTCTCATTAAAGGAAAAATCCAACAAGAGGACATCACAATCTTGAATATCTATGCCCCAAATACAAGAGCACCTACATTCATAAATGAAACATTATTAAAGCTTAAATCATACATTGTTCCTAATACCTTAATAGTGGGAGACTTCAACACCCCACTCTCATCAAGGGACAGATCAAATAGACAGACACCAAATAGGGAAATAAAAGCACTCACAGAATCCCTAAATAAAGTGGACCTAATAGACGTCTAGAGATCTTTTCACCCAAACTCAAAAGAGTACACCTTCTTTTCAGCACCGCATGGAACCTTCTCCAAAATAGACTATATAGTGGGTCACAAAGCAAGTCTCAACAGATACAAAAAGATTGAAATAATCCCTTGTATGCTATCTGACCACCATGGACTAAAGCTGGACATCAACAACAACAGAAACAACAAAAAGCCGACACGCACATGGAAACTGAACAACTTACTACTCAATGACAGCTGGGTTAAGGAAGAAATAAAGAAAGAAATTAAAGACTTCCTAGAATTCAAAGAAAATGAAGGCACAACATACCAAAATTTATGGGACACATTGAAAGCAGTGCTCAGGGGAAAATTTATAACATTAAGTGCCTGCAAGAAGAAATTCGTAGCATCACATACGAGTACCTAAATGGCCCAACTGAAAACCCTAGAAAAAAAAGAAGCAGATACACCCAAGAGGAGCAGAGGGCTGGAAATAATCAAACTCAGGGCTGAAATCAATCAATTAGAAACAAAAAAACTATTCAAAGAATCAATAAAACAAAAAGCTGGTTCTTTGAGAAAATCAACAAGATAGACAACCCCTTAGCCAAACTTACTAAAAAGCAGAGAGAAACTATCAAAATCAGCAAAATCAGAAATGAAAATGGGGACATAACTACAGACACTGAGGAAATCCAAACAATTATTAGGTCATACTACAAAAGACTATATGCCACAAAATTTGAAAATCTAAATGAAATGGATAATTTTGTTGACAGATTCCATCTACCAAAATTAAGTCAAGATCAGGTAGAAAGACTGAATAGCCCTATATCTCCCAAGGACATTGAAGCAGTTATTAACAGTCTCCCATCCAAAAAAAGCGCTGGACCAGATGGCTTCAGCGCAGAATTCTAAAAGGCCTTCAAAGAAGTGCTAACTCCAATTCTCCTCAAGCTATTCCACAAAATAGAAACAGAAGGAACACTACCAAACTCATTCTATGAAGCCACAGTCACCTTGATACCTAAACCACACAAAGATCCAACGAAAAAAGTGAACTTCAGACCTATCTCTCTTATGAACATTGATGCAAAAATACTCAATACTTGCAAACTGAATCCAAGAACACACCAAAAATATCATCCACCATTACCAAGTAGGTTTCATCACAGGCATGCAAGGGTGGTTCAACATACAGAAATCCATCAATGTAATCCACCACATAAACAAACTGAAGGAGAAAAACCACATGATCATCTCCTTAGATACTGAAAAAGCATTTGACAAAGTCCAACACCCATTCATGTTTAAAGGCTTGGAGAGATCAGGGATACAAGGCACATACCTAAAGATAGTAAAGGCAATATACAGCAAGCCTATAGCCAACATCAAATTCAATGGAGAGAAACTTAAATCAATCCCACTGAAATCAGGGACAAGACAAGGCTGCCCATTGTCTCCATATCTCTTCAACATACTACTTGAATTCCTAGCCAGAGCAATAAGACAACTAAAGGAGATCAAGGGGATTCCAATCTGAAAGGAAGAGGTCAAAGTGTCACTATTTGCAGATGATATGATAGCATACATGAGTGACCTCAAAAATTCAACCAGAGAACTCCTTCAGCTGATAAACACCTTCAGCAAAGTGGCAGGATACAAAATCAACTCAAAAAAAAAAAATCAGAAGCCCTCCTGTATACCAAAGACAAAATGGCTGAGAAAGAAATCAGGGAAACAACAGCCTTCACAATAGCCACTAATAACATAAAGTACCTTGGTGTGACTCTAACCAAGCAAGTGAAAGACCTGTTTAAGAAAAACTTCAAATCTCTGAAGAAAGAAATCAAAGAAGATATCAGAAGATGGAAAGATCTCCTGTGCTCATAGATTGGTAGGAATAACATTGTGAATATGGCCATCCTGCCAAAAGCAATTTACAGATTCAATGCAATTCCCATCAAAATACCAACTCAATTATTACAGACCTTGAAAAAAAGATTCTCAGCTTCATATGGAGAAACAAAAAACCCAGAATCTCCAAAACGATCCTGTACACCAACAGATCATCTGGAGGTATCTCCCTCCCCGATCTCAAGCTGTACTACAGGGCAACAGTAATAAAAACTGCATGGTATTGGCAAAGAAACAGAAAGGAGGATGAATGGAACCAAATAAAAGACCCAGAAATAAACCCATATACCTATGAATACTCAATTTTTGACAAAGAAGCCAAATCCATTCAATGGAAAAAAGACAGCATCTTCAACAAATGGTGCTGGTCCAACTGGATGTCTACATGTAGAAAAATGAAAATAGATCCATATTTATCACCCTGAATAAAACTAAAGTCAAAGTGGATCAAGGACCTCAACATAAAACCAGATCCTCTAAATCAGTTGGAAAAAAAAAAGTGGGGAACAGCCTAGAACTCATTGGCACAGAAGACAACTTCCTGAACAGAACACCTACAGCACAGGCTCTAAGAGCATCAATCAATAAATGGGAACTCATGAAAGTGAAAAGCTTCTGTAAAGCAAAACACACCGTCATCAAAACAAAACGACTGCCTACAGATTGGGAAAGAATCTTCACCAACCCTTTATCTGACAGAGGGCCAATATCCAGTATATATAAAGAACTAAAGAAGCTGAAAAGCAACAAACCAAGTAATCCAATTAAAAAATGGGGAACTCAGCATCAACAGAGAATTCTCGATAGAGGAACATCGAATGTCAGAGAAACACTTAAAGAAATACTCACCCTCATTAACCATTAGGGAAATGCAAATCAAAACGACCCTAAGATTTCACCTTACACCAATCAGAATGGCCAAGATCAAAATCTCAAGTGACAACACATGCTGGAGAGGATGTGGAGAAAGGGGAACCCTCCTCCATTGCTGGTGGCAATGTAAACTGGTACAACCACTTTGGAAGTCAATCTGGCACTTTCTCAGACAATTAGGAGTAGTGCTACCTCAAGACCCAGCTATACCACTACCAGGTATATACCCAAAATTTGCTCAAGTATACAACAAGGACATTTGTTCAACCATGTTTGTAGCAGCTTTATTTGTAATAGCCAGAACTTGGAAACAACCCAGATGTCCATCAATGGAGGAATGGATACAGAAATTCTCGTATTTTTACACAATGGAATACTACTTACCAATCAAAAAGGAGGAAATCATGAAATTTGCAGGCAAATGGTGGGATCTAGAAAAGATCTTTCTGAGTGAAGTATCCCAGAAGGAGAAAGACAAACATGGTATATACTCGCTTATATAGACCTACAAGATATGATAAACATAATGAAATCTACACACCTAAAGAAGATAATCAAGAAAGTGGACATGGGCAAAGATGATCAGTCTTCATTTAGAAAGACAAATGGGATGTGCATTGAACGTATGACAGGAGTCTATAGCAAAAGGCATCTGAAAGACTCTACCTAGCAGTGTTTCAAAGCAAACACTAAGATTCATAACCAAACCTTTGGCAGAGTGCAGGGAATCATAAGAAAGAAGGGGAGTTAGTATGATATGGAAAGGATAGGAGCTCTACAAGGACCAAATATACCTGGGCTTAGGGTCTTTTCTGAGACTGACACTCAACCAAGGACCATCTATGGATATAACCTAGAACTTCTGCTAGGTTGTTGCCCATGGTAGCTCAGTAACCAAGTAGTGTTCCAAAGTAAAGGGAACAAGGACTATTTCTAACAGGATCTCAAGGGCAGGCTCTTTGACCTCTCCACCCCCTTAGGGGAGGAGCAGTCCTGTTAGGCCACAGAGGAGGACTTTGCAGCCAGCCCTGAAGATACCTGATAAAACTGGGTCAAATGAAAGGGGAGGAGGTCCTCCCCTATCAGTGGACTTGGAAAGGGGCAGGGAGGAGACCAGGGAGGGAGTGTGGGGTTGCGGAGGGAATGAGGGAGTGGGATACAGCTGGGACACAGAGTTAACAAAATCTAACTAAAAGGGAAAATAAAATTAAAAAAATTTTTTTCAAGTCTTTGAAGAACAAAGTTGAAGAAGACATCAGAAGATGGAATGATCTCCCATGCTCATGCATAATCAGTATTAACATAGCAAAAATTGTCATCCTGCCAAAACCAATCTACTGATTCAATGCAATTCCCATCAAAGTACCAACACAATTTTTTACAGACATTTAAATAACAATTCTCAGCTTCATATGAAAAACAACAACAACAACAACAACCAAGAATTGCTAAAACAGTCCTATACAATAACAGATCTTTTGTAGGTATCTCCATCCCTGATTTCAAGCTCACAGAGCATCAGCAATTAAAACTGTATGGTACTGGCATAGAAACAGATTATGATCAATGGAGATCATAGTAGATCAATGGAGTCGAATAGAAGACCCAGAAAGAAACCCACACACCTACGGGTACTTAATTTTTGACAAAGAATCCAAAAATATACAATGGAAAAAAAGAGAGCATCTAAAATGAATGGTGGTAGTTTAACTGAATCTCTACATGTAGAAAAATGCACATATATCTGTACGTATCACTGTGCACAAAACTAAGGTCCAAGTGGATCAAAGACCTTAACATAAAACCAGACACACTAAATGTTAGAAAAAGCATCTTCACCAACCCTATATCTGACAGAGGGTTAATATCCAGAATATATAAAGAACTCAAGAATTTAAACACCAAATACATCATGTTATCCAATTAAAAATGGTGTACAAAGCTAAAGAGAGAATTCTCAATAGAGGAATATCGAATGGCAGAGAAACACTTGAAGAAATGTTCAACATCTTTCATCATCAGAGAATTGCAAATCAAAACGACCCTGAGATTTCACCTTATACCTATCACAATGGCCGAGATCCCAAACTTAAGTAACAACACATGCTGTAGAGGATATGGACAAAGGGGAACCCTCCTTCATTACTGGTAAGGATGTAAACTTTTACAACCACTTTGGAAATCATTCTGGCCCTTTCTCAGAAAATTAGGAATAGTGCTACCTCAATATTCAGCTATACCACTCCCAGACATATATCCAAAATAAGCTCAAGTATACAAGAAGTACATTTGCTCAACCATGTTTGAACCAGATTTATTCATAATAGCCAGAATCTAGAAACAGCCCAGATACCCCTCAATGGAGGAATGGTTACAGAAACTGTAGTGCATTTACACAATGGAATTAAAAACGAGGAAATCATGAAATTTGTAAGCAAATGGTGGGAAGTAGAAAAGCTCATCCTGAGTGAGTTAACACAGAAGCAGAAACACAGATGAGTTAACACAGATGGTATATACTCACTCATAAGTGGATATTAGACTTATAACATAGGATAAACATACTAAAATCTGTATGCCTAAAGAACCTAAGCAAGAAGTAGGACATTAGAGAATGTGCTCAAGCCTCATTCTGAAAGTCAAAGTGGACAAATATTTGAGGAGGAATAAATCAGGGAATAGGACAGTAGTTTACCACAGAGGGTCTCTGAAAGACTCTACCCAACATTGAAATGAAGCAGATGTTGAGATACATAGTCAAACTTTGGGCAGAGTTCAGGGATTCTTATGAAAGTAGGGGGAGATAGAGAGGCTTGAAGGAGACAGGAGTTCCACATGTCAGCCAACAAAACCAACAATCTGGGCACTGGTGTCTTTGCGGAGACTGATGGTCCAAACAAGGACCATGTGTGAAGATAACCTAGAACCCCTGCTCAGTTGTAGTCCACAACAGCTGTCTCAAAGTAGGTTCCCTAGTAAGGGGAAAGGAGCTATCTCTGACATGAACTCATTGGCTCTGTTTTTGGTCACCTCCCATTGGTGGGGACAGCCTTTCCAGGCCACAAAGGAAGGCAATGCAGCCAGTCCTGATGAGACCTGATAGGCTAGGGTCAGATGAAAGGAGAAAAGGACCTCCCCTAATAGTGGACTAGGGAAAGATTGTAGGATGGTAATAGGGAAGGAGGGTGGGACTGGGAGGAGATTATGGAGAGGGGAACAGCTGGGATACGAAGTGAATAAATTTAAATAAATAAACAAACAAATAAATAATAATTTTTAAATGTCTTAAATTTACAAAAGTAAAATAATTTCCTATATTCAATCTTATTGTAATAGTATTAACTAGAAAGAAATATCAAAATAAACTACAGAAACTTTCACAGACTAATAGAGATTAATTAGCACACAAGTGAATGTTGTACAGGCCACTGAAGAAGAAAGACATTTTAAAATTCATATATTAAAAATGCCAACATCAAAACTTTAAAACACTTTAAATATATTATAGACAAATAACATTCATGAATATACATGCAAAATTTCAATCACAATATTAGAACATGGTTCAGAAAAATATCCCAAAATCTAATATATCATGGCAAAACAACTGTAATTGTAATAATGAAATGGTAATTCAACTCTGTAAAATATAAGAGATAATCTATTATGTTAATGATTGTGAAAAATGCTATTTTGTAGATACTGAAAAATTATTTGTATATATAAAAGTCATTCTAAAAATTAAAATTTACTTATATATAGATATTAAGTATTTCTTAAATTTGACAATTTACTCCAAAATAAAATAACTTAGGAAACTGACTGAAAAATTTAGATAATTCAACTTAATTCCATCATATTCAAGAACTTAAGAGTGCACTACCTTTCCTCTTTTATTATTATGCATTTTTTTGCCTTTATAAAGCTTAAACCATGTTCCCTCTAAGTGTTGGATGAATACTCAAAGACTGAGCTCCGTGGCTGTCCCTGTATCATTCATTGCTTTATTTATTTTCTTAGATATCTAGCTAGTTTGTGAGTGTATATGTGGGGCTGACACTTGACATGGTAACATGTGGAGAAAATAATTTGTTTGGTCTATTTTCTCAGAGATTTGCTATTTGCTCAGAGATTAAACTCAATTGGTCAATCTTAGTCTTAAGTGTTCTTATATGGTTAGCCATATTGCAAGCCCCTGTAAGTATTTTGTTAATTTTTACTGAGATGCATACTTAAATAACATGTTTAGCTTTAGAAAACAAGAGATGAAATTATCTCTGAATTTATGTGCTTGTATGCCTAGTAAATCTGAAACTTGTAAAAACAATAAGTTCAGTAAGAATAAATTATTGTTTGTATATAAGGAAAATAAAAATAATATGAGGTTTTAATTGTACAAGAGCAAATACTAGAAACAGAAAAGTGAGTAAAATTTAATACAGTCACACATTTCATAAAAATTCTTATTTGAATTTTGCAAGATAAATACAAAATCTATATTTTTTACTTTTACTCTTTACATAGTCATGGATCTTATAGAAAATATAAATCTATGTCTAACCATGTAAGAAGTTATACTGTTATTAGTTTTATGTGAAAATAATCTAATTAATATATTTACTTGTGACTACAAATAAATTTTAAAAACTACACATTGATCATATTCAAATTTTTGGTAAGTAAATGCTTATTTCACAAAATATTTCATGAGGCAAGCCTAATCTTGAAGATATATTGTAAATGTATATTATTATATAATAAATAAGTCCCTTGGTTATGTCTTCAAAATATTGAGTAGCATGCCACTCTCTCTTGCAATCATTCCCATTCCCCCTTTTAACTTGGGTTCTTGCTTGAAATTAGAATGTTTCTATCCTATTTACAATTATTGAATCCTCCCTGAACTCCTGATATGAGGTATAAGACTTCCGACTTATTGACCCATTTCTACTTCTACTTTCCCCTCTATACATGGCATTATTTCTATGAGTAAGAATTGGATTCTCTCATTCTCTGGGTATTCTGCCCCTGAATACCCTAAATAAAAATGCCCATTTATCAAAACTCTCTATACTAACCTTATGCTAAGAGAAGTTGACACAAGTTTTGAAGCACTGCCTGTTTGTCCAAAGGAATTTCTGGAGATTTGGCTATTCCTTTTGCCGGCTCCTATGGCTTGAAGCAGAGCTACTATCCCTGACTTTACAGATCCACTTGAATACACATTCTCTCTTGTGAGCTAAAGTTATAGCAGTCACTTGTTACTCTCTAATAAATATTCCCATCAAAGTCTTCCTAGAGATGTAGCTCAACATCTCTGTTTCCTTCACATATAAATTTTATGGTTCTTCAATCAAGCAGAATGGCATTTCCACTATACGTCATGATGAAGTTGGCAGAGAGATGGGACATCCTACATATGTAACCAGCCACCCCCTCTTAGTATGAAGTAGGGATTTCCTGGCAGCACTAAGAAGGATGTTCAACCTTCCTGTCCATGTGAAGGTCAACTGCTGCACCTTGAACTTCCATTCTCTATTGAAAGATTTGTCATTGTTTGATGTTTCTCTATGCAAATAAAGGTTTCTCTGAATTTAACATAAAGGCTTCTTCTGAATTTATTTTCTGTTCCTTATGAAATGGCACTGACCAGTGATAACCAGAATGACTAAGAAACCTGAAAATCAATAATCTACCCTTCTCTCCAATTGTTCTCCATGTATCAGAATTATCAACTGTTGCAGACCTTTGAAATAATTCTCTCCCTAATTAAAGGTTCCATGATACTTTATGAGTTACCCTCTCTAAAAATACTCACAGTTTAGGCAATACTGACTGCTTGTTTCTTGAAACAATGTGCCCACAGGCTTCTTGCCCTATAGTAAAGTCAGTTCTATGACTGGAAGAGTATACTGTACAGAAGTTTTTAGATAATGCATACAAAGATTAAGTTAGCCATTTGTTAATTATCAAAAATGTAGTGCTAAGCACCAACCTGAGCCTAGAGGCTGTGTCTCTATAATGTTATGACAAAACTTGGAAAAATTAGTCCTGTAAGGACAGAGTACATTAGCTGTCTTCTTCTAGCTGGGAAAACTGCCTGTTGTGCCTACACAAATCTCAGCTCTGAGGACTTTTTGGCATTTATAAGTTGTAATCCTACAGTTCCACTAGGAATGCACACCTGGGTTGTTCATTATGATCTAAAAATGACTTTGTCAAAGTATCCTCTATTTGTCTCACTGAAACTGAGTTTGAAAACTCTAAGGCTTTATATATGAATTTAATATTTTGCTATTTTTGATAATTGTATTCATTGTTTTTTTATCATGTTCAGCTCCTTCCCTCATCTTTTCCCTTATCTCTTCCCATTCTACACTCATCCAACTTTGTGTCCTCATTTTTAGAAATCCATCAAGTGCCATTAAGCCTGCCTTTACAGTTAGGAAAAATAATTCTCCCCCTCCCCCAAACCATGATTTTTTGATTAAGCTACTTCCATTCAAACAAACTACAAGCCATTCACTACGGACTTAATGATACAAAATTTTATTTCTTTATTCATATGTTATTTTCATAGTGGTTTGTTGCATATAAGGAAAAAATCACAAACTTTCCAATCTGTGCCTTTCCAAGTATATTTTAATGATGGTTTCAGCTAGATTTGTATGATATAGGCTCACTTCTTCATTAGCTGAAAAAAAAATGAAATAATGCAGAAAATGATATAAGAATTATGACTTAATTTTGTGTTTCTTTATTTTATCTTTTTGGAATTTAGCTGAAGCTTATTACACTAAGAACATTGATGACTACAGTTTTGAAAAGGAATTATTTGTATATATTGTTGATATGGGGAGCATTCTAAGTCAGTAGAAAAGGAGGAATGGGAACAAGACTAATTCAATCATCTTGGAGATTAGAATTCGTACCCAGATTTGAGTGTTTTACTTAAACAAACTGTCTGACTGTGTTTTGGTAGCAGTAGCAAGAATTCTCTTGCTAGGGAGACAGGGAGCTAGGGAGCTAGGGAGACTAGGGAGACAGCAACATGACTTAAGGCATTCAGGCCCCTACACTCTATGAAACAGAGTGAAAAGTCACTACCTGTGCCCCAGTCAAGCTTGGCCATCTATCACCAATAAGCTAGTAAAGAGATCCAAGTTCAAATTTAAAGGAGAAAAAGAGATTTAATCAATGCGGCCATATTGGGAAGAGGGGTAACAAGATGAACCAAACCCTTCAAGTCCATCTTTGAGCCCTGAAGCGAGAACAAGTTTCAAATAAAGAGCCAAAGATATGCACACATAAGGAGTCCCAGTCAAGATATACTTCTTTCTGCCCACTATTGATCCATCATTTTATGGGCTTCAGTCTCCTCCTATAAAGTGGTCTGAGAAGTTATGAGAACTGTTTGAAGTCTCTCTAGGATACTAGTTCCTCTTCTGCATGGAGCCCTTTCCTCCTCCCAGCATAAGATTCCTGGGAGAAATTTTCATTTGATTTGGGTCCATGTTCTAACAGTGCATTAGTCAGATTGAGAAACTCAAGTGTCTTTCTAGAACATCTTCATTGCTGCCAGACCAGTTATAATTTCCCTCTTTCTGTTTCAGCACTTCCATCTTGAGGCAGAGATTGTCTATGTCTGAAACAAATGTAATAAACCTAAAGAGTTTAAGTTAGCCAGAATATAACTCCATTTTGAAATAAAGATTTTGACTGGGAATTGAATTCAGGTACCAGGAATGTACACAGAATGTACACCTGGCAGAAAACAAAGTTAACTCTCCTAGCAACAGCTTCCAGGAAATACAACAGAATAAATGCTTCATAGAAAATAGAGACAAACTCCCTGGCAATAATCAATGGAAATCGGTTGAGAATCAGGTGGGAAAATTCTCCAATGTTTCAGATGTGGTTTAGAAAAGTAGTCATTGTGATTATATGCCTTAGCCATTGTGATTGTGTGCCTCAGAAAAGGTCACCCCGCCCTGCTAAACTTCACCCAATTTTGTAATGCCAAGGCTTGTGTCCCCCTGCTTGCTGCCATGGAAACCCCCTGCTCACAGACTTTCCCTTTAAAAATCCTGTTCACTCAGAGCTCGGGGTCCCACTTCTCTACTGCTGTGTCAGAGAGACTTGGGTCCCGAGTTCGATCCATCTTGTAATAAAGCTCTCTTGCTATTGCATCGAGTCACCTCCTGGTGGTCTCTGAGGGTCCCGTGAACCTGGCATAACAAACCAAAGTACCAAGATTTTTTCTGTTAGATACACATTTATTTTAGTGACAGAAATAAATACCTATAAATTATGGTCTGAATTTATTCCATGATATGTATTATAATATATGAATAGTATATATATTAAGTTAAGTTAAAATTAAAATTTAAGTTGCTACAGGTATTTTTTAATCACTAGGGTGTACAAGGCATGGCTTCAGTTTGGATTAGAATACTACATGCTTTCCTTAATTTGCTGTAATTTTAGTAATAACTGAATAACCACAAATGATTGACTTTTCTATGATTTGTTGACTTTGACGTTTTTGCCAGACTGACTCCTCTGAAATAGCCGTTTGCAGAACTCTTCATTCTCTTCTAGCGAAACTCTTACACAAAAGACCCAGGTAAATAGTACGTCATTTTGGTATCCCTTTCTGAAACTCCACCTATAGTCAATGTCCCCTTAATATGTCTTCCAACTGAACCATGCATATATCTCTATCTTCGTAAATTTATTGTACTACAATCTTCTCTTTATATTTCCTGATATACAGGAAAGTTTTAGAGAGTATATTCTGCTTGATGCTCTGTAATGTGTCCTGTACTATAGTGAACAGCCTAGGGATCAGTACTTTCCTGCCTCATGATGTCATAATTCACCTTTTTGACTTCATCTTTGCTCAGACTTTTAACCAATGAGAATAGACCCAGTAGTGTATGATGACCTCCCTTCAACCAGCAGTCTTGGTCTCACTCTGGTCAGGCTGAGTACCAGCTGGCTCAACCAAGCAAGCCCCTGGTTGCCAGCCTTTCTAGAATCCATGCTTCAAAATGAGAACCTTGGAAGAACACAAATAAAACCTGACAACTTCTCTGCAGTCTGTCTACTTTGGGTCTTCAATGTTGTTTCTGTTTCAGATGCTTCCCTACTAAAATTGTCACCTCTTTTAAGATTACTCTCAAGACTGAATACAGACAATAAGGGAAAGTACTAATATAACACAACAAACACTTTTGGATTGTCAAGGTACCTTGGTTTGAACTCTCAATTTCATCATGGACTTGTGAGTGTGAACTTAACCTGTTGAACCAGACCCCAAGATTGGAACAACATTCTTTGCCTGATTATACTATCCTTCTCTTGAAGACATTATGCATGTATTAATGGACCACCTCCACCCATGATTCAACAAGGATTTCTAAGTCCATATTTCTTGACTCTGTTTCTGGAAATATTTAATCATCGTGGGGGTGTTTTTAGGTATTTCCATGTAATAAAAGAAATTGTGATATCATTCTGACATCTTAAGTATCTTTTATGATAGATTTTTTAATTTGGGATGTGGCATAACATTTTTTTGTTGAGCTCAAATATTTTAACTTTGTGAAATAATACTTGTCCTTTACCCTTTGTAAGTATAGCTAGTAGTAGACATACATTCAGAAAGATCTCTTGTCTGTTAAAGTATAAAATTTTTTTAAATTGATATTTTTTAACACAATATCAACTGTTTAACATGGTAATTTGTCGGGAGCCGTGACTCAGGGGCCTGCTTTGATATTTAAATCTCAGCGGAGAGATGGCTTTTAGCAGGTCTTTACTAATGACAGAGGAGAACTTGCAAGTCCATCTCCTTTTGTTTGTGACAACAGGTGGGATAGCTTGTGAGGGTCACACCTCTTCCTCAGGCTCCTTGTGCAAATTAACCTATTGTTCTGAGATGTTTTACTGGCTAAAGTAACTCCTCAAAAAATAAAGTGGTCAGAAGGCTGGAGGCAGAGGAGGAGGCAGCACTTGAGACTTGCTGCTTGCTGCAGCAGTCTGCCTTTTGCTGTGGCTGTCGAGTCTGGACCTTTAAAAAGTTTCCTGTGTGCTGTGTGTTTATTTTATTAATTTTAATCCTCACACCCAACTCAAGAACCGTTCGACTCTGCCCGGCTGGCCCCGGCAGTAATTCAACTAATAACGTAACATTACTAAGAAGAAGACTGATAATTAATATTGAGAACTATCAAAACATTTGACTTTGACAGAGGAATGGCGTGCATATATATATGTGTGTATTTATAATCATTGTTTAAGTACATCCTGTCTGAGCTACTGAAGAGTGCCTTCATATACAGCACCGGTTTTCTAGCTTTTCTGCATATAAAGCGCAGAATTAGGGTAATCAAAGGGTGAACAAGAATTTTGGATGGAGGGGCTCCAAGATGGCGGTGAACAGAGCGCACCATTTTGGAGAGGCAGGGGACATGAATCTCTGGAATTGGTGAGTGGAGAGTCAATCAAAGCTAGAATTTGGACTTTTGGGCTTTCTAAAGGAGAGGAGACACCACAGAAGCATGAAATGCTTGTATATTTAGATCAGGCATGGACTTCTCTGGGTAGAAAATAAGGCACTTCCCTTGTCCGGGCCTCCGGCGGGGAAACATGCACACAGCACCAGGCAGCTGAGCACAAAGCTTACATCCGGGAGAATAAGACTGCAGATCCAGTGCTCCAGGTTCCTTACCACAGTGGACAGCTGTAACAGCCCATTGAACCACCCCCCCTCCTTGGACACACGTCCTACCCAGGCCCTGCCCAGGGCCCTCCCGACCCTCGGAGCATCCCCTCCACCCATCCCGCTGACGCAATCCCGCCGCAAGACCACAAGAAGTGTAGTGGAGCTCACGTCCCAAGTGGCCAAAGTGCAATAACCCCAGAAACCTCCTCACAGGAGGAGCGCACCCACTGCCAGTGCCAGAGCACAGGCCCAACCACAGAACGCCAACCAGAGTCTCAGATCCACAATACAATCCTTCCTGGATCCCAAAGCCGCAAAGCTCAGTGTCTGGGACCCCAGACGGTGGAGGCAGAGAGGCAGGGTTCCAGACCCCACAGCGGCAGCAGATAACCCCCTGCTGACACCACTCAGAGGAGACCATACCCACCTAGTGCCCTCTTGCTGAGCTTTGGATCCTTGGAACGCACCTCCCACTACCACCACCACCTGGTCGCGCAGGAGTGCACACACCACCGAAACCACCCTGCCAGAGTGCACGCCCAAAGAGTGCCAGCCGCAGAGACTCAGATCCACAGTACAACCCTTCCCAGACCCCAAGTCTGCAAGTGGCAGCACGGACTACACAGGGTTGCCCAGCCAGTGATTGTATGGGCCATCCAACCCTCAGTGGCAGAAAACCAGCTGAATAGCCACCAAAGACCAGCAGACCTGCAAAATCAATACACGCCCGCATTCTGAAATCTACACACGTAAAGAAGATAATCAAGAAAGCGGACACAGGGTAAGATGATCAATCCTCATTTAGAAAGACAAATGGGTTATGCATTGAACGTGTGACAGGAGTCTACCACAGAAGGCATCTGAAAGACTCTACCTAGCAGTGTTTCAAAGTAGGTACTAAGACTCATAACCAAACCTTCCGCAGAGTACAGGGAATCATATGAAAGAAGGGGAGTTTGATGTGGAAAGGATAGGAGCTCCACAAGGACCAAACATATCTGGGCACAGGGTCTTTTCTGAGATGGACACTCAACCAAAGATCATGAGTGGATATAACCTAGAACCTCTGCTCAGATGCGACCCGTGATAGCTCAGTAACCGATTGGTTTCCCATAGTAAGAGGAACAAGGACTATTTCTAACAGGAACTCAATGGCAGGCTCTTTGACCTCCCTACCTCCCAAGGGAGGAGCAGTACTGGTAGGCCACAGAGGAGGACTTTGCAGCCAGTCCTGAAGATACCTGATAAAACAGGGTCAGATGGAAGGCGAGGATGTCCTCCCCTATCAGTGGACTTGGAAAGGGCCAGGGAGGAGATGAGGGAGGGAGGGTGGGATTGGAGAAGGAATGAGGGAGCAGGATACAGCTGGGATACAGAGTTAACAAAATGAATAAATAAAATAAAAAAAATGAAAATAATAAAGAGTTTTGGATGATCATCAGTCTAAATAATATTTTCTTTCCACTGGAAACACACCATGTGTGTATATAACTATTGACAAATTAGAAAGAAAACTGGTATGTCTAAAAAAACAATCTCAAAAAATTGTTTTTGCTGCAGTAGGAAAACTATCACTATGAAGAAATAGTTGCTTTACTCCTAAAATAATGTTGTGAGAATGAACTGGTGCTTGTTAATGAATGCTTAATAAAAACACATGCAGAAAACAGGTGGCAACTTCCTAGGAAGCAATAAAGTTTCCCAGGAAGAAGCTTCCAGTGATAAGTACCCTTGAATTTTCTATTCACCCTTTGTGTGGGGAGACCCCTTGGCACCACAGCAAATTCCAGCCATTTTGCCTGCATATGATGCTGAGAACAATGCACACCTGGATGGAGCATGACCCTGCTGATTAGGATCGCCTCCTGTAAAAATGTTTGTCATGTGGTTAAGCATTTGCCAGAGGCCATTAAGCTTGGAGGATCTTGAGATCCCTCAGCAAACATTCTTGCTGAACCTCTCTTAGCAAACATTCTTGTCATATCCTGCACCATAGCAACCCTATCTTGTGTTCTCTTGGTAAACACTTCGTGGTCTCTTGGAACATAAACTACCCTGCTGACGCATTTTCCCTCCCTGCCTTCTCCCTATAAAGTTGTGTGAAAAAATTCAAATAAATGTGACTTGATAAGAGAACTGTCTTGTTTCCATTCCTCGCGCCTATTGTTCCATCCCATTCCCACTCTCCCCTCCAGGGTCTCCTTTGACTGACTCCTGGGTCGAGTCACCTGTGGATTCAGAGAACCATTTGTAACAACAGCTAACCAAAAGAGATGCAATATGTTAATCTATTTTACAGTGAATCAAGTCTTTGTAATAGGAGCTTGTAATAATGAATTTCCTCAACCCTTTTCTTTTCCATATGGGAAATATTGCCAAGAATAATGAAAGAAAAATTATATGTAAAGGTAATAAGAATATAGTTCCACTGAAATAAGTATTACACACACATACACACAAATGCACACATATATATGCATGAATGTATGCAAAGACACACACATGTATTATATCACCTTCCCAACTGTACTACTTAGATATCTCTTCCTACCCAAAGGTTTTATATCATTTTGTATGTATTAACATATTACTCAAAAACACATAAAGAATAGAGTCCAAGGAAATTAAGCGAAGGTGGCATTTGGTTTAGGGCTCTTCTGTTAAATTTTTTTGTTTTTGAGACAGAGTAATCACTACTTAGCCTTAGGTTGCCTGTGTACACATGGTTTGCCTTAACTTCACAGATAGTTCCCTACCACTGCCTCTGTGTCTGCTGATATTTAAAGTCATGCTCCACAAACTCATACTGTCTCTATACTTTTAAGTTTCTTCCATTTACTCATTTCTGTATTTAAATTTGGGATTTTGCATTAAAATAAAATTTCCACAATTGGAACTATAGAGAAATACAGACCACAGGGAGACTTTGTGGCTGGTGGGAGAAGTTACACTTTAAAATAAATTTGAAAATGTCGGGGGCCTTCTGGCACCTTTTTGGTCCCTGAATTTCGGCATCTGGCTTGAACGGTCTACTGCCCGGATACAATAGTGCATTCCTGGCTGACCTGGGGCTTTTGATAAGATCATCTTCCTGAAATACCTTAAATCCTCCTCTCCCTCAGGGCTTCCTAAGTAACTCTTTTGAGGAACTTTCCAAATTACCATTATGAGCACATCTTGGTGGGCCATCCTGTGATTTCTAGTCACTTAGTAACCCTGCCAAAGGCAATTACATTCCTTCTGCTTCTGCCTATATAGTTGTATGGAAAATTTGAATAAACAGAGACTTTGATCAGAAATACTGTCTTGGTCTTCATCTCTCTCACCCTTGTCCCCCCTTTTTCATTCCCACTCCCCCATTCAGGATCTCCATTGACAGACCTTTGGGACGGGTCAGAAAAATAATAAATAAAGGTTTTACTACATTGTATTTTGTCCACTATTTTGAGTCAAAGTCGATATAGGCTAATTTTAAATACTTTAAAATACAGAAAATTTCTACTTTTTGACCTGACTACTGTTTAATCACTTTTGGTGAGGCATGAGAATTTTTTTCTGGATTTTTTCTGAATTTTCTGGTGTGGTGTAAAGTTTGCTTCAAGACTGAAATTAAATACAGCAAATGTCAAAAAGAAAGAAAGGTGGGGTGGAAGCAAATACAAGGTTGTTATAATGGACCCACTGTAATGCTATGCTACACTAAATTACTTCATTCCTTTGTAGAGCTGTTGGTTAAGCTGCATTGATATATTTTCATCTTGGCCTTTACTTTGACAAAGAAAGGAGGAAGTTTCACCAAATTCCTTAAAAACTTGTTCCAAATTCCTTAAACGCTTGTCTGTGTGACCTTGGACCATAACTGCTTTAGGGAATTAATTTTAGAATAGGACTTTATCCACTATAGGGAGATAGTTTTTGAAATTAAGTTGGGTGTTACCACGAACATTTTCATTTTTAATTGATGTGACTTGTCTTTGTTTTAACTATAAAAAATGAACCCTGGAATAAACCCATGCTGCTGTTGCTTCAGTCATACTGACAGCCCTCTCAAGCCTTCCTGTGTATAGTGTGTTTTGTTTTAATTATTTTAAATCCTCACTCCCAACTCTGGTACTGTTCGACTCTGC
Source organism: Meriones unguiculatus (assembly GCF_030254825.1). Classification (NCBI taxonomy): domain Eukaryota; kingdom Metazoa; phylum Chordata; class Mammalia; order Rodentia; family Muridae; genus Meriones; species Meriones unguiculatus. The sequence continues at coordinate 71,059,691 of NC_083369.1, read as the reverse complement.
AGGCAGGCTCCGGCAGATTTCCACAGAGGTTCATTCACTCTAGGATGATGCTGTACTGGTATGTCTGATTTCATAGCAGAGATTCAGAATCAGAAATGTAGGAAGCAAAAGGAAAATGTAAGAGAAAATGTCAAGAAGTAAAACAGAGCAATTGCAATGCTCCACAGAGCATACTACCATTAACCAACAAGAAGATGACTCATTTCATCAGTTTGTAACTATGGTGAATCCTAGTTGCTGTCCTGCCTGTTTACTAGACAACTGTTCCTTATAGGTTTTAAAATTATCTTAGCCTGAAATTTATGTCATTGCAACAAGTAACACTAAAGAAACATTATGAAGAAAACACTAAAGGAAAACTATGGCATTTGCCATTTTAGAAGAAGACAATCCAGGGTATTTCAACCAGGAGATAAAGACATTTATGAGGACTCAAGCTCAAATGAAGGTGAGATACAAAAACTCAACGACTTGAAACTAAAAAAAAAAAAGCCTTAAAACTAGTATGCACAGAGCAGGTAGTAGATATTTACATTACTATTCATAACAGTAGGAAAATTATAGTTAAAAAGTAGCAACAAAATAATTTTATGGTTGGGAGTCACCACAACATAAGGAACTGCATTAAAGGGTGACAGCACTAGGAAAGTTGAGACCCACTGATCTAGACCAAATAAACAAAAAACACGAAAATATTTTAAATGTCTTGAATTATCGTTCTTTGCAAAGTATGAGACTGGAGTGATGATAATTATTTTTCCATATATTTAAATAAAAGAAATCAACGAATAGTGGACAAGTAAGACAAGACTAGAAAGCAAAGTCATTATTCTAAAATAAACTTAATGAGGTGCACTAAAGCTCACATGCTGAAATGTTCTCACTGTCAACTTGAGAATATTTACACAAAATATTTGGTTCTGATTAATTAGAACAGTTTCTGGCAGTTAATTTGTCTTATCATGTTATACCCAGTTCGCGAGCCCCCAAAAGACCTACAGGAATCGACTCCATTGCAAGCTCGAGCCCGGGTGGCTGCCCTTTACAAAGACATTTGGGCAAGCGACCCCCGGCTCCAGGAGATCAAGGTTTTTAAAGGAACAAAAAAATGCCAGTGGGGTAGTACAAGCCTTGGCATTACAGGATTGGGTAGGAGGAACAAAACGCAAGCGGGGTGGTCTCTAGGGAAGCTGACCTTTAAAATGATTGGTCTATTTTTAGGCGCCAAGACTGATAACGGTCAGGCCAGGCTACCTGGGAGACATCTGACCTCTAGTTCTTAGTGGCCATGTGACTCCAGTCATACCCTGAGGTTTATCTGGGTGGGGACTGCTGCTGGCCCATTATCTGAAAGGAATGTGGTCTTGTGATTCTGCTCCAGCCTCTGGGCTAGCCCTCTGCTCTGAAAGGAAAGTGGGACTCTGCCCTAGCCTCTGGGCTAGCCCTCTGCTCTAAAAGGAATGTGGTCTTGTGATTCTGTCCCAGCCCCAGGAATTAACTCTAACCTTTCAATCAGAAATGCTAAAGTACGATTTTGAGAACAAGGTGAAGTAGGAGGCTTACTGGTTCACCCAAAGCGGACTGATTCTTTTTTTAAAAAAGTTTGGATTTATTGATAGATGGTTGACAAACAGTAAAATGTATCCTTTCCAAAGTACAGTTTTGGGATTTGGAAAAGTTCAGGCTGGCTGTTAATGTGAGAACAATGCTGCATGCCATTCTCTCGTTACTGAGAAACATTTTCTCTGTAGGAGCTGGCAGTCAGGTGGAAACAATGATGATTCCAATTCAGAATGAAAGTTGTCCAGAAGAGCTTCTTGCAGGAGAGTGTAATCCTCAGGATATAAAAACAGATGCTGAGACTCATAGACAAATGTTGGACAGTGTGCAGAGAATCTTACGAAATGAGGGGGAGATAAAAAGACCTGGAAGGGGACAGGACCTCCACAAAGAGCCAAAAATTCTGGGCCAAGGGATCTGTACAGAGACTGATACTTCAAGCAAAGACCATGCACAGCGATAACTTAGAACCCGTGCTCAGTGTAGCCCATAGGCAGCTCAGTCTTCAAGTGGGTTCCTTAGAAAAGGGAACAGGGGCTGTCTCTGGCATGAAGTCAGTGGCTGACGGTTTGATCACCTCTCCCTGGGAGGTGCAGCCCTGCCAGACCACAGAGGAAGACAATAGCCAGTCCTGATGAGACCTAATAGGCTAGGGTCAGATAGAAGGAGAGGAGAACCTCCCCTATCAGTGGACTAGGGGAGAGTAATGGGGGAGAAGAGGGAGTGAGGATGGGACTGGGAGTAGAGATGAGGAAGGGAACTGTAGCTGGGATATAAAATGAATAAATTGTAATAAATAACAAATTAAAAAAATAAAAATAAAAACATATACACCTATATCTATCTTTCTCAACTATAAGACTTTATAGGCAATTCAAAACTGCCAGTCTGTGCTACGTGTGGCCATATGATGTTGATAACACTTGCATTATGATCTGTGTAATAGTGTCATGAGGATCTTTAATCTTTAAACATTAAGTAGTAAAAACAATGCTTATTTTCTCACATGAATAAATATCATCACCCCTAAGTACATAATTATTGAGATTTGAATAGTTTAAAAATTTTTAAGGCTGTATGCACATTCGTCAGTATTTATTGTGTATCTAGGTCATGCATGGTATTGTACAAGTTGGTCAGGCCATGGCTATGATACACTTTACATTTTATCTAATACATTAAGTATACTCCATCCATTCATGTAAGGTGGGAAACTCCTTTTATTAGACTGGTTTTTGGATATTAGTTCATATTCCTTATTTGAGTGTCAGGAACAGCATTGAAACTCAGCACATGGTACTCAGCATCTTTACATCACTATACCTTATATGGTTTCAGACATTGAAGCCAGATTTCATAGATCTCTATTTGTTCAAGTAAAAAAGATAAGATCATTCATTTTCTTGTATTTCATGCATCTAAAATCACCAAATAATGCACCAAACAAGGGAAAGGGTCCTCATAATTCTATCCTAAATTCTATCCTGTGATAGACTCCGAAATGATGGTGCCTCAACTCAATTATGCTGGTCCCAAAAATGAACTTCAAAAGTTTCAAAAATGGATGGGGGAGAAGGGGTGGAAATTTTCTTGTCTTTATGCCTAATTAACTGTTTGCTTTAAAAGCGATTCTTTGTAGTTAATGGAATGTGTTCAAAGGCATGAAAATTGTAAAAGTCTATTAAAGTTAACATGATTCAACCAATTACATTTACTATATATACATATATACACATATATATTATATTTACACTATATATATTCAAGCTAGGTAAAACTTTTTATCATTTTTTTGTTTGTGTGTGGGGGGGTACTGCATGGTATATCTGTTCAGTTCGAACAACTTGTGATGATTTTTCTCTTTTCACTATGTGGGTCTCATGAATCGAATGTGGATTGTCAGTCTTGGTGGCAGGCACCTTCACCAACTGAGACATCTTGTTGAATTAAACCATGGTGTTTTGATGATTAGAATTATCAATACTTTTGTAGGCATCTTTAAATGTTCAAAGTCCATTAGGGAGCCTATGTTTAAATTGGCAATATATAAGTCAGAATTAGACCAATTTACATGAAGTGCATGAGTACTAGAAAAGAGACATAATGACCAAAAGTACTTGGAAAGCTACTCCTGGCTCAAACCTCTTTTTGGTTGCAATGAAGGAATTGAGCCCAGAGTGTCCCATTGAGAGACCAAAAGATTAAAAATCAGCAGTTATTATTGAAGCTTAAGGCCTGAACTAGCTGGGTGAGGTCCAGTAATGCCTTGAGGGGAAGAACCTGCCTACCGCATTCTTTCCCCACTCACTAGAGATACAGTTGCTAGGGAATTGGCCCATCCCCCAAGGGAGGGACACCAGATCATTAATGATTTGGGGACCTTCTTATAGCCAATCAATTCAAAATGCAGCATTTTGACCAATAGATGCTTGCCAGGCAGGAATCGTCCTTGCCTTGGGCATGCTGGGAAGGACCAGAATCTTTTAATCACCCAAATAACCTGAGCATGAGAACAAGGCTCTCGACTCTCACAGCTTCGGCGGTGGGGGATGTGGGCCCAAGCTGCAGCTTGTAATTTGTAATAAAAAGAACCTCATGTATTGACAGCGGAGTCTATTTATTCCTTGTCTTTTGGGGTTTGCGAACTGGGTAGAACACCATGTGCTAGGCTAGTTCACTATTACTGAAGTACACTCTCATTCCATGGAAACATTTTTTAGTGTTGTAAATGCCATATCTACTTACTGTATGATTTTGTATAACTTTCTATCTTAGGATCCATGTAAACTAGTATTTGATTTTTCTTGGGAGCATTGATTATAAATGTTGGGAACAACATCTGTGGTTACATGTACAAGTTCTGTCATGATCCAAGCATATGTTCATGCATATTGTTTCACAGGTTTTAATGTCTTATGCCTGTGCAACACAAAGGAGTCAGAGGAAAACTACAGGTGATAGAAATGGTATTTGTACAAAATAAATTCATAATGAATTTACATATTCTGTCAGCTGTGTGTGTATATGTCAAATTGTTTTTCTCCATCCTGTATTATAGCCTTCACAGTCATTCTCAGTCTCACAGCCTCATTAAATGTTTTCATTGTTGCTCTTTAACAACATTTTTTGTATACATTATATGTATATATTTCTAGTTTTAGCATCCTCAAATATTGCCATTTTAAAATATATGACCATACAAGCATAAAACTGTAATTTCGGTAAAGCAGAATCTACAGTTATTCACTTGTACTTTCTAGAGTCTATCCCCTTCTATAATATAACGTGTCTTACCTAATACATAATTGTTCAGTGAGTGATATCAGAAGATGGAAAGACCTCCCATGCTCATGGCTTGGCAGGATTAACATAGTAAAAATGGCCATCTTACCAAAAGCAATCCACAGATTCAATGCAATTCCCATCAAATTACCAACACAATTCTTTACAGACCTGGAAAGAAAAATTCTTAACTTTATATGGAATAACAAGAAACCAAGAATTGCTAAAACAACCCTCTACAATAAAAAAAATCTTCTGGAGGTATCTCCATCCCTGAACTTAAGTTGTACTATAGAGCAACAGTTATAAAAACTGCATGGTATTTGCATAGAAACAGAAGGGTGGATCAATGGATCCGAACAGAAAACCCAGAAATAAACCCACACACTTATGGTAACCTGATCTTTGACAAAGATGCCGAAAACATACAATGGAAAAAAGATAGCATCTTCAACAAATGGTGTTGGTCTAACTGGATGTCTAAATGTGAAAAAATGCAAATAGATCCATACCTGCACAAAACTAAAGTCTATGTGAATCAAAGACATCAATATAAAACCAGATACACTAAATCAGTTAGAAGAAAAAGTGGGAAATACCCTAGAACTCATTTGTACAGGAGACAATTTCCTGAACAGAACACCAAAAGCAAAGGCTCTAAGAGCAACAATCAATACATGAGACCTCATGAAACTGAAAAGCTTCTGTAAAGCAAAGGACACCATCATCAAAACAAAACGACTGCGTACAGATTGAGAAAGAATCTTCACCAACCCTTTATCTGACAGAAGGCTAATATCCAGTATATATAAAGAACTACAGAAGCTGAAAAGCAGCAAACCAAGTAATCCAATTAAAAAAAAGGGAACAGAGCTAAACAGAGAACTCTCTCTAAAGGAATATCAAATGGCAGAGAAACACTTAAAGAGATGCTCAACGCCATTAGCCATTAGGGAAATGCAAATCAAAATGACCCTGAGATTTCACCTTACACCCATCAGAATGGCCAAGATGAAAAACTCAAAAGTGACAACACATACTGGAGAGGTTGTGGAGAAAGGGGAACCCTCCTCCACTGCTGGTGGGAATGCAAACTCGTGCAACCACTTTGGAAATCAATCTGGTGCTTTCTCATACAACTAGGAATAGTGCTTCCTCAAGATCCAGCCATACCACTCCTAGGCATATATCCAAAAGAGGCTCAAGTACACAATAAGGACATTTGCTCAACCATGTTTGTAGCAGCTTTATTTGTAATAGCCAGAAGCTGGAAACAGCCCAGATGCCCCTCAACTGAAGAATGGATGCAGAAATTGTGGTACATCTACACAATGGAGTATTACTCTACAATGAAAAATAAGGAAACCATGAAATTTGCAGGTAAATGGTGGGACCTGGAAAGGATCATCCTGTGTGAGCTGTCCCAGAAGCAGAATGACACACACAGTATACACTCACTCATATAGACATATAACATAAGATAAACCTAGTAAAATCTGTACATCTAAAGAAATTAATCAAGAAAGAGGACCCTGATTAAAATGCTCAGTCCCCATCCTGAAAGGCAAAGAGGATGGACTTCAGAACAAGAAAAAAAAAAAAAGGAAACAACCTAGGAATCTGCCACAGAAGGCTTCTGAAAACCTCTGCCCTACAGACTATCAGAGAAGACACTGATGGCCATCTGTTGGGCAGAGTGCATGGAATCGTATGTAAGAAGTGGGAAATAGTAAGAGCTGGAGAGGATGGGAACCCCACAAGGAGAGGAAGAGAACTTGAAAACAGGGAACTTCCCACAGACTCATACTCCAATCAAGGACTATTCATGGAGATAACCTAGAACCTCTGCACAGAAGTAGCCCATGGCAGTTCAATGAACAAGTGGCTTACATAGTGATGGGAAGAGGGACTGCCTCTGACATAATCTGATTGGCCTGCTCTTTGATCACCTCTCCCTGAGGGGGGAGCAGCCTTAACAGGCCACAGAAGATGACAATGCAGCCATTTCTGATGTGATCTGATAGACTAAGATCAGAAGGAAGGAGAAGAGGACCTCCCCTATCAGTGGACCTGGGGAGGGGCATGGGTGAAGAAGTGGTAGGGAGGGTAGGATTGGGAGGGGTGGAGGGAAGGGTTTATGGGAGGATACAAAGTGAACAAAGTGTAATTAATAAAAAAATAAAAAAAGAATTTAGGTTAGGAAAGTCATGAAAATAATGTAAGACAATTGGTAGGATAGGAAAATATTGGCATTGTAAGGAGCCAAAAAGGAAGAAAATATCTATAGAATTTGTGATAGAGTATTGTTGAATTTATCATGTAGTGTTTGATATCACTAAGTACTAAGATATGACTATTAGTACAATAATGGCATCATAGCTATGTTGGTAACAAACTGCTTTCTGATTGAATTGGCCTACTGCACAAAAGGGAATTCATGCTTTGTATCATAAACCCTGTCTAAGGCCATGGTTGTGTTGGTAAATGGCCCTAGTTAGGAAGCCACTGCTCTTATTTTGCTAAATGCAGATGATGTACACTTCAGATTATCATTTAGTATTTATATTTATGACTTTGTGCTGTTGTCAGAAAAGCTTCTTTTCTCGGTGGCAACAGAAACTTCAATGACTTATAACTGGTCAAAGCGCTGAGAATAAGTGATTATTGCATGGGTAGTCTTAAATATTACAACTGTTTTACCCCCTTCAAGGCTCAGGAACCTCATGGAAAAGGCTAGAAAGAACATAAGAGTCAGGGTATGAAAAATACTGTAGTTTGCTTTCTGCTGGGTTTGACTTAACTCCTGTACTCAAATTCACAACTGTTATAACCTGTACAAGATTCAGCCCATCAACATCTGTCATGGAGGAAGAACGGGCTTATGAGTCCCTATACCTTCATGAGTTTTTAAAGCCAGTTAACTGTAGATCTGTAGGTATGCTCATAAAGCCTCACCCCTTCGTCAGTTTTTTATAGCCAGTTAACTGTGCCAAGAAAGAGTCCCACTTTTTCTGTGTTCTATCTATCTATCTATCTATCTATCTATCTATCTATCTATCTATCTGTCTGTCTGTCTGTCTGTCTGTCTGTCTGTCTGTCTGTCGGTCGGTCGGTCGGTCGGTCTGTCTACTATCTATCTATTTACTTACTTAGTTACATACTTATTTATTGGGCAGGTTCTGTAGTTACAGGAAAGGGGCTCAGAGGCTCATGGCTCCTTGGATTTTACTAGGCAGTTAACTCTGGCTGAGAAGTGGGGCTTATATGGCTACTTATCCCTGTGTTTTTACAGGCAGTTAACTTTAACAAAAAAAGAATGGTTCATGACCACCCCACTCCGAACATGTGCTTTTATAGGCAGTTAGCTGTTGCTGGAGAGTAGGATTCATGATGCACCATCCTCCCTAAATTTTTATTGGAAGTTAATTGTAGCTGAGAGGGTAATGAATACCTGTAAGGCCCTCAAAGAAGAGGGTTTATGAGGTCTCTTTTTTTTTAATTTTTTTATTAATTACACTTTATTTACTTTGTATCCCCCTTGTGGTTCCCTTCCTCCTCCAGTCCAAATCCTTCCCTTCCTCCTTCTTCTCCACACATGCCCCTCCCCAAGGCCACTGATAGGGGAGGTCTTCTTTTCTTTCCTTCTGATCCTAGTCTGTTAGGTCTCATCAGGAGTGGCTGCATTGTCTTCCTCTGTGGCCTGGTAAGGCTGCTCCCCCCTCAGGGGAAGGTGATCAAAGAGCCAGCTCATGAATTCATGTCAGAGATGGTCCCTGTTTCCCTTACTAGGGAACTCATTTGGAGACTGAGTTGCCCTGGGCTACATCTGAGCAGGGGTTCTAGGTTGTCTCCATGCATGATCAATGGTTGGAGTATCAGTCTCAGAAAAGATCCCTGGGCCCCGATTTTTAATAAAGTAACCTCTCTGAATTTTTAAAAGAAATTAACTGTAGCTAGAAGTGTGGGCCTCATAAGAAAGAGCAACAAATGATGAATATGATCAAATTACATTATATACATTTTAAAAATACAATTAATCTCATTATTATGTAATCAATATGTGCTATTAAAACCTTAAAATAAATTTAAAATTAAATCTCAGAGATGTGTTCATTTTTGCAAGATTAGTACAGAACCCAAGGCTTCACAAATGATTTGTATGTAAAACTACACAGACTTGAGCTTCTATGAATATTATTTTATTGTTTTCAGTGCCATTTGAAGTAGATGTCACAGACAAAGCTTTCTACAAATCCTAGGGTTTTTTTAGGGGGGGAAGGATATTGGATTGACTGTTGGTGTTGATTTTCCCATGTTTAATATATGAGGTTTATGTGCATTAAAAACTTTAAAAGTGACACAAGTTAGTATGTGATATTTAGAGCATTTATTGTTTCTCCCCTATGTTTGAAGCAACATGCTGTTACCCATATTTTTTTTAGTGAAAAGAATTTACCTTAGAGTCTAGTATAACACTATCTAAAAGAGTTCTTTAAAATTTTTGAAATATTTTATTACATTTATTTATTATTATTGATTTTCAGGGTTATCTTTTTCTTCCACTAACAGGAACCATAGATTTGAAAGCCAGGAAATCAGGAAGCTTACCATTGAGTGATGCATAAATAGAAACAAATAAATAAGCAATTCCCTTAATGTTATCCTTTCATCTACTCAGCTATCTATCTTTCCATTCATTCATCAAGTATAGCACCCACTTGGTATCAGATACATTTTGAGTCACTAGCTAGAGCTGGGAAAGTAAATATACTTAAAGCATATTCTCATGGGAGGAGACAGACAACAAATGAGTAAAGTGTGGAACAAATCAGGTGGTAAATAATTTCTATGAACAAATAAATTTCTATTAATTTCCCACTAAAGGAGAATTGAAAAGGACCATTAAGGTAATGAATATAATGACATAATCATTATTTGGAGAGTCTTTGATAACCATTTGAACAGTCTGAGAAGATTATATTTGTGTGTGTGTGTGTGTGAGAGAGAGAGAGAGAGAGAGAGAGAGAGAGAGAGTTAGTATTTCCAATGAATAGTAAAGATGTCCCAATACAAGGAATAATATAAACCCAGGGACGCACCGGTTAAAAAATTGAAATATTTGGGTGAAATCAATAGCACATCAATAGTTTCATAAAAGTGTCAGTATAAATCATGAATTTTGAGAGATTATGTGAATTTTCATTCTCTCTTCTATGTGGGTCGAAGTGCCTATATTTTCATTTTCTTTTGTTTAATTGAAAATAATTTTCCACATAATATATACTGATTGCGGTTTCCCCTCACTCATCTTCTTTAGATCCTCCTCTCTTTCATATACTCTCTACCTCATGACCTCTCTCTCTCATTCTCCCTTTTTAAAAAAACAAAAAATAAACAAAACAGTATAAAACAAAACAAAACCCAAAAAGAACAGCATAAGGATCACATTTACTCAAAAGTATGTAAACACATACAAACCCCACAAAAACCCCCACAAAAGAGGAAGCCATAATATACAAGCACACCACTAATAAAGTTAATATTTAAAATCTCAAAAAAAGTAATACGCAACAAGAAATCTCAAAAATACCATTACATTTGTTTGGTATTGGCACCTATTTCTTGGCATAGAGTCTTCTCTTAAGAGTGGTACTCAGTGAAACTCCAGTGTAGAAAACTAACTTTTTCTTTGTGAGCAGTTGTCAATTAGAGATAGTTCCTTCATAAGAGATGTAAGCTTGTTTCCTCTCAGTGCTGGAATCCCATATGGCTTGGATAATGCAATCCCTGCACATGCTTCCACAGGTTCTGTAAGTACAGCTGTGTGTCACTCTTTATGGTTCTGTGAAACACTGCACTGTAGTGGTGTCTTTGTTTGTCTTCAGGTTTAATTTTTGTGGTTATGTATGTATATTTACACCACTTTAAAATATCTGTATGATAGGAAATATTTTCATTTAAAAGTCATTGTTAAGGAAATCTGATTGATAGGAAGAGTAAAATTTGAAGCTGAGAATGGTGGTACTTGTCTGTCATCACAGTACCTTGAAGATAGAGGCAGGAGAATCAAAAGTTCAGTGCCAGCTTCAACTATATAATGAGTTTCATGTCAGACTGGATAACGGGAGACAACATATTAGAGAAGAAAAGGAGAAGTTGGAGATGGAAGAAGAAAAAGGGAGGATGAAGAAAAGAATAAAAAAAAAGGAGTAAAGATTTGGGACAACAAAGATAGGAGAGTTCCCACTTAGATAAATTGTGAACCTTTTTGGATGCTGCAAGGTCTTTCTTTTAGCATCCTCCCTCCATCTTCTTCTCCTATGCCCCTCTCCCAGTCCAATGATAGGGGAGGTCCTCTTCCCCATCCATCTGACCCTAGTCTATCAGGCCTCATCAGGACTGGCATCATTGTCTTCCTCTGTGGAGTGGTAAATCTTACCCCCCCCCCAGGTTTCTTGAAAAAAAGTATACAAATATCTAATTACATGAATGTGAAGATATTTTAAAGTTTTAACATAAATGAAGAATATTGTCAGAAGTATAATAAACAGAGCTTCACAACTAGCTCATTAAATGTGGGTTTAACTTTCTAAGATTTGATGAGACAAGACTTTTGTATGGGATATATGAGAGGAGGGCATACTATTAAAAGATGTAGAAGAAATAGAGCTATGAGGAAAGGGAATATGTGGGGCTAGGGTTGCCATATACAACTATAAGAGCAGGTTCAAGACTGAAGCTGGGAGCCCACAGACACCATTGGGATGCAGACAGAGAATAAGGTAGACAAGACGCATTATTTAAGCAAAACACTAGAATCTTGAATGACATTTGGATACCTATGAGCATTCTTGAAGTAGATATCATATATGCTGTCATGGCACACATTTTGGCCCATTTCTGCTTTGTAAAATTGTATGATTCTTTCATTCTTAGTTTTCTCATTTTTCTATGAAGTTCATAATCTGTACACCATAGAATTGTATTGAGCACTAGAGAAAATAAAAGTATATACATCTTTATGTATGTGTGTAGTGGTGATAAAACTCAGGACTTTGCATATGCTAAGCAAGTATTCTATATTTTCAACCCAAAGTAAATATAAACCCTATAAAATATTTAAACAGTTTTAAAGTGTTAAAAATACATATAAATGACAAAAGAAAAAAGTTTATTTAGTATTAGCGTTTGTGTTTGTGATGTACCGGTGTGTACACATGCCACAGTAGACATGTAGAGGTCAAAGTACAATTTTGAAGACATGATTTTCTTCTTTACCCTTCATATGGGTTCCAGGTATTGATCTCAATTTTTCAGCCTTGTGCTGAAAGTTCCTTTATCTGCTGAGCCATATTGCCAGCCCCCAAAAGTGATTAGATGTAATATATGTATATGTACATCACATTTTCATAGTATTTTATACTTTTACACATGTTGAGAAATTATTTTGATTTATAAATGGATAAGCAAATTAAACACAAAGAGTAAAAGATAAAAAGAAATCACCAGTTAATCAGCTAAGGACAGCTTTAAAAATCTTTAATTTTCAGGCAAGAGTTCAAGCATAAGCAAAATATTACTCAACATTTTATATTATGTTTTCATTTAATAAGAAAGTTGTAGATATTCGGTTCCTTGCAACTTGATAAAAACATATGTGGTGGTTTAAATAAAAATGGCCCTTATAAGCCATACATTTGAATGCTTAATCATCAGAAAGTGACAGCACTTGAAAAGGATTGGCAGGTGTGGCCTTATTGAAGTAGGTATGGCCTTCTTTGAAGAAGGTTGTCAGTGGGGATGGGCTTTTTATTTTTAAAAGCCCAAGCCAGGACCATTGTCCCTTTGACTTTCTGTTGCCTATGGATCCACATGTAGAACTGCTTTCTCCCATGCTTTTCACCATGATGATAATGAACTAAACTTCTGAAATTGTAAGCAAGCTCTAAATAAATATTTTTTTATTAAAGTTGTCATAATCATGATGCCTCTTAACTGCAGTAGAACAATGACAAAGCAGAAGTTGGTTGCTTGTTGGCCTTAAGTATAATTTGGAGCCTTAGATTAGGAAAGCAGTTGAAAATTTTAAGAAGGGCTTAATGGGTCTTGTAGAAGCATGCAAGACAGTACTGAGGGTATTTGAACTGTAGGTGCCCAGTTCAAGAAGTCTCAGAGGGGACAAATTTCAGTAAGTGTACTAGAGTCAATTCTGATAATTTGGAAAAGAATGGTTACTTTTGCCCTTGTCTGAAAAACCTGCTCTAGGCTAAACTGAAGAGTATTGGATTAATAGCTTTGGCAGAGGAGAATTCAAGACAGCCTTGTATTGGCTCTGTAATGAAGTTATAAGTAGTCACTCCCATGCAGATCTATAATGAAGAGGAATACATTGATCAAGGAAAATGAAAGGGGGTAAGACAAGATGGCACCGCCAGGAGAACACTGCATCTGAGGAGCAGGACAACATTTCCCACAGAGCAACCAAGAGGCTGAATTCTGGGCCCTAAAACAACAGAGATCTTCTTTCCCAGAAGAGAGGAACCCCCCACGGTGTGGGAATCAGTTGGGTCCACTCTCAGGTTCCCCAGCCAGAACCCGGAAGAAAACCCTGGTCGCGCAGGCACTAGGTCCCCAGACTAGAGCCACACACCTGCCTGTCCTGATCACCTTCCCAGGCTGATTGGTGGGCACAAAAAAAAAACACCAGAGACTGAGAGTCCCTGTCATCAGAGAACTCCACAAGGAAGGAAGGAAATGGTACTGACTTGGATCACCCAGTCTTTCCGTGAAAAAAGTCTCGCAGACCAGTGGGTAGTAGTCGCCATCACTGAACTGGGCTCCACCCACAGACCCAGACAGTTGCTGCGCGCCAGCTATCTGGCATAGAATGAGCTGTGTGCCCCAGGACAACAGAGACTTGGAGTCACAGTCAGGAGAAATCCTCACAGGGAACGAAGAAAAGGTGACAGAATTAGGCCACCCAGTATATACCTGGAATAGGTCTCACAGACCGGCCCAACCCAGGGACCTGCTGTGCACCAGATAGCCTGCTGTTACCAGGAGAACTGTACCCACCAACAACAGATTACTGCTTGGGTACTGGGACATAGAGCCCCAACCTCAGACCTATAAAAGCTCAGAATCCCCTAGATCAACCCCCAGATACTGCTCCAAGGGGCAACCTGTTATCCCTAACAAAACTGACCAAACCACGAGACACACAGGTAACAAAAGCATATATGCACTATATGCTCACTAAATATGCAGCAAGAAACCCAGAAGCAGGGCAGCTGTCTTCAGAACTTCCCCAGGTAAGAGGAGAACGCTCTTGACTAACAAGGACCACAGTTACCACTCAAGTCTCTATCTCTGAGGTGAGCAGCGGCAACTCTTGAAAAACACCAGCCATCCAGTGACTATACCTAAAAAGCTGAGAAGGCTTCCTTCAAGAAAAACCATCTTCCTGCCAAGAAGATTCTCTCTACCACAAGCTCCCCAGGAACCACCAGAAACTAACCCCAAACACCTAAGATAGCCCAATGGATAGAGGTTAGCATAAAAGCTCAACCTACAAAAAACAGAGCAAGATGGTGTCTCCAGAACCCAGTTATGCAGGGGAAAGTAGCCCTGGACACCCCAGCATAACTGAAATCCAAGAAGATGACATAACAACTATGCTCATGAAGATATCAGAGGACACAAATAAAATACGTAAAGACCTTGAGGAAGCTAAATTCAAACACATTATGGCCATCCATAAAGAAATAGAGGAAGTTGCAGCCAAACAGTTTGTGGCCTTTAGAGAGGAAATGCTTTGCTTAAATCACTGAATGAAATAAAAGAAACAGAGGATTGTTCAAACAAATAGCTGAAAGAATTGATGGAAAAACAGGAAAATACAGTCAGACAAGTGAAGGAAATCAACAAAACGGCTCAAGATCTGAAGATAGAATTGGAAAAATTAAAGAAAACACAAATGAAAGAAATTGTGGAGAGAAAGAACTTAGGGAAGAAAACAGGAACTACAGAGGTTAGCATACCAATAGACTACAAGAGATGAAAGAAAGAATTTCAGGTGTGGAAGATACAATGGAAGAAATAGATGTATCTGTTAAAGAAAATGTTAAATCTAAAAAACTCCTGACACAGACTGCCAAAGAAATTCAAGACAACATAAAAAGAGAAAACCTAAGGATAATAGGAATAGAGGAAAAAGAAGATTCCCTGCACCAAGGCCCGGAAAATATTTTCAACAAAATCATTGAAGAAAATTTCCCCAACTTAAAGGGGGCACCTATAAGAATACAAGAGGCCTACAGAACACCTAATAAATTAGACCAGAAAATAATATCCTCCTGACACATAATAATGAAAACATTAAGTATACAGAACAAAGAAAAAAATACTAAAAGCTGCAAGGGAAAAAGGCCAAATAACATATAATGGCAAACCCATTAGAATCACACATGACTTTTCAAAAGAGACTATGAAAGCCGAAAGGGCCTGGACAGATATCATGCAGAACCTAACAGAACACAGATGTCAGCCCAGGCTACTATACCCTGTAAAAACCTCAGTCCTCATAGACGGAGAAAACAAGATATTCAATGACAAAAACAAATTTCAACAATATCTACACAGAAATCCAGTAGTACAGAAGACACTAGAAAGAAAAATACATCCCAAGAAAACTAGCTACTTTCAAGAAAACACAGGAAATAATTAACCTCACTACAGTAAAACAAAAAGCAACCAAGCACACAATCTTATGACAGCAGCCAACATCAAAATCAAAGGATCTAACAGCTAATGGTCATTAATCTCTCTCAATATCAACAGACTCAACTCTCCAATAAAGAGATACAGACTAAGAGAATGGATGCATAAACAAAACCCAGCAATCCGTTTCATACAAGAAACACACCTAAGTCACAAAGATAGACATTACCTGAGGCTAAGGGGTTGGAAGACGGCTTTCAAAGCAAATGGACCCAAGAAGCAAGCAGGAGTAGTCATTCTAATATCTGATAAAATAGACTTTCAACCAAAATTAATAAAAAGAGATGGGGAAGGACACTTCATACTCATCAAGGGAAAATTCCACCAGGAAGACATGACATTCCTGAATATCTATGCCCCAAATATAAGGGCACTCACATTTGTAAAAGAAACATTGATAAAATTTAAACAACATATAGATCCCCACACATTAATAGTGGGAGACTTCAACACCCCACTCTCAACAAAGGACAGGTCAACAAAACAGAAATTAAACAAAGAAACAATGTTTCTGACAGAGGTAATGAACCAAATGGACCTAACAAACATTTACAGAACCTTACACCCAAACACAAAAGAATTTGCCTTCTTCTCAGCACTTTATGGAACCTTCTCCAAAATAGACCACATAGTTGGTCACAAAGCAAGCCTCAACAGATACAAGAAGAATGAAATAACCCCTTGTATCCTGTCTGATCACCATGGAATAAAGCTGGACCTCAACAACAACAGAAATAGCAAAAAGCCTACACACACATGGAAACTAAACAACTTGCTACTAAATGACAGCTGGGTCAGGGAGGAAATAATGAAATTAAAGACTTCCTAGAACTCAGTGAAAATGAAGACACAACATACCCAAACTTGTGGGACACAACGAAGGCAGTGTTAAGAGGAAAGTTCATAGCACTAAGTGCCTTCAAGAAGAAATTCGAGACAGCTCATTCAAGCAACTTAATGGCTCATTTAAAAACACTAGAAACAGAAGAAGCAGACACACCAAAGAGGAGTAAATGGCTGGAAATAATCAAACTCAGGACTAAAATCAATAAATTAGAAAAAATAAAACAATTCAAGGAATCAATGAAACCAAGAGCTGGTTCTTTGAGAAAATCAACAAGATAGACAAACCCTTAGCCAAGCTAACTAAAAGGCAGAGACAAACTCTCCAAGTCAACAAAATCAGGAACAAAAAGGGGGATATAACCACAGACACTGAAGAAATCCAAACAAAAATTAGGACTTACTTCAAAAGTCTATATGCCACAAAATTTGAAAATCTAAATGAAATGGACAATTTTCTTGACCAATTCGACTTACCAAAGCTGAATCAGGACCATGTAAACCAATTAAATAGTCCTCTATCCCCTAAGGAAATAGAAGCTGTCATCAAAAGTTTACAATGCAAAAAAAAGCCTAGGGCCAAATGGTTTCAGCGCAGAATTCTACCAGACATTCAAAGAAGAGCTAACACCAATACTCTTCAAACTATTCCACAAAATACAAACAGAAGGAACACTACCAAACTCATTCTATGAAGCTACAGTTACCTTGGTACCTAAACCTCACAAAGACCCAACAAAGAAAGAGAATTTCAGGCCAATCTCCCTCACGAACTTTGATGCAAAAATACTCAACAAAATACTTGCAAACTGAATCCAAGAACACATCAAAGATATTATCCACTACAACCAAGTATGGTTCATCCCAGGTATGCAGGGGTGGTTCAGTATACAGAAATCCATTAATGTGATCCACCACATAAACAAACTGAAGGAGACAAACCACGTGATCATCTCCTTAGATCCTGAAAAAGCACTTGACAAAATCAAGCATCCATTCATGTTTACAGTCTTGGAGACATCAGGGATACATGGCACATACCGGAACATAGTAAAGGCAACATATAGCAAGCCTATAGCCAATATCAAACTCAATGGAGAGCAACTTAAATCATTCCCACTGAAATCAGGGACAAGGAAAGGCTGCCCACTCCCTCCATATCTCTTCAACATTATTCTTGAAGTCCTTGCTAGACTAATAAGACAATTGAAGGAGATCAAAGGGATACAAATTGGAAAGGAAGAAGTCAAAGTATCACTGTTTGCCAATGATATGATAGTATACTTAAGTGACCCCAAAAATTCTACCAGGAAACTCCTACAGCTTATTAATACCTTCAGCAAAGTGGCTGGATACAAAATTAACTAAAAAAAAAAAAAAAAAAATCAGTAGCCCTCCTGTATACAAAAGACAAAAGGGCTGAGAAAGAAATTAGGGAAACAACACCCTTTACAATACCACAAAGGACATAAAGCACCTTGGTCTGAACCTAACCAAGCAGGTCAAAGACTTTTATGAAAAAAATTTCCAGTCTCTGAAGAAAGAATTAGAAGAAGATATCAAAAGATGGAAAGATCTCCCATGCTCATGGCTTGGCAGGATTAGTAGAGTAAAAATGGCCATCTTACCAAAAGCAATCTACCGTTTCAATGCAATTCCCATCAAATTACCAACAGAATTCTTTACAGACCTTGAAAGAAAAATCCTCACCTTCATATAGAATAACAGGAAACCCAGAATTTCTAAAACAATTATCTACAGAAAAGATCTTCAGGCAGTATCTCCATCCCTGATGTCAAGCTGTACTATAGAGCAACAATACTAAAAAGTGCATGGTACTGGCATAGAAACAGACTGGTGGATCAAAGGAATCGAATAGAAGACTCTGACATAAATCCACACAGTTATGGACACCTGATTTTTCACAAAGATGCCAAAACCATTCAATGAAAAAAAAGACAGCATCTTCAACAAATGTTGCTGGTCTAACTGGATGTCTACATGTAGAAAAATGCAAATAGATCCATACTTATCATCTGCACATAGCTATAGTCCAAGTGGATCAAAGACCTCAATATAAAACCAGACACACTAAACCATTTAGTAGAAAAAGTGGGGAAGAGCCTTGACCTCATTGGCACAGGAAACAACTTCCTGAACAGAACACCAACAGCACAAGCTCTGAGAGCAACAATCAATAAACGGGACCTCATGAAACTGAAAAGCTTCTGTAAAGCAAAGGACTGTCATCAGAAAAAAATGACAGCCTACGGATTGGGAAAGGATCTTCACCAATCCTATATCTGACTGAGGACTAATATCTAGTATATATAAAGAACTAAAGAAGTTAAACAGCAAAACATCAAGTAATCCAACTAAAAAATGGAGTACAGAGCTAAACAAAGAATTCTCAATAGAGGAATATTGGATGGCAGAGAAAAACTTAAAGAAATGCTCAATCTCATTAGCCATCAGGGAAATGAAAATCAAAACGACCCTAAGATTTCACCTTACCCCCTTCAGAATGGCTAAGATCAAAAACTCAAGAGACAACACATGCTGGAGAGGTTGTGGAGAAAGAGGAACCCTTCTCCACTGCTGGTGGGGATGTAAACTTGTACAACCACTCTGGAAATCAATCTGGTGCTTTCTCAGAGAACTAGTAATAGTGCTTCTTCAAGATCCAGCTATACCACCTCTAGGCATATACCCAAAAGAGGCTCAAGTACACAATAAGGACATTTGCTCAACCATGTTTATAGCAGCCTTATTTGTAATAGCCAGAAGCTGGAAACAGCCTAGATGCCCTTCAGTGGAGGAATGGATGCACAAATTGTGGTACATCTACACAATGGAATATTACTCAGCAATAAAAAAGAAGGAAATCATGAAATTTGAAGTAAATGTTGGGATCTGGAAAAGATCATCCTGAGTGAGCTATCCCAGAAGCAGAAACATGCACACGGCATATACTCACTCATATAGAAATATAATGTAGGATAAACCTACTAAAATCTGTACATCTAAAGAAACTAATCAAGAGGGAGGACTCTAAATAAAATGCTCAATCCCTATCCAGAAAGGCAAAGAGGCTGGACATCAGAAGAAGGAGGAAAGAGGGAACAAGTCAGGAGCCTGACACAGAGGACCTCTGAAAGGCTCTGCCCTGCAGACTATCAATGCAGATGCTGAGACTTATGGCCAACCTTTGAGCAGCGTGGAGGGAATCTTAGGAAAGAAGTGGGAAACAGTAAGATCTGGAGAGAACAGGAACTCCACAAGGAGAACAACAGAACCAAAAAATCTGAGCACAGGGATCTTTCCCGAGACTGATACTCCAACCAAGGACTATGCATGGAGATAACCTAGAACCCCTGAACAGATGTAGCCCATGGCAGTTCAGTATCCAAGTGGGTTCCATAGTAATAAGAACAGGGACTGTCTCTGAACTGATTGGCCTGCTCTTTAATTACCTCCCCCTGAGGGAGAAGCAGCATTACCAGGCCATAGAAGAAGACAATGCAGCCACTCCTGATGAGACCTAATTGACTAGGATAAGAGGGAAGGAAAAGAAGACCTCCCCTATCAGTGGACTTGGGGAGGGGCATGAATGCAGAGGGGTGAGGAAGGGAGGGATTAGGACGGGCGGAGGGAGGGAACCACAGGGCAGATACAAAGTGAATAAAGTGCAATTAATAAAGAATAAAAAAGAAATACAGAAAGGGTGAGAAATGGTCTTTTCTAAGAGAGAGCACACCAATTAATTATTTAATGCTGAATGGTCGGTACTTAAAATATACATCTTAATAAAATTTAACAGATGAGCAGTTTGTACTTAGTGATATATAAGCATATGCACACACACAATAACATTTATTGTAACAGGTCATAAATTCGAAGAAAAGCAGAGATGGGTATGTGGGAAATTTTAGACAGAGAAAAGGAGTTCACAGGGTCAACAGAATATTCAACAAAATTTCTATGTCATTCCTTTCAAACTAGAAAAAAAAACCTTTAAATTGATGTGTAACACAAATATTTCACATAGTCAAGTTAGAACATTGCTGGACATGTCATAATATCTAATCTCAAATTACATTACTGAGTCTTAGCAAACAGATAGTATGGTAACAGGCCAAAATGGATATCTTGAGTATGCTTGATTTTGACAAAGCGGTCAGAAGCATACACTGGAGAAAACGATAAGTGACACTGGTAAAATGGCTATCCAGATAAAAAAGAATGTGAGGAAAAATGAATTCAAAAGATGCAAAGGCTTAATGTGAAACCTAAAATCTGTCATAAAAATGTCTAAGAGCTTTCTGAGAAAGACTCCAAAAGCACAGGAGATGACTTGAAGAACTGACTAATGGAAAATTAAAAAGCTTCTCCAACTAAAGGAAACTATGAGTACAGATTTATCCTAAAGAATGAGAGAGAAAAAATTGCAACTTATACTATTGGCAGAGTTGTGGTTGTGGTTCATATCTAGAATATTTTAAACAGCATAACAATTATATACCACAAAAGTGATTATTATAATCAATAATGGCTCTATTGGAGTGAAAAGAGAATTCTTAAAAGAGGAAACATAAATTGACAGTAATCATTTTTAGGTGTTGGTTAGCTATCATCAAGAAACAAAATGACTGAAAATGCTGTTGACCATCTGGGAGAAAGGAACACTAATACATTTCTGGTGGGATTGTTAACCTGGTATAATGACTGTAAATTTGATATGGACATTTGCCAAAAAAGGAAAAATTGAGGTTTCATATGTTTTCACCCAGTTACTTCACTATGTAGGCCTAAGGGACTCTAAGTCCTACCAAAGATATACTTGCACATACTTGGTTATTGCTGTTTTATTATCAGTAGGAAGAAGGTAGAATCACCCTAGAAGTCGACAAACAGGTGGGTGAATAAAGCTATAGTACATGCATAATGGAACGAATGAAGAATGAAATCATGGCATCTGGAGAAAAATCGAAATAGCTGAAATTATTATATTTAGTAAAAGTAATCCATACTCTGATACAGGCACCAAAAAGTTTCTCTCATATGCAAATCCTATATCATAGATTTTTTATAAGTTATGTATATATATATGCCGTTTATTTATATGTTATATGTATGTATAAGTTATAGATGATTTTTATAAGAAATACATCTTTTATGATAGATATATATGACATATATATGTATATATGAGGTACAAAATTAGAAAAGGTACCGAAAGAGTGGGGGAAGGCTTTTGGATTTTGGATGAGGATAATAGAATAAATATATGTGACAAGAAATTAAAAGGGGATTAGATGGAGAAATAAAAGTACATGTATAAGCATAGAGCAAGGGAGGGGAATGGGAGGAGAATAAAGAGAAACTATTTTTGTACAAAGATCAGACTCATAATTTTGAATGCCATATTATCAAAATATTCACTAGTGTTCAGTATAAGCTAGACTTTCATAGTAGCAGCAATATAAGTCTAAATGAACGCTTGTCCATGTAAAGAAGTTATCCTGTTTGAGTTGAAAAGGTTTTTTATTTGGTTGGTTGGTTTTGTTTATTTACAATAATCAACTGGATTAGAGCCATCACATAGAAAACAGTAACATTGTCTGCCTTAATTTGCTTCTATTCTGACAGACAGCAGGAGACATACTATGGTTCTAATGATTGTAGAAAAAGAAGGCCATTTTGTTAGTAGTTTAGTTTCTTTTCTGTATATGATCTGTAATTTGTGATTTGTTTTTTGCCCTGAAATCTCAAGAAAAGTTACTGCTTTGCTTACTTATAGGGTTGTTTGAGTATACGTGGAAAAAAAAAAAATATATGAATGTGTTAAATTCTAAGATATGAGCTACAGTCTTCCAAGTAATACACTTCTACTCTCTGTGCTTCTGGTTTTCCTTATACAACTTTTATTATACTGAACCAGATACAGACCTAGGTATTCTAGATATCCAAATGTTCAAACAACTAAGAATTAATCATGCACCCAGGAGAAATTTATCTTTTCCCAAACATCTTCTAACAATGGAAGCCTGGAGATATTGCTTAATTTATGCGTTAAGGGAATAATACACACAGGAATTTAATATTCTATGTCATCTCTTGGAAAAACACATCTTCTCCCTGTCTTTTGTTTATGAAAGAGTCTGTAAAAATAGTAAGGCATATCAATATGGAAAACGAACACAGCCTATAACTTGAAGTATCTCATTGCTGATCTAGAATGACAAATTTTCTGTGCCCAATAGCCCACAAACAGGTGGGTGAATAAAGCTATAGTACATGCATAATGGAACGAATGAAGAATGAAATCATGGCATCTGGAGAAAAATTGAAATAGCTGAAATTATTATATTTAGTAAAAGTAATCCATACTCTGATACAGGCACCAAAAAGTTTCTCTCATATGCAAATCCTATATCATAGATTTTTTATAAGTTATGTATATATATATGCCGTTTATTTATATAAGTTATATGTATGTATAAGTTATAGATGATTTTTATAAGAAATACATCTTTTATGATAGATGCACCCAGAGTCAGTCCTTATCTCTTATTTAGTAGGAGGCTTTATCTAAGTAACTCTGATTTCAAAGTGGCAGAGATGAAAATCTTATAAAATATTACTCTTATAAAACTCTTGTAAAATATACAGCAAACACATATATGAATCAGGAAATACATATGATCATTTTCCTCTATGCCAAGATATATATGAAGCATAAATAAACAATAATGTATGATTCAGGTTCAACATCATGATGCCTCCAGATTTTAAGACCCATCTGGTCTACATAGCAAGACCTTATCTTTAAAAAATTGTGTTTAGTTGGCCACTTCCATTTTTGAACTGCTTTCTAAAGTGTTATATGCTTTGGAATGTTTTGGTTTTGAAAATATATTTTTTTTACTGTTATTATTGTTGTTGTTTACAATTTATTCATTTTGTATTCCCCAGTTTCAGCTTCCTTCCTCATCTCCCTGTCCCACCCTCCCTCCACTCCTTCTCCCTTATTCCTCTACCCTTGTCCACTAATAGAGGAAGTCCTCTTCCCCTACTGTCTATCCATAGCCTCTGATGTTCCATCAGGACTGCCTGGATCCTCTTCTTCTGTGGGCTGGCTAGGTTGTACCACCAGGGAGAAACGATCAAGGAGCAGGCAACTGAGTTCATGTCAGAGACTGTCGCTTCTCCCCTTATTAGGGAACCTGTCCCATCCAGCGGGAGTTCAATGAGTTCCTAAGGAGGGGCGAAAAAAATGGAGTGGCGACAAGGAGACACAAAGAATGAGAACAAGTCTATAGTCTCATCTCGCTTTCTTTTATTTGAAAAATTTCACACAACTTTATAGGGAGAAGGCAGGAAGGGAAAATGTGTCAGCAATATAGTTTACAAAATATAACAGGGTGATTAATGATGATGCAGAACACCACAAGAATGTTTACTAAAAGAGATACTACAAGAATGTCAGCTAAGATATCTCAAAACGTCTAGCCTGACACATAGATGTCTCATAGGTTCAGGAAACGTAAATCTCTCACCTAAGACCTTGTTACAGCTGTCTGTAACTTTCCACTAGCTGGCCTTGGGTCCCGGCAGGAACCCATATAGAGACTGTGCTGTCTATGGGCTACATCCATGACAGATTCTCAGACCTTGTTCACACGTGAATTTATGTGTAATTTACCAACATTTCTTTATTTAGGGTTTATAAAATGACATTCCAAAAAAAAAAATTCTTAATTATAATCTCTTTAAAAAATTAAAATAAAAATACATAATTGCTAAAATATTAATATAAACAGCTTCTAAGCTTCATTACTATGCCAATTAGATATTCTTTCTCTGATATTTATGTGGCAGCCTTTTCCACTGAGAAATAAGAGATAGATATGAGCTCCAAAAGGAGAGCAACAGATCCAAAAAGTCTGGGCACAGGGATCTTTTCTGAGACTGATACTCCAACCAAGGACCAGGCATGGAGATAACCTAGAACCCTTGCACAGATGTAGCCCATGGCAGTTCATTTTCCAAATAGGTTCCCTAGTAATAGGAACAGGGACTGTCTCTGACATGAACTGAGTGGCCTGCTCTTTGATCACCTTTCCCTGAGTGGGGTGCAGCCTTACCTGGCCACAGAGGAAGACAATGCAGTTACTCCTAATGAAACCTGATGAGACTAGGATCAGATGGAAGGGGAGAAGGACCTCTCCTATCAGTGGACTGAGGGAGGGGCATGGGTGGAGAAGAGGGAGGGAGGATAGAATTGGGAGGAGACAGGTAGGAGGCTACAGCTGGTATACAAAGTGAATTAACTTTAATGAATAAAAATAAATTAATTAATAAAAAAGAAATAAGAGATTGTTTGTCTAAGATGAGTTTAGAGCATTGTGGAGATAACAACACCTATCCATTTAATACCCAATTCTATGTTGTATTTTATTACAGTAGCTCATAAATTATGTCTTAGCTTCACTGGTATGTCATGATTATTGATAGATACAGTGACAGCTAAACTGACATGGCTCCCTCAAAACAGTCTAAATAGTCTACTTTTATAAATTAAAAGTCTATTTGGAAAAGGAAAAAGTAACAGTATTCCCTACAAATGGCATAGCACTTTATTTCCTGCCAAATATTTTTGGTTGCGTAAACATGCATTATGCATTTTTACAGGAATTTATCTTGTTACCCTAGGAATGTAACAAAAATATTTGCCTTAGTAAATTTTACTGGAATTTTGCTTTATATCTCTTCATTAGCTGGCATTAGTCACTGTATTATTTATTATTATTATTTTATTATTTATTATTATTATCATTTAATACAATTTATTCACTTTGTATCCTGGCTGTGGCCTCCTCCCTCATCTCCTGCCTATCCCACCCCACCTCAGCTCCCTCTTTTCCTCCTATGTCCCTCTCCAAGTCAGCTGATAGAGGAGGACTTCTTCCCCTTCTATTTGACACTAGCCTATCAGGTCTCACCAGGACTGGTTGCATTCTCTTTTTCTGTGGCTTGGAAAGGCTGCATCCCCCAGTGGGAGGTGACCAGAGAGATTGCCACTGAATTCATGCCAAAGAAAGCCCCTGGTCCCCTTACTACAGACCACACCTGGGGACTGAATCTATGGGCTACATCTGAGCTGGGATTTTAAGTCCTCTTCATGCATTGTCCTTTGTTGGGGTATCAGTCTCTGTAGGGCCACCAGGACTCAGAATTTTTGGCTCTGTTCATCTGCTTTTGGAGCTCCTCTCCCACCCAGGTCTTTCTATCCCCCTCCCACTTCTTTAATAAAGTTCCATAAGTTTTGCTATTAGTTTCAGCCTCTGCTTTGATACCTCAATCAGTAGAGTGGCCTCTTAAAGACTCTACGGGTCAATAATTTTTTTTTTTTGTCATTGTCAATTATGAAAAATTTTCAGAAGTTATTAAAGGTAATGATTAAAATCAGATGTCTTGCCTAAGTTAAGGATATAGAAGCTGTAACCCATTTAAATTATATTCATGTTTTTTTTTTTCTAAAAATAAAATACGTTTGTTGGAGGTTAAGGTCATGGTATCTATGTCTGCATCAAGCCAAGCGTAGTGCCTATTATACTGGAGTTTGGTTATATTCCTGGTAAGTGTTACTAAATGATGCAGAAATGGTCCAAAACATAAAACCAAAGTATGGTAGGAGGAGATGAAATAAATACAAGTGAGAAGAAAGGTGAATATGTCTATCTTACTATATAGTCTGCAGCAGATTTACATTCCTTTTGTAAAATAGTTTGTGATAGCAAAAGGGCAAAAGACATTATATATATATATATATATATATATATATATACATGAAAAGCTAATCATATTTTATAGATAAAGGCAACTGTAGAAATAACTATTTTTCCAGTTGCAAATAAAAGGCTCAAAGAAGCCATTTACTTTCACCTTGCACAGATAGCTGCTGGTAATCCTGGAATTAGAACCTTGTTTTCAATAATGTTTCTCCTATTAATCTAGTGTTTGCAAATGGAAGAATGTGGAAAAACTCATAATAGAGAAATCATTCATTAGAAATCATTCATCTGACACTCTAAAGTAAATTCAACTTAAACATATTAATGACTTCTACGAAAACCTGACAACTTTTCTAGGTCATTTCAGACCTTATAGTATCTTTGTAACTTCATCATTTCTTACATTTCATTTTTGCTTCTTTCTTGTCTTGAATTCTAGGATAAACTGAAATAAACAGCTATTGTTGTTCAAGGCATGAATAAAGTTGTCTTCTAAGCCAGAAACTATAATGAGTTCTTTTGGACCTAATCAAGTCTTCCTTAATTAAAGTACTTTATCTATGTTTCCCCTTCTTATAAATATTCCCTCTCCTAAAGCACAAAATTAATTCTATCAGAACTGCTTTAAGTAGAAGTGGGTATGCTGCCTAGTTCTGTGTCAACTGGACCAAATCCAGAGTCATTTGGAAAGAGGTAACCTCAACTGAGAAAATGCTCCCATCAGAATGGTCTGTAGGAAAATCTGTGGTGCACTTTCTTTATTGATGTTTGGTGTGGGAGGGCCCAACTCACTGTGGAGAGTACCACCCCTAGGATGTTAGTCCTCTGTGTTATTAGAAAGCAGGCTGAGCAAAAACGTGGATAAAACCAATAATCAGCACTATTCCATGACCTCTGCATTTGTCATTGCTCCAGATTTCTTCCCTAGTTTTCTTCAATGATAGACTGTGATAAAAATATAAAAGTGAAATAAACCTTATCCACCTCAAATTGCTTTTGGTCATAGTGTTTTGTCACAGCAATAAAACCCTAATTAAAACAGAAATTGGTAACATAAGTGGGATATTTCTGTTACAAGGCAAGCTAGGTTTTGGGGAGAGGATTGTGGTGCGATTTGAACTTCGGGGTAGGAAAATGCATTCAATGATCAGAGCTCAGTGGGTGGTTCTGCCGAATCTTAGAAGATAATAAGATAGAGCAGGGCAGACTGCAGACGGTGGTCTGACTTTTTGGAGATATTTTGTGTTAATCTATGGTGTCTGATCAGCTAGTACCGAGGAACAGCTGTAATTAAGAAGAGAAAAGCAGTTGGAATAAAACCTTTCTTTTTCTGAGACAACTAATACTAGTCACCAGAAGCTGATGAATTAGTTGTAATTTAAAAGGGACCAGCACTCTTGAGATAACATCTTTTGAGGGCATTTCCTCAAAGTCAGCACACTGAAGCTCTGGGCCAAAAGTTGCTGAGGCTATATCTTATTCTTGCAAACAAACTTGGTAATGTGGTGGTGGGTTTTAAGGCATAAAGGTGTCATGGAGTGCGTCTGAGTCTTGGTGAAAAATGTCCTGACTGGACTTCCTGAAAAGTAACCAGGAGATGATATTGGTGGACATGGATCCCAGCTGCATTCAAGACCAAAAAAATTTGGAGATGACAGTACTATGGGATGGCCACCAAGAACAGAAGCAGCTGTGGGATTTGAATAGATCTGGCTAAAGTCTAGGAGACAAAGTACACATGTTGTGAATGGCAGAGCCACAGACATGTGACTTTCCAATCCCTTTTGGGGTCCAGAAGATCAAGCATGAATCCCAGACACTGAACATTGAATTACTTACACTGGTGAAGTTTGGTTTTCCCTTATTCAGGTAGTGGTTGTGACCTGGGTCTTTCTCATTGGAGTTAGAAAGTACTTAACCTCTTTTTAAAAACAGGTGCCCACAGTTTAGAAATGTTGAACTTTGAAAAACTCTGTTGAGGTTTAAAAATATTGAACTTTTGAAGTGCTTGAATTTTTATAGACTGTGAGACTTTGAAAAGCTGGAATATTTGTGTTGTAGAAATAGAACATGAAGTTGGGTGGAGAGGATGGTGGAAAGAATCTGTGAGGAGTTGGGAGGAGGGAAAGAATGTGATCAAAATGTATTGTATAAATAAAATTTTAAACAAAGGAAGAAATAGTTTAAAAATGGTTGGGAAATTTTGTATTACGATACCAATATTAATATGAAATCTTATGGATGAACAAGAAAGGAAAAGTTAGGGTTTTACAGTGATGTATTTGTGTGTCAAGCTTACAAGGGGTCAGTTATTCTGGCTTGTTTATATCAAATTGACACAAGACAGAGCCATTTGAGAGAGGCAACCTCAAGAGAGGAAATAACCCTCCAGACTGGTCTGTGGGTTATCACGTGGTTCTTTTTTTTTGATTGATAATTAATGTGGGAGATCCAGCTCGCTGTGTCATCCCTGTACTGATGGTCCTATGTGTTTTAAGTTGGCAAGCTGAGCAAGCAACAAGAAGTAAGTCAAGAAGTGGCATTTCTGCATGATCTCTGTTTCAGTTCCTACTTCCATGTTCCTGCCCTGCTTGAGTTTGTATCCAGACTTTCCTCAGTGATGGAATGTTCCCTGTAAGTGGAAGCAAAATAATATCTTTCCTCCCCAAGTTTCTTTGGTCATGGTGTTTTCTCACAACCATAAATCCCCAATGAAGGCAGAAGGCTAGCTGTGAAGAATAAGGGATTGACAAGAGTGGGAGGGCAACAAAAGAGGATAATAGCTGGTAGAGAGTGTATATGGTTACACTTTATAATGTACATATAGAAAAATATTATATGTATTGTAATATATGTTAATAAAACATTTTTTTATTCTCTCATACATAGCATCCTGACCTCAGTGTTCCCTTTCTCCATACTTCCCAGCCCCTCTTCCTACATCCTCTCTTTTCCCCACCCCCAGATCTAGTCTTCCTTACCTCCACAGATCTATTTCTCCTTAATTTCCCTTAAAAAAAGTTTCCTAGGGATATTCAACAGAAAAGGCTTAACAAATTACAATCAGACTGGGCACAAACCTTTATATCTAGGATGGATGAGGCAATCCAGTAGAAGGGTCCCAAAAGCATAGGCAAAAGAGTCAGTGACAGAGATAGCCACCCCCTTCTCCATAAGAACACCAAGTTACACAAACATATGTTGTGTTTAGAGGACATAGGGACATAGGTCAGACCCATATAGACTCCTTGATCTCTGTGAGCCTGCTTGATTTGTGGTCAGTTGATTCTGTGGGTCATGTTCTTGTGGTGTCCTTGGCCCCTCTGGTTCCAACAATCCTTCCTCATTCTTTTTTGTGGGCCTCCCCTGGCTATGCCTAGTGTTTAGCTGTGGGTCTCTCCATCTGCTCCCATGAATATTTTCTTTAAAGAAACCATTTCATAGTGGGATAGTTAATCTTCACTGTTTACTTGGATGGATTTAGAATCACACCTTGTGGTATGTCTAAAAGGGCATTTCTAGAAAAGGTTACCTAAAATGGGAACAACCACCCTGAATGATGAATGCAGGATTCACCATCCCAAGGGTTTATAGTCTCAGACTAAATTAGAAGAACTGGAGCTGAGTCCCAAACTATGTCATTCTTGACTGCAGATGTGATGTGAGTGCCACACACTCATGTGTCTATACTTTCCCTGACTTGATGGACTACTTCACTTCCAGTTCAAAGCTTCCTTTCTCAAACTGATTCTTGTCAGGGATTTGGTATAATCAATGAGAAAAGTAACTAGTACACAAAGAAGTCAATTTTATGAACCTTGTTTGAATTCTCATTTAAATGATGTGATGTATTTATATCGCTTCAGTCAATTGTGAAAAAGAATGCAGATTAGGTCATCAATTACACTAAGTAACCATTTTGCTTTTTTTAAGATAATTTGGAGTTTTATGTTGAGACTGTCATGGACATAAAAGGTGGATAAACCATAATAACAACAAAACATCTTGAATTTTAGAAAATAATCAAAGGCATAAAACTAACTTAAAAGATATCCTTTTTAAAACAACCTACTGAATACTGGTGTAAACAATGGAATTATACTGTTTAAACCTGAGTCTAATTTTATTTCTTTTTTTTTTTAGTATAGCGATAGAGCACACTAACCATGAAGAAACCATCAGCTGGTAAAGTAGGAGTTTGAGGTTAAGTCCTATTCCTAGAACACATTCAATATTTCATCATTAACTATTTACAGTTTCTTTTAAGCGTTCTATTCCCAGGGCCTTGGGCTATTTGACCTGACTCTGAGTTCAGTTCCTTGGAAAAACCCTTTTATCCCTGGGATATTATTGAGAACAGTAGCAATATGATGGATTTAGTAACACATCACTCAGCTAAGTCTATGAATTTATTTAGAACAAAGAAGATGCTGACTAAAAAATCTTAAATTTGCTAAGGAGAATAAGGAGTAACAGAAGGGATTTTGTAATGTTCCAGTATATTACAGGATATCAAATAGCTGCACCTTACTACAAAACTGGAGAAGATAGAAAACAAACAAACAAAAACAACTATAACTTTTTCTCTATCCTTGGTGTTCGATTAAAATGGCAGGTAAAAGCTAAGACTAAAATGAACTCTGTATCAGAACAAAGTGAAAGAAAACCTGACTTATATTATTTCATAAAATATTCTGAACAGTAATTATTTACTTCCAAATTTTGAAGTTTTCATAACTTCTCAGTTTTTTTGCTTGTTTGTTTGTTTTTTGAAGCAAGTTCTTTCTATGTAGCCCTGCTTGTCTAGGAACTCTCTGTATAGAGCAGGTAGGCTTCAAACTCAGATACTGCCTTCATTTTCTAAGTGCTTGGGTTAAAGGTATATGCTCCTTTTCCCCTTTCAAGAGCAACTCATTAGAAGACAGGCCATAAAATAAACTAGGAGAGAGAGAGA
Organism: Meriones unguiculatus; assembly: GCF_030254825.1. Taxonomy (NCBI): domain Eukaryota; kingdom Metazoa; phylum Chordata; class Mammalia; order Rodentia; family Muridae; genus Meriones; species Meriones unguiculatus. Next base: position 71,028,476 of record NC_083369.1, on the reverse strand, counting down.
AACAGAGACAGAAACAGAAACAGACAGAGACAGAGACAGAAACAGAGAGACAGAAAAAGTAACTGCCAAGTATTTCATGATATATAGAACATGCAGAATTAACTTAGAAAGGGCCATCAAATAAACAACAATGAGCAATGAAACACTTGAAACAACAAGAACCAGGTAAGAGGAGAGGATCTGACTCCAAAGAAACAATAATATCTTGTTTTAAGCGTCTAGCTTTCAGTAAGAAACAATTAAAGTAGATAAAGGGGCTGCTAATTGTATCCAACTGAAAGCGAATTGACTCACATGCAGCAGGTAATGTAGAAGCAGACAAACGTTGGGAAGACAGAGGAGCTGACAAGAACCAAACAGAACCTGTGTATGCATGCAAGCCTGGACACAATTAACTTCCTGTCCCATCTCTGCCAGAATAATGCTTGGTACTCTTTTAATTTTTTTTTTAGAATAAAAAGTTCCCGTTAACCTCACAAAAAAAAAAGTTCTAAGATATGGAAAGCAAGAGAAAAGTGTACTCTATAGAGAGAAACAAAGACAGAATGTGTGATTGGGAGTAGATCTTCAACAGTGAAGTAACAGGGATGTTGTAAACCAGCAATCATCTTAGATTCCAGGAACAGCAAAGTCTCCAAGGACAGACCATCCAGAGGAAAGCAATTAACTATTAGGGCAGAGCACTCCATGGGGCTAAAGTAACCATCTTAAAAGACCTATATTGTCCCCTCAAATGATGATAACAATAAGTTCTTTGCACCACTCACAGGCTTTTAAGGATTTTTTAGGCGAACCTTGTAGAATGAGAGCAGAAACAATGATGAACAAGTATGCATCTTGACCAGGACTGCTTATTTTTTGGTCCACTTTCTTCACTTCAGCCTAAAATATCATTATCAGTAACTGAAGGTAAATTTAGTGTCAAGAGACTATATTTATTCCTTTTCTCCCACACAGCAAGAAAGTCTCAATTCTCAGCTTTCACCAACACTCTTCTTGACATATTGAAGTAGATGGCCAGAACTAGATTGTTGGAGCTTCTAGAGACAAATTTTGCCTGAAAATTCTGATTACAACATGACTTAAACAGAAACTCCCAGAAGATTAATACACAGTGAAAATTAGAAACTTTATGATAGCATTGCATGCTTAATACTTTTAAATGAAATAAATTTGGGAATGTTGCCAACTAATTTTCCTACTCTACTGGAATTATACTATCCTTACCTTATTCTGTTCAAACTGAGGAAATCTACAGTTACTACATTTTATCATGTAAGAGCATACTTAAGATGGTAAAGTACTTCCAAAAATTTACTTTGGTATACCTTGGGAGAACTGCTCTATATTTTCATGTTTCATACTTGTTTTTGCTTCCAGATAAAATCTTGTTTGTATGTAATACTAAAAATAATATTAGAACTATATAAAGATCTCAAGAGTCCTAGATACTTTCACTGTCATGCTTTGGTATTCCTATGTCCCAGTGAATCTTTCATGGTGAACTAATGTAGACTAAAAGTTGAAATATAGCATAGATTAGGGAACAATAAATAAAAGAGGTGCATGAACAACTTTTATTGTTTGTATTTTACATAATTCTTTTAAATCAAGTTCCTCTCTATGTACCACAGAGGTTAGTAAGAATTGTTCGTTGTCTTTAAGATCTAGATCTAATTGCACAGAAGACCAAAAATGCTTTCTGTGGTTGATATGTGCCACCTACTGGTGAAATACATGTATTCACAATTACAGGAACTGAAATTGCAAGGAACTGAAAATTAGGAATTTTACTTCTATCAGGAGATATGGGATAGTGTGGCCAATTTATTTTTCATTTACTTAGCTACTTGTTTTTTGAATATTATTAAATTTGAAATTAAATTCCTGAAATTTATATTATTCAAATAATGCCTATTTAAATTCTCATGTTGTACTTACTAAAATAAAAAAAAAAATTATAAAGGATCTATAGAGGAGATATTAGTGCTCTCTGAAGGGGACATTATATTTACAGTATATAAGATGGATATAAACAACACAGAAAAGTGAATGAGTGCTTAAATAAAATTAAATGATTCCAATGTATTTTTCACTCAAGTTCTGAAGATAAAATATGCTTATTATCTTTTCTTTATTTTTCATTTATTGAAAAAATATTTTTCATACAGTATATTTATTACTATTTCTCCTACCCCTACTCCTCTAAAATCCTCTCCATCTCCCCTCCTATCTAAATCCATATCCTTTCTGTCTATACATACAAAACAAAAAGCAATCTAAAGAATAACAACAAAATAAAATATGATAAAAAAATCAAACCAGATGGTACAAAATAAAGAAACAGAAGCAAAAAAAGCCAAAAAAAAAGCACAAACAACACAAATAGATGCAAAGCCACACACAAATTTGCACATATAGGACCAGAATACCACCATTCAAAAACAAAACAAAGAAACAAAGACCAGAAACAGAAGAAGCCATAATATACATATAAAATACAAGTAAGATTAAAAAAAACCTGGCAAAATATTATGAGACAAAGAACCTCCAAAGATCCATTGACTTTGTTTTGTATTGGTCATCTATTGCTGGACAAAGGGTATCCCCATTGATACTTTGTAGGAATTTTTTTTTAATTTGAGAATGGAGATAACTCCTGGATTAAGGATTTGGGCTTGTGTCCGCTTTCAATTTCAGCTCTGGGACCCCCATCTGGCACATAATAAAGGCTACATATGGCAAACATAGTGCCAAATGGGAAAAAAAAATTAAGTTCTCCCTTTAAACCAGGAATGAGATATGACTTTTCACTTTTTCCACTTATATTCAGTATAGTTTTCAAAGTCCTACTTACAGCAAGAAGGTATGACACGGGAATGGAAGGAATATTAACAAGAAGTCACTATCTCTTTTTTCATCTGTAGAGACAAGGGTGACTCCACCAGAAAATTCTTAGAATAGGTCAGCATTTTCATCAAATTGGCAAGATTAAAATTAACATACAAAAACTTTTTATGTTCATGGAATGGTAGAATTAGTATTGTAAAAATGAGTATCCTACCCAAAGAAATTTACAGGACTCACTCAATCTCGGTGAAAATACCTATGACATTCTTCACAGAAATAGGAAAAATCAAGCATCTTCAATTAATTTGGAAGTAGAAATAAACTTCTTGGATAGTTAGTCAAAACAGTCCTGACAAAGACAGATAATTTTAGAGAGATGACTGTATCTGTTTTAAGTTATGCTACAGAGTGATAGTAATAAAAACAGCATGAACCTAAAGGTACAGCTCTCAAAAAAAAAAAAATCTAAAAACTTTTTTAAATGTTAAATATCCTTAGTCATTAGGAAAATACAAATTAAAAGCACTTTGAGATTTCATCTCACCAGTGAGAATAGTTAAGTTTCAAGAAGAAAATAGAAAGATGATGAAAACTCTGGCATGAATATGCAGAACATGGACTATTTATTTATTTATGGTGAATAACTACTGTTATCTAGCATGGAGGTTCCTGAGAAATCTGGAACTAATTTTACCACATGATTCAGGTCTACCACTCTGAACATATATTCAAACAGCCCTATAGCCTACTGTTGAGATATTTGCATATCAATGTTCACTGATGTTCCATAATAGCCAGGAAAAACACATGCAATTTAATTTTATTCAGCTATAAAAATGAAATTTGCAGGTAAGTGCATAGACCTGGAAATTATACTGAGTAAGGTAACTCAGACCCAGGAAGAAAAATGCTTCATTTCCTCCCTCATATATAGGTCCTAGCTTCAAATTAATTTTGACTACCTATACAGGCCAGGAACCTAGAAATAGGCTTTTAAGATGGAAAATCTTAAGGGCTGGCGATAATAGAAAACAGTAGCATGAAATGAAATTGGGAAATACTGGAGAAAAGGCTAAGTAGAGAGAGGGATAAAAGGGCTAACTAACAGTAAGGATGTTGAAAATTCATGCACATACCTACTATTTTCCAAGTTTCCTAGAATAATAGTAAAAAAAAAATCAAAGTTAACTTATAGTGATTGAAGATCAGGACCCCTATTAGAAACTATAGATTATCAAACAAAAAACACAGTTCCAGGTATCTTAGACCGATACCTCCCTTTATGTTGTTGGTATTGCGGGGTCCCAGAGATCACGACAACAATACAGATTAGTGTCATTTTGCTTGGTTAACTACCAGAATTTGATATTAAGACCATATTGCTGAAAATAGCACACACTTGGTTCACCAGAACATGGAGAAATCAAGCTAGAATTTACTTGAAAGCTTCCTTACTCCTGAATAGCTATTATACTGGCAGAAGCTGCTATGCAAAATAGGGAGAAACAGTAACAATGTTATCCATCTGCAAACTCTAAAATTTCAACAACAACCAACCTCGTAACTGGTACCATTGATACAATAGTGACATAAGTGTTATGGTAGTAATCAATGACTTTATGATTGGATAAGGCCTATCCTTAAGGAGGAAATTCATGCCTGGTACAATACATATGACCATGAATCCATGGCTGTGGAGCTTTTGACGCAAGGAGAGAACTTATTGATTTTATTTTACTAACCATGCAGTGACAAACTGCCTTCTAAATCCTTATAGTTATAGTTACATATTAGTGAAACTAAAAAGAACCAAAACCATTCGATGGAAAAAAGACAGCATCTTCAACAAATGGTGCTGGTCTAACTGGATGTCTACATTTAGAAAAATGCAAATAGATCCATGCTTATCACCCTGCACAAAACTAAAGTCCAAGTGGATCAAAGACCTCAATATAAAACCAGACACACTAAACAGCTCAGAAAAAAAAGTGCAGAAGAGCTTGAAATCATTGTCACAGGAGACAACTTTCTGAACAGAACACCAACAGCACAAGCTCTAAGAGCAACAATCAATAACTGGGACCTCATTATAATGAAAACCTGCTGTAAAGCAAAGAACACTGTCGTCAGAACAAAACGACTGACTACAAATTTGGAAAGGATCTTCACCAACCTTATAACTGACAAAAGACTAACATCCAGTATATATAAAGAACTCAAGAAGTTAAACAGCAACAAATCAAGTAATCCAATTCAAAAATGGAGTACAGAGCTAAAGAGAGAATTCTCAATAGAGGAATATTGAATGGAAGAGACACACTTAAAGAAATGTTCAACGTCATTAGTCAAAAGGGAAATGCAAATCAAAACGACCCTAAGATTTCACCTTACACCCATCAGAATGGCTAAGATCAAAAACTCAAGTGACTTTTTTCTCAGAGGTGGGACCTGGGGCATCAACCCACATGCAATCAGACATGCTCTTCTCTGGGTTCAAAGCGGCTGTGAGAAAAAGGTATCAGACAGGTCTGATGCTCTTTGGGTGGATGACACCTAAATGAACATCAGTACAAAGTCCCAATTTATTTCTAACATCAGAGATCAGACCTCTACTCTTGCCTGATGCGTCTAAAACAAAAAGGGGGAACTGTAGAGAGCTGCGGAATGCTGCGCCTTAAAGATGGAGCTGGTTTCCGCCTTCCACCTTCCCGATGGTGAGTGCTCTCTGTCAGGAACAATTCCCCATTTGGCTAAGGCCGAAGATCTGGCTTGCTTCCATGTATGTGGACCTATCTGCATTGCCCACATGGCACGCTGGGGTTGGCTACCCAGAGGCTATTTAAGCTGTGGGCTGGCTTTCCCCAGGGTCAGATGATTGTTCAAGGTTCCTGAATAAACTGCATTGAAAAAAAAAAAAAAACAAAACTCAAGTGACAACACATGCTGGAGATGTTGTGGAGAAAGGGGAACCCTCCTCCACTGCTGGTGGGAATGTAAACTTGTACAACCACTCTGGAAAACAATCTGGTGCTTTCTCAGACAATTGGGAGTAATGCTTCTTCAAGATCCAGCTATACCACTCCTAGGCATATATCCAAAAGAGACTCAAGTACACAATAAGGACATTTGCTCAACCATTTTTGTAGCAGGTTTATTTGTAATAGCCAGAATCTGGAAACAACCCAGATGCCCCTCATTGGATGAATGGATACATAAATTGTGGTACATCTACACAATGAAATATAACTCATCAATAAAAAAGAAGGAAATCATGAAATTTGCAGGTAAGTGGTGGGATCTGGAAAAGATCATACTGAGTGAGCTATCCCAGAAGCAGAAAGACACACACAGTATATACTCACTCATATAGACATATAATATAGGATAAAACTAATAAAATCTGTACACCTAAAGAAACTAATCAAGAGGAGGGACTCTTGCTAAAATGCTCAATCTCTATCCACAAAGACAAAGAGGATGGACATCAGAAGAATGAGAAAATAGGGAACAAGTCAGGAGCTTGACACAGAGGACCTCTGAAAGGCTCTGCCCTGCAGACTATCAATGCAGATGCTGAGACTTATGGCCAACCTTTGAGCAGATTGCAGGGAATCTTAGGAAAGAAGTGGGAAACAGTAAGATCTGGAGAGGACAGGAGCTCTACAAGGAGAGCAACAGAACCACAAAATCTGAGCACAAGGGTCTTTCCTGAGTCTGATACTCCAACCAAGGCCCATGCATGGAGATAACCTAAGACCACTGCACAGATGTAGCCCATGGCAGTTCAGTATCCAAGTGGGTTCCATAGTAATAAGAACAGGGACTGTCTCTGACATGAACTGATTGGCTGCTCTTTAATTACCTCCCACTGAAGGGGAAGCAGAATTACCAGGCCACAGAAGAAGACAATGCAGCCACTCCTGATGAGACCTAATTGACTAGGATCAGAAGGAAGGAAAAGAAGACCTCTCCTATCAGTGGACTTGGGGAAGGGCATGAATGCAGAGGGGTGAGGAAGAGAGGGATTGGGATGGGAGGAGGGAGGGAACCACAGGGGAGATATAAAGTGAATAAAGTGTAATTAATAAAGAAATAAAAAGAAAATATTCATTTATACATGTATAATACAACACTCATAACTGATTAAAGTATAGTAAAAGGTTTTTGTGCAATGATCAGGCCTAAATATAACATCTTTATTATGTTGTCATTCTCCTAAATTTCAGAGTACATAATGGAAGAGGTGGCAGAAAGATTGCTGTGAAAGTTTCTTCTGGACCTAAGAATTGGTATTAACACTCATGAACTCACAACAACACATACACATACACATGCTTATGGTGTGGGTACTCCATCATGGATGCAGCAGGGTGCCACTGCAGTTAAAGGTTGTTGTAGGAGGAAGAGTTAGTTTTTCCATGATTGTGATCCTTGTTTGTGTTCCAGTGGAGAGCTGGTCCTACACTCATGTACATATGGAGAAGAGCAATTGGATTCAAAGGATTATTTAAAAAAGAAAAGAAAATGGTAAGCAAAACCAGTTGCCAAAAAAGAAGCCTGGAAACCCTGCTCTGAGGCCAATTAGAACTAGATAGAGTCACTGGTGAGGAATTTCAGAGTGCCTGAACATAGCCTCTAATGTATCAACATATTAAAACTCATAATCTTACATGGAAATTTAAGATGGTACGGAAATAAGAGATGCGGGAAGCTGTATCTAGAGGCATTACATGTAAAATAACATGTGTGAGAAAGCCCATGCCATATAAGAAATCACTCCAAAAGCTTATAACATACAAATGATGAAAGTCACAGCCTTGTGGAGACTGCTGAGCTGCTCAACTCCTTCACTCTGCACTGGTCTGCATCCCTCTGCACTGTACTGCATTCCTTCTTAATACTTTTTCTCACTTTGTTTCCTAATAACTGTGTGTCTGTTTCCAGCTCCTCATTGTGGGACACAAGAACTTTTGTTGAGATACATTCTAAACCTTAACATCTACCAATATCAGTAAACTTACTGAAAAAAAAATGGTATTGGGTCACAGTAAACCTAGTGTATTTGGGGGAATTAGTATTATGTGAACAGGTGAATATCTTGACTGTGCTTTATTTTGAATACAGAAAAATTGAGATCAAGCATTTTATTCTGTTGTTGTCATGATTGCTCTTGTTGCTTTTCAGTTTTGTAGACTCTAAGTAGGTATACTACCAGTGAAACCTCCTGAAAATTTTAGATTTTTTTTGATACTTTAGTAAAAGACAAAATATATTTAGTGCACAATGAATATATGAATCTTACTTAATAAAACAGAAAATAAAAAAAAATTTTAAAGAACACACCTACTAAGGCACCCTGTTAAGAGCATAAGCTGATAAATATGAACAGTTACAATGTGTACCTGTAAGACATCTCATTGACTGTATGAAAGAAAGATTTAAAAACTGAATAACTCAATTACAATAAAGGATAAGTACATTACTGTATTTTTAAAAATCTTTAGTCCTAAAAGAGAACATTGTGGGTTTCTAGTCCATCTACTATAAGCAAATTTTCTTTTGGTTGCAAAGATATAAAATGTCTTCCTGGGTTCCCTAGTAAGGGGGACAGGAATTGTTTCTGACATGAACTCATAAGCTTCCCCTCCCCCCTGAGAGAGGAGCAGCCTTGCCAGGCCACAGATAAGGACATTGCAACCATCCTGAAGATACCTGATAAGCTAGGGCCAGACGGAAGGAGAGGAAGACACCTCCTCTCAGTGTACTCGGAAGGGGGCAGGGAGGAGATGAGGGAGGAAGGGGAGGATTGGGAGGGAAAGAGGGAGAGGGCTACAGCTGGAATACAAGTGAATTTATAACATTATTTAAAAATAAAAAAATATTAATAAAAAAAGAAAAAATAAAATGCCTTCTGAGTCATTAAATACAATATAAAATTAATGAGTATGTTTTTTTTAAATCTAAGATGTCTTGCTTTGAATTAAAAAAAACTGATTTTAAAGATAACAGGCATGTAACTGGGCAGAATGCAAGGAATCTTATGGAAGAAGGGGGATAAAGTCTTGGAAGGGACAGGAGCACCACAAGGAGACCAACAGAAACAAAAAACCTGGAATCAGGGGTTGCTGCAGAGACTGATTAATCAACCAAGGAGAGGCTCTATATAACCTGAGCAGATGTAGCCCATGGACAGTTTAATTTCCATGTGGGTTTCCTAGTAAGGGGAACAGCGGCTGTCTCTGACATGGACTCAGTGATCAGCAATTTGATCAATACCCCCCATGGCAAGATAGCCTTATTAGGCCACAGAGGAATATGATACAGCCAGCCTTGATGAGACCACAGAGGCTAGGGTCAGATAGTAGGAAAGGAGACCTCCCCTATCAGTGGACTAGGGGAGGGTTATGTGGTCGAACAAAAGGGAAGGAGGGTGTAGGGGGGATTGAGAGGAGATGAAGGAGGTAGATACAACTGTGATACAAAATAAATAAATTGTAATAAATAATAAAAATCTCCTTTCCAAAAAATGCACAGAAAGCAGATGGTTTCAAGGAAAAATTCTCCCAAACCTTCACAGAAGAGCTAACTCCAATTCTCTTCAAACTATTCTACAAAATAGAAAAAGAAAGAACATTAACAAAGTCATTCTATGAAGCCACAGTCACCTTGATATCTAAACCACACAAAGACCCAACAAAAAAAGAGAAATTCAGACCTATCTCTCTAATGAACATTGATGAAAAATACTCAATAAAATACTTGCAAACCAAACCCAAGAACACATAAATGATATTATCTACAATGACCAAATAGGTGTCATCCCAGGCATGCAGGTGTGGCTCAATAGAGAGAAATCCACCAATGTAATCCACCATAAAACAAACAAACAAACAAACAAACAAACAAACAAAAAACTGAAGGAGAAAAACCATGTGATCATCTCCATAGATGTCAAAAAAATCATTTGACAAAATCCAACACCCGTTCATGTTTAAAGTCTTGTCAAGATGAGGGATACAAGGCACATACCTAAAAACATAATAAAGACAATATACCGCAAGCCTATAGCCAACATCAAACTAAACTGAGAGAAACGTAAATCAATCACACTGAAATCAGAGACAAGTCAGGACAGCCCAGTCACCTTATGTCTTCAACAGAGTACTTGAAGTCCTAGTTAGAGGAATAAGACAACTAACAGAGATCAAGGGGATATAGATCAGAAAGGAAGAAGTCAAACTATCACTGTTTACAGATGAAATGGTAGTATACAGAATTAGCCTCAAAATTCAACCACAGAACTCCTTCAGCTGATAAACACCTTCAGTAAAGTGGCTGAATACAAAATTAACTCTAAAAATCCAGTAGTCGTCCTGTATATGAAAGATAAAAGGGCTGAGAAAGAAATCAGGGAAACAACACCCTTCACAATAGCCACTAATAACATAAAGTATATTGGTGTGACTCTAACCCAGCAAGTAAAAGTCCTGTTTGAAAAACAAAATAACTTCAAGTCTCTGAAGAAAAAAATTGAAAAAGATATGAGAAGATAGAAAGATCTCCCATGTCCATAGATCGGTAGGATTAATATAGTGAAAATGGCTACCCTGCCAAAAGCAATCTACATATTCAAGGCAATTCCCATCAAAATACCAACATAATTCTTTACAGACCTTGAAAGAACAATACTCAACTTCATATGGAAAAACAGAAAACTGAGAATTGCTAAACCAATCCTGTACAATAACAGATCATCTGGAGATGTGCCCATCCCGGATCTCAAGCTGTACTACAGAGCAATAGTAATAAAACCTGCATGGTACTGGCATAGAAACAGAATGATAGATTAATGGAATCGAAGAGAAGACCCAGAAATAAACCCATACACCTACGGATACTTGATTTTTGATAAAGAAGCCAAAACCATACAATAATAATAATAATAAAAAGATAGCATCGTCAACAAATGGTGATCGTCTAACTAGATGTATGCATGTAGAAAAATGCAAACAGATGCATATTTATCAACCAGAACAAAACTAAAGCCTAAGTGGATCAAACACCTCAACATAAAACCAGACACACTAAATCAGTTAGAAGAAAAATCAGGGAAGAGCCTTGAACTCATTGGCACAGAAGATACCTTCCTGAACAGAACAACAACAGCGCAGGCTCTTAGATCAACAATCAATAAATGGGACAGTACTGATGTGACCTGATAAGTTAGGATCAGATGGAAGGGGAGGAGGTCCCCCACTATCAGTGAACTGGAGAAGGGGTATGGGATAAGATGAGGGAGAAAGGGTAGGATTGGGAGGGGAAAATGGTATGGCTCCAGTTGAGATACAAAGTGAATAAATTGTAATTAATAAAAAATGCATTAAAATATAAAATAAATGGGACCTCATGAAAGAAAAATGTCTGTAAAGCAAAGGACACTGTCATCAGAACAAAATGACAGCCTATATATTGGGAAAGGATCTTCACCAACTCCATAACTGACAAAGGGTTAATATCCAGAATATGCAAAGAACTCAAGAAGTTAAAAAGCAACAAAAAAGTAATCCAATTAAAAATGGGGTACAAAGCTAAACAGAGAGTTCTCAATAGAGGAATATCGAATAACAGAGGAACACGTAAAGAAATGCACAACAACCTTAGTCATCAGGGAAATGCAAATCAAAAGGACACTGAGATTTCACCTTACACCCATCAGAATGGCTAAGATAAAAAACTCAAGTGAAAATACATGCTGGAGAGGCTGTGGAGAAAAGGGAACCCTCCTCCATTGCAGGTGGGAATGTAAACTTGTACAACTTTGGAAATCAATGCACTTTCTCAGAAAATTAGGAATCATGCTTACTCAAGACCCAGCTATAAAACTCCTAGGAATATATCTAAAATATGCTCAAGTATACAACAAGAGCATTTGCTCAACTGTGTTTGTAACAGCTTTATTCATAATTGCCATAATCTGGAAACCACCCAGAAGTCCCTCAAAAGAGGAATGGATACAGAAATTGTGGTACATTTACATTTACTCAATAGCCTACTACTTAGCAATTAAAAACTCAGAAATCATTAAATTTGCAGGTAAATGGTGGGAACAAGCAAAGAGTAAGGCAACCTAGAAGTAGAAAGATGCTCATGATTTATAATCACTTATGAGTAGATATTAGTCATATAATATAGGAGAAACATCCTAAAATCTGTACACCTAAGGAAGCTCTGCAAGAAGTAGGGCCCTGGGTACGATGATCAATCCACACTCATACAGGCAAAAGGGATTGACAGCAGAAGAGGAAAATAGGAAACAGGACACGAGCCACTACAAAAGTCCTCTGAAAGACTCTACCCATCAGGGTATCAAGCAGAAGCTAAGACTTATAGCCATACTTTGGGCAGAGTGCAGGAAATCTTATGAAAGAAGGGCCAGTTAGTATGACCTGGAGAGGACAGGAGCTCCACAAGGATATCAACAGAATCAAAAAATCTGGGCCCAGGGGTCTTTTATGAGACTGATACTCCAACCCAGGACCATACATGGACAAAGCCTAGAATACCTACACAGATGTAGCTCATTGCAGCTCCTTCTCCAAGTGAGTGGCCTAGTAAGGGGAAGAGGGACTGGCTTTTACATGAATTCAGTGGCTGGCTCTTTGATCCTTTACCCCGGAGAGGGGAGCAGCTTTACCAAGCCACAGAGGAAGACAATACAGCCGCTCCTGATGAGACATGATAGGCTAGAGTCAGAGGGAAAGGGAGGTGGATCTCACCTACCAGTTGACATGGAGAGGGGCAAGGGAGGAGATGAGGGAGCTAGGGTGGGAATAGGAGGGAAGAAGGGAGAAGTCTTCACCTGGGATGTAAAGTGAATAAACTGTAATTAATATAAAAAAATAAAAATAATAATAAAGAAAAAAATGAAAAAATATTTTTCTTTTCAATAAAAGGAATGTATGAAATGCAATAATATTGTAAGAAATATTCATTCATTTTTATCTCACTTATTCACACACACACACACACACATATATATATATTCATAATGATAATTTGAGGCTCTGTGTAACTTGTTCAGATTAAAATGACTACATACGTTCAATTTTGACTGTAAACTGGATATGAAAATCTTGGAGTGCCTACATCAGTCTCCTATGCAATAATATAGAAATTCCTTTAAAACAACCTCCTATCTGATATCGTAGAAATCCTTTTAATAGCATCTAGTTATAGAGTTCCTTTCTGAATAGCATAGTTTTTATTTTACTGAACCACATTTTTTACTCCTTTATTAATATTTTACCACTGATTTTTTTTACTCCTTTATGAATATTTTACCATTGTTTCTTCATGTTGGGGCAAATGAACATGAGAATCTTTCAACTATTTGAATACATATAATGTACCCTCTCACAATAGTTGGTAAGCTCTCAGTTATGTTAGTTGTTTTAATTTACTAAGTGTTGTTTATCTGCCTATAGTCAAATGACCTCTGGAAGAACAAAAATGCAGACCAGGTTAATATTATTAGGTTATTTTGTGAACATATTGAATTATAATTTTTATGCCAAGGCTCTACATCTGTAGGGAGGAAAGAAGGAAAATTTAATAACTAGATGTATCAGACTCCACATATAAGATCAAAAATGAAAACCTTTAGACTATTTTTTATTGTGGATTTATGATTTTATTTTATTATTTTTTCCTTTTTTATTATTATTAATTACACTTAATTAATTTTGTATCCCCCCATAAGCCTCTCCCTCCTCACCTCCCGATCCCACCCTCCCTCCCATTTCTGCATGCATGCCCCTCCCCAAGTCCACTGATAGGGGAGGTTCTCCTCTCCTTTCTGATCTTAGTCTATAAGTTCTCATCAAAAGTGGCTGCATTGTCCTCTTCTGTGGCCTGGTAGGGCTGCTCCCCCCTCAGGGGGAGGTGATAAAAGAGCAGGCCAATCAGATTATGTCAGAAACCTGCCATGGGCTACAACTGTGCAGGGGATCTAGATTATCTCCAAGAATAGTCCTTGGTTGGAGTATGAGTCTCTGGGAAATTCCCTGTGTTCAAATTTTCTTGTTCTGTTGCTCTCCTTGTGGAGACCCTGTCCTCTCCAGCTCTTACTATTTCCCACTTCTTACATAAAATTCCATTCACTCTGCCTGAGAGTTGGCCATCAGGCTCAGCATCTGCTTTGATAGTCTGCAGGGCAGAGGCTTTCAGAGGCCCTCTCTGGTATGTTCCTAGTTTGTTTCCTGATTTCTTCTTCTGGCTTTCAGAGGCCCTCTGTAGCAGGTTTCTAGATTGTTTCCTAATTTCTTCTTCTTCTGATGTCCATCCTCTTTGCCTTTCAGGTGGGGATTGAACATTTTAGTTAGGGTCCTCTCTCTTGCTTGTTTATTTAGATGCATAGATTTTGGTGGGTTTGTCCTACGTTGTATGTCTATATGAGTGAGTATATACCGTGTGTGTCTTTTTGCTTCTGAGACAACTCACTCAGGATGATCCTTTCCAGGTCCCACCATTTACCTGCAAATTTCATAATTTCCTTGTTTTTCATTGCTGAGTAGTATTCCATTGTATAGATGTACCACAATTTCTGCATCCATTCTTCAGTTGAGGGGCATCTGGGTTATTTCCAACTTCTGGCTATTACAAATAAAGCTGCTACAACCATGGTTGAGCAAATGTCCTTTTTGTGTACTTGAGCCACTTTTGGATATATGCCTAGGAGTGGTATGGCTGGATCTTGAGGAAGCGCTATTCCTAGTTGTCTGAGAAAGCACCAAATTGATTTCCAGAGTGGTTGTACAAGTTTACATTCCCATCAGCAGTGGAGAAGGGTTCCCCGTTCTCCACGACCTCTCCAGTATGTGTTGTCATTTGAGTTTTTGATCTTGGCCATTCTCATGGGTGTAAGGTGAAATCTCAGGGTTGTTTTGATTTGCATTTCCCTAATGGCTAATGAGGTTGAGCATTTCTTTAAGTGCTTCTCTGCCATTAGATATTGCTCTGTTGAGAATTCTCTGTTTAGCGCTGTTCCCCATTTTTTAAGTGGATTACTTGGTTTGCTGCTTTTCAGCTTTAGTTCTTTATATATACTGAATATGAATCCTCTGTCAGATAAAGGGTTGATGAAGATTCTTTCCCAATCTGTAGGCAGTAGTTTTGTTTTGATGACGGTGTCCTTTGCTTTACAGAAGCTTTTCAGTTTCATGAGGTCCCATTTATTGATTGTTGCTCTTAGATCCTGTGCTGTTGTGTTTCTGTTCAGGAAATTTTCTTCTGTACCAATGAGTTCTAGGGTATTCCCCACTTTTTTTTCTAGCTGATTTAATGTGTATGGTTTTATGTTGAGGTCTTTGATCCACATGGACTTAAGTTTTGTGCAGGGTGAGAAGTATGGATCTATTTTCATTCTTCTACATGTAGACATCCAGTTGGACCAGCACCATTTGTTGAAGAAGCTATCTTTTTTCCATTGTATGATTTTGGCATCTTTGTCAAAGATCAGGTGTCCATTAGTGTGTGGGATTATTTCTGAGTCCTCTGTTCAGTTCCACTGATCCACCATTCTGTTTCTATGCCAGTACCATGCAGTTTTTAAAACTGTTGCTCTATAGTAAAACTTAAGATCAGGGATAGAGATACCTCCAGAAGATCTTTTATTGTAGAGGATTGTTTTAGCAATTCTGGGTTTCTTGTTATTCCATATGAAGTTGAGAATTTTTCTTTCCAGGTCTGTAAAGAATTGTGTTGGTAATTTGATGGGAATTGCATTGAATCTGTAGATTGCTTTTGGTAAGATGGCCATTTTTACTATGTTAATCCTGCCAAGCCATGAGCATGGGAGATCTTTCTATCTTCTGATATCTTCTTCTAATTCTTTCTTCAGAGACTTGAAATTTTTTTCATACAAGTCTTCGACTTCCTTGGTTAGGGTTACTCTGAGGTACCTTATGTCATTTGTGGTTATTGTGAAGGGTGTTGTTTCCCTAATTTCTTTCTCAGCCCTGTTGTCTTTTGTATACAGGAGTGCTACTGATTTTTTTGAGTTAATTTTGTATCTGGCCACTTTGCTGAAGGTGTTTATCTGCTGTAGGAGTTCCCTGGTGGAGTTTTTGGGGTCGTTCATGTATACTATCATATCATCTGCAAATAGTGATAATTTGACTTCTTTTCCAATCTGTATCCCCTTGATCTACTTCAACTCTCTTATTGCTTAAGCAAGGACTTCCAGCACAATGCTGAAGAGATATGGGGAGAGTGGGCAGCCTTGACTTGTCCCTGATTTCAGTGGGATTGCTTTAAGTTTCTCTCCGTTCAGTTTGATGTTGGCTATAGGCTTGCTGTATATCGCCTTTACTATGTTTAGATATGTGCCTTGTATCCCTGATCTCTCCAATACTTTAAACATGAATGGATGTTGGATTTTGTCAAATGCTTTTTCAGCATCTAGGGAGATTATCATGTGTTTTTTTTCTTTAAGTTTGTTAATATGGTGAATCACATTGATGGATTTCCGTATATTGAACCACCCCTGCATACCTGGGATGAAGCCTACTTGGTCATAGTGGATAATATCTTTGATGTGTTCTTGGATTTGATTTGCAACTATTTTGTTAAGTATTTTGCATCAATGTTCATAAGGGAGATTGGCCTGAAATTCTCTTTCTTTGTTGAGGCTTTGTGAGGTTTAGGTACCAAGGTGACTGTGGCTTCATAGAATGAGTTTGGTAATGTTCCTTCTGTTTCTATTGTGTGGAATAGTTTGAAAAGAATTGGTGTTAGCTCTTCTTAGAAGGTCTGGTAGAATTCTGCGCTGAAGCCATCTCGTCCTGGGGTATTTTAGATGGGAGACTTTGGATGACTGCTTCTATTTCTTTGGGGGATATAGGACTATTTAGTTGATTTACCTGGTCCTGGTTCAACTTTGGTAAGTCAAAACGATGAAGAAAATTGTCATTTCATTTAGATTTTCAAATTTTGTGGCATATAGACTTTTGAAGTAAGACCTAATGATTGTTTGGATTTCCTCAGTATCTGTAGTTATGTCCCCCTTTTCATTTCTGATTTTGTTGATTTGGGTGGTGTCTCTCTGACTTTTGGTTAGCTTGGCTAAGGGTTTGTCGATCTTGTTGATTTTCTCAAAGAACCAGCTATTGGTTTCATTAATTCTTTGAATTGTTTTATTTGTTTCCAATTGATTGATTTCAGCCCTGAGTTTGATTATTTCCAGCCGTCTACTCCTTGGTGTGTCTGCTTCTTCTTTTTCTAGGGTTTTTACGTGAGCCATTAAGTTGCTTGAATGAGCTGTCTCGAATTTCTTCTTGAAGGCACTTAGTGCTATGAACTTTCCTCTTAGCACTGCTTTCATTGTGTCGCACAAGTTTGGGTATGTTGTGTCTTCATTTTCATTGATTTCTAGAAAGACTTTAACTTCTTTCATTATTTCTTCCATGACCCAGCTGTCATTAATAACAAGTTGTTCAGTTTCCATGTGTGTGTAGGCTTTTTGCTATTTCTGTTATTGTTGAGGTCCAGCTTTATTCCATGGTGATCAGACAAGATACAAGGGATTATATCAATCTTCTTGTATCTGTTGAGGCTTGCTTTGTGACCAACAATATGGTCTATTTTGGAGAAGGTTCCATGAGGTGCTGAGAAGAAGGTAAATTCTTTTGTGTTTGGGTGTAAAGTTCTGTAAATGTCTGTTAGGTCCATTTGATTCATGACCTCTGTCAGAGACATTGTTTCTTTGTTTAATTTCTGTTTTGTTGACCTGTCCTTTGTTGAGAGTGGGGTGTTGAAGTCTCCCACTATTAATATGTGGGGATCTATATGTGGTTTAAATTTTATCAATGTTTCTTTAACAAATGTGGGTGCTCTTGTATTTGGGGCATAGATGTTCAGGAATGTGATGTCTTCCTGGTGGAATTTTCCTTTGATGAGTATGTAGTGTCCTTCCCCATCTCTTTTTATTAATTTTGTTTGAAAGTCTATTTTATCAGTTATTAGAATGGCTACTCCTGCTTGCTTCTTGGGTCCGTTTGCTTGGAAAGTCGTCTTCCAACCCTTTACCCTCAGGTATTGTCTATCTTTGTGTCTTAGGTGTGTTTCTTGTATGCAACCAATTGCTGGGTTTTGTTTACGCATCCATTCTGTTAATCTGTGTCTTTTTTTTGGAGAGTTGAGTTCATTGATGTTGAGAGAGATTAATGACCAGTGGCTGTTAGATCCCTTGATTTTGATATTGTCTGTGGTCATCAGGTTGTGTGCTTGGTTGCTTTTTGTTTTACTGTAGTAAGGCTATTTATTTCCTGTTTTTTCTTGAAAGAAGCTGTTTTTTTGGGTTGTATTTTCCCTTCCAGTTTCTTCTTTAATGCTGGATTTATTTGTAGGTATTGTTGAAATTTGTTTTTGTCATTGAATATCTTGTTTTCTCAGTCTATGAGGACTGAGGTTTTTGCAGGGTATAGTAGCCTGGGCTGACATCTGTGTTCTCTTAGGGTCTGCATGATATCTGTCCAGGCCCTTCTGGCTTTCATAGTCTCAGTTGAAAAGTCAGGTGTGATTCTAATGGGTTTGCCATTATATGTTACTTGGCCTTTTTCCCTTGCAGCTTTTAGTATTTTTTCTTTGTTCTGTATACTTACTGTTTTGATTATTATGTGGTGGGAGGATTTTCCTTTCTAGTCAAATTTGTTGGGTGTTCTGTAGGCTTCATGTATTCTTTTTGGCCTCTCTTTTAACTTGGAGAAATTTTCTTCAATAATTTTGTTGAAAATATTTTCTGGGCTTTGGAGACGGTAGTCTTCTTTTTCCTCTACACCTATTATTCTTAGGTTTTGTCTTTTCATATTGTCTTGGATTTCTTGGACAGTCTGTGTCAGGAATTTTTTGGCTTTATCATTTTCTTTGATGGATACATCGATTTCTTCCATTGTATCTTCTACACCTGAGATTCTTTCTTCCATCTCTTGTAGTCTGTTGGTTATGCTTACCTCTGTGGTTCCTGTTTCCTTCCCTAGATTCTTCCTGTCCATTATTTCCTCCATTTATGTTTTCTTTAATTTTTCCAGTTCTATCTTCAGGTCTTGAGTTGTTTTGTTTACTTCCTTCACCTGTCTGATTGTACTTTCCTGTTTTTCTTTTAGTTCCTTCAACTCTGTTTCTTTTATTTCATTCAGTGCTTTAAGCATTTCCTTTCTAAAGGCCATATACTGTTTGGCTGCAGCTTCCTCTATTTCTTTAAGGATGGCAATATTCTGTTTGAGTTTATCTTCCTCTATGTCTTTATGTATCTTATTTGTTTCCTCTGTTATCATCTTCATGAGCATAGTTGTTTGGTCATCTTCTTGAATTTCAGTTATGCTGGGATGTCCAGGTCTACTTGCCCCTGGGTAACTGGGTTCTGGAGATGCCATATTGCTCTGTCTTTTGTTGCTTGAGCTTTTACGCTGGCCTCTACCCATTGTGTTATCTTAGGTGTTTGGGGTTATTTTCTGGTGGTTCCTGGGGATCCTGTGGTGGAGAGAATCCCCTTTGCAGAAAGCTGGTTTTTCCTGAAGGAAGTCTTCTCAGCTTTTGGGGTATAGTCCCTGGATGGCTGGCGTTTTTTCAGGAGTTGTTGCTGCTCACCTCAGGGATAGAGACCTGAGTGGTAACTGTGGTCTTTGTTAGTGGAGAGGGTTCTCCTCGCCCCCAGGGAAGTCCTGAGGACAGCTGCCCTGTTTCTGGGTTTCTTGTTGTAAATTTAATGATCAGCTGCTGTGACCCATTTGGACATCTAGTGCTCAGCAACTGTTTGTGCCTGTGTCTGGAGCATAGCTGAGTGATGGCGGCTCGTCCCTGCTGGTCTTTTCTAGACTTTTTCCAGGGAAGGATTGGGTGATTTACAGTTTCCTTCCTTCCCTGTGGATTCGCTGGAGACAGGGACTCTCAGTCTCTCTCTGTCTTTTTTTTTTTTTTTTTTTGCCTTGGTGTGCACTGCTTGGTCTCTGTCAGCTGGCTGGCCGCAGAAACTGCCTGTGTCTGGAGCACAGCTGAGGGATGCCGGCTCAGTCTCTGCCTTTCCGGCCTTTGGGAACCTGGGTTTTTGCCTAAACTGGGTAATTTTCCCGAAACCTTTTCGGGGTGGGGGTATTGGCTGAGTGCTCTGAGATCAGACCAGCCATTTCCCTCCCTGTGTGTTTGCACCAGACAGTGAAACTCATTCGCTGGTGCCCTGGTGCCCACAGTTCTATCTCAGGCGGCGAATCAGGTGCGCAGGCAGGCAAGGCTCTGTGCTGGAGCGTGGGTCTCCGGCTCTGGCTCTGGGCTGGCTCCTGGGGCGCCCGTGGAACCCGAGTCTTTTCCAGGGGATGTCTGGGTGACCTAAGGTTGGTCCCAATCGTTTCTTATACCGTGGGGTTATCTCTCCACTGAAAATTCCAGTCTCTGATAGTGTGGTGCGCACGGTTCAGTCTGGGACCGTAACCAGAGACACTGGCTTGTGGCTCTGGACTGGGGCTGGGGCTGGCGGCCGGCAGCCAAGTGTCTGGTGGAACTGGGATCTCTTCGGCGGTTTAGCTGGGTGAGTTAAAAACTGATTGAATCCCCCACCGTGGGGTATCCTCTCACCTGGAAAACACAATGACTGCGTTTTATGGCCGCGAGTTCTGATTGCTGGTCACTGTGCTGATCCTGCTGCTGCTGCTCAGAATGAGAGTCCTCCCGGCGCCGCCATCTTGCCCCTCCTCACCCCTTTAGACTATTTTTAATGTCTGCTACAACAATGTTTTATAAATATGCTATCAGACATTTTTTTATCCTTGTAATTGAATCTTGGTTTGTATTCATCAGCTTACTATCTCTATATTCTCTAACTATAGTCTATCTCCATGTTCTCTAATTACATGTCTGAAGTAAATTAACTTATGACTACAAAAAGTTTAGTTTGGCTTATGTTTTTGTAGGTATAGTGTAGAGTTAAACAGATTGGCTACTTTTCTTCTGTTGGTGTTTATGACAATCCTATAGATTATTTGGTAAAGCAAATGGAAGGGTGATATTTCTAGTATAACATTCAAGGCCACAAACCCAATGACAATAGGGATTCTCAGAAGATCTATCCAGGAAAATGTCCAGAATGTTTCCCAATAAGTTCATTCTGGGGACACTTGGGACATTTGGTTATATTCAATATCCAAATTATGCCATCTTTTAATAATTTTTTCCTTATAATATAGAGTATACAGTGAAATTATTACATATTATTGGTAGAATATTTGGAAAGAAAACATTTAAATAAAATAATAACATGCTTACATATGTAGTCCTGAAAAAGTAAAATAGTCTTATGAATTGATGTTCAAGGTGAAAACAAGCCTTAATTTATTTGTTGAAAAATTTAAAGCCCTGAAATAATTTTAAATACACACCAGTACATAAGATTGTAAAGGTCCTTACTTAACAATTCTGATTATTTTGTGTGAATGACTAAGGGTGAGAAGTTAAAATGCCAGTACAGACTCTAGAACAGCCCTATGGATTATATAAAGCCTGGAGAAAGAATAATGAACTAAAATAGAACTATGTTAAATAATAAATTAAATAGAGCTTTCCTGTGTAAATTTTTTTCCAAATTAAAATATTTCTTCTTTAGCTAAGAGGTTTTTAAATTAAAACTCAGTAAGTAACAAAATGAACAACTCTTAAGAAGCAAACAACTCAGAATTCTCAGGCTGTTTCTGAAATTTACAAGATTCATAAGACTTCTATCCCCAAAGTTATATAAAAATTCTCAGGGATAAGACACTTTTTGATTTCATGAGCTGCCTATCACTTGTATGAAATACTCAAGGGATAAGGATTTCATCAGTCATCATCCATGCACTGTGAAGGCCATTTCCATTATGCAGGTGCCTTTAAGTTTTTTAAGGCTTATTTAAGGCTCTTGTAAATAAACCCTCAACCACAATCATATAAACAATCTAAATAAACTTGCTGTTTAATTAAGTTAGACTTGGGTCAAACTATTTTTTTGGGGTCTCTTATTGTTTCTCTCTTTGGGGTGATTAGGCATTTATTTTTGTCTCCCTAGAAAGACCCATAGGACAAGCATTCTCATGGATAGCACTGGTGGTGAAATGGCAGAGAATCAGCAGAGACCACAATGCCTGGTGGAAAACTATAGATGCCCAACAGATATGGCGGTACTCAGCAGATGCCCAGCAAATGGTGATGGATATCCAGTGGTAGATTATGGAATCCCAATGTGAAATGATGAATACCTAGTTAGACATGATGGATACCCAATGGTAGATGATGGATGACCAGCAGATGATGATAGATGATGAACGATGACAGATGGCAGTAAAGATATGAGTTCTGTGAAAGTCCAAAAGAATTGCTGCAATGTTTGACCTAAATTGATTTAGTAATGATCATTTAAATAGGTACCACTGTATAATAAGTATATATGTATATAAGTGTGTCTGTATTCTTTCATAGAAGGTACTTATTAGCAAGTGGAGATAACAGAGAAATAATACATTTAATATATCAAATTCAAAGTTTTGTCTTTTTTGCTCACTGCTGAAGATATATCACAAACGTAAACATTGTCATTGGTGAGGTGAATAACATCACTGAGTACACAAGCTGAATAAGATAGGCTGAAAGATTTTAGAAACCATAACATAGATGGAACTTTCAAACTATTAAAAGTCATTCAAATTAAAAATTTTAAAAACTGTTGACCAGGTTATCTCCATGCATAGTCCTTGGTTGGAATAGCAGTCTCAGGAAAGACCCCTGTGTTCAGTTTTTTTTTGGTTCTGTTGCTCTCCTTGTGGAGTTCTTGTCCTCTCCAGATCTTACTGTTTCCCACTTCTTTCCTAAGATTCCCTGCACTCTGCCGAAAGGTTGCCCATAAGTCTCAGCATCTACATTGATAGTCTGCAGGGCAGAGCCTTTCCGAGGTCCTCTGTCAGGCTCC
Organism: Meriones unguiculatus; assembly: GCF_030254825.1. Classification (NCBI taxonomy): domain Eukaryota; kingdom Metazoa; phylum Chordata; class Mammalia; order Rodentia; family Muridae; genus Meriones; species Meriones unguiculatus. The sequence continues at coordinate 71,005,642 of NC_083369.1, read as the reverse complement.
TGACTTGCTCCCTCTTTGCTCCTTCTTCTAATGTCCAGCCTCTTTGCCTTTCTGAATAGGAATTCAGCATTTTAGCAAATTGTTCTCCCTCTTGATAAGTTTCTTTAGGTGTAGTAGATTTATCCTATATTATATGTCTATATGAGTGAGTATATACTCATATACAGAAAGTGTGCATCTTTCTGCTTCTGGGATAGCTCACTCAGGATGATCTTTTCCAGATCCCACCACTTACCTGCAAATTTCATGATTTCTTGTTTTTTTATTGCTGAGTAATATTCCATTGTGTAGATATACCACAATTTGTGCATCCATTCCTCCACTGAGGGGCATCTGGGCATTTCCAGCTTCTGGCTATTACAAATAAAGCTGCTACAAACATGGTTGAGCAAATGTCCTTATTGTGTACCTTGCACAGATGTAGCCCATGGCAGTTCATTATCCAAGTGAGTTCCATTGTAATAGGAACAGGGACTGTCTCTGACATGAACAGATTGGCCTGCTCTTTAATTACCTCCCCCTGAGAGGGAAGCAGGATTACCAGGCTACAGAAGTAGACAATGCAGCCACTCCTGATGAGACCTAATTGACTAGGATCAGAAAGAAGGAAAATAAGTCCTCCCCTATCAGTGGTCTTGGGGATGGACATGCATGCAGAGGGTGGAGGAAGGGAGGGATTGGGAGGGGAGGAGGGAGGGAACTACTGGGGGGGGGATACAAAGTGAATAAAGTGTAATTAATAAAGAAAAAAATTCCTTATATCACTGGGATATTACAACTAACAATGCATTTAACCATTCAAAAATTAATTTATATTTTCTATGTGTGGATACATATATAATAAACACTTCATGTATTAGTTAATAGAAAAAAAAAAAAAAACTGTTGACCAGTCAAGAGTTGAAATTTAGTTGCAGGGTTTAGGACTAAAAGGGAAAAATAATATGATCATGTTCATTATTTAATTTTTTTAATTTATTTTTATTTGTGTGCATATATATATGTGTGTGTGTGTGTGTGTGTGTGTGTGTGTGTGTGTGTGTGTGCCTGCTTGTCTATATGTACCATGTGTGTGCAGTGCCCTTAAAGTCCAGAAGAGAGCATTGTATCTTCCAGAACTGCAATCACAGGCAGTTTTGAACCATCTGATGTGGGTGTTCAGAAGTGAACCTAGGTCTTTGCAAAAGCAGCAAGTACTCTTAATCACAGAGCCATTTTCCTAGTCCTGTGATCATGTTTAGATGAGAAGAAATATCTTGATAATTTATCTGGTAATATGGTATAATCTTTTAAAAAATACTGGTTCCCATATTCTACTGGATTAGTTCCATTCTACAGGAGAAAACTTATGCCTGACACTGGAAAACTGACCAAGAATGCATGGCCAGGGTGCTCATAGGCCCTATTACTATTATTTTGCTAAGTTAATATAGTATCAAACTTCTCTCTAAAGCAAAAACTCTATGCCCATAAATTAATGCAGTTCTCAGTCCTCACTAAGAAGATACTGTTTGCAATAGATGGCAGTGAATACAGAGATTTACAACTGGTCAAAGTGAAAAAAATAAGTTTCTGTGGAATGTTCTGCCATCACTGATGCATCTAACCCTGAAAAGCATCCCTAAGCCTCAGGGAACATCCCTTATGAAAGAGGTTGGAGAGAAACCAGAATGAACTTCTGAATGTGATATAACTGCTGCATACACGAACTCATAGTAACCCTGGCTGCTTGCACAAGACCTGTAGAAAATCACACCAGTCATCATTCCAGCATGGGTAATAAGGAGCATATGAGCCTCCACCTTTAGCTGAGGAGGTAGCTCTTCACAGTTGAAGAGTGCTAGGGATGAGTTCTTTTTCTTTAGGGTTATAGCCCCTTGTAGGTTTTCCATGTTCCAATGGATGTCTCTACACCCATATGCTTATGGGTAAACTTATTTAGATTCAATGTAATATGAAAACAGAGAAAAAAGAAACAGAGGGCACAAAAGTGAGAGGGGGTATGAGAAGGGTCTGGGAGGAACTGGAGAGGCAAATGTGGGATGATTAAGATCATAAAATATATTGTATGTATTATGAAATTCTCAAAGAATGAATAAAAATATTATGATTTAAAAAGTCAAATGTTTTCACTTGTAGAATAAAGTTGTAGGTACAAAAATTGTAGAAATACTTTATATATATGAAAAGGTTTTCAAAAATCAAGGTGATTCTATTTATATCATGTTTACTTTTATGAAGTATTTGATTTCAGAATAGTCTCATGGACAAAGATACAACCTCTGAAAATTTCAGGGATAAAAATAAATAGCACAAGGGAAGTTCAACATCTATTTCTCAGATATATTTCTGAGTACTGGTTTTGATGATCTCTATATGTCTTTTTTTTTTTTCTTTTAAGACATACATCTCCAACAAAATGGAGTTATGTCTCTAAAAATTCTTCCAAAGAAATGAAGGGAGAATAAAAAAAATGGATCTCAGTTTATAGGTATATATTCAATTTTAGTAGAATAATTAAATGCCAGTGAAAATTCTTCCTCACCTATGTGTTTGATGTAGTATTTATATAGGAGGGAAAGTAGCTTATTGAGCAGTTCCATGTTTTAATATAGTTGCTGTTCAGGGAATATGTTAAGTGACATATAAGTTAAAACAGTAAGTAATGGTAAGAGATTTGTAATATTTGTATGCCTATGAATAATTATCAGTTATGTCAAAGACAAATTCTGAAGCTTTAAGCACATCACTTTCCTTAACATGAGAGTCTTCAATCCTACAGCATGATAGATAGATAGATAGATACATAGATAGATACATAGATATATACATAGATAGATACATAGATAGACAGATAAAAGATATAAGTTTAAGATGATGAATAAAGGAGTTATTACATACAAAGGTCCTTTGAATAATGAAGGAATAATATGTTCTCAAATATTGATGTTTACCATGGCATGTACTCACTTATATGTGGGTATTTATGTAAGTAAAAGATAACCATGGTATAAAAATCCACAAACCCAGAGAAACTAAGTAAGGAGGGCTCAAAGGGAAGTGCGTGAATCTTCCTAGGAACAGAAAACAAAATGGATTTTTGAAGGTGGACTGGGGGCAGGGGTGATAGGAAACATAAGGCATTAAGTTGGGGAGGAATGGTGAAAGAGAGTACTAGGAGAGAGGTCTACAATTAGGGGTCATTTCAGGGGCAAGGTAGAAACCTACTGTAATCAGAACTCCAGGAACCCTTAGGTAACATTCCTAGTAACTGAAGATATGGACTGATTTGGCCATCTTCTGTAATCAGCTAAAGCTTCCAGTGAAGTGATTTGGACATCAACCGAGCCACAAAACCTTTGACCTACAATTTGTTCTGCCTGCAAAATGTGCTGGGGTAAAGGTGGTGCAGAACTTGAGAGAGTGGCCACCAAGTGATTGGTCCAACTTGAGACCAATACCAAGACAGGAAGCCCATGCCTGACACTACCTGGGAGTGCCAGGAACCAAAGAGTGGATAACCCCAAAACCTAGGATAGAACCAAAAACGACTGGAAGAAAAGAAAAAAAAAGTCAATAAAATATTTCCTAATGATACTCTTATATGCTCATGGACTGAACCCCTAGAAAAATCATCTTCAGAGAGGCTTCATTCAACAACTGATGGTAGTAGATGCAGAGACCCACAAATAAACATTAAGTGAAGCTCTGGGGATCCTGTTGAAGAGGGGAAGCAAGGAATGTAGGAGTCAGAAGGGTCAAGGACACCACAAGAAAATGCCTCACAGAATTAACTAACCAGGGTTTACAGGGGTTCACAGGGAGTCTGTGTAGGTCTGAGCTAGGCCCTCTGCAAATATGCTATAGATGTGTAGTTTGGTGTTCTTGTGGGACTCCTAACTGTCATAGTGTGGGATATATCTGAACTTTTCCCTGCTTTGGGACCCTTTTCCTTCTACTGGGTTTATGTTGTCCAGACTTAATATGAGAGGAAGCGCAAAGTCTTACTGCAGCTTCATATACCCTGTTTGTTTGATATGCCTGGGATAACTGCTTTTTTTTTTCTTTTTTCTTTTTTTAAGAGAAATGGAGGAGGAGTAGATGTAGAGGAGAGGAAAGTTGGAGAGAGGACTGGGAGACAAGGAGAGAAGGGAAACTGCAGTTGGGATGTAATATGTGAGAGAAGAATATATTTTAAAAAAAATAATGTTTATTATGATTGTAGAGATCAAAATGTACGGATCATGATCTAGAGCTTTATAGGGTAGGGAGTCACAAATTTACTTTCTCTCCACTTTTATTCCTTTGTCCTTCCCAATTTCCATTAACATAAACTGTTGCATAATTATCTTTAAAGGAAGGGAATTCTGAATTTTGCTTACTGCCAACTCTTAAAAAAAAAAGACACAAGATTTTTAGTTACTACACTTATTTCTGATCAGTAAATTTTTTACTCTAATAAATAAAAATAAACCTAACCTCTCTATATAAATGAGAAACTGTAGGTTTTATAAAAAATTTAATTGAGATGAATTGTACTTCAGATGATCATTATTAGAAGAAGTATCCCAAATGCTTCATTGGGATAGACATTTATCATTGACAGCATGATGGGGTCCCAAAGAGAAAGATCATTCAATTCCCTTCATTTCCAAAGAATTGAAGGTATCCTTTTTCTCTTTCAAAGCAGGTGAAGGGTCAGGGGAATCCACAGCACGTAAACTAGTATATGTGCTAAAAGTCAGGATCTGGGAATTAGAGAACAAATCTGCAACAAATGAGCTTCAAAGGCACAGCCTGAACCAATTATAACCTTGTAAGAGAGAGATGTACACAGCATGGTCTGACTTCCAAGGAGGAGAGAAGCAGTCAGAGTGTTTGTAACCTAATATCAATAAGTCTCTGTCTCAAATGATTCAAATTGAATTTGAATAATAAATAATAATAAATAATAATCATCTTATTACTACTAACCCTATAGAAAAATAAACAAAAATATTTAAAAATATTAAAAAGATTATTGATGTTTATGACATTTAGTTCATTAAAAAAATTCAACTTATAAAGGTATTACATTTAGATAAGAGAAAAAGCTAATAACATTAGTATTTAAGTTTGGTGGTTTGAATGAAAATGGCCCCCATAGACTCATAGAGAGTGACACCATTAGGAAGTATGGCCTTGTTGGAGTAGGTGTGTCTTTGTTGGAGAAAATGTGTCACTGGAAGTAGGTTTTGAGGTTTCAAATGCTTAAGCCAGGCCGTGTCACTCATTCTTCTCCCTATCTGAGGATCCAGATGTAGATACTTCTCCAGTACCATATCTGCCTGTTCACTGCCATGCTTTCTAATGTGATGATAATGGACTAAACTTCTGAAATGTAAGCCAACCCTAATTAAACACTTTCATTTATAAGAATTGCCATGGTCCTAGTCTCCTCACAGCAATAGAATCCCTAACTAAGAAAAAATTTGGTACCAGGTACTGTGGAAAAATTTGGTACTAGGTACTATGGTATTGCTGTGATAGGCCTGACCATATTTTTTCTTGGAAGAATTTGGGAACTTTGGAACTTTAGACTAGAAAAGCAATTGGACAAGTGGAGCTTAATGGGTCATACTGGTAGGAGCATGGACAATAGTGGTAATGAGGGTGATTTGAACAGTGGGGACCAAGCTCAAGAAGTTTCAGTAGAGAATACTATTAATATATGGCCAAGAGATTATTCTTGTAGTATTTTGTTGAAGAATGTGGCTGCTACACAGCAAGTCACTGGATAGCTAAGCTCAGTGAAAGAAACCATTAAAAACAGAAAGCTGGGAAGGATGTACCTGAACAGGTGGCCATGCTCCAGCCTCCAGCAAGCAGCAAAACTTGGCAGCTTTGTCCACATGGTTCTGGATTTAGAGTCAAGGGTAGAGGAAAGGGCTTATGGAAACCCCTTCCGGGGCTAAGGAAAGTCATTGAGGTTAGGCATGTGTCAGTGGTGTCCCTGAACAGAGGTCTCTCTATGGAGAGTTTTGAAGTTGGACTGAATGAATTTTTGCATTATGATATGGCTATAAGCCTATGGGGACCAGGGAGTGGAATGTGGTAGTTTGAATGAACATAACACACTTAGGTCCATAGGGTAAACTATTATTAAGAGATGGGGCCTTGTTGGAATAGGTGTGACCTTGCTGGAGGAAGATTGTTGCGGAGGTAGGCTTTGTGGTTTCAAATAGTCAAGCCAGGCAGGGTGTCACTCTCTTCATGATGCTTAAGGATCTGGATGCAGAATTCTCAGATAATTCTCAGGTCTTAATGTCTGCTGTGCAATGCTATCCCTTCAAGCTTTAATGATAATGGACTAAACCTCTGAAATGTAAGCCATGCCCAATTAAACACTATCATTTATAAGAACGGAGGTCATGATATCTTCACAGCAATAGAAACCTTAACTAAAAAACAAAGGTACAACATACTCTAATTGATGGGGCACAATGAAAGCAGTTCTCAGAGGAAAATTCATAGCACTAAGTGCCTTCAAGAAGAAATTTGTAACATCTCATACAAGCAACTTAATGGCCTAACTGAAAATTCTAGAAAAAAAAAGAAGTAGATACACCCAAGATGAACAGACAGCTGGAAATAATCAAAATTAGGGCTGAAATCAATCAATTAGAAAGAAATAAAAATATTCAAAGAATCAACGAAACAAAAAGCTGGTTCTTTGAGAAAATCAACAAGGTAGACAAACCCTTAGCCAAACTAACTAAAAGGCAGGGAGAAGCTATCCAAAGCAGCAATATCAGAAACGAAAAGGGGGACATAACTTCAGACACTGAGGAAATCCAAACAATCATTAGGTCTTACTTCAAAAGCCTATATGGCATAAAATTTGAAAATCTAAAAGAAATGGACAATTTTCTTGATAGAGTCCATCTACCTAAATTAAGTCAAGATCAGGTAGAAAGAATGAATAGCCCTATATCCCCCAAGGAAATTGAAACAGTCATCAACAGTTTTCCTTACAAAAAAAAAGCCCTGGGCCAGATGGTTTCAGTGCAGAATTCTACCAGACTTTCAAAGAAGTGCTAATTCCAATTCTCTTTAAACTAGTCCACAAAATAGAAACAGAAGGAACATTACCAAACTCATTCTATGAAGCCAGTGTCACCCTGATACCTAAACCACACAAAGACCCAACAACAACAAACAAAGAGAACTTCAGACCCATCTCTCTCATGAGCATCAATGCAAAAATACTGAATAAAATGCTTGCAAACCGAATCCAAGAACACATAAAAAATATCATTCACCATGACCAAGTAGGCTTCATCCCAGGTATGCAAAGATGGTTCAATATACGGAAATCCATCAATGTAATCCACCACATAAACAAACTGAAGGAGAATAACCACATGATCATCGCCTTAGATACCAAGAAAGCATTTGACAAAGTCCAACATCCATTCATGGTTAAAGTCTTGGAGAGATCAGGAATACAAGGCACATACCTGAACATAGTAAAGGCAATATATGGTGAGCCTATAGCCAACATCAAACCCAATGGAGAGAAACTCAAATCAATCCCACTGAAATCAGGGACAAGGCAAGGCTATCCACTCTCTCCATATCCATTCAACATAGAACTTGAAGTCCTAGCTAGAGCAATAAGACAAGTAAAGGAGATCAAGGGGATACAAATTAGAAAGGAAGAGGCCAAGGTTTCACTATTCACAGATGATATGATAATATACATGAGTGACCCCAAAAATTTAACCAGAGAATGCCTTCAGCTGATAAACAACTTCAGTAAAGTGGCTGGATACAAAATTAACTCAAAAAAATCAGAAGCCCTCCTGTATATCCAAGACAAAAGGGCCGAGAATGAAATCAGGGAAACAACACCCTTTACAATAGCCATTAATAACATAAAGTACCTTGGAGTGACTTTAACCAAGCAGGTGAAAGACCTGCTTGAAAAAAAAAAAAAACTTTAAGTCTCTGAAGAAAGAAATTGAGGAAGATATCAGAAAATGAAAGATCTCCTGTGCTCATGGATCGGTAGGATTAATATAGCAAAAATGGCCATCCTGCCAAAAGCAACCTATAGATTCAACGCAATTCCCATCAAAAAGCCAACACAATTCTTTATAGAACTTGAAAGAAAAATTCTCAATTTCATATGGAGAAACAAAAATCCCAGAATTTCCAAAATGATTGTGTACAACAACAGATCATCTAGAGGTATCTCCATCCCTGATCTCAAACTGTACCACAGAGCAATAGTAATAAAAAGCATAGTACTGGCATAGAAGCAGAAAGGTGGATAAATTAAACCAAATAGAAGACCCAGAAATAAACCCACACACCTATGACTACTTGATTTTTGACAAAGAAGACAAAACCATTCAATGGAAAAATGAACTGCATCTTCAACAAATGGTGCTGGTCCAACTGTATGTGTACATGCAGAAAAAGAAAATAGATCCATATTCATCACCCTGCACAAAACTAAAGTCCAAGTGTACCAAAGACCTCAACATAAAACCAGATGCAGTAAATTGGTTAGAAGAAAAAGTGAGGAAGAGCCTTGAACTCATTGACACAAGAGACAACATCCTGAAAAGAATACCAACAACACAGACTCTAAGAGCAACAATCAATAAATGGGACCTCATGAAACTGAAAAGCTTCTATAAAGCAAAAGTCATAGTCATCAGAACAAAACAACAGCCTACCGACTGGGAAAAGATCTTCACCAACCCTATATCTGGCATAGGGCTGATATACAGAATATATAAAGAAATAAAGAATTTAAAAAGCAATAAATCAAGCAATCCAATTAAAAAAATGGGGTATGGAGCTAAACATATAATTCTCTGTAGAGGAATATAAAATGGCAGAGAACACCTAAAGAGATGCTCAATGTCCTTAGCCATCAGAGAGATGCAAATCAAAACGACCCTGAGATATCACTTTACACCAATCAGAATGGAAAAGGTTAAAACCTCAAGTGACAACACATGCTGGGGAGAGGTTTTGGAGAATTGGGAACCCTTCTCCATTGCTGGTGGGAATGTAAACTTGTACAACCACTTTGGAAATCAATGTGGTGCTTTCTCAGACAATTAGGAATAGTGCTTCCTCAAGATCCAGCTATACCACCCCTGGGCATATATCCAAAAGAAGCTCAAGTACACAATAAGGACATTAGCTCAACCATATTTGTAGCAGCTTTATCCGTAATAGCCAGAACCTGGAAACAACCCAGATGTCCCTATATTGAGGAATGGATACAGAAATTGTGGTTCTTTTACACAGTGGAATACTACTCAGCAATTAAAAACAAGGAAATCGTGAAATTTGCAGGCAAATGGTGGGATCTAGAAAAGATCATCCTGAGTGAGGTATCCCAGGAACAGAAAAACACACACAGTATATACTCACATATAGACCTATAAGATATGATAAACATACTAAAATATGTGCACTGAAAGAAGATAAACAAGAAATAGGAGCCAGAGTAAAATGATCAATCCTCACTTAGAAAGACAAATGGGATGGACAGGGGAAGTAGGAGAAAACAAATAACAGGGCAGAAGCCTACCACAGAGGGCCTCTGAAAGACTCTACCTATCAGTATATCAAAGCAGATGCTGAGACTCATAACCAAACCTTTGGGAGAGTGTAGGGAATCATATGAAAGAAGGGGTATTTAGTACCCCAGAGGACAGGAGCTCCACAAGGACAAGTATATCTTGGCACGGGGGCCCTCTATGAGACTGTTTCTCCAACCAAGGACCATATAAGTATATAGCCTAGAACCCCTGCTGGGATGTCACACATGGTTGCTCAGTAACCAAGTGGTTTCCTTGGTAAGGGAGGAACAGTCCTGCTAGGCCACAGAGGAGGACATTGCAGCCAGTCCTGATGAGACCTGATAAGCTAGGGTCAGATGGAAAGGGAGGAGGATCTCTCTTAGTAGTGGACTTGGAAAGGGACAGGGAGGATTTGAGGAAGGGAGGGTGGGATTGGGAAGGAATGAGAGAGGGGGCTATGCCTTGGATACAAAGTAAACAACCTGTGATTAATATAAAAAATAAAAATTAATTAAAAAAGAAAAAAGAAGAAACCTTAAGAAATTAAGTAATATAAAGTATATTTTAATACGCAGATGTTTGGTTGCATCAGTTATCTGCTAGGAGTGAAATGAGAAACCCATTTTCTAAAATATTATTGATGGATTGATTGGTTATAATAATTTTTTATTAAAGTTTTATTTTTATATTAATAACAGTTTCTTTTAACTTGGTATTCCCACTGTAGCCCCCTCCATCTTTCCCTCCCAATCCTACTCTCCCTATCTCAACTCCTCCCAAGCCCCTCTTCAGGTCCACTGAAAGGGAAGGTCCTCCTCACCTTCCATCTGAACCTAGATTATCAGGGTCCTTTTGATTTGCATTTCCATGATGACTAAGTGTTTGATTTAACTTGATCATGTCTTTAAGTGGTTTTCTGTAATTCGCTATTCCTCTATTGAGAATTCTCTGTTAAGTTCTGTATCCCACTTTTTAATTGGATTACATGGTTTATTGGTGTTTAACTTCTTGAGTTCTTTATATATTCTGGATATTAGCCCTCTGTCAGATGTAGTTTGGTGAAGATCCTTTTCCAGTCTGTAGGCTTGCGTTTTGTGTTGATAACAGTGTCCTTTGCTTTACATAATCTTTTCAGTTTCATGAGGTCCCATTTATTGATTGTTGATCTTAAAGCCTGTGCTGTTGGTGTTCTGTTCAGGAAGTTGTCTCCAGTGTCAATGAGTTCAAGGCTTTTCCCAATTTTTCTTCAAACAGATTTAGTGTGTCTGGTTTTATGTTGAGGTCTTTGATCCACTTGGATTTAGTTTTGTTCAGAATGAAAAATATGCATCTATTTGAATTTTCTACATGTGGATATCCAATTAGAGCAGCACCATTTGTTGAAGGTTCTGTCTTTATTTCCATTGTATAGTTTTGGCATCTTTGTCAAAAAACAAGTATCTATACATGTGTGGGTAATTTCTGGGTCTTCTGTTTGATTCCATTGATCAACCAGTCTCTTTCAATGCCACTACCGTGTTGTTGTTATTAGTGTTGCTCTACGGAACAGCTTGAGATCAGGGACAGAGATAACTACAGAAGATCTTTTTTTGTACAAGTTTGTTTTAGCTGTTCTGGATTGTTTTGTTTTTCCATATAAAATTGAGAATTGTTCTTTCTATTTCCAAAAAAATTTGTAGGTAATTTGGTGGGAATTATATAAAATCTGTAGATTGTTTTTGGCTGGATGGCCATTTTCACTATGTTAATCCTACAGATCCATGAGCATGGGGAATCTTTCTATCTTCTGACATTTTCATTCAAGTCTTTCACTTTCTTGGTTCGAGTCACACCACAGTACTTTATGTTATTTGTGGCTATTTTGAAGGGTGCTGTATTACTAAGTTCTTTCTCATCCCTTTCGTCTTTTGTATACAGAGGGCTTCAGATTTTTTTTTTTAGTTAATTTTGTATCTAGCCACCTTGCTGAAGGTGTTTATCAGTTGTAGGATTTCTCTTTCAGAATTTTTAGGATCCCTTATGTATACTATCATACAATCTGAAAATAGTGATACTTTGACTTCTTCATTTCCTATTTGTATCCCCTTGATCTCCTTTAATTGTCTTATTTCTCTAGCTAGGACTTCAAGTACTGTGCTGAAGAGATTGGGAGAGAGTGGGCAGCCTTGCCTTGTCCCTGACTTCAGTCTGAGTGATTTAAGTTTCTCTCTGTTTAGTTTGCTGTTGCTAAAGGCTTGATGTATATTGGCTTTACTTTGTTTATGTATGTGCCTTGTATCCCTGATCTCTCGAAAACTTTAAACATGAATGGGTGTTGGATTTTGTCAAATTCTTTTTCAGCATCTAAGGAGATGATCATGTGTATGTGTGGTGTGTGTGTGGGGGTGTGTTTCATTCAGTATATTTATATGGTGGATTACTTTGATGGATTTTCATATGTTGAACCACCCCTACATTCCTGGGATGAAGTCTACTTGGTCATGAGGGATATCTTTGATGTGTTCTTGGATTCTGTTTGTGAGTATTTTACTGAGTATTTTGGGATCAATGTTCATAAGGGAGAGTGTTCTGAAGTTCTGTTTCTTTTTTATTTTTATTATTAGTTACATTTTTTAAGTCTCTATCCCAGCTGTTTCCTGCTCCCTTATTCCCTCCCAATCCCACTCTCCCTCCCTCATCTCCTCCCTGCCCCTTTCCAAGTCCACTGATTGGGGAGGACCTCCTCTCTTTTCATCTGACCCTGTTTTATCAGTTTTCTTCAGGACTGGCTGCAAAATCCTCTTCTATGGCCTAGCAGGACTGTTCCTCCCTTGGGGGGGGGGGGGTGTCAAAGAGCCTGCCATCGAGTTCCTGTCAGAAATAGTCCCTGTTCCCCTTACTATGGAAAACCAATTGGTTACTGAGCTACTATGGGCTACATCCTAGCAGAGGTTCTAGGTTATATTTATACATGGTCCTTGGTTGGAGCATCAGTCTCACAAAAGACCCCTGTGCCCAGACATGTTTGGTCCTTGTGGAGCTCCTATACTCTCCACGTGATACTAACTCCCCCTTCTTTCATATGATTTCCTGCACTCTGCATAAAGCTTGGTTATGAGTCTTACTATCTGCTTTGATACACTGTTAGGTAGAGTCTTGCAGAGGCCCTCTGTGGTAGGCTCCTGTCCTGTTACTTGTTTTTTTCCTACATCCAATGCACAACCTATTTGTCTTTCTAAGTGAGGATTGACCATCTTACCCTGGGTCTTCTTTCTTGTTTATCTTCCTTAGGTATATAGGTTTCATTATGTTTATCATATTTTATAGGTCTATATAAGTGCGTATATACCATGTGTGTCTTTCTTCTTCTGCAATACCTCACTCAGAATGATCTTTTCTAGGTCCCACCATTTGCCTGCAAATTTTGTGATTTCCTCATTTTTGATTGCTGAATAGTATTCCATTGTGTAAAAATATCACAATTTCTATATCCATTCCTCCGTTGATGGAGATCTGGGTTGTTACCAGGTTCTGGCTATTACAAATAAAGCTGCTACAAACATGGTTGAGAAAATGTAAAGCTCTCTTTCTGTGTTGGGGTTTTGTGAGGTTTAGGTATCAAGGTAACTGAGAATGAGTTTGGTAATATTCCTTCTGTTTTTATTTTGTGGAATAGTTTAAAGTATTGATATTAGTTCTTCTTTGAAGCTCTAGTAGAATTCTGTTTTTTTTTGTTTGTTTTTTGTTTGTTTGTTGTTTTTTTTTTTTTTTTTAGTTGGGAGACTTTTGATGACAGCTTCTATTTCCTTAAAAGATATACAACTATATATTTACTTGATCTTGATTCAGCTTTGCTTGATTGTTTGGATTTCCTCAGTGTTTATCCCCTTTTCACTTTTAATTTTGTTGATTTGGATAGTGTCTCTCTGCCTTTTAATTAGTTTGGTTAAGGCTTTTTCTATCTTGTTGATTTTCTCAAAGAACTAGCTCTTGTTTTTGTTGATTCTTTAAATTGTTCTCTTTGTTTCTAATTTATTGATTTCAGCCTTGAATTTTTGAGAATGACAAATTTACCAGTTCTTCTCTAATTTTCAAAATACATTGCAAGTGATCAAATTGATGAAGACATGAACGAACAGTAATAAATTGATTCCTACAACATTTGAGTGAATGTTAATATGGTAGATTGTATAGAGGTATGTGTCCAAAATAAAGTATGTGTTTCCTATTTTGCGAAAGTGTACTAGGAACATTTTTGTTTTCTTGTTTGTTTGGTTTAGTTTAGTTTTTTTTTTTTTATTTTTTTAGAGCAGTTCTCTATGTAGCTTTGGCTCTTTTGGACTCTCTTTTTAGACCATGTTGGTGTTAAACTCACAGAGGTCTGCCTGCTTCTACCTCCCTGAGTGGTGGGCTCAAAGGCATGTACAACCACACTCTTAATTTGATAAGAATCCTGACCCTGAATCTGAAGAAACTTATTATTCAATGATTTTTCAAGAGAATGATTCAGATATTTCAGAAATCACATTGTCAGAAGGCATACTTTCATTTCATTCCTCAATGTGTTTGTGCACAGTACTAAAAATATATAAAGCATGGTTCTGTATTAAAACTCAGTATGTCTTAGATATTTTGATAGTTTCAAAATAAAGTCAACACATAAGACCTATGTTTGTGTTGGGTTTTCAGCAAATTATTCTACCCTTAATGTGGTGTGTGTGTATACATGTGAGTGTGCATGTGCGTGTGTGCGTGTGTGTGTGTGTGTGTGTGTGTGTGTATAGGTGCTAGCTGTTTAACAAGTCCCGGAGAACCACTTATATCTGCTTTCTTATTTCCCAACACTGGGATTATAGGTGATCATCATTATTCCAAAATTTTCTATGGAGGTTATGAATCCAAACTTAGGTCCTTATGATTGTGCAATAACCCACTGAGCCTTTTCCCTAAAAATAATCTTTTAATATTTTAAAGGTAACATTTTATACATTTTACATTCTATATGTTTTAAATTTTTGTAATTTTAGAAATGTGATAGACTGAGTCTAAGCATTAATATGAATCATTAGGAAGAACACTGAAATTAAATGAGATTAAGAAAACTGTAGCATACCAAGTAGGCACTTTCTACTCTCTGCACTACAGTATGTAAGATCTCTCTAATGTTAAGCAAACAGATTAACTGCAAGCTGTTGAAAATGAACAAATAAATGCATAACTAAGGGCAAGGCTATGAAATGTTACATGTTTAGAGGTTCTTTTCTTATTTTGTTTATTTTATTGTGTCTTTGAAGATTATTGTACTATGAATCAAATGTTTGCTAGAAAAGTAAAACTGTTCTCAAAATATCTGAGGTGTGATTAAAATATAAATATAGGACTAATTGTACTAAAAAACTCATGGTATATAATTTAATGAAAGTGAGGTTGTTATTTTGTGATTTATTGAAACCTATATTGGCCTGTGATAGAATGATGCCAAGGACAATTTATTTCAGTTTTATTTTTTTAAATTTTTATGATTGCGATGATACAATGATGCATCCCTGATGCATGTAATTGTTAAAAATGGTAGCAAGTATCTAAATAGATATCTTTGTACATCATTCAGTTATAATGAGGCAGGAGAACACTCTCTATAGGTAATAAGGAAGAAAGGCTCATAGTGAAAACTACAAGTTGCTTACATCTGTGATTGTAGGAATTAATGTTAGAGTTAAGAGGATGTTAGAGTTAAAGTGGTAATGCGAAGAAGAATAGTGCTGAAAAGCAAAGAACATTGAGCATATTGTAGCCCAGATATTTTGGTAAGTCAGTCCTATTGGCAGGCTTGCTAGCTAGCCTTTATAAGATCTCCTTTAATCCCTTGAAGAGGCAGATGTAAAATATTATGTTTTCATATGTTGTCACTTGTAAGGCAGCTCACTGAAACAGATAAAAATGTAAATAAAGATTTCTTATTAAACTAATAGGAAGCTTCAAGACCGTACTACACACAAGGTGCTAAATATGAGGTAAATGAGAAAGACTTCAGTTACGTCTTGGTAG
Source organism: Meriones unguiculatus (assembly GCF_030254825.1). Lineage (NCBI taxonomy): Eukaryota > Metazoa > Chordata > Mammalia > Rodentia > Muridae > Meriones > Meriones unguiculatus. The sequence goes on along the minus strand of NC_083369.1, from coordinate 70,990,028 downwards.
TTATACTGTAGTTCATTCTTTGTCGTGGAAAAGCTATAAGATGATTATGCAAATGTTAGAAAAAGGAGAGCATAGCACATGTAACAGTGCATGAGATGTTTTCAGGGTCAAAGGACAGCTGGATATGTAACTAATAACAACAAGGCAGTCAAGATCAACAGCCAAAATAGCAGAAGTCAGAAATGGACAGAAGTAGGCTTCAAATACCCTTAAGTGAACATGGCAGTGCATGATCACATTCTTGGTTGGGCGAGTGGGACATGCATAGAGTTTGTGATGGTCTCTTTATTGACTCAGAGCATGATAGTGCAGAAGACCAATCAATCTCATGACAACTTCCATGGCCTTTTGCTTAATTCCTACCCATGTCCTTCATAATCCCTACAAACTTAAGTTTCCTATATTTGGAACCTGTTCTATTCTTGAAAGTTCTCTCACTCCCTTAATTTTTCATGTTTCTTCAATTTCTCACTTTTCTGTAACTCCCTTTAATATAGCTTTATTTTTCATTCTCCCAGCAGATCTTTAATTTTCATTGGCATGAGATAGTAACCTCAGAAGTCATTGTCCTAGGTTGATTCTTGGTGGCTTTGAGTATTATACAGTAGCCTTGGTCCTTAGGCCAAGCACAGCTGAGCATAGAAAAGTCTCATCACACAAAACAAAACAAAACAAAACAAAACAAAAAACACAACAAAATAAAACACTTCTGCTCTTAGAAGTCCCACAAATCCTCAAGCTAAACAAATATAACCTGCTATTGGGACCCTTTTTCTCCTCCTGGTTTTCTTTTTCCAGCCTTGAAATGAGGGTTTGTGCCTAGTCTTACTGCATCTTCTCATGCTGTGTTCAGGTAAATGAATCTGGGGGGAGAGAAAATGAGGGAATGATAGTAAACATGTGTAACCATGATATTGACATTGATGGAGCTATGGTGGAAAACAATACCAACACCATATGAATACTCTTGCAACTCTTTTGTAAGCACATGCCTCCATACTGAATAATATAAGAGTCAATCTCTAAAAATGCCAGTGCCAGCAGACTTGTTTGCTAGACTCCATAAGGTACTGCCCAAATTAAAGTTGATTTTTAAAATTCTGTCATTCTGACATATGTCTATTTGTATTTTATGTATCTACAATATTTCATTTTAATTTCTCTGTTGTTTAATGTTTAGTGCCAAGCATCTTTTAAAATATCTATTTATATAACCATCTGTGTATTATTTATAGCAAAATGTTGCTTTATGTCTTTTCCCATTACAAAGCTGGATTGTATTTTTCTGTTCACATTACAGAGTCCTTCATATATTTTAGAACAAACTAATTGTGGTTGGCTGAAAAATTATCTTTTAAAAAGTACCTATATCCTAGCACCTTTCCACTTCCCTGTATATGGCAATAAAAGGGGATATGAGAAATTATCTCAGGAAAAGCACCCATATTAGAGAAGTTTCCACATCCCCATGTATGGCAATAAAAAGTGACATTTTGTTGCTCTAATAAAGGGATTTGAGACACAGAGATTGTTTTAGACTATGCAAGAAAACTTTAAATAAAATTACATGTTTCATTTTTAAAAGAAACTAGAACACAATTTCAGAAAGACAATAATAAATAGGGGCTAAGGGTTTGGCTCAATGTTTAGTACCTATCTAACATGTGCCTACTGATACAATAGTGGCATGACTTTCTCTCTCTCTCTCTTTCTCTCTCTCTCTCTTTTTTTTCTTTTGAGAAAGGGTCTTGCTGTCTAACCTGGAACTTACTATGTAGGCCAGACTGACCTCAGTACCACAGAGATCCAATGGCTTCCACTTCCTGAGTGCTGGGATTGAGGTGTGTGACAGCTCTTCTGGCCATGGCAACTTTTTGATTAAATTTGAGGCCTTATCCACAGAAAGGAGTTCATGCTTGATACTGTAAACTTGGTTAAAATTTTGTTAATAAATGGATGTGGTGTCAAACTACCAACTAAAAATCTATGCTTATAATTATAAGTAAGTGCTTACATTCAGCATTTTTCAGTGACAGTTTTGCTAGCAGTTGGTGACAGTTAATACACAAACTCACAGTCAAAGCACTGACTGTTGAGTTCTCAGTCCTAAGTGGAACACACGTATCATCCACTCTAAAGCCCAGTGAACAATGGAGAATAATAGAAATTAAGGCAAAAAGATGTAGGAGCTGTCCAGTGGTGAGACATGCTGCAAAACAGTATCTTCTGGACATGACATGGTTGTTACTTACACTTATGAATGTACAGAAGTTGTGGTTCTTTGCACAAGGCTACACAAGATTGGGGTAGTCAACATTCTATCATGTACAGGGCCCATACCACCATCCTGAAACTCTATTCCTCATTGATGACCTATTGAAGTTATTAGTTGCTAGGAAAAGGAATGTTCTTTCTTTTCAGTGGTATAGTCACCCATTTTCCAGTCAGTACCCCTACTCATGCTCATACAACGGAACATAATTAAAGTTTCCCCAGTGTTGGGATTACAGGTATACATTACATGTGTGGCTGTTGATCATATTCAGGTCTTCACACTTGCACATAAAATGTTTCCAACCCAATAAAATATTATTTTAAAATTTAATTATTTTAAAATTTATGTATCTATATGTGTGCTTGTTTGTATGTGTACAGTGAGTGTGCAGATATCCAAGAGGATGACAGATCTACTGGAATTTGAATGGTAGGTAGTTATGGGCCAACATGATCCTCTGCAAAAGCAGCAAGTGCTATTAAGTCCTGAGCCATCTCTATAGCCCACAAGAATGCATTTTTAAGTTTGTGTTTTTATAGAAGCTACTGAAAACTAAACACACTATATTTTATTATTTTTTTTCTCCAGAATTGTGAGAAAAAAAAATGTTTTCAATTCCCCTAGTGAGTGTTTCTGAGTTTTGGTGACTTTTGAGAATTAATACAGAATAATGTGATGTTTGTTGTTTTGAACAGGTGTTGTGAGTGACTGTCCCCAAAGACAAGTAACTGCCATCTTGGGAGTAAAGCTCCCTTTGCAAAGGAATCATCCCAGCTGGGCTTGTTGGCTATTTATGTTCTCTCATGGAGTGATAAGAGTCAGGTTATAATGATAACTATGACAATTATATTATATGAATTACATGCAAATTAACTTTTGGAAAAATGATTATGGCATGAACATCTGCTCTTACCGCTGCCATGCATTTTATTGAAAATGTTAATGACAGACAAAAGGCATGTCTTTTAACTGACATATACAACACAAAGATAAATTGTGCATATTAATGGTGAAACTTGTGATGTTTCAACACACTTATATATTGTGCAAGTTTTAATTAGATTCTATATCTATATCTATCTATCTATCTGTCTATATATCTTTGAAGACATTACATTTTTATGATAAAAGCATGGAAAACCTTTTCTTCTACCTTACTGAAATTTGCATCACATTATTATCCATAACCATCTGACCATGCAATTCTGTCACAGAACCTCTTATTCCTAACTGGCCATATTATCTTTATTTTTAGGGGGACAGAATTGAGAGTTGCCTTTAGGCATCATTGCTATAGACAGAGGAGCCCACTTCATCACTGAATGTGGGTTTCCTACGAAATCCATGCCTTGATATGTTTGATTTTCACATATATTCATTGGTGGTGCTGAATTGCAAGCTTCTTCAGGACACAGCTAAGAATATATGAACCTTTGAGGAATCACTGCTACATCATTCCTTCAAGTATTGAATTTTCCTGTCAGTTTAACATCTTCTTAGCACTGTCAAAATCTTTAAAGTGTTTGATAGTATTTTAAGGTGTATAGCAGAGATAAGTGAATCTATTTTGTTTTTGAACCATGCAGTTTTAAATATTATACAACAATGCTGGGTTTTTCTTAAAGGATGTGCTTAGGCTACATAATTATTACCATGGAATATATGGGTTTTGAAATTATTTTGCAGAGGTGACTGTGGGTAGAGACTAGTAATTCTGTTATATGTAAAGAAAATGGGCATAGGGATGAAAACTGAGAGTGCAAACAGCTGTGCTTAGAGTATTTTCCCCGAGGAAATGGGTGCGATAGTGAAGTAAGTGTTAATTATTTATATGAAAAGTATGCCCTTGAACAATTTGCCAGTCTCTATGCAGAAATAGTCTTAAATCTTTTGAGAAATATCTGTGTGATATTCTTTGACATACTGCATCAGTCAGTTGTGGATTATAAACCTTAAAATTCTGAGGCATACTTCTCTCTTTTTAGAGAGTTAAAGGTGACATAGATGGGTATCAGAAAGTGGCTACCGAACAGAAAAGAAAAAAAAATAGCAGTTAAAGAGAAAGAGGCCATGAATTAGGGAAAGTGGGGGAATGTTTTAACATGAAAGGTTTTGAAGCATGGAAAGGGAAGAAAGAAATGATATAATTCTATTATAATCTCGAAAATATGTATAAAAATATAATAATACTCTAAGAGATACACTAAACAGATGGGGAAAAGTCTACAAGACCCCACCTTGTGATGAAAAAATACTATTGCCAGGAAGAGAGAGAGAGAGAGAGAGAGAGAGAGAGAGAGAGAGAGAGAGAGAATCCACGTTCTCCAGGGACAAGGCCAATTCCAAGTGATCAGCCTTGAACACATGTCTATATCAACAATACAAAATGAGATCACTAAATTTTATGTATCATTAATCTGAGAGAGAATTGTGGGAAGAAACATGAAAGAAGTTGAAGAAAGGAATGGTACAGGTTGTGATGATATATAATACAGTCTACCTGTGCATAAATTTTTCAAAAAGTAAAAATTTAAATTTCACAATTAAAGTTATGAGCTCTTAAATATAGTTGCATATTTTGTCATTTATGGTTGTCTCTGCTGTACCATGTTCAACATGTTAAGACAAAATACCAAATACAATACTTTATTTCATTCTAAAATTCCTTCTCTATATACACAAAGTCCTGCAGTTTCCATTTTATTAGATTAAAAAGTGTATGAACTTTACCACACTTAACAGTGTATGTTTATTTGGATTAGGAAATTGATGGTAACACGTGTGTGTGTGTGTGTGTGTGTGTGTGTGTGTGTGTATGTATATATCCATTCTGAGAATGACATTTCTCAGTGCTGTCTACTTTGAAGATTAAAAAAAAAATGGAAATAGAGCCCAAATGAGACTACTACCCATTACCATTACCATGATAGATCTTCAAAAAGTTTGGAGTTCCAAAGGAGAAAGAAAATAATATCAGTAATACAGCAATTATAGGAACAAAAAAAGTAATGTTTTTCTAGACATCCGAGGAAAACATTGAATACCACAAAAGCAGAACAAAGTACAAATACAGCCATTTGAAGTGTACTATGATCCATATGCCCCAGTGATACCCAAATGCTTCAGAATGGTGTTTGAAACACTGACTTACTTTCATTTTGCTCAAACCCTGAAACAGTTTTTAAACTAGTATACATTCCTGCTTAACATTCAACAGAGCAGCTTAACTTCTAATTTTTCTTTAGTTTAGCTTCCATGTTCCTTTTTTTCTCACAAAACTCTCTATAGTTTTGATGGTCCTTGGGGTTAAACTCAGGGCCCTGTGCATAGTAAGGAAAATGCTTGACAACTGAAGTACAACTCTCTCAGTGCTCCTCCTGAAAACTCAGAAGGAAATCATGAATACAAAGGTGGTATAATTAAAAATACAATGGGTGGCTGAATCAACTTGATCTAAGGTCAAAACTTAACTTTGATATTTTGCTAGTCTGATCATGTGACCTTGAGCAAGTCATTACACAAATGAGAACTGAATAGGTCACATGTGAACAGAGATTTACTGTTTTTGATTTTTGTACAAGTCTCATTATAGAAAGTGTTTTTGGTATAAGTACTAAAAAAGTGACTTGACATGTGTAATCTGCAATTTTCATGCCTACAAAATTAGATATTTGTGAAATTTAAAGTGATAACATCTGTTTAGGTCTTGACATATTAGTATAGCCAAAGTCTGATGAAACTTTGTAGTTTAAAAATTTGTTTGGATCCAAGATGGCAGTGTGAGAGCACACTATGTCTGAGTAGCAGGATAGCAGTGACTGCAAAGTGACCAACAGACTGAACTGTGGGCCCTAAAACACTAGTGATGGTATATGGTATTTCACAGGTGAGAGGGAATCTCACAGTGTGGGAAGCAATTAATAACAATGAACTCAGGACACCCAGCCAAAACCTTGAGAAAAGGTCCTGGCTCTGGCAGGCACTCAGTAGCCATCCCAGAGGCACATGCCTATGCATACTACTTCCCATCCTAGAAAGAACTGTTGGCCCCAAAACAGCACAGATTGGATTTCCCTGTGGTCAGGGAAATATTAGGTCCAACCTCAGGCTGTACACCAACCACCCTTCAGTATCTGGGTTACTGAGGGTGCTTAGTCACCAGCATGGAGCCACTTGCTTATGCCTACATGCTCTACTGATCATCCCAGACTGAACTGTGGACCCCAAAACATTACAGACAGGGTCCCCCTGTTGGTAGGAAACCCCAATTTGAGAGAAAAATCAGGTCTCATCTCAGGGCACCCAGATAATCCCCAGAAAAGTTCCTGGGTTCCTGCAAGCTCTGGGCTCTAGCCTCCTGCCATAGGTTTGTGTGCCATGCTCACCAGCCACTGATTAACTCTTGGGTACTGGGGCACAGGAGTTCCATTCCAAGACCTGCAGATGCCTGTGACCCATGGAATCAGCCCCCAGATGCTGCTTCAAAGCTTATATTGTCTTCCTAACCAACCAAACCTCTGGGTTTCATTGTTCATCAGAAGGGCTACACCCAGCAAACACAATGTATGAGAAGCAGCAGCTCACTAAATACAAAGCAAGAAAGTCAGAAGCAGGGTAGCTGTCTCCAGGACATCTGCTGGTGAGAGGAGAGTCCCTGGGCTCCCAACGATCCCAGTTAGCCCAAACAAACATACACCTGAGGAGAGCTGTGGCAATTCCTTGAGAAGCACTGGACATTCAGTTACCATGCCCAGAAAAGTGAGGAGGGCTCCTCCAGGAACAGCCATCTTCCTGCCATGGAGGTTACCCCAACCCCAGGATTCCAGGAGGCACCAGAAACTAACATCCAACACCGGAGATAGCCAGATGGTTAGAGGACAGTGTAAAAGCACAATCAATAAAACCCAAAACAATATGGCATCTCTAGAACACAGTATCCAGGGGGCAAATAGCCCTGGATACCCTAACAGAAGTGAAATTCAAGAATATGACCTTAAATCTATGCCTACAAAGATGACATTAAGGAAACAAATAAATATATAAAGAAATACAGGAAGATAAAGACAAAGAGATTATGGCCACTCTTAAAGAAATACAAGAAGATACAGCCAAATAGTTTGTGGCCTTTAGAGAGGAAATAATTAAATCATTAAATTAAATTAAAAAAATAGAGTAAAGTTCAAACAAACAAGTGAAGGAATTGAAAGAAAATACAAACAAACAGGTGAAGGAAATAAAGTGGTTCAAGATCTGATCATCAAAATGGAAAAAATTAAAGAAAATACAAACTAAGGAAATGATGGCTAAGGAGAACTTAGGGTAGAAAATAGAGAAGTAAGCATATCAAACAGACTACAAGAGATGGAAGAAAATATCTCAGGTGTTGAAGATACAATGGAAGAAACTGATGTATCCATCAAAAAAATGATAAATCTAAAAATTTCCTGACACAAACTATCCAAGACATCAAAGACAACATGAAAAGACAAAACTTATGAATAACAGGAATAGAGAGAAAGAAGATTCTTGTCTCCAAGGCTCAGAAAATATTTTCAACAAAATCATAAAAGAAAATTCCTCAATTTAAAGGAGAGGCCTAAAGCATACAAGAGTCTTACAGAACACCTAATAAATTAGACCAGAAAACAAAATCCTTCTGTCACATAATCAAAACTGTAAATACTCAGAACAAAGAAAAAGTACTAAAAGCTGCAAGAGAAAAAGTCCAAGTAACACATAATGGCAAACACATCAGAATCGCAGCTGACTTCTAAACAGAGACTATGAAAGCCAGAAGGACCTGGGCAGATGTTATGCAGAGACTAAGAGAACACATATGACAGCTCAGTCTACTATACCCAGCAAAACTCTCAATCATTATAGATGATAAAAACAAGATATTCAACCACAAAAACAAATTTAAACAGTACCTACCCACAAATCCAGCCTTTCAAAAAACACAAGAAGTAAAAATTACAACCTAATAAAGCTAACTATATCCAGGAAAACAGACGAAATAAATAACCTCGCTTAGCTAAACTAAAAGTAGCCAAGCACAAAAACACACTACCACAGTCAAGATCAAAATAAAAGTATCTATTAGTCACTGGTCAATGATCTCTCTCAACAACAATGGACTCAACTCTCCAATAAAAAGACACAGACTAATAGAAGAGATGCATAAACAAGACCCAACAATCTGTTGTATTCAATAAACACCCTAAGTCACAAAGAAAGACATTATCTGAGAGTAAATGGCAGGTAGATGGTTTTCCAAGCAAATGGACATCAGAAGCAAGCAGGGGTCACTATTCTAATACCCAATAAAATAGATTTTCAACCAAAATTAATCGAAAGAGATGGGAAGGTCACTTCGTACTAATCAAAGGAAAATTCCATCATGAATGCATCACATTTCTGAACATCTCTGCCCCAAATAAAAGGGCACCTATATTAGTAAAAGAAGCATTAATAAAACTCAAACCACACATAGATCCCCTCAAATTTATAGTAGGAGATTTTGGCACCCCACTCTCATCAAAGGACCGGTCAGCAAAACAGAAACTAAACAAACAAAAAACAATGACACTAATAGATAACATGAATTAAATGGTCTTAACATACATCTACAGAACTCTTAACCCGAACACAAAATAATTTACCTGCTAAGCACCTCAAGGAACCATCCCCCAAATAGACCACATAGCTTGTCAAGAAGCAAGCCTCACCAAACACAAGAAGATTGAAATAAAGCATCTCCCAAAGAGATCATATAGTTGGTCACATAGCATGCCTCAACAGACACAAGAAGATTGAAATAATCTCTTGTATCATATCAAACCACCACCAACAGAAATAGCAAAAGGCCTATACACATATGGAAACTGATCAACTCTCTACACAATGAGAGCTTGGTCAGGGAAGAAATAAAGAAAGAAATTAAAGGCTTCCGAGAATTCAATGAAAATGAAGGCACAACATATACAAATTTATGGGACACAATGAAAGCAGTGCTAAGAAGAAATTTGAAACCTCCCATGCAAGCAACTTAACAGCATGCCTGAAAGCTCGGGGGGGTGGGGGGAAGCAGACACACTAAAGAGGAGTAGCCAGCTTGAAATCAATAAAATAGAAATAAAAAGGGCTGAAATCAACAAAATAGAAATAAAAAGAACAATTCAAAGAATCAACAAAACCAATAGGTGGTTCTTTGAGAAAACCAAGAAGATAGACAAACCCTTAGCCAAACTAACCAAAAGGCAGAGAGACACTATCCAAATCAACAAAATCAGAATGGAAAATGGAGACATAACAACAGACACTGATTAATTCCAAACAATCATTATGCTTAATTTAAAAGCTTATATACCACAAAATTTGAAAATCTAAATGAAATGGACAATTTTCTTAATAGATAACACTTACCAAAGCTGAATCAAAATCAGGTAAATAAATTAAATAATCTTATATTCCCCAAGGAAATAGAAGCTGTCATCAAAAGTCTCCCATCCAATAAAACACTAGGGCCAGAAAGACTGAGTGAAAAATTCTACCATAACTTCAAAGAAGAGCTAACATCAATATTCTTCAAAGTATTCCACAAAATAGAAACAGAAGGAACATTACCAAACTCTTTCTGTGAAGCCACATTCTCCTTGATATCTAAACCTCATAAAGACCCAACAAATAAAGAGAACTTCAGACCAATCTTTCTTATTAATAATGACATGAAAATACTCAACAAAATACTCCCAAGCAGAATCCAAGAGCACATCAAAGATATCATCCACTACAAACAAGTAGGCTTCATCCCAGGTATTCATGGGTGGTTCAATATACAGAAATATATCAGTGTAATCCAACATATTAAAAAAATAAAAGAGAAGACCTTATGAGTATCTCCTTAGATGCTGAAGAAGCATTTGATAAAAGCCAACACTAATTCATGTTTAAAGACCTGGAGAGATCAGGGATACAAGGCACATGCTTAAACATAGTACAGGCAATATACAGCAAGACTATATCAGATAATATGATAGTATACATGAGTGACCCTAAAATTCTACCAGGGAACACCTAAAGCTGATAAACACCGTCAGCATGGTGGCTGGATACAAAAATTAACAACAACAACAACAAAAAATCAGTAGCACTCTTGTATACAAAAACCAAATTGGCTGAGAAAGAAATTAGGGAAACAATACCCTTCACCATATCCACAAAAAATAAAGTATCTTGGTGTGACTCTAAGCAAGCCGGTGGAAGACCTGTATGATAAAAGCTTCAAGCCGCTTTAGAAAGAAATTGAAGATGATATCAGAAAATGGAAAGATCACTTCATGCTCCTGGCTCTGTAGGATTAACCTAGTAAAAATGGTCATTTTACCAAAAGCAATCTACACATTCAGTGCAATTGCCATCAAATTATCAACACAATTCTTTACAGACATTGAAAGAAAAATTCTCAACTTCATATGGAATAACAAAAAACCCAGAATAGCTCAATAACCCTATGAAATTACAGATCTTCTGGAGGTATCTCCATCATTGATCTCAAGCTGTACTATAGAGCAACAGTAAAAAAACAGTAATAAAATAAAAAGCATGGACAGAATAGTGGATCAATGGAAATGAATAGAAGACACAGAAATAAATCCACAAAACTACAGATACTTCATTTTTGACAAAGAATTGAAAACCAAACAATGGGAAAAAAAAGATAGCATCTTCAACAAATGGTTCTGGTCTAACTGGATGTCTACATGTAGAAAAATGCAAATTAGACTCAATAAGGCCAAGTGGATCAAAGGCATCAACATGAAACCAGAGACACTAAATTTATTAGAAGAAAAATTGTGGAACAAGCTCAAACTTATTGGCACAGGAGACAATTTCCTGAACAGAACACCAACAGCTCAGGTTCTAATATGATAATTAATAAATGGGATTTCATGAAACTGAAAAGCTTCTGTAAAGCAAATACCATTATCATCAGAACAAAATGACAGCCTACATACTGGGAAAAGTTCTTCACCAAACCTACATCTGACAGAGGGCTCATTTCCAGAATATATAAAGAACTAAAGAAGTTAAACATGAACAAATCAAGTAATCCAATTTAAAAATGGGGTACAGAGCTAAACAGAGAATTCTCTGTAGAGGAATATTGAATGGCAGAGAAATACACAATACTCAACATCATTAGTAATCAGGGAAATGCAAATCAAAATAACTCTGAGATTCCATCTTACACTGATCAGAATGACTAAGATCAAAAACTCACATGACAAAACATGCTGGAGATGGTGTAAAGAAAGGGAAACCCTCTTGCATTGCTCCTGGGAGTGAAAACTTATACAACCACTATGCAAATCAATCTGGTGCTTTCTCAAAAAATTGAGTATAGCACTACCTCAAGATTTAGCATGAACATACTAAAATCTGTACACATAAAGAAGCTAAACAAGAAGGAGGATCCTGGGTAAGATGATCAACCTTCACTTAAAAAGGCAAATGACATGGACATTGGACGAAGGAAAAAATAAGAAACAGGACAGGAGCCTACCACAGAGGGCCTCTGCAAGACTCTACCCAGCAGTATATCTAAGCAGATGCTGAGACTCATAACCAAGCTTTGTGCAGAGTTCAGGGCATCATTTGAAAGAAGGGGGAGTTAGTAAGACCTAGAGAGGACAGGAGCTCCACAAGGACAAAATATATTAGGGCATGGGGGCCCTCTATAAGACGGTTTCTCTAACCAAGGACCATATAAGTATATAACCTAGAACCCCTGCTCGGTTGTAGCACATGGTAGCTCTGTAACCAAGTGGTTTCCCTAGTAAGGGGAACAGGAACTATTTCTGACATGAACTCAATGACTGGCTCCTTTACCTGCTGTCCCCCACCCCCCGCCCCAAGGGAGGAACAGTCTTGCTAGAATCGCTGCTCAGATTTAGCCCATGGAAGCTCATTATTCATGAGGGTTTCCTAGTTAAAGGAACAGGGACTGTCTCTGACATGAACTCAGGGGCTGGGTCTTTGACCACCACCCCTCGAGGGAGAAGCAGCCTTGCCAGGCCACAGAGGAGGATATTGCAGCCAGTTCTGATGAGACCTGATAAGCTAGGGTCAGATAGAATGGAGGAGGACCCGCCCCTATCAGTGGACTCCGAGAGTGGCATGGGAGGAGATGAGGGAGGGACAGGATTGGGAGGTAATGAGGAAGGAGGTTACAGCTGGGATACAAAGCATATAAAATGTAATTAATGTAAAAAAATTAAAAATTAATTTAAAAAAATATTTAACTATACCACTCCTGGGCACATACCCAAAAGGTGCCCTACATTCAATAAAGGCATTTGCTCAACCATGTTTGTAGGAGTCTATTCATAATAGCCAGAATCTGGAAACAACCCAGATGTCCCTCAATGGAGGAATGGATACTGAAATTGTGATACATTTACACAATGTAATACTACTCGGCTATTAAAAACAAGGAAATCATGAAATTTGGAGGCAAGTGGATAGAACTAGAAAAGATCATCTTGAGTGAGGTATCTCAGAAGCAGAAAAACACACATGGCATATATTCACTCATAAGTGATTATTAGACATATAATGTCTAAGTACAAAGGATAAATGTACTAAAATCTATTCTCCTAAAGAAATTAAACAAAAAAGAATACCCTAGGGTAGATGCACAATCCTCATTCAGAAGGGCAAATACCGTAGACATTGGAAGTAGAGAAGACAGGGAACAGGACTGGAGTCTACCACATAGGCCCTTTAAAAGATTCTACTGATCAAGTTATCAAAGCAAAGGCTGGGATTCACAGCCAAACTTTGGGCAGAATGCATGGAATTTTATGAAAGAAAGGGGGAGACAGAAAGATCTGGAGAGATAGGAGCTCAAAAAGGAGACCAAAAGAGGCAAAATAACTGAGCTCTGGGAGCCCTGAACAGAAAGATACCCCAACCAAGGACAATGCATGGAGAGGACCTAAAACCCTTGCTCAGATGTAGCCTATAGACTCAGTTTCCAAGTGGGGTCCCTAGTAAAAGAACCAGGGTCTTTCTCTGGTATGAACACAGTGGCAGGCTCTCCTCTTCTCCACACCTGAGGGGGTGGTATGTGCATGCAGTCTTGCCAGGCCACAACGGAAGACAAAGCAGCTAGTCCTGATGAGACTTGATAGGCTACGGTCAGATAGAAGGGGAGGAGGTCCTCTCCTATCAGTGGACTTGGAGTGGGGTATAGGGGGAAAAGAGGAAGGAAGGGTAGAATTAGGAGGCGATGAGGTAGGGAGGCACAGCAGGGATACAAATTGAATAAACTGTAATCAATGATAATAATAATAATAATAATAATAATAACAACTAATAATAATAAAATATTTTAAAAAGCAGCTCTAAAGCCAGACAGATTCTCTGTCTGTCACATAGGAAATACATAAGGAAGATCTGATGTATTTTTGTTTATTGTAGTAAGCAAAACTACATACAATTAAATGAGTACTCTGGATCTTGGATAAAAATATGCTTCTAAATAGGGTTGGCAAACTGAGTAACTCAAATACATATTCTATTTCATTTAGATCAATGGAAAATGAAATGGATTAACATAATACTTCAAGGAAGTATTCAACTACATGAACACTGGGTGGGAAATAAAAGCTGGGAAAATAATTATTTAAACAATGACAGGGTAAATATTAACAATTCAGTATGTCCAAGTAACTTTAGCAGACACACACAGATGTCCATCACTTGTTTTTCCCAGCTCATGGTTAATTAGAACACATTGCTAGACCATAATGTTTATTGATTTCCTTGTGGAACATGGCATTGAACTTGACATTTTTTGAAATAGTTGCACTTAAAGTATTATCAGAAAAATAAAACATACTAGGATACTACATTAGAATTATTGTGATCTGTCCCTTTAAACTAATAAAATGGTCTTGAAAATCCTAGTTAATTAATTTTGATCCTATATTCTATTAGCATGTGGAGAGGGAATAAATTCATAATACTTTAAACTATAAACAGTTTTTTGAATGAAAACATACATAATGAAGTATAGTGTAATTGTAAGATACAACTTGTGGTTAAATCCAGTTTATTTTGAAAATGTGGTTAGTAAATGATCCTTTACATTTTTTCGTTTGTTTTGATATCTGCATGTCTTTCTAGACAGTTCACCTATCCTTTTCTCCTGTTAATTTTTTTTTAAAATTAGCTCTTTGTTTTCTCCTTTTAAAAGATAGATTATTGTAGAAAATTCTCTACTACAGCTTCCTTTTCATTCACTTAAGTCTCATTGCTTTATGCTCATTAAGCATAATTTACCTACTCTTTCTGTGACTTATTTTGATCTCACAGTGTGGCTGGACCATAAGGCCCAACTCTGGGTCCAAATGTTTAGTTATATTAACATTGGATTGTATAATGTGAAAGAAACAGAGGAACAGATTCATTTCCAATTTTGTCCAGAATTGAACAGCCAGAAATCCTTCACCTGACTTTCACAGTATAGCAATTTCTTGTAAGGGTGAGACAGAACCCAGGAAATAAGCAGTGGACAGTTTTTATTGTTATTGGGTTTTTTTTCTTCTTTTCTTTTCTTTTTTCTTTTTACCTGAGAGAACAGTCCCCCTTTAGTGCTGTTAGTATGGATGTCCTTTTCTTATTCCCAGCATGGAATTTCCTAGAGAAACTTCCTATGGGAAGACTCTCCAATTTTGTTCTTCATTTTTCATCTTGAGGTATTTGGAAATCTGGTCATCTAAGCCAGAAATGTGAATGACTGTGTTTTGTTTTACCACTTTCATGAATTTTCTTTATTTTTCTTACTGCAACAACAGTCAGGATGAATTGGAGATTCCAGTACAATTCTAAGAGTACTTGGCCTAAGGGCCTAATCCAGCATTATAAAGATTTTCCATTTTTTGTTTGTTTGTTTGTTTTTGTATGTGTGTGTGTTTTGTAGAACATGTATACCTTTGCATTTAGCTTTACATTCTATTTCAGTTAGTTTTTCTAATGAGGATTGAGATTTGCTTTTTTTTATGTATGATAACCAATAATTCTACTAATATTGGTTAGGAAGATGATTTTTTCTTCATTGAAATGAATTTTAGTATTTGTCAATTCATTCTTTCAATGTTCTATTCTTCTTCATTTACTGTTATGTGAAAGTAAAGCCTAAGATCAAATCAAATTTTTGGATTCTACAGTTTTTAAAACGATGTAGCTCTATCCCCCCTCTCTCTATATCTGTATGTGCATCTCTATATGTCTGTGTGTGTGTGTGTCCTTGTGTGACTGGGCATTCATGCCTTGGACCTAGTATGGAGGTCCCTCCTTGTTCTTTGACCTTGGTAAGAACAGATTTACCTTGTATACCAAGCTACCTGCCCCATGAGCTTGGAGGGATTCTCCTGTTTCCATCTCTCATTGTGGCATAGGAGTATGGACATTACAGACAGAAACTACTTCACCCAACTTTCCATATGTTTTGAGGATCTGCGCTCAGGTCTTCATGCTTGCCTAGCAAGTACTTTATTCACCAAACCTTCTTACAGCCTCAAAGCATTTTATTTTCAAAATTGTTTTATCATTACATGTCAACAAAAACTTTTTGTATTTATGTCCCTTAAATAAGCATATTTTCTTAAACTGAACTGAATCAATAAATCATTTCAGGAAGGATTAATATCCTTGAAAAGACTGACTTGTTCAATGAGAAATAAGATATATTTCTTAATTTTTTGAGTCTACTTAAATGTATTTTTCCAGTGTTTTTAATTTTCTTCATATACTTCCATTACATATTTTAGTAGATTTATACCTTTGATTTCTTTTTATTATATCCAAACTAATCTTGAAGTTTTTCCAGTTTCTCTTGAAAGAATACAGAGTGTAGGGAATCATATGAAAGAAGAGGTAGGTAGTAAGACCTGGAGAGTAAAGGAACTCCACAAGGAGAGCAACAGAACCAAAATATCTAGGCTGGGATATTTTCTGAGACTGATACTCCGATCAAGGTACATTTGAGAATATAACCTAGAACCCCTGCTCAGATGTAGCCCATGTCAGCTCAGTGTCCAAGGGGGTTCTCTAGTAAGGGGAACAGGGACTGTCTCTGATATGAACTTAGTGGCTGGCTCTTTGACCACCACCCTTCCCCCCGCTCTTGCCAGGCCACAGAAGAGACATTGCAGCCAGTCCTGATGAGACCTGATAATCTAGGGTCGGATGGAAGGGGAGGTGGACCTTCCCTATCATAGAACTTGGAGAGGGGCATGGGAGGAGAGGAGGGAGGGAGGGATTGGGAGGGAATGAGGAAGAAGGCTACAGCTGAGTTGCAAAGTAAATAAAATGTAATTAATGTGTAAAAAATAAAAATTAAAAAAGAAAGTATACAGAAACACAAATTGTTTTTGTATACAAACTTGTAAAATCAGAGCTTACAGAACTCTCTTCTTTGTGATTCTAATGACGTAGCTGTTGCTCAATATGTATTTTCCAACACATCTTTTCTTTTCTTTTTTCTTTTCTTTTCTTTTCTTTTCTTTTCTTTTCTTTTCTTTTTCCCTGAGATAAATTCAGGGACTTGATCATCCCAAGTGAGGTAACTCATAAGCAGAAAGACACACATGGTATATACTTACTTATAAGTGGTTATCAGCTGCATAATATAGAATAAACATACTAAAATCTATAGTCCTAAAGAGGTAAACTACAAGAAGGACCCTAGGGAAGAGGCTGAAACCTCACTCAAAAGGGCAAACAGTATAAACATCAGAAGTTGGAGAATAAAGGAAACAGGACAGGAGCCTTTCACAGAGGGCCCCTGAAGATGTCAAAACAGATGCCGAGACTGATAGCCAAACTTTGGGCAGAGTGAAGGTAATCTTATGGAAGAAGGAGGAGATAGAAACACCTGGAGGGGACAAGAGCTCCACAAGGAGACCAACAGAGCAAAATTCTGGGTCCAAGGGGTCCTGCAGAAACTGATGAATGAAACAGAGAACATGCATGGAGATGACGTGGAACGCCTGCTCAAAAGTAGCCCATGGGCAGCTCAGTCTCCATGTGGGTTTCCTAGTAACAGGAGCAGGGACTGTCTCTGACATGAACTCAGTTGCTTGCTCTTTTATCACCTCCCCTTGGTGAGGTGTGCTTACTAGGCCACAGAGAAAGAGGACCCAGACAGTCCTGATGAGACCTGACAGGGTAGGGTCATATATTAGGGGAGGTGGATCCCCCTAATCAGTGGGCTAGGGGGGAAAGAGGGAGGGAGGGAGAAACTGAGAAGGGAGGGAGCCACAGCTGGGCTACAAAAAGAATTAATTATATAATAATAATGAAACAATTAAAAAAAAAACTGGAGAGCGGGGCGGAGCCAAGATGGCGACTAGCACACTCAGTTTCTGAGCGGTGGAATACCTAAACTTCTGAGTTGGTGAATGGAAGGACTTCTAACCCAGGAAAATAATGGTGAGAATTTCTAAACAACAGGGAACATTGCAGGAGGTGAAAACTTTGGTCTCTGGTTACCCGGGGACTTGTTTGGGGAAGGAGAGAAACGATTCTTTGATCTCATGGCACTCCCCTCCCCCAGACCTCCCTTCTCCTCGGCACAGCGGACTCCTCTTTCTCAGCGCAGACCTAACTGCCTGGGGTATACAGCTGCTGAGGCGGAGCTCCAAGCCCTTTAGCAGCAGGCAAAGGACAGCAGTATGTGTTCCAGAGTCCCAGATTCACGTGGCAGCAGCACCATCCTCCCAGGGCCCGAGTCTGCTAGATACCATACTAGCTCCACAGGATAGCCATCACTGACGGTACGGCCTCCCCAATCCCACAGTGACAGAGAATACGCTATATACTCACCAAAACCAGGCAGAAACATCATATAACCTAGACACACCAGGCGCTGGGCCTCCCAAACTTGGAGAGCACAGTGAAGAGACACCAGGACTTCCCAGAAAGCATCAGGACTAGCAACCCAGTCTCCAGTTACAGCGGGACTTTCTAACCTGGCGGCGTAGCAGCACTGAGCTAGCGGGGCACAACAGCCCTCCAGTTTAAGACTAACCAGGGCCAAACCAGAGAACAGAGAGCCTGGTTACCACAATCCCTACTGACGTGACGACCCTAAAATCTCCACCTGCAGCAAGACCTCAGAACCTGGCAGTGACAGCAGCACAGAACTGGCAGAGCACATCAAAGAAGCAGGGCCAAACCAGAGAGCAGAGAGCCCAGATATCCCGGTCTCTGCCAAGTGACATGCCTGTAAGTGAGTGCACCCTTGAGAATCTGCAGATCCCCAGATCCTGGGTCCTTCTAAAACAGAAGCCAGGCATTGAACCCCCTCCCACCCACATACCCACTTTGGGAAACAGAGGGGCACTAGGGACATTGAAGTTCCTGCTCTGTGGGTCTAATTGAGGGGTTAAGGCAGTTAATGCCAGAAATTGTGCAGCGATCATCACTAGTGCCTGCAACATATACAGTGCAGAGCCGCTCACACACACACACACACACACACACACACACACACACACACACACGCCTGCACGCTTGCATTTGCCCCGTTTGAGCCTGGGTACTTTCCTCCCACAGGTACAGCTAGTCCTCAACACACGCTGAGAGTTCTCAGCTTCCTGAAGAACGCTGCAGACGCCAGAGAGAGACAGTACCAGTCTGATCTGCAGAATCCAAAAACAAACAGGGAAGGTTTCAGATAAGCCAATGGCCAGGGGTAGGCGAAAGAACACTTCCAACATAAATCAGGACATCATGACATCACCAGCAAACCCCCAAATCGGTAGATACTCCAATTCAGCAGAAGCACAGGAAAATGATTTTAAAGCCATGCTTGCCCAATTATTTGAGGCTCATAAGGAGGAAATGAACAAATCTTTCAAAGAGTTAGCCAGTCAATTGGAGGTAAAGAAAGAAGAAATAGACAAAATCCTTAAAGAAACACAGGCAAACATAGCCAAACAAATAGATCCACAAGTAGAGAAAAAATTAGTGGCATATAAAATGGAAATTAACAAAGAAATAGAGGCCATCGTAGAGAGACAGGAATCCAAATTCAAACAAAGAAATAGAGGCCATCGTAGAGAGACAGATATCCAAATTCAAACACATGAAAGAAATGGTGCAAGGCATGAAAACAGAATTAGAATCAATAAAGAAAACACAAAATGGGAAAACCCTTGAGCGGGAGAACTTGGAGAAAAGATCAGGAACCACAAAAGTAAGCATCACCAAGAGAATACAAGAGATGGAAGAGAGAATCTCTGGAGCTGAAGACACACTTGCGGAAATTGATACTTCTCTCAAAGAAAAAGTAAAATCAGAAAAGTTCCAATTACAAAATATCCAAGAAATCAAGGATGCTATGAAAAGACAAAATCTAAGAATAATAAGAATTCATGAAAAAGAAGACTCCAGGCTGGAAGGTCCAGAAAATATTTTCAAGAAAATCATAGAAGAAAATTTTCCCAACTTAAAGAAAGAGATGTCCATAAATATACAAGAGGCCTACAGAACTCCAAATAGACTAGACCAGAAAAGAAACACATCACGTCACATCATATTCAAAACACTAAACCTACAGAACCAAGAAAAGATATTAAAAGCAGCAAGGGAAAAAGGCCAAGTAACATATGAAGGTAGACCTATCAGAATCACACCGGACTTCTCATCAGAAACTATGAAAGCCAGAAGGGCCTGGGCAAGTATCATGGAGACTCTAAGAGATCACAAATGTCAACCCAGACTACTATACCCTGCAAAGCTTTCAATCAACATAGATGGAGAAAACAAAATTTTCCATGACAAAACTAAATTTACACAATATCTACACAGCAAACCAACCCTATAGAAGATACTAGAAGGAAAACTCCAATCCAATGAAAACAAATTCACCCAAGAAAACAGGGCATACAGATGATATCCCAACAAAAATGAAAATAAAACAAGCAATGAAACAGGGTAAGATCACCGATTCCATTACAAAAGGAACTAACATGCATTGGTCACTATTATCTATGAATATCAATGGACTCAACTCACCAATAAAAAGACACAGGCTAACAGAATGGTTGCGGAAACAGGATCCAACATTCTGTTGCTTCCAAGAAACACACCTATGCAACAAAGATAAACACTACCTCAGAGTAAAGGGCTGGAGAAATGTTTTTCAAGCAAATGGTTCCAGAAAACAAGCTGGAGTAGCCATCCTAATATATAATAAAAGAGACTTTCAACCCAAGTTAATCAAAAAAGATAAGGAGGGCCACTATATTCTCATCAAAGGAAAAATCCACCAAGAGGACATCACAATTTTGAATATCTATGACCCAAATACAAGAGCACTGATATTCGTAAATGAAACATTATTAAAGCTTAAATCATACATTGTTCCTAATACCTTAATAGTGGGAGCCTTCAACACCCCACTCTCATCAAGGGACAGATCAAATAGACAGACACCAAATAGAGAAATAAAAGCACTCACAGAATCCCTAAATCAAATGGACCTAATAGGCGTCTACAGATCATTTCACCCAAATCAAAAGAGTACACCTTCTTTTGAGCACCGCATGGAACCTTCTCCAAAATAGACTATATAGTGGGTCACAAAGCAAGCCTCAACAGATACAAAAGGATTGAAATAATCCCTTGTATACTATCTGACCACCATGGACTAAAGCTAGACATCAACAACAACAGAAACAACAAAGAGCCGACATGCACATGGAAACTGAACAACTTACTACTCAATGACAGCTGGGTTAAGGAAGAAATAAAGAAAGAAATTAGAGACTTCCTAGAATTCAATGAAAATGAAGGCACAACATACACAAATTTATGGGACACATTGAAAGCAGTGCTCAGAGGAAAATTTATAGCACTAAGTGCCTGCAAGAAGAAATTCGTAATAACACATACAAACAACTTAATGGCCCAACTGAAAAACCTAGAAAAAAGAGAAGCAGATACACGCAAGAGGAGCAGACGGCTGGAAATAATCAAACTAAGGGCTGAAATCAATCTATTAGAAACAAATAAAACTATCCAAAGGATCAATGAAACAAAAAGCTGGTTCTTTGAGAAACTCAACAATATAGACAAACCTTTAGCCAAACTAACTAAAAAGCAGAGAGAAACTCTCCAAATCAACAAAATCAGAAATGAAAATGGAGACATAACCACAGACACTGAGGAAATGCAAACAATTATTAGGTCATACTACAAAAGCCTATATGCCACAAAATTTGAAAATCTAAATGAAATGGATAATTTTCTTGAAAGATTCCATCTACCAAAACTAAGTCAAGATCAAGTAGAAAGACTGAATAGCCCTATATCTCCCAAGGAAATCAAAGCAGTCATTAACAGTCTCCCCTCCAAAAAAAGCCCTGGGCCAGATGGCTTCGGCGTAGAATTCTACTAGACCTTCAAAGAAGTGCTAACTCCAATTCTCCTCAAACTATTCTACAAAATAAGAACAGAAGGAACACTACCAAACTCATTCTATGAAGCCACAGTCACCTTGATACCTAAACCACACAAAGATCCAACAAAAAAAGAGAACTTCAGACCTATCTCTCTTATGAATATTGACACAAAAATACTCAATAAAATACTTGCAAACTGAATCCAAGAACATATCAAAGATATCATCCACTATGACCAAGTAGGCTTCATCCCAGGCATGCAAGGGTGATTCAACATACGGAAATCCATGAATGTAATCCACCACATAAACAAACTGAAGGAGAAAAACCACATGATCATCTCCTTAGATGCAAAAAAAGCTTTTGACAAAGTCCAACACCCATTCATGTTTAAAGTGTTGGAGAGATCAGGGATACAAGGCACATACCTAAAGATAGTAAAGGCAATATACAGCAAGCCTATAGCTAACATCAAACTCAATAGAGAGAAAATGAAATCAATCCCACTGAAATCAGGGACAAGACAAGGCTGCCCATTGTCTCCATATCTCTTCAACATAGTACTTGAAGTCCTAGCCAGAGCAATAAGACAACTAAAGGAGATCAAGGGGATTCCAATCTGAAAGGAAGAGGTCAAAGTGTCACTATTTACAGATGATATGATAATATACATGAGCGACCCCAAAAATTCAACCAGAGAACTCCTTCAGCTGTAAACACTTTCAGCAAAGTGGCAGGATAGAAAATCAACTAAAAAAAATCAGAAGCCCTCCTGTATACCAAAGACAAAAAGGCTGAGAAAGAAATTAGGGAAACAACACCCTTCACAATAGCCACTAATAACATAAAGTACCTTGTTGTGACTCTAACAAAGCAAGTGAAAGACCTTTTTGAGAAAAACTTCACGTCTCTGAAGAAAGAAATCGAAGAAGATATGAGAAGATGGAAAGATCTCCCGTGCTCATGGATTGGTAGGATTAACAGTGTGAAAATGGCCATACTGCCAAAAGCAATCTACAGATTCAATGCAATTTCCATAAAATACCAACTCAATTCTTTACAGACCTTGAAAAAAAGATTCACAGCTTTATATGGAGAAACAAAAAACCCAGAATCTCCAAAACGATCCTGCACAACAACAGATCATGTGGAGGTATCTCCATCCCTGATCTCAAGCTGCACTACAGGGCAAAACTGCATGGTATTTGCAAAGAAACAGAAAGGAGGATCAATGGAACTGCATAGAAGACCCAGAAATAAACCCACACTCCTATGAATACTCGATATTTGACAAAGAAGCCAAATCCATTCAATGGAAAAAAGACAGAATCTTCAACAAATGGTGCTGGACCAACTGGATGTCTACATGCAGAAAAATGAAAATCTATCCATATTTATCACCCTGCACAAAACTAAAGTCAAAGTGGGTCAAGGACCTCAACATAAAACCAGATACTCTAAATCAATTGGAAAAAAAGTGGGGAACAGCCTAGAACTCATTGGCAGACGAGACAACTTCCTGAACAGAACACCAATACCACAGGCTCTAAGAGCAACAATCAATATATGGGACCTCACGAAACTTAAAAGCTTCTGTAAAGCAAAGGACACCGTCATCAAAACAAAATGACTGCCTACAGATTGGTAACGAATCTTCACTAACCCTTTATCTGACAGAGGACTAATATCCAGTATATACAAAGAACTAAAGAAGCTGAAAAGCAGCAAACCAAGTAATCCAATTAAAAAATGGGGAACAGAGCTAAACAGATAATTCTCGACAGAGGAATATCGAATGGCAGAGAAACACTTAAAGAAATGCTCATCCTCATTAGCCATCAGGGAAATGCAAATCAAAACAAACCTGAGATATCACCTTACACCCATCAGAATGGCCAAGATGAAAAACTCAAGCGACAACACATGCTGAAGAGGTTGTGGAGAAAGGGGAACCCTGCTCCACTGCTGGTGGGAATGTAAACTGGTACAACCACTCTGGAAAGCTATCTGGCCCTTTCTAAGACAATTAGGAATAGTGCTTCCTCAAGACCCATCTATACCACTGCTAGGTATATACCCAAAGTTTGCTCAAGTACACAACAGGGATACTTGCTCAACCATATTTATAGCAGCTTTATTTGTAATAGACAGAACCTGGAAACAACCCAGATGACCATCATCGGAGGAATGGGTACAGAAATTGTGGTATTTCTACATAATGGAATACTACTCAGCAATCAAAAAGGAGGAAATCATGAAATTTGCAGGCAAATGGTGGGATCTAGAAAAGATCATTCTGAGTGAAGTATCTCAGAAGGCGAAAGACAAACACGGTATATACTCACTTGTATAGACCTATAAGATATGATAAACATAATGAAATCTATACACCTAAAAAAGATAATCAAGAAAACAGACATGTGGTAAGATGATCAATCCTCGTTTAGCAAGACAGATGGGATGTGCCTTGAACATATGACAGGAGTCTACTGAGCGCATCTGAAAGACTCTAACTAGCAGTGTTTTCAAAGCAAAGACTCATGACCAAACCTTTGGCAGAGTACAGGGAATCATAAGAAAGAAGGGGAGTTAGTCTGATGGGGAAAGGATAGGAGCTCCACAAGGACCAAATATATCTGGGCACAGGGTCTTTTCTGAGACTGACATTCAACCAAGGACCATGTATGGTTATAACCTAGAACTTCCACTCAGATGTAGCCTGTGGTAGCTCAGAAACTAATTGTTTTCCCAAAGTGAGGGGAACAAGGACTATTTCTAACAGAAACTCAATGACTGGCTCTTTGGCCTCCCCACCCCCCAAGGGAGGAGCAGTCCTTTTAGGCCACAGAGGAGGGCTTTGCAGCCAGTCCTGAAGATACTTGATAAAACACAATCAGATGAATGGGGAGGAGGTCCCCCCCATCCGTGGACTTGGAAAAGGGCACGGTGCAAATGAGGGAGGCAAGGAGGGACTGGGAAGGAATGAGGGACAGGGACAAGGCTGGGATACAGAGTTAATAAAATGTAACTGATAAGAAAAAAATAAAATTAAAAAAAAACTGGATGGGGAAAATAAAGCACATTTTTTCTCTTCAAAAGAAAGAAAAAAAGAAAAGAATTCAGGGTTTGCAAATGTGAGACAAACTTTATAGCACTAGGACATGTTCCTGCACCTTTTTAAATTTTTTTTCTGATTAACAAGAAAAGTACTTTTTTATTTTTATTTTCATTAATTACACTTTATTCACTTTGTATCCCCCCATAAGCTCCTCTCTCCTCCCCTCCTGATCCCACCCTATCATCCTCTTCTTCACGCATGCCCCTCACCAAGTCCACTGATAGGGGAGGTCCTCCTCTCTTTCCTTCTGATCTTAGTCTATCAGATCTCATCAGGAGTGGCTGCATTGTCTTCCTCTGTGGCCTGGTAAGGGTGCTCCCCCATCAGGGGGAGGTAATCAAAGAGCAGGCCAATCAGATTATGTTAGAGGCAGTCCCTCCTCCTATTAGTATGTAACCCGCTTGGACACTGAACTGCCATGGGCTACATTTGTGCAGGGATTCTAGGTTATCTCCATGCATGGTACTTGGAGAATGAGTCTCTGGGAAGACCCCTGTGTTAAAATTTCTGGTTCTATTGCTCTCTTTGTGGAGTTCCTGCCAACTCCAGATCTTACTATTTCCCACTTCTTACATAAGATTCCACGCACATTGCCCAACAGTTGGCCATAAGTCTCAGCATCTACTTTGATAGTCTGCAGGGCAGATTCTTTCAGAGGCCCTCCGTGGCGGGTTTCTACTTTGTTTCCTATTTTCTTCTTCTGATGTCCTTCCTCTTTTCCTTTCAGGATGGGGATTGAGCATTTTAGTCAGGGTCCTCTCTCTTGATTAGTTTTTTTAGATGTACAGATTTTAGTAGGTTTTTCCTATATTACATGTCTATATGACTGAGTACATACCGTGTTTTTCCTTCTGCTTCTGGGACAGCTCACTTAGGAAGATCCTTTCCAGGTCCCACCATTTAGCTGAAAATTTCATGATTTCCTAATTTTTCATTGCAGAGTAATACTCCATTGTGTAGATGTACCACAATTTCTGCATCCATTCTTTAGTTGAGAGGCAACTGGGCTGTTTCCAGCTTCTGGGTATTACAAGTAAAGCTGTTACAAACATGGTTGAGCAAATGTCCTATTGTGTCCTTGAGCCTCTTTTGGATATATGCCTAGGAGTGGTATGGCTGGATCTTGAGGAAGCACTATTCATAGTTGCCTGAGAAAGCTCCAGATTGATTTCCAGCGTGGTTGTACAAGTTTACATTCCCACCAGCAGTGGAGGAGGGTTCCCCTTTCTCCTCAGCTGCTCCAGCATGTGTTGTCACTCGAGTTTTTGATCTTGGCCATTCTGATGGGTGTAAGGTGAAATCTCAGGGTTGTTTTGATTTTCATTTCCCTGATGGCTAATGACGTTGAGCATTTCTTTAAGTGTTTCTCTGCCATTCGATATTCCTCTACAGAGTTCTCTGTTTAGCTCTCTTCCCCATTGTTTAATTGGATTGATTCATTTGCTGCTTTTCAGCTTCTTTAGTTCTTTATATATACTAGATATTAGCCCTTTGTTAGAAAAAGTTTTGGTGAAGATTCTTTCCCAATCTGTAGGCAGTCGTTTTGTTTTGATGATGGTGTCCTTTGCTTTACAGAAGCTTTTCAGTTTCATGAGGTCCCATTTATTGATTGTTGCTCTTAGAGCCTGTGCTGTTGGTGTTCTGTTCAGGAAGTTCTCTCCTATACCAATGAGTACTAGGGTATTCCTCACTTTTTCTTCTAACCGATTTAATGTGTCTGGTTTTATGTTGAGGTCTTTGATCCACTCGGACTTTAGTTTTGTGCAGGGTGATAAGTATGGATCTATTTCCATTTTTCTACATGTAGACATTCAGTTAGACCAGCACCATTTGTTGAAGATGCTATGTTTTTTCCATTGTATGGTTTTGGCATCTTTTTCAAAGATCAGGTGTCCATAAGTGTGTGGGTTTATTTCTAGGACTTCTGTTTGGTTCCATTGATCCACCATTCTGTTTCTATGTCAGTACCATTCAGTTTTTATTACTGTTGCTTTATAGTACTGTTTAAGATCAGGGATGGAGATACCTCCAGAAGATCTTTTATTGTAGAGGATTGTTTTAGCAATTCTGGGTTTCTTGTTATTCCATATGAAGTTGAGAATTTTTCTTTCTATGTCTGTAAAGAATTGTGTTGGTAATTTGATGGGAATTGCATTGAATCTGTAGATTGCTTTTGGTAAGATGGCCATTATTACTATATTAATCCTGCCAAGCCATGAGCATGGGAGATCTTTCTATCTTCTGATATCTACTTCTAATTCTTTGTTCAGAGACTTGAAATTTTTTTCATACAAGTCTTTGACTTGCTTGGTTATGGTTACACCAAGGTACTTTATGTCATTTGTGGCTATCATGATGGGTGTTGTTTCCCCAATTTCTTTCTCAGCCTTTCTGTCTTTTGTATACAGGAGGGGTACTGATTTTTTTTTTTTGAGTTAATTTTGTATCCAGCCACTTTGCTGAAGGTGTATATAAGCTGTAAGAGTTCCCTGGTAGAGTTTTTGGGGTCACTCACGTATACTATCATATCATCTGCAAATAGTGATAATTTGACTTCTTCCTTTTAAATTTGTATCCCCTTGGTCTGCTTCAACTGCTTTATTGCTCTCGCAAGAACTTCCAGAACTATGTTGAAGAGATATGGAGAGAGTGGGCAGCCTATTGTCTTAGAATATCTGTCATGTATCAGTGATAAAATCAAATGTAAAATTGGAAGTTCACTCGTTCAGTTTTCTTTAGCCTTAAATTGGTTGTATATAGTGAAAAAGTGTTTTCAAATCATTTGGGTTTTTATTTTTGAATATTACTTGCTTCAGTATAATGGTTATGATCATGATTTAAGACAGATTATTTTCAAAAGAAAGGAGGATGAATGGAACCGAACAGAAGACTCCAAAATAAACCCACACACCTATGAGTACTTGATTTGTGACAAAGAAGCCAAAACCAATCAATGGAAAAAAGACAGCATCTTCAACAAATGGTGCTTGTCTAACTGGATCTCTACATGCAGAAAAATCAAAATAGATCCATATTTACCACCCTGCACAAAAATAAAGTCCAAGGTGGATCAAAGACCTCAACATAAATCCAGATACACTAAATCGGTTAGAAAAAAAATTGGGGAGGAGCCTAGAATTCATTGGCACAGGAGACAACTTCTTGAATAGAACACCAACAGCACAGGCTCTAAGAGCAACAATCAATAAATGGGACCTCATGAAACTGAAAAGCTTTTGTAAAGCTAAAGATACTGATGTCAGAACAAAACAAACGACTGCCTACAGACTCGGAAAGGATTTTACCAGCCCTATATCTGACAGAGGGCTGATACCCAGAATGTATAAAGAACTAAAGAAGTTAAAAAGCAATAAATCAAGCAATCCAATTTTAAAAATTGGGTACGGAGGTAAACAGAGAATTCTCTGTAGAGGAATATAGAATGCCAGAGAAACACTTGAAATGCTCAACATCCTTAGCCAACAGAGAGATGCAAATCAAAACGAACCTGAGATTTCACCTTACTTACATACATCAAAAAGGCTAAAATAAAAAACTCAAATGACAACACATGCTGGAGAGGTTGTGGAGAAAGGGGAACCCTCCTCCATTGCTGGTGGGAATGTAAACTTGTAAACCACTTTGAAAATCAATCTGTCGCTTTCTCAGACAATTAGGAATAGTGTTTCCTCAAGACCGAGCTATACCACTCTTAGGCATATATCCAAAACTTGCTCAAGTACACAACAAGGACATTTGCTCAATCATGTTTATAGTAGCGTTAATTGTAATAGCCAGAACCTGGAAACAACCCAGATATCCGACAATGGAGGAACGAATACAGAAATTGTGGTACTTTTACACAATGGATTACTACTCAGCAATCAAAAACAAGGAAATTATGAAATTTGCAGGCAAATGGTGGGATCTAGAAAAGGTCATTATGAGTGAGGTATCCCAGAAGGAGAAAGACACACATGGTATATATTCACTTATATAGACCTATAAGATATGATAAACATAATGAAATCTTTAACCTAAAGAAGATAAGCATAAAGAAGACCCAGGTAAGATGATCAATCCTCACTTAGAATGACAAATGGGAGGTGCATCGGACATAGGAGAAAACAAGTAACAGGACAGGGGTCAGAGGGCCTCTGAAAAATTCTACTTAGCATTGTATCAAAGCAGATGCTGAGACTCATAACCAAACCTTTGGCAGAGTGTAGGGAATCATATGAAAGAAGGGGGAGTTAGTAACACCTGGAGTAGATAGGAGTTCCACAAGGACCAAATATATCTGGGCACAGGGGTTTCATATGAGACTATTTCTCCAACCAATGTCCATGTATGGATATAACATAGAACCTCTGCTCGGATGTAACCCGTGGTAGCTCAGTAACCAATTGGTTTCCCATAGTAAGGGGAAGAAGGACTATTTCTGATAGGAACTCAATGGCAGGCTCTTTGACCTCCCCACCTCCGAAGGGGGGAGCAGTCCTACTAAGTCATAGAAGAGGACTTTGCAGCCAGTCCTGAAGATACCTGATAAAACAGGGTCAGATGAAAGGTTAGGAGGTCCTCCTTTATCAGTGGACTTGGAAAGGGACAGGGAGGAGATGAGGGATGGAGGGTGGGAATGGGAGGGAATGAGGAAGCAGGATATAGCTGGGATACAGAGTTAATAAAATGTAACTAAAAATAATATTAAAATAAAAAATAAAAATAAATAAATAAAATTTATATAGTATATTAAATAAAAAAATTTAATTAAAACTTTAAAAAATAATTAAAAACAAAACTGAAACAAAACACAACAAAATGTGTTTAATGATTTGGCTCACACACCAGACTTCCAACTTGTTTATTGCTTCCTTTCTTCTCTGTTATATTGAATGTCTTTGGCTTTTTGATTTTCTAGGCCGCTGTCTGATTGCAAAAAAATCACTTAAACTTTCAACAAATCAGTTTCTCTGTTTATAGAGCAGAAATATAGACTTACCACCTGCTGAACCTAGATAGATGGTGTGAGGATGAATGGAGTAAACCACTGAAACGTAGATGAAATTCTTAGGAGAGAGGAATCCCAGAGGCATGATTTACTGCCTACATATGTAATTTTAGCTCCATTATAAATAAGTCAGCATTCCCTTTTATTCAACGAGACCTAATACTCAGGTAAGAAGAGTAATCACTTTTACAACACATATGTTTGAAACGTTATGCAGCTCTCTTTTCCAGAGTAATAAAATTATACTCCTAAAATTTTTCTTTACAAGTGTATGGCTACTTTAGAGATCCTAAAGGAGTTCACGTTCTCTTTTTGAAGACCTTTCTCTCTACTTTGTTGAAATGTTGGCGAGGCTACTTTGCAATTACATTAGGTTTTCAGACCTTAGTATTAAGTGAATCAATACTGACACTGATCTTTCTGCTCTAATATAGGGAATGATGTTATTTGCAACTAAAGTTAAGAAGAAATCCAAGTCTAGGATGTTGCAATTATTTTGGCATGAAGTACAAAATAAAATACCATCATTTACATTTGTGGCAGCTACCTACTTGGGGAAATAATGAAAGCTGCTTGTGCTTTGTGTGTCTGTTTATAGATTTCGGTATTAAAATGACAAAAACAAAAAGTTATTTGTAGGTATAAAAACAAATATTTAAAATGTATTTAGGAATTGTACTTGTTTAGTAAAGTAGCAGTTGTAGATACATCTCAGAGACCCATGACTTGACTAGCCCTTGATAAACGGCTGTGTTTTCAGTACCAGGCATGATTTCCTTTTTGTTCAAAGGGTCTGAAGTCCAATGAGTGCTGTTGATTACCACTAAATTATGCATTCGACTACTAGTGACATAGGGTACTATATTATGCTGAATTTGAAACAGAGCTAGAAGGGCTACATGGAAGTGCTAGAGCTAGTAAAGGGAAGGTAAAATATTGCAATTATAATATATCTCAAAACCTAAAATGAATGGCATTTTAGAAGGAGAAAGAAAAGGAGCTTGGTTGAACCATGTGTCAGTAAGAACAGATTTGGACATCTTAAATACAAATGCTTGAGTTTAAGGCTCTTCCCCACTTTTCTTCTAACAGTTTTAGTGTGACTGGTTTTATGTTGAGGTCTTTGATCCACGTGGATTTTAGTTTTGTGCAGGGTGATGAATATGGATCTATTAACATTTTTCTACATGTAGACATCCAATTAGACCAGCACCATTTGTTGAAGATGCTATCATTTTTCCATTGTATGGTTTTGGCTTCTTTGTCAAAAATCAAGGTGTATGGTTTTGTTTCTTGATCTTCAATGAAAGAAGATGCAGATAGTTCTGCTGAGACCTGATAGGCTAAGGTCAGATAGTAGGGGAGAAGGATCTCCTGTCCCAGTGGACTATCGGAGAGGTGTAGGGTAAGAAGAAGGGAGACTAGGACTGGGAAGAGATGAGGGAAGGGGTTACAACTGGGATACAAAGTAAATCAATGGTAAATAATAATGATGAT
Organism: Meriones unguiculatus; assembly: GCF_030254825.1. Lineage (NCBI taxonomy): Eukaryota > Metazoa > Chordata > Mammalia > Rodentia > Muridae > Meriones > Meriones unguiculatus. Next base: position 70,958,649 of record NC_083369.1, on the reverse strand, counting down.
AATAACAAAACTACTACTACTACCAATAATAATAATAATAATATAATAATAATAATAATACACAACAAATTCAACAATGCTTACTATGGTCAGAAGTTGATATTTGTTCTTCCAATTCTTTGTAATCTTAAAACAACTTATTTACATATGTGTGGAAGTTTTGATGTTATGTATGTCTGTGCCCTATGTGAATGCCTGCTGCTTACAAAGACCAGAAGAAGGCACTGGATGCCCTATATCTTTAGTTACAGATGACTGTAAGATGCCATTTCAGTGCTTGGAAGTGAACCAACATCCTCTATAAGAGCAGCAAGTGCTCTGAGCCACTGAACCATCACTCTAGCCCTGTTTTATAACTTTTTAATGATCTTACTGATATGAGTAAGTGCCAAAGGAGATAACAGTTTGTATTCCAGACCCATAAAGAACTCATTTGGAGATGGTGGATATGTGAAATGTGATTATGAATTAAAGCACCTCTAATACAAAAAGCTACTGGAAAGAAAGTATTTGTCCAAAACTGATTGTTTTTCTTCTTTTTTATTATTTATTTATTCATTTATTTTTATTGACTAATTTATTCGCTTTTTATCCCAGTGTTATCTCCCCCCAACACTTTTCCTCCAAGTCACAACCTCAATACCTGTTCTCCTCCTATGCCAGTTCCCTAGTCCACTAGTAGGCGATATCCTCCTCCTTGTCTATCTGACCCTAACCTGTCAGGTCTCATTAGGTATGGGTGGCATTTTCTTCCTCTGTGGACAGGAAAGGCTGCTACCTCCCCACATACACTCCAGGGGAGGTGATCAAAGAGCCAGCCGCCGATTTCATGTCAGAGACAGTCACTGTTCACCTTACTAGGGAACCTATGTGGACACTGAGCTGCCATGGACTACATCTGAACAGGGGTTCTAGGTTATATCTATGCATGGTCCTTGGTTGGGGTAGAGGTCTCTGCAAAGACACCTGGGCCCAAATTTTTTGTTTCTGTTGGTCTTTTCGTGGAGCTCCTATCCCTTCCGGGTTTTTCTATCTCCCCTTTCTTCCATGAGATTCCCTGCACTCTGCCCAGATTTTGGATATGAGTCCCAGCATTTGCTTCAATACCCTGCTAGTTAGAGTCTTTTTAGAGTAACTCTATCTTAGGCTACTGTCCTGTTCCCTGTTTTCCCCCTCTTCCAATGTTTATCACATTTTTCTTTCTGAATGAGGATTGATCATCTTACCAAGGATCCTGCTTCTTGCTTAGCTTCTTTAGGTGTACAAATTTTAGTATGTTTATATGTTTATTCTAACTTATTATGTGTCTAATATCCACTTATAAGTTAGTATATACCATGTGTGTCTTTCTTCTTCCAGCATACCTCATTCAGGATGCTCTTTTCTAGTTCCATCCATTTGCCTGCAAATTTTATGATTTCCTTGTTTGATTGCATTGTGTAAATGTAGCAAACGTTATGTATTCATTCCTCCATTGAGAGACATCTGGATTGTTTCCAAATTATGGCTATTACAAATAAAGCTGCTATAAACATGACTGAGTAAATGTCCTTGTTGTATAGTTTAGCTTATTTTGGATATATGCCTAGCTGGATCTGGAGGTAGCACTATTCCTAATTTTCTGAGAAAGTGCCAGATAGATTTCCAAAGTGGTTTACAAGTTTACATTCCCACCAGCAATGGAGGATGGTTCCTCTTTCTCCACATCCTCTCCAGTATGTGTTGTCATTTCAGGTTTGGATCTTAGCCATTCAGATGGGAGTAAGTTGAAATCTCAGGGTCATTTCGATTTGTATTTCCTTGATGACTAAGGACATTGAACATTTCTTTAAGTGCTTCTCTGTTATTCGATATTCCTCTACAGATCTGTACCCCATTTTTAACTGGATTACTTGATTTGTTGCTTTTTAACTTCTTGAGTTCTTTATATATTCTGGATATTAGCCCTCTGTGAGATATAAGGTTGGTGAAGATCCTTTCCCAGTCTGTTTTATGTTTTGTTTTCATGACAGTGTCCCTTGTTTTACAGCAGCTTTTCAGTTTCATGAGGTCCCACTTAATGATTGTTGATCTTAGAGCCTGTGCTGTTGGCGTTCTGTTCAGAAAGTTTTCTCCTATGCCAATGAGGTCAAGGCTTTTCCCTGTTTTTTTCTTCTAACACGTTTAGTATGTCTGAGTTTATGTTACGGTCCTTGATCTACTTAGACTTTATTTTTGTGCATGGTGATGAATATGGTTCTATTTGTATTTTTCTACATGTTGATATCCAATTAGACCAGCAGCATTTGTTAGAGACTGTATCCTTTTTTTCCTTTGTACATTATTGGCTTCTTTTGCAGAAATGAAGTATCCGTAGGTGTGTGGGTTTATTTCTCGGTCTTCTATTAGATTCTGTTAATCCACAATTCCGTTTCTATGCCAGTACCATGAACTTTTTATTACTGCTGCTCTATAGTACAGGTTGATATCTGGGATGGAAATACCTCCAGATGATCTGTTATTTAACAAGAATGTTTTAGCAATTTCTTTTTCCATATGAAATTGAAAATTGTTATTTCAAGTTATGTAAAGTATTCTGCTGGTATTTTGATGGGAATTGCCTTGAGTCTGTAGATTGTGACAGGAAGGGCATTTTCACTATGTTTATATCTTCTTCAATTTCTTTCATCAGGAGTTGAAGTTTTTTCATACAGGTCTTTCACTTGCTTGATTAGAGTCATACCAAGGTACTTGATGTTATTTGTGGTTATTGTAAAGGATGTTGTTTCCCTAATTTCATTCTCAGGCTGTTTGCCTATTGTATACAAGAGGGAATCAGATGTTTTGAGTTATTTTGTATACATCATCTTTGCTGAATGTTTTTATCAGCTGCAGGAGTTCTATGGTTGAATTTTTCGGGTCCCTCATGTATAGTATCATATTATCTACAAATAATGATATTTTGACTTCTTCCTTTCAAATGTGTATTCCCTTGATCACCTTTAGTTGTCTTATTGCTCTAGCTAGATTTCAAGTACTACATTAAAGAGATAAGGAGAGAGTGGGCAGCCTTGTCTTGTCCCTGATTTGAGTGGGATTGATTTAGATTTCTCTCTGTTTACTTTGATGTTGGCTATAGGCTTGCTGTATACTGCCTTTACTATGTTTAGGTATGTGCCTTGTATTCCTGATTACTCCAATACTTTAAACATGAATGGGTATTGGCTTTTATCAAATGTTCCTTTTCGGCTACTAAAGGACATGATCATGTGAATTTTTTCCTTCAGTTTGTTTATATGGTGGATTACTTTGATGGATTTTCATATGTTGAACGATCCTTCCATGCCTGGGATGAAGCCTTCTTGGTCTTGTTGGATGATATTGAATGTGTTCTTGGATTCAATTTGCAAGTATAACATTGAGTATTTTTGTGTCAATGTTCATAAGTGAGATTGATCTGAATTTATCTTTCTTTGTTGGATGTTTATATGGTTTAGCTACCAATTTGAATGTGGCCTCAAATAATGAGGTTGGTAATGTACCTTGTGTTTCCATTTCTTCCTTCCTTTCTTCCTTCCTTCCTTTCTTTCTTTTTTTTTTTTTTCAATGCAGTTTATTCAGGAACCTTGAACAATCCTCCGACCCTGGGGAAAGCCAGCCCACAGCTTAAATAGCCTCTGGGTAGCCAACCCAGGCATGCCACGTGGGCAATGCAAATAGGTCCACATTCATGGAACCTTCCTTTCTTTCTTTCTTTCTTTCTTTCTTTCTTTCTTTCTTTCTTTCTTTCTTTCTTTCTTTCTTTCTTTCTTTCTTTCTTTTTGAATAGTTTGAAGAGTATTAGTGTTAGCTCTTCATTGCAGGTCTGGTAGAATTCTGCACTGAAACCATCAGGCCTTAAGTTTTTTATGGTTCGGAGACTTTTGATGACAACTTGTATTTTCTTGGGGAGTATAGGAATATTTAATTTATTTATCCCATCTTGATTTGGCTTTGGTAAATGGAATCTATCAAGAAAATTGTCCATTTCATTTACATTTTCAAATTTTGTGATATATAGGCTTTTGTAGTAAGACATAATTGTTTGGATTTCTTAGACACATGTCATTATGTCTCCCTTTTCAATTCTGATTTTGGTCATTTGGATACTTTCTCTCTGCCTTTTATTTAGTTTTGCTAAGGGATTGTCTATCTTGTTGATTTTCTCTGAGAACCAGCTTTTGGTTTCATTGATTCTTTGAACTGTTTCCTTTGTAATTTATTGATATCAACTCTGAGTTTGATTATTTCCAAACCTCTACTCTTCTTGGGTGTGTCTGCTTCTTTTTTACCTCCATAACGATTTTAGGTGTATCATCAAGTTGTTTGCTTGAGTTGCCTCAAACTTCTTTCTGAAGGCAGTTAGTGCTATGAACTTTCCTCTTAGCACTGCTTTCACTGTGTCTCATAAGTTTGGCTAAGTTCTGCCTTCATTTTCATTGAATTTTAGGAAGTCTCTGATTTTCTTTTTATTTCTTCTGTGATTCAGCTGTCACTCAGTCAGTAAAGAGTTTCTGTGTGTGTAGGCTGTTTGTCATTTCTGTTGTTGTGGAGACGTATTTATGTTACTTCGCCTTTTCCCCTTTCTGCTTTTAACAGTTTTTCTTTGTTCTGTAGATTTAGTGTTTTGACTGTTATGTGACATGAGTAATTTCTTTTCTCATCTAGTCAATTTGGTGTTCTGTAAGCCTCTTGTATTAAGGAAGCTTCTTCTTTTTAGTTTGGAAAATTTTCTTTTATGATTTTCTTGAATATTTTCTGGACCATGGAGCCTGGAATTTTTGTTTTCATCTATTTCTATTATTATTAGGTTTTATCTTTTCATGGTGTCCTTGATTTTTGGATGTTTTGTGTCAGGACCTTTACTGGTTTTATATCTTTTTTGAGAGATGTATTGATTTCCTCAATTGTGTCTTCAGTGCCTGAGATTCTCTCATCCATATCTTGAATTCGGTTGGTGATCCTCACCTGTGTGGTTTCCAATCTCTATGCTAGATTTCCAATCTCCAGGAATTTCTCTGTGTATGTGTTCTTTATTGATTCTAATTCCATTTTCATAGCTTCCAACATTTTCTTCATCTGTTTGTATTCGGATTCCTGTCTGTCCGTGATAGCCTCTATATATTTTGTTGTTGTTGTTGTTCATTTCCTCTCTGTGTGCTTCTACTTGTTTGGCTGCATTTGCATATATTTCTTTGAGAGCTTTGTTAGTTTCCTTTTTGTGTGCCTCTAATAACTGGATAAGCATAGATTTCTGATCATTTTCCTATGTTTCCAAGGAATTAAAATATCCACTGATTTTTGGGGTTGCTGATGAAGTCATGATGAGGTCCTGATTTTTGTTGGATTTGTACTAAAGCAGGTCTCTAGCTATCTGATGGACCATAGCCTTCACTGTTTATTCCTTGAGCCTGTGTTGCAGACTGGGTCCGTCTGTCTCTGGAGTCTGGAGTATTCTTCAGGAAGATGAGAGCAGTCCACTGGTTTGAGAGTGGATGTTGGTGTTTCAGAAGTAGCTAAGGGAGGAAGGTTGCAGGCACATATGAACAAGCATGGGAGTGTGTATAGAAATGTGCCTTGAAAGACTGGTTGTTATTGAGTGTAAATGCCTGGAAGGGTCATGTGTGAGTGTACTTGGGGTTGCTGGCCTGGTTAGCAGGAGCAGTGCCCATGTGCAAGTGCCCTGAATGCCTCAGTGGTCCACAGGTCTGTCATACTGCTCGCCCAGCACTCAGATCTTTCTGGGTTTTGCACCATTTTTGTTCCAGGAATTGTTTTCCTGGACTCCACAGAACAGGGGCTTCAATGTTGAGAATGCTGTACCAGGGATCCCTATGTTGCCCACAGTTTGAGTGTGGGTTGGAAGGATACGATGTATGGCTGCTAGTGAAGAGGGACCCTGGATCTGAGACTCTGCACTCATTTGAAGGCACACTTACTAGCATGTGTATGCTGAAAGCACAGGGAAACCACAGTTCTCTACTCTCAGATTTAGACCTCCAGGGAAAACGAAAATGTAGGATATCTGTCAGTGTTGTCTGCAGTTTGGCCGCTGGGCCTCCTCCAGTATTGGGGAAGCCTCTGCCTTCTGTTACTGATCAGGACTGTACTTGGGACAACTATGACTCCACCTATCAGGGAGGCTTGTACTTGGGGCAACTGCTGCCACTGCCAAGGCAAGGGAAAGTGCAGGGGGATAAATTTGCCACTCTCCGATTCCGGAGATGTCCCCAGGTGACCTGGATCCAATCTGTCCCAGCTCACAATTGTCCCTTCTAGCCCAGGATGACTCAAAGTCAATGTTCTGGCTTCAGCTGCCTCTCTACTCGACAGTTTTGGAGTTTGGATCCTCTGCCTCTCAAATATGGTGTGGGCTGGTCACTGTCATCTTGGAGCCCCCAATATTTTTTAAAACTCATTTAAGGCCCAAAATCTATGAATAAATCTTTGAAAATAGGTCTTTTAAATATGGCAGCAGAATACTTGCATATTTTTGTCTAGCAGTATCTTTCACATGCTCCTAGTTAAAACATGCAAATTAAAATTTTCACAGACACGGTAAGAGGGGAAAAAAAATCAGGGAACAGGATAGGAGCCTACTATAGAAGGCCTCTGAAAGGCTCTACCCAGCATGGTATCAAAACAGATACTGAGAGTCATAGCCAAATTTTGGGCAGAGTGCAGGGAATTTTATAAAAGAAGGGGGAGTTAGAAAGACCTGGAGGGGATTGGAGCTCCACAAGGAGAACAACAGAACAACAACAACAAAAACTAGGCAGAGGAGTCTTTTCTGAGACTGATACTCCAACCAAGAACAATTTATAGGCATAACCTAGAACCCCTGCATAGATGTAGCCCATGGCAGCTCATTGTCCAAGAGGGTTCCCTAGTAATGTGAACAGGGACTGTCTTGGACATGAACTCAGGGGCTGACTCTTTGATCATCTCCCCCTGAAGAGGGATCAGCCTTACCAGGCCACAGAGGAAGACAGTGCAGCCAGTTCTGATGAGACCTGATAGACTAGGGTCAGAGGGAAGGAGAGGAGGACCTCCCTTCAGTGGACTGGGGGAGGAGCATAGAGAAGAGGAAGGGAGGGTGAGATTGGGAAGGGACGTTGGGGGCTACAGCTGGCATACAAAGTGAATAAACTGTTATTAATAAAAAAATAAATTAATTAAACAAAAGAAAAAATCTTTTGTACAGTCATGTTGTAAGTACCTGTAATGAATTTGTATAATGTTATATCTCTGGGATACACACAATGTTGGTATTTTCAAACACTCCTCTAAAAAGGAAACCAAATTTCATATTTTAACTATTATAGTATTTAACTATTTCAGTATTTTCCAAAGTTTGGTCTGTAGCTATGACATACAGAAATGTATTTAAAAACTTTTTCACAAAATCTTATTATTTATTTATATTTATTAGGAAGAAATAGACAATACAATAATTATACAGCAATTTTTTTTGGTACTTAAAGCATTCTGTCTCAAACACTAGTGTGTATAATAACAGACTTCTAAGTGAAGCTGGAAAAAATTACAAAGAATGATTTACTCATAATGAGTAAAATAATTTTATAAAGCGTGTAATTCTATCTGCGTGTATGAGATGTTCTTTCCTATTACTTGTGTGGCTAGTAACAATTTTCAGTTTTGTTAATTTATGCAATTTTGTTCTTTGTCTCATAATCACCTCATAATATTTTATTATGATATAATTTTTATATCACTAATAATATTTTTCTGGGTACTATTGTAAAGCACTTGCATGACATTCATCAAACCCTAAGTCTGATTCTGAGAGTGGAAAACAATGTAAAAATTATTTTGCAACCTAAGACGATAATAATACAGCAAAAGTAAATAGCGTGCCTCCTTTTAAAAATTTTGAAGTTCTTTTAAATTCCTTGCTAAGAATAAGGGCTAGGGAATTAAGAACAATCTCTTTCTACTACAAAACTTGAATAAAAGTTTCCCACTGGCTCTCAAAAAGAAAACAGGATAATTTTAAATGACATCAAATAATGGGAAAATTCTACAGATAATCGCCAGCCTGTACAACAAATCTGTGTTAATATCTTTAGGTATTTAGGTGAATAGAAATCCATGAAGTCGTGATTGGGTTGACATGTTAATCTCTTGTTACCCAAATCCATTTTAAAACCCTAACTCAAGAATAACAAGAAGCTTTCAGCTCCAATGTTCTCATTTTTTAACTTTTGGAGAAATGCAGAGGACATGAAATAAGAGTGATGCGAGAGTTTACTGAAGGCTTTTCTTGTCACTTATTTTGAAAGTCAGCAGCAATTTCTAATTCCCACCTTGCAAATCTGTCCAAATTAGCATTTATCTAAAAATGTGTCCGTTTCAGTGGTGTCATTAGCAGAAAAGAGCATATTGACTTAAATGTGTTTTTCTAATCTTATATTGTACATGCAAGGCTGTTCTTTGAGACAGAATAACCAAACAGATATAATTCCCTCAAAAATTTATTTTAATCCTTTCTGAATAAAAACACTTTATCTAGAAGAAATATGCTGTCTCCCGAGACGTAGTGCTAATTTGAAGCATTTGAATCTAAATTTTGACCTTTATCTATTTCAGATTATATTCTAGGTATTATAAACTGAAGGAAATGAAGTTCTGAAGAACTCACTTCATGTAAAACAACTACATGTTTGATACAATTGCATTTTGGTGGACAAGACAGAAATGGTAACAGTGGGGGAGAAAAGTGAAATAGTGTTTGGGGATTTGGAAGATTTGAAGGAGAGGCCCCTGGTGCTGGTCCTTTCTCTCTTTTACACCATAGAGCTCAGGAATGCCATAGAACTCAGTCCTTGCATATCTCTTCTTTCATTTACTATTTCTCTGGAGTTAAAAAACAAGAAAGCTATGGGTATCCTAAACTTTTTAAATCTCTCTATACATCCATGACTTATCCTCTGGAAAACTTCACTGATCTACTCTGGAGGACTTCTAAATTTAAATGCCTTTTGTACCTACTTACTATCTGCTTTTGGATGTCTTCTTGTACATTTCAAATTTAACTTCTCTGTTCAAGTAGTTAAAATCTCAGTCAGTGACATTCAAATTTATCCAGTTTTCTAATGTTTACAGCTACTTTTAATACTTATCTTTTCTTTCATAGCATGTGCAATCCACGTGTGTGTGTGTGTGTGTGTGTGTGTGTGTGTGTGTCTGCATTCCACTATTGCAAACTAGGTTTAGTGTATCATCAGGTCTCTCAGAGGATAATTACTACTGGAGAATCTCAAATGTTCTCTCATTTCTGATTTCCCACATAATCATTGAAATTTGTATAAGTCAGAATTCAATAAAAATTATAAAATGACCTTCAATTTAACTACTTCAATTCAACATGGGTTACTTATATCTTTGTTCACTACTCTCCAGTCATAGACATCCCCTACGCTGTTACACATTGCAGATTGCACCTCACTTTAGGGTTTCCATATATGATCTTTCCTTCTAGGAAATACATTCAAGAGAGTGGCTCATTATCACTTGGCACACAATTTACTTGTCAAAGAAAAAAAAAACTCTACAAAGACACTGTATACTTATTATGAGGTCACTGTTACATTCCATTCCTTATCTCCATTCAAGTTTTTCACTCAACATACTCATTTTATTTATGTAATTATTCAGTTGTTTCATTTTTGTCATTCCTATCAGAATTTAAGATCCATAAACTCTGGCACCAAGTTGGCTGAATTCATTACCATATGATTTGAATAGATCTTAAAATTCAAAATAAAGGGTTAAGAAGCATGTATTTTGTTGAGAAGGGTTAACAGCAATAGGAATAGAATACCCAAAGAATAATGTCTAGGATAAAGCCATAGACTATAGATCAATAGCTATTGAAACACACAACTATCCTGATAAAAGAATGTGTGAAAATTTCACAATGTGTGTGTGTGTGTGTGTGTGTGTGTGTGTATAGTGACCAATATCTTTGATTCCTACTCATTGTTTATTTAAAATGCACTTGATGGTGGATATTTTGGATAAATGATGTTTTATCAGTGTAAGCAAGTCAATGCTTTAGTCTGCATTACAATTCAGTTTCTCAAATTCCAGCCTATTGTTTCCATTTTTAATGTTATACTTTAGAGGTCTGATTTTCATGAGGGCCAGCTTACCTCTTTTGGTTTCTATGAACTGTATTTTAAACATATGTGAAAAATATTTATACAACTCATGGTTAAAAGGATCATCTCTAATTGTTTTTATACATTTTTAAAGTTATAGCCCTTCACTTTAGACATATAACACATAGATAGGTATTGCCTGTCCATTGTCCTCTATAAATGTATAAGTGTATTTTTATTTACAAAAGGAAATCTAGCTGTTCCCCCATCCCATTTGTTCTAATGACTATTTGTTTCTTATTGGGTTGCCTTGGTAAAACACAGTTTATGAAAAAATTAAATATTTCTTTCTAGATACTTAACATTCATTGCTTAGTTAAAATGTGTATGTGTACTCTTAGACTAATTCCAGTTTGCTTTTATTCTAAGCATTTATAAGTATATTATGCTTCTTTCCATTATAATACATTCACTTTTTATTAGGATTATAACCATTCTCTCATCTCTTCCCCTTTCTGTGCTCCTTTCATATTTCCCCTCATCTCATTCCATTCCTCTGTATCGCTCTCCCTCTTCCTTTCCCTTTTTTCCCTCCTTTCTCTCTCACATTTCTTGTAATAAGAAGTACATTAAACACAGATCCAGGCATGCATTACATCTAGTACTAGAGTTAGTACTTGTAATCACAATACAAGTATAACAAAAAGACCTATTATGTAATTGAGGCAACACAATTCCAATAAAATTGTTAACAATAAATATTAAAGTTTAGAGTTACCATTTTGGTCCAGATTCCTGGACAATAATTTCCTTGAAGTTTGAAGCTGTTAAGTGCAAATTACTTCAAATAGGCTTCATTTCATTAAGAATAAGTAATTTTCTTTAATTTTCATTTGCTGTATTCATTATAAACCTGCTTTTTGATGAGATGCTATTTCCACATTCTTAAATTCAATATGAAATGTGTTTTGTTTAATTTGGCAAGAATCTAAAATAATGTCTCAATAAAACTTTCTTGAAAAAAAGAAACATGAGAAAATAATGTCCTAAAACACTTGCCTTATTGACTACTTTGAATGGATAGATACAGATTTTTTGACCATTAGAAATCACTGTCTACTGCCCACTCTCCTCATATCTTTTCAACATAGTACTTGAAGTCTTAGCTAGAGCAATAAGACAAGTAAAGGAGATCAAGGGGATACAAATCTGAGAAGAAGTCAAAGTTTCACTATTCGCAGATGATATGATAGTATGCCTGAGTGACTCCAAAAATCCAACCAGAGAATTCCTGCAGCTGATAAACACCTTTAGTAAAGTGGCTGGATAAAAAATTAACTCAAAAAATTAGAAGCCCTACTGTATACCCAAGAAAAAAAGGGGCGAAAAAGAAATCAGGGAAACAACACCCTTCACAATAGCTACTAATAACATAAAGTACATTGGGGTGACTCTAACCAAGCAGGTAAAAGAACTGTTTGAAAAAAAATTCAAGTCTCTGAAGAAAGAAATTGACAAAGACATCAGAAGATGGAAAAATCACCCGTGCTGATGGACTGATAGGGTTATCATAGTGAAAATGGCCATTCTGCCAAAAGCAATCTACAGATTAAAGGCAATTCCCATCAAATTACCAACACAATTCTTTACAGAGATTGAAAGAAAAATTCTCAACTTCATATGGAGAAACAAAAAACCAAGAATTTCCTGTACAACAACAGATCATCTGGAGGTATCTCCATCCCTGATCTCAAGCTGTACTACAGAGCAATAGTAATAAAATGGCATGGTATTGGCATAGAAACAGAAAGGTGAATCAATGGAACTGAACAAAAATAAACCCAAACACCTATGAATACTTGATTTTTGACAAAGAAGCCAAAACCATTCAATGGAAAAAAGACAACGTCTTCAACAAATGGTGCTGTTCCAACTGGATGTCTACACGCAGAAAAATGAAAATAGATCCATATATATCACCTTGCAGAAAACTAAAGTCCAAGTGGATCAAAGACCTCAACATAAAACCAGATACACTAAATCGGTTAGAAGAAAAAGTGGGGAAGAGCCTAGAATTCATTGGCACAGGAGACAACTTCCTGAACAGAACACCAACAGCACAGGCTCTAAGAGCAACAATCAATAAATGGGGCCTCATGAAATTGAAAACTTCTGTAAAGCAAAGGACACTGTTGTCAGAACAAAACACAAGCCTACAGATTAGGTAAGGATCTTCACCAACCCTACATCTGACAGAGAGCTGATATCCAGAATATATAAAGAACTAAAGAAGTTAAAAGGCAGTAATTCAAACAATCCAATTAAAAATGGGGTATGGAGCTAAACAGAGAATTCTCTGTAGAAGAATATAGAATGGCAGAGAAACACTTAAAGAAATGCTCAACTCCTTAGCCATCAGAGAGATGCAAATCAAAATGACCCTGAGATTTAACCTTACACCTATCAGAATGGCTAAGATCAAAACCTCAAGTGACATCACATGCTGCAGAGGATGTGGAGAAAGGGGAGCACTCATCCACTGCTAGTGGGAATGTAAACTTGTGCAACCACTTTGGAAATCAATCTGGTGCTTTCTCAGACAATCAAGAATAATGCTTCCTCAAGATCCAGTTATACCACTCCTAAGTACATACCGAAAAATGCTCAAGTATACAACAAGGACATTTTCACAACCATGTTTGTAGCAGCTTTATTTGTTATAGCCAGAACCTGGAAGCAACCAAGATGTCCATCAACGGAGAAATGGATACAGAAATTGTAGAATATTTACACAATGGAATACTATTCAGCAATTAAAAACAAGGAAATCATGAAAATTTCAGGCAAATGGTGGGATCTAGAAAAGATCATCTTGAGTGAGGTATCCTAGAAGCAAAAAGACACACATGCTATATACTCACCTATAAGTGGGTAGTAGACTTGTAAGATAAGATCAACATACTAAAATCTATACACCTAAAGAAGATAAATAAGAACGAATACCAGGGGTAAGATGATCAATCCTCACCTTGAAAGATAAAGTGGATTGACATTGGAAGTAGGAGAAAACAAGTACCAGGACAAGAGCCTATGGCAGAGGTCATCTGAAAGACTCTACCTAGCAGTGTATCAAAGCAGATGCTGAGACTCATAACCAAGCCTTTGGCAGAGTGCAGGGAATCATATGAAAGAAGGGAGAGTTATTATGACCTAAAGGGGACAGGAGCCCCACAAGGACTAAATATATCAGGGCACAGAGGGCTTCTATGAGACTGTTTCTCCAACCAAGGTCCATGCATGGATATAACCTAAAATGCTCAGATGTAACCCATGGTATCTCAGTACCCAAGCAGGTTTCCTAGTAAGGGATTATTTCTGACATGATCTCAGTGACTGGCTCATTGAGCTTACCCTCCCCTCTGAGAGAGGAGCAGCCTTGCTAGGCCACAGATAAGGACATTGCAACCAGTCCTGAAGATACTTGATAAGCTAGGGTCAGATGGAAGGGGAGGAAGATATCCCCTATCAGTGGACTTGGAAAGGGGCAGAGAAGAGATGAGGGAGGGAGGGTGGGATTCGGAGGGAAAGGGGAGGGGCCTATGGTTGGGATACAAGTGAATGACCTGTGATTAAAATTTAAAAAAAAATCACTGCCTAGAGTAGAGATAATAGTTTTCTGATATAGAATTTACCCATTTTCTGAGTTCCATTTCTAGTATTACAAGGAAGGCAGAGAAAAGGGAGGGAGGAAAGGCTGAAACCAGTTTCAGTGAGTCACACATATCCAAGAATCCTGAATAATTTTAAATATGTGTTGAGTGGATCACAGAGTTGAACTGGAAAGCTCTGTCAAAATCTTGTTGAGAAAAGTCAACATGCCACCTCCATATCTGTCTTACCAATGAAAACAGATACATTGCTGACCATGAGATGAATAGCTTTGGCAATGATTATGTGAAAGTTTTTCCTACAATCTGTGATTGTATTAAAGATTTTGCCATGATATTTAAGAGACTAATATAGGATGAATTTTATGTAAGAAAGGGTCTGAAAACTGTTAAGAGGACATGTTCAGTCCTGATGCAACTTGATGAGCTATGTTGGATGGGAAAGGGAGCTCCTTTTTCTCAGAAACTGGGAGGGGCAGAGGAGAGAAAGAGAGAATGTGGCTCTGGGGGAAACAGGGAAGGGGCTACAAGGATGTAAAGTTAAAAAAAAATAAATGAGAAAAAAGAAGGAAATATAGAAATATTTTAGAGTACCTACTTGAAAATAGTTTTGTTTTTACATAAATTGAATGTAAATCAACATAAGACACTGATTTAATTATTACAGAACTGAGAAGTACTCAAAATATATTACTAAGAAACAAGCTATAGCATTTCTTATAAAGCTCTATACTTCATACAAAAAAAATACCCTAAATAAAAAGCTATATTCATTATCCTTCTCCTTAAATATTGTCCTCATTCTGTTTCCTATATGGGAATGTAGAATGAATAGCAGAGTAAAAGCTTTAGCCTTCTCTGTTATCCATGCTGTGTGTGTATCAATAATTTCAAACATTTATTTTTCTTACTTTATATGCAATCTAACAGCAAGCGTTTACAACTCTGTGTCCTTAATACCCATCTTCTTTGTACATATCTCCATTTGCTTGATAGTATATTAACTCAAAACTTCATCCTTTACCCAGTTATTTTTATTACACATTATATTTTTTCAGTGTTTGTAAGGTTTTATTTTATGTTTTTCCTCTTTTTTAAATTTTTTTTTACATCCCAACCACAGTTCTCCCTCCTTCCTCTCCTCCCAGTTCCTCTCAACTGCCTTTCCAATCCAGTGTTTTATTTTTTAATTTTATTTTTTTCTTATCAGTTACATTTTATTAACTCTGTATCCCAGCTGTATCTCACTCCCTCATTCCCTCCCACTCCCACCCTCCCTCCCTCATCTCCACCCTGCCCCTTTCTACCAGACCTTCAAAGAAGTACTAACACCAATTCTACACATTATATTTTGACAATTGTAATATAATTACATCATCTCCCCTTATTTTCCCCTCTCCAAACTCTCCAATATACCCCTCCTTCATCTGTTAGTCTGCTTACCTCTAAAGTAATCATATTTTTCTCCAGAAGATAGTCTTAGTATTTATTTTTTATTTTATGTTTCCACTTTTATTTTGCCATTACTAGAAAGCAAAGGCAAATCTAAATATTTTATTTTAAACTAATGACAGTTGAAAAACTATTTTGCTCTAAAACATAAAATAGATATTTCCTTTGTCCTTTGCACCATACAGGAAAATTGCAGTGATTTTCACAGTCCAAGTAGCAAACCGTCATGTGTGCTTAGGTACTTGCAAAATAAAAACAAGAACTTTAAAGGTATTTTTTTTATATTTATGGATCAAAATGTGCTTGAAATTTGTAACTGAAAATGAAATGTCTCTGATGGTATGAATGATTTCTCTTCAAATTAGTATAGTTTATTAAGATGTAATTGTATTTTATATTTATTATATTTTCCATATTGTGATTAATTAATTGATAAATTCCATAAATACAGAAATACTATTATATTTCTTTTGTTATTGATATAATTTGAATTTGCTTCTAAAAGTTGTTTTTCTTTTCCCCATCAAGATAATTTGCCGTCATACTTTTCAGTTTCATTTGTATCTATAATCAATGTTCAACATAATAATTATAAATATATAAATCTAAGATATTAGAAATAAAAAATACTCAAAAAATAAACTAATATCAGTTAAAAATATTTTGTAGTTTTATTTATGATATTATAATTATATAATTCCCCCCTTCCCATTCCTCCATCCAAAAATCCCATATATCCTTCCTTGTTCTCTTTCATATTCATGGATTATTTGTCATTATTTTTTTATTACATACATATCTGCATATGTATATTCACATGCATTCATAAATATAACCCTCTTAGTCTGTATATACTAACTGTTTGTATGTTTTCAGGGTTGATCGTTTGAAATTGGAGAACTAATTGCTGTGCTCTTTACTGTTGAATTATATTTCTCCCAATTGTCAGCATTCCTTACTTGCCTGTTGTTCTTTATGTGGGACTGAGGCCCATGGACTTTCCCCTATTCACTTTGACATTTCTATTGTTATTGTCCTTGTTTTAGTTAATCATGTTGTTGAGACATTTGTGTGATGTTTCTAATATTACTAGGAGACAAAAATATCACAGCAAACTCAGTATCTGTAGATCTTATTTAAAAGTGTGGTAGGATTCTGTTGTAAGTCCTTCTGTTTGGTTGGGAAACTTTTAATGAGAGCTTCTATTTCCTTAGGTGCTATGGCGTTATTTAATTTATCTACCTAATTTTGATTCAGCTTTGGTAAATGGAATCTATCAAAAATTATCCATTTTATTATCATTTTCATATTTTGTTGCATATAGGCTATTAAAAAAGGACCTAATGATTCCTTGATTTTCCTAAGTGTCTGTTGTTATGTCCTCCTTTCCTTTCTGATTTTGTTATTTTGGATAGTGTCCCTCTGCCTTTTAGTTAGTTTGGCTAAGGGTTTGTCTCAAAGAACCAGCTCTTTGTTTGGTAGATTCTTTGAATTGTTTTGTTTCTAATTTATTGATTTCAGTCCTGAGTTTGATTATTTCTAACAATTTACTCCTCTTGAGTGTGTTTGCCTTTTTTTTTTTGTGTGTGTGTGTTTTCAGGTGTCCAATTAAGTTGATTTATTAGATACGTCAAATTTCTTTATAAAGCCACTTAGTGCTTTTAGCACTGCCTTCATTTTGTCCCATAAGTTAAGGTAAGTTGTACTTTCATTTTCATTAAATTCTAAGAAGTCATTAATTTCTTTCTTTATTTCCTCCCTGACCCAGGTATCATTGAGTAGAGAGTTGTTCAGTTTACATGTGTGTGCAGGCTTTTTGTTATTGCTGTTATTGTTGAGGTTTAGTTTTAGACCATGGTGGTCTAATAGGATACAAGGGATTATTTCAATCTTCTTGTATCTGTTGAGGCTTTCTTTGTGTCTGAATATATATTCAATTTGGGAGAAGGTTCCATGAGTTGCTGGGAAGAAGGTATACCCTTTTGTGTTTGGGTGAAAGGTTCTGTAGACATCTATTAGGTTCATTTTATTTAGGATCTCTGTAATTATCATTATTTCCCCATTTAGCTTCTCTTTAGATGATCTGCGCCTTGGTGAGAGTGGCATGCTGAAGTCTCCCAATACTAAGGTGTTGGGATCAATGTGTGATTTAAGCTTCAATTTTTCTTTTGATGAGAATGAAGTGTCCCTCTCCTTCTCTTTTGATTAAATTTTGGTTGAAAGTCTATTTTGTTAGATATTAAGATTGGTACTCCAGCTTGATTTTTGCATGCGTTTACTTAGAAAACATTTTTCCAGGCCTTTACTCTAAGGTAGTATCTATCTTCATTGTAGATGTGTGTTCCTTAATTGCAGCAGAATGTTGGATCCTGTTTCCACAACCATTCTTTTATTCTGTGTCTTTTTATTGGATAGTTGAGACCCTTGATGTTATTGGATATTAGTGACCAATGAATATTAGTTCCCTTTATTGTGGAGTTAATAATTGTGTTTGTGTGCTTATTTTCTTTTGCTTTTTTGTTTTGATGGTGTCTTTATCCTGTGTTTTCTTGGCTGTAGTTGATCTTGTTGGGTTGGAGTTTTCCTTTTAGTATCTTCTCTAGTGCTGGATTACCGCTTACATATTGTTTTAATTTAGTTATGTCATGGACTATTTTGTTTTCTCCATCTATGTTGATTGAATGTTGTTCTGGATCATGTAGTCTGAGTTGGTATCTGTGATCTCTTAGTTTCTGCATAATATTCACCCAGGCACTTCTGGCTTTCATAGTCTCTGTTAAGAAGTCTGGTGTGATTCTGATTAGGTTTGTGTTCATATGTTAACTGGCCTTTTTACCTTTCTGCTTTTAATGTTTTTTTTTTTCTGTAGATTTTGTGTTTTGATTATTATGTCGTGGTAGGAGCTTCTTTTCTTGTCTAGTCAACTTGGTATTCTGTTGGCCTCTTGTATGTTTATGGGAATCTCTTTCTTAATGTTGGGGAAATTTTCTCCTATTATCTTTTCAAAAATATTTAACGTTTTTAGATCAATGTCAGGCTTCCTAATAATGTTCTTTTTAATTTTGTTACTCCTTTACATATAATTTTTTTTTTCTTATAGGTGCCTTTCATCTATCCAAAAAACATGCATTGTAGAGCTCACAATAGAAACTATACCTTGGAAGGTACTCTTTCACTCTATTGCTGTGAACCCTTCTTCATTAATGTTGGAGGAGAAAATTACAAAATATCCAGTGAGAGGTGAAATACTATTGCTTTGAGGTAAACATGTCATCAAAACTCAGTGACAATAGAAAAAAAAAGCGTACTTCCTAAGAATGCCTTATAGAATAACTGATAAGATTAGATGCTGCCTCTGTACATTTAGGAGTGTATAACCAATTAAGTGTCATGAGAGATTATGTTCTAGACATATGATTCTTCTTTTATTATTTTTAGATTAGATACTATTTTAATATTTTCTCTGTTTTATTCCATTATGTATTTTGGAGAACTTGCTGGACATCTCTCTTTTACTCTTTTACAAGAAGATCAGTATATTAATAATTAAATTTAAACTGGGCTTTCCATACATTAATAATTAAATTTGAGCTGTACTCCTGAATTTTGTAGTTAAGATATTTATAGAGAGACAAATACAGTGTTGACACCTGTGGTAACAGATACTTGGGAACCTGAGGCAGAAAGAGCACATGAACTTGATTCATTATTTTATATTAAGCATTAATAATTTTTTGTTTAATGGTTTCTTTTAATTTTGTCTCTATGTGTATGTGTGTTTTGTCTACGTGTATGTCTGTGCACTACATACATACTCTTCTGAGTGCAGAGGTCAAAAGACAGTATCAGATTCCCTGGGACTGCAATCACAAATAGTTGTGAGCTGCCATTTAGGTGCTGGGAACTGAACCCAGGTGCTCTGGAAGAAAATCCAGAATTCTTGACCAGAAGTTTGTGTGATTTTTTTTTAGTCATAAGTACTAGACAAAACTAAAACATAGGTTAAAATGAACAAAGCAAAGAGATGGGCAGGAAATTAAAAAAAAAATGAAGCCTCTCTGAAATCATGAAGTTGAGTTTCATGGTTGTCATATGAACTTGCATTTATATGCTCTGAAATTAATTTTTATACTTTGTATCCTTATAAAGTATGAATTATAGACTACACAAAGAAGAAGAGCAGCTGGTATTAAGTGTCTCTTTTGTATCAACTACTTAGTTTGTCAACATAAAAGATTAGTATGCTGGGAGTGTAGTAGTCATTAAGAATTCATCTAGAAGCCCTGAGTTCAATTCTCTGTGACTCACAAACATTTCTTAAGAAGACAAGCTTGGGATTCCTACTATGTGTTAGAGATGGTACTTATGGGTAAGTGCGTTGACCCAAATACAGGTGGGGACAACATTTAGCCACCATCCTATTTCGTATTGTTATTCATCATTTATAAATGTTATTGAGAAATAAAGTACTCATGTATACTTTTGATATATTATAAAATGGGTGGTTTATGTTTTGAAAACTCTGCTACAGTTTTTTTATATAAATATCAATATACCCCATCATTTTTTCTTGCTTAAATTTTGTTTTTATTCTTTGTTTTTAAAATTCTATATATAAATTATTAACTGCATAAATGTATATAACGAGGATTAAGACAAATTTATGGAACAATCTGAGACAGAGAAATGAATAGAACTGTACTCACCATAAAGAATTGCAAGCAGAGACAGGGGCATGACAAGTAGTCCCACCAACATATCAGCAATGGCTAGGGACATTAAGAAGTAGTTGGTTGCATTGTGCAATTTCTTCTCCATGCTTACTGCCATGATAACGAGAATGTTGCCCCCTATTGTCATGATTATTATCACGACGATTGAAAGTGCTGGCCAGTTTTGTACCCCGTCCGGGAATTGAAACAAGCGTCCACCATTGGAGGAATTAAAACTGTCAGTTACTATAGCTGTTACTGGACTTACGGAAATATCAAGTTGCCAAACCAATAGGCCGATTAGGTGCACACTGAAAATTAAAAAGAAAAGAAAAGAAATTTAGTCTTTGCTTACATACAGTATATTATTTATACTACACATTATCTTCTCCTCCCACTATTGTGACGATAGCTACCTCTATCCTCATCATTTGTTTTTATCATTAAACTTCTACTGAGTGATTTCTATAAATTAGGAACTTAGTTAAACAATATATATTTACAATTACATTTGATCCTCACAGGAATTCAGTACTGATTGAGTCCCATTATGTAGCTGAAAAAAGAATGCAGTTAGAAAAGGTTATAATACTTTCTCAAGCCAATGTATCCAAGTGAGTAACTGTGCAATGGGCCATCATAGGGTCTGATTTCAGACTATATTCAAGTTTGACTGTAGTCCCAAAACAAAAAATTATTTGACTTGGTATAATAGTTTATTATTTTTTTCTTTTAGATTTTATTTTATTATAAAATAATATAAATGTAGCTTAAGAATATTTTCATATAAGTATAAGGTTCTTCAAGTATGTTTCCCTACCATAAAGCAATAGATGTCCCTTACTCTCCTATTTCCTGTCCCCTTAGTTCCATAGAGAGTTTTGCTTCTATTTTCATATCATCTATCCATACTTGATTATGTGAATCTATGAAGTTAAGGCTCCACAAATGAGAGAAAATATGTGGTATTTGTCTTTCAGAGACTGATGTACTGTTTTATTTTTATATTTTTAAAATTACCAAGTTTAATTAATTAATAATTTAATTAATAATAATCCACAAATTAAAATAATTTAATTAATAATAATTTAAAATATTACCATTAAGACACGTTTTAGAAATAATGGAAAATTTTCTTAAAGGATCTGGTGACCAGACAATATAATTGGAAGTTGATTTGTCTTATTCTAAAGTTTAAAAAGTATAAATTATTATCAGAGCAATTTTATGAATGTATTTTGAAAGATGCTGTGATAACAATACACACACACTTTTTTGAAGTATTTCCAAGCTCTCTTATTCAAAAAGTGACTTTCTGCTAGTTTACAGTTTCTTGCCTTGTGCTTTAAAAACTTTTATGCTCTCCACTGCTTACCTTATTTGTGTCTTAGTTTTCTAGAACTTACTCTAGGCTTAAGAGTAATGTGTGCAAATGATTCCCATGGACAGAGGTAGGAATTAAATTTCTTAAAGCATTTTCAATACATATTTTTATATCGGTCCTTAGACGGATTCTACCAGTAAGCATTTCAGGCTAAGTGCCAATCTAAGACAAAAGAGATGTGTATGTTTTACTTTTGTAAATTTCAAATTAACTTCCCTTATAGTGATTAGATTTATTTATGTTATACACACAAATGTTCTCTAAAGATGTGAGCTTCTAGGGTGTGTCTAACAAAACCAACCCATTCATCTTCCCTGATAAAAATAAGAAAACAATCATGTTCAAAATTTCCTGTTTGAAAACTATTTTTTTCTGGCTATTTTCTGGATGAGATCTGTTTATGTTTGCCTATCTATCTATCTATCTATCTATCTATCTATCTATCTATCTATATGTCTGTCTGTATCTATCTATCTATCTATCTATCTATCTATTATTTCAGGTATTGTATAGGAGCAAAGTGATATAGGACTTCTAAGTTATACTGCTCAGGGTTTATATATTCTACTCCAGAATAGTGGTTTGGGTTAGATAAGATTTACAGTGACTTTGTTCTTGCATCTGATTCTTTATCTACTCTTTACATTCCAATCTATTGAATTCATATATTCTAGGATCACCATGTTCTTCCCCAGCCAGTTGCAACCACTATCCCTACCTTCTGATCTCTAGCATCCTCTAATGTTCTTTACAGAATCAGTTGATTGTAATAATAATAATAAAAACTCTCTTTGCCTTCTCTCTTTTTCTCCAGTTCAGCATCTATCCTAAGTTGACCTAAATCTTGTAACTATTCTGTCTCAATCACCTTGGTGTCAGTTTTATAGGTATGCAGCACCACAATAGTCAGCCATTTGATTTTCTTAATTGTTTAGTTCATAAAAGAGAGAAAAGGTATTAAACTCTGTAAGCTTTACCCATGATAAAATCAACCATAAAAAATGGAATTTGAACTGAGGCTATTATCATTCCAGTAAATGAGTTTTAAAATTTAATTAGATGACAGATTATTTTTATTCTCAATGTGGTATCTTTAAATAGAAAATATTAATCTTTTTTTGATGCTGGTTAAATAGAGCCTGGTTTTATATAAACATTTTTATATTACTAAGTAAAGAAGCATGAAAGTAACTTTACTGTTTTTATTAAAACAAGTAACAAATTCTTACAAGACTGTGTGCACCGCATTGCTCAGGTTCACCATGATTGCTTTAGTCTTAAGCAACAAGATGTTCAAACTGAGAATTGGAAAATTAACAGACTGGATTCATTCCCTGAGGAGAGAAAAGATTAAAAAAATTAGTTAAAATTGCAAATAACTTGCATATCAAAAAATTAAATAAACTCAAATGCACCTATTTAATGATAAGAAAATCATTACTTCATTTAACGAATAGGAAAAGATGTTATATGGAAGTAATACGAAATGGCTAGAACAATTTTTTCACTTATCTATAGGCACAAAACTATCCATTTTTGTGAAAATTTCTCATCTAGAGTCTAGTAATGTGTGACATTACCACATGTTCCTATTAGTGTACACAGAGCTTAAAATCAATGTTTTGAGAAGCAAGTTAAAATAGATCTTTGAGATTTGTAAATCATTAGAAAAACATATACAATTTTAAATTAACTTACAATTATAAAAATCAAAACTTTCATCATGTAGTAAAATGAAAAAATAAAAAATTTCAAGAATTTGTATAACATAAACATATTTTATTCTTTTCTAATTTTTCTTCAAATTGAAGCAATATGAACCTACATAGAGAGTCCTATTTGTATTTTGCATTAATCAAGAAAATTCATGAGAGGCCAGCAATAACTGGTTTATAACCAAATAAATTCACTCGTCAAGTTTATGATATCAAATACAGAAATACGAAAATGGGGACATAAGGACAGACACTGGGGAAATCCAAACAATGATTAACTCTTACTACAAAAGCCTATATGTCACAATATTTGAAAATCTGAATGAAATGGACAATATTTTTGGTATATTCCATTTAGCAAAGATAAACCAAGATGAGGTAAATAGATTACATAGTCTTATATCTCCCAAGGAAGTAGAAGCTATCATCAAAAATCTCCCACCCAAAAGGAAAACCTAGGGCCAGATGATTTCAGTGTAGAATTCTACCACACTTTCAAAGAAGAGCTGACACCAATTCTCTTCACTATTCCACAAAATATAAACAGTAAGATTACCAAACTCATTCTATGAAGCCACAATCACTTTGATACACAAATCTCACAAAGACTTAACAAAGAAAGAAAATTTCAGACCAATCTCTCTTATGAGCATTGATGCAAAAAATACTCAGTGAAATACTCGCAAACCAAATCCAAGAACACATCAAAGATATCATCCAATATGACCAAGTAGGCTTCATCCCAGATATGAGGGGTAGTGCAATATACAGAAACCCATGAAGGAAATCCACCATATAAACAAACTGAAAGAAAATAAAACACACGGTAATCTCTTTAGATGCTGAAAAAACATTTGATAATATCCAACAATCATTTATGTTTAAAGTCCTGGAGAGATCCTGGATACAAGGCACTTACCTAAACATAGTAAAGGCAATATAAAGCAAGCCTATAGCCAACATCAAACCAAATGGAGTGAAACTTAAATCAGTCCCACTGAAATCTGGGAAAAGGCAAGGCTGCCCACTCTCTCCACACCTCTTCAACATAGTACTTGAAGTCCTTGCTAGAGCAATAAGACAAAGAGATCAAGGGGATTCAGTTCTGAAAGGAAAACTACAAAAAGTATCACTATTTGCAGATAATACGATAGTATACCTGACTGACCCCAAAAATTCTACCAGGGAACTACTTCACTGATAAAACCTTAGGCCAAGTGGCTGGATACAAAATCAAATAAAAAAAAATTAGTAGCCCTCCTGTATATAAAAGACAAATGCACTGAAAATGAAATTAGGGAAACAACACACTTCACAATAGCCACAAAGGACATAAAGTACCTTTGTGTAACTCTAACCAAGCAAGCCAAAGACTTGTATGGAAAAAAATCTTTCAGTCTCTGAAGAAAGAGGAAGATATCAGAAGATGGAAAGATTCCCCATGTTCATGGATTGGCAGGATTAACATAGTAAAAATGGCCATTTTAACAGGGGCAATTTACAGATTCAATGCAATCCCCATCAAATTACCAATACAATTCTTTATAGACCTTGAAAGAAAAATGTCAACTTCATTTTTGAATAACAAGAAATGAGAATCGCTAAAACAACCCTTTACAATAAAAGATCTTCAGGAGGTATCACCATCCCTGATCTGAAGCTGTACCATAGAGCGACAGTAATAAAAACTGCATGGTACTGGCATAGAAACAAAATGGTGGATCAATGGATTCAAATAGAAGACCCAGAAATAAACCCACACACTTATGGACACCTGATTTTTTTACAAAGACGCCAAAACCATACAATGGAGAAAAGATAGCATCTTCAACAAATGTAGCTGGTCTAACTGGATGTCTACAAAAAGATCATACTTATCACCCTACACAAAACTAAAGTCTAAGTGAATTAAAGACCTCAATATAAAACCAGAGACACTAAACCCATTAGAAGGAAAAGTGGAGAAGAGCCTGGAACTCATTAGCACAGGAGACAACTTCCTGAACAGAACACCAACAGCACAGGCTCTAAGAGCAACAATCAATACATGAGACCTCATGAAACTGAAAACTTCTGTAAAGCAAAGGACACTGTTGTCAGAACAAATCAACAGCCTAGAGCTTGGGAAAGGATCTTCACCAAGCTATATCTGACAGAGAGCTAATATCCTGAATGTATAAAGAACTTAAGTTAAATGTCAACAGATCAATTAATCCAACTCAAAAATGGGTACAGGGAAAAAGAGAGAATTCTTAATAGAGAAACACTTAAAGAAATGCTAAATATCCTTACTCAGCATGGAAATGGAAATCAAAACCACCCAAAGATTTCACTTTACACCCATCACAACAGCTAAGATGAAAAACTCAAGTGACAACACATGCTGGAGAGGATGTGGAGAAAGAAGAACCTTACTCCATTGCAGTTGGGAATGTAATGTTGTACAACTACTTTAGAAGTCAATCTGGTGCTTTCTCAGACAATTAAGAATAGTGCTACCTCATGATCTAGCTTCAGCTTTCTTAGGCATTTATCCAAAATATGCTGATTACAACAAGGACATTTGCACAACCATATTTGTAGCAGCTTTATTTGTAATTGCCAGGATCTGGAAACAACCCAAATGACCCTGAGTTGAGTAATGGATACAGAAATTGTGGTGCATTTACACAATGGAATACTACTCAACAATTAAAAACAAGGAAATCATGAAATTTGCAGGCAAATGGTAGGAACTAGAAAAGATCATCCTGAGTGAGATATCCCAGAAGCAGAAAGACACACATGGTATATATTCTCTTATAAGTTGGTATTAGAGATATAATATAGGATTATCATACTAAGATCTGTACACTTAAAAGAACTTAATCAAGAAAAAGGGCACTGGGTAAGATGCTCAATATTCATTTAGAAAGGCAAACTGGATAGACATCAGAAGAGGGAGAAAACAGGGAACAGGACAGAAGCCTATGACAGAGGGCCTCTGAAAGACTCTACCCAGCAGGGTATCAAAGCAGATGCTGAGGCTCATAACCAAAATTTGTGCAGAGTACAGAGAATCTTATTAAAGAAGTGGAAGAAGGACAGAAACTCCACAAAGAAAGCAACAGAACCAAAAATCTGGGCACAGGGGTCTTTTCAGAGACTGATACTCCAAACAAAGACCATGCATGAAGATAACTTAGAACCCCTGCACAGATGTAGCCCATGGCAGCTCAGTGTCCAAGAGGGTTACCTAGTAATGGTAAGAGAGACTATTTTAGACACGAACTCAGGGGCTGGCTACTGGATCACCTCTACCTGTGGTGAGAGCAGCCTTACCATTCCACAGATGAAGACAATGCAGCCAATCCTGATGAGACCTGAAAGGCTAGGGTCAGATGGAAGGGGAGGAGGACCTCCCGATCATTGGGCTGGGGGAGGGGCATAGGAGAAGAAGAGGGGCAGAGGGTGGTATAGTGTGAGGATGAGGGAGGAGACTACAGCTGGGATACAAAGTGAATAAACTGTAATTAATTACAAAAATTAAAAATGAAAAAAAGTCTTGCTTCCCCCCCAAAAAAAAGAACAGTGCAAAATGGTTTCAGAGCAGAATTCTACCAGACCTTCAAAGAATAGCTAACTCTAATTCTCTTCAAACCCTTTCAGAAAATAAAAACAGAAGGAACATTACCAAACTCATTCAGTGAAGCCACAGTCACTTTGATACCTAAAGGATACACAAAGATACCTTGATAAACAAAGACCCAACCCCCCAAAATTGAACTTCAGACCTATCTCCCTTATGAATATTGAGGCAAAATTACTCAATAAAATATTTGCAAACTTAATCTAAGAACACATAAAAGATATCATCTTCCATGACCAAGTAGGCTTCATTCCAGGCATGCATGGATGGTTCAATATACAAAATTCTTCTGTGTAATCCACCCTATAAGCAAACTGAAGAAGAAAAACTACATGATCATTTC
The DNA here is from genome assembly GCF_030254825.1 of Meriones unguiculatus. Classification (NCBI taxonomy): domain Eukaryota; kingdom Metazoa; phylum Chordata; class Mammalia; order Rodentia; family Muridae; genus Meriones; species Meriones unguiculatus. Next base: position 70,931,605 of record NC_083369.1, on the reverse strand, counting down.
CTTAGATGACAAAAAAATAAATAAATAAACAAACATTTGACAAAATCCAACACCTATTTTTGTTTAATGTCTTGGAGAGATCAGGGATACAATACACATACCTAAATACTGTAAACACAATATACAGCAATCCTATAGCTAACATAAAACTAAATGGAGAGAAACTTAAATCAATCATATTGAAACAAGGGACAAGGCAAGGCTGACACTCTCTGCATATCACTTAACTTAAATATAGTACTTGAAGTCCTAGTTAGCGCTAACAACTAAAGGAGACCAAGGGGATACGAATTGGAAAGGAAGTCCTAGTTAGCGCTAACAACTAAAGGAGACCAAGGGGATACGAATTGGAAAGGAAGAAGTCAAAGTATTACCTTTTGCAGATGATATGATAGTATACATGATTGGCCCTGAAAATTCAACCAAAGAACTCCTTCAGCTGATTAACACCTTCAGCAGTGTGGCTGGATAAAAAAAATAACTCAAAAAAAAAAAATTGGTAGCCCTGCTGTATAACTAAAGAAAAAAGGGCTGAGAAATAAATTAGGGATACTACACCCATCACAATAGCTACTAAAAATATAAAGTATGTTGGTGTGACTCAAATCAAAGAGGTAAAAAAACTACTTGAAAAAGACTTCAAGTCTTTGAGGAAAGGAACTGAAGAAGTTGTCAGAAGATGGATTGATCTCCCATGCTCATGGGTAGGTAGAATAAACATAGTGAAAATCGCCATCCTGCCGAAAGAAATGTAAAGATTCAGTGCAATTCCCATCAAAATAGCAATATAATTCTTTACAGACCTTGAAAGAACACTTCTCAACTTCATATGGAAAAAGAAAACAAAATAAAACAACAACAAAAAAACCTCAAAATTGCTAAGACAATCCTGTATAACAACAGAGAGTATGTAGTTACCTCCATTCCCGATCTCAAGCTCTACTACAGAGCACTAGTAATAAAAACTGCATGGAACTGGCATAGAAGCAGAATGGTGAATCAATGGAATCGAATAGAAGACCCAGAAATAAACCTACGAAATTATGGATACTGGATATTTGACAAAGAAGCCAAAATCATACATTTGGAAAAAAAGATAGTATCCTCAACAAATGGTGCTGGTCTAATTGGATGTCTACATGTAGAAAAATGCAAATAGATCTGTATATATCACCCTGCACAAAAATAAAGTCCAAGTGGATCAAAGACTTCAACATAAAACTAGACACACTAAACCTGTTAGAAGAAAAAGTGGGGAAGATCCTTGAACTCATTGGTATAGGAGACAACTTCCTGAACTGAGCACCAACAACACAGACTCTAAGATCAATAGTCATTAATGGGAGTAAAACTGAAAAGCTTTTGTAAAACAAAGACACTGTTGTCAGAATAAAACGACAGCCTAAAGATTGGGTAAGGATCTTCACTCATCCTATATCTGACAAAGGGCTAATATCCGGAATATATAAAAAACACAAGAGGTTAAAAATCTACACACTGAGTAATCCAATTAAAAAGGGAGTACAGAGCAAAACAGAGAATTCTGAATAGATGAATATCGAATGGTAGAGAAACACCTAAATGCTCAACATCCTTAGTCATCAGGGAAATGCAAATCAAAACGACCCTGAGATTTCACCATATACCCATCACAATGGCTAAGATCAAAACTTAAGTGACAGTACATGCTAGAGAGGATGTGAAAAGAGGAACCTTATTCCACTGCTGTTGGAATGTAAACTTGTACAACACTTCGGAAATCAATCTGGCACTTTCTAAGAAAATTACAAATAGTGCTACCTCAAGATCCAGCTATACCACTCCTAGCCATATATCTAAAATATGTTCCAGTATACAACAAGGACATTTGCTCAACCATGTTCTTAGCAGCTTTATTCATAATAGTCAAAATCTGGAAACATCCCAGATGTCCCTAAGTTGAGGGATGGATACAGAAATTGTGGTACATTAACACAATGGAATACTACTCAGCAATTAAAAACAAGGAAATTAAGAAATTTGCAGGCAAATAGTGGGAACTAGAAAAGATCATCCTGCATGAGGCATCTCAGAAGCAGAAAGACACACATGGTATATATTCACTTATAAGTGAATATTAAACATATAATATAGGATAAACACACTAAAATTGGTACAGCTGAAAAAGCTAAGCAAGAAGGAGGGCCCTGAGTAAAATGATGAATCCTCATTCAGAAAGACAAACGCGATGGACAGCAGAGACAGAAAACAGGAAAAAAGGACAGAAAGTTTCTTAAAGACTCTACCCAGGGGAGCCAAGATAGCGGCGCCAGGAAAGCACTGCGTCTGAGAAGCAGGACAGCACTCACCAAGCAGCGACCAGGAGACTGAACTCTGGGCCCTGAAACTACAGCAATCGTGTTTCCCAGGTGAGGGGAGGCTCCCACAGCGTGGGAATCAGTCGGGTCCACATTCGGCTGCCCAGCCAGAACCGGGAAGAAATCCTGGGTAATGCAGGCTTTGGGTCCCCGTGTTGGAGCCACAAGCCTGCTTGTCCTGATCACTTTCCCAGGCTGATCCATGGGCACAAGGGTGCCTGAGACTGGGAGTCCCAGTCTCAAGAAAACCTCACGGGGAAACAAAGTTGCAAGTCTGATCACGGGTCCCGCAGTCTTTCCTTGGAAGGTCCCGCAGACCTCGGGTACCCGCCACCATAGCAACTGATCTCCCGCCACGCTGAGAGCTGCTCGCCCAGCTCACCAGTACAGACAAGCTGCACGCCCCAGTGCAACAGGGACTGGGAACCCATGCCCGGAGAGGGCCCCACAGGGAAGGAAGAAACCATGCTGCTGGGGTCACCTAGGCTGTGCCTGGGGAAAGTTTAACAGACTGCATATCTCAAACAGGGGAGTACGCCCAGCCATCATAGCCGGGCCCAAGCAGGGAGCACAGAGATATTGGGAACCCAGCCCCCGCAGAATAGCAGGCAGACGCACGCTCCGCCAGCCCAGAGGCCTGCTTTGAACCAACTACTCCTTACAGACAGAAGACACCAGAGTATTAGAGTCACTGTCTGGAGAAACTCTCACAAGGAACAAAGCAAAGGGGACTGACTTAGGCAACCCAGTATATCCCCGGAAAAGGTCCCACAGACTGGCCCAACCCAGGGAACTGCTGTACCCCAGATAACCTGCTGTTACCAGGAGAGCAGTACTCACTCGCCACAGATTACCTCTTGGGTTCTGGGGCACAGAGCCCCAACCTCAGACCTACAAAAGACTGGGAACCCTGAGATCAACCCCCAGATACTGCTCCAAGGGGCAACCAGTTATCCCTAACAAAACTGACCAAACCACGGGACACACAGGTTAGAGCAGCTGATCACTATACTTACAGCAAGAAACCCAGAAGGAGGGCAGCTGTCTCTAGGACTTCTCCCGGTGAGAGGAGAGCCCTCTTGACTAATCAGGACCACAGTTACCACCCAGGTCTCTATGCCTGAGATGAGCTGTAGCAACTCCTGAAAAACACCGGCCATCCAGTGACTATACCCAAAAAGCTGAGAAGGCTTCCTTCAGGAAAAAACATCTTCCTGCCAAAGGGATTCTCTCCACTACAAGACTCCAGGAACAACCAGAAACTAAGTTCAAATAACTAAGATAGACCAATGGGTAGAGGACAGCGTAAAAGTTCAACCAACAAAAGCCAGAGCAATATGGCATCTCCAGAACCCAGTTGTCCAGAGGCAAATAGCCCTAGACATCCCAGCATAATTGAAATTCAAGGAGATGACCTAACATCTATGCTCATGAGGAAGATAACAGATGAAACAAATAAAATACAAAAAGAATTAGAGGAAGCTGCAACCAAACAGTCTGTGGCCTTTAGAGAGGAAATGCTTAAATCACTGAATGAAATAAAAGAAACAGTGGATTGTTCAAACAAACAGCTGAAGGAATTGATGGAAAAACATGAAAATACAGTCAGACAGGGGAAGGAAACCAACAAAATAGCTCAAGACCTGAAGAAAGAATTGGAAAAATTAAAAAAAAAAAACACACACACAAATGGAAGAAATTGTGGAGAGAAAGAACTTAGGGAAGAAAGCAGGAACTACAGAGCTTAGCATAACCAGTAGGCTACAAGAAATGGAAGAAAGAATCTCAGGTGTGGAAGATACAATGGAAGAAATAGATGTATCTGTCAAAGAAAATGTTAAGTCTAAAAAATTCCTGACACAGACCGTCAAAGAAATTCAAGAAAACATGAAAAGACAAAACCTAAGAATAATAGGAATAGAGGAAAAAGAAGATTGATTCCCTGCACCAAGGCCCAGGAAATATCTTCAACAAAATCATTGAAGAAAATTTCCCCAAGTTAAAGGAGAGGCCAATAAGAATACAAGAGGCTTATAGAACACCCAATAAATTAGACCAGAAAAGAAAATCCTCCCACCACATAATAATCAAAACTGTAAGTATACAGAACAAAGAGATAATACTAAAAGCTGCAAGAGAAAAAGGGCAAGTAACATATAATGGCAAATCCATTAGAATCACACCTGACTTTTCAACAGAGACTATGAAAGCCAGAAGGGCCTGGACAGATATCATGCAGACCGTAAGAGAACAAAGATGTCAGCCCAGCTTACTATACCCAGCAAAACTCTCAGTCCTCATAGACAGAGAAAACAAGATATTCAATGACAAAAACAAATTTCAACAATACCTACAAATAAATCCAGCATTACAGAAGACATTAGAAGGGAAAATACAACCCAAGAAAACTAGCTACATCCAAGAAAACACAGGAAATAAATAACCCCACTACAGTAAAACAAAAAGCAACCAAGCACACAACCGTATGACCACAGCCAACATCAAAGTCAAAGGATTTAGCAGCCACTGGTCATTAATCTCTCTCAATATCAATGGACTTAATTCTCCAATAAAAAGACACAGACTAACAGAATGGATGTGTAAACAAAACCCAGCAATCTGTTGTATACAAGAAACACACCTAAGTCACAAAGATAGACATTACCTGAGGGTAAAGGGATGGAAGATGTCTTTCCAAGCAAATGGACACAAGAAACAATCAGGAGTAGCCATTCTAATATCTGATAAAATAGACTTTCAACCAAAATTAATCAAAAGAGATGGGGAAGGACACTTCATACTCATCAAGGGAAAATTCCACCAAGAAGACATCACAATCCTGAACATCTATGCCCCAAATACAAGGGTACACACATTTGTGAAAGAAACATTGATAAAACTTAAACCACACATAGATCCCCACACATTAATAGTGGGAGACTTCAACACCCCACCCTCAACAAAGAACAGGTCAACTAAACAGAAATTAAACAAAGAAACAATATCTCTAACAGAAGTCATGAATCAAATGGACCTTAACAGACATTTACAGAACTTTACACCCAAACACAAAAGAATTTACCTTCTTCTCAGCACCTCATGGAACCTTCTCCAAAATAGACCATATAGCTGGTCACAAAGCAAGCCTCAACAGATACAAGAAGATTGAAATAATCCCTTGTATCCTGTCTGATCACGATGGAATAAAGCTGGACCTCAATAACAACAGAAATAGCAAAAGCCTACACATACATGGAAACTGAACAACTTGCTACTAAAAGACAGCTGGGTCAGGGAAGGAATAAAGAAAGAAATTAAAATCTTCCTAGAACTCAATGAAAATGAAGACACAACATACCCAAACCTGTGGGACACAATGAAGGCAGTGCTAAGAGGAAAGTTTATAGCACTAAGTGCCTTCAAGAAGAAATTTGAGACAGCGCATTCAAGCAACTTAATGGCTCACTTAAAAACCCTAGAAAAAAAAGAAGCAGACACACCGAAAAGGAGTAGACGGCTGGAAATAATCAAACTCAGGGCTGAAATCAATCAATTAGAAACAAATAAAACAATTCAAAGAATCAATGAAACCAAGAGCTGGTTCTTTGAGAAAAACAACAAGATAGACATACCCTTAGCCAAGCTAATTAAAAGGCAGAGAGACACCATCCAAATCAACAAAATCAGAAATGAAAAGGGGGACATAACTACAGACACTGAGGAAATCCAAACAGTCATTAAGACTTACTTCAAAAGTCTATATGCCACAAAATTTGAAAATCTAAATGAAATGGACAATTTTCTTGATCGACTCCACTTACCAAAGCTAAATCAGGACCAGGTAAATCAGTTAAGTAGTCCTATATCCCCCAAGGAAATAGAAGCAGTCATCGAAAGTCTCCCATCCAAAAAAAGCCCAGGACCTGATGGTTTCAGCGCAGAATTCTACCAGACATTCAAAAAAAAGCTAACTCTAGTTCTCTTAAAACTATTCCACAAAATTGAAACAGAAGCAACATTACCAAACTTATTCTATGAAGCCACAGTCACCTTGGTACTTAAACCTCACAAAGACCCAACAAAAAAAAAGAGAATTTCAGGCCAATTTCCCTTATGAACATTGATGCAAAAATACTCAACAAAATACTTGCAAACCGAACACAAGAACACATCAAAGATATCATCTACCATGACCAAGTAGGCTTCCTCCCAGGTATGCATGTGTGGTTCAATATACAGAAATCCATCAATGTGACCCAACATATTAACAAACTGAAAGAAAAAAAAACACATGATAATCTCTCTAGATGCTGAAAAGCATTTGACGAAATCCAACATCCATTCATGTTTAAAGTATTGGAGGGATCAGGGATACAAGGCCTGTATCTAAACATACTAAAGGCAATATACAGCAAACGTATAGCCAATATCAAACTGAATGGAGAGAAACTTAAAGCAATCCCACTGAAATCAGGGACAAGACAAGGCTGCCCACTCTCTCCGTATCTCTTCAACATAGTGCTGGAAGTTCTTGCTAGAGCAATAAGGCAGTTGAAGCAGACCAAGGGGGATACAAATTGGAAAGGAAGAAGTCAAATTATCACTATTTTCAGATGATATGATAGTATACGTGAGCGACCCCAAAAACTCTACCAGGGAACTCCTACAGCTGATAAACACCTTCAGCAAAGTGGCCGGATACAAAATTAACTCAAAAAAATCAGTAGCACTCCTGTATACAAAAGACAAAAGGGCTGAGAAAGAAATTAGGGAAACAACACCCTTCACAATAGCCACAAATGACCTCGGAGTAACCCTAACCAAGGAAGTCAAAGACTTGTATGAAAAAAATTTCAAGTCTCTGAAGAAAGAATTAGAAGAAGGTATCAGAAGATGGAATGATCTCCCATGCTCATGGCTTGGCAGTATTAACATAGTAAAAATGGCCATCTTACCAAAAGCAATCTACAGATTCAATGCAATTCTCATCAAATTACCAACACTATTCTTACAGACCTGGAAAGAAAAATTCTCAACTTCATATGGAATAACAAGAAACCCAGAATTTGTAAAATAATCCTCTACAATAAAAGATCTTCTGGAAGTATCTCCATCCCTGATCTCAAGCTGTACTATAGAGCAACAGTTATAAAAACTGCATGGTACTGGCATAGAAACAGAATGGTGGATCAATGGAACCAAACAGAGGACCCAGAAATAAACCCACACACTTATGAGCACCTGATCTTTGACAAAGATGCCAAAACCATTCAATGGAAAAAAGACAGCATCTTCAACAAATGGTGCTGGTCCAACTGGATGTCTACATGTAGAAAAATGAAAATAGATCCATACTTATCACCCTGCACAAAACTGAAGTCCAAGTGGATCAAAGACCTCAACATAAAACCAGACACATTAAATCTGCTAGAAAAAAAAAGGTGAGGAATACCCTATAACACATTGGTACAGGATAAAACTTCCTGAACAGAACCACAACAGCACAGGCTCTAAGAGCAACAATCAATAAATGGGACCTCATGAAACTGAAAAGCTTCTGCAAAGCAAAGGACACCGTCATCAAAACAAAGCGACTGCCTACAGATTGGGAAAGAATCTTCACCAACCCTTTATCTGATAGAGTTCTCATATCCTTCATATATAAAAAACTAAAGAAGCTGAAAAGCAGCAAACCAAGTAATCCACTTAAAAAATGGGGAACAGAGCTAAACAGAGTTCTCTGTAGAGGAATATCGAATGGCAGAAAAGCACTTAAAGAAATGCTTAACCTCATTAGCCATTAGGGAAATGCAAATCAAAACAACCCTGAGATTTCACCTTAAGCCCATGACAATGGCCAAGATCAAAAACTCAAGTGACAACACATGCTGGAGAGGTTGTGGAGAAAGGGGAACCCTCCTCCACTGCTGGTGGGAATGTAAACTTGTATAACCACTCTGGAAATCAATCTGGCACTTTCTTAGACAACTAGGAATAGCCCTTCCCCAAGATCCAGCCATACCCCTCCTGGGCATATATCCCAAAGAGGCTCAAGTATACAAAAAGGACATTTGCTCAGTCATATTTGTAGCAGCTTTATTTGTAATAGCCAGAAGCTGGAAACAGCCCAGATGCCCCTCAACTGAAGAATGGATGCAGAAATTGTGGTACATCTATACAATGGAGTATTACTCAGCAATGAAAAATAAGGAAATCATGAAATTTGGTGGGACCTGGATAGGATCATCCTGAGTGAGTTGTCCCAATAGCAGAAAGACACACACGGTATATACTCACTCATATAGACATACAACATAGGATAAACCCACTAAAATCTGTGCATCTAAAGAAACTAAGCAAGAGAGAGGACCCTAACTAAAACTGTCAATCCCCATACTGAAAGGCAAAGAGGATGGACACCAGAAGAAGAAGAAAACAGGAAACAACCTAGGAACCTGCTACAGAGGGCTTCTAAAAGCCAGAAGAAGAAAACAGCAAACAACCTACGAACCTACCACAGAGGGCCTCTGAAAGCCTCTGCCCTACAGACTACCAGAGCAGATGCTGAGCCTGATGGTCAACTGTTGGGCAGAGTGAATGGAATTTTATGTAAGAAGTGGGAAATAGTACGAGCTGGAGAGGACAGGGTCTCCACAAGGAGATCAACAGAACAAGAAAATTTGAACACAGTGAACTTCCCAAAGACTCATACTCCAACCAAGGACTATTCATGGAGATAACCTGGAACCTCTGGACACAGATGTAGGCCATGGCAGTTTAGTGTCCAAGTGGGTTACATAGTGATGGGAAGAGGGACTGCCTCTGACATAAACTGATTGGCCTGCTCTTTGATCACCTCCCCCTGAGGGGGGAGCAGCCTTACCAGGCCACAGAAGAAGAGAATGCAGCCATTCCTGATGTGATCTGATAGACTAAGATCAGAAGGAAGGAGAGGAGGCCCTCCCCTATCAGTGGACGTGGGGAGGAGCATGCATGCAGAAAGAGGAGGTAGGATGGGAGCGGGAGGGGGAGGAGGGAGAGGCTTATGGGGGGATACAAAATGAATAAAGTGTAATTAATAATAATAATAATAATAATAATAATAATAAAAAGAGCCTATGCTATAGTGATTCCAGGGGGGAAAAAAAGAAACTAAGAAAGAGAGAGGACCCTAACTAAAACCGTCAATCCCCATCCTGAAAGGCAAAGAGGATGGACATCAGAAGAAGAAGAAAACAGGAAACAACCTAGGAACCTTCTACAGAGGGCTTCTGAAAGCCAGAAGAAGAAAACAGGAAACAATCTCGGAACCTACCACAGAGGGCCTCTGAAAGCCTCTGCCCTACAGACTATCAAAGCAGATGCTGAGCCTGATGGTCAACTGTTGGGCAGAGTGAATGGAATTTTATGTAAGAAGTGGGAAATAGTAAAAGCTGGAGAGGACAGGGTCTCTACAAGGAGAACAACAGAACAAGGAAATTTGAACACAGGGAACTTCCCAGAGAGTCATACTCCAACCAAGGACTATTCATGGAGATAACCTAGAACCTCTGCACAGATGTAGCCCATGGCAGTTCAGTGTCCAAGTGGGTTACATAGTAATGGGAAGAGGGACTGCCTCTGACATAATCTGATTGGCCTGCTCTTTGACAACCTCCCCCTGTGGGGGGAGCAGCCTTACCAGGCCACAGTAGAGGACAATGCAGCCACTTTTGATGTGAACTGATAGACTAAGATCAGAAAAGAGAGGAGAACCTCCCCTATCAGTGGACTTGGGAAGTGGCATGCATGCAGAAATGGGAGGGAGGGTGGGATCGGGAGGGGAGGAGGGAGGGGCTTATGGGGCGATACAAAATGAATAAAGTGTAATTAATAAAATAAAAAAAAGACTCTACCCAGCAGGATAACAAAGCAGATGCTGAAACTCATAGCTAAATTTTAGGCATAGTGCAGGGAATCTTTTGGCAGAAGGGGGAGACAGAAAGATGTGGAGGGGACAGCATCTCCTCAAGGAGATCAATCGAACCAAAATATTTGGGCAAATGGGACTTTTCTGAGAATGATACTACAACCAATGCCCATGCATGGACATTATCTAGAACCTCTGCACAGATGTAGCCCATGGGAGCTCAGCGTCCAAAAGGGTTCCCTAGTAATGGGAACAGGGACTGTCTCTGACATGAACTCAAGGGTTGGCTCTTTAATCACCTTCCCCTGAAGTAGGAGCAGTGTTACCAGGCCATAGAGGAAGACAATGTAGCCAGTCCTGATAAGACCTGATAGGATATGGTCAGATGAAAGGGGAGGAGGACCTCCCCTATCAGTGGATTTGGGGAGGGGCTTGGGAGGAGATGAGGGAGGAGGGTTGAATTGGGAGGGGATAAGTGAGGTGTCTACAGCTGGTATACACTATTACTAATGTGTAATCAATAAAAATAAATGAATTTTAAAAAGAAATATTACAGCCCAAGAAGATGATGTAGGATTGAAAATTAAAAACAAAAGGCCAGTTGTATAAGAAGATGGAAAAAAATATCTTTTGCTTCTTTTATGGATGGAGAGTTAGATTGTTTTTTTTTCTATAAGTTATCTTTCCTTTTAAAAATAGTAATTTTATTTTTTATAATTTATTTATTATATATCCTGATTGAAGCCCCCTTCCTCAGCTCCCCCCAGTCCCATCCTCCCTCTCTCTTCCACATTCCTTTTCCCAATCCACTGAAAGAGGGAGTTCTCCTCCTCTGCAATCTGCCTATAGCTTATCAAGTCTCATCAAGACTGCCTGTATCCCCTTCTTCTGTGGCCTGGTAAGGTGGTATTTCCAGGGGCAACTGTTCAAAGAGTAGGCAATGGAGTTAATGACAGAGGAAGCTCCTGCTCTCTTTACTTAGGGACCCACCTGGCAACTGAACTGGGTACAGGCTACATCTGAGCAGGGGTCCAGGACCTCTCCATGCCTGGTCCTTGGTTGGTCCGTCAGTCTCTGCAGGACCACCTGGGCTCAGAAGTTTTGGTTTTGTTGGTACCCTTTTGGGGCTCCTGTCCTCTCTGTGTCCTTCTATCCTCATACCACCCCCCTTCTTCCGTAAGATTCCGTGCACTCTGCCCAAAGTTTGGCTGTGAGTCTCAGCATCTGCTTTAATACCTGTTGCGTGGAACCTGTCAAAGGACCTTTTATAGTAGGCTCCCATCTTGTTTACTCTCTTCCACTTCTTCTGCTTTCTATCCTGTTTGTCATTCTGAATGTTATTTGAGTATTCTCCCTATTGTCCTCCTTAGTGTTTAGCTTCTTTAAGTCTGTAGATTTTTGTATGGCTATCTTATATTATATGGCTAATATCCACTTATAAGTGAGTGTATACCGTGCATGTCTTTCGGTTTCTGGGTTACCTCATTTAGTTTATCTTTTCTAGTTCCACCCATTTGTTTGCAAATTTTATATTTAATAGCTGAGCAGAGAATTATCAACAGAAGACTATCAAATGACAGAGAAACACTTTAAAAAATGCTCAATGAACTTAGTCATCAAGGAAATGCAAATCAAAACAACCCTGAGATATCATATTACATTCATCAGAATGTCTAAGATTAAAAAAACAAAACAAAGAAACAAAAAAAACAACAACAAAAACCCTCAAGCCTCAAGCAACAATACATGCTGGAGAGGATGTGGAGAAAGGGTAACCCTCCTCCATTGTTGGTGGGAATGTAAAACTTGTACAAGCACTTTGGAAATCCATCTGGTGCTTTCTCAGACAATTAGGAATAATGCTACCTCAAGATCCAGCTATACCACTCCTGGGCATATACCCAAACGATGCCCCTCCATTCAACAAGGACATTTTCTCAACTATGTTCATATTAGCTTTATTTGTAATAGCCAGAATCTGGAAACCACCTAGATGTCCCTCAATGTAGGCATGGATACAGAAATTGTGGCACATTCACACAATGGTATATAAGTTTTCTTTCAGAAGATTTTTGTGATATCCCAAAATATTTATGCGTTGAATTCCTAATCACTTATTACTATATTCTGAGTGCTGTGAAATGCTCTTGTGGATATGACATAACCAATGTAATTAGGACTAGCAATATCTTATCCATGAGGCCACTGGTGCCTGAAGGCAATATAATCAAGAAGACAAAGTATTTGTAACTACCTGTTTAGGGCCTGTTCCCAAAATAAAACCTAGATGTAGAAGAGGGACTAGCTGGAAAGAAGATGAGCTGCAGGAGTGTGAGGGGGCATAAAAGAAAGTAATCGGTGTGACTATTGTTACAATATAGTGTATACACATATAAAACTGACAAAACTTTAGATGCCAATGAAATCTTTTCTGTGATTATTATATGCACTTAACTTTTAGCAGATGGCTAGATCAAAAATGAAATAGTCACAAATGTTCAGATTGTTCCTCAGAAGAAAATAATTGTGTCCAGATTTATAATAGTTTGGGGAGTAGGTAAACCAAAAATTATCCTTAGGACTAAGGCATTTTGCATGAATGTTCCTTTCAATTTTTAATATTCTATAGAGATTTTGTTATAAAACACGTTTTCAACTCTAAAAAAAATCATGTTTGCCATGAATGTCACATCATGTAATTATTTTTAATTTGATGGGAAATTTTCTAGACACTACAGTCAATTGAAATCCTTTCCTGTAAACATTGGCACTTCCAATATGGTAAGTTCATTTAGACATGCATTCTATGAATTTAAATGAAACCTAACACTCCATGTTCCATTTTAAGGTTTAAACTTATTCTAAAAGGTTGAATTCACAAAACCTTTGAGACTGAAAAATGATAAGTGATCAAATAATCTAGTCTATATTTAAGTCACTTTGACAAGTTTGACAGTTGATGTTCTTTAGAACAACTTTCAACAAAGGTAACTTCAAAACCCTCCCCTCTTCAGCAATCTGCTGTTTCAGGAAATGTTGTTTTACATAGATGAAAGAGCCTCAGGCTAATCAGACATCTGAGGAAGGGAAAAAGCCCTCACTAAGTCAGATAAGGAGTCTACACTTCAGGCTTAAGGCAGTTAGCTTATTGCATTTTTGCCAGGCTTGCCCTAGAATGTAGTCAGTGCCTCAGACCTAAAACTGGACCCTTCCCAGTAGTACACCAAGAGGGAAATATCTCAATTCTGACTATGCTTTTATATATGTTGGGAGATTTTAAAAGTTCTCTCAAAACAGAGAGGGAAACATTCAGGGGTTAGTATTTGAGGTCTTTTCTAGACATTTCATTATATCCCATAACACTGATATGATCATTTAATTTGAAAACAGTTCTTACCAATACTTAAAGGTTCTTCTTGTCTCTTGTCAACAAAATACTAATAATTATTAAGGCAAATACAACCTTCCCTCTTATACTTGCCTGTAAATGAAACATTATTTTTCTTATTTGTGTTTTCTAAATTCTTCTGCTTGATACATGCTAAGAAAGGTTTGTCTTTTGTTTGGGGGTATTGGGATGTCCCAGGCCTAATATCTGGGCTACACCCTAGAACCTCAGAAAGCAGTTATTGTGAAATTTAACAAGACTTGAAAAAGCGATAAACTCCTCAAATCAACAGAATCTAAGATAGTAAGTTTTTCTTGGCAAGGCCTATTCCATTCACCTAAAAACCATATTCCAAAATTAGTTTCCAAATTAATAGAGCTAAAGTTGCCACTGCAAATCATTCCATATTTGTAGTTAAAAACACTGAGGGAATCTGTCACAGTGGGCAGCATGCCCAGCAATTTGAAGCTCTTTCTCCATAGGTGGTAGCAGAATTGTATCTAATTAACTCAACCTAAGTATCCTTATAATAAAATAAAGACTAGTAAAGAGCAAGAACTAAGGAGATAAGCATATGTTAATATATATGTTGGAGACCAATTCTCACTGACTTGCAAGACTGAAAACTGTACAATCAAATTCCTGTGTCTTCAAACATTTTTTATTTTCCTATTATGTACTAGGCACTCTGCCAGATGCTATCCACATGGTAGAAAGCAAGGCAGAAGGGTTCCTACTTTCACAGAGTTCATGTTTTATCACAACAAACAGGCAATAAACTTATCACGACTGTATCATTGCTGTGAATGAAATGGAATCACATAATAAGATAAAAAGTAACTGGAGTAAATATATCAGGCAGATTTATAGTTGTACGTATCCATAGATTGATGCTATCCTAGTTAATATTAATCAAAAATACACTGCAATTTTACACTGGTAATACAGACACTTGATAAACATCACTGGCATGAATACTTTGTTTATTTTTATTTTTTATTTTTATAAACACAAGACAAACTTCCCTTTAATTTTGTGATGGTATGTACAATTCAAGGTAGTTGCATACAAAAATGCTGTTCCCTCTTAGGTTTACAGTGAAGATTGATCCCTCACCCACAGGCAGATCTTGCTGCCTGTCTCATTTGATCAAGAAATCATACACTCTGGGGTGTCTAGCAGGCCTTGAATGTTGTAAATGTTCCAGTTGAGTCAAGAAAAGCGAAAAGTTCAATCAGTTGCCCAGATGTATTTATTGCCAAATAACTGGGTACTTGGATACATCTGGACAGCCGAATGAACTCTTAGCTCCTCATCTCTCCAGCAGTTCTTCATTTCACAGCCCTAGATATTCCTGGATAAAAAGAAGAGAAATGAACAAAAACACTATTTACAGTAGAAGGATTGATTAGTCTTTTAGGTTATGCTGTTCCACATTAAAAAAAAAAGCAATCTCTGTCACAGGTATATAACATATTACTAGAAAATTTATTTAAGCCACTAATACAAAACAGGCTAATCATAAACAATGAAAATGTCTAACAAACAGAAAATTGGACAGAAAAATTGAATTTGCATAACCTACATTTTAAATATATCACATTAAAACTATCATGTTTATACATCATTAGACTGGGCATTAGAGGCTATGGTGTCAGGCTTGACTCTATTACTCAGGTGAAGTAGTTTAGAATAAATAATTAGACTTCTTTAGGTCCTCATTTAATTTTGAAGTTGATATAGAAACTTATAGGTAGATTCATTTTGCCATTGCCAATTGAATGTAAATCATTACACACAGCTGAATGTGCCTCTTGATTTAAAAGTGAGAGTGAGAGTAATTTAGGGGTATTTTCATAATGCAGCCCATGTATTCTGCAAATCAATGTGCATGTAGTCTTTAGCATCTGTTTTTTTCTGCTTTCTTAGACTGAAGACTTAAAATATCACATACAGTCCTGAAAAAAAAAAACAATTTTTTTTTACTTGTGATTTTTCTAATTTTAAAAATCCTATGCCACGTATAATTATAGAAAAGTGCATTTTAAGCACTGCTGCTGGGTTTTGTGGCACTCTAAAACCAAGCTTTCTTTTTATTATCTTAAACTTCACCTAAAACAGTGGTTCTCAATCTGTGGAGTGCAACTCCTTGGGGGTGGTGTCAAATGACCCTTTCACAGAAGTTGCCTAAGATCACCAAAAAGCACATTCGATATTTACATCATAATTCAGAAGAGTGGCAAAAGTATGGTTATAAAGTAGCAAAGGAAATAGTTTTATGATTGGGGGGTCACCACAACATGAGGAACTTTACAAGGTTGAGAACCGGGGATCCAAGATGGCTGCAACCAGCATGCACCTTATCTGAGGGGCAAAGGATCTTAAACACTGAAATTAGTGAGTGGAGGGGCAGAAGAACCCAAAACAATGACCAAGGCTTCTGGGGAGAAAGGGGACAAACCCTGAAATGAGACCAATAGGATACAGGTCAACCTCTGACATCTCTGTGGACTCCTCTTGGGGACTCAATTCCCAGGTACTTCCCCAAAACATTTTATCACAACAAACAGGCAATAAACATATCAGGACTGCATCAGTCAGCAGCAGAAGCAGTGGTGGCGGCCGGCAGTGCATGCAACTCATTGCAAAGGTCACAGTGCTGGCTGCTCCAAGCACAGATCTCTCCGCTTGAGATATGAGACGGAGAACACTCAAACCCTTGGCATTTCCCCAGAAAGTTCTCCGTTCTCCCTCCTTGGTGGAGGCAGAGGCTTTAGAGGAAGCCCATAGCACTCTCCACAGAAGAGAGCAGAGCCCAGTCTGCTGTGCCCACAGCTTCTAGCACAGAGCACAGTACCAAGACCACAGAACCCGCAACAGTGTTCAGGTCCAGCCCGCAACATCAGCCAAGAGCTCAGAGTCCAATCCACAGGGCCTGCCACAGACTGTAGACCACTGAGGTATTTAGGAAATCTGTGTAGGCACATTGTGCTCACAATCTGCACTCATGAACAGCGCTAGCATCCACACCTCTTCCGGTACTTTTTCCCATCCCCTATATCCCAAGCACTTACACTCTCTAGCAATTTCTCCTTAAAGACTCACTTCCATGCACACGCACATACTTGCTCCCCCTGCAATAATGATTCTGAGGCTTTTCCTCCCATAAGTATAGTTGAAGCACCAACCTACAACTCTCAAACCACTGGACCTTTCTCATCTTTCTGAAGAATACTCCAGACATCAGAGAAAGACGGTTCCAGTCTGAAAAACAGCTCCAGGAAAAAAAACAGTTAAGGTTACTGATAAGCAAATGGCCAGAGGTCGACATAAAAACACAACCAACAAAAATCAGGACATCATGGCTCCTTCAGCAACCCCACAAATTAATGGATATTTTAATACAGCAGAAACACAGGAAAATGACTTTAAAACTATGTTTATGCAGTTATTAGAGGAACAAAAAGAAGAAATGAACAAATCTCTCTGAGAAATAATAACACAAATGGAGGCAAATAAAGAGGAAACAAACAAAAATCTCAGGGAAAGTGCCATACAAATGGAGGCAAATAAAGAGGAAATGAACAAAACTCTCAAAGAAATACAGACAAATAAACCCACACAAGTAGAGGCACAATTAGTGGCATACAGAGAGGAAACAAACAAAAAAATAAGAGGCATTACAGAAAGACAAAAATCCACATTCAAACAGATGAAGGAAATGGTGCAAAGCATGAAAACAGAACTAGAATTAATAAAGAAAACACAAACAGAGAAAAACATGGAGCTGGAGAATTTAGAGTAAAAATCAGGAACCACAAAGGTAAGCATCACCAATAGAATATAAGAGATGGAAGAGAGAAACTCAGGTGCAGAAGATACCTTTGCTGAAATTGTTTTCTCTTTCTCAAAGAAAAAGTAAAATCAGAAAAGTCCCACAAAACATCCAAGAAATCAAGGACACCATGAAAAGGAAAAAAACCTAAGAATAATAGGAATGAAAAAGAAGATTCCAGGATCCAAGGTACAGAAAATGTTTTTAAGAAAATCATAGAAGAAAAATTTCCCAACTTAAAGAAAGAAGTGCCCATAAACATACAAGAAGCCTACAGAACACCAAATAGAATAGACCAGAAAAGAAATTCTTCACATCACATCATAGTCAAAACATAGAGAAAAAAGAAAAAATATTAAAGGCAGCAAGGGATAAAGGCCATGTAACATATGAAGGTAGACCTATCAGAATCACACCAGACTTCTCATCAGAATCTATAAAAGCCAGAAGGGCTTGGGCAGATGTCATGCAAACTTTAAGGGAAAAGAGATGCCAACCCAGACTACTATACCAGCAAAGCTTTCAAGCAACATAGATGGAGAAAACAAAATATTCCATGATAAACCTAAATTTAAGCAATATCTACACAGTAAAACAGCTCTACAGAAGAAACTCCAACCCTATGAAAACAACTACACCTAAGAAAATATAGGATACAGATAATTTCCCAACAAAATCTAAAAGAAAGCAAGCAATGAATCACAGTAAGACCACCAACTCCACAATAAAAGGAACTGACATTCATTGGTCACTATTATCTATCAACGTCAATGGACTCAACTCTCCAATAAAAAGACACAGATTAACAGAATGGTTGTGGAAACAGGATCCAATATTCTACTGCATCCAAGAAACATACCTCTGCAACAAAGATAAACACTACCTCAGAGTAAAGGGCTGGAAAAAATGTTTTTCAAGCAAATGGACCCAGACAACAAATTGGAGTAGTTATCCTAAAAGCCCATAAAATAGACCTTCAACCAAAAGTAATCAAAAAAGATGAGGAAGGGCACTTCCTTCTCATCAAAGGAAAATTCCACGAGGAGGATATCACAATTTTGAACATCTATGCCCTAAATACAAGACCACCTACATTTGTAAATGAAACATTATTAAAGCTGAAACCACACATCGATCCCATCCCCTTACTAGTGGGAGACTTCAACACTATACTCTCACAAAGGGACAGATAAGCCAGACAGAAACAAAACAGGGAAATAAGGGCACTTACAGAGTCCCTAAATAAAGTGGACCTAATAGATGTCTACAGAAATTTTCACCCAAATTTAAAAGAGTATAACTTTTTTTCAGCACCTGATGGAACATTCTCCAAAATAGACTATATAGTTGGTCACAAAGCAAACCTCAACAGGTACAAGAAGATTGCGATAATCCCTTGTATCCTTTCTGACCAACATGGTCTAAAGCTGGACCTCAACAACAATAGAAATAACAAAAAGCCTACACATACATTGAAACTGAAAAACTCGCTACTCAGTGACAGTTGGGTTAGGAAAGAAATAAAGAAAGAAATTAAGAACTTCCTAGAATTCAATGAATATGAAGACACAACATACCCTAACTTATGGGACACAATGAAAGGAGTGCCAAGAGGTAAGTTCATTGCACAATGAAAGGAATGCCAAGAGTTAAGTTCAGTGCCTTCGAGAAGAAATTTGCAACATCGAGTACAAGCAACTTCATAGCTCACCTGAAAGCTTTTGAGAAAAAAAGAATCAGAGACACCCAAGAGGAGTAAATGGCTGGAAATAATCAAACTCAGGGCAAATATCAATCAAAAAAAAAAAAAAACAATTGAAAGAATCAATGAAATCAAGAGCTGTTTCTTTGAGAAAATCAACAAGATAGAAAAGCCCTTAGCCAAACTAACTAAAAGGCAGAGAGAAACTGTCCAAGTAAGGAAAATCAGAAAAGAAAGGGAGGATATACCAACAGACACTGAGGAAATCCAAACAATCATTAGGTCTTACTACAAAAGCCTATATGCTAAAAATTTAAAAATGTAAATGAAATCGACAATTTTTTTCTTAGATTTCACTTACTAAAATTAAATCAAGATCATATTGAAAGACTGAATAATCCTACACACCTAAGGAAATAAAAGCAGTCATCAAAATCTCCCTTCCAAAACAAAAAAGTCCAAGGCCAGATGGTTTCAGAGCAAAATTCTACCAGACCTTCAAAGAAGAGCTAACTCCAATTCTCTTCAAACTATTCCACAAAATACAAACAAAAGGAACATTACCAAACTCATTCTATGAAGCCACAGTCACCTTGATACCCAAACCACATGAAGACACAACAAAATAGAGAAATTTAGACCTATTTCTCTTATGAACATTGATGCAAAAATACTCAATAAAATACTTGCAAACCAAATCCAAGAACACATAAACGATATCATCTACCATCACCAATTAGGCTTCATCCCAGGCATGCAGGGGTGTTTCAGTATACGGAAATCCATCAATGTATTCTACCTTGTAAACAAACAGAAAAATAAAAACCACAATATCATCTCCTTAGATGCTGAAACAATATTAGACAATGTCCAACACAGGTTCCTGTTTAAAGTCTTGGAGAAATCAATGATACAAGGCACATACCTAAACATAGTAAAGGCAATATACTGCAAGTCTATAGCCAATATCAAACTCAATGGAGAGAAACTTAAATCAATCCCACTGAAATCAGGGACAAAGCAGGGCTGTCCACTCTCTCCACATCTCTTCAACATAGTACTTGAAATTCTACCTAGAGTAATAAGACAATTAAAGGAGACCAAGGATATACAAATCAGGAAGGAAGAAGTCATAGTATCACTGTTCACAGATGATATGATAGTATACATGAGCAACCCCAAAAATTCAACCAAAGAACTTCAGCTGATAAACACCTTCAGTAAAGTGGTTGAATACAAAATCAACTCAAATAAATCAGAAGCCCTCTTGTATACCAAAGACAAAAAGGCAGAGAAAGGAATTAAGGAAACAACACCCTTTTCAATAGCCACTAACAACATAAAGGACATTGGTGTGACTCTAACCAAGCAAGTGAAAGACCTGTTTGAAAAAAAATTCAAGTCTCTGAAGAAAGAAAGTGAAGAAGATATCAGAAGATGGAAAAATATCCAGTGCTCATGGATGGCTAGGATTTTCATAGTGAAAATGGTAATTCTGCTAAAAGCAATCTACAGATTCAATGCAATTCCCATGAAAATACCAACACAATTCTTTACAGACCTTGAAAGAAAAATTCGCAACTTCAGTGGAAAAAAAAAAAACCCAGAATTTCCAAAACAATCCTGTACGACAACAGATCATGTGGAGGTATCTACATCCCTTATCTCATGGTGTACTACAGAGTAGTAATAATAAAAACCGCATGATATTGGTATTGAATCAGGATTGTAGATCAAAGGAACCAAATAGAAGACCCAGAAATAAACCCACACATCTATGCATACTTGATTTTTTATAAAGAAGCCAAAACCATTCAATGGAAAAAAAGACAGTATCTTCAACAAATGGTGCTGGACCAACTGTATGTGTACATGAAGACAAATGAAAATAGATTAATATTTTTCACCCTGCACAAAACTGAAGTCCAAGTGGATCTAAGACCTCAACATAAAACCAGACACACTGTGTGGAGGTATAATATGGCTACTTGATTCTAGCCTGCTTGGAATCCATGAAGCAGAGTGTGCTTAGCATGACATGGTAATTTTTCACCCCTGGACTGCAGGTGTTCTTTGATTGTTAGACATTTGCTCAACTGTTTAGATTTTGCAGGTATAGTATGAGAAATTACTCCCGCTTTGAGAACTTCCTTGAGAATGTCCTGCTTTGCGATTTTCACCGAAACTAGTTCCTCCCCCCAAATTGCCTATTCTTACTCCTTATGCGCTGTAAACTAAAGATCATTAAATGAGACTTGATCAGAATTTTTTCTCCATTCGTTGCATCTCTTGTTCCATCCCATTCTCACCCCCTCTCTTAGGGACTCATTTGACTGACCTGAGGGATGGGTCAACACCCTAAATCTGTTAGAAGAAAAATTGGGGTAGAGGCTAGAACTCATTGGCACAGGAGTCTACTTCCTGAACAGAACACCAACAGCCCAGACTTCAAGAGCAATAATCAATAAATAGCACCTCATGAAATTGAAAAGCTTCTGTAATGCAAAGGACACTGTCGTCAGAACAAAATGACAGCCTGCAGACTGGGAATGAATCTTCACCAGCCCTATATCTGACAGAGGGCTAATATCCAGAATGTATGAAGAACTAAAGAAGTTAAAAAGGAACAAATCAAGTAATCCAATTTTAAAAATGGGGTATGGAGCTAAACAGAAAATTCTCTGTAGAGGAATGTAGAATGGCAGAGAAACACTTAAAGAAATGCTCAACGCCCTTAGTCATCAGGGATGTGCAAATCAAAACGACCCTCAGATTTCTCCTTACACCCATCAGAATGGCTAAGATCAAAAAATCAAGCAGCAACACAAGCTGGAGAAGTTGTGGAGAGAGGGGAACCCTCTTCCATTGCTGGTGGGAATGTAAACTTATACAACCACTTTGGAAATCAATCTGGCACATTCTCAGACAATTAGAAATAGTGTTTCCTCAAGACCCAGCTATACCACACCTAGGCATATATGCAAAAGATGGTCAAGTACACATCAAGGATTTGTGTTCAACCATGTTCTTAGCAGTTTTATTTGCAATAGCCAGAACCTAGAAACAACCCAGATGTCCCTCAATGGAGGAACGGATACAGAAATCGTGGTACATTTATTGTGGTACATTTACACAATGGAATACTACTCAGCAATTAAAAACAAGAAAATCATGAAATTTGCAGACAAATTGTGGGATCTTGAAAAGATCGTCCTGAGTGAGGTATCCCAGAAGCAGACAGACATACACTGCATATATTCACTTATAAGTGGATACTAGTCCTATAAGATAGGATTAACATATTAAAATCTGTACACATAAGGAAGCTGAACAAGAAGGAGAACCTGGGGTAAGATGATAATCAATCCTCACTTAGAAAGATAAATGGGATGGACATTGGATATAGGTGAAAACAAGAAACAGGACAGGCACCTATCATAGAGAGCCCCTGAAAGACTCTACCTAGCAGTGTATCAAAGTAGATGCTGAGACTCATAACCAAACTTTGGGCAGAGTGCACGAAATCATACCAAAGAAGGGGGAGTTTGTAAGACCTGGAGAGGACAGGAGCTCCACAAGGACCAAATATATCTGGGCACAGGGGTCTTGTCTGAGACTGATTCTCCAACCAAGGACAATGGTTGTATATAACCTAGAACTCCAGCTCAGAAGTAGCCCATGGCAGCTCAGTATCAAAGTGGGCTTCCTAGTAAGGGGAACAGAGACTGTCTGTGATATGAACTCAGTGGCTAGCTCTTTGACATCCCCATCACCCTTGGGAGGAACATCCTAGCTAAGACATAGAAGAGGATAATGCAGCCAGTCCTGGTGAGACCTGATAAGCTAGGGTCAGATAGAAGGGGAGGAGAACTTCCCCTATCAGCGGACTTAGAGAGGTGCAGGTAGAAGACCAGGGAGGGAAGGTGGGATTGGGAGGGATTGAGGGAGGGGTCTACAAGCTGGGATACAAAGTAAATAAACTGTAATTAGTATAAAAATTAAACAATAAAGAAGGTTGAGAACCACTGGATCTGCTTACTGCTTTATGAACTCTTCTACTATTTTGGTGATTTGTTGCATAATTTTGAAAATACTCTTATTTATTGCACCAGTTCCATAATCTTTGCAATAGATATTGTTAACATTTGGAGAAATTGATATGACTATTTTATAACTCTTCTTTTGTGTTTGAAGTTAAAATTTCAAGTAACATGTATACATATATAACCCCTTTAATTTTTTTCTGACCAGTTTTGTAAAGAATTCTGTAAATTATTCTCCCCTGTATAACTCAGTAACAAATCCAGTATGTCAAGAAGTTTAGAATGATACAAATTCTCAAATCCTTTTGTTTATGACTTTAAGGTATGAGTAATTATCCGTGTGCTAATAATGCCTGTGTATACATGTTGGGGGTGATGAATGAAACAAATATGTTTTAAATGCACATTTTTAAAATCACTATCTTCAAAGTATCACAATTCCATAAGGTGAAACCATGTCATGATATACCAAAGCCACTGAGTGATTGTATATATTCAATCATCTTTTTCAAATGGAAGAAATGACTTGTCAAACATTAAATCTTATGTGAAAGACTAATAACTAAATATCAGTGAAATTGTTCCTATTTGTGAATTAACAGAGTTTTCGGAGTAAAAACACCTCTTTTCACATTTCATTGAACAATTATTTTCTATAAAGTCATTCATGATTTTTTTTCATCCACTCAAATGCAGTAGAGATGTGGTTTGTTGTTACATAGATTAATTGTCTTATACAGATTAGCAAAATTAACTGGAGGTAATTTTGCTAAGATGTTGACATGTCTTGCAGTTTTGTTTAACGATAATTTTTAAAAGCAAACAAAATGAATTTGAATATGAATTTGTGAGAGTCTTAGATCATGTTTAGATACAACTCATAAAATTATTAGCTATTCAACAGATATGCTAAACTGGAAGAGGAAAATCTCAAGGGGCTTCAGGCCTAGACAAAGAAATAAACACTACTAAGAAATTCTGAGAGTCAGCAAAATCATCTCAGAAATGAGCCTTCTAACTGATTATCTGATACCAAGTGGTCAGGTGTGAAAAACACATACATACAAGTAACAGTACACAATTTGAGCCAGTTGGGTCTAGGTATGTATGTATGAATGTATGCATTATATATGAATAACATAACAAAAAAGAGGCCATGAATTTGAGAGGGAGTAAAGATCAGATGGGTTGGAGGCAAGAAAGGGAAAGAAGTAAATGACAAAAATATTTTAATTTTGGAAAATAAAAGAGATTGCCATGTATGATAATTAAACTGAGGTTTTATAAACATATTCTCTGAATTTTCGAATTGTATGATGAAGAGGTGTGAAATAATTTAACAAGAATTGGAAAGAAAAAGAAATAAATTAATCAAGTGTTATAGAATCCTAATAGTTACAGTCTGAGATATGAGGTAATAAAAAATTATTTGACTCTTATCCATACTATTGTGTGTATTTGAATATTTTTCAAAAAAGTATTTTTTTTCAAATGAGGAGTACTCTCAGATTGTAGCATAAAAATGTTATTTCCCAACATTCAAAACATTAATTATTTTATCCATAGTCAAAGTATTTTTAGCACCTTGACATGCCAAAAATTCAGTTGTTACAAACAGAAGAAAACAAACAAAAGTGCTATTTTAATATTCTCCTAAAATTAGAATGCTGTATTTTTCATAGTAAAAATATTTGCCTTTGTTGATGATATAAAATGCCATAGGCTCTATTCTACTTGAATAACTTTTTACAGAATAGAGGTCATGATAATATACCTTGACAAAAGTTATCATTAGTCTATTGACATTTCCAATAACAATATATTAGTCATTTTGCTGGTACAACCTTTTCCACTTAACAGTATCTGATTGCCTAAGCTCTTTCATCTAAGCTCTCCAGGAAAGTGCAATAACAGAGACTCATTTAGCAAAAGCCATAGATCTAATCTGGCACTGTTCATAAATTCCTTGAGGGTCAACTGGTTCCATTATGCATGCCTGTGCATAATTTTTCAACATTGGTAACTAAATAGGCTGAAAAGGAACTTTAATCAGTGTATTCATTATTCATTTAAAATCTCTATTTACTTTGAAATATATATATATATAAAGGAAATATATTCACTGGAAATCACCATTGGGAGAGAGCATGAAAACTTTGCCTCACATGTGATATTATAACCCTTCTAAATCATATGGTAGGGTTTTCATGATTATTCTTTTATTGCAGAAAGTCTGTATTCATTGTGATCAGAGAAATAGCATTTAAATAGTACTTTATTTTTCTAAATTGCATGTAATGCTGACTAATGTATACATGTGTTTAACAAAATGCAGGTACCTACATAGCAGTAACATTATACAGATTGAATATATATATATATATATATATATATATATATATATATATCCATTCATGCATTTAGCAACAGTTAATAAGAAAAAAAGGCTGTGAATTTAAAAGAGTGCAAGAAGAAAGTGTATATGGGAAGGTTAGGGGGAAGAAAAGTGATGTAATTATATTCTCATTTTAAAAATAAAGGAATGAAAAAGATATTAAATATATGCATCAACATGCACATATTTTTATCTCTACCAGTACATTAAAAATGTAACTACAGGCCACATTTTCTCATATTACAAATAACCATTTTTAGTTTTAAGCTAGAGGATTCTGTTTTGCAAATGCAAATACTGTATTTATAAGCAAACCTTAGTAGTTATGGTTACTAAGGATATACTACCATCTTAGTAATATATGATTAAATGATTGAGATGATTTAAAATAATCCAATGAAGAGAATTTATCATGTAGTATGTTTTATAGATTTTGAAAATTGTTTTCACTTTAACAGAATAAAAGCTAAAACATTTACAACAGTGAAGCAGCCAAAAGTGCATATGTTTAAATCCTACCATATGTGTGGCAAAGTTCTAGACCTTGGGACATACTGCTAAATGAATAAAAGATCACTCCCTTTGGAAGAGAAGGTGAAAATGGATAAGAGTGAGAGAGGATGGAGGACACTCAGAAAATAAATTCCCTCTAAATCAACTGAGCATAGCTCATATGAGCTCACAGAGACTAAGCAGCAAACATAGGGCCTGCATGGGTTTCCCTCAGGTCCTCTGTTTATATGTTATGGCTGTTAACTTGGTATTTTAATGGAATTCCTGAATGTGTGTAGAAGTGGGTCTCTGATTCATTTGCCTTCTTTCATGCTCCTTTTCATCTGTTGGTTTGTGCTATCTAGCTTCAATGTGATAGTTTCTGTTTAATCTTATATTTTATTCTTTATAGTTTTCAAAAAAATTGAATGATTTAATGAATGAAAACCTAACTAGGAGGGTAAATATTGCAGTTAAAGTATGTTTCTGACCTAGCTGTCTGCCATTGTCCTCTAAGTACAAATTTCTGTAAGTTTCCCCAACCAAGGACTATGCACGGAGATAACCTAAGACCCCTGCACAGATGTAACCCATGGCAGTTCAGTATCCAAGTGGGTTCCATTGTAATAGGAACAGGGAATGTCTCTGACATGAACTGATTGGCCTGATCTTTAATTACCCCCCCCCTTGAGGGGGAAGCAACATCACCAGGCCACAGAAGAAGACACTGCAGCCACTCCTGATGAGACTTAATTGACTAGGATCAGAAGGAAGGAAAAGAAGACCTCCTCTATCAGTGGACTTGGGGAGGGGCATGCATGCAGAGGGTGGAGGAAGGGAGGGATTGGGATGGGAGGAGGGAAGGAACCACAGGGGGGATACAAAGTGAATAAAGTGTAAAAAATATAACAATGGGAAAATTTAAGATTTAGAATTAAAATTATTTTGTACATAAAAAAAGAGTTTCCCCTCTCTTTAACATTTTCAAGAAGACACTTAGTGCTAAGTAGGAAGAAAGGGAGTAAAAATACTCTCTGCAGCTGTTTGCTCAGCATCACCTTAGACATATGGATATGAGGGAAAAGTTTCCTTAGAGACCAAAGGCATGATCTGTGGTCACTCATGTCTTGGTATACAGGAAATTTAAAAGCACTTAAAAGAGACAGACTTCAAACACTATCATCAGAAAATATCCCATTGTCTGCTAATGACCCATTGTTAAGTGCTTGCCTTTGAGTAAGTGCTGAAGACCTACAGGCTCCTTGAAACTAACTGAAAGGGTAAAAAAAGAATCAAGTGACCAGGTCCTTAAACTGGCCACAAATCACCAAGCCAAAAGACATAATGACAGAAACATATGCTTTGTGTTATTCTTTACTGATCCAAAGTTAACAATTTGGAAGGAAACTGCCAGCAATAGATATAGTTAGTTAACGTTCCTTTCTAGTTTAGAATGCTTTGAATTCTAAGCCACCCAGAGCAACTCTTTTAACAATGGAGCTAAACTAGGTAATATTAAGGTTAAACTTTTCCTTTTTGTTAGGATGAAATGTTACTTTCACACCAAATAAACACATTACTCTGAGAGGGAGGCAGTTTTTTGCCTCTTGAATTAGAAATGCAAACAAGGGCCAAAAGTTCTGGACATCCCCATCATTTCTTTTTCCCACTGTCTTTCAAGGTGGTACTACTGTGACAGATGCCACTTCATCCTCCAACTCCCCCCCACACACCTGTCTTTCCTTTCTGTCAGGGGCCAAGATCTTCTGCTTGTATCCCTGTTCTTTTCATTTTCCCTTACTCCATTTAATAGTCTTTGAAGTCCATTTTAAGCCTATGTAAAATTATTTTATCATGAAGACCAAAATATGTCCCCCAGTGGTAATAATAGATACTTAAAAATAGGTCTTGAATTTCACTGAGTTAAATTTATAAGGACATATAGTTGTTGGAGTGTTCTTGATGAGCTTAAGTCCATATGGCTGGCTCATAGTCAGTGCCAGTTTAAATTTGTTCTATCTATTTATTAGTAATAAGAACTCTTTTATATAGCTATTTTCAATAAACCAAAAGCACTGATAGAGACAAATCTTACAAGCTTAAACACTGTTTAAAGCAAATGGATTAAAATTTAAATTATCATCCCCAAACACATTATTTATTAACACTTTATGACAATTATTATTGCTTAGTTAATGCTTTTATCTTGACTAATGTGCAAACAGAAAATGATGAATTCAAATCAAATGGTATTTTAATCAGTTGGTTATAAAGATGACAAAGCCCAAGGTGTATTTACAAAAGCTGAACTTTGTAAATATGGAGTAGGGCACTTAAATCTTGAAATGAGCATTAAAGAGTCAAATACATGTGTCAATCTGATTTTTAAGTTCCCCAAAACAGGACCAGCACATAAAAAATGAGCATGTTCAATGTATTTGAAATCCTTATGTTGATTCAAAACCTATCAACAAGACAGCCTTGAGGCTTCCACTTCAGTAAACTGTTACTCACATAAAACAATAAGATTCAAATCATGAATTAGTAAGATCTGGAGAGGGCAGGAGCTTCACTAGGACCAAATATATCTGGACACAGGGTTCTTGTCTGAGACTGATTCTCCAACCAGGGACCATTGTGAAAATAACCTAGAACCCCTGCTCAGAAGTAGCCCATGGCAGCTCAGTCTCCAAGTGGGTTTCCCTAGTAAGGGGCACAGGGACTGTCTCTGACAGGGACTGTCTCTGACATGAACTCACTGGCTGGCTCTTTGACTCCCCCCCCCCACCTCGAGGGAGGAGCAGCCTTATTAGACCACAGAGGAGGACATTGCAGCCAGTCCTGATGAGACCTGATAAAGTAGAGTCAGATGGAAGGGGAGGAGTACCTCCCCTATCAGTGGACTTAGAGAGGGGCAAGGAGGAGATAAGGGAGAGAGGGTGGGATGGGGAGAGAATGAGGAAGGGAACTACAGCTGGGATACAAAGTAAATAAACTGTAATAATAGTAAAAAATAAAAATTTAATAAAAAGTAAACAAATCATGAATTAGGGAAGGTGCATTATACTCATCAAAGTTTATAATATGATGAAATGAGTTTTTTTTTTTTCAATGCAGTTTATTCAGGAACCTTGAACAATCATCTGACCCTGGGGAAAGCCAACCCACAGCTTAAATAGCCTCTGGGTAGCCAACCCAGGCATGCCACGTGGGCAATGCAGATAGGTCCACATACATGGAAGCAAGCCAGATCCTCAGCCTTAGCCAAATGTGGAATTGTTCGTGACAGAGAGCACTCACCATCGGGAAGGTGGAAGGCGGAAACCAGCTCCATCTTTAAGGCACAGCATTCTACAGCTCTCTACAGTTCCCCCTTTTTGTTTTAGACGCATCAGGCAAGAGTAGAGGTCTGATCTCTGATATTAGAAATAAATTGGGACTTTGTACCAATGTTCATTTAGGTGTCATCCACCCAAAGCGCATCAGACCCGTCTGATACCTTTTTCTCAGAGGCGGGACCTGGGGCATCAACCCGCATGCACTCAGACATGCTCTTCTCTGGGTTCAAAGTGGCTGACCCTGAGTGCAGTGCTTAGCCTCACATCCTGAGCATAACATTTTAGCTTTTTTTTTTTTTTAAATTTTTCATCAATTACACTTTATTCATTCTGCATCCCCCCATAAGCCCCTCCCTCCTCTCCTCCCAATCCCACCCTCCCTCCTCCCTCTGCTTGCATGCCACTCCCCAAGTCCACTAATAGGGGAGGTTCTCCTCTCCTTTCTGATCTTAGTCTGTCAGTTCACATCAAAAGTGGCTGTATTGTCCTCTACTGTGGCCTGGTAAGGCTGCTCCCCCCCCCCAGAGGGAGGTGATCAAAGAGCAGGCCAATCAGATTATGTCAGAGGCAGTCCCTCTTCACATTACTATGTAACCCAATTGGACTCTGAACTGCCCTGGGCTACATCTGTGCAGGGGCTCAAGAAAATTAGAACATAGGGAACTTCCCAGAGACTCATACTCCAACCAAGGACTATTCATGGAAATGAGTTTTATAACAAAGGCAGAGAGAATTACCTGTCTTCATATCTATTCAAAATAATTTAAAATGCAAATTATACTTAGGCAAAATTCATTGTCCACCTCATTGAGTAATCTATACTGTAGACTCTTATATAATTATAAATGTGAAAATTACTTTTTCACATAAACTTCTTTGTGAATGATAAGGTATACTTGCTATGCTTGTGTTATATATTCATTCAAATCTGTAGAAAATCATCTGTCATGAAAAGTATTTCATAATTGAATCATGAAAGATTCACTATTCCTGTATCTGTGACAGCAACCTTAGATTTTAATGAGGGAACTGGCAGCCATATAAATTCAGATGGATCATAGAAAATACAGTTGCAAGAAAGCACATACTGGTTAGCAGCTGGATTGTTTTCCATTTTCTGTAAAACTTAAAGATATTAGAAGATTGTTTTTCAACATCAGTATTAATATCAGCATTTTCATGTCCAATATGATAGAGGTAGACTTTGTCTTACATATTGTTGCTTTGATGGACTTTTGTCTTGACACTACAGAAGATTAAGCTCACATGTACCTAAATACTAGCAAAATCTTTAACAGAAACAACAAAAATACTTGATAGGGATTTAAAAAAAAAGTTTTGTTCATTTTCTCTATTAACTTAGTGTATAAGTTTGAGTTGAGTTGAGTTGTAAAGCAAGCACTGTTCTCAGTACATGGTGATAGGCAAAATCAATATTCATGTTAGTAAAAAGAGTAAGCCTAGTGCTATTAAATAACCACATCAGCTCTACATTGCCAGATTATTGTCAGTATCAAAAAGGAGAAAGGATGCAACTTCAGGGTTTAATTTTTCATTGATTATTCAATTACAAGTTTGTTTGATTGGCTGGTTTGATTTCTGAGACAAGGACTCACGTAGTCCAGACTGGCTTTCAACTGTCTTAAGGAGCTGAGGACAGCCTTGAGTACTTGTTTGTCTGGACTTTCAGACATGCCTTACTTCAATTGTGGTTCCTTTGAGAAGCTAATTGACCTGAAGGAATCACATTTGGAAAATTTTCATTATATTGAAAGTTGTTAAGGGGAAATTCTGTTTCAGACCTAAGTCTGGCAGATCTAAATACAAGTGTTAAAGTTCAGTGATAAAGATAGTAAAAAGTAAAAAAAAAAAAAAAAAAAAAAAAAAAACCCACACTGAATATTTCTAAAAGAATACTTTTCAAAATTTTATACAATACCATTTTAATATTTGTTCCATTTATGAACAATCATAAGAAAATATAAAAAATATCTGAGATAAAAATGTTAGAACTTAATATACTTCCCTTCAATAAATCTGCCTGCTTCTCATTTCAGGCAAAACTCACTTTAGTACTGCCATCTAGTGACTACTACATTGATAACTACTATAAACAGTCACTTGTACTTGTGGGCTTTGTGATGACAAAGGATGGAATGCAAGGTGCAATTTTACTGATTTCCAATTGATTTCCCAAACCACTTTTATAATTAAATGAATTCTGGCATAGACTTGTACTTCTACACTTGTAATTCCAGAGCTCTGTAGACAGAGGTAGAATTGCAAACTGAGTACCACTGTGGGCAACATTGTGAAGCACTTTCTTAAAACTCAGCAGCATCAAGAAGAACAGAACCATACTAATCCAGGGTAGACGTATACAAGTAATTCAAATGATAATGAAGAAAGGAAGCCCAGATATACGATTATGATAAAAAGCAGACAATTCATTTCTTATGGATATCACCCAAATTTTGATAGAGAAGGTTGTCAGAACATTAAAAATTATAAATGAGTTTCCAAAAAGAGAAACAGAAAGTAACTGTGTTTCCCAAAGTTTTTAAATTACTCTTTTCCACAAATTTAATAGCTTAGATTAACTTTTCCCTAGTGAAATATGATATAATTTTAAATAGTGTCATCAATTGCAAATAGAATGAATGCATATTTTCAAAACTACCTTTTCCCCTTAGTTTGTGTGTGTACATGTTTTGTGTTGTACAATATATTTCACTGCTATCAGTATCTATCAATAAATTTTAAGAGGTGTTATAAGACTTTGTATTGTAGTAGCTTAGTGTGATAGGCAAAATGTATTTCATCTTTCTATAATTTCTTCCTTCTTGTGAAAAATGAGTGGAACACTATGTGACCGTTTCTCCTGTTTGTTTCTATGCAGCAGAAGAGCTCATTTAACTGATACTAATCTATTAGCCCTTTAAAATTAGGTCATTTTTTGGCCTGTAAGAGGATATGTCACAGAGAAATGAAGCATTAAAAAATTGCCTTGCAGGATGGGCTTTGGTGACATAGCTAATTTTGAGTCACTCATGCTTCTGTTAACAACCCCTCACCTATAATCCTTTAGTAGACTCCAATAAGCTTCTTAAAGCTAGAGGAGAGCTGTGAGAGGGAACATGGAAAACCAGTAAGAATGGTAGTCCATAGGTAATAGGCTGGATGTACAAGAACTACAGCCCCATAATCCTAAGGAACTGAATTATGTTATCATTTTGTATTAGCATGGAAACAGACATTTCTCTAACCTGGTTAGAGTTCAGTTCATCTGCCATCTTTACTTCAGTCCTGTAAGATCTTAAGCAAGGAGCTCAGGAGAAATCGTTTTGGGGCATCTGAAGTAGAAAACAATGAGCTAGTGTTTTAAGAAACCAAGCTTCTGGTAATTTATCATACAGCAATAGAAAGCACCTAATGTTTATTGATACAGTTCACTGAGAGGTATAAGAAACAAAAAGAGATGAGGATGAGAACATATGCCTTGACAAAATGACTAGTGAAAGGCAGAGATGAACAACAGAAGAATTTAAGCTAGAAGAGATTGATAAAGTCGTTGGAGGTCATTCTTAAAAGTTTTTCCTACCACATTCATTTACTATAATACAAAGTCGAATAGAGACTTTAAGAATTTATTGATTGAAATTGGTGGCAGCCATTCTAGATCATTGTTGCCAAGTTGGAGTATCAGAGTTCCATAACCAGAACCCACAAAAAAAAAAAAAAAAAAAAAAAAAGAAAAAAGGAGTGGAGTCCTGCAACTCTTCCTCTGAGCTTTACATATGCTGTGTGGCACTCACATGTTGATCCATATAGGCATACAAGGTAGATAAATATGCCATAAATATTAATAAGAACAGAAAACCTTCAAGCCAGAGCAGATGGAGGCTTAGGTAAAGCCATTTTCTCCTTATGAAAAAATAATTTTTATTTTAATTTATTTCATTGATTTTTTTTCTAAGTATTCTACTAGAAAATTGGATGGAAATGTGAGCTTGAGACTCAAAATTTCCTAGAGATACTTTGAGAAGAAAAAAGATGCTTACAAAAGAATTTATTAATTGCACATGATCACAAAAGTTCTTAGTAAAAGAAAAAATAAGGCAAATTTTACTGGATTTAAATATGTATGAATAAAAATTGTATAAAACTTACACCAAGGAATCCAAGATGGCTGCGACCAGCACACACCGTATTCAGAGGAGCTGAAACTCCGAACTGGTGAGTCTAGGGGCTGTAGACCCCAAAACAACGATACGAGGAGTCCGGGGAGAGGGGGACAAACCCTGATTTGAGTCCAATAGGACACAGGCCAACCGCAGACATCTCTGTGGACTTCTCCTGGGGAATGGATTCCCAGGCACTTTCCTATAACAGGTGGAAGCAGCGCCAGAGGTAGCCAAGCCTGCAGCTGTGGAAGCAGTGGAGGTGCAGCCAACTGGGAGGCAGCAGCGAGAGGTTCCGCAACTAGCAGCTGAAGCAGAGGAGGCACCCCACAGTGCACATAGCTTGCATGCACACAGTGCTGCCTGCTCCAAGCACAGATCTTCCTCCTTGAGATTTGAGACTGCGAACACTCAAACCCCCAGCATTTCTCCCAGCACCTCCAATCCCCAGCCTTGCCTGAGGGGGAGGTGGCAAAGGAAGCACATAGGACTTCCCAACTCAGAGAGCAGAGCCCAGCCTGCTGTGTTCACAGCCTCTGTGTTCTAGCACAGAGCACAAGGCTGGACACACAGAGCCCACAACAGAGTACTTGTCCCCCACCCCCACCCCCCGCAGCATTAGCCACAGACCTCAGAGTACAGCCTACAGAGCCCTCCACAGATTGGAGACCACTGGACATTCAGGAAACCTGCGCAGGCACTTTGTGCCTGCAATCTACACTTGCTAACCGCACTAGCATCCACATTACATCCTGCACTTGCTCCCAACCCCCATATCCCAAGCACCTATATGCGCTAGCACTCCCCTTTAAGACACACTTATGCGCGTGGGTGCGTGCATACACACACACACACACACACACACATACACACACACACACGCGCGCACATGCATGCACACACACGCACACGCACACACTCCCCCACAATAACGAATCTTCACCAGCCACTATGCCTCCCTCAGGTACAACTGAAGCAACAAAAAAATACTCTCAAACCACTGGACATGCCTGATCTTCCTGAAGAATACTACAGACACCAGAGAAAGACAGTTCCAGTCTGAAGTTCAGAATCAAGGAAAAAACAGTGAAGAGCATATATAAGCAAATGGCCAAAGGAAGGTATAAGAACTCACCCAACAAAAATCAAGACACCATGGCCCCACCAGCAACAACAAAAATCAATGGATATTTAATTCAGCAGAAACACAGGAAAATGACTTTAAAGCTATGATTATGCAGTTATTAGAGAAAAAAAAAGAGGAAATGAACAGAGCTCTCAAAGAAATACAGAAGACTATAACTGCCTACATAAAGAACAATTAGAAAAATATAGAGAGGAAACAAACAAAAAAATAGGAGCCATATTCACTCAGATGAAAGAAATTGTGCAAAGCATGAAAACAGAATTAGAATCTATAAAGAAAACACAAACAGAAAACCCTGGAACTGTAGAACTTTGAGAAAAGATCAGGAACCACAAAGGTAAGCATAAAAAATAGAATATAAGAGATGGAAGAGAGAATCTCGGTGTTGAAGATACACTCCTGTATACCCAAGACAAAAAGGCCAAGAAAGAAATTAGGGGAAAAAAACCCTTCACAATAGCCACTAATAACATGAAGTACCTTGGTGTGACTCTAACCAAACAAATGAAAGACCTGTGTGAGAAAAACTTCAAGTCTCTGAAGAAAGAAATTGAAGAAGATATCAAAAGATGGAAAGATATCCTGTGCTCATGGATTGGTCGGATTAACATAGTGAAAATGGCCATTTTGCCAAAGGCAATCTACAGATTCAATGCAACTCCCATCAAAGTACCAGCACAATTTTTGCAGACCTTAAAGAAAAATTCTCAACTTCATATGGAGAAAAAAAAATCCAGAATTTTCAAAATGATGCTGTACAATGACAGATCATCTGGAGGTATCTCCATCCCTGATCTCAGGCTGTACTACAGAGCAATAGTAATAAAAATGGCATGGTATTGGCATACAAACAGGATGGTGGATCAATGGAACCGAATAGAACACCCAGAAACAAACCTACACATTTATGAATAGTTGATTTTTGACAAAGAAGCCAAAACCTTTCAATGGAAAAAAGACAGCATCTTCATCAAATGGTGCTGGTCCAACTGTATGACTATATGCAGAAAAATTAAAATAGATTCATATTGGGGGGGGGGTAGGGCAGGATGGCTGCGCCAGGAGGACTCTCATTCTGACCAGCAGCACAACAGGATCGGCACAGTGACCAGCAATCAGAACTCATGGCCATAAAACACAGGCGATTTTGTTTCCCAGGTCAGAGAATACCCCACGGTGGGGGATTCAATCAGCTTTTAACTCACCCGGCTAAACCGCAGAAGAGATCCTGGTTCCACCAGAAGCTTGCCCGCCAGCCCCAGCCCAGAGCCACGTGCGAGTGTCTCTGGTCACAGTCCCAGACTGAACCGTGTGCACCACACTATCAGAGACTGGAATTTCCAGTCGAGAGATAACCCCACAGTACAGGAAACGATTGGGACCGACCTTAGGTCACCCAGACATCCCCTGGAAAAGACACGGGTTCCACGGGCGCCCCAGGAGCCAGCTCAGAGCCAGAGCCGGGGACCCAGGCGCCTGCACAGAGCCCTTCCCTGCACGCCTGATTCGCCGCCTCAGATAGAACTGTGGGCACCAGGGCACAAGAGACTGAGTTTCACTGTCCGGTGCAAACACACGGGAAGGGAAATGGCTGGTCTGATCTCAGAGTACTCAGCCAACACCCCAACCCCGAAAAGGTCTCAGGAAAATTACCCAGTTTAGGCAGACACCCAGGCTCCCAAAGGCCGGAAAGGCAGACACAGGCAGTTTCTGTGCGCCAGCTAGCTGGCAGAAACTGAATTGTGAGCCCCAGGGCAAAAAAGAGAATGGGAGTCCCTGTTTCCAGAGAATCCACAGGAAAGGAAGGAAACTGTATTGACTTAAATTACCCAATCATTCCCTGGAAAAAGCCTTGCAGACCAGCGGGGCTGAGCCGCCATCACTCAGCTGTGCTCCAGACACAGGCACAAACAGTTGCTGCGCACCAGATGTCCAACTGGGTCACAGCAGCTGATCATTAAATTTACAGCAAGAAACCCAGAAACAGGGCAGCTGTCTTCAGGACTTCCCTGGGTGAGAGGAGAACCCTCTCGACTAACAAAGACCACAGTTACCACTCAGGTCTCTATCCCTGAGGTGAGCAGCAACAACTCCTGAAAAAACACCAGCCATCCAGGAAATATACCCCAAAAGCTGAGAAGACTTCCTTCAGGAAAAAACAGCTTTCTGCAAATGGGATTCTCTCCACCAAAGAATCCCCAGGAACCACCAGAAAATAACCCCAAACACCTAAGATAGCACAATGGAGAGAGGCCAGAGTAAAGGCTCAGGCAACAAAAGACAGAACACTATGACATCTCCAGAACCCAGTTAACCAGGGGCAAGTAGCCCTGGACACCCCAGCATAACTGAAATCCAAGAAAATGACCTAACAACTATGCTCATGAAGATGATAACAGAGGAAACAAATAAGATAAGTAAAGACATAGAAGAAGATAAACTCAAACAGAATATTGCCATCTGTAAAGAAATAGAGGAAGTTGCAGCCAAACAGTTTATGGCCTTTAGATTGGAAATGCTTAAAGCACTGAATGAAATAAAAGAAACAGAGTTGAAGGAACTAAAAGAAAAACAGGAAAGTACAATCAGACAGGTGAAGTAAATAAACAAAACAACTCAAGACCTGAAGATAGAACTGGAAAAATTAAAGAAAACACAAATGGAGGAAATAATGGACAGGAAGAATCTAGGGAAGAAAACAGGAACTACAGAGGTAAGCATAACCAACAGACTACAAGAGATGGAAGAAAGAATCTCAGGTGTGGAAGATACAATGGAAGAAATCTATGTATCTGTCAAAGAAAATGTTAAATCCAAAAAATTCCTGACACAGACCGTCCAAGAAATCCAAGACAATATGAAAAGACAAAACCTAAGATTAATAGGTATAGAGGAAAAACGAGACTCCCTTCTCTAAGGCCCAGAAAATATTTTCAACAAAATCATTGAAGAAAACTTCCCCAAGTTAAAGGAGAGGCCAATAAGAATACATGAGGCCTACAGACGACCCAACAAATTTGACCAGAAAAGAAAATCCTCCCGCCACATAATAATCAAAACTGTAAGTATACAGAACAAAGAAAAAATACTAAAAGCTGCAAGGGAAAAAGGCCAAGTACAATATAATGGCAAACCCATTAGAATCACACCTGACTTTTCAACAGAGACTGTGAAAGCCAGAAGGGCCTGGACAGATATCATGCAGACCCTAAGAGAACACAGATGTCAGACCAGGCTACTATACCCTGCAAAGCTCTGAGTCCTCATAGACGGAGACAACAAGATATTCAATGACAAAAACAAATTTCAACAATACCTACACACAAATCCAGAATTACAGAAGACACTGGAAGGGAAAATACAACCCAAAATAAAAATAACTTCTTTCAAGAAAACACAGGAAATAATTAACCTTACTACAGGAAAACAAAAAGCAATCAAGCACACAACCTTATGATCACAGCCAATAGCAAAATCAAGGGATCTAACAGCCACTGGTCACTAATCTCTCTCAACATCAATGGACTCAACTCTCCAATAAAAAGACACAGATTAACAAAATGGATACGTAAACAAAACCCAGCAATCTGTTGCATACAAGAAACATACCTAAGGCACAAACATAGACATTATCTGAGGGTAAAGGGTTGGAAGATGACTTTCCAAGCAAATGGACCCAAGAAGCAAGCAGGAGTAGCCATTCTAATATCTGATAAAATAGACTTTCAACCAAAATTAATAAAAAGAGATGGGGAAGGATACTTCGTACTCATCAAAGGAAAATTCCACCAGGAAGACATCACAATCCTGAACATCTATGCTCCAAATACAAGAGCACCCACATTTGTGAAAGAAACATTGATACAATTTAAACCACATATATATCCACACAAATTAATAGTGGGAGACTTCAACACCCCACTCTCAACAAAGGACAGGTCAACAAAACAGAAATTAAACAAAGAAACAATGTCTCTGACAGAGGTCATGAATCAAATGGACCTAACAGACATTTATAGAACTTTACACCCAAACACAAAAGAATTTACCTTCTTCTTAGCACCTCATGGAACCTTCTCCAAAATAGACCACATAGCTGGTCACAAAGCAAGCCTCAACAGATACAAGAAGATTGAAATAATCCCTTGTGTCTTGTCTGATCACCATGGAATAAAGCTGACCTCAACAATAACAGCAATAGCAAAAAGCCTACACACACATGGAAACTGAACAACTTGTTAGTAAATGACAGCTGGGTCAGGGAAGAAATAAAGAAAGAAATTAAAGTCTTCCTAGAAATCAATGAAAATGAAGACACAACATACCCAAATTTGTGGGACACAATGAAAGCAGTGCTAAGAGGAAAGTTCATAGCACTAAATGCCTTCAAGAAGAAATTCGAGACAGCTCATTCAAGCAACTTAATGGCCCACTTAAAAACCCAAGAAAAAGAAGAAGCAGACACACCAAAAAGGAGTAGACGGCTGGAAATAATCAAACTCAGGGCTGAAATCAATCAATTAGAAACAAATAAAGCAATTCAAAGAATCAATGAAACCAAAAGCTGGTTCTTTGAGAAAATCAACAAGATAGACATACCCTTAGCCAAGCTAACTGAAAGACAGAGAGACAGCATCCAAATCAACAAAATCAAAAATGAAAAGGGGGACATAACTACAGACACTGAGGAAATCCAAACAGTCATTAGGACCTACTTCAAAAGTCTATATGCCACAAAATTTGAAAATCTAAAGGAAATGGACAATTTTCTTGATCGATTTGACTTACCAAACTGAATCAGGACCAGGTAAATCAATTAAATAGTCCTATATCCCCCCAAAAAATAGAAACAGTCATCAAAATCTCCCATCCAAAAAAAGCCCAGGACCAGATGGCTTCAGTGCAGAATTCTACCAGACCTTCAAAGAAGAGCTAACACCAATTCTCTTCAAACTATTCCACACAATAGAAACAGATGGAACATTACCAAACTCATTCTATGAAGCCACAGTCACTTTGGTACCTAAACCTCACAAAGACTCAACAAAGAAAGAGAATTTCAGGCCAATCTTCCTTATGAACATTGATGCAAAATACTTAACAAAATAGTTGCAAACTGAATCCAAGAACACATCAAAGATATTATCCACTATGACCAAGTAGGCTTCATCCCAGGTATGCAGGGGTGGTTCAATATACGGAAATCCATCAATGTGATTCACCATATTAACAAACTGAAAGAAAAAACCCACATGATAATTTCCCTAGATGCTGAAAAAGCATTTGACAAAATCCAACATCCATTCATGTTTAAAGTATTGGAGAGATCAGGGATACAAGGCACATATCTAAACATAGTAAAGGCGATATACAGCAAGCCTATAGCCAACATCAAACTGAATGGAGAGAAACTTAAAGCAATCCCACTGAAATCAGGGACAAGACAAGGCTACCCACTCTCTCCATATCTCTTCAACATAGTGCTGGAAGTTCTTGCTAGAGCAATAAGACAGTTGAAGGATATCAAGGGGATACAGATTAGAAAAGAAGAAGAAAAATTATCACTATTTGCAGATGATATGATAGTATACATGAGTGACCCCAAAAACTCTACCAGGGAACTCCTACAGCTGATAAACACCTTCAGCAAAGTGGCCAGATACAAAATTAACTAAAAAATATCAGTAGCCCTCCTGTATACAAAAGACAAAAGGGCTGAGAAAGAAATTAGGGAAACAACACCCTTCACAATAGCCACAAATGATATAAGGTACCTTGGAGTAACCCTAATCAAGGAAGTCAAAGACTTGTATGAAAAAAATTTCAAGTCCCTGAAGAAAGAATTAGAAGATATGAGAAGATGGAAAGATCTCCCATGCTCATGGCTTGGCAGGATTAACAGTAAAAATGGCCATCCTACCAAAAGCAATCTACTGATTTAATGCAATTCCCATCAAATTGCCAAAACAATTCTTTACAGACCTGGAAAGAAAAATTCTCAACTTTGTATAGAATAACAAGAAACACAGAATTGCTAAAACAATCTTCTACAATAAAAGATGCTCTGGAGGTATCTCCATCCCTGATATCAAGCTGTACTATAGAGCAACAATTATAAAAACTGCACTGTACTGGTATAGAAACAGAATGGTGGATCAATGGAACCGAACAGAAGACCCAGAAATAAACCCACACACATATGGACACCTGATTTTTGACAAAGATGCCAAAACCATACAATGGAAAAAAGATAGCATCTTCAACAAATGGTGCTGGTCTAACTGAATGTCTACATGTAGAAAAATGAAAATAGATCCATACTTATCACCCTGCACAAAACTAAAGTCCAAGTGGATCAAAGACCTCAACATAAAACCAGACACATTAAATCGGTTAGAAAAAAAAGTGGGGAATACCCTAGGACTCATTGGTACAGGAGAGAAATTCCTGAACAGAAAACCAACAGCACAGGTTCTAAGAGCAATAATCAATAAATGGGACCTCATGAAACTGAAAACTTCTGTAAAGCAAAGGTCACAGTCATTAAAACAAAGCGACTGCCTACAGATTGGGAAAGAATCTTCACCAACCCTTTATCTGACAGAGGACTCATTTCCCGTATATATAAAGAACTAAAAAGCTGAAATGCAGCAAAGAAGTAATCCACTTAAAAAATGGGTAACAGAGCTAAACACAGAACTCTCTGTAGAGGAATAATGAATGGCAGAGAAGCACTTAAAGAAATGCTCAACCTCATTAGCCATTAGGGAAATGCAAATCAAAACAACCCTGAGATTTCACCTTACACCCATCAGAAAGGCCAAGATCAAAAACTCAAGTGACAACACATGCTGGAGAGTTTGTGGAGAAAGGGGAACCCTTCTCCACTGCTGGTGGGAATGTAAACTTGTACAACCACTTTGGAAATCAATCTGGCCCTTTCTCAGACAACTAGAAATAGTGCTTCCTCAAATCCAGCCATACCACTCCTAGGCATATATCCAAAAGAGGCTCAAGTACACAATAAGGACATTTACTCAACCATGTTTGTAACAGCTTTATTTGTAATAGCCAGAAGCTGGAAACAACCCAGATGCCCCTCAACTGAAGAATGGATGCAGAAATTGTGGTACATCTATACAATGGAGTATTACTCAGCAATGAAAAACAAGGAAATCAAGAAATTTGCAGGTAAATGGTGGGATCTGGAAAGGATTATCCTGAGCGAATTGTCCCAGAAGCAAAAAGACACACACAGTATATACACACTCATATAAACATACAACATAGGATAAACCCACTAAAATCAGTACATCTAAACAAACTAAGCAAAAGAGAGGACCCTAACTAAAAAGCTCAATCCCCATTCTGAAAGGCAAAGAGGATGGACATCAGAAGAAGAAGAAAACAGGAAACAACCTAGGAACCGGCTTCAGAGGGCCTCTGAAAGCCAGAAGAAGAAAACAACTAACAAACAAGGAACCTATCACAGAGGGCCTCTGAAAGCCTCTGCCCTGCATAATATCAAAGCAGATACTGAGCCTGATGGCCAACTGTCGGGCAGAATGAATGGAATTTTATGTAAGAAGTGGGAAATAGCAAGAGCTGGTGAGGTCAGGAACTCCACAAGGAGAGAAACAGAACAAGAAAATTTGAACACAGG
Source organism: Meriones unguiculatus (assembly GCF_030254825.1). Lineage (NCBI taxonomy): Eukaryota > Metazoa > Chordata > Mammalia > Rodentia > Muridae > Meriones > Meriones unguiculatus. Next base: position 70,889,155 of record NC_083369.1, on the reverse strand, counting down.
GAACTTCACATAGACTCATACTCCAACCATGACTATTCATAGAGATAACCTAGAACCCCTGCACAGATGTAGCCCATGGCAGTTCATTGTCCAAGTGGGTTATATAGTAATGGGAAGAGGGACTGCCTCTGACATAATCTGATTGGCCTGCTCTTTGATCACCTCCCCCTGAGGGGGGAGCAGCCTTACCAGGCCACAGAAGATAACAATGCAGCCATTTCTGATCAGAACTGATAGTCTAAGATTAGAAAGAAGGAGAGGAAGACCTCCCCTATCAGTGGACTTGGGGAGGGGCATGCATGCAGAAAGGGGAGGAAGAGTGGGGGCTGGAGGGGAGGAGGGAGGGACTTATGGGGGGATACAAAATGAAGAAAGTGTAATTAATAATAATAATAAATAGATCCATATTTATTACCCTGCACAAAACTAAAATCCAAGTAGATCAAAGACCTCAACATAAAATCAGACACATCAAATCGTGTGGAAAAAGTGGGGATGACCCTAAACTCATTGGTACAGGAGACTGCTTCCTGAACAGAACACCAACAGCACAGGCTCTAAGAGCAACAATCAATAAATGGGACCTTATGAAACTGAAAAGCTTCTCTAAAGCAAAAGGCACTGTCATCAAAACAAAATGACAGCCAATAGAATGGGAAAGGTTTTTCACCAACCCTACATCTGACAAAGGGCTAATGTCCAGTATATATAAAGAACTCAAGAAGTTAAAAATCAACAAATCAAGTAATCCAATTAAAAAATGGGGCATGGAGTTAAACAGAGAACTCTCTGTAGATGATTGTAGAATGGCAGAAAAACACTTAAAGAAATGCTCAACACCCTTAGCCATCAGGGAGATGCAAATGAAATGACCCTGAGATTTCCGTTTACATCCATCAGAATGGCTAAGATAAAAAAAACTCAAGTTACAACACATGCTAGAGAGGTTGTGGAGAAAGGGGAACCCTCCTTCATTGCTTGTGGGAATATAACCTTGTACAACCACTTTCGAAATCAATTCTCAGACAATTAGGAATAGTGATTCCTCAAGATCCAGCTGTACCACTCCTAGGCATATATCCAAAAGATGCTCAAGTACAGAGGAAGTACATTTGCTCAACCATTTTTGTAGCAGCTTTATTTTTAACAACCCAGATGTCCCTCAGTTGAGGAATAGGTACAGAAATTGTGGCAAATTTACACAATAGAATACTACTCAGCAATTAAAAATGAGGAAATCATGAAATTTGCAGGTCAATGGTGGAACCTAGAAACAATCATCGTAAGTGATGTATCCCAGTAGCAGAAAGAGAAACATGGTATATGCTCACTTATATAGACCTATAAGATAGGATAAATATACTGAGATGTATACACCTAAATAAGATAAACCAGAAAGCACCAGCGGTAAGATGATTAATCGTCACTTAGAAAGACAAATGGGATGGACATGAGATGTAGGAGAAAACAAGTAACAGGACAGGAGCCTACCACAGCCTCTGAAAGACTCTACCTAGCAGTATATCAAAGCAGATGCTGAGACTCATAACAAACCTTTGGCAGAGTGCAGGTAATCCTATGAAAGAAGGGGGAGTTAGTATAACCTGGAGAGGACATGAGCTCCACAAGGACCAACCATGTCTGGGCACAGGGGTCTTATATGAGACTATTTCTCCAACCAAGGACCATGGATGTATATAACTAGAACCTGCTTGGATATAGCCCATGGTATCTCAGTATCCCAGTTGGTTTCCTAGTAAGGGGAACAGGAAGTATTTCTGACATGAGCTCAATCGTGAGCTCTTCGACCTCATTCCTCCCTGAGGGAGGAGCAGCCTTCCTAGGCCACAGAAGAGGACATTGCAGCCAGTCCTGAAGAGACCTGATAAGCTAGGGTCAGATGGTAAGAGAGGAGGACCTCCCTTATCAGTGGTTGGAAAGGGGCAGGGAGGAGATGAGGGAGGGAAGGTGAGATTGGGAGGGAATGAGGGAGGTGTTTATGGGTGGGATACAAAGTAAATAACTTGTGGTTAATATAAAAAATAAAAAAAATACATGGAAAAAAATACAATGCAGAGAGAAAAAAACAAGAAAGCAGGAGTCACTTTATCAAGATGGCCGCATACTAAAGAATAAAGTGAGTGAGTCAGTATGTTGTTAGACTGGTAGCACAAGAGAAAATGAAAATATTGGAAAGCTCTGCTTGCTTAATATAGAACATTGATGAATCTAAAGCAAACAGATGGGAAGTTATTCGTTAAAGCACAAATTGAAACTCCTCTAAATTCTGGATAATGAATGTAACCAACTATAGGAAAGCCTCTGAGAAATTAAACCCCTAGCTGCCAGATCATGTAGCAATGAGAACATGGCTTCCTGTGAGAATGCTTAAAAATTAAGCTTCACCTATGCTACACCTGATTCAAAGAGCTAGCAAGCTTATTAAGTTTTAAAAGACATTCCTTACAATTAGCTTCATAGAAATCCACTAATAAACAAATGTTGTAACCTACTTAAATTCAAAAGCCCCTCTGTTGATACCTTAGCATAACCGTAGCATAACTATGGCTCCTCCCCAGCTGTAGCATTTGTATTTCAGAAGCCATTTTGCCTCCAAGTGTCCTTTTTGATTGTGTCTTTCTATGGTTTCATTTCTCAAACTTTGCGTACTTCCTTACCTGGACACTCTATGAAGTCCCCCTACTGTCAAAGTGATGTCATGTTGCTTCCTCAACCAAGATACTTGGTTGCATTTTTATTACCTGGTTATTAACTACTTGTGGTTTGTTTCCTAAGCATGGTTACAGTTCTTACTTGGTTATGTTGTTTTGTTTTTTTGTTTGTTTTTTAATAATAATAAAAAAAGAAGATAATCTGGCTCCCAAGTCTAGATGATGGCCCTGGTTGGTTAGTTAGTTTAGTTTAGTTTCTGTTAGTGTTAGTTTCTGTTTAGTGTTCAAAAAAACCTCTGTTGAGTTGAGTTTGGTGTCTGAGTGGTCAATGAGTGGCTATTCCCATAACACAATTATGAACATTTTTCTATTCACTTTAGGATTTTTGTAATAATGAGCGACAGATTTAAGAAAGTAGACAGTGAACTATGTTGCAGTCACTAATTATTTGGTTGTGTTGAAGCATTTGGTATAGTCCAAAACAATGAAAATGAACTAATTTTGAACTTGATGAATGGAATGAAATTAAATGCCTGTTATTTGCATAAGAACTCTCTTTAAACTCTGTTTAATTTTCCTGGGGGAAGAAAAGCATTATTTTCTATACAAAGAACATGGATAAATTTTATGATTTTAAATAACATATCTAAGATTTTACTCCCTACAGTTTTTTTTTTCCCCAGTAAGCTTAGTAAGTACTATTAAAGAAATAACAGGTTTTATTCCTTTTTTTTTCTGGCATTTTTTTTTAGTAAATTTTTATTTTTTTAATATTGGTTACAGTTTTTTAACTTTCTTTCCCAGCTGTAGGCCCCTTCCTTATTCTCTCTCAATTCCACTCTCTCTCCCTCATTTCCTTCCTGCCCTTCTCTAAATCCACTGATAGGGGAGGTCCTCCTTCCTTTCCATCTGACCCTATTTTATCAAGTCTCATCAGGACTGGCTGCAATGTCCTCCTCTGTGTTCTAGCAAGGCTGCTCCTCCCTTTCGGGAGGTTGGGGGAGTCAAGGAGCCAATCATTGAGTTCAGGTCAGAAAAACTTCCTGTTCCCCTTACTTGGGTACCCACTTGGATACTGAGCTACCATGGGCTATATCCAAGCAGGGGTTCTAGGTTATATCCATCCTTGGTCCTTGGTTGGAGAAACAGTGTCATAAAAGACCCCTCTGCCCAGATATAGTTGGTCCTTGTGGAGCTCTTGTCCTCTCCAGGTCATACTAACTCCCCCTTATTTCACAGGATTTCTTGCACTCTGCCAAAGGTTTGTTATGAGTCTCAGCATCTGCTTTGATACACTGCTAGGTAGAGTCTTTCAGAGGCTGTGGTAGGCTCCTGTCCTGTTACTTGTTTTCTCCTACTCCCACTGTCCATCCCCTTTGTCTTTCTAAGTGAAGATTCATCATCTTACCCCGAGCCCTCTTTCTTCTTTATCTTCTTTAGGTGTACATATTCCAGTATGTTTATCCTGTCTTATAGGTCTAGTACCCACTTATAAGTGAGCATATAGCATGTTTGTCTTTCTGCTTCTGGGATACCTCACTCAGGATGATCTTTTCTAGATCCCACCGTTTGCCTGCAAATTTCATGATTTCCTTGTTTTTAATTGCTGAGTAGTATTTTATTTCAACACATGAGTGAAAGGTAAAACCAAAACAGAAGCAAATGTAACCTCTCCCTGATGTTGAAAAGACTGATCAGTAAACCAAATTGCTGTACTAGGAGCTTTAGAAAATGGATACATTGTGTTTGTTTTTCTTGTGAGTTTAGGGTGTGGCAATAGCACAGTTCTTACACATTAAATCTTTATTATGTTTTCCCCTCATTTTACTCCTCCCTGTTCTTTCTTCTTCATTCAAATCCCACTCCAGACTCAGTGACTTTCTCTTTCTCATTAGAAAATAATAAACTTCTAAGAGATAATAGACTATAACAAAATAAAATATAATGAAATAAACAAAAACAATTACATTGAAGTTGGGCAATACAAACCAACAAAAAGAAAAGAGCCCAAAAGAAGGAACAAGAATCAGAGACCCACACATTTACACACTTAGGAATACCATAAGTACACAAAATTGGAAGCCATAATATATGCACAGAGGACCTAGTGCAGAACCATGTTTCAGTCTCTGTGAGTTCATGTGAGCTTTGTTCATGTTGATTTAGAGGATTTTGTTCTCTTGATATCTTCCATCCCCTCTGGCTCCTACACTCTTTTCCACCTCCTCTTCCTCAGAGTCCCCTCAATTCTAAAGGGAGGGATTTAGTGGAGACATCTCATTTAGGGCTGAGTGTTCCAAGGTCTTTCACTCTCACTCAGTAATGTCTGGCTGTGGATCTCTGGTCTCCTTATTTGTTCTCCTCTACTGCAAGAGAAAGCTTTTCTGATGATGGCTAAACAATACACTGAACTATGAGAGCAGATGTCAAAGATTTTAAAATAAATTCTTTGTATTCATTACAGCAAAGTTGTAAAGGAAGAAGGAAAGCATGATGAAGTTGAAGAATTTAAGACTAGCCTGATTATTGAAGAAAAGCAGAGAATGTTTTTTGATTTTTTATCACACATGCACACACTCACACACACATAAACTTCCCAACCTCTCCATCCTGATCTCACCTGAAGAATCTGAATCCAAAGCATCATAAAAGAAAGAAAACTCAAAATTAGACTAATCAATAAATGAAAACAAAATCCATATACTTATTCTGTGAACTAGGGTATGTTCTTATCACATATTTTATTTTTCAAAAAAATTTCTAGTGAAGCAGCATTACCAGGCCACAGAAGAAGACAATGCAGCCACTCCTGATGAGACCTAATTGACTAGGATCAGAAGAAAGGAAAAGAAGATCTCCCCTATCAGTGTACTTGGGGAGGGGCTTGCATGCAGAGGGTGGAGAAAGGGAGGGATTTGTATGGGAAGAGGGGGATACAAAGTGAATAAACTGTAATTAATAAAAAATAAAAAAATGGGAAAAAAGATAAACAAGTTTAAATCTGTGTGCAAAAAGAAAGCAATACATGAAAGCTAGGCACTGAATAAATGGCTAGAAAGAAAAAATTCTAATGAATCTAAAGATTTATTTCTACTTAAATATTCTTCATTCAGCAATCCATGTTATTTTAAAACATAACAAAATTTATGAGCTTAATAATTTAATTTGTATGACACATTTCTATTAATGTATGATTATATAGTCATCAAACTCTTAAGTCCACTTGTTTATTTTTGTAGTTGTTACTGTGCTAGGAGATTGAATCTCAGGCCATACAGAAGCACTCCAGCACTGAGATAGACTTATAACCACAAACTCTTATAAAAGACCAGGGAATGAAGCTGTAGAGGAACAATACATCAATACCTTTACTCCTTAACGTTAAATGTTTTAGTAGTAAACTCAAAAAGCAATAAAATAATAAAATTTAAAATGCTAAAAGCTTTTCTATACTTAAAGAAAACTTCAGTGGTAGGAACCAGTAGTAATTTCTATGTAGTGTAGAATTTATCATGTTCTCAACAAGAAATGAAAAAAAAATTGGGGAAAATGCCACACACCCACACACATACTCACATATACACATAAACACAAACACAAACACAAACACACACACACACACTCACACACTTTCAGTAATTCTAGAAAGTAAAGTGTTATTGAGGAATTTATTGGAGAGAAAATGAATTTATATGTAGACCTCGTTGGAATAATTATTCCTTGTCTTAATGAGTAATAAATAGCTACAAGAAGCTCTCAGAACAAAGGTGAGAGGCTTTAAATTAATGGTAAAGAAGTACATTTGTTTCGATTCTGAGTTCACGCAGATTTAAAAGTACATTTAATTAGCAGCAGTATGGCTGAAGACAGAATACATTATGTAGAGCAAAATAAGCCAGACAAAGAAGTCAGAAACTGCATTACCTCACTTATATGTTAAATCTGAAAGAGTGGGAGGTGATATGATGATAGGGAAAGATTAGTTAAGAGAGGCAAATTTTGGATATTAGCCCTAGGTCAGATATAGGGTTGATGAAGCTCCTTTAACAATCAGTAGGCAGTCGTCTTGTTCTGACTGCAGTGTCCTTTGCTTTACAGAAGCTTTTCAGTTTCATGAGGTCCCATTTTTTCCATTGTATGATTTTGGCATCTTTGTCAAAAATCGGGTGTCCATAAGTATGTGGGTTTATTTCAGGGTCTTGGATTCCATTGACCCACCAGTTGGTTTCTATGCCAGTACCATGTAGATATTAATATAGTTGCTCTATAGTATAGCTTGAGATCAGGGATGGAGATACCTCCAGAAGATTTTTTTATTGTAGAGGATTGTTTTAGTGATTCTGGGTTTCCTGTTATTCTATATGAAGTTGAGAATTTTTTTTTCAAGGTCTGTAAAGAATTGTGTTGGTAATTTGATGGGAATTGCGTTGAATCTGTAGATTGCTTTTGGTAAGATGGCTATTTTTACTATGCTAATCCTGACAAGCCATGAGCATGGGGAAACTTTCCATCTTCTAGTATCTTCTTCTATTTCTTTCTTCAGAGAATGGAAATTTTATTAGAGTCATGCCAAGTTATTTTATATCTTTTGTTGCTATTGTGAAAAGTGTTGTTTCCCTAAGTTCTTTCTCAGTCCTTTTGTCTTTTATATATATGAGGGCTACTGATTTTTGAGTTAATTTTGTATGCAGTCACTTTGCTGAAGGTGTTTATTAGCTGAATGAGTTCCCAGGTAGAATTTTGGGGGTCACTCATACATACTATCATATCATCTACAAATAGTGTTACATAGTCTTATTTCTTTCCAATTTTTATCCCTTTGATCTCCTTTAATTTTGCTATTGCTCTAGCAAGTACTTGAAGAACTATGTTGAAGAGATATGGAGAGAGTGGGCAGCCTAAACAGCAACAAATCAAGTAATCCAATTAAAAAAATGGGGTACAGAACTAAACAGAGAATTCTCTCTAGAGGGATACAGAATGGCAGAAAAACACTTAAAGGAATGCTCAACATTTTTTGTCACCAGGGAAATGCAAATCAAAATGACCCTGAGATTTCACCTTACACCAATTAGAATGGCTAAGATCAAAAGTGACAACACTTGCTGGAGACAATGTGGAGAAAGGGAACCCCTCCTCTATTGCTGGTGGGAATTTAAACTTGTACAACCACTTTTGAAATCAATCTGGCAGTTTCTCAGACAATTAGGAATAGTGCTACCTCAATATCCAGCTATACCACTCCTAGGCATATATCCAAAAGATGCTCAAGTATACAACAAGGAGATTTGCTCAACCATGTTTGTAGCAGGTTTATTAGTAATAGCCAGAAGCTGGAAGCAACCCAAATGTCTCTCAGTTGAGGAATGGTTGCAGAAATTGTGGTGCATTTACACAATGGAATATGACTCAGCAATTAAAAACAAGGAAATCATGAATTTTGCATATAAATGGTGAGAACTAGAAATGATTATCCTGCATGAGGTACCCCAGGAGCAGAAAAACACACAGGGTATAGTCTCACTCATAAGTTGATATTAGACATAAAATATAGGATAAACATACCAAAATCTGTACACCTAAAGAAGCTAATCAAGAAGGAGGACTCTGAGTAAGATGGTCAGTCTTCATTTAGAAAGTCAAAGAGGATCGACATCAGAAGATGGAGAAAACAGTGAACAGGACAGGCGTCTACCACCGAGGGCTTATGAAATACTCTCCCTATCTGGGTGTCAAAGTAGATGCTGAGACTCATAGCCAAACTTTGGGCAGAGTGAAGGGAATCTTATGAAAAAAAGGAGAGATAGAAATACCTGGAGGGGACAGGGGCTCCACAAGGAGAGGAACAGAATGAAAAACACCACGGGTGTTTTCTGAGACTGATACTCCAACCAAGGACCATGCATGAGATTACCTAGAACCCCTGCACAGATGTAGCCAATGGCAATTCAGTGTCCATGTGGGTTCCCTAGTAATGGGAACAGGGACTGTCTCAGACATGAACTGATTAGCCTGCTCTTTGATCACCTGCCCCTGAGGGCAGTGCAGCCTTACCAGGCACAGAGGAAGACAATGCAGCCATTCCTGATGAGACCTGATAGACTAGGATCAGCTGGAAGGAAAGGAGGACCTCCCCTATCATTAGTCTGGGGGAGGGGCATGGGAGGAGAAAAGGGAGGGCGGGTGGGATTCAGAGAGGAAGAGGGGAGGAGCTTCTTTTTTCATGCACAGCCTTTTATGAAGATGCTGTGCACATTTATTTTCAATCTTTTATACTGATCAGAAGAGGGAGAAAGCAGGGAATAGGACAGGAGCTTATCACTGAGGGCCTCTGAGTGACTCTACCCAGCAAGGTATCAAAGTAGATGGTGAGACTCATAGCTAAACAATGGGCAGAATGCATGGAATCTTATGAAAGAAGGGGGAGATTGAAACACCTGGAGGGGACAGAAGCTCCACAAGGAGAACAATGGAACCAAAAACTCTAGGCACAGGGATCTTTTCTGAGACAGATACTCCAAGAAGGACTATGCATAGAGATAACCTCAGTGTCCAAGAGGGGCTCCTAGTAATGGGAACAGGGACAGTCTCTGACATGAACTCAGTGGCTGGCTCTTTGATCACCTCCTGCTGATGGGGGAGCAGCCTTACCAGGCCACAGAGGAAGATAATGCAGCTAGTCTTGATAAGACTTGATCGACTAGGATCAGCTGGAAGGGAAGAAGGAACTCCCCTACCAGTGAACTTGGGGAAGGGCATTGGGAAAGAAGAGGAAGGGATGGTGGGATTGGGTGAGGATGAGGGAGGAGGCTACAGCTGGATAAAAATTGAATAAACTGTAATTTATAAAAAACCAAATAAATTTAACAAATGAAAATTCCAAATAGGAATACTGAGTTTGAGGAGCTGTGTTGTCTTTGTCTTAAATTGCAGATACTTTTATTAATATACATAAGCCTGATTAAATTTCCATGCATGTGATAATTCAAATAGTTTGAAGCATGTGTGAAATTATTTCAGATGCATTCCCATGCAAATAATTTAACATAAATTTTTTTAGTAAATAATTGTGACCTTGCATCACAATGATAAATTTAGATAGACTAGGAAAGTATTCTAATTTGGTCTAACATTAGTTTAATAGAAATGTAAGATACTATTGAAAGCATATGGAGAAATGTTTCTGTTTATTTCTGCCACAAGCACCTTTCAAAGGCCTGTTTTCAGTTTGTAGTGTGACTAAAGGTCAGTTCCCTATTAGTATTAAAGGCAATGAAGTTGTGATTAAAAGTTATTATATTACTTTTACTAAAACTTCCAAAATTATCTTAACTACAAGATATGTGCCTTCTAGAAGTATGATTTCCCCAGTATAACAAATATGGAATCCTCTTTACTAAAAGGGAAAAAGATGAAAAATAAACTCATGAAACCTTTAAAACATTACAAAATTATTAATATCAATTCAAAAGATTCATATAATTTTGTAGACAAAGAATTGACAGAAATGTCCAAAACAAGGAAGCCTATTCATTGTTCAGTGTTAGTCATATATTATATTTATGTAGATAGATAGATAGATAGATAGATAGATAGATAGATAGATAGTTGTAGGCCTTTGGAGCTTTTTATATAAATAGAGCACACTCTTTGTCAGGAAAGAGATAAAATATAATATGAAATCTTAATAGCAGAGATCAACATTCTTTCAATGGCATGAAATATTTTCTCTACAAATTAAGCTCAGAAGAAAGGATGGTTAAAATATTGACATCAAATATTGCCTTAGGGGACTAAGGCAACAGTCATATTACAAGAGTAATGGTAGAGTTCAGCACCCAGTTTCTATCATGGGAGAGCAAAGTACAACAGGATGAGGAAGTAATGACTTGAACTACTAAAAGAGCAGCTGGCTTAGTCTCAGCCATGAGTACGGATTTTTTTTTAAATGCATTTATTTATTATTTATACAGTATTCTGCCTGCATGTGTGCCTGCACACCAGAAGAGTGCACCAAACTTCATTATAGACAGTTATGAGCCACCATGTGGTTGCTGGGAATTGAACTCATGACCTTTGGAAGAACAGCCAGTTCTCTTAACCTCTGAGCGAATTCTCCAGCCCCAAATTTTTTATTGTTTTTTTTTTAATTTTTATTTTTTTCTTCATAATTTATTCATTATATGTCCCAATTGAAGCCTCCTCTCTCAACTCCCTCCCTTCTTCTTCCCCTCATCCCTTCCCCTAGTCCACTGAAAGGGAGAGTTCTCCTCTATTGCCATCTGCTGCATGGATCCTCTTCCTTTGTCAGCCATGAGTACTGATTCCAACATATCCAATGCAATTGCAAAGAGACCACTCTATAGACTTTGTGTTAAAAAAAAAAAAATCACCCCACCCCCAAAACATTAACAACACCAAAACAAAAACAAAAAAATAAAAAACACAGTGTTAAGATCATTGTACGATTGTTTCTCCATTCCGAAATTGTCAAATACTCTAAATGTTCAACAGTAAGAGATTTAAAATTACTTATTTTTACTTTCTTTTTTTGATTTTTTTTCAAGACAATTTTTTTCGGTGTAGCCTTGGTTATCCCGGACTCACTTTGTTGATCTGGCTGGCCTCAAACTCACAGAGATCCACTTGCCTCTACCTCTGTGATCAAAGGCGTGTGTCACCACACCTGGCTCAGAATTATTTCTAAACCATCAAGGAAACGTTACTTAATGAATAAAAAAAATTTGTTATGATATCTTATGCATTGTTCTTACTATTTGTCCTTATAAGACCATAGCCTTCAACACAGAAAAATATGTTAATAGAATAATACATAATATGTTGTTAACAGAATAAACTATTATGTTAGAATGCAAATATATACATACATATTATTTTCCAGAAAGCTGCCATTGTAAAGAAAAAATAGTGAGAATATCACAGATTATTAAATGCATGAAAACATAAAAAAAGAATATCATTTTGAATAAAATATTTAATTCTGATAACATCACATGTGTGTATCCTTAAATAGGAAAAAAATCTCCCAGTAGTTAATTCTAATGTTGGAGAAAATAAGGTGCATGTAATTAAATTTTACTGCCGGCTAGACATAGTTTTCTAGCTCAACTCAGATTTTGGTACATCCTTTTGGGAAATGGATTAGGAGTCAACACGATTTTATTAAGTGGAACATCCTTTATGTAAATTCTGGATTTAATTTATATCTTGAGATAAAACATAACACCCTATTAATAAAAATATGCTCCTGGTCTCATCAAAGATCAATCAGATGATAAGAAAGGCAATATTATATATATATATATTTACTTACAAATATATATAAATATATATATTTACTGGTTTGCATTTTTTTATTTTGCATGTCAGACATTATAGACAGGGTTTTAAAAGGAAAAGGCTAAGGTACCGTACATAGACTATGTAAGGGGACATGCTTCTGAGAATTCAGAGGCCATGTTTTTGTACACTCCTACAGCCTTTAGCAGACTCCTGTGGCCGTGCAGGTAAAGCTCATAAGCCTGCCCTGTGGGTTATACAACTGCTCTATTTAAAGATTTATTTTTCAAATTACTTGAAGGTACTATATATTAAGAAAAGGATATTTTTGTAAAACTTTAAGATTTCTTTTTTTTTTATCAGTTACATTTTATTAACTCTGTATCCCAGCCGTGTCCAGATCCCTCATTCCCTCCCAGTCCCTCCCTCCCTCCCTCATCTCTACTGTGCCCCTTTCCAAGTCCACTGATAGGGGGGACCTCCTCCCCATTCATCTGATCCTGTTTTATCAGGTATCTTCAGGACTGGCTGCAAAGCCCTCCTCTGTGGCCTAACAGGACTGCTCCTCCCTTTGGGGGTGGGGAGACCAAAGAGCCAGTCATTGAATTCCTGTTAGAAATAGTCCTTGTTCCCCTCACTTTGGGAAACCAATTGGTTACTGAGCTACCACAGGCTACATCTGAGTGGAGGTTCTAGGTTATATCCATACATGGTCCTTGGTTGAATGTCAGTCTCAGAAAAGACGCTGTGCCCAGATATATTTGGTCCTTGTGGAGCTCCTATCCTTTCCCCATCAGACTAACTCCCCTTCTTTCTTATGATTCCCTGTACTCTGCCAAAGGTTTGGTCATGAGTCTTTGCTTTGAAAACACTGCTAGTTAGAGTCTTTCAGATGCGCTCAGTAGACTCCTGTCATACGTTCAATGCACATCCCATCTGTCTTTCTAAACGAGGATTGATCATCTTACCCCATGTCCACTCAATTGATTATCTTTTTTAGGTGTATAGATTTCATTATGTTTATCATATCTTATAGGTCTATATAAGTGAGTATATCCCATGTTTGTCTTTCTCCTTCTGGGATATTTCACTCAGAATGATCTTTTCTAGATCCCACCATTTGCCTGCAAATTTCATGATTTCCTCCTTTTTGATTGCTGAGTAGTATTCCATTGTGTAAAAATACCACAATTTCTGTACCCATTCCTCCACTGATGGACATCTGGGTTGTTTCCAGGTTCTGGCTATTACAAATGCAAATCAAAACAACCCTGAGATATCACCTTACACCCATCAGAATGGCCAAGATGGAAAACTCAAGGGACAACACATGCTGGAGAGGTTGAGGAGAAAGGGGAACCCTCCTCCACTGTTGGTGGGAATGTAAACTGATACAACCACTCTGAAAGCTATCTGGCACTTTCTAAGACAATTAGGAATAGTGCTTCCTTAAGACCCAGCTATACCACTGCTAGGTATATACCCAAAGTTTGCTCAAGTACACAAAAGGGATACTTGCTCAACCATGTTTATAGCAGCTTTATTTGTAATAAACTTTAAGATTTCAAAGTAGATACTGAGACTCATAAACAAACCTTGGGCAGAGTGCAGGGAATTATATGAAAGAAGGGGATGTTAGTAAAATCTGGAGAAGATAGGAGCACCAGATGGACCAAATATATCTGGGCACAGGGGTCTTGTCTGAGACTGATGCTCCAACCAAGGACTATTCATGAATATAACCTAGAACCCCTGCTCAGATGTAGACCATGTCAGCTCAGCATCCAAGTGTGTTTCTCTAGTAAGGGGAACAGGGACTATCTCTGACATGAAGTCACTGGCTGGCTCTTTGACCTTCCCCACACACACCCAGGGGAGAAGCAGTCTTGCTAGGCCACAGAGGAGGACATTGCAGCCAGTCCTGATGAGACTTGATAAACTAGGTTCAGATGGAAGGGGAAGAGGACCTCCCCTATTAGCGGACTTAGAGAGGGGCAGGGAAGAGATGAGGGAGAGAGGGTGGGATTGGGAGGGAATGGGGAGCCTACAGCTAGGATACAAAGTAAATAACCTGTAAATAATATAAAAAATAAAAACTATAAAAAAGATTTCATTCCTATTGCAAAAATGTAAAATCCAAAACTACATAGCAAATTTCTTATTTGAATAATTGATTTTTTTCTCTGTGTGCTAAATACTTCAATTACACAAAAACCAATGCATTTAACAACAACAACAAAAAATTTCAAAGTAGAAGACACAATCCAAACAACTGTGGTTTGCATTCATAGTGGAAATTTGTAAACCTTTGATAAACACTTATATGTTGAATTTGACTGAAACTGAAAAAGGAAGAAAACCACATTTGTTGAGCAAATGAAATTTTTTAAAGGAAGCAAATTTCTGCCTTTATAATTAATCATCTTATAAGCTATATTATTATCAATCTGTAAGAACAATTATTATCAAATAGTAAGAACAATGCATAAGATATCATAACAAATTTTCTTTTTTATTCATTCAGTAATGTTTCCTTGATGGTTTAGAAATAATTCTGAGCCAGGTGTGGTGACACACGCCTTTGATCACAGAGGTAGAGGCAAGTGGATTTCTGTGAGTTTGAGGCCAGCCAGATCAACAAAGTGAGTCCAGGATAACCAAGGCTACACCGAAAAACCTTGTCTTGAAAAAAAATCAAAAAAAGAAAGTAAAAATAAATAATTTTGATATTTAATATTTTACAAATCACCTCAATTTGGTTGTTATTTCTAGAGTGATTTGTTCGGGAAATGCCTTAAAAGGAGTTAAAAAGAGAATGAAAGTCAATTTCAAATGATTAAATTAGATTCAGCTTAAGAGACAACAAAATATATGATATATTTAAGCAAGTTCAATCGTGGTCTCAATGATCTACCTTGTATGCTTTTTTGTGAGACACCAGTACTAAAGCTGTCCTATAAATATTTAGCTGTTGAATAAAATGAACAGGATTTAGAATATATATTACCCAAGGTTTTTATTAAGTTCAAGCAGATGGGATTTGAGTGTTCACAAAAGTAAAGAAAACAAAGAAATTCTGTGAAAAAATGAATTTAAACATATATAAATCAATAATAAATAGACTCAAAGGAAAATTGTAGAATAGAGTGTATTCTCTTTTAAGCTTTCAACAGTAAAGGAAATTAAGTCATTTTATTAATTATTTTTTCTTTGTTTTTGGATAAGCAATGTCATATTGCCATAGATGGAAAAGATGAAATCTGAGCTAGAAAAACAAAACAAAAAAAAAAAGAATATCCCTTCTTAAACCTTTCAGAAGAAAATGCAGCAAAATTTGACAGATGATTGTAATTAAGTCTTAACAGAAGCAATTAAATAACCAATTGCATGATTTTTCTTTTTAAAACTTTATTTATTTATTTACTTACTTAATACGATTTATTCACTTTGTATCCCTGCTGCAGCCCCATCCTTCATCTCCTCCCAGTCCCACCAAACCTTCCTCTTCTTCCCCTATACTCTTTCCCTAGTCCCCTGATGGGGAAGCACATCCTCTCCTTCTATCTAACCCCTAGCCTATAAGGTCTCATCAAGGCTGGCTGAATCATCTTCCTCTGGCCTGCCAAGGCTGCACTGAGTTCAGGTCAGAGACAGCCACTGTACTCCTTACTATTGAACCCACTTGGAAACTGAACAGCCTAAGGGCTTCCTCTGAATAGGGGTCTAGGTCCTTGGTTGGAATATCGGTCTCTGCAGGACCCCTGGACCAGGCTTTTTGTCTTTGTTGTTCTCTTTGTGGAGTTCCTGTCCCCTCCAGGTCTTTCTATATCCCTCTTCTTCCGTAGGGTTTCCTGCACTCTGCCCAAGTTTGGCTATGCATACCCTGGTGGGTAGAGTCTTTCAGAGATCCTCTGTGGAAGGCTCCTGTCCTGTTCCCTGTCTTCTGCTACTTCCAAGGTCTATCCTGTTTACCATTCTGAATGAGGATTAAGCATCTTCCCTAGGGTCATCCTTGTTGTTTAGCTTTCTTGAGGACTATAGATTTAAGTATGTTTTTCCTATATTTTATGGCTAATAGCTACTTTTAATTGAGTATATACCATATGTGCCTTTCTGCTTCTCAAGATGATCTTTTCAAGTTTCTACCATTTGACTGCAAAATTTTAATATGTAGAAAAGCATACACATTTCAATCATTAGTCATTGTAGAAAAGAACAATACACTTTCAATTATGGCTCTTTCTTTTCCTTTTTCCATGTGTTTTGTTTTGTTTTGTTTTGTTTTCAAGACAGGGTTTATCTGTGTTGCCTTGTTTTTCCTGGACTCAATTTGTAGACTAGGTTGGCTGTGATCTCACAGAGATCTGTCTGCCTCTGCATCCCTGAGTGCTGTGATTACAGATGTGTGCCCTGTGCCTGGTTTTGTTTTCACGTTTACCTAGAATAATTTTCACTCCTCTGCCAACTTCAACCATCCATCTATTTTAATATCTCATGGTTAGGAGAATGGCTCATGGACCACAGGATTTTTTTATGCTGCTGAATATGTAACTAATTGCTACATAGCAATCATTTGGGTTAAAGTCAATAGGCAGAAATAAACATTTCTAAAATGTTCTTTTTAAGATAAGGATATGTAATACTATTAAAATTATCTTCCTTTTGAAATACCATGCCTAACTTATAATTTTGGAGATGAGTAGTTTGCTCTTTTTAATAGTCAAGCTAAGTATATGCAAAGTATAAAAATAATTCTGAAGTCAAATTTGATAGTTATTTCTCCAGAGATGAGTATTTTTTATGAAAATGAAGACAATTAACGTATAGCAGATATAATATTTCTCCCTCAGATCTAAAAACTTCTCTATTAAGGCAAGATATTAAAACCTCCATATTGTTCTATCATATCTCTTTTCTTCCCAAAGTTTCAAGAATTTTAAGATAGGAACAATTCTTTCAATAAGATATACAGGTCTTTTTTTTTTTCTTTTCCAGCAAGCTGTTGCTCTCAGGCAAAACAAATTCTATGAAATAATCTTTTCTTTTGTCCAAATTTATTTAGAAGTAATTTGTTTTAAATTTGACAAAAAAGATTAAGTCTTAAAGCCATGTGTCATTTTATGGATTTAGATACATAACACTATATACCTAATAAAGCGAAGCAAAATGTTGGAACTTGGTAAACATCTGTTGAATGAAGAATATATTGAACAGCTGAGACTCTGTTAAGATTATTTAGAGGACTAAGAGAAATGAAACAAAATTATTTTCAAAGGATTAATATGTCTAAAACTTGTGAAAGACACTGAACGCATTAATAGCAACAAAGTGTGTGATGTTCCATGTACATCAGTCCTATACATAGGCTTGTGAACACACACCCATTTCTAGCTCAAAAATATTTGGCATTGAATTTATTATGATTAGCATTCATGACAACCAAAACTTTTATGAGAGTCAAACAGAAAGAAGTGCTATAATAGTTATTTGAATGACAATGTTTACCATCTTGTTGATATTATTTATTCTTCAAAACATTGAACCACTTATATCTACAATTTCCTCTAGTTTAAAATGAAGTTAGTACTAATGTTAGTCCCATAGGATTATGAATGTTGATAATGATACAGATTAAAAGAACTGCTGCATTTACTGTAACTGTGATGACAAAATAAAAATAATGATGTCCATCAAAGGACATTATATTTTAAATATAAACTGTCAGCCAAAGGCTTATATTTGAATGCTTGTTTACCATTTATGTTGTTATTTTGGGAGTCTTTAGAACTTTGAGAAATCGGCTGATAAAAGTAGGCTTTGAAGGCTATATTCATCACGCATGGTGGATCAGTTTCTATGTATCCTGGTCTGCACCTTTTAAATAGCCAGAACATCCTACTCCTGCTACGTGAACTTCATCATACCTTCTTGCCAAGACAGACTGAAATATCTCTAAAACCATGGACTAAAACTAATTTTACTTAATGAAGTGATTTTGTTATGTATTCTGTAATAGCTATCTAAAAGTTACTTGTATAAAGACAGTGCCAGTTTAATGAGTTGACTTCCCAATAGTAGCATGCAGTTATAGTTTCATAACTGATATTAACTTAGGTGTCAGGTTGTGTATTTTTATTAATATATTAAACTTATTACATGGTCCTCAATTTGTTCCCAGGTGCTATGTTAAGCTATTAATGCTTTTGTTAGAGGATAAGTCAAGCAAGCATTGCATATTATTTATTTAATCTATACTAATTTAATTCTCAACATTTAGCCTCAAGTTCCTGCTAAATATTAAATAATAAGGCTGTATATTATATTGCTTCTCCCAAAGAGTTTGCTGTTTAAGTTTGCAGTTTGGTCAAGAAAAAGTACAAAGATCACCTACATTTATAGATTTATTTCTTATGCTGTTTTATATTCAAATTTTCTCATTCTATTCCATTTTTATATAAAAATTCTTGTTATATGTGAATGTAAAATCACAGATTTGATGCTAAAAGAATAAGAAATATGTAGCGGGATATTGAATCAAACAGATAGAAGATTATGAAAGTCCTGCAGTATGGTTTTACTTTTTGTTTGTCATATTTCAGAGAGGAAGAGAAAAAAACGAAAGGCAAACTAGTAAATCTAGCACAGTGCTAGCAACTTCCCTATGTTAAAAACATCATTCTCCCCTTGGATGTTTAGAATAGGAATTGGCTGGGTTTTACATTGGAAGCAGTATCAACTGTCCACATTCACATCTCCAAAAAGACAAAAAAAAATGTCATGATATCTATAGTACCGTTAGGAAAAATGCAGTCTTCCTGGGCATGTTGCTCAGGTATGCTGTCGAAAATAATCCTTCACCAGGTTTTTCAAAAGAGTGATAGACAAAACAGATGCTTAGGGGGATAGTGTGCAGAAAATCTCAGCATTGTT
The DNA here is from genome assembly GCF_030254825.1 of Meriones unguiculatus. NCBI lineage: Eukaryota > Metazoa > Chordata > Mammalia > Rodentia > Muridae > Meriones > Meriones unguiculatus. Next base: position 70,870,253 of record NC_083369.1, on the reverse strand, counting down.
CTTGAATTATTTGAACATTTTTAATTAAATTTTTATTTTCTATATTAATTATAGTTTATTCACTTTGTATCCCAGCTGTAGCCCCCTCCCTCATTCCTTCCCAATCCCACCCTCCTTCCTTCTTTTCCTCTCATTCTCCTCTCCAAATCTATTGATAGGTGTGATCCCCTCACCTTCCATCTGATCATAGCTAATTAGGTCTTATCAGGACTGGCTGCATTGTCTTCCTCTGTGGCTGGCAAGGATGCTCCCCCTTTAAGGGGTGGGTAGTCAAAGAGCCAGCCACTGAGTTCATGTCTGAGACAGTCCCTCTTCCCCTTAGTAGGGTACCCATATGGATACTGAGCTGCCATGAACTACATCTGAGAAGGAGTTCTAGTTTATATCCATGAATGGTCCTTGGTTGGAGTATCAGTTTCAGAAAAGACCCTTGTGCCCAGATTTTTTGGTTTTGTTGCTCTCCTTGTGGAGATCCTGTCCTCTCCAAGTATTACTATCTTCCTTTCCTTTCATAAGATTCCCTGCACCGAGCGTAACTCAGGATGCGAGGCTAAGCACTGCACTCAGGGTCAGCCGCTTTCGACCCAGAGAAGAGCATGTCTGATTGCATGCGGGTTGATGCCCCAGGTCCCGCCTCTGAGAAAAAGGTATCTGACGGGTCTGATGCTCTTTGGGTGGATGACACCTAAATGAACATCGGTACAAAGTCCCAATTTATTTCTAATATCAGAGATCAGACCTCTACTCTTGCCTGATGCGTCTAAAACAAAAAGGGGGAACTGTAGAGAGCTGCGGAATGCTATGCCTTAAAGATGGAGCTGGTTTCCACCTTCCACCTTCCCGATGGTGAGTGCTCTCTGTCACAAACAACTCCATATTTGGCTAAGGCTGAGGATCTGGCTTGCTTCCGTGTATGTGGACCTATCTGCATTGCCCACGAGGCACGCTGGGGTTGGCTACCCAGAGGCTATTTAAGCTGTGGGCTGGCTTTCCCCAGGGTCAGATGATTGTTCAAGGTTCCTGAATAAACTGCATTGAAAAAAAAATTAAAAAAAAAAGATTCCCTGCACTGTACCCAAAGTTTGGATATGAGTCTCATCATCTGCTTTTATACACTGCTGGATAGTCTTTCAGGGGCTCTCTGTTGTAGGCTTCTGTCCTGTTTCCTGTTTTCTCATTCTTCCAATGTCTATCCCTTTGTCTTTCTGAGTGAGGACTGACCATCTTACCCAGGATCCTCCTTGCTTAGCTTCTTCATGTGTACAGATTTTAGTATGTTTATCCTACATTATATGTCTAGTATCCACTTATAAGTGAGTATATACAATGTGTGTATTTCTGCTTCTGAGATACCTCACTCAGGATGATTTTTTTTTTTGATCCCACAATTTGCCTGCAAATTTGATGATTTCCTTGTTTTTAATTGCTGAGTCTACAGACTTGGAAAGATTCTTCACCAACCCTTTATCTGACAGAGGGCTAATATCCAGAATATATAAGGAACTAAAGAAGTTAAAATGCAAAAAATAAAGTAATCCAATTAAAAAATGAGGTATAGATCGAAATGGGGGATTCTCTGTAGAGGAAGATAGAATGGCAGAGAAACACTTAAACAAATGCTCAGCATCCTTAGTTATCAGGGATATGCAAATCAAAAGGACCCTGAGACTTCACCTTACACCCCATCAGAATGACTATGATCAAAATATCAAGTGGTTATACATACTGGAGAGGATGTGGATCAAAGGAAACACTCCTCCATTGCTGGTGGGAATGTAATCTTGTACAACCACTTTGGAAATCAATGTGGTGCTTTCAGACAATTAGGAATAGCGCTTCATCAAGAATATCACAGCTATACCACTCCTAGACATATATCTAAATTATGTTCAAACACACAACAAGGACATTTGCTCTGTCATGTTCATAGCAGCTTTATTCGTAATAGCAAGGACCCGGAAACAAACCAGATTTCTCTCAACTGGGGAATGATACAGAAATTAAACATATTTTTAAATTAAGCATATCTGCATAGTTTTCAAATTGATACTTTTAAAATAAATATTAAACACTTTAAAATGATTAATTATTAAAAAAAAATGACAAGCAGTGTTCTCAGTAATAGCCAAAACCAACTTCACTTAAAAAATGACTATGCCAAAAACTAAATTTAACTAAGGAAATTGTCATTCTCTTTTGAATACCAACTTACTACTGTCAAGATTACTGTTGTGTTATACTTACAGCAAATCCTCATTCATGACCCAATTTGGGGTTCTTTTGTCGGTTTATGAGTTAAATATCTTGTACTCTAATTCCAATTTTCTTCAAACTACTCCACAAAATAGAAACAGAAGGAACTTTACCAGACTCATTCTATGAAGCTATTGTCATGTTGATATCTAAAACACACAAAGAACCAACAAAAAACAGAACTTCAGACCTATCTCCCTTATGAACATTGATGCAATGATACTCAATAAAATCCTTGCAAACCATATCCAAGAACACATAAAAGACATCATGCACTATGACCAAGTAGGCTTCATCCCGGGCATGAAAGGATGGTTCAATATATGGAAATCCATCAATGTAATCCACCATATAAACAAACTGAAGGAAAAAACAAAAAACAAAAAACACCACATGATCATTTCCTTAGATGCCGAAAAAGCATTGGAAAAAGTCTAACATCCATTAAAGTTTAAAGTCTTGGAGAGATCAGGAATACAAAGCACATACCTAGTAAAGGCAATATACAGCAAGCCTATAGCCAACATCAAACTAAATGGAGAGACACTTAAATCAATCCCACTGAAATGAGGGACAAGGCAAGGCTGCCCATTGTCTCCATATCTCTTTAACATAGTACAGGAAGTCCTAGCTAGAGCAATAATACAAATAAAGGAGATCAAGGGGAAACAAATTGGAAAGGAGATAAAATTGGAAGTTCAAGGTTTCACTATTCGCAGATAACATGATAGTATACACGAGCAATCCTCAAATTTCAACCAGAGAACACCTTCAAATGATAAACACCTTCAGAAAAGTGGCTGGATACAAAATTAATTCAAAAAATAATAAGCCCTCCTGTATACCAAAGACAAAAGGGCTGAGAAAGAAATCATGGAAACAACACCCTTCACAATAGCCACCAATAACATAATGTACCTTGGCATGACTTTAACTAAGCAAGTGAAAGACCTGTTAAAAAAACTTTCAAGTCTCTGAAGAAATTGAAGAAGATATCAGAAGATGGAAAGATATCCCGTGCTCATGGATTGGTAGGATTAACGTAGTGAAAATGGCTATTCTGCCAAAAGCAATCTATAGATTCAATGTAATTCCCTTCAAAGTACTAACACAATTCTTTTTTTTTTTATTATTATTTTTCATCAATTACACTTTATTCATTCTACATCCCCCCGTAAGCCCCTCCCTCCTCCCCTCCCAATCCCACCCTCCCTCCTCCCTCTGCATGCATGCCACTCCCCAAGTCCACTGATAGGGGAGGTTCTCCTCTCCTTTCTGATCTTAGTCTATCAGTTCACATCAAAAGTGCCTGCATTGTCCTCTACTATGGCCTGGTAAGGCTGCTCCTCCCCCCAGGGGGAGGTGATCAAAGAGCAGGCCAATCAGATTATGTCAGAGGCAGTCCCTCTTCACATTACTATGTAACCCAATTGGACTCTGAACTGCCCTGGGCTACATCTGTGCAGGGGTTCTGGGTTATCTCTATGAATAGTACTTGGTTGGAGTATGAGTCTCTGGGAGGTTCCCTGTGTTCAAATTTTCTTGTTCTGTTGCTCTCCTTGTGGAGACCCTGTCCTCTCCAGCTCTTACTATTTCCCAGTTCTTACATAAAATTCCATTCACACTGCCCAACAGTTGCCCATCAGGCTCCGCATCTGCTTTGATATGTAGGGCAGAGGCTTTCAGAGGCCCTCTGTGGTAGGTTCCTAGGTTGTTTCCTGTTTTCTTCTTCTTCTGATGTCCATCCTCTTTGCCTTTCCGGATGGGGACTGGACATTTTAGTTAGGGTCCTCTCTCTTGCTTAGTTTCTTTAGATGCACAGGTTTTAGTGGGTTTGTCCTATTTTGTATGTCTATAGGAGTGAGTATATACCATGTGTGTCTTTTTGCTTCTGGGACAACTCACTCAGGATGATCCTTTCCAGATTCCACCATTTACCTGCAAATTTCATGATTTCCTTATTTTTCATTGCTGAGTAATATTCCATTGTGTACATGTACCACAATTTCTGCATCCATTCTTCAGTTGAGGGGCATCTGGGTTGTTTCCAGCTTCTGGCTATTACAAATAAAGCTGCTACAAACATGGTTGAGCAAGTGTCCTTTTTGTGTACTTGAGCCTCTTTTGGATATATGCCCAGGAGTGGTATGGCTGGATCTTGAGGAAGCACTATTCCTAGTTGACAGAGAAAGCGCCAGATTGATTTCCAGAGTGGTTGTACAAGTTTACATTCCCACCAGCAGTGGAGAAGGGTTCCCCTTTCTCCACACCCTCTCCAGCATGCGTTGTCACTTGAGTTTTTAATCCTGGCCATTCTCATGGGTGTAAGGTGAAATCTCAGGGTTGTTTTGATTTGCATTTCCCTAATGGCTAATGAGGTTGAGCATTTCTTTAAGTGCTTCTCTGCCATTCGGTATTCCTCTACAGAGAATTCTCTGTTTAGCTCTGTTCCCCATTTTTTTAAGTGGGTTACTTGGTTTGCTGCTTTTCAGCTTCTTTAGTTCTTTATAAATATTGGATATGAGTCCTCTGTCAGATAAAGGGTTGGTGAAGATTCTTTCCCAATCTGTAGGCAGTCACTTTGTTTTGATGACAGTGTCCTTTGCTTTGCAGAAGATTTTCAGTTTCATGAGGTCCCATTTATTGATTGTTGCTCTTAGAGTCTGTGCTATTGGTGTTCTGTTCAGGAAGTTTTCTCCTGTACCAATGAGTTCTAGGATATTTCCCACTTTTTTTCAAGCCAATTTAATGTGTCTGGTTTTATGTTGAGGTCTTTGATCCACTTGGACTTCAATTTTGTGCAGGGTGATAAGTGTGGATCTATTTTCATTTTTCTACATGTAGACATCCAGTTGTACCAGCACCATTTGTTGAAGATGCTATCTTGAGCTCCTGGGGGGAGGGGCAAGATGGCAGAGCCGGGAGGACTCTCATTCTGAGCAGCAGCAGCAGGATCAGTACAGTGACCAGTAATCAGAACTCGCGGCCATAATACACAGTCATTGTGTTTCCCAGGTGAGAGGATACCCCACGGTGGGGGATTCAATCAGCTTTTAACTCACCCAGCTAAACCGCGGAAGAGATCCCGGTTCTGCCAGATGCTTGGCTGCCGGCTGCCAGCCCCAGCCCCAGCCCAGAGCCACAAGCCAGTGTCTCTGGTTATGGTCCCAGACTGAACCGTGGGCACCACAATATCAGAGACTGGAATTTTCAGTCGAGAGATAACCCCAGGGTACAGGAAACGATTGGGACCGGCCTTAGGTCACCCAGACATCCCCTGGAAAAGACTCGGGCGGGTTCCACGGGCACCCCAGGAGCCAGCCCGGAGCCAGAGCCGGGGACCCAGGTTCCAGCACAGAGCCCTGCCTGCCTGCGCACCTGATTCGCGGCCGGAGATAGAAACGGCGGGTCTGATCTCAGAGCACTCAGCTCACCCCCAACCTGAAAAGGTCCCCGGAAAATTACCCAGCTTAGGGAGGCACTCAGGCTCCCAAAAGCCGCAAAGGCAGACACAGGCAGTTTCTGCGCACCAGACAGCTGGCAGAGACTGAGCCGCCATCACACAGCTGTGCTCCAGGCACAGGCAGTTTCTGCGGCCAGCCAGCTGGCGGACACTGAGCAGTGTGCACCAGGGCAAAAAAAGACACTGGGAGTCCGTGTCTCCAGAGAATCCATGGGGAAGGAAGGAAACTGTACTGATCTAAATCACCCAATCTTTCCCTAGAAAAAGTCTAGCAGTCTAGTGGGGCCGAGATGCCAGCACTCAGCTGTGCTCCAGACACAAGCACAAACAGTTGAGGCATGCCTGATGTCCAACTGGGTCACAGCAGCTGATCATTAAATTTGCAACAAGAAACCCAGAAACAGGGCAGCTGCCCTCAGGACTTCCCTGGGTGAGAGGAGAACCCTCTCGACTAACAAAGACCACAGTTACCACTCAGGTCTATATCCCTGAGGTGAGCAACTCCCGAAGATGCTATCTTTTTTCCATTGTATGGTTTTGGCGTCTTTGTCAAAGATCAGGTGTCCATAAGTGTGTGGGTTTATTTCTGGGTCCTCTGTTCAGTTCCATTGATCCACCATTCTGTTTCTATGCCAGTACCATGCAGTTTTTAAAACTGTTGCTCTATAGTACAACTTAAGATAAGGGATGGAGATACCTTCGGAAGATCTTTTATTGTAGAGGATTGTTGTAGCAATTCTGGGTTTCTTGTTATTCCATATGAAGTTGAGAATTTTTCTTTCCAGGTCTGTAAAGAATTGTGTTGGTAATTTGATGGGCATTGCATTGAATCTGTAGGTTGCTTTTGGTAAGATGGCCATTTTTACTATGTTAATCTTGCCAAGCCATGAGCATGGGAGATCTTTCCATCTTCTCATATCTTCTTCTAATTCTTTCTTCAGAGATTTGAAATTTTTTTCATACAAGTCTTTGACTTCCTTGGTTAGGGTTACTCCGAGGTACCTTATGTCATTTGTGGCTATTGTGAAGGGTGTTGTTTCCCTAATTTCTTTCTCAGCCCTTTTGTCTTTTGTATACAGGAGGGCTACTGATTTTTTTTGAGTTAATTTTGTATCCTGCCACTTTGCTGAAGGTGTTTATCAGCTGTAGGAGTTCCCTGGTAGAGTTTTTGGGGTCACTCACGTATACTATCACATCATCTGCAAATAGTGATAATTTGACTTCTTCCTTTCCAATTTGAATCCCCTTGATCTCCTTCAACTCTCTTATTGCTCTAGCAAGAACTTCCAGCACAATGCTGAAGAGATATGGAGAGAGTGGGCAGCCTTGTCTTGTCCCTGATTTTAGTGGGATTGCTTTAAGTTTCTCTCTGTTCAGTTTGATGTTGTCTATAGGCTTGCTGTATATCGCCTTTACTATGTTTAGATATGTGCCTTGTATCCCTGATCTCTCCAATACTTTAAACATGAATGGATGTTGGATTTTGTCAAATGCTTTTTCAGCATCTAGGGAGATTATCATGTGTTTTTTTTTCTTTAAGTTTGTTAATATGGTGAATCACATTGATGGATTTCCGTATATTGAACCACCCCTGCATACCTGGGATGAAGCCTACTTGGTCATAGTGGATAATATCTTTGATGTGTTCTTGGATTCAATTTGCAACTATTTTGTTAAGTATTTTGCATCAATGTTCATAAGGGAGATTGGCCTGAAATTCTCTTTCTTTGTTGAGGCTTTGTGAGGTTTAGGTACCAAGGTGACTGTGGCTTCATAGAATGAGTTTGGTAATGTTCCTTCTGTTTCTATTGTGTGGAATAGTTTGAAGAGAATTGGTGTTAGCTCTTCTTTGAAGGTCTGGTAGAATTCTGCGCTGAAGCCATCTGGTCCTGGGCTTTTTTTAGATGGGAGACTTTGGATGACCGCTTCTATTTCTTTGGGGGATATAGGACTATTTAGTTGACTTACCTGGTCCTGATTCAGCTTTGGTAAGTCAAATCGATCAAGAAAATTGTCCATTTCATTTAGATTTTCAAATTTTGTGGCATATAAACTTTTGAAGTAAGTCCTAATGATTGTTTGGATTTCCTCAGTGTCTGTAGTTATATCCCCCTTTTCATTTCTGATTTTGTTGATTTGGGTGGTGTCTCTCTGCCTTTTAGTTAGCTTGACTAAGGGTATGTCTATCTTGTTGATTTTCTCAAAGAACCAGCTCTTGGTCTCATTGATTCTTTGAATTGTTTTATTTGTTTCCAATTGATTGATTTCAGCCCTGAGTTTGATTATTTCCAGCCGTCTACTCCTTCTTGGTGTGTCTGCTTTGTGTTTTTCTAGGCTTTTTAAGTGAGCCATTAAGGTGCTTGAATGAGCTGTCTTGAATTTCTTCTTGAAGGCATTTAGTGCTATGAACTTTCCTCTTAGCACTGCTTTCATTGTGTCCCACAAATTTGGGTATGTTGTGTCTTCATTTTCATTGATTTCTAGGAAGACTTTAATTTCTTTCTTTATTTCTTCCCTGACCCAGCTGTCATTTAGTAACAAGTTGTTCAGTTTCCATGTGTGTGTAGGCTTTTGCTATTGCTGTTATTGTTGAGGTCCAGCTTTATTCCATGGTGATCAGAGAAGATACGAGGGATTATTTCAATCTTCTTGTATCTGTTGAGGCTTGCTTTGTGACCAGCTATATGGTCTATTTTCGAGAAGGTTCCATGAGGTGCTGAGAAGAAGGTAAATTCTTTTGTGTTTGGGTGTAAAGTTCTATAAATGTCTGTTAGGTCCATTTGAGTCATGACCTCTGTCAGAGACATTGTTTCTTTGTTTAATTTCTGTTTTGTTGACCTGTCCTTTGTTGAGAGTGGGGTGTTGAGGTCTCCCACTATTAGTGTGTGGGGATCTATATGTGGTTTAAATTGTATCAATGTTTCTTTAACAAATGTGGGTGCTCTTGTATTTGGGGTATAGATGTTCAGGATTGTGATGTCTTCCTGGTGGAATTTTCCCTTGATGAGTATGTAGTGTCCTTCCCCATCTCTTTTTATTAATTTTGGTTGAAAGTCTATTTTCTCAGATATTAGAATGGCTACTCCTGCTTGCTTCTTGGGTCCGATTGCTTGGAAAGTGGTCTTCCAACCCTTTATCCTCAGGTAATGTCTATCTTTGTGTCTTAAGTGTGCTTCTTGTATGCAACAGATTCCTGGGTTTAGTTTATGTATCCATTCTGTTAATCTGTGTCTTTTTATTGGAGAGTTGAGTCCATTGATATTGAGAGAGATTAATGACCGGTGGCTGTTTGATCCCTTGATTGTGATGTTGGCTGTGGTCATCAGGTTGTGTGCTTGGTTGCTTTTTGTTTTACTGAAGTGAGGTTATTTATTTCCTTTGTTTTCTTAAATGTAGCTAGTTTTTCTGGGTTGTATTTTCCCTCCTCATGTCTTCTGTAATGCTGGATTTGTTTGTAGGTATTGTTGAAATTTGTTTTTGTCATTGAATATCTTGTTTTCTCCATCTATGAGGACTGAGAGTTTGGCAGTGTATAGTAGTTTGGGCTGACATCTGTGTTCTCTTAGGGTCTGCATGATATCTGTCCAGGCCCTTCTGGCTTCATAGTCTTTGTTGAGAAGTCAGGTGTGATTCTAATGGGTTTGCCCTTATATGTTACTTGGCCTTTTTCCCTTGCAGCTTTCAGTATTTTTTCTTTTTTCCTTATACTTACTGTTTTGATTATTATGTGAAGAAGAAGAAAACAGGAAACAACCTAGGAACCTGCTTCAGAGGGCCTCTGAAAGCCAGAATAAGAAAACAGGAAACAAACTAAGAACCTGCTACAGAGGGCCTCTGAAAGCCTCTGCCCTACAGACTATCAAAGCAGATGCTGAGCCTGATGGCCAACTGTCGGGCAGAGTGAATGGAATTTTTTGTAAGAAGTGGGAAATAGTAAGTGCTGGAGAGGACAGGAACTCCACAAGGAGAGCAACAGAAAAAGACAATTTGAACACAGGGAACTTCCCAGAGACTCTTACTCAAAGCAAGGACTATTCATGGAGATAACCTAGAACCCCTGCACAGATGTAACCCATGGAAGTTCAGTGTCCAAGTGGGTTACATAGTAATGGGAAGAGGGACTGCCTCTGACATAATCTGATTGGCCTGCTCTTTAATCACCTCCCCCTGAGGTGGAAGCAGCCTTCCCAGGCCACAGAAGAGGACAATGCAGCCACTTTTGATGAGAACTGATAGTCTAAGATCAGAAAGAAGGAGAGGAGAACCTCCCCTATCAGTGGACTTGGGTAGGGGCATGCATGCAGAAAGGGGAGGGAGGGTGGGATCGGGAGGGGAGGAGGGAGGCGCTCATGGGGGGATACAAAATGAATAAAGTGTAATTAATAAAAAAGTTTAAAAAAGTTAAAAAAAAGGAAAGTGTAGAATTAGGTCAAGTATTAAAATAATGCAAATGTCCTATTTTTTTCAAAACTGGAACCATGTGAGTCTTATATGTTGTTATTTATTTTGTCAGTACGTAAAACATTCTATTATAAACACAACATCTGTATGATTTATTTATTTTGCAGTATTTATTGTTGACAAAAGTCTGTTTTGTAATCTTTTTTAAATGCTATGATAAAATTTCATTTAACAAAATATATAAATATAATAGCTAGAAGTAATATGGCTCAAACTTTCCTTCCTTTCTTTCTTTGCCTACTTGCCAAGGTACTCAAATTACTTTGAAATGTGGGTATTTTAAAGCACTATGTTAAAAAAATAACATAAGTAATGCTTTTCATCAAAAATAACAACTGTACCCACTCCAATAGGCTTACAAAAATAATTTGACAAGAACATTCTCATTAGTCTTGACTGCAGAACAGTTTAATAATGTACCATCGAAAGTTACCTTTGGAAACCCCTTGAAAGCAAAAGTACTCTGTATATTCTGATGGAAAAAAAATAGTTCTAAAATTATGTATGGTCTTATTAGTGCCGAACATACTATATTCTTAGTATCTTTTTCCATTTGCTCATGAAAGAAATGGTCTAGATACCTCATAGAGAACTATTTCTGGAATATGCTACAAAGTAAAGAAGATAAAATTATTCAGCTCAAGAATTCTTATAGTACAATCTAATTATTACTTTAAATATTGTGGTGTCTTTATGAATAATTAATTCTTTTTAGTTGTGTCTAAGGGCAATAAGATATTGAGTTAAACATTGACCTTCATTTATATTGTTGCTTTAATGGGAATTTGCTCACAATAACAGCTTCTTTTTGTTGACTTTACAACTCTATGTTTAAGGAAAACCAAAGGTTAGGATTTCATTTGATCTTCAGTTTTGTCTGTATGAAATTAAACAATTAGACTAGATTATTTCTAATTCTCAAGTCTTCTGATTCTATGATTCTATGAGTATGGCTTTAATCAGTGTCATACAAATGTATGGTATTAAACAGTGATTTGACATTTAAGCAATCTAGGGATTAACAAACTCCCTGGTGGCTGGTTATGTTAATTTAAAGTTTGTGTCCTGCAAAACAGTCTAATCCTTATATTATGTGTCAGCATAATAATAATAGCAAGTTAGGATATCACTGAAAAAGTCTTGATTCACATGGTCAGTTTTATAATATGTCATAAATGCAGACAGATAAGTTCATTGAGGAAATCCCTGTACAACTGTTTGAAACCTGAGTAATATATTTACATCTTCCTTATAAACCATGTAGTAAAGATAATTTACTATGCTTCTTGTGGAATGAGAAGACTCAATTAGTCTATGAAATCTGGAAAATCTTAAGAACATAACTACTCATCAGTCTCTTGGTTAACCTGTACCTCATAGTATTTGTTAATGATAAAAATGAATGGCATTTATAGTATAAATGAGTAAGGCACCCCATTACTTTTTAAGGCCATTATTATTATTTACAGAAAAAAATAACAGATTCAAAAGTCAGGGAAATATCATGATTATAGTATGAACATTGTATTATTGTTCATCTAGTATTCTTTCCACTGCATTAAAATCCATTTTTTTGTTAATTGATATATTTTGTTCCTTCAATATTTTATATCTATATATGGACTTTTATTAAAGTCTTACTTGTTTAGCCTTGAAGAAAAAAAAATGTATAGCTGAAAATTTTGATTAAAATATATATTTTGGTTTAAACTATTTATATTATTTTTATTTTTAAATTACATTTTATTTATTTATGTAGTGGTTGGGGGTTACATGTTGAGGTCAGAGTCAGGGGATTTGAGTCACTCCTATTTTTTTAGGGGCATTTAAAATTATTTATTTCAATTTATTCACTTTGTATCCCAGTTGTAGCCCCCTCCATCACCCTCTCCCAATCCTGGCCTGGGTAAAATGCTCAATCCTCATTCAGAAAGGCAAACAGGATAGGCACCTGAAGAGAGAGAAAAGAGGGACTAGGACAGGATTCTACCACAGAGGGACTCTGAAAGACTCCACTCAGTAGGGTATTAAAGCAGATGCTGAGACTCAGAGCCAAATTGTAGGCAGAGTGCAGGGAATCTTATGAAAGAAGGGGGAGACCGAAACTCCTGGAAGGGTCAGGGACTCCATAAGGAGAGCATCAGAACCAAAAATTCTGGGCACAGAGGTCTTTTCTGAGACTGATATTCCAACCAAGGACCATTCATGGAGATAATCTAAAACCTCTGCTCAGATGTAGCCCATGGCAGCTCAGTCTCCAAGTGGGTTCCCTAAAGGGAGCAGGGACTGTCTCTGTCATGAACTCAGTGGCTGACTCTAAGCTCACCTCCCAGTGGCCACAGAGGAAGAGAATGCAGTCAGTCCTGATGAGACTTGATAGGATAGGGTCAGATGAAAGGGGAGGAGGACCTCCCCTATCAGTGGACTGGAGGAGGGACATGAGAAGAGAGACGGAGGGATTAAATATTTATGCAGCAAATTCCTCTGTACAAGTTATTTTTGAAGGTATCCTGTTGTAATCCTTTTTTTTATAAAGGTATTTTTTAAATTATTATGAGAAACACAATCCTCCAACTAATGTTCCTGTTTTTGTAATTTGGTATTTTGTTGAAAATGCTATAATACTATATATGCCAAAACACGTTTACTCTTATTCTTAGTGTATTTTTAAATAGCTCCACAAAATATGAATTATTTATGATTTCCATTATAAAAATATCTCCTCCCTCCAAGAAATAACCAAGAGTATCAAAGTAACTGACATGAAACTATGTTTTCAGATTTCAAGACTGTAACATATGAGGTATTTACTACATGCTGACCTTTAAGAAGAAAATAAAGTGTATTACACAGTACATTCTTTCCTCAGTGCTGAGGAGTAAATTCAGAGTGCTCTTCTCGAACTATGCAACATTTCCACCCTGTAAGCATTCTGCCCCTTTGTGAAAAATATGTAATTTCAAGACAGGAAATAATTCTTTTTAAATAATGTAGTCTTTGGACTCTGATCGTTGACTTAACTGTCAGTCAAAGTTCTTAAACAACTCTTTCTTCAGCTTGTGAATACAGTGATATTGGTGAAATCTCCAGTTTTGAGTAGCATCAAATTTAATAAAGTGTGAGAAGCAATTACAATACATAACACACTGATACAAAATATAAGTCATTAAAGTAGTAAATTCTTATTATAACTAAAATGTTTTAAAAAATGTTGATATCATTGATCTGAAAGGATTCTTTTTTTTCCATTATTTTTTTAATTTTTTTTTCAATGCAGTTTATTCAGGAACCTTGAACAATCATCTGACCCTGGGGAAAGCCAGCCCACAGCTTAAATTTACAAAGCTGCTTGATTCAGTTATCAATAGGTAAAGGACTTACATTAAAAATATGTTTCCACCGTTTTCTCAGGACAAGAAGTGTGGCTTAACAAATTATGTGAAATTTTAGATACAATGTGTTTTTTTTAAAGATAATTGCATAATAATTTTTAAATGAAAAAATTATAATTCTCAGAAGTCAAACATACAACAAATTCTTTCAGTAGGTTCCCATTGCCTGCGAGTCATAAAAGCTTAGTCTTTTTTAAATTTAGTTTTATTTATTTGTTTGTTTGTTTATTCATTACAATTTATTCACTTCGTATCCCTGCTGCAACCAAGTCCCTTGTCTCCTCCAAGTCGCATCCATCCTCCCTCTTCTCTCCCTATGCCCTTTCTCTAGTTCCCTGATAGGTGAGGACCTCCTCCTCTTCTATCTGACCCTAGCTTATCAGGTCTCATCATGGTTGGCTGTATCAGCTTCATTTTTGGCCTGGCAAGGTTGCACTACCCAGGGGGAGGTGATCAAAAAGCCAGCCACTGTGTTCCTGTCAAAGACAGCTCCTGCCCTCATTACTAGGGGACCCCCTTGGAAACTGACCAGACTATGGGCTTCCTCTGAACTGGGGGTGTAATTCCGCTCAATGCATGATCCTTGGTTGGAGTATAGGTCGCTGCAGGCTGCCCTGGACTCAGTTTTTTGTCTCTATTGTTCTCCTTTTCAATTTCTGTCCCCTTCAGGTCTTTCTATTTCCCTCTTCCATAAAGTTTCTGCCACTATTCCCAAACTTTGGCTATGTGTCTCAGTATCTATCTCCTTTGACACACTGGTAGATAGAATCTTTCAGAGGTCCTCTGTGGAAGTCTCCTGTCTTTTTCTTTGTCTTCTCCTACTTCCAATGTCCTTAAAAAAAGCTTAGCCTTTTACAACTGAAACCGAAAGTTGGATGGATGCTGAGTCTCTATTTTTCCCTGCTTTCCCTTTACCAAAGATGAGGCTTTGGCCTACATATGATGGGGATTTTTTCAATTCAGAAAATGAGATTTAGAAGCCCCCATGTGGTATTCAGAGACATTTGTATGTGAGAATGTTGTATGCAGTTAAATAATGTGATGGCAAGTTTGAATAGTAGTATAAAGACAAATCTTCTCTATTTCCAACCTATCGTGTTCATTTCTCCTTCAGTATGTTCTATAAGTAATGTCACAGATAGAATATTTATTTCTTTCATGTATCATAACCACTGATGGATTTAAATTACTTTAAAACACATCTGGCCTATCTAAAGCTGAAATGTTTTATTAGATATCCAATAGTGATGTGGAGTTGTGACATCCCCATCATACTTGGTCTAACTAGGATCAATCATTGTTACATTTTCATTGCCAAGATACGGAATAAGTGCTTCTGCATAACACAGTTATGTATTTTTCCAATTTGGCAGAAAGAGAAGCTTCTAGGGAAAATTGTTTATTTTTTCCAGTATGTACAAGAATAAACCTACCCAATATCTGATAAGAAAACAAGCTTAAAGAGAAAACTTAGAATGAATTCTCCATTTTACAAGTATTTTACAGATGGCAGAGCCATGATGAGAAGTTTCAGGGGGTTAGGAGGATATTAGGGAAATTGTGAAAAAGAAACAGGTCTTTTCTTTAAATGATCTGTAGATTTTTTTTCCTTTCTCATAATTAGGGGAAAAAAGCAAATATTTGTTGTTCTGAGGAATAATAGGAGTCATGTTTATAAAACTTAAGAAACAGAAAGCTTATGATATGATATATGCTTATCTTTTTCTTCCTCCCCTATCTCTTTCACACACACACACACACACACACACACACACACACACACACACATTCTCTCTCTCTCTCTCTCTCTCTCTCTCTCTCTCTCTCTCTCTCTCTCTCCTTTTCCTCAGGATGAGGCTTGAACTCAGAGCTTTCAATATGCTAGTGGAATGTATCAGGGAGCTATGTTTGCAGTCCAAATCATCCTTTTAAGAGGCAGAAAAAAAATGTCAATAAAATTTACAGGCTAGACAACCTCATTTTATTTTATACTTGGAAATCTTCATTTACTTTTACATAGATGTGTAAACATATATATGCATGTAACAATAGTAATCAAATAATAGTGTGGAATCATGAGTGTAGTTTAAAAGAAGGTAGGTGGTAGATCTAAAAAGAGGGTGAAACTGGTTGTAATTGTCTTTTACTTGAAAAAAGCAACATATTGAACAATATTAAAAGCTCATTTACATTTGTTATTGAGTAATAAATATTTCCATGCCTTAGTATATATACTCAGGTATTATTTCATAGGTAGTTCAATAGCTACATTAAATAGTACTATTTACTCTAAGTTCATGTTTTTCTATCTAGTTACTTAATGAAAATGAAATATCTTAAAGCTAACGTTTTCTAAATGATGTGTGATTAGTTGAATAACTAAATGGGGAAGAGAGATGAAAATTCCTACATCTTGTTAGAAAACATTGTTAATTTAGCCAAAATGTCTAATGTGTTGTTACTTAGACCAAAACTCTAATGTTCCTAGAATCTATGGCACTTTAAACTTTGTCAAGCACGTTTACTTTATGGTTTACTTTGAGACTTCTGATACCATTACCCGTAAGATAAGAATAGAAAGGTAATCATCCCTCCAATTAAATAACAAGACTCTTGGTTCTGTTCTTTCCCCTGAATACCAGTACAAAATTGATACCAGCACTGTAAAATTTTGAGTATTACATTTTATTTTTTGAGCTATGAGAGTTATAAGAATTCTTGGCAATGTCAACAGGATTTGAGAGAATTCAATTAAATCCCTTTATTTTATATTGCTTCTACATCAACCTTTGAAATGCAAATTTGTGTGTGTGAGTGCATATGTGTATGTGTGTGACCAAAGGGGCATACTCTAAATCTCATTTTAAGCACATTTTGTCTGATTAACATTTGGCATCAAATACACAGTCAGGGGGAAACTTTCCTGTTCAAAGTCTATTCTCATCATCTATATGCCTTCATTGATGCTGGAGTTAAAAAGTAACTCAAAGCATAAGAAAAAAGACAATGACCAGTCCTTCTGCTGTAAAGCAATTTTTTAGTGTAAAATGACATTGTTGCAAAACAGTACTGAATGACTTTATTTATCAAACTTTCTACAGAAAATCTGAAACAAATACTGCCTTAGAACAGTGATTCTTTCAGCTATGGTATTAGAAGGTTGTTTTGGTGATCATGAATGCCATAAAAGAAAAAAAAATTGTTGACATTAAAAAAGGACCCAACTATGCATTCATTTTTTCTAACTGTGCATACATGTTTTGCTGAAGAAGGGAGAGAAACTTTTGTTCTGTTTGTAATTACTCTTTTCTTTTTCTCTGTTAACTATTCAAGAGTATTCAGGCATCATAAAGGGCTATATGATTTATTATCAATGAGAGATTACTTTCTAAGTTCTTTAGTTTTGAAATTTGTCAAGATGTATAATATTATATTTTAAAATATAAGGCTTTTTCAATAAGAAGATGATGATGGATTTTAGATGGCAGTGACCAGTGCGCATGGTATATGAGGGGCAGAGGATCTGAAACTCCAAAACTGTTGAGTGGATGGGCAACTGTAGCCAGAGCATCAACCTTGAGGCTTCCTGGGCTAGAGGGGCAACCGCTGAGCTGGGACACATTGGTCTCAGGACTGCTCCCCCAACACCTCCTCCTCATGGACATCCCTGGAATTTTCGGGTCTAGAGGCCAGACAGTGGACCACACAGGTTACCCTGTGGGCCCAAATATGAAAGTGGAGAACCATGGGACTCCTATGCTTTTCTCTTACACTTGTGAGTGAGTGCATGCAGTGCCCCAGACCTGAGGACCATCTATACTAGCAGTTAAACATCAGAAGCCTCCTACCCACACCCCCACTGCGGGAAATATTGGGGTCCCTGGAACAGCCACAGTCTCGTCATTTAAGGCCCTGTTCTGCAGGTTTTCCAGAAGAGTCCAGGCACACAATTACTGGAACCAAAATGGTGCAACCCAGATAGATCTGAGTGCCTGAAGAACAACACAACAGTTCTGTGAGCCACTGTGTCACTCAGGGGATCTGTGTACAGTCACTGTGCCCTCTAACTGTCCCAGCAACCCCAACTTCACTTATGTTCCACCAATCCAGACATCTACATACTCTTGCCCCTGGTTCTTCAAGGAATACTTCCATGTAAACTCTTGCTCTTGTCCATCCACATGTACCTGAGATCTTCCTCCCTTAGCTTCATCAGAACCACCAACATCCACTCTCAAACCAGTGGACCTCTCTCATATTCCTGAATACCCCAGTCTCCAGAGAAAGACATATACAGTCTGTAGTACAGACTCCAGGCACAAATAGCAAAGGCTATGAACAATCAGATGGCTAAAGGCCACGTAGAACACTTCTAACAAAAATCAGGACATTCAGGCTTCACTACGTATGCCAAAGATCAATGGATATTTTAATTCATTGGAAAGAGAGGAAAATTATCTTAAGTCTTTGTTATTAGAGGAAAATAAAGAGAAAATTAACAAAAAATAGAGGTCTTCATGAACAGACAGTTATCCAAATTCAAACACATGAAGAAAATGGTGCAAGATGTGAAAACAGAATTAGAATCAATAAAGAAAACACACACCGATAAATTCCGGGAGATGGAAAAAGAAGAGAAGAGATCAGGAACCACAGAGGTAAGTATGACCAATAGAATACAATAGATGCAGGAGAGACTCTCAGGAGCTGAAGATACAACTGAAGAAATCAATACATCTCTCAAAAAAGATATAAAATCAGAAAAGGTTCTGACACAAAAGGTCCAAGAAATCAAGGACAACATGAAAAGAAAAAAAAAAACCTAAGAATAGTAGGAATAGACAAAAAAGATTCCAGTCTCCAAGTCCCAGAAAATATTTTCGAAAAAAAATCATAGAAGAAATTTTTCCCAACAAAATGCAAATGATGTCCTTAAACATAAAAGAGGCCTACAGGGACAGGGACTGTCTCTGACATGAACTCATGGGCTGGCTCTTCGATAAATTCCGCCTGAGGGAGGAGCAGCCTTACCAGTCCACAGAGGAAGACAAAGAAGCCAGTCCAGATGAGACATGATAGACTAGGGTCAGATGGAAGGGCAGGAGGACCTTCCTTATCAGTGGACTGGGGGAGGGACATAGGAGAAAACATGAGAGGGAGGGTGGGAGTGGGGGGGTGAGGGCTACAGCTGTGATACAAAGTGAATAAATTGTAATTAATAAAAATAAATTTAAAAAAGAAGCCTACAGAACACCAAATAGAGTAGACCAAAAAAGAAACTCCTCCTGCCACATAATATTCAAAACACTAAATCAACAAGATAAAGAAAAAATATTGAAAGCAACAAAGGAAAAAGGCCAAGTAATGTATAAAGGTAGAGCTATCAGAATCACACCATATTTCTCAATAGGAAGTATGAAAACCAGAAGGGCATGGACAGATGTCATGCAGACATGAAGAGACAACAGATGCCAAACCCAGACTATTATGCCCAGCAAAACTTTCGGTCAACATAGATGGAGAAAACAAAATATTCCATGACAAAACTGAACTTAAACAGTAACTACACAATAAAGCAGCCCTACAGAAGATATTAGAATTAAAACTCCAATCTAACAAAATCAACTACACCAAAGGATATTGATAACTTCACAACAAAAAAATTAAAAAGAAAACAAATATACTATCACCACCAACTTCACAATAAAAGGAACTAACATTCATTCATCACTATTACATATCCATCAATGGACAAAATATCCAATAAAAAGACCCATACAAACAGAATGGTTGCAGAAAGAGTATCCAATATTCTGCATCCAAGAAACACACCTCTGAAACAAAAATAGACACTAAATCAGAGTAAAGGGTTTAAAAAAGGTATTTCAAGCAAAAACCCAGAAAAGAAGCTGGAGTAGCCAATCTAATATCTAATAAATTAGAATTTCAACCAAGGACCATGTATGGACATAACCTAGAACCTCTGCTCGGATGTAGCCCGTGGTAGCTCACTAACCAATTGGTTTCCCATAGTAAGGGGAACAGGGACTATTTCTGACAGGAACTCAATGGCAGGCTGTTTGACCTCTCCATCCCCCAAGGAAGGAGCAGTCCTGCTAGGCCACAGAGGAGGACTTTGCAGCCAGTCCTGATGATACCTGATAAAACAGGATCAGATGAAAGAGTAGGAGGTCGTCCCCAATCACTGGCCTTGGAAAGGGGCAAGGAGGAGATGAGGGAGGGAGGGTGGGATTGGGAGGGAATGAGGGAGTGAGATATAGCTGGGATACAGAGTTAATAAAATGTAACTAATAATAAAAATTAAATTAAATTAAAAAAATAAATTAGAATTTCAACAGAAATTAATAATAATAAAAAAAATGAGGAGGGACACTTCATTCTCATCAAACAAAAAAATCCACCAGGAAGACATCAAAATTCTGAACATCTATGCTCTAAATACAAGAGCACCTGCATTCATAAATGAAACATTGTTAAAACTTAAAACACACATGGATCCCAACAACTTAATGGTGGGATACTTCAACACTCCACTCTCACCAAGTGACAGACCATAGAGACAGAAACTAAATAAGGTAAATAATGACACTTACAGATGTTCTAAATCAAATGGACCTAACAGATGTCTTCAGCACCTCCTGGAACCTTCTCCAAAATTAACCATATAGTCAGGCACAAAGCAAGCCTCAACAGATACAAGAAGATAGAAATAATCCCTTGTGTCCTATCAGACCACTATGACATAAAAGTAGACCTCAAAAAAACAAAAATAACAAAAAGCTTACACATGCTCAGAAACTAAACAACTCTACTTAATGACTGCTGGGTCAGGAAAAAAAGGAAAAGATAAATTAGAGTCTTCATAAAATTCAATGAAAATGAAGCCACAACTTGCATAAACTTCTGGAACACAAAGAGAGCAATGATAAGAAGAAAGCTCATAGCACTAAGTGCCTTCAGAAAGAAGCTTAAGAAATCTCATATGCCAGAGACCAAGAATCCCAGGGGCATAGTCATGACAGAAGCTGGCGCCGGAGGCTGCAACTAGCCTTGACCACCTGAATAGATTGCTTTCTGAAACCGAGAACCACCCCTCACCTGAACCCCCACCTGATTCCACCACCTGATCCCCCCACTTGATTCCCCCACCTGACCGGTTTCACGAGATAGCCTCCCGCCCCCTCCCTCCTATTTTACTTCCTTATTATTTGAGCTTAAAAGTAAAGCTTTGCCACACAATAAACGGGACTTTGACAAGGAAAACTGCTTGGTCCCGTTCTACTCTCTCGCTAGTTTTTCTTTCAGGCCTGGTCCTCTTCGAAGATCCCACGAATTACTAGTCCCGCAGGCGGGGACACTCATACAACAACTTAACTGCACACCTGAAAGTATTAAGAAAAAAAAAAAAGAAGAAGAAGAAGAAACAGACACACCCAAGAGGAATAGACTGCTTGAAATAATCAAATTTAGGACTGAAATTAATAAATTATAAACAAACAGTATAATTCAAACAATAAACGAAACCAAGAGCTGGTTCTTTGAGAAAAATCAACAAGATAAAGAAACCCTTAGCCAAACTAACTAAAAAGCAGAGAGACAATATACAAATCAACAAAAACAGAAATGAAAAGTGGGACATAACAACAGACACTGAAGAAATCCGAACAATCATTAGATCTTACTTCAAAAGCCTGTATGCCACAAAATTTGAAAATCTAAATGAAATGGACCATTTTCTTGATTGGTTCCACTTACCAAATTTGAATCAAGATCAGGTAAATAAATTAAATAGTCCTATATGCCAAAGGAAATAGAAGGACTCATGAAGAGTCTTCCATCCAATAAAAGCCCAGGATCAGATGGTTTCAGGGCAGGATTCAGTAAGTCCTTCAAAGAAGGACTAATAACATCCACCATTACCAAGTAAGCTTAATCCCAGGGATGCAGGAGTGGTTCAATATACCAAAATCCATCAATGTGATCTACCATATAAACAAACATAAAGAAAGAAAAATCACATGATTATCTCCTTAGATGCCAAAAATCAGTTGACAAATCCCAACACCCATTCATGTGTAAAATCTTAGAGAAAACTGGAATATAAGGAACATACCTAAACATAATAAAGTAAATAAACCCCAAGCCTCTAGTCAACTTTATACTAAATGGAGAGAAAGTTAAATCAATTCCATCGGAAAAAAGAGACAAGGCAAGGCTGCTCACTGTCTCCTTATCTTTTCAATATAGTGACTGAAGTCCTAGCTAGAGCAATAAGAAAACTAAAGGAGATCAAGGGGATACAAATTTGAAAGGAATGTGTCAAAGTAACACTATTGTAGAAGATAGGACTGTATACATTAGTGACTCCTACAACTGAAAAACACCTTCAGCAAAGTGGCTGTATACAAAATTATCTCAAAAAATCTGACACCCTCCTGTATACAAAGCACAAATGGGCTATTAGGGAAACAACACCTTTCACAATAGCCACAAAAAAAATATGAAGTATCTTGGTGTATCTCTCAGGAAGCAAATGAAAGACTTGTATGAAAGAAACTTCAAGTCTCTGAAGAAAGAATTTGAAGAAGATGTCAGAAGATGAAGAGAACTCCCATGCTCATTGATAGGTAAGATTAACATAATAAAAATGGCCATCCTACCAAAATCAATCTACAGATTCAGTGCTATTCCCATCAAAATACCATCATAATCTTTACAGAACTTGAAAGAACAATTCTCAATTTCATATGGAAAAACAATAAACCCAGAATCGTCTAAAAATCCTGTACAATAAAAGATCTTTTGAAGGTATCTTCATCACTGATTTCAAGCTATACTATAGAGCAACAGTACTAAAAACTGCATGGTACTGGCATAGAAACACACAGGTGGATCAATGGAATTGAATTAAAGAACCAGAAATAAACCCACACACTTAAGGACAACTGATTTTTAACAAAAAAGCTAAAACATACAATGATAAAGAGAGCATCTTCAACAAATGGTGCTGATCTAACTGGATGTCTAAATGTAGAAAAACACAAATAGATCTATAGTTATCAACTTGCACAAAAGTAAAGTTTAAGCAAATAAAAGACCTCAACATTAAACCAGACAAACTAAATCTGTTAGAAAAAAAAAATGGGGAGGAGCCTTGAACTCATTAGAACAGGAAACAACTTCCTAAACAGAACACCAAAAGTTCCATAATCACATAATGGGACCTCTTGAAACTGAAATGCTTCTGTAAAGCAAAGGACACTGCGAACAAAACAAACAAACAAAAAATAGCCTACAGACTGGGAAAAAGTCTTCACCAAAACTATTCCCACAAAGGAATATTATCCACAACATATAAACAACTCACAAAATTAATCACCAAGATACAAAATAATCCAAATAAAAAATGTGGTATAGAGCTAAATACAGACTTCTTACCAGAGAATATCAAATGGTGAAAAAAAAAAAAAACTTCCTTTGTCATTCTGTAAATGCAAATAAAAATGATCATGAGATTCCACCTCACACCCATCAGAATGGCTAAAATAGAAAAGTCAAGTGACAACACATGCCAGTGAGGATGTGGAGAAAAAGGAACCCTCCTTCATTGCTTGTGGAAGTGCAAACTTGTACAAGCACTTTGGAAATTAATCTAGCATTTTCTCAGGAAATTAAGAATAGTGCTACCTCAAGATCCCTCTATACCACTCCTTAACATATATCCAAAATATGCTCCACCATACAACAAGGACTTTTGCTCAAATATGTTCATTGCAGCATTATTCATAATAGTCAGAGTCTGGAAATAACCTAGATGTCACTGAACTGAAGAATAATATACAGAATTGTGGTACATTTACACTATTGAATACTACTCAGCAATTAAAAACAAGGAAATCATGAAATTTGCAGGCAAATAGAAACTAGAAAAGATTATCCTTAGTGAATTAACCCAAAAGCAAAAGACACACATGGTATATACTCACTTATAAGTGATTAGCCATATAATATAAGACAAACATATTAAAATTTATAGTCCTAAATAAGCTAAACAACAAGAAGTACCATAGGGAAGAGTCTGAAACCTCACTCGAAAGCGCGGACAGGATAGACATAGAACTTAGGAGAAAGTAAGGAACAGGACAGGAGCCTTCTACAGGGGGCCTCTGAAAGACTACCTGTCAGGGTATCAAATCAGATGCTGAGAGTCATAGCCAAACTTTGGACAAAGTGCAGAAAACCTTATGGAAGAAGAGGGAGCTAGAAAGATCTGAAGGGGTTAAAAACTCCACCAGTAGACCAACAAGAAAAAAACAAACAAACAAAAAAACTGGGCGTCCAGGTGGTTCTTCAAAGACTGAAACTCCAGTGAAGGATCATCCATGGATAGGAACTAGACCCCTGTTCAGAGGAAGACCATAGGCTGCTCAGTTTCCATGAGGGTTCTCTAGTAAGGGTAGCAGGGGCTGAACATGACATGAACTCAGTGGCTGGTTCCTTGATCACCACCTCTTGGGGCTATAGCCTTGCCAAGCCACAGAGGAATATTATGCAGGCAGTCCTGATAAGGCCTGCCAGGCTAGGGTCAAATACAAGGGGAGGAGGTCTCCTCTATCAGTGGACTACGGAAGGGACATAGGGAGTGAAGAGTGAGAGCAGGTGGGACTGGAAGGAGATGAGGGAGGGGAATACAGCCAGAATACAAAGTAAATAAATTGTAATAAGTAAATAAATTTATTAAAAAATTAAGCTAAACAAGGAGGACTCTGCAGAAAATGCTTAATTCTTATTTAGAAGGACAAACAGGATAGACACCAGAAGCAGGAGAAGACAGGGAAATCTATAAGAACCTACCTCTGAAAACACTATCTGAGAAGTCCACCAAGAACAACAGTAGTTTTATGTTGGAGCTGACTGGGCTTACAGATAAACTTTATGGTTTCTGTTCAGCAAAGCAGGAGAAATTGACCTTCCTCGCCGCTTTGGAGAGCAGAAGATTCTGATTTTTAGATATTAGATTTTAATCTATTTACATGGTTGTATTTTGGTTTGAGTTTGATCTGATTGTGACTGCAATATTTCTTTTGAAGAAATAATGTAAAGAATTCATCTCGAAAAGATTAGTGGAGTCCTACTTGAGTGACGTTAATTTTAAAAAGACATTGGGTTTTATATATAACTTGCACTGTTAAATGGCTTAAATTTAATGATTGGTACTCTATGTTATACTGTTTATATTGTGATATTAAAATGTTTTTTTTATTTTTTTTTATTTATTTTTTATTTTTTTTATCAGTTACATTTTATTAACTCTGTATCCCAGCCGTGTCCCGATCCCTCATTCCCTCCCAGTCCCTCCCTCCCTCCCTCCCTCATCTCCACTGTGCCCCTTTCCAAGTCCACTGATGGGGGGGACCTCCTCCCCATTCATCTGATCCTGTTTTATCAGGTATCTTCAGGACTGGCTGCAAAGCCCTCCTCTGTGGCCTAACAGGACTGCTCCTCCCTTCGGGGGGGGGGAGACCAAAGAGCCAGTCATCGAGTTCCTGTTAGAAATAGTCCCTGTTCCCCTCACTTTGGGAAACCAATTGGTTACTGAGCTACCACAGGCTACATCTGAGTGGAGGTTCTAGGTTATGTCCATACATGGTCCTTGGTTGAATGTCAGTCTCAGAAAAGACCCTGTGCCCAGATATATTTGGTCCTTGTGGAGCTCTTATCCTTTCCCCATCATACTAACTCCCCTTCTTTCTTATGATTCCCTGTACTCTGCCAAAGGTTTGGTCATGAGTCTTTGCTTTGAAAACACTGCTAGTTAGAGTCTTTCAGATGCGCTCAGTAGACTCCTGTCATACGTTCAATGCACATCCCATCTGTCTTTCTAAATGAGGATTGATCATCTTACCCCATGTCCGCTCAATTGATTATCTTTTTTAGGTGTATAGATTTCATTATGTATATCATATCTTATAGGTCTATATAAGTGAGTATATCCCATGTTTGTCTTTCTCCTTCTGGGATATTTCACTCAGAATGATCTTTTCTAGATCCCACCATTTGCCTGCAAATTTCATGATTTCCTCCTTTTTGATTGCTGAGTAGTGGCATAGAAACAGAAAGGAGGATCAATGGAACCGCATAGAAGACCCAGAAATAAATCCACACACCTATGAATACTCGATATTCGACAAAGAAGCCAATTCCATTCAATGGAAAAAAGACAGCATCTTCAACAAATGGTGCTGGACCAACTGGATGTCTACATGCAGAAAAATGAAAATAGATCCATATTTATCACCCTGCACAAAACTAAAGTCAAAGTGGATCAAGGACCTCAACATAAAACCAGATACCCTAAATCAATTGGAAAAAAAAGTGGGGAACAGCCTAGAACTCATTGGCACAGGAGACAACTTCCTGAACAGAACACCAACAGCACAGGCTCTAAGAGCAACAATCAACAAATGGGACCTCATGAAACTGAAAAGTTTCTGTAAAGCAAAGGATACCGTCATCAAAACAAAACGACTGCCTACAGATTGGGAAAGAATCTTCACTAACCCGTTATCTGACAGAGGACTAATATCCAGTATATACAAAGAAATAAAGAAGCTGAAAAGCAGCAATCCAAGTAATCCAATTAAAAAATGGGGAACAGAGCTAAACAGAGAATTCTCGACAGAGGAATATCGAATGGCAGAAAAACACTTAAAGAAATGCTCATCCTCATTAGCCATCAGGGAAATGCAAATCAAAACGACCCTGAGATATCACCTTACACCCATCAGAATGGCCAAGATGAAAAACTCAAGCGATAACACATGCTGGAGAGGTTGTGGAGAAAGGGGAACCCTGCTCCACTGCTGGTGGGAATGTAAACTGGTACAACCACTCTGGAAAGCTATCTGGCGCTTTCTAAGACAAATAGGAATAGTGCTTCCTACAGACCCAGCTATACCACTGCTAGGTATATACCCAAAGTTTGTTCAAGTACACAAAAAGGACACTTGCTCAACCATGTTTATAGCAGCTCTATTTGTAATAGCCAGAACCTGGAAACAACCCAGATGTCCATCAACGGTGGAATGGGTACAGAAATTGTGGTATTTTTATACAGTGATATTAAAATGTTAATATGAGATTTGTGTTAAGAAGAAGAAAGGGAAGGTTATTGTTTATTATTTAGGAAAATATATTTGTGTTTCAAATTGACAGAGTCAAATTGGCTGTTTTATTTTGTTTGTAAAGTTGACACAAACTTAGACATGTCTAAAAAGATGAAAAATTTACAGGAAAAATGACTGACGGCACTAGATTGGCCTGTAGGCAAGTCTGGGGGCATTTATTATGATTGAATACTGATATAGGTTTGGTCCGTTAACTGTAATGGTGCAAATTCTATGCTGTTGATCCTGAGATTTATAAATAATTAGGCTGAATAATACAACAGTAAACAGTTTTCTTCCATGATCTCTGCTTCAGTTACATGTCTACAGGTTATTGTCTTTGAGTTTCTCCCTTGAGTTCCCTTTTTGCTGTCCTGTCAAAATAAGTCTAAATAAAGACTTTAATCTCCAATTATTTTTTGCACATAAGTGTTTTATCACAATAGAATCCTAGTAAGACAAACATGAAGGTTCAGACTGTTTTATTATTTGAATTTGTTCATGAGAACTAATACTCAAATAGATGAGTACTATAAGAGAAATGAGATTTTCGGAGTTTCAAGTCAGATATAAGGTGTAGATAATTATTCAGTTACATATTATACATGCACTTTCAAACAGGATAGACCTTGGAAGTAGGATAAGACAGGAAACAGGACAGAAGCCTTCACAGTGGCCTCTGAAAGACTCTATATATCAGGGTATCAAAGCAGATGCTGAGACTCATAGTCAAACTTTGGACAGAATTAAGGGAATATTATGGAAGAAGGGGAACATAGAAAGACCTGGAGAGAACACAAGCTCCACAAGGAGAACAACACAGCCAAAAATATATGGGCCTAGGTGGTCCTACAGAGACAATACTTCAACCAAGGACCCCTGCTCAGATGTAACCCATAGGCAGCACAGTCTCTAAGTGGGTTCCATAGTAAGGGGAACCAGGGCTGTCTCTGACATGAACTCAGTTGCCTGCTCTTTGATCACCTCTCCCTTGGCAGGGTGACCTTACCTGGACACAGAGGAAGAGGATCTAGGCAGTCCTGTTGAGACTTGATAGGCTAGGTTCAGATAGTAGACAAGGAGGACTCCCCCTTTTACTGTGGACTAGGGAAGGGGGATAAGGGGATTAAGAAATAGGGAGGAGGAGGTTTAATTGGGATATAAAGTGAATAAATTATAAAAAAAGCCATAAAATAAAAATTAAAAATAATAAAAAATAAAAATAAGTCCTATACAGTATTCATTGTACCATGATTAAAATACTAGTCAGTTTTCCACTTTCTTTCTGGTGCTAAATGCTTTCTGGTTGCTAACTGATGCCTTTCCTCTAAGAAGGCTAAAACAGTTATTCATTATATTGGTATACATTATTAATTTCCTAAACTGATTTAAACTTAAGGGTGAGTTTATGATGAAAGGGTTAGACTAACTTTGTAACCTGTATGTCTTCTAAAGCCTATAGTTTTGAGTTTTAGGTTCAGGTTAACCTAAAGCCTTTTAATACCTTTCCAGAGAATTGAGAAATGTGACCCTATCTGTGAGGACAGATAGAAAAAAAGCGAGCAAGCAATGACCTTCACTCAGCAAAACCAAACCAAACCAAACCAAAACAAACCAAAACAAACAAACAAACAAACAAACAAACAAAATGACCAGACCCTTGTCTTCAAGATAATGTTTCTTAGCAACCAACCCAGACAGCCCCAATTCTTCTTCTGAGTAGCTTCTGACCTCCAGCCAAGAGCACACAGCCCTAATCTTCAAGGATGAGCTAACCACCCCACCTTCAATTGCAGCTGCATCCACACTTGGCAGGACTGGCCAAACTTGAGCACCTAAGACTAACCAATTATCTTACTTTATAGCTTCCTCATGCAATCCTAAATTGCCAAAATTGCAACTTCAAATTTCCTGCAATTTTTCTTTTAAAAACCTAAGGCCTTTGTCTACTGGTGCCACTCTTTGCTGACCAGCAGGGGTGACCCCATTGCACAATGGTTAAATTAAACCTCTTGCTTTTACATCGAGTCTTGGTCTGTGGGAGTTTTGGGGAAGGGTGCGATCTTGAACTCCTGAGCTGTGAGACTCCATATCTTACAATGACAGTGTCCCAGAATCAGTCTCTTCTTTTCCATTTAGAATAGTGGTTCTCAACCTTCTTAATGCTGTGACCTTTTAATAAAGTTCCTCATGTTGTAGTGACCCTCAACTGTAAAATTAGTTTGGTTGCTACTTTCTAAGTGTAATTTTCTTATAGTTATGAATTTTAATGTATACTTTGGTGTTTTATGATGGTTTTAGATAACCCCAATGAAAGAGTAGTTCAATGCCCAAAGTGGTTGGTACTCACAGGTTGAAAACTGCTGATATAGATCATTATGAACATGTTTATAAATTCTTTACATGTTTCTCTCCTTATATTCTCATCTGTTGCAAATCATTTTAATATTGTTCCCAATTTATTTCTTGTGTGAATTAAAACCATGTCCTCCTTTAGTTCAAGAAATCATTATTGATAATGATGAAGGAGAAAAATCCAAATTCTGGTATTCTTATTTCCCATTCAACAAACACTGGTCCAATAAACACCAATATACAAAGCACACTTCTAGGTTGAGGCACTGCATTCCCTGGATGCCCAAGGGAGCTTTATGCTTCTTTGCCTTTATTGTATGGAGAATAATGAAAATGCAGTTGTTTGGAATTTGAATTCAATTAAGGAGTTCAATCACTGAACTGGAAGATTTCAAGGAGCCAAATCTTCCTTTCCTCCTGTCCTTTGAGTTTCAACTCAGACCCTCAGTCCTCCTGTTGTCTTTCTCTTTCCCCTCTTTTTCTATCTATCTATATTAGCTCAAAAGCAAACAATTACAGGCCATTTTTCATGTTTTTGGAAAGATTTTTAAAATATTTTACAAAGTACATTTATTTGATTTAAGAAAAATACTGCAAAAAAAACAATAATAGGGACATAACAAGATATTTGAGCCCTTTATTTGGCCATGTTTTCCTGCATTCCAACTAATTAAATAATTTCAATGACTAATATATCTAACATGAGACCAAAAGTATAAAATGTACTTCAAAAATTGTTACTGCTAGAGATCATGAGCAATTCTTCCTTTGCAAATACTTGATTTTTTCAGTATCTATAAAAATGAAACCATTGTCCAGCCCAAATGATCTTTTATTTTTCCCTTTGAAAGTGGGTTTTTTCTTATCTCAGAAAGATGAAATGGATTGTGTTTGCTTTCTTAACTTGGAATAATAGTGGAAGACAATCAGCTGTATTTGTATCTCAAGATTAAAAAGAATTATGTGTATTGAAGATGGAGACTTTATACTAGATACTTTGGTAGATTAATGAGCTTCATTTATGTGGCTGTATTTCTATGAATTAGGAGTCCATAGACAAAACTTACGGTTATAAAGAAGAGATTTTTCAGGATTCACTTATATCTATTTAATATTAGATATGGTTATCATGTGTATTTATTAAAACTCTAAAAAATCTCTCAGTGAAATAACATTTTATATATAAAGAAACAATGTTGGACTTTTGTTTAATGTAATGAGCACAACATTGGAGCTTAATTCCAACATTTGTTGCATGTTGGGAAGCAAAAGTAATTCTTCCAGCTCATCACATTATAATAGGATGAATCATCTCACTATATTATAAAACAAACAAACAAACAAACAAAAAACAAAAAAAACTTTAGGGAAATGAAAGCATGTAAATGCTAAAAATACCTAATTTGGAAGGAAAGATTATAAAATAATAATTCAACAAACACATGTCAAGTTAAGTAAAATATATGGAGAGATAATAATACTCTGTCCTTCTAAAAGTTAATCTGCTTTCCTCCCTCTCCTCTTTCTTTCACTCTTTAGAAACATATCTTTGATCTGTTGTTAAAGTGCTCCTCATATTGCAGTATTTCTACAAGGTAGAAGTTACATGCTTGGTACTCCCTCAACTGGATTCTTTCCTACTTTAAAAAAATTAGTTAGTTTTTCACTTTACTTCTCAAACATAGCCCACTCCTTCCTCTCTTCCTAGTCCTCCCTTCTCTCACTGTTCCTCATATTCCCCCCCACACACATACTACTCCTCAGAAAAAGGGAGCTCCTCTCCCCACCAACCCACATGAGTGCATCAAGTCAAATCAGGACTGAGGCATCCTTTTCTTCTGTGGCCTGGCAGGGTACCCCTGCTATGGGGAAGTGATTGAAAGGCATGTAACAGAGTCCATGTCAGAGACAGCTCTACTCTCCTTCCTAGGGAACCCACATGAAGACCAAGCTTCCCATCAGGTGCATAAGTGTTGGGGACCTATGTCCAGACAAGTACTTAATTGGTGTTTCAGTCTGCACAGGCTCCCTGAGGCCCAGGTTAGCTGGATCTGTTGGTCTTCTTTACAGACCTTGAAATAACAGTTATCAACTTCATATGGAACAAAAACAAAGAAACGAACCAAAAATGAGAATAGCTAAAACAATCCTATACAATTAAAAAAAAAAACCAAAAAACAAAAACTTGGATATATGCCTAGGAGTGGTATAGCTGGATCTTGAGGAAGTGCTATTCCGAATTGTCTGAGAAAGTGCCAGATTGATTTCCAAAGTGGTTGTACAAGTTTTACATTGCTACCAGCAGTGGAGGAGGGTTCCCCTTTCTTCACATCCTTTCTAGCATGTGTTGTCACTTGAGTTTTTGATCTTAGCCATTCTGATGGGTGTAAAGTGAAATCTCAGTATTGTTTTGATTTGCATTTCCATGTTGACTAAGGATGTTAAGCATTTCTTTAAGTGTTTCTCTGCCATTCGATATTCATCTATTGAGAATTCTCTGTTCAGCTCTGTACCCCATTTTTTAAATTGGATTAATTGATTTGTTGCTGTTTAACATCTTGAGTTCTTTATGTATTCTGTATATTTTCCCTTCTTTTAGGAGTTTTGTAAAACATTCATTTGGATTTATCTAAATACTGTTAAATATTATTTGATACATTCAATTAAACTTTTCTGTCCAAGTTACTTCACTATCAGATTTAAGATTTTCTCTTAGAAAAGTCTCATACTGGTTGTGTTTTATTCCTAACAAAAGCCTTAGACAGTTTGATGTATCTTTATATAAATTTTAGTGGTCCTGTCAAAATCTGTCATTAAACAGGAGGATATAAAAAGTTTAGAACTGCCATTATTCATTTTCTGTGAACATAATCTATGACATGTTCATGTTAGATTCTTTCACAAGTATGTAAAAGTGAACACAATCAACTTCATTTTTAAAGGCGAGACCACAATACAACCAAAATATTTTATTTTTACTTTCCAATCAACTGCCAACTATGAATAATGATGATATTTTAGCCCATTATTGAATCTGCCCTTTTCTTTAAAATGTACAAAACAACAATAATGTAAATGATTAAAGTGTAGTAATTTTAGTGAAAGAAATATTCTGAAGGCTTTGTGGTATTTTAAAATATATATTCATTAAGGTTTATTACATATTTTTAATTTAATTTTATTTTTATTA
Organism: Meriones unguiculatus; assembly: GCF_030254825.1. NCBI lineage: Eukaryota > Metazoa > Chordata > Mammalia > Rodentia > Muridae > Meriones > Meriones unguiculatus. The sequence goes on along the minus strand of NC_083369.1, from coordinate 70,837,952 downwards.
ATTACACTTTACTCACTTTGTATCCCAAATGTAGCCCTCTCTGCTATCCCCTTCCAATTCCACCCTCCTTCTCTCTTCTTCTCCCATGCCCTTCCCCCAGTCCACTGATAGGGGAGGGCCTCTTCCCCTTCCATCTAATCCTAATTAACAGGTCTAATGAGGACAGGCTTCATTGTCTTCCTCTGTGGAATGGTAAGATTTCTCCCACCTCAGGCAGAGGTTATCAAAGAGTTTATGTCAGATCCAGTCCCTGTTCCCATTACTAGGGAACCCTCTTGGACACTGAGCTGTCATGCGCTACATCTGAGCAGGGGTTCTAGGTTATCTCCATGAATGGTCCTTGGTTGGAGTATCAGTCTCACAAAAGTCTCCTGTGCCCAGGTTTTTTGGTTCTGTTGCTCTCCTTTTGGAGGTTCTGTCCCCTCCAGGTCTTTCTATCTCCCCCTTCTTTCATAAGATTCCCTGCATTCTGCCCAAAGTTTGGCTGAGTCTCAGCATCTTTTTTGATACCTTGCTGGGTAGAGTCTTTCACAGCCCCTATGTGGTAGGCTCCTGTCCTGTTCCCAGTTTTTACAATTTACCAGTGTCTATCACATTTTCTTTATGAATGAAGATTGGGCATCTTACCCAGCGTCCCCCTTCTTGATTAGCTTCTTTAGGTATACAAATTTTAATATGTTTATCATAAATTATATGTCTAATATCCACTTATAAGTGGATATATACCATGTGTGTCTTTCTGCTTCTGGGACAGCTCACTCAGAATAACCTTTTCTAGATCCCACCATTTGCCTGAAAATTTCATGATTTCCTTGTTTTTAATTGCTGAGTAGTATTCCATTTTGTTAATGTACCACAAATTCTGTATCTGTTCCTCAACTGAGGGGCATTTGGGTTGTTTCCAGCTCCTGGCTATTACAAATAAAGCTGCTACAAACTTAGTTGAGCAAATGTCCTTGTTGTATACTTGAGCATCTTTTGGATATATGCCTAAGAGTGGTATAGCTGGGTCTTGAGGAAGCACTATTCCTAATTGTCTGAGAAAATGCCAGATTGATTTTGAAAGTGGTTGTACAGGTTTACATTACCACCAGAAATGGAGGAGGGTTCTTCTTAACAAGCTCTACAGCATATGTTGTCACTTGAGATTTTGATATTAGCCATTCTGATTGGTGTAGGTGAAATCTCAAGGTAGTTTTGATTTGAATTTCCCTGATTACTAAGGATATTAAGCATTTCTTTAAGCGTTTCTTCACCGTTTGATGGTTCTCTATTGAGAATTCTCTGTTTAGCTCTGTACCCCATTTTTAAATTGGATTACTTGATTTGTTGCTGTTTAATTTCTTAAGTTCGTATATATACTAGATATTAGATATTAGCTCTCTATCACATACAGGGTTGGTGAAGATCCTTTACCAATATGTAGGCCGTTTTTTCTTTTTTTGTTTTGTTTTTTGTTTGTTTTTTTTTCTGATGACAGTGTCCTTTGCTTTTTATAAGCTTTTCATTTTGATGAGGTCCAATTTATTGATTGTTGATCTTAGAGCCTGTGCTCTTGTTGTTCTGGCCAGGAAGTTGTGCCAATGAGTTCAAGGCTCTTCCCCACTTTTTCTTCTAACAGATTTAGTGTGTTTGACTTTATATTGAGGTCTTTGATCCAGTTAGATTTTAGTTTTGTGCAGGGTGATAAGTATGGACCTATTTGTATTTTTCTACATGTAGACATCCTGTTAGACCAGCACCATTTGTTGAAGATGCTATCTTTTTTCCATTGTATGGTTTTGGCATCCTTGTAAAAAATCAGATGTCCATAAGTGTGTGGATTTATTTCTGGGCCTTCTATTCAATTCCATTGATCCACCATTCTACTTCTATGCCAGTAACACATAGTTTTTATTACTGTTGCTTTATAGTACTGCTTAAGATCTGGGATGCAGATACCTCCAGAAGATCTTTTATTGTAAAGGATTGTCTTAGCAATTATGGGTTCCTTGTTATTCCATATGAAGTTGAGAAATTTTCGTTCAATTTTTGTGAAGAATAGTGTTTATAACTTGGTGGGAATTGCATTGAATCTGTAGATTGCTTTTGGTAAGATGGCCATTATTACTATGTTAATCCTGCCAAACCATGAGCATGGGAGATCTTCCCATCTTTTGATATCTTCTATTTCTTTCTTCAGAGACTGAATTTTTTTTTTTTTCATACAAGTCTTTGAATTGCTTGGTTAGAGTTACACCAAGGTACTTTATTTCCTTTGTGGTATTGTGAAGGGTGTTGTTTCTTTAATTTCTTTCTCAGCCCATTTTTCTTTTGTATATTGTTGGGCTACTGATTTCTTAATTGATGTTGTGTCCAGCCAATTGGCTGAAGGTGTTTATCAATTGTAGAAATTCTCTGGCAGAATATTTGAGGTCACTCAAGTATACCATCATATCGTCAGCAAATAGTGATACTTTCACTTCTTCCTTTCCAAAGTGAATTGTCTTGATCTCCTTCAATTTTCTTATTGCTCTAGCAAGGACTTCAAGTACTATGTTGAAGAGGTATGGAGAGAGTGGGCAGCCTTACCTTGTTTCTGATTTCAATGGTATTGATTTAAGTTTCTCTCCATTGAGTTTGATGTTGACTATAGGCTTGCTGTATATTGCTTTTATTATGTTTAGGTAAGTGCCTTGTATCCTTGATCTCTCCAGGACTTTAAACATAATTGAATGTTAGATTTTTATCAAATGTTTTTTCAGCATCTAAAGGGGTTGCCGTGTGTTTTTTTTTCTTTTAGTTTGTTTAGATGGTGGATTACATTGATAGATTTCTGTATATTGAACTACAACTGCATACCTTGAATGAAGCATACTTGGTCATAGTGGATGTTATCTTTGATGTGTTCTTGGATTCGGTTTGTATTTTATTGAGGCTTTTTTGCATCAGTGTTCATAACAGAGATTGGCCTGAAATTGTTTTTTTTTGTTGAGTGTTTGTGTGGTTTAGGTATCAAGATGAATGTGGTTTCATAGAATGAGTTTGGTAATATTCCTTCTGTTTCTATTTTGTGGGATAGTTTGAAGAGTATTGGTGTTAGCTCTTTCATGAAGGTCTGGTAGAATTCTGCACTGAAAGCATCTGGCCCTGGGCTTTTTTTTTTTTTTTTTCTTTTTAGATGAGAGACTTTTGACTACAGTTTCTATTTCCTTGGGGTATAAGATTATTTAATTTATTTACCTGGTTTTTATTTAGCTTTGGCAAGTGCAATCAATCATCAAAATTGTCCCATTTCATTTAAATATTCAAATGTTCTGGCATATTGGCTTTTGATGTAAGATCTAATGATTGTTCAGATTTCTTCAGTGTTTGGTGTTATGTCCTCCTTTTAATTTATGATTTTGTTGATTTGGGTGGTTTCTCTCTGCCTTTTAGTATGGCTAATTAGTATGGCTAATGGTTTGTCTAAAAGTCATCATACATCAACTTGATGATTGACAAGAAATCTCTCTCATACCATGGCACAATGTCAGTCAAAATGGAACAGTGAAAAGAATTAAATTAAGAGTTTATCAAAGTGAAAACTCTAATCACAGAAAACTTTTCATATTTCTTTGTACATACACATAGATATGGCTGTTGTCCTTCAAAACTCACTTATTTCAAAATTGATCTAATTTAAGCCAAATATGATATGCTTGTAATCCTAGACTCAAGCTGGAAAGTTATGAATTAATAATAATCATGGACTACCTGTTAATACCCTATCTTGAAAAAGAACTAATAATTTAAATCAAAATTCATTATATATATAACATATTTTAAAATTTAAACAAAAGTTAGATCTTGATCTAAAATATGTAACACTTTTTTAAATATCTAAATAACTCTATGAGAAATTATTTATATACAGTTTCTTTTTCTTACATTTTGTTTAGAACTCCCCAATCAAACATATTTTAAGTGTATCCTTTAAATGGCAGGCAAAGAAACATAGTTCTGGCAATGATTTATTTGCTTATATTGCTGTTCGGAAGATTATTAGATATGTACATTGCAATTACATAGTGCAATAAAAGTGAATTGAGGCTATACTGTTTGAAAAAAAATTCAAAGTAGAATTTACTTAAGGGGCACACACTACAAAACTTGGTTCTATTCTCATTATTTATGCTTTTTTTAGTTCTCCACCTACCTATCTTCAAAATAATCTAGCCATAAATACACTTCTGAAGATAATTATAGTATTTTGGTTTGTCAGAAGACAGTTCTCCTTACAGCATCCTAGAAAGTTAACAAAAAAATAAAGCAAAAATGTGTGGGTAAGATATAACAATATTTCTCAGCCCTTGTTTTGAATTAGGATCATTAGTCACTAATCTCAGGGATACAAAAGACTTGCTTCCAAAGTACCTTTAAATTTATTTTGGAGAACTCATATTGAAATAGTTTAATTTAAACTAACAGAAGCACAGATCAGGCATACACATTTAGTCTTGATTTCATAATGTAAGACAAGGTCTTTGTAAAAAACTGCTTAGAAAAAAAAGGCATAGGATTTCTAATTGAGAATCTGTAGCATCAGAACACTTCAATCATTGACTATTGAAAATCAAAGGAACATTTGCATTATGGATATAATATTTTTACGTTTGGTTTTTATATATCTTCCTCTTCCATGATCCAGGTAGATAAAGGTAATAATTATGTCATTCTTAAAGAAAAATAATTTTCACCATAAATGGAAGAAAGTACATAAGTGTGTTTTGATAAATTTATTCTAATGTAGGCATTAAACAGTTTTGTTAGTATCTACAAATGTTGAACTGCTAATATGTATGGCAATTGCCTTTTGCTAAAGGGTACACTTTCTGACTTATCATCAGGATACAGACTTCTACACCTATCTTGAGTTTGTGATTCAAATGCGAAAGTGTGTCTATGTATAATCCATGTTCACAGACATAAAACAAATTTGACTCAGTTTATTTCCTTGTTTTTTTTGGAATTCAATGTTGCATGTGTCTTTTGTGCCATCTAGTTCTACAAATGAAACTCCATGTCAGATTACAAGCATAACTAATGCTTACCTGAAAGAATGGATAAAGAAACTGAGATAATAACAGAGACAGATACATGCACAAAAAGACAGGGAGACAGTGATAGAGATATAGACAGACACACAGACACAAAGAGAAAAGAGACGGGTTTTTAACGACTATGTGCCATGAAACTCAAAATCAGAAACAAAGATTCCTCTCACAGAGAGCCATATGTAAATATACACTATCATGTTTCTCTAGGTGTTGGTTTTCACTCGTTCCCACTGACCTTTTAAGTAAACATTTTTTTTTTTTTTTTTTTTTTTTTTTTTTTTTTTACTGATCAGATTAGCTCACAATCTATAATTTGGGTTTGCTACTTACTGGTTCGAGTATATTAAGCACCACAAAATGTCATCCTGTGCTTTTCTTTGCTTGTTACAGTACAGTGTTCATTTCAACTTCAAAAAACAAATAAAAGTTTAAAACACTGATATTACATCTTACACACCTCAGAATGGCTATGTTCAAAAACTCAAGTGACAGCACATGCTGGCAAGGATGTGGAGAAAGGGAGGGGAATACATTTCTGTTGCTGGTGTGAGTGTAAACTTGTACAACCACTTTAGAAATCAGTCTGGTACTTTCTCAAAAAAAAAAAAAGAAAAGGAAGAAAGAACGAAAGAAAGAAAGAAAGAAAGAAAGAAAGAAAGAAGGAAGGAAGGAAGGAAGGAAGGAAGGAAGGAAGGAAGGAAGGAAGGAAAGAAAGAAAGAAAGAAAGAAAGAAAGAAAGAAAGAAAGAAAGAAAGAAAGGAAAGGAAAGAAATAGCTATACCTCAAGACTCAGCAATACCACTCCTGGGCATATGCCCAAATGATGCTCCCATAAAACAATGATGTTTGCTCAATCGCGTTCATAGCAGCTTTATTCATAATAGTCAGAAACTGGAAACAACCCAGATGTTCCTCGATCAAATAATGGATAAAGAAACTGTGGTAAATTTACACAATGAAATGTATATTATTCTGCTATTAAAAACAAAGAGATCTTGAAATTTCCATGCAAATGGCTGGAACTAGAAAAGATATCCCTGAGTGAAGTACGCCAAACCCATGGTATGTACTCACTTTTAAGTGTATTTTAACCATATAGTAAAAGATTACCATATTATAGATCACAGGTCCAAAAAAAGATAAGTAAGAAGTAGGGGCCAAGGGAGTATGTTTAAATCTCACTCAGAAGGGGAAAAAGAATAGACAGTAGAAGCAGTTGAAGAGAGGAAATAAGGTAGCAGAGGGAAAGGGAGATAAATGAGGGTGGATATCAGACCTGGAGAGAGCAGGGACAGGTGGACAGGGGGATTGCAGAAGAAAGAGAAACCATGGGTAGGAGCATCTTTGTGACAAGCTGAAGATGTACAACAGATAGGCTCCTAGGAGGATGGAGGGATGACTCTAGCTGAGACTCCTAGTATTATGGCTCCTAAAGACTAAAGAGACCACCCTCTACCTAGACAGTACTCCTAGTGAAGGGAGGTAAACACCAAACCATGCAAAAAACGTTTTACCCAAAATTTGTCCTGCCTACAAGAAATGTAGGGATAAAGATAGAACAGAAACTGAGGGAATGTCCAACCAATGCCTAACCCACCCCATGAGAGAGAGCCAATCCCTGACATTATTAATGATACTCTGCTTTACTTACAGGCAAGACCCTAGCATATCTGTCTGCTGAGAGGTTCTACCCAGCAGCAGAATGAAACAGATGCTGAGACTCACAGCCAACCATTGGGTGGAGCTCAGGTAGACTTGTGGAAAGGTGGGAGGAAGGATAGAAGGACATGGAGGGGATAAGAGCTTCACAAGACCAACAGTGCCAACTAACCAGGGCCCAGGGTGGGGCAGACTGAAGCACTAACCAAGGACCATGAAGGGACTAGACCTAAGCCCCCTATACAGATGTTACCAATGGGCAGCTTGTTCTTCATGTGAGTCCCTTAGTAAGAAGAACAATTCTCTGACATTAACTCTGTTGCCTACTTTTGGATCACTTTCCCCTGGTGGGGCTGCCTGACCAGGGTACTGAGAAAGAGGCTACAATCAGTCCTGATGGTGACTTGATATGCTGGGGTGGGTTGACAGGGGGTCTCCCTTTTTCTTAGGAGTGGGAGAAGGGTGTTAGTGGAAAGAGGGACAAAGGGTGTGATCAGAAGGAAAGAAGGGAGGGAGGTACAATTGGAATGTAAAGTGGATCTATCTATCTATCTATCTATCTATCTATCTATCTATCTATCTATCTATCTAAATAAAAGAGTCCAATGGATGTAATAAACCATAGCCAAACAATCAGTGAATATCAGAAAATGGATATAAGGCAATGCTCTTTGCATTATAGTCAAGTTTTAGTACTTTTATTACATTGCTAAGTAACTAGCTTCAATGCATCAGGGCTCAAACCTAGGCCACTAGCATGCTAGGCAAACACTCTATCAGTAAACTACACTGTCAGCACAAGAATAGTATTATGGATTAAACAATGTGAATTATTGCCAACAAAATTGAAGTCATCCATTGCTTTAATGCTTAGTTTCTCCATAGTCCTACAGAAAAGTATAATTGATTATAACTGTAAAAATCTTGATGTTATGTATGAATAAAATGTTTTCAAAAATTTACTTATCTTAGATTTGACTTTAAGAAAGAGCAAGTGAATTGTGTATAAAATTGATCATTTTGATTGATTCAAGACTGAATGTATTTGTATATTGAGGTAAATTGAGTGGTTTGGAAGAATTTACTAAATTTTGTTGTTTCTGTCATTAAAAATGTCATGCAATTTTATAATGGTAATGACATCAATAAACTTAATTAACTTTACACATTACTATATGCCCTCAAAAATGTTCTCCAAAATAAGTATAACATTAAAAATATTGTGTGAGATACTCAAGTATCTGGTTATTTTTTCATATTTTTTAAAGGTCATCTCCCTTTCATGCATTACTAAAGGAAATTTAAAAACACTATCACACTTTTTCTTCAGTATATGTTTAAGCCCCAAAAAGAAAAAAAAAATAAAACAAAAACAAAACACCTCACCAATAAAGAGTAAGCAATATGGACATAAATAATAATTTGTTATTTCTGCATGTGTTTTTATATATTGCATGTGTGTTCTTTGCATGGGCTTAAGCATAAAATGGTTAAATAGTTAGCAGTAAAAAAAATTCAATTGGTTGTCCTAATAGGTGGACTAACATTGCTTGAAGATTAATATGCAAATTAAACTTCTCAAAAATGGGATCTAGGAAATATAAGACTTGATTGTTGTATGTTTGTCTGCAAGGAAAATTTGAATAATAATATAAAAACTAAATAAGAGTTCTGCATTTATAATAGTGTTTGCTGGACAGCTTTTGGACCTGACCACACTGTGTGCCAAAAAATAAGGTAAGAATACAGGTAGACAAGAACAAAAATGCATATTTATAATTGATTTCTTGAAAAGTGGTGAATACTGATTAATGTCCAAAGGAAATTATTATGCCTATCTTTATTGCTGTTGGTGCTGCTGGTGCTGAAGCAATGCATGCATCCACGTAAGCTTCTTTCTGGGTATGCAAAAAGTTGACCCTTTTTGCTGACCTCCATTTAGGGTTTCCTCTTTCCCTTGGGTGAGATTTTTTTCCCCTTCTACTTGCATGACACCTATTCCCTCCCTTCCCCCAGCCCCTGCTTGTCTAAGAAAATCCTAGTGATAGGAATACCTATGGGCAGCTGTGCCCTTGTTCTCTGGCCAATGCTGATGAACTGTGGGATCAGGTAGGACCATACTGCTGAGCCAAACCCTGCCTTTGGGATGCCTCTGGCAGGTCATTAACTCCTACTCTCCCAATGGGAACTGCACAATCGTCCGTTCCTCCAGCATCCCCTTCTGGAGAATTTTAAAACCTTACTCGTGGAGCTGCGTAATGCCGTGCCTGAAAGATGGAGCTGGTTTCTGCCTTCCACCTTCCCGATGGTGAGTGCTCTCTGTCACAAACAACTCCACATTTGGCTAAGGCTGAGGATCTGGCTTGCTTCCATGTATGTGGACCTATCTGCATTGCCCACGTGGCATGCTGAGGTTGGCTACCCAGAGGCTATTTAAAGTGAGCTGGCTTTACCCAGGGTCAGATGATTGTTCAAGGTTCCTGAATAAACTTCATTGAAAAAAAAACAAAAAAAAAAACAAAAAAACCTTACTCGTGGAACCTGAGTTAAAGGCCTCTAAGCTCATACGCCTCTATAATAAAACTTGGCCTACATATTCCTTAGATGATGGTTCAAGTTGGCCGATTAACTGCATATTAAATCCCAATATTTTACAGGATCTTTTTAATTACTGTAAGCGATCTGATAAATAGAAGGAGGTATCTCATGTTCAAGGTTTCTCTCTTCTCCACTCTGAACCTTTTCTCTGTTCTTCCTGTTCTCCTACCTAACTTCTTCTAGCTATAAAGTCTCAATCTCAAGAGTTCTCTACCTTTGACCCTGTAGATGAACCTCCACTTCGCTGTCCTTAACCTCCTGTTTCTTCTCAACCTCTGTCTTCCCTCTGCTTCTTTGCTTCCTCCTCTTCCTTGTTGGTTTATCCAGCATCCTCACCCACCTCTCCAGCTCCCTCCCCAGCAAAAGGATCTCCTAGTTGTCCTACTTTGGTGCCGACTTTCACCCCACCATTAACCCTACTGCTACCCACTCTCGCTCTATAGCGAAGCCCCTTTTTCTACTCAGCATAAACCAGGCTTCATTCGTCCCTTGTGGGAGGGGGCCGGTGTGGATGGCTTAGTTAGGGTGCATGCTCCCTTCTAATTAACTGAACTTTCTCAAGTAGAAAAGAGGCTAGGATCCTTTACTTCTAATCCTTCTACTTTCAGTAAAGAATTTCAATCTCACTCAATCGTATATTCTTACTTTCTATTATATATATATGATTCTTACCAATAACCTATTACCTGAGGAACACAGGTGAGTTTGGGAACAGGCTAGAACACATGCAGATGAGGTTCACCAAACAAACACAGCACACCTGGTTGGGGCTGAGGCAGTGCCTGACTAGGATCCACAATAGGATTATAATACCTTGGAAGGCATTTTAGTCAGAGATCAATTCATGACCAGCGTCCTGGCTGGTCTCCACAAGGCTGCCCTTAAGCCAGTTAATTAAGAGAAGCTCCAGGAGCTCATTAAGGACAAGAATAAAAATCCCTCTCAATTCCTAGAGTGCCTTACAAAGTCCCTCTTACAACATACTAATCTAGACCCCAAAAATACAGAGGGTAGGCAACTCCTGATGACCTATTTTTTTTTCTCCCAGAGTTACCCCAACATCAGGGCTAAGCTTAAATGTTTGGAAAGAGGACCTCTGACTCCACAGGCAGAAGTCTTAGTGCTGGCCTTTAAAGTGTAGCATGGGAGAGATGAGAAAGCCTGCAAGCAAAAATACCAAATTCTGGCCAAGGCTATCTGACTGGCCTTAATGACTACCCAGGTTCCCTTGACTCCTAAAGCCCGAGGACCACTGGGTCCTTGTTTCAAATGCGGTCAAGAAGGAACTGGGTTTGGTTTTGTCCTAACCCCCTCAAGGCACCAGAGCCATGTCCAAGTTGCCACCAAGAAGGATATTGGGTTGTTGACTGCCACAACTTCTCCCATGATATGGGGGTATCACTCCCAGATTGCCTTCCGGCCAATATCATAGGCCTGGCTACAGATGACTGAAGGTGCTTGGGTTCCCTTGACCCAACCACTGCATCACTAGGAGGGAGCCCGGGTTATTATCATGGTATCTGGACAGCCCATTTCTTTCCTTGTGGAAAGTAAGTAAGATCCACTTACTCAGACCTGATGGACTATTGTGGACCAACCTCTCCTTCTAGTTCCCCTATTATTGGGTTAGGGGGACAGCCTTGCCAGCCTTGCAGGACTCTACCACTTAAGTGTATTTTCAGGGGTGTTCCCTTGACTTATTCCTTTTTAGTAATGCCAACCTGTACAGTTCCCTTACTGGGAAGGGAAGTTTTGGCTAAAGAGGGAGCCTCAATCTCCTTTACTCCACCCATTTGCCTGACCCCAAGCTCACTAGCATACTCTTCCTCCTTTTCCTAGCTACCCTACCTACCAGTTGTGACACATTGCTTCCTTTACCAGCCTCTCAAATAGACCCCCATGTCTGGGATATCCAAAACCCCTCTGTTGCTAGGCACCATTCACCTGTGGTCATTCATTTACAGGATACCACCTGGTATATTACCCAATCCCTGGGGATGGGAGAAGTAGAGAAGTTAATTAAACACTCCTCTAAGGTCATTGCCTCTTTGACATACCCCCTCCTAAATAATACAAACCTATCATTTTGTCTCCTACTTCAGACTCTGACCTCAGCGAAAAGCTCCTTTCTGGCTATGTGTCCAACCTGGGACCAACTCAGAACTACTGCTGAAGCTTCTCCAGTGACTCTGTCAAGTAAACTTACTTCAAGACCATTCACTAAATGCACTGACTCTGATGTGCCACAACACCCTACTTTTTTCATATCACTCTCTTTGACATGGCAAGCTGTTTCAAGGCATCTGGGACACACTCTGTATAAATGCTAACTTCCTTAGACTGTAATAACCTTATAATCCTTGATACTTCATCTCAACTTCAATGCCTTAATAATAATAACACCCTGATTCTTTGTGGTAGTCAAGTCTACCATCGTCTGCCTGCTGGTTGGACAGGAGTTTGCACTCTGATGTTCCTCTTCCCCAAGCTGGGGGTGATAAATGAAAAGGAACCCCTATCCATCCTGGTCATGGACTCAATAACTGCCCAGCAGGATAAGAGGGCAATTCAAATCTTGCTCCTCTTAGCTGTTGAAAGGACTCATTGCAGCTGTTGGGACTGGGGCAGCAGGACTAGCCACCTCACTAACTGTATTATCAGCATTCTTCCCAGTTCATCCAGAACCTTCAGCAAGTGGCTCAGACAATACTAACTCTCCAAGGACAGATCGACTCACTGGCAGCAGTAGTAGTCTAAAGAAGATGTGGATTGGATCTCCTCACAGCTAAAGAAGGTGGCCTATGTATCTTCTTCCAGGAGGAATGCTGTTTTTATGTCAACCAGTTTGGTATAGTAAAATATAAAATCCAACAACTCCAGGCAAATCTACAAAAGTTAAGGGAACAGCTCGAGGCCTCTAGCTTGGGCCTTCGAGAACCCCATATGGAAACGGATTCTGCCCTTCTTCAGACCTCTTCTGCTTGTCTTTCTGACTTTGCTTTTTGTACCCTACTTTATTAATTTCTTCTCTATGTTCCTCCAACATAAAACATAAAAATTGTCTAATCAAACCATTAATCAGTTACTCTTACAGGATATTCAACCTATGCTCACAGAACCAGATGGCAATGACCTTCCAATCAACCCTGATGGTGGGGACCAGCTATACCCTGAGAATGACAATGCCCCTAATCAGCAGGAAGTAACTTGAAGTGCAAAGGTCACCCCTATGCCTTCCCACCATTACCCCCTTCCTAGCTCCTCACTTGTTATCGCTCACAAACCAGATATCAGGCATCTGTGAGGCCACCTACAGACCAGGTGTGGACCACATGAAACCGCAGCACCTTCTCTCTCTCTCTTTCTCACCCTATCCAGAGATAGTTTCTGTGACCCTGCCCCTTCCTTTAATAAACCTCCCACGTGGAACCAGTCATGTGGTATGATTTGTGAACCTGCCATGTAACTTTGCTGCACAATCCTAACACAAGCTGCACAGTAAATGAGTTATATTTGCATCATTCAAGTTTTCCCCCAATTTTAATATCTTCTATAACCATAGAAAAAATGATGCAAGTCAGGAAATTAACATTGATCAAACTTTAGGTGCAAAATATATATGAGTAAATAATTGGATTATAAGCAACATTAGTTTAAATACCACATCTTCTGTCTCCCCACTTTTCTCCCTCTCCCTGTGTGTGTGTCACCTTTTATTTCTTTATTTCACACTATAGGGAGTTAAGGACGTTAAAACATAAGGCAAAAATATCCTGACTATGTGGCAATGGACTTAAACTAAGTGGATTAGTAGCAGAGCATGTGCCTTGTATGTCAAAGACCCCAATTCCCATCCTTATCAGTGAACTGCCCAAATAAAAAGTAATGGACATGGTAACTCATTTATAGCAAACTCCATGTGAAGTGTTCTGTTAATAGTAGTTCTAAAAATCAATGAAATAGTGAATGGATGGCTGTATTGATGAACAAGCCTTTCTTTCATGTTGTGGCAATAGTCTAAAGGGCCAAGAGCACAGGAACTAGGGAGATTAACGTATGCTAATCTCTCCATTTCTTCTTCCACCTTTATGTACCTTGCTTAGATAATAAACATCTAGATCAGTGAATCATTTAAAAGCAACAAAATGAACTCCAAATAATGGTAGGTGATTGTGTGATAAAAGAAGTTGAGAAAAGGTAATAGAACCTCTTAGAAAATATCTGTGGAAGTTTAAAGTTATGTACAGTAGAAGATGCAAAAAAAATGCAACAGCAAGATAATTCAATTTTTTACACATGTTGACCTAAAATGAAGATAAGTTGGCTTAAATTACCACAGCAATGAAAATTTGTGCATGTTTTAAATGATAATGAGAATATAGGGAAAGCCAGGATTGAAATAATCAAAATAATTGTTTTGTGATTCAGCAAGTTATTTTTTGCAACTTTAATTCACAAGTCAATACAATTCAGCAGTTTTATGGTATTAAAACTGGAGAAGATACAGAATCTTCCAAAAAAATCCTGTCATATGATCTAGTGGAATTTAAGATGTTAAAAGAAATTCTACGCTATGTAGCCTCATCAGTTCAAGAGAGGCGATGTCAGTCTATCTTCTTCAAGGATGCTGGGATGGTGCATGAGGCAGTTGTGAAATTTGTTTTGTAAAGGAAGAAACTGAGAAGGAAGAAAATAGCTGTCAAGTATAAAATGAGTATGTCTAGCAAGAAAAAAATATTAATATAGCTTAAAAGTAAAACCTCCATATAGGTTGAACAGATTATAGCAGTATAATTAAATATGAATAGGAAAGTCAACAGTACAGGGTATCAGTACGTTTTATGTCTTACAGCACCCAGTCAGTGGATCTAAAGCTTAATCTAAAGCTAAAGAAACAGTACAATAATTGCTCATCCTGGCTCCACTGTTCAGTTCTGTAAGCAAATGGATATATACAACTCAAGTTGTTGATCTTCTTTCTACTTTAGCTAAGTATGCCACTGTTTACAAAAAAAAAAAAAGAAAAAAAATTGTTACCACTCTCACCTACCCAATTGCATTAAAGTTTTAATTCAAGTTTTAGTCTACTAGTAAACATTCTGTTTGTAGTCATAACTTATTTATTACTTGCTATATTTGGAAAACTACTTCTTAGTCTCTTTTTCTCTTTCTCTTTCCATCTCCTGTTTCTCAGTAATAGATTTTGTGGCTCTGATTAGTACTAAGTACACTTTGTACTTATGAAGTAAAATTTATCATGTGTGTAAGACATTAAATGGTTACACAATTTGTAACCATTGTGCATCTTTAATCTGAACACTTGGGAAGTGAAGGCCAAATGGTCAGAAGTTCAAGGTCATCTTGGGCTACAAAAGAAGTCTAAAGTCTGCTTAGGTTACATGAGTTCTTGTCCCAGAAACAGATAGATACAAAGACAGACCAATAAATAACATTTCATTCTCTTTGAGAATGATATAGACTTTCACAATTGTTGGGAGCCACTGGTCTGCCAAGGTGCTTTGTTATTTTGATTTCAGCAAAAAGACATGTTTTCACCCTGACCTTCACTGGAGTCAGTAATAAGCTGCCCTATCTATCTTCTTTTGTTTGAGACAGCATGTGGGATGTCTTGTCAAGTTCACACCCATCGTTTGTGTGAGGATCACACAGACAGGTGGTCGAGGTAAAAAAGTTTTGACTTCCCTGTGAATTCATTCATTGTACTGAGGTGCTTTTGCTCTGACTTAAAAAAGGATTTACTGATTGGCCTGTTCTTTGATCACCTCCCCCTGATCGGGGGTGCAGCCTTACCAGGTCAAAAGGAAGACATTGCAGCCAGTCCTGATGAGACCTGATATACCAAGATCAGATGGAAGGCAGGGCGGACCTCCCCTATCAGTGAACTTGGGGATGGGAATGGGTGCAGAAGAGAAAGGGAGGGTGGTATTGGGAGGGGAAGAGGGAAGGAGTTACAAGTGGTATACAAAGTGGATAAACTGTAATTAATAAAAATAAAAAAAATGTTATAATAAAAAAGAAAAACCCTTTCCAGCCCAAGATTTAAAAAAAAATGGATTTACTGGAATAAACTGGTGACTAGTTTTCAACTAGAGCCCTCTAGGAAAGATCCCATGTGTAGTGCGGTTGTTTTATTAGTTTTTCTTTCAATCCTCACTCCAAACTCAAGAACCATTTGACTCTGAAGGCAGGCTCAGGCACACAAGAACAATATTCCTCATACTACTTTCTATAGGGAGCTTTCCTGTGGCAACTTCATTTGTTCTTAAAGCATATTGAGCTCACCCCTGCCATAGCATTATAAAAGTATTTTCTTTTCCTGCACAGTTGCTTACTTTTCCCTAAAGAAATTTAATCTTTGAGTGAAGACATCGTTTTTTAGTCACTACTGCACTTTTAACTTTTGGTATAGTCCCAGGTATTAGTTACTTTATGGAAGCATCAAAAAAAATGATGTTGGATAAATTTTCATTGCAATTAGTAATAAAAGCACCTTACTAATAAAAGCCATATTTGTATTATTATGAAGACAGGGTAGTGTAGTAATATGAATAATTCAAAACTGAATGACATAAAAGCAATTTGCATTTTATTTTATTTTAGTATCTATATTCAATACTCAGATTAATCTTCCTCTAGTTTTTCCTTCATGTTTTCTTTCCTTTTTAAAATTTTAATATAATCACATCATTCTCCTTACATTTTTCTCCACCCAAGCCCTTCTATACATCTGTTCTTGTTCTCTTTCAAATCTGTTACCTCATTTTCATTGTTGTTACATGCATATATATGTTATTTACATATGTATATATGTATGTTTGTATATATGTATGTATTCATGTATAATGTGACTGATAAACCACCCTTATTACTACAAACCTAGCCAACTCCCCCTCAGAGCCAGTGAAGTCATGGATCTTGAAGGACAACCTACAACAATCACTTTAACAAGCATATTGCTAATTACATTCTAAACATTTGTCATTATATACACAGATAAGTGTAATACTCATCCTTCATCAAGTAAACTCTTTACAACATATAGATCATTACAGAAAACCACAGCCAGTCAAAGTACAGACTTCTGGTATCCAGCCCCAATGGATACACTTAGTTCAGTTTTAGAGTGGTGCTTGTATATAAGTTTATATTCCTAAAACAGATTATTACTAATTCATTCATTAATCATCTATATGGATCCCCACTCAAGGCCATCCATTTGTGAGTAATTAAATACATAATAGAGAACCACACCCGCATTATAGTTGAACATTGAAAAAGTAATGAAAAGGAGAGAAGGAAAAAATTAAACTAGGAAGACAAAGAGAAGGGTGGATATATCTGGTTTCTGTCTCATAAATGAGAATGTTATGGATCCAGGTATAGTGTTGCACATCTTTAAGCAGGAGAATCAGAAGTTCAGGGTCATCTCCTGCTACAAAGACAGTTCAAGGCCAGACTAGGTTATTTGTGACCTTGTTTCAAAAGAAACAAACTCTCAGTAGATAAATGAACAGATAATTGGATAAGTGGATGGAGGAGAATTCATAAAAATGGGTGAGAGAACTTGCTTATATTTAAAGTGATTTTTACATTATTCACAAAATGGAGTAAACAGTTGGGGTTCTTTTCCCTAATGTACATTCCTAGTCCAATTAAATAAACATTTTCTAGTAACAGCTATTTTTTGAAACTATGTCATAGGAATAAATCAAACTGAAAACATTTCATTATTTTATCTTCTTAGGAAAGGGAGGCTGTTAAGTTGTACAATCTAATGTTCTACACTGTTAATAAGAATTTTAAAATTAGAAACTACTAATGCTATTTTCCAATTCAAATTACATTCTAGTCATTTCTAGAAGTTAAACTTGAAGAGTAATAAAATGATGGACAGGGCACTGGATAAGTTTTACTATAAGTGATGTATATTACATGTTAAAGAAAAAAGAGCTAAGTGGCACAAAGGCTTACAGGAATTAAAACTGTTTTATACTATGTTATTGAAAAATGAAGATAAAATTAAGAATAAAATTATTATTATGAAATTTGATGGTTATCCAGGAAATTCTATTTTTAATTTATTGATTTTGATTTAGTATTCTTTTTTAATATTCACTTAAATTTCTATAAAAAATTCTTTTGTTTCCACACTTCTTATAAGTCCCAGGTTCAAGTTACTGAAATCTCTGAGGATGGGAAATGAAAGGCCCATTCTGTGATCTTTTTTAAAGACATTTTTGTTCTTATAACACAGTTTCAAAAAAAATGGCAGCCATTTATACAACTTATATTTATATGGCAGCCTTATATTCTCTCTCTTGTAAGATCATATGCTCTGTCTGGTTTGTAGTATTTTATCTTCCACATAACAGGTGCTCAAATAAGATTACTTGGTTCATTTATTTTTTCAACAAGTATTTATTGAGGACCTGCTATATGCCAGGTAAGAAGAAATACAATGTGTTGGATATGTTCTGACATTGACTTTAAAACCATTAGACCATAATTTTCAATATGACATTATAGAAGATGCTCCAATATTTCTAATAAGTACTTAATAAATTACTTTCTTTATAACCTCTTTTCCATCTCTATTCTATTCATAGTTCTATCCAAATACACAGCTGTTGTGTGTGTGTGTCTCTGTGTGTGTTTTTG
This sequence comes from Meriones unguiculatus, assembly GCF_030254825.1. Lineage (NCBI taxonomy): Eukaryota > Metazoa > Chordata > Mammalia > Rodentia > Muridae > Meriones > Meriones unguiculatus. The sequence continues at coordinate 70,819,938 of NC_083369.1, read as the reverse complement.
ACCTATAGTGTGTTTTTTTTTTATGTCTCTGAACTAGATTTTTTAATATATATTTAGTTTGGCTTTGGTTTCTTACATAAACAAGGAGATGCTAAAACAAGAAAAAGTACTTTTGAGTTATGAGGAGTATATGTGCAAGGATTACCATGCTTTCCAATCAAACTAAAGAATTATAATATTCTACAGAAATATTTTCCTATTTGAAATGAAAGTCATATATCTATTCATAATATTTTTAGTAATCAATATCAACTCTAAAAATGAGCATTTTGGAAAATTTTAAATGAGTGATCTAGAATAATCTCTCATGAGTTGGGTGATATATTCATTATTATCACCACTAACTGTAAAAAAAAATCTGTATCTGATATGTAACTTGGTCACAATATATTTTTAAAATATTTTGTGTTGTTTGATCAAAAGGAAGTTTGTAAAGGATTTCTTTATTTTTATTTTGATATGTGTGAAATCTTTGCCTGCATATGTAAAGGCATCACATACATGCAGTGCTCAAGGAGGGTATCAGATGCACTGCAGTTGCAGTTAAAGACAGTTGTGAGCCAACGTGTGGGTGCCAGAAAATGGACCCTGGTCTTTGCAAGGACAAAAAGTATTTTTATCTGTTGAGCCATCTCCCCAGCTCCTAAATGAATGTTTCTAATTCAACTGAAAACCAACTTTGACTCTCCATGTGAGATTTTAATGAATCCATATAATAGAAGAATATCAAATAACAAATAAAAATAGATTCAACATGCAAATTCAAGATGTGGGTTTCAAAACTAGGTTGTGGGGTTCGGAGATAGGGCTAGTAAAAAGTTTAAAATATAGTAAATTAATCTGTATCCTTTAAGAATTCGTGTTTTATCCTTCTCTATGTCTTCTAATTTCTATCATGTTCACACAGCATGTTCTGAGTATTGAATAAAAATCTACACAGCCCACACAATGAGCACATCCTAGAGACAAATATGCTTGTGATATGTAGTATGAAAGTTATTATCATTTCATCACCTTGTTAAGTATAAAAAAGAAAAGAAGTTAAGTAAATTTTAAATGATTGATTTACAAAGATTAAGATTTAACCAAAAATTATGGAACGTTATAAATTGAAGCACCAATAGATTACCAGTCTCTCACTTTTTACCACTACACTACTCTTCACTCTCCTAAACAATATCAAGACAAATATCACTCCAAATAAATGTTGATGATATCCAAGGACCACTTGGGATTACATAATAATTTATGAACTCAAATAGGAAAAGTGATTGTTTACTACAGCCAAATTAAATTCCCTGCTCTTCTTAGTGAACCAGTGGCTAGGTGATCTCATGAAAAAAAAAATGTACACAGGAAAAAGGAAAACATAGACTACACTTTATATTTCTGTGAATTTGTGCAAATGAATTCGTTCTCTGGGTCTCAGTTTATATACCTATAAAACATGGACAATAGTAACTAAATTTTCTTGTTTTTACTTTGTAAAAGCAAGAGACTTTAGTAGGTCAAAGATCTCTGTCAGTTGTAATAAGTTAGCAAATAGAATTGATTCTTATTCTTATCTGAATCATTTTCTCCTCCTCATGGGTCTTGTTTATTAGTATTTTGTACTGTTTCCTTTTTTTCTGAAATGTTTTCTACAACTTTTATATTAGTGTTCAGTTACATGACCCAGAATGAAATGTTAAACTTTATGGAGTAGCTATGTGAGGACTACCTATTATTTAATGAAGAAGTTGCTTGGAGTACAGCTGTGAGAAAATGGATGAAGTTCTGGCCACAACTAAGTTTAAAATGAATGGGAAGTAAATGGAAAGACTTAATAAGAAAGTGAACAAATGCTCAAGATAATTTAAAAGGAACAATGCTGCAAAATTAAAACAAAATAGATTAAAAAGAGAGATAAGGGGTTGAATAGTTCAGAAGGCTAGTGTGTCAGGGTAGAATGATGAGACAATAATATGTAACATGGGACTTGAAGAATGAGGAGAATTTTGCCATCTGAATATCTGAAAAAAAAAGTACTGTTACAAAGAGTCCATCAAGAGAACATGGATTCAAGGTGAGGGTGAACTACTATGTCCGGGAAGAAGAAAAATGAGTGAGGTCATATAACTGATATATAAATACTAGACAGTTTAAAGCATGGAATGCTGTGTTAAGACAAGGAAACAAGCATTCACTCATAGTTTAGTGGAGTTGTTTCTGAATCCTATAAATGTGTTCAATAGAGCATCACTGGAAGCGTTAGTATTTACCAAGTAAATGATCTGTAACTTGAACTTGGGCTTGAAAACTACTGTAGATTTAGCCCTATCATTGTCAAGAACAAATGTGGATAATATTTAAATGAAATAATTGGGAGAAAATAGAAGTTTAAAATGCTTTGATTCTAGGTTGAAGTATCAATATTCTTTTAGAGCCAAGGTTTGTAAACATTGAAAGATTTGTAACTGACATGCATTCAGCAATAAATTATCATTTTACTAAACTCCCTTGGTATCTGATAGTTTCTGATTCCATATCGGAAAAGGGAGAACTGTGAAGTATTACTTGCAAAAATTTTCATGAGTTAATTAATATGCCATTCATATAATTAAAAGTTAGCCTTCAGGTTAATAGTGATAAAAATATTAAGAATACAGCTTATATGTCCTATAATAGAGATGAACCTTTATACTAAAGTGTAATTTTTGGGACAAAGTACTCAAAATATGTGGCACCATGGCCTTGAAATGTATGGCAGAAGAAGGGTCAGTTTTATTGATCCCTCCTCACAACCATAATACTGAAGATGGAAATCAAAGTCTCTTACATGTTAAGCAAGTCCTCTACCACTGAGCTGTTTACTGGCCCTTTTCTTTGATGAGCATACGTTCCTCTTTCCCACCATAGCAATACCAAAATCCAGACCACACTGCTACTGTACCTCTCTATTTTGCACACTAACTTCTTCTGTCTAAAGTGACAGGAGAAATGCCTCTTTTCAATGCCAAGAGTCATTAAACACAGTCCAAGTTATAACAGGCTTGCTCAGATTGCAGTAACCATTTTCTGTTCTAGATTACTTGTGTGCCTCATAATTTCATGCACCTTTGCCTTGTTTATTTGCATGCCCCTGCAAGACTTAGGGAACTGATTCACAAGAAGTATAATTTATGTTGTGTTGCTGTTTGGTGTTTGGCACAGGTCATGATAGGTATTGAGAACTTATCATACTCAGATCAAGTTATCCAGTCCTAGTCAAATTGCTCACAGGTACTTGCAGTTGAAACAAACAGAAAGGCTGAAGTATCATAGCAAGAGACCAACAACACAAAACAGCAAAATGAAATGAATATATGAATAAAAGAAAAAATATGTAGTAAATTTAATTTATTATGCTTTTAGAAGATAGAAGTTTCACTCTAATTTTAAAGATAATTTGTGCCTCATTAAGATATCCCCAGTGTGAGCTAAAACTAAAATGTTCAAGCATATGGTTATATCAACCATATTCCAAAGAATGTCACACAAATCTAAATATGCTTTTTAAGGAATTTAAAAAACCTAGGTGACTTTAGCTAACAATTTAAAATACTATTCATCTATTTATAAGACTTTAAGAGTCCATTCATTATAGTTTGCAGTTAAATTATAGAAAATCTAAAAATATAAATTTGTATGTTAATTCTAGAGATTTCTAGCTTTTTCTGGTTTTACATATGTTTGTTTGCTTTATTTTGGTTTTTTTTTGTTTATTTTCTTTTTGTTTTTGTTTTTCAGTACTGGATACTGGATTCATTGCATCACATAAGGTAGGCAAGTATTTTGTTACTTGACTACATCCCCATGCCTAAAATAAATAGCCTACCTTAGACTTAAACTGCCTCTCTAGAAAGATGAAAATATTGGTATGTGACACCAAAGGTGGTTCTTTTCTTTTAAATTAGCATTAAAAAAATCTTATAGTGTTCCATTGTGTAAATGTACTACAAAGACACCATGCAATTTGCAAGCAGATGGACTAAACTAGAAAAGATCATCCCGAGTCAGGTAACACACACCCAGAAAGACACACATGGTATGTACTCACTTAAGTAGATATTAGCCGTAAAGTACATGATAACCATGCTGCAGTCCATAGACCCAAAGATACCAAAGAGGTCCCAGGAGAAGATGCTGAATTTCACTCAGAACAAGAAATAAAATAGACATTTGAAGCAGATGGAGGGAGGGAAGGAGATGGGTGGGATGGGGGGGGTAACAGGGGTGAGGATCAAGTGTGCAGACACCAGTGATGGGGGAGTGGGAGGAGGACAGGTAGAGAGCACAGAAATTGGGAGAAGTCATCTTTGCAACAGGGTAGGGCACTCAGGAGTCTAGGGGGGTGGTGTTCTTAGCTGAGACTCCTAGCAGCATGGGCTAAGGAGTCTGAAGTGGCCACCCCTTATAGGCAGATGGGACTTTTGGTAAAAGAGGGGTACTCCGACCCAACCATAAAACCTTCAACCTAAAATGTGTCTTGGCTTCTAGAAGTGTAGGGGTAAACACGGAGTAGAGATTGAGGCAATGGCAAATCAATGACTATACCAATGTGTGACCAACCCCATGAGAGAGAGCAAACTAATGACACTCTGCTATACTTGCAGGCAAGAATCTAGCATAACAGTCTTCTGAGAGACTTCATCAAGCAACTTATGGAAACAGATACCAGAGACCCATAGCCTAAGAACAGGCCATGTTCTGGGAGTTCTGTGGAAACAGAAAGGAAGGATAGAGGAAGCCAGAGCGTTCAAGGACACCACAAGAAGTCCTACAGAGTAAACTAACCTGGGCTCATGGTGGCTCAAAGATACTGAACCACCATCCAAATAGCATGCACCGACTGGACCTAGACCCCCTATACATATGTAGCCGATGTGTTGCTTGGTCATCATGTTAGTCCCCTAACAATGGCCATAGAGGCTTTCTGACTCTGTTGCCTGCCTCTGGATCCCCTTCCTCTAGATGGGCTGCCTTGTTTGGCCTCAAGTCGGAGAGGATGTGCTTAGTCATGCTGTGACATAACATGCCAGGGTGGGTTGGTACCCATGGTGGTCTTCCTTTTCTCTCATATAAAGAGAGGGAGAAAGTGGATAGGGGTATGTGAGGTGAGACTGGGAAGAGAGGAAGGAAGAGGATAGGATCAGGCTGGAAAAATATTTAAAATAAATAAATAAATGGATTTTCTTCTTGTTTTGGTTTTTCAAGACAGGGTTTCTCTACGTAGCCTTGGCTGGCTTTATACTCACAGTGATCTGTCTGCCTCTGCCTCCCTAAGTGCTGGTATTAAAGGTGTGTACCACCATGCCAAGCTGGTGAAAAAAATCTTTTGATAATGCATACAAATAAATAATCTTTCATGTGTATAATATTCAAAGTATTTTTATTTCTAATTTGTCATTTTAACCAAAACACCCACCAGTTCACTTAGGTTTATTATATTTTAGTAACACATTAAATTTGTTTTGAGTGACTCTACAACTGATTCATAAACATCTTTTAGAGACCATACATACTTTAGCATTTTTCATAAATGTTCTTTTCAAAATCATTTTTATCTTTGCCCTGACTTAGTATGACACATGTTAACTTTTTTGCAACCCCGTCTTTTGGTTTCATTTTTAAAAATTCATCTATTCTCTCACATATCACACTATGACTGCATTTTCCTTTTCCTTTTTTCCTCTCAGTTCCTTTTCTCCACCTCCCCCCGCCCCCTGGTCCACTCCTCCTCCATGGTGAGCTTCCCAGTGATATAAAACAAACATGGTATATCAAGTTGCAATAAGACTAGGCATCTCCCCTCATATTAAGGTTGGATGAGGCAACCCAGTAGGAAAATGTCCCCAAAGCAGGCAAAAGAGTCAGAGACAGTCCCTGTTCCTGTTCTTAGAACTCCCACAAAAAGATCAAGCTACACTACTGTAACACGTATGTGGAAAGTCTAGGTCAATCCCATGCAAGCCTCTGTGAGCCCCATTAGCCCAGGTTAGTTCATTCTGTGGGTTTTCTTGTGTTATCCTTCACTCTTTTGGCTCCTACACCAGGTGTGTGTACTTATGATTAACTGTATTGCTCTTAGTTGTCTTACTTTGTTTAGCTCTCAATTCTGCATAAACTGTCTACATTCTTAATTTCTTTTTGTAGACTTTCTTTGTCCTTTTGGGATTTATAGGCAGACAGAAACAGTTTCACTGTGCATCTTAGGCTAGCCTATATTTTATGGCAACCCTCCTTCTTTCAAGTACTGAGATTAAGGGCATATGCTACCACACATAATTCTTTTTATAGAGTAAATTTCCCCAAACAGATTTGTAACTTTTTATTTTTATGATTATTAATATTCTTCCTCATTCTTCTGCTTCCCCATCCCAAATCTCAACCTAAAGACAGTACTGAGTATGTATCAAGCCTCTCCACTGTGTTTTCTGCACATGTATTAATTTTTGAAGCTTACTATTTTGTATCATCATTTTACATGAGGACTTTATTGCTTTGACTTTTATATGTATTTTCTCCAGTTCTTTTACAAACTGGTACTTGTACATATTATTTTTCACAATACAAATTTTTTGTTCCCCCTTTTTATGTTTTTATGTGTTGCTTACACATCTTTTTTACAGAGATTCTTGCTATTATTAGCTTGCTACCAAATTCCATTTGCACCCCCTCAAAAAATAAGTAAAGTGATTAAATACTGCTTGTATTTTGGTTTGTTTGCTTGTTGTTGTTTTGGTCTCATTTTGTTGAGACGGGGTGTCTCTGTGAAACCTTGACTGTCCTGGACTCACTTGGTAGATCAGGCTGGCCTTCAAACTAACAGAGATTAACATGCCTTTGCTTGCTAAGTGCTGAGATTAAAGATGTGTGCCACCACAGCTGGCTTGTACTGCTTGTCTCATGCTTTGGATTGTTTTTGTGTTTTATACTCTTCAAGATAACCACAGTGAAAAATATTGCATTCCTATCAATCCATTTTAAATGATTTTCATATTGTTCTCTTGCAGTATCCCTTCATTTTTTTTTATAGAGTTAGACCATGTTCATGCCTTCAGTCACTTACACTATGCTAATAGATCAGGCACATTTCAGTAACAAAGGATTAAAAATTTAGAGTCAATTAGTATGTTCCCTGCTTTCATTTTTCCTCAATATGTTGCCACCATATTTCTTTAAGACTTTCAAGTCTGAGAAAAGAGATTACTTGCTTCCAACCCTTTACCTTTTCTTTTTGTCTGAGATAGGTAAATTATTATCATAGACTAAGAGTCAAAACCTTCAGACTCCTCAAGTACATGATATACAATCTTAATAGATGCTACAGGACAGTGATAGTGAAAGATTTGAAAACTTAGAGTTAATTCCTGGGACTGGGGAAAAATCACAGTCCTTTCAGAGCAGAGGTCCAGCAGCAGCCCCCTACCCAGATTAACATTAGAGTGTGACAAGGGTCATGTAGGCCCTAAGAAAACCCATGGAATGTGTTAATTTCCCCTCCCCCTTGCTAAGGCCTAACTTGCATGAAAGAGGGGGTGGTCAGGTGTCCCCCAGGGAGCCAGACTTAACCTTTTGCAGTTTTGGCCCCTAAAAGCGAACCAATCATTTTAAAGGTCAGTTCCCCTAGAGACTCTTTCATCCAATCCCGTAACATCAAGACCTACACTTCCCTGCTTGCGTTTTGACCCCTTAAAAACCCTGTTCCCCCAAAGTTGGTGGTCACTTGCCTCTTTGTTTTTGTAAGGGCAGCTACCCAGCTCGGAGTTTGTAATAAAGGACCCTCGTGTGTTTTACAGCAGACTCAAAGCCTGTTGGTCTTTTGGGGAATCGCGATCTGGGTATTTCAATAGTATCTGTTTGTCAAAAGCTGATTCAAACAGGAGGGAACAAACAAAAGGTGAAAAATACTCTATTTGTGATGATCTTTCAGAATGAATTAGGAGACTCATGAAGCTCATTACATTCTTTCTCGTATTCTTAATACATGACTAAATTTACTTACATTCAACTTCTCAGATACACATCTCTTGCCTAAATAAACATAAATTCATACTGAATTCCAATTAGTTCCATCATCTTTGAAAAACATGTTTATTTAGATAAGTGTACAAACTCTCTAGTCATTCTAATAACTAGAATAGGTGTTTGAATATATCATGAAAAACACTAAACTTTTTAAAATGCTAGTTTGTGAATTTCAGACAAAAATGTACTTTCCTTATAGCTACACGGATTAGTCATATAAATTTATAATCCCAGCATTTGGAGAGTCAAGGTACACAGATCTGATCTTCTCTTCGAAGTCAGCCTGAACAAAATTACTCTGGCTACCTTCTTGTGTCTCTGTTTTCCTCTCTGAATTTATTGTTCTCTGTATCTCTGTCAGCTTCTCTCTGTGTGTCTCAGTGTGTGTCCTTGTTTTTTTCACTCTCAGCCTATCTGTGTCTTTGTCTCTCTCTTTCTCTCTGCAAAACTAAAAACAACTTGTTTTCTTTAACAGAAAATGGCCTGAAATATAGCCAACTGAGAAAATGTAATTAATAACTATCAGTCCATACAAGTAGCTCAATATTAAAATTAACTTACCCTTTGATAATTTCCTGGCAAAATACTGCTACACTAAGAGTTTTAACCAAATACTGTCACACTGAGAATTTTATCATGGTATAAAATATTATTTTGGGTTGTGTAGACAGAAAACCAGTGTTAAAAAACCTGCTTTGTCCAGATGTTACCCCTTACTGCCCACGTTAAGTCATACAATATATCATCAGCTCATATTAAATCAAGACATTTGTGCATAATATGTGAAGGCTACCAAATCAATATGGCAACAAGTTTGTATAAAACCACTAACTTATACAACATACCACATAAGATAAAAACTACAAAACAATCAACATGGCTATCAGTATTTCCCTAAGACAATATTTAGTAAGATAGTTTCTAGAACTCTTGCTAAGAATAAAAACAATACAAAGACAAAGTGCTTTCTAAGCTATGAAACTCTGTATTCATTTTTCTCAGAAGAATCAAAAGGTAGCAATAGTAATGTGATGTAATCATAAGCTACTGTCTGAGGGAAAAAATCTTTCCCATTTTGAAAAAAAATATAATGCCCTAGTTTTAAATTATTATTTTTTTTTATTTACAAACTTCATTTTTAGGGTCCTTCCACTCCTCGATTACATATTCATTTATGACACTACCCTGACAAGGATAGAATTTAACTATTAAGTCATGATTAAGGATTAAATTTGCTGTTAAGGTGTGTCTATTAGTTGTTAACCAAAAATTCATGATCTGTTCAATCATGAAAAGAAAATAAATTTTTTCTACAAACACTGCTTTGTTGACAGGGGTTTCTGGAAATCCTAATATATCCCAAAATCATATAGTAGAGCACACACCTTTCAGTAGAAACTGAAAAACTAAAAAAAATTGTATTGTTCAGTTATAGCAGTGCTAAACATAAAATTTAACTCAGTAAGAGTGATTGTGGGCCAGATGATTTCAACTCAGAATTCTACCAGACCTTCAAAGAAGGCTAACTCCAATTTTCTTCAAACTATTCCACAAAATAGAAACAGATGGAACATTACCAAACTCATTCTATGAAGCCACAGTCACCTTGATACCTAAATCACACAAAGACCAACAGGAAAAGAGAACTTCAGACTTTTCTCTTATGAACATTGTTGCAGAAATACTCAATAAAATCCTTGCAAACCGAATCCAAGAACACATAAAAACTATCATCCACCATGACCAAGTAGGCTTCATCCCAGCGATGCAGAGGTGGTTCAATATACTGAAATCCATCGGTGTAATCCACTATATAAACAAATGAATGAGAAAAACCACATGATCATTTCCTTAGATGTTGAAAAGCATTTGACAAAATCCAACACCCATTCATGTTTAAAGACTTGGAGAGATCAGGGTTATAGGGCACATACCTAAAGATAGTAAAGACAATATACAGCAAGCCTATAGCCAACATCAAACTCAATGGAGAGAAACTTAAATCAATCCCACTGAAATCAGGGACAAGGCGAGGCTACCTACTCTCTCCATATCTCTTCAACATAGTTCTTAAAGTCCTGGCTAGAGCAATAAGAGAACTAAAGGAGATCAAGGGGATACAAGTTGGAAAGGAAGAAGTCAAGTATCACTGTTTGCAGATGATATGATAGTAACACGAGTCAGCCCCAAAATTCCACCAGAGAACAACATCAGCTGATATACACCTTCAAAAAGTGGCTGGATAAAAAAAAAAAAAAAAAAAAAAAAACCTCAAAAAATATCAGTAGCGCTCTTGTATACAAAAGAAAAAAGGGTTGAGAAAGAAATTAGGGAAACTATACCCTTCACAATAGCCACTAATAACATAAAGTACCTTGGTGTGACTCTAACCAAACAATTGAAAGAGCTGTTTGAAAAATAAATGAAAACAAAAACAAAAAAACTTCCAGTTTCTGAAAAAAGAAATTGAAGAAGATATCAGAAAATGGAAAGATTTCTCATGCTAATGGATCAGTAGGATTAATATAGAGAAAATGGCCATGCTGACAAAAGCAATCTACAGGTTCAATGCACCTCTCATTAAAATACCCACACAATTCTTTACAGACCTGGAAACAATGATTCTCAACTTTATATAGAAAATAAAAAAACAAACAAAACAAACAAACAAACAAACAAACAAAATAGAATTGCCAAAACAATCCTGTACAACATCAGATTGTCTGGAGATATTTCCATCCCTGATCTCTAGTTTAACTATGGAGCAATAGTAATAAAAACTGAATGGTACTGGCATAGAAACAGACTGGTAGATGAATGGAATTGAATAGAAGACCAAAAAACAAAACAAAACAAAACAAAACAAAAAACAACAACAAAAAAAACACAAAACCATACACATACAGATACCTGATTTTTGACAAAGCAGCCAAAAACATACAATGGAAAAAAGACAGCATATTCAACAAATGGTGCTGATCTAACTGGATGTCTACATGTAGAGAAGTGCAAAGAGATTCCCATTTATCAACCCAAAATATAAAGTCCAAGAGAATCAAAGACCTCAACATAAAACCAGAAACACTAAATCTGTTAGAAGTAAAAGTGGGGAAGAGCGTTGAACTCATTGGCACAGGAGAAAATCTCCTGAAGAGAACACCAACAGCACGGGCTCTAAGATCAATAAATGGGACCTCATAAAACTGAAAAGCTTCTGTAAACCAAAGGACACTGTCATCAGAACAAAATGACAGCTTACAGACTGGGAAAGAATCTTCACCAACTCTATGTCTGACAGAAGGCTAATATCCAGAATATATAAAGCACTTAAGTTAAACACCAATAAATCAAGCAATCCAAATAAAAAATGGGGTACAGTGCTAAACAGAGAATTCTTTATAGAGGAATATAGAATGGCAGAGAAACACTTAAAGAAATGTTCCACGTCTTTAGTCATCAGAGAAATACAAATCAAAACGACCCTGAGATTTCACCTTACACCCATCAGAATGGCTAAGATCAAAAACTCAAGTGACAATACATGCTGGAGAGGTTGTAGAGAAAGGGGAACCCTCTTCCACTACTGGTGGGAATGTAAACTTGCACAACCACTTTGGAAATCATCCTGGCCGTTTCTCAGACAATTAGAAATATTGCTTCCTCAAGATCCACTATACCGCTCTTAGGCATATATCCAAAGATGCTCAAGTACACAAGGACGTTTGCTCAATCATGTTCATAGTAACTTTATTTGTAATAGCCAGAACCTGGAAATAACCCAGATGTCCCTCAACTGAGGAATGGATACAGAAATTGTGGTCCATGTACACAGTAGAATACTATTCAGCAATTAAAAACAAGGAAAATATGAAATTTGCAGACAAGTGTTGGGATCTAGAAAAGATCATCCTGAGTTAGGTATCCCAGAAGCAGAAAAACACACATGGTATATACTCACTTGGAAGTGGATATTAACATATAATATAGGATAAATATACTAAAATCTGTATACCTAAAGAAGCTAAGGCAGAAGGAGGACCTATGTTAAGATGATCAATCCTCACTCTGAAAGGCAAACAGAATGGTCATTGGAAGAGGGAGAAAATAAGAGACAGGACAGAAGCCTACCACAGAAGGCCTCTGAAAGGCTCTACCCAGCTGTGTATCAAAGCAGATGCTGAGGCTCATATCCAAACGTTGGGCAGAGTGCAGGGAATCTTATGAAAGAATGGGGAGATAGAAAGACTTGGAAGGGACAGAAGATCCACAAGGAGAGCAACAGAACCAAGAAATCTGTGCAGAAAAGTCTTTTCTGAGACTGAAACTCCAATCAAGGACCATGCATGGAGATAATCTAGAATCCCTGCACAAATGTAGCCCACGGCAGCTCAAAGGGGGAACTGGGAATGTCTCTGACATGAGCTCAGTGGCTGGCTTTTTGATCACCTCCCTCTGAGGGGGCAGCAGCCTTACCAGGCTACAGAGGAAGACAATGCAGCCAGTCCTGATGAGACCTGATAGGGTCAGATGGAAGGGGAGGAGGACCTCCCTTATCCGTGGACTTGGAGAGTGGCATGGGAGGAGATGCGAGGGGAGGGTGGGATTGGGAGGGAATGAGGGAGGAGACTACAGTTGGGATACAAAGTGACTAAACTATAATTAATTTTAAAAAGTAAAATAAAAATTAAGAGTAAATACACAAAAATTAAATAAAAGTATGGATAGAAATACTTGCATTTTTGTATCAATCTGAATGTCACATGTACATTTTATGTGTCAAATATTAGTTTTTGAGTTTGTGGAGCAGGTCTTGCCCAGCATTCAGATGCTCCATGTTCTTTCCTTAGCATTGTAAATAAATGCTACCCCAAACTTCTGTATTATCATACTCCTACAATAATCTACTTTCTTTTTTTCTCTCCTCTCTCTTTCTCTCTCTTCTTCCTTCCTTCCTTTCTTCCTTCTTGTCTTTCTGTCTTATTTGTTTCTTCAAGACAAGATTTCTAGGTGTAGCCACAGATAGGATATCCTGGAACTAGGTGTATACACTACAGCAGGCTGGCCTTGAACTCACAAAGATCCTCATGGCTATGCCTCCCACATTTTAGGATTAAAGGCATGCACACCACCATGGGGCATAATTTCAAAGTGAGATTCTGAATCAAGTTTTTGAAAATGTCTTTCTCTAGGGCTAGGGCCTCATATACTACTACTGAGCTAAACCATCAGTTCTAATTTTTATACTGTTCCAAACTGTATTGCGTAAAATAATTTATTAAAAACTCATGGTTGTCCTGGCAAGTTGGATCAGTGGGTAAAGAGGTATTCAAATGATGACCTGAGTTTCATCCCTAAATTTGCAAAAAGGTAGAAGGATAAAAATACATAAAGTTGTTCTTTGACCCCATATACATACCATGGCACATATGCCCCCATATACACACAACTTATATGCAAAATAATGATAAAAATAATGTTCAGAAACCTTCAAGTTTATGACTTGTAGCAATTACATTGAACCTACTTTGATCTCTTCTTTTTTATTTAAAATCCAGTAATATGTCTTAAGCTATAAAAATTTAGACTGGACATTTAAAATGTATCTGTAAAATTATACTTTACTTAATCACTGCCTCATTGAAGACCACATCCTGATGGTATGGCATACTATTCTTCTGCAATCACCCTTTAAAATGATTATTTGCTGGAAAATATTGTCGCACTTTTCTGCTTTTGAGAGTAATTTATAATTCAATGAGGAAATGGGAAAACACTGAAACTAATTATTGAAAGAAAATTATCTTTTTTTTTTTCCTAAATAGGTTAAAACTTGCATGCAGCCAAGTTTTGCCAGATAGGAATTCTGTTGTTGCTGTTGTTAGCTTTACTTCAAAATCTAACCATATAAAAAGGGGAAAGGTCCAGAATTAGAGTTAGTCTGAAAATCATTTTCAGAACTTCACCAAGTTGCTGAACTTTTCAGTGTGAATATACTAACCAAGATCACTGAAGGAGAAGCATCACCAACAGTACAGGAGCTATGTTTTCCCATTCTCAAATGCAAAGTCTGGACAAAAACACACCCACTTTCTTGTCAAGGGACACCATCTGAGACTTCTTTTGAGTTTTTTATGTCAACATCATACAGTGACATGCATTTATACATGAAAACAATGTTTAAATTAATTAAATAATTTCTTTATTTATTAAAATTTGTTCACTTTGTATCCCTCTGTAGCCCTCTCTGTCCTATCCTCCCAGGTCCACTCATCCTCCCAATTCTCATCCTATGTCCCTTCACTAGTCCACTAATAGAGGAGGAATTACTACCTTTCTCTCTGACCTTACCTCATCAGGTCTCATCAGGGCTGGCTGCATCATCTTCCTCTGTGGCCTGGCAAGGCTGAATCTCCCCGGAGAGTGATCAAAGAGGCAGCCACTGAGTTCATGTCAGAAACAGCCTCTGACATGAACTGGTTGGCCTGCCCTTTGATCACCTCCCTCTGAGGGGGGAGCAGCCTTACTAGGCCACAGAGGAAGACAAGGCAGCCACTCCTGATGAGACCTGATAGAGGGGCATCAGAAGGAAGGGGAGAAGGACCTCCCCTATCAGTGGACTGGGAGAAGGGCATGGTTGGAGAAGGGTGAGGGAGGGTAGGATTAGGAGAGGAAGGAGGGAGCTACAGGGGGGATACAAAGTGAATAAACTGCAATTAAAAAATTAAATAAATAAATTTAAGACTTAAAAGGAAAAAAAAGAAATATTCAATGTTATTAATCATCTGAGAAATGCAAGTAAAAATGACCTTGAGATTCCACCTCATACCCATCATAATGGCTAACATCTTAACCTCAAGGGATGACGCATACTGCAGAGGTTGTGGAGAAAGGGGAACCCTCCTCCATTGTTGGTGGGAATGTAAACTGGTACAACCACTTTGGAAATCAATCTGTTGACTTCTCAGAAAATGAGGAATAGTGCTAACTCACAATGCAGTTATACCACTCCTGAGGATATATGAAAGATGCTAAACCTTACAACAAGGACATTTGTTCAGCTATGTTCTTAGCAGCTTTATTCAGAAGAGTTAGAAACTGCAAACAACCTAGACGTCCCAGAAATGAAGAATAAATATTGAAATTGTGGTACATTTACAGATGGAATCCGACTCAGCAATTAAAAACAAGAAATTATGCTTTATCTGACAGAGGACTAATATCCAGTATATACAAAGAACTAAAGAAGCTGAAAAGCAGCAAACCAAGTAATCCAATTAAAAAATGGGGAACAGAGCTAAACAGAAAATTCTCGACAGAGGAATATCGAATGGCAGAAAAACACTTAAAGAAATGCTCATCCTCATTAGCCATCAGGGAAATGCAAATCAAAACGACCCTGAGATATCACCTTACACCCAGCAGAATGGCCAAGATGAAAAACTCAAGCGATAACACATGCTGGAGAGGTTGTGGAGAAAGGGGAACCCTGCTCCACTGCTGGTGGGAATGTAAACTGGTACAACCACTCTGGAAAGCTATCTGGCGCTTTCTAAGACAAATAGGAATAGTGCTTCCTACAGACCCAGCTATACCACTGCTAGGTATATACCCAAAGTTTGTTCAAGTACACAAAAAGGACACTTGCTCAACCATGTTTATAGCAGCTCTATTTGTAATAGCCAGAACCTGGAAACAACCCAGATGTCCATCAACGGTGGAATGGGTACAGAAATTGTGGTATTTTTATACAATGGAATACTACTCAGCAATCAAAAAGGAGGAAATCATGAAATTTGCAGGCAAATGGTGGGATCTAGAAAAGATCATTCTGAGTGAAATATCCCAGAAGGAGAAAGACAAACATGGGATATACTCACTTATATAGACCTATAAGATATGATAAACATAATGAAATCTATACACCTAAAAAAGATAATCAATTGAGCGGACATGGGGTAAGATGATCAATCCTCATTTAGAAAGACAGATGGGATGTGCATCGAACGTATGACAGGAGTCTACTGAGCGCATCTGAAAGACTCTAACTAGCAGTGTTTTCAAAGCAAAGACTCATGACCAAACCTTTGGCAGAGTACAGGGAATCATAAGAAAGAAGGGGAGTTAGTATGATGGGGAAAGGATAGGAGCTCCACAAGGACCAAATATATCTGGGCACAGGGTCTTTTCTGAGACTGACATTCAACCAAGGACCATGTATGGACATAACCTAGAACTTCCACTCAGATGTAGCCTGTGGTAGCTCAGTAACCAATTGGTTTCCCAAAGTGAGGGGAACAGGGACTATTTCTAACAGGAACTCAATGACTGGCTCTTTGGTCTCCCCACCCCCGAAGGGAGGAGCAGTCCTGTTAGGCCACAGAGGAGGGCTTTGCAGCCAGTCCTGAAGATACCTGATAAAACAGGATCAGATGAATGGGGAGGAGGTCCCCCCCATCAGTGGACTTGGAAAGGGGCACGGTGGAGATGAGGGAGGGAGGGAGGGAGGGACTGGGAGGGAATGAGGGATCGGGACACGGCTGGGATACAGAGTTAATAAAATGTAACTGATAAAAAAAAATAAAATAAAAAGAAAAAAAAATAAAAAAAAGAAAATAAATACTCATATCACTACCCATAAAAAAAAAAACAAAAACAAGAAATTATGAAATTTGCAGTTAAATGGTGGGAACTAGAAAAGATCATCCTGGGTGAGGTAACCTAGAAGCAGAAAGACACATATGGTATATACCTACTTATAAGTGAGTATTAGCCATATAATTTAGAGTAAACATACTAAAATCTATAGTTCTAAAGAAGCTAAACAACAAGGAGTACCCTAGGGAAGAGTCTGAAACCTCACTCAGAAGAGCAAACAAGATAACACATTGTAAGTAGAAGAAGACAAGGAAGAGGATAGGAGCCTACCACAGAGAGCCTTTGAAAGACTCTACCCATCAGGGTATCAAAGGAAATACTGAGACTCATAGCCAAACTTAGGGCAGAATGCAGGAAATTTTATAGAAGAAAAGGGAGATAGAAAGATCTAGAAAGGGCAGTAATTCTACAGGGAGACTAACAGAGCCAAAAATTCTGGGCCCAGGGGGGCTTGCAGAGACAGATACTCCAACCAAGGATCATGCATGGAGAGGACCTGAAAACTACTCTCAGTGACCATTTAATTTAAGCAGTAAATAGTAGCAGGGGCTAGAGATGTAGATTAATAGTGGGAAGCTTGCCTAATACATGTAAGGCCTCAGGTTCCATTGTCAACACTGCAGACACAACAAAATTTGAAAAGGAGAAAGAGAAAGCACACTAGAATAAAAGATGCTAGAATTCATTTGTGTAAGGTAGAAAGACCCTGCTCCTGAGAAGGTGGTCACAACATCCTGCCCACTCAATACAAGCAGCTTAAATAAGAAGACTATGCTTATGTCTTTATTACATGCATGGAGCCTTTTAAGTCTTAAAACATTCCTATTTCGTTATAGTCTATTAAATCCAAAACACATGAAAATTCAATAATTCAAAAATACAGATAATTTGTTATCACAAGTGCAACTCTTAAGCATATTACCCAGATTCACTTTCACATAGAAAAGAGGAAAGCATTTTGCAGCACATTTTTGTGTGATGCGAGATTTCAGTCTCATAAGATCAAAACATGACTGCATTTTTTTTTGTGATGTTGTAAATGATATAGTGTAACTGGGAGTTGTTTATGTTCTTTTTCTAGTTGTCCACCATTTTTAATTCACTCTCATGTACTCTGTGTCATATAAGAAGTTGCTTCTGATGTCTACTTAATAGTCATGACGAGTGATATCCTTGTTTCACATTTTCAATAAAAGTGAAGGTAAAATATATAGAAGTGTAAATGTTAAAAGTGATAAAATCCAACTGTAGTATTTATGATTCCCCTATGCTTTGTCAACAGCCAATTACAGATATGACTATCTCTCTTACTAGAAGCTGTAATGAATACTATTAAGCACAGAATACAAATAAAAATTTCTTTGCATATATTAGCTGCTATAGAATATTTATTGAATAAGGGATTGATAAACTTATACACTAATTATGATTGTGTTTTCTAGAAATTATTTCAGCACTATAGCTGTCAGCATTCAATTCAGTTTCTTCAGCGTCATACAGTTTCATAAAACAATCTAGGTTGAACTTAATACATTAAAATTTAAGATTAGGAAGACTATAAAACATAATGGTCATATGTTAACATTCTCATATATAATTATTCTTGTACAAAAAATTGACAGGTCAGAGACACAACTAATATAGTATCACTTCTTTTATCACTATATTTTCTTGTCTTTCGAAGATACAAGTTATCACTTTGACATAGTGCAAGGACAATGCATTGCTTAAACATTACATTGTGTTGTGTGAAAAAAATGATATGAGAAATGTATCCTTCATTTCAAATGTCCACATTTCAAAACATTTCTCCTTTGCTGTACCTGAGAAATTTAAAAGTAATGGTCTTCCTGCTGTAATATTCAAGTAGCTGTTGAATCTTCTATCCCAATGAAATCAATCATGGTGACAGTTGCCACTACGGCCTCCTCCATGTATTTTATAAACATGGAGGAGGACATGTGAGCACTTGCCTCCTAGATTTAGATTGTGTTGATACTATGACAGTATAAACTTTCATAAAAAATGCCAAGAGGTACCCCACAAATGAGTTCAGACTTTGGATATGATGTTTTCCTTCAAAAATCAAATTCCTCGTGAATTTATAATTGGAAGTAAAACTATTTACAATTTAATCAATAAATAGCATTTAAAATGTTTTTCCACATTTTTATCGTACAAATGGAAATCAAATATTTGATCAAAAATTTATGCATTTTTGTAGCAAGAGGAACTATCTGTTTTTCTTTCCATAATAACATCAATACACAAAAGATATTCAACCATGAAGCTATGAAAACAAAAGAAAAATAGGAAATACTAAAAATCATTAAAGTCATTCATAATGTCTATAAAACATTAATGAAAGTGTTCATAAAACTGTTAAATTCATGATCAAAACTACAAAATATAACCTTAAAAGTATAACATGCAAGGATTACATTTACAAAACATTTGACCGATATTTGTCAAAGTAAGCTTCTTGTTAATGAAATATTTATGAATGTAAATCTTTATTATGATATTAATACTGACCAACTTTCTGTTCATTGTGTTAATTTTTTCTATTACATTTACATTTTTTGGACTTAAATAGGCTTGCATTAGCTATTTACATATTATGAATACATTTATCCAGAAAAATCAGTGATGATGTTATTTAACCATAGTCACTTATTTATAAATTAAAATGACAAAATAGTGGGCACACACACTTGTAATTTTAGCACTGGGAAGGTTAAAGCAGCAAAGTAGCAAATACAAGGCCATTGTGGGCTGTGTTGAAAGACCTTCTACTAAAAAGAGAAGAATAAATAAACCTCATGTATAATTTAAACACAACTCAGTCAGTAACCTTGAAACGTAAGGTACAGATATACCTTTTCCTTTTCAGAAAAGAACATAACATAACTAATAAACAAGTTAAGTCACTGTGTTTTTATTCACAGTGAATGAAAACAGACTGTTTTAAAGCTAACCCTGTCTCTAACTTCTCCAGCTAATAGAGAGGAATATCCATATATATCAAGAGAGGTGTATAATCCATTTTGATGGTTTAGGACCACTTTCCGCACTCCCTGAAATGGAAAAATCTGTCAATGGAAGTGGGCTTGCAGCCTTGAACCAGCTGAATCCACAGAAGACATCTGAGCTTCATTTAGTTGACAAGAGTTTCTTGCTGTTTAGTTGCTCTACCTGCACTCCAAGGAGCATGGTGTCTCCTGTTGGGTGGTGAACACTGGGAGTAAGAACAGTCTTCCTGAAAACATAGTGGTACTGGAAATGTGGAACTGGCTTTACTTGTGAAAAATAACAACGGAGACCATACACCAAAATTTCTCTGAGCTGGTGGGAGCCTAAATTACTACCTGTGGAATAATTGCAGTTTTCATTCTGAAAATATTCAAAGCCATCTTCTGTTGGAATCCATTCCTATTTTAAGTACCATCACTAACACAAGAAATGGAGTATGATTACTAACCAATTATGAAATAAAGGGTATATAAAAATGAAAATGAATTTAATACAACAGATGCTTGTTGTTTTCAGGACATTAACTGCCACTTCTCTCTCACTCCTTTCTTTCTTTCTTGACAGAGAAACATGGAATTCCATACTGACTACAGTACTACGTCATTGGAAACATGCATGACAATAATGATTGCTGTAAAATATCAAAGGAGGAAAACTTGATAATAACTTGACAGGTCATTTACATAGTCCTTATTAATGATGTTATACATCTATGAATGTTTCTACTTCAATCTCTCATATGATGAAAGAAAGTAAAGCCAAAGAGCAAGGTCCCTTCAGCATCTTAAACTTACTTAGTAGCAGACACAGGCTGATAGACCACAATTTCTGAGTTCTTGTGGTATTATTTCAAAGATGTCTTTTTTTTTTTTTTTTTTGCTCTATTTTTCCAGTGATACATTCAGATGTAAACTATAGTCACTTCTATCACTAAAAGTTTGTTCATGGAACTTCATGAATGCAACACACATTAGTAGAACTATTCCAGAAAACTAGCCTAGCACAACAGTGATGCCCTTTTATTACTTCTCTACATTCGCATAGTGCTTACTGACCTAACCACAAATGTAAGATTTCCATTTCAAACACAGGGAGATACTTTGTAATGATTTCATGTACATATCTTATACCTTTAAGATGCTTTTCATACTTCTTCAGAGAAGGGATATTTGCTTACAATTCTTTATGTATCATCATGCAATACTTAGGCCTGTATAGATGAGTAGAAATAGCCATATAATTTTGCATACAAATAAGGACACTTTTTAGAGTCAAAGAAATTATTATAGATAATAAGTTTAAACTTACTATCCCAGACATCTATAATGTATCATAACTTTAATATTAGTGAATTTTCTCAGCATTCAATTAGAATCATTCCATTTCATCATCCAACTATGGGATTTTGGTTACAATTTATTTATTATATTAAAGTGAGTTAATCTACAGTAAGGAGCACTGAAATCTCTTAGCACATTATGGAAATTTATTGAATTTTTGCATGTTGTTATGATTTGCTTAGGAGTCATTCATACTTTAACAAAATATATTTTACCTTTAAAACTTATTTCTTGAGATTATAATATAAATATATAATTTTGAAATCCTGCTCTTTGATCACCTCCCCCTGAAGGGGTAGCAGCCTTAGTAAGCCATAGAGAAAGAGGATGCTGACAATCTTGTTAAGACATGATAGGCTAGGGTTAGATAGTATAGGAGGAAGACATCCCTATCAGTGGACTAGGAAAAGGGCAGGGGGTGGAGGGGAAGGGGGAGAGTACGACTAGGAGGAGATGAAGGAGAGGGCTACAACATAGATACAAAGTGAATAAACTATAAATAAATAAATAATAATAATTTAAAACTTAAAAAAAAAGAAACTAAAAAAAAAAATCAGTTGAAACTCCCAGAAATCTACTAGAGTGACTCTAGCTAAGATCTCCAGAAATGGGGGTACAGAAACTGAACCAGCCATCTCCTGTAAGTAGTCAAAACTTGCAGTTTAGGGATTGGGACACCAACGCAGCCACAAAATAAATTATAAAACCTATAATTTGTCCTGCCTGATGTGGTACAGAACTTGTGTGAGTGGCCAACCAATGAATGATCGTTGCCACCAGAGGGAGCCCATGCTTGACACTGCCTGGAGGATGAGGAACCAGAGACCTAGAATAGAACTAAACACCAAAAAATAAATTAAAAAAAGAAAGAATTGATCATTTTACCCCGGTCCTCTTTCTTGGTTATATTCTTTAGGTGTATAGATTTCAGTATATATATCCTATCTTATAAGTCTATATAAGTGAGTATATACCATGTGTGTCTTTCTGCTTTTGGGATACCTCACTCAGGATGAACTTTTCAAGGCCCTACCATTTGCCTGCAAATTTCCTCACTTAGAAAGACAAATGGGATGAACAATGGATGTAGGAGAAAACAAGCAACAGGACAGGAGCCTACCACAGAGGAAAGACTCTACCTAGCAGTGTATCAAAGCAGATACTAAGACTCATAACCAAACCTTTGGCAGAGTGCAGGGAATCCTAAGAAAGAAAGGGGAGTTAATATGACCTGGAGAGGACAGGAGCTTCACAAGGACCAAATATATATGGGCACAGGGATCTTTTATGAGACAGTTTCTCCAACCAAGGACCATGTATGGATATAACCTAAAAACCCTGCTCAGATGTAGCCCATGGTAGCTCAGTAGCCAGGTGGGTTTCCTAGTAAGGGGAACAGGAACTATTTCTGACATGAACTCAGTGGCAAGCTTTTTTACTTCCCCCCCTCCCCGAGGTCACAGAGGAGGACTTTGCAGCTAGCTCTGAAGATACCTGATAAACCAGGGTCAGATGAAAGGGGAGGAGGTCTTCCCCTATCAATGGACTTGGAAGGGACAAGGAGGAGATGAGGTAGGGAGTATGGGATTGGGAGGGAATGAGGGAGTGGGATACAGCTGGGATACAAAGTTAATAAACTGTAACTAATATTAAAAAATAAATAAAAAAAAAAGAAAGTCAAGAGTGAAAAAAGTTTCTTTGATTCTAATCCCTTCTCAGTAGAAAATATACAGTTCAATGTCTTTCTATGTAGATTAGATGAAGGAAATGTTATAATCTAATATTCAAAGGACCTGATTTTACAGTTTAGAAATTCATTTATGTTTAAATTTTCTAAAAATACCAAGATGCTTGTTATGATTTTTCACTTCTTATGGAATAATCTAAGGAGGGGTAAATAAGAGAAACAAGTACATTCAAGTAAAAGCAACGAATATTTTTCTACTGTCACAGTCTATCATATTTTTGTCTGTGTATCTATTATCTACCTAACTATGTATCTATCATTCTCACATCCATCCATCCACCTAACAAATTTTTATCTCTCCACCCTCCTACCTACCTTCATAAACAGACAGAATGCAATTAGCCATCTTAATGAAGTAAATCTGTCCATGTTGAAAATAATGTAACATTAGGCTTCAGTTTTGTGTACCTGTAGTTCTGATGTGGAGGAGGCAGAAAGATGTCTTGAATTCAGTCACCCAAGCCTAGCCTCGGTAACCTAGTAGCCTTGTGTGAACTACCAACAACAAAATGATCAATTTTCCTTTGATAGCACTGACATATTATCACAACAATAATAATAATGGTTCAATGTATAATAAAGTTTCAAATATCTCTGAGGGACCAACCCATGATTCAATTTGTTAATATGCTACAACGAGAAATTTGATTTAAAAAATACCCTTCAACAGAATGAAAATGAAATTTAAGTTCTTGAACATTGGCAGTTTCATTATCTGCTCCAGAATGAAATTTGCTATTTTGACCACAATTAAAAGAAAAAAAATTCTGAATGAGATTTAAACATCCTACCTAGCGTCCCCCAAACTATTTAGTTTCTTTAGATCTGTAGATGGTTATCCTATATCATACAGGTAATATCCACTTATAAGTGACTATATACCATGCCTATCTTTCTGCTTCTGGGTTACCTCACTCAGGATGATCTCTTCTAGTTGCATCCATTTGCCTGTAAATTTCATGATTTCCTTCTTTTTAATAGCTGAGTAGTATTTCATTGTGTAGATGTATAACAATTTCTATATCCATTCCTCCTTTGAAGGACATCTAGGTTCTTTCCAGATTCTGGCTATTACAAATAAAGCTTCCATGAACATAGCTAAGTAAAGGTGCTTATTGAGTTGTGGGGCATTTTTTGGGTATATGCCTTGGAGTGGTATAGCTGGATCTTGGGGTAACACTATTTCTAATATTCTGAGAAAGTGTCAGATTGGTTTTAAAAGTGGTTATACAAGTTTGCACTCCCACCAGCAATGGAAGAATGTTTCCTTTTCTCCACGTCCTCATTCAGAATGGCAAAAAAGGTTAGACACCAGAAGCAGTGGAAGAGAGGAAACAGGAAGGGAGCCTACTATAGAGGGTCCTCTGAAAGGATCCAACCAGCAGGGGATCAAAGCAGATGCTGAGACTCACAGCCAAACTGGGCAGAGTGCAGGGAATCTTATGGAAGAAGAAGGGTGTGGTGTTAGAGGGACATGGAGAGAATAGGAACCCCACAAAGAGACCAAGAAAGTTAAAGAATCTGAGTCCAGGGGGTCCTGCAGAGACTGATGTACCAACAGAGGACCATGCATGGAGAGGACCTAGACCCCTTGCTCAGATATGGCCTATTGGCAGCTCAGTCTCCATGTGGATCTCTGAGTGAGGGGAGCAGGGGCTGCCTCTATCATGAACTAGGTTTCTTGCTCCTTGATCACTTGGTCCTGGTGATGTGGCCTTAGCAAGGCATGGAGGAAGAGGATCCATGAAGTCCTGATGGCACTTAACAAGGTATAGGCAGAAGGGCAATAGTGGAGAACTCTCCTTTTCAGTGGACTAGGGAAAAGGGATGCTGGCGGGGGGAGTGAAAGGGAGGGTGGGTCTTGGGAGAGTTGAGGGAGGAGGCTTCAATTGGCATATATAATGAATAAATTATGTAGAAAAAATTAAAATTAAAAGAAAAAAACAGTCAATACAAAAACAGCAAGATTCCAAGAGAGTGAAGAAACAAAGGAAGCACTACATAGATAAATAATTGTGGTTCCTTTGTACATCACATTATATAATAAATACACTTCATGAGAATATTGGCAGATACTTATAGCAAAGACATTCTAGTTTTTGTTATAAAATGGTTTAACAATAGGACATTATCTAAATTATCATACTTTTCTATCCACAAACTTCCAAGTGAATCTAAAGTAGACTACCAGGAAAGAAAAGGGAGGCAAAAATAATTACAAGGAAAACAGCATATTATCCTTAGACAACTTGTTGAAGAAAATACATTTTCTTGACAGAGTCTCACATACACACATGGACATCTGAGACAAGTACAAGACAATATTATTTTAAAAAAATTAAAATTTTTACATCTATTTAAGAGCCTGACTTCTCATATCTTGTGATGAGTGGGTTATTTGTGTGGGGGCATTCAAATAGTACTTACACCTCAGTTAAACTAGTAAAGGGCAAACAACAAAACTGTACTTGAACATATTCATTCAGAAAGTTAATGGGTCAGGTAAGCACTCTATTTTCTTGTAGTTGTAGGGAAGAAAGACATCCACTTTTATTTCCAAAGGGACCAGATCTGGAAACTCAGAAGGGACATCCATATAAGGAAAAGTCTGTGTTCTTTTACTTCATATTACTCACAAACTTGAAAAGGTAAAAATTCCACCATTCTCAAATATTAATAAAGACAATAGTCTAAAGAAAAATGCTCAGCTATACAACAAGGTCATTTGCTCAACCATGTTCATAACAGCTCTATTCGTAATAGCCAGAATCTGGAAACAACCATGTTTTCCTCAACTGACTAAGGGATACAGAAATTGTGGTACATTTACACAATGGAATACTACTCAGCAATTAAAAAAAAAAAAACAAGAAAATCATGAAATATGCAGGCAAATGTTGGGAACTGGCCCAAGAGCCCCTGCAGTGACGTATACCTCAACCAAGGACCATGCATGGAGAGGACCTAAAACCCCTTCTCAGATGTAGCCCATAGACTGAGTCTCCAAGTGAGCCCCTATTAAGGGGAGCAGAGGCTCTCTCTGGAATGAACTTAGTGGCTGGCTCTTTAATCACCTCCCCCTTGGGGAATGCAGCTTTGTCAGGCCACATAGGAAGCCAATGCAGCCACTCCTGATGAGACCTGATAAGCTACATTTAGATGCAATGGGAAGAAGGCCTCCTGTATCAGTGGACTAGGGGAGGGGCAGAGGAGGAGAAGAAGGAGGGAGGGTGGGACTGAGAAGAGATGGAGATGAAGGCAGAGGCTACAGCCAGGATACAAAGTGAATAAATTGTAATAAATAAATAACTGATAGATAGATAGGTAGATAAGTAGATAAATAGATAGATAAGTGATAGATATATAGACAGATCTAGAATACACAACACACACAAAAGAATAATGTATTTTAAAATTATACTGTGAAATACTGAAAAGAGAAGCAATCCTTGGTTATAGTTGGCATTTATCTGGGAAAGGTAGCATTATTTTGATTTAGTGTAAGGATTTATTTAAATTTTGTCATAGTTATGTATTTTTTATTGATGTATTTCACCATCATCTTTCCCAAAAGGTGAGATATAATGAATTCAAGTTCTGTACATCCTTTAACAATACTGACTTAATTATCAGAAAATAAGCTTGATCCAAAGATAGACCTATGATCCTTGTCTTTTATGGTAGAGGACCCTACTTTAACACCACTTTCTAGAGAGGTGTAGTTACTATCTATATCACTAAAAGAAAAAAAGTGAGATTTCCCTTAAGTTTACTTATTTTAATTACTGAACTTATTAAGGATTTATGTTTTACAAAGTCATCTTTACTAGATTATAAATCATTCTGTTTTATATGTTGACAAAAGTATTATGACATTCAATATTGTGTGTTTCTATCCATCTAGTTCTATTTACAAAAAAACATTGTTTGATTTTACAGATAAGTTATATGAACATATTCATCAACAATTATTCATTGAGCTCATATTTCATGAAAGAGACTGCTGCATTGCAACAGTAAGTTCTAACTTGTGTGTGAAGATAAATTTATTGCTCTTAAAGAATCTGCCGTTACTCACTATGTGGTAGAGGGAGAAGCCGATGGAGATTTGAGTATTTGAACATATCATAAAATTATAAAGATGCCAGCAATGGACCTAGAAGTAAGGTCCTACATCTAATTATTCTGCTCATATTTGAGGGTGAAGAAACTGGGGAAGGCTAGTTTGTTAGGAATGTAGTAAGAGCTTGAAACAAATAAAATACATGGGAGCCATCATTTCTAAGGATAATTGTAGTCCCCTTTTCATCATGTCAAAAGAAGAAAATCATGTATTGTCTTTTCTCAGCAACACTTAATGGACATTTTGTCAAGAAGTTTAAATGAGTATATGCTTTCATAAAATCTCCTTGAGAACCTTTATTCATCCCAATAAGATCAACCATATTTCATGGAGTCCAACTCTGACTATTAAAAGGGTTAATTTAAATTGCTAAAAGCTGCACAGCTAGCATGGATTAAAATGCTGGCCTAGAAAGTATAGCACTGAATACTTGTTATTAACTTACTAATATAGCTATCTTTACTTAGAAGTAGGGTTCATGGTCCTACCTGCATTTTACCCCCTCAAAATGTTCATGAAGGGTCATAGGACCCATTAGTTATGTACCCACCTGTATGAGGGAAGAGCCCACAGTGTGGCTTTCCCAGCTTTTGGGGGGGTTTGCTTTTGCACTGCTCGATGCCCACTTGGTCAATGGAGAGCCGAATGGGTCACTTGCCAGTGCTATAGAGAGCAAAGCTATTAGTATAGTCGTGTCCTCTGTGCAGAGGGAGCTGCTTGTGGGAGGTGCTGAAACTGGAAACATCATAGAAATCAATGCTGTTTTCACTTGGCAGGGTGACCTAGTCTACTTCAGGAGAAAGAAATGTTAGTTGGAACTTAGGTGAGTTTGAGTGCAGAGTGGCAGTACAGTCACTGCTAGTTGTAGGAGCTTAGAAAACTTGTCCAAGGTCTCTTGGTCTTTTTTTTTCTTCATATGTTGAATAAGATCAATAATATTTTCATGGTTCATTGTCATGAGAGTTACAGGGGTAATGTGTAGCATCCAGTGCTGTACCCACTAAATAATATCTCCTGTCATAGATACCTCTCACTAAAGTCTGAAACTTCTCACTGAAGTCTGCTTTTTTGAATTATCTCATGTGAAACATTTATTTTAAAACTTATCAAGCATTTTTTTTTAAATGTTATTTTTAACTGTGTGTGTGTGTGTGTGTGCAAGTTCTGCCATAGGCCAGAAGAGGGCTGTTTGTCCCCTAGAGCTGGAGTTACAGGAGGTTGCCGGTTACCTAACTCAGGTCCCTTGGAAAAGCAACAGGAACTTTTAACTGCTGTGCTCTCTTCAGTACCAGGAAGTTATTTATTGTTAGTAGTTTTATATATTTCCACTCCTTGTATAATTCTACCCTCAAAAAAACAAAGTTTCTTTGTATTGCATTGATTATATTGACTTAAAGGTGGGGTGACAACTTACAACTGTGTAACATTTCCTGTACTTCAATTGTGCTAATGACAATGATACATCTTTCCTTGCACCTGGGTAGACCTCACTTTCTCCCTAATGTAGGAAAACAGAACAAAATTCATTTCGAGCATATTCCATTTTTCCCTTATTGGTTATAAATGAAAACTTGCCACTTGGAGTTTACTTTAGCAAATAATCATTACCCCCCCGCCCCCATAATTTGGTTCATTAGATCAGCGACTATTCATTAGTAAATTTTTATGAAGCATGCACAACATTAAAGTAATACTATACGAAAAAAAAAAAAACACACCTACCCAATATCCCCTGTAGTTCTGCCATGCTGAATGTTCCCTACTTGGATACTCAGCCACTTGAGTTCTACAAGTGTGGCCTCAGTGCACAGAATGGGATTAATTATAACCCTTAATGTGGTGAATCACTATTATCTTCGCACCACCCATGGCTCTCTTGTTATAATTAAATTTTTATTTAAAATTATGCACTGTGAACATCCAATTTTAGGAGATAATGCCAACATTTTCCCAAGTATTTTGTACAGATTTGTATATCTGCCAGAAATCTATAATAGATCTACTTGTTTCATCTTCCTATAAATACTTGATTCTTTTAAACATTTACATGTTTATCAGTATAGTCAATATGAAATGTTCCCTTTTTGATTTATTTTCTTTACTCTATGAGGCTGTTTTTTAACCACAGACTGAGGATTGTTGTTTTTTTCTTCCTAGAGACTAAATGTTTAAGCAAATAAGAAAAACAAAAACAATTTAAAAATAAATATTGATCTAATCTAAGAGCATATAAACGACTATACTTCAGGAATGAAAGTACACAAGCTGGTACGTGACTCTCAAAAGGATATTTTTCACTCTTAAATACTAGAAGAGTGGCAAATTAAAGAAAAAAATAGAAATTATTTTGATGACATATGTCTTTAATCCCAACAAAGTTAGGCAGATCTCTGTGTGAGTTCTAAGGCACTCTTGTCTATATAGTGAGACACTGTTTCTAAAACAAAACAGTATTGAGGTGCAACCTTGCCAGGCCACTGAGGAAGATGATGCAGGCTAGGGTCAGATAGAAGGGGAGGAGATCTTCCCCTATCAGGGGACTAGGGAAAGGGTATAGGGGAAGAAGAAGGAGGGTGGGTGGGGCTGGGAGGAGACGAGGGAGGGGACTTCAGTGGGATACAAAGTGAATAAATCATAATATATAAATAAATAAAATTTAATTAAAAACTTTAATAACAAAAAAGTCTTTGATCAAATAGGAAGATTGACATAGTGCCTACCATATAAGGTACCCGTGCAAAAGTCTTGAATGATACATAGGAAATAGATGCCTAATGAGATGAAAGAAGTAACTGCAAAATAGGGAGATGCTACATGCTAAATGATAGGGGAACTTTCTGAAGAAACTTCAGCTGAAATGCAGACTTCAGTGGTCCTCTACCTTTTTGTATATGCACAATCCTATTACTTAGGGCACACTATTTTATTGTTTCTTTCTAGTTAACTGATCTCATCTCTCCAATAAAATCTGAAAACCTTGAGAGGCCAGAGATCTTGCTGAACATTTTGTTGTTAAATCCCGATAGTGCTGACAGCATAACAGTTCTCTTTAACTGTTTCAAGGATATTTTTGTATTATTATCCAACTATCATCCTGCTATTTTATTCTCATCATTCTTTGTTGTAACCATCATAGTCAAAAAGAGAAGGAAAAGAAACCTGCAATTTGATCAAAAGCCACAAGTAATATTTCCGGAGTCTTCTTATAGTCAGATGTTTATGACAAATTGTGTGAAAACTTCTGAATAATTTAGAGCAATAAACAACATATTTTCTCTGTAGTAAGGGTGCTTTGATGTGTTAATTGGAATGTATTGCTTTTTGCAAAAGTAGGTTACATCACTTTTAGTTTTAATGCAAATTTAATGCATATTAATATGAAGAGTCAAGTTAACACTATTGGATTTATACATTTTTGAAAAACCATAAACTGAGAACTTTATGTTCTTATGGCATGAATATCACAAAATATAATGAAAATGGAGCTTCTGGATCTGTATTTGCCAATAATTACTATTCAAATAGTCACTGACTTTCCTCTGAAGACTTTAGAGAGCCTGACTATCCTCTTCCTTTCCTGTAATTTCATGAATATTCTGTCTCACAACTATAACTGTGCCATAGGGATTCAAAGTCAGTATACAGTGGAAAAGAAATTAAATATTTTTAAAGACCAAAATTCAATGTTAGATGATGGCAATAACATTAAGAAATTTGTCTGAGAACAGGCCATCAATTAAAATGTAGGAAACTCCATTAAAATCTTATTAATTATTTCACTTTCATTTGCTCAGTTGGGAAACCTAATATATAAATCAATTGCCTGAACTGGTGAATAGTGAGAAAAGAACCCAGTTTAGGAAGCTGAAGGGAAAGCTCATTCGTAGGCTACTTGATTAATATGTTCAAGGCCTTGGATCCAATCCTTAACACCACATATGCACGAATATATAAGACTATCTAGATAGTAAATGAGACAATAGGTAGTCTCTAAAAATTGTGCTATGGAAAAAACTGTAACCACAATGATCCCAAATACCTGAAAATAACCCTAGCAATGCAGCCACCTGGTGGCCAGGCAAGTCTGTTCTGTGTGTAAACATTATAGAGCCTTGTACCTAGCAAAGTGTCCAAAATATGAGATACAAATGGGAAATCTGTGCTATATTTCTATGTACTCTTAGAAATTTCTCTTTGGGGGAGTGGCTACCCATATTATCATTATTAATGACCCCTAATGAACATCTTCTTCTTCATGTCTTCTCTCACTTTACCTATTTTACCTTTATTCCTCTTACTTGTATAACACAGCAATTTCAGAGGTCACATCAGCTCTGTTGTCTTCAGTTCTCATTAGCTTCCAAAGCCTTTCATGATCTCCCACTTAAGAAACATGTCTCCAATCATCCACTTTGAAATACACTTCCTTCTGCCTTTTCCACATTTTCAGCTCAATCTTATCCTCAATTTTAAGTTCTGAACGTTTTTTTACACATTGTAGCTGTACAAGCTACCTTCTATTTGTTCATCTCACATTAGTCTCATGGTGCCTTCCATGATCCTTCTTTTTAAGTAATAAGTTTTAAATAACCAGTTTACTAAAGACTTAGTCATTTAAAAAATGTCCTTTGTTGCAACTATAATACCCCAACAAAACAAAACAAAAAACTGAACAAACACTACACCTACAGTCATGAGAATACAGAATAGAAAATTCTCACAGGATCCTACCCCTAAACAAATCTTACAAGTATCTATCCCTACAGGCAACTAAGGAATGCTGAGAGAAAGGGAATTAGTCTCTTCTAAGGATTGTTTATCTAATAACAATTAGTCAGTCTTTAAATCATATACAAACTAGTAACACAAGAGGAACTAAGCATGATGTATTCTCATATTCTTTAACACATATCTGTATAACTATGTATACATATGTATATACATATGTTTATGTGTATGTATATATGCATATATACATGCATGTATACACACATATATATGTATATAAAAAGATAGATAAGAAAGAGAGATAACAACAATAATTAAAAAAATCAAATACACAGAGAAACCCAGTCTCAAAAATGAAAAAAATAAAAAAAGAAAGAAAGAAAGAGAAAGAAGTCATGAGGTTAAGAGCAGTAGGTGAGATGATTGAAGGGAGAAAAGGTAGGGGACAATGATATAATTATACTTTATTATCTTTATCATTTATTACAATTTATTCAATTTGTATCTTGGCTGTTGCCCTCTCCTGGTATTTTCCCATACCCACCTCCCTCCTTCTTTTCTATCTATGCCCCTCCCCTAATCCATTAATAAGGGAGGTCCTAATATATACATTCAGATCATCTTGTCAGCCTTGCCAGCTTTTGTGACAGGCTAACTTCAACTAAAATATATATCCATACTGTACACAGTTTTCAAATTTCTAGATAGGTTAATTATTTTAACCTATCTAGATAGGTTAATTATTTTAACCTATCTAGATAGGTTAATTATTTTAACCTATCTAGATAGGTTAATACATTTTCTTTTATATAAAAACATATTTCTAATTACATTTCTACATATTTATAGGGCAACAAGAAGTTCTTTAGTTATCTAGTCAATCACACATCTTTTGAGTTCAACTAAGTGTGAAGAAGGATGCCTGAAAAGTTTAGATTAGTCACTACACTGGCATCAATGATCTCACCCTCCAATCTACCTTGTTTAATGTTCCATGTAACTGTAGCGTCTTTGAGGAAATTTAGTTCATAGATATCATATAGGAACCTCAAATTTAGAAATATGAAAAACAGAGTGCCAAATAGATAATTAAATACACTTCTTAATTTTCTCTCTCTCTCTCTAAATCTCTTCCCATTTCCTATCTCACGAAATTTCCTCTATTTCCCGGTCACTTTAGACAATTGATGTCAAGGTGTGTTTCTCTGGCTTGCTTAAAGAGAATTTAAGATTTACAGAACACCTACTATACACACTTGTTAAAAGTTCTTTCACCAATATAACAAATGGTGAGTTTTATTACTATTTAGCATACAAAAGTAATATGAAAGCCTGATCTACTTAGCAATTCTGTAAGATGAGCATCCAAGTTTGGCTGCGGCTGTAGGTTATAAGTAAGATATGAGAAGAATTTCCTCATTGAGGATATTCTAGTTTTTCTCCCAGTTAATACAAGAAAGATTTTTCTCTGGCTTTGTTCATCAAATCAAAACAAATTATGTAAAAAGTTAGGTAGAAAATTTGAGATTGTTTACTTGTTCTTCTCTCACCCAACCATGTAATACAGGTTAGCCTTGCACATCGGGAAGTCCTCAAACTTCAGCCTCCTAAATGCCTAGAATTATAGGCATGAGCTACCGTGACTAACCTTATACAATTTCAAACTCGAAATCCTCAAATCTTACCCAGACTTAAAATTTTATGCATATCAGCTTTTATTTTTGTATTTTTTAAAATTTGTTTGAAAATTATTATTATTATTAATTTATTCACTTTATATCCCAGCTGTAGGCCCTTTATTCATGTCCATCCAGTTCCACCCTCCCTCCCTCCTCCCCCTCTATGTCTTCCCTAGTCCATTGATAAAGGAGGACTTCCTCCCCTATTATATGACCTTAGCTTATTATGTCTCAACAGGACTGCCTGAATCCTCTTTCTCTGTGGACTAGTAAGGCCATCCAACCAGGGGGAAGTGATCAAAGAGCAGTCAACTAAATTCATACCAGAGACTGTCCCTGCTCCCCTTACTAGGAGACTGAGCTGCCTATGGGCTACATCTGAGCATGGGGGTTAGGTCTTCTCCATGCATGGTCCTTGGTTGGAGTATTGGTCTCTGCATGGACCCCTGGGCCCAGATTTTTTGGCTCTGTTGGTCTCCTTGTGGAGCTCCTGTCCCCTCCAGGTCTTTCTATCGCCTCCTTTCATAAGATTCCCTGCACTCTGCCCAAAGTTTGACTATGAGTGTCCGCATCTGCTTTGATAACCTCATGGGTAGAGATTTTCAGAAGCCCTCTGTGCTGTCTTCTGTCCTGTTCTCTGTCTTCTCTGGCTTCTGGTGTCTATCCTGTTTGCCCTTCTGAGTGAGGTTTCAGCCTCTTTACTCAGGTCTTCCTTCTTGTTTAGCTTCTTTAGGACTATAAATTTTAGTATGTTTATCCTATATTACATTGTTAATATCCACTTATAAGTAAGTAAATACCATGTGTGTCTTAGTAAAGATCATCCCAAGTGAGGTAACCCAGAAGCCTCTTCCTCTTAAAGCAGCTATCAACTGCCAGTATATTCTCAGTAAAAAGAGGGGTCTAGAAAGCATGTTAATTTTTTAAAAGTATACTTGATTGAGTGTTTCTGTGTTTCTCTTCTAGAGATACTACTATTTTATTATATAACTTTTATAATTATTGTGAAACTGATTATTGAGTATGTATTACATGTAGCACATTATGTTCTTTATTATTTTTGTCATTATTATTATTTACAATTTATTCATTTGTATCCCTGTTGTAGTCCTCTCCTTCATCTCCTCCCAGTCCCACCTTCCATCCCTCTTTTATTTTCTTTCTAATAAATTAGACAATATGCAATTAGTAGAATTAGGCATATTTTAATGAGTCAGTTAATATAATGATAATATATTTTATGTGTTTTATTGTATTTCTTTAAAAAATTATTTGTTTCACATGATTTTATGTTAATTTATTTCTTCACTCATCCCAATGTCACTTATGCTTTATATGTGGTGATAACGAAGTGAAATCCCCTCTCTCTAAT
Organism: Meriones unguiculatus; assembly: GCF_030254825.1. Lineage (NCBI taxonomy): Eukaryota > Metazoa > Chordata > Mammalia > Rodentia > Muridae > Meriones > Meriones unguiculatus. The sequence goes on along the minus strand of NC_083369.1, from coordinate 70,785,212 downwards.
TATGTGAAGGTCCCATGTTTTCGGGTAGTCTATAAACTCTCAGGCATTTTGTCACAGTGAAAAAGAAAATAGGTAACTGCCAGATGTGGAAGTGTACATCATACAATTAAAGAAACCAGGGGAATGAGGAGGGAGGAACTTAATTTTAAGGACAGCAAGGGATCTCTGGCAATATCATGTCCAAAACAATTAAAAAAAATACTTCTGACAGCTGAGCTTGCATTGGTACTCAGTATAACTGCTACTCAGCTTTAGTGATAAATGTGGTTTTATGAACATTAAGTTATTATAAGGAAATGAAGGATAATGTCAAGCTGATAAGAGCACATTTTGTTCTTATTGGTGACACAAATGTGTAACCCACATAGAACATAATGATACTTCACTGATTAGCACTGTAGTCTTTGCTACTTTCACATCTTTTTGCTTATATATTTATTAGTTTAGCCAAATGAAGAGTGAGAAGTAAAAATATACTTTATGAAATACAAGAATGTAAATATTTTTAAAAAGTTATGCAGAGAACCAAAAAAAGGCAGTGGAGAGTTAATACAACCTGGAGAGGACAGGAGTTCCACAAGGACCAAATATATCTGGGCACAGGGGTCTTTTATAAGACTCTTTCTCCAAACAAGGACCATGTATATGGATGCAACCTAGAGCCCCTGCTCAGATGTAGCCCTTGGTAGCTCCGTATCCAAGTGGGTACCCTAATAAGGGGAACAGGGACTGTTTCTGACATGAACTCGATAGCAGGCTCTTTGACCTCCCCCCTACTCCCCCCGGGAGAAGCAGCCTTGCTAGGCCACAGAGGAGGACTTTGCAGCCAGTCCTGAAGACACCTGATAAACCATATCAGATGGAAGGGGAGGAGATTTTCCCTTACCAGTGGACTTAGAAAGGGGCAGGGAGGAGATGAGGGTGGGAGGGTGAGATTGGGAGGAAAAGAGAGAGTGGGATACAGTAGGGATACAAAGTTAACAAACTGTAACTAATATAAAAAAACAAAAATTAAAAAAAAACAAACAACAAAAAAGTTATTACAACATCATGGTAAAACAATGGAATGCTTTTTGAAATTACTTATTGAAATAAGTAATGTTGACACATATTATGATTCTTGCATTGTTATCTAGACCCTTGTAAACACAGAATGAAAAATTCTGAAAGTTAGGCATCAGAGATTTCATATCAAACAGTCTATCAAGTGACTTTGTTTTATTTGTAACACCACAAGGCAACATGGTTAAAACATGAAACTTCTTCGATTTTTAATACATGTATTAAAAGAGTGACAATTATAAATCTTGCCCTGGAAGTATAGCACTAATGTGGTGGTGCTCTTCACTACATGACATTATTCAGGTAAAGAACTTTGAGTTCTATTTTCATGTTAGAGAAAAAAAGCAATATTAAACAAACAATGCTTACTCTAAATACTTACTATTACGAACTTTATCCTGTTTAGGAGGAACACAGCTGTCCAATTGAAAATTGCCCACCTTTTTTTTTTTTAAAAGAGATGTTGTCTACAAAAATCATTACCTTGGCGATTACCTATATCATCTATATATGCATGTACATATATCATATATGTATACCTGAATATATATATATATATCATACCTTTGTGTTAGATTCTGTAGAGCTATAGGGAAGTTGTTACTAACTTTGAAGAATAATTGAAGCAAATCATATGAACCTTCTTTTACTTTGTAAAAATTATTGATTCTTATATATTTTAAAATAGTTACAAAAACTCAAAAGCCCTGTTAGTAGAGTGTTTGTCCAGAATGTGTACTTTATGTCAATCTTGATAAAGGAAAAAAAAAAAAAAACCTTGAAAATGTATAGGTATATAGGTACAAATGCACTCTTGGTACTCCTCTATATACAGTGAATGTTACTATATTAAGAACATTAGCTATATTATTGCAATAAAGAACTAGTCTTTAACTGTTTATAGTATGTGTGGGGGTGGTGATTTTCATGTCTTTGGTGCGCCTTTGCAAGGTGAGCCTCCTGGAGAATTAAAATAGGCCAAAACTTCATGTAGTAAAATAAAATATCAGCCATAGTTTGCCTTTGAGCTCCTTGGAGGATACAAATTTTAGAGGGATGGAATAGAGTTTGTCAGTTCTATCAATTATTGCTACCTTAAGGTAAATTTACTTATCAGTTTTTTTTTTATAACAGCTGATTTAAAAACCGGGTATTTGCACAAAGAGTTCACAGGCTGGGGAGAGAAACTGGAAACAGTCACTGTGAGGTTGTAGATACTTGGCATATAGAAGTAGAGAGAAGATGGCTTACCAAAGGAAGAATAATACTACTAAAATGGTGATAGCAAAGTTGGAATTGACTGACATAACACTGTGGTAAGACTGATCTTAGTCATTATCATTGGACGGTGCTTATAATCCTGGTCATCAGCATGACATGATGATCTTGTGTGAATACTGTATAAACTAACCTGTACATCAATGTTAACCTATTCCATCAACACAATGAAAACATCTGCAGTACACTTCAATCTTCATAGACTTACAGTGAGATTCTTCTGCTGAAGCACTTCACAATTTTATACTTTATACGCTTTGATTTTCCCCTAAGGATTCATATTTGCAGTACATGGAAAACCAGTGAGAGAGTAATAGAAGCCTTTTAATACATATTAAATACAGAAAGTCCAATGCTTGCCATAACATTAAAGGAGAATATCCTTAATCACCTGGCAGAACACTTTGAGGCTGGTTGTTTTGACTATTGGTTAGATTTCAATGTAACTATTTTTTATATATCTGCCTTGTTGGAAAAATTCACTAATTTTTTCTTTCTTTAATTTCTTTATCATTACTTATGTGTGTAGCAGACATTACCAACCTTATTTCCTTCTTAATATCTGTTGAAATTTGATAGACTTACATTTTTTTGCACTGGTTAATTTTTTATATAGTTATATATTAGCATGCTACTAAAAGTACACATTGAAATACTCCTATAGCAAAGAATTAGTTTCTCCAATCATCAATTCTTACTCCAGAAATATAACTATAAATTCATTTTGTGATATTAACTATATAAATATGACCGTGAGAACAGTGAGAAAGTTAACTGAGAATTCCCTGGGCAGTTCTCTCATGTCACATTGCTTAACCTGTAATCTATTTATTAAGTCACATAATTAGAGAATATAGATTTGCCCATTCTCTGATTCTCCCTCCATCTCTTCCTTCTTCTAATTTTTGTTTTCTTTCTTTCTTTCTTTCTTTCTTTCTTTCTTTCTTTCTTTCTTTCTTTCTTTCTCTCTCTCTCTCTCTCTCTCTCTCTCTTTCTTTCTTTCTTTCTTTCTCTTTCTCTCTCTCTCTCTCTCGAGATAAAGTTTCTCTCTGCAGCCCTAGATCTCAATCTGTAAACCAGGTTGACCTTGAACTCAGAAATTCACCTGTCTCTGCCTCCTGAGTGCTAGGATTAAAGGCATGTGCCACTTTAGCCAGCTTCCATTCTCAGCTTCTCATCTTTTATGAAAGTTTGTCTTTACTTTTGAGAATTTGTGACTGATAACAAAGGTTCTTAATTTCTTTATACTTGTCCTGAGAAATTGAATAACAACAACAATAAAAATTCTTTTTTTTTTTTTTTTGATACTGGGGATGGCACCCAGATCTTTCCACTTGCTGGTCAAGTGCTCTACCACTGACATACATGCCCAGCCTCATCTATGATGAATATTTAAAGAGCTTTTCTTTCTAAAATTTACCATCAGGAAATGATAAGTAGATTTTCTAATTCCAAATCACTGTTACAAGTTTGTCCCTAAGAACATAGATTTCTCCCTTGACCATATTTTCTCACTATATAATCTTATTTTATATTTTCTTACAACAAAGTTGAGATAATGGTTTGCAACTTGGCAAGGGTGTCTACATTACACTTAATTTGGTAAAACAATTTTAATGTTTAAGGTTGTAGTAAAATGTTTTAAAATAATTTTTTTCCATATATGGTAAGCCATTAATGGCATATGTGTTAGCAGTTTGGGTACATGCTTAAGTTTTCAAAATAATTGTAATCACTTATATAATAGTTAAACATTAATTCAAAATAAGAATCCCAGGGCATGCTTAAGAGTATACTTACAATTAATTTGGAAAGATGGTGTTCATTGGCCTATGCTTGCAGGTTTTAGTTGACAACCCTAAAAGTAAAGATGATGAAATATTATAAGCATAATTCTATAAATAAGGTTTTATAATCAAGGTATCTAAGCTATTTTCTGGGGTAAAACATGGCTGAATTGTAGTGGGGATACTATGACTAACTCCACATTACAATCTTAGTCTCATAGTTTCAAAAATAAAGTATCAGTACAATAAGTGTACCATTGTTTGTCATTTGCTAAAAAAGAAATCATATGTCAATTTATTATTCTAAATGAATCAGCAAAGTTCTACACTAGATGTTAAGTTGAACCTCTATTTCACATAAGACAGTTTTTAGAACTGTAGTTAGATGGTATCCCATCCAGAGGTCCCAAGACAATATTGAACTCTGGGAAGAAAAATAGCACTTGACAATCATCATTTTAATGTCAGTTATCATAACAGTATCAATTCTGTAACTATTTTGGAATTCAAAAACAAGGTCAAGACACACATTAGCTACAATTTTGTAGTAGTACAAATTTTTAATAATGTTAGTTTTTTATTTTAAATAGGAAAGGATTCCCCAAACACTAAAAACATGACCAATGTGTTTCAAATACAGGTATCTTGTTAAAAATACAGTTAATACTTTTGCTGAGTCAATTAAAATGAAGTGAAATTAACAGCATTAGAATTATCAAAAATATATAGAAAGCATTATTCTATAATTTAGATTATTAAAATAGTTAACTCACATACCTAGTGACATAGTTGACATGAATAACCCAATATAAAAATATGTATTTATTGAATTTTGTTGTCACAATTTGAATAATTTAATTTTATTATATTTCATATTATCCAAGATAGAATGTTTTATACCGATAACTTACTTTACTGTGGATTCCTTAGGACAGGAAAATAAGATATATTTGAATTCAAATAAGAGAGAAACATCGTGGATTAAAAAAAACTTTTATTTAAATTATATTTTAAAATACATTTAATATTTATAAATCTGCACAAGAACCTTTTATCACTTTCAACAGTTAGTACAAAGGTTTATTGCAATGACTGTGAGACTAAATGTTCAATATTAATATTTTGTTATATGGAAATGTAAAAATGCTTATAATAAATAAATGAGTTTCCTTAATGGAAAGCTGCATAAATCTTGTTCTCTCTACCACATTTCAGGAGGCAGAGATGCAAAATGACTAGTCATTTTCAATTACTAGTAAGAGTCTATGCTGAGTGAAGAAGCATTTGACAATGCTGATATTGATTTACATGATACAAACTATAGATTGCATTTCAACAAAGCACCTCAGCTCACTACACTGTAGTAAGCTACTCTTACCCACTGAGGCTCCCATTTAAATTAATTTTACATAATTATACAATACACTTGGAGGGAACAAATTTGTTGTGGTCTTAGAAATGCTGCATATCTAATTGCAGCCTCTAGTGGTCTACTGCAGTCAGAAAAATGTGCTGTGATGTAATTGTTAGGATTTGCCTATTTCAGGTTTTCCCTCACATGAGGAGATTGAGATATCTTATAATGAAGCATTTCTGTTCCTCATGAAAAAAAAAAAATTCTAATTTGGAAGTTTTTAAAAGAATGAGTTCTCTAAAACTTAACAAGTAAAAATATTATTTCTGATGTGTCTGATACTTTAGAGTAGATTTTTAAATGTTAATTCTGAGAGAGAGAGAGAGCGAGAGAGAGAGAGAGAGAGAGAAAGAGAGAGAGAGAGAGAGAACTTCCTTCACTAAAAAGGACCTTTTTCCTGAGGGTGTTCTAACCCAACCGTAACATTTTCGTTGTCTTTTCTTTGTTGTTGTTTAGAATCATGTAGCCCAGGCTGGCTTCAAATTTATGAAAAATTTTACATATCTCTCTTCTATTACATACCCAACTATGCTTTCTGACTCACAGCTCACAGCCTTTTATGGTAATATTTTTATCTATAACGTATTTTTTTTACCGTCAGCTAGTTATGAATTTTAGTTATCTTTTATGATGGATATATTTTCAATTCAAATCTTTGATCTCTCCTTACTGAACTATTACAATTTTAAATTCCCACAATAAATTTGATTTCCCTTTTTCTGTGGAGAAGTGATTCAAGATAGCAAAACTGCCTTGTGCACAACTTTGTGCTATATATTAATACAAATACACGTTTTAAAGCACTCGCTTTAAAGTTCCCCAAGTATGATATTATTACTTTTGACATGACTTATAATTGATTTATAAAGTGACATTAAGGACAATTCTGTGATTATTTAGGAGATTTAAATCAATCTTGGACACAAATTGCTGCTATTTTGTTCCTAGCCTACACTAATAATACTGTTACAAAAGTGTAATTTGAATTAATAATTGTCTATTAAAACTCTAAAAAGGCAGTGAAGACTAAACAGGAGAAGTTCCAGCTGAAATAATAGTGTAAAAGTAGGTTTTTCAAGTGTAGTACATACCAAAAACATACCTTCCTTAAGCTCAATCATCATTATAATGCCAATATTGAGGCCTGAGCCAGTGGATACAAGCATCAACAATGAACTGAATGTACTTCTCTGCATATTCACAGATTACCATATTCATTTAAAAGGAAGGGGATTTTCTTCATTTAGGATTAAAGCAAGACCACAGATACACTGCAGGTTTCCTTTCCCTGCTTACTTTGGTTTTCAAGGAATCTTTCTTCTTTTAGAGAAGTGCAATATATATGTGATAAAAATGTGCTCATTTAAAAAGTAGTTTAGTCAGTTTTGTTTGCACTTGTGTTGGCTAGTTAGTTCATTTTTTTTCTTAACTTTCACTTCAAGTTACCATGCAGTCTTTAACACTTCCTGATATCAGATCATATCTTGATCTCATATTTTCTTACTGTATCATTCATTGTCAAGAGAGCAGTAGAAGACTGTCAGTGATACTTGCAACAATAGTCAAAAGCTTAATAGGACATATGATAAACCAAATAAAATTTATTTGCTGGTTTATTTGTTGTTAGTATTTAAATTTCATCATCATAGTCAATATCATCATCATTATTAGCATATCATTATCATCATTATTAGCATATCATTATCACCATCATTGTTATCAACATATCATCATCATCATTTGTGTGTGTGTGATATGTATATGTGTTGGGAGGAATGTGCCACAGTGCACATTTGGAGGAGTTGTTTCTCTCATTCCACCAAGAAATCAGGAAACAAATTCAGGCCATTAAAGTTGTATAATCAAATGGATGCTCTTGAACTCTGGTCCTCATACTTGTATAACAAGTTCTTTACCTCTGGGCCAACATCATCCCAGAGTTAAACAGGTACGTCTACTTAAAGCTGCTTTTGTTAAAAAAAGAATTGATTATTCCATGGGGTCCACAAGATATTAGAAGGCAGAATAAAAGTCTCTTATTTATATTGTCACTTTGCCTATGTGTCCTTTACTTTGGCAGAAGACACATAGATAAGACATTGTCTTAACACTGTTGCCACCTTTCATTCAACGAAGAATAAAACCTTAGATGACAGACCTCTGCCTAATGTATCACATCTTGCACAAGTTTTTCCATCCTTATGCTATTAGCAAATAGTCCTTTCTTCACTTTTAAAAGTGAACTGAGATCTTTGAGTATCCACACATTCCTGATTTGGAGAAGCTGCCATATAATGTCTATCTCCTGACTTGTGTTCCAACACAGTCCCAGAAAACAATGGTAAGCCTGAGTAGATACTGTATTCAGAGTACATTTGTGCATAAGTATTTGGAACATTTTTAAACTGGTAAGCTGTTTGTTAGTCAAGGTGCCATGGAAAACTTGTGCAAAGCCTTTGTAGACATAGATGAGTTTGAATCCTGACTCAGCTCCTTATTACCCTCTCCCTATTTCTACTGCTTGGTTTTTCTGTTTCTTTGGGCTTTTTCCTCAACATTTTGGGCTTCCTTGCTTTTTTTTTTTCTAATGCTTTTCTGCCAAGTGGCTGTTTGTTGTAGGTCTGATGTGCATATCAGCCTACAGGTCCTGGTCTTTTTTCCTTTGCTCCTTTTTTCTCTTCCTTTGGACAGCTGTGTGCTTTTACAGCTTGGAATTTTTCTTTTAAACTCTAATAACACTTTCCTTTGTGCTTCCATTTGAATCCATTCTTAAATCGTTTTATTAATGAGACTAAGAACACCCAAAGGAGACTTGATTTCCCCTGTACTAATATGAAGATACACAACAGTATGTTTTGAAATAGTTTCAAACCCATCCCTATATGAAAAGCACACATGCAAATAAATGAGAAAATAAACATAGAAGGAAACAGTTTTAATCTTACAAAACATTTTTTTTTACCTGAGCTCATTGATTGTTCATGTTGTGATTGCATATTTCACAAACTCTTTTGCTCATAGTAATTGTTTTTAAAATGACATGAAGGTCACTGGTTTGTTTCCTTATGAAAATGACTTAATGGATTAAAGATGGACTTCTGTAGCTAGTGACTCATGCTTGCATTTGTACATTTTTAAAAGATGTAATTTATAGTGTAAGCATACAGCCTTAAGTTGTTTCAGATTTCACTTGCTTAAATTAAGAAATAAAGCTAACATTAACAAGTGTATTTGGGCAAATGTCCTGTCACTCATCTAATATAAACATCAAAAATTATTCGGCTATTCCTTCTGTTGTGAAGATGAACACATATAATATATAACACAAACAGAAGTGTATCTTTTATGTTTATATCCATAATAAAAAGCCATACTTTTCAAGATATTCACATATTTGTGTTAAGTTCTAATTTTTAAAGCCAAGAATGCAAATGTATTTTCTGTTCATTCTGAGTTTATTAAGCATGATGCAATTCTCAAGGACAGTATGATGTAGTCAAAATTTTAAAAGCTTTCATTTATTATGCCACACAACCTTCTAAAGACAATGCAGTATGGAGAAAAAGAACCTGCATTCAGAGTTACAAGACTAAAATTCTTTCTATGGCATCACCACTAATAAATGGTAACTATTCATGCTACTAAAATTTTGTCAAGAATCCTCTCTTAACCATACATTAGGCATCTTTAAGACATAATTAGTAATGGGCTAGAGGATGTCTCAGAGACTCAGGTGCGTATAGTACAGGCCAACCAACATGAGCCCAGTCCCTGAAAACCACATATAGGTTGAAGGAGAGAATTGATGGATGCTTGGACCCAGAAATCTCTCTCCTTCCCAGCCAAAAGAATAATAATTGCTCTTTCAGTTTTCAAAAACCCATAAAAATATGAAATCACTCATAAGTATGAGAATACTTTAATTCTATTTTTTAAAGAATGTTTAGTATTTCTGCATGGGTTACTTTCACACAATAATCTATACCTTGAAAATTATAAATTGTTTTGTTAATAATTTTAAAAATAATCTAATAATATTATATAGCCTTTTGGTATCGAGATCTAACAGTTATATTATAATCAAACAGCTGACTATCATAGTCAAATGAACAGGTTATTATTTGCTCACATGTTATAGAAGGGAGGAGCAGTCCTGTTAGGCCACAGAGGAGGGCTTTGCAGCCAGTCCTGAAGATACCTGATAAAACAGGATCAGAGGAATGGGGAGGAGGTCCCCCCTATCAGTGGACTTGGAAAGGGGCACGGTGGAGATGAGGGAGGGAGGGAGGGACTGGGAGGGAATGAGGGATCGGGACACGGCTGGGATACAGAGTTAATAAAATGTAACTGATAAAAAAATAAAAAATAAAAAAAAGAAATAATTCAAATATCTAAGGATTTTCTAATGAATATTCTTCATAATTCTTATCTATTGGAACCTTACTCTTTCTACTTGTACTACTTTAGTAGCTTAAACTGTTCTCAATTCCTTTTGATCATATGATACTGAATAATCAATGAGTTCATGTTCATGGAGCGTTGTTCCTTTGTCTTCTTAGTAATTTTACAAGTGTTTTCTCTGTATGAGTATCTCTTATTAAAGAGTAGATTAATTATTAAAGAGTATTTTAATTATTATGTGTTTATATATGGTAATGTAAATGATACCTGAGAAACTATTCAAATTGATATTTTTTTTGAACTTCAAAACAATATCACTATTTTCAAACCATGCAGTATCTGTTCTCTGAACTTTCTCTAAATTGCACAGTGACATTTTCTTGTTATATTTTCATGTAGAGTTTATGTACTGAACCTCCAGTTACTGACCCAACTCTAACCCCTCAATATTAGAACAGGGTATCGATTCTGTTTCTGGAAAAATGTAAACAGCTCTGTCAGATGTCTTGTAGAGACTAAAACCTTAACCAAACAAAACCTTAACAACCAGTGAATAATAGTAATACAGAAAGCTTGGAAATAATAGAGAACTCCATTTGAATATATATGATTGTTAAATATTTCCCCCAGTCTTTGAACATTGGACTTCAGTTCTTTTCCATCTACAAACTTCTCTTCCTTGCCAAGTATTAAAATTCAGTGAAGTCAGCACAGCATAAATTGCTCCACATAGTTTTTGCCTGCTGGGATGACCTGTCTTCAGAGATATAATATCTGATTTTTATCTACCCAAGGAACATTTTATTGAAGATGTAAACCATTGTTTTAAGTATGTCAGAGACAAGGCCAATGTTCCCTCATTAGCTGGTTCATACTGTCCTTTTTCTAAAGTTGTGCAACATGAATATCTATAGATTTTCAAAATGTTGCCCTTCTGTCCTCTGTGTCAGTCCAAGCCCCAGTGAACCTCACACTCCAAGTCATCTCCTATTTTTCTAATGAAATTGTCTTACTTGGTACTCTTTCCTAATTGCATCCAAGACATCTATATAGTACTTCTTTACAAAATGTCTTGCTTTTCGTTGCACACAAATATAATTTATGGTAGGGATTTTAACACAGAGGAAATGGACATCAAATCCTGGTTTGACAGTTCTATGACTCTAAGAACAGGTGTGATATTTTCTGTCATGCTTTTATGACCCAAGGTACAATCAGGCTTCAAAAAAATATGTCTCCATTAATGGTGATGGAAATATGCACTATTCCAAAAACAGTTTAAGAAAAGGCCTGAGTGCCAACGATCAAGGTCTGTCTGAGTACAGAAAGCTGAATGATTACTTGAAATTATTTTGCATGACCACAAATAGTACAGCTTTACATTCACTAGAAAAATGTGAAGACATTTGGATAGTGTTTTCATAGGAATACAATTAGAAATTTAAAAAGAGCCCTGATAAGAGTCATGCACAAACTCTATATGGTCTTCCCTTCTCTTCTTCCTAGTGCTTAAAGTCACCACCCTAAAGATTCAAAGGCACTCTGAATACAAAAACAAAAATCAAATATTCCCCAGTAGACAAAACTTTTTAACACAGGAGTCAAGAAGGTTCATACAGGATGGGATAATGCTTTCTAGTTGAACAGGTGACTTCTTTGTCCTTTGAAGCCTTTATATACTAACATTCTATGTGTCCCATTAAATCTAAGAATATCTTTAATTTCTAGTCATGAAGTTAAATCTTAGCTTGGAAGTTGGCAACAATTATATTAAACAAAATATTAATGAATTCCCATTGAGAATTCTCCAATGAAAAGTCATTTTGAAATAAATATTCTATTATTTTAAATTTTAATAGTTTTCACTGGAAAGAAAGAAAGTTTTACCTTTATTATGTAACATTATGGATATTATTATATCATTCTATAATAATGCCAAAATGATCTTGTAATATATTGAATGTTCAGACTGTCTCTGAACATCACAGTAAATATGAACAGGGTAGGGCTAATAGTTATAAAAAAGTATAAGTTGAAACAGTTTTGGAAAATTAGAAAAGAAAACAAACCAAGCTAATTGACTTTCAATTGGCTAAAGTACAATAGGATGCCTGGCATTCCAATTTATTCTACAGAAAGTGATTTAGATTTTATTAGGGTTTACATCAAAGATATATTCCTCATCAATCAGTTATGTTTATATAACCTTTGACCATATTTAAATGAATGTCTACTCTTCTACAGAAATGCAAACATTTATAATTTATTTTAGTCATTCAAGAGTAAGTTCTGCGCTGTTTGGTTCCATCCCTGTCTCTGTCTCTCTCACACTAGCACACATGAATGCACATACACACACACTTATCTATATAACTTTTGTTTTAATGATATGGGAAATGAAATTCAGAGCTTCACATATGTTAAGCAAACACTGTACCACCAAGAACACACCAACCCCTTCAGTTTCTTAACTGTCATTTAATTATCCACACCAAAATTTCTGTGAAGCCATCCATAACATAGAAGGCCTGGAGTATACTGAAGTACTATGCGGTCTTGAGTGAGAAAGCATGGCGTTGTTTCAATCTAATTATTCAGTTAAGTGTGTGATCATGAATAAACTATTTAAAGTTATTTACTATTAGGTGTCTCATTTGCATAACTTGAGGCTACAATATGGGTCGTAATTAATTTGTAGTTAAGCTTAAAATCAAATAAGAGAATATTCAGAAATGTTATTACTATGTCAAAATTTGACCTACCACTAGTAATCATGTTCTGTGATAATATTTTAAATACTTTCAGCATTGTATTGCTTTTGTTAGAAAACAATTTAGATGAAGCGGGGGGTGGAGTGCAGGATAGAATATAAAGATAGCTGTTTGGCTGAAATATAACCCTATAATAGAATCTTTAAAATGCATTAAAAGAAAATATTTTAAAAAACGGCTGGGTATGGTGATGCACATGCACAGTCCCAAAATTCTGTAACCCATGCTAGGAAGACACAAACTTGAGGCCAGCATGATCTACATTATAATAGCTAGGGCTTTAAAACAAAGTCATGCCTCTAAAAACAAAATTGTATGTGTATATGTATATATGATAACTAACATAAACTAAATATAAAATAGGAAGAATATCATAAATGTACTTGTTAGGTAACATAGAACAAGAAGGAGAAATGGGAAATAGCTCTAACTCATAACAATGAATTCCCTGTGTTAACACCTGGCAATATGAATCCCTGATATTTTGTTGTTGTTATGAATAACTTTTGCAAAGAATTTGGTTCATTTAACTTTTACTTTTTGGACTTCTGTGTATTTATAAGATATTTCCAAATTAAAAAAAAAAAGAAGTTTTTTAAATCTTTATTTTATTCTCTAAGGTATCTTCATGTTATATAAATAATTAAACATAGCTGCTCTGTGTATGTGTGTGCGTGAGAGCTTGTGTGTGTGTGTATGTGTGTGTGTTCAAAACAGAGTTTTGTGAAGCCTAGGCTATTGAACATCCTGTGTAGTCATGGATGACCATGGATATTTTATCCTCTTTTCTCCTCTTTTCAAATCCTGGGACTATACAAAGAGGTCATCACAGCCAGTCATGAATATTTGGTTAAAAATTCAACTAAAGAAAAGCAATCAATAATAACTATTTCTTAAATAACATTTATATAGCATAAGGAAGTTGATAAAGTTTAACTTTATGGGGTTTGACATCATTAAATAACTCTTTTGTAAATTTTGGAGTTGTACTACCATATGATTTTGATTACTAGCCATAATTATGTTAGTTTTGTTCCTGATTGTAAGAATTTCTTAAGTCCACTCCAAACAATAAAAGAAAAACAAGAGGCATTTCCAGTTAGTTACCCGGAAGAGATGAATCATTTCAAATACAGGGCAGTGGAGTGAATGGGAAAATGACAGGTTTAAGACTAGGACGACTGGCTTTTGCTTGTGTAACAATTTCTTGTTTGGCTGAAAAATCGTAGCTATTATTTTCAAAGATTAAAAAAATCTACTATTATTATTTGAATTATTTAAATCTGCATTACTATTTGAAGTTAGTTTTCAGAACTAAAAAATATTTGAACGTTTTTTTTTTAAGTTTATAGTATTAAACTGCCCAGTTCTATTTTTTCTTCCAGTGCTGAGGACTGAACTAAAGACCTTCCTGTATGCTAGGTAAGTGCTCTACTGAGCTGGGTAGAATTTCCTCTTTGAACAACAAAGGATACAGTGGTACATAAAATACCATGAGTTTCAGTATAGCATGAAACTCATGCTATTTAACTCTAACTTTGCAGCATAAAAACTTTTCCATAGTTCCTTTATTTTTATGTATTAATTATTCAGCAAAACCATATTGAAGTAAGCAATGATATATAATGTCCTCTGCATATGAACATGGATAAAATATAATCTTTACTTATGAATATATAACTTGATAAAATATATATTAAAGGTAAAATCTCAAGTTAAAATCCAAGATAATGTTTATAAGATCCTTAATATCTTATTTGTGACTGACAATTAAGAATCATTGACATGTGAAGTATTAAGATAAAAGTGATGAGCAAAAGTTAAATATAATACCATATGCTCAGTGCCAAGTAATGAGTACAATATCTATTTATTTAAAATTAAAACTGTTTTCATGCTTTGTACCATTTCCTTCATCTGTTTGATGTCCCTCAGTGGAGGAATGGATACAGAAATTGTGGTGCATTTACACAGTGGAATAGTGCTCAGCAATTAAAAACAACAATTTGCAGGCAAATGGTGGGATCTAGAAAAGATCACGCTGAGTGAGGTATCCCAGAAACAGAAAGACACACATGGTATATACTCACTTAAAAGTGGATACTAGATATATAATATAGGATAAACCTACAAAAATATGAACACCTAAAGAAGGAGAGCTAAAAGGAGGACCCTGGGTAAGATAATCAAACCTCACTCAGAAAAGCAAACGGGATGGGCATCAGAAGAGGGAGAAAACAGGAAACAAGACAGAAGCCTTCCACGGAAGGCCTTTGAATGGCTCTAACCAGCATTGTATAAAAGTAGATAATGAGACTTATAACCAAACTTTGGGCAGAGTGCAGGGAATCTTAGGAAAGAATGGGGAGATAGCATGACCTGGAGAGGAAAAGAGCTCCACAAGGAGAGCAGCAGAACCAAAATATCTTGGCACAGGGATCTTTTCTGAGACTGATACTCCAACCAACTACCATTCATGGATATAACCTAGAACCCCTGCTCAGATGTTGCCCATGGCAGCTCAGTATCCAACTGGGTACCCTAGTAATAGGAATAGGAACTGTCTCTCATTTGAACTAGGTGGCTAGCACTTTGACTGCCTTCCCTGGATGGGAGAGCAGCCTTGCAAGGCCACAGAGGATGACAATGAAGCCAGTTTGGATGAGATCGAATAAGCTAGGGTCAGATGAAAGGGGAGGAAGACCTCCCCTATCTGTGGACTTGGAGAAGGATATATAAGGAGAGAAAGGAGGAAGGGTAGGATTGGGAAAGGAGGAGGGAGGGTCTACAGCTGGGATACAATGGCTGGCTCTTTGACCTTCCCTCCCCCACCTGAGGGAGGAGCAGCCCTGCTAGGCCACAGAGGAGGACTTTGCAGCCAGGCCTGAAGATAACTGATAAGCTAGGGTCAGATGAAAGGAGAGGAAGTCCTCCTGTATCAGTGGACTTGGAAAGGGGTAGGGAGACAATGAGGGAGGGAAGTTGGGATTGGGAGGAAATGAGGGAGTGGGATACAGCTGGGATACAATGTTAATAAACTGTAACTAATATTAAAAAATAAAATTAATAAAAGAAAATTATCTATAGAAACAAAGTGAATAAACTGTAATTAATATAAAAAATAAAAAGATTAAATTAAAAAGGAATTTTAATGATTTTTGTCTATGAGATTAGATAATCTTTTACTGTGATCAGTGATTTTTTTCTATAGTGTATGTATAAAATCATAAAATATTTGCATTTTATGCATTATTTCTTATTTTATTTGTGTTTGTTGTACATTCTATGTACTTCATAATAACTTGATTTATCACACAGGCTGGGCTTGAACTCACTACTCTCCAGCATCAACCTTGTGAGTACTCAGTTTTCAGGCATACCTGGCATGCTTGGCTTTACAGTCAGTAAAATACTTTTTTTTTTCCTTTACTTCTTGTAACAAAACTGTTCATTTCCCCCTAAACTAAGCATGAGAATCAATCTGCTGCCCTTTCCTGAAGATCTACCTTATCAGAAGCTCATTACTTTCTAACTGACCTGGAATTTGCTGTATTTATTCTTTGCATTTCACAACTACATTGCCATTTTCTTGCCATTAACCCTGTAAATACTCTCCATTGCTTATATATTATGTTCAAAGTGAAGTATATGTTCAACTGAAGTATGAGGTGGAGAGTTTTTACTGCAGTGATAGTTAAAGAACTAGAAATTAGTCTATAATCAGTATGAAAATAAAAAAATGGTACTTTGAAGAAAATGGGTCAGTCACATTTTTCTCTCATTTGTTTTGTGAGGGTGGGGAGAATAGAAGAAAGAGAAATGAATATTTTGCATTATATAGCTTGCAAAATTATATTAGTTTATGGAATAGCCTTTTCTGAATACCAGTTTCTTTTGGAAAGTTTTATATAATGTGCATGTTAGCTTCTATCAACCGTGTAAAAGAGAATTGGAGATATACTAAGCCCTTAAAATAACACTCAAAATTTCATAATCTTTATGTGTTTTCATCTTATAGTTGACTAATTTGGAATATATACTTGATTAATATAGACAGTTCATTTTAGAGTTGATTAAATAAATTTAGAAAATTACCTGAGGTTCTGTAATAGACATATTTTAAAAATTGAGGTAAATGCCCAATAAACGGAAAGAAATAATCATCCCACTTAATGAATCTACTATATTTGTTACTTAAATAGATTTGGATGAGTAAGAATCATGGTATCAATGACTATGATTATTGCATAATTATATATAATGTATAATATAACTATATTATGTATTGTCATTTCTGACATTTGTCATGATTTTAAAGTAGATATATAATGAAAGGATAAAGAAATAAGTCTGTCAATAAATCTATTTACTTTTGCTCCCTTAAACTATAGGTTTAAAAATATTGTTAGGAAGGTGTCAGATCATTTGTATTTACTTCACACAAGAATAGAAGCATCAAATTTTGCCTGAAGCTTCTTTAGATCATATGTGAACATGTAATGTATGGGCCTAGTAAATATCCAGGAGTCAGTGGCTAATACAAAAAGAATAGAATGATAACCAGCATGCCATAAATCACAAAGATAACTTTTAGTATTTAAAAATACAAACCCTAGCACATTTGTGATCTTCACCTTGTAAGCAAGTTAAGAAGAGTAACTTTTGATATTTTACAATTAGAAAAAAGAAACAGTCTCATCCATCAACCCACATCACAAAAAGAATGTGGTTTGTTGACTCAAATGGCAAAATTTTAAATAATAGCAAAGTTATGGAATACAGCTACAATGCAAAACTGATCTTAAACATTAGGGACATGGTTATTACCTAGAAAGTAGTCAACCAAATGATCAGACTTTCTCTTTTTCTCCTTCTCCCTCCCTCTCTTTTTCTTACTCCCCACTCTCACTCTTCCTCAGCCACACACATACATTATGTGTATGTTTCACTGAGAAATTAAAAATAAAACTGCACATTTTAGAACTAAACTTTAGCTCATCTAATATTAATGTTAGATTAATATTAATATAGTTAATATTTAATTATCCTAAATTATCTTCAGGGAGGTAGTTGTGTTAGATGCTTGTGTTCTAAGAATTACAAAACATTAAATTCCTACAATTTACATTATAATTAATCCAAATTTGGTAATTGATTACAGATTTTTGATAAGGGCTTTGCCATATGTAGCTGCACATTGGAAAGATCTTACTGCAGTAGGCAAGGCATGAGCAAGACCTGGAAAACCATATAGACTTGAGAAATTTTTGGTAGGGATATACAATATTTGTGTATTGTACATTTTCTAATATTTCTCCAATATTTCTAGAAGCCTTCTGCTATTCTTGTCATGAAAATCCAGGACTTCACTTTTCCCATTTGGATTGCAAGTACTCAGCTTTCAAAAAATGATTAAAATACTGTTGGTCTTTCTTTCTTTGACACAGAATACAAACCGTATATATAAATTTGCTGATCTTATTTCATTGTTCGTGTTACAATTCCTTTCTCCCTTGCCCCTTTTGAGATAGGGCCTTGCTATGTAGACTTCAAACCTAAAATCACTTTGCTCCTGAATGCTGACATTAAAAATCTGGTGCTTCAGAACCATCTTTCACTCAACTGTTTACCTCCCAGTTTGTCACCATGAATATTTCTAAATTCTTTGATCTGTTTTTTAAAAGTTGATAACTAAATCCAATGTTACATGCATATTTTTATTGCAGTGACATGTGTTAATGGTTTGTCAATACCTTTATATCTATATCCACCTGTTCAAAGCCTAGTCATTAAAGTATAAACAATGTCTAAACAGCAACAACAGAGGATACTGTGTAATAATATGATCACTAGACTCAAAACTGCTTGCTTTCAGGCATGAGTTTATTCATTAGAGTCGAGCAGATTATTTTACCTCTTTGTGTGCCTCAGCCAATATGCAAACTCTGGCTAATATTATTACGTTCTTATGGTATAGTTATACTTCAATGAGAACACATTTGTAAACCTCTTATACATGTGTTTTATGCAGCAATTTTCAATGAATAATGGCTACTACTATTATCATCATCCTTTATTATTTTCTTAAAAAGAATAATGACTTGCTAACTTGATCAAGTCATCTTGCTTTGATTGTAGGAAGCCAGCCATACTTGATAAACATTGAATGAGTCTTGATTCCTGAGCTATAATAGGAGATACATGAATTTAAAACAAATTTTTTAAAAAAGATGTGGACACAAGACATTTAGTTAAAGAATTTTACTATTGTCATTAAAGAAAAAAAATTCATTTCATGAAAATGAAATGACATGGCAACTAGAGCCATTTAATCTACTGATATTTTTGTCTGGACATTAAGTGACATGGCTTTATAATATTTAGTTGTTTTCAGTTTTTATACTACATGTTCCTGACAGCCTGTCATTACCGAATAATTCATCATGGAACACTCACCCTCCCTGCTGCCTTATCAGTCTAACTGCCTCATCTTCTGTAGAAGGCCAAAGGCACTATGCACATTCTTTCCCCTAAGGCTTGGCTAACTACCTACCACAATAATTTAGGTTACCTCCCAGAAGACTTCAATTCACTACTTTGATCAAAACTGTACTCCCTTTCTTATTCCCCAGAAAAAAGTCTCTACTTGTCACCCGGAGTAAGGAGACTGTTTAGAAACCTGAGCAGATGAAATGGCTGAACACCTATACAATTTCAGTGTTTCTCCATGTTCTCCCCGCCAAAAACAAAAACAAAAACAAAACAAAAAAAACAAACAAAAACAAAAACAAAAACAACTGATATTAGGATATTTGTATTTATGAACTTATAAGGATACACTTTTCTATGAAATTTCAGATAGCCACATGTGCCTTTTGTGTGGGGTAGTGGGGCTTTCAAAGCTTTCTGATTGCTATGAATATTGTTATGCTGCAGTAATACGCAATGATATTGCTGGCTCCTGAAGTTGATATTTATGGTTAAAACAACACACTACTGAAAGTAAAGAAGAATATTCCTGACACAAAATATTAAAATATTAAGTGATATAAAAGGCCATAAAAGCAGTTTGAGGACCAAAACTTTTTCTTAGGTATTCTCAAATTAGACTTTGCAACTCACCATCTACGAATCATGATAACCTTAATCATGATATTAATTGACAGCTAGATGTATACCTGTCATGTAACTTGCAAGTGTCTTTAGGGCAGTGTACAGGGCCCATTATTAACAACAGCTGGAAGGAGGACTCAGCAGAAAGGTAAAATACAGGTAGGTGCGGGGTAACAGGACACAACTCAACATTTCAGCTCTTGTGCATCTTATTTGAAATCCTCCTCATACTATTCCAATTGTGCATTAAATAATGATACACCTTAAATTCTTGGTTGGTTGCAATGTTGAGTGTGTAACATAGAGTTTACTAGAATGTTCTTCAGCTCTGTTTTCAGTATTTGAAGAAATCTTAAAATGTTTGATCAAAGGCAGTGACGGAGACTGAAAGGTTGTATATTCAATAGGGTGATGTCTGGTTATTTTCTTCAGAGATTCAACAGTACAATACTTAGGAAAAATATAATAGGTGTTTTACAATGATGACAAATTGTAATATTTTTAAAACATTAAAAAAAGTCAAAGTACATTATAATGTTTCACAATGATCAAGTAAGGTTAGTTTATTAGATGACTATATGTTATATTATTATGTGCTTTTTTATTACAATAATATCTTATTAACCCTAATATATAGTTTTCATAGTTGTTTCATAACTATCTTGTTAATAAAGCAATCAAGCATTAATTTTATTAGACATTAAGCTTTCAAGAATGCTCTGCTGAAATAATCTCAACACAAATATTGTATATCTTTATTTCTTGAAGGATTTCACTGCTATATAAGTGAAGTGGCAAGAGACACTTTAATGACACTAATGAAATAATCTGGAGACTAAGGAGCCATGAGGTTCTGGAAGTTAATTATTGTTTTGCAGCAGGGCTCAGCAAACTGCCACCTTCACTCTCAAGCTTTGAACAATTAAAGATACGTTGTGCTGGTTGCTGATAATCTCCACCCTTAATTCTGTCTGGTTTTGTGTTTCTTTTATTTGGAAACATATATGGCTTTTTTTTTTAAGAGAAAATGCAATGAAACGGTAAGATGCTGACGATTCATTTAAGTTAAGATTATTATTAAAGTTTAGGTATTTATGACCCAAAATTAAAAAATATTTTAAAATAGTTAAACTCCAAGCAATAGTGAAAACATTGCAAACCTAACAGAATTTTAGTGTTAATTTTTCAGAGGGAAAATCTACTGTCTTCTGTGAGCCACAGTGGGGATCGGTGCTCATATTTCTTAAATCCTGCGTGGATTAATGGAACATTGTCACCAAGTAAAATTAGGAAATTTTTTTTTGCAATGCTGGAGATTGAACCTAATGCTTTGTACATGCTGGACAAGTACTCTATTACAACCCAGGACTTTCTGTTTTTATTTCAGTTGCTAGAGAAATAGAAATGTTCTTCTCCTATAACCTTGTAAGCACTTAATGTTTGAGCATATCTTTGGAAATAAAGGTGAAATTGGTTGGTACGAATAACATTTGGTGTACAAAATTCTCCTATCCATAATGGTGCTATGAAGATATTATGACATAAGATATATATGCCAAAAAGATCAGTTATCACTCCTCTTTCCTGTGAATTCATACTGCACCAAAGCCTGTCATGTTATTACCTGAAAAAGTCATCACTGTCATCCATGACAATTCTGCATGGCAGGAGAAAAAAAACCAAATGACAACAGAGGAAGAGTTAACTGGCCTCCATCTGCTGTGCTAATAGAAAAATCCTGTCAGTGTTGACTTAAACACCCCAAATCCTACCTTGACATTGCAATCACAAGCTTTATTCAGCTTCCGACATTCAGGACTTGAGTTGGGCTTCCTGCTGTAGACGATAGGTGCTATAAGGAGAGAAATTATGTGCACATAGGAAATTTTTTTTTCATTTCTCCAAAGGACCAGAATAGCAAGCTTAGTGAATGAAAAACATAATTAAATAACTCCTCAACATATAGAAAAATATCCCCTAACTATTGGGGGAGGATAGTGTTTTGTAGATGATTCCCCAATAAAGAGGTGCCAAAAATTATACTCCTCTTAAAGGGAAGTGTGTGTGTGTGTGTGTGTGTGTGTGTGTGTGTGTGTGTGGTGTATGAGTGAGAGAGAAAAGGAAAAAAATATGCTACAAAAGAAATGAAATAATTTTCTGTAGGGCATGTTAATTGCTCTTTCTCATTTTCTGTCAATGCACAGTCAACTACAGGTGACAGTTTATATATTTTTCACTAATATTTTGGTTGTCAGAATGTATGATTTTAATATACATATATATGTATATATGCATATAGGTATATGTCATTTATATAAATTTCTTAATGAAAAATTCAAAGTAAGTCTTGATCCCACATCTTTTTTCACCAGTCTTTCATGTGAGGTCACTATTGTCTGCAATAAACTGGGAGTGCAGCTATTACTCACTGCGCAACATTTTCTCCCCTCTCCCTGCAATATTTTAGTTCAATCCCATTTCCCTCCTAATGGACGTTTTCCTTGCTTAGTCTATCTACAATATATATGGTAAGCGCATATACATTAAGGGAATCAGCTAAGCTTCCTTGGATGAGACTTAGACGGATAATTATTAATGAAGAACCTGCCAGGTACTGGCAGTGATTCTGAACTAAATTAAATATCCTCTAACTGCTGATTGTCGCCTGCTGTGTTTGTTGGAGGGAGGCTGTCACTTAAAATAAGGGGTCTCAAACACAGTGCAAAGTGTCACCTTAGTTGCCTGGTACCATCTAAAAGGAAGCAAGACGCAAAGGGCTCAGCGCAGAAAAGAAACAGACACACAGACATGTTTTGCAATGACGAACTTTATGTCGCACCAGGAACCTGCAACCTGTTCATGTTTATCAATTCCGTGGTATGCTGTTAACACTGCTTGTCAGGTTAAGCTGAGCAAGAAAAGCAGGATAAGAGGCAGCGTTGGAGACTTTTTCCCAGTCCTTTTCAAAATAGAAAACTGTCCCCAAATTACTTAGGTAAGCTAACCAAAAGGCTCGCTGGATACCCTTATACTATCCTCTTAAACTTATATGACCATCAGCAAAGCTGCTCAAATTCAGCCAGCAGCTGTTAGACCAAGACACAGGTCCGCAGTGTGTTATCTCCCAGTTATGTGGGTTCACTAAGACCCACCGAAAATGAGGATTGGTTTCAAGGAGAACATAGCAGAAATCATTTGCCGCTCCCCTCCCTAGCCCAAGTCCCGTTACTTTAAGCCCCGAGCCCCCTCCCGCTTGATCAGAGTCCTCTATCTTAATATGTTAAACAGTATTTATCCTCCCCTACTGGATTGCAGCTTCCTCAGCCCAACCCTTCGACGAGAGACCCTCGCATTCAGTTTTACTCCTCCTCCTTCCCACCCCTCCCCAGCCTCCTCCCTCTCCTTTACTTCTTGAGACCCCACCACAGCCTTACTCTCATAGCTTTCCCTGAGCGCGATGGTCTCTAGATCCTTGCCTCCCTTTAGCACCTACAATCTCCGGAGACTCTGGAGATTCTTTATTGTCTCCTTTCAGAGACTCCCACCCCAACTCTAGGCGATTTAAGCCTCCGAACCTCTCCAGTCCATTCTCCTGACCCAGTGAGGTCCTGCAGGCTGCAACCATCCTGGACTCGTCCGTGTACCTCTATCCCATCCTCCGCCCGAATCATTAGGGTCTCAGCTCGCAATGCTACCCGGGGACTCCAACTTACCATTAGCGTCCGGGAGGAAGACCAGGCAGGTAGCCGCGGCCACAGCTAGACAAGAAACGGACTCAGCTGCAATCGCCCAGCAGAGCCCTTGGCAGTCAGTGCGCTGCTCTGAGCTGCGCGCCGCAACCTCGAGTCCTCAGCAGATGGAAAGAAGGATGGAGGGAGCTTGGCGCGAAAGGCAGCGCCGGCAAGTCGACTTGCCCCCTCCCAACCCACCCCGGGCAAAGGTTTGGCTGGTATTGTTTTACTACCCTACTCTAGCATAGTAACTGACACCTCCAGCATCTCCGCGCCAATCGCTTCTTCTTTCTTCTTTGAAGGCCCCTAACTAACTACACTATTCTAAGCGGACGAAGACCATCACCAGAGCACCACGACGATCTCCGATCTCCACGACGCCAACGACAAAGGATGTGCAGAACGAAGGAAAGTTCATATGCAATAATAAGGTAAGGGATAGACAGGCCAAAGGAGCAATCAAGATTAACAATCTTGCTGCTCCAAGGGCTCAATCATTAAGATCAGTGCAGCCGAGGAAGCTTTCTCGGTGAGCATCAGAGCGCCTACCCAGAGCTGGTGAGGCTGCACTGGGCTCTTAGGCAAAACCAGGAATGAGGGGAGGAGCCACGAGGAGTCAAAAAGAGCCAATCAGTGCTCAGGGTTACACTGCTCCAGGCTTGTTTGGACCAGAATCTTAGTGCTTCTGGAATCTGCTGGCAGGGGACCATGAAACCTTGTGGCATAAGATGGGGAAGTAATTAACTTGATTCATAAGGCACAGGGACTAGGAAAAACTGAGGTATTCCATGGCACCAGTAGAGGATAGAGAAATTCTCAAGATTGGACCCTCAAAGATTCAAACTTTAAACATACTGCAGAGAGGGGAGGAGGGAGAAGGATAGAGGAAAAGAGAGACAGAGACACAGATAGAGATACAAAGAGACACACAGAGACAGACAGAAAGAGACATAGGGGAAGACAGAGATAAGCAGAGAGAAACAGAGACACAGAGATGGAGCAAGAGAGACAGAGAAAGAGACAGACACACACAGACAGATAAATAGAGATAGATAGATAGATAGATAGATAGATAGATAGATAGATAGATAGATAGATAGCTTTATTTCAGGGAACACAATTTCAAAGTCTTATAATTTCACTGGCTCTTCAAAGTACTTCCTAGGGTCTCCATTCTGATTCTTGCTCTTCCCTCCATCAGGATCAACTGACTCATTGACAAGATCAAACATTAAAGGACACTAGCTTGTTTGAAGCCCGGCTTCCTCACCCTTACCCTTACTCTTAAATTCAAAGGGAGAAAGCAAAACCCTTGGCTTTCAAGACCTAAGAAGACAGTTTTAAATTCCTTCTTGATGTCACTCCATACAGTCTGCTAAGAGCTTAGAAATAAACCTTGAATGTAGTTCATTCGGTTTCTACAGGAACTGAAAAATATTTCCAACAGAGTTTAGGAGGCACAGTTAGTTGCCCATCCTATGTAACAGCTATAAAGGCATGAACAGAAAAGTAAGGTCAGGGAAGAAGAAAAAGTTCCCTTTTTACAACTGCCTGGATACTCAGCTGCAATGTGGCAAGCCGAAATCTTCACCATTAACTCTCAAGTACAGCCTGGCAGGTGCCTTTTGTGTCCAGGCTGCAGCACACAGGTTGATCAGGACCACCTGGCCAAGACATTTCATCAGAACCAAGCCTAGGAGTGGATATAATCCTACAGAGAAAAAGGATATATTCAGAGAAAATGAATAGAGGTGGTGGTGGTGGTGGTGGTGTGTGTGTGGGTGCGCGTGTGTGTGTGTGTTTGTGTTATATGTCACTGCAAAAGGGACAGTTGCCTGGTGAAGTGAAAAGACTGTTTCACCATTCTGGGAAGTAGGTAGATCAGAATAACAGAACAGTAGAAGTACTTGGGACCTGAGGGCAGAGCAATGATTATATAAAAGAGAAGGCAAAGTGTAAGTATAGAGATATAAAGGATAAAAGCCAGAAAAATGCAGAAATGAAGGTATCCATCCACCTGAAACTATGGTATTGTTGACCCCAGTAGCTATAGAAGCTGGGGATAGAGGAAGAGTTGGGAGAAATGAGAAGTGTTATGTCTCTCTCTTCTTTATTCTGGGTGCCCTGGTGACAAGCATTTTTCTTCCTGTATCTAGATTTGTAAGAGCAGCTTTAACCGTATTGTAAGAAGGACACCGGAGGATCAGGATTCTCTTTAATAAATTCAAATACTTTGCAAGATTTTGAAATGCATTTGGCGATGAACATACTGTCTACCACCTTTTCTTTTTTCTTCTCCTCCACAAGGAAAAATCCCATCGCAGTTTGCTTGAAGCATCTGTTGAACACTGTTGTATGATGCTTGCTACACAGGTGGCTGCAAGAATGTTACCAAGTCCGCAGACTGCACCACACTTGCATATGTAAGATGGCTTTGTTAGCAAAAAGTATTTTATAAATACCAGAGGAAAAATATGTCTTCTCTTTAAATAATCAAGCACTCATCTTTTAAAACTCTCCAAGTGTCTTTTTTATGCTTGGAAATATGAAATGCTTTCAGGGTTTTATTTATTTATTTATTTATTTGTTTATTTATCTATTTATTTATTCTAGTGCGACTTCTGTTGATAGTGTCGGAAGCTGAGACAGTTGTATTACTTCAAAGATATCATCAACCAAAACCTGGTCTTTTTTGCCGGAAATGCAATTATGAGGATGAGGGTAACGAGGATGATAGTTACTCTTTTTATTCCATGTTTCTGTCTTTAGTTTATTCTTTGCATCCTGGGGAAAAAACAAAACTTTGGACAAGATATAAGAAGTGAAGTCCACCTTGTGTTGGGATAGACAGAAAGTTCTCTCCATACATGCAGTGTGCTAAGGCTCTCTCAGGCTTAGGATTTTGAATAGCCTGACAGCCCGCAGGCAAGTCAGCCTTTGAGCAGTGGCGCTCTAGCCACAGCGGGGAGCCTGTGATCCTGAACTGGAGCAGGATGCAACTGGGTTAGGAGAGCTGGTTTCATTCAGGAAGAAGGCATTCAGCTTTCTTGGCATTTTAGGCATATCATGCCAGTCTTGAGTTCTCTAGGTAGCTGCTTAGGTGAGAGTAGGTGAGCTTTAGGGATTTGGGAAACACTGGCCAAGGAGAATACATACATTGCCGGCAGAAATAGAGGACACACTTTAAATTATAAAGCTCTTTCAGGCACTCTCCATTGTCGAGGTTTTTCAGATACCTAAGGAGGGTGGAGGGATTAGCCTGGGTTTTTATTGTATTCCCAACACTTCTTTAAGTCTAGGGAAGCTGTCATTTAGATCAGTTCCTTAGGTTTGATGCAAATGCTTACTGATGCCAGTAACTGAAAGTGCTGCGAATACTCATTGCTGGGTTTCTTCTCAGGCCGGGGTGGAGGGGTGGGGAGTGAGGGGTGGGGAGTGAGGGGTGGGGGGTTTGGGGGTGTCTTTCTTCCTCTATGCATGTCTTTCTAAAACTATTAATTTAGAAATTTAGGAAGAATATAAGGAAATTTGTTATTATGCTGGAAAAAGTCCTTCACAGGAGATTTTGAAAACTTTCTTATAAATTCCAGTCACACCTATTGACCAGAGAGAGAGCCTTATATTGCAAATACAGCCCAAAAGATTGTAAGACAGATTAAAATAATAATAATAATAAAGTAGCCCAATTCTAGCAAAATACTCCAAGGAATAATAGATACCTATTTCCACAGATCCAAGGAAGTCAAACCACATAACCAAATTCACTGGGGCTTTTCTTTTTTCCTTGTTTATCAGAGGATAAGGTGCAAGGCATTCTGAATATCCCTCTACCTACATATATTTTTATGCTTTGAAGTAAATTTTTATAGCTAGAGTTTTTTATTTTTTATTTTATTTTTATTATTAGTTGCATTTTAATAACTCTGTATCCCAGCTGTATCCTGCTCTCTTATTCCCTCCCAATCCTACCCTCCCTCCCTCATCTCCTCCCTGCACCTTTCGAAGTCCCAAGGGAGGAACAGTCCTGCCAGGCCACAGAGGAGGACTTTGCAGCCAGTCCTGAAGATACCTGATAAAAAAAAAAAAAAGGTCAGATGAAAGGGGAGGAGGTCTTCCCCAATCAGTGGACTTAGCTAGAGTTTTTTTTTTTTTTTAATTAAGTAATTGTATCAAATAGTAATTTTGGCATTTTATTTTTTTGCTTAACTGAAAAAAAATTCAGCATCAGTTTCATAATACCCTTTATTGACTATGGAATGTCTAAAAATAATATTTTATAGTATTAACATAGCTAATGACTCTTACATTTCCTCATTCATAGTTACTAAGTAATAAAATATATCATATAAAGACAACTGTTATACATGACGTCTTTTAAAAATTAGTTAAGAGTCTTTGTTTCTTATTTTTCTTTTCTTTTTTTTTTAAATGAACAACTGTGGCAGAACTCTGTTGCTATGTAGGAAGGCAGGGGCAGTCTCTGATCATGCCTTTTGGACAGATCCCCAGTTTAAGAGAAAAGCAACAATCAACCACAGTTCTGTTATGCACTCAATAAATGGAAGAGAAAATTTAAAAGGCTTTTGAGTCGAGTAGGAAGGTAATCATGTACTAATTTTTTTTTTCATTTCTCAGCCAAAAACAGAAGGTGTCCTGATTAAAAAGCTGTGCCCCCTATTTTAGGAAATCATATTGAATAAATTTAATCTTTAATCTAATATTCTAGTAAAATATAACAAGTGGGGCTTCTGATAGTGCTGATTTTATTTTATCTTATTTTATTTTATTTTGAAGACTGGGGTTGACATAACCTGGGTTGGCCTCAGTACTGCTTTTCAACAAAGGGTGATCTGGGGTTTCTTATCTTCCTGCCTCAATATTTTTTTAAACAACAAATTATTCATGCAAATTTGTAGGTAAAATATAGAGACTACAAGGAAAAAAGCTATAAACTACTTTGATATTATTTCCTAAAGAAATATGCATTTTCTTGGAGCACTTTCATGTTATGATTAATACATTTTGTGTTATGGGCATGGATTTTATCATAACCCCTTAGAATGAGAAAGGTAGCAATTGGCATCTTTTATTTAAATGTATCTAAGTTTAAAAATTCTAGCTTTTAGTGATTATTCTTTCAACCCCTCCTGTTGATTACCAGTTGTTCTACCTGTACATCCTACTTTAATACTTTCAGTATAGCTTGATCCCTAATCTTCATTCCTACATTAATTGGACATTTTGCCATGCAGCCAAAGGTTGGAGAGTTATTTATAGAGTGATGAATTTCATTTTCTTGATCTTTTGCTAATAATACATTATTTCAAATGAAGTAGTACTTCTTGATTTCCCTCCTTCCTCCCTCCCATTTTTCTCCCTCCCTCTCTCCTCCCTTCCATTCTCCCTTTCTTCTTCATTCCTATCTTTTCTCCTTCCATTTCTGTCCCCTTTCTATCTCATTCTTAAGAACTAGCAAGTAACAATATACTTTTTTAAAGCAGATTGTATCTGAGATTTATTACTGAACATGATTTGGTAGGGTATAGGAGAGCACTGTGGAAGCCCTCACAAATGCAGGGCTCTCCACTTGTCTAGGGGACCTCGATTGGGCATACACACACACACACACACACACACACATATGCATGTATATTGGGAATATATATATATATATATATATATATATATATATATATATATGTTATTCTCCTTCCCTCCACACATATCCTACTACTGTTGCAAAGAGTACAAACAACAATGCTAAGTGTAAATTAATGGCAACAGAGTTAGTAAAGGTTCAGCTGCTAATACTCTAACTTCACAATAACCTGATTATAAAAACTCAAAGCAGTTTGCCAAATTGTCCCATCACACCAGACAATCATGTCAGTTTGATCTGATGAGGATGAGATACAGTCGGGATACATGTGAAATGCCACATGGTGCTGACCATCAATTTGGATCCCAGGATCTGGAAACATGTTTCAGGGACATTAAAAATGATATCAGAAGGTAAAAATTCATTCAAACGTAGGTTCAAGCCATTGAAGTGCTGAGATAAATTATATGAGGAACTAGGGTCTTACATCCTCTAGGAGTCATGATTCTCAGTGGTCAGGTGACCAAATATTTGGATGATTTTCTTACCAACAGGGAACTTATTTACTTTGCAAAGCCACTATTCATTCGTTTAATTTATAACTTATCCAGTAGTAGTGTTTAACACAGTGCTTGACACATTGCCAGCATTCAAGAGCATAAAAATGTAACTAGTGTTGAAATCCGGGTTCTGGCTCATTTGAATTGTTTCTAGTTTTTAGTTTGTTTGTTTAGTTTTGTTCTTTGTTTGTTTTTGGTTTATTGAGACAAGGTTTTTCTATGTACCATTGGTTGTCCTGGGCTCCCTTTGTAGAGTTTGGCCTCAAACTCACAGAGATCTGCCTGCCTCTACCTCCTCAAGTGTTGGGATTAGAGGAGTGCACCACTGCACAGGCTTCAGTTGAAATGTTTTTTTTTTTTCTTTTTTCTTTGTCATTCACAATTGATTCCAGTTTGAATGAGAGTTTTCAAGATGTAGTGAGTGGTTAAATATCAGCAAGTCCCATGCTAACATGTTTAATTTTTAGAATGTGTTACATTGGAGAGTTATATGTGAGGAAAAAAAACACATGGCCAGTGAATAAACTTTTAAGCTGTTTTAGTTCCTAAATTTTGGAATATCCATAAATGATATCTCAGTCCGGTGGTAAAGGATTACAAAGAATATGTTTTCTCTAAAATGAAGAAAAATCAAATTATGCACTATATGTTGGTAACAGATTGTATGTTGGTGGCAAAGGAAAAAGAAAAGTGACTTATATCGAGGTCCTGGAACACTGTTATTGAGCTTGATACATTCACTAGATACTGGCTTCCATGGAAAATGAGCTGTAGGAAGCTTGCTGTCAGGACAACAAAAACTATTATGTTAAGATGCCATCATTCTTTACAGTTCTAGAATGTTCTATGAAATGAACATTCCAAAATATAGTTTATGATTAAGAGACATATATAGAACATAACTATGGAATTGAATATTAGCTTTTAACCAATTTTTCTCAACCTGTGGGTTGATAGGCATCACCGGAGACCATCAGAAAACACTGATATTTATGTTATGATTCATAGCAATAGCAAAATTACAGTTATGAATTTGCAATAAAAATAATTTTATTTTTGGGGATCACCACAACACGAAGAACTGTATTAAAAGATCACACCATAAGGAAAGTTGAGAACCTTTAAAAACAAAATCAAAGTACAGTTTTGTTTAAAGTTTGTAATGTGTGTCTAAGAACTTAATATTATTCAGTATTTTTCTAAGACTTTTGAAATGTGTACAAAGATGTGTTCCAACACTAAGAATTTAGATAAAGAATACACTGAAACACAACAGGAAATATGTTGGGCATCTATTGTTTCCCAGCTAATCATTTTCTGTGACTTTACAAATTGGTAGGGGTTTCAAGCTAGCTGCAAAGTGTCTTTTGAACCAAGTTCTAATTATACTATTGTTTTCTCTCAGAAGTACTACAGTTCCCCAAAATGTAATAAATTCGAGTGAAGAATGAGTTACGGAATACATTGAGGTCAAGTTTAAAAAGTATGGTTGAGGTTGGAAAATATGTGACCATGTTGTTTTTGTATAGGTGAGTGAATTGTTTTTATTTACTTGACTCTATTCTCTCCTTTAAAAATCAATAGTTATTATTTTTGGGGGCTACAAATATGGCTCAGTAGATAATAAGAGTATTGCTCCACAGGTATAAGGACACCAGTTTGGATATTAGCACCTACTTAAAAAGGTGGATATACAGGTATGTAAGCCCTGTAACACTAGCTCTGTGATTGGCAGAGACAGGAGAATGCTGGGGCTTTCTGGCCGTTAGCCTAAGACCAGATTTAATGATAGATCCTGCCTAAAAAGAATATGATGGCGAGTAAAAGAGGAACATCACATGATGTCTTTCTCTGGCTTCCACAAAAACACCTGAACACAAGTGTGCATATGCCATGCATAAATAAACCACAGTGACATACATGAATAAAATTAATAGAGTACTTACTATTTATTTTCATTCAGTTATAAGATAGACTTTAAAATTTCTTCTACACATCAGTAAATAATTTTATGACCACATAAGGCTGAGTTGCAGTAAGTAAATTCACTTATTCAAAATGATGTAAAGGTTAGCATAGCTTAGAGAGCTGTTTCTTGATTTCCCAGAGGCTGCAATGAACACAGTGCACATTAAGTAGACAAATTTTGTAAATCCAATACACTTGGGAACCTAAAGCATCAAAGGTGGTAAAGAGCTCTTTAAATTAGAATTTGTAATTTAAAGATGAAAAAACAGCTTGTATATTTAAGTCACCTTTGAACATATTATTAATTGTTGCCTTACAGAAAGGATAACAAAGACAAAAGTAGATTGAGCCTTTCATTAATACTTACAATACAGAGTTTTCTCTTCCTAAAATACCCTCTGTTGGGAATTTTAGTACTTTTGAAACAGTTGAGGTTCTCCTTTAAGTACTCATTAGATTAGAATGTAAATAAGGAAGCCAACATTTCCTTGTTAAATGCTATCTCGCAAAAATCTTAAGCATAAAAATTTTAAGCAATAATCTATCTCACTACCAAACTCACACATTATGTTATTTTTTTTTCTTTGTTGGTATCTAAACTTGCCCTGATAAATAACAATAGTGACTAAGTTGAGTTAATCTATATCTCATGTCAGAACATCTATATGGAAATGGGGATTTTTCAAAGGTCCTCACCATCTCTTAAAAATCGCATTTTGAAGAGTTTATATACAGGTAAAACAAAACATACTACCGCCACTACCTTAAACACCAACACAACCTTGTCATTTGGTTCATCACTTTCAGAATTCTATCCAATCAGAAGTATTTTGCTGATTTTTAAGTACCAGTCACTTATTATATTGACAGTTTTTATTTCTTCTCATCATATTTTCATAGAATTTACATCTGCATTATTCTTCAGCCAAAAATCATCAGTTTACTAACTTCTGCAAGGATATTGGAAATAGAGCAACATAAAGATAGTTTTCCATGTACCCTACTATCCTATTAACCTTTCACAGTTTCTCAGATGTTTCCATGAGATTGCTATAGCAAACAAATTTTACCATTACACCAAACTGATGTTTTTCCTCACCAATAAATGTGAAGGGCTCTAGCTTCTCTATAGTTAAAGGCAAAAGCAAGTTCAGTCATTATGATGCTCTGAAAACAAATTATAGAAAAGTGTACTGTCTTAGCATTTTTTTACATCAAACATACATGAATACACATAGACTAACACACATAGAAATCCTTCATTTCTACAATACAGTTTAATCTGAAGTAAAACTCACACGATAGTGCCTATTCACCTATTATCATCTAGCAACAATCCAATCTTGAACTAAAATGACCCAGTCAAACTTTATTTCCCTTACCATTTATTTTTCTAGACATATCCCTATACAAAGTTTTTAGTGTTCTTTCCAGTGTTATTTTTTATTATTATTAATCTTATTATTATTATTGTTTACAATTTATTCATTTTGTATTGCAGGAGTAGGGAGCACCTCATCTCCTCTCAGTCCCTATTTCCCCCCTATCCTTTTCTGGTAATCCATTGATAGTGGAAGTCCTCCTTTCCTACTATCTGACCCTAACCTTTTGTTTTGCATTATGTTAGAGATTATCTCCAGCTTCAAGGGTTCAGGTCAAGAAATGGGGAAGGGACATTGGTATGAAGGGAAGACATTGACCACCTGTTGACTTTCAACCAAGTGGCTCTGAATAACTAGAGCCATCTTTATTTATACAATCAGAATCCTGCTTTTATTAGCAGTAACATAATTGATTATTTTATTTAAAGAATTCAGAACTATACAATCACCTCATTACAAAAAGTCCCCAATAGTTTTCTTTCCTTTTCCCCTTCCCTCTGGGTCAATCACACCCCAACCATATTTTGCACTACAAAGCACAATTTCAGCAAGCCAAAAATAAATGTCTAGCCAAGCATGTCCTGTGGACATGAGCACATATCCAGTTGGCAACAAATGTGGTTACATAGTTATGCAAGGTGAAAAAAAGGTTAACCATTTGTGGGTATAAGTTCTTTCATCAAATAGCACCCTTCTGTCACAGTACTTTGTAAAATGTAGATAGACACTCACATCGTCCCAAGCAACCTTTTTTGCTGATAAGTACCTATCAATTTCTGATACCATCTTTCTAAGAACCATTATTTTATGTTTCTATTGATCATGCACAGCTTCCCCATTTATTAAGTTTCTTCTGATCAGACATAACTTCCCTATTTTCTAAGTCTCTGTTGATTAGACACAGCTTCCTCAGAACAGTTATGCAAGCAGGACCCATTGCTCTCCACAACTGCTACAGGTTTACTCAATGTGACTGCAGCTGTTTCTCTAGGGGCATGATTATGTGTCTCAAAATACTCAGGATTAATGGTCACATCTGGAGGATCAGTAGAGACAGAGGAAAGTTTTTTTTTTTATTTCCCCCTCAAAAGTGTATAGAGAAAAATATAGAAGCATCCCCAGGGCTTTTCAGCCTGCCTGGTTCCAGCTCTACCCACAAAGTGACTGAAAAAGCGAAATTATATTGTTCTGAGTATAAACTGCATAGTGAAAGCAAAGAGAGCTTGTAGCACATGCAGTCTAAGTAATAAGCATAGAGGCCACCGAAATTCCCTACAGGTCCTTCCCACATAGGAAGGGGTCTCCACCGGCCTGGCCAGAGTACAATCCCAGTCAGTGAAGCACTCATATGCCACTCTCTGCAAATGCAGCTTGGCCACACCGTCTCCCCCCAACCCCCCTTTTTTTTATTTGAAGGTATCTGACATCATGAGCCACAAAATGAAATAATGAGCTTACTTTCAGGAAGATGACAGGAAAGAGAATAGCAAAAATAAGAAACAAAACAACAGCAAGTCCTAGATTAATCAAGAAAGACCAGAAACCCTTCTTAGAAACAAAAGACTGCATTGAATTGAGGAATGAGGAAGCCACCTTTTCAACTGAAGTCAGCTGTAAAGGAGAGTGTGAGACGGCTACAATCTGCTCAGGAAGAGAGTGCATATTTAAATCAATCTACTCCAAATGCCTTTAATATGAACTTGAACTTGCTCCTAAGTATAATCTGAACCATTATAAGGCAAGGAAGTCACACAGATCCGTTTGTAATTACTGTGACAGGCAGAGGTAAGAATAACTATACTTAATTTTTTGAAATTGGGTTCCAATATATCACATAGCTTCGTATACAATATTAATTATATCTGAGATACCTTTATCAATCGTTTCCTGTGTAAAAGAGCAAAGGGCCAATTTTTTAGAAAATGTGTTAAGATGTTTTGTAGTATGGAGCTGTTGAGTCTGTGATGGAAGCAGCAACAGAAGCTGTCACAGAGATCAATCCTGTAATTCCTAATATAAGGGCAGGAATAAAGAGTTTAGAGAAATTGCCACACTTTCCATTGCATAAATTCCAGGATCATCAAAATATGGCAAGACTAGTATACAGACAAAAGAACACAAAGAAGTTGTCTTACAATCAAACAATTTCCAGGAGCAAAACTTTGATTAAACAATTGGTATTAATACAATTAATACAAGAGACATCATAAAAGAAATTTTTTTCCCTAATCGTAAGAATACCATACAAACCTTCAATCAGAAAACCAAAAGGAGCAGTAACACAGGCTTGAAGCCCAGAGTAAAATGGAGAACTTTGCATGGGGTATTTAATAACAATATAATTGGTTGCAGCGAAGAGTTTATATAAATGTCTCTAAAAGATAAAATGGTCTGATGGCTTAGGTAAAAAAAAAAAAAAAAAAAAAAAATAGGAGTTATCCATTCAGCAGATAAACCAATAACTAACTGGTGATGACTTTTTAAATAGATCATTGTTCCAGGAAAAGTGAACCTTATTGGTATTTAAATAATCTCTATAATCATAACCAGGACTGGAAACTGACCAATCATATATGTTGTTTGAGGCTTCTTTAACCATAAATTTTTTTCCATGAGTGGGAAACACACAAGGCATTTTGGGTAACACATCCTAAGTGTAATTAAATTATCCAGCTGGCAAACAGCTGGACAAGGAACTTGGAGATGGATCCCTAGTGGTTGTAAAGGCCCCAGGAAAAATCTCATCAGCAGGAGAAACAACAAAGTCTAGGCTATCTGTTACCATCCTTTCTTCCTTTAGAGGAGTCAGTCAATGAAGTTCTACAACTAAGTGAAGTACAACCAGGCTGAAGACCAACAGAGAGAAACAGATGGGTAAGCTATCATCATGTCCATTGTTATTTAGAATATTAAACACATTATGAGCAACAAATACATCACTATCTCCATCCATCAGTTTATACTGATTTTTTTCACTTTATAGCTAAATAAATTTTAATCAATTTATTTTTTTAATTAATTACAGTTTATTCACTTTGTATCCCAGCTGTAGCCTCTTTCTGTCATTCCCTGCTAGCCCCACCTTTCCTCCCTCATCTCCTCCGATGCCGCTCCTCAAGTCCACTGATAGAGGAGGTCCTCCTCCCCTTCCCTATGACCCTGGGTAATCAGGTCTCATCAGGACTAGCTGCATTGTCTTCCCCTATGACCTGGTAAGGCTGCTTCCCCATCATGGGGAGGTATTCAAAGAACCAGCCACAGAGTTTATGTCAGAGATAGTCCCTATTCCCATTAGTAGGGAACCCACTAGGAGACTCGGCTGCCATGGACTACATCTGGGCAGGGCTTCTAGGTTATATCCATGCATGGTCCTTGGTTGAAGTATCAGTCTCAGAAAAGACCCCTATGTGCAGATATTTTAGTTCTGTTGCTCTCCTTATGGAGCTCCTGTTTCCTTCAGGTCTTTCTGTCTCCCCCTTTTTTCATTAGATTCCTGCACTCTGTCCAAACTTTGGCTATGAGTCTCAGCATCTACTTTGACACCCAGATAGGGAGAGTCTTTCATAAGCCCTTGGTGGTAAACTCCTGTCCTGTTCCCTGTTTTCTTACTCTTCCAATGTCTGTCCAGTATGCCTTTCTGAGTGAGGATTGACCATCTTACACAGGGTCCTCCTTCAATGCCTAATTTCTTTAGGTCTACAGATTTTAGTACATTTTCCCTATAGTAATTTACCACGACTTGAATTTCCTCATAATCCCAAGTAGCAGAATGAAACAAAGGTGGTTCAAAAACTTAAGTCCAGAATTGACCTTGCACAACATAGACAGAAAAAAAAATGAAAGCAAAACCTGAACGGTGAGCAGAGCAATCATACCCATAAACAAAACAAAACAAAACAACAACAACAAAATGTGGTCAGAAATCACTGATTACATAACAAATTCTCCTCCTCACTTTCTGGGTGTTGCAGGCATGACTGCCTGGAGGCTGAGGTGAGAAATGAGAGAAGGAGGTGGATCAGAGCCATCAAGTGCCTCAGGATTTTTTATCATCATCTCTTTCTCTGGAGCAGGTGGGAGAATTTTGGTTGGGTCTAGCTGGGCCCATCCAGTGGTGGACGTTTGCCTCTTTGGTTTGTCTGGGACAGTGGTGGCACAAGGTAGCTTGCCATGATGTCTCACAAGGCAATTAGGAATCCAAATGGGCATCATAGGGAAAAACGTAAGTATACCTTCTCTCAGATTTTAAAAAAACATCCTTAAATGTTTGAGAAATCACCAGATTGATTTCCAAAGTGGTTGTACAACTTTACTTTTCCCCCCGCAATGGAGGAGGGTTCCTTTTTCTCCCACATTCTCTCCCACATGTGTTCTCACCTGAGATTTTGATCATAGCCATTCTGATAGATTTAAAGTGAAATCTCAAGATCGTTTTGGTTTGCATTTCCCTGGTGACTAAAGATGTTGAGCATTTCTTTAAGTGTTTCTCTATGATTCAATATTTCTCTATTGAGAATTCTCTGTTTTGCTCTGTTCCCCATTTTTTAATTGGATTACTTGGTTTGCTGCTTTTCAGCTTCTTTAGTTCTTTATATATACTGGATAATAGCCCTTTGTCAGATAAAGGGTTGATGAAGATTTTTTTTCCCAATCTGTAGGCAGTCGTTTTGTTTTGATGATGGTGTCCTTTGCTTTATAGAAGCTTTTCAGTTTCATGAGGTCCCATTTATTGATTGTTGCTCTTAGAGCCTGTGCTGTTGGTGTTCTGTTCAGGAAGTTGTCTCCTGTACCAATGAGTTCTAGGGTCTTCCCCACTTTTTCTTCTAACCGATTTAATGTGTGTGGTTTTATGTTGAGGTCTTTGATCCACTTGTACTTTAGTTTTGTGCAGGGTGATAAGTATGGATCTATTTGCATTTTCAACATGTAGATATCTAGTTAGACCAGCACCATTTATTGAAGATGGTTTCTTTTTTCCTCTGTATGATTTTGGCATCTTTGTCCAAAAATCAGGTATTCATAAGTATGTGGGTTTATTTCTGGGTCTTCTATTCAATTCCACTGATCCAGCAGCCAGTTTCTATGCCAGTACCATGCAGTTTGTTTGTTTGTTTGTTTGTTTGTTTGTTTGTTTTTACTGTTGCTCTATAGTACAGCTTGAGACCAGAGATGGAGAAACCTCCAGGAGGGATCTTTTATTATAGACGATTGTTTTAGCGATTCTGTGTTTCTTGCTATTCCATATAAAGTTGAGAATTTTTCAAGTTCTGTAAATAATTGTGTTGGTAATTTGATGGAAATTGAATTCAATCTGTACATTTCTTTTGATAAGATGGGCATTTTTACTATGTTAACCTTGCCAAACCATGAGAATGGGAGATCTTTCCATCTTCTGATATCTTCTTCTATTTCTTTCTAAGATCCAGCCAAACCACTACTAGGCGTATATCCAAAAGATGCTCAAGTATACAGCAAGGACATTTGCTCAACCTTGTTTGTAGCAGCTTTATTTGTAATAGCCAGAAGCTGTAAACAACCCCGATATTAGTTGAGGAATGGATACAGAAATTGTGGTACATTTACACAATGGAATACTACTCAGAAATTAAAAACAAGGAAATCATGAAATTTGTGGGCAAATGGTGGGAACTAGAAAAGATCATCTTGAGTGAGGTATCCCAGAAGCAGAAAGACACACATGACATATACTCACTTTTAAGTGGATATTAGACATATATTATAGGATAATCCTATTAAAATGTACACACCTAAAGAAGCTAATCAAGAAGGAGGACCCTGGGCAAAATGCTCAATCCTAGTGCAGAAGGGCAAACAGGACATCAGAAGATGGAGAAAACAGGGAACAGAACAGGAGCCTACCACAAAGGGCTTCTGAAAAGCTCTGCCCTGCAGGGTATCAAAGCAGATGCTGAGACTCATAGCCAAACTTCAGGCAGAGTACAGGGAATTTTATGAAATAAGCAATAGATAGAAAGATCTGGAGGAAACAGGAGGTCTACAGTGAGAGCCAAAAATCAAAAAATCTCTGCACAAGGTTCTTTTCTGAGTCTGATTCTCCAACCAGGGACCATTCATGGAGATATCCTATAACTTCTGCATAGATGAAGCCCATGGCAGCTCAGTGTCCAAGTAGGTTTCCTAGTAATGGGAACAGGGACTGTCTCTGACATAAACTCAATGACCTGATTTTTAATCACTCCTCCTGAGGGGTGTGCAGCCTTACCATGCCACAGAGGAAGACAATGCAGCCAGTCCTGATCAGAACTGATAGACTAGGATCAGATTGAAGGGAGAAGGACCTCCCCCAATCAGTGAACTGGGAGAGGAGCATGGGAGGAGAAAAAGAAGGGAGGGTGAAATTAAGAAGGGATGAGGGAGGGGACTACAGCTAGGAAACAAAGTGAATAAACTGTAATTAATAAAACCATTAATAAATTTTAAAAAGAATATCCATGGGGAGGCAGAGGCAAATAGATTTCTATGACTTCGATGTCAGCGTGGTCTACAGAGTGAACCCATGACAGCCAAGGCTACACAGAGAAATACTGTCTTGACAAAAAAAAAAAACAAAACAAAACCTACCAACCAACCAAAGAGGTAAAAAGATCATCAGGATCCTTGCAATTGAAGGAAAGTGACTCATGTCCATTTGCCAAAAGTCATTGGAGCAAAGGCCCTGGGCGTTACTCCCATAGAGAGAGGGTGCAAAGAAGTAGGGCAATTGGAACAGTCTCTAATAATAGCATCTTCTGCTTTGTGGAGAACATGAAACTGAAGGCAAACAGCAGAAATATTTTGATGGTGATCTCTACGACCCTTTTGCACTGAACAGTGAGCTAAGTAAGTAAATCTGCCAAGGCATTTCCATCATGCAAAGAACCAGAGAGCTGAGGATGAACACATATATGCCCAATTAAAACAAACAAACAAACAGAAACCTGGGGAACTCTGTGAATGAGCTGTAGCTTGAAGCTATGGTGAAAGTTATATATATGTATGCCTGTGTGCGTGTGTGCGTGTGCCTGTACGTGTGTGTGTGTGTGTGTGTGTGTGTGTGTGTGTGTGTGTGTGTGTGTATACCTGTATGGCAGAAGCAAAGCAGTTTCAATTTGAGAAAACAATTGAAACAATGTAACAGGAGTCTATGTATAAGCTAAAAGTCTGGTAGAAGAAGCAATTTAAAACTACAAGAACTGCTCTAAGTTCCATGCTTTCAGCCGAATTCTCCTCTGTAGAAAAAGAATGTGGTTTACCATTAATGATATATGCTGCTTTGTCATTAGACAGATACCAAGGCTGCTGAGAGAGGTAAGGGAGAGGCAGGGAAAATGAAAGATTGTATACTGACAAGGTGCAAAATCAGATGTGGAGCCAAATGATGTTAATAAATACTGGCGAAACCCAAAATAGCACTCTACCAATTATCAGATTCAGAAAGCAATATAGTTAATTGTTTAGTAGTGTGAAATATAATAATAATAATTAATAAGATAATGATTTCTGAGACACCTTTACTGAAACATTCCCTACTTCTATGGTAGCTAGCTTTGATGGAAAATAACACACCAAAATCAAGAAACAGTCCAAGATACAAGTTATTTCACCATTTTATACTTGTCTTCAAAATCTATCTTCTTCACTAGATTGAAAGTTCTATTATGTCACAGGCCGTAGTTTCCTCTTTGATGCTTTATCGCCACAATATTTTCCATCCTCTCAATTCTCTTTTGTTTTTTTCTTCCCATCCTCAAGAACTGATCTCTTCCAGAAGGCTTTAAGCCTTGCATCCTACTTTCCAACCTTGATACCGATACCTTATCCTTCCACCTTTCCTCTTTATTAAGATTTCAAAACAAACTTCAATTATTTTCTTCCAAGGGCAAGTCCACATGTGATGAAGTGGGCTTTCTTCTGCAAGTCTTACAGGGCTGAAATTGAGGTATTGAAATGGTTATAGTCTTAGCTTGAGGTAGTGGAAGAAAAGCCAAACAAGAAAAAGCCCAGGACCCAGATGGTTTTAGTGCAGCATTCTACCACATTTTCAAAGAAGAGCTAACACCAATACTTCTCAAACTATTCAACTCCTCAAGTCCTTATGTAATATCTTCCAAATAATGTAGCAAGTATATGCTCTTAAAGTCTTTTCAAATTTGAAGCAGGACCATATCCACAAGTTTTTGCTATAAAGTAGAAATATATTTATCACTTGAGGGAGAAATTTACATTAATACTTGAGGTGGGCTCTAGAAAAATTAGGTGAAGGTAGGCTAAAGGCAAAGTTCTGTCTGTCTTGAGGTGAAAAAGGAATAGTAAAAAAGCAATCTTGATGGAGCTGGTTTCCGCCTTCCTCCTTCCCGATGGTGAGTGCTCTCTGTCACAAACAACTCCACATTTGGCTAAGGCTGAGGATCTGGCTTGCTTCCATGTATGTGGACCTATCTGCATTGCCCACGAGGCACGCTGGGGTTGGCTACCCAGAGGCTATTTAAGCTGTGGGCTGGCTTTCCCCAGGGTCCGATGATTGTTCAAGGTTCCTGAATAAACTGCATTGAAAAAAAGTATCCTACAAAAAAAAGCAATCTTGAAATCAATAACAATAATATCTTTGGTAATTGCCACAGGAAAAGGAATTCAAGCTTGTAATGTTCACATGTCCAGCATAGTATCATCATTTTATAAAGTCCTGCAACAATCTCCATTTGCAAACATTTTTAATTACAAAAATAGGAGTGTTCTATTGACTGGTGAAAGGCTCTGTATGTCCTACCTTAAGTTTCAATTCTTACAGTTGTAAGGTCCCTATTCAGGGGCCATCTGCTGGAGACCAGCTCCAGTTTCAAGTGTCCAGGTCCAGAAATGGGGAAGGGACATAAAGTGAAGACACTGACCACTTGTTGACTTTCAATCGAGTGGCCCAAAAAGCTAGAACTGTCTTTATTTGTACAATCACAGTCCTGCTCATCTTAGCAGTATTGTCATTGGTTATTTTAAAAAATTCACCAGCACTACATAACCTCTTATTACAAAAAGTTAAGTTCCAAATATTTTTTTTTCCTTTTTCCCCTCCCTCTGGGTCAATCACACCCCAACCATATTTTGCACTTCAAAGCAAAATTTCAGCAAGCCAAAAATAAATGTCTAGCCAGGCATGTCCTATAGACATGAGCACATATCCAGTTGGCAACAAATGTGGTTACATAGTTATGCAAGGTGAGAAAAAGGTTAACCATTTGTGGGTATAAGTTCTTTCATCAAATAGCACCCTTCTGTCACAGTACTTTGTAAAATGTAGACAGAGACATGCACATCATCCTAAGCAACCTTTTTTTCTGATAACTACCTATCAATTTCTGATACCATCTTTCTAAGAACCATTATTTTATGTTTCTATTGATCATGCACAGCTTCCCCATTTATTAAGTTTCTTCTGATCAGACATAACTTCCCTATTTTCTAAGTCTCTGTTGATTAGACACAGCTTCCTCAGAACAGTTATGCAAGCAGGACCCATTGCTCTCCACAACTGCCACAGGTTTACTCAATGTGACTGCAGCTGTTTCTCTAGGGACATGATTAAGTGTCTCAAAATACTTAGGATTGATGTTCACATCTGGAGGATAAATAAAAATAGAGAAAGGAAAGGAGGGTTTTACCTCTCAAAAGAGTATATAGAAAAACACAGAACTATCCTCAGTGCATTCAGCCTCCAAGGTCCCATCCTTGTCTGTGACCAGCAAAGTGAAACTATATTGCAAACATAGCTTTAGCACATGCAGTCTAGGTAATAAGCATAGAGGGTCCTGTAAGATGGAATCTTAGAGTTGTTTTGATTTGCATTTTTCTGATGGCTAAGAACACTGAGCATTTCTTTAAGTGCTTCTCAGCCATTTGAGATTCCTCT
Organism: Meriones unguiculatus; assembly: GCF_030254825.1. Classification (NCBI taxonomy): domain Eukaryota; kingdom Metazoa; phylum Chordata; class Mammalia; order Rodentia; family Muridae; genus Meriones; species Meriones unguiculatus. The sequence continues at coordinate 70,742,224 of NC_083369.1, read as the reverse complement.
GTTGTGAATTCTTGGTTTGCTCTGTACCCCACTTTTAAAATGGGTTATTTGATTTGTTATGTTTATTTTCTTAATTTCTTCCTATATTTTAGATATTAGCCCTCTATCTGTTGTAGTTTTGATGAAGATCTTTTCCCAATCTGTAGGCTGCCATTTTGTTCTATTGACAGTTTCCTTTTACTTAGAGAATGTTCTCAGTTTAATGAGATCCCATTTATTAATTGTATCTCAGAGCCTTTGCTGGTGGAGTTCTGTTCAGGAAGTTGTCTCCTATGCAATGAGTTCCAGACTTTCCAGACTTACCCCACTTTGTCTTTTAATAGATTTAGAGTCTTTGCTTTTATGTCAAAGTATTTGATCCACTTGGACTTGAGTTTTGTGAAGGGTGATAAATATGGGTCTATTTGCATTTTTCTAAATGCAAATATCTAGTCAGACAAGCACCATTTGTTGAAGATGCTTTTTTTTATTCCATTATATGGTTTTGGCTTCTTGTCAAAAATCAAGTGCCTGTAGGAGTGTAGCTTTTTTTCTGGAACTTCAATTTGGTTCCATTGATAAACTGCCTGTTTCTATGCCAATATTATGCAGTTTTTATTACTATTGCTCTGCAGTATAGCTTGAAGTCAGAGAAGTTAACACCAACAGAAGTTATTTTTTTTTTTGTACAGATTTATTTATTTATTTTTTGTTATCCTGGGTCTTTTACTTTTCCACATGAATTTAATGGTTGCTCTTTCCAGGTTTGTAAAGAATTGTGTTGGCCTTTTTATGGGAATTGAATCTGCAGATATTTTTTGGCAGAATGGCAGTTTTTACTATGTTAGTCCTACTGATCCTTGAGCATGGGAGATAATTCCATTTTCTAAAAATCTTCTTTAATTTCTTTCTTCAAAGACTTGAAGTTCTTATCATATAGGTGTTTTACTTGCTTGGTTAGAGTTACACCAGGATATTTTATAATAGTTGTTGCTATTGTGAGGGGTTTTGTTTCTGTGAATTCTTCCTCAGCCTTTTCTTGCTTGTATAAAGGAGAGCTGCTGACTTTTTTGAGTTAATTTTGTATGCAGACACTTTGTTTAAGTTTTTATCAGGAGTTCTCTAGTAGAATCTTGGGGATTATTTATATATATATAATCTTGGGGATTATATATATATATATATATATATATATATATATAGTATAATAGCATCTGAAAATAGCCATGCTTTGACATCTTCTCTTCTTTACAGGATTCCCTCAGTTCCTTCACCTATTTGATCGTATTTTCCTGTGTTTCTTTATGGAATTTATTCAATTTCTTCACCCGTTTGTTTGTATTTTCATGCAGTTCTTTAAGCGATTTATTTTCTTCTTTTTAGATCTCTATAATCTTCATAACTTCAGATATAAGATTGTTTTCTTGTGCTTACAGTGTGATAGTGTCCTCAGGACTTGCTGTGTAGGATAACTGTGTTTTAGGTGGTGTCATACAGCCCTGGGTTTTGTTGCTGGTCTTCTTGCACTGACCTCTAAGCTTTTGGTTGACTGTTGTTAGCAGGCCTGGTGGTCAGTGATAGTAATAGGTCTTTGGGGTGGTAGGTAGAGCTCTTGGTCTGATGGCCATAGTCCTCTGGTTTTCTTGCAGCTCTCTGATCTCAGGTCTTCAGATCAAGTTGTGTCCCAGGAAATGGTGCATGCCTGTGAATTGCTGCTCCCTGATCTGTGCTGGTATCCGAACAGCAGACTGGGGTGATTTCTGTGAAATGGCACAGGTTGGGGAACTGGGGTGCAGTGTGAGACACCCAGGGGCAGTGGAGCACAGAGGGCCCTGGGCAGACCTGGCCACTGTCACCGGTAGGCTGTGGCAGGCCAGTAGATGGGGGGTGGGCGACTCTTATCTGCTGCTGCCTGATCTGTGTTGGTCTTGGGTGCTGCAGATCTGGGTGGGTCCCAGAAAATGGCACAGGCCAAGGAACTGCTGCTCCCAGATCTGTGCTAGTCTCAGAGGCTAAAACAAATATTATGAGACAAATGAAAACAAGCATAGAACACAATGTATGAAATGGAACAAAAGCAAGAAGTTGAAAGGAATAAAATATGTATATTTAAAAAGAAAGAAAAGTTAATAGAAAAAACTGAACTATCAGAGAAGATATATATTAACTAGAGAGCAGGAAAATATATCAACATAACCAAGGATTTTTTTAAAGTATAAACAACGCTGATACTCTTTAATCTAGACTAATTAATCATCCATGTTCTCCCCACTCTTTCAATTCATGACACCATTTCTAATATTATATCACACCAACCAAACAAACACATCCATATATATGTATATGTGTGTGATGATCCCTGAGTTTTGGAGTTGGGAAAGGGTGATAGGGATGTACCATTTGGGGCTGGTCATTTGAAACCTTGTCCCTAACCAAGAGCTAATGGCAGTTGATGGCTACTGGGGGAGAAAGAGTTCTGTGGGTTTTTTGTTTGTTTGTTTTGTTTTGTTTTGTTTTTCAGGAGTATGGTTTGCTGTGGGTTGTCCATTCTTCAGTGGCTGATCCTATACCCATAGGTATAAGGCAATTCTAAATGAAAGCTGATGTATATTGAAAAGAGAGAGAAGGCGTGAATATGGGAGGGAATGTAGTAGGGAAAGTTGGTAGCAGTTGCAGGGAGAGGGGATCAAATATCAAAATACTTTGTAAACATGTATGAAATTCTCAAAGAATAGGAAAAGTAAAATTTCAAATGTCATTCATGTTGATCACCTCCCACTGAGGTGGAGGGCAGCCTTACCAGGCCACAGAGGAAGACAATTCACCCAGTCCTGATGAGACTTGATAGGCTAGGGTCAGATGGAAGGAGAGGAGGACCTTCCCTATCAGTGGACTGGGGGAAGGGCATGGGAGGAGAAGAGCAAGGGTGGGTAGGATCTCAAGCAGACAAGGAAGAGGGCTACAGCTGGGATACAAATTGTAATGAAAAATAAATTTAAAATGTCATTCATGATGGTCAGGTGGAATTTTTCCTGTGTTACAAAAGATTATTAAACATAATGAAAATTAGTAATTGTCATATCTTAACAGAATGAGAACAATGATCTTATGATTTTCTCAATATATGAAGAAAATGACTTAGGTAAAACTTGATATTCTACTTTTATTCCTACATGTCTGTACTATAATTTGAAATCTGTTATGGTAATCCTTTTAGTGCTCTTCTGTTTACTAAGGATTGCTTTGGTTATCGAAAGCCCTTTGTGGTTACAGACAAATTTTAGGGTTTTGTTATTGCTGTTACTTCTGTGAAAGGTGTTTTGAGTATTTTGATTGGGATTTCACTTAATCTGTTCATTGCTTTGTGTAATATGTCATTTGCACAGTATTATTTCTAACAATCCATGAGTATATATTTTTCTTGTGTTATTTTTTCATATTCTTTCATTGAGTGGTTTAAATTTTTTAGTTTATTTTCAATTCCTGATACTGTCTTCTACTTGATCCAATCTAGTAATACAGCTTTCCTTCTGAGTTTTCTTTTCAATTCCACCTTAGTTTTTGCTCATTTTCTTCAATATTTCTGTCTTCTTAAAGAATTCAGTTTCCAATTCTGATTTTTCTTCATTTAACCTACCTTTATATTTGTTTAGTAGTATGCTTGTGAAAGTGTATGCAAGAGTTTGGTGCATACGTGGTCAATGGGTGGCTTGGTTTTCATGTAAGGTTACTGGAAAGTAGAGGTGAAGCTGTTTCTAACATGGACTCTATTGCCTGGTTTTGGATCATTTCCCTCTGGTAGAGATACCTTGCCTGGCATGAGGGGATGAAGTTATTCTCAGTTCTGATGTGACTTGATGTGCTGTGGAGGGTTGGTATGTGGAAAGGAGGGTTCTCTTTTTCTGGGGGGAAAGGGAAAGAGAAAGGAAGAAAGGGGAAGGAGTAGATGGGGATACTTGGAGGAGAGGAGGGGACTGGAAGGAGAAAGGAGGAGCTCTTGGGATGTAAAGCAAATAAACTGAAAAAATAAATAATTAAAATATGAACAGAGGCCAACAAAATTCACTACAGGTTCTTGCTAAGTAGGAAGAGGTCTCCAAGGACCTTGCCATAGTAGAGTCGCAGTGAGTGAAACAGTCATATGCTCTTCCTTGCAGATGCTGCATGTCCGCTGCCAGTTTTATTTGGAGATTCTGGAGTCCAAAATATTCAAATTTCCTCAGTTATGTTTCTTATTTTTTCTCTCCTTTATTTTCCTTCCTCTTTTTCTTTTGTAGGTCCAGAACATTTTCCCTTCTTCTTTCATGGTATACATATTGTACTACCTCTATAGTTCATTCCCCTCATGCCTTAGACCTCTTCTTATGTTTCTTTTTATTCTTTATGTTTTGGGGGGAGGGTTGTTTCTCTGTGAAGCCTTGGCTGTTCTGGACTTGCTTTGTAGACCAGGCTGGCTTCAAACTCATAGATATCTGCTTGTTCCTGCCTCCCTGCATGCTGAGATTACAGGTGTGTACAAATGAACTGGCTTTCTTCCCTTTCATAGACATATTTCTAATATATAACAGATATATAGATACAGATCAATAAATAAACAGATAAAGAGATACATAGATACATAGATAAACAGATAAGTAGACAGATAATTTTTCTTTATGAATCTAGTTTATTGTCATAACAGTAATTTCTGGTTTATTCAATTTCCTTTGAATGTTGTAATTTCCTTATTTATTGTTACATAAGGTTCTATTTTGCGTATCTGCCACAGTTTCAGTTTCCATTTATCTGTTGATGGACATCTTGACTGTTTCCATATCTTAGCTTTTGTGAAGAATATAACAATGATAAGGAGTATGTGAGTATTAATGTTGAAAGCTGACTTGGAAGTTTTCAAATATATCTGGGAAGTTGTGCTTTTAGTTTTTGAGGAACCTCCATGCTGGTTCCCATAGTGGCGGTATGAATTTACATTCATCAATATTGCTGATGAATGTAAAGGTGTGCAAAGGTTTCTCTTGCCCAACATCCTTGTCAGCATTTGCTGTTTTCTTCTTTTAAAGATGTGTGTGTGTGTGTGTGTATGTGTGTGTGTGTGTCTGTGTGTCTGTGTGAATTCCTTCATGGTTATATTAGATCCCCTGGAGCACAAGCTAAACACAGTTATGACCTACCCAGTATGGGTAATAGGAAACAAACTCTGGAAAGAATACTCAGTATTCTGAACTAGGGAGTCATCACTTGGGCCCCTGTTTCTTTTCTTGATGATAACTAAATGAGTTTGAATTAGGACTTCCATGATATCAGAGAATCTATCTATCTATCTATCTATCTATCTATCTATCTAATCTATCTATCTATCTATCTATCTTCGGATCCCTGTTATTAAAGTCATTTTCAGAAAGTCCTGACCTATGCACACCTCTTAAAATGTTTTGCTGTTGTTTTCTTTACACATTTCCTATTTTGCAATAAAGTGTTTTTTTAAATTTAATTTGTTGCATCATGAGAAATTTGAACCCAGTATATAGCATTGACTCTATCGATTGCTTTTAGTAATAAGGGCATTTTCACACTTTTAACGCTCTTTCATAACTGCAGGATTTCTATCCTATATGGTCTTCTTCAGTTTCTTTTTTACCTTTATTTATAAGTTTTTCATTATTAAGATGTTTCACACCTTTGATTATGTTTATTCTCAACCATTATATTCTTTTTTTGAGCTATCATAAAGAGTTTTTTTCCTGAGTTCAGAAATTCCAGCAACATTTATCACAGAAGTAGAAATAAAAACTTAAATAATCCTGAATCTCATATGTAAATACAAATAACCATGAATAGCCAAAGCAATGCTAAGCAGAAGCAATGCTGGAGACATTATAGTACCTGACCACCTGACCTCAAACTCTATTAAGGAGGCTAAGTGATAAAAACATCATGATACTGGTACAAAAACATGTGCACAACTGAAACAGCTTTGTCTGCCTAAACTTTGACAAATGTGTCAAAAACATACATTGAAAAAGAGACAGTGTTCAAGAAATGGTATTAGATAAAATGGATAGTCACAGTTTATATAGATTTTAGAAGAAATGCTTTCAGTTTCCTCCCCTCACCCTACTTAGCACAGTGGTGGCAATATACCTGTCCTTTGCTTTTATAATGTTGGTGATGTATTATTCTTCGATACCTAGTTTCTTCAAGTTTTTTTTTTTTTCCACAAAAGAAAGTTGACTTTTGTCAATGAATTTACTGCAGCTCCATTACTTTTGAATTTGAGAGTTTAAAATGTTGTTAATATATATGATTTAGAAATGTGTGAAATATTCTACATACACAATTTAATTAAAGAACATTTACATCGGGAACAAAATGACACTAAGTGATTTAATGATCATATCCTAAATTAATGTAGAAAATGAACAACAATTTTGTTTGGCTACATTTAGAATGGAAAAGATGTTTGGTGAGAAAGAATAACATTGCATTAACTTAAAAAATAATTTTCTCTTTGTTTCTAATTTATTGATTTCAGCCCTGAGTTTGATTATTTCTAGCCATCTACTCCTCTTTGGTGTGTCTGTCTGCTCCTTCTTTTTTTTTCGAGTGCTTTTAGGTGTGCAGTTAAATTGATTGTATGAAATGCCTCAAATTTCTTTTTAAAGGTGCTTAGTGCTATGAACTTTCCTCTTAGCACTGCTTTCATTGTGTCCCATAAGTTAGGGGAAGTTTTACCTTCATTTTCATTGAATTCTAGGAAGTCTCCAATTCCTTTCTTTATTTCACTCCTGCCCCAGTTGTAATTGAGTAGAGAGTTCTTTAGTTACCGTGTGTGTAGGCTTCTTGTTATTTGTTATTGTTGAGGCCTAGTTTTAGACCATAGTGGTCTGATATGATACAGCAAATTATTTTAACTTTCTTGTATCTGTTGAGGCTTGCTTTGTTCCTGACTATATGGTCAATTTTGGAGAACGTTCGTTGAGGTACTGAGAAGAAGGTATACCTTTTTCTGTTTGGGTACATGTTTCTATAGACATCTGTTAGGTCCATTTGATGTAGAACCTCTGTTTCATTATTTCTCTGTTTAGCTTCTGCCCTTGGTAAGGGTGGACTGTTGAAGTCTCCCACTATTAAGGTGCTGGGATCAATGTGTGAGTTAAGCTTCCCTATGGAAGAAGCTGAAACCTCATTCAAAAGGGCAAACAGGATAGACATTGGAAGTAGAAGAGGACAAGGAACAGGACAGGAGCATACAAAAGGGGGCTTATGAAAGACCCCTCAGGGTATCAAAGGAAATACTGAGACTCATAGCCGAACTTTGGGCAGAGTGCAGCAAAACTTATGGAAGGAGAGGAAGGTAGAAAGACCCGGAGGGGACAGGAACTCCACAAGAAGACCAACAGAGCCAAAAAAGCTGAGCCCAGGGGGACCTGAATAGACTGATACTCCAACCAAGGACCATGCATGGAGAGTACCTAGACCCCTTGATCATAGGAAGCTCATAAGCTGCTCAGTTTCCAAGTGAGTTCTCTAGTAAGAAGAGCGGGAGCTGCCTCTGACATAAAGTCAGCGGTATGCTCTTTGATCACCTCCCCCTGGGGAATGCATCCTTGCCAGGTCACAGAGGAAGATGATGCAGCCGTCCCTGATGAGACCTCTTAGGGTGGGGTAAGATAGAAAAGAAGAAGGTCTTTTTTTAACAGTGGACTAGGGAAGGGGCATAGGGCAAGAAAACCGAGGATGGTTGGCACTGGGGGGAGACAAAGGAGGGGGCTACAGCCAGGATACAAAGTGAATAAATTGTAATAAACAAATAAATTTAAAAAAGGAAAATAAGCATTTTCTCTAGAAATTAATTTCTGTTTTTCTGATGACAGTGTACTATGATTAAGTGATCTCTATACTGAAAAATTTTGACATGTGTATTCCTTTTTTAAGTTTCTTTCTTTATTTGTTTGGCAGGTGAATACCACAGCTTGTGTGTGGAAGTTAGAGGACAACTTTCAGGAATCAGTTTTCTCCTTCTACCACATAGGTTTAGGGATTGGACTCAAGTTTCCAGGCCAGGTAGAAAGATGCTTACCTGCTAAGCCATCTTGCTGACACTGAACTCTTTTGTTTTTAATATTTCTTATCACTGCTATTATTATTTTAGAATTTTATATATGAATATTTTATTTACACCACTTGTATCTCATACACTTTTCCCTCTAACTTTCCCCTTCAGTCTTCTATGGTCTTGACTTCAAGACCTCTTTGTTATTATTTAATCGTTCATTTTTTCCTTGACAGTTTACAGCTGATATGTAATTGCAAGCATAGACTCCAACTTTCTTGATTTCATTTTTCTTGCTAAAGTTAGGTGTAGAATTTAAAATAGGTAGATATGTGTTTTTCATGGATTCATTTATTAAGTTAGGTTCCCTTTATACCTAGTTGGTTGAAAGGTTTTTTTTTTATTAGAAAGTCTTGATGTTTTTCAAATGATTTTTCTGAGAAATAATGTGAATTTTGTCCTTCATTCATTTAATCTTCTATAGCACACTGATAGTATAATGTTTCTTGCATTATCCATGCAACCCAAGGTGTAGCTTGTTATGAATTTTCCTTCTTCATACAGCTTCTTCTAGGTTTTGCTATGCTTATGCTTATTTTTGTTTATTTGAAGGAGAAAGCTTTGACAAATTGGTTGTTTAAGGATGTCCAGGGAATGGATAATTGGTAGAGTGCTTGTCTAATAGATAGTAACTAGGCACTGCTTTTACTTCCAAGAAGAGAAAAAAGACAGAAAGATCAATTTATTTTATTTCTACCTACTGTAAGTTTCCTCTGCCACCACCATTTTTTGAGACAGTGTTTTACTATATAGCCCCTAACTCACAACTGTTATGATTAAAAACATACACATTGATATGCCTAAATTTTTCTTCTAAAACGTATTCAACTTTCAAGATAGAGCTGTTAGCCTTGGCATCTTTATTTTGAGTAGAACCCCGTGGATGGACGTAGTTACAGAATTATAGTTGCTTCTGTCTCTTTTAAAGTCAGCAATACACAAGGAACAACAAACAAAGCCTTATTTGGATTGGAACATAAAACAATTAACTTTCTGAAATTTAATATGGGGGGGTAGTATTGGAGAAAAAAACATCTGGAGAACCATGAAATTAAACTAAGCCTGCCAAACTAAGCTGTTGACATTTCATTTTCAGAGGGGCCAAAGAAGTGTGGTCCTCTGAGAGGATAGCATTAACTTAATGTCATTCTTTAACAAATTTGAAATCCCTTATAATTTTCTTAGTATATTTAAGGGCTATAAAATATAATGAAATTTCTCAGCTATGAAATATTTATCACAAAATAATCACAGAGCATATGCATATTTGTGACAGTTTTCCCTCTCAAAAAGCCTAAAATTTTGGTGTTCCTCATACCATTTTCCAAGATACACTCTCTAATAACTACAGCAAAAATAAAAAAAAAAATGACTCTATTTGCTGGAAAGTCAATGGAACTGTAAACATATGAAACTTCAAATGTCTTACTGTAGAAGGTTTAGTGGATGAAGGTATCTCTGTCTAATTCCACATGCATAGAAAGTATGCTTTATTTTTCAGGTCAGATAGCATGGAGCTGTTTATACCATCATTAAGCTTGAGATTGATTTTGGGAAGTAGAAACAGTAATTTACATCTGAAATGGATTCTTTTGATGTGTTCTTCCACTGATCATTTTAGTCTGTGCTCAACTAGCTTTCTCAAAGTTTCCAGTGTTTATTTATGCAATTTCTGTAGATTTTCTAGTTTCAGATAAAAACTAGAAAAGAAATAGAGTGAGAAGAGATCTGGAGACCACTTGTTACAATGTTATTCACTCCCATTTATCTGTTCATTTATTTATTATTATTTTTTAATTCTTGAGATTATAATTTGATTAAGATATTTCTTCCTTTTCTCCCTTGAAACCCTCCCATAAATCTGTTTCTGTTGACCTTCATATTCAGGACTTTATTTTGTTTTGATTTAAATTACTGTTTTTGCATATATATTCCTAGATATAATATGTTAATTCTCTCATATTTAAGAATGGCTGATTCACCAGAAGCCATCATTTCCTTCCATTTCTCTTGCTTTCTCTGTCTTTCTTTCTGTCTCTGTCTTTGTACTCCCTGATACACAAATGATGATTGGTAAAATAAAGCAGGCAACCCTTTTGGTTCATATACTTTTAGAGACCAAACTCATACTTAAGTTTTTCAAAATCCCACCATGTTTTACATAAGAAAAAAAAATGCCTTACATGGTGCTCAAAACTTTTTTTGAATTTTTCGTGTGTTTGTATATTTTTGAAAAAGGTGGGAATGTTTTGAAGTTTGATGCCCTGGAGACTTTTGTATTTTCAATTTTTGTAGTTTTTATTTTTATTTACTCATTTATATGTATCCTGACAGTAGCCTCTCTGTTGCCTCCCAGTCCCAGACATCTTCCTATTTCTCCTCCTATGTCCGCATTCATAGTCCACAGATAAGAGAGGACCTCCTCCTCTTCTATCTGACCCTAGACTATAAAGTCTCATCAGTCTCATCAGCAACATCTTTCTCCATGGTCTGGTAAGGTTGCACCCCAAAGTGGAAAGTGATCAAACAACCCATCAATTGAGTTCACAGCAGAGACAGCCCCTGCACCCCTTGCTAGGGAACCAACTTAGAAGCTGAGCAGGGGGTCTACATCCTCTACATGCATGGTCCTTCCTTGGAGTATCAGTTTCTGCATGTCCCACAGGGCCCAGCCTTTTTGGCTTTGTTGGTCTCCTTGTGCAGTTCCTGTCCCTTCCAGGTCTTTCTATCTACTTCTTCTTGAGTAATGATTCCTGCACTCGGCCCAAAGATTGGCTAGGAGTCTCAGCATCTGCTTCAATGCCCTGGTAGGCAGAGTCTTTCAGAGGGTCCCTATGCATGGATCCTGTACTATTCCTTGCTTTCTCATACTTAGAAAGTTTATCCTGTTTGCCCTTCTGAATGAGGTTTCAGCCTCTTTTCTAGGGTTCTCCTTGTTGTTTAACTTCTTTAGGATCATAGATTTTAATATGTTTATCCTATATTCAATGGTTAATATCTACTTTTAAGTGAGTGCATACCAGATGTGTCTTTCTGCTTCTGGGTTTCCTCACTTGGGATGATTTCTAGTTCCCACCATTTGCCTGCAGATTTCATGATTTCCTTGTTTTTAATTGCTGAGTAGTATTCCGTTGTGTATATGTACCACAATTTCTGCATCCATTCTTCATTTGAAGGACATCTAGGTTGAACCCAGAGCCTGGTTATTATGAATAATCCTGCAGTGTACATAGTTGAGCAAATGTCCTTGTTGTATGGTTTAGCATCTTTCAGATATATGCCCAGGGGTGGCATAGCTGGATCCTGAGGTAACACTATTCCTAATTTTCTGAGAAAGCACCAAATTGCTTTCCAAAGTGGTTGTACAAGGATACAATCTCACCAGGATTAGAAGAGGTCCCATTTATTGATTGTTAATCTTAATTCTTGCACTCTTGGTGTTCTGTTCAGGAAGTTGTCTCCTGTGCCAGTGATGTCAAGGTTCTTCCCCACTTTTTCTTCTATCAAATTTACTGTGTCTAGTTTTATGTTTAAGTCTTTGACACACCTGAACTTTACTTTTGTGCATGGTGATAAATATGGGTCAATTTGCATTTTCCTACATGTAGACATCCAGTTAGATCAGCATCATTTGTTGAAGATGCTGTATTGTTTCCATTGTATGGTTTTACCTTATTTGTCAAAAATTAATTTTCCATAGGTGCATGAGTATATTTCTGGCTCTTCTTTTTGAGTCCATTGATAGACCAGTCTGTTTCTATGCCAGTACCATGCAGTTGTTGTTGTTGTTTTTTAATTACTGTTACTCTATAGTACAGCTTCAGAGAAGGAATAGAGAAGCCTCCAGAAGATCTTTTATTGTACAAGATTGTTTTATCTATTCTGGGTCTTTGTTTTTCCATAAGAAATTGAGAATTGTTCTCTCAAGGTCTGTAAAATATTGTGTTGATATTTTGATGGGAATTGCATTGAATTGTAGATTACTTTTGTCAGAATGGCCATTTTCACTATGTTAATCCTACTGTTTCATAAGTATGGAGGATCTTTCCACCTTCTGATATCTTCTTAAATTTCTTTCTTCAGGGACTTGAAGTTTTTTGTTTATTTGTTTGTTTTCATAAATGTCTTTCATTTGCTTGGTTAGAATCTCACCAAGGTACTTTATGGTGTGAATAGTGATTCTTTTCCTTTCTGATTTGTTTTTTTCTTTGTCTCCTTTTATTTGTCATATTGCTCTAGCTAAGACTTCAAGAACTATGTTGAAGAGATAAGAAGAGAGTGGGCAGCCTTGTGTTATCCCTGATTTCAGTGGGATTTATTTAAATTTCTCTTCATTTAGTTTGATGTTCGTTATAGGCTTGCTTTATGTTTTTATTATGTTTAGTTATGTGCCTTGTATCCCAGATCTCTCCAAAACTTCAAACATGAATGGGTGTTGGATTATGTTAAATGCTTTTTAGGTGTCTAAGGAGGTGATCTTCTGTTTTATTTTCTTTCATTTTATTTAGGTGGTGGATTACTTTGATGGATTTTTGTGTGTTGAACCACCCCTGCATTCCTGGGACGAAGCCTACTTGGCCGTGGTAGATGTTATCTTTAATTTGTTCTTGGATTCAATTTGCAAGTATTTTATTGAGTATTTTTGCATCAATGTACATAAGAGTGGTTAGTCTGAATTTCACCCCCCCTTTTTTTTTCTTCCCATGAAATGTCAATAGCTTCTCAGGAGCTGGGTTGGGATTTCCTGCCAATCTTTCTTTTTCCTTGCTGAAATTTCATCTATCCTGGGCTTGTGCAGAACTTGTCTATGCTGCTGCAGTTGCTACAGTCCTGTCTGTGCATCTGTCTTGTGTTTGAGAAACACTGTTTTCTCGAAGTCATCTACCACCCTATTCATCATAGATCTCCAAGCATTGAGGAGAGATGGATTATACAGATACTCCATTTAAGGCTGAAAAATTCTTAGTCTTTTATTCTTCACACATTGACCAGTTGTGTTTCTCTATATGAATTACCATTTACTTAAAAGACAAGCTTTATGATGAGAATTGAGTGATACACTAAAATGGGTGTATCAGTAAGCAATCAGGATTAATTTAGCTAAACAAGAATAGTAGGTTTTTCCTAAACCCCGTGACCTCTCTTGCCACAAGTTCTTGACTTCATTGACAGTGTCAGGCTTTTGTTCCATTTCATGGAGCAGACCTTAGCTGCAAATGAAACGTAGTTGTACTCCCATAATATTTGTGCTATTATTCTATCAATGAACATATCTTATCAGGCAAGTTAATTATTGTAGTTTTCAAGGCTTATAGCTGGGTGAGACTGATGTTTATTTTCTCCTCTGGTAATGGGCATAACACCGTCCAGTATTATGGAAAGTATCCAGTAGGGATGAGGCTTCTTGGTCAGTACAATATTGATTTTCTGATGTTTTCTGATTCAAATATGTACTGTCTTCAGCAACAAAAAAATATTTTCTAAAGTGAAAAACCGATTACTTTGAAATAGCATGTTTATCTAGGTATTTGTGTATGGTTGATATGTGGGTAGTTCAGATGTGTGGCTAGTATACTTAAAAAAAATAAGAAGTCCAAGATTGCACTGACCAGCTTGTACTCTATCTGAGGAGCTCAGGATATGAAACTCTGAAATTGGTGAGTGAAGGGGCAACTGAAGCCAGAATATGAACACTGAGGATTCCTGGGCGAGAGGGGACAACCCATGAGCTGAGACAGTTTAGATCCAGGTCACTTGTGGACGTCTCCAGGAATGAGAGTGGCAAATATTCGAACCCGCTGCACTTGAGCTTGCCCCAAGTGCAATCACTGACCCTATGCTCAGTGATTGAGACAGCAGAGGCAACAGTAGTAGGGGCCTCCAAGGTCCCTGGCAGCTGTACTGGCCTCACAGGTCTGTGGCTGCAGTAGGCAATGGCTAGCCCAAGCCAGAGCCTCCATGCTCAATGACTGAGACAGTAGAGACTGTTGCCCAAAATAAGGGTTTCCCTGCCCATCAGCGAAACAATGGACAACTCTGAGTGCATAGATATCCTACACTTTCATCCCTCCCTGCGGGCCCAAATCAGAGAGTAAATAATACGGTAACCCTTGTGCTTTCCGATTAGGTCTGCAAGCGAATGAGTGTGCCTTCAAGTGAGTGCATGCAGAGCTGCAGTTCCAAGGTCCCCCTACACAAACAGCCAGACGTCTTTTCTTTCCCAACCACACACCCACTGTGGGCAACATAGCGATCCTTGAGACAGTGTTCTCAACATTGAAACCCCAGTGGTTCTCCCAGTGGAGTTCAGGCAAACAATTACTGGAGCCCAGACACACACCTGAATAATGGGATGAAAGTAACACAGGCCTGATAGGCAACTGAGACATTCAGGGCACCTGCACATGTGCGTTATACCCACCAACAGCACCAGCATCAATTCCCGTGTTTATGCTCCATCTTTCCAGGCATCTACACACTCAAGTACCCTGTCCTTCAATGCACACTTCTAGCTACACTCCTGCACTTGCTGGCATTTGCATGCTACCTTCTTCCCTTAGCTATAGTTGAAACATTAACATCCACTCTTGAACTGGTGGACCACCCTCATCTTCCTAAAGAATATTCCAGACACCAGAGACAGTAGAACCCAGTCTGAAGTACAGACTCCGGGAAATAAAAACAAAGGTTACAGATAAGCAGATGAATAGAGGCCGGCATAAGAACACATCCACCAAAAAGCAGGGCATCGTGGTTTCAAGAGCACCCCCAAAAATCAACGGATATTTTAATTTATTGGAAACACAGGAAAATGATTTAAAAGCGATACTTATCCAGTTATTACAGGCACACAAAGAGGAAATGAACAAATCTTTCAAAGAAATAGCAACACAAATGGAGGCAAATAAAAAGGAAATCAACAAATGTCTCAAAGAAATAGAGGCAAATACAGTCAAACAAATACAGGCACATGTAGAGGCACAAGCAGTGGCATATAGAGAGGAAACAAAAAAAAAAAAATAGAAGCCATCATGGAAAGACAGGAATACACATTTAAACAGATGAAGGAAATGGTGCAAGACATGAAAACAGAATTAGATTCAATAAAGAAAACACAAACAGGGAAAAACCTAGATCTGGTGAATTTGGAGAAAAGATCAGGAACCACAAAGGTAAGCATCACCAATAGAATACAAGAGATGTAAGAGAGAATCTCAGGTGTGGAGGATACACTTGCCACTTGCAGAAACTGATACATCTCTCAAAGAAAAAGTAAAGTCAGAAAACTCCCAAACACAAAACATCCAAGAAACCAATGATACTATGAAAAGACAAAACTTGAGTATAATAGGAATAGACAAAAAAGAAGATTCCAGGCTCCAAGACCCAGAAAATATTTTCAAGAAAATTGTGGAAGAAAATTTTCCCAATTTCCCAACTTAAAGAAAGAGATGTCCATAAACATACAAGAGGCCAACATAACAGCAAATAGAATAGACCAGAACAAAAACACTTCACTTCAAATAATAGTCAAAATACTAAATCTACAGAACAAAGATAAGTATTAAAAGCAACAAGGGAAAAACGCCAAGTAATATATAAAGGAAGACCTATCAGAATCACACCAGACTATTCAACATAAACTATGAAAGCCAGAAAGGCCTGGTCAGATGTGAGGAAGAACCTAAGAGACCACAGGCTAATATACCCAGCAAAGTTTTCAATCAACATTGATGGAGAAAACAAAGTATTTCATGAGAAAACTAAATATAAACAGTATCTACATAGTAATCAATCCCTACAGAAGATACTAAAAGGAAAAATCCAATCTAAGGTAATCAACTACCATCTCCCAAACCACAGGATATAGATAACTTCAGAACAAAAATAAAATAAAGAAAAGAAAAGAAAAGAAAAGAAAAAAAGCAATGAAACACAGTAACACCACCAACTCCACAATAAAGGAACTAACATTCATTGGTCAATATTATCTATCAACTTCAAAGAACTCAACTCTCTAATAAAGAGACAAGACTCACAGAATGGTTGCAGAAACAGGACCCAATATTCTGCTGTATCCAAGAAACATACTTTGCAACAAAGTTAAACATTACCTCAGAGTAAAGGCTGGAAAAAAGTTTCACAAGGAAATGGATCCAGAAAACCAGCTGAAGTAGCTATCATTTTATCTAATAAAAGAGACTTTCAACCAAAATTAATGAAAAAGAGATGAGGTGGGGCACTTCCTTCTCATCAAAGAAAAAACCCATCAGGAGTACATCACAACCCTGCACATCTATGCCCCAAATACAAGAGCACCAGCATTCTTAAATGAAACATTATTAAAGCTGAAATCATACATTGATCCTAACACCTTAATATTGGGTGACTTCAACACTCCACTCTCACCAAGAGACAGATCATCTAGACAGAAGCCGAATAGGGAAATAATGACAGTTACAGAAGTACTAAAGCGAATGGACCTAATAGATGTCTACAGAACTTTTCACTCAAACTCAAAAGAGTATACCTTCTTTTCAGCATCTCACATAAACTTCTCAAAAATTGACCAGAAAGTCAGGCACAAAGCAAGCCTCAACAGAGACAAGAAGTTTGAAATAATCCCTTTTATCCCATCAGACCATCATGGCCTAAAACTGGACCTCAACAACAACAGAAACAACAAAATGCCTACATAAAAATAGAAATTAAACAACTCTCTACTCAGTAACAGCTTGGTCAGTGAAGAAAAGAAAAAAAAAGACATTAGAGACTTCGTAAAATTCAATGAAAATGAAGGCACAACTTATGGGATATAATAAAAGCAGTACTAAGTGGAAAGTTCATAGCTAAATGCCTTCAAAAAGAATTTGAGACTTCTCATACAAGAAACTTAACAGCACACCAAAAAGCCCTCGAAAAAAAAGAAGCAGATACACACAAGAGGAGTAGAAAATTGGAAATATTAAAACTCAACTGTAATCAACCAACTAGAAACAGAGAGAAAAATTCAAAGAATCAATGAAAACAAGTTCTGTTTCTTTGAGAAAATCAACAAGATAGACAAACCCTAAGCCAAACTAACTAAAAGGCAGAGAAAAATTATCTAAATCAGCAAATTCAGAAACAAAAAAGGGGCCATAATGACAGACACTCAGGAAATCCAAACAATTGTTAAGTCTTACTACAAAAGCCTATATGCCACAAAATTTGAAAATCTAAATGAAATGGACAATTTTTTTATTGATTCCATCTACCAAAATTACATCAAAGCAGGTAAATATATTAAATAATCCTATATCCTCCAAGGAAATAGAAGCAATTATCAAAATCTCCCTTCTCAAATAAAGCCCATGGCCAGATGGTTTCAGAGCAGAATTCTACCAGACCTTCAAAGAAGAGGTAACTCCAATCCTCTTCAAACTCTTCAACAAAACAGAAACAGAAGTAATATTAACAAACTCATTCTATGAAGCCAAAGTCACCTTGATACCTAAACCAAAGACCCAACAAAAAAAGAGAACTTCAGACCTATCTCTCTAATGAACATTTATGTAAAAATTCTCAACAAAATATTCACAAACCGAATCCAAGAACACATAAAAAAATATCATTCTCCATGACCAAGTAAGCTTCATCCCAAGCATGCAGGGGTGGTTCAATATATGTAATTCCATCAATGTAATCTACCATAAACAAACTGAAGGAGAAAAACCACATGATCTTCTCCTTAGATGTCAAAAAACATTTGACAAAATTGAACACCCATTCATTTTTAAAGTATTGGAAAGAGCAGAGATACAAGGCACATACCTAAGCACAGTAAAGGTAATATACAGCAAGCTTGTAACCAACATCAAACTTAATGGAGAGAAACTTAAATCAATCCCACTGAAATCAGGGACAAGGCAAGGCTGCCCACTCTCTCCATATCTCTTCAACATAGTAACTGAATTCTTAGATAGAGCAATAAGACAACTAAAGGAGATCAAGAAGATACATATTGGACATGAAGAAATAAAAATATCACTATTTGCAGATGATATTATAGTATACATGAGTGACTCCAAAAATTCAACCAGAGAACTCCTTCAGCTGATAAACACCTTCAGCAAAATGGCTGGATACAAAATTACCTCAAAAAAAAAAAGTCAGTATCCCTCCTTTATATGAAAGACAAAAGTGCTGAGAAAGAAATTATGGAAACAACACCCTTCACAATAACCACTAAAAACATAAAGTACCTTGGTGTGACTCTAACCACATAAGTGAAAGACCTGTTTGAAAGAAACTTCCAGTCTCTGAAGAAAGAAATTGAAGAAGATATCTGAAGATGGAAAGATTTCCTATGCTCAGGCATTGGTAGTTTTAATATAGTGAAATGTCCTTTCTGCCAAAAACAATCTACAGATTCAAAGAAATTCCCATATAAATACTAACACATTTTTTTTTTGCAGAATTTGAAAGAACAACTGTAAATTTAATACAGGAAAACAAAAACCCAGAATTTCTAAAACAAACCTGTGCAACAACATCATCTGGAGGTATCTCCATCCCTCATCTCAAGTTCTATTATAGAGCAATAGTGATAGAAACTGCATATTACTGGCAGAGTAACAGAATAGTAGATCAACGGACTCAAATAGAAGACCCAGAAACAAACCCACACACCTCTATATATTTTTGAAAATGATGCCAAAATCATACAATGGAAAAAAGATAGCATGTTCAACAAATGATGCTGATCTAACTGGATGTCTACAGGTAGAAAAATGCAAATAGATCCATATTTATATCCCTGCCCCAAACTAAGGTCCAAGTGGATCAAAGACTTTAATGTAAAACAAGACACACTAAATCTGTTAGAGGCAAAAGGGAAGAAGATCCTTGACATCATTTGCACAAGAGACAACTTCCTGAACAGAACACCAACAGCAGAGCTCTAAGATTAACTATCAATAAATGGGACCTCATGAAATGGAAAAGCTTTTGTAAACCAAAGAACACTGTCATCAGAACAAAACAACAGCCTACACACAGGGATAGGATTTTTACCAAGCCTATATCTGACAGAGGGCTAATATCCAGAATATATAAAGATCTCAAGAAGTTAAAAAGCAACACCTCAAGTACTCCAATTAAAAAATGGTATACAGAGCTAAATGGTGAATTCTCAATAGAGCAATTTTGAATGGCAGAGGAACACTTTAAGAAATGCTCAATATCCTTAGTTATCAGGGAAATTCAAATCAAAATGACCCCGAGATTTCACCTTACACCTCTCACAATGACGAAGATCAAAAACTCAAGTGACAATACATGCTGGAGATGTTGTGGAGAAAGAGGATTCCTCCCCCATTACTGGTGGGAATAAGAACTTGAACAACCATTTTGGAAATCAGTCTGGCACTTTCTCAATTAGGAACAGTGCTACCTCAAGATCGAGCTATACCACCTCTGGGCATATACACAAAATACTCTCAAGTATACAGCAAGGACATTTGCTCTACCTTGTTTATAGCAGCAAATTGACTAGGACAAAGAATGGAAGAGTTCATAGAGTAAGTTATATGCCCATCTCTATCTTTCTTCAAACCTCTGACTCACAGACATGTTTAAAGCTATTTACATAACAGGAGTTGCTAAGTGAATCCTTGATTTGTGAGTTTATGAAGTGATATAGAAATTTTTACAATAGTCATGTGATGTTGGTGGGTTTGGTTTTGGTTTTGGCTTTGACTCCACTCAATTTATTATGCAAGCAATAAATGTTCATATAGACATATACTGTGTGCAAAAATTTATGTCTATACGAACATTAATTTATTGCATATGTGTATTTGTGTTTTATGTAACTTTTGTGTTTATAGAACATTTTCATGAGAAACATGTTTACTGTCTGTACTAAGTTTGGACTATTTATGACATTGTAAAGAAACCACCTAAATATGAAAATAAAATTTATTTTCTTTAAAAATGAATATCCTTATGATTTATGTGTTCCTGTACATCACATTTGAATTTGGTGAGGGAAGAAGTTGGAAGTTCCCAACTGTAGCTAGCAATAACAATTTATCTTCTTAGGAAAAATGTTTTCGATATAGGAAAATATTTTAATTCAAATTGCATTAGTCCAGGCTAGCAATTGAGGAAAGATTGTATCAAAGCAAATCATTTCTCTCCTTCTTTTCTATCATTTAAAACTATCCATTGATGAAATCGGTGGGTGTTAGTGGATTTTCAGGACAGGAAAAATTTGTGATAATTGCTTCTTGGAACTATATAAAGTGATTACAACATGTTATTATTGTATTTTAAGTACACACAAATCTTCAATACTTTCTGTACTTTAATACAATATTAAATAGTATTAGTGATCAATATTGAATATAGGAATGTTAAAAATATGTTCATATTTTGCTTTAATTCACTTTATGAGATTTAGTTCAAAAGATATATTTTTAGTTCAAAAAATATATTTTTCCCAAATGTTTAATGCATGTTAGGGTAATTAAATGTTAGTGCTTTAAGCCTTTAATGTTGCAAATCACAAACACTCTTTTATCACAGTTCCTTACAGTTGTAAACATGCTATGATGATGAATCTATGTGTACTTCCTTACTTTATATTCATGAATATTGCCAGGTTTATAATTCAGTTAAAATCTGAAGTGTTTATTCAACAAAACTATGTTTGCTGATGTTGTCATTAGCATTAAACAGCTGTTCTCTATTTCCATGAAAGTAAGACCAGAAGGAAGGAGTTATCCATGTAGCCCGAAAGATACACTAGCCAGATAGAACAGTCTCCCTAGAGACCGAGGAAGATGGTTTTGAATGTTATCAAGAGAATTTTCTATCATTCATACTACAGTTTTTATTGAAGGTAATGGTGTTTCTGGAAATGCATTAGGTACAGTTTTAACTGAAAATGAAAAGAGCACAATAATTCCCCAAAGTTCTTACAGCTATATAATTTGATGTATTTTTATTATAATAAATATGCTACTTAATTGCAGTTTGCCATCATCACATCATCAGAAATGGAAAATGGATCAAGATAGCCAATGCATTATTTTCTACAGCCATTTGATTCCAACATTACTGGGTAATTAAAAAGCTGTTTTGTTTTGTTTTGTTTTATGTGAGAAGTGTAAAAACTCTAGATTTACAATCCTGACTTTCTACCTAACACTTCTATTGAGACACATAAATGACTGACAGGATTCTTCAAATCACAAAAGGCATTCTAAAAGCAAAATTGTTTATAATGCTCTCAAACCAACTGATTATCTCAGATGATCCCTCCTGCCACCTTGCTCATTTATTTAAAAGATTAAAATAAAGCATCTACTGTAGCATCCTAGCATCATTTTCTTTGTGTACCTGCACAGATGTGTATGTGTGTGTGCATGTTTGTTTGTATATACTTTGGGGTTCTTAAAATCTGGCCAAGGATAACATTTGCACGTATGTTATTAGGTTAACAATGTCAATTATAATTTTAGGTCTCTAATTTATTTTTATTTTTTATTAATTACACTTTATTCACTTTGTATCCCCCCATAAGCTCCTCCCTCCTCCCCTCCCTATCCCACCCTCCCTCCCCCTTCTTCGAGCATGCCCCTCCCCAAGTCCACTAATAGGGGAGGTCCTCTTCTCCTTCCTTCTGATCTTAATCTATCAGATCACATCAGGAGTGGCTGCTTTGTCATCTTCTGTGGCCTGGTAAGGATGCTCCACCATCAGGGGGAGGTGATCAAGGAGCAAGCCAATCAGATTATGTCAGAGGCAGTCCCTCTCCCATTACTATATAACCCACTTGGACACTGGACTGTCATGTACTACATCTGTGCAGGGGTTCTAGGTTATCTCCATGAATAGCCCTTGGTTGAGTATGAGTTTCTGGGAAAGACTCTGTGTTCAAATTTTCTGGTTCTGTTGCTCTCCTTGTGGTGTTCCTGTCCTCTCCAGTTCTTACTATTTCCCACTTCTTACATAAGTTTCCATGCACTCTGCCCAACAGTTGGCCCTAAGTCTCAGAGTCTGCTTTTATAGTCTGCAGGGCAGAGCCTTTCAGAGGCCTTCTGTGACAACACATGCTGGAGAGGTTCTGGATAAAGGGGAACCCTCCTCCACTGCTGGTGGGAATGCAAACTTGTACAACCACTCTGGAAATCAATCTGACACTTTCTCAGACAACTAGGAATAGTGCTTCCTCAAGATCCAGCCATACTACTCCAAAGCATATATCCAAAAGAGCCTCAAGTACACAATAAGGACATTTGCTCAACCATGTTTGTAGCAGCTTTATTTGTAATAGCCAGAAGCTGGAAACAGTCCAGATGCCCCTCAACTGAAGAATGGATGCAGAAATTGTAGTACATTTACACAGTGGAGTATTACTCAGCAATGAAAAATAAGGAAATCATGAAATATGCAGGTAAATGGTGGGACCTAGAAAGGATCATCCTAAGTGAGCTGTCCCAGAAGCAGAAAGACACACACAGTATATATTCACTCATAAAGACATATAACATAGGATAAACCTACTAAAATCTGTATGTCTAAAGAAACTAATCAAGAGAGAGGACCCTTACTAAAATGCTCAATCCCCATCCTGAAAAGCAAAAAGGATGGACATCAGAAGAAGAAGAAAACAGGACTCTTTTTGACATGGCTCTGGACCACAACTTCCTTTTTTAATACTTATTTATATTTATTTTATGTGTATGGGTGTTTTGTCCTCATGTATTTCTGTTCATCACATGTATGCAGTGTCTGAGCAGGCTAGAAGAGGCATCATATCATTTGGAACCAGGAATTATAGATGTTTTTTTTAGCTGCTATGTATATGCTGGAACTAAACCTGGGTTCTCTGGAAGAGCTTCCAGTGTTCATAACTGTTGAGACATCTCTCCAATCCCTACACTTTACAAAACTGAAGATATACAATATATTGCAGTTGTATTCACTTTCGTTGCTTTCTCTTGCCCTTTTCTATGTCAGCTGACCCATTTCTTTTTCATAAATAGCACCCTCTTTCTTTCATATTGTTGTTTAATTGAGTTTGCATATAAGAGCATATTTATGGAGTTAAATAAAGTATAGGCAAGTTACCAATGACTATACCACCAAAGAAAGTGATAACTCCTCCCCAACCAACCATTAATTGCCAATATCTTCTTATGGAGGAATGGAGTCTTGTGATTGTCAGCCTCATCCATGATGAAATGTGGAAGGGTCCCATCCTGTGCATGCCTTGTGCATATAATGACACACCTTGCTTGTTCATGATTGCAATGGCCATTTTGTGGTGAAAAGACATTTCACAGCAGTCCTCCCCATCTTGCAGTTCTTACAATTTTTTTCTGTTTCCCCTTCTCAGACTCTCACTGTCCATCACTCTATCTCTGGTCACTCTTCAATTTATATTCTCCTGTTCTTTCAAGGGTTTTGTTTGTACTTTATTCCTTACAAAGCATTTTTCTTTTACTGAACACCTGAACATATTGAAGTCTAAATACTGACATCATTCTTCATTTTTATTTCTTATGCTCGTGTGACCCTTTAGGAAGCCACCATCTCTGATGTATAAGACACACTGTGGCACACTGTCATCCTACACTTCCACACCGGGTTGAATTACATTGGGACTTGGTGACAGTGAAAATATTGGCATTTTGTAGCCAATGATTACATAGATATATCAAGTAGTTGTGGTTTAATATGATTATTGCTTTTATTATTGAGCAGTAAAAATTTATCCAAGAGTTAGAGGCCTGAGCTTCATTTGTTTTGGATTTATATGGTCTCTTGTTTTCCATTTAATGCTAATATTTATGCATGTGCCAAGATTGACTTGAACAATAAGTTAACCCAAACTATAGCAATAATTTTAGATTAATCCCAGAAATCAAGAAGATTTAGCTCTGGTTTTGGACAAGACTTACTGTTTACAATTTAATTTATCTTCTATAAAACAAGATTGAATTATCCTACACAAATTTGTTAAAATTATAAATTAAATACATGCTTTAATATTTTAAGAGAACAATTTTTTTTTTGTATTAGGAATTGATACCAGAGCTTCATGCATGCTAGGCAAGAATTTAACTACATCCACAGCCTTTTTGATTGTTAGCTTTTTATTTTGAGACATGGTCTCATTAAGTTGATCAGACTGGCTTCAAACCACTCCTTCTGTAGCCTATGCATGTTTTGAACTTTTGATATTTCTGCCATAACTTCAGGAGTAACTGGGATTGCAGATCTGCATCACCAACTCCCATGAGAATTAAAATTTGTAATCGCAAGCATGGTGGACTGTACCTATAATCCCAGCACTCTGGGGTTTATGATACAATTGCATGAGCTTGAGGCTTGTCTGGAATATATACTGAATACCAAGCAGCTTAGTTAGGGTTCTGTAGAGTAACAGAACTTATAGAATGAATCAGTCTTTCTCTCTCTCACACTCCCTCTCCAGAGAGAGAGAGAGAGAGAGAGAGAGAAGAGAGACAGAGGGAGAGGGAGAGAGAGAGAGAGGATGAGAGAGGATTCACTGGAATGACTTACAAGCTAAAGTTCACCTACTCCAACAGTGTCTGGCTGTAAACAGACAGAAAGTCCAAGAATCTAGTAGCTGACCAGTCCCACAAGGTTGGATGTCTCAGCTGGTCTTCTGTATGTGCTGGAATTCAAAAGAAATCGGCTCCAATGCCAGTCAAGGAATGAACATTCCAGCAAGAGTTTTATCAAGCAGGTAAAGAACAAAACCTTCCTGCTTCCATGTCCTTATATAGGCTTTAACCAGAAGATGTGGCCCAGATTAAGTTGTATCTTCCTATCTCAATATCTGAATCAAAATTGTGCCCTCCGTTTCTGGATTGTATTTTATTGTAGTAAAGTTGATAACCAAGAACAAATATCATACCAGTCCTGTACTGGCTGCATAGAAAGTCTCCCCCTGTCTGAAATACATTATGAATTGAATACGGCAGCAGATGTTTATAATTCCAACACTCTACAGAAGTACGAGGCTCAAAAGTTCAAAGTCATCACTGTCTACAGAGCAAGTTTAGGGCTAAAGAATATTTCTCAAAAAATTCAAATTTAAGCTCAGGACCACAAAAATAATTTTGCAAAGTCATAAACCATGGCCTAAAAAGAAATCTGTAAAATATGTGGTTTTAACTAAATAGGCACAAAGACCAAAGAGAAAAGGATCAGTCATAAAGTAAATCTGTTCCTATCAGTAATGTTTGTTTTCTATATGCCTATTAGTTATTTAGTCACTGAATACAGAATTTCTGCTCAATTTTGTGCTGATAGTTTTTGAAGAGAAGTGTTTACATCTCTTTTCCATTTTCTTTGCATATATTTTGTAGAGATTTTTGCTTGTCTGCACCATGCTAATTACATTTAACATTCTAAATTTACAGCAGTCTGCTTTTAATTTTTACCAATTTAATTTCAGTAAACAAAACTATGCCCCATTGTTCCTCTCCTTCATGTAGTGATGTTAAAAATTATTATCTATACATGATGTGCACCAAACAGTAAATTGATGACTTAAATGCATTGGTGTCTTGATTTATATTAAAAAATCAATTATCACCTACAGGGTTAATCATTTTAGTTTTGCTTTTTTGTTCAAACTTTAAATTGTATTGTTTATTGGCTTAATTAGAATGAAAAAGGTGAAGATGTAAACCAAAGTTAAAGTAATTTTGTGCCATGTATTTAACTCTACTAAGATTTTTCTTGTAGCTTTAAGCTACTTTCTAATGCCTTTTGATTTCATAATATTTGTAGAATAGATCTAGTAGCAACAAACTGCTATTAGATACAATTCTGTTTATCTGGGAATGCTATAATTACTACCTCAGATTGAAAGAATCTAGGATGTGATGTAAAGTCTTGGCTGTCAATATGGCTGCATCGGCAATCAACTAAAATGGAAGTTTCTGGGTAGTCCTAAAAGTGAATTTCTTTTTAATTAGATTATTTGCAGCAGGAATGTTCACCCTAAATTGGGGATCACCCTAAATTGGTGGAAACCCCCAAAAAAGGACATTGAAAAAGGAAACTGATTTTTTTTCTTTTTTTGCCAGTTTTCATGTCCTCATATTTTTTATCCTCTTACTTATTTTTATACTCTTACTTTATCCTCTTACATTTCTTCAAAGATACCTTGGTTTTTAAGGTGACACACCTGGTAAAAGGTAACCACTGTTGGGGAAGTGCCTTTATCAGACTGGCCTGTGGGCATGTATGTGAGGCATATTCTTGATTGCTACTTGATAGAGGAGGCATCGTCTACAGTGGGTTGATGCCACTCCTGAGCAGGTGGTCCTGGGTTGTGTTAGGAAGCTGAATCTGTCACATTTTTTTTTGTCCCTTTGTTTGCCTTGTTAGCATTATTATTTGAAATTTCACGGTTGGTATAATAATGGGGTAATTATGAAAAATCAGATTCTCCCCTTTCTTCAGGGTTGGCAGTTTTTTGTTTTTAAATGATTATAGGCTGCCTCTGTGCTGAGAATAAGGCTGAGCTATGAGCTCAAGATGTTCGTAAGTGTTTTGTGAGCTTCTTTCTCTGGTGACTTTTTCATCTTTTTCCTGCATAAACAGCTTTTTATTGTCTGGTGCTCAAAAAGGGACTAAGAGAAAAGAAGGAAATGAAAAGAAATGCTAGTCTTTTAAGTCCCCTGGAAGTCACTTCAATCACAATGAGGGATACAACACTGGCAGTGGGAAGTGAAAAAACGCTGGCCTTCTTTTTCTGCATTTATGTGATCAGAAGCAGCTGCCAGCTGATCCATGATTGCAGTCTGTCTGAGAACATGTGCATAGCGTGTGTTGGGGGCTGGGTATCTGTGACTTTGCTAAAATCTGAAATGGCTGAAAATTATGCAATTTGCCTTCTTCTTCTGGAAGGTTCACATGTATAACAGACACGAAGATATTGCAAGAATTATCTTTGATTCAGCCAGCTTGCCTAAACTGATAGATTTCTGGTGCTCCTTTTCACCATCTCCCTGGAATCATTCTTGTCACAGAGTGCATTTTTAATTTGACCATGACAATAGATTCTGAAATTTCTGTACACAAATATTATATGATATTATCTGGAACTGTGTATAGCAGTCCTGTAGATAATTCTCTAAACTTTCATGTTTCTTCACTGTGAAGTGACCATTCTTTCAAATCTGTCTTCTGGAGTTTTGTGACGCACATTCCTTTCTCTATATGGTAGTCATTATTTGACAATGGACTTGAAATATCTCTTGTTTCTTTTCTTTAAACTACATGTTGTGTGACCTCATAATATTGACTGCCCAACTCTGAAAATACTTGATTTTAAGATTCATAACATTTGGCAAATCCAGTCTTTATTGGGGTGAGACTTTTGGAAAATGACCATATTTTATGTATATGATCAAGGCCAAATTCTGAATTACTGTTTGGTGATCTCATGAATGTTTTAAAAGGAATAGCTGAGTACAACGTGGTTTAAATATGGTAATGTAGGTCAGTTTCACTCTGTTTCTATTTGAATTTCTTTCACACTTTCCTACAGAAGTTTCCTTTAAATCTGAAACTAATTAATTTCCACTGTTGCAAGTTTTGACTGTGTTAATCTCTTTTCAAAGCTCACGTTAAAACTCCTTTTTGATGAATTTCCCCTCCTGCTTCACTAGTGCATGTCATTATTTTAAAGTAGTTTTTGGAGTTTTCCTGCTGACTCAGCACTTTGTAAAACGTTTCTCACTATGGCATCAACAACCTGTGAAGGAATAAATAAGTAAAGAAGCTTATGATAAGCAAAGAAGAATTTCAATATCCAAAAATAGCAAGTAAATAGCAGCCATATAAAGAGGCATTATCACAAGGGAACTTTGCTTTCTTAATTAAGATTAGAGTGAAAAGCAATAGCCTCTTAGGCTGAAGAAAATGCCAAGAAGCAGTTTAGTTCTTCAATAGGAACAAGGTTCTAATTAACTCTAAATAATGTAATGAGCAGGTTTGCATCCATCCATCACAGAAACTATGTTTTGGATGTCTGGACTTTCCATATTATTTTAAGTTCTCTGGCAAATCTGATTCATGATACTGTTTCTTTCATGTAGAAATATACTGCTTTGTATGTTAACCACAAATAATTAGAAAAGAGAGCAGCATTCTACTTCCCAATGCCTGATTATTTGGCTTTACCAAACACTTCACCACTTGTTTTTCCTTGCATTTTTAAAATAACGTATACACATTTATTCATTCTTGAATTGATTTGTATATTTGAATGCATGTGTGCATTTGTGTGTGTGGATTTGTGTGCATAAGCACAAGTATGTGTGCAGAGCAGAGAACAACTTCTGAGTATTTTGTTTTGTTTTGTTTTTTTGTTTTTGTTTTCCTTTCAGAATGTGGTTCCCAGAGATTTAACTCAGGTTTGGTGGCAGATGAGTGATAAGCCATCTGTCCCTCCTACTTTTAAAGAATAAGAAAAAGAAAGGAATAAAACCTGCATTTTTATTTTCTCATCTAAATCTCAACGGAAGTGGATATTTCATAGATACTTCTCAGACAATAAAGGCCTTTTTATATTGATTATGTTCAGCTATATTTAGAAACTGGCTATGCTTTTTACATTCTAAGAATATAGCAGAGAAGGAAGCTTTTCTTTTAATTGAATATATCTTATTAAAAATTTCAGTAAAGAATTTATTTCAAGAGTAATGTATTCTTTTCATTGACATAAGTTATAAAAAATGTTTTCCCCTATTTGTAAATTTCCTCTTGTCTTTTATATTTTGCTAGGAATATTTAATTTCATTAAAAAATCAGTGAAAAACAATTTAAATATCTTTTTTTTTCACAAAGCATTTTTCATTGTTTTTTTCTGGCAGTTCTGAAATGAAATGTGAACTTTGGTAATGCTAAAATAGCAAAACATCCTACTCTCTTTAGCACATAATTGGAGGCCTTTTTCTTTCTTTTTAATTGACAAATGGCAAATATATTTATCACAGACCTTTTCTACTACATGCAGAAAATTGGTAACCTGTGGGAGTGACAGGTGATTTTAAGAATGTGTAATTTTAGTGTTACTTCTTTTGTTACCTCATTGGACAATAATAGTGTTTTTTTTTTGTGACATTTCAAATTTCTTTTTTTTTTACATTTCAATTTTCTGTGAACGTTTATATAATAATCTCTTTTATCAAAAAATTCAGCTTTATTAGAAGAATTTGCTTTGTATAAATTACAGCTTACCATAAAAGACAGTTTTTGCAATCACATCTTAGATTTTCACTGAAACTGGATTTTACTGTGCTAACTTCTCCCTAAATGTTTACTAGCTTTACTTAAAAATTGAAAGGCCAAAATTGTTAGTATACAACCTTGAGATGGTCAATGGGACTTTGATTTCCATATTGTCTTATAAGTTTGTAGGTATCTTCCTTGCAAGTAGAAGAAAGCTGGTAACTAATGATATAGGCCAAGAAATATAGACCAAGAAAAACATGCTTCCAGATTCAGAGATTGAAAATGTAGATTTTGGTTTTCAGTTACTTCATCTTAATATTACATCCCTCAATTCTCCACTTTTCAACCAAAAACATGTTGATATTCATGGTAATGGTCATTCTGAAATAAGGCAGTGTTCATAATGACACACTCTCCTCTCTCTAGACAATGGATGTTATTAATAATATAACTAATTTATTAGGTTCAATTTAAAAATTAAATGGTCCAGGTAAGTTTTTTTTGTGGGAAAAAATGTTTTTTTTTTTTTTTTTCATCTTACAACTCCCAGGTCTTACTCTATCACTGGGGAAAGTCAGCAGAGGGACCTGTAATCAAGAACTAAAGCAGAAATATGGAAGAAATGGTGCTTACTGGCTTGTTATCAAGCCCATGTTCAGCTACTATTCTTTTTTTGTACTTTTATTTTTTATTAATTACACTTTATTTACTTTGTATCCCCCCTATAGTTCCATCCCTCCTACACTCCCAATTCTACCCTCCCTCCCCCTTCTCCACCCATGCCCCTTCCCAAGTCCACTGATAGGGGAGGTCTTCCTTTCCTTCCTTCTGATCCTAGCCTATCAGGTCTCATCAGGAGTAGTTGCATTGTCCTCCTCTGTGGCCTGGTAAGTCTGCTCCCCCTCAGGGAGAGGTGATCAAAGAGCAGGCCAATCAGTTCATGTCAGAGACAGTCCTGTTCCCATTACTTAAGGAACAATTCAGCACAGATATTTCCAAGTAGTGACTATTTTTTTTTATTATTTACTAAGAACTAATTAGAGTAGTGGTTAGTGCTTAGCCAAGATAGTAATACTTCTTTTTAACAATATTCAAAATAACTTCATTGTAAATTAAGCTGTTTTCATTCTTTTAAAAAGAAGAAATTTAAGTAAAGGGTGTTTTTGCTGAATAAGTTTAGGTCAGCTAATATTAAGTTGAGCATCATCCAAACACACAACCACAGAACTTAACATCAATTTCCAGTTTAGTGTATATCTGTAAGATGAAGTAAAGAGATAAGTTCTACCCCAGAAGGTGAAGAGTAAAGAACTTAAATAAGCAATCAGTAATGTATTTGCTTCTAGTATGTAAAAGGATACCAGTGAAGTGTAATAGTATAATCATGTGCAGACTGAGCAAGCCTCAAGGACATAATTAGAATATATGTTTGTCTAGAGCCAAAATCCAGACATAATAGAGAGACACAACCTAAATTAGGTTGAGGCCTAGATAAATTTCCTTCTTTACACAATATATGATGGAGTAGATTTGAAAAGTCAAGCAGATACATTAGAGAATTATAATAATTTTTCTTTTTAAAATTAATTTATTTTTATTGATTATAGTTTATTCACATTGTATCCCAGCTATGACCCCCTCCCTAACTCCTCCCAATCCCAAATTCCATCCTTCTTCTCCCTTCATGCCCATCCCAAAGTAGGGGAGGACCTCCTCCCCTTCCCTCTGAACCTAGGCTATCAGGTATCATCAGAACTGCCTGCAGAGTCTTCCTCTGTGTCCTGGTAAGGCTCCTCCCCCTCAGGGGGAGGTGATCAAAGAACCAGCCACTGAGTTCATGTCATAGAAAGTCCCTGTTCCCCTTACTAGGGTACCCACTTGGATACTGAGCTGCCACTGGCTACATCTGAGCAGGGAGTTAGATCCATGAATGGTCCGTGGTTGGAGTATCAGTCTCAGAAAAGATCCTGGGCCCATAATTTTTGGTTCTGTTGCTCTCCTTGTGGAGCTCCTGTCCTCTCCAGGCCTTACTATCTCCCCTTCTTTCTTAAGGTTCTCTGCACTCTGCCCAAAGTTTATTTACATGTCTCAGCATCTGCTTTGATATACTGCTGGGTATAGACTTTCGGAGATCTTCTATGGTGGGCTCCTGTCTTGTTTCCTGTTTTCCCCTTCTTCCAATATCTGTCCCATTTGCCTTTTTCAGTGAGGATTGATCATCTTACCCAGGGTCCTCCTTCTAGCTCAGCTTCTTTTGGTGTACAGATTTTTGTAGGTATATCTTATATTATATGTCTAGCATCCACTTATAAGTCAGTACGTACTATATGTGTCTTTCTGTTTCTGGGATACCTCAGTCAGGATGGTCTTTTCTAGTTCCTACCATTTGCCTGCAAATTTCATGATTTCCTTGGTTTTAATTGCTGTGTAAATGTACCACAATTTCTGTATTCATTCCTCCACTGAGGGACATCTGGGTTGTTTCCAGGTTCTAACTATTAGGAATAAAGCTTCTATGAACATGGCTGAAAAAATGTCCTTGCTGTGTACTTGAGCATATTTTGGATATATGCCTAAGAGTGGTATAGCTGGATCTTGAGGAAGCGCTATTCCTAATGGTCTGAGAAAGTGCCAGATTGATTTCCAAAGTGATTGTACAAGTTTACATTCCCACCAGCAATGGAAGAGAGATCCCCTTTCTCCATGTCCTCTGCAGCATGTGTTGTCACTTGAGTTTTTGATCTTAGCCATTCTGATGGGTCAGGTGAAACCTCAGGGTCCTTTTGATTTGCAGCTCCCTGATGACTAAGGATGGTAAGCATTTCTTTAAGTGTTTCTCTGCCATTCAATATTCCTCTGTTGAGAATTGTCTGTTTAGGTCTGTACCACATTTTTTTTTTCAATGCAGTTTATTCAGGAACATTGAACAATCCTCGGACCCCGGGGAAAGCCAGCCCACAGCTTAAATAGCCTCTGGGTAGCCAACCCAGGCGTGCTACGGGGGCAATGCAGATAGGTCCACATACATGGAAGCAAGCCAGATCCTCGGCCTTAGCCAAATGTGGAGTTGTTCGTGACAGAGAGCACTCACCATCGGGAAGGTGGAAGGCGGAAACCAGCTCCATCTTTAAGGCATAGCATTCCGCAGCTCTCTACAGTTCCTCCTTTTTGTTTTAGACGCATCAGGCAAGAGTAGAGGTCTGATCTCTGATATTAGAAATAAATTGGGACTTTGTACAGATGTTCATTTAGGTGTCATCCAACCAAAGAACATCAGACCCGTCCGATACCTTTTTCTCAGAGGCGGGACCTGGGGCATCAACCCGCATGCAATCAGACATGCTCTTCTCTGGGTCCAAAGAGGCTGACCCTGAGTGCAGTGCTTAGCCTCGCATCCTGAGCGTATCATTTTAGCTTTTTATGGTATCCAACCATGCTTGGGGAGAATGTCCTGCTTCAATGGCTGTAAAGGCCTGAATGATCATGGCTGCATCACACTGTTGTGAGACTCTAATCTTGCATATATACCACAGGCAAACCAAGGAGACCAACACCAGAAGGCCTGCTAACACTCCCATGCCCGCCCATTCCTTCAGATGATTCATGGCTGCAGCAATCCATGTTGATAATCCTGTGGCTAGTCCTGCGTCCGCTCTGGTAGAATTTACTGTGACAATGGCCACTCTCAGCTGCTCCATCGTAGTATCGAATTCTCCAGTCCAATTACCTAAAATATAGCTCGACAATTGTTTAGACAGATTTGCAGCACAGGAAAAATTCTCATGTTGTATGCTAGTGACACAAAGTCCAGCATACTTTCATTGACAGCCAGGTTGAGCGATTTGCCATAGGGTATCAATTTGCTCCTGCAAGAGGTCAATCCTCTGATTGAACACCATCAAGCTTCCTTTTAGTTGAGCATTAATTCCTTTTTGTACAACTAAGGCATGAGCTACTTTGGCTAAATGATTATTCAGGGTCTGAGCAGTCTGCACAGTATGACTCATGGCTAATGCCCTGGTGGTAGCTCCAACAGCCGTCAATGAGATGGTAGTAACAATGGTGGCTGTAGTTCCAAGATCCCTTTTCTGTCTGAAGAGAGTCATAGCGTGAGGGGCATCAATGGGCACAGGCACCCAGTGAGGCATGCGAGTAACCAGGGCATACCTAACTTTACTAGCATTCCAGCATTGGGCAAAAAAGCAAGTATCATTACCACAATTACTTGGCTCTATCTAGCTAATAATGAATAAAAATGGGGGATATAGACAAACAGGTGTGGGCTTATAGGAAATATTATGAGAAGCCTTAACCCCTCGTTGGAACATCCTGCGTCAGTTCTAGAACTAGCAGTGGTGGTGTCCGAGGTCTGAGTAGGTTCAGGAGACCATTGCCCCCAGGGGCAAGACGTGCTCCATGCCAATTGACTAACTCCATGTTTTCCTCCAATTTTGAAAGTCATTTAAGGTTCTTAAATTATTTTTTTCCCTTTTTTTCTTAAATTTTTCATCAATTACACTTTATTCATTCTGCATCCCCCCATAAGCCCCTCCCTCCTCTCCTCCCAATCCCACCCTCCCTCCTCCCTCTGCTTGCATGCCACTCCCCAAGTCCACTAATAGGGGAGGTTCTCCTCTCCTTTCTGATCTTAGTCTGTCAGTTCACATCAAAAGTGGCTGTATTGTCCTCTACTGTGGCCTGGTAAGGCTGCTCCCCCCCCCCCCAGAGGGAGGTGATCAAAGAGCAGGCCAATCAGATTATGTCAGAGGCAGTCCCTCTTCACATTACTATGTAACCCAATTGGACTCTGAACTGCCCTGGGCTACATCTGTGCAGGGGTTCTAGGTTATCTCCATGAATAGTCTTTGGTTGGAGTATGAGTCTCTGGGAAGTTCCCTATGTTCAAATTTTCTTGTTCTCTTGCTCTCCTTGTGGAGACCCTGTCCTCTCCAGCTCTTACTATTTCCCAGTTCTTACATAAAATTCCATTCTCCTGCCCAACAGTTGCCCATCAGGCTCAGCATCTGCTTTGATAGTCTGAAGGGCAGAGGCTTTCAGAGGCCCTCTGTGGTAGGTTCCTAGGTTGTTTCCTGTTTTCTTCTTCTTCTGATGTCCATCCTCTTTGCCTTTCTGGATGGGGATTGGACGTTTTAGTTAGGGTCCTCTCTCTTGCTTAGTTTCTTTAGATGCACAGGTTTTCGTGGGTTTGTCCTATGTTGTATGTCTATATGAGTGAGTATATACCATGTGTGTCTTTTTGCTTCTGGGACAACTCACTCAGGATGATCCTTTCCAGATCCCACCATTTACCTGCAAATTTCATGATTTCCTTATTTTTCATTGCTGAGTAATATTCCATTGTGTAGATGTACCACAATTTCTGCATCCATTCTTCAGTTGAGGGGCATCTGGGTTGTTTCCAGCTTCTGGCTATTACAAATAAAGCTGCTACAAACATGGTTGAGCAAATGTCCTTTTTGTGTACTTGAGCCTCTTTTGGATATATGCCCAGTAGTGCTATGGCTGGATCTTGAGGAAGCGCTATTCCTAGTTGTCTGAGAAAGCGCCAGATTGATTTCCAGAGTGGTTGTACAAGTTTACATTCCCACCAGCAGTGCAGAAGGGTTCCCCTTTCTCCACAACCTCTCCAGCATGTGTTGTCACTTGAGTTTTTGATCTTGGCCATTCTCATGGGTGTAAGGTGAAATCTCAGGGTTGTTTTGATTTGCATTTCCCTAATGGCTAGTGAGGTTGAGCATTTCTTTAAGTGCTTCTCTGCCATTCGGTATTCCTCTACAGAGAATTCTCTGTTTAGCTCTGTTCCCCATTTTTTTAAGTGGATTACTTGGTTTGCTGCTTTTCAGCTTCTTTAGTTCTTTATATATACTGGATATGAGTCCTCTGTCAGATAGAAGGTTGGTGAAGATTCTTTCCCAATCTGTAGGCAGTCGCTTTGTTTTGATGACGGTGTCCTTTGCTTTACAGAAGCTTTTCAGTTTCATGAGGTCCCATTTATTGGTTGTTGCTCTTAGAGCCTGTGCTGTTGGTGTTCTATTCAGGAAGTAGCCCCCTGTACCAATGAGTTCTAGGGTATTTCCCACTTTTTTTTCAAGCCGATTTAATGTGTCTGGTTTTATGTTGAGGTCTTTGATCTACTTGGACTTCAGTTTTGTGCAGGGTAACAAGTATGGATCTATTTTCATTTTTCTACATGTAGACATCCAGTTAGACCAGCACCATTTGTTGAAGATGCTATCTTTTTTCCATTGTATGGTATTGGCGTCTTTGTCAAAGATCAGGTGTCCATAAGTGTGGGTTTATTTCTGGGTCCTCTGTTCGGTTCCATTGATCCACCATTCTGTTTCTATGCCAGTACCATGCAGTTTTTAAAACTGTTGCTCTATAGTACAACTTAAGATCAGGGATGGAGATACCTCCAGAAGATCTTTTATTGTAGAGGATTGTTTTAGCAATTCTGAGTTTGTTGTTATTCCATATGAAGTTGAGAATTTTCCTTTCCAGGTCTGTAAAGAATTGTGTTGGTAATTTGATGGGCATTGCATTGAATCTGTAGATTGCTTTTGGTAAGATGGCCATTTTTACTATGTTAATCCTACCAAGCCATGAGCATGGGAGATCTTTCCATCTTCTCATATCTTCTTCTAATTCTTTCTTCAGAGATTTGAAATTTTTTTCATACAAGTCTTTGACTTCCTTGGTTAGGGTTACTCCGAGGTACCTTATGTCATTTGTGGCTATTGTGAAGGGTGTTGTTTCCTTAATTTCTTTCTCAGCCCTTTTGTCTTTTATATACAGGAGGGCTACTGATTTTTTTGAGTTAATTTTGTATCCTGCCACTTTGCTGAAGGTGTTTATCAGCTGTAGGAGTTCCCTTGTAGAGTTTTTGGGGTCACTCACGTATACTATCATATCATCTGCAAATAGTGATAATTTGACTTCTTCCTTTCCAAGTTGTATCCCCTTGATCTCCTTCAACTGTCTTATTGCTCTAGCAAGGACTTCCAACACTATGTTGAAGAGATATGGAGAGAGTGGGCAGCCTTGTCTTGTCCCTGATTTCAGTGGGATTGCTTTAAGTTTCTCTCCTTTCAGTTTGATGTTGGCTATAGGCTTGCTGTATATCGCCTTTACTATGTTTAGATATGTGCCTTTTATCCCTGATCTCTCCAATACTTTGAACATGAATGGATGTTGGATTTTGTCAAAGGCTTTTTCAGCATCTAGGGAGATTATCTTGTGGTTTTTTTCTTTCAGTTTGTTAATATGGTGGATCACATTGATGGATTTCCGTATATTGAACCACCCCTGCATACCTGGGATGAAGCCTACTTGGTCATAGTGGATAATATCTTTGATGTTTTCTTGGATTCGGATTGCAAGTATTTTATTAAGTATTTTTGCATCAATGTTCATAAGGGAGATTGGCCGGAAATTCTCTTTCTTTGTTGAGTCTTTGTGAGGTTTAGGTACCAAGGTGACTGTGGCTTCATAGAATGAATTTGGTAATATTCCTTCTGTTTCTATTTTGTGGAATAGTTTGAAGAGAATTGGTGTTAGCTCTTCTTTGAAGGTCTGGTAGAATTCTGTGCTGAAGCCATCTGGTCCTGGGCTTTTTTTGGATGGGAGACTTTTGATGACCGCTTCTATTTCTTTGGGGGATATAGGTTTATTTAGTTGATTTACCTGGTCCTGGTTCAGCTTTGGTAAGTCAAATCGATCAAGAAAATTGTCCATTTCATTTAGATTTTCAAATTTTGTGGCATATAGACTTTTGAAGTAAGTCCTAATGATTGTTTGGATTTCCTCAGGGTCTGTAGTTATATCCCCCTTTTCATTTCTGATTTTGTTGATTTGGGTGGTGTCTCTCTGCCTTTTAGTTAGCCTGGCTAAGGGTTTGTCGATCTTGTTGATTTTCTCAAAGAACCAGCTCTTGGTTTCATTGATTCTTTGAATTGTTTTATTTGTTTCCAATTGATTGATTTCAGCCCTGAGTTTGATTATTTCCAGCCGTCTACTCCTTCTTGGTGTGTCTGCTTCTTCTTTTTCTAGGGTTTTTAAGTGAGCCATTAGGGTGCTTGAATGAGCTGTCTCGAATTTCTTCTTGAAGGCACTTAGTGCTATGAACTTTCCTCTTAGCACTGCTTTCATTGTGTCCCACAAGTTCGGGTATGTTGTGTCTTCATTTTCATTGATTTCTAGAAAGACTTTAATTTCTTTCTTTATTTCTTCCCTACCCAGCTGTCATTTAGTAACAAGTTGTTCAGTTTCCATGTGTGTGTAGGCTTTTTGTTATTTCTGTTATTGTTGAGATCCAGCTTTATTCCATGGTGATCAGACAAGATACATGGGATTATTTCAATCTTCTTGTATCTGTTGAGGTTCGCTTTGTGACCCACTATGTGGTCTATTTTGGAGAAGGTTCCATGAGGTGCTGAGAAGAAGGTAAATTCTTTTGTGTTTGGGTGTAAAGTTCTGTAAATGTCTGTTAGGTCCGTTTGATTCATGACCTCTGTCAGAGACATTGTTTCTTTGTTTAATTTCTGTTTGGTTGACCTGTCCTTTGTTGAGAGTGGGGTGTTGAAGTCTCCCACTATTAATGTGTGTGGATCTATATGTGCTTTAAATTTTATCAATGTTTCTTTCACAAATGTGGGTGCCCTTGTATTTGGGGCATAGATGTTCAGGATTGTGATGTCTTCCTGGTGGAATTTTCCCTTGATGAGTATGAAGTGTCCTTCCCCATCTCTTTTTATTAATTTTGGTTGAAAGTCTATTTTATCAGATATTAGAATGGCTACTCCTGCTTGCTTCTTGGGTCCGTTTGCTTGGAAAGTCGTCTTCCAACCCTTTACCCTCAGGTAATGTCTATCTTTGTGTCTTAGGTGTGTTTCTTGTATGCAACAGATTTCTGGGTTTTGTTTACGCATCCATTCTGTTAATCTGTGTCTTTTTATTGGAGAGTTGAGTCCATTGATGTTGAAAGAGATTACTGACCAGTGGCTGTTAGATCTCTTGATTTTGATGTTGGCTGTGGTCATCAGGTTGTGTGCTTGGTTGCTTTTTGTTTTACTGAAGTGAGCTTATTTATTTCCTGTGTTTTCTTGAATGTAGCTAGCTTGCTTGGGTTGTATTTTCCCTTCCAGTGTTTTCTGTAATGCTGGATTTGTTTGTAGGTATTGTTGAAATTTGTTTTTGTCATTGAATATCTTGTTTTCTCCATCTATGAGGACTGAGAGTTTTGCTGGGTATAGTAGCCTGGGCTGACATCTGTGTTCTCTTAGGGTCTGCATGATATCCGTCCAGGCCCTTCTGGCTTTCATAGTCTCTGTTGAAAAGTCAGGTGTGATTCTAATGGGTTTGCCATTATATGTTACCTGGCCTTTTTCCCTTGCAGCTTTTAGTATTTTTTCTTTGTTCTGTATACTTACTGTTTTGATTATTATGTGGCGGGAGGATTTTCTTTTCTGGTCAAATTTGTTGGGTGTTCTGTAGGCCTCATGTATTCTAATTGGCCTCTCCTTTAGCTTGGGGAAATTTTCTTCAATGATTTTGTCGAAAATATTTTCTGGGCCTTGGAGAAGGGAGTCTTCTTTTTCCTCTATACCTATTATTCTTAGGTTTTGTCTTTTCATATTGTCTTGCATTTCTTGGACGGTCTGTGTCAGGAATTTTTCGGATTTAACATTTTCTTTGACAGATACATCGATTTCTTCCATTGTATCTTCTACACCTGAGATTCTTTCTTCCATCTCTTTTAGTCTGTTGGTTATGCTTACCTCTGTAGTTCCTGTTTTCTTCCCTAGATTCTTCCTTTCCATTATTTCTTCCATTTGTGTTTTCTTTAATTTTTCCAATTCTATCTTCAGGTCTTGAGTTGTTTTGTTTACTTCCTTCACCTGTCTGATTGTACTTTCCTGTTTTTCTTTTAGTTCCTTCAACTCTGTTTCTATCATTTCCTTCAGTGTTTTAAGCATTTCCTTTCTAAAGGCCATAAACTGTTTGGCTGCAGCTTCCTCTATTTCTTTATGGATGGCTATATTCTGTTTGAGTTTATCTTCCTCTATGTCTTTACGAATCTTATTTGTTTCCTCTGTTATCATCTTCATGAGCATACTTGTTAGGTCATCTTCTTGGATTTCAGTTATGGTGGGGTGTCCAGGGCTACTTGCCCCTGGGTAACGGGATTCTGGAGATGCCATATTGCTCTGTCTTTTGTTGCTTGAGCTTTTACGCTGGCCTCTACCCATTGTGTTATCTTAGGAGTTTGGGGTTATTTTCTGGTGGTTCCTGGGGATCCTGTGGTGGAGAGAATCCCCTTTGCAGAAAGCTGGTTTTTCCTGAAGGATGTCTTCTCTGCTTTTTGGGTATAGTCCCTGGATGGCTGGTGTTTTTTCAGGAGTTGCTCACCTCAGGTATATAGACCTGAGTGGTAACTGTGGTCTTTGTTAGTCAAGAGGGTTCTCCTCTCACCCAGGGAAGTCCTGAGGGCAGCTGCCCTGTTTCTGGGTTTCTTGTTGCAAATTTAATGATCAGCTGCTGTGACCCAGTTGGACATCAGGCGCGCCTCAACTGTTTGTGCTTGTGTCTGGAGCACAGCTGAGTGCTGGCGCCTCGGCCCCACTAGACTGCTAGACTTTTTCTAGGGAAGGATTGGGTGATTTAGATCAGTACAGTTTCCTTCCTTCCCCGTGGATTCTCTGGAGACATGGACTCCTGGTGTCTTTTTTTGCCCTGGTGTACACTGCTCAGTGTCCGCCAGCTGGCTGGCCACAGAAATTTGCCTGTGCCTGGAGCACAGCTGTGTGATAGCGGCTCAGTCTCTGCCAGCTGTCTGGTGCGCAGAAACTGCCTGTGTCTGCCTTTGCGGCTTTTGGGAGCCCAAGTGGCTCCCTAAGCTGGGTAATTTTCCGGGGACCTTTTCAGGTTGGGGGTGAGCTGAGTGCTCTGAGATCAGACCCGCCGTTGTTTCTATCTCCGGCGGCGAATCAGGCGTGCAGGCAGGCAGGGCTCTGTGCCGGAACCTGGGTCCCTGGCTCTGGCTCCGGGCTGGCTCCTGGGGTGCCCGTCGAACCCATCCGAGTCTTTTCCAGGGGATGTCTGGGTGACCTAAGACCGGTCCCAATCGTTTCCTGTACCCTGGGGTTATCTCTCGACTGAAAATTCCAGTCTCTGATAGTGTGGTGCCCAAGGTTCAGTCTGGGACCATGACCAGAGACACTGGCTTGTGGCTCTGGGCTGGGGCTGGGGCTGGCGGCTGGCAGCCAAGCGTCTGGCGGAACCGGGATCTCTTCTGAGGTTTAGCCGGGTGAGTTAAAAGCTGATTGAATCCCCCACCGTGGGGTATCCTCTCACCTGGGAAACACAATGACTGTGTTTTATGGCAGAGAGTTCTGATTGCTGTTCACTGTGCTGATCCTGCTGTGCTGCTGCTCAGAATGAGAGTCCTCCTGGCGCCGCCATCTTGCCCCTCCCCCCACATTTTTTTAATAATTCATCTTTTTTTCAAATTTTATTTTATTTTATTAATTACATTTTATTCACTTTGTATCCCCCCATAAGCCCTTCCCTCCTCCCCTCCCGGTCCAACCCTTCCCTCCTCCTTCTTCACGCATGCCTCTCCCCAAGTCCACTGATAGGGGAGGTCCTCCTCTCCTTCCTTCTGATCTTAGTCTATCAGATCTCATCAGTAGTGCCTTCATTGTCATAGTCTGTGGCTTGGTAAGGCTGCTCCCTCCTCAGGGGGAGGTGATCAAAGAGCAGGCCAGTCAGATAATATCAGAGGCAGTCCTTCTTCCCATTACTATGTAACCCTCTTGGACACTAAACTGCAATGGGGTACATCTGTGCAGGGGTTCTAGGTTATTTCCATTCCTGATACTTGGTTGGAGTATGAGTCTCTGGGAAGACCCCTGTGTTCAAATTTTCTGGTTCTGTTGCTCTCCTTGTGGGGTTCCTGTCCTCTCCAGATCTTACTATTTCCCACTTCTTACATAATATTCCATGCACTCTGCCCAACTGTTGCCCATAAGTCTCAGCATGTGCTTTGATAGTCTGCATGGCAGAGCCTTTCAGAGGCCCTCTGTGGCAGGTTTCTAGGTTGCTTCCTGTTTTCTTCTTCTTCTGATGTCCTTCCTCTTTCCCTTTCAGGATGGGGATTGAGCATTTTAGTCAGGGTCTTCTCTCTTGATTAGTTTCTATAGATGTACAGATTTTGGTGGGTTTGTCCTACGTTGTATGTCTATATGAGTGAGTATATACCATGTGTGTCTTTCTGCTTCTGGGACAGCTCACTCAGAATTATCCTTTCCAGATCCCACCATTTACCTGCAAATTTCATGATTTACTTATTTTTTTATTGCTGAGTAATACTCCATTGTGTAGATGTACCACAATTTCTGCATCCATTCTTCAGTTGAAGGGCATCTGGGCCGTTTCCAGCTTCTAGCTACTACAAATAAAGCTGCTACAAAAAAGATTGAACAAATGTCCTTATTTTTTACTTGAGGCTCTTTTGGATATATACCTGGGAGTGGTATGGCTGGATCTTGAGGAAGTGCTATTCCTAGTTGTCTGAGAAAGCACCAGATTGATTTCCAGAAATGGTTTACAAGTTTACATTCCCACCAGCCACAAACACTCCTCCACATTTTTTAATTGGATGACTTGATATGTTGCTGCTTAACTTCTTGAGTCTTTTTATATTCTGCATATTAGTTCTCTGTCAGATGTAGGGTTGGTGAAGATCCTTTCCCAATATGTAGGAAGTAGTTTTGTTCTGACAAACACTGTCCTTTGCTTTACAGAAGCTTTTCAGTTTCATGAGGTCCCATTTATTGATTGTTGATCTTAGAGCCTATGCTGTTGGTGTTCTGTTCAGAAAATTGTCTCCTATGACAATGAGTTGAAGGCTCTTCTCCATTTTTTCTTCTAACCAGTTTATTGTGTCTGGTTTTATGTTGAGGTCTTTGATCCACTTGAACTTTAGTTTTGTGCAGGGTGATGAATATGGATCTATTTGCCTTTTTTTACATATACACATCCAGTTAGACCAGCACCAATTGTTGAAGATGCTGTCTTTTTTCCGTTCTATGGTTTTGGCTTCTTTATCAAATATCAAGTAGACATAGGTGTGTGGGTTTATTTCTGAGTTTTCTGTTCAGTTCCATTGATCCACCAGCCTGTTTCTATGCCACTACCATGCAGTTCTTATTACTATTGCTCTGTAGTACAGCTTGAGATAGGGATGGAGATACCTCCACAAGATCTTTAATTGTAACAGATTGTTTTAGCAATTCTCTGTTTCTCGTTTTCCAGTAGTAAGTTGAGAATTTTTCTTTCAATGTCTGTAAAAAATTGTGTTAGCATTTTGATTGGAATTGCATTAAATTTATACATAGCTTTGCACATAATGGCCATTTTCACTGTGTTAGTCCCATAAAACCACACAGATTTGCCATACTGTGTGGGTACGGGAAATCTTTCCAACTTCTGATATCTTTTTCAATTTCTTTCTTCATAGACTAGAAGTTGTTTTTTTGTTTTTGTTTTGTTTTTGTTGTTTTGTTTGTTTGTTTGTTTTCAAACAGTTCTTTCATTTCCTTGGTCAGAGTTACACCAAGGTACTCTACGTTATTAGTGCCTATTGTGAAGGCTGTAGTATCCCTAATTTCTTTCTCATCTTCTTTGTCTTTCAATACAAGAGGGTTACTCATTTTTTTAGTTAATTTTGTTTCCAGTCGCTTTGTTGAAAATGTTTATCAACTGAAGGAGTTCTCTGGTTGAATTTTGGGGTCACTCATGTATACTATTATATCATTTACATATAGTGATACTTTGACATCTTCCTTTCCAATTTTTTCTGCTTTATCTCCTTTAATTTTCTTATTGCTCTCACTAGAATTTCTTGAAGAGATATGGAAAGAGTGAGCAGCTTGTCTGTTCACTGATTTCAGTGGAATTGATTTTAGTTTCACTCCTTTTAGTTTAATATTGGCTACAGGAATTCTGTATATTGCCTTTACTTTGTTAAGGAATGTGCCTTGTGTCCATGCTCTCTCCAAGACTTTAAACTTGAATGGGTGTTGGATATTGTGAAATGTTTTATTGGCATCTAAGGAGAGAATCATGTATATTTTCTACTTCAATTTGTTTATATGGTTGTTCATGTTGACAGATTTCCATATATTGAAACATGCTTTGTATGTTTGGAATGAAGCCTACTTGGTCATGGTGGATGATATCTTTTATGTGTTTTTGGCTTCATTTTGCAAGTGTTTATGGAGTATTTTTGCATGAATTTTCATAAGAGAGATAGGTCTGAAGTTCTCTTCTTTTGTTGGGTCTTTGTGTGTTTTAGATACCAAGGTGACTGTGACCTCATAGAATGAGTTTGTTAATGTTCCTTCCGTTTTTATTTTGTGGAATAGTTTGAAGAGTGTTGGAATTAGCTCTTCTTTAAAGGTCTAGTAGAATTCTGCTCTAAAACCACCTGGACCTGGGCTTGTTTTTGAAGGGAGACTTTTGATGATTGCTTGTACTTCCTTGTGGCATATAAGACTATGTAATCTATTTACCCAATCTTGAT
This sequence comes from Meriones unguiculatus, assembly GCF_030254825.1. Taxonomy (NCBI): domain Eukaryota; kingdom Metazoa; phylum Chordata; class Mammalia; order Rodentia; family Muridae; genus Meriones; species Meriones unguiculatus. The sequence goes on along the minus strand of NC_083369.1, from coordinate 70,698,254 downwards.
TTAATTTTGGTAAATGGAATCTATCAAGAAAATTGTCTATTTCAGTTAGATTTTCAAAATTTGTGGCATATAGGCTTTTGTAGTAAGACCTCATGATTGTGTGGATTTCCTCAGTGTCTGTTGTTATGTCCCCCTTTTCGTTTCTGATACTGCTGCTTTGGACAATTTCTATCTGCCTTTTAGTTAGTTTGGCTAATGTTTTGTCTATCTTGTTGCTTTTCTCAAAGGACCATCTGTTGGTCTCACTGACTCTTTGAATTTTTTGTTTGTTTTTATTTCATTGATTTCAGATCTGAATTTGATCATTTCCAATCATCTATGCCTCTTGTGTGTATTTGCTTCTTTTTTCCCCCTAGAGCTCATTTGTATGCCATTAACTTGCTTGTATAAGAAGTTTCAAACTTCTTTCTGAAGGCACTTTGTGCTATGAACTTTTCTCTTAGCTCTGCTTTCATTGTGTTCCACAAGTTTGGGTACATTTTGCTTTCATTTTCCTTAAAATTTAGGAAGTCTCTAATTTTGTTATTCATTTCTTCCCTAACCAAGGTATCATTTAGTAGAAAGTTGTTTAGTTTCTGTGTGTATATAGGCTTTTTGTTGTTTCTGTTTTTGTTGAGGTCTAGTTTTAGGCCATGGTGGTCTGATAAGATACAGGGAATTATTTAAAACTTCTTGTATCTGTTGAGGCTTGCTTTTTGACCAACAATATAGTCAAGTTTTGCGAAGGATCCATGAGTTGCTGAAAATAATGTATACTTTTGAATTTGGTTGAAAAGTTCTGTAAACATCTCTTAGGTCCAATGATTCAGGACCCTTGTAAGTGACATTATTTCCATATTTAAACTTCTGTCTAGATTATCTGTGTCTTGGTGAGAGTGTGGTGTTGAAGTCTCCCAGTGTTAACGTGTTGGGATGGGATGGACATGTGATTTGACCTTTCATAATGTTTCATTTAAGAATGCTGGTGCTCTTGTATTAGGGGCACAGATGTTCAGAATTATTATATCCTTCTGGTGGATTTTTCCTTTGATGAGAATGAAGTGCCCCTCCTCATCTTTTTTTTTTTTTAATTTATTTTGGTTGAAAGTCTATTTTATTAGATATTAGGATACCTACGCTAGCTTTTTTTTTTTTTTTTTTTTTCAGTCCATTTGGTTGAAAAACATTTTCCCAGCCCTTTACTCTGAGGGTGTGTTTATCTTTGTTGCAGGTGTCTGTTTCTTAGATGCACAGAATGTTGTCTCCTGTTTCAACAAATATTTATTTTGTTATTTTGTGTCTTTTTTTTTTTGGAGAATTGAGTCCATTTATGTATATAGATAATAGTGACCAATGAATGTTAGTTCTTTGTATTGTGGAGTTGATGGTGTTACTACTAAGTGTTTTATTTTAATTTTGTGTTGTGAAATTATCTATATCTTGCGTTTCTTGGGTGTAGTTGATTTCGTTGGGTTGGAGTTTTCTTACTAGGATCTTCTGTAAGGCTGGGTTACTGTGTTGACATTGTTTAAGTTTAGTTTTTGTCACAGCATATTTTGTTTTCTCCACCTATGTTGATTGAAAGCTTTGTTGGGTAAAGCAGTTTGGGTTGGCATCTGTGGTTTCCTAGAATCTGCATGTAATATGTCTAGGCCCTTCTTGCTTTCATAGTTTCTGTTGAGTAGTCTAGTGTGATTCTAATAGGACTACCTTTACATGTTACTTGGCCTTTCCCCCTTGCTCCTTTTAATATTTTTTCTTTGATCTGTAGTTTTAGTGTTTTTACTATTATGTGACATGAGTAATTTCTTTTCTTGTCTAGTGTTTTTGTTGTTTTGTAGGCTTCTTGCATGCTAATGGACATCTCATTCTTTAAGTTGGTAAAATTTTCTTCTATGATTTCTGGACCTTGGAGCTTGAAATTTCTCTTTCATCTATTCCTTTTATTCTTAGATTTTGTCTTTTCACTGCATCCTTGATTTCTTGGATGATTTTTGTTTGGAACTTTTCCACTTTTACACTTTCTTTGAGAGATGTATCAATTTCTGCAATTGTATCTTCAGTGCTTGAGATGATCTCTTCCTTCTCTTGTATGCTATTGGTGATGCTTTCCTTTGTGGTTCCTGATTTTTATCTAACTTCTTCAACCCCAGGGTTTTCATTGCTGGTGTTTTTTTCATTGATTCTAATTCTGTTTTCACATCTTGAACCATTTCCTACATCTGTTTGAATGTATATTACTGTCTTTCCATCATAGCTTTAATTTTTTATTCATTTCCTCTTCATGTACCTTTATTTGTGTGGCTATATCTGCCTCTATTTCTTTGAGAGCTTTGCTCATTTCCTCTCTTTTGCCTCTAATAATGCTAAAAGCATACCTTTAAAATCATTTTCCTGTATATACAATGCATTAAAATATTCATCTATTTTGCGGGTTGCTGGTGAAGCCATTATGTCCTGGTTTTTGTTGTATGTGTTCTTATACTGACCTCTAGCCATCTGTTATCTGTAACCTTTTCTGTTTGATCCTAGAGTCTGTACTTCGGACTGGTTCCTTCTGTCTCTGTTGTCTGGAGTTTTCTTCAGGAAGATGAGATAGATCCACCAGTTCAGAAGTGCATGTTTGTATTTCAGCTGTACCTAAGGGAGGAAGATTACAGCTGTATGTGTGGAAGCGCTGGTGTGTGTGTGGAAGTGTGCCTTGAGAGACAGGGTGCTAGAGCATGTAGATGCCTGGAAGGGTGAAGCTTAAACACAGAGGTGGGGGTGCTGGCACTGTTCATTTTGCAATGCCCATGTGCAGGTACCTTGAATAACTGAGTGGCTTACAGATCTGTCATACTGTCCCCCTGGTATTCAGATGTGTGGGCTCCAGGAATTGTTTGCCTAGACTCTACTGGTCGACCTATACAACAGGGCCTCCAATGTTTAGAACACTCTCTAGAGGATCCCTGTGTTGTCCACAGTGGCAGTGTGGGTGGGATGAATCTGATGCCTGCCTGCCAGCATAGGAAGACCCTAGATCTGGGGCTCTGCATGCACTCATTTGAAGGCACCCTCACTAGCTTGCAAGCCTAATTGGAAAGCACAGGGGTTCCCCCGGTTCTTTACTCTCTGATTTGGGACCACAGGGACAAATGAAAGTGTTGGAAATCCGACAGTTCAGTGGTGTCCACTGTTGGTCTGCTGGGAAGGGAGATCTGTACTTGGGAGAGTGACTTTTGCTGTCTGAGTCACAGAGCATGGAGGCTCCTGCTTGGATCAACCAGTGCAGCCACTACCAAGCAGGGAGGACGATGTTTGGGGAAGATGAAATGCATGGTGGTTGAATATTTGCCACTCTCAGTACCCTGAGATAGCCACAGGTGACATGATTCCAATCTGTCCCAGCTCACTAGCACAGGAAGCATCAATGTCTATATTCTGATTTCAGCTGACCAACTACTCACCAATTTCAGAGTTTTGGATCCTGTGCCCTTCAGCTACAGTTGTATGCTGGTTGCCACCATCTTGGAATCCCCGCCCTCCAAGAATTATTTTTTTTTTGTTCTGACACTATGTAACACTGTCCAAGATGGTAAGAAGCAATGACAATTTTTAAAATTTATTTTTAAATTTATTACAATTTATTCACTTTGTTTCCCAGCTGTAACCGCCTCCATTGACCTCCCCCCCAAAAAAAAACCTCTACAAATCCCGCCTTCCCTTGCAATTCTCCTCCCCTAACCCTCCCCTAGTCCACTGATAGGGGAGGCTCTCCTACCTATCCATTTGAACTTAGCCTATCAGGTCTCATCAAGACTGTTTGCATTGTCTTCTTCTGCGGTCTGGTAAGGCTGGCCCCCTCCTCCGGGAGAAATGATCAAAAACCCAGCCACTGAATTCATGACAGAAACAGCCCCTGCTCCCCTTACTAGATAATGCACATGGAGACTGAGCTGCCTTGGACTACAATTGTGCAGAGGTTCTAGGTTCTCTCCATGCAAGGTCCTTGGTTGGAGTATCAGTGTCATAAAAGAACCCTGGGGCCAGATTTTTTTTTGTTCTGTTGCTCTTCTGTCCCATCCAGGTCTTTCATCTCCCCCTTCTTTTGTAAGATTCCCTGCACTCTGCCCAAAGTTTGACTATAATTCTCAGCATCTGCTTTGATACCCTGCTGGGTAGAGTCTTTCAGAGGCCATCTGTGGTAGGCTCCTGTTCTGTTTTCTGTTTTCTTCCTCTTCTGATGTCCATCCCATTTGGCTTTCTGAATGAGGACTGAGCATCTTACCCAGGGTCCTCCTTCTTGCTCAGCTTCTTTAGGTGTGCAGATTTTAGTATATTTATTCTATATTATATTTCTAATATACACATAGATGTGAGTATGTAACATGTGTGTCTTTCTGCTTCTGGGACACCTCACTCAGGATGACCTTTTCAAGGTCCCACCATTTGACTGCATATTTCACGATTTCCTTAATTTTTTATTGCTGAGTAGTTTTCCATTGTGTAAATGTACCACAATTGCTGTATCCATTCTTTCATTGAGGAATATCTAGGTTGTTTCCAGATTCTGGCTATTAGGAATAAAGCTGCTATGAATATAGTTGAGCAAATGTCTTTGTTGTGTGCTTGAGCATATTTTGGATATATGCCTAGGAGAGGTATAGCTGGATTTTGAGGAAGCACTATTCCTAATTGTCTGAGAAAGCACCAGGTTGATTTCCAAAAGTGTTGTACAAGTTTTCATTCCCACCAGCAATGGAGGATGGTTCTGCTTTCTTCAGAACCTCTCCAGCATGTGTTGTCACTTGTGTTTTTGAACTTAGCCATTCGGATGGTTGTAAGTTGAAATCTCAGGGTCATTTTGATTTGCATTTTCCTGATGACTAAGGAAGCTGAGCAATTCTTTAAGTGTTTCTCTGTCATTTGATCGTCCTCTACAGAGAATTCTCTGTTTAGTTCTTTACCATATTTTTTATTTGGATGACTTGGTTTATTGCTGTTTAACTTCTTGAGTTCTTTAAACATTGTGGATATTAGTCCTCTGTTAGATATAGGCTTGGTGAAGGTCCTTTCCCTGTCTGTAGGCTGTTGTTTTCTTCTGATGACAGTGTCCTTTGCTTTACAGAAGCCTTTCAGTTTCACAAGGTTCCATTTATTGATTGTTGATCTTAGAGCCTGTGCTGTTGGTATTCTGTTCTGGAAGTTATCTCCTGTGTCAATGAGTTCAAGGACCATGGAGTTATTATTACTGTTGCTTTATAGCATACCTTGAGATTAGGGATGGAGATACCTCAGGAAGATCTTTCATTGTAAACAATTGTTTTAGCTATTCTGGGTTTCTTTTTCTTCCATATAAAGTTGAGAATTTTCCTTATAAATCTCCAAGGAGTTGCATTGGTAAATAGTGGGAATTGCATTGAATATATAGATTGTTTTTGTTAAGATGGCCATTTTTGAACAATCTTGTTTAAGGTTCCTGAATAAACTGCATTGAGAAGAACAAAAAAAAAAAGCAATCTTCAAGGGCAAGGGTGTATTTGACATTTTTAGGAACAACAACCTCAAGACAGTGGAATGTTTTCAACACAAGCCCATTACATTTCCTGTGTCTCTCAAAAAAGAAAAAAAAAAAAAACAAAAAAAGGAAAGATGGCCATTTTTACTATGTTAATCCTTTCAATCCGTGAGCATGGGAGATCTTTCGATCTTCTGATATCTTCTTCTATTTCTTTCTTCAGAGACTTGAAGTTTGTTTTTTTTTTCTTTTTTTTTTTCATAAAAGTCTTTGATTTGCTTGATTAGAGTTACTGGAAGGTACTTTCTGTCCTTACTGCCTATTGTGAAGGGTGTAGTTTTCCTAATTTTATCTCAGCCCATTTGTCTTTTCTATATAGGAATGCTACTGATTTTTTTTGAGTTAATTTTGTATTCAGCCACTTTTCTGAAGGTGTTTATCAGCCGTAGGAGTTCCCTAGATGAATTTTTGTGGTCATTCATCTATACGATTGTATCATCTGCAAATAGTGGTACATTGACTTCTTCCTTTCCAACTTGTATCCCCTTGATCTCCTTTATGTGTCTTATTGCTCTATCTAACAGTTCAAGTACTGATTTGAAGAGATATGGAGAGAGTTGGCAGCCTTGCCTTGTCCCTATTTCAGTGGGATTGATTTTATTTTCTCTCCATTTAGTTTAATGTTGGCTATAGGCTTGATATATGTTGCCTTTACTATGTTTAGCTAAGTGCCTTGTATCCCTGTTCTTCCAGAACTTTAAACATAAAGGAATATAAGATTTTATCAACACTATTTCAGCATCTAAGGAGATTATCATGTGTTTTTTTTTCTTTCAATGTGTTTATATGGTGGATTACATTGATGGATTTCTGTATATTGAACCATCCCTGCATACCTGGCTTGAAGCCTACTTGGTTATAGTGGATGATATCTTTGATGTGCTCTTGGATTATTGTTGTAAGTGTTTTGTTCAGTATTTTTGCATCAGTGTTCATAAGGGAGTTTGGCCTGAAATTCTTTTTCTTTGTTGGCTCTTTGTGAGGTTTAGCTATCAATGTGACTGTGGCCTCATTGAATGAAGTTGGTAATATTCCTTTTGTTTATATTTTTTGAATAGTTTGAAGAGTATTGGTGTTATCTCTTCTTTGAAGTTCTGGTAGAATTTTTCATTGAAACCATTTGGTCCTGGGCTTATTTTGATTGGGAGAATTTTGTTGACAGCTTCTATTTCCTTGAGGGATATACAATTATTTATATCTATTTATCAAATCTTGATTTAATTTTGGTAAATGGAATCTATCAAGAAAATTGTCCATTTCATTTAGATTTTCAAATCTTGTGGCATATAAGCTTCTGAAGTAAGACCTAAAGATTGTTTGGATTTCCTCAGTGTCTGTGGTTATGTCCTCCTTTCCATTTCTGATTTTGTCGATTTTGATAGTGTCTCTCTTCCTTTTAGATAGTTTGGCTAAGGGTTTGTAAATCTTGTTGATTTTCTCAAAGAACAAGGTCTTGGTTTCATTAATATTTTTGAATTGTTATTTTTGTTTCTAGTTCATTGATTTTAACCCTGAGTTTGATTATTGTACAGTAGTCTACTCCTCTTGCTTGTGTCTGATTCTTTTTTTTTCCTAATGCTTTCAGGTGAGCCATTAAGTTGTTTGTATGAGATCTTTCGAATTTGTTTTGAAGGCACTTAGTACTATGAAATTTCCTATTAGCACTACCTTCATTGTGTCCCATAATTTTATGTATGTTGTGCCTTTATTTTCATTGAATTCTAGGAATTCTTTAATTTCCTTCAATATTTCTTCCCTGACCCAGCTGTCAATGAGTACTGAGTAGTTCAGTTTCCATATATGTGTAGGCTTTTTACTTTTTCTCTTGTTTTTGAGGTCTGGCTCTAGTCCATAGCAGTCTGATACGATACAGGGATTATTTCATACTTTTTGTATTCATTGAAGCTTCCTTTGGTTCAATTTGTAGATGGTCCTATGAGGTGCTGAGAAGAATGTACATTCTTTTGTGTTTGGGTAGAAGGTTCTGTAGATGATTTTTTAGGTCCATTTGATTAATGACATCTCTTAGGTTCATTGTTTCTTTTTGTATTTTCTGTTTTCTTGACCTCTCCTTTGTTGAGAGTAGCGTGTTGAAGTCTCCCATTATTAGTGTGTGGAGATCTATGTATGGTTTAAATTTTATAAATCTTTCACAAATGTGGGTGCCCTTTTATTTGGGGCATAGATGTTTAGAACTGTGATGTCTTCTTGGTGGATTTTTCCTTCATTGATTATGAAGTGAACTTCTCCAACTTACTTGATTAATTTTGGTTGTAAGTCTATTTTATTAGATACTGGAATGACTACTCCTTCTTTCTTTTTGGATCTATTTGCTTGGAAAATCATATTCCAGCCCTTACTATTAAGTATGTCTCTTTTATGCAACAGATTATTGGGTCTTGTTTATGCATCCATTCTGTTAGTCTGTGTCTTTTTATTTGAGATTTGAGACCATTGGTGTTTAGAGAGATAAATGACCAGTGGCTGTTAGATCCTTTTACTTTGATTTTGTTTGTGATGGTGTGTTTGAGTGTTTGGCTACTTTTAGTTTTGTTATAGTGATGGTAGTTTTTTCCAGTGTTTTCCTGATTGTAGTTATCTTTCTTAGGTTGTATTTTTCCTTCTATTATCTTCTGTAAGGCTGGATTTATGGTTAGGTATTGCAAAAATTTGTTTTTGTTGTTATTTATCTTGTCTTCTCCATTTATGGTGATTGAGAGTTTTGCTGGATACATTAGCCTTGGCTGACATCTGTGTTCTCTTAAGATCTATGATATCCGTCCAGGCCCTTCTGGCTTACATAGTCTCTGTTGAGAAGTCAGATGTGATTCTGACGGGTTTGCCATTATATGTTATATATATATTTTATGTGCCTTTTTCCCTTGTAGGTTTTAGTACTTTTTCCTTGTTCTGTATACTTACTCTTTTGATTAGTTTGTAGCAGGAGGATTTTTCTTTTCTTTAAGTGTTCTACAGGTGGCTTGTATGCTTATAGGCCTCTCTCCTTTAACTTGGGGAAATTTTCTGCTATGAATTTTTTTGAAAATATTTTTCTGGTCCTTGGACACGGGAATCTTCTTTTTCCTCTATTTTTATTCTTCTTAGGTTTTTGTCTTTTCATGTTGTCTTGGATTTCTTGGGTGATTTGTGTCAGGATTTTTTAGATTTTATATTTTTTCGACGGATACATCGATTTCTTCCACTGTATCTTCCACACCTGTAATTCTTTCTTCCATCTGTTGTAGTTTGTTTCAAATGATTAACTCTGTAGTTCCTGTTTTCTTCCCTAAGTTCTTCCTGTGCATGATTTTCTTTGTGTTTTCTTTAATTTTTCCAATTCTATTTTCAGAGCTTGAACCATTTTGTTGATTTCCTTCACCTTAAGACTTTATTTTCCTTCATCTGTTTGTTTGAACATTCTTCTGTTCCTTTTATTTCTTTCAGTTATTTATTTCCTCTGGGAAGGCGACAAAATGTTTGGCTGCACCATCCTGTATTTCTTTACCAATGGCCATAATCTGTTTGACTTTATCTTCCTCTATTTCTTTGTGCATTTTATTTATTTCCTCCATTATCCTCTTCATAAGCATAGATATAAGGTCATCTTCTTGAAATTCACTTATGTTAGGGTGTCCGGGGCTACTTGCCCCTCTATAACTGGGTTCTGGAGATGCCATATTGCTTTGGTTCTTGCTGATTATGCTTTTACACTGGCCTCTACACATCTGGCTAACTCAGGTGTTGGCTGTTAGTTTCTGATACCTGCTGAGTCCTGGGGTGGGGAGAATCCCCTTGGCAGCAAGATGGTTGTTCTTGAAGTAGGCCTCCTAGGCTTTTTGGGTATGGCCACCGAATTGCTGGTGCCTCTCAGAAATTGCCACAGCTCACCTCAGGTTTATGGACCTGTGTGATAACTGTGGTCATTGTTAGTCATGCGCCTCTCCTCTCACCATGAGAAGTCCTGGAGACACATTCCCTGTCACTGGGTTTCTTGCTCTGAATTTAGTGAGCTGCTGCTGCTCCTCTTACACTATGTTTACGGGCCACAGCTCTATTCGTGAACTAGGGAGTCCTGTAGTTTGGTACGTTTAGGTAGAGAGACAAGAAGGGAGACAGGCTGTGCCTTTGAGCAGTGTCTGGAAGCTGATCTCATGAATCTCAGGCTTCTGTAGGTCTGAGGATGGAGCTCTGCTTCCCAATACCCAAACAGTAATCACTGGGCGGTGAGTAGAACACTCATGTGTGTGGCAAGAGGGTAGAACCCGGAACCTGCAGCAACCTAGGGACTTTTCCAGGGACTATCTGGGTGTACTGAGGTCAGGCCTGTTCTTTCCCTGTTGTGGGGTTTCTTCCTGACAGGGAGATTCAGTTTCTGATGTTTTGGGGTCCACAGTTCAGTTTGCGATGTTGAGTGTAGCACACAGGAGCAGGCCAGTGGCTCTGCTGGGGACTGGGCACCTGCAGGAATGGGGACACTTTTCCTGAGAACTCTTTGGGTGTGGGAGGTGTGTGGGTTTCAGCTGAGAGTCATGATATAGAACCTGATGTTTCCTTTACTGTGGAGTTTTGTCCCAACAGGGAAACCCGGTCTCTGGTGTATTGGAGCCCTCAGTTCTGTCTGGAAATGTGAGTCTGCTGAGCAGGTGGTTCTTTGAGCTGGTGGTTGAGTGTCTGCTGGAGCCCAGGACCTTCTCCAGGTTTATCTAGGTGACCTGAGGGTGGTTTGATTCCTTCACCGTGGGGTTTTCTCTTTACTAGAAAACCCGGTCTCTGGTATTGTGGTGCCCACAGTTCAGTCTGGGATGGTGATCAGAGCCGACCTTGTTGTTCTGGGCTGGTGACTGAGTACGTGCCAGGACCCGGGAATTCTTCTGAGGTTTAGCTGGGTGACCAGAGAATGGATACAATTGCTTTACACATGGAGGGGTTTCTTCTCTTGTGGGGAACACAATCGTTGGTGTTTTAGGGCCCAGAGTTCTGTCTGTTTTTTTTTTTTTTTTTTTTTTTTTTTTTTGCTGTGCAGTTATGGCTGTCCTGCTCTTCCGACTGTGCCATCTTGCATCTCCCAAACCAAGAATTGTGTTGGATAATGATTTGAAAACTGATGCTGGAAACTAAAGGAGAAAACTCAAATATAAGCGGTCATTGACATCAAATTTATTATGTGCCATGCTTCTGAGAAGTTAAATGACACAGTGTATAAGAATCTTACAGTTTGGGATCTAAGAGATGGCTCAGTGACTAGAAACACTTACAGTGAAAGCAAGAAGTTCCAAGTTCAAATTTCTAGCATTCTGCCCATGCCTGTAACTTTCATGTGATAGGGGGAAAAGTAGCAACAAGAAGATTCTCAGAATTTTCTAGTAAACCAGCCTAGCTGACAGGATGAGATTCAGGTTCAGTGAGAAACCTTGGCTCAAAAAAATAATGCACAGAGCAAGAGAGAAAAATGCCAGTTCTTTTTTCCCTCTGGCTTCCATATGAATACTGAAAACATACTTGGGCACACATGCACTAAATTTCTTGTTGTTATGATACCCTTAAGAGTAAGTTATGACTTATGGTATGTCCTATTTTATTAAGACTTTCTGTAGGTTCATTGCATTACAATGTATTATGATCCTAGAAGGGAATCTTAGTACAAAAAGTATCACTAACGAAGCTATTAAATTGCTGGTAGAAATCAAAGAATGCCACAAGACCTCCAACTATATACAGCTAGGAGACAATGTGAGACAGTATATTTCAGAAATCATTATAGATATAACATACACCCAAAGCATTCTTTATTGAATTGCTAATTAAACAGAAATTAGTTCATAGCACACTATTAATAGAATATTATTTGTTTCAGTTTATAAATTACACTTCTTGTTACATGAGTATGTCCATGTATTCTGTTGAGGAGTTCTTGCAGCTAACCTTCATAGTAGAAGGACAAAAACAATTCCAAGGCCATATTCTGAATCAGGCTTGGAATATATGACACTAGGCAGGCAATTTTCTCCAGTTTATGTGAGGCCGGAGGATATATTTGAGATTATTTGCCTGTAGAGTAAATTTGCATTACCAAAAGATAAGTCTGACACTTTCATTTGTACCAACACAGCCAGAGAATACACATTTTTTTTTTTTGCTCTGTGTCATCTAATGTCCTTGATGCAAGGTTGCTTAGTGAAGGAGATCTTTGTTTCTCAATCAAATTTCTGTCTGAAAGAAAATATATAATGAACCAGTGAAAGTTCTCCTACTCTCACACTCACTGAGGTTTTACATGGTGGCATATTTTTAAGGGAGTTGATTACTTAAATAAAAAGATAAAGGCTGCCCAAATAATCATGTCTTATATTCTGAAGATCAGAATGGTTGCTGTAGACACACACAGTATATACTCACCCATATAGATATATAATATAGGATAAACCTACTAAAATCTGTACAACTAAAGAAGTTAAGCAAGAAGGAGGACCCTGGGTAAGATGATCAATCCTCATTCAGAAAGGCAAACAGGATGGACATCAGAAGAGGGAGAAAACAGGAAACAAGCTAGGAACCTGCCACAGAGGGCCTCTGAAAGGCTCTGCCCTGCAGACTATCAAAGCAGATGCTAAGATTTATGGCCAACTGTTGGGCAGAGTGAATGGAATCTAATGTAAGAAGTGGAAAATAGTAAGATCTGGAGAGTACAGGAACTCCACAAGGAGAACAACAGAACCAGAAAATTTGAACACAGGGGTCTTCCCAGAGACTCATACTCCAACCAAGTACCATGCATGGAGATAACCTAGAACCCCTGCACAAATGTAAGTCCATGGCAGTTCAGTGTCCAAGTGGGTTACATAGTAATGGGAAGAGGCGCTGCCTCTGATATAATCTGATTGGCCTGCTCTTTGATCACCTCCCCCTGAGGAGGGAGCAGCCTTACCAAGCCATAGAATATGACAATGAAGGCACTATTGATGAGATCTGATAGACTAAGATCAGAAGGAAGGAGAGGGGGACCTCCCCTATCAGTGGACTTGGGGAGAGGCATGTGTGAAGAAGGGGGAGGGAGGGTGGGATTGGGACAGGAGGAGAGAGGGGCTTATGGGGGGGATACAAAGTGAATAAAGTGTAGTTAGTAAAAGTTAAAAAAGAAAGAAAACAATCAAAAACAAAACAAAACAAAAACAACAAAAAAAAGTATTTTTCAGTCTATCTACAGATCAAAACTTATTTCATTTAAAAAAGCAAAAAGTACTCAGAAGAGCATTTTTGTTTTTGGCAATCAACCTGAATGTTTTAATTATTTTTAATAGTTTACAATAAAATGATAATTGTTAAATTGAAGCTCTTTCAGTATCAAAAAGCTTTTTTAAATTTTTCTGTATTTTGTATTTTTTACAGTGTATTCTTTGTATACCTGATTGTAGCCCCATTTCTCAATTCTTCCCAGTCCCAACTTTTCTCCCTCTTCCTGCTTATCCTCATCCCCTAGACCACCGAGGAATGGGTACAGAAATTGTGGTATTTTTATACAATGGAATACTCCTCAGCAATTAAAAACAAGGAAATCATGAAATTTGCAGGCAAATGGTGGGAACTAGAAAACATCATCCTGAGTGAGGTACCCAGAAGCAGAAAGACACATATGGTGTATAAGCACTTATAAGTGGATATTAGTCATATAACATAGGATAAACATACTGATATCTATAGTCCTGAAGAAGATAAACAAGGAGGACCTTAGGAAAGAGGTAGAAACCTCCCTCAGAAGGGCAAACAGGATAGACAGCAGAAGTAGGAGAAGACAAAGGACAGAACAAGAGCCTTCCACAGGGGGCCTCTGAAAGACTCTAACCATCAGGGTATTTAAGCAGATGCTGAGACTCATAGCCAAACTTTGGGCAGAATGCAGGAAATCTTATGAAAGAAGAGAAAGTATGACATGGGGGGTAGTATTCCATTGTGTAAATGTACCAAAATTTCTTTATCCATTCTTCTGTTGAGGTACATCTGGGTCGTTTCCAGATTTTCGCTATTACAAATAAAGCTACGAAGAACATGGTTGAGCAAATATCTTTGTTGTGTACTTGAGCATCTTTTAGATATATGCCTAGGAGTGGTATAGCTGGATCTTGTGGAAATAGTATTCCTAATTGTCTGAAAAAGTGCCAGATTTATTTCCAAAGTGGTTGTACAAGTTTACATTCTCACCAGCAATGGAGGATGGTTCCCCTTTCTCCACAACCTCTCCAGTATATGTTATCACTTGAGTTTTTGCTCTTAGCCATTCTGATGAGTGTAAGGTGAAATCTCAGGGTCCCTTTGATTTGCAGCTCCCTGATGGTAAAAACAAGGAAATCATGACATTTTCAAGCATATTGTAGATACAGAAAAGATCATCCTGAGTGAGGTGCCCCAAAAGCAGAAAGACACACATGGTATATACTAACTTATAAGTACATACTATACCTATAAGATAGGATAGACATACTAAAATCTGTACACCTAAAGAAGCTAAACAAGAAGGAGGTCCAGGGGTAAGATGATCAACCCTCACTTAGAAAGACAGATGGGATGGACTTTGGAAGTAGGAGAAAACAAGAAACAGGACAGGAGGCTACCATAGAAGGCCTCAGAAAGACTATACCTAGCAATGTATCAAAGCTGATTCTGAGACTCATAACCAAACCTTGGACAGAGTGCAGGAAATTATTTGAAAAAAGGGGGAGTTAGTAACAGCTGGAGAAGACAAGAACTCCACAAGGACCAAATATATCTGGGCACAGGAGTCTTTTCTGAGATTGATTCTCCAACCAAGGACCATGAATGGATATAACTTAGAACCCCTGCTCAGGCATAGCCCATGGCCACTTTTCCCTTGGAAAGGGAAGAGAGACTGTCTCTGACATGAACTCAATGGCAGGTTCTTTGACCTTCACTCACTGGAGGGAGGAGCAGCCTTGCCAGGCCACAGAGGAAGACAATACAGCCAGTCCTGAGGAGACCTAATAGGCTAGGGTGAGAGGGAAGAGGAGGTGCACCTCCCCTATCAGTGGACTCAGTGAGGGGCAGGGAGGAGATGAGGGAAGGAGGATAGAATTGGGAGGGAATGATTGAGGGAAGTTGGGATACAAAGTAAATAAACTGTAATTAATTAAAAAAATCAGTCTGTACTCAAAAAAGTAAAAGAATGGAAGAAAGAAAGAAAGGGAGAAAGAAAGAAAGAAAGAAAGAAAGAAAGAAAGAAAGAAAGAAAGAAAGAAAGAAAGAAAGAAAGAAAGAAAGACTTGGAGGGGACAAGAACTGCACAAGGAGACAAACAGAGCCAAAGAATCTGGGCTCCGTGCTCTGTTCTCAGATGTAGCCCATACGCAGCTCAGTCTCCATGTGGATACCCTAGTAAGGGGAGCACAGAGAGCTACTCCAAATATGGGTCTTCATGCCTGGTTGCCAAACAGTGGACACCAATGAGCTGAGAGATATCCTACACTTGCACCTGCATTTGTAAATGAAACATTATTAAATGTTTCAATCCCAACACCTTAATAGTGGGAAACTTAAATACTCGGCTCTCATCAAGGGACAGATCATCTAGACAAAGGTTAAATAAGGAAGTAATCACACTTACAAAGGTCCTAAATCAAAATTGACCTAATAGATGTCTACAGAAATGTTCACCCAAAATCAAAAGGGTATACCTTCTTTTCAGCATCTCATGGAAAATTCTGAAAAATTGACCGTATCTGTGTCGGGTACAAAGCACCCTCAACAGATACAAAAAGACTGAGATAATCCCTTGTAATCTATCATACCACTATGGCTTAAAACTAGACCTTAACAACAATAGAAATAACAAAATGTCTACATAAACATGTAAACTAAAAAACCAAAAACAAAAAACAAAAACAAACAAAAAACAAAACAAAAACACAAAACAAAAACAAAAAAGCTGTCTACTCAGTGGCAGTTTGGTCAGGGACGAAATGAATGAAGACATTAGAGAGTTCCTAAAATTCAATGAAAATGAAAGCACAATTTACCCAATCGTATGGGACACGATGAAAACAGTGCTGATACTTTCTTTGAAAGTACTTAGTTCTATGAAAGAACTAAGTGCCTTCAGAAAGAAGTTTGAAATGCCTCATACAAGCAACTTAACTGAAATCCCTAGAAAAAAAGCAGCAGACACACCAAAGATGAATACGCAATTGGAAATAATCAAACTAAGAGCAGAAATCAAATTATTAGAAAGAAAGAAAACAATTCAAATAATTAATGAAACCTAGAGCTGTTTCTTTGAGAAAATCTACAAGATAGACAAACCCTTAGCCAAATTAACTAAAAGGCAGAGAGAAACTATCCAAATCAGCAAAATCAGAAATGAAATTAGGACATGATGACAAACACTGAGGAAATCCAAAAAATCATTAGGTCTTACTACAAAAGTCTATATGCCACAAAATTTGAAAATCTAATTGAAATGGACAATTTTAGTAATAGATTACAGTTATGAAAATTAACTAAGATAAGGTAAATAGATTAAGTAGTCCTATATCCTCAAAGAAATATAAGGAGTCATCAAAAGACTTCTTTCAAAACAAACAAACAAAAAAAAAACCACAAAAAACAACCGTGGGTCACATTGTTTTAGTACAGAATTCTACCAGACCTTCAATGAAGAGTTAACTCCAATTATTTCCAAATTATTCCACAAAATAAAACAGAAAGAACATTACCAAACTCATTCTATGAAGCCACAGTCACCTTGATTCCTAAACCACAAAAAGACCCATCAAAAAAAAAAAAAAAAAAAAGAGAGAGAACTTCAGACCAATCTCTTATGAGCACTGATGCAAATATACTCAATAAAATACTCGTAAACAAAATCCAAGAACACCTAAAAGATGTCATCCACCATGGCCAAGGAAGCTTCATCCCAACCATGCAGGGGTGGTTCAATATTGGCAAATTCAAAAATGTAACCCACTATATAAACAAAGAGAAAAACCACACGAACATCTACTTAGATGACAAAAAAACATTTGAGAAAATCAACACCCATTATGTTTAAAGACTTGGAGAGATCAGGTTAAAGGCACATATCTAAACACAGTAAATAAAATATATAGTAATCTATTGCTGACATCAAACTAAATGTACAGAAACATAACTCAATCCCACTGAAATCAGAGATAAGGCAAGGCTGTCCATTCTCTGCATATCTCTTCAACTTGAAGTTCTAGCTAGAGCAATAAGAAAACTTGAGATAAAGGGGATACATATTAGAAAGGAAGAAGTCAAAGTATCACAATACACATATTATATAATAGCATACATGAGTGACCCCAAAAATTCAAATTCAACCATAGAACTCCTTAAGCTGAAAAACACCTTCAGGAAAGTGACTGGATACAAAATTATCTCAAAAAATAAATAAATGGCCCTCCTGTTTAAGAAAGACAAAAAGGCTGAGAAAAAAATTAGAGAAACTACACCCTTCTCAATAGCCAATAATAATATAAAGTACCTTTGTGTGACTCTAAACAAGCAAGTGAAAAAAAAAAGACCTGCTTAAAAAAAAATACAAACAAAACAAAACAAAACAACAAAAAAAAACTTCAAGTCTCTGAAGAAAGAAATTGAAGAAGATACCAGAAGTTGTTAAGATTTCCCATTTTTATGGATCGTTGGGATTAACACAGTGAAAATGACCATCCTACCAAAAGCAATCCCCAGATTCAAAACAGTTCCCATATAAATGTCAGCACAATTCTTTGCAATTGCAGAACTTGAAAGAAGAATTCTGAATTTCCTATGGAAATATAAAAAACCTAGAATTGCTAAAACAATCCTATACAGTTATATCCCTGATCTCAAGCTGTACTAAAGAGAAATAGTAATAAAAACTGCCTGGTACTGGCATAGAAACAGAATGGAGGATAAATGTAATCAAATCAAAGAACCAGAAATGAACCCACACACTTACGTATACCTGATTTTTATTAAAGAAGCCACAACCACTCAGTAAAAAACAAAAACAACAAAAAAGATAGCATCATAAAAAAAATGGTGCTGATCTAAGTGGATGTCTACAAGTAGAAAATACAAATAGATCCATATTTATCACCTGCACAAAACTAAAGTCCAAGTGGATCAAGGACCACAACACAAAAACATTCACACTAAACCTGTTAGAAGAAAAAAGTGGGGAAGAATGTTGACCTCATTAGTGCAAGAGACAACTTCCTGAACAGAACACCAACAGCACAGGCTCTAAGATCTCATGAAACTGAAAAGCTCTGTAAAGCAAATGACATTGTCATCAGAACAAAACAATAGCCTACAGACTGGGAAACGATCTTCACCAACCCTTTATCTGACAGAGGGCTAATATCCAGAATATAGTACTCAAGAAGTTAAACAGCAAGAAGTTAAACAGCAAGAAATCAAATAATTCAATTAAAAAATGTGGTATAGAGCTATAAAGAGAATTCTCAATAGAGGAATATCGAATGGCAGAGAAATACTTACAGAAATGCTCAACACCCCTAGTTATCAGGGAAATGCAAATTGAATCGACCCTGAGATTTCACTTTACACCCATCCGAATGGCTAAGATAAAAAACTCAAATGACAATACATGCTGGAGAGGGTGGAAAGAAACATGAACCCTCCACCATTGCTGGTAGGAATGTAAATTTGACCAACCACTTTGGAAATCTACCTGGCACTTTCTCAGACAATTAATAATAGTGCTTCTCCAAGGTCCACCTATTCTACTGCTAGCCATCTATCTGATCATACTCAAGTATACAAGGAATTTTGCTCATCCTTTTTCGTAGCAGCTCTTTTCGTAAATGCCAGAATCTGGAAACATCTTAGATGTCCCTCAAAGGAGGAATGGATACAGAAATTGTGGTACATATACACAATGGAATACTACTCAACAATTAAAAAGAAGGAAATAATGTATTTGCAGGCAAATGGATGGAACTAGAAAAGATGACCCTGAACGAGGTATCCCAGAAGTAGAAAAATAAACATGGTATACACTCATTTATAAGCAAATATTAGACACATAGTACAGGATAAACCTACTAAAAGCTGTACACTTAAAGAAGCTAAGCAAGAAGTGGGAGCCTGGGTAAGACGCTGAATCCTAATTCAGAAAGGCAAATACAATGGACATTGGAAAAGGGAGAAAACGGGGAATAGCACAGGAGCCTACCACAGAGGGCCTCTGAAAGATTCTTCCTAGTAGGATATCAAAGTAGATGGTGATACTCATAACCAAAATTTGGGCAGAGTTCAGGAAATTTTATAAAAAAGGGGAGGACAGAAAAACATGGAAGAGACAGGACCTCCACAAGGTGAGCAACAGAACCAAAATATCTGGGGCCAGGCATCTTTTCTGAGACTGGTACTCCTGGTCCATGCATGGAGACATCCTAGATATATTGTACAGGTGTAGTCCATAGCAGCTCAGTCACCAAGTGGTTTACCCTAGTAAGGGCAATATGAGCTGTCTCTGACATGATCTCAGTGGCTGGCTCTTTAATCACCTCCCCTTGAGGGGAGAAGCAGCCTTACCAGGCAACACAAAAAGACAATGCAACCAGTCCTTAGATTAGACTGATTAGACCTTATAGGCTTGAGTCAGATAAAAGGGGAGGGCCTAAGAGGGGGGCATTGGAGGAGAAGAGGGAAGAAGTGTGGGAGTGGGAGTGCAGGAGGAAGGGGGCTCCAGTTGGGATACATAGTAATTAAAATGTAATAAATTAAAAAATAAAAAAAGAATAAAAAGACCCAGCTATACCACTCCTGGGCCTCCACCAGAGATGCTCCACCATACAATCAGGACATTTCCTCAACCATGTTCATAGCAGCTTTATTTGTAATAGCCAGGAACTGGAAATAACCCAGAAGTTCCTCAACTGAAGAATGGATAAAGAAACTGTGGTGTATTTACACAATGGAATACTACATAGTGATTAAAAAGAAGGAAATCTTGAAATTAGCAGGGAAATGGACAACTATAAAAGATCATCCTGAGTGAGGTAACACAGATTCAGAAAGACGCTCATGGCATATACTCACTTATAAGCAGTTTTTAGTCATATAATAGAGGATAGACATGCTACAATCCACAGACACAAGAAGATAAGCCCAATTGGCATTGTAGGCTCTATGTGGGCCCACTATTTAGGGCAGAGGGGAATATATCTAATACAGACTATGTTTTCTGTTTTTTTTTGTTTTTTTTTTAAATCATGTTCCCCTGCTGGGACTTCCCTACCAGGTCTCATGGGAAGAAGAGGAACTCAGTCCTCATATGAATAGATGAGCTGGGGTGTCTGGGTGTGTGTGTGGGATTTCCCTATTCTGAGAAATGGGGGAGAGAGGATGCTGGAGGGAGGACTGGTCTTGGAGCAGAGGAGGGAGAAACAACGACCGAGATGTAAATTGAATTAATAAATTAAAAATTATGTATTGCCAATTAACTAACACACAAAGTCAACTAAAATGACTTTTACATGTAGCAGTAACATGTGTATTTATTATTTCCCTATTTGACTGGATATCCAGTATATACAAAGAACTAAAGAAGCTGAAAAGCAGCAAACCAAGTAATCCAATTAAAAAATGGAGAACAGAGCTAAACAGAGAATTCTCTGTAGAGGAATATCAAATGGCAGAGAAACACTCAAAGAAATGCTCATCCTCATTAGCCATCAGGGAAATGCAAATCAAAACGATCCTGAGATATCACCTTACACCCATCAGAATGGCCAAGATGAAAAACTCAAGCGACAACACATGCTGGAGAGGTTGTGGAGAAAGGGGAACCCTCCTCCACTGCTGGTGGGAATGTAAACTGGTACAACCACTCTGGAAAGCTATCTGGCGCTTTCTCAGATGATTAGGAATAGTGCTTCCTCAAGACCCAGCTATACCACTGCTAGGTATATACCCAAAGTTTGCTCAAGTACACAAAAGGGATACTTGCTTAACCATGTTTATAGCAGCTTTATTTGTAATAGCCAGAACCTGGAAACAACCCAGATGTCCATCAACGGAAGAGTGGGTACAGAAATTGTGGTATTTCTACACAATGGAATACTACTCAGCAATCAAAAAGGAGGAAATCATGAAATTTGTAGGCAAATGGTGGGATCTAGAAAAGATCATTCTGAGTGAAATATCCCAGAAGGAGAAAGACAAACACGGTATATACTCACTTATATAGACCTATAAGATATGATAAACATAATGAAATCTATACACCTAAAAAAGGATAATCAAGAGAGCGGACATGGGGTAAGATGATCAATCCTCATTTAGAAAGACAGATGGGATGTGCATTGAACGTATGACAGGAGTCTACTGAGTGCATCTGAAAGACTCTAACTAGCAGTGTTTTCAAAGCAAAGACTCATGACCAAACCTTTGGCAGAGTACAGGGAATCATGAGAAAGAAGGGGAGTTAGTCTGATGGGGAAAGGATAGGAGCTCCACAAGGACCAAATATATCTGGGCACAGGGCCTTTTCTGAGACTGAGATTCAACCAAGGACCATGTATGGATATAACCTAAAACCTCCACTCAGATGTAGCCTGTGGTAGCTCAGTAACCAATTGGTTTCCCAAAGTGAGGGGAACAAGGACTATTTCTAACAGGAACTCAATGACTGGCTCTTTGGCTTCCCTACCCCCAAGGGAGGAGCAGTCCTGTTAGGCCACAGAGGAGGGCTTTGCAGCCAGTCCTGAAGATACCTGATAAAACAGGATCAGATGAATGGGGAGGAGGTCCCCCTCTATCAGTGGACTTGGAAAGGGGCACGGTAGAGATGAGGGAGAGATGGAGGGACTAGAAGGGAATGAGGGATCAGGACATGGCTAGGATACAGAGTTAATAAAATGTAACTGATAAGAAAAAAATAAAATTCAAAAAAAAGGAAGTTTGAGAAAATGAAATTTAGGCAAAAGTAAAATAGGTTTTATGGACACAAATATAATTGTTCTTTGGTGATGAATTGTCACTGAAATAAAATATAAAATCAGTAAGCAAAATAAAAATTGATGATTAAACGTAACTTGATAGTTTTAGAATGTTCTAAAATTGTCCAAGATAAAATGAAATGTTGATTGTCTTGCACACATTTTGTTACAACTTGATCACAAGAAGATACTATGACAAGCATCAAATATTTTATTACCTGAATCTCATTTTGTGTACACAGATTTTTGTTTATAACATTTGCTACAGTTTTTGCCTGATATGATTTTTTTCTTAAAAATTCTTTTTTATTTTTATTAATTATAGTTTATTCATTTGTATTCCCCTGTAGCTCCCTCCCTCCCTCTCAATCCCACCTTCCCTCCTCCTTCTCCACCCATGCCCCCTCACCAATAGGGGAGGTCCTCCTCTCCTTTCTTCTGATCTTAGTCTATCAGATCTCATCAGGAGTGGCTGCATTGTCTTCCATTGTGGCCTAATAAGGCTGCTACCCCCTCAGGGGGAGGAGCTGAAAGAGCCAGCCACTGAGTTCATGTCAGAGGCAGTCCCTGTTCCCATTACTATGTAACCCACTTAGACACTAAACTGCCATGAGCAACATCTGTGCAGGGGTTCTAGGTTATCTCCATGCATGGACCTTGGTTAGAATATCAGTCTCAAAAAAAACACCCCTCTGCCCAGATTTTTTGGTTCTGTTGCTCTCATTGTGGAGATCCTGTCCTTCCCAGGTCTTATTCTCTCCCCTTTCATTCATAATATTCCCTGCTCTCTGACCAAAGTTTGGCTATAAGTTGAGGAATGGATACAGAAATTGTGGTACATCTATACAATTGAATATTACTCAGCAATAAAAAACAAGGAAATCATGAAATTTGCAGGTAAATGGTGGGAAGTGGAAAAATCATCCTGAGTGAGGTATCCCAGAAGCAGAAAGACACAAGTGGAATATACTCACTCATAAGTGGATATTAGATATATAATATAGGATAAATATACTAAAATGTCTACACCTATAGAAACTTATCAAGAAGGAAGACTCTGGCTAAGATGCTCAATCTCCATTCAGAAAGGCAAAGAGGATAGACATCAGAAGATGGCGAAAATAGGGAACAGGACAGGAGAGCCTACCACAGAGGGCCTCTGAAAGGCTCTGCCTTGCAGGGTATCAAAGCAGATGCTGAGACTTGCCGCCTGATATGATTTCTATAATACTAACAGCAATATTATAAGTTGAATAATAACAGTTTTCATACTTTTAAAATGACAGACATGAAACTCTTACTCTAAAGATTGCAACAACTATCTCGACATAATTGGTGCTTATCAGCAATGAAGAGACATAGGCAGTGGTGGTCAGATGATGAAGTGTATAGATCCATGCACAAATGAGGATACAAAAAAATGAACCATATAAGTACATGAAAAGAAATGTTTTTTTAAGCTTTAGATCTATGCATTAGTAACTGCGTATAGTTTTACTGTATAAAAATGTATTTGAATTGTTCAGTAATCTGCCTATCATGGAGAATAACAAAATTTTATTGATTTAATGACAACCCATATAGTATTTGGTACTTCTAACTTGCTTCAGACTCTTTTGTTTATTTATTCTGTTTTTAGGCAATGTTTTATTTCTCTTTTTATTTATGGCTGTGAACCTAGCCTTAAATGGCTGAGCAATCTCCCCAGCCCTATTTCTCCTTTTAAAAATATGATCTTTATAAAGTTATTAAGTTAGTCATTTCAATTTTTAGTAGCAAGATGCAAGGAAAAAGATACAAGAAAAAACTGATGATCTACCTATTGAAATTTTTTTTTTATCCTTCACAGAGATGTGCTATTATTAATTGATTTTTTAACAACTGAGAATATTACCCAAAACTTAGTACCAACATTAGGAAAAATCTAATGCAATTTCTGACTCGAATTCCAAATTTGGCAATTTTTCTCTTCATGGAAACATGCACTGTGTTGTATTTGGTGTTTTTTTTTTTTTTTATCTAACATACTTTATTCAGTGTTTATTCACACTGTAGTGAATATCACTGTATTGGGATACACTGTAGTGTGTATCACCATGTCATTTTGTTTTATGGTAGAATATGATTTCACTTTATATATATATGTCATATGTTATTAATTCATAGTTTTATGGACTTTTTCACTTTGGATACTGTATTTATTATTGCCATGAGTGCTTGTATAGAAGCTTATGCTTCAGAATGCATTTCATTTTTCTTGAATATATATATATATGGCTTTTAATTCGTATATCTACATTAGTAGAATATTACATTTTCAGTTTTTCAGTATTATTGTTCCACCTTAAAAATTATAGTCATATTAGTGTATGTGAAATTTTCTCTATTGAAATTTAAGATGAGGCTAAGTGTTCTTTTAAAACTGTGCTATACCTTCACCAATAACCTCTTCTAGGCTCTCTGTGATTCTAACTCTTCCACATGATGCTTATCATTAGCTTCTCTCCATTTCCCTTTAAAACTAGGTTTTCGGCTGACACTGAAGCTACACCCTCATCAATGGCTTCTCCTAGCTCCTCACAGTCCTATGACTCAGCTTATCTTTATGACCTCTCCATGACTTCAAAACTATAATAAAAAATATAGGTCTTAAGCCTTTGAGTTTCACATAATTAATCTTTTATAATTTCATATATAATACAGAAAATCATAATCATTTTATTCAGTTCACACACTGTGATCTATAGCTCATTTGTGCACTAAGTTTTTAGTACTGTTTAAACAGTCCTCCCTGGTATTACAAATTGCTTTCTGTACCTACACTTGTCTTTCCATATTATACCAATGAAAATTGCTTTGAAATCCCCTTTCATCAAACTCTGTTTAAAATACAGTTATATTTCTGGATCTTTTTTAAAATTTATTTATTTTTTATTCACTTTACATCCTTGTTGTAGCCCCATACTCCTTACCTCCTAGATCTCTCTCCTCTCCACTACTCCTTAAGAAAGAGGAGCTCCTTTTCCCATCTACCCCAACTCATCAAGATGTATCAGTACTGAGCATATCCTCTCACCCTGCAGCCTGGTAAGGCAGTCCCTCCATGAGGAAGTGATCAAAAAGTTATCAAGTGAGTCCATGTCCTATGCAGTCCCTACTTCCCTTACTAGAGGACCCACATGAAGACTAAACTGTCCCTCTGCTACATATTTGTAGAGGGCCTAGGTCCAGTTCATGCATGGTCCTTGGTTGATGCTTCAGTCTCAGCAAGACTCTCTGGGCCCTGATTGGTTGGCTCTGTAGGTCTTCTTGTGGACATCTTGTCACAAGAAGAAATGGTCCTTTTCTTTATCCTCCTATTTTTCCTCATGACTCCCTACTCATTGCCTACTGTTTCGAGATATGTCTCAGAATCTGTTTTGTTTTGCTGCTAGGTAGAGTCTCTCAAAGGACAACTCTGAGTATCATTCAGGGGTTGTTACTCTCCAATAGGTGGATCTTTTGTTGGGCCAGGCATTGTTTATATATTCTTTCAGTCTCTGATCTCTTTATCCCTGCACATCTTGTATACCATAAATTTGGGGTTAAAGTTTTGTGGATGAGTTAGTGTTTCCCTCCCTCTACTAGGAGACTAGTCCACTTAGAGGGTGTCCTCTTCAGTCTCTATGGCCTCTGCTACTAGGAGTTTATGGGGAATCCCCTTCATATCCTCCCAGTTGCCTACCCTGACATAGGTCTCCAGCTTGTCACAGAGATACCTCCACCTTCAGTTTCTCTTTTCTCTATAGGCTTTTTGTCCTCTTGTGTTCACTCTCCGCAAGTCTAAACTCAAAACTATTAACTTTCTATGTCCTTTCTCTTACCTTGTGATATCCTATTGCCTTGTAATCTGCAGCAGCCAGGAAGTAAAGCCACTCTGTTCCAACAAGGAAAGATATGTGTATCACTGATGAGTAATATGCAAAGGAGCTAGAACTGTAGGAAATGGTGCCAGAGAAATTAAAAAGCTTGTGATTAACCAATACCCATCTCTTAACTTTTACACAGTTGGAAATTGTTTTTGCTTTGATCTGATAGTTTAAAGAGAATTGTGAAAGGATTTTGGATGGTTGGACTAGAAAAACTATTGAATACTCAGTTCTGAAAAAGCTGTTGCGTCAACTTGGAAGATAAAGCAAAGAATAATGCAGAAGAAGAAGGCCTAATTTGTGAAGTTTCAAAAGAAAGTTTCATATAGCAACATGTAAGTACTGTTGGATATTAAGCATTTGAGGTACTTGTGAGCTGACACTGAAGAAATGGTTGTCATTAACAAGAAACTAGCACCACTAGAACAAACCATTGCTTTCCTGATATAATCCTTATGGTTAGATGAATCAGTAAAATAAGTGATTAAGAAGAATCCAATTTCTAAGTAAAAACTCTTTTGAGTAGTGTTTCTTAGTGCCAGTACACTTAGCCAAGAATCCTCCAAGCCTGTACAACATGTGCAGGCAACTGAATTTGATAAGGTAACAGAGTCGGCCAGGTATTGCTGATTTCAAAGCCATGAAAGGTTCTTGGAGAAGAGCTGCAGCTTGATTTTTGCACAGTTGAGCTGGGATACCTGAAGAAAGACCAACAGTAGGCACTGGTGATTGAATAGTATCAGTACCAGTGAGGAAACTACCTTGTTAGAGAAACCAATATCATGAGAAGGCCACTAAGGAAAACAGTAATTTCTTATTGGAGCTAACTCGGTTTACAGATAAGCTATGTGGGTTGTGCTCAGCAAAGCAGAAGAAATGGAGCTGCATGAGCCCTTTAGAGACCAGAAGATTCTGATTTTCAGATGTTAGATATTATGCTATTTATATATTTGTATTTTAGTGTCTTTGATCTGATTGTGACTGCAATACTTGTTTCGAAGAAATAATGTAAAAAATATATTTAAAAAATTAGTGGAGTCCAACTTGAGTGATGTTGATTTATAAAAAGACATTGAGTTATAAAGACAACTTGCACTTTCAAAGTACTGAAATTTAAAGATGTGTACTCTACGTTATACTGTTTGTATTGTGATATTAAAATGTTAATTTGATATTTGTGGCAGGAACAAGAAAGGGACAGCTATGGTTTCTTGATTAAGAAAAGATATTTGTGCTTCAAATTGACACAGAGTCAAATTGGCTGTTTTGTTTTCTTTGCAAGGTTGATAATACAATGAAATTGTCATCAGAACACAACAACAGCCTATAGACTGGGAAAAAAATCTTCACCAACCCTATATATGACAGAAGGCTAATATCTAGAATATATAAGGAACTCAAGAATTTAAAAAAAGAGCAAATCTTTCTGCTTCTGGGAGAGCTCACTCAGGATGATCCTTTCCAGGTCCCACCATTTACCTGCAAATTTCATGATTTCCTTATTTTTCATTGCAGAATAATATTCCATTGTACTACAATTTATGTATCCATTCTTCAGTTGAGGGGCATCTGTGTTGTTTCCAGCTTCTAGCTATTACAAATAAAGCTGCTACAAACATGGTTGAGCAAATGTCCTTATTGTGTACTTGAGGCTCCTTTGGATATATGCCTAGGAGTGGTATGGCTGGATCTCGAGGAAATGCTATTCCTAGTTGTCTGAGAAAGTGCCAGATTGATTTCCAGAGTGGTTGTACGAGTACACACGGCATATACTCACTCATATAGACATGTAATATAGGATAAACATATTAAAATCTGTACATCTAAAGAAACTAATCAAGAGAGAGGACCCTGACTAAAATGCTCAATCACCATCCTGAAAGGCATAGAGGAAGGACATCAGAAGAAGAAGAAAACAGGAAACAAGCTAGAAACCCACCACAGAGGGCCTCTGAAAGGCTCTGCCCTGCAGACTATCAAAGCAGATGCTGAGACTTATGGCCAATGGTTGGGCAGTGTGCATGGAATCTTATGTAAGAAGTGGGAAATAGTAAGAGCTGGAGAGGACAGGAACCCCACAAGGAGAGCAACAGAACCAGAAAATTTGAACACAGGGGTCAGAGACTCGTATATACTCCAACCAAGTACCATGCATGGAGATAACCTAGAACCCCTGCACAGATGTAGCCCATGGCAGTTCAGTGTCCAAGTGGGTTACATAGTAATGGGAAGAGGGACTGCCTCTGACATAATCTGATTGACCTGCTCTTTGATCACCTCCCCCTAATGGGGGAGCAGCCATACCAGGCCACAGAAGATGACAATGCAACCACTCCTGATGAGATCTGATAGACTAAGATCAGAAGGAAGGAGAGGAGGACCTCCCCTATCAGTCGACTTGGGGGGGGCATGCATGAACAAGGGGGAGGGAGGGTGGGATCAGGATGGGAGGAGGGAGGGGCTTATGGTGGGATACAAACTGAATAAAGTGTAATTAATAAAAAAGCAGCAAATCAAGTAATCCAATTTTAAAAAATGTGGTATAACGCTAAATAGATAATTTTCTATAGAAGAATATCAAATAGCAGAGAAATACTTTAAGATATGCACAACGTCCTTAGACAACAGGGAAATGAAAATCAAAACAACCCTGAGATTTTACTTTACACTCATCAGAATGGCTAAGATCAAAAACTCAAGTGACAATACATGCTGAAGAGGATGTGGAGAAAGGGGAACCCTCCTCCACTGCTGGTGGGAATGTAAACTGGTACAACCACTTTGGAAATCAGTCTGATGCTTTCTCAGACAATTAAGAATAGCACTTCCTCAAGATCTAGCTATACCACTCCTAGGCATATATCCAAAAGAGGCTCAAGTACACAACAAGGACATTTGCTCAACCATGTTTGTAGCAGCTTTATTCAAAATAGTCATAATCTGGAAACAACCCAGATTTTCCTCAATGGAGGAATGTGTGCCAAAATTATAGTACATTTACACAATGGAACACTACTCAGCAAATAAAAACAAGGAAATCATGAAATTTGCAGGCAAATAGTGGGATCTAGAAAAGAACATCCTGATTGAGGCATCCCAAAAGCAGAAAGACACATGTGGTATATACTCACTCAGAATTGGATATTAGACACATAATATAGGATAAACATACTAAAATTTGTACACCTAAATAATCTAATTAAGAAAGACCCTGGATATGATGCTCAATCCTCACTTAGCAAGGCAAAGAAGGAGAAGATCGGAAAAGGGAGAACGTAGGAAACAAGACAGGAGCCTACCACAGAGGGCTTCTCAAAGACTCTACTCTGTAGGATACCAAAGCAGAGGCTGAGACTCATAGTAAAACTTTGGGCAGAGTGCAGAAAATTTTATGAAAGAAGGAGGAGATAGAAAGACCTGGCAGAGGGGACATGAGATCCACAAGGAGAGCAGCATAACCAAGAAATTTGGGCTCAGGGATCTTTTCTGAGACTGAAACCCTAACCAAGAACCACACATGGAGATAACCTAGAATCCCTGCACAGGTGTAGTCCATGGCAGCCCAGTATCCAAGGGGGTTCCCTAGTAAGAGAAACAGGAACTGTCTCTGACTTGAACTAAGTGGCTGGCTCTTTGATCACCTCATCCTGGCAGGGGAGCAGCTTTACCAGGCCACAGAGGAAGACAATGCAGCTAGTCCTGATGAGAAATAATAGGTTAGTGTAAGATGGAAGGGCCAGAGAACCTTCCCTCTCAGTGGACTTGGAGAAGTCCATTGGAGGAGATGAAGGAGGCATGGTAGGATTGGGAGGGATTAAGGGAGAGGGCGACAGTTGGGATACAAAGTGAATAAATTGTAATTAATAAAAAAATAAAGAAAGAAAAAATAAAAATTTAACAGGAAAAATGACAGCACTACATTGGCCTATAGTAAAGCCTGGGGCATTTATTATGATTGATGATTGACATAGATTTAGTCCATTGACTGTAAAGGTGCCAATTGTATGCTGTTCGTCCTGAGAGTCATAAAAAGACATTTTGAGACAGTCCCTGTTCCCAATACTATGGAGCCCACTTGGAGACTGAACTGTCATGGGCTACATCTGTGCAGCGGTTCTAGGTTATCTCCATGCATGCTACTTGGTTGGAGTATCAGTCTCAGGGAAGACCTCTGTGCTCAGATTTTTGTTTTGTTTTGTTTTGTTGCTCTTTGATCATCTCCCCCTGAGTGGGGAGAAGCCTTGCCAGGCCACAGAGGAATACATTGCAGCCAGTCCTGATGAGACCTAATAGACTAGGATCACAAGGAAGGTAAAAAGACCTTCCCTACCAGTGGACTTGGGGAGCGTCATGTGTGGAGTACGGGGAGGAAGAGAGGGACTGGGAGGGGAGGAGGGATGGAACTGCAGGGAGGATACAAAGTAAATAAAGTGTAATTAATAGAACAATAAAAAAGAATAACACAACAGTAAGCAGGTTTTTTTCCATGATCTCTGCTTCAGTTCCTACCGCCAGATTCCTTTCTTTGATTTTCTGAATTGACTTTCCTTTTCCTGGAATGCCAAAATAAGTCTAAATAACATGTTTTATCATAATAGAAATCTAGTAAGACAAACCTGAAGGTTCAGATTCTTTTATGATGCAAATTTGTTCATGAGATGTAATAATCAGATAAATGAATGCTATAAGAGAAATGAGATTTTAAGAGTGTCAGTTCAGGCATAAGCTATAGAAAATTATTCAAGTAAGTACATATTATGTATGAAAAATAAAATATATGCCCTTTTAAACCAGATAGACATAAGAAGTAGAAAACAGGGAGTAGGATAGGAGCCTACCACAGAGGGCCTCCTCTCCCCATCAGGGTATCTAAGCAGATGCTGAGACTCATAGCCAAAATTTGGGAAAAGTGTAGAGAATCTTATTGAAGTAGGGGAGATAGAAAGACCTGGACGGAGCAGGAGCTCCACAAGGAGACCAACAGAGCCAAATAAATTCTGGATTCAGGGGGTCTTGCAGAGACTGATGAATCAACCAAGGACCATGCATGGAGAGGACATAGCTCACCTGCTCAGTCTCCATGCAGGTTTCCTAATAAGGAGAGCAAGTGCTCTCTTTGATATGAGCTCAGTGGCTGGCCTTTTGATCACCTCCCCCTGGTGAGGTGGCCATGCCAGGCCACAGAGGCAGACAATGTAGCCAGTCCGTATGAGACCTGATAGGCTAGGCTCAGATAGTAGTGGAGGAGGTCCTCCCCTATCTGTGGACTAGGGGAGGAACATAGAGACAGAAGAGGGAGGGAGAATGGGAATGGAAGGAGATGAGGGAGAGAGTTACAGCTGGGATACAAAGTGAATAAATTGTAATAAATTATTATAATAAAGAAAAATATTAAAAAAGAAAAATATGCACTGTCATAAATTTGATTAGAATATTATAATTTATATGATTATGAATTAGGTATATATAAGTTTTATAAAATATGTTTTGGAACGAATGAGTAATTTATTTTGGCATATGACATTAACTGAACATTTCTATCCGTGGAGAGACGTGGTCAATTATATCCAACTACCATCATTACTTTATGGAAAATATCAAAGAGATTCTAACCAATAATTTGGATCTTTTAAAAGGATAAATTACGCCCATGTATACAAGATCTATTACTGTAAATCACCCACTATCAAAAATTCTATGGAATCCGAGTCTTTTACTTTTATAATTCAGGAAAAACACTACAACATCTTTGTATATAGCTTAGCATTATTTACCTACCTAAAATAATAAAAATATTTCCTACCCCCTTATAAAAAGGAAATTTAAGATCAGACTGTTAATCTTTGCAAAAAGGCTATTGAATTTCTGGACATATTGCATTGATTTCATTATGTTGGCCTGCACTGCCTTTTAAACAATATTAAATCTTCTGGTTATTGGAAGTACTTGTGTCTATTTATGATTTGTTTCTATATTTATGTCAGTATAAAAGTGTCTCCATGTATTTCAGCCTTTGTCAATTTTTTCAGCACTGTCATTTATTTTCCAATGCAATGTTTTTGTCTTTCTTGTTCATATTTATCCTTAGATATTTTCTCATACTAGTAAACACTTATTTTTTATTCCAGTTTTTAATTATTTCATTTTATTGTTTATTACAGTTTACTAACTTTATATCCTACTTGTAGCATCCTCCTTCTTCCCCTCCCAATTCCACCATCCCACTCTCTTCTCCACAAACACCCCTCTCCCAGTCTATGGAGAGGGGAAATCCTCCTTCCCTTTCTTCTGATCCTAGTCTATCAGTTCTCATCAGGAGTGGCTGCATTGTCTTCTTCTGTGGCCTGGTAAGACTGTTCCCCCCTTTAGGGGGAGGTGATCAAAGAGCAGGCCAATTGGTTCCTGTCAGAGTCAGTTGCTGTCCCTATTGTTATCAAATTACCTACACAATTCTTTACAGACCTTGAAAGAAAAATTCTCAACTTCATATGGAAGAAGAAGAAACCCAGAATTGCTAAAACAGTCTTCTGAGGAGGAGGTGATCAAAGAGCAAGCCAATCAGTTCATGTCATAGACAGTCCCTTTTCCCATTATTAGGGAACCCTCTCGGACACTGAACTGCCATGGGCTACATCTGTGCAGGGGTTCTATGTAATCTCCATGAATAGTCCTTGTTTGGAGTATCAGTCTCAGAAAAGACCCCTGGGCCCAGATTTTTTGGTTCTGTTGCTCTAATTGAGGAGGTCCTGTCCTCTCCAGGTCTTAATACCTCCCACATCTTTCCTAAGATTTTCTGCATTCTGCCCAAAGTTTGGGTATGAGTCTCAGCATCTGCTTTGATACCCTGCAGGGTAGAGTCTTTGAGAGGCCCTCTGTGGTAGGCTCCTGACTTGTTCTCCTTCTTCTAATGTCCATCCTCTTTGCCTTTTTGAATGAGGGTTGAGCTTCTTACCCAGAGTCCTTCTTCTTGATTGGCTTCTTAAGATGTAAAGATTTTAGTATGTTTATCTTATTTGTCTAATATCCACTTATGAGTGAGTATATGCCCTGTGTGTCTTTCTCCTTGTGGGATACCTCACTCAGGATGATCTTTTCTAGTTCCCATAATTTGTCTGCAAATTTCATGATCGTTGAGCAAATAGCCTTCTTGTATACTTGAGCATCTTTTAGATTTATGCTTAGGAGTGGTAAAGCTGGATCTTGAGACAGCTATATTCCTAATTGTCTGAGAAAGGAAAAGATTGATTTCCAAAGTGATTATACAAGTTTACACTCCCAATAGCAATGGAGGAGGGTTTCCCTTTCTCCACATTCTCTCCAGCATGTATACTTGAGTTTTTGATCTTAGCCATTCTGATGGGTGTAAGGTGAATTCTCAGGGTCATTTTCATTTTCATTTCCCTGATGATTAAGAACGTTGAGCATTTCTTTAAGCATTTCTCTGTTATTTGATATTCTTCTATAGAGAATTCTCTGTTTAGCGCTCTACTCCATTTTTTAATTGGATGACTTGAAATGTTGCTGCTTAACTTCTTGAGTCTTTATATACTTTGGATATTAGCCCTGTGTCAGATATAAGGTTGGTGAAGATCCTTTCCCAATATGTAGGCAGACATTTTGTTCTGACATCAATGTCCTTTGCTTTACAGAAGATTTTCAATTTCATGAAGTCCCATTTGTTGATTGTTGATCTTAAGAGTGTGCTTTTGGTGCTCTGTTCAGGAATTGTCTCCCCTGCCAATGAGGTCAACGCTATTCCTTAATTTTTCTTCTAACAGGTGTGGTGTGTCTGGTTTTATATTGAGGTCTTTGATCCACTTGGACTTTAGTTTTGTGCAGGGTGATGAGTATGAATCTCTTTACATTTTTCTACATGTAGACATCCATTTAGACCATCACCATTTGTTGAAGATGCTATTTTTTTCCATGGTATGGTTTTGGCATCCTTGTCAAAACTCAGCTGTCCATAGGTGTGTGGATTGATTTCAGGGTCTTCTCTTTAATTCCATTAATACACCAGTCTGTTTCTATGCCAGTACCATGCAAATTTTACTACTGTTGTTGTATATAGTACAGCTTGAGATCAAGAAAGGAGATACCTCTAGAAGATCTTTAATTGTAGCAGATTGTTTTATTGATTCTCCGTTTCTTGTTATTCCATATGAAGTTGAGAATTTTTCTTTGAAGGTCTGTAAAGAATTGTGATGTAATCCAGAAAATTGTCAATTTAATTTAGATTTTCAGTAAGGCTTTTCAGTAAGACATAATGATTGTTTACCCCCAGTGTCTGTTGTTATGTCCCCATTTTCATTTCTGATTTTGCTGATTTGGATAGTTTCCCTCTGCCTTTTAGTTAGTTCGGCCAAGGGTTTGCCTATCTTGTTGATTTTCTCAAAGACAAAGCTCTTGTTTTTTATTGATTCTTTGAATTATTTTATTTGTTTCTAATTTATTAATTTCAGCCCTCAATTTGATTATTTCTAGGCATCTACTCCTTCTGGGTATGTCTGCTTTTTTTTTTTTTTTTTTTTCATGGGCTTTCAGGTGAGCCATTAAATTGCTTGCATGAGATGTTTCAAATTTCTTCCTGGAGGCGCTTTGTGCTATGATTTTTCCTCTTACCACTGCTTTCATTGTGTCCCATAAGCTGGGTGTGTTGTGACTTCATATACATTGAATTCTAGGAAGTCTTTAATTTTTTTATTTCTTCCCTAACCCAGCTGTCATTGAGTAGCGAGTTGTTCAGTTTCCATGTGTGTGTGTAGACATTTTTCTATTTTTGTTGATGTTGAGGTCCAGCTTTAATCCATAGTGGTCTGATAGGATACAAGGAATTATTTTGATATTCTTGTATGTGTTGAGGCTTGCTTTGTGAATAACAATGTGGTCTATTTTGGAGTAGGTTCCACGAGGTGCTGAATAGAAGGTATAATCTTTTACATTTGGGGAAAATTTTCTGTAGACATCTATTGGGACCATTTGATTTAGGACCTCTGTAAGTGCTTTCATTTTCCTACTTAGTTTTGTCTAGATGATCTGTCCTTTGGTGAGGGTGGAGTGTTGACATTTCCCACTATTAAGGTGTTGGGATCAGTGTTTGATTTCAGCTTTAATAATATTTCATTTACAAAAGAAGGTGCTCTTGTATTTTGGGGCATAGATGTTCAGAATTGTGATGTCCTCCTGGTGGATTTTACCTTTGATGAGAATGAAGTGCCCCTCCTCATCTTTATTTATTAATTTTTTTGAAAGTATATTTTATTAGATATTAGGATTGCTACCTCAGATTGTTTTCTGGGTCCATTTGCTTGATAAAACTTTTTCCAGCCCTTTACTCTGAGGTAGTGTTTATCTTTATTGCAGTGATGTGTTTCTTGGTTGCAGCTGAATGTTAGATCCTGTTTTTACTACCATACTGTTAGTCTCTGTCTTTTTATTGGAGAGTTGAGTCTGTTGATGTTACTAAATAATAGTGACCGATGAATGTTAGTTTCTTTTAGTGTAGATTTGGTGGTATTACTGTGTTTCATTGCTTGTTTTCTTTTTATTTATTTATTTTATTTTTTGTGAAGCTATATATGTCCTATGTTTTCTTGGGTGTAGTTTGTTTGGTTTTTTTTTTTTCGGTTGGATATTGTTTAAATTTAATTTTGTCATGGAATACTTTGTTTTCTCCATCTATGTAGATTAAAAGCTTTGCTGGGTATAGTAGTCTGCTTTGGCATCTGTGGTCTCTTAAAGTATGCATGACATCTGCCCAGGCCCTTCTGTCTTTCATAGTTTCTGTTGAGAAGTCTGTTGTGATTCTGATAGGTCTACTTTTATGGGTTACTTGGCCTTTTTCCCTTGATGCTATTAATATCTTTTCTTTGTTCTGTAGATTTAGTGTTTTTACTATAATTTGATGTGAGGGGTTTCTTTTCTGGTCTAGTCTCTTTGGTGTTCTGTAGGCCTCTTGTATGTTTATGGACACCTCTTTCTTTAAGTTGGAAAAATTGTCTTCTATGATTTTTTTTGAAAATATTTTCTTGACCATGGTGCCTGGAATCTTCTTTTTCATTTATTCCTATTTTTCTTAGATTTTTGTCTTTCCATGATGTCCTTGATTTCTTGGATGTTTTGTGTTTGGAAATTTTCCAATTTTACATTTTCTTTGATGGTTGTACCAATTTCTGCAAATGTATTTTCAACACCTGAGATTCTCTCTTCTATCTCTTATATTCTATTGGTGATGCTTACCCTTGTAGTTCCTGATCTTTTTCTCTAAGTTCTCCAGCTCTAGAGTTTTCTCTGTGTGTGTTTTCTTTATTGATTCTAATTCTGTTTTCATGTCTTTCACCATTTCCTTCATCTGTTTGAATGTCAATTCCTCTCTTTCCAAGGTGACTTCTATACTTTGTTTGTTTCCCCTCTATATGCCACTAATTGTGCCTCTATTTGTTTTGCCTGTGCTTTTTGAGAACTTTGTTCTCTTCATCTTTATTTGCCTCTGTTTGTGTGGCTATTTCTTTGAGAGATTTGGTAGTTTCCTCTATGTGCCTCTAATAACTGGGTAAGCATATCTTTAAAATCATTTTCCTGTGTTTCTGATGAATTGAAATATCAATTAATTTTGGGGGTTGCTGGTGAAGCCGTGATGTCCTGATTTTTGTTGGATGTGTTCTTATGCAGACCTCTGGCCATCTGCTTATCTGTATCACTTGCTGTTTGTTCCTGGATTCTGTATTGCAGACTGATTCCCTCTTTCTCTGGTATCTGGAGTATTCTTCAGGAAGATGAGAGAGGTCTACTGGTTTGAGAGTGTGCATTAGTGTTTTAGCTGTACATAAGGGAGGAAGATTGCAGGCACGCATGCACAGGTGAAGGAGATCAATTGGAGCATGTGCGTAGAAGTGTACCTTGAAGGACAGGGTGCTAGAGAGTATAGATGCCTGGAATGTAGGGCAGGGGTGTGGTGCAGGGGCAGGAGGGTGTGTGTGCTGGTGCTGTTCTTTAGGACAACATGCTTGCTCAAGTTCTAAGTTGCCTACTGGCCTGTCATACTGTCCTTCTGGTATTCAGATCTGTCTGGGCTCCTGGAATCGTTTACCTGGGCTCTACTGGTAGACCTATAGAACAGGGGCTTCAATGTTGAGAACACTGTCTCAAGAATCCCTATGTTACCCACAGTGGGGTTGTAGGTTGGAGGGATCAATGTCTGGCTGCTAGCATAGAGGCACCCTGGATCTTGGGCTCTGCATGCTCTCACTTGAAGGTACGCTCACTCTATAGCAGGCTTAATTGGAAAGCCCAGGGTTTTCCTCTGTTTTCTACTCTGAGATTTCGGCCTACCAGGGTAAATGTGAATGTAGTAGATCTGTCAGCTCGGTGGTGTTGCAGCAGCAGAACTGGAAGACTGGTATAGCGGCCTGCTGGTGTTCCAGTCAGAGCCACAGGATTGGGAGGCCTGGGTGGCCCTTACAGCTGGTCTCCTGCAGCTCAGGTCCTGGGAGGCTGCTACAGTAGCTGGCTGGGAGGCCCTACAATACCCGTACAGCTGCTTATGGACCCAGGACCTGGGAGGTTGGTACAGCTGGCAGCCTGCTGCTGAGGAACTGGGAGGCCTGCCTTCTGTGTTTTAGATAATGAGCAGGGGGTTCTGTGCCAAGAGCAACAGGATTGTGGGCTGCCTCGGCCAAGGAGGGAGGCCAGACATGGGGAAGTGCAGGGGTATTGAATAATCGTCACTCTCAGTCCCTGGAGAAGTCTGAGGGTGACCTGGATCCAAATGGTCTCAGCTCATGGGTTGGTCCCCTCTCACCCAGGATGCCTCAGTGCCAATGTTCTAGCTTCAGCTGGCCCTCCACTCACCAATCTCGAAGTTTCAGATCCTCTGACTCTCAGATATGGTGCACACTGGTCGCCGACAGCTTGGATCTCCCTTCTCAAATTCTTGACTCCCTTTTCTTTAGTTGTTATTTTTATAATTCTTTTTGAAATTTTTTTCAATTTATTCACTTTGTATCCCGATTGTAGCCCTCTCCCTTACCTCCTACCACTCTCCACACTCTCTCCCTCTCCTCCTCCATCCCCCTCCCCTAGTCCACTGAAAAGGGCTAGTTCCCCTCCCCTGCCATCTGACCCTACTCTATCAAGTTTCATTAGGACTGCCTGGATCCTCTTCCTCCACCTCACTAGGGGTAAGTCATCAAAAAGCAGGCAACAGAGCTCATGTCAGAGACCGCCCCTGCTCTCTTTATTAGGGTACTCACTTGGAAACTGAGCTGCCTACAGGCTACATCTGAGCAGGGGGTCTCGGTTCTCTCCATGCATAATTGTTATTTTTACACAGGCTCTCTCACACGCACACATACAAACATAAATATAGTCTACTGATTCCTTTTAGTGTTGCTTATATATATAAAATTTCTAGGACTCACTGCTTAGTATTGAATAAGCAATTAAGGAGCTCAATCTCGAGTAGGTCCTGGCTCTTAGCATTCCCTAGTTCCTTGCAGTTATTTGTTTAGACGTCCTCTTTCCATACTAGCATGTCTTTTACTTTGGTCCTTGTTCAGGTCTTATTTAGGCATCTGTTTTGTTGAGGTGAAACTTTCCTGTGGATTCTAAGAGATGCAATAGAAAGGTTACAGTATATTTCTGGTCTTCTTACAGTCTTTTTACCCCCCTTTCTGTTGTGTTTCCTCAGTCTTAGAAAAAGACCACTTGATATGTGAAAATTATTTCAGTTACTAGACCAGTTACCCAGTGCTAGTGAGGTCATTAATCTTAGTTGATTGTTTTCTTATTTTCGCTGTCAGTTTGTTATTATGTCATTGAAATACAAGTGTTCTTTGTGTATAGAATTGTAAATTGATAATTTATCATGAAATTTTACAGGTCATATTTAATAGTTCCAAAAAAATATCAGTGGAGACCCTGTGATAGTCTACATAGAAACGCATATTATCTACAGAGTGTTCTTTTCTAGTTTGGTTGCATTTTCTAGCACCATAATATTTTCTGTTTCTTTCCTTACTGGCCAGACTAGAACCAATAGAACAACAGATGTTCTGGGGTTGCTTGTGATTGCACGGGGGGGGGGGGGGGGGTATCCAGTCTCTTACTATTAATCATGGTGTGAGCTATATGTTTTGCATGGATAAAATTTACCAGGTTTTAAAAGATCACCATTTTCACAAATTTAAATGTGTTTAGTAAGAGGTGGTTTTGAATTATAGTAGAGATTTTGTATTTTTAACCAATTTTGCATTTCTAGTATAATCCCATTATGTGATGGCTTAAAAATTCTTTGTTATGTATTATTGGTCCATTCAGCTAATTTTTCTCACATTTATTTATGTATTTGTGTATGCATATGTGCATGAGTGTATATATATGTGCGTATGTGCATGTGTACATGTTAGTGTTTTCACACTATGATAATGTAGGTTAC
Source organism: Meriones unguiculatus (assembly GCF_030254825.1). NCBI lineage: Eukaryota > Metazoa > Chordata > Mammalia > Rodentia > Muridae > Meriones > Meriones unguiculatus. The sequence goes on along the minus strand of NC_083369.1, from coordinate 70,659,389 downwards.
AGGAAAGTATGTACAGTCAATTATCTTCTTTGAACATGTGGGTTCCTGGGCTTGCAGTCATGTTCTCAAGCTTGATGGCAAGCACCTTTATGTAGTGAGCTATTCTTCTCAGTGGCCTTTAAAATATAATTTAGGTGATATTAATACAGATTATTCATTTATGTATTGAAAAGGCATAATGTCTGTGTGTTCCTTTTTGTCACTTAGTTGTTAAATTTAGTACCAGGGAATTATTAAAGAGGGGATTTGAGAAGTGTTCACCTGTCTATGTTTTGGGAATATGTGTGATGCATTAGTAAAAATTATTTTTGAGGTTTGATAGAATATAATAATGAAGCCATTAATGTCTGAGATTTTCTTAAAATTAGAAATATTATTAAATCAATATTTTTGCCAGTTTTAGAAGTAGCCAGAATTCTTATTCCTAAACTTAGGCTTCAGTAATTTGTGTCTTTCTAGGAATTTGCTCACTGAATCTAACTTATCTAATGTTATTTAAAATTGCTCATTGCATTTCCTTATTTTATTTCCTTAAGGCCAAGCGTAATAATGCCATGTCCTTTCATCCTAAAACTAGTAAATTTAGCCTTTTTTTCTGTCATTTGAGGAGTCGATTTTTCTAAAATTTTTCTAAAAGCAATTTGTGGTGGTTGTTTTCAAAGAACTATCTATGGATCAATACATTCTGTATTGTTTTCTTATTTCACCAATCCCTGCTTCAGTATTTTATTATATAGACTTTTCTGCCTAATTCAGAAACCTGAATCATACTTTTTTTTTTCAATTATCTTGAGGGGGAAACTTTAATAGTACTGACTCTCAAATCAAAAGTTAACATTATTAGACATGTTTATAGAAAGCTACAAGTTTTCCTTTATACACTGCTTAGTATGTGTTTTAAATTTTTTCTTGACACTTCCATTGATTGCATGTGCTAATTTCTATATGCTTGCTAGTTTCCCAAATGTATTCACATCATATTTAAAATTTCAACTCATTGTCATTGAGGAACATATTTTGCCTTAGTCTATCTTTCTAAAGTTTATCCAGCCCTGTTTTGTGGTTTACATGCCATCTTGAATAACACTTCAGAAATGTATTTAAGATTTTGTATTTTCCTTTTTCTGGTTTAGTTGCTGTTAATTTCATATCTTTCTTTTCTTTTTGTAATATAAATATATTCAGCTCTTTATATCATTTATTTTGATGTGCACTGTTTTTATTTTCATTTCATTTATACCAAAGTGTTTTTCTTCTACTTTTCTTTTGATTTATTTATCTACTGGATGTTTGAGAAGTCTGCTAAAATTTTTGTTTTACTATTTTTATTGTATTTAGTTTCATTCCAATCTGTGGTCAGACATATATCATTCCTAGGTATTGTTAAATCTATCTTTTTATGTGGACTTTTCTCATTTTCATTAGTAGAAGATATTGATCTATAAGTATTTTTCTTTATTATCACAAAATTTGTTGGCCACGTAGAAAAATATGAAGATGTGTTCATCCTTCATCTAACAAAATTTTACTCATTCCAGGTTATTTTCTATGATATAGCATATTGTTTATTATGGAGAGTGCTTCATGTGTGCTAGAGAAAATTAAGTATCATACTGTATTGGATGAAATGTTCCTGAGGTGATGGTTGGGTCTAGTTCACTTACAGTATAATTTGTCTATTTTCCTAGTGGATCTTCTTTATCTATTATAGGAATTAAATATTCAAGCTTTTAGTTATAATTGTTGTATCCTGTCTTCCATACCTTTTCTATGTTAGTTTTTGTTTCCTATATTTTGGGTCTTTGCTATATAATGTATGCATGCTTTTATATTCTATATTAACACATTTTTCATAAAGTGTTTGCCTTAGATTCTTGATTACTTTTCTATTGTTGTGGTAAAACACTGTGGCCAAGGCAGCTTTTTAAAGAGAACACTTAATTTGTAGGTTACAATGTCAGAGGGTTAGATTCCATTAATTCTGAGCAAAAGCATCATACTAGAGCAGTAGCTGAGAGGTTGAATCTTGATCCACAAGTTGGATTCAGAAAGAGAGAGGGGGATTAGGAATGGAATAAGATTTTTGAAACTTTGGTGCTTATCCCCAGTGACATGTCTCCTCCAGCAAAGACACACCTCTTAATCATCCCAAGCAGTTCCTTCAGCTGGGGACCAAATCCTCAAATATATGACTCTATGGGAACATTTAATTTATACCACCACACATGGTACTGTTTACATACATATATTGACTTATGTAAGTAAAGTACAGATTTTCTTGTGGTTAGTTCTTGAATGAGTTATCTTTTTGTTTTCTCTTCTCATTCTTAATCTGTTTCTTGAAAATAAAATGTATTCTGTAGATAGCATAGTTGTCTCTCCCAAAACGCAATCTGATAATTTCTGCTTCGTAAATGAGGTCTATGTATGTTCACATTAATGTTATTTATATAATTGGATATATGCCATTGGTTTTATTTTATATGCTCAATTACTATCCTGTTTTGTGTCTCAGTCTTGCTTTGCATGAAGTTAGTATTTTTTATGGTCTTTAAAAATTACTCAATTATATTTTAAGTTAGTTTTTTTTAGAAATTATTGTGGAGCTCATGACATACATATTATGTTAGATAATTCAATTCAAATTTGTGCTAACTTAATTTAAATGTGACAGAGAAGCCTTGTTGTTATCTAGCTCTATTTTCATTTAATGCAATTATGCTTATATACTTTACAAATTGAATAGCTTGCTATAATTTTGTATTATTAGTTTTAATTTATTTTTATTAATTACAGTTTATTCACTTTGTATCCCCCCCATAAGCCCCTCTCTCCTCCTGTCCCAATCCTACCCTCCCTCCCCCTTCTCCATGCATGCCCATCCCTAAGTCCACTGATAGGGGAGGTCTTCCTCTCCTTCCTTCTGATCCTAGTCTAACAGGTCTCATCAGGAGTGGTTGCATTGTCTTCCTCTCTGTCCTGGTCAGGCTAGTCCCCCCTCAGGGAGAAGTGATTGGCTTCTCATCTTTACATCTTCATAATGATATATCCTTATATAGGTTTCTTTCATTTTTATCTTTAGGGTGTTTTAGACTTATTTATGTGTAGGTATATGGGTGTTTTGCCTGCTTATATTTATTTGTGCTACATGTGTGCTCATTGCAAGTGGAGGACTGAAGATATTGGATCCTCTGGAAGTACAGTTACAGATATGAGCTGCTAGGTGAGTGTTTTGAGAACCCAGCTTAACCTGTGTCCTTTTCTCTGACTCATTTCTCCAGCCTTATAGATCTCTTTCTGTTTAGATTATTGAACATTGTTGAATTTCATAAAATAATAGATTATTTTGCATACATTTTGTGAAAATTTAGCTATTGGTTATTTGGTATTTCAGCTCTTTCACTTTCTGAAATACTCAAATAACCAATAGCCACATATTCCACAAATTTAAGGAGAAGCCAATTTGATAAGCAGTTATATCTATATTGAACTGTTTATAATTTCTCACATTTCTCTAATGTTCTATCTATTTATTTATTGAATTATTCTCTATTCTTCATACTGCTTATTTATTATTATTATTTTTTAAATAACTCAAGATGAACTTTATTAATTCACAGTCATGATTTCTACCCTAAACATGGCTGGTGTTAATCGTGTAATTTTTCCTTTGCATTAAATTTTATTCTAATGTAATTTTATATTCATTCATTATTTTGAAGTCATAATGGTTCGCAAAGGTTATGAGAAAATTATGGAGTTTAAAGTTGTTTATGAAATTTTTACAATATATCTATTGATGCCACAAATTCATTTATGGTCAGTTATAGAAATGTGGTACTGAGTCTTGTCCATTCTCATGTCTAAAGTTCCCAAGATCAGGTTGTTGAATGCAGTTCCAAGAAAACAAGAGCTTATTCATTCCATAGCAGTTGTAGGTCTGTTTCTACATTTTAAAAGTTTCTAAATGTACCAATTTTTTATTCGATATATAAAAGAAGTATAGCTACTTTCCAACCACTTCCTTTTATAAGGCAGAATTTAGATCTTTAATTACTTGCTTAGACTATCTTAATAAAGCCTGTTGTCTACTCATGTGATAGCTTTGCTGCCACTCCTCAGTGGGTCAAACTTTTGGTATGATATGCCCAGGCATCATGAGATGACAGCAGCTTTAGATTAGTCTCTTCAACAAAAACATCATTACATCTGTCTGGTCAATTTAGTAAAAAGGTGATAGCTGAAGTTAGTTCCAAAGATATTTCTCTCTGCTTTTGTACAATGTTCTCAGTTATAAATTTTCTATATTCAGGTCTAATTAAATTCAAAATTGTTTTTGAGCTTTTTCTGACACTAACATCTCTCTCTTTGATCAATTAGCTGATTGTTCTTTGGTTTGTTTCTCTGAACAAAATTAAGTTATTTTGCCTAAAGTGTTATACAAAATAGTTAAGTAATTTTGTGCTTTCCACATATCATTCAAACAAAGCTTGGTCTTCTGTTCGCAACTCCAATACTTTTTTTTTTTTTATTTATTGCTGGCCAGAGAGTATAGTCTCTGACTACTCTTTTAAATTAATTTTTCATATTTTCTATTAATTACAGTTTATTCACTTTGTATCCCCCATGTAGCTCCTTCCCTCCCAATCCCATCCTCTTGCCCCCTCATCTCCTCCCATTCCCCTCACCAAGTCCACTGATAGGGGAGGTCCTCCTCCCCTTCCATCTGACCCTAGATTATCAGGTTTCATCAGGACTGGGTGCATTGTCCTCCTCTGTGGCCTGGCAAAGCTCCTCCCCCTTGGGAGGGGGGGCAAAGAGCAAGCCACTGAATTCATGTCAGAGATAGTCTCTGTTCCCCTAGGGAACACACTTGGATACTGAGCTGCCATGGGCTACATCTGAGCAGGGTTTCTAGGTAATATCCATGAATGGTCCTTGATCACCTTGATTTACTGAAATTACTGTGAAGGTTTGTCCATCTGCAAAGTTGGAGGAATGGTAACTAGGCCATACCATTTTCTGGTTTGTTCATGAGAACTGAATGGAGAAAGGAAGGTTTAGGTGTATAAGTGTAATTTCTAAGAATATAAGCTTTTTTTACTTTGTTTTTTTTCTTTATTAATTACACTTTATTTGCTTTGTATCCCCCCTGTGGTTCTCTCCTTCCTCCTGACCCAATCCCTCCCTTTCTCCACCCTCTGCATGCATGCCCCTCCCCAAGTCCACTGATAGGGGAGGTCTTCTTTTCCTTCGGTTCTGATCCTAGTCAATTAGGTCTCATCAGGAGTGGCTGCACGCATTGTCTTCTGTGGACTGGTAATGCTGCTTCCCCCTCAGGGGGAGGTAATTAAAGAGCAGGCTAATCAGTTCATTTCAGAGACAGTCCCTGTTCCTATTACAATGGAACCCACTTGGATACTGAACTGCCATGGGCTACATCTGTGCAGGGGTCTTAGGTTATCTCCAAGCAAGAATATAAGTTTTTAAAGGATGACATATGTTGGTAGCTAGGCTGTTTCTGATAAGAACCTTACTTACTAAATAGGACACAAGGGGATACTTACATCATCCTGGCTATGCTAGTTTAGACTTGCACTTCGATTAAAGTGGAAATGAGGAGAAGGAATGCAAGGAAAAACACTCACTATTCTTATGAAGTTATGGTAAATTTTCATTTACTGTAAGCCATCAGAAAATGTTACATATGCTTTATATCAGTGGTTCTCAAACTGTGTGAGTCACAACCCTTTTGAGTGTTATATAACAGATAACCTGCATATCAGATATTTACTTTATGGTTCATAACAGTAACAAAACTAGAGTTATACGGTAACAACAAAAATAATTTTACAGTTGGGGTCTCCACAATATGAGAAAATGTATTAAAATGTCACAGAATTAGGAATGTTGAGAATCACTGCCTTAGATGGTTTGGTTGTGTGTGTGTGTGTGTGTGTGTGTGTGTGTTTGTATTGTTCATAGATATAGATTGCTAGTTATAGATGTAAAGAGTAGATATGTGGCATCTTGTTTTTATTCTTAAATTTTACAGTTATCTAAACATTTTATTGATTTTTACCATGTACTCTAAACTGCACACATTTATGCTTAATATTTATCATTGTGGAAACATGTATTAACATAAAAAGGCTTCTAATTTCCTTGTTATGCATATATTAAGCATTTTACTCTTTTACACATATTAGTACTGTGTTCATTTTCTTTTCACTGATTTTAGTTATCTTGATATTGTACTTTGGATTTTTACCTTTTAGATTATTGCTATTCCTTATTTTTATTTTCAGTAGCTAGGAAAATTTTGCATAGATACAGCAGAAATTAATCATATGTCAAAATTTGTTTAGGTTATTATCTTAATATAAGCGGGCAAATAATATGCATGGTTTTAATGCATAGCAAGCATATGCTTTCAATTCTTAATATGCCTAATTTTATTATTAATTTCTGTAATAAAATAATAAAAATTCTGTGCGTTCTATACAGTAAGTATAATAGCAATTTTCACACAAATATTAAGCATTAAATGTTTTATGTAATCTTTAAACTGGACATTATCTGATTTAGGCTGAAATTTCAAGTAAGTTCTGTTTTCATTAATCAAATACTCCTGGCTATCATAAGTCTCAGAGCTACAGTTTCTTTAGCTGATAATGAGGATAAATAATAACTACAATGCTGATAATTGTATAGGGAAATTTATAAGGCTGAAATTTCAAGTAAGTTCTGTTTTCATTAATCAAATACTCCTGGCTATCATAAGTCTCAGAGCTACAGTTTCTTTAGCTGATAATGAGGATAAATAATAACTACAATGCTGATAATTGTATAGGGAAATTTATAAGGAATTGACTGTAAAATGCACATAAAAGCTCTTTTAAACTCATAGGCAAAAACTAGGAGCCAGAACAGTATTTCTGTGTATAAAACATCACACTAACTTAGAATTTTTCTCTATTGAAAGTACATAATTGTATAATCTTTACAGCAGACAAAATACATTGTTTTATGTTTTAATAATTTCCCTCTATAGTAGAACATAATTTTGTCTTTATTTTTTTTCTTTATTTTTTATTAGTTACATTTTATTAATTCTGTATCCCAGCTGTATCCCGCGCCCTCATTTCCTCCCAAACCCTCCCTCCTTCCTTCATCTCCTCCCTGCCTCTTTCCAAGTCCACTGATTGGGGAGGACCTCCTCCTCTTTCATCTGACCCTGTTTATTAGGTATCTTCAGGACTGGCTGCAAAGTCATCCTCTGTGGCCTAGCAGGTCTGCTCCTCCCTTGGGAGGTGGAGAGGTCAAAGAGCCTGCCATTGAGTTCCTGTCAGAAATAGTCCTTGCTCCTCTCACTATGCGAAACCAATTGGTTACTGAGCTACCATGGGTTTCAACCAAGCAGAGGTTCTAGGTTATATCCATACATGGTCCTTGGTGGAGTGTCAGTCTCAGAAAAGACACCTGTGCCCAGATATATTTTGTCTTTAAAATATACAAGAATTTCTAGAAGTTACCAGCTTGAAGGCAAAATGATAAGTTTTATAATCATAGGAATTACTAGTTACACATTATAAGAGAAAGAGCAAACACTATTTAATGTGGTACATTGTAGAAATTTTCCTCTCTTTACAATAAATCAGTTTTAAGCAAAAAGAAAATAGTTATTTTTCTATTTCTTACTTTGGGTTTCTGGATTTCTCTACCATGGTGGGCTGTACCTTGAACTGTGAGCCAAAACAAGCCTCTGATCTATTTAATTGCATTTTATGATATCAATGGGAAAAGAAACAATAAAAGCTACTGGATTGAATTCTCAGAGTAGTGTAAATAAAACAAAACAATTCTTGAAAGTCTGCTAGTTTAAGAATATGAAGATGTTTTTGCCTACATTTAGCTGAAAAGTAAATAACATGATGTCACGTGATTTAGTTATTTTTAGAGCATTTCTATTTCAGTAAATAAAACAATCTTGGATTTTTTATTTATCTTTCAAAAATTACAAACAATAAGAATTTGCTAGAAATTTAACCAGAAGCCAGAAGCCAGAAGCCAGAAGCCAGAAGCCAGAAGCCAGAAGCTGGAAACAACTTAGATGTCCCTCAATGGAGGAAAGGATATAGAAATTGTGGTACATTTACACAATGGAATACTACTCAGTAATTAAAAACAAGGAAATCATGAAATTTGCAGGCAAATGGTGGGATCATCCTAAGTGAGGTATCCCAGAAGCAGAAACACACACATGGTATACGTTCACTTATAAGTGGATACTAGACATATAATATAGGATAAACCTACGAAAATCTGACAACCTAAAGAAACCTAGCAAGAAGGAGGACCCTGGGTAAGATGATCGATCAATCCTCACTCAGAAATACAAACAGGATGGATATTGGAAGAACAGGTAAACAGGAAACAGGACAGGAGTCTACCACAGAAGGACTCTGAAAGACTTTACCCAGCACTGTATCAAAGCAGATGCTGAGACTCATATCCAAACTTTGGACAGAGTGCAGAGAATCTTATGAAAGAAGCAGGGGTAGAGGGGGTAGTAAGATCTGGAGAGGACAGGAGCTCCACAAGGAGAGGAGCAGAACCAAAAAATCTGGGCACAGGGGTCTTTTCTGAGACTGATACTCCAACCAACTACCATTCATGGATATAACCTAGAACCCCTGCTCAGATGTAGCCCATGGCAGCTCAGTATCCAAGTGGTGTACCCTAGTAATGGGAACAGGTACTGTCTCAGACATGAACTCAGTGGCTGTCTCTGATATTAACTCAGTGGTGGCTTCTTTGACCACCCCCCAGGGGAGAGCAGCCTTGTCATGCCAGAGAGGAGGACAATGGAGCCAGTCTTGATGAGACATGATAAGCTAGAGGTGGATGAAAGAAGAGGTGAATCTCCCTATCAGTGTACTTGAAGAGAAGAATGGAAGGAGAAGAGGGAGGGAATGAAGGAGGGGGCTACAGCTCAGATACAAAGGGAATAAACTTTAATTAACATACAAAATAGAAATTTAATTAAAAATAAAAATAAAAATATAAATGATCCTATACTACCCTTCAAAAGAGTATTTTTAAATAATTAGTTGAGATAATAATGTAAATAATTTCCATAAATTGTTATAACACAGTTGGACTATTTTGTACGAGGTACTTGGCTTTATAGAGAAACTATTTAAAGATATAAAATAAAATAAACTTTAGGTAAGTGATATATTAATCAATACAATTAATGTTCAGTAGGAACAATAAGCCTGTACATAGCACAATGACTTGGAATTTGATACCAAATAGTTTTTGTTCTGTATGTCAACAGGCACAAACCAGAAACTTGGTTTGGAATGTTAAGTGATATTTTCTTCAGTGTGTTAAAATAAAAATAAAATGCATATTAGTGATCTGTTAAAGATTATCAATCTATTTGTAATTAATTGACCTAAGTCTGTTTAGTTAAAACAATGATGGAAATTCTATGTGTGGGAGGTTAAGCACTTGCTCATGATTATGCAGTTATGTTGTGTAATATCTTAAAGTAGAACCTATAAACTTTTTTCTGGCTTTCTGCCTCTTTCAGTATATAATAGCACTTTCATTATCTTCATGTAATAAAATACGTGCAATGTATAATCATTGCAATACTTACAGGCCCAGTGAAATGTTTTATTACAAAGTGAAGCATTCCTTGATTGTTTTTGAAATAACAAATCTTCTGTCCTCTAGTTCAGTGCTGTTAATTTTTATAGCCACTAGCTAAATGTGCTACTATTAAAACTGAATTTAATTAGACACTTGAAGCTCTTCAGTGTCACTGAGAGCATAACTATTTAATAACTGTATAGGTCATGGCTAGCTTACTCAGTTGTTAGATACTGAACATTTCAATCAATGATAGATAGTGCTTTGGGGACTTGATGGAGAAGAAACTATCAGTCCTGGTTTGTTCATTTTACCAGTGCTGCTGCTGCTGTAGCTGCAATTAATTTTAGTGCCTTACAGTTCTTATAACCCCCTATATGTCCTTATTTCCACTCCCACCCAATTTATCTGTAATACTAGTGCTGTTATTCCTTCTTTAAAGTTGGCAAATATTAAATAACTATATAGCATTAAACAATTATGATGACAATCAAAACATCTGAGATGTTTCAAAGTAATTGTTTTCTTATACCTAAATGACAACAACAACAGTAATATCCTAAGTACTTGTCACATTGTGGAGCATATGTGATAAGTCTGTTTGTTGGGAACTATCAGAATTATTATTTAGTGCTTAGAGATATAGCTTAGTAAGAGAACATGTTCTTAAATGTAAAGATCCGTGGGTTCTATCTCCAGCAAAAGACACATCCAACAACATGCAGAAACACAGTTAATAATGTAATTTATTAGTAGCACTGGTTAATGTCTTGTAAACTTTTTTCTTGGATTTCAAATATGAAATATAAAAATTTAAAAATTTAAAAAGTATTTATAATAGCTTAGTTAGATTTTACCATTACTATTTTTAATTTAAAATTTTATTTTCGAAGAATTTCGTACTGTGTTTACATTATTTCTGCTTCCCCCTCCAACTCTACAACTCTACCCATGTCCTTATCACTTATTCTCAAATTCATGGCTTTCATCTCCTTTATTTATTTTTGTTACACACACACACACACACACACACACATACACAGACACATACAAACACACACACGTAGTAACACTAGTATACTGTATTCATTTAATGCTGCTCATATGTGCTTATATTCAGGGCTAACCACTTAGGTGTGTATAAACTATTATAGTAGTAATTCCTGAAAAAAAAAAGGCCTCTCTTTGCTGTTGTTGGGGGTCTATAGCTCTTCATCTAAGGAAATTTCCATATCCACAGTGGCAAGTCAACTTGTATTGCCATTATGGAGGTCTATGTTCACGCATGACAATTTGTAGAAAATGATATTCCCGCTTCATACTCACAACATATGAGAAGAGTTAATGTTTCAAGAGACTGAATAACTTGTGAGTGACTCAATTTGTAACTGGTAATAATAGGAGAATTTTAAGCAGTATGGTATTCCAGTAAAGAAATTATCTTTTTCCTAGATAACTAAGTAGTTTCAGTAAGTAGAATCTTGGTTTCAAAACCCCCGACTCTCACTTGTCATGAGAAATCTTTATTTAAATAGTATGTAATTAATTTATAATCTTTAATTTTTCCCAACCAAAATTTATGCATAACATAAATATTTTGTAGGGAAAAGTAACATATAAGTGATTAATGAATACTATTTGAAAAAACCATTTATGTATATAATATTTTAAAATATTATTTGTCATTAGACACATCTTGATTCTCCTTAGGCATATCTGGAGGCTGTGAGGATGAATCAGAGTGTAAGAATGAGGACCTGTTGGGTGTAAGGTGATATCTCAGGGTCGTTTTGATTTGCATTTCCCTGATGGCTAATGAGGACGAGCATTTATTTAAGTGTTTTTCTGCCATTCGATATTCCTCTGTCGAGAATTCTCTGTTTAGCTCTGTTCCCCATTTTTTAATTGGATTACTTAGATTGCTGCTTTTCAGCTTCTTTAGTTCTTTGTATATACTGGATATTAGTCCTCTGTCAGATAAAAGGTTAGTGAAGATTCTTTCCCAATCTGTAGGCAGTCGTTTTGTTTTGATGACGGTATCCTTTGCTTTACAGAAACTTTTCAGTTTCATGAGGTCCCATTTATTAATTGTTGCTCTTAGAGCCTGTGCTGTTGGTGTTCTGTTCAGGAAGTTGTCTCCTGTGCCAATGAGTTCTAGGCTGTTCCCCACTTTTTTTTCCAATTGATTTAGGGTATCTGGTTTTATGTTGAGGTCCTTGATCCACTTTGACTTTAGTTTTGTGCAGGGTGATAAATATGGATCTATTTTCATTTTTCTGCATGTAGACATCCAGTTGGTCCAGCACCATTTGTTGAAGATGCTGTCTTTTTTCCATTGAATGGAATTGGCTTCTTTGTCGAATATCGAGTATTCATAGGTGTGTGGATTTATTTCTGGGTCTTCTATGCAGTTCCATTGATCAGAGTACAGGGAATCATAAGAAAGAAGGGGAGTTAGTCTGATGGGGAAAGGATAGGAGCTCCACAAGGACCAAATATATCTGGGCACAGGGTCTTTTCTGAGACTGACATTCAACCAAGGACCATGTATGGATATAACCTAGAACCTCCACTCAGATGTAGCCTGTGGTAGCTCAGTAACCAATTGGTTTCCCAAAGTGAGGGGAACAGGGACTATTTCTAACAGGAACTCAATGACTGGCTCTTTGGTCTCCCCACCCCCGAAGGGAAGAGCAGTCCTGTTAGGCCACAGAGGAGGGCTTTGCAGCCAGTCCTGAAGATACCTGATAAAACAGGATCAGATGAATGGGGAGGAGGTCCCCCCTATCAGTGGACTTGGAAAGGGGCACGGTGGAGATGAGGGAGGGAGGGAGGGACTGGGAGGGAATGAGGGATCGGGACACGGCTGGGATACAGAGTTAATAAAATGTAACTGATAAAAAAAAAAATAAAAAAAAAAAGAATGAGGACCTGAGCTTGATGACCAGTACACATGTAAAAGGACAGCATAGTGGTATATAATTGTATCACAGTTTTAGAGAGACAGAGACTGGAGGCTCCTGTGGCTCATTAGCTGATCAGCCTACACAAATTTGGCAAGTCCTGGATCCCATTGAGAGATCCTGTAACAAAAATTATGATGGACAGTTCTGAAACAACAACAGCAGAGAGTAAACTTTGGCCTCCCACAAAAATGCATATCTCCCCTTACCACTCACACAAATTTTTAAACACAACATCAGTAAAGCACACGATGAAAATCTATCATTTATGTGACAGCTCCAACGCAATGAAAGGAAATGAAATTGCTTGTCTATAGCAACACTACAGTCATGTCACCTTCACTAAAAAGCCTGACTTCTGGTCAAAGGATTGCAGCAGGCTATTTAATGCCAATGCTCAAAGCAGCAATAAAAGAAAACAAAGCAGAATATCTGAGAATAGCAGAGTGTGATGGCACTTAGGATAAACTAACTCGCTGCTCCCTAAAACACACACACACACACACACACACACACAAACACACACACACATACAGAGAGAGAGAGAGAGAGAGAGAGAAGAGAGCCAGTTTTTTCACATAACACACATAGTGGTGAACAGAAAGTAAAACATTTTAAAAGTTAAAATATAATGTCATAACATTTTCTTCTCCTGTTTCATTCCTTCCTCTAATGTTAGTAACCCACTGCATCACCCAGCGCATCTGACTTCTTAGTACAAACCACAAGAACATGTTATCAACACTTAAATGCTCACTTGGAAACAAAGGTGCATGTTACTCCTAGCATTTCTATCAATTACAAGGTGTTTCTGGTAACTTTGACTTTTTTTTTCTATAATTTTATTTTTCTCATTAGTTACATTTTGTTAATTCTGTATCCCAGCTGTCTCCCTCATTCCCTCCCCAATCCCACCCTCCCTCCCTCATCTCCTCCCTGCCCCTTTCCAAGTCCACTGATAGGGGAAGACCTCCTCCCCTTTCATATGACTCCCTTTTCTCAGGTATTTTCAGGACTGGCTACAAAGTCCTCCTCTGTGGCCTAACAGTACTGCTCCTCCCTTGGGAGGTGGGGAGGTCAAAGAGCCAGTCATTGAGTTCCTGTTAGAAATAGTCCTTGTTCCCCTTACTATGGGAAACCAATTGATTACTGAGCTATCACGGGTCACATCCGAGCAGAGGTTCTAGGTTTTATCCTCTTATGGACTTTGGTTGAGTGTCCATCTCAGAAAAGACCCTGTGCCCAGATACATTTGGTCCTTGTGGAGCTCCTATCCTTTCCACATCAAACTCCTCTTCTTTCATATGATTCCCTGCACTCTGCCGAAGGTTTGGTTATGAGTCTTAGTATCTACTTTGGAGCACTGCTAGGTAGAGTCTTTCAGATGCTTTCTGTGGTAGATTCCTGTCATATGTTCATGTCTTTCTAAATGGGGATAGATCATCATACCCCGTGTCCGCTTTCTTGATTATCTTCTTTAGGTGTATAGATTTCATTATGTTTATCCTATCTTTTAGGTCTATATAAGCGAGCCAGAACCTGGAAACAACCCAGATGTCCATCAACGGAGGAATGGATACAGAAATTGTGGTATTTTTACACAATGGAATACTACTCAGCAATCAAAAAGGAGGAAATCATGAAATTTGCAGGCAAATGGTGGGATCTAGAAAAGATCATTCTGAGTGAAGTATCCCAGAAGGAGAAAGGTAACTTTGACTTTTAAAAATATTAAAATTTGTTTGAACTTTTATATTTTTGGAAGTAATTGTAGATCAATGATTTTGAAAACTGTATGAAGACATTTGAAATTCCTAGGTATCTTAGAATACAAACTAAGTCAGACTGGAAAAGAAATTTATGTGACAGCTTTTCACTGAAGGATAATTTGGTTCTTTTGCTACCAACCAGCAGTATGTGATTCTGGAGACAAAATAGTACAGACACACATACATACAAATACACTACAAACAGACACCTTACCTAAAACAGTGTCAACTCTCTCAGAGACTATTTCAAACAAATATAAATAGTGCTTATAAAAACCCTAAGATCAGGGAACGTTTTGCTACTGTTTTCAGAAGATTATGTTTGTACTACTAAATTTTTAGCCACTACACAAGAAATCTGGGTCCAAATCAATTTCATTGTTGTCCATTTTACATTAATTTTCATAAAATATGTAAAGATAAAAAGAAAAATTGACTTTTATAACTTGTTTCACATTTTCCTAAAAGCTCTATACATGATGACTTATTGGGTAACTGTCTAATCATTTTTGGTAAACAAATGGTCTACTACTGAACCAAGCTAGATATTTTAGAAAATTAATGACAAATTAAGAAGAAAAATGCCCAAATAACTTATCTTCCACACACATCTGTCTTCTCACTTTTACCTCCTTTGTAATATTCAAATAAGATTTTTTAAAAAAGCATGAATCCCTTATTGGTCAGTCTGAAAACCAAGTATTAGGGACTAAATTTACATAATTTCCATGTTATATTGGAACATTAATATTTACTATTGAATATCTTTAGTAAAGCTATGGTCAATCCTAAACAGCTGTGTACTCAAATCACCACACAGAGACTAGGATTTATTTAATTAACCTAGAACACAATGCTGGGCAATAGTTACTCCATCCAAGCCCGCATAGTTTCTTACCATTCAGATTTTATGCATTTTACTTGCTTTTAATGATATCTTAGGTCCGGTTAATTTCTCCACGTCGTTCCAAGACCTCTTCTTCAGCGTCTGCTTTCCCAAGTTCTCATCCTCCTCTCTCCTACTCCTTCCTCTCCTCCAGCTCCTCCCTCTAAACCTCCTACTCCTTCCTCTCCTCCTGCTTCCTTCCTCTCATCCCACTCTGAACCAAGATGCTTGACCCTATCCTCTCCATTGCTCAACATTGTGGCTGGTTGTTTTAATTCACAATTTAGAGAACAAATGGTGGCATGTTTACACAAACTTTAGACAGATGATGCTTAGAATAAGTATCACAATTCAAACCAGATAGTGGGGGAGAGAAATCAGCATTTGAATGAACAAGGGTAAGGTGTATACATTCCAAAAGAACATTATACCAACATTTCAATTTCTAAAATTTTCTATTTAAAGTCAACATTTTTCCATAAAATTACTTTGTGCCATTAGTTAATTCTTTGTTTCACCATTTTTAAAACATAAAAATTGGGCTTTATACTTCCAGATATAAACAACACTTAAGCTATTAACAATAATGAAAATTAAAAGTGATTAGACATATTTTAAAATATGTATTTACTAATTCATTATTTCAGAATTTCATACATTGTATTTTGACCATTTTAAACCTGCTCTGATCTCCTCCCAGACCCACTCCCCCATTTCATACACACACAACTTTGTGGCTACATTGAATCGAGATCCACTCTAAATGTAGTGTCCATTTTATGAAAAAATATAACCACTTGAATTTTGATTATTAAAATCTGTTTTAAATTATAAGCACATCTGTTAACTACTTCTTAATATGTATGTCTGAGGCTTTTGAAATTATATACAGGGCATAATATAAAACAATTACATATGGAATTTGTAATCAAAATCATGTTAGGTAGTGCAAATAAGTAGTTTTCCTAAATCAGGAACAGTTATTATCACTCATAATAAGTGAAATTAGTCTACCATAAGCATTTATTTATTCATAATTTCATTCATGTGAGCTACAAAAAATAAGCAACTATGCATAAAGCACAAGGCATTTGAAAATATTGTTGTAAGTTATAGCACATGAGGTAACAAAGTCTAATAGGCAACATTTTCCTATCTTTGGGTCATTAATAAGCTATTTGATTACGTTGATAAAAAAGTAAATAGAAATTCACTATCATTAATTTGATTCATCAATATATTGTGTATTAATATATTCTGCACAGTGTAAAATAATTTTATAAAATGATAAATAAATAGGAACTCATAGTTTATTATTATTAGAGATATAGCATTATGAAATGTTAGCACACACAATTGTCAAAATTATAAAATTAATTCTTCTATGTTTTTAGTTTGTAAGTGTGATCCAGAGGGATGAATGTATAAGTTTTGGTTAATTTGCTATGATGTGTCTGACCAAGATATAGAGAGATTAATACAGAGATCAAAGCCAAAAGGCAAGAAAACAAGTGAGAGACTTCTTTTTCTTTAACCTTTATGAACAATGAATATTTTACATGAAAAATTTCCTAAGTTAATTTTTTTCTTGATGTTTGACTTTATTACCTTTGACCAATGGTACAATTACTCTATTAGTAATTATCTGTAAATTAAAACCTAAGAAACAAGGCCATGACATTAGAAGAAATACAAAAACAAAACAAGCACATCATTGAATGAAAATAAGTAACCTCAGCGTGGTTGAAGGACCAGTTCAAAACTCCTAAACTTAGTTAGGAGTTACTGACAATAGATGGCTTTTAGAAGAGGGAAAGTATCTGTTTTCTCTAATGATGTGTTTCCTTAAAAGATGATGATGACCAGTGGATGGTCCTGTACTTATGCACATATAGGATACACTAAATGAATTTAATGAGTTGAAAATTTAAATTTGGAGAGAAAATGGTCCTGGATGATATGCAAAGAGCTGGAAGAGAATAAATAAGTGTGGGTATGATCAAAATAGAATATATGCATGTATAAAATTCACAAACAATGAAATTTTAAAACACAAAACTTATTTAGAAAACAGAACAGCCACAAAATAATAAAATGAGAGTTTTTGTATATAAGGAAATAATAAAAATATGGAATATTCACTTTCACTTTGACGTTTTCTGTGAATTATTTAATGTCACATATTCAGTGACATTATTTTATGCTTTATATTTCTAAAACTGGTTGGAGTTTTCCTTCTAGAATCTTCTGTTGGGCTGGGTTTCTGTGTATATATTGCTCAAATTTAGTTATGACATGAAATACTTTGTTTTCTACATCTATGTTGATTGAAAGTTTTGCGGGGATGATATCTGTGTTCTCTTAGGGTCTTCATGATATCCATCCAGGCCCTTCTGGCTTTCATAGTCTCTGTTGAGAAGTCTGGTGTGATTCTGATAGGTCTGCCTGTATATGTTATTTGGCCTTTTCCCTTGCTGCCTTTAATATTTTTTTTTTCTTTGCTCTGTAGATTTAGTGTTTTGATTATTGTTTGGTAGGAGGAATTTCTTTCTGGTCTAGTCTATTTGTTGTTCTGTAGGCCTCTTATATGTTTATGGACACACCTTGTTTTCTCTAAAATATTTTCTGGGCCTTGGAGCCTGGAGTCATCTTTTTCATCTATTCCTATTATTCTTAAGTTTGGTTTTAGTGTAGTGTCCTTGACTTTTTTATGTTTTGTGTCTGGAACATTTACAATTTTATTTTTCTTTGAGAGATATATAAATTTATACAATTCTGTCTTCAGCACCTGAGTTTCTTTCCTCCATCTCTTGCATTGTGTTGGTGATACTTGCCTTTGTGATTCCTGATTGCTTCTCTAAGTTCTCCAGCTCCAGGGTTTTCTTCATTTGTGTTTTCTTTATTGATTTCAATCTATTTTCATGTCTTGAAAGATTTTATCCATTGCCTTCATCTTTCTGAATGTGGATTCCTGCCTGTTTATGATGGCCTTTATTTTTTGTTCATTTGCTCTTTATATGCCTCTAATAAGTGCGTATTTATAGTTTTGAGATAATTTTCCTCTGTTTCAGCTGCAGTAGAATATCCGTTGATTTTTAGAGAATCTGGTGAAGACATGATGTCCTGGTTTTTATTGCCTGTATTATTATTCTGCCCTCGAACGATCTGGTTTTCTGTAGCCTTGACTGATTGTTTTTGGAGCCTTTACTGCAGACTGGGTCCACTTATCTCTGGAGTCTAGAGTAGTCTTCCCTGGATTCACTTTCTCTGCTGGCTCACTCTTTGTGACCTAGGTATGCCATGTATCCGGGGAGCAGGCAGAAAGATCTCTGAGCCTAGAGTTGTTCCAGTGCCCCACAGGCTTCCTTAAGATGGAAGAGAATAAAATTTGGGTCCAATGCTGGGCTCAGCCCTGCTGGGTTCTCTGGCTAGCTGGCCTCACTGATTCTGGCCCAGGTGAGCCAGGCTGCTGGAGTGCCAGCAGAAAGATCCTTACACCTAGAGATGCTCCAGTGCCCCACTGGCTTTCTGGAGATGGCAGAAAACAAAACTTGATTCCAGCACCTAGCTCAGCTCAACAGTGTTCACTGTCTCTGCTGTGCTGACTAATTCTGACCCAACTGAGTCAGGCAGTTGGGAAGCATGCAGAATGGAGCCTTGCCTCCCCCATAGTACCAGAAGGTATCCCCACCACAGAATGATGAGAGTGAGTGCCATTAGCTGCTGAGACCAGGAAGATGTCCACAGGATGGTGAGAGTGGGCTCCAGGGTTTGGAACCAGGATCCACTAGTGACCAAAAAGTGTGAGAGTGGGTGCCTGGGTTTGGAGCCACACCCTCAGTACCAGAATGTGTTCACTCCACAGGCAGTGATAGTGAGCACCCAAGGTTCAAGCTGCAGCTGGTCCCTGCAAGGTACCACAGAAGGTGGGCTTCAGCAGGTAGCCTAGGGCTGAGGCAGTCCTGGGCATTAACCTGGGAATTTTTCCTGGTATTATCTGGGTGGCCTGAAGATGGACCTTTGAGTATTCCCATGGATTCTCCTCACCTGAGAAACACAGACGTCGGGGTTTGGGGTCCATAGTAGGGCCTGCTGGTCACCCTACTCTCATTGCTGAGCTGGTGTTCATATCTCCTGCATGGTTGTAGCCACCATCTTGGATCCCCCTGCTTTTTTTTTTTAATGGGATAACCTTTTCATTTCTTAGCCAGGAATACTATTGAATTTACTTGACTTCAATCATATTTGGTTTTATCAGGTGATTAATATTACTGACTGTATTTTCTATGAATAGAGATCTATTATTAATTTCCTTAGCTAAGTGGTTACTCAAAATGAAATAAAAGACTGGATTATTAACATTTCAAAATTTAACATATATTGCACAATACTTCTTTTAAGAAGTACATTCAAATTGATATCCAAAGCAGCTGTACAAGTTTACATTCCGCCAGCAATGGAGAAGGGGTCCCCTTTCTTCACATCCTCTATAGCATGTATTGTCACCTGAGCTTTTGATCTTAGCCATTCTGATGGGTGTAAGGTGGAATCTCAGAGTCCTTTTGATTTATGTCCTTAGTCTCCTTGATGACTAAGGACGTTGAACATTTCTTTTAAGGTTTCTCTGCCATTCTATATTCCTCTACAGAAAATTCTCTGTTTGGCTCTGTACGCCAGTTTTAATTGGATTACTTGATATGTTGCTGAAAGATCATCTTGTGTTTCTAGAAGCAGAAACACACGCATGGCATATACTCACTTATAAGTGGATACTAGACATATCATATAGAATAAACATACTAAAAAAAAAAAACAAATGAGATGGACATCAGAAGAATGAGAAAACAAGAAACAGGACAGGAACCTACCACAGAGGGGCTCTGAAAGACTCTACCAGCAGTGTATAAAAGCAGATGCTAAGACTCAGCCAAACTTTGGACAGAGTTCAGGGAACCTTATGAAAGAAGGGGGAGATAGTAAGACCAGGAAAGGACAGGAGCTCCACCAGTAGAGCAACAGATCTAAAATATCTGGGCACAAAGGTCATTTCTGAGACTGATACTCCAACCAAGGACCATTCATGGATATAACCTAGAACCCCTGCTCAGATGTAGCCCATGGCAGCTCAGTGTTCAAGTGGGTTCCCTAGTAAGAGGAACAGGAACTGTCTCTGATATTAACTCAGTGGCTGGTTCTTTGACCACCCCCTGAGGAGGGAGCAGCCTTTCCAGGCCACAGAGGAGGACAATGCAGCCAGTCCTAATGGGACCTGATAGGCTAGGGTCAGATGGAAAGGAAGGAGGACCTCCCCTATCAGTGGACTTGGAGAGTAGCATGGGAAGAGATGAGGGAGAGAGGGTGAGACTGGGAGGGAGTGAGGGAGGGGGCTACATTTGGGATATTAAGTGAATAAACTATAATTATTATAAAAAATAAAAATTTAAAAAAGAACATTCAACTCTGTTCCCCATTTTTTAATTGGATTACTTGGATTGCTGCTTTTCAGCTTCTTTAGTTCTTTGTATATACTGGATATTAGTCCTCTGTCAGATAAAGGGTTAGTGAAGATTCTTTCCCAATCTGTAGGCAGTCGTTTTGTTTTGATGACGGCATCCTTTGCTTTACAGAAACTTTTCAGTTTCATGAGGTCCCATTTATTGATTGTTGCTCTTAGAGCCTGTGCTGTTGGTGTTCTGTTCAGGAAGTTGTCTCCTGTGCCAATGAGTTCTAGGCTGTTCCCCACTTTTTTTTCCAATTGATTTAGGGTATCTGGTTTTATGTTGAGGTCCTTGATCCACTTGGACTTTAGTTTTGTGCAGGGTGATAAATATGGATCTATTTTCATTTTTCTGCATGTAGACATCCAGTTGGTCCAGCACCATTTGTTGAAGATGCTGTCTTTTTTTCCATTGAATGGAATTGGCTTCTTTGTCGAATATCGAGTATTCATAGGTGTGTGGATTTATTTCTGAGATGTAGCCTGTGGTAGCTCAGTAATCAATTGGTTTCCCAAAGTGAGGGGAACAGGGACTATTTCTAACAGGAACTCAATGACTGGCTCTTTGGTCTCCCCACCCCCGAAGGGAGGAGCAGTCCTGTTAGGCCACAGAGGAGGGCTTTGCAGCCAGTCCTGAAGATACCAGATAAAACAGGATCAGATGAATGGGGAGGAGGTCCCCCCTATCAGTGGACTTGGAAAGGGGCACGGTGGAGATGAGGGAGGGAGGGAGGGACTGAGAGGGAATGAGGGATTGGGACACGGCTGGGATACAGAGTTAATAAAATGTAACTGATAAAAAAAATAAAAAAAAATATTTAAAAAGAAAAGAACATTCAAAACAGAGACAACATGGAATTTAATTCATTTTCATGAACCCACCCATACTCATTTATAGAGATAAATATTAATATTTTTATTAATTTTTATCAACATATCTCAAATTTTTGTAGTGAATATCAAAATCTTTTAAAAAAGATAAACAACTGGAAATATTTTATCATTCTTTTATTGCTTTCCAATATTCAATTATCTTTCCTAATAATTTACTCAAGTCTATTGGGCCTGTATTTGTAACTTTTTGACAATGTAACACGTGAAATATTTGCAAATAGAATAGGAGAAGAAGAAGGAAACCAGTAATCACGGAAGACTAAATTGACCATCTTCAGGATTCTGGTACATAAATTAACTGTAGTGTGCTTCACTTTTTTCACTTGTCTAACTCAGCAGTGTATTAACTTGTTAAGAATGTCATCAGAGAAGGACAAAAGTAAAATTTGGAGCTTACGTATTAGTTAGTTTTCCTGTTTTTGTGATAAATTTCTCTGAAAGAAGCAACTTCAGGGAGAAATAATTTATTTTGTCTCACAGTTCAAGGGTACATTCCTCCATAGATGGAGAGTCCTGTGGCAGAGGCTTGATAAGCTGGTCAAGTTACAATCGTAGCCAGGAGGCAACAAATAATGAATGTTCTTGCTCAAATGTTTTCCTTTATATCTCTACAGCTCAGGTACTAATGTCAGGAAATCTTGCTGCCCTCAGTGTTGGCAGATCTTTCTGCATTAATTAACCTGTCAAGGCATGCTCAGAGACTAGCCTACTCTAAATAACATGAATTGCTTGGAGACCCATTTCTTGTGTGATTCTATATCTTATAAAAGCAAGTTTTGGTAATATATATGATTTACTATTAATACTTTCTCAAGGCCTGAAAGTTCATTGAGGATACTAAGTAATAAAAACACAAATTCCTGAAAAATATTACAAAATAAATTATTCTCAATGAGTATGAACCAAACCTTCAGCCAAGTGCAGGGAATTATATGAAAGAAGGGGGAGTTAGCATGACCTGGAGAGGACAGGAGCTCCACGAGGACCTAATATATCTGGGCTCAGGGGCCATTTATGAGACTGTTTCTCCAACCAAGGACCATGTATGGATATAACCTAGAATATTTGCTCAGATGTAGCCCATGGCAGCTCAGTCTCCAAGTAGGTAGCTTAGTAAGGGGAACAGGGACTATTTCTGACATGAACTCATTGGCTGGCTTTTTTACCTTCCCCACCCATGGAGGAGGAGCAGCCTTGCTAGGCCACAGAGGTGGACATTGCAGACAGTGCTGATGAAATCTGATAAGCTAGGGTCAGATGGAAGGGGAGGAGACTTCCCCTATCTGTGGACTTGGAAAGGGGCAAAGAGGGTGGGATTGGGAGGAAATGAGGGAGCAGGCTATAGCTGGGATACAAAGTTAATAAACCATAACCAATATTTAAAAAATAAAAATACTGTGTGTGTCTTTCTGCTTCTGGGATAGCTCACTCAGGATCATCTTTTCCAGATCCCACCATTTACCTGCAAATTTCATGATTTCCTTGTTTTTTTTTTTTTTTTTTTTTTTTTTTTTTTTTTTTTATTGCTGAGTAATATTCCATTGTGTAGATTTACCACAATTTCTGTATCCATTCCTCCACTGAGGGGTATCTGGGCTGTTTCCAGCTTCTGGCTATTACAAATAAGGCTATCACAGAAGCAGAAAGAGACACATGTTATATACTCACTCATATAGACATATAATATAGGATAAACCTATTAAAATCTGTACACCTAAAGAAACTCATCAAGAGGGAGGACTCATGCTAAAATGTTCATTCTCCATCCTGAAAGGCAAAGAGGATGGACATCAGAAGAAGGAGAAAAGAGGGAACAAGTCAGGAGCTTGACACAGGACTTCTGAAAGGCTCTTCCCTGCAGATTATCAATGCAGATGTTGAGACTTATGGGCAATCTTTGGGTAGAGTGCAGGGAATCTTATGCAAGAAGTGGGAAACAATAAGATCTGGAGAGGACAGGAACTCCACAAGGAGAGCAACAGAACCAAAAAAATTGAGCACAAGGGTCTTTCTTGAGACTGATACTCCAACCAAGGACCATGCATGGAGATAACCTAGAACCCCTGCACAGATGTAGCCCATGGCAGTTCAGTGTCCAAGTGGGTTCCATTGTAATAGGAACAGGGACTGTCTCTGACATGAATTGATTGGCCTTCTCTTTAATTACCTCCCCCTGAGGGGGAAGCAGCATTACCAGGCCACAGAAGAAGACAATGCAGCCACTCCTGATGAGACCTAATTGACTAGGATCAGAAGGAAGGAAAAGAAAACCTCCCCTATCAGTGGACTTAGGGAGGGACATGCATGTAGAGGGTGGAGGAAGGGAGGGATTGGGACAGGAAGAGGGAGGGAACCACAGGGGGGATACAAAGTGAATAAAGTATAATTAAAGAATTAAAAAAATAAAATAATATAAAATAAATGATTTCAATCAAAACTTAACTTCTTTGATACAGGCTTATCTCTTAAAGAACATTTCCAAAAGATCATTTTCTACTGATTCGGACAATATGATATACTTTCAACCAGAAGTCATGGGTCTTAAGGGATCAGAATCAATGAACAACAATGTCAATGAAGTGCCCATTATTCCAAAGCATTACATGACAAGCAAATAAATTGAGACTGAAACATAAAAGAGGGAGAAAACTCTTTAATACCATGTCTTTAGAAAATGCATTTAACAGTACTAACCATGTTTGGGGTTTAGAATAATAAAAGCATTCTAATAAACCACAGTTTTCAATTAAAAGCAATGGTGATCCAAAGAATATAAATTCCATTTAGTCGAGCCTAAATATTTTAAGCATCTCTTGGGAAGTGATAATCCTCTTTTGCATGTTGTTGAGTAGGTGTTTTTCCAGATCATGTGCTAAAATCTTGAAGGCATTAATTCATATTGACTTCAGTGAATTAGATTCTCAAATGTACTATGCTTAACAAAATCATTTTTTTTTCTGGTCACAGAAGAGGTGCCACAGCATTCTTTTAGGATTCAGTAAGTTACAGCCAGTACAAAGATATCCAAACACTATTACATCTATGTATAGAAAACTTAACATCCTTTGTTAATTTGTTTTTACATACCATACACAAAACTTCTGAAATCCTTCTTAGATCATACTACAGTTTAATCAAGTCACTGTTTTTCCTTTTGTAATAAAAGAGATGCTACCCTTAAGAAGCATTCAGCTCACGCTGCAGAATTGATAAGTATAAGCACAATATTTTACAGCAGTTTTCTCAAACATTTCCTCCTTCCATGAAAAAAAATTCTGTAGTAATGTAAGATCATTTTCCCCTGTCCCAGCCTCTTACATTTTACTCTTTTTTTTTTTTTTGTTTCTTCATATATATTTTTCAACCTATGTGAGTTAGTAAATTGCTAAGTTATATACATCAAAAAGTTTGGTTCATGTGGTATGTGTACTAAGGCTTATAGATTTTGTATAGGAAAAATGTTCTCAAAACAGCTATGTGGTAGTATGAAATATACCCCTTTAACAGGGTTAATATTATTACAAGTGTTGGTGATTTGGGTCTTTATAATTTTTTTTTTTTTATATTTTGCTTTGGATTTTCAGAGAGGGCCACAATTTGCTAACCATGAACTTGCAGTGTATTTAATGCCATCCTTGAACTCACAATCCTCCCACTTATCCTACAAAATTCTTATATTACAGAAGTTTTCCACCATGCTTAATTTAGCTACTGTGGATAGTCCTATAATGGACTTGATGATTCAGGTAGCTCTCTCAGATCCTAATTTCAACCCCTTTTGGGGCTATACAAATGTTAAATAACTATCATGTTATTGTTGAAGCCATAAATTTGTAAGATATTTTTCCTATTTTAAAATATTATTCCTGTTTCCATTGAACCTGCATGATTTTTTCACTTTGTAATGTTTTTAACTCATTCATAATTATTAGGCACATCTTATCTGACAGCTTTTCATTGCAGTCTATAAAGTTCATAGCTAGTAAGGATCTCTGATGCCTTCTCTTTCTCCCCCAGCAGCCTGCACAAAACCTGCCAGTACTATGAAAGCTTGCCAGTGAGGTAGCTTCATTCTCACTTCCAGCTTACTTTCTCTGAATTTTGCAATCAAAGTCTGTGATATCTTCAGGAACAGAATCTTATTTAATTCTAGTGGGCAAACCAGAAGAATGTCAAGAGCCTGTATTGGATTCTCTGGGCACTCTTAGACCAGTAACTCACAAGAACATATCCCACAACTGGTATCCAGTTGAGTATTTATTTTACTCTTTTTCTACTTATATTTTAAATTGTCTCTCAAAATTGTAATTTTTCTCTATGACTTTTTCATACTAAACAAGAATTTTCCCCAGGCTCAAAACATGTTTTTCCAGTTTCATTCAAAAATTTGCTTGCTAATTATATGTACCTCTCCTCTAAGACTATTTTCTATTTCATCCTTAATCAGATAATAATTTATATATGCTTATTTTCTTCTTAAATAAAATATGAATCTTTTTCATTCTGGAATTTAACTCGAGCTGTCTTGAAGTCTTAGGATGCTTATATTGAGATCTGGGCTTTTTCATTTATGCTGCTTTTGTTTGTTCTCTATAGAACACGATTGTCTCTTGGCATGATTAAGTATTTTTTAAAAACCGGATATTTTTCATTTTCTTTTCTATGTAATAATATTTCATTTGAATGCATTGTCACATGAATGCAGTGCTAGAAGAGTCCAGAAGAGGGAGCAAAAATCCAAGGAACTAGAATTACAGAAGGTTGTGATCTGCCTTGTAGGTGTTGGAAATGGAACCTAAGTCTTCTGGAAATGCAGCCTATAGTAAGACTGGCTATTGCCACCTTATTGTAGGGGTTATTCTTGTTTAGTAACTCTACTGAGCAATTTAAGAGAAACTTCATGTTCTAAAAATACATTACTCATATTCAGTTTCTATGCAATGACAAGGAGTTTAATCTGATTCGCTAGTTTTTTAGCAAACTATGCAATCACTGAGACTTCACCCACACTCAGAACTTTGTACTATTTGTTTACTTTTAATAAATTTCCAAGCTTCTAGTTGTCCTATGGTTTCCAAGCTTTTCTGGAGCTGCCATTTAATGCAAATTGGTTAAAATCAAGTTAGCCAGATATGGTTGTGCATGTTTGCTTGTTTGTTTACTACAGTTAATTCAATTTGTATCCTAGCTGTAGTCCCAAATGTTCATCTCCTCCCAGTCATACCTACCCTCCTTGTTCTCCCCCTATGCTTTTCCCCTAGTACATTGATAGGAGAGGACCTCCTCCCTTTTTATCTGATCCTAGCCCATCAGGTCTCACCAGGGCTGGCAGCAGCATTTTCCTCTGTGACCTGGCAAGACTGCATCCCCAGGGGGAGGTGATCAAAGAGGTGGCCACTGATTTCATGTCAGAGAGGGCCACTGATATACTTACTAGGGAATCCACATGGAGACTAACTGCCCATGTGCTACATCTGAGCAGAAGTTCTAGGTTCTTCACATGCATGGACCTTTGTTGGAATATCAGTCTTTGCAGACAACCTTGGGAACAGGTTTTTTGAGTCTGTTGGTCTCTTGTGGAACTCCTGTCCTCTCCAGGTCTTTCTATTCCCCCATTCTTCCATAAGATTCCCTGTGCTCTGCCCCAAAATTGGATATGAGTCTCAGCATCTCCTTCAATACTGTGATGGGAAGAGCCTTTCAGAGGCCATCGGTGATATGCTCCTGTCTTGTTCCCTGTATACTCCAAATTCTGATGTCAATCCTGTTTCCACTTCTGAATGTTTCAACTTCTTCCCTAGGGCCTCCCTTGTTGTTTAGCTTCTTAAGAACTATACATTTTAGTATGTTTATCCTATATCATATGTCTACAATCCCCTTATAAATAAGGATATACCATGTGTGTATTTTTGATTACAGGATACCTCACTCAGAATGATCTTTTCTACTTCCCACCATTTGCTTACAAATTTCTTGATTTCCTTGATTTTAAATTCCATTGTGTAAATGTACTACAAATTCTGTACCCATTCCTCCGTTGAGGGACATCTGCATTGTTTCCAGAAACTGGCTATTAAGAATAAAGCTTCTATGAACATGGTTGAGCAAATGTCCTTGTTGTATACTGGAGCATATTTTGGATACATGCCTAGGAGTGGCATGGTTGGTTTCTGTGGTAGCACTATTCCTAATTTTCTGAAATAGCACCAGATTGATTTCCAAAATGGTTTAACAAGTTTACAGTATTACCAGCAATAGAAGAGGGTTCCCCTTTCTCCACATCCTCTCCAGCATGTATTTTCGCTTGAGTTTTTGATCTAAGCCATTCTGATGGGTGTAAGGTGAAATCTAAGGGTCATTTCAATGTGCATTTCTGGGATAATTAAGAACGTTGAGCATTTCTTTAAGTGTTTCTCTGACATTCAATATTCCTCTATTGAGAATTCACTGTTTAGCTCTGTACCCCATTTTTTAATTGGATTACTTGTTTCGTTGGTGTTAAAATTCTTAAGTTCTTTATATATTCTGGATACCAGCCTTCTCCCAGATATAGGGTTGGTGAAGATCCTTTCCCAATCTGTCGTTTTGTTCTGTCGTTTGGCTATAGTGTTGGGTGTTGTTCACACTGGTTTCTTCCTCAGCTCTTTTGTCTTTTGTATACAGGAGGGCTACTGATTTTTTTTAGGGGGTTAATTTTGTATCCAGCTACTTTGCTGAAGGCATTTATCAACTGAAGGAGTTCTCTGATAGAATTTTTGGGGTCACTTATGTATACTATCATATCAACTGTGAAGAGTGATACTTTGAATTCTTTCTTTCCAACTTGTATTACCTTGTTGTCCTATTGCTCTAGCTAGAAATTCAAGTACTATGTTGAAGAGAAAGGGAGAGAGCAGACATCCTTGCCTTGTCCTTGATTTCAGTGGCATTGATTTAAGTTTCTCTCCACTTTGTTTGATATTGGCTATAGGCTTGCTGTATGTTGCCTTTACTATGTTTAGGTATGTATCTTGTATCCTTGATCTCTCCAAATTTTGAAACATAAATGGGTGTTGGATTTTGCCAAAAGCTTTTCTGGCATCTAAGGAGATGATCGTGTGTCTTTTTTCCCCCTTCTGTTTGTTTATGTGGTGGATTACACTGATGGATTTCCACATATTGAACCACCTCTGCCTGCTCATGATGACTCCTACTTGGTCATGGTGGATATCTTTTATGTGTTCTTGGTTTCTGTATGGGAGTATTTTATTGAGTATTTTCGTGTCAGTGTTCTATGAGAGATAGGCCTGAAGTTCTTTTTTGTTGGGTCTTTGTGTGGTTAAGGTATCAAGGTTATTGTAGCCTCATAGAATGAGTTTGATAATGTTCCTTCTGTTGCTATTTTGTGGAATAGTTTGAAGAGTATTGGTGTTAGCTCTTCTTTGATGTTCTGGTAGAATTTCTCACTGAAAATATCAGGCTCTGGGCTCTTTCTGGCAGGGAGACTTTTGATGACTGCTTCTATTTATTTGGGGGATGTAGGACTGTTTACTCTATTTACCTGATCTCAGTTTATCTTTGGTAAATGGAATCTATTGAAAAAATTGTCCATTTCATTTATATTTTCAAATTTTGTGGCATATAGGCTTTTGTAGTAAGACCTAAAGATTCTTTGAATTTCCTCACTGTCTGTCATTATGTCCCATTTTTTTTGTTGTTGTTGTTTGTTGTTTCTGATTTTGCTGATTTGGATAGTTTTCTCTCTGCCTTTATTTTCTTTGGCTAAGGGTTTGTCTGTCTGGTTAATTTTGTCAAAGAAACATCTCTCAGTTTCATTGATTCTTTCAATTATTTTATTTGTTACTAATTTATTGATTTCAGTCCTGGGTTTGATTATTTATAACCATCTTCTCCTCTTGGGTGTTTCTGCTTCTTCTTCTTTTTTCCCTAGGGCTTTCAGGTGAGTAAGTAAATTGCTTATATGAGATGTCTCACACTTTTTTCTGAAGGTACTTAGTTCTATGAACTTTTCTTTTATCAGTGCTTTCATTGTGTCCTATAATTTTGGGTAAGTTGTGCTTTCTTTTTCAGTGAATTTTAGGAAGTCTCTAATTTCTTTTTTTATTACCTCCGTGATCCAACTGGCATTGAGTACAGAGTTGTTTAGTTTCCATGCATGTGTAGGGTTTTTGTTATTTTTGTTGTAGTTGAATTCTAGTTTTAGGCCGTGGAGGTCTGGAGGGATTATTTTAATATTAGTGTATGTGTTGAGGATTGCTTTGTGACTAACTATATGGTCAGCTTTGTGGAAGGTTCCGTGGTGTCCTGAGAAGGTTTACACTTTTGAGTGTGGGTGAAAGGGACTGTAGACGACTATTAGGTGCATTTGATTTAGGACCTCTGTAAGTGTTTTTATTTCCCTATTTAGCTTCTGTCTAGATGATCTGTCCCTTGGTGAGAGTGGAGTGTTGAAGTCTCTCCGCTATTAAGGTGTTGGGATCAATGTGAGTTTTGTGCTTTAGTAATGTTTCATTTACGAATGCAGATGCCCTTGTATTTGAGGCATAGATGTTCAGGATTGTGATGCCCTTGTGGTGCAATTTTACTTTGGTGAGTATAAAGTGTCCCTCCTCATCTTTTTTGTTTAATTTTAGTTGAAAGTCTATTTTATTAGCTATTAGGGTAACTACTCCAGCTTGTTTTCTGGGTCTATTTGCTTGAAAAAACTTTTTTTCAGCCCTTAAACTGAGGTAGTGTCTCTCTTGTTGCAGAGGTGTGTTTATGGATGCAGCAGAATGTTGGATCCTGTTTCTACAACCATTCTGTTAGTCTGTGCCTTTTTATTGGAGAGTTGAGTCCTTCAGTGTTGATGTATAATAGCAATCAATGAATGTTAATTGAATGTTAATTTCTTTTATTGTGGAGTGGTGGTGATAGAATGTTTGTTTTCTTTTGCTTTTTTTTCTTGTGAGGTTATCTATATCCTGTTTTTTTTGTTTTTTTGTTTTTTTTTTTTTAGTGTAGTTGATTTCATTAGATTGGCATTTTCCTTGTTGTGTCTTCTGTAGGGCTGTGTTGCTGTGTAGATATTGTTTAAGTTTAGTTTTGTCCTGGAATATTTTGTTTCCTCCATCTATGTTGATTGAAGTTTTGCTGATTATAATAGTCTGTTTTGATATCTTTGTTCTCTTAGTGTCTGCCTGTCATCTGTCCAGGCCCTTCTGTTTTTCATGGTTTCTGTTGGGAACTCTGGTGTGATTTTGATAGGTTTACTTTTGTATGTTACTTGGCCTTTTTCCCTTGCTACTTTTAATTTTTTCTTTGTTCTGTAGATTTTATATTTTAACTATTACATGACATGAGGAGTTTCTTTTCTGGTCTAGTGTAGTTGGTGTTCTCTCCTGTATGTTTAGGGACATCTCTTACATTAAGTTGGAAAATTTTTCTTCTATGATGTAAAATATCCATTGATTTGGGGTGTTACTGGTAAAGACATGATGTCCTGATTTTTGTTGAATGTATTCTTATACCTGTCTCTAACTCTCTGATGGTCAGTAGCTTTTGCTGTTTGTTCCTAGAACCTGTACTTCAGACTGGGTCAGTCTGTCCCTGGAGTCTGGAGTATTTTTCAGGAAGATGTAGAGGTCTACGGGTTTGAGAATGGGTGTTGGTGTTTCAGATGCAGCTAAGTGGGGAAGGTTGTACTGTAAGATGGCAAATGCAGGAGCATGTATGGAGGTGTGCCTGCTTGAAAGGGTGGAGCGTGAGGGAGAAGTGCATGTGCACATTGTGGTGCAAGAGTAGTTTGCATGGTCACAGTTAGCATGTACACATGTACTGAATGGTTCACTGGCCCACAGGCCTCTCTTGATATTGTGCTCCAAGTGTTCAGATTTTTCTGAGTTGCACCATCTTGGTTACAGCAATTGTTTGGCTGGACTCCACTGGAAGATCCAAGAACAGGGGCTTTAATGTTGAGAATGCTCTCCCAGAGATCCCTGTTGCCCACGGTGGGGAATGGGTAAGGGATCTGATGTCTGGCTACTAGTGTAGAGGGAACCAGATCTGGGGCTCTGTAAGCACTCTCTTGCAGAAGCACTTACTAGCACACAGGTGTGTGTGTAAAGTGCAGAATGCCCATTTTTACTCACTCGCAGCAGGCATATGCAGTAATCTCTGAGAGTCCTCAGTATTTTTTACTCTCAGATTTGGGTCACCTGTTCGGTCTTTAGAGTAAGCAGGTTCCCCTCTGGGGTTATGCACTCCCTGCTGCTGCTACAATGGGAAGGTGAAATGGGAAGTGCAGGATGTTGATAGTTTGCCACTCTCAGACCCAGGAGACATCTATAGGAGGGGGGGTCTGGATCCAATCAGTTCCAGCTCCTGCATTGTCCCATTTAGTCTGGGAAGCCTCAAAGTCAATGCTCTGACTTCAGATGCTCATCCACTCAGCAGTTTTTGAGTTGCAGATCTTCTGCCCTTTAGAAATGGTGTGCACTGGTCGCTCACTTCTTGGAGAGTCCTCCAGTCATTTCTAAAAGTAAAATTAATACAGTATTCTGGAATTCTAGTAAATCTAGTGTAAACCAATACCATTTAAGTTAGGAGAGATGGGAATTTTAAAGATGCATGGGTCTTTTAAAAGCTGCTCTCTAACATCCATCAGTTTCAATTCCAGGCATTTTAACACTACTGAGCACTGGGAGAATAGTACAAAGGACATATAGGAGATAAATTTACTGCTAAAAAGAGGTCCTGACCTAACTTGTATACTGGCTGTCAGCTTTTGAACTTCCAAATGCTGGGAGGCATTCAGAGTTTGGAATTGAAAGTGTGAGTGCTCACACATGTCAAAAATGAAAGATAGGGAAGTAGCCTTTCTGACCACTGTGCTTTGTAACATTAAATTGCCTAGACTTCACAATATTATTATCTATCTGTACTAATGCTGTCTTCATATCCTCCTTTTATTTTAGAGGCTGCTGCCACTTTTTTTTTTATCCAAGTAAGCTTTCTCAAAATGTTGGACTGTTCAAAATTTTTTCTATAATGTTCTGAATTTATACAGAAGGTGGCAGGTAGTATCCAAGTTTCACAATAGGGGAAACATTTTGACCCTAGATTGTTCATAAGCACTCAAGTGTCATAAAAAAATAAAGGAATTGGTACAAAAAGGCTGTGTATGTTGCATACACACACTCGCCACAAAAGCTGTTTGCACTAGAGAAAAACTGTGAGAATAGTAGAAAGGACATGTAGGAGATGGATTCACTGCTGAAAAGAGGTCCTTACCTATCTTGTTTCCTGGCTGTCAGCTTGTGAGCTTTCAAATGCTTGGAGGCATTCAAGGTGGAGATGCCTGTTTAACAGAAGTTGAACTACAACCAGAATACAAAAGTATTGACTTTTAAAGAGTGTTTTATCTTAATTCCCAGATTAATGCATGCCAACTTTATATATAGATGATTTGAAAAATATATCAAAGCTACAAGATCCATTTTATGAAGCCACTTCACATTGAAGTAAAAGAGTGATTTAGGATCTAAAGTGAATCAGACAGATATATTGATTGCAAAGTTATCTACATTGACAAACATGTTCCAAGGATTAATTCAATGTCAAGGAATTTATTGCCATTTGAGTAAGAGGAGCTTAAAGCAAACCATTCAAATTTGATAATATTAAATGGGTTGAAATGAGTACAAGGGTCTAGAAATCCCCAAAAACACAACAGCCCAGCCCAGTGTGCCCAATTGCCTAGACTTCATCTGCTCTGATTAAACCCACATCCATTTTCAAGCAGTATCCTTTTTTTAAAAAATTAAATTTTTATTTTTTTAAATATTAATTACAGTCTATTTACCTTGTATCACAGCTGTACCCCTTCCCTCATTCCCTCCCAATCCTACTCTCCCTCCCTCATCTCCTCCCATTCTCCTCACCAAGTCCACTGATAGGGGAGTACCTCCTCCCATTCCATCTGAACCTAGCTTATCAGGTATCATCAGAAATGGCTGCATTTTCCTCCACTGTGACCTGGCAAGGCTGCTTCCCCCTTGAGGCGGGGTGGTCAATGAATAAGGGAAGCGCTATTCATAATTTTCTAAGAAAGCACCAGATTGATTTCCAAAGTAGTTGTACAAGTTTACATTCCCACCAGCAATGGAGGAGGGTTCCCCTTTCTTTACATCCTCTCCAGCATGTATTTTCACTTGAGTTTTTGACCTTACCATCCTGATGGATGTAATGTGAAATTTCAAGGTTGTTCTGATTTGCATTTTCCCGATGACTAAGGATGTTGAACATTTCTTTATGTGTTTCTCTGCCATTCTATATTCATCTATTGAGAATTCTGTTTCTCTCTGTACCTCATTTTTTAAATGGATTACTTGATTTGTTACTTTTTAACTTCTTTAATTCTTCATATATTCTGGATATTAGTCCTTTGTCAGATATAGGGTTGATGAAGATACTTTCCTAGTCTGTAGGCTGTCGTTTTTTTCTAATGACAGTGCCCTCTGCTTTACAGAAGCCTTTCATTTTCATGATGTCCATTTATTGATTGTTGCTCTTAGAGCCTGTGCTGTTGGTGTTCTGTTCAGGAAGTTGTCTCCTGTACAAATGAGTTCAAGTATCTTCCCCAATTTTTCTTCTGACAGATTTAGTGTGTCTGGTTTTATGTTGAAGTCTTTTATCCACTTGGACTTCAGTTTTGTGCAGGGTGATAAGTATGGATCTATTTTCATTTTCCTACATGTAGACATCCAGTTGGACCAGCACCATTTGTTGAAGATGCTATCTTTTTTCCATTGTATGGTTTTGGCGTCTTTGTCAAAGATCAGGTGTCCATAAGTGTGTGGGTTTATTTCTGGGTCCTCTGTTCGGTTCCATTGATCCACTATTCTGTTATTATGCCAGTACCATGCAGTTTTTATAACTGTTGTTCTATAGTACAACTTAAGATCAGGGATGGAGATACCTCCAGAAGATCTTTTTTGTAGAGGATTGTTTTAGCAATTCTGGGTTTCTTGTTATTCCATATGAAGTTGAGAATTTTTCTTTCCAGGTCTCTAAAGAATTGTGTTGGTAATTTGATGGGAAATGCATTGAATCTGTAGATTGCTTTTGGTAAAATGGCCATTTTTACTATGTTAATCCTGCCAAGCCATGAACATGGGAGATCTTTCCATCT
This sequence comes from Meriones unguiculatus, assembly GCF_030254825.1. Classification (NCBI taxonomy): domain Eukaryota; kingdom Metazoa; phylum Chordata; class Mammalia; order Rodentia; family Muridae; genus Meriones; species Meriones unguiculatus. The sequence goes on along the minus strand of NC_083369.1, from coordinate 70,624,546 downwards.
TCTCATATCTTCTTCTAATTCTTTCTTCAGAGATTTGAAATTTTTTTCATACAAGTCTTTGACTTCCTTGGTTAGGGGTACTCCGAGGTACCTTATGTCATTTGTGGCTATTGTGAAGGGTGTTGTTTTCCTAATTTCTTTCTCAGCCCTTTTGTCTTTTGTATATAGGAAGGCTACTGATTTTTTTGAGTTAATTCTGTATCCGGCCACTTTGCTGAAGGTGTTTATCAGCTGTAGGAGTTCCCTGGTTGAGTTTTTGGGGTCACTCACCTATACTATCATATCATCTGCAAATAGTGATAATTTGACTTCTTCCTTTCCAATTTGTATCCCCTTGATCTCCTTCAACTGTCTTATTGCTCTAGCAAGGACTTCCAGAACAATGTTGAAGAGATATGGAGAGAGTGGGCAGCCTTGTCTTGTCCCTGATTTCAGTGGGATTGCTTTAAGTTTCTCTCCGTTCAGTTTGATGTTGGCTATAGGTTTGCTGTATATCGCCTTTACTATGTGCCTTGTATCCCTGATCTCTCCAGTACTTTGAACATGAATGGATGTTGGATTTTGTCAAATGCTTTTTCAGCATCTAGGGAGATTATCATGTGTTTTTTTTCTTTTAGTTTGTTAATATGGTGGATCACATTGATGGATTTCTGTATATTGAACCATCCCTGCATACCTGGGATGAAGCCTACTTGGTCATGGTGGATGATATCTTTGATGTGTTCTTGTATTCGGTTTGCGAGTATTTTGTTGAGTATTTTTGCATATATGTTCATAAGGGAGATTGGCCTGAAGTTCTCTTTTTTCTTTGGGTCTTTGTGAGGTTTAGGTACCAAGGTGACTGTGGCTTCATAGAATGAGTTTGGTAATGTTGCTTCTGTTTCGATTTTGTGGAATTGTTTGAAGAGAACTGGAGTTAGCTCTTTTTTGAATGTTTTTTAGAATTCTGCGCTGAAACCATCAGGTCCTGGGCTTTTTTTGGATGGGAGACTTTCGATGACTGCTTCTATTACGTTGGGAGACATAGGACTATTTAATTGATTTACCTGGTCCTGGTTTAGCTTTGGTAAGTGGAATCGATCAAGAAAATTGTCCATTTCATTTAAATTTTCAAATTTTGTTGCATATAGACTTTTGAAGTAAGTCCTAACGATTGCTTGAATTTCCTCAGTGTCTGTAGTTATGTCCCCCTTTTCATTTCTGATTTTGTTGATTTGGATGGTGTCTCAGTTAGCTTGGCTAAGGGTTTGTCTATCTTGTTGATTTTCTCAAAGAACCAGCTCTTGGTTTCATTGATTCTTTGAATTGTTTTATTTGTTTCTAATTGATTGATTTCATCCCTGAGTTTGATTATTTCCAGCCGTCTCCTCCTTCTTGGAGTGTCTGCTTCTTCTTTTCCTAGGGTTTTTAAGTGAGCCATTAAGTTGCTTGAATGCCCTGTCTCAAATTTCTTCTTGAAGGCACTTAGTGCTATGAACTTTCCTCTTAGCACTGCTTTCATTGTGTCCCACAAGTTTGGGTATGTTGTGTCTTCATTTTCATTGAGTTCTAGGAAGATTTTAATTTCTTTCTTTATTTCTTCCCTGACCCAGCTGTCTTTTAGTAGCAAGTTGTTCAGTTTCCATGTATGTGCAGGCTTTTTGCTATTTTTGTTGTTACTGAGGTCCAGCTTTATTCCATGGTGATCAGACAGGATACAAGGGACTATTTCAATCTTCTTGTATCTGTTGAGGCTTGCTTTGTGACCAACTATGTGGTCTATTTTGGAGAAGGTTCCATGAGGTGCTGAGAAGAAGGTAAATTCTTTTGTGTTTAGGTGTAAGGTTCTGTAAATGTCTGTTAGGTCCATTTGATTCATGACCTCTGTTAGAGATATTGTTTCTTTGTTTAATTTCTGTTTAGTTGACCTGTACTTTGTTGAGAATGGGGTGTTGAAGTCTCCCACTATTAGTGTGTGGGGATCTATGTGTGGTTTAAGTTTTATCAATGTTTCTTTCACAAATGTGGGTGCCCTTGTATTTGGGGCATAGATGTTCAGGATTGTGATGTCTTCTTGGTGGAATTTTCCCTTGATGAGTATGAAGTGTCCTTCCCCATCTCTTTTGATTAATTTTGGTTGAAAGACTATTTTATCAGATATTAGAATGGCTACTCCTGCTTGCTTCTTGCGTCCATTTGCTTGTAAAGCCGTCTTCCATCCCTTTACCCTCAGGTAATGTCTATCTTTGTGACTTAGGTGTGTTTCTTGTATACAACAGATTGCTGGGTTTTGTTTACGCATCCATTCTGTTAGTCTGTGTCTTTTTATTGGAGAATTAAGTCCATTGATATTGAGAGAGATTAATGACCAGTGGCTGTTAGATCCTTTGAATTTGATGTTGGCTGTGGTCATACGGTTGTGTGCTTGGTTGCTTTTTGTTTTACTGTATTGGGGTTATTTATTTTCTGTGTTTTCTTGAATGTAGCTAGCTTGCTTGGGTTGTATTTTCCCTTCCAGTGTCTTCTGTAATGCTGGATTTGTTTGTAGGTATTGTTGAAATTTGTTTTTGTCATTGAATATCTTGTTTTCCCTGTCTTTGAGGATTGAGAGTTTTTCAGGGTATAGTTGCCTGGGCTGACATCTGTGTTCTCTTAGGGTCTGCATGATATCAGTCCAGGCCCTTCTGGCTTTCATAGTCTCTGTTGAAAAGTCAGGTGTGATTCTAATGGGTTTGCCATTATATGTTACTTGGCCTTTTTCTCTTGCAGCTTTTAGTATTTTTTCTTTGTTCTGTATACTTATGGTTTTGATTATTATGTGGCGGAAGGATTTTCTTTTCTGGTCTAATTTATTGGGTGTTCTATAGGCCTCTTGTATTCTTATTGGTCTCTCCTTTAAGTTGGGGAAATTTTCTTCAATGATTTTGTTGAAAATATTTTATTGGCCTTGGTGCAGGGAATCTTCTTTTTCCTCTATTCCTATTTTTCTTAGGTTTTGTCTTTTTATGTTGTCTTGAATTTCTTGGACGGTCTGTGTCGGGAATTTTTTAGATTTAACATTTTGTTTGACAGATACATCTATTTCTTCCATTGTATCTTCCACACCTGAGATTCTTTCTTCCATTTCTTGTATCCTATTGGTTATGCTAACCTCTGTAGTACCTGCTTTTTTCCCTAAGTTCTTTCTCTCCACAATTTCTTCCATTTGTGTTTTTTTTAATTTTTCCAATTCTATCTTCAGGTCTTGAGCTATTTTGTTGGTTTCCTTCCCCTGTCTGACTGTATTTTCATGTTTTCCATCAATTCCTTCAGCTGTTTGTTTGAACAATCCACTGTTTCTTTTATTTCATTCAGTGATTTAAGCATTTCCTCTCTAAAGGCCACAGACTGTTTGGCTGCAGCTTCCCATATTTCTTCACGGATGGCCATAATCTCCTTGTCTTTAATTTCCTCCATTTCTTTACGGATAGCCATGATCTGTTTGTTTTTATCTTCCTCTAATTCTTTTCGTATTTTATTTGTTTCCTCTGTTATCTTCTTCATGAGCATAGATGTTAGGTCATCTCCTTGAATTTCATTTATGCTGGGGTGTCTAGGGCTATTTGCCCCTGGATAACAGGGTTCTGGAGATGCCATATTGCTCTGGCTTTTGTTGGTTGGACTTTTACGCTGTCCTCTACCCATTGGGCTATCTTAGTTGTTTGAATTTAGTTTCTGGTTGTTCCTGGACTCTTGTAGTGGAGAGAATCCCTTTGTCAGGAAGATGGTTTTTCCTGAAGGAAGCCTTTCCGGCTTTTTGGGTATAGTCACTGGATGTCTGGTGTTTTTCAGGAGTTGCTACAGCTCACCTCAGGCCTAGAGACCTGGGTAGTAACTGTGGTCCTGATTAGTAGAGAGGGCTCTCCTCTCACTGGGAGAAGTCCTGGAGACAGTTGCCCTCCTTCTGGGTTTCTTGCTGTAAATTTAGTGATCAACTGCTGTAACCTGTGTGTCCCGTGGTTTGGTCGGTCTTGTTAGGGATAACTGGTTGCCCCTTGGAGCAGTATCTGGGGGGTTGATCTCAGGGTTCCCTGTCTTTTGTAGGTCTGAGGTTGGCGCTCTGTGCCCCAGAAACCAAGAGGTAATTTGTGGCGGGTGAGTACCGCTCTGGTGTCTTGGGGCACACAGTTCTGCCTGTAAGGTGTATTTGGTACAATGCAGGCCTCTGGGCTGGTGGAGTGTGCGCCTGCCTGCTAGTCTGCGGAAGCTGAGTTTCTGATCACTCTGTGCTCCCTGTTTGGGCCCAGATCTGTGATGGCTGGGCTTACTCACCTCTCTGCGATCTGCAGGCTGCTAGACTTTCCCTAGGTGACCCCAGCAGCACAGTTTCTTCCTTCCCTGTGGGGTCCTCTCTGGACAGGGGTTTCCAGTCCCTGTTGTACTGGGGCGCACAGCTTGTCTGTACTGCTGAGCTGAGCGCGCAGATCTCTGCGTGGCAGGAGCTCAGTTGTTTTGGCGGTGGGTACCCGCCGTCCTAGCGACCTTCCGGGGATAGACTGGGTGACCCGTGATCAGACTGGCAAGTTTGCTTCCCAGTGGGGTCCCCCCGTGGCTGGGACTCCCAGCCTCAGGCACCCTTGTGCTCACGGATCAGCCTGGGAAAGTGATTGGGACACGGACGCTTGCGGCTCCAGCCCGGAGACACAAAGCCCGCGTTACCCGGGATTTCTTCTGGGTTCTGGCTGGGTAACCGTGAGTGGACCCGACCGATTCCCACACCGTGGGAGCCTCCCCTCACCTGGGAAACACGATTGATGTAGTTTCAGGCCCCAGAATTCAGTCTCCTGGTCTCTGCACGGCGAGTGCTTCTCAAACACGGTGCTCTCCCGGCGCCGCCATCTTGGCTCTGAATTGTTCTTTCACATTCTGTAAAGAATTGTGTTCAGATTTCAATGGGAATTGTATTCAATCTGTAGATTTTTTTTTTTTTTGTAGGATGGCCATTTTCACTATGTTAATCATACCGATCCATGAACATGGGAGTTCTTTCCAACTTCTGACATCTTTTTTAATTTCTTCCTTCAGAGACTGGAAGTATTTTGTGAATAGGCCTTTCACTTGCTTGGTTAAAGGCACACTAAGATACTTTATGTTATTAGTGGCTATTGTGAACGGTGTTGTTTCCCTAATTTCTTTCTCAGCCCTTTTGTTTTTCATATACAGAAGGGCTTCTGATTTTCTTTGAATCAATTTTGTATCCAGCCACTTTGCTGAAGGTGTTTATCAGCTGAAAGATTTCTCTGGTTGAATTTTTGGTGTAGGTCTTGTATACTACCATATCATCAGAAAAGATTAATACTTTGACTTCGTCCTTTCCGATTTGTAGCCCCTTGATCACTTTTAGTTGCCTTATTTTTCTAGCTACACTTCAACTGTGTTGAAGAGAGATGTGGAGAGTAGGCAGCCTGGCCTTGTCAGTGGGATTGATTTAAGTTTCTGTCTGTTTAGTGTGATGCTGGCTATAGGCTTGCTGTATACTGTCTTTACTATGTTAACGTGTGTGCCTTATATCCCTGATCTCTCCAAGACTTTAAACATGAATGGGTATTAGATTTTTGTCAAATGCTGTTTTGGGGGGAACTAAGGAGATGATCATGTGCTCTTTTTTTCCTTCAGTTTGTTTATATGATGTATTACCTTGATGGATTTCCATATATGGAACTACCCCTGCACGCCTGGGATGAAGCCTACTTGGTCATGGTGGATGATCTCTTTCATGTGTTCTTTGATTCCATTTGCAAGTATTTTAGTATTTTTTCATCAAGGTTTGTAAGAGAGATGGGACTGAAGTTCTCTTTTTTGTTGTACCTCTGTGTGGTTTAGGTATCAAGCTGACTGTGACTTCATAGAATGAGTTTGGTAATTATCCTTTTGTTTCTATTTTGTGAAATAGTTTGAATAGAATTGTAGTTAGCTCTTCTTTGAAGGTCTGGTAGAATTCTGTGCTGAAACCATCTGCTCCTGGACTTTTTATGTAAGGGAGACTATTGCTGACTACTTCCATTTCTTTGAGGGATATAGGACTATTGAATCTATTTGCCTGATCTTCCTTTAATTTTGCTAAATGGAGTCCATCAAGAAAATTGTCCATTTATTTAGATTTTCAAATTTTGTTGCATTTAGGCTTTTGAAGTAAGACCTAAAGATTATTTGGATTTCCTCAGGGTCTGTTGTTATGTCCCCCTTTTTGTTGCAGATTTTGATGATTTGAATAGTTTCTCTCTGCCTTTTAATTAGTTTTGCTATGGGTTTGTCTGTCTTGTTGACTTTCTCAAAGAACCAGGTCTTGGTTTCATTGATTCTTTGAATTGTTTTACTTTTTTCTAATTAATCGTTTTCAGCCCTGACCTTGAATATTTTTAGCTGTTTACTCTGCTTGGATGTGTCCCCCCACCCCCACCTCAGGGCTTTCAGGTGAGCCATTAAGTTGCTTGTATTAGATGTTTCAAGTTTCTTCTTGAAAGCACTTAGTAAAATAAATTTTCCTCTTAACACTGCTTTCATTGTGTCCCACAAATTAAGGTATGTTGTGACTTCATTTTCATTAAATTCTAGGAAGTCTTTGATTTCTTTCTTTATTTCTTCCCTGACCCAGCTGTCTCTGAGTATTGAGTTGTTCAGTTATCTTGTATGTGTAGGCTTTATGTTACTTCTGTTGTTGTTGAGGTCCAGCTTTAGTCCATAGTGGTCAGATAGGATACAAGGGATTATTTCAATCTTCTTGTATCTGTTGAGGCTTGCTTTGTGACCAACTATATGTTCTATTTTGGAGAAGGTTCCATGAGGTCCTGAAAAGAAAGTATACTTTTTTTTTTTTTAATTTGGGTGAAAAGGTCTGCAGACATTGATTAGGTCCATTTGATTTAGGACCTCTGTAAGTGCCTTCATTTCCCTATTTAGCTTCTCTCTAGATGATCTGTCCCTTGGTGAGAGTGGAGAGTTGAAGTCTCCCAATATTAACATGTTGGGATCAATATGTGATTTCAGTTTTAATAATGTTTCATTTAAAGATGTAGCTGCTGTTGTGTTTGGGGCACAGGTGTTCAGAATTGTGATGTCTTCCTAGTGGATTTTTCCTTTGATGACAATGAAGTGCCCCTCCTCATTTTTTTGATTAATTTTGGTTTAAAGTCTATATTATTAGATGTTAGGATAGCTACTCCAGCTTGTTTTCTGGGTCCTTTTGTTTGAAAAAAATTCTTCTAGGCCTTTTATTCTGAGGTACTATTAATCTTTGTTGCAGAGGTGTGTTTCTTGGATGCAGCAGAATGTTGGATCTTATGTTGGCAAATGTTCTTTTAGTTTGTGTCTTTTTATTGGAGAGTTGATTCCATTGATGTTGAAAGATAATAGTGACCAAAGAATATTAGTTATTTTTATTGTGGATTTGGTGGTGTTACTGTGATGCATTGCTTGTTTTCTTTTAATTTATTATTGTAAAATTATTTCTATCCTATATTTTCTTGGGTGAAGTTGTTTTCATTGGATTGGAGTTTTCCTTCCAGTATCTTCTGGAATAGGGCTAGTTTGCTGTGTAGATATTACATCCATTTGGTTTTTGTCATGGAATGTTTTGTCTTCTCCATCTATGTTGATTGAAAGCTTTGCAGGGCATAGTAGTCTGGGTTGGCATCTGTGGTCTCTTAGAGTATGCATGACACCTGCCCAGGCCCTTCTGTCTTTCATAGTTTCTGATGAGAAGTCCGGTGTGATTCTGATAGGTCTACCTTCATATCTTACTTGGCCTTTTTCCCTTGCTGCTTTTAGAATTTTTTTCTTTGTTCTGTAGGTTCAGTGTTTTGACCGTGATGTGACATGAAGAATTTCTTTTCTGGTCTAGTCTACTTGGTGTTCTGTAGGCCTCTTGTATGTTTATGTACACCTCTTTCTTCAAGTTGGGAAAATTTTCTTCTATGATTTTCTTGAAAATATTTTCTGGAACTTGGAACCTGGATTCTTCTTTTTCATCAATTCCTATTATTCTTAGATTTTGTTTTTTTCATGGGCGCCTTGATTTCTTGGATATTTTGTGTATGAAACTTTTCTGACTTTACTTTTTCTTTAAGAGAAGTATCAGTTTTTGCAATTGTATCTTCAGCACCGGAGATTTTCTCTTCCATCTATTGTATTCTATTGGTGACCGTTCTTGATCTTTTCTGTAAGTTCTCCAGCTCTAGGGTTTTCTCAGTTTGTGTTTTCTTTATTGATTGTAATTCTGTTTTCATGCCTTCCACCATTTCCTTCATCTGTATGAATGTGGAATCCTGTCTCTCTATGATGGTCTCTATTTTTGTTGTTGTTGTTGTTCATTTCCTCTCTATATGCTTCTGCTTGTACCTCCATTTGTGTGGCTATTTCTTTGAGAGCTTTGTTTGTTTCCCCTTTATGTGCTTCTAATAACTGGATAAGCATAGCTTTAAAATCATTTTTCTGTGTTGCTGATGAATTGGAGTATCTGTTGATTTTGATGGTTGTTGTTGAAACCATAATGTCCTGATTTTTCTTGGATGTGTTCTTATACCGACCTCTGGCCATCTGCTTATCTGTAACCTTCACTCTTTGTTTCTGGAGTCTGTAGTTCAACCTGGGTCTGTCTTTCTCTGGTGTCTGGAGTAATATTCATGGTGATGAGAGAGATCCTCTGGTTTGAAAATGTTCATTGGTATTTCATTTATACCTAAGGGAAGAAGGTCCAGTCGTGCAGAAGCACAAATCCAGGCAAGCAAGTATATGCGTGTAAGTGTGCCTTAAAGAACAGCTTACTAGAGAGTGTAGATGCATGGAATATGGGACAGGTTTTGGTATACACCTAGAAGGGATTGTTGGCACTGACACTGTTTGCAGGTGCAATGAGCATGCACAGATTCCCCGAATACCTTAGTGGTCTACAGCCCACTGGTATTCATTTCTGTCTGGTTTCCAGGAGTTGTTTGCCTGGACTCGACTGGTAGAGCCACAGAACAGGGGCTTCAATGTTGAGGACACTGTCCCAAGAATCCCTATGTTGCCCCCAGTGGGTGTGTGGGTAGGAAAAATCTGAGGTCTGGCTGCTAGTGTAGAGGGACCCTGGATCTGGAGCGCTGCAGGCACTCATTTGAAGGCACGCTCACACTCTAGTAGGTGTAATCAGAAAACACAGGAGTTCCCCTTGTTCTCTACTCTCAGATTTTGGCCTGCTGGGCAGATGCAAGTGTAGTCAGCTCAGTGCTGCTGCAGCTGCATAACTTAGGCTGTTAAAGCGGTCCACTGGGTGTTTAGCCACAGCAACAGAACTGGGAGGCCGGTACAGATAGATGCCTGCTAGGAAGTCCTGGGGAGTCCCTATAGTGGTCCACGGAGGATGTCACGTATCTCTGGCTGCCTGCCACTAAGGGACCGGGTGGGTAGCCGGTATAGTCACTGTCTGGGAGGCCCTGCAAGGCCTTACAGTTGTTCATGCACCCCGGGACCCAGAAGGCTGATACAGGACCCGGGATCTGGAAGGGTGGAACTGCAGACCCAGGACCTGGAAGGCTGGTACAGCTAACACCCGCTGCTAGGGAACTAGGAGGCTCACCTCTGTTCTCTCAGTTACTCAGTAGGGGGTTCTGTGCTATGAGCCTCAAGTACTGTGGGCCGGTTCTGCCAAAGAGAGAGGCCCGACAAGGGGAAGGGCATAGGGATCAAATGTTGTCCACTCTCTGTCCCCAGAGAAGTCCCTTGGTGACCTAGATCTAAATGTTCTCAGCTCACCTGTTGCCCTCTCTTACCAGGAAGCCTCAATGTTGATGTTCTGAGTTCAGCTGCCCCTCCACTCACCAATTTCGGAGTTTCAGATCCTCTGCTTCTCAGATATAGTGCCCACTAGTTGTCAACATCTTGGATCCCTCCTCAGTATCTTTTTCAAGTTTTATGTTTTAAAATAATTGCTTCCAGTGCTACAGACTGCAACACTGCTGGCCTTGCTTTCTCCTTGAGATGTACCTGAAGAGTTGTTTTTTGTCGTTTGGCAAGTTTTCAGTTTTATAGTAACACATTTGGTGGATGGTTGGAAACATTGTGTAGCAAAGTGAATGAAAAGACTACAAAAAGAAATAAATAATTTAGTTTTCAAAGTTTTTCTCTTGGGACTTCTCAGTGGGAACTCAACTGGAAGCCTGCACCATCTATTGGGAAAAGGGATGAACATAGTCTACTTTGAATTCTTTGTTGGGCTTTGCTGACTCCCATCTAACATCTCACTGCTTGCCTTTTATTCTTCCACTGAGGAATTGTTACTCCACCATAATTGGCAACACATTTTTAGTTAATTCTCTCCAACTTTCCACAATACTATGCACATTTCTACCCAAGAGGCAACTGAATACTAATTACTGTGTCAATCTTTTACCCAGAAAATACAACAACTTATTTATTAGGAGCTTTTCTTTTTAAAATCTCCTGGTAAGACTTTGCCACTGTAAACTCTTTGCCACTGACTAGTGAAGAGTTCCTCAAAAATCTTAGCTACCTGGAAGTTTTGCTCACTATTGTGCATTGATGCAGACTATTCCTAGGAATTAAATCATTTCTGTAGGTTTATTCAGTGCATGCCAATATATTAAGTTGATTTCTTTTCTGGAAATATGATTGACTTCAAATGCAGTGATTACCAGTTTGCCTTCTTTAATATCAACTTTGTACTTTTGGTCAGGAAATAATCTTTACATCTTGAGAAATGTTTTAGTTAAATATACAAATTTTATTAAGATGCAATTATGTTTTCTGTTAAAAGAAAAAGAACAACAATTGCAATAATAAAGTGCATTTAGTCTTCAAGTGTAAAATTTTGGCACTTCCCACTACAAACATCCTTTCATTGTCTCATTTACTTATGTTAGTACATTTATTTTCGTAGTTACCTAGTTTTATTAATCCCTTCAGAGTGAAAGATTAGTTAGCATAGCTTTCTTGCTTACCCTTATTGTTTCTTGTTAGGCTATGTTTGGTGGATATCCCTAGGAGTCCTGCTCCTTTTTTTTCTGTTCATTCAGGAAATGCAAATCAAAATGACCCTGAGATTCAACCTTACACCCCTCAGAATGGTTAAGATCAAAAACTCAAGTAACAAAAAATGCTGGAGAGGTTGTGGAGAAAGGGGAGGCCTCTTCCACTGTTGGTGGAAATGCAAACTTTTACATCCACTATTCATGGAGATAACCTAGAACCCCTGCACAGATGTAGCCCAGGGCAGTTCAGAGTCCAATTGGGTTACATAGTAATGAGAAGAGGGACTGCCTTTGACATAATCTGATTGGCCTGCTCTTTGATCACCTCTCTCTGGGGGGGGGAGCAGCCTTACCAGGCCACAGTAGAGGACAATACAGCCACTTTTGATGTGAACTTACAGACTAAGATCAGAAAGGAGAGGAGAACCTCCCCTATTAGTGGACTTGGGGAGTGGCATGCAAGCAGAGGGAGGAGGGAGGGTGGGATTGGGAGGAGAGGAGGGAGGGGCTTATGGGGGGATGCAGAATGAATAAAGTGTAATTGATGAAAAATTTAAGAAAAAAGGGAAAAAATAATTTAAGAACCTTAAATGACTTTCAAAATTGGAGGAAAACATGGAGTTAGTCAATTGGCATGGAGCACGTCTCACCCCTGGGGGCAATGGTCTCCTGAACCTACTCAGACCTCGGACACCACCACTGCTAGTTCTAGAACTGACGCAGGATGTTCCAACGAGGGGTTAAGGCTTCTCATAATATTTCCTATAAGCCCACACCTGTTTGTCTATATCCCCCATTTTTATTCATTATTAGCCAGATAGAGCCAAGTAATTGTGGTAATGATACTTGCTTTTTTGCCCAATGCTGGAATGCTAGTAAATTTAGGTATGCCCTGATTACTCGCATGCCTCACTGGGTGCCTGTGCCCATTGATGCCCCTCACGCTATGACTCTCTTCAGACAGAAAAGGGATCTTGGAACTACAGCCACCATTGTTACTACCATCTCATTGACGGCTGTTGGAGCTACCACCAGGGCATCAGCCATGAGTCATACTGGGCAGACTGCTCAGACCCTGAATAATCATTTAGCCAATGTAGCTCATGCCTTAGTTGTACATAAAGGAATTAATGCTCAACTAAAAGGAAGCTTGATGGTGTTCAATCAGAGGATTGACCTCTTGCAGGAGCAAATTGATACCCTATGGCAAATCGCTCAACCTGGCTGTCAATGAAAGTATGCTGGACTTTGTGTCACTAGCATACAACATGAGAATTTTTCCTGTGCTGCAAATCTGTCTAAACAATTGTCGAGCTATATTTTAGGTAATTGGACTGGAGAATTCGATACTACGATGGAGCAGCTGAGAGTGGCCATTGTCACAGTAAATTCTACCAGAGTGGACGCAGGACTAGCCACAGGATTATCATCATGGATTGCTGCAGCCATGAATCATCTGAAGGAATGGGCGGGCATGGGAGCGTTAGCAGGCTTTCTGGTGTTGGTCTCCTTGGTTTGCCTGTGGCATATATGCAAGATTAGAGTCCCACAACAGTGTGATGCAGCCATGATCATTCAGGCCTTTACAGCCATTGAAGCAGGACATTCTCCCCAAGCATGGTTGGATACCATAAAAAGCTAAAATGATACGCTCAGGATGCGAGGCTAAGCACTGCACTCAGGGTCAGCCGCTTTGGATCCAGAGAAGAGCATGTCTGATTGCATGCGGGTTGATGCCCCAGGTCCCGCCTCTGAGAAAAAGGTATCGGCCGGGTCTGATGCTCTTTGGGTGGATGACACCTAAATGAACATCTGTACAAAGTCCCAATTTATTTCTAATATCAGAGATCAGACCTCTACTCTTGCCTGATGCATCTAAAACAAAAAGGGGGAACTGTAGAGAGCTGTGGAATGCTATGCCTTAAAGATGGAGCTGGTTTCTGCCTTCCACCTTCCCGATGGTGAGTGCTCTCTGTCATGAACAATTCCACATTTGGCTAAGGCTGAGGATATGGCTTGCTTCCATGTATGTGGACCTATCTGCATTGCCCCCGTGGCACGCCTGGGTTGGCTACCCAGAGGCTATTTAAGCTGTGGGCTGGCTTTCCCCGGGGTCCGAGGATTGTTCAATGTTCCTGAATAAACTGCATTGAAAAAAAAAAAAAAAGAAATCAATTGGCATTTTTTCAGAAAATTCAGAATAGTGTTACTTCAAGATTCAGCTTTACCACTGCTGGGCATATACCCAAAAGCTGCTCAGCAAACAACAAAGACAGTTGGTCAATTTGCTCAACAATATTCATAACAGTTTTATTCATAATAGTCCCAAAGAATGAGTTTGGTGGTGTTCATTGTGTTTCTAATTTGTGGCCTCATAGGATGTGGCCTCATAAAATGAGTTTGACAATGTCCCTTCTGTTGCTCTTTTGAGGAATAATTTGAAGCTTACTGTCAACTCTTGTTTGAATGTATAATTCTTGAGTGAAACCATCAGGCCCTGGAATTTTTATTTATTTATTTTTTGGTTGGCAGGGAGATTTTGATGATTGCTTCTATTTATTTGGCAGGGGGGAATAGGACTGTTTTCTCTATTTACCTGATCTCAGTTTAGCATTGGTAAATCGAATCTATCAAGAAAACTGTCCATTTCATTTACATTTTCAAAATTTGTGGCGTGTAGGCTTCTGAAGTAAGACCTATTGATTTTTCGAATTTCCAAAGTGTCTGTCTGTCCTTAAGTCCCACTTTTCATTTCTGATTTTGCTTATTTGGATAGTTTCTCTCTGCCTTTTTGTTAGTGTAGCTAAGGGTTTGTCTATGTTGTTGATTTTCACAAAGAACCAGCTCTTGGTTTCCTTGTTTCTTTGAATTATTTTATTTGTTTCTAATTTATTGATTTCAGCCCTGAGTTCGATTATTTCCAACCTTCTATTCCTCTCGGGTGTGGCTTCTTCTTTTTTTCCCCCTAGGGCTTTCAGGTGTGCCATTAAATTGCTTGTATGAGATGTCTCAAACTTCTTTCTGAAGGCACTCAGTACTATGAACTTTCCTCTTAGCAATGCTTTCATTGTGTCGCATGAGTTTGGGTAGGTTGAGCCTTCATTTTCAAAGAATTTTAGAAAGTCTCTAATTTCTTGTCTTTTTTTTTCCATTTCTTTCCTGATTCAGCTGTTGTTGAGTAGAAAGTTGTTTCGTTTCCATGGGTGTGTAGGCTTTTTGTTACTTGTGTTGTTGTTGAGGTCTAGTTTTAGGCCTTGGTAGTCTGATAAGTTACAAGGGATTATTTCAGTATTCTTATATATGTTGAAGCTTTCTTTGTGTCTGACTATAAGGTAAATTTTGGAGAATTTTCCATGGGGTGAGTTTGGGTGAAAGGTTCTATAGACATCTATTGGGTCCATTTGACTTAGGATCTCTGTATGTGTCATTATTTCCCTATTTAGCTCGAACACAGGTATCAAACCAGATAAACTAGTTCTCTTAGAGTCTGCACGCCATCTCTCCAGGCCCTTTTGGTTTTCATGGTTTCTGTTGAGAAGTCTGGTGTGATTCTGATAGGTCTACCTTTGTATGTTACTTGGCCTTTTTCCCTTGCTACTTTTAACATTTTTTTTCTTTGTGCTGTAGATTTAGTGTTTTGACTCTTTTGTGACCTGAGGAGTTTCTTTTCTCGTCTAGTCTATTTGGTGTTTAGTAAGCCTCGTGCATGTTTAAGGACATCTCTTTAAGTTGGGAAATTTTTCTTCTATGATTTACTTGAAAATCTTTTCAGGACCTTGGAGCCTGGAATCTTCCTTTTGGTCCATTTCTATTATTCTTACATATTGTCTTTTCATGGCATCCATGATTTCTTGGATGTTTTTTGTTTGGGACTTTTTTGATTTTACTTTTTCTTTGAGAGATGAATCAATTTCTGCAATTGTATATTTAGCTCCTCAGATTCTCTCCTCCATCTCTTGTGTTTTGTTGGTGATGCTTACCTTTGTAGTTTCTCATCTCTTCTCTAAGAAAACCAGGGTTTTCTCTTGTTTGTGTTTTGCTCGTGTTTTCTTTGATTCTAATTCTGTTTTTATGCCTTGCACCATTTCCTTCATCTGTTCAAATGTCAATTCCTTTCTTTCCATGATGGCATCTACTTTTTATTTCTCTTCTCTTCATGTGCCTCTTCTTTCTTTCTTTCTTTCTTTCTTTCTTTATTTATTTATTTATTTATTTATTTTTTATCAGTTACATTTTATTAACTCTGTATCCCAGCCATGTCCCGATCCCTCATTCCCTCCCAGTCCCTCCCTCCCTCCCTCATCTCCACCGTGCCCCTTTCCAAGTCCACTGATAGGGGGGACCTCCTCCCCATTCATCTGATCCTGTTTTATCAGGTATCTTCAGGACTGGCTGCAAAGCTCTCCTCTGTGGCCTAACAGGACTGCTCCTCCCTTCGGGGGTGGGGAGACCAAAGAGCCAGTCATTGAGTTCCTGTTAGAAATAGTCCCTGTTCCCCTCACTTTGGGAAACCAATTGGTTACTGAGCTACCACAGGCTACATCTGAGTGGAGGTTCTAGGTTATATCCATACATGGTCCTTGGTTGAATGTCAGTCTCAGAAAAGACCCTGTGCCCAGATATATTTGGTCCTTGTGGAGCTCCTATCCTTTCCCCATCAGACTAACTCCCCTTCTTTCTTATGATTCCCTGTACTCTGCCAAAGGTTTGGTCATGAGTCTTTGCTTTGAAAACACTGCTAGTTAGAGTCTTTCAGATGTGCTCAGTAGACTCCTGTCATACGTTCAATGCACATCCCATCTGTCTTTCTAAATGAGGATTGATCATCTTACCCCATGTCCACTCAATTGATTATCTTTTTTAGGTGTATAGATTTCATTATGTTTATCATATCTTATAGATCTATATAAGTGAGTATATCCCATGTTTGTCTTTCTCCTTCTGGGATATTTCACTCAGAATGATCTTTTCTAGATCCCACCATTTGCCTGCAAATTTCATGATTTGCTCCTTTTTGATTGCTGAGTAGTATTCCATTGTATAAAAATACCACAATTTCTGTACCCATTCCACCGTTGATGGACATCTGGGTTGTTTCCAGGTTCTGGCTATTACAAATAGAGCTGCTATAAACATGGTTGAGCAAGTGTCCTTTTTGTGTACTTGAACAAACTTTGGGTATAAACCTAGCAGTGGTATAGCTGGGTCTGGAGGAAGCACTATTCCTATTTGTCTTAGAAAGCGCCAGATATCTTTCCAGAGTGGTTGTACCAGTTTACATTCCCACCAGCAGTGGAGGAGGGTTCCCCTCATGTGCCTCTTCTTGTGTGGCTGTATTTGCCTGTGTTTCTTTGAGAGTTTTGTTCATTTCCTCTTTATGTGCCTCCAATGACTAGATAAACATAGCTTTACAATAATTTTCCTATTTCTGATGAATTAAAATATCCATTGATTTTGGGTGTTACTGGTGCATCCATGATGTCCTTATATTTGTTGGATGTGTTCCTAAATTGGCCTATAGCCATCTGACGGTCAGTAGCCTTTGCTGTTTTTTTTTTTTTTTTTTTTTCTTTTTTTTTTCTGGAGCCTGTACTGCAGACTGGGTCCTTCTGTCTGTGGAATACTCTTCAGGAAGGTTAGAGAGGTCCACGGGTATTGCAGGTAGTGGAGGAACATTGCAGGCAGAAGTGTGCAAGTGCACTAGTGTACTTACAAGTGCGCCTGCCTAGAAGGGAGAAGTTGAAGGAAAGAGTGCAAGGGCAGGTTGTGATGCAAGCAACATTGGCAGGTGCAGAGTGTGTGCAAAGATGGCCTGAATGGCTCAGTAGCCCACAAGCCTGTCTTGGTATTGTGCTCCAAGTTTTCAGATCTGTCTGGGCTGCACTATCTTGGCTCCAGGAATTGTTTGCTTGGACTGTACTGAGAGACCCACATAACAGTGGCTTCAATGTTGAGAAGCTTTTCCAAGGATTCTTATGTTGCTCACAGTAGGGGTGTGGTTGGAAGGGGTCAGATGTTTAGCTGCTAGAGTAAGGGGACCCAGATCTGGGGCTCTGTTCAGCACTTTCTTGCAGAAACACTCACTGACAGCCATGTGTGGAATGATCAAAAGGCCCCCCAGTTTTCTACTCTCAGATTTTGGACCACTGTTTAGCTGTTAGAGTAAGGAGGCCACGTACCTGGTGTTATGCATTCCACCCACTCTTGTAGCAGCTACAGCCTGATCCAGGGAATATGCAGCTGAAAGTGCCACCCTCAGACATCCACAGTTGGCCTGTATCCAATCCCAGCTAGTGTGTTGTTCCCTCTAGCCCAGGAAGCTTCAAAGTTGATGATCTGGCTTCATCTGCCCATCCACTCACAGTATTGGAGTTTTCAATCCTCTGCTGTTCAGAAACAGTGTGCCCTGGTTGCCGCCATATTGGAGTCCTAATATAAATTCTTAAATTGAATGAATTGATGTTTTCTTTTAACACATAAGAAAAAAGTAAAAATGACAGGACAACTAGATTTGTATTTATATGCAATATTTGCTCTAAGCAAACTGATGTTCTTTTTAAAAAAAAACAGTGCAATGACAATATATATTTTATGTAATATGGGGTTTAGTGAGTCACAGTTATTTTGATGTTTTTCTTTTTTTTTCACTTACAATATGATATAATTTTCTAATTTATCACTTTTCAGTCATACCTGGAGTTTGGTATAAAATTACTATAGATGATCATTACAATAAATGTAAAAAGAGCTTTAAAAACCTATGTGTTTTCATTATACATTTTCAGACCATGTCATTTAAGCAAAATATAATTGCACTTGCATTTCAATTTGTGTCATGAGTTTTGCAGTTGTTATTTATTTATATCATTTATATATGAGTTCATTTGAAATTAAAATATTATTGACTCAATAAACATTGGAAGATGCTTTTTATAGTGTTACCTAAAAATGAAAAAGAAAAAAAATCTTCCCTACAAACCAAATTTAGCAACAGTTAGAAACTAAAAATTTACATTTCAGTATCAAAATGACAATTGTGTTTATGTGAAATATTAATATTTACTTTATATATTTGTTTGGTTTATATAATATATTTTATAATATTGTATATATATGTCTCATATATAATTAGAATGATATTACTGATATAGGTCTTTTATTTGGAATATATCTAACAAAATACCAAATATTGCTGATAAAATTCATTCTGTCTTTAATGGAAAAAGAACTTAGAAGATAGATTAATTATAAGTTTTAATGGTTTAGTTTCAAAGTAATAGAGTTATATTTTTGTAGTACATTAAGTATCACAAATAATAGCTATCATCCTTATTTCTGAGATTGTTCCACAATTTTCCATTTAAGTATATTTTTAGTTGTTACTTGAAGTTTATATTATCACACAGACTTTTGATAAAGTCAAAAGACATGTTTTCTTAAATGAAACAATAATGTATTGTACACCCAATCTCTCCAGGACTTTTATTACAAAGTGGATTTTGTTAAAGGTCTTCTCTGCATCCAATGAAATAAGCATGTGTTTTTTTCTGCTTATTTTATGATGTGTTACACTGATGGATTTTTATATGCTGAATCACCATTGCATCTCTTGAATGAAGCCTGCTTTGTCGTGGTGAATGATCTTTTTGATGTGTTCTTGAATTAAATTTCAGAGTATATTCACATCTATCATAAGGGAAATAGATCTGTAGTTCTTTTTATTTATGTGGTTTGGGTGTCAGGGTTTTAGCTACATGAAATGAATTGGACAAGTTTCCTTCTTTTTCTATTTTTTGGAATAATTTATGGAGTATAAATTCTTTAAATTCTATAAATTTATGGAGTACTAATTCCTTCTTCCAAGTCTACACTAAAACTATCAGCCCCTGGGTTTCGTTTTTGTTGTTTTTGTTTGTTTGTTTCTGGTTTTTGTTTTGTTATTGGTTGGGAGAATTTTAATTACTGATTTTATTTCACTAGGAGTTATAGGTCTGTTTAAATTGTTTCTGTTCTTGAACTAACTTTGGAACATGGGATGTATGAAAAAGAATTCATTTCTTTAAGATTTTCTAATATGATGGAGCATGTCCTGATGATTCTCTGGGTTTTCTCTGTATCTGTTGTTATGTCCTACTTTTTATTTCCAATTTTGTTACTGTGAATCTTCTCTCTTCACTTTTTAGTTAATTTAGATAAGGTTTTTCCAAACTTACTGTTTTGCCTAAAGAAGGGCTTCTTGCTTTATTGAGTTTTTGTTTGTTTATATTTTGTTAATTTCAAACCCAAGTTTTTTTTATTTGTTACCATCTTCTCCTTTTGGGATGGATTTCTTTTTTTTTTTTATTCTAAGGCTTTCAGATGTGACTTTTTTCCTTGTAACATAAATACATAATTCTATGAGCTTATTTTTTAAAACCATCTTCACTATGTTCTATAAATTTGGGTATGTGGTCTATTGATTCATTAAATTCTATAAAGTATTTTATTTCTTTCTTGACTCATTTTTTCATTCAGTAGTTAGTTGTTCAGTTTCAGTTTCAGTTTTTTTTAAATTTTTTTCTGTAACTCTTGAAACTTGTTTTGTAAATATGTGGTCAGTTTTCGAGAGAGTTCCATGAGGTGCTGAGAAGAATGTATATTCCTTGTGGTTAGGTGAAATATTCTATAAATATCTATTAGGTCCATTTGCTTTACAATATCTGTGAACTCTAGCATTTTTTTGTTTTGTTGTTGTCCATTGGCGAGAACAGGGTATTAACCTCTCCAACTCTGTGTGTGATTTCAGCTGTACTAATGCTCCCTTTACTAACTTGGGTGCCTTTGTGTTTAGGACATGCATGTTAAGCCTTGAAATGTCATCTTGAAGGATATTTCCTTTGATTTAGTATTATTCCCTATCTCTTCTATTTAGTTTTTCTTTGAAATCTATTTTGTTAGATATTAAAATGGCTGATCCAAATTAACAAGTGCAGAAATGAAAAGAAGGATATAACAACAGCTTGTTTCTTAATTTCGTTTGCTTGGATTATGTTTTTCTCAAACTTGTTACCTTGAGGTAATACCTACCCTTGATATTGAGATGTATTTCTTGGATGCAGAAGAATGGATCCTGCTTATATATCTGTTGTCAGTTGGTGTCTTTTTATTGAGGGATTGAGACTATTGAAGTTGAGAGAGATCAATGAGCAGAATTTCCTTGTATCTTTCTTTGTGACTGAGAATGTGAACAATTTTGATGAATGTTTTATGAGGTGCTGAAATGAAGGTAGATTATTTTGTGTTTGGGCAAAATGTGTACTAGGTTCCTGTATGATATCTTTTAGCACCAGCATTTCTCTGTTTAATAGTTGTCTGGATATCGTGTTTATAGTCGACAATGTAGTATTGAAGTCACCTACTATTATTATGTAAGGATCAATATATATTAAGTTGTCATTGTGGTCCTTTTATGATCTTTGATGACCTTGTGTTTGAGGCATAGATGTTATGAATTTCAGTGTCCTCTTGGTGCATTTTTCCTTTAACCAGAATGTAGTATTCTTTACTTTCTCTTTTGAATAGTTTGAGTTTGATGTCTATTTTGTCAGATAGTAAAATGGCTACTTTAACTTGCTTCATAGCTCTGTTTGTTTGGAATATCTTTTTTGTTTATTTATTTATTTGTTTTTTTTTTCGTTTTAATTACAGTTTATTCATTTTGTATCCCAGTGTAACCACTTCTCTGATCCCTTCCTAATCCCACTCTCCCTCCCTCAACTCTTCCCATATCCCTCCCCAAGTCCACTGACAGGGGAGGTCCTCCTCCTCTTCTCTCTGAACCTAGTCTATCATTTCTCATCAGGACTGGCTGCATTATCTCCCTCTGTGGCCTGGTAAGGCTGCTCCCCACTCAGGGGGAGGTGATCAAAGAGCCAGCCACTGAGTTCATGTCAGAGACAGTCCCTGTTCCCATTACTAGGGAATCCACTTGAACACTGAGCTGCCACAGGCTATCTGTGCAGGGGTTCTAAGTTATGTCCACACATGGTCCTTGGTTGGTGTATTAGTCTCAGAAAAGACCCCTGAGCCCAGAATATTTGGTTCTCTTGCTCTCCTTGTTGAGCTCCTTTTATTTCAGGTCTTTCTATCCCCCCTTCTTTCTTTTTTATTTTTTATTTTTTATTATTAATTACACTTTATTCATTTTGTATCCCCCCATAAGCCCCTCCCTCTTCCCCTCCCAATCCCACCCTTCCTCCCCTTTCTGCATTCATGCTCCTCCCCAAGCCCACTGATAGGGGAGGTCCTCCTCTCCTTCCTTCTGATCTTAGTCTATCAGATCACATCAGGAATGGCTGCATTGTCATCTTCTGTGGCCTGGTAAGGCTGCTCCCCCCTCAGGGGGAGGTGATAAAAGAGCAGGCCAATCAGATTGTGTCAGAGGAAGTCCCTCTTCCCATTACTATGTAACCCTCTTGGACAATGAACTGCCATGGGCTACATCTGTGCAACGGTTCTAGGTTATCTCCATGAATAGTCCTTGGTTGGAGTATGAGTCTCTGGGAAGTTCCCTGTGTTCAAATTTTCTTGTTCTGTTGCTCTCCATTGTGGAGTTTCTGTCCTCTCAAGCTCTTGCTATTTCCCACTTCTTACATAAAATTCCTTTCACTCTGCCCGACAGTTGGCCATCAGGCTCAGCATCTGCTTTGATAGTCTGCAGGGCAGAGGGTTTCAGAGTCCCTCTGTGGCAGGTTCCTAGGTTGTTTCCTGTTTTCTTCTTCTGAGGCCCTCTGTAGCAGGTTCCTAGGTTGTTTCCTGTTTTCTTCTTCTTCTGATGTCCATCCTCTTTGCCTTTCAGGATGGGGATTGAGCATTTTAGTTAGGGTCCTCTCTTTTGCTTAGTTTGTTTAGCTGGAAACAGCCCAGATGCCCCTCAACTGAAGAATGGATGCAGAAATTGTGGTACATCTATACAATGGAGTATTACTCAGCAATGAAAAATAAGGAAATCATGAAATTTGCAGGTAAATGGTGGGACCTGGAAAGGATCATCCTGAGTGCGTTGTCCCAGAAGCAAAAGGACACACACAGTATATACTCACTCATATAAACATACAGCATAGGATAAACCCACTAAAATCGGTACATCTAAACAAACTAAGCAAAAGAGAGGAACCCCCTTCTTTTTTTAAGACTTCCTGCACTCTGCCAAAAGTCTGTATGAGTATCAGCATCTGTTTTGATACCCTGCTGGTATCAAATCCCACTCTCCCTCCCCTTTTTTCAGAGTTTTTCAGAGGCCCTCTGTGGTAAGCCCCTCTCCTGTTCCCTGTTTTCTCTCTCTTCTGATGTTGGACCTGTCTTTCTGAGTGAGGATTGATCACCTTACCCAGGGTACCCCTTCTTGCTTAGCTTCTTTAAGTGTACAGATATCTAATATCCACTTATAAGTGAGTGTATACCATGTGTGTTTTTCTGCTCCTGGGATATCTTTTCTTATTCTTTTACTGTGAGGTGATGTCTTTCTATGATCCTGTTTTCATATTAGTCCCATTATTCTGTGTCTTTTTATACAAGAATTGAGGCCATTGATGTTGAGAGTGATTAATAAGAAGGGTTTATTGATTCCTGTTCTTTAGTTGGTGGTGGTGGTGTGTGTTTGTTTCTCCTCTTTTAATTTTCTCTTCTTAGATTTTTTTTTTATTATTCCTTATATTTTCTTAGGTTTGCTTAACCTCTTTAAGTTAGAGTTGTCCTCCTAGCAGCTTCTGCAGAGCTGTATTTATAGATAGATATTGCTTGAATTTGGTTTTATCATGGAATGTCTTATTTTCTCCATCTATTCTGACTGAAAGATTTTCTGGCTATAGTAGTCGGGCAAGTATCTGTTGTACCTTATAGTTTGTAGCATAGCTCTCTGGGACTATGTGACTTTCAAAGTATCCATTTGAAATGTTAGGTGTTAGGGAAGGTCCTCCTCCCCTTCCATCAGAACCTAGCTTATCAGGTCTCATCAGGCCTGGCTGCATTGTCTTCCTCTGTGGCGTGGCAAGGCTGTACCACCCCGGTGGGAGGGGGTGTCAAAGAGCCCACCACTCAGTTCATGTCAGAGAATAGAGAAATAGGGTTCCCCTTTCTCCACAACCTCTCCAGTATGTGTTGTCACTTGAGTTTTTCATCTTGGCCATTCTGATGGGTATAAGGTGAAATCTCAGGGTCCTTTTGATTTGCATTTTCCTGATGGCTAATGAGGTTGAGCATTTCTTTTAATTTTTTAAAATTTTTTATTTAACTTTTATTAATTACACTTTATTCATTTTGTATCCCCCCATAAGCCCCTCCCTCCTCCCCTCCAGGTCCCACCCTTCCCCCTTTTTCTGCATGCATGCCCCTCCCCAAGTCCACTGATAAGGGAAGTCCTCCTCTCCTTCTTTCTGATCTTAGTCTATCAGTTCTCATCAGAAGTGGCTGCATTGTCAGGGTTCTAGGTTATCTCCATGAATAGTCTTTGGTTGGAGTATGAGTCTCTGGGAAGTTCCCTGTGTTCAAATTTTCTTGTTCTGTTGCTGAGGTTGAGCATTTCTTTAAGTGTTTCTCTGCCATTCAATATTCCTCTGTCGAAAATTCTCTGTTTAGCTCTGTTCCCCATTTTTTAATTGGATTTCTTGGTTTGCTGCTTTTCAACTTCTTTAGTTCTTTGTATATACTAGGTATTAGTCCTCTGTCAGATAAAGGGTTAGTGAAGATTCTTTACCAATCTGTAGGCAGTCATTTTGTTTTGATGACGGTGTCCTTTGCTTTACAGAAGCTTTTCAGTTTCATGAGGTCCCATTTATTGATTGTTGCTCATAGAGCCTGTGCTGTTGGTGTTCTGCTCAGGAAGTTGTCTCCTGTGCCAATGAGTTCTAGGCTGTTCCCCACTTTTTCTTCTAACAGATAGAGAGTATCTGGTTTTATGTTGAGGTCTTTGATCCACTTGGACTTTAGCTTTGTGCAGGGTGATAAATACGCTGGAGAGGTTGTGGAGAAAGGGGAACCCTCCTCCACGGCTGGTGGGAATGTAAACTGGTACAACCACTCTGGAAATCTATCTGGCACTTTCTCAGACAATTAGGAATAGTGCTTCCTCAAGACCCAGCTAAACCACTGCTAGGTATATACCCAAACGTTGCTCAAGTACACAAAAGGAATACTTGCTCAACCATGTTTATAGCAGCTTTATTTGTAATAGCCAGAACCTGGAAACAACCTAGATGTCCATCATTTGAGGAATGGGTACAGAAATTGTGGTATTTTTACACAATGGAATACTACTCAGTAATCAAAAAGGAGGAAATCATGAAATTTGCAGGCAAATGGTGGGATCTAGAAAAGATCATTCTGAGTGAAATATCCCAGAAGGATAAAGACAAACACAGTATATACTCACTTATATAGACCTATAAGATATGATAAACATAATGAAATCTATACACCTAAAAAAGATAATCAAGAGAGCTGACATGGGGTAAGATGATCAATCCTCATTTAGAAAGACAGATGGGATGTGCAGTGAATGTATGACAGGAGTCTACTGAGTGCATCTGAAAGACTCTAACTAGCAGTGTTTTCAAAGCAGATTCAAAGACTCATGACCAAACCTTCGGCAGAGTACAGGGAATCATATGAAAGAAGGGAAGTTAGTATGATTGGAAAAGGATAGGAGCTTCACAAGGACCAAATATATCTGGGCATAGGGTCTTTTCTGAGACTGACATTCAACCAAGGACCATGTATGGATATAACCTAGAACCTCTGCTCAGATGTAGCCTGTGGTAGCTCAGTAACCAATTGGTTTCCCATAGTGAGGGGAACAAGGACTATTTCTAACAGGAACTCAATGACTGACTCTTTGACCTCCCAACCCCCAAGGGAGGAGCAGTCCTGTTAGGCCACAGAGGAGGGTTCTGCAGCCAGTCCTGAAGATACCTGATAAAACAGGATCGGATGAATGGGGAGGAGGTACCCCCCCATCAGTGGACTTGGAAAGGGGCACGGTGGAGATGAGGGAGGGAGGGTGGAATTGGGAGGGAATGAGGGAGTGCTATATGGCTGGGATACAGAGTTAATAAAATGTAACAGATGAGAAAAAAATAAAATTAAAAAAAAGAAAAAAAAATAGGAGGAGACAAGTAAGGGAGCATGGGAGGATTGGGAGGGAATAAGGTATGGGACTACAGCTGCGATACAAAGTGAATAAACTGTAATTAATATAAAAACTAAAAATTTAATAAAAAATAAATTTAGGTGTTATTCTAATAGGTCTGCCTTTATTTGTTACTTGGTCTATTTTTCCCTAGCAGCTTTTAATATTTTTTCTTTGTCCTTGAAATTTAGTGTGTGATTATTAATTGCTGAAGGCACTTTCTTTTCTGGTCCAATCTATTTGGTGGTCTATATGTTTCTTGCACTTCTGTATTACTTTCCTTTGTTAGGTTAGGAAAATTTCCTTTTATGATTTTTGTTGAATAAAATTTATGTATATATGGTATGGATGTCTTTTTCATTCTCTATTCTTATTATTCTTAGATTTGTCCTTTCATGGTATTACAAATTTCCTGAATGCTTTGCATGTAATTTTTTTTTTTTTTACTTTTTTAATTATTAGTTACACTTTATTAACTTTGTATCCCAACTGTATTCCACTCCCTCATACCCTGGCAAACCCTCCCTCCCTTCCTCATCTTCTCCCTAACCCTTTCCAAGTCCACTGATTGGGGAGGACCTCCACCCCTTTCATCTGACCCTGTTTTATCAGGTATCTTCAGGACTGGCTGCAAAGTCCTCCTCTGTGGCCTAGCAGGGCTGCTCCTCCCTTGGGGGGTGGGGAAGTCAAAGAGGCTGCCATTGAGTTCCTGTCAGAAATAGTCCCTGTTCCCCTTACTTTGGGAAACCAATTGGTTACTGAGCTACCAAGGGCTTCATCCGAGCAAAGGTAATAGGTTATATCCATACATGGTCCTTGTTGGAGAATCAGTCTCAGAAACGACACCCCTGCCCAGATATATTTGGTCCTTGTGGAGCTCTTGTCCTCTCCAGGTCTTACTAACTACCCCTTCTTTCATATGTTTCCCTGTACTCTGCCCAAGGTTTGTTCATGAATCTCAGCATCTGCTTTGATACACTGCTAGGTAGAGTCTTTCAGAGCCCCTCTATGGTAGGTTCCTGTCCTGTTTCTTGTTTTTTCCTACTTCCAATGTCCATCCCATTGTTCTTTCTATGTAAGCATTGCTCATCTTAACCTGGAACCTCTTTTTGTTTAGATTATTTAGATGTACAGATTTCAGTATGTTTGTCTTATCTTATAGGTCCAGTATCGACTTATAAGTGAGTATATACAGTGTATATCTTTCTCCTTCTGATCTTTTCTAGATCCCACCATTTGCCTGCAAATTTCATGATTTCCTTGTTTTTGATTGCTGAGTCGTATTCCATTGTGTAAAAGAGACCACAATTTCTGTATCCATTCCTCCATTGAGGGACATCTGGGTTGTTTCCAGGTTCTGGCTATTAGAAATAAAGCTGCTACAAACATGGTTGAGCAAATGTCCTTGATGTGTACTTGAGCAAATTTTGGGTATATGCCTAGGAGGGGTATAGCTGGTTCTTTTGTTGTTGTTGTTGTTGTTGTTGTTGGCAGATGGTTTTTGTTTAAAAGAAGAAAGACCAACACCAGAAGGCCTGCTAACACTCCCATGCCCGCCCATTCCTTCAGATGATTCATGGCTGCAGCAATCCATGTTGATAATCCTGTGGCTAGTCCTGCGTCCACTCTGGTAGAATTTACTGTGACAATGGCCACTCTCAGCTGCTCCATCGTAGTATCGAATTCTCCAGTCCAATTACCTAAAATATAGCTCGACAATTGTTTAGATAGATTTGCAGCACAGGAAAAATTCTCATGTTGTATGCTAGTGACACAAAGTCCAGCATACTTTCATTGACAGCCAGGTTGAGCGATTTGCCATAGGGTATCAATCCTTCCACCTTCCCGATGGTGATTGCTCTCTGTCACGAACAACTCCACATTTGGCTAAGGCCGAGGATCTGGCTTGCTTCCATGTATGTGGACCTATCTGCATTGCCCCCGTGGCACGCCTGGGTTGGCTACCCAGAGGCTATTTAAGCTGTGGGCTGGCTTTCCCCGGGGTCCGAGGATTGTTCAATGTTCCTGAATAAACTGCATTGGAAAAAAAAAAAAGTGAACAAAGATCTGAAAATGCTTCAAAGAAAAAAAAAAAAAGAAGAAAGAAGGTACATAAGAAAAAAATATCAAAGCCAGTACCTTCTTTTGGACAAAGTGCCTTCCTTAGATTTACCGGAAGAAAACACAACATAGAAATGTTTTAAACAGAGTTGAAGCTTCTCCTGCTCTAAAATCTGTACCTCGGAATGTGTTCCTATAAATTTCAGTGTTCTGGTGCAAGATTTCTCAATTCTTTTTCCCCTTTTAATAATTTGCAATTAGGGAGATTTATTTGTTTAGTACAGTCTGCCCATCCCTAACTTAGATGTGACAGAAGCAGCATGGCTGCCGTGGGCCTTGTAATAGGGAGTTAACAATTAGAATAGGCTTAACCCAGTTTAACACAATGGTGTAATGTCAAGCCCACACCCTCGGTCTTGAAATTCAGAGAAAAGTTAAATTGTTGCAAAAAAATGACTTCCTTTGAAACATTTCCTACTTGGATTTGACATTTTGACAGTCCGATTCGGATGTTAGCATCAAATGCTAAGGAAGAAATAACAATTGGAATTCTTCTGAAATTATCATATAAACAAAATGACTTACTTATAAAGAACAAGCTGCCAAATGCCCAGGAGTCTACCATGTAATTTATTGGAAGGTGGTCTTCATGGCCTGTGGGTGCAATTTCTAAGTCCATTACTCTGATCTGTTATATGGGGTCTGATTTTTTTAATTAATATTTTTTTATTTTTAAATAATTTTATACATTCACTTGTATCCCAGCTGTAGCCCACTCCCTCTTTCCCTCCCAATCCTCCCCTCCCTCCCTCATCTCCTCCCTGCCCCTTTACGAGTCCACTGAGAGAGGGTGTCCTTCTCTCCTGTCTGGCCCTAGCTTATCAGGTATCTTCAGGATGGTTGCAATATCCTTATCTAGCAAGGCTGCTCCCTCCCTCAGGGGAGAAGGGAAGCTCATGAGTTCATGTCAGAAACAGTTCCTGTCACCCTTACTAGGGATCCCATTTGGATACTGAGCCAAGTCTGAGCAGGGGTTGCAGGTTATATCCATGCATGGTCCTTAGTTGGATAACAGTCTCATATAAGACCCCTGTGCTCAGATATATTTGGACCTTGTGGGGCTTCCTGTCCCCTCTAAGATATACTAATTCCTCCTTCCTTCATATGATTACCCACACTCTGCCGAAGCTTGGTTATGAATCTCAGCATCTGCTTTGATACATTGCAAGGTAGAGTCTTTCAGGTGCCTTCTGTGGTAGGCTACTGTCCTGTTACTTGTTTTCTCCTATTTCCAATGTCCATACCCTTTGCCTTTCTAGATGAGGATTAATCAGTTTACCCCTGAAACACATTCTTGTTTATCTTTTTTAGTTGTACATATTTTAGAATGTTTTTCATGTCTTACAGGGCTGTATAAGTGAGTATGTACCATGTGTGTTATTCTGATTTTGGGATACCTCACTCAGGATGATTTTTTTCTAGATCCCACCATTTGCCTGCAAATTGCATGATTTCCTTGTTTTTGATTGCTGAGTAGTATTCCATTGTGTAAAAGTACCACAATTTCTGTATCCATTCCTCTGTTCATCGAAATCTGGGTTGTTTCCAGGTTCTGGCTATTAGGAATAAGGCTGCTACAAACATGGTTGAGCAAATGTCCTTGTTGTGTACTTGAGCATCTTTTGGATATATGCCTAGGAGTGGTATAGCTGTATCTTGAGGTAGCACTATTCCTAATTGTCTGAGAAAGCACCAGATTGATTTTCATAGTGTTTGTACCAGTTTACATTTCCACCAGCAATGGAAGAGGGTTCCCCTTTCTCCAATCCTCTCCAGCATGTGTTATCATTGTGTTTTCTTAACCATTCTCATGGGTGTAAGGTGAAATCTCAGGGTTGTTTTGATTTGCATCTCCCTGATAGCTAAGGATGTTGAGCATCTCTTTAAGTCTTTCTCTGCCATTCTATATTCCTCTATAGAGAATTCTCTTTTTAGCTCTATACCCCAGTTTTTAATTGGATTACTTTATTTATTGCTTTTTAATTTCTGTAGTTCTTTATATATGCTGGATATCAGCCCTCTGTCAGATATAGGGATGGTGAAGATCCTTTCCCAGTGTGTAGGCTGTCGTTTTGTTCTGATTATAGTGTCTTTTCCTTTACAGAAGTTTTACAGTATCATGAGGTCCCATTTATTCATTGCTGCTCTTAGAGCCTATGCTGTTGGTAGTAGTCTCCTGTGCCAATGAGTTCTAGGCTCTTCCCCACTTTTTCTTCTAACTTATTTAGAGTATCTGGTATATGTTGAGGACTTTGATCCACTTGGACTTTAGTTTTGTGCAGGGTGATAAATATGGATCTATTTTCATTTTTCTGCATGTAGACATCCAGTTAGACCAGCACCATTTGTTGAAGATGCTATCATTTTCCATTGAAAAGTTTTGGCTTCTCTGTCAAAAATCAAGTATTCATAGGTGTGTGGGTTTATTTCTTGGTCTTCTATTCAGTTCCATTGATCGTCTTTGTTGTTTCTGTGCCAATAGCATGCAGTTCTTATTATTATTGCTCTGTAGTACAGCTTGAGATCGGGGATGGAGATACCTCCAGATGATCTGTTGTTGTACAGGATCTTTTTGGAGATTCTGGGTTTTTCTTTCTCCATATGAAGCTAAGAATTTTTCTTTCAGGGTCTTTAATGAACTGAGTTGTTATTTTGATATAAATTGTGTTGAATATGTAGGTTGATTTTGGCAGGATGGCCATTTTCACTATGTTAATCTTACCAATCCATGAGCACGGGAGATCTTTCCATCTTCTGATATCTTCTTCAGTTTCTTTCTTCAGAGACTTAAAGTTTTTTTTTTTTTTTTTTTCAAATAGGTCTTTTACTTGCTTAGTTAGAGCCACCCCAAGGTACTTTATGTTGTTAGTGGCTGTTGTGAAGGGTGTTGTTTCTTGGCCCTTTAGTCTTTGGTATACAGCAGGGATTCTGATTGTTTTTAGTTGATTTTGTATCCTTTCCCTTTGCTGAAGGTGTATATCAGCTGAAAGAATTCTCTGGTTGAATTTTTGGGGTTGCTCATGTATACTATCATATCATCTGTCAATAGTGACACTTTGCCCTCTTCCTTTCCAATTTATATCCCCTTGATCTCCTTTGGTTGTCTTATTGTTTTAGCTAGGACTTCAAGTACTATGTTGAAGAAGAGATATGAAGATAGTTGGCATCCTTGTCTTGTCCCTGATTTCAGTGGGATTGATTTAAGTTTCTCTCCATTGAGTGTGATGTTGGCTATAGGCTTGCTGTATATTGCCTTTCTATGTTCAGGTATGTGCCTTTTATCCCCAATATCTCCAAGACTTTAAACATGAATGGGTGTTGGACTTTGTCAAATGCGTTTTCGGCATCTAAAGTGATGATCATGAGATTTTTTTCTCCTTCAGTTTGTTTATATGGTGGATTACATTGATGGATTTCCATATGTTGAACCATCCTTGCATGCCTGGGATGAAGCCTACTTGGTCATGGTGGATGATGTCTTTGATGTGTTCTTGGTTTTGGTTTGCAGGATTTTATTGAGTATTTTTGCATTAATGTTCATAAGAGAGATAGGTCTGAAGTTCTCTTTTTTTGTTGGGTCTTTGTGTGGTTTAGGTTTCAAGGCGACTGTGGCCTCATAGAATGAGTTTGGTAATGTTCCGTCTGTTTCTATTTTGTGGAATAGTTTGGAGAGAATTGCAGTTAGCCCTTCTTTGAAGGTCTGGTAGAATTCTGTGCTGAAACCATCTGGTCCTGGCCTTTTTTTTTTTGGATGGGAGACTTTTGATGACTGCTTGTATTTCCTTTGGGGATATAGGACTATTTCATTGATTTACCTGGTCTTGATTCAGTTTTGGTACATGGAATCGATCCAGAACACTGTCTATTTTATTTAGATTTTCAAATTTTGTGGCATATAGACTTTTGAAGTAAGTCCTAATGATTGTTTGGATTTCCTCAGTGCTATAGTTATGTCCCCCTTTTCATTTCTGCTTTTGTTGATTTGGATGGTGTCTCTCTGCCTTTTAGTTAGCTTGGCTAAGGGTTTGTCTAT
The DNA here is from genome assembly GCF_030254825.1 of Meriones unguiculatus. NCBI lineage: Eukaryota > Metazoa > Chordata > Mammalia > Rodentia > Muridae > Meriones > Meriones unguiculatus. Next base: position 70,593,243 of record NC_083369.1, on the reverse strand, counting down.
CTTGTTGATTTTCTCAAGGAGCCAGCTCTTGGTTTCATTGATTCTCTGAATTGTTTTATTTGTTTCTAATTGATTGAAATCAGCCCTGAGTTTGATTATTTCCAGCTGTCTGCTCCTCTTGGATGTCATTGCTTTTTTTTTTTTCCCCTAGGGCTTTCATTTGGGCCATTAAGTTGCTTGTATGAGATGTCACAAATTTATTCTTTAAGGCACTTTGTGCTATGAATTTTCCTCTGAGTACTGCTTTCATTGTGTCCCATAAATTAGGGTATGTTGTACCTTTATTTTCATTGAAATCTTGGAAGTCTTTAATTTCTTTCTTTATTTCTTCCTTAACCCAGTTGTCATTTAGCAGGAAGTTGTTCAGTTTCCATGTGCTTTTAGGCTTTTTTCTTTTTTCTGTTGTTGAGGTGCAGCTTTAGTCCATGTTGGTCAGATAGACTACAAGGGGATTGTTTCAATCCTCTTGCATCTGTTGACCAACTATATGGTCTATTTTGGAGAAGGTTCTATGAGGTGCTGAAAAGAATTTATACTCTTTTGAGTTTGTGTGGAAAGTTCTGTAGACATCTTTTTGGTCCATTTGAATTAAGACCTCTGTAAGTGCCTTTATTTCTTTATTAGGCTTTTGTCCATATGATCTGTCCCCTGGTGAAACTGGGGTGTTTAAAGTCTCCACTTTTAACATGTTGGGATAGATGTGTGATTGGAGTTTTAATAATGTTTCTTTTATGAATGTAGGCACGCTTGTATTTGGGGCATAGATGTTCAGAATTGTGATGTCCTCTTGGTGGATGTTTCCTTTGATGAGAATGTAGTGCCCCTCTGCATCTTTTTTGATTAATTTTGGTTGAAAGTCTATTTTATTAGATATTAGGATAGCTTCCCCAGCTTGTTTTCTGGGTCCGTTTGCTTTGAAAGACATTTTTCTAGCCCTTTATTTACTCTGAGGTAGTGTTTGTCTTTGTTTCATAGGTGCGTTTCTTGGATTCAGCAGAATGTTGGATCTTATTTCTGCACCCACTCTGTTAGTCTGTGTCTTTTTATTGGAGAGTTGAGTTCATTGATGTTGATAGATAATAGTAACCAATGAATGTTAGTTCCTTTTATATTGGAGTTGGTGTTCTTACTGTGTTTTATTGCTTGTTTTCTTTTAATTTTTATTAGGATATTATCTGTATCCTATATCTTCTTGGGTGAAGTTGTTTTCATTGGATTGGAGTTTTCCTTCCAGTATCTTCTGGAATAGGGCTAGTTGGCTGTGTAGATATTGCATACATTTGGTTTTTGTCATGGAATGTTTTGTCTTCTCCATCTATGTTGATTGAAAGCTTTGCAGGGCATAGTAGTCTGGGTTGGCATCTGTGGTCTCTTAGAGTCTGCATGACACCTGCCCAGGACCTTCAGGCTTTCATAGTTGCTGACGAAAAGTTCAGTGTGATTCTGGTAGGTCTACCTTCATATGTTACTTGGCCTTTTTCCCTTGCTGCTTTTAATATCTTTTCTTTGTTCTGTAGATTTAGTGTTTTGACTATGATGTGATGTGATGTGTTTCTTTTCTGGTCTAGTCTATTTGGCGTTCTGTAGGCCTCTTGTATATTTATGGACATCTCCTTCTTTGAGTTGTGAAAATTTTCTTCTATGATTTTCTTGAAAATATTTTCTGGACCTTGGAGTCTGGGGTCTTCTCTTTTCATCAGTTCCTATTATTCTTAATTTTCATCTTTTCATGGCATCCTTGATTTTTTTGGATATTTTGTGTTTGGGACTTTTCTGATTTTACTTTGTCTTTGAGAAAAGTATCAATTTCTGTGAATATATCTTCAGCTCCAAACATTCTCTCTTCCATCTCTTTTATTCTGTTGGTGATGCTTACCTTTATGGTTCCTGATCTTTTCTCCAAGTTCTCCAGTTCCAGCGTTTTCTCAGTTTGTGTTTTCTTTATTGATTCTAGTTCTGTTTTCATGCTTTGCACCATTTCCTTCATCTGTTTGAATGTGGATTCCTGTCCCTCTATGATGGTCTCTATTTTTTGTTTATTTCCTCTCTATATGCCACTAATTGTATCTCTACTTGTGTCTCTATTTCTTTGGCTATATTTGCCTGTGTTTCTTTAAGAATTTTGTCCATTTCCTGTTTCCCACAGTGCATATGTGGGTAGGAGGGCCAGGTTTCTATTTTAGAAGGACCCCGGTTCTGGAGTTCTGTAGACATTCAAGGGCACACTCACTCTCAAGCAAGTCACATCAGCAGGGAACAGAGTATCTGGGATCTCTTCTCTCTTGTTTGTCCCTGCTTGGTTTGCAGAAGGACTGATGCGCTCATCCAGCTCAGTGCTGCTGCTGCCGCCAGGTTAGGAAGTCCAGCTGCAGTTGGAGGCTGGGATGCCAGTATAGATGCCTTCTGGGAAGTCCTGGGGACCCTCCCCTTTGCTCTCCAAGCCTTGGAGGCCAAGGGTCAGGTATGCTTATCTTGTATGTCCGGTCTGCTGGGCTTTGGTGGATATGTATATTATCTGTCACTGAAGGTTTGGGCTGGCCCTTCGGTCAGTGGCTGAGAGACCCTGCATAGCCAGTATGGCAGCTAGGAGACCTGGGACTCTGGGAGGATAGTGCCACAGGTCTGGGAATCCAAGACAGGTACAGCTGGCAGTTGCTGCTAAGGGGCAAGGGGCTCTGTCTTAGCTGCTGAAGACCCCAGCCTGTGAGCTCTGAGCTGAGAATCTGGGTGAGCCAGATGTTTGGAGGAGGAGGGAGGTCTGACAAAGGGGAGTGCCCAGAGATCAAAGGATTGTTTCTCTTTCCCAAAACAATTCTGGAGACCAAAGTTCTCATCTTGTGTGATGTTCCCTGTTGTTTAGAAAGCTTCTCCATCATATCCCTGGCTTCAGGAGTCCTTCCATTCACCCACTCAGGTGTTCAGCTCTTCCACAGCTCAGAAACTCTGCGTGTTAGTCTCCTACATGTAATTTTTTTAATTGGCATTTTATTTAACCAAAATATTAACTTCTCTTCTTGTGTCTTCAGTGCCTGAAATTCTCTCATCTGTCTTTCATATTCTTTTGGTTATACTTACTTTTGAGGTTCCTGTTCAAGTTCTTAAAATTTTTATTTCTATATTTCCCTCATTCTATGTTTTCCTATTGGTTCTACTTCCACTTTTAGGTCTCGAACTCTTATTCTTTTCCTTTCACTCTTGTGTATTCAAATACTTCTTTAATGGATTTATTCATTTGAATTTAAGGATTTCTATTATATTCATAAAGGCTGTTTTACGGTCCTAGTCTTGGACTTCAGCTTTGTTTCAATTCTCAGGGACTACTGAAGTAGGGTTTCTGGGATCTAGTGGAAAAATTCTGTCCTGACTGCTATTGATTGTTTTTTTATGCTGGCACCTAAGTCTCTGAGTTTGGGAAGATTTTTAATTCCAGTTGCTAAGAGCTGTTCTTATCTCTGTTCAGTGGATGTTTTATTCCTTGGTTCACTTGCCCTCTATATTTTTAAGGTGGGTATGATAGTTATGAGTTGCCTGGTAGGGAATTGTGGGATCCTGCTTTGTTTGGCCTCTGGGCTTTAGGCAAAATATGTTTCTAGGTATTGGGTGCTGACAGAAATGGAAATGGGCTAGGTGGGTTTAGGGAATGAGAAGGCACATATCAAGGAGTACAGCAAGGTGTTCTGCCAGCATCTTCTTATTTCTCTATGAATGAATTCAGAGAATGAGGAGAGGCCACAACAGGTAGTGTGTTACAGAGCTGGGGATGAGACTAGGGCATTATACTTGGATGAGAGGAGGGAGAGTGAAGATATGAAGCTAGCCTACCTGCTTTGCTGGTCTACTTGCTTCTCTGACAGGTTTGGCTGGTGGGTTCTCAGAGAATGACTGCTGGAGTTGGAGGCTAAGATAACAGGATGAGTGATGACAAAAGTTGAAAAAAAAACAATCTACATAATTCACTGGAGGTAGGAGACATAGAGGAGTGGGAGGTTGTAAAGATATGTATTATAAAGTGTTTTTGTCTAGCTATGAGTGAAATGTTTCAGCAAAGCCTTTGTTATGTTTGGATTAATCAGTAGATGCTGAGAATTCATTTTGAGACTGATTGAACCTTGTAGAAACATTGTCTCCCTGGATAGTTTGTACTTGGTGCTACATGAGAGCTTGCAGCTGCACAGACTTTGGTCCAAATACATTTCTGGCAAACTTGGAGTTCCTAATTTTGATTATGGCTAGTCATGTTCAAAAGGGACTTCAATTTGTGTGGGTTATCTGCTCTCTTGGGCAGCAAGGACAAGATAATTTTGGTAGTTGGAACCTTTCCCATCTTCAATTAATTTTCTGTGATGATTAAGTAAAAGTAACTGGAGTGAGCTAGTCAGGGTTGGTGTTTTTCCAAAGGAGGTTTAGCTCCTCTTCTACTTTGGAAAATGAAGGCTTAGCATATTGGTGAGCTTCTTCCTCTACTGTGGCACCTATGACCAACATCAACCATTAAGTGGTCATAGTAACTGTTCTGCTACAGTGTTGGGACTGAGAGTGTCAATGGTAGAGGGGTTGGATTTGGAGGAAGAAGTTATGATACATAGTTATGTTACCTGCTTCCCTGTCTTTGAGTGGCCTTAGGCCTGCAGGGGATACTTGCAGAAGTTGGGGCCATTGTTAAAGTGATGAGGATAAAAGAAGTTTTTAGGGGAAGATCTGTGCGAGCCACTCATTCTGGGAGTGGGAGAGATGATGGGGGATTGAGAGGGCTGAGGGAAAATAGCAGATTGTCTGCTCAAGAGTTGGGGATGAAAATGAGAAATGGATTTGGAGGAGAGGAGGGAGAGGTGAATTTCTGCAGTTAGGCTACCTGCTTCCCTGAGCAGTCATCAAGATCCTTTTTAATGCTGTTATCACCAATGCAAACTTCACAACCAATAAACATACATAATTAAGATCTTCCATATTTCCTGATATTTTCCTCACATAAGTGTATATTTATAGTCTTATTAAGACTATCTAAATTGTCTTCCTCCTTTGCCTGGTAATGTTGTACCCCTCCCCCTTTCAGGGGCAGGTGATCAAAGATCCAGACATTGAGTTCATGTCAGAGACAACCCCTGTTCCCCTTACTGCTTGGAGATTGTGCTGCCATGGGCTACATATGTGCTGGGCTTCTAGGTTATTTCTATGAATGATATATTTAGTAATTTTGAGAGAAACTCTATCAGGTCAGTTACTATCTGGGTTGTTTGGATCTGCATCTCCCTGATGACTAAGGTCATTGAACACTTCTTCAAGTGAATCTCTGCCATTCGACATTCCTCTATTGAGAATTTTCTGTTTAACTCTGTACCCCAAGTTTTTAGTTGAATTACTTGGTTTGTTAGTATATAAATATTTAAGTTCTTCATATATTGTGGATATTAGGTTTGGTGAAGATCCTTTCGCAATCTGTAGGCTGTCGTTTTCTTCTGATGACAGTATCCTTTGCTATACAGAAGATTTTCAGTTTTGTGAGGTCCCCATTTATTGTGTGTTGATCTTAGAGCCTGGGCTGTTGGTGTTCTGTTCAAGGAGTTGACTCCTGCACCAGTGAGTTCAAGGTTCCTCCCCACTTTTACTTTTAACAGGATTAGTGTGTCTGGTTTTATGTTGAGGTCTTTGACCCACTTGAAATTTAGTTTTGTGCAGGGTGATAAATATGAATCTTTTTGAATTTCTCTACATATAGACACTCATTGAATGGTTTTGGCTACTTTCTCAAAAATCAAGCATCAATAGGTATGTGGTTTCTTTCTCAGTCTTTTATTCTATTCCATTGATTCACCATTCTGTTTCTATACCAGTAACATGCAGTTTTTATTACTATTGGCTATAGTACATCTTGAGATCAGGGATGGAGTTACCTCCAGATAATCTGTTATTGTACAGGATTGTTTTAGCAATTCTGGGTTTTTTGTTTGTTTGTTTGTTTGTTTGTTTTTCCGTATGAAATTGAGATTTGTTCTTTCAAGTTCTGTAAAGAATTGTGTTGGTGTTTTAATGGAAATTGATTTGACTCAATAGACTGAAACCCCAACCAAGGACCATGCAAGGAAAGGACAGAAAACCCCTGCTTAGGTGTATCCCATAGACTCAGTCTGCAGGTGAGTTCCCTAGGAAGGGATGTAGGGGCTGTCTCTGGCATTAACTCAGTAGCAGGCTCTCGGATCAGCTCCCCCGGGGAGGTACAGCCTTGACAGGCCACAGAGGAAGATGATGCAATCAGCCCTGATGAGACCTGAGAGACTAGGGTCAGACAGAAGGACAGGAGGATTTCCCCTATCAGTGGATTAGGGGAGGAGCATAGGGGGAGAAGAGAGAGGGAGGGTAGGCTAGGGACGAAATGATGGAGGGGCTACAGATGGGATACAAAGCGAATAAATTGTAATAATTAATAATAAAATAAGAAATTAAGACTATCTAAATTGTCTTCCTCCTTTGCCTGGTAATGTTGTCCCCCTCCCCCTTTCAGGGGCAGGTGATCAAAGATCCAGACATTGAGTTCATGTCAGAGACAGCCCCTGTTCCCCTTACTGCTTGGAGATTGTGCTGTCATGGGCTACATATGTGCTGGGCTTCTAGGTTATTTCTATGAATGATCCTTGTTTGGAGTATCAGTCTCAGAAAAGATGAGACCTGGTAGGTTAAGGTAGGATGTAAGGGGATGAGGACCTCCCCTAACAATGGACTGGGGTAGGGACATTGGAAGGGAAAAAGGATCTCGGACAGGATTGGGAGGGGCAAGAGATGCAGCTACAGCTTGAATACCAAGTGAACATCTGTAGTAAATAAAACTAAATTATAAAAATTAAAATAAAAGATATTAAAATTTTAAAAAAGCCTTCAGTTTTGTTGTATATGTGTTGCAGTCAGTAAGTAGAAAGTACTCATTGAGTGTGTATAGAAACTCTAAGACAATTCTACAACTGGTTATCTTAAGATGAGATATTAGTGGACCACACAGTTGTAAAGGTTAAAAGTAAATTGCAAGATAAAAAAAAGTAGAATGGCTCTCTTTATAAGCAATGTCATTTCTATTTAATTTGAAACCTCAACATTTACCCTTCAAGCAATGGAATTTTGAAAGCACTGAAATGGTGGTATTAATGGAGTACTCTTCTACTTGAATAATTTTTGTGAACAAAAAGCTTTGTTTCTACAAAGCTTTCTGTGCTAACTTTTAACTTTTATTTATACATTAGCTATTATAATGAAAAGATCTCCTATTCTTTATAACTAAAAGATATTGAATACTTATGAATATTTTTTTTTCAATGCAGTTTACTCAGGAACCTTGAACAATCATCTGACCCTGGGGAAAGCCAGCCCACAGCTTAAATAGCCTCTGGGTAGCCAACCCAGGCGTGCCACGTGGGCAATGCAGATAGGTCCACATACATGGAAGCAAGCCATATCCTCAGCCTTAGCCAAATGTGGAATTGTTCATGACAGAGAGCACTCACCATCGGGAAGGTGGAAGGCGGAAACCAGCTCCATCTTTAAGGCACAGCATTTCGCAGCTCTCTACAGTTCCCCCTTTTTGTTTTAGACGCATCAGGCAAGAGTAGAGGTCTGATCTCTGATATTAGAAATAAATTGGGACTTTGTACCGATGTTCATTTAGGTGTCATCCACCCAAAGAGCATCAGACCCGGCCGATACCTTTTTCTCAGAGGCGGGACCTGGGGTATCAACCCGCATGCAATCAGACATACTCTTATCTGGGTCCAAAGTGGCTGACCCTGAGTGCAGTGCTTAGCCTCGCATCCTGAGCATAACATTTTAGCTTTTTATGGTATCCAACCATGCTTAGGGCGAATGTCCTGCTTCAATGGCTGTAAAGGCCTGAATGATCATGGCTGCATCAACTGTTGTGAGACTCTAATCTTGCATATATACCACAGGCAAACCAAGGAGACCAACACCAGAAGGCCTGCTAACGCTCCCATGCCCGCCCATTCCTTCAGATGATTCATGGCTGCAGCAATCCATGATGATAATCCTGTGGCTAGTCCTGCGTCCACTCTGGTAGAATTTACTGTGACAATGGCCACTCTCAGCTGCTCCATCGTAGTATCGAATTCTCCAGTCCAATTACCTAAAATATAGCTCGACAATTGTTTAGACAGATTTGCAACACAGGAAAAATTCTCATGTTATATGCTAGTGACTCAAAGTCCAGCATACTTTCATTGACAGCCAAGTTGAGCGATTTGACATAGGGTATCAATTTGCTCCTGCAAGAGGTCAATCCTCTGAATGAACACCATCAAGCTTCCTTTTAGTTGAGCATTAATTCCTTTATGTACAACTAAGGCATGAGCTACATTGGCTAAAAGATTATTCAGGGTCTGAGCAGTGTGCACAGTATGACTCATGGCTAATGCCCCGGTGGTAGCTCCAACAGCCGCCAATGAGATGGTAGTAACAATGGTGGCTGTAGTTCCAAGATCCCTTTTCTGTCTGAAGAGAGTCATAGCGTGAGGGGCATCAACGGGCACAGGCACCCAGTGAGGCATGCGAGTAACCAGGGCATACCTAAATTTACTAGCATTCCAGCATTGGGCAAAAAAGCAAGTATCATTACCACAATTACTTGGCTCTATCTGGCTAATAATGAATAAAAATGGGGGATATAGACAAACAGGCGTGGGCCTATAGGAAATATTATGAGAAGCCTTAACCCCCTCGTTGAAACATCCTGTGTCAGTTCTAGAACTAGCAGTGGTGGTGTCCGAGGTCTGAGTAGGTTCAGGAGACCATTGCCCCCAGGGGCGAGACGTGCTCCATGCCAATTGACTAACTCCATGTTTTCCTCCACTTTTGAAAGTCATTTAAGGTTCTTAAATTATTTTTTCCCTTTTTTTTTTAAAATTTTTCATCAATTACACTTTATTCATTCTGCATCCCCCCATAAGCCCCTCCCTCCTCCCGTCCCAGTCCCACCCTCCCTCCTCCCTCTGCTTGCATGCCACTCCCCAAGTCCACTAATAGGGGAGGTTCTCCTCTCCTTTCTGATCTTAGTCTGTCAGTTCACATCAAAAGTGGCTGCATTGTCCTCTACTATGGCCTGGTAAGGCTGCTCCCCCCCCCAGAGGGAGGTGATCAAAGAGCAGGCCAATCAGATTATGTCAGAGGCAGTCCCTCTTCACATTACTATGTAACCCAATTGGACTATGAACTGCCCTGGGCTACATCTGTGCAGGGGTTCTGGGTTATCTCCATGAATAGTCCTTGGTTGGAGTATGAGTCTCTGGGAAGTGCCCTGTGTTCAAATTTTCTTGTTCTGTTGCTCTCCTTGTGGAGACCCTGTCCTCTCCAGCTCTTACTATTTCCCAGTTCTTACCTAAAATTCCGTTCACCTGCCCAACAGTTGCCCATCAGGCTCAGCATCTGCTTTGATAGTCTGAAGGGCAGAGGCTTTCAGAGGCCCTCTGTGGTAGGTTCCTAGGTTGTTTCCTGTTTTATTCTTCTTCTGATGTCCATCCTTTTTGCCTTTCCGGATGGGGATTGGACATTTTAGTTAGGGTCCTCTCTCTTGCTTAGTTTCTTTAGATGCACAGGTTTTAGTGGGTTTGTCCTATGTTGTATGTCTATATGAGTGAGTATATACCATGTGTGTCTTTTTGCTTCTGGGACAACTCACTCAGGATGATCCTTTCCAGATCCCACCATTTACCTGCAAATTTCATGATTTCCTTATTTTTCATTGCTGAGTAATAATCCATTGTGTAGACGTACCACAATTTCTGCATCCATTCTTCAGTTGAGGGGCATCTGGGTTGTTTCCAGCTTCTGGCTATTACAAATAAAGCTGCTACAAACATGGTTGAGCAAATGTCCTTTTTGTGTACTTGAGCCTCTTTTGGATATATGCCCAGTAGTGGTATGGCTGGATCTTGAGGAAGTGCTATTCCTAGTTGTCTGAGAAAGCGCCAGATTGATTTCCAGAGTGGTTGTACAAGTTTACATTCCCACCAGCAGTGGAGAAGGGTTCCCCTTTCTCCACAACCTCTCCAGCATATGTTGTCACTTGAGTTTTTGATCTTGGCCATTCTCATGGGTGTAAGGTGAAATCTCAGGGTTGTTTTGATTTGCATTTCCCTAATGGCTAGTGAGGTTGAGCATTTCTTTAAGTGCTTCTCTGCCATTCGGTATTCCTCTCCAGAGAATTCTCTGTTTAGCTCTGTTCCCCATTTTTTAAGTGGATTACTTGGTTTGCTGCTTTTCAGCTTCTTTAGTTCTTTATATATACTGGATATGAGTCCTATGTCAGATAAGGGGTTGGTGAAGATTCTTTCCCATCTGTAGGTGGTCGCTTTGTTTTGATGACGGTGTCCTTTGCTTTACAGAAGCTTTTCAGTTTCATGAGGTCCCATTTATTGACTGTTGCTCTTAGAGCCTGTGCTGTTGGTGTTCTTTTCAGGAAGTTTTCCCCTGTATCAATGAGTTCTAGGGTATTTCCCACATTTTTTTCTAGCCGATTTAATGTGTATGGTTTTATGTTGAGGTCTTTGATCCACTTGGACTTCAGTTTTGTGCAGGGTGACAAGTATGGATCTATTTTCATTTTTCTACATGTAGACATCCAGTTAGACCAGCACCATTTGTTGAAGATGCTATCTTTTTTCCATTGTATGGTTTTGGCGTCTTTGTCAAAGATCAGGTGTCCATAAGTGTGTGGGTTTATTTCTGGGTCCTCTGTTAGGTTCCATTGATCCACCATTCTGTTTCTATGCCAGTACCATGCAGTTTTTAAAACTGTTGCTCTATAGTACAACTTAAGTTCAGGGATGGAGATACCTCCGGAAGATCTTTTATTGTAGAGGATTGTTTTAGCAATTCTGGGTTTCTTGTTATTCCATATGAAGTTGAGAATTTTTCTTTCCAGGTCTGTAAGAATTGTGTTGGTAATTTGATGGGCATTGCATTGAATTTGTAGATTGCTTTTGGTAAGATGGCCATTTTTACTATGTTAATCTTTCCAAGCCATGAGCATGGGAGATCTTTCCATCTTCTCATATCTTCTTCTAAGTCTTTCTTCAGAGATTTGAAATTTTTTTCATACAAGTCTTTGACTTCCTTGGTTAGGGGTACTCCGAGGTACCTTATGTCATTTGTGGCTATTGTGAAGGGTGTTGTTTCCCTAATTTCTTTCTCAGCCCTTTTGTCTTTTGTATACAGGAGGGCTACTGATTTTTTTGAGTTAATTTTGTATCTGGCCACTTTGCTGAAGGTGTTTATCAGCTGTAGGAGTTCCCTGGTAGAGTTTTTGGGGTCACTCACGTATACTATCATATCATCTGCAAATAGTGATAATTTGACTTCTTCCTTTTCAATTTGTATCCCCTTGATCTCCTTCAACTGTCTTATTGCTCTAGCAAGGACTTCCAGCACTATGTTGAAGAGATATGGAGAGAGTGGGCAGCCTTGTCTTGTCCCTGATTTCAGTGGGATTGCTTTAAGTTTCTTTCCATTCAGTTTGATGTTGGCTATAGGCTTGCTGTATATCGCCTTTACTATGTTTAGATATGTGCCTTGTATCCCTGATCTCTCCAATACTTTGAACATGAATGGATGTTGGATTTTGTCAAAGGCTTTTTCAGCATCTAGGGAGATTATCATGTGTTTTTTTTTCTTTCAGTTTGTTAATATGGTGGATCATATTGATGGATTTCCGTAGATTGAACCACCCCTGTATACCTGGGATGAAGCCTACTTGGTCATAGTGGATAATATCTTTGATGTGCTCTTGGATTAGGTTTGCAAGTATTTTATTAAGTATTTTTGCATCAATGTTCATAAGGGAGATTGGCTGGAAATTCTCTTTCTTTGTTGAGTCTTTGTGAGGTTTAGGTTCCAAGGTGACTGTGGCTTCATAGAATGAATTTGGTAATATTCCTTCTGTTTCTCTTTTGTGGAATAGTTTGAAGAGAATTGGTGTTAGCTCTTCTTTGAAGGTCTGGTAGAATTCTGCGCTGAAGCCATCTGGTCCTGGGCTTTTTTTGGATGGGAGACTTTGGATGACTGCTTGTATTTCTTTGGCGGATATAGGACTATTTAGTTGATTTACCTGGTCCTGATTCAACTTTGGTAAGTCAAATCGATCAAGAAAATTGTCCATTTCATGTAGATTTTCAAATTTTGTGGCATATACACTTTTGAAGTAAGTCCTAATGATTGTTTGGATTTCCTCAGTGTCTGTAGTTATATCCCCTTTTCATTTCTGATTTTGTTGATTTGGGTGGTGTCTCTCTGCCTTTTAGTTAGCCTGGCTAAGGGTTTGTCGATCTTGTTGATTTTCTCAAAAACCAGCTCTTGGTTTCATTGATTCTTTGAATTGTTTTATTTGTTTCCAATTCATTGATTTCAGCCCTGAGTTTGACTATTTCCAGCAGTCTACTCCTTCTTGGTGTGTCTGCTTCTTCTTTTTCTAGAGTTTTTAAGTGAGCCATTAAGTTGCTTGAATGCGCTGTCTCAAATTTCTTCTTGAAGGCACTTAGTGCTATGAACTTTCCTCTTAGCACTGCTTTCATTGTGTCCCACAGGTTCGCGTATGTTGTGTCTTCATTTTCATTGATTTCTAGAAAGACTTTAATTTCTTTCTTTATTTCTTCCCTGACCCAGCTGTCATTTAGTAACAAGTTGTTCAGTTTCCATGTGTGTGTAGGCTTTTTGTTATTTCTGTTATTGTTGAGGTCCAGCTTTATTCCATGGTGATCAGACAAGATACATGGGATTATTTCAATCTTCTTGTATCTGTTGAGGCTTGCTTTGTGACCCACTATATGGTCTATTTTGGAGAAGGTTCCATGAGGTGCTGAGAAGAAGGTAAATTCTTTTGTGTTTGGGTGTAAAGTTCTGTAAATGTCTGTTAGTTCCATTTGATTCATGACCTCTGTCAGAGACATTGTTTCTTTGTTTAATTTCTGTTTTGTTGACCTGTCCTTTGTTGAGAGTTGGGTGTTAAAGTCTCCCACTATTAATGTGTGGGGATCTATATGTGCTTTAAATTTTATCAATGTTTCTTTCACAAATGTGGGTGCCCTTGTATTTGGGGCATAGATGTTCAGGATTGTGATGTCTTCCTGGTGGAATTTTCCCTTTATGAGTATGAAGTGTCCTTCCCCATCTCTTTTGATTAATTTTGGTTGAAAGTCTATTTTATCAGATATTAGAATGGCTACTCCTGCTTGCTTCTTGGGTCCATTTGATTGGAAAGTCGTCTTCCAACCCTTTACCCTCAGGTAATGTCTATCTTTGTGTCTTAGGTGTGTTTCTTGTATGCAACAGATTGCTGGGTTTTGTTTACGCATCCATTCTGTTAATCTGTGTCTTTTTATTGGAGAGTTGAGTCCATTGATGTTGAGAGAGATTACTGACCAGTGGCTGTTAGATCTCTTGATTTTGATGTTGGCTGTGGTCATCAGGTTGTGTGCTTGGTTGCTTTTTGTTTTACTGAAGTGAGGTTATTTATTTCCTGTGTTTTCTTGAATGTAGCTAGCTTGCTTGGGTTGTATTTTCCCTTCCAGTGTCTTCTGTAATGCTGGATTTGTTTGTAGGTATTGTTGAAATTTGTTTTTGTCATTGAATATCTTGTTTTCTCCATCTATGAGGACTGAGAGTTTTGTGGGGTATAGTAGCCTGGGCTGACATCTGTGTTCTCTTAGGGTCTGCATGATATCCATCCAGGCCCTTCTGGCTTTCATAGTCTCTGTTGAAAAGTCAGGTGTGATTCTAATGGGTTTGCCATTATATGTTACTTGGCCTTTTTCCCTTGCAGCTTTTAGTATTTTTTCTTTGTTCTGTATACTTACTGTTTTGATTATTATGTGGCGGGAGGATTTTCTTTTCTGGTCAAATTTGTTGGGTGTTCTGTAGGCCTCATGTATTCTAATTGGCCTCTCCTTTAGCTTGGGGAAATTTTTTTCAATGATTTTGTTGAAAATATTTTCTGGGCCTTGGAGAAGGGAGTCTTCTTTTTCCTCTATACCTATTATTCTTAGGTTTTGTCTTTTCATATTGTCTTGCATTTCTTGGACGGTCTGTGTCAGGAATTTTTCGGATTTTACATTTTCTTTGACAGATACATCAATTTCTTCCATTGTATCTTCTACACCTGAGATTCTTTCTTCCATCTCTTGTAGTCTGTTGGTTATGCTTACCTCTGTAGTTCCTGTTTTCTTCCCTGGATTCTTCCTTTCCATTATTTCTTCCATTTGTGTTTTCTTTAATTTTTCCAATTCTATCTTCAGGTCTTGAGTTGTTTTGTTTACTTCCTTCATCTGTCTGATTGTACTTTCCTGTTTTTCTTTTAGTTCCTTCAACTCTGTTTCTATCGTTTCATTCAGTGTTTTAAGCATTTCCTTTCTAAAGGCCATAAACTGTTTGGCTGCAGCTTCCTCTATTTCTTTACGGATGGCGATATTCTGTTTGAGTTTATCTTCCTCTATGTCTTTACGAATCTTATTTCTTTCCTCTGTTATCATCTTCATGAGCATACTTGTTAGGTCATCTTCTTGGATTTCAGTTATGGTGGGGTGTCCAGGGCTACTTGCCCCTGGGTAACTGGGTTCTGGAGATGTCATATTGCTCTGTCTTTTGTTGCTTGAGCTTTTACGCTGGCCTCTACCCATTGTGTTATCTTAGGTGTTTGGGGTTATTTTCTGGTGTTTCCTGGGGATCCTGTGGTGGAGAGAATCCCCTTTGCAGAAAGCTGGTTTTTCCTGAAGGATGTCTTCTCAGCTCTTTGGGTATAGTCCCTGGATGGCTGGTGTTTTTTCAGGAGTTGCTCACCTCAGGGATATAGATCTGAGTGGTAACTGTGGTCTTTGTTAGTCGAGAGGGTTCTCCTCTCACCCAGGGAAGTCCTGAGGGCAGCTGCCCTGTTTCCGGGTTTCTTGTTGTCAATTTAATGATCAGCTGCTGTGACCCAGTTGGACATCAGGTATGCCTCAACTGTTTGTGCTTGTGTCTGGAGCACAGCTGAGTGCTGGCGCCTCGGCCCCACTAGACTGCTAGAGTTTTTCTAGGGAAGGATTGGGTGATTTAGATCAGTACAGTTTCCTTCCTTCCCCGTGGATTCTCTGGAGACATGGACTCCTAGTGTCTTTTTTTGCCCTGGTGCACACTGCTCAGTGTCCGCCAGCTGGCTGGCCACAGAAATTTGCCTGTGCCTGGAGCACAGCTGTGTGATGGCGGCTCAGTCTCTGCCAGCTGTCTGGTGCGCAGAAACTGCCTGTGTCTGCCTTTGCGGCTTTTGGGAGCCCAAGTGGCTCCCTAAGCTGGGTAATTTTCCGGGGACCTTTTCAGGTTGGGGGTGAGCTGAGTGCTCTGAGATCAGACCCGCCGTTTCTATCTCCAGCGGCGAATCAGGCGTGCAGGCAGGCAGGGCTCTGTGCCGGAACCTGGGTCCTTGGCTCTGGCTCCGGGCTGGCTCCTGGGGTGCCCGTGGAACCCACCCGAGTCTTTTCCAGGGGATGTCTGGGTGACCTAAGGCCGGTCCCAATCGTTTCCTGTACCCTGGGGTTATCTCTCGACTGAAAATTCCAGTCTCTGATAGTGTGGTGCCCAAGGTTCAGTCTGGGACCATGACCAGAGACACTGGCTTGTGGCTCTGGGCTGGGGCTGGGGCTGGCGGCTGGCAGCCAAGCGTCTGGCGGAACCGGGATCTCTTCTGAGGTTTAGCCGGGTGAGTTAAAAGCTGATTGAATCCCCCACCGTGGGGTATCCTCTCACCTGGGAAACACAATGACTGTGTTTTATGGCCGAGAGTTCTGATTGCTGGTCACTGTGCTGATCCTGCTGTGCTGCTGCTCAGAATGAGAGTCCTCCCGGCGCCGCCATCTTGCCACCCCCCCAATACTTATGAATATTAAATATCCTAAATATTCTGAATATTGAATATTTATAGTCTAAATATGTCATCTATGTCTAAGATAGTATATGATAGTTCATTGGCATGAATTTCTTTTAATATGCAATGTTTCTTCATCCTTTTTTAGGTATCTTTTTTAGGATTTACTTGCTTTGCCTCAAGCTATTTCCTCTCATAATTAACCAAAACAATTTGTATATACTACTTGGCTGGAATGTTTGTGGTAATTTTTAACTTTTACTCTAAATGTGGTCTTAGTCTTGTTTGAGCCACAAAGAAAAAAATTTCGGGTAATTAAGATACTCTGGCTTCAAAAGAGAAACAAGGAGTAGCTGGAGTCATCATGAAGATTCCATGCTGTAGGATAATTTTATTTTGGAGCCTCTGCAAAATTCTGTTGAGACAAAAGAGTGTGGGTTAATCACTGTGTTAGATCACATTTTTTAAAAATTATTTTTTATATTAGTTACAGTTTATTTACTTTGTATGCCAGCTGTAGCTCCCTTCCTCATTCCCTCTTAATCCTACCCTCACTCCTTCATCTCCTCCCTGCTGCTCTCTAAGTCCACTGATAGGGGAGGTCCTCCTCCCCTTCCATCTGACCCTTTTTTATCAAGTCTCATCAGGACTGGTTGCAATGTCCTCCGTGCCCTAGCTAGGCTGCTCCTCACTCGAGATGGGGGTGGGGTCAAAGACCCAGCCTTTGAGTTCATATCACTGACAGAAAACCCATTTGGAGACTGAGCTGCCATGGGCTACATCTGAGCAGGGGTTCTAGGGTATATCCATGCATGGTTCTTGGTTGGAGAATCAATCTCAGAAAAGACCCCTGTGCCCACATATATTTGGTCCTTGTGGAGATCCTGTCCACTCCAGGTCATACTAACTCCCCCTTTGTTCATATGATTTCTTGCACTCTTCCCAAGGTCTGGTTATGTGTTTCAATATCTGCTTTGATACTTGGCTAGATAGAGTCTATCAGAGGCCCTCTGTGGTAGGCTTCTGTTCTGTTACTTGTTTTCTCCTACTTCCAATGTCCTTCCCTGTTTTCTTTCTAAGTGAAGATTGATCATCCTACCCCGGGTCTTCTTTCTTATTTATCTTCTTTAGGTGTACAGATTTTAGTATGTTTATCCAATCTTATAGGTCTAGTATCCACTTATAACTGAACATATACCATATGTGTCTTTCTGCAGATGTACCAAATATAAAATTCTCAAAAAACTTTTTAAATAGAAATTTTAAAAATCGTGGTCATGGGAAATGAATGGGGGCTGCATCCATTCTAATTCTAAGCACGGATGCAGCCCCCATTCAGTTCCCAGAACCATGATTTTTTAAAAACAAAATATTACCATTTTATTATTATTTTTTCTTTATTAATTACAGTTTATTCACTTTGTATCCTCCTTGTGGTTCCCTCCCTCCTCCCGTCTCAATCGCTCCCTTCCTCCCCCCTCTGCATGCATGCCCCTTTCCAAGTCCACTGATAGGGGAGGTCTTCTTTTCCTTCCTTCTGATTCTAGTCAATTAGGTCTGATCTAGAGTGGCTACATTGTCTTCTTCTGTGGCCTGGTAAGACTGCTCCCCCCTCAGGGGGAGGTAATTAAAGAGCAATTCAATTATTTCATGTCAGAGACAGTCCCTGTTCCTATTATTATGGAGGCCACTTGGACACTGAACAGCCATGGGCTACATCTGTGCAGGGGTCCTAGGTTATCTCCATGCATGGTACTTGGTTGGAGTGAGTATCAGTCTCAGGAAAGACCCCTGTGCTCAGATATTTTGGTTCTGTTGCTCTCCTTGTGGACCTCCTGTCCTCTCCAGATCTTACTATTTCCCACTTCTTATATAAGATTCCCTGCACTCTGCCCAAAGTTTGGTCATAAGTCTCAGCATCTGTTTTGATAGTCTGCAGGGCAGAGGCTTTCAGAGGTCCTCTGTGTCAAGCTCCTGACTTGTTCCCTCTTTTCTCCTTCTTCTGATGTCCATCCTTTTTGCCTTTCTGGATAGGGATTAAGCATTTTAGCAAAAGTCCTCCCTCTTGATTAGTTTCTTTAAGTGTACAGATTTTGTAGGTTTATCCTATATTATATGCCTATATGAGTGAGTATATACCATGTGTGTCTTTCTGCTTCTGGGTTAGCTCACTCAGGATGATCTTTTCCAGTTCCCAATATTTACCTTCAAATTTCATGATTTCCTTGTTTTTTTTTTTTTTTTTTTTTTCTTTTTCATTGCTGAGTAATATTCCATTGTACAGATGTACTACAATTTCTGTATCCATTCCTCAGCTCATGAGCATCTGGCTTGTTTCTACGTACTGGCTATGACAAATAAAGCTGCTACAAACATCTTTGAGCTGATGTCCTTAATTCGTACTTGAGCCTCTTTTGGGTATATGTCTAGGAGTGGTATAGCTGTATCTTGAGGAAGCGCTATTCTTAGTTGTCTGAGTAACGCCAGATTGCTTTCCAGAGTGGTTGTACAAGTTTACATTCCCACCAGCAGTGGAGGAGGGTTCCCTTTTCTCCACAACCTCTCCAGGATGTGTAGTCCCTTGAGTTTTCTTATTTTAGCCATTCTGATGGGTGTAAGGTGAAATCTTAGGGTCGTTTTGATTTGTGTTTCCCTGATGACTAATGACTTTGATCATTTGTTTAAGTGTTTCTCTACCATTTGATATTCCTCTATTGAGAATTCTCTGTTTAGCTATGTACCTCATTTTTAATTATTGATGTTGGCTATGGTAGTGTGGTTGTGTGTTTGACTACTTTTTTTTTCTGTAGTGACGTAATTAATTTATTGTGTTTTTTTGAAAGTAGTTTGTTTTCTTGAGTTGTATTTTTCCTTCTAGTATCTTCTGTAACTTTGGATTTGTGTGTAGGTATTGTTGAAATTTGTTTTTGTTGTTGAATGTCTTGTTTTCTCTGTCAATGATGACTGAGAGTTTTGCTGAGTATAGTAGCCTAGGCTGACATCTATGTTCTCTTAAGGTCTGCATGATATCTGTCCAGGCCTTTCTGGCTTTCATAGTTTCTGTTGAGAAGTCAGGTGTGATTCTGATGGATTTGCCATCATATTTTACTTGGCCCTTCTCCCTAGCAGCTTTTAGCATTTTTTCTTTGTTCTATATACTTACTGTTTTGATTATTATGTGGCAGAAGGATTTTCCATTCTGGTCTAATTTATTGGGTGTTCTGTAGGCCTCTTGTATGTTTATATTCCTCTCCTTTAAGTTGGGGAATTTTTCTTCAATGATTTTGTTAAAAATATTTTCTGGGCCTTGGAGGAGGGAATCTTCTTTTTCCTTTATTCCTATTATTCTTAGGTTTTGTCTTTTTATGTTGTCTTGGATTTCTTGGATGGTTTGTGTGAGGAATTTTTTAGATTTATTATTTTCTTTGACATATACATCGATTTCTTCCATTGTATCTTCCACACCTGAGATTCTATTTTCCATCTCTTGTAGTCTGTTGGTTATGCTTATCTCTGTAGTTCCTGTTTTCTTTCCTAGGTTTTTCCTCTCCATGATTTCCTCCATTTGTGTTTTCTTTAATTTTTCCAATTCTATCTTCAGATCTTGAGCCATTTTTTTTTATTTCGTTCACCTGTCTGACTGTATTTTCCTGTTTTTCCTTCAATTCTTTCTCCTGTTTCTTTAATTTCTTTCAGTGATTTAATTATTTCCTCTCTGAAAGCCACAAACGACCTCAAAGATTAGGCTGTTCTGTCTGGGATGGTGAGTAGAATCAGCAAGCACAGATGGGTGTGGTTCTGCCTTTCTGGAATTTGGGTGCCTGGGCTTCTGCCTAAACTGGGTAATTTTTCCTACGACCTGGGAAACACAATCGCTTGTGTTTTAGGGCCAAGTGTTCTGACTGCTGGTCACTGTGTTGATACTACTGTGCTGCTGGTCATAATGAGAGTTGTCCTGGCACCATCATCTTGTGAGTGCCCCCTAAAATTTTTATTTAAAAAGTTTTTTGAGAATTTTATATTTGCTGTATCTATGATTTAGACCCCATGGAAGAGGGGCCAGAAAGATTGTAAGAAGCAGTCAACAAGTGCACTGCTGTGAGAAAGTGATTCCTATTTATGACAGGGAGCTGCACCATGGAAATCATAAAATTATGGTTTATTAAACAAGACCAGCATGATGAAACATAAATATTTTAGGTATTAAAAGGTTTTACCTTTTCTTAAACATTATTACTACAACAAAACAGAATTTTGGCAACCAACATTGCTATCATTTTATCTTTTAAAACTTGTTATTTAAAAATGTCCATTAAGAACTCACCACTGGAGAAGTATGCATGGAGAGGACTTTGACCCCTGCTCAGATGTGACCAATTGGCAACTCAGTCTCCTTGTGGATCACCTAGTGAGGGGAGCAGGAGCTGCCTCTAGTATAAACTCGGTTGACTGCACTTTGTTCACTAGGCCCTGATGATGCAGCCTTGCCAGGCCACACAGGAAGAGCAACCAAGCAGTCTTGATAAGACTTAAACAAGCTATGGGAAGATGGCAATGGTGCAGAACTCTCCCTTTCAGTAAACTAGGGGAAGGAGAGGGAGAGAAGAGGAAGAGAGTATGGGACTGGGGTGAGTAGAGGGAGGAGACTTCAATCACGATACATAATGAATAAAGTGTGAAAAAATTAATATTAAAAAAAACAACTTACCACTATAAAATAGTCCTAAATGTCTTTAAAATTTCTTTTTAATATTAACTGGTTCAAATTAAGTTCTAGAGTCCAGAATTTTCTTTAGTTGACATATCCTTTAAAGTCCATTTAATCTATGACAATTTCCTTCCATCACATTTTTGGTGTTACTTATATTTTGATGATATCATTACTTCAAAAATTGTTAAAGGTGCCATTGAGCATGCCAATATCTCTGGCTATATTATAGATATATAAGATTATACTCAGAGTCCAATATTAGTAGAGGGGAATGAAATATCTTCACACATGGTAGAATGTTCTCCCTAGTAAATCATACTAGAGAGGCATACAATATCAAGGAGCCCAAATTATAGTTATCCTGTCAAATTATATAAATTCTTTTGGGTTACATAACAAAGAGCTATAATCCAGGTGGCTATATCTAAATATCACAATCTGAGATTTCACGACTGTTAATTTGTACCATTTTATCATCCTTTTTCGTATTTATAGGACAAAAGACTAGGAAGGACAAGTTTTTAGAAAATGAAAAGCAAAAACCATGATATTCTGCTATTTCCAACTCAAATATAACATTGCCGGGCTTTTTACTTACCACTTTAATCCTCTCTCAGGAAGAAATTTCACGCTTTTAATATTAGCAGAATGGTCTGTTGTACCCTACAATATGAGGAGTCAAAGCAATAATTATCCTCAACAATAAATTTATCCTCAACAACAAAAACAGCTCAAAGCAATTTAAGATTTGAGAGATCTTCCCTTCAACTAAAGGTATCTATATTCAAAATATTGTTCTATGAAAATTACTTACAATACTTTCCCTACTTAGCATATTAGGTATCCATTTGCTATAAAATGATTCATTTTTTTTCAATTTTCTTTTAGTCGAAATAAGTTTTAAGTGTGTATGTGTGTGTGTGTGCACACATCTGAGTTCAGTTGCCAATGTGTGTTAGGAATCCGAGTAATGGTGTCATTTATTAAATGTGAGGCATGCCTTCTAATATTGCACTAGATTTTAAACTTAGAATCTCCTTTATTTTTATTTTTTTAATTTTCTGGGTTTTGTTTGTTTTTGAGAGATGGTCTCACTATGTAGCCTTGGCTGTCCTAAAACTCACCTTTTAAACCAGGCTGGTCTCAAAACCAAAGAGATTTGCCTGCCTCCATTTTGGTAGGATTAAAGTTTTTTTTTTTTTTTTTTTTCTCTTACTATTTTTGTGGTGCTAGAATGAGAATATTGAACTTTGTGGTCTATCACTGAATCAGTCTCTTAGTCTTCCTGTTTTATCTAAGTGATAAAAAATTCACATGGACTCAGATCAAAACTCTAAGAGTGTAAATGGGGAGATATTTAATTTCTATAACTGAGCCCTTGCTTTTATTGTATTATTCATTCTCCCTCCATGCTTTTATTATTTCTTTTATTTTTCTTAGATATTTTTCGAAAATAAATTAATTCATTTTGTTTTCTAATATCACGAATGTTAAAATCTTTTCTATTATATCTATTTTCCATTACGCCCAAATACAGTGGTATATCATACCAACACTTCCACTATCCCTTCTTTGTCTCATTCACTCTTTCTTTCTTTATTTCACTTAGTGATCTCTCCTTAGCAGAAAAAAAGAAACATATTTTACCTCCTAATTTTACAAAGAAGACAGTAGTGTTTATATATAATACTATTTAATGAATTGCTTATTTATGGGACTTGTGTTATATTCACTTTGTTAATATTACAAATATATGAATGAACACTATGAATGAACCATGCCTATGTTTAATACTGTATTTTGTGTCTTACTCTTCCTCAAGTGTTTTTACAATTATGAATGAAACTAGGTATTTCATAAGAGTGACACTGTATATAATTTGTATTGATGACAACTTCTGGTAATTTTAAATAATCTGCAAGTTGAAACAAGCTGTCTAGGGATCATTTTGGACTGTATTTCTCTTAGCCAAAGAAAGAATGATCATGAATTTATCTCTCAAGGTTTTTTTTTCTATGCCAGTACTATTCATATATGTGTGTATATATACATACATATATATATGGTACATATATATATATATATAAATATATACATATATATACACACATATATACATATATATAAATTACAGTTTATTGACTTTGTATCTCAGCTGTAGCCCCCTCCCCCATTCCCTCCCACTTGCACTTTCCCTGCCTCAATTCTTCTCATGCCTCCCTCGAAGTCCACTGATAGGGGAGCTCTTCTTCTCCTTCCTTCTGATCCTAGTCTATCAGATCTCATCAAGAGCGGCTGCATCGTCTTCCTCTGTGGCCTGGTAAGGCTGCTGTTACCTCAAGGGGAGGTGATCAATGAACAGGTAAATCATTTCATATCAGAGGCAGTCCCTATTCCCATTATTATGAAACCCACTTGGACACTGAACTGCCGTGGGCTACATCTGTGCAGGGGTTCTAGGTCATCTCCATGCATGATACTTGGTTGGAGTATGAGTCTCAGGAAAGACCCCTGAGCTTAGATTTTTTGGTTCTGTTGCTCTCCTTGTGGAGTTCCTGTCCTCTCCAGATCTTACTATTTCCCAATTCTTTCATAACACTCCATGTACTCTGCCCAACAGTTGGCCATAAGTCTCAGCATCTACTTTGATAAACTGCAGGGCCGAGCCTTTCAGAGGCCCTCTGTGGCTGGCTCCTAACTTGTTCCCTGGTTTTTCCTTCTTCTGATGTCCATCCTCTTTGCCTTTTGGGATGCGGATTGAACATTTTAGCCAGAGTTCTCCTTCTTGATTAGTTTCTTTAGATGTACAGATTTTAGTAGGTTTATCCTATATTATATGTCTATATGAATGAGCATATACCGCATGTGTCTTTCTGCTTCTGGGATATGTCAATCAGGATGATCTTTTGTGTGATACCCTGCTGGGTAGAATCTTTCAGAAGACCTCTGTGGTAGGCTTCTGTACTGTTTCCT
The DNA here is from genome assembly GCF_030254825.1 of Meriones unguiculatus. Taxonomy (NCBI): domain Eukaryota; kingdom Metazoa; phylum Chordata; class Mammalia; order Rodentia; family Muridae; genus Meriones; species Meriones unguiculatus. The sequence continues at coordinate 70,569,676 of NC_083369.1, read as the reverse complement.
GTTTTCTCCTCCTTCCAATGTCCATCCCATTTGGCTTTCTGAGTGAGGACTGATCATCTTAACCAGGGTCCTCCTTCTTGCTTAGCTTCTTTAAGTATACAGATTTTAGTATTTTTATCTTATATTAAATGTCTAGTATTCACTAATAAGTAAGTCTACACTGTCTGTGTCTTTCTGCTTCTGGGATTGTCCATGTGGTTTCATCCATATTGTGTATATTAATGTTTTTTCTCTGAATTTTTTTGCATTATAAATATGTCTTGTTTTCACCATTGATCCTTGGGTGGTTAATATAAAAATCCTATTCTGTTTGGTATCTTCATTGCCAGCTGTTTTATCTCCTCCCCCTGAGGGCAATGCCATCTTGCTAGGACACAGAAGAAGGTGATGCAGACAGCCCTGATGAGATGTAATAGGCTAAGGTCAGATAGAAGGGGAAGAGGGCCTTCCATATCAGTGGACTAGGTAAGGGATATAGGGGCAGAGTAGGGAGGATGGGTGGGCCTGGAAGGACACAACAACAGAGGGGATACAGCCTGGATACAAATTGAATAAATTGTAATAAATAATTAAAAAAAACCTTACTGAAGAAACTGGAGATAGGAAGACCTGGAGAGGAGAGGAGCTCCACAAGGATAGCAATAGAGCCGTGGACTTGGAAAGGAGCGGGATTCAGCTGGGATACAGAGTTAATAAAATGTAACTAATAATAACAAACAATAAAAAAGAAAAAAAAAAAAAACCTGGGTCCAGGGGACCTAAAGAGATAGAAACTCCAAGCAAAAACCGTGCATGGATAGGACCTAGACATTCTGCTCATAGGAAGCTCATAACCTGCTCAGTTTTCTAGTCGGTTCCTTAGTAAGGTGTATAGGGACTGTCTCTGACAGGAACTCAGTGTCTGGATCTTTGCTCACCTCCCCCTAGGGGGTGCAGCCTTGCCAGGCAACAGAGGAAGATGATACAGCCAACCCTGATGAGACCTGATAGGCTAGGGTTAGATAGAAGGGAAGGAGGACCTGCCCTATCAGTGATCTAGGGGAGGGGCATGGGGGAGAAGAGGGAGGGTGGGTGTGACTGAGAGGACATGAGGGAGGGGACTATAGTCTGGATACAAAGTGAATAAACTGTAATAAGCAGATAAATAAATTAATTTAAAAAAACAAAGTTTACAAATAAAAATTGTTTTTTTTTTTTTTTTTTTTTCAATGCAGTTTATTCAGGAACATTGAACAATCCTCGGACCCCGGGGAAAGCCAGCCCACAGCTTAAATAGCCTCTGGGTAGCCAACCCAGGCGTGCCACGGGGGCAATGCAGATAGGTCCACATACATGGAAGCAAGCCAGATCCTCGGCCTTAGCCAAATGTGGAGTTGTTCGTGACAGAGAGCACTCACCATCGGGAAGGTGGAAGGCGGAAACCAGCTCCATCTTTAAGGCATAGCATTCCGCAGCTCTCTACAGTTCCCCCTTTTTGTTTTAGACGCATCAGGCAAGAGTAGAGGTCTGATCTCTGATATTAGAAATAAATTGGGACTTTGTACAAATGTTCATTTAGGTGTCATCCACCCAAAGAGCATCGGACCCGTCCGATACCTTTTTCTCAGAGGCGGGACCTGGGGCATCAACCCGCATGCAATCAGACATGCTCTTCTCTGGGTCCAAAGCGGCTGACCCTGAGTGCAGTGCTTAGCCTCGCATCCTGAGCGTATCATTTTAGCTTTTTATGGTATCCAACCATGCTTGGGGAGAATGTCCTGCTTCAATGGCTGTAAAGGCCTGAATGATCATGGCTGCATCACACTGTTGTGAGACTCTAATCTTGCATATATACCACAGGCAAACCAAGGAGACCAACACCAGAAGGCCTGCTAACACTCCCATGCCCGCCCATTCCTTCAGATGATTCATGGCTGCAGCAATCCAGATAGAGCCAAGTAATTGTGGTAATGATACTTGCTTTTTTTTAAGCCTCAATGCTAGTAAAGTTAGGTATGCCCTGGTTACTCGCATGCCTCACTGGGTGCCTATGCCCATTGATGCCCCTCACGCTATGACTCTCTTGAGACAGAAAAGGGATCTTGGAACTACAGCCACCATTGTTACTACCATCTCATTGACGGCTGTTGGAGCTACCACCAGGGCATTAGCCATGAGTCATACTGGGCAGACTGCTCAGACCCTGAATAATCATTTAGCCAATGTAGCTCATGCCTTAGTTGTACATAAAGGAATTAATGCTCAACTAAAAGGAAGCTTGAAGGTGTTCAATCAGAGGATTGACCTCTTGCAGGAGCAAATTGATACCCTATGGCAAATCGCTCAACCTGGCTGTCAATGAAAGTATGCTGGACTTTGTGTCACTAGCATACAACATGAGAATTTTTCCTGCGCTGCAAATCTGTCTAAACAATTGTCGAGCTATATTTTAGGTAATTGGACTGGAGAATTCGATACTACGATGGAGCAGCTGAGAGTGGCCATTGTCACAGTAAATTCTACCGGAGTGGACGCAGGACTAGCCACAGGATTATCAACATGGATTGCTGCAGCCATAAAAATTGTTTAATACTTGTATTTTCTATTGCTTTTTATTTTCAGCAATAAAATTCTATTGTCTGCAAATAGAGATCCAATTGTTTCTTATACAAATAATATATAGCTAATGCAGAAGCAGTGAGAATATGTCACTTAATCTGTTCCAGATATTTACCAATTGAGAAATATACTGTCTCAGGGAAAATGAGTATATTTATGAAAGTATATATCAATTCCCATTTTATTTAATTTTTTCAACATAATATTTCCAATATTTACTGACATTGATTTTATATATCTTATAAAGATGGTAATATATTTTTCTCTTTTTTATCTCTATAAATATGATAATTCTGTTCATTGTCTCCTTGTGTTAAATGAACATTGCATTGTCAAATAAACTAGAATTAGTTATGAAGTCTCAAACAATATGTTATTTTTAATGTGCTACTGGATCCTGTTTGCTAATGTTTTATTTAAGATTTCTGCATGAAATATTCATAACTTACACCAGCCTGTAGCTCTCACTTAGATATCAGTGATATACTTGCCATGTAAAAGGAACCTGGAAATACTCTTTATTTGTGCTCTATTATAACTTAAAAACAATGGAAATAGCAGGTCTCTAAAGTTTTTGTGACATTCTTCTGGGAAGACACATCGATACTATACTATGTTATAGGCAAGTACTTTATAAACATCTTTATTTTTCTGTTTGAAATGCACTACGCAACATTTATGTAAGGACTATATTCAAATTTTTAAATGAAATCTATTAGGGAATGGTAAAATGCTATTTAAAGTCCTGTGGTGGTGGCGCTACAGCTTTGATCACAGAACTTGGGAAGCAGAAGCAAATAGATCTCTGTCAGTTGGAGGTCAGCTTGGTTTACAAATCTAGCCCAGGTCAGCTAGAACTATTACAAAGAAAAATCCTGTTTCAAAAAACAAACAAACAAAAAGAAAGTAATTTAATAGTTTTGTGCAAAATAGTCTACTTTAAATTGAATGTGTTTTATTTCCATTGGTCTTTTGCTATATATTTGTATTATATCATTTATTTTCCTTTTAAATCTAAATTTTGAAGTATTTTCTTATTTGTTTATTATACCTTTAGTTCTCTTGATATGAGCAGGTAACTCCACAATTTCCTTTGCTAACTGTGTTTTCTATTTCCTAGTTGTTAACAGTGAGAAACCCACTGCTGTAATTTCTATATTTATTTAAAACTTATTTGTTCAGTCTTTCAGAGGCCCTCTACAGTAGGCTCCTGTCCTGTTTCTTGTTTTCTTTTTCTTCCAATGTCTATTCCATTTGTCTCTCTAAGTGAGGATTGATCACCTTACCCCGGAACCTCTTCTTGTTTAGTTTCTCTGGGTGCACAGATTTTAGTATGTTTATCCTATCTTATAGGTCTAGTATCCACTTATAAGTGAGTATATACCGTTTGTGTCTTTCTGCTGCTGGGATATCTCAGTCAGGATGATCTTTTCTAGATCCCACCATTTGCCTGCAAATTTTATGATTCCCCTGTTTTTAATTGATGAGTGGTATTCCATTGTGTAAATGTACCACAGTGTCTGTATCCACCTAGCAGTGTATCAAAGCAGATGCTGAGACTCATAACCAAACCTTTGGCAGAGTACAGGGAATCATATGAAATAAGAGGGAGTTAGTAAGACCTGGAGAGGATGGGAGCACCTCAACGACCAAATATATCTGGGCACAGGGGTCTTCTATGAGACTGTATCTACAACCAAGGACCATGCATGGATATAACCTAGTACCCCTTTTCAGACGTAGCCCATGTCAGCTCAGCATCCAAGTGGGTTTCTCTAGGAAAGGGAACAGGGACTACCTCTGGCATGAACTCTGTGGCTCTTTGACCTCCCCATGCCCCGAGGAAGGAACAGTCTTGCTAGTCCACAGAGGAAGACATTGCAGCCAGTCCTGATGAGACCTGAAAAACAAGGGTCAGATGGAAGGGAAGGAGAACCTCCCCTCTCAGTGGACTTAGAGAGGGGCAGGAAGAAGATGAGGGAGGGTGGGATTGGGAGAGAATAAGGGAGGGGGCTACAGCTGAGATACAAAGTAAATAACCTGTAATTCATATAAAAAATAAAAATTATAAAAAAGTTATTTGTAGAAACAGAGAGATTGTTTTAAGGTCAAAGGTGCTTACTGCCATGGCTGATGAACTGAGTTCTATTCCAGGGACCTACTTGGTATAAGGAAAAAATAGACTTTCTCAAGATTTCCTCTGACACCCACATATAAACACCATGAGGTATTTGTGCCCTAGTCCAGGTATGAACACTGACAAAACCGATACAGCTCATTTTTTTTTTAAGTAGCATGTTTCTAGCTTCAGAGTTACAAGCATGGAAGAGCTGGTTCCCCACTCATCTGAAATGGGGTGGTGTGGGTATGGGAGAGATGCATTCCACCCTCCCCACCTGCCTTTGGTAAATGGGAAAGCTGGCCTTAGGTCATGAGAGCAGGAGAGCTGTCCCTGTCCTTCATTGGTTGCAGCAGGCCTTGTGCCTTGCCTGGACAGTACATCTGGTTCTGGTGGCAAAGGCATGGGTGTGCCACCCTAGGACATGAGAATGGCAGAGCCAACCCTGCCCCTTACAGGCCCTAGAACTGGGTGAGCTAGTAGAGGCATTGCTGTAGAGCTTGCCCTTGTGGTGCAGGCACAGGAGATCCGGTATGCTGACCATCTAAGGTAACTCTCAGACTCAGATACAGGGCTTTGAGTTGGAGCACCCCAACATTTACCACCCATCTATAATTTGCTGGGACTCCTAAATGGGTTGGTCCTATAATGCAGATCCAAAGCTTTATATGGATGCCATCTCCATGACACGGCACAACAACAGGCTATTTGAAAGGAGTCCCAGTGAATATACAGTATTGTTAGTGTTACAGAAGCCAGAAGCCAGGAACCAGACCAAAACCTCATTATATTAAACATTTTTGGGAGTAAAACTGTGTGAACAGAAGGGTATACTGTGTAACAAAATGTGGCACACTACAGTTTCCATGACAAGATTATTTTCATTCATTCTTTAAAAAAGAATTTTGTCTAATTTTGTTTATTTTGGAAGGGGTGTTGAAAGGGCAGAGGAAAGATACAAATGTCAGGGAGATAAATGGGACTGGGGTGAATGATGTGAAATTTAGAAAGAATCAATAAAAAATAAGAAGAATGGATGGAAGTTTCTAACTATTTTGAGGTAGAGACAAAGTTTATTTTGTTATTCATCTGTAATTCTATCACAAATTATTATTGATTTCTATATTTGAAGTCACTGAGATTTTCATAGTATGAACCTAGTTCAATTATCACAAAAGTTTTATAAGCTCTAGAAAAGGATTAGTTTGAAGATTTTAATACATTATTTTTTATTGTTTATTAAAATTTATTCACTTTTTATCCAGGTTGTAGCTCCATCCCTCTTTTAGTCAGAGTAACCCCTCCCTCCCCCTTCTCCCTTATGCCCCTCCTCTAGTCCACTGATAGTGGAGAACCATCTCCCCTTCTATCTGACTCTAGACTATCAGGTCTTATCAGGACTAGCTGTATTGTCTTCCTCTGTGGCCTGGTAAGGCTGCACAGCCCCCAGGGGGAGGTGATCAAAGAACTGGCCCTTGAGTTCATGTCAGAGACAGCCCCTGCCCCCCTTACTAGGGAACCCACTTGAAACTGAATAGCCTACAGTCTTCCTTTGAGCAGGGGTTCTAGGTCCTCTCCATGCATGGTCCTTGCTTGGAGTATCAGTCTCTGCAGGCAGCCCTGGACTCAGGTATTTTTGGCTCTGTTGGTCTCCTTGTGGCGCTCCTGTCTATCTCCCTCTTCTTCAATAACATTCTCTGCACTCTGACCAAAGTTAAGCTATGAGTTTCAGAATCTCATTTGATACCCTGATGGGCGGAGTCTTTCAGAGGCCCCCTTGTGAAAGCCCCTATTCTGCCCCTTGTCTTTCCCTACCTCTGCTGTCTATCCTGTATGCCCTTCTGAGTGAAGTTTCCACCACTTTCAAAAGGTCCTCCTTGTTTCACTTCTTTAGGACTATAGATTTTAGTATGTTTATCCTATAGTATATGGCTAATATCCACTTATTAGTGAGTATATACTATATGTCTTTCTACTTCTGGGTTACCTAACTAAGGGTGATTTTTCTCGATCCATCCATTTGCATGCAAATTTCATGATTTCCTTGTTTTTAATAGCAGAGTAGTATTCCATTGTGTAAATGTACTGCAATTTGTGTATCCATTCCTAAATTAAGGTACATCTAGGTTGTTTCCAGATTACTGGTATTATGAATAAAGCTGCTAAGAACATGGTTAATTATTAGTATTTATTACAATTTATTCACTTTGTGTCCTTGTTGTAGCTCCTCCCTCATCTCTTCCTGGTCCCCTCCTGCTCCCTCCCTCCTTATTGTCCCTCTCCTAGTCCACTGATAGGGGAGGTGTTCCTCCCCTACTATCTGACCCAATCCTATCAGGTCTCATCAGGACTGTTTGGATCCTCTTTCTCTGTGGTCTAGTAAGGCCACTTCATCAGGGGGAGGTGATGAAAGAGGAGACAACCAAGTTCATGCCAGAGACTGCCCCTGTTCCCATTAATAGGGTATACCCATGGAGACTGACCTGCTCTGGGCTACAGCTAAGCAGCGTGTCTAAGTCCTCTCCATGTGTGGTCCTTGGTTGATTCATCCGGCTCACCCCTGGCCCAGATTTTTTGGCTCTGTTGGTCTCCTTGTGGAGATCTTTTCTCTGAGAGGTCTTTCTCTCTCCCCATTCATCCATAAGATTCCCTGCACTTTGCCCAAAGTTTGGCTATGGGTCTCAGCGTATGTTTCACAAAGTACACTCTCAACAGAACAAAACAACAGCCTACAGACTGGGAAAAGATCTTCACCAACCCTAATCTGACAGAGGGGTAATATCCAGAAAATATAAAGAACTCAAGTTATACACCAACAAACCGAGTAATCCCATTAAAAAATGGAGTACAATGTTAAAGGGAGAATTCTCAACAGAGAAATACTGCGGAGAAATACTTAAAGAAATGCTCAACATTCTTAGTCATCAGGGAAATGCAAATCAAAACAACCCTAAAATCCCACCTCACAACCATCAGAATGGCTGAGAGAAAAAACTCAAGTGACCACACATGTTGGGGAGGTTGTGCAGAAAGGGGAACCCCCCTCTATTGCTGGTGAGAATTCAAAATTGTACAACTTTGGAAATCAATCTGAGGCTTTCTCAGACATTTAGGAATAGTGCTACCTTAAGATTAAGGTGTTTCAATCCCACGAATATCCCTAGCATGCTTGACTGTTCAAAAAGAATATTTGCTCAACTGTATTCATAACAGCTTTATTTTTAATAGCCAGAATCTGGAAATAACCTAGATGTCCTACAACCTAGGAATGGAAATTTTTTTAATTGCTGAAATTTGTGACAAGATATCTTGTTTGCTCATGTTTAACTGTACCATTCTTTACAACAGTTGAGATATAGAATCAAGTTAGATGGATAAATAGATAACAAAACTGTGATTATATACAGAGATGTGTAAGATATAAATTACAAATAAAAGAAACATCATTTTGTCATATAAAATAAACTTTATAATTTTGGCACACTTGATAGAACTAGAAACATTATATTTGGTTTAAGCTAAATACTACAAAACAAATACTAAATGTACTCTTTTATATGTGGAAGTTAAAATATGAGGTTCTTCTGAATGTAGGATAGTAACAACCAGATTTTAGAAAAGGAGGGAAGATATAAAGGATATATATATATATACATATATATATAAAGTTTTGTTAGATTTGATCAGTGCTTGCTGTATACATGTATTAAAATATCATCCTGACCCTCATTAATTTGTACAATTAACGTGTCAATCAGAAGCAAAACATTAAAAATTCTAGTTAACCATATTGCTACAGAGGTAAGCTACGAGTCAGTCTAATTTACAGTCTCATTTTTCTTATGTAGGTAATTGTGATATATTTACTTTTCCTAGTCAATTCTCCTCTTTCTTAATTTATCTTGAAATTTACAAATTACCTCATGATATCTATAAGTAGGAAAATTACCATAATTTTAGAAATTAAGCTGTTAACTACTGGAAATGGTTGCTTTCATATGGTTTCAAATGGTTTACTTTCATATTCAACATTCTATTATTTGATCGAACACATCTTTACATTCTCTTCCCACATTATTTGCATTCCTTCCAACCTCATAAAATTTAATGCCTTGTAGACTTATCCTAATGTAATTTTACCCTGAGTGATTGCTTAAATTCTTGTTTCCGAATCCCTCAGAGACTCTCAGTACAAGAGATCCCAGTAAATTTTGAGAGAAACAGACATGAGTTCATGTCCCATCTCTACTGCTTTCATGAGTCATTTCTTCAACTTTAATTTTATTTGTGTGATAAGGAAAGCAATTCTCTACTTCTATTACACACTATATATATATAATTCATAAGGTCAAATGCTATAAAATGATAATTATTAATTTAATTTCATATTCATTCTTTAAGACCAAATTCTAATGTCACATCTTTCCTGACTGCTTAATTCTTCTCTGTGTCCTTGCTAACATAGGTAAACCTTGTCAATGATTGTCACGTTTACTTTGTATTGCTAGTTTCACCTGGTTCCTATATTTTCAGTTAGAATGTGAATTTCTCCCAGACAGGGATAAAGCATTACTGCTCTTTGACAGCTTGATGAAGAGTTCAAGTGAATAATAATTATTTTCTGAAATACTGAACTCTAAAATAATTTATTTTTTATGCATACAATCTTTTTATTTTTTAATTATTATTATTTATTACAGTTTAATCATTTTGTATCCTGGCTATGGCCCCCTCCCTCATTGCCTCTCAATCCCACCCTCCCTGCTTCTTCTCCCCCTATGTCCCTCCCATAGTCCACTGATGGGGAGGACCTCCTCCCCTTTTGTCTGACCCTAGCCTATCAGGTATTATCAGGGCTGGCTGCTTTTTCTTCCTCTGTGGCCTGGCAAAGCTGCACCCCCCTAGGAGAAGGTTATCAAACAGCTGGCCCTTGAGTTCATGTCGGAGACAGCCCAAGTACCCCTTACTAGGGAACCTACTTGGAAACTGAACAATATATGGGCTTCCTCTGAGCTGAGGTTCTATGTCCTCTCCATGCATAGTACTTGGTTGAAGTAATAGTCTTTGCAGGCTGCCCTGGGCCCAGGTATTTTGGTTCTGTTGGTTTACTTGTGGAGCTCCTGTCCCCTCCAGGTCTTTCTATCTCCCCCTTCTTCCATAAGGTTCCCTGAACTCTGCCAAAATTTAGGCTATAAGTCTCAGCATCTCCTTTGATACCTTGATTGGTGGAGTCTTTCAGAGACACCCTCCCCCCTGCTGGTGTAAAGCTCCTGTCCTGTTCTTTTTCTTCTCCTACTTCTGATGTCTATTCTGTTTGTCCTTCTGAGGGAGGTTTCTACCTCTTTTCTAAGGTCCTCCTTGTTTAGCTTCTTTAGGACTATAGATATTAGTATGTTTATTCTATATTATATGGCTAATATTCACTTATAAGTGAATATACACCATATGTGTCTTTCTGCTTCTGGGTTACCTCACTCAGGATGATCTTTTCTAGTTCCATCCATTTCCATGCAAATTTCATGATTTCCTTGTTTTTAATAGCTGAGTAGTATTCCATTGTGAAAATGTACCACAATTTCAGTATCCGTTCTTCAGTTGAGGAACATCTAGGTTTTTCCAGATTCTGGCTTTTAAGAATAAAACTGCTATAAGCATAGTTGAGCAAGTGTCCTTGTTGTATGGTTTAGCATATTTCTGATATATGCAAGGGCATAGATAAAGCAGAACAAAACTTAATGAGTTAAATTGTTTTCAATGTAAACTTACATTTCATACTTCTGTGAAAGCCTTTATAATTACAAAAAAAAATAATCTCCTTCAGAAATCCTTGACAGAAAGCATGCCACAGTAATTCAGAATGAATTGATGAATGTCTAAAGCCTTTTATTAGATCCCTTCTGTGAGGAAAACTGCCAGAGCATGAGTCTTTCATTTGACTGACAGTCTAGCACAGCAACCATAACCTAGTTCATGTAGGAGCATACCCACACCTTTTATAGTCTGGAAGTCTTACAGGAGCTTGGTCATTTCATCTTTCATCCTGAACTGTAGCTCTGCTCTATGTCAAGCTAGCAGGCTATTCTGAAGGCCAACAATTGCTCCAAACTCCTCGAATTGATTATTACCAGGCATGTTTGTCGTTGCTCTTCTATTGCTTATTAAGTCACTCTCCAGGTGGGTCTCTGACAGGCAGTCATTAAGAATCCAGTGCTGTTGCAACTTGTGGGACCCTCAAAACAATAAAAGGGAAAAAAAATCCAAATTGTGTTTCCCATATATTCACTGGAGCATGGTTAAAGTCCTCATTAGAGTGAGTGTACTCAGGGTTCTTCTGCTTGGGTTCATATGCTCAGGGTTGATTGTGTGAAACTCCCAAATAATCATTCAAAAATTACAAAGAAATAATCTGGTTTTGTGTACTGGGGAAATGCTTATATATGCTCTGTGATCTTAATTCAGTTTTCTTTGTTGTAAAATGGGAACAATAAAAACATATCCATCAAAAGGCTGTTTGTGAATTCAACAAAGAATAACAAGCTTAGAGCATCTGGCAAATTGAATGGTATTATAGTAAAAGGAAATTAAAAGTAAATTTCATGCATTTTCTTTTCCTTCTCCTGTAGTCATGATTTCCATTTGTGACATATAAACAGATACAAGATTTCAATGAGTGATACTCTCTATGCTTTGTTATTTAATGTGGATTTTTATGATAAAAGTATCTTTAATCAAAATCAGGTGGTTTATGAAGAGGGAGGAAAGCTTATTACCAGAAAAATAAGGGTATGTAAATAACTGAGCATAAGAACTGAAATTGTAAGAATGCCATTGTTTTCACTTATTTTTAAATAAAAGCAAAGAATCTCTATGAATGGAAATTTATGAACTTTTTTGATACCATGTAAGTTTTCAACCTAAAATTCATTTAATGAGTATAAATTTTAATAAGAAAGCCACAGACATGTGTTCAGGGAATTCTTGCTTTGAAATCATTCCTCCACCCCAGTTCTTTTTGCAATATTCTAGCTTTAGTACTAAAAAATATTTATTAAAGACAGTCCAAACTTTAAAATAACCTCAGTAAGCACTGAAAAATTACACCTTAGACTGTAATAAAGGAGAGATTTGGTCACAAATCACTACACTGAAACATGATTTTATGGATTCTAAACTAATTAAATTAAGAACTCTCATTATCTTCAGAAATCCAGACTAGAAAAGTACCTTTTCAAAAACAAAAGAATATTAAAATTTAAAACAAAGTTTTAGGACTCTTAACTTACCATATTTGATTCAGTTTTTCTGTTAATGTAGTAAAGAAGTAAAGATCTGCTAACTTAGGTATTATGAATTTAGGGAACAGTCCATGAGGCCATAACTCCTATGTCCATGAGAATCATGTCAGTGCATGATATATGCAAAATTCACATAATAAGAAATGATAATTTTTTTAGCTCTAATCTGTTTTTAACTTTTGGGAATATGTCCAGTATTTTCATATGTTCTGGTAATTAAAAAAAAAACCTAAGCATTCAGATACTTACGGGTATGATCAAATGTTCATCTGTTGCCAAAATCTTTGAATCTTTTTGTGCATTTACTGCTTTGACACAGGTTTTTATTCTATAACCTAATTTATCTTGGAATCCACTATGTATCCCAGGCCTCAAATATATAGTCTAAGACTTTTTTTAAAAGTTATATTTATTTAGTATGTGTGTGAGCATGCATACATCCTGTGATACAAGGGTGGCAAACAGAAGACAAACTACTAGAGTCTATTCATTATTTCTGTCTTGTAAGACATCATATTGAGCTTAGGTCATTAAGTTCGATGGTAAATGCCTTGACTCCAATGAGTCATCATAACCTGACCTCATAATACAACTCCTGATCTGACTTAACCTGATTAATTCTGTGATTTTGAGCAAGTCACCCACATTCTCTGTGTACCAATTTTGTTATTTTCTGCATGGCATAGATTACTATACATTAGCAACAAGCAGATTATGTATGACATTCATTGTAACACAACCATTGTTATTTATTTATATAAGGTCTACATCTCTTTCTATGTGGCAATGAATCTGTGCAGTTGTGACAGAGGTCAAAAGACTGAAAAAGTCTAACTCTAAACTACTTAATGTTTGGCTACTCATGAAAAATGCTGTTATAGTACATCTTGCTTCTTAATTTACCCCAAAGGTTACTGGAGGTACGAGAATGAAGCCAGTTCTATATATATGGTTTTCCACTTATGAAAGTTAGTCATGGGATTATCAACCCCAATAATTTCTGTCTACCCCTTTAATGCCTTGTTCCTTTGTCATGGTTTTAGGTATATGACTTAATTTGGTCAATTAGATGTTGGCCAATGTAACACAAGCAGAAACTCAAAAGGATAATATTATGTTTCACTCTTTCTTTTCTTTATTGTCACCAAGAAAATATATCAAAGCTGGACTTTCAGAGCAGGGGTTGTAGAATTTTTTATTTTGAAATGCCAAGCAACATATTATAGGTACCATGTGGCCTCTGTTTTACCTATTATGGTTTGCTGTTGTACCAAAACAGTCTTTGTCAACATAGGAATTAATTGGCAGATAAGTGTTCAAATGAAACTTCAGTTCAAGAATCAAGTGGTGGGCTCAGGGTACATTACCCACGGTAGGATGAATTGTTAGAAAGTGTGAGGCTCCAGTCTCAACCACCAGTGTCTCACTACATCACAAATATCAAGAACGATGTGGTTAATTTGATCTGCTAACTGCTCTACTGCAGTTAAACAAATATGAAGTGGAGTTGAGTTGTAGGCAATATTGTGTTTAGTATTGCTTGCAATTTAGATCTTGAAGTTGTTTGTTGCAGAGCAAAAGGTAGCTGTTTTAGTGCTATGTAATTTATTAGCCACTTAAGGCAGAAGAAACTCTTAAATAAAGGGATGTACAAAACTTTCTCACACAGAAACTAAAGAGAAATGTAGGCATCTTCTCTCTGTGTTAAGAAGAGTAGCTATAATTTACAACTTACAAATTTCTTACTATGGTGGAAACATAACAATAAGCTGCATTATATAACTACCAATCCTCAGGATTGCTATTAGATATGGATGACTTTAAACTGTATTTCTTAGATAAAGAGTGTAAGTCTTAGTGGAAATAACTACTTTGGTCAAGGCTATAAAATGTGAAATATAATATCTGAGTCATTTTTTCAAATAACCAGGTACACTGTAGATACCTGAAGACTCAGCTATTATTCACCTCAATATAGTCATGTGACTTCAAATTAGCATATTTTTTTAGCTTCTCTTAAGTAAAGGTAGTGTTTTTAAATTGTGGGTGCTGCAGCCCCCTAATGGGGCCTGGTGGACAATCAGGGAGCCTTCCATATTTCTCAATAGTATGAGTGCCCATGTCTGCTAGCAACTGTGTGACACAAAAGGAGGGTCCCAGCAAACAGATAGAGTTTCAGAATGGGTCTGGAGCAGAGCAGTAGCTGCTTTCCTTGTCTGCACGGAATTCCCTTGAATGCTGGTAGGCTTGGCACCTCTGCATTGTGACAGTGGGGTGGTTGGCTACCCCATAGCTTTTGTCAACACCACATTGGTCCAAAAGCTGTATAAAAATGCTTGCTGTTGCACAATAAAAGTAGAGCTTCACATAGCTTACATATGTGTAGGGGGACTAGGTCTGCCTTACTAGGCTGTAGTGGATGATGAGATCCTCAGTCCTGATGTGATTTGATGTGCTGGGAGAGGTTGCTGGGAGCATGGGGGATGTGAATTCCCTTTTCTGAGGACAAGGGGAGAGGGAAGAGGAGAAGAGAGTGAAAGGGAGGGAAAGAAGGAGAGGAGAGAGGGGCTCTGATCAGGATGTAAATAAATGTATAAATTTAAAAAAAGTAGATCTGCATCCAAGATGACAAAGACCAGTGTGCACCATGTCTGAAGGGTACAGGTACCAAAACTCAGAAATTGGTGAGTGGAAGAGCAGCAGAAGCCAGAACAACAACATTGAGGCTTCCTGGGGAAGAGGAGACAACACATGAGCTGAGACCATTTAGATCCAGCTCACCCACAGATGTCTCTGGTGACTGAAAGTGGCAAATATTCATCACCCCTGCACTTCCCCTTATCCCAAGCACAGACCTCCCTTCTCTGCGGAGGCAGCCCTTAGTACCCACTGATCCATGCAAGGTAACAGAGAGCAGAGGCAGGCCTCCCAGTTCCACTGCAGCAGCAGGTGGCTGTACAGGCTTCCGGAACATGCCCTCCCAGCAGGACACTATACAGGCCTCCCAGTTCTGCTGCATGAGCAGGCTGATGAATGGGCTTCCCAGGTATGCTTGCAGCTGTAGAGGCTCCCAAGGGCCTCCCAGCTGGTGGCTGTGCCAGCCTCCTAGGTCTGCAGCTGCAGAGGCAGGGTGGCAGCTAGCCCTCCAGGAGCCTCCAAGCTCTGTGACTGAGACAACAGTAGTGGCTATCCAAAGTAAGGGTCTCCCTGCACAGTGGATAAACATGACACCACTGAACTGATGGATAGCCCATACTCTCATTTGCACCTGCAGAATGAAATTTGAGAATAGAGAACAGGGGGAAACCTTGTGCTTTTTAGGCCTACTAGCAAGTGAGTGTGCCTCAAAGTGAATGCATGCAGTACCCCAGATCCAGGGTCCCTCTACTCAAGCAGCCAGACATCCATCAGATCCCTCCCTTGTAGGCAACATGGGGATTCTTGGGACTGCATTCTCAACTTTGAAGCTCCAGTTCTGAGGGAATAGCAGTGGATTCCAGGCAAACAATTCCTGGAGCCAAGACATATCTGAATAATAAGAGGACAGTGTAACAGGCATGTAGGCAACTGAGGTATTCAGGGCAATTGTGCACTCCCATTGTGCCCGAGAACACTGCCAGCTCCCTCACCACCCTCCTATGCTTAAGCCCCACATTCCAGGCATCTACATGCTCTAACACCCTGTCCTTCAAGGTGTACTTCCATGCACACGCCCTGGGCCTGCGACCTTCCTCCCTTAGCTACAGCTGAAACACCAACATCCACTCTCATACTGATAGACCTCTCTTATTTTCCTGAAGAATATTCCAGACACCAGAGACAGATGGATTCAGTCTGAAATACAGAACCTAGGAACAAACAGAGAAGGTTACATATAAGTGGTGGCTACAGGTCAGCATAAGAACACATCCAACAAAAATCAGGACACTATGGCTTCAACAGCAACCCCCCAAAATAAATGGACAGGCTAATTCACTGGAAACACAGGAAAATGATCTCATTTCTAAGCATATCCAGATATTAGAGGCAAATAAAGATTAAACTAACAAAGCTCTCAAAGAAATACAGGCAACTAGAGCCAAACAAATACAGGCATGGGTAGAGGGAAAATTAGTGGCATATAGAGAAGAAATGAACAAAAAATAGAGGCCATCATGGAAAGACAGGAATCCACATTCAAATAGATGAAGGAAATGGTACAAGGCATGAAAACAGAAATAGAATCAATAAAGAATACACAAACAGAGAAAACACTGGAGTTGGAAAACTTGGAGAAAAGATCAGGAACCACAACAATAGAATACAACCATCAACAATAGAATATAAAACATGTAAGAGAGAATCTAGGCCTGAAGATACACTTGCAGAAATTGATACTTCTCTCAAAGAAAAAGGAAAATAGGAAAAGTTCCAAACACAAAACATACAAGAAATCAAGGACAGAATGATAAGACAAAATTAAAGAATAATAAGAAAAAATATAAAATAAGATTCCAGGCTCCAAGGTCCAGAAAATATTTTTTAAGATAATCATAGAAGAAAATTTTCCCAACTTAGAGAAAGAGATGTCCATAAACATAAAAGAGGCTTACAGAACGCCAAATAGACCAGACCAGAAAAGAAACTCCACAAATCACGTAATAGTTAAAATACTAAATCTACGGAACAAAGAAGAAATTCTAAAGTCAGCAAGAGAAAAAGGCCATGTAACATAAAGGTCAACCTATCATAATCACCTCAGACTTCTCAACAGAAACAATGAAAGTCAGATGGGCCTGGGCAGATGTCATGCAGACTCTAAATGACCACAGGTGCCAACTTAAATTAACATACCCCAAAAAGCTAACAATCAGCATAGATGGAGAAAATAAAATATTCCAAGACAAAACTAAACTTAAACAATATTACACAGCAACCCAGCCCTTCAGAAAATAACAGAAGGAAAACACCAACCTATGAAAACAATTACACCCAAGAAAACACAGGACATAGATAACATCAAAACAAAAGAAATTTAAAAAAAAAGAAGCATTGAAACACTGTAATACCACCATCTCCACAATAAAATGAACTATCATTCATTTATCACTATTGTCTACAAACATCCCTGGACTCATCTCTCCAAAAAGAAAACAATCAACAAAATAACAAAAAACAAACAAAAATAAACCCACCACAGACTTATAAAATGGCAGCAGAAACAGGATCCAAGATTCCGCTGCATCAAGGAAATGCACCTCTGCAACAAAGATAAACACTACCTAAGTGTAAATTGCTGAAAAAATGATTTTTCAATCAAATGTAGCCAAAAAAACAAGCTGGGGTAGCTATCCTAATACCTAATAAAATAGACTTTCATCCAAAATTAATGAAAAAAGATAAAGTGGGCCACTTCATTCTCATGAAAGAAAAAAATCGACCAGGAGGAGCTCACAAATTTGAAGATCTATGCCCCAAATAAAAGAGCACCTGCATTTGTAAATGTAACATTATTGAAGCTGAAATCACACATCGGTACCAACACCTTAATAGTGGGAGACTTCAACACTCCACTCTCACCAAGGGACAGATCATCTAGAAAGACGCTAAATAGGGAAATAATGATACTTAGAAAGGTCCTAAATCAAATAGACTTAATAGATGTCTACAGAACATTTCATCCAAAAAGGAGTATACCTTCTTTTCAGTACCTCAAGAAATCTTCTCAAAACTTGACCATATAGTTTGTCGCAAACTAAGCCTTAGCAGATACAATACTATAGAAATAATAGCATGTATCCTATCAGATAACCATGCCCTAAAATGAGACCTCAACAACAAAAGAAATAACAAAAAGCCTACATACACATGTAAACAAAACAATTCTCTACTCAATGACAGCTTGGTCAGGGAAGAAATGAAAAAAGAAATTAGAGACTTCCTAGAATCCAATGAAAATGAAGACAAAACTTACCCAAACATATGGGACACAATGAAAGTTGTACTAAGAGGAAATTTTATAGCACTAAGTGCCTCCAGAAAGAAGCTGGAGACATCTCATACAAGCACCTTGATGGCATACATAGTAACCCTAGGAAAAAGAAGCAGACACACCCAAGAGGAGAAGATGGCTGGAAATAATCAAACTCAGAGCAGAAATCAATTAATTAGAAGCAAAGAAAACAATCCAAAGAATCAATGAGACCAAGAGCTGGTACTTTGAGAAAATTAGCAAGATAGACAAACCCTTAGCCAAACCAACTAAAAGTCAGAGAGAAACTATCCAAATCAGCAAAATCAGAAATAAAAAGGGGAACATATCAACAGACACTGAGTTAATCCGAAGAATCATTAGGGATTACTACAAAACCTATATGCCACACAATTTGAAAATCTAAATGAAACAGACAATTTTCTTGATAGATTACTTTACAAAATTAAATCAAGATGAGGTAAATACTTTAGCAAGAGTCCTCCCTCTTGATCAGTTTCTTTAGGTGTACAGATGTTAGTAGGTTTATGCTAAATCATATGTCTATATGAGTTAGTATATACAGTGTGTGATTAGCCTGCTCCTTGATCACCTCCTCCTGAGGGGGGAGCAGCCTTACAATGCCACAGAAGAAGACAATGCAGCTACTCCTGATGAGACCTGATAGACTAGGTTCAGAAGGAAGGAAAATACGACCTCCTCTATCAGTGGACTTGGGAGGGTCATGAGTGAAGAAGGGGGAGGAAGGGAGGAATTGGAAGGGGAGGAGGGAGTAGCTAAAGGGGTGATGCAAAGTGAATAAAGTGTAAATAATAAAAAATAATAAAGAAAGAAAGGTGTAAAAATGATCAGGTAAATAGATGGAATAGTCTTGTATATCCCAAGGAAACAGAAGCAGTCATCAAAAGTTTACCTATCAAAAAGAGGCCGAGGACAGATAGTTTCAGCACATTATGCAACCAGACCTTCATAGAAGAGGTAACTCCAATTATCTCTAAATTATTCCACAAAATAAAACAGAAGGAACATTACCAAATTCATTCTATGAGGCCACAGTTACCTTGATACCTAAGCTACAAAAGGAACCAACAACAACATAAAAAGAACTTCAGACCAATCTCTCTTATGAATATTGATGCAAAAATATTCAATAAAATACTTGCAAACTGAATCCAAGAACACCTAAAAGATATCATCCATCATGATCAAGTAAGCTTCGTCCTAGAAATGCAGGGGTGGTTAAATGTATGGAAAACCATGAATGTAATCCACCATATAAACAAACTTTAGGAGTAAAATCACATGATAATATCCTTAGATGCCAAAAAAGCATTTGAGAAATTCCAACACCCATTCATGACTAAAGTCTTGGTGAGAGCAGTGATTGAAGGCACATACTTAAACATACTAAAGACAATATACAGCAAGCCTAAAGCCAACATCCAAATAAATGGAGAGAAACTTAAATCAGTCCCACTGAAATCAGGGATAAGGCAAGGCTGCCCACTATTTCCATGTCTCTTCAACATACTACTTGAAGTCTTAGCTGGAGCAATAAGAAAACTAAGGGAGATTAAATGGATACAACTTGGAAAGGAAGAATTCAAAGTATCACTATTGGCAGAAGATATGATAATATACATGAGCGACCCCAACAATTCAACCAGAGAACTCTTCTGCTGATAAACACCTTCAGCAAAGTGGCTGGATACAAAATTAACACAAAAAATAAGTAGTCCTCCTGTATACAAAAGACAAAAGGGCTGAGAAAGAAATTAGGGAAACTATACTCTTCACAATAGCCAGGAAAAACATAAAGTAGCTTCGTGTGACTCTAAGCAAGTAAAAGACCTGTTCGAAAAAAAACAAAACAAAACAAAACAAAACAAAAAACAACAAGTCTCTAAACAAAGAAATTGAAGAAGATATCAGAATTTAGAAAAAATCTTCCATTCTCATTGATGGATAGCATTATCATAATAAAAATGGGTATCCTGCCAAGAGCAATCTACAAATTCACAGCAATTCACCATAAAAAAACCCACAATTTTTTACAGACCATGAATGTAAAATTCTCGATTTCATATGGAAAAACGAAAATAAAAACAAAACAAAACAAAACAAAAACCAGAATTGCGAAAACAATCCTATACAAAGAACTAAAGAAGTTAAACAGCAAAAATTCAAGTAATCCAATTAAAAAATGGGGTACAGAGCTAAACAGAGAATTCTCTGCAGAGGAATATCGAATGGCAGAGAAACCCTTAAAGAAATGCTCAACCTCATTAGCCATCATGGA
Source organism: Meriones unguiculatus (assembly GCF_030254825.1). Taxonomy (NCBI): domain Eukaryota; kingdom Metazoa; phylum Chordata; class Mammalia; order Rodentia; family Muridae; genus Meriones; species Meriones unguiculatus. The sequence goes on along the minus strand of NC_083369.1, from coordinate 70,549,394 downwards.
AATGCAAATCAAAACGGCCATAAGATTTCACCTTACACCCATCAGAATGGCTAAGATCAAAATCTCAAGAGACAACACATGCTGGAGAGGTTGTGGAGAAAGGGAACCCTCCTCCACTGCTGGTGGGAATGTAAACTTGTACAACCACTCTGGAAAGCAATCTGGCACTTTCTCAGACAACTAGGAATAGTGCTTCCTCAAGATCCAGCTATACCACTCCTATTCATATATCCAAAAGAGGCTCAAGTACACAATAAGGACATGTGCTCAACCATGTTTATAGCAGCCTTATTTGTAATAGCCAGAAGCTGGAAACAGCCCAGATGCCCCTCAGTGGAGGAATGGATGCACAAATTGTGGTATATCTACAAAATGGAATATTAGTCAGCAATAAAAGACAAGGAAATCATGAAATATGCAGGTAAATGGTGGGATCTGGAAAAGATCATCCTGAGTGAGCTATCCCAGAAGCAGAAAGATGCACAGGTTATATACTCACTCATATAAACATATAACATAGGATAAACCTATAAACCTACTAAAATCTGTACACCTAAAGAAACTAATCAAGAGGGAGGACTCTTGTAAAGATGCTCAATTCCTATCCAGAAATGCAAAGAGGCTGGACATCAGAAGAAGGAGAAAAGAGGGAACAAGTCAGGAGCCTGACACAGAGGATCTCTGAAAAGATCTGCCCTGAAGACTATCAATGTAGGTGCTGAGACTTATGGGCAACCTTTGGGCAGAGTGCAGGGAATCTTATGAAAGAAGTTGGAAACAGTAAGATCTGGAGCAGACAGGAACTCCACAAGGAGAGCAACAGAACCAAAAAATCTGAGCACAGGGGTCTTTCCTGAGACTGATATTCCAACCAAGGACTATGCATGGAGATAACCTAAGACCCCTGCACAGATGTAGCCCATGGCAGTTCAGTATCCAAGTGGGTTCCATTGTAATAGAAACAGGGACTGTCTCTGACATAAACTGATTGGCCTGCTCTCTAATTACCTCCCCCTGAAGGGGATGCAGCATTACCAGGCCACAGAAGAAGACAATGCAGCCACTCCTGATGAGACCTAATGGACTAGGATCAGAAGAAAGGAAAAGAAGTCCTCCCCTATCAGTGGACTTGGGGAGGGGCATGCATGCAGAGGGTGGAGGAAGGGAGGAATTGGGACAGGAGGAGGGAGAGACCCACAGGGAAGATACAAAGTGAATAAAGTGTAATTAGTAAAGAAAATAAAAACATGCTTCATAAAAAAAAAGACCACCTGGTGGTATCTCCATCCCTGATCTCAAGCTGTACTACAGAGCAATATTAATAAAAACTGCCTGGTACTGGCATAGAAACAGAATAGGGGATCAACAGAATTGAATAGAAGACCCCAAATTAAACCAATACACCTATGTCACTTTATTTTTGATAAAGAACTCAAAAAAACACAATGGAAAAAAGACAGCATCTTCAACAAATGGTGCTGGTCTATCTAACTGGATATATACATGTATAAAAATGCAAATAGGTCTACATTTATCACCCAGTAACAAAACTAAGGTCTAAGTGTATCAAAGACCTCAATATAAAACCAGACACACCAAATCTCTTAGAAGAAGAATTGGGGAGGATCCTTGAACTCATTGGCACAGGAGACAACTCCCTGAACAGAACACCAACAGCACAGGCTCTAAGATCAACAATCAATAAATGAGACCTCATGAAACTGAAGAGCTTCTCTAAAGCAAAGGACACTGTCGCCAGAACAAAACAACTGCCTACAGATTGGGAAAGGATCTTCACCAACCCTATATCTGACAGAGGACTAATGTCCAGTATATATAAAGAACTCAAGAAGTTAAAAAGCAACAAACCAAGTAATCCAATTAAAAAATGGGGTACAGAGCTAAACATAGAATTCTCTCCAGAGGAATATTGAATGGCAGAGAAACACTTAAAGAAATGCTCAACATCTTTAGTCATCAGGGAAATGCAAATCAAAATGACCCTGAAATTTCATCTTACACCCATCAGAATGACTAAGATAAAAAACTGAAGTGACTATATATGTTGTAGAGGATGTGGAGAAAAAGGAACTCTCCTTCACTGAGGGTGGGAATGTAAACTTATAAAACCACTTTGGAAATCAATCTGGCACTTTCTGAGACAATTAGGAATAGTGTTTCCACAAGATTCAGCGATAGCATTCCCAGGCATATATCCAAAGTATTCTCTTTTTTTTTTTTTATTTTATTTTATTTTTTTATTTTTTTGACATTTATTTATTTATTTTTTATTTTTTTTAAACTTTATTCACTTTGTATTCCCCAATAAGCCCCTCCCTCCTCCCTCTCCCCTCCTGACCCCACCCTCTCTCCCCCTTCTTCCTGCATGCCCCTCCCCAAGTCCACTGATAGGGGAGGTCCTCCTCTCCTTCCTTCTGATCTTAGTCTATCAGATCACATCCGGAGTGGCTGCTTTGTCATCTTCTGTGGCCTGGTAAGACTGCTCTTCCCTCAGGGGGAGGTGATCAAAGAGCAGGCCTATCAGATTGTGTCGGAGGCAGTCCCTCTCCCATTACTAAGTAACCCACTTGGACACTGAACTGCCATGGGCTACATCTGTGCAGGGGTTCTAGGTTATCTCCATGAATAGTCCTTGGTTGGAGTATGAGTCTCTGGGAAGTTCCCTGTGTTCAAATTTTCTTGTTCTGTTGCTCTCCTTGTGGGGTTCCTGCCCTCTCCATAACCTACTATTTCCCATTTCTTACATAAGCTTCCATGCACTCTGCCCAACAGTTGGCCATAAAGTCTCAGCATCTGCTTTGATAATCTGTAGTGCAGAGCCTTTCAGAGGCCCTCTGTGGCAGGTTTCTAGGTTGTTTCCTGCTTTCTTCTTCTTCTGTATTCTCAAGTACACAATAAGGACTTTTGCTCAACCATGTTCATAGAAGCTTTATTCATAATAGCCAGAAATTGGAAACAACCCATATGTCCTTCAACTGTGGAACTGATACAGAAATTGTGGTGTATTTACACAACAGTATACTACTCAGCAATTAAAAACAGATAAATCATAAAATTTGTTGGCAAATGACAGGAACTAGAAGGTATCATCCTGAGTGAGGTATTCCAGAAGCAGAATAACACACATGGTTCATATTCACTTATAAGTGGATATTCGACCTAAAATATAAAATAAACATACTAAAATCTCTACCTAAAAATCTGAGTAAGAAGGAGAACCCTGGGTAAGAGTATGAGTCCTCATTAATAAAGGCAAATGGGATGGACATCAGAAGAGGGAGAAAACAGGAAATAGGAGAGGAGCCTACCATAGAGGGCTGCTGAAAGACTCTTCCCAGCAGAGTATCAAAGCAGGTAGGTGCTGATGCTCATTACCAGACGTTGGGAAGAGAGCAGGGAGTGATATGAAAGATGGATGCATTGGAATGCCCTTGAGAGGACAGGAGTTCCACAAGGAGAGCAACAGACCTGAGAAATGTGGTCCCAGGTGTCATTTTCTGAGACTGATACTCTAACCAAGGACCATGCATGGAGTTAAACCCTGCAGAGATGTAGCCCATGGCAGCTCAGTGTCCATGTCGTTTCCCAAGAAAGAGGAATAGGACTGTCTATGACTTGAATTCAGTTGCCTGCTTTTTGATCACCTAGCCCTTATCTTGCCAGCTTACAGAAAAAGAGGATCCAGTCAGTCCTGATAAGATTTAATAGGCTAGGGTCAGACTACAGGGGACAAGCATTGCCCCCTTCAGTGGACTTGTGGTCGGGTTTAGTGGTTGAAGGGATGACCAGTGGGAATAAGAGGAGATGAAGGAGGTAGCTACAGTTGGGATATAAAGTGGATAATTTGTAAAATCATAATAACAAATTTAAATAAAGAAATACTTTATGGCTTGTGTCCTTGGATATAAAAGTGGCCAGCAATTCTGTATAATTTTGCCAAGCCAAAAGCAAATGCTTTATGCGACTATACTGCAAAGTTTGCTGGCTTTAACACAGAGCCATAGACAAAGATGATCTACCAAGAGATATTTGCTATCTTACAATTCTAGAAGCAAAGGCTTCTAGGTCAAGGTCTGAGCAGGTTGGCTTCTTCTGAGGGCTGTGAGAGAGAAGGGTCCATGCCTCTGTCTTTAGCTTGTAGATAGTTCAGGTCTTCCTGTGTCCTTAAAGTCTCTTGAAGTTGTAACTCTGTGCTCATATTTACTCTTTTCCAGTCTGCCATTTTATATTGCATTGGGACCATGAACTGCAAGGTGCAAAAAATGGAATCTGTCCCCTCTGGTGGGTGTCATGGCTTCTCCTTCAAATACATTTTGAAGAAGTTCACCCTCTAATCTTTTTCTAATATTAGCAGGTACTAAAAGTCATGGGCTATGAACACAGTGGAATTATAGTAATCTCAACAAACTGTGGGCCCTGAACATAGAGATTTTGATAGTGTTTAAATTGTGCAAATTGTGGGTGGTAGAAAATGGCATCAAGATCTTGAAATGAGTAGAATCAAGGAAGTGCATCAGGGTTTTAGGAGCACTGATGAGTAAACCACCTCAGTCATAACACCATTCTCCTGTCCTGGTGAAACAAACATTAAAACAGCTAAGCACCCCCTTTCATTGATGGAGATTAAGCTGCAAAATGTCACCACAGGAGAGGCAAGAAACCTTCTAACCAATGCCACAGGGGGGGCATACATATGCAGAACGAGCCATCCTCCTCCAAACAGACTTTTCCTGCAGGAAAATGTCCCTGAGTAACAGTTAGGAATACTCACTACCTGGCCACTCCTTGAAGACAGTTCACTCCCTAAAGAAGGAAGAACTAAATATCTGCAATGATCCTTTCCATATCTGTCAATAAATGCATTTCTCCCTCCTCTCTGGCAGGCAGTCACTCTGCCAACTCAGAGTGGCTTCCAGGGAAAGGTGAATACTTAGAGGCAGGCCCCCTTCAGAGAATGTGCAGGAGCTGGAGAAGGCCATTAAATGCTGCAAACAGTGGGCAAATATCTCTCTGATACATATATCCCTGGGGACAGGGCACTACTATTAGTTCATATGTGTAGTTGTGGTCTGTCACCCTCCATGTTGAGCTGAGTAGGAATGGCTTTTGACACAGATGCTCACAGAGAATTACATGAAATCAAGGGCCTCAAAAATAGCTAGGGTATGCCTGAGAACTCGGAGAATATTAGGTTTTCTAGTTAAAGGCTGATTGTTTGTGGGAAGGGAAGCACAATTACACAGAGAACTGAGCTCTTAAGCCTAGCATTTTCTTTTGTAATTTAGTTTATGCAATGCAATTACAGCAATATTATAAATATCACATTTAAATACTTTATGGATAGTTACATTCCTGGAAGGTAAGTACATTTTGAAGGCTTGAAGAACTCAAGTCTCTTCATTTGAGGAAATAATGTAAAATATACTTCATTCCTCTCTCTGGGTCTATGATGCACATGTATAAAGGAGACAGAATGGAAGATTTGACTTGGGCTTGCTTCTCGAGCCAGCAGCGCTGCTTGCAGTTAGGACATTCAACCTTCAATTCTTAACTTCTCCATGTCTCTCTGTGAAACTGAGATATGTACAAAATATATTCAAATCCATAAAATGGAGTTAAATAAATGACCCATATTTTACTTATATGTTTTGTTTCCCATTGTCCAACAGACTTTTAAAATTTCAGTGTAATATCTATTTTTATAAATTAAAAAAGCTTACTTTATGATGTTAAAAAAAGGAAGATCTGCAGTCGATGCTGGTCACTATTGTCTATTTCCTGGGTTGGTGACTCTGTCTCCCTCACCTGTCCTGGATCCCTGTTCCCACAAAAAACATGTTGATGGAAAGAAAAGACTCATTAAATGTAACTGAGGAATGGTGAGATAGTTCAACAGATAAAGGTGAATTCTATCTCCTGAAACCACTTGAAAGGTAGAAGGAGAACCAACTCCATAACAAAGGCAAAAATGGTTTCCACATGTTCATTCTGGCAGGCCCTTTCATTCCCAACAGTAATGAATAAAAAAATTAAAGAATTAAAAACAAATAAAACCAAAATATTTCCCACCCTCTAGGATAAACAGTCAACAAACATAGAAGCTGAATTATGTCCTTGCTGAGAGTCATCAACAGAAGAAACCTACAATCAATAAAAGGGCATTTTACCATCTGGGTCAACATCAACTGTAAGTAAAATGGGTTAACTTAATTTTGTTCATGATAATGCAGTATAATTTCTCTGTTATAGTTAAAGATACGTAGTAATAATACTGTTTATATATCTCAATCTTTTATGTTGTACATTTTGTAGTAAGATCAAGAATATCTCTTGTGTTAATTACTTTTCTCACTATTGTAACAGAATGCTTGAGAAAAGCAGTTGAAGAAGAAAAGGGTTTGGCTCAGAGTTTGAGAATGGCAGCAAATGTATAGCAATGAAAGCATGTGAGGGTTGGTCACCATGTCCATATTTGTTAAAGCAACATGTGCATTGGTATTCTATTTGTTTTCACTCTCTACTCCCTTGTTAATAAGTCTATATTTGGTTCTGCTACACTGAAGTTTTTAATTTCACAAAGTGTCATTTATTGATTGTTGGTCTTATTATTTGAGCAATTAGATTCCAATTGAGATTCTTGAGTGATTAGAGTACTATTGAAAAAGTCTTTGCTTGTGTCTTGAAATTCTTTACATTTTCCTCTAGTAGTATTCAGTCATTCAGGTCTTACTTTAAGGTCCTTGATCCAATTGCAGTTGAAGTTTCAACAGTGTGAGAAATAGGGATCTAAATTCATCCTTCAACATGTAGGCATTACAATTCCTCAGCACCATGTGTTGAAGCGATTATCTTTCCAATGTATTTTTGGTATCATGGCAAAAAAAGGCAGGTGGCTATTTCTATTTGTGTCTGTTTCTGGGTCTTCTATTTTATTACATTGAACTATATACTGGTGTTTGTGCCTACATTATGCTTTTTTGGTTACTATTTCCATATAATATTGCTTCAAATCTATTGTGGTTATATTTCCAGCATTTGGTTGTGCACTTGGAAATTTTCTTAGATGTAGTAAGCACAATTAGAAAAGCAGTAATGTTTCTATATATACTGTACCACAGATTCCAGTTGTACACTTGTAAAGTTATTTCCATATCTTTAAAAGTATTATAGACAATTGAAAACTTACAATATAACTGTTTTAATATGCTTTATAAACAATAAATTATTTGGTATCATATCTTATCTGGTCAAAGGAATAAATAATAAAGAAATAATAAAAATGATCTTAAAGGCTGATTTCATAATTTAAAGTTCATAAGATACTTCCAATGAAAGAGACTGAATTCAGTTCAGGGTAATAAAACAGTGTCTTAATATTGGTTAATGATTAATGGTTTCTTGTTAGTGGTTAATGATCATATAAGGATGCAATAAATAAGTGATGATTTTGGAAAAAAGCTGAACATTTTGACTCTCAAATATGATTTTACCAAAAACTTTGTATGTGATATTTAAAAAGCATGAAATCCTTAATTGCTGTGACTTTCATTCTCCTTTCCTTTTCATGTCAGAGTAGTTGTTGTATGACAGTTCCATAGGAGACAGGAGCAAATATATATTCACCCCAAATAGGCTATAGATGACAAAAAAAGAAACAATTTAAACAAGTCTAGCTTACTGAACAAATGAGTTGGTTTGAAGTTATTTACAGAAGTAGATATAATACTGGAGCATGGGACACTCAACTATAGCCACATCACTGTAAAGCCTTTCCCAACTTGAATGATGACTTATGAGAGCTTCATCCATGGAGTTCACTGCAAAATTTGTAGGCAGTACTTATAAAGATTTTCTTCTCTCTTACCAGTTGTTTGTTGCTATGTAACCTTGGTAAGGGAACTTGTGACCTTCCTAATTTCCTGAACCTTGAATTTTGTTAGATTTCTGAATACTGCAAGCCTTCCTCCTTCATATCCCTTCCAAGAGGAAGTGCTTCTGTTTAGAGAAAATTTCTGCAGAATATCACTTTCACCTTTAAATGTGTTGAGCATCTTGTGGAACCATGATTTTTCCATAGATATTAGTGTTGTTTCTGTCAAGAAATATATATTATTTAGATATTTATATATTTGTATATTTATATATTTATATAGTCCCTCTATGTATGTGTTTTTGAATCTTAACAGAAACAAATTTCTGATAAATATCAGTAGATATTGGAATCTGTCGTTATTGAGAAACACTATTTTTCATTATAAAAACACATTAATCATCTTATTCTCTTCCCCCCTTGCTGTTCTCTCTCCCTGTATTCATTTTATTTAACTTCTACCTTTATGAATATAGATGCTTCCCATTAGACCTTTTAGTGACAGGAATCTCCCCTGCCCCTGAACAAACTCACAAATATTTACATTCTTTTTATTTATTTATTTATTTATTTATTTATTTATTTATTTAGCTTAGAAAAATTTGTTCTAAGGAGCAGGAGAGGTTATTCCACAGTTAAGATCATGCACTGTTTCTTTAGAGGACCCATGTTTGCTTTCAAAGAACCACAACAGGCAACACATGACTTCCTCTGTCTCCAGATCTTGGGCATATGATGTCTTTGACCTCCACAGGTATCCATGCATGTACCACTTATATGTACATATGCATGCAATTAAAAATAAGAGACTGTGTAGGAAATACTCATAATATATCTCTCCTTATAAGCTTTTATTAACACTGTCTTCATTGTAAAGATAGTCTCTTTTGCATACCTTGGATTTATGCACATTCATTTTGTTTTCCTTTTTTCTAAGGTGAAGAAGCATTACCCATTGATCTAATATAAAAACACTGAGGGAAAGAGGCAGTCACTGACTTTTGGCTAGTCCCTGGTTTATTTCTTTAAGGACAAGAATATTCAACTTAATTCTTAAAACATAGTATTGGATGAGTGGAGAGAAAGTTCTTTACTATACATTCTATTGTATAACATCGCTTTAGAATGTTTCCTTCCAGGAAACTCACTCTTTTTCCATTTATCTTCTTGCTTTCAATTCCCCCTGTGTTACTAAAATATGATACTCTCTGATATAGGGTGATAATGCCCAGAAATAGGTATTTGCTGAGTCATATGTCTATTTTCATAAATTGTTTCCATGTCTTAGCTTACAAGAAATGAATGAGACCCAGTTAGACTAGATAGCCAATATGGGTGAGTGATACTTACTGCCTAAGCAGTCATCCAGACAACCTAGTAGTCCATAGCATTGTTCTGATAAGCACACATAGAAAGCTAGGTTTTGCATATGTTTTGCTTCCAGGGAAAGGTGAAAGGGAATGGTTGGCCTCTTTCCATATAAGTCAAACAGGATGAAACAAAATGGAATTCTTTTCTAGGAAGGAAGAAAACATAAACCCATTTGAAATAGATAAAGAGTAGAGTAAAGTTGACTAGCAAAAACAATTAAGTCAATCTAATAGTTTCATTTTCAAATGTCTTCCAAAAGTTGTGTGTGTGTGTGTGTGGCTAGTTTTTAATACCACTAAAATGGTAGAACCATTATGAGGTGAGACCATAGTAAAGAGAAGTTATATCTTTAGGGATTTGTACTTAAAGCAGGTGATAGGAGCCCTAACCCACTCCTCCTTTCTATTTTGTAAGTATGCAAACTCATTGCTTCTATCATGAGGAGAGAAATCTCCTCCTCCACCATTTACCACCATGATATACTCTGTATCCACAGGCCCAAAGCTAAAAGACAACGACCATGTTCTGAACCTGATAACATAAGCTCAAATAAGTATTTCCTTCTTGTATGTTTTCTTTGGCATTTTGTTACAGAGATAAAAATGTAAGCAACACACTTCAGCTGGCAACAAGACTCTTCTAAATATTAGCCAAGAAGCAGAACAACAAATATTATACTGAAAAGCATTAATTCTTTTCAGTGAGTAATGGCTATGTTCCATTTAATGGTTTCCCTGTAAATGCTTAATTTTGGTTAAACTTTCCTACATTATATTGAATGCACATTTCAAGTGAACACACATTATTGTTTCTTTTATTTTTATCACCTGCATATAGTAAAGCACTAGAAAATGAAATTAAATACAGACCAGTTTTACAAAAATAATTAGTTCTCAAAGTATGGTTTTCAACTTAGACTTTGTAAATAGGAAATCAAATGTTGTCCTCAAATTTTAATTTAATATATGAGAATGCAAATTGTTGATTAAAGAATTCTCATCTACAAATTAAGAGTAAAAAAATTATTATTTTAGTAAGTGAACTTCAGGATTTTTTGGCAAGCTTATATAATGGAGAAATTGATACTAAATCTATAAAGTATGTTCTTATAACATGCTATTCTAAATGCACTTATTCTCTCTCAACATGCTTTCATCTCTTTCATTCCTAATTGTGTCCCTTGACCTCTCACGTCTTTAGGATCCACATATGAGAAAAACAGACATTTTTGCCTTTCTGAGTTCGCCTATCTGATACGATCTTAAGATCCGTCTATTTTTTTTTAATTACTCTCTTCTTTGTAGTCATGTAACACATATGTGTGTGTGAAAGAGAGACAGCAAGCGAGAGAGAGAGAGGTTTTCTTTATTCATCCATAAAAACTAGCATGTAGATGAACCATAATCCAGCTATTGTGAATATGGGTGAGAAAGAATCGAATATGCTGATTTAGGAACACGATATTTTGGAAAATTCATTTTATTATTAGAAAAGTAGAATCGGTCTACCAAAGAACAATGATTAAAGGAATAACAACAATAATTAATGACACACATGACATTTTATAGTGATGAGCATGTAAGTTGCAATCTCTATTACATCATTGCGTTTAGACTCTTGCCAAGCTTTCAACACTGTAAAAGAAAAAAAAAATCAAATTAGCCTTGAATTTTTTGCAAAGAAAAGAGTCATTTCTGATCTAATACTAGAGAGAAGGAAATACTTCAAGTGTCTTAGATTAATACTGGGAATATTTGGCAATATTAAAGAATTATTAAAGTGGTCTCCTACCACGAAGAACTATAGAAACATTGGGCAGGATTTAAAGTAGCTTATGAAAAACTCATAGAGTCATATTAAATTCTTTAAGTAGGATTTATTTGGGGTTTCAAAATCAGCTTAATTGCCACAGACAAAAAGTGAAACAACCACACTTATTTGTTTTTCTTTTTTATCAAGGCATTTACTACACGTGGTCATGGGTGGACACCATTTGCTTAATTAGACTGCCCTCCAGGAATCTGATAGTTTTCATCCAAATTTAACACAATTTCAATAAAAAAAAATGGTGTCATTTTTTTTTGTAAATTATTTGTTTTGTAAAAAGAAATACCAGAGAAAGTTTAGTGCTTGGACAAATCCAACTCCTTATAACATTTTTTAATTAATTTTTATTTTTTAATATTAATCAGAGGTTATTTACTTTGTATCCCAGCCGTAGTCCCCTCCCTCATTCCCTCCCAATCCCACCCTCCTTCTCTCATCTCCTCCCTGTCCCTTTTCATGACCACTGATAGAACAGCCTTGCTAGGCCACAGAGGAGGACATTGCAGCCAGTCCTGAAGATACCTGATGAACTCCTTATAACTTAACGTAAAACATTTATTGATAGTCTATGATAATGAAGTCAAAACTATATATTCTTGTGTGCAGATATTTTAAGAAAGCTCAAATGGTTTTATTTATTTGACTATTAAAAATGACATTTTACTGTATTTCACAAAGCTTTTGTATGGCATACTTCCCACATTTTCATTTTAATATGAAATTAAAATTGTGGGGGCAGGGCAGAACCAAGATGGCAACTAGCATACACAGTTTCTGAGCTGTGGAAAAGCTGAACGCCTGAGTGGGTGAGTGGAAGGGAAACAACAGAGAGGCTTTCTAAACAACAGGGAACATTGCACAAGGTGAGAACTTTGGTCTCGGGTCACCCGTGGACTTGTCTGGGGAAGGAGAGAAACAATCATTTGATCTCCTGGCAATCTCCTTTCTTGGATCTCCCTCCTCCTCCAAACAGCTGGCTCACCAAGATTCTCAGCTTCTGAGCTCACGGACTGGGATCTGCAGAGGCTAAGACAGAGCCTCTAACCCCTTAGTGGCAACTGTCAGCTGTACCGGTCTTGGAGTCCCAAATCCGCGGCACCATGCTTACAGGGTCCCAGGTGTGCTAGCCGCCATACTGCCTCTGCAGGGTCTCTCAGGCACTGACTGAAAGTCCTGCCCAAACCATCAGTGACAGATAATATGCTATATACTCACCAAAGCCTAGCAGACACGACATACAAGTTAGGCATACCAGGCACTGTGCCTCCCAGGCTTGGAGAGCACAATGGAGGGTCCCTAGGACTTCGCAGAAGGCATCTGGACCGAAATCCCAGCCTCCAGCTGCAGCTGGACTTCCTAACCTGGCAGCTGCAGCACCACTGAGCTGGCAGAGCACGTTAATCCTCCTGCATAACTCCAAGCAGGACCAAACCAGAGAGCAGAGAGCCGGGATACCCGGATCCCTGCCAATGTGACCTGCTTAAGAGTGAGTGTGCCACTGAGTGTCTGCAAAGCCCCAGATCCAGGGTCCTTCTAAAATAGAAGCCAGGCATCAGACACCTCTCACACACATACCCACTGTGGGAAACAGAGGGTCACTTGGGACATTGAAGCCCCTGCTCTGTGGGTCCAACTGAGGAGTTAAGGCAGTTAATGCCAGAAATTGCACTGCAACCATCACCAGGGTATGCTAAATATACAGTACTTAGAAGCCTGCAAGGCACAGCTCCTTCCACACACTCAAGCATTCAACATTCTCTATCACTCTGTCCCTCAAGACACACTTCCACGCATGCTTACACACACACACACACACACACACACACACACACACACACACGTGTGTGCGAGTGAGCAAGCCTGCATCTTCCGTGGGGAACCCGAGTACTTTCTTGCCACAGGTACAGCTAGTGCACCAACACACACATTGAGGCCACGAGACCTCTCTCAGCTTCCTGAAGAACTCTTCAAATGCTGGAGAGAGACACTACCAGTCTTAACTGCAGAATTCAAAAACAAACAGGGTAAGTTTCAGATACGCCAATGGCCAGGGGTAGTCAAAAGAATACATCCAACATAAATCAGGACATCATGGCTTCACCATAAACCCTCAAAATTGATGGATACTCCAATTCATCAGAAGTACAGGAAAATGACTTTAAAGCTATGCTTACCCAATTATTTGAGGCACAGAAAGAGGAAACAAACAATTCTCTCAGAGCAATAGCCATGCAAATTCAGACAGTTAAAGATGAAATGAACAAATATATCAAAGACTTAGCCAATCAGTTGGAGACAAAGAAAGAGGAAATGGACAAAATTTTTAAAGAAACACAGGCAAATATGGCCAAACAAATAGAGGCACAAGTAGAGATACAATTAGTGGCATATAGAGAGGAAATAAAAAAATAGAGACCATCATAGAGAGACAGGAATCCACATTCAAACAGATGAAGGAAATGATACAAGGCATGGAAACAGAATTAGAATCAATAAAGAAAACACAAACTGAGAAAACGCTGGAGCTGGAGAACTTGGAGAAAAGATCAGGAACCATAAAGGTAAGCATCACCAACAAAATAAAAGAGATGGAAGAGAAAATCTGGAGCTGAAGATACACTCGCAGAAATTGATACTTCTCTCAAAGACAGAGTAAAATCAGAAAAGTCCCAAACACAAAATATCCAAAAAATCAAGGATGCCATGAAAAGATGAAATTTAAGAATAATAGGAACTGATGCAAAAGACGACCCCAGACTCCACGGTCCAGAAAATATTTTCAAGAAAATCATAGAAAATTTTCCCAACTCAAAGAAAGAGATGTCCATAAATATACAAGAGGCCTACAGAACACGAAGTAGACTAGACCAGAAAAGAAACACATCACATCACATCACATCAAAGTCAAAACACTAAATCTACAGAACAAAGAAAAGATCCTAAAAGCAGCAAGGGAAAAAGGCCAAGTAACATATCAAGGTAGACCTATCAGAATCACACCAGACTTCTTATCTGAAACTATGAAAGGCAGAAGAGCCTGGGCAGGTGTCATGCAGACTCTAAGAGACCAAAGATGCCAACCCAGACTACTATACCCTGCAAAGCTTTCAATCAACATAGATGGGGAAAACAAAATAGTCCATGACGAAACCAAATTTATGCAATATTTACATAGCAAACCAGCCCTACAGAAGTTACTAGAAGGAAAACTCCAATCCAATGAAAAGAACTTCACACAAGAAAACAGAGCATACAGATAATATCCCAATAAAAATTAAAAGAAAATAAGCAATAGAACACAGTAAGACCACCGACTCCAATAGAAAAGGAACTAACGTTCATTGGTCACTATTATCTATCCACATCAATGGACTCAACTCTCCAATAAAAAGACACAGACTAACAAAATAGGTGCGGAAACAGGATCCAACATTCTGCTGAATCCAAGAAATGCACCTATGTAACAAAGAAAAACACTACCTCAATGTAAAAGGCTGGAAAAATGTCTTTCAAGCAAACAGACCCAGAAAACAATCTGGGGAAGCTATACTAATATCTAATAAAATAGACTTTCAACCAAAATTAATCAAAAAAGATGCAGAGGGGCACTACATTCTCATCAAAGGAAACATCCACCAGGAGGACATCACAATTCTGAACATCTATGCCCCAAATACAAGAGCGCCTACATTCATAAAAGAAACATTATTAAAACTCAAATCACACATCTATCCCAACATGTTAAAAGTGGAGACTTTAACACCCCAGTTTCACCAGGGGACAGATCATATAGACAAAAGCCTAATAAAGAAATAAAGGCACTTACAAGGGTCCTAATTCAAATGGATCTAATAGATGTCTACAGAACTTTCCACACAAACTCAAAAGAGTATACCTTCTCTTCAGCACCTCATAGAACCTTCTCCAAAATAGACCATATGGTTGGTCGCAGAGCAAGCCTCATTAGATACAAGAGGATTGAAATAATCTCCTGTATTCTATCTAACCACCATGGACTAAAGCTGCACCTCAACAACAATGGAATTAGAAAAAAGCCTAAAAGCACATGGAAACTGAACAATTTGCTGCTCAATGATAGCTGGGTTAAGGAATAAATAAACGAAGAAATTAAATACTTCCTAGAATTCAATGAAAATGAAGGTACAACATACCATATTTTATGGGACCCAATGAAAGCAGTGCTCAGAGAAAAATTCATAGCACTAAGTGCCTTCAAGAAAAAATTTGTGACATCTCATACAAGCAACTTAATGGCCCAAATGAAAGCCCTAGGGGGAAAAAAAAAGAAGAAGCAATTACACCCAAGAGGAGCAGACGGCTGGAAATAATCAAACTCAGGGCTGATTTCAATCAATTAGAAAAAAAAATAAAAACAATTCAGAGAATCAAAGAAACCAAGAGCTGATTCTTTGAGAAAATCAACAAGATAGACAAACCTTTAGCCAAACTAACTAAAAGGCAGAGAGAAACTATCCAAATCAGCAAAATCAGAAAAAAAAAGGGGGGGACATAACTACAGACAGTGAGGAAATCCAAACAATCATTTGGTCGTACTACATAAGCCTATATGCAACAAAATTTGAAAATCTAAAACAAATGGACATTTTTGTAGATAGAGTCCATCTACCAAAATTAAGTCAACGTCAGGTAGAAAGATTGAACAGTCATATATCTCCCAAGGAAATGGAAGCAGTCATCAACAGTCTCCCTTCCAAAATAAGTCCTGGGTCAGATGGATTCAGTGCAGAATTCTACCAGACCTTGAAAGAAGTGCTAACTCCAATTCTCTTCAAACTATTCCACAAAATAGAAACAGAAGGAACACTAACAAACTCATTCTATGAAGCCATAATCACCTTGAAACCTAAACCACACAAAGACCCAACAAAAAAGAGAACTTCAGACCTATCTCTCTTATGAACATTGATGCAAAAATACTCAACAAAATCATTGCAAACCGAATCCAAGAACACATCAAAGATATCATCCACCATGACCAAGTAGGCTTCATCCCAGGTATGCAGGCATGGTTCAACATACGGAAATCCATCAATGTGATCCACCATATAAACAAACTGAAGGAGAAAAAAACACATGATCATCGCTTTAGATGCCGAAAGAGCATTTGACAAAGTCCAACAACCATTCATGTTTAAAGTCTTGGAGATATCGGGGATACAAGGGACATACCTAAACATAGTAAAGGCAATATACAGCAAGCCTATAGCCAACATCGAACGCAATGGAGAGTGACTGAAATCAGAGACAAGACAAGGCTGCCCGCTATCTCCATATCTCTTCAACATAGTACTTGAAGTCCTAGCTAAAGCAATAAGACAACTAAAGGAGATCAACAGGATACAAATTGGAAAGGAAGAGGTTAAAGTGTCACTATTGGCAGATGATATGATAGTATACATGAGCGACCTCAAAAATTCAACCAGAGAACTCCTTCAGCTCATAAACACTTTCAGCAAAGTGACAGGATAGAAAATCAACACACACACACACACACACACACACACACAATAAAAAAAAAAAAAAAAAAAAAAAACAGAATCCTTGCTGTATACCAAAGACAAAATTGCCAAGAATGAAATCAGGGAAAAAAACTCTTCACAGTAGCCACTAATAACATAAAGTACTTTGGGGTGACTAACCCAGCAAGTAAAAGACCTGTTAAAAAACTAATTTAAGTCCCTGAAGAAAGAAATTGAAGAAGATATCAGAAAATGGAAAGATCTCCTGTGCTCATGGATTGGTAGGATTAACATTGTGAAAATGGCCATTCTGCCTATAGCAATCTATAGATTCAATGCAATTTCCATCAAAATAACAACTCAGTTCTTCACAGAGCTTGAAAGAAAGATTCTCAGCTTCATATGGAGAGAAGAAAAAAAAAACCCAGTATCTCCAAAAAGATCATCGGTAGGTATTTCCATCCCCGATCTCAAGCTGTACTACAGAGCAATAGTAATAAGAACTGCATGGTATTGGCACAGAAACAGAAAAGAAGAGTGCCACAGACCGGCCCAGTCAGGCTCTTGTCGTCCGTGGGAGAACAAGGCTTTGGACAGGAAGACACGGTTTCGGCGAAGAATTGACAGACAGGGACACCTTGATGGTTTTGACTCTGCTGCAACTTTACTGAAATCAAGCTAGTATTTTTATGACTTCACAAAAGGCACCTTAAAATTGGCATACTTCCCAGAACATTCAGACTTTTACCAAGAATACAAAGTTTACATTTTAACTCAAAATGCAGTCAAATATAAAGCAGTACCCACAAGTAATCTTGGCCTAAAAACTTTTTGATCAGAGCAAACAAAGGAAAAGAAAGCTCAAATATAGTTTCATTATTGTTAACCAGTGAAGAGGAAAGTCAGGAGCTAAGTCAGATACCTGCCAAAGTCCCTCTCTATATCAAAATCTAACTACACCTTTGTTAACCATCCTCCCATATGTCCTGCTTAAGATTTATGATCTTCTCTGGGAACAAGGTACTGAAGGGAGGGGGAAACTCCCGCCAGCTGCACCTCTCATGCTATTATTTCTTAAGAAGGAGCCTATTATTATTCTATTCTTAATGACTATTAATGCTAAATCTAATTCATTACCTTTCTTAAACTTATTATTTTTATTAAAGCCTTTAACAATCTACTAATAATAAATTTCTTTATAAAGTTAGTTGTGCTGTTTTAGGTGTCATAGAGAAAGATCAAAGAATTCATTATTCCAGCCCCAGAGCCACAACTGAAGAAGCATAGAAATCTCAAAATACGTCTCTTTTCCAAGTGGGATGAGTTTGCCAGGGACCTTCCAGGAGGCGTATTTCTGGGAAAATCATATCCCCAGCCCTGTAGCTTATGCTACTATGGTGACACTGGCGTGGGTATAGCAGAAGATCAATGGAACTGAATAGAAGACCCAGAAGTAAACCCACACACCTATGAATAATTGATTTTTGACAAAGAAGCCAAAACCATTCAATGGAAAAAAGACAACAACTTCAACAAATGGTGGTGGTCCAAACTGGATGTCTACATGCAGAAAAATGAAAATAGATCCATATTTATCACCCTGCACAAAACTAAAGTCCAAATGGATCAAAGACCTCAACATAAAACCAGATACTCTAAATCTGTTAGAAGAAAAAGTGGGGAAGCACCTAGAACTCATTGACACAGGAGACAACTTCCTGAACAGAACACCAACAGCACAGGCTTTAAGAGCAACAATCAATAAATGGGACCTCATGAAACTGACTTTTGTAAAGCAAAAGACACTGTTGTCAGAACAAAATGATAGCCTACAGACTGGGAAAGGATCTTCCCCAACCCTATATCTTACAAAGAGCTGATATCCAGCATATATAAAGAACTAAAGAAGGTAAAAAGCAATAAATCAAGTAATCCAATTAAAAACTGGGGTATGGAGCTAAACAGAGAATTCTATGTAGAGGAATATAGAATAGCACAGAAACACTTAAAGAAATGCTCAACATCCTTAGCCATCAGGGAGATGCAAATCAAAACACCCCTGAGATTTCACCTTACACCCATCAGAATGGCTAAGTTGAATAACTCAAGTGATAACACATGCTGGAGAGGTTGTGGAGAAAGGGGAACCCTCCTCCATTGCTGGTGGGAATGTAAACTGGTACAACCACTTTGAAAGTCAATCTGGCACTTTCTCAGACAATTAGGATTAGTGCTTCCACAAATCCAGCTATACCACTCCTAGGCATATACCCAAAATTTGCTTAAGTACACAGCAAGGACATTTGCTCAACCATGTTTGTAGCAGCTTTATTCGTAATAGCCAGAACTTAGAAACAACCCAGATGTCCCTCAATGGAGGAATGGATACAGAAATTGTGGTATTTTTACACAATGGGATACGACTCAGCAATCAAAAAGGAGGAAATCATGAAATTTGCAGGCAAATGGTGGGATATAGAAAAGATCATTCTGAGTGAGTTATCCCAGAAGGAGAAAGACACACATGATATATACTCACTCATATACTCTTATAAGATACGATAAACATAATGAAATCTATTCACTTAAAGAAGATAAACAAGAAAGAGGACCCGGGGTAAGATAATCCTTACTTAGAAAGACAAACAGGAGGTGCATTGGATGCAGGAGAAAACAAGTAACAGGACAGGAGCCTACTGCAGAGGGCCCCTGAAGGACTCTACCTAACAGTGTATCAAAGCAGATACTAAGACTCATAACCAAACCTGTGGCAGAGTGCAGGGAATCATATGAAAGAAGGGGGAGTTGAGTTAATATGACATGGAAAGGCTAGGAGCTCCACAACGACCTAATATATCTTGCCACAGGGGTCTTTTCTGAGACTGACACTCCACCAAGGACCACGTATGGATATAGCCTAGAACCTCTGCTTGGATGAAGCCCGCGGTAGCTCAGTAAACAATTGGTTTCCCATAGTGAGGGGAACAGGGACTATTTCTGACAGGAACTCAATGGCAGGTCCTTTGACCTCCCCACCCCCCAAGGGAGGAGCAGTCCTGCTAGGCCACAGAGGAGGACTTTGCAGCCAGTCCTGAAGATACCTGATAAAACAGGGTCAGATGAAAGGGGAAGAGGTCTTCCTCAATCAGTTTACTTGGAAATGGGCAGGGAGGAGATGAAGGAGGGAGGGAGGGGTTGGTAGGGAATGAGGGAGGGAGATACAGCTGGGATACAGAGTTAATAAAATGTAACTAATAAAAAAGTAATTGGCATCTAAAAAGAAATGAAAATTTTACTTAGCTTCTTAAATTTTATTTTGCAAATCTACGTAGGTTCTTTCAAAGGAAAAATTTATTTTTGTTTCCCCACTTGCAATAGTAAATCTTTTTTTTTGCTTTTTTATTTATTTTTTATATTAATTATACTTTATTCACTTTGTATCCCCCCCCATAAGCCCCTTCCTCCTCCCCTTCTGATCCCACCCTCCCACCCCCTTCTTCATGCATGCCATTCCCCATGTCCACTGACAGGGGAGGTCCTCCTCTCCTTCCTTCTGATCTTAGTTATAGTAATGGGAAGAGGGACTGCTTCTGACATAATCTGATTGGACTGCTCTTTGATCACCTCCTCCTGAGGAACAATGCAGCCTGATGACAATGAGATCTGATAGACTAAGATGAAAAGGTAATAGTAAATCTTTAATATTTAAATATGTGAACATTTTTGTGTTTGTTTGATTTCTATTTCATTTTTTCCCTCTGTGTTGAGTGTCTTCTTTCTGGACAGATAAAATAAATTAATTTCTTTTAAAGTAATAATTCTTTAAACAAATGATTGAAATTGTGACTATGTCAGAATATAAATGTATGGAGATAACAGTGCTCATATACCACTTTCAAACAATACACTAAGAAGAGGATAACAATATTTATGCTTACAAGTTTAACAGTGATATTGATGTGTAATTATTTCATCTCTATAGGAATATGCACTTCTCTATTTTTATTGTATGAGTGTATATGTATGTATGTATATGTATAGTTTGTCAAGATGCCTGTATCATATATATGTATGTCAATTTTAATCTGAAGGAATATTTTTATTCATTTTCTGTGTTTGTGTATCTCTCTCCTCTCCCCGTTTCTCTCTCTTGTCATATACACACTTATAGTTTATATTAATATCTGGTGGTATTTTATTTAGAGTTAAGTTGATTTGACACATCTCAAATATATTATTCTTTTGTGAACATTAAATGTTTCTCCATTTTTTTTTTACTTTATGATGATTATTCTGTAACAAAGGCTCGAACTTTTAACATCATATTAATGTTAGATGACAAATAATTTTCTACATTGACACTTAAATGAATAGGAACAGTTGAAATATTTGGGAAGAATTAAAACCCTATGGTCTTAATTTCTCTATTATTTATTCTTTTCTTTTCTCTTTTCTTTCTCCTCTCCTCTCCTCCCTTCCCCTCCCCTCCCCTCCCCCTCCCTTCTCTTCTCTCTTCACCTCTCTCCTCTCCTCTCTTTGCTTCTCCTTTCTTCTGCTAGGTAGAGTCTTTCAGAGGCCCTTATGGTAGGTTCCTGTCCTGTTTCTTGTTTTCTCCTACTTCTAATGTCCATCCCATTTGTCTTTCTAAGTGAGGATTGATCACCTTACCCTGAGTCTTCCTTCTTTAGGTGTACAGATTTTAGTAGGTTTATCCTATCTTATAGGTCTACCACTTTTAATTGAGTATATAACATATGTGTCTTTCTGCTTCTGTGATATTTCACTCAGAATGATCTTTTCTAGATCCCACCATTTGCCTGCAAATTTCATGATTTCCTTGTTTTTTTTTTTTTTTTCAATGCAGTTTATTCAGGAACCTTGAACAATCATCTGACCCTGGGGAAAGCCAGCCCACAGCTTAAATAGCCTCTGGGTAGCCAACCCAGGCATGCCACGTGGGCAATGCAGATAGGTCCACATACATGGAAGCAAGCCAGATCCTCAGCCTTAGCCAAATGTGGAATTGTTCGTGACAGAGAGCACTCACCATCGGGAAGGTGGAAGGCAGAAACCAGCTCCATCTTTAAGGCACAGCATTCCGCAGCTCTCTACAGTTCCCCCTTTTTTGTTTTAGACGCATCAGGCAAGAGTAGAGGTCTGTTTTTAATTGCTGCATAGTATTCCATTGTGTAAAAGTACAACAATATCTGTATCTATTTCTCTATTGATGGACATCTGGGTTGTTTCCCAGTTCTGGCTATTAAAAATAAAACTGCTACAATCATGGTTGAGCAAATGTCCTTGTTGTATACTTGAGTATCTTTTGAATATATGCCTAGGAGTGTTATAGCTGGATCTTGAGGAATCACTATTCCTAATTGTCTGAGAAAGCGTCAGATTGATTTCCAAAGTGGTTGTACAAGTTTACATTTCCACCATCAATGGAGTAGGGCTCCCCTTTCTCCACAACCTCTCCAGCATCTGCTGCCACTTGAGATTTTGATCTTAGCCATTCTGATGGGGTAAGTTGAAATCTCAGGGTTGTTTTGATTTGCATTTCCCCGATGGCTAAGGACGATGAACATTTCTTTAAGTGTTTCTCTGCCACTTTATATTCTTCTACAGAGAATTCTCTGTTTAGCTCCATAACCCATTTTTATTTGGATTACTTGATTTATTGGTGTTTAATTTCTTAAGTTTTTTATATATTCCTGATATTAGCTCTCTGTCAGATATAGGGTTGATGAATATCTTTTCCTAGTCTGTAGGCTGTTGTTTTGTTGTGATGACAAATGGTGCTGGAACAGCTGGATGTCTACATGCAGAAAAATTAAAATAGATCCATACTTATCACCCTGCACAAAACTAAAGTCTAACTGGATTAAAGACCTCAACATAAAACCAGACACACTAAATCAGTTAGAAGTTAAAATGGGGAATATCCTTGAACTCATTGGCACAGGAGACAACTTCCTGATCAGAACACCAACAGCACAGGCTCTAATAGCAACAATCAATAAACGGGACCTCATGAACCTGAAAGGCTTCTGTGAAGGCTTTCTTTAAGTGCTTCCAGCTATTCAAAATTCCTGTATTTTGAATTTTCTGTTTAGTACCTCATTTTTCAATTGGATTATTTGATTTTTTTTGGTGTTTAATATTTTAAGTCCTTTGTTTGTTTTAGATATTAGCCCTCTGTCTCATATAGGCATGTTGAAGATGTTTTTCCAATCTGTAGGCTGCAGTTTTGTTTTATTGACAGTGTCCTTAGACTTAGAAACTTCTCATTTTCATGAGATCCTATTTATTCATTGTTGTTCTCAGAGCCTGTGCTGTTGGTGTTCAGTTTAGGAAGCTGTCTCTCATGCCAATGAGTTCCAGACTTTCCCCCAGTTTTTCTTCTAACAAAGTTTGTTTCTGTGGTTTATTGTCAAGATCTTTGATCCACTTGGACTTGAATGTTGTTCAGGGTTGAAAATAAGGATCTTTTTTCTTCTGCATGAAAAAGGATGATGTCATTTGGACAAATTAGCAGCCTAGAAAATGGAAAAAAAGTAACCAAGTCTATATCCAATAGAGTGCTAGTATAAAAATATATATAAAGAAATCAAAGGAACTAGATATTAGAAAACCCAATTTAAAAATAAGGTACAAATACAACAATAAATTCTCAATAAAAGAAACTGAAATGGCTGAGAAGCACTTCAAGAAATGTTCAAAATCTTTAGCTAAAAGGAAAATAAAATCAAACGAATTTTTACACCTGTTGTATTGGCTAAATCAAGAAAACAAGTAGTTGTTCATTCTGACAAAGATGATTAAGAGGAACACTCATGCATTGCTGCTGGTAGTGCAAACTCATACCTAAAGGAAGCTCCATTCTACTACATAGACATTTGCTCAACCATATACATTGCTATTCCATTCATAAGAGCTGGCAACTGTAAACAGCCTATATGCCCCTCAACAGCAGAGTAGATAAAGAATATATGTTCCATTTATATTATATAGTGATTACTTATCTGTTAAAAATGACATCATAAATTTCGTAAGCAAATAGATTAACTAGAAAAAAGTCATCCTTGTGAGGTAATCCAGATGCAGATAGATTAATATTGTAAGTATGGATTTACATATGGATATTAACTATTATGTCAATGATAGCCAAGAGAAAATTCATAGAACCACAGAGGGTAGGTATAGGGTAAGATACAAAAGTTAACAGATCTCATTAGGAAAGGGAAGGAGAATACATAGATAAGGATGGAAATGAAGGCTGGAAAAGGAAGATCAAGTGGATACAGAGAGAGGAGAGGAGGCAGCTGTGGAAGGGAAAACAGAAGAGTCAGCTCAATTTAAAGGGCATCTGAAGAGTAATATGGAAACATAATACAATAAAAACTTCCTAAAATATATACATACATGAAAGCGATCTAAATTAAATTGCCAAAGAATGGGGCACACAGTGACCCAATTGTCTATCTCTTGTCACCAAAGAAGCTGCCAATACTGGGATTAGGTTACCTCTAATCGAGTTGTTGGCCAAAGAAACCTACAAGAATCGGTAAACAGCCTGGGCTGTTGATAAGTCTATAGGTTTAGTTTATTTTTACTAAATTTGAAGAGCACTGACAATTTTTTTTTCTGAATCAACTTTCTTCTATTAATTGTGTTATGACAAATTACTACCCTAGATTGCTTTGAAACGCATTAACCAGTTTAGTGGTTCCTATCTTATTCTTAGATACGAGTAAAATACTTGCTCTGTATTAATTTTATCTTTATATGAACTGCATTTTTATTTTTGAAATGCTCTTTGTTAGATATAGAAGAAAAATACATTCTTTCAAAACCAGCTCTGTGAAAATATTATCTTAAAGAGGTTTACTTACTCTGGTATGTAGTCACAGTAAAATTTACATATTCGCATATAAGAAAGAGTAAATTAGAATTTCTCTTCTGGTTTATTTGATAAGTTCCAAGTAAACATTGTATTACCCCGAAAAACATCAGAATAAAGTAATCCCTTTCTTCATTGCCAATTCAAAAATAGTCAATTGTATTTCTTCTGAAGAAGGATATAACACCAAATGTTTCTTTTATAGTTGTTAAGTGTAGAGAGACAAAAGCATTATCAAGCCTTATTCTAACCAGTGATATTATAAAATAGCTCTACAGGAAGTGGGTGTATTGATTTTAATGAAAACTGCAGCAATCAAGTACAAAAGTAAGCAACTCCATTTTCATAAACAAAACCCAAAAGAAAATCATTAGAAAACCCATAAGAAAATCATCAAAATTGTCTTTCAAATGCAGACATTTTAGAAATGTTCTTAGTTTTGTTTCTTCAGGATTAGTGTAAACAAGGGTTTGTTTGGATTGTGCCTGTCTAGCCCATAGGGGTCTGGGTTCACACTCCAGCACAACTATACAAAAAAAGTGACAAAAAAGGAAAAATACAGGAAAAGATGTTACTGATTAAAGAAAAGAAACAAATCAGGTTTAGAACA
This sequence comes from Meriones unguiculatus, assembly GCF_030254825.1. NCBI lineage: Eukaryota > Metazoa > Chordata > Mammalia > Rodentia > Muridae > Meriones > Meriones unguiculatus. The sequence continues at coordinate 70,524,294 of NC_083369.1, read as the reverse complement.
TGCAACTTGAATGGCTAGTCAACCAATGTTCTTTCTTTTTTCATGTAAGACAATAGTATTCCAACAACATGGTTGATACTTATTATGCACTCTGAGCTATTTAATTTTATACATAATTCATCTCTATCTATAAAATGTTAACTGCCAGATGGGAAAAATATTCTGACATGAATATACATAACTGCTTACTTTTAATTATTATCAATTTGGCAAGAGAAATAGGCTGTGCATTTATAAAATGAAAGAAATCCAAGCTGAAAAGAAAAAAAACCACTGCTATGTACTCAATATATGAACATTTGAGATATAGAATATGGTATTACAATAGATATACATAGTCCCACATCTTCTCTAAATGCATCTTGCAAAAATTATCCTCAGTGTAGATTGTATAATTTTAATCAAGTATGACACTGAAGGAAGAAGTCCTACAACTGATCATGATAGCCATGTATGGAGCCTGCAATGTATGTCATTAGAGTGAGATTTGATGATAATATGCTTTCTAAGATTGTAGCCTTAATTACAGGTACCAATAAAATGACAGGAAATAGAAGAGCAGCATTTCTCATGTAACTTAAATGGTTGGAGTCATTTGTTTACATCCATTCTCTCATTTCACAATAATCAACAACAGGTTAGTAAACAAACCCATTTGCACAAGAATATAATCACCCTGAATATAAATATGCATTGATAACACTTTCTTGTTTCAAACTGTTTAGGTTTTGCAGTCAGTTCACATTTCCATATGCTCAGTGGTCACACTGAGAGAATTTTACTTTGTGTCTCTCAGTTGAATTGATTCTACTGTTTCACAGAGACTTTTTGTTTGTTAACCAAATGATAAACATACACTAATTGAGTAGGAAGAGAATAATAAAGTCTCTTCTCTCTTACTTGAATTTCTTATTTTGACCTTGATTCTTTCAATTAACCTCTAAAATTTGAATAAACATTTTAAGTGTTATATATTTATTGTACAAAGCTTGTGTTTTGAAATATATAGATAATAATAAACACTAAAATTATTTCAGTGAAGGGAATTAAAACATCTAGCTCCAGAGGTACATCTATTTTCTGGTAACAAACCTAAAATCAAGTATCTTGGCATATTTTTATAATGCAATCCAATACGGACATTGATCTCCACACTCTATGCTATGTCTCTAGATAAACTCATCCTATAGAAATACAGCTGGATATCCTTTGACCATCATCTATTTGTCCATCTATTCCACACCTAACAACCACTGCATACTCAGTATATTTTATTTGACTTTTTAATTCTAGATACAAATCATGGAGTATTTTCCATTCTTCGATTGAGCTTTTCCTCTGTTATTCAATCTATTTTTTAATGTTGAAACTTTTTGAAAAATATCAAAGAATGGTCACAGGAAAAAATATTGTTTAATATTACTAGTTAGAAAAGTTAAAATCAAAATCATAATGAGCTATTTATTACCTGTTACAATGGTTATTAACAAAATGACAAGAGAAAATACATATTTACAAAAGTGTTGAAAAATTGTTGGTAGATTGTTAATTAATATTGCCATTGTAGAAAACAATTTGCAAGTTCCTTAAAAATTAAAACATAGAACTACTGTTATGATCCAGAAATCTTATTTCTGAGTATATGCTCATCAGAGATACAACCACTGTGTCAGAGATGTCTGTGCTTTTATTCTTTTTGTAACATTATTCATATTACCTAAATTGCAGAAAAGACTCAATATCTATGGAAAGGATGAAATAATAAAGAAATTATGTGCTTATTCCCATCCATACCAAACTTTTAAGATAATATGGCACCTCAAATTTGTTTGTAGTATTAGTAAAGAGATTGACCTGAAAATCTCTTTCTTTGTTCAGTGTTTGTGAGGCTTAGGTATCAAGGTGACTGTGGCTTCATAGAATCATAGAATGAGTTTGGTAATGTTCCTTCTGATTTTATTTTGTAGGATAGTTTGGAAAGAATTGGAGTTAGCTCTTCTTTGAAGTTCTGGCAGAATTCTCTACTGAAACCATGTGGCCAAGGTTTTTTTTTTTTTTTTTTTTTTGTAAGGGAGACTTTTGATGACTGCTTCTATTTCCTTGGCAGATATAAGACTATTCAGTCTATTTACCTGATCTTGATTTAATTTTGGTAAATGGAATTTATCAAGGAAATTGTTCATTTCATTTAGAGTTTCAAATTTTGTGGCATATAGGTGTTTGTAGTAAGACCTAATGATTGTTTGGATTTCTTCAGTGTCTGTAGTTATGTCCCCCTTTTCATTTCTGATTTTGCTTATTTGTATAGTTTCTCTCTGCCTTTTAGTTAGTTAGTTTGTCTAAGGGTTTGTCCATCTTGTTGTTTTCTCAAAGAATCAGTTCTTGATTTCATTGATTCTTTGAATTGTTTTATTTGTTTCTAACTTTTTGAGTTCAGCCCGGAGTTTGATTATTTCCAGCCATCTACTCCTCTTGGGTGTGTCTGCTTCTTTTTTTTTTTTTTTTTCTCTTCTAGGGCTTTTACAAGAGCTATCAAGTTGCTTTTATGAGATGTTTCAAATTTCTTCTTGAAGGTACTTGGTGTTATGAATTTTCCTCTTACCACTGCTTTCATTGTGTCCCAAAAGTTTGGATACCTTGTGCCTTCATTTTCATTGAATTCTAGGAAGGCTTTAATTTCTTTTTTCATTTCTTCTCTAACCCAGCTGTCATTGATTAGCAAGTTGTTCAGTTTCCATGTGTGTGTAGGCTTTTTGCTATTTCCATTTTTGTTGAGGTTCAGCTTTAGTCTATAGTGGTCAGATATGATACAAGATATTATTTTGAACTTCCTGTATCTGTTGAGGCTTGCTTTCTGACCAGACATATGGTCTGTTTTGGAGATGGTGACATGAGTTGCTGAAAAGAAGGTGTACTCTTTTGAATTTGGGTGCAATTTTCTGTAGACATCTATTAGGTCCATTTGATTTTGGACGTCTGTAAGTGCCTTTATTTCCCCATTTAGCTTCTGTCTAGATGATCTTTCCCTTGGTGAGAGTGGAATGTTGAAGCCTCCCACTATTAATTGTTGGGATTGATGTGTTATTTAAGCTTCAATAATGTTTAATTTACTAATGTAAGTGCTCTTGTATTTGGGACACAGATGTTAAGAACTGTGATGACCTCCTGGTACACTTTTCCTTTGATAAGAATGAAGTGCCTCTTCTCATCTTATTTTTTTTATTAATTTTGGGTGGAAGTCTATTTTATTAGACATTAGTATAGCTACTCCACCTTGTTTTCTGGGTTCATTTGCTTGAAAAACATCTTTCACGCCCTTTACTCTGAGGAATTGTTTATCTTTGCTGCAGAGGTTTGTTTCTTGGATGCAGAAGAATTTTGGATCCTGTTTCTGCAACCATTCTGCTAGTCTGTGTCTTTTTATTAGAGAGTTGATTCCACTGATGTTAATAGATAATACTGACACATGAATAGTAGTTCCTTTTATTGTGGAGTCAGTGGTATTATTGTGTTTCAATACAATACTTCGTTTTGTTTGTTTGTTTTGAAGTTAGCTATATCCTGTGTTTTCTTGGGTACAGTTGATTTCGTTGGAGAAGTTGTTGAGAAAAGGAAACCCTCCTCCATTGCTGGTGGGAATGTAAACATGTACAGCCACTTTGGAAATCAATCTGGCACATTCTTAGACAATTAGAAATAGTGCTTGCTCAAGACCCAGTTATACCAATCCTAGGCATATACCCAAAAGATGCCTGCCATTCAATATTGACATTTGCTCAACTATGTCATAGCAGCTTTATTTGTAATAGCAGAAGCTTGAAACACTATAGATGCCCCTCAAAGGAGGGATGGATACAGAATGCGTGGCACGTTTACACAATGGAATACTACTCAACAATTAAACATAAAGAAATCATGAAATTTTCAGGCAAATGGTGGGACTACAAAAGATCATCCCTGAGTGAGGTATCCCAGAAACAGCAAGACACACATGGTATATATTCACTTGTAAGCAGATATTAGACGTATAATATAGGATAAAAATACTAAAATCTGTATACCTCAGGAAGCTAACCAAGGAGGAGGAGCCTGGGTAAGATGATCAATCCTCACTCAGAAAGACAAATGTGATGGACATCTGAAGAAGGCAAAAACAGGGAACAAGACAGGAGCCTACCACAGAGTGCCTTTGAAAGACTCTATCCAGCAAGGTATCAAAGCAGATGCTGAGATTCATAGCCTAGGTTTGTTCGGAGGGCAGGGAATCTAAAGAAAGTAGGGGGAGATAGAAACACCTGCAGGGGACAGGAGCTCCACAAGGAGAGCAACAGAAGCAAAAAATCTGGACACAGGGGTCTTTTCTGAGACTGATAATCCAAAGGACCATGCATGGAGATAACCTAGAACCCCTGTACAGATGCAGCCCATGGCAGCTTAGTCTACAAATGTCTACAAGTGAGTTCCCTAGTAATGGGAACAGGCATAGTCTCTGTCATGAACTCAGTGGCTGGCTCTTTGATCACCTTCCCCTGAGGAAGGAACAGCCTTGCCAGGCCACAGAGAAAGACAATGTAGCCAGTCTGATAGGCTAGGGTCAAAGGGAAGGGGAGGATGTCCTCCCCTTTCAGTGGACTGGAGGAGGGTCATGAGAGTTGATGAGAGAGAGAGGGAGGAATTGGGAGGGGATAGGTGAGCGAGCTACAGCTGGATATAAAGTGAGTAAACTGTAATTAATAAAATTAAATTAAAAAGAAGGGAAATATAATAGATTTTATGGGTAGGTTATGGAGAGCGTTTGTCCCACCCCTGGCCTTCTTCATGAAATATGGAGGCAAATGATGGAAGTGAAGCAATCAATCCGAGTAAGGTAACCCAGACTCATAAAGATAATTATGCTATATATTCATTTATAAGTGGATATTAGTCATTAAGGAAATGATGATCAAGCTATATAATCTATTGACCCAGCCCTCTATTAAAGGTGAAATTGGTAAAAATATTTTCTCATGCTGTAGGCTGCCAATGTTTTTGACTTACAGAAGCTTCATAGCTTCATGAGGTCCCATTTATTAATTGTTGATCTTAGTGCCTGTGCTCTTTGTGTTCTATTCAAGAAGTTGTCTCCTGTGCCAAAGAACTCAAGGCTCTTTCCACTTTTTTCTTCTAACTGGTTTATTGTGTCTGGTATTATGTTGAGTCTTTTGAGCCACTTGGACTTTAGTTTTGTGCAGGGTGATTAATGTTGTATATTTGTATTCTGCTACATGCAAACACACAGTTTGACCAGCTCTATTTGTTGAAGATGCTGTTGGTTTGTTTGTCTTTGGCAAGTTTGTATTTATCACTTCTTTATCAAAATCAGCTGTCCATATGTGTTTAGCTTTTTATGTCTATGTATTCAATTTGATTCTAAATGTCTGTTTTTATACCAATACTATGTGATTTTTATTTCTATAACTGTATAATAAAATTTGAAGTCAGGGTTGGTGATATCCCAAGTAGTTCTTTTTTGTTCAGGATTGTTTCAGCTATCCTATTGTTGTTGTTCTGTTTCCATATAAAGCTGAGATTTTTTTCCTCACAATGTCTGTAATTTTTTTTTTTTTGTCAGAAGTTTAATGGGCACTGTCTTGGATCTATAGATTGCTTTTGGTAAGATGGCTGTTTTTACTATGATAAGCATACCAACCCATGAAAATGATGATCTTTCTATTTTTTGATGCTTTATTCTTTCTTTTTTCAGAGACTTGAAGTCTTTTTATCATACAAATCTTTCAATTGCTTGGTTAGAATTACCTTACCATATTTTATAATATTTGAGGCTATTATGAAGGCTGTTTCTCCCTGATTTTCTTCTCAATTCATTTGTCATTTGTATATAGGAGAACTACTGATATTTTTGAGATAATTTGTATCCAAGTTTTGATCCTTTTGGAATCTTCATTGAAATTTGGGCTTCCATATTCATGGATTCATGCAGTACCCTCTTAGAGTTTATTCGCAAATATTCTCACCCCACAACACATTGTATTTCTTGCTGTGACCTGCACAGATTTATACTTGACAGTGGCAATAGAGAACAAAGAAATGACAGATACATATACAGGAAAGCTAGAATAAAGTAGGCCATGTACGTTACATAAGACTCAAGAGCTTTCTCCTGAAATCATCATATACAATGTATACAGCTTAATGAAAGGGTGGTTTTGCTATATGTACTGGAAAAAGAAGGTAGATTAACTAATCTCAGTTAGTGGTCTCTGGAGTAGAGTAGCTTTAGTGGCACTTGATCATGAATCATCCTGGATGAGGAACTTGAAGAAGGCCTTGCTATTTCCATTAGTCTGAGGTACTGACATTCTTGCCACTTCTATGTTCATGTCATAAGTACTTGCTCATTTATTTATTTATTTATTTATTTATTTATTTATTTATATTACAGTTTATTCACTTTGTATCTCATCCCCTCCCTCCCTCATCTCCTCCATGCCACTTCCACAGTTTACTGATAGGGGAGGTCCTCCGACCATTCCCTCTGACCCTAGTCATCAATTCTCACCAGGCCTGGCTGCTTTGTCTTCCTCTGTGGCCTGGTAACACAAGATAAAACAATATTAACATTGAGTAAATAAGCCTTTACTGTATTATTTCAATGGATTTATTAGTCAAAAATTTCCCTTTCATATTTAGCCAGTTTTGAGACATTTTTTTCCAAACCAATTGTTCACTTTCTCTTTTTACAGATACCATAAGGGAAAATGGTGCTCTGTTAAATTTCAGTTACATAGGTATTATTAATTTAAATTTAATTTCCTTTAATTGTGTTTTCTAAAAGAATTGTGTAACACCTACACTTTTCACAAAATCAAAACTTAAATTTAACTCTGATATCCATAGTAAAGGTTAAAGTATTCCCAATGCACAAAGACAATTAATTATTAGATTTTACATTTTACTGACTTCTGTACTATTGTTCACCTGTTACATTTTGGGTTTTTTTTTGATGCTAAATATTGAACTTGTGAAATCATACATGCTAGACAAGCTCTCTACCACCAAGCTATATCTCCAAGTCAATCATTCCATTATTAAATATAATAGATCATAAATCCCTTACTCTTAAATAATTTCCTTTTACCTTTTTAATGTTAATATTACAAAAAACTTGATTAATGTCTGACACACCATAGACACTATCTCCATATTTATTACTCATTTTATTATTATTTCCATTTTAAAATACTTCACTTGTTCTCTGAGAGTTTTGAACAATGATTATATTTTAAATCATATCATTTCCCTCCTCCATTTATTCCCATATCTACATTCCCTGACCCACATTTCCTACCCATTCAATTTTTTGCCCTTTAAAAAATAAAGACCATTTTTATGCTGCCTAAATATTTTTTAATTATAATTTTTATTTTTTATATTAACAGTTTATTCTCATTGTATCCCAGCTGTAGCCCCTTCCCTCATTCCCTTCTACTCCGACTCTCCCTCCCTCATCTTCCCCCATGCCCCTCTCCAAGTCCAATGATAGGGGAGGTACTCCTCCCCTTCCCTCTGACCCTATCTTACCAGGTCTCATCAGGACTGGATGCATTGTCTTCCTCTTTGGCCTGGTAAGGCTGTTCCCCTATCAGGGGGAGATAATCAAAGAGCCAGCCACTGAGTTCATGTCAGAAACAGTTCCTGTTCCCCTTACTAGGAAACCTACTTGGATACTGACCTGCCATGGGCTATATCTGTGAAGGGGTTCTAAGTTATCATATATGGTCCTTAGTTGGAGAATCAGTCTCAGAAAAGACCATGAAAAGACCCCTGGGCCCAGATTTCTTGGTTCTCTTGTTCTCCTTGTAGACCTCCTGTCCCCTCCAGGTCTTTTTATCTTCCCCTTTTTACATAAGATTCCCTGCACTCTGTCCAAAGTTTGGCTATGGGTCTCAGCATCTGCTTTGATACCCTATTGGGTAGGCTTCTGTCCTGCTCCCTGTTTTTTCCCTCTTCTGATGTACATCATATTTGCCTATTTGAGTGAAGATTGGTCATTTTACCCAGGGCCCTCCTTCTTCCTTAGCTGTATAGATTTTAGTATTTTTATCCGATATTATATGTTTAATATACATTATAAGTGAGTATATGCCATGTGTGTTCTTCTGCTTCTGGGATACCTCATTCCATTGCTGGTGGGAATGTAAACTTGTACAACTACTTTGGAAATCAATCTGGCACATTCTCAGACCATTAGGAAAAGTGCTTCCTCAAGATCCAGCTGTATCATTCCTAGGCATATAACCAAAATATGCCCTAGTATACAACAAGGACATTTGCTCAACCATGTTTGTAGCAGATTTATTCTTAATAGCTAGGACTTGGAAACAACATAGATGCAGCTCAAATGAGGAATCGATAGAGGAATTGTAGTACATTTACACAATGGAATATTACTCAGCAATGAAAAACAAGGAAATCATGAAATTTATGGGCAAATGTTCCAACCTAGAAAAGATCAGCCTAAATATTCTTGAGTGAGTATACTTCCACTGGATAGTGGTTTACTTACTAGAGGCTACACTATTAATGAAAATTGCCTTTCCTTCTCCAAGTACATAAAACTGCCAATAGCAAGTGAAATATGTATATGTGGAACATCTCACTTAACACTCCTCTCCATGCTGAAGTTTTGTCAGGTTAAGGTTTGAACATGCTTTCCTATGCAGTCACAACCGCTGTGAGAACACATATGCAGCTTTCTTACTATGTCTAGATGACACGTGTTTCCTGTAATCATTCACTGTTTCAGACTCAGTCTTTCTGCTCCCCTTCCATGAAGATCACTGAGTCTTGACAGAGGGGTTAAAATATGTCTTTTCTCCACTCTAATATTTTTTGAACTTTGGCCAGTCATTGCCTATCACCATAATCTATTGGAAATTAAAGTTGCACGGATAAAAGCTGACAGATAATTTAATGATCTGTAGGTATAACTAGAAGTTGGTTTAGTACTATGTCCTTTTGACCAAATAATAGTAGCTTTGTTTCCTGTTACCCCAGTTTGTCAGGTGGTTGTCCAAATGTTTAGGGTTCAGGTTTTAGGCAATTAAATATTGATTTTTTTTAATTGGTATCAGAAGTAGACATGACTCAACTTGAGCAAGGTGAAGTTTTAAGCCAAGGGGCAGACCTTCTGTACAGTTAGAAGATTCTGAAGTCCAGTCTTTAGGAATCTCTTGAAAGTGATCAGGACTTTCACTTGGTCAGTGAGTGTTGATGGAATTGGTGACGTGAACCTAGATTCCTACCTGACAAGGAGATGCAGGAGGGAGACTGGAGGTAGAATTGGGAGATATGGACAGCATGCAGGTAATGAAGGTGAACCATTAGTTTTATTTCCTTCTCTTATTCTACCCTTTTAAAAGTATTTTATGCACGAATACCTTATTTACAATATTTCTACTTTAGCATCTTCCTTATACAACTTATACAGCGTCTTCCTCTTATACCCTCTCAAATTCATAACATTTCTCCTTTACCCTTAATATCCATTTGTCTGAACTTATTCCAATGTATTTATTTTTTATCAATTTCACTTGTGAATCTCTAAATTTATTTAACAAATCAGTCATTTATTACATCAATTTGTTATTTTGACTGATACCTAATGTGGTTACTTATTTTTCCCTTACTAATAAAATCAGACAATAAATTATAAAAGGGGCTAACTTATTCAGCTTACACTTTGGACATTAGTCAATTGTTGGTTCACTGTGGAATGTTGGTTTACTGCCTGTGTAAACTGTACATTATGGTAAAAAACAAGTAATGAAACAAAGCTGTTCACCTCATGGCTTCCAGGCAGTAGAGAAAAAAAAAAGGCAGCTTTGTCCATGTCTCCTTCAGAATGTGCCTCCAGTGACATGAATTCTTCTAGGCCATACCTATTAAGGCATCTATTACTTCCTAATATCACAATGCATTGGTGAAGGCCTATTAACACATGTTATTTTTCGGTGAAACTTTAAGGTCCAATCTATAGCACCAAACTAATAAATTCAGATGAGGGGAAGAGAATGCAAATTCTTTTATATGTAGAATATACGCAACAAAATTTAATTGTTTACACAGTTGTGTAACTTGTCAGTAGTACTGAAGAGCCTTAAGTTAAGAAATAAAGTAATAAATAGATAATAGCTACTTTTGTAGAGTAACAAAAATTTCCCAGTGTTTGAAATAACACCATGTATTCCTGTACTAATGGCAAGCCTTGAAGAATAGCATAAGTGACTTTAACCAAGCAAGTGAAAGACCTGTACGAAAAAAATAGTCAAGTCTATGAAGAAAGAAATTGAAGAAGAAATCATAAGATGGGAAGATTTCCCATGATCATGGATTAGTCGGATTAACATAGTGAAAGTGCCCATCCTACCAAAAGCAATCTAATGATTCAAAGCAATTTCCATCAAAATAACAAATACAATTATTTACAGACCTTGAAAGAACAGCACTTAAATTTCATAAGGAAAAAAAAAAGAATTGCTAAAACAAACCTGTACCATAAAAGACCTTCTGGAGATATCTCCATCCCAGATCCCAGATCTCATGCTGTGCTGTAGAGCAACAGTAACAAAAACAGCATGGTACTGGCATAGAAACCGACTGTTGGATCAATGGAATTGAGTTGAAGTTGCAGAAATAAACCCACACACCTATGGATACTTTATTTTTTAACAAAGAAACCTAAATCATACAAGAAAAAAAGAACATCTTCAACAAATGGTGCTGGTGTAACTGAAGGTCTACATGTAAAAAAAAATGCAAATAGAACCATATATATCACTCTGCACAAAACTAAAGTTCAAGTGGATCAAAGATGTCAACATAAAACCAGACACACCAAACCTGTCAGAAAAAGAAAAAAAAAATAGGGAAGAGCCTTGAACTAACAGGCACAGAAGACAATTTCCTGAACATAACACCAACAGCACAGTCTCTAAGATCAACAATAAATGTGACCTCATAAAACTGAAAATCTTCTGGCTTCTGTAAAGCAAAGGATACTCAACAACAACAACAAAACAAACAAACAAACAAACAAAAAAACAGCCTACAGACTGGGAAAGGATCTTCACCAACCCTATATCTGACAGAGGACTAATATACAGAATATATAGAGATCTCAAGAAGTGAAACAACAACCAACCAAGTAATTCAATTAAAAAATGGGGTACAGAGCTAAACAGAAAATTCTCAATAGAGGAATACTGAATGGCAGAGAAACATTTAAAGAAATGTTCTAAACTCAATGGCAGGGTCTTTGACCTACCCACACCCCAATGGAGGAACAGCCCTGCTATGCCACAGAGGAGGACTTTGCAGCCAGTTCTGAAAATATCTGATAAAACAGGGTGAGATGAAAGGGAAGGAGCTCCTCCCCTATCAGCGGACTTAGAAAGGGGCAGGGAGGAGATGAGGGACGGAGGAGGGGACTGGGAGAGAATGAAGGAGCAGGATACAGCTGGGATACAGAGTTAATAAAATGTAACTAATAATAAAGATAATTAAAAAAAGAAATGTTCAATATACTCAGTCATGAAAGAAATGCAAATCAAAATGTCACTGAGATTCCACCTTTATACCCATCAGAATGGCTAAGATCAAAAAGTGAAAACACATGCTGGAGAAGATGTGCAGAAAGGGGAACCCTCCTCCATTGCTGGTGGGAATGTAAACTTGTACAATCATTTTGGAAATCAATTTTATGATTTCTCAGATAATTACGAATAGTACTACCACAAAAGAGTCAGCTATACCTCTCCTCTCCATATATCAGAAAGATGTTCCACCATACAATAAGGACATTTGATCGACTATGTTTATATCAGCTTTATTTGTAATAGTACCAATCTGGCAACAGCCTAGATGTCCCTCAACTGAGGAATGGATACAGAAATTGTGGTACATTTACAGAATGGAATTCGACTAAGCAATTAAAAGCAAAGAAATCATGAAATATGCAGGCAAATGGATGGAAATAGAAAAGATTGTCCTGAGTAAGGTAACACAAAAACAGAATGAAACACATGCTCTATATTCACTTATAAGTTGATATTAGTCATATAATATAAGGTAAACATTTAAATCAATAGTCATAAAGAAGCTATACTACAAGGAGGACACTAAGGAAGAGGTTTAAACCTGATTCTGAAGGGCATTAGAAGTAGGAGAATACAGGGAACAGGACAAGAACCTTCCATAGAGGGTTTCTGAAAGATGCTACCCAGCAGGATATTGAAGCAGATGCTGAGACCTGAAACCAAAGTCTGGGCAGAATGCAGGGATTCTATGGAAGAAGCGGGAGATAGAAAGCCCTGCAGGGGACAGGAGCGCCACAAAGAGACCAACATAGCCAAAAATTCTGGACCCAGGGGGACCTGAAGAGTTTGATGAATCAACCAAGTACCATGCATGGAGAAGACCTAGACCCTTTGCTTAGATGTAGCCCATGGGCCACTCAGTCTCCATGGGATTCACAAGTTAGGGGTGCAGAGGCTGTCTCTGGCATGAACTCAGTTGATGCTCTTTGATCACCTCCCTCTGTAAAGGTGGCCTTACTTGGCCACAGAGAAAAAGGATCCAGGCTGTCCTGATAAAACCTGATGGGCTAGGGTCAGGTAGTAAGGGATGAGGGCCTCTCCTATTAGTGGACTAAGGGAGGGACAACATTGGGAAAGCAGGAGGAGAGTGGGACTGAGTTGAGATGACTGAGGGGCTACAGCAAGGATACAAGGTGAATAAAATGTAATTAATAATAATAATAATAGTAATAGGAAGAAGAAGATGAAAAGAAAAATTAAAATTTGGTAAGGTGGCAATATTAAGAATCTATTTGGAGGAATATAATGAATATTTTTCCTTTCTATAAATATTAATTTAGTAGAGATCTAAACTATGTCTTATGTTATTTGTTTTAGTGAATCATTGTTATTCATTATTCAGCATTTTGAGCCCCTCTGGGCATTTTCTAATGGATAGTTTAATGGCTTTTTCCACTAACATTCCAGGTAATAAAGTTAAACTAACAGATCTACAAATTTCCAAGATCATCATTTTAGTAGAATGAGGCATTGATCTTCATTTCAGAGTTTGGGCAACACTTCAGTTCTGAGCACTGTCTTCAAAATAGCAAAGAGCTTGGCAATAACATGCACCATTGCCTTTTGAGTCCTTAGTCACCAATCATTAGAGCCTGCTGATTTGAATGCCTTCCAGACTTTTTAAGTTTTTTCAACTATTTGCATTCTAAAGTCACTTTTTGCCAAAGCTTTCGCAACCCAGGCAATTATCTAACTACCACAGATGTAGGAGGAATGTATAAAGAATAAAATCAAATGCATTTCTAAGCAAGTAAATAGGATTTAACATTTTTAAGTTGTTTCTTAAATTCTCTTTGTTCTCATGAGGTTTTTTTATTATTATTATTAAAAGCTGTTGTGATTCCTGCTCAGATAGTACAGAGCAAGAGATGAGTATCCTTTTGTCCATGAAGAATCTCAGCTAAAGCATCAGTGTTGTTCTTGTTTTTCCACTACACATTAATGAACTTTTCTGTAAGTTATCTCATGGAATAAAAGTAGTTCTGAAATGTTTCCTTATCAGTTCGCAAATTTCCTGATACTATACCAAGAATAAATGGTCTTCTCTTGTGTTCTTTAAACCAAATTATATCTTGGGGAACTAAAATACAAAATAAAGCAACACTTATTCTGTTCACCACCAGGACAAAAACATTAAAGTATCATTTAAACCAAGAACTTTTGGATGGGAAAAGTAAATGCTGCAATGTTAATGTTAAAGTTTACAATGAGAAATAAAAGTGTTTTTTAAGAATAGCAAAAACATTTTCTTTAGATGTGATACTTGTATTTCTTTTCATGCCTATGTAAGCCTGAGTGGTTGGTTATTTATTTTTCTTAGTTCTCTGTTTGTCTCAGTGTCCCTAACTTCAGAATCAGAAGAAACATTCACTTTTACACTAGAGTTTAGAAAACAGTTAAGTTTGGGCAGCTGACTAATAATGGGTCAGAGTGAGGGCAGATCATTCCATGGCATTGATACAGTTGGGCATCAGTCAGCCAGCCAATCAGCCCAGCTTGGGTAATGGAGGTCAAAGATCTATCTGATGGTAGTATTAGCCTTCTTTAGTTTTGGTAGTACTGAAGGGGAACTTCTGGGCTGCTATTTTTATCATTGTCCCATGGGCCCAGGCTAGGTTATTCTGTAGGTCTTCTTACAATACAACTGACCACCAAAGCTTCCTCCATAATTCCTCTATCCTTCTTCCCACCCTCCTACCCCACTCCCTGAGCTCAGCCTATTGATTGGCTACAGGTCTCTGCCTCTGCTTTTTTTTTTTTCTATGCCAGTGCCATGCCGTTTTTATTATTGTTGCTCTATAGTACAGCTTGAGATCAGGGATGGAAATAACTCTAGAAGAACTCTAGAAGGTTTTTTTTTTTTTAATTGGGACCTGATGAGTGTACTGTTTTTCTTTATAATTTTTATTTTTATATTAATTATGGATTATTTAATTCTTGTCCCAGCTGTAGCCCTCTCACTCATTCTCTCCCTATCCCTCTTTCATCTCCTCCCTGCCCCTCCCTAAGTCCAATGATAGGGGAGGTCCTTCTCCCCTTCCATCTGAATATGACCCTAGTTTATCAGGTCTCATCAGGACTGGCTGCAATGTTCTCCTCTGTGGCCTAGCAAGGCTGCTCCTCCCTCGGGGGAAGGGGTCAAAGAGCCTGCCACTGAGTTCATGTCAGAGACAGTCCCTGTTTTCCTTCCTAGGGAAAGCCACTTGGATGCTAAGCTGCCATGGGCTACATCTGAGCAGGTATATATTTAAAATATGCTCAAGTACACAACAGGACATTTGCACAACCGTGATTGTAGCAGCTTTATTTGTAATAGCTAGAACCTGGAAACAACTCAGATGTCCCTCAAAGGAGGAATGGATACAGAAATTGTGGTACATTTACACAATGGAATACTATTCAGCAATTAAAAACAAGGAAATCATGAAATTTGCAAGCAAATGAAGGGATCTTGAAAAGATGATCCTGAGTGAGGTACTCCAGAAACAGAAAGATACACACTGTATATACTCACTTATAAGTGGATAATAGACCTATAAGATAAGACAAACATACTAAAATCTGTACATCAAAAGAAGCTAAACAAAAAGAGGTTCCAGGTTAAGATGATCAATCTTTATGTAGAAAGACAAATGGGATGGAGATTGGAAGTAGAAAAAAAACAGGAAACAGGACAGGAGCCTACCATAGAGGGCCTCTGAAAGACTCTACCTAGCAGTGTATCAAAGCAGATGCTGAGACTCATAAGCAAACCTTGGGCAGAGTACAGGGAATCATATGAAAGAAGGGGTAGTTAATAAGACCTGGAGAGGACAGGAGCTCGACAAGGACCAAATATATCTGGGCAGGGGTGTCGTTTCTGAGACTGATTCTCCAACAAGGACCATGCATGGATATAACCTAGAACCTCTGCCTCTGTTTTTATCAGCTATTGGATGAAGTTTCTCAGAGGACAGCTAGCTAGGCTCCTGTCTGCAAATAGAGCAGTATATCATTAACAGTGACAGGGGTTGGCTCTCTCCCATTGGGTGGGCCTCAAGTTAGGCTATTACTTGCTTTGCCACCCCCTCAATCTCTGTTCCATCTTTATTCATACAATTTTGTGTTTTTTGTATGCAATAGAATGATGGGTCCTGTTTAATATCCATTCTGTTAGCCTACGTCCTTTGTTTGGGGAGTTGAAGGCATTAATGTTGAAAGATATTAATAAGAACCTGTGGTTCTTAATTCCTGTTATTTTGATGTTGGTGATTGTAGTGTGTGTGTGTGTGTGTGTGTGTTTCATGTGCCTCTCCTCTTTTGTTTTTGCTGTTGTAGGTTTATTTTCTGTGTATTCCTATGTGTGATTAGCCTACTGGTGTTGGAATTTTTCCACTAGTATCTCCTGTAGGGCTTGTTTTGTGAATAGGATTTGCTTAAATTTGTTTTTGTTGTGGAATATCTTGTTTTCTCCATTTATGGTGATTAAATATTTTGCTGGGAAGAGCAGTCAGGGATGATATCTGTAGTGTCTTAATTTCTGTAAGATATCTTGCCCAAGCCCTTCTTACTTTTAGTTTCTGGTGAGAAGTCAGTTGTAATTCTGATAGTTCTGCCTTTATATATAACTTTTCTTTTTTCCATGCAACTTTTAATATGATTTATTTGTTCTGTACTTTTAATGTTTTGATTATTATGTGCTGGGAAGATTTTCTTTTCAGGTCCAATCTAATGAATGTTCATGTATGTTTGTAGGCATCTCTTTCTTTAGATTGGGAAAGTTTTTTATCTATGAATTTGTTGAAAATATTTTCCAGGCCATGGAGCCTGAAGTTTTCTTATTCTATTCTTATTTATCTTAGGCTTTATATTTTTCATATTATACTGGATTTATTGGATGTTTTATGTCAGTAACTTTTAGAATTAATATTTTCTTTGACTTAGGTATCAATTTCTTCAATTGTATCTTCTATACCTGAGATTTTCTATCCTATCTCTTGTATTTTGTTGGTGATGCTTTTGTCTGTAGTTCCTGTTCTGTTTCCTAGGTTTCCATCTCCAAGATTGCCTCAGATTGTGTTTTCTTTATTGCTCCTATTTCCATGTTTAGGTCTTGGACAGTTTTTTTAATTTCCTTCTCCCTTTTGTTTATATTTTTCTGTATTTCTTTAAGGGATTTTTTTTTTCAATTCCCTCCACCTCTTTTATTGTATTGTCCTATAGTTCTTAAAGGGATTTATTCAATTTCTTCATTGTTTGATTGTATTTTCCTGCTTTTATTTGAGGGATTTATTTCATCTTCTCAGGCTTCTAACATTTTCATAACCTCAGAGTTAAGACCATTTTCATGTGCTTCTAGTGTGATAATATCTTTAGGGCTTGCTGTGATAAGATAGCTACATTTGTGGTGGTGTCTTATAGCCCTGACTTTTGTTGTTTGTGTTGTTGCACTACACATTGTATACATATATATACACAATGTATACATATATATACATATATATACATTGTGTATATATATACATTGGACATATAAATGTATGTTGGGTTGGTAAGCAAAACCTGTGCAGGCTCAGAAATAGAAAATATAACTCTAGAAAACTTTTAGGAAACAGACAACAATTCAGTTCATCAATGAAATAACATTGCTAAAGACACATTTAGAAATTTTTTTTTCTTTATCAAAGCAAATGTCTTGCAAAGTTGAGTCTTCCCGCTCAATATACTTTGGTCACAATGTTTGTTCTGTTCCTTTAGTCTAAGTTACTGTGTGACTTTACCACCTGGGGATGTTTGGTCATGCCTTCTCCCTTCTTAAATATTCTCACTACTGTTCAACTGTTTGGTTATCATTAGTCTTTTGTTTTCAGCTAAAAAGGTACTTTCAAATCATCGATTTGGAATTCACTAAAACATTGGATTAAGTGTCAATTCCAGGATAGACACTGTCTCAAAAACAAAACAAACCAAGTAAACAGAAAAGCCTTCTTTCTTCAATAAGGCTTTTGGTGACCATCTAACCTTAGGTAGACTATACAATCCATCTGTCATTGCATCTAGTTCTGTTGTAAAATTTCTGGCCCAAAACAGGTTTTCAATTAATATTTGCTGAGATGAAAAGAGATGATCAAAAGAAACTAACATACCATTATTTGTAGAATTTAGTGAGACAGTATATTCAAAAAGAACAACTAAAAATGTAGGTGTTAATTTTTTATTATTAGAATTTTCTATTATCAGTATTGTTCAAGCCCCAAATAAATGTCAGAGGCAGAATATAATGCTATAATCTGAGAAAGCAGCAAGTTCCCTTGTAATATTATAGAAAAAAATATAGAAAGAAAAAGAAATACAGGAAGAAAAAGGAAAACATATCAAAAATGTTATCCTACATTAGTCTATTTGTCCTTGATCTAAGATGTCTGTCTCATTCACCATTAATGGCCACCAATTGTCTTGCCTAGTGTCAGGGACAAGCTCATCATGTGTTAGTATGTCAGGAGAATCCTGATGTGGGGAAAGGTTATGACAGCTAAAACAATAATAACCTTTTTACATATATACTTTTCAAAACAAAGATAGAATTTATTTTTAAACTAGTTCTGGGTATACAAAGAGCAGAGCGAAAGCATGGAGAATTCTCTTAAAACTGCCCTCTTTTCTTTCCCAATATTAACAATGTGTATCCAAAATTGTATACACACAAGTAACAGTAATGTTATATGGGCTCAATAGTTTTCATTTTTATATTAAGGCATGTGTGTGTGTGTGTGTTTGTGTGCATGACATCTCACAAAAGCATTTAAAATAAATTGTATTATCTATTCATTTACCTTGTATGTATTTTTTTTTGGTCAATAATTAGTAGACTGCCTTTATATGAGTTAATTTTGGGGTTTTCTGATTTTTCTCAATGATTTATTTTTCCATTTTTTACAAATAATTTTTGTATTTTTCTGCACTGTTTGAAATACTCCAACTATACAGTGAGGTTTGAAAACATGTGATGTTACTTCTATGACACTTGTACCTTCATTCCTTCTTTTCAATATCATATTATTGATTTTATAAATCTTCATATAAACTTTAGAATCAGTTAGCAATAAATGACTTGCAGAAATATTGGCTAAAATGCATTGAATCTCTGCATCCTTTGGAAGAACATACAACTTAGCAACACCGAGTCTTCTTGTATATGAATATTATTTCCCATTTAATTAATTCTCTATTTTTTATCAGTATTTTGCAACTTTCCTTATAAAATGGCCCATATTCTGCTATATTCTGCTATATTTATACGTTAGGTTTTTTTTATTTTAGATGGTACCAGCATTCCTGATATTATGTTTTAAACAGATTATTTATTTCTGAATAAACGGATGTGCTTAGTCCTGATGTGACTTGATGTACCAGGTGGGTTTATATAGGAGGGGCATTCCTGTTTTCTGAATAGGAGGGTTGGGGAAGAGGAAAAAGAGATTGAGAGGATGGAACTGGGAGGAGGGGAGGAGGCTATGATTGGGTTGTAAATTTAAATAGAAAATTAACTAAAAATCAATACTATAAAAGAAGAATTCATTACATCTCATACAGTACACCTGTCATCAAGAAAACAAGATATAAATGCTGTCTAGGATTTGGAGAACACCAAGGATTCTTTATACGACAATGATTTGAATGCAAACTGGTAGAACACTGGAAACTAGTGTTACCATTCCATAAAAATTGGATTAAATTATCTACTATATGATACAACTGTAGCAATCCTGAGTTACACAATTAAGATCATTACAGAGACATCTGTACCTCTATAATTATTATAGCACTACTTAAAACAGACAAATCAAAGTACCTGTCTAGATGCCATCAAGAGGTAAATGAATAAACTATGGTGTATTTAACACAACTAATTTTATTTTTAAATATATATATATACATATATATATATAAATGTATACATATATATTCAAATACATGAATACTATAGGAGAAATCAGATTTTCAGAGTGTCAAGTCAGGTATAAGCTATAGAAAATTATTCAAACAGTTACATATTATGCACGAAAAATAAAATATATGCACTTTCAAACAAGATAGATGTCAGTAATAGAAAACAGGGAACAGGACAAGAGCCTACCACAGACTGCCTCTGAAAGACTCTACCTAGTAGGGTATCAAAGCAGATGCTGAGATTCATAGTCAAACATTGGTCAGAGTGCAGAGACTCTTATGTAAGAAGGAGGAGATAGAAAGACCTGGAGGGTCCAGGAACCCCACAAGGATACCATCAGAGTAAAAAATTCTGGGTTTAGGGGTTCCTGCAGAAAATGATGAATCAACCAAGGATGATGTATGGAAAGGACCTAGACCCCCTGATCACATGTAGCCCATAGCAGCTCAGTATCCCCTTGGGCTCCCTAGTAAGGGGAACAGGATCTATCTCTAACATGGACTCACTGGCTGGTTCTTTGATCACCTCCCCCTGGTGCGGTAGCCTAACTAGGCCACAGAGAAGGAGGGTCCAGGGTCCAGGCAGTCCTGATGAGACCCTGATAGGCTAACTTCAGATAGTAGAGGAGGAGGGCCTCCCCTATCTGTTAACTAGGAGAGGGGCATGGGGGTGAAGAAGAGGTAGGGAGGGTGAGAACAGGAGGAGATGAGAGAGGGTGGAACAGCTGGAATACAGAGTGAATAAACTGTAATAAATAATAATAAGAAATTTTTAAATTGAAACAGTAAAAATATTCCTATTTAATAGAAATTTTTTTATGCAGTATCAGTGATCAGTATGTGGCACAAATACAGACACAATCTCTTCCAACATGGTTTTGGGCATTGTTCATAAAATGTCAGCGTATACATTTGTAGGTATCGCATGTTCTTTGTAATGCTCATATCTAGATAACTATATATTATTGGTGATTACCACTTCATTATAATTTACTTTAAAGCAGCAATATCATGAACATTGATAAGAGAGTCAAATTTTTAAAATAATTATATCATCAGAGATTTCTTTAGTCTCTACTTTTAACTTTCAGTTATTTAAAATATGGATTATGGTCAATTTTATTATATTTTTATAAAAATTTTCAAAATGATATATGTATACACACACATATAAACATTACACATGTACAAATATATTTATGTTTATATCTATCTATACATATATATATATAAATATACATGATGAATAAAGGTTTAGGTCACTCAAAAAAGTTAATTTTCATACATAATACATAAACCTGTGTTTAATTTTCTTCCATGAAAATGGTCTAATATTAGAAGAGATGACATCCATTTCTGTCCTTGGTTGGAATTAAAATGTACAGTATGTTAGGGAGATGGATGCTTCTTTACCAAATTGTCACAATTTTAGCAAGTGAATTTCTTCCAGAAAAAAAATTGCATGTATATAAAGTGGTAGGAGGCTAATGGTACAAATGGAGAAGCAAAATGTGTGACAGCTTTCTAGTTCATCTGTGTGCCTCTTGGATGTACATTTAATGACTTTCTATTTATCAGTTATATTACTTAGTGGACATTTTTTCCTTACTCAACCACTCTTGCTTTCCAGTGACTATTAAGTAAAAAATAGCTTTCCAGATATTGTATGTACACATATGTTATAGGACTCCTACTTCTCTAACTGTACTTTCTACTTTTCTTGCTCCTGACATTTTACCAGGAAGCTAAAAGGTTAAACTTCTACAAATAAAAATTCCATGGATTAAGCATTTATTGCATCCTTGGAGAATGTTTTCTTTTCTTGTCATACTTATTATTGTGTCCTTTTATCCCAGGTTGTCTTCATGTATTTTATGTAACTGAGGATGGCTTTGCAACTCTGATTATCCTGTTCCAAATTCACACATTCTGGGATTATAGCTATGTCTCCATATCTGGTTTTGACTGGTTCTGGACCTAGGATATTCAAAATAATAAACAAACATATAATCAACTGAGTTATGTCATCAGTTCCATCACTTCCAGAATTGTACATTTAATTTAAATTTATTTCAATTATTCATCCATTTAATTAATAGCTGAAAACCCCTTACATTAGGTGGCTATGAGGAAAATATCTATACTTTTAAAACAGTGAATTCTTTTTTTGTCCAGATCCCCCAGCAAAAAAAAAAAAAAAAAAAAAAAATAGGATTCACTGACTTAAAATAATATTTCTGAATTGCTCTTCTCACTGCTCAAATGATTTCTTACTATAGATTTTTGCAACTGTATTTAAGACAAGTAATAACGCTTTTGCTATTCTCAAATGTCAAATATGCCAAAACAATCTCTATTAATATAAAAGGGGTTATATATATATTTAATATATATTAAAGAAAATTTTAAGTTAGCATAGAAATAGTGAGTTTCCTTCTTTCCCCCATAGTTTCCATTTTGTATTCATGTTATATAGATTGCATTATTTTCAGTATTTGATTCTTTTTTTTTTTTTCAATGCAGTTTATTCAGGAACATTGAACAATCCTCAGACCCTGGAGAAAGCCAGCCCACAGCTTAAATAGCCTCTGGGTAGCTAACCCAGGCGTGCCACGTGGGCAATGCAGATAGGTCCACATACATGGAAGCAAGCCAGATCCTCGGCCTTAGCCAAATGTGGAGTTGTTCGTGACATTCATTTTAAAAATTCTGTCAATTAAAACTTTACAATGTAGAGTTTCATGACTTGTAACCACTCCACATTTACATATATTTGCACATATGTAAATTAAATTTCAATTTTTGTGTGAGAGAGAAAGTATGTGATCTGTCTTGTAAATGTCATGACTTCAGTTTTCCTTATGGCTGAGTAAAATACTATTGTGTATGTTTACTATATTTCCTTTTTTCAATTAAATTAATTTACATATTTATTTATTACAATTTATTCACTTTCTGCAACAGTACCCTCCATATACTCACAGTCCTAACAACTCTACCTGTACTCCCACTATGCCCATCACCTAGTCCACTGACATAGAAGGTCCTTCTCCCCTTCTATCTGTCCTTCGCTTATCAGGCCTCATCAAGGCTGGCTGCATCACCTTCTTCTGTGGCCTGGCAAGGCTGCAAACCCCAGGGGAAGGTCATCAAAGAGCCAGCTACTGAGTTCACGTCACAGACAACCCCTGATCCCCTTAATTGGGAACCCATTTGGAAACTGAGCAGCTTATGGGCTTCCTCTGAACAGGGGGATCCAGGGGATGTTGGGGGTCTAAGTCTTCTCCAGACACAGTCTTTGGTTGGAGTATCAGTCTCTGAAGGCCCTCCTGGGCCAAGGTATTTTGTCTCTGTTGTTCTCCTTGGGAAGTTCCTGTCTGCTCCAGAACTTTCTACCTCTCTCTTCTTCCATAAGGATTCTAGCACTTGGCCCAAAGTTTGACTGTGAGTCTCACTCAGTATCTTCTTCTATACCCTTGTGGGTGGAGTCTTTTAGAAGCCCTCTGTGGAAGGCCACTGTCCCTTTCCTTGTCTTCTACTTCTGTTTACCCTTCTGAATGAAAATCAAGCATCTTCCCTAGGGTAATTCTTGCTGTTTATTTTTTTTTTAGGACTATAGATTTTAGTATGTTATCCTATATTATATGCCTAATATCCACTAATAAGTGAGTACATACCATGTCTGTCTTTCTGCTTCTGGGTTACCTCACTCAGGATGACTCTTTTAGTTCCCAGTATTTGCCTGCAAATTCCCGATTTCCTTGATTTTAATTGCTGAGTAGTGTTCCATTGTGTAAATATACCACACGCTCTATATCCATACATTCTATATCTAGGTTGTTTCCTGATACTGGGTATTACAAATAAAGCTGCTATGAACATAGTTGAGCAAATGTCCTTACTGAATGATGGGGCATCTTTTGGGTATATGCTTTGGGTGGTATAGCTGGATCTTGAGGTACACTATTCTTAATTTTCTGAGAAAGTTCCAGATTGCTTTCCAAAGTAGTTGTAAAGTTTTATTCTACCATCAGCAGTGAAGGAGAGTTCCTCTCTCTCCATATCCTCTCCAACCTGCATCATGCCTTGAGGTTTTGATCTTAGATTTTTCTGATGGGTGTGAGGTGAAATACCAGGGTCGTTTTGATTTGTGTTCCCCTGATGACTAAAGATGTTGAGCATTTCTTTAAGTGTTTCTCTGTCATTCAGTATTCCTGTTGATAATCCT
The DNA here is from genome assembly GCF_030254825.1 of Meriones unguiculatus. NCBI lineage: Eukaryota > Metazoa > Chordata > Mammalia > Rodentia > Muridae > Meriones > Meriones unguiculatus. The sequence goes on along the minus strand of NC_083369.1, from coordinate 70,500,480 downwards.
CTGTTTATCTCTGTGACCATTTTTAATTGGATTAATTAGTTTGTTGGTGTTTAACTTCTTGAATTATCTCTTTATTCTGAATATTAGCTCTCTCTCAGATGTACGGTTGGTGAAGATGTTTTCCCAGTCTGTATACTGTCATTTTTTTTTTTTTTTTTGGATGACAATTTCCTTTGCTTTACAGAAGCTTTTCAGTTTAATGAAGTTCCATTTATTAATTGTTGATCTTACAGACTGTGTTGTTGGGATTCTATTCAGGAAGTTGTCTCCTGTGCCAATGAGTTCAAAGCTCATACTCAATTTTTCTTCTAACAGATTTACTGTGTCCGGTTTTATGTTGAGGTCATTGATCCACTTAGACTTTAGTTTTGTGCAGGGTGATAAATATGGGTCATTTGGCATTTTTCTACATGTAGACATCCAGTTAGACCAGAACCATTTATTGAAGATACCCTCATTTTTCCACTGTGTGGTTTTGGCTTCTTTGTCAAAATTTAATTTTCCATAAGTGTATGGGTACATTTCTGGATATTTGATTTGATTCCGTTGATCCAGCAGTCTGTTTCTATATAAGTACCATGACATTTTTATTACTGTTGCTGGGCAGTACAGCTTGAAATCTCAGATGGAGATACCTACACATTATCTTTTATTGTACACGAGTGTTTTACCTATTCTCTCTTTTTTTTGTTTTTCCATATGAAATTGAGAATTGTTCTTTCAATTCCTATGAAGAATTGTGTTGGGACTTTAATGGGAATTCCATTGAATCTGTTGGTCACTTTTGATAGAATAGCCATTTTCACTATGTTAATCCTACTGATCCATGAGCATGGAAATATCTTTCCATCTTCAGATATCTCTTTCATGTTCATTCTTCAGAGACTTAAAGGTTTTTTTTTTTTTTTTTTTTTTTTTTTTCCATATAGGTCTTTCTTTTGCTTACTTAGAGTTACACCAAGGAACATTCTGTCATTTGTGGCTATTGTGAAGGGTGTTTTTTCCCGTATTTATTTTTCAGCCCATTTTTATTTTGTATAAAGGAGGGCTTCAGATTTTTTTTTTTTTAGTTAATTTTGTTTCCAGTTACTTTGCTGGATGCTTTGGTGTATATCAGCTGAAGTAGCTCTCTGGTATAATTTTTGAGGTCACTATCATATCATCAGCAAATAGCGATATTTTGACTTCTTTCATTCTGATTTGTATCACTTTGGTCATCTATAGTTGTCCTATTGCTCTTGATAGGACTTCAAGAATTAGGTTGAAGTGATACAGAGAGAGTGGACAGCCTTGCCCTGTCCCTGATTTCAGTGGGAATGATTTAAGTTTCTCTCCATTTAGTTTGATGTTGGCTATGGGCTTGTTTACTATGTTTAAGTAGGTGCTTTGTATCCCTAATATCTCCAAAACGTAAACATGAACGGGTGTTAATTTTGCATTATGATTTATCAGCAACTGAGCAGATAATGATTTTTTTTCAGATTGTTTACATGGTGGATTACATTGATGGATTTTCATATGTTGAACCACCTGATCTTGATACAGTTTTGGAAAATGGAGTCTATCAAAGAAACTGTCCATTTCATTTACATTTTTAAATTTTGTTGCATGTAAGATTTTGAAGTATGACCTAATGATTGTTTTGATTTCCTCAGTGTTTGTTGTTATGTCACCTTTCCTTTTCTGATTTTGGTGATTTGTATAATACCCCTCTTCCTGTTAGTTAGTTTTGCTAAGGAATTGTTTATCTTGTTGATTTTCTCAAAGAACCAGCTCTTGGTTTTGTTGATCTTTGAATTGTTCTCTTTTGCCTTGAGTTTCATTATTTCCATCCATCTACTCCTCTTTGGTTTGTTGGCTTTTTCTTTTCCTAGTGCTTTCAGATGAGCAGTTAAGTTGCTTGCATAAGATGCCTCGAATATTTTTATGAAGGCGCTTAGTGCTATGAACTTTCCTCTTAGTACTGCTTTCATTGTGTCCCATAATTTAGGGTAAGCTGATCCTTCATTTTGATTAAATTCTACAAAGTCTTTATTCTCTCTCTTTGTTTCCTCCCTGACCCAGGTGTCATTGAGTAGGTGGTTGTGCAGTTTCCATATTTGAGTAGGCTTTTTGTTATTTCTGTTATTGTTGAGGTCTAGTTTTAGACCATGGTGGTCTGATATGATATAAGAGATTATTTCAATATTCTTGTATTTGTTGAGGCTTGCTTTGTGCTCAGCTATGTAATCTATTTTGGAGAAAGTTCAATTAAGTGCTAGGAACAAGGTATACTCTTTTCTGTTTGGGTGAAAGGTTCTATAGACATCTATTAGTTCCATTTGATTGAAGACCTCTCTAAGTGTCATTATTTCACTGTTTAGCTTCTGTCTCAATGATCTATCCTTTGGCTAGAGTGGGGTGTTTAAGACTCCCACTATTAAGGTGTTGGCATCAAAGTGTGATTTAAGCTTTTTCTATTGTTTTTTTGAAAAATGCATGAACACTTGTGTTTGGTGCAGAGATGATCAGGATTGTGATTTCATCCTGTTGGATTTTTCCTTTGATGCGATTAAAGTGTTCTTTTCCATCTTTTGGATTAATTTTGGCTGAAATTCTAATTTATTAGATATTAGGATGGCTACTCCAGCTTGCTTCTTGTGTTTTTGCTTGGGAAACCCTTTCCAGGCTTTTACTAGAGGTAGTGTCTACCTTTGTTAAAGAGGTATGTTTCTTGAATGTAGCAGAATGTTGAATCCTGTTTCTGTAACTAATCTGTTACTCTGTGTCTTTTTATTGGAGAGTTGATACCATTGATGTTAATAAATATTAGTCATCAACCATTGTCAGTTCCTTTTATTGTGGAGTTGGTGGTGATTGTGTGTTTATTTTCTTTTTGCTTTTTTGATGTGATGGTGTCTTTGACCTGTGTTTCCTTGGGTGTAGTTGATCTCTTTGGGTGGAAGTTTTCTTTCTAGTATATTCTGTAGGGTTTGATTTCTGCATATATATTGTTTAAATTATGTCATGGAACATTGTTTTCTCCATCTATGTTGATTGAAAGTTTTACTGAATATAGTAGTCTGGGTTAGCATCTGTGATTTCTCAGCTTCTGCATGATATATGTCTGGCTTTCATAATCTTTTGAGAAATCTGTTGTGATTCTGATATGTTTACCTTTATATGTTACTTGGCCTTTTTTCCTTGCCTCTTTTAATATATATATATTTTATTGTTCACTACATTCAGTGTTTTGATTATGTTGTGGTGGGAGGAGTTTCTTTTCTTGTCTAATCTATTTGGTGTTCTGTAGGCCTCTTGTATATTTGTGGGTATCTCTTTTTGAGGTTGGTTAAGTTTTCTTCTATGATTTTCTCAAAAATATTGTCTGAATCTTGGACCATGGAATCTTCTTTTTCAAATCTCTATTCATATTATTCTTAGGTTTCGTTTTTTCATAGTGTCCTTGATTTCTTGGATGATTTGTATTTGTAACTTTTCCAATTTTATTTTTTCTTTGAGAGATATATCAAGTTCTGCAATTGTATTTTCAGTGCCTTAGATTCTTTCTTCCATATCTTGTATTCTGTTGGTGATGCTTATATTTGTGGTTCCTGATCTTTTTCTCTAAGTTCTCTGGCTCCAGGGTTTTCTCTGTTTGTGTTTTCTTTACTGATTCTAATTCTGTTTTCATGCCTTGTACCATTTTCTTCATCTGTTTGAATGTGGATTCCTGTCTGTCCATGATAGCCTTTATTACTATTATTATTATTATATTTACTTGTTTATTTTTCATGTGCCTCATATAACTGCAGAATTATAGATTTAAGATAATTTTTGGAGATTCTGGTGAAGCCATGATGTCCTGGGTTTTGTTGCCTGTATTCTTACTTTGTCTAGCCATCTGTTTGTCTACAGCCTTGATGATTAGTTTGGAGCCTTACTGCACACTGGATCCACCTTTCTCTGGATTGTGTTGGCTTACTCTTTGTGACCCAGGTAGCCGAGGCACGGGAGGAAACATCTCTGGGTCTAGAGCTGCTCCCGTGTCCCACAGTCCTTAAGAATTGGAGGATGGGATTGAGACCCTGGCCTGGCCCACGTCTGCTTATTTCACTGGCTGTGCTGTCCAAGTTGTTTCTGATCCAGGAAGGGTATGCTGCTGGAGAACAGGCAGAAAGATCTCCAAGCCTAGAGCTGCTCCAATGCCCCACAGGCCTCCTTGGGAAGGAGGACAATGGAACTTGGGTCAGATGCTTAGCTCAGTTCTTTGTGTAGGGTTCACTGATTCTCGCATATGTAAGCCAGGCTGCTGGGGCAATGGCAGATGGATCTCTTTGTCTAGAACTTCTCCAGTATCTCACAGGCTTCCCTTAGATGGTGGGGAATAGAACCTGGGTCCCAAGTCTCATTCAGCTCCCCTGTGTTCACTGACTGTACTGTGCTGGCTGATTCTGACCTGGGTGAACCAAGCAGAAGGGTAGTAGGCAGAATGGAGCTATGTCTCTCCCGCAGTACCAGAATGTATCCCTTCCACTGGGTGGTAAGAGTAGTGACAGTAGCAGCTGCAACCAGAAAGATGTCCACAGGATGCTGAGTGTTGTCTCCCAGGTTTGGAACTAGGGGCCTCTAGTATCCAGAAGGTTTTCACAGGACTGTGAGAGTGGACACCCAGGTAGGTATTCACTCCACAGACAATGAGAGTGAGTGCCTAAGGTTTGAGCCAAGAGGTACTGGTCCCTGGAAGATATCTACAGAAAGAGGGCTTAAGTGGCAGGTGGCTTAAGGCTGCCTGGTCAAAGCTATATGTGTGCTGCCACTGTAGGTCCTAGGAAGGTATCCACAGATGGTGGGTTTGGGCAGGTAAGTTGCCTAAAGCTGCAGGGTGGGAGCTCTGCATGCACCACATCTGCTTCTGGTTCCAGGAAGATATCCCCAGATCGTGGGTTTGAGCAAGTAGCCTAGGGCTAGGGGTTCAGAGCCAAGCAAGCTGCCCTGCTGGTCTTAAGAAGGTATCCACAGATGGTGGGAGTAGTCAGGTAGACTAGGGTTGTGGCAGTGCTTGTTTTGAGCCCAGGGAAAATTTCATGGTTTTAGCCAGGTGGCCTGAAGATGTACCTTCAAGTATACACGTGGATTCTCTCACCTGAGCAACACAGATGTCAGGGTCTTGGGGTCCAGGTCCACAGTAAAGTCTGCAGGTCATCTTGTCCTCACTGCTGAGCTGCTGTTTAGCTATCCTGAGTGGATGGCACCACCATCTTGTGTCCTTCTGCCTTTTCTTTAGTTATTAATCATTGATACATATCTAAGCTGGTGTCATAACATGGATCTTATGAATAGTACACTAATAAGCATTGATGTGTAAGCACTTTTGTTATATGCTGTATGCAATCAGGACTGGTACAGTTGGGTGATATGGTATTTCTGACTTTAATTTGATTAGGCAACTTCACACTGTCTTACATGGTGTTTGATAAATTTATTGTCCTACCAGTACTTAGAATGAGGTTTTCCTTTTTTAAAAATATATTTATTTATATTAATTACAGTTTATTCACTTTGTATCCCCCCATTAGATTCTCCCTCTTCCCCTCCCAGTCCCATCCTCCCTCCCCTTTCTTCACGCATGCCCCTCCCCAAGTCCACTGATAGGGGAGGTCCTCCTCTCCTTCCTTCTGATCTTAGTTTATCAGATCACATCAGGAATGGCTGCATTGTCATCTTCTGTGGCCTGGTAAGGCTGTTCTCCCCTCAGGGGGAGGTGATCAAAGAACAGGCCAATCAGATTATGTCAGAGTTAGTCCCTCTTCCCATTACTTCCCCACTTAGACACTAAACTGCCATGGACTACATCTGTGCAGGGGTTGTAGGCTATCTCCATACCTGCTACTTGGTTGGAGTATGAGTCAGTGGGAAGACCCCTGTGTTCAAATTTTCTGGTTCTGTTGCTCTCCTTGTGGAAACCTTGTCCTCTCCAGCTCTTTTCCAGTTCCATCAATTTGCCCACAATTTCATAATGTCGTTGTTTTTAATGGCTGAATAATATTCCATTCTGTAAATGTACCACATTATTTTCTTTATCCACTCTTCAGTTGTGGGACATCTAGGTTGTCTCCAGTTTCTGGCTATTAGAAATAAAGCCTCTATGAACATAGTTGAGCAAGTGTCCTTGTGTTATGGTGGAGCATCTTTTGGGTATATGATCATGTGTCGTATACCTGGGGTTTGAGATAGAAGTATTCTCAGTTTTCTCAGAAATTGCCAGATTGATTTCCACAGTGCTTTTACAAGTTTGCATTCCCACCAGCAATGGAGGAGTGTTCCCCTTGCTCCACATCCTTGTCAGCATGAGCTGTTGCTTAAGTTTTTAATCTTAGCCATTTTGATGGATATACAATGGAATCTCTGAGTCATTTTGATTTGCAATTCCCTGATGGTTAAAGATGTTGAACATTTTTTTCTTTTTTGAAAAAAAAAATATTTATTCACTTTACTTCCCTATCACAGCCCCCTCTTTTCTCTCCTTCCAGTTCTTCCTTCCCTCACTCTTCCTTCTATTCCTCCTCCTTACCCTTTCTAAAAAGGGGGAAAAAGCCCCCAACCAACCCACCCAAGTATATCAAGTGCATTCTTTTCCACCATGGCCTGGTAAGACAGCCCTGCCAGAAGGGCAATAGAACAGGCAATAGAGTCCACGACTGAACATTTCTCTAAATACTTCCTGGTCATCAGAGATATCTTTGTTGAAAAATATTTGTTTACATCTGTACTCCATTTTTACAATTAGGTTATTTGCTTTGATGAAGTCTAGTTTCTTGAGTTGTTTATATATTTCAGATGTCAGCTCTCTGTTAGATGCAGAGCTGTTGAAAATTATTTCCCATTCTGTAGACTGCTGTTTTGTTCTCTTGATAGTGTCCTTTGTCTTACAGAAGCTTTTTAGTTTCATGAGGTCACATGTATTAATTGTTGATCTTAGTGCCTGAGCTGTAAGGTTATGTTCAGGAAGTTGTCTTTTGTGCCAGTGAATTTAAGGGTATTTCCCACTTTCTTTTCCATCAAACTTAGGGTTTCTTGTTTTATATTGAAACCCTTGTTCCACTTGGACCTGAGTTTTGTGCAGGGAGATAGATATGGATCTATATGCATTTTTCTACATGTAGACATCTAGTTAGACCAGTACCATTTGTTGAAGAGGCTTTCTTTTTTTCATTGTATTATTTTGGTTTCTTTGTCAAAACTCAAGTGTTCATAGGGATGTAGATTTACTTATGGTTTTTATATTAGATTCCAGTGATCAATCAGTCTGTTTCTATGCCAATATCATGCAATTTTTATTACTATTGCTCTGAAGTACAGCTTGAAATCAGGGATGTTGATATCTCCAAAAGTTCTTTTATTGTTTGGGATTGTTTTAGCTATTCTGTTTTTTTGTTTGTTTGTTTGTTTCTGTTTTTTTTTTTTGTTTTGTTTTGTTTTTCCATATGACGTTGAGTAATGCTCTTTTAAGATTAGAAAAAAAATGTATTGGAATGCTGATGGGGATGTTGTTAAATCTGTAGAGTCCTTTTGATTAGATAGAAATTTTTACTCTGTTAATCCTACTGATGCATGAGCAGGGGAGAACTTTCCAACTTCTGATATCTTCTTCAATTTCTTTTTTCTTGTCATGCAGTCTTTCACTTGCTTGGTTAGAGTTACATGAAGACATTTTAAATTATTTGTGGCTATTGTGATGGGTGTTATTTACTTAACTTCTTTCTCAGCCTGTTTATTGTTTGTATATAAGACAGCTACTGATTTTTTGAAAACTTTCTATCTAGCCATGGATACATTTTCTTTACTTGGGATAAATTTTGAGATTGTATGGTATCTTTACATTTATAAGAAACCACAAAGTGTTTCTCAGAACATCTGTACTATATTTTGCATTATTTAAATGTAACAAATGATACCAGATTGTAAATATGTAGCCACTGAGCTTGGAGTGATTTCTCTTCCAGCTACTCCAATTTGCCAATAGTGTGGGAAAGGAGCCAGAGAAAGTTTATTTCTGAAAACCATCATCAGGCTCAAGTCTGAGCATCTTTTATAAGAGTCAAAAACAGTTTCAAAACATTAATAATAATATTGAATAATATTATTATAATATTGAAGCAATAATAAAATATCCACCAAAAAAGAAAAGTCTGGTACTGAGCAGACTGCTGGAAATGCAGATCATTAGGCTAGAGATGTAAACAAGACCCAAAATAAGTACTTTAAGGTTTGTATCAATGTGAAAACAAAGTAGTTAATCCCGTAGGAAAAAAAAAAAGGATTTTAATAATGGTCACTAGAGACTAGAAAGGAGAGGGAATGAGTGAGATAGAAAGAAGTTAATAAAAAGTATTAAAATCACAGAGTAGGAAAATATATTTTGGTAGAGGTCATAAAGTATTGCAACTATTGCTAAGACAAGCAATAATATATTTAAAAGGACTTTAAAATCTCCAACATATAGTAATAATTACTGGTTGAATGGATATAAATCCAGGGCTTAGAGGATGGCTCAGTAAGTGTTAGAGGAGCATTAGAATCTGCTTTGGAATCCCCAGAACTCCTGCAAAACTGGGCACACTGGTTTGAGTCTAAAATCAAAGCACTCATTTAGTGAAATGGGAGAAAGAGGCGGAAGAATTCGCATAGACAGCCAACATGTCATTTACAGAGGCAAAAAAAGAGATCCTTTTTCAAGCAAGGTAGGAGGTGAAAAGAATGTTAGAGTTATTTTTACAAAAGTTTGTTTCTCATTTTTTCTCTTACCCCATATGACACAACTAATCATGACTCATTTATATTTGTTATTAAGCTTCACAACACAAGAACTGAGCTGTTATTACTGTACTCATAACCCTCTATGCTAATTTGGTTTCTCCCTAGCACACATCCCAAAGATACTTGCACTTTGTAGCTTTGTTTGTTCCAGGTCCTCTTCTGATCTCTCTTGGACTTCTCCAGTGGCTGAGTCCTCGCCTAACTCCTCTTCACCTGGTTAGCAGGAAGTTCAGCCCTATTCTTACCCCTGCTCAGCATTTGGCTATAAGCTGCTTTACTGGCATACCAGTGGCCCTCTGTGGACGGCTCCTGTCTTGTTCCCTGTCTTCTCTTTGCCCTTCTGAATGAAGATTAAGTATCTTTCTTAGTGTCCTCCTTGTTGTTTAGCTTCCTTGGGACTACAGATTTTATTATGTTTATCTTTTGTTATATGGTTAACATCCACTTGTAAATCAGTATATACCATGTGTGTCTTTCTGCTTCTGGGTTACCTCACTCAGATGATCTTTCCTAGTTCCATCCATCTGCCTACAAATTTAGTGATTTCCTTGTTTTTAATTGCTGAGTAGTATCCCACTGTGTAAATGTACCACACTTTCTCTATCTATTCCTCTATTGCGGGACATCTAGGTTATATCCAGATTCTGGCTATTACAAATAAAGCTGCTATAAAAATAGTTGAGCAAATGTCGTTAATAAATAGTGAGGAATCTTTTGAGTATATGTCTAGGAGTGGTATAGCTCGATCTTGAAGTAGCACTCTTCCTAATTTTCTGAGAAAGTGCCAGGCTGATTTCCAAAGTGCTTGTACAAGTGTACATTCTAATCAGCAATGGAGGAGGGTTCCCCTTTCTTCAAAACCTTACAGGCATGCATCATCCCTTGAATTTTTTTATCTTAGCCATTCTGATGGGTGTGAAGTAAAATCTCAGGATAGTTTTGTGTTTCCTGGATGACTAAGGATGTTGAGCATTTCTTTAAGTGTTTCTCTGTCATTTGATATTCCTCTATTGAGGATCCTTTGTTTAGCTCTGTACCGCATTTTTAACTGGGTTAATTGAAAAAAGGCAGCTTTCCAGAAGATAAATAAAGGAAAGAACACACACACATTTTTAGTCCACCTGAGACAGTATGAAAACGAAATGTTTTCCATTTTAACACTATGAGGTAAGTAACTTTGCAATGATGAATCTGCCTATTGACCTTTAGTCAACCACTTTGAAGTTAATCGCTTCAACTGATGGTAACATTCATTCTACCTACAAAATGAAGTATTGCTCAATTCTAAAGTTGCAATGCCATCCAGTTACACTCATGGAAGCCAAATTTGATACATAATTTTCTCTTTGATAGAATCTATGTGTGCTGAATTTCATTTTTTTGCTTTATTTTTAAACAACAATGAATGAAATTGGTTGATTGCAATAGAAAATAGTATAGTTAGTAAGAACAAAGAATAATTGATATAGAGGGAAGATGCTAAAACATAGCAAAAATTTACCAGAGTGTGATAATTATAAAATTTTATCTCCCTTTTCTACTAGGAGTCCAGTCTATTTATAGGATGTACTTTTTAGTCTCTGTGGTCTTGGAAACTAAAAGTCTCTGCTTGAATGCCACTCATATCTTTCCAGTAGTGTACCCTGACTTAGAGGAACCTCAACTCACCCACTGAAACCTCAAATTTACCCTGCCTACAAGATGTGCAAGGATAAAAGATAGAGCAAATGAACCAGAGATTAAGGGAATTCCTAACCAACCCCTGACCCAAACAAAGATCTGCCCCATGGGAGAGTGCCAACCCCTGACACCATAAATGATACTCTGATAAAATAGCAAAAGCTATTTTATCAAGCCTGTCATAGCTGTCCTCTGAGAGGCTCAAGCCAGCAGCTTCTCAAAACAGATGCTGAGACTCACAGCCAACATTCGGCAATGCTCAGGGAGTCTTGTGAAAAATTGTAAAGAAAGAGAAAAGGACTTGAAGGTGACAGGACCTAAAAAAAAAAAAAAAAGCCAACTAAGCCCCAGAGGGTTTTGTTGAGACTGAAACATCAACCAAAGACCATTCACAATCTAGACCTAAGCCCTCTACATAGATGTAGCAGATGGGCAGCTTAGGTCTCATGTGAGTTATCTAGTAAGGGAAGTGGGGGCTATATTGGACAAGGACTCACTTGCCAGTTTTTAGATCACTTTCCCAGGTGGGACTGCCTTAACAGACCACAGGAGAAGAGGATATGCTCAGTTCTGAAACAACTTGATGAGCTGGGGTGGATGGGAAAAGGAGCTCCCCTTTTCTGAAGAATAAGCAATGGAGGATGGGGAAGGCATATAAGACTGGAAGGGGAGAAGGGATGGAGCTACAACTAGGATGTAAAGTGAACAAAAATAAATTAATTTTTAAAAAAGAAAAAAAGTGTTTTACCTCAAGGGTGTTCGGGTTATATTTTGGTGGAGGATATATAGTTATATATACCTTAAAGATAGAGAACAATACTCAAACAATTCTAGGAGTTATACTGAATAAAGAACAAGTACTTAAATTTAGGGAAAATATATAAAATAACAGACAGCAAGATGGCTCAATGGGCAAAGGTAGTTACCACCAATCCTGACGATTTGTGTTTGATTCCTGGGACCTCCTTGGTGGAATGTTAAAACTGATTATTCAGATATCAGAAGAGGGTGAAAACAGAAAACAGGACAGGAGCCTACTACAGAGGCCCTTTGAAAGACTCTACCCTGCAGAGTATCAAAGCAGATGCTGAGAGTCATAACCAAACTTTGGTCAGACTACAGGGACTCTTATAAAAGAAAGGGGAGATAGAAAGACCTGGAGGGAACAGGAGCTTCACAAGGAGAGCAACAGAACCAATAATTCTGGGCCCAGGGGTCTTTTCTGAGACTGATACTCGAACCAAGGACCATGCATAAAGATAACCTAGAACCCCTGCACAGATGCAGACAAACGCAGTTCAGTCTCCAAGTGGGTTCCCTAGTAATGGGAATAGGGACTGTCTCTGACATGAACTCAGCAGCTAGCTCTTTAATTACCTCCTGCTGATGGGGAAGCAGCCTTGCCAGGCCATCGAGGAAGACAAGGCAGCCAGGCCTGATGAGCCCTGATAGGCTAGGGTCAGATGGAACGGGTGGAAGTTACTTGTATGTATGTTTTCAGTGTTGAAAATTTGTATTGAAAAACCAATTGGTATGCTCTTTACCCGAAGAAGACTGTTTCTCCCACTCTCAGAATTCCTAAGTTTCCCATGGTTATTTGTTTATTGTTGAAGCCTCATGGGCTTTTTTTTCCCCCACTGTCTACTTTATCATATATATTGTTGTTGTCCTTGTACTAAGAATATAATTAGCATTGTTAACCCAACAAATTATACTAATTATAAATGAATATAAGTTATATTTATGTACTATGGCATCAGATTTGTTTACTGTTTCATTTTAATAATTAATGTATTAAAAAACTAATTTTTGTTAGTGCTCTACTTCTGAGTAAACCATGACTACAAACATTTACACACAAGAAAGATGTATTAAACTAAAACACTCCCTTACACTGTGTTTTTTAGGTGAATAACTTTTTAAAAGCTAGAATGCATTGGTTTGCATTCTGTTCACACAGATTTAAAAGTGCTCCTTTTAAAAGTGTAACATAAATGGTCTCAGAGAAAGCATATAACCTTTGGAAACTGGCTTTATTCACTTAGAATGAAGCCTTTGAATTTCATCCATACTGCCTTACAGATCAATATTTTGAAGTTTTAATTGTTGTACAAATATTTTTTTTCTCCATTATCTTTCTTAAAAGCATGGGTAACTATGTACAATGTTGAAATGGACATTCATTTATAAATTTTTGTGTAATAAAATATTTTTGTTTTATTGTTTTATGCCTAGGAATAGATTACTGGACAAAGTAGTAATTATTCTGCTCTTTTGAGAAATGTAATGCTATTTTACAAAATTACTATGTGATTGTACTTCCTTACCATTAGAATATATGAGTACCACAATCTTTATACTCTGACCAACATGTTTATGTTCATAAATGTTTGCTAGGATCAATAAATACTTAGGGTGGAATTTCTGTGTCACTTGATAGTCACGTATTCAATCTTCCTAGAAAGTTCCAAAATGATCAGTTGTACTCACAACAGCTAGTTAGGAGTTTTCCAGTTGTTGGTGACCTTCACAGGCACTCAGTATTTTCAGAGAATTTTCCTCATTAATAAGTGAACGGTGATATCATAATTTGGCCTTAATTGATATTTATCTCATTATTGATTGTGTTGCATATTTTTAAATGTACTTTCTTAGAATCCATGTAGTTACAAACTATTTTATTGGTTTATTTTCTTATTATTGAGTTTTGAGATCTCTATATATTCAAGGCATAAAATTTGACTAAGTTGCTTTTTAATGTGTATGTATGATTGGGTGTACTTTCCCAATTCTCAGGAAACTCTCTTACTTCGAGTAAAAGCTTTCTCTTATCACTTGACTAGATCTTTAAGGTCTATTCAACAAAGAAATATTGTGAACATTTCCAGAAAATTTGTTTCATGTTAAAATATTGAATGAAACCAGCTTTTCTACTATTTTCCAAGTTATGTATAAGCCTACTCTAAAGGCCACATAGTTTTGTAATTTATAATAATTATTAAACAAGAGCTCTGACTTTCAAAACATTTTTGTCTTTAAACTTTTTGCCAATTAATAATAGGCATTCAAAAACACACAGGACAGATTCTTTAGTATAACTCTATTGGTAGTTCTAATATCAGTAATGTGTATTTTACATTAAAGAGCATTATTTGTAAAAGTGAAGGATCTATGATTGAATATATACCACTGTGGAGGCCTAACATGCACAAGGCTCTATATATTCAACCCCCTAAGACAAAACACCACAAAAAAAAAAAAAAAAAAAAAAAAAAACAAAACCCAAATAAGTTTCTGTCCCCTCCAGGTCTTTTTAACTTCCTCTTCTTCTACAAGGATTCCAGCATTCTGCCCAAAGTTTAGCTATGAGTTTCAGTATTTACTTTTATACTCTGGTGGGTAGACTCCACAAGGAGAACAACAGAGCCAAAAATACCTGGGTACAAGAGGCCTGCAGAGACCAATACTCCAAGTAAGGACTAGGCATGGAGAAGACCTAGACCCCCTGTTCAAAGGAAGCCTATTGGCTTCTAAGTTTGCAAGTGGGTTCCCTAGTAAGGGTTGCAGGGGTTGTCTTTGATATAAACTCAATGGCTGGCTCTTTGATCACCTTCCCCTGTAGAACTCTGCCTTGCCAGGCCACAGAGAAAGATAATGCAGCCAGCCTTGATGAGACCTGATAAGCTAGGGTCAGATAGAAGGGGAGGAGGTCCTCCCCTATCAGGGTACTAGGGAAAGGGCATAGGGAGAGAAGAGGAAGGGTGGGTGGGACGGGGAGGAAACGAGGGAGGGGACTTCAGCAGGGATACAAAATGAATAAATTGCAATAAATACATACATAAATAAAATGAAATTTAAAAAATCCAAATGAATAAACCATACATTTCAAATTTGTGTAATATTCTTTATAGGCATTTTATTATGAGAAAAATTTAAGTGATATTCCAAACTCCAATGTACAGACAAAATAATCCATCAGAGAGAAATGCTCATCTATCTATCTATCTATCTATCTATCTATCTATCTATCTATCTATCTATAATTCATTTTACATCCTGGTTGCATCTTTCTCCCCTCCCAGTACATACTCTCTCTTACTCCCTCCCATTTCACATATTCCTCAGAAAAGGGGTGCTCCCTTTTCCATCAACCCCATCTTATTAAGTTGCATTAGGGCCAAGCATGTCCTCTAAAAGCTGGCAAGTGAGTCCTTGTCAGATGCCGTCTCCACTTCCCTTACTAGAGGACCACATAAGGCCTAAGCTGCCCATCTGCTAGATCTTTTAGGGGGCCTAGGGCCAGTTGATTCATCGTCTCTGGTTGATACTTCAGTCTAAGGCAGCCCCTCTGGGTCCTGGTTATTTGGCTTTTTGGTCTTCTTGTGGAGCTCCTGTCACCTACAGGTCCTTTTCTCTTTCCTCCCCTTTTCTGCAAGTCTTTCTTAGCATTTCCCAATGTTTGTTTGTGAGTCTCAGCATATGTTTGAGGTGCTACTTGGTAGAACCTCTCAGAGGACAACTCTGTCAGGCTCCTGTCTGCTCAATTTTTATGTAAGTTTACTTTCAACTACAACCTAACTTGCTGTTGTTTTCTTTATGGAGGTCAGTGCCCTTTAAAAATCAGCAAGATACACATCCCCCAAATAATGCACACATGAACTCACATTGCTTTTTTTGATACTAATGATTTTTTTCTTTATCTGCTTTTTTATTTCATTATATAATCTTTGTTAATCATAAGTGAATATATGTGTTTTGATCATACCCATCCTTGTCAATCCAACTTCTCCTGGAAACCTATGTTTTTCCCAAACTCCTACTCCTCCCTCTTTATCACTGAGGCCAAATAGTGCTACCTTTTCTCATGGGCATAGAAACATGTACTATGGGCAACCCAGCATGAGACTATTTTGCATATTGGTAAAAAGTATGGCACACATGAAAAATATCACTAGTATAAAAGATCATGAATATAGATATATTTTTACATATATTTTCAGAGATTTCACATAATCTCAAATGCTGACAAGAACTGTTAACTTGTAAATGTAAAAAGAGTTAATAAACAATTTCATTTACTCCTAAAATCTACATATTTAGACATTTTGAAATTATCTACATGTATAATCACATATATGGGTGCACACATATTATCACACATACACTAATTTGTTTGTAATTTACTTTCACACATCTTGGTTATATATTATTTGATAAAAAGCTTTTAAGAGTAAATGTGTCAGATGATTGTTCAAGGTTCCTGAATAAACTGCATTGAAAAAAAAAAAGAGTAAACAATGTATAACTCAGGTATGGTGAGTTCATATTAAAACATTCTTTTTCAAGAATCCACATTCTTTAATTCAATAGTCATTGTACTATATTATATATAATATAATATTCTATAATATTCTATAATATAATATAATTATATTATAATATAATTTATATAATATATTTATATTAAATATATTATATTATATTATAATTATATTATATTATATTATATTATATTATATTATAATTCAGAAGCCATATTCTGAATTATTCAGATTGCCTCTAAATCTACAAAGAAGTGTTTTGAATTCCTGTAAGAAACAACTTTTTATTAGTACTGTTACAATAGTTAGCTAAAAACTTAGAGACAAGCCTCTATGCTTATATACAAGGATTCAATAAGAGCAACCTACCAATAACTTTAAAGAAACGTTCTTGTATTCAAGACACTGCTGACAACTTTATACCCCCAGCCCTTGTTCTTAATATGGGAATCTGCTGTTCTATGTGCCTATTAAATTTTGGATCCTACCATCAGAATGCTGGTATACCCATTTCTGGAAGAATATCTCATGTGAATTGCCAAGTGTCTAAGGATAGATAATAAAGGCATCAAAGAATTATACAAAAACAGGTTGTGTGACATTTTTCTCCTGATAATGTTTTTAAGTGTTACAGAATGTAGTCTGAGACTTGCCTTCATTATAATATACCATCTGTTAAGTTCCTACCTATGTCCTTTTCTCCACAACTTTTTCCTTAAAAAGTTTTCACCTATACATAAGTTATATGAGAGATATAATAAACAACCATGCATTAGAGTAGCAATAAAGGCTCATTAAAGCAAAACCTTCCAGTCAAGAAAATATAGTTTCTGGCCTGAGTGGGGACCTATCATTTAATTTGAGCCAAATGTATCACCTAACCAATGGACTGCACCTATGAAAATGGGCTCACCTTAAGCCAAGCTAAAAATTGTGTTTATTTTGATGAGATACTCTACTTTTCTTTCCCAGAATTTTGCCTTAGCTCAGTCCTTACATGCTGAGATGCTTCCATAATTGGCTGCTTCTTTCCATCTTTCTGAGTCCTAACTCATAAAAAAGTGAAGCTTTTCCTTTTTCCTTTTTCTGCCTCTTACTTTCAGATGTGAGCCAGAACCCGAGGGTGCTTCTTCTGATACTTACTTAGATATTATCTAATTAATAGAACAGAGGTCAAACAAAATGTGACTGCGTGTTTGCCATGAGTTTGACCTGTATGCTGTTTAAAATAGCATAACTATATACTTTCTCTCATTCATTCTTTTCTTTTGGACAGATGCTGAGTTTTACTACTTTTCTGCCAAAGTGGTTTTTCTTTTAATGTCTATAAATTTGCTCTCAAACTTCCATTTCAGTGTTTTTTAAAGATTTTTTTATTAATGAGACCAAAGACGCCAAGAGGAGACTCTAAGTTTCCTTGCATTATTTAGTGACCAATAAAGGACTCCTCAAAATTATGGTAACACATGAGTCACTTACGTGGATCTGCTGATTGTTATTGTAAAAGGAGCCATACTGAAAAGTTGAATTAATATGTATGTGATGTTTTAGAAAGCTTTATGCTTATTTTAAAAATATGTTTATTTATTATTTATTACACTTTATTCACTTTGTATCTCAGCTATAGCCCCTCTTTCATCTCCTCCCAATCCCACTCTCCCACCCTCTTCTCTCCCTATGCCTCTCCTCTAGTCTACTGATAGAGGAGGTTCTCCTCTTCTTCTATCTGATCCTAGCCTATGAGGTCACATTAGGACTGATTGTGTCTTCTTCCTTTGTGGCCTGGTAAGGCTGCACCTGACATGGGGAAGTGATCAAAGAGCTGGTCACTGAGTTCATGTCCAAGGCAGCCCTTGCTCCCCTTACTAGGAGACCCAGTTGTAGGTTGAGCTGCTTATGGGCTACATCTGAGCAAGGGGTCTAGGTCCTCTCCATGTGTGGTGTGGTCTTGCACACCCCTGGGCCCAGATTTTTGTTTGGCTCTGTTGATCTCCTTGTTGAGCTGCTGTTGCCTCTTGTCTTTTTGTCTCCTCCTTCTTCCATAAGATTCCCTGAGCTCTGCACAAAGTTTCGCTATGAATCTAAGCATCTCATTTGATACACTGATGGATGGAGTCTTTCAGAGTCTCTTTGTGATAAACTCCTGTACTGTTCCCTATCTTCTTCTGCTTCTGATGTTTATACTGTTTGCCCTTCTGAATGAGGATTGAACATAGGGGCCTCCTTGTTGTTTAGTTTCTTTAGGACGATAGATTTTAGTACGTTTATCCTATATTATACGGCTAATATCCACTTATAAGTAATTATATACAATGTGTTGTGTCTTTCTGCTTCTGGGTTAACTCACTCAGGAAGATCTTTTCTAGTTCCTATTTTATTTCCCAGTAAATTTCATAATTTCCTTCTTTTCAATTGCTAAGTAGTATTCCATTGTGAAAATGTACCAAAAATTTTGTATCCATTCCTCCAATATCTCTGTTGTTTCCAGCTTCTGGTTTAACAAATAAAGCTGCAATGAACATAGTTAAGCAAATGTCCTCGTTATATGGTGGAGCATCTTTTCAATATATGCTCAGCAGTGGTATAGCTGGACCTTGAGATAGCACTATTCCTAATTTTCTGAGAAAGCACCAGATGGATTTCCAAAGTTGTTGAGTTTACATTCCCACCAGTAATAGAAGAGGGTTTCCCTTTCTCCACATCCTCTCCAGCGTATGTTGTCTCTTTAGTTCTTGATCTTAGCATTTCTAGTGTGTGTAAGGTGAAATTTTAGGGTCTTTTTTATTTCCATTTCCTGAATAACTGTGGATGTTGAACATTTCTTTAAGTATTTCTCTGCCATTTGATTCCATTGAGAATTCTATATTTAACACTATCTCATTTTTTATTTGGGCTATTTGGTTTTGTGTGTGTGTGTGTTTAACTACTTCTTGAGTTCTTTATATATTCTTGATATTAGCCCTCTGTCAGACATAGCATTGGTGAAGATCCTTTCACAGTCTGTAGGCTGTTGTTTTGACCTGTGTACAATGTCCTTTGCTTTACAGAAGATTTTCAGGTTCATGAGGAACCATTTATTGATTGTTGATCTTAGAGCCTGTGTTGTTGGTGTTCTGTTCAGGAAGTTGTCTCCTTTGTCAAAGAGTTCAAGGGTCTTCTCCACTTTTTCTTCTGACAGGTTTAGTGTGTCTGGTTTTATGTTGAGGTCTTTGATCCACTTGGACTTTTCTTTTTTAAAGGGTGATAAATATGTGTTTATTTGCCTTTTCCATTTTGTAGACATCCAGTTAGACCAGTGCCATTTGTTAAAGATTATGTCTTTTTTCATTGTATGGTTTAGGCATCTTTATCAAAAATTAGATTTCGTACATGTGTGGTTTTATTTCTGGGTCTTCAATTCAATTCCGTTGATCCACCAGTCTGTTTCTTTGCCAGTACCATGCCATTTTTATTACTGTTGCTCTATAGTACAGCTTGAGATCAGGTATGGAGATACCTCCAGAAGATCTTTTATTGTAGAGGATTGTTTTAGCAAATTTGATTTTTGTTTGTTTGCTTGTTTTTACGTATAAAATTGAGAATTTTTCTTTCAAGGTCTGTAAATAACTGTGTTGGTATTTTGATGGGAATTGTATTGAATCTGTAGATTGCTTTTGGTAAGATGACCATTTTCACTATTTTAATCCTAGCAGTCCATGAGCTTGGGAGATCTTTCCTTGTTCTGTTATCTTGTTCAATTTCTTTCCAATTTTTTCTTCAGAGAGTTGAAGTTTTTGTTTGTTTGTTTGTTTGTTTTAAGAGGTCTTTAACTTGCTTGGTTAGAGTTTCAACAAGGCACTTTATTTTATTTGTTGCTAATGTGAAGCAATTAATTTGTTTTCCCTGCATTTTTTCCAGCTTGTTTGTCTTTTGTACACAGGATTGCTTCTGTTTCTTTTTTTTTTTTTTTTTTTTTTTTTTTTTGCTTTTTTGCTTTAATTTTGTATACATAGAATGAGTTTGGTAATGTTATTTCTGTTTCTATCTTGTAAAATAGTTTGAAGATTTTTGTAGTTATCTTTTCGCTGAAGGACTTGTAGAATTCTGTTGAGGCTTGCTTTGGAGGCTCCAAGATGGATACTATCAGTTTGCAGTGTACCTGAATAGGAGAGGATCTGAAACTCAGTAACTGGGGCAAGAGCACCGAGTTTGCAGTTTCCTGGGTTAGTGGAAACAAATGGTGAGCTGGGACAGATTCGATCCAATCCCACCCACTCCCCGTGGATGTCTCAGGGGCTGGGAATAGAGAACTGCTGCACCCTCTGCATTTTCACGTTCCTGGCAGCAAATGCTTAGCCCTAGTTTTGGGGACCCTCTGTGCTAAGAAGCAGACAGTGTATCCCACTGGCTCCCTTGTGGACAGTACCAGGATCCCTGTGACAGTTGAGGTCAATCAGATAGATTGTCGCTGACACTTACACCAAAATCTCAGAGTTGAGAACCATGAGTCTTCTGCGTTTTCCTTAGATGTCTGTGATTATGTGTAGAGCCCCAGAGCAAGCGAAATTCAGCCCTAGGAGCCAGACATCGGATTCCCTCTCACCCGTGGACACCACTGGATTTCCTGGGAGAGCTTTCCCAACATCCAAGCCTCTTTTCTGTGGGCCAATGCATTTAGTCCAGGCAATCTTCAGAAATGACTAATGTTGATTTTAATTTTTCTTATTCATTACATACACCACATGTTACAAAAATAAAAAAATCCTCCGAAGGATGATAATTTAGATTGTTTCTGGTATGCTGTGACTTTAAAATTAATAAAAACATAAATAATAATGTGCATAGAGCTCTTTATCTGGTTATTAAAGACTTGCTTAGTTGTAAGATTGTTAATTTCAAGGGCAAAAGCATATTTAAAGTTTATCTAACTAAACTGCTTTCTCCAAATCCAATTGAAATCATTTTAAATTCCCGTTGGGAGTGTATGAGAGCAAATGTTTGCAACCTTCTGGCAAGATGTTTAAAACTTTTGAATTTTTATCAAACAAAAAGTTATTCATTATTTAATATTAATATTAATAGATATTAAATATTACTAACATTTAATATATCTTTGGCTTACATTTCACTTATTATAGGTGGAGTTCAGTTACTATTTTGTGTGTTTAGGCATATTGTGCATCTGTTAAAAGAAATTGATCATTTATATCCTTTGTCCTATTTGCTGACTTACCCAGTTTTACATGGTGATGAGCTCTTTATATGTGGTCTTGTCTATTTTTTGTTTTCCAAGGTAATGGAATAAGAAAATGTGCTGTGTGTTTATGAGATCAAATATACAGCAAATTTCTTTGTTCACTTGGTATTCTTCTTGTTGTTGTAGTTTGTTTTTTGGGACTCCTTGTATAGCCCTGCCTGAACTAGAACTCACTATGCAGACCAGGCTGGCCTCAAACTCAAAGGTTTACTTGCCTGTGCCTCCCAAGTGTTGGGCTTAAAATTGTGGACCAACATGCCTAGCCTACTTTCTAAGATTAATATATAGTGACTTGAGTCTTAGTGATTTGCATGCCTTCAACTGTTTATGTGAGCCTTTGAGGACAAATGTTTCTCACAGTTTAGACTAGTTGGAATTTTAGAAAGGTGTATAGTCTACATTATGTAATATCACCCACCATTGAATTTTATGATAGTGGGTAATATTACATGATCAAATGTATGAAGTTTTAGTTGTAGAGTGTGTTAGCTGGACTACTTAAAACCTGCAAACAAACTCATAACCTTTGGAGTGCAATTGCTTTAAGTTGCATCAAGTTTTGTCACTAAATGTTTTACAAAAAGAAATCAGTTTCCATCTCTCTTATTTTAAAATGACAAATAACAGATTGTAGGCCTGACATTTATTAAATCAGTCACTTAAGGGGCATTTTTATTCAGAAAAGCTGTGCATTATTCAATAAGGCTTTAAAAGAATCATAAAACATTTAAGGAAAATGCCCACTCAAAATCATAAGCTTAAAGTGTTTATACTTGCTTGACAATATTGAATAGCTACCTCAAATTTTCCAAAAGTAATCCAATCTTAATGAATAGGGGATTAGGTTGAGCAGTTGTTTAAGTTTCTGTAATTGTATATTTCCTTTCTTTGAGATACATTAATTTTGATTTTTAAATGAGGGAGGGATGGTAGGATTGGGAGGGAAAAAGGGAGGGGGCTACAGCTGGGATACAAAGTAAATAACCTGTGATTAATATAAAAAATAAAAATTATTATAAAAATGTATACATAATTAACTTTCATCTCCCTCCTGTCAAATAATTTAGTTAGTTGTCATTGCAACCCCCCCCAATACTGGTTAATTTAATGCTACATTCCCAGTACCTAGAACAATACATTAGTTGTTTTAGGTACTTGAACATCTATTTTTTTGAGTGAATTAGTGCATGTAGGAATAGGACATAAAGAACATAAAATGAAATGCAAGAAAAAATTATTTACCTGTCTGCAATAAAAATGTAGGTTTTGTGTTATTTTCTCTATTCCTCTAACACAGTGCACATGTATCTGCTGAGAGTGGTTGTTTTGCAGAAAGGAAGCAGTCTGCTTAGCAAGAGGAAGTTCAAATTAGTTCCACTCACTGTGATTACTCTATGTCTTCCTTCAAGACTACCCTAGCAGTCTATCATGGCTTTTTTATATTTTATATTTATATTTTATATTTTATATTTTTTTAAAATATTGTTATATTTTCATTATAACCACAATTTCTCAAGATATTTTGTATGATTATGAAATTTTTGTGATGATTAGTTTAAACTAAAGTGCGGTATCTCTTCACCTAGAAGTAACAACATTTTAATACTTTTATTGTTTCATCATTATTAGACATTTTTCTTGTTTTGATATTTGGATATGATGTTTTGATGACAAAATTGTACTATTTGTTTTGCATTTGGTACTGTTTATTTAGAATTTTTTTGTTTCTTAAGTGTAGAACTGTTAGCTGAATTGCAGTATAAATTTACACCTTAACTAGACATTGTTAGGAAATATTTAAACATTTTACCAAATCTAGATATTTAAGGGTGCCTAACACAGTGAAATAATTTTAACTTCTCACAATAATTCACAGCCTGTACTTGGAAACATAGCCCAAATCATCTCCATTATCCATATGAAATGTTTGGTTTTTAGTTTGAACCACTAATTATTTGATTGAAGCAGATTCTATCAAGCAGTGGTGGTATCTGAGTTCTTAAAAAAGTACCTAAGTGTGTTCCATTGTGATAGGAACAGGGACCTTCTCTGACATGAACTGATTGGCTTGCTCTTTAGTTACTTCCCCCTGAGGGGGAAGCAGCATTACCAGGCCACACAAGAAGACACTGCAGCCACTCCTGATGAGATCTAATTGACTAGGATCAGAAGGAAGGAAAAGAAGACCTCCCCTATCAGTGGACTTGGGGAGGGGCATGCATGCAGAGGGTGGAGGAAATGAGGGATTGGGATGGGAGAAGGGAGGGAACCACAGGGGGAATACAAGTGAATAAAGTGTAATTAATAAAGAATTAAAAAACAATGTGTCAACAAATTGCCAAAGAGTTGTGCTCCTTGTGTTTTCATCAGGTTATATTCAATTAAGTCTCCTTACACTGTCATTGCACTTTGTCTTAAACAAACTCTTGTTTCTGTACTTGCTGCTGTAGTTCTAGACATATTTAATGATTCTTTCTGGGGTTTCCCAAAGCCCAGCCACATTTTGGCTACTGTTGAACATTTGCCATCTAGTGGAGCAAGTAGGATTTGCAGACTTGCACCTTCTCCAGTTGCATTACATCTGAAGCATGTTTTTCACAAGTCATGTTCATGGAAAGCACACCCCAACCTCTTTGCTACTCATTAGGGATGAATGAGATTGATTTTTCAGGATGTATTCATGTTCGGTAAGATAATGAGTGTGCAAAAAAGGGAGGTAGGAATAACATAAATCTGTTTGAATTGTTTTGGCCATCATTCTTATACCCAAACATACTTGCTATTACTAGGAAGTTAAGCTAAGCACTAGCATGGGAAACAAAACAGCAATGATACTCTTTTGTTAAATAACTGTTGCTTGAAGAAGCTGCTTTCTATGTCGAATCTTGTTGAAGGAGAATCTGAAAACAGGAAAATTATCTTCACATGGCAGAAGGTGGGATGGCAGGGTAACTAAATGTTACAGGGACCCCCCCCCCCCTTTTTATTCCAGTGATTTCAATCCCTTTCTCAAGGGCCCGATCTTTTAAACAATTAGCCCATCCCTTAATGCATTACGTTGGGAACAGCAGACTTGGAAGACATATTTCAAGTGGATCAAAATGTTACTTCATTTACTTTACACCCGAGGCTGTGTGTTTTTTGGATTTGTTGTGTTTATCTGGTTTAATAAGTCCCAGATCTTCTGTTGACCATTTCGTAAAGCCTCTCCTTTTCTCCTTTCAGGCAGTCGGGTTAATTTCCACTAAAATAGAATGTGTGGTTAAAAAATCTCAGTTGTGTAGATCTAATGAACAGTAAATGACATAAACTTGGTATCATTCTAGCTCTTCCTATATTTCCAAAATTATTTCCACATAATCAGAAGACAGTTTTGAGAATGCAAATCATACAAATTTTGCAAGAGCTTTTCTTTAAACACATACAAAGGAGACACACATAGTTTTGGAAGTCACTTAATGCAAAGCTAGAATTGTAGTAGTGGAGGAATAATTCTTCCAAAAATAAGCTATAAAAGTTGTTTAGAGTCAAAGTGATGTTTAAATTTGCCATTTTTTTTCTTTTAACTTTAGACTTAAAAAATTCTGAAAGTGTGAAGAAACCATTAAAACATGGGTGAAGTTAGAGTCAGTGGAATAGCTTCAGTAACAGCAAATTTATTAAGCAATACTGAGCTCAGATTTCTGTGTAGCCAGTTATACATGTTATTTACAAATATGTATAAACTACTAAATGAAATGTTTCATAAAATCAAAGGGAATTCAGAAGTTCTTTTATCTTACCTCAAAAATGTTTTGAAATATGTATCCTGAAATTATTCGTTGCTAGACATGTATTTGAGAAGAAAATACTAACTGCCATTCAAAACGAAAACAAGAATACACAACTTTGGACTCAGCAAATTCAATGCTTTGAAAAAGTATGACATGTTATGATTGTCAGTATATTCTCTAACATTATTTTATTTTATTATTATTACTATTATTATTAGTTACATTTTATTAACTCTGTATCCCAGCTCTATTCTGATCCCTTATTCCCTCTCAATCTCACCCTCCCTCCCTCAGCTTTTCCCTGCCCCTTTCCAAGTCCACTGATTGGTCCACTTTCCAAGTCCTCCCCTTTCATCTGACCCTGTTTTATCAGGTATCTTCCAGACTGGCTGCAAAGTCCTCCTCTGTGGCCTAGCAGAACTGTTCCTCCCTTGGGGGTTGGGGAAGTCAAAGAGCCTGCATTGAGTTCCTATCAGAAATAGTCCCTGTTCCCCTTACTATGGGAAACCAATTGGTTATTGAGTTACCACGAGCTTTGTCTGAGCAAAGGTTCTAGGTTATGTCCATACATGGTCCTTGATTGGAAAAACAGTTTCAGAAAATCCCCTGTGTCCAGATATATTTGGTCCTTGTGGAGCTCCTATCCTTTCCATATCATACTAACTCCCCTTCTGCAAAAGGTTTGGTTATGAGTCTTAGTGTTTTGAAATGCTGCTAGGTATAGTCTTTCAGATGCTTTCTGAGGTAGACTCCTGTCATACGTCCAATGCACATCCCATTTGTATTTCTAAGTGAGGATTGATCATCTTACCCTGTGTCCGCTTTCTTGTTTATCTTCTTTAGGTGTATAGATTTCATTATGTTTATCATATCTTGTAGGTCTATATAAGCGAATATATACCATGTTTGTCTTTCTCCTTCTGGGATACTTCACTCAGAATGACCTTTTCTAGATCCCACCATTTGCCTGCAAATTTCATGATTTTCTCATTTATGATTGCTGAGTAGTATTCCATTGTGTAAAAATACCACAATTTCTGTATCCATTCCTCTGTTGATCAACATCTGGATTGTTTCCAGGTTCTGGCTAGTACAAATAAAGCTGCTACAAACATGGTTGAGCAAATGTCCTTGTTATGTACTTGAGCCAATTTTGGATATATACCTAGCAGTGGTATAGCTGGGTCTTGAGGAAGCATTATTCCTAATTGTCTGAGTAAGCACCAGATTGACTTCCAAAGTGGTTGTACCAGTTTACATTCCCACCAGAAATGGAGGAGGGTTCCCCTTTCTTCACAACCTCTCCAGCATGTGTTGTCACTTGAGTTTTTCATCTTGGCCATTCTGATGGGTGTAAGGTGAAATCTCAGGGTCATTTTGATTTGCATTTCCCTGATGGCTAATGAGGTTGAGCATTTTTTTAAGTCTAACATTATTTTAAAATAGAAAAAAAATTCACAATCGATATATTAAGGTTGAAGTTAAATGCCTGGGTTGGCTACCCAGAGGCTATTTAAGCTGTGGGCTGGCTTTCCCCAGGGTCGGAGGATTGTTCAAGGTTCCTGAATAAACTGCATTGAAAAAAAAATAAAAAAAAAAAACTAACTTTAATGTCATGACTACAGTGGAATAGTCTGAACATTTTAAAAACATGAATGTGGAATTTTGTATTTCATATAGAAATTTTTATAGGTTATAATGAGTATAGAACAATATATTAGTGGCATAATATCTTTATGTAGAGAGAGTACAAATCACATACAGCCATGTGGTGTCAGACAGTCATTAAGATAATTTTCATTGCTGGAGAGTATGTGAAAATGCAATAATGACCACCATAACAAAGCTTCTGTGAATATGAATATGTACTTCTTTTTAAGACCTTTTACTTTTTTTTATAAGAAAACTTGTCTCTTGGCATTTTCTTTCATCTATATTCTGTTGAAGAAGAAGGATTATTTTGCTCTGTTTAATGTATGGCTGCTGTAGCCCTAAAGGTTCCATAAAGGAGTGATCCAAAATATGACAAGATGAGGCCAGTTGAAATTCCAAAGACTTACTAAACTGTCAGGGTGACAGAGAAAATCATCTATTAGGGGTTCTGGTCATATTCTACAGCTTTACTCTCATGCTGTGCCATGAAAAAAAGGGATTTTCCGCCTAGTCATTAGTCACAACAAGGACCTGACAGTATGAATCTCACATAAAAATTTTAACAATTGGGGTCTGGGTTAAGGCTAAATTCTTTCAGTGATTTGTGTACTGAAGTAAATCTCTTTATCATGTACCTGAGAAAATTTAAACCTTAATCATTTCTTTCAAATCCTAGTGTAGGCTTCAGCCTCCTGGGGAAAATCTAGAGATGACTGGGTGCTAGAGTATTTATGTCACGCTATAATCTTTTAGGGAGGTCACAGATAGAAAATGTAGGGAGCTATGAGATGCTATAGTGCATATATAAAAATAACAAGTGTTTATCCTGATGTTTCTCAAGGTGTTTTTCAAATCACTAAATCTTGAAGCATGACAGTATTCTGTTCGGAAGACCCAGTATTACAAGTGTTGTTAGTATCAAAGTCTGGACTGTGACTACACTAGCAACCACTAGGTACAGCCACTTGACCCCAGTAAACTAACTACACAGACAAGTGGCAGTGGAAAACACAGAAAGGATATTTGTTCAATGGGGGAAAATTGGAAATGGAAGAAAAAAAATCTGTTGTCTTCCCAGTTCTTCGTTGTCATATACACATAAGATTTATATTTAAATAGAGGGTCAGAGGTAAGCATAATTAAGCATTTTTGGTCAAGATTGAGCTATCTTTGCTCTAGTCTCTCCTGTAAGATAGTCTGACAAAAATGTCAAAACTGTGTGAATCTTTTTTGGGGAGAAATATTGTTCCTCTCATGCCACTCAGCATCAGCCTTTTGCTTGTACCAGCATGAGATTCCAGGGAAAATTCTAATTTCATATAATTTGTTGTTTCAGTAATCTGAACTGGGATTATTTCAATGCTGTTCAAGTCAGGATATCAGAAAATTACTCTGTCATGTTAAAAGGTAACGCAAAGTATTTGAAAACCATAAAAAAAAGATATACTTATGAATCTCTCTTTGGCTGTCAGATTACTGAAACAGGTAGGGTAAACTGATTGGTAGAACTATGATAATATAAAAGTAATCTGAAAAAATTATCATACTCAAGTTCCACAGTTCTAAGACCATCTTTAAAATCTTTCAGTTCATTCTTTCATGACTATAAATTTACCACAAAGGGAGCAGCATGTTCAGAGAACTGAACTGGGATTGTTTCAATGCTGTTCAAGTCAGGATATCAGCAAATTACTCTGTCGTGTTAAAAGGTAACGCAAAGTATTTGAAAACCATAAAAAAAAAAGATATACTTATGAATCTCTCTTTGGCTGTCATGAACTCAGTTGACTGCTCTTTGATCACTCACCCCTGATGATGCGGCCTTTCCAGGCCATGGAAAAAGAGGATCCAGGCAGTCCTAATGAGACTTAAACTATCAGCAATAGTGGAGAACTCCCATTTTTGGTGGACTAAGGGAAGGGGATGGGGAGAAGAGGAAGGGAGGGAGGAACTGGGATGAGTTGAAAGAGGGGGTTTCAAAACGGATATATAATGAATAAACTGTGAAGAAAAAAATAAAAATTAAAACACACACACACACACTCTGATGCCTTACCTAGTTATAACTTCTTCGAGCAGCATAATACTCTTGTATTATTTTATATATTTGTTGAAATGTTTCCATTTGGGGGCGGGGTTAGAGATATGGATGAGGACTTAAAAGCACTTACTGTTTTTGTAAAGGACCTGGGTTTGCTTTCTATCATTCACATGGTGGGTGATAAGTACATGTGACTTCATTTCCAGGAGTCTCAATGCCTTCTTCTGTCTCCATGGTCACCAGGCACACATATGCCGCACAAAATACATGTGGGTTAAACATTCCTGCATACAAAAGAAAAAATAAGTCTTTAAAGGAATGTTTCTGTTTTATGCATTATTCCCTCAGAAATATATACATTTTCTACGGTGATATGTTAATCTGCATGAAGGCATTTATGTTTGATTGGAGGTTACTAGTTCTTTCTTAAGCATATTTATTTTTTAACAGATGTTTTCTGCAGATGTAGAAGCACATATTCAGTTTTTTAATAAGTAATCAATATCAATTTCAATTATGGGCACTGGAGTTTCTTGAAATATAATGATTTGTGGACTGGATACACATTAATCAAAGCATGAATCATTACAACACAGAACCCTAACCAAAAAGATGGTGAGAGAAAATCCTAGAGAGGCAATGAGAGGACTAATGTTTATATGACCTGACCTGAGATAAGTAAACAGACAATTAAGCATTGGATAGATGAATTACAATCATTGTTTTTAATGACATAAGTGAAATAATCCATCAAGTCCTACATGGCTTGGTTCTGCAACCTTGTCTAGGAGCAACAAAGGAATGAAGGACAGACACACAGACAGCATACAGAAAAGCTGGATTCAGGAGGGCTTTTCATTCTTGGATTAAGCTGTAGAAACTACCCCAACCAACAGAAACCTCATCAAGTTTGTTACCTGTAGCACAAAGGAGAGTTAGCTGGTTTTAGGCTCTAAACATCTCAAAGGAGAAAGCTGTGGTTGCTAGGGGGGGTTGTTTTATCTTTTGGGGTTTTTGTTTTGTTGTTTTGCATACACTGGTCAATTATTTGTAAATACTTGTACCTGAACGTAGTGTCAGTATTTTTACTCTGACAAGAGGAAAGCTTTGTCTTCTTAGTCTGACCTAGGGGAAATGCTTTGGCAGTTTCCATAGTCTGAGACCCCTTTTTTCTTGATATGGCTGGCACATGTCAAACAGTACACATTCACTAAGAACTTGACTTGCATAGGGCTTAATTTGCTCCCCACTTCAATAAACACCATGGGAGAATCTAAGAAATAAATCTAAAGAGTAGTCTAAGATTCATAAAGGACATCTTAGAAAATATGAGGTATCAATTACAAAGTCTTAACTAGGAAAAGAGGAAGCAACATAGTGTTATAGGTAGAAGGAACAACAGAAACTTGGACAAGAAATCAACCATAACAGGTTTATGAAACTTAGATGGTATATTAAAATGCTGATACAAAATGCTCATCTTACTTTAGGGTAGATGTAGGGCGTGGCTGGAGAGATTGGATTAAAAAATGGCACCCACTGTTGGTAATAAAATGTGATGATTCAGATTGAAAAAGATAAAAAAAAATGTCCATGAAATAAAAAAGTAAGGAACTAATTATGTAGACATTAAGCAGGAAAGTGACTAGTTGGTAAATTTGTAGAGAAAAAAAATAATAATAAAAGTAACCAAGCCACACAGTGGTCCCTAGGAGATTTAAATGCTATTCATTGTGTAACAGTGATTAAGGAGTGTAACAGTTAAAGAATTTAATTTGAGTCATATTGAATGTTATATACCTCTAAAGAGAGAACTTACTGGACTTCTGTTTTATTATTGCTATGAAGAGACACCATGACCAAGGTAACTCTTATAAAAAGAAGCATTTAACTATGGGCTTACTTCAGGTTTAGAGGCTTAGTCCATTATCACGGTGGGGACCATGACAGCAGACAGAAAAGCATGGTGCTAAAGCTCTCAGAAAAGATGAGAGCTCTCAACTTGGCTGTCAATGAAAATATGCTGGACTTTGAGTCACTAGCATACAACATGAGAATTTTTCCTGTGCTGCAAATCTTTCTAAACAATTGTCTAGCTATATTTTAGGTAATTGGACTGGAGAATTCGATACTAGATACTATGATGGAGCAGCTGAGAGTGGCCATTGTCACGGTAAATTCTACCAGAGTGGACGCAGGACTAGCCACAGGATTACCATCATGGATTGCTGCAGCCATGAATCATCTGAAGGAATGGGCGGGCATGGGAGCGTTAGCAGGCCTTCTGGTGTTGGTCTCCTTGTTTTGCCTGTGGTATATATGCAAGATTAGAGTCTCACAACAGCGTAATGCAGCCATGACCATTCAGGCCTTTACAGCCATTGAAGCAGGACAGTCTCCCCAAGCATGGTTGGCTACAATAAAAAGCTAAAATGTTACGCTCAGGATGTGAGGCTAAGCACTGCACTCAGGGTCAGCCGCTTTGGACCCAGAGAAGAGCATGTCTGATTGCATGGGGGTTGATGCCCCAGGTCCCGCCTCTGAGAAAAAGGTATCAGACGGGTCTGATGCTCTTTGGGTGGATGACACCTAAATGAACATCGGTACAAAGTCCCAATTTATTTCTAATATCAGAGATCAGACCTCTACTCTTGCCTGATGCGTCTAAAACAAAAAGGGGGAACTGTAGAGAGCTGCATAATGCCGCGCCTTAAAGATGGAGCTGGTTTCCGCCTTCCACCTTCCCGATGGTGAGTGCTCTCTATCACGAAAAACTCCACATTTGGCTAAGGCCAAGGATCTGGCTTGCTTCCATGTATGTGGACCTATCTGCATTGCCCACGTGGCATGCTGGGGTTGGCTACTCAGAGGCTACTAAAGCTGTGGGCTGGCTTTCCCCAGGGTCAGATGATTGTTCAAGGTTCCTGAATAAACTGCATTGAAAAAAAAAAAAGATGAGAGCTTTGCATTCTTATCTGCAGGCAGACAGACAGGAACTGGACCTGGTGAGGGCTTTTTCAAAATTCAAATCCAACCCCTAATGACGCACATATTCCAAGAAGGCTATGCCTACTCCATCAAGTGTGTATCTCCTAATTCTTATCAAATAACTCTACTCACTGACTACTAATCTTTCAAATATATTTCAACCACCACAACATCCAACAGAGAATGTGTTCTATAATCAAGTGTTTATAAACAAAGATAAAGAAGAAGGCTAGAATTAAGACCAGCATTATTAGTATATTGAAAGTGAAAATGTTGGTGAGAGAGACTAGGAAGAATGCGAAGAATGAAAACCGGGGCTTAGAGAAAACTTTAAAATTAAAGAAAGCACTTAAGATTTAAGAAGGAGGAGGTAGGGATTTATGGGGGAATACAAAGTGAATAAAATGTAACTAATAAAAATTTAAAAAACAAAGATTTAAGAAGAAAGCCAACCCTTGACACTGTTAACAATACTCCACTATGCTTGCAGAAAAGAGCCTAGCATGGCTGTCCCTTGATAGGCTCAACTCAGCAATGGTTAGAAACAGATGCAGAAACTCACCTGCGAACATTGAGTGAATAGTGTGAAGTCTAGTGGAAAAGTAGGGGGAAGGATGAGAGGATTTAGAGGTGACAAGAGTTCCACAAGAAGATAAAACAGAGCCAATTAACCAGGTGTCCAGAGGAGCCTGTGAAGTCTGAAGCACCAAACAAGGACAGTGCATGGACTGGACCTAGGTCCTCTACAGATATGTATGTAGCTAATGGACAACTCAGACCTCATGTGGGTTCACTAGTAAGGGGAATGGTGGCTGTCTCTGACGTGGACTCTGTTTCCTGCTTTTCTATCATTTCCCCCTGACTGGACTGCCTTACCAGGCCCCAGGGAAAGAGGATGAACTCAGTCCTCATGTGAATAGGTGAGCTGAGGTGGCTGAGTAGTGGTGTCCCCTTTTCTGAGGAACAGGGGAGGAGGATGGCAGAGGGAGGGTGGGATTGTGAGACTGGAAGGAAAGGAGGGAGTGGGCTATGACTGGGATGTAAACTGAATAAATATAATTTTTAAATTTTTAAAAGGAATCAAGCCTCTGAAGAAAAATTATTAAATGTTTAGCAGAAAAACCTAGTAGGATGGGAATCCAAGAATCTGAAGATTGCCACATGATGAGGGGGTGATCACCATATACACATGTAGCATTCACATAAAG
Source organism: Meriones unguiculatus (assembly GCF_030254825.1). Lineage (NCBI taxonomy): Eukaryota > Metazoa > Chordata > Mammalia > Rodentia > Muridae > Meriones > Meriones unguiculatus. The sequence goes on along the minus strand of NC_083369.1, from coordinate 70,467,781 downwards.
ACAATACAAAGATACAAAGAGGTGTCTATCATACATACCACAAAGAATATCTAGATCACCTTGGCACAACTAATTTCTCGAAAGTTTCTGAAAATTGGCTCATGGGGTTAGGTAACACAGTAGATAATGTAGTGAAGACTGTGAGACTAGATAACACATTTATGAAGCTTGGTTCTAGAATTCATGACCTAGAAGTGCATAGAAGTGTTTTTCTTTGTTTGTTTGTTTGCTTGCTTGCTTGCTTTAATAAATCATAATCTTGGAAACATAAAAATAATAATGGGGAAAATCCTGTCTAAAAGAGACTTCAGGTTAAGAAATGGGGAAAATAGAGTTTGGTTGCTGAAAGTGAGAATGGCAATAAAAATACCATTTGATTTTAAAGTATGACGAAGAAGAAACTAACCAATGGCAGCACTTTAATGGTATGCCTTTCTTGTATTTCTCATAGAGAAAAATTATATTTTTCTTATCAAAGGGAGAAAAAATATTTTCCGCAATAAACAGTAATTTGGGCAAAATGAAGATAAGAAAGAAAGTTGATGAGAGATACTTAATTGTCCATTATTGATTCATTTATGTCTGAGACCATAAATATGTTCATATATGCATTTAGCAGCAGATGGTATGATAATATGAATTTTGTCTCATGCCCAGAAACCAGAGAATATTGTGTAGATTTCTATATTAGAGCACGTATGGCAAAAGTAAGTTACTCTGGTATCTTCTAAACAACCCAAGTCAAGAAATATGGTATCCTAGCAAGAGGGTGGTGAATGTAGTGAAAGAATAAAGTGATTTAAGAATATCCAGAAGATAATGATAGAGTGACAGTCCACTGAACCTAACATGGGCAGGGAATGGAAAAAAGGTAAAGTGGTTAAAGATAATGAGAACACCTATAGTTTAAAGAACAACTGAACAGAACATTTGAGTAAGAAGCCTAGTCCATTTCAGGAGGCATGTCAGTTATTCTCCACAGAGCCTTTAACACTACGCCACATTCACTTTTAGAATTTTAGCACAGTGTGTATAGCATGACATCACAATTGTTTGAGACCTTAGTACTCTATATAACCAATATGAGGCAAAATTCCCGACAAAAAATCTTTATCCCTCAATGAAACTTCTACAAGAATGATTCTAATTTCAATGATTTTTGAGAGGTTGAAAAGTTACAGGTCCAGTGCCTAACTAAAGCTACTTATTATGCACGTCTATGTCTGACCTAATATACTTGTGACTATCATGCCAAATATTTTAGGCATTATTAACCTAACAGACTACTAGTCTCCACAAACCCCAAAACTAAAAATATCATTTGATATACCTGATGCATATACCAGTTTTTTTCCTTCCTTCTTTTCTTCCTTTCTTCTTTTCCTTCCTTCCTTTTTTCTTTCTTTCTTTCTTTCTTTCTTTCTTTCTTTCTTTCTTTCTTTCTTTCTTTCTTTCTTTCTTTCTTTCTTTCTTCCTTCCTTCCTTCCTTCCTTCCTTTCTTTCTTTCTTTCTTCTTCCTTCCTTCCTTCTTTCCTTTCTTTGTTCCTTCCTTCCTCTCTGTCTCTCTCTGTTTCTCTGTCTCTGTCTCTCTCTCTGTTTTCCTCTGTTTCTTGTATATCTTTGCCTAACTGCTGTATCTAACAATATTTGAAAAAAAAAAAAAAAAAACTAGTGGTACATAATTTTCTCCTGTCACTTATAAAAGCATAAATAATGTTTTTTTCTTTCCTTTTTATTTATTTATTTTTAATTTGAATTTATTTTTTATAATTTATTCACTTTACAATGTGTGGCAAGCCCCCCACCCACATAACACACAACAGGGGGGAGTGATCAAAAAGGAGTCTGTAGAGCCCCTGTCAAAGACATCCCCTGCTCCCCTTATAAAGTCTGCTCCCACATGAAGACTGAGCTACCTATGGGCTACATCTGATCAGGGGCTCTAAGCCCTTTCCATGCATGGTCTTTGGTTAGTGCATCAGTTTATGCAAGTCCCCCTTGGGCTTTTTTGACACTGTTGATTTTCTTATCTTGTTGGAACATACCAACATAGGGTACCTTGAAACTGTGTTCCTTGACTATGTTCTCTCATATTGGTTCCAGAATAAACTTTTTCTTATCATTTTTGAGGTGTGTGCTACTTCTTTTTTAAATGTTGTTGTGCTCTTATCCTGAAACTCTCTACATAAACAAGGTTGCACTTGGACTTACAGACGTTGGCTTGTATTTGTCTCCTGAATCCTGAGACTAAAGGTTTGAGCCACTACCATTAGTGCAGATGTGGATTTCATAACAGCACCAGCATTTGCAATACCTGATGAAAATGTGGTAATAAATGTACAGCTCCTAAAGAAGAGACTTTGAAATTAAACAGACTTATAGTACTTTTAATACATTATCTACATATTTGAGAAAATTATCTTGATCCCTGTCCTTCAGTTCTTTAATTTACAGATGTATAACTAATGTAGTTCCAAAGTTGACAAAGTTTTGTTTTGCTTTGCCCAATGTTATTGTCTCAAAAACTTTGCTTCAATAAAATTAGAGCTCTAAGACATGTGTGTTAATTTAATAATAATGATGATGATGATGCAAAATCTTGGAAGAGAGTAAATTAAAATATGAGGTGAAATAATCTTTTCTCGCTAAAGGATTAGCATAGAGTATTGCTCTATTGGGAGCAATAAACATATATATATATATATATATATTTATTTATCAATTTAATCTCCTTAAGGCCTGATCCCAACCTTCTCCCTCCTCTTCTCCCAGTCCCATCCTCATGCCATCTTTTCGCAATACCTCATTTTCCTTTTCTTCAGAGAAGTGGAAGCCGCCAAGAGGTAGCAAGCCAACCAGCTACCTCAACTCACTGCAGGACTAAGACCATCCTCATTCACTGGGGCCTCACAAGGCAGCCCAGCTTAGGGAAAGAGATCCAGGAGCAGGCAACAGAGTCACATACAGCTTCTACTCCCTTATTTAGGGAATCCACATATTGACCAAGCTGCATATCTCCTTCATATATGTAAGAGGTCTAGGTCCAGCCAATGTGATGGTTCATTTTCTGTTAGCCCCCATGATCCCAGGTTAGTTGATTCTGTAGTTCTTCTTCTGGAGTCCTTAACACTTCTGGCTCCCTCTATCCTTCTTCCCACTCTTCCAACTTCCTCAGCTCTTAGCCTATTGTTTGGCTGTAGGTCTTTGCATCTGTTTCCATCAGCTTCTGGTTGAAGCCTCGCAGAAAACAGTTATGCTAGGCTCCTGTCAGCAAGAATAGCAGACTGTCATTAATAGTGTCAAGGATGTGCTCTCTCCCATGCGGTGGGTCTCAAGTTGGGCCAGCCATTGTTTTGCCATTCCTTAAATCTTTGCTCCAACTTTACCCCTACTATTCTTGTAGGCAGGACAAATTTTGAGTCTAAGGTTTCATGTGCCAGTAGCTGTCTCCTCCCAACATTGGAAGTCCCATCTGGCTACAGGATGTGACTACTTCAGATTCCTTAATACCCACTTCTAGAAGTCTTAGCTAGGGTCAACCTATGGACTCCCAGGAACCTCCCATGTCCCAGAGATGCCCTCCCACACCAATTTCCATTTTCTCTCCTGTTCGGGTCCAGAGCTCACTGAAAAAAAACACCACAGACACAAATAGTATGCAAACATAAAAGAGCATTTTTTTTTTCTGAAATCCAGTGCACTTGAGTGAGTCCCAGCCTACGCAAAACAAAATTGCAAAGAACTCTGAATTGAGCTCACAGGTTTGTTTTGTAGGTACTCAGGGGGGACTTTGGGGGTGGTTTAGGTAATATTTAGTATAATTGAAGCATTCAAACTTACAAGCATGGGCAACTTTGTAGGTGGTCAGCAAACTTTTGGGTTAGTTATGAATTATGCAACCTTATCTTTCCTGCCAGATGGTGCAGCAGAGGGTCCAGCAGAGGGCCAGGTGCCCTCATATTGTCTGTTCATTTTCTGTGTTTTTTCCAGTAAATGATCACTCACTTCAGGGAAATGGAAACTTAGGCCTGCTCCTTTTGACAGTGAACTGAGTCCTGTCATGGAGCAAGCCCACATCCTATGTTAGAATATAGTGGGGTCTCAAATGGGGCTTTAATTTCAATTGGTGTCTCATATTCCCAGTCTGCCCCCTACACAGAACTGCTGTATGCACACCTGATCCCCATCCTCCCACCCCCTCTCTCATCTAATTTCCTCCCTCCATCTCCTTCAGATGTCTGTGTTATTTCCTGTTTTGAGAGTCAACATCTTCACTTGGGCCTTCCTTGGCTTCTTTGGGTCTGTGGATTGTGGCAGTTTATTCTGTATTTTGTGGTTAATATCCATGTATAAGTGAGTGAATACCATGAATGTCTTTGTGAGTCTGTGTTACCTCACTCAGTATGATCTTTTCTAGTTCCACCCATTTGCCTGTAAATGGCATGATCAAAGTAGTATGCTATTGTGTAAATATATCACATTTTCTTCATTCACCCTTCAGTTGAGGAACATTTATGTTTTTGAAGTTTCTGGCTATTTAAAATAAAGTTTCCTTGGACATAGCATAGCAAGTGTCCTTGTGGTACGGTCTTTTGGGTATATGCCCAGGACTGGCATAGCTGAGTCTTGAGGTAGGTCTATTCTCATTTTTCTGATAACCCTTTAAAATGATGTCCACAGTGGTTGTACGTGTTTGGACTTCCAACAGTAATGGAAGAGTATTGCCCTTGCTCCATATCCTTGCCAGCATGTTCTGTCTCTTGAAATTTTGATCTTAGCTTTCTGACTGGTGAAAGTTAGAAATTCAGTCATTTTGAGTTGCATTTATTTGGTGGCTAAGAATGCTGAACATTTCTTTCTTGAGTGTGTGTGAGTATGTGTGTGTATGTGTGTGCATGTCTGTGTGTATGTTTATTATATTTAAGTTTATTTACTTTACATCCAAAGTATGCTCCTCCCTCCTCTCCTCCCAGTCTCTTCCTTTCTACTTTCTCCTTCCTCCTTCCTTCTTTTCTATCCCCCAGAAAAGTGAAGCCCTCTCCCCCTCCCTATATCAGCCCTCCCCAACATAAAAGGCACATCAGGACGAAGCATATCCTCATCACCTAAGGCCACACAAGGATGCTAATCCAGGTGGAAGTGATGAAAAAGCAAGCAATAGAGTCCATGTTAGAAAAAGCCTGCCCTCTCCACTCACCAGGTGCCTCATATAAAGAACAAGTTACAATTGAGCCACATGTGTGCAGGGGTCTAGACAATGCATGCTCCTTAGTTAGTATTTCAACCTCTTTAAGCACCCATGGGACTGGGTTAGTTGTCTCTATTGGTCTTCTTGTGAGGTTCCTGTCCCTCTAGATCCTTCCTTCTTTCCCCCAACACTTCTGTAGGACACCCAGAGCTCCATCCCATGCTTGGCTCTATCCACTGTTGGCTGTAGCCTCTCAGAGAACAGCCAATTTAGGCTCTTGTGTCCATTTTCCTGGAAAATCTCTTTTCAACCCTTTATTCTAGGGTAATATCTATCATTATTGGAGAGATATGTTTCCTGTATACAGCAGAATGATGGGTCCTGTTTGTGCATCCATTCTGTTAGCCTGTGGCTTTTTATTGGAGAGTTGATGCCATTGATGTCATTTTTACTTCCTGTTATTTTAATGTTTCTGGTGGTAGAATGCATGTGCATTCTTCCTTCCTTTTAGGTTTGTGGCTCTGGGGTTATTGGATTCCTGTGTTTTCATGGGTGTAGTTAGCCTCCTTAGTTTGGAATTTTCCTTCTAGTATCTTCTGTAAGTCTGGGTTTGTGTCTAGGTACTGTATAAACTTGTTTTTTTTTTTTTTTTTTATGGGATATCTTGTTTCTGCATCTATGCTAACTGAAAATTTTCCTGGGTATAGTAGTCTGGGTTGACATCTGTGCTCTCTTAATGTCTTTTTGACATCCAACCAGGCCCTTGTGGCTTTCATAGTCTTTGTTGAGATGTCAGGTTTAACTCTGATACATTTGTCTTTATATGTAACTTGGCCTTTACTCCTTGTGTCTTTTTTAATATTCGTTCTTTCTTCTATAAATTTAGTGGGTTTTTTTTTTTTTATGTGATGGGAGGATTTTCTTTTCAGGTCCAACCTATTTGGTGTTCTATAGGCATCTTTTATGTTTATAGGCTTTTCTTCCTTTAGGTTGGGGAAAATATTTTCTGGGCCTTGAAGTTTGGAGTTTTCTTCTATTTCTATTATTCTTAGGTTTGGCCTTTTCATATTGTTCCAAATTTTTTGGAAGTTTTGTGTCAGGAAATTTTTATATTTAACATTTTCTTTGACTGATGTGTTGATTTCTTCAATCAGATGCTTGAGATTTTCCCTTTCATCTCTTGTACTGTGTTATTGATGCTTTTGTCAGCATTTCCTGTTCTATTCCACCAGTCTTTCATCTCCAGGATTGCCTTTCATTGTGTTTTCTTTATTAATTCTATTTCCAGTTTTATGTCCTAGACAGTTGTATTCATTTCCTTCTCCCATTTGGTTTTATTTTCTTGTATTTCTTTAAGGGATATACTCAGTTCTTTCACCTGTTTGTATTTTCTTGTGTTTCTTTAAGGGATTAATTCAATCCCTTAACTTGTTTAGTTGTATTTTTCTGCAGTTTTTTTTTTAAGAGATGTAGTTTCTTATTTTAAGGCCTCTATCATTATCATGACCTCAGGTTTTAGAATGTTTTTTTAAATTTTTTTTTAATTTTTCTTTATTAATTACACGTTACTCACTTTTTATCCCCCCCCATGGTTCCCTCCCTCCTTTCATCCCAATCCCTCCCTTCCTCCACCCTCTGCCTGCATGCCCCTCCCCAAGTCCACTGTTAGGAGAGGACTTCTTTTCCTTCCTTCTGATCCTAGTTAATTAGGTCTCATCAGGAGTGGCTTCATTGTCTTCTTCTGTGGCCTGGTAATGCTGCTTCCCCCTCAGGGGGATGTTTTATTGTGCTTCTTGTGATAAGATCCTCACTGCTTGCTGTGGTAGTTTAACTGGGTTTTGGTGGTACATATGGCCCTGGGTTTTTGTTGGTGGTGTTCTAATGCTGACCTCTAGCCATTTGGTTGACTATGTTATTTGTAGGCCCAGTATTTTCTGAAGGTAATAGATCTCTGGTGTTTTAGGTAGAAATTGTGCTTCTAGATGGTCACAGTCCTCTAGTTTTCCTGTTGCTTTCTGATTCAAGCACATCGCCAGAGCTTCAGATCAAGGTGGGTCCCGTGATATGATGCAGGCCTGAAACCTGCCACTTCCTCATCTATGCTTGTCTTGAGGGCCACATTGCAGAAGCATCCTGGTAAATGGCACAATTGGGGGAAGTGAGTTGTGGGTCACAAAAGTGACTTGGAGTACAGAGGGCCCTGGACAGACCTGGCTACTATTGCTGGTAGGCTCTACCAGGCCAGTAGATGGAGGTGGAAAAGGGCTCATATCTGTTGTTCCCTGATCTGTGCTGGTCTGTAGGGCCACATATCGTGGTGTTTATTGGGAAATGGCAAAGTGCAGGGAACTCTGTTGACCATTTGAACAAGTGCTTTTCAGCCTTTAGAGATTTCTCTGTTGAGAATTCTTAGAAAAGACTCCCGTGCCCACATTTTTTGGTTCTGTCTCACCCTTTTTGGAGCTCCTGTTCCCTCCAGGTCTTTCTATCTCCCCCTTCTTTCATAAGATTCCCTGCACTCTGCCCAAAGTTTGGCTATGCATCTCAGCATGTTTTGATACTCTGCTGGGTGAACTTTTTCAGAGTCCATCTGTGATAGGCTTTTGTCCTGTTCCTTGTTTTCTTCCTCTTCCGATGTCAATCTCATTTGCCTTTCTGAATGAAGATTGTAATCCAATTTTTAATTCAGACGTGTTTTATTGGTGTTTCGTTTCTTGATTTCTTTATGTATTCTGGATATTAGCCCCCTGTCAGATATAGGGTTGGTGAAGGTTTTCTCCTAGTCTTGTAGGCTGTTGTTTTGTTCTGTTTCTTTTTTTTCTTTGCTTTACAGAAGCTTTTCAGTTTCATGAGTTCCCATTTATTGATTGTTGATCTTAGAGCCTGTGCTGATGGTGGTATGTTCAAGAAGTTGTCTCCTGTGCCAATGATTTCCAGGCGCTTCCCCACTCTTTCTTCTAACAAGTTTACTGTCTGGTTTTATACTGAGGTCTTTGATCCACTTGGACTTTAGTTTTGTGCAGAGTGATAAATATGGATCTATTTACATTTTCTACATTTATACATCTTGTTAGACCAGCATAACTTGTTGAAGCTGATTCCTTTTTTTCCATTGTATGTTTATGGGCTTCTCTACAGCTTGGCTCTGCTGACTCTGCTGGCTATGTCCCAGGTGGATCTGGCTGATAAGGAATAGGCAGAGAGGGGTCTAAGCCCTTTGGATGGCAGGCTATGGGGGTCTGAGAGAGCTTGCGCCTCACCTCTGGTGGCTCTGCTGGCTCTGCTGGCTCTGCTGGCTCTGCTGACTGTGTCCAGGTGGATCCCTATGCTGGATTTGCTGGCTGTACCCCAGGTGAACCAGGCAGTTAGGAAATAGGCAGCTGTAGTTCTATGCTGAATATTTCTGGGTTCCCCACCGACCTCCTTAGGATGACTGGCAATGGGTGTCAGAGACAGCATGTAGCTCACCTCTGCTGGCACTGTTGCCTGTCTAGTTAATGTATGTTTTATGATTTAAATCTCATTTCCATGGTAAAGAGCTAGACAGATATTGAAAATCTATCACCTATTATATTTTTGCTTTAAAAAATACAACGTAGTTTTAATAATTAACTAAAGCAACCTTGTGCTACCATTTTCATTTCTTTGGGTTCATGATATTTGCAAATGACATCTTAATGAAGGATTTTATGGTTTATTTTTTCAGTTTGAATTCTTCTGGAGAGCCTAGGATGTGATGTTGGGCCACTTAATTTTATATAAACCATGCAAATGATGTCTGTGACTCTTCTTTCCCATGAAATGCAATTTAGAGCCATAAAAATAGTAATTTTTACAGTACACAGTTTAGTATGAACCATTTATTTGAACTCACATGAAACAGAAAGGATATAATTTTTGTAAGTAATAAATTAGTAAATTGGTGTGTGTGTGTGTGTGTGTGTGTGTGTGACAAAGAGAGAGGGATAGAGATAGAGAGAGTTAGTGTACAAGAGATTTGAAAATAGACACCATGATCTTAGGGTTCATATTTTTGAATAAGGGTGTGTGTGTTCCTGTGTAATTTTATCATATGTAGCTTAGTTTCCATGGTGAATAATTTAAAAAATGCCATTATTTCTAAGAGCTTAGTCAGAAGAAACAAAATTTTACTTAAATGTTCCACATAATTTTGTTTTTCAAATACTATGAGAAATTGACTGTATACAAAATTGATGACAAATTCTTCAATACATAAAACTAAAAAAATTAACTGGATTTTTTCTATTATTTCAGTTGACACAAAAATGTTTCTACTTTATCACTTTAAAAAATGCACACATACTCAAGTGTAGTCTTCCATTAACTTTAATATCCTTTGAGTTTAAATTTTAATTTTGAAGCTTTACACTGTTATTCATTTGATTTGGACATGGGAACTAGTAGAAGGAAATTGTATTGGAAATTCTGGCAGAAATTCAGGCTTATTAAACAAATTGTGTGTTACACAGCTTTTGCTTATCTACATTCTTGTCCATATTCTTGTAAGGCATTGTGCCCACTCATTATAAAGTATGCCAGTTTTACAGGGCACTTGCTGTTCAGAAAGATGGATCCAGATGCGCTTTCTGGAAAAATGTGTAAGTGATATTAGCTTGGAAAAATGCCACCTCTCATTGATAGTTTATGATTATTTATATGTGGCTGTGTTGTCAATGGCTATACACATAATTCATCATCTTGGGTATTCAAGGTGACCTACTTTGGGTTTTGGATTTAGCACCATTTTACCTGGACTTTTCATATTTGCATGGCAAAACATTTTAGATTTTCAGAAGGAAAGATGAATAGCATCTAAAAGTGAAAACTGAACACAGAAGAGAGAAATAAATACCACATGAAATCCTAACCAATCCATTTTTTCAATAGTTTATAATTGAGAACTGAAACATGGCAGAAATATGCTCAGTTCTGATGTTTATATAATTTGTACAAGTCTAGAATAAATAGCAAGAACAGAAAGTGTGGATAAGCCTTTTTGTTATGAGTATAGAAGTATAATGGCCTTCCCACATGATTAGAATGTGAGATGATTGATCTTTTCCCTGTGTAAATGACATAATGTTGCCATTCTACTAGTGAACAGATTTTTTCCCTGTCACTGATACAAATGCTTTTATATTCACCAAGGTTCAATTACCTATTCAGAAGATATGGTAGTGGGTTTATAACATAATGGATTTTTGGCTTTTTTGTTACTGCAAACCTCTACCAAAATGTAAATACATTGATGTTATGGTTCTTTTAAGGAGACAACATTAGGGGAGTGCCAGGAAAATGAATTAAAATTCAGTTCAAGCGGTTATATGTATTGAAACATACCTTCATGAGAGCCAAATTCCAGATGAGAGAATACTGTGACTGAATAAGACATAGAAAAATAACTGCATGGAAGAAGAAATGAGGATGAATTTTCTGTTAATTACAGTATAAGTACTGTATCTTCAATCATTGGGTAGCACAGAAGCATTTTTCTTATGGAATGGAGACCAAAGTGGATTCCTAACAATGCTGGAGACCAGGACCAGGACATTTCCCACAGTCCCAGTCTCTAAGCTAGTCCAGTATCCCAAAACTCCAGGCCCACTCTAATACTAGATTGTCCTCTTTAGCTTTCACCTAACTGGCCTATACATATGGCCACCTATATACAGCCTTTATGTGATTGCCATTGTCATATGTCTCTCGTAAACCCAGGCACAACTCAGCACCTATGAAAGCATGTTTCTGATATCTGAATGAATACTCAAGAGCAACAATTTTCCCAATAGGTCATGTTGACAAATGTAACTCAATAGAAGTTTGTCATGTTAGCTGAGGTTGAGTCAGAATGTAGGTCTGTCTTGAAAATTTCAGACACAGTTTACAAACACAGACTCATATTCCATTTTTCCCCCATGTCTCTTGGAATTAGAGTTTCCCAGCCACAGTCTCAGACATCAGGTTATCCTATCTAAGGACTTTCCCTTTTTACAATTTAAGATTATCAAGACAATCCTATTAAGACTTTTCCTTTTTACAATTTAATTAATTAAATATCATTTATTCACTTTGTGTCCCTGTTGCAACCCCCTCCCTTGTCTCCTCCCAGTCATTCCCAACCTCCCTCTTCTCTGTCTATGCCCCTTCCCTAATCCCCTGATAGGGAGGACATCCTTCCCATCTATCTGACCCTAGCCTATTAGGTCCCATCAAGGATGGCTTCATCATCTTCCCCTGTGGCCTGGTAAGGCTGCACCCACCAGAGATAGGTGATCAAAGAGCTGGCCACTGAGTTCATGTCAGGGACAACCCCTGTAGCCTTTAACAGGTAACCCACTTGGAAACTGTTGGTATAATATTTTTGTGGAAAACAACTCTTGTTGTTTCAAATGCTGATTTCTCTACTCCACTATCTGGTAACAATCCAGAAATTGCATTGTGATGCTTATTATAAGCATCACCTGTCTCAAGTTTGTGTAAACATGTCACCATTTGTTCTCTGTGTTGTCAATAAAACAACCAGCCATTGCTCTGCAATGGGGAGAATAGGGTGGGATATAGTAGTCCAGAGGGGAAGGAGAGGAGCAGAAGGGTAGGAGTAGAGATTGGCAGAAGAGAACTTGGTACCATGAAGAAGGATGAACCGTACCTAAGGTATGACTAAAAGCAAGTATAATGGATGAAATATGAATGGTAAGAAACTATGCAGGTTTGGAAGTTTACGATGGAGTAACAATTGTCCAGCATTGTGCTCTAGGTTAATTGAGTAAATCCTAGTCTCTGTGTAGTGATTTGGGAATACAACAGGTTTAGGAATAACTGCAGCTTAACTAAAAGATAAATATTAATAACCCACAAGAGAAACTGAGGAGTCTGTGGGCTTCCTCTGAACAGGGGATCCTCTCTATGCATGGTCCTTGGTTAGAGTATCAATCTCTACAGGCCCACCTGGGACCAGGATTTTAGTCTCGGTTGCTCTCCTTGTGGAGTTCTTGTCCCTTCCAAGTCTTTCTATCTCCCTCTTCTTTCATAAGGTTTCTGGAACTGTACCCGAGGTTTGGCTATGAGTCTCAGTATCGTCTTTTATACCCTGGTGGGTAAAGTCTTTCAGAGGTCTTATGTAGAAGGCTCCTCTCCCTTTCCTTGTCTTCTCCTACTTCTGATGTACAACCACTTTGGAAATCAATCTGATGTTTTCTCAAAAAATTAGGAATAGTGCTACCTTAAGATCCAGCTATACCACTCCTAGGCATAAACCCAAAAGGTGGCCCATCATCAATAAGGACATTTGCTCAGCTATGTTCGTAGCAGCTTTATTTGTAATAGGCAGAATCTGGAAACAACCCAGATGCCCCTCAGTGGAGGTATGGATACAGAAAGTGTGGCACAATTACACAATGAAATACTACTCAGCAATTAAGGAGGAAATCATGAAATTTGCAGGCAATTGAATGGAACTGAAAAGATCATCCTGAGTGAGGTGGCCCGGAAGGAGAAAGACACACATGCTATATACTCACTTATTAGTTGATATTAGTCATATATTATAGGATAAACATACTAAAATCTATAGTCCTAAAGAAGCTAAGGAAGAAAGAGGACCCTAGGAAAGATGCTTATTCCTCATTCAGAAGGGCATGCATGCCTTTTCTTAAAGCTCTCCAATCAACACACTTGGAAACACTGAACAGACTGAAGTACTTTTTTTCACCAAGTTAAGTCTGTAATATTAGAAAATGAAACTCTTAACCCATGTATATGCTTATAAGCATAGGGATAATATATGTACAGTGGTGGTGCAGATATAACCAACGGAATAAAATAACATAGCATTGATGGATTGTTTAAAAAAGTAAAGATATATGAACTAACACATTTGTTGTTCTCTTATTCATGTGCATGTTAGAATTTGTGTGAATGTGCATTTGTATGTGAAGCTCAATGACAACTGTATCTGAATTTTAAAATGAAAAATTAAAAATTCTGCAGGTGAAGCAATCTGTGCATCTCAGCAGCTTTCCTAAGAAGAAGAGTGGGAAAGCAAATTGATTTAACAATATCAAGGTCATGCATTTGACAGTGGACAACCTCATGGTATGCAAGGTGGGATTTGTTTAGGTTTAGGGAATCAAATCTTGCTCTTCTATATAACAGGAGGAGCTACATACTACTATATTAATACAGAAAAGAATTACTCAATTCTTTTTATTTAAATTTATTATTATTGTGTGTAGTGTGGATATGTGTTTGTGTGTACAAATGTGATAATAAGAGGGCAACCTTAGGAGTTGGTTCTCTCCTTCCACCAGGGGATCCAGGCATCAAACTCAAATTATTAGACTTGTATGTTAATAACTTTACCTGTAGAACATCTCATTGTTCCCAAGAATTTCCTTAAAGCTCAAGGAAGTACAAAACTACAGAGATAGTTAAACAATATCAGGAAAATAATAGATAAACCAAAATAGGTATTCAACAAAGAGAAATCAATCATTGAAAACCAAGAGGAAATTTTGGAACACAATAAATCCCTGAGCTAAAATGAATCAAAAGCTAGTCTGAGTAAGACTTTGTTAAATAGGAGAAGGAATCAATAAGCAATAAGACAAGTCATTTGAACTTACCAGTCAGAGAAAAAAAGAGAAAATACATGAAAATGGATGAATAAAACCTGTAGCATTCTTAGTACATGATAATAAAACAGACAAAAGGCTTATCACCATTAGTCTGGTAAATGATTATTTGAACATGTTGTTAAAACATAAATGATAAAGGCAATGCAAAATGACAACATCAAATAAAAAAAAATGTATTAGGGATAGGATGTTTCTTGTTGGTAAAGTACTTGCTAATGCTTGACTCCCAGTGTAGGAAATAACATATAAAAGAAAGAAAAACCTTGAACATCAAAGTAAATATTTTTAATAAAGAAAAAGGCAAGCACAAACATAGAGAAAATATTGGCCAACACTACATATATTTACAAGTAAATATCTAAAATACATGAGTAGTTAATAAGTGAATAATGAGAAAACAATCCAGTTAAAATTTTTAAGAAATTTGAATAGATTATTTCTAGAAAAGATACTTAATTAATCAATAGATATATAAAATGTAAGTATGAGAAATTTCTGAAAAAATTCAAATCTGGGCCACAGTGTGTTATTATCTCACATTTGTTAGAATGGTTATTATCAGAAGAAGAAGATGGAAAAATGTGTTGATGACTATCTTGAGAAAAGGGACCTTTTAAACAATTTGTAGAATTGTTAAAGTAAACTGACTTTCTCTATCAGTGGACTAAGGAAGAGGTTTTGGAGAGGAAGAGGAAGGGAGGATGGGACTGGGAAAAGATGAGAGAGGGGCTACATCTCTGATACAAAGTGAATAAATTTTAAATAAAAATACTAACAAGAAGATGAAGAAGAAGAAAAAGAGGAAGAATAAAAAGTGGACTGATTTTAATATCCTCAAAATTGTAAGATGATCATATTATTTATCCATTGTGATCGTTAGCTTTAATTGTCAAGTAAACACAACTAGGAAGGGACTCTCAATGAAGGCTTGTCTGTTGAGTTGCCCTATGAGTATGCATGTGGAAGATTGTCTTAGCTAATTGGTATGGAAATACTCAGCTCAATGTGGGTAGCATCATTCTCTAGAAAGCAGGCCATGAACTGTGTAGGAATGGAGAAATAAAACTAACTACAACCAGGGAGACACACTTCTCTTCATTTATATCTATTATTGACTGTGCATACACATGATTGGCTGCTTCAAGGTCTAGCCTCTGTGACTTCCATCATACGATAGACTGGAACTGCAAACTAAAATAAACCCATTATTCCTAAGATTTTGAATATCAGGTATTACGGAAACATAAATGAAAATAGAATAGCATCTAATTTCTGCATATTTAAGAAAGAAATACAATTAGTATCTTTTATGAGGTTAGGTCTCCCCATGTTGCCCAGATCAGCTGGAAATCCAAATACCCCCATCTTAACCTCTCAAGTATATGTACCAGCCTGTACCATCAGGCTCAGATGAAATTCTCTTGAATGCAAATAGGAATTGCAATATTGACTGCAGCATTATTCCCGTTACTCAAATATAAAGTCAGTTAAAGTGTCAATAAATAGATAACTGGGAAAAGTGCATTGGAGTATTATTTAGGCAATAAGAAGAAAATTCTGTCATAACAGTAAAGTAAGATACAGAAAGGTAAATAATGTATGATCTAACTGGTAAGCAGAACTTTAAAAACTTCCCCATAGAAGGAGATAGTGAATGGCAGTTGCTAGGCCTTATAATCAGGATAATAGTAAGGTGTTTACCAAGTGGTAGAATGTTTCAGCTAACAGTAGTTTTAAGTTCTAGAGAACTAAGTACTTTAACTGGTAGATATATGAACTAAATGGGCATGATAAAGGGACGTTGTTCATTATCCATTTCACAATGCATAACTAAATCAGTCATCATGCTTGAAAAGTGTTATCAATAATATATCAATAAAAGTTAAAGAAATTAGGCAACCTTATCTGTAATTTTCCTTCCCTTCGTGTGTATCAATTGTCTTGACTGTCCTCCCATAATACTAGACGAAATGAATGGAACTTCTTGGCACTAGAACAACTAGCTCCATTCTATCTCAGACATAGTTTATGTGCTTTGTCTTGGACTCACTGCCAATAATTTGGACATTTCAACCAATCTCATCTATGGGACAATAGTCCCAATATTCATTCACATTTTTATAAATGTGCATTGATTGTCTTGTATGAGCAAGACAAAGCTGACATGTAAGCATATGGATTTTGGAACAAGAAAGACTAAGGTTAAATTCACAAGTTTTCTGTTACTTGCTTGCTGAGAAATTTGCCCAAATTATTAGACTAAGTTTTATTAATTATAAAACTGGTGAATAAAAATATCATCTCATTTTATTTCTACAAGAGTTGATACAGAAAATACGTGTGAGTTTTTATATAAAACAGATGGTCAATGACTATCAAGTTAATTTTCACTTTATAAAATTGTTTTCTTGTTGGCTGAATTTTATCAAATTCTGGATACATTTTGACCTAACTTCCTAAAAATATTTTATAACATTTATTTATTTACCTGAAGGTATGGATAAATATTATGCAGCACTGTAAAAAAACATTAGTAAATGTCTAATTATACAGAATATCTTCAAAATCAATGGGGAAAATGTATCACACTAGAAAAGCCCAAAACAACAGGCAACTCAGAAAAAAATGCCTAAACATATGACAATTACTTACCAAAGCATTAAGGCAGGATACATTATAATAACAATAAGATGGTGATCTCATATTTTCCCTATAGTGTAGACAAAATCTGATACAACTCATTGTTAGGAAAATGTTTAGAAAAGAAATGACTGCTTGAATTAAATTGTAAATACATAGGCACTTTTAGACCTCAAGCTCATTTCTACAAGAACTGAAGTGACTACACTGTTTATCGTTCAATTTAACAGACCTTAGCCCTGCCCCAGATCATAAAGGTAGAATGCTATGAAATTCAGAACATCTGCTGTCCCTCGCAGAGTTTTCTTTGCTCTCCTGTAGCCTACCTATTAGGGTCTGCTCAGTGTAAATGAAAAATTTTGCCTCATGGATTTCTTCAGTGACTATAAAAGTTCATGTATTGATTTACATTTCCCTGATGAGTAAGGATGTTGAGCATTTCTTTAAGTATTTTTCTGACATTCGCTATTTCTTTATTGAGAATTCTCTGTTTAATCCTGTACCCCATTTTTAATTGGATTGCTTGGTTTGTTGGTGTTTAACTTCTTGAGTTCTTTATATATTCTGGATATTAGCCCTCTGTCAGATATAGGGTTGGTGAAGATTCTTTCCCAGACTGTAGGCTACTGTTTTGTTCTGGCAATAGTGTCCTTTGTTTTACAAAAGCTTTTCAGTCTCATGAGGTCCAATTTATTGATTGTTGGTCTTAGAGCCTGTGCTGTTGTTATTTTGTTCAGGAAGTTGTGTCCTGTGCCAATGACCTCAAGGCTCTTCACAACTTTTTCTTCTAAAAAGTTTAGTGTTGTGGGTTTATGTTGAGGTCTTAAATCAAAACTACCCTGATATTTCACCTTACATCAAAGAACTTAAGTGACAACACATGCTGGAAAGGATGTGGAGAAAGGGAAACCCTCCTCCATTGCTGGTGGGAATGTAAACTTGTGCAACCACTTTGAAAATAAATTTGACATTTTCTCAGACAATTAGGAATAGTGCTTCCTCAAGATCCAGATATACTACTCCTAGACATATATCCAAACCATGTTCAAATATACAACAAGGGCGTTTGCTCAAACAGGTTCGTAGCAGCTTTATCCATGACAGCTAGAATCTGGAAACCACCCAGATGTCCCTCAACTGAGGAATGGATACAAAAATTATGGTATATTTACCCAATGGAATAATAATCATCAGTTAAAAACAAGGAAATCATGAAATTTGCAGGCAAATGGTGGGAACTAGAAGAGATCATCCTAAGTGAGCTACCCCAGAAGCAGAAAGACACACATGGTATATACTCTCTTGTAAGTGAATATTAGACATATAATATAGGATAATCATATTAAAATTTGTACATCTAAAGAAGCTAATCAAGAAGGAGGATCCTGGGTAAGATGATCAATCCTTACTCAGAAAGACAAAGAGTAGAGGCACCAGAAGATGGAGAAAACAGGGACCAGACTGGAACCCATCACAGAGGGCCTCTGAAAGACTCTACCCAGCAGGGTATCAAAACATATGCTATGATTCATAGCCAAACTTTGGGAGGAGGGTAGGGAATATTTTGAAAGAAGTGGGAGATAGATTTGTAGGGGACAGGAGTTCCACAAGGAGAGCAACAGAACCAAAATATATCTAGGTACAGGGGTCTTTCGTGAGACTGATACCAGTCCACAGAGGAAGACAATGAATCCAGTCCTGATGAGACCTGATAGACTAGGGTCAGATAGAAGGGGAGGAGGACCTCCCCTATTATTGGACTGGGAGAAGGGCATAGGAGAAGAATAGTGAGGGAGGGTGGAATTGGGAGGGGATGGAGGTTCTGGCTGGGATACAAGGTGAATAAAGTACAATTAATAAAAATTTAAAAAGGGAAAGAAGGAACATGACAGGAACCTACCACAGAGGGCTTCTGAAACACTCTACCCAGCAGAATATTAAAGCAGATGCTGAAACTCATAAACAAACTTTGGGCGGAGTGCAGAGAATCTAGTGAAAAGTGGAGGGGGGGAGAAAGATCTGGAAGGATCTGGAGCTCCACAAGGAGAACAAAAGAAACAAAAAATCTGCACCTAAGGATTTTTTCTGAGACTGATACTCCAACCAATGACCATTCATGGAGATAACCTGGATACCTTCACAGAAGTAGCCCATGGCATCTCAGTCTCTAAATGGGCTAGCTAGTAAGGGGAACAAGGACTGTCATTGACATGAACTCAGTGGGTTGGCTCTTTGATCACCTCCCCCTGAGGGGTAAGCAGCCTTACCAGGCCACAGAGGAAGACTATGACAGTCCCGATGAGTCCTGATAGTCTAGGGTCAGATGGAAGGGGAGGAATTCCTCCACTATCAGAGGACTAGGTAAGAGGTATGGGAGGAGATGAGGTATGGTAGGGAGGGCAGGATTGGAAGGGGACAAGGGTGAGGCTACAGCTGGGATACAAAGTGAATAAACTGTAATAAATAAACAATTATATTTTTTAAAGTTCATGTATCTTTGTCCATGATGGAACGTGTGGTTCATGATCAGCTCTCTTTACTTTCCTGAATGAAAACCTGCCATATTTGGTGCTGGGTGCCACATATTCTTTTTCTTTAAAGATTTTTTCTTAGTATTTTAAAATAAAAATATTTGTTTAATTTTTTTTTGCATGATTTGCCTGCTGGTATGAAAGTGCACTGCTTGCATGCATGGTATCTTCACGAGACCTTGAGAGCACAACAAATCTCCCTAGAACATGAGATCCAGATAATTTGGGGCTGCCATGTGGATTCTGGGAGCATAAACTAGACCCTCTGCAAGAACAGCATGTATGCTTAACTCTTAGTTCACTGAGAATCTTCTACAAACCTCTTTTGAACAAACTGACCCTCTCTCCCTATTCCCTCCAAATTCACTCACATTTTTCTACTCATAGCACGTTGAACTTTGTGTCCCTTTCCCCTATCTTTCAAGTTAAATTGGTGATTCCTATTCATTCTTGGATGTGCAGACTTTCACCAGAAATTGGTCAATTTCTAGGGGTTACATTCTCAAAGAAAACTGTCTATCCTTCTGCCAAAAGCTAGAAGTTGCCAATAACTCCTTGGTAAGGGGTGGACTTTTTTGCCCATACCTCTTCTCCAGTCCCCTTAGTCTGAATTGAGCTTGAATAGAGCTTCTACATAAAAAAAAAAAAAAAAATCTTCTTTTTTTTTTGAAGAGGCAAAAATAAAAGCCATTGCATGCTAGAGACAATATCATGTTCTATCACCATTTTTATTGTCTCTCTGTTATCTTCCTCTACATTCTTTTGTTTTCATTTTCTTTTTTAATTAAATTTTATTTTTATATTAATTACAGTTTATTCACTTTGTATCCCAACTGTAGCCTTCTCTCTCATTCCCTCCCAGTCCCACTCTCCCACCATCATCTCCTTCCATGCCTCTCTCCAAGTCCACTGATAGGGTAGGTCCACCTCCCCTTCCATCTGACACTAGCTTATCAGGTCTCATCCAAACTGGCTGCATTATCCTCCTTTGTGGCCTGGGAAGGCTGTTCCAAAATCCAGAGGAGGCAGTCAAAAGAACCCTTTCATTCCTCTCTCACAATGTCCTCCCTCCCTTCCATCTCTGTTTTTTTTTTAATTAATTTATTAATATTTTTTGTTTTTTTCCCATTTCTGCTTTTGATATGAAAGCCTCAGTGTATTTTTCACATTCATTCTCAATTTTGGGTTAAGTGATGCTCCTGACTCATTTTCCACTGCTTTGGGGACTAGAGGTCTATGTTGCTACTTCTGACTGATTTAAAATTTGTTGTTAAAATTGTTTTGGAACACAAATTTTGATTCACACATGCCAAATATGTGATGCACACATGTTTATATTGCAGACATTAAGCCTTACATGAATGAATTAGGATTTGTATATAAAGAGAGTTTTTGAAGCAAATAATAACATTATATTTAGTAAAAAAAAAAAAAAAAAAAAAAAAAAAGCAATACTCAGGTGTAATCATATTAGTCTTACTAATTTTCTTCTATGGCAACAAAATATTGCATTTTTTAAATTAAATTTTTATTTTTTTATATTAGTTAGTTTATTTACTTGTATCCCAGCTGTAGCCCCCTCCCTCATTCCCTCCCAACTCCACCCTCCCTCCCTCATTTCCTCCCATGCTGCTCTCCAAGTCTACTGATAGGAAGGGTATTCCTCCCTTTCCATCTGACCCTAGCCTATATGGTCTCATCAGGACTGGCTGCATTGTCTTCCTTTGTGGCCTAGTAAGGCTGCTCCCAACTCAGGGAAGGTGATCAAAGAGCTAGCCACTGAGTTCATGTCAAAGACAGTCCCTGTTTCTCTTATGAGGGCACCCACTTGAATCCTGAGCTGCCATGGGCTACATTTGTGCAGGGTTTCTAGATTATCTCAGTGTATGGTTCTTGGTTGGAGTATCAGTCTCAGAAAAGACCCCTGGTCCTAGATTTCTTGATTCTGTTGCTCTCCTTATGGAACTCCTATACCCTCCAGGTCTTTCTGTCTTCCCCTTCTTTCATAAGAATCCCTGCATTCTTCCCAAAATTTGGCTATGAGTCTCAGCATCTGCTTTTATACCCTGATGGGTAGAGTATTTCAGAGGCCTTCTGCGATAGGCTCCTGTCCTCTTTCCTTTTTTCTCCCTATTCCAATGTCTGTCCCTTTTGTCTTTCTGAGTGAGGATTGATCATCTTGCCCAGGGTCTACCTTATTGCATAGCTTCTTTAGGTGTACAGATTTTAGTGTGTTTCTTCTATATGTCTAATATTCACTTATAAGTGAGTATATACCATGTGTGTCTTTCTGTTTCTTGGATACCTCACTCAGGATGATGATTTTTAGTTCCTGCCATTTGCCTACAAATTTCATGATTTCCTTGTTTTTTTATTGCTGAGTAGTGTTCTGTTGTGTAAATGTATCACAATTTCTGTATCTTTTCCCAAATTGAGGGACACCTGGGTTTTTTCCAGATTCTGTCTATTACCAATAAAGTTGCCACGAACATGGTTGATCAAATATCCTTTTATACTTGAGCATCTTTCAGACATAAGCGTAGGAGTGGTATAGCTGCATCTTGAGGAAGCACTATTCCTAATTGTCTGAGAAAGTGCCAGATTGATTTCCAAAGTGATTATAAGAGGTTACATTCTACCACCATTTCCCATTTCTTCACATCCTCTCCACAATGTATTGTTACTCAAGTTTTTTTATCTTAGCCATTCTGATGGGTGTAAGGTGAAATCTTAGGGTCTTTTTAATTTGTATGTCCCTGATGACTAAGGACGTTGAGCATTTCTTTAATTGTTTTTCTGCCATTTGATATCCCTCCATTGAGTATTCTCTTATTTAGCTCTGTATCCCATTTTTTTAATTGGATTATTTGATTTTTTGCTTTTTAACTTCTTGAGTTCTTTAAATATACTGGATATAATCCATGTGTCAGATATAAGGTTGGTGAAGATTCTTTCCCAGTGTGTAGGCTGTCATTTTGTTCTGATGACAGTGCCCTTTATTTAGAAAAGCTTTTCAATTTCAGGAGGTCCCATTTATTGATTGTTGATCTTATAGCATGTGCTGTTGATGTTCTGTTCAGGAAGTTTCTCCTGTGCCAATGAGGTCAAGGTTCTTACCCACTGTTTCTTCTAACAGGTTTAGTGCATCTGGGTTTATGTTGAGGTTTTTTAATGCGCGTGAACTTTAGTTATGTGCAGGGTGATAAGTATGGATCTATTTGCAGGTTTCTACATATACATGTCTGGTTAGACCAGCACCATTTGTTGAAGATGCTATCATTTTTCCATTGTATGCTTTTGGTATCTTTGCCAAAAACCACATGTCCAAAGTTGTGTGGGTTCAGTTCAGGGTCTTCAGTTCGATTCCATTGTATCACCAGTTTGTTTTTAAGCTAGTACTATGCAGCCAAACCACTTCTTATACATCTTTTTATAGAATTTCATATGGTACAAATTTTTATAATTAATTTTACGTTCACTTTGATATTCTATCCTCATATCTTTGCAAAAGTCATCACTTCAATATTATCATGTTGGTAATTGCCTTAGGATTATATATGCATGGAGATTAAATAATATTGACATAATGTGTTATTTTTTATCTTTTTAGTGATATCTTATTCATATAACTTATTAATAGCTTTTTGTATTTATATTTTTACTTTTTAAATATTTTTTTATTTTTATTGTTATTAATTACAGTTTATTCACTTTGTATCCCAGCTGTAGTTCCCTTCCCTATCCCCTGCCTATTCTGCCTTCCCTCTCTCTTCTCCTATGGTCAGATGGAAGGGGAGGAGGACTTCCCCTATCATTATACTGGAGGAGGGGCATAGGATAATGTTGGGTTTTTTTTATGATTTGTAGTTTATCATTAGAGAGACAGTCTTACCTTTACTTTCTAGTGAATATTTTATTTACTAGTTTTACCTCACTTTCCTACATGGACCGGAATCTCTAGTAAAATGCTAAATAGTGGTCAGTGAAGGTGACAGTATTGTCTTTTTCTCAGTCTTCTGGAAAATAGTCACAAACTCAATTAGGTGTGATTTTTAGAAGATTTATAGATGCTATTTTTAAAGTAGAGCACAATTTTTTAAAAGACATTATACAAGGGTAAATGTTGAATTTTGTCATTTTTTTCTTATTGTGTCATATTTTTTCTCATTTTGATCCCATAATATGCTACACTAGTTTATTTGAAAATCTTAAAGTAGTATCCAATTCTTGAATTAAATATACATCTATGATGTACTATCTTTTATACAGATTTCTACGTTAAATTTTAACGCTGTGTTGGAATTTTTATATTCATAATCATGATGAATGTTGGCATGAAGTTTTATTTTGGTAATAGCTTCACTGTGTTTAAGTTTTAATATTATGGTACACTGTTAATAAGAATTGTTAAATTCATCTTTTTTTTCTTCAACTTACAAATATGTAAAAATAGTGGTACTTAATATCAAATAAGCAAGTTCCTCCAGATATTGTAGAATATTAGAAAATTGTAGCTGCTAGAGAATACATTCAAGAATTTTTAGGATCTTTAAGTGTATTCAGATTGGGCCTGCAGCTGAGAATATGGTCTGCCTTATTGAATGTATTATGTGCCTTTAAAAATTGTGTGCATTCAGATGTAGCCCATGGCAGTTCAGTGTCCAAGTGGGTTACATAGTAATGGGAAGAGGGACTGCCTCTGACATAATCTGATTGGTCTGCTCTTTGATCACCTCCCCCTGAGGGGGGAGCAGCCTTACCAGGCCACAGAAGATGACAATGCAGCCTCTTCTGATGAGAACTGATAGTCTAAGATCAGAAAGAAGGAGAGGAAGACCTCCCCTATCAGTGGACTTGGGGAGGGGCATGCATGCAGAAAGGGGAGGGAGGGTGGGATGGGGAGGGTAGGATGGGCTTATGGGGGGATACAAAATGAATAAAGTGTAATTAATAATAATAATAATAAATAGTGTGCATTATATAATTAGTCGGTATAGTAATGTATAATAAATCAATTGAATCAAAGTGTTTGATAATGTGATTCATCCTGTACATATTTGCAGTGTTTTTATTTGTTTGTTTGTTTGTTTTTTGGTTATTGCACCTAATTTTGAGACAGGATTTGAAATAGTAAAATAATAATAAAACCTCTATAAATTCTAAGAGGAATTTTCCTTGTCATTGAATCTTAATATACTTGAAAAGGAAGTGGACATGATGGAAATGAACATTAAGTCTAAGCCTGTAAGTTGAGAGGGGGAAGACCAGGGTGTAGAACTTTGTTTAAGAGACACAAATTTCAAACTTAAAGAAAAAAATCTTTGACATTGATTGTGAGGTAACTATATCTGGATTTGATAGCAAGTGTAGTATGTTACTTCAAGGCCACAGTTTTGCATGCATTATCCCATAACTACACGCAATACTGAATAATCCCTTGGAGGGTGATTTTGTTTGGAGCTTAAATAAATTTTAAATAAGTGTGTAAGTGGAAGTGCATGATTTAAATTACACAAATAATAATTTCACATATTCATTTTGTTATTTTTCTCCTCCAACTTGCTTCTCTAAATCTGTGATTTCGTTTTTACTATCTGTTCAAAGGTGGGCCCATGTGGTAGTAATGTATATCTTCTTTGTGGCATATTTTCATCAATACATTTTTTCTGCATCTATATTTAAGCATAACTGTATATAGTACAACTTATATGTAAGAGCTATAATATTCCATCCACCTAAAAAAATACTTATTATACCTTTTGTACTTCTTTTAGGGCACATCTTGTGTTCGAGAGTATTTGAAAAACATATAATGGAGTCACAGTTATTTTGGGGTGGTTTTATTTGATTATAGTTTGGTGCTGCTGTAGTTGTTCATTTGTTTTGGTTTGTTTTGTTTGCTGTTTGGGTGTTGTTTAATTTTGGTTTGGGTTTTTTGGTTTTGGGAGTTCTGTTGTTGTATTCATTTTTATTGGGTTTTTGAGAAACAACTTAAAGTTGGGTAGGTACAGACTAGAATAGATTATGGAAGTAGGGAAAAATTATGATCAAAATATATTTAAATGTAAACATGTTTAGAACAAAAGATATAAGAAAAAGAAAAAGATGGAATTTTAAATATAACAACTTGTCATGGGATAATCTTTACTTGAGTGTGTTATTTTGAGAAAATTGACAAACTTCAAGTATAATTTTATAAGGGCAGCTTGGAATAAGATTATCTACAAAGGTAGTCTCTGATAATAGAAAGTGGTCTGTGATCTCAAATTTCAAAGTTACCATATGACATCAGTTTGGGACATAAAAAGCACAACATGGATAATTCTGACTTACATATTTTTTATATAGATAAACAAGGTATCAAAAGATTTATAAGCTACTGAGGTTGGACCACAGCCCTGCTCCCCATGGTCAGTTTGTACACTACCACCCATTTACTTGGTAATACTAAGAAAAGTAAATTTCAGCTTTGCCGCTCCTTGGGATTTAGAAACCTATAAGAAGAGTGAGCTATAGCAAGACTCTCTTGAGATCCACTAAGAGAAAACTACTTCTTCCTGATCAAGTGAATCTCTCATACCTTGAATTGCGATATCACACTTCTTTCATTCTTGTGTTTCCTCATTTAAGAGTTAATCCACTTGAATCTGCAATTCACAAGGCCAGGAAACCACTCCTCACTTCTGCTGTGTGGCTTGATGACTTCTATTTCAAAAGATCATATGCATACTTATACACATATACATATACATAGCTTTAATATTCATCTCCTTCCTCCAAGCAATGGCCCAGATTTTTTTTAGTTTCTTTTTCATTTTTTAAATTAATTACAGTTTATTTACTTTGTATCCCAGCTGTAGCCCCCTCCCTCATTCCCTCTGAACCCCACCCTCCCTCCCTCATCTCCTCTCAAGCTCCTCTCCACGTTCACTGATAAGGGAGGTCCTCCTTCCCTTACATCTGACCCTAGCTTATCAGATCTCATCAGCAATGGCTGCATTGCCCTCCTCTGTGGCTGGCAAGGTTGCTCCCCACTTAGTGGGAGGTGTAATGGCCCAGAATTTATACCCTGTTTTACTTAAGTTTTATTAGTGTGTGTGTGTGTGTGTGTGTGTGTGTGTGTGTGTGTGTGTGTCTGTACCTGTACTTGTGGAGTCAAGAAAAATATTAGATCCTTTGGAACTGGAGTCACAAACGCTTGTGAAATCTCCAAAAGGATGCAAAGAACAGAAATCAGGTCTTCAGCAAGAGCCATCACTCTAGTTCTGCCTGTTTTTTTTTTTCTCTACCAAAATCTTGTCTAACTACCTTATAAAAACTTCTCTACCTTCTTCTCTTCTTCCTACATTTTTATTTTGTTTTTTCAAGGCAGGGTTTCTCTGTTTACTCTTGACTGTCCTGGACTCACTTTATACATCAGGCTGGCCTCAACCTCACAGAGATCCTCCTGCCTCTGCCTCCACAGAGCTAAAATTAAAGGCATTTGCCACCACACCAAGTGACTCAAAAGTTCTTGTGAATACAGTTAGAAATTATTTTATTAATGACACTAAGCATCCAAAAAGTGAACAATAATTTCTTGATGATACTTCCTATGTCTAAACTTGGACCTCGACTTCTATCATATTGAATCTTGATTAAATAGCTTGTATAAACTGAGTTTTAATTTCCATTTGTTTCCTAAGTAATAGCCTAGATCAGCCGCTCTTTGATCACTTTCTCTATAGACCTTTCTTGTGTCTTGACACAGTTTCAGAATATTAACAGCAAAGGATTGTGTCAAGGAGAATACTAAAAGAGGTGACCATATCTCCAAACCAAATTCAA
This sequence comes from Meriones unguiculatus, assembly GCF_030254825.1. Classification (NCBI taxonomy): domain Eukaryota; kingdom Metazoa; phylum Chordata; class Mammalia; order Rodentia; family Muridae; genus Meriones; species Meriones unguiculatus. Next base: position 70,440,938 of record NC_083369.1, on the reverse strand, counting down.
GAACAGTCAATAATCAAGATGTACTTAGTCCAGAGATGCAGAATTATTCGAAAAACATAAAACAGTAAATGTTGTAAATTTGATAGTGAATTCAAGGAGAGCATGTAGATAGATGCAGAAAACACTTTTGACAAATCCCTGCATCTGTTCACATCAACACTTCTGAAGAAACTTTGAATAGAAACTTAAAATAGCCTGTATTATCTTAACATACTACACATGAGAAACCCATAATATTAAATGGGTAAAATCTCAGAACACTTCCACTAATATCAGGAATAAAAAAGGGTGCCCACTTTTCCATTCTTATTCAGTATAGTGATAGATGTCTTAGCAAGAACAATAAGAGAAGACAAGCAAATAAAAAAATACAGACAGAAAAGAAGTCAAAATATCTCAACTTGGAGGATTTTATACATAAAAGACCTTGAAGTCTTCACTAGAACACATTTAAAAGTGGCAAAAGTTCAATAAAGGGACAAGAAATCAGTAAAGAAATCAATATAAATACTAATTATCAACAAACTGAAAATATACTTCACAATAAGCCTCACCAAGAATGAGAAAGACTTCTATGATATAATTTTTGAAATACTGAAGAAAGACACTGAGGGGGACACTGGAAGAAAAAAAAAAGACCTATGTTCATGGATTAGAAGCATCAAAGTTGTGAAAAAGGACAGTATTACGAAAAACAACCTAAAATTCAGTCTCAATGAAAATTTCAGTGATTCTGTTTCACAAAAATAAAATTTAAAAACAGTTATGCATAGCCAAAACAATGCTCTGCAAAAGAAGTGATGCCGAAGGTATCATCATACCTGATATGAGTTTGAAGTCAGCATGGATCACATAACAAATTCCAAGCCACTCAGGATTAGACAGTGAGACATAGAAACACTTTCTAAGATTGCTAGACCAAAATAATGGGTTTCGCCATATTTTTGTGAATGTACACTATGTGATTTGGATAATATTAAGCTGTGTGCCTTCTCTTTTCTCTATTTTTTTCTCCATCCTTCTATGGTTCTCCTTCATAAATATAGCTCTTTCGAATTTCATAGTGTGTCTCTGTGTGTGTGTGTGTATTTTGTGTATTTTTATGTGATTGTAAGTTGAGAGAAAACATAGAAGAGTATAAAATGACCTGATCTATCACACACCACTTTATTCCTATGAGACAAGGTAACTTAGAGCTAGGTCAGCACCCAGAAAGCCTGCAACCCTACCCTAATGATAGATTATAAATATTTGGGCATAGTTTCATTTTGGGGGCTGGTGTTGGGGACTCTAAATCAGATCCTCATTTTTGAATCATAGGTGTATTATTCACTTTGTCATCTCCACAGTCCCATTATGTTTCAAAATGCATTTCAAAGATGAGATGTAAAAATATTTCAGGATAAATTTAAAAATACAGATGAAAAAATGTATCAGTACCTGTGGTTACTAGCTTGTGATGTTTACAGTAATTGAAAGGTGGAGCAAGAGAGTGTATAAATAGGATCCTCCAGCAATCAACTCCACATAAATGCATGAAGTTGTATACCTGTTAATATACGAAATTTCCTTACTAGGAGCTAAGTAACTGGGTGAGGAAGCATAATGTCTGTTTTTAGCATAATGGAAAGAAAATAAATATTGAAGAAGACAGAATTGAAAGAACTGACAGAATTATACCTAGTCCAACTTCAAAATACATGAAAAGAAAGCCTCTTACATAAGAGAGGAAGATATAATTAAATCTTTACCTTGGCCTTGCTCTGCAATTCCAGGCCCACTCTGGTAAAACTCATTGTTCCTCAAAGCTCATAGCCCATTCCAATGACTTATATACCTGCATTAATCAAGTGGCTGGCTACCATAATGATACTTCCTCTATTATGAGAGGATTAATGAGAAACAGGGCTCAAGTTTCCAGTATCTATCACATATATTTTAGATAGGATTTTGTGGCAGTCACAGCTACATCTTCTGTACTGATAGTATACATTCAACAGAAATAATACACCTCTTTACCCAGGCTGATGCTCACAGAGTGTCTATACCTTTCATGACATCAAAGAGAGACTTGATCATTGGCAAAATAGACCACCTTTGGTTCTATATATTTGCCAGTCTTAGAATATCCACACTGTCCCAGGCTCTGAAAATCTTGATCATTGTGAGACATAGGCACAGCCTACCTTCTGTCTAGCTTGAAGATAAATGGTCTTTATTTATCATCTGCATCCCAGTCTTAGGCATTAACAAATCAAGGCCAGTTTCAGAAATGAAGCTTCTAAATCAACCACATCAAAAGGCAGAGAGCTGAACTCCAGTGTGGTGAGTTTTTGCTTTTATATTGCTTCCTCTGGGGCACGCTAAGTCTCTCCAGCTTTGAGACTCAGGAATGACATATATTAGAATTAACCCAAATATCCAAGGGAATTTCTTCAATAGCAGTACCACAGCTTTTGGCAGCAATACAAAAAGGAAGATTGTATTTGCTTGGAGTACAAATAGTGAGCTCAGAGATAAGCCATTTCAAAATACACGCTGAAACAGAAAAAGTAATAAATACAGAGGAAGTAAATTAAAGGAATTCTTCAAAAGACTAAAATGAACAAATATTCTGATTATTTGGGTTCATGGTGAACTTGAACATGAGAACTATCTAGAAATTTAATAAAGACATAAAAGAAGATTTCCAATTGTACAGAATGATACAAATATTTTGAGTATTGTAGGATAAAAGTCATCAGCACAAATTTGGTTCAACAGAATGTCTCCAATATCTTCTAAGTTAAGAGGTCAAAATTTTTCTCAGAATGAAGGCAGGAGGGAGAGGAAGAAAAGAATACAGGGTTCAGTTGGCTACAGACTTTTCAGCAGGTACTTTAAAAGTCAGGAGAGAGTGAGATTTAAGCTGAAAGAAAAAAAAATCCCAAAGGAAAACATTAGACCCAGAAAAGCCTTCATTTTGGAACAAGGGAGCACTAATGGCCTTCCGAGACAAGCAGAAATCCCAGAGAATTTATTTTCATTAAGATTTGTGCTACAAAGTATGCTAAAAGAAATTCCCAGTTGAAAGAAGGAGACTTTAATGAGTAAGAAGAAACACAGGAATGTATAAAAGTCACTAGAGTAATTTCACAGACAAGTTCAGAAGACTGAAATATTGTAAAAGTTAATAATATGAAGACTACAAAAGAGAATTGAAATAAATAATACTAGAAGCTACATTAGTAAGTTAAGTGTTGACATTGTGTAAGTTTATATAAATGTGAGACAGAACATTAGAATTCTGAGAAGAATGAGGTGGAAGCATAAAGTTTTCTTGCCGGTGATACAAAGTGAATAAATAGTAATAATAAATAGATAAATAAATACATAAAGAAGAAAGAAGTAGAAGCCAACTAGAAAAAAAATTCATAGAAACCATAAAGTCAATGTCTATTTTGTGATAGTCAAACCAAAAATATTAACCAAGAAATCAAAATGCATGATTAGATTTATTTTATTTTGTTAAACAGTTAGTAAAAAGTTGACTATTAAAAGGAGGAAATATTAGAATAAACACTAAGGCTAGAAAACAAGTTATATGGCAACTATCGTAAGATCTTATTTGTGATACTTCCTTGTGTTATCTTTAATGGAAATGTCCAGTGGAAAGACACGTAATGACTGACTTAACTAAAAACAAAGAATTACCTATGTGTTGATTTCAAGAAAGTCACTTCATTTCAAAGGGCTTTGACTAAAAGTGAAAGTATAAAATGAGACCTTCTATGCAACTGGAGAACAAAAGTAAACAAAAGCAGCCATACTTAATTCAGGAAAAAAAAAACACAGTTAAGTTAAAAGTAGCAAAAAGAAAGATCATTACATAGTGACAAAATGCAAAAGGGGATTTTGCAAGAGAATATAATGATTATAAACACATATGTAATTTTAACACATATGTAACACATATGAAAATATTTAGGTATAATCAGACATTGTAAATGTATAAAGTCAATATTAAAAGACCCAAAGGGAAACATGAGAGATTTCAATATAATAATATTGAGAAACTTTACAAATTCTCTTTCAGGAATGGACAGATCACCCAGAGAGTAATTCAAAAAAATAAAATACTATCAACCATTACACACACACACACACACACACACACACACACACACCCCACACACAGAGAGAGAGAGAGAACCTACATATGTATATATATAAAATGCTCTCTCTCTCTCTATATATATATATAACACATATATACACACAGAGAGAACCTATATGTATATATATATATATATATATATATATATATATAGAGAGAGAGAGAGAGAGAGAGAGAGAGAGAGTGCATTTTATACATTGCTCTATAATAAACATGATTCTCAATGTTCTCACTTTGAACATTCTTCAGGAGAGATAAGACAATAAGCCACAAAACTGCTCTTATCAAGTTTTAAAAATTACAGCAATAGAGTTTAGATTTTTCTTAACCCAATTCAATAGAATTAGAAAATAACAGCAAGAAAAAACATTGAAATTACACAAAGCATAAAAGCCATCAGTTCAAGAAAGAAATCAAGACACGATATAAACATTGTATGCATGAACTTACTGAAGATATGATTATCTACACAATACCTGCATAAGTTGGATGAAAGGGACTACGACTTCCTCTTTCAGGGACTATTGGCTAAAGATTGTTGTGGGAGGCTGTATCATTTTCTTCATTGGTGTGGCCATGGATAATGCACCACTGTACTAATACGTGGTCCTCCACTCATATTAGACAAAATACTAATTGAAATCAGTGATCACACCTCAAAGAAAACATGAAAGTAATTGAGGAGTTTTTTAGTAGAAGGGATCCAGCATGAGCACAAGGTAGATGAAAATTCACTATATAAATGTAAGAAACTGCGAAATAATAAAAGTGTAATATCTTGAAGCAACACTGAAGGGAAAATACATCAGTCAAAGACTTAGGTAATACAGGAAAAGCAGTACTAAGAAAGAAAATTTGACAATTAAGCCATCTAAAAATCAAGATATTAAATAATAAAAACATGAATATACCAAATCCCATTTATGTCAAATTGAATCTATAGCTAAGATGAAAGAAGAAAATGAATTGTAATTACAAAAATGTAAAAAGACAAAATAAATGAAAATATATTTGTTTTGTAGCCCATCTTAGCTCAGTATCAAAAGGGGAACCCTAGTAAGGGGAACAGGGACTATTTCTGACATGAACTCAATGGCGGGCTCTTTGACCTCCCATCCCCCAAGAGAGGAGCAGCCTTTCTAGGCCACAGAGGAGGACTTTGCAGCCAGTCCTGAAGATACCTGATAAAACAGGGTCAGATGAAAGGGGAGGAGTTTCTCCTCTATCAGTTGACTTGGAAAGGGGCAGGGACGACATGAGGGAGGGAGGGTGGGATTGGGAGGGAATGAGGTAGCTGGATACAGCTGGGGTAGAAAGTTAATTAAATGTAACTAACAATAAAAATAAATAAACAAATGAATGAAAAAATAAAGATGAAAACCATACTGTACCACTAGTGAAAATAAGAAAAAAAGTGAAGACTTCAATAAAGTTAAAAATGAAAAGGGAAACGTTTTAAATGTAACCAGATAACTAGAGAATCATTAGAAAGTAAAATAATAATAATAATAATAATAATAATATTTTTTTCTATACAAGTGTCACTTCGGCTGTCTTGGACTTGCTATGTAGACCAGGCTGACCTTGAACTCATAGAGATCCACCTGCTTCTGCATCCCCAAGTGCTGGGATTACAGGCATGTGCCACCACAACTGGCTAGAAATTATTATGATAAATTTGGCAGCCTAGAAAAAAAAATGGATAAATACTTGGATATGTACAAATATTCTCCTTAAATTATTGCAAAATATTGAAGACCTTTTAAAATTAATTTATTTTTGATTGATTACAGTTTATTCACATTTTATCTCAGTTATACCCCTTTCCCTCATCCCCTGCCAATTCCACCCTCTCTCCCGCATTGTCTCCCATGCCCCTTCAGTTAAGGAGAAAATGTTTGAAGCCAAATAAATTAAAAGCAAAAGAAAATTACTGTGAAATATCTATGAACAATTGAAGAAGACATAAAATAATGAAAAGAAAACTTGTATCCTTAAATTTGAAAAGCAGCATCATTAAAATATCTCAGAAGGGAGGAAAAGAAGACCTCCCCTATCAGTTCACTTGGGGAGGGGCATGCATGCAGAGGGGGGAGAAAGGTAGGGGTTGGGACAGGAGGAGGGAAGGAACCACAGGGGGGATACAAAGTGAATAAAGTGTAAATAATAAAGAATTAAAAAATAAAATAAATATCCATAGTATTCAAAGAGATCCACAAATTCAAATAACCCAAGTTACATGACATTGTTCACAGAACTTAAAAAAATTCTAATATACACACAAGCACACAAACACGGAAACAAAAAAAATTTAAAAAATAAAACAAGTATTGAGAAAACAATCAAGAAGGTGTCATACTAATCAACATACTGCAATGCAACAAAAGTCATAGCAGAAAACATGAAGAAAATAGTGGGGAGTATCTGTCATGAACTACAGAATGTGAAAAATATGATCAAAATAAATTTGTGTTAAAGTTAAATTTAAAAAAAATTTATTTTTTATGTTTTTAATTCTTTATTAATTACATTTTATTCACTTTTTAATTTTTTTATTAATTACACTTTATTCATTTTGTATCCGCCCATAAGCCCCTCCCTCCTCCCCTCCTGATCCCACCCTCCCACCCCTTTCTGCATGCATGCCACTCCCCAAGTCCATTGATAGGGGAGGTTCTTCTCTCCTTTCTGATCTTAGTCTATCAGTTCTCATCAAAAGTGGCTGCATTGTCCTCTTCTGTGGCCTGGTAAGGCTGCTCGCCCCTCAGGGGGAGGTGGTCAAAGAGCAGGCCAATCAGATTATGTCAGAGGCAGTCCCTCTTCCCATTACCATGTAACCCACTTGGACACTGAACTGCCATGGGCTACATCTGTGCAGGGGTTCTAGGTTATCTCCATGAATAGTCCTTGGTTGGAGTATGAGTCTATGGGAAGTTCCCTGTGATCAAATTTTCTTGTTCTGTTGCTCTCCTTGTGGAGACCCTGTCCTCTCCAGCTCTTACTATTTCCAAGTTCTTACATAAAATTCCATTCATTCTGCCCAACAGTTGGCCATCAGGCTCAGCATCTGCTTTGATAGTCTGTAGGGCAGAGGCTTTCAGAGGCCCTCAGTGGCAGTTTCCTAGTTTGTTTCCTGTTTTCTTCTTCTGGCTTTCAGAAGCCCTCTGTAGAAGGTTCCTAGGTAGTTTCCTATTTTCTTCTTCTTCTGATGTCCATCCTCTTTGCCTTTCCGGATGGGGATTGATCGTTTTAGTTAGGGTCCTCTCTCTTGCTTAGTTTCTTTAGATGCACAGATTTTAGTGGGTTTCTCCTAAGTTGAATGTATATATGAGTGAGTATATGCCGTGTTTATTTTTTGATTCTGGGACAACTCACTCAGGATGATCTTTTAAAGGTCCCACCATTTACCTGCAAATTTCATGACTTCCTTAATTTGAATTGCTGAGTAATATTCAATTGTATAGATGTACCACAATTTCTGCATCCATTCTTCAGTTGAGGGGTATCTGGCTTGTTTCCAGCTTCCGGCTATTACAAATAAAGCTGCTACAAACATGGTTGAGCAAATGTCTTTTTTGTGTACTTGAGCCTCTTTTGGATATATGCCTAGGAGTGGTATGGCTGGATCTTGGGGAAGCGCTATTCCTAGTTGTCTAAGAAAGCGCCAGATTGATTTCCAGAGTGGTGTACAAGTTTACATTCCCACCAGCAGTGGAGAAGGGTTCCCCTTTCTCCACAACCTCTCCAGCATGTGTTGTCACTTGAGTTTTTGATCTTGGCCATTCTCATGGACATAAGGTGAAATCTCAGGGTCGTTTTGATTTGCATTTCTCTAATTGAGGTTGAGCATTTCTTTAAGTGCTTCTCTGCCATTTGGTATTCCTCTACAGAGAATTCTCTGTTTAGCTCTGTTCCCCATTTTTTAAGTCGATTACTAGGTTTGCTGTTTTTCAGCTTCTTTAGTTCTTTACATATACTGGATATAAGTCCTCTGTCAGATAAAGGGTTGGTGAAGATTCTTTCCCAAACTGTAGGCAGTCACTTTGTTTTGATGACTGTGTCCTTTGCTTTGCAGAAGCTTTTCAGTTTCATGAGCTCCCATTTATTAATTGTTGCTCTTAGAGCCTGTGCTGTTGGTGTTCTGTTCAGGAAGTTGTCTCCTGTGCCAATGAGTTCTAGGGTATTCGCCACTTTTTTTTCTAGCTGATTTAATGTGTCCGGTTTTATGTTGAGGTCTTTGATCCACTTGGACTTCAGTTTTGTGCACGGTAGATAATAAGTATGGATCTATTTTCATTTTTCTACATGTAGACATCCAGTTGTACCAGCACCATTTGTTGAAGATGCTATCTTTTTTCCATTGTATTGTTTTGGCGTCTTTGTCAAAGATCATGTGTCCATAAATGTGTGGGTTTATTTCTGGGTCCTCTGTTCGGATCCATTGATCCACCATTCTGTTTCTATGCCAGTACCATGCAGTTTTTAAAACTGTTCCTCTATAGTACAACTTAAGATCAGGGATTGAGATACCTCCAGAAGGTCTTTTATTGTAGAGGATTGTTTTAGCAATTCTGGGTTTCTTGTTATTTCATATGAAGTTGAGAATTTTTCTTTCCAGGTCTGTAAAGAATTGTGTTGGTAATTTGATGGGCATTGCATTGAATCTGTAGATTGCTTTTGGTAAGATGGCCATTTTTATTATATTAATCTTTCCAAGCCATGAGCATGGGAGATCTTTCCATCTTCTCATATCTTCTTCTAATTCTTTTTTCAGAGATTTGAAATTTTTTTTCATACAATTCTTTGACTTCCTTGGTTAGAGTTACTCCAAGGTACCTTATGTCATTTGTGGCTATTGTAAAGGGTGTTGTTTCCCTAATTTCTTTCTCAGCCCTTTTGTATTTTGTATACAGGAGGGCTACTGATTTTTTTGAGTTAATTTTGTATCCGGCCACTTTGCTGAAGGTGTTTATCAGCTGTAGGTGTTCCCTGGTAGAGTTTTTGGGGTCACTCACATATACTATCATATCATCTGCAAATAGTGATAATTTGACTTCTTCCTTTCCAATTTGTATCCCCTTGATTTCCTTCAACTGTCTTATTGCTCTAGCAAGGACTTCCAGCACTATGTTGAACAGATATGAAGAGAGTGGGCAGCCTTGTCTTGTCCCTGATTTTAGTGGGATTGCTTTAACTTTCTCTCCGTTCAGTTTGATGTTGGCTATAGGCTTGCTGTATATCGCCTTTACTATATTTAGATGTGTGCCTTGTATCCCTGATCTCTCCAATACTTTAAACATGAATGGATGTTGGATTTTGTCAAATGCTTTTTCAGCATCTAGGGAGATTATCATGTGGTTTTTTTCTTTCAGTTTGTTAATATGGTGGATCACATTGATGGATTTCCGTATATTGAACCATCCCTGCATACCTGGGATGAAGCCTACTTGGTCATAGTGGATAATATCTTTGATGTGTTCTTGGATTCGGTTTGCAAGTATTTTATTAAGTATTTTTGCATCAATGTTCATAAGGGAGATTGGCCTGAAATTCTCTTTCTTTGTTGAGTCTTTGTGAGGTTTAGGTACCAAGGTGACTGTGGCTTTATAGAATGAGTTTGGTAATGTTCCTTCTGTTTCTATTTTGTGGAATAGTTTGAAGAGAATTGGTGTTAGCTCTTCTTTGAAGGTCTGGTAGAATTCTGCGCTGAAGCCATCTGGTCCTGGGCTTTTTTTGGATGGGAGACTTTGGATGACTGCTTGTATTTCTTTGGGGGATATAGGACTATTTAGTTGATTTACCTGGTCCTGATTCAGCTTTGGTAAGTCAAATCGATCAAGAAAATTGTCCATTTCATTTACATTTTCAAATTTTGTGGTATATACACTTTTGAAGTAAGTCCTAATGATTGTTTGGATTTCCTCAGTGTCTGTAGTTATATCCCCCTTTTCATTTCTGATTTTGTTGATTTGGGTTGTGTCTCTCTGCCTTTTAGTTAGCTTGGCTAAGGGTTTGTCGATCTTGTTGATTTTCTCAAAGAGCCAGCTCTTGGTTTCATTGATTCTTTGAATTATTTTATTTGTTTCCAATTGATTGATTTCAGCCCTGAGTTTGATTATTTCCAGCCCTCTACTCCTTCTTGGTGTGTTTGCTTCTTCTTTTTCTAGGGTTTTTAAGTGGGCCATTAAGGTACTTGAATGAGCTGTCTCGAATTTCTTCTTGAAGGCACTTAGTGCTATGAACTTTCCTCTTAGCACTGCTCTCATTGTGTCCCACAAGTTTGGGTATGTTGTGTCTTCATTTTCATTGATTTCTAGAAAGGCTTTAATTTCTTTCTTTATTTCTTCCCTGACCCAGCTGTCATTTAGTAACAAGTTGTTCAGTTTCCATGTATGTGTAGGCTTTTTGCTATTTCTGTTATTGTTGAGGTCCAGCTTTATTCCATGGTGATCAGACAAGATACAAGGGATTATTTCAGTCTTCTTGTATCTGTTGAGGCTTGCTTTGTGACCCACTATATGGTCTATTTTGGAGAAGATTCCATGAGGTGCTGAGAAGAAGGTAAATTCTTTTGTGTTTGGGTGTAAAGTTCTGTAAATGTCTGTTAGGTCCATTTGATTTCATGACCTCTGTCAGAGACATTGTTTCTTCATTTAATTTCTGTTTTGTTGACCTGTCCTTTGTTGAGAGTGGGGTGTTGAAGTCTCCCACTATTAATGTGTGGGGATCTATATGTGTTTGAAATTTTATCAATGTTTCTTTAATAAATGTGGGTGCTCTTGTATTTGGGGCATAGATGTTCAGGATTGTGATGTCTTCTTGGTGGAATTTTCCCTTGATGAGTATGAAGTGTTCTTCCCCATCTCTTTTTATTAATTTTGGTTGAAAGTCTATTTTATCAGATATTAGAATGGCTACTCCTGCTTTCTTCTTGGGTCCGTTTGCTTGGAAAGTCGTCTTCCAACTCTTTACCCTCAGGTAATGTCTATCATTGTGTCTTAGGTGTGTTTCTTGTATGCAACAGATCGCTGGGTTTAGTTTACGTATCCATTCTGTTAATCTGTGCCTTTTTATTGGAGAGTTGAGTCCATTGATGTTGAGAGAGATGAATGACCAGTGGCTGTTAGATCCCTTGATTTTGATGTTGGCTGTGGTCATCAGGTCGTGTGCTTGGTTGCTTTTTGTTTTACTGAAGTGAGGTTATTTATTTCCTGTGTTTTCTTGAATGTAGCTAGTTTTCCTGGGTTGTATTTTTCCTTCTAGTGTCTTCTGTAATGCTGGATTTGTTTGTAGGTATTGTTGAAATTTGTTTTTGTCATTGAATATCTTGTTTTCTCCATCTATGAGGACTGAGAGTTTTGCAGGGTATAGTAGCCTGGGCTGACATCTGTGCTCTCTTAGGTTCTGCATGATATCTGTCCAGGCCCTTCTGGCTTTCATAGTCTCTGTTGAAAAGTCAGGTGTGATTCTAATGGGTTTCCCATTATATGTTACTTGGCCTTTTTCCCTTGCAGCTTTTAGTATTTTTTCTTTGTTCTGTATACTTACTGATTTGATTATTATGTGGCGGGAGGATTTTCTTTTCTAGTATTCCTCATGTATTCTAATTGGCCTCTCCTTTAGCTTGGGGAAATTTTCTTCAATGATTTTGTTGAAAATATTTTCTGGGCCTTGGTGCAGGTAATTTTCTTTTTCCTCTATTCCTATTATTCTTAGGTTTTGTCTGTCTTTTTATCTTGTCTTGAATTTCTTGGACGGTCTGTGTCAGGAATTTTTTAGATTTAACATTTTCTTTGACTGATACATCTATTTCTTCCATTGTATCTTCCACACCTGAGATTCTTTTTCCATTTCTTGTAGCCTATTGGTTATGCTAACCTCTGTAGTTCCTGTTTTCTTCCCTAAGTTCTTTCTCTCCACAATTTCTTCCATTTGTGGTTTGTTTGTTTTTTTGTTTTGTTTTGTTTTGTTTTGTTTTAATTTTTCCAATTATATCTTTAGGTCTTGAGCTATTTTGTCATTTTCCTTCACCTGTCTGACTGTATTTTCATGTTTTTCCGTCAATTCCTTCAGCTGTTTGTTTGAGCAATCCACTGTTTCTTTTATTTCATTCAGTGATTTAAGCATTTCCTCTCTAAAGGTCACAAACTGGCTGCAGTTTCCTCTATTTCTTTTTGTATTTTATTTGTTTTCTGTTATCTTCTTCATGAGCATAAATGTTAGGTAATCTCCTTGAATTTCAATTATGCTGGGGTGTCTAGGGCTATTTGCCCCTGGATAACTGGGTTCTGGAGATGCCATATTGCTCTAGCTTTTGTTGGTTTAACTTTTATGCTGTCCTCTACCCATTGGGCTATCTTAGGTGTTTGAAGTTAGTTTCTGGTTGTTCCTGCACTCCTGTAGTGGAGAGAATCCCTTTGGCAGGAAGATGGTTTTTCCTGAAGGAAGCTTTCTCAGCTTTTTGGGTATAGTCACTGAATGGCCGGGGTTTTTCAATAGTTGTTACAGCTCACCTCAGGCATAGAGACCTGGGTGGTAGCAGTGGTCCTGATTAGTCAATAGGGCTCTCCTTTCACTGGGAGAAGTCCTGGAGACAGCTGCCCTCTTTCTGGGTTTCTTGCTGTAAATTTAGTGATCCACTGCTGCAACCTGTGTATCTCGTGGTTTGGTCGGTTTTGTTAGGGATAACTGGTTGCCCTTTGGAGCAGTATCTGGGGGTTGATTTCAGGGTTCCCGGTCTTTTGAAGGTCTGAGGTTGGGGCTTTGTGCCCCAGAACCCAAGATGTAATCTGTGGCGGGTGAGTACTGCTCTCCTGCTAACAGCAGGGTATCTGGGGCACAGCAGTTCCCTGGGTTGGGCCAGTCTGTGGGACCTTTTCCTGGGATATACTGGTTTGCCTAAGTCCGTTCCCTTTGCTTCGTTCCTTGTGAGGGTTTCTCCAGACAGTGTCTCTAAGACTGGTGTCTTGGGGCCCACAGTTCTGTCTGTAAGGAGTAGTTGGTACAAAGCAGGCCTCTGGGCTGGCGGAGCGTGAGCCTGCCTGCTAGCCTGCAGAAGCTGGGTTCCCAATACCTCTGTGCTCCCTCTTGGGCCCAGATCTGTGATGGCTGGGCGTACTCGCCTGTTTGAGATTTGCGGTCTGCTAGACTTTCCCCAGGCAAAGTCTAGGTGACCCCAGCAGCACAGTTTCTTCCTTCCCTGTGGGGCCCTCTCCAGACAATCTCTTTTGCACTGGGGCGTGCTGCTCATCTGTACTGGTGAGCTGGGTGCGCGCAGCCGTTCTCTGTTCAGCGTGAGCTCAGTTGTGATGGCGGCGGTTACCTGCAGTCCAAGAGACCTTCCAGGGAAAGACTGGGTGACCTGTGATCAGACTTGCAACTTTGCTTCCCCATAGGGTTTTCTTGCGACTGGGACTCCCAGTCTCTGTTACCCTTGGGCCCACAGATCAGCCTGGGAGAGTGATCAGGACCTGCAGGCTTGCGGCTCCAGACCGGAGACCCAAAGCCGGAGTTACCCGGGATTTCTTCCGGGTTCTGGTTGGGCAGCCTGAGAGTGGACCCGACCGATTCCCACGCCATGGGAGCCTCCCCTCACCTGGGAAACACGATCACTGTAGTTTCAGGGCCCAGAGTTCAGTCTCCTGGTCACTGCATGGAGAGTGCTGTCACGCTTCTCACACACAGTGCTCTCCCAGTGCTGCCATCTTGGCTCCCCTCCCATTTTATTCACTTTTATCACCCCTGTGGTTCCCTCCCTCCTCCCATCCCAATCCCTCTCTTCCTCCACCCTCTGCTTGCATGCCCCTCCCAATGTCCACTGATGGGGAGGACTTTTTTTCCTTTCTTCTGATCCTAGTCATCAGGAGGTATCATCAGGAGTGGCTGCATTGTCTACTTCTGTGCCCTGGTAATGCTGCTTCCCCCTCAGGTGGAGGTAACTAAAGATCAGGCCATTCAGTTCATGTCAGAGACAGTCCCTATTCCTATTACAATGGAACCCATTTGGATACTGAACTGCCACGGGCTACATCTGTGCAGGGGTCTTAGGTTATCTCCATGCATGGTACTTTGTTGGAGTATCAGTCTCAGGAAAGACCACTGTGCCCAGATTTTTTGGTTCTGTTGCTCTCCTTATGGAGTTCCTGTCCTCTCCAGATCTTACTCTTTCCCACTTCTTTCATAAGATTCCCTGCACTCTGCTCAAAGGTTGCCCATAAGTCTCAGCATCTGCATTGATGGTCTGTAGGGCAGAGCCTTTCAGAGGTCCTCTGTATCAGGCTCCTGAATGGTTCCCTCTTTTGGCCTTCTTCTGATGACCATCCTCTTTGCCTTCCTGGATAGGGATTGAGCATTTTAGCAAGAGTCCTCCCTTATGATGAGTTCTTTTAGATGTACAGATTTTAGTAGGTTTATCCTATATTGTATGTTTATATGAGTGAGTATATACCATGTGCATCTATCTGCTACTGGGATAGCTCACTCAGGATGATCTTTTCCAGATCCCACGATTTACCTGCAAATTTCGTGATTTCCTTGTTTTTTATTGCTGACTAATATTCCATTGTGTAGATGTACCACAATTTCTGTATCCATTCCTCCACTGAGGATACCTGAACATAGTAAAGGCAATATACAGCAAGCCTATAGCGAATATCAAACTCAATGGAGAGAAACTTAAATCAATCCCACGGAAAACAGGGACAAAGCAAGTCTGCCCACTCTCTCCGTATCTCTTCAACATTGTTCTTGAAGTCCTTGATAGAGCAATAAGACAATTGAAGGAGATCAAGGGGATACAAATTGGAAAGGAAGAAGTCAAAGTATCACTATTTGCAGATTATATGATAGTGTATCTGAATGACCCCAAAAACTCTACCAGGGAATTCCTACAGCTGATTTATACCTTCAGCAAAGTGGCTGGATACAAAATTAATTCAAAAAAAATCAGTTGCCCTCCTTTATACAAAAGACAAAAGGGCTGAAAAAGAAATTAGGGAAACAACACCCTTGACAATAATCACCAAGAACATAAAGTACCTTGGTGTGAACCTAACCAAACAAGTCAAAGACTTGTATGAAAAAAATTTCCAGTCTCTGAAGAAATAATTAGAAGAAGATATTAGAAGATAGAAAGATCTCCTATGCTCATGGCTTGGCAGGATTGATATAGTGAAAATGTTCATCTTACCAAAAGCAATCTACAGATTCAATGCAATTCCCATCAAATTATCAACACAATTCTTTACAGACCTTGAAAGAAAAATTCTCACCTTCATATGGAACAACAAGAAACCCAGAATTGCTAAAACAATTCTCTATAGTAAAAGATCTTCAGGAGGTATCTCCATCCCTGATCTCAAGCTGTACTACAGAGCAACAATACTAAAATCTGCATGGTACTGGCATAGAAATGGACTGGTGGATCAATGGAATCGAATGAAGACTCTGACATAAATCCACACACGGACACCTGATTTTTGACAAAGATGCCAAAACCATTTAAAAGACAACATCTTCAATAAAATGGTGCTGGTCTAACTGGATGTCTGCATGTAGAAAAATGTTAATAGATCCATACTTATCACCCTGCACAAAACTAAAGTCCAAGTGGATCAAATACCTCAATATAAAACCAGACACAGTAAACTGCTTAGAAGAAAAAGTAGGGAAGAACTTTGGACTCATTGGCACAGGAGACAACTTCCTGAACAGAACAGCAACAGCACAGGCTCTAAGAGCATCAATCAATAAATGAGAACTGATAAGCTTCTCTAAAGCAAAGGACACTGTCATCAGAACAAAACAACTGCCTACAGATTGGGAAAGGATCTTCACCAACCCTATATCTGATAGAGGACCAATGTCCAGTATATATAAAAACTCAAGAAGGTAAACAGCAACAAATCAAGTAATCCAATTAAAAAATGGGGTACAGAGCTAAAATGAGAATTCTCAATAGAGGACTATCAAATGGCAAAGAATCACTTAAAGAAATGTTCAATGTCCTTAGTCATAAGGGAAATGCAAATCAAAATTACCCTACATTTTCACCTTATAACCATCAGAATGGCTAAGATCAAAAAGTCATGTGACAGCACATGCTGTAAAGGTTTTGGAGAAAGTGGAACCCTCCTCCACTGCTGGTGTGAATGTAAACTTGTACAACAACTCTGGAAAGCAATCTGGGGCTTCCTCAGACAACTTGGAATAGTGCTTCCTCAAGATCCAACTATACCACTCCTAGGCTTATACCCAAAAGAGGCTCAAGTTCACAGTAAAGACATTTGCTCAACCATGTTTGTAGGAGCCTTTTTTGTAATAGCCAGAAGCTGGAAACAGCCCAAAAGTATTTTTAAAACCTAGACTATGGGGAGTCCAAGATGGTGACCACCAGAAATTTGAGTTTAATATTTTCATTAATTCCTTCCTCATATTATCCATTAATTGCTATATAATATAACTACACATTAAAGACAGGATAATATATTTCAGAGCATAATTAAAGATCAGGTTTTGTTTAAGATGGAGTTGCTGAAACAATCTCATATAATAATTTCCATTTTTCTCTGCATATGACTATTATTTAGGAGACTTTTAATGTCTGGATGTTGTGCGCTTATGAGGAAAATGTCAAAATAGTTGTGATTGATTTTGGCCAAGGTAGGAGGAAAGGGCAGGTAAACATACCATTGATTTAATACAGTAGTTTTATTTAACATTCATATGAAACTTACCTAGTGAGTGGATATTACATACATGATCGAGATTTATGTGTTTCCAAGAAATCCACAGTGTGAAAACTTAATCTACAAAGTCAAATGCTAATTGAATTTAGAGGTGGATTATTTTGGAAGATAATCTTTATTAGATTATTAGCATGGATCTCCCATGATGATACAAATGACTTAAAAGAAATAAAAATGACCAGAGTTTGTATTCTTGAGCTTTTCTGTGAGGAAGCGAGAAGGTCCTTAATAAATGCCAACCAAAATTTGACAGCAGATTCTAGGACTTTTTAGTCTCTGCAATCATGAGACAAGTAGACCTGTATTCTTATTAATTACTCACTGTCAGTAATCTGCTATAGTAGTTGAAAGCAAGCTAAAACAATAAAAAAGCCACATTGCCTATGCAAACACTCCAATCTGTGGTTAATTTTGACAAGATTTTTTTTTCCTTGAAAATTATTAAAAAGTAGAACTTCAGGGTCAGTATTATTATTAGTACCCAGTCTGCTGGTCCTTATAGTGTACTAAATAATCTTTTCTTTCACTGAAAAGAATAAATAAGGAATGAAAACATGAGTCAAAAATGATAGTTCAAAATAAATTAAATACCAATATGATGGTGGTATTGTAAAGTTGAGACCCCAAAATTATTTAAAAATTTGCATTCATTGTAATGTACTTTTCTATTTGATTTTTTATTTTCACTACATAACCTTTTCCTCTTATTTTTCAGATATGTCACCCTTTTTACCTTTACCTATTAATAAGTTTCATAAACACTCAAGCATTACACAGTGTAATATTCATGAAATATGCTATATAATATTCTACAAAGCATGATTTATTTGTTCATGAATGAGGAGTAGACTAGGGAACTGAACTTTGCCATGGAAAGATTATATGTGTGAGAGCAAATGCATTTACTTTTTGCCAGAATTTGTTTTAAATAACAATACATAGAATAATGAACAAAATGTTTTTTTAGCATTTTTCTAGCACATTCATACATTCTGTCTATTATAATTGCATCTGAGTCTTGTGTTTGCTCTTTATAAGATGTTTAAATAATGTTTCTGACTCACAGTGTAGCTAGCACAATGCTAAATGCCTCATAAGTATTCAGCATTTATCATTCTTAGGGAAGTACTAGAATCTTCAATTTTATGAGGGTAAGCTGGAGCTTAGGACCATTTAATATCTTGCCCAAGATCAAAGAGTAAGTTGTTGAATCTAATCATAAATCTAATTATAGAAAATTTTGTTCTGTTAAATGTTTTAATTTTAAATCCTCACATTCCATCCCTTAGAATAAAACTCTTTAAATAATGGAATTATAGAAAGAAAACAGGAATTTATAAAGATAAAGCAAAATAAAGAAGTAAAAGACATTTTGTTTTAGTGGTAAAGGGAATCATTAAGCTGTCTTTAAACTCAACTATAACTTAATGTACATAGGTAGAAGTGGGGATTAGGGGAAAATATCTAGAGAGAGACATAAAACAGCACATTGGTATTTGAATAATAAACAAAACTCATGGTATTAATTTCACTCTTCTGTTTATGTATAATAATAACAATGCTATTGATATATAAATGTATTATTAGGCATGTTGATGTTGAATAATAGAATTAAGCAGCAGAAATAATTTTTTCCATGAAAATGTGAAGTACAAAATCTTGAAAAACATTTAGTCCTACACCTGTAAGCATACAACATGAACAAAGATAATTGTTTTCAGTGTTTCTTTTGAATACAATTACTCAGATCTGATCTATAAATATTGTGATGTTTACTCTCTAATTAAAAAATTCCCACTTTTAATATTTTAGTTAGAGTTTGTATTTCTTTTGCTTTTGAAGTATGTGGAATATCCACAATGAAAATATATGCTGCAATGGATATTTGAATGTCAGCATCCATGGCCATCCAATATAATCTAGGCAGTACAGTATGCTGACCACCTGGCCTGTCTGCCATCATTCTGAAAACTAGCTAAGCAATAGTTGTCCTCTGAAACCTAACTCCACTGCATCCTGGTATGCCTGTTTCAAATGAACTCTGTTTTTCAGAATTTTAGAGTAGGAGCAAAGCCATTCTGGAGTTTTCCTGCTGAGCAAATAGCTAGCTTAACTGGACTGTGTGCTCAGATTTTTACTGACTGAGAGCAGAGAGAGTCAAGAATGACTTAGTAGTACATTTAACTCAAGTTAATTCATATACTTTCCAGTTTTCTTCAGCTCTTTTGTCAAAATCCTATTCTATTGTCATTTTGTACAGCATTTCTCAAATAAAATAAATGAGATTCTAAATATATTAAATAGTGCACAAGTTGGAGAAATTGGTAAGTTGATTGTTGTGTGAAGAGATTTTTGATCCAGGAGGTATTCGGTCTTTTTAGAGAATCATTCGTCTTCGTCTTCTCTGGACTTTTTATGTTATGGATCTAATGCAAGAATCAAATGAGGAGCTACATTACAAGGTAATGAAATGCATAAAACACTCTGTTAATGTAACATTGGATACAAGTGAGGGAGAATGTGAACAAGATCATTACAGTAAACACTTTTAGCCCAGATTGACTTTCTCATTTCCAGCTTTGGTAGTTTACTTGGATAATCGCATACTTGACCCAATGAATGAGGGTGCAAGAAGAGGACAGAACAGTTGTGATCTTTGTGTTCACATACTAATGGCTTCCCACTCAAAATCCACCACCTACAGCCTTCATTATGTATGTTCTAGTTATGAGTTTGTGTTCAGATAAATAATGGAACATTCCTGTGTCTTTTTTCTGGCCCTATAGTTTGAAAGTTGAATGATAGGAAAAGTATTATGACTCCATGATTGAGTATCATGTGACCAAGAAGCTAACACAGTACTTTGTGATAAAACAATAAAAAATAAGTGGTGAGCTCTAAGGTAATGTCTCTAGAGGAAACTCTAAATTCATTTTCTTCATTTATGAGAGAGAGAGAAGAAAAAAAAACAAGAAAAGAAAGTATTTACGTTTATACAGTATTTCATGTGTTCCTCTCACCTTGCAAACTCTCTTTTAAGTATATTAACAAAGGCATTGTTAAACAACTAAATTAGCACTAGAAATAGTATATCCCCCTCTCACCTTTCTTTTTTGTATGAAATGAATAGTGTATCTCTTCTTTCATAAATATATATTCATTTTCTAATTCTCAAGGCTCCTTTGGTATAAGACTATGTTAATTGACAGGATTAAGGTAATTTTGTTATTTTTTAATTTTTATATTAATTACAGTTTATTCACTTTGTATCCCAGCTGCAACTTCCTCCCTCATTTCTTCCCAATCCTATCCTACCTCCCTCATCTCCTCCCATACCCCTCTCCAAGTCCACTGATAAAGGAGGGCCTCCTTCCCTTTCATTTGACCCTAGCTTACCAGGTTTCATCAGAGATGGCTGCATTGTCCTCTTTTGTGTCCTGGCAAGGATACAACCCCCTCAGGGGGAGGTGATCACAGAGCCAGGCACTGAGTTCATGTCAGAGACAGTACCGTTCCCATTACTAGGTAACTCACTTGGATACTGAGCTGCATAGATAGGCTACATCTCAGCAGGGGTTCTAGGTTATATCCATGACTGTTCCTTGACTGGAACATCAGTCTCAGAAAAAACCCTTGTACCCTTATTTTTTTTTTTTTTTTGGTTTTGTTGCTATCCTTGTGGAGCTCCTGTCCTCTCCATGCCTTTCATCTCCTCCTTCTTTCATAAGATTCCATGTCCTCTGCCCAAAGTTTAGTTATGAGTCTCAACATCTGCCTTGATACACTGCTGGATAGAGTCTTTCAGAGACCCTATGTGGTAAGTTCCTGTCCTGTTCTCTGTTTTCTCCCTCTTCTGATGTCCATCCCGTTTGTCTTTCTGAGTGAGGATTGATCTTGTTACCCGGGTCCTCCTTCTTGATTAAGCTTCCTTAGGTGTACAGATTTTAGTATGATTATCCTATACTATAAGTCTAGTATCCACTTATAAGTGAAATGTACCGTGTATGTCTTTCTGCTTCTGGGATAACTCAGTCAGGATGATTTTTTTCTAGATACCACCTTTTGCAGAAAAAAATATTATTTCCTTGTTTTTAATTGCAAATGTACCACAATTTCCATATCCATTCCTCCATTGAGGAATATCTGGGTTGTTTCCAGGTTCTGGCTATTACGAGTAAATCTGCTACAAACATGGTTGAGCATATGTCCTTGTTGTGTATTTGAGCATATTTTGGATATATACCTAGGATTGGGATAGCTGATTTTGAGGAAACACTATTCCTAATTGTCTGGGAAAGCACCAGATTGATTTCAAAGTGGTTGTACATCTTAACATTTCCACCAGCAATGGAGGAGGATTACCCTTTCTCCACATTCTCTCCAGCATGTATTGTCACTTAATTTTTTTTTATCTTAGCCATTCTGATGGGTGTAATTTAAAAATCTCACGGTTGTTTTGATTTGCATTTTCCTGATGACTACGGATGTTGAGCATTTCTGTTTTCCTTCCTTCCTTCCTTCCTTCCTTCCTTCCTTCCTTCCTTCCTTCCTTCCTTCCTTCCTTCCTTCCTTCCTTCCTTTCTCTCTCTCTCTCTCTCTCTCTGTCTTTCTTTCTTTCTTTCTTTCTTTCTTTCTTTCTTTCTTTCTTTCTTTCTTCAGAGACCTGACTTTTTTTTTTCAAACATGTCTTTCACATGCTTGGTTAGAGTCACACCAAGGTACTTTATGCTATTAGTTACTATTGTGAAGGGTGTTGTTTCTCTAATTTCTTTCTTGGCCCTTTAGCCTTTCATATACAGGAGTGTTTCTGAGTTTTTTGTTTGTTTGTTTGTTTTTAGTTAATTTTGTATCCTGCCATTTTCCTAAAGGTGTTTATCATCTGAAGGAGTTTTCTGGTTGAATTTTTGGGCACTCATATGTACTATCATATCATATGCAAATAGTGATATTTGACTTTGTCCTTTCTGATTTGTATCCCTTGATTTCCTTTAGTTGTCTTATTGTTCTAGTTAAGATTTCAAGTACTATGTTGAAGAGATATAGAGAGAGTGGGAAGCCTTGCTTTTTCCCTGATTTCAATGGGATTGACTTAAATTTCTCTCCGTTTAGTTTGTTGTTGGCTATCGTTTTACTGTATATTGTCTTTACTATATTTAGGTATACGCCTTGTATCCCTGATCTTTCCACGACTTTAATTAAACATGAATGAATGTTGGATTTTGTCAAATGCTTTTTTGGCATCCAAGGAGATGATCATGTGGTTTTCCCCCTTCAGTTTGTTTATAAGGTGGATTACATTGATGGATTTCTATATATTGAACCACCCCTGCATGCCTGGAATGAAACTTAATTGGTAATGGTGGATGATATCTTTAATGTTTTCCTGGATTTGGTTTGCAAGTATTTTACTGATTATTTTTACGTATATGTTCATTTGATTTAGGACCTCTGTAAGTGTCATTATTTCCATATTTAGCTTCTGCCTAGATAATATGTCCCTTGGTGAGAGTAGAGTGTTGAAATCTCCCACTAAAAAGGTGTTGGTTTCAGTGTATAATTTTATCTTTAATAATATTTCATTTACAAATGTAGTAGTTCTAGTACTTGGACATAGATATTCAGAATTATGATGTCCTCCTGTGGAATTTTCCTTTGATGAGAATGAAGTGACCCTCCTCATCTTGTTTGATTAATTTTGCTTGAATGTCTATTTTATTAGATAGCTACCCCAGCTTTTTTTCTGGGTGCATTTACCTTGAAAAACATTTTTCCAGCCCTTTACTCTGAGGTAGTATTTATCTTTGCTACCAAGGTGTGTTTCTTGGAACCAGCAGAATGTTGGTTCCAGTTTCTGCAACCATTATGTTAGTCTGTGTCTTTATATTAGAGAGTTGAGTACATTGATGTAGATTGATAATAGTGACCAATGATGTTAGTTTTTTTTTTTTTTTTTTTTTTTTGTTTTGTTTTGTTTTGTTTTTGTGGATTTGGTAGTGTTACTGTGTTTCATTGCTTATTTTCTTTTAATTTTCTTGTGCGGAAGTTATCTATGCTGTGGAGAGCCAGGGTTTGGTCGCCATGGCGCTGGCTTCCGCCCTCAAAACTGGTAAACAAGTCCTAGAGTGCATGACCGTTCGGCAATAGCGCGCCAAGTCACTAGCCCAGCCCCAGGGCGTCATATGGGGTGATGGGTGAGCAGCCAATCAGGGGATGATACGTCATCTCACACCATGGGTGAGCAGCCAATCAGGGAATGATACGTCATCTCACACCACTCTGGTGCGAGCAGGGCTTATATAAACAGCGCCACTTCGGGGCTCGGGGTCTTCCTCCTTTCATTGCTTGACTGCAATAAAGCTTGCTGCAGAAGGATCCTGTTGTCTGCGTACGTTCTTGCTGGCGAGATGATTATGCGGGTCGCAACACTATGCCCAATGTTTTCTTGGGTGTAGTTGTTTTCATTGGATTGGAGTTTTCCTTCTAGTATCTTCTGTAGGGCTGGGTTGCTGTGTAGATATTGTTTAAGTTTAGTTTTGTCATGGAATATTTTGTTTTCTTTATCTCTGCTGATTGAAATCTTTGTTGGATATAGTAGTCTGGGTTGACATCTGTGGTCCCTTAAAATCTGCATGAAATCCATCCATGCCCTTCTGGCTTTCATAGTTGCTGTTGAGATGTCTGATATGATTCTGATAGGTCTACCATTATATGTTACTTGCCATTTTCTTCTTGATGTTTTTAATATCTTTTCTTTGTTCTGTAGATTTAGTGTTTTGACTGTGATGTAATGTGAGGAGGTTCATTTCTGGTCTAGTCTATTTGTTGTTCCATAGGCCCTTTGTACGTTTAAGAACATCTCTTCCTTTATGTTAAGAAAATTATCTTCTATGATTTTCTTGAAAATATTTTCTGGACCTTGGAGCCTGGAATCTTCTTTTTCATCTATTCCTATTACTTTTTGATTTCGTCTTTTCTGGTATCCTTGATTTATTAGATGTTTTGTGTTTGGAACTTTTCCCGATTTTATTTTTCTTTGAGAGATGTGTCAGTTTCTGCAAGTATATTTTCAACACCTGAGATTCTCTCTTCCATCTCTTGTATTCTGTTGGTTTTGCTTATTTATGGTCCCTGATCTTTTCTCTAAGTTCTTCAGCTCCAGGGTTTTCACTGTTTGTGTTTTCTTTATTGATTCTAATTCTGTTTTCATGCCTTGTACCATTTCCTTCATCTGTTTGAATGTGAACTCCTGTCTTTCTATGATGGCTTCTATTTTTTGTTCATTTCCTTTCTATGTTCCGCTAATTGTGCCTCTATTTGTTTGGCTGTATTTGCCTGTATTTCTTTGAGAGCTTTGTTGATTTCCTCTTTACTTGCCTCCATTTGTGTGGCTATTTCCTTGAGAGATTTGTTCATTTCCTCTTTTTTGTGCCTCTTATAACTGGATAAGTATACCTTAAAATAATTTTCCTGTGTTTTGGTTGAATTGGAGTATACATTGATTTTGAGGGTTGCTGGTGAAGCCATAATATCCTGATTTTTGTTAGATGTGTTCTTATGCTGACCTCTGGCCATCTGCTTATCTGTAACCTTCACTCTTTGTCTTGGAGTCTGTACTTCATACTTGGTTCGTCTTTCTCTGGTGTCTGTAGTATTCTTCAGGAAGATGAGAGTGGTCTACTGGTTTGAGAGTATTAGTTGGTATTTCAGCTTTTCCTAAAAGAGGAAAGTCCTCAGGAGCGGGTACACAAGTGCAGTCAAGCAAGTGTGTGTGTGTGTGTGTGTGTGTGTGTGTGTGTGTGTGTGTGTGTAAATATGCCTTGAAGGACAAGGTTTTAGGGAGTGTAGATGCTTGGAATGTGTGATGGGGGTGGGGTGCAGGCAAAGGAGGGTGTGCAAGCAGGTGCTGGTGCTGTTCCTTGGAGAAATTAGCATGTGAAGATTCCCTGAATACCTCAGTGGCCTATAGGCCTGTCATACTATCCTTCTCGTATTCAGATCTGCCTGGGATTCAGGAGTTGATTGCCTGGACTCCACTGGTAGGCCCTCAGAACACAGGCTTCAGTTTTGAGAATGCTGCCCCAAGAATCCCTATGTTTCTCTCTTTTGGGGTTGTTGGTTGGATGGATCAGATGTCTGGCTCCTAGTGAAGAGGGACCCTGTATCTGTGGCTCTGTATGCAATCACTTGAAGGCGCACTCACTCTCTAGCAGGTCTAATCAGAAAGCACAGGTGTTCCCCCTATTCTCTACTCTCAGATTTGGGCTTGCAGGGGCAAATGTGAGTGTACAAGATCTGTCAGCTCAGTGGTGCTACAGCCGCAGATCTTGGAAGCTGGTATAGAGGTCCAATGGGATTCCAGCCACAGAACCAGAACTTGGAGGATGCTGTAACAGATGCATGCTGGGTTGCCCTTCAGAGCCCATAGAGCTGCCCACAGACCTGGGTGGCCCAGAGGACCTGGGTGGCCTCTACACCATGAAGCTCACTATTGAGGGATTGGGAAGCTTGTCTCTGCTTTCTTAGTTACAGAGCAGGGAGTTCTGTGCTAGGAGCTGTGGGCACTGTGGGTTGCCTCGCCTCAGCTGAGGAGGAGGGAGGTCAGACTGGGGAAGAGCAGGGGGATCAAATGTTCACCACTCTCAGTCTCCAGATAAATCAGTGGGTGACTGTGATCCAAATGGTCTCTGCTTACAGGTTGTCCCCTCTCGCCCAAGAAGCCAATGTCAATGTTCTAGCTTCTGCTGGCCCTCCAGTCACCAATTTTGGAATTTCAGATCCTCTACCCCTCAGATACATTGTGTGCTGGTCGCTGTTATCTTGGATCTCCCCCAAGTTAAAGATTCTGAAAAATGATTATTATTCACCATCTGAGTGAGAGTAAGTGCAATCATGTGAATTTTTATGAATGAGTAGTGTAAAGGAATTTTCACATACGCACAGAAGAAAAGACAATGAAAACAAAGACCTATTATACTAGAATGATGCAACCACACACACCAGGAAACCAGTGTGCTGATGATCCCTATAAGGTAAAGGAGACATATAAAGGATTCTTGCTAAACCCATGTTTGGAAAATGACCTCAACCACTTACTATTTTCTGATTAATGACCTAGAAAATGGTGTGTTATTATATTTCCATTGCTTTGTATAAATTTTGTTTGTATTTCCTCTGATGAAGTGATTAGATAATAGCCATAACCAAGTTGTGTTATGATCTCATCTTGGGTTGAGATGAGAGCATTTCAATCTATCCTTAGGCTTAGGCCTGGACGCTTCTAGCTGCTATACAATCTAATCTTCTGGAAGCCCAGACTCTGAAGGCTTCCACTTCCAGCCTCTCTCTGTTAACCTAGGCCTAGAATATTTCAGCCTTCAATACTTACTACTGAATCAGCTCGCCCTTCCTAGTTTATAAATTTATAAATTGTGCTTGGGTAGTTCACTTCAACTGTTATGACTCAAAGCTATTCTCAAGGCTTACTGATCCTAATTGGCTTCTCTTGACTTCTCACTAAATTTTTTCTACTTAGAAACACTACCTCTGAATTCCATGAACTGAATTGCACCGGAGGCACTGATTACTTGAATTGAACAAAAGAATGTGAACTCAACTGAAATGCACCAAAATGAACTCTCTTCTCTCTCCCTGAACTGCTCTATAGTAGCCTCTTTTTGTGGCCCATTATCCTGAGAGTTGGGCATATCCTATTTATGACTCATTCTATCAAATCTTTCTCTGATTCCTCACTTTGTCTTTTCTTCAATTAGACTTCATTATTTGAGATTAAAGGTGCATACTAAGGATGTACCTGTATTCCAACGAGAGGGATTAAAGGTGAGTGTCTATTCCATTAAGAGGAATTAAAGGTAAGTGGTGTGTTTGTATTCCAGATAGGTCACAGAGACTTAGGGGGGTTTTGGGTGTGATCCATTGCTAGTATAACCATGTTGCTAGATTAAAATTCTTCTACAGCTCTGGGGTATCAAATTGGTGGAAATCTGTTAATACTGCCATAGAATCCCTGTGAAATAACTTTTAGGTCATCTAAATTGGTAACAGACATAGAAAACATCAGCAAACATTTTTTTAAGCAACAGGTTTGATTTTTATTTTCCTCAGTATGACCAATCTAAAACTAATATTTTTCTGTGTTAAAAACACAAAAATATATTTTTCATGTTAGTAGAATTTGAGACACAGTTCTACTCCATATATTCTTCATAGGCATAAAAATTAGTGGAAATTAATATTAATTCTTTCAGGTGTTAAATTTTTACAAAAGTGCTATTTGTGCCTCTTTTCAATGAGGCAATTTTATAGATATTCACTGTAATATTGGTTTATGAAGATGAGAAAAAATGTTTGTCTAAATGTCTACCAATGTTGAAATGGGCATAAATCATATAAATGTACCACAGTAGAGTTTCGTAGCCATTTTATCTGCCCTTCCTCTTGCTGACCTGCAGTACATTGTCCATACAGTTTAAGAAATGAGCGTAAATTATAGCAATAGCTTTACTTAAAGCTGTTTCATGGAATTTCTCTGCCCTTAGAATGAAGAGAAAGAAAGAAAGAAAGAAAGAAAAAAAAAAAGGAAGCAGAGGAGAATGGATAGGAAGAATTCTTTTTACCATTACTATGAAAACTGGATTGCGTGGTTTTTGCCACTCAATAAAACTTCCTTTGATACCACATTTCCCTGTAGTCACGTGATCACCTTCTATTATTACCTTAAAGCATCTCTTTTCTAATACAAAGCCATTGTATTTGTTGGTTGTTCTGCCTAGGATATACCCTCACTGATAGAAGCCATGATTGACCTGTTCTTATCATTAAACTCTTAGATACAACTTCACTTCTTCAAAGAAGTTCATTTGGACCATATTCATTCATCAGGAATGAATATGCTTTCCTCAAATTTATAGCTGTTTATTTTGGAATTTATGAGCTTACCTTCATTAGTATCATCCTGTCCTATAAAATTACCATCCTATTGACTGAAGTACCACACTTCTAATGAACCAATATCCAAATGGAACAAGAATGATAAAGTGGGTTTATTGGGTAGTTCTCCGTACCTGTGATAGAGAATCTTAGTCTGAGAACCACCCACCAGCTGGAATATTATTTGAAATTTAGCTCTATGACTTCTTTTCTTGACAGAAGCTAGAGGTGCATTGTTCTCAGCATAAAGGCTTTATTAGCCTCTGCTGACACTTTTTGTACTACAGGTATTTTGCTAGATTATGATTTTATTTTCATTTGAAATGATAAAGCTTGGCATGAGTATTGCTTGCTTAAGCCAGTCACCCATTTTCTGGTGGTTGAAGGCCATTTAACATTAATCCAAGGGTGCAGATGTGTTCTGTTTCTTTCCTTTCCCCACATTAGTTCCAGGTTCCAACTGCAAATCCATGACACAAGAACATACTATTAAGAAGATGGCCTGCTACCACTTCTGTAATTGTAGAAGACACACCTGCTTGTAGTTTTTGATCTTCTGATACTATCTTATACATGTTGCTTATGGTTTTTGAGATTAAATCCTTCTCACCCAAAAGAGTCAGGAACATACTATCAGCTCCCAAGTCTTTCCTGGGTACCTGGCTGGTCAGTTTGCTGTTTGAATAAAAAAAAAAAGTTGTCCTGGTTAAAAAACAACAACAACAAAAAATAAACTTGATATATCCTTGATATATCAGAGCCCCCTACACATTTTTTAGTTTAATCTATTTTACTTTTTGAAATTATATTATATCATTCACCTCTTCCATTTCTTCTTTCTAAGCAGTTACATACACCTCTTCTTGCTCTGTTTCAAATTCACATCCTCTATTTGCATTAATTATTACTACATACCCATAAGTAAATCTATATACATGCATGTATGTATATATATGTGTGTGTGTTTGTACATGTATATATTACTAAATAGAAAATTATAACCTACTCAATGTGTATAAGGTTACATGTATATATGTTTTCAGGGTTGACTATTTGGTATTGGACAACCAGTAGGTATGATCTTCCCTTAAAAACACTGTTTATGCCACTACCAGCATTTTTAGGTTGGCTGTAGCTCTTTGTGTAAAACTGAAGCATTTTTAAGCTTTATCCCCATCTAGTTTGGCATGTCTATTGTTGTTGTTGTTGTTGTTGTTGTTTTCCAGCTCTTGTTTAGAGAGTCATGTTGGTGAGACTTTATGAGTGTAGTTTCTGAAATTTCTATGAGATGAAATCTCACATCAAATTCCTCGTTCTTCTGATTCTTATAATCTTTTTGCATGTACCTTCTGTAATTATTTCTGAGCCTTATGTGTAGTGGTTGTACTATAAGTGTATCAGTTGAACATGTGTCTCTTAAACTCTTTATTTTGATGGATTGTGGTTTTTGGTGAATTTTCTATTTCATCTGAACCTTCCAGTTATAAATCATAAAGTATAATGTAAACTTCCAAAGCAATCAATGGCACTACTCACGTATGGCACTTATGAACCACAATGATGACTGTCATAGCATAATAACTCAAAAGGTACAATAGTAATTTGTATACCTTGGTGATAACAAATTGTTCTCTGATTAGTCTTGAGGTTCATTAAATACAAGTGAAAATGTTCTTGGTACTGGAACTGTAGCTAAGAAGTGAAGCCATGGATCTTGGAGGAGATCCTACAACCACCACTTTAATAAAACATAACTGCATTTTAAATATGTGTCCTTACAGCCACAAATAATATAGTTCTCGGCCTTCAGCAAGGGAACTCTTCTTTGCTGCAAACATGTTTACCAATAAACACCCCATGCTTCTAAAAGTGTGTCTTCACATTTTCTTGCCAAGATAGCAGACTAATACATAGCTCCTGAATTGGTCTTTTTCCCAGTTGATTACACATTCATTCTGTTGTTGCACTTCAAATAACTACTAGAGCCTGCAGTTACTTATAATTTATAGAGTTACTTATAATTTACAGGGTCATTTATTGCCTTGTACATTCCATTGTGAACTCTATGGAAAAAATTTTAATATATATTTAACATTTTATTAGTATCATTTATTATAATTCATTAAACTTGTATCCCAGCTGTGGTGCCCCCCATCTTTTCACAAGCCCATGCTCCATCCCTCTTCTCCTATGCCCATCCCTTAGTCCGCTGATAAGGAAGGTCCTCCTCCACCTCTTTGCTCAGATGTAGATCATAGACTCAGTATCCAAGTGGGGTCACCAGTTAGGGGAACAGGGCGTTTCTCTGACAGGAATTCAGTGGCAGGTTCTCTGATCACCAGCCCACAGGGGGTGTAGCCTTGCCTGGCCACAAAGGAAGACAATACAACTAGTCCTGATGAGACCAGTATCCTATTTTTTAACTGGATTATTTGGCTTGTTGGTGTTTAATTTCTTGTGTTCTTTCTATATTTTGAATATTATCCCCCTGTCAGATGTAGAGTTGGTGAAGATCTATCTTTTTCCATTCTGTTGGCTGACATTTTGTTCTATTGACAATATCCTTTGCATTATTAAAGCTTCCATTTTAATGAGATCCCATGTATTAATTTTTGATCTTAGTGCCTGAGCTTTTGGTGTTCTGTTCAGGAAGTTTTCTCAAGGTTATTCCCTAATTTCTGTTCTATCAGATTTAGTGTATCTGGTTTTAAGTTGAGATCTTTGGTTCACATGGATTTGAATATTGTTGAGTATGATAAATATGGATCTGTTAATTTGTCCTGCTTAGAAGATATGCAGAGGAGGGGATCCAAGATGGCGGTGGTCATTGAGCACCATTTTTGAGAGGCAAAGGATATGAAACTCCAAAATTGATAAAGCTGAATCACCAATGCACCCTTTGAAACCACTGGGCCTATCTTATTTTCCTGAAGAATTCTCCAGACACCATAGAAAGACTAGTCTGATCTGCAGAATCCAGGAACAAACAGTGAAGGCTACGGATAACCAAATGGCCCACGGTTGGCAAAAGAACACATCCAACATAAATCAGGACATCATGGCTTCAACAACAACCTCCAAAATTAATGGAAACTCCAACCCACCGGAAACACAAGAAAATGACTTTAAAGATATGCTTATCCAGTTATTACAGGCACATAAAGAGGAAACAAACAAATCTCTCAGAGAAATAGCCAAACAAATACAAACAGTTAAAGAGGAAATGAAAATATCTCTCAAAGAATTGTCCAAACAAATGGAGGCAAAGAAAGAGGAAATGAACGAAACTCTCAAAGAAACACAGTCAAATTTAGCCAAACAAGTAGCACAAGTAGAGGCACAATTAGTGGCATATAGAGAGGAAACAAAAAGAAAAGTAGAGACTATCTTGGAGACACAGGAGATATGCAGACCCAGTCTGAACTACAGACAACCAGGAAAAAGCGAAGGTTACAGATAAACAGATGCATAGAGGTCAGCATAAAAACACATACAACAGAAATCAAGACATAATGGCTTCACCAGCAAACACAAAAACCAATGGCTATTTTAGTTCATCAAAAACACAAGAAAATGATCTCAAATCTATGTTTATACAGTTATTAGAGGCACATAAAGAGGAAACGAACATAGCTCTCAAAGAATTACAGGCAAATACAGCCAAACACATAGAGGCCCATGTAGAGACACAAGTAGAGACATGTAGGGAAGAAAAGAACAAAGCTTTCAAATAAATACAGGCAAATACAGCCAAACAAATAGAAACTCATTTGGAGGCACAAGTAGTTTCTTATATAGAAGAAACTAACAGAAAAATAGAGGCCATCATAGAAAGACAAGAATCCACATTCAAGCAGATGAAGGAAATGGTGCAAAGAATGAAAACAGAATTAGAATAAATGAAGAAAACCCAAACAGATAAAACACAGGAGCAGGAGAACTTAGAGAAAAGAGAAGGAACCACAAAGGTAAGCATCAGCAATAGGATAGAAGAGATGGGAGAATCTCTAGTGCTGAAGATACACTCGCAGAAATTGATACTCTCTCAGAGAAAAAGTAAAATAAAAAAAAAATCCCAAACACAAAAAATCCAAGAAATAAAGGAATGCATGAAAAGGCAATATCTAAGAATAATAAGAAATGATGAAAAAGAAGATTCCAGGCTCCAAGGTCCAAAAAATATTTTCAAGAAAATAATAGAAGAAAATTTTCCCAACCTAAAGAAAGAGATGTCCATAAACACACAAGAGGCCTACAGAACACAAAATAGACTAGACCAGAAAAGAAACTCCTCATGCCACATCATAGTCCAAATACTTAATCTACAGAACAAAGAAAAGATATTAAAAGCAGCAAGGGAAAAAGGCCAAGTAACATATAAAGGTAGACCTATCAGAACCACACCGGACTTCTTATCAGAGACGATGAAAGCCATAAGGGCCCGAGCAGATATCATGCAGGCTCTAAGGGACCACAAATGCCAACCTAGACTATTATACCCAGCAATGATTTCAAACAACAGAGATGGAGAAAACAAAATATTCCATGATGAAATTAAATTTAAGCAATGTGTAAACAGCCATACAGAAGATGTTAGAAGGAAAATTCCAATCCAACGAAAACAAGTACACCCAAGAAAACATAGGTTTTATATATAATTTCCAAACAAAAATTAAAAGAAAAAAAACAATGAATCACAGTAACACCACCAACTCCAGAATAATAGAAACTAACTTTCAATGGTCACTATTATCTGTAAACATCAATGGATTCAACTCTCCAATAAAAAGGCACAGATTAACAGAATGAGAAACACACCTCTGCAACAAAGACAAACACTACCTCAGAGTAAAGGGCTAGAAAAATCTTTTTCAAGCAAATGGACCCAGAAAACAAACTGGAGTAGCTATCCTAATATCTAATAATATAGATTTTTCAAGCAAAATTAATCAAAGAAGATGAGTAGAGGCACTACATTCTCATCAAAGGAAAAATCCACCAAGAGGACATCACAGTTCTGAACATCTATGCCCCAAATACAAAAGCACCTACATTAGTAAATGAAACATTATTAAAGCTTAAATCACACAGCGAACCCAATACCTTAATAGTGGGAGATGTCAACACCCAAATATCACCAAGAGGCAGATCATCTAGACAGAAGACAAATAGGAAAATAAAGGTACTTACAAAGGTCCTAATTCAAATAGACCTAATAGATGTCTACAGAATTTTCGCACAAACTCAAAAGAGTATACATTCTTTTCAGCACCTCATGGAAGCATCTCCAAAATAGACCATATAGTTGGTCACAAAGCAAGCTTCAATAGCTACAAGAAAATTGAAATAATCACCTGTATTCTATCTAACCACCATGGACTAAAGCTGGACCTCAACAACAATGGAAATAGCAAAAAACTTATAGATACATGGAAACTTAACAACTTGATATTCAATGACACACGGGTTAAGGATGAAATAAAGAAATTCAAGACTTTCTAGAATTCAATGAAAATAAAGGTAAAACATACCCCAATTTATGGGACACAATGAAAGCAGTGCTCAGAGGAAAATTCATAGCACAAAGTGCCTTCATGAAGAAATTTGTAACATCTCATACAAATAATTTAATGGCCCAACTGAAAACCCTAGAAAAACAAAGAAGCAGATACGCCCAAGAGGAACAGAGATCTGGAAATAATCAAACTCAGGGCTGAAATCAATCAATCAGAAACAAATAAAACTATTCAAAGAACCAATGAAACAAAGAGCTGATTCTTTGAGAAAATCAACAAGATATACAAACCCTTAACCAAACTAACTAAAAGGCAGAGAGAAACTATCCAAATCAGCAAAATCATAAATGAAAAGGGGGACATGCAACAGACACTGAGGAAATGCAAACAATCATTAGGTCAAACAAAAAAGCCTATATGTTACAAAATTTGAAAATCTAAAAGAATTCTACAATTTTCTTGATAGATTCCATCTACCAAAATTAAGTCAAGATCGGGTAGAAAGATTGAACAGCCCTGTATCCCCAAAGGAAATTGAAAGAGCCAGATGGTTTCAGGACAGAATTCTATCAGACTTTCAAGAGAGATCAGGGATATAAGGCACATACATAAACATAGTAAAGGCAATATACTGCAAGCCTATACTCAGCACCAAACTAAATAGAGAGAAAGTCAAACCAATTCCACTGAAATCAGGGACAAGGCAAGGCTGCCCAGTCTCTCCATATCTCTTCAACATAGTACTTGAAATCCTAGCTAGAGCAATAAGACATGTAAGGGAGATCATGGGGATACAAATTGGAAAGGAAAAAGTCAAGGTTTCCCTATTCACAGAAGATATTATAGTATACATGAGCGACCCCAAAAATTCAGCCAGAGATCTCATTCAGTTGATAAACACCTTCAGAAAAGTGGCTGGATATGAATTTAACTCAAAAAAAAAAAAAAAATCAGAAGCCCTCTTGTATACCCAAGAAAAAAGGGACCAGAAAGAAATCAGGGAAACAATACCCTTCACAATAACCTCTAATAACATAAAGTACTTTGGGGTGACTCTAAACAAGCAAGTGAAAGACCTGTTTGAAAAAAAAAATCAAGTCTCTGAAGAAGCAAATTAAAGAAGATATCAGAAGATGGAAAGATCACCTGTGCTCATGGATTGGTAGGATTAACATTGTGAAAATGACCATCCTGCCAAAAGCAATCTACAGATTCAATGAAATTCCCATCAAAATAACAATACAATTCTTTTTTTTTCTGATCTCACTTTCGTTTATTTGAAAAATTTCACACAACTTTATAGGGAGAAGGCAGGAAGGGAAAATGTGTCAGCAATATAGTTTACAAAACATAACAGGGTGATTAATGATGATTCAGAACACCGCAAGAATGTTTACTAAAAGAGATACTACAAGAATGTCAGCTAAGATATCTCAAAATGTCTAGCCTGACTCAAAGATGTCTCATAGGTTCTGGAAACGTAAATCTCTCACCTACGACCTTGTTGCAGCTGTCTGTGACTTTCCGTGGCACGCCTGGGTTGGCTACCCAGAGGCTATTTAAGCTGTGGGCTGGCTTTCCCCGGGGTCCGAGGATTGTCCAATGTTCCTGAATAAACATCATTGAAAAAAAAAAAAAACTCAGATATAGGCTTGCCTAATGTGGCATGGGCACCACAGGGGTGTAGGACAAGGTACCGCAGGGGAAGGACCCAATTGTCTGCTTCTGAGTTCCCCGAGAAGCAAACCTGATTGCATAGAGGTTGGTGTCCGATTACCCCTAACCACAACCTGCTGGTGATTATGGGGTCTTCCTCTCCTCCCCAAAAGACACCCAAAAAGGCTGCAAAACGCCCTGGGAGGATCAGGTCTCTACTTCCCCCCTCTGATTAATGCCCAGTCTTCAAAAGACCTCAAAAGACCTCATGTGTTCGTAACAATACAATTCTTTACAGACCTTGAAAGAAAAATTCTCAACTTCATATGTAGAAACAAAAACCCAGAATCTCCAAAAAAATCCTGTACAACAACAGATCATCTGGAGGTATCTCCATCCCTGAACTCAAGCTGTATTCCAGAGCAATAGTAATAAAAACTGCATGCTATTGGCATAGAGACAGAAAGGTGGATCAATGGAACCGAATAGAAGACTCAGAAATAAACCCACATACTTATGAATACTTGGTTTTTGACAAAGAAGACAAAATCATTCATTGGAAAAAAAAGACAGCATCTTCAACAAGTGGTTCTGCCCTCATTGGATGTCTACATGCAGAAAAATTAAAATAGAACCTACACAAACCTACACAAACCTAAAGTCCAAGTTGATCAAAGACCTCAATATAAAATCAGATACACTAAATCGGTTGGAAGAATTAGTGGGGAAGATCCTAGAACTCATTGGCACAGGAGACAACTTGCTGAACAGAACACCAACAGCACAGGCTCTAAGAGCAACAGTCAATAAATGGGACCTCATGAAACTGAAAAACTTCTGTAAAGCAAAAGACACTGTTGTCAAAATAAAGCTACAGCCTACAGATTGGGAATGGATCTTCACCAACCCTATATCTGACAGAGGGCTGATATCCAGGATACATACATACATACATACATACATACATATATATATATATATATATATATATATATATATATAAAGAAGTTAAAAGGCAGTAATTCAAGCAATCCAATTAACTAATGGAATATGGAGCTAAAGAGAATTCTCTGTAGAAGAGTATAGAATGGCAGAGAAATGCTTAGAAAGATGCTCAAAGTCCCTTAGCCATCAGGGAGATGCAAATCAAAATGACCCTGAGATTTCACTTTCACCCATCAGAATGGCTAAGATCATAAACTCAAGTAACAACACATGCTGGAGAGTTTGTGGAGAAAGGGGAACCCTCTTCCTTTGATGGTGAGAATGTAAACTCATATAACCACTTTGGTAATAAATCTGGTGCTTTCTCAGACAATCAGGAATACTGCTTCCTCAAGATCCAGCTATACCACTCCTAGGCATATATCCAAAAGATGCTCAGGTACACAACAAGGACATTATCTCAACCATGTTTGTAGCAGCTTTATATTTAATAGCCAGAGCCTGGAAACAACCCAGATGTCCATCAATGGAATAATGCATTCTAAAATTGTGGTACTTTTCACAATGTAATAGTACTCATCGATTAAAAACAAGGAAATCGTGAAATTTGCAGGCAAATGGTGGGATCTAGAAAAGATCATCCCCAGTGAGGTATCCCAGGAGCGTAAAGATACTTGGTATATAGTCACTTCTCAATGGCTTTTAGACATCAAATATAGAATAAACATACTAAAATCTGTACACCTAAAGAAGATAAACAAGAAAGAGGACCAGATGTAAGATGATCAATCCTCACTTAGAAAGACAAATAGGATGGACATTGGATGTGGGAGAAAACAAGTAACAGGACAGACACCTACCACAGAGGGCCTCTGAAAGACTCTACCTAGCTGTGTATCAAAACAGATGTTGAGACTCATGACCAAACCTTCAGCAGAGTGCAGGGAATCACTAGGAAAGAAGGGAGAGATAGTATGACCTAGAGATGACAGGAGCTCCACAAGAACCAAATATATCAGGGCACACAGGTCTTATATGAGACTGTTTCTCCAACCAAGTACCATGTATGGATATAACCTAAACCTCCTACTCAGATGTAGCCCATGGTAGCTCAGTATCCAAATGGGTTCCCTATTAAGGGGGACAAGGATTATTTCTGATATGAACTCAATGACTGGCTCTTTGACCTTCCCTCCCCCAAGGGAGGAGCAGCCTTGCTAGGCCACAGATAAGGACATTGCAGCCAGTCCTGAAGATACCTGATATACTAGGTTCAGATGGAAGGGGTGGAGGACATCCCCTATCAGTGGACCTGGAAGGGGCAGGGAGGAGTTAAGGGAGGGAGGGTGGGTTTGGAAGGGAAAGAGGGAGGGGACTAAGGGTGAGATACAATTGAATGACCTATAATTATAATAAAAAAACTCAGAAAAAAAAAAACAATTTTGCACTCCCGACAATGGGACAATAAATGCATTTTTATATAAAAATAAAAAAGAAGTTATGCAGAAACAAAAATGTAGCAAAGATTGGGGAATGGCCAGCTAACCAGGGAGTCTACTACAGACCCATGCCACAGGAGAAAACCAATCCCTGACACTATTTCCAACTTGAAACACAGAATATAAAAGCATGTTTGCCCTATATTGTGTTTCACAATAGTCTTACTAAAATTTAGAAAAGCCTATAAAGAATTAACAAATGTTTGGGGAGAAAATAGTCATTGTATATTCAACCTTTCATTTTCACTTTGGTTTATATTTAATTGTTAAATAAATAAATTAAATCTGTTCATTTAGAAAAAAATAAGTTTTATTTAATTTTTATTAATTACAGTTTATTCAACATTGTATCCCAGCTGTAGCTCCCTCTCATCCCATCCCAATGTCACTTTCCCTCCCTCTTTTTCTCTTATGCCCTTCCCCAAGGAGGTTCTCCTCCCCTTCCATCTGACCCTAGTCTATCATGTCTCATTATGATTGGCTTTATTGTAT
This sequence comes from Meriones unguiculatus, assembly GCF_030254825.1. Lineage (NCBI taxonomy): Eukaryota > Metazoa > Chordata > Mammalia > Rodentia > Muridae > Meriones > Meriones unguiculatus. The sequence goes on along the minus strand of NC_083369.1, from coordinate 70,402,981 downwards.
TTTTCTTTGGTGTGGCAAGGCTGCTCCCTCTCAGGTAGAGTTGATCTAAGCGCCAACCATTGAGTCCATGTCAGAGATAGTCTCTGTTTCTATTACTCGGGAACCCTCTTGGACACTGAGCTGCCATGGGATATATCTATGCAGGAGTTCTAGATTATTTCCATGATTGGTACTTGTTCAGAGCATCAGTCTCACAAAAAAATACCAGTGCCCAGATTTTTTTGGTCTGTTGCTCTTCTTGTGGAGCTCCTGTACCCTCCAGATCTTTCTTTCTTCTCCTCCTGTCATAAGATTCTGAGTCACTTCACTCAGGTGAATTTTTTTGATCCCACCATTTGCCTGCAAATTTCATGATTTCCTTGTTTTTAACTGCTGAGTAGTAATCCATTGTGTAAATGTACAACTAGTTTTGTGTCCATTCCTCAAATGAGGTAAACCTTTGTTGTTTCAAGCTTCTGTCTATTACAAATAAAGCTGCTATGAACATGGTTGATTAAATGTCTTTGTTTTATTCTTGATAATATTTTGAATACATGCCTAGGAGGGGTACAGCTGAATCTTAAGCAAGCACTATTCCTAACTGTCTGAGAAAGCGCTGGATCAATATCCAAAGTGATTGTACAAGTTTACATTCCCACCAGCAATGGTGGAGGGTTCCCCTTTCTCCACCTCCTCTCCAGTTTGTTTGTTTCACTTGAGTTTCTGATCTTTGCCATTCTGTTGCGTGTAAAGTAAAATCTCAGGGTTGTTTTGATTTGCATCTTCCTGATGATAAAGGACTTTGAACATTTTTTTAAGTGTTTCTCTGCCATTGTATATTCCTCTACATATTACTCTCTGTTTAGCTCTTTACTCAATTTTTTAATTGGGTTACTTGATTTGTTGCTCTTTAACTTCTTAAATTCTTTATGTATTCTAGATATTAGCCTTCTGTCAGATAAAGAGCTGATGAAGATCCTTTCCCAATCATTAGGCTGTCGTTTTATTCTGACAGTAGTGTCCTTTGATTTACAGAAGATTTTCATTTTCATGAGATTCCATTTATTAATTGTTGATCTTAGAGCCTGTGTTCTTGATGTTCTGTTCAGGAAGTTGTCTCCTGTGCCGATGAGTTCTAGACTCTTCACCACTTTTTCTTTTAACAGGTTTAGTGTGTCTAGTTTTATAATGACGTCTTTGATCCACTTGGATTTTAGTTTTGTGCAGTGTGGATCTATTTGCATTCTTCTACATGTAGACATCCTGTTAGGTCCGCACCATTTGTTGAAAATGCTTTCTTATTACCTTTGTATGGTTCTGGCTTTTTCCTAAAAAATCAGGTGACCATAGTGTGTGGGTTTATTTCTGGGTCTTCTATTTGATTCCATTGATAGATAATTCTGTTTCTATGCCAGTACTATGCACTTTTTATTACTGTTGCTCTACAGTACACCTTGCAATCAGGGATGGTGATACCTCCAGAAGATCTTTTATAGTAGAGGAATGTTTTGGCTATTTTTGCTTTCTTGTTATTCCATATGAAGTTGAGAATTTTTCTTTCAAGCTCTGTAAAGAATTGTGTTGGTAATTTGATGAGAATTGCATTGAATATGTAGATTGCTTTTGGTGATATGTCCATTTTTAATATGTTACTACTTCCAAGATCTGAGCATTGGAAATCTTCTGATTTCTCTTCTCTTTCTTCAGAGACTGGAAGTTTTTTTCATACACGTCTTTGAGTTGTTTGGTTAGAGTTGCAACAAGGTACTTTACTTCCTTTGTGGCTATTGTGAAGGGTGTTGTTTTCTCAATTTCTTTCTCAGCCCATTTTTCTTTTGTATACAGGAGGGCTACTGATATTTTTGAGTTGATTTTGTATCCAGCCACTTAGCTGAAAGTGTTTATCAGCTGTAGTAGTTCCCTGGTAGATTTTTTGGGATCACTCATGTATACCATCATATCATCTGCAAATAATGATACTTTGACTTCTTCCTTTCCAAACTGAATCCCCGTGATCTCCTTTAATTGTCTTATTGCTCTAGTCAGGACTTCAAGTACTATGTAGAAGAGGTATGAAGATAACAGGCAGCATTACCTTCTCACTGATTTCAGAAGGATTGGTTTAGGTTTCTCTCCAATTGTTTGATGTTGGCTATAGGCTTGCTGTGTATTGTCTTTACCATGTTTAGGTAAGTGTTTGTATTTCTGATCTCTCCAGGACTTTAAACATAAATGATTGTTGAATTTTAAAATACTTTTCAGCATCGAAAGAGATTATCATGTGGTCTTTTTCTTTCAGTTTGTTTATATGGTGGATTACATTGATGGATTTCTACATATTGAACCACCCCAGCATACCTGAGATGAACCCTCTTTGGTCATGGATATCTTTGATGTGTTCTTGTATTCGGTTTTTGAGTATTTTATTGAATAATTTTGCATCAATGTTCATAAGAGAGATTGGCTTGAAATTCTCTTTCTTTTTTTGGGTCTTTCTGAGTTTTAGGCATCTATGTGGCTTATCATAGAATGAGTTTGGTCACCTTCCTTCTGTTTATACTTTGTGGAATATTTTGAAGAGTTTTGGTGTTAGCTCTCCTTATAGGTCTGGTAGAATTCTGCTCTCAAACCACCTGGCCCTGGGCTTCTTTTGGTTGGGAGACTTTTGATGACCACTTTTATTTCCTTAGGGGCTATAGGAATAGTTAATTCATTTACCTGTTCTTTATTCAGCTCTGGCAAGTGGAATCAATCAAGAAAATTGTCCATTTCATGTATATTTTCAAATTTTGTGGCGCATAGACTTCTGTAGTAAGACCTAATGATTGTTTGGATATTCTTAGTGCCTGTTGTTATGTCCCCTTCTCATTTCTGATTTGCTGATTTTGATATTTTTTTCTCTGTCTTTTAGTTTGGGTAAGTGTTTGTTTATGTTGATTTTCTCAAAGAACCAGCTCTTGGTTACATTGATTCTTTGAATTGTTTTATTTGTTTCTTATTCATTGTTTTCAGCCCTGAGTTTGATTATTTCCAGCTGTCTACTCCTCTTGGGTATGTTTTCTTCTTCTTCTTCCTCTTCTTCTTCTTCTTCTTCTTCTTCTTCTTCTTCTTCTTCTTCTTCTTCTTCTTCTTCTTCTTCTTCTTCTTCTTCTTCTTCTTCTTCTTCTTCTTCTTCAACTTTCAGGAAACCCTGTAATTAATTTGCTTGTATCAGATGTTTCAAACTTCTTCTTGAAGTGCTGGGAATATTCCTCCTAGCACTGCTCTCATTGTGCCCCATAAGTTTGGGGCTGTTGTACCTTCCTTTTCATTAAATTCTAGGAAGTCTTTGAATTCTTTCTTTATTTTTCCCCTGACCCAGCTGTCAGTGAGTAGTGAGTTGTTCAGATTAAATATGTGTATAGGCTTTTTGCTATTTCTGTTGTTGAAGAGGTTCAGCTTTAGTCTATGGTAGTCAGATAGTTTACAAGGGATTATTTCAATCTTCTTGTGTCTGCTGAGGCTAGCTTTGTGGCAAACTATATTTTCTATTTTGGAGAAGATTGTATGAGGTGCTGAGAAAAAGATAAATTCTTTTTTGTTTGGATGTAAGGCTATATAGATGTCTGCTAGGTCAACTTGCATTGTGACCTCTGTCAGTCACTGTTTCTTTGTTTAATTCCTGTTCTATTGACCTGTCCTTTGTTGAAAGTGAGGTATTAAAGTCTCCAAATATTAATATGTGGGGAATCTATGTGTGGTTTCAGTTTTATTAATGTTTATTTTACAAACGTGGTTGCTCTCATATTTGGGGTATAGATGTTCAGATTTGTAACTTCTTCTTGGTGGAATTTTCTTTGATGAGCATGAAATGACCTTCTCCATCTCTTTTGATTAATTTATTTGAAAATCTATTTTATTATATATTAGAAAAGCTACTCCTGCCTACTTCTTGGGTCCATTTGCTTGGAAAATTGTCTTCCAACCCCTTACCCTCAGGCAATGTCTATCTTTGTGACTTAGGTGTGTGTCTTGTACGCAACAGATTGTTGGGCCTTGTTTATGCATTCATTCTATTAGTCTATGCCTTTTTATTGGAGAGTTGAATTTATTGACGTTGAGGAATATTAATAATCAGTGGCTGTTAGATGCTTTGATTTTGCTGTTGGTTGTAGTAGTGTGTTTGTGTGCTTAGCTACTTTTATTTTTGCTATAGTGAGGTTATTTTTTTCCTGTATTTTTTCTGAATTTAGTTAGCTTTCCTGGCTTGTATTTTTCCTTCTAGTATCTTTTGTTAGGCTCTATTTGTGGGTAGATATTGTTTAAATTTGTTTTTGTCATTGAATATCTTGTGTTTTTTTTTTCCATTTATGATAACTGAGAGTTTTGCTGGGTATAGTACCCTGGGCTGACATCTGTGTTCTCTTAGGGTCTGCATGATATCCATCCAGGCCCTTCTGGCTTTCACAGAATCTGTTGAGAAGTCAGGTGTGATTCTGATGGGTTTGCTATTATATGTTACTTGACTTTTTTCTCTTGCAGCTTCTAGTATTTTTTTCTTTGTTCTGTACACTTACTGTTCTGCTTATTGTGTGGAGGGTGGATTTTCTTTTGTCTTCTAATTTATTAGGTGTTCTGGTGTCCTCTCGTATTCTTATAGGCCTCTCCTTTATGTAGGAGAAATTTTCTTCAACGTTTTTGTGGGCCTTGGAGGAGGGAATCTTCTTTATCCTCTACTCATATTATTCTTAGGTTTTGTCTTTTCATGTTGTTTTGGAGTTCTTGGGTTGTCTGTGTCAGGAATTTATTAGATTTATCATTTTCATTGATGGGTACATGAATTTCTTCCAATGTATCTCCCATGACTGAGATTCTCTCTTCCATTTCTTGCACTATGTAGGTTATGCTTACCTCTGTAGTTCCTGTTTTCTTCCCTAATTTCTTTCTCTCCATGATTTCCTCCGTTTGTGTTTTCTTTAATTTTTCCAATCCTATCTTCAGAACTTTAGCCATTTTGTTGATTTCCTTCACTGTCTGAGTGTATTTTCTTTCAATTCCTTCACCTGTTCGTTTGAACATTCCTTTGTTTCTTTTATTTCTTTCAGTGATTTAATTATTTCCTCTCTAAATCTGCAAACAGTTTGGCTGCATCTTCCTGTATTTCTTTATGGATGGCCATTATCTATTTTTCTTTATCTTCCTGCATCTCTTTTCCGATAGCCATAACCTTTTTGTTTTTATCTTCCTCCATATCTTTACGGATATCCATAATCAGTTTGACTTTATCTTCCTCTAATTCTTTATGCATTTTATTTCTTTCCTCTATCTTCCTCTTCATAAGCATAGATGTAAGATCAACTTCTTGAATGTCATTTATGCTGGGTGTCCAGGACTGCTTGCCCTTGGATAACTGGATTCTTGAGATCCCATATTGCTCTGACTTTTGTTGGTTGTGCTTTTATGCTAGCCTCTACCTTTTGGGCTATCTTAAGTGTTGCTTGTTAGTTTCTGGTGTTTCCTGGAATCTTGGGGTGGTGAGAATCCCCTTCGCAGGAAGATGTTTTTCCTGAAAGAGGTTTCCTAAGCTTTTTTGGGTATGGTCACTGAATGGCCAGTGTTTCTCAGGAATTGCCACAGCTCACCTCAGGCATATAGATCAGGGTGGTAATTGTGGTCTTTGTTAGTCAGAGGGGCTCTCCTCTCACCCAGAGAAGTCCTGGAGAGAGCTGCCCTGTTGCTGGGTTTCTTGCTATGAATTTAGTGAGCTGCTGCTCACTGTTTTCGAGGCACAGCCTTCTTGAAGAACCTAGGAGCCCCACAGTTTGGTCAGGTTTTTAGGGATAACTGGTTGCCCCTTGGAGCATTATCTGGAGGCTGATTTCGGGGGTTCCCAGGCTTCTGTAGGTCTGAGGTTCAAGTTCTGTGCCCCAGTACCCAAGCAGTATTCTCATGCATGCAGCAGGAGGCTAGACCCTGGAGCCTTCGGGGACCCAGAAACTTTTCCAGAGCTGGGTGTCCCGAGGTTGGTCCAGATATTTCACACTACTGTGTGGTTTCTTCCTGACAGGGGGAATGAGTCTGTGGTGTTTTGGGGTCCACAGTTATGTTTGGGATGGTGAATAAAACATGTATGTACTGGCAAGTGGTGGTTCCTGGCTGGCAACTGGGCACCTGCAGGAACCCAGAAACTTTTCCTGAGAACTTTTCCATTTGTGTGTGTATGTGTGTGTGTGTGTGTGTGTGTGTGTAGTCAGCTGAGTGATATAAGTTCAGACCTGCTGTTTCCTTTACTGGAGGGTTTCCTCCTGAAAGGGAAACCCAGTTTCTGGTGCCCTGGGATCCACAGTTATATCTGTGATGCTGAGTCTGGCATGCAGCTGGTCTCTGGGCTGGCAGCTGAGTGCCCCGCTCTGGGCTGGCAGCTGTGTACATGCTGGACCACAGGACCTTTTCCAGGGATTGACTGGGTGACCTGAGATGGGTCCTGTTTACTTCCTAAACTGTGGGGTTTTCTCTAGACTGGAAATCACAATCTCTGTTTTTGTGGGGCTCACAGTTTACCCTGGGAAGGTGATCAGAGCACACAGGCAAGTGAAACTGGGCTGGTGACCAAGTGCCTGCTGGGATGCAGGAACTCTTCAGGGATTTAGCTGGGTGACCTGAACCCAACTGATTCCCACACTGTGGGGTTTCCTTTCACTTGAGAAACACAATTGCTGGTGTTTTAAGGCCCGGAGTTCAGTCTCTTAGTGCTGTCCTGCTCTTCAGACACAGTGTCCTCCTGGAATTGCCATCTTGGATCTCCAGAATTTTTCTTTATCTATGTAAATTCTCTTTTTTTCTGTGGAACATCTTTTAACAATGCCCACCTATTGAAAACAAGTCCTTTCAAGTTTTATCTATCTGAGAACATGTTTAGTCTCACCTCATTTTGGAAGTCTAACTTTGTAAGTTATAGAATTCTTGCTTGGTAGCTTTATTTTCTCTGTGTAACCTAAGTTTTGTGTCATTTTTTTTTGTTTTTTTCATTGAAATACAATGAAAGGAAGTGAAATTAATTAATTTTCTTCTACAAGTAGTTTGTTTCTTCCCTGGGGAACTTCAGTATCACTTCCTATAGTTAGTTCTGTTTCTTTTAGTTTTTCTTCTTCTTCTTATATCTCATTATTTGTGAAGCTAAATCTTGGATGTTCTATTACAGATTTAAGTTCCCTCAATATTTTCCCTTAATTTTCAGTGTTGAATATTTTCTATTGGGATATTCTCAAGTTAGAGATATTTTTTCTGTCAGTTATGCCCAGTCTTTCAGACATAAAGTATGTCCACCAAACAAATCCATAATATCTAACAGAATTTTTGGACTGCAACACTTTTGTATTCTCTGTTACAATTTTTGACATGATGTGCTATTTTCTTTTTCTATGAGTAAATATGTGGTATTAACTATAGCTGATTTAAATTACTAGTTTGATAGCTCTAACATTCAGCCATAGCTGGCTGAGGATGTGATGCTTGTTTTGTGTATTCTATTTGCTTTTTAGTATGATTTGTAGTCTTTTCTTGGTGATATTTGTTTTGATGTGTTTAGTGTATTAATTACTATAAATACACATTTAGTATTTTGTAATGAGTTGAGGAATTTTAAATATAAAGTATTGGAAGTTTATTGTTCAATGGTACGTGACTAGCTTCTAAATGCATAATAAGCATGTGCTACTGGGCTGTACATTTCAAAAATATTTTCCATTTTAGAAATTATTTTTTTTCTTCTTAACTGGTGCAAGGTGGCTGTATAGAATTGTAATAAAATATTTCCCCCAAGGAAGTGGTTCTCAATCTGTGTGTTTTGAACCCTTTGGGTTGCTTATCAGATATCCTGCATATCAGATATTTATATTTACAATTCGTAGCTGTAACAAAATTACTGTTATGAAGTAGTAATGAAATAATCTTAAGGTCGGGGTCAATAGAATATGAAGAACTATATTAAATGGTCACATTCATCAAGAAAATTTGCACTAGAGACTGACTTTTGGGTCTGTCTGAATTATCCTTCCAGTGACTTGTAACTAACAGTTCCAGTTTCAATGCCCTTATACTACCTCAATAATAATTTATGCTCCTGAAGTTAAGTTTTACTCCAGTAAGTAGTGGTTTCCAGAATTTATCTTTATCTCTTGTAATAAGGCAAAACTTTATCATTACTTCATTTCCCTTGGAGAGCTAAGAAGAGTTACCAATTTCTGAGTGGTTCAGCTTTTGACTTGTTATCATCATTAAAGCCAGCATCAAATCTTCTTTCCTGTAGTAATAAACTACTTTTAAAAAAAATTTAGCCTCCCCTTTTGCTATTAATGTTATGCAGTGATTTCCTTTTTGTCAGTGATATTTCATATCTTGAGTTTATTTCAATGTAACTTCTAGTGATTTTTATTTGGGAATTTTATTAACAACATTTAAAAATGAACTTTATAAAGCTTTTAAACACTTCTTGAATACTTCAATACATTATATGGAAAAAAAAAAACAGTTCAGTAATTCATCGCTGCCATTTTATTTTGACCTTATCTTCATCTATAAAACCTGAGTGCTTCTGAAGAGGTTACTGTCATATAACAAACATTGGGAAGGGATTCATATAAGTAGATTCATGTTGGTTTGCTATCTTTTTTAATTAAGTTTTTATCTTTTTACATTAATAAGATTTTATTTACTTTGCATCCCAGCTGTAGTACCCTCCCTCATTCCCTCCCAATCCCATTCTTCTTCCCTCATCTCCTCCCATGCCCCTCTCAAAGTCCACCAACAGGGGAGGTCCACTCCCACTTCCATCCGACCATAGCTAATCAGATCTCATTAGGACTGGCTGCAATGTCCTCCTCTGTGTCCTGGTAAGGCTGCTCCTCCATCGCGGAGGGGGAGGAGGGTCAAAGAGCCAGCCTCTGAGTTCATGTCAGAGACAGTACCCTTCCCCTTACTAGGGAAACCCACTTGAATACTGAGATGCAGGGCTATATCTGAGCAGGGGTTCTAGGTTATATCCATGATGCACCTTGGTTGGAGGTACCTTGGAAAATACCCCTGAGCCCAGATATTTTGGTTCTTTTGCTCTCCTTGTGGAGCTCCTGTACTTTCCAGGTCTTACTAACTACCTCTTCTTTCATATGATTCCTTGCACTCTGCACAAATATTGGTTATGAGTCTCACTATATGCTTTGATTACACTGCTAGGTAGAGTCTTTCAGAGGCCCTCAGTGGTAGGCTACTGTCCTGTTTCTTGTTTTCTCCTTCTTCCAATGTCCTGCCCCTTTGTCTTTCCAAGTGAGAATTGATGGTGTCCTCCTTCTTGTTTAGTTTCTTTAAGTGTACAGATTTTAGTATGTTTATCCTATCTTATATGTCTAGTATCCACTTATAAATGAGTATATACCATGTGTGTCTTTCTGCTTCTGGGATACCTCACTCAGAATGATTTTTTCTAGATCCCACCATTTGCCAGCAAATTTCATGACTTCCTTGTTTTTAATTGACTAGTATTGTTCCATTGTGTAAAGGTACCAAAATTTCTGTATCTATTCCTCTGTTGATGGACACTGGGTTGTTTCCAGGTTCTGGCTATTACAAATACAACATGGCTGAACAAATGTCCTTGTTATGTACTTGAGCATCTTTTGGATATATGCCTAGGAGTGGGATAGCTGCATCTTGAGGAAGCGCTATTCCTAATTGTCTGACAACGTGCCCGATTGATTTCCAAAGTCTTCCTAGCAGCAGTGGAGGAGGGTTTCCCTTTCTCCAACTCCTCTCCAGCATGTCTTGTCTCTTGAGTTTTTGATCTTAGCTAGTCTGCTAGGTGTAACGTGAAATCTCAAGGGTCGTTTTGATTTAATCTAAGATTAACAATCAATAAATGGTACCTCATGAGACTGAAAAGCTTCTTTAAAGCAAAGGACACTGTTTTCAGAACAAAATGACAGCCTACAGAGTGGTAAAGGATCTTCATTAACTCTATCCAATAGAAGGCTAATAACCAGAGTATATAAAAAACAAAAGAAGGTAAAAGGCAACAAATCACGTAATCCAATTAAAAAATGAGGTACTAAGCTAAACAGAAAATTCTCTGTAGAGGAATATCTAATGACAGAGAAACACTAAAAGAGATGCTCAATGTCCTTAGCCATCCAGGAAATGCAAATCAAAATGACCCTGAGGTTTGCTATTTTTAATAACTATAATTTTGTGGTCTTTTATTTATTTTAAATTTTTGTTTATTTATTTTACATTGCAAGTGTGCCCCTCCCTTCTGTCCTCCCTTTACCTCCTTCTCCCTTCCCCTCTCCTATTCTCTCCAGAAAATGTTGGGCATCCCCCCGCCCCTTCATATTAATCCTTCCCAGCACATCAATTCACATCAGGACTGAGAATGTCTTCATCCCCTGAGGACAAGCAAGGCAGCCCTGACAGGATGAAGTGATCCAAAGCAGGTAATAGAGTCCATGTTAGAAACAACCCCTACCTTCACTTGCCAGGCACCCCAAATGAAGACCCAGCTGCCTATGGGCCATTTATGTGCAGGAGGCCTAGTTCCAGACCATGCATACTCCTTAGTTGATGTCTCAGTCTTTGAAAGGCCCCATGTGACTAGGTTACTTGCCTCTGTCTTCTTGTGAGGTTTCTGTTTCCTTGAGGTCCTTCTATCTTTTCCCCAACACTTCCACAGGACCTCCAGAGCTGCCCCATGCTTGGCTGCAAGTACCAGCATCTGTCTCAATCTCCTGCTGGCTGGAGCCCCTCTCAGACAACAGTCAAGTAAGGCTCCTGTCTGCAAGGTTAGCAGAGCATCATTAATAGTGTCAGGGATGCCTCTCCACAGTGGGGTTGGTCTGAGGTTGGGCCAATTATTTACTGGACATTCCCTCTATTTCTGTTCCCTCTTTATCCCTATACTTCTCATAGGCAGGGTAAATTTTGGATCAAAGGTTTTGTTGATGGGTTGTTAGTTTATCTCTTTCCACAAGTCCTGCCTGGCTTGGAGGCAGTCACCTGTAAGGCTGGAGGCCTACCACAGAATAGCATATGATACATCTTCTTCATTTTTTTTTTTTTTGTAACCCAGGTAGGCCTTTTTCTCTAGTGCTGGGATTAGAGGTCTGCAAGACCAGGCCTGCCCCTAAAATGAGACATTAGGGAAGGGAGTGATGTGTTTTTGTTAAAAACTTATTTTTATTATTTTTAATTGTATTTTTATTAATTACAATTTATTCACTTTGTATCTCAAATGTAAACCCCTCCCTTGTCCCATCCCAATCCCATTCTCCCTCCCTCTTCTTCTCCCATGCCCCAACCCCAGTCCACTGATAGAGGAGGTCCTCCTCCCCTTCTATCTGACCCTAGTCTATCAGGTCCCAACGACTAGCTGCATTGCTTTCCTTTGTGGTCTGGTAAGGCTGCTCCCCTCTTTGTGGGAGGTAATCAAAGAGCCATCCCCTGAGTTCATATGATACATTTTCATTTCAGCTAGTTCAGGTTGCTTCCATAATAGAAACATGGAAGACTGTCAGGAACACTATCAGCTTAGAGCCCCCAAGACCAAGTTTTCAGCACAAAGGAGATTTGTTTGCCTCAGAAGGAAAAGGGGCAGGGAATAAAAGACAAATACAAGAGATAGAGGACAAGGGAGAAGAGGAAGGGAACAAAGGAGAAAAGAGGAAAAGGAGAGGGGGAAAGGGTATTTGTCCTGGAAGACAAAGGACTGCCTCTGGTGAAAGAGAAGACAGACATGGCCCTTAGGAAAATGGTGGTTTTTAAAAGTAAGAGGGGAAACCTAGTGTGTTAGTATAAAGTATTTAATTTTAGTTCAACACGGTAATTAGGTGAGCCAAAATTGCTTTTGATTGCTGGATATTGAAACATTGATAGCTGGTCCTTAGTAGTCACCCTCAGGAGGAGGAGTAGGATAAAGAAAAAGAGGAAGATGAGGAGGAGGATAAGGAAAAGGTAGAAAAGCAGGAGGAAGAAGTGATGGCGGTATCCAAATAAGAGAATAAGCCTTGGTGGCTAGCATTAGGAATGTAATCTAACATTTTTTAGCAAGGGAGAAGAAATAGGGAGAAGAGGAAGGCCTGCCAGAGCCATGTTTCTGAGCTGGCTGAAGTACCTTCAAAAATCTCTTCCAAGTGATTACATCTTCTTCTGTGAATAGGTACCTAATTAGAACACAATTTCCTATTAGCAATATAATAATTAGAAAAAAAATCATAAGTATCTTTGAGATAGAACTTTGCTTTAGGTATACTTGTATCACATTGCTCAAAATATCTTATATTACAAAGTCCAGTTCTGCATATCAGGAAATATGTTACCTTGAGATTGCAAGGTATAATGCAGAATTGGGTCTTATAGTTCAGTTTTCCCAAATCTACAAGATAATCATTTCGAATTATTTGGCATCTAAGAGTCATAGCACCTGACCATACAATAATTTTCAGTGAAGATTTTATTTTAATTCTTCCTTTTGAAACGCAGAATAGATACAGCCTGATTTTGACATTCATAGGCAACACTCAGTAAATATTGTCATTAATGATCCTAGGTTTAAAAACATCGATATGATCTGAACTGAATTGGTATAATGAACTGAATTTCAACTAAAAATAGGGCAAATCACAGTTTGCAGTAAAGACCATAGCACTTTAAACATACATAGAGTTACATTAGAGAGGCTGAATAGGTTCTTCTTAGGAGTGTGTGTTGTGTGTGTGTGTGTGAAGCTGCATACACATGCAAATAATAACAATTGGTGATTTAAAGAAATCCATGAATTTGAAAGAGTAGGGAGGGGTATATGGGAGAGTTTGGAGGGAAAAAATTATGAGGGAGAGATATGTAATTAAATTAAAATCTCAAAAATAAAATTAAAATTAAAAAGATACTTGTAGCAACAATCTTCAAGTCCCATTTAAGTATAAATAGTTTATAAAATGAAATGTATGATTTTATAAAGGCAACTAAAATTAACTGTATAAATAGCAGCATGCATATGTCTGGCTACTTTCAAGTCATCATGGGAATATATAGTTCTGTTTTCCCTTTCTTTCTTCTGTTATTCTTTTTCTTTATTTTCTTTGCTTTAATATGACATAACAGTCTAAAAACGTGAAAGTGAAGCAATTAGAATGGTTTTTTGAGGACTGAATACTATGTGGCATTAGTGATGTTTGAACAAACTGGGGTTGTTTGGTTAAGAAATATAACGAACATTTTTTTAGAAAGGAAAATTGAAGCATGAGATTGAGAGCCTAATTAGTTTCATTTGCTCATTAGACAAAACATTACTGAGTACTTCATATGAAATAGGTGAGACATTGAGCCTTTTCAAGTAAAGACAGACTTATTATGTGTTGCCTAGAAAGCAAATCTAGAGATATTGTATAAAATGGCAAGTGAATGACTTTTGGTTCCTTGTAAGAAAAGAGGGGTATAATTATCAGAGAGAACAGAAGAAAGAATTGGATGAATCTCAGAAGACACTGAAGACCTCACAGTTAGTCATGTTTAGATTTTCAGAGTTAGAAATAAATCCTATTCATCTTTGAAATTCTGTTGAATTCACTCACAGATGCGCACTGACTAGTTCAATAAGACGTTTTTGCATAAGTAAAAGCATCAACTGAGTACTTGATTGAGATTGCTCATTCTCAGAACTAAGGGTATCACAGGTTTCGTCAGTGTTTTGTTTTTGTTTTTGGTTTTTTTTGTTTTTAATTTTGTTTTTTGTTTTTTTTAGTTCCCTCACAATGTATGTAAGAGACAGGTATCTCATTTGAATAATTTCAGGGATAATATGGAATGCAAAATAATTTTACTCAAGAATGGCAAGATGATTTTATAAAAAGATATATGCTGTACTGAAGTTTTCATAGAGCTATCTGTATGGAGTTGAGAGTGTGCATATGGTTTATTAGTACTTTCTATCTACCATCTTGGATATTAGGAAAAGCAGTAAGATGGGTTTTCTATGTAAATTACTATAATTCTTCATTTCCTCCATTTCTTCTGACTAAAGACAGCAATTTGTTTCTTACCATTAGCATATTTCAAATGAAACAAAAACTCAAATTCTGGAATAATAGTAGGGGGAATGAATCAAGTATAAGCTTAGTTAAGTTTTAGTTAATCAAGATTTTATCTGAGAAGAGGAGATACTTATTGATGAGAAGTTTAATAGTTGCCAGACATAAGTAATATGTAAGAATACATGATAAGCCACTCATGTCTCTCTACAAATATTCTCTTGATGTCACTTCATCATTTACATATAATATGTATATCTGTGATATGTGCATTTAAATTTCAAACCAGGGAATTCAATTAAATATTATCTCTTGCCAAATTAATAATTTATTAACAGGTGAGTTTAGGTCTAGGTCACAATTATATTGAAATTACAAGTCCTAGGCGCCCAAGGTCTCCTCAATTTTTGCATATAGATTCCACATTTACAATGTAACACTATGCTTTGGACAAACAGAAAGCAGATAAAATGTTTCTTATTTCTGGTTATAATGAGATAAATATGTGACTCTATAATGGGATAAGTATAAAGGATAGCCAAATGTATTAAATTAGATTCTTGAGTACTGCTGGCTGCTCCTAGCAAACAAACTACAGCTCGGGATCTGGGACTGTGGTCATTCTACACGTCCTGAGGTTCTCCTGGGTCCAGCACAATAAGGTCTAGCAGCAAGTTCTATCACCAGTGCCCTCCCCCGACCCCTGGCAGAGAAACCCCGGCTCAGGATGGGACCGAGAAACTCCAACCCCTTCTGGCACTCCCCTGAGAGCACCTCAATAAGCTTGCCCTAGCGGGAAGATCAGAGGGGAAGGACAGAGAGGCAGCCTGCCAAGGACACAGCACCCTCTCTCCAGCTCACCCAGCGGCCCCTAGCAGAGAAACCCAAGCTCTGAATCTGAGGACACTCAACCCTCCCTGGTACTCTCTCAGGATCAGCAAACATAGGTTCTACCGCCAGGCTGCTTATGGCGGAGAGATCTGGGCCTGGGATCTGGGATTAAGAACACTCAACCTAACTCTTTCCTGCCCCACCCCGGGACCAGTCAACATAACCCCTCCTGGCAGAGGGAAAGGACAAAGAGGCAGCACACAGGAAAGGTGGATACCGAGTCCTGCCACAACAGTGTCACAGAGCTGACTGTTAGCCTACCCGTGCACTCTCCGCAGCAGGACCAAATCAGAGAGTAGTGAGCAAGGGGAACCCCTGTGCATTCCAACTGGTCCTGCAAGAAAGCGAGTGAGCCTCCTAGGGAGAATTTGCCCCAGACCCAGGGCCTCTCCACAGAAGCAACCAAAGTGTCACTATTCACAGATGATATGATAGTATATATGAGCGACCCTAAAAATTCAACCAGAGGACTCCTCCAGCTGATAAACACTTTCAGCAAAGTGACAGGATACAAAATCAACTCAAAAAAATCAGAAGGCCTCCTGTATACCAAAGACAAAAGGGCCAAGAAAGAAATAAGGGAAACAATACCCTTCACAATAGCCACTAATAACATAAAGTACCTGGGGGTGACACTAACCAAGCAAGTGAAAGACCTGTTTGAGAAAAACTTCAAGTCTCTGAAAAAAGAAATTGAAGAAGATATCAGAATGGAAAGATCTCCCGTGCTCATGGATTGGTAGGATTAACATTGTGAAAATGGCCATCCCGCCAAAAGCAATCTACAGATTCAATAAAATTCCCATCAAAATCCCAACTCAATTCTTTACAGACCTTGATAAAAAGATTCTTAGCTTCATATGGAGTAACAAAAAACTCAGAATCTCCAAAACAATCCTGTACAACAACAGATCATCTGGAGGTATCTCCATCCCCGATCTCAAGTTGTACTACAGAGCAATAGTAATAAAAACTGCATGGTATTGGCATAAAAACAGAAAGGAGGATCAATGGAACCGAATAGAAGACCCAGAAATAAAACCACACACCCATGAATACTCGATTTTTGACAAAGAAGCCAAAACCATTCAATGGAAAAAAGACAGCATCTTCAACAAGTGGTGCTGGTCCAACTGGATGTCCACATGCAGAAAAATGAAAATAGATCTATATTTATCGCCCTGCACAAAACTAAAGTCCAAGTGGATCAAAGACCTCAGCATAAAACCAGATACTCTAAAGCTGTTAGAAGAAAAATTGGGGAACAGCCTAGAACTCATTGGCACAGGAGACAAGTTCCTGAAAAGAACACCAACAGCACAAGCTCTAAGAGTAACAATCAATAAATGGGACCTCATGAAACTGAAAAGCTTCTGTAAAGCAGAGGACACCCTCATCAAAACAAAACCACTGCCTACAGATTGGGAAAGAATCTTCACTAACCCTTTATCTGACAGAGGACTCATATCCAGTATATACAAAGAATTAAGAAGCTGAAAAGCAGCAAACCAAGTAAACCAATTAAAAAATGGGGAACAGAGCTAAACAGAGAATTCTAGACAGAGGAATATCGAATGGCAGAGAAACACTTAAAGAAATGCTCATCCTCATTAGCTATCAGGGAAATGCAAATCAAAACGACCCTGAGATATCACCTTACACCCATCAGAATGGTCAAGATGAAAAACTCAAGCGACAACACATGCTGGAGAATTTGTGGGGAAAGGGGAACCCTCCTCCACAGCTGGTGGGAATGTAAACTGGTACAACTACTCTGGAAATCTATCTGGCGCTTTCTAAGACAATTAGGAATAGTGCTTCCTCAAGACCCAGCTATACCACTGCTAGGTATATACCCAAACTTTGCTCAAGTACACAAAAGGGATACTTGCTCAACCATGTTTATAGCAGCTTTATTTGTAATAGCCAGATCCTGGAAACAACCCAGATGTCCATCAATGGAGGAATGGGTACAGAAATTGTGGTATTTTTCCACAATGGAATACTACTCAGCAATCAAAAAGGAGGAAATCATGAAATTTGCAGGTAAATGGTGGGATCGAGAAAAGATCATTCTGAGTGAAATATCCCAAAAGGAGAAAGACAAACACAGTATATACTCACTTCGATAAACCTATAAGATATGATAACCATAATGAAATCTATACACCTAAAAAAGATAATCAAGAGAGCAGACATGGGGTAAGATGATCAATCCTCGTTTAGAACGACAGATGGGATGTGCATTGAACGTATGACAGGAGTCTACTGAGCGCATCTGAAAGACTCTAACTAGCAGTGTTTTCAAAGCAAAGACTCATGACCAAACCTTTGGCAGAGTACAGAGAATCATAAGAAAGAAGGGGAGTTAGTCTGAGGGGGAAAGGATAGGAGCTCCACAAGGACTAAATATATCTGGGCACAGGGTCTTTTCTGAGACTGACATTCAACCAAGGACCATGTATGGATATAACCTAGAACCTCTGCTTAGATGTAGCCTGTGGTAGCTCAGTAACCAATTGTTATCCCAAAGTGATGGGAAAAAGGACTATTTCTTTTTTTTTTTTTTTTTTTTCAGTGCAGTTTATTCAGGAACCTTGAACAATCATCAGACCCTGGGGAAAGCCAGCCCACAGCTTATATAGCCTCTGGGTAGCCAACCCCAGCGTGCCACGTGGGCAATGCAGATAGGTCCACATACATGGAAGCAAGCCAGATCCTTGGCCTTAGCCAAATGTGGAGTTTTTTTGTGACAGAGAGCACTCACCATTGGGAAGGTGGAAGGCGGAAACCAGCTCCATCGTTAAGGCGCGGCATTAAGCAGCTCTCTACAGTTCCCCCTTTTTGTTTTAGACACATCAGGCAAGAGTAGAGGTCTGATCTCTGATATTAGAAATAAATTGGGACTTTGTACTGATGTTCATTTAGGTGTCATCCACCCAAAGAGCATCAGACTCGTCCGATGCCTTTTTCTCAGAGGCGGGACCTGGGGCATCAACCTGCATGTAATCAGACTTGCTCTTCTCTGGGTCGAAAGCGGCCTACCCTGAGTGCAGTGCTTAGCCTCGCATCCTGAGCATAACATTTTAGCTTTTTATGGTAGCCAACCATGCTTGGGGAGACTGTCCTGCTTCAATGGCTGTAAAGGCCTGAATGGTCATGGCTGCATTACGCTGTTGTGAGACTCTAATCTTGCATATACACCACAGGCAAACCAAGGAGACCAACACCAGAAGGCCTGCTAACGCTCCCATGCCCGCCCATTCCTTCAGATGATTCATGGTTGCAGCAATCCATGGTGATAATCCTGTGGCTAGTCCTGCATCCACTCTGGTAGAATTTACTGTGATAATGGCCACCCTCAGCTGCTCCATCGTAATATCGAATTCTCCAGTCCAATTACCTAAAATATAGCTCAACAATTGTTTAGACAGATTTGCAGCACAGGAAAAATTCTCATGTTGTATGCTAGTGACACAAAGTCCAGCATACTTTCATTGACAGCCAAGTTGAGCGATTTGCCATAGGGTATCAATTTGCTCCTGCACGAGGTCAATCCTCTGATTGAACACCATCAAGCCTCCTTTTAGTTGAGCATTAATTCCTTTTGGTACATCTAAGGCATGAGCTACATTGGCTAAAAGATTATTCAGGGTCTGAGCAGTGTGCACAGTATGACTCATGGCTAATGCCACGGTGGTAGTTCCAACAGCCGCCAATGAGATTGCAGTAACAGTGATGGCTGTATTTCCAAGATCCCTTTTCTGTCTGAAGAGAGTTATAGCGTGAGGGGCATCAACGGGTACAGGCACCCAGGTATTCATGCGAGTAACCAGGGCATACCTAAATTCACTAGCATTCCAGCATTGGGCAAAAAAGCAAGTATCATCACCACAATTACTTGGCTCTATCTGGCTAATAATGAATAAAAATGGGGGATATAAACAAACAGGTGTGGGCTTATAGGAAATATTATGAGAAGCCTTAACCCCCTCGTTGGAACATCTTGCATCAGTTCTAGAACTAGCAGTGGTGGTGTCCGAGGTCTGAGTAGGTTCAGGAGACCATTGCCCCCAGGGGCGAGACGTGCTCCATGCCAATTGACTAACTCCATGTTTTCCTCCACTTTTGAAAGTCATTTAAGGTTCTTAAATTATTTTTTCCCTTTTTTTAAATTTTTCCTCAGTTACACTTTATTCATTCTGCATCCCCCTATAACCCCCCTCCTCCCCTCCCAATCCCACCCTCCCTCCTCCTTCTGCATGCATGACACTCCCCAAGTCCACTGATAGGGGAGGTTCTCCTCTCCTTTCTGATCTTAGTCTGTCAGTTCACATCAAAAGTGGCTGCATTGTCCTCTACTATGGCCTGGTAAGGCTGCTCCCCCCCCCCCCCGAGGGAGGTGATCAAAGAGCAGGCCAATCAGATTATGTCAGAGGCAGTCCCTCTTCACATTACTATGTAACCCAATTGGACTCTGAACTGCCATGGGCTACATCTGTGCAGGGGTTCTGGGTTATCTCCAAGAATAGACCTTGGTTGGAGTATGAGTCTCTGGGAGGTTCCCTGTGTTCAAATTTTCTTGTTCTGTTGCTCTCCTTGTGGAGACCCTGTCCTCTCCAGCTCTTACTATTTCCCAGTTCTTACATAAATTTGGCCTCCCCACCCCCCAAGGGAGGAGCAGTCCTGTTAGGCCACAGAGGAGGGCTTTGCAGCCAGTCCTGAAGTTACCTGATAAAACAGGATCAAATGAATGGGGAGGAGGTCCCCCCCGCCATCAGTGGACTAGGAAAGCGGCAAGGTGGAGATGAGGGAGGGAGGGAGGGACTGGGAGAGAATGAGGGATGGGGACACAGCTGGGATACAGAGTTAATAAAATGTAACTGATAAGAAAAATATAAAATTAAAAAAAATAAATTAGATTCTTGCTGCATAGTGGTGTTTTGCTAAACATATAACATAATCTGGTACTCTCATAAAATTATATTACCTAGTAACAGTATACTCATGATTGTTTGTATAGATGTATTCTATTGTGCTTGCACACTAAGAAAACATACCTTGTCTAATAATACATTTTTCAGAATTTATCCCCATCATTAAATAAGACTCAATTGTAATTAATTTTAAACAGTGTACAACAAGTAACACAAGGAAAATAAATTAGGAGGGCCCATGGATCCCGTCCCTTTTTTTCTGCCTAAAACTATGTTTAAGACTCTGGAGTAGTAGAAAAGAGTCAAAGAAGAACTAGATTACTATCATGAATTATGTAGAGAGGAACCAGAGAAAATCAGAAGCCTGGAAAAGAGGAAAGAGACCTACCCAGAAAAAGAATTCTAGAAGAGAACATAAGAGAGAGAGAGAAAGAGAGAGAGAGAGAGAGAGAGAGAGAGAGAATTGGAGAATTTTAACAAGTAGAAATGACTTGTGAAATGTTTCCAGTTATTTCATGTTTAATTAATTTTTTACTTTTTTATTGTTAGTTTATTAACTTTGTATCCCACCTGCATCCTACTCCCTCATTCCCTCACAATCCCATCCTCCCTCCCTCATCTTCTCCCTACCCCTTTCAAGTCCATTGATAAGGGAGGACCTCCTCCCCTTTCATCTGACATGAGAAAGAGAACCCTGGGTAAGATTTTCAACCCTCACTTAGAAAGACAAATGGGATGGACATTGGTTGTAGGAGAAAAGAAGCAACAGGACAGAAGCCTACCACAGAGGCCCCCTTAAAGTCTCCACATAGCAGTGTATCAAAGCAGATACTGAGACTCATAATCAAATCTTCAGCAGAGTACAGGGAATCATATGAAAGAAGGGAGAGTCAGTATGACCTGGAGAGGACAGCAGCTCCACAAGGACCAAATATATCTGAGCACAGGGGTCTTTTGTAAGACTGTATTTCCAACTAAGGACCATGAATGGAGATAACCTAGAATCCCTGAGCGGATGTAGCCCATGGTAGCTCAGTATCCAAGTTGGTTACCCTAGTAAGGGGAACAGAGACTATTTCTGACATGAACTCAATGGCTGGCTCTTTGACCCCTCCCCCCACCCGCGGGAGGTGCAGCCCTGCTAGGTCACAAAGGAGGACTTTGCAGCCAATTATTTCATTCATTAGAAGAAAACACTTAAATTGGAACAAGCAAAAGAAATTATCAAAATTAATATTATATTACTTAGAATATACAGGTTTTATGAATGTCCTATGTATATGACACTTTACTCCCAAACAACAAAACACAAATTCACTTTATATGTACATGAAATAATTACCCAGATACTACATGAATCTTATAATGAAAAAAATTCACATTGAAATTAAAAAATAAATTTGAAATATGAAATATTTCCATTAACTACAGTGGAAAGAAGCCAGAAGATAATAGCAACAAGAAATATGTAAAATTCATAAACATGAAAAATCAAAATGAAACATTTAAATGTACTTTTAAAAATTGAGTGAATGAGTAAATTCTACCGGAGTGGACGCAGGACTAGCCACAGGATTATCAACATGGATTGCTGCAGCCATGAATCATCTGAAGGAATGGGCGGGCATGGGAGTGTTAGCAGGCCTTCTGGTGTTGGTCTCCTTGGCTTGCCTGTGGTATATATGCAAGATTAGAGTCTCACAACAGTGTGATGCAGCCATGATCATTCAGGCCTTTACAGCCATTGAAGCAGGACATTCTCCCCAAGCATGGTTGGATACCATAAAAAGCTAAAATGTTATGCTCAGGATGCGAGGCTAAGCACTGCACTCAGGGTCAGCCGCTTTCGACCCAGAGAAGAGCATGTCTGATTGCATGCGGGTTGATGCCCCAGGTCCCGCCTCTGAGAAAAAGGTATCGGACGGGTCTGATGCTCTTTGGGTGGATGACACCTAAATGAACATCTGTACAAAGTCCCAATTTATTTCTAATATCAGAGATCAGACCTCTACTCTTGCCTGATGCATCTAAAACAAAAAGGGGGAACTGTAGAGAGCTGCGGAATGCTATGCCTTAAAGATGGAGCTGGTTTCCGCCTTCCACCTTCCCGTTGGTGAGTGCTCTCTGTCACGAACAACTCCACATTTGGCTAAGGCCGAGGATCTGGCTTGCTTCCATGTATGTGGACCTATCTGCATTGCCCCCGTGGCACGCCTGGGTTGGCTACCCAGAGGCTATTTAAGCTGTGGGCTGGCTTTCCCCGGGGTCCGAGGATTGTTCAATGTTCCTGAATAAACTGCATTGAAAAAAAAAATTGAGTGAATGAAGAAGTTATGAAGTAAAACAGAAAATACTTTGAGGTTGATTAAAAATGAAACACATTTTGCTGGACATGGAGTAACATGCTTATCATTCCAGCACTCAGGAAACTGACAAAGCAGGATCCCCAAGAACACAAATTATCAGGGATGAACAGAGAAACACTTATGCTTTCTAAAAATAAAATATCAACCCTTATGGGAAATAGTAAAAGTACCCCCATGAAGCACCATAAATGTCAAATTAGAAAATAAGTTAGATTGTTTTGATATGAAACCAAAATTATAGATAACAACAAACAAATGAACTGGTTTATACAAAAAATTTCAAAATTTCTATACATCAATAATAGCCAAAAAAGGAAGAAAATATTTGCAAACAATTCAGCTGATTAAACCTTTTAAATAAAAAGAACAAAGTCGAGTTCCAGCAGAGTACACAGAGAGCTCCATAGTATGGCCTCCTTTCCCAGGGTCCCCCAGGGCTTCTGTCCTATGCTTGATGAGCCTTGGGGCCCAGGAGTGGCCTCTGTCCCAGTCCCTGAGTCTAAAACCTCGCAGGAGCCACTTACCTGACTTAGCTGCTATCTTGCAGGGACCCTTTCCCTGCCGAAGGAACTGCCATGATTGAGGTGACCTGAGTGGCCTCTTAGACTGCATAGAGTCCATGAATAAGCCCACAGCCAGGCCTTCAGGACATCTCGGCATGGCGGCCGGCATGGCATCATGGAAAGAATGGCAGCCACCTAAAGACCAAGGTTGGCCCTACTGGCCTTCTGCAGCCTTAATTGGCGAATCTCCATAGGAACTTTAGGAACACTTGATCACTGGAAGGCATTGCCCCACAGAAGAGCTCTCTGACCTGGGACAAAGGAAGCTCTGAGTTTGTGTGTTTGAAATGGCAAGTTTTTTTTTTTTGTTTTTTGTTTTTTAATATCTTTCTAGATGATTTGAAGTGCCTGACATATTTTATAAGTAGTAATAAAACATTATTATGCTTTTGGTTAGAATTCATTTGAAATATTGTTTGGGGAAGAATAGCCAAACCTCTCTTGATTTGACCACATTGTGTTTGTGCCCTAGTTCTCAGAAAAAAGAAATGCAGAGCTCTAAGCCACTGTGCTCTACTGGAGGAAAACGAACTATACCCCATTTTGTTAGACTTTGCTCTGTACATAATATATATAACAGACAAAGGAATCATAATTTAAAGCATTTAGTCACCCTAGATGTTAGAGTTAGAAGAACAATACATTTTTTTATTTTTTGTGTTATTTTTTTAAATTGCTCATGTTCCCTATGTACCGTTTACTGGACTGCTGTGTACGTAAGTGAACAACCATCCTTACTTGAAACATCTGGTCTGTCTAGATGTTTAGAAGTGCCCAACATATATTAAATGTAGAAGTAGTGAAGATCACTTTGCTAAAATATCTTTTTGATAAAATTTATGAAGTGCTGTCTTTAGGGAGTGGAATTATGAACCCTCTGTGAACAGTGGTTTGGAGGATGTACTGGTAGGTAGCAGCAAGTGTCATGTAGCAGCTTGTTTATATGAGACCTCTTCAGATGTCATTTCTATATATTTACATCTTGTTTTGCTGTGTGCATACTGTATATTATTGACAAATATGTCTAAAAATTTCAACATCTAGATTCTAGATATTAAAGGGGTTGCCAATGTATAACAAAGTAGTAAAATTATCACAGTGTTCACTGTTAAAATTCATAGAAAAGATTATTCTGTAAATGAGTTGGGGATAGGAATTTGTTCAGCTACTTATAAACATTACATATGCCTATATTTGTCTACTGGTTTGATGGCAGAGAGAAGGGGGAAGAAAGTGGGTTAAAGCCCAAATGGTTATATTTAGAAAATAACTCAGATACTATCCATTGCTTTGCATACAGTTTTATTTTCCAGTACCATGTGATAAATGCTTACTTTAAATATCTTGTCTTTCTAGATATTTGAAAGTGCTTGATACATTTAAAGGTAGAAATAGTAGAATAATAATATTTTGTGTAATTTTTATTAAATTAGACAAACACTGTGTTTGGAAATAGAATTGTTAACCCACCTCTCAGAATAGTATACCAACTGTGATTGTTCAGTGGATTGAGGAGATGGGTGGGAAGAAACTGCAAAAGAGTCCATTAGTGTGATAGACAGGTTCAGCTTACCCACCACCCTATATGCTGTATGCATCTCATATAACTTTGCGATTCTTTATATATTGTACATACTGAGCAGAGTCCTATGAAATAGAGTCTCTAGGTATTAAAAATGTTGCCAATACGTGACAAAAGTAGAATTAGTAAATTCACACGTTCTGTATACTCTTGTGTTTAAATTCATAGTAAGGTTGTCTTCTGAAGAGATGTAAAAGAGCATCATCCAAGTGGGAAGTATGTGTCACATGATGCAGGATCTGGGCTGAAGAAAAGGAGATTGGAGACCAGAATGTTCTCACCAGAAGACACTTTTGAGATCTAACCATTGTTACATGTGTGTGGTTTCTACACTACTATGTATGTAGGGGACAAATTTATGTCCCCATCTAAAACAACTTAGTCCTCCTAGGTGTTTAGAAATGCACGAAGTATGTTAAAGATAGGCATAGTAAATAATACATGTGTAGATTCTGTGTTAAACTCATGGTGAAGTGATGTCTCTTAAAAAGATAATGATAAATACACTTCTGAACAATACAGTCTTGCGATGGTTTGGGAGGAAGGAAGAAAGAAATGTACGAAGGGCCTAATACTAATGTACATTTGTTAATGCAAGACTAGTAATTGTCCCTTATATTGTGTATCTTATTTTGCAATGTGTAGTGTATACAAAAGACAGACAAATCCAAATATGCAACACATAGTCTTCCTAGATGATGAAGAGGCTGCCAGCGTGGGGGCAAAGTAGAGTTAATGAAAAGATAAGTTTTTAAATTGTGTTAAACTTTGTAGGAAAAACTTTTTGTACAAACACTTAGGACAGCCAAGGCTACACAGAGAAACACTTTCTGGATACAAAACAAAACAAAACAAACAAAACAAAACAAAACAAAACAACAACAACAAAAAACAGTTACAAAGTTAAATTGTCAGTATCCCCAACAAAAACATGAGTTACATAACCTGACCCCTGGGTTGAGAGAAATGAAAGAAGGTCTAGACCAGAAGATTGCTATTTAGAAGAAGTTTGTACTAAGCTTTTGTCATGTGTGCAGTTTATGCATTGTACTTATACTGAGGAAACAAAGTGCTTGTTGGAAGAACCTAGTCTTTAGATTTTTAAGTATGTAATAGACATGGTTTGGTAATTTTATGGCTTTAAATCTAGGCTAAGGAAGTTGGATCTCTGAGTTCCAAGTCAGTCTGGGCTATACAGCTTTTGTCTCAAAAATGTAAGAAAATGTGCATAATAGACTGGTAGTGTGGTTGAGCAGGTATAGGTGTTTGCCAACAAGTTGGTGACCTGATTTTGATCTCCAGGATCCACATGATAGCAGGAGAAAACTAATTAACAAATCCTTTAGCCTCCACAAGAGTGCAGTGGCATACATGTGTTCACATGAATACAATGCACAACATGGTGAAAATAGAGGCTAACATCACCTTTAAGGAGTTTTGTTGCTTCATAGGAATGGTTACACTGGGGAAATGGAGTTGTTAAATGCGGTCTTTGAGCAGATGCTTCTACTAGAGGGTGGAGGTAGGCTAGGGGAAAGAATAGGGCTCAGAAAAAGGCACTGTTCCTGTTGGCTCAGTTTGTGTAGCCATTATTTAGGTTTGCATGTCAGCTAATTTTGCAAAATATTAAATTGTAAGACCCAGTACCTAAAGGATGTCAAAAGTAGCAAAACAATCATGCTAAATATCCTACTAGCTTTTTGGGAGGGCTGTTTTCTGGGCATGGCCTTTCTTAATCCTCTCACCACATCCAGAGGATGGTATGCAGATGAACCTAGGGGTTCATATGTACATTTCTGGTAAAATATTTTTGTTTATTGTGCATGGAGTTTTTTCCGCATCTGAACTTTATAAATGTTCTAAAGGATAGCACAAGGCTAAAAGTATAGCTAGTGAATACGATAGAATTGACAGAAAAGGTTCCTCTTGAACATAGAATTGTTAAGGCATGTCTGGATGGTGTGAATTAATTCATGTTGTTAGGCTGACTATGGAGAGGCAGAGGGAGACTCCCAGAGCAAGATCTGTAATGCTGAGTTGAGACTGGCCTCCTGTGAGCCCCTGTCATAGGTATGTCTTGCAGTGACTCCATAGGAATATATTTATTGAGCGGGGACACCCCTTCTTTCTCACATGTTAGTATATAGATCTCATGATGAATTTAAGAATGCTGTACTTAGTGTGGTGTATTGCTTTGTTTCCTTGTAAGTTGAGCACTGTGGGAATGCAAAATTTAATTATAACTTCACCAGTATATCTATCTAGAGGCCAGCTGCCATTTTAATCGCTTATGAATACTTTGTTGCCAAGTAAGACAGGAATGCAGTTTTGTCTGACATATTGAGATGGCATGGTATTTTCTTGGTTATCAAAATACTCATGTAGCTTGGTGTTTTTAGTTGGTGAATATTAATGATGTGGGTGAAAGCATGATACTTCCTGTGTAATCTCAATTACCTAAGTGTATATACTCTTAGAGGATGTAGAAGAAGACACCAAGCTGAGACACTTGTGACATGGTGACTTAGTTCTTGGATTGTTGTGTTTTGTTTCCTGTAATGCACATATTAAAAAATAAAAAATTCTGTAAAAAAAAAAAAAGAACAGCATCAGCTGAACAACAACAAAAACAATTCTGTTAATATATACAAAGTTTAAGTAAGTGTTTCTTTAAAGACCATGCATAGGTGCATAATATAGAAATGAAAACCACAATGAGATACCCTTAAATAAAGAGAAAATGGAATGCAATGATGAAGATATGAATACACTGAAATACTCACGAAGTGTTGATAGGAAATCATTATGGCAATTATCCAGAAAAGCTTATCAGAATTACCAAGAGAGCCTGAAATTCTATTTGGAAACAAAAAGTGTTAAAATAACTGAACACAAATATTTGTAGAAGAATTTTTTTTATATATCATCCTACAGTGGAAGCAAGCCAAATGTTAATTCATATGCCTTAATTTATTCATGTGTTGTATCCATAGAGATATATTATTTGATCATATGATCTATATTATGCATGAAGAAGGGCAATACACAATGAGACATAGAGAAGATAAAAATCGCTGATGATGTTTTTAAAAACATAGGAAATCTTATAATTTTATATTTATATAAAATTATGCCTAATACATGCGTTTGTGTACATACACAGAAACACACATTTGAAGTTATGCCCGAGTGATAATGTCCCTCCCAAAAGTCATAGACTAACAATGCTGCCCCTTCCCAGTACCAAGTATGATAATCTTCACTTGTTGGTTATAGCGGTCCAATAGCCTTGCTAAACAATATAGGCTATTGCTGTTGCCCTTGGCACCTTATAGGGCACCTCTTATGAGGTGAAAAAAATTCCCTATTGCTGAAGACAACATACAATTTGGGCATAAGACTTGGAGGATTTGACCTGGGTTTAACATATAAGCCTGAGAACTAACAAAAGAAGAGGGAGCAAAATATTGTAAGACCAAGAGAACCACAAAGACTTCTGTGAGATTGTGTTTCCCAGAATTGACAGAGAAATTTCACCTTCAAAAGTATTTCTGCTCATCCCACTTTGATGCTCTGCTAAATATGCAGACAGGATCCTGGCAGAGTTGTCCTCTGAGAGGCAATAACCAGCATACCTTAAAGCAGATGCTGAGACCTACAGCCAAACATTGGGTGATGCCTAGGGCGTCTTTGGAAAAGTGAGAGGAAAGAGAAAGGACATAGAAGTGACAGGTGCTCCACAAAAGTCCAACAGAGCCAACTAACCAGGGCCCAGAGGAGCTTGCTGAGACAAAAGCATCAACTGAGGACCATGCATGAACTTGACCTATAACTTCCTACAAAAAAAAAAAAAAAAAAAAAAAAGAAACAGATGGGAAGCTTAGGCTTCATATGGGTCCTCTACTAAGTGGAGATTGCATTTGACATGGACTCACTTTCCAAATTTTTTATCAATTTTCCCTACTAGAACTGCCTTGTCAAGCTACAGGGGAAGATGAGGACATGCTCAGTCCTGATGCAACTTGATGACCTGCGGTGGATGGTAATGAGGAGAAGGGAAGGAGGAGAAGAATGGGAGGGGAATAGGGATGGAGCTACAATAAGCATGTAAAGTGAAAAAAAATAAAAAATAAATAAAAGTAAAAAAGGTAAAAACATTGTTGCCTAAACAAACAAAATCTGAACAAAGTAGATATGCATACATGGAGTGATGTGAATCTAGACATGAATTACAGGCAACTAGAGAACACTGAGAGCAAGAGAAATAATCTTCTACTAGGGAGAAGCTTCATAGTTGGTAATCCAATTGTCAAATGGTCTACCCTGAAATTATATATAAACAGGCAACACAAAGTGACTCAGAAGTCACTTTATGAATTTATAGTGTAAATGGAACAGTAATAATTAAAGATGTTATGAATTTGAGAGGGAGCTGGAATAGCTTTGGAAAATGTTAGGAGGAGAGGAAGGGGAAATGATGAAACTATATTTTAAGTTAATTTACTCATTTTGCATACTGATTGAAGCCACTCTTCTTTCCTCCAAATCCTCCCTTGCACACTCCTGGTCCGGGTTCTCCTCTCTTTTTCTCCTCAGAGAAGGGGGATCCAACTCTGGTGTATTAAGTTGCTGCAGAACTAGGCACATTTTTCCCAGTTAAGGGAATGGGATCAAAGAGAAGGTATCAGAGTCAGAGAGGGCCCCTGCTCCAGTTGTTGGGGGCCCACATAAAGACCAAGCTGTGCATCTGCTACATATGTGGAAGGTGCTTAGGATCAGTCCATGCATGCTCTTTTGTTGGTTGTTCAGTCTCTGTGAGCCCCCATGAACCCAGACCAGTTGACTCTGTAGGACTTCTTGTGGAATCCTTGACCCTTCCAGCTGTGTCAATTGTTCCCCCAACTCTTCCAAGGAGTTCTGAGCTCTGACTAATGAATGGCTGTGAGTCTCTACCCATTTCTATCAACTGCTGGGTAAAGCCTCTCAGAAGACAGTTATGTCTGCAAGCATAGTGGAGTATCATTAATAGTGTCAAGGCTGGCTCTTTTACATTGGCTGGGTCTGAAGTTGGGCTAGTCATTGGTTGGCCATTCACTCAATGTCTGCCCCATCTTTGTTCAGAAACTTCTTACAGGCAAGGCAAATTTTGTGTTGAAGAATTTGTGCGTGGGTTATTGTCCTCCTCCCTCCATTTGAAGTCCCACCTGGATATAGGAGGTAGCCACTTCAGGCTCCATATACTCTGATGCTAGCTGTCTCAGCATGTGTCACTGTCATAGATCCCTGGGACCATCCCCTGACCCAGAGATGCACCCATACTGATTTTCATTCTTCCAGCTCCCTCTTCCCATCCCCAAACTGATCCCCTCCCTACCCCTCTCGCATTCAGTTCCCTTCCTCTATCTATTTCACATGCCTACTTTATTTAGTGGTGAGGATCTTAAACTGTCTACTGGGATCATCTTTTCCAAGGAGGCACAGCTGATTTCCCCCAAGCTTGTAGGTACTAGAAAGTTTGGTCCCAGTAAGAACCAAACCATTATCAGGAACCCAGCTGGGCACAGGAATAGCAGAAAAGCAGCATCTGGTCCCAGGAGAATGTTGATGATGCTATGGCAAGGTGGCCCAGAACAATTTGTTGGGAACACTATGGAATAAAGAAAGTTGGTTCAATGTTGTGACTGGCCAGGTGATGATGATACTATACAGCAGGACAGTTCCTGGGAGCTCAGATGCCACTATTAAAGGGGTTCTCCAGGATGGGGAAAGATGAAAGCAATCACTGGGTTGTTTCTGAGCCAAAGTGAGAAAGGTCCTGCCCTTTTCTTAGACAGTTCTTTTTTGCTGAGTAGGTCAAAACAATAAGATAGGCTCATTTTTGACTCTCAAGGCTCACTCAGTAAGGAGAGGAAAGCTTCCTGTTGGAGGTAAAAAAAAAATGAAAGAAATTTCAAAAGCTCCTTGCTCCATGTGTGTATGTGTGAATGCTCCTTTTTTCTTGATATATATGTGCAATTCTATATATTACAATTATATTAAATACAACTAGCTAAGTCCATATGTTACTGCATATATACAATTCCAGGCTTGTCCAGTTGGTGTTGAGAATCAAGTGGGTATGCTCAACCCTGGGGAAGATTATTTCTCCCTTTGTTTCCTGTAGTTCTTTGTGTAGTTACAAACATCTTGTGAGCTTTCCCACCTCCATGTTATCTTGTGTATTGGTTTTGTCCTTCTTCAGGCCATGTTAAGGCAGTGGGGCTGGTTAGACTCCATGCATAACCTCACACAGCAAGCTTTCTGTTCTGGCATGTACAATCATTTGCCACCACTTACACAATCAACCCTGTATCTTTTGGACTGGAACTGTGTTGTACAAAATGTTGGCTCATTTCTTGTAATTTTTTGAGATTGTAATACAATTACATAATTTCCCTCTTCCATTTTCTTCCCCAAACACTTGCATATACACCACCTTGCTCTTTCCAACTCTAATTGCCATTCCATGCATGGAATATATACATATATGTGTGTATATATATATACATATATATGTATATACACATATCAGCAACTATAAGCTGCTCAGTTGTAGGTGTTTTGTTAGATGGTCTATGGATCTTGGGGAGAGCATTGTCACCCATATAAGATAGTTTCATTATATATATATGAACACACACACACTGACTTAAGCATATTTAAGATAGATGCTTAATGTTATTTAAAAATGAATATAAATTGATTCTTTGTGAATTTCACATCACGATGCACCCTAATCCTACTCATCTCATCACTCCATATTCACCCTCTGCCTTTGCAACCTGTTCCCCACACCCACACCCACATAAATAGAACAAAACATGTCACTGTGGAAATCATTTTTTTTAATTTTTTATTTAACTTTTATTAATTACACTTTATTCACTGTGGAAATCTTACTGTCTCTCGCTGTGTCACACGATATTCCCTTCTGTCCAAAAACCTTTACTTGCAAGTGTTGGTTGCAACAAATCATTTGTCTGTTCTGAGACCCCTGGCTTCTGCCACACTTCAAATATTGGATTCTCAATAGGATTCCTCTCAGATATCCTGTTGTTGCCTTGTGTCATGGAGATCCTGTAGCTTTAAGGTCTGCAGGACTGGCCCCTTCACACCCTCCTGCAGTTCATAGATGGGTTAACTCAAAGTCCTGCATCTGGGTCTGTAGTGGTAGCTGATTTTGCCTGCTGCATCCACGAGGGCCAACACCCCTGCACTTCCCCTGCGAGGGGAGGGGTCAGCTCACCCAAGTGCTGCAGCCAGTGAGGGGACATGGGTAGTTCTCCCACTCTCGGGGTCTCAGGGTCAATTCTCCTATGCTACACAGACAATGGGCAAGGCCAGCTCTCCCTCCCTTGAATGGTATGACTCCTTATAATGTTATCAGATAACCTTATTTCACTTGTCTCTTGCTTGTTCCCTCTTAATTTTCTTGGTTTTAATTTAATGTAAAACCTTTTAAATTCTTAGTTTCTGTAATTATTCCAGGTTACATATTCACATAGAATGATTTGAAACTAAGAACCTCACATAAGAACATGCATCATTTGTCTTTCTGGTTCAGTGAATTTGATATTTTCTAGTTCAATGTATTTACAGACAAATTTCATGATTTTTCTTTACAGGTAAGTAGTATTTCATACTATATATAGCACATTTCCACTCGTGGAACATTTATATTATTTTTATTTCTTAGACATGCGAATAGCACTGCAATGAACATGGCTAAGCAACTATCAGTGGAGAAAGATGGCAAGCCCTTTGGATATATGCCAAGGAGCAGCATAGCCTGGTCATCTGTTAGATTTGTTTTTAGTTTTTGAGAATTCTCTGAACTGATTTCCAGAGCAGCTCCACTAATTTGCATTCCCCAAAACAGTGAGCAAATGTTCTCTTTACTGAACATCTTCCCTTACTCCACCTCAGTACTCCCTAATTTGGGGGCCATGAAAATGCCTTATGGCATACCTATCCAAATGATTGAACCCTGTTGCCACAGGTTTTTTTCCACCTTTCTTAAGGCTGTGGTGGCTAGTGCTAGTCTAATAAAATCAAACAAGTTAATTCTGGGTTAAGATATTATACATACAACATCCCCACAATGTGTTGGAGGCCCTCCTCTGAGAAACACTAGACTTGACTTACTGTCTAATGATGATATGACCCAGTACCAGACCCTCCCACTGGACCACTAATTTCAGAAACCCACTGCCATCAATCCTGCTACCTTATTGCCTGATGATGGCCTGCAGGTGTTCATCCATGACTGTCACTAGATGCCAACAGGGCCTATTGATATTCTGGTGATATACATAACCTGATGCTGCCAAAGATGCCATGGTAAAAAAGAAATGGATAGCTCAAACACACAGGTGGTTGGAGGACACCAGAGAGGAAGGAACATTCTCCTAAAAAACAGCTCGTTAGGGCTGTAGGTAACTAACCTTCACCAGGCATCTGGGTCTGGAAACCCACAGTCATCTTGACCTTTGCTCACTGATGCTCACTTTAAATGTCTTCTTGTACTGGAAAAAGGATATATGTGGGGGTTTATCTTTTGAGATAGGAATATAGGGTTTACAGTTCTATGCATGCCCTGTGACTGGCCTTCCTAGTTGCCAGAAACAGAGTTTACTATTGCAAAACTTGGGGTTGTAAAGCAGAGGCTTCCTAAAAAAGAAGATAGAGGAATAAAATTTTCTCCCAAGAAATACAGTATAGATAAATAAAATCTAATGTCCATAAAATGAAAAAAAAATGGAAATTCCTTTAAAAATGTTTGGGCCTTTGGAAAACAGGGAATACCTCGGTAATCAGGCTCTATGTCACCGGATGAGAACCTGGGGATAGCGTTGATCATAACCAACAAGAAATGAACCAGGATTACTCGTTGTGCTTAGACATCCAGCCCCTGTACTAAATAAACCAGACTGTCAGCCCACAGACAAAGCTCACTGATGGAGGGCAACCCACAACTAAAGGATTTATTAGGGGATGAAACCTAGAGGATTTATAAGGAGATATAAAGGACTTATTAGGTGATGAAACTTGTCTAATGCCCAAAACCTATAACCTAGCTGTTCTGCCTTATGTATTAATTCATCAGGATAATAGCAATACTACTCAGCCCCTGAGACTACTTTGTGGGCATGTACTAATGCTTTGACTAAACGTATCTTTGTGATGTTTTCCAAGCTGCATAGACAGGTTGGTCAGGGCCCAGAAGTATCAAAACATTAGTTATATTCTCTTGAGGAAGTGGTCTTACAAAACTGAAGAGGCTGAGACTTACTCTTCATGAGATAAAAGAAACTATGTCCTGGTTTGGGAAAAACCTGTTCTACCTATGTTAAGTGCTAAGGAAAAAATATAATAATAAAATAAAAAAAAAATTTCTATGGTTGGAAATAAGCAACAACAAACTCCAAGGGAGAAAGAGAAAGACATTATTAGATAATGATACCAGTCTCTGTTCTTTTGGTCCCCCTGGCTATCTACTTTGTTGTCAATACTACTTGTGCCTTAAATTAAAATTCTGATTGAATTACTGGTGAGGTCCTGCAATTTAAAGTCTCTTTCCAATTGCGGATTGATTCAGGAAAGAGTAGTGGTCCTTAGAACCAACCACATATCAGTTTGTTTATTTATTTATTTATTTATTTCACTTTATATTTGGATGGTAGCCCCCTCCCGCCTCTCCTTCTGATTCCTCCCTCTCTCTTCCCCAAATTCCCCCACCCCTAGTCCTCAGGAAAGAGGAACCCATCCTATACTCCCATACACACCAGCACATCAAGACACACCAGGACTGAGTACATCCTTTGCCCCACTGTGACCTGTAGAAGAAGTCCAACTAGGGGCAAGTGATTGAAAACCGGGCAACAGAGTCCTTGTTAGCTAATTACACGTCTCTTTAGAGCAGCATCGGTCCATGATTGCCTCATCCAGTGGGAAGTATAACAGTACCCACAAACTGCAGTTGGACCTTTATTCAACCCCTCCCTCCAGCACTCCATTGTTGTTGTTTTTTTGTTGTTGTTGTTGATCTTCACCATCATTTGCACTTAGACATAAGAGTTTACATAATCCTTTAAGTAAGCTTTACAACAAAGCTTTAGGACTAGTTAGATAAGTGAGTGGTAATTGCAGCTATGCCAGCTGATCTGGGTTTGATCCTCAAGATGCACATGATAGAAGGAAAGACAGATGTCACAACATGTACTTCTGATGCCTATACGTATGCTATACACTATACAAAACACATTACATAGGTAGATTGATTGATTAATTGATTGATAGATAAATGATAGATAGTTGAATACCTACCTAGCTACGTGCATACATATATTCATAGATTATAGATAGATCAATGGATAAAAAGAGGGATGCCCATATAGAGACATGACATAGAGATAGTTACATATATAACTACCTACCTGTATACATTGATGATAGATAGACAGACAGATATAATGATAAACTAAACACTAAAAACATGGTGCCTTTTACTTCTCACACTCACACTGAGTATAATTTACTACCTCAAATTAAGACAAAAAGATTGGACAATAAACTTCAAAGTTGTCTACAAACACACACACATACACGAAAAAAAATTAAAATAATAAAAAAACAACCGCAATGTCCACTTGATGTACAAAGTTTGATTAGTAACAGCACTGTCCATTGTGTTGGGCTATTTTCAGGAATTACACCCTGATGCCTCTTCCTCACACTTTGTAATTGTTTCAGTTATTACTGTGTACCAACTGATACTTAAAATGCACCCAATAGCAATGCTGCTGAAGGTATTTATTTTGCTGAAGATATTTAGTCATACAACCTCAGCTCTAACATACAACATTTAAAGAAACAACAGTAAAGTAGACCTTCCAAATAACATCAATGAAACCGTCAGCAGGTGAAGAAACTCAGAATATCACAGGAAAGAGTTTTGTGCATAAAATATATGTTCATGTGAATACTGTGGAAAATAATTACATTTGTAAAATAGAATTACATAGCAGTATGTCTTTGAAACAAAAGGGAAGAAGATATGCATACATTGTCATTTTCAAACAAAGCAGAAAATGTGAAATACTTAAGCTGTTTGCTGGTTTTAATGCTAGTAGATGAATAACATAAAAACAAAATATCAAGATGCCCTCCTCTAAAATTTAAAAGAAAACAACAACACCATGAATACAGCAACAACCAAAATTAACTATATCATACATGGCATCCTCAGGAGGATGCAATCTGAACACTATTCCAAGAGTGTGGTGGACACCTATAGCTTTGTCAGGCAAGCAGTTTGTGTTCAGCCATCCAGGTCTGTGCACTAAGGTTGGGACTACTCCATTGATGACGAATGCCATGAAGATGATGACTGGTATTCCAGGCTCTTCTTGCTGCTCTTGACCTAAGCATGAGGGAATGAATATTATATTGACAATCACAAAAATGTCCACCTCTTTGTCCACATTGTGTAAATATGGGGAAGAATAACACCTGATAGGTCAGAGGGTAAAACTAGGGTCCATTTGGATAATGCTGTTAGTATAAAGAACCCACATAATGAAAAAGAAAGGTCTGAAGTTCCCTTGGGAGAGGTGGTGGAGTTTGAAGAACTCAGTGGTCAGAATATTTGTATGAAACCCTTGGTTGATGTGGGCACTGTTGAAGCACTCGTAGTCAGACCCTGAAAGTCCCCCAAACTACTCAGAGTTTTAGTCAGAGACCAGGAATCAGTGAGTCAGAGGTCTGAGGTCCCAGGCTTGCCAACGGGCATGAGGAAGAAAGGAGACTCCAAGAGGCATGGAGAAAGCACAAGGCTCTCATGGCTAGAGGGAAAATATTTGAGGTCCTCTTGAGGAGAGAGTGGAAAGCCTCTTTCTAAAGGAAAACTGACATGTTTGATTGGGTAGAGCTGAAAATTGCAAACTATCTCCTTCATATGAGATTAGTGTCCAAGCCTACTTCATTCATTGGATCTTATTCCAATACTGTCTTATCAACTTCCAGATCCTCATCCTCAGAAACTAGAATGTCTACCCACTATAGTGAATGTGGTGTCAGGTCAGGCAGCAGTCTGAATATTCGTCAAAAAGTCTGGATGATAGTACAATGCTGGTTTTCCTTCTCACCCATATGTTCAGCTGCTTAGGTCTAGGTGTGAATGATTGGGACCATATCATTTTGGTTTCTGCCTTGAAGCAATGATCTCTGGTTCTGAGCTATAATTGCTACTACTGGATTTTGGATTTAAGCCTGAGTTTCTGGAGGTCCCTTAGGGTGAATTAAAATATTCTAGGAACTCAAGTTGGAGTGGGAAATGTCTGAGGCCCCTGAATCAGAGGAAGACTATGTGAGTACCTCTTTGGACAAAAAGGCATAATGGAAAACCACCTGGGCAAAAATGAGGAGATTTGAGGCTCCTTGGAAACGCTGAGGCAGTAGAATGGTATCCCTTTGGTCACAAGAGATGGATCTGAGGCCAAATTACATAGATCTAGTAATTCCAATCCCATGGAGGCATATTTAGAAGGTCTGAGAAACTTTGGATTTTGATGGATTATAGCTCTCTATTACTACAGGCAGGTCTGATATCACATTGCTCAGAAGAGGAGTAGTTGGTATACACTTGGGGAGAGGGGATAGTCTAAAATACACTTCATGAAAAGAGAATACTCTCAGACTTCTTTGGGTAGGTGTGGTAAATCCAATTTCCCTGTATGCAGAAGAGGAATTCCTGTCTCTGGGGACAGATAATAGCTACAAGACCCTCTAAAGCAGAAAGATTTGATAGGAGCTTCCCAAGAGTTGATGAAACAGCCTCGGCCTCTCTATGTCATATGCTTGTGGCCCTAGTGAGCAAAGGCTGAAGGTTGATTGATATCTTAAGCACATAGGAAGGTCCAGGCACTCACTGCTTCATCAGCTCCAAAATTGAAATCACAATCTAGAACACACATCTTCTGAATGTCCATGACAGGCATGCCAGCAGTCTTAGAAATCTTCTAAGAGCTGGCCATGCAGTAGTCTCTGGATCTTTGTCTTCCTCAAACATATGTCTATCCACATATTTCCTCTGCATGTAGGACAGGAAGTATCTGTCTAAGGGACCAAAATGAAGACCATAGTTACCCTCATCTCTCTACTCTTGTGTTTGGGATCTCAGGCCAGAGCATTCTGAGACCGCTTTGTTCAAAACAGTACTTTTCAGGAAACTCAAATTAGAAATTGTACCTATAAAATCAACTGAGCGTATGGTGGATAAGTAGGATTTCCTTGATAACACAGGTCAAGTTTGCAGCACTCTTTATTGTAAATGTCTAAATCTCTCCATGTAATATTGGGAAACGACCTGGGAATATTTAGAAAGAAGTAAAAGAACTTCTATGCCCTTCATCAACGAAGTAATATGACAGAATCCATGGGAATAAGGGGAAATGCTAAAGCAACCTGGTCATAAGCAAAATTTCTGAGACATTTTGTGAAAAGTTGAAGATCTACATCTATCTGTGAGAGGGGTAAAGTCGCTGGCTATGTTCAGTAAAATAAGAAAGACCATTTTCCTTTGGACAAAAAGTAAATACTTTGTGGAGCAGAGGAAGTTATGGTACTGCCTGATCAGCTGCCAATTCTTTTTCATTTTAGAATATCCACATATTTTGTGGGCTGGGTGGAAGGGCTGGTAACGATTGCTGGATTTTTCAACAGGTTGGATGGTTTTCTTTTGTCCAAAAAGCCATTGATCAGATGAAATAAGCCCAAGGCCCATTTCTTCAGACTGGTATTGGCTTACACTGTATGTAGCAGGAAGAAGGTAAGAAGGAATCCTAGACAGTTGGGAATATAGCAGGCATACAGAGTCAGTAGAGCAAGATCTATAGACATCTTAACAAGAGATGGTAGGCCTGAGTTCCCCTTGGGGAAAACAAAATATTTTCAGGTCTACTTGGCCATAAGAAGGATTTCTTGCCCGCTAGACAGAGGGAGCAAGACTAAGTCTTTATGCATAGAAGTGGAATGTCAGAGGCTCCCACAGGCAGAAGAAGAGGCAAGGAAGAACCTCTATGAAAGAAGACCTTTTCAAACCTCTTGGCCAGAGAATGCAAAGGTGAGGACCACTAGAAAAAAAGGAGTAGTTCTGATATCCCTTTCAAATGAGGTGTTTCATGTGAGACAGAGTTAATTAGAAGTACAAAGTTCGAGTCTCTGTAATCACAAAGAAAATGACTGGAATCCTTCTCGGTTAGAGAGGGTAATATTTTGAAGGCCTTTTTGACTGGAAGTGGAGTTTGAGGCCTTGGGCAGTAGAGATGATCTCATGCTTCCTCAGGCATATGGCTGAGATATTGAGCCCTCTTGGTTACAGGGGGTACATTTGATGTATAATGGAGATAAATTGATGGTCTTAAGCAATGGTGTTCAAGAGTAGAAGACTAAAACAGACTTAGAGTAGCAAAGTCACAATGTCACAAAACCCTTAACCTTAGGGATAACGTAGTATCCCAGCTTACTTCGTGCAGTGGAAGAAGGACTACATCACAGTTCACATCTTCAGTCACACCATGGTAGGCCTAATGGCAATCCTAGCATTATTCATGAGTCAGGATTGTCAGTCTCTAAGTCCTCTTAAAGCTTCTACATGGGTCCATGCATGTAGGATGGTACCTCTTCATTTTGAAGACTAGAGTGAAGAACAGATGATATATGTTTCAGGCACTTTTAAGTCAGAGCAGAGTAAACTGAAATCCCTTTTGGTTACACATGTATTTTCCTAGGGTCCATGGGTAGAGGGGAAGTATCTAAGACTGCTCACCATTAGAGGGACATGTTTGAAACCCACATGCATGTGGGGAATGCTCTGAGGACCTCTTGCTACTGGTCTCCTGGAATAAAGTAGAAATTCTCAGATTCTTATAGTAAAAGCTATTCATTCTCATGACTCATTGTGCACACAGAAAGTCTGGGGTATTACTTGAAATAGCAGAAAGGCCTGAAGGCCACTTTAACCAAAGTGAAGTTCTGATGTCCCTTCATTAAAGGGGGATAGGGTGAGGGTGGTGTGAGATACCTTGAGAACAGGGGAGTTTAAAGTGTCCATATCCAGAGCTGAAACTTCTGAAATCATCCTGAACTACCTTGCTTAGAAAGAAAGTGCCTGGCCACATTTAACACAAGAGCAAGATTGAGTCACCCCATTGTGCAAAGGGGAAAGACCTAGCTTATCATGGGTAGTGGGAGGATGGTACAGCATTGCATCATTTGCTTCCAACTCTTCTCACCAGTTCCCACTATCCATATATTGCATAGACTCTTGTGACAAGTACAAGAAGCAATCAGAATGTTCTTCTAACAGGATGAGTGGTTGTCTGGATTTTTATGCTTCCTCAATGTTGTATTAATCTGTGATATCTATGAATTAAAGATGGGAGCATTTTTTTTTCTGACAACCACCTGCTAGGCAGATGGCTGAGTGTTAGTT
Source organism: Meriones unguiculatus (assembly GCF_030254825.1). Taxonomy (NCBI): domain Eukaryota; kingdom Metazoa; phylum Chordata; class Mammalia; order Rodentia; family Muridae; genus Meriones; species Meriones unguiculatus. The sequence goes on along the minus strand of NC_083369.1, from coordinate 70,363,080 downwards.
TTAGATTTCTAAATTCTGCCCTCTGATCTAAACCCAGATTTTTGTGAGGTCACATTGGTTGCAATTCTGTTTGTCTGCAATTCTGCAATCTTGGTCAGAGGGATTGGTACTAAGGTTATATGAATTTGAAGTTTAAGTGTAAGGTGCCCTTGGAAAGAAGAGGATACTCTTGGGCCTCCCATGGCCAGCGGCTACATTTGAAGGTCTTATGAGAATAGAATGAACAAATGAGGACGTCTTAGCCAAAGGAGCCAAATCTGAGGCCTTGTTCATGACTGTTGCATGGGCCAGACACTCTTAGGCTGGAAAAAGATCTCTGTAGTTGTTGTGCTTGAAAGAGGAAATCATAACTTCTTTTTGCACTACACTGGACTACATGCGAATGGAGCTGATTCTTATTTCTACAGAGGGAGTGTCATATGGCTTACTTGTTCTGAGGCCTCATGCATCAAAAGTGAAATGAATTAACTCCTGTTCAAAGAAACACAAAGTTTGAGGGTCTTTCTGTAAAATGAGTACTTGAGACACAGCAGTAGGCTTTGTCCTAGGACTGAGGTCTGAGATTCTTTTCAAAGAAGTAAAAGGAGTGAGATGACTTAGGAATAGAGGAAGAACTGGGTTCCATATGAGAAAGAGAAATTTTTTGAAACCTGGTTGGACAATGGTATGGGTTTTCCAAAGGTATGGGACAGATGGGGAAAGTGCCATCCAATATTGTGTTGAACATTAGTCTCCTTGCTACCTTATTCAGTGAAGGAAGATTCTCATCACTGCTCTTCAGCTTCCAACTCTTCTTTGCAGGGTAGAATTTTCATATCTTGTGTTGAGTCTGCGAGAGTTCAGGCAACAACTTGAGCTTTCATCAAACAGCCTGGATGGCTGTCCCAGGCTACATTGCCTTCTTCAGTTTGTCTTCATGAGTCCATATGTGGGCAGCAATTATGGAGCCACTTGATTTCTAGTGATTAGATTGAAGAGCATTACATAGGATCCTATATCTAATTTTACACATTGAACCTAGGGTCTGAAACCAAAGTGGAGCAATGGGAAACCACCAAAGTCAATGATGAAAGTCTTGAATCTCTACTGTTTGGAGTATCCTACAACATTGGTTGTAGGAAATTCAGACACAAGGGAATGTTTGAGGGGTCATGAAATAATACTACAAGGACTGATACAGATTTATTTAAAAGAGCATATCTAATGTTACCATGGGAATAAAAGGAAAAGTGAGTTTCCTTTGTTTAAAGATAGAGCTTAAAATTCCCCCTTATACAGGTGGGTAATGTCTAAGGCCACGTTGTTAATGGAGGGAAGGGCTGAGGCCTACTCTGACAGAGAGTGGTTGTCATGACCACTTCAATACACAAAGGATGTGTTGAGGTACCTTGGAGACACAGGAGTTCTGAGAACCTCTTCTCAGAATGGGAAATTCTGAGACCACCTCTGGCGAAGGAGAAATCATGGGTGTTTTGGTTCACAGGGTGGAGGTCCCCATCCATATTTGGCAGAATAGGAATATCCAGTTTACCCAGGTCAGATGGGAAAGCTCACAGGATATCTTGTGTATTGGTGGAAGGTTCTGGCTCTGCCTCACTAGCCACCAACTATATTCCCCAATGCAAACATGCATACCCTGTGTGAAAACTTTGAGAGTCTAGTCAACTATCATAAAAATCTTCTAACAGGATAAGTGTTTCTACAATCATTGATGGTTCCCCAGGATTTATTCGGCTGCATATATCTGTGAATAAAATATAAAAATACAGTATTTTGATGATCAACTTTGATGCAGATGGCATGAGATCTGATTTCAGCATTCAGTCTTCTGTTCTATGATCAGAACATTGTGAGGTCTGATTGGTTGCATATGTGTTGTATGGTAATCTTGGACAGAGGGGTTAACTCTATGGCAGTCTTAGTTAATATTGTGGCATGTGTAAGGCATGAGCAGAAGGGAATCTCTAGTGGCTCTTTAGTCATAATATAGGATCTGCAGCCCCCTAGTGCAGAGGATGGAGGACTGAGATACCCCTTGGACACAGGGTCTCGTTTTGAGGGCCCTTTCAATAGAATTAGATTTCCCAGATCCCCTTCTGAAGAAACTGAATGTCTGAAATTTCTTGCTGGATTTAGGTAGAAAATTGGCCCACAAACCTATTTGGAAGATTGCAAAAGTGTGATAGTCTTTTGTGCAAAGTGAGTGGTGTAAGGGCCACTTGGTCTGACACCCCTTTAATTAGAAGAAAAAGACTCAGAGGGTAACAATAGGACTATATAAGGACCAAGTAACAGAAAATTAATGTTTTAAAGCCCATTGCGCAAATTGGGTCTAGGGAAATCATAGTCCCATCAGAGTTCTGACATTCTGTTCAAAATAATGAGAAAGAATAAGCCAAAACAGGGGGAAGTGAAAACACTGAGTCCCAGTGTAAGGGAGGAAAACTATTGAAAAAGGAGAAGGACACTCTCCTCTAGGCAGAGGGTGAAGGTCCCATACATACTTCTGGTGAAGATAATGTCCCTGATAGCTTTCACAGTGGAGAAAGTTCCCAGCATTGATCATGAGGTTCCAATTCAGAGATTTATATCTTCACAGTTTGTGTTCATTCTGGGAGAAATGGGGAAGCAATGTATGCTTTTTTTCCAAAGATGTGGATGACTGTCACTGGCTAGTTTGCTTCCTCTAGTTTGTGTTTCAGTTGTCAAGATCTAGGCAGAATTGTTGAGGCCATTCCTTTTCTAATGAATGACATGAAGGGAGATGGCACAGATTCTCTGCTCTGATTGCTAAACTTAGGATATGAGACCTCAAACTAGAGTGAACTGGTGTCCCTGGGTGTATATAGAGTGAGTCTCTCTTGGAACTGTGCCTGAACAATTAGGTTTGAGACTACTTTGGCCATACATGGGAAGGTCATAGGCCCCATTCTTGAGAGGGAGAATGTTCTGGTAAGGTATGGAGGCAAAAGAAGGTACCAGAATCCTTCAGAAAGAAGAGGAATCTCCTCGGTTACCTTGGGAATTGGAAGAAGGTGCAGCAATACCATATCAGGTCCAAACATCCTCACAGCCCAGAGTAATCATGTATTCTGGGATTCTGAGGCATGCTTGTCACAAATCAAAGCACTTTTTTTCTTACAGTTTGGTTAGAAATCCTTGGCTGTGTGTCCTCCACAATCCTCTCATCAGCAGCACAGGCATAGGCAACAATGATGTGACTGCTCATTTCTGATGATAATCCTACAGGTAGAAAGTTTTCGATCAGGGCTCAGATTTTTGCTGTCATATCCCAGGACTTCAGTTCAGTGTGGTCTGCCTTCCCTATGGTCATTCAGGTATGCATGGCCACCGAGGTAGAAGCAAAATATTAAGACCACCTAGAGAAATAGACTTGAGGTTTCTATATATGGAGGTGGATTCTCTGAGGAAACCATTGTCAGTGGATGCTGATTTAAAGTTTCATTGAGAAAAAGATGAACATCTGAGTGAGTTTTCATGTCAGTAGCCTGGTCTGTAACTCCCTTAATCAGAAGAGTTTGTATCAATCCTCCTGAAATGAAAGGGAATATATAGAATTCACTTGTTAAAAAAAATCAAGTGTAGCCATCTTCCTTGACAGACTATATATGTCAGAATTTCTTAACTGCATTATTGTTGAACCTGCAGTTCACCTTGGGCTGAAGGACTAATCTCGGAACCATTTATTGAGAAAAATATTGAGTCCAAGGCTCACTCCATAATAACAGGAAGTAGTATGGGCCTCATTACACACAATGAATGTTGAAGACTACTTTGGACAAACTGGAATGATCTTTGCTTCTGTAGGAAGATTGACGCTTCCTTAACTTAGGAGTACCATGGGAAATAAGGAGGTTCTGAGGCCCATTTGACAAGGGCAGATTTTATCAGAGTGTGCAAAAGCCATACCATTTTCAGCAAAATTAAATTGACTACCATACCTCACGAGATCTTAGCATTGCCTGAGCATCTAAGTCTTCTTCACAGTCTAGGAAATCCTTATCTTCAGACGAACATGCAAAAGACCAAGCATCAATATCAGAATTCATGAATAGCATGGGTGGGTGTTCCAAGATGATTGCCTCCTAGGAATTGTGTTCAGCCAACCAGAATTGAGCTTGAGTGATAATTTCACACCACCTCTGGTGATTTTATTCAAGGAAGTGGCATGAGGATCTAGAATTTGCTTGCTATTTTTGAATTCTGTGAATTATTTTCAGAGGGGTTAGTGCTCCTTGGTTAGAGGTGATGTAGTCCCTGTGCCCTTGCTCAGAGGGGAATGTTCTGAGGGCCAATTGGGTTAAAGGCCTCAGTCATCAGAGGATGAAAAATACCAAGGTTTTGGAAAGGAGAAGGATTCATGACATGATTGGGCAGAAGGGAAATATACCTTTTTATCTTTGTACAGAAGGAAGGTCTAGGTACTCCATGTCTCCATGTCGTCAGAGAACTTGAGAAACTCCTTATCTCTAGGTAGTCCACTGCAGGCTTGATGGCAATCTTGGGGTTCCTCTGACAGATTGAATCATAGTCCCAGATTATGTTCCCTTATGAGCTCCATATGTGTGGACATGGAGGACAGGTACCTTTTTGGGGGAGAAGCTTAAAGAAAGATTGCCTTGGACCCAGCCTGAGGATTTTCCTCATTTGCCACAGGACATGAATCCAGAGTTCTCTGAGGTTTCTTTGGTTGCCAAAGTGAATTTCTTAGCCAATAATGTGTTAGGGAAAAGGTCTGGTCTCTCTTACTTGAATGGTAAACTGAGTTGTCCATGAACAGAAAGAGAAGTTTATATGTTTTATTAGCCAGGATTCAGTGTCAAGGACCCTTCAGCAGAGCCTCAATGTCTTAGACTCCAACCTTCAGTCACAATGTAAGTTCTGTGGTTTGCTTTATTATAGGGCCATGGCTCAGACACCTCCACTACAGACAAAGGAAGACTAAAGACTTTTTGTTCAAAGATGGTACATTTCAACAGCACCCCCAGCATTAGTAGTCAGGGTCTACTGTGGTTAGAGAAAATAAATCTAAGCCCTCTTTAGAAGTTTTTCCAGGAGGGTGTCAGTCCCCTTGAAGTTGTGGGTTAGTTTAGTTCTGAGGGAGCATATCTAAAGCTTAATGGAGTTATTAGCTGGGGGTATAAATTTCCTTTTCCTAGAAGATATGCCTCAAACCTTATTGTGACTTTGTAGAAATTCTACTGCTCATCAATTCTAAAAGACTTATAATTGTGATCTTCTTGGGACATTGGTGAGGTCGGAGGCCCCTTGATCCTCAAGGCATATTTGTCAGGACCCCTTCAGTCGCTGAGGATGTGTAACACCCTTTTTTCTGTAGTGGTAAGTCTAAAGCCCATTTTGGGCAATGTGTGAACGTCTGAGGTCTCCTGGTTTTCAAAGGAAATATGTGTGTATGATCTGTTAAACATTGGCAAATGTCTGAAGCTCTTGATGTTAAGAGAATAGATTTAAAACACCCTTGAATTATTGGTGAAAGTTATGAGGAACATTTGTTCTAAACAGGTAAGATTGAGGGTACTTCAGTTTTTGGAGGGATGGACTGGAGGGACAGACCAGAAGCCCTCTTGGTCCACACAGTAGTTAGAAGATCTGTGGTTCTGAAGGGGTGAGTCTGAAACACCCTTGAGAATTAGTGATGTACATTTGACATCCTGGGTTAGAAGGCATATGCCTGAAGGCCCCTTGAGCCTTTCAGGAGTTTGAAAAAGTGAAAGCCCTCCTGATTCTGAAGGAATAAGTATGAGTCACCTTTGTCAGATACACCATTTGGAGTACCCATGGATAGAATGAGAATGCTTGAGGCATCCACAGACAAACACGGAAAGTTGAGAACACCATTCCTCAAAGGCAGAAGGTCTCATATTGTGTTGGATAAAGCAGAAAGGTCAAAAAGTCTACTGGGTAGAATGGGAAGAACAAGAGTCAGTTTGGGGTTTAGAGAAGGCCTGAACGTTTCCTTATAGAGATCTTCATAGGAATCTAGAACATCCAAATCATGTAAGCCAGGCAGGTGAGCTCAATCTCCAACATGACAAGAGGCAGTTCCCACCTAGGTAATCTGAAAAATTCAGCTGACTACTTATAAACATGAAGGACATGATATCATCATTTCTGCTGGCCAAGTTTAAGGCATGCATCCTGGGTTCCAGGCATTGTTGACTACTTTTACGCTCCAGCACCTCAGGCACAGTGTCCTGTTCTTGGACACAAGTTTGAGCTTGGAGGATCAGAATAAGAAGCACTCAGAGCGCCTTAGTCGGGGGGGGGGTGTTTTTAAATTGTATAGCATGTCCATCTAGGTAGAAATTGTGAGCTATTCTTAATCAGAAGGGAACACCTGCCTTGCTGTCACTCAGAGGGCCTATCCAATGCCTCAGTGTTCATCTGAGTCAGCTAGGAGTGGAAGTGTTAGGTTTGGCAGATGGTTGATAAGAAGGAAAAGTTCTAAACTCTATTGTTCATAGGAAAAATATGAGGCCGGCTTATGGATTAGAAGATCTATAGATGCCATGGTGAAAGAAAGCAGTGCCCAGGCTCCTCTCTTGAGATGGGTTGCTTTAGAGGTTCCATTTGAATGACCTGGAAGCTCTGATGCCTCCTTGGGTATAAGGGGTAGGCTGGAGGCTTCCTAGGACAGAAGTCGAAAGTTTGAAATGCTCTTGAGTAGAGGACACATTTCTGAATACCGTTTGGTCACATGGAGTGTTTCTGAGGTCAAGGTTATTAGATGGGGTATGTATAAGAGGCCCTTTCTTTCAGATCGAAGCATTCTGAGGCTGCCTTGAACACTGGGGGTATTGCTGATGTCCCTTTGGTGAGAATATGAAAGTGTGAGGCCATGTTGGTCAGACTGAGATCTGATACCTTCCTTAGGGTAGAGGTTAGAACTCCAGCTCCCTTTTCGCAGTGGGATTCTTTTGAGTTCGCATGGGGATAAATGTGTATATCTGTGGCCTCCAAGGACAGAGGGGTTACATAAGGGGAACCCATCATACTGGAAGGCTGTGTTTCTCCCTTGGTAAGAAAGAGAAGATCTCAGGTCTGCTAGAAATATGGCATGACTGACTTTTCGTTGGATAGCAGGGAATGATGTAGCATGCTCTTTTGAAATTGGTGCATATATGAGTCCCCATCAGACAGGAAGCAGAGCCATGGACTCCCCTTTGGCACATGGTTTCTCTCTGTCTTGGATAGAAAGTGCATGTTTCAAGCCCTCTTCAGAATCCAGGTGTCTGTCATTCCCTTGGGGTGATGAGCAAGTTTTGACACCCCCATGGGGACTGTCTTCATCTGGAGATGGCTTGACATCTTCTTGGCCTGCAGGAGAAATTTGGATGGCTTCTTGGTTATAAAGGCCATGCCTTGATTTTCTTCTTGTAGAAGTAGTATGTCTGGGGGTCCCACGGGGAGAGGTGGAATGTCTGAGATTCTCTTCATGAATAGGAGTAGTTTCCACACCCTCTTCTGTAAAGATGGAAGGTGCTATGCTCTCTTGTTCTTTTGGTTTCTGACCCCTTTTGGCAGATGAAGAATCTCTGAGCGCTCTCTTTGATGAAGAGGAGAGTTTGCAGACCTCGCATTCTGAATGGGTATCTTGAAACTCTGCTTGGTCAGAGGGGGGCTTTTTCAGTTTGGTTTTATTAGATTTGGACCAACTAGGGATACCTTGGAGAGATGGAGGACTTCTGAGGAAATCCGAATGAGATCGTGAGAATCTGCAAACTCTCTTGGCAGAAGCAGAAGTGGAGAGGCTCCCATTGGACTCAGTTTTAAGCCTTGCAAGCCTATTGTCAGAAATAGAAACTCTTTCCCCCTTTTTGGAAGAATGGTACACTTTGGAGCCTTCATTTAATGGCAGATTTGAGGCCTGTTTGGTCTAGAGAGGCATGTTTTGATCTTGTTTTCTTCTTCAACTTAGAATGTTTGGATCCACCTTGTGGAGATGGAGATGGTGAATGTCTGAGATCTTCTTTAGGAGGGATACTGGATCTGTAGCTCAATTCTGATAATGTTGGGTATGAGACACTTCACTGAGGAGTAGAGGTAAAATTTGAGCTCTTTTTGACATACTTGGAAGATGTGAGTGAGGCTGGTTTACATAGTTCTAGAGTTTCTTGGAGAAGTGTTGAAGTTCCCAGAATCCTTTGGTTGGATACTGAAAGGCCCAGTGCATCTTCATGATATTTCAAAAGTCCCAGAGATCTTGGCACAGATGGTAAAGTTTCTAGAGTCCCTGACACAGATTCTGAAGTCTTACAATTGGCTTGGGTAGATGACAAAGTTTCTGATGTTTCTGGAGTAAGTGGTAAAGGTTGCAGAATCTGCACTGGAGGATGTGACAGTCCAAGAGAATCTTGGGCACATTGTGAATGTTTTATCATCTAATGGGTAACAGATGATATTTCTAGAGTGCTTTGGCTACATAACAATGTTCTTAGTGTTCCCTGGGAAGATTCAGAAAGTTCAAAATCTCCTGAATCAGAGGATGAAAGTCCTAATGCCTCTTGGTTCAAACAAGGTCCTGAGAGCTCTTAGGATGACACAGAGGAGCTAGAGTCCCTTGAGCAGATGGTGAATGTTCAAGAGTTTCTTGTGCTGAGATGTACAGCCTCAGATCCCCTTTTGTAGACAAAGATTTGCTGAGGTGGTGAATCTCGAAGAGTCACCTTTGCACCCGAAGACATTTTCTGAAAACCTTCATCTCTTAGAGAAGGTCTTAAAGCCCCATTTGAGATGGAGCAGATTTCACAGACACTTGGCCAGATGGGAAGAAGCCAGAGTTTCCTGGGGCAATGTTGGTGGCCCCAGTATCATGTGGTCAGATATGAAAGGGCTTACAGCACATTGAGCAGATATCAGTGCCTCTTTAATAGATGCCAAGGTTTCTAGAATCCATGAGATAGAATCTGAAGTTTTGCAAACCTCTTAGGAATATAGTAAAGGATCTATTGTCTTTACTGTAAATTGGGAAAGACCCAAATTCCCCTCCAAAGGAGCATGAATTCCTAGAACACTTTGAGCAAATGGTGGAGGTTCTATAGTCCCTTGGGCGCATGATGGTGTTTCTTGAGCATCTTAGTAAGATGGGGGTGTCCCTAGAGTACCTTTTGAAGATGGAGAAAATCCAAGACCTCCTGGAGCAGATGATGAGCATGTTAAAGCCTCCTGGACTAGAGAAGGGCTTAGATACTCTTGGGAAAATGTACGTGTTTCTGGAAACCTTTGATTAAGTTTTGAATGTCTTATATCCTCTTTTCCTGATGGGGAAATTCCCAGAGCCTCTTTGGTAGCTGACAAATCTCCTAAATACCCTTGCTGAGGTGGTGAAGCTCTTAGAGACCCTTGAGAAGAAATACACAAATCTGGACAAAGTTGGCCTGATAACAAAGATCTTAAGGTCCCTGGTACTGATGGAGTATGTCCTAATGAAGATGGAGATGACTGGACAGATTCCAGGAGAGAAGCTGATGATCTCTGAACCTTTTGGTAAGAATCAGAAGCACACACAGCACCTTGGGAAGATAGGGAAAGTTACAGAGTTCCTGAGAAAGAGGGAAAATATCCTAGTGAACCCAACGAAGATTCTGAAAATTTAAAAACCTGTTGGGTAGAAAGCAAGTTTCCTGATGTCTTTGGTGTACATTGGGAAGGTCCCAGATACCCTGGGAGATGAGGCTGAAGTTGAAAAGCACCTTGCACAGCTGATGAAATTTCTACAGTTCCCTGGGCAGAAGATGATGTCTCTTGAGTAACTTGGAAAGATGGCAAATTTGGAACAATTCCATGGGCAGACAAAGAGAGTCCATCTCCTAGGACAGATGGAAATTGTGCTATAGTACCTTGATTATTAGAAGTGCCTAGCAATTCCAGGGAAGATGTGGAAGTTTCCAGAGCCCTGTGAACAAATGATGAATGCCCTAGAGATTTTTTGTGCTGATATCAACAGCCCCAGAGTTCCTTGGGTAGATAACAAATTTCCTGCCTTCCCTTCCTGAGGTGGTAACTGTCCTAGAGTCACTTGTACAGGTGTAGACATTTTCAGCCACCCTTCTGTTGAAGTTCCCAAATCCCCTGGTGAAGAGTTGGATATTCCTAGACTGCCACCTGTACAGGTGGAAAATTCCAGACTCCCCTTGGAAGACAGGCAAGTTCTTCCAGACTCTTGAATGGATATTAAAAGTCCTGAACTCACTTGAACAGATAAGAAATTTCCAATGGCCCTGAGGCAGATGATGTAGGTTCTAGAGTCCCTTGTCCAGAAAAAGAGATTACCCTATGCCCTTTTGAAGAAGGCATAGATCCTGAAGAGTCTGAAGCAGATGGATCTGTATGTTGAACCTTTTTGGAAAACTGCAAAGACCCAAGATATCCTTGGGAAGAGACAGAAGGTCCTAGAGTCCCTTGTGCAGATAAAGAAATTGACATATGACCTTTAGAAAAAGGCATAGATTCCAAAGAGTCTGAAGCAGATTGATCTGTTTGTTGAACTCTTTGACCAGACTGCAAAGATTCAAGAGGTCCCTGGCAAGAAGGACAACATCCCACAGTACCTTGAGTAGATGTGAAGAGATCAAACGTTCCTTCTATGGATAAGGAATGTTCCAAAAGGCTTTGGGAAGAAAGTAAGGAACTCAAGTTTGCCTGGGAAGATATGGAAAATTCTCGAGACATTTCTTCAGATACCATATGTCTTGTATAGCCTTAGACAATTTTTACACACCTGGTGCAGATGATAAATATCCTGGAGGCTCCCAGCATTGTGGAGAAGTTTCTAAAAACCCTTGGGCAGATTTAAAATTTCCTACCATCTTTTGGGCATATTTTGTATATCTCTGAGACACGGGGTAGTTGATGACTATGCTACTGTGCTGTGTGCAGAAGTGGACTGTGTGCCTGTATCATTTGTGTGAACGGGAGGGTTTAAAAGCCCTTGGGAAGAAGGAGAACGTCTGAGAATCCTGTGTGTAGATGTGGTCAGTCCTATCGTCTCTTGGGTACTTAGGCAGAGACCCACAGCTCCTTGAGCAGAATGAGAAGTTGCCTGACCCCCCTGTTCTAAGGTCTTATTGTGAAAGGCTCCAGAGCACAGGGTTGATATACTGAAGTTGCTACTGTAGATGGAGAAGTTTCCAAATTATTTTCTACAGGGAAGGATTGCGCGTGACTCCTCTGTGTAGATTGGAGTGTTTCTTGGACTCCAGTGGAAGATGACAAGGAATCTAGACTTCCTGTGGATGATCTTGAATGACCCAGAAAAGTCTGGTCAGGTATCTTAAGTTTTAAAGGATAAGAAGCAGAGATCCGGGGTGCTTGAACAGGAGCATGTGCTGAAAGGCCCCTCAGGACTCTGTTCCATGGTGAAGGCTTTCTAGGACCTGGGACAGATGGAGAGTTTTCCCTGGGACTTCTGATATGTGACAATTGCCCACGATTCATTTGGCTAAGTTAAGATGTTTCCAGATTGCTGGAGGAAGAATCCAAAGGATCACGATGTTCTTGGGAGATGCAAAGAGACAAAGAGTCCCCTGTGCACACATGGAACTTTCCAGAGGCCCACCTACATCTAGGAAACGTTCTGGAAACCCTGCAGAAAAAGGGGAAGTTTTCTTGGAACCTGGATCACATGTATTATATGTTCCTGTAACTGGAGGAAATAGCAAAGATCCTAGAGTGTTTTGTTCAAATTGGGAAGGATCCACAAACAATGGAACAGATAGTGGATGTTGTAGAGAATTTGGGGTTGACTGAGAAGTTCTTTGAGATATCTGAGAAAAAGTAGAATGTTTTATAGCTCCTTGATTTGACAGTGATGCTGGTTCTGGAGGCTCTTCTAGAGATACAAAAAGTCACAGAGGCTTTGGGGGGAAAGGAGAATGTTCCGCAGCCCCTTCTGCAGCTTGAGAAGTTCTTAAAGTCCCTTCTGCAGATAAGGACATTCCTAGAGGACTTCTGTCAGATGGCAAAGACCCTAATAGCATCTGAGTATTTTGGATAGACACCAGAGGTGCTGGAGTTGACTGCAAAGGTCTTACAGATGGTTCTGCAGATGTGGACTGTTCCAGTGTATCTTGTGAAGATAAGAAATGCACTCCTGTGCCAGGGGCAAATGGAGAAGAGCCTATAGTGTCTTGTGCAGATTTGGGTATTTTCAAAGTCCCTTCTGCTGGTAGGCAAGTTCACAAAGACTTAGAAGATTTAGAAAATATTGGAATTGCTGGTGCTGAAGACCTACATCATGCCCTGGAACATATTTAGAATTTCTAGATGTACCTTGTGAAGATACAGAATCTTCTACAGTGCACTGGAAAGATGATAACTGTCCATGAGTGCTCAGAAAAGGTTTGCATGTTTCTAGTACTGTTGGAGAAGGTGCTGAAAGTTGTAGAGACCATTGAGAAGATTGTGCTGTATGCATCATTGTCCAGGATGACATGGAAAGTTTCAGAGGCCCCTGGGATGACATTAAAGGTGTTATCTGAACACCTGGAGTAAATAGAGGTTGTTCCTGAGCACCTGGTGCGATGGTGAATGCTCTACATCCCCTGGTAAAGAAAAGGAACATTCCTGAGATTTCTGGTTAGATAGAAATGGTCTAGAAGACCTTGGTGAAGATGGTGACTGTTGTACAGTATGGTGGGGAGATGAAGAAAATCTCAGCTCTTCCTGAGAAGCAGTTAAATGTTTTGAAGACTTTTCAGTAGATGACACAGTTCTTACAGTCCCTTGTTCAGCTGTGGATAGTTTTAGATATCCTTGGGCAGATAAAGAAGGTCCCAGAACTCCTCTGAAAGATGAACAAGATCCTGGAATTCCTTGTGCCAATAAGGATATTCCCAGAGTCTTTGGATCACATGGCAATGATCCTAAAAGCACCTGGGAATTTTGGGTAGACCCCTGAGGTTCTGGAATACATGGCAAATGTCCTATAAAATTCCCTGCAGATGTGGACTCTCCCAATGTAGTTTGTACAGATAAGAAATACCCTCAAGTGCCTTGGCCAGATAGAGAAGATGCTAGAGAGTCTAATGCAGATTTGAACATTTTCAGAGTCCCTTCTGCTGATAGACAATGTCCCACAGGCTCTTGATCAGATTGAGAAGATGATGGAGTCACTTGTGCTGGTGCAGATTGACCCTTCAGTCCCTCACTTAGTTGGATAATTTTTGTATATTTCTGGAACTGCTAGATAAGATTCTGAAGGTTGTGGAGCCCCTTCACTAGATCGTGATGAGTGCAGCATTGCCTGGGATGACACAGAAAGTTTCAGAAGCTCCTGGGCTGATTGTGAAGGTACTTGGCCAGATGCAAAAGATTGTGCAGATTCTTGGATAGAAGATGCATGTCTTCCAGGTTCTGGACACAGTGATGGTAAAGCTCCTATAGTTCCTGGATCAGACTGAGAAGGTTCCATATCTTCCCCCATCCTTGGAAAAATCCCCAAAGTACTCTGGGTAATTTTGTATTTTCCCAAATCCCCTGTGGAATGTGCTGAATGTCCTAGAGGTTTTTGGTATGATGACAAAGAACTTTGCACAAGGAAAGTTTTCTCTGCATATATGGAAAGATCCTTAGGCTCTCGAGAAGATAGCAAAGGTACTGGAGCCCCTGAGGTCGATAGAAGATGTTCTTGGGCACCTGGTGCAGCTGGTGAATGCTCTACATCCTCTGCTGTTAATAGTAAAGATTCTTGAGATTGCTGCCTAGAGATGAAAGGTTTAGTAGCTCTTGGAAAAGATGTTGAATGGTGCACAGTATGTTGTGTAGATGGAGAAAGTCTCTTACACTCCTGGGAAGAAATTTGATGTTTTGAAGGCCTTTGAATAGATGACAAAATTTCTGCAGTGCCTTGTTCAGATTTGGACCATTTTAGAGACCCTTGGGCAGATAATGAAGGTCCCAGAGCCCCATGGGCAGTTGGCCAAGATCCAAAATTTCCTTCTGTGGGTAAGGAAATTTCCAGAGACACTAGAGCAGGTGGGAAAATATCTAATTTCTGATGGTCATTTTCTTTATAACCTAGAATCCCTGAAGTAAAAGCCAAATGTTCTTTAGTTCCCTGTGCAGTTATGGGCTGTCCCAACATTGCTTTTGCATAAAGGGAAACTGGTCCAGGCACCTGAGTAGATGGTGATGGTTCTAGGGAACTTTGTGCTTATGCATTAAGTTTCAGAGCCATTTTTTAATATAAGCAATTTACAACAGCTTTTTTGCAAAGATTGTGGCAGGGCTGGACTTGCTTGTGTTAGTGAAGAAAGTCCAAGAGGCTCTGGGGCATGTATCCATGTTTCTGTAGTCCTTGGGACACATGGAGGCATTCCCAAAGTGTCAGACAGAAAAGAAATGTTTATGTGTGCGCTGGGCACACTTGGAGGGTCCTGGAATCTCTTGGAAAGATGAGGAATGTTGTAGAGATTGTTGATTATATGGTGAGGGACCCAGAGTTCCCTGAGTTGATATGCAAAGTTTGGTAGGTAGCAAATGTTCTAGATACCTTGGGACTAATAAAGAAGTTTCATGAGATCTTTGGTCATATTGTTAATGTCCTGTAGGTTCTGAGGCAATCGTCAAAGGGCATGTAGACCCTTGGACAGATGGAGAAGTAGCCTGAGATTCTACCATGCATGACAAGTGGTCTAGTTTCCTTTGGGAAGATGGTGAATGTTCTAGAGAACCTGGAGTAGATGACAAATAACTCAGTTTTCTGGAGAGGCATAGAATGATCCAGAGGTCCTAGATTATATAGCACAGTTGGTAGAGGCCCTGTAGTAGTTTAGGGAGGTTTCAGAGCACCTGATACAGATGATGAGGGTTTATCAGGTCATGGATAAGATAAGAAAGTTTTTTTTTATTCTCTGTGTAGATGAAGAAGGACTCTGAGCCTCTGCAGCAGAGGGTGAATATTTCAGAGTACCTTGCATAGATAGAGACTGTCTAGAAGTCTTCTGAAAAGCAAAAATTTTTATAGGTCTGTGATCAGATGGCAAATTTTCTAGAGTCCTAGTTTCAGATATGGGCAGCCCCAGAGCCCCTCTAGGAGACAGAAAATTTTTCTCAGCCCCTTGGGTAGATGGCAACATTCCTGGCTTCTTATAACCATATGGAGTAGATCCTAGAGCCCCCATGGTACATGGTGATGGTCCTACAGTCCCCTCTACTGATGTAAACTGTCCCAGATTATCTTCTTTTGATTGAGATTTTGTCCCTTTCCTTTGGGTAGATAGCAAAGATTCTAGGGACTCTTGTGCCAGAGGCAACAATTCAAGAATCCTTTGTGTAGGTAGGCTAGGTCCCAAAACCTCGTGGGAATTTAGGTAAGTTGCTACAGTCACTTGCCATAATGAAGAATGTTCCAGAGGCTGTGGAACATATGATGAAGTTACTGAAGTCCCTGAAATAGATAATATTTCCACAAGCTCTAACACAGGTATTAAATGCCCACGAGTCTTCTGGGAAGATTGATGAGTTACCACAACACAGTGGGAAGATTCAGAATGTTCTAGAGACTCCTGGGTAGATCCTGAAGGATCCAACATCCCTTGAGTCAGTATGGAAAGTTTCAGATGCCCTTGGGTAGAAAGTAAATATTCTAGATCCCCTGGGCCAGATTGAGATGGTTCCTGAGCATTTAGGCCAGAAGAGGATTTCCCTCCACACCTTTGGGGTGAGGACAATGTTCTTCTCATTGAGGGGGCTGATGGAGGATGTTCTACTGCCTGTTCTATAGTTGAAAAATATCCAAGCTCTCTCTGGGAAGATTTTGATGGCCTTGAGATCCCAGGGGTTAATCTGGAAGGTTCAGCCTCTCGGCTGAGTGGCAAAGGGGACAGAGTGTCATGGGCAGATACTAAAGTTTTCAGATGCTCATGTGTAAGTAGCAAAGGGTCTTGAGGCTCTGGGATAGATAGAGAAGGTCCCTCAGCACCTGATGCAGATAGTTGTTATTCTAAATTTTCTAAGGAAGATAGCAAAGATTTTTCAGTTTACTGTTTAGAATGGGAAGGTCTCAAGGTATCTGTGACAAATGATAAATGTGGTACATGACCTTAGGCAAATAGAGAAGGTTTATTAGCTTTCTTGGGACAAGTTGGAAATTTAATGGCTGCTTGAGCAGATGGCAAAATTTCTAGAGCCCCTTGTGCAGATTTCCTCATTCCTGGAAAACTTTGATTAGACAGAAAAGGTATGTGATCTTTATGGACCAATGGCAAAAGTTCAACCTTCATCAGATCATAATGTTTAAATGCTAAGGACCCAGAAGGTGGCAAATGAGCTTTATTGCCTGATGTAGATTTAGACGGCTGTATAGTATCTTCTCCAGATAGGGAAGATAGGGAAAGTCCCCAAACCCCTACTGTAGATGCCAAAGTTGCTAAAGAACTTGAGCAGATGTAGATGATACCCAAATCCCTTGGTCAGATATAAAAGATTCCACTAACTCTTGAGCACAAGGGGAAGGGGAAGGGGTCTGATTTTGTTTTTTTTTTTAAGATTTTTTTTTAATTTTTTATTTAACTTTTATTAATTACACTTTATTCCTTTTGTATCCCCATTTTTTAAAAAAATATGAGTGCATGCAAGCATGTGTTCGTGTGTGTGTGTGTGTGTGTGTGTGAGAGAGAGAGAGAGAGAGAGAGAGAGAGAGAGAGAGAGAGAGAGAGAGAGAGATTATGTGTGCATGTGTGCCCACATAAACACAGGTGCTAAAGGAATGAGGAATGTCCTGAAGACCCTGGATCAAACAAAAATTCTGTAGATCCTAGGGTAAACTGAGAAGATCCCACAGCCTTTCCTCTAGATGACAGATGGCCAAAAACATTCTGGAAAGTTTGGGGTTGTTTTGGATTCCCTGTGGAAATAATGGAATGTTCTACATCCTCTAGCATTGATGGCAAAGGAAATAGATTATGTTTGGAAGGTGTGTAAATTTTCAGTGGTGCTCTGGTAGCTAATGAAAGTTCTAGGGCCTGTAGAGTAGATGGAGAAGATTCCAGTGTATCTGGTGCACAGGGTGACTCTTTTACACCTTCTCTGGCAGATAGTAAATACACTTGAGATTCCTGACCAGATGAGAAAGTTCCCATAGTCGCTGTCTGAAAAAGTGAATGTGGAACAGAAAGGGGAATTCCTTTGCCTACTGTTTCAGCAGGAGAAGTAGGAGGTAAAGAAGTAGGAGGTTTCACTGGCCTTTCTGGAGATGATAAATGTTCTACTCTCCCTTTTGTGGATGTGGACAGTTGCACAGCCCCTTGGGTAGAAAGAAACTTCTTCACTGCTTCTTGGGAGGGTGGCAATGATTCTACAATCATTTGTCCAGATAAATTGTCTAAAGACTTTTGGGCAAAGGCCATCAATCCTAGTGTTCCTGCTGCTGAGGAAGAAGATTCCACAACCCCTTCAGCACATTGTTCATTCTCTGGTATCTCATTTGCTAATGAGGAAACTCTTATGCCCTAACGAAGATGACAAATTTCTGAGAGTCCCTGAAATAGTTTGGACAGATTGCAGAACAATTTGTGAAGGTTTCAAAGTTCTGAGTCTCACCTTGGCAGATTGGCAAGATTCCATATTTCCTATTGAAGGAAATGCTAAATGTTTGGGGATAGATAGTGAATGACCCAGAGTCCATGGTGCAGATATGGGTAGTTCTTTTGGCTCTTTGGCAGACAGCCTATGTTCAAGATGCATTGGTGCAGGTGAAAAGGTTTTCAGACCATCTTTGTCATAAACAACTTTTACAGGCTTAGAGTTAGATGGCAATTTTTCAAGAGTCTTCTGGGCAGATGTTAAACATTCTTGAGTACCCTGATTAATTTGGGAATATTCAAGAGCTCCTATATTAAGTGGCAAATGTTCTGGAGCCTTTTGGGTAGATAATGGAAAACCTAGAGACCCTGGTGCAGATATAGAAAGTTTTTCAGGTTCTTTGGCAGGAATTTTATGTTCAAGAGACCTTGGAGAAGATAAGGAAGATTGCAGACCCCCTGTGGCAAAACTCTCTATAGCGCTAAAGTTGGAGCCACTTGGGCAGATGTCAAATATTTATGAGTCCAATGATCAATTTGGGAATGTTTAAGAGCTCCTACACTAGATGGGAAATGTCCTAAAACATCTTAGACACATTTAAAATGTCCTAAAGTTCTTTGGGAAGAACCAGGGTTTATCAGATCCACTTCAGCTGTTTCCAAAGGTTTTGTAGTCACTTTTTCTAAGGTGGACACTTTTTGATCTCTTTGGGTAGACAGGGAAAGTCCCACAGCCTTTTGAGCAGGTGGCAAGTATGTGAGACATTTTTATACAGGTAAGAAAATTCCCACAAGACCCTGGCCAGGCAGCATAGGTCCTTGAAACTCTAAGACACCTGTGAAATGTCCTGGAAATCCCAGGGCATGTAAATATGTCCTCGTATCCACTCCTACATATGACAGTGGTCCTTGGATCACCTGGGAAGACAGGGAATGTGCCATATCACCTGGAACAGACAGAGAATGTCCTAGAGTTTCATGTGTAGGACAGGACAGATCTAGAGTCTGCTGTGCAGATGAAGAATTTCCCAAAACTCCTTGGGGAGAGGGCAAAGGTCTTACACTCTGTTTTGAGTGTGAGGTACTTTTGTGTTGCCATGCCATTTGGTAGATGGTATCAAACTTTGGGCCCCTAAGATATATTGAGATACTCCCAGACCTCAATGAACATGTGGCAAAAATAATGGAGTCTCATGAGATGATGTAGAAAGGCCCGAAGGCTCGGGAGACACTTGTAAGTGTCCAAGATCCACTGGGGCTGAAAGGGAAATTTCCAGAGCATCTTGTGCAGGTGGTAAAGGTTTTAGCATCTTTTGTGCAGATTGGAAAGTTCCAACTTGCTTGGGAAAGATAACAAAGGTCCTAGAGCTCCTTGGGTAGTTGGAAAAATACCAGCAGTACTCCGAGTAGTTGGAGAAAGATTCAGAGACCTTTGCAAAGACACCAAAGTTCCTTTAACACTAGCAGAGCATGAAGAAGTTTCCAGAGGCCCCTCACCAGGAAAGGCATGTCCTAAATTTCGTTGTGTTAATAAGGGATGTATCAGATCTCCTGGGAGATGGTACAAATGTCCTGAATATCTTAGAGAAGACGAAAAAGTGCCCTGAACCCATTTGGCAGATGGGAATGTTTCCATTGTGCCCTGTGCAGAGTGGAAATAACACAGAATTCCTGGGGGAGATATTGAATGTCTCAAAGACCCATGGACAGATGGTGAAGTTCCAGGATACCCTTGCTTAGATTCTGATCTTACAGGAGACCCTACAGAAGGTGATAAAGGTTCTTCAGCAAGACTACAGGAGGCAGAAGGATCTGTAGATGCTCTTGAAGATGCGGCAGCTGTCAGATCCTCTTCTGACACAAGTCTTAGAGGTTTTTGTGCAGATGTGGGCTTTCCCTCAGACCCTTGTGCAGGTAGGGAAGGTTTCTTAACTCCTAAGTCAGATTTGGAAAATGTCAGAGCACTTTGAACATGGGGAAATGTTCTGGAGCACTTGAGAGAAGTGAAGAATGACCCTGAAGCCCTGGGGCAGATGATGAATGTACTAGACCCTTTGGGGCAGGCCTTTGAGCCTCTTGGGATGATATGGAATGTCCAGGAGGCCCTTGGATGGATTGTTGAGCTTTCACAGTTCCTTGGCCAGATGTGGAACATTGCAGGGCCTTTTGGAAAGATATAGAAGGTCTGGGACTCACCTGAGAAGTAGTTCTAGCTATTGATGTTTCTTTCAAAGCATAAGAAGATGCACACCTCCTTTTTGCAGAAGGGAGAATGTTGAAACTGTCTTCCTCAGATGGGAAAATTCTGAAGTCTACTTGGTCAGAAGGACCATCTCTTAACCTCTTTTTGGTAGAAATGAGATGTCTGGGGTCTAATTGGGAAGATGGATAAAACCTAATATCTCCCCCAACCCCTGAGTAGGGGTATTCACTAAGCTCTCTGTGTAGATGGGGAAGACTGTAAGGCACCTTGTTTGGTAGATATTATGGCCTCTCCCTTAGACAGGGAAGGTGTTAAAGTGTGTTGTATATTTATGCAAGTCTTGACTGTGCCTTCAGAATGAGGGAAAGTTTCTAGAGCTCCCTGTGTAGGCTTGGCCTTTCCTAGAGCATGGTAGGCACATGTGGGAGGTCTAAGAGCCTTGTAGGCAGGTAGGGACTTTATAAGACCTCCTTGTTTACTTATGGAAATTCCAAGAACACTGTCTTCAGATGAGGAAATGGACAATGACTTTTGTATAGAGATGTCAGGTTCCAGAGGCAGATGGACAATCAAAAAAGGTTCCAAAGACCCTTTGGCAGATAAGGTAGAATTCACTGACATTGGGATATTTGACTGATGTTCTGGAGATACTTGTGGGACTGTGGAAGGTCCAACAGCCCTTTGTGCAGATGGGGAAGGGTCTATACCATCTTGTGTAGTCGCAATAGATTGCTGATACTCTTGGGGACATAGGAAAGTTCCCACAGCCTCCTGTGAAGTTTGGGAAGTTCCTACGTGGATTTGTGGGCATGAAGAATTCAAGGAATCCCCTTCCTTAGGTGTGCAGGATGCTACATACTCTTGTGTACCTGTGTTCCCTCCCGCAGCCCCTTGATCATGTAAGGGTACAACAAGAACTCTGCGTGCAGACAGTATATGTCCTAGAATATCTTTTGTAGTTGGGCCACATCCCAGAGCCATTCCTAAATGTCTGGATATGGCCAGACCACCTTCTGTAAATGTGTCCTGTCCCACATTCCCTTTATGAGATAGGGTAGTACTCAGAGAGTCCAGGACAGGTTCCGGATTTCCTAGTATCTCTGGTGTATATGTAGCAATTCCAAGAACATCTCTGACATTTGCAGAAAGTTCTAGAGACCACTGGGAAGGTAGGGAAGTCTGTATTGTCTCAGTAGCCTGGACAGATGTGGAACCTGCATGGCCCACTTGGAGTGTCTTGGAATATATTTGACTCTCTGGGGCCTGTTGACAAGTCAGGAGGGCCCTTTTGGCCAGTGGGCAATAGTTGAAGCCCTCTTGGTCTGATAGGGACACTGTGAAGTCCCCTTGCTGAGAGGAGCCATCTCTCAATTTTTTGCTAGAATGGGAATGCTCATGATCCCTTTTCATAGCAGATTTTTTTGAATCTCCCTTTAAGGGGAAGCATAGATCTTTGACACTTTTCTGTAGATGTGGACAATCCTAGACCTCCCTTGACAGAATGAGAAGGACTCAGAACAGCTAGGGGTGAGGGTGAAGGTGCTAGATCTCTTTATGTGTTTACAGAAGACATAAGAGTCCTTTGGGTAGATTCGGAAATTCCTACCACCTCTTGTGTATGTGTGGAATTCTCAAAATCCCCTTCTGAAGATGGCAAAAGTCCTTGAGCCCCTGGTGTACATGTGGAAAATGTTATTTCTGCTTGGGCAGGTATGAGCAATGTGAGGCTCCTTTGGGGAGTTGTGCTTGAGTTTAGGGCCCTTTGGTCTGTAAGAGATGATCTGAGCCCATTATTTAACGATGGAGGACTTTCCAAGACCTCTTGGTTTAATGGGAAAGTTCTGAAACCCCCTTGTTCAGGAGGGTCAGGACCCACACTCACTTTACTAGAAGTGGATTGCATAGGTCCCTTTGTGGGAGAGGGAGAACATCTTTGGATGTCTTCCTGAGAGGAAATGGCTCTCTGGTTCCCCTTGGCAGCTGTCAAAGATGTTAAACTCTCTTGGGGAGATGTGGTAAAACTTAATCCATTTGGGGAAAATGATAAATCACTGAGCTCCTCTTTTAGAGAAGGCTTGGAGCCTTCTTTTTCTGATGGGGCCCATTGGAAGCCTGTTTGATCAGAGCAGCTTTGTCTAAAATCCTTTGGGAGAGAATTGGAAAGATTGGAGACCTCTTGGGTAGAGGATGAACTTTTAAAACCCCTTCTGGAAGAGGAGGCATGTATGATTTTCCCTCTAACACAAGTGGGACGTCTTTGGAACTTCTGGGCCGATGTGAAATGTCCCAGAGCCCCTTGAACACGTTTAGTTAGTCCCAGGACCCCTTGGGTGGGTAGGGACAGTCCCTGAGCATCTTGGGAAGAAGTGGAAGATCCCAGAGCCCCTTGGTTAGATAGGGAAGGCTTTAGGGACCCTTGAATATGTGGGGAGATTACCAGTCCAAGTTCGTCAGTGGGAGAATCAGCAGAAGATTGCACAGCCACTGTGTCCACAAGTTTTTCTAACACAGCAGACAAAGTCAGTCTTCTTTTCACCTTCTCAGGCATGGGCAAAAACGATGAGGCCAGTCTCTTTTTGATGGTAGGCTCTAAGGCAGATGGACCAGTTTCCCTGCTCAGTGGCTTACTCCTGCACTTTGGAACCTTGAAAGGAACTGGAACTTCCTTTTCCTTGATCTCTTTCAGTTCCTTCATGGGGTCCCGGGTCTTCTTACTGGCTGAAGTCTTTATAAGAGCTTTGAGGCACTGCAAGCTCTCTGCAGTAAGAGGGTCAGGTCTTTTGAATCTCTGGTCTTCATAAGGCTTTGAGCACCTGAACTTGTGCCTAGTCGGTCGAAGGATCCTCGGCGGTGCAAAGTCCAGGTCTTTGTTGCTGGTCCAGTACTTCCCCCATTGGAGTGAGGGGTCAACTGGGTGACACTGAAAGGGGTCCCAGGCCGTGGAGGCTCAGTGTACTGAGGTCTAAGGTCAGAAGGTGACCTCCGAGCTGAGGCTCGCTGGCCTGTCTCCATATGTCTAGCCATTTAGTAATAGTTAATTGATTGATCAGTCCTGATGTGACTTGATACACTGTGGAGGGTGCATAAGTGGGGAGGAAGGTTCCCCTTGCCTGAAGAGTAAGGGGATGAGGGGAAAGTGGAGGGAAGAGGGGGAGAGGGAAGAGGGAAGGGAAGGGGCTAAGACCAGGATGCAAAATGAGCAAATAAAAATAAAAATTAAAAAACATAAAAAAAAGTAAATTAAGAAAGAAATAGGGAAACGGGCTACTAAGCCTCGCAAGGGGCAGTGAATGTACTCGCCAAAGGTAATTCGTGGCAAGCAGCAGTCAAGCAGCAGTCGCTGAGAAAAGCAGCTCTACTCTGAGATCTGTGAACACGTCCAGAGGGAACAGCACACAGAACTCAAGTGACCGTTGGCCTCACACGAGTCAAGGAAAGCTCGAGGGAGGAACTTAGAATGTCTGTCCTTGGGCCTGCATGGACCAGTCCTGAGCTGCCTGACCTGGCGGTTCTGTATGCAGCAGCAGGACAAACGCCCAAGCTTTCTGAATGAAGGGATGCTGAGGACCCACTTCCTTAGGGTGAAGAGATCTAGCTAATCTGGTGCCCACGGGCACAGGCCAGGACAAGGGATTGTTGAAGGAGCAACAAGACTGGTAAAGGGGTGCTTAGACAACTGCTCTCAAGTCCCTTTAGCATCAGGACACGGTCCACTGTCAAGTGGCCATCAGCAGTGTTGCAGTGGTACCTGTTGGAGCCTCCTAACTGAATGAGAAAGGCTGACCCAGATCTGAGCTTCTTAGAGACTGGTGGTTAGACAATCATTTCCTTATTGTGCAGGGGAAAGAACAAGGAATAGGGTTCTAATAGAGCATAGGGTGCATGTAATTGATATTAAAACTACTACTCTCTCTGTTGTGCATGACCTAGAATTTCCTGGGTAAATTTTTGGCAACTTCTGTGAACGGCTTATGCCTTCCTGTATGCTGAGTGACACCTCTAGATTTCTTAATAAGACTTACTGCAATATTATTATGTAAATACTTATTATATGTATTGTTCAGAGAATAAAGACAAAACAATAATCTCCTTATAGTACAGATGCAAGCTGTTTTTCAAGTACTTTTGTCTGCATTAAGTTAAGTTCACAGATTCAGAACATAGACACAGATGACTCCTGAATGTAACCTCTATGGCCTTAAACAATTGCTTTGTTTGTCATGGTTTATATGTTGGGTCCCTATAACATTTACATATTTGAATTGCTTTTGGAAGGTCATATAATTCTTCTGAAGGCACAATATGGCTACTGGCTCATATCAGTGGCTCTGCATGGATCACTTTCATTCCAATGATGCAGCTGTAGCATAGTTGCACAGAATGATTTTTGAAACCCTTAGTTAAGTTGATTCTTTGAAAGGTCAAAGAATAGTAGCTGATACACTGACAGTGTAAAATTAAGGATAAGGATGAAGATGTTATTTTACTGATACACTTGGTTTGCTTGTTGCACACTTTGCCAGGTTTCTTTCAGCAGTTTTTTTTTTTTTTTTTTTTTTTTTTTTTTTTTTTTTTTTTTTTTTTTTTGCTGGGTGTCTTTTTGGTGAGAATATGAATGTGTGAGGCCATTTTGGTCAAACTGTGAAGGTCTGATACATTCTTTAGGGGAGAGGTTAGAACTCCAGTTCCCTCTTTGCAGTGGGATCCTTCTGGAGTGAGCATGGGGATAAATGTGAGTATCTGTGGCCTCCAAGGACAGAAGGGTTACATACAAGGACCCCATATTCATGTGGATATTCTCTCTGTGTGTCTTGCTTTTAACAAATACATCTTATTTATTTGCTTATTTACTTACTTACTTACTTGGTTTTTCGGGATGGGGTTTCTCTGTGTAGCCTTGGATGTACTAGACACGATTTGTAGACCATGCAGGCCTGGAGCTCACAGAATCCACCTGCCTTTGCTTTCCAGGGTACTGGGACTGCAGGCATGTGCCACAACACAGGCTTCCCTCTGTATCTCTTAGTGACTTTGGCTAAGGGTGTCTCTATATATATCATTGATTTTCTCAAAGAAACAACTCTTTGTTTCATTGATTCTTTGTATTGTTTTTTTGTTTCTATTTTATTGATTTCAGTCTTCAGTTTGATTATTTCTTGCCATCAATTCCTCTTGGGTGCTCTTACTTCTTTTTGTCTTAGAGCTTTCAGGTGTGCTGTTAAATTGTTAATATGAGATGTTACATTTGCTTAGTGTAAGTACTTAGTGCTATGAACTTTCCTTTTAGTATCACCTTCCTTGTGTCTCACAAGTTTGGTTATGTTGTGGATTAATTTTCATTGAATTCTAGGAAATCCTGTATTTATTTCTGTAGTCATTCAGTATAGAGCTGTTCAGTTTCTATGACTTCATAAGCTTTCTGCTGTTTCTGTTGATGAAATCCAACTTTAATCCATGGTGGTCTGATAAGATATAAGGGGTTATTTCAATTTTCTATTAAGACTTGTTTTGAGACTGATTATGTGGTCAGTTTTGGAAAACATTCCATAAGGTGATGAAGAGGTATATTATTTTGTGTTTGGGTGAAACCGTCTATAGTTATCTGTTGGGTCCATTTGGCTTAGAAGCCTGTTAGCTCCAGTATTTGTTTTTAATTTTTGGCTGGAAGAGCTGTTCATTAGTGAAAGTGGAATATTAAAGTCCCCCAATTTCAATGTATAAGGGTCAATGTGTGATTCAAGCTTTAATAATATTTCTTTTACAAAAGTTGGTTAACTTGCATTTGGGGTAGAGATGTTATTTAATTGAAACATCTTTATGCATTTTTTTTCTTTTTTGAGTATGAAGTGCCCTGCTCTGTCTCTTGTGATTAATTTTGATTGAAGTCACTTTTGTTAGATATTAGAATATCTACAGCAGCTTGCTTCTCATGTCTATTTGCTTGGAAAATCTTTTCCATCCCTTTACTCTGAGATTAGGGTATCTTTGCTGTTGAGGTTTGTTTCATATATGCTGCAGAAGGACGGATCCTGTTTTCATATCTATTTTTTGGTCTGTGTTTTTATTATTATTATTCTCTCATATATTACATTCTGACTTCAGTTTCCCATCCCTCCACTGCCTTCAGTCCCTCCCTGCCTCTTCTCCTTTTCCCCAGATCCAATAATACAAAGTTTCCCTTCAGAAAGGGGCATACCTGCCAGGAATTTCAAGCAAATATGGCATAACAAGTTATAATGAGACTAGTACAAATAACCTCATCTCAGGGCTGAACAAGGCACCCCAGTAGTGTTGAAAGAGTCTCTGTGAGCCTTATTATTGTTATTTCTATTACTGTTTAATATTCTATTTTTTTTGTTTCACATGCAATTATTCTATTATTATTATTTCTTTTAAAAAATTATTTATTTACTTTACAAACTGATTGAAGCCTCTCCCTCTTCTCCTCCCAATCACCCCTTCATAACCTCTTCCCCATCCTCCTTTGTTTTTGATTTCTGAAGAGTATTCCATTTTTCAAACATACCACAATTTCTGTATTGATTCATCTATTGAGGGATATCTGTTTGTTTTTTTTTTCCAGATTCTGGCTGTTACGAATAAAGGTGCTACAAACATGGTTGAAGAAATGTCTTTGTTGTGTATTTGAGCATATTTTAGATATATGCCTAGGAGTGGTCTAGCTGTATCTTGAGGTAGCACTATTCCGAATTGTCTGAGAAAGTGCCAGATTGATTCCCAAAGTGGTTGTACAATTTTACATTCCCACCAGCAATGAAGGAGTGTTCCCCTTTCTCCACATCCTTTCTAGCATGTATTGTCACTTGAGTTTTTGATCTTAGCCATTCTGATGGGTGTAATGTGAAATCTCAGGGCCACTTTGATTTGCGTTTCCCAGATGATAAATGATGTTGGGCATTTCTTTAAATGTTTTTCTGCCAATAGTTATCCCTGTATTGAGAATTCTTTGTTTAGCTCTGTACCCCATTTTTTAACTGGATTACTTGATTTGTTGTTTTTTTTAACCTTTGCAGGGAGTCTTATGGTGGAAGAAAGGGGTGGGAATATAGAGATATGGAGAAGACAAGAGCCCCACAAAGAGACCAACAAAACTAAAAGATCTGAGCCCAGGGGTCCCCCAGGGATTGATGCACCAATATAGTTCCTTATGTGGAGAGGATGTAGATCGCCTGCTCAGATGTGGCAGATTGGCATCTCAGTCTCCATGTGGACCTCTGAGTGAGGAGAGCAGGGGCTGCCTTTATCTTGAACTCAGTTGACTGCTCTTTAAGCACTTGCTTCTGATGATGCAACCTCGCCAGGCCACAGAGGAAGAAGATCCAGGCAGTCCTGATGAGACTTAACAGGTAATGGGCAGATGGCAATAGTAGAGGACTCCCCCTTTCAGTGGACCAAGGAAAGGGATGGGGAGAAAAGGGCAGGAGGTTTGGGCTAGGGAAAGTTGAGGGAGGTGGCTTCAATTGGGATATATAATGAATAAATTGTGAAGAAATAATTAAAATTAAATTTTTAAAAATTTTAAACAACTCAATTCTTTCAAATAATAAAAGATATACCCATGTGACAAATAGTTTTTCCATTTAAGGAAAGTGCCATTACATATCATCTCATGGATGAATTTGACGCCATAGCTAATAAGTTGAGGCTGTTATAATACACCCTATTGTATGTCTATTTATAGTACATTACCATCATAACATAGATACAGAATGTAATTAATTGTACCTAAAATTGGTTTATTGTAAAAATATTCATGACTGCTAATACAAAAGGTATGACTTTCTACAGTAACAAAAATGCCCTGAAAAAATATTGTGGCAATCACAAAATTGTGTGAATATATAAAACATACTCAATAACTTTGTGTGTTGCATCCTTTGAAAGTTAAATTGTATAGTTTTATAATTACAATAAAATTGAATTATATATGAAAATATGTGATCCATGATTATACAGTAGTAAAGGATAGCCAAAACCTATAAAAATAAATGTGCTTTGCAAATGAAATCAGGTAAAAGGAGAAAGAAACACAGAACATCAAGGGAGAACAAAACACAAGCTTCAAGATTCTAAACTAGAACCAATAGTATTGACAACAACGGTGAAAATAAATGAAGTGATTTCATAATTGATAACCAGAAGCTACCAAAAAATAAATTTAATAATATTGATTGTATGAGATTTCATTTTAAATAAAAATCATGTTTGTTTTTGTAAAAAACTTCTCAAAGTGCCAAAAATAAATGATGATAAAGCGCTTTGCTCTGAACAACAACAACAACAAAAATCTCTATCAACCCCATCAAGGTATGGAAAACATTGAGGAATATAATAAGATAAGATTAAGGTGGTATACCACAAAAAACTGTAAGAGGCTGGGGATTGCGAGGTGTAACTTAAAAATTATCTTCCATATGTGCTGTGTTCCTTACATTCAGAACTATGGTGTTCTACATGAGATATATACAGCATAGTCCCATTAACATTTAATCGGTGCCCTAGATAATTTTTGTCAACTTGACATAAATTAGAATTATGTGGGAAGAAAGATTATCAATTTAGGAAATACATTCATAAGCTTTGCCTATAGGAAAGTCTGTACTTTTTCTTTATTAATAACAAATGTGAGATGGCCAAGATTATTGTGGATAATGTTGTTCCTTGGCAAGTATTCCTGGAGTGCATAAGAAAGCAGGATGCACCTAAATGAACATCGGTACAAAGTCCCAATTTATTTCTAATATCAGAGATCAGACCTCTACTCTTGCCTGATGTGTCTAAAACAAAAAGGGGGAACTGTAAAGAGCTGCGGAATGCCGCGCCTTAAAGATGGAGCTGGTTTCCGCCTTCCACCTTCCCAATGGTGAGTGCTCTCTGTCACAAAAAACTCCACATTTGGCTAAGGCTGAGGATCTGGCTTGCTTCCATGTATGTGGACCTATCTGCATTGCCCACGTGGCACGCTGGGGTTGGCTACCCAGAGGCTATTTAAGCTGTGGGCTGGCTTTCCCCAGGGTCAGATGATTGTTCAAGGTTCTGAATAAACTGCATTGAAAAAAAAAAATTAAAAAAAATTAAAAAAAAGAAAGCAGGATGAACAAGGCAGAGGAAGCACACCAGTAAGCCTCATTCCCCTACAGCTTCTACTTCAGTTTCCCGCCTTTAGATTCCTGCCCTATTTGAGTTTCTGACCTGACTTCCCTAAATGATGGCTTGTAATGTGAACCTATATGCTGAAATAAACCATTTTCTCCAAAGTTGTTTTTGGTCATAGTTATTTTTATCTTAGTAACAGACAATTATGGATGAGGAAAGGGCATAGGAGGAGCCAATCATCCCGAGGACTGGGAGTGGGATATCATTTGTAGCCAACAAAAAGCTGTCCATATTCCAGTAAATAACCTCATTCATGTTTATGTGAGGTACTCTAAGCACACTTTATGTTTCACGCATAAAAACAAGTTAGTTGAACAGAAACATCTCAGGAATAAAAAAAGAAAGTATTTAGTGAGAAAGATAGAAGGGCTGAAGAAAGATAACGGGGTTAAGCAACTAAAATTTATTGTATACATATATAAAACAGTCAAATACTAAAACCAGGTCTTCAGTTTTTCCTTTTCGTGTACATATGAGATTAAGCATATGTAACTGAAAATAGTACATTACAAAACAGCAACATATCAACCAAATGCAAACCACCTCTCTGATATATTGCCAACATTAACCAAAAAATATCACTTATTAGAATTTTGAGACTGTTTTAAATAATTAATTGTGGGTGACAAAAATTTTTGCACATACTCCTGAATATTTGACATGTTCTGGGATGGTGTTAAGTTCTCTATTAGCTTAACTTTATTGCTAAAATGCCAAATTAGTAATACTGTAATGTCTCATATTGTGATAGTGATAGTATGACACAAGCCTGATGAAAAGAAAATTATCACTCTTCCTTGATATAATACATTTCTACCTGCAAAAGAAAATTATAGGAATTTATAATATTAAAATAATTTTGTAATTTTCTGTAAAATTTTTCTAATTTTGTACATTTTCTCCAGCATTACAAAGTCTTAACAGAAGTCTTAAATAATGTCATTGAACCAACCTAGAATGATAATCACCACATTATACTTCAGCAGTGAAAACTATTAAAGAAGACAGTAACTTTTCTACTTTGCCTACAAAAAAATTTTGAGCTGAAACCTCAGTGGTCAATGTCATCCTAAAAATGAATTGTGAAAGGGATTTCACATTACATTGCTTCTCCATAGAGTGTGAGAAATGGATTATTACTGCACAATCACCTAAAAACTATCTGAAGACCAAGAAACTGGAACTGCCACTTTGACTTATACTTAAGCAAATAAATACTGCAGCCTCAGCCTATGTTTGCTGGCCTAGGAATCACTCCCCACCACTTTTCTTTTCTTTTTTCTTTTTCTTTTTCTTTTTGTTTTGTTTTTTGTATCAACGGTAAAAGAAAAAAGTGAAATCAGAGTTTTATTATCCGGTTTTTGCATTAATAATCCAATCAATCCAGTTTTTTTTTAAAGGTCATTATGTCCCATTTTACCTGTGTAAAATTGTACATCTTGACTCCAACCTACCAAATCTAAGTAAAAATTGTCTTCTCTCATTAAGTGATATTTTTGCATTTCTATTAAGGGACTTTGCATTAATACTCTGACTATACATTCAGTTAGTAAATTCCACGTTTTCAAATATATTTCTGATTGTATCCAAAGCCACATACCATAAAGAGTAATAGGAAAAAGAATGGCAGAGAATTCCTTGAGGTAGGAAAAATATATTTACCTCTATATCTTCAATGCCTGATAAGTGAGTATTTAAGAAATATTCAGTAAGTGAATATACTAATTAATGATAATATCAATGGACAGGCTAATTTGGAATGGGGAATCTCATGGACTTCACCTCTAGATAAAGAGCTACAAGCAACTCATGATAGCTGAGAGAAGGAGAATTAGTCTTCCCCAGTGATAAGCCTCCTAATTGGTTATCCAGTACAAAGGGGTCAAACCTGAACTTGTAGAAACACAAGCCACACTAAACAAACTTAAATGTTATATTTATATATTCATTATAGATATATGTATGTAACAATAAGAATCAAAAAGAAATAATCAATTTAAGGGGAAATTTTCCTCTTCCTCAGTAGTATGTCTATTGCGTTCTTTATTCATGAGATTTCATGGATGTTACTTCTCCGACATTCCTAGGGCATACAATCTCATTGCGAACTTCCTGTCCCTCTGGTTTTCATAATCTTTCTGGCCTATTTTATGCTATAATCTCTGAGCTTTAGGTGCAATAGTTGTTGGTGGTGGCCAAGCAGCATCTGCAGACAATGGAGTATGCATGCTTCACTATTGGGACTTTATGCTGCAAGTCTCATGGAAACCTCTTTTCACTTGTCAAGATGTGTGGTGAATTTTAGTGGCCTGTATGCTTTTTACCTAGAACACATGTGCTACAAGTGATCTATGGGGATAGATGCTTTCTTCAAAACTTTATTTGGAGGTAAACCCCCCCTCTCCTCCCTATAATTCTATCAACTCTCCAGATGTGACTTTTAATCCTGGGTATTTGGAGACATGTAATCATGTCTCCACAGAAACTGGAACAGTCACACTGAGTAAGTCTGTGGCAGTTGTGGAGAGCAATGAGTCCTCCTTGCATACTGTTCTGGGGAAGTTGTATCTGATCAACAGAGACTTAAAAATGGGGAATCTCTGTCTGATCAATAGAGGTTTAAATGATGGTTTTTGGAAAGATGGTATCAGGAACTGATGGTTAATATATCAGGAAAAGTTGTTTGGAGTAATGTATGTATATGTGTGTGTATATACTGTTGTGTATCATATGTAATTTTAGGTAAATAGTGGTATGATTACTGATGACTTTTATGTATTTCTATATGACTATATGGACATCTATAAATAGAGAGAGATAGGTAGATAGAGATAGGTAGATGGATATAGATTTAAATAGATATAAATATAGATGGATTAATAGCTGAAACATCAGATTCAGGAAGCACAAAAACATTCACAGAAAATAAATATACGCATGTGTTATAAAGAAGCTATGTAAAAGCAAAAGAAAGCAATCATTATAAAATCTACCAGAAAGAAAAGTACATTTCTTAATGCACCAAAAAGTTACCCAAAAATATTCTAATATGTATTTCAAAATAACCATTCATTATAGTTTCTTAATTATCTAAGTGTGGAATTTTAACCAGAAAAAAAGCAAAACTGTAACTCCATGAAATGATTTAACAAATTGGAATCAATTGTAATCTGTTTGGAAATGCATAAAAAATTCACTAAGCTGGATAATGAAATGGGCTATTATCAAATTTACAATCATAATGTGAAATTTTCTTATTTCTCCTCAAAACACCTCAGAATACTCATTAATGAAAAAACTTGCATTGAAAAGATTTTTATGAACATAAACCATTACTGCCCTATGAAAAGTAATATATTACATGACAGCACGTCAACACTGCTAATGATAAGCATTTGTATAAAAGTGTTTTCATTCTTTTTTTTCTGTTTCATGAATTTATTTTTAATGCAGGTGACTGTCATTGCAGTTCCCAATTTCATTCTATTTTTTTTTTTTTTTTACTTTTCTTTAATTTTATTTTTCTCATTAGTTACATTTTGTTAATTCTGTATCCCAGCTGTATCCCTCATTCCCTCCCCAATCCCACCCTCCCTCCTTCATCTCCTCCCTGCCCCTTTCCAAGTCCACTGATAGGGGAGGACCTCCTCCCATTTCATATGACTCTGTTTTGTCAGGTATTTTCAGGACTGGCTGCAAAGCCCTCCTCTGTGGCCTAACAGGACTGTTCCTCCCTTGGGAGGTGGGGAGGTCAAAGAGCCAGTCATTGAGTTCCTGTTAGAAATAGTCCTTGTTCTCCTTACTATGGGAAACCAATTGATTACTGAGCTATCACGGGTCACATCTGAGCAGAGGTTCTAGGTTTTATCCTCTCATGGTGAATACTCGATTTTTGACAAAGCAGCCAAAACCATTCAATGGAAAAAAGATAGCATCTTCTATAGATGGTGCTGGTCTAATTGGATGTCTACATGCAGAAAAATGAAAATAGATCCACATTTATCACCCTGCACAAAACTAAAGTCTAAGTGGATCAAAGACCTCAGCATAAAACCAGGTATGCTAAATCTGTTAGAAGAAAGAGTGTTTTCATTTTTGAGAGAGAAATCTAGTAGTTTCAATATCTCTATTGAAGGATGAGCACACCGTTGTTCTGAAACTGTATTTCTTTCACTACTTTACAGGTGCCAGTGGAAAATCAAAGTTTCAATGTCACTTTAAAGTTAAGATTTCTGACAAGAAAGTTAGAACATTTTCTTGGTTGATTTATTTTCTCTGGCCCTTTACCATTACAAAGGAGACAGACTTTGAGTTAGACAGTATTGAACACTGAAGTAGTTCTATTCAGCAGCTTTATTTCCAGGAGAGACATGCCAACCATTATTTTCATTAATGTCCTCATGAGACTCAGCTGTCTAAATTACAAATGTACTGTTAATTTTTAAGGTTTTCACATCATTGATCAAAAGAGAAAAGTGTGCCTTTTTGTGTTCCATAAATCTACATCATACACAACACTCGCTAGTAAAAATCCATATTATACTCAAATAAGTTTAATATTCTTTCAATGTAAGATGGAGTTCCATAAAAATATAATTAATTTTACGTATCTAGTAGCAATATACCAAAAACATAGAATGGAGGGTCTTTTAAAAATTAAAGCGCATAATTCATTTATCATACAAAGATTTACTTTCATTACATAAGTACATAAGAACCAAATATATAATGTCCTAGAAAAATCAACTTTTAAAATAATATAGTTTTTAATATTTTATTGCTTTATATATTTCAGTATATCATAGAGATTTGTCAATTTTACTTTACAGTTTTGTTCACTGTTTTATGTTTTAAAGCTTTTCTAACTACTCTGTCATTGGTCATACTGCTTTATAAACAATAAAATTTCATTATTTCTTACATTTTACTACTTTAATTGTACCATGTTAATTTTATGTCTTTATGACATAAATATTTATTTCCTTATTTGGGGCTGTTCCTGAAATTAAGAAAATATAACTCAATTAATGCGTCTTTCTAAATATAAGAACTATGTATTCTATAAAACTGTACAAATAACTATCTGAGATATTTTTCTGCTTGAAAAAAATGTACATAGCTATTTAGGGGCGATAGAAATGTAATAAGTGACCGAAATTGTGGCAAAAATTATTATGTCTCATGCCTTTTTATATAAATTTGGCTGGAATGTTCAAGTGAAGAAACCCCAAAACAATTGAAAGAAAGAAAAAAGAAAGAAGGAAGGAAGGAAGGAAGGAAGGAAGGAAGGAAGGAAGGAAGGAAAGAGAATGAAGTATAACTTGGGAAAATAAGAAAAAAGTCAGAGGAAATCCAAAACTATATGTTTCAATTCAATTCAGCCTGAGTCTTTGGTTCACATCTAAATCTAGCAAGTATACTGTTTATTTGTTCGATTATTATAGATCATTTTATTTTTCTGATAGAGTATCACGCATTACAGGTATATCATTAACACAGCATGTAACCAAGGCTGGCCCTAACATTGAACTACATATCTTACTTAATCTTTGCTATTTTCCTTTTCTTTTTCTAGGAACTTGTTAAATTGCACAAACTACCCTTGGACTTGCTATCTGTCTAAGGCAGACCTTGTGCTGCCATCGTGTATCAGCTTTTCTAGTAACTGAGATAATAGGCATTCAATCTTAGTCTTGGTTAAGGACTCAACTTTTAACCTACACATGTCATTATATGTGAACTGAGTTCCTCATCATTCTCACACTTTCTTATTTTCTCTTCTAATTGAGATTAGATCACAAACTTTGAAGCCTTATTGAAATATTACAGTTAAAGCTTGCCATTGGATTATTTTGGATTGTAACCTCTACTTTTGTTCTCATTTTTCTCTTGATGGCTTCCTATGGGTTTCATTGTCATCTTAGGAGTTCTATCTTAAACTTCTTACTGGGATACCAGTGGTGATTTCTTACTAATTTTACAGAAGCACTGAAACTTTCCTTCCATTTTTTTTTTACTTTATTCTATATCATAATGTAATTTATTTATC
This sequence comes from Meriones unguiculatus, assembly GCF_030254825.1. Lineage (NCBI taxonomy): Eukaryota > Metazoa > Chordata > Mammalia > Rodentia > Muridae > Meriones > Meriones unguiculatus. Next base: position 70,328,087 of record NC_083369.1, on the reverse strand, counting down.
ACTTCATTTTTGTCTCCTTCATAGATTTCCCTAAGAGTAAATGTAAATAGAATCAATGATAATGATGTATAGGTATTAAAGTGTGACTACTTCATCTTTAGCAAAAGGATACAATGCAATGGACCAGACACTCACTGCTGAAATCAGTATTCTTTCTCAAGGTTCAATGAAATTTTTAATGAACTTATCCTATTTTTAAGACGTAATTCCAAAAAAAAAAAAAAATAACTTTTATTCACCTGATTTAAATGTTGTCTTGGAGGCTTATTGCCTCTGTCTGCTAATCTTGTCCTAGTCCTGGAAGCTTCTACCCTTCTTACAATCTAGTCTAGGCCTAGAATATTTTCAGCCACTGAGACTTACTTCTAAATAAGGTTGCCCTTCCTAGTTCTTTCTGAATTTTGGCTGGCTGGTTCAACTCAGCAGCTCTGGATCAAACTACTCTCCAAACTAACTGATTCAAATTCTCTTCTCCCAGGTTCTGTCAGAATTGCCCTGCTTGACTGCAACATAACTTTGGCAATCTGTTCTAATCTGGTTCCTTCTCATTCTGTCTTCACCTGTGTCTAGCTTGTTCTCTCCTCAACCTGTCTGTGTAAAACTTTTCTAGTAAAACTGTCTCCTCTTCCTCTCTCTCTCTCTCTCTCTCTGAGCTGTGATCTTATTATTATTTACAATTTATTCACTTTGTATTCCAGCTGTAGCCCCCTCCCTCATCTCCTGACTGTAAACCATTCTGCCATCTTCCCCCTAGTATGCTTCTCCTCTAGTCCACTGAAAGAGGAGGTCCTCGGTCCCTACTATCTGACTCTCTCTTTCTTTGTCTCTTCTTTCTTTCTCTTCTCATGAAAGTTGGGCATATTTTATTATGTCAAATCTTTCTTTAATTCCTTACTTTGCCTGATCCTCAATTACTCATCACTATCAAACATGGGTGTTTCCTTCTCCAAACTAACTTGACCTTCTTTGGGATTAAAAGTGTGTGCTTAGGAGATATCTGTGTTCCTGCCAGAGGGATTAAAGTTGTGTCATTCCAGCTAGATCACACAGACTTAGAAGGCTTCTGGATATGATTCCTGACAAAAACAGACATGTTTCAATTAGAATTCCTCTACATTATTTCCATAAGCATGTCCCTTATATGCTTTGGCTGCCACATCAGATGGTTGTGATATAACTTATACACTACTGACATCTGTTAAAGAAAAACATAAAGCCCATCATGTTGGCATATACATGTAATCTCAAAACTCAAGAGAGTAGAACCACTTCTAAGTGCGTATATTCCATGCTGTTCCTGGGATACCTCACTTAGGATGATCTTTTATAAATCCCACAATTTGCCTTCAAATCAGATGATTTCCTTGTTTTTAATTATGAATAGGATTCCACTGTGTAAATGTACCACAATCTCTGTATCTGTTCCTCCATTGAGGGACATCTGTGTTGTTTCTGGGTTCTGGCTGTTACGAATAAAGCTGCTATAAACATGGTTGGGCAAATATCCTTGTTGTGTACTTGAGAATATTTTGGATATATGCCTAGGAGTGGTATAGCTAGATCTTGAAACATACTAAAATCTGAATACCCAAAGAAGCTAAGCAAGAAGGAGTACCCTGTGTAAGATGATAAATCCTCACTCAGAAAGACAAACGGGATAGACATTGGAAGAAGGAGAAAACAGGAAACAAGACAGGAGCCTACCAGAGAGGGCCTCTAAAAGACTCTACGCAGCAGTATATCAAAGAAAATGCTGAGACTCATAACCAAACTTTGGCCAGAGTCCAGGGAATCTTTTATTTTTATTTTTTAATATTAGTTACAGTTTATTAACTTTGTATCCCAGCTGTATCTCTCTCCTTTATTCCCTCCCATTCCCACCCTCCTTCCCTCATCTCCTCCCTGCCCCCTTCCAAGTCCACTGATAGGGGAGGACCTCCTCCCCTTTCATCTGACCCTGGTTTCTCAGGTGTATTCAGGACTGGCTGCAAAGTCCTCCTCTGTGGCCTAGCAGGGTTGCTCCTCCTTTGTGGGGGAGGTTGTCAAAGAGCCAAAAATTGAGTTCATGTCAGTAATAGTCCATGTTCCCCTTACTAGGGTACCCACTTGAATATTGAGCTATCATGGGGTACATCCGAGCAGAAGTTCTAGATTATATCCATATATGGTCCTTCGTTGGAGATACAGTCTCATAAAAGATCCCTGTGCCCAGATATATTAAATGACCTGGGGAAGATGATCAATCCTCACTTAGAATGACAAATGAGATGGATATTGGATGTAGGAGAAAACAATATACAGCAAACCTATAGCCAACATCAAACTGAATGGAGAGAAACTTAAAGCAATCCCACTGAAATCAGGGACAAGACAAGGCTGCCCACTCTCTCCATATCTCTTCAACATAGTTCTGGAAGTCCTTGCTAGAGCAATAAGAAAGTTGAAAGAGATCAAGGGGATACAAATTGGAAAGGAAGAAGTCAAATTATCACTATTTTCAGATGATAAGATAGTATACGTGAGTGACCCCAAAAACTCTACCAGGGAACTCCTACAGCTGATGAACACCTTCAGCAAAGTGGCCGGATACAAAATTAACTCAAAAAAATCAGTAGCCCTCCTGTATACAAAAGACAAAAGGGCTGAGAAAGAAATTAGGAAAACAACACTCTTTACAATAGCCACGAATGACATAAGGTACCTAGGAGTAACCTTAACCAGGAAGTCAAAGACTTGTATGAAAAAAAATTCAAATCTTTGAAGAAAGAATTAGAAGAAGATATGAGAAGATGGAAAGATCTCCCATGCTCATGGCTTGGAAAGATTAACATAGTAAAAATGGCCATCTTACCAAAAGCAATCTACAGATTCAACGCAATGCCCATCAAATTACCAACACAATTCTTTACAGACCTGGAAAGAAAAATTCTCAACTTCATATGGAATAACAAGAAACCCAGAATTGCAAAAACAATCCGCTACATTAAAAGATCTTCTGGAGGTATCTCCATCCCTGATCTTAAGTTGTACTATAGAGCAACAGTTTTAAAAACTGCATGGTACTGAAATAGAAACAGAATGGTGGATCAATGGAACTGAACAGAGGACCCAGAAATAAACCCACACAATTATGGACAACTGATCTTTGACAAAGACGCCAAAACCATTCAATGGAAAAAGATAGCATCTTCAACAAATGGTGCTGGTCCAACTGGATGTCTACAGGTAGAAAAATGAAAATAGATCCATACTTATCACCCTGCACAAAACTGAAGTCCAAGTGGATCAAAGACCTCAACATAAAACCAGACACATTAAATCGGCTTGAAAAAAAAGTGGGAAATACGCTAGAACTCGTTGGTACAGGAGAAAACTTCCTGAACAGAACACCAACAGCACAGGCTCTAAGAGCAACAATCAATAAATGGGACCTCATGAAACTGAAAAGCTTCTGCAAAGCAAAGGACACCGTCATCAAAACAAAGCGACCACCTACAGATTGGGAAAGAATCTTCACCAACCCTTTATCTGACAGAGGGCTAATATCCAGTATATATAAAGAACTAAAGAAGCTGAAAAGCAGCAAACCAAGTAATCCACTTAAAAAATGGGGAACAGAGCTAAACAGAGAATTCTCTGTAGAGGAATACCGAATGGCAGAGAAGCACTTAAAGAAATGCTCAACCTCACTAGCCATTAGAGAAATGCAAATCAAAACAACCCTGAGATTTCACCTTACACAGATGAGAATGGCCAAGATAAAAAACTCAAGTGACAACACATGCTGGAGAGGTTGTGGAGAAAGGGGAACCCTTCTCCACTGCTGGTGGGAATGTAAACTGGTACAACCACTCTGGAAATCAATCTGGCGCTTTCTCAGACAACTAGGAATAGCGCTTCCTCAAGATCCAGCCATACCACTCCTGGGCATATATCCAAAAGAGGCTCAAGTACACAAAAAGAACATTTGCTCAACCATGTTTGTAGCAGCTTTATTTGTAATAGCCAGAAGCTAGAAACAACCCAGATGCCCCTCAACTGAAGAATGGATGCAGAAATTGTGGTACATCTACACAATGGAATATTACTCAGCAATGAAAAATAAGGAAATCATGAAATTTGCAGGTAAATGGTGGGATCTGGAAAGGATCATCCTGAGTGAGTTGTCCCAGAAGCAAAAAGACACACATGGTATATACTCACTCATATAGACATACAACATAGGACAAACCCACTAAAACCTGTGCATCTAAAGAAACTAAGCAAGAGAGAGGACCCTAACTAAAATGTCTAATCCCCATCCAGAAAGGCAAAGAGCATGGACATCAGAAGAAGAAGAAAACAGGAAACAACCTAGGAACCTACCACAGAGGGCCTCTGAAAGCCTCTGCCCTACAGACTATCAAAGCAGATGCTGAGCCTGATGGGCAACTGTTGGGCAGAGTGAATGGAATTTTAGATAAGAACTGGGAAATAGTAAGAGCTGGAGAGGACAGGGTCTCCATAAGGAGAGCAACAGAACAAGAAAATTTGAACACAGGGAACTTCCCAGAGACTCATACTCTAACCAACGAATATTCATAGAGATAACCCAGAACCCCTGCACCGATGTAGCCCAGGGCAGTTCAGAGTCCAATTGGGTCACATAGTAATGTGAAGAGGGACTGCCTCTGACATAATCTGATTGGCCTGCTCTTTGATCACCTCCCCCTGGGGGGGGAGCAGCCTTACCAAGCCATAATAGAGGACAATGCAGCCACTTTTGATGTGAACTGATAGACTAAGATCAGAAAGGAGAGGAGAACCTCCCCTATCAGTGGACTTGGGGAGTGGCATGCATGCAGAGGGAGGAGGGAGGGTGGGATCGGGAGGGGAGGAGGGAGGGGCTTATGGGGGGATGCAGAATGAATAAAGTGTAATTGATGAAAAATTAAAAAAAATAAAAATAAAAAAGTTGTAATAAAAAAAGAAAAAAAAAAGAATAAAATCCTAGACTAAAATAAATAAATAAATAAATAAATAAATAAATAAATAAAACATAAAACATAAATTCCAAAGTGATAAAAAAAAAAGAAAAGAATGAACAGCAGTTGGAAAGGGCAAGAAAGAGTAATGGGAAAGGAATATGGTTAAAATACATTGATATGCATGCTTGAAAATATCACAACAAAGCATGTCAGTTACTGTATGTACTTAATATGTAATAATAAAAATATAAATACTAAAAACAAAAAACCACAAAATAATGTGTTATATTTATTCAGACATATCACATATAAATAAACACGTTTTAAGATTCTGTTTGTTAGAAAAAAGAGTGAAAGACTGATAAACTATTAAGCTTATCAAATTAAAATTATTTAAAAGGAAAGTGATGCTAAAAATAGAGAATAAGGAGAAATAGATATGAGGAAAGTTTCATTTAAAAAAAAAGTGTTTTTCGTAAGATGGCCATTTTTACTATGTTAATCCTGGAAGTCATGAGCACGGGAGATTTTACCATCTTCTGATATCTTCCTCTAATTCTTTCTTCAGAGACTTGAAATTTTTTCAAATAATTCTTTGACTTACTTGGTTAGGGTTACACCAAGGTACCGTGTGTCTTTTGTGGCTATTGTGAAGGGTGTTGTTTCCCTAATTTCTTCTCAGCGCTTTTGTTTTTTGTATACAGGAAGGCTACTGATTTTTTTGAGTTAATTTTATATCCTGCCATTTGCTGAAGGTGTTGATCAGCTGTATATGCTCCCTGGTAGAATTTTGGGGGTCCTTCAGGTATACTATCATATCATCTGCAAACAGTGATAATTTGAATTCTTCCTTCCCAACTTGTATACATTTGATCTTCAATTGTCTTATTGCTCTAGCAAAGACTTCCAGAACTATGTTGAAGAGATATGGAGAGAGTGGGCAGCCTTGTCTTGTCCCTGATTTCCGTGGGATTGCCTTAAGTTTCTCTCTGTTTAGTTTGATGATGGCTGTAGGCTTGCTGTATATTGACTTTACTATGTTTAGATATGTGCCTTGTATCCCTGATCTCTCCAAGACTTTAAACATGAATGGATGATGGATTTTGTCAAATGTTTTTTCAGCATCTAAGGAGATTATCATGTGTTTTTGTTTTCCTTCAGTTTGTTAATATGATGGATCACATTGATGGATTTCCATATATTGAACCTTCCCTGCATACCTGGAATGAAGCCTACTTTGTCATAATGGATGACATCTTTAACGTGTTCTTGTATTTGGTTTGCAGGTATTTTGTTGAGTATTTTTGCGTCAATGTTCATAACGGAGATTGGCCTGAATAACTCTTTCTTTTTTGGGTCTTTGTGAAGTTTAGGTACCAAGGTGACTGTGGCTTCATAGAATGAGATTGGTAGTGTTCCTTCTGTTTTTATTTTGTGGAATAGTTTGAAGAGAATTGGAGTTAGATCTTCGTTGAAGGTCTGTTAGAATGCTGTGCTGAAACTATCTAGTCCTGGGCTCTTTTAGATGGGAGACTTTTGATGACCACTTCTATTTCCTTAGGGGATATAAGACTATTTAATTGATTTACCTGGTTTTGATTCAGCTCTGGTAAGTGGAACTGATCTTGAAAATTGTCCATTTCTTTTAGATTTTCAAATTTTGTGGCATATAGACTTTTGAAGTAAGTCTTAATGATTGTTTGTATTTCCTCAGTGTCTGTAGTTATGTCCCCCTTTTCATTTCTGATTTTGTTGTTTTGGGTGGTGTCTCTCTGCCTCTTAGTTAGCTTATCTTGTTGATTTTCTCAAAGAACCAGCCCTTGGTTTCATTGATTCTTTGAATTGCTTTACTTGTTTCAAATTTATTGATTTCAGCCCTGAGTTTTATTATTTCAGCTGTCTACTCCTCTTTGGTGTGTCTGTTTCTTTTTTTTTTCCTGGGGTTTTAAGTGCGCCATTAAGTTGCTTGACTGAGATGTTTTGAATTTCTTCTTGAAGGCACTTAGTGCTATGAAATTTCCTTTTAGCAATACTTTCATTGTGTCCCACAAGTTTGTGTATGCTATGCCTTCATTTTCATTGAGTTCTAGGAAGATTTCAATTTCTTTCTTTATTTTTTCCCTAACCAAGCTGTCATTTAATAGCAAGTTGTTCAGTTTCCATGTGTGTGAAGGCCTTTTGCTATTTTTGTCATTGAGGTCTAACTTTACAGACCTTGAAAGAAAAATTCTCAACTTCATATGGAATAATAAGAAACCCAGAATTTCTAAAATAATCCTCTACAATAAAAGATCTTCTGGAGGTATCTCCATCCCTGATCTCAAGCTCCACTATAGAGCAACAGTAATAAAAACTACATGGTAATGGCATAGAAACAGACTGGTGGGTCAATGGAACCTAATAGAAGATCATGAATAAACCCACACACTTATGGACACCTGATCGTTGACAAAGATGCCAAAATCATACAATGGAAAAAAGACAGCATCTTCAACAAATGGTGCTTGTCTAACTGGATGTCTACATGTGGAAAAATGCAAATAAATCCATACTCATCACCCTGCACAAAACTTAAGTTCAAGTGGATCAAAGACCTCAACATAAAACCAGACACATTAAGTCGTTTAGAAGAAAAAGTGGGGAAGACAATAGAACTCACTGGCACAGGAGACAACTTCCTGACCAGAACACCAACAGTACAGGCTCTAAGAGCAACAATCAATAAATGGGACCTCATGAAACTAAAAATCTTCTGTAAAGCAAAGGACACCATCCTCAAAACAAAATGAATGCCTACAGTTTAGGAAAGAATCTTCACCAAACCTCTATCTGACAGAGGACTAATATCCAGTATATATAAAGAACTAAAGAAGTTGAAAAGCAGCAAATGAAGTAATTCAATTAAAAAATGGGGAACAGAGCTAAACAGAGCTCTATCAAATGGCAGAGAAACACTTATAGAAATGCTGAACGTCATTAGCCATTAGGGAAATGCAAGTCAAAATGACCCTGAGATTTCACCTTACACACATCAGAATAGCCAAGATCAAAAACTCAACAGGCAACACATCCTGCAGAGTTGTGGAGAAAGGGGAACCCTCCTCCACTGCTGCTGGGAATGTAAATTTGTACAACCACTCTGGAAATCAATCTTGCACTTTCTCAGACAACTAGGAATAGTGCTTCCTGAAGATCCAGCTATACAACTCCTAGGCATATACCCAAAATAGGCTCAAGTACATAATAATGACATTTGCTTAACCATGTTTATAGCAGCTTTATTTGTAATAGGCAGAAGCTGGAAACAACCCAGGTGTCCCTCAACTGAAGAATGGATACAGAAATTGTGGTACATCTACAGAATGGAATATTACTCAGCAATGAAAAACAAGGAAATCATGAAATTTACATGTAAATGGTGGGAACTGGAAAGAATCATCCTGAGTGAGCTATCCCAGAAGCAGAAAAACACACATGGTTGATTCTCACTCATATAGTAATATAATATAGGATAAACCTACTATAATATCTACTCCTAAAGGAACTAATCTAGAGGGAGGACTCGGGCTAAAATACTCAATCCCCATTGTGAAAAGCAAAGAGGATGGACATCAGAAGAAGAAAACAGGAAACAAGTTAGGAGCCTCCCACGGAGGGCCTCTGAAAGGCTCTGCCCTGCAGACAATCAAAGCAGATATTGAGACTTATGGCCAAACTTTTTGCAGAATACAGGGAATCTTATGAAAGAAGTGAGAAATAGTAAGATCTGGAGAGGACAGGAACTCCACAAGGAGAGCAACAGAACCAAAACCTTGAGCACAGGGGTCTTCCAAGAGACTCATACTCCAACCAAGGACTATTCATGGAGATAACCTAGAACCCCTGCATAGATGTAGCCCATGGCAGTTCAGTGTCCAAGTGGGTTCCATAGTAATGAGAAAAGGGACTACTTCTGACATGAACTGATTAGCCTGCTCTTTTATCATCTTCACCTGAGGGGAGAACAGCCTTACCAGGCCACAGAGGAAGACAACGCAACCACTACTGATTAGACCTAACAGACTAGGATCAAAAGGAAATAAAGAAACCCTCCCCTACCTGTGGACTTGGGGAGGGGCATGCATGGAAAACAGAGAGGAAGGGAGGCATTGGGAGGGGAGGAGGGAGGGATATAGAGGGGGGATACAAAGTAAATAAACTGTAATTTAAAATAAAATATAATTAAAATTTAAAAAAATCTTTAAAAATTTTTTTTAAAAAAGTGTTAAGTTACCTCTAGACAGGAGCAAAAAACATTTCTATGCTGTCACACAAAAAAAGTAGAAATTTTTCATCTTTAAGAAAAGGCAAATGTTTTCTCTTCTTCCAATATCCATCCCATTTGTCTTTCTGAGTGAGTATGGATCATTGTACCCAGGGTCCTCCTCCTTGCTTAGCTTCTTTAGATGTACAGATTTCTGTAGGTTTATGCTATTTTATATGTCTAGTATCCACTTATAAGTGAGTGTATACTGTGTGTATCTTTCTGCTTCTGGGATACCTCACTCAGGATGATCTTTTCTAGATCCCACCATTTGCCTGCAGTTTTCATGATTTCCTTTTTTTTTAAATTGCTGAGTAATATTCCATTGTGTAAACAAACCACAATTTCTATATCCCTTCCTCTGATGAGGGACATCTGGGTTGTTTCCAGGTTCTGGCTATTACAAATAAAGCTTATAAAAACAGGGTTGAACAAATGTCCTATATATATACCTAGGAGTGATATAGCTGGATCTTTAGGAAGTGCTATTCCTAATTGCCTGAGAAAGCTCCAGATTGTTTTCCAAAGTGGTTGTACAAGTTTACATTCCCACCAGCAATACAGGAGGGTTCCCCTTTTTCTACATCTTCTTCAACTTGTATTGTCACTTGACTCTTTTATCTTGGCCATTCTGATTGGAGAGAAAATAGAAAAGAGAGCAGGAGCTTACCACAGAGGGCTTCTGAAAGACTCTGTCCAGAAGTGTATCAAAACAGATGCTGAGATTCATAACCAAACTTTGGGCAGAGTGCATGGAATCTTATGAAAGAAGGGGAAGACAGTAAGACCTGGAGAGGACAGAAATTCCACAGGGAGAGCAAAAGAATAAAAATATCTGGGCAGAGGCGTCTTTTCTGAGACTGATACTCCAACCAAGGACCATTCATGAATATAACCTAGAGTCACTACTCAGATATAGCCCATGGCAGCTCATTATTCCAGTGGGTTCCCTAGTAAGGGAAACAGGGACTGTCTCTACCATGAATTCAGTGGCTGGCTCTTTGTCCACCTTTCCCAGAGGGGGGAGCAGAAGAGGTCTCAGAAGAGAACAATGCAGCCATTCCTCATGAGATCAGATAAGCTAGGACGGTCAGATGGAAGTGGAGGAGGACCTCCCATATCAGTGGACTTGGAGAGGGGTATGGGAGGAAATGAGGGATGGAGGGTGGGATTCAGGGGAAATGAGGGAGGGGGCTACAGATGGAATACAAAGTGAATAAACTGTAATCAATATAAAAAATAAAAAAATAATAATTAAAAGAGAAAGAAAAGGAAAGTGAGTCAGGCACAGTGTGCATGCTCATAGTCCCAGCACTTGTTGAGGGGTGACAGAATCATGTGGATCTCTGTAAGTTTGAGGCCAGCCTAGTTTATAGAATGAGTCCAGTACAGCCAAAGCTACATAGAGAAATCCTGTCTCAGAGAGAAAGAGAGAGAGAGAGAGAGAGAGAGAGAGAGAGAGAGAGAGAGAGAGAGAGAGAGAGAGAACATCTTCCTTAGGGTCCTCCTTGTTTAGCTTCTTTAGATTTTTAGATTTCAGTAAGTTTATACTATAGACTATACTATATGGATAATATCCACTTATAAGTGAGCATATGCTGTGTGTGTTTTTGTGCTTCTGGGTTATCTCACTCAGAATGATCTTTTCTAGTTCCATCCATTTGCCTGAAAATTTCATGATTTCCTTGTTTTTAATTGCTGAGTAGTATTCTGTTGAGTAACTGTACCACAATTTCTGTAGCCATTCCTTTACTGAGGATCATTTAGGTTGTTTTCAGATTCTTGCTATTATGAAAAAAGCTGGGGTTACCATTGTTAGGCTAGGAGGGCAGTCTCTTGCATGAACTCAGTTACCTGCTCTTTGATCACCTGCCCCTGACAAGCTGGCCTTATTTTGTCACAGAGAGAGAGGATTCAGCCTGTTCTGATGAGATGTGATAGGCAATGGTCAGATAGTAAGGGAGGGGGACCTCCCCTATCAGTGGAATGGGGAGAGAAAAGGAAGGGATGCTGGGACCAGGAGGTGATGAAGGAGGGGCTACTGCCAGGATACATAGTGAATAAATTGTATCTAATAGTAGTAATAATAACAATAATAATAATAATAATAATAATAATACAAAAAGTAAGTGGAAAAAAGCAGAAAATAGGTAGCTTGTCAGCCGACTTTCTTTTCATCCTCTCTTCTACCAGACCCAGTCCTTCAGTCTTGTCCCTTTCACTACAACAGACCAGTAGCCACAGCCTCACTTACCCACTGTCCACATATCATGTGGATCCCACGTATCACCCTCTCCAAATTTTCCTCTCCAAATTCCTCACTCCATTCCAGCCTACACCTCCAGAAGGCATTCCTTATGAACACACTAACAGAGCAGGCCAGTAGAACAGGAAACACAGAGACATTTTTACTCTGAACATCCAGAAAGAAAACAGAAATCAAGGAATAAAAATGTCACCTAACAGAACACAAATCCAGAAGTCAGTACCTCAAACTATAATCATAACAAACCCAGATTACTAGATACCCGAATAAGAACAGGATCAGTTACAGCCAGGGTAATATGTTTCTAGTACAGGTGAAATATCATACTCAGTAGGCCCTGAATATTGCAACATAGCTGAAACATAGAAAAAAAAAAACTGAGACCAGCCAGATGAAGATGATAACTTCCCTAAACAGAAAATGAACCAATTCCTTATAAAACTATGAAAACACACACCAAAAAAAATGGAGGAAGTCAATAAATCTTTTAAATGAAGAAAGGACTAAAACAGAAAACAAAAAAAGGAAAAAAACAATTGAAGGAAAGAAGACTGTCTCAGACCAGCAAATGTAAATAGAAACAATAAAGAAAACAAAACTGATGAAATTTCAAAAATGGAAATTTTAAGAATTCAAACAAGAAGACAATCTTCCCCAACAGAATAGACAGAAGAGAATATCTCAGGCATTAAAGATATAATAAAAGAAATGGATACATTGGTCAAGGAAAATGTTAGATATTCCAAATGTAAAGGAAAAAAAAAACCCACATACATGATCATCTCATTAGATGCATAATATGCTTTTACATCCAAACCTTCCAAAATCCAACACCTTCTCATGATAAAAGTCCTGACATTAGTGATACAAGAAACTTACCTAAACATAATGTAGGCAATTTATAGCAAGCTAATAGCCAACATCAAATTAAATGGAAAAAAAAAAAAACTCAAAGCAATTTCACTAACATTAGGAACAAGACAAGGATATCTACTTTCTCAATATCTAGTCAATATAGTATTTCAAGGGCTAACTAGAACAATGCTACAACTAAAGGAGATAAGGTGACACAAATTGGAAAGGAAAGAGTCAAATTGTTGCTATTAGCAGATGATATGATATTATATATAAGCAAACTCCCCAAATTTTACCAGGGAATACCTACAGCTCATAAGCAGCTTCAGCAAACTGGTTGGTAAAATATTAACTCAAAAAAAAAATCAGTATCCTTCTTACAAACAAATGACAAATGGGCTGAGAAATAAATCAAATAAACACCACCCTTCACAATAGCCACAAATAATGTAAAATAACTTGGTGTAACTTTAACCAAGCAAGTTAATGACCTGTATGACAAAAACCTCAAGTCTTTGAAGAAAAAACTGAAGATATCAGAAGATGTAAAGATTTCCCATGCTCATGGATTAACAAATAAAAGTGGGCATCTTACCGAAAGCAATGCACAAATTTGACAGATTAAATGCAATCCTCATCAAAATTCCTGCACAACATTTTGCAGACCTGTAACAGACAATAATCAATTGCTTATGATAAAACAAAACAAAACCCTGGAGGGTTAAAACAATCCTGAACATTAAAAGAACTGTTTGAGGTATCACCATCCATGATTTCAAGTTGTACTACACAGCTATAGTAAAACAAACAAACAAACAAAGAAAAACCCAATAGCAACAAAAATGCTTGGTAGTAGCATGAAAGATAAAAGATGACAAGTTGAGCAATGGAATCAAATCAAAAACCCAGAAGTAAATCCACACACCTAAGGACACCTGTTTTTCATGAAGAAGACAGCAATATAGAATGGAAAAAATCATCTTCAACAAATAGTGCTGTTTGACAGTATGTCAGCATGTAGAAGAAAGCACATAGATCCATACATATCATATATATATATATATATATTCTATATATTGATAGCATATATATCCAATATGTATATGGATAGCATATATACATGGATATATATATCACCCAACACAAAATTTAAGCCCATGTGCATGTGTATCAAAAACCTTAACATAAAACCAGATACAACCAGATACACGGAAAGTGATAAAAAAGAAAGTGGAGAATAACCTTGAATAAATTGGCACAGGTAACAACTTCCTGAACAGAATAGCAAAAGCTCAGTCACTAAGTTCAACAATTAATAAATGGGACCTCATGAAACTGAAAAGCTTTTGTAAGGCAAAGAATATTGTAAATAAGACAAAACTGCAACCTACAGAATTTGAAAATATTTTCAACAACTCCACATCTGGGAGAGGGCTAATATTAAAAAATATGTGAAAAATTCAAGAAGCTAGAATCAACAAATCAAATAATCAAATTTAAAAAATGGGATACAGATCTAAACAGAGAATTCTCAATAGGGAAATTTCAAATTTCTGAAAAACACTTAGAGATATTTAACATCCTTAATCATCAGGGAATGTTAATTAATATTAACATTGAATATAAGATCCCATCCTACACCTATCAGAATAGTTAAGCTAAAAAACACAAGTGATAGCTCCTGCTGGTGAGGATGTGGAGCAAGAAGGACACAAATCAACAAATCAAATAATCAAATTTAAAAAATGGGATACAGATCTAAACAGAGAATTCTCAATAGGGAAATTTCAAATTTCTGAAAAACACTTAGAGATATTTAACATAATTAATCATCAGGGAATGTTAATTAATATTAACATGGAATATAAGATCCCATCCTACACCTATCAGAATAGTTAAGCTAAAAAACACAAGTGATAGCTCCTGCTGGTGAGGATGTGGAGCAAGAAGGACACACCTTCATTCCTGATAGGAATGCAAACAATCACTTTGTAAATCAATTTGGCAGTTTCTTAGAAAAAAATGGAATAGATCAACCTCAGGACCCATTTATATCACTCCTGGGCATATAGCCAAAGGATTTCCCACCGTACCATAAGAACACTTTCTCAACTATGTTTTTAGCAGCTTTAATAGCCAGAAACTGGAAACTCTTTATATGTTCCTCAACCATAAAGAAAAAAAAATGGATAAAGAAGACATAACAAGTTTCATAAGAAATGATCAAGCAAATCTATTGTGACATTTTATAAAATATCATAATTTACATTGTTTTCCAACCTGAAAAAGAGGCCTAGTTTTGTAAAATTTCTAGTTTTGAAAGTGAATTTGTTTTGTGAATGTATTTTTCCTTTTTTTTAAGACTGAGTATATATTCTAAACTTCTTTGTAACCTTGAAGTGCTTAATAATATCATAGAATTTTGGAATATGAAGATAGCTATTAAGGTTTCAAAGTAAAAATCCTGTGACACAGGGAGGTGAGATAGCTGTCCAATGAACACATGCACTTTGAGAAAATACAGTCCATCATGGTGGAGAAAGCATGAAAGCCAGGTGGCTTTTTGGAATTACATCATGTTGGCAGCCAGAACGCAGGGAGGAAGCAGAAGCTGGGTCCTTTTTCTCTCTGATACACTTCTAAATGTTCCGAAACCTTTCAAACATTAACAACAGCAAGGAACAAAGTGTTCAAGCCAAAGAGTTGGAGGGGACATTCTATATTCAAACCATAACAAGCACAACTTTTTGATTCTTTGGAACCTATTATTGGTGCCTATAATTCAGCCCCCATGGAGCATTTAACACAACCCAGTAAGTGTTAGTTACTCACAGATCATGTTTATATGCTCCCTACCTCTCAGTTTATGTCTATGATAAAAACTTTAAATACAAGCTTCAAATCACGTATGCTTTCAGAATAAACAGAATGTATAGATGAACATTTCTATTACATGGCGGATCCAACATGGCAGTGACCAGACACACTGAACCTGAGAAGCAGAGGATCTGAAACTCCAAAATTGGTGAGTGGAGGGGAAGCTGAAGCCAGAACATCGACTTTGAGGCTTCCTTGGCCAGAGGGGACAAACTGGGAGCTGAGACGATTTAGATCCAGGTCACCCACCAACTTCTCTGGGGACTGAGAGGGGGAAATATTTGATCCCCCTGCACTTCGCCTTGTCAGGCCTCCCTCCTCCTTGGAGGAGCTGGTGCATAGTACCCACTGCTCATAGCATAGAACTCCCTGGCTAGGGACTAAGACAGCAGAGGTGGGCCTCCTAGTTCCTCAGCAGTGGCTGCCAGATGTACCAACCTGCCAGTTCCCAGGTCCACGATACCAGCCTTCTGGGTGCCTGGTCTACAAGTGGCTGCACGGCCCCATAGGGCCTCCCAGTCAGTGACTGTACTAGTTGCTCTGTCCCTCAGTAGCAGGCAGCCCATGGTAAGGGACACCCTGGTCCACCAGGTCCACTGGGCCACCCAGGGCCATAGACTGCTGGAGGGGATCATCAGGACTTCCCAACAGGCATTTGTACAGGCATCTCAGTTCTGCTGCTGTGACTGGACTCAGAGAGGACAGCTTTAACAGCCTAAGATCTGTGCCTATAGCACCACTGGGCTAACTACACCTGCATTTGCCTCAGCAGACCCAAATCTGAGAGTAGAGAACAGGGAGAACCACTGTGATTTCTGATTAGACGTGCTAGAAAGTGAGTGCACCTTCAAGTGTGTGCTTGCAGAGCCCCAGATCCAGGATCCCTGTATGTTAGCAGGTAGATATCAGATCTCTCTGACCCACACACCCACTGTGGGTAACATATTCCTGGGACAGGGTCTTCAACAGTCGAGTCCAGGAAAACAATTCCTGGAGCCAAGACAGAACTCAATACCAGAAGCACATTGCTTGCATCCCCACCTCCTCCTAAGCCTGTTTGTCCCCCACCGCCCCACATTTCAGACATCTACACTCACTAGCACCATGTCCATCAAGGCACACTTCCACACACACACACACACACAAGCTTGCTTGAACCTATGTGACCTTCCTCCCTTAGTTACAGCTGAAACACCAATGCACAATCTCAAACCAGTGGACCTATTTCATCTCCCTGAAGAATCTTCCAGACAACAGAGAAAGATCAACCCAGGCTGAAATATAGACTCCAGGAACAAACAGTGAAGGTTACAGACATGCAGATGGCCAGAGGTCACCCAAAGAACACACCAAACAAAAATCAGTACATCATGTCTTCACCAGCAACCCCCAAAATCAATGGATATTTCAATTCATTGGAAACACAGAAAAATGATTTTAAAGCTATGTTTACCCAGTTATTAGAGACACATAAAGAGAAAACAAACAAATCTCTCAAAGAAATAGCCACACAGATGGTGGAAAATAAAGAGGAAATGAACAAAGCTCTCAAAGAAATACAAGTAAATATAGCAAAACAAATAGAAGCACAAATAGAGGTACAATTAGTGGCAAACAGAGAGGAAATGAAGAAAAAAAATATACAAGCCATTATAGAAAGACAGGAATCCACATTCAAAAAGATGAAGGAAATGGTGCAAGTCATGAAAACAGAATTAGAATTAATAAAGAAAACACAAACAGAGAAAACCCTAGAGCTGGAAAAACTTAGAGAAGAGATCAGGAACCACAATGGTAAACATCACCAAAAGAATATTAGAGATGAAGTCTCAGGGGCTGAAGATACACGTGCAGAAATTGATACTTCTCTCAAAGAAAAAGTAAAATCAGAAAAGTCTGAAACATAAAACATCCAAAAAATCAAGGATGCCATGAAAAGGCAAAATCTAAGAATAATAGGAATTGATGAAAAAGAAGATTCCAGGTTCAAAGGTGCAGAAAATATTATCAAGAAAATCATAGAAGAAAATTTTCCCAACATAAAGAGACATCCATAAGCATACAAAAGGCCTACAGAACACCAAATGTACGAAACCAGAAAAGAAACTCCTCATATCATATCATAGTCAAAACACAAAATCTACAGAACAAAGAAAAAGTATTAAAAGCAGCAAGAGAAAAAAAGCCAAGTAACATGTAAAGGTAGACCTATTAGAATCACATCAGAATTCTCAGCAGAAACTATGAAAGCCAGAAGGGCTTGGGAAGATGTCATGCAGACAATAAGGGACCACATAGGCCAACCGAGACTACTATATCCAGCAAAATTTTCTTTCAATGTAGATGGAGAAAACAAAATATTCCATGACAAAACTAAATTTAAACAATATCTACATAGCAAACCAGGCCTAAAGAAAATATTACAAGGAAAACTTCAATCCAAGCAAAACAGCAACACCCAAGAAAACATAGGATATAGATAACTTCACAATGAAAAATTAAAAGAAAACAATCATTGAAATACAGCAACACCAAGAAATCCACAATAAAAGGAACTATCATTCATTGGTCGCTATTATTTATTAATATCAATGGAATTGACTATCCAATAAAAAGGCACAGACTAACAGAATGCTTGCAGAAAAAGGAACCAACATTCTGCTGCATCCAAGAAACACACCTCTGAAAAAAAGATATACACTACCTCAGAAAAAATATGAGCTAGAAAATGTTTTTCAAGCAAATAGACCCTGGAAAAAAGCTGGGGTAGCTACCCTAATATCTTACAAAATAGACTTTCAACCAAAATTAATCCAAAAAGATAAGAAGGGGTAATTCATTCTCATCAATGGAAATATCCACCTGGAGGACATCACAATTCTGAACAACTATGCCCCAAATACAGGAGTACCTACATTTGTAAATGAAAAATTATTAAAGCTGTAGTAATATATTGATCAAAAAACCTTAATAGTGGGAGACAACAACACTCCACTCTCACCAAAGGACAGATAACCTAGACACAAGATAAACAGGGAAATAAAGGCAATTACAGAGGTCCTAAATCAAATGGACCTAATAAGTATCTACAGAACTTTTCACCCAAATTAAAAAAAGTACACCTTCTTTTCAGCACCTCATTGAACCTTCCCCAAAATAGATCATATAGTTGGCCACAAAGCAAGCCTCAAGAGATACACGAAGATTGAAATAATACCGTTTCCTATCTGACCACCATTGACTAAAGCTGGGCCTCAACAACAACAGAAATAGCAAAAAGCCTACACACACATGAAAACTGAACAATTCACTAATCAATTATTGCTGGGATGAAGATATAAAGAAAGAAATAAAAGATTTTATGGACTTCAATGAAAATGACAGCACAACATACCCAAACATATGGAACACAATGAAAGCAGTTCTAAGAGGAAAATTGATAGTACTAAGTGCCTTCAAAAATAAATTTGAAATATCTTATTTTAGCTACTTAAAGGCTCACCTGAAACCCCCCCAAAAAAAAGAAAAGAAGAAGAAGAAGAAGAAGAAGAAGAAGAAGAAGAAGAAGAAGAAGAAGAAGAAGAAGAAGAAGACACATCCAAGAGGAGAGGCAGCTGGAAATATTCAAGCAAGCTCAGGACTTAAATCAATCAATTAGAAACAAATAAAACAAGTCAAAGAATCAATTAAACCAGGAGCTGGTTCTTTGAGAAAATCAAGAAGATAGACAAATGCTGAGCCCAAATAACTAAAATAGATCGAGAAACCATCCAAATCGGCAAAATCAGAAATGAAAAGGGGGACATAACCACAGACACTGAAGAGATCCAAACAACTTTTATGTTTTACTACAAAAGCCTATACTCCACAAAATTTGAAAATCTAAATGAAATGGACAATTTTCTTGATAGATTTCATGTATCAAAATTAAATAAAGATCTGGTATATAGATTGAACAGTCCTATATCCCACAAGGAAATAGAAGCAGTCATCAAAAGTCTCCCTTCCAAAAAAGCCCAGAGCCAGATGGTTTCTGTGCAGAATTCTACCAGACCTTCAAAGAAGAGCTAACTCAAATGCTCTTTAAAAAAATTCCACAAGATAGAAACAGAAGGATGATTACCAAACTCATTCTATGATGCCACAATCACCTCGATACCTAAACCACACAAAGACCCAACAAAAAAAGAGAACTTCAGACCTATCTCTCTTTTGAACATTGATGCAAAAATACTCAATAAAATACTTGCAAACCAAATCAAAGAACACATAAAAGATATCATCCACCATGACCAAGTAGGCTTCATTCCAGACATGCATGGGAGGTACAATATATGGAAATCCATCAATGTAATCCACCATACAAACAAACTGATGGAGAAAAACCACATGATCATCTCCTTAGATGCTGAAAAAACCATTTGACAAAATCCAACACCCATTCATGTTTAAAGTCTTGGAGAGATCAGGGATACAAGGCACATACCTACACATAGTTAAGACAATATACAGCAAGCCTATAGCCAACATCAAACTAAATGGAGAGAAATGTTAATCAATCCCACTGAAATCAGGGACAAGGCAAGGCTACACTATCTCTGTATCTTTTCAACATAAGACTTGAAGTCCTAGCTAGAGCAATAAGAAAATTAAAGGAGATCAATGAGATACAAATCACAAAAAGTCAAAGTATCACTATTCACAGATGATATAACTGTATATATGAGCTACTCCAAAACTTAAACCAGAAAACTCCTTCAGCTGATAAACAACTTCAGCAAAGAGCCTGGTTACAAAAATAAATAGATAGATAGATAGATAGATAGATAGATAGATAGATAGATAGATAGATAGATAGATAAAGAGCCCTCCTGTATACAAAAGACAAAAGTGTTGACAAAGAAATTAGGAAGCCGACACCTGTCACAAAGTCACTAATAACATGAAGTACCTTGGTGTGACTCTAACCAAGCAAGTAAAAGACCTGATCAAACAAACAAACAAACAAAAACTTTAAGTCTCTAAATAAATAAATTGAAGATAATAACAGAAGATGAAATAGATCCCATGCTCATGGATTGGTAGGAGTAACATAGTGTAAAAGGCCATCCTGCAAAAAGCATTCTACATATTCAATGCATCTACCATCAAAAGGAGGTAACTCCATCCCTGATTTCAAGCTGTATTTCAGAGCAATAGTAAGAAAAACTGCATGGTATTAGCATAGAAACAGAATGGTGGATAAATGGAACCAAATAGAATGAGAAATAAATCTACACACTTATGGATATTTTATTTTTGACAAAGAATCCAAAACCCTACAATTGAAAAAAGATAGCATCTTTTTTCTAACTGGATGTCTACATGCAGAAAAATGCAAATAAATCCATATTTATCACCTTGCCCAAAACTAAAGTCTAGTGGATCAAAGACCTCAACATAAAATCAGACACACTAAATTGATTAGAAGAAAAATTAAGGAAAAGCCTAGAACTCATTGGCACTGGAAAAAACTTCTTGAACAGAACACCAATAGCATAGGCTCTGAGATCAACAATAAATAAATGGGACGTCATGAAACTGAAAAGCTTCTTTAAAGCAAAGGACACTATTGTCCATACAAAACTACAGCATACATACTGGGAAGGTTCTTCACCAATCCTATATCTGACAGAGGGCTAATATCCAGAATACAGAAAGAACTGAAGACATTAAAAAGCAACAAACCAACTAATACAATTAAAAAGTGGGGTACACAGCTAAACAGAAAATTTGCTGTGGACTATAGAATGATAGAGAAACACTTAAAGAAATGCTCAATGTCCTTACTCATCAGGGAGGTGCAAATCAAAACAACACTGAGATTTCATGTTATACCCATCAGAATGGCTTAGATCAAAAACTAAAGTAACCATAAATGCTGGAACAGATGCGGAGAAAGAGGAACCCTCCTCCATTGCTGGTGGGAATGTAAACTTGTACAATTACTTTGGACATCAATGTGGTACTTTATCAGACAATTAGGAATAGTGCTTCTTCAAGATCCAGCTATATCACTCCTAAGCTTATATCCAAAAAAAAAAAAAAAAAAATGCTCAAGTACACAACAAGGACATTTGTTCAACACTTTTCTTACCAAATTTATTCGTAATAGCCAGAACCTGGAAACAACCCAGATATCCCTCAACAAAAGAATGGATACAGAAATTGTGGTACATTTACACAATGGAATACTACTCAGCAATTAAAAATAAGGAAAACTGATTGGGGAGGTCCTTCTCTCCTTCTTTCTGATCTTAGTCTATCAGTTCTCATCAGAAGTGGCTGCATTGTCAGGGTTCTAGGTTATCTCCATGAATAGTCCTTGGTTGGAGTATGAGTCTCTGGGAAGTTCCCTGTGTTCAAATTTTCTTGTTCTGTTGCTCTCCTTGTGGAGTTCCTGGCCTCTCCAGCTCTTACTATTTCCCACTTACATAAAATTCCATTCACTCTGTCTGTCAGTTGGCCATCAGGCTCAGCATCTGCTTTCACAGTCTGCATGCCAGAGGCTTTCAGAGGCCTTCTGTGGCAGGTTCCGAAGTAGACATGGGGAGGGGCATGCATGCAGAAAGGGGGGGAGGGTGGGACCAGGAGGGAGGAGGGAGGGACTTATGGGGGGGGATACAAAATGAATAAAGTGTAATTAATAAAAGTTAAATTAAATAAAATAAAAAAACAAGGAAAACATGGTATTTGCAGGCAAATGGTGGGATCTAGAAAAGATCATCCTTAGTGAGGTATCCCAACACAGAAAGACACACACTGTATAAACTCACTTTTAAGTGGATACTAGACATATAGTACAGGATAAACATACTAAAATCTGTACAACTAAAGAAGGTAAGCATGACAGAGGATCCTGGGTAAGGTGATCAATCCTCACTCAGAAAGACAAACAGGATGGGCATTGGATAAAGGAGAAGACAGGAAACAGGCCAGGAGCCTACCACAGAGGGTACAGATGCTGAGATTCTTAACCAAACTTTGGGCAGAGTGCAGGGAATCCTATGAAAGAAGGGGGAGATAGTGGGACCTGGAAAGATCAAGAGCTCCACAAGGAGAGCAACAGAACCAAAATATCTGGGCACAGGGGTCTTTTCTGATACTGATACTCCAACCAAGGATCATTCATAGATATAACCGTGAACCCCTGCTCAGATTTAGCCCATGCCAGCTCAGTATCACAGGAACTGTCTCTGACATGAACTCTGTGGTGGGCTATTTGACCACCTTTTCCGATGGGGAAGCATCCTTGCCAGGCCACAGAGGAGAACAGTGTAGCCAGTCCTGTTGAGACCTTATAAGCTAGGGTCAGATAGAAGGGGAGGAGGACCTCCCCTATCAGTAGACTTGGAGAGGGGATTGGGAGGAGTTGAGGGAAGGAAGATGGTACTGGAAAGAGATGAGAGAGAGGGCTATATCTGAGATACAAAGTGAAAAAACAGTAATTAACATAAAAATAAAAATTTAATTTAAAAGAAAAGAAAAAAAAATTTCTATTACAATGGTTCTCAACCTTCATAGTGCTGCAACCCTTTTAGTTTCTCATGTTGTTGTGATCCCAAAACTTAACATTATATGGTTGCTAGTTCAAAACTATAATTCTGCTATGGTTATAAATAATAATTAAATAACTGATATTCAGGTTATTTAATATGTGAATGCCATTGGGGGAGTTAGTCACTGTTTGCTTTCATATAGTATCTTCAAGATTCTTGGAGACTTTCGCATTAAATTCTCTTAACTTGGAATGTCTCAGTAAATGGTATTTTCAGTGCAGTTGCCCTATTTATTTAAAATTAAGGCACATTGTGCCTGTATTTTTCATTTTCTACTCCCCACCTACCTGGAATTGTTTAGTTTCACTCCATATTACATGCTAATTTCTTAATGTTAGCTAATTTTTCTCATAGTCTTGTGATTATGATCTTGTCATTCTGCAGTGATAAATAATCTATTCATGATCTACTGATAAAAAAGAATGAATAAAAAATTGTGGTGCATTTTCACATGAAGTATTACTCAGCTGTTTAAAAAATCATAATATTGGGTCCCCATTGCTGAGGTCTATATCTACACAACTCATTGAACATGGAGAAGTTGATCTCGTACCTACATGATATCTTCACTACTATGTTTTAGTCCGTTTGGTATGGAAAGTTATTCTGTAAGTTACTGAAAGAGAAATGTGGACATCTTCTCAAGCACAAAACCTCTAAAATTTTCCTTCTGAAAACATATTATAAGGCAATGGTTGCATATAACTTATGTATTATCCAACCATCCAACCAATATCTAATTTGAAATAAGGCTAACACCATGTGAAGGAACACATAACTGAAACTGTGTTGGTAATCAAGAATCAGAGTAGATATTTCAGAAAAAAGTAAATAGTATGATACATAATGGCATATACATATGTGCTTTATCCAGTTATCATCACAGAGACATCCTCCAGCAGCAGATGGGAACAGATACAAAGGCCCTCACCTAGATATTATATAGAGAAAGCTTGAACTGGAGGTCTACATTACCTCCCACCCCCTACTCAGAGTTCAAGAAATCCTGAGGAAGAGGAGATGGAAAACTTGTAAATAGACACAGGGAATGGAGGACACCAGAAGAAGCCTTTCTGAATCAACTCAGCACGGTACATATGTGTTCACAGAGACTAAAGCAGCAAGCACAAGGCCTATATTAGTCTATACTATGCTCTCTGCACATATATTATAACAATTAGCTTTTGTATTTTATGGGACATATGACTATGCATATTAGTGGGTCTCTAGCTCTTGAGCTTAATCTTGGGACTCTTCCTCTTGTTGTCTTGCTGTGTCCAAATTCAAATATGATCAGTGGTGCTTGATCTTATTGTATTTTATTTTGTCATATTTGGTTGTTATCTTAGAATCCTGATTTTTTTTCTAATGAGAAACCGAAAGGAAGTGGATCCAGAGGGGGGAGGGAGAGTAAGAAAGAACAGGGAAAGAAAGAAAGGCTCAATGATTTGAATGATAGGTTTTATCCTAAACATTATTCAATATATGCTGGTACTAAAACATCACATGGTATACAATTAGTATGCAAAAATGTTTTATTTCTTAGCTAACAATTTAACTAAAACTTTATCTGGGAAGGGTGTTGCATGCCTTTAATTCCAGCATTCTCAAGGCAAATCAGTTTAAGACCAACCTGGTCTACCGAAAGTTTACAATACAGTGTGGACTATTACACAGAGAAACCCTGTCTCAGAAAACAGGACAACCAAAAAAAAAAAAAAAAAGTAATTTGCTTAAAACTTCACTTCAAAGATAAGGAAAGAATATGAATATTCTGCATGCACATTCTGTTGAAACAATTATGAATACTATAGTGAAAGGGATATTTTACAAAATAAAAAGCTAACATTGAAAAACATTAAAATCCCCCTCCCTTGTCTCCTCCCAATCTCACCCTCCCTCTCTCTTCTCCCTGTATGCTACTCCACTAGTACACTGATAGTGAAGGTCCTTCTTCCCTTCTATCTGATCCTAGCCTATCAGGTCTTATCAGGACTGGCTAAGTTTTCCTCCTCTGTGGTCTGGCATGGCTGCACCCCTACCTTCTGAGGAGGTGATCAGAGAGCCTGCCACTGAGTACATGCCAGAGACAGCCCCTGCTCCCCTTACTAGGGAAAGCACTTGGAGACTAAGTCTATGGGTTATATCTGAGCAGGGGTTTTATGTCTTCTGCATGCATAATCCTTGCTTTGGGTATTAGTTTCTACAGAGCCCTCAGAGCTCTGTGGGGTTTTGTTGATGTTGTTGGTGGTGGTAGTGGTGGTTTTGGCTCTGTTGGTCACATTTTGGAGCTCCTGTCCCCTCCAGATCTTTTTGTCTATCCCTTCTTTCAAAAAATTTCATGCACTCTACACAACGTTTGGCTATGAATCTCAGCCTCTGCTTCAATACCTTGATCATTCAGAGTCTTTCAGAGGCTGTATATGATAGGCTCCTGTCCTGATCCCAGTCTCCTCATTTTTCCCATCTCTATCTGGTTTGCTCTTCTGAATAAAGAATGAGCATCTTCCCTAGGGTCCTCCTTGTTGTTTACCTTCCTCGAGAGTATAGATTTTAGTATGTTTACCATATATAATACATCTAACTAACCACTTATGGTTAGTTAACTAACCACTTACGGTTAGTTAGATTCTAGTTATTATGAATTAACCTGCTATGAGCATTGTTGAGCAAATGTCCTCGTTGTCTAGTTAACCATATTTCTGAGATAAATGCCTAGGAGTGGTACAGATGGATCATGAAGTATCACTATTCCTAATTTTCTGAGAAAGCTCCAGATTGATTTCCAAAGTGGCTGTACAAGTTTACATTCCCAACAGCAATGGAGGAGGGTTACACTTTCTCCACAACCTCTCCAGGATGTGTAGTCCCTGGAGTTTTTGATCTTAGCCATTCTGATTCATGAAAGGTAAAATCTCAGGGTTGAATGTTACTTGGCCTTTTTCCCTTGCAGCTTTTAATTTTTTTCTTTGTTCTGTACATTTAGTGTTTTGACTGTTATGTGACCTGAGTGGTTTCTTTTTCATTCTAGTGTATTTGGTGTTCTGTAAGCCTCTTGTATGTTCAAGCACATCTCTTTTTAAAGTTGGGAATACTTTCTTCTATGATTTTCTTAGGAGTATTGTCTGGACATTGGAGCCTGGAGACTTCTTTTTCATCTATTCCTCTTATTCTTAGATTTAGTCTTTTCCTGGTGTCCTTGATTTCTTGGCTATTTTGTGTTTGTAACTTCTGATTTTATTTTTTTCTTTAAGAGACTTATCAGTTTCTACAATTGTAACTCCAGTGACTGAGATTCTCTCTTCCATCTCTTGTATTCTGTTTGTGATGCTTACCTTTGTGGTTCTTGATCTCTTCTCTAAGTTTTCCAGCTTCAGGGTTTTATCTATTTGTGTTTTCTTTATTGATTCCAATTCTGTTTTCATGTCTTTCACCATTTCCTTCATCTGTTTGAATGTGGGTTCCTGTTTTTCCGTGATGACATGTATTGTTTTTGTATGTTTCCTCTTTCTGAGCCCCTAATAACTGGAGAAGTATAGATTTAAAATAACTTTCTTGTGTTTCTGATAAATTAAAACATCCATTGATTTGGGAGGTTGCTTGTGAAGCCATGATGTTCTGATTTTTGTTGGATTTGTTCTTATGCTGGCCTCTAGCTATCTGATGCTCTGTAGCTTTTGTTGTTTATTCCTGGAGCCTGTATTGCAGACTGGGTCCAACTGTCTTTAGAGTGAGGTATATTCTTTAGGAAGATTAGAGAGGTCCACCATTTGAGAATTGGTGTTGGTGTTTCATATGCAGCTAAGGGAGGGATATCACAAGTGCATGTGTGCAAGTGGGAGAGTGTGTGTGGAAGTGTGCCTTCCCAGAAGGGTGGAGTATAAGGGAGGGAAGAATGTAAGTGCAGGTGGGGTGCTGGTATGGTTCATTGGTGTAGTGTCCTTGTGTAGGTACTTTGAATCACTCAATGGCCTAAAGGCCAAGTGAGGTATTGTTTTCCAAGTGCTCAGATCTGTCTGGGCTGTATCCTCTTGGCTCCAGGATTTGTTTCCAGAAATTTTTTGACTGGACTCTGCTAGGAGACCTGCAGTATAGGGGCTTCAATGTTGAGAAGGCTGTCCCAGAGATCTCTATGTTGCCCACAGTTTGGGTATGAGTGGGAGGATCCTATGTCTGGTGGCTAGCACAAAGGGCCCCTGGATCTGAGGATCTGTAATGATTCTCATGCAGAAGTACTCGCTGGCAGGCATGTGTGGAAAGCTCAGAATTCCCACAGTTTTCTGCTCTCAGATTTGGGTTTCCTATTTGGCTATTAGAGAAAGGAAGCCTTGTACACGGGATTATGTGCTCCCTACTGTTGCTGCTGCTGCAGCCACAAGTGAAAGTGCAGCTGAAAGTGCAGGGGGAGGATAGTTTACCACTCTCAAAGCCTCAGAGATGTCTATGGGGTTCTTGGATCCAATCTGTCTTAGCTCAGATATTGTTCCCTCTAGCCCAGAAAACCTCAAAGTTGATGCTCTGGCTTCAGCTTCCCATCCACTCACCAGTTTTGGAGTTTCGGATCCTCTGTCCCTTAGAAACTGTGTGCACTGGTCACTGGCATCTTGGAGTCTCCTATTTATTTGATATTTATGCTGTAAGCACTATGCTAAGCAGATTCTGAGCTACCCTAATTTTTAAACCCACATAAAACCAATCACTTTCCAATCTGATGAGTCCCAGGGTGGCTTCTGCTCCACCAGTCTGTTCATACATCCATGTGCTCATAGCCATCTTACCTTCTCAACCACACTGTTAGCTGTCTTCCTAGCATTCATGAACACATATGTTTTCCTCTGTGTCTCCTGGTAAAAAAACATAACAAAAGTTCTTTGTCACCAAAGGCATGAAAGTTAGCAATTGGTTTAGACAATAGTACCCAACATCGTCCTTCTTACTGTATATGCAAAGCCAAATGCGAAGTTCCTGCTTTCCATTTTTCAGAATCTCTTTGTCCTTCAGGCTCCATGTAGAGACAACATTGTATTTTTCAGAACTAAAATGAAATATTTAAAACTGATTGAATCTCATTAGGAATAAAACCTGTTTCAAATTTTATCCAAAAACCATAATAAGAAAAGCCTTTGCTATGGAGACTTTAATTTACAGTACATAGGAAGAAATCACAGATCCTTAATTCAGGATTAGTAATTTATCTTTAGATTGGATACTTCTTTTTATCATTACTACAGAGGATGGGAATGAAAGGGTTCCAGGAGACCATTCCACCTCAAATAGAAATCTCCATGGGAAGCAGATAAGAAATTATAAGGCTTTATTTATAATATTTTCTTTCAACTTCATTACCATGTCATTAAGAAAAAATCAGCTCTTAGATTTCAAATATTTTTTTCAGAAATGCGCTTTAAATTCTATACTAAATTGCTCCGCTTTGTGGTGTGCAATCTGGATTTCATTTAACCATAGGAAAGGTAATTATTTGTGGGTTTTAAAGGTGTGGTTTTGGTTGTAAGTCAAGCTTTTAATGGCTGTGCCATTGTTTGACCATGCTCCAGTAAGGATATAGATAACACAAATTGATTTTTTTTTAATTTTAATATTTTTTGAAAGGAACACCATGATAGAGGGAATAGATACAAAGGCCTGGGAAATGAGTGTGATCAGGATGCATGATATGAAATTCCCCACCAAACAATAAAAATACTATGTTGACAAAAAGGTGTGGTTGTATTTTTAGGCTTGGAAACAGCCTGGCCCATAACATGGGATGACTCAAAATTATTAAATGTCCAATAGTGGATGTTTTCTGCATCATACCAAATATCAATGACTTTAAGACATGTGTTTGGCATGATCTTATCTAAACAAGGTGTTACAAGTAGATGGCTTCAGATCTGAAGCTGTCCTGAGATTTAAACAATGCAAAATAAGATGAAGCTAAGGGAGAGATATTAAAACAGGTTTGGTCTACCAGGAGTCTCTTGTGCTGGATGCAAGTTCCAGAGCTGGGTTTATTGCATTATATAAGTGGGCTGGTATATTCAAACCCTCACATGAGCCACATGGCCCATTAATAGCTTAGTTTTAACTAAGTAATTAGTACTATAATTTTAGCTTGTTAAAAGTGTTTCTCTACTTTTAACCTCAGTGAATTCTTCTTTTAATTTCCTTAATCTTTAGTAATCATTCTCTTCATTAAGGAAAAATACAAAACTCTTATTCTGAATGGCCACTTCCTAAAATTCCCTTGTGTTTCATGGACAAATGTTTTCCTTGGTAGTCTTTGATCAAACTTTTCATCTTTGTTCTGCAGTTTTAATTTTCTTCCCCCTTTAAAAATTCAGAATTTCATACATATATATGTTGAGGTTGAAGCATTTCACACCCCCCTACTACCTTGTATCTTATTCCTGCAACAAATATTTCTTTTTGCATTGAAGGATATTTTTAATTTATTTAATTTTCTCATTCATTCATTCACTCACTTTATATACTGATTGCAGCCCCATCCCTCCTCTCCTTCCAGTCCCACCATCCCATCCTCTTTCCCCATTCCCCCTCCTCTTTCTGAGTAGGAAACAACCCCCCAAATCCTGCCCCACTATTTCCTGTATCATCAGGACTAAGTAAGTTCATCCAATTCCACTGAGGCCAGAGAAGGCTGCTCAGCTAGAGGAAGCTGATCCAACAGTAGGCAACTACACCCAAGTCAGTGACAGCTTCCACTCCAGTTGCTAATGGACCCAATGAAGACCAAGCTGTCTATCAACTCCATGAGTATAGGGGGTCTAGGTCCAGCCCATAGATGCTCATTGATTGGTGGTTCAGTCTCTGTGATACTCCCTGGGCCTAAGTTAGTTGACTCGGGTGGTCTTCTTGCTCAGTTCTTGTGCCCTTCAGGTGCCTCTATTCTTCTCCCAACTCTTCCAAACGATTCTCAGATCTTTAATGTTTGGCTGTAGGTCTCAGCATCTGTTCTGATCTGCTACTGAGTGTAGCCTGTCAGGACAGTTAGCTTGGCTCATGTCCGAAAGTATAGCAGAGTATCATTAATAGTGAGAGGGGTTGGCTCTCTCCCATGAGGTAGGTCTCAAGTTGAACAAGCCATTGGTTGACCATTTCCTCAAACTCTGTTACATCTTTATCCCAGCCCATCTTGGTAGGTGGATAAAACCAGGGTCAAAAGTTTTGTGGGTGGTTTAGTGTCCCCCTTCTTCTGTTGGAAGTCCTGCCTGGCTGTAGGAGATGATTATTTCAATCACTCAATCCTCTGTTGCTAGAAGCCTTAGCTACAGTCACTGCATATCCTCCCAGGAGTCCACCCTGCCACAGGTATCCAGCTTGTCTCAGATATACCCACCCATTGGCTTCCTAAGTCTCTCCCAGGCCTACTGCCTCCCTCTCTGGCTTTCCTGCACCTGGTCTCAAACCTAATTCCCCGCACCACCCCCTCTACTACCCAGTTCCCTCTCTTCACCTACTTTTGATTTCTATTATATTTCTCCTTCTGAGTAAGACTGAAGCTTCCTCTCTTTGACCCTCCTTGTTACTTAGGTTCTTTGGTTCTGTGGATTGTAGTATAGTTCTCCTGCACTATATGACTAATTTCCATTCTATCTATCTATCTATCTATCTATCTATCTATCTATCTATCTATTATACTTTATTCACTATATATTCCAGTGGTAGCCCCCTCTTATACCTCTTCCTGGCCCTAACCACCCTCCTTTTACCCCACTATTCCCCTTCCCTAGTCCTCAGAAAGTGGAAACCCTCCTTCCCTACCAAATGAGGCAGCCTATCATGTCTCATGAGGACTGTGTGCGCCCTTCTTGTCTGTGGCCTGGCCTGGCAAGGCAGCCCCTACAGCAGAAGTGATCAAAGAGTAGGCAACAGAGTCAAAGATAACCCCTGCTCTCCTTACTAAGGAACCCTCATGAGGCTGAGCTGCCTATGGGCTACATCTGAGCTGGGGCTCTAGGTCTGCTTACATGCATGGTCCTTGGTTGGTGCATAAGTCTTTACAGGGATTACTGGTCCCAGTTTTTTGGCTTTATTGATCAATATGATACTCCTGTCCCTCCCACCCACCATATTACTTCTATCCCCCACTGCCCAGTCGTCCATAAGACTGCCTGAGCTCTGCTCAAAGTTTGGCTATGGGTCAAACTATCTGTTATCTCTTTCTGGGTGAACTCTTTCAGAGGACATCTATGGTAGGCTTCAGTCCTATTTCCTCTCTTCCGCTACTTCTAGTGTCTACCCTATTTGCCCTTCTGGATGAAAATTAAGCATACTCTCTAAGGTCCCTAAGGTCCTCCTTGCTATTTAGCTTCTTTAGGTCTTTGGATATTAGTAGGGTTATCCTATAACGACTTTTAATTGAGTACATACCATGTGTGTCTTTATAGGGCTGGGTTATCTCACTCAGGATAATCTTTTCTAGTTGCATCCATTTGCTAGCAAATTTCATGATTTCCTTTCTTTTCAATAGCTGAGTAGTAAACAATTATGTAAATATGCCATAATTTCTGCAGAAATACCTCTATTGAAGAACATCTAGGTTGTTTCCAAATTCTAGCTATTATAAATAAAGCTGCTATGAATGTATTTGAACAAATGACCTTGTTGAATGGTGAGGGGTATTTTGGGAATATATCCAGGAGTGGTATAGCCGGATCTTGAGGTTGTGCTATTCCCAATTTTTTGAGAATGCTCCAGATTGACATTCAAAATGGTTTGTATTTCCTTGATAGCTAAGGAAGTTGACCGTTTCTTTAAGTGTTTCTTGCCCATTAGAAATTGGAAAGATCTCCCATGCTCATGGAAAGGTATGATTAACATAGTGAAAATGGCCATCCTACCAAAAGCAATCTACAGATTCAGTGCAATTCTCATCAAAATACCAGAACAATTCTTTACAGACCTTGAAAGAAAAATTCTCAACTTTAATGGAAAAACAAAAACACAGAATTGCTAAAACAATACTGTACAACAACAAATCATCTGGAGGTATCTCCATCCCTGATCTCAAGCTGTACTAGAGAGCAATAGTAATAAAAACTGCATGGTAATAACATAGAAACAAAAGGGTGGGTCAAATAGAACACCATGAAATAAACCCACATAACTATGGATACTTGATTTTTTTTTCCCAGGGGAAAAAAACCCTTCAGTAGGGTGATTTATTTCTGAGGGGTCAGCCTTGAGTACATATACATACATGCTACATTTTTGAAATTGACAGGTTGTATTTATTAATTTATAAGTACAAAAGGCATAACAATAATTATTATAGAATAAGAAGCACTGAAAAGTGTTATTTTTAAGAAAAAAACTGGACTCACTGTAATCAAAAGTATTCTTTAAATTTAAGCCATAACCATACAATGGAAAAAAGACAGCATCTTCAACAATTGGTGCTGGTCCAACTGGATTTCTACATGCAGAAAAATGAAAATAGTTCCATATTTATCACCCTGTAATAGACTAAAGTCAAAGTGGATTAAAGACCTCAACATAAAACCAGACATACTAAATCTGTTAGAAGAAAAAGCGGGAAGAGCTTTGAACTCATTGGCACAGGAGACAACTTCATGAACAGACAATGGCACCAGGCTCTGAGATCAATGAATGGGACCTCATGAAACTAAAAAAGCTTCTGTAAAGCAAAGGACACTGTCGTCAGAACAAAATGACAGAGCTACAGACTGGGAAAGGATCTGCACCAACCCATTATCTAACAGAGGGCTGACATCCAGAATATATAAAGAACTTGTGAAGTTAAAAAAAGAAGAAATAAAGTAATCGAATTAAAAATGGGGTACAGAGTTAAACAGAGAATTCTCAATACAGAAATAACGAATGACAGAGAAACACTTAAAGAAATGTTCAATATCCTTAGTAATCAGGGAAATGCAAATCAAAACAACCCTGAGATTTCACCATATACCCATAAAAATGGCTTAGATCAAAAACTCAAATGACAACACATGCTGAAGAAGATATGGAGAAAAGGGAAACATCCTCCATTGATGGTTGGAATGTAAATTTGTATAACAACTTTGGAAATAAATATGGCGCTTTCTCAGACAATTAGGAATAGTGATTCCTCAAGATCCAGCTATACCACTTCTAGGCATATATACAAAATCTGCTCAAGTGTACAACAAGGGCATTTGCCCAACCATGTTTATAACAGCTGTATTCATAATATCCAGAAGCAAATTTTGGTACATTTACACAGTTGAATACTACTCGGCAATTAAAAACAAGGAAATCATTAAATTTGCAGGCAAATTTTTGGAACTTAAAAAGATCATCCTGAGTGAGGTATTCCAGAAGCAGAAAGACATACATGGTATGTGCTCACTTCTAAGTGGATATTATACATATAATAAAAAATAAACATACTAAAATCTGTGCACCTAAAGATGCTAAGCAAGAAGGACCCTAGGTAGGATGATCAATCCTCACTCAGAAAAACAAATGGGATGGACATCAAAGGAGAGAGAAAGCAGGTAACAGGACAGAGCCTACCACAGATGGGCCATGGAAAGACTCTACCTAGCATTGTATCAAAGCACATGCTGAGACTCTTAACCAAACTTTGGGCAGAGTGCATGGAATCTTATGAAAGACAGGGAGATAAAAAGACATGAAAGGTACAGGAGCTCCACAAGTAGAGCAAGAGAATTAAAAAATCTGGGCACAGAGATCTTTTCTGGGACTGATACTTCAAACAAGGACCATGCATGGAGATAAGCTAGAACCCCATGGATAGATTTAGCCCATGGCATCTCACTCTACAAGTGGGTATCCAAGTAATGGGAACAGGGACTGTCTGACAAGAACTCAGTGTCTGGCTCTTTGATCACAGCCATCTGAAAGGGGAGCAGCCTTATCAGGACACAGAGGGAAACAATACATCCTTATAAGCTATGGTCAGACCTTATAAGCTATGGTCAGAGGGAAGGGGAGGAGGACTTCTTTAATCAGTAGAGTTTAGGAGAGGCATGAGAGGAAATGAGGGAGGGAAGGTAAGATTGGGAGGGAATGGAGGAGGGGGCTCCAGGTGGGATACAATATGAATAATCTGTAATTAATAAAAATAATTTACATAAAATTATTCTAAAGGAAAAATGAAATTTCATTTTATAAAAATTATAAAAAATGTGTCTCAGTGAATAAAGGTGATCTGAGTCTTTCTGAAAATCACATAAATGTAGACGTGAACTGAAAAAAAAAAGTAATGCCTCTGTTCAGAATTCTCTGTTTAGCTCTGTTCTCTATTTTTAAATTGGGTTATTTGGTTTGTTGGTGCTTAATTTCTTGAGTTCTTTATTTTGGATATTGTCCTTTTTTAAAATGTAATATTGTGAAGATCTTTTCCCATTCTATATGATGTCTTTGCCTTACAGAAGCTTTTCAGTTTCCAGAGGTCCCATTTATTAATTGTTGATCTTAGAGCTTGAAATGTTGGTGTTCTGTTCAGAAAGTTGTCATCTGTAACAATGGGTTCAAGGGTGACCCCCACTTTCTTTTCTACTAGACGTAGTGTATCTGGTTCTATGTTGAGTTCTTTGGTCCACTTGGACTTAAGTTTTATGCAGGGTCATAAATATGGGCCTATTTGCATTCTTCTATATGCATACCTTCAGTTAGATGAGCATCACATGTTGAAAAATGCTTTCCCCCTGCCCCAAAGAACTTTTTAGGCTTCTTTGTCAAGAATCAAGTGTCAGTGGATGTTTGGGTTGCTATTTGTTTTAATCAATACCAGATACCATACTAATACACAGTAAATATAAACACTCTTCAATACTACAGCAGATACTCTTCTTATTCTCAACAAACATATTTGCATAATTAAAACAGTATACATGGTCCAAAATATACCTAATATAAATTTAGCATATAGATAGCAAATTCAATGAACTATGAGTTTCATGATTTAAAAGCTCATAAAGGAGGGGGGACAAGATGGTGATGCCAGGAGAACACTGCCTCTGAGGAACAGGACAACATTTTCCATACAGCGACCAAAAGACTGAACTCTGGGCCCTAAAACAACAGCGATTGTGTTTCTCAGGTGAGAGGAAAGCCCCACAGCGTGGGAATCAGTCGGGTTCACTCTCAGGCCACCTAGCCAGAACCCAGAAGAGATCCCAAGTCCTGCATGCACTAGGTCGCAGGACCACAACCACATGCCTGCATGTCCTGATCACCTTCCCAGGCTGAACAGTGAGCACAAAACACCAGAGACTGGGGGTCTCAGTCGTGAGAAAAACTCACTAGGAAAGAAGGCAGTGGGACTGGCCACTGGTCACCCAGTCTTTACCTGAAAAAGGTCTCGAAGACAGGCTGGTACAAGCTGCCATCACTGAACTGGGCTCAAGCCACGAACATGGAGAGTTGCTGCGCCCCCAGCTCTCCAGCACAGACAGAGCTGTGCACCCCAGTGAAACAGAGACTGGGAGTCCCTGTCTGGCAAGGGACCCACAGGGAAGGAAGGAAACAGTGCAGACTTGGGTCACTCAGACTTTGCCTAAGGAAGGTCTCGCAGACCAGCGGGTAGTCTCCGCCATCAATGAACTGGGCCCAAGCCTGGAGCATAGTGAGTTGTTGGGCACCCAGCTCTCCGGCACAGACAGAGATGTGCGCCCCAAGGCAACAGATACTGGGAGTCCCTGTCAGGAGTAAACCCCACAGGGAAGGAAGGACACGGGGACCCTAATTAGGTCATCCAGTATATCCTTATGAAAGGTCCTGCAGACTAGCAGGCAGATGCACACACCACCAGCCCAGAAACCTGCTTTGTATCAACTATTCCTCACAGACAGAACTGTATGCCCCAGGACACCAAAGACTTGGAGTCACTGTTGGGAGAAATCCTCACATGGAATGAAGCAAAGGGGACAGACTTAGACCACCCAGTATATCCCTGGAAAAGGTCCAACAAACTGGCACAACCCAAGGACCTGCTGTGCACCAGATAGCCTGCAGTTACCAAGAGAGCAGTACTCATCTGCCACAGATTACTGCTTAGGTACTGGGGCACAGAGCCCCATCCTCAGACCTACAAAAGACCGGGATCCCAGAGATCAATCCCCAGATACTGTTCCAAGGGGCAACCAGTTATCCCTAACAAAACTGACCAAACCAAGGGACAGACAGGTTATAGCAGCTTACTAATTTTACAGCAAGAAACCCATAAGTAGGGCAGCTGTCTCCAGGACTTCTACAGGTGAGAGGAGCGCACTCTCGACTAAGAAGGAGCACAATTGCCACTCAGGTCTCTATGTCTGAGGCTAAGCTGTGGTAACTCTTGAAAAACACCAGGCATCCAATGACTATACCCAAAAATCTGAGAAGGTTTCCTTCAGGAAAAAGCCTCTTCCTGCCAAGGGGATTCTCTCCACCACAGGATTCTAAGAACAACCAGAAACTAAATCCAAACACCTACGATAGCTCAATGGGTAGAGGCCAGTGTAAAAGCTCAACCAACATAAGACAGAGCAATATGGCAACTCCAGAACCCAGTTATCCAGGAGCAAGTAGCCCTGGACACCCCAGCATAATTGAAATTCAAGAAGATGACCTAACATCTATGCTCATAATGAGGATGACAGAGGAAACAAATAAAATGCCTTAAAGATCTAGAGAAAGATAAACTCAAACAGATTATGGCCATCTGTAAAGAAATAGAGGAAGATGGGAACAAACAGGTTATGGCCATCCAGAAAGAAATAGAAGAAGATAAAGAAAAACAGATTATGGCCATCCGTAAAGAAATACAGGAAGTTGCAGCCAAACAGTTTGTGGACTTTAGAGAGGAAATACTTAAATCAATGAAAGAAATAAAAACAAAAAGAGGATTGAAACAAACAGCTGAAGGAATTAAAGGAAAATACAGTCAGACAAGTGAAGGAAATGAACAAAATGGCTCAAACCTGAAGATAGAATTGGAAAAATTAAAGAAAACACAAATGAAGTAAACTGTGGAGAGAAAGAACTTAGGGAAGAAAACAGGAACTACAGAGGTAAGCATAACCAATAGACTACAAGAGATGGAACAAAGAATCTCAGGTGTGGAAGATACAATGGAAGAAATGGATATATCTGTCAAAGAAAATAATAAATCTAAAAAATACCTGACACAGACCGTCCAAGAAATTCAAGACAACATAAAAAGACAAAACCTAAGAATAACAGGAATAGAGGAAAAAGAAGATTCCCTCCCACAAGGCCCAGAAAATATTTTCAACAAAATTGTAGAAGAAAATCTCCCCAACTTAAAGGAGAGGCCAATAAGAATACAAGAGGCATACAGAACACCCAATAAATTAGACCAGAAATGAAAATCCTCCCACCACAAAATAATCAAAACAATAAGTATACAGAACAAAGAAAATATAGTAAAAGCTGCAAGGGAAAAAGGCCAAGTAACATATAATGGCAAACCCATTAGAATCACACCTGAATTTTCAACAGAGACTATGAAACCCAGAAGGGCCTGGAAGGATATCATGCAGACCCTAAGAGAACACAGATGTCAGCCAAGGCTACTATACCCAGCAAAACTCTCAGTCTTCATAGATGGAGAAAACAAGATATTCAATGACAAAAACAAATTTCAACAATACCTACACACAAATCCAGAGTTACAGAAGACACTAGAAGGGAAAATACAACCCAAGAAAACTAGCTACTTTCAAGGAAACATAGGAAAAAATTAACCTCACTACTTTAAAACAAAAACCAACCAAGCACACAAACATATGACCACAACCAACATCAAAATCAAAGGATCTAACAGGTACTGGACATTAATCTCTCTCAACATCAGTGGACTCAATTTTCCAATAAAAGGAAATGAAACAGAGTAATAGAATAGATGCATAAACAAGACCTAGCAATCTGTTGCTTACAAGAAACACACCTAAGTCACAAAGATAAATATTACCTGAGGGTAAAGGGCTGGAAGATGGCTTTCCAAGCAAATGTACGCAAGAAGCAAGCAGGAGTAGCCATTCTACTATCTGATAAAATGGGCTTTCAACAAAAATTAATCAAAAGTGATGGGAAAGACACTTCATATCCATCAAGGGAAAATGCCACCAGGAAGACATCACAATCCAGAACATCTATGCCCCAAATACAAGGGCACCCACATTTGTAAAAGAAACATTGATAAAACTTAAACCACACATAGATCCTTACACATTAATAGTGGGAGACTTCAACACCCTACTCTCAACAAAAGACAGGTCAAAAAAACAGAAATTTAAGAACGAAACAATGTCTCTAACAAAGGTCATTGATCAAATGGACCTAACAGACATTTACAGAACTTTACACCCAAACACAAAAGAAATTGCCTTCTTCTCAGCACCTCATGGAACCTTCTCTGAAACAGACCATATAGTGGGTCACAAAGCAAGCCTCCCCAGATGCAAGAAGATTGAAATAACCCCTTGTAACCTATCTGATCATCATGGAACACAGCTGAACCTCAACAACAACAGAAATAGGAAAAAGCTTACACACACATGGAAACTGAACAACTTGCTACTATATGACAGGTGGGTCAGGGAAGAAATAAAGAAAGTAATTAAAGTCTTCCTAGAATTCAATGAAAATGAAGGCACAACATACCCAAATTTATGGGACACATTGAAAGCAGTGCTCAGAGGAAAGTTCATAGCACTAAGTGCCTTCAAGAAGAAATTCGAGACAGCTCATTCAAGCAACTTAATGGCTCACCTAAAAACCCTAGAAAAAGAAGAAGCAGACACACCAAAAAGAGTAGACAGCTGGAAATAATCAAACTCAGGGCTGAAATCAATCAATTAGAAACAAATAAAACCATTCCAAGAATCAATGAAACCAAGAGCTGGTTCTTTGAGAAAATCAACAAGATCGAAAAACTCTTAGCCAAAAAAGGGAGAGAGACACCATCCAAATCAACAAAATCAGAAATGAAAAGGAGGACATAACTACAGACACTGAGGAAATCCAAACGATCATTAGGACTTACTTCAAAAGTCTATATGCCACAAATTTGAAAATCTAAATGAAATAGACAATTTTCTGGATTGATTCCACTTACCAAAACTGAATCAAGACCATGGAAATCAATGAAATATTCCTATATCCCCAAAGGAAATATAAGCAGTCATCAAAAGTCTCCCATCCAAAATAAGCCCTGGACCAGATGGTTTCAGTGGAGAATGCTACTCAAAGAGCTAAATCCAGTTCTCTTCAAAGTAATCCATAAAATAGAAACAGAAGGAACACTAACAAACTCATTCTATGAAGGCAAAGCCACCTTGGTACCTAAACTTCACAAAGACCCAAAAAGGAAAGAGATTTCCAGGCCACATCTCCCTTATGAACACTGATGCAAAAATACTCAACACAATGCCTGCAAACCAAGTACAAGATCACATCAAAGATACCATCCACTATGACCAAGTAAGCTTCATCCCAGCTATGCAGGGGTGGTTCAGTATATGGAAATCCATCAATGTGATCCATGATATTAGCGAACTGAAAGAAAAAAAAAACACATGATAATCTCCTTAGATGCTGAAAAATCACTTGATAAAATCCAACATCCATTCATGTTTAATGTCTTGGAGAGATCAGGGATACAAGGCACATATCTAAACATAGTAAAGTCAATATACTGCAAGCCTACAGGCAACATCAAACTAAACTTAGAGAAACTTAAAGAAATCCCACTGAAATCAGGGACAAGGCAAGGGTGCCTAATCTCTCTATATCTCTTCAACATAGTTCTGAAAGTCCTTGCTAGAGCAATAAGACAGTTGAAGGAGATCAAGGGGATACAAATTTGAAAGGAAGAAGTCAAATTATCACTATTTGCAGATGATATGATAGTATACCTGAGTGACCCCAAAAATTCTACCAGGGAACTCCTACAGCTGATAAACACCTTCAGCAAAGTGGCCGGATACAAAATTAACTTAAAAAAAAAATCAGTAGTCATTGTGTATACAAAAGACAAAAGAGCTGAGAAAGAAATCATGAAAACAACACCCTTCACAATAGACACAAATGACATAAAGTACCTTGGTGTAACCCTAACCAAGCAACTCAAAGACTTGTATGAAAAAAAAAATCAAGTCTCTGAAGAAAGAATTAGAAGAATATATCAGAAGATGGAAAGATCTCCCATGCTCATGGCTTGGTAAGATTAACATAGTAAAAATGGCCATCTTACCAAAAGCAATCTACAGATTCACTGCAATTCCCATCAAATTACCAACACAATTCTTTACAGACCTGTAAAGAAAAATTCTCAACTTCATATGGAATAACAAGAAACCTAGAATTGCTAAAACAAACCTCTACAATAAAAGATCTTCTGGAGGTATCTCCATCCCTGATCTTAAGCTGTACTATAGAGCAACAGTAATAAAAACTGCATGGTAATAGCTAAGAAACAGAATGGTGGAACAATGGAACTGAACAGAAGACCCAGAAATAAACCCATAAACTTATGCACACCTCATCTTTGACAAAGATGTCGAAACCATACAAAGGAAAAAAGATAGCATCTTCAGCAAATGGTGTTTGTCTAAATGGATGTCTATATGTAGAAAAATGCAAATAGATCCATACTTATCACCCTGCATGAAACTAAAGTCCAAGTGGACTAAAGACGTCAACACATTAAATTAAAGATCTGACACATTAAATCGGTTAGAAAAAAAAGTGGGGGACAGTTCAGAACTCATTGGCACAGGAGACAACTTCCTGAACAGAACACCAACAGCACAGGCTCTAAGAGCAACAATCAATAAATGGGACCTCATGGAACTGAAAAGCTTCTGTAAAGCAAAAGACACTGTCATCAAAACAAAACGACAGCCTACAGATTGGGAAAGAATCTTCACCAACCCTTTATCTGACAGAGGACTCATATCCAGTATATATAAAGAACAAAAGAAGCAGAAAAGCAGCAAACCAAGTAATCCAGTTAAAAAAAGAGAATAGAGCTAAACAGAAAATTCTCTGTAGAGGAATATCAAATGGCAGAGAAACACTTAAAGAAATGCTCAATGTAATTAGCCATTAGGGGAATGCAAATCAAAACAACCCTGAGATTTTTATCTTACACCCATCAGAATGGCCAAGATGAAAAAGTCGAGTGAAAACACATGCAGGAGAGGCTGTGGAGAAAGGGAAACCCTCCTCCACTGCTGTTGGGAATGTAAACTTGTACAACCACTCTGGAAATCAATCTGTCGCTTTCTCAGAAACTAGGAATAGTGCTTCCTCAAAATCCAGCCATACCATTTCTAGGCATATATCCAAAAGAGGCTCAAGTACACACTAAGGACATTTGTTCTACCATGGTTGTAGCAGCTTTATTTGTAATAGCGAGAACCTGTAAACAACCCAGATGCCCCTCAACTCAAGAACAAATGTAGAAGTTGTGGTACATCTACATAATGGTATATTACTCAGCAATGAAAAGTAAGGAAATCATGAAATTTGCAGATATATGGTAGGACCTAGAAAGGATCATCCTGAGTGAGCTGTCCCAGAAGTCCAAAGACACACACAGTATATACTTACTCGTATAGACATGTAATATAGGATAACGGTACTAAAATCTGTACATTTAACGAAACTAATCAATAGAGAGGTCTCTGACTAAAATGCTCAATCCCCATCCCGAAATGCAAAGAGGAAGCACATCAGAGGAAGAAGAAAACAAGAAACAAGCTAGAAACCTGCCACAGAGAGCCTCTGAAAGGCTCTGCCCTGCAGACTATCAAAGCAGATGCTGAGACTTATGGCCAACTGTTGGGCAGTGTGCATGGAATCTTATGTCAGAAGTCGGAAATAGTAAGATCTGGAGAGGACAGGAACTCCACAAGGAGAGCAACCCAACCAGAAATTTGAACACATGGGTCTTCCCAAAGACTCATACTCCAACCAAGTACCTGGCATGGAGATAACCTAGAACCTCTGCACAGATGTAGCACATGGCAGTTTAGTGTCCAAGTGGGTAACATAGTAATGGGAAGAGGGACTGCCTCTGACATAATCTGATTGGCCTGGTCTTTGATCACCTCCCCCTGAGGCGGGAGCAGCCCTACCAGGCCACAGAAGATGACAATGCAGCCACTCCTGATGAGATCTGATAGATTAAGATCAGCAGGAATGAGAGGAGGACCTCCCTTATCATTAGACTTGGGGAGGGGCATGTGTGAAGAAGGAGGTGGGAGGCTGGGATCAGGAGAGGAGGAGGGAGGGGCTTATGGGGGATACAAATTGAATAAATTGTAATTAATTTAAAAAATTAAAAATTTGATAAGGATGCCAAAGTGTTGCTCTCCACAGCTGAGAGTCAGTGGTGTGTGTAGGGAAGAACTCAGTTTACCTTAAGGGGATGGCCATTAAGAGTTTGATGGCCATGCAGTAAGTGTATGTGCAACAGAAATTGGACTTGTTTTCTCCTCTTCCTCCTCCTCCTCTTCTTGTTTTATTGGGGGGGGGAGGTCATGAGGTTTGGTTAGGAGGACAAGAAAGTGACTGATGTACATGATGTGAAATTCCCAAATAACAAATAAAAATATTATGTCGGACAAAAAAAAATAAAAATAATAAAAATAAAAGCTCATAAAGAACACTGGCCTTTTATTCCCTTACATTTTCACTCATTTTATTTCATTAATAGTCATTACAGGATAAGATTATCTTAAAAGAGAGCTACCACAGGGCCTCTCTGTCTGAAAAGTGGTAAATGTAGAAAATATTTTCAATTTCTAGGCTTTTATGCCTGTTCTCATTGTGGCACCCTAAGAAACAGTGCAAAAAAAATAAATAAATACAAAAAAGTCACTATTCAAAGATAACCTGCACTTTGAAGCTAGATGTAGTCAGCCCTTCAGTTTATAAAGTTATTTTCCAAAATAAAGCTAAAGAATTGAAAAAAGAAATCTCATAACCATACTTAAACTTCTTAAATATACAGTGTAAGTCCATAAGTGCACTCGCCATTCCTTAGTATCTACAAGCATTTGGCAAATCCATGTTATCCCTTAATCCTCTCAAATTCACTCAGAATTTATTGACATCATTCAGAAAGCAATTTTAAGCTGATGAACCTTATTGTCCAGGTGTTTACAATCTGAATAGTGTAGAGTTTAAATTGCTTGAGCATTTACTAATTTTTATACCCATAGTTTTCCAACAAATATTCCTAAATAGCCACTGTTTAATGACTTCCCAACCACTCCATTATCCTCTTCATGGAATCTGAACTTGAAAATTAAAAAAAATAAATTGTATGTGAGTTTCTGAGCCTTGAACAGTGAAAAGGCAGACTAATTTAATGGGCAAAATGAGGGCCTTTAACTGAATAACCTAAGTTAGAGTTACATTTGCCTGCTTACATATTTTCTCGGTGCGTGTGGGCCATCAACTTTCTGATATGTTAAACAAGGATAATGACATCGGAAGCTATTTCATAGAAATGCTGTGAAGACTAACTGTACTAATACATATTAAGTAATGGGAACTATGTTTGGCATATAGTAATCCTACAAGTAAAGGGAGCTCAGAATTACTCGTTTTGAATAAACTTATGTTCAAACTGGTTTTCCCTAGAGTTGCACTAAGTTCTAAAACATGTTCTGTATAATATTTCTCTTGACAAAGCCAGGAATGCTCCTAGAATTCTGGATCAGCACGGAGCATAGACCCATTTGCAATAATTTGTAAACTTGCTTATTAGATTCAGAACAAGACTCCGTGTTGAAACATTTCTCTTCATCTTTCTCCAAGCCACCTCATCATCTGCCTCAGGCCTCTCCAAACTGCCACTCTCCGAAGGCTTATATTCCGTGTCACCACTTCTCTTTCT
The DNA here is from genome assembly GCF_030254825.1 of Meriones unguiculatus. Classification (NCBI taxonomy): domain Eukaryota; kingdom Metazoa; phylum Chordata; class Mammalia; order Rodentia; family Muridae; genus Meriones; species Meriones unguiculatus. The sequence goes on along the minus strand of NC_083369.1, from coordinate 70,284,316 downwards.
AGGCTCTCATAGTTATATGTTCAGAGGCCTAGACCACACCCATCTCCATGATATTCAGTGCAGGCTATTACCAGCTCGAAGTGAACATGCCTTGCATGAGACAGTTATCAACTATGGACAAATTAAAGCCCAAACTAAAACCCCACACTTGGGATTAAAACAAAAACATATTTACATAACATAACTAAGTTTTTAAAGAAACCAAAACATCAATTATATAGGAGAGATGCTTATAAAACCCAACACCTCCTTGGAGAATTATTGGTAGTTAATTATTACAGGGAAAAGAATATCATTCTCTTTAGCATTAGGACCACCGGTAAATTGCCCATGCTCCTGTAAATAGTTCACAAACCAGACTCATATAACCAACCCTAACTAAACTCAATAGGTCACAAAATACCCAAAAAGACATGTAATAATGGAGAGGGAAGAGTTAGGAAGAAGGGCTTCCACAGTAGAGGTGGGAGGGGTAAATGGTAATGGGAGTGGGTATGATCATTCTACATTTTATCTGATATTTAATTCTCAAATTTTAAAAAATCAGTGTTTTTAACAATTTGTTGTTTAAACGTAATCTACAAGTAGTATGTGTATGAACAAGTAACCTCCGAAATTTAATTTCTGAGAAATAGATTGTTATTAGTATAGATCTCCTAAAGTTATTTCTTACATCTAACGAAACTGGTATATCCTAGGTCCAAAAACTTTGACTCTTTCTGTGTTATTTATTATTATGCTTCTTTGAGCTTTACTTTTTAGATTCTATGAAATATGTGATACCATACAGTTTGTATATTTCTGTTTCCAGCTTATTTCCATATGATAATGACCTCTGGTTCAATTCACATGGCTGCAAATGACAGGGTTTCATTACACTCACAGTTAAGTTATTTTGATTTCACTGTTGATATAAACCAATTTTTAAAAATCAGTTTATTCATTGATGAGTATACACATTGTTCCATATCTTGGCTTTTATTAAGAATGTTATAAAGTACCTTTTCTTTCTTAGTGGCCTATCCAGGGGTAGTATTTTTTAATATAATTTGTTGTCCATAAAATTTATGAATGAAAGTATTTACTTCCCTTTTAATTCTTACCGGCATTTGTAGAAGTATGAGGTTTTAGAATTACAATATACTACATTTGGATAGTATTTAATATTTTTGCATGTTCTTGATCTCATTTGAACCAGACAATAAAAATTTCATTAGACTAATGACGAGAGACACAGTATGGAAGTCAGTGGAATACTGTACAGCATACCTTAACTCATTTCTTGACATTTGTACATATATATATTTCCAAATTATAGAAAATTCTCTTCTATACAGCTATTGGTGGTGTTTTGAGGAAAAATAAAGTATATACACACATAATTTGTAGAAATATTGATACTAAATAAATGTAAAGTATTCTGTTTATTATTGATTTATTTGAAGCTATGTAATTCATCAGGGAGAAAGGCAATTTGAGACATTATTCACTTTAGATGAATCTAGTGTTTTTTTTCAAAACATTATGTAGAGAAATAAAACAAATATATATATATATATTCAAATACTTTTCTAATATCAATATTTTTCTAACTCCACACTTGAACTTTAATAGTCTGTGAAATCTCTTAAAGGCATGAACATTTCCACCAAGTCATTTCTACGTGGGAAATAGCTTGAAAGATTCTGATTGTACTAAAAATAAGATCCACATTTTTTTTCTGATCTGTGAGATTTGGCTTAAGTCCATGATTTCAGGCTGAGCAAATTCTAATTACTCTTTGTATTGTTTACTTTCCTTCAGACACATTTTATTTCTATAAATTTCCTAAGCTCTTATTTTGTACCTTAAATGTCAAGAATGTTGATCCCTTTGTCTGCAAAGAACCTTTTACATTTATCTGGATAGTGGGTCCCTTTAGATTTGAATTTGAGATTAAGTGTCATTTCTTGGATAAGATTTACATTTTGTATATAATTATTCACATTCACTAATTTACCCAGACCTTTATACATTTCATAATCTTTATAGTTTCATAATCCTTTCAATGCTAATTTACACTGTATTATTATTTTGAATTTTTATTTATACATAAATTATTTTATTTTTGATATACAATAAAAAACTTTATAAAAACAGGAACTTTCTCTGTGTAGCAGGCCATATACAAATTATCTTGGTAACAAAAAGAGATTGCATTTATATAATATATTAACAGTGTGACTGGTACAGCTTCTTACCTCCTCTAAAAATTAGCCACAAGTGGATAAATGTTTCAAAAGATAAATGTAAAAACACAAAAAGCTCTTAGAAAATAATAGAAGAGTTATCATAATTCAAGAATTGGAGGGCAGAGGGGGTATCCAGGATAGTGGCAACCAGTGCACACCATTTCTGAGTCAGAACATCAACATTTAGGCTTCTGAGCCAAGACAGGAGAGCCCAAGAAGAGAGACCATTTAGATCCAGCTCACCTGCAGATTTTTTCTGGGGACTGAGAGAGGCAAACATTAGATCCCCCTGCACTTCCCTTTGTCTGGCCTCCCTCTTCCTCAGCAAAGGCTGCCCTCAGTGAGTGCCCATTGCTCCTAGAACAGAACTCCCTGCTCTATGACTGAGAAAGCATAGCTGGGCCTCCTAGTACCTCAGTGGCAGGCAGCCTGCTGAACAGGCCACTCAGGTCTGCCTGGCCACCTAGGTCCACTGGGCCACCAAGGTCTGCAGGCAGCTCTATGGGATCCACAGGGCAACACAGCAGACATCCATACCTGCAGCTTCCCAGTTCTGGTGCTGTGTCTGGAATCCCAGTGGATGCTATACCAACCTCCAAGTTCTATAGCTCTAGCACCACTGAGATGACAGATCTCCTACACTCACATTTGCCCCTGTTGTCCCAAGTCTGAGAGTAGAGAACAGGGAGAACCTCTGTGCTTTCTGATTAGACCAGCTAGAGAGTTAATGTACTTCAAGTGAGTGAATGCAGAGCCCCAGATCCATGGTCTCTCTATGCTAATAGCCAGACATTGGATCCATCCCACCCACAGCCCCACTGTGGGTAACATAGGGATTTTTCGGACAGTGTTCTCAAGATTGAAACCCCTGTTCTACCAGTCTACCAGTGGAGTCCCAGCTAACAACTTCTGGAGCCCAAGCACATCTGAATATAAAGACAGTATGACAGGCCTGTAGGCCACTGAAATATTCAGGGAATCTGCACACACACATTGCACCCAAAAAGAACACCAACACCTGCACCCCATCCTGATCCAACACCACTCACTTCCCTATATTCCAGGCATCTACACTTTCTAACACCCTGTCCTTCAAAGCACACTTCCAAACACTCAACAGGCTTGCTCAGCAGCACTTGTACACTAGCTCCTGTGGACCTACTTTCCTTAGGTAAAGTTAAAATACCAACACACATTCTCAGACCAGTGGACCTCTCTCATCTTCCTGAAGAATACTCCAGACACCAGTAAAAGACAGACCCAACCTGAAGTACAGATTCCAGGAACAAACAGTGAAGGTTAGAGATAAGCAGATGGTCAGAAGTCACTGTAAGAACGCATCCAACAAAAATCAGGACATCATGTCTTAGCCAGTATTCCCCCCAAATCAATAGATACTCCAATTCATTGGAAATATAGGAAAATCATTACAAAGCTGTGCTTATCCAGTTAATAGAGGCACATAAAGAAGAAATGAACAAATATTTTAAAGAAATAGCCACACAAATGGAAGATAAAAAAAAAAGAGGAAACAAAGCTCTCAAAGAAATACAGGCAAATACAGACAAAAAAAAAGAGGCTCAAGTAGAGGCACAATTACAGGCATATGGAGAGGAAAACAAAACAAAACAAAAAACAAACAAACAAAAAAAGCAGAAGCCATCATGGAAAAACAGGAATCCACAGTCAAAAAGATGAAGGAAATGGTGCAAGTCACGAAAACAGGATTAGAACCAATAAAGAAAACACAGACAGAGAAAACACTGGAGCTGCAGAACTTAGAGAAAAGATCAGGAACCGCAAAGGAAAGCATCACCAATAGAATACAAGAGATGGAAGAAAGAATCTTACATGCTGAAGATATACTTGTTGAAATTGACACATCTTTTAGAGAAAAAGTAAAATAGGGAATGGTCCAAACAGAAAACATCCAAGAAAGAAATAAAGGACAGTATAAAAAGATGAAATCTGTGTAGCCCAGGCTGGCCTCAAACTCGTGATCCTCCTGCCTCTGCCTCCTTCAGCAAATCCTACCGGTGTGCGCCACCACAATCAGCGAGTGAAAATAATGAGACATGGCAAAATTAGAATTTACCTGTCTGAAAGAAGGGAAATAATCTTGAGTTTCTGGGCAGACTGACAAATAGTTTCCAGCCAGCTTCATAGAGACTTTCTGTCTGGAACACAACAAAAATCACACCTCGCATAATTTTCATACCTTTTTACTTTGTATTATTCCGCCTATTTGTCATCTTCCCTCAATTTGCCCATTATCTTCCCAGAATAAATCTTTTCATTTTATACAATCTCACTACTATAATTTTATCTATAAGATGCTACCCTTTCTCACTGATCATGCACATTGTAAAAGAGCCCCTTTTTAATTTGCTAGATTCCACTTGCAGAAAATAAATTAATTTCATATGAGAGAAAGAATTGATTTTCAGATTACAATTTAATTTATGTTTAAGGAGATGTAATTCATGTTTAATGATGTAAATGTACCATATTTTTGTTATCTGGTAATTTGTTGCTGAACAGCTAGAGTGGTTTTGCTAATTAATATTTTAGTTTTTTTATTATTTTTTAGTTTTATTATTTTATTATTAATTACTAATAATATAACATGAATGTAATGATATGTATGTTCAGGAGGTTTGTACAGAGTCTATAAGAGAAAAAAAAATTCCCTGAAGTTGGAGTTATAGCTAGTTATGAGTTGTTTTTACTGGGTGCCAGTAACTGATGTTTATATCTTTGTTTAAATTAAATTTTTATTTTTTATATTAAAAAAAGATGAAATCTAAGAATAATAGGAATTGATGAAAAAGAAGATTCCAGGCTCCAAGGCCCAGAAAATAATATCAAGAAAATCATAGAAGACAATTTTCCCAACTTAAAGAGACGTCCATAAACATACAAGAGGCCTACAGAACACCAAATAGACTAGAACAGAAAAGAACCAACTCACATCACATGACAGTCAAAACATTAAATCTACAGAACAAAGAAAAGATATTAAAAGCAGCAAGGGAAAAAGGCCAAGTAACATATAAAAGTAGAACTATCAGAATCACACAAGAATTCTCAACAGAATCTATGAAAGCCAGAAAGGCTTGGGTGGAAGTCATGCAGGCTTTAAGGGACCACAGATGCCAACCCAGACTACTATTCCCACAGAGATTTCAATCAACTTAAATGGAGAAAACAAAATATTTCATGATAAAATTAAACTTAAACAATATCTATGCAGTAACCCAGACCTACAGAAGACACTAAAAAGTAAAACGCAGTCTAACAAAATCAAGTACACTCAAGAAAAAACAAGGATGTAGATAACTTCACAGCAAATAATTAAAAGAAAACAAGCTATGCAACACAGTAACACAACCAACTCTACAATAAAAGGAGCTAACCTTCATTGTTCACTATTATCTATCAACATCAATGGACACAACTCTCCAATAAAAAGACAGAGACTAACAGAATGGTTGCAGAAACAGGCTCCTACACTCCTCTGCATCCATCAAACATACCGCAGCAGCAAAGAAAAACAATAGGGTTGGAAAAATGTTTTTCAAGCAAATGGACCCAGAAAACAAGCTGCGGTAGCTATTCTAATTTCTAATAAAATAGACTTTCAATTAAAATTAATCAAAAAAGATGAGGAGGGGAAACTCATTCTCATCAAAGGAAAAAATCTATCAGGAGGACAACACAATTCTGAACATCTATGCTCAAACACAAGAGCAACTATATTTGTAAACGAAACATTATTAAGCTCAAGTCATGCATCGATCCCAACACCTTAATAGTGGAAGACTTCAAGACTCCACTCTCACCAAAGTACAGACCATCTAGATAGAGGCTAAATAGGGAAATAATGGCACTTACAGAGGTCCTAAATCAAATGGACTTAATAGTTGTTTACAGAACTTTTCACCCAAAATCAAAAGAGTATACCTTCTCTTCAGCAACTCATGGAACCTTCCCCAAAATAGACCACATAGTTTGTCACAAAGGAAGCCTCAACTGATACAAGAAGATTGAAATCATCTCCTGTATCCTATCTGACCACCAAGGATTAAAGATGGACCTCAACAATAACAGAAATAGCAAAAAGCCTACACACACATGGAAACTCAATAACTCGCTTATCAATGACAGCTGCATCAGGGACAAAATAAAGAAAGAAATTAATAACTTCCTAGAATTCAATGAAAATGAAGGCCAACATACTCATACTTATGGAACACAATGAAAGCAGTGCTAAGCAGAAAATTGATAGTACTAAGTGCCTTCAAAAAGAAATTCGAAACAGGTCATGCAAGCAACTTAAAGGTTCACCTGAAAATCCTAGAAAAAAAAAGAAGCAGACACATCCAAGAGGAGTAGACAGCTGAAAATAATCAAACTCGGCTGAAATCAATAGATTAGAAACAAAACAATTCAAAGAATCAATGAAACCAAGAGCTGTTTCTTTGAGAAAATCAAGAATATAGCCAAATGCTGAGCCACAAATAACTAAAATATAGAGAGAAACTGTCCAAAGGGGGACATAACAACAGACACTGAAGAGATCCAAACAACTATTATGTTTTACTACAAAAGGCTATACTCCAGAAAATTTGAAAATCTAAATGAAATGGACAGTTTTCTTGATAAATTCCATTTACCAAAAGTTTATCAAGATCATTTAAATAGATTGAATAGCACTATATCCCCCAAGGAAAGAGAAAGAGTCATTAAAAGTCTCCTTTCTGAAAAAAAAAAAAAAAAAAAAAAGCCCAGGGACAGGTGGTTTCAGCTCAGCTCACCTGCCACTGACTACTGCTTGGGCACTGGGGCACAGAGCCCCAAACTCAGACCTACAGAAGCCTGGGATCCCAGAGATCAACACCCAGACACTGCTCCCAGGGGCAACCAGTTATCCCTAATTAAACTGACCAAACCACGTGGCACCCAGGTTACAGCAACAGCTTACTAAATTTACAGCAAGAGGCAGATGTTGATGAGACACTTAGCAAAACTTTGGGCAGAGTACAGGGAATCTGATGAAAGAAGTGGGAGATAATAAGACATGGAGAGAACAGGAGCTCCACAAGGACAGCGACAGATCCTAAAAGTCTGGGCAGAGGAATCTTTCTGAAATTGATAATCCAGCCAAGGACTACTCATGGAGATGGCCTGGAACCTCTGCCCAGAGGTAGCATATGGCAGTTCCGTATCCAAGTGGCCTCCGTAGTAATGGGGACAGGGACTGTCTCTGACAAGAACTGATTGGGCTGCTCTTTGATCACCTCCCCGTAAGGAGGGAGCAATCTTATCAGGCCACAGAAGAAGACAGTGCAACCACTCCTGATGAGACCTGATAGACTAGGGTCAGAGGGAAGGGAAGGAGGACATCCCTTTCCAGTGGATGGACAAGGTAGCAGAGGGAAAAGGGTGGGGAAGAGGGAGGGTGGTGAGTGGAAGAGGAGGAGGGAGGGAGGCACAGGGGGGATACAAAGTGAATAAACTGTAATTAATAAAAATAAAAAGAATTAAATAAAAAATTCTTTTTTTATTCTCATTACTTTTTTTTCTATTTTTTTATTATTTATTTTTTTGTCAGTTACATTTTATTAACTCTGTATCCCAGCCGTGTCGCGATCCCTCATTCCCTCCCAGTCCCTCCCTCCCTCCCTCATCTCCACTGTGCCCCTTTCCAAGTCCACTGATGGGGGGGACCTCCTCCCCATTCATCTGATCCTGTTTTATCAGGTATCTTCAGGACTGGCTGCAAAGCCCTCCTCTGTGGCCTAAGAGGACTGCTCCTCCCTTCGGGGGTGGGGAGACCAAAGAGCCAGTCATTGAGTTCCTGTTAGAAATAGTCCTTGTTCCCCTCACTTTGGGAAAACAATTGGTTACTGAGCTACCACAGGCTACATCTGAGTGGAGGTTCTAGGTTATATCCATACATGGTCCTTGGTTGAATGTCAGTCTCAGAAAAGACCCTGTGCCCAGATATATTTGGTCCTTGTGGAGCTCCTATCCTTTCCCCGTCAGACTAACTCCCCTTCTTTCTTATGATTCCCTGTACTCTGCCAAAGGTTTGGTCATGAGTCTTTGCTTTGAAAACACTGCTAGTTAGGGTCTTTCAGATGCGCTCAGTAGACTCCAGTCATACGTTCAATGCACATCCCATCTGTCTTTCTAAACGATGATTGATCATCTTACCCCATGTCTGCTCAATTGATTATCTTTTTTAGGTGTATAGATTTCATTATGTTTATCATATCTTATAGATTTATATAAGTGAGTATATCCCATGTTTGTCTTTCTCCCTCTGGGATATTTCACTCAGAATGATCTTTTCTAGATCCCACCATTTGCCTGCAAATTTCATGATTTCCTCCTTTTTGATTGCTGAGTAGTATTCCATTGTGTAAAAATACCACAATTTCTGTACCCATTCCTCCGTTGATGGACATCTGGGTTGTTTCCAGGTTCTGGCTATTACAAATAAAGCTGCTATAAACATGGTTGAGCAAGTATCCCTTTTGTGTACTTGAGCGAACTTTGGGTATATACCTAGCAGTGGTATAGCTGGGTCTTGAGGAAGCACTATTCCTAATTGTCTTAGAAAGTGCCAGATAGCTTTCCAGAGTGGTTGTACCAGTTTACATTCCCACCAGCTGTGGAGGAGGGTTCCCCTTTCTCCACAACCTGTCCAGCATGTGTTGTTGCTTGAGTTTTTCATCTTGGCCATTCTGATGGGTGTAAGGTGATATCTCAGGGTTGTTTTGATTTGCATTTTCCTGATGGCTAATGAGGATGAGCATTTCTGTAAGTGTTTCTCTGCCATTCGATATTCCTCTGTCGAGAAATCTCTGTTTAGCTCTGTTCCCCATTTTTTAATTGGATTACTTGGTTTGCTGCTTTTCAGCTTCTTTAGTTCTTTGTATATACTGGATATTAGTCCTCTGTCAGATAAAGGGTTAGTGAAGATTCTTTCCCAATCTGTAGGCAGTTGTTTTGTTTTGATGACGGTGTCCTTTGCTTTACAGAAACTTTTCAGTTTCATGAAGTCCCATTTATTGATTGTTGCTCTTAGAGCCTGTGCTTTTGGTGTTCTGTTCAGGAAGTTGTCTACTGTGCCAATGAGTTCTAGGCTGTTCCCCACTTTTTTTTCCAATTGATTTAGGGTATCTGGTTTTATGTTGAGGTCCTTGATCCACTTTGACTTTAGTTTTGTGCAGGGTGATAAATATGGATCTATTTTCATTTTTCTGCATGTAGACATCCAGTTGGTCCAGCACCATTTGTTGAAGATGCTGTCTTTTTTCCATTGAATGGATTTGGCTTCTTTGTCAAATATCGAGTATTCATAGGTGTGTGGGTTTATTTCTGGGTTTTCTATGCGATTCCATTGATCCTCCATTCTGTTTCTATGCCAATACCATGCAATTTTTATTACTGTTGCCCTGTAGTACAGCTTGAGATCAGGGATGGAGATACCTCCAGATGATCTGTTGTCGTACAGGATTGTTTTGGAGATTCTGGGTTTTTTGTTTCTCCATATGAAGCTGAGAATCTTTTTTTAAAGGTCTGTAAAGCATTGAGTTGGTATTTTGATGGGAATTGCATTGAATATGTAGATTGCTTTTGGCAGGATGGCCATTTTCACAATGTTAATCCTACCAATCCATGAGCATGAGAGATCTTTCCATCTTGTGATCTCTTCTTCAATTTCTTTCTTCAGAGACTTGAAGTTTTTCTCATACAGGTCTTTCACTTGCTTGGTTAGAGTCACACCAAGGTACTTTATGTTATTAGTGGCTGTTGTGAAGGGTGTTGTTTCCCTAATTTCTTTTCTCAGCCTTTTTGTCTTTGGTATATAGGAGGGCTTCTGATTTTTTTGAGTTGATTTTGTATCCTGCCACTTTGCTGAAGGTGTTTATCAGCTGAAGGAATTCTCTGGTTGAATTTTTGGGGTTGCTCATGTATACTATCATATCATCTGCAAATAGTGACACTTTGACCTCTTCCTTTCCGATTTATATCTCCTTGATCTCCTTTAATTGTCTTATTGCTCTGGCTAGGACTTCAAGTACTATGTTGAAGAGATATGGGGACAATGGGCAGGCTTGCTTTGTCCCTGATTTCAGTGGGATTGATTTAAGTTTCTCTCCATTGAGTTTGATGTTAGCTATAGGCTTGCTGTATATTGCCTTTACTATCTTTAGGTATGTGCCTTGTATCCCTGATTCTCCAAGACTTTAAACATGAATGGGTGTTGGACTTTGTCACATGCTTTTTTTGGCATCTAAGGAGATGATCATGTGGTTTTTCTCCTTCAGTTTGTTTATGTAGTGGATTACATTGATGGATTTCCATATGTTGAACCACCCTTGCATGCCTGGGATGAAGACTACTTGGTCATGGTGGATGATATCTTTCATATGTTCTTGGATTCCGTTTGCAAGTATTTTATTGGGTATTTTTGCGTCGATGTTCATAAGAGAGATAGGCCTGAAGTTCTCTTTTTTTGTTGGGTCTTAGTGTGGTTTAGGTATCAAGATGACTGTGGCTTCATAGAATGAGTTTGGTAGTGTTCCTTCTGTTTCTATTCTGTGGAATAGCTTGAGGAGAATTAGAGTTAGCACTTCTTTGAAGGTCTTGTAGAATTCTGCGCTGAAGCCATCTGGGCCAGGGCTTTTTTTGGAGGGGAGACCGTTAATGACTGCTTCGATTTCCTTGGGAGATATAGGGCTATTCAGTCTTTCTACCTGATCTTGACTTAGTTTTGGTAGATGGAATCTTTCAAGAAAATACCACGGCATTAGCCATGAGTCATACTGGGCAGACTGCTCAGACCCTGAATAACCTTTTAGCCAATGTAGCTCATGCCTTAGATGTACAAAAAGGAATTAATGCTCAACTAAAAAGAGGCTTGATGGTGTTCAATCAGAGGATTGACCTCGTGCAGGAACAAATTGATACCCTATGGCAAATCGCTCAACTTGGCTGTCAATGGAAGTATGCTGGACTTTGTGTCACTAGCATACAACATGAGAATTTTTCCTGTGCTGCAAATCTGTCTACACAATTGTCTAGCTATATTTTAGGTAATTGGACTGGAGAATTCGATACTATGATGGAGCAGCTGTGAGTGGCCATTGTCACGGTAAATTCTACCAGAGTGGACTCAGGACTAGCCACAGGATTATCATCATGGATTGCTGCAGCCATGAATCATCTGAAGGAATGGGCAGGCATGGGAGCGTTAGCATGCCTTCTGGTGTTGGTCTCCTTGGTTTGCCTGTGGTATATATGCAAGATTAGAGTCTCACAACAGCGTAATGCAGCCATGACCATTCAGGCCTTTACAGCCATTGAAGCAGGACAGTCTCCCCAAGCATGGTTGGCTACCATAAAAAGCCAAAATGTTACGCTCAGGATGCGAGGCTAAACACTGCACTCAGGGTCAGCAGCTTTGGACCCAGAGAAGAGCATGTCTGATTGCATGGGGGTTGATGCCCCAGGTCCCGCCTCTGAGAAAAAAGGTATCAGATGGGTCTGATGCTCTTTGGGTGGATGACACCTAAATGAACATCAGTACAAATTCCCAATTTATTTCTAATATCAGAGATCAGACCTCTACTCTTGCCTGATGCGTCCAAAACAAAAAGGGGGAACTGTAGAGAGCTGCGTAATGCCGCGCCTGAAAGATGGAGCTGGTTTCTGCCTTCCACCTTCCCGACGGTGAGTGCTCTCTGTCACAAACAACTCCACATTTGGCTAAGGCTGAGGATCTGGCTTGCTTCCATGTATGTGGACCTATCTGCATTGCCCACGTGGCACGCTGAGGTTGCCTACCCAGAGGCTATTTAAGCTGTGGGCTGGCTTTCCCCAGGGTCAGATGATTGTTCAAGGTTCCTGAATAAACTGCATTGAAAAAAAAAAGAAAAAAGAAAATTATCCATTTCATTTAGATTTTCAAATTTTGTGGCATATAGGCTTTTGTAGTATGACCTAATAATTGTTTGGATTTCCTCAGTGTCTGTGGTTATGTCCCCATTTTTATTTCTGATTTTGCTGATTTGGATAGTTTCTCTCTGCTTTTTATTTAGTTTGGCTAAGGGTTTGTCTATCTTGTTGATTTTCTCAAAGAACCAGCTTTTTGTTTCATTGATTCTTTGAACAGTTTTATTTGTTTCTAATTGATTGATTTCAGCCCTGAGTTTGATTATTTCCAGCCGTCTGCTCCTCTTGGGTGTATCTGCTTCTTTTTTTCCTAGGTTTTTCAGTTGGGCCATTAAGTTGTTTGTATGTGATGTTACGAATTTCTTCTTGCAGGCACTTAATGCTATAAATTTTCCTCTTAGCACTGCTTTCAATGTGTCCCATAAATTTGGGTATGTTGTGCCTTCCTTTTCATTGAATTCTAGGAAGTCTTTAATTTCTTTCTTTATTTCTTCCTTAACCCAGCTGTCATCGAGTAGTAAGTTGTTCAGTTTCCATGTGCGTGTCGGCTTTTTGTTGTTTCTGGTGTTGTTGATGTCTAGCTTTAGTCCTTGGTGGTCAGATAGTATACAAGGGATTATTTCAATCCTTTTGTATCTGTTGAGGCTTGCTTTGTGACCCACTATATGGTCTATTTTGGAAAAGGTTCCATGCGGTGCTGAAAAGAACATGTACTCTTTTGAGTTTGGGTGAAATGATCTGTAGGCGTCTATTAGGTCCATTTGATTTAGGGATTTTGTGAGTGCTTTTAATTCCCTATTTGGTGTCTGTCTAGTTGATCTGTCTCTTGGTGAGATTGGAGTGTTGAAGTCTCCCACTATTAAGGTATTAGGATCAATGTATGATTTTTATCTTTAATAATGTTTCATTTACGAATGTAGGTGCTCTTGTATTTGGGGCATAGATATTCAAGATTGTGATGTCCTCTTGGTGGATTTTTCCTTTGATGAGAATATAGTGGCCCTCCTTATCTTTTTTGATTAACTTGGGTTGAAAGTCTATTTTATTAGATATTAGGATGGCTACTCCAGCTTGTTTTCTGGAACCATTTGCTTGCAAAACAGTTTTCCAGCCCTTTACTCTGAGGTAGTGTTTATCTTTGTTGCATAGGTGTGTTTCTTGGATGCAACAGAATGTTGGACCCTGTTTCCTTAACCATTCTGTTAGTCTGTGTCTTTTTATTGGTGAGTTGAGTCCATCGATATTGATAGATAATAGTGACCAATGCATGTTAGTTCCTTTTGTAATGGAGTCCTTGATCTAACCCTGTTTCATTGCTTGTTTTCATTTTTGTTGGGATATTATCTGTATTCCCTGTTTTCTTGGGTGAATTTATTTTCATTGGATTGGAGTTTTCCTTCTAGTATCTTCTGTAGGGTTGGTTTGCTGTGTAGATATTGTGTAAATTTAGTTTTGTCATGGAATATTTTGATTTCTCCATCTATGTTGATTGAAAGCTTTGCAGGGTATAGTAGTCTGGGTTGACATTTGTGATCTCTTAGAGTCTCCATGATACTTGTCCAGGCCCTTCTGGCTTCCATAGTTTCTGATGAGAAGTCCGGTGTGATTCTGATAGGTCTACCTTCATATGTTACTTGGCCTTTTACCCTTGCTGCTTTTAATATCTTTTCTTTGTTCTGTAGATTTAGTGTTTTGACTATGATGTGACATGATGTGTTTCTTTTCTGGTCTAGTCTATTTGGAGTTCTGTAGGCCTCTTGTATATTTATGGACATTTCTTTCTTAAGTTGGGAAAATTTTCTTCTATGATTTTCTTGAAAATGTTTTCTGGACCTTGGATCATGGAGTCTTGTTTTAACACAAACAAAACAAAAGAAAACAAAACAAAAAAAAAAACAAAAAAGAAAACCAAATGAAAAAAATAGATCACAAAATTTAAAATAAAAATATAAAATAAGGTAAAAAATTAAACAAAAGAAAAGAATTGTTAGATTTCTTGACATGATCTCAAAGTCATGAGATACAAAATAATTTGAAAAGTGGATTTCTTCACATGCTTTGCATTTTTAACATCTCTGATAAGATAAGGAAAAAAAAAGAGCTACAGATTGATAGAAAATGTTTGCAAATTATACATCCATAAATCACTTAAATAATAAATATTTGAAATTTTCTAAATCCCACAGTGTAAAGATATGGGAGAAAACTGTGAGAGCAAGGGGGGTTGTACAGGAGAAGAGAGAGAAAAACAAAGAAGAAACAAATATACTGTCAAGTTATATTCATATAAGTTTTCTTTTTTAATTAATGAATTTATTATTTTTATGACAATTTACTCACTTTGCACTTTACAGCACTTTGTGCTGTAGCTGCCCTACCTCATCTCCTCCCAGTACCATCAACCCACCCACCCTCTTCTCCCCTAATGCCCCAACTCTAGTCCACTGATAGGGAAAGACCTTCTCAGCTTGTATCTGACCATAAACTATCAGGCCTCATCATGGTTGCCTGCATCTTCTTCCTTTTTGGACTGGCAAAGCTGCACCCCATAGGAGAGGTGGTCAAAGAGCCAGCCACTGAGTTTATCTCAGAGAAAGCCCCTGATCCCCACTTGGAAACTGAACAGTCTGTGGGCTTCATCTGAGCAGGGGGTCTTAGTTCTCTCCATGCTTTGTCCTTAGTTGGAGTATCTATCTCTGTAGACCCCTCTGGGCCCAGGTTTTGGCTCTTTTAGTCTCCTTGTGTAGCTGTTGTTCACTACAGGTCTTTCTACCTCTCTTTTCTTCCATAAGGTTCCTTGCACTCTACCCAAAGTATGGCTATGAGTCTCATTATCTCTACCAATACCTTAAAGGGTATAGTCTTTCAGAGATCGTCTGTGGTAGGCTCCTGCCCTGTTCCTTGTCCTCTCCTACTTACCATGTCTATCCTGTTTGCCCTTCTGAATGAAGTTTCAACCTCTTCCCTAGGGTCCTCCTTGTTGTTTTGCTTCTTTAGGACTATAGATTTTTGTACATTTATCCTATATTATATGGCTAATATCCACTCTTAGCAGAATAAATATTATGTGTCTTTCTGCATTTAGGTTACTTCACTCAGGATGATCTTTTCTAGTTCCATCCATTTGCCTGCAAATTTCATGATTTAATTTTAAATTTCAGAGTAGTATTCCATTTGTGGTAGATGTACAACAATTTCTGTATCTCTTCTTTGGTTGAGGGACATCTAGCTTGTTTCCACATTATGGCTATGACAAATAAAGCTGCTATGAATATAACTGAACAAATGTCCTTGCTATATTGTTGAGCATCTGTTGGCTTTATGCTCAAGAGTGATATAGGTGGATCTTGAGGAAGCAGTATTCCTAATTTTTTTTCAGAAAGCACCAGATTGATTTCCAAAGTGGTTGTACAAGTTTACATTCCCAACAGCAATGGAGGAGGGTTACACTTTCTCTACAACCTCTCAAGCATGTTTTTGTTTGTTTGTTTGCTTGGTTGGTTTTTTTGTTTGTTTGTTTGTTTGTTTTGTTTTTTAGCCATCCTGATGCTTGAAAAGTAGAATCTCAGGGTCTTCTTTTTTTGCATTTTCCTGATGACTAAGGACTTTGAGCATCTCTTTAAGTGTTCCTCTGTGATTCGATATTCCTCTATTGAGAATTCTCTGTTTAGCTCTGTACCCCATTTATTAATAGGATTACTTGGTTTGTTGGTGTTTAACTTCATAAATTATCTCTATATTCTGGATATTAGCTCTCTTTCAGATGTAGGGTTGGTGAAGATCTTTTCCCAATTTGTAGGTGTTTGTTGTTTAGTTCTATTGACAGTATCTTTTGCTTTTCAGAAGCTTTTCAGTTTCATGATGTCCCATTTATTGATTGTTGACCTTGGAGGCTGTGCTGATGGTGTTCTCTTCAGGATGTTGTCTCCTGTGCCAATGAGTTCAAATCTCTTCCCCACTTTTCTTCTAACAGGTTTATTGAGGCTGGTTTTATATTAATGTCTTTGATCCACTTGGACTTTAGTTTTGAGTAGGGTGATAAATATGTATCTATTTGCATTTTTCTACGTGTAGACATCCATTTAGACCAGCATCATTTGTTGGAGATGCTGTATTTTTTCCATTGAATGATTTTGGCTTTTTTTTTTTTGTCAAAAATCAAGTATCCATAGGTGTGTGGGTCTTTCATTTAATTACATTTATCCATCATCTCTTTCTATACCAGTACCATGTATTTTTTAAGTGTTGCTCTGTAGTACATCTTGAGATAAGGGATGGAGATACCTTCAGATGTTCTTTTATTGAATAGGATTGTTTAGATATTCTTGAAATTTTTTCCGTATGAAATTGAGAATTCTTCTTTCAAGGTATGTAAAAAAATATGTCAGTATTTTAATGGAATTGCATTAAATCTGAAAATTGCTTTTGGTAGGATGGCCATTTTCACTATTTTAATCTTACAAATCCATAAACATAGGAGATCTTTCCATCTTTTTAAATCACCTTCAATTTATTTCTTCAGAGATTTGAAGTTTATTTTATTTTATTTTGTTTATTTTTTTATAAAGGTCTTTCACTTGCTTGCTTAGAGTCACACCAAGGTACCTTATGTCCTTTGTGGCCTCTGTAAAGGGTGTTGTTTCCCTATTTTCGTTCTCACCCTGCTTGTGTTTTGTATTAAGGAGGGCTTCAGATTTTTTTCAGTTAAGTTTCTATCCAGTCACTTTGCTGAAGGTGTTTATCAGCTGAAGGAGTTCTCAGGCTGAATATTTGGGGTCTCTCATGTATATCATCTGCTAATAGTGGTACTTTGACTTCTTTCCAATTTGTATCCACTTGAACTCCTTTAGTTGTATTATTGCTCTAGCAAGGACTTAGTTGCTAAGTTCAACTATGTTGAAGAGACAAGGACAGAGTGGGCAGTCTTACCTTGTCCTTGAGTTCAGTAGGATTGATTTAAGTTTCTCTCAATTTAGTTTGATGTTCGCTATAAGCTTTATGTATATTTCCTTTACTATGTTTAGGTCTGTACCCTTTATCCCTAATCTCTCCAAGACTTTAAACATGAATGGGTGCTGGATTTCGTCAAATGCAGTTTTGGCATTTAAGGAGATGATCCTGTGATTTTTTTCTATTATTATTTTTTATATGGTGGTTTACATTGATGGATTTTTGTATTGTGAACCACCACTAAGTACCTGGGATGAAGCCTACTTGGTTGGTGTGGATGATACCTGTAATGTGTTCTTGAATTCAGTTTGTGAGTGTTTTGTTGAATATTTTTGCATTAATGTTCATAAACAAGATTGGTTTGAAATTTTCTTTAATTTGTCTTTGTGTGTGTTAAGAATCAAGGTGACTTTGGCCTCATAGAATGAGTTTGGTAGTTAGCACTTCTTTGAATGTCTGGTAGAATTCTGTGCTGAAAACATCTGGCCCTGGTTGTTTTTGTTTGTTTGTTTTTTATGGGAGACTTTAGATGATAGCTTCTATTTCCTTAGTGGTTATAAGTCTACTTAAATTATTTGTCTGATCTTGATTCAGCTTCAGTAAATGGAACCTATCAAGAAAATTATCCGTTTCATTTATATTTTCAAATTTTGTTGCATATAAGCTTTTGAAGTAGGACCTAATGATTGGCTTTCTTCAGTGTCTGTTCTTATGCCCCCCTTTTATTTTTTGATTTTGTTGATTTGTATATGGTCCCTTTGCCTTTTAGTTAATTTGGTTAATGCTTTGTCTATCATATTGATTCTCTCAAAGAACCAGTTTTTGGTTTCTTTCATTCTTTAAATTGTTCTCATTGTTTCTAATGTATTGATTTCAGCCCCGAGTTTGATTATTTTCAGCAGTCTACTCCTCTTTGGTGTGTTTGATTCTCTTTTTTCTATGCCTTTCATGGTTGCTGTTAAGTTACTTGTATGAGATGTCTCGATTTTCTTTACAAAATCACTTAGTGCTATGAACTTTCCTCTTAGCACTGATTATATTGTGGCCCATAAGTTAGAGTAACTTGTACCTTCATTTTTATTTAATTCTAGGAAATCTTTACTATCTTTCTTAATTTTCTCCCTAAGCCAGTTGTCATTTAGTAGAGACTTGTTAACTTCCCATGTAGGCTTTTTGCTATTTCTGTTATTTTTAATGTCTAGTTTTAAGATCATGGCTGTTTGATATGATACAATGGATTCTTTCTATTTTCTTTTATCTGGGAGTCTTGCTTTGTGTCTATATGATCAATTTTATAGAAGGTTCCATGAGTTGCTGAAAATAAGGTGTATTCTTTTGTATTTGTATGAAAACTTCTTTAGACGTCCATTTGATTTTACCACTGTAAGTGTTATTATTTCTCTGTTTAGCTTCTGTCTCAATTATCTGTCCCTTGGTGAGAGTTGGGTGTTGAATCCCATTATTAAGGAATTGGGATCAATGTGTGATTTAAGATTTAATAATGTTTCTTTGACAAATACAGGAGCCCTTGTGTATGCTGCATAGATGTTCAGGATTGTGATGTCTTGATGGTGGATTTTTCCTTTGATGAGAATGAAGTGTCACTCTCTATCTCTTTTGATTAATTTAGGTTGAAATTCTATTTTGTTAAGGATTGGAATGGCTACTTCAGCTTGCTTCTTGAGTCCCCTTGCTTGAAAACTGTTTTTCACAGACCTTTACTCTGAGGTAGTAGCTATCTTTATTGCAGAGGTGTGTTTTTTTAATGCAGCTGAATATTCTTGCCTCTTTCCACTGCAATTCTTTTAGTTTCTGTCTTTTTCTTGGATAATGAAGACCATTGATATTAATAGATGTTAGGTACCAATGAATGTTAGTTCCTTTTATTATGAAGTTAGTCGTGATAGTATGTTTGTGTGCTTCTTTTCTTTTACTTTTTTTGTTATGATACTGTCTTTATCCTTATGTGTAGTTGATCTCGTTGGGTTGGAGCTTTCCTTTGACTATCTGATGTAGGACTGGATTGCTGTATAATATAATATAATATAATATAATATAATATAATATAATATAATATAATATAATATAATATATATATTAAATTTAGTTATGTCATGGAATATTTTTTTCTCCATCTATGTTGATTGAAAATTTTGCTGGATATAGTAGTCTGTGTTGGCATCTATGATCTCTTAGTGTCAGTATATTGTCTGCCCAGGCCCATCTGGCTTTCATATTATGTTTCTTCATTATGAGTTTCAAATAACTGCATAATTATACATTTAAGATCATTTTCCTGTGTTTCAGCTGAAATACAATATCTGTTAATTTTTGGAGCTTCTTGTGAAGCCACGATGTCCTTGTTTTTGTTGACTGCATTCTTACACCTGCCTCTAGCCATTTGGTTGTCTGTAGCCTTAACTGTTACTGCAGACTGGGTTAACCTGCCTTTGGAGTCTCGAATAGTCTCCCATGGATTCATTGTCTCTGTTGGATCACTGTTTGTGACTCAGATATGCTAGGTAGCTGGGCACAGGCAGAAAAGACTCTGAGCTTAGAGCATCTCCATTTTCTCACTGACTTCCTTAAGATGGTGGAAGATAGAATTTGGGTCTCACACCTACCTCAGCTCTGCTGGGTTTACTGGCTATGCTGGCATCTTTGTTTCCCACCCAGGTAGGACAGGCTGCTGGGGAAGAGGTAGAAAGGTCTCATAGCCTAGAACTGCCCCAGTACCCCACAGGCCTTCTTGGTGAGGAAGACAATAGAACTTGGGTCAGGTCCCTAGCTCAGCCCCACTGGTTTCTCTGTCTGTGCTGGGCTTGCTATTTCAGGCCTAGGTGAGCCAGGCTGTTGGTACACAGGCAGATAGATGTGTGTGCCTAGAGCTGCTTCAATGCCCCAGAGGCTTTTTTAAGATAGTAAAGAATGGATCCTGGGTCCCCGGCCTAGCTCAGTCAGCTGTGTTCACCGTGTCTACTGTGATTGCTGATTTGACCCAGGTGAGCAAGCCAGGTGCGGAGCAAGCAGAGTGGAGCCACCCCTCCCCTCAGTACCAGAATGTATCCCTTCCACAGGGTAGTGAGAGTGAGTGCCATTAGCTGCTGAGACCAGAAATGTGTTCACAGGACATTGAGTGTGGTCTCCTGGGTTTAGAACCAAGAGCCCCTATTAACCAGAAGGTGTCCACAAGACTGTTAGAGTGGCACCAAAGTTTAGAATATCACCCTCAGTACAGGAAGGTATTTACTCCACAGGCAGTGAGGATGAACGCCTAAGGTCTGTCTGACCTGCCAGGCATTTGTCCCAGGAAGATATCCACAGATGTTGGATGGCCTAACGCTGTAGCCATGCTAAGCAGGAACCCCGGAATTTTTCCAGGTATTAGTTGGGTGGTCTGAAGATGGGCTTTCAAGTATTCTAGTGGATTATCCTATAACTTGAGAAACACAAAGGCCAGCATTTTGGGGTCCATCATATGTCCTGCAGGTCACCTTGCTCTCACTGCTAAGATACTGTTCGGCATACTGCGCAGCCGTCTTCACAAGACCAACTCTTCTCAGTTTTCTAAAGCTATTGCTTCAGTATATAATGTTCTAAATAATGAAAATTGATCTTTGGTCTATAAGACAACTTTAAAACCTTACTTGACTGGTTAAGAATATAAGTCCATGATACTACATTTACCTTGAATGCACAAATCTTTGGATTCCATTTCTTTTTTTTTTTTTTTTCTTTTTCAATGCAGTTTATTCAGGAACCTTGAACAATCATCTGACCCTGGGTAAAGCCAGCCCACTTTAAATAGCCTCTGGGTAGCCAACCTCAGCATGCCACGTGGGCAATGCAGATAGGTCCACATACATGGAAGCAAGCCAGATCCTCAGCCTTAGCCAAATGTGGAGTTGTTTGTGACAGAGAGCACTCACCATCGGGAAGGTGGAAGGCGGAAACCAGCTCCATCTTTAAGGCGCGGCATTACGCAGCTCTCTACAGTTCCCCCTTTTTGTTTTAGACCCATCAGGCAAGAGTAGAGGTCTGATCTCTGATATTAGAAATAAATTGGGACTTTGTACCGATGTTCATTTAGGTGTCATCCACCCAAAGAGCATCAGACCGGTCCAATACCTTTTTCTCAGAGGCGGGACCTGGGGCATCAACCCCCATGCAATCAGACATGCTCTTCTCTGGGTCGAAAGTGGCTGACCCTGAGTGCAGTGCTTAGCCTCGCATCCTGAGCATAACATTCTTTTTTTCAATGCAGTTTATTCAGGAACCTTGAACAATCATCTGACCCTGGGGAAAGCCAGCCCACAGCTTAAATAGCCTCTGGGTAGCCAACCCAGGCTTGCCACGTGGGCAATGCAGATAGGTCCACATACATGGAAGCAAGCCAGATCCTCAGCCTTAGCCAAATGTGGAGTTGTTCGTGAAAGAGAGCACTCACCATCGGGAAGGTGGACGGTGGAAACCAGCTCCATCTTTAAGGCACAGCATTCCGCAGCTCTCTACAGTTCCCCCTTTTTGTTTTGGACGCATCAGGCAAGAGTAGAGGTCTGATCTCTGATATTAGAAATAAATTGGGACTTTGTACTGATGTTCATTTAGGTGTCATCCACCCAAAGAGCATCAGACCCGTCTGATACCTTTTTCTCAGAGGCGGGACCTGGGGCATCAACCCCCATGCAATCAGACATGCTCTTCTCTGGGTCGAAAGTGGCTGACCCTGAGTGCAGTGCTTAGCCTCGCATCCTGAGCGTAACATTTTGGCTTTTTATGGTAGCCAACCATGCTTGGGGAGAATGTCCTGCTTCAATGGCTGTAAAGGCCTGAATGATCATGGCTGCATTACGCTGTTGTGAGACTCTAATCTTGCATATATACCACAGGCAAACCAAGGAGACCAACACCAGAAGGCCTGTATTACAATATATGCATGTGTGCACACCTCCAGACTTCCTTAATTACTGATACATTTTATGGGAGACTAGGAAGAGAGGAAAACATCCCTTGCCACAAGTTCATTTTTTTTCCCAGGAAACTAAAGCCACTCCAACAAATAAAAAGAACAAGATATATTAAAAATAACCAAATGACATGTATTTTCCTCTGCTGTGTAAAAAGTCAAATATATGTAACCAAATTTCATAAATATGCACCAGTTAAATATGGCATTCCCCCCTCCTATATTGTACGTCAAAGTGATGTGTTATCAGTGGTCTGTGATTTAGGTATAAATTCTCCATCAATGGAAGCTGTTAAAGAATTCCACTGAATATATGCCTAGGAGTGGTATAGCCCAGGACCAGAAAGACACACATTGTATATACTCACTCATAAGAGGATATTAGCCATATAATATGCATAAACATACTATAATCTATACTCCTAAATAAACTAAACAACAAAGAAGATCCTAAGGAGTATACTCAGTCCTCATTCAGAAGGACAAACGTGATAGACATTAGAAGCAGGAGAAGACAGGGAAAAGGACAGGAGCCTACCACTTTGCGCCTCTGAAAGACTACCCAGCAGTGTATCAAAACAGATGCTGAGACTCATAGCGAAACTTTTGGCAGAGTGCATGGAATTTTATGAAAGAAGGGGGAGATAGAAAGACCTGGAGGGTACAGGAGCTCCAAAAGGAAAGGAACAGTGCCCCCCCAAAAAAAAACGGAGCCCTGGGGAGTCCCTGAAAAGAATAATATTCCAACCAAGGACAATGAAAGGAGAGGACCTACAACCTCGGCTCAGAGGTAGCCCATAGACTCAGTGTCCAAGTGGGTTGCCTAGTAATGAAAACAGGAACTGTCTCTGACATGAACTCAGTGGTAGACTCTATGATCACCTCCCCCTGATGGGGAATGCATCCCTGGTTGTAGAGGAAGACCATACAACCAGTACTGATGAGACATGATAGACTAGAGTCAGATGGAAAGGAAGGAGAATTTCCCCTATCAGTGGACCAAGGAAGGGACATAGGGGGAGGAGAGGGAGGGAAAGTGTAATTGGGAGGAGATGATGGAGGGACCACAGACAGAATACAAACCGAATAAATTATAAGAAATTATAATAATAATAATAATAATTTAAAAAAGAAATCCACTGAAGGCTCATGAAGCTTTATGCATTTGGCAATGATAAATGGGTTTAGCTGACAGTGATAGAGACTTATCAATAGTTGGATATTGAGTTTCTCTCAGCTGACATTCATAGGAGGCACAGTATCAAAAACATTTTCCTGTACGTAAGATTTTCTGCCAGTAAAATAAATAAGTAAATAAATAAATAAACAAATAAATAAATAAATATTTAAAAGATAGATAGATAGATAAAATTCTGAGTATTTCTGCTACCTCTTTCAAAAGGTACAGAAGACATTCTCATTTCCAAAATTTATGGGTCCACTTTAGAAATTATATTCTTTTGTTCATTTCTAAATGTTCCAATGTTTCTTGGAATTGCTTGTGCTATAGACATGAAAGTGTTCATTATTCTAAAAGTGTGTCTTTTAATAGTAAATATGGCTTTAAATTGATAGCATATCAAAAACCATTAGTAAAAGGGGCAAGGAGCAATATGTAATCAAATACCTACGCATGTAAACCCACTGGCTAGAGTGTAGGAGTCAATAGTATAGGCCACTTTCCTATACCAGGAAAAGCATTCAAAGACAAATGATTCCTGTTTTCTTTCTTTTATCTCTTCAAAGGGTCAAAAAACTCATCAAATAATTACTTTTGAGGATGGCTGTCAGAAAGCTGATTTTTTATCAAAATGTTATTCCAATACTAGAGCCAAGCCCATTTTCAAGGCAACATCATAAAGAGACTTGAGAGTGCTTCAAAGAAATATGCTAGATTAAAAGAATATGCTACTTTAAAAGAAAAAAACTGATACTTGCAAAGAAAAATAGAACTTATTTTTTAAACCCCCTCTTTCACAGGTTATGACTCTATAGTGACATCAACAAGAAGGACTCTACATCTTTTTTTAGGCAATCTGAAGGAAAATAGCTAGACAGAGGTTGCTGGCAGATGCTTTGTCCTTATTCATTAATCTGGACAGAAACATATTTTGACAATTGAATTTTCTTTGTGCATTCGCAATGCTACAAACATATTTCAAGATGCTGTGCTGACATTAAACTTCTTCAGTTGTGGAGGGCAAAATACACCATCCATGCTTTAGAATTTGTTTGGTCATAGCTATAGGGACTGAAACCCTGGCACATCTCATTATTTTATTAGTGTCTTCTTCTTCCTTTCCAAGTGTTACTTTTTAACCAGTACATTTGCATAATTGTACCATAACTCTACATTGCCTATGTTTTAAGGCCACCAGAATTTTAATACTTTATATATATAACAAGGGTATGAATATCCTTTGCATGAGTAATTTCATCCTTTTGGGATATAATTATTAAGTAGAAAGCTGTGTCATTCCCGTGATCATTGTTTTAGAGGTGCAAACAATATTCAAGATAAAATCCCTAACTGCCCCTGAATAATCATTAAAAATACTCATTAACTTCAGGTCTAAGAAAATAAAAGGTCTGTTCAAAATGAATTGTTTTGAAGAAATTCTTTCTTGACACAAACAAAAGAGAAAACAGAAAATGAATGGACAGAACGTTTCTCAGCTAAATAAATAGAATATAAAGCCAAGGCTATTACAATGCATATATCTGCAGAAAAGGAATAATAGATAAAGATATTCCAAATTTGGCGGTAAAAAGAGTTATAGAGAGCAGAAAATTGCTTGTTGTGGACTGAAATTTTCTTAAACAGTAATGGGACATGGGACTTTGAGATTCTTTTTACTAGAGGATTATTATACAGTTGTATGCTGCATGGTCCATAATGGATCATATAATATTATAAAAGAACCAAAAACCGCTTCTTGTGGTATTCTTCCTTTGTTATAGCTGTTCATTTATATTGGATACAAAAGTATGACTCATTCCATAGTTATCTATGTGGTACAGTTAGATACTATATAGGTTTGCAGTTGAGAGTGAAAAGCTGTAGAAGATAGTTTATATATATATATTTTCAAGATAACCTTGAAAAAATATATATATCCTATGACTATCTTGAAATATAGATGTATGCACATATATTTTATAATGTTCGTATAACATGGAAAAAGTTTGCATTAATAATCTGGGCCCAGAAGAGCCTGCAGAGACCAAAGCACCAACCAAGGACTGTACATGGAGAGGACATAGACCTCTGCTCAGATGTAGCACATGGGCAGGTCAGTATACATGTATGTTCCATAGTAAGAAAAACAGAGGCTATCTCTGAAATGGACTCGATAACCTGCTCTTTGATCATTTGTCCCTGGCAGTGCCACCTTACCCGCCCACAGAGGAAGAAGATCCAGGCAGTCTTGATGAGACTTGATTAGTTAGGGTCAGATGGCAAGGAAGGAGGACTACCTGATTCAGTGGACTAGAGATAGGAGTGGTGGGAGAAAGAAGGAAGGTGGGTGGGATTGAGAGAAGATATGGGAGAGGTCTACAATCAATAACCAAAGACTCCAAGATGGCAGCGACCAGTGTGCACCATTTCGGAATGACAAGAACCAGAACTCCAAAACTGGTAAGTGAATGGGCAGCTGAAGCCATACTATATCGACTTTGCGGCTTCCCAGGCTAGAAGAGACAACATCTGAGCTGGGACAGATTGGATCAAGACACCCCTGCAAGACTCCAGGGTCTGAGAGGGGCAAACTATTTACCCCTGCAATTTCGGGTGCAACTTGGCTTGCTCCAGTGGCACAGCAATAGCATGGAGTGCTATTACCCCAGGTAATACCCCAGGTAATTACAGGGCCTCCTTATTTTAAGGACCAAACAAGGGACCCAAATCCGAGAGTAGAAAACTGTGGGCTCTCTAAGATTATCACATATACCTGCAAGTGACTTCTTCGGCATTCTGATCTTTCCACACACATCTCCAAGTGAGTGCTTCTGCAAGAGAGTGCATACACAGCCCCAGATCAGGGTCCATTTATGCTAGTAGCCAGGATACAGATCCTCCTACCAACACCCTCACTATGGGTAACATAGGGATGTCTGAGACAGTTTTCTCAACATTGAAGCCCCTATTCTGTGGGTATTCCAGTGGAGTCCAGCCAAACAATTCAGGGAAGCAAAATGGCACAGCCTAGACATATTTGAGGACATGGAGAAGAGTACAAAGACAGGGCCACTGAGACATTCAGGGCACCTGTGCATGTTCAGTGCACCTACAAACTGTCAATAGCACCTGCAAAACAACCTGCTCTTGCATTCCTTCCTTACGTTTAACCGTTTCATTTAAGAACATCTGGGGTGTTTCCAGGTTCTGGCTATTACAAATAAAGCTGCTATGAACATGGTTGAGCAAATGTACTTGTTGTGTACTTGAGTATTTTTTGGGTACTCAAGTACACAACAAGGGGTGGTATAGCTGGATCTTGAGGAAGCACTATTTCTAGTTTTGTGAGAAAGTGCCAGATTGATTTCAAAAGTGGTTATACAAGTTTACATTCCCACCAGCAATGGAGGAGGGTTCCCCTTTCTGCACAACCTCTCCAACATAGGTTGTTATTTGAGTTTTTGAACTTAGCCATTCTGATGGGTGTAAAATAAAATCTCAGAGTTGTTTTGATTTGCATCTCCCTGATGTCTAAGGGCATTGAGCATCTCTTTAAGTGTTTCTCTGTCATTCTATATTTCTCTATTGAGAACTCTATGTTTAGCTCTGTACCTCATTTTTTTTTTAAATTGGATTGCTTGATTTGTTGCATTTTAACTTCTTTAGTTCTTTACATATTCTCAATATCAGACCTCTGTTAGACATAGGGTTGGTGAAGATCCTTTCCCAGTCTGTAGACTGTGGTTTTGTTCTGATGACAGCGTCTTTTGCTTTACAGAAGTTTTCAGTTTCATGAGGTCCCATTTCAGATCTCCTTCAATGAAGGAATGGATGCAGACATTGTGGTACATTTATACAATGGAACACTATTCAGTAATTAAAAACAAGGAAATAATGAAATTTGATGGCAATTGGTGGAATCTAGAAAAGATCATCCTGAGTGAGGTTTCCCAGAAGCAGAAAGACATACATGGTATATACTCACTTATAAGTGGATACTAGACCTATAAGATAGAATAAACATACTAATATCTGTACACCTATGGAAGCTAAACAAGAAGGATGACCCGGGGTAGGATGATCAATTCTCACTTAGAAAGACAAATAGGATGAATATTTGAAGTAGGAGAAAACAAGAAACAGGACAGGTGCCTACCACAGAGGGCCTCTGACAGACTTTACCCAGCAGTGTATCAAAGCAGATGCTGAGACTCATAACCAATCCTTGGACAGAGTGAAGGGAATCATATGAAAGAAGGGGGAGTTAGTAAGATTTGGAGAAGACAGGAGCTCCACAAGGACTAAATATATCTGGGCACAGGGGTCTTGTCTGATACTGATTCTCCAACCAATGACCATGCATGGATATAACCTAGAACCCCTGCTCAGATGGAGCTCAGTATCCATGTGGGTTTTACTAGTAAGGGGAACAGGAACTGTCTCTGACATGAACTCATTGGCTAGCTCTTTGACCTCCCTACTCCCAAGAGAGGTGCAGCCTTGCTAGGCCAAAGAGGAGAACATTGCAGACAGTCCTGAAGAGACCTGAAAAGCTAAGATCAGATGGAAGGGGAGGAGGACTTTCCCTATCAGTAGACTTAGAGAGGGGCAGAGAGGAGATGAAGGAGGGAGGGTAGGATTGGGAGGGAATGAGAGAGGAGGCTACAGCTGGGATACAAAGTAAATAAACTGTAATTAATATAAAAATAAAAAAATATGAAAAATATGAAAAAAATTTACCTTTCTAGGCAGGCATACCTCCTCACACAGTCTTTTCATGTGTACACTTTTGCCTCTAACTTTCCTAATTTAGCTGGATCTGAAACACCAACACCCACTCTCAAACCATTGGACCTCTCTCAACTTCCTGAAAAATACTTAAGACTGCAGAGACAGACACCCCAGTCTATAGTACATGCTCCAAGAACTAACAGCAAAGACTACTGACCACAGATTTCTAAAGGTAGGCATAAGAACACAACCAAAAAAAAAAAAATCAGGACATCATGGCTTTACCAGCCACTCCCCAAAACAAAGGATATTTTGATTCATTAAAAACTGAGGGACATTATTTCAAAGCTTTGCTTATTGAATTATTAGGGGCACCTAAAGAGAAAACAAATAAAACTCTCAAAAAAAAATACCAGCAAATATAGCCACACAAATGGAGGTACATAGAGAGGAAACAAATAAAAAAAAAAATACATGCTGTCATGGAAATACAGGAATCCACATTCAGACAGATAGAATAAATGGTGTAAGACATGGAAACAGAATCAGAGTCAATAAGGAAAACACAAAGAGAGAAAACCCTGGAGTTGGAGAACTTTGAGAAGAGATTAGGAACCACAAAGGTAAGCATCACCAACAGAATACAAGAGATAGAAGAGAGAATCGCAGGCACTAAAGATACAACTGCAGAAATTGATACATTTCCCAAAGGGAAAAAATCAGAAAAGTTCCAAACACAAAAAATCCAAGAAATTAAGGGTGCCATGAAAAGAAGAAATGTTAGACTAATAGGAATAGATGAAAAAGATTCCAGGTTCTAAGGTCCAGGAAATTCCAAGAAAATCATATAAGAAAAATTTTCTAGCTTAAAGAAAGATATGTCCTTACACATACAAGAGGCTTACAGAACACAAAACAAAGTAGACCAGAAACTCCTCAATTCACATAATAGTCAAAACACTAAATCTACCTAACAAAGAAAGAATATTAAAAGCAGATAGGGGAAAAACCCAAGAAACATACAAAAGTAGACCTATTAGAATCACACCAGACTTCTCAATAGAAACTATGAAAGCCAGAAGGACCGGGGCAGATGTCATGCCAAGTGTAAGAGAACACAGATGTCAAACCAGACTACTATGCCTAGCAAAACTTTCAATCAATATAGATGGAGAAAAGAAAATACTCCATGACATAACTAAATTTAAACAACACCTACACAGCATACCAGCCCTACAGAAGATATTAGAAGGAAAACTCCAATCTAACAAAATGAAGTACATTGAGGAAAACATAGGACATAGATAACCTCACAACAAGAAATCAGAAGAAAAAGAACACACTACTCCAAAATAAAAGGAACTAACATTCATTGGTCACTATTATCTATCAACATCAATGGACTCAAATCTCCAATAAAAAGGCACAGAATAAAAGAATGGTTGTGGGAAACAAGATCCAACATTCTGCTGTATCCAAGAAATGCACCTTTGCAACAATGACAGACACTACTTCAGAGTAAAGGGCTGGAAAATGTTTTTTCAAGCAAATAGATTCAGAAATAAGCTGGAGTAGCTAACCTAATATCTAATAAAATAGACTTTCAACCAAAATTAATCAAAAATATGAGGAGGGACATTTCTGTCTCATCAACAGAAAAATATGACATGAGGACATCACAACCATGAACATCTATGACCCAAATACAAGAGCAACTGCATTTGTAAATGAAACATTCTTAAACTTTAAATCACACATCTATCCCAACAAATAAATAGTCGGAGATTCCAATCTTCCATTCTCACCAAGGGACAGATCATCAAGACAGAAGCTAAATAGGGAAATGATGAATCATCAGAAGGTTTTAAATGAAAAGGACCTAGGAGATATCTACAGAAGTTTCACCCAAACTCAAAAGAACATACCTTCTTCTCAGCACACCATGGAAACTTCTCCATTGACCATGTAGTCAGACACAAAGAAGGCTTCAACAGATAACAAGAAGACTGAAATAATTCTTTGTATCCTATCAGACAACCTATGCCTAAACCTAGACCTCAACAACAGAAATAACAAAAAGTATACACATGAATGGAAACTAAGCAACTCTCTACTCAATGAGAGCTGGATCAGGGAAGAAATAAAAATAGAAATTAGAGACTTCCTAACATTCAATGAAAATGAAGACACAATTTGCCCAAAGTTATGGGACACAATGAAAGCAATGCTAAGAGGAAAGTTCATAACACTAAATTCCCTCAGAAAGAAGTTCCTTCAGAAAGAAGTTTGGGAAAGCTCACACAAGGAAATTAACGGCTCACCTGAAAGCCCTATGGGCGGGGTGGGGGGCGGAGAAACAGACACACCCAAAAAGAGCAGACTCTTGGAAATAATCAAACTCAGGGCTGAAATCAATTAATCAGAAACAAATAAAAGAATTCAAAGAATCAATGAAACCATGAGCTGGTTCTTTGAGAAACTGAACAAGATAGACAAAACCTTAGCCAAAGTAACTAAAAGGCAGAAAGTAACTAATTCTGGAAAAGAAGAAATGAAAGGGGAACCATAACGACAGACACTGAGGAAATTCAAAGAATCATTTGGTCTTACTTCAAAATTTAATGAAAATCTTTGAAAATCTAAATTAAATTAACAATATTCTTGATAAATTCCATTTACCAAAGCTAAACAAAGATCAAGTTAATAGATTAAATAGTCTTATGTCCCACAAGGATATACAAGCAGTCAACAAAAGTCTCCCTTCCAAAAAAATAAATAAATAAAAATAAAAAATAAAAAATCCCAGGGCGCAGAATTCTACCAGACCTTCAAAGAAGAGCTGGTCACAATACTCTCCAAACTATTCCGAAAAATAGAAACAAAAGGGACATTACTAAACTCATTTATGAGGCTACAGTAACCTTGATACCTAAACCACACAGAGACACAACAAAAAAGGAGATCTTCAGACCTATCTCTCTTATGAACACTGACACACACACACACACACACACACACACACACACACACACACACAGAAAACTTGAAAACCAAATCCAAGAACACATCAAATATATAATACACCATGACGAAGTAGTCTTCAATCCAGGCATGCAGGGCTGAATTGGTATAAGGAAATGTATCAATGTAATCCACCACATTTGAAAGAAAAGGATAAAAAAGTAACCATGATCATCTCCATACATGCTGAAAAATCATTTGACAAAATCCAGCACCCATTCATGTGTAAAATTTTGCAGAGATAAGAAACATAAGGCACAAACCTACACATAGAAAAGATAATATACATCAAGGCCATAGCCAACATCATACTAAACAGAGAAAAATTTAAATCAATCCCACTGAAATCAGGGACAAGGAAAGCCTGCCCACTATCCTTATCTTTTCTTTTCTTTTTTTTTTTTTTCTTTTTATTTATTTATTTATTTATTTTTTTTATCAGTTACATTTTGTTAACTCTGTATCCCAGCCATGTCCCGATCCCTCATTCCCTCCCAGTCCCTCCCTCCCTCCCTCATCTCCACCGTGCCCCTTTCCAAGTCCACTGATAGGGGGGACCTCCTCCCCATTCATCTGATCCTGTTTTATCAGGTATCTTCAGGACTGGCTGCAAAGCTCTCCTCTGTGGCCTAACAGGACTGCTCCTCCCTTCGGGGGTGGGGAGACCAAAGAGTCAGTCATTGAGTTCCTGTTAGAAATAGTCCCTGTGCCCCTCACTTTGGGAAACCAATTGGTTACTGAGCTACCACAGGCTACATCTGAGTGGAGGTTCTAGGTTATATCCATACATGGTCCTTGGTTGAATGTCAGTCTCAGAAAAGACCCTGTGCCCACATATATTTGGTCCTTGTGGAGCTCCTATCCTTTCCCCATCAGACTAACTCCCCTTCTTTCTTATGATTCCCTGTACTCTGCCAAAGGTTTGGTCATGAGTCTTTGCTTTGAAAACACTGCTAGTTAGAGTCTTTCAGATGCGCTCAGTAGACTCCTGTCATACGTTCAATGCACATCCCATCTGTCTTTCTAAATGAGGATTGATCATCTTACCCCATGTCCACTCAATTGATTATCTTTTTTAGGTGTATAGATTTCATTATGTTTATCATATCTTATAGATCTATATAAGTGAGTATATCCCATGTTTGTCTTTCTCCTTCTGGGATATTTCACTCAGAATGATCTTTTCTAGATCCCAGTATTTGCCTGCAAATTTCATGATTTCCTCCTTTTTGATTGCTGAGTAGTATTCCATTGTATAAAAATACCACAATTTCTGTACCCATTCCAGCGTTGATGGACATCTGGGTTGTTTCCAGGTTCTGGCTATTACAAATAGAGCTGCTATAAACATGATTGAGCAAGTGTCCTTTTTGTGTACTTGAACAAACTTTGGGTATATACCTAGCAGTGGTATAGCTGGGTCTGGAGGAAGCACTATTCCTATTTGTCTTAGAAAGCGCCAGATATCTTTCCAGAGTGGTTGTACCAGTTTACATTCCCACCAGCAAAGAACTAAAGAAGCTGAAAAGCAGCAAACCAAGTAATCCAATTAAAAAATGGGGAACAGAGCTAAACAGAGAATTCTCGACAGAGGAATATCGAATGGCAGAAAAACACTTAAAGAAATGCTCATCCTCATTAGCCATCAGGGAAATGCAAATCAAAACGACCCTGAGATATCACCTTACACCCATCAGAATGGCCAAGATGAAAAACTCAAGCGATAACACATGCTGGAGAGGTTGTGGAGAAAGGGGAACCCTCCTCCACTGCTGGTGGGAATATCCTTATCTTTTCAACGTAGTACTTGAATTCCTAGCTAGAGAAATAAGGCAAATAAAGGAGATAAAGGGAACACAAATTTGAAAGGAAGAAGTCAAAGTATCACTATTCACAGTTGAAATGTTAGTATACATAAGTGACCCAAAAATTCTACCAGAGAACACCTTCAGCTAATAAACAACTTCAACAAAGTGGCTAGATACAAACTTAATTAAAAAAAAAAAAAAAATCAGTAGCCAGCTTGTATACAAAAGACAAAAGATCTGAGAAAGAAATTAGGAAAACAACACCCTTTAAAATAGCTAAAAATAACATAAAGTACCTTCGTGTGACTCTAACTAACAGGGTGAAAGACCTCTATGAAAAACAAATGAACTAACAAACAAACAAACAAAAACTTCGTCTCTGAAGAAAGAAATTGAAGAAGCTATCAGAAGTTGGAAAGATTTTCCGTGCTCATGGAAAGGTAGGATTAACATAGTGAAAATGGCCATCCTTCCAAGAGCAATCTACAAATTCAATACTATTCCTATCAAAACACAAACACAATTGTTTACAGAACTTGAAAAAAAAAACAATTCTAAATTTCATATGAAAAAGCTGCATTGCTAATACTGTCCTGTACAATAAAAGGTATTGTGGAGGTATCTCCTTTGATTTCAAGGAATGGTAATAAAAATGGCAGGGTACTTGCATAGAAACAGAAAGGTAGATCAACAGAATGGTATAGAAGCCCAAAAAATAAACCCATACACCTACATATATTTGATTTTGACAAACTAGCCAAAACCATAAAAAAAAAAAAACAAAAAACTGCATCTTCAAAAAATGATGCTAGTCTAACTGGATTTCTATATATATAGAAAATGCAAATAGATCCATATTTACCAGCCTGCACAAATCTAAAGTGGATCAAAGACCTCAACATATAACCACACACACCAAATCTGTTAGAAGAAAAAGTGGGGAAGAGCCTAGAACTCATTGGCAAGGGAAAAAAACGTCCTAAACGGAACACTAACAGCACAGGCTCTAAGATCAACAATCAATAAATGTGACCTCATGAAACTGAAAAGCTTCTATAAAGCAAAGGACACTACTATCAAAACAAAATGACAACCCACAGATTAGGAAAAGATCTTTACCTACTGTTTATCTGACAGAGGGCTATTATCCAGAATCTATAAATAACTTAAGAAGTTAAACACTGACTAATCAAGTAATCCTATTAAAAATGGTGTACAGGAAGTTGTATTCTGTGCCAATGAGTACAAGGCTTTTCCCTACTTTTTCTTCTAACATGTTTAATGTGTTTGAGTTTATGTTGAAGTCTTTGATCCCCTTGAACTTTAGTTTTGTGCAGGGTGATAAGTATGGGTCTATTTGCATTTTTCTACATGTATATATCCAGTTAGATTTGCTTGTATAACCACTTTGGAAATCAATCTGTTGCTTTCTCAAACAATTAGAAATAGTGCTAACTCAAGATCCAGCTATACCACTCCTAGGCATATATCCAAAATATGCTCAAGTATACATACAAAAAGGATATTTGCTCAACCATATTCATAGCAGTTTTATTCATAATAGCCAGAACTTGGAAATAACCAATTTTTCCCTCAGTTGAGGAATGGATACAAAAATTATGGTTCGTTTACACAATGGAATACTACTCAGCAATTAGAAACAAGGAAATAATTAAATTTGCAGTTTAATGGTGGGAAATAGAAAAGATCATCCTGATTGAGGTATCCTAGAAGTAGAAAGAAACACATGGTACATACTCACATATAAGTGGATATTAGACATATAATCTAGGATAATCATAGTAAAATCTACATACCTAAAGAAGATAAACAAGAAGGAGGAACCTGGGTAAGATGCTCAATCCTCATTCAGAATGGAAAATGGGATAGATATCAGAAGAGGGTGAAAACAATGACAGGAGCTTACCACAGAGGAGCTCTGAAAGACTACAAGCATGGTATTAAAGAAGATGCTGGGGCTCATAGACAAACTTTGGGCAGAGTGCAGAGACTCTTTTGAAAGAAGGGGGATATAGAATGATATGGAGGGCACTGGAGCTCCACGAGGAGAGCAATAAGTCTTTTCTGAGACTGATACTCCAATCAAGACCATTCCTAACCTAGAACCCCTTCACAGATGTAGCCTATGGCAGCTCAGTCTCCATATGTGTTCCTTAGTAATAGGAACATGGGCTGTGTCTGACATGAACTCAGTGGCCTCCTCTTTGATCACCTCTCCCTGATGGGGGATGGGGCAGCATTACCAGGCCACAGAGAAAGACAATGTAGCCAGTCCAGATGAGATCTGATAGGCTAGGGAAAGACGGAAGGAGAAGTAGACCTCACCTATCAGTGGACTGGGGAAGAGGCATGGGAGGAGTAGATGGAAGAAGGGTGGGATGGGAAGGTATGATGGAGGGGTCAACAGATGGGATAGAAAGTGAATAAACTGTAAAAAATAAAAAAAAATTAAATAAAATACAAAAAATGTGGTACAGAGCTAAACAGAGTATTCTCAACAGAGGAATAGTGAATGGTAGAGACACACTTATAGAATTGTTCAACGTCCTTAGTCATTAGGGAGATGCATATCAAAACAACCCTGAGATTTCACCTTGTACTCATCAGAATGGTTAAGATCAAAATCTCAAGTGACAGCATATGTTGGAGAGGATGTGGAGAAAGGAGAACCCTCCTTTATTGCTGGCGGGAATGTAAACTTGTGCAACCACTTTGGAAACCAATCTGGTGCTTTCTCAGAAAATTAGGAATAGTGCTTCATCAAGATCCAGCTAGACCACTCCTAGGCTTATATCCAAAATATTCTCAAGTATACAACCTGGACATTTACTCAACCATGTTTATAGCTGTTCTTTCATAATAGGCAGAATCTGGAAAATCTAGATGTCCTTCAATGGAGGAATGGATACAGAAATTCTGGTACATTTACACAATTATAAATGTACTAACAACCAGGAAATCATGAAATTTGCAGGCAAATGGTGGATCTACAAAATATTATCCTGAGTGAGTTAAGCCATCAACAGAAAGACACACATGATATGTAGTCACTCAAATGTGGTTATTAGATTTATAATATAGTATACATGCTAAAATCAATACCCCTAAATAAGTTAATAAGCCAGGAATACTCTAGGAAAGATGCTTAATCCTTATGCAGAAGGTCAAACTCGATAGACATTGGAAGCAGAAGACACGGAACAGGTCAGAAGCCTACCACAAACTTCCTCTGAAACTATGTGATAGAGGAATGGAAATAGAGCGTGAGACACATTGCCAAACTTTGGGCAGAATGCATGGAATTTTATGAAAGAAGGGGGAGATATGAAGACCTGGAGGGAAAAGAAGCTCCAAAAGAAGACCAACAGAGCCAAACAAAAAGAAAACCTGAGCCCTGAGGGCCTTGATTACAATGATACCCCAACCAAGGACAATGCATGGGAAGGACCTAAAACCCTGGCTCAGAGGTAGCCCATAGACTCAGTATTGACCTGGGTTCCCTATTAAGGGGAGCAAATGTTTACTCTGGCATGAAATCAGTGGCAAGCCCTTTTATCACCTCCCCCTTCACATGTGCAGCATTGCCAAGCCACAGAGGAAGACAATGCAACCTGATGAGACCTGATAGGAGGGTAGATAAATATATGGGGAGGAAGTCCTCCTCTATTAGTGGACTAGTGGAGAGACAGAAGGTGAAAAAAGGAAGGAATAGTTGGCTGGGAGAGAATGAGTGAGAGGGCTACAGCTGCTATACAAAGTGAATAAATTGTAATTAATAAAAATAATTTAATTTTAAAACAAAGGAAATTTCAGTTCATTCAAAAGAGTCTTGGAACTAAAGAAACAACTAAATGAACCTAAGCTCTACTTAATATAGAAATCATTTTCCATATTCATTTCCACAGGTCACACAGGGGTGGTGACTGTTGCACATATGTTGCTAAAATTATGAGACATTATTTATCTATTAATAACGTCTAAGCAGTTTTCTTTTAAGAAAATATATCATCAGAGACAATCTTAAGTTGAATGATCCAAAGTCATCACACATGATATTGCTCAAACAACAAGGCTGACACTCCGATTTTTGGCTAGAACACAGACAAAAACAGTAGTGTTTGTGACATCTTTACAAATTTGTTGTGAAATGAGTAAAATTTTATATAAGCAAGCACATTTTCAGCTTAGAGCGATGAATATAAGGAATATATATATCCACATCATATTTCTCACAGATTTTTAAATTACAATAAAGAAATTGGACTCTGAAACTTCAGAGATTATGGATTCATCTCCTACATGTTACTTTACTTCAAGTTAATATTTAGAAATATATATGCAAATACATATGTACATGCAATACAATTAGTGAAGAGAGACCATGACTTTAAAGGAGAGGAGAAAATGATATATTTGTTTGGAGGAAGAATAGGAAAGAAGGAAATGTTGGAATTATATTATAATTTCAAAAATAGTTTTTAAGAAATTGAAATAACTGACAAACCAATGGCTAGCTGAAATGAGAATAGTCTAGGCAAAGCAATTATGAAATTGCCTAGTTTGGTCATGAAATGTACTGTTATACTATTCTGTTCAGACAAAGTTCTTCCTTTGTATGAAATCAATTATTTTTTAAAGAAATCTCTAACCATCATCTGAGATTCTAATTAAAAGGTACTATTTCTTGAATGAGTTTGTTATGCATCCATGCAGTTAGTATAGATATTCACTTAAAATGTGTATCTAGATAGCCTTCAGCTTTTTTCTAATCTATTGATAGTGTGTCTTCTGGACTGCTGTTCAATGTAGACAATGGCCATCGTTAAATATGCTGCTAAATAGAAAGTGAAATAAATGCCTTCTGTGACATAATTAATCTGTATTAGACAATCTGTTTCAAATTGGGAGAGTTGTCAATGTATTTTCACTATATTATAATATAGTATGTGAATACTAGGATGACTATCACCATATCACAAGGTATTAAATAAACATAAATATTCCTCTAAGTCTTTCTAAAATGTTTTAAGGCTCCTCTAATTTAATTTGCCAATGTATCATTTTATTCATATTTGATTAAATTTGATCTTTGAAAAGTTCATATATGTATACAATGTTTCTTTATAAAAGTTAAAATCTTAGTACATATTTTTTGTATACTTCACACATGCGCATTCACTTGCTATGTGGGATAGATTCAAGGCTCCTTCACATTTGTGTTTAGCTCATCTTGCTATTGAAAACTCTCATTGAAAGTGAAGAATCAGGAGTCTAACATGACTAAGCAACATGCATAGTATCATAGAGGGAATTATGATGTCATGAAATTCTAAGCTAAGATTATGTACACATTAAAATATTTTACAAGCAGTCAGGAAACCAGAGAAATCCTTCTTCCATCACCTGTCCAGTTAATGAATAATCCCCAAGAAGGTGAATTTTAACTTAGGAACACAGCCCCAAATGTTAAGATTTTAAGATTGAACTGGTTCAGTATTAATTCCTTTTGCACTTTTTTTATTCATTATGGTTTTATATGCTATATCATTTCATCTTTTCACAAGAATTTTTAGTTTATCCACCTAGCCATCTAATTCCACAACTTTTATTACTTCTTTAGAAAACAAACAGGCAAATACATAAGAAATTATAAACAACAAAGAGGAAACACAGGAAACACATATACACAGAAGGAGAGAGAGACACAAAAAAAGCAAAAACAAAACCTATATAAATACAAAATTTGAATCCATAATATATAAGCAAAATTCCAGCAACATAGAAAATGCTCAAACAAAACATGATTAAATAGAAGAAATCTACAAAACAACATCAAGTTAGTTTTTAAATTTAATTTAATATTTATTAATTACAGTTTATTTACTTTGTATTCCAACTCTAGCCACCTCCCCCATCCACTCCCAATCCCACCCTCCTTCCTTCTTATCCTATGCTTCTCCCCTAGTCCAATGATAGGGGAGGTCATCCTCCCCTTCCATATGACCCTAATCTATCAGGTCTTATCAGGACTGACTTCATTGTCTTCTTCTGTGGCCTAGTAAGGCCGCTCCCCGATCATTGGGCTGACCTCTCATTAGCCATTTACAATTATCTCTCACTACTTTTTAATATGAATCATCTATCTGTGTCCATTTGGATAAACCAAGCCAGTATCTTTTGTAGCCTACTATTGAACCATGATGGATCCTTTTGGTGCTTGTATTTGACTTGGTTTTCTGTTTAAACTTAATGCACCATCATATAAGAGCCCTCACCTATAGTAAACTATTCCTTTTAAAAACTGTAATTAATATAAAAACTAAACATTTAATAAGAAACGTATATATATATATATATATATATATATATATATATATATATATTGCTTTTGATATATGGTTTCTCTGTATAGCACTGGTTTTCCTGGACTTTGTAAACCAGGTGAGCCTAGAACTCACAGAGATATGTTTGCCTTTGCTTCTTGAGTGCTGGAATCACAGGGTGTGTGCAACCAGGACCAGCTAGAAAAATATATTTTAACTTCCTGAATTCCTTATATAATCTGGATATTAGCTCTCTCTCAGATATAATGTTGGTGAAGATACTTTCCCAGTCTGTAGGCTGTTGTTTTATTCTGATGATAGTGAACTATGCTTTACAGAAGCTTTTCAGTTTCATGAGGACCCATTTATTGATTGTTAATCTTAGAGCCTGTGCTGTTAGTGTTCTGTTCAGGAAGTTGTCTCCTGTGTCAATGAGTAAGGCTCTTCCCCACTTTTTCTTCTAACAGGTTTAGTGTGTCTGGTTTTATGTTTGATCCATTTAGACTTTAGTTTTGTGTGGGGAGATAAATATGTATCTATTTGCATTTTTCTACATGTAGACATCCAGTGAGACCAGTACCATTTGTTGAAGATGCTGTGTTTTTTTCATTGTATGGTTTTGGCTTCTTTGTCAAAAATTAAAGCAGATGCTGAGACTCAGAGCCAAACATTGGGCAGAATACAGGGAATCCTATGAAAGAAGGGGGATAAAGAAAGACTGGAGGGACCAGGATCTCCACAAGGAGAAAAACAGAACCAAAAGATCTGGGCACAGGGGTTGTTTATGAGACTGAGACTCTAACCAAGGACCATGAATAGAGATAACCAAGGACCCCTACACAAATGTAGCCCAGGGCAGCTCATTCTCCAAGTGGGGTCCCTAGTAGTAGGAACAAGGACTGTCTCTGATATGAACTAAGTGGTTGTCTCTTTGATCACCTCCCCCTGATAGGGGAGCAGCCTTATGAGGCCACAGAGGAAGACAATGTAGCAAGTCCTCAGGAGACCTGATAGGCTTTGGTCAGAAAAAAGAACAGGAGTACTTGGGGAGGAGCATGGGAGGAGACAATGGAGGAGGGAGGATAGGATTGGGAGGGGATCAGGGAGGGGGCTACAGCTGGAATAAAATGTGAATAAACTAATTTATAAAAAAATAAAGAAATTTCAATTTTTAATTTTATTTAAGCTTATTTACTTTACACTTCAAAGGAGCTGCCTCCTTTCTTTCCTCCCAGCCCTCCCTCCTTCACCTCCCCTCCCGCTTTTCCACCAGCAAAGGGGAGCCTCCTCCTGCTGTATCAACCCTTCCCAGCACCTCAATTCTCACGAGGACCAAGCATATCCTCATTCACTAAGGCCAGGCAAGGCAGCCCTCTCCAGGACAAATGATCCAAAAGCAGGGAATAAAGTCCATGTTAGAAATAGCAC
The DNA here is from genome assembly GCF_030254825.1 of Meriones unguiculatus. Lineage (NCBI taxonomy): Eukaryota > Metazoa > Chordata > Mammalia > Rodentia > Muridae > Meriones > Meriones unguiculatus. The sequence goes on along the minus strand of NC_083369.1, from coordinate 70,243,688 downwards.
CCCCCTCCACTCACCAGGCTACCTACATGAAGACCAAGCCTGCCATCATTCACATATGTGCTGGGGACCTACGTCCATACAACGCCTGCTCTTTAGTTGATGTGTCAGTCTCAGTAAGGGTCTGGGTTAGTTGTCTCTGTTGATCTTCTTCTGGGGTTCCTCACCCCTCAAGTTCCTTCCATCTTTCCCCCAGAGCTTCCACAGGAACTCCAGAACTCTGCCCAATGTTTGGCTGCAAGTCCCAGCATCTGGCTCAATCTGCTACTGGCTGGAACTTCCCAGAAGACAGTCATTTTGGGGGTACTATTGGCAAGAATAACAGAGTATTATTAATAGTGTCAGGGACTGGCTCTCTACCACAGGTTGCATCTCAGGTTGGGTCAGTCATTGGTTGGACATTCCCTTCATCTCTTTTCCCTCTTTATCCATCCACTTCTTGTAGGCAGGGTAATTTTTGGATCAAAGTGTTTGTGGGGGGTTTGCAGTTCCCCTCCCTCCACTAGTCCTGCCTGGGTAGGAGTTGATCACTTCGGTCTCCATGTGCCCCCTTGGATAGGAGTGTCAACTAGAGTCACACCCATAACCTCCCAGTACTCTACCTTGTTGCAGGCTTCCAGCTACTCAAAGAGATATTGCCCCTAAGTTTCCCTTCCTGCTCTGAGCCCTCTTTGCTCCCACCGCCATTTGCCCCATATCTGATCCCCACCCTTGTTTGGCTCCCCATTCCATCTCCGGCCCAGTTCCCTCTCTTCATCCACTTCTGCTGTCTATTTTAGTTTCCTTTCTGAGTGACATTCAGTCACTTTCCTTTGGACCCTCTTTACTACTTAGCTTCTTTGGGTCAGTGGTTGTAGTAGGGTTGTCCTATGCTATAGGTATAATATCTACATATATGTGAGTACGTACCATGTGTCTGGGTTACTTCATTAAGGATGAACTTTTCTACTTCCATCCATTTGCCTGCAAATTTCATTATTTCCTTATTTTTGACAGATTAGTAGTATTCCATTGTGTAAATGTACGACATTTTATTGATCTGTTCTTCAGCTGAAGGACATCTATGTTTTTTCTAGTTTCTCTCTATCATAAATAAAGCAGCTATGAACATAGTTGAACAAATGTCCTGGTTGTATGGTTGAGCATCTTTTGGGTATATCTAGGTTATCTCCATGCATGGTATTGGTGGGAGTGGGAGTCTCTGGAAAGACAGCTGTGTTCAAATTTTCTGGTTCTGTTGCTCTCCTTGTGGAGTTCATGTCCTCTTCAGATCTTACTATTTCCCACTTCTTTCGTAAGATTCCCTGCACTCTGCCCAACAGTTGCCCATACGTCTCAGCATCTGCTTTGATAGTCTGCAGGGCAGAGCCTTTCAGAGGGCCTCTGTGGCAGGTTCCTAACTTGTTTCCTGTTTTCTTCTTCTTCTGATGTCCATCCTCTTTGCCTTTCAGAATGGGGATTGAACATTTTAGTCAGAGTCTTCCCTCTTGATTAATTTCTTTAGATGTACAGATTTTAGTAGGTTTATCCTATATTATATGTCTATATGAGTGAGTACATGCCTTCTGTGTCTTTCTGTTTCTGGGACAGAAACAGATCATCACTCAGGATGATGCAATCCAGTTGCCACCGTTTACCTGCAATTTTCATGATTTCCTTGTTTTTCATTGCTGAGTAATATTCCATTGTGTAGATTTACCATAATTTCTGTATCCATTCTTCAGTTAAGGGGCATCTGGGTTGTTTCCATCTTCTGGCTATTACAAATAAAGCTGCTACAAACATGGTTGAGCAAATGTCCTTATTGTGTACTTGAGCCTCTTTTGGATATATGCCTAGGAGCAGTATGTCTGGATCTTGAGGAAGTGCTATTCCTAGTTGTCTGAGAAAATGCCAGATTGATTTCCAGAGTGGTTGTACCAGTTTACATTCCCACCGCAGTGGAGGAGAGTTCCCCTTTCTCCACAACCTCTCCAGCATGTATTGTCACTTGAGTTTTTCATCTTGGCCATTCTGACGGGTGTAAGGTGAAATCCCATGGTCGTTTTGATTTGCATTTCCCTAATGGCTAATGAGGTTGAACATTTCTTTAAGTGTTTTTCTGCCATTCCTTTTTTGAGAATTCTCTGTTCATCTCTATTTTCCATTTTTTAATATGATTACTTGGTTTGTTGCTTTTCCGCTTCTTTAGTTCTTTATATACACTGGATAATAGACCTCTGTCTGATAAAGTGTTGTTGAAGACACTTTCCCAATATGTAGGCATTCATTTTGTTTTGATGGTGGTGTCCCTTGCTTTACAGAAGATTTTCAGTTTCATGACGTCCCATTTATTAATTGTTGCTCTTAGAACTTGTGCTGTTGGTGTTCTGTTCAGGAAGTTGTCTCTTGTACCAATGAGTTCTAGGGTCTTCCCCACTTTTTCTTCTAACCAATTTAATGTGTCTGCTTTTATGTTGAAGTCTTTGATCCACTTGGACTTTTGTTTTGTGCAGGGTGATAAGTATGGATGTATTTGCATTTTTCTACATGTAGATATCCAGTTAGACCAGCACCATTTGTTGAAGATACTTTTTTTCCATTGTATGATTTTGGCATCTTTGTCAAAGATCAGGTGTCCATAAGTGTGTGGGTTTATTTCTGAATCTTCTGTTCTGTTCAATTGATCCACCATTCTGTTTCTATGCCAGTACCATGCAGTTTTTAAAACTGTTGCTCTATAGTATAACTTAAGATCAGGGATGGAGATACCTCCAGAAGATCTTTTATTGTAGAGGATTGTTTTAGCAATTCTGGGTTTCTTTTTATTCCATATGAAGTTGAGAATTTTTCTTTCCAGGTCTGTAAAGAATTGTATTGGTAATTTGATGGGAATTGTATTGAATCTGTAGATTGCTTTTGGTAAGATGGCCATTTTTACTATGTAAATCCTGCCAAGCCATGAGCATGGGAGATCTTTCTATCCTCTGATATATTCTTCTAATTCTTTCTTCAGAGACTGGAATTTTTTTTCATAAAAGTCTTTGTCTTCCTTGGTTAGGTTCACACCAAGGAACTTTATGTCCTTTGTGGCTATTGTGAAGGGTGCTGCTTCCCTAATTTCTTTCTCAGCCCTTTTTTCTTTTGTATACAGAATGGCTACTGATTTTTTTTTGAGTTAATTTTGGATCCAGCCACTTTGCTCAAGGTGTTAATCAGCTGTAGGAGTTCCTGGTAGAATTTTTGGGGTCATTCAGGTATACTATCATATCATCTGCAAATAGTGATAATTTGTCCTCTTCCTTTCCATTTGAATCCCCTTGATCTCCTTCAACTGTTGCTACACCCTCTCCAGCATCGTCTGTGTAGAATATCAATAGATTGTGCTACTAGAGGGAGATATGTTCCCTTCAGGAATAGGCTCCCTGGAGGTCACTGGCAAAAGAACCACAACATGGCCACCTAAGCACAAATGATGTATTCTGAGAGTCCCACACTTCCTCTATTGCAGGCTTGGATTGATGAGCTTTTTTGCTGTTTCTCTGTGATTCTTGGAACAGCACAATTTACTATTCAAGGAAACACATTTCTGATAGATTACTAAAAGTGTTAGCAAATAAGAGTGGAAGGAAAATAAAATTTTAGGAGAGGTAGTAAATCAGATTCAGCATCAAGAATTGCTTGTGGAAAAACCAAACATTGTAGGTAATAAAGGGGCAAGAGTTTTAGGTCTTTCTAAAGAAAATATTTAATCAGGATCTGTCAGGATGAATGCCCTGGATATTCCCACTGCAGTAAAACTACTACAAAACTATTACCAAATACAGGTGTTTATGATGAGGCAGAAAGAAGATAGGCAAACATAGGAGGTCATATGGTTTTATATTATGCTATGAGTTTGACAGATTGGCTAGAGCACATCCCCCTTGGTGCCTTATCTCTGAAAAAGATTGTGAATCCACAGCAAGACAAACAAGAGGAATTGATGCTTACCTCTAGGGAGGGTTGTAAATCTTTAGCTGACTTGGCTCAGAGGGCAATGAGAGCCACTGGCCTTTTCCTCACTAATTAACAGCAATAGAACTGGGTAAATAGTTTAAAGTTCTGTATTTGCTTTGATTAAAAGCTTTAAGCCCAAGATTTTTTGTAGACACTACTTTATATCAGGTTGCCCTTTCAGTTAAAATGTAAACTTTGTATTGTTGGTAAAAGTCTGAATGTTCCGGGAAGTATGTCAACTTCAAGGTGCTTCTTTATGTAATCACTATATAAGTGTTAAATTGACTTCAGTAAATCGTAAATCACAGCAGATTCAAACACTTGGTGTGCGCATCTGCCTATCAATCCGGCTACTTGTGTCTAACCTGATCTCTGAACCTCTGATTCTGTGCCTTTGTGGGACCCTGGCTGGGCGGGTCCACGGCAAATTGTCTTATTGCTCTAGCAAGGACTTCCAGAACTATGTTGAAGAGATATGGAGAGATTGGGCAGCCTTGCCTTGTCTCTGATTTCAGTGGGATTGTTTTAAGTTTCTCTCCATTCAGATTGATGTTGGCTATAGGCTTGTGTGTATTACCTTTACTATGTTTAGATATGTGCCTTGTATCCCTGATCTCTCCAAGACATTAAACATGAATGGATGTTGGATTTTGTCAAATGATTTTTCAGCATCTAAGGAGATTATCACGTGGTTTTTTTCTATCGGTTCATTAATATGGTGGATCACATTGATGGATTTCCATATATTGAACCACACCTGCATAGCTGGGATGAAGCTTACTTGGTCATAGTGGATGATATCTTTGATGTGTTCTTGGATTCAGTTTGCAAGCATTTTGTTGAGTATTTTTGCATCAATGTTCATAAGGGAAATTGGCATGAAATTCTATATCTTTGTTGGGTCTTTGTGAAGTTTAGGTACCAAGGTGACTGTGGCTTCATAGAATGAGTTTGGTAGTATTCCTTCTGTTTCTATTTTGTGGAATAGTTTGAAGAGAATTGGAGTTAGCTCTTCTTTGAAGGTCTGGTAGAATTCTGAGCTGAAACCATCTGGTCCAGGGCTTTTTTTGGATGGGAGATTTTGATGACCACTTCTATTTCCTTAGGGAATATAAAACTATTTAATTGATTTACCTCGTCTTGATTCAGCTTTCGTAAATGGAATAGATCTAGAAAATTGTCCAATTCATTTAGATTTTCAAATTTTGTGGCATATAGACTTTTGAACTAAGTCCTAATGATTGTTTGGATTTACTCAGTGTCTGCAGTTATGTCCCCCTTTTAATTTCTGATTTTGTTGATTTGGATGGTGTCTTTCTGCCTTTTAGTTAACTTGGCTAAGGGTTTGTCTATCTTGTTTTTTTTTTTTTTTTTTTTCTCAAAGAACCAGCTCTTGGTTTCATTGATTCTTTGAATGGTTTTATTTGTTTCTAATTGATTGATTTCAGCCCTGAGTTTGATTATTTCCAGCTGTCTACTCCTTTTTGGTGTGTCTGCTTCTTCTTTTTCTAGGGTTTTTAGGTGAGCCATTAAGTTGCTTGAATGTGCTGTCTTGAATTTCTTCTTGAAGGCACTTATTGCTATGAACTTTCTTCTTAACACTGCTTTCATCGTTTCCCACAAGTTTGGGTATGTTGTGCCTTCATTTTTCATTGAATCCTAAGAAGACTTATTTCTTTATTTCTTCCCTGACCCAGCTGTCATTTAGTAGCAAGTTGTTCAGTTTCCATGTGTGTGTAAGCTTTTTCCTATTTCTGTTGTTTTTGAGGTTCAGCTGTGTTCCATGATGATCAGATAGGTTACAAGGGATTATTTCAATCTTCTTGCATGTGGGGAGGCTCCCTTTGGGACCCACTATATGGTCTGTTTCAGAGAAGGTTCCATGAGGTGCTGAGAAGAAGGCAATTTCTTTTGTGTTTGGGTGTAAAGTTCTGTAAATGTCTGTTAGGTCCATTTGATCCATGACCTCTGTTAGGGACATTGTTTCTTTGTTTAATTTGTTTTGTTGAGAGTGGGGTGTGAAGTCTCCCACTATTAATGTGTAAGGATCTATGTGTGGTTTAAGTTTTATCAATGTTTCTTTTACAAATGTGGGTGCCCTTGTATTTGGGGCATAGATGTTCAGGATTGTGATGTCTTCTTGGTGGAATTTTCCCTTGATGGATATGAAGTGTTCTTCCCCATCTCTTTTGATTAATTTTTGTTGAAAGGCCATTTTATCAGATATTAGAATGGCTACTCCTGCTTGTTTCTTGGGCCCATTTGCTTGCAAAACCATGTTCCAGCCCTTTACCCTCAGGTAATATTTATCTTTGTGACTTAGGTGTGTTTCTTGTAAGCAACAGATTGCTGGGTCTTGTTTATGCCTCTATTCTACTAGTCTGTGTCTTTTTATTGGAAAGTTGAGTCCATTGATGTTGAGAGAGATTAATGACCAGTGGCCTTTGGATCCTTTGATTTTGATGTTGGTTGTGTTCATATGTTTGTGTGCTTGGTTGCTTTTTGTTTTATTGTAGTGAGGTTAATTATTTCCTGTATTCTCTTGAAAGTAGCTAGCTTTCTTGGGTTGAATTTTTCCTTTTAGTGTCTTCTGTAACGCTGGATTTGTGTGTAGGTATTGTTGAAATTTGTTTTTGTCATTGAATATCTTGTTTTCTTCATCTATGAGGCCTGAGAGTTTTGCTGGGTATAGTAGGCTGAGCTGACATTTGTGTTCTCTTATGGTCTGCATGATAATTTATCCAGGCCCTTCTGGCTTTCATAGTCTCTTTGAGAAGTCAGGTGTGATTCTGATGGGTTTGCCATTATATGTTACTTGACCTTTTTCCCTTGCAGCTTTTAGTATTTTCTCTTTGTTCTGTATACTTACTATTTTGATTATTATATGGTGGGAGGAATTTTTTTATGGTCTAATTTATTGGGTGTTCTGTATGCCTCTTGTATTCTTATTGGCCTCTCCTTTAAGTTGGGGAAATTTTGTTGAAAATATTTTCTGGGCCTTGGAGGAGGGAATCTTCTTTTTTCCTCTATTCCTATTATTCTTAGGTTTTGTCTTTTTTTTTTTTTTTAATGTCTTGAATTTCTTGGAAGGTCTCTGTCAGGAATTTTTTTTTTTTTTTTTTTTTTTTTTTTTTTTTTTTTTTTAGATTTAACATTTTCTTTGACAGATATATTGATTTCTTCCAGTGTATTTTCCACACCTTAGATACTTTCTTCCATCTCTTGTAGTCTATTGGTTGTGCTTACCTCTGTAGTTCCTGTTTTCTTCCCTAAGTTCTTTCTCTCCACAATTTCCTCCATTTGTGTTTTCTTTAATTTTTCCAATTCTATCTTCAGATTTTGAGGCTTTTTTTTTAATTTTCTTTACCTGTCTGACTGTATTTTCCTGTTTTTCCTTCAGTTACTTCAGCTGATTGTTTGAACAATTCTCTGTTTCTTTTATTTCGTTCAGTTTTTTAAGTATATCCTCTCTAAAGTCCACAATCTGTTTGGCTGCAACTTCCTGTATTTCTTTACAGATGGCCATAATCTTTTTTTCTTTATCGTCTTCCATTTCTTTATGGATAACCATAATCTGTTTGTTTTTATCTTCCTTTATTTCTTTACTGATGGCCATAATCTGTTTGAGTTTATCTTCCTCTAGGTCTTCATGCATTGTATTTGTTTCCTCTGTTATCCTCTCCATGAGCATAGATGTTAGGTCATCTTCTTGAATTTCATTTAGGCTGGGGTATCCAGGGTTACATACCCCTGGATAACTGGATTCTGGAAATGCCATATTGCTCTGTCTTTTGTTGGTTGAGCTTTTACACTGGCCTCTACCCATTGGTCTATCTTAGGTTTTGGGTGTTAGTTTCTGGTGGTTCCTGGAATCCTGTGGTGGAGAGAATCTCCTTGGCAGGAAGAGTTTTTCCTGAAGGAAGCCTCCTCTGCTATTTGGGTATGGTCACTGTATGGCCAGTGTTTTTCAGGAGTTGCCACAGCTCACCTCAGGCATAGAGACCAGAGTGATAACTGTGGTCCTTGTTAGTTGAGAAGGCTCTCCTCTCACTCGGAGAAGACCTGGAGACTGCTGTCTTGCTTCTGGTTTTCTTGCTGTAAATTTAGTGAGCTGCTGCTGTAAACTAACTGTGTGTCCCTTGGTTTGGTCAGTTTTGTTAGGGATAACTGGTTGCCCTTTAGAGCAGTATCTCGGGTTGATCTCAGGGATACTAGGGTTCTGTAAGTCTGAGGTTTGGGCCCTGTGCCCCAGTACCCAAGTGGTCATCTGTGACAGGTGAGTACTACTCTCCTGGTAGCAGCAGGCTATTTGGTGCACAGCAGTTCCCTGGGTTGGGCTGATCTGCAGGACCTTTTCCAGGGATATACTGGGTGGCCTAATTCCACCCCCATTTGCTTCCTTCCCTGTGGAGTTTTCTCTGGACAGGACTCCAAGTCTCTGTTGCACAGGGGTGCACAGTTCTGTCTGTGATGAATAGTTGGTGCAAGGCAGGTTCCAATGGCACTCTTTGGTCTTTGAGCCCTTTCCCAGGAATGTACTGGATGACCTAATTGGGTCCCCGTTTGCTTTTTTCCTTGTGGTGTTTTCTCCTGACTGGGACTCCCAGTCTCTGGTGCTCTGGGGTGCACAGCTCTTTCTGGGGCTCACAGCTCTGTCTGTGATGGAGAGCTGGGCACGCAGCAGTCTCTGTGCTCATGGCTGGAGCCCAGTTCAGTGCTGGCAGCAAGTAGCAGCCATTCTGTGACAAAAGTAAAGTTTTTGAAAAACAAAACAACAAAAATAAGTTCAAAGTCAAATGTGCAATCATAAAACTGAGAAGCTTCTGGCAGTTTTTGACCATGTTGCATTGTAGGAATTCACTGAAAGGCTGAGAAACCAATGCAGGGGCATTGGAAAGAAGAATAGCAAGAATCAACAAAAGAAAGGATATATTGGAAGATCATAAGAAAACTTGATAAAATGTAAGCTAACTAATTTTAAAAGTTTGAGAGCAAGTGTAGTGATACTCCCAGAATCCATGTGTTACTAAATGACAAGTCTAGTGCAATGGATGAACTACCTTTCTCTGAATGGGTTCCTCAAAGGTTTTCAAATAATAAAGACTTCTGTCATGTCATTTGGTTGCCTACCAAAACCAGATGATAAGAACCTATTGCTAAATATATCACATTCCTTGGTCACAAGACAAAGACAAATAAATTTGGACCTACAGATAGCACTCATATTGCCCAAAGATGCTATGAAGTCTACTGAGGGACAATTGTCACCAATGATCTCATTCATCTGTGAACTCTATGTTTGATAATGCTGACCAGCCATGAAGAAAGTGCTCTCTCATATAATAGTGGCAAGTTTCAAGTGGAAAACAATAACAACTGTTTTGTGATTGATTTTGATGCCTACTCTACAGGAGAGAATTTACAGTTTGTACTATAAACCTGGTCAAAAGTTTGTAGCTGTGACAGACATCGGCCCACGTAAGGAAGCCAAATGGTTGTATTGCTAAATGGACATGGGTTTCTATTGAACTACTTTCTAAATAATTATGTTTACGCCCATAAATTAGTGTTATTGTCAGCTTTGAAAAGAGGAGTGTATTTTGGCAGTTAACAACAATAAATGTAGAAACTCATAACTGTTCAAAGGGATAAGAACAAGAGATCATGTCCTTTATAGAAATGTGATAGTTCAGGCCACAATTTACCTCCTTATATGCTCTATGTAGCCATTCTGTAAGTGACCGCCAAGGCCAGGGCATTGTTATTTCACTGAATGTCAAAGAAGTAATGGTGTTTCTGAACCAGGGCCTGCTGTGCCTTCTCTGTGTCAGTTGCTTCCTGGATTTGTTTGATAGCCATCTGCTTTGCATCTTCTAGTTATGTAACTTTTTGTTCATTAAGTTTATAAAAAAATTCTCCAATAGACACACCATATTTCTTAATCACATAGAGCAACAACCCTACTACAGATATGCTAGAGAAGGTCTCTGGGGTAATCACATATATTTCTTTGAATAAAAAATACAAGCAAATCCCTATTCCAAGCACATAGGGTCTTGTTACATCAGTTTTAGGGTAAAGGAACTGGAAAAATTCCTCAGGAATGAGCCCGAGATGTAATTTTCCTCCATATTCAGGAAGAGGTGGACATGATGCATCTCAAGGAGCAAGAGCAAATGGTAGGCTGGATGGAGAAGCATGTGGTTCCAAGTATTTATGCAAAGCAAGAAAAGGAGACCATTGACAAGTACACTCAGGATCTAAAGCTGTTCTCAAGCAAGGCTCAAGCTCAGCCAGTTATGTGAATGTATCTATCTCAGATGAGATGGCCAAAGAGTTAATTTAAATGGGAATTAGTCTATGTGAAGAACTCTTACAATGTATCTTTCCCAAGAAATGATCAAAGTCCATTTATTGGCTTAACCAAATTGGTCAGTAATTTTAATTTTATTTTTATTAATTACAGTTTATTCATTTTGTATCCCAACTGTAACTGCCTCCCCATCCACTCCCAGTCCCACCCTCCCTTCCTCTTCTCCTATGCCTCTTCCCCAAGTCCAATGATAAGGGAGGTCCTCCACCTTTCTATCTGATCCCAGTCTATCAAGTCTCATTAAGACTGACTTCTTTGTCTTCCTCTGTGGCCTGGTATGGCTGATATCCCCTCAGATGGAGGTGATCAAAGAGCCAGCCCATGAGTTCATGTAAGAGACAGTCCCTGTTCCTATTATTAGGGAACCCTCTTGGACACTGAGCTACCATGGGCTACTTCTGTGCAAGGGTTCTAAGTTATTTTTGATCCTTGCTTTCTATCTGGAGTTGTCTGGTGACTACTTTTGAATAATCAATTTGCAGCAACTTGCTGCCTGACTAAATGTATCAAGTTATACCTTAAACTTGTAATTAGTTATACCATCTTATGATAAAATGACATTTGAAACAACAAAGGAAAGAATAAGAGATCATTGAATGTTGAGCCTTAAATGTGACATTTATACCACCCACTCTAATACTCAGGGAACATCTCAGAAGAGGGAGTGGAAATGACAAATGCTCAATAGTAAAATGAGATGGAGTGCTTTCTGCGGAGCATGCCAATGTCACAGCATGTGTGAGCACTCAACAGTTTTGTTTACCAGAATAGGAACTGAGAAATTTGTGTCTATAGACATTCTGCTACTGGAGAGGATGCTTATTAATCCTTCTTCTCCCTAAGGATTTATAGGAAGATATTGATAGCTGGTGGGGAGAGAGAAAGAAACCTCGGTTCAATGGAAGTAACAACTTGAACTTGTCAGAACTGCAGCAAACTGTAACCATCAATAGAAATGAGCCCATAATGCTGAAGCTCATTCTCTATTAATTCACTAATTACTGATTATTTTGTAAAAAAAGAAAAGTAGAAAGAAGAGAGGGTTACAGAAAAGAAAGAAGAGACAAGAGAAAAACATTTTAAAACAACTTCACTAAAGTATTGTTCTGCATCCATAGTATGTGTGTGCATGCACTTTGCACTGTGAATGATACCATGCAATATGATGCCAATAAACACCACTTGAAGATCATAGGTCAGGGTAGACAATTTTACATGCTAGAAGTTGCAATGATTTTACTGTTTTCTATTAGTATAGAAAGATCATGATTTTTATGATTATTGCTGCTCATGTTTGTAATGCCAACATACCCAACATTCAAGAAACAGGAGGCCAGTCTGACATAGAGAATGAGTTCCAGGAAATCTCACTATATAAGACCCTGCCTCAGAAAATCAAAACAAAACAAACCTCTATAAAACATAATATTTTGATTGTATAAAACAAAGACTTTAAGTATGTCCTTACCCCCTGTGCTCAATTTGGAAATCTTAAATTGATATATGTTTGTATTATGCTGTGTTAGACTGTTCATTTTTTTAAATTTCTGTTTGAACTCTTCATTGAAGTTTCACTAAAATTTTTTTTCAATGAATTTTGGCTTGGGATTAAGACAGAATTTCCAACAATGTCTAAAAATGGCCCTAAGCACATTTCGGCCAGTTTGTACTTTGTCATTTTGCAAAGTAGCATTCTTAGGATTAAATCAATGAAAAAACTCTGAAAATGACAAAATTCCTCTATATCTTGTATATCAATTATTCATCCAGCATTTAGTCCAAGATTAATCATGTTGGTATAAAAATTGTTTTATTTTATAATATGGTTTATTAGGCAAATACATTTTATCATTATATGTAGAAAATTATATGTATACTGATGAAGAGTTTTAAAACAAATTTCTTTTTTATTCATTATCATTAAATCATTTCTGGACTTGTCTTATTTACCTGTATTAAGCAAAAGGAGGTTGCAAATGTCAAGGTTTATAAAACCCCTGTATTATGCTACTGCCTAAAGCCTTTAAATTTTTTTCCTCATGTTTCCCCAAATTACAAAAGAATAGTCTATAAAAAATGAATATCTTTATTACTATTGCCTACATGAGGCTCTGAGTTTCCATTTGAGTGGTAGTACTTTAACATCAGCTGAAAATTAGGCTTATATGATAAGATGTGTTTCCTATTTCATTTTTCTGGTAATATTTTAAAGCTTCCATTTTTTTTTTGTCAGAAGAACTAAATAATAATTTGATTTTTTCACTCCTTTATCCAAATTCACTTATTTTTCTAAACATTTATTTGATTCTGAAAGGAAGCATTTACTTTTAGAAAAATGGAGATAATGATATCTTTGGATTAGCCTGTTGCTGGTATGAGTTTTTGACAGTAGCCTCTCACTTCAACTGAATCTGGGAAAATTTTCAAATGTTAGCTAATTCTATAGTAATACTCTCCTACTCTCACAGTGGGCCTGTGAATTTGGCAAGCACAAAATGATCCAAAAAAGTACCAAGTGGTTTCTTCTATCCAGCCATCCCTGCCCTATATTACCCTGGGCTAGAGGCCAGTACATAGTCAGAGATAGGAACAAACTTGTTGGGCCACAGAGACTTCCACTACTTGAAAATAAGTCTGAGTACATATAGCAATGGGAAGAGGGTAAGACTACTCAGAATGGGAAAAAGAAAACCTAAAATGCTCAGTATAAAAAGAAGAAATCTGAAGTGCAATGCTTAAAATAATAATAATAATAAAAAGTTAAAAGGACTGGATTTGTCCTTATTTATATTTTAAGATAACGTTCATAAAAGGGAAGTATTATCACAGTGATAATGGCCTCCTTTAAATGTGTAAATGTCATGAGAAACACCAGAATATCTGTTTTCTAAAGTAAATAAAATAAAGTAAAAAGGATTGATCTTTTGTGAAAGTTCAATGACAAAGAACAGGATTTTGCCGAATGTTAAGTATACACTGAGGCATTTCTTCTGTTCTATAGGGTGTAGTCAAGCAACAGGTAATGGTATTTTTCTAATAAAAGGGAGCATAGAATTATCCTGTACTGTACAAATTCTGGAATAAAAAAAAAAAAAAACATCAATTCACCTATTATTCTCTTTCAAGCCATCCTATTCACACCAATAAAATTTATGACCCAAAACAGTAAAGACAGTATTTAAATAAATATCTGATTACAATTGTATTCTGCTAATTTTGTCCTCTTGAAAGGAATTATCCCAGAAATACACACGATAATTTTACCTTGCAAATTATCCAAGGCAGATAGTCCAGATGGTGTATCATTATATTATGCTCAATAAAGGTGATTCATTAAAAGCAGAATGAAACATTCATCTGCATAAATTTATGACTTTCACAGTATTTACAAATCAAGGGACCCTAAATGTAATTGTGTTGTTTACTGGGGCTCATTAAGTATAGTTACAGAAGTTAGGCACTTATTCTAACAGCACGGAGAACTTTTCTATCAACTACTGGATTCAGCTTTATGAGCCACACAAGGAAATCACTATTATTACTGTATCTCACTGTGAGACATGTTCTTACAGTTGAGTGTAAAAGCATCTCAGTATTTCATTTTCTTTGCAGAGATTTCCTAAGCTGACTCCTGAGTATAGTGCTTCTATATTAGATTGAAATACTAAAAGGTTGAAAAGAACATGTCACATGTTCTTAAAGCTTTATTACAAAAGTGATGAAAACATGGAATTCTGAGGAAAGGGCTATGGTAATATACAGTTTATTAGATAAAATGCAATGAAAGCATCTATCCTGTGGTCTTAGACTCCATCATCATTTTCAGATGTAACTATCTTATGAACCAGTCCATTAAGCAATGTGTTTTAATGAATAGTTTCTAGCTAGTAATGCACTATGCAGCCAAGTAACTCCCTGTTAGTGATCCAGGTATGCTAGGTAGTTGGGGCTCAGGCAGAATGATTTCAGAGCCTAGAGCTGATCCAGTGCTCCACATTTCTTCTTTGGAGGACACTAGAAGTTATGTCCCTTGACTATCTCAGCTCCATTAGTTTCACTGGCTGTGCAGGGCTAGCTGGTTTTTTTTGTTTGTTTGTTTGTTTTGTTTTGTTTTGTTTTTTTGTTTGTTTAATATTAGTTAGAGTTTGTTAACTTTGTATCCCAGCTGTATCCCCCTCCCACATTCCCTCCCAATCCCACCCTGCCTCCCTTATCTCCTCCCTGCCCCTTTCCAAGTCCACTGATAGGGGAGGACCTCCTTCCCTTTTATCTGACCCTGGTTTATTAGTTATCTTCAGGATTTCTGCAAAGTCCTCCTCTGTGGCCTAGTAGGGCTGCTCCTTGCTCCTCCCTCGGGGGGGGAGGTGTCAAAGAGCCTGCCATTGGGTTCATGTCTAAGATCAGAAAGGAGAGGAGAACCTCCCCTATTAGTGGACTTGGGGAGTGGCATGCAAGCAGAGGGAGGAGGGAGGGTGGGATTGGGATGGGAGGAGGGAGGGGCTTATGGGGGGATGCAGAATGAATAAAGTGTAATTGATGAAAAATTTAAGAAAAAAGGGAAAAAAATAATTTAAGAACCTTAAATGACTTTCAAAATTGGAGGAAAACATGGAGTTAGTCAATTGGCATGGAGCACGTCTCGCCCCTGGGGGCAATGGTCTCCTGAACCTACTCAGACCTCGGACACCACCACTGCTAGTTCTAGAACTGACGCAGGATGTTCCAACGAGGGGTTAAGGCTTCTCATAATATTTCCTATAAGCCCACACCTGTTTGTCTATATCCCCCATTTTTATTCATTATTAGCCAGATAGAGCCAAGTAATTGTGGTAATGATACTTGCTTTTTTGCCCAATGCTGGAATGCTAGTAAAGTTAGGTGTGCCCTGGTTACTCGCATGCCTCACTGGGTGCCTATGCCCATTGATGCCCCTCACGCTATGACTCTCTTCAGACAGAAAAGGGATCTTGGAACTACAGCCACCATTGTTACTACCATCTCATTGACGGCTGTTGGAGCTACCACCAGGGCATTAGCCATGAGTCATACTGGGAAGACTGCTCAGACCCTGAATAATCATTTAGCCAATGTAGCTCATGCCTTAGTTGTACATAAAAGAATTAATGCTCAACTAAAAGGAAGCTTGATGGTGTTCAATCAGAGGATCGACCTCTTGCAGGAGCAAATTGATACCCTATGGCAAATCGCTCAACCTGGCTGTCAATGAAAGTATGCTGGACTTTGTGTCACTAGCATACAACATGAGAATTTTTCCCGTGCTGCAAATCTGTCTAAACAATTGTCGAGCTATATTTTAGGTAATTGGACTGGAGAATTCGATACTACGATGGAGCAGCTGAGGGTGGCCATTGTCACAGTAAATTCTACCGGAGTGGACGCAGGACTAGCCACAGGATTATCAACATGGATTGCTGCAGCCATGAATCATCTGAAGGAATGGGCGGGCATGGGAGTGTTAGCAGGCCTTCTGGTGTTGGTCTCCTTGGTTTGCCTGTGGTATATATGCAAGATTAGAGTCTCACAACAGTGTGATGCAGCCATGATCATTCAGGCCTTTACAGCCATTGAAGCAGGACATTCTCCCCAAGCATGGTTGGATACCATAAAAAGCTAAAATGATACGCTCAGGATGCGAGGCTAAGCACTGCACTCAGGGTCAGCCGCTTTGGACCCAGAGAAGAGCATGTCTGATTGCATGCGGGTTGATGCCCCAGGTCCCGCCTCTGAGAAAAAGGTATCTGACGGGTCTGATGCTCTTTGGGTGGATGACACCTAAATGAACATCTGTACAAAGTCCCAATTTATTTCTAATATCAGAGATCAGACCTCTACTCTTGCCTGATGCGTCTAAAACAAAAAGGGGGAACTGTAGAGAGCTGCGGAATGCTATGCCTTAAAGATGGAGCTGGTTTCCGCTTTCCACCTTCCCGATGGTGAGTGCTCTCTGTCACGAACAACTCCACATTTGGCTAAGGCCGAGGATCTGGCTTGCTTCCATGTATATGGACCTATCTGCATTGCCCCCGTGGCACGCCTGGGTTGGCTACCCAGAGGCTATTTAAGCTGTGGGCTGGCTTTCCCCGGGGTCCGAGGATTGTTCAATGTTCCTGAATAAACTGCATTGAAAAAATAAAAAAAATAAAAATAAAAAAAAATTGTCCCTGTTCCCCTTACTAGAGTACCCACGTGGATACTGAGCTACCATGGGCTACATGTGAGCAGGGGCTCTAGGATATATCCATACATAGTCCTTGTTTGGAGATACATTCTCATAAAAGACCCCTGTGCCCAGATATATTTGGTCCTTGTGGAGCTCCTGTCCTCTCCAGGTCATATTAATTCCCCCTTCTTTCTTATGTTTCCCTGCACTCTGCTGAAGGTTTGGTTATGAGTCTTAGTATCTGCTTTGATATACTGAAAGGTAGGGTCTATCAGAGGCCTTTTGTGGTAGGCTCCTGTCCTGTTGCTTGTTTTCTTCTACATCCAATGTCCATCCCATTTGTTATTTTTTAATTTTAATTTAATTTTATTTTTAATTACACTTTAGTTACTTTGTATCCCCCATCTAGTTCCCTCCCTTCCTTCCCCTTCTCCACTCCTGCCCCTCCCAAAGTTCACTAGTAGGGAAGAGTTTCTTTTTCTTCCTTCTGATCCTAGTCTGTTAGGTCTCATCAGGAGTGGCGACATTGTCTTCCTCTGTAGCCTGGTATGGCTGCTTCCCCCTCAGGAAGAGGTGACCAAAGAGCAGGCCAATTAGTTCATGTCAGAAGCAGTCCCTGTTCCCATTACTATGGAACCCACTTGGACACTGAACTACCATGGACTACATTTGTGCAGGAGTTTTAGGTTATCTCCATTCATGATACTCAGTTGGAGTATGAGTCTCAGGAAAGACCCCTGTGCTCAAATTTTTTGGTTCTGTTGCTCTCCTTGTGGACCTCCTGTCCTCTCCAACTCTTACTATTATTACCCACTTCTTTCATAAGATTCCCTGCATTCTGCCCAAAGTTTGGCCATAAGTCTCAACATCTGCTTTGATAGTCTGCAGGACAGAGCCTTTCAGAGATCCTCTGTGGGAGGCTCCTTACTTGTCTTTTAAGTGAAGATTGATCATCTTATCCCACGTCTTCTTTCTTGTTAATCTTCTTTAGGTGTGTAGAGTTCAGTATGTTTATCCTATTTTATAGGTCTATATAAGTGAGTATATATCACGTTTGTCTTTCTGTTTTTGGGATACCATGGGTGATCTTTCCAAGGTCCCACCATTTGCCTGCAAATGTCATGATTCTGAAAATCTTCTGTAAAGCAAAGGACACTGTCATCAGAAAAACAAAAACAAAAACAAAAAACAAAAAAAGACAGCCTACAGCCTGGGAAAGGATCTTCACCAACCCTATGTCTGACAGAGGGCTGATATCCAGCATATATAAAGAACTAAAGAAACTAAAAAGCAACAAGTCAAGCAATCCGATTAAAAAATGGGTTAAGAGCTAAACAGAAAATTCTCAGTTGAGGAATACAGAATGGCAGAGAAACACTTAAATACTCAGTGTCCTTAGCCATCAGAGAAATACAAATCAAAATGACCCCGAGATTTCACCTTACACCCATCAGAATGGCTAAGATAAAAAACTCAAGTGCCAACACATGCTGGAGAGGTTGTTGAGAAACCCGAACTGTCCTCCATTGCTGGTGGGAGTGCAAACTTGTACAACCACTCTGGAAATTCATCTGGTGCTTTCTCAGACAATTAGGAATAGCGCTTCCTCAAGATCCAGCTATACCACTCCTAGGCATATATCTAAAAGATGCTCAAGTACACACACAACAAGGACATTTGCTCAACCATGTTTGTAGCAGCTTTATTTGTAATATACAGAACCTGGAAACAACCCAGATGTCTCTCAGTTGAGGAATGGATACAGAAATTGTGGTAATTTTACACAATGGAATACTACTCAGCAATTAAAAACAAGGGCTCACTGTTTCTGACCCCAGTGGTCTAGGCTGCTGGAGAGCAGGCAGAAAGATCTCCGAACCTGGGACTGTTCCACTGCCCCACAAGTGTTCTTTGGTGAGGAGTTTTAGCTGAATTGCATTAGTCTTGCTCACTGTTAGTACACTTTCATTATTAAATGGAGCAAGAATATATGTGTGTACAGTGGTCTTGTTCCTTGGGTTCAAATAAATAGTCTTATTTTGGGTCTTAGACAAATTCTTTGGCTTTTCACACATCAGTGTCTTTGTCTGAAAAGAAGACTTAGTTAAGCTAATTTTCATAGGCAATTGCATAAACAATTTTTTTCATTTGTATCTTTTCCCCTCAGACTAATAAACTTCACGTGCTTGTTACATAGCTAATAAATAATCTTATTTTTAATATTTCCCATTTTATTATTATCATTTGTCACAAATTTTTCAACTTGTATTCTGGCTGTGGCCCCCTCCCTCATCTCCTCCTAATCCCACAGTCCCTTCCTCTTCTCCTCCCATGCACCTCCCCTAGTCCACTGATAGGAGATGTTCCCCCATCCCTTTTATCTGTCCCTAGCCTATCAGGGCTTATCAGTACTGGTTGCATTGTCTTCTTCTCTGTAATTATATTGAAGCAAATAATACCTAGCATGTAATTATTCAGTTTATTTAGACTTTGACACATAAAATAAATGCTTTAGGTTTTACTGTAGAAGAAACCAAGCATTTTCTGGACTATATTTGGTTTATAGCTTCTTCCTAAAAGAGAGAGTGGCGAGAAAAAAAAAAAAGCTGTCAGGTTTTATTTGATTTAAACGAATGCTTTAGAGAAATAATGAAAATCCCAAAAAGTAATGAGAAATAGGCATTATGTTCCATTGCTTATGTTCCACTTTGACAATAACTTGTGGAGAAATGACTAGAGAAAAGGATTTAGGGATTGTAGGAGTGTAGATACTTGCATGATAAGGTATTAGTAAGCCACATTTCTGTTGACTCATCTTAATACTTTGTTATAAGAGAAATAAACCATCAAAGGGGAAATTTACATTCAGCATTTATGCATTTAGGGAAAGAATAGAAAATTGTCTTTGCATATTATTTTTCTTGTCTGTAGTTGAAAATACCACTTTTACCAAAATCACATTTTTTAAATAGTATATTCCAATCCTTTTCACAATGAGTACATATTTTTTAAAGTTAGCCCTATGACAGCAAGTAGAGTTGATAATTATTTTGTATTAGAAAAAAATAGGATAGTACAAGAGATTTTATGTGATATTACAAAAATAAAATTGAGATAGAATTAAAGGAATTGTTACTTTAAATATTGAACTCAATTTCTGAGAGTCAGCTGTTAGTTTATCTCCCCCTATTTTTTTAGTCACAGAAACAAATCAGTGTGCAAATCAAAACATTATTACTTTTGGGATAATCTTTTTATTTTCTCTTACTTTTCAATATAATATTTGTGTAAATATCATATTAAGCATTCTTACAAACAAATTTGAATATTAACCATAACTAGCTGAGCATTGTAGTTCCTAAATACTTGATCCAGTGGCACTGGAACTCCTTAGAGCTCTACCTCATCTTTCCTCTAATGATCATTCACTAAGTTTCCAATTGTAGTTTGCATTCTAAAGAGAATCTCTTCATCTTGAAACAAATTATGAAGTAAAATTTCTGAATACAACTCAAGGAAGCATCAACAGTTTTTTTTTTCTTTTTTCTTTCTTTTTTTTTAATTACAATTTATTCACTTTGTACCCAACTGTAGCCCACTTTCTCCTCCTCTCCCTCCTCCTACTCACCCTCCCTCATCTCCTTCCATGCCCCTCTCCAAGTCAACTGATAGGGGAGGTCCTCCTTCCCGTTCATCTGACCCTAGCCTATCAGGTCTCATGCTATGCATACTTCATGTTCTCTTGAAAGAGTTATTTGTTTTTCTTAAATGGATTAGAAATTATAATTTTATTTCTGCCTTCCCTTTCCTCATTTCCAAGGTTCCCTTATACCCTTCCCCTACTCTCCTTCAAATTCATTGCCTCTTTAAAAAATGAATTGTTATTGTATGCATATATGCATATATGCATGTATATATGTATTCCTAAATATAACCTTCTTAGTCCTGCTAATGTACCTTCTTTGTACATTTTAAGTTCTGTTTAGCACTGAACATGTTATTTTTATATCCACAATAACATTATATTCTAAAAATTTTCATTAATATTTTAACTTCATTAAAAAACAAATCATGGTCAGCATCACCAGCATTTTCACCACAAGTAACAGCACAGTTTTCATTATATAAGCTAATTGACTTCAAAATACTACTTAGTGTTAGCCACAATTAAGACCTGAATCTTTTAAAATACCATGCTAAGGTTTAAAGCAGAATTTTAGGATATAAATAAAAAGGAAAATACTTTTTTTCTGAAAACTCTTCCTTCTTATTAGATAATTCTCAGCAAATAGTTGCAGGGTGCACAGTATGGGACAAATGAAGTAGAGATCGCTGGGTTTTTGTTTTATTTTTCCCTAGCTCATGTATTACTTCACCAATGGAAAAAAGAACATTGTCTTCAGCTTGATACAAAATGCATCAAATCCTCATCCGCTTGGAATCCATCCAATGAGTTAGCCAAGGTCTTTGTTTTACTGAGATAAAGGTGTTTCTATGTAACCTTCTATATAACCTAAATAAACATTTTTTTTTTATGAAACAGGAAAGGACATCAATGACAGAGGAATCTTAAATCAATTGGTTCTATATTTCAGTTCAAATCTCTCAGTCATTGCTGATAAAGGTAACTTTAATGTAAGACAGTTGCGTATCACAAATGTAATTGAAATCTATTCAACAAACTCACTCTTTGCAAAATATACCCTTTATAACCTTGCCAGCAGTCAGGAGAATAATTTCTTACCACCTGTATCACAAACTTTTGTTATATCTGTCAAAAATTTGGTCCAGGAAGATATTCGTGATTTATATTACTTCTGCCAACTGGAAAAAGGGCACAAATGTGCATTTTTTTATTGTTAAAGTTATTGCTACATTTGTCTCTCATTTTCTTAAATTAATTTTATTTTTAAAACTGAAATCTCAATACTATCTCCGTAGCACCAATGTAGACTTTCAAATATTGAACATATTCTGTAACAATTATTCTTTATTAGAAAATATAGAACTAGAACTGTCAGATAACATTTTATTAAAGGATATATGAGTCCCAGTAGTTGAGAATTACTTCTGAATTATTCTTAATAATAACAAGGAGAAGAGAGTATCTCAAATGTTCAAATACATCAGGAAAAATAAAAACCTATAGCATTACAGAGCATATTCTAGTATAGGAAGAGTCTTTATGGTTGCAGGGGCTGAACATTATTCAGTGAGAGAGACAGATTATAGCCTTTTGTGAACTTTATTTTCTTAGTTCTTCTAAGGTAAACTGTCAGATGATTGGAAAATGAGGGTGTACACCCATAAATGTTGAGACCATACATATGTTCAAATATACAAACATACTCACAAGGTTCTATGCATTTGCAGTGGCAATGAAATTTGAATGGATATTGGTTTCTGTTTTAAATAATTTAATTTATGTGTATGAGTGTTTTTCTTGAATTTATATATGTGCATTGTGTGTGTGTTGCCTGTAGAAGTCAGAGGAGAGCTTAAGATTATCTAGAAGTACAGTTACAGACAATTATGGAACACCATCTCGTTATGTGGAAATTAACCTGGGTCCTCAGCCAGAGAGAGGACCTCTTAAGTGATGAGCCATCTCCCCAGCTTCCATGGGTATTGTGTTCTGACTTTCATCCTCCCCACAATTTGTATTTTGCTACCCTAGAATCATTAACTTTAGAAGATTGTCTACAAAGCCCTTTGTTAGATACTTACTGGAATGAGCTGAACACATAAAAGTGGGAAAGAAAAGAACAAAGTAGAAAAGAACAGAAGTTAGGGAGATACTTGAACATCTCAGAGCCAACATCTTCCATGTCTTCTTAGGCTACATCAGACTCTCCTTAGCGTTAAGGTTTAGTAGGTAATATACTCAGTGTGGCTTGTGCTTGTTTTATGATTACACATCTTGAAAAATCAACTACAATACAATTCTATTTTGCTTGATTAGTTTCTTTAACATTTCTTCCTTTTCATTGAAGTTAGATTCAGGCTTATTTTCAGTTTTTTAATCCTAATTTTTTTTGAACTCTTTCTGTTCATCTTTAGCTATCTACAGAGAAGGTGATGCACTCACTCATCCCCTTTATTGTCCTGGATTTTCTAAGAAATCATTAAGTCTGTTGTTCTCATTTTAATAATTCTTGTCTCCATGCTGTCACCAGTAGTTTACTTGCTGTATTTCATTCTAAGTACCATGGTTGAATGGCAATCTCAGAACTTCTTGTGGCATTCCAAGGAGCTATAAATACATGAAAAACAGAAAACATCGCACCCCCTCTGACTTTCTACTTATAGTCAATTTTCAGAATCAAATTCAACAAGTACATTCCATGACATGTTTTTCCAAATGTTAAATCCATTTTATTTAACTTATCAAATAATGTTTATCAGTTGCAGAGCAATTGCAATTTATGTTTGTTTCAAGTTATGCTTATCAATTACCAAAAATATCTGACAAATCAATGTTGAATAATCTAAGCAACCATCAGAATAAATGGAGACATGCTGCCATGGAGACAGTTTTGACTTAGAAAGTGCATCAGAGTATTAAATACAAAACCACATATATCCCCAGTACTGTAATAAGTAAACAAACAAATCTAGTTTTATTATGATCCTTAACTAAAATATTTTGAATGTGTATGTATATGTATATGTATGATATGTATACATTGTATGTATTTATATATTTATGTGTGGGAACAGAGATGTGAACATGCTAGGGCATATGTACAGAGCCTGAAGGATAACCTCAGGTTTGGTCCTCTTCTTCTACCATGTTTGAGAAAAGGTCTCTCTGTTGTTTGTCAGTGGCTAGCTGGCTCACAAGCTTTCAATTTGCATTGTCTCTGCCTCTTACCTGTCCTCAGAAACACTGTAATCACAAGTATATTGCTACCATGCCTATCTTTACATGGGTTCTTACGATTCAAACTCAGGTCTCCATGCTTTTGCCCCAAGTGTTTTATCCACTGAGTGATCTCTTCAGCCAATAATTAGAAACTTTTAAAGATATTTTATTTTTTGAGATTATAAGTAAAACTTTTCTCTCTTCTCTTTCGTCCCTCCAAACCTTCCTGTATAATCTTCCTCCTTCTCTTTTAAATTTATGGCCTCCTTTTTCATTAATTGCAACTATATACATAAATATTATACATATTTCTAAATGCATAAAATGCCTTTTCAATCTTTATAATGTTTCTTGTATGCATATTTTCAGTGCCAATCATTTGGTTTTGAATAAGAAATTGGTGTGCTTTCCCTTGGGGAGATCATTTCTTCATCTCCTGGCATTTCTTAGCTTTCTGTTATTCTTTGTCATCCATCCTAGCCCATCTATTGTTGTTCTTCATCAGCTCAAGTTTTGGCATACAGTTTCACATATCAGTTAAACTGACACAAAATAAACTTTACTTAAAGAACTCATGGAACTCCCATTCCTCTATCTCTACCTCAACTCTTTGTAAGAAATTCAATAACCCTTCTCAATATAGACACAAAATACCAAAAGCACCACTGAAAT
The DNA here is from genome assembly GCF_030254825.1 of Meriones unguiculatus. NCBI lineage: Eukaryota > Metazoa > Chordata > Mammalia > Rodentia > Muridae > Meriones > Meriones unguiculatus. The sequence goes on along the minus strand of NC_083369.1, from coordinate 70,219,622 downwards.
GGGAAACTGACTTCAGATAGTCTAACTGCATTTATTATTTTTTTTCATTTTTTAATATTATAATATTAATTACAGTTTATTTACTTTGTATCTCACCTGTAGCCCCCTCCCTCAATCACTCCCTTTCCCACTCTCCCTCCCTCATTTCCTCCCTGCCCTTCTCTATGTCCACTGATAGAGGTCCTCCTTCCCTTCCATCTGACCCTAGTTTACTAGGTCTCACCAGGATTGGCTGCAATGTCCTCCTCTGTAACCTAACAAGGCTGCTCCTTCCTTGGGAAGGGAAAGTCAAAGAGACAGCCATTGAGATCATATTAGAGACAGTGCCTGTTCCCCCACTAGGAAACCCACTTGGATGCTGAGCTGTCATGGGCTAAGTCTGAGCAGGGGTTCTATGTTATATCCATGCATGGTCCTTGGTTGGAGAATCAATGTTAGAAAAGACCCTTGTAGCCAGATATATTTGGTCCTTTTGTTGTTCCTGTCCTCTCCAAGTCTTACTAATTCCCCCTTCTTTCATATGATTCACTGAACTCTGCTCAACGTTTGGTTATTAGTATCAGCATCTGCTTTGATAGACTGCTAGATGGAGTCTTTCACAGGACCTCCATGGTAGGCTCCTATTCTGTTTCATGTTTTCTTCTACTTCCAATATCCATCACATTTGTCTTTCTCATTGAGGGTTGATCATCTTATCCTGGGAACTCCTTCTGGTTTTGTTTCTTTAGGTGTACAGATTTGAGTATGTTTACCCTTCCTTATAGAGCAAGTATCCACTTATAAGTGAGTATATACCATGTGTGTCATTCTGCTTCTGGGAACCCTAAATCAGGATGATCTTTTCTAGCTTTCACTGTTTGCCTGCAAATTTCATTATTTCCTTGTTTTTAATTGCTGAGTAGTATTCCATTCTGTAAATGTACCAGTTTCTGTATCCATTCATCCGTTGAGGGACATCTGGCTATTGAGATTCTAGCTATAACAGATAAGGCTGCTACAAACATGGTTGAACAAATGTCCTTGTTACGTACTTCACCATATTTTGGATATATACCTAAGAATGGTATAGCTGGATCTTGAGGAAACACTATTCCTAATTGTCTGAGAATGCACCAGATTTATTTTCAAAGTAGTTGTAAAAGTCTACATTCCCACCAACAATGGAGGAGGGTTCTCTTTTTTTCCAGAACCTCTCCAGCAAGTGTTGTCACATGAGTTTATGCTTGTAGCCATTCTGATGGGTGTAAGGTGAAATCTCAGGGTCATTTTGATTTGCATTTCCCTGAGATTTGCATCTCCTTGATGGCTAAGGACAATGAGCATTTCTTTAAGCGTTTCTCTGTAAATTGATATTCCTCTAAAGAGAATTCTCTGTTCAGCTCCATACCCCATTTTTTAATTGGATTACTTGATTTGTTGCTTTTTAACTTCTTTAGTTCTTTATGTAGTCTGGATATTAGTCTTCTGTCAGATAGCAGGTTGGTGAAGATCCTTTCCCAAAAAAAGTCTATAGGCTTTTTTTTTCTGATAACGATGTCCCTTGCTTTATAGAAGCTTTTTATTTCATGAGGTCCCATTCACTGATTGTTGCTCTTAGAGCCTGTGCTGCTGCTGTTCTGTTCAGTTCAGCATGTTGTCTCCTCTGCCAATGATTTCTAGCCTCTTCACCACTTTTTCTTCTAACCGATTTAGTGTGTCTAGTTTTATGTTGAGGTCGTTGATCTATTTGGACTTTAGTTTTGTGGAAGGTGATAAATATGGATTTATTTATCATTTTCTGCATGTAGACACCAAGTTGGACCAGAACCATTTGTTGAAGATGCTGTCGTTTTTCCATTGAATGGTTTTGGCTTCTTTGTCAAAAATCAAGTATCCGTAGGTGGGTGGATTTATTTCTGAGTCTTCAATTTTGTTCCATTGATCCACCATTATTATTCTATGCAAATACCATGCTTTTTTTTTATTAAAATTGTTCTGTAGTACATCTTGAGATCAGGGATGGAGATATCTCCAGACAATCTGTTGTCCTACAGGATCATTTTGGAAATTCTGGGTTTTTTGTTTTTCCATACAAAGTTAAGATTTTTTCTTTCAAGGTCTGTAACAATTTGTGTTAGTATTTTGATAAGAATTATATTGAATCTGTAGATTGCTTTTGGCAGGATGGCCATTTTCACAATGTTAATCCTACTGATCCATGAGCATGGGAGATCTTTCCATCTTCTGATATCTTCTTTAATTTCTTTCTTCAGAGACTTGAAGTTTTTTTTTTTTTTGTTTGTGTGTTTGTTTGTTTGTTTTCAAACTTGTCTTTCACTTGTGTGGTTAGAATCACACCAAGGTACTTTTGTGTTTTTAGTGGTTCTGGTGAAGGGTGTTGTTTCCTTAATTTCTTTCTCGACTCTTTTGTCTTTGGTATACAGGAAGGCTTATGGTTGTTTTTTTTTTTTTTTTTTTTTTTTTTTTTACTTAATTTTGTATCCAGCCACGTTGAGGAAGGAGTTATCAGATGAAGGAGTTCTCTGGTTCAACTTTTGGGTTCGCTCATGTATACAATAATATAACCTGCGATTAGAGATACTTTGACTTTTTCCTTTCTGATTTCTATCTCCTTGATCTCCTTTAGTTGTCTTATTGCTCTAAGTAAGGCTTCAAGTACTCTGTTGAAGAAATATGGAGAGAGCGGGCAGCCTTTATTTTCCTTAATTTCAGTGGGATTGATCTATGATTCTCTCCATTGAGTTTGATGTTGGCTATAGGCTTGCTGTATATTGCCTTTACTATGTTTAGGTATTTGCTTTTGTATCCCTGATATCTCCAAGACTTTAAATATGAATGGATGTTGGATTTTGTCAAATGCCCTTTCAACATCTAAGCAGATAATCATGTGGTTTTTCTCCTTCAGTTATTTTTTTTAATATGATAGATTACATTGATGGATTTCTGTATGTTGAACTACCCTTGCATGACTGGGATGAAGCCTACCTGACCATGGTGGATGATATCTTTGATGTATTCTTGGATTCGGTTTGCAAGGATTTTATTGAGTATTTTTGCATCAATGTTCATAGGATAGATAGGTCTTTCTTTATTAGGTCTTTGTGTGGTTTAGGTATCAAGGTGACTGTGGCTTCAGAGAATGAGTTTGGTAATGTTCTTTCTGTTTCTATTTTGTGGAATAGTTTGAAGGGAATTGTAGTTAGCTCTTCTTTGAAGGTCTGATAGACTTCTGTGCTGAAACCATCTGGCCCTTGGCTGTTTTTGGAAGTGAAAACTTTGATGACTGCTTCTATTTCCTTGGGGGATATAGGACTATTCAGTCTTTCTTCCTGATCTTGATTTAATTTTGGTAAGTGGAATCCATCAAAATAATTGTCCATTTCATTTAGATTTTCAAATTTTGTGGCATATAGGCTTTTGTAGTAAGGGCTGATGATTGTTTGGATTTCCTCAGTGTCTGTTGTTATGGCCCCCTTTTTATTTCTTATTTTTCTGATTTGGACAGTTTCTCTCTGTCTTTTAGTTAGATTGGCTAAGGGCTTGTCTATGTTGTTGATTTTCCCAAAGAACAAGCTCTTGGTTTCATTGATTTTTGAATTTATTTTGTTTATAATTTATTGATTTGTGCCCTGATCTTGAATATTTTCTGCTGTCTACTCCTCTTGGGTGTGTCTGCTTCCTTTTTTTTTCTAGGGCTTTCAGGTGAGCTATTAAGTTGCATGTATGTGATGTGTCAAATTTCTTCTTGAAGATACTTAGTGCAATTGAATTTCCTCCTAGCACTGCTTTCATTGTGTTCTATAATTTGGGGTATGTTGTGCTTTCATTTTCATTGAATTCTAGGAAGTCTTTAATTTTTTTCTTTATTATTCCCTAACCCAGCTGTTATTGAGTAGCAAGTTGTTCAGTTTCCATGTGTTTGTAGGCTTTTTGCTATCTCTGTTGTTGTTGAGGTCCAGCTTTAGACCATGATGGTCAGATAGAGCACAATGGATTATTTCAATCTTCTTGTATCTGCTGAGGCTTGCTTTGTGGCCAAGTATATGGTCTATTTTGGAGAAGGTTCCATGACATGCTGAAAAGAAGGTATACTCTTGAATTTGGGTGACAATTTCTGTAGACTTTTATTAGGTCCATTTGACTTAGGACCTCTGTAAGTGCACCTATTTCCCTGTTTGGCTTCTGTCTAGATGATCTGTCCCTTGGTGAGAGTGCATGTTGAAGTGTCCCACTATTAAGGTATTAGGATCAATGTGTGAGTTCTGCTTTAATAATGTTTAATTTACAAATGTAAGTGGTTTGTGTTTGGGGCATAAATGTTTAGAATTGTGATATCCTCCTGGTGGATTTTCCCTTGGTGAGAATGAGGTGCCCCTCCTCATCTTTTTTGATTAATTTTACTTGAAAGTCCATTTTATTAGCTATTAAGATAGCTACCCCAGCTTGTTTTCTCTCTCCGTTTGTTTGTAAAACATTTTCCCAGCCCTTTACTCTGAGGTAGGGTTTATCTTTATTGCATAGGTGTGTTTCTTGGATGCAGCAGAATGTTGATCCTGTTTCTACAACCATTCTGTTAGTCTGTGTCTTTTTATTGGACAGTTGAGTCCATTGATGTTGATTGAAAGTTAGTTCCTTTTGTTATGGAGTTGGTGGTCTTACTGTGATTCATTGCTTGTTTTAATTTTTGTTGGAAATTTATCTGTATTCTATGTTTACTTGGGTGTAGTTGTTTTGGTTGGATTGGAGTTTTCCTTCTAGTATCTTCAGAATGGCTGGTTTGTAATGTAGTCTTCAGAAGGGCTGGTTTGTAATGTAGATATTAGTTAAATTTAGTTTTGTCATGGATTATTTTGTTTTCTCCATCTATGCAGATTGATAGCTTTGCTGGGTATAGTAGTCTGGGTTGGCATCTGTGGTCCCTTAAAGTCTGCATGACATCTGCCTAGGTCCTTTTGGTTTACATAGTTTCTAATGAAAAGTCTAGTGTGATTCTGATCAGTCTACCTTTATATGTTTCTTGGTCTTTTTCATTTGCTGCTTTTAATATCTTTTCTTTGTTCTTTAGATTTAGTGTTTTGACTATGATTTGACATGAGGAGTTTCTTCTCATCTAGTCTATTTGGAATTTTGTAGGCCTCTTGTATATTTATGGACATCTCTTTCTTTAAGTTGGGAAAATTTGCTTCTATGATTTTCTTGAAAATATTTTCTGGACCTTGGAGCCTGTAATCTTCTTTTTCATCAATTACTAATGCTTAGATTTTTCCTTTTCATGGCATCTTTGATTTCTTGAGTATTTTGTGTTTGGGAGCTTTCCAATTTTACTTTTTCTTTGAGAGAATTATCAATTTCTGTGAAAATATCTTTAGCACCAGTGATACTCTTTTCCATCTCTTGTATTCTATCGGTGATGCTTTCCTTTGGAGTTCCTGATTTTTTTCTCTAAGTTCTGCAGATCCAGGGTTTTCTCTATTTGTGTTTTCTTTATTGATTCTAATTCTGTTTTCATGCCTTGCACCATTTCCTTCATCTGTTTGAATGTGGATTCCTGTCTTTCCATGATGCCCTCGTTTTTTGTTTGTTTCCTCTCTCTATGCCACTAATTGTGCCTCTACTTGTGCCTGTATTTGGCTATATTTGCTTTTTTTTCTTTGAGAGCTTTGTTCATTTCCCCTTTATTTTCTTCCACTTGTGTGGTTAATTCTTTGAGAGATTTGTTTGTTTCTTTTTTATGTGACTCTAATAACTGGATAAGCATAGCTTTAAAGTCATTTTCCTGTGTCTGATTAATTGGAGTATCCATTGATTTTAGGGGTTGCTGGTGAAGCCATGAAGTCCTGAATTTTGTTACATGTGTTCTCTCACTGACCTCTGACCATTTGTTTATCCATAACCTTCACTGTTTGTTCCTAGATTCTGTACTTCAGATTGGTACTGCCTTTCTCTGGCATCTGGAGAATTCTTCAGGAAGATGAGAGAGGTCCAATGGTTTCAGTGTGTGCCTTGGTGTTTCACCTGTACCTGTAGGAGGAAAGTCTGCAGATGCAGAAGGACATATTCTGGCAAGTGTGTGCATGTGTGTATTCATGTGCCTGGATGGACAGTGTGTCAGAGAATGTAGAAGCCTTGAGCATGTGGGAGGGGTACCTTGCAGGCACCAAAGGGGTTGCAGGCACTTAAGTTGTCACAGGTGCTGGTGACAATTGCGGGAGCAATTCCCTTGTGCAAATTTCTTGAATGCCTCAGTGGCCTACAGGCTACTGGTATTCGGCTCTGACTGAGCTCCAGGAGTTATTTGCCTGAACATCATTGGTGGACCCACAAAACAGGGACTTCAAATTTTCAAGAACCCCTCTATTTCCCACAGCTGATGTGTGAGTGGGAGGGATCTGATGTCTGGCTGCTAGCTTAGAAGGAACCTGGATCTGGGGCTCTGCAGGCACTTGAGGGTGCACTCACTCTCTAGTAGGTCAAATTGGAAATCACAGGGGTTGCCCCTGCTCTCTACTCTCAGGTTTGCACCTACTGAGTCAAATGTAGGAGGAGCTCAGTCAGCTCAGTGATGCTGAAGCTGCTGAACTAAAGAATTCAGTTGCAACAGAGGAACTGGGTGCCTGCTGGGAAATCCTGGGGGGGCCACAACAATGATTGAGAATTCTAGGTGGCCCGGCCCCTGGTGTACCTGGATGGTTTGGTGGTTCTGCTGGACTTTGGTGGCTGTCTGCAACTGAGGGATTGGACAGCCCATACAGTCACTGGCTGGAAGGCCCTGTGGGGTTCTTATAGGCACTCGTAGACCCAGGACAGGGAAGGATGGAACTCAGAAGTTTGATACATCTGGTAGCCATGGCTGAGGAGCTAGGAGACCCACCTCTGCTGTCTCAATCCCCAGGCAGTGAATTCTGTACTAAGTCTGTGGCAATGTGGGCCAGCTCTGCCAAGGAAGGAGGCCCCAAAAAGGAAGTGCAAGGGTTTCAAAGGAAAGTATAAGGGATACAAAGGTTTGCCACTCTCGGTCCCATAGGACAGAGACAAGTCCATGGGTGATCTTAATCTAAATGGTCTCGGCTCATGTGATGTCCCCTCTTGTTCAGGAATCCTCAATGTTGACTTTGTGGAGTTAGCTGTCCCTCCACTCACAAATTTCGGGGTTTCAGATCCTCTGCCTCTCAGATATGGTGCACTCTGGTCTCTGGTCCCTGCCATCTTTGATCAGCCAATTTAATTTTTTTAATTAATTACAGTTTATTCAATTTGTATCCCATCTGTAGCCTCCTCCCTCATTATCTCTCAATCCCATCTTCCCTCCCTCATCTCCTCCAATGCTCCTTTCCAAGTCCTCTGATAGGGGAGGTCCTCCTCCTTTCCATCTGACCTTACCTTATCAGGTCTCATAAGGACCAGCTGCAATGCCAGTCTGTTTCCTCCTCATGCTGAGGGGGAGGTCAAAGAGTCAGCCACTAAGTTAATGTCAGAGACAATTCCTCTTCCCCTTACTAGGGAACTCACTTGGTTACTAAGCAGGTGTTCTAGGTTATATTCATGAATGGCCCTTGGTTGGAGAATCAGTCTCAGAAAAGACCCCTGTGCCCATATATTTTGGTTCTGTTACTTTTCTTATGGAGCTCCTGCCCTCTCCAGGTCCTACTATCTCTTACTTCTTACATAAGATTCCCTGAACTCTGCCCAAATTTTGGTTATGAGTCTCAGCACCTGCTTTGATAGACTGCTGTGTAGAATCTTATTTATTTAAATTTTAAGATTACAATATATTTAGAATATTTTCCCACTCCTTTCTTCTCTCCAAATCCTCTCATATACCCTTCCTTGCACCCTTTGAAATTAATGCCCTTTTTTTGTTTTCAGTACATGCATATATGTGTATGTATATACATGTTTAGTCCAAAATATAACTTTCTCAGTCTGTATAATGTTACTTCTATGTATGTTTACATGGATGAACGTTTTGTATTGAATATCCAAAATTGATTTTCTTTTCCCTGCGAAAGACTATTTCTCCCTCTCTTAGGATTCCTTAGTAGTATGTAGTGTTTCTGGTTGTATATCAGATAATCACAATTCTTAACAGTAGAACATTTACACTTTTGAAATATAAAAACTAATTTACGTTTGGGGTCACCTCCACATGTAATTAAAGATTGTATTAAAGGGTCACAGACTTAGGTATGTTGAGAACCACTACTGTGGTATTTTGTTTAAGGGTGATGCCCCCTGGATATTTCCTAACAAGCTTGGCATGTTTATTGGCGTTGTCTTCAGTTAGCTCATGCTTAGGCAATCATATTGGTGATCCTTAATGATTAATGCTAGTATCTATCTTTGTTTTATTTATGAATGTGGTTTGGGGTGTGAGGGCTTTCAGGAGGCTCAAGAAATACTACCTTTCTACAAAAAGTAAGCTTTATAAAATCAAGAAAATTAAGAATCCATCTTTCTAAAACATGGATTCAGAAAAGTAGCCAAAAGACTTGACAAAATATGAAAGAAAAACTTGAAAGGTTGTAAAACATAAAAGACAACAAAGAAGTTGAAGCAGGGAAAAATTGGACAATTAGAGAAGCATTATAGTAAGAGGAAGTACACAGAGAGTGGTTTTATTTTAATCAACACTGCTTTCTTTATTACTTACATGTTATAATGAAGTATAATTTACTATAGATATTTATGTTTAGATTCAGAAATGTAAGGCTATAATCTTCATGAATTTCAAAAAAAAAAAAACTCAACACAAAATGATGCATTGTGATGAAAGCAGTTTTGCATAGGCAATCCAATCATAATTCTGACAGAAAAGGGGTAGCTTTAGAAGTGATGTTGAATTCAGAGAAACTGTTTACCTGTAGTGATGGCAGCATTTCAGGAGAAATAAAAGAGATACTGCCCTTAGCAGCAATTCAGAAATTAGGGCCTAGCAGGAATACAGAGGAAGGGTGAATAAGATGAATAAGTCTAATGCTAAGGAGCTAAAGATTTGATCACATGTGTGCCTATAAATAAAAAGTATAGAAAACAGGCATGCAAAGATGTCTATGTGTGTGCAGGGGAGAGAAAGAGAGAAAGAGAGACAGCTACAAAGACAGGAAGACAGAGACACAAAGAAACAGGGAGAGGTGAGAGCAATTGCAGTGAACATGTGTTACTATTTTAAATTGCTGGGAATACAAAGATGGCTAATACATATTCTCCACTCTCCAGCTCACTGTCTAGTCCAAGGAAATGGACATTTAAGGAGGTAATTACAGTTTGTATTATAACAGCACAAAATAGATAAACACTCACAAAGTACTTGATATATGCTTAGGAATGCTTAAAAACTTTACTTCACATTGTGGATTGCAACTCCTTGTATAGTGCATGCTTAGCATGATTAAAATTCCATATGCCTTAGTTTTGTGCAAGGTGATAAGTATAGATCTCTTTGCATTTTTCTACATGTACACATCCAGTTAGACCAGCACCATTTGTTAAAGATGCTGTCTTTTTTCCATTGAATGGTTTGGCATCTTTGTCAAAAATCAGGTGTCCATATGTGTGTGGATTTATGTCAGGGTCTTCTACTTGATTCTATTGATCCACCAGTCTGTTTCTATGCCAGGACCATACAGTTTTTGGTATAGTTGGTCTATAGTACAGCTTGAGATCAGTAATGGAGATATCTCCTGAAGATCTTTTACTGTAGAGAATTGTTTTAGCAATTCTGAGTTTCTATTTGTGCCATATGAAGGTGAGAACTTTTCTTTCAAGGTCTGTAAAGAATTTTGTTGGTAATTTGATTGGAATTGCATTGAATACGTAGATTGCTTTTGGTAAGATGGCCATTTTTACTATATTAATCGTGCCAAGCTATGAGCATGGGAGAGCTTACCGTCTTCTGATATCTTCTTCTAATTCTTTCTTCAGAGACTGGAATTTTTTTTCATACAAGTTTTGACTTCCTTTGTTAGGTTCACAACAAGGTACTTTATGTCCATTGTGGCTATGGTGAAGGCTGTTTTTTCCCTAATTTCATTCTCAGCCCTCTGTCTTTTGTATGTAGTAGGGAAAATTATTATTTTTTTTTAATTAATTTTGTATCCAGCCACTTTGCAGAAGGTGTTAATCATCTCTAGGAGTTCACTGGTAGAATTTTTGGGATCACTCAGGTATACTATCAGATCATCTGTAAATAATGATACTTTGACTTCTTCCTTTCCAATTTGTATCCCCTTAATCTCCTTCAATTGTGTTATTGCTCAAGCAAGGACTTCAAGAACAATGTTGAAGAGATAGGGAGAGAGTGGGCAGCCCTGCCTTGTCCTTTTCAGTGGGAATTTCAGTGGGGATTTCAGTGGGAATGATTTAAGTTTCTCTCCATTGGGTTTGATATTGGCTATAGGCTTGCTGAATATTGCATTTACTATGTTCAGGTATGTGCCTTGTATCCATGATATCTCCAGGACTTTAAACATGAGTGGATGTTGGATTTTGTCAAATAACTTTTCAGCATCTAAGGAGATGATCATATGGTTTTTCTCCTTCAGTTTGTTTATGTGGTGGATCACATTGATGGATTTCCGTATATTGAACCATTCCTTCATGCTTGGGATGTAGCCTAAAGTCCAAGTGAATCAAAGATCTCAACATAAAACCAGACACTAAACCACTTAGAAGAAAAACTGGGGAAGAGCCTTGAACTCATTGGCACAGAAGACAACTTCCTGAATACAACACCAACAGCACAGGCTCTAAGAGGAACAATCAATGAATGAGACCTCATGAAACTTAAAAGCTTCTGTAAAGCAAAGGACACTGTCCTCAGAACAAAACAACAGCTTACAGATTGGGAAAGGATCTTCATCAAACCAATATCTGACAGAGGACTAATATCCAGTATATATAAAGAAGTAAAGAAGATAAACAGCAAAAAATCAAGTAATCCAATTAAAAACTGGAGTACAGCGCTAAACAGAGAATTCTCAGCAGAAGAATATGGAATAGCAGAGAAACACTTAAAGCAACGCTCAACCTCATTAGCCATCAGGGAAATGAAAATCAAAATGGCCCTAAGATTTCACCTTACACCCATCAGAATGGTTAAGAACAAAAACTCAAAGACAACACATGCTGGAGAGGTTGTGAGAAAGGGGAACCCTCCTCCACTGCTGGTGGGAATGTAAACTTGTACAACCACTCTGGAAAGCAATCTGGCTTTCTCAGACAAGTAGGAATAGTGCTTCCTCAAGATCCAGCTATACCACTTCTAGGCATATACCCAAAAGAGTCTCAAGTACACAATAAGGAGATTTGCTCAACCATGTTTGTAGCAGCCTTATTTGTAATAGCCAGAAGTTGGAAACAGCCCATATGCCCCTCAGTGGAAGTATGGATGCACAAATTGTGGTATATCTACACCATGGAATATTACTCAGCAATAAAAGTAAACAAGGAAATATGAAATTTGCAGGTAAATGGTGGGATCTGGAAAAGATCATCCTGAGTGAGTTATCTCAGAAGCAGGAAGATACACAGGGTATATACTCACTCATATAGACATATAATATAGGATACGCCTACTAAAATCTGTATACCAAAACAAACTAATCAAGAGAGAGGACTCTTGCTAAAATGCTCAATCCCTATCCAGAAAGGCAGAGAGGATGGACATCAGAAAAAGGAGAAAAGAGGAAAGAAGTCAGGAGCCTGAGACATAGGACCTCTGAATGGCTCTGCCCTGCAGACTATCAATGCAGATGTTGAGACTTATGGGCAACCTTTGGGCAGAGTGCAGGGAATCTTATGAAATAAGTGGGAAACAGTAAGATCTGAAGAGGATAAGAACTCCACAAGGAGAGCAACAGAACCAAAACATCTAAGCAGAGGGGTCTTTCCTGAGACTCATACTCCAACCAAGGACCATGCACGGATATAACCTAAGACCCCTGCACAGATGTAGCCCGTGGCAGTTCAGTATCCAAGTAGGTTCCATTGTAATAAGAACAGGGACTGTCTCTGACATGAACTGCTTGGCCTGCTCTTTAATTACCTCCCCCTGATGGGGAAGCAGCAGTACCAGGCCATAGAAGAAGACAATTCAACCACTCCTGATGATACCTAATAGACTAGGATCAGAAGGAAGGAAAAGAAGACCTCCCCTATCAGTTGACTTGGGGAGGGACATGCATGCAGAGGGTGGAGGAAGGGAGGGATTGGGACAGGAGGAGGGAGGGAACCACAGGGGGGATACAAAGTGAATAAAGTGTAATTAATAAAGAATTAAAAAAATTGCCAAAAAAAGATTCCATACCCTAACACCAAAGTCAAAACCATAGGTTACTAATTAGGGCTTCATGCTAATATTTTTTTATATATGGTTAAGTATGATTTACACTCTTTTTTTCATGGCTCAGCAACAATTTATTCAATGAAATGAAGATAGAAAATATTTGTGAAATTTTCTAAAATTTTCCAAAGATAACTCAAATTTTTGTGTGTATAAATCTTGTACTAGATCCACATTAATTTGTGAAAGCATCAAATTAGGTTTCATAAATAGTGTAAGGATGATTTAAAGTATATGAGATAGGAGACTAGAAATATGGCTCCCCAATTAAGAGTACTGGCAGTTTTTCCAGAAGACCCGAATTTGATTCTCTGCATCTACATGACATCCAATAATCCTCATTAACTCCAGACTCAAAGTATCCAATATCCCTTTTTTGGCCTATATGGTCATATGAACATGCATGTGGTACACAAACTTACATTCACACAAAATATTCATATAATTAAAAAAGAAATAAATCTTAAGAAAGAATAAAGTATCCCTGTTAGTGATTATATGTAATATGCAAATAAAATAATATTTTGAATAAAGAAGATAGCATCTGTGGGCCTTGGTGTCTTTGGTGGATCCTTGAATCAGTCTCCTACTACTGACAGGCAACTATTTTAATGTTATACTCATTTTAAACACTGAGGTATAGACAGCTTATATGAGGTTTCTAATTTTGCATACCTGTAAGTAACAAAGAAGACAGGCAGTCTGGCTCCAGAATGCATGCAAATAGTGACCACACTTTAAAGAAACAAAATGTAGAGCTTGAGGTATTTGTCTTGATACTGAGAAATGTAGAAGAATTTTGAGGTATGAAAAGTTGAAGAAAGGTATTACAAACCAGTGGAGAATATAGTGCAGAGGCCACAATTCATGCCACAATGTAGATTCTATATATAGAAGATTTGCTAAGTCAGTTTATACAATCTGTGTTTTTGTACAGAGTCCTTACTTGTAACCTATTATTTATGTTCCCCTACGAAATTGCTATTTTCATCTACTGTATTTTTGGAAGATTTATTAAATTATCAAAAGTAGTTTCTATTCAATTGAGTGCTATTCTATTGCTTTTAGGTAATCTTTATCAAAAGTTTTCTTCTCAACCACAGATCTATGATAAAACTACATCCAATTAAAAAAAGCAAAGCTTAAAATTAAAATTAAAAAGAAGCAAAGCTTAAAAAAGATCCAGAGAGCCAAATTATTTGCTGTTTTGAATTATGTACCAATTCCTACCTAAGCTCAAAACAACTTATGGGCTCTCCAGTCAGTCATAAAGTTGCTCTAATTGAGCACACAGCTGATGATTCTGCCTTCTCTCATAACCTTTCTACAGCAATTATGATTCCCACGTTTACTTCTAAACTTCCCTGTCATATTGCCTCTTTCCCTGCTCATTTGTTCAATTTTCTTTACAAATCATTACACTACTCTCCACACCAGCCAAAAGGACCAGTATGATAAACAGAGAACACAAAACTATGAGATTTCTTTCCATGTTTATGTGACAGGGCAAGTATTACATTTCAGGAAGGTGACTCTTACAAATATTAGGGATTGGCTGTCATTACAAAGTTTAGCTTTGAAAATATATTATACTGTTGTGGGAATCTTTTTCATGAATTTATTTTTATTATTAATTTTATTTTTTATATTAATTATAGTTTATTCACTTTGTATCTCAGCTGTAGCCCCCTCCCTCATTACATCCCAATCCCATCCTCCTCACCCCCCTTCATTTCCTCCAATGCCCTTCTCCTAGTCCACTGATAGAGGAAGTCCTCCTCCCTTTCCATATGACCCTAGCTTATCAGGTCTCATCAGAACTGGCTGCATTGTCTCCCATGAATTTCTTTTTTGATCTATTTTTCCATTCCATCAAAGACGATGAAAAGTGAAAGTGTCCTGCTACATCTTTCAGATTTCTATTTTCCTCTTCACTAGTCTTGTCGCAACAAATTGAATAAGAAATTAATGTGTTGCATTTGCTATGGAAAAACACTCCCGTTTAGAGGCAGCAATTGTCAAGAGAGGCAAGAGGAAGAATTTCAAGCATATTTATTACACTTCCAATGACTCATATTCTAATTGCATAAGTGCCTCAGGGTCATTTGAGGAATTTGTGTATAGATCAGAAAAGGATTAAAAGTAGCAATTAATTTAGTAACAAGAAAAAGTAAAATGGGAATTTTCTGAATGGAAATGTTTTGAGATTTTGTATTCAATATAGTTTCCTTTTGTTGATTTTGCCTACTCTCTTTTAAATTTTAAAACAGAATGTCCTGTTTTAATCTCATCATATCTTTATGGTAGGTATGTTTGAATGAAGCAAAGACAGTGTTCCTATTGTAGAGAAAGTCCAAGTCTTAGGGGAGGAATATCACATTTTTATTGTTACAGAGTAACAGTATCTAGGCTACTTCTGCATGGTATATAAAGGCAACCTAAATTTTCTTTTATGAGACAACTTTCTATATAGCATTCCTAAAGAAAATGATTTCATTATTTTTTTAATTTTTGTTTTTATATATTAATTAGTTTATTCATTTTGTATCCCAGATGTACCCCTTTCCCTCATTCCCTCCTAATCCCTTCCTCCCTACCTCATCTCCTCCCATGCCCCTTTCCAAGTCCAATGATAGGGGAGGTCTTCCTCTCAGGGGGAGATGAATAAAGAGCCAGCCACTGAAACATGTCAGAGAGAGTCCCTGTTCCCCATACTAGGACACCAACATGGATACTAGGCTGTAATGGGCTACATCAGAGCTGGATTCTAGGTTATATCCATAAATGCTCCTTGGTTGTTGTATCAGTCTCAGAAAAGACAACTGTGCCTAGATTTTTTTGGTTGCTTTGCTCTCCTTGTGGAGCACCTGTCCATACCAGCTCTTACAATCTCCCACTTCTTTCACAAGATTCCCTGTACTCTGCCCAAAGTTTGGCTATAAGTCTTAGCATCTGCTTTTATACATTGCTGGGTAGAGTATTTCATAGGCCCTCTGTGGTAGGCTCCTGTCCTGTTCCCTCTTTTCTTCCTCTTCTGATATCCATTCCGTTTGACCTTCTGAATGAGGATCTCACCCAGTGTCCTTCTTCTCGATTACCTTCTTGAGGTATATAGATTTTAATATGTTTATCCTCTATTATATGTCTAATATCCACTTATAAGTGAGTATATACCGTGTGTGTCTTTCTGCTTCTAGGATACATCACTCAGAATAAGCTTTTCTAGATCCCACCACTTGCCTGCAAATTTCATGATTTCCTTGTTTTTAATTGTTGAGTAGTATTCTATTGTGTAAATGTACCAAAATTTCTGTATCCATCCTTCCTTTGAGGGATATCTGGGTTGTTTCCATGTTCTCACTATTACAAATGAAACTGCTACAAACATAGT
The DNA here is from genome assembly GCF_030254825.1 of Meriones unguiculatus. NCBI lineage: Eukaryota > Metazoa > Chordata > Mammalia > Rodentia > Muridae > Meriones > Meriones unguiculatus. The sequence goes on along the minus strand of NC_083369.1, from coordinate 70,203,891 downwards.
TTAGCAAAAGTCCTTGTTATGTACTAGAGCATATTTTGGATAAATGCCTAGGAGTGATATATCTAGATCTAGAGGAAGCACTATTCCTAATTGTCTCAGAAAGTGCCAGATGGATTTCCAAAGTGGTTGTACAAGTATACCTCCCCACAAGGATGGAGGAGGGTCCCCCTTTCTCCATATCCTCTCCAGCATGTATTGTCATTTGAGTTTTTGACCTTAACCGTTCTGATGGGTATTAGGTAAAAATCTCAAGGTCATTTTGATTTGTATTTCCCTAATGACTGAGGATGTTGAGCATTTCTTTAAGTGTTTCTCTGCAAATTGGTATTCCTCAATTGATAATTCTCTCTTTAGCAATGTACCCCATTTTTTAATTGGATTACTTGATTTGTTGATTTTTAACTTCTTGAGTTCTTTATATTTTCTGGATATTACCCCTTGTCAGATGTAGGGTTCATGAAGAACCTTTCCCAGTCTGTAGGCTGCTGTTTTGTTCTGACGTAAGTGTCCTTTGCTTTACAGAAGATTTTCATTTTCAAGAGGTCCCATTTATTGATTGTTGATCTTAGAGACTGTTATTGGTGTTCTGCTCAGGAAGCTGTTTCCTGTGCCAGTGAATTCTGCTCTCTTCCCCATTTTTTTTTCTAACCTATTTAGTGTGTTTGGTTTTAAGATGAGGTTTTTGATTTACTTTGACTTATTTTTTTCAGGGTGATAAATATGAATCTATTTTCATTTTTCTTCATGTAGACATCCAGTTAGACCAGCACCATTTGTTGAAGATGCTGTGTTTTTTCCATTGTATGATTTTATCTTGTTTGTCAAAAGTCAAGTATCTGTAGGTGTGTGGGTTTATTTCTGGGTCTTCTATTCGATTCCATTGATCTGTTTTCATTCATGTGGTTTCTATGCCAGTACGATTCAGTTTTTGTTACTATTGCTCTGTAGTACAGCTTGAGGTCAGAGATAGAGATATCTTCAGATGATCTGTTGTTTTACAGGATCATTTTGGCAATTATGGGTTTTTTTTGTTTTTCCCATAAAGCTGAGAATTTTTCTTGTAAGGTCTGTAAAGAATTGTGCTGGTATTTTGATGAGAATTGCATTGAATCTGTAGATTGCTTTCGGTAGGATGACCATTTTCACTATGTTAATCCTACCCACCCATGAGAATGGGGGATCTTTCCATCTTCTGATAACTTTTTCAATTTCTTTCTTCATAGACTTGAAGTTTTTTTTTTTTTTTTTTTTCAAGCAGGTCTTTCACTTGCTTGGTTAGAGTCGCACCAAGAAACTTTATGTTATTAGTGGCTATTGTAAAGGGTGTTATTTCCCTAATTTCTTTCTTGGCCCTTTGGTCTTGGGTATACAGGAGGGCTTCTGGTTTTTGTTTTTTGTTTGTTTGTTTGTTTGTTTTGTTTTTGGGGTGTGTGTGTTTTGTTTGTTTGATTTGTTTTTTTTTAATTAATTTTGTATCCAGCCACTTTGCTGAAGGTGTTTATCAGATGAAGGACTTCTGTCTTTGAATATTTCAGATCTCTCATGTATACTATCATATCAACTTAGAATAGTGATACTTTGACTTCTTCCTTTCCAATTTGTATCCTCTTGAACTCTTTTAGTTGTGTTATTGTTCTAGCTAGGACTTCAAGTACTATGTTGAAGAGATACAGAGCAATTTGGCAGCCTTTCCTTGTCCCTGATTTCAATGGGATTGATTTAGGTTTTTCGCTGTTTTGTTTGATGTTGGCAATATGCTTGCTCTATATCGTCTTTACTCTGTTTAGGTATGTGACTTATATCTCTGATCTCCCCAAGATTTTAAACATGAATGGCTGTTGGATTTTCTCAAATGCTTTTTTGGCATCTAAGCAGATGATCATGTGGTTTTTCTCCTTCAGTTTGATTATATGGTGGATCACATTGATGGATTTCCATATGTTGAAACACCCATGCATGCCAGGGAAAAACCTTACTTGGTCATGGTGGATTATATATTTTATGTGTTCTTGGATTTGGTTTGCAAGTATTTTATTGAGTGTATTTACATCAATGTTCATTAGAGAGATAGGTCTAAAGTACTTTTTTTGTTGGGTCTTTGTGTTATTTATGTATCAAGGTAACTGTGGCTTCATAGAATGAGTTTGGAAATGTTCCTTCTGTTTCTATTTCGTGGAATAGTTCAAAGAGAATTTGCGTTAGGTCTTCTTTGAAGGTCTAGTAGAATTCTGTGTTGAAACCATCTGGCCCAGGGTTTGTTTGTTTGTTTGTTTGTTTGTTTTCCTTTTGCTGACTGCTTCTATTATCTTGGAGGATATAGGACTCTTCAATCTATTTACCTGATCTTGAGTTAATTTTGGTAAAAGTCATCTATCAAGAAAATTGTCTAGTACATTTAAATTATCTAAAACAAAATTGATATTGTATCTTACATTTGTACATGGAAAGACGGATGTAAGGCAATAGTTTAAAAGGTATGCTTAGTCTGATCTTGGTAATTTATGTCAGTAACCCTAGTTGACTGTGGAAAATCATGATTTCCAGGTTTGCCGAGTACAATAGAGTGGATTTAAAGCTCCTCAAACATTCTTTTTCGTGGATATTTTAACCTCAGTGGAGCATTCACCCCAGGCTGAGCTTACTTCATAGAATTGATTTTTTAAAGTCAGTTAGCAATTCATTTGACAAAATAGTAAAATGTTAAATAAAAATTTGCTCAGAAAACTAATAAGAGCTAGGGAGGACAATGGCTATAAGAGGCTTTGAAATTTTAAATTAATCACTAAAAAAGCTAATATGAAAAAAATGTAGTAATGGAATAACGATAATAACAAAAATATAGAGCATTGGGATTGTAGACTAAATTACCAGAGCATTTTTTTTTCTTTCGAGCAGAAATATTTACTTGGGAATCTAAAATAAGATAGAAAATTGTAAATGGAGGGAAATGATGAAGGAGAATACTCTATACTAAAAAAATACAAATAGGCTGAAAATAAAAGTTTGAAATAATATATAATGTGACAACAGTCATGAGAACAGGCAAAACATGAAACCAGGAAATGCTAGTTATTTTAATATCACACATAAAAGCTCTCTTTCTCTCTCTGTCTCTCTGTCTCTCTCTCTTTCACACACACACACACACACCTTCCTTTAACTCAGTATTTCATTTGTTTGGGAATTTTTAGCAGGTAATGGAGGAGAGGAGGATTTATTTCATCTTTAGTTAAAATATGTTAAAAATGCTGGGAAGTGACTTCACACACTTTTAATCCTAGTTAGTACTCAGGAGGCAGAGGCAGGAGGATCTTTGAGTTTGAGCCCATTCTGGGAGACAGAGTGATTTTCAGGACAGCCTGGGCTACACAGAGAAACCCTATCTCAAAAAGATCCAATAAAGAAGCAAGCAAGATAAACAAACTTTCAGAGAACATAAAATAAAAATATCTCTATAACTTACTAAAGACTGAGTTTATTCATTAATAATACATTTTAGTAAAATATAAAGATTGTCTATATATAGGCACAGAACTTTAATGACCTCATGGTATGATGGTTAGTGTTTTAAACTTGACAGGATCTAGAATTACTTAGGGGAGGAGCCTCTGGGCACATCTAAGAGGGACTGTCTTGGTTAGTTAGTTGTGATGACACACCCTATAAGGAAGCAGCACCATTCTTTGTATTTAGGTATTGGACTATTGGAAAAGGAAAAAGTGAAATGAACACCAGTATTCACTTTACTCAGCTTCTGGACTAAGAACTCAATGTGACTAGCTGTTTCCAAGATCCTCCTGCCTTAACTTGGTTGCCTTGGTTGACTATACCTTCAGAGTGTGGACAAAAATAAATCCTTGACTCCTTAAGCTGTTTTTTGTCAGAATGGTTTTTCACTGCAACGGGGGAAGACCATAATTTCAGGTAGCTGTGGATAATCACGTGGAATTAACTGAACAGCAGAAATTTATAGAGCTCTGAAATGTTGAGAACCAGAATAGCTACTAAGACCTGTGCTCATTCTACCAGTTAAGGAAAGTATAACACAGTAAGAGCTATCTTTCATTAGACAGAATATATAATCTGTATGTGTACACCTGTAAGCTACTATCATTGTTCTGAGCTACAGATGCTATTACTAGTGCCAAATATAGTATGTTATATGACAGTATATTTATGTAAGATGGCATTATACAAAAACAGACTTGAAAGTTCTTTTCTTAAGAAAGAAGATATGAATCTTGGAGGTCTATATAAGTGAGTATATACCATGTGTGTCTTTCTCTTTCTGGGTTACCTCACTCACAATGATCTTTTCAATATTCCACCATTTGTCTGCAAATTTTGTGATTTCCTCCTTTTTGATTGCTGAGTAGTATTCCATTGTGTAAAAATGCCACAATTTGCCTTTCTGGATAGGGATTGAGCATTTTAGCAAGAGTCCTCCCTCTTGATTAATTTCTTTAGGTGTATAGATTTCAGTAGGTTTATCCTATATTATATGTCTGTATGAGTGAGTATGTACCGTGTGCATCTTTCTGCTTCTGGGATAGCTCACTCAGGATGATCTTTTCCAGATCCCACCATTTACCTGCAAATTTCATGATTTCCTTGTGTTTTATTGCTGAGTAATATTCCATTGTGTAGATGTGCCACATTTTCTGTATTCATTCCTCCACTGAGGGGCATCTGGGTTGTTTCCAGCTTCTGGCTATTACAAATAGGGCTGCTACAAACAAGGTGGAACAAATGTCCTTTCTGTGTACTTGAGCCTCTTTTGGGTCTATGCTTAGGTGTCGTATGGCTGGATCTTGAGGAAGAGCAATTCTTAGTTGTCTGAGGAAGCACCAGATTGCTTTCCAGAGTGGTTGTACAAGTTTATATTCCCATGAGCAGTGAAGGAGGGTTCCCCTTTCTCCACAACTTCTCCAGCATGTGTTGTCACTTGAGATTTTGATCTTAGCCCTGGACATCAGAAGAAGGCGAAAAGAGGGAACAGGTCAGGAGCCTGACACAAAGGACCTCTGAAAGGCTTTGCCCAAAGACTATCAATGCAGATGTTGAGACTTATTGGTAAGCTTTGAGCAGAGTTCAAAGAATCTTATGAAAGAAGTGGGAAACAATAAGATCGGAGAGGATAGGAACTCCACAAGGAGAGCAACAGAACCAAAAAATCTGAGCACAGGGGTCTTTCCTGAGCTTGATACTCCAACCAAGGGCCATGCATGGATATAACCTAAGACCCCCTGCACAGATGTAGCCCATGGCAGTTCAGTATCCAAGTAGGTTCCATTGTAATAAGAACAGGGACTGTCTCTGACATGAACTGCTTGGCCTGCTCTTTAATTACCTCCCCCTGAGGTAGAAGCAGCCTTACCAGGCCACAGAAGACAATGCAGCCACTCCTGATGAGACCTAATTGACTAGGATCAGAAGTAAGGAAAAGAAGACCTCCCCTTTCAGTGGACTTGGGGAGGGACATGCATGCAGAGAGTGGAGGAATGAAGGGATTGGGACAGGAGGAGGGAAGGAACCACAGGGGGGATACAAAGTGAATAAAGTGTAATTAATAAAGAATTTAAAAAAAATCCCTTCATAGGGCTCAGCAAAGAAACTAAAAAAAAAAAAAAAAAAAAAAAAAAAAGAATTAATTTGCTTAGGCTTTTAAGTAATCATGGCCTTATGTCTCTTTCCCGTAAGTAATCCCTCTAAACTCACTGGTTCATAAATAAATAAATAAATAAATAAATAAATAAATAAATAAATAAATAAATGTGTCACAATTTCTGTATCCATTCCTCCCTTGAGGGACATGTGGGTTGTTTCCAGGTTCTGGCTATTACAAATAAAGCTGCTACAAACATGGTTAAGCAAATGTCCTTGTTGTGTACTTGAGCAAAGTTTGGGTATATGCCTATGAGTGGTATAGCTGGGTCTTGAGGAAGCACTATTCCTAATTGTCTGAGAAATTGACAGATAATGAAATCTGTACACCTAAGGAAGATAAACAGGAAAGAAGGCCTGGGTTAAGATGATCAATCCTCATTTAGAAAGACAAATGGAATATGCATTAGACATAGGAAAAAACAAGTAACAGGACAGGAGCCTACCAGAGAGGTCCTCTGAAAGACTCTACCTAGCAGTGTATCAAAGCAGATGTGGAGACTCATAACCAAAACTTCAGCAGAGTGCAGGGAATCATATGAAAGAAGGGTGGAGTTATTATGATGCGGAGAGGATAGGAGCTCCACAAGGATCAAATATATCTGGGCACAGGGGTCTTTTATGAGACTGACACTCCACCAAGGACCTTGTATGGATATAACCTAGAACCTCTGCTCAGATGAAGCCCATGGTAGCTCAGTAACCAATTGATTTCCCATAGTAAATGGAATAGGGAGTATTTCTGACAGGAGCTAAATGGCAGGCTCTTTGACCTCCGCACCCCCCAAGGGAGGAGCAGTCCTGCTAGGCCACAGAGGAGGACTTTATAGTCAGTCCTGAAGAGACCTGATAAAACAGGGTCAGATGAAAGGGGAGGAGGTCCTCCCCAATTAATGGACTTGGAAAGGGGCTGGGAGGAGATGAGGGAGGGAGTGTGGTATTGGGAGGGAATGAGGGAGTGGGATACAGCTGGAATACAGATTTAATAAAATGTAACTAATAATAAAAAGTAAATAAATTTAAAAAATATGTGCATATTGAAAAATAAAAAAAAATTAAATTAAAAGCTCTGATTGCAAATACAGTAAAGGCAGCCAGTCTCTCTGTCTCTCTCTCTCTCTGTTTCTCTCTGTGTCTCTCTGTCTCTGTCTCTTTCTTTCTGTGAGAGGTATTGTGTAAATGTGTGTTTACCTGTAGACATTATATTGGGTATCTTCCCCTCACTATCCCCAAACTTATTTTTGAGACAGGATCTCTCACTGGCTAACTATGGAACTACCATGATTTGCCTGTCTGTGATGCCTTACTAGCACCTGGGTTACTGATAATGTACTGTCACTCTCAGCTTTTGTGGAGAGGTTAGGGATCCAAACTCAAGTGCTAATGTTTGCTCATTCAGCTCATTATCAACTGAACAATCTCCAAAATCCCAAATTTAGTGATTTTGAACTAGATATCCTAATATTCTTTAATTAATCTAAAAGTTTGGACTTGAAGAGTGTGAAACTTGGAACTACATTTATAATATTCAGTGTTCAGTTGCCTGTCTCTGCATCCAAAGGATTTGGATTCATTCACTGATACTTTCTATTTGTGTTAGAAAAATACTTGATCGGACTAAAATGAGAAGGATTTCTGGATATGGAATGTTTTAACATATATTACCAAAAAAGTAGAAAATTTAGTCCCTTTAAAAATTGTTAAGAGGCTGTGGCCAATGTTCCAAGACAAGGCCTATTGAATGGGTATACATATTCTGTAAGCACAAATCATGGTTCCCTGTAGACCTGGCATGGAACTGTGGTAATCAGAAGAGCCCTATAAGCCTTAATTGTTGACTATGTTGCATAGACACTATATTAAAATTGCACAGTATAATAAAATTTCTTCATTGTACATGGGCTATAAAAAGAAAATTAATTCACTAGTTTAAAATAATGTTTATCTTTGAAATTATTCAATGAACAATTTAGTTTCTAGTTAAAAATTCTATTAAATTCTCTCTCTTGAAATGTGTACTTCATTATTTAATGGAAATACTGATTTTTATAGGCATAAACTCAATATTTAATGTGATATTAAATATGTATAACATTTTAAAATACTGGTTAGAATCATAGAGAAACAGACCTTGTTAAACATTTCATATTTTACTTAATATTCTCTGCTATTTATCTGTTGTTCCTTTGTTTAGTTCCTTTGATCTTCTATAGTGATATTTCTGAGTTCTCAATTCCACTATAAACTTTTCCATTATGTCATGAATCATTAAATAATACGCATTATACATTAATCATAAGTAAGTCCCTAAGTAAATAGTGTATCGACATAAAATACAGATTACTACATAATGATCCATGGTTATTTTATAACAAACATGTAGCTATTTTTATGATACACTTCCTAGCACAAAAGTTAACTGCTGATCAAATTTAAAAGTATGTCCATTTTCTAATATTGAAAAAATATAATTAATAGCCAATATTATCATTTGTTTCAACTGAAGTAAAGAAATTCAATGATTGTAAATCATTAACATATAAAACATTAAAGTTAGAAGAAACAAAGTGTTATGCCATTTATAAAGCTTCTACTTTTGTTAGAATCATTCTTTATTCAGGCTATGATTGTCCAGGAAATATTATGAGTATACTAACAATGATTTTATTCATTTAACCCAAACAAATCACTTAAGTCAATAATTTAAAAAGCTCTAAACATTTAGATAAAATACAATGATATCACATATTAGTAATGACTGTACATTTGAAACATTTTCAAATCAATTTCACAAATTAAATAACCATACGTAGAGTTTACAAGTATTCTTTGATTATTTTACATAACAATATGTATAGTATATTGCAATAAGTAGAAAAACTGTACAAAAATCAAACAACAACAACAACAACAAAAAACCCTAAGTTACTGTGTCATGATATTAACTCAGGACCATGTGAAGGATAGGCTATATTCCAAGACTTCAACTCAATGTGCTTGTGAGTACAGTCTTCTGACCATGTGCTTTCATAATAATATTAAGGAGAATAGGGTCTGTGTCTGACATGAACTAAGTTCCTGGCTCTTTTATCACCCCCACATGAGGAGGGAGCAGCCTTGTCAGGAGGAGCAGGACAATGCAGCTATTCCTGATGAGACCTGATAAGCTAGGGTCAGTTGGAAGGGGAGGAGGTCCTCCCTTATCAGTGGACTTGGAGAGCAGCATGGGAAGAGATGAGAGAGGGAGGGTGGGATTGGGAGGGAATGAAGGAGCTGGATACAGTTGGGATAAAAAAATGAATGAACTGTATTTAATACAAAAATAAATATTAAAAATCAATGATAATTAGAAGTATAAACAGTAATATTCTAGCTGGTAAATGTATCTTTCTGGGAGAACTAGTTGCAAATTTTGAAACTAGAGAGACCTAAGATGGAACTGAAGAAATAAATATATCATGGACAATTAGAATGAAAGTTTTCACTTCTAAAGACAAAAAAGCCAAGTTTTTTTACTGCGCAGTTTTGATATTTTGGTGTCTATGAAAGTAGCACTAGCAAAATCAGGCTATATAAATATCCGCATCTGGACACATAGAAGCAATAATATCAGTTGTTAAAAAAATCAAAATCAGATTTGGGTATTTTTTTTTTCTTTATTTTCCCTTTTACTCTTCTCTTCTCTTCTCTTTTATTCTCTTCTCTCTTTTAGTAGGCCTAAAAAGCACAGGGTTTCCCCCTGTTCTCTATTCTCACATTTGGTTCTGCAGGTGCAAATGAGAGTATGGGCTATCCATCAGCTCAGTGGTGTCCCGTATTTATCCACTGTGCAGGGAGACCCTTACTTGGGATAGCCACTGAGATCAGTCAGTCCCTGTTCCCCTTATTAGAAAACTCACTGGGATACTGAGCTGCCATGGGCTACATCTGTGCATGGAGTTCTAGGTTATCTCCATGCATGGTCTTTGGTTGGAGTATGTCTCAGAAAAGACATCTGGGCCCATATTTCTTAGTTCTGTTGCTCACCTTCTAGAGTTCCTGCCCCTTCCAGGTCTGTCTATTTCCCCCTTGTTTCATCAATCTGGCGATTTCTCTGACAATTAGGAATAGTGCTTCCTTAAGATCTTTATTTGTAATAGTTAGAACCTGTAAACAACCCAGATGTCCCTCTACAGAAGAATGGATAAGGAAATTGTGGGGCATTTACACAGTAGAATACTGCTCAGCAATTAAAAACAAGGAAATCATGAAATTTGCAGGCAAATGGATGGAACTAGAAAAGATCATCCTGAGTGTGATATCCAGAAGCAGAAAGACACACTTGGTATGTACTCACTTATAAATTGACATTAGAGAGTTAATATAGGATAATCCTACTAAAATCTATACTCCTGAAGAAGCTAAGCAAGAAGGAGGACCCTGGGTAAGATGACCAATACTCATTCATAAAGGAAAACTACATACACATCAGAAGGAGAAAACAGGAAAAAGGAGCCTACCACAGTGGGCTGCTGGTTAAGTTCTGGAACCCGGAGTAATTTTATGTTAAAGAGGAGCCTGTAGCAATCTCAATCCTTGCTAATCTACATGGGCATGCCAATTTATAAAGATCTTTTGCAGTTTCTATGAGTAAAAAGTACACTTCTCATGTATTATACTGAATAAATTATCTATTATCACCTAAAAATTTAGGACCACAGGTATATCTTTTTCATGTAGACACAAATATTATCATAGTTCTCACAGTAAAAGTTATCATACCTTGCTGTACAGAAAGAATTGCTCTGGATTTTCTTTAGAATTCTGTTACAAACTTCCAATTTTACAAATAACATTTACCTTATTTTTATTTCCCCATATTTTAATGAATGCTAATCTTTCTATAAATAAAGCAGAGAGATCAGGAGAGTTATGAACATTACACTTTGATTTCAATGCCTGCATGCTCTATTTCTAGGTTGCCATATGTTGAAAAGTGAAGGAGTGACAACATTCCTTGAACAATTGTTCTAAGAATACTTTGAAATGTTTCTTTAGCCTAAATATGTCCCTGTCTCCATTATTTATATCTAAAGCTGGCTCTTTCTTCAAAGACTAGTTCAATTTCTATGAATTTCCAAACAATTGGAAACCTTATACTCTCCAGAACTATTTTCCTGAATATTTCATGACTTCACATACTTTGGCAATAGAAAAAAAATTCTATTGTGTAAATATACCACCATTTTTCAATTAATTAAGATGCTCATGACCAAGTAAGCTTAATCCTAGGCATGCATAGGTGGTTCAATATGAAAAATCTGTCAATGTAGTCCACCATATAAACAAACTGAAGGAGAAAAATCCACCTGATCATCTTAGATGCTGAAAAGCATTCGAGAAAATCCAACACCCAATCATGTTTAAAGTCTTGGAAGTATCACTATTCGCAGATGATATGATAGTATACATGAGCAACCCCCAAAGTTCAAATAGAGAACTCCTGTAGCTGATAAACACCTTCAGCAAAATGGCTGGATTTAAAATTAGCTCAAAAAATGAGAATTTCTTCTGTATACCAAAGACAAAAGGGCCAAGATAGATATCATGTAAACAACACCCTTCACAATAGTCACTAATAACATAAAGTTTCTTGGTGTGAGTCTAATCAAGCAAGTGAAAGACCTGTTTGAAAAAAATCTTCAAGTCTCTGAAAAAAGAAATTGAAGACGATATGAGAAGATGGAAAAAAAAAAAAAAAACTGTGTTCATGAATTAGTAAGATTAACATAGTGAATATGGTCATCCCCCAAAAGCAATCTATAAATTCAAAGTAATTCCCATCAAAGCACCAACACAATTCTATACAGACCTTGAAAGATCAATTCTCAACTTCATATTACAATTGCCAAAACTTTTCCATACTATAACAGATCATCTGGAGGTATATCCCTCCCTGATCTCAAGCTGTATTACAGAGAAATAATAATAAAAACTGCATGGTATCAGCATAGAAATAAAATGGTGGATCAATGGAACCAAATAGAAATCCCAGAAATAAATCTACACACCTACGGATACTTGATATTTGACAAAGACGCCAAAACCATGCAATGGAAAAAAAAAAAAAAGAAGCATCTTCAAAAAATGGTGCGGGTCTAACTGGATGTCTACATGTAGAAAAACACAAATATATTCATATTTATCACCCTGTACAAAACTAAGCTACAAATGAATCAAAGACCTCAACATAAAACCAGAGAAACTAATTTAGTTGGAAAAAAAAGTAGGGAAGAGCCTTGAACTCATTGGCACAGGAGACAGTTTCCGAAAGAGAACATCAACAGCACAGTCTCTAAGATTAACAGTCAATAAATGGTACTTCATGAAACTGAAAAGTTTTTGTAAAGCTAAGGACATTATCATTAGAACAAAATGACAGCCTATAAACTTAGATAGGATCTTCACCAAACCTATATTTGACGGAAGGTTAATATCCAGAATATATAACAAATCAAGGAATCTAATTTAAAAAAATGGAGTACAGAGCTAAACAGAGAATTTTCTGTAGAGGAATATAAAATGACAAAGAAACACTTGAAGAAATGGTCCTTGATCATCCTTACTCATCAGAGAGATGTTAATCAAAAGGACCCTGAGATTTCATTTTACACCCATCAGAATCGCTAAGATCAAAAACTCAAGTGAAAATTCATGCTGGAGAGGATGTGGAGAAAGGGAACCCTCCTCCATTGCTGGTGGAAATGTAAACTTGTATAACCACCTGAAAAATCAGTTTGGAGGTTTCTCAGAAAATTAGGAATAGTGCTTTCTCAAGATCCAGCTATACCACTCCTAGGGATATATCCAAACTATGTTCAAGTACATAACAAGGACCTTTATTCAACCATGCTTGTAGCAATTTTATTCATAATAGCGAGAAATTGGAAACAACACAGGTGTCCCTCAACCAAGGAATGGATACAGAAATTGTGGTACATTTATACAATGGAATAATACTCAGCAACTAAAAACAAGGAAATCAGGAAATTTGCAGGGAAATGGTGGAATCTAGAAAAGATCATCCTGACTGAGGTTTCCCAGAAGCAGAAATACACACATGTTGTATACTCAGTTATAAATGAATATTAGACATATATTATACAATAAACATAACAAACTATGTATACCTAAAAAAGTTAAGCAAGGAGTACCCTTGCTAAGATGATCAATTCTCACTCAGAAAGATGGGATGGAACTGAAAGAAGAATACAGAAAACAGGGTAGGATCCTTCCACGGACAGCCTCTGAAAGACTCTACCCAGCAGTGTTTCAAAGCAGATGCTGATATTCATAATCAAATTTTGGACAGAGTACAGGGAATCTCATGAAAGAAGGGTAAGATAATAAGATCTGATGGGGACAGGAGCTCCAGAAAAAAACAACAGAACCAAAAAATCTGAGTATAATACAATAGAAAAGAGATACCATATTCATTAAATGTGGCTGGTCTATCTGGAGGTCTACATGTAGTTAAATGCAAGGAAATCCATATTTATAAGCCTGTACCAAACTAAAAGCCAAGTGGATCAAAGACCTCAAAATAAATCCAACCACACTCAATGTTTTACAAGAAAAAATGGGGCAGAACCTTGAACTTCTTGGCACAGGAGATTACTTCCCAAACAGAACAAAGGCAACAAAAGATCCAAGATCAACGATCAATAAATGGGACATCAGGAAACTGAAAAATCTTCTGTAAAGCAAAGGACACTATCATCAGAACAAAACGACAGCCTACAGACTGAGAAAGGATCTTCACCAACCCTATATCTGACAGAGGGCTAATATCCAGAAAATATGAACAACTAAAGAAATTAAAAAGCAGAAAATCAAGTAATCAAGTTAAAAAATGAGGATCAGGCTTAAAGACATGTTCAAAGTCTTTAGTCATCAGGAAAATGCAAATCAAACAACCCTCAGATTTCACCTCACACACATCAGAATGGCTAAGAACAAAAACAAGTGACAACACATGCTCGAGAGGATATGGAGAAAGGGGACCCCTCCTCCATTGCTGCTGGGAATGTAAACTTGCCCAACCACTTTGGAAATAGATCTGGTGCTTTCTCAGAAAATTAGGAATAGTGCTACTTCAAGATCCAGCTATAGCACTCTTAGGCATATATCCAAACTATGCTCAAGTATACCATAAGGACATTTGCTCAGTCATGTTTGTAGCAGCTTTATTCATAAAAGCCAGAACCTGGAAACAACCCAGATGTACTTCAGTTGAGTAATGGATACCTAAATTGTGGTACACTTACACAGTGGAATACTACTCAGCAATTAAAAACAAGAAAATCATAAAATTTGCTGGCAAATGGTGGGAACTAGAAAAGATCATCCTGAGTGAGGTATCCCAGAAGCAGAAAGACACACATGATATATACTCATTTATAAGTGGATACTAGACCTATAAGATAGGATAAACATACTAAAATCCGTACACCTAAAGAAGACAAGCAAGAAGGAGGACCCTTGATAAGATGATCAATCCTCATTCTCAAAGACAAACAGGATGGACATCCTAAGAGGGAGAAAACAGGGAAGCGGACAGGTGCCTACCACAAAGGGCCTCTGAAAGTGTCTACTCTTCAGGGTATTAAAGCAGTAGCTGAGACTCATAGCCAAACTTCGGGAAGAGAGCACGGAATCTTATGAAAGAAGAGGGAGATAAAAGACCTGGAGGGTATTGGAACTCCACAAGAGAGCAACAAAACCAAAACTTCTGTGCACAGAGGTCTTTTCTGACACTTTTACTCCAGCCAATGACCATGCGTGGAGATAATCTAGAACCCCTGCACAGATGTAGCCTATGCTAGCTCAGTATCCAAATGGGTTCCCTAGTCAGTGGAACATAGGCTGTCTCTGACATAACTCAGTGTCTAGCTCTTTGATCATCTTTCCCTGAGGGCAGAGCAGCCTTATCAAGCCACAGAGGAAGACAATGCAGCCACTTCTGATTAGGCTGGGTCAGATGGAATGGGAGGAGGATAGTCCCTATCAGTGTACTGGAGGAGGGACACCAGAGGAGAAAAGGGGAGAAAAGTGGGATTTTTGAGGGGTGAGGGAAGAAGCTACAGGTAGAACAATAAATAAATAAATTTTAATCAATAAAAATAAATTAATTAAAAACAAATGAAAAGGGAGAGGTCATTTTTATAAAATAAATGCACTCTTCTCTTTTCTTTATTAATTATACTTTATTCCCTTTGTATCCCCCCTGTGGCTCCCTCCCTCCTCCCATCCCAATCCTCCCTTCCTCCACCCTCTGCAGGCATGCCCCTCTCCAAGTCCACTGATAGGGGAGGTCTTTGGAGGGGGGAGCAGCATTACCAGGCCATAGAAGAAGACAATGCAGCTACTCCTGATGAGACCTAATTGACTAGGATCAGAAGGAAGGAAAATAAATGCACTCTTATCTACTGCAGTGCATACATTAAAATTCAGTGTGTTTTTAAATGGGAAAATGACAGTTAACTTAGCTGTTTGCTTAGCTGTATTTCTTTTAGTTCAGTACCCATTTACAACCAGCTGCCTTTAAAGAAGTACTCTTATTAGTTTGAATTTGTAATGAAATACCTAAAAGACTTCTAATAATAGTAAAGACAGAGTGATTACCTTAATCACTGTGGTTCAGCTGCTTACAGAATATCAATGTGTGTTACAGTTCAGTAATGATTATTACCTCGATTTTTCTCAAAAGAAATGTCTAATCAGTTCCAGGTCCTGGGAACTTTCAAATCGAAAACAACTTTGCTTCTTCTTGTAAACTTTATTTTCTTCTTATACCATTTAATTTGTCGGTTCAAGTCTGCTGCAGTGTGGTCACAACACAGCAATAATGGGTGGGGGTCAACTCTTCAGAGAGTCAGAAATCTTGACTTCATATTTTAATTATCCATTTCACATAAGAATTTGTTTCCTTAAGGCAGCATTGAAAGAACCTTTGTTGTTGTTGGCAGCTTTTGCCACTTCAGCTCTGTTTATTGGGCAGGCTAGCTTTCTATTTTCCACTCATTGTTATCTCTGAGCCTTTGGAAGATGTTTAATGCTGAAGAGGTTTTAGAGTTTGTGAATTAAAAGCTTTTGTATAACATAAACACAGTTCAATGGAAGACTTTCTGGTTTACCATTTTTCCATTTTGGGGAAAGAGAGGCTGAAAAAGTGGGAGAAAAATTTGTTTGGGTATATGAAAGGCTTTTCCATTCCTATAACTACTAACGTTGTAGTTAGATTCTCAAATTGCATTGCATTGCAGCAAGCAAACCAGAGGTTTTCAGTGTGCTTAGATCTTTTTCATCCTACTAAGAGAAGCATTACATTAAAACTAAAATAACTGGGAGGTTGTTACTTTGTTTGCTTTACATTTAGAAAGTGGTTACATGTTTTATTACATGTAAACATGTAATAAATGAACCATGAAAATGATTGCTTATGTGAAAATAAACATAAAGCTTTTGTCAACAACAACAAAACAAGTACAATATCCATTATTTTTATGGGATGCCTTTCTGTTAGCCCTTGGGGTGATTTCCATGTCCTTTTATTAGTCTATTTCCTATTTCTCTCACCCTTTTTTTTCACTCCTGATCTGAGGACTGAACCTTGGGCCTTGTGCTTGTTAGGCAGGTCGTCTATTACTAAGTTAAATTCCCAACTTCTCATTCATTTCTAATTTATATTTTTATTCAGTCCTAAGCCCTTCACTGGAGAAAAATGAGTGTGTGCAGAAAGTCTGTAGTTTGGGAAACTTTCTAGAGTCACTTGAAGGACTCTCTTTTCTTTGAATGGCTTATCAAAAATCATTCAGAAAACACATACCTTGAGGCAATTTCAATGTACTAAAAATACCAAAGATCTTTAAAGGTGTTTGCTCCTAAATTGTCTGTTTCACTGTGTCATGCTTCTCACTTGGCCTTAAAAGAAAGAAATAATGAAGATCAGAAAGGAGAAAGTTCACTCCCCCAAAGCTTACAAAAACACTGTTTGGGCAATGAATCAGTGGACGGAGTTATCCAAGCAGAAACTACAGGAGAAAGGATAATATAAATTTTTTTAATGCTTATTCTTCTCTATAACATTTTGTCAAATATTTTTTTGGCCTCTGCACAATCAGTTCAGTAACAGACAAGCAATTAACCAATCCCAGTCAGAACTTTAGAAAAAGATTAGAACTTGAAAGCAAGGTTCGAACTATAGACACCATCCTTCATCTTCCTCATTTCCTCTGAACTCCATTCTTGTTGCAACATTTTAAGAAAACCCTTAATAATATGGTTTGGAAAATTTTCACTGCTATCGGGAACTTCGTTCCTTCTGATGACTACATCAGAAAACTAAGATATTAACTACCATGCTACACCTAGCCTTTTTTGTTTTGTTTTGTTTTTTACTTTCCATGTTATTTCTTCTACAAATAGTGGTACAAATATCTGTTCCCATGTCTCCTGCTATGTGTGTTAATGATTTGCTCTGATTGTATTTTTGGAAGGGAATAGAAAAAGGCAACTAACATTGTAGCACTTTCATTCAAAAATCGATAAAAATAGGTGGTAGTTATCAGGCAACATTCTTGATACCTGGCTTACAACAAAGAGTACAACAGCAATGTTAGTAGAATTTTCTTACTTAACTGTTAGAATTCGTGTTTGTTTAAGCTTTTATACTAGTTCCTTACAGAAGTGAGAAAAGCAAAATTCAGATATTTCAAAGTTCAAAACAAAGTAATTTACAAAGGCAAAAATTGTGATTTGCACCCATCTATTTGAACTAAAAATGTAGGTTCTTTACCACCTCCCCATTTCATAATGAAATCTTATCAAATGACATATTTTCATTGTTGAAGGGCAATTACAGCTCCTTATATGTTTCTTTTTCTCTCCTGAAACATTTTCTAGGGCAGTTCTGAAACTTCCTAATGCTGTGATCCTTTAATACACTTCCTCATATTGTGGAGACCTCCAACCATAAAATAATTTTCAATGCTAATTCATAACTGTAATTTTGCTACTGCTATTGTTATGTAAATATCTGTGTTTTCTGATGGTCTTAGGCTGCCCATGTGGAAGGTTCATTTGACTTTTTAAAAAATTTTACTTATTAAATTTTTATTGTTTGTTTATTATATTAATTACAGTTTTTTCACTTTGTATCCCAGCTGTAGCCTCCTCCCTCCCTCATCTCCTCATATGCCCCTCTCCAAGTCCGTGGATAGGGGAGGTCCTCCTTCCCTTCCATCTGACCCTAGCATATCTGGTCTTATACAAACTGGCTGCACTGTACTCCTCTGTGGCCTGGCAAAGCCGCTCCCTTATCCAGGGGAGGCAGTCAAAGAGCTATCCACTGAGTTCATGTCAGAGACAGTCTCTGTTCCCCTAACTAGAGTACCCACATGGATATTGAGCTGCCATGGACTACATTTGAGCAGGGGTTCTAGGTTATATCTATGAATGGTCCTTAGCTGGAGTATGTCTCAGAAAAGACCCCTGTACCCAGATTTTGTTTTGTTTTGTTTTGTTTTGTTGCTATCCTTGTGGAGCTCCTGTCCTCTCCAGGTCTTACTATCCCCCACTTCTTTCATAAGATTCCCTGCACTCTGCCCAAAGTTTGTTTATGAGTCTCATTATCTGCTTTTAGACAATGCCAGGTAAAGTCTTTTAGAGGTACTCCATGGTAGGCTTCTGTCATGTTTCCTGTTTTCTCCTTCTTCCAATGTCTGTCCTGTTTGCCTTTCTGAGTGAGGATTGATCATCTTACCCAAGGTCCTCCTTCTAGCTCACCTTATTTAGGTGTTCAGATTTTAGTAGGTTGATCCTATTTTATATGTCTAGTATCCACTTATAAGTGAGTATTCCATTATGTAAATGTACCTTAATTTCTGTATCCATTTTTCAGTTGAGGGACATTTGGGTTATTTCCAGGTTCTGGCTTTTACAAATAAAGCTGCTATGAACATGGTTGAACAAATGTCCTTGTTGTGTACTTGAGCATATTTTGGATATATGCCTAGGAGTGGTATAGCTGCATCTTGAGGGAGCACTATTCCTAATTTTCTGAGAAAGAGCCAAATTGATTTCCAAAGTGGTTGTGCAGTTTACCTTCCAACCAGCAATGGAGGAGGGTTCCCCTTTCTCCACATCCTCTCCAGCATGTATTGTCACTTTACTTTTTGATCTTAGTCATTCTGATGATTGTAAGGTGAAATATTGGGGTCATTTTGATTTGAATCTCCCTGATGACTAACGACCTTGAGCATTTCCTTAAGTGTTTCTCTGCCATTCTCTATTTTTCTACAGAGAATTGTCTGTTTATCTTTTTACCCCATTTTTTAATTGGATTACTTGATTTGTTTTTTTTTTAACTTCTTTAGTTTTTTATACATTCTAGATATTAGTCCTTTGTCAGACATTGGCTGGTAAAGATCCTTTCCCAGTCTGTAAGCTGTCATTTTGTTCTGACAACAGTATCCTTTGATTTACAGAATATTTTCAGTCTTATGAGGTCCCATTTATTCGTTGTTGATCTTAGAGATTGTGTTGTTGATGTTCAGGAAGTTGTCTCCTGTGACAATGAGTTCTAGGCTCTTCCCCACTTTTACTTTTTTAACAGTTTTGGTGTGTCTGGATTTATGTTGAGGTCTTTGATACACTTGGATTTTAGTTTTGTGCAGAAAGATGAATATAGATCTATTTGCATTTTTCTACATGTAAAAGACATCCAGTTAGACCAGCACCATTTGTTGAAGATGCTGTCTTTTTTTTTCCATTGTATGGTTTTGGCTTGCCTACAAGTTGAGAACTGCTCTTCTAGAGAATGAACTCTAATCTCATTTTCTTACTCCAATTTTTAATAAATACTAGTGGATATGTTCTAGGTCTTTAATATTCAGTAGGCTTATAATAAGTGCTATTATCAGAGATCTGCAAAACCACACCTATCCTTGCACAAGGTTTCCTTATTTCATTAGTGTGCTTGTGTTAAAGAAACGATGAGCACATTTTCAATGAAATGAAAGTAAGGAAACAAAACACATTCCTCAATTCATGGGAAAATTCCCATGCTCCCAGATGTAGACTACAAAAATTTGGGCAGATATCCCTAAAACAGCAAGACTGTCAAAATTGTTAGAACTTCCTTGAATATCTTCTTTTAATTTCCAAATAGAAAACAATATTCTTTAGACTAGAACCTGACATAAAGCTGGAGCCATTGATTTATCACATATAACCTCTTAATCATTTGCAATTTCCCTTCAAGCATAGTAATCTTGCCAATAACACAAAGGGTAACCTCAATATATATATATATATACAGGTTATCTTACACAGACTACATGGGACATATATAAATATGCACGCATATTCAACTATAATATAAATCTATATTCTGTGTGTGCACAAACAACACTAACAATAGCAATTCTTAAAAATTAGTCATGGATTTGAAAAAGAACTGGATGGGTAAATGGTGCTGTTTTGGGGAGAGGAAAAAGAAGGTAGAGATGTTAAAATTATATTATAATCAAGAAAAAAAAGGTAATAAGATTTGAGGGTATCAGTAAACCTGTTCTTTTGCTCTGTCCAATAGTCCTCAAACTCTCCATTCATCTGGATCAAACATACACATAGCACAACTAATTTTCTATCTTAGACCTAAAGGATACAATCCTTTTTTTTTAATTTTTTAATAAAGAAATTAATTAATTATTCTATTCATTTATTTATTTTTACAATTCTTTTACTTTGTACCCAGCCCCATATTGTATTCTCCCAGTCCCACCTACCATACCTATTCTCCCCCTATGCCTCTCACCTAGTTCACTGATAGGGGAGGACCTCTTCCCTTTCTATCTGACCCTAGCCTATCAGATATCCTCAGGGCTGGCTGCATTATTTTCCTCTGTGGCCTGGCAAGGCTACACACCCCCAGCCCCATGGAAGGTGATCAAATAACCTGCCACTGAGTTCATGTCAGAGACAGCCCTTGACCCCATTACTAGAGAATCCACTTGGAAACTGAGCAGCCAATGGGCTTCCTCTGAGCAGGGGACCTAGATCATCTCCATGAATGGTACTCAATTGGTTTCTGCAGCTCTCCCGGACCCAAATTTCTTGGCTCTGTTGTTCTCCTTGTAGAACTCCTGTCCCCTTCATGTCTTTCTATATCCTCCTTCTTCCATAAGGTTGCCTGCACTCTGTCCAAAGTTTTGCTATGAGTCAAAGCATCTCCTTCAATACCCTGATGGGTACAGCCACTCAGAGGGCCCCACATGGAAGGCTTCTCTTCCTACTCTCTAACAGAACACCAACAGTACAGGCTCTAAGATTAACAGACAATAAATGAGACCTCATGAAACTGAAAAGCTTCTGTAAGCAAAGGACACTGTTGTCAGAAAAAAAAATTACAGCTAGAGATTGGGAAAAAATCTTCCTTAACTGAGTATCTTTAAGGTCAGTTTTTTAGTGACTTAATAAGAATCTTCTCTTTCTTGAAGAATTCCAAGACTTCTCCCCTGAGGAAATTACATCTATTAAACATAATTCCACTCTTTTATCTATACCAGGACATGGGAATATGTGAAATCCCTACTCACACTCGGCCAATACTCCAACTCAACTTAAATTATCTTCCCAGAGGACATCAGGGGAAGGGGATACTCCAAGGTAAATTCCTTACTTTGTACAACAAACAACTCAGTCCCTATTCTTTTTCAGAGATATCCAAGATTGTCTCTAAACACGTCTTCTCCTTTTCCCCCAAACAATCTTAGTATTATCTTTCAAATTATATTTCATTTTAAAATTTTTTGTATTAATTGCAGTTTATTCATATTGTATCCAAGCTGTAGCTGCCTCCCTCATTACCTCCCAATGGTACCCGCCCTCCCTCATCTCCTCCCTGCCCCTCTCCAGTACACTGGTAGAGGAGGTCATCCTCCCCTTCCATCTGAAGGTACTTTATCAGGTCTCATCTGGACTGACTGCATTGTCTTCCTCTGTGGCCTGGCAGGCCTGCTACCTCCTCAGGGGGAGGTGATCAAAGAGCCAGCCACTGAATTCATGTCAGAGACAGTCCCTGTTCCCCTAACTAGGATACCCACTTGGATATTTGGCTACCGTGGGCTATATCTAAGCAGGGGTTCAGGTTCAAGGTTATATCCAAGAATGGTCCTTTGTTGGAGTATCAGTTTTAGAAAAAACCCTGTGTCCAGGTGTTTCAATTTTGTTGCTCTCCTTGTGGAGCTGCTGTCCTCTCTGGGTCTTACTATCTCCCCCTTCTTTTATAAGATTGCCTGCATTCTGCCCAAAGTTTGGTTATGAGTCTCAGCATCTGCTTTGATACACTGCTGGGTAACTTCTTTCTGAGGCCCTCTGTGATATGCTCCTGCCCTGTTTCCTGTTTTCTCCTTCTTCCAAGGTCCATCCCATTTGTCTTTCTCAGTGAGAATTGATCATCTTAGCTAGGATCCTCCTTCTTATCTTCTTTAGGTATACAGATTTTATATATGTTTATTGTATAATATATGTTTAATGTCCATTTACAAGCGAGTTTGTGTGTCATTCTCCTTCTAGGAAACCTCAGTCAGGATGATCTTTTCTAGATCCCACCATTTGCCTGCAAATCTCATGATTTCCTTGTTTTTAATTGCTGAGTACTACTCCATTGTGTAAATGTACCACAATTTCTGTATCCATTCTCAACTGAGGGACATCTGGGTTGTTTCCAGGTTCTGGCTATTATGAATAAAGCAGCTATGAACATGGTTGGGTAAATGTCTTTGTGTACTTGAGCGTATTTTGGATAAATGCCTGGGAATGGTAAAGCTGGATCTTGGAGAAGCACTATTCTTAATTACCTGAGAAACCACCAGATTGATTTCCAAAGTGGTTGTATAATTTTACATTCCCACCAGCAATGGAAAAGGGTTTCCATTTCTCCACATCCTCTCCAGCATATATTGTCACTCGAGTTTTTATTTTAGCCATTCTGACAGGTGTAAGGAAAAATCTCACTGTCATTTGATTTGCATTTGATTTGATTTCTAACCGTAGAAAAAGGGTGTCTGGTTATAGGATGAGGTCTTTGATCCACTTAGACTTTAGTTTTGTGGAAGGTGATAAATATGGATCTATTTGCATTTTTCTATATGTAGACATCCAGAGAGACCAGGGACATTTGTTGAAGATGTTGCCTTTTTTCCATTGTACAATTTTGGTTTCTGTGCAAAAAATCAAGTATCCATAGCTGTGTGGATTTATTTCTGTCTTCTGTTCAGTTCCATTGATCCACCATTCTGTTTCTATGCCGGTACCATGCCGTTTTTATTATTATTGTTCTGTAGTTTAGCTTGAGTTCAGGGATGGAGATACCTCCAGATGATCTGTTCTTGTACAGGTTCATTTTAGCTATCCTAGGTTTTTGTTCTTCCATATGAAGTTGAGACTTTTTCTTTCCAGGTCTATAAAGAATTGTGTTGGTATTTTGATGAGAATTGCTTTGAATCTGCAGATTGCATTTGCGAGGACATTTTCACTATGCCAGTCCAATCTATCTATGAGCACAGGATTTCTTTCCATCTTCATATATCTTCTTTAATTTAATTTCTTTCTTCAGAGACTTGACAGGTTTTCTTTTTTTTTAAGCAGGTCTTTCACATGCTTGCTTTGAATCATGCCAAGTTACTTTGTTATTCGTGGCTATTGTAAAGGCTGTTGTTTCCCCAAATCTTTCTAGGCCCTTTTGTCTTGGTATACAGGAAGGCTTCTGCTTTTTTTTTTTTTTTTTTAGTTAATTTTGTATCCAGCCATTTGCTAATGGTGTTTATCAGCTGAATTTTTGGGGTTGTTACTGTATACTATCATATCACCTGCAAATAGTGATAATTTGACTTCTTTTCCGATTTGTATCCTCTTGATCTCCTTTAGTTGTCTTATTACTCTAGCTAGGAATTCAAGTACTATGTTGAAGAGATAAGGAGAGACTGGGGAGTCTTTCCTTGTCGTTGATTTCATTGGCATTGAATTAATGTTCTCTCTGTTTTGTTTGATGTTTCCTATAGGCTTGCTGCGTATTGTCTTTACTATCTGTAGGTATATGCCTTGCATCCCTCATCTCTCCAAGACTTTAAATGTGAATGAGTATTGGATTCAGTCAAATGCTTTTTTGGGATCTAAGGAGATGATCGTGTGTTTTTTTCCTCCTTAAATTTGTTAATATGGTGGATTACATTGAAGGATTTCAGTATATTGAACCACTACTGCATGTCTGGGATGAACCCTACCTGTTCTTGGTGCATGAAATCTTTTATGTGTTCTTGGATTCGATTTGCAAGTATGTTATTGAGTATCTTTGCATTAATGTTCATTGGAGAGGCAGGTCTGAAGTTCTCTCTTTTGTTGGGTCTTTGTGTGGTTTAGGTATCAAGATGACTATGGCTTCATAGAATGAGTGGTAATGTTACTTTTGTTTCTATTTCATGGAATAGTTTGAGGAGAATTGGGTTAGCTCTTCTTTGAAGGTCTGGTATAATTCTGCACTGAAACCATCTGGCCTTGGGCTTTTCTCAGAAGGGAACATTGATGACTGCTTCTATTTCCTTGGGAGATATAGGATTATTCAATCTATATACATGATCTTGATTTAATTTTGGTCAATTCTATCAAGAAAATTGTCCATTTCATTTAGATATTCAAATTTTGTGGCATGTAGGCTTTTGTAGTAAGACTTAATGATTTTGTTTGGATTTCCTCTGTATGTGTTGTTATGTCCCCATTTTCTTCTCTGATTTTGCTGATTTGGATAGTTTCTCTCTGCCATTTAGTTAGTTGGGCTAAGCTTTTGTCTATCTGGTTGATTTTCTCAAAGAACCAGGTCTTGGTTTCATTGAGTCTTTGAGTTGTTTTATTTGTTTCTAATTGATAGATTTCAGCCCTGAGTTTGATTATTTCCAGCTGTCTACTCCTCTTATGTGTGTCTGTTTTAAGTCGCTTTTATGAGATGCTTATAATTTCTTTTTGAAGGCATTTAGTGCTATATATTTTCTTCTTGGCACTGCTTTCATTGTGTCCCATAAGTTTGGGTATGTTGTGCTTTTATTTTCATTGAATTCTAGGAAGTCTTTAATTTCTTTATTTCTTCTCTAACCCAGTTGTGATTGAGTAGCCTGTTTTTCAGTTTCCATGTATATGTATGTATATATATATATATATATATATATATATATATATATATATATATATATGTTTTTGCCATTTCTGTTGTGTTTGAGGTCCAACTTCAGTTAGTCCATGGTGGTCAGGTAGGATACAAGGGATTATCCTGATCTTCTTGTATCTGTTGAGGCTTGCTTTGTGACCAACTATATGGCCTATTTTGGAGACTGTTCCATGATGTACTGAAAAGAAGGTATACTCTTTTGAATTTGGGTGAGAGTGGAGTGTTGAGTCTCCCACTATTAAGGTGTTGGGATCGATGTATGATTTCAGCTCTATTAATGTTTATTTATTTATTTATTTATTTATTTATTTATTTTTACAAATGTAGGTGCTCTTGTATGTGGGGCATAGATGTTCAAAATTGTGATGTCCTCCTGGTGGATTTTTCCTTTCATGAGAATAACGTGGCCCTTCTCAACTTTTTTGATTAATTTTGCTTGAAAGTCTACTTTGTTAGATATTAGGATAACTACTCCATTTTGTTTTTTGGGTCCACTTTTTTGAAACACATTTTTCCAACCCTTTACTCTAAGGTAGTGTTTATCTTTGTTGCATAGGTGTGTTTCTTGGATACAGCAGAATGTTGGATCCTGTTTCTTCAACCATTCTGTTAGTCTGTGTCTTTTTATTAGAGATTTGAGTCCATTGATGTTGATAGATAATCGTGCCCAATGGATATTTGTTTCTTTTACTGTGGAGTTGGTGGTGTTACTGTGTTTCACTGCTTGTTTTCTTTTAATTTTTCATTGTGCAGTTATCTATTCTTTTTTTTTTGGTCATAGTTGTTTTGGTTGGATTGGAGTTTTCTTTCTAGTATCTTCAATAGGGCTGGTTTGCTGTGTAGGTATTGTTTAAGTTTAATTTTTCATGGAATATTTTGTTTTCTCCATCTATATTGTTCGGAAGCTTTGCTGGGTAGAGTAGTCTGGGTTGGCATCTGTGGTCCCTTAAAGTTTGCATGACATCTGCCCAGGCACTTCTGACTTTCATAATTTCTGTTGAGAAGTCTGGTGTGATTCTGATAGGTCTACCTTTACATGTTATGTGGCCTTGTTCTATTGCTGCTTCTAATATTTTTCTTAGTTCTGTAAATTTAGTGCTTTGACTATTATGTGATGTGAGGTGTTTCTTTTCTGATCTAGTCTATTTGGTGTTCTGTAGGCCTCTTGTATGTTTAGGGACATCTCTTTCTTTAAGTTGGGAAATTTTTCTTTCATGATTTTCTTGAAAATATTTTCTGGACCTTGGAACCTGGAATCTTATTTTTCATCTCTTCTTATTATTCTTAGATTTCGCCTTTTCATGGCGACTTTGATATCTTGGATGTTTTGTGTTTGGGACTTTTCTGATTTTACTTTTTCTTTGAGAGAAGTTTCAATTTCTATGAGTGTATCTTCAGCACCAGAGATTCTCTCTTCCATCTCTTGTATTCTATTGGTGATTATTTCCTTTGTGTTTCCTGATCTTTTCTCTACGTTTTCCAGCTCCAGGATTTTCTCTGTTTGTGTTTTCTTTATTGATTCTAATTCTGTTTTCATGCCTTGCACCATTTCTTTCTTCTGTTTGAATGTGGATTCCTGTCTTTCTATGATGGCCTATATTTTTTTTATTCATTTCCTCTCTATATGCCACTAATTGTGCCTCTATTTGTTTGGTTGTATTTGCCTGTAATTCTTTGAGAGCTTTCTTTGTTTCCTCCATATTTGTGTTTATTTCTTTGAGAGATTTGTTTGTTTCCTCTTTATGTGACTCTAATAAGTGGGTAAGCATAGTTTTAAAATCATTTTCCTGTGTTTCTGATGAATTGGGATATCCATTGATTTGGGGTGATGCTATTGAAGCCGTGATGTTGCTGTCATCTGGCCATCTGCATACTCAGCTCAAATTAGAATATAATCTATAGGTTGGTCCAGCAGCTTCCTTTTTCAAATACTACAACCTTTTTTCCTATAGATCATTCTACCTAGAGCATACCTTTTCATTTTCTTTGTTCTTATGTTTCTTTCCCTTCTTTTCTCTCTCTCTTCCTCTCATACATCTGTATGCATGCATCACTAAAAAGTTATCTTTAACTTCACTAATATTGTGACAGTTTTCAAAGGCTTCCTTTTCTACCTTCTTAGATTTGTGAGATTTCTTACTAACGTCATTCTTTTTTTTCATTGTCCTGTAATGAAACTATATTCTTTACTCAATGTCAGTCTCACATCTCGGTTTCCTCCTAAACCAACAAAGACACCTAAGGAATTCTGGAACCAATGGAAATGAAAACTGGGCATATTAAACCCCATATTTCTTTCATAACCTGACTAACCATATCTTAATACTGCATACTAAAAAATTATTTATTGATGATTATCTTCTGCTGAGAAAAACCTATCTTTCATTTCTCCTACTCTTGGATCCTAAGCCAAATGTCCTGAACTAACCTTTGCTAACTAATGTATACATCCCCTAATTGCACTCTTTTCTAGGAAAATCAAGGACGAAACTCTTTCCTTGTGAAAAAAATCAAAGGTGCTTCTCAAGAGAAAAAAAAAATCCTCCTCACATTACTATGTAACCCAATTGGACTCTGAACTGCCCTGGGCTACATCTGTGCAGGGGTTCTGGGTTATCTCCATGAATAGTCCTTGGTTGGAGTATGAGTCTCTGGGAAGTTCCCTGTGTTCAAATATTCCTGTTCTGTTGCTCTCCTTGTGGAGACCCTGTTCTCTCCAGCTCTTACTATTTCCCAGTTCTTACCTAAAATTCCATTCACTCTGCCCAACAGTTGGCCATCAGGCTGAGCATCTGCTTTGATAGTCTGAAGGGCAGAGGCTTTCAGAGGCCCTCTGTGGTAGGTTCCTAGGTTGTTTCCTGTTTTCTTCTTCTTCTGATGTCCATCCTCTTTGCCTTGCACTCAGGGTCAACCGCTTTGGACCCAGAGAAGAGCATGTCTGGTTGCATGCGGGTTGATGCCCCAGGTCCCGCCTCTGAGAAAAAGGTATCTGATGGGTCTGATGCTCTTTGGGTGGATGACACCTAAACGAACATCTGTACAAAGTCCCAATTTATTTCTAATATCAGAGATCAGACCTCTACTCTTGCCTGATGCGTCTAAAACAAAAAGGGGGAACTGTAGAGAGCTGCGGAATGCTATGCCTTAAAGATGGAGCTGGTTTCCGCCTTCCACCTTCCCGATGGTGAGTGCTCTCTGTCACGAACAATTCCACATTTGGCTAAGGCTGAGGATCTGGCTTGCTTCCATGTATGTGGACCTATCTGCATTGCCCACGTGGCATGCCTGGGTTGGCTACCCAGAGGCTATTTAAGCTGTGGGCCGGCTTTCCCCAGGGTCCGAGGATTGTTCAAGGTTTCTGAATAAACTGCATTGAAAAAAAAATCCTCCTCTTTTGTACCTTCCCAACACTTACTGCAGCCACTCTCATGACTCAGAGGTAGCCATTTACCATCAGATATAAACAAAACAAAATGCATTATAAAACTGAATATTTTCTGATTCAATGAAGTTTCCTCAAGTCCTGATACTTCTTCATTATTGTTAAGCTGGAACGCTCACTGAGAAAATATTTGTTTTGTATTTGTTATTCTTAAGTAACCTTAAGGATTCTTTACATCACTCTCATCTTTATTCTTAATGTTCTCAGCCTTGTCTTTCTGATTTGTATTTCTAACCCAGCTGTAAAATGGTATATCAGAATCATACTCTTGTTTCAAGTCTCATACAAAAGGACCTTTTTGTGTGTGTGGAGTACAGATAAATATACCCTGGGAAAATACTTTCCTACTGCTTCCTATGCTCATCTGAAGGCATCTACACTGAGATTTTGGCTATTTTCCTCTTTGGTTTTCTCTGAGACTCTCTGGCTGCCAAATTGACTGGATACATATTTAAAGATACTTCTATGTATAAATTGCAGGGTTAATCATAGAATAACTGTTTCAGATATGCAAAATAATACTACCAATCAAAACAAATTAAAAATAGCCTAAATAAACAAAACCTCCAAGTAAAACTTGATTATATTTTACCTTTATTTCTCCAAAATTGTGGTGCCTTACATCTTATTGTTAGCACTTACATTTACTTAAAGTAGGAGTATTCTTTCAATTAGAAATCAATGGCAAAAGTATAATGAAACAGAGGTTGTATAATAACAGACACCCAGTGTCAAATATATGAGCTCCATAGCCTGCTCCTTGCTGTTTTGCCTAAGACCAATCTCCTTCTGCTGTTATTCCTTTTCCTGGTTTTTATTACCATAGTATTTGGACTCACTTATTTATGTGGATTGCAAAAATTCATTGCAAGCAAATTCCAATTTATTCGTATTACCCTACAATATCAACTACTTCTAATTAATTTTTTGCCCTCTCAATGTTGCAGCTTTGTCTTTGGGGGACAGTTTCAACCTTGTGACAGGTAACTACATTCTCAGTTTTCACTATACCAAGATACTATCTCTTAATCTGCCCTTTTGTCTCCTGCTCTACACATAGACAGCCAGGAAACAGGGCATTCAGGGCAGAGAAAACTTGCTAACTCAGCAGGAAAAGCCAGTGAAGAAATGAATACTTCAATTGCTTTCCCTTATAAGAAAGTGTCTCCTGCTATTTGAGGAGGATATTATCAAGCAGGAAACAGATAACAGACTGAGAAAGGAGACAGATTGTTAGGGAATCAGCTTAAACCTTTCAACTGTGCATCTTTCATTAAGTGATGGAAAATCCTCAAGCTGTTGTGGTTTATTTCCAAGGCTTTCTATTCCATTGTAAAATTTTTAAAAAGCCAACCTAGTTTAGCCTATAGCTGGGCACAAAGCTAAAAAACATTGATAAATAATAAACATGGTTAGATATTTCCTAATTAATACACATTTCTTGGGTATGAGCCACATTTAGTAGCTCTTAGTTGTCTAAAGTATCAGATCAATGACAGTAAATTGTGCTTAACTGTCAACTCCCCAGCCTAGAAAAATGGATAAGGTAATCAGAATAATAAAATGTTTTAGACCATCTATATTGTTTACTATCCATACGAGGCCAAACAACATTTTTGTGACTTTTTACTAGCAGTTATGGAATAATGTTGGCAAATTAACATCTATGTATGAGCATCCTACTTTAAAAATATCACTGTACAGACAATTAATATCCAATTGATTGCCCCTTTCATTAGTAGTTCCCCAGCTACTACATTTGAATGGCTCACCCAAGGGAATGAAACACAATTTTTTCCCCATAATTTATTCATTATAGATTCTGGTTTAAGGCCCCTCCTTGACTCCCATCAGTCACACCCTACTTCTCTCTTTCCCCCTTTTCTCTTCCTCTAGTCCACTGAAATGGGGAGTTCTCCACAATTGACATCTGCCCATAGCTTGTTAAGTCTCATTAGGACTACCTGGATCCTCTTCATCCATGGACTGAAAAGGCTGCAACACCAGGGGTGAGTGATCAGAGCAGACAACCAAGTTCATGATAGAGGCAGTCCCTTTTTCCCTCACTCAGAGATCCATATGGAGACTAAACTGCTTATGAACTACATCTGACCAGGGGGGTCTAGTTTCACTCCATGCATGGCCATTGGTTGGTGTATTAGTCTCTGCAAGACCCACAGAGCTCAGACCCTTTAGCTTTGTTGGTCTCCCTGTGGGGCTGCTATCCCCTCCATGTCATTCTGTCCCTATCCCCTCTTCTTCCATAAGACTCCCTGTGGTCTGCCTGAAGTTTGGCCCTGAGTCTCAGCATCTGCTTTAATCCCCTGTTGGATGGAGCCTTTCAGGAGACCCTCTATAGTAGGCTCACATCCTGTTTCCTTTCTTCCACTGCTTCTGGACTCTAACCTCTTTACCATTCTGAATGAGATTTAAGTATTCTCCCTCTTGTGTTCCTTAGTGTTTAGCCTCTTTATGATTGTAGATGGCTATCCTATATTATATGGCTAGTATCTGCTTATAAGGAAGTGTATATCATGCCTGTCTTTCTGTTTCCTGTTGGGAGAAAACCCCACCATGAAGAAACATCAGGTACAACCTCAGGACACAGCTAATCCCCTGAAACACAGTATTTACACGTAAGACTCACCTCATACTGGACAAAAGTCTTCATAAGGAAAAGCTTCAAGAACAAATTACCAAAGCAACTGATTATTTGTATTCTTCTACCTTGATATTCTAGTAAGTTATAATTTGTTCATTATTTTCATACCATTGAAACTTTAGGCAACTATTCCTCCTGTCTCTGTTTCATTCATTGTCTATGAAGGTACTCTCAGAAATATGTTCTTTACATTAAAATGTATCATACAAAATACAAGATGATTTTTTCCAGTCCTGGAGAAATGTTTCCTGGTATCTCTGAGGTTATTCTAACACTACTTCCTTTTGCGTTTGTTGTTGCTGTTGTTAGTTCTAAAATATGTAAAGCACTGTTGATATCTGTCTGCCACTGTTTTGAGTGCAATATTATCAGAATACTTTGAAAAGATAAATGGTGGCATACAAATTTTACAGATAAGGAAAATGAGCTTTAAAACTAGGTTAAAGAAAACTGATTTTCACTGTTCCAACAATTATCAGTTTCAAATAGATTCTTGGTTAGGAGTAAGACATCATGCCTACTTCCCTTACATGCTGGGATTTTGTCTGGCTTGAGCTTGTGCAGGTCTTGTACATGCTGTGGTGGTTTCTGTGAGTTCATATATTCATCAACCCAGCTGTGGCTGTGTCTAGAAAATGCTGTTTCTATGGATTCATTTACTACCTCTTCGTATGCCCTTTCTGTCTCCTTTTTTAAATCCCTAATCAGGGAGGAGTTGGGGTTGGGGGGAATCTGATCAAAGTATGCTGTATGAAACTCTCAAAGAATAAATAAAAACTTTTATTTTTTACAATTAATCATTGCCTGCTTTTAAATCACTTTCCTCAAGCTATGTTGTCTTGTTTGGCCTCAGTGGAAAAGGATGTGCTTAGTACTGATGAGGCTGGATATGCTGTGGTCAGTTGGGAAGGAGCTCCCCTTTTCTGAGAAGAAGGGTAAAGTGGGAAAGGGAAAGAGGGTGAAAGAGGGTGAAAGGGGGAATGGGAGGGGAGAAGGGAGGGGGTGCATTTGGGATGTAAAGTGAATAAGTTAAAAAAATTATTTAGTTTACATCCTGATCAAAGCTTCCACTCCATCCTCTTCCACAGTCCCTCCTCCTCTCTCCTCTCCCCCATCCTTCAAACCTTCTTTTCTCCTTAGGAAATAGGAGGTCTCCCATGGATATTAACCTGCATTCACATATCAAGTTGCAGTAGGACTAGGAACATCTTCTCCTAAAGCAGCCAAGTTAGTGTGAAAAGGTCCAGAGACAGGTAACAGAGTCAGAGACAGCCCCTGCTTCCACCTTAGGAGCCCCACATGAAGTTGTACATCTGTTACATATATATAGAAGGCTTGAGTCTGTTTCATACATGTTCTCTAGTTGGGAGTTCAGTCTCTATGATACCTTATCAGCCCAGGTTAGTTAATTGTGTGTCCTTGACCTTGTGGTATCCTTGACCTCTCTGGCTCCCTCAATCCTTTCACCAACTCTTCCACAGAGCTCCCTGAGCTCAACATATTGTTTGGCTTTGGGTTTCTGCAACTTCTGCATGAATCCTCTCATAAGACCATTATGCTAGGCTCCTATCTGCAGGAATAGCAGAGTGTCAGGGCTTGATTCTCTCTCATGGTATGGGTCTCAAACTGGACCAGTTATTGATTGGCCATTCTATCAATTTCTGCTCCACCTTTACCCTTGCACTACTCATAAGCAAGACAAATTGTAGATTGAAGAATTTATGGCTGGGTTGGTGTTCGAATTCTTCCACTGGAAGTCTTTTCTGGTTAAAAATAAATAAGCCTTTATTTTTCAAAATTAAAATAAAATAAATGAATTAGGTATATTGAAGGTCATTAAGGGATGAGAACAGTCTCTATCTTAGAAGGCTGTTTTCACTCATCTTAGCAGACTAATGCTTTCGGCTAAAGGAGATTAAGAAAGCCATAGAGGCAAGAGAGTCTCTCTGACCTTTTTTTTTTAATTAATTTTTTATTTTTTATATTAATTACAGTTTATTTACTTTGTATCCCAGCCAGCTGTAACTCCCTCCTTCCTTCCCTCCCAATCCCACCCTCCCTCCCTCATATCCTCTCTCCCCCTCTTTAAGTTCACTGATAGGGGAGGACCTCCTCCCCTTCCATCTGACCCTACCTTATCAGGTCTCACCAAGACTGGCTGCAGTGTCCTCCTCTGTGGCCTACCTAGACTGTTCCTCCCACAGGGGGTGGGGAGGGCAAAACTCAAGTAACAACATGCTGGAGAAGTTGTGGAGAAAGCAGAACCCTCCTCCATTGCTGGTGGGAATGCAAACTTGAACAACCACTTTGGAAATCAATCTGGCACTTTCTCAGACAATTAGAAATACTGCTTCCTCAAGATCCAACTATACCACTCCTAGGCATACATCCAAAATAAGCTCAAGTACACAACAAGGACATTTGTTCAACCATGTTCCTAGCAGCTTTATTCATAATAGCCAGAACCTGGAAACAACCCAGATGCCCCTCAGTTGAGTAAATGGATACAGAAATGGTGGTACCTTTACACAATGGAATACTACTCAGCAATTAGAAACAAGGAAATCATGAAATTTGCAGGCAAATGGTGGGATCTAGAAAAGATTATCATGAATGAGGTATCCCAGAAGCAGAAAGACCCACACAGTATATACTCACTTATTAGTGGATACTAGACGTAAAAGATAGGATAAACATACTAAAATCTGCACACCTAAAGAAGGTAACAAGAGGACCCTCGGTAAGATGATCAATCCTTACTTAAAAAGACAAATTGGATGAACATTGAAAGTAGGAGAAAACAAGAAACTGGACAGGAGCCTACCATAGAGGACCTCTGAAAGACTCTACTTAGCACTGTATCAAAGCAGATGCTGAGACTCATGGCCAAACTTAAGGCAGAGTTCAGGGAATCATGAAAGAAGAGACAGTAAGACCTGGAGAGGACAGAAGCTCCACAAGGACCAAATAGATCGGGGCACAGGGACTTTTCTGAGACTGATTCTCCAACCAAGGACGGTGCATGGATATAACCCAGAACCCATGGCAGCTCAGTATCCAAGTGGGTTTCCTAGTAAGGGAAAAAAGGACTGTCTCTGACATGAACTCTCTGAACTTTTTTTGCTCTGCCTTTTTTTATATCTATAGTAGGTTATATAAACTAGATTTTTTTCCTGAAGCAAGTAATAAAATTTAGGAAGGGCACTCTAATCTGCTCCCTGAAATTATGTGATGAACCTTATAGCTTATACCAGAACATACAAAGAGAGCAAAAATGGTCAGTCCTGATAGCACATATTTGCAAGTAACATTTTACAGACTGAGTAGTTGTGTTTATGTATTTATGTGGTGTGTGTGTGTGTGTGTGTTTGTATTTGTGTGTAACAACAATTAAAGAAAAAAGAGTCAGTGAATATGAATTGTAGCATGAGGGTACATGGGAGGGATTGGAAGAAGAAAATAGACGAGAAAATGATGTAATTATATAACATCACAAACTTTATAAACATTTAAAAATTTTTAAAAATGATCTTAACAAGTTTTTACCTGAACTTTCCTACACCCACCGTGATTTATTACCACTATAGCATACGGTTTATTGAGTAATTACAGTTTCTTTTACATTAATTCACTTATTTCATCAGATGGCAAAATTTTCTCCCTTTCTCTTTTACAATACATGATGACTACTGTGTCAAATAAATGTTATGTTGAATAATGTATTATGTTTTTCTCTTTTTAGTCTGTTCTTTTATAATGGAGTACTAATTTTCACAAACCTTGTACCAAATGAGAAACAAGATATTACTTTGTTTCTTTCTCATGAAAATTCAAAGAATTAAAATTAAAAGTTATGCAACACATCTACAGCACTATCCATAGTGTTCTATGACAATGTTCTTTAAAGTTTTGGAAAGCCATGTGACTTTCTGCCTCTGCCCTCTTTACTTTTTTGCCTGTGATAATGCTTAGTTTGTCTGAAAGAAACTGATATTAAAAATCAGCATCTTCTTTCTATGTGTTTTTTTTTCAATGAATTGTAGAAAACTTTGGATTTGTTCCTTTAGAATGTAGTTCCCAGAGCAAGTACAGAATTCCAGCTAGTGATTACGAACACTAGTGGTAGAAGTTTTATGTAACTACTACTTTAGCCTGAGATCTCATGAAACTTCAGAGCTGTGTATACCATCTAATTCACATTGGATTTACTGTTGCCGCCCACCTAACTTCCCTCCTTGTTTTTGTTGTATTTCCAGTTGGCAAGACATTTGAGAATTCTGACTTTGCTCTTCTTCCTAAGACCTTTTATGGAGAGCTGCTTGTTTGTCAGGCTGCTTTGTTATTGAGTTTTCAGAAAAAAATATTTTCACCCTGGCTTTTACCTGGAGACAGAGATAAGCATGTCGTTTTGCCAAGCTCCTTCCTTTTGTTTGTGTGAGGATCAAACAGAGAGGTGGTTGAGATAAACACGTTTGACTTCTGGATGAACTGCTTCATCATATGCTTTGTTCTGACTAAAGAAAAGGAATTGTGGAAGAAACCAAGTGCTACAATTTTTAGTGATATTCCTCTTGAGTGGATTCCTTGTGTTATGTGTTATTTTATTTTAATCCTCACTCCCCACTCAGGAACTGTTTGAATCCTCCGATGGGCTCCAGTAGCTTTTTATTACCTATTATGTATTATCTGAATACTGTGCAACTACATTCACATTACTTCTAAATTAAAAATTTGCAGATAAAAATACTTAAGTGAAGGCCAGAGAGACAGCCCAGAGAGTAAATGCTTTCTTCCATAATATTAAAAGGAAATGACAAATATTGAAAGGCTAATATCACTTCAGAACTCTCTAAGGCATTTTACATGCTGTGTGTTTAATTAACATATTTTCCAAATAAACTAGGGTGAGTCAGGGAAGAATGTCATTTCAGCCATAGCAACTACTAAGTTCAAAGATGTCTTTATTTTTTTAATTCACTTTACATTGCTACTGCAAGCCCCTGTCTCCTCTCTGTGTTCCTCCTTTCTCCTCTCCCCTTCTCCTCAGAAAAGGGGAGTCTCCTACTAACCCATCCTGGCATAATTAGTTTCATCAAGAGTAAGTACATATTCTTTCACTGAGGCCCAACAAGGCAGCCCAGCTAGGAGAAAGTAATCCAAAAGAAGGCAATAGAGCTCATGTCAGTGACAGTCCCTGTTCTAACAATTAAAGACATCTTTTTTAATTTTTATTTTTATTAATTACAATTTGTTTGCTTTGTATCCCCTCTGTAGCTCCTCTCTCCCCCCTCCCAATCCCACCCTTCTTCCTCCTTCTCCACCCATACCCCTCCCCCAGTCCACTGATAGGGGATATCTTCCTCCTTTTCCTTCTGATCCTAGTCTATCAGGTCTCATCAGGAGTGGATGCATTGTCTTCCTCTGTGTCCTAGTAAAGCTTCTCGACCCTCAGGGGGAAGTGATCAAAGAGCAGGCCAATCAGTTTATGTTAGAGACAGTCCCTGTTTGGGTAAAGTGAAGGGAATCTTTTGAAAGAAGTGGGAAATAGTAAGACCTGGAGAGGACAGGAGCTCCACAAGGAGAACAACGGAACCAAAAAACCTGGGCACAGGGGTCTTTTCTGAGACTGATACTTCAGCCATTACTCCATTCATGGAGATAACCTAGAACCCCAGAACAGATGTAGCCCATGGCAGTTCAGTGTCCAAGTGGTTTCTATAGTAATGGGAATTAAAGACATCTTGAATGAGACTTGTTCAAAGAAGAATAACTCTGAGAAAGAAGATAATTTTGTTGTTGGTATTCTTTCTTCTTTGCCTTTTCTCTTTTTTTTAATTTTTATTTATTTATTTATTTTTCAATGCAGTTTATTCAGGAACCTTGAACAATCATCTGACCCTGGGGAAAGCCAGCCCACAGCTTAAATAGCCTTTTCTCTAGTAGTAGTACATACTACCACATAGTCCTGTACGCCTTTCTTTATCCAGAGTAGAGCTATAGCAACAGAAAAAGCAACTGCCTCTTTAATGTGATTCAAAATATAAATGTCACTTTCCATTTATTGTTGGTTTTTTGACAGTATCTCACTATGTGGTCTGAGCTTGCTTTGAGTCATGATGTTTGTACTCAGCCTCATGTCTACCTAGCAAATTCAATATTAAATCTCTTACTCTTCCCTGAACTGGTTCTGTCTAGGCAAGATCTTTAGTTGATATTAAGTCTAATACTTATTTTGCTTTTCAACATACTACTCTGTTCATGGAAAAAAGTCTTAAATATTCTGTTAATCTGAATGTCTCACTGACAAGTAAATTTGGTAAAAACAGATATTTTACTTGTTTTATTCATATTTCTTTACACACACATTTAAACTAGAGTGGTATATTTCATTTTTCACATATTTTAGAAGCAAATCTACCTCCTGTATACATATTCCCCATACCATTTTCACTACTGTCCTCATGTGTTCCAATATAGTAAATGAAAAAGACACTAAAGAAAGCTGTGTAACTTTTGTGTTGTATAAGTCTTCAAGAACATATACTTCTATGCATAATTTCCAGACAATGCCTAATTACATATTGAGCTGATTATTTAACAGAAAATACTATTATTAAATATTTTCAGTTCTCATCTACTTTCACACATGTTTCACCTATACTATAGGTACACATATGTGATTCATTATGAGCAGTTCACTATTACCTGATTTTTTAGGCTCTCCTTCCCCAGATCCAAAAAAATCATGGTATTTAAGCCATGTGTTATAATGTGTCATTATATGAAATAGCACTTTCTTTGGATTTATATGGAATATTGATTGAAAAAATATTCATTTCATTTTTTTTATTAAGCAAGAGGGAAGTCTAAAATCTACTCTTTTCCCATGGTAGATTCTATATGCTTAGTTTATGAAATAAACTTACAAAATATCCATAAATGGTCCTTGGCTGGGAGTATCAGTCTCAAAAAAGACCCCTATGCCCAGATATTTTGGTTCTTTTGCTCTCCTTGTGGAGCTCCTGACCATTCATGGATATAACATAGAATCCCTGCTCAGAGGTAGTCCATAGTAGTTCAGTATCCAAT
This sequence comes from Meriones unguiculatus, assembly GCF_030254825.1. Lineage (NCBI taxonomy): Eukaryota > Metazoa > Chordata > Mammalia > Rodentia > Muridae > Meriones > Meriones unguiculatus. Next base: position 70,165,773 of record NC_083369.1, on the reverse strand, counting down.
GGGGTTCCCTAATAAGGCAAACAGGGACTGTCTCTGACATGAACTCAGTGGCTAGCTCTTTGACTGCCTCCCCCTGATGGGGGAGAAACCTTGCCAGGCCTCTGAGGAGGACATTGCAACCAGTTCTGATGAGACCAGATAAGCTAGGGTCAGATGGAAAAGGGAGGAGGACCTCCCCTATCCATGGACTTGGAGAGGGGCATTGGAGGAGATGAGGGAGGGAAGGTGGGATTGGGAGGGTATGAGGGAGAGGGCTAAAGCTGGGATACAAAGTGAATAAAGTGTAAATAATATGAAAAAATAAAAATTTGATTAAAATCTTACAATATAAAACAGGAAAATTACACTAAGTTTATTGTATACTTAAAGCACTGGCTAATTAGAATTCAAGAGGTTTTAAAAAGATAGTGGGATGACCTTTTGTACAAAAGTAAATGTCTATGAATGGTTTAAGGACAATGTTCTTAGCAAAAGTGTTGCATATGTAGTCTCCATATGACAGTTATCAGTTGTCCTTAATGACATGGCCTCTTCTTCCTATGGAAAGATACTCCTACAGAGAAAACTTAGGGCATGATCTAATAGAAATGCCACTCTCTACATTTGATTTTTGGTTTAGAAATCATTTCCTCTAATAAAGAATAGCTTTTCAAAACTATTTTCTTATCTGCTGAGTTCTGAAGGTTCTGTGAATAATGAACTCAAAGTATAACAAAGAAACACACTTAAGTGGAATATTTTACTCTCTCATGCACCAGAAAAATATAAAAACATTGGTCTTATTATTTCAGATGGAGCTTATCTCAGCTGACAAAAAAAAAATGGAAACAGAATTAGCATGTTTTAAAAAGGAGTGAGTTAATGAACAAAAGAGGCAGTACTGGGAAGCTTGCAAGACCTCTCTGTTGTTGTTAGGAATGTAAATTCATACAGTCCTCATGGAAAAGTGTTTGGAGGTTCCTCAAAAAATTAAAAATAAATATAACGTATGATACATCAGCCCCAAGACTAGTGACTAAGGAAAATCATAAATAAAGCTTTTGCTTTTCATTGGTTTCTACATATTATCCGTTTCTGATGCCCTGCAAGTCATAAATACATGATTAATCTCTCACTAGCTTTGTTTCATATAGAAGCTATGCTGTGTGGGCTATAATATCAGGTGTCTGTGTTGATTTTCAGTTATTGTTACAACACAGCTCTATCTATCTATCTATTTATCTATCTATCTATCTATCTATCTGTCTTTACTTAGGCAGGTTGATGTGCAATTGGGTGACTGCAATCAGCTAAAAAGTCTTGATATCACTGTCTCTATGTTGTGTCCTTCATATTGTGTCCTTTATGGTTTTAACTTTTATTCTGAAGACAACACCACATTATTAAAGATGTTATTAAATGCATTAAAATACATGATGCTAGAGTTACTATAACAATGGCAATCCCAGAAAAAAATATGATATTTTTTCCTGTTAAATGTCTCTCTTCCATTGTATCATGACCTTTATCTTTTCATCTTTCTAGAGTTGATAAGCTTTCTGACAAAACCTAGAACTTCTTTTTTTCTTTCTTCTGTTACTGTGTGTTCATGTCTTTGACTTTAACAATTGGCAACAAAGTTGAACTCCTTTCTATTACATTAGTTACATTTTGAAATGAAATAAATCAATTATATCAAAAATATATCTTCATTTTTGTGTTCATTGTATCATTATTTGTAACATCTAAGAAATAAATAACCTAAGTTCCTAGAATACATGTGTACATAATCAAAATAATCTTATTAAATTTTTAAAAAGGAAGAGCTTTTTTTTTTGGAGAATATCATGCTAAGTAAAAATTAAACCAGTAATAGAAAAGAAGGTGTTGATTAATCTCACTCTTAGTGCAATCTGTAAAAGTTAATCTTGGGGCTAGAGTTATGGCTCAGCAGTTAAGAATATTCACTTCTCTTTTAAAGATACGAAGTCTGGTTCTTAGCACTTATGTCAAGTGGCTTGCAATTACTTGTAACTCCAATGCGAAGGAATTTGATGCCATCTAATAGCCTCTACAGGCACACACAGACACACACACATAGACACACAGACACACACATACACACATCTGCTTTAGAAATTTATATGATAGAAAGTTGAATGGTAGTAAATAGAGGGTTGAGAAAGTAAGCAGATGGGAACTATTGTTCAAATAAGACACATTTACATTTAAAGAGGAGGCATACATTCAAGAAATCCAGCCTACATCATGTTATCTCTAGTTAATAAAAGGTCTTGTTCACTTGAAAATTTCTAGCATATACTGTGTTCCTATCATGTGTAAAAATATTAGGTGTCATGAGTCTTTCCTTTGAAAACACTGCTAGTTAGAGTCTTTCAGATGCGCTCAGTAGATTCCTGTCATACATTCAATGCACATCCCATCTGTCTTTCTAAATGAGGATTGATCATCTTTACCCCATGTCCGCTCAATTGATTATCTTTTTTAGGTGTATAGATTTCATTATGTTTATCATATCTTATAGGTCTATATAAGTGAGTATATCCCATGTTTGGCAGAGTACAGGGAATCATAAGAAAGAAGGGGAGTTAGTCTGATGGGGAAAGGATAGGAGCTCCACAAGGACCAAATATATCTGGGCACAGGGTCTTTTCTGAGACTGACATTCAACCAAGGACCATGTATGGATATAACCTAGAACCTCCACTCAGATGTAGCCTGTGGTAGCTCAGTAACCAATTGGTTTCCCAAAGTGAGGGGAACAGGGACTATTTCTAACAGGAACTCAATGACTGGCTCTTTTGTCTCCCCACCCCCGAAGGGAGGAGCAGTCCTGTTAGGCCACAGAGGAGGGCTTTGCAGCCAGTCCTGAAGCTACCTGATAAAACAGGATCAGATGAATGGGGAGGAGGTCCCCCCTATCAGTGGACTTGGAAAGGGGCACGGTGGAGATGAGGGAGGGAGGGAGGGACTGGGAGGGAATGAGGGATCGGGACGCGGCTGGGATACAGAGTTAATAAAATGTAACTGATAAAAAAATAAAAAATAAATAAAAAAATATTAGGTGTAAAAATTAAAAAGATGTCAATTGAATTTAGTCATTCTACTATGTCTATATATATTTCAAAACATCATGGTGATTATTATAAATGTTGGGCTGAGGACATTTATCAGCAGAAGAGATCTTACCAATCATACACAAGAACCCTATTTTGATACCTAATATTGAAGAAAACAAAGCATAAAAATTCCATGAATATAAATATTTTATCAGATTACACTAACAAATGTTTTGGAATATATCAATCTTTCAGAGTACATACCTAAGATACATAAATCCCTACATTCATCCTATGGAACTACAAGTATACAACACTAATAAACCTTTATCATTATACAGAAACATAGAAAATTTGTTACCTTCCTTTCCTTCCTTTTCACAAAATACATGATTAAGCCTCATATATTGTGACATTATAAATAACTGAAAAGTATAAATACTTACTTTAACCAATAAGATTATGGTAACTGTTGTGAGACTCTAATCTTGCATATATACCACAGGCAAACCAAGGAGACCAACACCAGAAGGCCTGCTAATGCTCCCATGCCCGCCCATTCCTTTGGATGATTCATGGCTGCAGCAATCCATGATGATAATCCTGTGGCTAGTCCTGTGTCCACTCTGGTAGAATTTACTGTGACAATGGCCACTCTCAGCTGCTCCATTGTAGTATCGAATTCTCCAGTCCAATTACCTAAAATATAGCTCAACAATTGTTTAGACAGATTTGCAGCACAGGAAAAATTCTCATGTTATATGCTAGTGACTCAAAGTCCAGCATATTTTCATTGACAGCCAAGTTGAGCGATTTGCCATAGGGTATCAATTTGCTCCTGCACGAGGTCAATCCTCTGATTGAACACCATCAAGCTTCCTTTTAGTTGAGCATTAATTCCTTTATGTACAACTAAGGCATGAGCTACATGATCATTCAGGCCTTTACAGCCATTGAAGCAGGACATTCGCCCCAAGCATGGTTGGATATCATAAAAAGCTAAAATGTTATGCTCAGGATGCGAGGCTAAGCACTGCACTCAGGGTCAGCCACTTTGGACCCAGAGAAGAGCATGTCTGATTGCATGCGGGTTGATACCCCAGGTCCCGCCTCTGAGAAAAAGGTATCTGACGGGTCTGATGCTCTTTGGGTGGATGACACCTAAATGAACATCGGTACAAAGTCCCAATTTATTTCTAATATCAGAGATCAGACCTCTACTCTTGCCTGATGCGTCTAAAACAAAAAGGGGGAACTGTAGAGAGCTGCGGAATGCTATGCCTTAAAGATGGAGCTGGTTTCCGCCTTCCACCTTCCCGATGGTGAGTGCTCTCTGTCAAGAACAATTCCACATTTGGCTAAGGCTGAGGATCTGGCTTGCTTCCATGTATGTGGACCTATCTGCATTGCCCACGTGGCACGCCTGGGTTGGCTACCCAGAGGCTATTTAAGCTGTGGGCTGGCTTTCCCCAGGGTCAGATGATTGTTCAAGGTTCCTGAATAAACGGCATTAAATAAATAAATAAATAAATAAATAAATATAAAAACAATGACTAACTGATTCTGCCCCCCCCCCCCCCAAAAAAAAAAGATTATGGTAACTGTCATACCAAACTTAAATAATTTACAAAGAGTGTAAAAACAAATTGAAAGATTATTATTTATTTTTTGTTTATTTTATGTGTTTGGGTGTTTTGCCTTCATATGAGTCTGTGCATCACATTTATGACTGTTGCCTGACAAAGTCAGAAGAAGAAGCTAGAATAGGGATTTGTATCTCATGGGACTGGAACTAGAGACACCGGTGAGCTGCCTATTGGGTACTAGAAGTCAAACTTTTGTCCTCTGGAAGAGCAACCAGTGCTCATAAACACTGTGACATCTCTATAATAACCCTTATTTTAATTCTGCTATCTTCACTGAATCCATTGTGATCTTTTCAAAGGATAAATCAATTTCTGCCACTATTGTTCTCTGATCAAAATATTTTCATCCTTGAAGTTTTTACTCACATGTCATTATTTTTTTCATGAAAATTCATTGTAATCAACATTGTGGGACTATGGCAAATAGGAAAGAAGATAATGTACATAATGTGTATGTATCTATAAATAAAAGATGCAGGAAAAATGAAATGGACCTAAAATGTACCTGAGTTCAGCAAAATTTGTTCAGTTTGTAAGCAGAAGTAGAAGTGAACAAAGTCTCGGGTATTCAGATAAAATTCTAGGAATATGATTCAATAGTAGGGTGCTTAACCAGTTAAGTGTGAATAAACTTAAATGCTGAGGTTATTACACAGCATAGCAAATAAGTGAATAAAAGAAGACCCATCTTGGAATTGGAAAATCAGACAACTCTGTATAATCCTTAAATTTTTCAATTTAAAATTTTTATTGAGAAGCCATGTTCAAAATAAACTATTTAGTAGATGCTTTCAGAAAACTTTATTAAAGTTTATTCAATGACATCTGTTAGAAAATCTATTCAGTATTTATAAAACCATAACACATCGAAAGCTAAATACATGATTTAAAGCACTATGCCACTGAATCAAGATTGAGAGATAAGAGAAAAATATAAAAGAGATGTATACTTGTCTTTGGATTATGTCTTAAAACTAACTATGGTTTCTTGAACCTTGAGCTGAGTGCAGCAAAATGATTGACAAGCTGTAATACTTTAAAGGTATTTACATGAAACTATAGTTGTAGAGTAAAACTATAGAATTATCAATTCCCAAAAAAAACCCACTATGTTTCTGATGACTAAGAAGTATGCTAAAATCTCTCTTAGCCTCCAAATAAAATTTATTTTCCAAAGCCAATTTCCTTGAAAATAGTGAGAGTAAGGGGACAAGACAAGCTTTCAGATGGTAGCTAAGATGTTGTCTCTAAGAGTCTCTTTCTACTTGCAAAGATTCTTCAGCAAAATTAAAAATTGTTCATCTTCATGATGTGCTCCTGCTATTTAGAAATCCATGCTTATGTTTGTCTTCTATTTTTTTCCTTGTTATGTGGGCAGGAATTAAGGCTACTCTGTTCCTGTCTCATCAACATATGTTGAATATGTGAGAGAGTGATATTTAAAAAAATATATATTTGGGGTAAATTTTATACCCAGCCACATTGCAAATGGTGTTTTTCAGCTGCAGGACTTCCACAGTAGAATTTTGGAGGTCACTCATGTAGACTATCACATCATCTGTGAATAGTGATACTTTAACTTTTTCCTTTTCAATTTGTATCCCCTTGATCTCCTTTAATTGTCTTATTGTTCTAGCTAGGACATCAAGTACTATGTTGAAGAAATATGGAGAGAGTAGGCAGCCTTGCCTTGTCCCTGATATTAGTTGGATTTATTTTAGAATTTTAGTTTATCTCCATTAAGTTTGATGTTGGCTATAGGCTTACTGTATATTGCCTTTACTATTTTAGTTATGTGCCTTGTATCCCTGACCTCTCCCCAGATGTAAACATGAATGGGTGCTGCAATCTGTCAAATGCTTTCTTGGCATCTAAGGAGAAGATCATGTGGTTTTCTCCTTAAGTTTGTTCATATGGTGAATTATATTGAAGGATTTCCATATATGGAATCACCTCTACTTTCCTGGGATAAAGCCTACTTGGTCATATCTTTGAAGTATTCTTGGATTTGGTTGCAAGTATTTTGTCGAGTATTTTTGCATCAATGTTTATAAGGGAGATTGGCCTGAAATTCTCTTTCTTTTTTGGGTGTTTGTGATATTTAGGTGTCAAGGTGACTGTGGCTTCATAGAATGAGTTGGTAATGTTCTTTCTGTTTGTATTTTGTTGAACAGTTTGAAGAGAGTTGGTGTTAGCGCTTCTTTGAAGGTCTCTGAGAATTCTGTGCTGAAATCATCTGGCTCAATTATTTTTTTTTAATTTTATTTTTCTTATTAGTTACATTTTGTTAACTCTGTGTCCCAGCTGTATCCCGCTCCCCAATTCCCTCCCCAACCCCACACTCCCTCCCTGGTCTCCTCCCTAGCCCTTTCCAAGTCCACTGATAGGAGAGGACCTTCTCCCGTTTCATTTGACCCTGTTTTATCAGGTATCTTCAGGGCTGGCTGCAAAGTCCTACTTTGTGGCCTAACAGGACTGCTCCTCTCCTGGGGGTGGGGGAGGTCAAAGAGCCTGCCCTTGAGATCCTGTTAGAAATCGTCCTTGTTCCCCTTACTTTGGAAAACTACTTGGTTACTGAGCTACCATGGGCCACATCCAAGCAGAAGTTCTAGGTTATATCCATAGACGGTCCTTGGTTGAGTGTCAGTCTCAGAAAAGACCCTGTGCGTGGATATCTTTGGTCCTTATAGAGCTCCTATCCTTTCCATATCATACTAACTCCACTTCTTTCATATGATTCCCTGCACTCTGCCTAGGGTTTGGTTATGAGTCTTAGTGTCTGCTTTGAAACACTGCTAGGTAGAGTCTTTCAGATGCCTTCTACAGTAGAATCCTGTCATACTTTCAATGCACATCCCATCTGTCTTTCTAAATGAGGATTGATCATCGTCACCTGTGTCTGCTTTCTTGATTATCTTCTTTAGGTGTGTAGATTTCATTATGTTTATCATATCTTGTACGTCTATATAAGCGAGTATATACCATGTTTGTCTTTCTCCTTCTGGGATACTTCACTCAGAATGATCTTTTCTAGATCCCACCATTTGCCTGCAAATTTCATGATTTCCTCCTTTTTGATTGCTGAGTAGTATTCCATTGTGGAAAAATGCCACAATTTCTGTATCCATTTTTCTGTTGATGGACATCTGGGTTGTTTCCAGGTTCTGGCTATTACAAATAAAGCTGCTACAAACATGGTTGGACAAATGTCCTTGTGTGTACTTGAGCAAATTTTGGGTATATACCTAGGAGTGGTATAGCTGGGTCTTGAGGTAGCACTACTCCTAATTGTCTGAGAAAGGGCCAGATTGACTTCCAAAGTGGTTGTACCAGTTTACATTCCCACCAGCAATGGAGGAGGGTTCCCCTTTCTCCAATCCTCTCCAGCATGTGTTATCATTGTATTATCTTATCCATTCTGATGGGTGTGAGGTGAAATCTCAGGGTCGTTTTGATTTACATTTCCCTAATGGCTAATGTGGTTGACCATTTCATTAAGTGTTTCTCTGCCATTCGATGTTCCTCTGTTGAGAATTCTCTATTCATCTCCGTTCCATATTTTTTAATGGGATTACTTGGTTTGTTGTTTTCTGCTTCTTTAGTTCTTTATATATCCTGGATATTAGCCCTCTGTCAGATAAAGGGTTGGTGAAGATTCTTTCCCAATCTGTAGGCAGTCGTTTTGTTTTAATGAGGGTGTCTTTTGCTTTACAGAAGTTTTTCAGTTTCATGAGGTCCCATTTATTGATTGTTGCTCTTAGAGCCTGTGCTGTTGGTGTTCTCTTCAGGAAGTTGTCTCCTGTGCCAATGAGTTCTAGGCTCTTCCCCACTTTTTTTTCCAGCTGATTTAGTGTATCTGGTTTTATGTTGAGGTCTTTGATCCCCTTGGACTTTAGATTTGTGAAGGGTGATAAATGTGGATCTATTTTCATTTTTCTGCATGTAGACATCCAGTTGGTCCAGTAACATTTGTTGAAGATGTTGTCTTTTTTCCATTGAATGGTTTTGGCTTCTTTGTCAAATATCGAGTATTCATAGGTATGTGGGTTTATTTCTGGGTCTTCTATTCGGTTCCATTGATCCTCCTTTCTGTTTCTATGCCAATACCATGCAGTTTTTATTACTGTTGCCTGTAGTACAGCTTGAGATAAGGGATGGAGATACCTCCAGACGATCTGTTGTTGTACAGGATCGTTTTGGAGATTCTGGGTTTTTTGTTTCTCCATATGAAGCTGAGAATCTTTTTTTCAAGGTCTGTAAAGAATTGAGTTGGTATATTGCGGGAATTGCATTGAATCTGCAGATTGCTTTTGGCAGGATGGCCATATTCACAATGTTAATCCTAAAATCCATGAGCACGGAGATCTTTCCATATTCTGATATCTTCTTCGATTTCTTTCTTCAGAGACTTGAAGTTTTTGATTATTTTTTAATTTATTAATTTTTATTTTTTATATATATTTTTTTCAATGCAGTTTATTCAGGAACCTTGAACAATCATCTGACCCTGGGGAAAGCCAGCCCACAGCTTAAATAGCCTCTGGGTAGCCAACCCCAGCATTCCACGTGGGCAATGCAGATAGGTCCACATACATGGAAGCAAGCCAGATCCTCAGCCTTAGCCAAATGTGGAGTTTTTCGTGACAGAGAGCACTCACCATCGGGAAGGTGGAAGGCGGAAACCAGCTCCATCTTTAAGGAGCGGCATTGGCATTATGCAGCTCTCTACAGTTCCCCCTTTTTGTTTTAGACGCATCAGGCAAGAGTAGAGGTCTGATCTCTGATATTAGAAATAAATTGGGACTTTGTACTGATGTTCATTTAGGTGTCATCCACCCAAAGAGCATCAGACCCGTCCGATACCTTTTTCTCAGAGGCGGGACCTGGGGCATCAACCCGCATGCATTCAGACATGCTCTTCTCTGGATCCAAAGCTGCTGACCCTGAGTGCAGTGCTTAGCCTCGCATCCTGAGCATAACATTTTAGCTTTTTATGGTAGCCAACCATGCTTGGGGAGACTGTCCTGCTTCAATGGCTGTAAAGGCCTGAATTGTCATGGCTGCATTACACTGTTGTGAGACTCTAATCTTGCATATATACCACAGGCAAATCAAGGAGACCAACACCAGAAGGCCTGCTAACGCTCCCATGCCCGCCCATTCCTTCAGATGATTCATGGCTGCAGCAATCCATGATGATAATCCTGTGGCTAGTCCTGCGTCCTCTCCGGTAGAATTTACTGTGACAATGGCTACTCTCAGCTGCTCCATCGTAGTATCAAATTCTCCAATCCAATTACCTAAAATATAGCTAGACAATTGCTTAGACAGATTTGCAGCACAGGGAAAATTCTCATGTTATATGCTACTGACTCAAAGTCCAGCATACTTTCATTGGCAGCCAAGTTGAGCGATTTGCCATAGGGTATCAATTTGCTCCCGCACGAGGTCAATCCTCTGATTTAACACCATCAAGCTTCTTTTAGTTGAGCATTAATTCCTTTATGTACATCTAAGGCATGAGCTATATTGGCTAAAAGATTATTCAGGGTCTGAGCAGTCTGCACAGTATGACTCCTGGCTAATGCCGCGGTGGTAGCTCCAACAGCTGCCAATGAGAAGGCAGTAACAATGGCGGCTGTAATTCCAAGATCCCTTTTCTGTCTGAAGAGAGTCATAGCGTGAGGGGCATCAACGGGCACAGGCACCCAGTGAGGTATGCGAGTAACCAGCTAGTAAATTTACTAGCATTCCAGCATTGGGCAAAAAAAGCAAGTATCATTACCACAATTATTTGGCTCTATGTGGCTAATAATGAATAAAAATGGGGGATATAAACAAACAGGTGTGGGCTTATAGGAAATATTATGAAAAGCCTTAACCCCCTCGTTGGAACATCTTGCATCAGTTCTAGAACTAGCAGTGGTGGTGTCCGAGGTCTGAGTAGGTTCAGGAGACCTTTGCCCCCAGGGGCGAGACCTGCTCCATGTAAATTGACTAACTCCATGTTTTCCTCCAATTTGAAAGTCATTTAAAGTTATTAAATTATTTTTTCCCTTTTTTAAAAAATTTTTCATCAATTACACTTTATAAATTCTGCATCCCCCCATAAGCCCCTCACTCCTCCCCTCCCAATTCCACCCTCCCTCCTCCCTCTGCATGCATGCCACTCCCCAAGTACACTGATAGGGGAGGTTCTCCTTTCCTTTCTGATCTTAGTCGATTAGTTCACATCAAAAGTGGCTGCATTGTCCTCTACTATGGCCTGGTAAGGCTGCTCCCCCTCAGGAGGAGGTGACTAAAGAGCAGGCCAGTCAGTTCATGTCAGAGGCAGTCCCTGTTCATATTACGATGTAACCCAATTGGACTCTGAACTGCCCTGGGCTACATCTGTGCAGGGGTTCTGGGTTATCTCTGTGAATATTCGTTGGGTGGAGTATGAGTCTCTGGGAAGATCCCTGTGTTCAAATTTTCTTGTTCTGTTGCTCTCCTTGTGGAGACCCTGTCCTCTCCAGCTCTTACTATTTCCCACTTCTTACATAAAATTCCATTCACTCTGCCCAACAGTTGCCCATCAGGCTCAGTATCTGCTTTGATAGTCTGTAGGGCAGAGGCTTTCAGAGGCCCTCTGTGGTAGGTTCCTAGGTTATTTCCTGTTTTCTTCTTCTTCTGATGTCCATCCTCTTTGCCTTTCCAGATGGGGATTGGACATTTTAGTTAGGGTCTTCTCTCTTGCTTAGTTTCTTTAGATGCACAGGTTTTAGTGGGTTTTTCCTATGTTGTATGTCTATATGAGTGAGTATATACCATGTGTGTCTTTTTGCTTCTGGGAAAACTCACTCAGGATGATCCTTTCCAGATCCCACCATTTACCTGCAAATTTCATGATTTCCTTATTTTTCATTGCTGAGTAATATTCCAATGTGTAGATGTACCACGTTTTCTGCATCCATTCTTCAGTTGAGGGGCATCTGGGTTGTTTCCAGCTTCTGGCTATAACAAATAAAGATGCTACAAACATGGTTGAGCATATTTCCTTTTTGTGTGCTTGAGCCTCTTTTGGATATATGCCTAGCAGTGGTATGGCTGGATCTTGGGGAAGCACTATTCCTAGTTGTCTGAGAAAATGCCAGATTGATTTCCAGAGTGGTTGTACAAGTTTACATTCCCACCAGCAGTGGAGAAGGGTTCCTCTTTCTCCACAACCTCTCCAGCATGTGTTGTCATTTGAGTTTTTGATCTTGGCCATTCTCATGGGTGTAAGGTGAAATCTCAGGGTTATTTTGATTTGCATTTCCCTAATGGCTAGTGAGGTTGAGCATTTCTTTAAGTGCTCTGCCATTCGGTATTCCTCTACAGAGAATTCTCTGTTTATCTCTGTTCCCCATTTTTTAAGTGGGTTACTTGGTTTGCTGCTTTTCAGCTTCTTTAGTTCTTTATATATATATACTTGATATGAATCCTCTGTCAGATAAAGGGTTGGTGAAGATTCTTTCCCAATCTGTAGGCGGTCGCTTTGTTTTGATGACGGTGTCCTTTGCTTTGCAGAAGCTTTTCAGTTTCATGAGGTCCCATTTATTGATTGTTGCTCTTAGAGCCTGTGCTGTTGGTGTTCTGTTCAGGAAGTTTTCCCCTGTACCAATGAGTTCTAGGGTATTCCCCACTTTTTTTTCAAGACGATTTAATGTGTCTGGTTTTTTGTTGAGGTCTTTGATCCACTTGGACTTCAGTTTTGTGCAGGGTGATAAGTATGGATCTATTTTCATTTTTCTACATGTAGACATCCAGTTGGACCAGCACCATTTATTGAAGATGCTATCTTTTTTCCACTGTATTGTTTTGGCGTCTTTGTCAAAGATCATGTGTCCATAAGTGTGTGGGTTTATTTCTGGGTCCTCTGTCTGGTTCCATTGATACAACATTCTGTTTCTATGCCAGTACCATGCAGTTTGTAAAACTCTTGCTCTATAGTACAACTTAAGATCAGGGATGGAGATACCTCCAGAAGATCTTTTATTGTAGAGGATTGTTTTAGCAATTCTGGATTTCTTGTTATTCCATATGAAGTTGAGAATTTTTTTTTCCATGTCTGTAAAGATTTGTGTTGGTAATTTGATGGGAATTACATTGAATCTGTAGATTGCTTTTGGTAAGATGGCCATTTTTATTATGTTAATAATGACAAGCCATGAGCATGGGTGATCTTTCCATCTTCTGATATCTTCTTCTAATTCTTTCTTCAGAGACTGGAATTTTTTTTTTTATACAAGTCTTTGACTTCCTTCATTAGGGTTACTCCAAGGTACCTTATGTCATTTGTGGCTATTGTGAAGGGTGTTGTTTCCCTAATTTCTTTCTCAGCCCTTTTGTCTTTTGTATACAGGAGGGCTACTGATTTTTTTGAGTTGATTTTGTATCCGGCCACTTTGCTGAAGGTGTTTATCAGCTGTAGGAGTTCCCTGGTAGAGTTTTAGAGGTCGCTCACGTATACTATCATATCATCTGCAAATAGTGATAATTTGACTTCTTCCTTTCCAATTTTTATCCCCTTGATCTCCTTCAACTGTCTTATTGCTCTAGCAAGGACTTCCAGTACTATGTTGAAGAGATGTGGAGAGAGTGGGCAGCCTTGTCTTGTCCCTGATTTCAATGGGATTGCTTTAAGTTTCTCTCCATTCAGTTTGATGTTGGCTATAGGCTTGCTGTATATTGCCTTTACTATGTTTAGATATGTGCCTTGTATCCCTGATCTCTCCAAGACTTTAAACATGAATGGATGTTGGATTTTGTCAAAGGTTTTTTCAGCATCTAGGGAGATTATCATGTAGTTTTTTTTCTTTCAATTTGTTAATATGGTGGATCACATTGATGGATTTCCATATATTGAACCACCCCTGCATACCTTGGATGAAGCCTACTTGGTCATGGTGGATGATATCTTTGATGTGTTCTTGTATTCGGTTTGCGAGTGTTTTGTTGAGTATTTTTGTATCAATGTTCATAAGGGAGATTGGCCTGAAGTTCTCTTTTTTGGTTGGGTCTTGTGAGGTTTAGGTACCAAGGTGACTGTGGCTTCATAGAATGAGTTTGGTAATGTTGCTTCTGTTTCGATTTTGTGGAATAGTTTGAAGAGAATTGGAGTTAGCTCTTTTTTGAATGTCTGCTGGAATTCTGCGCTGAAACCATCAGGTCCTGGGCTTTTTATGGATGGGAGACTTTCGATGACTGCTTCTATTTTCTTGGGGGATATAGGACTATTTAATTGATTTACCTGGTCCTGATTTAGCTTTGGTAAGTGGAATTGATCAAGAAAATTGTCCATTTCATTTAAATTTTCAAATTTTCTTCCGTATAGACTTTTGAAGTAAGTCCTAATGATTGCTTGGATTTCCTCAGTGTCTGTAGTTATGTCCCCCTTTTCATTTCTGATTTTGTTGATTTGGATGGTGTCTTGCTCCCTTTTAGTTAGCTTGGCTAAGGGTTTGTCGATCTTGTCGATTTTCTCAAAGAACCAGCTGTTGGTTTCATTGATTCTTTGAATTGTTTTATTTTTTTCTAATAGATTGATTTCAGCCCTGAGTTTGATTATTTCCAGCCGTCTGCTCCTTCTTGGTCTCTCTGCTTCTTCTTTTTCTAGGGTTTTTAAGTGAGCCATTAAGTTGCTTGAATGCACTGTCTCAAATTTCTTCTTGAAGGCACTTAGTGCTATGAACTTTCCTCTTAGCACTGCCGAGTAAGTGTCCCACAAGTTTGGGTATGTTGTGTCTTCATTTTCATTGAGTTCTATGAAGATTTTAATTTCTTTCTTTATTTCTTCCCTGACCCAGCTGTCTTTTAGTAGCAAGTTGTTCAGTTTCCATGTATGTGTAGGCTTTTTGCTATTTCTGTTGTTACTGAGGTCCAGCTTTATTCCATGGTGATCAGACAGGATACAAGGGATTATTTCAATCTTCCTGTATTTGTTGAGGCTTGCTTTGTGACCAACTATGTGGTCTATTTTGGAGAAGGTTCCATGAGGTGCTGAGAAGAAGGTAAATTCTTTTGTGTTTGGGTGTAAGGTTCTATAAATGTCTGTTAGGTCCATTTGATTCATGACCTCTGTTAGAGATATTGTTTCTTTGTTTAATTTCTGTTTTGTTGACCTGACCTTTGTTGAGAGTGGAGTGTTGAAGTCTCCCACTATTAGTGTGTGGGTATCTATGTGTGGTTTAAGTTTTATCAATGTTTCTTTCACAAATGTGGATGCCCTTGTATTTGGGGTATAGATGTTCAGGATTGTGATGTCTTCTTGGTGGAATTTTCCCTTGATGAGTATGAAGTGTCCTTCCCCATCTCTTTTGATTAATTTTGGTTGAAAGACTATTTTATCAGATATTAGAATGGCTACTCCTGCTTGCTTCTTGTGTCCATTTGTTTGAAAAGCCGTCTTCCACCCCTTTACCCTCAGGTAATGTTTATCTTTATGACTTAGGTGTGTTTCTTGTATACAACAGATTGCTGGGTTTTGTTTACGCATCCATTCTGTTAGTCTGTGTCTTTTTATTGGAGAATTAAGTCCATTGATATTGAGACAGATTAATGACCAGTGGCTGTTAGATCCTTTGAATTTGATGTTGGCTGTGGTCATACGGTTGTGTGCTTGGTTGCTTTTTGTTTTACTGTAGTAGGGTTATTTATTTCCTGTGTTTTTTTGAATGTAGCTAGCTTTCTTGGGTTGTATTTTCCGTTTCAGTGTCTTCTGTAATTCTGGATTTGTTTGTAGGTATTGTTGAAATTTGTTTTTGTCATTGAATATCTTGTTTTCTCCGTATATGAGGACTGAGAGTTTTGCAGGGTATAGTAGCCTGGGCTGACATCTGTGTTCTCTTAAGGTCTGCATGATATCTGTCCAGGCCCTTCTGGCTTTCATAGTCTCTGTTGAAAAGTCAGGTGTGATTCTAATGGGTTTGCCATTATATGTTACTTGGCCTTTTTCTCTTGCAGCTTTTAGTATTTTTTCTTTGTTCTGTATACTTACATTTTTGATTATTATGTGGCGGGAGGATTTTCTTTTCTGGTCTAATTCATTGGTTGTTCTGTATGCCTCTTGTATTCTTATTGGCCTCTCCTTTAAGTTGGGGAAATTTTCTTCAATGATTTTGTTGAAAATATTTTCTGGGGCTTGGTGCAGGGAATCTTCTTTTTCCTCTATTCCTATTATTCTTAGGTTTTGTCTTTTTATGTTGTCTTGAATTTCTTGGATGTCTGTGTCAGGAATTTTTTAGATTTAACATTTTCTTTGACAGATACATCTATTTCTTTCATTGTATCTTCCACACCTGAGATTCTTTCTTCCAATTCTTGTACCCTATTGGTTATTCTAACCTCTGTAGTTCCTGCTTTCTTCCCTAAGTTCTTTCTCTCCACAATTTCTTCCATTTGTGTTTTTTTTTTTTTTAATTTTTCCAATTCTATCTTCAGGTCTTGAGCTATTTTGTTGGTTTCCTTCCCCTGTCTGACTGTATTTTCATGTTTTTCCGTCAATTCCTTCAGCTGTTTGTTTGAACAATCCACTGTTTCTTTTATTTCATTCATTGATTTAAGCATTTCCTCTCTAAAGGCCACATACTTTTTGGCTTCAGCTTCTTCTATTTCTTTTCATATTTTATTTGTTTCCTCTGTTATCATCTTCTTGAGCATAGATGTTAGGTTGTCTCCTTGAATTTCATTTATGCTGGGGTGTCTAGGGCTATTTACCCCTGGTTAACTGGGTTCTGGAGATGCCATAATGCTCTGGCTTTTGTTGGTTGAACTTTTACGCTGTCCTCTACCCATTGGGCTATCTTAGTTGTTTGAATTTAGTTTCTGGTTGTTCCTGGACTCTTGTAGTGGAGAGAATCCCTTTGGCAGGAAGATGTTTTTTCCTGAAGGAAGCCTTCCCAGCTTTTTGGGTATAGTCATTGGATGTCCGGTGTTTTTCAGGAGTTGCTACAGCTCACCTCAGGCATAGAGACCTGGGTGGTAACTGTGGTCCTGATTAGTCAAGAGGGCTCTCCTCTCACTGGGAGAAGTCCTGGAGACAGCTGCCCTCCTTCTGGGTTTCTTGCTGTAAATTTAGTGATCAGCTGCTGTAACCTGTGTGTCCCGTGGTTTGGTCGGTTTTGTTAGGGATAACTGGTTGCCCCTTGGATCAGTATCTGGGGGTTGATCTCAGGGTTCCCGGTCTTTTGTAGGTCTGAGGTTGGGGCTCTGTGCCCCAGAACCCAAGAGGTAATCTGTGGTGGGTGAGTACTGCTCTGGTGTCTTGGGGCACTCAGTTCTGTCTGTAAGGAATAGTTGGTACGAAGCAGGCCTCTGAGCTAGCGGAGAGTGCGCCCACCTGCTAGTCTGCGGGAGCTGAGTTTCCAATCACTCTGTGCTCCCTGTTTGGGCCCAGATCTGTGATGGCTGGCCGTACTCACCTGTTTGCGATCTGCAGTCTGCTAGACTTTCCCTAGGTGACCACAGCAGCACGGTTTCTTCCTTCTCTGTGGGGTCCTCTCTGGAAAGGGGTTCCCAGTCCCTGTTGTACTGGGGCGCGCACCTTGTCTGTAGTGCTGAGCTGAGTGCAAAGCTCTCCTTGCGTGGCAGGAGCTCGGCTGTGATGGCGGCATAGACCTTCCGGGGAAAGACTGGGTGACCTGCAATCAGACCCGCACTCCCACTCTCAGGTACCCTTGTGTCCACGGATCAACCTGGGAAAGTGACTGGGACATGCCCGCTTGCGGCTCCAGCCTGGAGACCCAAAGCCTGCGTTACCCGGGATTTCTTCCAGGTTCTGGCTGGGTAGCCATGAGTGGACCCAACTGATTCCCATGCCATGTGAGCCTCCCCTCACCTGGGAAACACGATCGATGTAGTTTCAGGGCCCCGAGTTCAGTCTCCTGGTCTCTGCACGGAGAGTGCTGTCCTGCTTCTCCCGGCGCTGCCATCTTGGCTCCCCCCTATTTTTTATATTTATCACAGGTTATTTACTTTGTTTCCCACCCGCAGCCCCCTCCCTCATTCCCTCCCAATCGCAGACTCCTTCCATCATCTCCTCCCTGTCCATTTCCATGTCCTCTGCTAGGGGAGGTCCTCCTCCCCTTCCATCTGACCCTAGCTTATGAGGTATCTTCAGGACTGGCTGCCATGTCCTCCTCTGTGGCCTAGCAAGACTGTTCTTCCCTAGGGGCTGGGGGAGGTAAAGGAGCCAGTCATTGAGTTCATGTCAAAAATAGTTCCTGTTCCCCTTACTAGGGAAATCCATGTGGATAGTGAGCTACCATGGGCTACATCCAAGCAGGGGTTCTAGGTTATATCCTTACATGGTTCTTGGTTGGAGAAACAGTCTCATAGAGAACTCCCATGCCCTGATATATTTGGTCCTTTTGGAGCTCCTGACCTCTATAGGTCATACTAACCCCCCCTTCTTTCATATGATTCCCTGCACTCTGCGGAAGGTTTGGTTATGAGTCTCCACATCTGCTTTGATAAACTACTAGGTAGAGTCTTTCAGAGGCCCTCTGAAGTAGGCTTCTGTCCAGTTACTTGTTTTCTCCTACATCCAATATCCACCCCATTTGTCTTTCTAAGTGATGATTGATCATCTTCCTCTGGGTCCTCTTGTTTATCTTCTTTAGGTGCACATATTTTAGTATGTTTATCCTATCTTATATGTCTATATAAGTGAATATATATTGTGTATGTCTTTCTGCTCCTAGGATACCTCACTGAGGATGATCTTTTCTAGATCCCACCATTTGCCTGCAAATTTCATGATTTCCTTTTTTTTAGTGCTGAATTGTATTGCATTGCGTAATAGTATCACAATTTCTGTATCCATTCCTCCGTTGATGGACATCTGATTTGTTTCCAGGTTCTGGCTATTACGAATAAAGCCACTACAAACATGGTTGAGCAAATATCCTTGTTGTGTACTTGAGCTTCTTTTGGATACATGCCTAGGCGTGGTATAGCTGGATCTTGAGGAAGCACTATTACTAATTGTCTGAGAAGTTGCCAGATTGATTGCCAAAGTGATTGTAAAAGTTTACATTTCCAGCAGCAATGGAGCAGGGTTCCCAATTCTCCACAACCTCCCCAGCATGTGTTGTCACTTGAGTTATTCATCTTACCCATTCTGATGGTTGTCAGGTAAAATCTCAGGGTCATTTTGATTTGTATCTCTCTGATCACTAAAGATGTTGAGCGTCTCCTTAAGTGTTTCTCTGCCATTCTATACTCCTCTACAGAGAATTCTCTGTTTAGCTCTGTACCCCATTTTTTAATTGGATTGCTTGATTTATTGCTTTTTAGTTTCTTTATTTCTTTATATATTCTGGATAGCAGCCCTCTGTCAGATATAGAATTGGTGAAGATTCTTTCCCAGCTTGTAGGCTGTTTTTTTTTGCTGATGACTATATCTTTTGTTTTATAGAAGGTTTTCAGTTTCATGAGGTCCCATTTTTTTCTTAATTTTTTAATTTTTTATTTTTTGGTCGAGAAATTTTGATAACAGCTTCTTTTTCCCTGGGGTATATGGGACTATTTAATTTATTTACCTAGGCTTGATTCAGCTTTGGTAAGTGGAATCAATCAGGAAAGTTGTCCATTTCATTTAGAATTTCAAGTTTAGTGGCATGCATGTTTTTGAAGTAAGAATTATTGATCTTTTGGAATTCCTCAGTGTCTGGTGTTATATCCCTCTTTTCATTTCTGATTTTGCTGATTTGAATAGTGTCTCTTTGCCTTTTAGTTAGTCTGGCCTAAGGGTTTTTCTATCCTGTTGATTTTCTCAAAGAACCAGCTCTTGGTCTCATTGATTTTTTTTAATTGTTCTTTTTGTTTCTAGTTTATTGATTTCAGCCCTGAGTTTGATTATTTACAGCCATTTACTCCTCTTGGGTGTGTCTGCTTATTTTTTTTTTCCCTAGAGCTTTCAGTTGAGCCTTTATTTTCCTTACATGAAATGTTTCAAATTTGTTTTGATGGCATTTAGTGCCATGAACATTCCTCTTCGCACTGCTTTCATTGTGTCCCATAAGTTTGGGTATGTGTGCCTTCATTTTCATTGAATTCAAGAAGTCTTTAATTTCTTTCTTTATTTCGTCCCTGACCCAGCTGTCATTGAGTAGTGAGTTGTTCAGTTTCCATGTGTGTGTATGCTCTTTGCTATTTCTGCTGCTGTTGAGGTCCATCTTTAGTCCATGGTGGTCAGATAGGATACAAGGGATTATTTCAACCTTCCTGTATCTGTTGAGGCTGTGTGTGTGTGTGTGTGTGTGTGTGTGTGTGCCTCATTATTTGGTCTATTTTGGAGAAGGTTCCATGAGGTGCTGAGAGGAAGGTAAATTCTTTTGTGTTTGGGTGAAAGGTTCTGTAGATGCCTGTTAGGTCCGTTTGAATCATGGAATCTGTTAAAGTCATTTTTTCTTTGTTTAATTTCTGTTTTATTAACCTGTCCTTTGTTGAGAGTGGTGTTTTGAGGAGTCACTTCTGAGACTGATACTCCAACCAAGGACCACAGATGGAGATAACCTAAAACCTTTGCACAGGTGACCCCAATGACAGCTCAGAGTCCAAGAGGGTTCCATAGTAAGGGTAACAGATGCTTTCTCTGAACAGAACTCAGTGGCTGGATTTTTTATCAACTGAGTGTTTGGCAGCCTTACCAGGCCTTAGAGGAAGACAATACATACAATCCTCTTAAGACGTGATAGGCTAGGGTCAGATGGAAGTGGAAGAGGGCCACTTCTATCAGTTGACTGGGAAAGGGGCATGGGAGGAGAAGAGGGAGGGCAGGATAGGGAAGGGATGAGGGAGGGAACTACGGCTGGGATAAAATATGAATAAATTGAAATTAATAAAAAAATAAACATATAAAAGGATAAGAGGGTAATTTATGGAATTGTAAAAGTATTTATAAATCATAAATGGTCAATATAAAATCTATATTGAACTCATTTTCAATAATAAGCAAACAGTCTCATTAATTGGTAAAAAAATCATTTTGTTTGAAATGCTATGATGATATTGAATATCTTGTAAACTATTATAAAAATTAGAGTTTAAAATGATATATACACAGTAACAGGCACATGTAAAACGTAGAAAAAGGAGAAGGAGAAATAAAAGATGATGAGCATATATAGATAGTGGTAGTGTCACTTAGTACAGCTGTTATAGAAAATATTATAAAAGAAGCACTAACTCTGCTCTGTGCCAGCAATTGAGGTCTCCGCTCTGGTCCAGAGGCTGACTCTGGGCCAGAGGCTATGTGTCCTGGTCCTGGATAGTGGCTGGGGGTGCCACAGGAGGCTGTGTGCGCAGATCTCGGGCCCCAGGACATTTATCAGGTATTGACTGGGTGACCTGAGGTCGGTCCCAATTAATTTCCACACCATAGGCTTTCCTCTCACTTGGCAATGATAAACGCTGGTGTTTTAGGTCCCTGAGTTCAGTCTCCTGGTTGCTGTGACAACACTGCTGTCCTGCTCCTCAGACACAGTGTCCTCCTGGCTCCGCAATCTTCAAGAGGGAGGACTGTAGCTAAAATGCTCAATCCCCACTCGGGAAGGCAAAAAAGATGGGCACCAGAAGAAGAAGAAAAAAGGAAACAAGTTAGGAGCCGCCCACAGAAGGCCTCGGAAAGACTCTGCCCTACAGACTATCAAAGCAGATGTTGAGACTTATGGCCAAACTTTGGGCAGAATGCAGGGAATCTTATGAAAGAAGTGGGAAATAATATTAAGAGCTGGAGAGGACAGGAGGTCCACAAGGAGAGCAACAGAAGCAAAAAAATTGAGCACAGGGGTTTTTCCAGAGACTCATACTCCAACCAAGTACCATGCATGGAGATAACCTAGAACTCCTGCACAGATGTAGCACATGGCAGTGTACAAGTGGGTTCCATAGTAATGGGAACTGGGACTGCTTTTGTCATGAACTGATTGGCCTGCTGTTTGATCACCTTCCCCTGAGGGGGGAGCAACCTAACCAGGCCACAGAGGAAGACAATGCAATGCAGCCACTCCTGATGAGACCTAAGAGACTAGGATCAGAAGGAAGAAGAAGAAACCCTCCTCTACCAGTGGACTTGGGGAGGGGAGTATGTGGAGAAGGGGGATGAAGGGAGGGCTTGGGAGGGGAGGAGGGAGGGAACTAGAGGGGGGATACAAAGTAAATAAAGTATAATTAAAATAAAAAAAGAATAAATGAATTGGAAAAAAGAAGCACTAACATAGGGCCATTGTATTATTAAGCAATCTCACTTGAGGTTTTCCATCCAAAAAATGTGTTAGTCAGTTTTCTACTATTGTCATAAGTTATTGATGCCTATACATATATACCTATACATGTGCACTACATATACATATAGCAATTGCCTTTTAGATTTTACGAACACTAATTCCATGCATATTAAATATTCACTTAACTTTTTTCAGTAGTTTTGATTTTCAATATGCTAATTAATTCTGTTTATTCTCACATTTTCATCTTTTTCTACCTGAAGTTTCCAGCCTGCTGTTGAGACTATTACTTTAATTTGATTCAGAATATTGGTTTTTTAATAGTAGAAGTTCCCCATTTTTCATTTTATAGATTATGTATTTTTGCTACAATTTTCGTTTGTCTTCAGTATATATGTTGAAGACAGTAATTTAGACTGTTATAACATCTTAGAGTTTTATAATTACTACAAAATTATAATTACTACATCTTCAGGCTAAATTTTTTTTTTCTTATCAGTTACATTTTATTAACTCTGTATCCCAGCCGTGTCCCGCTCCCTCATTCCTTCCCAACAGGCTAATATTCTTTAATTATCTTCTACACTGATCATTTTTTTCCTTGTTCTTTGCATTTAAATTGTACTCTGAAGCTATAAAGGTCGTACCAAGAAATTTTTGTGAATTTTAAGAAATGCTTTTCAAAAATATTTTTGAATTTTTATTAATGAACACTGTTTATCAAAGTTGTGCATTTAATTATGACATTCTTGTTCAAGAGCAACATGTGTTTTATGTTTATCTTTTACTCCCTTTTCCTTTACCTCCTCCTCTCTCTTAGTAGTTTCCTTCATCTACCCAAATAGTCATGTAGTAGTAGTAGTAGTGGTAGTAGTATGTATGTATGTATGTATGTATGTATTCTACTTGTGAAAAAAAAAAAGAACTTTACATCAGTCTTCTGGTATTTATTTACATAAAGAGGTCTTTATCTTGCATGAACTCATAGAGTGAGTAATGTCTCCCTACTGGTAGGTTTCAGATCAAAAGACAGACAGTTTGCAGTCATCTTTACCATGCACATTTTCAGGGAATAGCCAGATATGTAGCAAAGACTATACATACATTTAATCATCTCTTATCCTGGTTCTTTTATTTTTATGTTTTTCTTCACAATTTATTCATTGTATATCACAATTAAAGCCCATTCCCACAACTCCCTTGAGTCCCACCCTCCCTTCCTTTTCCCCCTATCTCCTTACCCAATCCATTGAAAAGAGCAGTTTTCCACCATTGCCATCTGAGCATAAGTCTCATCAAGACTGTGTGGATCCTCTTCCTCTATATGCTAAGGCTACATCATGATAAGCGAGTGATCAAAGAAAAGGCAACCATGTTTATCAAAGAGGCACCCCTGCTGCCCTCATTCAGAGATCCAGTTAGAGACTGAGCTGTCATTTGGCCACATCTGAGCAGGGGGTTTCCTCTCCATGCTGAACCTTGTTTGGTACATCAGTCTCTGCAGCACCCTATGGGCTCAGATCCTTTAGGGTTCTTGGTAACCTTTTGGGGGATCCTGTGCCCTCCATGTCTGTATATCCCCACACCTCTATTCTCACATAAGACTCCCAGCACTCTGGCTAAAGTTTGGCCCTAAGTATCAGCATCTACTTTGATCCCCTGTTGGGTGGAGCCCTCCATTGTACTCTCTATAGTAGGCTCCCATCCCTTTCACTACTTCTCGTGTCTATTCTGTTTGCAATTCTGATTGACATTTAAGCATCCTCTATGGGGTCCTCCTTAGTGTTTAGCTTCTTTAAGTCTGTAGATGGCTATCCTATCCTATATGGCTAATATCCGTTTATAAGAGAGTACATACCATGACAGTCTTTCTGCTTCTGTGTTATCACACTCAGGATAATCTTTACTAGTTCTATCCACTTGCCTGAAAATTTCATACTTTCCTGAGTAGTATTCCATTGTGTACTTGTACCAAAATTTCTGTATCCATTTCTCCACTGAAGGACATCTAGGTTGTTTCCACATTCTGGCTATTACAAATAAAGTTGCTATGAACATAGTTAAGCAAATGTTCTTTTTGATCAGTGGGGTATCTTTTGGGTATATACCTAGGAGGGGTATAGCAGCATCTTGAGGTAGTGCTATTCCCAATTTTCTGAGAAAGTGTCACAATGATTTCCAAAGGGGTTGTACAATTTTGCACTCCCAACAACAATTGGGGAGAGTTCCCATTTCTCCACATCAGCTCCAGCAAGTGTTGTCATTTGAGTTTTTATCATAAGCATTCTGATTGGTGTAAGATAGAAAAAAAAAGAGTTTTTGAATTTGCATTTCCCTGATGACTAAGGATGTTGAGCATTTCTTTAAGTGTATCTCTGCCATTCCATAGTCCCCTGCTGAGAATTCACTATTTCGCTCTCTAACCTATTTCTTTTTCTTTCTTTCTTTCTTTCTTTCTTTCTTTCTTTCTTTCTTTCTTTCTTTCTTTCTTTCTTCTTAATTATTAAAATTTATTGACATTTTATACCAGCTGTAGTACCTTCACTCATCTCTTCCTAGTCCCATCATCCCTCTGTGTTCTCCTTCTGTGTCCCTCCCCTAGTCCACTGATAGGGATGGCCATCTTTATATCTGACGCTAGCTGATCAGGTTTCATCAGGACTGGCTGAATTGTCTTCTACTGTGGCCAGGTAAGGCTTTCCCACAAAGGGGGAGGTGATCAAAGAGCCAGCTACTTATTTCATGTCAGAGATATCCCCGGCTCCCCTTACTAGGAAACCTATATGGAGACTGAGATGCCATGGGCTACATTTGAGCAAGGGACCTAGGTTATCTCCATGCATGGTCCTTGGTTGGAGTATCATTCTCTACAAAACCCCTCAACCCATATCTTGGTTTTGTTATTCTCCTTGTGGAGCTCTTGTCCCCTCCAGTTCATTCTGTCTCCCCATTCATTCATAAGATTACCAACACTCTTCTCAAAGTTTGGCTATAAGTCTCAGCATCTGCTTCAATATGAAGATGGGTAGAGTCTTTCAGAGGCCCTCTGTGATAGTCTCCTATTTTGTTCCTCTTTTATCCCTACTTCTGATTACTATCCCATTTGCCTTTCTAAATGAATATTGAGCAACATGCCTAGGGTCGTCCTTCTTGCTTAGTTTCTTTAGGTGTACAGAATTTAGTATGTTTATCTTATATTATATGTCTAATATCCACTTATAAGTGAGTATATACCATGTGTGTCTTTCTGCTTCTGAGTTACCTCACTTAGGATGATCTTTTCAAGCTGACATATTTTTATTCAACTTTCATGATTTCCTTGTTTTTAATTCTGAGCAGTATTCTATTGTGTAAATGTACCACAATTTTTGTGTCTATTTCCCAGTTGAGGGACATCTGGGTTGTTTCCAGATTCTAGCTATTATGAATAAAACTTCTATGAACATCATTGAGCAAACATCAACAACAGAGGCTCTAACATCAACAATCAATACATGGACCTGATGAAACTGAAAAGCCTTCTGTAAAGCAAAAGTCACTGTCATCAAAACCAAATGACAGCCTACAGACTGGGAAAGGCTCTCACCAACTCAATATCTGACAGAGGGGATATTATCAAGAATATATAAAGAACTTAAGAACTTAGACACCAAAAAACTAAGTAACCTAATTTAAAAATGGGGTACAGAGTTAAATAAAGCCCAGGACCTGATGGTTTCAGAATTCTACCAGACATTCAAAAAAGAGCTAACTCCAGTTCTCTCCAAACTATTCCACAAAATCGAAACAGAAGGAGCATTACCAAACACATTCTATGAAGCCACAGTCACCTTGGTACCTAAACCTCACAAGACCCAACCAAAAAAGAGAACTTCAGGCCAATCTCCCTTATGAACATTGATACAAAAATACTCAACAAAATACTCACAAACCGAATACAAGAACACATCAAAGATATCATCCACCATGACCAAGTAGGCTTCATCCCAGGTATGCAGGGGTTGTTCAATATACGGAAATCCATCAATGTGATCCACCATATTAACAAACTGAAAGAAAAAAAAAACACATGATAATCTCCCTAGATGCAGAAAAATCGTTTGACAAAATCCAACATCCATTCATGTTTAAAGTCTTGGAGAGATCAGGGATACAAGGCACATATCTAAACATAGTAAAGGCAATATACAGCAAGCCTATAGCCAACATCAAACTGAATGGAGAGAAACTTAAAGCAATCCCACTGAAATCAGGGAGAAGACAAGGCTGCCCACTCTCTCCACATCTCTTCAACATAGTACTGGAAGTCCTTGCTAGAGCAATAAGACAGTTGAAGGAGATCAAGGGGATACAGATTGGAAAGGAAGAAGTCAAATTATCACTATTTGCAGATGATATGATAGTATACCTGAGTGACCCCAAAAACTCTACCAGGGAACTCCTACAGCTGATAAACACCTTCAGCAAAGTGGCCAGATACAAAATTAACTAAAAAAAAAATCAGTAGCCCTCGTGTATACAAAAGACAAAAGGGCTGAGAAAGAAATTAGGGAAACAACACCCTTCACAATAGCCACAAATGACATAAGGTACCTCGGAGTAACCCTAACCAAGCAAGTCAAAGACTTGTATGAAAAAAATTTCAAGTCTCTGAAGAAAGAATTAGAAGAAGATATCAGAAAATGGAAAGATCACCCATGCTCATGGCTTGTCAGGATTAACATAGTAAATATGGGCATCTTACCAAAAGCAATCTACAGATTCACTGCAAATCCCATCAAATTACCAACACAATTCTTTACAGACCTAGAAAGAAAAATTCTCAACTTCATATGGAATAACAAGAAATCCAGAATTGCTAAAACAATCCTCTACAATAAAAGATCTTCTGGAGGTATCTCCATCCCTGATCTTAAGTTGTACTATAGAGCAAGAGTTTTAAAAACTGCATGGTACTGGCATAGAAAGAGAATGGTGGATCAATGGAACCAAACAGAGGACCCAGAAACAAACCCACATACTTATGGACACCTGATCTTTGACAAAGACGCCAACACCATTCAATGGAAAAAAGATAGCATCTTCAACAAATGGTGCTGGTCCAACTGGATGTCTACATGTAGAAAAATGAAAATAGATCCATGCTTATCACCCTGCACAAAACTGAAGTCCAACTGGATCAAAGACCTCAACATAAAACCAGACACATTAAATCGGCTAGAAAAAAAAGTGGGGAAAACCCTAGAACTCATTGGTACAGGAGAAAACTTCCTGAACAGGACCCCAACAGCACAGGCTCTAAGAGCAACAATCAGTAAATGGGACCTCATGAAACTGAAAAGCTTCTGCAAAGCAAAGGACACAGTCATCAAAACAAAGTGACTACCTACAGATTGGGAAAGAATCTTCACCAACCCTTTATCTGATAGAAGACTCATATCCAGTATATATAAAGAACTAAAGAAGCTGAAAAACAGCAAACCAAGTTATCCACTTAAAAAACGGGGAACAGAGCTAAACAGAGAATTCTCTGTAGAGGAACATCGAATGGCAGAGAAGCACTTAAAGAAATGCTCAACCTCATTAGCCATTAGAGAAATGCAAATCAAAACAACCCTGAGATTTCACCTTACACCCATGAGAATGGCCAAGATCAAAAACTCAAGTGACAACCTATGCTGGAGAGGTTGTGGAGAAAGGGGAACCCTTCTCCACTGCTGGTGGGAATGTAAACTTGTACAACCACTCTGGAAATCAATCTGGCGCTTTCTCAGACAACTAGGAATAGCGCTTCCCCAAGATCCAGCCATACCACTCCTGGGCATATATCCAAAAGAGGCTCAAGTACACAAAAAGGGCATTTGCTCAACCATGTTTGCAGCAGCTTTATTTGTAATAGCCAGAAGCTGGAAACAGCCCAGATGCCCCTCAACTGAAGAATGGATGCAGAAACTGTGGTACATCTATTCAATGGAGTATTACTCAGCAATGAAAAATAAGGAAATCATGAAAATTGCAGGTAAATGGTGGGACCTGGAAAGGATCATCCTGAGTGAGTTGTCCCAAAAGCAAAAAGACACACACGTTATATACTCACTCATTGACATACAACATAGGACAAACCCACTAAAATCTGTGCATCTAAAGAAACTAAGCAAGAGAGAGGACCCTAACTAAAACGGTCAATCCCCATCCTGAAAGGCAAAGAGGATGGACATCAGAAGAAGAAGAAAACAGGAAACATCCTAGGAACCTTCTACAGAGGGATTCTGAAAGCCAGAAGGAGAAAACAGGAAACAAACTTGGAACCTACCACAGAGGGCCTCTGAAAGCCTCTGCCCTACAGAATATCAAAGCAGATGCTGAGCCTGATGGCCAACTGTCAGGCAGAGTGAATGGAATTTTATGTAAGAAGTGGGAAATAGTAAGAGCTGGAGAGGACAGGGTCTCCACAAGGAGAGCAACAGAATAAGAAAATTTGAACACAGGGAACTTCCCAGAGACTCATACTCCAACCAAGGACTATTCATGGAGATAACCTAGAACCTCTGCACAGATGTAGCCCAAGGCAGTTCAGTGTCCATGTCGGTTACATAGCAATGGGAAGAGGGACTGCCTCTGACATAATCTGATTGGCCTGCTCTTTTATCACCACCCCCTGTGGGGAAAGCACCCTTACCAGGCCACAGTAGAGGACAATGCAGCCACTTTTGATGTGAACTGATAGACTAGGATGAGAAAGGAGAGGAGAACCTCCCCTATCAGTAGACTTGGGGAGTGGCATGCATGCAGAAAGGGGAGGGAGGGTGGGATGGGGAGGGGAGGAGGGAGGGGCTTATGGGGGGATACAAAATGAATAAAGTGTAATTAATAAAATAAAAAAATTAATAAAAAGGCAACCAAACTGCAAAAAAAAGACAAAAAAAATCAAGTGAGAAAAACAAACAAACAAACAAAAAAAAAGGAATTCTCAATAGAGCAATATGGAATGGCAGAAAACACTGAAAGAAATGCTAAAGTCCTCAGTCATCAGGGAAATGCAAATCAAAATGACCCTGAGATTTCACCTCATACCCATCATAATGGCTGAAATAAAAAATTCAAGTGTCAACACATGCTGGAGAGGGTGTTGAGAAAGAGGAACCCCCCTCCATTGCTGGTGGGAATGTAAACTTGTACAACCACTTTGGAAATCAGTCAGGTGCTTTCTCAGACAACAATTAAGTATAATGCTTCCTCAAGATCCAGCTACACCACTCCTAGACATATATCCAAAATATGCTCTACTATGCCAGATGGACACTTGCTCAACTAGGAACAGTGCTACCATAAGATCTAGCTATATTGATCCTAGTCATATAATCCAAAATATGCTCATGTATTCCATTTTTAAATTGCATTATTTGGTTTGTTCGTATCTAATTTCTTGAGTTCTTCACATATTGAGTCAGCCTGGATTTATGTTGATGTCTTTGATCCATTTGGAGTTTACTTTGATGAATGTTAATAGTCCCCTCTCTGAGGATCAGCTATCCAGAAGGTTCTATGCAACCTGCTGAAAGCTATAAGAAATCAACAGTCTTACCCAGCTGTAACACCAACAACAGCAATGAGTAGCACAACAAAATGCTCCTAAGGATGTAATATTGGTACTCAAGTCTCGGTTGTAACCAACACTTCTCTAGTTGGACCTAATACCTACTCTTCATAAGGGAAATCATGTTTGGCACCAGAAATCTAGCCAACTCCTTAGTGCTAATGTAGTCTATATTGTCCTGTTCTGTATTATTCTTTTTATGTAACTAATTTACATTTACAATTTTTTGTGAATTTAATATAACTGCTTTACTGTTGAGTGTCTATTATCACATTTTTTCTTTATCTATATGAATGTAAATATCTAAGTTTAGTATACTTTTAAAGTACTTTTGACACAATAAATGGTAATGGTTGAATATTACCTCAATTGTATATTATAAGTTCTATTTCTCTCTCTTCTTTTCTACCCTAAAATTATTTTTATTGTCATTTTACAGATTATGACAAATTAGTATAACTTGCACTTTTTGAAAATGTATGATCTATTTCTTCTGAATGAAGCATAAATTAATATAAAAGTGCTCATGTTTATGACAGTTGATAATCTGAAATAAAATGGGCAGTTTTAAAATTTTTATACCTAGAATCTCAGGGGTCAAAGATATTTGCTAGTGGCAAGATACCAGCAGTGATTTTTATTAATTTTGAATTAAAGATATCAGAGATTTGTTTATAATCTTCTTGCTGGAAAGGTTCCATCAGTCCTGAACCAGCAGAGCTATAAAATTCAAGAACAGAGAAGCAAATTATTATCCAGTACAGGAATAATTGATCAGGGCAGGACTAGATACTTGTTAAAATGTAGATATTCAACAGAGTCAAGAAACTTTAAGAAAGATCAAGGAGTAGTGAATAGAACCTTTTGCTAAAGGTGTGATACAAAATTCTAGAATAAAACATAACACATATGCTTAGAACTAGAGAGAGCTGAGAAAGAATGTAGAGAATGATCTTATGAAGTATATCTGAGTGAACTATAGCAGAGAGTGAATGGGGAATTGAAGGATAAGGCTGAGAATGTCTACTCTAAATGGAGGTTTGAGAGGTAAAGAAGAATCATGCCACTGAGGGTAAAGGTAAAGTGGATTAGTGTAGGACACAGCCATATCTGATAGCATAGGTAAAGGAAAGGGCATGAGGAATTCCTGAATGCTGGGGAAAAAAGAAGGAAAGGCAGAGGAGAGTAATGACTATGTTGAATCTGCACCTTGGGTCTTTAAAGACATTATGAAGAGAATGATGCCATTAATTTATGTCTTAAAAATTATGTAGTATGTAGCTGTGGCAGTAATTCATTTTTAATGCTTTATTTTGTGGCTGTCATTTATTTTCAGTATTTTATTTTTAAACATATTTATTCATGTACTGAATATATAGATGTGTGTGTTAGTAGATAAATCCTTTCTCTCTGTGTCTTTCTATTTCTCTCTCTCTCTCTCTCTCTCTCTCTCTCTCTCTCTCTGTGTGTGTGTGTGTGTGTGTGTGTGTGTGTGTGTGTGTGTGTGGTGTTTGTACCTTACATGGGATCTTTGTATCCAAGTAAGATCATAAGATCATGCTTGACAATAAATATCTTTACTTTTTGACCTGAGTTTTCACTATTGATGGCATACTGGAAATGTCTAAATGCTGATTATCTAAATTCTATGCAAACTACGTAGTCAGTATTTATATTACAAATCAAAGAATTACATTCTATTTGCTGCTTAAAAATATAATTTTTAAAATGTGAATTTTTGAATTAGTGTCTATTATCATAACTAATTTCTATGCAGTCAAAACTTTAAAATGTGTCACAGACTGAATATGAATAAAACTCACATGAGGAATTTGTGCAGACATGTGTTTCAAAGATCTAGCTATAATTCTAATCTTTGATGAAGTGTGGTACCATAATAGACTCACCCAAGTTCAACAGTTAGAGGAAATAAATATGCACGCTCTCACATAATTTGTATTATAAGTCATTTACTCAATATCTGTCAAGTGATATTTTTTTTTCCAAAGTACATATTTACAGTGTTCCTTTCTAGTGTAGAGGTTAGATAATTGGGTAAATTTAGGAAGTGCCACCTCTCCTTTCCAGGAGTAGAAACCTATCTTTGTTTTTTTTATGTGCCAAACATTTGAGTGCAAGATAATATAAAACATAGAAGTAGGTGACTACCTCATCAAGTACTAAATCATTTGTACTATCAATAAAAGCATATCAATAGCAATATTATATCACATCATAGCAATAACATATCAATAAAAGTATCTGAAGTATTTGTATAGCATATTATCCATTTTGTCTTTTATTGAAATTATATTTGTCTCTCATATAGTGTATTCCTACCACAATTTCTCCACCCTTTCCTCCTCCCAGCTGCCGTCTAACTCCACACTCCCCTAAAACAGTTACTACAACCACCCTCCATATCAAATTAGAAAAGAGCAGGGCTCTAACAGACAACAACCAAACATGACAAACGAGATGTAATAAGATCAGGCAAAAGCACTCACTCGCCAAAACTGGACAAGAAAACACAACAGGAGAAAAAGAGCCACAAGAGCAAGAAAAAGAATTAGAGACACACCCACTCCCATTGTTTTGAGTCCCACAAACCACCAAGCTAACAATCATAAACCATATAACCCTTACATAAAGGACCTGGAGAGAACCATCAGGCCTGTTTGTTGCAGCTTCAGTCTCTGTGAGCCTATATGATCCCTGCTTAGTTGATTCAGTGGCCCATGTGATCTCAACGTCTTCTATCACCTCTTACTTCTATAATAGTTCCTTCCATGATTCCTCGGGTATTCCAGTCTTCAAGAGGAAGGACTCAATGAAGGCCTTGGAGTTAGACTCTGCTCTCTCTCTCTCTCTCTCTCTCTCTCTCTCTCTCTCTCTCTCTGTCCTTCAGTTTAATATCTGGCTCTGGGTCTCTGCATCAACTCCCATCTGTTGCTAGAGGAAGGCTTTCTGATAATGACTGGACAAGGCACAGATCTCTGAATATAGCAGAATATCATTATGCATCATCTCATTTTTTGACCATCCATGTTTTGTTCAACCTTAGGTCTATGGGCAATCCAGCCTCTTGTTCGTGGTCATCCAAGAAGTATTGGGCATAGGATTCCACTCATGGAGTATACCTCCAGTTAAATCAGTCATTGTTTGGCCACTCCCACAACTTCTGTATCACCATTACTTCAGCAAATCTTGCAGGCAGGACACATTGTTGTTCAGTGGTTTTATGGATGGGTTGATGTCCATGTTGCTTTTTCTATAGCTTGAATAGTACCTTCACACACCAAAAAAACAAACTAGGTTGTCTCCATTTTCTTACTGGAATGAATATAAAACTGCAATGAACAGGGCTGAACACATGTCTCTGTAGAAGGATAGAATGTCCTTTGTGAAGAGTGATATAGTTGGATATTGAGGTGATTCTATTACCAATTTTTGAGGAACCACCATATCGATTTTCATACTGAGGGGACAAGTTTGCACTCCTACCAGCAATGGAGGTGTGTTCCTTTTCCTTCACATCAATGAACTGTCACTTTTGTCTGACAGGTATAAGATGGAATCTCAAAGTAGTTTTGGTTTGTGTTTTTCTGATGGCTAAGGATGTTTAATATTTCGTTAAGTATTTCTCATGTATTTGATATGCCTCTATTGAAAAATTCTTTTTAGATGTGTATCCCATTTTTAAATAATTTTTTTGGTGTTTTGATATATATTTTTTGAATTTTTTATGTTTTAGATAGTAGTCCTTTGTCAAATGTTGAGTTTATAATAATCTTTTCCAGTTCTGTGGGTTGCTGCTTTGTTCAATTGACAATATCCTTTGCCTTTCAATTTTTTTTTCAGTTTAATAAGGTCTCATGTATAAATTGACGATCTCAGTGCTTGTGCTTTCAGTGTTCTTTTCAGAAAGTTATCTCCTGTCCCAATGAGTTCAGAGTTATTCCCCATTTTTCTTCTATCAGAAGCAGTGTTTCTGGTTTTATGTTGAGGTATTTGATTCACTCCGACTTGAGTTTTGTGCAGAAAATAAATATGAATCTATTTTCATTCATCTACCTGAAGACATTCAGTTTGACCAGCACCATTTGTTGAAGGTTTTTTTTTTCCTATTTCTAGTATATATTTTTGTCTTCTATATAAAAATTTAGGTGTGCATATGCGTTTGTGTTTATTTTCTTAATTTATTTATTTATTTTTTCTTTTTATAATTTATTCACTTGATATCCCAATTGTAGCTCCCTCCCTCTTCCCACACTATCTTCATCTGCCACCAGTCCACTGAAATGAGGAATCTTCTTCCCCTACTATTTGATCCTAGCCTATCAAGTCTCATCAAGACTGCCTGGACCATCTTCCTGTTAGTTGGCAAGGTTGCTCCACCAGGGGAAAATGATCAAACAACAGAAAGCAGAGTTCATGTCAGAGATAGTCCTTGCTCCCCTTACCTGAAAACCCACATAGAGACTAAAGTACCATTGGGATACATCTGAGCAGGGGTCTAGGTCCTTTCCATGCATGGTCCTTGGTTCAATTCAATTGATCAGTGTGTCTTACATTAATTCTAATATCATGCAGTTTTATTACGATAGCCCTGCACTAAAACTTAAAATCAGAGTGGGTGATAACTTCAGTAATTCTTATTTTTTTAGCATTGTTTTAGCTATTTTGACATTTTACATTTCAAAAAAATTTTTCTGTGTGTGTGGCTATTGTGAAGAGTGTTGTTTCCCTGATTTCTTTCTGAGTCCATTTGTCACTTTTATATAGGAGAGCTACTGATTTCTCAGATAACATTGTATACAGCTACTTCACTGGAAGTGTTTTTCAGCTGTAAAAGTTCCCTGGCAGAATTTTTAGGGTCACTTATATATACTATCAAATCATCTGAAAATAGTGATATTTTGACGCCTTTCATTCCAATTTGTATGCTCTTTATCTCCTTCAGCTGTTCTTATTGCTCTAATAGAACTTCAAATACTGTATTAATTTTCCTCTATCTAATCTATACAACACTAGTCTGCTAAAACTTTCAGTAACTTCTAGTCACTGTAAATTAGTCATATCATCTTAGAGTGGAATAGAAAAAAATGTTTTCACTCAAGAATCTGCTCTCCTTAGATGAATGACTACATACTCAATGAAGTGTCTGTATTTCCAAACAAGTTTATGTCAGTAGAGTAAATGTGTAATGTGCGAAAAAATAGATAGTTTGTATCCTAAAACATAAATTCATATTTCAAAATCTTAATACACTTTTATTCTTTAGAAATACTAGTTTTAACCAGTGGATACTATCAACACCTTGAGAGTAAATAGACCAATTTCACTGAGTTTTTAAATTTTATTTGTTAGCCAGCTCTGAACTTGAGAGGGAAATATATATCATTATAAGTATCTCAGTAGGAGCCACTGAAATATTGAATGCATCTGTAAAGTAGTGGAAACTTCATAATAACTAATGAATATTTTGTATGAATTTATGTCTGTCTTGGCTTACAATACATTTCTTAAATAAATAAATAAATAGATAAACAAACAAACAAACAAACAAATAAATAGATGTTACTGAAGCAGTACTGACTCATTAGGTGGAAAGAGCCGTGTGCTAATAAATAAAGTATATCTTCTATTTTATTATATTGCATGTTTGTTTCTGATAGTTGTTACAATAATACATTGTTTTCAAATGATTTTCATTTTTCCCCCGTGATTTTTATGAAAAGGCAGCCATCCATTAAGAATATTTGACAGATATTATTGAGGATATAAACCCATCTTCCTTTTGTTGGTACATAGTATGTGATGGGATCAGAATAAAATTATCTACATAAGTTATAAGGTCTTCAGGAGGTTCTAATTAAGAGGAAAATTAATACTCTACATGCAGGTAAAGATCGCCTACTTACATTCGTTCTTAAGGTTATTATTTCTGCCATAAAAATGACTAAATGCAACTTGGGAGAAAAATAGTTTATTTTGCTTATACTTCCACATCACTGCTCATCACTGAAGCAAGTCAGGAGAAGCACTAAAGCAGAGCAGAAGACAGGAGGCAGAAACTGCTACAGAGGGCATGGTGATGTACTGTTAAATGACTTGATCCTCAAAGGTTTTTTCAGTCTGCTTTCTTATAAAACTCAGGACCAAATAGCTCAGGAGTGCTATCATCCTCAGTAGTCAGGGCTCTTTCACATAAATCACTAATTAAGAAAATGCCATGCAGGCTTGCTTACATCCTGATTATATGGAGAGATTTTTCTCCAGTGGAGTTCCCTTCTTTGATCACTACAGCTTGTGTCAAGTTGACACGAAACTAGGTGGCATACTTACTGAAGAAAGTCGGTGATAACATTACTGTCAGATGCAATAGTGGAGCTTGTACCTTCCAGATAATAGAAAAAATAAGAGTTTGTATTACATATAAAGAGAAAAAAAGCTCATGGAATCCTTCTGCAGAAAATAATTCTATGCACATTCCACTGACAAAGTGCTAGTGTTATTGTAGTGGGTGTCTTTTGAATTCATAATGCAATGCTAATTGTATTGAAATGAAAATAATTTACATGTTTCTTGAAATGTAAAGATCCTGAATCCTGTCTTGTGTCCTTCTTATAATTCTCATTTTTGCCAAGAAACTAAAATTAGCTTAAAATTCTGACTCAGGCTGTATCTTAAGACTCTGACACAGAAAAAAAGCAAATACAAAAACAATTAAAAACAAAACATCCAAATTTCTGGTACAGGGAGCAGCTAAGTCCAAAGTCATCAGAAGCCTTGACTGGGACTGAATGGGCATTTCAACAAGTTAATTTCTTCATGCATGTGGTTGATAGTAGATTTCAATTCTCTATAGGCTCTTGGTGTTTTGCAAAACTTAGCTACCTACTATGTAGGAAATCACTCTAGATTTCTTGAGTGATTTCCACTGATTTTCCTCCCAAAGCTAAATTTCAGAGAATTTCTAGTATAAAAACTTTATCTCATAAAATAACATATGATTGCAACATGTATTCATTCAATTTTTTCATTGTTTCTTATAATAATTTTTTCTGTTTTCCTTGCCAATTCAAGGTAGGTTCATGCACATACCTTTTCTTACTGTAATAATAGCCAAACATTACGTATATTTCAAACTCCATCATTTTCCTGTGTTACTTCTTGCATTTTTTAAAATCTTAATGGCTGAGTGATCACTGTTCTTTTTTTAAGTTTTTTTTATTTAACTTTTATTAATTACACTTTATTCATTTTGTATCCCCCCCATAAGCCCTTCCCTTCTCCCCTCCTGGTCCCACCCTCTCTGCCCTTTCTGCATGCATGCCCCTCCCAAGTCCACTGATAAGGGAGGTCCTCCTCTCCTTTCTGATCTTAGTCTATCAGTTCTCATCAGAAGTGGCTGCATTGTCAGGGTTCTAGGTTATCACCATGACTAGTCTTTGGTTGGAGTATGAGTCTCTGGGAAGTTCCCTGTGTTCAAATTTTCTTGTTCTGTTGCTCTCCTTGTGGAATTCCTGTCCTTTCCAGCTCTTGCTATTTCCCACTTCTTACCTAAAATTCCATTCACTCTGCCCATCAGTTGGCCATCAGGCTCACCATTTGCTTTAACAGTCTGCATGGCAGAGGCTTTCAGAGGCCCTCTGTGGCAGGTTCCTAGTCTGTTTCTTGTTTTCTTTTTCTTCTGATGTCCATCCTCTTTGCCTTTCAGGATGGGGATTGAACATTTTAGTTAGGGTCCTCTCTTTTGCTTAGTTTATTTAGATATACAGATTTTAGTGGGTTTATTCTATGCTGGATGTTTATATGAGTGAGTATATACCGTGTGTGTCTTTTTGCTTCTGGGACAACTCACTCAGGATGATCATTTCCAGGTCCCACCATTTACCTGCAAATTTCATGTAAACTTGTACAACCACTCTGTAAATCAATCTGGCACTTTCTCAGACAACTAGGAATAGTGCTTCCTCAAGATCCAGCCATACCACTCCTAGGCATATACCCAAAAGCGGCTCTAGTACACAAAAAGGACATTTGCACAACCATGTTTGTAGCAGCTTTATTTGTAATAGCCAGAAGCTGGAAACAGCCCAGATGACCCTCAACTGAAGAATGGATGCAGAAACTGTGGTACATCTATACAATGGAGTATTATTCAGCAGTGATCACTTTTCTTATACATTCCTCTTAATATTTTTTTCTACTTTACATCGAGACAAAATACAAACTTTGCACTGTTTATTCACAAGCTTCTGTTAATATTTCAAGATTCACCTCTTGACATTTTACCAGTAGTCTGTATGCCTATTCCATAATACAGATATATAAATTCCTTAGAAAATCTTGTACTAGTTCACAAATTCCTGTTCTATTATATGTATGTGCAAACTGCCTCACATGAATTGTTTTCCACAGATTTTTTTAAAAAAATCATTCATATTAAAGGTGTTTGCTTACCCCTCTTAAAGGAAGCATTATTGATTTATTTAAATAATACTAGCCATTGTGATTTAAATAATCTTCTTTGGTTAATTTTTTTGTTGGTATAAAGTTCTTTTGGAATGTATACACCTTACCCTTTTTCATTCAAATGCTGATTTTTCTCCCCCATTATCTGGTTTCAATCATAACATTGCATAGTGATGTTTATTCTAAGCATCACCTGTCTCAAGTTTGTGTAAACATGCCACCATTTGTTCTCCAATTTGTCAATTTAAACAACCATCCATAATGTTGAGCAATGGAAAGGATAGGGTGGGACATCCTGGTTCAGAGTGAGAAGAGAGAAAGGAAGCAGAATCTGGGAGAACAGAAGCTGGAGGAGAGGTCTTGGAATGAGGTGGAGAAATGAACTGGACCTAAGATATTACTAAAAGCAAGTATAATGGGTAAAATCTGAATGATAGGAAACTATGAGGGCTTGGAGGTTTAGGATGGAGTAACTATTGCCCAGCATTGTTAGGCTAACTAAATAAATCCCAGTCTCTGTGTGGTGATTTGGTTATATAGCTGTTTAGGATTAACCACAGCTTTACTAAAAGATATATCCATAGTAAATAATTAGTAAATACAGCAATTTTTATTAATCTTTAAAAATAATTGTACTTTTTATTCAAAGCGCTTTGATCAGCAGCTAACTAAAGATATGTTCAGTATTTGTTGAGTAATTTTGTATACTGTCTTAGCTTTATTTAAGACAAATGCTAGGCATACAAAATTTTGATTATTTTGTATAAGTCACATAACACTATACCCTAGAAAACTCATTGATATGTAATGAGTTTTATATGTAAGAGAAGTAATATTGTTGTAGAGAATTCATATTTTATGGCGAGTTCTTAAATATATGTGTTGGGAATTTAGGGAGGTATTTTGAATAGAAAAAACATGTAGAGATTGCCTACTACACACCAGATTATCATAGGTCTTTGTTGCTAAATAATTAAAACTATCCTTAGTTATCATATACTGATAACATCATTTTAAGAATAACAAGCCAAT
This sequence comes from Meriones unguiculatus, assembly GCF_030254825.1. Classification (NCBI taxonomy): domain Eukaryota; kingdom Metazoa; phylum Chordata; class Mammalia; order Rodentia; family Muridae; genus Meriones; species Meriones unguiculatus. The sequence goes on along the minus strand of NC_083369.1, from coordinate 70,126,709 downwards.
ATTCACAGAAACTAAACAATTAAATGATATTATCTAAGCAACGAAAAATATCTAAGCAACAAAAAATTATAGTAATTTCTCTTCCAACTCATATTATTATCAGTTCAGCCAGGCAGGCAACAAAATAATGCCCATTGGGTTCTATAGAATATTTTGTAAAAATCTACCATATTGTTTTAACTCATAAAATATAAAATCACAAAATAATATATCAATATAACATATATTCTGAAATAAATTACCAAGTTGATCTTTTTTCTCTTTTCCATTACTTTGGGTTACTAAATCACAAGATTTGAATGAAGATATATATATATATGGGAGGACAATACAGCCAGTCCTGACGAGACATGATAAGTTAGGGTCAGATGGAAGGGGAGGAGGATCTCCCCTATCCATGGACTTGGAGAGGGGCATTGGAGGAGATGAGGGAGGCAGGGTGGGATTGGGAGGAAATGAGGAAGGAGCTACAGCTGGGATACAAAGTGAATAAACTGTAATTAATATAAAAAATAAAAATTTAAGTACAAAAGATATCATCAGAATATTTTAAGACTTTGGAAAATGTAACAGACCAGGAAAAAAATATTAAGTCTGAGATTTATGTATAGCACATTTCAAGTTTAGTCATAATCTTATAATTTACTTTAAAAATTCTTAGAACAAGAAGGACAGTAAGGAAGATGCTTAATCCTATTTCGGAAGAGCAAACAGGATAGACAGCAGAAGTAGGAGAAGAAAAGTAACAGGACAGGAGCCTTTGACAGATGATTTCTGAAAGACTCTACCCAGTAGGGTATCGAAACAGATGCTGAGACTCATTGCCAAACATTGGACAAAGTGCAGGGAATCTCATGAAAAATGAGGTTAATAGAAAGACCTGTAGGGGACAGGAGCTCCACAAGGAGACCAACAGAGCAAAAATTCTGGACTCAGTGAGTCTTGCAGAGACTGATGAATCAACCAAGCACCATGGATGGAGAGGACCTAGACTTCCTTCTCAGATATAGCCCATAGGCTGATCAGTATCTATGAGGAGTTCCTAGTAAGGGGACCAAAGGCAGTCTCTGGCATGAACATGGTTGCCTGAACTTTGATCACCTCCCTCTGGCAAGGTGGCCTGATTAGGTCAAGGAGAAGAAGGATACAGACATTCCTGATGAGACCTGATGGGTGGGGTCAGATAGTAGGGGAGGAGGACCTAACCTATCAGTGGACTAGAAGAAGGACATGGGGGGGGTGAGACTGGGAAGAGATGAGGGAGAGGGATACAACAGGGATTCAAAGTTAATAAATTGTAGTAATAATAACAACAAATAAACATTGTATTTTCTCTAAATATCAAAAGATATATCAGCAGAAAAAAATGTGCCACTGTGACTAACCCTGCTCAGTCAGGTAATGGAAGCTGTGAAGGAGGGAGTGAGGATTGACAGAAAGAGACACAATGAGGTAGATGTAAGGTGGATTTCAGTAAGAATTGAAGCAGAGTTTATTTTTCCCTCAACCCCCTTTATAGTCTAAAATGCAATTTTTTACATAAGCAAAAACAGTATTTCCCCATCACATGAGTCAGAAAATAATCAAATATTTGCTGAAAGTTCATGAGCCATGTTCTTCTTCCTTATCTTTATCAAAAGCCTTTCTTATGACATGAGTTCATGAAACATTCACTCTGAGCAGACAGTTTCTTTGTAAAAACATTCAAATGGTAGAAAAACAAACTTATCTTGGCCAGAGGTAAAGCTGAATTAGCAGCAGCATTCTAAGATAGCTGCACCATGCATGGCTCCTGACTCCACTAAAGATATTGTATCCATGTGATATAAAAACTGTACTTTATGAAATTAACTTCTGTTAATAAACATATTATTATTTGAACATTATTGTAATAAACATATTATTGTTTACAATTTTATTATTTTTCTCACCATAACCCACCTGATCTTATGTTAAATGACACTCTGAATTTAGATATTATTTATATTGTTCTTTAAAATCTTTTCCTATATATTAAAGGCTTAACATTGTGAACAGGAAGTTAAACTATCAATGAGGCAAAAACAAAGAAAAAAAAAAGAAATCAATCCTCACTAACCTTATTGCAGAGATGGAAACATTGAAAAATAACCAAAGAAAATTATTTGAAATAGTGGTGAGTGCACAAACACCTTTTTCTGGAAACAGCTTCAGTGAGGCAGTTCCTTTATTTTTTGGGGGGTGTGTGTGTGTGAGTTGAGGAAACAGAGGGTATTTAAACCTTTAAGGAATTGGGTAGAGGCTTTCAGGGTTAATGTACCTATTTGCATCAGGCTAAGGTGCTGGGAATGTTTTATTTGCATGAAGAGGAATTCCAGGTGCTTCCTGGACATGAACTTATATGGAGAGAGAAATACTATGAAATGTTGGGGTTTGATGACTGCTTGACCTCACTCTTTCTCCAAGTAGGCTCCCCAGTCACATAGTTTCTTGGACTCACAAGGGGCTATGTCTCTTTAGCTTGCTTTTGATATTATTTTCCTCCTAATGGGGTGCCATGTCCAGCCTTGATATGACCAAATGTGCCTAGTCTTATTGCAACTTAATATGCCATGTGTGATTGATATCCTAAGGAGTCTAACCCTTTTCTGAAGGGAAAAAGAAGAGAGGATTTGAGGAAGAAGGTAAATGGTGGGGAGGGACTGGGGTGAGAGGAAGGAATGGAAACTGTGGTCAGATGTAATATATGATAAAATAATAAATCAAAGAAATTTAATACATATTTTTAATCTTGTAGGAATTTTCTATTTGTTTCCTCTGTGTCTTAAAGTTATAATTTTATAGCTCTCTTCCCTCCTTGGTTGGAAATGCCCAAATATTTCATCTTAGAAGTATATAAATTCTTTATTTGGCTCAGGGTTCAAATTAAATACTTATTTCCAAAACTGTGTAAAAGAAGATTTAAGGTATGTGGTGGTTTAAATAGGATGGTCCTCATAATCCCAAGTATTTGAATACTTGTTTCCCAACTCATCACTGATTGGAGAGGATTAGGAGTTAAGACTTGCTGGAATAAGTATGCCACTGAGGCAGGCTTTGACATTTCAAAAGACTAGAGCCAATTTGAGGTAGCCTTTCCGATTCTTGTTTGCTATTCCAATTTTGAGATCTCGACTGCTGTTCCAGCCAATTGCTACCCCTGTTACCCTCTGGAACTGTTAGCACCAAATCAATCTTTCCTGCCTTTAGGTACCTAAAAGCGTAGTTTCATCAAAGCAATAGAAAAGTAATTAATACACCTGGAGGAACTCACACACCTCCGGAAACCCTGCCCGGCAGAAAAGCACCCACTGCCAGCACCAGAGCTCAGGCCCAACAAGGCCCAACCACAGAGTCTCAGTTCAACGGTACAATCCATTCTGGATCACAAATCTGCAAAGCTCACTTTCTGGGAACCAAGACAGTAGAGGCAGGGCTTCAGGCCCCTCAGCTGCAGAGGACTGCTGTAACTGCCTGCTGAACGCAGTGACCCCAAAAACTCAACCAGAAAACTCCTTCAGCTGATAAACACCTTTAACAAAGTGGCTGGATACAAAATTAATTAAAAAAAAATCAGAAGCCCTCCTGTATACTCAAGACAAAATGGCCAAGAAAGAAATCAGGGAAACAATACCCTTCACAATAGTCAGTAATAACATAAAATACCTTGGAAACATACAATACCAAAGGAAACATACACAACGTGGGTGAAAAACCTGTTTGAAAAAAAAAATCAAGTCTTTGAAGAAAGAAATCAAAGAAGACATCAGAAGGTGGAAAGATCTCCCATGCTCATGGATCAGTAGAATTAACATAGTGAAAAAGTCCATCCTGCCAAAAGCAGTGTACAGATTCAATGCAATTCCCATCAAAATACCAACACAATTCTTTACAGAACTTGAAAGAAAAATTCTCAACTTCATGTGGAGAAACATAAAACATAAAACCCAGAATTTCCAAAAGAATCCTGTACAACAACAGATCCTCTGGAGATATTTTCATTTCTGATTTCAAGTTGTACTACAGAGCAATAGTAATAAAAAAACTGCTTGATATTGACATAGAAACAGAATGGTGGATAAATGGAACCGAATAGAAGACCCAGAAATAAACCCACATACCTATGAATACTTGCTTTTTGACAAAGAAGCCAAAACCATTCAATGGAAAAAAAATAGCATCTTCAACAAATGGTGCTGGTCTAACTGGATGTCTATATGCAGAAAAAATGAAAATAGTTCCATATTTATCACCCTGCACAAAACTAAAGTCCAAGTGGATCAAAGACCTCAACACAAAACCAGATACTCTAAATTGGTTAGGTAAAAATTGGGGAAGAGGCTAGAACTCATTGGCACAGGAGACAACTTCCTGAACAGAACACCATCAGCACAGGCCCTAAGAGCAACAATCAATAAATATGACCCAGATGTCCATCAGTGGAGGAATGGATACAGAAATTGTGGTACTTTTACACAATGGAATACTACTCAGCAATTAAAAACAAGGAAATCATGAATTTTTCAGCCTAATTGTGGGATCTAGAAAACATCATCCTTAATGAGATATCCCAGGAGCAGAAAGACACACATGGTGTATACTCACTTATAAGTGGGTATTAGACCTATAAGATAGGATAAGCATACTAAAATCTGTACACCTAAAGAAGATAAACAAGAAAGAGGACCAGATGTAAGATGATCAATCCTCACCTAGAAAGACAAAGGGAATGGATATTGTAAGTGGGAGAAAACAAGCAACAGGACAGGAACCTACAACGGAAGACACCTGAAAGACTCTACTTAGCAGTGTATCAAAGGAGATGCTGAGTCCCATAATCAAACCTTCAGCAGAGTGCAGGGAATCATATGAAGTAAGGGGGAGTTAGTAAGACCTAGATTGGACAGGAGCCACACAAGGTCTAAATACATCTAGGCACAGGGGTCTTCTCTGAGACTGTTTTTCCAACCAAGGACCATGCATGAATATAACCTATAACCACTGCTCAGACATAGCCCATGGTAGCTTAGTATCCAAGTGGGTTCCATAGTAAGTGGGACAAGGAGTATTTCTGACATGAACCCAATGACTGGCTCATTGAGCTTCCTCCCACCCTCCGAGGGAGGGGTAGCCTAACTAGTTCACAGATAAGGACATTGCTGCAGTCCTGAAGATACCTGATAAGCTAGGGTCGGATGGAAGGAGAGGAGAACCTCCCCTATCAGTGGACTTGGAAGGGTGCAGGGAGGAGATGAGGGAGGGAAGGGAGGATTGGGAGGGAATGAGGGAGAGGGCTACAGCTGGGATACAAGTGAATGTATAAAATTGTTTAAAAATAAAAAATATATAGATTTAAAAAAGAAAAGTAACTAATACAAAATAAAAGCAATACCGCATTAGGAGACTTGAATAAAGTTTTAGGATAGTAATATTAGATATGCTATAACTAGTTGTGTAAATACAAATAGTAATAAAGTATCTTCCATTACCTTTCTCTGAATAAGATTTTTTTCCTAATTTGATTATCAACATGTTTGTCTTTGATATATAGCACAATACTAATTATTGTGTGTTGCGTTTATATTATGCAAACTGAATGAAAGTTTTTATTTAAGAGATTTCTGGTAGAATCTTTAAGGTATTTAATTATAGGATCATGCCATCTCTTAATGGAGATAGTCTGACTTCTTTTGCTAGTTTTATACTTTATACTCTGTTCTTATTCTGAACACTCAAACTAAACACTGCATAGGGAAGGGACATTCTTGAGACTCAGTCATTATTTCAATGTAAATATCCTCTGTTATTCTCTATTTAGTATAATGTTGACTATTGTTTTATCAGATATAGTACCTAGTACATTGAGTTATAGTCTCTCTCCTCCTAGTCTCCTCAAGATGTGTATCATTCCGTGTTGCACTTTAAGGTCTTTTCTATGTAAATTCTATCCTTAAGCCTATTTACACGTTATATTATACTTATTGATTTCTTCATGCTGAACAAAATCTTGCATCCCTAGAATGAAACTAAGTTAATAATGGTATACAAACTTCTTCATCTATGGGAAGGGCCCCATGAAGTTTCCTTCATCCATGTTGGCGTGTCAACTGGAGCTTAAATTGCTATTGTTACATCTGTTTGAATATATTTTATGATCATATTAGGCATCTTTCTTGTCAACAGCCTTCTCTATAAGCCTAAAGTCCAGTACCATTCAATAATCATAAGACAAATTTCTATCAATCCACTCTTGTTCCTTTCCCCTGCCCCTTCCATTCACAACAATGTACTGCTTGGCTGAAACTATGTTTCAGTTCTCTTCATCTCTCACTATTTTTTGTTATTGTTCTCCTTTCATATATCCATTCCCATATTTTTTATGTGTTTCTAGACATTTTCTTCTTTTTCTCTTTTGGATGTTTTCTATTTATTTCTTTCCATAATATACTTATACTGTTTCTCTTTTCCTTTTCTTCCTCCAAAGCCTTTCATATTCCTCTTTTTACACTCTTCCAAATTTATGTTTTTTTTTTCATTAACTGTTGTTACATGTATACACACACACACACACACATATATATATATATGAATACACACTTATATATGTATATAAGTATATAACAATACACACACATATATTCCTAAATATAACTTGCTCAGTCTGTATAACGTTACTTGCCGGTGTGTGTTTGGGGCTGGTCATACCATACTGGATAACCAGTGGTATGTTCTTTCCTGGGGAAGACCACTCTCCTGCTATCAGCTTTAATCTATTGCCTATAGTTCTTTCTTTTTCTTTTTTTTTTTTTTTAATATCAATGTGTTTATTTATTTATTTTTTCAATGCAGTTTATTCAGGAACATTGAACAATCCTCGGACCCCGGGGAAAGCCAGCCCACAGCTTAAATAGCCTCTGGGTAGCCAACCCAGGCGTGCCACGGGGGCAATGCAGATAGGTCCACATACATGGAAGCAAGCCAGATCCTCGGCCTTAGCCAAATGTGGAGTTGTTCGTGACAGAGAGCACTCACCATCGGGAAGGTGGAAGGCGGAAACCAGCTCCATCTTTAAGGCATAGCATTCCGCAGCTCTCTACAGTTCCCCCTTTTTGTTTTAGACGCATCAGGCAAGAGTAGAGGTCTGATCTCTGATATTAGAAATAAATTGGGACTTTGTACAGATGTTCATTTAGGTGTCATCCACCCAAAGAGAATCAGACCCGGCCGATATCTTTTTCTCAGAGGCGGGACCTGGGGCATCAACCCGCATGCAATCAGACATGCTCTTCTCTGGGTCCAAAGCGGCTGACCCTGAGTGCAGTGCTTAGCCTCGCATCCTGAGCGTATCATTTTAGCTTTTTATGGTATCCAACCATGCTTGGGGAGAATGTCCTGCTTCAATGGCTGTAAAAGCCTGAATGATCATGGCTGCATCACACTGTTGTGAGACTCTAATCTTGCATGTATACCACAGGCAAACCAAGGAGACCAACACCAGAAGGCCTGCTAACACTCCCATGCCCGCCCATTCCTTCAGATGATTCATGGCTGCAGCAATCCATGTTGATAATCCTGTGGCTAGTCCTGCGTCCACTCCGGTAGAATTTACTGTGACAATGGCCACTCTCAGCTGCTCCATCGTAGTATCGAATTCTCCAGTCCAATTACCTAAAATATAGCTCGACAATTGTTTAGACAGATTTGCAGCGCAGGAAAAATTCTCATGTTGTATGCTAGTGACACAGAGTCCAGCATACTTTCATTGACAGCCAGGTTGAGCGATTTGCCATAGGGTATCAATTTGCTCCTGCAAGAGGTCAATCCTCTGATTGAACACCATCAAGCTTCCTTTTAGTTGAGCATTAATTCCTTTATGTACAACTAAGGCATGAGCTACATTGGCTAAATGATTATTCAGGCTATAGTTCTTTCTTAAGGCCTCATGAACTCTGATTGGTATAGTTTTGAATGTTCATTGGAATGGTCCTTGTTTAGCTCTTGTTTTGGCTGTAATATTGATAAGACTATGGTAGTTTCTGACATTATTAGGAGACACAGTCTCACAGCTAATTTTCTGATCTTCTGACTCTTACAATTGTTCTGCTCCCATTTCCACAATTTTTCTTGAGCCTTAGGTATGGAAATGTTTTGTAGATTTATCCATTTTATTATTATTATTACAACTCACCTTACTCACATGTCACAGAGGCAGCCTCTAGCCTGCCATCGTACATAAAAGTCTGCTGCTTAATTCTTCAACTGTTAATTCCCTTACCTAGTAATGTCTCATGCTCACAAATATTTTCAATATCAGAAAGGACTTAATTTATTTAACCAATATATTGTATTTTTCTATATTTGTTCTTCCCTGTGGAATTCGATGTTTCTCTTACAGTTGCATACCTGAGAACTTGGAAAATGTCATTCTTATGTTACTGAATCAAGATTAATTACACACACACACATACACACACACACACACTGCATGTCCAGCACAAAATAAAGATATGTGAAAAGAATTCAATTAAATGAACAACAGCAAAAGTGAATTTTATCAGTGAATTTTATTCTCCTGTTTAATAGAGATAGGCATTTTTAGTCACTTTTCCTTTTTTCTCTCAGGATATTTTTGGTTTTGCAAGAATAATGTTAAAACAAAGCATAGTGGTATACATTTGTATTCTCCACATAAATGATGCAGAAGAGGGGTCACAAATTTAAGCTCAGCCTAGGTAACATAGAGAGATTACCTAAAATAAAATTAACATGGTTCTCTCTATAGCTACTTTTAAAAATATATAATACATGTACAACAAATATCTTGATGTTAGGGATAAATGAATATAAACTTCTCAGAAACACATAAGAATATTCTCTGTCTCAACAAAGCTTCTGTTTAAGTTCAGATGTGGGCTACATGCAAACATGCTTATGCTCTTCTGAGCTCCTAATTAAAGGCAAATGGTGTCATTTCTCTTTTGGCTGAATTAAATTGTCTTTGAATTTAGGCAGAGAAAACAACTTAGTAAGTCATCTTTTATAAAAGCTACCTAATTTTGACAGCATTTGTAATAGTAGTTAAGCAACTGTAAATTTTTAAATGTAAAATTTCATCCCATCACCAAGTATTGCATTCTTGTAAAGCAAAATGACTGATATGTAATTATTTACCAAAGTTGTATTTTGTTCTTAAATACCCATAATAATTGTGTAAACCTATGATGTGCTATATAATGTTTAAGTATATATGTACATTACATAACAAAATTTTCTTTTACTGATGTTTTTGTTTTGTTTTATAACACCTGTATTATGATTTAAATAAAGCTTTTCAAGTCAGTTTAAGTCAATGTGTTCTGTAACTCAAATATTCCATAGCTTTATATCTATTACCTATTAATATATGTATGTTTTTTCATAAATGATGCTTCTAATTGTTCATGACAAATATTACATTTTTTGAATTTTTATTAATTATTATTATTTATTACAATTTATTCACTTTGTATCCAGGCTTTGGATCCCTCCCTTGTCTCCTCCCAATGCCACCTTCCCTCCCTTGTCTTCCCCTTTACCCCTCCCCTAGTCTAGTAATAGGGGAGGACCTCCTCCCCTTCTAACTGACCCTAGCCTATCAGGTCTCATCAGCAGTGGCTGCATTCTCTTCATCTGTTGCCTGGCAATGCTGCAACCCCTAGGCAGAGGTGATCAGAGAGCCTGCCATTAACTAAAAGACAGAGACAATCATTGCTACCCTACCAGGCAACTCACTTGGAGAATGAGTCTGTGGACCACATCTGAGCAGGGATTTTAGGTTCTCTCCACACATGGTTCTTGGTTGGGGTATCAGTTTCTGCATGGCCCCTAGGGCCAGGTTTTTAAATGAAATTGAAAATTTTAGATTACATTTACTAAAGTTAAACCAAAATCAGGTAAATAGATTAAACAGTCATATATCCCCCAAGGAACTAGAAGCACTCATCAAAATCTTCCTGCCAAATAAACCAGAGGGCCTGAGAGTTTCAGCACAGAATTCTACCAGACCTTAAAAGAAGACCTAACACCAATAGTAATCAAACTCTTCCACAAAATAGAAACAGAAGGAATATTACCAAACTCATTCTATGAGAGCACAGTAACTTTGATACCTAAACCATATAAAGACCCAACAAAAAAGAGAACTTCAGACCTATATATTACATTTTTACTTTTAAAATTGACTCATAATATTGAACATATTTATGGGAAAACTTACGTTTTGTTACATGTACTTATTGAGTAATGTTCAAAGACTGGTATGGTATCCATTTCTTGGATCAGCAGTAGTCATAATAATTGAAGACAGATCACCAAACACCTGGGTATTTGTATCAGAAAAAGAAAATCCCTCTGGAGACAGAATTTGGATAACATATTTTGAATAATGTTTCCCTAAAATATGACCCAAGGAAAGGGGAGCTGTATTATATGAGTTCCTAAATATTCACATATCGGCATAAAACCATATTCAATATTTTAAACATTAAAAATGTAAGCCTATATCCAGTAATATTTTTAAAAATTTCATTTTTATTCTACAATAAATTAGGCTATTGTAGCAATTCAGGCTTAGTCTAGTCAGTTTGGATTTAAAATATAAAGCTTTAGAATCAAAGCAAGAAGGAGGATCATGGGTAAGATGATCAATCCTCAATAAGAAAAACAAACAGGACTGAGATTGGAAGAGGGAGAAAACAGGGAATAGGAGAGTAGTCTACCACAGAGATCCACTAAAAAACTCCACCCAGCAGGGTATCAAAGTAGAGGCTAAGACTCATAGCCAACTTTGGGCAGAGTGCAGGGAATCTTATGAAAGAAAGGCAAGATAGAAAGACCTAGAGGGGACAGAAGTTCCACAAGAGAACAATAACAACAAAAATATGGTCTCAGGGGTCGTTTCTGAGACTGTTGATCCAACCAAGGACCATGCATGGAACCCCTGCACAGATGTACCCCATGGCAGCTCAGTGTCCAAGAGGGAATTCCTTAGTAAGGTGAACAGGGATGGTTTCTGACATGAACTCAGTGGCTGGCTCTTTAATCATCTTCTGCTGATGGGAAATCAGCCTTATCAGACCACAGAATACAATGCAGCCAATCCTGATGAAAGCTCAAAGGCTAAGGTCAGAGGGAAGGGGAGAAGGACCTCCCCTATCAGTGGACTTGGGTAGGGGCAAAAGAGGAGATGAGAGAGGTAGGGTAGGATTGGGAGGATATGAGGGAGTAAGCTACAACTGGGACACATATTTAATAAACTGTAATTCATAAAAATAAATAAAAATAATAAAATATAAAGCTTTTAGTTTTGTTGCTTGAAAATCAGATAGTACTTTCATTTCAATTTATGGTGATTCACTACAAATAACGAAAATTTAAAATCATATATTGGGGATTCGGCAAGATGGCAGCGCCGGGATGACTCTCATTCTGACCAGCAGCACAGCAGGATCAGCACAGTGACCAGCAGTCAGAACTCAAAGCCCTAAAACACAAGTGATTGTGTTTCCCAGGTGAGAGGATACCCCACCACGAGGGATTCAATCAGCTTCAACTCACCTAGCTAAACAACTCACCCAGCTAAACCTCGGAAGAGATCCTAGTTCCACCAGGTGCTTGGTCACCAGCCCAGAGCCACATGCCTGGCATGCTCTGAACACTGTCCCAGACTGAACTGTGGGAACCACAACATCAGAGACTGAGATTTCTAGTCAAGAGATAACCTCACGGTTCAGGAAACCATTGGGACCAACCTTAGGTCACCCAGACATTCCCTGGAAAAGAAAACCGGGTTCCGCGGGAACCCAGGAGCCAGCCCAGAACCAGAACCGGGGACCCAGACGCCCACCAGTCACTGAGTCCTGCCTGTGCACCTGACTTGCTGCCCCAGATAGAACTGTGGGCCCCAGGGCACCAGAGACTGAGTTTCTCTGCCGGGCGCAAACCCACAATGAGGGGAATGGCTGGTCTGATCTCAGAGCACTCAGCCAATACCACCCCCCCAATAAAAAAGGTCTCGGGAAAATTACCCAGTCTCAGGAGATGCCCAGGAACCCAATCACCAGAAAGGCAGAAAGGCAGATCCACACAAATCTGTGCCCGCTGGGTTCTACTTGCCATCACAGACAGAACAGCTATCCCCTAAGCAAAGACTGGGTGTCCCTGTAAGGAGGAAACCCCACAGTGGGGGGAACATCAGATTCAACTCTCAGGATACCCAGCTCCAGAAGACTTTCTGGATTCACACAGACTCTAGACACTAGCCTTCTACTCCAGGCAGGAGCGCCATGCTCACCCGCCATTATTGAGTACCACTAGGGCACTAGGGCACACAGCTGCATCCTCAGACCTACAAAAGCCAGAGAGCCATTACAGCAGCCCTCAGATACTGCTCCAAGTTTCAACCAGTTATCCCTAGCTAAACTGATAAAACTATGGGAATCGCCTGTTCTTCAAGAGGGCTGCACCCAACAATTACACCTTAAGAGAAATAGCTGCTGCTCACTAAATTCAGAGCCAGAAACCCAGCAGCAGGGCAACCATCACGAGGAACTCTCCTGATGAGAGGAGAGCCTTCCTGAACACGACAGTTACCACATAGGTCCATACGCCTGAAGTGAACTGTGACAATTCATGAGGAGCACCACCATTCAGTTGACCATAATCAAAAAGCTGAGGAGAACTCCTTTAGAACCTCACCAAGTGGATTCTCCCCACCCCAGGACACAGCAGGTACCAAAAATTAACAGAAAACATCTGAGACAGAGATATGGGTAGAGGCCAGCTAAAAAGCACAACCAACAAAAGGCAAAGCAATATAGCATCCCCAGAACCCAGTTATCCAGGAGCAAGTAGCCCTGGACACCCTAACATAAGTGAAATTCAAGAAGATGACCTTACATTTATGCTTATGAAGAGGTTAATGGAAGAAACAAATAAAATACATAAAGAATTAGGGGAAGATATAATAAAACAGACTATGGCCATCCATAAAGAAATACAGGAAGATGCAGCCAAACAGTTTGTGGCTTTCAGAGAGGAAATGGTTAAATCAGTGAAAGAAATAAAAGAAACAGAGGAATGTTCAAAGAAACAGGCGAAAGAATTGAAGGAAAAACAGGAAAACAAAGTCAGACAGGTAAAGAAAATCAACAAAATGGATCAAGATCTGAAGATAGAATGGGAAAAATTAAAGTAAAAATAATGGAGGAAATCATGGATTAGGAGAACCTAGGAAAGAAAACAGGAACTACAGAGGTAAGCATAACCAACAGACTACAAAAAAATGGAATAAAGAACCTCAGGTGTGGAAGATACAATGGAAGAAATTGATGTATCTGTCAAAAAAATCTAAAAAAATTCCTGACACAAACCATCCAAGAAATCCAAGAAAACATAAAAAGACAGCACCTAAGAATAATAGGAATAGAGGAAAAAGAAGATTCCCTCCTCCAAGGCCCAGAATATATTTTGAAGAAAATCATCAAAGAAAATTTACCCAACTTAAAGGAGTGGCCTATAAGAATACAAGAGGCCTACAGAACACCTAATAAATTAGACCAGAAAAAAAAAAAAAAAAAAACCTCCCACTACATAATAATCGAAAAAGTAAGTATACAGAAAAAGTACTAAAAGCTGCAAGGAAAAAAGGAGAAAAAAAAAAAAAGAAAAGGAAAAAGGCCAAGTAACATATAATGGTAAACCCATCAGAATCACACCTGAATTCTCAAAATAAAATATGAAAGCCAGAAGGGCCTGGACGGATATCATGCAGACCCTAAGAGCACACAGATGTCAGTCTAGGCTACTGTACCCAGCAAAACTCTTAGTCCTCATAGATTGAGAAAACAAGGTATTCAATGAGAAAAACAAATTTCAAAAATATCTACTCACAAATCCAGCATTACAGAAGATACTAGAAGGAAAATACAACCCAAGAAAACTAACTACTTTCAAGAAAACACAGGAAATAAATAACCTCACTACAGCAAAAGAAGTGGTCAAACACACAAAAACACGACCATAGTAAAAGGATCTAACAGCCACTGGTCATTAATCTCTCTAAACATCAATGGACACAGTTCTCCAATAAAAAACCCAGACTACCAAAATGGATGTGTAAACAAGACCCAACAATATGTTGCATAAAAGACACACACCTAAATCACAAAGATAGAAATTACCTAAGAGTAAGGGTTGGAAGAGGGTTTTCCAAGCAAATGGACCCAAGAAGCAAGCAGGAGTAGCCATTCTAATATCTAATACAATAGTTTTTAACCAAAATTAATCAAAAGAGATAGAGAAGGACACTTCATACTCATCAAGGGAAAAATTCACCAGGAAGATATCATAATCCTGAACATCTATGTCCCAAATGCAAGGGCACCCACATTTGTAAAAGAAACTTCAATAAAACTTAAACCACACATAGATCCCCACATATTAAAAGTAGGAGACTTCAAAACCCCACTCTCAACAAAAGAAATTAAACAAATAAACAATAACTCTAACAAAGGTCATGAATCAAGTGGATGTCACAGACATCTACAGAACCTTTCACCCAAACACAAAATAATTTCACTTCTTCTCAGCACCTCATGGAACCTTTTCCAAAATAGACCACATAGTTGTTCACAAAGCAAGACTCAACAGATACAAGAAGATTGAAACAATCCATTGTATCCTATCTGATCACTATGGACTAAAGCTGGACCTCAATGACAAAAATAGCAAAAGGCCTACACACACATGAAACTGAGCAACTTGCTACTAAATGACAGCTGGGTCAGAGAAGAAATAAAGAAAGAAATTAAAGACTTTCTAGAATTCAATGAAAACGAAGGCACAACATACCCAAACTTATGGGACACAGTGAAAGCAGTGCTAAGAGGAAAGTTCATAGGACTAAGTGCCTTCAAGAAGAAATTTGAAACATCTCATGAAAGCAACTTAATGGCTCACTTAAAAGCCCTAGAAAAAAAGCAGACACACAAAAGAGGAGTAGACTGCTGGAGATAATCAAACTCAGGGCTGAAAGCAATCAATTAGAAACAAATACAACGATTCAAAGAATCAATGAAACCAAGAGCTGGTTCTTTGAGAAAATCAACAAGATAGACAAACCTTTAACCAAACTAACTAAAAGGCAG
The DNA here is from genome assembly GCF_030254825.1 of Meriones unguiculatus. Taxonomy (NCBI): domain Eukaryota; kingdom Metazoa; phylum Chordata; class Mammalia; order Rodentia; family Muridae; genus Meriones; species Meriones unguiculatus. The sequence continues at coordinate 70,111,506 of NC_083369.1, read as the reverse complement.
AGAGAAACTATCCAAATCAACAAAATCTGAAACGAAAAGGGGGACATAACCACAGACAATGAAGAAATCCAAACAATAATTAGATCTTACTTCCAAAGTCTATATGCCAAAAAATTTGAAAATCTAAATGAAATGGACAATTTTCTTGACCAATTCCACATGCCAAAGCTGAATCAAGACCAGGTAAACCAATTAAATAATCTTATATCTCCTAAGGAAATAGAAGCTGTCATCAAAATCTCCCATCCAAAAAAAAAAAAAAAAAAAGCCCAAGGCCTGATGGTTTCAGCGCAGAATTCTAGCAGACCTTCAAAGAAGAGCTTACACCAATACTCTTCAAACTATTCCACAAAATAGAAACAGAAGGAACACTACCAAACTCATTCTATGAAGCCTCAGTCACCTTGGTTCCTAAACCTCACAAAGACCCAACAAAGAGAATTTCTGGCCAATCTCCTTCATGAACATCGATGCAAAAATAATTGCAAAGCTGCCCACTCTTTCCATATCTCTTCAACATTCTTCTTAAAATCCTTGCTAGAGCAATAAGACAATTGAAAAAGATCAAGGGGATACAAATAGGAAAGGATGAAGTAAAAGTATCACTATTTGCAGATGACATGATAGTATAAGTGAGTGACCCCAAATATTTTACCAGGGAAATCCTACAGCTGATTAACACATTCAGAAAAATGGCTGGATATAAAATTAACTCAAAAAAAAACAGTAGCCCTCCTGTATACAAAAGACAAAAGGGCTGAGAAAGAAATTAGGGAAACAACACCCTTCACAAAGGCCACAAAGGACATAAAGTTCCTTGGTGTGAACCTAACAGGCAAGTCAAATACTTGTATGAAAAAAATTTCCAGTCTTTGAAGAAAGAATTAGAAGAATATATAAGAAGTTGGAAAGATCTCCCATGCTCATGGCTTGGCAGGATTAATATACTAAAATATGGCCATTTTACCAAAAGCAATCTACAGATTCAATGCAATTCCCATCAAATTACCAACGCAATTATTTACAGTTCTTGAGAGAAAAATTCTCACCTTCATTTGGAACAACAAGAAACCTAGAAGTGCTAATATAATTCTCTACAGGAAAAGATCTTCAGGAGGTATCTCCACCCCTGATCTCAAGCTGTACTATAGAGCAACAATACAAAAAACTTCATGGTCCTGGCATAGAAACAGACTGGTGGATCAATGGAATCAAATAGAAGACCCTGAAATAAATCCACTTACTTATGGACACCTGGTTTTTGACAAAGATGCCAAAACCATTCAATGGAAAAAAAGACAGCATCTTCAACAAATGATACTGGTCTAATTGGATGTCTGCATGTAGAAAAATGCAAATAGGTCCATACTTATCACCCTGCACAAAACTAAAGTCCAAGTGCATCAAAGACCTTAATATAAAACCAGACACACTAAACCACTTAGAAAAAAAAAGTGTGGAAGAACCTTGAACTCATTGGCACAGGAGACAACTTCCTGAACAGCACAGGCTCTAAGAGCAACAATCAATAAATGGGACCTCATGAAACTGAAAATTTTCTGTAAAGAAAAGGATACTGTTGTCAGAATAAAACGACTGCCTACAGATTGGGAAAGGATCTTCACTAACCCTATATCTGAGAGCAGACTAATACCCAGTGTATATAAAGAACTCAAGAAGTTAAACAACAACAAATCAAGTAATTCAATTAAAAAAAAAGGGAGTACAGAGCTAAATAGAAGATTCTCAATAGAGGAATATCGAATGGCAGAGAAATATGCTTAAAGAAATGTTCAACTTCCTTAGTCATAAAGGAAATGCAAATCAAAACAACCCTAAGATTTTGCCTTACACCCATCAGAATGGCTAAGATCAAAAACTCAAGTGACAGCACATGCGGGAGAGGGTGTGGAGAAAGGGGAACCCTCCTCCACTGCTGGTGGGAATGTAAACTTGTACAACCACTCTGGAAAACAATCTGCTTCTTCCTCAGATAACTAGGAATAGCACTTTCTCAAGATCCAGCTATACCACTCCTAGGCATATACCCAAAAAAGGCTCAAATACACAATAAGGAAATTTGCTCAACCATGTTTGTAACAGCCTTATTTGTAATAGCCAGAAGCTGGAAACAGCCCACATGCCCCTCAGTGGAGGAATGGATAAAGATATTGTGGTACATCTACACAGTGGAATATTACTTAGCAATAAAAATCAAGGAAATCATGAAATTTGCAGGTAAATGGTGGGATCTGGAAAAGATCATCCTGAGTGAGTTATCTCAAAAACAGAAAGATGCACAGGGTATATACTCACTCATATAGACATATAATATAGGATAAACCTATTAAAATCTGTACATCTAAAAAACTAATTATGAGGGAGGACTCTTGCTAAAATGCTCAATCCCCATCCATAAAGGCATAGAGGATGGACGTCAGAAAATGGAGAAAAGAGGGAACAAGCCAGGAGCCTGACACAGAGGACTTCTGAAAGGCTCTGCCTATGGAAAATCTTGTAAAGGGGATAAATTTCATCAATAGTTCAATTCTTTGGAAGCAGTAATCCTGGAGACAAATGTTCTAGATGGAGAACTGAATATTTTATTTTTCGTCTGGGTATTCTGACATTATAAAAAAACAAAAAGAGTGACTTCCATTTAGTTATTTACCATTTTGATGATGTAAGCTCTATAACCAATGAAGGACAGAAAATGGATCTCTCTATGTCTATTTGTGCTGACAAGCATCCACAATGCAAATTGTTGTCTTGAAAATATTACCGTGAGTTGTCTCCAGGCATACCTTCAGCAATTTCTTTTTATTTTAATCTTTTTATTTTGAACAACAAAATACTGCAACCAAACAAAAATTAAAATATATTTTTAATTATGGTATAGTTGTTTTATATTTAATAAATGATTATTAGTCTGTATGTGTGTATGTGTACTATATGCATATTTGCTGCCTGTAGATTTCAGCAGAGGTGATACACTAGAATTAGAAGTAGTTGTGAGCCACATGTGAATGCCTGGGACCAAATTGGAGACCTCTGGTAGTGAAAAGAGAGCTTTCAACCATGGAGCCATCTCTCCAGCCACAAAACAGAATAATTTAGGTGGTCCAAGTTGGCAGCAACCAGCACACACCATATCTGAGGGGCACTGGATCCGAAATTGGTGACTGGAGGGGCAGCTGAAAGCAGAACATCCACAGTGAGGCTTCCTGGGCAAGAGGGGACAACCCATGAGCTGGGAGAGTTTGGATCCAGGTCAACTGTGGATATCTTCAGGGATTGAGAGTGACAAATATTCAACCCACCTGCAATTCCCCTGTTCCAAGCACTGTCTTCCCTGCTCAGCTGAGTAGGAACCTCTGCACTCGGTGACTTAAATGGCACAGGCAGGCCTCCCAGGGCTGTGGCTGCTGCAGGGCAGCAGCTATTCAAAGCAGGAAACTCCATGTTCTGTGACTGATACTGCAGAAGCAGCAACACCAAGTATAGGCCTCTCTGAATGGCAGCAAACAGTGATACCACTAAGATGATATATCTCCTACAACTCTCATTTGTCCCTGCGGGCCCAAATCTGAGAGTAGAGAACAGGAGGAACCCCTGTGCTTTCTGACTAGGCCTGAGTGCAAGTGAGTGCACCTTCAAGTTAGTGCTTGCAGAGCTCCAGATCCAGGATTCCTTTATGCTATCAGCTTGACATCAGATCTCTCCCACAAACATCCCCATTGTGGATAAGATAGGGATACTTGGGACAGCGTTCTCAACATTGAAACCCCTGTTCTGTGGTTTTACCAGTGGAGTCCAGGCAAACAATTCCTGGAGCCCAGACAAATTTGAATACCAGGAGGACAGGACAACAGGCTTGTAGGCAACTGAGGTACTCAGGGCACCAGCCCATGCTCATTGGCCCCATGAAGAGTGCCAGCACCAATCCTGCCCTAAACTCCACCCTCCCAGACATCCACACACTCTAGCACACACCCTTGCTTGATCACATGTGCCTGCAACCTTCTTCCCTTAGCTACAGGTAAACCACCAACATTGACTCTTGAGCCTGAGGACCTCTCTTATCTTGCTGAAGAATACTCAAGACACCAAAAACAGACAGAACCAGTCTGAAGTACAGACACCAGGAACAAACAACAAAGGTTGGAGATAAGTAGATAGCTAGTGGTCAGCACAATAACACATCCAAAACGTTTCAGGAATCATGGCTACACCAGCAATCCCAAAAATTAATGGATATTTTAACTTATTAGAAATATAGGAGAAAAAATAAAGAAATATAAAAAAAATTATTTAAAAGCTAAACTCATCTACATATTAGAAGCACATAAAGAAGAAACAAATCAAGCTCTCAAAGAAAAACAGGCAAATAGAGCCAAAGAAAGAGAGGCACAGGTAAAAGCTCGATAAGAGGCATATAGAGAGAAAAGAAATAAAACTCTAAAAGAAATAGAGGCAAATACAGGGAAACAAGTAGAGGCATATAGAAAAGAAATAGAAAGGAAACTAAAAAAAAAAAAAAAAAAAAAAATAGAGTCCATAATGGAAAGAAAGGAATCCACATTCAAACAGATGAAGGAAATGGTGCAAGACATGAAAACAGAATTGGAATAAAAAAAAAAAAAAACAAAAAACAACAACAAAAAAACACAAACAGAGAAAAACCTCGATCTGGAGACCTTAGAGAAAGATGAGGAGCAACAAATGTAAGCATCACCAACACAATAAAAGAGAAGGAAGTGAGAATCTCTGGTGCTGAAGACACAATTGCAGAAATTGATACATCTCTCAAAGGAAAAATAAAATTGGAAAAGTTCCAAACACAAAACATTCAAGGAATCAAGGACTCCATGAAAAGACTAAATCTAAGAATAATAGTAATAGACTAAAAATAAGACTCCAGGATCCAAGGTCCAGAAAATATTTTCAAAAAAGTCATAGAAGAAAATTTTCCCAACTTAAAGAAAGAAATGTCCATTAACACAAACAGAACAAAGAGGCATACAGAACACCAAATAGACTAGGCCAGAAAAGAAACTCCTCATATCACATAATGGTCAAAACACTAAAACTACAGAACAAGGAAAATATATTAAAAAACAGCAAGGGGGAAGAAGCCAAATAACATATAAAAGTAGACCTATTCACTTCCACCTGAGGGAAGAGCAGCCTTACCAGGCCACAGAAGATGACAATGCAGCCACTCCTGATGAGATCTGATAGACTATGATCAGAAGGAAAGAGAGGAGGAGCTCCCCTATCAGTGGGCTTGGGGAAGGGCATGCATGAAGAAGGGGGTTGGGAGGGTGGGATCGGGAGGGGAGGAGGATGGGGCTTTGGGGAGTTACAAAGTGAATAAAGTGTAATTAATAAAAATAAAAACAAAAACAAGAATTAAAAAAAAAAGAATCACACCAGATTTCTCAACAGAAACTATGAAAGCCGGAGGGGCAGAGAAGACATCATGCAGACACTAAGAGACCACAGATGCTAACCCAGACTACTATAGTCAGCAAAACTTTCAATCAACATAGATGGAGAAAACAAAATATTCCGTTACTAAACTAATCTTAAGCAATATCAACACAGCAACCCAGCTCTACGGAAAATACTCGAAGCAGTACTTGAGTCCAATGAAATCAGCTCTACCCAAGAAAACACAGGATATAGATAACTTCAAAACAAAGAATTAAAAGAAAGCAAGCACTGAAACATAGTAACACCAACAACTCCACAATGACAGGAACTAACATTCATTGGTCACTATTATCTATTAATATCATTGGATTCAACTCTCCAACAAAAAGATAAAAACTAACAGAATGGTTGGGGAAACAAGATCAAACATTCTGCTACATGCTAGAAACACACCTCTGCAACAAGGATAAACACTATCTCAGAGCAAAGGGCCAGAAAAATGTTTTTCAAACAAACAGACCAAGAACACAAGCTGGGGTAGCTATCCTAATGTCTAATAAAGTAGATTTTCAACCAAAATTAATCAAAAAAGAAGAGGAGGGGCATTTGATTCTCATCAAAGGAAAAATCCACCAGGAGGACATCACAATCCTGAACACCTAAGCCACAAATACAAGAGCACCTGCATTTGTAAATGAAACATTATTAAAGCTTAAATCACACATCTATCCCAACGCCTGAATAATGGGAGACTTCAACATGCCACTCTCAGCAAGGCGCTAATCGTCTAGACAGAAACTAAATAGGGAAATAATGATAATTACAGAGATCATAAAATAATGGACCTGATAGATGTCTACAGAACTTTTTACCCAAATACAAAAGAGCATACCTTCTTTTCAGCACCTGATACAATCTTCTCAAAAACTGGCCATATAGTCAGGCACAAAGCAAGCCTCAAGATATATAAGATTGACATAATCCCATGTATCCTATACAACCATGACCTAAAAATAAACATCAACAAGAATAGAAATAACAAAAAGTCTACATAAACATTAAAACTAAACAACTTTCTACTCAAGGATAGTTTATTTCCAAGGAAGAAATAAAAAAAGAAATGAGAGACTTTCTAAAATTCAATGAAAATGAAGGCACAACTTACCCAAACTTATGGGACACAATGAAAGCAGTGCTAAGAGGAAAATTCATAGTACTAAGTACATCCAGAAAGAAGTTGAGACATCCCATACATGTAACTTAATGATACACGTAAAAGCCCTAGATTAAAAAAAGAAGAAGAAGAATTATACACACACAAGAGAAGTAGACTATTGGAAATAATGAAACTCAGACCTGATATCAATGAATTAGAAACAAAGAAAACAATTCAAAGATTCAATGAGATCAAGAGCTGGTTCTTTAAGAAATCAACAAGATAGACAAACACTTAACCAAACTAGTGAACATGCAGAGACAAACTATCCAAATCAGCAAAATCAGAAACAAAAATGGGGACATAACTACTGACACTGAGGAAATCCAAACAAACTTTAGGTCTTACTACAAAAGCCTAAATGCCACAAAATTTGAAAATCTAAATGAAATGGAAATTTTCTTCATAGATAGAATTTATCAAAATTAAGTCAAGATCAGGTAAATAGATTAAATAGTCCTACATCCCCAAGGAAATGGAAGCAGTCATCAAAAGTCTCCCTTCCAAAAACAGCCCAGGGCCAGTTGGTTTCAGTGCAGAATTCTACCAGTCTTTCAAAGAAGATTTAACTCCAATTCCCTTCAAACTATTCCATAAAATAGAAACAGAAAGAACATTATCAAACTAATTCTCTGAAGCCATAGTCACCGTGATACCTAAGCCACACAAAGACCCAACATAAAAGAAAATTTCTGACCTATGTCTCTTATGAAAAACAATGCAAAAATACTCAATAAAATACTTGCAAACCAAATCTCAGAACATATAAAAGATGTCATCCACCATGACCAAGCAGACTTCATCCCAGGCATGCAGGGGTGTTCATTATGTGGAAATCCTTCATTATAATCCACCACATAAAAAATGAAAGAGAAAAACCACATGATCATCTCTTCAGATGCCAAAAAAAGCATTTGACAAAATCAAGCATCCATTCATGTTTTAAGTCTTGGAAAGGTCAGGGATAAAATGCAAATACCTAAGCATAGTAAAGACAATACAACGATCCTATACCCAACACCAAACTAAACAGAGAGAAATTAAAATCAATCCCTCAGAAATCAGGGACAAGGCAAGGCTGACTACTCTCTCCATATCTCTTCAACATAGTACTTGATGTCCTATCTAGAGCAATAAGACAACTAAAGGAGATCAAGTTGTTACAGATCAGAATGGAAGAAGTCAAAGTATCACTATTTTTAGAATATATGAGAGTATACACGAGGGACTCCAAATTTTCTACTAGAGAACTCCTTCAGCTGATAAACACCTTCAGCAAAGTGACTGGATATAAAGTTAACTCAAAGAAAAAAAAAACATGTAAGCCTCCTGTATATTGAAGAAAAAAAGAGCTCATAAAAGAAGTAATGAAACAACACCCTACACAATTGCCACTACTAACAGAAAGTACCTTGGTGTGACTCTAAGCAAGCAAGTGAAAGATCTGTTTGACAAAACCTTCAACTCTCTGATGAAAGAAATTGAAGAAGATATCAGAAGATGGAAAGATTTCCATGTTCATAGATCGGTAAGATTAACAGTGAAAATCCATCATGCCAAAAGCAACCTCCAAATTCAATGTGTTTCTCATCAAAGTACCAACACAACAGTCCTTGAAAAAACAATTCTCAATTTCATATGAAAGGAATAGTTAAAAAAAATTGCCATACAACAACAGATTGTCTGGAGGTATGTCCATTCCTGATCTCAAACTGCACTAATAAAAACTGCATGGTACTGGCATAGAAACAGAATGTGGTTCAACGGATTCAAATAGAATACACAGAAACAAACCCACATACCTACGGATACTTGATTTTTGAAAAGGAAGTCAAAATCATACAATGGGAAAAAAAAGACAACATCTTCAACAAATAGTGCTTGTCTATCTGGGTGTCTATATGTAGAAAAATGCAAATAGATCCATATTTATCACCCTTCACAAAAGTAAACTCTAATGGGAACAACAACCTCAAAATAAAAACAGACATAATAAACCAAGTAGAAGGAAAAGTGTGGAGGAGTCTTGACCTCATTGGCACAGGAGACAACTTTCTGAAGAGTACAACAACAGCATAGACTCCAAGGTCAACAATCAATAAATGAGACCCAATGAAACTGAAAAGCTTCTATAAAGCAATGGAAAATGTCGTCAGAACAAAATGACAGCATACAGATATGGAAAGGAACTTCACCAACCCTATATCTGACAGAGGGCTAATATCCAGAATATTTAAAGAACTCAAGAAGTTAAACAGCAACAAATCAAGTAATTAAATTAGAAATTGGTGTACAGAGCTAAGCAGAGAATTCTCAATAGAGGAATATTGAATTGCAGAAAAACCCTTAAAGAAATCCTCAGCATCCTTAGTCAACAAGGAAATGCAAATCAAAATGACCCTGAGTTTCACCTTACACCCATCAGGATAGCTAAGATCAAAAACTTGAATGACAACTCATGCTGGAGAATATGTAGAAAAAGGGGAACCCTCCTCTATTGCTGAGGATGTAAACTTGTACAGCCACTTTGGAAATTAATCTGATGCTTTCTCAGACAATTAGGAATAGTGCTTCCTCAAGACCAGCTAAAACACTCCTAGGCATATATCCAAAATATGCTCAAGTATAAAACAAATACATTTGCTCAACCATGTTTGCAACATCTCTATTTGTAATAGCCAAAATCTGGAAATAACAAAGATGTCCCTCAACAGAGAAATGGATACAGAAATTGTGGTATGTTTATACAAAGGAATATTACTCAGCAATTAAAAACAAGGAAATCATGAAATTTGCAGGCAAATGGTGGGAACTCGAAAAGATCATCCTGATTGAGGTATCCCAGAAGCTTAAAGGCACATATGGCATATACTCACATATAAGTGTATATTAGACAGAAAATAAATGATAAACTAAAATCTGTATACCCAAAGAAGCTAAGCAAGAATAAGAACCTTGAGTAAGACAATCAAACCTCACTCAGAAAGGCAAATGGGATGGACATAAGAAGAGTGAGAAAACAGGGAACAGGGCAGGAGCTTACCACAGAGGACCTTCGAAAGACTCTACCCATCAAGGTATCAAAGTGTATGCTGAGACTCATAGCCAAACTTTGTTCAGAGTGCAGGGAATCTTATAAAAGAAAGGGCAGATTAAAAAGACCTTGAGTGACAGAAGCTCCACAAGGAGAGCAACAGAACCCAAATATCTGGGCACATGGGTCTTTTCTGAGACTCATTCTCCAACCAATGACCATTCATGGATATAACCTAGAACCCCTGCTCAGATGCAGCCCATGGCAGTTCAATATCCAAGTGGCTTCACTAGTAATGTGAACAGGGACTGTCTCTGACAGGATCTCAGTGTCGGCCTCTTTGACCATTTCTCCTCCTTGCCCACTGAGAGGGTAGCAGCCTTGCCAGAACACAAAAGAGGACAATTCAGCCAGTCCTGTTGAGATCTGATAAGCTAGGGTCAGATAGAAGGGGAAGAGGGCTCCCCTATCAGTGGACTTGGAGAGGGGCATGGGAGGAGATGAGGGAGGGAAAATGGGATTGGGAGGTAATGAGGGACAGGGCTACAGCTGGGATACAAAGTAAATAAACTTATTAATATAAAAATAAAAAAATAGTTATATAACTTTAAAAGTAAATTGAGATAATTAACACAACTCTATAAAATTTTTAGCTGGAATACACTTCTTTCCCAAAAACATATTTTTTTCTGAATGATATTTGATTTAGAACCTAGGTTCTAGGTTATATCCATGAATGGTCATTGGTTGGAGAATGAGTCTCAGAAAAGACCCATGTGCCCAGATATTTGGGTTCTGTTGCTCTCCTTGTGGAGCTTCTGTCACTCAAGGTCTTTTTAATCTGCCCTTTCTTTTATAAGATTCCCTGCACTCTGAACAAAGTTTGTAATAATGTATATTATTACATTAGTGAGATTAGTGAAAAGGAAAAAATATTATATTTAAAATTTTTCATTATTATTATTATTATTATTATTTATTACAGTTTATTCACAATTTCTCCTGGCTGTAGAACTCTCCTTCATTTCCCCCATAGCCTGCTGCCTCCCCGTTATTATCCTCCCCTAGTCCCACTGATAAGGGAGGTCATCCTTCCATATTATCTGACCCTAGCCAATCAGGTTTCATGAGAACTGTCGAGATCCTCTTTCTCTGTGGTCTACTAACTTAACTTCACCAGGGGGAGCTGATCAAAAAGCATGCAACTGAGTTCATGGCAGATGTTGCCCATGCTCCCCTTACATGGGCTACATCTGAGCAGGGGTTCTAGGTACTCTCCATGCATGGCCCTTGGTTGATTCATCAGTCTCTGCAGGACCCCTTGAGCCCCAATTTATTGGCTGTGTTGGTCTCCTCCATGTCCTTCTATTTCTCCCTATTCCTATAAGATTCCCTGAACTCTGCCCGAAGTTTGGCTCTGAGTCTCAGCATCTGCTTCAATAACTTGTTGAGAAGAGTATCTAAGGGGCCCGTTGTGGAAGGCTCCTGTCTTGTTCCCTGCCTTCTCATACTTCTGATGTTTTTCCTGTTTGCACTTCTTAAAGAGGTTTCTACCTATTTCTTAGAATCCTCCTTGTTGTTTAGCTTCTTTTGGACTATACATTTCAGTATGTGTATCCTATATTATATGGCTAATATCCACTTATAAGTGAGTGTATACCGTATGTGTCTTCCTGCTCCTGGGTTACCTCACTCAAGATGATCTTTTCTAGTATCAACCACTTCCCTGCAAATTTCATTATTTTAATGTGTTTAATTGCTGAGTAGTATTTCATTGTGTAAATGAACCAAAATTTCTGTAGCCATTATTCATTTTAAGGAATCTAGATTGTTTCCAGATTCTAACTATTGTGAATAAATCTGCTATGAACATAATTGTGTAAATTCTCTTGTTGTATGGTTGAGCATTTTTCGTATGTATGCCCAAGATTGGTATAGCTTGACCTTGAGGTACCCCTCTTCCTAAATTTTTTTCCAGAAAGAGTCAGATTGATTTCCAAAGTGATTGTACAAGTTGGCATCCCACCAGCAATGGAGGATGGTTCCTCTTTCTCCACAACCTTTACAGCATTTGTCATCCATTGTGTTTTTGATCTTAGCCATTCTGATGGGTGTAATGTGAAATCTCAGGGTAATTTTAATTTGCCTTTCCTGGATGACTAAGGACTTAGAGCATTTCTTTAAGAGTTTCTCTGCCATCCGATATTCCCCTGCTGAGAATACCCTGTTTAGACCTGTACCCCATCTTTTAATTGGATTACTTGTTTTGTTGTTTAAATTCTTGAGTCCTGAGTTCAAGAACGTAGTAAAGATTAAATCTACCACATCCAAGTAGTCTTCATCTCAGGCCTTCAGTAGTAGTTCAATATTGGGAAATTCATTAATATAATCCACCATATAAACAAACTGGAATTAAAAAAAAAACATTCATGGTCATCCCCTGAGATGCCAAAAAAGCATTTGACAAAATCCAACACCCTTTCATGTTTAAAGATTTGGAGAGTTCATTGATACAAGGCACATAGCTAAACATAGTAAACACAATACACAGCAAGCCTATAGGGAACATCAAATTAAATGGAGAGAAACTTAAATCAATTCAACTGAAATCAGGGACAAGGCAAAGCTACCCAATCTCTCCCTATCTTTTCTTGTCTTTTTAATTTTTTAACAGTTGCCATGTTTCCATTTAATTATATAGCTTGAAAAGCACGTTTTCAGAATTTAGACAACAGCGTTTCATTATAATTTATCTCAAAATACAAGCCCTTTCACTATTGAAAAATTCAATGATGATCATATAAATTGGATTATTCTATGATCTCTCATAGAATGTATGGACTTTAAATTATTTGTTTTCAAATAATAGTGTGGGATAACCATGATCAGTGTTAATCTGAAAAAAAAAAAAAACAAAAACAGTTAACAGAGATAAAATCAATTTTTTTTTACAAAGCTGCAGATATATAGTCATTCTTGGTCAAACTCACCATTGCCTTTGATCTTGCTGAACCAAAAAGAGCTATGTAAGATCACATCTATAAAATAAATAGCATACATTTTATACAGATATACATACATTTTATACAGATACATTTTTCCAGATAATTGTAAAAATAGAATACAGTATATAATTAGAGCAAAATTTGCATTTTCTCATCCCATGTGACATTAATTCAGAAGGCTTTAAAGCTATTCTTTAAAGATATTGAGAAGATGGCTTAAAGGGACATGAGGCCACTGATAATAAACACCGAGTTGATAAAATATATTTCCATCATAAAAATCACATATTTCAGCTTTCAACAGAGTATTTGAAGTCCTAATTAGAGCAATAAGAGAGCTAAAGGAGATCTAGGGGATACAAATCAGAAAAGAAGAATTTAAAGTATCACTATTCACAGATGATATGATAATATACATGACTGACCCCATGCATTCTACCAGAGAACTCCTTCAGCTGACAAATACCTTTAGAAATGTGGCTAGATACAAACTTAACTAAAAAAAAAAAAATTGAAGCCCTTTTGCTTACAAAAGACATATTTCCTAAAAAGAAATTAGGGAAACACCATAGCCACAAATAACATAAAGTACCATGATATGACTCTAACCAACCAAGTGAAAGACCTGTATGAAAAACACTCCAAGTCTCTGAAGAAAGAAATTGAAGAATATATCAGCTGATGGAACGATCACCCATTCTGATGGAATGGTAGAATTAATATTGTGAAAATGGCAATCTACAGATTCAAAAGCAATCTACAGATTCAATACAATTCCCCTCAAAATACCAATACAATTTTTAACAGACCTTGAAAGAATAATTCCCAATTTCATATGGAAAAATTAAAATAAAACAAAAACCAGAATAGCTAAAATAATCCTCTACAATAAAAGATCTTCTGGTGGTTTCTGCATCCCTGATCTCAAGTTTTACTACAGAGCAATAGTAAGAAAATCTGCATGGTATTGGGTAGAAACAGTGGTGGATCAATAGAATTGAATTGGAGGTTCAGAAATAAGCCAACACACAGTGGGATACTTGAATATTTTTTTTAAGTCAAAACTTTATAATGAAAGAAGACGGCATCTTCCAAAAATGGTGATAGTCTAACTTGATGTATACATGTAGATAAATGCAAATAGATCCATATTTATCATCCTGCACAAAACTAAAGTCCAAGTGGATAAAATTCCTCAAACTAAAACCAGACATACTAATCTTGTTAGAAGAAAAATTGGGGAAGAGCCTTGAACTCATTGGCACAGGTTACAACTTCCGGAATACCAACAGCACAGGCTCAATTAATGGTACCTCATGAAACTGAAATGCTTCTGTAAAGCAAAGGACACTGTCAACACAACAAAACAACAGCTTACGAACTGAGAAAGGATCTTCATTATCCGTTCATTTGACAGAGGGTTAATATCCAGATTATAAAAATAAGTCATTATCATCATCATCATCATCATCATAGAATTTATTCTCTTTGTATCCTAGTTGTAGCCCCTGGTTCTTTGTGGTCCCACTCTCTCTTTCTTCCTCCTCTCTCCCTCTCCCTTAGTCCACTAATAGGGAAAGTCCTCCTTCCCTACTGTCTGACTCTATGACACTATACTATCAGTTCCCATCAGGACTGCCTGGATCCTTTTCCTCTGTGGGCTGCCTAGCTTGCTGCACTAGGGAAAAGTGATCAAGGAGCAGCCAACAGAGTTCATATCAGAAATTGTCTTTTTTTCCAATTACTAGAAGACCAACATGGGTACTGAACTTCTTATGGGCTATATCTGAGCAGGAGTTCTAGGTCCCCTCTATGCAAGGTCTTTGGTTGATGCATCACACTCCTCAGTCCCTCCTATGCTCAGCTTTTTTGGCTTTGTTGGTCTCTTTGTGGGGCTCCTTCCCTTCTGGGTCCTTCTATAACTCCCTTCTTCCATAAGATTCCCTGTGCTCTGTCCAAAGATTGACTGTGAGAATGCTGAGTGAAGTCTTTTAGAGGACTTTTGTGGTAGGCTCCTGTACTATGTTGTTTCCCTTCTTCTACCACTTCAGGTGTCTATCCTGTTTTCTCTTCTAGAGGCTTATCATATTGTGTGACTTATTGCTTAAATATCCAGCATTTAAAGCTGGATATTTTAGACCCATGCTTTTATAAATTTGACACCGACTCTTCTCTTGTCCCTTCTCTATTTTTAACACTTTTTGCATTTACATAGAATTTGCCAAAATAATCCACCACAATCCACTAAATAAAATTTACCTAATTTGAAATTTTTAGTTTCTTTTTCTGAGTTAAGGACCATATCCACATGTTGTAAAGAATAAGATGTATACTTTGGGGGGAGAAGTATGTTGGTTTCATTATTGAGATTGCTCAAAGTACTAATATCAAATTCATATACTTGTTTTTCTTGCTTTTTTTCTGTCCCTTCCTATAGAAACATTTTACTCAATAATGAATGTTTTGTATTCTTCTTGTAGAAATTTTATAGTCACTTTATGTAATACTTAAGCATAAAACATGTGACTGTGATGACCATAGGGAAAGCTATGATCAAATTTCACCACATAAAACATGACCATCAAATGATACCTGGCAATTGGTAAGTTACCATCACCTCTTAGAATGTTCCTCTCTTTTAGAGACATTAAAATATAGCAAAAGTCTCAGAAAAGATTCCTGTGCATGGATATAACCCTGAGGGGGGAACAGCCTTACCAGGCCACAGAAGAAGACAATGCAGTCACTCCTGATGAGACCTAATAGACTAGGATCAGAAGGAAGGAAAAGAAGAACTCCCCTATCAGTGGACTTGGGGAGAGGCATGCCTGCAGAGGGAGGAGGAAGAAAGGGGTTGGCAAGGGAGGAGAGAGGGAACCACAGGGGGGATACAAAGTGAATTAAGTGTAATTAATAAAGAATAAAAAGAAAAAAGGAATTAAAAAAAGGTAATAAGTATAAATTTTTGCCCATATATAAAAATGTTTAAAAGGAACTTTTCTAAAAAATATTTTTTATCAACTTCTTTTTCATTTTGTATCCATGGGATGATATGAACTATGTTGAAATGAAGAAAAATGGAATACAGAATGTATAAAAACCATTTTAACATTATTAACTACATTCTTAGTTTGCGAAAATAGAATAGTTTTAAGACACAATTACTGATGAGATATCAGCAATCAGTGATTGAGGGAAAGCTAATATAAAGAGTAATTTTTAAAAATGTGAGAATTTGATGTAGAGAAATGTCCAAAACCTAATGTTTGAATGAAATACAGCTTGTTTATTTTCAAACACTGTAATCAGATGAAATTTTCTGAAGTAATAAGCAATTGTTGGCACTTCCTGGAACTGAATTAATAAATGTAGGTTTTCAAATATACTATACATGCATATGGCAAGTTAAAAACTCCCATTAGACTTCCCATTTATTAATTGTTGATCTTAGTCCCTGAGCTAGTGGTATCCTGTTCAGAAAGTTGTCTCCTGTGCCAATGAGATCAAGGCTCTTTCTCACTTTTTCTAATAGATTTAGTGTATATGATGTTATACTGAGGTCTTTGATCAACTAGGATATGAGTTTTGTGCATTGAGAAAAATGTCTATCTATTTGCATTTTTCTGCTCTAGACATCCAGTTAGACCAGCACTGTTTGTTGAGATGCTTTCTTTGTTTCCAATGTATGGGTTTGGCTGCTTTGTGAAAAGTCGAGGGACTGTAGGTATGTGGGTTTATTTCTGGGTCTTTTATTTGATTACATTGATCAACCAGTCTATTTCTATGCCAGTACCATGAAGTTTTTATTCCTATTCCTCTGCAGTAAGGGATGGAGATATCTCCTGAAGTCCTTTTATTGCATTATATTGTTTTAGCAATTCTGGATTTTTTTTTCCATATGACGTTTAGAATTGTTCTTTCAAGGTTTGTAAAGAACATGTTTTAATTGGGACTGCATTGAATCTGTAATTGCCTTTAGTAAGATGACCATTTTCATTACGTTAATCTTACAGAGCAACACATGGAAGATCTTACCATCTTCAGATATCTTCTTCAGTTTCTTTCTTTAGAGACTTGAATTTCTATCAATACAGTCTTTAAAATAGTTTTTAGATATTTAGTGCTATCTTAATTATATAATATATAATGAAGACATTTGAATAGCACAGTCATAGTCATCATTCAGTTATCTGATTAAGGGAAATAAACTTAGCATACCGTTTAACATATGGTAAGGATGTGATAAATGTTAGCTGCTGTGGAAATAAGATCATAAATGTTCTTAAAAATGCATACAAATCATTATATTTTTTTAACTTGGGCCTCTTACATCTTTTTATTATCTATTCAGGGAATGAAATAGCATGATTTTATTCTCTGTGAGATGGAAAAGAGGATTCAAACATTTAGAAAAACATTTCTTTCAAAACTCCAAATAAAAACTTAAGGTTTTTTTTGAAAATTGATGAAAATCAAGAAGCAAACACATTTTTTCTTATTTTTAATGAATTACAGTTTATTCACTTTGTATCCCAGCTTTAACCAACTCCCTCATCTCCTCCATATCCCACACTCCCTCTCTCATCTCAGCCAATAATCTCCCCAAGTCCAGTGTTAAGGGAGGTCCTCCTCCCCTTCCTTCTAACACTAGATTATCAGGTCTTATCAGGACTGGCTGCATTGTCTTCCTCTATGGACTGGTAAGGCTTCTTGCCCATCAGTGGGAGGTGATCAAAAAGCCAGCAACTGTGTTCATGTCAGGGACAGTTCCTGTTCCCATTACCAGGAAACCCACTTAGAGACTGAGCTACCATGGGATACATCTTTACAGAGGTTCTAGGTTATCTGCATGCATGGTTCTTAGTTGGAGAATCCTTCTCAGAAAAGACCCCTGTGTCTAGATTTTTTGGTTCTGTTGTTCCACTTGTAGAACCCTGTACACTCCAGGTCTTTCTGTCTCCCACTACTTTCATAAGATTGGCTGCACTCTGCCCAAATTTTGGCTATAAGTCTGCGAATCTTCATTGATACCTTTCTGTATAGAGTCTTTCCAAGTCTCTCAGTAGTAGGCTCCTGTCTTGTTCCCTCTTTTCTACTTCCAGTGTCTGTCCTGTTTGCCTTTCTGAGTGAGGATTGATTATCTTATGCAAGGTATTCCTTCTTGCTTAGCTTCTTTAGGTGTACTAATTTTAGTATGTTTATCCTTCATTATCTGTCTAATATCCACTTATAAGTGAGTATATGTGTGTTTTTCTGCTTCTGGGATAAGTCAATCAGCATGACCTTTTCTAGTTCCCACCATTTGCCTGCAAATTTCATGATTTCCTTCTTTTTAATTGCTGACTAATATTCCATTGTGTAAAGGTACCACAATTTCTGTATTCATTCCTAAGATTGAAGGACTTCTGGGCTGTTGCCAGATTCTGGCTATTATGAAAAAAAAATGCTACAAGCCTGGTTGAGCAAATGTCCTTGTTGTATACTTGACAGTATATGCATAGGAGTGGTATAGCTAAATCTTGACGAAGCACTATTCCTAATTGTGTGAGAAAACACCAGATTGATTTCCAAAGTGGTTGTACAAGTTTACATTCCCACCAGCAATGGTGGAGGATTCTCTTTTCTCCACATTCCCTCCAGCAGGTGTTGTCACTTGAGTTTTTGATATTAACTATTCTGAGGGGTGGAAGGTGAAATCTCAGTGTCATTTAGATTTGCATTTTTGTGTTGACTAAGGATGTTGAGCATTTCTTTAAGTGTTTCTTTGCCATTTTATATTCCTCTATTGAGAACTCTGTTTAGCTCTGTACTCCATTTTTAATTGCATTACTTGATTTGCTGTTGTTTAACCTTTTGTGTTCTTTATCTATTCTGGCTATTAGCCCTCTGTTAGATATAGGGTTGGTCAAGATCCTGTCCCTATCAGTAGGCTGATGTTTTGTGCTTACAACAGTGTCCTTTGCTTTATAGAAGTTTTTCAGTTTCATTTATTGATTATAGATCTTAGAGCTTGTGCTGTTGGTGTTCTGTTCTGGAAGTTGTCTCCTGTGCCAATGAGCGTTTCTGTGCCAGTACCATGCAGTTTTTATTACTCTTGGCCTGTAGAACAGCTTGAGATCAAGGATGTAGATACCTCCAGATGTTCTGTTGTTGTAGAAAATTGTTTTAGCATTTCTTGGCTTTTTAATTTTCTATATGAAAATTGAGAATTTTTATTTCAAGTTCTGTAAAGAATTTTGTTGACATTTTGATGAGAAATGCATTAATTCTGAAGATTTGTTTTGCTAGGATGGCCATTTCCACTATGTTAATCCTACTGATTCATGAGCATAGGAGTTCTTTCCATCTTCTGATATCTTCTTCAATTTCTTTTTTCAGAGACTTGAAGTTTTTCTCAAACAGGTCTTTCACTTGCTTGCTTATAGTCACAACAGGGTGCTTTGTTTATTAGTGGCTAATATGAAGAGTCTTGTTTCCCTAAAATTTTTCTCAGCCACTATATATAATTAGTTAATTTTGCATCCAGCCACTTTGTTGAAGGTCTTTATCAGCTGATGGAGTTCTCTGGTTGAATTTTGGGGTAGCTCATGTATATTATCATATCATCTGTGAAGAGTGTTACTTTGACCTTTTCCTTTCTCATTTGTAGCTCCTTGATCTCCTTTAGTTGTCTTATTGCCCTATTTAGGACTTCAAGAACTATGTTGAAGAGATACGGAAAGAGTGTGAAGCCTTGCTTTGTCCCTGATTTCAGTGGGATTGATTGAAGTTTCTCTCCATTGAGTTTGATGTTGGCTATAGGCTTGCTGTATATTGCCTTTACTATGTTTATGTATGTGTCTTGTATCCCTGATTTTTCAAACACTTTAAACATGAATGGGTGCTGGATTTTTTCAAATAATTTTTTTGGCATGTAAGGAGGTGATCATGTGGTTTTTCTTCTTCAGTATTTTTTTTTATGTGCTTGATTACATTGATGGATTTCCACATATTGTACCATCCCTGCATACCTGGAATGAAGCCTACTTGGTCATGGTGGATGATATCTTTTATGTGTTCTTGGATTCGGTTTGCAAGTATTTTATTCAGTATTTTTACCTCAATATTTATCGTTACTGATTTTGCTAATTTCGATTGTTTCTCTCTGCATTCTAGCTAGTTTGGTTGAGGGTTTGTCTATCATATTGATGTTATCAAAGAACCAGCTTTTGGTCTTATTGATTCTGTGAATTGTTTCCTTAGTTTCTAATTCATTGATATCAGCTCTGAGTTTCATTATTTCCATCCTCTTGGGTTTGTTGTCTGCTTCTTTTTTTTTTCCTATGGCTTTTAGGTGTGCCATTAAGTTACTTGTATGGGGCGTCTCAGACTTCTTTCTGGAGGTACTCAATGCTATAAATTTTCCTCTTAACACTGCTTTTTTTTTGTTCCCATAAGTTTGGATATGTTGTGCATTCATTTTCATTAAATTTTAGGAAATCTCTAGTTACTTCTTTCATTTCTTCCCTGACCCAGATGTTATTGAGTAGAAAGTTGTTTAGTGTCCATGTGTATATAACCTTTTTATTATTTCTGTTGTTGTTGAAGTCTAGTTTTAGGCCATGGTGTTATGACAAAAAATAAAATTTTATTTCGATCTTCTTGTATCTGTTGAACCTTGCTTTGTGCCTCACTATATGGTCAATTTTTGAAAGGGTTGAAAGAGATGCTGAAAAGAAGGCATACTCTTTTGAGTTTCAGTGAAAAGATACGTAGATATCTATTAAATCCATTTAATTTAGGACCTCCATAACTGTCATTATTTCTCTATTTAGCTTCTGTCTAGATGATCTTCATCTTGAGAGTGGAGTGTTGAAATCTGCCATTATTAAGGTGTTGGGATCTATATGTGATTAAAGCTTTAATAATGTTTCATTTACAAGTGCAGGTGATCTTGTATTTGGGGCATAGATATTCAGGACTGTCATGTCCTCCTGGGAAATTTTTCCTTTGAAGAGAATGAAGTGACCCTCCTTATATTTTTTGATTAATTTTGGTTGAAAATCTACTCTATTAGATATTAGGATGGCTACCCCTGCTTGTTTTCTGGGTCTGTTTGCTTGAAAAAAAATTCCAGCCCTTTACTCTGAGGAAGTATTTACCCTTGTTGCAAATGTGTGTTTCTTGGATACAGCAGAATGTTGGATCCTGGTTCTCCAATCATTCTGTTACTCGTTATCTTTTTATTGGAGAGTTGAGTCCCTTGATGTTGAAAGATAATAGTGACCAATTAATATTTGTTCCTTTTATTGTGGAGTCTGTGGTGTTACTGAGTTTCAATGCTTGTTTTCTTTTAATTCTTTGTTTTGAAGTTATCTATATCCTGTGTTTTCTTGGGTGTAGTTGATTTTGTTGGATTGGAGTTTTCCTTCTAGTATCTTCTGTAGAGATGTGTTGCTGTGTAGACATTTTTTAAGTTTGTTTTGTCATGGAATATTTTCTTTTCTCCATCTATGTTGACTGAAAGCTTTTCTGGTTATAGTAGTCTGTGTTGGCATCTTTGATCTCTTAGAGTCTGCATGACATCTGCCCAGGCCCTTTTGTCTTTCATAGTTTCTGTTGAGATATATGGTGTGATTTTGATAGGTCTACCTTGATATGGTACTTGGACTTTTTCCCTTGCTGATTTTAATATTTTTACTTGTTCTGTAGATTTAGTGTTTTGACTATTATGTGACGTGAGAAGTTTTTTTTTCTGTTCTAGATTTTTTTGTGTTCTGTAGACCAAATGTATGTTAATGGACATCTCTTTCTTTAAGTTGGGAAAGTTTTCTTCTATGATTTTCTTGGCCTTGGAGCCTGAAATCTTTTTTGCCTATTCCTTTTTTTTTTTTTTCCTTAGATTTTTGTCCTTTCATGGTTTCCTTGATTTCTTAGATGTTTTGCGTTTGGTACTTTTCTGATATTATTTTTTTCTTTGAGAAGTTTATCACTTTCTGCAATTGTATATTCAGAGCCTGAGATTCTCTCCTTCAATTCTTGCATTCTGTTAGTGATGCTTACCTTTGTGGTTCCTCATCTTTTCTTTAAATTTCCAGCTCCTGGTTTTTCTCTATTTGTGTTTTCTTTATTGATTTTAATTCTGTTTTCATGTCTTACACCATTTCTTTCATCTGTTTGAATGTGGATTCCTGTTTTTCGATGATGTCCTCTATTTTTTTTTTTGTTCACTTCCTCTCTATGTGCCACAACTTATTCCTTTACCTGTGCCTCTATTTGTTTGGCTGTATTTGTCTGTATTTCTTTCAGAGCTTTGTTTGTTTCCTCTTTATGTGCCACTAATAAATGGATAAGCGTAGCTTTAAAATAATTTTCCTGTGTTTCCACTGAATTAAAATATACATTGATTTTGGTGGTTGCTGACGAAGCTATTATGTCCTGATTTTTGTTGTGTGTGTTCTTATGCTGATTTCTAGCCATCTGCTTATCTATAACCTTTGTTGTTTGTTCCTGGAATCTGTACTTCAGGCTTGGTCCATCAGAAGTCCACTAGTTTGAGAGTGGACGTTGGTGTTTCAGCTGTAACTAAGGGAGAAAGGTTGCCTGCACATAAGTGTAAGAGCCGGCATGTGCATGGCAGTGTACCTTAAGGGAGAGGGTGTTAGTGCGTTTGATACCTGGAAGGGTAAAGCTTAAGTGTAGGAGGGGTGTGGGTGCTGGCGCTGTTCACAGGCACTATGTGCATGCACAGGTGCCCTGAGTATATTAGTGGCCTCAGTGCTGTTGTATTGTCCTCCTGACAATCAGATATGTATGGAATCCAGGAACTGTTTGCCTGGATTCCACTGGTAGACCCACAGAACAGGGGCCTCAATGTTGAGAATGGTGTCCCAGGGATTCCTATGTTGCTCACAGTGAGTGTTGGGGGGAGGGATCCTATGTCTGGGTGCTAGTGTAGAGGGACCCTGGATGTGGGCTCTGCAAGCAATCATTTAAAGGTGCATTCACTCCTTTGCAGGCCAAATCAGAAAGCATAGCTGTTCCCCTTGTTCTCTACTTTCAGATTAGGGCCAGCAGGGGCAAATGTGAGTGTAGGAGATCTATCAGCTCAATGGTGTCCACTGTTTGGCCGCTGTACAGGGAGGCCTGTACTTTGGGTAGCTGCTCCTGCTATCTCAGTCTCAGAGCTTGTAGGTTCTGGGTTTGGCTAGTTGCTGTCCCCATGTAGCTGCAGCTATAGGAGGTCCACCCTTTCTGTTTCTGTCACTGAGTGGAAAAGCTTGTGCTTGGGGCAACAACTGAGGCCTCAGTCAAGAAAGGAAGTCTATACTTAGGGCAGAGGCCATTGACATCTCCCTCCATCAGCAGGAAGAACCTTGCTTGGGGCAAGGGGAAGTGAAGGGGGTTTGAATATTTGCTACTCTCAGTCCCTGGAGACAAGAGTGACCTGGATCTGGGTTGTCCCTTCTTGCCCAGGAAGCCTCAATGTGGATGTTCTGGCTTCAGCTGCCCTTACACTCACCAATTTTGGAGTTTCGTATACTGTGACCCTCAGATATGGTGCTCAATGGTCGCTGCCATCTTGGACCACCAGTAAACACTTTTTTTAAGAAGTAAATTAAAAAGGTTTTCTTGATAAATAATTAATAAAAATGTGTTGATTAGCTACTATATAATACCCAAAATGGTTGCAAGAGATTGGGGTGCTGAAAAATAAACTGGGAAAACTTAAGACACATGATATAACAGAAACTAAGTGTGATGAGAGATTTTCAAAGTTTGAGTCACAATGAACTCAATGTGTCAGACCCTATGTCAGGTGCCTTGGTGACAAAACTTTTAGTGTTTTATTAAAATTTAGAATTGGATGTAATCTAACTGAATTGTTTTTTTCTAATCATTCTGTTGGCTAAATATGTTTGTGTGTACAAAATAAACCACATTGTTCCTAACTCAATATTTTTGCTATAATAAAATTTTTGAAAAATAACAGCACACTTAAAAAATACTTTATGCTGTTACAAAAATCAATGGAACTAAATTAAGAACGAAGTGTATGCTTTGATAAAATTTAACTTAAAGAAGTGAAAAGAAACCTTTTGACTTTGATTTTTTTAACCAAATGAATGGAATTTTGCAAGGTCCATATTTGTATATTTCATCCAAACTTGGGTAAGCTGCAGAATAGAAAATGCCAGGAAGACAGATGGCAAAGACTCTTGTGTGGGTTTGTCCAAATGATGCTTTTTAACATTCAGCTATATATTCTTTGACCATCCACTGGGACAGCCAGTACTTGGCAATGTTATTCAGTTGGCAAATTCTTTCTTTGTTGCTTATTATTCCTGGCTTTGTATCCTTCCCCAGAATTCCAGCTGCCTTCCCATTTATAGAAAATCAACAGTTCTGCTTCTTTGCTGTTCTCAAATCTTTTCAGTTTAGAATATTTCTCATAAGATTAATCTGTTATTTTCCCAAAGGATGTTTTTTTCCTTCTAAAATTACACCTCCATATTCTCTACTGAAGACAAAACATAACAGTAGACTCAGTTTAATATTGAGCAACATCAGCATAATATTAGATGCACATAATACATATACCAAGATATTCATCCTTCTTCACACACACTCTTACACACACACACACACAGAGAGAGAGAGAGTGAGAGAGAGAGAGAGGTATATATAGATAAATAGGGATATATTTCTTTCGTTTTTAATTTTTTTCACAATTTAATCATTATATATACTGTCTGAAGCCTCCTCCTCAATCAGCTCTTCCCAGGACCACCATCTCTCCATCTCTCCCCTATCTCCTTACCCCTGTCCACTGAAAGGGGAATTCTCTTCCTTTGGATCTGTCCACACATTCTCAAGTCTGATCAGGACTTCCTGAATTCTCTTCTTCTGAGGCTGGTCAATGCCACAATTCCAGAGGCAAGTGATCAAAGAGGATACAATCAATTTCATGGGAGTGATTGCTCCTGCTCCCCTTACTCAGAAACCCACATGGAGACTAAGCTGTCAATCAGATATATCTGGGCAGGCATCAGGTCCTCTCCATGCATCAGTCTTTGCAGCATCACCTGAGATCAGATATTGTAACTTTGTTGGTATCCTTGTGGGGCTGCTGTTCCATCCATGTCATTATATCCCCCACTCTTCTTCCACAGGACTACCTGCTCTGGCCAAAGTTTGGCTGTGAGTCTCAGCATCTGCTTCAATCCCCTGTAGGGTGGAACCTTTCAGAGGAGTCTTTATTGTAGGCTCCCATCCTGTTTCCTCTCTTCTATTGCTTCTGCTGTCTATCCTGTTTGCCATTCTGGATGAGATATAAGCATCCTTCCTAGGATCCTCTTTGGGTTTAACTTCTCTAGGTTTGTAACTTTTAGTATGGCCTTATAATATCATATAATATAAAGCTAATAGATGCTTATAAGTGAGTATATACCATGCCTGTCTTTCTGTTTCTAGGTTACCTTATTCAGGATGATCTTTTCTATTTCCAGGCATTTGCCTGCAAATTTCATGATTTGTTTTTAAGTGCTGAGTAGTATTCCATTGTGTAAATCTACCACACTTTCTGTATGCATTCCTACATTTATGGACATCTAGGTTGTTTGCAGATTCTGTCTATTACAAATGAAACTGCTATGAACATATATGAACAAACATCCTTGTTGAATGGTGGGGCATCTTCTGGGTATATGCCCAGGTGTGATACAGCTGGATCTTAGGTAGTGCTCTTCAGTTTTGTGAGATAGTACCAGAATGATTTCTAAAGTGGTT
The DNA here is from genome assembly GCF_030254825.1 of Meriones unguiculatus. Taxonomy (NCBI): domain Eukaryota; kingdom Metazoa; phylum Chordata; class Mammalia; order Rodentia; family Muridae; genus Meriones; species Meriones unguiculatus. Next base: position 70,086,047 of record NC_083369.1, on the reverse strand, counting down.
GTACAAGTTTGCTCTCCCACCAAAAACGGAGGAGGGTTCCCCTTTCTCCACATCCTCTCCAGCATGTGTTGCTACTTGAGTTTTTGATCTTAGCCGTTCAAGAGGAGTGAGATGTAATCTCAGAGTTGTTTTGATTTGCATTTCTCAGATAACTAAGGATGTTGAGCATTTCTTTTTTTCTTTTTTTATTAATTTTATTTTTTTCTTATTAGTTACATTTTATTAACTCTGTATCCTAGCTATATCCTGCTCCCTCATTCCCTCCCAATCCCACCCTCCCTCCCTCATCTACACCCTGCCCCTTTCCAAGTCCAATGATAGAGGTGGATCTCCTCCCCATTCATCTGATCCTGTTTTATCAGGTATCTTCAGGACTGGCTGCAAAGCCCTCCTCTGTGGCCTAACAGAACTGCTCCTCCCTTGGGGGGTGGGGAGGTCAAAGAGCCAGTCATTGAGTTCCTGTTAGAAATAGTCCTTGTTCCCCTCACTATGGGAAACCGATCGGTTACTGAGCTACCACAGGCTAGATCTGAGCAGAGGTTCTAGGTTATATCCATACATGGTCCTTGGTTGAATGTCAGTCTCAGAAAAGACCCTATGCCCAGATATATTTGGTCCTTGTGGAGCTCCTATCCTTTCCCAATCATACTAACTGCCCTTCTTTCCTATGATTCCCTGTACTCTGCTGAAGGTTTGGTCAGGAGTCTTTGTATCTACTTTGAAAACACTGCTCCTTAGAGTCTTTTAGATACCTTCAGTAGACTCCTGTCGTATATTCAGTGCACATCCCATCTGTCTTTCTAAACGAGGATTGGTCATCTTACCCCATGTCTGCTCTCTAGATTATCTTTTTTAGGTGTATAGATTTCATTATGTTTATCATATCTTATAGGTCTATATAAGTGAGTATATGCCGTGTTTGTCTTTCTCCTTCTGGGATATTCCACTCAGAATGATCTTTTCTAGATCCCACCATTTGCCTGCAAATTTCATGATTTCCTCCTTTTTGATTGCTGAGTACTATTCCATTGTGTAAAAGTACAACAATGTCTGTACCCATTCCTCCGTTGATGGATATCTGGGTTATTTCTGTAAGACCTGGGGTCTCACAGCTCAGGAGTTTAATCGCGCCCTTCCCAGAAACCCCCCCAGACCAAGACTCGTTGCAAAAGCAAGAGGTTTATTAACCATTGTACAATGGGGTCACCCCTGCCAGTCAGCAAAGAGTGGCACCGGGAGACAAAGGCCTTTAGGTTTTTAAAAGAAAAATTGCGGGAAATTTGAAGTTGTAGTTTTGGCAATTTAGGATTGGATGAGGAAGTTATAAAGTAAGATAATTGGTTAGTCTTAGGTGCTCAAGCTTGGCCAGTCCTGCCAAGTGTGGATGCAGCTGCAATTTAAGGTGGGGGTGGTTAGCTCATCCTTGAAGATTAGGGGCTACAGACTTTTGGCTGGAGATCAAAAGCTACTCAGAAGAAGTCTAGGTTCGTTGCTAAGAAAAGCTATCTCAAGGACAAGGGTCTGGTCCCCCTTTGGCTGAGTGAAGGTCATTGCTTGCTTGCCCCTTTTTTTATATCTGTCCTCACAGATAGGGTCACATTCCTTCACTCTCTGGAAAGGTACTAAGAAGCTTCAGCTTAACCTGGACCTAAAACTCAAAACTATAGGCTTTAGAAGACAGATAGGTTACAAAGTTAGTCTAACACTTTCAGTTTCCAGGTTCTGGCTATTACAAATAAAGCTGCTATAAACATGGTTGAGCAAGTATCCCTTTTGTGTACTTGAGCAAAGTTTGGGTATATACCTAGCAGTGGTATAGCTGGGTCTTGAGGAAGCACTATTCTTAATTGTCTGAGAAAGCGCCAGATAGATTTCCAGAGTGGTTGTACCAGTTTACATTCCCACCAGCAGTGGAGGAGGGTTCCCCTTTCTCCACAACCTCTCCAGCATGTGTTGTCACTTGAGTTTTTGATCTTGGCCATTCTGATGGGTGTGAGGTGAAATCTCAGGGTTGTTTTGATGTGCATTTCCCTGATGGCTAATGAGGTTGAGCATCTATTTAAGTGTTTCTCTGCCATTCTATATTCCTCTGTCGAGAATTCTCTGTTTAGTTCTGTTCCCCATTTTTTTTTTTTTTTTGATTACTTGGTTTGCTGCTTTTCAGCTTCTTTAGTTCTTTGTATATACTGGATATTAGTCCTCTGTCAGATAAAGGGTTAGTGAAGATTCTTTCCCAATCTGTAGGCAGTCGTTTTGTTTTGATGACAGTGTCCTTTGCTTTACAGAAGCTTTTCAGTTTCATGAGGTCCCATTTATTGATTGTTGCTCTTAGAGCCTGTGCTGTTGGTATCCTGTTCAGGAAGTTGTCTCCTGTGCTAATGAGTTATAGGCTGTTCCCCACTTTTTCTTCTAACAGATTTAGAGTATCTGGTTTTATGTTGAGCATTTCTTTTTTTTTAACTTTTATTAATTACACTTTATTCATTTTGTATCCCCCCATAAGCCCCTCCCTCCTTCCTCCCGGCTCCCCCTCCCCCCCCCTTACTGCATGCATGCCCCTCCCCAAGTCCACTGATAGGGGAGGTTCTCCTCTCCTTCTTTCTGATCTTAGTCTATCAGTTCTCATCAGAAGTCGCTGCATTGTCAGGGTTCTAGTTTATCTCCATGAATAGTCCTTGGTTGGAGTATGAGTCTCTGGGAAGTTCCCTGTGTGTAAATTTTCTTGTTCTGTTGCTCTCCTTGTGGAGTTCCTGTCCTCTCCAGCTCTTACTATTTCCCACTTCTTACATAAAATTCCATTCACTCTGCCTGTCAGTTGACCATCAGGCTCAGTATCTGCTTTTACAGATACTGTGAGGCTTTCAGAGGCCCTCTGTGGCAGGTTCCTAGGTTGTTTCCTGTTTTCTTCTTCTGGCTTTCAGAGTCTCTCTGTAGCAGGCTCCTAGGTTGTTTCTTGTTTTCTTCTTCTTCTGATGTCCATCCTCTTTGCCTTTCAGGATGGGGATTGACCGTTTTAGCTAGGGTCCTCTGTTTTGCTCAGTTTGTTTAGATGTACCGATTTTAGTGGGTTTATCCTATGTTGTATGTTTATATGAGTGAGTATTTACCGTGTGTGACTTTTTGCTTCTGGGACAACTCACTCAGGATGATCCTTTCCAGGTCCCACCATTTACCTGCAAATTTCATGATTTCCTTATTTTTCATTGCTGAGTAATATTCCATTGTATAGATGTACCACAGTTTCTGCATCCATTCTTCAGTTGAGGGGCATCTGGGCTGTTTACAGCTTCTGGCTATTACAAATAAAGCTGCTACAAACATGGTTGAGCAAATGTCCTTTTTGTGTACTTGAGCCTCTTTTGGATATATGCCTAGGAGTGGTATGGCTGGATCTTGAGGAAGCACTATTCCTAGTTGTCTGAGAAAGTGCCAGATTGATTTTCAGAGTGGTTGTACAAGTTTACACTCCCATCAGCTGTGGAGAAGGGTTTCCCTTTCTCCACAACTTCTCCAGCATGTGTTGTCACTTGAGTTTTTGATCTTGGCCATTCCGATGGGTTTAAGGTGAAATCTCAGGGTTGTTTTGATTTGCATTTCCCTAATGGCTAATGAGGTTGAGCATTTCTTTAAGTGCTTCTCTGCCTTTCTTTAAGTGTTTTTTTTGTCATTTGATATTCCTCTGTTGAGAATTCTCTGCTTAAATCTATACCACATGTTAAATTGGATTATTTGGTTTGTTGGTGTCTAATTTCTTTAGTTCTTTATATATTCTGGATATTAGCCATCTATGAGATGTAATGTTGGTCAAGATCTTTTCCTAGTTTGTAGATTGTCGTTTTGTTCTGTTGACAGTGTCCTTTGCTTTACTGAAGTCTTTCAGCTTCAGGAGGTCCTATTTATTAATTGTAGATCTTAGAGCCTATGCTGTTGGTGTTCTTATCAGGTAGTTGTCTCCTCTGCCAATGAGTTCTCGTCTCTTCCCCAATTTTTTTCCAACAGATTTAGTGTTTCTGATTTTATGCCGAGGTCTTTGATCCAGTTGGGCTTTAGTTTTGTGCAGGGTAATAGATAAGGTTTTATATGCAGTTTTCTACATGTGGACATCCAGTTAGACTAGCACCATTTGTTGAATATGCTATCTTTCTTCCATTGTATGATTTTGGCATCTTTGTCAAAGATCAGGTGTTCTTAGGTGTGTGAGTTTAGTGGGTTTATTTCTGGCACTTCTATTTGATTCCACTGATCGACCAGTCTGTTACTATGCCACTACCATTCAGTTTTTATTACTATTGCTCTATATAGTGCAGTCTGAGATCTGTGATGGAGATAGCTTCAAAATATCTTTTATTGTACACCATTGTTTTAGCTATTCTGAGATTTTTGTTATTCAATATGAAGTTGAGAATTGTTATTTTCAGATCTGTAAAAAAAACTGTGTTGGTAATTTGATGGGAATTGCATTGAATCTATACATTGCTTTTGTTAAGAGGGCCATTTTTATTGTTAATTCAACCGAGCTATGAATATGGGAGATCTTTCCATCTACGGATATCTTCTTCAAGTTCATTATTCAGAGACTTGAATTTTTTTTCGTAGAATTATTGCATTTTCTTGGTTAGAGTTATACCACAATACTTTATATTATTTGTGGCTATTGTGAAGGGTGTTGTTTCTTTCTCAGCCCATTTGTCTTTTGTATACAAGAGGGCAACTGATTTTTGGTTTTTAGTTAATTTTGTATCCAGCCATTTTGCTGAAAGTGTTTATCAGCTGTAGGAGTTCCCATGTAGAATTTTGGAGGTCAATCATGCATACTATTATATCTTCTGCAAATAGTGATACTTTGGCTTCGTTTTCTGTTTGAATTCCAATGATCTCCTTTATTTGTCTTATTGTTCAATCAAATATTTTAGTACTATGTTGAAGAAATATGGAGAGAGTGGCAGCCTTGCCTTTTCCCTGATTTCAGTGGGATTGATTTAAATTTCTCTCCATTTAGTTTGATATTAACTATATACTGCTCTATATTGCCTTTTCTATGTTTAGATATTTGCCTTGTATCCCTGATCGCTCCAGGACTTTAAACATTAATGGGTGAAGGATTTTATGAAATGCTTTTCAGCATGTAAGGAGATGATCTTGTGTTTTGTTTTTTTTTCTTTCAGTTTGTTTATATGTTTGATTATATTGATGGATTTCTGTATATTTACCACCCCTGCATAACTGGGATGAAGCCTAGTTAGTCATAGTGGATGATATCTTTAATGTATTCTTGGATAGTTTGTGAGTATTTTATTGAGTATTTCTGATTCCATTTTCATAAATTATATTGATCTGAAATTCTCTTTCTTCTTGGGTCTTTGCGCTGTTTAGCTATCAAGGTTACTGTGGCTTCATAGAATGAGTTTGGCAACGTTCCTTTTCTTTCTATATTGTGGAATAGTTTGGAGAGTATTGTTGTTAGCTCTTCTTTTAAAGTTTGGTAGAATTCTACTATGAAACTATCTGACCCTGGGCTATTATTAGGATGAGAGAATTTTGATGATCTGTTCTATTTCCCTCGGGGTATAGGACTATTTAATTTATTTACCTAGTCTTGATTCAGTTTTGGTAATAGAATCTATCAAGAAAATTGTCCATTTCATTTAGATGGCCGAATTTTGTGTCATATAGGTTTTTGAATTGGATAGTGTCTCTCTGCCTTTTAATTAGTTTGTCTAAGCGTTTATCTATTGTGCCTTTCTCTAAGAACCCACTTTTGGTTTCATTGATTCTTGAATGGTTCTCTTTGTTTCTTGTTTTTTGATTTCAGCCCTGAGTTTGATCATTTCCAGGTGTCTACTCCTCTTAGGTCTTCTTCTTCTTCTTCTTCTTCTTCTTCTTCTTCTTCTTCTTCTTCTTCTTCTCTAGTGCTTTCTGGCATGCAGTGAAATTGCTTGTATAAGATGTCTCGAATTCTTTTATGAAGGATTTCCTCTTAGCACTCCTTTCATGTGTAGTATAAGTTAGGGTAAGTTTTACCTTAATTTTCATTGAATTCTAGGAAGTCTTTAATTTCTTTCTTTATTTTCTCACTGGCCCAGGTGTCATTGAGTAGGAAGTTGTTCAGATTTCATATATGTGTTGTGTTTTTGTTATATCGGTTATTGCTGGGGTCTAGTTTTAGACAATGGTGGCCTGATATAATACAATGAATTAATTCAGTTTTCTTGTATTTGTTGATGATTGCTTTGTATCCAAACTTCTGGTCTATTTTGGAGGAGGCTCCATGAGGTGCTGAGATGATGGTAAATTCTCTTGTGTCTGGATGAAAACTTCTGTAGATGTCTGTTATGTCCACTTGATTCATGATATCTGTTAGTGTCCATGTTCCTTTGTTTAGTTTCTGTTTTGTTTACCTCTCCTTTGATGAGAATGGGGTATTGAAGTCTCCCATTATTAATGTGTGGGGCATCTATGTATGGTTTAAATTTTATTAATATTTCTTTTAAAAATCTGGGTACCCTTTAATTTGGGAATAGGTGCTCAGAATTGAGAAGTCTTCTTGGTGAAAATTTCCTTTGATGAGTATGAAGTGACCTTCCCTTCTCTTTAGAATAATTTTGATTGAAAGTCTATTTTATTACATATTAGAATAGCTACTCTTGCTTGCTTGGTTCCATTTGCTTGGAAAACCATCTTCCAGTTCTTTACTCTCAGGTAATGTCTATCTTTGTAACAGAGGTGCGTTTCTTGTATGCAATAGAAATTTGCATCTTGTTTATACATCCATTCTCTTAGTCTGTGTCTTTTTATTGGAGAATTGACTCTGTTTATTTAGAGAATTAAATGACCAGTGACAGTTAGATCCCTTTATTTTGATGTTCATTGTGGTAGTGTGTTTTTGTCTTCGCTACTTTAAATTTGCTGTAGTGAGGTTATTTATTTCCTGTTTTCCTGGATGTAGTTATTTTTCTTGGGTTCTATTTTTCCTTCTAGTATCTTCTTTAAGTCTGGATTTGTGAGGAGGTACTGTTGAAATTTGTTTTTATCATTGAATTTCTTGTTTCTCCATCTATGATGACTGAAAATTTTGCTGTGTATAGTAGCTTGGACTGGCATCTGTGTTCTCTTAGGGTATGCAAGATATCTGTCCAGGTCTTTCTGGCTTTCATAGACTCCGTTGAGAAGTCAGGGGTGATTCTGATCTGTTTTCCATTAAATGTTTCTTGGCCATTTTCCTTTGCAACTTTTATTTACTTTTTGTTCTGTATAGCTTCTGTTTTGATTATTATGTAGGAGGAGGATTTTCTTTTCTGGCCTAATCTGCTAGGGTTTCTTTTCATTGGCTTCTTACATGCGAATAGGCCTCTCCTTTAAACTGGGGAAATTTTCTTCTATGATTATGTTGAAAATGTTTTTTGGGAGTCTTGGAGATGAGAATTTTCTTTTTTACTCTATTCCTCTCATTCTTAGATTTTGTCTTTTCATGTTGTCCTTGATTTCTTCGGTGGTTCTATCAGGAATATTTTTGATTTAACATTTTCTTTGATGCATATATTGATTTCTTCCATTGTATCTTCAACTCCTGAGATTTTTTCTTCTACTTCTTATAGTTTTTTTGGATATTCTTACTGCTGTAGTTCCTGATTTCTTCCTTAAGTTTAACCTTTCCATGATTTCTTCTGTTGTGTTTTCTTTAATTTTCCCATTTCTATCTTTAGATCTTTAACCATTTTGTTGATTTCCTTTTGTTGTTGACTGTATTTTCCTTCAATTCCTTCTCCTTTTTGTTTGAACTTTCCTGTTTTTCTTTTATTTATTTCAAAGATTTAATTATTTCCCCTTTAATGGCCACAAACTGTTTGGCTGTACCTTTCTTTACTGATTGCCATAATCTATTTGACTTTATCTTCCCATATTTCTTTATGGATGGCCATAATCTTTTTTACTTTATCTTCCTATATTTTTAATGAATTTTATTCCTTTCCTCTTTTATCATCTTGCTATGCATAGCTTTAAGGTCATCTTCTTGAATTTCAATAATTTCAGGGTATCTAGGGCTACTTGCCCCTGGGTAACTGGGTTCTATACATGCCGTATTGCTTTGGCTTTTTTTAATGTGCTTTTATGCTGGCCTATTGTCATCTGGCTGTCTCAGATGTTGGTGATTAGTTTCTGGTGCCTGCTGGAGTCTTGGGTAGGGAGGAGGAAATACCCTTGGTAAGAAGATGGTTGTTCCTGAAGGAGCCCTCATTAGCTTTTTGGGTATGGCCATGGAATGGTAGGTGCTTCTAAGGGAATTGCCACAGCTCTCCTCAGGTGTATGGTCCTGTGGGCTAACTGGATTTTTGGGAGTCCAGGGGCTCTCCTCTTACCTGGAGAAGTCCTGGAGACAGCTGCCCTGATTCTGGCTTTCTTGCTCTGAATTTGGTGAGCCGCTGCTGGTCATAGACTGTGTTTGCTGGGTGCAGTTCTTCTGTAGAAGCAGGGAGCCCCAAGGTTTGGTCAGTTTAGCTAGGGAGACAGGATGAGCTTTGGGGCAGCATCTGTGGACTGATCTTGTGGTTCCCAGGCATCTGTAGGTCTGAGGTTGGAGCTCTGTGCTCCAGAACCCTAACGGTAATCATTTGCTGGTGAGTGCAGCACATAAGCATGTGGCTGGAGGCTAGCCTTTGGGAACCCAGGAACTTTTCTAGTGATCAGCTTGGTGCCCTGAAGTCAGACCTGATGTTTCCCTCACTGAGGTGTTTACAGCCTCTGGTATTTTGGGGTCCAGAGTTCTGTCTGCGATGGTGAGTAGCATACAGGCATATGGCTTTGGGCTTGTGACTGAGTGCCTCCTAGAGCCAGAGACTTTTTCCTTGGTGGGAGTTGTGCCTGGCTGACATAAGGTGGGTTGGAGTGGATTGTTTCCTTTATCATGGGGTTTTCTCTTGACAGAAAATGCAGTCTCTGGTGTTTTGGGGCCCATTGTTCTATTTAGGATGGTGATCTGAGCACACAGACCTGTGACTTTGGTCTGAAAACCAAGTGCCTACCAGTACCTGGGAACTGTTCTGGGGGTTAGCTGAGTGACATGAGATTGGACTTGATTGCTTCCTACACCATGGGGTTTGCTCTTACTTAATAAACACAATTGCTGGTGTTTTAGGGCCCACAATTCTCTCTCTTGGTCATTGTTCAGTCACTGCTCTGTTGCTCATGGGACCCAGTGTGCTCTCAGTGCCACCATCTTGGATACTCTCGCCCAGTGCATTGTTTCTTATATCATTGGACTGTTCACAAATTTGGCAGGATAAATGATATATTATGCTTAATTTATGTTCCAGTAATATGACACCATAGTTTACTGAGGAAAACAAAATAATAATGTTGTATTTTTCCAGGCAGTGTTTTTATTTTTTTCTGAGTTAATGATTGGACCATGGGTACAGAAATTCTGAAATCGCAACAAAATTAGATTGTGTATATAGAAGCAAGAATTTTTAGCATTTCAACAAACATTTGTCCAAATTATAGCGAAATAATCCCTCTGAAGCTCTCAAGCTTCTTCATCCAGAACTACATTTTTCAAACTCAAGAGACTAGACAGAAATCATTGCAGATAAGTTCTTCTTATATAACTTAAACAGCATTTGTATTTTTAAGTTTTCATAAAATAACTTATTAAGTGCCAATACTTGTGGAATCATTCACCTAGAACTGTTTGTTCAACAAAAAAGGTCCTTATAAAATAAGCTTTTTGTATGGTTTCTTTCTGTTGACTACTATGATTCATTTTATTACCAATTCAAATAAATGATTCTAATGATACATATGCTAATTCTAAAATCTCTTGAACTTGACTCTATAAATAACATTTTTAATGATTCTTAATGGGTATTTTAAAACCTCACCAAGCCAGAGTACCCACAGCCTTTACTCATTTGCAAAGGACCTGTCCATATTTCTTTTTTCTTTTAATTTTTTATTTAACTTTTATTAATTACACTTTATTCATTTTGTATCACCCCATAAGCCCCTCCCTCCTCCCCTCCCGGCCCCACCCTTCCCCCCTTTCCGCATGCAAGCCCCTCCCCAAGTCCACTGATGGGGGGGTCCTCCTCTCCTTCTTTCTGATCTTAGTCTTTCAGTTCTCATCAGAAGTGGCTGCATTGTCAGGGTTCTAGGTTATCTCCATGAATAGTCCTTGGTTGGTGTATGAGTCACTGGGAAGTTCCCTGTGTTCAAATATTCTTGTTCTGTTGCTCTCCTTGTGTGGTTCCTGTCCTCTCCAGCTCTTACTATTTCCCACTTCTTACATAAAATTCCATTCACTCTGCCTCACAGTTGGCCATCAGGCTCAGCATCTGCTTTGACAGTCTGCATGGCAGAGGCTTTCTGAGGCCCTCTGTGGCAGGTTCCTAGGTTGTTTCCTGTTTCCTTTTTTTTTCTATTTTTTATTTTTTTTCTTTATTTTTTTGAATTTTATTTTTTTCTTATCAGTTACATTTTATTAACTCTGTATCCCAGCCGCATCCCAATGGCTTATTCTCTCCCAGTCCCTCCCTCCCTCCCTCATCTCCACCGTGTCCCTTTCCAAGTCCACTGATAGAGGTGGATCTCCTCCCCATTCATCTGATCCTGTTTCATCAGGTATCTTCAGGACTGGCTGCAAAGCCCTCCTCTGTGGCCTAACAGGACTGCTCCTCCCTTGGGGGGTGGGGAGGTCAAAGAGCCAGTCATTGAGTTCCTGTTAGAAATAGTCCTTGTTCCCCTCACTTTGGGAAACCAATTGGTTACTGAGCTACCACAGGCTACATCTGAACAGAGGTTCTAGGTTATATCCACACATGGGCCTTGGTTGAATGTCAGTCTCAGAACTCTTTGGCACAGGAGACAACTTCCTGAACAGAACACCAACAGCAAAGGCTCTAAGAGCAACAATCAATAAATGGTACCTCATGAAACTGAAAAGCTTCTGTAAAGCAAAGGACACTGTCATCAAAACAGAATGACTGCCTACAGATTGGGAAAGAATCTTCACCAACCCTTTATCTGACAGAGGACTAATATCCAGTATATACAAAGAACTAAAGAAGCTGAAAAGCAGCAAACCAAGTAATCCATTTAAAAAATGGGGAACAGAGCTAAACAGAGAATTCTCCACAGAGGAATATAGAATGGCAGATAAACACTTAAAGAAATGCGCAACTTCATTAGCCATCATGGAAATGCAAATCAAAACTACCCTGAGATTTCTCCTCAGACCCATCAGAATGGCCAAGATGAAAAACTCAAGTGACAACACATGCTGGAGAGGTTGTGGAGAAAGGGGAACCCTCCTCCACTGCTGGTGAGAATGTTAACTGGTACAACCACTCTGGAAATCTATCTGGTGCTTTCTCAGACAATTAAGAATAGTGCTTCCTCAAGACCCAGCTATACCACTGCTAGGTATATACCCAAACTTTGCTCAAGTACACAAAAGGGATACTTGTTCAACCATGTTTATAGCAGCTTTATTTGTAATAGCCAGAACCTGGAAACAACCCAGATGTCCATCAAGGGAGGAATGGGTACAAAAATTGTGGTATTTTTACACAATGGAATACTACTCAGCAATCAAAAAGGAGGAAATCATGAAATTTGCAGGCAAATGGTGGGATCTAGAAAAGATCATTCTGAGTGGAATATCCCAGAAGGAGAAAGACAAACACGGTATATACTCACTTATATAGACCTATAAGATATGATAAACATAATGAAATCTATAAACCTAAAAAAGATAATCAAGAGAGCAGACATGGGGTAAGATGACCAATCCTCGTTTAGAAGGACAGATGGGATGTGCATTGAATATATGACAGGAGTCTACTGAAGGCATCTGAAAGACTCTAACTAGCAGTGTTTTCAAAGCAGATACAAAGACTCATAACCAAACCTTCAGTAGAGTACAGGGAATCATAGGAAAGAAGGGGAGTTACTATGATGGGGAAAGGTTAGGAGCTCCACAAGGACCAAATATATCTGGGCACAGGGTCTTTTCTGAGACTGACATTCAACCAAGGACCATGTATGGATATAACCTAGAACCTCTGCTTGGATGTAGCCCTTGGTAGCTCAGTAACCAATTGTTTTCCCATAGTAAGGGATCAAGGACTATTTCTAACAGAAAGTCAAGCTCTTTGACCCCCTCACCCTCCAAGGGAGGAGCAGTCCTGTTAGGCCACAGAGGAGGGCTTTGCAGCCATTCCTGAAGATACCTGATAAAACAGGATCAGATGAATGGGGAGGAGATTCCCCCCCTCAGTGGACTTGGAAAGGGGCAGGGTGGAGATGAGGGAGGGAGGGTGGGATTGGGAGGGAATGAGGGAGCAGGATACGGCTGGGATACAGAGTTAATAAAATGTAACTGATAAGAAAAAATATATAATTCAAAAAAATTGTAGAAAAGTAAAGTGCTTCACCTTTCAAATAATTATCTCTTAATTTCATTTTACAGACAGGAAAGAAAAATGAAAATTGTGCCAATGACCCATTATCTTCTTCTGTCACCTAACATACACATCAAAATAATCTCTATTGGTGGGAGCACTTTCAGTAAATGATTGCTGATAGGTGGTACTTACGTTTTCTTGTCTGGTTTCACTCTATATATCTGATTTTTTTTGTGGTGGGTACCTATGGGGTATATGTTGAGGGTTCAAGTTGAATATTAAAGTAATGTCTGCAGAAGATGTGCACCATAGCAGCCAACCCTTTCAAAAGCACAAGCTTACTACAGTTCTTCTTATGTGTACACTTCCACCTGAAGTTGGTCTTGTCTTCATTGTTCTAATTTCCCAAGCCAGCTCAACCCAAAATTTATCCTTCAGATTCAAATGAATTGCATATCTAATTATTATAACTTTCTTGCTTTATTCTTAGTAAAACATAATTTTGTTAATATTATAAGTAAACAAATTTTATGTCCAGATCTTTATAGCTATTTCAAATTATTCCATTTGTTTTCATTTATTCAATCAATCCTGTATAACTTGTGTATATACTGAGTACTATGTTTATATTCTAATGTTGCTGTAACATGTTGTGGAGATAGTAAATAAGCACATGTTATGGAGAAGCAATACTAAGAATAAACACAGAGCCTGGAAAAGTAATACAAAAATAAATATTGAAATAAATAAATAAATAAATGAAATAAACTCCCCCTCCCCCCCAAAAAAAAACAGCTAGGTGGTGGTGGGTGGCACATGTCTTTAATCCCAGCACTTGGGAGGCAGAGCCAGGTATATCTTTGTAAGGTTGACATCAGCATGGTCTACAGAATGAATTTCAGGACAGCCAGGGTTACACAGTGAAATCCTACCTCAAACCAACAAAACAAAAAACAAAAACAACCAACCAACCAACAGAACAGAATATGTTTAAATGAACAAACAGAAGAAAATGAGGCAAGGAAAAAGCTCAAGGAACACATAAAGATATAGACACACAAAGTTGCACATATAGAAATCTTTTAAGTTCTTGAATTCTTTATATATACTGGATATTAGCCCTCAGTTAGATGTAGGGTTGGTGAAGATCCTTTCCCAGTCTGTAGGCTGTTGTTTTGTTTTGATGACAGTGTCTTTTGCTTTACAGAAGCTTTTAAGTTTCATGAGGTCCCATTTATTTATTGTTGATCTTAGAGCCTGTGCTGTTGGTTTTCTGTTCAGGAAGTAGTCTCCTGGGCTGATGAGTTCTAGGGTCTTCCCTACTTTTTCTTCTAACCGACTGAATGTGTCTGATTTTATGTTGATGTCTTTGATCCACTTAGACTTTAGTTTTGTGCAGGGTGATAAATATGGATCTATTTTAATTTTTCTGCATATAGACATCCAGTTGGACCAGCTAGAACCCCTGCTCAGATACAGCCCATGGTAGCTCAGTGTCCAAATGCGTTCTCCAATAAGGGAAACAGGGACTATTTCTGACATGAACTCAATGGTGAGCTATTCGACTCCCCCCCCTCCCCTAAGGGAGGAGCAGCCTTGCTAGGCCACAGAGGAGAACTTTGCAGCCAGTCCTGAAGAGACTTGATAAGCTAGGGTCAGATGGAAGTGGAGGAGGTCCTCCTCTATTAGTGGACTTAGAAAGGGGCAGGGAGAAGATGAGGGAGGGAAGTTGGGATTGGGAGGGAATGAGGGAGGGGACTACGGCTGGGATACAAAGTAAATAACCTGTGATTAATATAAAAAAATAAATAAATTTTAAAAAAAGAAATCCTATAAGAAAACAAAACTGAAAAAAAAATACATATGTAAAGGACATATGAAGGGGAAAGAGCCCTGACAAAGTATTATGAGAAAAAGATTCTGCATAGTATTTCTTATTAAAATTAGCCAAATAGTTACAGCTGTATAAGACCTAGGTTCAATATGTTTTAAAATTTATACAAGCACTAATTGGGGAAGGAATAAGCTTAATATAGGTGCATCTTCCTCTCAAAGGTTATTTTTATCTACTGTGTATAAAGCACTGTTCATGGAACTAAATAATGCAGACATGTACAGCTTTGATGAACTTATAACAATTAGTTTTTAAAATTAAAACATAATTTTGTCAATTCCCCTTTCTCTTTCCTTCAATGCCTCCCATAACCCACCCTGCTCCCTTTCATATACTACTAAATTCCCACATATGAATAAATATATATATATACACATATCCTGCTGAATCTATTTAATGTTTCATGTATGTATATGCTTTTACAGTTACCCATTTAGTACTGGCTAACCAATTAGAGAGTTCTTCCCTAGGAAAGACTAACTTTTCTTCTCTGTAAAGTCAGTGATTTCCTGTAATTCTTAACCTAGGTTTCGTGACCCATGACATTTTCCCTATCAATATAAGAATTTTAGTTGGTGTTGTTATTGTTAAGCTCTTGTTTAGGCAGCCATGTTATTGAGATAATATGAATGTAGTTACTCTGTCATCTCAAGAAGAAACACTCTTGCAATGGTCTCCCTTGTCTTCTGGCTCTTACACCCTTTCTAACAGTACATTCTGTCCCTTCTCTGCCTTCTGCAATATTGCCTGAGCAATTCAGCATTATAAGAGTTGTGTTCTAGATATATGGCATCCCAGAGCTTCAATGTAAATGCCTTCTTGGAACATAACTGGTGAATATGTTTATTTACTCAAACACAAATAAACATATTAATTTTATTTCAATTCTTCGTTGCTTATAATCCAGCCTTTTTATTTTTCTTTTATTACAAAGAATATATGTGTCAGAAAAATGTGTGTGGTAATATAATGTAATTTGTTGGGGAAAAGCAATAGGAAAACATAAGTTTTATTCATTGCTGTGAGTTTGGAGAATAAATGCAGGATATTTCAAGCACTTTATACTAACATACATTTAACAATCCATAGTATGATGAAATGAATCTAATTTTCATATTTCAACACTGGTTATTTATTTGAACAATATGTCAAGTATTTTGCTGAGGACCTTTTAAATAGGACAGATTCTATATGTGTCCCTGATGAAAGAATAAGGTGAATAACTAGAAACCAGGTGTTATAAAGTACTCAAAATTTCTTTATTTCATTCAAATGAGTTCAAAATGTGTCTTACATAAAATGGCTTTGCATTTTGCATTTTACTTTCACCTGTGAATTTGTAAACAGAGAATTGATGAAAACTTTTATATTTTACCCAGAGATTTTATACATGAATTGATCGGTGTAGCTTCTATAACAAGCATTTTCTGTGCACTGTTGTCCTTGTTATCAAAATTGTTCTATGGACAACATTTATATTTGTCCATCTCAATAATATTGTTACTGTAATAAGCTATATCTTTACCTATTAAATGGTTACCATTAATTGATCCTGAAGGTCCAAAAATTAATTAAAAGCATCAGTATAGTGCTCCATACAAAACATATTTCCCATGATATTCTAAATATGGAAAAAAGAACTATGGATATTTAAAATTTTATGTATTTGTGGTACAAAGATATTGAAGAATGATTGATATAAAAGTAACTAACTTAGAAACTATGAACTTTTATATTTCCACCAAAGCTGTATTAATTTTTCATTTGTTTCCCATCCAGAACAATACTATGTTTTCAATATCTATGTTTTTAATTTTAATTTTTTTAATTAATTACACTTTATTTACTTTATAGCCCCCCTGTAGTTCCCTCCGTCTTTCCTTTCCAAGCCCTCCCCTCTTCCTCCTTCTCCACACATGCCCCTCTCCAAGTCCTTCCTTCTGATCCTAGTCTGTTAGGTCTCATTAGGAGTGGCTTCCTCTGTGGCCTGGTAAAGCTACTCCCCCCTCAGGGAGAGGTGATCAAAAGCAGGCCAATCACTTCGTATCAGAGATAGTTGTGTTCCCATTACTATGGAGCCTACTAGGAGACTGAACTGTCATGGGCTACATCTGTGAAGGGATTCTGGGTTATCTCCATGCATGTTACTTGGTTGGACTGTCAGTCTCAGGGAAGACCCATGTGCACAGATTTTTGGAGTCTGTTGCTCTCCTTGTGGAGCTCCTATCCCCTCCAGGTCTTACTAACTCCTAATATCTGTTTTTAAATTAGTAATTTTAATTAGTTTTTCTAGTTTTCTTCTGGAATGATTGGTTTTATATTGTGGTTATTAACTTGAAGTTTTCTGGTAACTAATGACATTGCATATTTTAATAATAAGCTTACTAAATTATACACCATCTCTAGGACAATCTCATTGTTCTATTTTAATCTGGTTATTCATGCTTTGTTATTAAATGTTGGTGTTTGTTATACATTACATATACAAAGGTAAATGTGTGTGTGCGAATGCATTTTACCTTTATTTTTATTCTAAGGATTTGTATGTACTTCTCTGATCTATGAAAAGAAATGAATATATTACTATCACAGGTATTCCTATTTTCCTCTAGTCAGTTTGGAATTTTAAATGTTATTCATTGTTGTATATATTATAAAGTTAACATCCATGCTCCATATTTCTGTATGAGTTTTACGTAAATTAGAAGTAGTTACAGAAAATTTTCATTTCACCATTGTATTACTTTAGCACTTTCCTGAGAATTTCTTGATTCTCTCGTTTTTCTCTTTCTCTCTTGTCTGTGTGTTTGTTTGTGTGTGCCTGGACTTTCTGTTCTGTACTAGGGACCTATGTGTTTTTCAGTTTAGCAACAACAAACTTTTTGTGTTATTACAAACTTATTGTAACTTATTTTAACATAATGGTACACCCACCCCTTCCTTTCAAATTTCTTTAGTTATTCCACTGTAGGTTAATAACGTATCTAGGCAATGAAAAACAGGTTAATGAGAAGAAAATAGTTTATTATCATGGAATTTCATATATACATTGAAGATTCCCAGAGAATTAGTTCTCAGATATTTGTCTTTGAATTACAATTTAGATATCATCACTAATCACAAGAAACTTTATAAGACAAAGGAAATGTCTTTCAGTCGCTATTTTCTTTTAAAGTGCTGATATTATTACTTGAAATGCCACTAGTTTACAATGCTCTTTTAGAAGAAAACTTTTCTTATATCCTTTGGGAGTTTGAAAATTCATGGAGGTGGCAGTGCATGCCTTTAAATCCCAGCACATGGGAGGCAGGGTCAGGTGGGTCTTTGCATTCCAGGCTAACCTTGTCTACAAAGTGAGTTGCAGGACAGCTGTGGCTACACAGATTAATCCTGTCTCATAAAACATAAAAAGAGAAAGAAATTTCAATTTATGAAATAAACTGACAATAGGACAATTTATTTAAGGAAAGTGTATAAATTTGTTACTTACACTAGGCAATATTGCATAAAGAAAAAGGGAGTGCAAACCTTATAGAAATATATAATTTCTTTTTAATAGAAAATCACATTGTTTTGGCAAAAAAATGAATAGGCTCCCAAAACAACAGATGATAGCCTATGACAAAGTGTGTCTGATTATGATATTGATCTTCAGTTTTCTCCTATGTTGGAAAATAAATGGTATCATTATAATAATGCTTATTACTCGTGCTATAATTTTATGGCATTATTATTTAATCTGTTATCACAATCAATAAGACACACACACCTGCTGGTTAGGATACTTGGGTTCCTGGGGCAGGTTCTATCAGGATATCTCAAACTTTTCATCCAAGTGCATCAAAAGCAACTAGGATCAGCAGAGGGAGTAACAAACTTCTTCCTCTGAGCACTTTACATTTTCTGTGTTCTAGCTTTTATTCCCTCTCCAGAGTCATCAGAGTTAAACTATCTGCAGCTGACAAAGAACCTCTCTGAGCATGCACGTGGCAAAAAATTTACTGCTGTGAACAATTTGAATAAGTTTCATATCCCACACCTGTAATTAAAACCTATGCCCTTTCCCTATTACCTTGATATGGGAGGACTTCCTTCCCTTCTATCTTACCCTAGCCTAGCAGGGATCATCAAGGCTGGATGCATTATCTTCCCCTGTGGACTGGCAAAACCGTACCCCACAGGAGGAGGTGATCACATATCTGGCCACTAAGTTAATGTCAGGTACATCACCTGCTCCCTTTTTAGGGAACCCACTTGGAAACTGAGCAGCCTATGGGCTTCCTTTGAACAGGGGTTTTAGATCCCCTCCATGCATGGTCCTGGGTTGGAGTATCAGTATCTGCAGGCCCACCTGTTCCTATGTATTTTGGCTCTGTTGTTCTCCTGGTCGAGTCCCTGTCCCCTCCACATATTTCTATCTCACTCTTCATCGATTAGGATTCCAGTACTCTGTCCAAAGTTTGGTTGTGAGTCTCCATATCTCCTTTGATACCCTGGTGGGTAGAGTCTCTCAGAGGTCCTTTGTGGAAGGCTCCTGTCCTGTTCCTTGTCTTCTCCCACTTCAGGTGTCTATCCTGTTTGACCTTCTGAATGAGGTTGTAGCTTTTTCCCTAGGGTTCTCCTTGTTATTTAGCTTCTTTAGGACTATAGATTTTAGTACGTTTATCCTATATTATAGGGCTAATATCCACATATAAGTGAGTATATACCATATGTGTCTTTCTGTTTCGGGGATACCTCACTCAGAATGATCTTTTCTAGTTCCCACCATTTAAATAGAAATTTAATGATTTCCTTGTTTTTAATAGCTAAGTAGCATTCCATTGTGTAATTGTACCACAATTTCTGTGCCAGTCCCTCTGTTGAGGGATGCCCATTTTATTTCCAGATTCTGGCTATTAAGAATAAATCTGCTATGAACTTAGTTGAGCAAATGTCTTTGGAGAAGAGCTTTGAAATCAATGGCACAGGAGACAACTTCCTGAACAGAACACCAAAAGCACAGGCTCTAAGATCAACAAGTGACAGCCTACACTGAAAATGAATCTTCACCAACTCTATATCCGACAGAGGTCTAAAATCTAGAATATATAAGTAACTCAAGAAGTTAAACACCAACAAACCAAAAGAGGTACAGAGCTAAACAGAGAATTTTAACAAAGGAATACTGAATGACTGATGAACACTTAAAGAAAAATGCTACTCAGGGAAATACAAATCCAAAAGCATAAACATAGTGAAGTCTATACACGTAAAGGAGATAAACAAGAAAGCAGACATGAGGTAAGATGATCAATCCTTACTTAGAAAGACAAATGAGATGTGCATTGGACATATGACAGGAGTCGACAGCAGAAAGCATCTGAAAGATCCTACCAAGCAGCGTTTCAAAACAGATACTAAGACTCATAACCAAACCTTCGGCAGAAGGGGAGTTAGTATGACATGGAAAGGATAGTAGCCCCTCAAAGACCAAATATATCTGGGCACAGGGTTTTTTTCTAAAACTGTTTCTCCAACCAAGGACCATGTATGGATATAACCTAGAACCTTTACTCAGACAAAGCTCATGGTTTCTCAATAACCAATTGGTTTACCATAGTAGGGGGAACACGGACTATCTCTGACAGAAACTCAATGGCAGGCTCTTTGACTCCCCCCCCCCCCAAGGGAGTAGCAGTTCTGCTAGGCCACAGAGGAGGATTTCCTTGTTTTTAATAGCTGGGTAGTCTTCCATTGTGTAAATGTGCCAGGATTTCTGGTACATTCTTCTTATGGAAAAATAAAATACCAGATTAGCTAAAACAATCCTGTACAATGAAAGAACTTCTGGAGGTATCTTCATTCCCTGATCTCAAACTATACCATAGAATAACAGTAATAAAAACAACATGTGAGTGGTATAGAAACTGCCTGGTAGATCAATGGAATCAAATCAGAGACCAAGAATCAAACCAACACACCTATGGACACCTGATTTTTCACTAAGAAGTCAAAACCATATTTTTTTGACTTTTATTTATTATTATTATTATTATTATTATTATTATTATTATTATTATTACACTTTATTCACTTAGTATCCCCCCATAAGCCCCTCCCTCCTCCCCTCCTGATACTACCCTCCCTCCCCCTTCTTCATGCATACCCCTCCCCAAGTTCACTGATAGTGGAGGTCCTCCTCTCCTTCTTTCTGATCTTAGTCTATCAGATCACATCCGGAGTGGCTGCATTGTCATCTTCTGTGGCCTGGTAAGAATGCTCTCCTCTCATGGGGAGGTGATCAAAGAGCAGGCCTATCAGATTGTGTCGGAGACAGTCCCTCTTCCCATTACTATGTAACCCACTTAGACAGTAAACTGCCAAGGATGACATCTGCACAGGGGTTCTAGGTTATCTCCATGCCTGGTACTTGGTTGGAGGATGTGTCTCTGGGAAGACCCCTGTGTTCAAATCTTCTAGTTCTGTTGCTCTCCTTGTGGGGTTCCTGTCCTCTCCATAACCTACTATTTCTGACTTCTCACATAAGATTCCATGCACGCTGCCCAACAGTTGGCCATAAAGTCTCAGCGTCTGCTTTGATAGTCTGCAGGGCAGAGGCCCTCTGTGGCAGGTTCCTAGGTTGTTTCCCGCTTTCTTCTTCTTCTGATGTCCATCCTCTTTGCCTTTCGGGATAGGGATTGAGCGTTTTAGTCAGAGTCCTCTCCCTTGATTAGCTTATTTAGATGGACAGATTTTAGGTTTATTCTATAAGTCTATATGAGTGAGTATATACCATGTGTGTCTTTCTGCTTCTGGGACAGCTCACTCAGGATGATCCTTTCCAGGTCCCAACTTTTACCTGCAAATTTCATGATTTCCTTATTTTTCTTGCAGAGTAATACTCGGTTTTGTAGATGTACCACAACTTCTGCATCCACTCTTCAGCTGATGGCCATCTGGGCTGTTTACAGTTTCTGGCTATTACAAATAAGGCTGATACAAACATGGTTGAGCAAATGTCCTTATTGTGTACTTGAGCCTCTTTTGGATATATGCCTAGGAGTGATATGGCAGGATCTTGAGGAAGCACTATTCCTAGTTGTCTGAGAAAGCATGAAATTGATTTCCAGAGAGGTTGTACAAGTTTACATTCCCAACAGCAGTGGAGGAGGGTTCACCTTTCTCCACAACCTCTCCAACATGTATTATCACTTGAGTTTTTCATCTTGGTCATTCTGATGGGTGTAAGGTGAAATCTCAGGGTTGTTTTCATTAACATTTCCATAATGGCTAATGAGGTTGAGCATTTCTTCAAGTGTTTCTCTGCCATTCGTATTCCTCTGCAGAGAATTCTCTGTATAGCTCTCTTTCCCATTTTTTAATTGGTTTACTTGGTTTGCTTCTTTTCAGGTTCTTTAGTTCTAAAACAATCCTCTGTAATAAAAGATCTTCTGGAGGTATCTCCATCCCTGTTCTGAAGCTGTACTTTAGAACAACAATTATAAAAACTGCATGGTACTGGCAATAGAAACAGAATGGTGGATCAATGGAACTGAACAGAAGACCCAGAAATAAACCCACACAATTATGGATACCGTTTTTTTTTTTTTTTATTTTATTCTCTTTCTTATCAGTTACATTTTATTAACTCTGTATCCCAGCCGTATCCTGCTCCCTCATTCCGTCCCAGTCCCACCCTTCCTCCCACATCTCCACCGTGCTCCTTTCCAAGTCCACAGATAGGGAAGAACCTCCTCCCCATTCATCCAATCCTGTTTTATCAGGTATCTTCAGGACTGGCTGCAAAGCTCTCCTCTGTGGCCTAACAGGACTACTCCTCCCTTGGGGGGGTGGGGAGTTCAAAGAGGCAGCCATTGACTTCCTGTTAGAAATAGTCTTGTTCCCCTCACTATGGGAAACCAATTGGTTACTGAGCTAACACAGGCTAGATCTGAGCAGAGGTTCTAGGTTATATCCATACATGGTCCTTGGTTGAATGTCAGTCTCAGAAAAGACCCTGTGCCCAGATATATTTGGTACTTGTGGAGCTCCTATCCTGTCCTCATGATACTAACTGCCCTCCTTTCCTATGATTCCCTGTACTCTGCTGAAGGTTTGGTCATGAGTCTTTGTATCTGCTTTGAAAACACTGCTAGTTAGAGTCTTTCAGATGCGCTCAGTAGACTCCTGTCATACGTTCAATGCACATCCCATCTGTCTTTCTAAATGAGGATTGATCATCTTACCCCATGTCCGCTCTCTTGATTATCGTTTTTAGGTGTATAGATTTCATTATGTTTATCATATCTTATAGGTCTAGATAAGTGAGTATATACCGTGTTTGTCTTTCTCCTTCTGGGATATTTCACTCAGAATGATCTTTTGTAGATCCCACCATTTGCCTGCAAATTTCATGATTTCCTCCTTTTTGATTGCTGAGTAGTATTCCATTGTGTAAAAATAACACAATTTCTGTATCCATTCCTCCCTTGATGGACATCTGGGCTGTTTCCAGGTTCTGGCTATTACAAATAAAGCTGCTATAAACATGGTTGAGCAAGTATCCCTTTTGTGTACTTGAGCAAAGTTTGGGTATATACCTAGCAGTGGTATAGCTGGGTCTTGAGGAAGCACTATTCCTAATTGTCTGAGAAAGCACCAGATAGATTTCCAGAGTGGTTGTACCAGTTTACATTCCCACCAGCAGTGGAGAAGGGTTCCCCTTTCTCCACAACCTCTCTAGCATGTGTTGTCACTTGAGTTTTTCATCTTGGCCATTCTGATGGGTGTGAAGTGAAATCTCAGGATCGTTTTGATGTGCATTTCCCTGATGGCTAATGAGGTTGAGCATTTCTTTAAGTGCTTCTCTGCCATTCGGTATTCCTCTACAGAGAATTCTCTGTTGAGCTCTGTTCCCCATTTTTTATTTGGAATACTTGGTTTGCTGCTTTTCACCTTCTTTAGTTCTTTGTATATACTAGAAATTAGTCCTCTGTCAGATAAAGGGTCGTTCTGTTTTGATGACACTGTCCTTTGATTTACAAAAGCTTTTCAGTTTCATGAGGTCCCATTTATTGATTGTTGCTTTAAGAGCCTGTGCTGTTGATTTTCTGTTCAAGAAGTTGTCCCCTGTGCCAATGAGTTATAGGCTGTTCCCCACTTTTTCTTCTAACAGATTTAGAGTATCTGGTTTTATGTTGAGGTTTTTGATCCACTTGGACTTTAGTTTTGTGCAGGGTGATAAATATGGATCTATTTTCATTTTTCTGCATGGAGACATCCAGTTGGACCAGCACCATTTGTTGAAGATGCTGTCTTTTTTCCATTGAATGGTTTTGGCTTCTTTGTCAAAAATCAAGTATTCATGTTTGTGGGTTTATTTCTGGGTCTTCTATTTGGTTCCATTGATGCTCCTTTTTGTTTTTATGCCAACAGCATGCAGTTTTTATTACTATTTCTCTGTAATACAACTTGAGATAGGGGACGGAGATACCTCCAGATGATCTGTTCTTGTACAGGATTGTTTTGGAGATTCTGGGTTTTTTCTTTCTCCATATGAAGCTGAGAATCTTTTTTTCAAGGTCTGTAAAGAATTGAGTAGTTATTTTGTGGGAATTGCATTGAATCTGTAGATTACTTTTTGCAGGATGGCCATTTTCACAATGTTAATCGTACCAATCCATGAGCATGGGAGATCTTTCTATCTTCTGATATCTTCTTCAATTTCTATCTTCAGAGACTTGAAGTTTTTCTCAAACAGGTCTTTCACTTGCTTGGTTAGTGTCACCCCAAGGTACTTTATGTTATTAGTGGCTATTGTAAAGGGTGTTGTTTCCCTAATTTCTTTCTCAGCCCTTTTGTCTTAGGTATACAGGAGGGCTTCTGATTTTTTTTCAGTTGATTCTGTATCCTGCCACTTTGCTGAAGGCGTTTATCAGCTGGAGGAGTTCTCGGGTTAAATTTTTGGGGTCGCTCATATATACTATCATATCATCTGCAAATAGTGACATTTTGACCTCTTCCTTTCTGATTTGTATCCCCTTGATCTCCTTTAGTTGTCTTATTGCTCTTGCTAGGACTTCACGTACTATGTTGAAGAGGTATGGAGAGAGTGGGCAGCCTTGTCTTGTCCCTGATTTCAGTGAGATTGATTTAAGTGTCTCTCCATTGAGTTTGATGTTGGCTATAGGCTTGCTGTATATTGCCTTTACTATGTTTAGATATATGCCTTGTATCCCTGATCTCTCCAAGACTTTAAACATGAATGGGTGTTGGAATTTGTCAAATGCTTTTTAAGCATCCAAGGAGATGATCATGTGGTTTTTCTCCTTCAGTTTGTTTATGTGGTGGATTACATTGATGGGTTTCCATATGTTGAACCACCCTTGCATGCTTTGGATGAAGCCAACCTGGTCATGGTGGATGATATCTTTGATGTGTTCTTGGATTTGGTTTGCAAGTATTTTATTGAGTATTTTTGGGTCAATGTTCATAAGAGAGATAGGTCTGAAGTTTTCTTTTTTTATTGGGTCTTTGTGTGGTTTAGGTATCAAGGTGACTGTCGCTTCATAGAATAAGTTTGGAAATGTTCCTTCTGTTTCTATTTTGTGGAATATTTTGGGGAGAATTGGTGTTAGCACTTCTTTTAAGGTCTGGTAGAATTCTGTGCTGAAACCATCAGGCCCAGGGCTTTTTTTGGAGGGGAGACTGTGAATGACTGCTTCAATTTTTGGGGGGGATATAGGGCTATTCAGTCTTTCTACCTGATCTTGACTTAATGTTGGAAGATGGAATCTATCAAGAAAATTATCCATTTCATTTAGGTTTTCAAATTTTGTGGCATATAAGCTTTTGTAGTATGACCTAATGATTGTTTGAATTTCTTCAGTGTCTGCAGTTATGTCCCCCTTTTCATTTCTGATTTTGCTGATTTGGATAGATTCTCTCTGCTTTTATTTAGTTTGGCTAAGGATTTGTCTATCGTGTTGATTTTCTCAAAGAACAAGCTTTTTGTTTCATTGATTCTTTCAATAATTTTATTTGTGTCTAATTGATTGATTTCAGCCGTGAGTTTGATTATTTCCAGCCGTCTGCTCCTCTTGGGTGTATCTGCTTCTTTTTTCTTTCTAAGGTTTTCAGTTGGTCCATTTAGGTTCTTTTATGTGATATTACAAATTTCTTCTTGAAGGCACTTAGTGTTATAAATTTTCCTCTGAGAACTACTTGTAATGTGTCCCATAAATTTGGGTATGTTGTGCCTTCATTTTCATTGAATTCTAGGAAGTCTTTAATTTCTTTATTTATTTCTTCCTTAACCCAGCTGTCATTGAGTAACAAGTTGTTCAATTTCCATATGCATGTCGGCTTTTTATTATTTTTGTTGTTGTTGAGGTCCAGCTTTATTCCATGGTGGTCAGATAGAAAACAAGGGATTATTTCAATCTTTTGTATCTGTTGATGCTTGCTTTATGACCAACTATATGGTCTATATTGGAGAAGGTTCCATGTGGTGCTGAAAAGAAGCTATACTCTTTTGAGTTTGGATGAGATCTGTAGAAGTCTATTAGGTCCATTTGATTTAGGGACTCTGTAAGGGTTTTTATTTCCCTATTTGTTTTCTGTGTGGTTGATCTGTCCCTTGGTGAGAGTGTAGTGTTGAAATCTCCCACTATTAAGGTATTAGGGTCAATGTGTGATTTAAGCTTTAATAATGTTTCGTTTACAAATGTAGGTGCTCTTGTATTTGGGGCATAGATATTCAAAATTGTGATGTCCACTTGATGGATTTTTCCTTTGATGAGATTTTTCTTCATCTTTTTTGATTAACTTGGGTTGAAAGTCTATTTTATTAGATATTAGGATGGCTACTCCAGCTTGTTTTCTGGAGCCGTTTGCTTGAAAAACATTTTTCCAGCTCTTTACTCTGAGGTAGTGATTATCTTTGTTGCATAGGTGTGTTTCTTGGATGCAACAGAATGCTGGATCCTGTTTCTGCAACCATTCTGTTAGTCTGTGTCTTTTTATTGGGGAGTTGAGTCCGTTGATGTTGATAGATACTAGTGACCAACAATTCTTACTTTCTTTTGATGTGGGGTTGGTGGTATCACTGAGTTTCATTGCTTGTATTCTTTTGGGTTTTTTGTTGTGCAGTTATCTATTTCCTCTCTTTCCTTAGATGTAGTTGTTTTCTTTGGTTTGGAGTTTCCATTCTAGTAACTTCTGTAGAGCTGGGTTACTATGTAGATATTGTTTAAATTTGGTTGTGTCCTGGAATATTTTGAATTCTCTGTCTATGTTGATTGAAAGTTTTGTTGGGTATAGTAGTCTGGGATGGAATATATGCTCCCTTAAGGACTGTATGATTTCTGTCCAGGCCATTCTGGCTTTCATAGTTGCTGTTGAGAAATCTGGTGTGATTCTGATAGGTCTACCTTCATAAGTTACTTGGCCTTTTTCCCTTGCTGCTTTTAGAATTTTTTCTTTGTTCTGTAGGTTCAGTGTTTGGACTATGATGTGAAGTGAAGAATTTCTTTTCTGGTCTAGTCTACTTGGTGTTCTGTAGGGCTCTTGTATGTTTATGGCCATCTCCTTCTTTAAGTTGGGAAAGTTTTCTTCTATAACTTTCTTGAAAATAATTTCCGGACCTTTGAGCCTGATGTCTTCTTTTTCTTCTACTCCTAGTATTCTTAGATTTTGTCTTTTCATGGTGTCCTTGATTTCTTCGATGTTTTGTGTTTGGAACTTTTCTGTTTTTATTTTTTCTTTGAGAGACATGTCAATTTTCACAAATGTATCTTTGGCTCCTGAGATTCTTTCTTCCATTTCTTGTATTTTGTTGGTGATGCTTACCTTTGTAGTTCCTGGTCTTTTCTCTATGTTCTCCAGCTCCTGGTTTTTCTCTATTTGTGTTTTCTTTATTGATTCTAATTCTGTTTTCATGTCTTGCACCATTTCCTTCATCTGTTTGAATGTGGAGTCCTGCTTTTCAATGACAGCTTCTATTTTTTTGTCCGTTTCCTCTCTATGTATCACTAATTGTGCCTCTACTTCTTTGGCTATATTTGCCTGCATTTCTATGAGAGCTTTGTTTATTTCTTCTTTGTTTGCCTTCATTTGTGTGGTCATTTCTTTGAGAGCTTTGTTCATTTCTTCTTTGTTTGCCTCAATTTCGTGGTCATTTCTCTGAGAGCTAGATTTGTTTCCTCTTGGTTAGTCTCGATTTCTTTGGCTATTTCCCTGAGGACTTTCTTCATTTCATCTTTATAGGCCTCTAATAGATGGAGAAACATAATTTTGAGGTTGTTTTCTTGTATATCTAGTGACTTGAAGTGTCCATTGTTTTGTGGGGTTGCTGGTGAGGTCATTATGTCCTGATTTTGTTGGGTGTGTTTTTATGTATGCCTCTAGCCATCTGGTTATTTACAACCCTCACTGTTTATTCCTCGAGTTTGTAGTTCAGGCTATGATCGTCTCTTTCTGTTTTCTGGACTGTTTTTTCAGGAAGATGAGAGAGGTTCACTGGTTTGGGAGTGTGCGTTGTGGTTTCAGTTTTGCCTAAGCAAGGAATGTGACACTGGACTCAGTGTCCACCTTTTCTGTGTGCTGCCTCTCTGTCCTTTCCCTCTGCCAGGAGGGGTTATGTTGACTGGTCCTGGGGTAGTGCTGGAAAGAGTTAGGTTGAGTGTTCTCAATCCCAGATCCCGGGCCCAGATCTCTCTGCCAGAAGCAGCCTGGCAGAAGAACCTATGTTTGCTGATCCCGAGAGAGTACCAGGTAGGGTTGAGTGTCCTCAGATCCAGAGCTTGGGATTATCTTCCAGGGGCCACTGGGTGAGCTGGAGAGAGGGGGTGCTGTGTCCTGTGGCAGGCTGCCTCTCTGTCCTTCCCCTCTGACCTTCCCCTTCACTAGGGTAAGCCTATGGTGGTGCTCTCAGGGGAGTGCCAGAAAGGGTTGGGACTTCTCAGTCCCGATCCTGAGCCGGGGTTTCTCTGCCAGGGGTCGGGGGCCACCAGTGCTAGGACTTGGTGCTAGACCTTATTGTGCTGGACCCGGGAGAGTCTCAGGATGTGTTGAATGACCACAGTCCCAGGTCCTGAGCTGAAGTTTGTTTGCTAGGAGCAGCCGGCAGCACTGGGGTCCAGGCACTGTGAAGCCACTGTGTGCCTCTCTATCCCTCTGCTCTGCTGCGGCAGGGTTATGGCGGCCTTTGGGGGAGTGCCCAAAAGGATTGGGTTTTCTCAGCCCCTATCTCGGGTTGGGGTACAGACAATGTGGTCTGTGGCAGATTCTGCTGGAAGCCTCCTGCCTCCATGAAGAGGGAGTAGGGATTTTGAGCTGGGCGTACAGCCATTCTCTGTGTGTGGCGGGAGCTTAGTTGTGATGGCTGCGGGTACCCATGGTCAGCGAGACCTTCCAGGGAAAGACTGGGTGACCTGTGATCAGTTTTGCAACTTTCCTTCCCCGTGGGGTTTTCTTGCAACTGGGACTCCCAGTCTTTGGTACCCTTGTGCCCACCAATCAGCCTGGGAAAGTGATTGGGACAAACAGGCATGAGGCTCCAGCCAGGAGACCTAAAGCCCCTGTTACCTAGGATCTCTTTCGGGTTCTGGCTGTGCGGCCTGAGAGTGGACCAGACCGATTCCCATGCTGTGGGAGCCTCCCCTCACCTGTGAAACACGATTACTGTAGTTCTAGGTCCCAGAGTTTAGTCTCTTGGTCACTGCAAGGAGAGTGTTGTCCCACTTCTCAGACACAGTGTTCTCCCGGTGCCGCCATCTTGCCCTCCCTCCCCCCCCACACACCTGATTTTTGACAAGATGCCAACACCATACAGTGGAAAAAAGATAGCATCTTCAACAAATGGTGCTGGTCCAACTGGATATCTACATGTAGAAAAATGACAATAGATCCATAATTATCACCCTGCACAAAACTGAAGTCCAAGTGGATCAAAGACCTCAACATAAAAGCAGACACATTAAATCGGCTAGAAAAAAAGAAAGTGGGGAATACCCTAGAACTCATTGGCACAGGGGACAACTTCCTGAACAGAAAATCAACAGCACAGGCTCTAAGATCAACAATCAATAAATGGGACCTCATAAAACTGAAAAGCTTCTGTATATCAAAGGACACCGTCATCAAAACAAAGCGACCGCCTACAGATTGGGAAAGAATCTTCACTGACCCTTTATCTGACAGAGGGCTAATATCCAGCATATATACAAAACCATATTTTTTAATTACACATTCAATTTAAGAAAAGGAAAGCACAATTTCTGTACGCATTCATCAGTGGAGGTTGTTTCCAGATTCTGGCTCTTATGAATAAAGCTGTTTGGAATATAGTTGAGCAAATGTCCTTGTTATATGGTTTAGCATTTTTCAGATATATATGTGCAGGGGTGGTAGAGCTCAGACTTGAGGTAGTTTTTATTACTGGTTTTCTGAGAAAGCATCAAATTGACTTCCCAATGCACAGCTTTACATTCCCACCAGAAATGGAGGAGGTTTCCCCTTTCTCCACATCCTCTCCAACATTTGTTGTCACTTGAGATTTTGATATTAGCCATTCTGATGGGTGTGAGATAGAATGTCAAAGTTGTTTTGATTTGCATTTTCTTGATGACAAAGGACATTGAACATTTCTTTTAGTTTTTCTCCAAAATTCCATATTCCCCTGTTGAGAATTCTCTGTTCAGTTTTGTACCCAATTTTTAAAATTGGATTGCTTGGTTTGTTGGTGATTAACTTTCGAGTTCTTTATGTATTCTGTATATTAGTCCTCTGTCAAATGTAGGGTTGGTGAAGATATTTTCTCAGTCTGTAGGCTGTCATTTTGTTCTGATGACATTGTCTTTGCTTTATAGAAGCTTTTCAGTTTCATGAGGGCCCAGTTACTGATTGTTGATCTTAGAGTCTGCTGGTGGTGTTCTGTTCAGAATGTTGTGCCAATGAGTTCCAGGCTCTTCCTCACTTTCTCTTCTGACAGGTTAAGTGTGTCTGGTTTTATGTTGAGGTCTTTGATCTACTTTGAGTTTAGTTTTGTACAGGGTGATAAATATGAATTTATTTGTATTTTCTAGATGTAGACATCCAGTTAGACCAGCACCATTTGTTGAAGATGCTACCTTTACCTCCATTATATGGTTTTGGCTTCTTTGTCAAAAATCAAGTGTGTGTAGCAGTTTATTTCTGGGTCTTCTATTCAATTCCACTGATCCACCAGTATGTTTCTATGCCAATACTATATAATTTTTTATTACTGTTGCTCTATAGTACAGCTTGAGATCAGGGATGGAGATAACTACAAAAGATCTGTTATTGTACAGGATTGCTTTAGCAATTCTGTTTTGTTTTGTTCTTCCATATGAAATTGCAAATTGTTCTTTCAAGGTCTGTAAAGAACTATGTTGGTATTTTGATGGAAATTGCCTCATTCAGAAGGGCAAACCTGGTTGTCATTAGAAGTTTGAGAAGATAGGGAACAGGGCAGGAGCCTATCATAGAGGACCTCTGAAAGACTCTACTGATCATGGTTTAAAAGCAGATGCTGAGACTCATAACCAAACTGTGGGAAGAGTACAAGGAATCTTTTGAAAGAAGAGGGAGATAGAAAAGCCTGGATAGGTACAGGAACTCCACAAGAAGACCAACAGAGCCAAAACATCTCCAGGGGATCCTGCAGAGACCAATGCTCAAACTAAGGACTATGAATGGAGAGGACATAATACCCCTACTCAATATAGTCCATAGACATCTCAGTCTCCTTGTGGGTTCCATAGTAAGGGGAGTAAGTGCTGTCTCTGACATGAACTCAGTGGTTGGCTCTTTGTTCATCTTCACCTGGGGGGTGCAGCCTTGGCAATCCACAGAGGAAGACAATTTAGCCAGTCTTAAGGAGACCTGATAAACTAGGGTCAGATAGAAGGGGAGGAGGTCCTCCACTATCAGAGGACTAGGGGAGAAGATGGAGGAAAGGTAGGACTGGGAAAAGAAGAGGGAGAGGGCTACAGCAGAGAATCAAAATACAATAAATTATAATAAATAACAAATAAAATAAAATACTATTGTTTTAATTTTGAAGGTGTATTTTTGGTCAACTTTTTCCCCCTCTAAACTTAAAACCATTTACAATTTCAGGTTCCCTGTACAAGATCTACTCAGATCAAGCTAGACAAATTTTTAGTATCAATATGGGATGAACTCATGAGACTCCAATCCCGAGCTATTATTAGTTGAATTTGGTTGAGGAATAGAAAATAATTTATCTTCTGCAGTGGCTGGTAGTAGGGTTCAGGGAACACCAAATCAGTGGGTGAATTTAAAACAGAAAATCAAATTAGAAGGTCCAAGAGAAATTGGAGTTGGGGATCTGGATAATGTCAAGATATAGTATATATATATATATGTTTGTGTATGAAATTGTCAGAGAATGAATAAAATATCCTGTACAAAGAAATTACTGTTTGGAGAAGAATCCTTTTTATTTTCTGAATTTTTTTATTAATTAGTGGTTTTGTTAACATCCCTTGAACTAAAATTGGGAGAGCAAATTCCTCAATATTTCTCTGATTGTATTTCAGTCCTGTAGTAGGAAACTTAAGAGAAAAATTCAGAGATTTCTTAACCACAGCAAGAATGAATGACCTTAGTATTTCTCACACTTATTAAGTGAACATTCTGATCATCTTAAACCAGTCCATGTGGTTCACATAAACAACACCAACTCTTTCTCCTATGTGCATTTATAGGCTGAATCAGACACTTTCTCTGGGAAAAACAAAACAAAACAAAACAGCTTTACATTATGTAATTATAATCTAACCCACCAGACTGCCTGTTTTCTCAGGAATAACCTTCTATCTGTCTGGAACACTCACAGCCATCTGTGATTGTTCCATAGTGAGCTGTGGATTTGACATCACCCCAGAAGATCTCCTCTGCTACATCTAAAACTGAAGAGACTGTTCCTAAATTAGTTACTTTAACAAAGACTTCAGTGAACCTTCCTGAGGAAACCAACTACCAGCCTTCATCATGTAACAATTTCTTCTCTTTGGATTCTAATGATTGAACTGCTTCTTAGTTTTGGCCTTCAAACAAATTGAATGTTTTTTTAGTAACCACAGACCTTACAGGTGCTTTCTGTTATACCTTCATAATTGCTCCCTAAGCAGCTTGAAGACTGATGTGAATTCTCTGAAAGATTGAATTCTGAACTTAGTTTAGGATAAATCAGTTCTTCTTTTTTAATGTTATATTCCTTACTTGTAATTAATATACTACATTAGAAGCAGAGGAAGCAAAGCAAATGGCACTTAAAAAGGTTACATCAATGAGAGCATGGAAGTGAAGATGAAGCCCTTAGGATAGTCTAAGTTCTCTGTCTTTTAGTCCTTGCCCCACACACTAAGTCTCCAGTAGTGTTGAAACTGTCGCCATTGCTGTCTAAGATTTTCACCACTTTATGAGGTTCAAGTAACAGAATTATACCCCTTTTATCAATAATGTCCAGAAAGTTTTTGGGCCTTGTGTTTTGATAAGATTTTAATATACCTAATGCAGTCTCAGTTCACCCAAATAAGCTTATAGAGTGGTATTCTTTCTATTCCCAGGACCAGTCCCAACTGTGCATCTTTAAAATAGAGTCAAAGCTGCTTGTATGGGTCTCTCATGGGAAGGCACAGTCTGAATATTCACTGTTTTACACAATAAGGATTATTGTAGAGAAGCGTATGCTCTTTTCTCAACATTATTACAAGTAAGCAGTAACTGACAAATTATATAATTTGCTTTTATCATATTAGCTTATGTTGTTATTTTGTCTATCTAATGAACAACTTACCTGTTAATTGGCTACATCCTAATTTAACTGGTAGCTTTACTTTCACAGTTAACTGAGCCTAAACCATGGATGACATATTGTAGGCATCCAAAATGTCTTTGTGATCAAAGATGGCATAAAAGACCTTCCAATATTTTTATCTAAATATTGTTGCAGAAAGAAATAATAATAATAAGTGAATGTAAAAGGTTTTTCTAATACCTTTAAAAAGTGTCTACATTTTCAAAAAAATTAAGATGAAAAGAAAAAAAACTGATTCTGCTTTTATGATGATTAATATCAATAGTCAATTTCATAAAAACTAGAATCTCAGAGAAAATTGGTCTCTGGACATACCTGTGATATGTTATATTGCTATATTTAGTTGAAAAGGGAATACCCACCTATCTTAGGGCATATCATTTGGAAGGTTGGGATCCTGAGCTGGTTGGGATCCTGGTTGTGCATGGAATATGATCAAGTACTTACAGGTCTTGCCTCCAGTATTTTCCCACTCTGATGGACTTTATCCCCTAACTGTAATCCCAAATGAAGTCTCTCTTCCACAAGTTGCTTTAGTTGGAATATTTTATCACAGTAATAAGAAAAGTAGCAAACCTGGTTACTTACCTGTGAAACAGATAAGAACAGGCTTATTCAAAGCATCCCTTGAAAAAGACAAGGGAGAGAGTTCTATCTCAATACATTATAGCAGTGGCTCTGAGTAGGATCAAGGAACAGTGGGAGAAACAATGAGTTGAGAATCCATGCGATATGAAAATCTTTGTCATCCTATAATTTGTCATCTTCTGTTAAAGCAATATCAAAATAGACTTTGTTTTCCTGTATCTAGTTAACTAGTATCTGTATAAGAGATTCACTGATTTCTGTTTTATTTGTCCCAGAAACTGAAGCCTTGACACAGTATTGTTCCTGTCACAAATTCTGTAATTTATATATCCTGTCTTCTTTACTTTTCTATTTCTGTGAAGAGGTGCCATGACCAGGGGATATTATTAAAGAAGGTGGTTAATTTAGAGGCTTCTTGTCGTTTCAGAGAGTGATTAAAGTTTCTGACCATCATAGCAAGGAGTATGCAATAGCTAAAAGCTTACATGTTGAGACAACTATCCGCAGAGACAGAGAAAGCTAGAGAGTATAAACTGCAACAGCATGGATTTCTAAAACTTCAAGGCCCATGGCCAGTGTCATACCTCTTCCATCAAAGATGCACCTTCCATTTTTCAACGAGGGACCAAGCATTCATACATGGACTCCGTATAGGGGTCATTCTCATTTAAATTATCATACACAACTTCATTGTAAAATAATTTTGTCCCCCCCAAAAAAATAGTAGATTAATGTGAAAGATCAATCTCTAGTTAGGCTAAAACTTAATCACAATGCCCTATTTTAACTAAGAAAAAAAAAAGCAGGGGACTTCAGAGGAATCAACAACATCTTTTTATTTTCCTGAAGGTTTTCTAAGGCATTTGTCTGCAGTAGATAAAGCCTCTTCATTGGATATCATAGTTTTTTAGAAGACAAAATTATTTTAACCACAGCCAAATTTTAAAGATTTAATTGGCTTTCTTTGTGACCCTAGATTTAGGCCATAGTCCCAACAACAGAAAAATTATTCAGAATGCCCCACACCATCATAACTATAATAGGAAAAAAAGATGTGGCAGAAATGACCATTCATTTTTCAATTATGTGATTATTTTCAAATCATTCAATTATTTCTAAGAGAATTTAGAAAATTATGCACATGGATATAGTATTATATTTTAGTCACCCCTCTAATGTCTCTCATGCCACCCCTCTTCCCTCTCCAATATATGACCTATTTTTTTTAATTGTTGCACAAACATATATATCCATCCATATGTTTAGATAACTACAAGAAGTTTTTCTCATTTAATATTGCTCCTATATGTTTTGAATGGGGCTCATCACTTGGTATTTAGTAATTTTCCCGGAGGAGACATATTCTACTTCTCCAAGTATCCCTTAGTAACTGGTAGTTCTTAAATTAGGATATAGAGCCTTGGGGGATTTTTAAACCTGCTTTGTATGTCAACTAATATTATCATTGTTCAGGTATTGATTAAGTAGCTACACTGTTGAGATTTTATGAATTCAGCTTTCTTGTCAAATCTAGAAAACATAGCATGGCAGCAAATTTCCTGGTTCACTGTCTCTTAAAACCTTACAGCCCCTCTTTACTGATGTTCATCGAATCTTAGATGTAGGAGTTATATAATAGATTCATCAATTAGAATTGGACACCCCGTGGTCAGTGTTTTCTGCATTTTAAACACCAGTGTCTTTCTGCAATAGTCTCCATCTACTGCAAAAGAAGCTTCATGAGGCCAGGTAAACATTCCTATAGTTAGTTGTCTGTGGAATAATGATAAATCCTAAAATCCAATTAAGAATTATATTGGCTTAGGATAATGACATTGGTAGGATCTTCTCTAAGATCCAGGATCTAATTAGCCCATGCTAGGTTTGCAGTGCTCCTGAATACAAATTCCCTTCTACTGGGCTTAAGCTCAATTAGACAGCTGTTGATTGTCCCTGTTTGATAACTTGTGATTGACTTTGATTTTGATAATTATAGTAAGAGTAGGTTGTAATCTCTTTACATATCAGTTTAAGTCACATGTTATGAAGAAACCTTAAGTGGACTTGGGGAGTGGCATGCGTGCAGAAAGGGGAGGGAGGGTGGGATTGGAAGGGGAGGAGGGAGGGGCTTATGGGGGGAATACAAAATGAATAAAGTGTAATTAATAAAATAAAATAAATAGAAAAAAAGAAACTTGAAATATGTCGTGCTTAGAACTAGCCATTGGGCATTTTTACAGTGTGAAAAAAAACATAAAAGAAAAAAGAAAAAAAAAACAAATACAAAAAACAAACAAACAAACAAACAAACCTTCAGGGCATCTTTGTAATGTGTAAAGGCAGAGTTTGGTCAAGCAGCTGTATGACTTGGGCTATTTATTCTTTCGCCAATTTTTCATTTTTCATGCAATCCTTAAAACAGCTCTAGACATCATATATTATTTTCTCTCTCTGTCTCTGTGT
Source organism: Meriones unguiculatus (assembly GCF_030254825.1). Classification (NCBI taxonomy): domain Eukaryota; kingdom Metazoa; phylum Chordata; class Mammalia; order Rodentia; family Muridae; genus Meriones; species Meriones unguiculatus. The sequence goes on along the minus strand of NC_083369.1, from coordinate 70,049,851 downwards.
GTGTATGTTGTCTGTGTGTTTCTCTGTGTGTGTTGTGCTATTTTAGGAAACATTGACAAAGAAAGTCAAATCCCTCAATTAACTATTGAAAAACCAGAATTTAGCTGTAAGGCATGTGCCTTTACCTCGTGAATGGGAGGGAAATACCATTCTTTTTTCAGTTTTTTAATATCTTTGGCTGGGCTATGAATTAAACTGACATATAACAGCGCAGGATAAAATCACATTTATTTATGTACATGTGAACCAGCATACCACAAAACTATGATACATAGGGATTTTTTAGAAGGTAGGATGTTAAGTTTTCTCAGGGGAGTGAATGGTAAAAGGAAAATATAAAAAATTGAAGGTAAAGAGGGAATGTATGTCAAATAAAATCACCTTAGTGTTCAATTAAAAGCCTCACATATTAATAAAACTTGACTGAAGATAGTCATTTTTCTGAAACAGATACTTTTACAAACAGATTAATTTAAAGATATAAAGATTCTTCACAAATTGTCAGGTTTCAGGAGATGCTACTATGTCTTTAACACAATAAGCTATATCTTTACCAAAAGATTATGCGTTGAGTTGATATATTCTGGTTTTCTGCAATCATATTTTGTAGTAACTGTAATGAGTTGTAACACTGGAATATTATACTATTATAATCTAATTAGAAAGAAAATTAGACAATGATGTGGGGCAGAAAATGGCCTGGCAGAATGCAAACTAAAATTTATATGCAAGCAGGGGACCAGAAAATGCAACAAGCACCCTAGTAGAGAATTCTTTACAAGCACAGTATAAGAGTACAAAACTGCTAGGTATGAGACAAACACCAGGCATTCTGATTCAACTTTTTGCCTAGGATGCCCTTACCTATGTGACCATTATTTTCATGATTCCCAATTGTATGCCAGATACTGAACAATGGAAATTATGAGTATAATATCTTACTTTAACCTCTTAAGTCTATATGCTGGCCCGGCTTGACTGTACTGCTTCACATGGTACAAACTGTATTCAGAAAACTTCATACAAAGAAACTGCCTATAACTGTAAGATACTCCTCTCAGAAGAAGACATAACACTTATGCCCACCTCCAAGCCCATACCAGTGTCCCACTGCCCTGTGATGTAAATCTCATTCTAATCAATACCAAGCCAGCTTCCCTATTGCAATATACTCAATAAATTATTTTTTTCAATTCTGACCTAAAGAGTATGCTCATTAATCACCCACCAGTCTCTTCTCTGCTAATTTCCATTTCTTCTCTTGATATTTTTTCATCATCTTAATGTCCCTCTTATATCATCTTATATCATTGCTGTTCTGGACACACTAGTCTTTTTTTTTTTTTTTCTGTCCTGATCTGTTTCACCTAATCCTGGAGAAAAAAAAAAAAACAAACAAAAATAAAACAAAATAAAACAAAACAAACAAAAAAAAAAACTGACATAAATAACATGTGTTTTTTAATTGTGCCCCTACCTTCTCCCAGAAACATTTGGTTAACAAAATAAGTATTTGATCTCACAATTCTGGTAGTACTTATGATTGTCTGTAGTGCTAGCTTGGCATTCATTGCACATACAAGTAGATATATGATTATGTTTACCTATAACATTTTATATTTATAATTTATACTCTATTGTATTCTAGGTACATGGTTTGTATTTTTCTTCCCTATGTCTAGTCCTATGATGTGTAGAAGTTTATATTCAGTGTATCTGTTCATGATGATTATAATTAAAATACTTAATTCAACTGCGGGGATGTTAGGTTTATGGGTATAATTACTGTAGGTTTGGTCTTTGTTAATTTGCAAAAAGTACCTGTTTTTTTGTTCCATTATTCACTTGTTGTTAATACAGTTCTATTAAATGATAAACCATGAGTACTGTACATCATTTAATTAAACATGAAAAAAGGAGAAGAATGCCAAAACAAGTTAAATTGGTATAAAGAAAATACCTCTATTTCAGAACTTTAGAGGATTGTTTCATTGCTTAAGGATATAAAGGCCTTTGCCTGATTCTTTTCTCCTGCATCAACTTTATCATGCTGCCTGACAATATCACTAAGGGACTAAGGACTAAATGTGGCAGATGCCTTCTGTTTGTATTCAAATTGCATCTATATCTATATCCTACAGCTATCTATCTCTATCTCTGTCTCTATAAATTGCATCTATATTTATATCCTATAGCTATCTATCTCTATCTCTGTCTCTATCTCTATCATATTTATATCTATCTGTCTATCTATATCTATCTACCTATCTACTTATCCACCTATCTACTTATGTATGTATGTATGTATGTATCTATCTATCTATCTATCTATCTATCTATCTATCTATCTATCTATCTATCTATAACATGAACCCTACTGCAGTATTCCTTGTTTATTCATTTACACAGCTGACATGATAGATGCTGATGACTACAGCCAGACCCTTGGTAAAGTTCCAAAGTTGAAGTAGTTAGTAGGACCAGGGCCAATTAGAGGTCATGGATGGTTTTTTGGCTTTCAGCAATTTTGGAGAATTTACTCTTTTTTTTTGTCCTGGCGTACTACATTAACTTTTCTAGCTTCAGCTTTTTCTATGTTACAGAACCTATATACATGCTCATATAAGTTATTATAAATGCATATAGTTAGATATGTGAAGATTATTATTCTGATAGCTTTTTGTAGCAAAGCTATATTAAACACATGGCTTAACCTGGACATAACTCTTCTCAAATTTCTTTTCTCTTTCACATTTTTCCCTTCTTCTCTTTCCCTTTTTACATCCTTCCTTCTTTCATCATATCTCCTCCAAGTTTCAATATGTAACTTAGGATAGTCTCAAAGTCTTGATCTTATTGCCTTTGTTCCTCAAGGGGAGGAAATATAAGCATGCACTCCCGTGTCCAACTTAGAAATTTTCTTTTTATTGAAATTAGATTTTTTGATACAGTGTATTAAGATTGTCCTTTAAACTCTCTCAAATCTTCTAAAATTCTTAAAAACCTAGTCTTCTTAAAGCTTGTTGATAGATTTTTCTTTTCTCCTTCTGCCTTTATTCAACAGGAGAAGAAACACAAAGAATTCTGTGGATGGTATTGTTTTCTTAAGCTTTGAGGGGAAAATTCCTTATACCCAAGAAAATAAAAGTAAGTGTTTTTTATGAAGAAGAATGCAAATTTTTATGAATAACCCAGTAAATTAGACAGTGACAAAGTTGCTAGAACTTCATGCTTGATATCACTTCAGATGTTTTTACATAAACGTCTAGACCCTTAACTAATGTGAATTGTTTATGCTCTGACTTCTTCACTCTATTTTAGGCTCAGAGCATGTGTGCTAGTTAGCCTGTAATATTTGTTATAACTTCTTAAAACTAAGGTCTCCTCTTTGATTGTCCTCTCATATTTCTTTTTAGGTCATAGGTGTCCACTAAATAGTCCCTCTATATTGCTTTCTTCAGCTTTTTCTTTGAATGATAAGTTACTCCTATAATCTTTATGCTTCTATTACAATAGTTCATCTTAAGAAAAATATTTTTGTTAGCATATGAGTTTCTGTTTTGTTTTTGCTGCACTTTGTTGCTTATTTTTTATGGAAAGCCCTGTGAGTCATGAGAAATATAAACTCTTACATTCTTGGTTTTCTTTTATAAAATTTTTGATGCAGAAGCAATAGCAGGTGCCATGGCACAAATATTTGAAAATCTGTTAGACACAAAATATCTAGACATCATTCCTCATGTCCGTTAAAGCAGAAATTTGATTTGATTACAGTAATCTATATCTTAAAAGCTACACTCAATGTAGTTCTAACGTACTTACAAGTTTTAGAACCTAGTAATTGGGCTAGTGAAATGTCTCAGTGGATAAGGATTCTTGCTTTGACAACCCACATGGTGAAATGACTCCACAAGTTGTCCTCTGTTCTACACACACACACACACACACACACACACACACACACCTTATATTCATATGACCTGATCCTCTGATCCTACACACACAAAAGAAACTAAAGAAAATAAAGATGTAGAAAGAAAGAGTATTCTGTCTGGTCTTCTCTGAGGTGAAGGATCACCTTGGATCCCCCAACCAATGGGCTCACTATGGTCTACAAAAAAAGGATCAAGAAGTAGTGAAGAGAAACTCACAGTTCATAGGCTATCCCATCACCCTCGATTTGGAGAAAGAAAGAGAGAAGGATATCAGTGATGATAAGGCAGAGGAAGAGAAAGGGAAGAAAGAAGAGGAGGATAGGGATGAGGAGAAACCTAAGACTGAAGACATGGGATCAGCTTCAGAGGATGACAGTGTCAAAGATAAAAAGAAGACTAAGAAAAATACATTGATCAGAAAGAGTTGAATAAGACTAAGCCTATTTGGACAAGAGATCCTGATGACAGCACTCAAGAAGAATATGGTGAATTCTGTAAGAGCCTTGCTAATGACTGGGAAGACCACTTGGCAGTTAAGTACTTCTCTGTACAAGGTCAGTTGGAATTCAGAGCACAGACCTTCAATGCTTGGTGAGTGCCCATTGACCTTTTTGAGAACAACAAGAAGAAAAACATCAAACCTTATGTTAGTCATGTGTTCATCATGGAGAGCTGTGATAAGCTAATACCTGAGTACCTCAACTTTATCCGTGGTGGGGTTGACTCAAAAGACCTGCCCTAAATATATTCCAAGAAATGCTCTAGCAGAGCATCTGCAAAAACATTGTGAAGTCATCTACAAAAACATTGTGAAGAAGTTACTTGAGATCTTCTCTAAGTTGGCCAAAGACAAAGAGAACTACAAGAAGTGTTATGAGGCATTCTCTAAGAATTTAAACCTTGAAATCTATGAAGATTCTACCAATAGGAACTGCATCTCTGAGCTCCTCCACTATCACACCTCTCAGTCTGGACATGAGATGACTTCCTTGTCAGAGTATGTGTCTTGCATAAAGGAGACACAGAATTCCATCTACTATATCACTAGTGAGAGCAAAGAGCAAGTGGTCAACTCTGCCTTGTGGAACACATGCAGTAGTGGTGCTTGGAGGTGGTGTATATGACTGAGCCTATTGATGAGTACTGCATAAAGAAACTCGAGAAATTCAATGGGAAGAGCCTGGTCTCAGAGACTAAGGACGGCCTGGAGCTACCAAAGGATGAGGAAGAGAAGAAGAAAATGGAGGAGAGCAAAGTAAAGTTTGAGAATCTCTGCAAGATCATGAAGGAGATCTTGGATAAGAAGGTTGAAAGGGTGACACTCTCCAATAGTCTTGTCTCTTCACCCTGCTGCCTTGTGACAAGCACCTGTGGCTGGACAGCAACATGGAGCAGATCATGAAGGCCCAGGCACTGGACAACAACTCTACAATGGACTACATGATGGCCAAAAACACCTAGAGATTAATCTTGAACACCACATTGTGGAGACCCTGTGTCAGAAGGCTGAGGTAGACAAAAACGACACAGCAGTCATGGACCTGGTGGTGCTTTTGTTTGAAACTGTTCTCCTCTCCTCTGGTTTCTCACTTGAGGATCCCCAAACCCACTCCAACTGCATTTATTGCATGATTAAACTAGGCCTGGGCATTGATGAAGATGAAGTGTCAGCAAAGAGCCCAGTGCTGCTGTTCCAGATGAGGTGCCCCCACTTGAGGGTGATGAGATTGCCTCTCCCAGGGAAGAAGTTGATTAAAGACCCCCTTAGGCTACCCATGCCCTCAGTATACTTTTCCCTGTGGCTCCCCCAGCAGCCTTGACCCACCTGTCTCTCTGCTCATGTCTAGCAGAAATTCTTCTATCCTGCCCCTGTGGCTTTAAGACAGGAAAATCACTTCCCACAAAATAGCAGGGTTGGGTATTGTGTATTGTGTTATTATGCTTTGTTTATTTTTTTCTGAAATTAAAAGTAAGCAAAATAAAAAGAAAGTTTATAAAACAAAGTTTTTTTTTGTTTGTTTTTTATTTTTGCCTAAAGTTTACTCATATCCAAAAAATAATACAAAACTATCTCAAACATAATTTACCATGCTTTCTGTAATCAAAGGTATGCTTTCTGGTAGGTGATCTGCATGTTTGACTCATTTTATTTTATTCTTTTACTTCTTAAAGAGAGATGAATGGATGTAAAAGGCACATTTTTTGAAGTAGTACACTGGAATTTTTCTTACATCCTCTCATCAGATTAAAAACCACCATTTTTGATAGATGACTCCTGTACTCTTTGAAACATTAAGCTCAATTAGTCACTATTTTTGCAATTTAAATGCTAGATTTTGTTTTTCTGGGCTACAGACTCATCCCCAAAGAGGACCCAGCTGTTACTCTTTTGCTTCAGGGATATTTTTTTGCAAATTCAATAAACTTAGCTTCAATTCAGAAAATGAAAAGCATTGGGTTTGTTACAGTAATTATAAATATTTCCAGGACCCTTATGACAGCAAGCCAAAGAGAAGAGTGCTAGCAATTGGTCCAATTCATCCAAAGGGCAAATTTATTCTCAAAACATCTTTTTGCAGTAGGCAAGTATTCATTAAACAGATGGACCAATATGCACAGTGTTAGAATAATATGAATACCAATGTTTGGATGGCAATGTAAAAATATATTGAATAACTACCTTCTCTAAATTTACATTCACAAAAGTTCACATTACATAAGACTAGTGACCAACAATATCTAGTTCTTTCACTCAGTATTTTCCTTTTAAATATGTAGCAGTTATAAAATACATAATTACTGAGGGAGAAAGGCTCCTGAGAACTTTTTTCCCTAGAAATGTGATTCTTAGGTATACTTTTCAGGCAATGTGTATTTAATCACCCTAACTTCTTTACGAAAAAAAAAAAAGATTTTTTTTTCTTTCTTGTAAAATAGCTCCATGTGCCCAGTATTTCCACACACTATACTTATCATTAAAATGTTAGTATGATTTTAAGACAATAATTCCAGCTCCAAGAGTCCCAACAACTTAGGATCTATCACTCATCCAAGTATTACAAGGGCCTGAACATGGACTCTCATCTACACCCTGTACTTGTGATTACCATTTAAAAATATTCATGAAGGATAAAGAGAACACCAGATCCCCTGGAAATGGAAGTAAAGGTAGTTGTGAGTCAAAATGTAGGTGCTCAGAGAAAATCCTAGGTCTTCCAGAAGAAGAATTATAGCATTCTTAACCATTGAACTATCTCTCCAACACCAACAAAACTATTATTTTTGACCGAAGAGCATTTTTGAGTAAGAGTTCAAATAGATATGCCCCCAAAGATATGTCCCTCAGCAGGGAGCTGAGGAATCCCTGAGTTAGTGAATTTATAAGGGGGTTTCTATTTTGACATGATCATGGCTGTGACAATGGTTCCTTCCAAAGACCTCAGAGCTTTAGTGGAGTTGACAAAACCATTAACTATATGATCCAGGCTCAAGATTATAGCAATGTTCTGCTCATGACTTGTACTGTTTCTAGTTGATTGATCAGTGTGTGTAAAGAACAGCAACGGCAGATTCTTTCTTCTAGGTATTTATAGCCTGAGACTGCTGGCCTATAGGGACTTCTTACTTAAACTTCATAGCCCTTCCCCTGTGCTGTACCCAATAAACATGCTAAGGCTCTAGGTTGCCATGGTAGCACTGATGTTATAGAACCCTACCTGATCCCAGGTACATTGCATGTGTATCTCTCATTTCTTCATTGCCTCACATCCTTTAGCCAGACTTCTGGGACCCAGGCCAAATGGGACTTGCCAGTTTTTTGTTGTTGTTTTCTCTGTGTTAATGTTTATAAAATTTTCTCTTCTGTTTGAGTGTGTGTGTATGTGTGCACATGTATATGTGAGTGCCTGTTCATGTGTATGTAGGCCAGAAGTTGAGATCCATCGGGAGACATTTTGTTATATTACTACTGCTGCTGCTGCTCCTCCTCCTCCTCATTTTACTATTTGTAGAGAGAAGTCTTTCATTGTCTTAGAACTCCTCATGTAGCCTATATTGGCTAACCAGTGAACCCATGAATCCATCAGATTCTGCCTTCCAGAAATAGCAGGCTTGGTGTTGGAACCCAGGTTGTCATGCTTATCAAACAAGTACTTTATTGACTGAACCATCTGTTCACCTCTGCTTATCAATTTTGAAGCATGAAATTCATTGACACTGAGAATTCACTGTTTACATTAAAGGGCACCAATTTCAAACTTTTGTGGGTTGTGGTATAGATTATTCTCCCAAATGAATTCTGAACACTTCAAGGTGGTGAGTACCTTGAAGTGAGGTTTGAGAAAACTGTACAAGCAAGATGTTCCATTTGATCATCCTACATCCATTTCTTTTCCAAGCAGGTACAGAGAGTATAATTTCTCTTCCTAGGGAGCTTTGAAATGGGAAAGGAAATATTAGAAGTTTAAGTGTAATGTTGGATATATTAAGTAATCTTAAAATGAGAATTGACAATTCAATAGGACTTTCAGAAAAATGCTGTTTTAGCATTATAAAGAAGTTTAATCAGCTGGCAAGGTGTCACATGCTTATAATCCCAGCACTCTGGAAGGCAGAATAAGGCAGATCTCTGTGAGTTCAAGGCCAGTCTAGCCTACAAGGTGAGTCCAGGGACAGCCAAGGCTACACAGAGACATCCTATCTCAAAAACAAAACAAAACAAAACAACACACGCACACACAACAAAAAATAACTCAAAAAGTTTTAGCATTTTTATGATCCTGAAGATGAAAAAAGAGAAGAATTAATATTTATTAAAAAATAAATAGTGTAAAAGTCTTTACTGAATGAATTCAAGAAATATCACTTTCAAGGAGGCCTTTTGAGTATGATGATGGCTGCAAATATAGGGCCCATGAGCCACAGCCGATAGGAGGGACTGTCTTTGAACTTTGCTAATCTGCCTAAAGACAGTGCCTACAAAGTAAATTATACTGCCCTGAATTCCATCTGTAGGAATACCATCAATCATGCCATAGCACAAGAGAGGAGGTTCCTGCCCAGACAGACTATGGCAGGCTGCCCCCTGTTATGTAAGTTGCTCATCCCCCTTTATTACCTGAAAGATACCACCTGCAGAGGTATCAAGATCTATTCACCATGTTTTCCTTCTTGTATTCTCTTTCTCTTTCTTCATTTCTGTGGCTCAGGATGCTGTAACATCTTATCTTATGATTTCCCTATACGTTCATACTCCTGTGCATAATTAAATGAAATTTCTTCATGTTAATCTGTCTTCTGGCAGTTTCTTTCAAACTAATTTTCAAACCCTCATAAAAGAGAGGGAAAGTTTTTTCCTCCCCTGGAGAGTTCCCAGCTGTATACAATTCATCTCATGCTTTTCACTTAAGAAATACAAACAGAATAAGACAAAATGAGGCATTTAAAATATAATGTCTTTAAATAGTCTTTTTCTTTTCTAAAGTCTTCTTTTGACAATAATAAGTAGGTTTTGGGGATCTCAGGTTATTTACTTGATTTAATTATTTTTCTTATTCAAGGTGCAAATGAAGGGTGAAATGTGTCAAAGTTTAAAGCAGGCTAAAACAAAACTTAGTTTATGAAACCCAAGCTACCAAAGTAATTTGAAGGCTGACATTTATTTGCAACAGTGTGCCAGTGTCAGAAATTGTATTCTTGTTTCTGAAATAAAAATTGTTTTCTACTTTAATAATGCCCAAAGAGAAAAAAAGAGGATACCAAACTGACTGGTGATGAAAATTTTAAAAAAAGTATGTTATAATGATATATATATGCATAAGTTAATATTATTCTATTACAAATTTTTGTCATAATTACCTGGAAAGAAAGCATATTTGTAAATGTATCTTTTATTTGACAGATGTAACCTTTGTTTCCAAAGCTTACTACCTCTGTCTGCTAAGCTAGGCCTAGACCTGGAAGCTTCTAGCCCCATTTCAATTTAATCTAGGCCTACCATGTTTTCAGCTTCTGAGACATACTGCTTAACATTCTGAACTCTTGCTGGCTGGTTCAACTCGATTATTCTGGCTCAAACTCCTCTCCAAGCTGACTTATTCAAAATGGCTGTCTCTCAGCTTCTGACTGAATTGCTATGTTTGGCCACAAACTAATTCTAGCAATCTGCTATAAACTGCTGGTTCATTCTCATTCTCAGATTCATTCTATCTTCACCTGTGTCTATCTTATTTTCTGTCTCTGCAACCTGTTTCTGTAAAAGTGTTCCAGTAAAACTCCTATTCTCTCTCTGCACTGCTCTCGCACATAGCTTCTCTTTCCTCTCTGTTCTTGTGAGAGTTGGGCATCTCCTATCTCTGAGTCAATCTATCATATCTTTCTCTGATTCATCATTTTGTCTGCCTTTAATTAAATATCACTTTCAATCACTGGTGCCTCCTTCTACAAACTAATGTTACCTTCATTTTTGCGGACTAAAGATTTGTACTAAGCGTATGCTTGTACTCCAGCCAGATCACACAGATCTAGAATGTCTTTGGAAGTGATCCAGAGCATCTATATTGCTGCACTAAAATTTCTTTACACATATACTTGTTAAATGGTATCATATACCCTTTTCATAAGTTATAATTCACATTATTTGTCCATATGACCACTGTTCACTAAATGTGTTTATATTTATCTCAGAGTGTTATAATTACTATTTTTTGTTGGAGACAAGCCCCGAGAAACTTCCGACCTTTTCTCACTCCCCCCACCCTGCTGCACCTGGTTGCTTGACAATTACAGAGATGTGCTAACTGTGCCTTGACTTCCTATAATAACTGCAAAGTGTTCCAGGCCCCGGGCCAAGAAGATTCTGTAACTTCCACCCTGCCCCTCCCTGAGTTGAGCGACTATAAAGTAGGACTTTCCAACCTACCCCTCTCTGAGTAAAAAGGATTCTGCACTGCGCTCCTCCCTTGCCCCGCCCCTATCTAAGGTTGGCCTTAAAAGCCTATTTTGGTTCAATAAAATTTGACTCTTGACAAGTGCACATTTGATTGAGTCCTTCCTTTCTCCCGCTCATCTTTTACAGGCTGCGACCCCCTTAGCCCCCACGAATAATTAGGTCCCTCCGGTCGGGGCAATTTTTTGTATTTTGGATTGGTTCATTTTATTATTTTTTCATTAGGTTTTAAAACTAGTTGGTGTTCATTTGTTTTAAATTAAGCTGTAAAATTAATTGTGATCTTCCACCTTTAGCTGACCATGTACACAATATACTTAAATTCAATTCCTATTTTTATCATCTGTACATATTCACACTTAATGCTCTTTTTATTCCTTTCATATGAAGCGTCTTTGGAGAAGTAAATTTAAATATGTGGCTTGTCATGCATGTATTTACTGCTTACTTTACATTTATTAAGAGATTATTGATTCAAGAAAATGGATAAAGTCACTATTGTTTGGAATAATTAGAATAATTTATTATTCTTAATATGTGCAGTTATTATCAACAACTACATTTCCAAAGATATGATCCAATTCTTTATATGTTTCTTAACCACTCATTCTGTATTGATAGAAAGAGTATTTAAATCAAACTAACAGAGGTGATTATAAAGTTATGTATTATTTTCTTTATTTTTTAATCTTCTTAGTAAATAAATTATTTAAAAACTGTGTCTTTTATGATATTTTGACATTTACTATTTTTTCACATGGTCTCAGTGGATGCACTCAATCCTGATCTGACTTGATGTACAGGGGTAGATTGATATTGGTGGGACTTTACTTTTCAGAGAAGAAAATGAGAGGGGAAATAGAGAAGAGAGTGTGATCAGGAGGAAAAGAGTGAGAAGGCTACATTAGGAATGTAAAGTGAATAAAGTTATAAGTTTTTATAAAATATTTGTCACTATTGTTTCATCATTGCTATTTTCACTCAGTATGAAACACATGCAGTCACTTTACTTATAACCATACTATCGTCCATTTCAGTAGGTGTATTTGAATTTTAAATCTTAAAGATAATAATCATTTTGTTCTTTATTTTTTATTTTATTTTATTTTTTGTATCCCACAAGTGATTCTTGCCCTATTATTTTTTATTTTCGTAATCTTTTGGTGGCATTACTTTGAGAGTGTTCCTCATAGCACATGAGTTCCTTCTTACATAATCTGCAGGTCTTTTTTTTTTTTTTTTTTTTTTTTGCTATGGCAAGTTAATACATTACTAAAGTTCTCCAGTACAAAATTTTGTACTAATTTCAAGTACTTGTGTTATGCAGAATCTTATCCTTTTATTTTAAGAACTTTTCCTGGACTATACTGATACTTCAAATCTCCTTCTTCCTCTTCCTTTTCCTCCTCCTCTGTTTCCTCCTCCTCTTACTCTTCCACTACCTTTTTTTTTTATTTTTATTTTTATTTTTTTTATCAGTTACATTTTATTAATTCTGTATCCCAGCCGTGTCCCGATCCCTCATTCCCTCCCAGTCCCTCCCTCCCTCCCTCATCTCCACCATGCCCCTTTCCAAGTCCACTGATGGGGGGACCTCCTCCCCATTCATCTGATCCTGTTTTATCAGGTATCTTCAGGACTGGCTGCAAAGCCCTCCTCTGTGGCCTAACAGGACTGCTCCTCCCTTCGGGGGTGGGGAGACCAAAGAGCCAGTCATTGAGTTCCTGTTAGAAATAGTCCCTGTTCCCCTCACTTTGGGAAACCAATTGGTTACTGAGCTACCACAGGCTACATCTGAGTGGAGGTCCTAGGTTATATCAATACATGGTCCTTGGTTGAATGTCAGTCTCAGAAAAGACCCTGTGCCCAGATATATTTGGTCCTTGTGGAGCTCCTATCCTTTCCCCATCAGACTAACTCCCCTTCTTTCTTATGATTCCCTGTACTCTGCCAAAGGTTTGGTCATGAGTCTTTGCTTTGAAAACACTGCTAGTTAGAGTCTTTCAGATGCGCTCAGTAGACTCCTGTCATATGTTCAATGCACATCCCGTCTGTCTTTCTAAACGAGGATTGATCATCTTACCCCATGTCTGCTCAATTGATTATCTTTTTTAGGTGTATAGATTTCATTATGTTTTATATCTTATAGGTCTATATAAGTGAGTATATCCCATGTTTATCTTTCTCCTTCTGGGATATTTCACTCAGAATGTTCTTTTCTAGATCCCACCATTTGCCTGCAAATTTCATGATTTGCTCCTTTTTGATTGCTGAGTAGTATTCCATTGTATAAAAATACCACAATTTCTGTACCCATTCCACCGTTGATGGACATCTAGGTTGTTTCCAGGTTCTGGCTATTACAAATAGAGCTGCTATAAACATGGTTGAGCAAGTGTCCTTTTTGTGTACTTGAACAAACTTTGGGTATGTACCTAGCAGTGGTATAGCTGGGTCTGGAGGAAGCACTATTCCTATTTGTCTTAGAAAGCGCCAGATAGCTTTCCAGAGTTCCACTACCTCTTTTTTTTTTTTTTTTTTTTTTTTTCCATGCTGGTAATTTTTATTCTAGTCTTTTTTTTTTCTTAGTTACATTTTATTAACTCTGTATCTCAGCTGTATCCCACTACCTCATTCCTTCCCAATCACACCCTTCCTCCCTCCTCTCCACGCTGCCCCTTTCCAAGTCCACTGATAGGGGGGAACCTCCTCTCCATTCATCTGACCCTGTTTTATCAGGTCTGCAAAGTCCTCCTCTGTGGCCTAACAGGAATGCCCCTCCCTTGGGGGGTGGGGAGGTCAAAGAGCCAGCCACTGAGTTCCTGTTAGAAATAGTCCTTATTCCTCTTACTATGGGAAACCAAATGGTTACTAAGCTACCACCAAGCTCTCTGCTTGGGCTACATCCAAGCAGAGGTTCTAGGTTATATCCATACATGGTCCTTTTTTGAATGTCAGTTTCAGAAAAGACTCTGTACCCAGATATATGTGATCCTTGTGGAGCTCTTATCCTTTCCCCATCATACTAATTCCTGTTCTTTCCTATGATTCCCTGTATTTGCAAAAGGATTGGCTATCAGTCTTAGTGTCTGCTTTGAAACATTGCTACGTAGAATCTTTCAGATGCCTTCTGCGGTAGACTCCTGTCATACGTTCAAAGCACATCCCATCTGTCTTTCTAAATGAGGATTGACCATCTTAACCCATGTCTGCTCTCTTGATTATCTTTTTTAGGTGTATAGATTTCATTATGTTTATCATATCTTATAGGTCTATATAAGTGAGTATATATTGTGTTTATCTTTCTCCCTCTGGGATATTTCACTCAGAATGATCTTTACTAGATCCCATCATTTGCCTGCAAATTTCATGATTTCCTCCTTTTTGATTGCTGAGTAGTATTCCATTGTGTAAAAATAACACAATTTCTGTATCCACTCTGCTGTTGATGGACATCTGGGTTGTTTCCAGGTTCTGGCTATTACAAATAAAGCTGCTATAAAAATGGTTGAGTAAATATCTCTGTTGTATACTTGAGCAAAGTTTGGGTATATACCTAGCAGTGGTATAGCTGGGTCTTGAGGAAGCACTATTCCTAATTGTCTGAGAAAGTGCCAGATAGATTGCCAAAGTGGTTGTACCAGTTTACATTCCCACCAGCAGTGGAGAAGGGTTCCCCTTTCTCCACAACCTCTCCAGCATGTGTTGTCACTTGAGTTTTTCATCTTTGCCATTCTGATGGGTGTGAGATGAAATCTCAGGGTCGTTTTGATTTGCATTTCCCTGATGGCTAATGAGGGTGAGCATTTCTTTAAAGTGTTTCTCTGCCATTCTATATTCCTCTGTCCAGAATTCTCTGTTTAGCTCTGTTCCCCATTTTTTAATTGGATTGCTTGGTTTGCTGCTTTTCAGCTTCTTTAGTTCTTTGTATATACTGGATATTAGCCCTCTGTCAGATAAAGAAATGGTTGGTGAAGATTCTTTCCCAATCTGTAGGCAGTCGTTTTGTTTTGATGACGGTGTCCTTTTCTTTACAGAAGCTTATCAGTTTCATGAGGTCCCATTTATTGATTGTTCCTCTTAGAGCCTGTGCTCTTGGTGTTCTGTTAAGGAAGTTGTCTCCTGTGCCAATGAGTTCTAGCCTCTTCCCCACTTTTTCTTCTAACAGATAGAGAGTATCTGGTTTTATGTTGAGGTCTTTGATCCACTTGGACTTTAGTTTTGTGCAGGGTGATAAATATGGATCTATTTTCATTTTTCTGCATGTGGACATCCAGTTGGAACAGCACCAGTCGTTGAAGATGCTGTCTTTTTCCCATTGAATGGTTTTGGCTTCTTTGTCAAAAATCAAGTATTCATAGGTGTGTGGGTTTTTTTCTGGGTCTTCTATTCGGCTCCATTGATCTTCCTTTCTGTTTTTATGCCAATACCATGCAGTTTTTATTACTATTGCTCTGTAGTACAGCTTGAGATCGGGGATGGAGATACCTCCAGATGATCTGTTGTTGTACAGGATTGTTTTGGAGATTCTGGGTTTTTTCTTTCTCCATATGAAGCTGAGAATCTTTTTTTCAAGGTCTGTAAAGAACTGAGTTGGTATTTTGATGGGAATTGTGTTGAATCTGTAGAGTGCTTTTGGCAGGATGGCCATTTTCACAATGATAATCCTACCCATCCATGAGCAAGGAGATCTTTCCATCTTCTGATATCTTCCTTAATTTCCTTCTTCAGAGACTTGAAGTTTTTCTCAAACAGGTCTTTCACTTGCTTGGTTAGTGTCACCTCAAGGTACTTTACATTATTCGTGGCTATTGTGAAGGGTGTTGTCTCCTCTGCCTTTCTCGGCCCTTTTGTCTTTGGTATACAGGAGGGCTTCTGATTTTTTTGAGTTGATTTTGTATCCTGCCGCTTTGCTGAAGGTGTTTATCAGGTGAAGGAGTTCTCTGGTTGAATTTTTGGGGTCGTTCATGTATACTATCATATCATCTGTGAATAGTGACACTTTGACCTCTTCCTTTCCAATTTGTATCCCCTTGATCTCCTTTAGTTGTCTTATTGCTCTTGCTAGGACTTCAAGTACTATGTTGAAGAGATATGGTGAGAGTGGGCATCCTTGTCTTGTCCCTGATTTCAGTGGGATTGATTTAAGTTTCTCTCCATTGGGTTTGATGTTGGCTATAGGCTTGATGTATATTGCCTTTATTATGTTTAGGTATGTGCCTTGTACCCCTGATCTCTCCAAGACTTTAAACATGAATGGGTGTTGGATTTTGTCAAATGCTTTTTTGGCATCTAAAGAGATAATCATGTGGTTTTTCTCCTTCAGTTTGTTTATGTGGTTGGTTACATTGATGGATTTCCGTATGTTGAACCACCCTTGCATGCTTTGGATGAAGCCTACCTGGTCATGGTGGATGATATCTTTGATGTGTTCTTGGATTTGGTTTGCAAGTATTTTATTGAGTATTTTTGCATCAATGTTCATAAGAGAGATAGGTCTGAAGTTTTCTTTTTTTGTTGGGTCTTTGTGTGGTTTAGGTATCAAGGTGACTGTCGCTTCATAGAATAAGTTTGGTAATGTTCCTTCTGTTTCTATTTTGTGGAATAGTTTGAGGAGAATTGGTGTTAGCACTTCTATTAAGGTCTGGTAGAATTCTGTGCTGAAACCATCGGGCCCAGGGCTTTTTTTGGAGGGAAGACTATGAATGATTGCTTCAACTTTTCGGGGGGATATAGGGCTATTCAGTCTTTCTACCTGATCTTGACTTAATGTTGGAAGATGGAATCTATCAAGAAAATTGTCCATTTCATTTAGATTTTCAAATTTTGTGGCATATAGGCTTTTGTAGTATGACCTAATGATTGTTTGAATTTCTTCAGTGTCTGCAGTTATGTCCCCCTTTTCATTTCTGATTTTGCTGATTTGGATAGATTCTCTCTGCTTTTAGTTAGTTTGGCTAAGGGTTTGTCTATCTTGTTGATTTTCTTAAAGAACCAGCTTTTTTGTTTCATTGATTCTTTGAATAGTTTTATTTGTGTCTAATTGATTGATTTCAGCCCTGAGTTTGATTATTTCCAGCCGTCTGCTCCTCTTGGGTGTATCTGCTTTTTTTTTTTTTTTTTCTAGGGTTTTCAGTTGGGCCATTAAGGTGCTTGTATGTGATGTTACAAATTTCTTCTTGAAGGCACTTAGTGCTATAAATTTTCCTCTGAGCACTGCTTTTAATGTGTCTCATAAATTTGGGTATGTTGTGCCTTCATTTTCATTGAATTCTAGGAAGTCTTTAATTTCTTTATTTATTTCTTCCCTAACCAAGTGACAACTTGAGTAACAAGTTGTTCAGTTTCCATGTGCATGTCGGCTTTTTGTTATTTCTGTTGTTGTTGAGGTCCAGCTTTACTCCATGGTGGTCAGATAGAATACAAGGGATTATTTCAATCTTTTTTGTATCTGTTGAGGCTTACTTTCTGACCAACTATACGTTCTATTTTGGAGAAAGTTCCATGTGGTGCTGAAAAGAAGGTATACTCTTTTGAGTTTGGATGAGAAAATCTGTAGAAGTCTATTAGGTCCATTTGATTTAGGGACTCTGTAAGTGCTTTTATTTTCCTATTTGTTTTCTGTCTGGTTGATCTGTCCCTTGGTGAGAGTTGTAGTGTTGAAGTCTCCCACTATTAAGGTATTAGGGTCAATGTGTGATTTAAGCTTTAATATCGTTTCATTTACGAATGCAGGTGCTCTTGTATTTGGGGCATAGATATTCAAAATTGTGATGTCCTCTTGGTGGATTTTTCCTTTGATGAGAATATAGTGGCCCTCCTTATCTTTTTTGATTAACTTGGGTTGAAAGTCTATTTTATTAGATATTAGGTTGGCTACTCCCGCTTGTTTTCTGGAACCATTTGCTTCAAAAACATTTTTCCAGCCCTTTACTCTGAGGTAGTGTTTATCTTTGTTGCATAGGTGTGCTTCTTGGATGCAACAGAATGTTGGATCCTGTTTCCACAACCATTCTGTTAGTCTGTATCTTTTTATTGGGGAGTTGAGTCCATCTACCTCCTTTTTTAATCTGTTTTTATTTTCTCAGAAAAGATGTGATGAAAGCTGTTTTTAAGCCTTTCTAGTTCTTTCTAAACATTTTCACGTTAATTATTTTTTATTCTACAGTTGTCATCCCCCCTCTTCTCCTTCCATTGAGACCCTCTCTCCCCCTCCTCCTATTCTTCAGAAAAAAGGTGTCCCCCTTTTCACACACCCCCAGCTGTAGTTGCATCAGGACTAAGTGTGTCTTCTTTCCCTCTGGCCTGGTAAGGCTGTCTTGTCAGGGCAAAGTGATCAAAAAGCTGTCAACAGAGTCCATGTCAGAGTTTGACTCACTCACCTTACTACTGCATTCACATGAAGCCTGAACTGCCCATTGGCTACATATATGTAGAGGACCTAGGTCCAGTCCATGCATGGTCCTTCAGTCTCCACAAGATCCTTTGTGCCCTGGTTAGTTGGCTCTGTTGATCTTCTTTTGGAACTCCTGTCACCCCTAGCTCCTTCTGACTTCCACCCACTTAGCCACAAGATTCCCGCTTTGCCCAAGATTTGGCTGTGAGTCTTATTTGGCTGTGATTCTTGGCATCTGGTTTTGAACCATTGTTGGGTGAAACCTCTCAGAGGACAACTCTGATAGGCTGCTCTCTGAAAGCACAGAAGCATATTGTTAATAGTGTTAGTGGTAGGCTCTCTCCCATGGCGTGGGTCTCAGATTGGGCCAGGCATTGTTTGGACATTTCCTCAATCTCTGCTCTTTCTGTTCTTTGTACCTGCAGATACAAAGATCTTTCCAATCTTTCTGTGCATTTTCTCTTATTTCAGGTGAGAAAATAATCTGTAATTTCTCTGAATCCAAAATATTCAAATTTTTGTTCTAAGGATACCTTTCCTACTCATTTAATGACTGCAAATCTCTGTAACATTTAGACAAGACATTGCTGACCTTGAAATCAATAAATCTTTCTTTGTCCATATAATCAATCATAAGTATCAATGCTGCCAAATTTGCATGTTTTTTTTCATATGAGTCACAATGTCAGTTCTATCTGAACACATCTGACAGCCCCAATAACATAGAGGCTTATTTTAGTTCTTAGCTGTCTAAGCAGAGAATGAAGAAGGAGGGAGGGAAGTAGAGAGAAGAGGGAGGAGAGAGAAAAGCAGTGGAATAATGTATTCAAGATAAAATTTTGTATTAGTTCTGATAGTTCCAATTTTTATATTCCATGCTACCCACAGCATTTTTATTTTACAGGTTTAACACACATAAGACAAATTGTCAAAGAATGAAAATACCACATCCTTCTTAGTTCTGAATACTGTAAGCAGTTAGCATATGGATTAAATTGTAGTAGTCTCTGCCGTTTCTAATTGAACAACAGCTATGCAGACATTTATTGAGAAACTTTGCAATCTCAGATTATCAAAATAAGTTTAAGTCCTCATGTTTATCACATGCCTTCTAAGAAAGATTTTTATGTCTCTATTGTTTCAATTATACTATCATGTTAATTATTGGAAAACAGAGTTAGTTTCTTTACCTTGTACATGAGAACAATTAACTGATAAATCATAAATGACTTGTTCAAGCACAGAGAACTCCAAAGTCATAGATACTATGGATACTATTAAACTAAATTTTGCTCTTTGTATACAGTACACCATAAAGGTATTCATATCATTTCTAAACTGTAATGCTCACACCATTCGTCTCCATATTTTTATGGACCGAAAAAACAATAGAATAAATGTATATTACTATGTTCAGTATTAAAAAAAAAAACAGTAAGACTTTCGAACAGCCCCTAACTATTAGGTATATCCATAAGAATTTTGTAATAGTATGCATGAAAAAACATTATAGTTATATTGCAAAGCTAACACACCCACTCATCTTTGCTCATTTTCCAATCATTTATTCTTTCTGTGGTCATGGTTTGATAAACAAGCTTTTATTTGAAGTACTACAAAATCCTCAAAGGCTCACTAGATTCCTTTTAGTCAATTAAATTGTCTCTTTACAACCTGTAGTATTCAAGAATATATCATTTGCAAAAAGAAAAAATAAAAGATGGGTTTACTTAAATAAAAATCATAATACAGAATTTCAGAGCCAAACTAAACTTCCAGAAAAGGTGTCATAGTCCAAAGTGATCAAAAATTGAAAGGAAAAATGATCATTTGATATTCTAATTTTACAGTTCTATGTCAAGAGGTAGGTAACAGATGCAATGGCCCCATATCCATGAAGTAAAACTAATGTCTTACCTTTATATACAGAGCCTTTTCATAGCCTGTACTCATATTTTATCTATCACCAGCAACACTGTGGGGTAGGCTAAATTACAACAATGTTAATTTTATAAAGGCCCAAAGTGGTAAGGTCATTTATCTAAACATGCATACTTACTCCATGTTAAGATTAACTGGCAAAAATATTTTCAAATACATCACTTACTGTGGTTATGAAAGTCTCATATTTGTTAAGTGAAAGCTTTTACTATAGACTAAACATCATACTCCCTATCTTATATGTAGGGAGCCCTTATACAAGGGCTCAGGTGTTAAAGGCTTGTTGGCAAGCCTCTAGGATTATTGGGAGTTAGAATCCTTATGACATGTGCCTTCTCTTCCCTTCTCAGTCTCCTCTGCAAAACTCTTTCTATTATGATGCAGCTTTGCACAGAAGCAGCAAAGACAACCAAAAAAAAAAAAAAAAAAAAAAAAAAAAGAAAGAAAGAAAGAAAAAATGAATGGGAAATTGTAAGACTATGAGTCAAAATGAACCTTTCTGTAATGGATGTTTGGATTTCTTTAAAAATCCAATTATGTTATGTAAATAGGTTTTGTTTTAATCCAAAGTATGGGATTTTAGTTTGGTATTCAGTTTGTCTACAGCTTATAACTGTCTCCTGCAGGCCATGATCTTTGATAGCTTGCAATTATACATGGAGAAGGGTGTGTTCTAGGACTCTGAGGCATACAAATATTAGAGACCAGAAAGAAAAAAAAAATAGCAGTTTGGAGAGAGTAGAGAGAGTCGGTGTGATGACTTGTAGGAGAGAGATAGAGATATTTCATGGAGCAGAGACGTGGAGAAGAAATACAGAAGAGACGTTTTGCTGCCTTTGCTGTTGACAGAGATTTGTTATAGCACCCCCCAAAAACCTATAGACCATAAACATCCAGGAGAAGTAAAGAGGTCTGTACCCGCTCTCCTCACTAACCTCCTTTCTCTTACCTAGAGTTAAAGAGTTGGTGGAAGGGAGGTAGAGGCCTAAATGGAAAATAGTGTTTTAAAATGAGTACACCACCTTTCTTTATTCATCTCAGATGTTTGTAAATTGCATTTGGGCTGTAATAAATGATAGAAGAATAAATAGAAAAATTAAAAAGAATTATAGTGGTATCTAAATATGTACAGATGCCTTTTTCATTTATTCAGTCACTTAAAATGTATTAAAAACCTGCACAAAGAAATACAGGCAACTAAGGAAGGCTGATAACAAGAGCAATAGTCTTCTTCAGGGAAGAACACATCAATTGCCTATACAATACCAAATGTTGGTCCCTGAAAAAAATATATATAAATTTGATATTATACAGGATAAGCACATTATATTGAAATATTTGTATGTATATATACATGCATACATAAAATAACAATTAATGGAAAATGAATCATTAATTTGGAATAAAGTAAAGAGAGGTATTTGAGATTGGATGGGAATTAAGAGAAGAAAGAAAC
The DNA here is from genome assembly GCF_030254825.1 of Meriones unguiculatus. Classification (NCBI taxonomy): domain Eukaryota; kingdom Metazoa; phylum Chordata; class Mammalia; order Rodentia; family Muridae; genus Meriones; species Meriones unguiculatus. The sequence continues at coordinate 70,028,177 of NC_083369.1, read as the reverse complement.
ATTATTATTAACTCAAAAGTAGAAAAATAAAATAGTTTTTCTACAATATATTTTTTGACTTTCACTTTTTATTTTTTGCTATATAAGAACCTATTATTATCATTCATTGCAATTTTTTCAATTTGTATCCCAGCTGTGGCCTTTCCCTCATCTCCTCCCAATCTAACCCTCCTCCCTTTTCTTCCCTATGCCCCTCCCCTAGTCCACTGCTAGGGGAGGTCCTCCTCCTCTTCTATTTGAGCCTAGCCTTATGAGACCTTAGGTCTCATCAGAACTGGTTGTATTTTCTTTCTCTTTGGCCTAGCAAGGCTGCATCCCCCAGCGGAAAGTGACCAGAGAGAATGTCACTGAGTTCATGGCAGAGAAAGCATCTGCTCCACTTACTGAAGTGGATCCCCACTTCAAGGACAACACATGACCTAAAACCCTGGCTCAGACATAGCTCATAGACTCAGTATCTACAATATATTGTTATATTCTCTCCACTACTAAAACTTCCAAGAATTTTTTCACCTCATTAACTACACATGTTAATGTTTTTTCCTCTCTCTCAAGAAAAAAACAAAAGTGAAAGTAAGAAACAACAAAGAGAAAGGAAGGAAGGAAGGAAGGAAGGAAGGAAGGAAGGAAGGAAAGAAAGAAAGAAGAAGAAAGATCAAAGGAAGGAAGGAAGAAAGAAAGAAATGAGAAAAGAAAGGAGAGACAAAAAAGAGTAAATCAAATCCAAAAGTTCATAAAAAGCATGAAGTATATTTTATGTAGGCCAACTATTCCTGAGCATGGGGACATTCCTTGAGTGATGTTGATATACCTAGTAACAGTACATTTGAGAAAATTGATATTCCTTATCCAAACACTTATCTTTTGACTACCCTGAGCTTAATACTTCTCTAAATTGTTCTCCACTATTTTTATTACTTATATTTGCCTTGCTTTCAGTTTTATTTATCCAGCTGGTATGCTGACTTTCTTTTCTGAGTGGTCAACTGAAACGAAGGTATCATTCTACACAGAATCTTCAGCTATTGTTTTACCATCTCAGTGGCTGACCCAAGTTCTCATTCATGCTCCACTCAACATGTCTAATATGTTTACATTAATTAACACAATTCTGAATTGACAACAGAGTCCCTTTAAGATTGACTCAAGGGTAATAATGTAAGAATATGTACATGTGAGGTTTATTCTCAGCCTTTAAAATTTGTGTAGGTTATATTCACATATTTTAGCAAGAGTGGGCTAGCATCCCATTCCTTCATTCCACAATTTTTTGGAATATTTGCATGCTGGGGCCATTCAGCAAAGTACTAGACTTTACCAACTTACTTGGTCATTGTGACCCTCACATCAGGCAAATTGTTAATTATAGCAATAGCTCAGCCTCTCCATGGTCTTCCTTATAAAAGGAAGTACAAATACAAATACCTCAATCCACATAACTTATGAAAAATGCTATGCATTTCACTGTTTAATTTATTATTGTCTCCGTTCTGTAAAAAACTTACTGTTTCTTAAAAATATTTCAACTTGAATCTAATCCTAACCACACTTCTTAAAAATAATAAATTGTAAGCAGAAAAAAAGCTCAGAAATAAATAAGTTAATCAAAATCAAGGTCATCATGTCTAATGTATGTAAAGCATAATTAGAAATAAAAGTGATCATGGTTAAAGTATACCACTAAAAAGATTATTGTAAGGAAAATGTTCATCAAATATTAATAAGACCTACTAAAATACTCATAACATGAATAGAACAAAAAAAATTAAAGTGTTCCTCTGGAAATCACTCAAATTAACTTCAGCATTTAATTTGACTTAAAATACAGGGATAATATAGTTTAACACTGATAACAAATTGACTGGCTAGTAAATGAACTTTATGTGAAAGTAAAATCAGATACATTAAGTTATTAAGTTTTCTTCACTCCAACTTTATCCATCTCAAGTAAATTTTTCATGCAGAAAAAAATGTGATTAAGCTAATTAAGCTTCCTGACATTGTTATGAGACATAAGCCTCATAACAACATTTCTCACTGAAATATTGCTGGTACTGTTCTTCAGAAAAATAACAGTATGTTTCAGCAAAGCTAAAAACCATAAATGAGACAAGACTCCTCCCCCAAAGTTCAAAACTATGGAAAATGCATTCATAAAATGCAGTAGAGATTATAAGAGTTTCTTTTTAAAAATTCATTAGTTCTTCGATAACTTTTTATGTCTCATAATCATATTTATCACCTCTCCCTCAAATCTTTCCAGCTCAGCCTCCACTTTTCTAACACATCCAACTAAGTGTCCTGTATTTTAAAGCAGATTAGATACAATTTTATGCTGCCCACATATTCTGAGATACATGGTCTTCCAATGGCAACTGATCAATTTACCAGGGGCTACTCTATTAGAGAAAATATTTTCTTTCTTTCCAAGCTGTTAATAATTGCCAATAGCTCCTTGGCTAGAAGTAAAACTTTATGCCCATCTCTCCTCTCTATGATGGTATTTGGTCTATCCTGAGCTTTCAGGAATCTTGTACATATTTTCTTAAGCGTTGTGAATTCACCTGTGAGATGTCCTGTTGTGTCCAAAAAAAAAAAAAAAAAAAAATGCAGTTTCCTTGTAGTCATCTTCTGTCTTTGGATCTTAGAATATTTTTTATTTTAATTTTATTTTTTCACAATTTATTCATTACATATCCTTATTAAAGCTCCCTCCTTCAACTGTTCCGAGGTCCACTCTCTCTCTCTCTCTCTTGCTCCCTGTCTCCTTCCCTAGTCCATTGAAAAGGGGAGTTTGCCTATGCCATCTCTCCATAGCTTGCAAAGTCTCATCAGGACTGCCTGAATCTTCTTCTTCTGTGTCCTTGTGAGGTTGTATTACCAGTGGCAAGTGATCAAAGAGCAGGCAACAGAGTTCATGAGATAGGCAGCCCCTGCTCCCATTACTCAGGGACCCACATGGAGACTGAACTGCCCGTGGGCTACATCTGAGCAGGGGTTCTATGTCCTCTTCATGCATGGTCTTCAGTTGGTGAATCAATCTCTGCAGGATTTTCAGCTTTGCTGTTCTCCTTGTGGGGATCTTACAATCTTTCCCAGTTTGTCACCAATAATCCCTGAGCCTTGGGAAAGGAGTGCACAGCACATGATCCCAAAACTCAGTACAGTCTTTAACAGAAGACCCAAGAAACAGAACAGGCTCATTCCCAAAATGAGTCTTAGCATTTGCTTTGATATTCTGTTGGGTAGAGTCTTTCAGAGGCCCTCTATGGTAGGCTCCTGTCCTGTTCCCTGTTTACTCCCTCTTCCGTTGTCCATCCCATTTGCCTTTCTGAGTGAAGATTGATCATCTTACCCAGGGCCTTCTTCTTGCTTAGCTTCTTTAGGAGTACAGATTTTAGTATATTTGTCCTATACTATATATCTAATATCCACTTATAAGTTAGTATAGAAGATATGTGTCTTTCTGCTTATGAGATATTTCACTCAGGATGATGTTTTCTAGTTCCCACCACTTGCCTGCAAATTTCATGATTTCCCTGAATCTATCCAGCATGGTATCAAAGCATATCCTGAGATTCACAGCCAAACTTTGGGCAGAGTGCAGGCAATCTTATGAAAGAAAGGGGAGATAGAAAGACCTGGACAGGGCAGGAGCTCCACAAGGAGAGCAACAGAACCAAAAATCTGAGCACAGATGTCTTTTCTGAGACGGATACTTCAACCAAGGATCATGCATGGAGGTAACCTAGAACCCCTGCTCACATGTAGCCCATCACAGCTCCGTATCCAACTGGGTCCCCAAATAATAGGAATAGGGACTATTTCTGACCTGAACTCAGTGGCTGGCTCTTTTATCACTTGGCCCTGAGTGGGGAACAGTCTTAACAGGCCACAGAGGAAGACAATACAACCAGTCCTGATGAGACCTGATAGGTTAGGGTCAGAGGGAAGGAGAGGAGAACCTCCCCTAGCAGTGGATTTGGTGAGGGGCATGGGAGGATATGAGGGAGGAAGGGTGGTATTGGGAGGGAATGAGGAAAGGGGCTATAGCTGGGATACAAAGTGAATAAACTGTAATTAATAAAAAACGAATAAATTTTTAAAAATTAAAAAAGAAAAGGTTCTTTCCATTTACAAAATTATATGCTGCTATTAACTGACACTAGATTTCTGTCAGCTACTGATTACAGAAACATTTAACTCACACTTACTGTAGAGTGGAAGTTACATATGAACTGAATTAAGAATACAAACTGATATGAATATAACTTCTAAATTGTGGTTTAAGTATAGTCAGTGCTGTTAACCTCTGGGCCATTTCTCCAAAGAAAAGTGTTTAACCTGTAGAGCATCAAGCATTAGCTCATGTAAGTAAGAGGGTAATTGAAAACATAAAATTCAGAGGTGGATGATGATCTACAGAAAAAATAGGTAGATATATTTTAGTTGAGAAAATGGAGACCAATTCACAGTCCCTTCAACAAGTCATTTCGTCATATAAAGGATTGTCAAATAAGGAGGCATATTTGTTGCCAATTATTAATATTGATTTATCTTTTAGTTAAACAGTGGTTATTCCTAAACTAGCTGTATACCCAAAGCACCACACAGAGACTAGAATATATTTAATTAATCCTAGAGCACAATTCCAGACAATAGTTACTCCATCCTAAACTTCCAAACATGCATGGTTTCCTCCTATTCAGATTTTCCACACTATACTTGCTTTTAGTATATTTGTCCTATACTATATGTCTAATATCTACTTATAAGTTAGTATAGAAGATATGTGTCTTTCTGCTTATGGGATACTTCACTCAGGATGATGTTTTCTAGTTCCCACCACTTGCCTGCAAATTTCATGATTTTCCTGAATCTATCCAGCATGGTATCAAAGCATATCCTGAGACTCATAGCCAAACTTTCGGCAGAGTGCAAGCAATCTTATGAAAGATTTATAAAATCTTTATAAGATAAAAAGATTTATCTTATAAAATCTTAGGTCTGATTCATCTCTTCTGGTGGTTGCTGGTCCTCTCCTTCCAATCTCTCCTTTCCCACTCCTCCCACCCCTTTCTTTCTCCTCCTCTCTGGACCAGGATGTTCTACCTTATTCTCTCCATTGCTCAGCATTGACTGGTTGATGGTGGCATGTTTACACAAACTTGAGACAGGTGATGCTTAGACTAAACATCACAGTACTGATTGAAACCAGATATGGTGGTAGAGAAATCAGCATTTGAATTAACAAGGGGAAATTGTACACATTCCACAAGAACATTATAATGACACATATTCATAAAATGAGAAACTACAGAGATGGAAATGTCATCTAGGACTATTAAAGAACAAGCATACTCACATTTAAATGGTTTAAAAGGATGGCTCTTCAACAAGAAAATGTTCATTTTAAGCATTGTTATTGATAACTATATAATTCAAAATGATCTGAGACCTACATGTCATACATGAGCATAGATTCATTCATATCAATTGAAACAATTTTTTTTAAAAATGTAAATCATGTGAAGACATTAAGTGCAACCCCACAGCCAAGAGTGGCTTAATGGGCTCATGGTCTTTATTGATGAAGAAAAAGATATATTAATTAAGCTAATTCTTTTAAAAGCAGTAATTAATTTTTCCACATGACATTCTCAAAGAGTATAGACTTTACTTTGAGGACATCAGTTAAATTCTTTGGATGTATCTTTCAGAAACTAGGCACTAATTTGAATGAAATGTTGAAACAACTATATAATCTAGAGAATAATTGGTTTAAGTAGTATATTCAGAATTACACAAACATTGGAAAAGTTTGCTTCGTAGTCTGTCCTTAGCTTTTTGTTACCTATAATTTAGGAGTTCGATATGCAGAGAAGAGACCACATGTTGATTTGACACCTTGTAGTGTTTTCTCTGCCCATCATTGCCATCTTCATGATTGCCAGTATTACAATTAATGGAATTGATGGAGGAATTCCTGCTATAAATCCTTTACTCCATTACAATAAAGCAGCTACCATTTCAGTGAGCTTTCCTCCTGACAGGAGACATGTTATAAGATCAAAATTCTTAATGGGGTCTCTAAAGGAAGAAGTTTCTATTGACTCCTAAAGCTGACTGGAAATGTGGAAAAAGAAAATTGGGACATCTCCGAAGAGTCTTAAGTTATTTCTCTATATTTTTGTTCCTAATAAATGTACATTTTAACCAGATGATAAATTCTTAAACAAAAGGAGCAGTCCTATTAGGCCACAGAGGAGGGCTTTGCAGCCAGTCCTGAAGATACCGGATAAAACAGGATCAGAAGAATGGGGAGGAGGTCCCCCCTATCAGTGGACTTGGAAAGGGGCACGGTGGAGATGAGGGAGGGAGGGAGGGACTGGGAGGGAATGAGGGATCGGGACACGGCTGGGATACAGAGTTAATAAAATGTAACTGATAAAAAAAATAAAAAAAAATTATTTAAAAAAATATTTATTAATTTTAAATAGGTTGTCAAATGACCTGGCCAGCATTTATAAAAGACTACTATTTGTAAACAAATGGTTGTTTTAAAATGATATGTGTTTTTTCAGTAATTCTGCCTGAAAGAATTTGATCTTTATTTTAAATATGTGAATATATGTTTTAAATATGATTTTTAAGGTTTTATATTTTGTTACTTTAAAAACTGCAGATGTTTGACTCTAAAATTGTGATTCATGTCATTCAAGCCCTTTAAAAACCTATTTATAAGAATAAAAAAAGCTTTTTGAATAAAAAGTCAGAAAACTCATTTTATCTCAAATTAACATACTCCCTTAAAAGGCTTAGTGTACAGTGTACACATACATATGTGAGTGGAAGTGGCTTTGGATTCCAGAGTGTATTGTTTCCCCAGGAGTTAGATTTATAGGTGATCATGGGCCACCAAACATGAATGCTCGGAACTCAATTTAGGCCCCATGGAAGAGCAGCAAGTGTTCTTTACTGATGAGCTATTTCTGCAGAACTAAATTTGCTTACTTGTTTTGAATTATGGGCCAGTTTTAAGTTAAATATTATCACTGGCATCTTAATTGCATGACTGTATTCCAAAGGACTGTATTATTTTGAACATACATATAGTAGAATGCATCATATTTTTTTTATTGTATACCTATGTGTGTGTATGTTCTATATATGGTGATTGGCTTCTTGAATCAAAGAATAATGCCTCTTTTACAATTGCTGGAAATTTGCTTGTAAATTATAGAAAATCAATGAATATTCAGTGAATAAGTGATTTACTAGATATAAGAAACAAGAATATACTAATTAGATACATAAATATTCAATTCCCTTGATGCCAGCATTTAAAATACAGTTATGAAACCTGAAATGAGGTTTACTAAACAGAAAATACACGTTACAAAATAGCAACCATTAGGAATGGCACTTGATTAGGATAGAAATGTCCCATTATGTGTGTATGTGTATGTGTGTGGTGGTGGTGGTGTGTAAAGACATGTCTCAGGCTAGCAGCATGTTGCTGCAGCAGGACTGAAGGCTAGGGAGGAATGGTATAGCATGTTAATGACACATAAATTTTAATCATGTAAATATTATTTGTTTCTATAAATTTACAAAACCTTATATGAGAAAATAATGATATAATTCAATCAATTTGAGTACATAAATTTATGAAGGGGATGGAAGGGAAACCTTTGGGAGGATAAAGATCATAGGATTAGCACTACTTTTAAAAGTAAAATGTGAGTTCTATGTGGACAACTTTATTTCTCTATAAAGCCCTGGCTCTTCTAGAGTTCTTTTTGTTGACCTGGAGCTCAGAGATCTGCCTGCTTTTGCCTCCAGAATGCAGAATGCTGGGATTAAAGGTGTGTGCTACCACACCTGGCTTTATTATCAATCTTACATGGAGAAAACTTTGAAAAATGAATTATATTTATATTAATAATATTTCTGTAAGGTTTATGGTAACACATAATGTCTTGCCAAAACAAAATGCCAAGCTAATAATTCAACACTTTGTACATTGTTGCTTTGTTTCTTTTGTAAGCAAAGGGATCACTTTTCAAAACTGGGTGTCTTTTATTTTAATTTAAAAATGTTCAAGTTCATAGATCTTCAAGTATGCCATAAATTCTGAAGATGATAGTGACAGGTCACATGACAAGCAGTTACCTGAAGTTCTTTGTGAACATTTCCTTGCATTAGGTCAGGGACATTTCTGAAATATTTGATAATAGAAACAAATCAGTTTCAATGAATTTGTTCAGTCACCATGTTTTGAATGTGCTCATAAACTTATGCAAAAAAATCTAGGAGTATGACTACCTTATACATTAAGCAATATATAAAGATCAATGAGTTTTAAGATTTCTTTCAATTCCAAGATTCAGAATTTAATGTATTTATGAATTTCCATATGTAGTTTGATGTTTGTATATAAATTGTGCAATATGCTAATCACATATATATCTAATCTTCAAACATTTACCATTTCATTTATGATGACTTCAGTAATATTTTTCTTATAATTCTTAAAATGAATATCTATTGTATGGATGGTAGAATAGTACAGCAGAACCTATTTCTCTTAACCATAAATATAATTCCAGGTCCAGTTATCAATGTTTCTCCAGCTACCTCATCGTCCTTTAGCAAGATCATTTTTCTCATTAGATTCTACATATAAAAGAGATAACATAATCTTTTTTTTTCTTTCCTAGCTTATTTCAGTTCACATAACATCTCTAGTTGCATCCATGTTGTTAAAGATAGAACTCCATTATGCATATGTGCTCCATTTTTAATCAAATCACTAGTAGATTCAAGTGTAGATTGTGTCCATTTTTCCATTATTTTGGATAGATTTGAAGTAAATATAGATGTACCATTGTTCTTCAATGTATTAATTTCACTTCCTTTTAATGTGTACCTAACAATGGAATTTGTAGATTATATATTCCTTTTTTTAATTTTTGAGGACACACCATAATACTTTTCATAATGGATATAATTAGCACATTCTGCCTAATAGTGTAAAGGACTTATCCAAAATGTGGATATAAATGGTTTTGTTTTGTTTTGTTTTGTTTTGGTCCAAGATGTTGGGTGTGGGACTGATTCAGATGGTCCACAGCAGGAGACTATTTGCCTTATGCAGGATCCAAGAGGCACTCTTTGCCAGCTGCAGAGAGTTTAAATCTAAGGACTCTGGAGAGAGAATAAATGCCAGAGCCCAGAGACTATAGGAGCTCTGAGAAAGAACTAGGCTGCTGCTGCTTCCCCAGCACTGCTCCTGTTGTTGTTGATGCAGTGAGACACCAAGTTGGAGATCTCCTGAAACAAGGATTGAACTGCCTCCAAGGAATGGGATGACCCTAACAAAGTAGGAAGCTGCTAAGAGAACTGCACCTTTTCTACCAGTAACCCTTTCTGTACTATCTAGTTGTTGGGATGGAGTAGGGAGAATGAGCTATAAAAATACAAATAAAAGAGTTTTAAAAATACATGCCAACCACCCACTCTTCATATTTTGCTAGCACTTTCATATTTTTATTATATTCTTTCTAACTTGAGTAAGGAGACATCTCATTATATATTTTTAATTTCTTTTATTTTTTATTTAGTAATGTTGAGTTTGTTTTATAACCCTGTTTGTAATTTTTATGCCTTCTTTTGAGAAATGTCTACTCAAGTTATTATCTGATATTTTTTAAATTTTTATTTTTTTACATTAATTACAGTTTATTTACTTTGCATTCCAGCTGTAACCCCTCCCACATTCCCTCCCAATCCCACCCTCCTTCTCTCATCTCCTCCTATGCCTCTCCCCTAGTCCAATGATACGGGATATCCTCCTCCCCTTCCATCTGACCCTATTTTATCAGGTTTTATCAGTACTGGCTACAATGTTTTCTTCTGTGGACCAGTAAGGCTGCTCCTCTCTCCAGGGGGAATGGTCAAAGAGCCAGCCACTGAATTCTTGTCAGAGACAGTCCCTCTTCCCCTTACTAGGGAACCCACTTGGACACTGAGCTGATTTTTTTTAATATTCTGAAGCATGTCTTCTATATTTTTAAGTAGTTTCATAGTTTATATTTGTATCTTTAATCAATCAAACATTTTATGTTTATTTATTTATACTCTTTATACCCAGAATGCAGCCCCTTCTTTCCTACCTCTCCTTTCCCTTCCCCACTCCTCATGCTTCTCTTCTTCTTCCCCTTGCTCCCTTCTCCCTTTTCCCCAAGAAAAAAGGAGTCCCACACTCCCTTATCAGCTCTCACCAGTACATCAAGTCAAAACAGAATTGAGCACATCCTCTTCCACTGAGGCCAGTCAGGGAAAAGTGATCCAAAAGCAGGCAACATAGTTGATGATAGAAACAGCTCCCTGCCCTGGTCCAGTTTCCAGGCAAGCTACATGAAGACCAAGCAGCCCAATGGCCACATGTGTGCAAGGATCCTAGGTCCAGACCATGCCTACTCATCAGTTGGTGTCTCAGTCTCTCTAAGTCCCATGATTCTGGGCTAGTTGTTTCTATCATTCTTCTGGGCGTGCTGTCCCCTCCAGGTCCTTTCATCTTTCTCCCAACACTTTGACAGGACATCCAGAGTGCTTCCCCATGCTTGGCTGCTAGTCCCAGAATCTGTCTGGATCCCCTGCTATTTGGAGCCTTCCAGAGGACAGTCAAGTTAAGATCCTGTCTACAAACATACCATAGCGTCATTAATAGTGGCTCACTATCATGGTATCAGGTTGGGCCAGTCATTGGTTGAACATTCCCACAATCTCTGTTCCCTCTTTATCTCTGTATTTCTTGTAGGTAGGGTAAATTTGAGTGAAAGGATTTGTGGGTTGGTTTTTGTTCCCCTCCCTCCACTAGGAGTCCTACTTGGCTAGAAGATTTTCACTTCAGACTCCATGTTCCCCCTTGCTAGGAGTCTCAGCTATAGTCACACCCATATCCTCCCAGAAGCATACCCTGTTGCAGGCCTCCAGATTGTCAAACACATGCTCTCCCTTAAGTTTCCCTTCTTGTTCCCACATCTCCTATCCAGTTCCCTCTATTCACAGAATAGATACTTCTGATGTGTATTCTATTTTCCCTTCTGAGAGACATTTAGGCAGCCTCTTTGGGCCCACCTTGCTACTCAGTTTCTTTGGGTCTGTGGGTTGTAATATGATTATCCTGAGCTATATAACTAACATCTACTTATTAGTGACTACACACCATCTATATCTTTTTGGGTCTGGGTTACCTCATTCAGGATTATCAATTCTAGTTATATTCTTCTACCTGCAAATTCCATGATTTCCTTGTTTTCCAAGATGAATAGTATTCAATTTCTATACCCATTCTTCAGGTGAGGGACACCTAGTTTGTTTCCAAATTCTGGCTATTATAAATAAAGCTCCTAAGAACAGAGTTGAGCAAATATCCTTGGGGTGTGTATGAACATCTTTTGGGTATAGGCTCAGGGATGACAGAGCATAATAAGTCTACATTGATAGTCTGCAGGGCAGAGCTTTTCAGAGGTCCTCTGTGTCAGGCTCCTGACTTGTTCCCTCTTTTCTCCTTCTTCTGATGTCCAGCCTCTTTGCCTTTCTGGATAGGAATTGAGCACTTTAGCAAGAGTCTTCCCTCTTGCTTAGTTTCTTTAGGTGTACATATTTTAGCAGGTTTATCCTATATTATATGTCTATATGAGTGAGTATATACCGTGTGAATCTTTCTGCTTCTGGGATAGCCCACTCAGGATGATCTTTTATAGATCTCACCATTTACCTGCAAATTTCATGATTTCCTTGTTTTTATTGCTGAGTAATATTCCATTGTGTAGATATACCACAATTTGTTCACCCATTCCTCCACTGAGGACATCTGTTCTGTTTCCAGCTTCTGGCTATTACAAATAAGGCTGCTACAAACATGGTTAAGCAAATGTCCTTATTGTGTACTTGAGAATCTTTTGGATATATGCCTAGGAGTGGTATAGCTGTATCTTGAGGACTCACTATTCCTAGTTGTCTGAGAAAGTGCCAGATTGATTTCCAGAGTGGTTGTACAAGTTTACATTCCCACCAGCAGTGGAGAAGGGTTCCCCTTTCTCCACTACCTCTCCAGCATGTGTTGTCTCTTGAGTTCTTGATCTTAGCCATTCTCATGGGTGTAAAGTGAAATCTTAGGGTCATTTTGATTTGCATTTCCCTGATGGCTAATGAGGTTGAGCATTTCTTTAAGTGTTTCTCTGCCATTCGATATTCCTCTACAGAGAATTCTCTGTTTAGCTCTGTACTCCATTTTTTTAATTGGATTACTTGATTTTTTTTGCTGTTTAACTTCTTTAGTTCTTTATATATACTGGATATTAGCCCTCTGTCAGATATAGGGTTGGTGAAGAACTTTGCCAAATCTGTAGGCTGTCATTTTGTTCTGAGGACAGTGTCCTTTGCTTTACAGAAGCTTTTCAGTTTCATGAGGTCCCATTTATTGATTGTTGCTCTTAGAGCCTGTGCTGTTGGTGTTCTGTTCAGAAAGTTGTCTCCTTTGCCAATTAGATCAAGGGTATTCCCCACTTTTTCTTCTAAGCGGTTTAGTATGTCTAGTTTTATGTTGAGGTCTTTGATCTACTTGGACTTTATTTTTGTGCAGGGTGATAAGTATGGATCTATTTGCATTTTGTTACATGTAAACTTCCAGTTAGCACCATTTGTTGAAGGTGCTGTCTTTTTTCCATTGAATGGATTTGGCATCTTTGTCAAAAATCAGGTGTTCATAAGTGTGTGGATTTATGTCAGGGTCTGCTATTCGATTCCATTGATCCACCAGTCTGTTTCTATGCCAGTACCATGCAGTTTTTAGTATTATTGCTCTATAATACATCTTGAGATCAGGGATGGAGATACCTCCTGAAGATCTTTTACTGTAGAGAATTGTTTTAGCAATTCTGGGTTTCTTGTTGTTCCATATGAAGCTGAGAATTTTTCTTTCAATGTCTGTAAAGGATTCTGTTGGTAATTTGATGGGAATTGCATTGAATCTTTAGATTGCTTTTGGTAAGATGGTCATTTTTACTATATTAATCCTGCCAAGCCATGAGCATGGGAGATCTTTCCATCTTCTGATTTCTTCTTCTAATTCTTTTTTCAGAGACTGGAAATTTTTTTCATACAAGTCTTTGACTTGCTTGGTTAGGTTCACAACAAGGTACTTTATGTCCTTTGTGGCTATTGTGAAGGGTGTTGTTTCCCTAATTTCTTTCTCAGCCCTTTTGTCCTTTGTATAAAGGAAATATTCTTTAGAGGAATATAGAATGGCAGAGAAACCCTTAAAGAGATGTTTAACATGCTTAGCCATCAGAGAGAAACAAATCAAAATGACCCTGAGATTTTGCCATACACCTATCAGAATGGCTAAAATAAAATCTCAAGGATGGAGAGGTTGTGGAGAAAGGAGACCCTTCCTCCATTGCTGGTGGGAATGTAAACTGGTAAAAACTGATTTGGAAATCAATCTGGCACTTTCTCAGACAATTAGGAAGAGTGATTTCTCAAGATCCAGCTATACCATTCCTAACCATGTATCCAAAAGATGCTCAAGTAACACAACAAGGACATTTGCTCAACCATGTTTGTAGCAACTTTATTTGTGATAGTCAGAACCTGGAAACAACCCAGATGTCCATCAACGGAGGAATGGATACAGAAATTATGGTACTTTTACACAATGGAATACTACTCAGCAATCAAAAAGGAGGAAATAATGAAATTTGCAGGCAAATGGTGGTACCTAGAAAAGATCATCCTGAGTGAGGTATCCCAGAAGGAGAAAGACACACATGGTATATACTCACTTATATAGACCTATAAGATATGATAACATACAGAAATCTATACACCTAAAGAAGATAAACAATGAAGAGGACCTGGAGTAAGATGATCAATCCTCACTAACAAAGACAAATCGGATGGACATTGGATGTAGGAGAAAAGAAGTAACAGGACAGGAGCCTACCACAGAAAGTCTCTGAAAGACTCTACCTAGCAGTGTACCAAATCAGATACTGAGACTCATAACCAAACCTTTGACAGGGTGCTGGGAATCATATGAAAGCAGGGGGAGTTAATATGACCTGGAGAGGACAGGAGCTCCACAAGGACCAAATATATCTGGGCACAGGGGTCTTATATGAAACTCTTTCTCCAACCAAGGACCATATATCGATATAACATAGAATTCCTGCTCGGATGTAGCCCATGGTAGCTCAGTATCCAAGTGGGTACACTAGTAAGGGGAACAGGGATTATTTCTGACATGAACTCAATGGCTGGCTGTTTGACCTCTCCCCCATGAGGGAGGAGCAGCCCTGCTAGGTCATAGAGCAGGACTTTGCAGCCAGTCCTGAAGATACCTGATAAACCAGGATCAGATGAAAAGGAGGAGGTCCTTTGTTATCAGTGGACTTGTAAAGGAGCACGGAAGAGATGAGAGAGGGAGGGTGGGATTAGGAGGGAATAAGGTAGGGGAATACAGCTTGGATACAAAATTAATAAACTGTAACTAATATTAAAGAATAAAAATAAATAAAGTAAAAAAAAAAGTCTTAAAGAAAATGTAACAAAGAAGGCCATGGAGCCATGATGTAGACCAACTGCTCCTGGGCATAGGATGAATAAGTCTAGCAGGGACCCAAGTACTGACTAGTGTTCATGGCACAGAGTCCACATGTTGATCTTTGTGTTAGTTACTGCCTGTTGCAAGAAAACAACATTTCTGATGAAGGTTAAATGATACACAGATCTATTGCTATAAGAATATGTGATTAGAAATAATTTCATTACTATGCACCTTTATCAAAATGATAACATTAAATTTTTTCCCAGATGACGTGACCTTCTTAGTCTCAGGTTGTTAACCACTTTATCAGTGACAGATATGATTCTTTTTAATGAAGACAGCCTTAAATCTAAACAGAAGGTGACTGATTATGTGTATAACATTTGAGCCACTGTTGCTCCAGTAGTTCTCACAGGAACATTACTGTTGCACTCAGGGTTTGTAGCAGGGTAGTACTGAGGATTACTTTTCTCTTCTGGTAGTGTGAAAAATATTTTTAGTGCCATGAACAGTAGTCAGTAGGGGTAAATCTTCTACTTGGGTACCTGCTAGACTTCTTGTTCAATGACATAATTAAGTCATATCTTTAGTAATAGGGACTTACCATTAGGATGTGAAGAATAACTATTCATCTTTGCAGTAGTCTTTGATACTTACTTGGTGGGAGAGATGTTATGGGAACTCTTTGGCCAATGACTCAGACTCAACAAGATACAACGTACTCCTGGCACTGGTGGTATAAGATGTCAAGTTGTGACATTCTGTCTCACATTAAGTGATGATTCTATTTATATTTTGTCCCTACCCGTGGGAGTTCAATGGGTTCCTAAAGGGGGGTGGAGGGATGGAAAGAATGAGATAGAACAAGAGGCAAAAGGAAGCAGGCCAAGTCTGTTTGTCTGATCAAAGCCTCATTTATTAGAAATTTTTACCCAACTTATATATAGAGAAGGCAGGAAAGGGGGGAGGCTAAATTACTGCTGCAGGAGATAAGAAGAGTGCTTTCATGGCTTGAATATTGCACCTGTAAGATATGCTAAGGATGTTTTCTTAAGATATCTCACGGATGCTCTAAAGCTAACAGACAGATGTCCTCACAAATCTGCCACCCATGATTTAGGGTCCTAGGTAACTCTTTCACTAAATAGCTTTAGGTCTCCACTAAATGACCTTTGCTCACTACTTGGCTTTGGCTTCAGTAAATAGCTTTGTCTCCACTAAATAGCTTTGGCTCACTATTTGACTTTGGCTTCAGTAAATAGCTTTGGCTCCCAGCATTATTTATTTTTTTATATGTGTCTATCTTAGGAGGCTTCTACAATAGTAAGTTCACATATGGCTTTTCAAAAGGTATTTTGTCAGTTTCAAAAGGTCCTAATGTTAGCTATCCTTCCTCATATTTCATCCATTATCCTGCCTTCCCATCATTATCTCATTTACTTCTCCTAGGCTAAGTTCTTCTTTATCTCTTTGTTACACTATATTCTCTTCCCCCCTTCTTTGGAAGACTCCTTCCCTCTCCTTTACTTTCTAACATCAGTGGTTACTAGATATATGCATATGTCTAAATTTTATAAGCTAACATCTGCTTATAAAAGAAAATGCCCATATCTATCTTTTGGGGTCTGGGTTACAACAATTGGCAGGACTGTTTCCTACTCCATCTATTAAATGGAAATATTTTATTTTCCTTGGCAGCTGCATAATATTCCATTATGTAAATGTACCATATTTTCATTATCTTTTTATTAGTAGATGGACATCTAACTCATTTCCTGATCATAGCTATTATGAATAGAGCAGCAATGAACATGTTTGAGCAACTACCTCTGAGGTAAGATGTAGAGTACATGAGATATATATCCAAGAGTAGTGGAGCTAGGTCTTACAGGTTGATTTTCAACTTTTTGAGGAGTCTTCATACTGATTTCCATAGATTTTGTAACAATTTCCAATGTCAACAAAAGTGGAAAAATAATTTACCTTTGCCTTGCATAATCTCCAGCATGTACTATCATTTGCTATATTGATCTTCTCCATTCTGACTGAAAGAAGATGAAATATCTGAGTGGTTTTAAATTTTAATTCCCTAATAACGAAGGATGTTGAACATTTTTCAATATATCTTGTCCATTTGTGTTCATTTTTAGAATACTGTTTAGCTTTATACAAAATTTTAATTGGGTCATTTGCTTTATAGATATTGAGTTTTCTTTTAGATTTTTTGAGTATTCTAGAGAGTAATCTTTTATCAGGTGAATATGAATTGGAAATGACTTTTTTTCCTTCTGTAGGCTGTTGCTTTGATGAATGACAGTGTTCTAATTCTACATCTGACAGAGGGTTAATATCCAGAATATATAAAGAACGGAAGAAGTTAAGCAACAACAAAACGTGCGGTAAAGAGCTAAACAGAGAATTCTCAACAATGGAATAGCGAATGGCAGAGAAACAGTTAAAGAAATGCTCAACATCCTTAGTCTTTTGGGATATGCAAATCAAAAGGACTCTGAGACTTCACATCCATCAGAATGGCTAAGATGAAAAACTCAAGTGACAACATATGCTGGAGAGGATGTGGAGAAAGGGGACCCCTCCTCCATTGCTGGTGAGAATGTAACCTTTTACAACCACATTGGAAATCAATCTGGTGCTTCCTCAGAAAATTAGAAATAGTGCTATCTCAAGATCCAGCTAGACCACTCCCAAGTATATATACAAAATATGCCCCACCATTCAATAAAGACATTTGCTCAACTATGTTCATAGCAGCTTTATTTGTAATAGCCAGAATCTGGAAACAACCTAGATGTCCCTCAGTGGAGGAATGGATAAAGAAAATGTGGTATATTTACACAATGGTCTCAGCAATTAAAAACAAGGAAAGCATGAAAGTTGCAGGCAAATAGTGGGAAATAGAAAAGATCATCCTGAGTGAGGTAACCCAGAAGCAGAAAGACACATGGAATATACTCACTTATAAGTGGATATTATATATAAAATATAGGATAAATATACTAAAATCTGTAGTCCTAAAGAAGCTAAAAACAAGGAGGATCACAGGGAAAAGGCTTAATCCTTATTCAGAAGGACAAACAGGATATACATTGGAAGTAGGAGAAGACAAGGAACAGGACAGGAGCCTTCCATAGAGGACTTCTTAAAGACCTACCCACCATGGTTTTGAAGTAGATACTAAGACTCATAGCCAAACTTTGGGCAGAGTGCCAGAATCTTTATGGAAGAAGAAGGAGATAGAAAGATCTAAATGGGACATGAACTCCACATGGAGAATAACAAAACAAAAAGTTCTGGGCCACGTGGGGCCTGCAGAGACTGATACTCTAACCAAGGACCATGCATGGAGAGGACCTAGATCCCCTGTTCAAAGGAAGCCCATTGTTTGCTTGGTTTCAAAGTGGGTACCCTAATAAGAGGTACAAGGGTTGTCTCTGACATGAATTCAGTGGCCAGCTCTTTGATCACTTCCCCCTGGGGGATATAGCCTTGCCAGGTCACAGAAGATGATGCAGCCAACCTTGGTGAGACCTGATAAGCTATGGTCAAACAGAAGAGGAGTATGTCTCCCCAATCAGTGTACTAGGGGAGGAACATACAGGAAGAAGAAGGAGTGTGGGTGGGACTGAGAGGAGATAAAATAGAGGGCTGCAGCAGGGATACAAAGTAAATAAAATGTAATAAATAAATATATAAATACAATAAAAATTTTAAAAAGTTACATTGCATTTGAAAATGATATTTTCATAAACAGTTTTCCCAAACTGACAAGAATTGTTTGTTCAGCATTTATGCACTGGACACTTAACTTTATGTTCAGTTCCATGCTAGGCACCATGAGGATATTTACTAAAGGATGTAATTCTAGCCATAAGGGAGTTAACTTTCAGAGAGAGTATATATGTATTAGCACACCAGAATTTAAAGTAAAATTCTGTAAGTGCTTTCATAGAGGTAAAACAAAGAAAATATAGTCATTTTCAGATGTCTTTAATTTCTGGCTACTTACTTTTTACTTACTTTTTACTCTAGAGGGAGGGTCAACTTAGGGAAACTTTACAGCTACCATTTGGGACCTGCTTTTTGAAAGCAGAAGGTCACATCTGGTCACAGGAGCAGAAAAATATGGAGAGTTATTTGTGTGTGTCAAAGGGAAATGTGCCTGCATTAGTTCAGCAGTTCAATCAAATATCCCTAATTCCCCCATCAATCTAAACAGAATACAGTCATACTCTTCTAAGACCAAGCATACCAAAAACAAAACAAAACAAAGAACAACAGAAAAAAAGATCTGTCAAGAGTACAGAAATGGAACTGAAATTACTGCTGTTTCAAGAAATTTATGTTCCCCCAAATTCCATTTAAGTTTAGGTACTGAGATAAAAAAATGTATTTATTTAAATATGTGGAAGAACATTCATAGTTTCTTTTGTGGGATGTAGAAGATTTACTCCATATTGCCTAACACGGTTGGCAACAGTTCTTGGCAAATGAACCAAACAAAAGTAAAAATAAACTAAAATACTGTGATGCTTTTGTCATTGAACAAGTTAGGAAAAGATGGTGAGATTAAGAGGGCTCTTGAGAGAAATTTTCATGTGTTTCTATGGTAATCAAGATCAACAGCATGTGCCTGCCATAATTATATATTTCAAGGCACAAAGAAAGTTTCAACTCCCACCTAAATTCTGTAGCTTCTAAGAAAGAAGATTGGGATGAATTGTTACACAAATCACATGAATCATTTTCAGTGTAAATATGCAATAAAATTGTGAATAACTTATTCTAGAAAGCAGTTGCTTATACTGTTTTCTAGAACTAGCACTGGAAGATGGATGAACTTACTCAGTTTAAACATATCCATTGCAAAAATAAGAAAATTGAAGCCCAAACATAAGAAAATGACCTGCACCAAGTCTTTGTAGCTAACAGAACTCGCACGGCAACTCAGGTTTTTTTTTTTTTTTTTTTTTTTTTTACGTTTGTTGGTCTTCCTAATAGACTGCTTGTTTATCTGTCAAAAATTCTGAATCAAAGACTTTAGATCACCTTTTGAACATAACAAGGCTAACTCACACTCACATTCATTCTTTAAATACATGCACTATGAAGCTCATCTTTCTTGATTTCTCTGCTGTCATCTTGACATGTTAGTTTCATGTTATAGAGAATAATAAAATGTGTTGTGCCTTGTTTGCTCATTTGTGAAAAGAAGATGACATCATCTTCTACCTCAGAGAATTGTTGTGAGCGAGACATGAGTTAACATTTGTTCCATCACATCTCCGTTTTTAGGGAGTGGATGCATATCCTTAATAAAATGTAGAGATATTTACAATCAGTCTTATCTGCTGGTATAAAACTGATCATTTTCTGTATCTAACAAGAGTTATAGAGTTTCTTTCTCCAAAAAATTTATACTATGAAAAAGAGAAATATGCTTGTGTTTAATATTTTTAATCATTTATCATTGAAATGAATAGTTCAAATGTCTGACATTGAAAGCATTGATTGTGTGGGGGAGGTTATTTTTCTTAAACCTCCATATTACTGTTCATCACTGAAGGAAGTTGGAACACAAACTCAAACAGGGCAGTAACCTGGAGGCAGTTGCTGATGCAAAAGCCATGGAGGAGTGCTGCTTACTGGTTTATGTTCCATGGCTTTCTCAGCCTGGAAAAGCACTGAATTTTTCCATGCCTCTTCATGTTGAGAACATTTAGACAGAGCTCCATTTTTTAGTTCTTACTTGCTGACCTCTTGTATGTTCTTAGTGATCCAGTATCTTGACTATACTGATAATATACCATACTTGGAACATCCCTGCTTGGTTCTAGTCACCTCTGAAATGAACTGCTACACCCAAACTTTCCTGTAATATTTTTTCTTAATGCCAGAATTGTAATACCATAACCTTCAGAGACACATATATCATAAAATGTTAAGTTGTAGTTGTTTAATATACTTCCCTTCTGAAGGAATTACATGTTTAAGAAGAATTGTGTTTAGTGCTATCATTTAAATAATTAGGTGAATATATAATTAATAAATTTTAGATTTTTGTAGAAAACAATAATTGATAGGAAAGTAATCAATAATGAGTATTTTATTAATTATCTTAGTTGATTTTTAAAAATGGGATATATATTATTATCTTGTATTTTGGTGATACGGAGATTGCAATTCCAGAGAAAAAACAAACAAACAAATAGATTCTTGCTTCTTGAATTACTGGGTATTAAATATAGCATTTCACATAGTCGAGGTAAGTGTTGTATCCCTATGCTGTATCGCAGACACATTTTACATTTTATTTTTTGATACAAGATTGTGGGATTTTGCATAGTTTAACCTTAAACATATTTTGTAGCTTAAACAGGATTTGAACATGCCACCTCTTAGCTTCAACTTTAGCTACAACTTTAGCTTCTCAGGTAGCTGAACTTCCTATGCACTCAGTCCCAGCTGACATGCTTAAGATTTTACAGTAAAGAATAGTTTACAAAATTCTGGTCTGTCTGGCTCCAGAATTAACAATTACAGTTTTTAAAGGAATATTTTTCCTTTTAATATATTTTCCTTATTATTATTATTTATTACAGTTTATTCACTTTTTACCCTGGCTGTAGCCCTTTCCCTCATCTCCTCCCTGGCCCACCCTCCTTGCTTCCCTCCCTCTAATCTGTGTCCCTCCCTTAGTCCACTGATAAGGGAGAACTTCCTCCCCTACTATCTGACCCTAGCCTATCAGGTCTCATTAGGACTGCCTGCATTGTCTTCCTCTGTGGCCTGGCAAGGCTGCACCCCTCTAGAAGGAGGAGATCAAAGAGCCAGCCACTGAGTTCATGTGAGAGACAGCCCCTGCCCCTCTTACTAGTGAACACACTTTGAAACTGAGCAGCCAATGGGCTTCTTCTGATCAGGGTGTCTACGTCCTCTCCATGCATTGTCCTTGACTGATTCATCAGTCTTTACAAGACCCCTGAGCCCAGATTTTTTTTTTTTTTTTTTTGCCACTGTTGGTCTCCTTGTGGAGCTCCTGTCCCCTCCATGTCTTTCATTTCCCCTTTCTTTCATTATATTCCCTACATTCTGCTCAAAGTTTGGGTATGATTTCAGCATCTCTATTGATATCCTGATGGCTAGAGTCTTTCAGAGGCCCTCTGTGATAGGCTCCTGTCCGGTTCCTTGTCTTCTACTTCTAATGTCTATCCTTTCTGCCTTTCTGAATGAGAATTATGCCTATTCCCTATGGTGCACTTTTTTGTTTAGCTTCTTTAGGACTATAGATTTTAGTATGTTTATCCTATATTGTATGGTTAATATCCACTTACAAATGAGTATATATACCGTGTGTGTTTTTCTGCTCCTGGGTTACCTCACTCAGGATGATCTTTTCTAGTTCCCACCATTTGCCTGAAATTTTCATGATTTCCTTCTTTTTAATACCTTACTGGGATGGACAGCTTAAGGCTCCTACCCTGCAGCCTTTAAAGAAATGTTTTAACAAATTAATTTTATGACTATCATTTTTTTTATATGAGAGCATGATGTGTTTATGTGGACATGTATGCCAAGATGTACTTGTAAAACTCAGAAGACAGTGTTATGGAATCTCCTTCAATCCACTTTTACATATGTTCCTGGGATCAAACACAGGTCATCAGCCATGTGTCATTAGGCAGCGAGTGCATTACCCATACAACCATCTCTTTAGCCTCCTTTTCTCAGCATTATTTAAAAGCTAGCACTTACATTTCTTTATTGTGTGGGTACATGCAAGAGCAATACAGCATACATAGGGAGATCAGTGAACAACTTTCAGGGGTTAGTTTTGTTATTCCACCATGTTGAGACCCAGAGTTAAAAAATCAAGTTCTTAGGTATATCAGGAAGGCTTTGGCCTGGGAATCATCCTACTGACCCAGCTGTTCTTAAGAGTATTGGTAGAGTTTTTTTTTTTAATCAGTGCTCTTCATGTCATAGGGTTGGTCAAATACATTTTATTTACATATCATAATTGTTTTCTTTCTCTAGGAACCATTGAACCCTGATTAGTATCACAAACATTTTACATATATATATATATATATATATATATATGTGTGTGTGTGTATGTAGTGATATATATAGTATATATATATGTATAAATATGTACATATATATGTAGTGATACATATAACATATATGTATATTATATATAATATATATAAATATATATATAAAGTGATATATATATATATCAATTTACCATCTTAAATTGGATGTGGGATAACAATGGGAAACATAAGAAGTTTTACATGTCAAGTTTAGAACACAATACTATATCAAATGCATAAGTCTTTTGCACATTGAGCCCTCTGTTGGTTTACCATGAAGGGAATAGACAAAGCAGAATTAAAATTGTCAAAATGAATTTGTTTTTGCAACAACTCCATGGAAAGATACACTTGGCGATTCAGTTATTTCAGAGAGGAAAATACAAAAAGGTGTTTATTTCAACTGTCAAAGTGTATCTTATTCTAATGGACTGTTGACAAGAAAACATTACGTGAAAGCATAAATGAACAATGATGTTGGATTAAATTTGAGACATTCTGTTTGCTAGGTACCAACCACAAGTGAAATACCCTTCAAGTACATGCATTGGCATAAATATTTCATGAGCTTGTCAAACTCTATTCAGAAAAGCTTGAGATTTTGTATTTGAAAAAAAACATTTTTGTCACAATTCATTCTTTGCTGAAGCACCTCAATTTATAGTTATAATATAAAAAATCCAACTGGAGCGTTTATGCAGATCTATCATGCTCTCTATGGGTATTTCTGTGATGAGTAAGTATTCATAGAAGTCCTCTGAATGAAAAACTTCTCTAAGGGATATATCAAAGCTTCCTTTTATATCCAGGACCCATTGTCTTTTATCAGTCAATAAGTGTATCGCCTGTCATCTGCAGAGTTGTATGCTGCGTGTCAGGAACATTCATATTGTGCATGGGAAGAAATACCACTGACATATGGAAATGACAAGTAGGTAAGAACACATAAGCTAAATAGTTTAGAGATTACATCAGATGAATTGGAAGTTTCTGGAAGTTGGGGCACCAGGATAAAGATAGGCTGGCCTTCACAGTTTTGTTGAATATCACTTAAGTTTTAACCAATATGTTTCCTGTTTGCCCTTTAGAATGCATAATAAGAAAAGGTAAAGGTATTTTTCCAGAAAAAAATATAAGTAACAAAAGTTAATTAAAAAATGTTTATGTACTTTAATAGGTAAGTTCCGTGAAAGCACTTCAGTAACTTCTTGCTTTAAAGCTCTTTCATTGCAAAATAATATTGGTTATTAAGATAAGACACAATCTTAAAATATCCCAAGCAGCAGAAAATGATAATCATTGATACAGATTATGCCTTGCTAGTGCTGCTCAGCATCATATAACAAAATCCCCAGATAACCCCTTCTTAAATTACAAAGGAAGGTCATGGACGTGAATAAGAGAAAATGCCTATGAGTCAGCTTAGTCAGTGTCAAAAGAACATATATAGAGGAGGACAGGAACAAATTAGAAGAATATAGCAGCCATAGACGATGTCTGAAAGCTAGAAAACAAAATGTGATGTGACGATGAGCAAATAAGCAGCCAAGTGCCAGGGATCACACAAAACCTAGTTATTAAAAGAGACAGAAGACTGTATCAAAGCCAAGAAACAATGAGAACAGGAGCAAGTAGAACACACAGAAAATTAGAAAGTCAGATTATTGAAAGAAAGCCTAGTTGGATGACTTTTTAGGGTTGGCTACTGATAAGCCTAATTCCAGGCTGCTAAAGCCTTAAACTTCACAGATCTACAAGATTCTAAACCTCATTCTTCCCAGGGAAGATTTGCTGATGTGAATAATACATAAGTTGGGGCTCTAGAATCTTCATTTTATTGCTATTAAAAAGTTGGCTTTAGAAATAAGCTAAATTAATGGAGAAAATTGTCAAGTTTAGATATTGTACAGACTAGAAATAAGCCTTTGTTCCTATTTATGGTTCCCACAAAGGGTCATTTAATATGGATTATGAGCACTGTTGACAGCTACAAGGATTTTAAATGCCTTCTGTGTTTGTAAATCAAAACAAGACTGGGTAAAAGAAATGGTTCCCAATTTGAAGTTTGAGCAAAGAATTCTGCTTGTGGTTTAGGCTAACATTCTGGATACACTGTTTCTGAATTCAACTCAAATGTAGGTGAGTAAATTTATCACATCATTGATGGGTATCCTGCTCATGTTATAATTAGAAATACTTTCACAAGCTGAAGAGTTGTTCATCCACTAAAACAAAGTTCTGAAATTCCAGGTAGTTTTGTTACTGTGGTGATTTCATTCTTTTATCAAGAAGGCATTTTTAGGAATAATTTCCAAACTATGGCTAAAATGAGTATTGTAAGATCATACTAATTGAGGTATCTCAGATGAAAGACACACAACAGAAAGAAATTTTGAGTAGCTTAAGTAAATTTCAATTCTACCAACAAATCCTCTTCATTACTTTCCAGAGTGAGATGCAAATTCAATCAAGGGATTTACTGACACTCTGAGGAAGCAGGGTGAGGAATGTTCATGTCCTTCATTCATGAGGTAAAACAGAGGAGTTATTTAATACACTTTGTGATTTTTCCTGAGAAGGGGAAGGTATAAGTATTTACAGAAGCAAGCCATCTATTCTTACCACAGTCATCAGAAACTTATAGGGCTTATCTTGCCTTCCTTCCTTCCTTCCTTCCTTCCTTCCTTCCTTCCTTCCTTCCTTCCTTCCTTCTTTCTTTTCTTTTCTTTTTCTTTTCTCTTTTTTTTTTGGGGGGGGGTAGAAACAGGTTTTCTCTGTATAACTGTGATGACATGCAACTTTCTCTGTAGACCAGGCTGTCCTCAAACTCACAGAGATCTGCTTGCCTCTACCTCCCAAGTGCAGGGATTAAAGGAGTATGTCACCACCACCTGGCTTTGATCTTACTTTCTTTAATGTAAATAAGTGAAAATATAATTCCTTCAGAAAAATCCTTTCTTTTTTCTAGAATCAATTTACATATTTCAGATGAGTTCTCAACTCCAATAAGGAAGAGTATTTCAATCTTTTATCACAAATTTAAGCTATACTCTGAATATTTGACATCAGAGAAACTCAAACATAATTTGACTATGAAAAAATAAAAGAACTGACTTATACACATACATATATATTTATAACATGAATAAAAGGTAACTTTAAACAGTCCAATATAACATTAGCCTAGTAGCTTCTTCAATTGAGTTTTCCAGGTAATGGGCTCTATTTTCTGTCATAAGAAATTTTCATTTTTAAAGATGGATTCTTTACGTAAGTGTTTGTCCACATATATGTATGCATACCTTATGCATTTCTGGTGCCTGTGAAATTCATCAGGGGTTCCATATATATGTAACAGGAGTTACAGCTCATTTTGAGTGCCCATGTCAGTTCTAAGAATCAAACCTAGGTCTTATTCAAGTGCTCATAACCACTGAGCCATTTCTTCAGCCCCAGCTATTTTTATTTTATTAAAACTGGAAATTTAACTTTACTGTCCATTATGGCTTTAAACTCTGTGCTCAAATTATCCTCCTGCCTCAGCATCCAAAGAAGCTAGAATTCACTGTACACATTTGTTTCTTTTACTATATTATGAACTGAGTGAATGATAATCAAGTGACAACACTTTTATTTTTGTCACTATTCAGTGGGACCTCAAGAACATTTCTATTCAGGAATGGCTATATTTCCATATTTACATTGATTGCTTGTGGTATATATGATCACAATCAAGTTTGTTACAGTAGGACTGTAAAACAGTGTTTTTCAAATGATTCACACCACAAAGAATCAGTTACTCCTCTTCAGGTAGAATGAGTAAATTTTCGATATACTATATTTCTGTACTTATCTGGTACAATCATGTGTTACCACCAATAAGAAGAGGTTATTTTGAGTAAATATCAGGAAGTCACATATTTTGACAAGAAAAGGAGAAAGCAGTGTCTATACTAGATATGTAATATAATTGCCAGGAAAGGATACAAGATTGTCCTTTTATTGGAGGATACAGTAAGGAAACATTTCTGGTTTACTATTCTGGAAGAATAGTGGGACTCTAAAAAGAGAAAGTATGGCCTAACAGATTTTTTTTTCCAGAGAAAAAGTGATTTCAGAGAGAAGATCCTTTATTATATTTAGAACGCTGCAAACCTAAGGTGCAAAAAAAAAAAATGTTAGTAACAAAATATCCATTGTAACTGTTCCAAAGTAATTAGTGGAAAGCAGAAAGACTAGATATCCAATTTCGTAACTTCCGTTTAAAACCCTTTAGCAGCTGTTAATGAAATTTTAAATTTTCTAACACCTTTGAGCTATAATCTTTCTGGATTATAAACCTAAGCAAAATTATGTTTACAAAAAAATATCTAAATGGGAACACTAGAAGGAAATTCTCCCTGATATGTTTCTCCCTCACATATAATTATTTTAGGGAGATTCAGTTACTTGAGTTTCTTCTTTCTGAACTAAAACACAAGCCAGCTTCAGCAGGGTGATGTTCTCAAATAAGAAAGATTGTGGCAAGAAAATATTATTTTTCCCTTAACAATAATTTCCCATCTTTAGAGAAGTACATTAGCTTAATGATCCCAGGCAATCATCCACTAGGAAAACTCTGATTTCCTTTTCTTTTTAGAGTCCCAAAATAAGCTTATTTTAGCTGTAGGTTTTAGATAACTCACTCGAATCCAAAATCCAAATCTAAAACATGCTAAGGACAATAAGAATTGTAACTGAATTGATGTCTTGAGTATTCAAAACTAGGCAAAGTATCTCTATGTGAAATTTCTGTAAACCAGAGGAGGAGAAACAAAAGACATAAAAAGGACATAAGACAAAGAGAGGACTCGATTGCCAGTTTATATTATTTTTCTTTTCTATTCATTCAATTTTATTTTTATTTATTTTTTATATTAATTACAGTTTATTTGCTTTGTATCCAACTGTAGCCCCATCCCTCATCCCCTCGCAATTCCACCGTCCCTCCCTCATCTTCTCCCTGCCCCTCTCTAAGTCCACTAAGAGGGGAGGTCTTCCTCACCTTCCATCTGACTCTAGCTTATCAGGTCTCATCAGGACTGGCTGTATTGTCCTCCTCTGAGGCCTGAAAAGGCTGCTCCTTCCTCAGGGGGAGGTGATCAGAGAGCCAGCCACTGAGATCATGTCAGAGACAGACAGACCCTGTTGCCCTTACTTAGGGAACACACTTGGAGAGTGAGCTGCCATGGTCTATGTCTTAGCAAGGGTTCTAGGTAATATCCATGCACCACGGTCCTTGGTTGAAGAATCAGTCTCAGAAAAGACTACTGTGCCCAGATATATTTGGTCCTTGTGGAGCTCCTGTCCTCTACAGGACTGACTAACTCCCCCTTCTTTCATTTGATTATGCACTCTGCCCAAAATTTGGCTATGAGTGTCAGTATCTGCTTTGACACACTGCTAGGTAGTCTTTCCGAGGCCCTATATGGTAGGCTGCTGTCATGTTTCATGTCTTCTCTAACTTCCAATGTCCATCCCATTTGTCTTTCTAAGTTAGTAGATCATCTTACCCCGGGTCCTTCTTCTTGTTTAGCTTCCTTAGGTGTACAGATTTTAGTAGGATTATCCTATTTTATAGGTCTAGTATCCACTTATATGTGAGTATATACTGTGTGTGTCTTTCTGCTTCTGGGATACCTCACTCAGGATGATCTTTTCTAGGTCCTACCATTTGCCATCAAATTTCATGATTTCCTTGTTTTTAATTGCTGAGTAGTATTCCATTGTGTAAATGTACCACAATTTCTGTATCCATTCCTCTGTTGATGTACATCTGGGTTGTTTCCAAGTTCTGACTATTTTTATTTAAGGGTCTCACTATGTAGCTATTGCTGACTTGGAACTTGCTGTAAAGATCAAGCAGGCTTTGAACACATGGTGATATTCCTGCTTCACCTTCTCTCTACTCTTCTCTGAGTGCTGAGTTTACAAATACAGTCACCCAGCTATATTTTTAAATATTTTATCAGATAAAAACCATTAGTTAACCTTATTAATAGCTGTGAATGCTCTGTATATAATTTATTTCACCATATCTTAGATGTAGTAATAACATAAATAAAATAAATATATTTAGTCTCATTTTTCTTGTTACAGTAACAAAACACCTGACAGAAACTACTAAATGGAGAAAAGGTCTATTTTAGATTGTTATTACAGAGAAATTTCAGTCTTTCATGGTGGTAAAGGCGTGGAGGAATCTTCATGAAAGGAGGAAGACCTTAAGTCTTTCATGGTGGCAGGAACGTGTGGCCATTTCTCATATTTTTTTGGACCAGAACCAAAAGTACTTTGAATTTTCAGAGGCTTACCCCTAATAACCTGTACTGACCAAACTATACACATTGGGATATAAGCAGCTGTAACACGAAGGTATGAGAATCATTTTACTTTCAAACTATAAAAACATTAAAATAAGAATGTAAGTATAAACAACACATGATAATATCGGCGATTTATTTTTACATTTCAATTTTTGATTTACCAGTTAAAGAGGTGAATTTTGTGTGAATTGTGTTGATATTATGTTTTATGAAATGAACCTATCTATATTAAAGATTTCTGATTTCTTAGGCAAGAACAAAATAAACATTGGGAGTACAGAGCTAAACAGAAAATTCTCAATAGAGGAATATCGAACTGCAGACAAACAGTTAAAGAAATGTGCAATGTTCTTAAACATCAGGGAGATGATGATCCCTAGATTTTACCTTACATCCATCAGAATGACTAAGATCAAAAGCTCAAGTGACAACATATGCTGGAGAGAATGTGGAGATTGCTTTTGGAAATGAAAACATGTACAAGCACTTTGGAAATCAATCTGTCCTTTTCTCAGAAAATTAGGAATAGTGCTACCTTCAGATCCAGCTATATCATTCCTAGACATATATCCAAAATATGCTCAACTGTACAACGACATCTGTTCAACATTGTTCATATCAGCTCTATTTATAGTAGCCAGAATCTGGTAACAACCTAGATATTGGATGAATGGATACAGAAAGTGTTGTACATTTACACAATGGAATACTACTCAGCTATTTAAAAACAAGGAAATCATGAAATTTGCAGGCAAATGGTAGGAACTAGAAAAGATTATCTTGAGTGAGGTAACCCAGAAGCAGAAAGACACAATGGCATCTATTCACTCATAAGTGGATATTAGCCATATAATATAGGATAAACATACTAAAATCTATACTCCTAAAGAAGCTAAACAACAGGAAAGATGCTGTAGGGAAGATGCTCAGTCCTCATTGAGAAGGACAAATGGGATAGACATTGGAAGCAGAAGACAAGGAACAGGATAGGAGCCTACCATAGAGGGCCTCTGAAAGACTCTACTGATCAAGGTATCAAAGCAGATGCTGAGACTCATATCCAATCTTTGGTCAGAGTGCAGGGAATCTTATGAAAGAAGGGGAAGATAGAAAGAATGGGAGAGGACAGGAGCTCCTAAAGGAGAATAATAGAACCAAAAAATATGGGTACAGGGCTCTTTTCTGAGACTGATAATCCAACCAAGGACCATGCATGGAGATGATCTAGAACTCCTGCTCAGATACAGCCTCTGGTAGCTCAGTCTCTAAGTGGATTGCCTTCTAATGCAAAAAGAGGCTTTCTCTGACATGAACTCAGTGGCTGGCTGTTTGATCACCTCCCCTTGAGGAGGAAACAGCCTTAACAGGCCACAGAGGAAGACAATGCCCCCCGGTCCTGATGAGAACTGATAGGTTAGGTTCAGAGGGAAGAGGGGGAGGACCTCTGCTACCAGGAGAATTAGTTAGGGGTCTGGAAGGAGATGAGGGAAGAAGGATGTGTTTGGGAGAGGATGGGGGATGGAGCTATAGCTGGGATACAAAGTGAATAAACTGTAATTAATAAAAATAAATATATATTTTTTAAAGAAAAAAGGTAATAAAATAGTAAAGGTAAATAAATAAATGCCACTTGATATTCTTCATTCCTCACTGCTGCCACTCAAATGTACACAGCACTGTCTTTGAATTGTTCCAAACAAGGTCAATTTTAATCAGGCACACATTGACACATACAGTTATTTCTTTCATTTAAATTTTATTCATTTACTAAATTCAACATTCATATTTAATCTTAACCTTGACCTACATGTCTTCGTTGATATAACTTGTGTATAATTAAAAATTACATGTATTATTTCATTTTTTCACCTTTTCTATTCTATTGTATTTTGAAATATGTTTTAAAACCAACAGAAGTAAACCACCCAGATCCTTAGCTAGAATCAACACTAGAGTTTCATAAAAAAAGGCTATGGCTTTGTGCTAGGTGGTGATATACCTCTATAACCTAAGCTTTTCAGGCGTAGATAAAGATAGATCTTTGTGACTTTGAGAAAAGCCTGATACACATAGTGAGTTCCAGAACATCCAGAGCCAGAATGTTTAATCATAAATAAAAATAAACGTAAAAACAAATGTTTAAGAAAGCGCCAGATTGATTTCCAGAGTGGTTGTACAAGTTTACATTCCCACCAGCAGTGGAGAAGGGTTCCCCTTTCTCCACAACCTCTCCAGCATGTGTTGTCACTTGAGTTTTTGATCTTGGCCGTTCTCATGGGTGTAAGGTGAAATCTCAGGGTTGTTTTGATTTGCATTTCCCTAATGGCTAGTGAGGTTGAGCATTTCTTTAAGTGCTTCTCTGCCATTTGGTATTCCTCTACAGAGAATTCTCTGTTTAGCTCTGTTCCCCATTTTTTAAGTGGATTACTTGGTTTGCTGCTTTTCAGCTTCTTTAGTTCTTTATATATACTTGATATGAGTCCTCTGTCAGATAAAGGGTTGGTGAGGATTACTGGGAAATAGTAAGGGCTGGAGAGGACAGGGTCTCCACAAGGAGAGCAACAGAACAAGAAAATTTGAACACAGGGAACTTCCCAGAGACTCATACTCCAACCAAGGACTATTCATGGAGATAACCCAGAACCACTGCACAGATGTAGCCCAGGGCAGTTCAGAGTCCAATTGGGTTACATAGTAATGTGAAGAGGGACTGCCTCTGACATAATCTGATTGGCCTGCTCTTTGATCACCTCCCTCTGGGGGGGAGCAGCCTTACCAGGCCATAGTAGAGGACAATGCAGCCACTTTTGATGTGAACTGACAGACTAAGATCAGAAAGGAGAGGAGAACCTCCCCTATTAGTGGACTTGGGGAGTGGCATGCAAGCAGAGGGAGGAGGGAGGGTGGGACTGGGAGGGGAGGAGGGCGGGGCTTATGGGGGGATGCAGAATGAATAAAGTGTAATTGATGAAAAAAAAAAACAAATGTTTAAGTATATATGTCTCTCCAACGTTATCTTACATTCTTACATTGAAGAATGACTACTTAGATTATGGGATTCTGAGCAAAATAGAAATATTGACGCATTGCATAAAAATTAGTGAGAATTTCACATTAGTGACAAGATCATCAAAACAAATATGTGACTCTCATGATCATGTCCATGAAGTGAAGATCATTGGTTTACATTATACATTATTGTACTGTTAAAACATAAAATACAAAAAATTCTCAGAACTTCTGAAATGTGTGCCAGTTAATATCAGTCCCACTGCTATGAGGCACTTATAGAATTTCATGTTAAGAAACTTGAATGGATACTTACTACTAAATGATGACGATGGAACTATATTTTGTTTTTTTTTCCAACTTCTATCACAAAGACAAAACAAAGCAAAGTGTGTACCTGTCTTTTGGTCAGCTATGCTTTACAACTCTCAATCCCAGAAATATACATGAACAAGTTATGTCAAAATAATATTTATGTGAAGTTCTGGCATTAAATTAGGAATTACTAAATCTCTTCGCTTAAAAATTGTGTATGTGTGCTTCTGTGCTTATATGTGTTTCTTTCCCCTTTTGTTTTTATTACTGCTGTTCAGTTTTGTTTTATTTCAATTCATTTATTATATTAATACTTTTAGGTGCCATTTTCTTTTATAATTTGTTTATTTATTTAATCTCTTTACTGTCTGATCCCAACCCTCTTCCTCCTTTTTTCCCAGTCCCACTCTTATGCCCCCTTCCCCATTCTTCCCTCTCTTTTACTTACAGGAGAGACCTCCAAGTGGCACCACACTACCCTGGCACCTCAAATTAAAGCAGGATTATATGTATCCTCTCCCTCTGGGGACTTACAAGGGAGCCCTGGTATGGGAAAGGGCTTCAGAGGCATGCAGCAGAGTCAGAAATAACCCCTACTTTCACTGTTAGAGGACCCACATGATGACCAAGCTGCACATCTGATAAATGTGTATAGAGGTCTAGGTCCATCTCACTCTTGCTCTTTGGTTGAGAGACAGAAAGGATGCATATTCAGGTAGGAGGGAAGGTTCTCAAAGAACTTGGGGAGGGGAAATCAAAATATACTTTATAAAAAGTCCATTTTAAATTGAAAAAAATAGGAAAATCTTAAATGACAAATGATTAAGCTAAAACATCCTCAGCATCCCTTATAATTAAATAAAATCCTAGTCTAGTGAAATTTACAATTTTATAACCACTAACTAATCTATCTGTAGACACTTTACTGATCAAAACCTACCCAAATATCCTCTAACAAAAAGCTTTTTGTTGCATTAGTCAGTTAGTTGAGTTACCTTAAATGATGACTGATGGTTCCAGACATTTCAGTTTATGGAAGCACAGCCATGATACTTTTGGACATACGGCATGGTAGAAATGCTTAGCAGAGGAAACTGTTTTCTTTGTGGCAAAGAAGCACATATGGAAAAGCAGATGTCAGGTTCCCAATCTTCTATTCAAGAACATACTCACAGTAACCTAAAGAGCTGTTACTATACCCTAACTGCTAAAGTCCCCGGGAACCTTCCTTTAGTGACATGGACTGAGAATTACACCTTCAGATTTAGTATTTTTGTACCATTCAAGCCCCAAATAAATCACTAAAATGAATTTTTTTTTCATTTTGCTTTTGTAGATGCTTTATAACATTTTTTCTCTTACATCTTTTTGGTGAAATCCAAGATTGCACATGGTCTGGAGCTGCCTGACTCATAAATCATAATTTGCTTAAATATACTCTGATATTTAATGTACCCAAGTTTATCATTTAACACCATTAAACCAATATGTGGATTTTCTTTTAGCAACCATAAAATATGTATACAAAGATGAAATTGAACTACAAAATAGACAAGCTAAGAAAAACCTGCATTACTTTTCTCTCACAGATAGTTTCAAATGAAAATGAAAAATCTTTTTCCTTCTGAATGTTCATAGTCTTCAGCAAGATTCTCTCTACCTTACTGATAACAAACATTGAACATTCTCCTCTTACCTGAAATTATTAGGTTGCTAATGGCAGTAATCATACAAGAAAAATACCTTAATGTTAAATATTCTTTTTTTTCCTCTGAAAAACATATCGTTTGCTAAACTTCAGAATAAGGCATTTGCCTTTTCTAACTACCTATTAATTAATTTCTTGAGCCAGAATAAATGAAGACAGAATCACACTGCTACTCCCTCTACTCCTATTGCCAGCTTGTGCAAAATCTGCTCTTGTCTCACTGTGGTTTGTTTCCAATGAGGAAAAATGTTTCCATAGCAACCAGTTTATGAACTCAGTTGATTGACTTTGATTAGTACTTTATTTTTTTCTGAATAGTTCATTAACATGGATTGTTACACTCATTTAGAGATTTGTATGTGTTTCCCTACTGTGTACAGGTTTCCTTCCTAAACCAGTCTATTATCAGAAACTCACTTATGAGGCTTAAATACTAACTACTACTATACCAATAAATGCACAGAAACATAAAACATATCTGGATGTATCTATTTTCTATAATTTTTAATTTATTTTTTATTTATTACAGTTTATTCGGCTTGTATCCAGCTGTATCCCCCTTCCTCCCTCTTCTCCTCCCATGCATCTTCACCAGTCCACTGATAGTAGAGGTCCTTTGCCCCTTTCATCTTACCCTAGCCTATCAGGTCTTATCAGGACTGGCTGTATTGTCTTCCTCCCTGGGCTGGTAAGGCTGCTTTCCTCTCAGGGGGAAGCAATCAAAGAGCCAGCCACTGAGTTCATGGCGGAGACAGTCCAAGTTCCCCTTACTAGGGAACCTATTTGGATACTAAACTGCCAAGGTCTACATCTGTGCAGGGGTTCTAGGTTATCTCCATGCATGGTCTTTGATTGGAGTATCAGTCTCAGAAAAGACCCCTGGGCCCAGGTTTTTTGGTTCTGTTGCTCTCCTTGTGGAGTTCCTATCCCCTCCAGGTCTTTCTATCTCCCCCTTGTTTTGTATGATTCCCTGTATTTTGCCCAAAGTTTGGCTATGAGTCTTACCATCTACTTCAATACCCTGCTGGGTAGAGGCTTTCAGAGTTCCTCTGTGGTAAGCTCCTGTCCTTTTCCCTGTTTTCTCCTTCTGATGTCCATCCATTTGCCTTTCTGAATGAGGACTGATCATTTTACCCAAGGTCCTTCTTGCTTAGCTTCTTTCGGTGTACAGATTTTAGTATGATTATCCTGTATTACATGTATAATGTCTACTTATAAGTGGGTATATACCATGTGAGGTATCCCAGAAGCAGAAAGAAACACATGGACTGTATCTATTTTAAGTAATATAGAAATTGTAAGACGCTGTGTGTAGTTACAGAAAATATGGACATTTATTCAGGGAAAGTTTTGAAATCCCCTTGGTTTAGGGTGTTTTGTGCTATTGATTTGAATCTATGGAATTTGAATGGTGTTTTATTATTATGCTTTTTTGAAATGCAGGAGATGAAGGAGGCTAACTGATATAATTCAAGAGTAATTGCTTCTTGAATACAGAACAAAAGAATTGTTAATAATTTAGTTGAGCTCAGCTTTTTTTTTCAGTGCACAATATCATCTGGTTCATTTATTACACAGAACAATTGTTGCAGGGACAGAAATGAGAAAATGCCCTTGCAAAGACATAGCCATTGCACAGAAAATATTAGAACCACAGCAACAGGCTTAGTTTAAATGATAATGGTAATTGTTATTTTTGAAATTCTTTCATTTATACAACATTTTATACTCTGGAAGTATCATGTGGGATACTGTAATATCAAATAATTCCAAATCTTATAGGTCATAAAAACAAACGCCTGAAAGATTTTATTTCAATGGTTTATTTGAAGACTATAAAGAAAAACCTGCATTTCCCTTGCTAATAGAATGGATTTTGTGACTGCCGAAGTATGAAACATGTCACCAACTCTTTCCCACTTTTTGGAGAAAGAAAGAGCAAGACACAGACAAAGGGACAGATGGACCTTAAGAAATAAGAGAAATCAGGTTGGTAACAGCTAAAGGATTTAGAACTGATAACTTTTAACTTTGTCCAACTCTAAAGGCCAAATTAAACATTTGATATTTGCACATTTGGTTTATCTGTGTGTGTTTGTTATAATATACTTTATTTTAAAATTCATGAATCTTGAGAGCAAAGTACATGTCCTTTATATTTTCATATTTTAAAATAAGAATTTTATTTTCAACTGTATTTCAGTTTAGTTTATAACACGGGGGGGGCTCTTTTTTTGGTAGTCTATACATACAAAACTATCAGACATATCATATTAGACCTTTTTCCCCAATTTCATGTGTTTTAAAAAGCTATGAAATGAGTAAAGTACATCTAATGACATTACTAATTGAAGAGGCTAAACATCATCTAAGAAAGCCCTACATTGACACTAATGCCCACTTTAATTCACAAAGTAGGAAATCCCAACATATATTTTAACTGTAATTTTCAATATGTTTTTTTCTCAATTTATGTTTAGGTTCTGAAAACACCTGTAGAGGTACATATGCAAATATTACCATGAATATGGATGGTCTGATTTCCTGAGGTCCTGTAATGACTACTGTGGAAAGCAAAGCTAAAGTCAGAAGTGGGACCAGTATCCGTAATAAAAGAAATAAAAAATAGTACTTCATTTGCCAAAGAAATAGAATATCAGTTAGAATGTTTAAGCCACTAAAATTTTTAATCTTGGTCTTTTAAGATGGAATATCAATACAAAAAAAAAAAAAAAAGAAAGAAAGGAAGAAAGAAAGAAAGAAAAAAGAAATAGTAGGTTATAGAGAGGTCAGGAACCCCACAAGGAGAGCAACAGAACTAGAAAATTTGAACACAGGGGTCTTCCCAGAGACCCATACTCCAACCAAGTACTAGGCATGGAGATAACCTAGAACCCCTGAGCAGATGAAATCCATGGCAGTTTAGTGTCTAAGTGGGTTACATAGTAATGGAAAGAAGGACTGACTCTGACATAATCTGATAGGCCTGCTCTTTGATCACCTCCCCCTGAGGGGAGAGCAGTCTTACCAGGTCACAGAAGATGGCAATGCAGCCACTCTGAATGTGATCTGATAGACTAAGATCAGAAGGAAGGAGAGGAGGACCTCCCCTATCAGTGGACTTGGGGAGAAGCATGCATGAAGAAGGGGAGGGAAGGTGGGATCGGGAGGGGAGGAGGGAGGGGCTTCTGGGGGGATACAAAGTGAATAAAGTGTAAAAAATAATAATAGTAAAAAAAGACTGAAAAAAAATTAAAAAATAGAAAAAAAGAGAAAGAAAGAAAGAAAGAAAGAAAGAAAGAAAGAAAGAAAGAAAGAAAGAAAGAAAGAAAGAAAGAGAAAGAAAGAAAGAAGGAAGGAAAGAAAGAAAGAGAAAACTTCATTGAACTCACTTTCTTCTTAGGAATTCTGATATTCCAAATTTTCATCTCTTTGCTTGCCACAAGGCTAAGATGGTTAACGGAGAAGTTCCTTCGCATTTATCTCCATGGACAAACAAATTGTTATAGCATCCATCTTAATTTCATGTTGTATAGTTGAAAACAGGCCTTCATTTTAATACTAAATGAAAGAACATCTGTGGCTAATAAGAAGAAAAAGAAAACCTCAAAAAACATTAGCCAGACATTGCTATTTCTCCAAACTAAGGCATTCATTCTCAGTTTGTCACCTCTCTGAGTATATCCTGAGTAAGTTTCCTGCATACTTTCTTTTTTTTATTGTTTGTTATCATTATTTACATTTTATCAACTCTGCATCCCAGCTGCATCCTGCTCCCCCATTCCCTCCCAGTCCCTCCCTCCCTCCCTCCCTCCCTCAGCTTCTCCCTGCCCCTTTCAAAGTCCAAGGACTGGGGAGGACCTCTTCCTTTTCATCTGGCCCTGTTTTATCAGGTATCTTCAGGGCTGGCTGCGAAGTCCTCCTCTGTGGCCTAGCAGAACTGCTCCTCACTTGCGGGATGGGGAGTCAAAGAGCCTGCCATTGAGTTCCTGTCAGAGATAGTCCCTGTTCCCCTTACTATGGGAAACCAATTGGTTATTGAGCTACCACAAGCTTCGTCTGAGTAAAGGTTCTAGGTTATATCCATACATGGTCCTTGGACGGAGAAACAGTTTCAGAAAAAAAAACCCTGTGTCCAGATATATTTGGTCCTTGTGGGGCTCCTGTCCTTTCCCTCTCATACTAACTCCCCTTCTTCCGAAGTTTTGGTTATGAGTCTTAGTATCTGTTTTGAAACGCTGCTTGGTAGGATCTTTCAGATGCCTTCTGCGGTAGACTCCTGTCATATGTCAAATGTACATCTCATTTGTCTTTCTAAGTGAGGATTGATCATCTTACCTCATGTCTGCTTTCTTGTTTATCTCCTTTAGGTGTATAGATTTCATTATATTTATTATATCTTATAGGTCTACATAAGTGAGTATATATCATGTTTGTCTTTCTCCTTCTGGGATACTTCACTCAGAATGATCTTTTCTAGATCACATCATTTGCCTGCAAATTTCATGCTTTCCTCATTTTTGATTGCTGAGTAGTATTCATTTGTGAAAATTTCTACAATTTCTGTATCCATTCCTCCGATGATGGACATCTGAGTTGTTTCCAGGTAATGGCTATTACAAATAAAGTTGCTACAAATATGTTTGAGCAAATGTCTTTGTTGTGTACTTGAGCAAATTTTGGGTATATACCTAGCAGTGGTATAGCTGGGTCTTGAGGAAGCACTATTCCTAATTGTCTGTTCCCCATTTTTAATTGGATTACTTGGTTTGTTGCTTTCCAGTTCTTTAGTTCTTTATATATACTGGATATTAGTCCTCTGTCAGATAAAGGGTTGGAGAAGATTCTTTCCCAATCTGTAGGCAGTCGTTTTGTTTTGATGATGGTGTCCTTTGCTTTACAGAAGCTTTTCAGCTTCATGAGGTCCCATTTATTGATTGTTTCTCTTAGAGCCTGTGCTGTTGGTGTTCTGTTCAGGAAGTTGTCTCCTGTGCCAATGAGTTCTAGGCTGTTCCCCACTTTTTTTTCTAACTGATTTAGAATATCTGCTTTAATGTTGAGGTCTATGATCCACTTGGACTTTAGTTTTGTGCAGGGTGATAAATATGGATCTATTTTCATTTTTCTACATGTAGACATCCAGTTGGAGCAGCACCATTTGTTGAAGATGCTGTCTTTTTTCCATTGAATGGATTTGGCTGCTTTGTCAAAAATCAAGTATTCATAGGTGTGTGGGTTTATTTCTGGATCTTCTATTCCATTCCATTGATCCTCCTTTCTTTTTCTATGCCAATACCATGCAGTTTTTATTACTATTGCTCTATAGTACAGCTTGAGATCAGGGATGGAGATACCTCCAGATGATCTGTTGTTGTACAGGATTGTTTTGGAGATTCTGGGTTTTTTGTTTTTCCATATGAAGTTGAGAATCTTTTTTTCAAGGTCCGTGAAGAACTGGGTTTGTATTTTGATGGGAATTGCATTGAATCTGTAGATTGCTTTTGGCAGGATGGACATTTTCACAATATTTATCCTACCAGTCCATGAGCACGGAGATCTTTCTATCTTCTGATATCTTCTTCAATTTCTTTCTTCAGAGACTTGAAGTTTTTCTCAAACGGATCTTTCACTTGCTTGGTTAGTGTCACCCCAAGGTACTTTATGTGGTTAGTGGCTACTGTGAAGGGTGTTGTTTCCCTTATTTCTTTCTCGCCCTTTTGTCTTTGGTATACAGGAGGGTTTCTGATTTTTTTGAGTTGGTTTTGTATCCTGCCACATTGCTGAAGGTGTTTATCAGCTGGAGGACTTCTCTGGTTGAATTTTTGGGGTCGCTCATATATACTATCATATCATCTGTGAATAGTGACACTTTGACCTCTTCCTTTCCGATTTGTATCCCCTTGATCTCCTTTAGTTGTCTTATTGCTCTGGCTAGGAATTCAAGTACTATGTTGAAGACGTATGGAGAGAGTGGGCAGCCTTGTCTTGTCTCTGATTTCAGTGGGATTGATTTAAGTTTCTCTCCATTGAGTTTGATGTTGGCTATAGGCTTGCTGTATATTGCCTTTACTATGTTTAGATGTGTGCCTTGTATCCCTGATCTCTCCAAGACTTTAAACATGAATGGGTGTTGGACTTTGTCAAATGCTTTTTCAGCATCTAAGGAGATGATCATGTGGTTTTTCTCCTTCAGTTTGTTTATGTGGTGGATTACATTGATGGATTTCCTTTTTTTTAATTTTTTTATTATACCGCCCTTCCATGCCTGGGATGATGCCTACTTTGTCCTGGTGGATGATATCTTTGATGTGTTCTTGGATGCAGTTTGCAAGTATTTTATTGAGTATTTTTACATCAATGTTCATTAGAGAGATAGGTCTGAAGTTCTCTTTTTTTGTTGGGTCTTTTTGTGGTTTAGGTATTAAGGTGACTGTGGCTTCATAGAATCAATTTGTTAATGTTCCTTGTGTTTCTGTTTTGTGGAATAGTTTGGAGAGAATTGGAGTTAGCACATTTTTAAGGTCTGGTAGAATTCTGCACTGAATCCATCTGGCCTAGGACTTTTTTTGGGAGACTGTTGATGACTGCTTCTATTTCCTTGGGGGAAATAGGATTATTCAATCTTTCTACCTGATCTTGACTTAATTTTGGTAAATGGAATCTATTGAGAAAATTGTCCATTTCTTTTAGATTTTCGAATTTGGTGGCATATAGGCATTTGTAGTATGAACTAATTATTGTTTGGATTTCCTCAGTGTCTGTAGTTATGTCCCCCTTTTCATTTCTGATTTTGCTGATTTGAATAGTTTCTCTCTGACTTTTGGTTAGTTTGGATAAAGTTTTGTCTATCTTGTTGATTTTTTCAAAGAACCAGTTCTTGGTTTCATTGATTCTTTGAATAGTTTTGTTTCTAGTTGATTGATTTCTGCCCTGAGTTTGATTATTTCCAGCCGTCTGCTCCTCTTGAGTGCATTTGCTTCTTTTTTCTCCAGGGCTTTCAGTTGGGCCATTAAGTTGCTTGTATGAGATGTCACAAATTTTTTTCTTGAAGGCATTTAGTGCTATGAATTTTCCTCTGAGCACTGCTTTCATTGTGTCCCATAAATTAGGGTAGTTATACCTTCATTTTCATTGAATTCTAGGAAGTCTTTAATTTCT
The DNA here is from genome assembly GCF_030254825.1 of Meriones unguiculatus. Taxonomy (NCBI): domain Eukaryota; kingdom Metazoa; phylum Chordata; class Mammalia; order Rodentia; family Muridae; genus Meriones; species Meriones unguiculatus. The sequence continues at coordinate 69,986,885 of NC_083369.1, read as the reverse complement.
TTATTTCTTCCTTAACCCAGCTATCTTTGAGCACCAAGTTGTTCAATATCCATGTGCTTGTAGGCTTTTTTCTAATTCCATTTTTGTTGATGTTCAGCTTTATTCCATGGTGGTCAGATAGAATACAGGGGATTATTTCAATCTTCTTGTATCTGTTGAGGCTTGCTTTGTGACCAACTATATGGTCTATTTTGGAGAAGGTTCCGTGAGGTGCTGAAAAGAAGGTATACTCTTTTAAGTTTGGGTGGAAAGTTCTGTAGACATCTATTAGGTCCATTTGATTTAGGACCTCTGTAAGTGCCTTTATTTCCTTATTTGGTTTCTGTCTACATGATCTGTCCCTTGTTGAAAGTGGAGTGTTGAAGTCTCCCACTATCAAGGTGTTGGTTTCAATGTGTGATTTAAGTTTTAGTAATGTTTTGTTTATGAATGTAGGTGCTCTTCTATTTGGGGCATAGATGTTCAGAATTGTGATGTCTTCTCGGTGGATTTTCCCTTTGATGAGAATGTAGTGTCCCTCCTTATCTGTTTTGATTAATTTTGTTTTAAAGTCTATTTTATCAGATATTAGGATGCAGCAGAATGTTGAATCCTGTTTATGCACCCATTCTGTTAGTCTGTATCTTTTTATTGGTAAGTTGAGTCCAATTGGTGATGTAGATAGATAATATTGACCAATAAATGTTAGTTTATTTTGTATTGGTGTAGGTGATCTTACTGTGTTTCATTGCTTGTTTTCTTTTCATTTTTTGTTGGGATATTATCTGTATGCCATGTTTTCTTGGATGAAGTTGTTTTCATTTTTTTCTTTTTATTATTATTATTATTAATTACACTTTTTTTATTTTGTATCCCCCCATAAGCCCCTCACTCCTCCCCTCCCGATCCCACCCTTCCTCCACTTTCTGTAAGCATGCTCCTCCCCAAGGCAACTGATAGGGGAGGTCCTCCTCTATTTCCTTCTGATCTTAGTCTACCAGATCACATCAGGAGTGGCTGCATTGTCTTCTTCTGTGGCCTGGTAAGGCTGCTCCCCCCTCAGGGGGAGGTGATCAAAGAGCAGGCCAATCAGTTTATGTCAGAGGCAGTCCCTCTTCCAATCACTATGTAACCCACTTGGACACTAAACTGCCATGGGCTACATCTGTGTAGGGGTTCTAGGTTATCTCTACGAATAGTCCTTGGTTGGAGTATGAGTCTCTGGGAAGTTCCCTGTATTCAAATTTTCTTGTTTTGTTGCTGTCCTTGTGGAGACCCTGTCCTCTCCAGCTCTTGCTATTTCCCGCTTCTTACAGAAAATTCCATTCACTCTGCCCATCAGTTGGCCATCAAGCTCAGCATCTGCTTTGATAGTCTGCAGGGCAGAGGCTTTCAAAGGCCCTCTGTGGCAGGTTCCTAGGTTGTTTTCTGATTTCTTCTTCTGGCTTTCAGAGGCCCTCTATATCAGGTTCCTAGGTTGTTTCCTGTTTTCTTCTTCTGGCTTTCAGAGGCTCTCTGTAGCAGCTTCCTAGGTTGTTTCCTGTTTTCTTCTTCTTCTGATGTCCATCCTTTTTGCCTTTCAGGATGGGGATTGAGCATTTTAGTTAGGATCCTCTCTTTTGCTTAGTTTGTTTAGATGTACCGGTTTTAGTGGGGTTATCTTATGTTGTATGTTTATATGAGTGAGTATATACCATGTATGTCTTTTTGCTTATGGGACAACTCACTCAGGATGATCCTTTCCAGGTCCCACCATTTACCTGCAAATTTCATGATTTCCTTATTTTTCATTGCTGAGTAAAACTGCATTGTATAGATGTACCACAATTTCTGCATCCATTCTTCAGTTGAGGGGCATCTGGGCTGTTTCCAGGTTCTGGCTATTACAAATAAAGCTGCTACAAACATGGTTGAGCAAATGTCCTTTTTGTGTACTTGAGCCTCTTTTGGATATATGCCTAGGAGCTGTATGGCTGGATCTTGAGGAAGTACTATTCCTAGTTTTCTGAGAAAGCGCCAGATTGATTTCCAGAGTGGTTGTAAAAGTTTACATTCCCACCAGCAGTGGAGAAGGGTTCCCCTTTCTCCACAACCTCTCCAGCATGTGTTGTCACTTGAGTTTTTTATCTTGGCCATTCTGATGGGTGTAAGGTGAAATCTCAGGGTTGTTTTGATTTGCATTTCCCTAATGGCTAATGATGTTGAGCATTTCTTTAAATGCTTCTCTGCCATTCAATATTCCTCTACAGAGAGTTGTCTGTTTAGCTCTGTTCCCCATTTTTTAAGTGGATTACTTGGTTTGTTGCTTTTCAGCTCCTTTAGTTCTTTATATATACTGCATATGAGTACTCTGTCAGATAAAGGGTTGGTGAAGATTCTCTCCCAATCTGTAGGCTTTCACTTTGTTTTGATGACAGTATTCTTTGCTTTACAGAAGCTTTTCAGTTTCAGGAGGTCCCATTTATTGATTGTTGCTCTTAGAGACTGTGCTGTTGGTGTTCTGGTCAGGATGTTCTCTCCTGTACCAATGAGTTCTAGGGTATTCCCCACTTTTTTTTCTAGCCAATTTAATGTGTCTGGTTTATGTTGAGGTCTTTGATCCACTTGGACTTCAGTTTTGTGCAGGGTGATAAGTATGGATCTATTTTCATTTTTCTACATGTAGACATCCAGTTAGACCAGCACCATTTGTTGAAGATGCTATCCTTTTTCCATTGTATGTTTTTCGCATCTTTGTCTAAAATCAGGTGTCCATAAGTGTGTGGGTTTATTTCTGGGTCTTCTGTTCGGTTCCATTGATCAACCATTCTGTTTCTATGCCAGTACCATGCAGTTTTTATAACTGTTGCTCTATAGTACAGCTTGAGATCAGGGATGGAGATACCTCCAGAAGATCTCTTATTGTAGAGGATTGTTTTAGCAATTCTGGGTTTCTTGTTATTCCATACGAAGTTGAGAATTTTTCTTTCCAGGTCTGTTAAGAATTGTGTTGGCAATTTGATGGGAATTACATTAAATCTGTAGATTGCTTTTTGTAAGATGGCCATTTTTACTATGTTAATCTTGCCAAGCCATGAGCATGGGAGATCTTTCCATCTTCTCATATGTTCTTCTAATTCTTTCTTCAGAGACTTGAAATTTTTTTTCATACAAGTCTTTGACTTGCTTGTTTAGGGTTATACCAAGGTACTTTATGTCGTTTGTGGCTATTGTGAAGGGTGTTGTTTCCCTAATTTCTTTCTCAGCCCTTTTGTCTTTTGTATACAGGAATGCTACTGATTTTTTTGAGTTAATTTTGTATCTGGCCACTTTGCTGAAGGTGTTTTTCAGCTGTAGGAGTTCCCTGGTAGAGTTTTTGGGGTCACTCATGTATACTATCATATCATCTGCAAATAGTGATAATTTGACTTCTTCCTTTCCAATCTGTATCCCCTTGATCTCCTTTAACTGTCTTATTGCTCTAGCAAGGACTTCCAGCACTGTGTTGAAGAGATATGTAAAGAGTGGGCAGCCTTGTCTTGTCCGTGATTTTAGTGGGATTGCTTTAAGTTTCTCTCTGTTTAGTATGATGTTGGCTATAAGCTTGCTGTATATCACCTTCACTATGTTGAGATATGTGCCTTGTATCCCTGATCTCTCCAATACTTTAAACATGAATGGATGTTGGATTTTGTCAAATGCTTTTCCAGCATCTAAGGAGATTATCATGTGGGTTTTTTTTTTTTCAGTTTGTTAATATGGTGGATCACATTGATGGATTTCCGTATATTGAACCACCCCTGCATACCAGGGATGAAGCCTACTTGGTCATCGTGGATAATATCTTTGATGTGTTCTTGTATTCAGTTTGCAAGTATTTTGTTAAGTATTTTTGCATCAATATTCATAAGGGAGATTGGCCTGAAATTCTCTTTCTTTGTTGAGTTTTTGTGAGGTTTAGGTACCAAGGTGACCCTGGCTTCATAGAATGAGTTTGGTAATGTTCCTTCTGTTTCTATTTTGTGGAATAGTTTGAAGAGAATTGGTGTTAGCTCTTCTTTGAAGGTCTGGTAGAATTCTGTGCTGAAGCCATCAGGTCCTGGGCTGTTTTTGGATGGGTGACTTCTGATGACCACTTCTATTTCTTTGGGGGATATCCTGATTCAGCTTTGATCAGACAAGATACATGGGATTATTTCAATCTTCTTGTATCTGTTGAGGCTTGCTTTGTGACCCACTATATGGTCTATTTTGGAGAAGGTTCCATGAGGTGCTGAGAAGAAGGTAAATTCTTTTGTGTTTGGGTGTAAAGTTCTGTAAATGTCTGTTAGGTCCATTTGATTCATGACCTCTGTCAGAGACATTGTTTCTTTGTTTAATTTCTGTTTTGTTGACCTGTCCTTTGTTGAGATTGGGGTGTTAAAGTCTCCCACTATTAATGTGTGGGGATCTATATGTGCTTTAAATTTTATCAATGTTTCTTTCACAAATGTGGGTGCCCTTGTATTTGGGGCATAGATGTTCAGGGTTGTGATGTCTTCCTGGTGGAATTTTCCCTTGATGAGTATGAAGTGTCCTTCCCCATCTCTTTTGATTAATTTTGGTTGAAAGTCTATTTTATCAGATATTAGAATGGCTAATCCTGCTTGCTTCTTGGGTCCATTTGCTTGGAAAGTCGTCTTCCAACCCTTTACCCTCAGGTAATGTCTATCTTTGTGTCTTAGGTGTGTTTCTTGTATGCAACAGATTGCTGGGTTTTGTTTATGTATCCATTCTGTTAATCTGTGTCTTTTTATTGGAGAGTTGAGTCCTTTGATGTTGAGAGAGATTAATGACCAGTGGCTGTTAGATCTCTTGATTTTGATGTTGGCTGTGGTCATCAGGTTGTGTGCTTGGTTGCTTTTTGTTTTACTGAAGTGAGGTTATTTATTTCCTGTGTTTTCTTGAATGTAGCTAGCTTGCTTGGGTTGTATTTTCCCTTCCAGTGTCTTCTGTAATGCTGGATTTGTTTGTAGGTATTGTTGAAATTTGTTTTTGTCATTGAATATCTTGTTTTCTCCATCTATGAGGACTGAGAGTTTTGTGGGGTATAGTAGCCTGGGCTGACATCTGTGTTCTCTTAGGGTCTGCATGATATCCGTCCAGGCCCTTCTGGCTTTCATAGTCTCTGTTGAAAAGTCAGGTGTGATTCTAATGGGTTTGCCATTATATGTTACTTGGCCTTTTTCCCTTGCAGCTTTTAGTATTTTTTCTTTGTTCTGTATACTTACTGTTTTGATTATTATGTGACGGGAGGATTTTCTTTTCTGGTTAAATTTGTTGGGTGTTCTGTAGGCCTCATGCATTCTAATTGGCCTCTCCTTTAGCTTGGGGAAATTTTCTTCAATGATTTTGTTGAAAATATTTTCTGGGCCTTGGAGAAGGGAGTCTTCTTTTTCCTCTATACCTATTATTCTTAGGTTTTGTCTTTTCATATTGTCTTGCATTTCTTGGACGGTCTGTGTCAGGAATTTTTCGGATTTTACATTTTCTTTGACAGATACATCAATTTCTTCCATTGTATCTTCTACACCTGAGATTCTTTCTTCCATCTCTTGTAGTCTGTTGTTTATGCTTACCTCTGTAGTTCCTGTTTTCTTCCCAAGGTTCTTCCTCTCCATTATTTCCTCCATTTGTGTGTTCTTTAATTTTTCCAATTCTATCTTCAGGTCTTGAGTTGTTTTGTTTACTTCCTTCACCTGTCTGATTGCACTTTCTTGTTTTTCTTTTACTTCCTTCAACTCTGTTTCTTTTATTTCATTCAGTGCTTTAAGCATTTCCTTCCTAAAGGCCATAAACTGTTTGGCTGCAGCTTCCTCTATTTCTTTATGGATGACAATATTCTGTTTGAGTTTATCTTCCTCTATGTCTTTACGTATCTTATTTCTTTCCTCTGTTATCATCTTCTTGAGCATTGTTGTTAGGTCATCTTCTTGGATTTCAGTTATGCTGGGGTGTCCAGGGCTGCTTGCCCTTGGGTAACTGGGTTCTGGAGATGCTGTATTTCTCTGTCTTTTGTTGCTTGAGCTTTTACGCTGGCCTCTACCCATTGTGTTATCTTAGGTGTTTGGGGTTATTTTCTGGTGGTTCTTGGGGATCCTGTGGTGGAGAGAATCCTCTTTGCAGAAAGCTAGTTTTTCATGAAGGATGTCTTCTCAGCTTTTTGGGTATAGTCCCTGGATGGCTGGCGTTTTTTCAGGAGTTGCTGCTGCTCACCTCAGAGACAGAGACCTGAGTGGTAACTGTGGTCTTTGTTGGTCGAGAGGGTTCTCCTCTCACCCAGGGAAGTCCTGAGGACAGCTGCCCTGTTTCTGGGTTTCTTGCTGTAAATTAAATGATCAGCTGCTGTGACCCAGTTGGACATCTGGTGCGCAGCAACTGTTTGTGCCTGTGTCTGGAGCACAGCTGAGTGATGGCGTCTCGGCCCCGCTGGTCTGCTAGGCTTTTTCCAGGTTAGGATTGGGTGATTTAAGTCAGTGCAGTTTCCTTCCTTCCCTGTGGATTCTCTGGAGACAGGGACTCCCAATCTCTTTTTTTTTTTTTTTTGCCCTGGTATGCCTTGCTCTGTCTCTGCCAGCTGGCTGGCTGTAGAAACTGCCTGTGTCTGGAGCACAACTGAGTGATGGCAGGTCAGTCTCTGCCAGCTTCCTGGAGCTCAGAAACTGCCTTATGCCTTGGACTAGTAGGGCTTCAACGGGGTTCCTAAGGGATGAGAGTGGAAGGAATTGGGGAGGGGAACAAGAAGCGCAAGGAAGAAAGCCAAGTCTGTTCATCTGATCAAGGCTTCATTTATTAGAAATTTTTACCCAATTTATATAGGGAGAAGGCAGGAAAGGGGGAAGGTAATTAGCTGCTGCAGGAGACAGGAAGAGTGCTTTCATGTGTTAAATATGGTGCCTGCAAGATAACTTAGGGATGTTTTCTCAAGGATGCTCTAACAAACGGATGTCCTCGCAGTCTATCACCCATGAGTTAGGGTCCTAGATAACTTTCACTAAATAGCTTTAGGTCTCCACTAAATGAACTTTGCTCACTATTTGGCTTTGGCCTAGCAAACACCTTTTGTCTTCATTAGATAGCTTTGACTTTGGCTTCCATAGATAGACTTGGCTCACTAATTGACTTTGGCTTCTGTAGATACCTTTGTCTTCACTAGATAGCTTTGGCTTTGGCTTCCATAGATAGCTTTGGCTCCCGGAACTGCCTGTGTCTGCCTTTCCGGCCTTTGGGAGTCTGGGAGTCTGCCTAAACTGGGTAATTTTCCCGAGATCTTTTCGTGGTGGGGGTGTCGGCTGAGTGCTCTGAGATCAGACCAGCCGTTTTCCTCCCTGTGTGTTTGCACTGGACAGTGAAACTCATTTGCTGGTGCCCACAGTTCTTTTTCAGGCGGTGAATCAGGCGCGCAGGCAGAGCTCTGTGCCGGAGCCTGGGTCTCTGGCTCTGGCTCCGGGCTGGCTCCTGGGGCGCCCGTGGAACCCGAGTCTTTTCCAGGGGATGTCTGGGTGACCTAAGGTCGGTCCCAATCGTTTCCTGCACCTTGGGGTTATCTCTCAACTGAAAATTCTAGTCTCTGATAGTGTGGTGCGCACAGTTCAGTCTGGGACATTGACCAGAGACACTGGCTTGTGGCTCTGGGCTGGGGCTGGGGCTGGCTGCCGGCAGCCAAGCGTCTGGCAGAACCAGGATCTCTTCCGAGGTTTAGCCGGGTGAGTTAAAAGCTGATTGAATCCCCCACCGTGGGGTATCCTCTCACCTGGGAAACAAAATGACTGTGTTTTATGGCCGCGAGTTCTGATTGCTGGTCACTGTGCTGATCCTGCTGTGCTGATGGTCAGAATGAGAGTCCTCCCGGCACCGCCATCTTGGCCCACCGAAGTTGTTTTCATTGAATTAGAGTTTTCCTTCTAATATCTTCTGTAGGGCTGGTTTGCTGTGTAGATATTGCAGAAATTTAGTTTTTTTCATGGAATATTGTGTTTTCTCCATATATGTTGATCGAAAACTGCAGGGTATAGTAGTCTCGGTTGGCATTTGTGAACTCTTAGAATCTACATGACACTTGCCCAGGCCCTTCTAGCTTTCATAGTTTCTGATGAGAAGTCTGGTGTGATTCTAATAGGTCTACCTTCATATGTTACTTGGCCTTTTGCCCTTGCTGCATACTTTCATATGATTGCTTTAATAACTATTAACTAGAAAAGTTCTCAGTTAGGTTAACGTTCTAGAGAAAAGAGTGGATAGAAATTGACTGTACTTTTCTTATTGCTCAATGCAATTAAAAACTTTACTTCCTATATGATTTATCTCTTGTCCTAAATGACTAGCTTTTTGAAAAATCTAATCCATTTCAAAAAGATCTATTTCCTCTCTAGATTTGATAGCCTTAGAAGCAAGGCCTTGATGGTGACTATAGTACAGGCTCCTTCTATATATTACTGCTTGTTTCACTTCTCCACCAGTGTTGATCCCAAAATCACTTTCCAATAGACTTTCTAAATGGTTATATTTTCCCCTTAGGATCTGTTTTCCAGGCTGCATAAAAGGAATGGTTCCAGGAATAATACAAGAAAACAAGCTTAAACATGGGATATTGCAGTTTGATTAGCTGGCAGAGTTTTCATCTCTAGGGGGTAGATGAAAAAGTCCTGGCAGACATATTTTGGGGACCTTTGCACGTTATAAAGTACAGTGAGATACAGATAGAAAGGAAGATAAGTACAATGTTTCAGATGCCCCTCAATGGAGGAATGGATACAGAAATTGTGATACATGTACACAACGGAATATTACTCAGCAATTAAAAACAAGGAAATCATGAAATTTGCAGGTAAATGGTGGGAACTGGAAAAGATCATCCTGAGTGAGCTATCCCAGAAGCAGAAAGACACACAAGGCATATACTCAGTCATATAGACATATAATATAGGATAAACCTACTAAAATCTGTACACCTAAAGAAAGTAATTAAGAGGGAGGACTCTTGCTAAATATTCAAACCTTAGCCAAGATAGTCTTAAGAATGCAAAACACTGTGGGTTCTGGACAAAGGGAAGGCAGAAGACAGTGTTGACTAAGGTTGAGTTTATTCATAAGAATATGCACTGTCATTACAGAGCACTTATTTTCTAATATTAGGTAATCTTAGTTCCTGATTCATTCAGCCTTCACTATGACTCATAATCAGTAATGGAATCTTCAGTTATAGCCACACTTTCATATACTGTTGCTCGTGTAGTATGCACTGACTGCCTGCACTTTCATAATCATTTTTTTCTTTACTTACTGTTCCTCCTTGCTTATCTTTTTTTCTTTTTAATTTATTTTATTTTATTTTTAATTACATGTTATTTACTTTGTATCCCCCTTCTAGTTCCCTCTCTTCTACCCTTCCAAACCCTCCCTTCCTGACACTTCTCCATGCAAGCCCTTCCCCAAGTCCACTGGTAGGGGAGGGTTTCTTTTTCTTCCTTCTGATCCTAGTCTGTTAGGTCTCATCATGAGTGGCTGCATTGTCTTCCTCTGTGGCCTGGTAAGGCTGCTTCCCTCTCAGGGGGAGGCCAATCAGTTCATGTCAGAAGCAGTTCCTGTTCCCATTACTATGGAACCCTCTTGGACACTGAACTGCCATGGGCTACATCTATGCAGGGTTTCCAAGTTATCTCCATGCATGGTACTTGGCCTTCTTCCTTACCTTTCATGATTTACCTTTCAAAGACCCTGCCTTAGAAAATGTACAGTGTTTAACTGCCTCATAATATCTTTCATATAGAGGGAAGATACATTTGATTCAACAGCATCCATTTTCATAATTTATATAAACAAATAAACAGTATTGACTTTCATATACTTTCTACCCATCATAAGACATATTCTAATAAATATACACAGAGAAAAATTAGAAAACCACAGAAACTCAGGAAGAATTCTTTACCAAAACTACACAAAGTTCTTCTTAGAGAGGTAAATGCCAAATCCATTTTTCGGTATTAAGTAGAGTTTTAAAGTTTTTCTGAGATAAGGTATTCTTTAAGATCAAAAACTAAAGTGACAACACGTGCTGGAGAGGATGTAGAGAAAGGGAAACCCTTCTCCATTGCTGGTGGGAACAAAAACTTGTACAACCACTTTGGAAATCAATCTGGCGCTTCCTCAAGATCCAGGTATACCAAGATTCAGCAAGATGGCGAAGCCAGGACAACTCTCCTTCTGACCAGCAGCACAGCAGGATTAGCACAGTGACCAGCAGTCAGAACTCACGGCCCTAAAACACAAGTGATTGTGTTTCCCAGGTGAGAGGATAACCCACAGTGGGGGATCCAACCAGCTTTAACTCATGCACCTAAACCACAGAAGAGATCCCGATTCCACCAGGTGCTTGGTCACCAGCCAAGTGCCACACACCAGTGTGCTCTGATCACTGTCCCAGACTGAACTGTGGGCACTACAATATCAGAGACTAGGATGTCCAGTCAAGAGATAACCCCACGATTAAGGAAATGATTGGGACCGACCTTAGATCACCCAGACATTCCATGGAAAAGGTTCTGGTTTCCACGGGTGCCCAGGGGCCAACCCAAAGCCAGAGCCAGGGACCCAGGTGCCAGCAGAGAGTCCTGCGTGTGCACCTGATTTGCTGCCCCAGATAGGACTGTAGACCTCAGGGCACCAGAGACTGAGTTTCTCTGTTGGGATGCAAAACCCATAGGGAGGGTTACAGCTGGTCTGATCTCAGGACACTCAGCCAATACCACCACCCCAAAAAGGTCTCAGGAAATGTTACCCAGTTTCGGGAGTTGTCCAGGCACCCAATCCCCAGAAAGGCAGAAAGGCAGAGCCAAGTAAGCCTGTGCCTGTGGGTTCTACTCGCCATCGCAGACAGAACAGCTGTCCCCAAAGCAAAGACTAGGTGTTGCTGTCAGGAGCAATCCCCACAGTGGGGGGATCATCAGATCCAACGCTCAGAAAATCCAGCTCCAGAAGACTTTCTGGATTCATGCAGACTCTGGGCACTTCTGGGCACTAGCCTTCTACTGCAGGCAGGAGCACTGTGCTCACCCGCCATTATTGAGTAGCATTAGGGCACTGGGGCACAGAGCTGTATCCTCAGGCCTACAAAAGTCAGAGAACCATTACAGCATACAGAACCCTCAGATACTGCTCCAAGGATCAATCAGTTATCCCTAGCTAAACTGACAAAAATATGGGAATCCCGTGTTTTTCAAGAGGGCTGCACCCAACAATTACACCTTAAGAGCAACAGCTGCTGCACACTAAATTCAAAACAAGGAACCCGGGAGCAGGGCAGCCATCAACAGGACCTCTCCAGATAAGAAGAGAGCCTTCCTGAACGCCACAGTTACCACACAGATCCATATGCCTAAAGTGAACTGTGACAATTCCTGAGAAGCACCACCATTCAGTTGACCATACCCAAAAAACATAAGAAAACTTCAGAACCCGGCAAGTGGATTCTCCCTACCCCAGGACCAGAAATTAACAGACAACACCTGAGACAGAGAGATGGGTAGAGGCCAGTGAAAAAGCACAACCAACAAAAGGCAAAGCAATATGGGAATACCCAGAACCCAGTTATTCAGGGGCAAGTAGCCCTGGACACTCTAACATAAGTGAAATTCAAGAAGATGACCTTACATCTATGCTTATGAAAAGGTAAATGGAGGAAACAAATAAAATGTGTAAAGAATTAGGGAAAGATATAATAAAACAGATTATGTTCATCCATAAAGAAATACAGGAAGGTGCAGGCAAACAGCTTGTGGCTTTCAGAGAAGAAATGATTAAATCAATGAAAGAAATAAAAGAAACAGAAGAATGTTCAAAGAAACAGCTGAAGGAATTGAAGGAAAAACAGGAAAATACAGTCAGACAGGTGAAGGAAACCCACAAAACGATTCAAGATCTGAAGATAGAATTGAAAAAATTAAAGAAAACACAAATGGAAAAAATCATGTAGAGGGAGAATTGGGAAAGAAAACAGGAACTACAGAGGTAAGCATAAACAACAGACTACAAGAGATGGAAGAAAGAATCTCAGGTGTGGAAGATACAATGGAATAAATAGATGTATCAATCAAAGAAAATGTTAAATCTAAAAAATTCCTGACACAGACCATCCAAGAAATTGAAGACATCATAAAAAGACAAAACCTAAGAATAATAGGAATAGAAGAAAGAGAAGATTCCCTGCACCAACGCCCAGAAGATATTTTCAACCAAATCATTGAAGAAAATTTTCCCAAATTAAGGGGAGTCCTATAAGAATACAAGAGGCCTACAGAACATCTAATGAATTAGACCAGAAAAGAAAATCGTCCCTTCACATAATAATCAAAACAGTAAGTATACAGAACAAAGACAAAATACTAAAAACTGCAAGGGAAAAAGTCCAAGTAACATATAATGGCAAACCCATGAGAATTACACCTGAATTCTCAAGAGAAATTATGAAAGCCAGAAGGGGCTGGACTGATATCATGCAGATACTAAGAGAACACAGATATCAGCCTAGGCTACTGTACCCAGCAAAACTTTCAGTCCTCACAAACAGTGGCAACAAGATATTCAACGACAAAAACAAATTTCAACAATACCTACACACAAATCCAGCATTACAGAAGATAGTAGGAGGAAAAATACCACCCAAGAAAACTAACTACTTTCACGAAAACATAGGAAATAAATAACCTCACTACATCAAAACAAAAAGTAGCCAAACACACAAACACACTACCATAACCAACATCAATATCGAAGGCTCTAACAGCCACTGGTCATTAATCTCCCTCAACATCAATGGACTCAATTCTCCAATAAAAAGACACAGACTAACAGAATGGATGTAAACAAGACCCAACAATCTGTTGCATACAGGAAACACACCTAAATCACAAAGCTAAACATTACCTCAAAGTAAAGGCCTGGAAGACAGTTTCCAAGCAAATGGACCCAAGAAGCAAGCAGGAGTAGCCATTCTAATATCTAATAAATTAGATTTTCAACCAAAATTAATCAAAAGAGATGGGGAATGTTATTTCATACTCATCAAAGAAAAATCCACCGGGAAGATATCACAATCCTGAACATCTATGCCCCAAATATAAGGGCACACACATTTGTAAAAGAAACATTAATAAAATTTAAACCACACATTAATAGTGGGAGACTTCAACACCCTATTCTCAACAAAGGACTGGTCAACAAAACAGAAATTAAACAAAGAAATAATAACTGTGACAGAGGTCATGAATCAAATGGACCTCACAGACAGCTACAGAATCTTTCACCAAAACACAAAAGAATTTCCCTTCTTCTCAGCACCTCATGGTACCTTCTCCAAAATAGACCATATAGTTGGTCAGAAAGCAAGACTCAACAGATAAAAGAAGATTGAAATAATCCCTTGTATCCTATCTGATCACCATGGACTAAAGCTGGACCTCAATGACAAAAATAGCAAAAGGCCTACACACACATGGAAACTGAACAACTTGCTTCTAAATGACAGCTGGGTCAGAGAAGAAATAAAGACAGAAATTAAAGACTTCTTAGAAGGCAATGTAAATGAAGGCACAACATACCCAAACTTATGGGACACAATGAAAGCAGTGCTAAGAAGAAAGTTCATAGCACTAAGTGCATTCAAGAAGAAATCTGAAACATCTCATGCAAGCAAATTAATGGCTTACTTAAAAGCTCTAGAAAAAAAATAAGCAGACTCAACAAACAGGAGTAGACAGCTGGGAATAAACAAACTCAGGGCTGAAATCAATAAATTAGAAACAAATAAAACAATTCAAAGAATCAATGATACCCAGAGCTGGTTCTTTGAGAAAATCAACAAGATAGACAAAACCTTAGCCAAACTAACTAAAAGGCAGAGAGACACTATCCAAATCAACAAAATCTGAAACGAAAAGGGGGACATAACCACAGACACTGAAGTAATCCAAACAATAATTAGGACTTACTTCAAAAGTCTATATGCCACAAAATTGGAAAATCTAAATGAAACGGACAATTTTATTGACTGATTCTACATGCCAAAGCTGAATCAAGACCAAGTAAACCAATTAAATAGTCCCATATCTCCTAAGGAAATAGAAGCTGTCATCAAAAGTCTACCATGCAAATAAAGGACAGGGCAAGATGGTTTCAGCGCAGAATTCTACCAGACCTTCAAAGAAGACCTAACACTAATACTCTTCAAACTATTCCACAAAATAGAAACAGAAGGAACACTACCAAAGTTGTTCTATGAAGCCACAGTCACCTTGGTACCTAAACCTCACAAAGACCCAACAAAAAAAGAGAATTTCAGGCCAATCTCCCTCATGAACATCAAGGCAAAAATACTTGACAAAATACTTGCAAACTGAATTCAAGAACACATCAAAGATATCATCCACTATGACCAAGTAGGCTTTATCCCAGGCATGCAGGGGTGGTTCAATATATGGAAATCCATCAATGTGATTCACGACATAAACAAACCGAAATAGAAAATCCACATGGTCATATCCTTAGATGCTAAAAAGGCATTTGACAAAATGCAACATCCATTCATGTTTAAAGGCTTAGAGATATCAGGGGTACAAGGCACATACCTGAACATAGTAAAGGCAATATACAGCAAGCCTATAGTGAATATCAAACTCAATGGAGAGAAACTTAAATCAATCCCACTGAAAACAGGGACAAGTCAAGGCTGCCCACTCTCTCCATATCTCTTCAACATAGTGCTAGAAGTCCTTGCTAGAGCAATAAGACAATTGAAGGTGATCAAGGGGATACAAATTGGAAAGGAAGAAGTCAAAGTATCACTATTTGGATATTATATGATAGTATATCTGAGTGACCCCAAAAACTCTAACAGGGGATGCCTACAGCTGATTAACACCTTCAGCAACATAGCTGAATAAAAAATTAACTCAAAAAAATTAGTCGCCCTCCTGCATACAGAAGACAAAAGGGCTGAGAAAGAAATTACATAAACAACACCCTTCACAATAACCACCAAGAACATAAAGTACCTTGGTGTGAACCTAACCAAAAGTCAAAGACTTGTATGAAAAAAAAATTCCAATCTCTAAAGAAAGAATTAGAAGAAGATATTAGAAGCTGGAAAGATCTCCCATGGTCATGGCTTGGCAGGATTAATATAGTAAAGATGGTCATCTTACCAAAAGCAATCTACAGATTCATTGAAATTCCCATCAAATTACCAACACAATTATTTAGAGTTCTTGAGAGAAAATATTTCACCTTCATATGGAACAACAAGAAACCTAGAATTGCTAAAATAATTCTCTACGGTAAAATATCTTCAGGAGATAATATGTGCTGGAGAGGTTGTGGAGAAAAGGGAACCCTCCTCCACTGCTGGTGGGAATGTAAACTTGTACAATAACTCTGGAAATCAATCTGACACTTTCTCAGACAACTAGGAATAGTGAGTCCTCAAGATACAGCTATACCACCCCTAGGCATATACCTAAAAGATTCTCAAGTACACAATAAGAACATTTGCTCAACCATGTTTGTAGCAGCCTTATTTGTAATAGCCAGAAGCTGGAAGCAGCCCAGATGCCCCTCAGTGGAGGAATGGATGTACAAATTGTGGTATATTTCCACAATGGAATATTATTCAGCAATAAAAAACAAGTAAATCATGAAATTTGCAGGTAAATAGAAGGAACTGGAAAATATCATCCTGAGTGAGCTATCCCAGAAGCAGAAAAATGCACATGGTATATACTCACTCATATAGACATATAATATAGGATAAACCTACTAAAATCTGTATACCTAAAGAAACTAATCAAGAGGGAAGACTCTTGTTAAAATGCTCAATTCCTTTCCAGAAAGGCAAAGAGGCTGGACATCAGAAGAAGGAGAAAAGAGGGAACAAGTCAGAAGCCTGACACAGAGGACCTCTGAAAATCTCTGCCCTGCAGACTATCAATGTAGATACTGAGACTTAAGGGCAACCTTTGGGCAGAGTGCAGGGAATCTTAGGAATGAAGTGGGAAACAGTAAGATCTGGAGAGGACAGGAACTCCATAATGAGAGCAACAGAACCAAAAAATCTGAGCACAGGGGTCTTTCCTGGGAGTGATACTCCAACCAAGGCCTATGCATGGAGATAACTTAAGACCCCTAGACAGATGTAGCCAATGGCAGTTCAGTATCCAAGTGGGATCCATTGTAATAGAAACAGGGACTATCTCTGACATGAACTGTTTGGCCTGCTCTTTAATTACCTTTCCCTGAGGGGTAATCAATATTACCAGGCCACAGAAGAAGACAATGCAGCCACTCCTGATGAGAAGACCTAATTTACTAGGATCAGAATGAAGGAAAAGAAGACCTCCCCTATCAGTGGTCTTGGGGAGGGACATTCATGCAGAGAGTGGAGGAATGGAGGGATTGGAATGGGGGGAGGGAGGTAACTACAGGGGGATACAAAGTGAATAAAGTGTAATTAATAAAGAATTTTAAAAAAAGATCCAGCCCTACCTGTCCTAGGCATATATCCAAAAGATGCTCAAGTACACAAGAAGAACATTTGTTCAGTCATGTTCGTAGTACCTGTAGTTGTAATAGCTAGAACCTGGAAACAATGTAGATGTCCCTAAATGAAAGAATGGATACAGAAATTGTGGTTCATTTGTACAATGGAATACTACTCAGCAATTAAAACAAGGAAATCATGAAATTTGATGGCAAATGGTGGGATCTAGAAAAGATCATCCTGAGTGAGGTATCCCAGAAGTAGAAAGACACACACAGTATATACTCACTTATAAGTGAATACTAGACTTAAAAGATAGGCTAAACATACTAAAATCTGCAAACCTAAAGAAGCTAAACAAGAAGGAGGAACCAGAGTAAAATGTTCATTCCTCACTTAGAAATACAAATGGGATGGACATTGGAAGTAGGAGAAAACAAGGAACAGGACAAGAGCCTACCATGGAGGGTCTCTGAAAGACTACCCAGCACAGTATCAAAGCAGATGCTGAGACTCACAACTAAACCTTGGGCAGAGTGCAGATAATCATATGAAAGAAAAGAGAGTTAGTCAGACCTGTAGAGGACAGGAGCTCCACAAGTACCAAGTATATCTGGGCATAGGGGTCTTTTCTGAGACTGATTCTCCAACCAAGGACCATACATGGATACACCCTAGAACCCCTGCTCAGACCTAGACCGTGGCAGATCAGTATCCAAGTGGATTCCCTGGTAAAGGGAACAGGGTCTGTCTCTGACATCAACTTAGTGGCTGGCTCTGTGATCTCCCCCTTCCCCCGACAAGGGAGGAGCAGCTTTGCTAGGCCACAGAGGAGGACAATGCAGCCAGTCCTGCTGAGACCTGATAAGCTAGGATCAGATGGAAGGTGAGGAGGACCTCCCCTCTCAGTGGTCTTAGAGAGGGGCAGGGAGGAGAAGAGAGAGGAAGGGTGAGATTGGGAGGAGATAAGGGAAGGGGCTACAGCTGAGATATAAAGAAAATAAACTAATTAATATAAAAATAATTTAAAAACTATATCCTTCTTGATGTAATGGAATTTTATTTCTAGATGAATGGAATTAATGAGTAAGATAAGTAAGCTTCTTAATATTGTATCTTTGGCTTAATAATTGCTCTTATTTTGAAAGTAATCATTGAATTCCTATCAACTAGGTCAGCCATAGAAAGATCAGTTAACAAATGTCTTGGTGACAGAAATTACCAGTGGCTGGAGAGATGGCTCAGAGTTTAAGAGCACTGACTTCTCTTCCAGAAGCCCTGAGTTCAATTCCAGCACCCACATAGTGGCTCACAACCATCTATAATGAGATCTGGTGTCCTCTTCTGACCTTTTAAAAATATTTCACAATGAACCCCATTTTATGTACAAACAAAAAAGGCCCTCACATTTTTAAAAGATAAAATTATAATAACTAAAGATTTCTTGATGTATCTAAAATTACCTTGAGGAAAATGGCCTGGTTCTTTTTTTTTCCCGTTTTTTCTTAGTTATTTATTTTTGTTTTATGTGCATTGGTGGATTGCCTGCCTGCATGTATGTATGTACGTATGTATGTATGTATGTATGTGTGAGTGTGTCAGTTTCTGAGGCTACAGACAATAGTTAGTTGCTGTGTGGGTGCTGGGATTTGAACTCGAAGAAGAAATACTAGGAAATGTTTTACAATATGTCTAAAACCTTACTGGTCAAAGTCATGCAGATTAAAAACATTTTAAGATTCCATCTTCCCCAAGTCACAATAGCTATCATCAAGAATACAAACAACAAAAGATGGCATAGTTGTAGTGAATGGGACACCCTAACATATGGTTACATTTTGATTAAATGCATTGATGTGTTGTCTAATATTTTTTAATTTAATTTTATTTTTTTATTAATTACACTTTACTCACTTTGTATCCCCCCCCATGGTTCCCTCCCTCCTCCCGTCCCAATCCTTCCCTTCCTCCTTCCTCTGCATGCATGCCCCTCCCCAAGTCCACTGATAGGGGAGGACTTCTGTCTAACATTTTTAAGGAACTAGATGAAAGTACTCAAGGAATAGTCTTAGAAGCATATTACTCTTGCCATTAAGAGGCATGCCAGAAAACTGAGTGTCAAAAAAACGTTCTATTAACAGTTCATAAAGACATAATCATATAGTAAATGGAAACCCTCTGGAAAAAAAATAGTGAATACTTAATTTTATACAGTATATGTACAAAAAGCACATCACTTGAGACAAAGCAATTTGAGAGGTTGTATTCATTCTGAAGTGATGAGATTTAATTATCTTGTTAATGAATTTATCATTTAAACAATTATTCTAAGCAAAATTACACCAAATTATGTCTTAGAGATATTCATTTTCTGGCCTTCTTAGATAGATATTCTAAATGTATGTACTTGCATTCTGGGAAAGCTTACCTTTAAAAATCTGTTTCAAATTTTTCTATAATTTATCAAGTTTAGAACTAAAAAAGCAATACATTAACATTGTAAACAGAAAGAAGAAATTTAAAGTCCATGAGGGATGTCAGACAAGAATACAAAACTGATGGCTCACATCCTGGAGTTTTTGAAGCCTCAAAGCCCCTTCATCCTCTCCCCTCGACAAACCTTGTTCAGCAAGGTTATAACCCCTAAACCCACCCAAACATCCCCAACAACTGAGAACCAAGTATTAAAATGCCCTGGACTATAAAGAGCATCTTTTCCAAACGACTATGCTGCTTATGTGTATTGACTATTTCCTGAAGTTCTCTACGAAATGACTTCTCTCATTACAAATCCCTTCCTCCATACATGGTGACCCAATCTTGAGATCACACATTTGCTTCTTACTTTTCTTACTTTTTACTTCTCTGTCAAACACTACACTCCCTCCTTTTCCTATTTGCTAAAACTTTAGGCAAAAAAAAAAAAGAAGAAGCACAGATGTAAGCCATGGCAGCTCAGTCTCCAAGTGGGAACAGGGACTGTCTTTGACATGGACTCAGTGGCTGGCTCTTTGATCACCAACCCCTGAGGTGGGAGCAGCCTTTCCAGGCAACAAAGGTGGAAAATGCAGCCAGTCCTGATGAGACCTGATAGGTTAGGGTCAGAGGGAAGGGGTGGAGGAACTCCGCTCTCAGTGCACCTGTGGAAGGGAATAGGAGGAGATGAGGGAGGAAGGATTGGGAGCTGATGAGGGAGGGGGTTATAGCAGGGATACAAAGTGAATAAACTGTAAGTAATAAAAAATAAATTAATTAAAAACAAAACAATACAAAATGTGTGTAATGATTTGGCTCACACACCAGGTTTCCTACCTTGCTTATTGTTTCCTGTCTTCTCTGTCATATTGAATGTCTTTGCCTTATTGAGTTTCTAGGCCACTGTCTGAATATAAGCAAATCACTTAATATTTCAGCAGATTAATTTCTTTGTTTATACAGCAGAAATGATAGGCTCACCACCTGCAGAACCTAGATAGATGGTGTGAGAATTAATGGAGTAAACCACTGAAATGTAGCTGAAATCCTTAGGAGAGAAGAATCCCAGAGGCATGATCTATTGCCTACATTTAAATTTTTAGCTCCATTATGAATAAGTCAACATTCACTCTTTTTTAAACCAGAACTAACACTCAGGTAAGAAGAGTAATCACTTTTACAACACATGTTTTTGAAACTTAATGCAGTTCTCTTTTCCAGAGTCATAAAATTATAGTCCTAAATTTTTTCTTTACAAGTGTGTGGTTACTTTAGAGGGTTCCTAAAAGAGTTCACGCTCTCTTTTTGAAGACCTTTCTCTCTCCTTTTTGAAATGATGGAGAGACTACTTTGTAATTACATTAGGTTTTCAGACCTGCGTTAAGTGAATCAATACTGACACTGATATTTCTTCTCTAATATAGGGAGTGATATTATTTGCAACTAAAATTAAGAAGAAATCCTAAGCCTAGGATGTTGTAATTATTTTGGCATGAAGTATAAAATAAAATACCGTTTTATACATTTGTGGCAGGTACCTACTTGGGAAAAAATGAAGAAAGCTGCTTGTGCTTTGTGTATCTGTTTATAGATTTAGGCAGTGAAATAACAAAAACAAGAAAGTTATTTGTGGGTATAAAAACAAATATTTAAAATGTATTTAGGAATTGTACTTGTTTAGTAAAGTAGCAGTTGTAGATACATCTCAGAGACCCATGACTTGACTAGCCCTTGATAAATGGCTGTGTTTTCAGTACCAGGCATGATTTACTTCTTGTTCAAAGGGTCTGAAGTCCGATGAGTGCTGTTGATTACCACCAAGGTATGCAGTCGACTACTTGGGACATAGGGTACTATATTATGCTGAATTTGAAACAGAGCTAGAAGGGCTATATGGAAGGGACTAGAGATAGTAAAGGAAAGCTAAAATTATGCAATTATAATATATCTCAAAACCTAAAATAAATGATTTTTTAAAAGGAGAATGAAAAGGAGCTTTGTTGAACCATAGGTCAGTAAGTGCATATTTGGACATCTTAAAAACAAAATGCTTGAGTTCAAGGCTCTTACCTACTTTTCTTCTAACAGATTTAGTGTGTCTGGTTTTATGTTGAGGTCTTTGATCCACAGAGACTTTAGTTTTGTGCAGGGTGATAAATATGGATCTATTGCATTTTTCCCCATGTTGACATCCAGTTAGACCAGCACCATTTGTTGAAGATGCTATCTTTTTCCCATTGTATGGTTTTGGCTTCTTTGTCAAAATCAAATTGTGTAGGTTTTATTCCTTGATCTTCCATGAAAGAGGATACAGACAGTTCTGCTGAGACCTGTTAGGCTAGAGTCAGGCAGAGGAGAGAAGGATCTTCCTTATCAGTGGACTAGCAGAGAGGAATAGCGTAGGACGAGGAAGGGAGGGTAGCACAGGGAGGAGATAAGGGAGGGGTCTGCAAATGGGATACAAAGTAAATCAATGGTAATTAATAATGTTGATAATAAACACAACAAATCCAACAATGCTTACTATGGTCAGAAGTTTATATTTGTTCTTCCAATTCTTTGTAATCTTAAAACAACTTACTTATGTATGGAAGTTTTGATGGTATATATGTCTGTGCCCTTTGTGAATGCCTGGTGCTCACAGAGACCATAAGAAGGCACTGGATGCCCTGTAAATTTAGTTACAGATGATTGTAAAATGTCATTTGAGTGCTTGAAAGTGAACCAACATCCTCTGTGAGAGCAGCAAGTGCTCTGAGCTACTGAACCATCACTCTAGACCTGTTTTATAACTTTTTAATGATCTTACTGACATGAGTAAGTTCCACAGGAGATAATACATTGTTTCCAGACACATAAAGAACTCAATTGGAGATAGTGGATATATGAAAAGTGATTATATATTAAAGCACCTCTAATAAAACAAAACAAAAACAAAATCAACAACAAAACTAATGGAAAGAAAATATTTGTTCAAAACTGATTTTTTTGAGTTCTTAATTATTTATTTATGTTAATTTATTCACTTTGTATCCCTGCTGTAGCTCCCCCTCTCCATTTTCTCCCCTGAGTCCCAACTTCACAACTTGTTCTCCTCCTATTCCCCTTCCCTAGTCCAATGGTAGGGGATATCCTCCTCCCCATCTATCTGACCCTAACCTATCAGGTCTTTTCAGGACTGGCCACATTGTCTTCCTCTGTAGACAGGTAATGCTGCCCCCCCCCCAACCAGGGGAGGTAATCAAAGAGCCAGACACTGAGTTCATGTTAGAGACAGTCACTGCTCACCTTACTATGGAACTTACATGGAAACTGAGCTGCCATGGACTATTTCTGAGCAGGGGTTTTAGGTCATTTCCATACATGGTCCTTGGTTGGTTTATAGGACTCTAGAATTTGCTTCAACACCCTGCTGGTTAGAGTATTTTTTGAGTAACTTGGTGGTAGGCTACTGTCCTGTTCCCTGTTTTCTCCCTCTTCCAATGTGCATCCCATTTGTCTTTATGAATGAGGATTGATCATCTTACCCAGGGTCCTACTTTTTGCTTAGCTTCTTTAGGTGTACAGAGTTTAGTATGTTTATCCTATCCTATTACTTGTCTAATATCCACTTATAAGTTGGAATAGACCACATATGTCTTTCTGCTCAGGCACACTTCACTCAAGATTATATTTTCTAGTTCCATCCATTTGCCTTCAAATTTTATGATTTCCTTGTTTTGAATTGCTGGGTAGTATTGCATTGTATAAATGTACCAAAAATTCTGTATCCTTTCCTAATTTAAGGGACTTCTGGGTTGTTTCCAGGTTCTGGCTATTATGAATAAAGTTGCTATGAAAATGGTTGAGCAAATGTCCTTGTTGTATTCTTGAGCTTATTTTGGATAAATTCCTAGGAATGGTATAGCTGGATCTGGAGGTAGCACTATTCCTAAATTTCTGAGAAAGCACCAGATTGTTTTCAAAGTGGTTGTACAAGTTTCCATTCCCACTAGCAATGGAGGAGGATTTCCCTTTTTCCAAATCCTTTCCAGCATGTGTTGTCACTTCAGTTTTTCATCTTAGCCATTCTGATGGGTATAAGGTGAAATCTCAGGGTCGTTTTGATTTGCCTTTCCTTGATGACTAAGGACATTGAGCATTTAAGTGTTTCTCTGCTATTCAGTATTCCTTTATTGGGAATTCTGTTTACCTCTGTACCCCATTTTTTTCATTGAATTACTTTATTTGATGCTTTTAAACTTCTTGAGTTATTTATGTATTCTTCATATTAGCCCTCTGTCAGATATAGGGTTTGTGAAGATAATTTCGTAGTCTGTAGGCTGTCATTTTGTTCTGATGACAATGTGTTTTGCTTTACAGAAGCTTTTCAGTTTCATGAGGTCTCATATATTGATTGTTGATCTTAGAGCCTATGCTGTTGGTGTTCTGTTCAGGGAGTTGTCTCCTATGACAATGAGGTCAAGGCTTTTCCCAAATTTCTTTTTCTATTGTTTATTATTATCTGTTACATTTTATTAACTCTGTATCCCAGCTGTATCCCGCTCCCTTATTCCCTCCCAATCCCACCCTCCCTCCCTCAGCTTCTCCATGCCCCTTTCCAAGTCCATGGATTGGGGAGGACCTCCTCTCCTTTCGTCTGGCCCTGTTTTATCAGGTATCTTCAGGACTGGCTGCAAAGTCCTCCTCTGTGGCCTAGCAGGACTGTTCCTCCCTTGGGAGGTGGGGAGGTCAAAGAGCCTGCCATTGAGTTCCTGTCAGAGACAGAACCCTGTTCCCCTTAAAATGTACTCGCTTATATAGACTTACAAGATATGATAAGCATAATGAAGTCTATACACCTAAGGAAGATAAGCAAGAAAGCAGACATGAGGTAAGATGATCAATCCTCACTTAGAAAGATAAATGAGATGTGCTTTGGACGTATGACAGGATTCTACCACAGAAGGCACAAGGACCAAATATATCTGGGCACAGGGTCTTTTCTGAGACTGACATTCAACCAAGGACCATGTATGGATATAACCTAGAACCTCCACTCAGATGTAGCCTGTGGTAGCTCAGTAACCAATTGGTTTCCCAAAGTGAGGGGAACAGGGACTATTTCTAACAGGAACTCGATGACTGGCTCTTTGGTCTCCCCACCCCCGAAGGGAGGAGCAGTCCTGTTAGGCCACAGAGGAGGGCTTTGCAGCCAGTCCTGAAGATACCTGATAAAACAGGATCAGATGAATGGGGAGGAGGTCCCCCCCATCAGTGGACTTGGAAAGGGGCACGGTGGAGATGAGGGAGGGAGGGAGGGAGGGACTGGGAGGGAATGAGGGATCGGGACACGGCTGGGATACAGAGTTAATAAAATGTAACTGATAAAAAAAATAAAATAAAAAAAAATAAAAATAAAAATAAAATAAAAAAAATAAAAAAAAAAGAAATGTTTGGCTGAAAAAAAAAAAAAAAAAAAAAAAAAAACAGATACTAAGACTCATATCCAAACCTTCGGCAGAAGGGGAATTAGTATGACGTGAAAAGGATAGAAGCCCCACAAGGACCAAATATATCTGGACACAGGGTTTTTTTCTGAAACTGTTTCTCCAACCATGGACCATGTATGGATATGACCTAGAAACTTTGCTCAGACAAAGCTCGTGGCAGTCCAATTTCTCTTCTAACAGGTTTTGTAATTCTGTGTTTATGTTAAGGTCCTTGTGAAGGGTGATAAATATGGATCTATTTGCATTTTTCTACATGTAGACATCCAGTTAGACCAGCACCAGTTGTTAAAGACTTTATCTTTTTTCCATTGTACAGTTGTGAAGTCTTTTTCAAAAATCAAGTATCCATAGGTGTGCGGGTTTATTTCTTGGTCTTCTATTAGATTATGTTGATCCACAATTCTTTTTCTATGCCAGTATCATGAATTTTTTTATTTTTGTTGCTCTATAGTACAGCTTGATATCTGGGGTGAAGATACCTCCAGACAATCTGTTATTTAGCAGGATTGTTTTAGCAATTTTTTTTTTCTTTTTCCATTTGAAATTGTTCTTTCAGTTTATGCAAAGAATTCTGCTGGTATTTTGATGGGAATTGTATTAAGTCTGCATAGCTTGTGACAGAAGGCCATTTTCACTATGTTAATCTTACTGATCCAAAAGCATGGGATATCTTTCCATCTTCTAATAGCTTCTTCAATTTCTTTCATTAGATAGTTGAGGTTTTTTTGTTTGTTTGTTTGTTTTTGTTTTTGTTTTTGTTTTCCATACAGGTCTTTCACTTGCTTGGCTAGAGTCATACCAAGGTACTTTATGTCATTTGTGGCTATTATAAAGGATATTGTTTCCCTAATTGCATTCTCAGCCTGTTTGTCAGTTTGTATACAAGAGGGCTTCAGATGTTTTGAATTAATTTGTATCCATCCTCTTTGCTGAAAGTTTTTATCAGCTGAAGTTCTCTCATATTTTGGGGGTCGCTCATGTATACCATCATACCATCTGTAAATAGTGACACTTTGACTTCTTCCTTTTAAATGTGTATTCCCTTATCTCCTTTAGTTGTCTTATTGCTCTAGCTAGGATTTCAAGTACTATGGTAAAGAGATAAAGAGAGAGTGGGCAGCCATGCTTTATCTCTGATTTCAGTGGTGCTGGGATCCAAAGCCAATTAATGGAAAGTTACTGACAGCTGCACCAGGACTTTAAGGTCATGGGTGAGAGATTTATGTGAGAACATTTGCTCATTAGGCTTGGAGCATCTGGACATATTTTAAGCAAACATTCTTGTGGTATCTCTCTTAGTTATCATTCTAATAGTATCTTGCAGGTGTGGTATCTTGCACCATAAACTACCCTGCCATAAACCACCCTGCCATAAAACTATTCCGATATCTCCTGTGCCATAAAATACCCTGCTATGCCTTCCACCTCCCTGCCTTCTCCCTATAAAGTTGTGTGAAATTTTTCAAATAAACTGATAGCTTGGTCAGATATCAGACCTGCTCTCCATCTTTGTGTCTTTTGTCCTTCCATTCTTTTCGCCCCTCCTCCGGTACTCATTGAATTCCCCTCAGGTTGGGGCACAGTGGGATTGATTTAAGTTTCTCTCCATTGAGTTTGATGTTGGCTAGAGGCTTGCTGTATATTGCCTTTACTATGTTTAGGTATGTACCTTGTATCACTGATTACTCCAAGACTTTAAACCTAAAATGAATGCTGGATTTTACCAAATGCTTTTTCAGCATATAAGGAGACTATCATGTAGTCTTTTTCTTTCAGTTTGTTTTTATAGTGGATTGAATTGATGGATTTTCATATGTTGAACAATCCCTGCATGCCTGGTATAAAGCCTACTTGGTCGTGTTGGATGATATCTTCACTGTGTTCCTGGATTCAGTTTGACAGTATTTTATTGAGTATTTTTGATTCAATGTTCATAAGTGAGATTAGTCTAAAATTATCTTTCTTTGTTGAGTCTTCATTTGGTTTAGGTATCAAGGTGACTGTGGCCTCAAAGAATGAGGTTGGTAAATGTTCCTTCTGTTTCTATTTTGTTGAATAGTTTGAAGAGTATTAGTGTTAAACTTAATCTTCTTTGAAGGTCTGGTAGAAATCTGCACTGAAACCATCAGGCCTTAGGCCTTTTGTGGTTGGGAGACTTTTAAGGACAGCTTATAATTTCTTGGGCGATATAGGACTATTTATTTTATTTACCTCATTTTGATGCAGCTTTGGTAAATGGAATCTATCAAGAAAGTTGTCCATTACATTTACATTTTCAAATTTTGTGGCAGATAGACTTTTGCAATAAGACCTAATATTGTTTGGATTTCCTATGCATCTGACATTTTGTCTCTCTTCATTTCTGATTTTGCTCATTTGGGTACTTATTCTCTGCCTTTTATTTAGTTTGGCTAAAGGCTTGTCCATCTTGTTGATTTTCTCAGAGAACCAGCTTTTGTTTTCATTGACTCTTTGAATTGTTTTCTTTGTTTGTAATTTATTGATATCAGCTCTGAGTTTGATTATTTCCAAACTTCTACTCCTCTTGTGTATGTCTGCTCCTTTTTTTTTTCTCTATTAGGGGTTTTAGGTGTGCCATCAAGTTTTTTGTATGAGTTGTCTCAAACTTCTTTCTGAAGGCATTTAATGCTATGAACTTTCTTCTTAGCACTGATTTCACTGTGTCTCATAAGGTCGGGTAAGTTGTGCCTTCATTTTCGTTGAATTTTAGGAAGTCTCTCATTTCATTTTTTCTTTAAATTTCTTTTGTTATCCAGCTGTCACTTAGTCAGTATAGATTTTCTGTGTGTGTAGGCTTTTTGTCATTTCTGTTGCTGTGAATGTGTATTTATGTTACTTGGCCTTTTTGCCTTTCTGCTTTTAACAGTTTGTTGTTGTTATTGTTGTTCTGTAGATTTAATGTTGTGATATTTTCTGGACTAGTCAATTTGTTGTTCCGTAAGTCTCTTGTATGTTTAAAGAAGTCTTTTCATTTAAGTTGGGAAAATTTTCTTATATGATTTTCTTGAAATTATTTTCTGGACCCTGGAGCCTGGAATCTTCTTTTTCATCTATTCCTATTATTCTTAGGTTTTGTATTTTCATGTTGTCCTTGATTTCTTGGATGTTTTGTGTCAGGACCTTTACCGACTTTATGTCTTTTTTTGAGAAATGTATTTATTCTTCAATTGTGTCTTTAGTGCCTGAGATTCTTTCATCCATATCTTGGATTCTGTTGGTGATCCTTACCTGTGTGGTTTCCAATGTCTTTTCTAGGATTCCCATCTCCAAGAGTTTCTCTGTGTGTTTTCTCTATTGATTCTAATTCTGTTTTCGTATCTTGCACCATTTTCTTCATCTGTTTTTATTCAGATTCCTGTCTATCCATGATGGCCTCTATTTTTTTTTCTATTCCTCTATGTGCCTCCATTTGTTTGGCTGCATTTGCATATATTTCTTTGAGAGCTTTGCTAGTATCCTTTTTGTGTGCCTATATTAACTGGATAAGCATGGATTTCAGATTATTTTTCTGTGTTTTTCCCAATGAATTAAAATATCCATTGATTTTGGGGGTTACTAATGAAGTCATGATGTCCTGATTTTTGTTGTATGTGTTCTTATGCAGGCCTCTAGCCATCTATGGAACAAAGCCTTCCTTGAGCCTGTACTGCAGACTGGGTCCGTCTATCTTTGGAGTCTGGAGTATTCTTCAGGAAGATGAGAGAGGTCCACCAGTTTGAGAGTAGATGTTGGTGTTTCATATGTAGCTGAGGAAGAAAGGTTGCAGGTGCATATGCAAAAGCATGAAAGTGGGTATGGAAATGTGCCTTGAAAGACTGGGTGCTATTGAGTGTAAATTCCTGGAAGGGTGGTATGTGAGAGTAGGTGGGGTTGCTGGGCTGGTTCATGGGCATAGTGCACATGTGCAGGTGCCCTGAATGACTCAGTGACCACAGGTCTGTCATACTGCCCTCCAGGCACTCAGATCTGTCTGGGTTGCACTATCTTGGTTCCATGAATTGTTTTCCTAGACTCCACTTGGAGGCCCACAGAACAAGGGCTTCATCGTTGACAATGCTGTACCAGGGATACCTATGTTGCCCACATTGGGATGTGGTTAGTAGGGATCTGATGTCTGGCTGCTAGTGTAGACGGACTCGAGATCTGAGGCTCTGCACTCACCTATTTGAAGGCACACTCACTAGTAGGTGTATGCAGAAAACACAGGGGTACCACAGTTCTCTACCCTCAGATTTAGACCTCCAAGGACAATGAAAATGGAGATCTGTCAGTGTTGTCTGCAGTTTGGATGCTGTGCCTCCACCAGTACTTGGGGAAGCCTCTACCTTCTCAGTTACTGATCAGGGAGGCCTGAACTTGGGACAACTATGACTCCCACTATCAGGGAGGACTATTCTTGGGGCAACTGCTGCCACTGCCAGGGCAAGGGAAGTGCAGGGGGATGAAACTTTGCTACACTCAGACCCAGGAGATGTCCCTGGGTGACCTGGATCCAATCTGTCCAAGCTCAAGTTGTCCCCTCTAGCCTGGGAAGCCTCAAAATCAATGTTATGGTTTCAGCTGCCTCTCTACTCACCAGTTTTGGAGTTTTGAATTCTCTGCCCTCAGATATGGTGAGGGCTGGTCACTGTCACCTAGGAACCCCCCTATATTTTATAAAAGTAATCTAAGATCCATAATATTATCAATAAATCTTTGAAAATAAGTACATTGAAGATGGCAGGACAATGCTTGCATATTTTGTTTGCCAGTTTCTTTCACATGCTTCTAGTTAAAAGGTACAAATTAAAATTTTCCCGGACATCAGAAGAGGGAGAAAAAACAGGGAACAGGTGGGGAGCCTACCACAGAGGGCCTCTGAAAGATTCTACCCAGTAGGGTATTAAAGCAGATGCTGAGACTCATAGCCAAACTTTGGGCAGAGTACAGGGAATCTTATGAAAGTAGGTGGAGATAGAAAAACGTGGAGAGGACAGAAGTTCCACAAAGAGAGCAAAAGAACCAAAACACATGGGCCCAGGGCTCTTTTCTCAGACTGATACTCCAACCAAGGACCATGCATGGAGATAACCTAGAAGCCCTGAAAAGATGTATCCCATGGCAGCTCAGTGTCCAAAAGGGTTCCCTAGTAACGGGAACAGGGATTGTCTTGGACATGAACTCAGGGGCTGGCTCTTTGATCACCTCTTTCTGAGGGGAGATCAGCCTTTCCAGGCCACAGAGGAAGACAATGCAGCTAGTCCTGATGAGACCTGATAGGCTACGGTCAGAGGGAAATGGAAGATGTCCTGTCCTATAAGTGAACTAGAGAAGAGGCATGAGAGGATATTTGCAAAGGAAGGAGGGTGGCATTGGAAGTGTACTAGTGTGAGGGCTACAGCTGGAACACAAAATGAATAAACTGTAATTAATAAAAAATAACATTTCACCTTATAGCCATGAGAATAGCTAAGATCAAAAACTCAAGTGACAGCACATGCTGGAGAGGTTGTGGAGAAAGGGGAACCTTCTTCCACTGCTGGTGGGAATGTAAACTTGTACAACCACACTGGAAATCAATCTTGTGTTTTCTCAGACAATTAGGAATAGCTCCTCCTCAAGATCCAGCCATACCACTTCTAGGCATATATCCAAAAGAGGCTAAACTACACAATAAGGATATTTGCTCAACTATGTTTGTAACAGCTTTATTTATAGTAGTCAAAAAGTGGAAACGACCAAGGGGCCCCTCAACTGAGGAATGGATACAGAAAGTACATCTACACAGTGAAATACTACTCGGCAATAAAAAACAAGGAAATAATGAAATTTGCAGGTAAATGGTGGGAACTGGAAAAGATGATCCTTAGTGAGCTATCCCAGAAGCAGAAAGACACACATGGTATATACTCACTCCTATAGACATATATTATAGGATAAACCTACTAAAAAACCTAAAGAAACTAATCAAGAGGGAGAACTCTGGACAAAATATTCAATCCCTATCGAGAATGGCAAAGAAGATTGACAGAAGAAGGAGAAAACACAGAACAAGTTAGAAGTCTGCCACAGAGGACCTCTGAAAGGCTCTGCCCTGCAGATTATCAAAGCAGATGCTGAGAATTATGGCCAAACTTTTAGGAGATTGCTGGAAATCTTATAAAAGAGGTGTGAATTAGTAAGACATGGAGGGGCAGGAGCTCCACAAGGAGAGCAACAGATCCAAAAATTCTGGGCACATGGGTCTTCCCTGAGACTGATAGTCCAACCAAGTAGCATGCATGGAGATAACCCAGAACCCCTGCACAGATGTAACCCATGGCAGTTCAGTCTCCTAGTGTGTTCCATTGTAATGGGAATAGGAACTATCTCTGACATGAACTGATTGGACTGCTCTTTAATTGCCTCCCACTAGGGGGGAACATACTTTCCAAGCCACAGAGGAAGACAATGCAGCCACTCCTGATGAGACCTAACACAAGGATCACAAGGAAGAAAAAGACATCCCCTACGAGTGGACTTGGGGAGGGGCATGTGTGGAAAAGGGGGAGGAAGGGAGAGATTTCGAGGAGAGGAGGGAGGGAACTACAGGGGGCATACAAAGTAAATAAAGTGTAATTAATTAAAAAATTAAAATAAAAAACATTAAAAAAATAAATATAAAAAATTCCCTTATACAGTCATGTTGTAATCACCTTTAATGCATTTGTACCATTTTTTTATCTCTGGAATTCACATAATGTTGATATTTTCAAACACTCATCTATAAAGAAAACCAAATTTAATATTTTAACTGTTCTCATTAGTTTGGTCTGTAGCTATGACCTACAGAAATGTAGTAAAAAAAAAAATCCTACATTATTATTTATTTATATTTATTAGGAAGAAATAGACAATGCAAAACATTTACAGAGAATTTTTGGGTGCTTAAAGCATTCTGTCTCAAACACTAGTGTATACTATAACAGAATTCTTAGCAAAACTGGATAAAATTACAAAGAATTATTTACTCATAACGAGTAACATAATTCTATAAACCACATAACTCTATCTGCGTGTATGAGACGTTCTGTCTTATTACTTGTGTGGCTAGTAACAATTTTCAGTTTTGTTAATTTATACAATTTTTTTCTTTGTCTCATAATCACCTCATGATATTTTATTATGATATAATTTTTATATCACTATAATATTTTTCTGGGTACTATTGTAAAGTACTTGCATGGCAGGTACCAAACCCTAAGTATGATTCTGAGAATGGAAAACTATGTAAAAAAATTTCTTACAACCTAAGAAGATAATAATACAGCAAAAGTAAATAGAGCGCCCCCTCCCCTTTTTAAATTTTGACATTCTTTTAAATTCCCAGCTAAGAAGAAGGGTTAGGGTATTAACCTTCTTTCTACTACAAAACCTGACTATAATAGCTCACCTTGAATACAGTTTCCCACTGGCTCTCAAAAAGAAAACAGGATAATTTTAAATGACATCAAATGATGGGAAAATTCTACAGATAATCTCCAGCCTGTACAACAAATCTGTGTTAATATCTTTAGGTATTTACGTGAATAAAAATCCATGAACTCGTGATTGGGTTGACATGTTAATCTCCTGTTACCGAAATCCATTTAAAAACCCTAACTCAAGAATAACAAAAAGCACTCTGCTCCACTGTTTTCATTTTTTAACTTTTGGAGAAATGCAGAGGACATAAGAGTGATGTGAGAGTTTACTTAAGGCTCTTCTTGTCACTTATTTTGAAACTCAGCAGCAATTTGTAATTTTTTCATCTTGGCAAATCTGTCCAAATGGGGACTTATCCAAAATGTGTCAGGTTCACAGTGGTGTCATTAGCAGAAAAGAGCATATTGACTTAAATGTGTTTTTCCAATATTATATCCTACATTCGAGGCTGTTCTTTGAGACAGAATAACCAAACAGATATAATTCCCTCAAAATTTTATTTTAATCTTTTCTGAATAAAAACACTTCTATCTAAAAGAAATATGCTGTCTCCAAAAAAGGTAGTGCTAATTTGAAGCATTTGAATCTAAATTTGACCTTCATCTCAGATTATATTCTAGGTAACATAAACTGCAAAAGTAGAAGGAAATAAAGTTCTGAATAACTCACTTCATATAAACAACTGCACTTTTGATACAACTGCATTTTGGTGGACAGGACAGAAATGGTAGCAGTGGGTGGAAAAGTGAAATAGCGTTTGAGAATTTGAAAGATTTGAAAGAGAGGCTCTTGGTGCTGGTTCCTTCTCTCTTTTACTTTGGAAGACTTCCCTGATCTACCCTGGAGGACTTCCAAATTTAAATGACCTTTCCACCTACTTAATATCTGCGTTTGGATGTCTCCATGTACATTTCAAATTTAACTTCTCTGTTCAAGTAGTTCAAATCTCAGTCAGTGACACTCAAATTTATCCAGTTTTCTAAGGTTTACAGCTACTTTTAAGATTTATGTTTTCTTTCATGGCATGTGAAATACACAGGTGTGTGTGTGTGTGTGTGTGTGTGTGTGTGTGTATTCCACTATTACAAATTTCATTTAATGTATCATCCAGTCTCTCAGAGGATAATTGCTGCTGAAGAATCTCAAGTATTCTCTCATTTCTGATTTCACACATAATCATTGAAACTTGTAAAAGTCAAAATTCAATAAAAATTATAAAATGATGTTTAGTTTAAGTACGTCAATTCAGCATGGGTTACTTCTATCCTTGCTCTCTACTCCCCAGTCATAGACATCCCCAACAATGTTACACATTGCAAACTCTACCTCACTTTGGGGTTTCCACATATGTTCTTTCCTTCTAGGAAATGCATTCAAGAGTGGTTTAATTGTCAGCAAGACTCTACAAAGACACTGTAGAGCTACCATGGTTCATTGCTACGTTCCATTCATTATCTGCATTCAAGTTCTTCACTCAACATACTCATTTTACTTATGTAATTATTCAATTGTTTCATTTCAGAATGAAATGAAATTCTTATCAGAATTTAAACTCCTTAAACTCAGGCACCAAATTGGCTGAATTCATTAACACATGATTTGAATAGATCTTAAAATTCAAAATAAAGGGTTAAGAAGCATGTGTTTTGCTGAGAAACACCAAGAGCAAAAGGAAAAGAATACCTGAAGAATAATATCTAGGATAAGACCATTGACTATAGACTAAACATCTATTTAAACACACAACTATCCTGAAAAATGAAGGTGTCAAAATTTCACAGTATGTGTGTAGTGACAAATATCTTTGATTCCTACTCACTGTTTATTTAAAATGACTTGGTGGTGGATATTCAGGATAAACCGAGTTTTATCAGTGTAAGCTAGTCAATGTTTTACTCTGCATTATGATTCACTTTCTCAAATTCTAGCTTATTTTTCCATTTTTAAAGTTATACTTTAGAGGCCTGAAGTATTTGATTTTCATAAGGGCCAGATTACCTCTATTATTTTATATGAACTGTATTTTAAGCATATGTGAATATTATTTATACCACTCAGGTTTAGAAGGATTATCTTTAATTGTTTTTGTATATTTTTTAAATTCTTTATTAATTACACATTATTCACTTTGTATACCACTTATGGTTCCCTCCTCCCATCCCAATTCCTCCCTTCCTACATCTCTGCATGCATGCCCCTCCCCAAGTCCACTAATAGGGGAGGTCTTCTTTTCCTCCCTTCTGAACCTACTTAATTAGGTCTCATCAGGAAGGGCTTCATTGTCTTCTTCTGTGGCCTGGTAATGGTGCTTCCCTCTCAGGAGGAGGTAATTAAAGAGCAGGCCAATCAGTTCATGTCAGAGACAGTCCCTGTTCTTAATACAATGGAACCCACTTACTGAACTGCCATGGGCTACATCTGTGCAGGGGTCTTAGGTTATCTCCATGCATGGTCCTTGGTTGGAGTTTTAGTCTCAGGAAAGACTGTTGTGCTCAGAGTTTTTGGTTCTGTTGCTCACATTGTGGAGTTCCTGTCCTCTCCAGATCTTACTGTTCCCCTCTTCTTTTCTAAGATTCCTTGCACTCTGCCCAAAGGTTGCCCATAAGTCTCAACATCTGCATTGATAGTCTCCAGGGCAGAGCCTTTCAGAGATCCTTTTGTCTGGCTCCTGACTTGTTCCCTTTTTTCACTTCCTTCTGATGTCCTTCTTCTTTGGCTGTCTGGATAAGGATTGAGCATTTTAGCAAGAATCCTCCCTCTTGATTAGTTTCTTTAGGTGTACAGATTTTATTAGGTTTATCCTATATTATATGAGTATACGAGTGAGTATATACCATGTGCGTCTTTCTGTTTCTGGGATAGCTCACTTGGGATGATATTTTCCAGATCCTACAATATACCTGCAAATTTCATGATTTCCTTGTTTTTTTATTGTTGACTAATATTTTATTGTGAAGATGTACCACAATTTCTGTATCCATTTCTCCACTGAGGGGCATCTGGGATGTCCTAGGGCAGATTTACACCTTCAGCAAAGTGGCTGGATACAAAATTAACTCATAAAAATCAGAAGCCCACCTGCATACAAAAGACAAAAGGGACAAGAAAGAAATTAGGGAAACAACACCCTTCACAAAGGCCACAAAAGACATAAAGTTCCTTGGTGTGAACCTAACCAAGGAAGGCAAAGACTTGTATGAAAAAAAAATGTGAAGTCTCTGAAGAAAGAATTAGACGAAGATGTCAGAAGATAGAAAGATCTCCCATGCTCATGGTTGGGCGGGATTAATATAGAAAAATGTCCATTTTTCCAAAAGCAATCTACAGAGTCAATGCAATTCCCATCAAATTACCAACACAATTCTTTAAAGAACTTGAAAGAAAAATTCTCACCTTCATAAGGAACAACAAGAACCCCAGAATTGCTAAAACAATTCTCTACAGTAAAAGATCTTCAGGAGGTGTCTCCATCCCTGATCTCAAGCTGTACTATAGAGCAACAATTTTAAAAACTGCATGGTACTGGCATAGAAAAAGACTGGTGGATCAATGGAATCGAATAGAAGACTGTGACATAAATCCACACACTTATGGACACCTGATTTTTGACAATGATGCCAAAACCATTCAATGGAAAAAAAGAAAGCATCTTCATCAAATGGTGCTGCTCTAACTGGATGTCTACATGTAGAAAAATGCAAATATATCCATACTCATCACCGTGCACAAAACTAAAGTCCAAGTGGATCAAAGATCTCAATATAAAACCAGACACACTAAACTGCTTAGAAGAAAAAGTGGGGAAGAGCCTTGAACTCATTGGCACAGGAAACAACTTCCTGAACAGAACACCAACAGCACAGGCTCTAAGTGCAACAATCAATAAATGGGACTCATGAAACTGAAAAGCTTCTGTAAAGCAAAGGACACTGTTGTCAAAACAAAATGATTGCCTACAGACTGGGAAAGGATCTTCACCAACCGTATACCTGACATAGGACTAATATCCAGTATATATAAAGAACTAAAGAATTTAAACAGCAAAAAATCAAGTAATCTAAAAAATGGAGTACAGAGCTAAACAGAGAATTCTCAATAGAGGAATATTGAATGGCAGCGAAACACTTAAAGAAATGTTCAACGATCTTGGTCATAAGGGAAATGCAAATCAAAACGACCCTAAGATTTCACCTTACACCCATCAGAATGGCTAAGATCAAAAACTCAAGTGACAGCACATGCTGGAGAGGTTTTGGAGAAAGGAGAACCTTCTTCCATTTCTGGTGGGAATGTAAACTTGTACAAACTCTCTGGAGAGCAGTCCGGTGCTTCCTCAGACAAATAGGAATAGAGCTTCCTCAAGATCCAGCTATACCACTCCTAGGCATATACCCAAAAGAGGCCCAAGTACACTATAAGGACATTTGATCAACCATGTTTTTAGCACCATTATTTGTAATGGCCAGGAGCTGGAAACAGCCCAGATGCCCCTCAGTGCAGGAATGGATACTGAAATTGTTGTTTTTGTACATTTTTAAAGTTATAGCACTTCACTTTTGACATTTAATCCACAGATAGGTATTTCCTGCTCATTGTCTGCTATAAATGTAAAAGTGTATCTTTATTTGCAAAAGGAAATCTTGCTGTCCCCTATACCATTTGTTCAAATGACTGTTTCCTCCTGGGTTGCCTTGGCAAAACACAATTTATGGAAAAATTTTTTCTAGATACTTAATTTTGATTCTTTAAAATGTGTGTGTGTGTGTAGTCTTAGACTAAGTCCAGTTTGCTTTTATTCTAAGCATTTATAAGTACATTATAATTCTTTCCATTATAATACATTTACTTTTATTAGGATTGTAACCATCCTTTCAACTCTTCCTCTTTCTCTGGTTGTCTCACATTTCCCCCTATCTCAATCCATTCCTCTCTGTCCCTCTCCCTCTTCCTTTCCCTTCTTCTCTTCTCTCTCTAGCTCTTTTCCCATTTCCTGTAATAAAGAGTACATTAAGCACAGATCCAGCCATGCATTATATCTAGTACTAGAGCTAGTTCTTGTGATCACAATAAAAGTATAATTCAAAAACCTTTTATGTAATTGAGGCAATACAATGCCAATAAAATTTTTAACAATAAATATTGAAGTTTATAGTTACTATTTTGGTCCAGATTCCTGGACAATAATTTCCTTGAAGTTTGAAGCTGTTAGGTGCAAATTACTTCAGATATACCTCATCTCATTAAAAATTAGTAATTTTCTGTATATTGAACCACCCCATTAGGGAAATGCAAATCAAAAGGACCCTGAGATTTCACCTTACAACCATCAGAATGGCCAAGATGAAAAACACAAGTGACAACACATGACAGAGAGGTTGTGGAGAAAGGAGAAAACTCTTCCACTGCTGGTGGGAATGTAAACTTGTACAACCACTCTGAAAATCTATTTGATGCTTTCTCAGAAAACTAGGAATAGCACTTCCTCAAGATCCAGCCATACCACTCCTAGCCATATATCCAAAAGAGGCTCAAGTACACAATAAGGACATTTGTTCAACCATGTTTGTAGCAGCTCTACTTGTAATAGCCAGAACCTGGAAACAACCCAGATGCCCCTCAACTGAAGAATGGATGCAGAAACTGTGGTATATCTATGCAATGGAGTATTACTTACCAATGAAAAATAAGGAAACCATGAAATTTGCAGCTAAATGGTGGGATCTGGAAAGGATCATCCTGAGTGATCTATCCCAGAAGCAGAAAGACACACATGGTATATATTCACTCATATAGACATGTAATATACAATAAACCTACTAAAATATGTACATCTAAACTAATCAAGAGAGAGGACCTTCACTAAAATGCTCAATCCCCGTCCCGAAAGGCAAAGAGGAGGGACATCAGAAGAAGAAGAAAATAGGAAACAAACTAGGAACCTGCCACAGAGGGCCTCTGAAAGGCTCTGCTCTGCAGACTATCAAAGCAGACACTGAGAATTATGGCCAACTGTTGGGCAGTGTGCATGGAATATTATGTAAATAGTGGGAAATAGTAAGATCTGGAGAGAACAGAAAACGAACAAGGAGAGGACCAGAACCAGAAATTTGAACACAGGGGTCTTCCCAGTGACTCATACTCCAACCAAGTACCATGCATGGAAATAACCTAAGACCCCTGCACAGATGTAGCCCATGACAGTTTAGTGTCCAAGTGGGTTACATAGTAATGGGAAGAGAGACTGCCTCTGACATAATTTGATTGACCTGCTCTTTGATCACCTCCCCCTGAAGGGGAAGCAGCCTTATCAGGCCACAAAAGATGACAATGCAGCCACTCCTGATGAGATCCGATAGACTAAGATCAGAAGGAAGGAGAGGAGGGCCTCCCCTTTTAGTGGACATGGGAAGGGGCATTCGTGAAGAAGGGGGAGGGAGGTTGGGATCAGGAGCAGAGGAGGGAGGGGCTTATAAGGGCATACAAAGTGAATAAAGTGTAATTAATAAAAATTAAAAAAGAAAAAAACAAATGAACAAAAAAAAGAATTAGTAATTTTCTTTATTTTTTTTAAATTTTATTTTCATTTTTAGTTATATTTTGTTAACTCTGTGTCCCAGCTGTATCCCGCTCCCTCATTCCCTCCCCAACCCCACATTCCCTCCCTGGTCTCTTCCCTGCCCCTTTCCACGTCCACTGATAGGGGAGGACCTCCTCCCCTTTCATTTGACCCTGTTTTATCAGATATCTTCAGGGCTGTCTGCAAAGTCCTCCTCTGTGGCCTAACAGGACTGTTCCTCTCCTGGGGGGGGAGGAGATCAAAGAGCCTGCCCTTGAGATCCTGTTAGAAATAGTCCTTGTTCCCCTTACTTTGGAAATCTACTTGGTTACTGAGCTACCAAGGCCCACATCCGAGCAGAAGTTCTAGTTTATATCCATAAATGGTCCTTGGTTGAGTGTCAGTCTCCTCCTGTGCCTGGATATATTTGGTCCTTGTAGAGCTCCTATCCTTTCCATATCATACTAACTCCCCTTCTTTCATATGATTCCCTGCACTCTGCCGAGGGTTTGTTTATGAGTCTTAGTTTCTGCTTTGAAACACTGTTAGTTAGAGTCTTTCAGATGCCTTCTGCGCTGTCATACGTTCAATGCACATCCCATTTGTCTTTCTAAATGAGGATTCTCAAAAGAGGAATATAGAATGCAAAGAAACACTTAAAGAAATGCTCAACCTCATTAGCCATTAGGCAAATGCAAATCAAAACAACCCTGAGATTTCACCTTACACCCATCAGAATGGCCAAGATAAAAAACTCAATTGACAGCACATGCTGGAGAGGTTGTGGTGAAAGGGGAACCCTCCTCCTCCATTGCTGGTAGGAATGTAAACTTGTACAATCACTCTGGAAAGCAATCTGGCGCTTTCTCAGACAATTAGGAGTAGTGCTACCTCAAGACCCCACTATACCACTTCTAGGTATATACCCAATTTTTGCTCAAGTACACAACAAGGACATTTGTTCAACCATGTTTGTAGCAGCTTTATTTGTAATAGTCTTTATTTTTTTTTGGCTGTATTTATTATAAACCTCCTTTTTGATGGGATGCCATTTCCACAATCTTACATACAATATGAAATGTAATTTTTTGTTTAATTTGGCAAGAATGTAAAATAAAGTCTCAATTAATCTCTCTTGATAAATAGAAACATGAGAAAATAATGTCCTAAACCAGTTGACTTATTCATTATTTTTATTGAACATTAGAAATCCCTGTCAAGAGTAGAAAATAGTTTTGTGATATAGAATTTGCCCATGATTTCTGAGTTCCATTTCCAGTACTACAGGGAAGGGAGAAAGTAGGGAAGGAGGGAAGGCGGAAACCAGTATCAGTGAGTCAAACATATCCATGAATCCTGAATAAATTTAAATGTGTGTTGAATGAATCAGAGAGTTGAACTGGAAAGCTCTTTGTCAAACTCTTGCTGAGAACAGTCAACTTCCACCTCCATATCTGTCTTACCAATACAAACAGATACATTGGTGAAAAGGAGATAAATAGCTTTGACAATGATTATGTGAAAGTTTTGCCTATAACTGTGATTAAATTAAAGATTTTTGCTTTTATATTTAATAGACCTTTTTAGGATGAATTTTATGTAGGAAAGAGTCTGAGAACTGTAAAGAGGACATCTTCAGTCCTAATGGAACTTGATGTTGGATGGGAAAAGGAGCTCCTTTTCCTCAGAAACTGGGAGGGGTAGAGGAGAGGAAGAGAAAATGGGACTGTGAGGGAAACAGAGAAGGGGCTACAAGGATGTAAAATGAATAAAATAAATAAATAAGAAAAAAGAAGAAAATATGTGAATTTCAAGAGTACTCACTTGAAAATTATTGAATATAGTTTTTTTTAACAAATTGAAGGTAAGTAACATAAGACACTAATGTAATTATTATATAACTAAGAAATACCCAAAATATATTACTAAGAAACAAGCAATAACATTTCTTATAAACCTCTATAATTCATACAAAAAATAACATAATTAAAAACTATATTCTTTACCCTTTTCCCCAAATATTCTCCTCGTTCTGTTTCCTATATGGGAATGTAGAATGAATAGCAGAGTAAAAGCTTGAGCCTTCTCTGTTCTCCATGCTGTGTGTGGATCAATAATTTCAAACATTTATTTTTCTTACTTCTACCAGCAAGCGTTTACAACTCTGTGTCCTTAATTCCCTTGTCTTCTTTGTACTTATCTCCATTTGCTTCACAATATATTAACTCAAAACTTCATCCTTTACCCAGTTATTTTTATTACATATTATATTTTAACAATTGTAATATAATTACATTATCTCCCCTTATTTTCCCCTCTCCAAACTCTCCAATACACTCCTCCTTCATTTACTAGTCTGATTACCTCTAAGTAATCATACTCGTCTCCAGAGGATAATCTTTGCATTTATTTTTTTTATTTTATCTATCCACCTTTATTTTTTTCATTACTAGAAAGCAAAGGTAAATCTAAATATTTTATTTTTAAACTAACATCAACTAAAATATTTTGTAGTTTTATTTCTGAGATCATACTATAACCATATCATTGCCCCCTTCCCATTCCTCCATCTAAAAATCCCATGTACCCTCCTTGTTCTCTTTTATATTCATGGATTATTTATCATTATTTTTGTTACCTACATATCTGTATATGAGTATTCATATGCATTCCTAAATACAACCTCTTAGTATGTGTATATGAATTGTTTGTACGTTTTCACGGCTAATATTTGGAATTGGAGAACTAATTTCTGTGCTCTTCACTGTTGAATTATATTTCTCCCAGTTTTCAGCATCCCTTACTCGCTTGTAGTTCATAGTGCAGGACTGAGGCTCATGGACTTTCCCCTTTGACATTTCTATTGTTATTGTCCTTATTTTAGTCAATCATGTTGTTGAGACATTTTGGGTGCAGTTTCTAATTTACTGGCGACAAAAAACTTACAGCAAACTCAAGATCTAGCAAGGATTGGCTGTAGTTTTTATTTGAAAGTGTGTTAGGATTCTGTTGTGAATCCTTCTGACCCTGGGCATTTTTGTTGAGCTAGAAGCCTTTTTATTACTGAACAATCTCCTCGTTTGTTATGGGTTGATTTACATTGAGTAATTTTCTGGTTAATTTTGGTGGTTTGGCTGAATATAGAAAAATCATCCTCTTCTTTTAGATTTTCCAGCTTAACATAGTACAGGATTTAAAAGTATTTCCCTATAATATGAAGAATTTCTTTTGTCTTTTGAAATGTACTCTCTTATTTCTGATTCTGTAAATTTGGGTCTTCTCATTTTTTATTTAGTTTTATTTGTATATTTATTTATTACAATTTATTCACTCTGCAGCCCCCTCTCTTTTCTCCTCTCAGTCCCACCCACAATGCTTCTTTTCCCCTATGTCCCCTGATAGTGGATGCCTCCTCCCCTACTATCTGACCCTAGCTTATCAGGTCTCATTAAGGATGGTTGCATCATATTCCTCTGTGGCCTGGCAAGTTTGCACCCCCTTGCCAGGGGCAACCAATCAAAACTTTGGCCACTGAGTTCATGTCAAAGGCAGTTCCCTTAGAAGGGGACCCACTTAGAAACTGAGGAGCCAATGGGCTTTCTTTGAACAGGAATCTAGGGCCTCTTGTTGCATGGTACTTGGTTGGATTATCAGTACCTGCAGCCCCCTTGGACCCAGGTATTATGACTCTGTTGTTTTCCTTGTGGGGATCTTGATTCCTTCATCCTACTATCTCCCTCTTTTTACATAAGGATTCAGGCACTCTTTCCAAATTTGGCTGTGAGTCTCAGTATTTCCTTCTATACCCTGGTCGTAAAGTCTTTAAGAGGTCCTCTTTCTAAGGCTCCTTTCCTGTTACTTGCCTTCTCCCACTACCAATTTCTCTCCTGATTGCCCTTCTGAATGAGAAATAAGCCCCTTCCATGCGGTACACCTTGTAAAATGTCTTTAAGACTATAGATTTTATTACGCTTATCCTATATTTTATGGCTAATATCCACTTATCAATGAGTATATATCATATATGTCTTTCTGCTTCTGGGTTAACTCACTCAGAATGATCTTCTCTAGTTCCCGATGCCTGAAAATTTCATGTTTTCCTTATTTTTAAATACTGGGCAGTATTGCGTTGTGTAAATGTAGCACAATTTCTGTATCCATTCCTCAGTCGAGGGATATCTGGGTTATTTCCAGATTTTGGCTATTATGAATAGAGCTGCTACGAACATGGTTGAAAAAATGTCCTTATTAAATGCTGGGGCATCTTTGGGGTATATGCCTAGGAGTGGTATACAGCTGGATCTTGAGGTAGCACTGTTTCTAATTATCTGAGGAAGCGCCATATTGATTTCCAAAGTGGTTGTACAAATTTACATTCCCAACAGCAATGGAAGAGGGTTTCCTTTTCTTTGCATCTTCTCCAGCATGCCATCATCCCTTGAGTTTTTGATCTTAGCCATTCTGATGGGTTTGCAGGGGAATCTCAGGACAGTTTTGATTTGCATTTTCTGAATGACTAAGGATGTTAAGCATTTCTTTAAGTGTTTCTCTGTCATTCGATATTCCACTGTTGAGAATACTGTTTAGCTCTGTACACCAGTTTTAAATTAGATTACTTAGTTTGTTGGTGTTTAACTTATTAAATTTGTTGTTTATTCTGGATATTAGCCCTATTTCAGATGAACGATTGGTGAAGATCTTTTCCCACATGGTTGATCAGAAGTCCTTGTTGTGTACTTGAGCATCTTTTGGATATATAAGAGTGGTACAGCTGGATATTGAGTAAGCTCTAGTCCTAATTGTCTGAGAAAGTACCAGATTGATTTCCAAAATGGTTATACAAATTTACCTTCCCACCAGAAATGTGGGAGTGTTCCTCTTTCGCCACATCCTCTCCAGCATGTTTTATCTCTTGGGTTTTTTATTTTAGTCATTCTGTTGGGTGTAAGATGAAATCTCAGGGTCATTTTGATCTGTATCTCCCTGATGGCTAAGGACATTGAGCATTTATTTAAGTGTTTCTCTGCCATTCGATATTCCTCAACAGGGAAGTCTCTGTTTAGCTCTGTACCCCATTTTTTAATTGGATTACTTGACTTGTTGCTTTTTAACTGCTTAGTTCTTTAAATATTCTGGATATTAGCCCTCTGTCAGATATAGGGCTGGTGAAAGTCCTTTCCCAGTCTGTAGGCTGTCGTTTTGTTCTGATGACAGTTTCCTTTGCTTTACAAATTCTTTTCAGTTTCATGAGGTCCTATTTATTGATTGATGATCTTAGAGCCTATGCTGTGGGTGTTCTGTTCAGGAAGTATTGTCCTGTGCCAATGATCTAACCCAGTTTTTCTTCTGACCAATTTAGTGTGTGTGTGTTTTTTTTTTTTTTTTTTTTTTTGCAGTTTATTCAGGAACCTTGAACAATTTTCTGACCCTGGGGAAAGCCAGCCCACAGCTTTAATAGCCTCTGGGTAGCCAACCCCAGCGTGCCACGTGGGCAATGCAGATAGGTCCACATACATGGAAGTAAGCCAGATCCTCGGCCTTAGCCAAATGTGGAGTTGTTCGTGATAGAGAGCACTCACCATCTGGAAGGTGGAAGGCGGAAACCAGCTCCATCTTTAAGGCGCAGCATTACGCAGCTCTCTACAGTTCCCCCTTTTTGTTTTATGTTGAGATCTTTGGTCCACTTGAAATTTATTTTGTTCAGGGTCATAAATATGAATCTATTTTCATTTTTCTACATGTAGACATCCAGTTAGACCAGCACCACTTGCTGAAGAGCCTGTCTTTTTTCCATTGTATGGTGTTGGGCTCTTTGTCGAAATCAAGTATACATAGGTGTGTGGATTTATTTCTGGGTCAACTGTTTGATTACATTGACCCACCATTCTGTTTCTTTGCCAGTACCATGCAGTTTTTATCACTATTGCTCTGTAGTACAGGTTGAGATCAGGAATGGAGATACCCCCAGAAGATCTGTTGTTTTACAGGATCATTTGGCAATTCTGATTTTATTTATTTTTATTTTTTTGTTTTGTTTTGTTTTTCAATATGAAGTTGAGAATTTTTCTTTCAAGGTTTGTAAAGAATTTTGTTGGTATTTTGATGGGAATTGCAATGAGTCTGTAGATTGCTTTTGGAGATTCTGGTGAAGCCATGATCTCCTGGTTTTTGTTGCCTGTATTCTTGTGCCAGTGTCTAGCTATGCGGTTGACTGTTTATTCTTGTAGCCTGTACTGCAAACTGGATCCACGTGTCTCAGGAGTCTTGAGTAGTCTCCCCTGGATTTACTCTCTCTGCTGGCTCACTGTTTGTGACCCAGGCAGATGAGGTATAGGTGGAAACTACTCTGGGTCTAGAACTGCTCCAGTGTCCCACAAGTTCCTGAAGAAGGTGGAGGATGGGATTTGCGTCCCAGGCCTATATCAGCTCTGCTGGGTTCACTGGCTGTGCTGGCTACTTGTTTTTTACTCAGATGGGC
This sequence comes from Meriones unguiculatus, assembly GCF_030254825.1. Classification (NCBI taxonomy): domain Eukaryota; kingdom Metazoa; phylum Chordata; class Mammalia; order Rodentia; family Muridae; genus Meriones; species Meriones unguiculatus. The sequence continues at coordinate 69,941,892 of NC_083369.1, read as the reverse complement.
TAGGGCACTGGAGATCAGGCAGAAAGATCTCCAATTGTAGAGTTGCTCCAATGTTTCACAGGCCTCCTTGGGGAGAAGGATAATGGAACTTGCTTCAGGTGCATAGCTCAGCTCCACTGGTTCTCTGTCTGTGCTTATCTCACTGATTCAGCCAGGATGCTGGGGCACTGGTGAGTAGATCTCTTTGCCTTGAGCTGCTCCAGTGTCTTTCAGGGTTCTCTTAGATGGTGGGGAAATGGAACCTGAGACCCAAGCCTTGCTCATCTCTGCTATGTTCACTCTCTGAGCTGTGCTGGTTGATTCTGACCTGGATTAACCTGGCAGGAGTGGAGTTGGCAGAATGGAGTCTTGCCTTCCCCACAGTACCAGAATGTATCCCCTCTACTAGGCTGTGAGAATGAGTGCCACTTGCCCCTGGGACAAGGAAGGTGTCCATAGGATATTGAATGAGGTCTCCCAGATTTAGAAACAGAAGCCCCTAGTACCCAGAATGTGTCCACAGGACTGTGAGAGTGGGCACCCAGGTTTGGAGTCTCACCCACTGTACCGGAAGGTATTTACTCCACAGGCAGTTAGTGTGAGCACCCAAGGTCAGTGCTGCCTGTCTCTGGTTCCAGGAAGTTATCCACAGAAATTGGGCTTGTATGGGTGTGTGGCCAAAGGTTGCGGCATCAGAAATGTACAGGCCATGCTGCTGCCTGTCCTGGAAGATACCCATCGATGATGTGTTTGGACAGGTAGGTGCCCTAATGCGGTAGGGAAGAAGCCCTGTATGCCTGCTGCATGTCCCAGAAAATATTCACTAATGGTGAGTTCTGATGGGTGGCCTACAGGTGTGGTGTCAGAGCCAAACAAGCTGGAATGGCCCTTGCAGTTGGCTCAAGGCAGTGGTTGAAGGCTGCAGGGTAGGAGCCTCCCCTCCCACCTCGTGTGAACCACTTCTCCTGGTCCCAGGAATATATCCACAGATGGTGAGTTTGAGCGAATGGCCTAGAGGGTCTTTAGGGTCAGAGCCCAGAGAGCTGCTGCCAATCTCAGGAAGGTATGCGCAGATGGTGGGATTGGGCTGGTATCCTAGGGCTATGGCAGTGCTGGGCTGGAGCCTGGAAATTTTTCCTGGTATTAGCCCGGTGGAAGATGGACCTTCAAGTATCCCCGTGGATTCTCCTCTTACCTGAGAAACACAGACATTAGGGCTTTTGGGTTCACAGTATGGCCTGCCAGTCACCCTACTCTCACTGTTGAGATGCTGTTCAGATACCCTGTGTGATCAGCGTTACCATTTTGGATCTCCCCTCCCTATTTCTTTTAGTATGTTGTTTCTATAGGGAAATATGCCAATGTTTGTATTTCAGGACACATAGAGGAACAAGATCCTGGATGTTGGTTACTTTGGTCCTAGGCTTCTTACTTTCTTTGTTTAAGGCCTTTTGCAATTTTTTCTCATCTATCTATCTATCTATCTATCTATCTATCTATCTATCTATCTATCTAATCATTTACAGCCTGATCCCAGTTCCTTCTCTCCTTTCCTTACAGTCTAACCTTCATGTCCTCTTTCCTCACTCCCTTTCTTATTCTCAGAGAAGGGGAAACCCCCAAGGAGTACCAACCCATCTTGGCACATCCTCTTCCAGTGAAGCCAGACAGGGCAGCCCAGCTAGAGAGGTCAAAAGTCAGGCAATGGAGTCAGAGATAGCCCCTTCTCTCACTGTTAGGTGACCCACAAGATAACCAAGCTGTACATCTGCTACATATGTGTAGAAGTTCTAGGTCCAGCATATGCATGTTCTTTGGTTGATGATTCAGTCTCTGCGAACCCCCATGGGCCCAGGTTTGTTTACTGTATAGTCTTCCTGTGGTGTCCTTGACCCCTCGCAATCCCTCTGTCTTTCCTCTCACTAATGGTGGACATTATTTCTTAAAGAGATTGAAAAGATGACAGCAAACAGGACAGAAGTCTACCACAGAGGGTCTCTGAAAGATTCTACTGATCAGGTTATCGAGGCAGATGCTGAGACTCATAGTTAAACGTTAGGGAGATTTCAAGGAAGCTTAGGAAAGAAAGGGGAGATAGAAAGACCTGTAGAGGATAGGAGCTCCACAATGAGACCAAGAGAACCAAAAAATCTGGGCACAGGGATCTTTGTAGAGACTTCAAACAAGTATCATGCATGGAGAGGACCTAGAACTGCTGCTCAGATGTAGCCCATGGCAGCTCAGTCTACAGGTGGTTTCCCTATTAAGGGGAGCAGGGGTGGTCTCTGGCATGAACTCAGTGGCTGTCTCTCCCTGTGGTGTGCAGCCTTACCAGGCCACAGGGGAAGAGGAAGAAGATATAGCCTGTCCTGATGAGACCTGACAGGCTAGGGTCAGATTGAAGGGGAGGGGGACCTCCCCTATCAGTGAAATAGGGCAGGGAATTAGGGAGAGAAGAGGGAGAGAGGATGGGACTTGGAAGAGAAGAAGGAGGGGGCTACAGCCAGGTTACAAAGTGATAAATTGTAATAAATAAGACATATGAAAAGAAACTGAAAAATAAAGAAAAGATATTGGATACTGCAAGATAGTTTGGGCTTTAGCTCCAATGACTATCTGTCTCTCCTCTAACAAACAAATCAATAACTATGTTAAGATCACTCAGATTGACAACCACAATGTATCTACGAACAGACTTGCACCTCCTCTCTCCAGTTATTGGTTTTAACAAGAACCAACCTTGCTCAACCACAGGTATACTCTGCCTTGGATCAAGACACCTTAATTCAGGGACAAACCTTTTTCTTGTCACTCTTCACTCAGTGAATTAGCAGCTATATCTGTGGCCAAGTGTTTCTCAAAGAAACTAAGAAATTTGTGTTTATCATTCACTTCAGTGAGTTCCTGGTATCTGGTGGCTGAGAAGAAGATATTTAGTTTTATCTTGGCACAGCCGACTGCCTAAGAGGCAGCATGAAAAAGAGCTCTGATTTTTTATAATTATTTTTATTAATTACAGTTTATTCACTTTGTATCCCCCTGTACCTCCCTCTATCCTCCCCTCCCAATCCCACCCTCCCTCTTCCTCACTAGTGTCATTCTCCCAGTCCACTGAAAATGGAGGTCCTCCGCCCTTTCCCTCTGACCTCAGTCTATCAGGTGTCATCAGGAGTGGCTGCGTTGTCTTCTTTTGTGGGCTGGTAAGGCTGCTTGGAGTGATCAAAGAGCAGGCCAATCCTTTCATGTCAGAGACAGTCCCTGTCCACATTACTATGGAACCCACTTGGATACTGAACTGCCATAGGCTACTTCTGTGCAGGGGTTCGAGGCCATCTCCATGAGTGGTCCTTGGCTGTAGTATCAGTTTCAGAATAGACCCTTTTGCCCAGACTTTTAGGATCTGTTGCTGTCCTTGTGGAGCTCCTGTCATAGAGGCACTAATAACTATGAATTTCCTTTTAAGATTGTTTTCCATGCATCTCAGGGTGTGTGTGTGTGTGTGTGTGTGTGTGTGTGTGTGTGTGTGTGTGTGAGTGTGTGTGTGTGTGTGCATGTATGTGGGGAGAATGTTTTCATTTTAACTTAATTTTGGTAATTTTTGTATTTATTTCTTGATTTCTTCATTGACCCAATCAGTAATGAGTTATTTAATATCCATGAATTTACATGTTTACTAAAGACTGGCTTATTGTAAATTTTAAATTTTATTTCTCTGTACTCAGATAGAATCCAGGAGTGATTTCAATCTTTCTGAATTTGTAAAGATTTGCTTTGAGTCCAAAAGAAAGAAAGAGAAAAAGAAAAAAAAAACTGTTGCTGAATAAATTTTATATTCTTTGGTGTTTGAGTAGAATATTCTGCAGATATCTGTTAAGTCCTTTTGATGTTTGATATTAATTAATAATGATATATCTGTTTGTATTTTATCTATTAGAGAATGCAAGATAGTGAAATCTCCAAATAGTAATAAATGAATATTAATCTGTGTCTTTTATTCTACATATAAGATTTTCCTTTGAATTTTCTAGTTGCTTTATTTGGTTCCAATCACACCTTCATATCAGCTTGAGTTCTCTTTAGTGTTCTTACCTCCCAAATGGATTCCATTCTCAAGTCCTTGTTACTTCCATCAGACTTCTGTTTTTGTTGTTGTTGTTGTTGTTGTTGTTTTTTGTTTGTTTGTTTTTTGACAATACTCAGTAGTTTATTTCCCTTAAAAAATTTCTTCTTAATGTCTTTGGGGTTTTGTTGTGTGTGTATTTACTCTTTCAATTATTGGATGGTGTTTATAATTGTTCTTTTAAATTCTGTTTCCTGAGATTCATCTAGGTAATTCTCATTGACAAACATTTCATGAAGATTGATAGGTTTTAGATAGAAGATACTGCATTGATTTTCATATTGTTGGCATGTTTGTGATGAGATCGCTGCATGTGGACTTTTTGTTGTTGCTAATTCTAAGCCTGGTATGCGCAGATTGGGAGAGAAGAGCTGGTTTGTAAACATGTTGAGTTAAAAGGTTGAAAATGGGCTTGGGTGGAATGAGATCAGATGAATGGAGAGGATAGTGTACTGGATATCCTTTATCATTTACATGTGAAGTATGGGAGTACACCTTACTGGGTAGAAATATTGGATGTAACATGGGAGAGGCCTTGAGATAGGGAGTAAGCAAATTGGCAATGGTAAATGCCTAGAAATTAGTTACTGTGAATACAGGGATTCCAGGCTAGATATGGAACCTGGGCTTAAATCTGGAAGGCTAGGGGGAGTGCATGGACAAGATGGGTCAAGGAGACCCTGGAGAAGGAAGTGTGAGATTTGGCAGGGTGAAGAGGCTGGATTCAAATTAATAATTTTAAACTGAGAATGTGATCCATTCATTTTTCTGCTTTAAATGCTTTAAGATTACCCATTTCTTGTCTAGTAAACACTACATTTCTGTTTTTATTGTTTCTTTCTTAGTATTATTTGAGACATAGTCTCAGGCTATGCCACAGACTTACGTGGGGATCATTGGACCTCTCAGATCCATGAATCTAATGATCCATATACATTTTTGTGGTCTTTCTCTTGTCTATACCTGTATGGCCCATCATCAACTGTATTAAACTAATTTTCTCCATTCTGTGAACTCATCACAAGTTATTTTGTCTCTTGATTATATTTTGTTTTAAAACATGGGGATTTCTATGACTCATCTTCACTGTCTTCTAATTTCTAATACCTCATGTATGATTTTAGAATATTTCCAATGAAATATTTTCTTTTAAGAGGCGTTTAGTTCCATACGAAGTTGAGAATTTTTATTTCCAGGTCTATAAAGAATTGTGTTGGCAATTTGATGGGAATTGCATTAAATCTGTAGATTGCTTTTGGTAAGATGGCCATTTTTACTATGTTAATCCTGCCAAGCCATGAGCATGGGAGATCTTTCCATCTTCTCATATCTTCTTCTAATTCTTTCTTCAGAGACTTGAAATTTTTTTCATACAAGTTTTTTACTTCCTTGGTTAGGGTTACTCCAAAGTACTTTATGCCATTTGTGGCTATTGTGAAGAGTGTTGTTTCCCTAATTTCTTTCTCAGCCCTTTTGTCTTTTGTATACAGGAGGGCTACTGATTTTTTTGAGTTAATTTTGTATCCGGCCACTTTGCTGAAGGTGTTTATCAGCTGTAGGAGTTCCCTGGTAGAGTTTTTGGGATCACTCATGTATACTATCATATCATCTGCAAATAGTAATGCATGCAGAGATCGATACTCCAACCAAGTACCGTACATGGAGAGGACGTGGACCCCCTGCTATGAGCAGACCCATAGGCTACTTGTGATATACAGCAAGCCTATAGCCAACATCAAACTGAACAGAGAGAAACTTAAAGCAATCCCACTGAAATCAGGGACAAGACAAGGTTGCCCATTCTCTCCATATCTCTTCAACATAGTGCTGGAAGTCCTTGCTAGAGCAATAAGACAGTTGAAGGAGATCAAGGGGATACAGATTGGAAAGAAAGAAGTCAAATTATCCCCTCCAGGTCTTTCTGTCTCCCTCTTCTTCTGTAAGGTTTCCTGCACTTGGCCCAACGTTTGGTTATGAGTCGCAGTATCATCTTCAATACCTTGATGGGCAGGGTCTTTCATATGACCACTGAGGCAGGCTTCTGTTCTGCTTTTGTCTTCTCCTACTTCCAGTTTCTATCCTGTATGCCCTTCTGAGTGAGGTTTCAGCCTCTTCCCTAGGCTACTCAGTTTCCAAATGTTCCCTAGTAAAGGGATCAAGGTCTTTCTCTGACATGAACTCAGTGTCCATCTCTTTGATCACCTCCCCATGGGGAATGCAGCCTTGTCATGCCACAAAGGAAGATGCAGCCAGCCCTAGTGAGACCTGATAGTCTAGGATCAGATAGAAGGGGAGGAGGACCTCTCCTATCAGTGAACTAAGGAAGGGACATAAGGGTGGCAGAGGGATTGCGGGCAAAATTGGGAAGAGATGAGGGAAGATATTACAGCCAGGATTCAAAGTGAATCCATTGTAATATATATATATATATATATAAACAAACAAATAAATAAGTAAATAAATAGCTGAAGAATATGAATATATATATTCTTGTTGTCCTTTATTGTGAAATTAAAACAATCAGCTTTGGCTTGATCAACTGAAATATCTGTAGTTACATTAATGAGATATATTCATGTGTGTCAGCTACTCATGAAAAAAGGCAAGTTGTTTCTCTTTTTGTTTTATAAACTTCTGAAACTGCTGTGTGTACACATTCTTACTATTTTCAAGGATTAGTTTTCCTAGTTTGTTAACAGTTCTTTTTCTATCATGATCTCACCATAACTATGACAAGATTAATAAATGAGTGAAATTATACATAGAACATAAAGTGCTACATTGGGTAATTTTGTGCAGCTAAGTAGTGTGATCTGCTACATATAGCATCTCCTGAGATCTAAGATAGAAGATCTCTGTTCAAATACATAGGCTAGTTACTGTTTATATAGAGATAAAGTCTTCCCAATAACATTTAGAGTTCTTAAGTAGGTACAATTCTCTCTGTATATTATTCTGGATGGCAAATATTTGCACATCATTGAGAGACTAATGGTTCAGACTAAAATGTTCAAACTCATTGAAAGTCTATTATATCATTCTCAATATTGCATAGTACCCCAAGGATCTCAAAGCTAGCCTTAGTACAAATTACACTAAATGTTGGGCAGACTCTCAGTCCCTATTTAGAATAGGAATATACAATAATTAAATTAATGTCAATAATGACCTGTATGTTTTTACTTTCTTGCCACTAACTTTTTATATTACCTGATATATCTTTGATTCTGATTTTGACTATAAAAACAGAACTGACATTCTGTTAACCTGCTTTGATGGACAAAGGAAGCATTTACCTCATGAATGCTTCCTATTTTGAACAGTTTTAAAAGTGAATTGCCTGTTTTAAAAGTGAAATACTAAACCAAATTTACGTTGTTCTTTTTATACCCAGTGGCTCTGTGCTGGGGACCAAACCACATCATTCTATTTGTTCAACAGCCATTTCCAGGGAACTCAGCAAAACTAGCATGTTGGATAAAAATGAATTGTTTTTTCATATCAATGAGGTCTTCAGTTTCTTGAAATCTTGTTACATCTAGCTTGTAATTAGTTAATAATTTCTAATTCAGATGAATACAATTAAAATATCACCAGAAGAAGAGTTTAGCGACAGATAATATCAAGATGGTGTATCCGTATTACCTGGACTCAGATAACATCTTTTTTTTCAATTTCAACAAGTGAGATATATAATTTATGTTACCATAGCTTAATTTACCTATTTTGAAACCGAGAAAGTAATAGTGTGTACTCTCATGATTTTTTTCTGAACAGTGAATAGCATATAGACATATATGTATGTGTATGTGTATGTATATGTTAGAATATATAGTTTAAATACAAAAAAGTTTTAAAATTTAGAATTATTACTATGGGTTTTATTTTTATTTTATTTGGTGCTCAGGCCTTTTCCAGGAAGAAAATATGCATATGAAAATGTTTTAAATGGCACATTCAAATACCTTCCATACAACACAATGGCTGAAGTAACTAAACACCTCTTTATTTTTAATTTTTTATTTAACTTTTATTAATTACACTTTATTCATTTTGTTTCCCCCATGAGCCCCTCCCTCCTCTCCTCCTGGTCCCACACTCCCCCCCTTTCTGCATTCATGCCCCTCCCCAAGTCCACTGATAGGGGAGGTCATCCTCTCCTTCTTTCTGATCTTAGTCTATCAGTTCTCATCAGAAGTGGCTGCATTGTCAGGGTTCTGGGTTATCTCCATGAATAGTCCTTGGTTGGAGTATGAGTCTCTGGGAAGTTCCCTGTGTTCAAATTTTCTTGTTCTGTTGCTCTCCTTGTGGAGTTCCTGTCGTCTCCAGCTCTTACTATTTCCCACTTCTTACATAAAATTCCATTCACTCTGGCCGCCGATTGGCCATCAGGCTCAGCCTCTGCTTTGACAGTCTACACAGCAGAGGATTTCAAAGGCCCTCTGTGGCAGGTTCCGAGGTTGTTTCCTGTTTTCTTCTTCTGGCTTGCAGAGACCCTCTGTAGCAGGTTCCTAGGTTGTTTCCTGTTTTTTTCTTCTTCTGATGTCCATCCTCTTTGCCTTTCAGGCTGGGGATTGAGCATTTTAGTTAGGGTCCTCTCTTTTGCTTAGTTTGTTTAGATGTATAGATTTTAGTGGGTTTATTCTATGTTGTATGTTTATATGAGTGAGTATATACCGTGTGTGTCTTTTTGCTTCTGGGACAACTCACTCAGGATGATCCTTTCCAGGTCCCACCATTTTCCTGAAAATTTCATGATTTCCCTATTTTTCATTGGTGAGTAATACTCCATTGTATAGATGTACCACAGTTTCTGCATCCATTCTTCAGTTGAGGAACATCTGGGCTGTTTACAGCTTCTGGCTATTACAAATAGAGCTGCTACAAACATGGTTGAGCAAATGTCCTTTTTGTGTACTTGAGCTTCTTTTGGATATATACCTAGGAGTGGTATGGCTGGATTTTGAGGAAGCACTATTCCTAGTTGTCTGAGAAAGCGCCCGATTGATTTCCAGAGTGGTTGTACCAGTTTACATTCCCACCAGCAGTGGAGGAGGGTTCCCCTTTCTCCACAACCTCTCCAGCATGTGTTGTCACTTGAGTTTTTGATCTTGGCCATTTTGATGGGTGTAAGGTGAAATCTCAGGATTGTTTTGATTTGCATTTCCCTAATGGCTAATGAGGTTGAGCATTTCTTTCAGTGCTTCTCTGCCATTTGATATTCCTCTACAGAGAGTTCTCTGTTTAGCTCTGTTCCCCATTTTTAAATTGGATTACTTGGTTTGCTGTTTTTCAGCTCCTTTAATTCTTTATATATACTGGATATGAGTCCTCTGTCAGATAAAGGGTTGGTGATGATTCTTTCCCAATCTCTAGGCAGTTGCTTTGTTTTGATGACAGTGTCCTTTTCTTTACAGAAGCTTTTCAGTTTCATGAGGTCCCATTTAATGATTGTTGCTCTTAGAGCCTGTGCTGTTGGTGTTCTGTTCAGGAAGTTTTCTCCTGTACCAATGAGTTCTGGGGTATTCCCCACATTTTTTTCTAGCCGATTTAATGTGTCTGGTTTTATGTTGAGGTCTTTGATCCACTTGGACTTCAGTTTTGTGCAGGGTGATAAGTATGGATCCATTTTCATTTTTCTACATGTAGACATCCCAGGTATGCAGGGGTGGTTCAATATATGGAAATCCATCAATGTGATCCACCATATTAACAAACTGAAAGAAAAAAAAAAAACATGATAATCTCCCTAGATGCTGTAAAAGCATTTGACAAAATTCAACATCCATTCATGTTTAAAGTATTGGAGATATCAGGGATACAAGGCACATATCTAAACATAGTAAAGGAGATATACAGGGTCCTTCTTGTTTTTTGCTTATTTAGGACTATTGATTTTAGTATGTTTATTTTATATATATATATATGGCTAATATCTACTTATAAATGAGTATATATCTTATGTGTCTTTCTGATTATGGGTTACCTCACCTCACTGAGAATGATCTTTTCTAGTTCCCACCATTTGCCTGCAAATTTCATGATTTCTTTGTTTTTAATTGAGCTGTAGTATACCATTGTGTAAATGTACCACAATTTGTGTAGCGATTCCTCAGCTGAGGAACATCTACATTGTTTCAAGTTTCTGGCTATTTTGAATAAAGCTACTATGAACACGGTTAAGCAGATGTCCTTATTGTATGGTTTAGCATGTTTCAGATACATACCAAGGAGTGGTATGACTCGATTTTGAGATAGCATTTTTTCCTAATTTTCTCAGAAAGCATTCCCACCAGCATTAGAAGAGTGTTCCCTTTTCTCCACATCCACTCCAACATTTGTTGTCACTTGAGTTTTTGATGGTAGCCATTCTGATAGGTGTAAGGTGAAATCTTAGTGTCGTTTTATTTGCATATCGTCAATGACTAAGGACATTGACATTTCTTTAAGTGTTTCTCTGCAATTTTGTATTACTCACTGAGAATACTCTATTTAGTTTTGCCCTCCATTATTTAATTAATCAAAAAAGGCAGGGAGGGACAATTCATTCTCAGCAAAGGAAAAATCCACCACGAGGACATCACAATCCTGAACAGCTATGTACCAAACACAAGGACTCCTGCATTTGTCAAAGAAACATTATTAAAGCTTGAATCACACATTGATCCCAACACTTTAATAGTGGAAGACTTTACACCCCTGTCTCACCTAGGGATAGATCATTGAGATAGAAGCTAAACAGAGAAATAATAACACTTAGAGAGGTCTTAAATCAAATGGACTTAATGGATGTCTACAAAACATTTCAGCCAAACACCAAAGAGTATATTTTCTTCTGACACCTCATGGAGCCTTCTCCAAAAGTGACTATATAGTCAGGCAAAAATCAAGCCTCATAAGATACAAGAAAATTAGTTGTATCTGATCAGACTATGATAGTCTGAAAGTACACTTCAACAATAATAGAAATAACAAAAAGCCTAAATTCACATTGAAATTGAACAACTCTCTAATCAATGACAACTAGTTCAGAGAGGAATTACAGAAAGAAATTAAAGACTTCCTAGAATTCAATGAAATTGAAGATACAATTTACCCTAACTTATGGGACACAACCAAAGCAGTGCTCAGAGGAAAGTTCATAGCACTAAGTGCCTTCACAAGGAAATTTGAGGTATCTCATACAAGCAACTTAATAGCACACTTGAAAACATTAGGAAAAAAAAGAAGAAGAAGAAGATGCAGACACACCCAAGAGGAGTATGTGGCTGGAAATAATCAAACTCAAGGCTGAAATAAATGAATTAGAAACAAAGAAAACAATTCAAAGAATCAGCAAAACCAAGAGCTGGTTCTTTGAGAAAAACAAGATCCAAAAAAAAAAAAAACAACAAAAAACAAAAACTAAAAGGGATACTGTCCAAATCTGCAAAATCAGAAATGAAAAGGAGACATAACAACAGATGTTGAGGAAATACAAAGAATCCTTATATCATACTTGAAAAGCTTATAAGCAACAGAATTTGAATATATAAATGAAAAGGACAATTTTCCTTTTTTAATTTCTATTTTTATTAATTAGAGTTTATTCACTTTGTATCCCAGGTATAGGCCCTTCCCCATCCCCTCCTAATCCCACTCTTCTTCCCTCTTCTCCTATGCTCCTCCCCTAGTACAATGATTAGGGGAGGTCCTCCTCCTCTTCCATCTGAACCTAGCGTATCAGGTCTCATCAGAACTGGCTTCATTTTTCTCCTCTGTGGACTGGTAAGGCTGCCCCCTCCCTCAGGTGGAGATGATCAAAGAGCTAGCCCATGAGTTCATGTCAAAGACAGTCCCTGTTCCTATTACTGGGACTGTTCCTCTTGGCACTGAGCTGCCATGGGCTATTTCTGTGTAACGGTTCTAAGTTATCTCCATGCATGGTCTTTGTTTGGAGTATCAGTCTCAGAAAAGACTCCTGTGCCAAGATTTTTTGTTTCTGTTTTTCTCCCTGTGGAGCTATTATTCTCTCCAGGTCTTTCATAGATTCCATTTACCAAAGCTGAATCAAGATGACTTAATAAATTTAATAGTCCTTTACGCCTAAGGAAAGAGAAAGTGTCATCAAAAGGCTCCCATCCAAAAAATGCTCAGGGCCAGACATTTTCAGCACAGAATTCTGCCAGACCTTCAAAGAAGAGTTAACACCAATACTCTTCACACTATTCCACAATATAGAAACAGAAGGAACATTACCTAGGAGTGGTATAGCTGGATCTTGAGGAAACACTATTCTTAATTGTCTGAGGAAGTGCCCAATTGATTTCCAAAGTGGTTGTACAAGTTTACATTCCTACCAGCAATGGAGGAGGGTTGCCCTTTCTCCACAACTTCTCCAGCATGTTTTGTCAATAGAGCTTTTGATATTAGCCATTCGGATGGGTGTAAGGTGAAATCTCAAGGTTTTTTTGATTTGCATTTCCCTGATGGCTAAGGACACTGAGGAATTCTTTCAAATTTCTCTGCCATTCTACATTCCTCTTCAGAGACTACTCTGTTCAATTCTGTACCCCATTTATAGAGGGTCTCTGAAAGATTCTACCTAGCAGTGTATCAAAGCAGATGCTGAGACTCAAAACCAAATCTTGGAAAGAGTGCAGGGAATCATATGAATGAAGGGGGAATTAGTAAGACCTAGAGAGGGAAGGAGCTCCACAAGGACCAAATATTTCTGGCCAAAGGAGTCTTTTCTGAGACTGATTCTCCAACCAAGGACCATGCAAGCACATAAACTAGATCCTCTGCTGAGATGTAGCCCATGGCAATTCAGTATCCAAATGTGTTACTTAATAAGGGATTGTCTCTGACATGAACTCAGTGGCTAGCTTTTTTGACCTTCCCCACACACGAGGGAAGAGCAGCTTTGTTAGGCCACAGAGGAGGACATTGCAGCCAGTCCTGATGATATCTGATAAGCTAGGGTTAGATGGATGTGTAGGAGGACCTCCTCTCTCAGTGGACTTAGAGAGTAGCAGGTAGGACATAAGGAATGGAGAGAGGGGTTGGGAGGGAATGAGGGAGGAGTGTATAGCTGGGATAAATAAACTAAATTAATATAAAACAGTAAATAAACTTAATTAATATAAAAAATTAAAATTTAATTAAAAAATAAGGAACATTACCAAACTCATTCTATGAGGGTACAGTTACCTTGATAACTAAACCGCATAAAAGCCCAACAGAAAAAGAACTTCAGACCAGTCTCCCTTATGAACTCTGATGCAAAAATTCTCAACAAAATACTTGAGAAACGAATCTAAGAACACATTAAAGGCATCATCCACCTTGACCAATTAGGCTTCATCCCAGGCATGCAGGGGTGATTCAACATATGGAAACCCATCAATGTAATCCACCATATAAAAAAACTGAGGTTAATGGAGGAAGCAAATAAAATACGTAAACAATTAGGGGAAGATATAATAAAACAGATTATGGTCATCCATAAAGAAATACAGGAAGATGCAGCCGAAAAGTTTGTGGCGTTCAGAGAGGAAATGATTAAATCACTGAAAGAAATAAAAGAAACAAATGTTCAAAGAAACAGCGGAAGGAATTGAAGGAAAAACAGGAAAATACAGTCAGACAGGTGAAGGAAATCCACAAAACAGTTCAAGATCTAAAGATAGAATGGGAAAAATTAAAGAAAACACAAATAGAGGAAATCATGGAGAGGGAGAACCTGGGAAAGAAAACAGGAACTACAAAGGTAAGCATAACCAACAGACTACAAGAGATGGAAGAAAGAATCTCAGGTGTGGAAGATACAATGGAATAAATCAATGTATCAGTCAAAGAAAATGAAAAATCTAAAAAATTTCTGACACAAACCATCCAAGAAATCAAAGACAACATAAAAAGAGAAAACCTAAGAATAATAGGAATAGAGGAAAAAGAAGATTCCCTCTTCCAAGGCCGAGAAAATATTTTCAACAAATTCATTGAGGAAAATTTCACCAACATAAAGGAGAGGCATATAGAATACAAGAGGCCTACAGAACACCTAAGAAATTAGACCCGAAAATAAAATCCTCCTGTCACATGATAATCAAAACAGGAAGTATACAGAACGAAGAAAAAATATTAAAAGCTGCAAGGGAAAAAGGCCAAGTAATATATAATGACAAACCCATCAGAATCACATCTGACTTCTCAAGAGAAACTATGAAAGTCAGAAGAGCCTGGACAGATATCATGCAGACCCTAAGAGAACACAGATGTCAGCCTAGGCTACTGTACCCAGCAAAACTCTCAACCTCAGAGATTGAGAGTAAGATTGGAGAAAACAAGACATTCAACGCAAAAACTAATTTCAACAATACCTACACACAAATCCAGCACTACAGAAGATACTAGAAGGAAAACTACAACCCAAGAAAATTAACTACTTTCAAGAAATCATAGGAAATAAATAACCTCATTACAGCAAAACAAATGTAGCCAAACACACTACCATGGCCAACATCGATATCAAAGGATCTAACAGCCACTGGTCATTAATCTCCCTCAACAGCAATGGATTCAACTCTCCAATAAAAAGACACAGACTAACAGAATGGATGTGTAAACAAGACCCAACAATTTGTTGCATACCAGAAACACACCTAAATCACAAAGATAGACATTACTTGAGAATAAAGGGCTGGAAGATGGTTTTCCAAGCAAATGGACCCAAGAAGCAAGCAAGAGTAACCATTCTAATATCTAATAAAATAGATTTTCAACCAAAATTAATCAAAAGAGATAGAGAAGGACACTTCATACTCATCAAAGGAAAAATCCACCAGGAAGATATCACAATCCTGAACATCTATGCCCCAAATTCAAGGGCATTTGTAAAATAAACTTTAATAAAACTTAAACCACAAAAAAGACCTCAGACATTAATAGTGGGAGACTTCAACAAACCACTATCAACAAAGGCCTGGTCAACAAAACAGAAATTAAACAAAGAAACAATAACTCTGACATAGGACCAAATGGACATCTACAGAACCTTTCACCCAAACACAAAAGAATTTACCTTTTTCTCAGCACCTCATGTAACCTTCTCTAAAATAGATCATATAGTTGGTCACAAAGCAAGCCTCAACAGATACAAGAAGATTGAAATAATCCATTGTATCCTATGTGATCACCATGGACTAAAGCTGGACCTCAATGACAAAAATAGCAAAAGGCCTACACACACATGGAAACTGAACAACTTGCTTCTAAATGACAGCTGGGTCAGAGAAGAAATAAAGAAAGAAATTAAAGACTTCCTAGAATGCAATGAAAATGAAGGCACAACATACCCAAACTTATGGCATACAATGAAAGCAGTGCTAAGAAGAAAGTTCATAGCACTAAGTGCCTCCAAGAAGAAATTCAAAACATCTCATGCAAGCAACTTAATGGCTCACTTAAAAGCCCTAGAAAAAAAAAAGAAATAGACACACCAAAGAGAAGTAGATGGCTGGAAATAATCAAAGTCAGGGCTGAAATCAATAAATTAGAAACAAATAAAACAATTCAAAGAATCAGTGAAACCAAGAGCTGGTTCTTTGAGAAAATCAACAAGATAGACAAACCAAATCAACAAATCAGAAACAAAAAGGGGGACATAACCACAGATACTGAAGAAATCCAAACAATAATTAGGTCTTACTTCCAACGTCCATATGACACAAAGTTTGAAAATCTAAATGAAATGGACAAATTTACTGACTGATTCTACATGCCAAAGCTGAATCAAGACCAGGTAAACCAATTAAATAGTTGTATATCCCCTAAGGAAATAGAAGCTCTCATCAAAAGTCTACCATGCAAAAAAAAAAATGCTCAGGGCCAGATGGTTTCAGTGTAGAATTCTACCAGACCTACAAAGAAGAGCTAACACCAATACTCTTCAAACTATTCCACAAAATAGAAACAGAAGGAACACCATCATACTTCTTTTTTAAAAAGAAGTATGATAATACACATAATGCTTAGAAATATTATATTTCCTATCTGAAAATGACAGTCATTACATTTAGTACATTAAAATGCTTGCTTTTGGGTAAGTATATTATGAAAAAAATTGAATGGATTTGAGTGGTATAGCACTTTTTTTCCTTAATAGAGGCCCACAAAATATCCTTCTATTGCCAAATATTAATAATGAATTCATTTGATTTGTAATTTTAAAATAATGAAAAATAGGAGGAGGAGATACAGGATGTCCAAGATGGCTGGTAGCGACCATGACCAACCTTATGTGAGGGTGACATGTCCCGAAACTCTGAAATTGGTGAATGGAGAGGAGGCTAAAGCCAGAACCTCAACACTGGGGCTTCCTGGGAGAGATGGGACAACTGGTGAGCTGAGACCATTTCGATTTATGTCACCAGCATATGTCTCGAGGGACTGACAGTGGCAAATATTAAAACCCCCTGCATTTCCACTTGACACACCTCCCTCCTTGGCAGAGGCAGCCCACATTGCCTGCTGCTCCAAGCAGGGATCTCACTGCTCTGTAACTGAGACAGCAGAAGCAAGCCTCCAGTTCTGCAGCTGTGGGCTACTGTACAGGCGACCCAAAGGGTGAATATACCAGCCTCCCAGATCTGTAGGCTTCTGTACATGCTTTTCAGGGCCTTCTAGTGGGCAACTATACCAGCCTCCTGGGTCTGCAGCAACAGCAGCAGAGTGGCAGCTAGACCTAACATTAGACTCCATGCTCCCTGTCTGAGATAAGTGGCTACTCCAAATAAGGGTCTAGGTCTACGTGTCCGGTAGACAAACAGTAGACACCATTGAGCTGACAAATCTCCCACACTCTCATTTGCCCTTACAGGCCCATAGCTGAGAGTAGAGAACAGAGGAAACACCTGTGCTTTCCTATTAGGCCTGCTAGGGAGTGAGTGAGCCTTCAAGTGAGTGCTGGCAAACCCCCAGATTCAGGGTCCTTCTATGCTAGTAGCCAGATATCTGATCCTTACCAACCACATATCAACTGGGGGCAACACAGGGATTCTCAGGAGAGCATTCTCAACATTGAAGCCCCTGTTCTGTGGGTCTACCGGTGGAATCCAGGCAAATAATTTCTGGAGCCCAGACAGATCTCAATGCTAGGAAGACAATATGAAATGCCTGTAGGGCACTGAGGTACTCATGGCAACTGCCCATACACATTGTGCTTATGAACAGCACCAGCACCCACACCCACCCCTGCTCATAAGCCACACTTTCAAGACATCTACATTCTCTAGAACCCAATCCTTCAAGGCTCACTCTCACCCATGAGTCCAGGCTTGCTTGCCCACACTTGTGCACCTATTCCTCCAACCTTACTCCCTTAGTTACAGCTGAAACACCAACATACATTCTCAAACTGATGGACAATCACATCTTCCTGAAGAATACTCCAGAAACCAGAGAAAGATGGACCCTCTCTGAAGTACATCCTCCAGGAACAAACAGCCAGGATTAAAGATTAAAAGATAGCTATAGGACTGCATAAGAATGCATCAAAAACAAAAATCAGGACATAATGGCTTTACCAACAACCCCAAAAATCAATGGACATTCTAATCCATCAGAAACACAGGAAAATGATCTCAATTTTAGACTTGTCCAGATATTAGAGGCACATAAAGAAGAAACAAACCAAGCTCTCAAAGAAATACAGGTAAATACAGCCAAAATATAAAGGCACAATTAGTGGCATATAGAAAGGAAATAGAGACCAACATAGAAAGACAGGAATCCACATTCAAACATATGAAGGAAATGTTACAAGACATGAAAACAGAATTAGAATCAATAAAGAAAACACAAACAGAGAAAACCCTGGATCAGAGAACTTAGGAGAAGATCAGGGGTCTTTTCTGGGACTGATACTCCAAACAAGGGCCATGATGAGACTTGATCAGCCAGGGTCAGAGGGAATGGAAGGATGCCCTCCCCTATCAGTGCACTTGGTGAGGGGCATGGGAAGAGATGAAGGAGGGAGCATGGATTTAGGTGAGAATGAAGGAGGGAGCTACAGCTGGAATAAAAAAATGAAAAATTATAATTAAAAAAGATTAAAAAATTAAAAATAAATAGAAGTTTAAAGTCTAAGAAAAAATATAGATAGGAAAGAATGGCCTTTAAAAAATACTAAAGGGCTGATGCATGTTGGAGAGGATGTGGAGAAAGTGAAACTCTCCTCTTTTGCTGCTTGGAATGTAACAACTTACAACCAGTTAGGAAAACAATCTGATGCTTCCTCAGAAAATTAGGAATAGTGCTATGTCAAGATACATCTATACCACTCCTTGACATAGACCAAAAGTTGCCCCACCATTCATTAAGGACATTTGCTCAACCATGTTTGTAGCAGCTCTATTTTTAATAGCCAGAGTCTTGAAATATCTTAGATATACTTCAATGTAGGAATGAATACATAAAGTTTGGTGAATTTACACAATGGAATACACTCATCAATTAAAAACAAGGAAAACATGAAATTTGCAGGCAAATGGTGGGTACTAGAAAAGATCATCCTGAATGAGGTAACCCAGAAGCAGAAAGACACTTATAAGTGGATATTGGCCATATAAAATAAGATAAACATACTACAATCTATAGCCCTAAAGAAACTAAAAAACAAGGAGGACCATAGTAAAGACCCTTCATCCTCATTCAGAAAGGCAAACATGATAGATATCAGAAGTAAGAGAAGACAGGGAACATGGCAGGAGCCTTCCACAGAGCATCTCCAAAAGACTCTAACCATCAGGGTATTGAAGGAAATACTGAGACCCATAAGCCAACTTTGGGAAGAGTGCAGGAATCCTTATGGAAGAAGAGGGAGATAGAAGGACTGGAAGGGACAGAACTTTAAAAGGAGAACAACATAGCCCAAATACCTGGGCCCTGCAGAGACTGATACTCAATGTCAGGACCATGCATGGGAGGACCTAGACTCCATGTTCTAAGGAAGTCCATTGGCTGCTCATTGTCCAAGTGAGTTCCCTAGTAGTGGCCAACTCTTTGATCACCCTTGGGGGTGAAGCCATGCCAGGCCTCAGAGGAAGATGATGCAGACAGTGTTGATGAGACCTGATAAGCTAGGGTCAGATAGCAGAAGAGGAGGTCCTTCCCTATCAGTAGGCTAGGGAAGGGGTATAGGGGGGAAAGGGGGATTATGGGTGGGTCTGGCAGGATACAAGGGAGGGGGCTGCAGCATGAATATAAATTGAATAAATTTTAATAAATACATATATAAATAAAATTAAATCAAAATAAAAAAGAATCAGGCAACAAGAGAAGTGACTGTCTTTGACATGAACTCAGCTACCTGCTTCTTAATTGCTTCTTGATTACTTCTCCCTAGTGGGGCAACCTAATCAGACCACAGAGTGAGAAGATTCAGACAGTCCTGGTGGGACCTGTTATGCTGGGGTCAAACAGTAGGGGAGAAGGGCTTCCCCTATCAGTAAACTAGAAAACAGGGTTAGAAGAGGAAGAGGAAGGGAGCTTGGAACCAGAAGGAGGTGATGTATTCATTACTTTTTATTTCTACCCTATTTCTCAGTAACTTCATGGTCATTTTTTCTCACAACCTGAAGACTCTGAAATGTTCTGAAATGACAGAGATTCAAACAAAATTCCAAAGGATTGGAAACTGATAGACACTAGAGGTCTATGTAAAGTGTGTCCTAACCCTTTTTCTCTTCATAGCTGATGTCGGTATCAGAGTCAAAGACATTGTGAGAAGCAACTTTTTTGTTGTTGTTGTTTTTACAAATTGGATGGGTACATTTGGCTTTGTTTAGCTGAAGAAATACACATTTGTATGAATAAAAAGTGGAACAGGGAAAGATTTTGAACTTGTTTCCATTGCATATCCACATGTGTATGAAATATCTTTAAGTTGATTTCTAAAGAGTCCTTTATTTATCTCTGTCTTTCTGAGCTCATGTAAGTGACTATGCAGATAGGTAGATGTCCACTACAATTAGGATGTGAATTAGATAATATTCTCAAAGAAGGCTTACATTTAAAACTGCAAAACTGAAGCATCATTTCATTTGTGAATTCAACATAAAGTCAAGTATCTTAGGATTCACTAATAAGGACAGATGGGGTATAAATTTTATTTAACACATCAATGTTCTTAGATTCTATGCTAATGAGATCAATAAAATCAACATTGTGAACTCTCACTGCTTTGAACTCTACCTTCGGTGCATCTAATATTTATACATCAAAATTATAATCAATTTTTCTAGTGTGTCAGATGAATTTCTTTTAGTGGTGGCAACACTATGCATTCTCAAGCAGTCTCTGGTTTGAATTTATTAAAAGATCATTTAAACCTTCAGTTGGAAGTTTATAACCAAATCTTGACCAAAGATTATAAAGCGTCTGAGACTGATTTTCAAAATTATAGTAAATATATGCTTCTACAAACATCAGGATTTAAAAAACATAGTTGAAGAGTCAATTCAAATATATTTGTATAGTCAACAGCATGAGAATTTGAAAACGAATTTTTGTAATCTTACCCCAACAGTATGTTGATGTAGTTTTTTGGTAAAAGATTTTCCTGCTTGTGAGTAGCCTGTTGTTCCTTTACCAATATTGATGTATATATATAGATACACAGTATCTATATTTATGTGGAAGAACTCCATGTTATAATTTCATGCTTCATGACTTAGTTAGTGAATAGCTACACTAACAGTGCAAAGTATGAAAGAGAGAGAATATGTTATCCCTACTGGCATTTTCTAAGAGGACAAATATTAAAACTTGTCATCATAAACACACACACACACATATACACACATATTACCACACAAACACATAAAAGTGTTAGGTATGTATTTTATATACATACACATTAAGTAGTATCTAATCATTTTGCAATGTTTTTGTATACTGAAATATTAAGTTTCATATGTTAAATATATGTTAACTTGGTCAGAAAAAAATGTAGTGATTGTTATTTAAAAGATACTATTTAGGTGATCCAAGAGGGCGGCACAAAGAGGACACTGTGTCTAATGATCAGGATAGCAGTGACTGCACAGTGACCAACAGACAGAACTCTGGGACCTAAAACATCAGTAATAGTGTTTCCTAGGTGAGAGGAAACTCCATGGTGTGGGAAGCAATTAGGTCCATTCTCAGGTCCCCTAGCTAAACCCCAAAAGGATTCCTGGATCCAGGCAGGTGCTTGGTCTCCAGCCCAGAGGGACACACCTGCATGTTCTGATCACATTCCCAGACTGAATTATGGGCCCCACAACACCAGAGACTGGATTTCCCTGTGGGGAGAAAACTCCACATTGAAACATCAAGTCCAACCTCAGGACACCCAGCTTCAGAAAAGTTTCTTGGTTCCTGCAGGCTCCAAGCTCTAGCCTCCTGCCATACACACATGCCATTTATCTCGCAATGACAACCTCATTAGTACTGGGGCACAGAGCTCAAACCTCCAACCGACAGAAGCCTGGAATCCACAGGATCAATCCCAGACACTACTCCAAGTCACAACTTGTCTCCCTAACTAAACTGACAAAACAGTGGGGCTCTCTGATTCTTCAAGAGGGCCATACTCAGCAAATACAGTGTAAGAGCAGCATCAGCAGCTCACTAAGTTCATGGCAAGAAAACCAGCAGCAAGGCAGCTCTTTCCAGGACTTCTCCTGGTGAGAGGAGACCCCACCCCCGACTACCAATGACTACAGTTACCACACAGGTCCATATGCCTGAGATGAGCTGTTACAATTTCTGAGAAGCACCAGCTATTTGGTGACCTTACCCTGAAAGCTGAGGAGGCCTCCAGCAGGAACAACCATCTTCCTGGCATGGGCATTCTCCCCAACCCAGGATTCCAGCAGGCACCAGAAACTAACAGTCAACATCTGAGACAGCCAGATGGGTAAAGGCTGGCACAAAAGCACAACCAACAAAAGAAAAAGCAATATGCTATCTCCAGGACCCAGTTATTCAGGAGCAAGTAGCCCTAGACAACCTATTATAAGTGAAATTCAAGAAGATGACCTTATATCTATGTTTATGAAGAGTATAATGGAGGAAATAAAAAAATGGTAAAGAAACATAGGAAGATAAAGTCAAACAGATTAGGGCCATTTGTAAGGAAATAGAGGAAGATAAAGACGAACAGATTATGGCCATCCACAAAGAAATAGAGGAAGATGAAGTCATACAGAATATGACCATCCATAAAGAAATACAGGAAGATGCAGCCAAACAGTTTGTGGCTTTCAAAGAGGAAATAATTAAATCACTGAAAGAAACAAAAGAAACAGTGGAATGTTCAAACAAACAGGTGACAGAATTGAAGAAAAGAAAAAAAAACAGGAAAATACAGTCAGACAGGTGAAGGAAATTAACAAAATGGTTTAATATCTGAAGATAGAATTGGAAAAATTGAAGAAAAAAACAAACAGAGGAAATCATGGTTAGGAAGAATTTAGGGAGGAAAGTAGGAACTACAGAGGTAAGTGTAACCAACAGACCACAAAAGATATAAGAAGGAATCGCAGGTGTGGAAGACACAATATAAGAAATAAATGTATCTGTCAATGAAAATATTAAATTAAAAAAAAATTTTCTGACACTGATCATCCAAGAATTCTAAGACAACACAGAAAGACAAAGCATAAGAATAATAGAAATATAGGAAAAGGAAGATTCAAGTTGCAAAGGCCCAGAAAATATTTTCAACACATTCAGAGAAGAAAATTTTCCCAACTTAAAGGAGAGGCCTATAAGAATACAAGAGGCCTACAGAACACCTAATATATTAGAACAGAAAAAAATATCCTCCTTCCATATAATAGTCAGAACACTAAGTATACAGAACAAAGAAAAAATGCAAGAAGCTACAAGGGGAAAAGGCAGAGTAACATATAATGGAAAACCCATCAGAATCACACCTGACTTCTCAACAGAGACTATGAAAGCCACAGGGGACTGGACAGATATCATGCAGACCCTAAGAGAACACATATGTGAGTCCAGGCTACTATATCCAGCAAAACTTTTAGTCATCATAGATGAGGAAAACAAGATATTCAATGACAAAAACAAATTTAAACGATTCCTACCCATAAATCCAGCATTACAGGAGATTCTAGAAGGAAAAAAAAATACAACCCAAGAAAGCTAACTAGATTGAGGAAAACGCAGGAAATAAATAACCTCACTACAGAAAAACTAAAGGTCATCAAGCACACAAACACATTACCTCAACCCACAGCAAAATCAAAGGATCTGACAGCCTCTGGTCATTAATCTCCGTCAACATCAATGGACTCAACTCTCCAATAAAAAGACCCAGACTACCATAATGGATGCATAAACAAGACCCAACAATCTATTGCATACAAGAAACACACCTAAGTCACAAAAATAGACATTACCTGAGAGTGTAGGGATGGAAGATTTTTTTCCAAGCAAATGGAACTAAGAAGCAAACAGGGGTAGCCATTCTAATATCTAATAAAATAGACTTTCAACCAAAGTTATTCAAAAGAGATGGGGAAGGTTACTTCATATTCAACAATGGAAAATTCTACCAAGAAGACTTCACAATCCTGAACATCTATGCCCCAAATAAAAGAGCACTTATATTTGGAAAAGAAACATTAATAAAATTTAATTCACGCACAGGTCCCCACACAGTAATAGTAGCAGACTTTAACACCCCACTCTCAACAAAGGACAGGTCAACAAAACAGAAATTAAACAAGGAAACAATGACTCTAACAGAGGTCATGAATCAAATGGACCTAACAGACATCTACAAAAATTTTTACCCAAACACAAAAGAATTTATCTTCTTCTCAGCACCTCATGCAACCCTCTCCAAAACAGATCATATAGTTGATTACAAAACAAGCCTCAAGAGATACATGAAGATTGAAGCAAACTCTTGTATCCTATCTGAACACCATGGACTAAACCAGACCTCAACAACAACAGAAATAGCACAAAGCCTACACGCACATGGAAATCAACCAACTCTCTACTCAGTGACAGCTGGGTCAGAGAAGAAATAAAGAAAGTAATCAAAGTCTTCCTAGAATTCAATGAAAATGAACGCAAAACATATCCAAACTTATGAGACACAATGAAAACAGTGCTAACAGGAAAGTTCATAGTACTAAGTACCTTCAAGAAATATTTTGAAACACATCTTTCAAGAAACTTAATGGCCCACCTGAAAGTCCAAGGAAAAAACAAAACACACACACCGAGAGGAGTAGATGGATGGAAATAATCAAACTCTGGGCTGAAATCAATACATTAGAAACAAATAAAATAATTGAAAGAATCAATGAAACAAAGAACTGGTTCTTTGAGAAAATCAACAGGACAGACAAACCCTTAGCCAAACTAAAAAAAAAAGGCAGAGAGACACTACCTAAATAAATAAAATCAGAAATGAAAAGGGGGACATGACAATAGACACTGCAGAAATCCAAGCAATCAATAGGTCTTACTTCCAAAGCCAATAAACCACAAAACTTGAAAATCTAAATGAAATGGACAATGTTCTTGACTGACTCCACTTACCAAAGCTGAATCAAGACCAGGTAAATAAATTAAATAGTACTGGAAATAAAAACTGTCATCAAAAGTCTCCCTTGCAAAAAAAAAAAAAAAAAAAAAAAAAAAAAAATAGGACCAGATGGTTTCAATGCAGAATTCTACCAGAGCTTCAGAGAAGAACTAACACCAGTACTCTTCAAATTAACATTACCAAACATTCTGTGAAGCCACAATCACCTTGATATCTAAAACTCACAAGAACCAATAAAAAAAGAGAACTTCAGGCCACTCTGTCTTACGAACACTAATGCAAAAATACTCAACATAATACTAGCAAAAGTAATCCATGAAAACATTATGATGATGAAGGCTTTATCCCAGGCATGCAGGGGTGCTACAAAATACAGAAATCCATCAATGTAATCCATCATATTAAAAAAAAAAAAAACTGAAAGGAAAAAAAAACACACACACACACACACACAGACACAAGAAAATCCTCTCAGATGCTCAATAAGGGCCTGTGTCCCTGATCTCTCCAAGACTTTAAACATGAATGGGTGTTGTATTTTTTCAAATGATTTTTTTCGATATCTAAGGAGATAATCATGTGGTTTTTCTGGAGCCTACCTCAGAGGGCCTCTGAAAGACTACCCAGCAGTGTATGGAAGCAAATGCTGAGACACATAACCAAACATTAGGCAGAGTTCAAGGAATCTTAGGAAAGAAGGAGGAGATAGTAAGACCTGGAGAGGACAGGAGCTCCACTAGGAGAGCAAGAGAACCAAAAAATCTAGGAAGAGGGGTATTTTCTTAGACTGATGCTCCAAATTAAGTCCATTCATGGATATAACCTACAACCCCTGCACAGATGTAGCCCATGGCAGCTCAGTTTCCAAGTGCATTCCCTAGAAATGGGGACAGGGACTGTCTCTGACATGAACTCAGTGGCTGGCTCTTTGATAACCTCCCCCTATTGGGGGAGCAGCCTTACTAGGCTACAGGAGAGGACAATGCAGCCAGTTCTGATGATAACTGATAAACTAAGGTCAGATGGAAAGGGAGGAGGATCTCCCCTCTCAGTGGACTTGGAGAGGGGCATGGGAGGAGATGAGGGAGGGAGGGTGAGATTGGGAGGGAATGAGAGAGGGCATTACAGCTTGGATACAAAATGAATAAACTGTTATTAATATAAAAATAATAATTTAAAAAAAAGAAAACCAAAAACAAAAAAAAGCAGAAACCAAAGCAAAGAAGGTAAACTAAAACACAAACTAAGTCTTCTTTAAACTTCTTGAAAAGACCATAAAATTTACCATTTCAAAGAAAATCCCAGTAATTTTCATAGAAAGCCAAACCCACTATAATTAATATTTTCTGTTAACAAAATGATACAAAACCTCCAGCTTGAACTTTGATATTCCTTTTCATTTTTTCATGCATATGACTTTTTATGTATTGTAATCTTTATTACATGCCAGTAATGATACATTCACCTTGAAAATGTTCTGTATTTTGTATTCCAAAGACTATCTTGTTTTTTCTTAGATACTTTAAGTTACTTGGAATCATTGTGAGTTTTGAACTCTTGCTTTTCATGTTTGGAAAGCCCATAGAAAAAAAATCCAGTCTTTAGATTAGCCTGACCCTGAACTCACAGAGATTCACCTAACTCTATTTCTCAAGTGCTGGGATTAAAGGCATGTGCCAGTACTGCTGGCCTAAAGAGGATTCAGCCAGCCTTGATGAGACCTGACAAGCTAGGGTCAAATAGAAGGGGAAGAGATCCTCCCTTATCATTGGGCTTGGGTAGGGGAATAGGAGAGAAGAAGGAGGGTAGGTGGGACTGGGAGGAGATGAGGGAGGAGGCTGCAGCAAGGATACAAAGTGAAATTGTAAGGAAGAGAGAAAGAAAGAAAAAAAAAAGAAAGACAAAAGGAAGGAAGGAAGAAAAGAAAGACAAAGATTTAAAAAAAATGAAAAACAATTCTGCTAGAGATAATTTGTCTTACTTCAGAGGCAGAAACACATTATATTAATTACATTTTATTCACTTTGTATCCCAGTGGTAACACCCTCTGTCATTCCCTATAAATCTCACCTTTCCTCCCTCATCTCCTCCCATGCCCTTCGCCAAGTCCACTGATAAGGGACTTCCTCCTCCCCTTCCTTACTTTTTCTTCTAACGGATTTAGTGTGTCTGATTTTATGCTGAGGTCTTTGGTCCACTTGGACTTTAGTTTTGTGCAGGGTGACAAATATGAATCTATTTTCATTTTTTGCATGTACACATTCAGCCTGACCAGCACCATCTGTTGAAGATGCTGTCTTATTTACATTGAATGATTTTAACTTCTTTGTCAAAAATCAAATATCCATTGTTATGTGGATTTATTTTGGGATCTTCTATTCAGTTTCATTGATCCACCATTCTGTGTCTATGCCAATATCATGCAGTTTTCACTATTATTGCTCTGTAGTACAGCTTGAAATCAAGGATGTAGATACCTCCAGAAGATCTGTTCTTGCATAGGATAGTTTTGGAAATTCCAGGGTTTTGTTTTCCCATAGAAAGTTGAGAATTGTTCTTTCAAGGTCTGTAAAGAATTGTGTTGGTATTATGATGGGAATTGCATTGATATCTGTAGATTGCTGTTGGCAGAATGGCTATTTTCCCTATGTTAATACTACCGATCAATGAGCACGGAAGATCTTTCAATCTTCTTCAAATTTTTTCTTCAGAGACTCGAGGTTTTTTCAAACAGGTCTTTCACTTGCGTGGTTAGATTCACACCAAGGTACTTTATGTTATTAGTGGCTATTGTGATGGGTGTTATTTCCCTAATTTCCAGATCAGCACTTTTGTCTTTGGTGTACAGGAGGGCTTCTGATTTTTTTTTTTTTAGTTAGTTTTTTATCCAGCCAGAAGGTGTTTATCAGTTGAAGAAGTGATCTGGTTGAATTTTAGGTTCATGCATGTATACTATCATATCATCTGTGAAGAGTGACACTTTGACCTTTTCCTTTCTGATTTGTATCCCCTTGATCTCCTTTAGTTGTCTTATTGCTTTACCTAGGACTTCAATAATGTTGAAGAAATATGGATAGACTGGGAAGCCTTGCCTTGTGTCTGATTTCAGTGAGATTGATTTAAGTTTCTCTCCATTTAGTTGGATGTTGACTATAGGATTGCTGTATATTGTGTTTACCATGATTAGCTATGTGCCTTGTATCCTTAATCTCTCCAAATCTTTAAAAATGAATGGGTGCTGAATTTTTTCAACTGTTTTTTTTTGGGGGGGGGTCTAAGGAGATGATCATGTGGTATTGGTCCTTCAGTTTGTTTATATGGTGGATTACATTGATGGATTTCTGTAAATTGAACCACCCCTGCATGCCTGGAATGAAGCCTACTTGGACATGGGCGTTGATATCTTTTATGTGTTCCTAGATTCGGTTTGCAAGTATTTTATTGAATATTTTTGCATCAGTGTTCATAAGAGGTCAGAAGTTCTTTTGTTGTTGAGTCTTCTTGTGGCTTAGGTATCAAGTGACTGTGGCTTCATAGAATGATTTTGGTTATGTTACTTCTGTTTCTATTTTGTAAAATAGTTTGAAGAGAAGTGGTGTTAGCTCTTCTTGGAATGTCTGTTAGAATTCTGCACTACAATCCTCTGGCCCTGGGCTTATTTTTTTTGAAAGGAAGGCTTTCGATGACTGATTCTGTTTCTTGAATATAGAACTATTCAATATATTTACCATTTCTTCACTTAATTTTCATAAATTGAGTCAATCCGGACAATTGTCCATTCTATTTAGAATTTCAAATTTTGTGGTATAGAGGCTTTTGTACTAAGACCTAATGTATATTTGGATTTCCTCAGTGTCTGTTGTTATGTTCCCTTTTTGTTTCTGGTTTTGCTGATTTGAATACTTTCTCTCTGCCTTTTAGTTAGTTTGGCTAATGATTTGTCTATTTTGTTGATATGTTCAAAGAACCAACTCTTGATTGCAATGATTTTTGAAATGTTTTATTTGTTTCTAATTTATTGATTTCAGCCCTTGGCTTGAATATTTCCAGCCGTCTACTCCTCTTGGGTGTGTCTGCTTTATTTATTTGTTTTAGGACTTTCAGGGGGGCTATTAAGTTGCTTGTATGAGATCTTTCACATTTCTTCTTGAAGGCACTTAGTGCTATGAACTGCTTTCATTGTGTCCCAAAAGTTTGGGTATGTTGTGCCTTCATTTTCATTGAATTCTAGGAAGTCTTTAATTTCTTTCTTTATTTCTTCTCTAACCCAGCTGTCATTGAGTTGTGACTTGTTCAGTTTCCATGTATGTGTAGGCTTTTTGCTATTTTTGTTGATGTTGGTGTCCAGCTTTAGGCCATGGTGGTCAGATAGGATACAAAGGATTATTTCAATCTTCTTGTATCTGATGAAGCTTTCTTTGTGACCAACTATATGGTCTATTTTTGAAAAAGGTTCCATGAGGTGCTGAAAAGAAGGTAAACTCTTATGAATTTGGGTGAAAAGTTCTGTAGATGTCTATTAGGTCTGTTTAATTTAGGGCCTCTGTAAGTGCCCTTATTTCCCTGTTTTGCTTCTGTCTGGATGATCTGTCCCTTCGTGAGAGTATAGTGTTGAAGTCTCCCACTAGTAAGGGGTTGGGATTAATGTGTGGTTTCAGCTTTATTAAAGTTTCATTTATAATTATAGGTAGTCTTGTATGTGGGGCATAGATGTTCAGAATTGTGATGTACTCCTGGTGGATTTTTCCTTTGATGAGAATGAAGTGTCCCTCCTCATCTTTTTTGATTAATTTTAGTTGGAAGTCTATTTTATTAGATAATAGGATAGCTAACCCAGCTTGTTTTCTGGTTCCATTTGCTTAAAAACATTTTCCAGCTCTTTACTCTGAGGTAGTGTTTATCTTTGTTGCCAAGGTGTGTTTCTTTGATGCAACAGAATGTTGGATCCTGTTTCTGCACCCATTCTGTTAGTCTGTGTTTTCTTTTGGAGAGTTGAGTCCATTGATGTTGATAGATAATAGTGACCAATGAATGTTAGTTCATTTTATTGTGGAATTGATGGTGAAACTGATTCATTGCTTGTTTTCTTTTAATTTTTGTTGTGAAGTTATCTGTGTTCTATGTTTTCTTGGGTATAGTTGTTTTGTTGGATTGGAGTTTTCCTTCTAGTACTTTCTGTAGGGCTGGTTTGCTGTGTAAATATTGCTTAAATTTAGTTTTGTCATGGAATATTTTGTTTTATCCATCTATGTTGATTGAAAGTTTTGCTGGGTAGAGTAGTCTGGGTTGGGATCTGTGGTCCATTAAAGTCTGCATGACATCCACACAAGCCTTTCTGGAGTTCATAGTTTCTTTTGAGAAGCCTGGTACAATTCTGATTGTTCTACCTTCGTATTTTACTTGCCATTTTCCCTTGCTGCTTTTAATAACTTTTCTTTATTCTGTAGATTTAATGTGTCAACTATGATGTGACATGAGGGGGTTCTTTTCTGGTCTAGTCTGTTTGGTGTTTTGTAGGCCTCTTGTATGTTTATGGACATCTCTTTCTTTAAGTTAGGAAATTTTTCTTCTATTATTTTCTTGAAAATATTTTCTGGACTTTGAAACCTAGAATCTTCTTTTTCATCAATTCCTATTATTCTTAGATTTCTCCTTTTCATGGCGTCCTTGATTTTGTGGATGTTTTCTGTTCGGGAATTTTCTGATTTTACTTTTTCTTTGAGAGAAGTATCAATTTCTTCATGTATATCTTCAGCACCTGAGATTCTCTCCTCCATCTCTTATATTCTATTGGTGATGCTTACCTTTGTGGTTCCTAATCTTTTCTCTAAGTTTTCCAGTACTACGGACCGACCCAGCCAGGTCCCACAACAGCGGGAAAATCAGGGTATTTGGATATGAGAAAGGCACAGTTTCAGGCGAGTTGACAGACAGAGACGACACCGAGATAGCTTTGACTCTGCTGTAATTTTACTGAAGTCAGGCCAATAATTTTATAGTGATTTCATGAGGAAGCACCTTAAAGTTGGCATGCTTTCGAAAACATTCAAACTTTTACCAAGGATACAAAGTTTATGTTTTAACTTGAAAGTGCAGCTAAGGGTAAAGCCATCCCCACAAGAAATCTTGGCCTAGAAACTTTCTGATCAACGCAAACAAGAAACAAAAACCTCAAACTGTGGTTTCATTATCACTGACTAGTGAAGAGGAAAGTCAGGAGCTGTAATAGTCCTCCGAGCCAAGTCAAATACCAAGTCTTTTTCTACATTAAAGTCTAAATACACCTTGGTCAACCATCCTCCCATATGTCTTGCTAAAGATTTATAATCTTCCTTAGAAACAAGGGGCCAAAGAGAGGCATGCTCAAGCCAGCTGTACTTTCTTATGCTATCTTTTCCTAAGAAGGAGCCCATTATTTCTTTTTCTATTTTTGTAATGCTTTCTGATACTGAATCTGATTCATTACTTCTTTTTTCTTTTACTCTATTCTTGCTAAAGCTTTTAATAATCAAAGATATATTTTCTTAAATAGTTAATGTGCTGTCCCAAAAATCACAAGGAAAAAACAAAAGGCTCATTAATTCAATCCTTCACATGAGAAAGAAAGATTTTCATAGTACATCTTTTTGGCATAGATGGCCAGGGGGAACAACAAGGAACTTCCAGGGAGCTGATTCCCATAGGAAACGTGTCTCCTCATCTTAGCAGCATAATTTTACGCTTATATAGCACATTTTTATGCTCACATAGACTCTGGAGTTAGTATGGCACTCCAGCTCCAGCGTTTTGTCTGTGTTTTCTTTATTGATTCTAATTCTGTTTTCATGCCTTGCACCATTTCCTTCATGTGAGTGAATGTGGATTCCTGTCTCTCTATGAAGGTCTCTAATTTTTTGTTCGTTTCCTCTTTATGTTCCACTAATTTTGACTCTACTTGTGCCTCTATTTGTTAGGTTATATTTTCCTATACTTCTTTGAGATCTTTGTTCATTTCCTCTTTATTTGCTTCCATTTGTGTGGCTCTTTTTTTGAGATATTTGTTCGTTTCCTCTTCATATGCCTCTAATAACTGGATAATCATAGCTTTAAAATCATTTTCCTGTGTTTCCGATGAATTTTAGTATCCATTGGTTTTGTGGGTTGGTGAATCTATCCACTGGTTTTGTTGGATGTCTTCTTATGTCGACCTCTGGCCATTTGCTTATCAGTAAACTTCACTTTTTTTTCCTGGAATCTTTAGTTCAGGCTGGGACCATCTTTCTTTGGTGTCTGGAGTATTCTTCAGGAAGATGAGAAAGGTCCACTGGTTTGAGAGTATGCGTTGTTGTTTCAGTTGTACCTAAAGGAGGAAGGTTTGTGGGTGCAGGACAAATGAGTGAGAGACTGTGCATTTGATTGGAAGTGTGCCTTAAAGGACAAGGTGCTAGAAAATGCAGATGTCTGGAGTGTGGGGTAGGGGCATGGTGCAGAAACAGAAGAGGCTGAGGACACTGGAGGTGTTTGCGGGCACCCTTTGCTTGCACAGATTCTCTGAATATCTCATTAGCCTACAGGTCACTGTTATTCAGCTCTGTCTGGGTTCTAGGAGTTGTTTGCCTGGACTCCACTTGTAGACCCTCATAACATTGGCTTCAATGTTGAGAACACTGTCCCAAGAATCCCTGTTTCCCACAGTGGGTTTGTCAGTGAGAAAGATGTGATATCTGGCTGCTAGCTTAGAGCTTGGGCTCTGCAGGCACTTGAAGGCACTCTTACTCTCTAGTAAGTCAAATCAGAAAGCACAGGGATTCCCCCTGTTCTCTACTCTCAGATTTGGGCCTGCTGGGGCAAATGTGGTTGGAGGAGCTCTGTCAGCTCAGTGGTGCTGCAGCTGCAGAACTTGGGAGTCCAGCCATACCAGAGGAACTGATAGGTCAGTACAGATGCCAGTCGGGAAGTCCTGTGGAGCTACTACAGTGTACAGTGTAGTGGAAGAGTTGCAAAATGGATAATTCTTAAAGTCATAAATTTTTTTAATTTTTCAGTTTGTAACTTATATATTGGGGTTTTCAATCATTCTCTCAAAATATAATAATATAATTGAATTTTCCTTGATTCTATATTTCCTTTTGATACTATACTTGATCTTAGCCAAAAGACTGAGAAGCGGTCTATACTCTCTTTTGAGTCATTAACTACAATTGTGTAGACAATTCACTTATTTATAGATACATTGTGACGTATATTATATTGAACATTGTGGATCATTTGCTTTCCAATTTACTTTGTGCAAAGTGTATAATATCCAAGAGGTAATAGGCACAGTCAAATAGTGAACAATGGGCAAATTAACATAGGGATTAAAATATATCTGTTGATAAGTTACTTCTTTTTTATCATTGCTGTTATTGTTTTCTTCCTTGCTTTTCATCTTTTTTTAAGTTCTGTATCTTTTGTTATTATTATTACTACTATTTTACAATTTATTCACTTTGAATGCCACCTGTAGTCCTCTCCCTCATCTTCTCCCAGTCCCACCCTCCCTCTCTCTTCCTCCCCTATAACTCTCCTTTAATCTACTGATAAGGAAATTCCTCCTTCCCTACTATCTGACCCTAGCCTATCAGGACTGCCTGGATCCTCTTCCTCTGTGACTGGCTAGGTTGTAGCTCCAGGGAAAATTGATCAAAGAACAGGTAACCAAGTTCATGTAAGAGACTGTCTCTTCTCCCTTTACTAAGGAACCCACATGGGGACTGATCCTTCTATGGGCTACACCTAAACAGGGGATTTTGCTATGTAGTCAAAATTGACCTTGAATTTGTAATCTTCATGCTTCAATCTCTTGCTGGCATTACAGCTTTCTATACCAACTTACTGTGGCAAAATGTAGAGGCTAAACAGAGGTGGTGAAATATTCTGAAGCAGAAGGACAAGAAAGATATGATAGCTACTAGATTTGAAGGAAATGAGAGAACACATTTAAGAAAATCTAAAGAGTGAGCTAGACCATACATACAGAACAGTGAAGGCATAAAGACTGCAGAAGTGGTTGATAGACTTCAACACAAGAGTATAAACAGACCTTATATTGTATATTATATAAATGCGCCAATGCATCTACCTTCTTGCCTTTTGTTGAGTGGAGTTTAAAAGGGGGCATTGCATTCTTTGGAACTACACTTACGAATGGTTGTAAACTACACTGTTGGTGGTGTGAACAGAAACAGATTCCACTTCATTAAACTATATTGATTGTTATTAAAATTACTTTTAAAAGCACTGCCGTGTTTTCTCCTCAACTATTGCTCAATATTGTATTTTGTCCTGGACATAATTTTCATTGGATCATTCTATAAAAGCCAAACATTAGCTTGAGAGATCTATCTCAACTTACCTATAATTATAGCATAATTCTTTACTTTAAGATTTTCCCTTTAAACAAATCCAAACATCTACAGCTCCTGACACAAATTTACTTTTGTTTTTTAAATAAAGAATTATTGATTACCTAAAATATTCTTGAGTCTAAATGTGGTAGTATGTACAAAGAAATGTTTGAGACCAGCCCATGTTCTCAAAGACCTCACTTAATCATTGTTTTCCCCCTGCTATCTGAATTTGCTTAAACAGGAAAATTAATCACTCAGATTAATTAACCTAGATTATGGTTGGGCATGGTTACCTTTCCTCAAAGGGAAAAGAGGCGGGTGGGAGTGACTGGGAAGAGATGAGGAAGGGGACTACAGCAGGGATACAAATTGAGTAAATTATAATGAATAAATAAAATTTAAAAATAAAGGAAAAAATAGTGTCTATTCCATCTTCCACGGGATTTAGTACCTTGTGCACATTTCTGTTCTAACACTACTACTTTTATTTAATTATATGCTTTGCTCTCTAATTTGACCATAAGTTATGTTAGCATATTTTTCAAATCTTAGTATCCTTAGGGCCTAGCACCAATCTCAATAAATATTAAACGAAAGAATAATTTGCAAAATTTGTGAAGCAGAATGAGGGAGTAAAGGGAAGAGAGAACAAGTGAAGTAGCCTTGAAGAAAACTTCCAGAAATCTAATTTTGAATCTCATTTACGAGTTTTGAAAAAAAACAACAGTAGGAAGGAAACTAAGGTTTTGTAGTGTCCAAGTAATTTACACTCAGCAATTATCCTTATTATTGACTTTATTCCAAGAACAGTATCTTGTGACTTTTTTAATTAACTGAAAGTGATTCTGCATGCCAAGAACTGGAAGGCCTACAGATTAACTTCCTTATACTCACTGTAAAGGCCCATATACAATACGGTTCAAATGTGTTGTCTTACCTAGAATCATAAAAAAATATATAAATCATATATATAAAACTAGTATGTTGAACATATCTCATTTGGCACTACTTTACATAGTGTCTGTGTAAATGAATTTTTCAGAAATAAAATTAGCACTAATAATAAACTGTAAGGCACCTGATTTGCAGAAGAACTATTTAGGATTATTTTTCTTTAACATAAGTTATTTCTAAATTTCTGTTATGTGTGTGTTAATTCTCTGTGTGCTTTAGAAAATGTAATCTGAAGTTACGTATGTGTCTGATTATTTTAAGAACTGATTTTTTTCAAAGATTTATTTATTTATTACCTGAAGCGTAATCACCTTACGTACCAGGTGAGGGCACCAGATCTCACTGTAGATGGTTGTGAGCCACCATGCCAATGCTGGGAAATGAACTCAGGTCCTCTGAAAGAGCAGCCAGCTCCCTTAACTGGGTGTAAATAGAAATACCTGGAGGGGTTAGGAGCTCCACAAGGAGAGGAAAGCAATAGAAAAACAACAAAAATATTCTGGGCCCAGGGGTCTTTTCTGAGACTGATACTCCAACCAAGGACCATTCATGGCGATAACCTAGATCCCCTGCACAAAGTAGGGTATAACAGCTCAGTCTCCAAGTAGGTTGCCTAGTAAGGGAAACATGGGCTGCCTCTGACATGTACTCAGTGGTTTGCTCTTTGATCTCCTCCCTCTGATGGAGAGGAGCAGCTTTACCAAGCCACAGAGGAAGACAACACAGCCAGTCCTGATGAGCCGTGATAGGCTAGGGTCAGCAGGAAGGGGAGGAGGACCTCCCCCATCAGTGGACTTGGGGAGGGGTATGGAAGGAAAAGAGGGAGGGAGGATGAGATTGGGAGGGAGGGGACAAGGTAGGGGCCTACAGCTGAGATACAAAGAATAAATTGTAATAAATAAAAATTAAAAAATAATTGACTTCCATTATTTCTTGTTTAATTGCTGTTTTATTCAAAATATTGTAATAGAGAAAGGATGTTTTCAGTGAATAAAAAAAGCACTTTTTGAAGGCATTAGGTGACTTAGGTTTCAATCCTCACTGATACCTAATTTAACAAATTGGTTTTAGATTAAGAACAATTTGTATTTCAATTTTTTAAAGAAAACATATATAACTTATTATATCAGAGATGACAAGTAATACATCATAATTTGAATCTCATATATGATGTAATTTTATTTGTGTCACATGACAAATGAGTTTAGAAGCTTCAGGTCAACCTGTGACCTGAATAATATATATCCCTTATATCTTCTCATTTTTAAATGGAACATACTCATAACACACCTGGAGAAAAATGGAAAAGACTTTGAAAACCAAACTGTGATATAAACACAGACAAAGATCCTGACACACCTATGTACTAGTGACTACCTTTGTTTGGCCACTTAGCAGTCCACATTTAAATATGCCCTAAACTCACAGGAAAGTGAGAAAGTAACATAATACTTAGGACAATGATAACTGAGATCTCTTCTAAACTAATATTGTGTAAGTTTTCTGTAAAAATTTAGATATTTCAAATAAGTATGATGTTTTCCTGTTTCTAGGAAACTCTCTTGGTAGTGTGTGTTGCTTACATGTTTTTACGCACACCATTTTTGGGATTTTCGCATTTTTTTAAATGACATGAGGCTTAAGACTGTGGCATCCTTTGAAATATCCATATGATATTCTCATTTCTGAAATAAATAATATGATGCAATTAATTTTATGATGTTTCTGTTATGAGTATATTTCAGATAGATATCAGGTAGGTAGGTAGGTAGATGGATAGATAATTAACATGTTTGTGAGGGTGTACAAACACAGAATGTAATGTAACCTGATCTATTCTATCTTTCCCCACCTTTTTCCCTGAGGCAGGATCCCATACTGTATCTGCAACTAGGCTGAAGATCAGCATGTCCCAGTGATTCTCCTTTCTCTGTACTTCCCCTCATTGCTGGAGTAATAGTAAAAAAGACATTACCAACCACATTTTTTCATTTGTTTTATTTATTACAATTTATTTGCTTTATAACACAGCTGTAGCTCTCTCCTTTTTTCCCTCTCAACTCCACCCTCCCTCCATCTTCTCCTCAAATGCCCCTCCCCTAGTTCACTGATAGGGGAGGTCCTCCACTTCTTCCATCTGACCTAGCCTATCAGGTCCCATAAGGACTGGCTGCATTGTCTTCTTCTGTGGCCTGGTAAGGCTGCTCCCCTATCAGGAGAAGGTGATCAAACAACCACTTATTTCATATCAGAGACAGCCCCTGTGTACTTTCCTAGGGAACCCACTGGGACACTGAGCTGCCACGGTCTACATCTATACAGGGGTTCTAGATTATCTCCATGCATGGTCCTTGGTTGGAGTATCAGTCTCAGAAAAGACCCCTGGGCCCAGATTTTTTGGTTCTGTTGCTGTTTTTGTGGAGCTCCTGCCCCCCCCCCCAAGTCTTTCTGCCTACCCTACTTTATTAGATTAGCTGCACTCTGCCCAAAGTTTGGTTATGAGTCTCAGCATCTGCTTTGATACTCTGATCAGTAGGGTCTTTCAGACACCCTCTGTGGTAGGCTCCTGTCCTGTTCTCTGTTTTATCCTCTTCCAATGTCTATCCCATTTCCCTTTCTGAATGAGGACTGAGCATTTTCCCCAGGGTCCTTCTTCTTTCTTAGCTTCTTTAGGCATACAGATTTTATTCTGTTTATCCTATATTATATGACTAATGTGTTCTGGATATTAGTCCTCCATCAGATGTAGCCTTGATGTAATGTTAACATTGATATTGTTCATAAGAACTTCTTATGACCTATAGTATATGGTAAATACATACATAAATATGTATACACACACATGTAAAGTAATGTGAAAGGATCTCAGAGACTCATGCTTGTTGAGTATGCTCTACCTATGCATCTAGGCTAATCAATGTGTAATCACAGAACAATACATATTAGCAGACCCTAGAGTTAACAATAAGCAAAATTAAATAATAACAATTTGAGACTACTCTGACTGAATGAATACACAATTTATTCAAACTTAGTAAAACATAGTCTGTCAATTTTTATAACCTATGTTTTGATGAAAATAAGCACAGGCTTCTATTGTTTTCAAGGTTACTAAAAATTTTTTTGTTTGTACATGATGATCAACAACAATAGCAAGCACATAGGCTTGATAATGTGACCATTTGCAGAAACTACCCTGTATGAAAATGTACTCACTTATATTCTGAAGATAGGAATATGATTGTGTGTTATTTCATCATCTGAAATTTTACCATGCCTTTTGAGGTGTGTCTTTTCCATTATGAGATCTACAGTGTCAACGAAATTGCATGGTACCTCTTTGTCCCTTAGAACCCAGACACACTGCATAAACAATTGTTTAGAAAATGCCATTCTTTCTAAATTTGAAGATGACCCCACAACTGAGAAGTCATTGCCAATTTAGTTTGGAAGCAAATCAGAAGAATTTTTTCCTGCATCTTGCTTCTTAACTGTAGTTTATCTTCAGATAAAACTTTCATTTTTGCTTTGCATTCAGCTTGAAAGAAAATCAGAGCTTCTTTCTCATTCATAGGAATGAGAAATAGGGTTTATGCATGTTTTCTCTATTTCAACTGCTAGGTACTGTTGACTACCTTTTTTTTTTCTTTTTAAAAAGCTAATGGAATTATCCTAGTGAAAGAATTAGGTGTCATTCACAAATTATTAATAATGAAAAAGAATTATGTTTTGGCCTTTCCCATCACTTTGTGTATTAGAGATTTAACCTATAAAATAACTTTGGAACTTCCAAATATACAGGGTATGTTTCAAAACAAAATGGGTAAGCGTACTACATTTAACTTGTTATGTCTAAAACCTAAGACAAAATATAAGGAATCCCAAACTGCTCAAGAATTTAAAAAGCTAACAATTGAGTTGGGGAAATCAAAACTTGAAAAACTCCAATGGTAGAGATGAGGGATTTTCTTGTAGTTTTTTGTTTGTTTAATTATATTTTAATTCCAGATATAACACCAGGGCAGACTGACCCAATAACTTTATAGTATATATAGATAACTGTATTGTAGACAGATAAATGTATAGTAGATATAGCAGATAGATACTTCTGTAAGTATCTAGGACAGAAAGCTCATCTCTCTGTGTAATAAATGAGAACAAATGGTTTGGTTATGCAAAAGACAAGAGGAAAACTCGTAATTTACACACCATTCTCTTTTCTGATTCCAAGTACAGTCCAACTGCAAGGACCAGCATTGTAGGGGGCTAAAATGTTTGAGAGAAATCCATGTTTATAGACATAAAAATATATTTACCCTTCAATTCAAGAATTTTGAAGAAATCCCTGAAAGGAAAAAGAATCAAAGGAGGTGACTGACTCTATTTGAACAAATGTAAGTCAAGGGCTCACTTCTCAAGCAGTATGTACATGAAATATTATCTACAACAGACAACGTAATTCCCCACAATTGCAATATAAAATTTTTCTGACATTCAGACCAACCTTTAAGTGTAATATCCAAAGTCCACATACACAAACACACACACACACACAAAAAAAAATTTCTTGAAAAGTCTATGAAAAGTGAGCTGGCACTGGAATCCTTCAAGTGGGAGACAATAGTAATTTGGAACTCTGAATCTAGTCATTTGGGAAATGCAAATCAAAACAATTCTGAGATTCCATCTTACAACCTTCTCAGTAAAACTCCGAAAGTCAAAAGGGCCTGAATCAATATACTCCAAGTTCTAAAATACCACAACTGCAAACCTATATTACTGTTCCCATGGAAACTGTCATACTTGAAGAAGACAGAAAAACTTTTCATGTTTCTAACAGCCCTTTAAAAATTTATACAAAAAAAACCAAACAAACTAAGAAAAATACATTTGATTGGCCCATAATGATTTTTATTAAGAATATAGAGAAGAGTAGGTGTAATGATATATATACAGAAAACAAATATAAATTTTAATTATAATTTAATAAAAATGAAGGTAAACAAAAATACATTGAACATTCATATATATATATATATAATCAAACCAAGTTAATCTGGATTAAACCAGTTCCAATAAAAACAAAATAAAATAAAATAAAATAAAATAAAATAAAAAACTAATTCCAGAAAATTAATAGTAATTTCAAGGCATTTGCTGAAGCTGAAATGTCGATGGTTCTCTTATTTTCATTTTACTTGTTAGGCCATGAGGAACTCTAGAAGTCTCATGGAAGGGATCGGGAAAGCATGGAAAATATAGAGTACCATGCTACATTTAAGGAGTTTTCAGATGAAGTTATGAGGAACCTATGGTGAACTATTTAAATATTGTAACAAACAGTATAATTTCCTGACTTAGTGGCAATGAGTCTTGGGGAAAGGGTAAATAAGAGAATGGCTCAGGGATACACATTTTACATATATGTCTATGTATGTATGTGCGTGTATATGTGTGTGTGTGTGTGTTTGTGTGTGTTTGTGTAAAGTCTCCATGCTAAAATTCTTAATATGAATGCTAACAGTTTTATATGAAGAAGTAGAAATATCTGGGTGGCCTTTGAATTATTATTCTAATTGAACGTGAACAAATTAACTTCCCTGTCAATACCAGTCCCTACTTACAGCCATCTCCACACCTACAAGCCTAGCTCCCAGACTGATTTATGGTTTTCAAATCCACCAATTTGGTGATCCAAATTTTATGGAAACTCTTTTTGTCTCTTACCCTTACCTCTCTCTGCATTCATCTCTGACCTTGAAAGTTCAGACCCATAATTTACAAGCCATCTTCCCCTGGTCTAACTAAACAGCTTCTCCACCAGCTTTACTTGACCTAGTTTTGGTAAGTCATCTTCTGCACTGGCCCAAGTTAAAGAAGGCCAGATTATCACATTATGCACACATTAGACACACAACAAAGAAAGAAGACTACAAGCCCAGGACAAAGAGAAACAACATGAACAGCCAAGACAGCATGTCCCCAATCAAACCCAGTTGTCCTATAGAAGTGTTCTCTGATGCAAATTACACAGGTGGATCCCAGGAGACATAATTTAAAAGAATAATTATAACATTTATCAAAGGACTCAAGAAATTTTAAAATTTAACATCATTGAACTCCAACAGTATAACATTATAAACTTGAATTACGTTCATATACATACAGCTAAATGAAATGGACAAATATAATTATTTGAAAACTGAATTCAAAAAAGAGATAAAAAAGACTGAAGAGAATATTATCTGAAATGAAGATGGAATTTATTTTATTTTATTTTTTTATTTTTCTTTATTAATTACACTTTAATCACTTTGTATCCCCCCTCTGATTCCCTCCTTCCTCCCTTCCCAATCCCTCCCTTCCTCCGCCTTCAGTCTACATGCCCCTCCCCAAGTCCACTGATAGGGGAGGGCTTTTTTTCTTTCCTTCTGATCCTAGTCAATTAGGTCTCATCAGGAGTGGCTGCATTGTCTTCTTCTGTGGCCTGGTAATGCTGCTTCCCCCTCAGAGGGAGGAAATTAAAGAGCAGGCCAATCAGTTCATGTCAGAGATAGTCCCTGTTCTGATTAAAGTGGAACCCACTTGGATACTGAACTGCCATGGACTACATCTGTGCAGAGGTCTTAGGATATCACCATGTATGGTCCTTTGTTGGAGTATCAGTCTCAGGAAAGACCCCTGTGCTGAGATTTTTTTGGTTCTGTTGCTCTCCTTGTGGAGTTCCTGTCCTCTCCAGATCTTACTATTTCCCACTTCTTTCATAAGATTCCCTGCACTCTGCCCAAAGGATGCCCATAAGTCTCAGTATCTACATTGATAGTCTGCAGGGCAGATATTTTCAGAGGTCTTCTGTGTCAGGCTTCTGACTTGTTCCCTCTTTTGTCCTTCTGATGTCCAGCGTCTTTGCCTTTCTGGATAGGAACTGAGCATTTTAACAAGAGTCCTCCCTCTTGATTAGTTTCTTTAGGTGTACAGATTTTAGTAGGTTTATCCTAGATTATATGTCTATATGAGTGAGTATATACCTTGTGCATCTTTCTGCTTCTGGTATAGCTCACTCAGGATGATCTTTTCCAGATCCCACCATTTACCTGCAAATTTCATGATTTCCTTGTTTTTATTGCTGAGTAATATTCCATTGTGTAGATATACCACAATTTGTGCATCCATCCCTCCACTGAGGGGCATCTGGGCTGCTTCCAGCTTCTGGCTATTAC
Source organism: Meriones unguiculatus (assembly GCF_030254825.1). NCBI lineage: Eukaryota > Metazoa > Chordata > Mammalia > Rodentia > Muridae > Meriones > Meriones unguiculatus. Next base: position 69,899,634 of record NC_083369.1, on the reverse strand, counting down.
AAATAAGGCTGCTACAAACATGGTTGAGCAAATGTCCTGGTTGTGTACTTCAGAATCTTTTGGATATATGCCTAGGAGTGGTATAGCTGGATCTTGAGGAAGCACTATTCCTAGTTGTCTGAGAAAGCGCCAGATTGCTTTCCAGAGTGGTTGTACAAGTTTACATTCCCACCAGCAGTGGAGGAGGGTTCCCCTTTCTCCACAACCTCTCCAGCATGTGTTTTCTCTTGAGTTTTTGATCTTAGCCATTCTAAGGTGAAATCTTAGGGTCATTTTGATTTGCATTTCCCTGGTGGCTAATGAAGTTGAGCATTTCTTAAATGTTTCTCAGCCATTCGATATTCCTCTGCAGAGAATTCTCTGTTTAGCCCTGTTCCCCGTTTTTTTAATTGGATTACTTGATTTTTTGCTGTTTAACTTCTTTAGTTCTTTATATATACTGGATATTAGCCCTCTGTCAGATATAGCATTGGTGAAGATCTTTTCCCAATCTGTAGGCTGTTATTTTGTTCTGAGGACAGTTTCCTTTGCTTTATAGAAGCTTTTCAGTTTCATGAGGTCCCATTTACTGATTGTTGCTCTTAGAGCCTGTGCTGTTGGTGTTCTGTTCAGGAAGTTTTCTCCTGTGCCAATGAGTTCAAGGGTATTCCCCACTTTTTCTTCTAAGCAGTTTAGTGTGTCTAGTTTTATGTTGAGGTCTTTGATCCACTTGGACTTTAGTTTTGTGTAGGGTGATAAGTATGGATCTATTTGCATTTTTCTACATGCAGACTTCCAGTTAGACCAGCACCATTTGTTGAAGATGCTGTCTTTTTTTCCATTGAATGGATTTGGCATCTTTGTCAAAAATTAGGTGTCCATAAGTATGTGGATTTATGTCACAGTCTTCTATTCGATTCCTTTGATCCACCAGTCTGTTTCTATGCCAGTACAATGCAGTTTTTAGTATTGTTGCTCTATAGTACAGCTTGAGATCAGGGATGGCGATACCTCCTGAAGATCTTTTACTGTAGAGAATTGTTTTAGCAATTCTGGGTTACTTGTTGTTCCATATGAAGGTGAGAATTTTTCTTTCAAGGTCTGTAAAGAATTGTGTTGGTAATTTGATGGGAATTGCATTGAATCTGTAGATTGTTTTTGGTAAGATGGCCATTTTTATTATATTAATCCTGCCAAGCCATGAGCATGGGAGATCTTTCCATCTTCTGATATCTTCTTCTAACTCTTTCTTCAGAGACTGGAAATTTTTTTCATACAAGTCTTTGACTTACTTGGTTAGGTTCACATCAAGGTACTTTATGTCCTTTGTGGCTATTGTGAAAGGTGTTGATTCCTTAATTTCTTTCTCAGCCCTTTTGTCCTTTGTATACAGGAAGGCTACTGATTTTTTTTTTTTTTTTAGATTTTTTTTTCCATTTTTTTTATTTAACTTTTATTAATTACCCTTTATTCATTTTGTATCCCCCTGTAAGCCCCTCCCTCCTCCCCTCCCGGTCTCACCCTCCCCCCCCTTTCTTCATGCATGCCCCTCCCCAAGTCCACTGATAGGGGAGGTCCTCCTCTCCTTCTTTCTGATCTTAGTCTATCAGTTCTCATCAGAAGTGGCTGCATTTTCAGGGTTCTAGGTTTTCTCCACGCTACTCATTTTTTTAGTTAATTTTGTATCCAGCCACTTTGCTAAAGGTGTTAATTAGCTGTAGGTGTTCCCTGGTAGAGTTTTTGGGGTCACTCAGGTATACTATCATATCATCTGCAAATAGTGATACTTTGACTTCTTTTCCAGTTTGTATCCCCTTGATCTCCTTCAATTGTCTTATTGCTCTAGCTAGGACTTCTAGAGCAATGCTGAAATGATATGGAGAGATTGGACAGCCCTGCCTTGTCCCTGATTTAAGTGGGAATGATTTAAGTTTTTCTCCATTGAGTTTGATGTTGGCTATAGGCTTGCTTTATATCGCCTTTACTATGTTCATGTATGTGCCTTTTGTCACTGATCTCTCCAATACTTTAAACATGAATGGATTTTTGATTTTGTCAAATGCTTTTTAGCATCTAAGGAGATGATCATGTGTTTTTTCTCCTTCAGTTTGTTTTTGTGGTGGATCACATTGATAGATTTCTGTATATTGAACCACCCCTTCATGCCTGGGATGAAGCCTACTTAGTTGTAGTGGATGATGTCTTTGATGTGTTCTTGGATTCAGTTTGCAAGTATTTTGTTGAGTATTTTAGCATCAATGTTCATGAGGGATATTGGCCTGAAATTCTCTTTCTTTGTTGGGTCTTTGTGAGGTTTAGGTACCAAGGTGACTGTGGCTTCATAGAATGAGTTTGGTAGTGTTCGTTCTGTTTCTATCTTGCAGAATAGTTTGAAGAGTATTGGTTTTAGCTCTTCTTTGAAGGTCTGGTAGATCAGCGCTGAAACTATCTGGCCCTGGGCTTTTTTTGCATGGTAGACTTTTGATGACAGCTTCTATTTCCTTAGGGGATATGGGACTATTTAATTGGTTTACCTGGTCTTGATTCAGCTTTGGCATGTGGAATCGGTCAAGAATATTGTGCATTTCATTTAGATTTTCAAATTTTGTGGCATATAGACTTTGGAAGTAAGATCTAATTATTGTTTGGATTTCTTCATTGTCTGTGGTTATGTCCCCCTTTTCGTTTCAGATTTTGTTGATTTGGATAGTTTCTCTCTGCCTTTTAGTTAGTTTGGTTAAGGGTTTGTCTATCTTGTTGATTTTCTCAAAGAACCAGCTCTTGCTTTCATTGATTCTTTGAATTGTTTTATTTGTTTCTAATTTATTGATTTCAGCCCTGACTGATTATTTTCAGCCGTTTACTTTTTTTTTTTTTTTTTTTTTTTTGGTGTGTCTGCTTCTTTTTTTTCTAGGGCTTTTAAGTGAGCCATAAGTTGCTTGCATGAGATGTTTCGAATTTCTTTTTGAAGGCACTTAGTGCTATGAACTTTCCTCTTAGCACTGCTTTCATTGTGTCCCGTAAGTTTTGGCATGTTGTGCTTTCATTTTCATTGAATTCTAGAAAGTCTTTAATTTCATTCTTTATTTCTTCTCTGACCCAGCTGTCATTTAGAAGCAGGTTGTTCAGTTTCCATGTGTGTCTAGGCCTTTTGCTATTTTTGTCATTGAGGTCCAGCTTTAGTCCATGGTGATCAGATAGGATACAAGGGATTATTTCAATATTTTTTTCTTTTGTTTATTTTTATTTATTTTTTTATGAGTTACATTTTATTAACTCTGTATCCCAGCCATGTCCCGATCCCTCATTCCCTCCCAGTCCCTCCCTCCCTCCCTCATCTCCACCGTGCCCCTTTCCAAGTCCACTGATAGGGGGGACCTCCTCCCCATTCATCTGATCCTGTTTTATCAGGTATCTTCAGGACTGGCTGCAAAGCCCTCCTCTGTGGCCTAACAGGACTGCTCCTCCCTTCGGGGGTGGGGAGACCAAAGAGCCAGTCATTGAGTTCCTGTTAGAAATAGTCCCTGTTCCCCTCACTTTGGGAAACCAATTGGTTACTGAGCTACCACAGGCTACATCTGAGTGGAGGTTCTAGGTTATATCCATACATGGTCCTTGGCTGAATGTCAGTCTCAGAAAAGACCCTGTGCCCAGATATATTTGGTCCTTGTGGAGCTCCTATCCTTTCCCCATCAGACTAACTCCCCTTCTTTCTTATGATTCCCTGTACTCTGCCAAAGGTTTGGTCATGAGTCTTTGCTTTGAAAACACTGCTAGTTAGAGTCTTTCAGATGCGCTCAGTAGACTCCTGTCATACGTTCAATGCAAATCTTTTTTTTATTAATTACACTTTATTAATTTTGTATCCCCCCAATAAGCCTCTCCCTCCTCCCCTCCCGATCCCACCCTCCCTCCCATTTCTGCATGCATGCCCCTCCCCCCAAATCCACTGATAGGGGAGGTTCTCCTCTCCTTTCTGATCTTAGTCTATCAGTTCTCATCAGAAGTGGCTGCATTGTCGTCTTCTGTGGCCTGGTAGGGCTGCTCCCTCCTCAGGGGGAGGTGATTAAAGAGCAGGCCAATCAGATTATGTCAGAGGCAGTCCCTCTTCCCATTACTATGTAACCCACTTGGACACTGACCTGCCATGGGCTACATCTGCGCAGGGGTTCCAGGTCATCTCCATGGATAGTCCTTGGTTGGAGTATGAGTCTCTGGGAAGTTCCCTGTGTTCAAATTTTCTTGTTTTGTTGCTCTCCTTGTAGAGACCCCGTCCTCTCCAGCTCCCACTATTTCCTACTTCCTACACAAAATTCCATTCACTCTGCCCGAGAGTTGGCCATCAGGCTCAGCATCTGCTTTGATAGTCTGCAGGGCAGAGGCATTCAGAGGCCCTCTGTGGTATGTTCCTAATTTCTTTCCTGATTTCTTCTTCTGGGTTTCAGAGGCCCTCTCTAGCAGGTTTCTAGGTTGTTTCCTATTTTCTTCTTCCTCTGATGTCCATCCTCCCCGCCCCTCAGGATGGGGATCGAAAACTCTAGCCAGGGTCCTCTCTCCTGCTCGGCCTCTCTAGATGCACAGATTCTGGTGGGTCTGTTCTACATTGCATGTCTATATGAGTGAGCATATACCGTGTGTGTCTTTTTGTTTCTGGGACAACTCACTCAGTATGGTCCTTTCCAGGTCCTACCATTTACCTGCAAATTTCATGATTTCCTTGTTTTTCATTGCTGAGTAGTATTCCATTGTATAGATGTACCACAATTTCTGCATCCATTCTTCAGTTGAGGGGCATCTGGGTTGTTTCCCACTTCTGGCTATTTTTTTATCTTTTTAGGCATGCTTTGTGACCAATTACATGGTCTATTTTGGAGAAGGTTCCATGAGGTGCTGAGAAGAAGGTAAATTCTTTTGAGTTTGAGTGAAATGTTCTGTAGATGTCTGTGAGGTCCATTTGATTCATGACCTCTGTCATAGTTACTTTTTCTTTGTTTAATTTCTGTTTTGTTGACCTGTCCTTTGTTGAGAGTGGGGTTTTGAAGTCTCCCACTATTATTGTGTGTGGGTCTATGTGTGATTTAAGTTTTATTAAAGTTTCTTTTACAAATGTGGGTACCCTTGTATTTGGGGCATAGATGTTCAGGATTGTGATATCTTCCTGGTGGATTTTTCTCTTGATGAGTATGAAGTGTCCTTCTCTATCTCTTTTGATTGATTTTGGTTGGAAATCTACTTTATTAGATATTAGGATGGCTACTCCTGCTTGCTTCTTGGGTCCATTTGCTTGGAAAACTGTCTTCCAGCCCTTTACTCTCATTTAATGAAGATCGAATTTTAAACCTCAGTACTTCAAGTAGAAAATCGAGAAGAAAGCTTTTACAAGTAGAATGAATCAAGCAGAAGAGAACAAAGGATCAAGAAAACAAAGGATCAAGAAAAAAATAATTTTTAGTGATTAAAAAAAAACAGAAAAAAGGAGCTTACAGAAAATATGGAACACTATTAAAAGAGCAAATCTTCAAATTATAGACAGAGATTAAAGAGAAGAGTCTTAGGTTAATAGTGTAGGCGAGAAAGTTAATAAGATAATAGAAGAAAACACATCCAAGTATACAAAAGAAAGATATATCCATATAGATACAGGAAGCATGGAGAACCCCACCTAGAAAAGACCAAAATCAAACAAACAAAAAACAGCACTCCACAGCATGTTATAGTTAAATACTAAATATGCAAAATAAAGAAAATTTAAAGCTTTAAGAGAAAACAACAACAACCTGAGTGAAAAATAAAAGAAAACGCACCAGACTAAAGCACAAAACATGAGCCATACATGGACTGGACCTAGGTAGACAAGTTAGATATATGTCTACCAGTGTAGACTTACTACCAGTGTTGATACATGGTTCAGTCCCTAAGTTGTGTAAAAGTGAATAAAGGTAGCTGAGCATAACACGTAAGCAATCAAGGACACATTTATTTTTTCTCTGCTCTTGACTGTTGATGTATGTAACTTGCTAGCTTGAATTATACAGGCATTTTTTCACTAGTGTACACAATAACATCCCAGACTGCCAAAATGTGGAAATGATAAAAAAAATGCCCATTAATTGATAACTAGATAAAACATAACACATCCAACATAACAGAAATGCAATCCTATTATATTGTAAATCAGTTGTGAGTAAATTGCTCAACACCGAAGAAATACGATGGTAATTTTATAGTGTATAAGGGTGGTTTGAAAGACTGTAAAATTGCTTTCTTATTTCTCCAGTGCTGAGCAAATGAATAAGGGACTTGTCTGTAGCTTGCTTTTCTTTGTATCATCTTATGCATGAGATAACGGTGAACATATTTCCTAATGCCTTTTCTTCAATGTACATTCACTTAGTCTCTATGGATATTTAATCATTTATAAGGTTCCTACAACATATTTTAGCCTGTTTTTACTTCTTTTCATTTATTTTGCCTTATTCTATGTTTGTATTAATTTAATTTCTGTGACAGAAAAAAAATCATGTTACTGATATTCCCCTATATTTAAAAACATAATATTTAAAAAAATTCTGATATTGCTTCATATTTTCTAGAGTAACTATCCCTACTTTCTTTTTTTTTAATTTTTTTAATTTTTTTTTAATTTTTATTTACTTATTTATTTTTTTTATCAGTTACATTTTATTAACTCTGTATCCCAGCCGTGTCCCGATCCCTCATTCCCTCCCAGTCCCTCCCTCCCTCCCTCATCTCCACAGTGCCCCTTTCCAAGTCCACTGATGGGGGGACCTCCTCCCCATTCATCTGATCCTGTTTTATCAGGTATCTTCAGGACTGGCTGCAAAGCCCTCCTCTGTGGCCTAACAGGACTGCTCCTCCCTTCGGGGGTGGGGAGACCAAAGAGCCAGTCATTGAGTTCCTGTTAGAAATAGTCCCTGTTCCCCTCACTTTGGGAAACCAATTGGTTACTGAGCTACCACAGGCTACATCTGAGTGGAGGTTCTAGGTTATATCCATACATGGTCCTTGGCTGAATGTCAGTCTCAGAAAAGACCCTGTGCCCAGATATATTTGGTCCTTGTGGAGCTCCTATCCTTTCCCCATCAGACTAACTCCCCTTCTTTCTTATGATTCCCTGTACTCTGCCAAAGGTTTGGTCATGAGTCTTTGCTTTGAAAACACTGCTAGTTAGAGTCTTTCAGATGCGCTCAGTAGACTCCTGTCATACGTTCAATGCACATCCCATCTGTCTTTCTAAACGAGGATTGATCATCTTACCCCATGTCCGCTCAATTGATTATCTTTTTTAGGTGTATAGATTTCATTTTGTTTATCATATCTTATAGGTCTATATAACTGAGTATATCCCATGTTTGTCTTTCTCCTTCTGAGATATTTCACTCAGAATGATCTTTTCTAGATCCCACCATTTGCCTGCAAATTTCATGATTTCCTCCTTTTTGATTGCTGAGTAGTATTCCATTGTATAAAAATACCACAATTTCTGTACCCATTCCACCGTTGATGGACATCTGGGTTGTTTCCAGGTTCTGGCTATTACAAATAGAGCTGCTATAAACATGGTTGAGCAAGTGTCCTTTTTGTGTACTTGAACAAACTTTGGGTATATACCTAGCAGTGGTATAGCTGGGTCTGGAGGAAGCACTATTCCTATTTGTCTTAGAAAGTGCCAGATAGCTTTCCAGAGTGGTTGTACCAGTTTACATTCCCACCAGCAGTGGAGGAGGGTTCCCCTTTCTCCACAACCTCTCCAGCATGTGTTATCGCTTGAGTTTTTCATCTTGGCCATTCTGATGGGTATAAGGTGATATCTCAGCTATCCCTACTTTCAATTACCTTCCAAAACTGAGCATTTGGTTCCTGCATAATTCTTGATATGTGGAAAATAAATTTGAATGACTCCATTTCCACATCCATAATATATACCTTTCACAAATTATACACATACTATAATTCACTTTTCTTTCCATTATCTTTAGCTATATTTTAAAGTTCTGTGATTCTGTTATATATAAAAGACCAGAACACAGCTATAAACTGATATATGTTCTTTCTTTTACACATCATCTACCATCGTGCCATAATTTCAATTCATTTAGTTCACTAAAATGTGTCAGTTCTTCTTCTAGTTACCTTGATTATTCAGTTACAAAACTGTAAACCAATGCTCATTTAAAAGATTCATTTGTAGTTATAATGATTGTTCTGTAACTTTGTTCTTTTACTCCCCCACATTAATATTAATATTCATATTCATAGCTTATGTTTATGAGAATATTCTGCCATACCTCATTAATCATTATCTTAATCTTTTAGTTTCCAAAATGTGTCAAGGCATAACATTTTGCTTCACCACAACTTTTCCTTCCTGACATCTGGAATATATACAAGTATCTAAAGACTGAAATTGAAAGCAAATTTACAGTTACCTCAAAATACAGCCTACTTTAGAAATGAATATGATTTTGAATAAAACAAAATAACATCTATCTCATTGTAACTAATTTGAAATAAGTTTTCTAAATGAACCACTATGTACTTTGACAGCATAAAGTTACATAACTTCCAAACTTCATACAACTATCTTATGATTATTATTTTTATGTTGAATCCCTTGAAAGAAATCACTAGTGCACCTGTATTCTCACATTAGTTTCACAGGATTACTATAAGAAAATATGACAAACTGTGTCTCAGAACACCATAAATTCGCCTCTCATGACTGGCAGAGATGGGGGTTTGAAATAATAATGTCAACAAGACTATATCCCTTCTATACATCTTCCTGTCATCTTTCTAGCTTCTGGTGGTGGCCAGTATGTCTATGTGTTTTTACAGTTTCAGTCATACTGTCCAATCTTTGATTATATTATAACATGGCATATCTCCTTGCATGCCTCTTTGTTTGGCTCTTTTTTTTATAATGATATGAGTCATTTTGGATTCTAACCCACCATAGTGAACTCTTAACTTTACAGACAGCAATTCTAAATATATTTAATGTATAGGCATCAGGACATCAGTACTTCAACACAGCTTAAAATAAAATTTTCTACTTTCCTAATGCTTTGCTAAAACACCATGGCCAAGGCTACTTGTAAAAGAAACCATTTAGTTTGGATTATGGTTTTGGGTGGTTAGAGTGCATGACAACAGAGAAAAGGAAAAGCTGAATGCTCACATCTGGGTCCTCAACCATAAGGCCAAGGGAGAACAAGTGGAAGTGTATAAGTCTTCTGAGACATCAAAATCGCACTCCCAGTGAAACACCTCCTTCAACAAGGCCATATCTCCAATCCTTTCACAACAGTTCCTCTAACTGGGAACTAAGTATTCAAATATATGAGCCTATGAGGACCATTCTCATTTCAAAGGCCACATTCCACTCTGTCTCTCATAGGCTCCTATTCATATCATAATGCAAAACATATTTTTCCAACTTCAAAAGTCCCCATAGTGATTTGTTGGGATAACGTTCTTGTGGAATATATACAATTTACCCTTGTTCATTCAAATGCTGATTTCTCTATCCCACTATCTGGTTTCAATATGAACATTGCATTGTGATGTTTATTCTAAGCATCACCTGTCACAAGTTTATGTAAACGTGCCACCATTTCTTCTCTGTATTGTCAATAAAACAACCAGCCAATGCTGTGCAATGGCGAGAATAGGGCAGGACATCCTGGTCTTGAGTGGAGGAGAAGGAAGCAAGTTGGAGGGGGAGGAGAGGAGAGATCAGCAGGAGAGGATCTGAAACCATGAGGAGAGATGAACCAGACCTAAGATATGACTAAAAGCAAAACCTGAATGGGAGAAAACTATGCAGTCTTGGAGGTTTAGGATGGAGTGACTATTGCCCAGCATTGTGCTCTAGGTTAATTAAGTAAATCCAAGTTTCTGTGTGGTGATTTGTGTGTACAGCTGGTTTAGGAATAACCACTGTTTAACTAAAAGATAAATCAATAATAAATATTAATAATCTACAGCAAATGATGTACCAACATGTGGCAGAATTTACAGTAATATAGCAAGAACGTACGAAGAAAATAAAATTATAGAGCAGATTTTTAGTTGTGTTCCTTAAAAGCAAAGCAACTACAGTTCCTAAACTAGGAGCTCATGGATTCCTGAGTAGACAGACTCCCTGCAGAGCAGCAAGGCAGCCAGGAGGCTGCAGGGAAACTAAAATTAATACATACATCTCCAGAGAGGCAGTTTCTTTAGGTAGAGAAAAAAAAAGTGGTTCTTTAACAAGGAAGCTTCTCAAAGCCAGACTTTTTTTTAACTTTTAATAATTATTATTATTTATTACAACTTATTCACTTTGTATCCCGGCTGTGGCCCCCTCCCTTGTCTCCTCCTAATTCTACCATCCGTCCCTCTTCTCCTCAAGTTTTGAACTGAAGGACACAGCAATAAAAAGTTTGGGGGAAGTACTGGGCCAATGTTTCTGTGGTCAAGAATACTTGTTACTCTTGCAGTGGAACCAGGTTCAATTTCAAGTATTCACATGGTTGCCCCATCTCACGACTGTTTGTAACTCCAGTTCCATGGAATCCAGTGATCTTTTCTTGCCTTCTTGAGCATCAGGAATATGTATTGAACATGCAGGCAAAATGACAATATGCTTAAAATGACAGTAATAATATTTCAAAATTTTCAAAAAGAGTAAGAAAGCCCTTATGGAGATTTTTTTCCTGTCAGTAAACAGGAAGCAAAGAGTGTCACTTCTGCAAGATTCAGTAGCTAAATAGAGCTAAGAGGTAAATGACAAAAAAAAAAAAAAAAAAAAAAAAGATATTTTATTTCCAAAATTTTTGGTCTACATTTGACTTACAGTTTCCTTGCTGATATTATTAATATTATATATTTGTCGAATAAGTTGATAAATAATTTGTGAACAGTCTTCCCAATACATGATTTGAAAGTATGTTAAACTCTATTAACTACAAGTTTTTCTAAAAAAGTATTTTAAGTCTTACTAAGTGTATACTCATGTTTTTCTGGCCATACACAGAACTATAATAAATGTATAAGAATTTCCATTATCTTCTTGTTTCAGTCCTACTATGAAAAAAAAGATACAAAATAAAGAAATCAACATAACTAAATGTGGTTCTTTGATAGAGGGTATCTTAGATGGCCTATGTCCATAATAGAAATCAATTCTATTCCTAGCAGCACTTCACATTTACTATCCCTCCTTGATATATTTAGCTGCAGATTTCTGTCTTACATCACCTAATTTTTTTTAATAATTTTTTAAATTTTTTTTCTTATCAGCTACATTTTATTAACTCTGTATCCCAGCTGTATCCTGCTACCTCATTCCCTCCCACTCCCACCCTCCCTCAATCCTCTACACCCTGCCCCTTTCCAAGTCCACTGATAGGGGGTGACCTCCTTCCTAATCATCTGATCCTGTTTTATCAGGTATCTTCAGGACTGGCTGCAAAGTCCTCCTTTGTGCTTAACAGGACTGCTCCTCCCTTGGGGGGGTGGGGAGGTCAAAGAGCCAGCCATTGAGTTCCTGTTAGAAATACTCCTTGTTACCCTTACTATGGGAAACCAATTGGTTACTGAGCTACCACAGGCTACATCCGAACAGAGGTTCTAGGTTATATCCATACATGGTCCTTGGTTGAATGTCAGTATCAGAAAAGACATGTGCCCATATATATTTGGTCCTTGTGGAGCTCCTATCCTTTCCCCATCATACTCTGCCAAAGGTTTGGTTATGAGTCTTTGTATCTGCTTTGAAAACACTGCTAGTTAGAGTCTTTCAGATGCGCTCAGTAGACTCCTGTCATACGTTCACTGCACATCTCATCTGTCTTTCTAAATGAGGATTGATCATCTTACCCCATGTCCGCTCTTCAAAGAAGTGCTAAGCTAACTCCAATTCTCTCCACACTGTTCCACAAAATAGAAACAGAAAGAACATTACCAAACTCATTCTATGAAGCGACAGTCACCCTGATACCTAAACCACACAAAGACCCAACAAAAAAAGAGAACTTCAGACCTATTTCTCATTGACGCAAAAATACTCAATAAAATACTTGCAATCCGAATCCAAGAACACATCAAAGATATCATCTACCATGACCACATAGGCATCATCCCAGGCATGCAAGGGTGGTTCAACATACGGAAATCCATCATTGTAATCCACCACACAAACAAACTGAAGGAGAAAAACCATATGATCATCTCCTTAGATGCCAAAAAAGCATTCGACAAAGTCCAACACCCATTCATGTTTAAAGTCTTGGAGAGATCAGGGATACAAGGCACATATCTAAACATAGTAAAGGCAATATACAGCAAGCCAACATCAAACTCAATGGAGAGAAACTTAAATCAATCCCACTAAAATCAGAGACAAGACAAGGCTGCCCACTCTCTCCATACCTCTTCAATATAGTACTTGAAGTCCTAGCCAGAGCAATAAGACAACTAAAAGAGATCAAGGGGATACAAATTGGAAAGGAAGAGGTCAAAGTGTCACTATTCGCAGATGATATGATAGTATATATGAGCAACCCCAAAAATTCAACCAGAGAACTCCTCCAGCTGATAAACACCTTCAGCAAAGTGGCAGGATACATAATCAACTCAAAAAAATCAGAAGCCCTCCTGTATACCAAAGACAAAAGGGCCGAGAAAGAAATTAGGGAAACAATATCCTTCACAATAGCCACTAATAACATAAAGTACCTTGGGGTGACACTAACCAAGCAAGTGAAAGACCTGTTTGAGAAAAACTTCAAGTCTCTGAAGAAAGAAATAATTTTTATTTTTTATATTAATCACAGATTATTTACTTTGTATCCCAGCTGTAGCCCCCTCCCTTATTCCCTCCCAATCCCACACACTCTCTCTCATCTCCTCCCTTCCCCTTTCCAAGTCCACTGACAGGGGAGGTCCTCCTCCCCTTCCATCTGATCCTAGCTTATCAGGTGTCTTCAGGACTGTCTGTAATGTCCTCCTCTAAGGCCTAGCAAGGCTGCTCCTTCCTCAGAGTAGGGGGGGAGGTCAAAGAACTAGCCATTGAGTTCATGTCAGAAATAGTCCCTGTTCCCCTTACTAATGATGCTGCTTGGATACTGAGCTATCATGGGCTACATCTGAGCAGGGATTCTAGGTTATATCTATGCATGGTCTTTGGTTGGAGAAACAGTTTCAGAAAAGACCCCTGTACCCTGATACATTTGGTCCTTGTGGAGCTCCTGTCCTCTCTAGGTCATACTAACTCCCCTTTCTTTCATATGTATGATTCCCTGCACTCTGCTGAAGGTTTAGTTATGAGTCTCAGCATCTCCTTTGATACACTGCTAGATAGAGTCTAAAGTCTTGTTGAATTCCAATGGATAAACATGCTGAAGCACCATCAGCCCCAATTTGCAAGTGCATCTCCAAAATATGTTCTTCAGACTGGCAAGATACGTTTCTCAAAGAGATTTTGTTTTCTGGCTGTAACCTGTATATCTACTGGAATTCAACAATATTTTAGACATTATGACATGAAACCAGTTACAGATATAATTTATAATCCTACAGTTCAAAAAAGTATGAAATTATCTACAATAATTTTAAAAAGATGATCATAAAACAGAAGGGAAATATAATACTTCTCCGAAATAGAATAAATAATAACTTATCAATTTTAAAATGTTTAAATGAGATAAGTAGCATACCTGCTAATATACAGTAGAATTTAGAAAGGACTGCTAAATTAGAGCAGCATGTAAAGGTCCTAATTCCAAAATGGAGAACAGGGAATATGTTACTCTGGGGAAGAGGTTTTGCATATGTTCATGCAGGAGAACAGAGATTTTGGGTTCTATCAAGACTGATGAAGGTCAGAAATGACAGAGGAAGACCATCTGAAGATACTGGCTACACACAAGAAGTGAGAAATAAAGAAGACTAAATAGAACAGGTCAGTATAATACTTGGGAGAAATCACATGTTTGCAGAACAAAAGGACTGGATACTGGAGACACTGGATCAAACGTGACAAAATTCATCCTTCCAGCATGCTGAGACATTGACACATCTATTCCAGCATCTTGCATATTCTAGAATTTGCTTGTTCTTGCCTCAACTGCTTCAATTGCTGTTTCTCATAAAAATCTGCTCCCTGAATGATCATGGCTGCATCATTGAAGCAGGACATTCTCCCCAAGCATGGTTGGATACCATAAAAAGCTAAAATGATACGCTCAGGATGCGAGGCTAAGCACTGCACTCAGGGTCAGCTGCTTTGGACCCAGAGAAGAGCATGTCTGATTGCATGCGGGTTGATGCCCCAGGTCCTGCCTCTGAGAAAAAGGTATCGGACGGGTCTGATGCTCTTTGGGTGGATGACACCTAAATGAACATCAGTACAAAGTCCCAATTTATTTCTAATATCAGAGATCAGACCTCTACTCTTGCCTGATGCGTCTAAAACAAAAAGGGGGAACTGTAGAGAGCTGCGGAATGCTATGCCTTAAAGATGGAGCTGGTTTCCGCCTTCCACCTTCCAGATGGTGAGTGCTCTCTGTCACGAACAACTCCACATTTGGCTAAGGCCGAGGATCTGGCTTGCTTCCATGTATGTGGACCTATCTGCATTGCCCCCGTGGCACGCCTGGGTTGGCTACCCAGAGGCTATTTAAGCTGTGGGCTGGCTTTCCCCGGGGTCCGAGGATTGTTCAATGTTCCTGAATAAACTGCATTGAAAAAAAAAAATCTGCTCCCAAGATCGCTTTGAAGAATGCTACTAATCTCAATTGGTCCAGCATTTTAGACTGTTTCAACAAGACTTCTATTAAGCCTGAAATTGCTCAACATTCAAAAACTGGACCACGAATGTCAATGCTTGCTTAATTAACCATTTTTTTCCGATTTCCTTAGGTCCCCCTAACAGGATTTTTGCATGTCCAAAAAGCCAGTTAGAAAAAATTCATGAGAACAACATCCAATTTCCTTTAAGGGGGAGGGGGAGTTGGTTGGTTTCTGTGGTTATGAATGTTTATTATAATTGGGAGATAGTTATAAATTATTAATTGTCTTATTCAGAAAGAAAACAAGTTTAAACTCAGGGATTTCTCTCTTCATTTTTGTTTCTCTATGTTTCTTTGATAAGGAGAAAAGGGGTTGACAAGAAAGAAAGGGGAATACAGGAATAATTTATAGGAATAATAAGACAAAAGGAAGATTATGAATCTACTCAACTTAAGGTTTTATTTTTTACTCTCAAATAAGCTTATTTTCAACTCTTGTATAGGATTTTGTGTATTGAGGCAAAAAATTAGTCTATTTTTAATACATTGGAAAATTTTAGTAATTTTAAGAAATTGTTTTAATTTTAAGAAAATGTTTTCATAGAGGTAATACCAATAAGGTTAAAAAAAATTGGGTACAGAACTCTAAACTTGTCAAGATAGATTAGATAATCAAATATTTTCTCCTACATTGCAAAATGCACATGAACTGGACATTGCACATGTAAATTTTACTATGAAAACTATTAGTTTTCATAACTTTTAAAATTATTATTTTATTGAAAGAAAATGAGCCTTTTATTAGACATAAAGGGGGAAATATTGGTTTAATGTTCTTGTGGAATGTATATAATTTACCCTTGTTCATTCAAATGCTTATTTCTCTACCCCATTATCTAGTTTCAATCTGAACATTATATTGTGATGTTTATTGTAAGCATCACGTGTCTCAGGTTTGTGTAAACATGCCACCATTTGTTCTCTGTATTTTCAATTCAACAACCAGCCAATGCTGTGCAATGAAGAGAATAGGGCTGGACACCCTGGTCTGCAGGGGAGGAGAAAGAAGTGAGTAGGGAGGGAGCAGGGATCAGTAGGAGAGGACTTGGAATCATGAGGAGAAATGGACCAGACTTAAAATATGACTTAAAGCAAGTACAATGGGTGAAATCTGAATGGTAGGAAACTATACGGGCTTAGAGGTTTAAGATGGAGTAACTATTGCCCAGCATTGTGCTCTAGGTTAATTACATAAATCTTAGACTCTGTGTGGTGATTTGTGTGTACAGCTGGTTTAGGAATAACCACTATTTAACTAAAAGATAAATCAATAATAAATATGAAAATCGACAACAGGCATTTACAGTCTTAACAAAATTTAAAAGTCCAATGAACAAAGTCTCTTTTGAGGCTGAACAGAATCTCCTAATAGTAATCTCTGGAAATGAAAAGTGGCATTATATTGTTCCAACATACAATGGCAAAGAATATGTGCTACCATTACAAATGGCAGGACAGTGGGCAGGGAATCAAGGCACAGTGAGGAAATAGTGAACCAAAGCAAATAAAATTCTAGCAGGACAAACTCCAAATCTTGTAACTCTATGTCTGATGACAAAAAAATTAAATGTCTCCACTATTCCAGTTTTCATACCTGAAACATACCTTACATTCTTGCTCTGGTACCATGCTCAGTGTGCAACTTTCTTTAGAAGTTATCCCATAGTGCTAGCCCCTCTAATATTTTTGGTCTTTAATGTAGTCCAGCCTTTTATAGCTTTATATAATGACCTCATAATGCCTTCATGTTGGGACTTCCCTGCCATAGGACTTACCTCAACAACTATCCTTCACCCTGGAGATATATTCCATAACCTTTTTACTCATATATCCTTCATGTTTAAAGTCAGATGAAAGCTCACATCTTGAACCCCAAGTAGGAAGCCATATTGAAATCACTGGGATTCATACTAGACTTCGAAACCTCCAAGCCCAAACCCCATGATACACCTCCAAAATCATGTCTCCTAATTCTTCCCAAACACTTCCACCAACTGGGTTCCAACTACCCAAATATTTGTGCCAATGGAGTCATTCTTTTTCAAACAAGCACACAGGTACAAATCAGTTAATAACAAGTTCCGAATTCCAAATGAAAAACAAAGTAATTAATTATAAAAAAGCACCATATTTTTCATTTACTTTGAGAAGTATCATTGCAGACATCTTCATTAAGCTGCATATTTTAACCATATAGAAAATTGTTACATATGATGAGAAATGCTAGAACCACTGAATTCTAATTACCTTTGCCATTAATTATTTATGTCAATGCTATTCCATGAAACAGGGAAAGGATTACAGATTAATGTATGTTATCACAGGTGACAAAAGATTAAGACCTAAATGCTCACAATTCCTTTCATATTAAAAATAATAAAGTCAATGTAAAGGCAAAAATTTAAGAGAAAATTTGGAACTGAAACAAATGAGCAAAAATCAACCAATAATTCTAGAACGAGAAACAAGTAAACCTAAGAAATTTTGAGTGAGTTTAGCAGTATTTGGTACAAAGGAAAATGAATATTATAATGCGATCCACTTGTAGTTTACAATCTTTTCTGTAATATTTTCCCAGTTACTATGTAGAGTCTTTTTCTCCTAATCCATTCTCAAAAGCTATATGTCTGCTGAAGCCTTACATAGTAAGACTCATCATTGATTCATTTCCTGTTTTTGCAATCACTGTTTGCTTCCATGAACACCTTTCAGAGACATAATGCAAAAAATGAGTCTCTTCAATGTTAAGTGGTGGAAAGTGTATTTTGCTACTCAGTAACTTGGTTTCCAGTATCGGTATGCAGCCAGAAATTAAGTATTTCGATACTGTCATCCTTGTACAAGTGGTTGTTCAAAATTTGTTTTTATCTTAAGGGCATGGTAGAATGGCATTCCTATTCATTATTGAAACTTGGCAATATATTTTGACTTGGTCAGTAATATGGTATTCACTTATTGGAAAGGTTTTGAAGAGTCATTCCTTGGTTCAATACCTACTTTCCTTTTCTAGTAATATACTGATAATGAAAGTTCATGTTGAAATAAAGCCCCCACTATGCGTATTCCAAATTACTGTGCACAATTTACAATCTTCCATACCTCTTAGTTTATAGCAAAACATTTATTCCCTAACTTTATTTTATCATTCACTGAGTATGTGACAGAACTTGAACTTTCCTTTTGCAAACAATACTTTATATCAGGTCTTTCGTCTTTTTCCTATGTAGTAATTGAGTCTCAAGATTTAACACCGATCATGACTGAGAGCATTGTATTTTGAAGTGCTATCCACCAATTTAAAACAATTAAAATTATTAAACTATCTTCCTTATTTTGACCCAGATATTATCTTCCTATAACTTCTGCTCAAGAGCTCATTTATTTAGTGGGTTTAATTAAAAAAATATAGGCACTTTTCTAAATTTTCTCACTGATATCCTGCAATTTGAATTTATTACTTGCCTCAGGAAATGTTCTGCTAAAACTATTTTTGAAGAAGGCTAAATCTCTAACAACAGACCATGTTGAATGCAAATTAAACAGTGCTCTTGAGCAGAAAATTAAATCGGTCCATGACATGGGTTTTAAGAAGCCCACATAATATAAACAGTGCTTCAAATGGCTGATAAACCTGCAAACCCAACTGACACCTTGCTGATAACCAGTGGGGAAAAATAAGAGTAATGCACATAAGCATATCACATGCACATTTATTTTTATTCTGTTATCTAAAAAGGCCAGTAAATACTTTCAAGTAACTAATGGCACGTAAGTCTGAACACATCAACTGGTTATATACTTTCATAATACTGTCATTTAGTTTTTAATGGAAGAATAACCTACTCACGAGAATCTTATGTTTAAAACTCATATTTAAGAGTTAATAATTGTTCATTATTAGAGAAAATTTTACAACAGGAATAGAGAAATATATAGTGTCTTTCTTATTATAACTTCAATGACACTAAAACTTACCATTACCCCCACTTGTTTCCCAAGGCTCATTCAGATCGTAGTATAGGTTATTAATTTTTAAGTTATAAAAATAAATGTTATCAGAGCAATAAGGAAAAGAAATAAACACAGTTTTCTCAGATATATATCAAAGACGTCACTTTCTTTCCCAAATTAGCATAGCAATAGTTGGATACTTTGCTATGCACAAGCATGGAGTAATAATACACACAGTGCAGGTGCCCCATTACTAATTCTCATAGAATACTCTACCTCACTTTGTTATGTCTGCCATTGTATTAATTGCTGTGGCCTATCATTGTTGTTTTTTTTCTAAACTCCAAGGAAAAATGTACTCAACAAATAAATTAATAAAGTGTGGATATTAGAATATTAAAGGAATTATTAAAGAAAATATTACCTGTTAACTAGTAACTGGTATATAAAAGAATAAACATTTATATTTTGCAATTATAGAGGCTCAAAAATCTAAGATCAAAGTGCCAGTTCACTGGCTTCCTTTTCCTGGCTGACACATGATCACAACTGTTCTGTCTTTATCACATATAGAGTATAGAAAAGGTAGGGAAAGGGGAAACATTGAGTCAAGAAAAGCCACATTAACTTCATGACCATTCAACATCGTCCCTTGTGAATGTGATTACTTTTCACAGGCTCTATTTCCAACTTGTGTTGCGGATTATAAGGAAAACTGTGCATTTGGAAAATAATTTGAAAATAAATTTTAAATTGGTTGGTTTTTCTCATACCAAGTACTAAATCCATCACTTCATACATGTTAAACAAGCACTCTATCCCTAAGGTTCATCCTCAGCTAAAAATAAATTTAGTTCTTAATCTAAAGATCACCTCTATACTCTAAGACTTTTCATATCATAGGCAAAGATATTAATTTTTAGGAGCCACTGCAATCTGAAGGAAGACAACTTTCTGATCAGTAAGAACTGATAATCTAAATTTACATAGCTCAACAATAAAAAATAATCAGAATTTGATCTGCCTCTAAATTCTGGAGACAATAACAAAAGACACTTCCCTTAGTTGTAATTTTTGCCAGTTTTTCTAATTATTTTCTTGTCTAATCATGCTTGTATTCTGTGTTTCATTTGCCTGTTTCTCATTTATTTTGATTTCTGAACATCATCAGAACTGTTAAATATAAGTGGTTATAATGTCTGAACCTTAATTTCTAGATATATATTAAAGAACAAACTTCTATTTTCCTACTTTTGGGGGGTTAGTAGATTCTCCAAGACAGCATAAAAATATAATTATAGAAATTACAATGACAATTTCATTTAAAATATTGTTTCAATATGTGTTAAAATATTATGAAAATTGAGAAAAATTATCCTCTATAGAGTTTACTCATTTGAACAAAGTGATAAGGAAATAGCACTTTTTAAAGAAATCTAAGGTATCAGGTCACTGGGCACCTCAAAAGTATTAGATACTCCTTTATAATGCAGTAAACCATGTCCTTCTATGTGAACTTCTAATGTCTAACCTACCTTTTTTTGACACAAATACATCTTCATTTTTCTAAATGGTTAACTGGATGATTCAGTTCCTTTGTTCTTCTCTTTAGCTGACAATTACCATAAATACTTGATATGTATTACCCCTTTTTAACAAAATGACACTTCTCTGTAAAGCAACACTGAACACAATTTGTATTCTTTAATTACGGAGAAAGCACCTGATGATCTCTTAGAGGACTTCTGGGATATCACAGCTAATCTCCAACATCACAGTGATGGATACTTAATTTAAGTAATTGATTCTTCAGAATCTCTTATCCTTTCAATTAAAAAACACTCTGTTTGAAAATATTCCTTGCTCTGAATCACTGTAGTATAATATGTCAAACTCTAACAATATTTTATTTATTCTTTGAAAATATCATACAATGTACTTTGAACATATTCGTACTCATCAAATTTTCTATCACCACTTTTTCAACATTTTTATCCTTTCTTGTAATTATTTTTATTTCCCCATTAACCCCATTGTGTTCTGCCCAGCTAGTTTTGGGATTATGACCTGCTCAATTCTTTGTTTACCCTACTAGGAGTCACATCATTACAACAAACAAACAAACAAACAAGAAAACCTTAAATTTTCCAATTCCTTTTCTCTCCCAGCAACTATATATGTTATCTAGTGGTCAAATTTCATTTCAGTCTTCACTGTGTCTATGCAGGGATTTTGTCTGTCTGCAGTTATTGCAGACCTTGTGCATGCTGTCACAACTACTGTGAATTTATATGTTCACCATTGTTTAAGGAAAACACTGTTTTCTTGATATTTTCCACCATATCTGGCTCTGACAATGTTTTGGCCCCTCTTCTGCAAAGATATCTAAGCCTTGAGGCAAGGAATACAATGTTAATGTCTAGTTTTGGTATGAACACTACAATCTTTTGTTCTCTAAACATTTACCACTTGGGTATTTCTGTTTTCTTTTTTTATCTTTTGCAAGAAGCCTCTCTGATGAAGAGAGAGTTATATTTTCATCAGTCATTTTTAGAGACTGAAGAGTTCACAAGTGATTAATATTTAAAAATTCCCTTATCAGTGGACTTGGGGAGGGGCATGCATGCAGAGGGTGGAGGAAGGGAGGGATTGGGACTGGAGGAGGGAGGGAACCACAGGGGGGATACAAAGTGAATAAAGTGTAATTAATAAAGAATTTTAAAAAAAGATTTAAAAATTCCTTTTCAAGTCAGATAGAATGCAAAGCATCTTCCAGAATGAAAACCTGCAAATAACCACATACTCAAAAAACAATTATTCTCCATCCTTGAAAGGTATCAACTTCCAATAAGAGCTTGGTGTCTGGAGATCATCTACCTCATCTATGCTAAGATTTTTGCTACCTTTATCTAATACAGGTCTTGTGTAGGTAACTACAACTCCTGTTGGTTCTTATGTGGAATAGCTGTATCATGGCTAGAAAAGATCATTTTGCAGCACATTTTTCTTTGTTTTCTAGTGCTTTTCAAGTTCTCTTCCATAATGTTCCCAGACATTTGATGATATGAGGCTTAATACAGATGCTCCATTTAGGGATGATTTCTCAGACTTTTATTCTCAGTACTTTGACCTAATATGTATCTCTGAATTGACTTCTATTCACTGCAAAAAGATACTTCTCTGTCCAAGGCTGATATACAGATACAAATGTAAATATTAAGAAACCAATTTACCCTTCAGCAAAATACCATCAGGTTCCACTTTGGGGCATATGACCTTTTCAGCCATGGGCTTTTGACCACAATTACAGTAGTAATGATGAAATTTTTTCCTTTATAACAGGCCATATTTCTAAACAGAAAGCAGTCCTTCATTTCCTAAAGTTTGTCAACTCTTGCACTAGAGAAAACAACTTGCCTGGCATTTCACAGTTGAGCATGGGCAGTACAGTGATGACCAAAAATGGTGATATCTTTTCCATGCCAATATGTTTCATGCACCTTCTCTATCATCATTGAAGCTAGGAAGCATGCAGGAAGATTTGGGGTCTGTTTGAAGTTGAGTAGTCTGTGTCCCATATTGAAAGTATGTGCTGTCTTCAAAGATACTGTCTTATCATAAAGCTATTAGTAGTATCCAAAGACAATGGCTACAGCCTGTATTCTCTTGAAGATATTTGGGGCTTCTCTGTAAAATAACACATAGGGACATATCCTGTGCCTTGGACTATGATTTTCATTTAATGAACCATGTCTTCTGAGATAATTACTGCTCATTTGTACAAAGTAACTGCATTCAGACGCTTTTTTTTTAAAGTTATATTTAAAACGTTTGCTACCTAGTGGGGTTCCATAGGGTGGTCCAACTGGATATTATACATGCAGAGAAATAAAAATAGATTCATATTTATCACCCTGCACAAAACTAAAGTCCAAGTGGATCAAAGACCTCAACATAAAATCAGATACTCTAAATCGGTTCGAAGAAAAAGTAGGGAAGAGTATAGAACTCATTGGTACAGGAGACAACTTCCTGAACAGAACACCAACACCACAGGCTCTAAGAGCAACAATCAATAAATGGGACCTCATGAAACTGAAAAGCTTCTGTAAAGCAAAAGACACTGTTGTCAGACCAAAATGACAGCCTACATACTGCAAAAGGATTTTCAGCAACCTTATATCTGACAGAGGGCTGATATCCAGAATATATAAAGAAATAAAATTAAAAAGCAATAAATCAAGCAATCTAATTTAAAAATGGGGTACAGAGATAAACAGAGAATTCTCTATTGAGGAATATAGAATGGCAGAGGAATACTCAACGTCCTTAGCTATCAGAGAGATGCAAATCAAAACCACCCTGAGATTTCACCTTACACCCATCAAAATGGCTAAGATCATAAACTCAAGTAACAACACATGCTGGAAAGATTGAGGAGAAAGGGGAACCCTCCTCCATTGCTGGTGGGAATGTAAACTTGTACAACCATTTTGGAAATCTATCTGGTGTTTTCTCAGACAATTGGGAACATTGCTTCCTCAAGACCCAGCTAAACCACTCCTAGGCATATATCCAAAATATGATCAAGTACACAAGAAGGACACTTGTTCAACCATGTTTGTAGCAGCTCTATTCATAATAACCAGAACATGGAAACAACCAAGATCTCCTTCAGTTGAGGAATGGATACAGAAATTGTGGTACTTTTACACAATGGAATACTATTCGGCAATTAAAAATGAAGAAATCATGAAATTTGAAGGCAAATGGTGGTATGGAGAAAAGATCATTGTGAATGAGGTATCCCAGGAGAAAGACACACATGGTATATACTCACTTATATAGACCTATGAGATAAGATAAACATAATGAAATCTATATACCTAAAGAAGATAAACAAGAAAGAGGACCCGGGGTAAGATGATCAATCCTCACTTAGAAAGACAAATGGGATATACATTGGACATAGGAGAGAACAAGTAACATAACAGGAGTCTACCACTGAGGACCTCTGAAAGTCTCTAGCTGGCAGTATATCAAAGTAGATACTGAGACTCATAACCAAACCTTCGGCAGAGTACAGGGAATCATATGAAAGAAAGGGGAGTTAGTAAGACCTGGAAAGAACAGGAGCTCCAGAAGGACCAAATATATCTGGGCACAGGGGTCTTTTGTGAGACTGTATCTCCAACCAAGGACCATGTATGGATATAACCTAGAACCCCTGCTTGGATGTAGCCCTTGGTATCTCAGTATCCAAGCGACATCCTTAGTAAGGGGAACAGGGACTATTTCTGACATGAACTCAATGGTTGGCTCTTTGACCTCTCTCCCCCCCACACACCCAAGGGAGGTGCAAGACTCTGAAGCCAGGCCTGAAGATACCTGATGAGCTAGGGTTAGATGAAAGGGGTGGAGTTGCTCTCTATCAGTGGAATTGGAAAGGGGTGGGAAAAAATTAAGGGAGGGTGGGATTGGGAGGGAATGAGGGAGCGGGATACAGCTGGGATACAAAGTTAATAAACTGTAACTAATACTAAAAAATAAAAATTTAATTAAAAAAAAGATTAGGTCATCTGCTTAGGTAAATTAGTTTACATTTTTTATCTATTAAACTGTCAGTTTAGAAAAAAATATTTTCTGGTGAAAATATATTCCTTTAATGGGGTTTTTGGTATTCCACTAAGAACTGAGACAATTTATATTATTCATGTTTTGTACTCAGCAGAGATAAAGAGAAGACAAAAAAAAAAAAAAGAAATGAGGATTCAATGCCATGCAAAATATGACAAACAAATATATTCTTTAGCATAATCAGATCAATTTTGTGCAAATTTTCTTTTGTTTTAAAATGTTTTTGAAATATTACCATTGGTAAATTAATAGAGAATTGCATATTTTCAAATCTTTGCAGGAATAAGGGGTTTAAATATGATCTTGAAGTATAAATAGACTCAGAAAACTTGACTAACTTGGGATTTTGTGACAGAATAACTTTAGATGGAAAAAATAGACAGTTTTTTTAAAAAATTAAATGTATAATTAAGTGTGTGTGTGTGTGTATGTGTGTGTGTGTTTGAGGGGGTGGCAAATCCCTGTGCCATGGATCCCCTGTGGAATTACTTTGTGGAGTCTCTTTTCTCCTTCCACCTTTATGAGTTCCAGAAATTGAATTCAAGTCACAAGACTCTGACCTTTACACACTGATCCATCTCACTTACCAAAATTGGATACTTTAAGGGTAAAGTACTCCTTGTATGAAATATAGGAGGTTTGCCATACTTCCTGAACATAATAAATCTTTGATAATTTTGGAAATTTTATCAAAGAGTAAAAACCCATTGATTATTTGAATTCAACTACAGATGCAACTGCCATTCAAACTAGAGAGGAAGAATAGGGCGAAATGGTACACAGTACAATAATTAGTCAAAATATAAAAGTACATATAAGAATTGTTTCAATGAGATCTCTCTTCCAATAAAATTCTGCTGTTTCAAACTAGTAAATACTTTTTAGCACAGGAATTCAGATGTATTTAGCTGTAAGCTTATGAACTCTTCTGACCATTTTGTGAAAATCCATGTTCAGAAATTATAGGCATATCATTACAAATTTGCCCTAATGGGTGAAACTTGAGATAGAATAACATTATAACAACTTGTATTTGTCACAAATACCTTGGTATTTAGTAAGGAACATGTCGTATTTGTCTTAAGAAAAAAAAATCTTTCTTATTTATCTTAAGAAAAAAGGCTTATCTTCTTTTTTAATTTAGTTTTTTTATTTAAAATGATAAAAATTTAATCATATAGCAAGAAGAATTACAGTCATGGAAAAGCTAAAATAACACAACTTAATTTTTTTTTAATTTTATTTTTCTCATTAGTTACATTTTATTAACTCTGTGTCCCAGCTGTATCCCTCTCCCTTATTCCCTCCTCAACCCCACACTCCCTTCCTGGTCTCCTCCCTGCCCCTTTCCAAGTCCACTGATAGGGGAGGACCTCCTCCCCTTTCACCTGACCCTGTTTTATCAGGTATCTTCATGGCTAGCTGCAAAGTCCTCCTCTGTGGCCTAACAGGACTGTTCCTCCCCTAGGGGGGTGGGGAGGTCAAATAGCCTGCCCTTGAGATCCTGTTAGAAATAGTCCTTGTTCCCCTTACTTTGGGAAACTACTTGGTTACTGAGCTCCACGGGCCACATCAGAGCAGAAGTTCTAGGTTATATCCATAGATGGTCCTTGGTTGAGTGTCAGTCTCAGAAAAGACACCTGTACCCGGATATATTTGGTCCTTGTAGAGCTCCTATCCTTTCCATATCATACTAACTCCCCTTCTTTCATATGATTCCCTGCACTCTGCCTAGGGTTTGGTTATGAGTCTTAGTGTCTGCTTTGAAACACTGCTAGGTAGAGTCTTTCAGATGCCTTCTGCGGTAGACTCCTGTCATATGTTCAATGAACGTCCCATTTGTCTTTCTAAATGAGGATTGATCATCTTTGCCCATGTCTGCTTTCTTGATTATCTTCTTTAGGTATGTAGATTTCATTATGTTTATCATATCTTGTCGGTCTATATAAGCAAGTATATATCATGTTTGTCTTTCTCCTTCTGGGATACTTCACTCAGAATGATCTTCTCTAGATCCCACCATTTGCCTGCAAATTTCACGATTTCCTCCTTTTTGATTGCTGAATAGTATTCCATTGTGTAAAAATACCACAATTTCTGTATCCATTCCTCCTTTGATGCACATCTGGGTTGTTTCCAGGTTCTGGCTATTACAAATAAAGCTGTTACAATTTAATTTTTTTTTAATTTTTTAAATTTTTTATTATTTATTACAATTTATTCACTTTGTATCTGGCTGTGGCCCCCTCCCTCTTCTTCTCGTAATCCCTCCCTCCCTCTTCTTCTCCTATGCTCCTTTGCTAGTCCCCTGATTCTGGAGGTCCTCCTCCCCTTTCATCTGACCTTAACCTATCAGGTCTCATCAGGACTGGCTGCATTGTCTTCTTCTGTGGCTGCACCCCCCTCAGGAGGAGTTGATCGAAGTGTTCTCTGCAACTGAGGTCATGTCAGAGACTGCCCCTGCTTCCCTTACTAGGAAACCCACTTAGAGACTTATATCCTTCTTTTCATATTGATTTCTGCTCTGCACTAGAAATAAAAAAAAAAAATTCAGTTTACCAAATTATAATATAACAACTATTTGTGTTTTCATATTCTTACATAAAGTAAAGTGTGCTTTGTATTTCTTTGTTTTTTGTTTCTTTTCTTTATTGGTTGGATATTGCTTTGTTGATAACAATGTTTCTGAACTCCTTGGTTCAAAGGATTTTCCTGCTTCAGCCCAGGAAATATGTGGTATTTAGGTTCCTACCATCATAGTTGACATTTTTTTTCTCTCTCTTATTATTTACATTTCTTTAAAAGGTCTATTTTTTTTTTCAAAATGGGTCATTTTAACTTGGACACATTCTCTTAAAATCGCTGCATTGATTTCTTACTCTCTGTAATTGACTTGGCTACTCCACTGAGAAGGTAACACAAAATATAGTCAATAAGACTCTACTCTTACACTTGAAAGTTTTATTGCTTAGTGTTAACAAATATATTGATTCTTTTGAGTCATTCTGTTAGGAGTTTAGGTAGCAATTTTCCTCTAGAAAATTGGTTATATACGGTTTCTGACGTAGAAATTGTGAAAATTTTATCAAAGTACTTCTGGTCGTGTATGCTCTATCTTAACATAGTCAAATTGCTGTCCCTACCCAACGATTCTCTCTCTATATATTTTTTGTAGCTACTTTCACTCTGACTTTGTATATAAATGGTTTTTGAATTTATTTAAAAATAAAATTCTTGTTTGTTTCTCTAACTTCTACTCTGATACTCCATATTTCTCTGAAGTCAATTGTCACTTTTTCAGTATCACTCCAAGCCTATGTCAACCTGTGAGTCATTATCCCTTACATCACTATTTATAACTGTCACAAAATTACAGTTATGAAGCAGCAACAAAATAATTTTATGGTTAGGTGTCACCCAACATGAAGAACTGCATTAAAATGTCTCAACATTAGGGCAGTTCAGAACCACTGATCTAAGTGCATGCCACATGTGCCCAGGATGCAGTACACAGTAAACAATCATGTATTTGTTAAATAAGTTGGTGAACTGGCAAGCTATAAGAATTAACTATATCATATATCTTCATTTCACCATAGTTAGTTCAGTCCCAGTTTTCATCAGAAATTATTTTGCTCCAATTTTCCAAAATTGTTTAGTTCAAGATAATTATTGTAGTCCCCTTTATCAATGAGAGATATGTTCCAGGACCCCTAGCAGATTCCTCTGACCACTAATAATGCTAAACCAGTATTAACTATGTTCCCTATATATTCTATGTATAATTTATATACATATATATATGTAATTATATTCTATGTAAGTTACTATATGTAAGTATAATTCATAGGTTAAACATCTATATATTGTGGTTTTAACTTTTGTAATTGAAAATGATACAAAAGAAACACAATTATTTCCACAGAAATTCACTGATAGATTTGCACTTAACCATAAAACTTGACATTAATAATTGAGATTTTCATCTTCATTATTATAATAAAATTTCCCTTGTTATATAGTAGATGCACTCTGTACTTTCTGTTTTGTATATCTAAACTGCTAGGTTTGGTACTTTTGGAATTTAAGGGTATTATTTAATAATGAACTCAGTGGTGGGCTCTTGGCCCACCCCCACAAGGGGGTAGCAGCCTTGCCAGGCCACAGAGTAGGACAATGCAGTCAGTCCAGATGAGACCTGATAAGCTAGGGTCAGATGGAAGGGGAGGAGGACATCCCCTGTCAGTGAACTTGGAGAGGAATGGGAGGAGATGAGGGAGGGAGGGTAGGATTGAGAGGAAATGAGGGAGGGGCTACAGCTAGGATACAAAGTGAATAAACTGTAATTGATGTAAACAATAAAAAAATTAATTAAAGAAGAATCATTTGAGCTCAAGAACAGACTACCATAACTACTGATAATTAGGTAGAATATATAGTATGTAAACAATGTATATATGACTCATGTCTCAGATGAGACAAAGCAAGACAACGTGAAACTTTATCATGGCATACAGAATGGAAATCTGTGATGTATGAGTTACTTTCTTCTGCAATTTCCCATTTAGGATCACCATGCCAAAGGAAAGTGAAACCAGAAATAAAGGTAAAGACACTGATTTAGTCTTTCTTTTCCTTTATTTTAATTTTCTTCTCTTTTTTTAGTCAGGGTGGAGGGGGATGGATTTCTAATAATATAGGTTGTTAATAAACTCATTATAATTTTCTGCCTCAGTTTAACTTTTTAATTTTGGTTTCATTTCTTTTTCAGTTTTTGAGTCAGGCTTTTAAGAAACCTATCCTTAAATTTAACATAGAGTAAAGAAGCTGGTCTTGAAAACATACATACAAGTAACATAATATGAAGCATTTATATCTAGAAATATATGTGTATATATACATGCATATACATGCAAGGATTAATGATTATGAAATAAAATAGGCCATGGATTTGAAAGAGTAGGGAAGATTGCATGGGAGGTTTTGGAAGGAGATAAGAGAAAACAGAAATGTAATTATATGAAATATCAAAATTAAAAAAAGAAACTACTTGACCTCCTGATATGCCTGCCTCTACGTCGCAAATGCTGGAATTACAACATGCATTCCCATTGCCCAGCTCTGCTATTTCCATTTGCTTTTTGGTTTGTTTGTGTTATTTTTGTTTTCTAAGACATGTATTTTCTTTGTGACATTGTCTGTCTCAAACTCCCTCTGTAGACTAGGCTGACCACCTACTCACAGAGATCCATGTGCCTCTGCTTTCTGATTGTTGGGATCAAAGGCATGCATAACCATGGTTGGCTGCAATTTCTTTTAAAATGTGTGTGTGTGTGTGTGTGAGTGTGTGTGTGTGTGTGTGTGTGTGTGTGTGTGAGAGAGAGAGAGAGAGAGAGAGAGAGAGCACATGACCAATGCTTAGGTGGATAGCTTCTTGGGGTTGGTTCCTTCCTTCCACATTTTATGTATTTTGGGAGCTACTTTCAGGTCATCAGGCTTTGCAGCAAGTGTCTTAACTCACAGATACACTCGGATGGGTCTGTGATTTCTTAATACATAAATTTGTAAGTATTTTTCTTGCTGTGTCTCAGTTTTCTGACAGCATTTGGAACTGAGGAGTTACCCCCCCCCATTTTGGTTAGGAAACATTTTTGCTCTCTTCATTTCTAATACATTTTATTATTGTTTCTTGTTCTCTTTCTTTAATTGCTTTTTCTTTTTATCTTTTGTTTTTAAGGTTTTTTTTCCAGTTCTCTTTTAATGCAAACATTTAATAAAGATTCAGTTCATTCCATCAAAATTACTGCTTTGAACAAATTACCCAGTTAAACTCTGTCACCTACCCTGACATTATCATCTCTACATCTGTAGGCTTGACTCAATTGCATGGTGAGCATTTCTATGAATTTCCTCTAGATACCTGTTTAATTCAGGTTAGTTGCTTGCATTTCCCTGAACATAGCATTTCACTCTCATAAGAATGGGAAACTCATTGATTTTGTTCACACATTTTTAAATTGTTCATGTTTATAACCCATTCTTTGTAGTTCTCTCCCATGTATGTTTCCTTTTAGATCTCACTTTCAAATTTTTGGGACCTTCGACTCCTAACAATTTCTCCACGTATTAGTTCATGTTATGGCCATGAATTTAAATAACTATATTTCTTGGTGCCTATGCCATGTCATACCATTTCTATTCATTTATTTATAAACTATCCCAAATACAACCTCCTTGTCTTATCTCCTATGTGCATCAAGACTTAGTATGCAAATAGTACAAATTCCATACTGCTATTAGATTTTATTGGCTCATAGGATGTACCCACATGCTAAATTATTCTGTCAAATCGACAAATTCTTGATCTATGACTGAGAAACAATAATTGCTGTGCTGTTGTGTGATATGTCAGTGTCAGTAAGAGTGATCATGCTGAATAGTGAAGCTGAAAAGAAGTGCAAAGTTGAATGCATGTTGTTTTACCTATAATCTCCTTAAACTGTTGTTTAAGCATAGTGTAGATTAATGTGAATAATTGTGACCCCGAATAATTTTACACTAAAGTGCATATCTCTATGAAGAAACATGAATGGTCACATTCTGCAAATTTTTTTTCTCAAGTACAGAGACAATGTAAATCAAGCACACAGCATTTACCTTCATCTTTAAATGGATCTTTCAATGCATTTTCTGTTTTTTTTTTTTTATTTATTTACTCATCCACTTAACATCCTGATTGCAGGCCCATCCTCTTCTCCAAGTCCCCATTGAATACTCCTACCCATCATTACCCCCTCTCTTTATCCCCACAGGAAGGACAAGTCCCCCATGGGTACCAACCAGCCCTAGCAAACTAAGTTGCTCTAGGACTAAGATCATCCTTTACAGCTTAATCCTAGAAACTTCCCTCTTCCCTTATATTTCCACCCTCATGTCTCCCTACCCTCATTTAATCTCATCTTTGTAGAGAAGTGGAGGCTTCCAAGGCATACCAACCCACCCTGACACCTCATGTCATAACAGGGATAAGGGCATCATCTCCAACTGAGGCCAGAAAAGGCAGCCTAGCTAGGGGAACAAAATCCAAAGGAAGGCATCAAAGTCAGAAAGGGACCCTGTTCTAGTTGTTGGGGGATCCACATAAATACCAAGCTGTGCATCTGCTACATATGTGCAAGGGGTTTAGGACCAGTCTATGCATGCCCTTGTTTGGTGATTCAGTCTCTGTGAATCCCCATGAGCTCAAGTCAGTTGAATCTGTAGGAATTCTTGTGGAGTATTTCATCCCTGTTTTCCTTAATCATTCCCTCATTTTTTTTTCCATAGGACTCCCAGAGCTCTGTCTACTTTTTCTGTTTTTTAATTTAATTTTGTTTGTATATCTATTTATTAAAACTTATTCACTTTGTATCCCTACTGCACTTTGATCCCCTCTGTCATCTCCTCCCTGTCCCACCCAACCTCCCTCTTATCCTCCTGTGACCTTTTCCTAGTCCCCTGATAGGGGAGGACCCCCCCCCCTTCTATCTGAGCCTAGCTTATCCTGTCTCATCAAGGCTGGCTGCATCATCTTCCTCTGTGGCCTGGCAAGGCTGCGAACCCAGCCCCCAGAGAGAGATGATCAAAAAGTAAGGCACCAAGTTTATATCACAGACAGCCCCTGTATCCCTTACTAGGAAACTCAACTGGAAACTGAACAGACAATGGGCTTCCTTTGAACAGGAATTATAGGTCCTCTACATACATGGTCCTTGGTTGGAGTATGTATATCTGCAGCCCATCCTAGGCCCAGGTATTTTGCCTCTCTTGTTCTCCTTGTGGGGTTCTTGTCCCTTCCAGGCCTTTCTAGCTCACTCTTCTTACATAAGAATTCTGGCACTCTACCCAATCCTTAGTCATTTGATAAACAAATGAAAACAACCCTGAAATTTCACCTCACACCCATAAGAATGGCTAAGATAAGAAACTCAAGGAATGTTTCATTCTGGAGAGGTTGTGGAGAAAGGGGAACCCTCCTCCACTGCTGATGGGAATGTTAACTTGTGCAACCACTCTGGAAGTCAATCTGGTGTTACCTCAAAATCCAGCTATACCACTCCTACATGTATTCAAAAGATGCCCCACCATTCAATAAGGACATTTGCTCAATTATGTTCATAGCAGCTTTATTTGTAATAGCCACTATCTGGAAACAACCTAGATGTCTCTCATCGGAGGAATGGATACAGAAACTGTGGCACATTTACACAATGGAATACGAATCAGCAATTAAGAACAAGGAAATCATGAAATTTAACTTTTGTCTGTGTGTTTCTGCATCTGTTTCCATTGGCTGCTGGGTAAAACCTCTCAGTGGAGTTATGCTAAGCTCCTGTCTACAGACATAGCAGAATAACATTAATAGTGCCAGGGATTGGTTCTCTCTCATAGGATGAGCCTCAAGTAGAGCCTGTCTTTGGTTGGCCCTTCTCTCAAGCTTTGCTCTATCTTTGTCCCTAAACATATTTTAAGAAGGGTAGAATTTGGGTCAAAAGTTTTGTGACTGGGTTGTTTTCCTTGTCCCTCCATTGGAAATCCTGCCTCCCTACAGGAGGTGACCACTTCATTTTCCATATCCATGGATGCTAGGAGTTTCAGTTAGGGTGACCCTCATAGAGTTCCTGGGTCCTCAACTATCCCAGGTCTTTGGGAGGTCCCAGTTATGACTGCCTCCCTTCAATTTTCGTTCTCTCCCCCAGCCTTTGCTCCCAGCTAATCTCCAACCTTGCTTCCCTAACCATTCTAGCTCCTAAAAGTTTTTCCCTCCACCCACCTCCAATGTCTATTTTAATTTATGTTCTGAGTGAGATCCAAGACTCCTTCCTTGGACCCTTCTTGTAACTTAGCTTCTTTGGGCCTGTGGATTGTATGTTTGTCCTGTACTTTGTGATTATTATCCACTTATAAGTGAGTTCGTTCTATACATGTCTCTTTGGGTTTGGGTTTAGGTTACCTTACTCAGGGTGATATTTTCTAGTTCCATCCATTTTCCTAAAAATTTAAAGATGTTCTTATTTTTAACAGCAGAGTAGTATTCTATTGTATAACTGTCTTACATTTTCTTTTTTGCAATATATGGCTTTTAATATTCAGAACATTAAAAAATACAGTGTATTAAATTGATGGTTTTATAATGGTTTTACTTTAATATTTCTTTTTTCTTTTTAAATTATTATTATTATTATTATTATTACTTACAAGTCATTTACTTTTTATCCTGGCTATAGACTCTCCCTCATCTCCTCCAGATCTCACCCTCTCACTCTCTTCTTCTTCCCCTCCTATGGCCCTTCCCTACTCAACTTATAAGGAAGATCCTCCTCCCTTACTGTCTGACCCTAGCCTATCAGGTCTCATCAGGGCTATCTGGATCCTCTTTCTCTGAGACTTAGGAAGGCCACCTCACCAGGAGGAGGTGATCAAAGAGCAGGCAACCGAGTTCATGCCAGTGACTGCCCCTGCTCCCATTAATAGTGAACCCACATAGAGACTGAGCTAGCCTTGGATTACGTCTGAGCAGAGGTTCTAGGTCTTCCCCATGCACAGTCCTTGATTCATCAGTCTCTAAAGGCCAATAAGAGAATAGACCTTGGGGGCTAGCTTCAGAAATGGCCAGAGTCTCTTTACTGGAAATTACCGAAATATTTATATTCTGTTTGTTTGCTTGTCTTGGTTTTCTGTTACTGCACAGTTCTGGTTTCAAAAGGAATAAGAGATAACTTGATACATATGTTCATAAAGTTCTAACATGTAATTTAAAATTAAGGAGTTGTTATTAATAACTTCATTATGTTTTTAAGTTATATTATTTGATGACAGAAATAATTTCAGGTTATTCTAATACTGTTTTTATGATGCTCTCTGAAGATAGAATTATTCAATCAAGTTCTTATAAATCATCCAGAGTTGTCTTTCTTTCTAATTAAATTAGACTAGACAGTTGGAATCTGTTATTCCCAATGATATTTAGATTGATATTTTTAATGCTTTTTTCTTTATATTATTTTGTTGACTTAGATTTTAAAATTATTTTATATTTTTTATTAATTTTTCATTTTTGCTGTAGCTCAGTCCTTATCTCCCAATCCCACCTTCCCTCCCTTCCCCGCTCCTTTTCCTCAGAAAAGTGGAGCTCCCTTTCCTATCCACCCTAGCTCACCATACTGCATCAGGACTGAACATGTCTTCTTCCTCTATGACCTGGCAAGGTAGTACAACCAGGGGAAAGTGATTCAAAAGCTGGCAAGTAAGTATGTGTCTGATGCAGTTCCCATTTCCTTTAATAGAGGACCCACATGAGGCCTAAGCTGCCCATCTGCTACATCATTGTAGGGGGCCTTGGACAAGATTGTGTATCAGCAAGACTTGTTTGGGGCTGTTGGTCTTCTTATGGAGCTCCCGTCACCTCCAGATCCTATTCTCTTTCTTCCCACTTTCCCACAGGACATCCTGTTCATCACACAATGTTTGGATGAGATTTTTGTCATTGATTTTTGAGGTGCTGCTGGGTAGAGACTCTCAGAGCACAACTCCGTCAAGCTCTTGTCTGCAAGTTTAGAAGAGTATCCTTCATAAACTTTCTATGAGGCACAGACTCAAATAAGATAAGTAACATAGAAGATCCAAAGGAGCATACATAAATCTCGCCCTGAAAGGAGAGACAGAAGAGATAGAGGTAGTGGTTGAAGAAAGGGAGAAAGGCCTGAGAGGGGGTACAAGATAACATGGTGGAGAACAGATCTGGTCAAAGCAAGGGGGAGAAGACAGCACTGTAGGGAAAAGAGAAACTGAGTGTGAGGGTATCTCTGTGTCAAACTGGAGACCTAAGTCAGGGTAGGATCCTGGTAGGATATGAGGGGTACTCAAGAATATACTCCTAGTAGAAGGGGCTATAAAGACTGAAGAGGACACCCTCTAACTAGGCTAGTCTTTATCAGAGGAAGAGAAACACCAAACCACCCACAAAAACTTCGACTCAAAATTTATACTGCGTAAAAGATGTGCAGGGATAAAGATAGAGCTGATAGAGCAGAGATGAAAGAATGGCCAACCAATGCCTGGGACAAGCAAACACACTTTTAAAGTTTTAAATTGACTGTGGTCATACATTCACATCAGCTACACAGTGTAAGTCCTATTATTGTTAATACTGGTTTCAACATAAACAACTGTACACTCAGATTAGTAAGTACTTGTTATGCTGAATCTTACCCGAAAAAGAAATAATTTTTATGTAGTTTGTCCATGTTCTATGAAAGTTCAACTGAGTTCCATGTACAAGAGAAAGGTGTGAGATTTTGAAGTTAATTGTTAATAAGGAAACATTTTAATTGAATGACAAAACTAACTTCATATCTATTGCAAAATCTAGGAATTGGGAGGGGATTCAAGATGGAAGGGCCAACCATGCTAGGTATCTGAACAGCAGCCCAAAAGTGAGAACAGGGTGACCTGCAGTGTGTCCTATGGACCCCAAATCCCCAAAGTCTCTGTTTCTCAGGTGAGAGGAGAATCCAAAAGGATACTCAACGTTCCAAATACAGGTGACATGGCTAATACCAGGAAAAATTCGGGACTCCCAAGAGGAGTAGAAGAATAGAAAAAATCAAACTGAAAGCTGAAATCAAGAAATTAGAAACACAGAGAACAATTCAAATAATAAACAAAACCAAAAGCTGGCTCTTTGAGTAAATCAACAAGATAGGCAAACAATTAGCCAAACTAACTAAAAGGTAGAGAGTCACTGTCTAAATCAACAAAATTAGAAATGAAAAGAAGGCTGAAAAGCTTCTATAAAGCAAAGGACATAGTCATCAAAACAAAACGACAGCCTACAGACTGGGAAAGGATCTTCAACAACCCTATATCTGACAGAGGGCCGATATCTAGTATCTATAAAGAACTAAAGAAGCTGAAAAGCAACAAATCAAGAAATCCGATTAAAAAATGGGGTATACAGCTAAACACAGAAT
Source organism: Meriones unguiculatus (assembly GCF_030254825.1). Taxonomy (NCBI): domain Eukaryota; kingdom Metazoa; phylum Chordata; class Mammalia; order Rodentia; family Muridae; genus Meriones; species Meriones unguiculatus. Next base: position 69,863,198 of record NC_083369.1, on the reverse strand, counting down.
TCTCAATAGAGGAATACAGAATGGAAGAGAAACACTTAAAGAAATGCTCAACATCTTTACCCATCAGGGAGATGCAAATCAAAACCACCCTGAGATTTCACTTGACACCCATCAGAATGGCTAAGATGAATAACTCAAGTGACAACACATGCTGGAAAGACTGTGGAGAAAGGGGAACCCTCCTCCATTGCTGGTGGGAATGCAAAGTTGTACCACCACTCTGGAAATCAATCTGGTGCTTTCTCAGACACTATTCCTATAGTGCTTCCTCAAGATCCAGGTATACCACTACAAGGCATATATCCAAAAGAGGCTCAAGTACACAACAAGGACATTTGCACAACCATGTTTGTAGCAGCTTTATTTGTAATAGCCAGAACCTGGAAACAACCCAGATGCCCCTCAGTTAAGAAATGGATACAGAAATTGTGGTACTTTTACACAATGGAATACTACTCAGCAATTAAAAACGAAGAAATCATGAAATTTGAAGGCAAATGGTGGGACCTAGAAACAATTATCCTGAGTGAGGTATCCCGAAAGCAGAAAGACACACATGGTATATACTCACTTATATAGACATATAAGATAGAATAAATATACTGAAATATATCCACTTAAAGAAGATAAACAAGACAGAGGACCCAGGGTACAACGATCAATCCTTACTTATAAAGACAAATGGGATGAACACTGGATGGAGGAGCAAACAAGTAACAGGACAGGAGCCTACCACAGAGGGCCTCTGAAAGACTCTTCCTAGCAGTGTATCAAAGCAGATATTAAGACTCATAACCAAACCTCTGGCAGAATGCAGGGAATCAAAAAAAAAGGGGGGGGAGTTAATACGACTTGGAAAGGACAGGAGTTCCACAAGGACCAAATATATCTGGGCACAGGGGTCTTTTATGAGACTATTTATCCAAACAAGGACCATGTATGGATGCAACCTAGAACCCCTGCTCAGATGTAGCCCGTGGTAGCTCAGTATCTAAGTGGATTCCCGAATAAGGGGAAAAGGGACTGTTTCTGTCATGAACTTGATGGCGGGCTCTTTGACCTCTCCCCACTCCCCGGGAGGAGCAGCCTTGCTAGACCACAGAGGAGGACTTTGCAGTCAGTCCTAAAGACACCTGATAAACCAGTATCAGATGTAAGGGGAGGAGGTTCTCCCTTATAAGTGTACTTGGAAAGGGGCAGGGAGGAGATGAGGGTGGGAGGGTGGGATTGGGAGGGACTGAGGGAGGGGGCTACAGCTGGGATACAAAGTTAACAAACTGTAACTAATATTAATAAAAGTAAATTAAAAAATAATAAAATACACATGTACATAGAAAAAAATAAATGAAAAGAGGGACATAAAAACAGACACTGAGAAAATCAAAAGAATAATTAAGTCCTACTTCAAAAGCCTTTATGCAACAACATTTGAAAATGTAAATGAAATGGACAATTTTCTTGATGGATTCCTTTTAACAAAGCTGAATCAAGAATAGGCAAATAAATAAAGAGTAGACATAAATCTTCTAAAGAAACAGAAGCTGTCATCATGAGTCTCCCAACCAAAAAAGCCCCGGGCCAGATGTTTTCAGCACAGAATTTTAACAGACCTTCAAAGAAAAACTAACCCTATTACTCTTCAAACTATTCCACAAAATAGAAACAGAAGGAACATTACCAACCTCATTCTATGGGGCCACAGTCACCCTGATACCTAAACCACAGAAACATCCAACAAAGAAAAAGAACTTCAGACCAATCTCCCTTATGAACATTGATGCAAAAATACTCAAGAAAATACTCTCAAAATGGATCCAAGAATACATTAAAGATATCATCCACCATGAACAAGTAGGCTTCATCCAAAGCACACAGGGCAGATAAAGCATATAAAAATCCGTCAAGCAGTCAAGGGATGGCCAGTGGACCATGATCAAGGCTTTTGTCCCAATTGCAGGCTATAAGGGTTACGTTGGTCTTGGGGTTAAGTGCTCCAAGGAGGTAGCCACCACCATCAAAGGCGCCGTCATTTTGGCCAAGTTTTCTATTGTCCCTGTGCATAGAGGCTATTGAGGGAACAAGATTGCCATGCCCCACACTGTTACATGCAAGTTGACAGGCTGTTGTGGCTGTTTTGTTGTTATCTCATCCCTGCTCCCTGAGGCACTGACATTGTCTCTGCTCCTGTGCCTAAGAAGCTACTGATGATGGCTGGAATTGATTACTGACACACATCAGCCAGGGGCTGCACTGACACTCTGGGCAACTTTGTCAGGGCCACCTTTGATGCCATCTCCAAGACCTCCAGTCACACCTGGAAAAAGACTGTGTTCACCAAGTCTCATTATCAGTAATTCACTGATCATCTTTTAAAAGCCTGCACCAGAGTCTCTGCTCAGAGGATCCAGGCTCCAGCTGTGGCTGCCACATAAGGGTTTTTATACAAGAAAAATAAAGCAAATTAAGTCTAAAAATAAAAAAAATAAATAAATAAAAGAAGGGGAGGAGGCCCTGCCCTATCAGGGGATTAGGGAAGGGCAATGGGGGAAGAAAAGAGGGAGGATGGGTACGACTGGGAAGATGAGAGAATCAATGGGGCTTCAGTAGGATACAAAGTGAATAAATTGTAATAAAATAAAGAAGAAAAACATCTCTGAATTAAACATAAAACAGAAAGGCAAAGACTGAAGGAGATAGTCATATTTGCTTTAACCAGAAAATTTGGTATGGTGCACTACAGTTAAAATTATGATATAAATGAACAATGCCCAGAAAATTTTAATATTGTCCTTCTGCATAGTATTATCTGATATTCTATAGAGTTAATCTACATAGTGATCTCTATATACAGGAATATTCATTTAGAATCTCATTAATAAAATGATTAACAAGCTAAAATATTTCATGGATAGAATTTTGGAATTTAATAGGAAGAACACTTGAGAACAGCTAAGAGCTAAGTGATATGCAGCAGATCAAATGACAGGAACATGGTAAGAATATATTTTGAGAGCTTAAAATGACTTTAAAGATAATCCATTCAAATTCTTTCATTTTCAGACAGAAAATTGAAAGTCAGTGAAGTATTTGATTTGCTTCAGGCCATGTGGGCTCTAGCTGATAAAACTTCTGCAATGACATCACTTACTTTTTCTCAGTTTGCTACTGTTTTCAGAAGATCAAAATTTTCTATTTTAGAGCTGACAAATTTCTTTCTTTCTTTCTTTCTTTCTTTCTTTATTCATTTATTTATTTTTTTTATTAGTTACATTTTATTAACTCGGTATCCCAGCTGTATCCTGCTCCCTCATTCCTTCCCAAACCCTCCCTCCCTCATCTCCTCCTTGCCCCTATTCAAGTCCACTGATTGGAAAAGACCTCCTCCCCTTTCATCTGACCCTGTTTTATCAGGTATCTTCAGGACTTCTCCTCCCTTGGGGGGTGGCGAGGTCAAAGAGCCTGCCATTGAGTTCCTGTCAGAAAAAGTCCCTGTTCACTTTACTATGGGAAAAAAATTGGTTACTGAGCAAACACAGGCTTCACCCGAACAGAGGTTCTAGGTAATATACATACATACATGGTCCTTGGTGGAGTGTCAGTCTCAGAAAAGACCCATGTGCCCAGATATATTTGGTCCTTGTGGAGCTCCTACCCTTTCCACGTCATACAAACTCCCCCTTCTTTCATATGGTTCCCTGAACGCTGCCAAAGGTTTAGTTATGAGTCTTAGTATCTGCTTTGATACACTGCTAGGTAGTCTTTCAGAGGCCCTCTGCAGTAGGCTCCTGTCCTGTTACTTATTTTCTCCTGTCCAATGCACCTCTGATTTGTCTTTCTAAGTGAGGACTGATCATTTTACCCCGGGTCCTCTTTCTTATTTATCTTCTTTAAGTGTGTATATATTTCATTATGTTTATCATATCTTATAGTTCTATATAAGTGCATATATACCATGTGTGTCTTTCTCCTAATGGGATACCTAACACAGAATGATCTTTTCTAAATCCCACCATTTGCCTACAAATTTCATGATTTACTGGTTTTAGATTGCTAAGTAGTGTTCCATTGTATAAAAGTACCACAATTTCTCTATCCATTCCTCTCTTGAGGAACATCTAGGTTGTTTCCAGGTTCTGGCTATTACAAATAAAGCTGCTACAAACATGGCTGAGCAAATGTCCTTGTTGTGTACATGAGAAAATTTTGGGTATATGCCTAGGGGTGGTATAGCTGGATCTTGAGGTAGCACTATTCTTAATTGTCTCAGAAAGCATCAGATTGACTTCCACAGTGGTTGTACCAGTTTACATTCCCACCAGAAATGGAGGAGGGTTCCCCTTTCTCCATAACCTTTCCAGCATGTGTTGTCACTTGAGTTATTTATCTTAGCCATTCTGATGGGTATAAGGTGAAATCTCAGTGTGGTTTTGATTTGCATCTCCCTGATGGCTAAGGATGTTGAGCATCTCTTTAAGTGTTTATCTGCCATTGCATATTCCTCTACGGAGAATTCTCTGTTTAGCTCCGTACCCCATTTTTAATTGGATTACTTGATTTATTGCTTTTTTTTTAATTAAAGTGATCTTTATTTGGAAACTATAGTTATAATTTTGTAATCTCCTTACATATAAACAATACTAATATTTGGTTATAGAAATTTCTATAGAAAGCACATAAAAAAGAAATGTTCTTCTATTTTCTTATTTGTAAAAAGCACAGACATGGCCAATGTGAAACAAAAAATTCAGACATCACTGCAATTCTATCACATTACTTTGTACAGATGTTCATTTAGGTGTCATCCACCCAAAGAGCATCAGACCCGTCTGATACCTTTTTCTCAGAGGCGGGACCTGGAGCATCAACCCGCATGCAATCAAACATGCTCTTCTCTGGGTCGAAAGCGGCTGACCCTGAATGCAGTGCTTAACCTCGCATCCTGAGCATAACATGTTAGCAGATTTATTGCTTTTTAACTTCTTTAGTTCTTTATATATGCTGGATATCAGCCCTCTGTCAGATATAGGGTTGGTGAAGATCCTTTCCCAGTCTGTACACTGTCGTTTTGTTCTGACAACAGTGTCTCTTGCTTTACAGAATCTTTTCAGTTTCATGAGGTCCCATTTATTGATTGCTGCTCTTAGAGCCTGTGGTGTTGGTGTTCTGTTCAGGAAGTTGTCTCCTGTGCCAATGAGTTCAAGGCTCTTCCCTACCTTTTCTTCTAACCGATTTAGAGATTCTGGTTTTATGTTGAGGTCTTTGATCCACTTGGATTTTAGTTTTGTGCAGAGTGATAAATATGGATCTATTTTCATTTTTCTGCATGCAGACATCCAGTTGGACCAGCACCATTTGTTGAAGATGCTGTCTTGTTTCTATTGAATGGTTTTGGCTTCTTTGTCAAAATCAAGTATTCATAGGTGTGTGGGTTTATTCCTGGGTCTTCTATTCAGCTCCATTGATCCTCCTTTCTGTTTTTATGCCAATACCATGCAGTTTTTATTACTATTTCTCTGTAGTACAGCTTGAGATCTGGGATGGAGATACCTCCAGATGATTTGTTGTTCTACAGGATCGTTTTAGAGATTCTGGGTTTTTTATTTCTCCATATGAAGCTGAGAATCTTTCTTTCAAGGTCTCTAAAGAACTGAGTTGGTGTTTTGATGAGAATTGTGTTGAATCTGTAGATTGCTTTTGACAGGAAGGCCATTTTCACAATGTTAATCTTACCAATCTATGAGCACGGGAGTTCTTTCCATCTTCTGATATCTTCTTTAATTTCTTTCTTCAGAGACTTATATTCAAACAGTTCTTTCACTTACTTGGTTACAGTCACCCCAAGGTATTTTACGTTATTAGTTTCTATTGTGAAGGGTGTTGTTTCCCTGATTTCTTTCTCAGCCCTTTTGTCTTTGGAATCCAGGAGGGCTTCTGATTTTTTGCGTTGATTTTTTATCCTGCCAATTTGCTGAAGGTGTTTATCAACTGAAGGAGTTCCCTGGTTGAATTTTGGGGATTGCTCAAGTAGACTATCATATCATCTACAAATAGTGACACTTTGATCTCTTCCTTTCCAATTTGTATCCCTTTGATCTCCTTTAGTTGTCTTATTACTTTAGCCAGGACTTCAAGTACTATTTTCAAATAGATATGGAAAGAGTGGACAGCCTTGACTTGTCCCTGATTTCAGTGGGATTGCTTTAAGTTTCTCTCCATTGAGTTTGATGTTGGATATAGGCTTGCTGTACATGGCCTTTACTATGTTTAGGTATGTGCCTTGTACCCCTGATCTCTCCAAGACTTTATATATGAATGGGTGTTGGACTTTGTCAAATGCTTTTTCTGCGTCTATGGAGATGATCATATGGTTTTTCTTCTTCAGTTTGTTTATGTGTTGGATTACATTGATGGATTTCCATATGTAGAACCACCCTTGCATGTCTGGGATGAAGCCTACTTGGTCATGGTAGATGATATCTTTGATGTGTTCTTGGATTCGGTTTGCAAGGATTTTATTGAGTATTTTTGCATCAATGCTCATAAGAAAGATAAAGACTGAAGTACTCTTTTTTGTGGGGGGGGGGTCTTTATGTGGTTTAGGTATCAAGGTGACTATGGATTCATAGAATGAGTTTGGTAATGTTCCTTTTGTTTCCTTTTTGTGGAATTGTTTGGAGAGAATTGGAGTTAGCACTTCTTTGAAGGTCTGGTAGAATTCTGCAATGAATCCATCTGGCCCAGGGCTTTTTCTGGAAGAGAAACTGTTGATAACTGCTTCTATTTCCTTGGGGGATATAGGACAATTCAATCTTTCTACCTGTTCTTGACTTAATTTTTTTAGATAGAATCTATCAAGAAATTTGTCCATTTCTTTTATATTTTCAAATTTTGTGGCATATAGGCTTTTGTAGTAAGATCTAATGATTGTTTGGATTTCCTTGGTATTTGTAGTTATGTCCCCCTTTTCATTTCTGATTTTGCTGATTTGGATAGTTTCTCTGTGCCTTTTAGTTAGTTTGGCTAAAGGATTGTCTATCTTGTTGATTTTCTGAAAGAACCAGCTCTTGGTTTCTTTGATTCTTTGAATAGCTTTATTTGTTTCTAATTGGTTGATTTCAGCCCTGAGTTTGATTATTATTTCTAGCTGTCTGCTCCTTTTGGGTGTATTTATTTCTTTTTTTTTTTTTCTAGGGCTTTCAATTGGGCCATTAAGTTGCTTGTATGAAAAGTCACAAATTTCTTCTTGGAGGCAATTAGTGCTATGAATTTTTCTCTGAGCACTGCTTTCTTTGTGTCTCATATGTTAGGTTATTTTGTACTTTCATTTTCATTGGATTCTGGGAAGTCTTTAATTTCTTTATTTCTTCCTTAACCCAGCTGTCACTGATGAGCAAGTTTTTCAGTTTTCATATGTTTGTAGGCTTTTTTCTAATTCCATTGTTGTTGAGGTCCAGCTTTAGTCCATGGTAGTCAGATAGAATACAGTGGATTATTTCAATCTTTTTGTCTCTGTTGAGGCTTACTTTGTGACCAACTATATGGTCTATTTTGGAGAAGGTTCCATGAGGTGCTGAAAAGAAGGTATACTGTTTTGAGTATGGTTGGAAAGTTCTGTAGACATTTCTTAGGTCCATTTGAATTAGGACCCCTATAAGTGCCTTTATTTCTTTATTAGGCTTCTGTCTGGATGATCAGTCCCTTGATGAAAGTGGTATGTCGAAGTCTCCCACTATTAAGTTGTTGGGATCGATGTGTGATTTGAGTTTTAATAATGTTTTCTTTATGAATATAGGTGCACTTCTATTTGGGGCATAGATGTTCAGAATTGTGATGTTCTCTTGGTGCATTTTTCCTTCATGAGAATGTAGTACCCCTCCGCATCTTTTTTGATTAATTTTAGTTGAAATTCTATTTTATTAGTTATTAGGATAACTACCCCAGCTTATTTTCTGGGTCCATTTGCTTAAAAGACATTTTTCCAGCCCTTTACTCTGAGGTAGTGTTTGTCTTTAGTTCAGAGGTGTGTTTCTTGAATGCAGCAGAATGTTGGATCCTTTGTCACACCTATTATGATAGTCTGTGTCTTTTTATTAGAGATTTGAATCCGTTGATGTTGATAGATAATAGTGACTGATGAACATTAGTTCCTTTTTTATTACAATCGGTGTTCTTACTGTGTTCCATTGCTTGTTTTCTTTTAATTTTTGTTGGGATATTATCTCTATGCTATGTTTTCTTGGGTGAAGTTATTTTCATTAGAATGGACTTTCCTTCTAGTATCTTCTGTAGGGCTGGTTTGCTGTGTAGATATTGCATAAATTTAGTTTTGTCATGGAAAGTTTTGTTTTCTCCATCTATGTTGATTGAAAGCTTTGCAGGGTATAGTACTCTGGGTTGGCATCTGTGGTCTCTTAGAGTTTCCATGACACCTGCTCAGGCCCTTCTGGCTTTCATAGTTTCTGATGAGAAGTCTGGTGTGATTCTGATAGGTGTACTTTCATATGTTACTTGGTCTTTTTCCCTTGCTACTTTTATTATCTTTTCTTTGTTCTGTAGATTTAGTGTTTTGACTATGATGTGATATGATGTGTTTCTTTTCTGGTCTAGTCTATTTGGTGTTCTGTAGGCCTCTTGTATATTTATGGACATCTCTTTCTTTAAGCTGGGAAAATTTTCTTCTATGATTTTCTTGAAAATATTTTCTGGACCTTGATGCCTGGAGTCTTCTTTTTAATTAATTACTATTATTCTTAGATTTCATCTTTTCATGACATCATTGATTTCTTGGATATTTTGTGTTTGGGCCTTTTCCAATTTTACTTTCTCTTTGAGAGAAGTATCAATTTCTGTGAGTATATCTTCAGCTTCAGAGATTCTCTCTTCCATCTCTTGCATTCTGTTAGTGATGCTTACCTTTGTGGTTCCTAATTTTTTCTCCATGTCCTCCAGCTCCAGGGTTTTCTCAGTTTGTGTTTTATTTATTGATTCTAATTCTGATTTCATGCTTTGTACCATTTCCTTCATCTGTTTGAATGTGGATTCCTGTCTCTCTATGATGGTCTCTATTTTTTTGTTTATTTCCTCTCTATATGCCACTCATTGTATCTCTACTTGTGCCTCTATTTGTTTGGTCATATTTACCTGTGTTTCTTTAAGAATTTTGTCCATTTCCTCTTTTTTTTCCTTACAATTAACTGGCCAAATCTTTGATAGATTTGTTCATTTCATCTTTCACTGTCTGAATTTGCATGGCCATTGCTCTGAGAGAATTGCTTGTGTCCTCTTTATGAGCCTCAAATAATTGGGTAAGCATAGCTTTAAAGTCATTTTCCTGTGTTTCTGATGAATTGGAGTAGCCATCAATTTTGGAGGTTGCTGGTGATGTCATGATGTCCTGATTTATGTTGGATGTGTTTTTTTGCTTACCCCTGGACATTGGCTTATCTGAAACCTTCCCTGTTTGTTTCTGGATTCTGTAGTTCAGACTGTTACTGTCTCTCTCTGGCCTCTTGAGAGTTCTTCAGGAAGCTGAGAGAGGTCTCGTGGCCTCAGAATGTGCATTGGTGCATTATCTGTACCTTTGTGAAAAAAATGCGCCGGCACAGAAGGGCAAATGCAGGCTCACTTGTGCATGTGTGTGTGCATGTGTGTGTGTGTGTGTGTGTGTGTGTGTGTGTGTGTGTGTGTGTGTGTCTCGAGGGACAGAGTGATAGATAATGTTGAACCATTGAGTGTGTGGGTCGAGCTCTGCCTTGTAGGCTTCTAGGTGATTATTTGTGTATGCACTGTATATTTAGCAGGTGCTGGTGATGGTCGCTGCACAATTTCCAACATTAACTGCCTTAACTCTTCAGTTGGACACGCAGAGCAGTGGCTTCAATGTCCCAAGTCACCCTCTGTTTCCCACAGTGTGTATGTGGGTGAGAGGTGTCTGATGGTTCTACTTTAGAAGGACCCTGGATCTGGGGCTCTACACTCAAGTGCACACTCCCTCTTAAGCAGGTCACATCAGCAAGGATTTGGGTGTCTGGGCTCTCTGCTCTGTGCTTTGATTTGCAGGAGGACTGATGTGCTCTGCCAACTCAATGCTGCTGCAGCCCCCAGGTTAGGAAGTCCAGCTGCAGCTGGAGGCTGGGATTTGTTCAGGCCATTTAGTCAGTGGCTGAGAGACCCTTGGAGCCAGTATGGCAGCTAGCAGACCTGGGACCTTGGGAGGATGGTGCAATGGTTCTGGGACTCCAAGACTGGTAGAGCTGGCAGTTGCTGCTAAGAGGTTAAGGGCTCCATCATAGCAGTGTCAGACCCCCGGCCATGAGCTCTGAGCTGAGAATCTCAGTGAGCCAACTGTGCTGAGGAGAAGGGAGGTCTGAGAAAGGAGAGTGCCGGGAGATCAAAGGATCGTTTCTCTCCTTCCCCAAATAAGTCCGCGGGTGATCAGAGACCAAAGTTCTCACCTTGTGTGATGTTCCTTCTCATTTAGAAAGCCTCTCTGTCATTTCACTGGCTTCAGAAGTCCTTCCACTCACCCACTCAGGCCTTCAACTCTTCCACAGCTCAGAAACCACGTGTGCTAGTCACCACCTTGGCTCAGCCCCCTCAACTAAGTTCATTGTAGGTGCTTTTTTTAGTAATTGTATTTATTGTTTATATGACAATTTAGGAGTAAATTTTCTATTTTTCCAGTACAATTCTCTGTGTATTTTGAACCTATATCATTTGAATTCATGCAAGATATGAGTGCAATTGTTAGTTAATTTTAATATACCTTAGTCATTATAGTCTGTCAAAAGTTTTTTGAGATCTTATAGAAATCAAGGTACTTGCCTTGGTAAGTATCCAGAACATTTCGTTTCATGAGTAAACATAACACTGTTGTGTTGGGGAATGACTGAGCTATTAAGATTCATTTTTATTGACAATTTCTTAATTATACACTGTGCATTTCAATCAATTTAACCACATTTCTCATCTCCCTTTCTCTCACTGAGTCCTTTTTCCCCAACAAATCTCTCTTTTATTCTCATGTCATCTTTGTTTGACTCACCATGTTTAGTTAATATTTTATAATGTTTTAAAAAATGGATAGGAAGTAAATTCAAGATGGCTGAGTCAACCATGCAGGTTATCTGATCAGCAGCTCAGCAGTGAGAACAGGGTGACAGCAGAGCATACTGTGTACCCTAAAACCTCAAAGCTTGTGTGTCTCAAGTGAGAGGATAATCCACAGGTATATGGGATGGTCCATTTTCAGGCCACTCTGCTAATGTGCAGAAAAAAATTCCCTTGTTCCCACCAGTAACTCTGAAACCTCTAGGCCACCTCTCAAGGCCACATTCTGTGAATGCCTTCTGGGGACCATCAGTAGGCAGCTCTGTCCTTGAACACTTACTCTCACTGCCTGTGGAGTGAATATCTTCCTGTATTGAAGGTGAGACTCCAAACACAGTTGCCTACTCTCACAGTACTGCGGACACCGTTTGGGTACTAATGCCTCCTGTTTCCAAACCCAGATCCCACTATCACCATCACTGTCCACAACGTTCCCAGTTTCAGCAGCTGGTAGCCCTCAATCTCAACTTCCTGTGAAAGGGATATTTTGTCGTAATGTTGGGGAGGCACAGCTCCATTCTGCTTGCTCCCCGCCTGCCTGGCTCATCCAGGTCAGAATCAACCAGCTCAGCACCAGCAATGAACACACGGGAGCTGAGATCAATTCCCATTGTCTGCCATTTTGAGAAAGCCAGTGGGGTACTGTAATATCTCTGTGCTAAGATATCTTTCTGCATGTGTTGTGGCAGCCTGGTTCACCTAGGCAAAAAACAGCAAGCCCAGCACTCACAGAGACCCTAGCAGAGCTGAAATAGGCACCTGACCCAATTTCTATTGTCCTTCCCACAAGGAGGCCAGTGGGGTACTGGAATAGCTCTAGGCTAGGATATCCTTCTACCAACACCCCACAGGACTGGACCAACTGGGTCAAAAACAATGAGCTCAGCACAGCCAGTGAACCCAGCAGAGCTAAGCCAGGTATGGAACCTAAATCCTATCCTCCACCGTCTTATGGAAGCCTGTGGAACACTGGAGAAGCTGTAGGCTCAGAGATCTTTCTGCCTACACCCTAGCTAGTTGACATACTTGGGTCACAAACAATAAGCCAGTAGAATTAGTGAATCCAGCAGAGACTACTCCAGACTCCAGTGACAGATTGACCCAACCTGAAGTTCAGGATCCAGGAGCAATGAGTCATAGACACAGACAATCAGATGGTTAGAGGCCTCCATTAGAATACAGGCAACAAAAATCAAGACATCATAGCTTCACCAGAATCTCCAATCAACGGATATTTTATTGCAACATAAAAGCAGGAAAATAATCTTATATCTATAATTATGCAGTTATTAGAGGCACATAAACAGGAAATGAACAAAAAATAGAGGCCATTATGGACACACTCGAATCCACATTCAGACAGGAGAAGGAAATGAATAAAATCATTCAAGACATGAAAACGGAATTAGAAACAATAAAGAAAAAAAAAGCGAAACTCAGGATTTGGAGAACTTAGAGAATAGATCAGAAACCACAAAAAGAAGCATCACCAACAGAATACAAGAAAAGGAGGACAAAATTTAAGGGCTTGAAGATATAATTACGGAAATTGATACATCTCTCAAAGAAAAAATAAAAGTGGAAAATTTCCAGGCACAAAACATTCAAGAAATCAAGGATACCACGAAAAGATGAAACCTAAAAAAAACAAGAAAAATCAAAAAAGATTCCAGCATCCAAGGCCTTGAAAATATTACGAGAAATTAATAGAAGAAAATTTCCCTAGCTTTAAGAAAGAGATGCCCTTAAATAAGAAGCCTAAAGAACCCCAAACAGACTAGACCAGAAAAGAAATTCCTCCTGCAACATTATAATCAAAACACTAAATCTACAGAACAAAGAAAAATAGTAAAAGGGAAAAAGGCCAAGTAGCATATACAGTCAGAACTATCATATCACACCAGACATCTCAACAGAGACTATGGAAGCCAGAAAGGCCTGAGCAGATATCATGAAGACACTAAGAGACCACAAATGCCAACCCAAACTACTATACCAAGAAAACTTTCAATCAACATACATGAAGAAAATAAAATATTCCATGATACAACTAAATTTAAATAATATGTACATCCAGCAACCCAGCACCACAGAGATAATAAAAGGAAAACTCCAACCCAAAGAGGTTCTTCTACACCCAAGAAAACACAGGATTAAAGATGCAGTCACATGAAAAAAAAAAAAAGAAAGAAAACAAGCACACAAACACACAATCTTCACCAATTCTAAAATAAAAGGAGCTGACAATCATTGATCTCTAATATCTACCAATATCAGTCATCTCAACTCTCCAATAAAAAGACACAGAAAAACAGAATGGCTGTAGAAAGAGGATCTAATATTCTGCTGCATTCAAGAAATGCACACCTCTGTAACAAAGATAGACATTACCTCAAAGTATAGGGATGGAAAAAGTTTTCCAGGCATACAGACCCATGAAGAAAGTTGGAGTAGGCATCCTATTATCTAATAAGATAGACTTTCAACCAAAATTAAGCTAAAGAGATGAGGAGGGACACTTCATTCTCATCAGGTGAAAAATCCTCCAGGACAACCTCACAATCCTGAGTATCTATGCATGAAACACAATGGCTACTGCTTTTCTCAAAGAAACATTATTAATGCATAAATCACACATTGATCCCAACACTTTAATAATAGGAAATCTGTCTCAATGAACTGTCCCTTAGTGATAAATAATAAAAAGAGAAATAATGACACTTATAGAGGTCTTAAATCAAACGAACCTAATAGATGTCTACAGAATATTTCATTTAAACAAAAAAGACAATAATTTATTTTCAGCAGCTCATCGAACCTTCTTCAAAATTTTCCATATAGTTGGGCACAAAGCAAGTGTCAACAGAAACAGGAAGATTGAAATAACTTGTTGTATCCTATCAGACCTCCATGGTCTAAAACTAGACCTCAACAATAACATAAATAACAAAAAATGCCTCCACACACATAGAAACTAAACAACTCTCTACTCAAGAACAACCAAATCAGGAAGGAAATAAAGAAAAAAAAATAAGTCTTCCTAGAACTCAATGAAAATGAAGGTACAATTTACCCAAACTTATGGGACACAATAAAAGCAATGTTAAAAGGAAAATTCACAGCACAAAATGCCTTCATAAAAATATTTGAGACATCTCATACAAGCAACTTTGTGGCTCACATGAAAGCCCTAGAAGAAAAAGACACACTCAAGAGGTGAAGACAGCTGAAATAATCAATCAAAATGACACTGACATTTCACCTTATGGCCATCAGAATGGCTAAGAAAAAACAAAACAAAATAAATAAGCAAAAAACAACAACAACAAAAACTCAAGTGACAACACATGCTGGAAAGGATATGGAGAAAGGGGAATTCTTTTCTATTGTTGTTGGGAATGGAAACTTGTACAACTTTTAAAATTAATCTGGTGCTTTCTCAGACATTTAGGAATAGTGCTTTCTCAAGGTCTAGCTATGCCATTCCTCGGCATATATCCAAAATATGCTCAAGTATACCACAAGGACATTTGTTCATCCATGTTCGTAGCAGCTTTATTTGTAGGAGCCAGAGTCTCAAAACAACACAGATGTCCCTCAACTTAGCAATGCATACGGAAATTGTGGCACATTTACACAATGGACTACTACTCAGCAGCTAAAAACAAGGAAATCATAAAATTTGCAGGTAAATGGTAGGACCTAGAAAAGATAATCCTGAGTGAGGTATCCCACAAGCAGAAATACACACATGGTATATATTTACTTATAAGTGGATATTAGACATATAATATCTGATAAACATGCTAAAATCTGTACACCGAAAGAAGCTAAGCCAGAAGGGGGACCCTGGGTAAGATGCTTAGTCCTCAATCAGAAAGGCAAACAGGATGACAATGGAAAAGGAAGAAAAGAAGGAACAGGACAGGAGCCTACCACAGAGGACATCTGAAAGACTCTACCCAGCAGGATATTAAAGCAGATGGTGAGACTCACAGTCAAACTTTGGGCAGAGTGCAGGGAATCTTATGAATGAAGTGGGAGATGAAAGACCTGAGGGGTCAGAAGCTCCACAAGGAGAACAACAGAACCCAAAAATCAGGGCAGAGGGGTCTTTTTCTGAGACTGATACTCTAAACAAGGACCATGCAGAGATAACCTAGATTGCCTGCACAGATGTAGCTTGTGCAGCTCAGTGTCCAGGATGGTACCCCAGTAATAGGAACAGGGACTCTCTCTGACATGAACCCATGGACTGTCTCCATGAGTTCACCTCCACCTAAAGGGGTAACAGTCTTACCAGTCCACAGAAGAAGACAATGAAAACAGTCCTGATGATACCTGATAGGTTAGGGTCAAAGCAAAGAGGAGGGGGATCTCTCATATCTGTGTACTTGAGAAGAGGCATGGGAGAAATTGAGGGAAGGAAATTTGGATTGGGAAGGAATGAGGGAAGCAATTACAGCTGTTACACAAAGTGAATAAACTATAATTAATATAAAAATAAATAATTAAAAAATTAAAAAAGAAAGACCTAGATGAAAAATATTTCAAGTCTCTGAAGAAAGAAATTGAAGAAGATATCAGAAGATAATAAGATCTCATACAATCATGGATAGATAGGATTAACATAGTGAAAATGACCATCCTACCAAAAGTAATCCACAGATTCAGTGCAATTCCCATAAAATACTAGCATTATTCTTTACAGACCTTAAAAAAAAACAATTTTTAATTTCATATGGAAGGAAAAATCCCCAAAAGAGGTAAAACAGTCCTGTACAATAAATGATCTTCTGAAAGTATCTCAATCCCTGAAATCAAGCTGTAGTATAAAGCACCAGTAATAAAAACAGCATGGTTCTGACATAGAAACAGATTGGCTGATGAAACTAATCAAATCTAAGTTTCAGCAAATAATCCACACACCCTTGTATACTTGATTTGTTACAAAGAAGCCAATAACATACAGTGGAAATAAGATAGCATTTTTAACAAACAATGCTGGTCTAACTAGATGTCCACATGTATAAAAATGCAAATAGCTTCATATTTATCATCTCGAACAAAAGTAAAGTCCAAATGAATTAAAGACTTCAATATATAACCAGACAAACTGACTTTGTTAGAAGAAAAACTGGGGAAGTGCCTTAACCTCATTGGCATCAGAGACAACTTGAACAGAACACCAACACCAAAAAATCTAAGATCAAAAATTGATAAACAGGACCTCCTCAAACTGAAGAGCTTCTGTAACAGAAGGACACTGACAGCAGAAGAGCCAGACTTTCTATAGACTGAGGAAAGATATTGACCAATTTTACATCTGACAGAGGGCTAATATCCAGAATACATAAAGAACTTAAGAACAAACCAACCAATCTAAATAAAATCTTGGGTGCAGAAAAAACAGAGATTTTTCAATAGAGGAACATCAAATGGCACAGAAACACTTAAAGAAATGTCCAACATCCTTAGCCATCAGTAAAATGCAAATTAAAACAACCCTTATATTCCAACCTTATACCCATCAGAATGGGTAAGTCCAAAACTTCAAGAGAAAACATATCCTGAATGTCCCGTCCAGCTGGAGTTCAACAAGTTCCTAAAGAGGGGCAAAAAGAATGAAGTAGAGACAAGGAGACACAAAAAATGAGAGCAAGTCTATAGTCTGATCTTGCTCTCGTTTATTTGACAAATTTCACACAACTTTATAGGGAGAAGGCAGGAAGGGAAAATGTGTCAGCATTATAGTTTACAAAACATGACAGGGTGATTAATGATGATGCAGAACACCGCAAGAATGTTTGCTAAAAGAGATACTACAAGAATATCAGCTAAGATATCTCAAAATGTCTAGCCTGACAAACAGATGTCCCATAGGTTCTGGAAATATAAATCTCTCACCTACAGCTTGTTGCAGCTGTCCCTAACTTTCCACTAGCTGGCCTTGGCTCCCAGCACCTGGAGAGGATGTGGAGAAAGAGGGACTCTCCTCCATTGTTGGTGGGAAACTTGTACAGCATTTTGGAAATTATTCTAGCTCTTTCTCTGAAAATTAAGAATACTGCAACCTCAATATACACCTATACCACTCCTGGGAATATATCCAAAAGATGATTGACCATACAACAAGGATATTTGCTCAAGAATGTTCATAGGAGCTTTATTCATAATAGCTAGAATCTGGAAACAACCTAGATGATCATCAACTGAAAAATGGATACAGAAATAATTGTGTTATATTTAAACAATGGAATGCTACTCAGTAATTAATGACAATGAAAATATGAAGTTTTCAGGCAAATGGATGGAACTAGAAAAGATATTCCCGAGTAAGGTATTCCAGAAGCAGAAAGAAACACATTGTAAATATTCACATGTAAGTGGATATTAGCCATATAATAGAGGATAAATATACTAAAATCTGTTGTCCTAAAGAAGCTAGACAACAAGGAGGACCCTAGCAAAGAGTCTTAATCCTCATTCAGAATGGTATACAGAATGAGGGTAGGAGAAGACAGTGAGCAGGACTGCAGCCTTCCACAGAGGGCCTCTGAAAAACTCTACTTACCATGGTATTGAAGCAGATGCTGAGAGTCATAGCCAAACTTTGTGCACAGTGCAGGTAATCTTATGGAAGAAGGGGAAGATAGAAAGACCTGGAAGAGACAGGTATTCAACAAGGAGAACAACAGAGCCATAAAATCTGGACTCAGGGCATCTTGCAGATGATGATGAATCAATCAAGGGCCATGCATGGAGAATACCTAGAATCCTTGCTCCAATGTAGACAATGGTCAGTTCAGTCTCCATGTGTGTTCTCTAGTAAGGAGAACAGGGGTTGTCTCTGAATCAGTGGCTCATTGATCACCTCCTCATGGCAAGGTTGCCTTACTAGGCCACATGGAAAGAAGATCCAGACAGTCTTCATAAGACCTGATAGAATAGCGAGAGATAGTAGGGGAGAAATATCACCAGTATCCATGGACTAGGAGAGGGACATATGTCTGGAAAAAGGAGGGAGGGTAGGACCTGGAGGAGATAAGGTAGGGATCTACAGTCAAGATACAAAGTGAATAAACAGTAATAAATAATAATAATAATTTTAAACATTTAACAAATATTATAAGCTTAAAAAATCAAAAGCTTGATGATCAAACCCTCAACTGAGAGTATAATAATCTCTTATTGTTATTTCACTTTTGCAATCATGAATGTAGTGAATGAAAAGAAATCTCAGATATTTGTAACTATAATATAGATATTTTGATCACAGAGTGTAAAGAAAGGAGTGGACTTTTCACCCATATTCTTTAAAAGTCTGTCCAATTTTTTGGCAAATACAACAGCACTCACTGCTCTTAAAATACTGGGGTTCTCTAGCAGAAATTTTTGTAGAAGATGAGACCACACATGAGAGCTATACCTGAGTGTTGTGGATGTAAACATGTTTTTGTTTTTATCCCACATGTAGGATATGAGACTGATTCAGATTGTGCAATGAAGCAAAGTGTTTGCCATGCTGCCTCTGAGAGGGGCTCTTTGTCAGTTGCAGAGAGTTTCACTCTGAGGACACTGGAGAGTGAATAAATGGCAAACCCCAGAGAATGCTGAGGGAAATCCAAGAAAGAAGAAGGTTCTTGGTGCTTCCCCCTGCTCCTCCTAGTTGCTTTGGTTGTAGTTTGACAATAACTTGGAGATATCCTGAAAGGAATATTGGACTTGCCTTAAGGAACCTGAATAGCATAAATAGCAAGAAGTAGTTAAGAAAACTATGCCCCATCTACCCACTAACCTCTTATCTCTCATACCTGTTGTGGTGTTGGAAGGGATTTGGGTAGAGAAGGGTACAAGAGGATTAAGAAATGTAAATAATAAAAAGAGGTAACATTGTCCATGTCAGAAATATCCCCCTCTTCCCTGAATGTTAGGATGGCATAAAACCTGCAATGCTCATTATGTATTTGTAAGTAGAGGACCTAAGTCCAGACCATGAATTGTCTTTGGTTGGTGCTTCAGACTCCATAAACCCCTCTGGGCTATGATGCTCCTTGCTTCCAATCTTCTACCATTGTCCCTGTCTATTCTGTTTCTTCTTCTGACTGAGATTTACACAGCCTCTCTAGGGTATGTACATTGATGTATTTCTATCCTATGGGTGTCTGGATAGGGGTACTCCCCTACTCTGAAAAAATAAGGAGAGGAAGATGCAGGAGAGTGGATGGGGACTGGGAGGAGAGGAAGGAGAAACCCATGACAGATATCTAAATTAAATTAATCAATAAAAAGTAAAAAGAAAGAAAAGAAATGTAAGTAAAATAGAGTTAAAAAAATAAAAAGGGGGGGTCCAAGATGGTGACCATCAGTGTGCATCTTTTCTAAAGGGCACATGATCCGAAACTCCAAAACTGGTGAGTGGATGGGCAGCTGAGCCAGAGCATTGACTTTGAGGCTTTCCAGGCTACAGGGGCCAAACCTTGAGCTGGGAAATATTGGATTCAGGACTCTCATGGAAGTCTCTGTTCTCTGGGACAAACTATCTGGCCTCTGAGTGGCAAACTATCTGCTGCACCTTCTCACTAGAATTGCATACCGCAGGTAGGGGCCCCTCCTTACTATAAGTTCCAAACAGGGGACCCAAAGCTGAGAGTAGAAAAGTGTGGGCTCTCTGAGCTTACCACTTATGCCTGAAAGTGAGTTCCCAGACCTTCTTGGCTTTGCACAACTGCCAGCAAGTGAATGTGCATGGGTCCTCTGTGCTTCCCTCGCATGCCTGCAAGTGAGTTGTTCTTCTGTTAGTGAGTGTGTACAAAGCCCCTGATCCACAGTTCCTCTACACTAGCAGCTAGACATGGGATCCCTCCCACCCTTACTCCTGCTATGGGTAACATAGGGATCTCTGGGACAGCATTCTCAACATTGAAGCCCTTGGTCTGTGGGTCTCCCAACAGAGTCCAGCCAAATAATGCCTGGAACTAAGATGGTACAGCTGAGACAGATCTGAGTGTTTGGAGCAACCTACTGAGACAAGCCTGTGGGCCAATGAGCCATTCAGAGCACCTGTACTTGCACATGGCTCCAGTATAAATTGAGCCTGCACCACAATCTGCTCTTGCTTGCCCTTCCCCCTCCCATTCCACCCTTCCAGACAGGCACACCTCCATGCACACTCCTGCTCTTGTGCGTTTGCATCTGCGACTTTCCTCCCTTAGCCGAACCTGAAAAACCAACACCCACTCTCAAGCCTGTGACCCCTCTCATTTTCCTGAAGAATACTCCAGACTCCAGAGAAAGACCCAGTCTACAGTACCGGCACAAGGAACAAGCAGCAAAGGCTAATGATCATCAGATGGCTGGAAGCAGATGTAAGAACACATCCTACAAATATCAAGACATCATGGATTCAACAGCAATGTAGCAAAACAATGGAGATCTTAACTCACCAGAAACACAGAAAAATGATTTTAAAGCTATGCTTATCAAGTTATTAGAGGCACATAAAGAGGAAATGAACAAAACTCTGAAAGAATTAGCCACACAAATAGAGGCACATAAAGAGGAAACAAATAAAAAAATAGATGTCTTCATGGAAAGACAGGAATCCACATTCAAACAGATTAAGGAAATGGTGCAAGACATGAAAACAGATTTAGAGTCAATAAAGAAAACACAGAGAAAAACTCTTGAGCTGGAGAACGTGGGAAAAGATAAGGAACCACAAAGTTAAGCATCACCAAAACAATACAAGAGATGCTAGAGAAAATTCATGTGCTGAAGATGCAATTGCAGAAATTGATATATCTCTCAAAAAATACAATAAAATAAAATCAGAAAAGTCCCAAACACAAAATATCCAAGAGGATGTCATGAAAAGATGAAATCTAAGAATAATAGGAATAGATGAAAAAGAAGATTCCGGGCTCCAAGGTCCAGAAAAGTTATTCAAGAACGTCATAGAAAAAAATTTCCCCATCTTAAAGAAAGACATGTCCTTAAACTTACAAGAGGCTTACAGAACACTGAAAAGACTAGACAAGAAAAGAAACTGCTCACATCACATAATAGTGAAAACACTACATCTACAGAACAAAGGAAAAATATTAAAAGCAGCAAGAGAAAAAGGCCAAGTAAAATACAAAGTTGGACCTATCAGAATCACACCAGATTTCTCAACAGAAACCATGAAAACCAAAAGGCATTGAACAGATGTCATTAAGACTAAGAGAACACAGCTGTCAAACCAGACTACTATACCCAGCAAAGCTTTCAATCAACAGAGATGGAGAAACCAAATATTCCATGACAAAAACTAAACTTAAAAAATATCTACACAGCAACCCATCTCCACAGAAGCTACTAGAAGGAAAAAATCCAATGTAACTAAACCAACTACAGCCAAGAAAACACAGGACATAGATAACCTCACAACAAAAATCAAAACAAATCAAGCATATAAACACACTATCACCAGCAACTCCACAATAAAAGGAACTAAGGTCCATTGGTCATTATTATCTATGAACATCAGTGGACTCAATTCTCCAATAAAAATACACAGTAACAGAATGGTTGTGAAAACAGGATCCAACATTCTGCTGCATCCATGAAACACACCTTTGCAACAATGACAGACAGCCTAAGAGTAAAGGGCTGGAAAAAGTTTTTCACCCAAATGGACCCAGAAAACAAGCTGGAGTACATATCCTAACATCCAATAAAATAAACTCCCAACAAAAATTAATCAAAAAAGATGATGGACACTTTATTCTCAACAAAGGAAAAATCCACCATGAGGACAGTACAATCCTTAACATCTATGCCCCCAATACAAGAGCCCCTCCATTCATAAATGAAACATTATTAAAACTCAAATCACACATCAGTACCAACACCTTAATAGTGGGAAACTTCAACACTTCAAACTCACCATGGGACAGATCATCTAACAGAAGCTAAATAGGGAAATAATGACACTTACAGAGGTACTAAATAAAATGGACGTAATAGACGTCTACAGAACATTTCACCCAAACTGAAAAGAGTATACCTTCTTCTCAGCACCCCATGGAACCTTCTCCAAAATTGAACATATACTCTGACACAAAGCAAGCCTCAACAGATGCAAGAAGATTGAAAAAATACTTTGTATCTTATCAGACCAACATGGCCTAAAACTAGACCTCAACAACAACAAAATTAACAAAAAGCCTACACATGCATAGAAACTAAACAACTCTCTTTTCAACAACAGCTGAATCATGGAAGAATTAAAAAAAGAAATAAGAGACTTCCCAAAATTCAATGAAAATGAAGGAACAATGTATCCAAATTAATGTGACACAATGAAATCTGTGCTAAGAGGAGATTTAATAGCACTAAGTGCCTTCAGAAAGGAGTTTGAGACATCACATACAAGCAACTTAATGGCACCCCTAAGAGCCCTAGGGGAAAAAAAAAAGAAAAGAAGCAAACACACTCAAGAAGAATAAGTGGCTGGAAATAATCACACTCAGGGCTGAAATGAATAAATTAGAAACAAAAAAATAAGTCAAAGTATAAATCAAACCAAGAGCTGTTTTTTCCAGAAAATCAATAAAATCAACAAACCCTGAGTGAGCAAAACAAACTAAAAGAGAGAGAGAAACTATACAAATCAGCAAAATCAGAATAGAAAAGGGAAACATAGTGAAATACACTGCGGAAATTCAAAGAATCATTAGGTCATACTTCAAAAGCCTATATGTCACAAAATTTGAAAATCTAAATGAAATGGACAATTTCTTGATAGGTTCCATTTTCCAAAACTAAATCAAGATCAGGTAAATAGATGAAACAGTCCTATATCTCTCAAGGAAATAGAAAATGTGATCAAAAGTCTCCCTGCCAAGAAAATTCCAGGGCCTAATGGTTTCAGAGCAGAATTTTACCAGACCTTCAAAGAAGAGCTGACACCAGTTCTTTTCAAATTATTCCACAAAACAGTAACAAAACAAACATTACCAAACTCATTCTATGAAGCCACAGTCACCTTCATACATAAACCACACAAAGATTCAACAAAAGTAGAATTTCAGAACTATTTCTCCTATGACGTTTGCCAAAAAAAAAAAAAAAGGACTCAATAAAATACTTGCAAACTGAATCCAAGAACATATGAAAGATATCATCCACCATGACTAAGTAGCCTTCATCCCAAGATGCAGGGATAGTTCAATATACGGAAATCCATCAATGTAATCCACCACATAAACAAACAGAAGGAAAAAATTAAAAAAAAAAGCACAAGATCATCTTCTTAGATGTCAAGAAAGCATTTGACAAAATCCAACACCCATTCATGATTAAAGTTTTGGAAAGATCAATATTACAGGGTACATATCTAAACGTAATAAAGATAGTAAAGACAATATACAGTAAGGATATAGCCAGTATCTAACTGAAGGGAGAGAAAATTAAATCAATCTCAATGAAATCAGGGACAAGGGAGAGAAAAGGGAGGGAGGGTGGGATTGGGAGGAGATGAGGGAGGGGGCCACATCTGGGATACAAATTGAATAAATTGTAATAAATGATAATAATAAAAAAGGAAAAAAATAAAAGTAAAGAAAAATGAATAGAAAATTATTGACTACACTGAGGACTACATATCAATATGTATATCAAAGAATAAAATGTGTATTAATATTGTTGAGATAAAATTGTGATAGTTATTTTTTATTCTTTTAATAAGAATGCAAGTATGATGAATTTTCATCTTATGTTCTAGCTGCCACTGACTATTAGCCTCTCATCAATTTACAATTATAATATTCACATTTCCAATGTTAGCAACAAAACACTGCCATTATGCTCACATTCTGGATGGATGGGTGATGCTGAAGAACACTATTTTGTACTTTTCTATCAGGCCCTAATGTAATCTTCTCAATTTTCTTTAGATAAAAAGAGTGATGAGCTTATACTGTGTCTTTTTTCTAAAAGCCAGAAAGTATGTAATTGTAAGGACAAACGTAATTTTTGATCAGGGTAGAAGGCATAATATAAACCAATGAAAATTACCAGTGAGAAAATTAATCAAAGCATTTCCAAATATCTGGAATAAGAGGTAAAACAGAAAAAAGGCAGAGAAAGCCAATTTTACAAGACCCTTTTTATTTGGATTCTAGTTAGGGACATTATTTGCTTAACTTTGTATATTCAAAATATAACGTATGTAGGACAAAGACTGCAGTTTTTTAAAGTATTATTTTAATGAAGGTGCTGACATTACTTGGATAAGTTTATGAAGATGAGTTTTTGGCATTTGATTTTAGTAGGTTTTATTGAGTGAATTTAAAAATTAGCATTTCAGTGTTTCTACTACTCATTTGTATGTTCAGGATCATGACCTTTTACAAAGTCCTATTGACTTTCTTTCTTTTCTTTCCAATTTAATATAGCCATGTTATATATGAAAATATTCACTGTAGGCAGAAATTGGTTTCAGATGCTTTCAACAGAAGTATAAGGAAAAATTCGTTTGTGGTAATTTGTTACTAAGTTATTAAATTGAATGGATTTATTTAGGGAAACATACAATGGAATTACCAAGTACAGTATGATGGAAGTGATTCATTATATGAACAGAAACTGACAGAGTGCATTGCTTTTGAAGAACCTAACAACAATGATAAATTTTCTAACAGTTGGTACTTCGTTTTTTATATTTCTTTCAGTTGGTACTTCTTAAATTCTTTTTTACCATATACCCACAACCTAAGCAATATCAATGATAAAATTTCTTTTCACTTGGACAGGCTATACCTGCTCTCTAGTGTGTATGTAAATACAACTTTCTGATTCCATTTAGTGTTGCTTGTGAGTGTATAAGTTCGGGAATGACCATTTGGGTTTGAATAAAGTATCAGGAGGTTCACTCCTAGAGAAGACTGAATTGCCCTCTCTCAACAGAAATTAATTGCCTGTAGTTCTTGATCTATAATTGGGCTTGTAAAACAGTTTTTAGTGCTCACAAGTTAAGAAATGAAAAGCAGCAGCAGCAACAACACAAAGAAACATGCAACCAGTTTTTGACTGATTCTTATTTTCAACATAACATTTTGTTTAATTAAAAAGTGGGAAATTCTATAAATACATTCAGTTTTCCCATAAACATAAGTTCAGGCTACAAAAAATGCAAATTATTTTAATCTCATGATAGGGCCAAACATTGATTAAAAGGCAAAACCTTAACTGCATCTCTGGGTCTTTAAGCCAGATGTTAAATTGAAATTAGTATCTATCTTGTTAATGAGAACCAACATAATATTGCACATTAAAAATTACTCACAGAACAGGCTCTATTTTACTTTGGATAAAATGAATGATGCATGAAACACTCGTGCTAATGATGTGATTTTCAGCTATATTTAATGAGAATATTTTTGCTTTTATGAAATAACTATGAGAAATACTTATTACCTTAGGTTTAGTTAAATATTGCTGTTGTTTTCATGGTTCTCAGAACTTAAGAGGAAGAAATATATTTTTAAGGTAAAAATATAAAAGAAATCAAATAAAAGTCTTTACATATGTGCTTTAGAAAGCCAGCTAGTGTCAAATTAAATTTCTAAAACTAGGTACTTTCATATTTACTCGTTAAGACAACAGCTCTTCCCCACTTATTTTCAATGGCATAGCTTTTTCTCTTCCTTTCCTCTCCAATTTGACATTTTTAAAGGATAATACAGGATGCCTAGCAACAAAGCACATCAGACTTTTTACTTCAGATACCTACAGCTAACCGAAATAAAATGTAACTGAAGAAAGAGTGCATGGACATAAATAAGTATAGCTGTTGGGTACTTAAGGGCAATTACTTACAACTTTTCCCTGCACCATGTCTACCTACCTCCTTCTGACCACCATGAGCTTTTCAGGATGGAAGCTTTCTCACTCTTAGCCATGCATTCTTTAGGAAGGTGACTTAGATTCTTCAGTGAGCTCCACCTGTGACAGCTTAGTTTACTAAGGGAATTTTGCCCCAGGTCAAATAATATGGAAGCATGATTTCAGTGTTTATTGGGCAATAGAAGGGAACCTGTTAATATAAGTTAGATATCAGTCTCATCATTTTGGGTCCATGATGTTCTAAGTTACTTCTCAATATTCAAAATCATCTGATTCATCTTCTGTTCAAAGATTGTGTTTATTTTTCTACTTTTACAAGGCTAGAAAATAAAACCTTAATTCATTGCTCTCATCATTTACTAGGAGTAGTTTTACTTACTTGAAAATTAATAGCTTTTTACCCTAATACTCAAATAATGTGTTTAAGTATGGTAAAATATTGATAATTATATTTAGCTATAGATCATCAGAGAACTGTAAGTCTGTTCCATATATTTGGTTTACATTGTTGGCATAGTGGTGTACAGCTGCATTTTAGCTCTACACTTAAGTCTAAAAGAGCATTGAGGGAGAGGTGTTGAAAGTTTGTAAGAGCCAAAGGATCAAGGATTTTACTATGAAATTATAGTTTCTAGGGTTGTCAGAATCAACACCTATGGAGTTTCGTCAACATGACTGCCTAAACATAAGCTGAACAAGGACAACAATATCTATGTCTGTGTATTCATGCATCAAACACATATGTTTGTAAAAACAATTAATAAAAAAGAGGCTACAACGCAGGCTCTCTTTGCAAGAGCAAAGAGAGTTGTATGGGAAGTTTTGGAAGGGGAAAGAGAAGGAGAAATTATACTATTACATTATATTATAATCTCAAAAAGTAAAAGAAATGATTTCTCATAAAAAACAACATAAAACCAACAAACAAAACTTAAAACCATTTAACTTAATACATCATGAAATGCTTACTACAAAAATAATAAACTCAAATAAAATTATAAATTCAGTGATTCTTACTGATTGCTTAAAATCTACTTACAGGGAATGCACTATTTTCTAGGCACAATTACTGTCTGAAGATATGATAGAAAAACTAAGTTATGAATTTTTGAAAGTATCAAGATATTCTAGCTTTAGGAACAAAAGGATTGCTTGAAATAAAGATAAGAATAGGATATAATAATGTCTATATTTGTACTTCCTCTGTATGAAAATATTTTTGAGACTAAGTATTTAGGAAATCTATGAGTTCATTATTATAACTGAACCAGAATTATAAAAAAAAAAAAATAGGCTCTGTCACTCAGGAGGCAGATATAGGTTGATTTCTGTGAGTTGAAACTAACCTTGTCTACAGAGCAAGATCCAGAAGGGCCAAGGATACACAGAGGAACTCTGTCTCAAAAAACCAAAGAGAGAGAGAGAGACTCAAATCCTGGATCTAAATTCCAAAATCTACATGACCTTGGTTAATAGCATTCCTTTAGGTCTGGGTTTTTCAAATTAACTTCTTCAATGATATGATAAAGTGGGAAATAATAGATAAAAAGCTGGTGTAATATATGAAAAGAACCATGATGTTTCTTAATAGTAGTTACATAACATTACCTCCCTACCTGTGTATATGAAGCATCTATGTATATTTTCCAAAACAACAAAAGTGTCTCATTCATAAAGGTGTACAGATGTAAAATAAATTAACAGAAGAGATTAAAAATTTTATTTTCTGAGATTATGATATAATTACATCATGTTTCCTTCTCCATTCTTTAACTAACCTTCCCATATACATCCCCACTCTAATATTCATGGCCATTTTCTTTATTAATATTTGTTACATGTATGTATGCCTACACATACACGTACATATTTCTAAACAGATAAATACTATCCTAATGTATAATGTTGCTTGGATGTATAATGTTACTTGGATTCAGAAGTGGTGTTAAAAATGCATCTGTTGGGGCAGCCAACTCAAAATCAGTTGTGTTCAGTATATTAATCAGTTGCTTTTCTATGATGTTCTCTATCTACTGCAAAGATTCTTTAATGAAAGGTGAGGGCAAACTTACCAGGCTAGTGAATAAATATTTCATACTTTTAATTAAGCATCTATTAAAAGAAAGCTGATTTTGAAACATTTTTTTTTTCAATGCAGTTTATTCAGGAACATTGAACAATCCTCGGACCCCGGGGAAAGCCAGCCCACAGCTTAAATAGCCTCTGGGTAGCCAACCCAGGCGTGCCACGGGGGCAATGCAGATAGGTCCACATACATGGAAGCAAGCCAGATCCTCGGCCTTAGCCAAATGTGGAGTTGTTCGTGACAGAGAGCACTCACCATCGGGAAGGTGGAAGGCGGAAACCAGCTCCATCTTTAAGGCATAGCATTCCGCAGCTCACTACAGTTCCCCCTTTTTGTTTTAGACGCATCAGGCAAGAGTAGAGGTCTGATCTCTGATATTAGAAATAAATTGGGACTTTGTACAGATGTTCATTTAGGTGTCATCCACCCAAAGAGCATCAGACCCGTCCAATACCTTTTTCTCAGAGGCGGGACCTGGGGCATCAACCCGCATGCAATCAGACATGCTCTTCTCTGGGTCCAAAGCGGCTGACCCTGAGTGCAGTGCTTAGCCTCGCATCCTGAGCGTATCATTTTAGCTTTTTATGGTATCCAACCATGCTTGGGGAGAATGTCCTGCTTCAATGGCTGTAAAGGCCTGAATGATCATGGCTGCATCACACTGTTGTGAGACTCTAATCTTGCATATATACCACAGGCAAACCAAGGAGACCAACACCAGAAGGCCTGCTAACACTCCCATGCCCACCCATTCCTTCAGATGATTCATGGCTGCAGCAATCCATGTTGATAATCCTGTGGCTAGTCCTGCGTCCACTCCGGTAGAATTTACTGTGACAATGGCCACTCTCAGCTGCTCCATCGTAGTATCGAATTCTCCAGTCCAATTACCTAAAATATAGCTCAACAATTGTTTAGACAGATTTGCAGCGCAGGAAAAATTCTCATGTTGTATGCTAGTGACACAAAGTCCAGCATACTTTCATTGACAGCCAGGTTGAGCGATTTGCCATAGGGTATCAATTTGCTCCTGCAAGAGGTCAATCCTCTGATTGAACACCATCAAGCTTCCTTTTAGTTGAGCATTAATTCCTTTATGTACAACTAAGGCATGAGCTACATTGGCTAAATGATTATTCAGGGTCTGAGCAGTCTGCCCAGTATGACTCATGGCTAATGCCCTGGTGGTAGCTCCAACAGCCGTCAATGAGATGGTAGTAACAATGGTGGCTGTAGTTCCAAGATCCCTTTTCTGTCTGAAGAGAGTCATAGCGTGAGGGGCATCAATGGGCATAGGCACCCAGTGAGGCATGTGAGTAACCAGGGCATACCTAACTTTACTAGCATTCCAGCATTGGGCAAAAAAGCAAGTATCATTACCACAATTACTTGGCTCTATCTGGCTAATAATGAATAAAAATGGGGGATATAGACAAACAGGTGTGAACTTATAGGAAATATTATGAGAAGCCTTAACCCCTCGTTGGAACATCCTGCATCAGTTCTAGAACTAGCAGTGGTGGTGTCCGAGGTCTGAGTAGGTTCAGGAGACCATTGCCCCCAGGGACGAGATGTGCTCCATACCAATTGACTAACTCCATGTTTTCCTCCAATTTTGAAAGTCATTTAAGGTTCTTAAATTATTTTTTTCCCTTTTTTCTTAAATTTTTCATCAATTACACTTTATTCATTCTGCATCCCCCCATAAGTCCCTCCCTCCTCCCATCTGCTTGCATGCCACTCCCCAAGTCCACTAATAGGGGAGGTTCTCCTCTCCTTTCTGATCTTAGTCTGTCAGTTCACATCAAAAGTGGCTGTATTGTCCTCTACTGTGGCCTGGTAAGGCTGCTCCCCCCCCCCCAGAGGGAGGCGATCAAAGAGCAGGCCAATCAGAGTATGTCAGAGGCAGTCCCTCTTCACATTACTATGTAACCCAATTGGACTCTGAACTGCCCTGGGCTACATCTGTGCAGGGGTTCTAGGTTATCTCCATGAATAGTCCTTGGTTGGAGTATGAGTCTCTGGGAAGTTCCCTATGTTCAAATTTTCTTGTTCTGTTGCTCTCCTTGTGGAGACCCTGTCCTCTCCAGCTCTTATTATTTCCCAGTTCTTACCTAAAATTCCGTTCACTCTGCCCAACAGTTGCCCATCAGGCTCAGCATCTGCTTTGATAGTCTGAAGGGCAGAGGTTTTCAGAGGCCCTCTGTGGTAGGTTCCTAGGTTGTTTCCTGTTTTCTTCTTCTTCTGATGTCCATCCTCTTTGCCTTTCTGGATGGGGATTGGACGTTTTAGTTAGGGTCCTCTCTCTTGCTTAGTTTCTTTAGATGCACAGGTTTTAGTGGGTTTGTCCTATGTTGTATGTCTATATGAGTGAGTATATACCATGTGTGTCTTTTTGCTTCTGAGACAACTCACTCAGGATGATCCTTTCCAGATCCCACCATTTACCTGCAAATTTCATGATTTCCTTATTTTTCATTGCTGAGTAATATTCCATTGTGTAGATGTACCACAATTTCTGCATCCATTCTTCAATTGAGGGGCATCTGGGTTGTTTCCAGCTTCTGGCTATTACAAATAAAGCTGCTACAAACATGGTTGAGCAAATGTCCTTTTTGTGTACTTGAGCCTCTTTTGGATATATGCCCAGTAGTGGTATGGCTGGATCTTGAGGAAGCGCTATTCCTAGTTGTCTGAGAAAGCGCCAGATTGATTTCCAGAGTGGTTGTACAAGTTTACATTCCCACCAGCAGTGGAGAAGGGTTCCCCTTTCTCCACAACCTCTCCAGCATGTGTTGTCACTTGAGTTTTTGATCTTGGCCATTCTCATGGGTGTAAGGTGAAATCTCAGGGTTGTTTTGATTTGCATTTCCCTAATGGCTAATGAGGTTGAGCATTTCTTTAAGTGCTTCTCTGCCATTCGGTATTCCTCTACAGAGAATTCTCTGTTTAGCTCTGTTCCCCATTTTTTAAGTGGATTACTTGGTTTGCTGCTTTTCAGCTTCTTTAGTTCTTTATATATACTGGATATGAGTCCTCTGTCAGATAAAGGGTTGGTGAAGATTCTTTCCCAATCTGTAGGTGGTCGCTTTGTTTTGATGACGGTGTCCTTTGCTTTACAGAAGCTTTTCAGTTTCATGAGGTCCCATTTATTGGTTGTTGCTCTTAGAGCCTGTGCTGTTGGTGTTCTGTTCAGGAAGTTTCCCCCTGTACCAATGAGTTCTAGGGTATTTCCCACTTTTTTTTCAAGCCGATTTAATGTGTCTGGTTTTATGTTTAGGTCTTTTATCCACTTGGACTTCAGTTTTGTGCAGGGTGACAAGTATGGATCTATTTTCATTTTTCTACATGTAGACATCCAGTTGGACCAGCACCATTTGTTGAAGATGCTATCTTTTTTCCATTGTATGGTTTTGGCGTCTTTGTCAAAGATCAGGTGTCCATAAGTGTGTGGGTTTATTTCTGGGTCCTCTGTTCGGTTCCATTGATCCACCATTCTGTTTCTATGCCAGTACCATGCAGTTTTTAAAACTGTTGCTCTATAGTACAACTTAAGATCAGGGATGGAGATACCTCCAGAAGATCTTTTATTGTAGAGGATTGTTTTAGCAATTCTGGGTTTCTTGTTATTCCATATGAAGTTGAGAATTTTCCTTTCCAGGTCTGTAAAGAATTGTGTTGGTAATTTGATGGGCATTGCATTGAATCTGTAGATTGCTTTTGGTAAGATGGCCATTTTTACTATGTTAATCCTACCAAGCCATGAGCATGGGAGATCTTTCCATCTTCTCATATCTTCTTCTAATTCTTTCTTCAGAGATTTGAAATTTTTTTCATACAAGTCTTTGACTTCCTTGGTTAGGGTTACTCCGAGGTACCTTATGTCATTTGTGGCTATTGTGAAGGGTGTTGTTTCCTTAATTTCTTTCTCAGCCCTTTTGTCTTTTGTATACAGGAGGGCTACTGATTTTTTTGAGTTAATTTTGTATCCGGCCACTTTGCTGAAGGTGTTTATCAGCTGTAGGAGTTCCCTGGTAGAGTTTTTGGGGTCACTCACGTATACTATCATATCATCTGCAAATAGTGATAATTTGACTTCTTCCTTTCCAATTTGTATCCCCTTGATCTCCTTCAACTGTCTTATTGCTCTAGCAAGGACTTCCAACACTATGTTGAAGAGATATGGAGAGAGTGGGCAGCCTTGTCTTGTCCCTGATTTCAGTGGGATTGCTTTAAGTTTCTCTCCATTCAGTTTGATGTTGGCTATAGGCTTGCTGTATATCGCCTTTACTATGTTTAGATATGTGCCTTGTATCCCTGATCTCTCCAATACTTTGAACATGAATGGATGTTGGATTTTGTCAAAGGCTTTTTCAGCATCTAGGGAGATTATCATGTGGTTTTTTTCTTTCAGTTTGTTAATATGGTGGATCACATTGATGGATTTCCGTATATTGAACCACCCCTGCATACCTGGGATGAAGCCTACTTGGTCATAGTGGATAATATCTTTGATGTGTTCTTGGATTCGGTTTGCAAGTATTTTATTAAGTATTTTTGCATCAATGTTCATAAGGGAGATTGGCCGGAAATTCTCTTTCTTTGTTGAGTCTTTGTGAGGTTTAGGTACCAAGGTGACTGTGGCTTCATAGAATGAATTTGGTAATATTCCTTCTGTTTCTATTTTGTGGAATAGTTTGAAGAGAATTGGTGTTAGCTCTTCTTTGAAGGTCTGGTAGAATTCTGCGCTGAAGCCATCTGGTCCTGGGCTTTTTTTGGATGGGAGACTTTTGATGAACGCTTCTATTTCTTTGGGGGATATAGGTTTATTTAGTTGATTTACCTGGTCCTGGTTCAGCTTTGGTAAGTAAAATCGATCAAGAAAATTGTCCATTTCATTTAGATTTTCAAATTTTGTGGCATATAGACTTTTGAAGTAAGTCCTAATGATTTTTTGGATTTCCTCAGTGTCTGTAGTTATATCCCCCTTTTCATTTCTGATTTTGTTGATTTGGGTGGTGTCTCTCTGCCTTTTAGTTAGCCTGGCTAAGGGTTTGTCGATCTTGTTGATTTTCTCAAAGAACCAGCTCTTGGTTTCATTGATTCTTTGAATTGTTTTATTTGTTTCCAATTGATTGATTTCAGCCCTGAGTTTGATTATTTCCAGCCGTCTACTCCTTCTTGGTGTGTCTGCTTCTTCTTTTTCTAGGGTTTTTAAGTGAGTCATTAGGGTGCTTGAATGAGCTGTCTCGAATTTCTTCTTGAAGGCACTTAGTGCTATGAACTTTCCTCTTAGCACTGCTTTCATTGTGTCCCACAAGTTCGGGTATGTTGTGTCTTCATTTTCATTGATTTCTAGAAAGACTTTAATTTCTTTCTTTATTTCTTCCCTGACCCAGCTGTCATTTAGTAACAAGTTGTTCAGTTTCCATGTGTGTGTAGGCTTTTTGTTATTTCTGTTATTGTTGAGGTCCAGCTTTATTCCATGGTGATCAGACAAGATACATGGAATTATTTCAATCTTCTTGTATCTGTTGAGGCTCGCTTTGTGACCCACTATGTGGTCTATTTTGGAGAAGGTTCCATGAGGTGCTGAGAAGAAGGTAAATTCTTTTGTGTTTGGGTGTAAAGTTCTGTAAATGTCTGTTAGGTCCATTTGATTCATGACCTCTGTCAGAGACATTGTTTCTTTGTTTAATTTCTGTTTGGTTGACCTGTCCTTTGTTGAGAGTGGGGTGTTGAAGTCTCCCACTATTAATGTGTGTGGATCTATATGTGCTTTAAATTTTATCAATGTTTCTTTCACAAATGTGGGTGCCCTTGTATTTGGGGCATAGATGTTCAGGATTGTAATGTCTTCCTGGTGGAATTTTCCCTTGATGAGTATGAAGTGTCCTTCCCCATCTCTTTTGATTAATTTTGGTTGAAAGTCTATTTTATCAGATATTAGAATGGCTACTCCTGCTTGCTTCTTGGGTCCGTTTGCTTGGAAAGTCGTCTTCCAACCCTTTACCCTCAGGTAATGTCTATCTTTGTGTCTTAGGTGTGTTTCTTGTATGCAACAGATTGCTGGGTTTTGTTTACGTATCCATTCTGTTAATCTGTGTCTTTTTATTGGAGAGTTGAGTCCATTGATGTTGAGAGAGATTAATGACCAGTGGCTGTTAGATCTCTTGATTTTGATGTTGGCTGTGCTCATCAGGTTGTGTGCTTGGTTGCTTTTTGTTTTACTGAAGTGAGGTTATTTATTTCCTGTGTTTTCTTGAATGTAGCTAGCTTTCTTGGGTTGTATTTTCCCTTCCAGTGTCTTCTGTAATGCTGGATTTGTTTGTAGGTATTGTTGAAATTTGTTTTTGTCATTGAATATCTTGTTTTCTCCATCTATGAGGACTGAGAGTTTTGCTGGGTATAGTAGCCTGGGCTGACATCTGTGTTCTCTTAGGGTCTGCATGATATCCGTCCAGGCCCTTCTGGCTTTCATAGTCTCTGTTGAAAAGTCAGGTGTGATTCTAATGGGTTTGCCATTATATGTTACTTGGCCTTTTTCCCTTGCAGCTTTTAGTATTTTTTCTTTGTTCTGTATACTTACTGTTTTGATTATTATGTGGCGGGAGGATTTTCTTTTCTGGTCAAATTTGCTGGGTGTTCTGTAGGCCTCATGTATTCTAATTGGCCTCTCCTTTAGCTTGGGGAAATTTTCTTCAATGATTTTGTTGAAAATATTTTCTGGGCCTTGGAGAAGGGAGTCTTCTTTTTCCTCTATACCTATTATTCTTAGGTTTTGTCTTTTCATATTGTCTTGCATTTCTTGGATGGTCTGTGTCAGGAATTTTTCAGATTTAACATTTTCTTTGACAGATACATCGATTTCTTCCATTGTATCTTCTACACCTGAGATTCTTTCTTCCATCTCTTGTAGTCTGTTGGTTATGCTTACCTCTGTAGTTCCTGTTTTCTTCCCTAGATTCTTCCTTTCCATTATTTCTTCCATTTGTGTTTTCTTTAATTTTTCCAATTCTATCTTCAGGTCTTGAGTTGTTTTGTTTACTTCCTTCACCTGTCTGATTGTACTTTCCTGTTTTTCTTTTAGTTCCTTCAACTCTGTTTCTTTCATTTCATTCAGTGTTTTAAGCATTTCCTTTCTAAAGGCCATAAACTGTTTGGCTGCAGCTTCCTCTATTTCTTTACGGATGGCAATATTCTGTTTGAGTTTATCTTCCTCTATGTCTTTACGAATCTTATTTGTTTCCTCTGTTATCATCTTCATGAGCATACTTGTTAGGTCATCTTCTTGGATTTCAGTTATGGTGGGGTGTCCAGGGCTACTTGCCCCTGGGTAACTGGGTTCTGGAGATACCATATTGCTCTGTCTTTTGTTGCTTGAGCTTTTACGCTGGCCTCTACCCATTGTGTTATCTTAGGAGTTTGGGGTTATTATCTGGTGGTTCTTGGGGATCCTGTGGTGGAGAGAATCCCCTTTGCAGAAAGCTGGATTTTCCTGAAGGATGTCTTCTCAGCTTTTTGGGTATAGTCCCTGGATGGCTGGTGTTTTTTCAGGAGTTGCTCACCTCAGGGATATAGACCTGAGTGGTAACTGTGGTCTTTGTTAGTCAAGAGGGTTCTCCTCTCACCCAGGGAAGTCCTGAGGGCAGCTGCCCTGTTTCTGGGTTTCTTGTTGCAAATTTAATGATCAGCTGCTATGA
Organism: Meriones unguiculatus; assembly: GCF_030254825.1. NCBI lineage: Eukaryota > Metazoa > Chordata > Mammalia > Rodentia > Muridae > Meriones > Meriones unguiculatus. The sequence continues at coordinate 69,827,408 of NC_083369.1, read as the reverse complement.
CCCAGTTGGACATCAGGCGCGCCTCAACTGTTTGTGCTTGTGTCTGGAGCACAGCTGAGTGCTGGCGCCTCGGCCCCACTAGACTGCTAGACTTTTTCTAGGGAAGGATTGGGTGATTTAGATCAGTACAGTTTCCTTCCTTCCCCGTGGATTTTCTGGAGACACGGACTCCTAGTGTCTTTTTTTTGCCCTGGTGCACACTGCTCAGTGTCTGCCAGCTGGCTGGCCACAGAAATTTGCCTGTGCCTGGAGCACAGCTGTGTGATGGCGGCTCAGTCTCTGCCAGCTGTCTGGTGCGCAGAAACTGCCTGTGTCTGCCTTTGTGGCTTTTGGGAGTCTGAGTGGCTCCCTAAGCTGGGTAATTTTCCGGGGACCTTTTCAGGTTGGGGGTGAGCTGAGTGCTCTGAGATCAGACCCGCCGTTTCTATCTCTGGCGGCGAATCAGGTGCGCAGGCAGGCAGGGCTCTGTGCCGGAACCTGGGTCCCCGGCTCTGGCTCCGGGCTGGCTCCTGGGGTGCCCGTGGAACCCGCCCGAGTCTTTTCCAGGGGATGTCTGGGTGACCTAAGGCCGGTCCCAATCGTTTCCTGTACCCTGGGGTTATCTCTCGACTGAAAATTCCAGTCTCTGATAGTGTGGTGCCCAAGGTTCAGTCTGGGACCGTGACCAGAGACACTGGCTTGTGGCTCTGGGCTGGGGCTGGGGCTGGCGGCCGGCAGCCAAGCGTCTGGCGGAACCGGGATCTCTTCCGCGGTTTAGCCGGGTGAGTTAAAAGCTGATTGAATCCCCCACCGTGGGGTATCCTCTCACCTGGGAAACACAATGACTGTGTTTTATGGCCGAGAGTTCTGATTGCTGTTCACTGTGCTGATCCTGCTGTGCTGCTGCTCAGAATGAGAGTCCTCCCGGCGCCGCCATCTTGCCCCTCCTCGAAACATTTTATTTCTTTATTATTTTACTATAGAGTTATTAATATTTTTTTATGTTTAAGTCAATAAAGTTAAGTTTAAATGCCAAATGAGTATCCCAGGTTATATTAGAACTCCATAACTTTCTGCTTCTTCTTCCTTCAACAAATACTACTAACCTATGCCACCAGAACTGGAATTGTAGAAAAATGGAAATAGACCCATATCTATCACCATGCACAAAATTATAGTCCAAGTGGATCATAGATTTCAATACCAAACCAGACTGATTAAGTGTGTTGGAAGTAAAAGTGGGGAAGAGCTTTGAACTCATTGACACAGGAGACAACTTCCTGAACAGAACTCCAACAGCACAGACTCTAAGATCAACAATTAAGAAATGGGACCTTGAGAAATTGAAAAGCTTATGTAAAGCAAAAGACACTGTCAACAGAACAGAACAGAACAACAGCTTACACACTGGGAAAAGATCTTCACAAACCTACACCTGAGAGAGAGAAATACCCAGAATATTTTTAAAAAAACACAAAAAAATTCTGACCACCATGTAAGATGATCAATCCTTACTTAGAAACACAAATGGGATGGACATGGGAAGTAGGATAAAACAAGAAATGGGACAGGAGCCTACCACAGAGGGCCTCTGAAAGACTCTACCCAGCAGCATATCAAAGCAGATATTAAGACTCATAACCAAACATTTGGTAGAGTGCAGGGAAACATATGATAAAAGGGGGAATTAGTATGACCGGGAGAGGACAGGAGCTCCACAAGGACAAAATATATCAGGGCACGGGGGTCCTCTATGAGACTGTTTCTCCAACCAAGGATCATGTATGGATATAACCTAGAACCCCTATTCAGATGTAGCCCATAGTAGCTCAGTATCCAAGTGTGTTCCCTAGTAAGGGGAACAGGAAATATTTCTGACATGAACTCAAGGACTGGCTCCTTTACCTTCCTCCTCCCCTGAAGGAAGAACAGCCTTGCTAGGCCACAGAGGAGGACATTGCAGCCAGTATTGAAGATACCTTATAAGCTAGGGTCAGATGGACCCCCCTAGCAGTGGACTTGGAAAGGGACAGGGAGGAGATGAGGGAGGGAAGCTGGGATTGGGAGGAAATGAGGAAGGGGGTTATGGCTGAGATACAAAGAAAATAACTTGTGATTAATATTAAAAAATAAAAATTAAAAAAAAAACAAGAAATTAGGCACAAACAAACCAAATAACCCAATTAAAAAAATGGGATACAGAACTCAGCAGAGAATTCTCAACAAAGCAATATCAGTTGGTGGAGAAACACATAAAGAACGTCTCAACATCCATAGTCATCACAGAAATGCAAATCAAAACAGCTGAGATTCCATCTTACACTGATCAAAATGGCTAAGATAAAACCTCGGGTGACAACACATGCTGTCGAGGATGTACACAAAGAAGAAACATCCTCCATTGCTGGTGGGAGTGCAAACTTGTACAACCATTTTAGAAATCAATCTGGTAATTTCTCAAAAAAATTGGGAACAGTGTGTTAGTATTTTGGAACACTGAATCCTCAAGATCAAGCTACAACACTCCTGGGAATATACCAAAAAATACCCTACCATTTAGCAATTACATTTGCACATCCATGTTCATAGAAGCTTTATTTGTAATAGTTAGAATCTGGAAACAATCCAGATGTTCCTCAATGAAGGAATGGAAACAGGAATTGTTGCACATTTACACAATGGAATACCACTCAGCAGTTAAAAACAAGGAATCATGATATTTTCAGGCAAATGGATGGAACTGGAAAAGATCATCCTGAGTGAGAAAACCTAGACTCACTTATATGTGGATAATAGCTGTATAATATAGGGTAGCCATACTAAAATCTACAGACCTAAAGAAGCTAAACAATGAGTACCCTAGGCAAAATGCTTAAATTTCATTAGGAATGGCAAACAGGATAGATGCCATAAGCCTTGGAAGAGAGGGAACTGGATGGGAGTCTACTGTAGAGGGTGATCTGAAAGGCTCCAACAAACAGGAGATCAAAGCATATGCTGAAACTCACAGAAAAAACTGTGGGCAGAGTGCAGGGAGTCCTATGGAAGAAGTGGAGGATAGAAGAACAGGGAGAGGACAGGAGCCCTATAAGGAGACTATCAAATCTAGGAAACTTGATTCCATCCAAAGACCATGCAGGTATAGGACCTAGAACCCCTCCTCAGATTAGCCAAATTGCAGCTCAGACTCCATGTGGGTACCCAAGTAAGAAGAGCAGGGGCTGCCTCTGTCATAAACTCTGTTGTCTGCTCTTTGATCACATGCCCTAATGTACCCTTGCCAGGCCACAGAGGATGAAGATCCAGGCAGTCATGATGAGACTTGATAAGCTATGGGCAGATGACAGAGGATGAGAACCCCCTCCCTTTATTGGATTAGAGGAAGGGGACAGAGTGAAGAAGGAGGGAGGGTGGGACTGGGAGGAGTTGAGGAAGGAGACCTTAATCAGGATATAATGAATAATTTGTAAAATATATGTATATATAATTTATTTGAGAACATAAAAAATAAATGCCAAATGAATACATGGTTATGAAATTCCAAAACTTCTTTACCAAACTATGAGAGAAACTTAAATGCCAGAACATTTCACATTAGGAACATATCGCAGTGAGTATATACCCTGTGTGTCTTTCTGCTTCTGGGATACCTCACTCAGAATGATCTTTTCAAGTTCCCACCATTTACCTGCAAATTTCATGATTTCTTTGTTTTTTTTATCACTGAGTAATATTCCATTGTGGAGATGTACCACAATTGTTGTATCCATTCCTCAATAGAGGGGCATCTGGGCTGTTTCCAGCTTCTGACTATTACGAATAAAACTGCTCCAAACATGGTTGTGCAGATGTCCTTGTTTGTATACTTGAGCATCTTTTGGATATATGCCTAGGAGTGGTATAGCTGGATCTTGAGGAAGCACTATTCCTTAATGTCTGAGAAAGCACCAGATTGATTTCCAAAGTGGTTGTACAAGTTTAAATCCACAACAGCAGTGGAGGAGGGTTCCCCTTTCTCCACATCCCCTCTAGCATGTGTTGTCACTTGAGTTATTCATCTTAGCCATTCTGATGGGTGTAAGATGAAATCTCAGGGTCATTTTGATTTGCATTTCTCTGACTCATAAGTGGATATTAGACATATAATATATGATAAACATACTAAAATCTGTACACCTAAGGAAGCTAATCAAGAAGGAGAACTCTGGCTAAGATGCTCAATCCCCATTCAGAAAAACAAAGAGGATGGACATCGGAGGAGGGAGAAAACAGGGAACAGGAACCTACCACAGAGGGCTTCTGAAAGGCTCTACCCTGCAGGGTATCAAAGCAGATGATGAGGCTCATATCCAAAATTTGGGCAGATTGCAGGGAATCTTATGAAAGAAGGGGGTATATAGAATAGCAATACCTGGAGAAGACAGGAGCTCCACAAGGAGAGCGACAAATCCAAAAAGTCTGGGCACAAGGGTCTTTTCTGAGACTGATACTCCAACCAAGGACCACTTATGGAGATGGCCTGGAACCTCTGCACAGAGTTAGCCCATGACACTTCAGTGTCCAAGTGTGTTCTATAGTAATGGCGACAGGGACTGTCTCTGACATGAACTGATTGGCCCGCTCTTTGATCACCTCCCCCTGAGGGGTGATCAGCCTTACCATGCCACAGAGGTAGACAATGCAGCAACTCCTGATGAGATCTGATAGACTAGGTTCAGAGGGAAGGGGAGATGAACCTTCGTTATCAGTATACTGGGAGAGGGACATGGGTGAGAAACAAGGAGGGAGTGTGGGATTGGGAGGGGAAGAGGGAGGGAAGAACAAGGGGAATACAAAGTGAATAAATTCTAATTAATAAAAATAAAAATAATTTAAAAAAGAAAAGTAAAAAAAGGAACATATCACAGTATGTCTTAAAAAGACAGCATTGGTTCTGAAAAATATTTTGAGCTAAAATAAACAGAAGTTAGGAAATTCTTAAAGAGATGAGTGGAATTGGAAGCATTTGGGGAGGTGATGTGTAAACCTAGTGCAATAGAAACTCACTGGAATCTATGAGGGTGAAACTATTGAAGACTCTAAATAATGGGGAATCTGGAGCCTGAACAAGCCATCTTCTGTAACCAGGTGAGGCTTCCTATGGTAGGACTGGGACATCAACACAGCCACAAAAATTTCAACCTCCAATATATTCTTCCTGCAAGATATTCTGGAATAACACTGGCACAGAATTTATGAGCGTGGCCAATCAATGACTGGTCCAACTTGAAGCACACACTGTGTGAGAAAGAGCATGTCTGATACTGCCTGGGTGGGCAGAAACCAGATGCTGGATAGCCCAGGACTTTGGCTAGAACCAAAAGAAATTGTCAAAAAAAAATCATTCATATGATGTCTAATGATATTCTGCTATATTCATGAGCCTAGCATAGTTATCATTAAAGAGGCTTATCCAGCAACTGATGGAAGCCGATACGCGCCCGAACATTAAGCAGAGCTTAGAAGACCTCATGGAAGAGGGGGATGAAGGACTGTAGAAGCCAGAGGAGTTGAGGATACTACAAGCACAGAGCCCACAGAATCAACTGTGGACTCATAGGGGCTCACAGGGAGTGAAGTGACAATCAGAGAACCTGTATAGGACTGAACTAAGTCCTCTGAATATACGTTATGGTTGTGTAGTTGGTGTTCCTGTGGTACTCCTAAGAGTGGGAGTGGGGTTTTCTGACTCTTTTGCCTGTTCTGGGACCCATTTCTTACTAATAAGTTGCCTCATCGAGCCCTGACATAAGAGCTTTGCTTAGTCTTATTGTAACTTGTTATCCTGTGTTAGGTTGATGTCCTTCAGAGCCCTACTCTTTTCTGAAGGGAAATGGAGGAAGAGGAGTAAATATGTGGAAGAGAAGTCTGTGGCAGAGGGTGACTGGGAGGAATAAAGGAATGGAGATTTAATAAATGAGAGGAAAAATTTACAAAAATTAGTATATACACTCATAAATTAATCACTTCACACAACTAGTCAGGACTTTGTGATGATTCACGGAAAGGCAAGAGAGCACAGAACTTAGCAAAGAGGATTTGGGGTCAATTGTATTGCATACCTAAAAGAGTAAATCTATCCAAAAAAAGGTATCCATGGATATCATAATTTGAATTATAGTTAAAAAATTTCATAATAAGTTTGATTTAGAAATCCTGAGGGAACCTATAGAGTTATATAAAACTAAAACTTTTACCAAACTACAATTTGAAGGGAGAATAAAACAACTATAAGAAAGACCTCTCTTTATCAGATGGATGATAAAAATGGAGAAAAGAAAAGGGGGGAAAGAAGAAGGATCTTTAAAATAAAGGATACATTATTAAAGTTTTTGCACACATACCCTCTCAGCAAAATATATAAAACAAAACAGACAAAAAAAAAAAAAAACATGAAAGAACATAAACTTTGTTCCATCTGAGTTGATACTAGGAATATCAGTCAACTTGAACTTTTGTAACTTACCATAGAAACCTGAAAAATTAAGAAGATAAAAGTAATATCCATAGAGAAATAGTTACAAAATCAAAAAAATAAATTTCTTCATAAATGGAAACTAACCATTTAAAATATCTTTGAAAAAATGCAACTCTGTATGTCTTTACTACAGCAGAAATTGATGTGTATTTTAACAAACACTTAAATGATATAAACCTAAAAGACATAAATAAGAATTAACACTGAATCTCGTTTCTTTTCTCTTCAGTGTGGCATGTGAAGCAACAGGGAGTGACAGAGCTATCTGGAAAATAATTGGAAATTTTTTTTTTTACTAAGCCAATCACTGCTGCATCTATCATTTCATTGAAAAACATCATTCTCCTAAATACTCCCCTAGTTACTACTAACTCTCATTTTCATATAAAAAATTCTACACATAAATATTTCTAGAATCTTGACCCAAAAAACATTCAAATATCGGAAATAAGGAAGATGTCTTTTAGTAAAAACATGTCTCAACTTCATCCATACATTGGAATCCTAAATAATAATAAAAGAAATAATAGCTGGAGATAAAGCTCATGAGTGATATTTTCTTTCTTTACATACTAATTAAATAATTAAAATTCACTCTCTCTGAGCTTCATAGAATTTTGATCATAATCACCCTCCTCTCTCAATTCTTCCTGTCCAATTTTGTGTAAAGTGTTTTCTTCACATACATGAGACCTTATGTTTCATTTTCAATTCTAATGGCTTTGGGGGAGAAAAGGGAGGGAAGATGGGGCTAGGAGGATATGACTGACTGCTCTTCCCTAGGTACTGAGTTCAGTTCCCAGTATTCACATTGTGGTTCATAACCATCTATAACAAGATTTGGTGCCTTCTTCTGGCATGCAGGCACACATGAATAAATAAATAAATAAACAAACAAACAAACAAACAAAAAATAGATAAATAAATAATGTAAGAAAATAGTTTAAAACGCCTAACATAAACAAAAATGTAACCTACCATGTTAGATATTGAAAGGCTAAATTAGAGAACGGGAGACTAAACTTAATTCTTAAAAAGTATATAATCTTATTAAAGAAGGCAGATATGAAAGAAATGAAGGGGACAGGAGCTCCACAAGAAGAGAAACAGAACCAAACAATCTGGGCACAAGGATCTTTTCTAAGAATGATACTCCAACCAAGGACCATGCATGGTGATAAACTAGAACCCTTGCACAGATGTAGCCTATGGCACCTCAGTGTCCAAATGGGTTTCCTAGTAAGAGGAACAGGGTTTGTCTCTGACATTAACTCAGTTGCTGGCTCTTTATTCATTTCCTCCTACAGGGGAAACACCCTTACCAGGCCCCAGAAGAAAACAATGCAGCCAGTCCTGATGAGACCTGATAGGCTAAGATTAGATGGAAAGGCAGGAGGACCTCCCCTATCAGTGGACTGAGGGACTGCAAAAGAAAGAGAAGAGGGAGGAAGTGTGGGATGAGGAGGACACAAGAGACGGGGCTTCAGTTGGGATACAAAGTGAATAAACTGTAATTAATAAAAACATTCAAAAGGCATGGGCATAGCTAATACATATACAAATAACTTGTATTTTTATTCCTTAAGGAAACTTACACATAATAACCACTTGGTAGTTTACCAAATGCTGTTGTCAGATCTTAGGGTCTAACTGTTGTTCTCCAATTAAGTAAGGCAAAATCCATCGGATGATTGCTGTTTTTAAGCTGCAGCAGGCAAAAGATGACCTGTACATTATATAATGAAGTAACAGAAAAAAAGTCTGTGCTCAAGAAACACAAGGGTGTAGTACAAACAAAAAGAAAACAAATACAAAATCCTCCTGTCCCTGTTAAAATAATCAAACTGATTTGGGAAGGGATAAAGAGACTAATGAGAAAAGCAGTACATTTTTCAATTATCTGAAATAATTTTATACTTGTATGCCATGAACTTTGATCATATTCACCCCTCATAACACTTACCCATTTTTACAAACTCACTTCTTTTTTCCAGTTGTGACCCCTCATACCCATATTCCTTTTTTCTTTCCTTCAGAAGTGCAGGGCTTGTACAAGCGACCACAGCTATGATGTTCAGGACTACATCAGCTAAATCATATTCACAAGAAAACCTTGCACATCATTCCTCCACATCCTCTGACTCCCACACCCTCTTCCTCAGTACTCAACTGGTATTTGGATGTGAGCATTACACTCACACTTTACATCACTTACATTTAGCATTTTTGCCAGTTATGAATCTGCTTCTACTAGTGCCTACTGTTGCAAGAACCTCCTCTGAACAAGGGTGAGAGCAGCATATATATATATATGCTTAGCCCATGGGTCTAAGCATATATATATATATGTATATACATATATATATATATGTATATATATATATATATATATGTAAGGCAGTTTAACTATATGTTCATTTAGTAAACCATTGGTAGGAAGTCTCCCATAATGATTATGCCTTTCTTATCTATAAGCTTTTGTGCATGTCTATCATATTATACATGTATTTACTATTACAGAATGGACTTCAAATCCAATCAGGAGACAGTCTGTTACTCACATGACAGTTATATAACTCTTACACCAGTTAGCATGACTTGCCAGGAAATTGAGAATTATAGAATACAAGTTCCACAGCTGGGTGTAATTGCTGGTAATTTTATTATTTCAACAGCTTGCGCAGCTTCTTATGGCACCAGAAATGCTCAACAACAGAAAGAAAGCTTCTAGCTCAATTCTAAATTTATTTCCCTGTTTCCTGAATAAAAATATATGTGGTGTCTTCAACAATAGGATAAAGTACCTCAAATCACTATCTTATTTTAAAAAAACATAACTTTAGTAAGCTTATTATGAAGTTGATTTTTATCACATTTGCATGTTCAGTTATTGTTTTCAATATTAAGATACTTGTACAAAAATGAATTTTGGAAGTGCAGTAATTTAATTTATGAATGTGTCTCTCAAAGAAGTGTAGGGTCTCTTTGGAAAATTACTTTGTGTTTATTCAATAAATGAACCAAATTTTCTCCTTTGAAATGTAGTTAAACATAGTGTAGTTAAACAGGTGTTCTGTTTTCATGAACTTGACACAAACTAGAGACATCAAGAAAGATGAAGGCTCAATTGAGAATTGTTTACATCAAAATGTTTTGTGGGCATGTTATGAGGTGTTTTATTCATTGCTGTTTGTTGTGAAAGGGCCCACCAACTAGCACATAGGGCTATCCCTAGGCAGGTCAACTGGGCTGTCTAAGAATGGAAAGCAGGCCAGTAATCAGCATTCCTTTGTGGCTTCTGTTTAAATTTCTGCCTCCAGGTTTCTTGCTTGAGCTCCTACTCTGACTTTCTTTGATAATGGAAAGTGTAAGATGATGAAAGTGTAAGATGAAATGGACCATTTCTACCCCAGTTGATTTTGTTCAGTGTTTACCATAGAGACTGGAACACAAACTAGGACACAGAGGTAAGGATAACATGATGACTCTGAAATGTCCTGTGGAGCCAGAAAGGAAGGGGATGACCAAACTATGGGGGCTTGTCAAAAGGACATGGCTCCCTAAAAATCTCATGGAGATTACAAAAGTGGGAAGAGAACTTCTTCTTCTTCTTCTTCTTCTTCTTCTTCTTCTTCTTCTTCTTCTTCTTCTTCTTCTTCTTCTTTTGGTAGAAAGATAGTACATATCACAAAGAAAACACACTTTTAAGAGTTGCAGTAGACATTAGTGAGCATTCTCAAGGACCTCCATTGTGTCATGAGGTTTTAATAAAACCAAGAGTTTGCTTGTAAAGATATGGGCAGTTCTTTGTCTGACAGATTATATGAAGTATATAAAGTATTATATAAAGTATGCTCAGTACACATACTTTTTCTCATGATATATTTAATTTTAATTATATGCACACTTAATTATACATGAGCACAAAGTTGGTAAATAATGATGCCTTCCTCAAATTTTCATTTAGAGGGCACAATTATTTTTACTACATTTTAAATACATTTTTACTAAATGCATTATTAGTAGAGATGTCTGTGTTTGCTCTCAAATGATAATGCTTTTGAAGGTTCTATGTATACTACCAGAGGAGAAATATAATCATCAATATTACCCAGATGTGAACCCCATGAATTACAACAGCATCCTGGCTGGGCATACCCACTGGTTTAAAAGTGGGACCAATTTCTTAATGGATTTAAGGCCCATTCCACAGGACAAATCCTATATCTGGGACCATTATTGATCCAAATGCATATATCTAGACATATCATAGACCCTAGGATAGAAATTACTACTATTATTCTGTTTAATCGACATAGTACTAAACCAGCTTCTAATGTCTTACCATTAAACTCATATATTGAAACATTTCTGAACCCTCTGTAGAGTATTACTACAAAAAATCTTCTTTTTGTAGTGGAGCAACACAGAAACTCACAACTGAACAGAACAGTGAATAAGAGATTGCAAAATGCATCACAAATAAAATATATGAACCATACAACCTCCTCCAAATGTTCAGTCATCATTGTAGAAAAGAGAATGGGAAGAATGAAAAAGTTAGTGGCATTGAAAACCTACAAGGAACAGGGCTTTCAGGACCCAGTGAAGAAGCAGCACACAGGAACTCATAGTGGTTATAACACCATGAACAAAACTTATTCACAGCACCTATGTAAGCCCTAAACTCCCAAAATATAAAGAAGAGCTAGCCACAAAGTTACAGTCATATCCAAGGAACACTAGTCCCTTATTAGCTAATGGGTAAAAAAGACAAGCCATTTTTTCCTCTCTGTCTAGCCTATGGTCTGGTGATTACACACAAATAGAAGATCACACATGCAAGAATATTTTGCTAGAACAAATTATCTTTATTGGGAACAAAAAGTGAAATACATAATGTTGGGTAAGAAAAGACTAAATTTTAGAAAAGACTATGGAAAGCATGTTGTATAAAATTTGCAAAGAACAGTATCTTAAATGGAGAACAACTTGAAGAAATCCTATCAAAAACAGGAAAAACATAGGACTGACTGCTATCCTCACTCCTTTTTAAATAATGCTCATGTCATTAACTGGATTTCTAAGGAAAGAAATGTAAGGAAAAGAAGAAAAATTGGAAAAAGACATCAAAATATTCATCTTTGCAGATGATTTGGTATTATATGTAGATCATCTCAAAATTTCCACCTGTAAACTTTTGGAAACAATCAATAATTTCCAAATAGATTCAAGACACAAATCGGCTTAAAAGACCAATAGTTGTTTTGTATATTATGAACACACATGCAGAAAAAGACATCATGCTCCCACTCCCATAAAACAGGGAAGACGACAGGAACCTACAATAGAGGGCCTCTGAAAGGCTCTACCTGGAGTGTACCAGAGCAGATGCTGAGACTTGTAGCCAAACTTTGGGCTGAGTGCAGGGAGTCTTATGGAAGAAGGAGGAGATAGTAAGACATAGAGAGGAGAGGAGCTCCACAAGGAGAGGAACAGAACCAAAAAATCTGGGCACAAGGGTCTTTTCTGAGACTGATATTCCAACCAAGGACCATTCATGGAGATAACATAGAACCCCAGTACAGATGTAGTCTATGGAAGTTCAGTGTCCAAGTAGGTTCCAGAGTAATGGGAACAGGGACTGTCTCTGACATGAACTGATTGGCCTGCTCTTTGATCACATCCCCATGAGGGGGGAGCAGCCTTACCAGGCCACAGAGGAAGACAATACAGGCACTCCTGATGAGACCTGATAGACAAGGATCAGAAGGAAGGAGAAGAGGACCTTCCCTATCAGTGGACTTAAGGAGGGACATAGGCGGAGCAGGGGGGGGGGAAGGGTAAGTTTGGGAGGGGAGGAGGGTGGGAGGTACCAGGGGGATACAAAGTGAATATACTGTAATTAATAAAAATTAAAATTAAAAAAAAATCTAAAAAAAGAACAATTCCCTGGGTTTAATTATCAGCTCTGAAAAAGAAAAAGTAAAAGATAAAGAAAATGAAAATAGATTCTTTTCTCATACAATATACACTGATTTTCCTCTCCCTCTACTATTCTCAGTATGCCCTGCTTTTCTTCTCTCTAGATCCACTGCCTTTCTGTGTCTCATTAGAAAATAATAGGCATCTAAGAAAAAAAAAAAAAACATTTAAGTAAGAGAAAATAAAAGCTAACAAGATGAATAAAAAACAATCTTATCTAAGCTGGACAGCAATCCAACAGGAAGAGAAGAGTCCCAAGATCAGGCAGAAGTGTCAGAAACCCACTCATAGTCAGATTCCCCTCTCCCCAAATGGTGACAGTTATAATATATACATAAATGGACCTGGTGAAGACCCATGTAAGCCCTGTGCTTGCTGCTTTAGTCTCTGTGAGTTCATATGAGCCTTGTTTAGTAGATTCAAAGGTCTTTGTTTTCCTGGCCTCTATCTTCTCTAACACTTACATTTTTCTGCCTTCTCTGTATGGGATTCCCTGAGCTCCAAGCAGTGAGATTAGATGGAAACCTCCCATTTAGACACTCTCAGCATAATGTCTGGCTGTGGGTCTCTTGTTTCCATTTGTTGTTGAATGAAGCCTCTCTGAAGAATATTGGTTAAGACACCAGTCTATGAGTAGAGCTTTATGCCATTAGGACTCATTTTATTACTGATTTCTTTTTAGACAAGTGGTGGCTGGATTCACCCTATTCTGTACTACCTAACCTCTAGTTCTTGGTTATGCAAGCAGTGTTAGGCATGGAATCTGTCTTGTGGAGTAGGCTAAAGTAAAAGAAGACATTGGATGTTGACTCCCATAAGGTTTGTGCCACCATTGCCCAATAATAATTTGCTGGCAGGGTAAATTGGGGGCTGAGTTGGCATGAACATATCTCTTGCCTGTAGAGCACCTTCCTACATCAAAGATGCTAGGACTTATGGGAGAAACTTCCATGCAGGCACCTACTTGACCCTTCGAGATTCAATGAGTTGCATGAATAATGCCCTCCACAATGGGGCCCCCACTGTCAGTTTGAGGAAAGCATTTCTTTACCTTAGCAACAGCCAGTTATATGGATATTTTCATGAGATACTCTTGGACAACATCATTGAATGTGATACACATACTCAACCCCTCAAGGTTCAATGAATTGTATGAGTACAGTCCTGCCAGTGGAATCCTTAACTGGTAAAGAAATAGCCAGTTGAGGCCCTTAGCCCTATTACTAATAGTTCACATTTGTATCACCTTCATAAATTCCAGGAATTTTCCACTGCCCTGTTTTTACACACCATTTCCCCAAATGCCCCAAATTGCAGGCTTCTCTCCACACACTCTATTCTTTCACCCCATTTCCAACCACACTTAATACCTCTGCTCCTTCGCCAACCTGCTCCCATTCTGCCTGTAAAATCCTATTCTATTTCTTCTTCTCACAGAGATCCATGGGATCTCCCCCACACCCCTTCTCTTTATATAACCTATCTGAGTCTATGGTTTGTACATTTGTTATAATTTACTTAAAGACTATTATCTACTTATAAGTAATTATATACTATATATCTTTCCAGGTCTGAGTTACCTCACTCAGAATTATGTTTTCTAGTTCCATCTATTTTTCATCAAATATCATGATGTCATTTTTAACAACCTGAATAATACTGCACTTTGTAAATGTACAGCATTTTCTTTATCCATTCTGTTGAAGGGTGTTTAATTTGTTTCCAGTTTCTGGCTATTGTAAATAGAACAGCAAAGAACATGGTTGATCAAGTGTCCTTGTGATAGCTTTCAGCATCCTGTGGGGAAATGCTCAAGAGAATTACAGCTGGATTTGGAGGTCTATCAATTCCCAGTGTTCTGAGGAACCATCATATTGATTTACAAAGCAGCTTAACAATGTGTACTCTCACTATCAATAGGGAATTGTTCTCCTTGTTCCACATCCTTACCAGAATGAGCCATCACTCTTGTTAATGATCTTAGCCATTCTTACCTATGTAAGATGTAATCTCAAAAGTTTTGATTTCACATTCCTTATGGCTAAGGGTGTTGAACATTTTTTAAGGGTTTCTAAGCCATTTGAGTTTCTTTTACTGAAAATTTTCTGTTTAGATCTGTAGTATATTTTATTAGGGTTTTTGTTGTTGTTGTTTGCTGATATCTAGATTCTTGAGTTCTTTATACATATTGAATATGGATCCTCTGTTGGATGTCGAGTTGATAAGTATTGTCCCATTCTGTAGGCTGCTGCTTTGTCCAATTGATAGTGTACTTTGCTGTGTGGAAGATTTTCAGTTTTATGAGGTCTGGTTATTAGTTGTTGATCTTAGTGCCTATACTATCTATGTTCTATTCAGAAAGTTGTCTCCTGCCAATGTGTTCAAGGCTACTCCCTTCTATTAGATTCAGTGTATCTGGTTTTGTGTTAAGGTTTTTTGAGTCATGTAGACCTGCATTTTGTACAACTGATAAAAATGCATCTGTTTGTATTCTACATGCAGACGTCCAGTGTGACCAGCACCATTTGCTAAAAAAGTTGTTTTGTTTCTGTTGTTTTTCTGGCTTCTTCATCAAAACCAAGGTATACATATATGTGTCAATTTATGCCTGGGTCTTCAGTTCTATTCCAATGATCAGTGTGTCTGTTTTTATGTCAGTACCATGTGATTACTACTGTAATCTGTGGTGCAACTTACAAGTGGTAACAGTGAGACTACCAGCTGTTCTGTAATTTTTGAGGATGTCTTTTGCTATCCTTGGATTTTAATTTTTCCATATGAATTGGAAAATTGCCATTTCCAGGTTGGCAAAAATGTTTTGTTTGAATTTTGATGGAGATTGAATCTGAAGACTGCTTTTGGCAGGGTGGTCACATGTGCTGTGTTACTCCTACCAATCCATGAGCATGGAGGAATCTTTCAGTCTTCTCATAGCTTCTTCAAATTTCTTTATTCAAAGACTTGAAGTTCTTCAGAACTATGTCCTGTACTTGTTTGGTTAGAGGTATCTCAAGGTATTTTATATTATTTGTGGCTATTGTGAAGGTGTTGTTTCCTTTATTTGTTTCTCAATCTGAATGTCATTTATAGATAGTTTTACTGAGGTTTTTTTTTAAATATTTATTTATGTATTTATTTTAGTTAATCTTGTATCCAGACATTTTGATGAAAGTGTTTTACACATCCTCTGCAGCATGCATCAACCCTTGGGTTTTTTATCTTAGCCATTCTCATGGGTGTGAGGTGGAATCTCAGGGTCATTTTGATTTGCAGTTACTTTTCCCACTCCCCTTCTCCTTAGATAAGTTGCTAGTATGAGATCTTTCCAGATATTTTATATAAGTACTTAGTGCTTTGAACTTGGCTTTCATTATGTCCCATAACATTGGGTATGCAGTGCCTTCCTCTTCACTAAATTCTAAAAAGTCATCACTTTCTTTATTTCTGTTTTGACCATTTTTATTAAGTAGAGAGGATTTTTTTTTCATTTTCCATGAGTTTCTAAAATTTCTGATGTTTCTGTTGGTATAGATATGACTCTTTAATCCATGATAGTCAGATAGGATATAGAGAGTTATGTCAATTTTCTTGACCATTTTACTAAAAGCAATTTGAATATAGAATGCAATAACAACCAAACTCCAACAATATTCTTCACAGAAATAGAAGAAAAATTCATAAATTCAAGTGGAACCATAAAATAACTTGGATAATTATAACAATCTTGATGACAAAGAACAGTGCTAGAGAGATTGGCATTCTGGATTCCAAGGTATATTACAGATTTATATTGATAATAATAAAAAACAATAGTATGCTTCTGACATAAAATAGGTATAGATCAATAGAAAAATACAGAAAAACCTCAAACTCAGTAGTGTTACTAGAGTCAACTAATATTTAATAAATATGGCATATGTACACACAGCAGAAATGACAGAATCTTTGAACCGATATATGGGTGATGAAAATGTATATATTCACAATGGAATCCTCCTGTTCAATTTTACAATAGAAATGAAGCAATTATATTTGCAGGTGAATTGACAGAGCTGGAAAATATTATATTGAGTGGTGTAATTCAGACCCAGAAAAACAAAAGCTACTTTGCTCTCTCTCTTCTGTGGTTCCAAGCTCCAAACCTTGCAGATATGAGAATAAAACTTGGAGTAACCACAGAAACCAGGAAAGGAAAAGGAGACCATGTGATTTGGAAATAGCTCTAGAAAGGCTATTAGTATAATAGAAGTTGATATGATAAAGAAACTGGTGAAAATTGGGGTTGGAGTTATAACTAGGAAGAGATAATTGTAGGTACAAATATAACTAAGGATGTTTGAAAAAGCTTTAGGGAATGATAGTGGCCAAAAATATATAGACTACATACATATAAGTACATGAGAATACACACAATAATACATTATAGAGAACATATTATTTATATGTATATACATATATACTGATATATCCATGTATATGTATTGAATATTTTCCACTAAGGTTAATAATGATTTCCCCAACATCCATAGGGAATCCAACCAAAATCCCAATAGCATAGAAGAGACATCTCTTTTTGAATTGTTGATCAAGGAAGTCCAACAGATTCCTATAACAATATAAGTTATACTGCATCCTTTGTTGCCTTCCAGAAGTTGAAGGTAAGTCTTTAATTTTGAAGATAATACTCACTTTTGACATATAACTTGGAAGATTCAAGCTGACTCATGTAAGAAATCCTCCACCTTGAAATCTAGTTTTCCTTGTATTACAAGGTACTATAAATTCTGCCAAGGTAGGAAAGTATTCAATAATCTTCCAAAGCTATGAAGCATATAAAACATAATAATGAGCAGCACGGCATTGATATCTTGGAGGTAAGCAACAACTGTCTAATTGAACTTAAGACACATGCAATGAAACAGAAATTTGGCCTGATACTGGAAATCTAGCCAACTGCCTGTGTCTACTAAGGTCATGATTCTCCTTTAACTTAAAACTTCCATTTTCCTAAACCAGTATAATTCTTAACTACATTCTAAATTCTTATCCTTACACCCACAAATAAGTGTCACTCTCACCTCTAATCAAAGAATATTCTTTGCACCAAACAAATACAATTAAGGGAAACGACAATTGGTAAAAATTCGTAGAATAACTATCAATGTGGTTTTCTGTGCCATATTACACCAACAACCTAACACCTACACCAACATTTAGGGAACAGTGTACAAGAGGAAACAGAAAAATGTTATATGACAGAGGACTAATCAGTCTGCTACAGGATTCTTGAAATCTGAAATATAGTGCTATCTAAATGAGCCCTGAATAATGAAAGCAACAACTTGCATGCCAATGTTGGTAGAGAAAATATCCAGTGGCCCATTCATATATGAGGAAATATAGGCAATTAATGACTCAGTAGTAATGGAGAATATGCCTTGCCCAGGTTAGAGCAATACAGTTGGTTATCTAATGCCAACTAGCCAACCCATACATGTGTACATATATATTAGTATAAATGTAGAAGGAATCTCTTGTGTATTATATGGATGCAACACCTATCAATTAAAAGAAAACTTTTGCTATATAGTAAGTCAGGAAATATGTGGGATATCCAGCAGTCAGAAGGGATTCTGGGATAGAGCAAGTCATATGAGAGTCACTAGAAAGATGTGATGAGGAAAGACACATGGTACCTGAACAGAGGTAACCAGCCATTTGGCAGAATCTAGATTAATATAAAGGGTTATTTTAAGTTATGAGCTAGTCATAGAAGAGCCTAGCTATATGGCCTAGGTATTTTTATAACATTTAGTGAGTGTCATGAGTCATTATTCTGGGAGCTTGGAGCTGGGAGAGAAAACTTCGTAATAAAATATATACATATACACTAAAGAGCCTCAGCAGATTTGTATTTGCTTCTTGTCAAGGTATTTTATCACAATAACACATATAAAAATAGGATAGTATTTATATATCATGGGTCCCAATGTGTTGATAATTCTTGATAAATACATTTCTACAAAACTGTCATATACATCCTTAAGGTAACATATTTTGTTTTTATCACACAAGTTGCAGTATTCAGAAATATCCTCAGCACTAGACTAAAATGGGTAGAAAGAGAACTTTGGATACTGTATACCAGTTATAAGCAACAGATAACAGTACACACTTAGCACAACTATTGGTTGGAAAGTGAACATTGAGATCCACAATGAGATAGTTTTTATTAAAATTTCTTTTTAAATTTAATTTTATTTATATGTTTACTTATTATAATTTATGCACTCTATATACCCACTGAAGCCCCTTCCCTCATTTCATCCAAGTCCCATCCACCCTCCCTGTTTTCTCATTATTATGACCTTTCTCTAGTCCCCTGATAGAGGAGGACCTCCTCCCCTTCTATTTGACCCTAGCTTATCAGGTCTCATCAAGGCTGGCTGCATCATCTTCCTCTGTGGCCTGACAAGGCTGCAATCCCCAGGGGGAGGTAAGAAAAGAGCCTACCACTGAGTTCATGTCAGGGACAGGTCTGTACCCCTTACTAGGGAACCCATTTGGAAACTGAGCAGTCTATGGGCTATCTTTGAATGTGGGTTCTAGGTCCTCTCCATTCATGGTCCTTAGTTGGAGTATCAGTCTCTGTAGGCAGCTCTGGGCCCAGGTATTTTGCTCTGTTGTTCTCCTTGTGAAGTTCCTGTCCTTTCCATGTCTGTCTATCTTCGTCTTCTTCCATAACGATTCTGGCACTCTGAAAAAGTTTGGCTATGTGTCTCAGCATTTCCTGCGATACCCAGGTGGAATACTGCTCAGCAATTAAAAATAAGAAAATCATGAAATTTGCAGCAAAATAGTGGGAACTAGAAAATATCATCCTGAGTGAGGTAACCCAGAAGCAGAAAGACACATGTGATATATACTCACTTATAAGTGGATATTAAACATATAACATTAGATAAACATACTAAAATTTGTAGTCCTAAAAAAGCTAAACAACAAGGAAGACCCTAGGGAAGATGTTTAATTCTCATTCAGAAGGGCAAACAGGATAGACATTGGAAGTAGGAGAAGATAAGGAACAGGGCAGGAGCCTTCCACAGAGGATCTCTGGAAGACTTATTTAAATTTCAAATGCTTTTAAATTTGTATTATGAGATCTCTCAGATTTCTTTATGTAGGAACACAGGGCTATGAAATTTCATCTTGGCACTGTTTTCTTATGTCACAGAAGTTTGGATATGTTGTGACTTCATTTTTATTGAATTCTAGGAAGCATAATCAAAATAAATATGCATTTTTACTAGCAAACAATCAAAATTAGCATGGTTTAAGTAGGTAGAAGTTTGACTATGCAAGAATTGGTCATAGACTCATTAAATAATTCTTAAACCATGAAAGATTTATTTATTTTTATTCCAGAATGGAAATGATTGTTGCAAAGTTTCCCACCATTTCAAACAATTAAGAAATTATGTAATTGTTTTTTTTTTAATTTTCACTTATTTTTGTTTATACATCATGTGCACATAAGTAGTATAATAGTCTAAAATGCACAGGGCTTGCTTCCTGCTATGAATACGTATCGATATATACATATTTCTAAGGAAAATATCTATATTTAATAACAATTACTGTCTATGTTGCACTTATAGCCTTGTTATGGGCATCAGACAATGGAAAATAAAATAGACACAACCGTAGGTTTTCAGGCTAAGGAAATAGCCCAAACCAATGGAATAATCAATAATGTGCACATGTTTTGTTCTTTCTGTTATTTTTCCTGTGGCAACTATGAGTAATTCACTGAATGTTAGTACCTGTGAAGAGAAAAATGTCACTTCTGCTGACCTTTGAAAGTGGTAACTGACTTAGCCCAGCAGCAACATAATGGTTTGGGAAACACTGAGAGAGTCAGGGGAGAGCACTTGCCTGCAACCAATCTGAGGTCTTTTTCCACCAAGAATAAAGGCTTTGTGCAATATACCTTTCATAAACACAGTTACTGTTAAATCGGCCATTCAAGGTTGTATTGATTGCAGTCCTTACAGGAAGCAATACAGATTGAATACTCTCATTTGTTTCTGTGAAATTGCCATATCATCAAAGAGTGCGCTCTTCAGCATCAAATGAAAGAGCATCTAATCCAGAGAAACAACAAAGCTGTCATCAAAAACAGTCAAAACTGCTGGGAGGAAAGCTGGGCTGAGCAAAGGTAAACACTCCAACTTAATTATTTTCCTTCAAAATCTTCAAAAGCTAAATGCTGCTATTAGGAACATGTTCAGTTTCAGCAGAAGTTTGCTGAATTAAGCAGAGCAAATAAAACTATGTATGGAGGTTGTATGCGGAGAATGTAATCAACACAAAATTAGCAATCTTTCTTATCAAAATGGCATATTCTAAGATTGACCTGACTAAAGTGTAAATGAATAGCTACCCTCGAGCTTGAATACATCATAAACTTTGTAAGAGCAAGAAATTGGCAGAGCACCAAACCAGCATTGCACTCAAGCAAAATTTTTAGATGATAGTTTTTAAATTAGCATACAAAGTAATGGGTTTCATTATAGCATTTTCATACATAATGTGTTCTTGTTCTTTCCTCTCACACAGTGCTATCCCCCTCCCCTTCCTCCTCAAACTTCCACTCTTCTGGTAGTTCTTTTTTTTTATCATGTCACAAATAGTTCATTGTGTGCTTTGAATCAGAATGTCTTTCATAGGCACAAGCATTTTAATGTATGGTCCCTAGTTGAAGGTACTGTTTGAGAAGTTGGTGCAGCATTGCCAGAGGAAGTATGCCAGTAGACTCACACTTTGGGTGTTTGTAGTCTGGTTTTACTTCCATTTTGGTCTCTGCTTGATGCTTTCAATTGAAAATGTGATGTCTCAGGTTCCTATTCTGTTTTTGCTGTCATTGTTTCAATGCCACTAAGAACTCTTCCCCTAAAATTTTAAGTTAAATTAACTCTTTCATCTACAAATTGTATTAGTCATGATATTTTATCAAACCAAGAGAAAATAATTAATTCAGAAGTTGGTAACAGAGAATGAGCTATGAAAAATCTGAGCATAATTTTTGGAACAATATGGAAGACTTTGGAACTTTGGTGGGCTAGAAGAGTGGTTGAATACTGGAAGCAAAACAGAATCTAGAGGCTTTCCTCAAGGGGGTTTTTGTTGCAGTGAACCCAACCCTTGGGGGTGGTGTTGAGAAGATGTGGAGTCAATAGCACAGATTCTGTGAGTCAGGTAAGAGGCAAAAACAGACTCATTTATTGCGAAAATGAGGAAGATTTTATACCCCCACCCCTGCATCCCATTGGCTCAACGGCTGCTCACTATGGCCGTGGCTCTTCTTCATTAACCCAATATGCTGTCATCAATCTCTGGGCTCTTTGACAGGCAGCAGGTTGGCCCTAGCAGGATGCATGCATATGTTACTTATTAGCAGGCCTTGCTCCTCCATTTTCTAAGTGAATCAAGGACTTAAAAGCAACAGGGATGGTAACCATTCCTATATTTTGTCAAATAATTTGTCTGCTTTCTGCCTTTGCTCTGATAACTTGCCAAAAGCTCAATTATAGAGCAGTGAAGTAGATGGATGTGGTGGCACACGCCTTTAATCACAGCACCCAGGGAGACAGAGGCTGGCCAATCACTGTGAGTGTTGTGAGCTAAAGCTATGCCAGAAACCCAGTCTCGAAAATATTAAAAATAAAGAAATAAAAGATAAACAAGAAACAAACAAGTAGTGAGCTAATTTCTTTGGTGGTGGAAATTAAATCTGATACACTTATGCAGGTTAACAGTAAAAAAGAAAAGGAAAACAATGAGGCAGAAAAAAGACACAAAATGTACATTTTAGAGAGGAAAGGAACATACTAAGATTAATGATGCAGCCAGAGGAGTACTTAAAGAGCAGCTCTAACTGTTAAGGAGATTGGGACAATTAAAAAGAGGTTTGGTTTCTTGCTCTTCATTAAAACCATAATAAAGGTGTTCTGAGGGCAAGCACTCATCCAGCTAAGCTTCCACAATGTAAAAGAAGAAAGTATACTAATGTATACTAAAACATACTAGAAACAACTTAACAAAATAATTTCTTCCAATGTGATTTGGGGGTCAGACTCTGATCCTAAGATGGAAGTTGAACTTGGCAATGTTTTTCATCCACATGGTACTAGCTACACATAAAAATTTGAAGTGTGAGTAGCCTATTGACTCTACCCCACAACCATAGTTTTAGAAAGCCTCTAAGGCCATGTGTTCTGTAGCAGGGGATTTCCTCCAAGAAAGGTCAGAAAGGCAAGAGGTTGTGAGAGCCCATTGTGAAAAGGAGTCAAAAGACAAGTCAAGATTGCAATAGAGCCACCAAGATATTGGAGATGCCAGAGTTCTGAGACACCTGCCAAAGAAAGCAAGATAGAGGGAGAAGAACCAGCCAAAGAGGGAGAATGTGCTGTCATCAGCAAAGCCAGAGGAGGAGAGCCATAAATGTCTTTTGAATTTAAAGTCATAGAAATCAGATATTTGAGCTACAGATTTTGGTGTTTGCCCTGCTGATTTTAGTCTTGATTTGATCTAGTAGTTCTTCATCATAACCCCATTTTCCTCTTACATTATATGATTTCGAGTTCCATCTATTTTCATGAAAAAAAAAATGTTAAGATTTCATTTTTCCTTATGGCTATATGTACTATATTTTATCTATTCATAATGAAAATGTCTAGGATGATTCCATTCCTTAGTTATTATTGATTCAATAACATTCAATGTGAATATGCTGATTTAGATTTCTTTGTGCAAATACTGAGGACTGATCCATCCCTGTCATCTGATAGTTCTCCAGTTTTTTTGTTTGCTTGTTTGTTTTGTTTTGTTTTCTGAGGAATCACCACACTCATTTGCATAGTGGCTCTACTAATACATATTGTTCCCATCTGTGTTTAAAGGGTTCCTCATTATTGATATTGTCACTAGCACGTCATCTTTTCATGATGACAACTTTCTGAATGGAGTGAGATGTAGCTTTTCCAAAACATGTTTTACTAATTTTATACACACACACACATTGTGGAGAGCTGCTTGTTTTCACCCTGGCCTTCACCTGGAGACAGGGATTGGCAGGATGTTTTCAGAAGTTTATTTCCTTTTCTTTGTGTGAGGATCACACAGACAAGTGGTCAATGTAAACAAGTTTGACTTCTCAATGAACCCATTCATTATGTAGAGGTGCTTTGTTCTGACTATAAAAAGGAATTGTGGAATAAACTTGTGTGAAAGTTTCTACTGGCATCTCTCTTGAACAGATTCCATGTGTAGTGTGTGGGGGGATTTTTTTAAATTATTATTTTCTTTCAACCCTCACTCCCCACTCAAGAACTGTTAGACTCTGTCTTTGGGTTCGGGCAGTTTGGCAACTGAACACGACCTTGAGATATGGGGGAAGCAGTGAAGGACACCAAGGTGTTTGGTTGTTCAGATCATAAAGTAAAGAGAAAAGGGCAAAGTGAGTAAAATTTGAGAGTAAAAGTGGGGCACTTCAGTAACTTCATAGTTTTTGTATGGAATTTAATTAGAAATAGTCGGTATATGTGGAACAAGAATGAGAAAGTGAAACTTATAGGGTTAGAGAGAAAGAGGAAAGATAGGAGGCTTCAGGATAAAATTAGATTAAACCATTGGCTCCATCTGAAGAGTTATATGTCCCTCCTAATGATTACAATTTATTGTTAGAAGAAGACTTTGAGGATGACTTAGATCCTGATGAGGTGGCAGAGTTGGAGGAAGAAGCAGCTAAGTATTATTTTGAGAGATACCCTCTGATTTAGGAGATGAATGTTAAAAAACAGTCCTTGGCAATAAATTAAAAAGTTGGAATGGGGCTTGGGCAAATAAACAAACAAATAAAAACAACAACAACAACAACAACACGGATAATTAACTGTTGTGGAAAATGAGGCTCAATCCCCCACTCCAACTCATTGTTTTCAGGCTTGGACCTTCCTCCTCATAAGGTTACAGTTGCTATATGTAGCTCAATAGACAAGGGGACCTTTTCATTTGTCCAATGCATGAGCAACTGTATTCCCTTTATAAGCTTATTTACAACAAGCTAGGCAGAAAGGAAAAGATATAACTGAGTTTTATGGCTCTCCAATTATAGAGCAACCTGATGGACACATGATGGTAACATGGTGAGAGTCCATGCTCCTATAAACTTTAAACAATTAAACAGATTGAAAATTGCATGTGTTCAATGTGGTCCTACAGCAACTTTTCCTCAAGATTTGTTAAAGTCTTTGTCTATTGAGGCCCTCTGCCCAGGGGATTGGAAGCAATTAGCAAGAGCATGTGTATCAGTAGAAGCTCATTTATTATGGAAGTCAGAATTTGTGGAACTGTGTCAAGTTACAGCTGAAGTGAATCAAGCTCAAGAAGTTTCTATAGCTTATGATAAGCTTGCTGGGGAAGGAATCTATAAGAAAGCAGGACAGCTACTGGAATTTGATGTGGCCATTTATGTTCAAGTGAATGCTGCTTGCCCTAAAGGCCTGGAATAAACTTCTGCAAACAGGGAGAGAGGTGGAGGATTTTTCTAAAATCTGCCAGGGACCTGATGAATTATTTCAAGATTTTGTAGCAAGAAAAATGCAAGCAGCAAGAAGACTTGTAGGTGATATAAATTCTGGATTATTATTAATAAAGCGATCGGCTTGCGGAAATGCTAACAGTGTCTGCCAGGTGGCTTTGAGACCCTTTAGGAAGAAAGGAAATATTTCTGACTATATTAGTTTACATTCTGACATCAGGCTTTCTTATACTCAAGGAGTGGCAAAGGCTGCTGTCCTACGAGAGAAGACTATTAAAGAGGTATTATTTCAGCAACAGAA
Organism: Meriones unguiculatus; assembly: GCF_030254825.1. Lineage (NCBI taxonomy): Eukaryota > Metazoa > Chordata > Mammalia > Rodentia > Muridae > Meriones > Meriones unguiculatus. Next base: position 69,802,025 of record NC_083369.1, on the reverse strand, counting down.
AGTCCCCAAAATGGAGTATATTGAAGTTGTTATGGTTGTGGGAAAAAGAGACATCAAAGAAAAAGTTGTTATAATGTTGATAAGAAAGAAAGGAATCAAGCAGAACCTGGTGTATGCCCAAGACGTAAAGGGGGAAAAGCATTGGGCTAATGAACATAAGTCTAAAAGGGATGCTGCAAGAAAACTTTTAATGCAGGGAAACTGGAAAAGTGGCCAGCCCCAGTCTCCAAAAACAACGTTATGGGGCATTACAGAACTTCATCTCTCAGCAAGAATATCCATTCAGGACCTCTGTAGAGCAACCACAGATAGCATAGGACCTACACAGTATTAACTCCTGAAATGGGGATGCAGGCCCTACCTACAGAAGTTTATGGTCCATTACCTAGGGGGATTATAGGATTATCACTAGAAAAAAGTAGTACAACTATGCAGGGAAATTTTAGTAGCTCCTAGGGTAATTGATGCTGATTATGTAGGGGAAATAAAAAATTATGACACCCTCTCCAAATAGAATTTCTGTAATAAAACAAGGTCAAAGATTAGTTCAATTAATATTACTTCCCAAGTTCAGACAAAAAATGCAAGTAAAAAGGATAGGAGAGGAGACGCAGGTTTTGGATCCTCTAATACTTAATGGATACAAGCTAATGGTCCCAACTGACCGGAATTAGGGTTACAAATTAGGGAAGAAAATTTCCAGGGAATTGGATGCATGAGCAGATGTCTCTTTTTTAACTGCTGATCAATGGCCTATGCAATGGCTTAAACAATTTTCTTTTACATAATTAAAAGGGCTAGGACAAATCCAATGTCCTGAACAAAGTAGTAATGAATTAACGTGGAAGGATGAAGAAGGACATAAGAGAATCTTTAAACCTTTGTCAAAAACAGAATTTACCAAAGGAGCTCATGACGCCTTGAAGAAGATAGAATTAGCTATTGAAAAACAACATGTTCAATACATAGATTATTTAAAAGAATGAGGTACATATATATTGACTACTGTTCATACTGCAACTGCTGTATTGTGACAAGAAGGACCATTATTATGGTTGCACTTGCCTGTGTCTTCCATGCAAGTTCTTTTATTTTTTTAATTTATTTATTTTTATTATTAGTTACATTTTATTAACTCTGTATCCCAGCTGTATCCCGCTCCCTCATTCCATCCCAATACCATCCTCCCTCCCTTATCTCCTCCCTACCCCTATCCAAGTCCACTGATTGGGGAGGACCTCCTCCCCTTTCACCTGACCCTGTTTTATCAGTTATCTTCAGGACAGGCTGCAAAGTCCTCCTCTGAGGCCTAGGAGGACTGCCCCTCCCTTGGAGGGTGGGGAGGTCAAAAAGCCTGCCATTGAGTTCTTGACAGAAATAGTCCCTGTTCCCCCTTATTATGGGAAAACAAATGGTTACTGAGCTACCACGAGCTACATCCGAGCAGAGGTTCTAGGTTATACTCATACATGGTCCTTGGTGGAGTGTCAGTCTCAGAAAAGAACCTTGTGCCCGGATATATTTGGTCGTTGTGGAGCTCCTATCATGTCCACTTCATAATAACTCCCCCTTCATTCATATGATTCCCTGCACTCTGCCGAACATTTGGTTGTGAGTCTTAGTATCTGCTTTGATACACTACTAGGTGGAGTCTTTCAGAGGCCCTCTGCATTAGGCTCCTGTCCTGTTATTTGTTTTCTCCTATGTCCAATGTACATGCCATTTGTCTTTCTAAGTGAGGATTGATCATCTAACCCTGGGTCCTCATTCTTGTTTATCTTCTTTAGGAGTATAGTTTTCATTATGTTTATCATATCTTATAGGACTATATAAGTGAATATATACCATGTGTATATACTGGGATACCTCACTTAGTATGATCTTTTCTAGATCCCACCATTTGCCTACAAAATTCATGATTTCCTCGTTTTTGATTGCTGAGTAGTATTCTATTGTTTAAAAATATCACAATTTCTGGATCCATTCCTCCATTGAGGGACATGGGTCATTTCCAGCTTCTGGCTATTACAAATAAAGCTACTACAAACATGGTTGAGAAAATGTCGTTGCTGTGTATGTGAGCAAATTTTGGGTCTATGCCTAGGAGTGGTATAGGTGGATCTTGAGGAAGCACTATTGCTGATTGTCTGAGAAAGCGCCAGATTGACTTCCAAAGTGGTTTTACCAGTTTACAATCCCACCAGCAATGGAGGAGGGTTCCCCTTTCTCCACAACCTTTCCAGGATGTGTTGTCACTTGAGTTATCCATCTTTGCCATTCTGATGGTTGTAAGGTGAAATCTCAGGGTCGTTTTGATTTGTATCTCCCTGATGGCTAAGGATGTTGAGCATCTCTTTAAGTGTTTCTCTGCCATTCTATATTCCTCTACAGAGGATTCTCTGTTTAGCTCCGTACCCCATTTTTAATTGGATTACTTGATTTATTGCTTTTTAACTTCTTTAGTTCTTTATATATGCTGGATATCAGCTCTCTGTCAGATATAGGGTTGGTGAAGATCCTTTCCCAGTCTGTAGGCTGTCCTTTCATTCTGACAACAATGTCTTTTGCTTTACACAATCTTTTCAGTTTCAGGAGGTCCCATGTATTGATTGTTGCTCTTAGAGCCTGTGTTGTTCGTGTTCTGTTCAGAAAGTTGTCTCCTGTGCCAATGAGTTCAAGGCTCTTCCCTACTTTTTTCTTCTAACCGATTTAGAGATTCTGGTTTTATGTTGAGGTCTTTGATCCACTTGGATTTTAGTTTTGTGCAGAGTGATAAATATGGATCTATTTTCATTTTTCTGCATGCAGGCATCCAGTTTGACCAGCACCATTTGTTGAAGATGCTGTCTTTTTTCCATTGAATGGTTTTGGCTTCTTTGTAAAAATCAAGTATTCATAGGTGTGTGGGTTTATTTCTGGGTCTTCTATTCAGTTCCCTTGATCCTCCTTTCTGTTTCTATGCCAATACCATGCAGTTTTTATTACTATTGCTTTGTAGTACAGCTTGTAATCTAAGATTTGGAGATTCTGTTTTTTTGTTTCTGAATATGAAGCTAAGAATCTTTCTTTGAAGGTCCGTAAATACTTGTGTTGGTATTTTGATGGGAATTATGTTGAATCTGTAGATTGCTTTTGGCAGGATAGCCATTTTCACAATGTTAATCCTACCAACCAGTTCGTGAGCAAAGGAGATCTTTCCATCTTCTGATATCTACTTCAATTTCTTTCTTCAGAGACTTAAAGTTTTTTTTCAAACAGGTCTTTCACTTGCTTGGTTAGAGTCACCCCAAGGTATTTTACGTTATTACTGGCTATTGTGAAGGGTGTTGTTTCCCTGATTTCTTTCTCGGCCCTTTTGTCTGTGGAATACAAGAGGGCTTCTGATTTTTTTTTTTTTGAGGTGATTTTGTATCCTGCAATTTTGCTGAAGGCATTTATTAGCTGAAGAAGTTCTCTGGTTGAATTTTTAGGGTCACTCATATATACTATCATATCGTCTGAAAATAGTGACACTTTGACCTCTTCCTTTCCAATTTGTATCCCCTTTATCTCCATTAGTTATCTTATTGCTTTAGTTAGGACTTTAAATACTATGTTGAAGAGATATGGAGAGAGTGGGCAGCCTTGTCTTGTCCCTGATTTTAGTGGAATTGATTTAAGTTTCTCTCCATTGAGTTTCATGTTGACTTTAGGCTTGCTATATATTGCCTTTATTATGTTTAGGTATGTGCCTTGTACCCCTGATCTCTCCAAGACTTTAAACTGAATGGGGGTTGGACTTTGTCATATGCTTTTTCGGCATCTAAGGAGATGATCATGTGGTTTTTCTTCTGCAGTTTCTTTATGTGGTAGATTACATTGTTGGACTTCTGTATGTTGAACCACCTTTGCATGTCTGGGATGAAGCCTACTTGGTCATGGTGCTTAATATCTTTGATGTCTTCTTGGATTTGGTTTGCAAGGATTTTATTGACTATTTTTGCATCAATTTTCATAAGAGAGATAAATCTGAAGTTCTCTTTTTTTGTTGAGTCTTTGTGTGGTTTAGGTATCAAGGTGACTGTGGCTTCATAGAATGAGTTTAGTAATGTTCTTTCTATTTTGTGGAATAGTTTGGATCTTTCAAGGTCTGGTAGAATTCTGCACTGAATCCATCTGGCCCAGGGCTTTTTTTGGAAGGGTGATTGTTGATGAGTGCTTCTATTTTCTTGGGGGTATAGGACTATTCAATCTTTCTACCTGATCTTGACTTAATTTTGTTAGATGGACTCTATCTAGAAATTTGTCCATTTCTTTTAGATTTTTGAGTTTTGTGGCATATAGCCTTTTGTAGTAAAACCTAATGACTGTTTGAATTTCCTCGGTGTCTATAGTTATGCCCCTCCCTTTCATTTCTGATTTTGCTGATTTGGATAGTTTCTCTCTGCCTCTTAGTTAGTTTGGCTAAAGTTTTGTCTATGTTGTTGATTTTCTCAAATATCCAGCTCTTGGTTTCATTGATTCTTTGAATAATTTTCTTTGTTTCTAATTGATTGATTTCCACCCTGAGTTTGATTATTTCCAGCCTTCTGCTCCTCTTGGGTATATTTGCTTCTTTTTTCTCTAAGGCTTTCAGTTGGGCCATTAAGTTGGGCTTATATGAGAAGTCACAAATTTCTTCTTGGAGGCACTTAGTGCTATGAATTTTCCTCTGAGCACTGCTTTCTTTATTTCCCATAAATTAGGGTATGTTCTACCTTCATTTTCATTGAATTCTAAAAATTCTTTAGGGCAATGCAGATAGGTCCACATACATGGAAGCAAGCCAGATCCTCAGCCTTAGCCAAATGTGGGATTGTTTGTGACAGAAAGCACTCACCATCGGGAAGGTGGAAGGCGGAAACCAGCTCCATCTTTAAGGCGCGGCATTACGCAGCTCTCTACAGTTCCCCCTTTATGTTTTAGACACATCAGGCAAGAGCAGAGGTCTGATCTCTGATATTAGAAATAAATTAGGACTTTGTACCGATGTTCATTTAGGTGTCATCCACCCAAAGAGCATCTTTCAATCTTTTTTGTATCTGTTGAAGCTTACTTTGTGATCAACTATATGGTCTGTTTTGGAGAAGGTTCCATGAGATGCTGAAAAGGTTTATTCTTTTGAGTTTGGGTGGAAATTTCTGTAGACATCTATTATGTCCATTTGATTTAGGACCTCTAAAAGCGCCTTTAATTCCTTCTTATGCTTCTGTCTAGATGATCTATCCCTTGGTGAAAGTGGTGTGTTGAAGTCTCTCACTATTAAGGTGTTGCGATCCATGTATGATTTGAGTTTAATGATGTTTCTTTTATGAATATAGGCAGTCTTATATTTGGGACATAGATATTCAGAATCATGATGTCCTCTTGGTGGATTTTTCCTTTCATAAGAATATAGCGCCCCTCCACATCTTTTTTTATTAATTTTTTAAGTCTATTTTATCAGATATTAGGATAGCTACCCCAGCTTGTTTTCTGGGTCCGTTGGCTTGAAAGACATTTTTCCAGCCCTTTACTCTGAGGTAGTTTTTATAATTGTTGGAGAAGTGCATTTCTTGGATGCAGCAGAATGTTGGATCCTGTTTCCAGACCCATTATGTTAGTCTATGCCTTTTTATTGGAGAGGTGAATTCACCAATGTTGATAGATAAAAGTGACCAAAGATCATTAGTTCTTTTTGTACTGGAGTCGGTGCTCTTACTGTGTCCCATTGCTAGTTTTCTTTTAATTTTTGTTGGGATAGTATCTCTATGCTATGTTTTCTTGGGTGAAGTTGTTTTCATTAGATTAGAGTTTGACTTCTAGTATCTTCTGTAGGGCTGGTTTGCCGTGTAGATATTGCATAAATTTAGTTTTACCATGCAATGTATTGTTTTCTCCATCTATGTTGATTGACAGCTTTGCAGGGTATAGTAGTCTGGGTTGAAATCTGTGGTCTCTTAGAGTCTCCATGACACCTGCCCAGGCCCTTCTGGCTTTCATAGTCTCTGATGAGAAGTCCGGTGTGATTCTGATAGGTCTACCTTAATATATTACTTGGCCTTTTTCCCTTGCTGCTTTTAATATCTTTTCTTTGTTCTGTAGATTTAGTGTTTTGACTATGATATGACGTGATGTGTTTCTTTTCTGGTCTAGTCTATTTGGTGTTCTGTAGGCCTCTTGTATTCTTTCTTTAAGTTGGGAAAATTTTCTCTATGATTTTCTTGAAAATATTTTCTGGACCTTGGATCAGGGAGTCTTCTTTTTCATCAATTCCTATTATTCTCAGATTTTGTCTTTTCATGGTGTCCTTGATATTTTCATGGTGTTCTTGGATATTTTGTGTTTGGGACTTTTCTGATTTTACTTTCTCTTTGACAGAAGTATAAATTTCTGCAAGTGTATCTTCAGCTCCAGAGAGTCTCTTTTCTATCTCTTTTATTTTGTTGGTTATGCTTACCTTTGTGGTTCCTGATCTTTTCTCTAAGTTCTCCAGCTCCAGGGTTTTCTCAGTTTATGTTTTCTTTATTGATTCTTATTCTGTTTTCATGCTTTGCACCATTTCCTTTATCTGTTTTAATGTAAGTTCATGTCTCTCCATGATGGTCTCTATTTTTTTATTCATTTCGTCTCTTTATGCCACTAATGGTATCTGTACTTGTGTCTCTATTTTTTTGGCTATATTGTCTGTGTTTCTTTAAGAATTTTGAACATTTCCTCTTTCTTTGCCTCCAATTGACTGGCTGAATCTTGGATAGATTTGTTCATTTCCTCTTTAACTGTCTGAATTTGCATGGCTATTGCTCTGAGAGAATTGTTTGTTTCCTCTTTATGAACCTCAGATATTTGGGTAAAATAGCTTTAAAGTAATTTTCCTGTGCTTCTGATGAATTGGAGTATCTGTCAGTTTTGGGGGTTGCTGGTGATGTCATGATGTCCTGATTTATGTTGCATATATTCTCTTGCCTACCCCTGGCCATTGGCTTATCTGAAACCTTCCCTGTTTGTTTCTGGATTCTGCAGTTCAGACTGGTACTTTCTCTCTCTGGCATCTGGAGAGTTCTTCAGAAACCTGAGAGATTTCCTGTGGCCTGATTGTGTTAGTTGGTCCACTATCTGTACCTGTGAGAGGAAAGTATGTGAGAGCAGAAGGGCAAATACAGGCGAGTGAGCATGTGTGTGTGTGTGTGTGTGTGTGTGTGTGTGTGTGCGCGCGCAACTGTGCATGGAAGTGTGCCCCGAGGGCAGAGTAATAGAGAATTTTGAATCCTTGAGTGTGTGGGAGCAGCTCTGCCTTGCAGGTTTCTAGGTGGTTATGTGTGTATGCACTGTATATTTAGTAAGCGCTGATGATGGTTGCTGCACAATTTTAGTCATTAACTACCTTAACTCCTCAGTTGGACCCGTAGATCAGGGGCTTAAATGTCCCAAGTCACCCTCTGTTTCCCACAGTGGGTATGTGGGTGAGAGGAGTTTGATGCCTGGCTTCTATTTTAGAAGGACCCTGGATCTGGGGCTCTGCAAACACTCAAGGGCACACTCACTCTCAAGCAGGTCACACTGGCAGGGATGGGGTATCCAGGCTCTCTACTCTTTGGTTTGGCCCTGCTTGGTCTTATTCAGGAGGACTGAAGTGCTCAGCCAGCTCAGTGCTGCTGCAGCTGCCAGGTTAGGAAGTCCAACTGCAGCTGCAGACTGAGATGCCGGTCCAGGTGCCTTCTGGGAAGTCCTGGGGGCCCTCCGTTGTGCTCTTCAGGCCTGGAAGGCCCAGCACCTGGTGTGCCAGCTTGTATGACAGATTTACTGGGCTTTGGTGGGTATATAGCGAATTATCTGTCACTGAGGGTTTGGGCGTGCTGTTCAGTCAGTGGCTGAATGACCCTGAGGAGCCAGTATGGCGGCTAGCATACCTGGGAACCTGGGAGGATCATGCCATGGGTCTGGGACTCCAAGACCAGTAGAGCTGGCAGTTACTGCTAAGGGGCTAGGAGCTCTGCCTCATCCGCTGGCTGCAGAGCCCCGTCAGTTACGTCTGAGCTGAGGATCTTGGTGAGTTGGCTGTGCCAAGGAGGAGGGTTGTCCCAGAAAAAAGGGAGTGCCGGGAAATCAAAGGATCATTTCTCTCCTTCCCCAAACAAGTCCACGGGTGACCCAAAACCAAAGTTCTAACCTCGTGCAATGTTCCCTGTCATTTAGAAAGCCTCACTGTCGTTTACCTGGCTTCATAAGTCTTTCGACTAATCAACTCAGGAGTTCATCTCTTCCACAGTTCAGAAACTGTGCGTCCTAGTCACCATCTTGACTGCCCTCCCCCCCGCAAGTTCTAATACTATATTATAAAACGGTGGCTACTTTAGTTCAAATGGCTCACATAGAATCTCACAACTATCTTGGTAGAGAGCCTTCCTTAATTGGAGTTCCTTTCACCAAACAACAAGTAGACTGGTTATTTTAAAATCAAGATTGATGGACCAGGGCTTTGCTCGTTATTTAGGACATGTTGACAATCATTATCCAAAAGATAAATTACTTCAGTTTGTCAATAAGCATGTTTTTGTATTTCCTAAAATAATTAAACAAGACCCATTACCTCAAGTTCCAACAGTATTCACAGATTAATTTTCAAAAAGGAAAAACTGTATATGTATACGTAGTGCAGGGATAAACGTTTGTTTTAAAAACATTAACAGCTTCAGATCAAGTTATAGAATTATGAGCTGCAGCTTCAGTCTTTAAAAATATGGCTTCTACCTCTTTCAACTTGTGCACCGATAGCCATTATATTGTTAAGGCTTTGCAAGTCTTAAATACTGTAACATATGTTGAGACAGCTAATAAACAAATACAAGATCTATTTAGAGAGATACAACAAAGTGTCCAGAGCCATTGTTATATATGATATATTAGAGCTTCTTCAGCATCTCATTCAGGACTTCCTGGACCTCTAACTTTAGGGAATGATTTAGCAGATCAAGCCACATGCTTGGTTGGAGTAACTCAATAAAAATTGGTTCAACAGTCTCATGCCTTACATCATCAAAATAGCCAGAACTCAAGCAAGCAATCTCATATTACCAGAGAAGCTACCCAACAAATTGTAAGATTATATTATTCTTGTTATTAACATTTTAATGTGCCTCAATATGCTGTCAATCCTAGAGGATTGACTTGTAATTGTTTGTGGCAAATGGACATAACTCATATCCCAGAATTTGGAAATCTAAAATATGTTCATGTAACAATTGATACCTTTTCAGGATTTATCATGGCAAATCCCTTAGTAGGAGAAGCCACCAAACACATAAAAAGTCATTGCTTAAAATGTTTTTCTACAATTGGTATTCCTTCCATTATAAAGATTGATAGTGGTCCTTCATATATTAGTCAAGCTTTTCTGAGTTTTTGTGTGCATAAAACAGGTATTCCATATAATACTCAAGGAATTGTGGAGAGTGCCCATGGATCTCTTAAGAATTAACTGCAAAAAATAAAAAAGGCCAACACCACAGAATTATCTTAATCATGCTCTCTTTATTAAAATATTTTGAATGTGGATATACAAGGTCATTCTGCTACTTATCAATTGTGGTACCCTAATACCAAACATAATTATTCCAAAGTGAAAGGGAGAGATCCAATTACTAGAGTATGGCAGAGCCCCAACCCTGTATTAATATTGGGAAGAAGGCATGTTTGTTTTTTCTCACGAAGCTAAAGGAACCAGATGGATCCCAGAAAGGTTGGTGTGATTTGCAGTAGATTGTTCCTAGATGGAGGATGTTCCTGTTGCTGACAAAGAATTCTGTCCTGAGGGTGAACAGAGAGCTGTAATGGGCTTATGATTCTGACCTAACTTTGTTTCATTCTACTCCTGGGAGAAGATGTTGTGCAGAGAATCTTTTAGATACAATGTGAGTGGACTTGATTGGTAATCAGGATAAATCTCAAAGAAGACTGACTATAGGACTTTGGTTATCTGATTCTAGATTTCAGCAGACGTGTATTTGGAAGCTTGTCACAGAAAGTCTTGGGAGGCCCTCTAATTGCCTGTGTCAATTCTCTTATGTTTTGTTTGGAAATATAAACATTTTTATACAAGATTCAAACTTTTATATTTGTGCCATCAATGTAACATAAAACAGTATATCTAAGCTTTCAAGTCGACAAGAGCTTCTTGTTGTTCAACAGCCTTTTATCATGGTTCCTGTGAATATTTTTAAAGGTTGGTATTTTCATAAGGGGTCATCTTTTAAGTCACTTTTATGGAGTGTTATAGGATTTGGCTTATTACTTTTATTAGGAGCATTTCTCCTACCAGTGATAATTAAGCTGATCAGCATAATATTAAACTCCAGCATCAATCCTCTTGGATGTTGGTTGTCAAAGATAGATTGGATCGTTCTGAAGGATATTCAACCTAATACGGCATGAAAGATGGAATTCATTTACCAATGATGGGTAAGAATATAGCTTTCAAGAGAGACAATCTAAGACAGGCACAATCTCCTGCTCTATAGCTCTTAAGTTATGGTCAATTTTAAAAATATATAAAAGGGAGCCCTGTGGAGAGCTGCTTTTTTTTTTTTCTTCACCCTGGCCTTCACATGGAGACAGGGATAGGCAGGATGTTTTTCCAAGTCCATTTTCTTTTCTTTGTGTGAGGATCACACACATAAGTAATCAATTTAAACAAGTTTGACTTCTTGATGAACCCACTCTTTGAATCAAGTTTGAATCAAGGTGCTTTGCTCTGACTATAAAAAGGAATTGTGGAATAAACCAGTGCGACAGTTTCTACTGGTAGGCCTCTCAAACAGATCCTCCTGAAACTTTTCTTAGATACACTCCCACCCTCTCTCAACTTCAGGTACCCCATTTGTTGTAACCCCTCAATCAAATGTGTGCTGCCTAGATATTATTGGATGTGACCATTCAATGGAGACATGATTAACTATCAGGGGCCACAAATTTTAATCAGCTTTTTTTTTTTGTATGATATATTTTTAATCATATTCTTTCCTTTACTAGAGCTCTTCCCAGGTCTTCCTCACATTCCTACTCAACCAACTTTATGTTCTTTTCCCTGATAAACAGTCAATATAAGCACAATTTTTAAAAAAGACGAAAACGTATCAAGACAAAACAGAAAGGCACATCTACTCAGATATAGCCCATAAAGAGCTCAGTCTCCAAGTGGGTTCCTGGTTATGGGAATAGGGACTGTTTCTGACATGAATTCAGTGGCCAGCTCTTTGATCTCCTACCCCTGGGTAGGGGTGCAGCCTTGGCAGGCCACAGAGGAAGATAATACAGCCATTCCTGATGAGACCTGATAGGCTAGGGTCAGACAGAAAGGGACTAGGACATCCAATATCAGAGGACTATAGGAGAGGCATAGTAGAAGAAGGGGGATGGAAAGGGGACTGGAAGGAGATGAGGGAGGGGGCTACAGCTCATATACAAGGCGAATAAATTGTAATAAATAACAGTAAAAATAAGCCCAGAAAAAAAAATAAAATAAATATGGCATGTATTTTGTGATAGTCAACAATTATTGAGCATGGAGAGCAGTAGAAACACCCAGTGTAACTCCCCTGTAGAACTCTGATGTCTACTTTCTCAACTTGTATCAATAACAAATAGTTTGGTTAGAGGTGAGAATTTATGCCCAATTCCTCTTGTCTATTCTGAAGTTTTGTCTGGGTTGAATTTGTGAAAGCCTTGTACATGCTGTCATGGTTTCTGTGAGTTCATATGAGTATCATCCGCGTTGGGTCCAAAAGATATTACTTCCTGAGAGTCATCTACCACCTCTGGCCCTTACACTAACTTGCCAACTCTTATACTTCAATCCCTGTGCCTTGAGTAGATAGGTTTGATAAAAGATATCCCATCTAGGACTGAGTAGTCCAAAAGACTATATTTTAAAAGAAAACTGACTCTCACTCCTCAACAGCCATGGGGCAGGAAAACAGTGATGCTATCAATTCATAAGTATTCCAGTCCTTTCGTATCTAGAAGTTACTGTTTTTAAGCATTCACCAAGCACCTCTAGCTGTTCCAATTACTGCACCAACTTTCTTGATAGCCCTTGTACCTTTAGATAAAAAATGTGTGATATAGATATCCCATCTATAACTAAGAATTCAATATATTTTCTTTTTATTTTTACCAATTTTTAATTTCTGCAATAACCACCATCCAACACCAAATATATCTTCTCTGATAAGATCTGAGAGCAAAACTAATTTATCGGTACAAGATATTTATTTACAAAACAGTTGACACTATAGCCATTTAACAAAATAATAGAAATATGTTTTCTCCCCTTTGGCCCATGAGGTCCTAAGGAACCTAGTTGTTCAAGAAATGAGATCACCAATTAGCAAGCAGAACTTTATGAAATATAATGTTTCTATACTGACAAATTAACTATTGATCATTTGACAAGGAAGCCTACAGAATAGAAAAAAAATACATGTATTTTCCAGATACACATATGACAGAATACTATTTTTTATAGAATAACAAAGAAATCAAACAACTAAATGCCAAGAACACAAACAACTCAACTGACAAAAATGGACTATGACTCTGCAAGAGTGAGGACTTGCCCTTTAACCTCAGTGCATCTCCTCAGCCACTCTGGAATCTTCTCACTATTATTTTCCACTAGACTTTCTTACACAGATAGAATCACAGTCTTCTAATAGGTAGTCTCTTATCAACATATCCCACACTGTTCTGGATATAAACATGTTTTTGTTTTAATCTTAGGTGTGGGATGTGGGAATGATTCAGATAGTCCACAGCAGCAAACTATTTGACTCATGCAGGCTCTAAGAGGGACTCTGCCAGCTGCAGATAGTTTAAATCTTAGGACACTGGAGAGAGAATAAGGCCAAAGCCCAGAGAGAGAAAGCAGGTTCCAAGAAAGAAGGTTGGTGGTGCTCCATACCCACCCCCCCCCCACACACACACACCCTTCTGCTGCTCCTCATTGATATTGATGCAGTTTGATGGGAAGAAATTGGAGATATACAGAAACAAAGACTGGACTTTCCACAAGGAACCAGGGAACACTGACCAACACAGAGTTGCTAAAGAGAATTCTGCCCCCTGTCTCCATTAGCCTCCTTTCTCTCCTATTCATTATTGGGATTTTGGAAAGAATTGAGGTGGAGAGATTAGGAAGAGGATTAAGACATGAAATAAAATAAACTTAAAAAGTACGCTAACACCACATAAAGAAATCTGGTTTGTTCTATTTGCTATAATGTGGCAATTGCCTCTTCTCCATTCCCAATTTCTTTTGTAGTACCATAAACTGAATCCAGGAACATGGGCATGCTAAGCACACCTTATTTCCTAAACTACAGCCTTCATCCAATTGTGGCATGCTTTCTGAGATGCTGAAAAGGATTATTATGTGTAGCAAGAATGAGATAGAAAGTTAAAATCACAAGGCCCTAAGTCACACTAAGCCAGAGTCATGCTGGTGGATATTTAATCTATTTAAACATATTAGTTGTTTAATATAGCATTTACCATTAATCTTATTATTTTACTCATCTTTTCTATTTCTTCAGTAGAAAAAAACAGATTTCTGACAGTCTATTTTTAAAGGAACTTTTAAATTTGGCTGTGATCAACTATTTCATTTTAAAGTGAGACTCCTGCATAAGATACCAAAACATAATTGGAAGACTGAGGATATTTTGAAAATAAAACATTTAAAACAGAAAAAAAAAGAAAGAAAAAGAAAAATAGTCAATGGAATGCAACAGAAATTATTTCTATTCACATATGGGCATGCCAATCAGTGTTATCATCATGCATTCCTACATGATTTCATCTTCCTTCAAGTTTCTGCTTAAGTTCCTTCCCTAAGTTATTTTAATGATGGAACAGAACCTTTAAGCCAAACAAATCCCCTTTTTCCCAAAGTTGTGTTTGATCAGTGTGTTTCATCAAAGTAACTAATGAAAACTAAAACAAGTGCAAATTTGGTGTTGTTCAAAACTGTGTTCTTGTAAGCAGAAAGCTGTACAATTACCATGACACTGTAGAAATACCAGCCCTTATAGCAGGTTGACAAGCTTTGATCTCTCAGTTCCCTAATCCTTCACAAATCAAAGATGATTTCAAATTCTCTAATGACTGTGTCAGATTAAAAAATTAAAAACAAGCATAATTGTTTATTATTTTTTTTTCACTTCATATCCCAGCTGTAGCCCAATCCCTCATCTCCGCCCATTCTTACCCTCCTCCTCCCCCCCCCCCCCGAATACCATTCCTTTAATCTACTGATAGGGGAAGTCCTCCTCCCCTTCTCTCTGACTTTAGCCTATCAGATTTCATCAGGACTGTCTGGATCCACTTTTTCTGTGGCCTAACTAAGCCACCTTGCCAGGGAGATGTGATCAAGGCTCTTTAACCACAAGCGTAGTTCTTAAAACAAGAAAATATTGATGTGAGAAAAATAAAGCAATACTAGAGTATTATCCTCATTGATATCTAGGTTTTGTAGGTTCTTAGCTCTTTTTGTTGTTGTTTTGAGACAGTTTTTCTCTGTGTAGCCTTGACTATCCTGAAAGTCTCTCTATAGCCTCACTGAGAGATCCACCTGCCTCTGCATCCCTAGTGCTTGGATTAAAGGCATGCACCACCACCACGAGGCCAATTTAGCTCTTTCTTATATTTGTATTCTAATAGTTCTTATGTTATATTTCCAACCAGAAATTTTATGGAATATTTCCAAGTGACCAAAAGTCATGAAGACAAAGAAAAAAATGAACTCTGATGAGTTTGTTCCCATGTATAAACCAATGACGATAAGACCTTGCTGTTCACATAAAATGCCTCAAAATTATCTAAATATACAACATCCCATCTTAGCTTTCATGGCGCCAATAGATGGTTAAGTCTTTTTAGGGCCCATATTTTAAGAGTATCTTTTTGCCACTTCTTAAGGAGATTAAAAAAATCATTTCTAAATTCCCCAGATTATTTTGAAAATGCAAAATGAATGCGGCTTTCTTTGCTGAATTATTCAGAAGTAACAGACACATGTCAAGAAGGAATGCATCAGATGCTTTGGAGCAAGAGTTACAGGTGATTGTGAGCTACTTGATGTTTGTCCTGGGTACCAACCTAGTTCTTCTACAAGATAAGTATATTCCTGTGCTTGAGAGAAATCTCATCAGTTTACAGCACTAAGCAATTAAAGCTGTTATCCCAGAGGACCCAGTTTTAATTACTAGTGACTATATGGCAGTCCATGACTGTCTTTCATTTCAGTTCTTGGCATTCTAAGTTCTCTTCTGGTTGTTTGGGGCACCAGACACATGCATGGTGTACAGTCATAGAAGTTAAATTGGCCACATGTCTCGTATGGTATGCAAAACCAACTCAAAATGGATTGCATGCTGTGGTGATGTGAATGAGAAATGTCTCCCACAAGCTCGCATATTTAGGCCCTTGATACATGATTGGTGGTGCTTTTTAAGAAGGTCCTGCAACCTTTAGGAGGTGGGGTCTTGGTGGAGAAGGTACATTGGGGAAAGGCTTTGAAGGTTCATAGCTTCACTCAACATCTAGTTAGCTTAAAGCTGAAGCTACACTCTCTCAACTTCCTCATTTGGCCACCAGCTACCAAGCCTCCCCATTATAAACCAATCCTCTAGACACAAATGCCAAAATTAACTCTTCCTTCCTTAATAAAGGCTACTAATACAAGATTAAGTGTAAAGTCCTCCAAACCATACAGCTACTAGAATAAAATGTAGGACAAAAGCCTCATGGCATTGGCCTGGGTAAGAATTTGGGGATATGGTACCAAAACCATAGACAACAAAAGAAAAATAGACAAATAAAACTATAATAAATTTAAAAGTTTCCATGCAGCATATGGAAAAATCACTTGATAGAAGATGCAATCTATGAAATGTAAGAAAATATTTTCAAACTGTATCTTTTATGAATTGTAAGCTTCCAAAATCAAGAGTAAATTAATTTAATAAAAAATGACCCACTTAAAAATGAGCAAAGAGTCTCACTATACATTTCTCAAACAACGACATACAAATGTCCAACAGGTTCTATATGATGAAAGACTGAAATTTATAATAATTAAGTCCAGAAGGAGATATCACCTCACTCATAATAGAAGCGTTACTGTAAATAAGATTAAAAATGAAATGTTAGGATGTAGAGAAAAGGCAACTCTTGCACAATCTTGGTGGGAAAATATTATGTAGTCTAGCCTTTATGGACAGTAATATAGAGTATAATATGCTATAGTTTATATGTAAACACTTACAATATTTTCAGTTTTCCATCCTTTGTTCCAATGTTTTAACTACGTTTAGAGTAATTTTCAGCCAATACATCATTATTTCCAATAATAGAATTTGTTAATAACAATAAAATCGTTGATGGTTATTGTCTAGCAAGATATTTGTTGTGGAACTTTGATGATATTTAACAAAATGATTATATGAAATTAGTAGGAGTTTAATGGATATTGCTATGAAAGTTTCAAGTTATATCTATGTATCTTTTATAATTTTAAATATGGGAAATTTGAATAAATTATGTCTCTTTTTCTTAAACTCAAAACAAATTATTGAATTAATTTTATTTTATATAGCCTGGATCCTTGATTTTATAGTAATGGAAGGCAATTTTTTATGATCTCTTCTATAATGTGTTGGGGGGTGTAAAGCCCTAAGAAATACAGCAAAAGTTTGAACACTGTTCCTCTGTAGATTGTAGACTAGGGGATTTTCAATTCTCCATTAACATCTTCCATCATTTTCTAAGTTCTTAATCTTCAACAACCACCTAGGGGGCAAGGAGAGCCTTGTGGGTAACTGAAGACTGAACCCCAGTTCTACCACCTGCCTAATGTGACCTTGTACCATGTACGTTTTCCCAGTTAACAGCCCTTCTAAGGGTAGTAAGAGCCCTGGATATCAGCCATTTCTATTAGGCTTGGGAATAAAGAAAACAGTTACTAATACAATCAAAGATGTCATCACTTAACTGGCCATTTCCATGAGGCAGCCATGGTTCACTGATGAGAAAACAGCAATGTTCACCAGGTACCCTGGCAAAATCCTCTGTTACACTTACCAAGACACACAGAAGAGCTACACCCACAAGTTATATCAAAGATAAAAGGAGGAAGACATCCTCGAAAAAGGCCACTTCCTACAGAAGAGAACATACCATGCCCTGGTTCAGGCCTAACCAGAGAGAGCTCTGCTTCCTTAAATTCAGCAAGGAGTTTGTCATCAAAAATAAATAACTTCACTGAAGCTTTTATAAATTACATTTTCTCAGTATAAGCCATGTCATCACATCACATCCTCTGATATTTCATTAACTTTCCAAATAAATGTTTAAAGGCTCAGAAACAGCCTGGTACATAGCAGGCACTGGGACATTCTCACAAATGGATGTGCGAGCCAACATGGGCCCTAAAGGAACTCAGGAAAGAGGAATCACATCAGATGCCACCACGCATCTGCCCAAAGCCTCAGAAAGCACACTGCTGCAACTGAGCTGTAAACTGGGCTTCTGCATGATAATGACATGCATCTGCCCAAAGCCTCAGAAAGCACACTGCTGCAACTGAGCTGTAAACTGGGCTTCTGCATGATAATGACATGACTTCAGAGTTAAAGCATCAGGTATCCTGACTGGGGATATATCCAAGTGGAGCGATTGAGTTTGAAGGTTTGAGGAGGATGTGTAAAATTTCTTCTCCTTAATTTTGCTGTGAGCCTAAAACTGTTCTTAGAAATAAACTTAGCTCGTCACATTGGCACACACCTGGAATAGTAATACTTGGGAAATGGAGACAGACAGAATAGTAAAACCAGGTCAGTTACAGAGTGAGTTGGGAGCCAGTCTGGTCTACATGAAATCCTGTTTCAAAAATAAAACTAAGGGCTGGGAAGAGCATTGTCTATAAAGTGCTTGCAGCCTCAACATTAGGGCTTAGGTTCACATAGCACAATATGACTATAACCCAACACAGAAAAGGCAGAGACAAGAGGATTACCTGAGTTCATTGAGAAAACCTCTCATAAAATAAGGTGGGAAGCAATACAAGAAGACACTCAACACTGACCTGTCTGCCACACATACACATATACACATATACTAAGACAAAACAATAAACATAAACTTAATCTAGAAAGCCACCATAGCTGATGAAACACAGCACACTTTTTCAGCTCTGTGAACAAAAACAAACATACTTTTATGTACATGCCCTAAAACAACGCAGTCTCAAGCCATGTGACCACAGAGGCTATGAAAGCAGAACAGGTACACCAGGGTGCTGACCTCAGAAAGCACATGGATGTTTAGTGCACTGTTCATTTCCTGAGTGTTGGAGGACTCAAAAGAAGACCTTCCAGCTTCTACTTGGCTCTTCAACAAAAATCTCCTTTATTCTCAAAGCTTATATAAATCTAAAGCTATGATTTTTTTTCTCTGCAAATTTACAGAAAATAAATATTTGAAGGGAGCTTCACAGATGAGGTGCTGCAATTTAATTTTTATTTTGAAAGACTATCCTCAAATAAGGCCCATGCCAAGCCGCCATTCTCCACAGAGCCCCGTAGTTAAAGCAACTATGTCTATCGGTTTTATTTTTTAATTTTATTTTTAATTTTTATAAATTACATTTTATTCATTTTGTATCCCAGATGTAACCCCTTCCCTTAGCCCCTCCTAATCCCACACTCTTTCCTCCCTCTTCTTCTCTTGTGCCTCTCCCCCAGTTCAATGATAAGGGAGGTCTGCCTCATTTTCCATCAGATGCTAGTCAATGAGGTCTCATCAGGACTGATTTCTTTGTCTTCCTCTGTGGACTGATACAGTCTCCCCTCAGGTGGAGGTGATCAAAGAGCCAGTTCATGGGTTCCTGTCAGAGATGGTCCCTGTTCCTATTATTGGGGAACCATCTTGGAAACTGAGCTGCCATGGGCTACTTCTGTGCAGGGTATCTAGGTTATCTTCATGCATGATCCTTATTTGGAGTTATCAGTTTCAGAAAAGACCTCCGTGCCTAGATTTTTTGATTCTGTTGCTCACTTGTGGAGCTCCTGTACCCCCCATGTCTTTCTATCTTCCTTTTCTTTTCTTTCATAAGATTCCCTGCACTCTGCCCAAAATTTGGCTATGAGCCTCAGCATCTGCTTTGATACCTGGCTGGGTAGAGTCTTTCAAAGGCCCTCTGTGGTATGCTCCTGTCCTGTTCCTTGCTTTCTCCCTCTGGATATGTCCATCCCATTTGCCTTTGTGAATGAGAGTGAGCATATTACCCAGGGTCTTTCTTCTTGATTAGCTTCCTGAGGTGTACAGATTTTAGTATGATTATCCTATATTATATATCTAATATGCACTTACAAGTGAATATATGCCATCTGTGTCTTTCTGCTTCTGGGATACCTCCCACAGGATGATCTTTTCTAGATCTCACCATTTGCCTGCAAATTTCATGCTTTCTTTATTTTTAATGGCTGATTAGTATTCCATTGTGTAAATGTACCACAGTTTCTGTATCCATTCCTCAAATGAGGGACATATGGGTTGTTTCCAGCTTCTGGCTATTACAAATAAACTTGTTATGAACATGGTTGAACAAATGTCCTTGTTGGATACTTGAGCATCTTTTAGATATAAGCCTAGGAGTGGTATAACAGGATCTTGAGGTAGCACTATTCCTAATTGTCTGGCAAAGCACCAGATTGATTTCCAAAGTGGTTGTACAAGTTTACATTCCCAAAAGCAGTGGAGGAGGGTTCCCCTTTCTCCACAACCTCTCCAGCATGTGTTGTCACTTGAGTTTTTGATCTTGGCAATTATGATGGGTGTAAGGTGTAAGGTGAAATCTCAGGGTCGTTTTCATTTGCATTTCCCTGATGACTAAGGATGTTGAGCATTTCTTTAAGCATTTCTCTGTCATTTGATATTCCTCTATTTGGAATTCTCTCTTCAGTTCTATACCCCATTTTTTATTGGGTTACATGAATTTTTGCAGTTTACCTTTTTGAGTTCTCTATATATTCTGGATATTAGCCCTCTGTCAGATAAGGGGTTGGTGAAGATCCTTTTCCAATCTGTAGGCAGGCATTTTGTTCTGATGACAGTGTCCTTTACTTTACAAAAGCTTTTCACTTTTATGAGGTCCCATTTATTGATTGTTGATCTTAGAGCCTGTGATGTTGTATTCTGTTCAGGAAGTTGTCACTTGTACCAATGAGTTCCAGGCTCTTCTCTAATTTTTCTTCTAACTGGTTTAGTGTGTCTATTTTATGTTGAGATCTTTGATCCACTTGGACTTTAGTTTTGTTCAGGGTGATGAGTATGAATCTATTTGCATGTTTCTACTTGTAGATATCCAGTTAGACCAGCACCATTTGTTGAAGATGCCATCTTTTTTCCATTGTATGGTTTTGGCATCTTTGTCAAAAATCAGGTGTCCATAAGTGTGTGGGTTTATTTCTGGTTCTTCTGTTCGATTCCATTAATCAATCATTATGCTTCTATGCCAATACCAAGCAGTTTTTATTACTGTTACACTATAGTACAGCTTGAGATCAGGGATGGAGATGCCTCTGGAAGATCTTTTATTGTAGAGGTTTTTTTTTTTTGTTTTGTTTTTTTGTTGTTTTTTTTTTTTGTTGTTGTTGTTGTTGTTTTTAGCTATTCTGGGTTTCTTGTTATTCCATATGAAGTTGAGAATTTTTCTTTCAAGGTCTGTAAAGAATTGTGTTGGTAATTAGATGGGAATTTCATTGAATCTGTAGATTCCTTTTGGTAAGATGTCCAGTTTTACTATGTTAATTCTTCCAAGCCATGAGCATGGGAGATCTTTTATTCTTCTGATATTTTCTTTTATTTCTTTCTTCAGAGACTTTTTTTATTTTCATACAAGTCTTTGACTTGCTTGGTTAGAGTTACACAAAGTTACTTTTTGTCTTTTATGGCTATTGTGAAGGGTTTTAGGGTGTTGTTTCCCTATTTTTTTTCTCACCCCTTTTTGTATCTTGTATACAGGAGTACTACTGTTTTTTGTTTTGTTTTGTTTTGTTTTGTTTCGTTTTGTTTTGTGTTTTTGAGATGATTTTGTATCCAACCACTTGGCTGAAGGTGTTTTTCAGCTGTAGGAGTTCCCTGGTAGGATTTTGGGCGCCATTCATATATATTATTATATCATCTACAAATAGTGATATTTTGATTTCTTTCTTACCAAACTGAATCAATTTGATCTCCTTTAGTTGTCTTATTGCTCTAGCAAGGACTTCAAGTACTATGTGAAAGAGGTATGGAGAGAGTGGGAAGCCTTGCCTTGTACCTGATTTCAGTGGAATTGATTTAAATTTCTCTCCATTTAGTTTGATATTGGCTATATTCTTGCTGTATATTGCCTTTTTATGTTTAGGTAAGTGCCTTGTATCCCTGATCTCTCCAGGACTTTAAATAAAAATAAATAGAATGTTGGATTTTAACAAATGCTTTTCAGCATCTAAGGAGATTATCATGTGGTCTTTTTTCTTTCAGTTTGTTTATATGGTTGATTACATTGATCGATTTCCATATATTGAACCACACTTGCATACCTGGAAGAAAGCCTACTTGGTCATAGTGGTTGCTATCTTTCATTTGTTCTTGGATTCGGTTTGCAAGTATTTTACTGAATGTTTTTGCATCAATATTTATAAGAGAGATTGGCTTGAAATCCTCTTTCTTTTTTTGGGTCTTTGTGAGGGTTACATATCAAGGTGACTGTAGCTTCATAGAATGAGTTTCGTAGTTTTCTATCTATTTCTGTTTTGTGGAATAGTTTGAAGAGTATGAAGAGTATTGGAGTTAGTTCTTCTGTGAAGGTCTGGTAGAATTCTGTGCTGAATCCATCCGGCCGTGGGATTTTTTTTTTTTTTTGGAAGGGAGTCTTTTGATGACAGCTTCTATTTCCTTAGGCGATATAAGACTATTTAATTGATTTACCTATTCTTGATTCAGCTTTGGCAAGTGGAATCAATCAAGAAAATTTTTGATTTCATTTAGATTTTCAAATTTTGTCACATATAGGCTTTTGTAGTAAGAACTAATGATTATTTAGATTTCCTTGGTGTCTGTAGTTATGTCCCCCATTTCCTTTCTGATTTTGCTGATTTGGATAGTTTCTCTCTGCCTTTTAGTTAATTTGGCTAAGGGTTTGTGTATCTTGTTGATTTTCTCAAAGAACCAGCTCTTGGTTTCAATGATTCTTTGAATCATTTTATTTGTTTCCAGTTTATTGAATTCAGCCCTGAGTTTGATTATTTCTGGCCTTCTACTTCTCTTGGGTATGTCTGCTTCTTTTTTTTTTTTTTTTTTTCTAGGCCTTTCTGGTGAGACTTGAAGTTGCTTGTATGACATGTTTCAGATTTCTTCTTGAATGCACTTAGTGCTATGAATTTTCCTCTTAGCACTGGTTTCTCTGTGTCCCATGAGTTTGGGTATCTGGTGTCTTCATTTTCATTGAATTTTAGGAATTCTTTGATTTCTGACTTTATTTCTCCCCTGAGCTACTCCAGCTGTCATTGAGTAGTGAGTTGTTACATTTCCATGTGTGTGTAGGCTTTTTGCTATTTCTGTTGTTGAGGTCCAGCTTTAGACCATGGTGGTCAGATAGGATAGAAGGGATTATTTCAATTCTTGTATCTCTTGAGGTTTGCTCTATGACCAACTATATAGTCTATTTTGGAGAAGGTTCCAGAAAGTGCTGACAAAAAAATAATTTTTTTTGTGTTTGGGTGAAAGGTTCCATAGCTGTCTCTTATGTCTATTTGATTCATGACCTCTGTCAGAGTCATTGTTTAATTTCTGCTTAGTTGATATTTTCTTTGTTGAGAATGGGGTATTGAACTCTCCTACTATTAATGTTTAGGGATCTATGTGTCGTTTCAGTTATTTAATGTTTCTTTTACAAAACTGGGTGCTCTTGTATTTGGAGCATAGATGTTCAAAATTGTGATGTTTTCTTCTTGGAATTTTTCTTTTATGAGTATGAAATAACCTTCCCCATCTCTTTTGATTAATTTTGGTTGAAAATCTATTTTATCAGATATTAGAATTGCTACTCCTGCTTGCTTCTTGGTTACATTTGCTTGGAAAACCGTCTTCCATCCCTTCACTCTCAGGTAATATCTATCTGATCTGTGACTTAGGTGTGTTTCTTTTAAGTATCAGGTTATTGGATCTTGTTTCATGTATCCATTCTGTTAGTCTGTGTCTTTTTATTGGAAAGTTGAGTCCATTTATCTTGAGGGAGATTAATGACCAGTGGCTCTTAGATGCTTTGATTTTGCTGTGGTTGTGCTAGTGTGTTTGTAGCTTGGCTACTTTTACTTTTGCTGTAGTGAAGTTATTTATTTCCTGTGTTTTGTTGAATGTAATTAGCTCTCCTGGTTGGTATTTTTCCTTCTAGTATCTTCTGTAATGCTGGATGTGGGTAGGCATTGTTCAAATGTGTTTTTGTCATTAAATATCTTGTTTTCTCCATGTGTGATGACTGAGAGTTTTGCTGGGTATAATAGCCTGTTTTGACATCTGTGTTCTTTTAGGGCCTTCATGATATCCATCCAGGTCCTTCTGGCTTTCATAGTCTCTGTTGTGATTCTGATGGGTTTGCAATTATATGTTACTTGGCATTTTTCCCTTTCAGCTTTTAGTATTTTTCCTTTGTTCTGTATACTTATTGTTTTAATTGTTATGTGGCAGCAGGATTTTCTTTTCTGGTCTAATTTATTAGGTATTCTATAGGCTTCTTGTATACCTACAGGCTTCTCCTTTAAGTTTGGAAAATTTTCTTCTATGATTTTGTTGAAAATATTATCTGAACCTTAGAGAAGGGAATCTTCTTTTTCCTCTATTACTATTATTAGGTTTTATCTTTTGATGTTGTCTTAGATTTCTTGGATGGTCTGTGTCAAGAATTTTTTAGATTTAACATTTTTAACATCACATTGCAAAATAAGATAGTAGAAGGCAAGGTATAGATCAGGCAGACTTTTAAATTACAAGATAAAAAAAATTGTAAGGAATGCAAAGGACTTCATCAATTTTTCTATTCCACTTAAAGGTCTTAGAGTTTATTTAAAATTTCCTTATTTTTCTTTTTATTTATTTATTGCTAAATATTACTATTTTGTGGAAGCTAAGCAAGTGCTCTACCCTTGTTCAGTAATCTTGCCCTTAGTTTTGCTTTATTAAATGTATACAGATTTGATGGACCAAGCCCTTTTTCACTAACTTTTAAAAACTATCTCTAAAATTGTTGCTATTAAAAATTAACTAGTCATTTAAGATTAACTTGAAAAGAATTACACATTTTCTTTACAGCATATTTGTTCTTCAAAACACAATATAACACTCTCCATATATTGCATCATTTTTGAAATTGGAGATAGATAATTTAATTGGATAATTGAATTATCTAATTTAATTTGTATTTCTAGAACCTACATAGTGTTGATAAAATATTATTTTTTTGATTTATGAATAAGATTATTTTTTTATTTTTGTATCAAATTTGAAACCACTCATATTTCAGTATTTCATTTTCAGTTACACTGACTTGACTTTCTAACCAAACACATCTTCAATTAATTGTATTTTCTTTATTCCATTCCAAAAACTATTTTGTATTATTAATCATGTTCTAATTAATTTAATATTCCTTATGGACTGAAAGAAAATAAAATTTACAAGAAGACTGACTTATTTTTAAATATTCCCATATCTTCAATAATATGTATCATGCTGTCTATTGATTGTTAAAATATGCTCAATACCCTACCAAGGAAGTTTTCTCTATCCAGGTTTTTAAGATTTTTGCCCTAGATGTAATAAATCTTGACTGTTTCAGCTGTCTTTTCTGTGTTGTTTGTATCAAAGTAATCTGTTATTTGATCTGTTTCTGTTGTGATTTTATAAATATACTTCCTTAAATAAAATAATTGTTCAGTTCCTGGAATAAAACATCTGAGTTACAGAACATTAATCTTTAAAAATATACTGCTAGATTCCAATATCTGATATTTTATTTAGGATTTTGTGACTATATTTATAATTCATCTTGGTCAGTACTATAGTGTGCTACTGGTGCTAATTTTTAATATTAGTAATTAATCTTCAATTTATCATATTAAAATGTATACTGAGACGATAGCACATTTTTTCAAAAGGTAACTTGACTAAAAGAATCAGCACAAAACTTACCCCACTCTTCCACAAGACTCCCTGAGCTCTGCCTAATGATTGGCTGTGTGTCTCTGTGTCTGTTGCCATCAGCTGCTGATTGAAGCCTTTCAGAAGACAGTTGTGCTAGGTGCCTGTCTGCAAGCGTAGCACAGTACTACAAATAGTGCCCTGTTTTGGGTTTCTCCCATAAGGTTGGTCTTAATTTAGGCCAGTCGTTGGTTGTCCATTCCCTCAATCTCTGCTCCCTTTACCCCTATAATTCTTGTAGGCAGGAAAAAATTTGGGGTCAAAGATTTTGTGTGTGAGTTGGTGTCCACATTCTTCCACTGGAAGTCTCCCTGGTCACAGGAGGTGGCTATTTCATGCTCCATATACCCCACTGCTAGTTGTCTCATCTAGGCTCATGGTCACACCCCCAGATTGCCACGAACCTCCCCTGTAACAGGTACAGAGATGCTGCCGCTGAGGATTTCAGTTTTCTTTTCCAGCCCTCTTCCCTCTATCCTCACACTTAATCACACCCAAATTCCCCTCCCACTTCTTCTACAACCCAGATCCTTTCATCTGCTCACCTCCAATATTGATTTTATTTCACTTTTGTGTGACATTCAAATATCTTCCCTTGAGTACTCCCTGTTACTTAGCTTTTATGGGTCTGAATTGCAGGAGGGTTATTCTGTACTCTGACTAATATCCACTTATAAGTTAACAAAAACTATGTGTGTCTTTCTGGGTCTGTGTTACCTTACTCAGGATGACCTTTTCTAGTATGATCCATTTGCCTGCAAATTGCATGATTTTCTTGTTTGTAATAACTGAGTAGTATTCCTCTGTGTAAGTGTACCACTATTTCTTTAGCTATTCTTCAGCTGAGGGACTTCTATGTTGTTTCCAGTTTCTGGCTATTATGAATAAAGTTGCTATGAACACAGTTGAACAAATGTCCTTGGAGTGTGGTGGAGCAACTTTTGGTTATATGTCCAGGATTTTATAGATGGGTCTTGAGGTAGAACTTCTGCCAATTTTCTGAGAAACACCAGATTGATTTGCAAAGTAGTTGTACAACCTTGCACTCCCACCAGCATTGTAGGAGTGTTTATTTTAACATTTTCATTTTTATTATTAATTTACTCATTATTTATTATTAACATATATTATATCCTGATCATAGCTCCTCCCTCATCACCTTCCAGTGCCACCCTCCCTCCTTCTTACTCCCTATCCCTGTCCCCTAGTCCTTGGAAAGGGGGAGCCATACTCCTTTACCAACTGACCCCAACTATAAAGTCTCTTGTTCCACATCCTCGTGAGCATGTATTGTCACTTGACTTTTTGATCTTAGCAATTCTGACAGGTGTAAAATGGAATCTCAGTCATTTAGATTTGCATTTCCCTGATGGCTAAGAATTTTGAACATTTATTTAAGTGCTTCTCTGTCATTAGAGATTTCTACTTTGAGAATGCTCTGTTCAGCTCTGTATCACATTTTTAAAAGAACTATTTAGTTTATTGGTGTGTATTTTTATAGTATTATTATTATTGTTGTTATCATTATTATTATTTGGCTCCTGCCCCTTGCTCAGCTCCCCTGGGTTCACTCACTCTGCTGGGCTCACTGTTTCTGAACCAAGCACGCCATGCAGTTGGGGAGCAGACAGAAAGATCTCTGAGCCTATAGCTGCTCGAGTGCCCCACAGACCCCCTTGGGAAGGAGAACAATGGAACTTGGGTCTTGTGCCTACCCCAGCTTGGCTGTGTTCTCTGTCTGTGCTGTGCTGGCTGATTCTGATCCAGGTGAGCAGGTCAGTTGGGGAGCAGGCAGAATGGAGCCATACTTTCCTCACAGTACAGGAAGGTATCCCCTCCACAGGATGATGAGAGTGAGTGCCACTAGCTGCTGCAGCCAGGAAGGTGTTCACAAGAAGGTGAGAGTGCCTCCTGGATTTGGAACCAGGAGCCACTGGTACCAATAAGGTGTTCACAGAACTGTGAATGTAGACTCATGGGTTTGGATCCTCACCTGAAGGTATCCACTCTATTCCAAGGACATTGAGCATGAGTGCCCAAGAGCAGAGCCACTAGCCACTGGTACCAGGAAAGTATCCCCAGAGGGTGGGCTTGGGCACATGGCAGGCTTGGGAGCATGGCCTAGGAC
This sequence comes from Meriones unguiculatus, assembly GCF_030254825.1. Lineage (NCBI taxonomy): Eukaryota > Metazoa > Chordata > Mammalia > Rodentia > Muridae > Meriones > Meriones unguiculatus. The sequence goes on along the minus strand of NC_083369.1, from coordinate 69,774,604 downwards.
TGCGGCAGTGCTGTGCTGGAGCTCAGGAATTTTTCCCAGTATTAGCTGGGTGGTTTGAAGATGGACGCTCACATATCCCCGTGGATTTTCCTTTCACATGAGAAACATAGATGTTGGGATTTGGGGGTGGGTGGTCCACAGTACAGCCTGCTGGTCACTCCACTCTCACTGCTAAGCTGCTGCTCAGATATCTTGTGTGGTCACCACCACCATCTTGGATGACTTCTGCTGTTTAATTCTTTTTACTTCCTTATATATTTTGGATATCAGCCTTCTTTAAGATGTATGGCAGGTGAAGATCTTTTCCAAGTCTGTAGGCTGCCAATTTGTTCTGTTGAGAGTGTCCTTTGCTTTACAAAACTTTTTCAGTTTCACGAGGTCCCATTTATTGATTGTTGCTATTAGTGCCTGAGCTGTTGGTGATCTGTGCAGAAAATTGTCTCCTGTACCAGTGCATTCAAGGCTATTCCGCACTTTCTTTTCTATTAGATTTAGTGTATCTTGATTTATGTTGAGGTCTTTGATCCACTTAAACTTGAGTATAGATCAGGACGATAGATATGAATCTATTTGCACTTTTCTACATGTAGACATCCATTTAGACCAGCACAATTTTTGAAGATACAGCTTGGTTTTTATGTGGATACCCTAAAAATTGCTACAGGGCCTGTCTCTGACTCTGTTGCCTACCTTTGGATTCCTCTCCCATAGCACTGATGCTTTGTCTAGCCTCAGTCGGAGATGATGTGCTTAGTCCTGATTCAACTTGTGCCAGGTTGGGTTAGTACCTATGGGGGCGGGGGAGGAGTGAGAAAGGGACTAAGAAATGAGAGGGTGGAGCTGTGATAGGAATGTAAAGTGAATAAATAAAAAAATGGAAAAAAGTAAGAGGAGAAAAATATCAACACCCTTATTTATATATACCCAAAGGATTCTAAGTCAACATACTGTACACATACTTGTACAAATATATTTAGTGATGCAATTCATAAATGTCAGAAAAAACCTGTCTAGATTCCCATCAGTTGATAAATAGATATGGAACCTACTGTACATATACACAATGAAAATTTATGCAACTGAAAATAATTGTTAAGTGAAATAAGACAGTCTCAGAAAAATACCATGTTTTTTCTTATATAGAAAACCTAAATTTGAAATTTGTGTTGCTCTATATATGTCTATATATTTGTTTGTGTATCTGCATGTCTGTGTGTCATAAAGAGATTATGGGAAAAGATGGAGGGGTTATAAGGGAGGTTAGAGAAACAAAGTAAAGAAATATATATGATAAAAAAAAAAACATAAGGGGGGGATATTTTGGTAAAGAAAGAGAATGAGCCAGAGGATATTGTATATCTCAGTGAAGAAGAGGAAAAATCAGAACAAATTCTGAACATATATATGAAACATATGTACGTTTTCTTGGATGTTCATAGGTTTTATATATATATATATATTTTTTTTCCTGTAACTTTGTGACTTAAAACCAATCCCCAAATTGGTACAGAGAGGATTTTTTCCATTCCATTTTATTTTATATTCCATTAATTAATTAATCAATTTAATCACAGCAATTTACTTCTTTAATCATCTCAATTTATTTGTTTGTTTATTTATTTAATCAGCCTTATCTGAAACTCCTCCCTGTATAAGTGATTATATACCATATGTATCTTTCTCCTTCTGTAATACCTCACTCAGAATGATCTTTTCTATATCCCACCATTTGCCTGCAAATTTGGTGATTTCCTTGTTTTTAACTGCTGTGTAGTATTTCATTGTGTAAAAATACAATTTCTGTATTCATTCCTCCATTGATGAATATCTGGGTTGTTTCCAGGTTCTGGCTATTACAAATAAAGCTGCTTCAAACATGGTTGAGCAAATGTCCTTGCCGTGTACTTGAGCAAATTTTGGGTATATGCATAGGAATGGTATAGCTGGGTCTTGAGGAAGCACTATTCCTAATTGTCTGAGAAAGCACCAGATTGATTTCCAAAGTGGTTGTACCAGTTTACATTTCCGCCGGCAATGGAGGAGTGTTCCCCTTTCTCCACAACCTCTCCATCATGTGTTGTCATATTTTTCCTCATACATTTTATTAAGGAAGTTTTTGTGTTACTGGCTATTTGCTTGTGTTTTTTGTGGTTTTGTTGGTATTATACATACATAAGTTTCTTGTGTTCTTTCTTTGATTAAAAAAATCTAGTAGGTTTTATTTTGTTTACCTGTTTGATTTGCAAAGAGAAAAATAAAGAATGTGGAGTTGAGTGGAAGGAAAAATCTGAAAGGATTTGAGGGGAAGGGAAGCCATGATTTAAATATACTTTATGACAAAGTATTATATATGTATGCAATATATAATATATGTGATATATATATATATATACACACATCAAATGCAATTCAGTAACATTGGTTAAGCTGAACTTCTTTATGAATTGGAAGACTACTAATGTTGAAGAAAGTTTTGTTTATGAAAGTAAACAAAAACTGAGTTTCCCTTCACCAGCAGGTATAAATTGAAGGAAGGGAAACATGATCGAAATATTTTATTTAATATTAAAATAAATAAAGAATGTAAATGAACCTCATAGATTAATGAGAGGAACACTGGATTGAAAAGCAAAAGTTTCAAGTGTTGCATCTTTCTCTTTTACCTGTGATGTATGTCTTTTTAATCTTGCTAGTATTCAGAATTTCACTTCACTTATGCATCAGCAGACGTACCATTTTGAGTTGATTTCCACAATTGTTGAAAGCATCAAATACTAAATGAAAATGAGCAGCAGTTGGACCACACACAATTTCATCACATAAAAAATCTCTGACAAGAGGAAAAAGTTATCTAAATTTAGAGACTTTTACAATTTAGACATTTTAAGAAAAGTAAAAGGTACTTTCTGAAGAGAATATTTACAGTACAAAAGTCCATATTTTAAAGATACATTAATATGTACTAGTTGATATTAAATTTTATAACCACATTTCTGTAATTCATATTAATATATTTATATACAGGAAAAATAATCTTGAATATGTTCTTTCAATATCTGACAGTATAAATATGTGAATAAAAATGAATAAAATGACACTTATGGAAACTATCCTAATCTATATTTTAAAATTTAAACAAAATATATTAATAATATATATTCTATTTTCACAGATTCATTTTTACATCATAAGTTCTTCATAAATTACATCATATCAATTTATATTATTTAAAATTAAAATACATAGTTGAATACTATGCTTGATGATTTATTGTTTTATTAACAATTATGTGTGAATGTATGTTTGTCCAAATGTGTTCGATTGCCCACAGAGGCAGAAGAGGCTGTCAGAAGCCCTGGAGTTGGAGTTATAGGCAGCTGTGAGTCACCCAATATGGGTAGTGGGAACCGAAGTTGAATCTTGACTAGAGCATCAAGATATCTTAACCCCTGAGCCCTATCTACAACTCCATGAAAACAATTTTAAAGTTTAATTGCTCTACTGAAAGGATACTTTCTATGAGTTTGGCTTGACCAAGCACTGTAAAACCTCTAGCTTTTGGCTCTATTCAGAAAACAGCTATCCACTGAAATCCTTTTTTTTTTTTTATACCACAGACTTTCCACTTCTCTTTTATAATTATTTAAGTTTGCCTTCCATACCTTAAATCACCAGTGTATATTGAATGTACAGAAGACAAAACATTCATATCAGTGTCATACATTTCTGTGAGTATGTAAACAGTTTTTTTTTTATTCATGTTTGCTAATTTAAATTTTTACCAAGCCTCTCTCTACTTAATGTAGGGAAAACTGGCGTTTGTCAGAGATGAGGTTTTCAAATTTAATTTCATGGATTCTTTACTCTGGCTCAAATAGCATTCAGATTTCAAATGAGTTTGAAATAAATAACAGAAACTTCCCATTTCCTCTTTTCTTCTAAAATACACTGTATCTAAAGCACCCAGATATTTTCATAGATATCACGCTTAAAACTATACTTTGGGTTTTGTTTCTTTCTTTTTGTTTTTATACTCTGTCTGTAGAAGATTGGAGTTAAGCAAGCCTACATTTCCCTTGCAGTGTGAGAGCTCTCACTAACACAGATTTCATGTTATCTTTACTATACATAGCAATATCCCTTGTGAATGATAAAATGCAGATTTCCTCAACAATGTTACCAACTGAAAAGATCTTCAAATATTCTTTGATCAAAGAATCAAAGTGCCTGAAGTGCCAAATCAAACCTGAAGTGCCAAAGCCAGGTTGGCCACAATAGTCTGTAACTACAAATACAGAGGATCTAATGTACACCTTTGGCCTCCGTGGGAAACGATGTCTTATGCACACAAAGAAACACACACATATACATAATTAATAATAAATAAATATTTTTAAACTGAAAATTATTTGTAAAATTAATGAAGTTTTTGATAGAGTAGTCTGGCTGTATCCTAAGGAATATAGAAAAGATTTCTGACACCAACTCCCCTCTACATTTGACATAACAAATACTTTTTACAATTTATATTTTTTATTAATAACATTTTATTCAGTTTTATTCAGTTTATTCAGTTTCCAACTAGAACCCTTTCCCTTGTCCCTTCCCAATCCCACTCTCCATCTATCTTCACCTCCCATGTCCCTGCCAAGTCCACTGATAAGGGAGGACTTCCTCCCCTTCCATCTGACCCTAGCCTATCAGGTCTCATCAGGACTGGCTTCATTTTCTTCCTCTGTGGCTGGTAAAGCTGCACCCCCATCAGGGGAAGGTGATCAAAGAGCAGGCCACTGAGTTCATGTCAGAGGCAGTCCTTGTTCCCCTTACTAAGGTACATACTTGGACACTGAGCTGTCAAGGCCTACATCTATGCAGGGGTTCTAGGTTATCCCCATGCATGGACCTTGGTTGGATTGTCAGTCCAACCAAGATTTTTGGGTTCTGTTGCTTTCCTTGTGGAGCTCCAGTCACCTCCATGTCTTTCATCTCCCTCCACTTCAGTAAGATTCCCTGAACTCTGCCCAAAGTTTGGCTATGAGCTTCAGCATCTGCTTTGATACCCTGCTGGGTAGAGTCTTTCAGAGGCCCTCTGTGGTAGGCTCCTGTCCTATTTCCTGTTTTCTCCCTCTTCTGTTGTCTATCCCTTTTGCCTTTCTGAATGAAGATTTATCATCTTACCTAGGGTCATCCTTTTTGCTTAGCTTCTTTAGGTGTACAGATTTTAGTATGCTTACCATATATTATATGTCTAATATCCACTTACAATTGAGTATAGAATATGTGTGTCTTTCTGCTTCTGGGATACCTCATTCAGGATAATCTTTTCTACTTCCTACCATTTGCCTACAAATTTCATGGTTTCTTTGTTTTTAATTACTGAGTAGTATTCCATTGTGGAAATGTACTACAATCTCTGTATCCATTCCTCCTTTGAGGGGCAACTTGGTCATGGACAGATTCTGACTATTATGAATAAACCTGCTATAAACATATGCATGGACCTTGGTTGGATTATCAGTCCAACCAAGTTTTTTGGGTTCTGTTGCTTTCCTTGTGGAGCAAATGTCTTTTTTATATACTTCAACATATTTTGGATATATGCCTACGAGTGATACAACTAGTCCTTGAGGTAGGACTATTCACATTATTCTGAGAAAGTGTCAGATTGATTTCCAAAGAGTTGTACAGTTTACATTCCCACCAACGATGGACGAGGCTTCCCCTTTCTCCACATCCTATCCAGCATGTATTGTCACTTGAGTTTTCATCTTAGTCATTCTCATGGGTGTAAGAAGAAATCTCAGGGTCATTTTGATTTACAGTTCCCTGGTAACTAACAACAACAGGCATTTCTTTAAGTGATTCGCGGCGATTCAATATTCCTCTATTGAGAATTCTTTGTTTAGCTCTGTACCCTGTTTTTTAAATTGATTAATTGATTTTTTTTAACTTCTTGAATTCTTTATATATCTTGGATATTAGCCCTCTGTCAGATATAGGGTTGGTGAAGATCCTTTCCCAATCCATAGGCTTTTGTTTTGTTCTGATGACAGTGTCCTTTGCTTTACAGAAGCTTTTCAGTTTCGTGAGGTCTCATTCATTGATTGTTGATCATAGAGCTCTGCTTTTGGTGTTCTGTTCAGGAAGTTGTCTCTTGTGCCAATGAGTTCAAGGTTCTTCCCCACTTTTTCTTATAACAGATTTAGTGTGTCTAGTTTTATGTTGAGGTCTTTGATCCACTTAAACTTTAGTTTTGTGTATGGTGATAAATATGGATCTATTTGCATATTTCTACATGTAGACATCCAGTTAGACCAGCACCCATTGTTGAAGATGCTGTCTTTTTTTTTTTTTTTTCTGTTATATGGTTTTTGCTTCTTTCTCAAAAGTCAATTACCCTTAGTTGTGTTGGTTTATTTCTGGGTTGTCTATTTTATTCCATTGATCCAAAATTCTATTTCTACACAATTACCATGCAGTTTTTATTAATGTTGCACTCTGGTACGGTATGAGATCGGGCATGAATATACCTCCAGATGATTTGTTGTTGTACAGGATTGTGTTAGCAATTCTGGGTTTTTGTTTTTCCATATGAAACTGAGAATTGTTCTTTCAAGTTCTGTAAGAATTGTGTTGGTATTTGGATGGGAATTGCATTGAATCTGTACCTTGCTTTTTTCAAGATGACCATTTTCACTATGTTAATCCTACCAATCCATGAGCATGGTAGATCTTTCTATCTTCTGATATGTTTTTCAATTTCTTTATTCAGAGACTTGAAGTTTTATCTAACAGGTCTTTCACTTGCTTGGATATATTCACACAAATGTACTTTATCTTATTATTGGCATTGTGAAGATTGTAGTTTCCCTAATTTCTCTCCCAACCCTTTGTTTTTATATGCAGGAGGACTACTCATTTTTTTAAGTTAAATTCGTATCCAGCCATTTTGCTGAAGGCATTTATTGGATAAAGGAGGTCTCTTGTAGAATTTTGGGGTCACTCACGTATACTATCATAATCTGTGACTAGTGATACTTGGACTTCTTCCTTCCAGATTAGTATCCCCTTGGTCTCCTTTAGTTGTATTATTGCTCTAGCTAGGACTTCAAGTACGATTTTGAAGAGATATTGAGAAAGTGGCCAGCATTGCCTTGTTTCTGATTTCAGTGGTATTGATTTAAGTTTCTCTCCATTTATTTTGTTGTTAGCTGTAGGCTTGCTCTATATTGTCTCTCCAGGACTTTAATCATGAATAGCTTTTAGATTTTTCCAAATGCTTTTTCAGTATCTAAGGCGATGATCATGTGGTTTTTCTCCTTCAGTTTTTTTATATGGTAGATTCAATTGATGGATTTCCGTATTTTGAACCACCGTGGCATACCTGATATGATGCCTGTTGGGTCATGGTGGATGATATCTTTAATGTATTCTTGGATTCAGTTGATGAGTATTGTATTGAGTATTTTTGCATCAACTTTTCATAAGAAAGATAGCTATAAAGTTCTCTTTTGTTGTTCGGTCTTTGTGTGGTTTAGGTGTCAAGGTGACTGTGGCCTCATAGAATGAGTTTGGTAATGTTCCTCTCTTTCTATTTTGTGGAATAGTTTGAAAAGAATTAGAGTTAATTCTTCTTTGAAGGTCTGGTAGAATTCTCCACTGGAACCATCTGGTCCTGTGCTTTTGTTGATGGCAGCTTTTATTTTCTTGGGAGATATAGGACTATTTAATCTCTTTAACTAAATTTGATGTAATTTTGATAAATCAAATCTATCAAGAAAATTTTCCATTTCGTTTAGATTTTCAAAATTTGTGGTATATAGGCTTTTGTGGTATGACCTATTGATTGAATTTCCTCAGGGTCTGTTGTTATGTCCACCCTTTCCTTTCTGATTTTGTTGATTTGGATAGTTTTCTCTGCCTGCTAGTTAGTTTGGCTAAGGGTTTGTCTATCTTGTTGATTTTCTCAAAGAACCAGCTCTTGGTTTCATTGATTCTTTGAGTTGTTTTTTCTTTTTTTTAATTCATTGATTTCAGCTCTGAGTTTGATTGTTTTCAGTTGTCTACTCCTCTTTGTTGTGTCTGATTCATTTCTTCCTATGGTTCTTAGGGGTGCTGTTAAGTTGATTGTATGAGATGTCTCAAACTTCTTTCTGAATGCCCTTAGTGCTATGAACTTTTCTCTGAGCACTGTTTTCATTATGTCCCATTAAGTTTGGGTAAGTAGTGCCTTCATTTTCATTGAAATTTAGGAAGTCTCTAAGCTATTTTATCTTTTCTTTTCTGACCCAGTTCTTATTGAGTATGGAGTTGTTTAGTTTCTAAGTATATGTAGGCTTTTTGTTATTTCTGTTGTTGTGGAGGTTTAGTTTTAGGCCATCGTGGTCTAATAAGATACAAGGGATTACTTTAATCTTCTTGTATCTGATGAGGCTTGCTTTGTGACCAACTACATGGTCTATTTTGGAGAAGGTTCCATGTGGTGTTGAAAAGAAGGTATACTATTTTGAGTTTGTGTGAAATATTCTGTAGATATCTATTAGATCCATTTGATTTAGGACCTCGTTAAAAGTCATTATTTCATTAGTTAGTTTCTGTTCCCTTGGTGAGAGTGGAATGTTGAAGTCTCCCCCTCTTAAATTGTTCGGATTGATGTTTGACTTAACCTTTAATAATGTTTCATTTCCAAATGCAGATGCTCTTTTATTTGTGGCTTAGATGTTCAGGATTGTGATTTCCTCCTGGTGGATTTTTCCTTTCATGAGAATGTAGTGCTCCTCTTCATCTTTTTAAATTAATTTTGTTTAAAAATCTATTTTATTAAATATTAGGATAGCTACTCTAGTTTTTTTTTTCTGTGTCTTTTTGCTTGAAAAACTTTTTTACAGCCTTTTTATTCTGAGGTAGTGTTTATCTTTGTTGCAGAGGTGTGTTTCTTGGATGCAGCAAAATGTTGGATCTTGTTTCCGCAACCATTCTGTTAGTCTGTGTCTTTTTATTGGAGAGTTGAGTCTGTTGATGTTGATAGATAATAGACATATCTTGAAATGTCTGTGCTAATTACTTTTCAGTCTCCTGGATTTATTTTATAATACTAGTCCTGTTAATGTCAGCAATATAGTGACAGTTCCCTCCTAATCTGGCTCTTGTTATTAAACCCGTTGAATAAAATCCTCTCTGCTATCTGATCCTCAATAGCCCGAGGTTTTAAGAATACCACAAGAAAATCGGCAGAATCAACTAACCTGGGGACATAATTTCACAGAGAATTAAATGCCAGCTAGGAGCCTGTATGGGACTGACCTCCTGCATATATGTTACAGTTTTGTAACTTTGTCTTCAAGTGTGACTTCTAATACCTAGATCATGGGTTGTCTCTGACTCTGTTGCCTGTTTTGTGGACGCTTTCCTCCTATGGGCTTGCCTTTTCTAGCCTCAATAAGAGAAGATGTGCCTAGTCTTAGTGTAAGGACTGATTGGTGTCCATAGAAGGTCTCCACTTTTCTGAAGAGAAAAGGAGGAGGTATAGATGGGCATAGGGGAGAAGGGAAGAGGACTAAGCAAAAAGAAGAGAAGGCGGGGGAAGGAATTTGTAGGAGCCAGGCATGGTGACTCATGTCTAATCCCAGAAATTGGGAAGGCAGAGACAGGCACATCTCTGTGATTTCAAGACCAGTCTCATCTACAAAGGGAGTCCAGGACGCCCAGGGTTACACAGAGAAATCCTGTCTCAAAAATCCTACAGGAAAAAAACTGAATAAGGAGGAGAGGAAAACTGTGGTCTAGGTATAAAGTAAATAAATAAAATAATAATAAAGAAAAAAAGAAAAAAGAAAAAAATGCACTTACAAGCTTTCCTTCAGCTATATCTTACGCAGGTTTTTTTTTTTTTTAATTTTGAAAACAGGTATTTTTTTTTAATTGAGGTACCCTCATCCAGATGACTATAGCTTGTGGATGTTGACATAAAACTAGACAACATACCTCTGATCTCTATCACCGTCACTACTCCCTACAAATATGTTCTCCAAATTCATTTATTTTTAATTCATTTTGTGGCCATGTGAAGTTAAATTGACTCATCTATGTGACCTTCAAATTGGACGTCATCATTTGGAATCTGGTGGACTCAACACTGGGTAGACAATTGAAGAAAATAACTCTCCATCTTGCAGAATATTTCTGTAGTCATTAGTTCATCCCTTATGGATAGGAACCCATGATATACTTCTCCATTAATGTCAAACTTCTGATAGCTTCATTCCTGTACAGATGCAATGCATATAATTGCAGCTGACTTGAGTTTATGATTATAATTGTTATTGTCTTGACTAGAAAAATCATTCAGAATATTAATTCCTATTCTCCATATGTTTATTCTCCTTAACCCTTTCCTCACAGTGTTCTGTGCATCTAAAAAGGTATGGCATAAATGCATTCTTTAGAGATGATGCTAAATTGAAAAGTTATGAAAATTCCCAGAAAGACAACACATGCTAACTTATCAGAGTTTTAAAAACACAACTTAATGTATTACTTTTACCTAATAAGCCTGTGCCTGAATAAATTAAAAAATACTTCATGGTATTCATAGAATAATTTTGGAAGAAAAAGTGGATCAACTTTGGGTAAATTATAAATAAAATATTATATAGAAACAGGAATATCATGGGCATAACCTCAGAACTCTGAGAACGTAGACATTTATGAAAAAAATAGACTTCCTCCAATTCAGAGGTCTGCCATGTTTTTTTTCCTTAGTAAATTGACAAGATAACTGTAGTGAAACTATAAATGGAGAAATATAATGAAGGTTATGCTTATTAGGGAACTATATCCTTGAAATGATGATCAACCTTCTTTTAAGAATATTGACAGTATCATGTGATCATATTCTTTCTTTAAAATTTTCAAATTTTGGAAGTAGATGTTGTGTGACACTATTCCTTGAGGCATGAACAAGTATCTATTCACTGCAAATAGGGAACCAAAGGCTTACCTAAATAAGTATACAACCAATGAAAATCTTGGGGAACCAATATGTTTATTGGGGTTGTGATACTTTCTGGAGCAAAAATGATTCACAAACAAGAACATCACCAACAGTCCAAGCCAATATGGACAATGACTCATAAAAGCTGGAAACCTCGAGATTAATGCACAACTTTCAGGCTTCTTTGACAAGATGCAGAGTGTCTGTTCAGATAGCTCTGCTACCTTGTTTAGGTATCTTGGCTTGTTGGGAATCTACTAGGTAGCTCAGTTGGTCTAATAAGGTCTCTCGGCAGTCTACACACTTTACAGAGTCCTGTGTGTTAGAGCTGGGGATAAAATGGTTAATGTACTTGGTAAGTTTCAGTGACTTCCTGAAGTCTTTGAGTTGTTTACTTCCTGGATTTAAGAATTACCTTGGAACATTCTGTGTCTCACTGAGCTTGTTTACATCATTCTGGTTTATCCTTCAGGAAATTCATTTCTATACAACAATAGTGTCTCACAGCCTAAAAGTAAACCTCAAAGGTGTTCTCTTTCTCTTTCGGGCCATATAAAGACAAGGAAACTTCCGAAGGGTGAGTTTTTAGGACTTGTTTTAATCAGTAAAGTGTCTTCTTTACTAATTACCATACTTTCTTTAAGTTCCGTTAACCCACACTGACCATCTTTTTTTATTAATTACACTTTATTCACTTTGTATCCCCCCATAAGCCACTCCCTCTTTCCTTCCCGATCCCACCCTCCCTCCCCCTTCTTCATGCATGCTCCTCCCCAAGTCCACTGACGAAGGAAGTCATCCTCTCTTTCCTTCTGATCTTAGTCTATCAGATCTCATCAGCAGTGGTTGCATTGTCATCTTCTGTGGCCTGGTAAGGCTGCTCCCTCCTCAGGGGGAGGTGATCAACCAGCAGGCCAATCAGATTATGTCAGAGGCAGTCCCTCTTCCCATTACTGTGTAACCCACTTGGACACTAAACTGTCATGGGCTACATGTGTGCAGGGGTTCTAGGTTATCTCCAAGCATGGTACTTGGTTGGAGTATGAATCTCTGGGAAGACTCCTGTGGTCAAATTTTCTGGTTCTGTTGATCTACTTGTGGAGTTCCTGTCCTCTCCAGATCTTACTATTTCCCACTTTTTACATAAGATTCCATGCACTCTGCCCAACAGTCAGGCCCTAAGTCTCAGCGTCTGTTTTGATAGTCTGCAGGGCATTGCCTTTCAGAGGCCCTCTGTGGCAGGTTCCTAGGTTATTTCCTGTTTTCTTCTTCTTCTGATGTCCATCCTCTTTGCCTTTTAGGATTGGGATTGAGTGTTTTAGTTGGGGTCCTCTGTCTTGATTAGTTTCTTTAGATGTACAGATTTAGTAGGTTTATCCTATGTTATATGTCTATATGAGTGAGTATATACAGTGAGCTTCTGAGACAGCTCACTCAGACCCTTTCCAGGTCCCAACATTTACTTGCAAATTTTGTTATTTCCTTATTTTTCAATGCTGAGTAATATTTCATTGCGTAGATGTACCATAATTTCTGCATCCATTCTTCAGTTGAAGGGCATCAGGGCTGTTTCCAGCTTCTGGCTATTACAAATAAAGTTGCTATAAACATGGTTGAGCAAATATCCTTATTGTGTACTTGAGCCTCTTTTGGATATATTCTTAGGAGTGGTATGGCTAACTCCTGAGGAAGCACTATTCCTAGTTGTCTGAGAAAGTGCCAGACTGATTTCCAGAGTGGTTGTACAACTTTACATTCCCACCAGCAGTGGAGGAGGGTTCCCCATTCTCAACAGCCTCTGCAGCATGTGTTGTCACTTGAGGTTTTCACGTTGGCCATTCTGATGGGTGTAAGGTGAAATTTCAGAATTGTTTTGATTTGCATTTCCCTAATGGCTAATGACGTTGAGCATTTCTTTAAGTGTTTCTCTGCCATTCAATATTCCTCTACAGAGAATTCTCTCTTAGCTCTGTTCCCCATTTTTTTTTAATTTTAGTTTATTTTATTAATTACACTTTATTCACTTTGTATTCTGCCATATGCTCCTCACTCCTCCCCTCCTGGTCCCACCCTCCCTGCCCTTTCTTCATGCATGCCCTTCCCCAAGCCCACTGATAGGGGAGGTCCTCCTCTCTTTCTGTCTGATCTTAGTCTTGTTCCCCATTTTTTAATATTGGATTACTTGCTTTTGCTGCTTTTCAGCTTCTTTAGTTCTTCATATATACTGGATATTATATCTAACATCCATTCATGTTTAAAGTATTGGAGAGAAAAGGGATACAAGGCACATATATAAACAGAGTAAAGGCAATATACAGCAAACCTATAGCCAACATCAAACTAAATGGAGAGAAACTTAAAACTATCCCTCTGAAATCAGGGACAATGCAAGGATACCCACTCTCTCCATATCTCTTCAACATAGTTCTGGAAGTCCTTGCTAGAGCAATAAGAGAGTTGAAGGAGATCAATGGGTTACAAATTGGAAAGGAAGAAGTCAAATTAACACTATTTGCAGATGATATAATAGTATATCTGTGTGACCCCAAAAATTCTACCAGGGAACTCCTACAGCAGATAAACACCGTCAGCAAAGTGGCCGGATACAAAATTAACTCAAAAAAATCAGTAGCCTGTATACAAAAGAAAAATGGGCTGAGAAAGAAATTAGGGAAACGACACCCTTCACAATAGCCACAAATGACATAAAGTGCAGTGGTGTAACCCTAACCAAGGAAGTCAAAGACTTGTATGAAAAAAAAAAATTTCAAGTCTCTGAAGAAAGAATTAGAAGAAGATATCAGAAGATGGAAAGATCTCCCATGCTCATGGCTTAGCAGGATTAACATAGTAAAAATGGCCATCTTACCAAAAGTAATCTACAGATTCAATGCAATTCCCATCAAATTACCAACACAATTCTTTACAGATCTGGAAAGAAAAATTCTCAGCGTCATATGGAATAACAAGAAACCCAGAATTGGTAAAACAATCCTCTACAATAAAAGTTCTTCTTGAGGTATCTCCATTCTTGATCTTAAGCTGTACTATAGAGCAACAGCAATAAAAAACTGCATCATACTGGCAAATAAACAGAATGGTGGATCAATGGAACTGAACAGAAGACCCAGAAATAAACCCACAAACTTATGGACACCTGATTTTTGACAAAGATGCCAAAACCATACAATGGAAAAAAGATAACATCTTCAACAAATGGTGCTGGTCTAACTGGATGTCTACATGTAGAAAAATGCAAATAGATCCATACTTATCACCCTTCACAAAACTAAAGTCCAAGTGGATCAAAGACCTCAACATAAAACCTGACACATTAAATCAGTTAGAAGAATAAGTGGGGAAGACCCTAGAACTCATTGGTACAGGAGACAACTTTTTGAGCAGAACATCAACAGCACAGGCTCTAAGAGCAACAATCAATAAATGGGCCCTCATGAAACTGAAAATATTCTGTAAAGCATAGGATACCTTCACCACACTAACCATTTTATTTTTTTGATAGTGTGAGGGGTTTGCTGCATATCCCACTTTCAGTTCTAGAACCAGAAAAATCTCCAACAAACTTTATGCTAATGCCTGTTTAATTCTTTCAGTTAGTCATTAGTTCATGATGAAGAATACATATATGAATACACCATACACAAAATACACTTACACAATAATCTAATCCTTTTTGAAGAATGAAATTACTTAGTATCTATATCAAAAATTCATCATATGAATATTTTACTATCATTATGTTTGAATGTTCTATATAAGCATCCATCAATATTTCTCATAATAGAGTGACTTCATTCAGTGTATAAAGTCAGATGCCAGACAAAGCGTGGCCTGAAATATTTTTCTTTCTCCAAATAGAATACATTGAAGTTACTTAAATCTAGTTTTCATATTCTATGTGTAAAGCTTAATGATATTTCTTACTTCATAAAATTGTTTCTCTTAAAAGTATGGTTAGACTTTGTATTTTTTAAAAATACTGGTTTTATAGTTATAAACACCCTTGGTAGAATCAAAACTAGAAAGCAAGCATTTGATTTCTACTTCTCAATCATTCACGGATTATTTCGCCAGATTTGTTATTTTTTCATTGTGGAGTGTGATTATTCAGGGTTCTCCAGAGAAATAAAGCTTATAAAACAGTGTGTTTGTTTGTGTGTATGAGTGTTAAGAGAGAATTATTTTAAAGAGTATGCTCCTATGTTATGGAGGCTGACAATTAGCAAGTTTCAAATCAATATACTTGATTAAGAAGATCCATGAGACCCAGGGGAACTTGATTGACAGAATACAATAACCAAAACAATAAAGACACTTTAGGCTCCACATTAAGCTCCTTTGTACAGGCAAGAGAGTTATCCACCTAAGGTAGCAGATAAGACATAGCATCAAACCAGGAAAGTTAACAAGTTCAGAGAAATGAATGACTGAAAAATCAAGAGAGGTGATTCTATGGAAAAGGTCTCAAAGTAATGAAAGACAATAGGCTAATGAGAGCTCTAGAAAAATAACAAAGATAAATAAGGTCACTTTATATTGTTTTTTGCATTTTGAGCAACATTTTGCATATTTAAGGAAATGTTCTTGCTTCAGCTCAGCTTTCTTCTTTCACTAGCACCATCATCATTCATAGAAACATATGTGCATTAGACAAAATGATTTCACGTAATGAGAGAAAGGAAGCAAATTTGTAACAAGTAGAACAACCTCCTAGGGACTTATTGCACTGAGGAAAATTTAATCTTTTTCCGTGGTAAAGGTTAAGAAACACTTAAATACCTCCTACTTGTGTTTGTTTTATATCAAGGGCATATTTTTTTTCAGACAAATAATTCAAGTGGTAGTATACTTGATCCTTCTCAAAAAAGATAAAATATCTTTTGTGAAAAAGGATTTTTTATTAGTATTCAAACATTTGCTGAATATTTTTGTCTTTTTTTTTCCTACAAAAAAAGACTAAAGCACTGAGTTGAGGTTCTTGAAACACAGAATGAAGTCTGTTGTTAAAAGGGTAAGTCTCTTTATATTACAGTCTACAATATGCTTATTTAGAATATTGTTTTGTAAAAATAATGGGGGCTCTGTGGTTTTTAATACATAGTTCTCGTAAAGCCAACATACAATCCAAAACAGCCCAAACAATTTAAAAAAGCTTCTTAAATTGCTATTTCAATAACTGTGAGAGAAACAGTGAGAATAGTAAAAAGGAAAAGGACAGATCATTTAAAGAGGTTCCTGAAATAATGACTTTCAAATATATTTAGTTAATTTTTTATCTTTTTATGTAAACAAAATATGGGCAAAAATACCTGAAAGAATTAGTGGGTCAAAGTCTCATTGACCATTCTCTGTTAAGTGTAATATTTTCCTAGGTTATCCACATTGTCATTTGTTATTTTCATTTGTACAGGAATTTTTTTTTAATTTTTTACACTAATTACATTTTATTCAGTTTGCATCACAGCTGTAGCCCTCTCCCTCATTTGCTCCCAATTCCACCCTCCCTCTCTCATCTCCTCTCATGCCCTTCTCCAAGTCCTCCTATAGAGGAGGTCCACCTCTCCTTCGACTTTAGCTTATCAGGTCTCATCAGGACTGGCTGCATTGCCCTCTTCTGTGTCCTGGCAAGGCTGCTCCTCCCTCAGGGAGGTTCTAGGTTATATCCATGAATGTATCTTGGTTGGAGTATCAGTATCAGAAAATACTACTGAGCCCACATATTTTGGTTCTGTTCTTCTCCTTATGGAGCTCCAGTACTCTTCAGGTCTTACTAACTACCTCTTCTTTCATAAGATTCCCTGCACTCTGCCCAAAGTTTGGTTATGAGTCTCAGCATATGCTTGATACACTGCTGGGTAAATTTTTTCAGAAGCCCTCAGTGGTAGGTTCCTGTCCTGGTTCTTGTTTTCTTCTTCTTCCAATGTCCTTCCCCTTTGTCTTTCTAAATGAGGACTGATCCTCTTACCCTGGGTCCTCCTTCTTGTTTAGCTTCTTTAGGTGTAAAGACTTCAGTATGTATATCCTATCTTAATGGTAGGGAAACAACATCCTTCACAATAGGCACTAGTAACATAAAGTACCTTGGTATGACTCTAGCCAAGCAAGTGAAAGACCTGTTTGAAAAAACTTCAATTTTCTGAAGAAAGAAATTGAAGAAATCAGAAAATGGAAAGATTTCCCATGCTCATGGATTGGTTGGATTAACATAGTGAAAATGGCCATCTTGCTAAAGGCAATCTACAGATTCAATGCAATTCCCATCAAAATACCAACACAATTCTTTACAGAATTTAAAAGAAAAATTCTCAACTTTATGTGGATAAACAAACAAACAAAAACAGAATTTCCAAAAGGATTCTGTACAACAACAGATCGTCTGGAGATACCTCTATCCCTGATCTCAAGCTGTACAGGAACTTTAATCCAGCAGCATGGCTGCTCTGGCACAGGATCACATCAAAAGACCTAGGTCTATGTGGTCTGGCTGGAATACAGATACATACTTAGTGTATACTTTCAATCCCTTGATTAGAATATACACCTTTAATTCCTCTGGCTGAAATATAAATATGACACACCTTTAATCCCTCGGGTTAGAATTTAGTACACACCTGTAATCCCAAACAGCTCATATCTCACTGGAGAGTTGCTACTTAAGAGCACTAAAGAGAGAGACAGAGCGAGAGAAGGAGGGAGAGAGAAAGAGAGTATAGTACGAAGTAGAGAAAGTCACTCCTTCCAATTCTTACAAAAGCACATAGCTCATTTATTTTTGCAACAAAATCTCGATCAGAACAGAACAGGCCAACTTTATTCTTAAGCTAGGGAAGGCATAATAAAATATAGGGGCAGAAGAAGTAACACTTTCTGTTCCAGTTTGAATACTATGATTACAAAGACCACATGTTAAAGCCCAGGGAGACACTATTGGGAGGTGATATGGACCATTATAAAATGGATCTTTTGAAAAGATCCTTGGCTCATTGGAAATTGGGAGATGCTTCTTCTCTTCTGCTTCTTCCCTCTACTACTACTAGAGATGGTAGTTTTCTCTGCATGTCACACCTTATTTTTTTTTTCAGAAGCATTTGAAAGTATGAGCCAAATCAATCTTCTATTATCAGTTCATTTCTCTTAGATATTTCAGTGTAATGAATTGATGCTGACTTGTACAACATTTACCACACATTAAAGCAGGTGGCCTGTTCTGCCTTGGTGGCTATGTTAAGGAGTCTCCACTCAACACTTAGAAAGTCAGCAAAATCAATAAGACCCACTCCACAGAGTGCACTATAATATATGGGAGCTCAATTTACCACAGTAGGAGGAACATCATAATTCATATCCTATACTCACAGCCATAGAAGTTGTATCTTCTATATTGTGCCATGAAAAACTGGTAATCTATCAACCATTAAATATCAACAGCATTGAGAGGTTACCAATATATCACAGCAATAGCATGTGTTACACAACAAAATCTAATTATGTCATAAAAAGGTGATATATCAGTGTCAGCAACCAAGACGTGGAGAACCCTGTAATTCACATTCAGTAGATAACCCATGCAATAATTGAATTGAAGATCCACTGGTTCTAGAAATACAAGAAAATCTCATATCTTTGACAATGAAATTGATGCTGGATTGATGGCTTATAAAAGTAATCAAAGGCCTTTATCAAATATTCAAAGGGAATTATTTACTACTAAAGACAATAATGTAAAGAAACTCAAACTTCTTCTACCATAAAAACTCAGGATGTTACCTAGACTTGAACAATATACCTTGAATAAAATATATGCATAATTTTGTGTCAGTTAAAAAAAAATCTCCTAACTAGATCTAAAATAACAAATCACAAATGAAACTCTAGCAAACTGATACTTTTTACAAAATATAGAGAACAGTACATATAACTTTTAAAGTTTGGGGATGTTATGTTATATACCAACACTTATTGATTAGTTTTGAACTATTATAATACCCACTTGACAAGCATTACATCCTAATATTGTACTGATCTACCCTACTTGGTGATGTCTTCATTTGATTATCAGAAAGATAATACTGACTTACTGTAATTTCTCCTTACTTAGTTCCTGTATTAGCATAATATTCTATTAAATGTTTTCCTTAGTTCATTTCTTGTAAATAAAATATATATTGACACAGAAATAAGAAAAAAAATACATAAAAACACATAAATGAAAAAAGTCATCATAGGAGAGACAAAGCATATAATTGAGAAATATTTTGGAATAGTGGCTAAAACCTTTTCAAATTTGTTGGAACATTTTGACTTTCAGTTTTAGGAAATGAGCAAAACACACAAAATGGTTAATAAAAGTACTTTACGGAAATCAGTATGAATGTGCCTCAAAATGGAATATTTAGCCATTTGCAAATAAATGGATAAAGCTAGAAACACTCCTTATGAGTGAGATAATCCAGACCCCAAAACTCAAATATTGAATGTTTTAATATTATTATTATTATTATTAGTAGTAGTAGTAGCAGCAGCAGCAGCAGCAAAAGTAGTATATGTGAGTGTTGGCTCTTAAGCCTTCAATATGTGTGCTTCAATAAGAACAACTCCAGAGGTTAGGAAGGTAATAAGTGGAGAGTGGTAATAAGGAGATATCTCAGAAAAGGGAAATAGAATATAGTGTTAGAAAGAGAAAGGGAAATTAGAATAGAAAGATTAAGTAGAGAGGGACATGGAAAGTTAGGGTAAAGGAGGGAATATGTTGAGGAATAACTTACACTAAAAGGTTTGAAAATCTGAATTGTAAAAGCTTCCTAAAATAAATGCAAATATTAAAGGAATTTTAAGAGTCAACATATTGCTGGAGATAATGCTCCAACTGGATATTTTATGCCGTCAAATAAAACCTCCAATGACAGGAATGGTTTTCATCTTATAGGTGTTTCATAGAGCCTTATTTCTGAACATTACAGGTCATTGCCACAGATATTGTTTAGCCTCCATAACCTGATGGTAACAGCCTTTTCTAAATATAGAACTAAGTTACTTCACTAAACATGGAAATATAGATCTTGTGACAGAAGCGTAACCTCTACTGAAAGGAATTCATCTTGATGGAAGATACTTTGCCCACTACTAGAGATGAAAATTAACCATTAATATCCCAGACTACAAAATTTGCAACCCTATAATAGCAAACTGCCTGTATGACATATTGGTGCCGGTGCCATAGTGGCAGAAATGTTATTGGAGTGAACAACCACTATTGTTGTGATGTGTAACACAAACCTGATACTTCCAAATAGATAACAAAATGGAGACTACATAGGTTATTGACTCTAAGGGAAACCTACTCCTAATATTTTGATAAAGAATAACAGCTATAAAATGACTCCTAATGGCATACTATTATACAACTAGATCAATAGATCACTCATTTGAGAAACCTCTTCTTGCAGTATATGGTAATTAACTCAGAGACCCACAAGAGGACAATGGGAAACAAGTGAGACTTATTCCTAAATATAATTTATTTATTAAACTCCTCCACTCAAGTTTCAAGAGACTATACACTGCACAGAAGAAGAAAAAGGAAATAGTATGAGCCAGATGTGGTAGATGACTTAAAAAAATAGTGTCTCTTAGACATAACAAGGCAGATACACATATGGACTCAAAGAGTCTCTACTCTGGCAGCAGCAATAAGACCTGAACAGTTTCAAATCAAAGTCATAACAAAGAAGCAGACATAAAATCAAACCCCTGACATAAAATCTGTTTGAAAGTAATACCTGCTGGGGAAGGGCATACCAGTGTTCTCTACTGGAGTATCACTGGTTATATCAACTACACACCAGGATAGTCCTCATGCCTACTGATAGTTGGTCAACTTCAAAAGAAATTAAAAGTTTTTGTTTGTATATGTGTATATATGTGCTTTTTATTGGGGTGTAAGTATTTTTGTTTATTATTTTTGCTGTTTTCATTTTGTGTTTTTTTTTTTGAGACAGAGGGGGAAAGACATTTAGAGAGTGAATCTTAAGTTGAGTAAGTAAGAAGTTGTGAAAGATCTAGGAAAGACAATTTTGAAAAATGTATAACACAGCAGAAAGGGAGCTGAGCATTACTATTAATTATACAGTTTCCTAGCTATGGATGCAATGTAACCAACTGCCTTGAAATTCTACTGCCATAAATTCTGAACTGTGATTGATAGTACCCCTGAACTGTGAGGCAACATAACATCTTGCCTCTATAATATGTTTTTTTCCAGCTTTTTTTTTTTTTCATCAATGGAACATGTAGCTAATATAGGCCATTAGAATAAAGAACATGTAGATATCTAGTTGGACCACCACCATCTGTTGAAGAAGTGTCTTTTTTCCATTGAATGGTTTTTGCTCTTTGTCAAAAATCCAGTATCCATAGGTGTGTAGGTTTATTTTTGGGTCTTCTATTCCATTCCATTGATCCACTATTCTGTTTCAATGCCAATACCATGAAGTTTTTATTACTGTTGCTCTGTGGTACAGCTTGAGATCAGGGATGTAGCTGCCTCAAGATAATCTGTTGTTGTACAGGATCATTTTGGAAATTCTGGGTTTTTTTTGTTTCTCCATATGAAATTGATAATTTTTATCTCAAGATCTATGAAGAATTGTGTTGGTCTTTTGATGGGAATTGCATTGAATCTACAGATTGCTTTTGGCAGAATATAGCCATTTTCACTAGGTTAATCATGCCAATCCATGAGCACTGGAGATCTTTCCATCTTCTGATACCTTCTTCAATTTCCTTCTTCAGATACTTGAAGTTTTTCTCATACAGGTCTTTCTCCATATCTCTTCAGTTTAGTACTTGACAAAAGGGCCTAGAAAGAAATTAAGGAAACAACACCCTTCACAATAGCCACTAATGACATAAAGTACCTTGGAATGACTCTAACCAAGCAAGTGAAAGACCTGTTCTCTGGTTGAATTTTGGGGTCACTCATGTATCCTATCATATCATCTGCAAACAGTGAAACTTTGATCTCTTCTGTTCCAATTTGTATCCCCTGATCTTCTTTAGTTGTCCTATTGCTCTAGCTAGGACTTCAAGTACTAAATTGAAGAGATATGGAGAGAGTGGGCAGCCTTGTCTTGTCCCTGATTTCAGTGGGATTGGTTTGAGTTTCTGTCCATTAAGTTTGATGTTGACTATAGGCTTGCTGTATATTGCTTTTAGGTGCATGCCTTGTATCCCTGATCTCTCTAAGACTTTAAACTTGAATGGGTGTTGAATTTTGTCAAATGCTTTTTTGGCATCTAAGGAGATAATCATGTGGTTTTTCGCCTTCAGTTTGTTTATATGGTGGATTATATTGCTGGATTTCCCTATATTAAACCAACCTTGCATGCCTGAGATGAAGCCTACATGGTCACGGTAGATATCTTTTATGTGTTCTTGGATACAATTTGCCAGGAATTTATTGAATATTTTTGAAACAATGTTCATAAGAGAAATAGGTCTGAAGTTCCCATTTTTTTGGGGTGGTGTTTGTGTGGTTTAGGTATCAAGGTGACTGTGGTTCATAGAATGAGTTCGGTAATGTTCTTTCTGTTTCTATTTTGTGGAATTGTTT
The DNA here is from genome assembly GCF_030254825.1 of Meriones unguiculatus. Taxonomy (NCBI): domain Eukaryota; kingdom Metazoa; phylum Chordata; class Mammalia; order Rodentia; family Muridae; genus Meriones; species Meriones unguiculatus. The sequence goes on along the minus strand of NC_083369.1, from coordinate 69,751,979 downwards.
GAGGAGTACAACCGGATGTCTACATGCAGAAAAATGATCCATACTTATCACGCTGTACAAAACTAAAGTCCAAGTGGATCAAAGATCTCAGCATAAAAGCAAATACACTGAATCGTTTAGAAGAAAAAGTGGATAAGACATTGGAAATCATTGGCACAGGTGACAATTTCCTGAACAGAACACCAACAGCACAGGATCTAAGAGCAACAATTAATAAATGGGACCTCATGAAACTGAAAAGCTTCTGTAAAGCAAAAGACACCATCATCAAAACAAAACAACAGCCTACAAACTGGGAAAGGATCTTCACCAACCCTATATCTGACAGAGGGCTAATATCCAGTATATATAAAGAACTAAAGAAGTTAAAAAGCAACAATTCAAGCAATCCGATTAAAAAATGGGGTACAGAGCTAAACAGATAATTCCCAGTAGAAGAATACACAATGACAGAGAAAGAGTTAAAGAAATGTTCAACGTCCCAAGCTATCAGATAGATGCCATTCAAAACCACCCAGTGATTTCACCTGACACCCACCAGAATAACTAAGATAAAAAAAAAAAAAAAAAACTCCAGTAAAAACACATGCTGGAAAGGTTGTGGAGAAAGGGGAACACTCCTCCATTGCTGGAGGGAATGCAAACTTGTACAACCATTCTGGAAATCAATCTGGTGCTTTCTCAGACAATTAGGAATAGTGATTACTCAAGATCCAGTTATACCACTCCTAGGCATATATCCAAAAGATGCTCAAGTACACAACACGGACATTTGCTCAGTCATGTTTGTAGCAGCTTTATTTGTAATAGCCAAAACCTGGAAACAACACAGATATCCCTCACTTGAGGAATGGATACAGAAATTGTGGTATTTTTACACATTGGAATACTACTCAGCAATTAAAAACGAAGAAATCATGAAATTTGAAGGCAAATGGTGGGACCTAGAAACAATTATCCTGAGTGAGGTATCCCGAAAGCAGAAAGACACACATGGTATATACTCACTTATATAGACCTATAAGATAGGATAAACATACTGAAATCTATACACCTAAAGAAGATAAACAAGAAAGAGGACCTAGGGTAAGATGATCAATCTTCAATTAGAAAGACAAATGGGATGGACATTGGATGTAGGAGCAAACAAGTAACAGTACACTAGCCTACCACAGAGAGCCCCTGAAAGACTCTACTTAGCAGTGTACCAAAGCAGATGCTGAAACTCATAACCAAACCTTCAGCAGAGTCAGGGAATCATAAGAAAAAAGGGGGAGTTAATATGACTTGGAGAGGATAGGCGCTCCACAAGGACTAAATATATCTGGGTACAGGGGTCATTTATGACACTGATACTCCACCAAGGACCATGTATGGATATAACCTAGAAACTCTGCTTGGATAAAACCCGTGTTAGCTCAGTAACCAATTGGTTTTCCATAGTAAGGGGAACAGGGAATATTTCTGACAGAAACTCAATGGTGGGCTCTTTGACCTACTCCCACCCCCAAGGGAGGAGCAGCATTACTAGGCCACAGAGGAGGACTTTGCAGCCAGTCCTGAAGATACCTATTAAACCAGTATCAGATGAAAGGGTAGGCGGCCCTCCCATATCAGTGGACTTGGAAATAGCAAGGGACAAGAGGAAGGAGGGAGGGTGGGATTGGAAAGGAAAAAGGGAGTGGGATACAGCAGGGATACAAAGTTAACAAACTGTAACTAAAAGACAACATCTTCAACAAATGGTGCTGATCTAACTGTATGTCTACATGTAGAAAAATGCAAATAGGCAAATAGATCCATACTTATCACCCTGCACTAAACTAAAGTCCAAATGGATCAAAGACCTCAACACAAAACCAGACACACTAAACCTCTTAGAAGAAAAAGTGGAGAAGAACCTTGAACTCATTGGCACAGGAAACAACTTCCTGAATAGAACACCAACAGCACCGGCTTTAAGAGCAACAATAAATAAATGGGACCTCATGAAACTGAAAAGCTTCTGTAAGGCAAAGAACACTGTCGTCAGAACAAAACGACAGCCAACATATTGGGAAAGGATCTTCACCAACCCTATATCTGACAGAGGACTAATATCCAGTATATATGAAGAAATAAAGAAGTTAAACAGCAACAATTCAAGTAATCCAATTAAAAAATGGAGTACAGAGCTAAACAGAATTCTCAATAGAAGAATATCGAATTGCAGAGAAACACTTAAAGAAATGCTCAACCTCATTAGCCATCAGGAAAATGCAAATCAAAATGACCCTAAGATTTCACCTTACACACTTCAGAATGGCTAAGATCAAAAATTCAAGTGACAACACATGCTGGAGAGGTTGTGGAGAAAGGGGAACCCTCCTCCACTGCTGGTGGGAATGTAAACTGTACAACTACTCTGGAAAGCAATCTGGTGCTTTCTCAGACAACTAGGAAGAGTGCTTCGTCAAGATCCAGCTATACCACTCCTAGGCATATATCCAAAAGAGTCTCAAGTACAAAATAAGGACATTTGTTCAACCATGTTTGTAGCAGCCTTATTTGTAACAGCCAGAAGCTGGAAACAGCCCTGATGCCCTTCAGTGGAGGAATGGATGCACATATTGTGGTATATTTACACAATGGATTATTACTCAGTAATAAAAAACAAGGAAATCACGAAATTTGCAGGTAAATAGTAGGATCTGGAAAAGATCATCCTCAGTGAGCTATCCCAGAAGGAGAAAGATGCACATAGTATATACTCACTCATACAGACATAAAATATAGGATAAACCTACTAAAACCTGTACACCTAAAGAAACTAATTAAGAGGGAGGACTCTTGCTAAAATGTTCAATTCCTACCCAGAAAGGCAAAGAGGATGGACATCAGAAGAAGAAGAGGGAACAAGTCAGGAGCCTCACACAGAGGACCTCTGAAAGGCTCTGCCCTGCAGACTATCAATGCAGATGCTGAGACTTATGGGCAACCTTTCGGCAGGGTGCAGGGAATCTTATGAAAGAAGTGGGAAACAGTAAGATCTGGAGAGGACAGGAACTCCACAAGGAGAGCAACAGACCCAAAAAATCTGAGCACAGGGGTCTTTCCTGAGACTGATACTCCAACCAAGGACCATACATGGAGATATCCTAAGACCCCTGCACAGATGTAGCCCATGGCAGTTCAGTATCCAAGTGGGTTCCATTGTAATAGGAACAGGGACAGCCTCTAACATGAACTGATTGCCCTGCTCTTTAATTTCCTCCCCCTGAGGGAGAAGCAGCATTACCAGGCCATAGAAGAAGACAATGCAGCCACTCCTGATGAGACCTAATTGACTAGGATCAGAAGGAAGGAAAAGAAGTCCTCCTGTATCAGTGGACTTGGGGAAGGGCATGCATGCAGAGGGTGGAGGAAGGGAGGGATTTGGACGGGAGGAGGGAGGGACCACAGGGGGTATACGAAGAGAATAAAGTGTAATTAATAAGGAATTTAAAAAGTTTTTTAAAAATTGGAGAAAAATAGAATAAAGAACAGCAAAGGATTTAAGAAATGAGGACAAGAAGGCTAGTATGTAAAACTACCAATTTGTTTATATGAATAAGAATTGTTCTTCATGTACTCCACATGGTTTTTAGTCTCAATCTCTTTATATTCACTCACATATACAACACAGGTACTCAAACTAAAAAAAATAAAAAAAATAAAAATAAAATAAAATAAAAATAAGAGCCAGCAACAAATAACATATAGAAAGCATTACATTTGTCAACCAGTGTATAAGCTGTTTTGTGGATACTATATAGAATTATGTTTGCAAATTTTGTAGTGTTTCTTAACTTATAAAACTTTTCTGAGATAAATATTCATGTTTACCTTGCTTCTGATGCATTGGATGTATCTAATTTACTAGTTTTGTCAACTACTGATTGTTTCAGTATTAGCCTCATCTTCCTTTTTATTAATTTCTGTTGTTATCTCTAATATTCTATTATGCCTCCAATCTTTAGGTTCATTCATTTTACCTTGCTTTTCAGTCAGAAATTTTAATTTTAATCCTTCTTTACTATAAAATTTATTGTTTTTTTCTATCTTAAATGTTTATTTAAAAGAAAACCCTTTGAATTTCACACTTTAGACACAATTACAAATTTTGTAATGTCTATTTTCTTTTCTTTTTGACAATTATACTGCAGTAATATATTTTACTTTTACTATAATCCACATTGTTATATTCTAGTATAGATTCTTTGATGAAAACAATTTATAAGTTTTTATTTTTTAAAATTCATTTTGAATGAAGTAAAAATTCAAATATTTGCCATACAATGAAGCTAATATTTAGTTATACATGTGGGTATATGTATGTGTCTTTGTGTGTGTGTCTTGGAGAAAGAGAGAGAGACTTGGAATAAATCCAAGGCTTTGTTCATATTCAGTAACAGAGGTAATGCTGCTGTGCTGCAGTCCGTTCCTACATGGGAATTTCTATGCACATCTATAGTTCTATGCTGTTAATTATGCACTCCAAGATATAAGAATTATTTCTGCTTGAGTTATGTTTTTGACAACTTTTTCATAAATTCTATACTGAGTTCAGGGCTTTACATATTTCTTTTAAAAATATCTCAATATTTTCAATTTCATATTCATACATCTATATTTTATTATACAATTTTCATTTTTCTGTATTTTTAGCTAGTCAGCACTTGTTGCATTGCATACTGTTGTCTGTTTTATTTTGTTTTGCTTTGTTTTTCAGTCTTTCTCATTTTGCCCCAAGGGCAATTTTGTGCTAACATAATAACCTTCTATCAGCTTTCTTTTCCAAATACCTTTACTTTCAGAATTTTTATTATATTTTATATGTATAATCATTTTACCTGCTTGAATATTTGTGCATTACATATGTACAATGCACACAGAAAGTAGAAAATATCAGAGATTGAAATTACAGATTGTTGTGAGCCTCCATGTGGGGGAGAGAATTTTTGAACCCTGGTCCTCTGGAAGATCTGCCAATGTTCTTAATTGCTGAACCATCCCTTCAGCCTTCCAAATGTGTTTAAAGCAATCTTTGCCAAATTTTTAGTATATGTCTTTGAATAAGACAAACAGTTTGTGTATGTTTATAGTATAGCCAATATGAATCTCTTGTTTTTGGTGTGTAGCCTTAGCATATTTATATTTACCATAATTTCCTGTTTGTTCATACCATTTTAATTTTATAGTTCTCATTTTTTTCATGCTTGTTCTCCATTTCCATTTCATCAACAATGTTTCCTATTATTATATTTTTCACCGCATATTCACTATATTCCTTATATTTTTGAATCAAGCATAAAAACTATGACACTTTTTGTGTTAGTCATAGTTCTCCAAATGACCAGAACTGACAGAATATATATATATATATTACTAAAGTGGCTTATAGACTGTGGTTCAGCTAGTCTAATAATGGTGTTATCCAGTCAGAAAGGTCAAGAAACCAATAGTCATTCAACCTATAAGGCTAAATGTCTCAGCTGGAACACTGAAGAAGTATGTTATAATACCAGTAAAGTAATGCCTCAGCACCAGGGTAGTTGAACTTGCCAGTAAGAAAGAGAGCAATCAGGTAAAAAGCAAAGCCTTCTGTTGCTCCTCCTCTCAAGGGTCCAGCCAGTGGATGAGGACAGGTAGTCCAAACCAAGGAGGTTAGAGGTACCATGGTCACTATAAAAACACTACACAAACACCAGGAGTCCCATGAATGCAAACTGAGGGCTAGTGGCTGTAGATTCTTTTATTCAGGAAGAGAGAGTTGGTGATATAGCTTTGGCAACCAATCAGTTTCCTTCACACCATATCGGAGCTTGCCATGGTTGTTTGTTTCTGGGCAGACTTTTCAATGTCAGGTCACCTAATCTTGGCCTGATTGTCATGTTAGTGGAAGCTGCCCCAGGCAGTGTGCCCTAATTACTCATTGCAGAGGATGCTCACCAACTTCTTTCTTCTATCCTTTTATGTGGGCTAGCACCAGAAGGTGTGTTCAAGAAGAATGTGTCTTCTCACATCAAATGATCTGGTTAAGAAAATCCCTCACAACTACCGACAGAGGAAGCAGGGATTATTTCTGACATTTTTACCTGCTTTTGAGGACCATTCTCCTCCTACTGGGTTGCCTCCTCTAACCTTCATATGAGGGGAGACTTGTTGCAACTTGATACTGCCATGTTTGGTTGATATCTCTGGAAGGTCTGCTCTTTTCTGGATGGAAATCGAGGAGGAATGGATTGAGGTGGGGAGAGGTACTGAGACACGAGAAAGGAAGGCAAACAGCTGTTGGAATGCAATATATGATAGAGTAAATTAATTTTAAAAAGATAAAAATAATAAAATAAAACAGCCATTTCAAGTGTGGAGGATCCTTCAGATACGTGTCCAGGTGCTTGGGCTTTATTTTATTCCAAATGTCAATCTGACAACTAAGATCACATATTTGTTATTATTTTAATGTTTAAGCTCAAACTTTAACATGAATTCTTTAGTTCGAATGTCCCTAAGTATACATTAACTCAATATCTCCATTTTTCTTGTAAACTGGTGTCATATATAAGAAAAAGAATATTTCAATATTTTTATAACTGTGGAATATTATTTTTCAGCTACCAATCTACACAAAGATGCTAGCAATAATCCATGTTCACTTCTACTTTTTGCTCTGTGTATTTCTGGGCTACCCTGTTTCTTTGTTGAAACGGGGTCTTATGTATGTACAATGGCCTTGAAATAAGCTTATGTTGCTCGGTATTGTATTTAGAGTTTCTGTTGCTGCTATGAAACACCATGACCAAAAAAAAAGTTGGTGTGGAAAGGGTTTATTTGGCTTACACTGCAATGTCACTGTTCATCATTGAAGGCAACCAGGGCAGGAACTCAAAAAGAGCAGAATCCTGGAGGCAGGAGCTGATACAGATAACGTGGAGTGGTGCTGCTTATTATCTTGTTCTTCATGGCTTATTCAGCCTGATTTCTTTTAGAACCCAGAACCACGAGCTCAAGGATGGTACCACACACAATGAGCTCAACACCTTTTCAGGTATCACTAACTTAAAAAATGTCCTTCAGGCAGATCTTATGAGGCATTTTCTCAATTGAGGTTCCCTCCTTTCAGACAATTCTATCTGTGTCAAGTTGACATAAAGCTATCCAGCACATTGAGGGTGTCCTTAATTTCTTCATCCTCTTTATTCTCCTCTCCAGTGTTGAGATGAAAGGTATACTAGCATTCCTTGCTATATGTCTTTATCTTAAATTTTAAAATGTGTATTTTATACTTTGTATTATTGCTTGTATTCTTATTATATTTTGCATTATTGTAAATTTGAATGACATTTTTGGATTACAAATATATACAACAATGGTTAATTACAAGACTTGGCCTTTTTTGAACCACTACTACCAGCACAGCATACATTGTTAAAGCAATTGCAGAACACAGGTACTTAAATATTATAAATTAATAGCTATATGCAAATCTATGAACCACAAAGATATTAAGTATATCTTATTGTGTCCCTTCTGTGAAAAGTTGTAAGCAACTAGAAGTATGTAGGATATTCAAAATTAAGAAAAAATGATCAAAGCAATTATTAAGATGCTAGCAAAATTTCACAGTCTACTGAGATTCTCTGGAAGAAAACATTTTTCAGTTTTAAGTAGTATTGTAAATCTCTCAAGCAAGGCTTGTGTAACTTGATGATGAATGCTGAAACTATTTCAGTATTTTCTGCTGATTTCTTACCTTAAGTAAGTTAGTCACACTGCCTACACTTCTTTTCCTATTTATAGACAACCAGCTTATTATTCATCATGAGAGTCTTAGCTTCACCTTGAATAATACCTAATAAAAGTGGTCATAAAAGTCTGTCATCCATGAATGCTGATCTAGAAGGCAACCTTATAATTCACTACCAGAATTATATGAAAAAATATCTCTGGAAAGGAATTGGCTTTCTATTTTATGTATACAAAATAATAAAACAGAATGTATTTGGGCAAGTTCTTGCAGATTTTTATAATCAGATAATGAAATCATTTAAAAGTTCAATTTTGTTTTTGTTTGTTTCTCTTTTTATTTTTATTTTGTTATTCACTTTACATTTTTGTTGTATCCTCATCCACCACCCTCCCTGCCTCCCTCTACCACCTTACCTTTTCTGCAGGAAAGGGAGATTCCCTTTCCCATCCACCTCAGATCATGAAGTTGTATCAGGACTGAGCATGTCCTCTTTCTGTATTGCCTCCTGGCAAGGCAGTCCCACCAGGGGGAAATGATCAAAAAGCTGGCAAGTAACTCCATGTCCAATTTAGTTCCCCCTTCCCTTACTATATTACCCTCTGGAAGCCTAAGATGCCCATCTGCTAACTTTTCCTATGGGGGACTCCTATTGGGGTCCAGTTTATGCCTGGTCCTTCGTTGATGCTTCAGTCTCAGCATCAGTTTTGAGGCACTTCTGGGTAGAGATTCTCAGAGAACAACTCTATCAGACCCTTGTTTGCAAGCTTTTCAGTGTATCTTTCATACAGTCAGGGTTTGGGACTCTCTGATAGGAGTTCTTTAAGCGCTTCTTGGCCATTTGATGTTCCTCTGCTGAGAATTCCCTGTTTAGTTCTCTGTCTATTTTTGATTGGGTTATTTTTTAATAGGTGATTGATTTCTTAAGTTCATTGTATATTTTAAATATTAGCTCTTTGCTGGATGTAGGATTGGTGAAAATATTTTCTCAATCTGTATACTGTCCTTTCATTCTATTGACAGTGTCCTTTGCCTTACAGAAGATTTTCAGTTTCAAGAAGTCCTGTTTACTGTTTATTTTAGAGCCTGAGCTATTGATGTTCTGTTCAAGAAGTCGTCTCCTATGCCAATGAGTTTGAGGCTCTTTCTCACTTTCTAGTCTAATAGATTTAGTTTAATTGGTGTTATTTTGAAGTCTTTGATCCATTGGATTTGAGTTTTGTGCAAGGAGATAAATATGGATCTGTTTGCATTTTTCTACATGTAGACACCCTGTTAGACCAGCACCATTTTTTGAAGATGTTGTCTTTTTCTCTTGTATGGTTTTAGATCTTGTGACAAAATTTAAGTAATTAAATGTATGTGGGGTTTTTCTGGGTCTTTAATTTGATTCCATTAAAAAAACCAATCAATTTCTATGCCAGTACCATGAAGTTTTATTATTATTATTATTATTATTATTATTATTATTATTATTATGTACTACAGCATGAAGTCAGGGACAGAGATACCTCCAGAAGTTCTTTTAGTATATAGGATTATTTTAGCTATTTTAGTTTTTATTCAAGGTAACTAAAGACATGGGTTGGTATTTTGATGAGGATTGCATTGAATCTGTAGATTGCTTTTGGTATGATGGCAATTTTTACTACGTTAATCCTACTGATCCATGAGCATAGGACATCTTTCTATCTCCTTATATCTTTTCAATTTTTTTCTTCAGAGACTTGAATTTCATTCCAAAGAGGTCTTTCACTTGCTTTGTTAGACACTTTATATCATTTCTGGCTATTGTGAAAGGTTTTGTTTTCCTAATTTTTTTCTTAGCCTCTTTGTCATTTGTATACAGGAGGGCCACTGATTTTTTAAAATTAATCTTGTACCTAGCTAATTTGCTAAAGATGTTTATCAGTTGCAGGAATTAACTGGTGCAATTTTGGGGGTCACTTATGTACATTATCATATCATCTGCCAATAGTGACTCTTTTACTTCTTCCATCCCAATTTCTATCTCATTGATCTCCTTTAGTTGTCTTATTGCTTTAGATAGCATTTCAAGTACTACATTGAAGAAGTATAGAGAGAGTGGGCAGCCTGCTATTGTCCCTGATTTTACTCTCCATTTAATTTGATGTTGGCAATTGGCTTGCTATATACAGCCTTTTATTTTGTTTAGCTACAAACCTTGTATCCCTGATCTATCTAAGACTTTCATCATGAAGGGATGTTGGATTTTGTCAAAGGCTTTTTCTGCATCTAATGAGATGATATTGTGATTTTTTTCTTTGAATTGATTCATATGATGGTTTATGTTGATGAATTTTCATATGTTGAACCATCCCTGCACCCTTGGGATTAAACCAACTTGATCATAGTGGATGACATGTTCTTGTATTCAGTGTACAAGTATTTTATTGAGTATATTTGCATTGATGTTAATGAGAGTAATTGTTTTGAAATGCTCTTTTTTATTTTTGAATGTTATTTTAAGCAATTATTTAATTATATTTTATTTACTTTGTCTCCTGACAGTAGGCTCTTCTATCTCCTTCCTGCCCCACCTACCCTCCCTCTATTCCCCCTATGCCCTATGTCCCTAGTCCCCTGATATGGGAGGACCTCCTCCCCTTCTATCAGACCCTAACCTATCAAGATTCATCAGAGCTGGCTGCTTCATCTTCCTCTGTGGCCTGGCAAGACTGCATCCCCCAGGGGGAGGTGATCAAAGAGCTAGTCACTGAGTTCATGTCAGAGACAACCCATGACCCTCTTATTAGAGAACCCACTTGGACACTGAACAAGAGATCTAAGTCCTCTCTATGCATGGTCCCTGGTTGGAGAGTTGGTCTCTATGGGCTCACCTAGGCCCAAGTTTTTTGACTCTGTTGGTTCCTGTCTCCTCCATGTCTTTCTATCTCCCTCTTCTTCCATAAGATTTCCTGCACTTTGCCCAAAGTTTGGCTATGAGTCTCAGTATAACCTTCTATACCCTGATGAGTAGAGTCTTTCAGAGGCCCCCTGTGTAAGGCTCCTGACTTGTTCTTTGTCTTCTCCTACTTCCAACGTCTATATTGTTCACCCTCCTGAGTGAGGTTTCAACCTCTTCCTTAGGGTCATCTTTGTTGTTGAACTTCTATAGTACTTGTTGGTATAATGTTCTTGTGGAATGTATACAATTTACTCTTGTTTATTCAAATGCTGATTTCTTTACCCCACTATCTGTTTAAATCCTGACAGTGGATAGTGATTTTATTCTATTTTTTTTTTCTAGGACGTTCAATCTGACATTTCACAGCACACTTTGAAGCTCCCTTTTCTTTGATGATTAGGGGACCTAAGAAACCTTTTCTTTTAACTCTGAGCCTCTGAGAGGTGTTGATTGACTTTCTCCTAGCTCAGAAGAATAGTGTCCTGGGCTTTAAATGGGTGTTGAAGAAAGAGCATGAGGAAAGGTAAAGAAGTCTCTTCTGTAGCTGTGATATACACAAGTACATACTTGCACCTAGATATACACATGAATATGTAACTAAAAAGAAAAAGAAAATATATCTAGGAATGGCCACTGTGAACTTTCTCATACTCACTTTGGCTGTCAGCTAGTATTTGTCATTGTTAAGATCTTTTTTCTTTTAATTTTTGTTAACGACACTTTATTCACTTTGTATCCCCCCATAAACGCTTCCTTCCTCTCCTCCCAATCCCTCCTTCCCTCCCCCTTCTCCATGCATGCCCCTCCCCAAGTCCACTGATAGGGGAGATCTTCCTTTCCTTCCTTCTGTTCTTAGTCTATCAGATCTCTTCAGGAGTGGCTGCATTGTCTTCCTCTGTGGCCTGGTAAGGCTGTTCCCCTCTCATGGGGAGGTGATCAAAGAGCAGGCCAATCAGTTTATGTCAGAGGCAGTCCCTCTTCCCATTACTGTGAAACTCACTTGGATACTGAACTACCATGGGCTAAACATCACCTGTCTCAAGTCTGTGTAAATATGCCACCATTTTGTTCCCTGTATTTTCAATAAAACAACCAACCAATGCTATGAAATGGAGAGAATAGGAAGGGACATCCTGGTCCAGAGGAGAGGAGAATGAAGCAAGTGGGAGGAGTGGGAGAGCAGAAACTTGGAACCATGAGGAGAGATGAGCCAGACTTAAGATACGAATGAAAGCAAGTATAATGTGGAAAATATAAATGGGAGGAAACTATGAGGGTTTGGAGGTTTAGGATGGAATATACATTGCCCAGCATTGTGCTCTAGGTTAATTAAGTAAATCCTAGCCTCTGTGTGGTGATTTAGGAATGCATCTGGTTTAGGAATAACCACTGTTTAACTAAAAGTTAAATAAATAGTAAATATTAATATTCTACAACAAGTACTATAGATTTTGGTACATTCATCCTATATTATATGTCTAAAACAGTCAATAAATGGGACCTCATGATTGGGAGTCAAGCCTCTAGGATTGACACCAAATTGAGGCACATTAAAATGTTCAGGACAAGAAGAACATAATCTTACAATTTGTCTAGCGTCCTCTCTGGTAATATTAAACTGCTTTCTTAAACTCTGACTATTTTGATGATGTAAGGCATGAGATTGTTGAGCCAATTCTTATTGAGTTAATCTGAACAAACATGTGGCTTGATCTGCTAAATCATTCCCTAAATTTAGAGGTCCAGGAAGCCCTTGAATGAGTTCTAATATGGCTTACATAATAAGGCTGCACACTGCTCTGGATAGTTTGTTGTATCTTTCTAAACACATCTCATATTTGTTTATTAGCTGTCTCAACATATGTTACAGTCTCTAGGACTTGCAAAGCTTTAGCAATATAATGGCTATCAGAGTATAACTTAAACCATGTTTGTAGCCGCTTTATTTGTAATAGCCAGAACCTGGAAACAACCCAAATGTCCCTCAAAGGAGGAATGGATACAGATATTGTGGTATTTTTACACAATGGAATACTACTCAGCAATCAAAAATGAGGAAATCATAAATTTTGCAGGCAAATGGTGGGATCTAGAAAAGATCATTCTGAGTGAGGTATCCCAGAAGGAGAAAGACACACATGGTATATACTCACTCATATAGTCCTATAAGATATGATAAACATGATGAAATCTATACACCTAAAGAAGATAAACAAGAAAGAGGACCTGGGGTAAGATGATTAATCCTCACTTAGAAAGACAAATGGGAGGTTCATTGGCCGTAGGAGAAAACAAGTAACAGGACAGGAGCCTACCACAGAGGGCCCCTGAAAGACTCTACCTAGCAGTGTATCAAAGCAGATACTAAGACTCATAACCAGACCTTTGGCAGAATGAAGGGAGTCATATGAAAGAAGGGGAAGTTAATATGACGTTGAGAGGATAGGAGCTCCACAAAGACCAACTATATCTTGGCACAGGGGTCTTTTCTGAGACTGACACTCCACCAAGGACCATGCATGGATATAACCTAGAACCTCTGCTCAGATGTAGCCCGTGGTAGCTCAGTAACCAATTATTTTTTCCCATAGTAAAGTGAACAGGGACTTTTTCTGACAAGAACTCAATGGTAGGCTCTTTGACCTCCCCACCGCCCAAGGGAGGAGCAGTCCTGCTAGGCCTCAGAGGAGGACTTTGCAGCCAGTCCTGAAGATGCCTGATAATTCAGGGTGAGATGAAAGGGGAGGAGGTCATCCCCAATCAGCTGACTTGGAAAGGGGCAGGGAGGAGATGAAGGAGGGAGGGAGAGTTTGGGAAGGAATGAGGGAGCGTAATACAGCTGGGATACAGAGTTTATAAAATGTAACTAATAATAAAAATAAATAAATTAATTTTAAAAAGTAGTAAAAGCTATATTTTTAAAGACTGCAGCTACAGCTCATAATTCTGCAACTTGAGCTGAGGCTGGCAATGTTTGCAAAACAAAAGTTTGTCCCTGCACTACATAAGCAGCTTTTCCATTTGAAGATCCATCTGTGAATACTGTTGGAACTTGAGGTAATGGCTTTCGTTTAATTATTTTAAGAAATGCAAAAGCATGCTCATTGAAAAATTGAAGTAATTTATCTTTTGGATAATGATTGTCAATAAGTCCTAAATAATGAACAAAGCTATGGCCCAACAATCTACATTTTGAAATAACCATTCTACTTGTTGTTTGGTAAAAGGAACTCCAATTAAGGAGGGCTCTCTACCAAAATACTTGTAAAATTCTATGTGAGCCATTTGAACTAAACTAGCAACCACTTCATAATAGGGCGTTAGAACTTGCAAAGAAGAAACAGGCAAGTGCGACCATAGTAAGGTCCTTCTTGCCACAATACAGCAGTTGAAGTATGAACAGTAGCCAAAATTTATATACTCCATTCTTTCCAATAATCTATGTATTGAACATGTTGTTTTTCAATAGCTAATTCTATCTTTTGCAAAGAGTCAAGAGCTTCTTTGGTAAGTTCACGTTTTGACAAAAGATCAGCCTCTTCTTTTAAAATGTCAAAAAGTAGTTTCAGCTCTCCTGTAGTTAATTTCAAATGGGGTCTAAGCCAATTACTATCAATTTTTGAAAATTATTTTTGAGGTTTTTTGGTTGTCCTTCCTTAATTGAATTTTCTGATGCATAATAGTCTGAAGGTATAATTTATGTCTCAAATATAAATAAGGTGGCTCTGTCTGCACTTTTTCTGGTACAACTATTAAACCTTGATCCTTCAAAGCTTGTTGTAAGTGTGCAAAAGCACTTAATAAAATCCCTTCATTCAACCAATAAAATATCATCCATATAATGAATAATATACACAGAAAATTATGCTTGTTTAGTTTTAAAAACAGTTTGAGCCACAAATTTTAGATACAAGGTTGGACTGTTTGCCATACCTTGAGGTAATATAAGCCAATGATACTTCTTCATAGGTTCTTTAAAATTTACTGATGGCACTCTAAAAGCAAATCTTTTCTAATCTTGAGGAGCAAAAGGAATAGTATAAAAACAATCTTTTAAATCTAGCATAATCTTAAATGTATCTTTGGTTATAGCAGAAGGGGCATGTAGTCCAGGTTGTAAGGGTCCCATTAACTCCATGGTCTCATTTACTTTTCTGAGATCTTGTAAAAGTCTCCATTTCCTTGCTTTCTCTTTTATAACAAAATAATGAAGTTCCAAGGTGAGTTTGATGGATCAATATGGCCACTATTAAGCTGTTCCTGTACTAACTGCTTGGCTGCTTTAATTTTCTCAAGGGAAAGGGGCCACTGATTTACCCATACAAGAATATCCATTTTCCAAGTTATTGGATCTACATGGGGTACAGGTCGTTCAGTGACCTCCCCTAAAAATAACCAAACCCTTTTTAAAAATTTCTTGGGGTAGGTATTAATGGCTGAGTTATGCCTTGTCCATATTTTCCCAATCCTGAGTTTGGTAAATGTCCTTGATTAAGCATTTGATTGGTAACTGTATTACTAGGACTGTAAAGATACACTCCCATGTTACTCATCATATCTCTACACCACAGATTAACAGGAAGACCAGAAACAATATATGGTTTAAAGGTTCCCTTGTGTCCTTCCTCATCATTCCAAGCTAACTCATCACTACTTTGTTTAGGACATTGGCTTTGTGCTACCCTTAGCAAATGTGTTATAGAGGATTGTTTAGGCCATTTGCATTGGCCACTGTTCAGCAGTTAAGACAGAGACATCAGCTTTTGTATTCAATAACTCTGTAAACTTTCTTCCATTAATTTATAATATTAGTTCAGGTCAATTGGGGCCAATAACTTGTATCCAATAAGTATCAGAAGATCCAAAACCTTCATCTCCTCTCCTATCCTTCTTACTTGCATTTTTTTTTTATCTGACCTTGGAAGAGCTATATTAATTGAGCTAATCTTTGACCTTGTTTTATTACAGAAACTCCATTTGGAGAATCTGTCATAATTTTTATCTCCCCTTCAAAATCAGCATCAATTTCTCCAGGAGCTACTAAAATTCCCTGCATAGTAGTATTACTTCTTCCTTGTAATAATCCTACAGTCCCCCTAGGTAAAGGGCCATAAACTCCTATAGCTAGGGCCTGCATTCCCATTTCAGGAGTTAATACTGTGTAGGTGGAGGAATAGAGGTCCAGTCTTGCACTACCTGAGGTTTCTCTACAGAGGTCCCAAATGGATTTTCTTGGTGAGGGATGAAGTTCTGTAGCCCCCCATAACATTGTTGTGGGGACTGGAGCTGGGCCCTCCTCATATTTCCCTGCATTAAAGGGTTTCCTGCAGCATCTCTTTTAGACCTATATTCAGTAGCCCAATGTTTTCCTCTTTTATGTCTTGGGCATAGACCAGGTTCCTATTGATTCCCTTCTTTCTTACTAGCATTATTAGGACAATTTTTTCTTTGATGTCCCACTTGCCCACAACCATAACCTCTAGATACTGCATTCTTTCGGCCTTTCTATTACTGAAATAATGCCTCTTTAAGAGTCTTTCCCTGCTTCTGGCTATTACAAATAAAGCTGCTACAAACTTAGTTGAGCAAATGTCCTTTTTGTGTACTTGAGCCTCTTTTGGGTATATGCCTAGGAGTGGTATGGCTGGATCTTGAGTAAGCACTATTCCTAGTTGTCAGAGAAAGGGCCAGATTGATTTCCAGAGTGGTTGTATGAGTTTACACTCCCACCAGCAGTGGAGAAGGGTTCCCCTTTCTCCACAACCTCTCCAGCATGAAGAATGGATGCAGAAACTGTGGTACATCTATACAATGGAGTATTACTCAGCAACGAAAAATAAGGAAATCATGAAATTTGCTGGTAAATGGTGGGACCTGGAAAGGGTCATCCTGAGTGAGTTGTCCCAGAAGCAAAAAGACACACATGGCATATACTCACTCATATAAACATACAACATAGAATAAACCCACTAAAATCTGTATATCTAAACAAACTAAGCAAAAGAGAGGACCCTAACGAAGATGTTCAATCCCCACCCTGAAAGGCAAAGAGGATGGACATCAGAAGAAGAAGAAAACAGAAAACAACCTAGGAACCTGCTACAGAGGGCCTCTGAAAGCCTCTGCCATGTAGACTGTGAAAGCAGATACTGAGCCTGATGGCCAACTAACAGGCAGAGTGAATGGAATTTTATGTAAGAAGTGGGAAATAGTAAGAGCTGGAGAGGACAGGGTCTCCACAAGGAGAGCAACAGAACAAGAAAATTTGAACACAGGGAACTTCCCAGAGACTCATACTCCAACCAAGGACTATTCGTGGAGATAACCTAGAACCCTGACAATGCAGCCACTTCTGATGAGAACTGATAGACTAAGATCAGAAAGAAGGAGAGGAGGACCTCCCCTATCAGTGAACTTGGGGAGGGGCATGCATGCAGAAAGGGGGGAAGGGGGGACTGGGAGGAGAGGAGGGAGGAGCTTTTGGGGGGAATACAAAATGAATAAAGTGTAATTAATAAAAGTTTTTTTTAAAAAAAGAGTCTTTCCTTGTAGGGAGGCAGCCATAGCCACTCCTTGAGTATAAGAAGGCCCAATGTCAGAACATAACCTAATATAATAAAAAAAAAAAAATTCCTTTATTCCTAAAGGGACTCAAAGCTGCTTGGCAGGCAGTTAGCATTTTCATAATCCAATTGTTTTACTAAAAATAACCCAGAACTTGCATTGCCTACAAGTCTGCTTGCTGATTACATTAATCTTTCTACAAAATCTTGAGATATCTCATTAGGTCCTTGACAGATTTTAGATAAATCCTCTACCTATTTGCAGAAGTTTATTCCAGGCCTTTTGGGCAAGCAGCATTCACTTGAGCATAAACTGACACATCAAAATTCAATTGCTGTTCTGTTTCCCTATAGATTCCTTCTCCAGCAAGCATGTTATAAGTTATAGAAACTTCTTGAGCTTGATTCACTTCAGCTGTAACTTGACACAGTTCCACAAATTCTGACTTCCATAACAAATGAGCTTCTACTGATAAACATGCTCTTGCTAATTGCTTCCAGTCCCCTGGGTAGAGGGCCTCAGTAGAAAAGGACTCTAACAGAGCTTGAGTAAAAGGTGCTGTAGGACCATATTGAGGGCATGCAGTTTTTAATTCTTTTAAATGTTTAAAAGATATAGGAGCATGGAATCTCACCCTATTATCCTGTGTGTCACGTTGTTCTATAATTGGAAAGCCATAAAAGTCAGTTATGACTTCTCCTTTCTGCTTAGCTTGTTGTAAAGAAGCTTGTAAAGGGGGAAAAAATTGCTCACATAACAAAGGAAAAGACCCACTTCTGTTTTGAGCTATAGCTAATGGAGCCATCGCAGGAGGAGGGTTCAAACCTGGAATCAATGAGGGAGTTGGAGCGGGGAATTGAGCCTCATTTTCCATAATAGTTAATTATCCAATTTTTCTGTTTATTTCCTCTAAGCCCCATTCCAACTTCTTAATTTCTTTTTGCCAAGGCTCAAGTTTTTTAACACTCATAGCCTAAATCAGAGGATATCTCTCAGAATCCTCCAGCTCTGCAAACTCATCAGGATCTAAGTCATCTTCAGAGTTTACTCCTAACAAGGAATTACCATCATCAGAAGAAACATAGACCTCTTCAGAGAAAGCTGATGGTTTAATCTTATTTTGTCTAAAAGACTCCTGTTTGTCTTTCCTCTTTCTCTCTAACGCTGAAAGTTTTGCTTTCTTTGTCTCATGCTACAGAAAGAGAATGTTTCTAATTAAAGATCATACAAAAAACATGACACTACTGTCTTGTTCCATTTTTTACTCTCGATTTTTACTCCTTGCCTCTTTTGATCTGAGCTCTTCAACACCATGGTATCCTTCAGTGCTTGCCCATATTCCATGTCCCTGGTTCAGGTGCCAAACTGCTGGAACACACCAGCAGACTAGAACAGTACCTGAGTGAGGAGTAAGGATTAAAATAATTAAAACAAATCACACTACATGTGGCATCGGCTCGAGAGGGTTGTCAGTAAGACTTCAGTATGGGTTTTTTGCACAATTCATTTTTTGTAGGCAAAGCAAAACAAGACACAGAAATACAAAAGAAGTTCTTGGAACCACCAAACTTCTTTTCTAAAACTACTTCCATATAACAAATATGTTGCAAGGTCAAACAGACAAGCTTTAAGGAACTTGGAACAAGTTTTAAGGAACTTGGTAAAACTTCCTCTTTTCTCTATCTCAAGGTGAAGGCCAGACTGAAAACATGTTTTTCAATAAATAACAAAGCAGCTTGACAAACAAGCAGCTCTCCACAGATGAAAACCCTTTTTGCCAGATTCTTTTGGTTCTGTTGCTCTCCTTCTGGAGCTCATGTCTCCTCCATGTCTTTCTACCTTCCCTCACTTTCATAAGATTCCCTGCATTCAAGTGAGACATTTGTCAATGAGTCTCAGCATGTGCTTTGGTACCTTGCTGGGTAGAGACTTTCTAGTTACTCTGTGGTAGGCTGCTTTCATATTTCCTGTTTTCTCCCTCTTCTGATATCCCTCCCATTTGCCTTTACAGTGAGGATTGATCATCTTACCCAGTGTCTTCCTTCTAGCTTAGTTTCTTTAAGTGTATAGATTTAATATGTTTATCCCATACTATATGTCTAATATCCACTTATAAGTGAGTATATACCATGTGTGTTTTTCTGATTTGGGGATACCTCACTCAGGATGAATTTTTTCTAGTACCCAGCATTTGCCTGCAAATTTCACAATTTCCTTGTTTTTAATAGCTGAGTAGTATTCCATTGTGTAACAGTACCACAATTTCTGTATCCATTCCTCTGTTGAGGGACATCTGGGTTGCTTCCAGGCTCTGCGTATTATGCATAAGCTGATATGAACATGGTTGAGCAAATATCCTTGTTGTGTACTTGAACATATTTTAGATATATGTCTAGGAAATTATAGCTGTATAGAGTGTTTCTAATTTTCTGTGGAAGTGCCAGATTGATTTCTAATATTTACATTCCCAAGAGCAATGGAGGAGGGTTCCCCTTTCTCCACATCCTCACCAGCATGTATTGTCACTTGAGTTTTTTATCTTAGCCGTTCTGATGAGTGTAAGGTGAAATCTCAGGGTCATTTTGATTTGCATTTCCCTGATCACTAAGAACGTTCACCATTTATTTCTTGAAGTATTCCATATTCCTCTATTGACAATTCTCTGTTTAGCTCTGTACTCCATTTTTAAATGGATTACTTGGTTTGTTGCTGTTTAACTTCTTGAGTTCTTTATATATACTGGATATTAGTCCTCTGTAGGATATAGGGTTGGTGAAGATCTTTTCCCAATCTGTAGGCAGTTGTTTTGTTCTGACAACAGTGTCCTTTGCTTTACAAAAGCTTTTCAGTTTCATGAGGTCCCATTTATTGATTGTTGCTCTTAGAGCCTGTGCTGTTGGTATTCTGTTCAGGAAGCTGTCTCCTGTGCCAATTATTCAAGGCTCTCTCCCACTTTTTCATCTAACAGGTTTAGTGTATCTGGTTTTATGTTGAGATCTTCGATTCACTTGGAATTTAGTTTTGTGCAGGGTGATAAATATGGATCTATTTTCATTTTTCTCCATGTAGACATTCAGGTTCGACCAGAACCATGTTTTTTGAAGATGCTGTCTTTTTTCTATTGTATAATTTTGGGTTCTTTGTCAAAAATCAAGTATCTGTAGGTGTGTAGGTTTATTTCTGGGTCTTTTCTATTCTACTGATCAACCATTCTGTTTCTATGCCATTACCAGCAATTTTTGTTACTATTTCTCTGTAGTATACTTGACATCAGGGATGTAGATATCTCCAGAAGATCTGTTGCTGTATAGGATTGTTTTAGCAATTCTGGTTTTTTGTTTTCTTTGTTTGTTTTTCATATGAAATTGAGGATTATTCTGTCCAGTTCTGTATTGAATTGTGTTGTATTTTGATGGGGATTGTACTGAATCTGTAGATTGTTTTTGGCAGGATAGCCATTTTCACTATGTTAATCCTACCCATCCAAGAAAGCTCAAGTTGAAAATGGGAAATAAGCCAAGGAATGGAATACTATGTCACAGATAATAGAAAGGGCACTCTTCCTAATAAATATTAGATTAATAGCTGATAAAATTCAAACTTCTCTGGCTGCAAGATACTTGTCAGCTCTTTCTGGTAAGGGTCTGCCAATTCACTTTAAAAACTAAATTCCAAGAAATAATCAACTGGGCTTTGCTTGTTACAACCTAAATTGGCACAGCTGACCCAAATCTTAAAATTTTCTTGTCTCTTTGCTTGTTTTTCATTTAAAGGCTTTGAGTTACAATGATATTAATTTGAGAAAAAAAATAATTGAACAAATTGGTGAAGGCACATGCCTTTAATTCCAATACAAAGTAAAAAGAAACAGGCAGATCTCTGAGTTCCAAATCAGCCTAATTTACCTAATAAAAGTCAGGATGGCAACTGTTGCTATTTAGCCATTTGAAATGATAGTCTAAGATTCAAAATGACAAAATTTTCCTTAATGTTACCAAGTAAGTTATTTTTTCTTAATAATAGGTGTTATGTCATTACCATTCTAAAGATCAGATTCATATCAGTGTTAGGTTTATGTAAAGAGAGATGATGTCACACTGTTCTAAAAAGGCTAGTCAATCCCCAAAACTGGTACTCCCACAGAACCTGTGCAAAAAGGTATTTTGGCCTAAGGAATATGTTCTATTGGTCAATGTAAGGACTCAAAATTAGGCTTGGAGACAAACATGCAAACTGCATGCCTCCCATGTCAAAAAACTTTTAAATGCTGACTAAATTAAGGTGTCACACTGCTCTGGAAGTTGGTTTATCTTTTCGAACATGAGAAATTTTCACGGGAAACAAATGTTGGTCATGCCTAATGCAAAAAAGACACGGGAGGCTTACAGATGGCAAAGTACATGCCAGCCTAGTTAAGTCCAAAAAACTAAAAAATGATAATTCATGTGTTTAAAAGATGGAATTGTCCATCAAAGAGGGTGCAACCTAAAGATAGCCAAAACAAATGTAAAAATCCAGTTATAGGATGCCTAGGGTATACTTAAATGTTAAAGGTAAAAGGGAGTTTATATAAAGTTTGGCTACAAAGGCATGACTGCCCATTCTATATTTTAAAAGGGGCAAGCCAAACAATAGGCACAACCAATGTAAAAATCCAGGGACAATTTGTCTAGGGTATGCTTATATGCTAAAAGTAAAAAGGATTTTATATAAAGTTTAGCTAAAAAGGCATAACTGCCCATTCTGTATAAAAAAAAGGGGGGGCAAGTAAAAAATTAGCCACAATCAATGCAAAAATTCAGGTACAAGATGCTTAGGGTATGCTTGTCAAAGGTAAAAGGGAGTTTATATAAAGTTTGGCTATAGAGTCATAACTGCCCATTGTATATAAAAAAGGGATAAGATAAAAATAGCTACAACAATAATAAAAACCTAGGCCTAAATCTCTAAACAGGTACAAGATGCCTAGGGTATGTTTAAACTCTAAATTAAAAAGGTTTTATAATATTTACCTAAAACCTGCCTTTTCTATTGCTCAAGGCAACCAGCATGTCTCACTAATGAGAGGCCTTCTCTCAGGAGATAGGTAATAGCTTGGCCTAATACAACAGGAGCCCAAGAGCCCAAAAAAGATATTTTAATCTATTAACCTTGTTTTGGTTTCAATATGATAATGATTGTATGCTCGATAATAACAGTAACTTATATTGCTGATCCCTTTACATGAGATCAATTCTGAAACAGACTGAGGCATAAAAAGTGTCTCTAGCCAGAACTCCAACAATACATGGCCAATAAATCCTAGGTTATAATATCCTCAAAATTTATTATGCCATTCTTTTAATTGGCGTAGATAAATTGGTTAACAGTTTAGGTTCATCCTAAATATCTCATATATTTATAATATTAAGACTGTATAATGCTTGTGAGATATTAAATGTTTGTAGAAAAAAAGGACTGTACACTGGATGCTGGGTTAAACCTGACAGAATTTATCCTTCCAGCATTCTAAAACATTGACATATCTGCTCCAGCATCTTGCATGTTCCAGCATTCTGCTTGTTCCTGCCTCAACTGCTTCAGTTTCTCATCAAAGCCTGCTCCCAAGAGAGCTTTGAAGAAAGCTACTAACCTCAATTGGTCTAGCATTTTAGACTGTTTCAAACAGGACTTATACTAAACGTGAAATTTCTCAACATTTAAAGACTGGACCACAAATGCTTTCTTAATTAATGATTTTTTTCCCAATTTACTTTGGTCCCCCTAACAGGATTTCTGCATACCCAAAATGTCACTTAGAAAAAAATCAATGAGAACGATGTTCAATTTTCTTTAAGGATGGTTGGATAGGGTTTGGTTGTCTTCTGTGGCTGTGAACGTTTATTGTCATTGGAAGATTGTTATAAATTATTAATGGTCTTATTCAGGGAGAAACAAGGTTAGACTCAAGGATTTCTCTCTTTTCCTTTTTCTTTTCTCTATCTCTCTTTCTTAGATAAAGGTAAAAGGGAATGAAAAGAAAATAGGGGAATACAGGTATATCTTATAGGAATAAGAAGACAAAAGGTAGATTATTGATTCTACTCAACTTAGGGCTTTATTTGTTATTCTCAAATAAGGTTAACTTTAACTCTGTTATAGGATTTTGTATATTGATGAAGAAATAAGTCTATTTTTGATACACTGGTATAAGTTTATACCAATTATTTTAAATTCCTATTAAAAACTTTTTAGGATATTAAGTAATGCAAGTAAATTGCTAGTTAATTAACTCATAGTTATGTCAGACACTAGTCTAATTCATCACAGGAATATACATCCTAGGTTTAACAGATAGATATGATTTTGTAGACAGATAATATAAAGATAGGTAGTATTCAAAAATTCAGAGACCTACAGAATATGGCACTTAAAACTGTCTTTAGTATTTTAAAGATTCTTTGACAATGAGACAGGTCATCTCCTGGCAGCAACCGGCCTACCTCAAATAAGATGATGAGTATCGCAGTATCTCCATATGAAAATGGCTTCAAATGTGGCAAAAAGAGTCACTAACGTAAAGAAAATACCCTTGCTTCACAACAGACAGAATCTGCAAAAAATAGGCAAATTTAAATGCAGAGCAAGTTGACTGTTGAACTCTGCCAGTACAGGGTAAGCAAGTCCTAAACAGTTCCTGCTCCATATTATGTCTGTCAAATATTCTGAGCCAAAAAGCTGAAGATGATGCTCCAGCGTTATAGAGAGATTTGGATGACTGTTCCGGCAGCAAACTGTCTCTGTCATTTTTTTTTTTTTAATTTTTAGTTTTTGAAAGCTGCTAACATGCACTTCCTATTTATTTCAGTAACTAATTTTATTCCTTCTCAAATCTCTGGTGAGGTTTAAGACTAAATAGTTACAGTTACACAATTAAGCTTGAGTTGTTTAGAATTTAAGAAAATGGTTTCATATAGGTAAGACCAATAAGGTTAAAAGTTAATTTAGGTATAGAACTCCAAACTTGTTAGTATAGGATAAATAATCAAATACTTTCTCCTTAATTGCTAAATACACATGGACTGGACATTACACATGTAAACCTTACCTAATTGTTTTCATGGCTTTTATTATTATTATTGTATTGAAAGAAATGGAACCCTTGATTGGACTTAAAGGGGGAAATGTTGGTATAATATTCTTGTGGAATGTACCCTAGTTCATTCAAATGATGATTTCTCTATCTCACTATCTGTTTTCAATCCATACATTGCATTGTGATACTTATTCTAAGCATATCTGTTTCTCAAGTTTTTATTTAAAAAGTTACCATTTGTTCTCTGTATTGAGAATAAAACAACCAGTCTCGATGCTGAGCAATGGGGAAAACAAGGTGGGACATCATGGTAGAAAGGGGAAGAGAAGGAAGCAAGTAAGAGAGGAGGGAGAGGTCAGAAGGTGAGAACTTGGAACCACAAGGAGAGATGAACTGGACCTAAGATAAGGCTAAAAGCAAGTATAATGAGTAAAATCTGAATGGTAGGAAACTATGCAGGTTTGGAGGGTTAGGATGGAGTAATCATTGCCCAACATTGTGCTCTAGGTTAATTAAGTAATTCCTAGTCTCTGTGTGATTTGAGTATTCAGCTGGGTTAGAAATCACCGCTGGTTAACTAAAAGTTAAATCAATAATAAATATTAATCTTCCAAAACAGAGGCCACAGTCACCTTCATATCTATAACACACAAAGACCCAAAGAAGAAAGAATTTCAGACCAATTTCCCTTATGAATATTGATGCATAAATAATCACAAACAGAACCAAGAACACATAAAAGGTATAATCCACCATGAACAAGTAATTTCATTCCAGACATGCAGCAGTGATTCAGTGTATAGAAAATCATCAATATAATCCACCATATAAACAAACTGAAAGAAAAGAAAACAAAACAAAACATGATCATCTACTTAGATGCCAAAAGGGTATCTGACCAAATCCAGGACCCATTCATATTTAAATTCTTAGAGAGATAAGGGATACAAGGCACATACCTAAACATAGCAAAGTCAATATACAGCAAGCCAATAGCCAATATCAAACTAAACAGAGAGAAACTTAAATCAATCATACTGAAATCAGGGAAAAGCTAAGGCTCCCATTCTCTCCATATCTGCTCAATATAGAATTTGAAGTCCTGCAGCCAGTCCTGATGAGACCTGATAATCTAGGATCAGATGGAAAGGGAGGAGGAGCTCCACTATCAGTGGACTTAGAGGGGGCCAGGGAGGAGATAAGAGAGGGAGGGTGGGATTAGGAAGGAATGAGGGAGGGGGGTACAGCTAGGATACAAAGTAAAGAACTGTAATTAATATAAAAAGTAAAAATTTAAAAAAAAGAATATGAAGTCCTTGCTAGAGCAATAAGAAAACTAAAGGAGATTAAGGAGATACAAACAGGAAAGGAAGAAGTCAAAGTATTATTATTTGGAGATGATATGAGAGTATGAATGGATAACCCCAAACATTCTCTCTGGGACCTCCAACAGCTGATAAACACCTCCATTAAAGTGGATGGATGAAAAATTATCTCAAAAATTCATAACCTTACTGCATACAAAGGCAAATGGGCTGAGAAAGAAATTAGGGAAATAACACCCTTCACAATAGCCACACACACACACACACAAACACACACAAAAACATACACACACACACACACACACACACACACACACACACAAACCCATAAAGTATCTTGATGTAACTCTAATCAGGCAAGTGAAAGACGTGTGTGTGTGTGTGTGTGTGTGTGTGTGTGTGTGTGTGTGTGTGTATATATATATATATATATATATATATATATATTAAAAAAAAACTTGAGGAAAGAAATTGAAGAAGATATCAGAAGATGGAAAGATCTCCCATGCACATGGATTGGTAGATTAACATAGTAAAAATGGCCATCCTTCTAAAACCAATCTAGAGATTCAATGAAATTCTCATCAAAATATCAACATGGTTCATTACAGACCTTGAAAGAACAATTTTTGAGTTCCTATAGAAAAACAGAAAATCAAGAATAGCTAAAACATTACTTTACAGTAAAGGATCTTGAGGAGGTATCACCATCCCTGATCTCAATCTGTACTATAGAGCAACAGAAACAAATACTGCATGTGACTGGCATAGAAACAGACTTATGGATCAGTGGAATCAAACAAGTGATCCAGAAATTAACCCACACACTTATGGACACCAAAGTTTTCTCAATGAAGATAAACATATTCAATGGAAAACCAAACAAACAAAAAAAGGATCACATCTTCAACAAATGGTCCTGGGCTAACTGAATTATTACACGTACAAAAATTCAAATGAATACATATTTATCACCCTGCACAAAAGTAAAGTCCAAGAGGATCAAAGACTTCAACATAAAACCAGGCAAACTAAATTTGTTACAGGAAAAAATGGGGAAGGGCCTTGAACTCATTGGCACAGGAGACAACTTCTTGAATAGAACGGCAATAGCTCAGGCTCTAAGATCAACAATCAATAAATGAGGACTCATGAAACTAGAAAGCTTCTGTAAAGCAAAGGACAATGTCATCAGAACAAAATGACAGCCTACAGACAGGGAAAAGATCTTCACCAACCCTACATCGAACAAAGGAATAATGAGGAGAAAATATAAAGAATTTCAGAAATTAAAAAAACAGCATACCAAATATTCCAGTTAAACAATCGGGTACAATCAGAATGGCTAATATCAAAAACTCAAGTGACAATACATGCATGAAAGTATGTGGACAAAGGGAAAACCTCCATTGCTGGTGGGAATGTAAACTTGTATAACCACTTTGGAAATCAATCTGGTGCTTTCTCAGACAGTTATAAATACTGCTTCCTCAAGATCCATCTATACCACTCCTAGACAGATATCCAAAATATTCTCAAGTATACAACAAGGACATTTGCTCAACCATGTTTGTAGCAGCTTTATTCATAATAGTCAGAACCTGGAAACAACCCAGAAGTCCATCAATGGAGAAATGGATACAGAAATTGTGGTACATTTACACAATGGAATAGTACTCAGCAATTAAAAACAAGGTGGGATCTAGAAAGATCATCCTGAGTGAGGTATTACAGAAGCAGAAAGACACACATGGTATATATGCACTTATAAGTTGATATTAGATATATAATATAGGATAAACATGCTAAAACATGTACACCTAAAGAAGCTAAGCAATAAGGAGGATCCTAGGTAAGATGCTTAATCTTTATTCAGAAAGGCATAGGGGATGGACATTGGAAGGAGAAAACAGAAAACAGGACAGGAGTCTACCACAGAAGTTCCTCTGAAACACTCTACCCAGCAGTGTATCAAAGGAGATGCTAAGGCTCATAACCAAACTTAGGGCTGAGTGTAGGGAATCTTATGAAAGAAGGGGGAGATAGTAAGATCCGGAGGGGACAGTAGCTCCACAAGGAGAGCAACAGAACCAAAAATCTGGGCACCAGGGTCTTTTCTGAGACTGTTACTTTAACCAAGGCCCATGCATGTATATAACCTAGAACCCCTCCTCTGATGTAGGCCATGGCAACTCAGTATCCAAGTTTCCCTAGTAAGGGGAAGAAGGACAGTCTTTGACATGACCTCAGTGGCTGGCTCTTTGATCACCTCCCCCTAAGGGGGGAACAGCTTTGCCAGTCCACAGAGGAAGACAATACATCCAGTCTTGATGGGACCTGATAGGCTAGGATCAGGTGGAAGGGGAAGAGGACCTCCCCTATCAGTGGACTTGGAGAGGGGCATGGCAAGAAATAAAAGAGGGAGGGTGAGATTAGAAGAGAATTGGGGAGGGGGCTACAGCTGATTCACAGTGAATAATCTGAAATTTAATACAAAAAATAAAAATTAAAATAAAAAGCATTAAACAGCAAGCAGATAGCCAACACTAAATTAAATGGAAAGGAACTCAAAGCAATTCCAATAATATCATGGGAAGACAAGGCTGCCCACTCACTCTTTCCATATTTAATCAATATAGTACTTTAAACCCTAGCTATAGACATAAGACACCTAAATTAGATGAAGTGGATACAATTTGAAAAGGAGGAAGTCAAAATATCACTATTTGAGGATGACACGATAGTATATATAAGTGACCACAAAAATTCTATCAAGGAACTATTACAGCTGAAAAACACCTGATGTGTCTTTTGCATACAGGAGGGCCACTGATTTTTGTTGTTGTTGTTGAGTAAATTTTGTATTCAGCCATCTTACCAAAAGAAAACTACAGATTTAATGCAATTACAATCAACACCAACAAAATTCTTTACAGACCTTGAAAGAATAATTTTCAATTTCATATGTTAAAATAAAAAGCCCGGAATAGCTAAAACAATCTTGTAGAATAGACGATCTTCAGGAGGTATCACGATCTCTGATCTCAAGCTGTAATATAGAGCAGCAGTAATAAACACAGCATGGTACTGGCATAGAAACAAACTGATAGATGGATCAATGGAATTAAAATAAATCCAAGAAATAAACCAACACACTTATGGTAACTTCACTTTTGACAAAAGAGCCAAAACCATACAATGTAACAGAGATAGTGTCTTCAACAAATGGTCTAACATGATATCTACATGTAGAAACATGTAAATAGATAAATATCATCACCCTACACAAAACTGAAGTCCAGGTGGATCAGGGACCTCAACATAAAACCAGACACACTAGGTCTATTAGAAGAAAAATTGGGGAAGAACCATGAACTCATTGGCATAAGAGAAAACTTCTTGAAGAGAAAAGCAACAGCTCAGGCTCAAAGATCAATAATTAATAAATGGGAACTCATGAAACTGAAAAGCTTCTGTAAAGCAAAGAACACTCTTAAAAGAACAAAATGAGAGCCAACAGACTTGGAAAAGATCTTCACCATCCCACATCCAACAGAGGAATAATATCCAGAATATATAAAGAACACAATTAATTAAACACAAACAAACAAAATAACCCAATTAAAAGTTGAGATATTCCGCGAAATTAGCAGGCAAATAGTGGGAACTAGGAAAAATCATCCTGACTGAGGTATCCCAGAAGCAGAAAGACACAGACGGTATATACTCACTTATAAGTAGATATTAGACATATAATATAGGATAAACATACTAAAATCTGTACACCTAGAGAAGCTAAGCAAGAAGGAGGACCCTGGGTAAGATGATCAATCCTCACTCAGAAAGGTAAACGTGACAGACATCAAAAGAGGGAGAATACAGGGAAACAGACAGGAGCCTACCACAGAGTGCCTCTTAAAGACTCCACTCAACAGGGTATTGAAGCAGATGGTAAGACTCATAGGCAAACTTTAGGCACCATGCAGGGAATCTTATGAAAGAAGGGGGAGATAGAAAGACCTGGAGAGGACAGGAGCTCCACAAGGAGCTCAACAGAATCAAACGATATGGGCCCAAGGGCCTTTTCTGAGACTGATATTCCAACCAAGGACCATGCATGGAGATAACCTAGAAACCCTGCTCAGATGTAGCTCATGACAGCTCAGTGTCCAAGTGAGTTCTCTAGTAAGAGGAACAGGGACTGTCTCTGACATGAACTCAGTGGCTGGCTCTATGATCACCTCCCCTTGATCAGGGAACATCCATTCTAGGCCACAGAGGAAGACAATGCAGCCAGTCTTGAAGAGACCTGATAGGCTAGGGTCAGATAGAAAGCAAGGAGGTCCTCCCCTATCAGTGGACTGGGAGAGGGCCATGGGAGTAGAAGACGGAAGGAGAGTGGGATTGGGAGGGATGGCGGAGGTAGCTACACCTGGGATACAAAGTGAATAAATTGTAATAAATAAAATAAATAAATTAAATTTTAAAAATGGGTCTTTCTTGAATGCATTTCACAACCTATATTCCTAAAGATGCTAAACAATGAGGGCGCTAGGGAAGAAGCTTAATCCTCAAACAGAAGGGCAAACAGTATAGATATCAGAAGTATGAGAAGACAGGGAACAGGACCAGAGCCTACCACAGGGGCCCTCTGAAAGAATCTACCCAGCAGGGTATCAATCAAAGCAGATGCAGAGAAACTTATCCAAATTTTGGGTACAGTGCAGGGAATTTTATGGAAGAAGGGAGAACTAGAAATACCTGGAGGAAGACCACAAAAAGACCACAAGGATATCAACAGAGCTAAAAAATCTAATGAATCATCCAATGACCATGCATCGAGAGGACCTAAGCCACTTGCTCAGATGTAGCCCAAAGACTGCTCCATCTCCAAGTGGGTTTCCTAGTAAGGGGAGCAGGTTATGGACTTAGTGGACTTACATGGACTCAGTGGCCAACTCTTTGATCGCCTTCCCCTGGGTAGTGCAGCCTTGTCAGGCCACAGAGGAAGAAGATGCAAGCAGTCATAATGACACCTAATAGGCTATGGTCAGATAGTAGAGAAGGAGGATCTCCCCTATCAGTGGACTAGGAGAGGGCCATAGGGTGAAAAAGGAAGGGGAGGATGTGTCTGGGAAGAGATGTGGGATGGAGCTAAAGTTGGAATACAAAGTGAATAAATTGTAATAAATAATAAATAAATAAAATTTAAAAATAAAATTCTCGTGATGAATTTAATGGTCAACAGAGAGCTGAAACATTTTGTAGGTACTTTGATGAATTCAAGGAAATAAAAGAATTTACATTTTTTTTCATCCATGTTCTAATAGCTCTAGAAATGAACTCAAGTGCTATTAGGCTCAGAGACGATGTACTACATTGAAAGATCTGAATTTCCATTTTTGTCATGTTGTTCCTTTGACAAATATAAAATGTGTGTACCTGCTAGCACATGGGCCTCAACTGGACATATTTTCAAAATAGTCCTCGAATGTAAAAGCTATCCTCAGAAGATGCAAACATATTTTTTTATCCTAGCAGGACAGTTATAGTCAAAGTGAGATGCCGATCAGGACAGGATCAACCTAAACCCTCCTGCACTTCTGGTTCAGCCACTTTGCAAACCTTTGCCAGCCTAAGAGTGATAGAATATCAGTCAATGCTTCCTCAAATTCAGATTTTCAACTTAATTAGATAGAGCAGCTTTTCATAACATTTCATTAAAACAGTGTTTAAACAGGTCTCTGTAAACATAGTTTAACTATTAATCTATTACTTTATTTTCAACAAATGGTGTGCAAGAAGCTAACAGAGGGATGGGCTTGTGTCCTAATGTTCAGTGTAACTTAGGAGTTAGAAACTTGGATGTTCTTGATGCTACTGTGACAATTAAATTACTGCCCTACCTACTCCACCTCCATTGTACAAAAATATTTTGCAACAAGCCTGGGCAAGATTCAACAGCATAACAGTTTTGTATTTGAGGCTATTTCCCCAGAACACTTTAAGCCTAAGCAATGCAGTGTTAATATTACCCTTTTAACCTTTCTAGTAAAGGTTTCTAAAACAGTTTTTAAAAAGAATGTAATACTTATAGAATCATATTTCAGTGTTTATGAGCTAAATTTGAAATGACTATTTTCTGAAAGTTTGGGAACTTGACATATGTCAGTGAATGTCATATCTATATGAATGAATATACATATTGATTCACTTTTTGGGTTGTAAAAATAGCTTCTGTTCTGTGGATAGCTCAACTATCTATCATTTCTGTATCTTAATTCCAAATTCACCTAAACTGAGTGCATATGTGCAATATATACTGGCCAGACACATTAAACGTGTTAGAAGAAAAAGTGAGGAAGAGCCTTGACCTCATTGACACAGGAGACAGCTTCCTGAACAGAACACCAACAGCACAGTCTCTAAGATCAACAATCAATAAATGTGACCTCATGAAACTGAAAAACTTCTGTAAACGAAAAGACACAGTCATCAGGAAAAAAAAAAATAAAAAAGACAGCCTACATATTGGGAAAGAATCTTCACCAACCCTATATATGACAGAGGGATAATATCCAGAATATATAAAAAAAACTCATGAAGTTAAATACTAACAAACAGTAATCTAATTTAAAAATAGGGTACAGAGTTAAACAGAGAATTCTCAACAGTGATATCGAATGGTGGAGAAGCACTTAAATATGCTCAGTGTCCTTAGTCATCAGGAGAATGCTAATCAAAACAACTCTGAGTTCTATCTTACACCCATCAGAATGGCTAAGGTCACAAACTCAAGATATAGCACATGCTGGCTAGGATGTAGTGAGATGGGGGAACACTTGTCCATTGCTGATGGGATTGCAAACTTGTACAACTTCCTTGGGAATCAGTCTGGTGCTTTCTAAGAAAATTTGGAATAGTGCTACCTCAAGACTCAGCTGTACCACACCTGGGCATGTACCTGAAAGCTGCTCCACCATACAACAAAGACATTTGTTCAACTGTGCTCATAGCAGCTTTATTCGTAATAGCCAGAATCTGGAAATAACCCAGATGTTCCTCAATTGAGGAATGGATACAGAAAGTGTGGTACATTTTCATAATTGAATATTACTCAACTCTTCAAGGGAATACATGAAATTTACAAGCAAATGGATGGAACTAGAAAAGATCATCCTGAGTGAGGTATCCCAGAAGCAGAAAGACACAAATGGTATATACTCACTGATACATGGGTATTAGCCATGTATCATATGAAAATCTATAAACATATGAAAATCTATAGTCCTAAAGAAACATTAATGAAACTTTAAAAAACTCTTTAATCTTTGCAGGTATTTACATTCAAAGAACTCTCTGTGTCAAAGTATTTAATCTCTGCAAGTTACAATTTTCTGAATATGTTCTCCTAATGTTAAATTACATGATTTTTTAAACTAGAAAGAGATAGAGACTCAAATAAAGAATATTTTATGTAGAGACATTATTTTTATTTGTACAGTACAACTCTCCCAGAGTTTAAGAAATGTCATTCCTCTTCCCTAATCCATAGCATACTGAAAAATATCATAAACTTCTCTCTCCCAAATTGAAATTTTACTTATAAGACCTGGCGTACATTTTTCAAGCTCTGAGGTGAATGTACCGTGACTTCTTGCTGTGCATTTTCTTGTAAACTTCCCATTTCAAAAAGGAAAAACACTTGGATAAAAGATCATTTGCATATCTGCAAGTGAACAGGGCCTCAAAGAGCTTCTATTATCAATGGAAAATACCAAATTATAAGAAAAACAGATGTGACTTTCCAAACCTCAAGAAGTCCCATGAGCAACTGTAGATAATACATCTTCCTGTCTTTTAATTGCCATTAGGTTTATCTCAACTTGCACAGTTTGAATTTTAACCAGGCTGAACTGTAAAATGGTGTTAGAATAATTAAGTTTCAATATGGTTTATAAGGAAAGTTGGTGAATTTTAATTCATTTCATAAATACTCTGGAAACAGGATGTCAGGTGGAGGTGACTTTCATTTTTCTCAGATACAATTTGGTCACAAATAAGAGTCAAGAAACTGCAATGACATTTACTCATGAATTTAAAATATAGTTATATTTCTTTTATATATTTCTCATTTTGATTTATTGTATGAAGGAAGCTTTTAGATTAAAGAAGTTGATCTTGTATTTGATGCCACACTTTGATAACCAAACATTCTTATAATAGAAATTTGACTGGCATACCAATAAATTTTAGTCTTTGACAGGAAAGAATACTCATTAAAGAAAACTCTACCACTAAAAAAAATTAACTTTTCTTTCTCCATTTTTTTTTTCAGGAAAAATATTCTAACAGAGGTCTATTGAATATTTAAAGATTCATGGAAAACTGCAGAAAATCCTTTCTTCTGCTACAATTAGTTCCTTACTTAAAATCCCCTTCACTCTCTTTTTGTAAAGAAATAATGCATTCCAGATATGCAGTCCTGCATGATATGACTTAGTCACTGCTCTTAGTGCAGGTATAAATCCTGGTCAGTGTCATTGTCCTATTTTCACTGTCAGATATTAGTTAAAGGATGATTGAAGGTACTGTTGTCAAGGAGTAATAAGTAGTGATCTAATTGGTGCTCCTGAGAAACTGTTCCTCTTTTTGCTATGGCCTATATTGCATCTCTGGACATTAACATGTATATAGCAAACGCAAAGAATAACTTCTGCCAACCTGTAACTAAAAAGGAAGCCATAGTTAGTATGAAACTACGAATTGGTTCAGAATTAATGAAACGTCATGGGTTGCAGACAATATCATTCGAATTTCATTAATTCCAAGCTATTAAAGAAATAACATTTACAACATTTTCTACAATTAATCTTTTTAATTCTTCTAAGTTCTTTTTTTAGTTTAATTCTATTTATATATATTTTACTACGAACTATTCACTTTGTATACACGCTGGAGCCCTCTCCATCATCTCCTCCGATGCCAATGCCCTTTCCCTAGTACCCTGAGAGGGGAGGACCCCCTCCCCTACCATCTGACAGTAGTTTGCTAAGTCCCTCTTCTCCTCCGATGCCAATGCCCTTTCCCTAGTACCCTGAGAGGGGAGGATCCCCTCCCCTACCATCTGACAGTAGTTTGCTAAGTCTCATCAAGTCTGGCTGCAGCAAATTCCTCTGTGGCCTGGCAAGGCTGCACTCCCCAGGGGGAGGTTATCTAAAAGCAGTCTGCTGGGTTCATATCAAAGACAGCCCCTGTACCCCTTGCTAGGGTACCCACACGGAAACTGAGCAGCCTTTGGGCTTCCTTTAAACAGGGGATCTAGGTCCCCTCCACGCGTGGTCCTTAGTTGGAGCAGGTATTTTCGCTCTGTTGTTCTGGTGGAGTTCTTGTCCCCTCCAGGTCTTTCTATCTTCATCTTCATAAGGATTCTAGCACTCTGCGTAAAGTTGGGCTGAGTCTCGGTATCTCATTCAATACCCTGTTGGGTAGAGTCTTTCAGAGGTCCTCTGTGGAAGGCTTCTGTCCTGCTCCTTGTCTTCTCCTACTTCCAATGTCTACCCTGTTTGCCCTTCTGAATGAGGATTAAGCATTTTCCCTAGTGTCCTACTTGTTGTTTAGCATCTTTAAAACTACATATTTTAGTATGTTTATCCTATATTACATGAATAATATACACTTAAAGAAGTGAGCATATAACATGTGTTTCTGCTTCTGGGTTACCTCACTCAGGATGATCTTTTCTATTTCCCAGCATTTGCCTGCAAATTTCATGATTTCCTTGTTTTTAATTGCTGAGTAGTATTCCATTGTGAAAATGTACCAAAATTTCTGTATCCATTTCTCCTTTGAGGGACATCTTGGTTGTTTCCAGATTCTGGAGATTACAAATAAAGTTGCTATGAACAGAGCTGAACAAATGTCCTTATTTATTGGTGAGGCATATTTTGGGTATATGCCTAGGAGTGGTATAGCTGGATCTTAAGGTAGCACTAATCCTAATTTTCTGAGAAAGCACCAGATTGATTTCCTAAGTGGTTGTAAAAGGTTACCTTCCCACCAGCAATGAAGGAGGGTTCCCCTTTCTCCACATCCTTTCCAGCATGCATTATCCCCTAAGGTTTTATCTTAGCCATTCTGATAGGTATGAGGTGAAATCTCAGGGTGGTTGTGATTTGAAATTTCCTAAATGACTAAGGATATTGAGCATTTCTTTAAGTGCTTGTGTGCCATTCCATATTCCTCTGTTGAGAATTCTGTGTTTAGCTCTGTACCCCATTTTTATTTAGATTACTTGGTTTGTTGCTTTTTAACTTCTTGAGTTATTTATGTATTCAGGATACTAGTCTCTGTTAGATGTAGGGTTGATGAAGATGTTTTTGCAGTCTGTAGGCTGCCATTTTGTTCCGATAACAGAATCCTTTCCTTTACAAATTTTCAGTTTCACGAAGTCCCATTTATTCATTGTTGATCTTAGATCCTGTGTTTTGTTCAGGAAGTTGTCACCAATGCTAAAGAGGTCAATACTCTTCCTCACATTTTTTTTCTAACAGGTTTAGTGTGGTTTTATCTGGAGATCTTTGATCTACTTAGAATTTAGTTTTGTGCACGGTGATAAACATGGATCTATTTGCATTATGCTACATGTAGACATCCAGATAGACCAGCACCATTTGTTGAAGATGCTTTCTTTTTTCCACTATATTGATTTGTCTTCTTTGTAAGAAATCAGGTGTCCATAGGTGTGTGGGGGTTTATTTCTGGGTCTTCTCTTGGATTAATTTCATCCTCCAGATTATTTCTTGGCCAGTCCCATGCTGTTTTTATTACTATTGCTCTAAAATGCAGCTTCAGATCAGGGAAGGAGATACCTCCAAAAGATAGGTTATTGTACAGGATTGTTTGAGCAATTCTGGGGATTTTGTTTTTCCATATGAAATTGAAAATTTTTCTTTCAAGGTCTGTAAAGAAAGGTGTTTGTATTTTGCTAGAAACTGCGTAGACTCTGTAGATTGCTTTTGGTAGGATGGCCATTTTCACTATGCTAATCTTACCAATCCATGAACATGGGAGATCTTTCCCTCCTCTGATATCTTCTTCAATTTCTTTTGTCAGAGACTTGAAGTTTTTTTCCAAACAGGCCTTTCACTTGCTTAGTTAGAGTCACACCAAGGAATTTTATTTCATTTGTGGCTTTTGTGAAGGGTGTTGTTTCCCCATTTCTTTCTCAGCCCTTTTGTCTTTTGTATACAGGAAGGCTACAAAAATTTTGAGTTAATTTTGTATCCAGCCACTTTTTTGAAGGTGCTTATCAACTATAGGAGTTCTCTGGTAAAATATTTAGGATCTCTCATATATACTATCATATCAACTGCAAATAGTGAGATTTTGAATTTTTCCTTTCCAAT
This sequence comes from Meriones unguiculatus, assembly GCF_030254825.1. Taxonomy (NCBI): domain Eukaryota; kingdom Metazoa; phylum Chordata; class Mammalia; order Rodentia; family Muridae; genus Meriones; species Meriones unguiculatus. The sequence continues at coordinate 69,714,910 of NC_083369.1, read as the reverse complement.
TTATTTTCGGTTTATGTCCTTTAGTTGTCTTATTGCTCTAGCTAGGATTTCAAGTACTATGTTGAAGAGATAAGGACAGAGTGGTCAGCCTTGCCCTGTCCCTGCTTTCAGTGGGGATGATTTAAGTTTCTCTCCATTTAGTTTGATGTTGGCTATAGGCTTTCTGTATCTTGCCTTTAGCATGTTTAGGTATGTACCTTGTATCTCTGATCTCTCTGTAATTTTAAACATGAATGGGTGTTGGATTTTGTCAAATGCTTTTTCGGCATCTAAGGAGATGATCATGTGCTTTTTTTTTTCCTTCTCTTTGTTTATATGGTGGATTAGACTGATGGATTACTGTATATTAAACCACCCCTGCATGCCTGGTATGAAGCTTACTTGATCATGGTGGAGGATTTCTTTTATATCTTACTGGATGTGGTTTGCAAGTATTTCATTGAGTATTTTTGAATCAACATTCGTAAGGGACATATATCTGAAGTTGTCATTTTTTGTTGGGTCTTTGTGTGGTTCTGGTGTCAAGGTGATTGTGGCCTCATAGAATGAGTTTGGTAATGTTCTTTCTTTTTCCAATTTGAGTAATAGTTGGAAGAGTATTCTTTGATGGTCTGGTAGAATTCTGCACTGAAACCATCTGGCCCTGGGCTTTTTTTTTTTTTTTTTTTTTTTTTTCCTTTTTTGGCAGGGAGATTTTTAATGACTCTTTCTATTTCCTTGGGGGATATAGGACTGTTTAATCTATTTGACTGGATTTGGTTTATCTTTGGTAAATGGTATCTATCAAGAAAATTGTCCATTTCATTTAGATTTTTGAAATTTTCTGTAGTGTATGCTTTTGAAGTAAGACCTGGGACACAATTTAAGCAGTGCTAAGTGGAAAGCTCATAGCACTTAGTGCCTTCAGAAAGACATTCTATGTTGCATCCTTGTTTGGAGAAACAATCTCATAAAGTCTCCTGTGCCCAGACATACTTGGTCCTTGTGGAACTCCTGTCCTCTCCAGGTCATATTAACTCCCCTCCCCCATTTTGATTCCCTGCACTCTGCCGAAAGTTTTGTTATGAGTCTTAATATCTGCTTTGATACACTGCTAGGTAGAGTCTTTCATAGGCCCTCTGTGGTAGGCTCCTGTCCTGTTACTTGTTTGCTCCTCCATCGAATGTCCATCTCATTTGTCTTTCTAACTGAGGATTGATCATCATACCCTAGGTCCTCTTTCTTGTTTATCTTCTTTAGGTGTATAGATTTCAGTATGTTTACCCTATCTTATAGATCTATATAAGTGAGTATATAACCATGTGTGTCTTTCTGCTTTCGGGATACCTCACTCAGGATGATCATTTCTAGGTCCCACCATTTGCCTGCAAATTTCATGATTTCTTTGTTTTTAATTGCTGAGCAGTATTCCACTGTGTAAAAGTAGCACAATTTCTGTAACCATTCCTCAACTGAGGGACATCTGGGTTGTTTCCAGGTTCTGGCTATTATGAATGAAGCTGCTACAAACATGGTTGAACAAATGTCCTTGTTGTATACTTGAGTAAATTTTTGGATATATGCCTAAGAGTGGTATAGCTGGATCTTGAAGGAGCACTATTCCTAATTATCTGAGAAAGCGCCAGATTGATTTCCAAAGTGGTTGTAAAAGTTTGCATTCCTACCAGCAATCGAAGCAGGTTCCCCTTTCTCCACAACCTTATTTTTCAATGCAGAGTAGTACTCCATTGTGTAGACGTACCACAACTTCTGCATCCACTCTTCAGTTGAGGGCCATCTGGGCTGTTTCCAGCTTCTGGCTATTACAAATAAAGCTGCTACAAACATGGCTGAGCAAATGTCCTTACTGTGTACTTGAGCCTTTTTGGATATATGCCTAGGAGTACTATGGCTGGATCTTCAGGAAGCGTTATTCCTAGTTGTCTGAGAAAGTGCCAGATTGATTTGCAGAGTGTTTGTACAAGTTTACATTCCCACCAGCAGTGGAGGAGGGTTCCCCTTTCTCCACAACCTCTCCAACATGTGTTGCCACTTGAGTTTTTTATCTTAGCCATTCTGGTGGGTGTCAGGTGAAATTTCAGGATAGTTTTGATTTGCATCTCTTTGATGGTTAAGGACATTGAGCATTTCTTTAAGTGTTTCTCTGCCCATCTGAATTCCTCTACTGAGAATTATCTGTTTAGCTCTGTACCCCATTTTTTAATCAAATTGCTTGATTTGCTGCTTTTTAACTTCTTTAGCTGTTTATATACTCTGGATATCAGCTCTCTGTCAGATATAAGGTTGGTGAAGATCCTTTCACAGTCTGTAGACAGCATCTTCAACAAATGGTGCTGGTCCAACTGGATGTCTACATGCAGAAAAATGAAAATAAATCCATACTTATCACCCTGCATAAAACTAAAGTATAAGTGAATCAAAAACCTCAACATAAACCAGATACAATAAGTAGGTTAGAAGAAAAAGTGGGGAAGACATTGGAACTCATTGGCACAGTAGACATCTTCCTGAACAGAACACCAACAGCACAGGCTCTAAGAGCAACAATCGATAAATGAGACTTCATGAACCTGAAAAACTTCTGTAAAGCAAAAGACACAATAATCAATACAAAACAAATGCCTACAGACTGAGTTTCTTCTTTTTAAGAAACTCTTGCCTAATAAGTACCAGGGAAAAGAAATAAATACAAAAGCTGAAGCACATGAATGAAATAACTTGTGTGATATGTGAACATACAGCATCCTGGACCAGTTCAGGGCTTAATTGTCTCTAAGTAGGTCAGAGGTACAGTACATTAATCTATGTTGTCTCAGCTGAAGAAAAAAAATGATAGATTTGTTTTTTGATTGCCTAATTACGAGAACTAATACTACTATTTATGTGTTAGAAAATTGTTGAATATATTTTAAAAGTTTCCACCATTAAAAAGCAACTGTGTGATGTATGAACTGGTTAATTAGCTCAATTGTTATAAATGATTTCCCAATGTCTTCATGTATGAAAATATTGCATATGCAATACTCAATATTATGTCAATTATACTTTATTTGAACTAAAAAAATATTTTGCCTGTTTTTGTACTTTAAATAATACTATGCTCTTTATTCTAGATGACAATTTATTTCTCTCTAATATGTTAAAATGTATTTGATTTTAACATTTCTTATGCTTATACATTGTCTCTATATTACTCTTTATTCATTTTTAAAAAATTCTTTATTAATTACACTTTATTCACTTTGTATCCCCCCTGTGTTTCCTTCCGTCTTCCCATTCCAATGCCTCCCTTCCTCCGCTTCTGCATACATGCCCCTCCCCAAGTCTACTGATAGGGGAGGTCTTCTTTTACTTCCTTCTGATCTTAGTCTATTAGGTCTCATCAGGAGTGACTGCATTGTCATCTTCTGTGGCCTGGTAAGGCTGCTCCTCCTTCAGGGGGAGGTAATTAAAGAGAAGGCCAATCCCTTCATGTCAGAGATAGTCCCTATTCCCATTACTATGGAACCTACTTGGACACTGAACTGCCATGGGCTATATCTGTGCAGGCGTCTTAGGTTATCTCCATGAATGGTCCTCTTTTGGAGTTTTAGAGTTTCAGTGTCAGAAAAGACACCTGTGCTCAGATTTTTTGGTTCTGTTGCTCTCCATGTGGAGTTCCTGTCCTCTCCATTGTTTCCAAATTTTTTCATAAGATTTCCTGCACTATGCCCAAAGGATGGCCATAAGTCTCAACATCTACTTTGACAATCTGCAAAGTAGAGCCTTTCAATAGAGGAATATCGAATGGCAGAGAAACACTTAAAGGAATGTTTAACATCATTAGTCTCAGGGAAATTCAAATCAAAACGCCCCTAATATTTCACCTTATACCCATCAGAATGGCTAAGATCGAATAGTCAAGTGACAAGACATGATGGAGAGGTTGTGGAAAAAGGGGAATCCTCCTACACTGATGGTAGGAATGTAAACTTGTACAACCACTCTGGAAAGCAATCTGGCGCTTACTCAGACAACTAGGAATAGCACTTCCTCAAGATCCAGCTATACCACTCCTAGACATATATCCAAAAGATTCTCAAGTACACAATAAGGACATTTGCTCAACCATGTTTGTAGCAGCTTTATTTGTAAGAGCCAGAAGCTGGAAACAGCCCAGATGCCCCTCAGTGGAGGAATGGATGCATAGATTGTGGTATATTTACACAATGGAATATTACTCAGCAATAAAAAAAAAAGGATATCATGAAATTTGCAAGTAAATGGTGGGATCTGGAAAAGAGCATCCTGAGTGAGCTATCGCAGAAGCAGAAAGACGCTCCTTCCTCCTCGGCACAGCGGCACAGCGGACTCATCTTTCTCAGCGCAGACCTAACTGCCTGGGGTATACAACCGCTGAGACAGAGCCCCAACCACTTTAGCGGCAGACAAAAGCCAGCAGTAAGTACCCCGGAGTCCCAGATTCGCGCAGCGGCTGCACCATCCTCCCAGGGCGCGAATCTGCTAGACACCAGACTAGCTCCGCAGGATCGCCATCACTGACGGTACGACCCGCCCAATCCCACAGTGACAGAGAATACGCTATATACTCACCGAAACCAGGCAGAAACGTCATACAACCTGGACACACCAGGCACTGGGCCTCCCAAGCTTGGAGAGCACAACGAAGAGATCCCAGGACTTCCCAGAAAGCATTGGGACTAGCAAGCCAGTCTCCAGTTACAGCAGGACGTGGCAGCGGAGCAGTACTGAACTGGCAGGGCACCACAGCCCTCCAGTTTAAGACTAACCAGGGCCAAACCAGAGAAGAGAGAGCCTGATTACCCCATCCCTGCTGAAGTGACCACCCTGAAATCTTCAGCTGCAGCAAGACCTCAGAACCTGGCAGTGACAGCAGCACAGAACTGGCGGAACACATCAAAGAAGCAGGGCCAAACCAGAGAGCAGAGAGCCCCGGATACCACGATCTCGGCCAAGAGACCTGCCTGTAAGTGAGTGCACCTTGAGAATCTGCAGTTCCCCAGATCCTGGGTCCTTCTAAATCAGAAGCCAGGCATCGAACCCCCCTCCCACCCACATACCCACTTTGGGAAACAGAGGGGCACTAGGGACATTGAAGTTCCTGCCCTGTGGGCCTGATTGAGGAGCTAAGACAGTTAATACCAGAAATTGCGCTGCGATCATCATTAGCGCCTGCGACATATACAGTACAGAGCCCCTCCCACACACTCAAGGGTTCAACATTAGCCATCACTCTGTCCCTCGAGAAACTCATCCATGCACACTTACACACACAGACACACACGCGCGCGCGCGCACACACACACGCTTGCATTTGCCCCATTTGCGCCTGCGTACTTTCCTCCCACAGGTACAGCTAGTCCTCAGCACACGCTGAGAGTGCTCAGCTTCCTGAAGAACTCTCCAGACACCAGAGAGAGACAGCACCAGTCTGATCTGCAGAATCCAAAAACAAACAGGGAAGGTTTCAGATAAGCCAATGGCCAGAGGTAGGCGAAAGAACACTTCCAACATAAATCAGGACATCATGACTTCACCAGCAAACCCCAAAATCGATGGATACACCAATTCAGCAGAAGCACAGGAAAATGATTTTAAAGCCATGCTTGCCCAATTATTTGAGGCTCATAAGGAGGAAATGAACAAGTCTTTCAAAGAGATGGCCAGTCAATTGGAGGCAAAGAAAGAAGAAATAGACAATATCCTTAAAGAAACACAGGCAAACATAGCCAAACAAATAGATACACAAGTAGAGGAAAAATTAGTGGCATATAAGAAGGAAATGAAAAAAGAAGTAGAGGCCATCGTAGAGAGACAGGAATCCAAATTCAAACACATGAAAGAAATGGTGCAAGGCATGAAAACAGAATTAGAATCAATAAAGAAAACACAAAATGAGAAAACCCTTGAGCTGGAGAACTTGGAGAAAAGATCAGGAACCACAAAAGTAAGCATCACCAACAGAATACAAGAGATGGAAGAGAGAATCTCTGGAGCTGAAGACACACTTGCAGAAATGGATACTTCTCTCAAAGAAAAAGTAAAATCAGAAAAGTTCCAATCACAAAATATCCAAGAAATCAAGGATGCTATGAAAAGACAAAATCTAAGAATAATAGGAATTCACGAAAAAGAAGACTCCAGACTCCAAGGTCCAGAAAATATTTTCAAGAAAATCATAGAAGAAAATTTTCCCAACTTAAAGAAAGAGATGTCCATAAATATACAAGAGGCCTACAGAACTCCAAATAGACTAGACCAGAAAAGAAACACATCACGTCACATCATAGTCACAACACTAAATCTACAGAACAAAGAAAAGATATTAAAAGCAGCAAGGGAAAAAGGTCAAGTAACATATGAAGGTAGACCTATCAGAATCACGCCGGACTTCTCATCAGAAACTATGAAAGCCAGAAGGGCCTGGGCAAGTATCATGGAGACTCTAAGAGATCACAAATGTCAACCCAGACTACTATACCCTGCAAAGCTTTCAATCAACATAGATGGAGAAAACAAAATATTCCATGACAAAACTAAATTTATACAATATCTACACAGCAAACCATCCCTACAGAAGATACTAGAAGGAAAACTCCAATCCAATGAAAACAAATTCACCCAAGAAAACAGGGCATACAGATAATGTCCCAACAAAAATGAAAAGAAAACAAGCAATGAATCAGGGTTAGATCATCGACTCCATTACAAAAGGAACTAACATGCATTGGTCACTATTATCAATCAATATCAATGGACTCAACTCACCAATAAAAAGACACAGGCTAACAGAATGGTTAAAGAAACAGGATCCAACATTCTGTTGCATCCAAGAAACACACCTATGCAACAAAGACAAACACTACCTCAGAGTAAAGGGCTGGAAAACTGTTTTTCAAGCAAACGGTTCCAGAAAACAAGCTGGAGTAGCCATCCTAATATCTAATAAAATAGACTTTCAACCCAAGTTAATCAAAAAAGATAAGGAGGGCCACTATATTCTCATCAAAGGAAAAATCCACCAAGAGGACATCACAATCTTGAATATCTATGCCCCAAATACAAGAGCACCGACATTCGTAAATGAAACATTATTAAAGCTTAAATCATACATTGATCCTAATACCTTAATAGTGGGAGACTTCAACACTCCACTCTCAGCAAGGGACAGATCAACTAGACAGACACCAAATAGGGAAATAAAAGCACTCACAGAATCCCTAAATCAAATGGACCTAATAGACGTCTACAGATCATTTCACCCAAACTCAAAAGAGTACACCTTCTTTTCAGCACCCCATGGAACCTTTTCCAAAATAGACCATATAGTGGGCCACAAAGCAAGCCTCAACAGATAGGATTGAAATAATCCCTTGTATACTATCTGACCACCATGGACTAAAGCTCGACCTCAACAACAACAGAAACAACAAAAAGCTGACACGCACATGGAAACTGAACAACTTACTACTCAATGACAGCTGGGTTAAGGAAGAAATAAAGAAAGAAATTAAAGACTTCCTAGAATTCAATGAAAAGGAAGGCACAACATACCCAAATTTATGGGACACACTGAAAGCAGTGCTCAGAGGAAAATTTATAGCACTAAGTGCCTGCAAGAAGAAATTCGTAACATCACATACAAACAACTTAATGGCCCAACTGAAAACCCTAGAAAAAAAGAAGCAGATACACCCAAAAGGAGCAGACGGCTGGAAATAATCAAACTAAGGGCTGAAATCAATCAACTAGAAACAAATAAAACTATCCAAAGAATCAATGAAACAAAAAGCTGGTTCTTTGAGAAAATCAACAAGATAGACAAACCCTTAGCCAAACTAACTAAAAAGCAGAGAGAAACTATCCAGATCAGCAAAATCAGAAAGGAAAATGGGGACATAACCACAGACATTGAGGAAATCCAAACAATTATTAGGTCATACTACAAAAGCCTATATGCCACAAAATTTGAGAATCTAAATGAAATGGATAATTTTCTTGAAAGATTCCATCTACCAAAACTAAGTCAAGATCAGGTAGAAAGACTGAATAGCCCTATATCTCCCAAGGAAATCGAAGCAGTCATTAACAGTCTCCCCTCCAAAAAAAGCCCTGGACCAGATGGCTTCAGCGCAGAATTCTACAAGACCTTCAAAGAAGTGCTAACTCCAATTCTCCTCAAGCTATTCCACAAAATAGAAACAGAAGGAACACTACAAAACTCATTCTATGAAGCCACAGTCACCTTAATACCTAAACCACACAAAGACCCAACAAAAAAAGAGAACTTTAGGCCTATCTCTCTTATGAACATTGACGCAAAAATACTCAATAAAATACTTGCAAACCGAATCCAAGAACACATCAAAGATATCATCCACCATGACCAAGTAGGCTTCATCCCAGGCATGCAAGGGTGGTTCAACATATGGAAATCCATCAATGTAATCCACTACATAAACAAACTGAAGGAGAAAAACCACATGATCATCTCCTTAGACGCCGAAAAAGCATTTGACAAAGTCCAACACCCATTCATGTTTAAAGTCTTGGAGAGATCAGGGATACAAGGCACATACCTAAACATAGTAAAGGCAATATATAGCAAGCCTATAGCTAACATCAAACTCAATGGAGAGAAACTTAAATCAATCCCACTGAAATCAGGGACAAGACAAGGCTGTCCATTGTCCCCATATCTCTTCAACATAGTACTTGAAGTCCTAGCCAGAGCAATAAGACAACTAAAGGAGATCAAGGGGATACAAATCGGAAAGGAAGAGGTCAAAGTGTCACTATTTGCAGATGATATGATAGTATACATGAGCGACCCCAAAAATTCAACCAGAGAACTCCTTCAGCTGATAAACACCTTCAGCAAAGTGGCAGGATACAAAATCAACTCAAAAAAATCAGAAGCCCTCCTATATACCAAAGACAAAAAGGCTGAGAAAGAAATTAGGGAAACAACACCCTTCACAATAGCCACTAATAACATAAAGTACCTTGGTGTGACCCTAACCAAGCAAGTGAAAGACCTGTTTGAGAAAAACTTCAAGTCTCTGAAGAAAGAAATTGAAGAAGATATCAGAAGATGGAAAGATCTCCCGTGCTCATGGATTGGTAGGATTAACATTGTGAAAATGGCCATACTGCCAAAAGCAATCTACAGATTCAATGCAATTCCCATCAAAATACCATCTCAATTCTTTACAGACCTTGAAAAAAAGATTCTCAACTTCATATGGAGAAACAAAAAACCCAGAATCTCCAAAACGATCCTGTACAACAACAGATCATCTGGAGGTATTCCTGATCTCAAGCTGTACTACAGGGCAACAGTAATAAAAACTGCATGGTACTGGCATAGAAACAGAAAGGAGGATCAATGGAACCGCATAGAAGACCCAGAAATAAATCCACACACCTATGAATACTCGATATTCGACAAAGAAGCCAATTCCATTCAATGGAAAAAAGACAGCATCTTCAACAAATGGTGCTGGACCAACTGGATGTCTACATGCAGAAAAATGAAAATAGATCTATATTTATCACCCTGCACAAAACTAAAGTCAAAGTGGATCAAGGACCTCAACATAAAACCAGATACCCTAAATCAATTGGAAAAAAAAGTGGGGAACAGCCTAGAACTCATTGGCACAGGAGACAACTTCCTGAACAGAACACCAACAGCACAGGCTCTAAGAGCAACAATCAATAAATGGGACCTCATGAAACTGAAAAGTTTCTGTAAAGCAAAGGATACCGTCATCAAAACAAAACGACTGCCTACAGATTGGGAAAGAATCTTCACTAACCCTTTATCTGACAGAGGACTAATATCCAGTATATACAAAGAACTAAAGAAGCTGAAAAGCAGCAATCCAAGTAATCCAATTAAAAAATGGGGAACAGAGCTAAACAGAGAATTCTCGACAGAGGAATATCGGATGGCAGAAAAACACTTAAAGAAATGCTCATCCTCATTAGCCATCAGGGAAATGCAAATCAAAACGACCCTGAGATATCACCTTACACCCATCAGAATGGCCAAGATGAAAAACTCAAGCGATAACACATGTTGGAGAGGTTGTGGAGAAAGGGGAACCCTGCTCCACTGCTGGTGGGAATGTAAACTGGTACAACCACTCTGGAAAGCTATCTGGCGCTTTCTAAGACAAATAGGAATAGTGCTTCCTACAGACCCAGCTATACCACTGCTAGGTATATACCCAAAGTTTGTTCAAGTACACAAAAAGGACACTTGCTCAACCATGTTTATAGCAGCTCTATTTGTAATAGCCAGAACCTGGAAACAACCCAGATGTCCATCAACGGTGGAATGGGTACAGAAATTGTGGTATTTTTATACAATGGAATACTACTCAGCAATCAAAAAGGAGGAAATCATGAAATTTGCAGGCAAATGGTGGGATCTAGAAAAGATCATTCTGAGTGAAATATCCCAGAAGGAGAAAGACAAACATGGGATATACTCACTTATATAGACCTATAAGATATGATAAACATAATGAAATCTATACACCTAAAAAAGATAATCAATTGAGCGGACATGGGGTAAGATGATCAATCCTCATTTAGAAAGACAGATGGGATGTGCATTGAACGTATGACAGGAGTCTACTGAGCGCATCTGAAAGACTCTAACTAGCAGTGTTTTCAAAGCAAAGACTCATGACCAAACCTTTGGCAGAGTACAGGGAATCATAAGAAAGAAGGGGAGTTAGTCTGATGGGGAAAGGATAGGAGCTCCACAAGGACCAAATATATCTGGGCACAGGGTCTTTTCTGAGACTGACATTCAACCAAGGACCATGTATGGACATAACCTAGAACCTCCACTCAGATGTAGCCTGTGGTAGCTCAGTAACCAATTGGTTTCCCAAAGTGAGGGGAACAGGGACTATTTCTAACAGGAACTCGATGACTGGCTCTTTGGTCTCCCCACCCCCGAAGGGAGGAGCAGTCCTGTTAGGCCACAGAGGAGGGCTTTGCAGCCAGTCCTGAAGATACCTGATAAAACAGGATCAGATGAATGGGGAGGAGGTCTCCCCCATCAGTGGACTTGGAAAGGGGCACGGTGGAGATGAGGGAGGGAGGGAGGGACTGGGAGGGAATGAGGGATTGGGACACGGCTGGGATACAGAGTTAATAAAATGTAACTGATAAAAAAAATAAAATAAAAAATAAAAAAAAAATCAAAAAAAATCAAAAAAAAAAAGAAGCAGAAAGACACACTTGGTATATACTCACTCATAGAGACATATAATTTATATTATATATCATATATAATAATTATTTATTATATTATATAATAATTTATATTATAGGATAATTTATTAGCCTATAATAAATTATAATAATATATTATTATAGGATAATTATTATAAGATAATTTATTATCCTATAATTTATAGGATAAACCTACTAAAATGTGTATGCCTAAAGAAACTAATCAAGAGAGAGGACTCTTGCTAAAATGCTCAATCCCTGTCCAGGAAGGCAAAGAAGATGGACATCAGAAGAAGAAAAGACGGAACAAGTCAGGAGCCTGTCACAGAGGATCTCTCAAAGGCTCTGCCCTGCAGACTATGAATGTTTATTCATTTTTAATTAAATTTTTATCTTTTATATTAATTACAGTTTATTCAATTTTCATCCCAGATGTAGCTCTCTCTCTCTCTCTCATTACCTCCGAATCCCACCCTCCCTCCCTCATCCCCTCCCATGCCCCTCTCCAAGTCCATTGATATCGGAGGTTCTCCTCCCCTTCCTTCTGATCCTAGCTTTTCAGGGCTCATCGGGACTGCCTGCATTGTCCTCCTCTCTGCCCTGGCAAGAAAGATACCCCCTCAGGGGTTGGGGTGAGAGATGTTCAAAGAGCCTGCCACTGAATTCAGGTCAGAGACAGTCCCTGTTCTCCTTACTAGGGAAACTTGCATACTGAGCTGCCATGGGCTACATCTGAGAAGCGGTTCTAGGTTATATTCATGCATGGTCTTTGGTTGGAGTATCAGACTCAGAAAAGTTCACTGAGCCCAGGTATTTTGGTTCAGTTCCTCTGCTTGTGGTACTCCTGTCCTCTCTTGGTTTTACCACCTCTCCATTCTTTCGTAAGATTCCCTACACTCTGCACAAAGTTTGGTTATGATCCTCAGCATCTGCTTTGATACACTACTGATTAGAGTCTTTCAGAGGCCCTCTGTGATAGGCTTCTGTCCTGTTTCCTGTTTCTTCTGACCCTACAAATTTAGGCCACCCATTGACAAAAACACAGCATCTTTGGATACCTTCCAGGACAGGCAAAAGCAGGGCATGTGCAGTTCTGAGCCCAAAGCCTTATACTACCCACTACCCAAGCCCACTTTCTGTGGATATTTTTCTGGAACAAGAGCCGGGCAGCTATGACTTTGGGGGCTTACTCTCAGTGCCTGTGTAGTGAATACCTTCTCATACTGTGGGTGCCAAACCTGGGTGCTCACTCTCACAGTCCTGTGGCCACCTTCTGGGTTCTAGAGGCTCCTGTTTCCAAACCCTGGAGACCACATTCAACATCATGTGGACATCTTCCTGGTCACAGTGTCTAGTGGAACTCACTCTCACTGCCCAATGGAGAGAATAAATAATGGTACTGTATGGGGGAGGCACAGCTCCATTCTGCCTACTTCTAACTTGCCTGGTTCACCCAGGTCAGAATAAGCCAGCACAGCACAGACAGTAAACAAAGCAGATCTGAGCTAGGCTTAGCCAGGTTCTATTCCCCATTATCTACAGGAAGCCTGTGGGACATTGGAGCAGCTCTAGGAAAAGAGATCTTTCCACCTGTGCCCCAGCTACCCTGGTCACAAACAGTGAGCCAGCAAACACAATCAATTCCAAAGAGACTACTCAAGACTCCAGAGACAGGTGGATCCAGCATGCAGCAAGTCTCCAAGAATAAACATTCAAGGCTACAGACTACCATGTGGCTAGAGGCCTGCACAAAAATAGAGATAAGAAAAATAGTACTTCACCAGAATCTCCAAAAATCAAAAGATATAATATTGCAGCTGAAACACAGGAAAATGTTCTTAATTCTATAATTATAAAGTTATTGGAGGCACATAAAGAGGAAATAAACAAAAAAATAGAGGCCATCATGGACAGACAGGAATACACATTCAAAGAGATGAAGGAAATGGAGCAAGATATGAAAACAAAATTAACATCAAGATATTAAACAAACAGAGAAAACACTGGAATTGGAGAACTAATACAAGAGACTAGGAATCACAAAGGTAAGCATCACCAATAAGAATACAAGAGATGGAAGAGAGAGTCTCAGGTGTTGAAGATACACTTGAAGAAACTGATATTTCTCTCAAAGAAAAAGTAAAATCAGAAAAGTTCCAAACACAAAATATCCAAGAAATCAAGGACATCATGAAAAGATGAAATCTAAGAAAAATAAGAACAGACGAAAAAGAAGATCCCAGGCTCCAAGTCCCAAAAAATATTTATGCGAAAATCATAGAAGAAAATTTCCACAACCTTAAGAAAGTGATGCCCATAAATATGCAAGAGGCCTACAGAACACCAAATGGACTAGATGAGATAGAAACTCCCATATCACATAATAATCAAAACAGTAAATCTAATGAACAAAAAAAATATTTAAAATGGCAAGGGGAAAAGTCAAATAACATATAAAGGCAAACCTATCAGAATTACACAAGACTTCCCAACAGAGACTCTGAAAGCCATAAAGGCCTGAAAGGATATCATGCAGAAGTTTACAGATCACAGATGCCAACCCAGACTACTATATCCAGCAAAATTTTCAATCAACATAGATGGAGAAAACAAAATATTTCATGACATAACTAAATTTAAACAATATATATGCAGCAATCCAGCTCAACAGAGGATACTAGAAGTAATATTACAACCACACTAGATCAACTATACCAAGGAAAACACAGGAAAAAGACATCATCACAGTAAAAAACCAAAAGAAAACAAACACACAATCACCACCAACCCCACAATGAAGGAACTAACAATCATTTGTTACTAATATCTATTAACATCAATGGTCTCAATTCTCCAATAAAAAGACAGACTATGATTATGCCCCCATTTTCGTCTCTGGTTTTGCTGATTTGGATAGTTTCCCCCTGCCTTTTAGTTAGTTTGGCTAAGGATTATTCTATCTAACAACTCTTGGATCCATTGATTCTTTGAATTGTTTTATTTGTTTCTAATTTATTGATTTCAGGCTTGAGTTTGATTAATTCCAACCATCAACACCTCTTGGGAGTGTCTAATTCTTTTTTCCCTTCTAGGGCTTTCAGTTGTGCCATTAATTTGCTTATAGGAGCTAATAAAGGGAACATGGACTGTTTCTGACATGAACTCAATGGCAGGCAATTTGACCCCTATCCCCTCCCACCAGGAAGGAGCAGCCCTGCTAAGCCACAGAGGAAGACTTTGCAGCCAGTCCTGAAGACACCTGATAAACCAGTATCAGATGAAAGGGGAGGAGGTTCTCCCCTATCAGTGGACTTGGAAAGGGGCAAGGAAGAGATGAGGGTAGGAGGGTCGGATTAGGAGGGAAAGAGGGAGTTGGATACAGCAGGGATACAAAGTTAACAAACTCTAACTAATATTAAAACAAAATAAAAATTAAAAAAAAAACTCTGAGGCTGATAGCATAGTATTTTTTAATTTAAAATTATATTGATTTAGTGCACCTATGTGCATCTGTGTTTGCCAAAACATGCACAAAGAGGTCAGATGACAATGCATAGGAGTAAGTTTCCTCTTTCCATTACTTGAAGTGAACTCAGATTCTCAAACATGACACTCAGTGACTTTTTCAGATTAAAAATCTCCCTGGCCATAAACTCTTTTTTTGTTTTTGTCTTGGTAAGAGAAAGACAGTTGTGGGTAGCCCAGGATTGCCACATAGCTAATAATGACTAAAATTCTGATTCTCGTGTGCCCACCTCCTGGGTGTTAGGATCAATGGTATTGCCATCACACCTGATTTTATGTAATCTGAATATTTAACCCTGCACATTCCGTATATTGCCATGAAGAAACTGTCTTAACTGAACTACATCAACAGCCCAAGAGAAATATTTTTAAAATTAAATAATTTTTAAAATTGAACTGAAATGACAGCTCGTAATTGAGACCTTGTTGCACTTGCAGAGTCTCTGAGTTTGGTTCCGAGTGCCCAAATCATTTGTCTTACAACTGCTTGTAACTTCAGCTCCAAGGGACTTGTCTGATGCACTTCTGTGCATGGTGGATAGTTGCACAATATGCTTACAAACACATACCCATGAATTAAAAATCAGTGATATCCCTTTTAAAAAATGAAAATAGGACTAGAGAAATGGCTCAGTCTTTAAGAATACTGGTTGCTTTTCCATTGGTTCTAACATTCCAAGAACCACATGGCATTTCCAACCACCTGTAACTCTATTTTCAGGTTATCGAAGAGACTTTTCTTCCTTCCATGAGCTCCAGGCACATATATGTTGCACAGACACAAATGCAAGCAAAATACACACACACACACACACACACTTTACTAAACTAGTATAATTCCGTAATCTAAATATTTAACCTTATGCCCAAATTCTCAGTTTTCACCAAAGAAATGTATCCTCCAACAGACAGAGACCATTAGAGACAACTACAACTGGCCAAAATTCAGAGAATAAGTGATTAACCATATGGTCTCCAGACACATGTAACACATCTACAATACATATCCAGAACCAAAATCTCAACAATCATAGCTAATAGTGTAAGACCCAGATTGTTTTTCTTAGAAATGACAGGGAAGATTTACCCATGATATTACAACAGTATGGTTGCCTAAATAGTAGCTGAAGAAGTACACCACCAACCAACACAGAACAGCAGACATCTCAATGGGACCTACCCTTGAACAAAGAACTTCAGACATGTAAATAACACAAGAGAGGGGCAAAGTCTTCCTTAGGATGAACTCCTAAATTGGTTGTCCAACACCAAGAAGTCTACCCGGAAATCACAGACACACACACACCACACACAGATGTGTGTATAACTAAAATGTTAATGAACTACATGGAAGAAGAAATCTGTATTTATAGGTGTGCTCACATTTACACATACACAAACACACACATACCATATGCATTTTAATTAAGCATAAAGTAATATTTTTCAACATAGTTTTTTATAATCACCCATCCCTAGTGCTGTTTATCCCTTGTCCCTTCCTCTCCTTTGGCATTGTCCTGTATGTCCTTTTTTCCAGATAATATACTCCCATTTCTCCTTTTATATCCTTTCTATCCTAAAAGTACTCACTCTATCACTCCTCTCCTCAATGGTATCATTTTACTTTCTTAGTTTCTGTGGTATTCAAGGCTGTGTACTTACATCCGAGGACTTGGTGATGAGAACCACAGGATGAGACAGAAAATGTGTTGATCTATCTGGATCTGGGTCATTTTAATCAGTATTATCATTTCTAGTTCCATCCAGTTATCACCAAAGTTCATAATTTTTTTTACAGCTGAAAAATATTTCGTAATATATGTGTACTTCATTTTCATTACCTGTTCATCAGTTGGAGGATATTAGGTTGCTTCCATTTCCTAGCTATTACAAATAAAGCAGCAATGAACATGGCTGAAGAAGTATCTACGGGAGGAGTTAAAAATAGTGGCAACCAGCGCATACCATATCTGAAGAGCACAGAATACAAAACTCAAAATGTGTGAGTGAGGGGCAGCTGAAACTAGAACATTGACATTGAGGCTTCCTGGATGAGACGGTATAACCCGTGAGCTTGGACAGTTTGGATCAAGTCACCCGTGGATATCTCTGGGGA
Source organism: Meriones unguiculatus (assembly GCF_030254825.1). Classification (NCBI taxonomy): domain Eukaryota; kingdom Metazoa; phylum Chordata; class Mammalia; order Rodentia; family Muridae; genus Meriones; species Meriones unguiculatus. The sequence goes on along the minus strand of NC_083369.1, from coordinate 69,697,989 downwards.
CTGAGAGTGGTGAATATTCAACCCCCTTGCCCCAAGCAATGGCCTCCCTACCCAGCTCAGGTGGCTGGCAATGACCTCTGCCCCAAGCAGGGTCCTCCCTCCTCTGCTAAGGCAGCAGTGATGGCTCCAAGCACAAGCTTCCTCTCTCAGTGACTGAGATGGCAGAGGCAGTGGTAATATAGGCCTCTGAGGTCTGAGGCTGCAGAGGGTGGCTGTATGGGCCTCCCAGGTCTGTGGTTGCAGGAGGCTGTGGTTACCCCAAGCAGGAAGCCTCCATGCTCTGTGACTAACATAGCAGAGGCTCCAAGTATGGGTCTCCATGCTCTGTAGCTAAACAGTGGACACCACTGAGCTGACAGGTCTCCTACACTCTCATTTGCCCCTTCAGGCCCAAATATTAGAGTTGAGAACAGTGGAATGCCCTGTGCTTTCCAATAAAGCCCTACTAGCAAGTAAGTACACATTCAAGTGAGTGTTTGCAGAGATTCAGATCCAGGGCCTTTCTATGCTAGCAGCCAGATAGCAGATCCCTCCCACACAAACCCCATTGTGGGCAATATAGTGATCCTTGGGATAGCATTCTCATCACTGAAAACCCTGTTCTGTGGGTGTCCCATTGGAGTAGAGGCAAAACAATTGCTAGAGCTCTGACAGATCTGAATACCAGGAGGACAATAGAATGGGTCTGTAGGTCATTGAGGTATTCAGGGTAACTAAACATGAGCATTGTGCCTGCTAAACAGCTCCATCACCCCCTCCTGCACTTAAGTTTCACCCTTCCAGACATATCTTCTAGCAGCTTGTGCTTCAAGGCACACTTCCACACACAAGCCCACACTTGGCCTATGCTGCTGTGACCTTTTTCCCTTAGCTAGAGCTAAAACAGCAACACCCACTTTCAAAGAGGTAGGCCTTTCTAATCTTTGTAAAGAATGCTCCAGACACTAGAGACAGACAGACCCAGTCTGAAATACAGAGTAGAGGAACAAACACTGAAGGTTACAGATGAGCAGATGGCTAGAAGTCGTCATAAGAACACATCCATCCAAAAACAGAACATCATGGCCTCACCAGCAAACCAAAAAAAAAAAAAAAAAAAAAAAAAAAAAAAAAAAAAAATCAATGGATATTCTAATTCATCAGAAACACAGGAAAATGATATCAAGTCTATTCTATGCTTATCCAATTATTAGAGGCACACAAAGAGGAAATGAACAAAGCACTCAAAGAAATACAGGCAAATATAGCCAAACAAATAAAGGCACTTATAGAGGCAAAAGAAGAGGCTTACAGAGAGGGAGCAAACAAAAGAATAAAAGCCATCATGGAATCACAGGAATCCACATTCAAAGAGATGAAGGAAATGGTGCAGGACATGAAAACAGAATTAGAATAAAAAAAAAAAGAAAAGAAAAGAAAACCCTGGAGACAGAGAACTTAGAGAAAAGATCAGGAAAAACAGAGGTAAACATCACCAACAGACTAAAAGAGATGGAAGAGAGACTCTCAGGTGCTGAAGATACAATTGCAGTAATTGATACATCTCTCAAAGAAAAAGTAAAATTGGAAAAGTTCCAAGCAAAATCACCCAAGAAATCAAGGAATAAATGAAAAGATAATTTTTTTTTTCAATGCAGTTTATTCAGGAACCTTGAACAATCCTCGGACCCTGGGGAAAGCCAGCCCACAGCTTAAATAGCCTCTGGGTAGCCAACCCAGGCATGCCACGTGGGCAATGCAGATAGGTCCACATACATGGAAGCAAGCCAGATCCTCGGCCTTAGCCAAATGTGGAGTTGTTCGTGACAGAGAGCACTCACCATCGGGAAGGTGGAAGGCAGAAACCAGAAAAGATAAAATTTAAGAATAATAGGAATAGATGAAAAACAAGAATCCCGGCTTGAAGATACAGAGAATATTTTCAAGAAAATCATGCAAGAAAAATTTCCCATCTTAAAAAAACATGTCCAATGCAGGATGTTCCAACGAGGGGGTTAAGGCTTCTCATAATATTTCCTATAAGCCCACACCTGTTTGTCTATATCCCCATTTTTATTCATTATTAGCCAGATAGAGCCAAGTAATTATGGTAATAATACTTGCTTTTTTGCCCAATGCTGGAATGCTAGTAAACTTAGGTATGCCCTGGTTACTCGCATGCTTCACTGGGTGCCTGTGCCCGTTGATGCCCCTCACGCTATGACTCTCTTCAGACAGAAAAGGGATCTTGGACCTACAGCCACCATTGTTACTACCATCTCATTGGCGGCTGTTGGAGCTACCACCGGGGCATTAGCCATGAGTCATACTGGGCAGACTGCTCAGACCCTGAATAATCATTTAGCCAATGTAGCTCATGCCTTAGTTGTACATAAAGGAATTAATGCTCAACTAAAAGGAAGCTTGATGGTGTTCAATCAGAGGATTGACCTCTTGCAGGAGCAAATTGATACCCTATGGCAAATCGCTCAACCTGGCTGTCAATGAAAATATGCTGGACTTTGAGTCACTAGCATATAACATGAGAATTTTTCCTGTGCTGCAAATCTGTCTAAACAATTGTCGAGCTATATTTTAGGTAATTGGACTGGAGAATTCGATACTACGATGGAGCAGCTGAGAGTGGCCATTGTCACAGTAAATTCTACCAGAGTGGACGCAGGACTAGCCACAGGATTATCATCATAGATTGCTGCAACCCTGAATCATCTGAAGGAATGGGCGGGCATGGGAGAGTTAGCAGGCCTTCTGGTGTTGGTCTCCTTGGTTTGCCTGTGGTATATATGCAAGATTAGAGTCTCACAACAGTGTGATGCAGCCATGATCATTCAGGCCTTTACAGCCATTGAAGCAGGACATTCTCCCCAAGCATGGTTGGATACCATAAAAAACTAAAATGTTATGCTCAGGATGCGAGGCTAAGCACTGCACTCAGGGTCAGCCGCTTTGGACCCAGAGAAGAGCATGTCTGATTGCATGCGGGTTGATGCCCCAGGTCCCGCCTCTGAGAAAAAGGTATCGGACGGGTCTGATGCTCTTTGGGTGGATGACACCTAAATGAACATCGGTACAAAGTCCCAATTTATTTCTAATATCAGAGATCAGACCTCTACTCTTGCCTGATGCGTCTAAAACAAAAAGGGGGAACTGTAGAGAGCTGCGGAATGCTATGCCTTAAAGATGGAGCTGGTTTCCGCCTTCCACCTTCCCGATGGTGAGTGCTCTCTGTCACGAACAATTCCACATTTGGCTAAGGCTGAGGATCTGGCTTACTTCCATGTATGTGGACCTATCTGCATTGCCCACGTGGCACGCCTGGGTTGGCTACCCAGAGGGTATTTAAGCTGTGGGCTGGCTTTCCCCAGGGTCCGAGGATTGTTCAAGGTTCCTGAATAAACTGCATTGAAAAAAAAATAAATAAATAAAAACATGTCCATAAACGTACAAGAGGCCTACAAAGCACAAATAGACTAAAACAGAAAAGGAACTCCTCATATCACATCGTAGCCAAAACACAAAAATCTATAGAACAAAGAAAAAAAAATATTAAAAGCAGCAAGGGAAAAAGGCCACATAACATAGTAGACTCACACCAGATTTCTCAACAGAAACTATAAAGACCAGAAGGGCCTGGGCAGATGTTATTCAGACACTAAGAAACTACAGATGCCAACACAGATTACTATACCCAACAAAACTTTCAATCAACATAGATGGAGAAAAAATGGTCCGTGAAAAAACTAAACAGACAATATATTCACAGCAAACCAGCCGAATATAAGAAACTAGAAAGAAAACTCCAACCCAACTAGGTTGGATTGGGGCTCCTAGCCCCTCCATGTCTTTCTACCCCCCCCTTCTTTCTTAAGATTCCCTGCACTCTGCCCAACGTTTGCTCAGCACTTGGATAATGAGCTACCATGGGATACATCTGAGCAAGGGTTCTAGGTTATATCTATACATGGTCCTTGATTGGAGCAACAATCTCATAAAACAACCCTGTACCCAGATATATTAGGTCCTTGTGGAGCTCTTGTCCTCTCCAAGTCATACTAACTCCGCCTTCTTTCATATGATTCCCTGCACTTTGCTCCAGATTTGGTTATGAGTCTCAGCATCTGCTTTGTTACATTGCTAGGTAGAGTATTTCAGAGGCACTCTGTGGTAGGCTCCTGTCCTGTTACTTGTTTTCTCCTACTTCCAATGTCCATCCTGTTTGTTTTTTAAATGAGGATTAATCATCTTAAGCCAGGTCCTCTTTCTTGTTTATCTTCTTTAGGTGTACAGATTTTAATATGTTTATCCTATCTTATAGGTCTAGTACCCACTTATGAGTGAGTATATACCATGTGTGTCTTTCTGCTTCTGGGATAACTCACTCAGGATGATCTTTTTTAGACCCCATCTTTTGCCTGCAAATTTCATTATTTCCTTGTTTTTAATTGTTAAGTAGTATTCCATTGTATAAAAATACCACAACTTCTGTATCCATTCCTCCGTTGATGGACACCTAGGTTGTTTCCAGATTTTGTTTATTACAAATAAAGCTGCTACAAACATGGTTGAACAAATGTCCTTGTTGTGTAATTGAGCATATTTTGGATATATGCCTAAGAGTGGTATAGCTGGATTCTGAGAAAGCACTGTTTCTAATTGTCTGAGGAAGCATGAGATTGATTGGTTGTACAAGTTTACATTTCACCAGCCGTAAAGGCGGGTTCCCCTTTCTCCACATCCTCTCCAGCATGTGTTGTCAATTGAGATTTTGGTCTTAGCCATTCTGATGGGTGTAACATGAAATCCTAAGGTTGTTTTGATTTGCATTTCCCTGATGACTAAGGACATTGAGCATTTCTTTAAGTTTTTCTTTGCCATTTATATTGCTCTATAGAGAATTCTCTGTTTAGCTCTGCAACCCATTTTTTGAATTGGATTACTTGATTTGATGCTTTTTAACTTCTTGAGTTTTTATATATTCTAGAAACTAGCCCTATGTCAGATATAGTGTTGGTGAAGAAACTTTCCCAGGCTTTTGGCTGTCATTTTGTTCTGATGACAGTTTCTTTTGCTTTAGAGAAGCTTTTCAGTTTAATAAGGTTCCATTTATTCATTGTTGATCTTACAGCCTGTGGTGTTGGTCTTCTGTTCAGGAAGGTGTCTACTGTGCCAATGAGTTTAAGAGTCTTCCCTACCTTTGCTTCTATCAGATTTAGTGTGTCTGGTTTAATGTTGAGATCTTTGATCCACTTAGTCTTTAGTTTTGTGCAAGGTGATTAATATGGATCTATTTGCATTTTTCTATATGTAGCCATCCAGTTAGACCAGTAACATTTGTTGAAGATGTGGTTTTTCACCTGCTTTGTTAGAGTCACACCAAGGTACTTTATGTTATTAGTAGTTTTAAGGGTATAGTTTCCCTAATATCTTTCTCAGCTCTTTTGTCTTTCATATACAAGAGGGCTACTGATTTTATTGAGTTAATTTTGTATCCAACCACTTTGCTGACGGTGTTTCTCAGCTGAAAGAGTTCTTTGGTTGAATTTTTCAGGTCCCTCATGTATACTATAATATCATCTGCAAATAGCTATACTTTGACTTCCTCCTTTATGATTTCTATCCCCTTTATCTGTCTTAATTATCATGTTGCTCCATCAAGGACTTCAAGTACTATGTTGAAGAGATATGGAGAGAGTGAGCAACCTTGCCTTGTCCCTGATTTCAGTGGAATTGATTTAAATTGCTCTCCATTTAGTTTGATGATGGCTATAGGCTGGCTGTATATTGTCTTTACTATGTTTAGGTATGTGCCTTTTATCTCTGATCTCTCCAAGACTTTAAAAATGATTGGGTGTTGTTTTGTCAAATGTTTTTCGGCTTCTAAAATGATAATATCGTTTCTCTCTTTCAGTTTGTTTATATGGTGGATTACATTGATGGATTTCTATATATTAAACCACCCCTGCATGCCTGGGATGAAGCCTATTTAGTCATGGTGGAAGATATCTTTTATGTGTTCTTGGATTCAGCTTGCAAGTATTTTATTGAGTATTTTTGCATCAATGTTCATAAGAGAGATAGGTCTGAAGTTCTCTTTGCTTGTTGGTTCTAAGTGTGGTTTAGGTATCAAGGTGACTGTGGCTTCATGGAGTGAGCTTGGTAATGTTCCTTATGTTTATATTTTGTGGAATAATTTGAAGAAAATTATAGTAGTTATGTCTTCTTTAAGGGTCTGGTAGCATTCTGGGCTGAAACAATCTGGACCTAGGCTTTTTTTTTTTTTTTTTTTTTTTTTTTTGGAAGGGGGACTTTTGATGAAATTTTCTATTTCCTTAAGGGATATAAGACTAGATAATCTATTTACCTGACATGATTTATTTTAGTAAATGGAGTCTATCAAAAATATTGTCTATTTCATGTATAATTTCAAATTTAGTAGCATATGGGCTTTTGTAGTAAGACCAAATGTTTGTTTGGATTTCGTCAGTGTCTGTCCTTATGTCCCTGTTTTCATTGCTGATTTTCTGAATAGTGTTTATTTTTGATGAAGAGGTGTGTTCCTTGTTAGTTTGTGTCTTTTTCTTGGAGAGCTGAGTCTGTTAATGTTGCTAGATAATAGTGACCAATGAATGTTAGTTCCTTTTATTGTGGAGTTGGTAGTGTTACTGTGTTTCAATGTTTGTTTTCTTTTAAATTTTTGTTGTGAGGTTATCTATATCCTGTGTTTTCTTTTTTTATTTTTTGTTTTTTTTGTGGGGGGGATTCTATCTGATGTTTCATATTCTTTTTTTATTTTTATTTATTTTTATTTTTTATTATTAGTTACATCTTATTAACTCTGTATCCCATCTGTATTCTGCTCCCTCATTCCCTCCCAATCCCTCCCTCCCTCCCTCATCTCCTCCCTGCCCCTTTCCAAGTCCACTGATGGGGGGACCTCCTCCCCTTTCATCTGACCCTGTTTTATCAGGTATCTTCAGGACTGGCTTCAAAGTCCTCCTCTGAGGCCTTGAAGGACTGCTTCTCCCTTGGTGGGTGGGGAGGTCAAAGAGCCTGCCATTGAGTTCTTGTACCTGTTCCTCTTACTATGGGATACCAATTGGTTACTGAGCTACCATGGGCTTCATCTGAGCAGAGGTTCTAGGTTATATCCATACATGGACTTTGGTGGAGTGTCAGTCTCAGAAAAGATCCCTGTGCCCAGATATATGTGGTCCTTGTGGAGCTCCTATCCTGTCCACGTCATATTAATTCCCCCTTCTTTCATATGATTCCCTGCACTCTGCCAAAGGTTTGGTTATGAGTCTTAGTATCTGCTTTGATACACTGCTAGGTAGAGTCTTGCAGGGGCCCTCTGTGGTAGACTCGTGTACTGTTACTTGTTTTCTTCTAAGTCCAATGCGCCTCCCATTTGTCTTTCCAAGTGAGGATTGATCATCCTACTTGTTTATCTTCTTTAGGTGTATAGAGTTCAGTATGTTTATCATATCTTATAGGACTATGTGAGTGGGTATATACCATGTGTGTCTTTCTCCTTCTGGGATAGCTCACTCGGAATGATCTTTTCTAGATCCCACCATTTGCCTGCAAATTTCATGATTTCCTCATTTTTTATTGCTGAGTAGTATTACACTGTGTAAAAATACCACAATTTCTGTATCCATTCCTCCGTTGAGGGACATCTGGGTTGTTTCCAGGTACAAATAAAGCTGCTACAAACATGGTTGAGCAAATGTCCTTGTTGTGTACTTGAGCAAATTTTGGGTATATGCCTAGGAGTGGTATAGCTGGATCTTGAGGAAGCCATATTCCTAATTGTCTGAGTTTTCTTTGGTGTAGTTTTTCTTTTCTTTTTCTTTTTTTTTCCAGTGGATTGGAGTTTTCCTTCTAGTATCTTCTGTATGGAAGGGTTGTTGTGTTTAAGTTTAGTTTTGTCATGGAATATTTTGTTTTCTCCATCTATGTTGATTGAAACCTTTTCTGGGTATAGTTGTCAGGGTTGGCGTCAATGGTCCTTTAGAGTGTGCATGATATCTACCCAGGCCCTTTGGCTTTCACATTTTCTGTTGATAAGTCTGGCGTGATTCTGATAGGTCTACCTTTATATGTTACTTTCCATTTTCCCCTTTCTCCTTTTAATATTTTTCCTTTGTTCTGTAGATTTAGTGTTTTGACTATTATGAGACATATGGAGTTTCATTGCTGGTCTAGTCTATTTGGTGTTCTGTAAGCCTCTTGTACTTATATGGACATCTCTTTGTTTATTTTGAGAAATTTTTTCTTTTACGATTTTTTGAAAAGTTTCTGGGCCTTGGAGCCTGGAATCTTCTTATGTGTCTATTCCTATTATTCTTAGGTTTTGTCCTTTCATGGCTTCCTTGATTTCTTGCATGTTTTGTGTTTGAAACTTTTCCGATTTTACCTTTTCTTTGAGAAAAATATCAATTTCTGCTATGTATCTTCAGCACTTTTGATTCTCTTTTCCATCTCTTGTATTCTGTTAGTGATGTTTAACTTTTTGTTTCCTGGTCTTTTCTCTAAGTTCTCCAGCTCCAGGGTTTTCTCTATTTGTGTTTTCTTTATTGAGTCTAATTCTTTTTCATATCTTGCACCATTTGCTTCATCTGTTTGAAAGTGAATTCCTGTCTTTCCATGATGCCCTCTATTTTTTTTGTTTGTTTCCTCTCTATATGCCACTAATAGTGTCTCTACTTGTGCCTCTATTGTTTGGCTATAGTTGCCTGTATTTCTTTTAGATCTTTGTACATTTCCTCTTTATATGCCTCTACTCGTGCCTCTATTTGGTTGGCTGTATTTGCCTGTATTTCTTTGAGAGCTTTGTGCATTTCCTCTGTATTTGCCTCCAATATCCTGATAAGCCTAGAATTGAGGTATTTTTTGTATGTGTGTGTTTGCCTGATGAATTAACATGTCCATTGATATTGATTTTGGGGGTTGCTGATGAAGCCATGATGTTGAATGTGTTCTTACTCTGACCTCTAACCATCTGCTTTTCCGTAACATTTCCTGTTCATTCCTGGCATCTATACTTATGAGTGTGTCCATCTATCTCTGGTATCTGGAGTACTCTTCAGGAAGATGAGAGAGGTCCACTGGTTTGAGAGTCTATGTGGGTGTTTTAGCTGTAGCTAAGGGAGGAAGGTCACAGGCACAGGTGCACAAGTGTTGGCCAACAAGCGCGGGCATGTGGGTAGAAGTGTTCCCTGAAGGACAGGTTGTGAGAGTTTGTGGATGCCTGAAATGTTGAACTTAAGCACAGCAGGGGGTGCAGATGCTGGCTCTCTTTGTGGGAGCAATACATATGTGCCTGTCATGTTGTCCTCCTGATATTCAGATCTGTCTGGGCTCCAGGAATTGTTTTCCTGGACTCCACTGGTAGACCCATAAAACAGGGGCTTCAATGCTGAGAACTCTGTCCCAAGAATCCTTATGTTGCCCACAGTGGGTATGTGGGTGGGAGGGATCCAATGTCTGGCTGTTAGCTTTGAGGGATCCTGGATCTGTTATTCTGTAAGCACTCACTTGAAGTTGGAATCACTCGCTAGCAGGATTAATGAAAGCACAGGTTACTCCTGTTCTTTAGTCTCAGATATAGGCCTGCAGGGGCAAAAGAGAATGTGGGAGATCTGTCAGAAGAGTGGTGGCCACTGTTTGTCTACTGGCCTGGGAGACCCTTACTTGGGATAACCCCTTCTGTTCTTTCAGTACAGGAGCATATAAAGTCCTGTTTGGGCTAACAGCCAACCCACAGCCACTGCCGCAGATCTGGGAGGCTGGTACAGCCATCCACTGTACCTTGGGAGGTCAGTACAACTGCCGGCTGACCTGCGGGCCTGGAAAGCCTGTACAGCTGTCTGCTAGGAGGCTCTGAGAAGCCTGTGCAGCTACCTGCATACCTGGGAGGACCTTATAGCAGCCTGCTGGGAAGCGCATACAGCCATCTGCCTACACCACTGAACTGGGAGTTCAGCCTCTGCTATCTCTGTTACCAAGCAAGGAAGCCTGTGCTTGGAGCAGTAGGTACTGCATGCTGCCTCAGCCAAAGAGAGAGGCCTGTGATTTAGTCAAGGGGAAGTGCAGAGGGTTTAAATATTTGCCACTCTCAGTCCCTGGAGACATAGGCGGGGGACTTTGATCTAAATGGACTCAGCTTGCTGGTTGTCCCCTCTCACCCAGGAAGACTCAATGTCAGTTCTCTGGTTTTAACTGTCACTCCACTCAACAATTTCAGAGATTTGGATCCTGTGCCCCTCAGATAAGTAATGTGCTGGTTGCTAACATCTTGGATCTCAGTAAATGAAACATTATTAAAGTTTAAATCACTCATCCATCCCAACACCTTAATAGTAGGAGACTTCAACACTCCAGTATCACCAAGGGATAGATCTTCTAGACAGAAACTAACTAAGTTGGCAAATAATGGCACTTACAGAGGTCCTAAATCAAATGGACCTAATAGATGTCTATAGAACTTTTCACCCAAACTGAAAAGAGTTTAAATATTTTTCAACACCTCACAGAACCTTCTCAATAATTGAACATATAGTTGGGCAAAAAGCAAGCCTGAAGAGATACAAGAAGATCACAATAATCTCTTGTATCCTATGAGACCACCATGGCCTAAAACTAGACCTCAACAACAACAGAAATAACAAAACGCCTACATACACATGGAAACTAAACAACTCTACTCAATGACAGCTTGGTCAGAAAAGAAATGAAAAAATGAAATTAGAGACTTCCCAAATTCAATGAAAATGAAGGCACAACTTAACTAAACTTATGGGACACAATGAAAGCAGTGTTAAGGGGAAGGATTATAGCACTAAGTGCCTCCACAAAAAAAGTTGGAAACATCTCATACAAACAATTTAATTGCACACAGAAATGCCCTAGAGAATTAAGAAGCAAGCACACCCAGGAGGATTAGATAATTGGAAATAATCAAACTCAGAGCTGAAATCAATGAATTAGAAACAAATAAAATAATTCAAAGAATCAAATAAACCAAGAGCTGGTTCTTTGAAAAAATCAACTAAACAGACCCTTAGCCAAATAACTAAAAGGCAGAGAGAAACTATCCAAATCAGCAACATCAGTTTCGAAATGGGGAAATAATGGCAGGCACTGAAGAAATCCAAATAATCATTAGGTCTTACTACAAAAGCCTATATGCCAAAAGAATTGAATATCAAAATTAAATGGACAAGTTTCTTGATAGATTCCATTTACCAAAATTAAATGAAGATCAGGTATATAGATTAAATAGTCTTATATCCCAGAAGGAAATAGAATCAGTCATCAAAAGTTTCCCATCCAAAAAAAGTCCAGAGCCAAATGTTTTCAGTGCAGAATTCTCCCAGGCCTTCAAATAAAAGCTAACTCCAATTCTCTTCAAACTATTCCACAAATACCAAACTCATTCTATGAAGTCATAGTAACATTGATCTCTAAACCACACAAAGAGCCAACAAAAAGAGAACTTCAGACCTATTTATCTTATGAACATTGTTGCAAAAATACTCAATAAAATACTGGCAAACCGAATCCAAGAACACATAAAAGATATTACCCACTATGACCAAGTAGGCTTCATGCAGCGTTGGTTCAATATATGGAAATCCATCAATGTAATCCACCTTATAAACAAAGTGAAGGAGAAAAACCACATGATCATCTTCTTAGATGCTGAAAAAGCGTTTGACAAAAATCCAACACCCATTCATTATTGGCATTGTTATTTGCTATTTGTATTATTTTATTAATTTAAATTAAATTCTCTAGATAGATGTTTTTCTCAACTGCAAATTCAAAGTTAAAATCCATTTATTTGGATAGTAAAAGTAATGATTCATAAGACACTTAAAATTTGTTTAGTGCTTAAATGTATAGCAAAATAAAAGCAAATATGATTCATAACATTGTTAGTAGTCATTCAGTTCTTAATATAATTGTTAGAAGTTATAAGGGAAACACTTGTCTGATGCCCCCCCCATCTTGAAACTTCAGGTATGAGCTGTCCTATGACATATTTTTCAATTTTAAACAGTTTCTATAATGTAAGTTTCTTCTATTCAAGGATATGATTATCAAAAAAGATTCTTTTACAGGATTTTCCCTGTTTGTGTTCACCAAACCTGTTATTTAAAGCAGGTCATTAAGTAAGCTTTAAGGGGTTATATATAAGATTTTTAGAAACTGTAATTTGGAGGCTTTCCTTCAGCAATATTTCAACTCTATTATTTTCTATGTTGTTTGCTAAAATGACTCATTTGGCAACAAAACAGTGATAGTATTATAAGATGCTGGTTGATGTGTCTCATCCTATTCTCTGGTTTCCCTTTCATCTCTAAATGAATCATAACTCAATGCAAATGTCATCACTGTCAAAGCAAACATCTCACTCCCTGTGATGTGAAATTAAACTAATCAATAATATTTACATGCAGTTTTACACAAAAAGAGTATAGCAATATTCTATCAAAACAGGAATTTTCTCATTTTTAGAAAACCAGTCAAAGGTAGGGTAAATTTTTCCCCTTACTTTTTATGTTCCAAAGAGTTCTCATGCTCACCTTCCATCTTCAAAAGCTTTCATCAATTACTGGTGTGTATTAGAAAGGTCAGGCTTAAAATTACCTTCTATCTACATAGGTTTATTTTAGATTCAATATAAAAGTTCACTTTTCCAATGCTTAGCTGCAAATACAGACACCTAAAGCACAATTTTCATCAAAGATTATAAGGAAATGTAATTACAAAATATAAGGACTGTGACTACTTATGGCTAATTTGTCTTTACTCCTACACTGCCATTGCACATAATAGTAGCAATAAGAACATATTAAGTAAATGACTCCTTAGAATTGTGTCCAGGACAACATAGCAAGAAACTTTGACCTAACCATCCATCTGAAACAATTGAACTTTTTTATGAATTACAGGACAAATACATAATACTGCTTTGAAATTCTTTTTCCTTTTTAAAATTTTCCTTTAAACAGGACCTCATATACCACAGAATTGTCTTGACCATCTTTGTCGACAAAGATAACCTTTATTTTCTGTTTCTCTTGTCACTCACATCCTCTAAATGGAGATTTTTACAGGACTGTACCACTGTGTGTGTGTGTGTTTGTGTGTGCATGTGTGTGTGTGCATGTGTGTGTGTGGGTGAGTAAGAAAGTGAATAATTTAATTTCTGTTCATTTAAATATACATCATAATCATAGTATTTGTGTGTGTATAAGTGTGTCTATGAGAGAGAAAAAAACAGAGAACGTCTAGTTACAAATAATGCAAATTGGTAATGGCTAAATGATACATTTAATAATAGCTACACATAGCTCAATGCAATAAAGTAAATAAGTCCTGATGTAGAACAATTTAGAGAATCAATTACTAAGAATACTAAGAGTATTTTGCAGGAAGCAACAAGAATTAAAGTGTGAGGTGGTAGTTTGCAGAATACTGGCCTGCAGTGAGTATCAGTTTTCAGTGGAACTAAGATAATACTGTTATCTTTTAATTATGAAATTGTGTATGTTTATTACACACAGTAATTTCATGGAGAACTGTATCAGAGAACAAAATGCTATTTCAAAAGCATGAAGTAGAATAACTTAAGTTAGAGGTAGCTGTGGAAATTTTTTCCATCCTGTCAGGGTAGCACTATCTGAGGTTCTAGCATGAACACTCATATTTCCTTTACTCATATTTCCATTACACTCATATTACCTTACTGAGTGCATTGCTATCCATTGTCTTACTGTTTTTGAGTTTGCTCTTGAAGTACACAAATGCTTATTTGATCAACTTTTATTTTTACAACAACAAATGGACTAAAGGCAATCTTTTACCATTGAAATTTAAAAACAAAACAAAAAATGTTCTAAGAATGTTATTAATCTTCTTTTAACTTCACTTTCACCACTACCACAGAACATTATTGATTTCTGCCTTTGCTGTCACTCACTTATGCTGTGTTATTGTAGCAAGCATGGTATACTGTGCGTGATTTAAGGTGAGGCTTCCTTCAGGCCTTAGAAGAATGTAATGGTTCTGACTCTTGATGTATACAGAAATATTTATTTTCAAGATTTTCTAAATGATTACATTTATCAATCAGGATGTAGAAAGAATGACCTTTATATTTAAGAGTATAAAAATTCCTCCCACAAAACCTTCAACCCAAAAATTGCCCTGCCAATTAGAGCCACAGGAATAAAGATGGAGCATAAATTGACTGAATGCCCAAAAAATGACTATCTCCAGTTGAGATCCACACCATGAGAGAGCCTGCCCTTGATACAAATAATGCTATTCTGCTATACTTGCAGACAGGAGCCTAGCATAACTGTCCTCTGAGAGGCTTCACTCAGCAGTTGATGGAAACAGATGCAGAGACCCAAAGCCAAGCATTAGGTAGTGCTCAAGGAATCTTGTGGAAGAGGGAGACAAAAGATTGAAGGATCCAGAAAAGTCAAGATATCCAAAAGAAAACCTACAAAATCAACTAACCTGTGCCTTCGAGGCTCACAGAAACTGAACCACCAACCAAAGAGGATGCCTGTGATGGACCATATATGTGGTGCTTCGCTTTCATGTGGGTCCCCTAACAACTGGAGTAGGGGCTGTCTCTGACTCTGTTGCCTGCCATTGGATCCCTTTCTCCTAACTAGGGTGCTTTTTCTGGCCTCAACAGAAGATGCACCTAGCTCTACCTCAAATTGATATGTCAAGACAGGCTGATATCCATGGGAGGATTTATCTTCTCTGAGGAGAAAAGGAGGAAGGGAAAAGAGGAAGGACTAGGAGGAGAGGAGAGAGGGGAAGCAGCAATTGGGATACAAAGTAAATAAATAAATTAATAAATGAACAAAAAATATAAGCTGAATTTTGTTTATAAGGTTGTAACTAGGCAAATACCAATCATTATAAACATGTTAGGAATAAATGAGTTAATACAGATACTTTAACCTGACTGCATATTTACTCCCTGAAGTTACAAGGTGATATGTCACAAAGAGAAAAGTGATAATAAAAAAAAAACATTGACTTTGAAAGGTCATTATGGCATACATATTGAGAGTTTGTATTCTTCTGTATGAGAACCCAAATAGCTAAGTATATATGAATAGAGAAGGAGTCATCTATGAATTAAGAAGTATTTACCACTCCTTTAATTTTAATCTTTCTAAAATCCAGCACTGTGAGAAATAAATTGTGAGAAATGTTGATAAATGTTTATGGTATTGTGTTTTATTCACCAGAAAACATTATGTCTAAATCTATGTATCCTACCATATAACACATAGTAAAGTATCTATAAACCAGTTCATAAGCTTAACAAACTCACTGAGAAAGTCCAGGAAGTGGTAACATGTGAAATCTTTTAATTCATATAATCCTTAATAAGAGTAATGCTGTCCTTCCCTCTCTTCACTAGTACGCTCAACCACAGACATAGCCATTCAATAAATATAAAAACACATTTCCATGACGAGTAAAGTTCAGAACTGTATCAGTATATCTCTCTATGTAATATACCACAAAGTTTTGTGAAAGCCAAACATTATTCTTCTTAAAGGGAATGATTCATTTTATAATTTGAGAGATGTCACATATCATTGAAGTATGCCATACAATAAATTGATCTTGGGAAATATTTCCCCATTGAGAATCTAAATCTAGAAGATTTCAGGAAAGTTTCTAAATGGGTCTGATTCTTTTAGAATCATTATGATAGTTGGCAACTATTTATCATTAACTTTATTTAAACAAAAAGCTGGCCAAGCTTGAACTTTTGAGCAGGTAATACCTACTACCTAACACAGAAGCAGTAGTTTCAGGATGTAATCTCAATGCAGGGTTTGCCTGTATTGAGGTATCAAAGGATGATACAACTTAGGTTACTTGTGTAACTGCCTTTCTCAATAAAAATGCATCAGTAGCTGCATTGTCATCTTCTGTGGCCTGGTAAGGCTGCTCCCCCCTCAGGGGTAGGTGATCAAAGAGCAGGCCAATCAGATTATGTCAGAGGCAGTCTCTCTTCCCGTTATTATGTAACCCAGTTGGACACTGAACTGACATGGGCTACATCTGTGCAGGGGTTCTAGGTTATCTCCATGAATAGTCCTTGGTTGGAGTACGAGTCTCTGGGAAGTTCCCTGTGTTCAAATTTTCTTGTTCTGTTGCTTTCCTTTTGGAGTTCCTGTCTTCTCCAGCTCTTGCTATTTCCCACTTCTTACCTATGCAGCCACTTCTGATGAGAACTGATAGACTAAGATCAGAAAGAAGGAGAGGAGGACCTCCCCTATCAGTGGACTTGGGGAGGGGCATGCATGCAGAAAGGGGATGGAGAGTGGGATTGGGAGGGGAGGACGGAGGGGCTTATGGGGGGATACAAAATGAATAAAGTGTAATTAATAAAAGTTAAATAAAAAATTTAAAAAATTGCATCAGTAAATTTTCAAACTTCAATTCAGCATAATTTTCCTTAACTAGTTCACCATTTGCTCAAAGGTTTCTTGGTAACATCAACCAATTAAAAATAGCAAAATAGTATGAAATCCACCTTCAATTACTTCTTTGATGATCAATAACTATTACCGACCTTATATCTAAACCAAGTCTGATATCCATTGTGCCCTTTGCTTTAGGTAAACAGATTTTCTAGTTAAAGTGTACAGTGGTTAGGTGAAACACTAATTTATGTAGAAAATCATACATGATTAGTTACTTTTCTCTCCTATATATCATATCTTGTCAATATATCATGCTGCTTCTATATCACAAGTATTTTCAACTCCATCACTTTTTTTTTTACCATTTTTACGCCATCATGTTTTATTTGGACACTTGAACCACTCTCCTGATACTTTCTACATGCCACATTAGATAGTTTTGGAGTTCCGTGTGTGTGTGTATGTTGCTTGTTTGAGTGTGTTGTGTATGTGTTGTGTGTGTTTGTTAGATTTCAACTTCTGTTATCACTAGTACCACTAGTTGCATGATCTGCATCACTGGTTGCCATAACAATAGGGAAACAATAGTGAAGACAATGGACAACTGAGTCATTCACTTGGTAGAAATTCTGGCCTTGTGTTTGCACATTGATGTCCACAGGGGATTTCCAGTATTAGAAGAAAAGTTTTGTTGAAAAGAAATTGTTTATGAATGTGTTTTCTGTGTATGAGTGTTGCATTTTTAATATTTCAAATGATTTTCCTCAAATATGAAGAGCAATGCAATTGAATTATGAATTCCATATTTTATTGCATGCTGACAAATAGAAAAGACACAAAATAGCTTTCCTGGGACTTGAGGAGAAATGAAATTTTGAATAAGATTATAGTAGAAATATTTACTGTTAAAGGAAAGATACTTTACTTCATGAGAAACAAACAGTGCATTGTTGTTATAATTCCCAGTCTTAGGAATAAGAAAAGCATGTGAAATTTCCCAGATAGAAAAACTTATTTTATTTGTGACACAAGAGAGACATTAAAGGGCATTGGGAAAAGGCATAACAGAGATTCAATAAAGAAGAATTGGAGGCATGTTATAATCACACAAATAAATATGTTCAGTGCCTCACACGTGAAGATACAGCATAAACAAAATTCAGAAGTCTCCATACAGCTTAAAGTGAAGCCAGGTACTTGGGTTCTCAATAACGAGGGGTTACAGTATTAACACTTCATGACTGACAACAACATTGGCAAATAATACTTTTGTAGACCCATCAATGGCTCATTAATGACCAGGCAGGATAAGGAGTCGTTTGCTAGAGGTTAATGATAACCCGAAAGACTGCATGTGAAACTGAGTTGTTGTTTTTTTTTTTTGTTTTTTGTTTTTTGTTTTTCTGAAGTTACAGAAACATGTACACTCTCCTCCCATGAACATTTAGGTATCATTCTGAGAAGGAGGAAAGAAAGGAAAGCCCCAAAAAGGACAAGTACAACCTAATAGCAGGTTCAACTTAAATTCACTGGATCGTCACTAAATTAAATTACATTAAGTTAAATTATATTACAGAAATTTTGATGGCATTTACATATTCAATTATATTCTTTGCTTCTATCAGTAAATAAGCAGGACATTTTGTAAAAAGATCAAAGAAATATCACTATTTTGAAAATCTGTGTGATTCTCCGTATGTCTTCACATGATTTGTGACTATTTCAGGACCTTTGTGAGGTGTATTTAACTTTTGTTCATGAGCATATGTCTTATTTTTCACACATTTTATGCCTCTAGCAGAATCATTTCTTTCACTGTGAATTTTTCATTCTTCCAGAGGTTGTATTTGTAATGTTTCTCTCTCTTGTTTTATTTTGCTTTTCTTTGCTTTTTTTTTTTCCAAGACAAGAGTTTCTGTGTGTAGCCTTTGCTGTCCTGAAATTCACTATGTAGACCAGGCTGGCCTTGAACTCACAAAGGTGTGCCTGCATTGCCTCCAGAGTGCCCCACCAATTCCCAGCTTATGGTTTTCTCTCAACCTTAAATTCTTTCTCTTTGCTCCACCCATAAAAATTTAAATCACCTCTTTAAAATCCAACTTACTTACCAGCTCTTTCACCAACATCTCCCAATTACCATACTCTGGCTGTTACTAATCATCACATCTTCTATGATCCCAATGAAGAGTTTAAAGCTCCCTTATTCAGAGAATTATGCAACTATATTTTAATTGAATATCCCCTTCTAATTAGCCTTTTTGCAATAGTTTATTACATATTGAAGTTTATGAGGGGCTCAAAGTCAGTTATCATTTTGTATCAGTGATCACCACAAACTTCTGGTATAGAAAATGTGGGGAATCATTTTGATTTATTTCTAGAGGCATGCGAATGAGTTAAAATTGTTTTAGGGCTCTTCCTATTAATCATCATGGCTCAAGATCAAGGTGAAAAGGAGAATCCCATGCAGGTACTTCACATCCGCAAGCTCTGCCTCAATATCTGTTTGTAGGAGATCAAAGAGCCTGCAACTGAGTTCATGTCAGAGACAGCCCCTGCCCCCCTTTCTAGGGAACTCACTTGGAAACTTAGCAGGGGGTTAGGCCCTCTCCATGCATGGTACTTTGCTGAAGTACCAGTCTCTGCAAGCCCCTGGGCCCAGGTTTCTTGGCTCTGTTGTTCTCCTTCTGGAGCTCCTGCCACTTCCAGATCGTTCTATATCCCCCTTCTACCATAAGGATTCCTACACTCTGCTCAAAGTTTGACTATAAGTCTCAGTGTCTCCTTCAATACCCTGGTGGGTAGAGTCTCTAGGAGTACCCCTGTGGAAGGCTCCTTTATTGTTCCTTGCCTTTTCCTACTTCCGATGTCTATCCTGTTTGCCCTTCTGAGTGAGATTTCAGCCTCTTTCTATTTTCCTTTTTCTATTCTATTTTCCTTGTAGTTTAGCTTATTTAGGACTACAGATTTTAGTATGTTTATTCTATATTATGTGGCTAATATCCACTTATAAGTGAGTATATACCATATGTGTCTTTCTGCTTCTGAGTTACCTCACTCAGAATGTGCTGTCTTATTCTTAAATGTTAGTATTCTAATTCTTGGATCTCTCTTCTATTTTCTCTATCTGATTTTCTCTTTCATCATTTTATTTCAAATATTTCTTTTATTTGGATGATTATAATATATAATTATATCAATTTCCCCTTCTTTCATCTCTACAAATACTCCCATATACTACTCCTTGATCTCTTTAAATTTATGACCCTCTTTTCATTAAACATATGTTCCATAAATTTTCACATATAAATTCCCAAGTATAACCTGCTCAACCCACATAATTTTCCCTTTATGTATATTTTCAGTGTTGGTCATTAGTACTAGGTAACCAATTGGTGTGCTCTTATCTTTTTCTCCTACTTTCTCTATTTTCACAATTTTCTTTATTTTGTCAATTATCCTGGGAACAATGTCTTTCTTGTTTTGTTTCTTGCCAGCTGTTCCTAGTTTTCTCAATCATCAGATGTACCCTTTTCTTTATTGACTGATTATTGTAACCCTGAGATTTTATTCCTGATTTCCTGATACTCCTTAAAGTTCTTTTACCTATCCTATATCTGGTCTCTTCTTTTCCCTAAGGTAGTTTCTTATATAGCAATCCCTAGCTTTCATGAATTTTTACTAGCTATTCAAGAGATCTCTATTAGAAAGAGTAATAGTTATTCCTTCTGTAGGTCCAAGGCCTTAGGAAAAGAACTTTATTTTAAGTCCTTAAAAATGGCTGGATTAGCCAATCTAAAGGAGAGAAAGCAAACAAAGAGTCAAACAAACAAAAAAAAAAAAAAAACGAACTTCAATTTTCTCCAGGCTCTGGAAACACAGAATGCTTTAAAAAGAACTATACCATTTTTTAAAATAAATGAACACTCAAATCCTCTCAAAAATCTATAAAACACAACAACATAAGATTAGTTAAGGATTAAAATTTGCATCATTGATAAATTTTAGTTCTAAAATGTCTGCTTGAAATCATTTAATATTGTGTGTTTATTGCAATGGTTGTCTAACTTTGCAATTCAAAATTTATTCTTTTGAAAACCTGAATTAATCTAACTTTCTCTTACACTAAGTTTCTTAAGTGAGTTCTGTGCCAAAGACAGAAGCTCAGATCATTTTTTAGAATCAGAACATAGGAGGCTTCCAAATTTCAGTAGACAGCTACCAGCTCTCTACAATAACACTTTAAAAGTTAAACAATGAAAAACAGTTGCTTGTGTCTTTCCCATCAGCCTTCCATGAACTGAATCTCAATACAGTGATTGCAAGTGTAATTTTTGTCAATTGCCAACTCCCTTAGAGACTAATTCACATCTATCAAACTTGTTAAATGAATACATGAATTTTAACTTAACCCAAACTACATCTCTGAGGAAATAATTAGCTGTATGTAACTCTCTAAAATGTAAATACATATTCAGTGACTACTGATTGAAGGATTATAGTATGTCGAACATGTGTCTATTTAGTATGGATGCAAAGATAAAAGGCACACCTTCAATGAACTCATATTTGAGTGGATAGTCAAATTAACAATTATAATACAATTTAAATAAATCTAAAATCAAAGCATTGTCCCATCTGTTTCAGCCTCTGTAGCAAAGTGGTTCACTGTTAGGAAGACTTCCAGTCAAATAATCTACATTGAAATTACAGCTGTCCACCTTTCTTAACACCGAATCTGTTGGGAAATTATTCATTACTCTAGTTTCAGGTTCCTTGATTTTGAAATGAATATTGAAAAAAAATCTTCTCATTTTACAAATACATACATGAACTTTTTTACTGCAGGAAATATAAAAATTAATCAATTAATGTTAACTATTATTATCATATTTTCAAACTAGAAGAGGCTTTTGTAGGAAGTAGTACTTAGGCTTTGCAAACAGAGCATTCCCAAATTTTGTTATTAATAGCACTTTTTGTGCCATATATTATTTTGTATTTCCTTTGCAGAATATTTAGTAGTACTCATGGACTCTCAGAATATGCTTTTAGAAAAGCCACACTTGTGTTGTGTTTAAGGACAGGGTGCCAAAATTAAAAGACAAAAGGTCAGTTACTGAGATACATTCTTGATTCCATTTGATTTTTCTTTACTTACTGCACCAGTAAGTTTTGTCAGCAATAACTCTGAGAGATATCTCAAATCTAATGCCTGTTACCATTCTGTTTGCTATCTCTCACTCTTGCTATCTCTCACCAGAATGGTAACTTCCTTCATTGACACTGGTTCTGATTTCCCCATATCTGTCTATGCTCATTTTATTCCAAAAAGAAGACCAAATGTAAATGAAAGCGGAGTTCTTTCTTCATTTTCATTCCCAGTAAAATTAGGCTAGAAATTTAAGCTCAACAACATGGCATAAAAGACTAAACCTCCTGCCTAGATGTAGCCCATAGACTAAGTCTCCAAGTGGGTTCCCTAGTAAGGGGAACAAGAGCATAAACTCAGTGGAAGGCTCTCTGATCACCTCCCCTGGGGAGTTCAGCCTTGCCAGGCCACAGAAGAAGACAATGCAGCCAGTCCTGGTGAGACCTGACAGGCTTGGGTCAGATAGAAGGGGAGGAGGACCTCCCCTATTATTAGACTAGGGAAAGAGCATAGGATGAGAAGAGGGAGGGAGGGTGAGATTGGGAAAAGATGAGGGAGGGGGCCACAGCCAGGATACAAAGTGAGTAAATTGTAATAAATAATAATAATTAATGAAATGCAAAAAAAAAACCCTTCACATGATCTTTTAACAGGTACTTAGTATTTTCTCTTGCTAAAATGCATGGAGTCTTCTCTTGGGCCTCCAAAGAAAAAACTGACATCACTGCCTTTATATTTCCTTCTGTTCTTTTTTATATTTTTTGAATTGAACTCTATTCAACATTGTGTGTAAATGTGTTAATCATTCAAGGATTATCTGTCCAAAAACTGAGAGAGCTAATGTATCTTTTTTTTTTTTCAATGCAGTTTATTCAGGAACCTTGAACAATCATCTGACCCTGGGGAAAGCCAGCCCACAGCTTAAATAGCCTCTGGGTAGCCAACCCCAGCGTGCCATGTGGGCAATGCAGATAGGTCCACATACATGGAAGCAAGCCAGATCTTCGGCCTTAGCCAAATGTGGAATTGTTCGTGACAGAGAGCACTCACCATCGGGAAGGTGGAAGGCGGAAACCAGCTCCATCTTTAAGGTTCAGCATTCTGCGAGCTAATGTATCTTATCTCCCTTCAATATTGAAGGTAGAAATTTAAAACTAAATGAGGCATCTTATAGCCAGACTTTACAAGACATTGTTCTATACATGATGAAAGGCACTTGAAGTTCTTTAGTCTTCATTTTAAGCCTAAAGTGACCTTGGATTCCTGGGAAAAACAGAACCTCACAGTCAGATCTCCTCATCATGGGATCACCCTTGAATGGTTAAAAATAAATAAATAAATAGATAGATAGATAGATAGATAGATAGATAGATAGATAGATAGATAGATACGAACTCACATAAACAAAATAGTGCCCTAATGTGATAAGGACTTCCCTAGCTCTGCTTTACAGAAGTAGAACTGAGGTGATGATCAAAATTTCAACCCTTAAAACAATGCTTCCTAAAGCTCATGACAATAATTTAAAGATAAGTCAAAATGCTCAAGTTCCATTTTACCATTTTTACTAAGATCATTTTCTGCTGTTTTTCTTCTTAATTCTAACCTGTAT
The DNA here is from genome assembly GCF_030254825.1 of Meriones unguiculatus. NCBI lineage: Eukaryota > Metazoa > Chordata > Mammalia > Rodentia > Muridae > Meriones > Meriones unguiculatus. The sequence goes on along the minus strand of NC_083369.1, from coordinate 69,674,741 downwards.
TCTTTTTTTTTTACAACTTTTACTTACTCTCCCTCCACTCATCCCAGTCCCTTCCCCATTTCCTTTCTCCTCCAGATCAACTACTCTGTTTCCCCTTGAGAGAGAGAGAGAAAGAGAGAGACAGAGAGACAGACACACACACACAGAGAGAGAGAGAGAGAGAGAGAGAGAGAGAGAGAGAGAGAGAGCAAGCTTCCTAGGGATATCCGTCAAACATAGCCTCAGGAGATAAAATAAAACGGGCACAAGCCTTCATATCGCAGTTGGATGTGGCATTTAATAGGAGTAAAAGGGTCCCAGGTGGAAAAAAAAAGAGTCATAGACACACTCCACTTCCACTGTTGGGAGAGCCACAAAAACACCAAGCTACATAACTATAAGGTGTATGAGATATATGCAGAGGACCTACTTCAGGCCCATACAGGGTCTATGTTTGTCACTTCTCTGTGAGCCCCTATGAGCCATACTTATTTTATTCTGTGTTCCATGTTCTAGTGGTGTTCTTGACCCCTTTAGCTCCTGCAATTCTTCTTCCTCCTCTTCTATAGGGCTCCTATGATTCTTCCTAGTGTTCGGCTGTGGGTCTCTGCATCTGCTCCCATAAGTTGTTGGATGGCACCCCTCTGATAACAATTGTGCTAGGCACTGATTTGTGAGTTCAGCAGAATATTTTTAGGGAGCATTATACTGAATTCTTTTTGCCTGTCATATTTGGTTCTACCCTGAGTCTCTGGGATGTCCTGCTCTGGTTCCTGCCTGAATATCCAGGCAGTGTCAAGCTTGGGCTTTTTCTCATAGCATGAACCAAAAGTTAGATTAGTCATAAGTTGGCCACTGCCACAAATTCTGTGCCATCATTACCCCAGCACATCTTGCATGCAGGACAGATTGTAGGAGAAAGGTTTTGTTTCTAGGCAGATGTCACAGTCCTACTGACAGGAGCCTTGCCTGGGTATAGAAGATGGCTGTTTCAGGCTCAGTATCCACCATTACAAGAAGACTTCAATAAGGTCACCCTTATGGATTCCAGGGAGTTTCCACTGTATTAGATTCCTACATCACCACAAAATGACTCAATTTCATTTGTTTCTCTCAGTATTCTCCTTCTGTGTGTCTCCACTCCCATACCACCTGGTTCTTTCTGTTCCCATCCCTGCTTCCTAACAGTCCATCCACAAAATCTATTCTATTTTTTCTTCCCAGGGAGATCCATGCATGTATCGTGACCCCCCCCCCAAGTTCCTCTTGAGCTTTCCTTGCTACTTACCCTCCCTGGGTCTATGGATAGTAGCATGATCGTCCTTTAATTCACAGCTAATGTCCACTTATAAGTGAATACATACCATGCTTCTCTTTCTGGGTCTGAGTTACATCATGCAAGAGGATCCTTTCTAGTTTCATCCATTTCTTTGCAATTCTCATGTCATTGTCTTTAACAGCTGAGTAATATTCAATGTGTAAATGAGCCTCATTTTCTTGATCCGTTCTTCAGCTGAGGGACATCTAGGTTGTTTCCAGGTTCTGGCCATACAAATAAAGTCACAATGAACATTGTTGAGAAGTGTCCTTGTGATAGAATGAAATGTTCTTCAGTACATGCCCAGGAGTGGTATAGGTGGGTTTTGAGATAGATTGATTCCCAACTATCTGAGGAACCACTATATTGATTTCCATAGTAACTGTACAAGTTTTCACTCCCATCAGTAATGGAGAAATGTTCCTCTTGCTCTACATCCTTGGCAACATGTGCTGTCACTTGTGTTTTTATTCAGAATAGTAGGAAATTTGGGGCATAAATAAAGAAGGAGAAGCGTTTCAGGGAGAAAGTAGAGTTATCACTGTCAGATATTAAACAGAAAATAACCATGAGATTTATTAATTAACTACTCATAAAGCCCTGCAAAGGTACTGTCTGTGTCTTTTGAGACAAACATTGAAAATTGAAATAACTGAAAAGATGCAGGGACATAAGAAATAGCCAAGTGTAGAACATCCTTCTTAAAAACATGCTCTTCAGAGGAAGGAGAAAATAGGATTGAAATATAGTTTTGATTTTTTTAAAATGAGAGTAGTTTTAAATATATATGCATGTAAAACTGTAAGGGAGAAATTTCCAGTTATTGATTAATTATATTGATCAAAATATACTGGGGGGGGGAGGTCCAAGAAAGTATAGAATAAACTGCAATCCAATAAAGACATAGATGGATTAGGTAAGAGAAAGAACACTATTTAAAGAAACTTAATTTTAATGGTCATTGTGGGTGAAGATTTTATTGTTCAAAGAGAAAGGAATAGAAATGTTGGTATGATGCTCTTGTGGAAGGTATACAATTTACTCTTGTTCATTCAAATGCTGATTTCTCTACACCACCATATGTTTTCAATCCGTACATTGCATTATGATGCTTATTCTAAGCATCACCATTTTGTAAACATGCTCTCTGTGTTTCCAAGAAAAACAACCAGCCAGTGCTGAGCAATGGAGAGAATAGGGAGGGACATTCTGGTCCAGATGGAAGGAAAAAGAAGTGAGTGGGAGGAGATATAGGAGAGGAGAGGACCTGGAAACATCAGAAAAAGTGAACCAGACCTAAGATGTGATTAAAAATCAAGTGGAGAGGGGCATAGGAGGAAATGAGGGAGGGAGGGAGGGAGAGTAGGATTGGGAGGAGATGAGGGAAGGCGCTACAGCTGGGACACAAAGTGAATAAACTGTAATTAATATAAAATAAAAATTTAATTAAAAACAAGCAAGGATAGTGGAGGTTCTCCTCCCCTTCTATTTGACCCTAGCCTATCAGGTCTCATCTGGACTGATTGCATTGTCTTCTGTGGACTGGCAAGGTTGAACTCCTCCCCCACAAAGAAAAGGTGATCAGAGAGCCTGCCACTGAATTCATGCCAGAGAAGTTCCTGCTTCCCTTCCTATGGACCCCACTTGGACACTGAATCTGTAGGCTATGTCTGAGCTGGCAGTTTAGGTACCCTTCATGCATTGTCTTTGGTTCAGATATCATTCTCTTCATGGCCCCCAGGACTCAGTTTTTATAGCTCTGTTGGTCTCCTGGAGGAGCATAGGCAGAGAAGAGGGAGAGAAGGTAGGATTGGAATGAGTTGAGGGAGGGGGACACAGCCGTGACACAAACTGAATAAATTGTATGAAATGATAATAATAATAAAATAAAATAAAATTCAAAAAAGCAAGTATAATGTGGGAAATCTGAATAAGAGGAAGCTGGAGGCTTGGAGCTCTAGGACAGAGCAATAATTACCCAGCATTGTGTTCTATAGAATTTAAAAAATCCTAGTCTCTATGTGGTAATTTGGGTAAACAGCTGGTTTAGGAGTAACTGCTGTTTAACTAAAAGATAAATCATATTAAATATTCATAATCAACAACAAGGAATATTGAAAATGACCACACTTCCTGAACATAAAGAGTGGAATAGTGGATCTAATTGCCACAAACTTTTATTAACTCTTTATGCCTACTATTTCATATACATTTTTCTCCAGGAAATACAGGATGTGTCACCAGTTTAAAAGAAAAAAAGTAATGGTGCAGAAACAAGTTAAGGACAATGAAGAAAATGATGAAACTTTTTCTGAAAATAAGAATTATATTTTGCCAGATTGCAGAGATTCTAAGAGACTGTTTGCTAAAATCTTTGCCTGTTTATATATAAATTCTGGAAAATTGAGAAGCAATGATAAGTATCTCTTCTAGGGATAACCAATGAATCTTGTGTTAAATTTGACATTCAGTTAAATTTGACTGGGTCTTAGAGAAGTCATTCTTTGTGATTTGAAGGCTGCAAATTTTCTGGCTCAACTATAATCTTATTTCCAGTTGGGCCATGTGCTATGACTGATATTTTTCTGTTCCTGTTTTATAAATGTCAGCCATTATAAGGCAGAGGGAAGAATCTTGCTTTCCTTATTGCATGAAACACACAGAGACTGTGGCAGTAAAAATGTAGCAAGTAAAAAGCTGCATTTATGTATATTTGATATTTATGACCAAGTAAAATCCCTAGTATAAAGAAGTTGAAGTAGACAAAGGACAATGGGCCTTCAGATTCAGCTGTTCTTTGTTATAACTAATAATAATACAATAATGTGGCTTTTGTAATTTCAAAGTAGTGGTTAGATTTGGAATCAGAAGGACTTCTGAACCATGACTTTAAATTTAGAACACAGTACTCACCTTAAACTGGGAATAGATCATGCTAGTTGCAGTCCCCAGATAGAAGGAGTCATCATACAAGACAGAGATTCACAGCAGATTTCTAATTCTGATATGAAACCCTGTCAGAGATCAAATCAGAATATTAAGGCTATAACATAAGATTCAAATCTGCTCACTGAAAAAAAAATGGGAAGAGGTTTTTTTTTCTGATAGATAAGGAAACTCCTGAGTCACAGCATCCTTGAGGGAGAGCTAGCTCATGTTTGTAATTTAAATGCCTCTTATTTCTAGTCTGTGTTTTGATGTTTATTAGTTTCCATCTCCTAAAGTAAAAACATTATACAGTGAAAAATTTCCTTCCTTATAGATTTTTCTATTATAGAGGGCATTAAACTCTGTGTTGTTTAAGATTTAGAGATGGGTTTAGCATTTCTAGAATAGAGTTAGCTAAGTGCTTGGAGTAGGTCTAATTTAACTACAACAATGGAAGCAATAGTCACATTTAAAGAAATAGTTCTGAAATGTATTGAATTTGTGTACTTTGCAGAAGACTACTTTGTAAAACCACATAGGGCTTATACATTCATTATGATTCTCAGCCTATAAAAATATGGCAATTGATGACAATAAGCACTATTATCAAAAGAAATAATGATGGCCTTTTGACAAAGGGTGGCTTTAAGTGCAGTGAATTTCTACTGCTTACAACTGTCCTTCTCAAGCTAACAGTCAAATTCATGTGATAATTAAACTTATAACGTAGACTGTCAATAAATATACATCAACAGAAAGTCCCTTCTCATTTAACAAAATACTTGTACATCTACTAATATTACTTCCTAGTATGTTACAAATCCCAGGAAGTCAAATGAATATTTGTAGGAATTATTGATGAACAGAATTGCAATAAAGAGAAATATATGAGGAGTATTTGATATGGGTCATAACTAATACCAGTAAGTAAACCTTGCTCCCATATAGAATGTTTTTCTCTAGTGACTAGATATTTCAAGTCATATGATTCTAGTCTCAATGATAAAGTAGGACACGTTAGATCTTCATTTTTACAATAGACTTAGTATTATTCAAACATTTTGAATATAGTCTTCTTCAATAGTCAAGTATAGTCTTCTTAAAATTCTCTCACTCATGGTCTCTTATAACAAAAGAAATCTTTATACAACCATGGGTGTTAGGAAAAAGGAATACAAGTAAAATATTAATAAACATAGGAATATATATTTAAAACATTTCCTTACTATCCTCATAATTTTACCATTTATTAGAATGAGATCAAATACATACGAAATGAATGTACTTGGTTATTTTTACATACTGTTGTATTTTCCTATTCTTTTCTTATAATACCCTAAGAAAGCAACTTAAGGAAGAAAATGTTTATGTGACTCATAATCCCAATTACCATCCATCATTGCAGAGAAGTTAGAGTCACTGAACTCTTCATATCATATCCACAATCAAGAGAAGAAAGCAGTACATTAAAGCATACAGGCTTGTGCCCAGCCTTATTTCCTAAACTTTTATATAGTCCAGGAACCCTAACCTAGGAATGGTGCCACCCACATTAGCGCAGTGTGTGCTCATTAATGAAGATAGTCCTCTGAAAAAAGTCTCACAGATCAACTTACCCAAGAAAAGCACTCATTGTGTTTTCTTTTCTGAATGAGGATTAAACCTCTTCCCTAGGGTCCTCCTTGTTGCTCAGCTTCTTTACGAGTATAGATTTTAGTATGTTTATCTTGTATTATATAGCTAATATCTACTTATAAGTGAGTATATACCATGTGTGTCTTTCTGACTTTAGGATAGCTCACTCAGGATGATCTTTCTAGTTCCCACCATTTGCTTGCAAATTTCATGATTTCCTTGTTTGTAGTTGCTGAGTAGTTTTCCATTGTGTAAATGTACAACAGCTTAGGAGAAGACAGCTGACAGGACAGGAGCCTACCACAGGGGGAAGATACTATGATTCTTAGCCAAACTTTGGGCAGAGTACAGGGAATCTTATGGAAGAAGGGGGAGATAGAAAGACCTGGAGGAGACAGGAGCTCCACAAGGAGAGCAACAGAGCCAAAATACCTGGGTCCAGGTAAGCCGGCAGAGACTGATATTCCAACCAACAACCATGCATGGAGAGGACCTGATCTCCTACACAGATGAAGCCTGTAGGCTCTCAGTTTCCAAGTCTAAGGGAAATCACTGGCTGTCTCTGACATGAACTCAGTGGCCAGCTCTTTGAACTCCTCCCCCTGGGGGTGTACTCTTGTCAGGCCACAGAGGAAAATGATGCAGCCAGTCCTAATAGGTTAGGGTCAGACAGAAGAGAAGGAGTTCCTCCCCTATCAGTGGACTAGGGCAGGGGTATAGAGGGACAGGGGAGAGGGTGGGTGGAACTGGAAGGAGATGAGGGAGAGGGCTATAGCCCAGAAACAAAGTGAATAAATTGTAATAAATAAATAAAATAAATAAACAAAATCCTCATTGAAACTCTTCTCATGCAATTGTACATTTTGTCAAGCTGACAATTAAAACTAGAAATTAGGAACAAGCTGTTGGTGGAATACTTAATGATGTAAGACATAAGTGATCATCAACATTTTATAGAGATTACCAACATTTTAATTTTACAACCATTAATACTGAAATGCTGTTTATAAATATGGAATAAAATGGCAAATACTGGGAACCATTTCAGAAATTGTTGGAAAATTAATGATTTTCTTATGATACAAAAGATATTAACTCAAACAGTAAATCTTAAAACCAAGCATACCATTGTTTTAAGATGCACTAACTTGATATATATACAATGAGGATTAATCATAGCCCTTCTAGTTTCATTGCTATTGCTCTAATAAAATGCCATGACAGGAAGCAGCTTAGGGGAAGAAACAGTTTATTTGGCTTACAAGTCCAGGTTGCATTTCATATTTTAGCTAAGTCATGGTGATAGGACTTTGAAGCAGATAGTCCCTTCACATGCACAGTCCACATCAAAGAGAATGTACACATTCTTGCTGATGGCTAAATTATGCCCCTGTTTATACTATTCAGAAACAGTGTCATAGGGGATGGTTCCCCCGTAACTAACAACAAAATCCTGCATAGACATGATCACAGACCAACTTTATCTAGGTAATAAGGAGACATATGCATATACATGTAACCTTTGAGTCTCTTGTGGCTTGTGTGTATATGATTTTGCTGAAGTGAGGAAGGGTTGTAGTCTCTCCCATGCAAATGTCTCCTAATTTGTTAGCCAGTACAATGTGATGGTTAGTTTCAACTCTTATCTTGCCACTACATAGAATCACTTGGAAAGAGTTTCAGCCAATAAACTACCTAGATTAAGTTGGTCTGTAAAGACGTAAAAATTCTCTCTTTGGTATGGACTGTGCATGTTATGTGACTTGCTGTTTAAAATTCCTAATACATAAATTTATGCATTGTCTCTCTCTGTATATGTATGTGTGTGAGGTTGTGTGTGTGTGTGTGTGTGTGTGTGTACAACTCTTGGTTACATTTATCTGCTAAAGTTTTTTCAGAATACTATCGCTATTAATGAGTGTATTGGGCTAATATGTGTGGCATCATTCCTGGGTCAGGGGATCCTGGACTATATAAAAGTTGACCTGTGCACAATTTGTATATGCCAAAAATGTATACAAATGTATGTACAAATATGTAAAAATTAAAGAAGGGGACATCAATTTGTGAGGCAGTGGATGGTTATGGGAGGGGTTTGCATGAAGAAAGGGAAAAAGGAAAATGATGTAATTGTATTTTAATTTAAAAAATTTAATAGCTTCTGCATTATCTTCTTGTATCTTGTTTTGTCATGTTTTGATGTTGTCTCTTGAAGGGAAATAGATGGGGAATGAATCTAGGGAAGAGGGATGTGGGAGTAAACTGTGAGGAGTGGAGGAAGAGGAAACTGGTTGAGGTGCATGGTATGATAGAAAATGTCTAATAAAAATAAAATTAAATTCAATTAATAAAAATATTTGAAAAAATATTAAAAACAAACAAAAATCTAACCATCACAGCAGCAAAATACAGAGTTTGATTTTTGTAATTAAACCATTTTGTTTCTATGAGAACAGGAAAACTTTTATGTAAAATGAAAATATAACACATAATTAATTGTCTTCATTCTGAGCCACAACATTTCAAGCTACGTTCTTCCACATGATTTTATGAGCAACACATAAAGGACATTTGTATGTACAGAACCAATGTTTCTGTAAAATGAAAGAATACAGTCCAGGTGAACAATGGCAAAATAACTCAATTTCACCATATGTTTGATTTTTAATTAATGTTTGATCATTATGGATTCAGAAACATTTTATTCTTGAAAAATTTGAGGGAGAAATTACACATTCAGTTAAGCAACTGCCTTACAAGAGGACATGGTCCACAGTTTGTTTGTTTGTTTGTTTGTTTTTTCATGTTCCACAGTTTTAATAGTGCTACCTCAAGACCCAGCTATATTACTCCTGGGCATATAACTGAAAGATGTTCAACCATACAAGGACATTTGCTAAACTATGTTCATAGCAGCTGTATTTGTAATAGCCAGAATCTGGAAACAATCTAGATGTCCCTCAATGAAGGAATGGATACAGAAATTGTGGTACATTTACACAATGGAATACTACTCAGCAATTAAAAATGAGGAAATCATGAAATTTTCAGGCAGGTGGATGCAACTAGAAAAGTTTATCCTTGAGTGAGGTAACCCAGACCCCAAAAGACACATGTGTTATATACTCACTTATAAGTTGATATTAGCCATATAGCATAAAATAAACATTAGAAAATATGTAGTCCTAAAGAAGGTAAACAACAAGGAGGATCCTAAGGAACATAATTAATTCTCATTTGGAAGGGTAAATAGAATAGACATCTGAGGCAGTTGAAAAGATTAAACAGGACAAGACCCTACCAGAGATTTCCTTTGAAAGACTCCACCCACCAGGGAATGGAAGCCAATTCTGAGACTCAAAGGTAAACTTTGGGCAGAGTGCAGGGAGTCTAATGGAAAAGGACCCAGAAAGGACAGGATCTCCACAATAAAACTGACAGAGCTTATGAATCTGGGCCCAAGAGGGCCTGCGGAAACTGATGTAACAACCAAGAAACATGCATGGTGAACCTAGGCCCCCTGCTCAGATGTAGCAGATAGGCTGCAGATGTAGCCCATAGGCAGCCTCAGTCTCCATGTGGGTTCCCTAGTAAGGGAAGCAGAGACTGTCTCTGACATGGACTCTGCTGCCTGCTCCTTGATCACTTTTCCCTGGATAGGTGGCCTTGCCAGGCTACAGAAGAAGAGGATACAGCCAGTCCTGGTGAGACTGTATAGGCTTGGGTCACTTGGTAGGGCAAAAGGGCTCCCCCTTTCTGAGGAACAAGGGAGCATTATAGAGGGGAAGAGTGAGGTGAGGGAGGGTGGGACTGGTATGGGATGAGAAAGGGCCTACAATGGGGGTATAAAGTGAGTAAATTAAAAAACTAAATTAAACAAACAAACAAACCAGGGCTATAATGCCATATCAAGGGAATATAATCACTCCTTAACATTTTACTACAAAGAAATGGAACCCATTGAAAAATAATTTTAAGCAAGACTAATGAGGTAAAATTGAGCACACAAGCAGTAAATGAAATCAGAAAGAAAATTCATAATAAAATGAGAAATTCAGGCACTCAAGATTGGAGAATTACAGGGGGGGCAAGATGGTGGCTCCAGGAGAACACAGTGTCTGAGAAGCAGGACAACACACTCCATGCAGCGACCAAGAGACTGAACTCTGGGCCCTAAAACAACAGCTGTTGTGTTTCCCAGGTGAGGGGAGGCTCCCGCAGAGTGGGAATCGGGTCCGGTCCACTCTCGGGCTGCACAGCCAGAACCCAAAAGAGAACCAGGCTAACAAGGGCTTTGGGTCTCCTGGTTGGTGCCGCAAGCCTGCGTGTCCTGATCACTTTCCCAGGCTGATCGGTGGGCACAACGGTGCCAGAGACTGGAAATCCCAGTTACAAAAAAAAAAAAAAAAAAAAAAAAAATCCACGGGGAAGCAAAGTTGCGAGACTGATCACAGGTCACCCAGTCTTTCCCTGGAAGGTCTCACTGACCGCGGGTACACGCCGCCATCACAACTGAGCTCCCGCCACATGGAGAGCTGCGCTCCTAGCTCAAAATCCCTACTCCCTCTTGGGAGGAGGCAGGAGGCATCCAGCAGAATCTGCCACAGACCATTATGTCTGTACCCCAACCCGAGATCGGGGCTGAGAAAACCCAATCCTTTCAGGCACTCCCCCAAACGCTGCCATAACCCTGCCACTGCAGAGCGAAGGGTTAGAGAGGCGCACAGAGGCTTCACAGTGCTGGAACTCCAGTGCTGCCGGCTGCTCCTAGCAAACAAACTTCAGCTCGGGATCTGGGACTGTGGTCATTCTACACATTCTGAGATTCTCCTGGGTCCACTGCAATAAGGTCTAGAAGCAAGTCCTATCACCGGCGCCCCCCTTTCCGACCCCTGGCAGAGAAACCCCGGCTCAGGATTGGACTGAGAAACCCCAACCCCTTCTGGCACTCCACTGAGACCACCTCCATAAGCTTGCTCTAGTGGAGGGGAAGGTCAAAGGGGAAGGACAGAGAGGCAGCCTGCCAAGGACACAGCACCCTTTCTCCAGCTCACCCAGCGGCCCCTAGCAGAGAAACCCAAGCTCTGGATCTGAGGACACTCAACCCTACCTGGTACTCTCTCAGGATCAGCAAACATAGGCTCTACCGCCAGGCTGCTTCTGGCAGAGAGATCTGGGCCCGGGATCTGGGACTGAGAACACTCAACCTAACTCTTTCCCGTGCTACCCCAGGACCAGTCAACATAACCCCTCCTGACAGAAGGAAAGGACAGAGAGGCAGCACACAGGAAAGGTGGACACCTAGTCCTGCGGCCACAGTGTCACAGAGCTGACTGTTAGCCTACCCATGCATTCTTCGCAACAGGACCAAATCAGAGAGTAGTGAGCAAGGGGAACCCCTGTGCATTCCAACTGGTCCTGCAAGAGAGTGAGTGAGCCTTTTAGGGAGAGTTTGCCCCAGACCCAGGACCTCTCCACAGAAGCAACCAGATGAGATCCCTGCCACCCACACCCCTAGTGTGGACATCATAGGGATTCTTGGGATAGCGACCCCAACATTAAAGCCTCTGCCTTGCGGGTCCACCAGTGTAATCCAGGCAAACAATCCCTGGATCTCAGACAGAACTGCTTAATAGTGGCTTGCAGGCAACTGCAATAGTCAGAGAATCCGCACATGCACACTGCGCCTGCTAAAAGCACACTTGAATAGCACCAGCGTCACATTCCTTACTCAGGCAAAACTGAAACCACAGTGCACAGTACCAAACCAGTGAACCTCTCTCATCTCCCTGAAAAAACAGTCCAGAAAACAGAAAGAGAGGATCATAGCCTGAACTACAATCTCGAGGAACAAACGGTGAGGATTATAAATAACCAGATGGCTAGAGGCAGACATAAGAACACTCCCAATAAAAATCAACCCCACAAAACAATGGACACTTCAATTCACTAGATATACAAGAAAATGACCTCAAAACTATGTTTCTCCAGCTATTAGAGGCCCATAAAGATGAAATGAACAAGGCCCTCAGAGAAATAACCAAAGAAATCAAGACAAACCAAGAGGAAACAAATAGAGCTCTCAGAGAAATGACCACAAAAATTGAGGCAAACAAAGAAGAAATGCACAAAGCTCTCAAAGAAATGTCCACACAAATCAAGGCAAATAAAGAAGAAATAAACAAAGCTCTCATAGAAATACAGACAATTATACCCAAAGAAGTAGAGGCACAATTAGTGATACATAGAGAGTAAACGGACAAAAAAATAGAAGCTGTCATTGAAAAACAGGACTCCACATTCAAACAGATGAAGGAAATGGTGCAAGACATGAAAACAGAATTAGAATCAATAAAGAAAACACAAATAGAGAAAAACCAGGAGCTGGAGAACATGGAGAAAAGATCAGGAACTACAAAGGTAAGCATCACCAACAGAATACAAGAGATGGAAGAAAGAATCTCAGGAGCCGAAGACACGCTTGCGGAAATTGACACATCTCTCAAAGAAAAAATAAAATCAGAAAAGTTCCAAACACAAAACATCCAAGAAATCAAGGACACCATGAAAAGACAAAACCTAAGAATAATAGGAGTAGAAGAAAAAGAAGACATCAGGCTCAAAGGTCCGGAAAATATTTTCAAGAAAATTATATTGCCTTTACTATGTTAAGGTATGTGCCTTGTATCCCTGATCTCTCCAGTACTTTAAACATGAATGGATGTTGGATTTTGTCAAATGCTTTTTCAGCATCTAGGGAGATTATCATGTGTTTTTTTTTTTTTCTTTCAGTTTGTTAATATGATGGATCACATTGATGGATTTCCATATAATGAACCACCCCTGCATACCTGGGATGAAGCCTACTTGGTCATAGTGGATGATATCTTTGATGTGTTCTTATATTCGGTTTACAAGTATTTTGTTGAGTATTTTTGCATCAATGTTCATAAGGGAGATTGGCTTGAAATTCTCTTTCTTTGTTGGGTCTTTGTGAGGTTTAGGTACCAAGGTGACTGTGGCTTCATAGAATGAGTTTGGTAGTGTTCCTTCTGTTTCTATTTTGTGGAATAGTTTGAAGAGAACTGGAGTTAGCTCTTCTTTGAAAGTCTGATAGAATTCTGCACTGAAACAGAGGGCCCCTGAAAGGCTCTGTCCTGCAGACTATCAAAGCAGACGCTAAGACTTATGGCCAACTGTTGGGCAGAGTGCATGGAATCTTATGTAAGAAGTGGGAAATAGTAAGATCTGGAGAGGACAGGATCCCCACAAGAAGAGCAACAGAACCAAAAAATTTGAACACAGGGGTCTTTCCAGAGACTCATACTCCAACCAAGTGCCAGGCATGGAGATATCCTAGAACCCCTGCACAGATGTAGCCTGTGGCAGTTTAGTGCCCAAGTGGGTTACATAGTAATGGGAAGATGGACTGCCTCTGACATAATCTGATTGGCCTGCTCTTTGGTCACCTCCCCCTGATGGGGGAGCAGTCTTACCAGGCCACAGAAGATGACAATGCAGCAACTCCTTATGTGATCCAATAGACTAAGATCAGAAGGAAGGAGAGGAAGACCTCCCCTTTCAATGGACTTGGGGAGAGGTATGCATGAAGAAGGGGGAGGAAGGGTGGGACCGGGAGGGGGAGAGGGAGTGGCTTATGTGGGGATACAAAGTGAATAAAGTGTAATTAATAAAATAAAATAAATTATAAAAATCTACTTTTCCTCCCAGAGCTCCTCCCTAAGAGCTGCCATGAGGTTTAACTGGGGCTGTTACTAAGAATCCTAAGAATCCTGATTCCCGAATATCAATGTGATTCCCCAACAGGATTCTCCCAAATTTCCAGCAACAATTCTTTCTTGCCTTCTAATTGGTCGAGACAAAGAACCCTTACTTCCCCCTCAAGGCAGCATCCATACCACCTACCCTAATATTAGGAAAGATATTCTCTTCCATTCAAGTTACCGTATAAACACTGTTTTTTGGAAAATGAGAAATCTTTGAACACTAACTATTCAAAATATAAACCAAAATGACTCAAAATTTATAAAACAACTTCAATTTCACGTGGTATTTTTTTCTCAAAAAATACATTTCTAGAAGTGAGTTTTCATTCCAACCTGTAGATCTGTAGATATTTAAAATATTTGAATATATATATTGTAAAATGAAAATCTAATAAATTTGTGTCAATTAACCCACTAAAAAAATTGTATTAAAAATGTTGACTCTTCTAATAAAGTCTCATTGTTTTAAAATGTGTCTCACCTTTTTATTTGTTGGATAATGTAGGGTCACTGGGCAAATAGCTCTAAGGATTATAATACTTAAACTGCATTAGCATCATCTTGTTAGAGATCATGCTACCTTCTATTTGAAAATTAAAAAGAAATAAAATCATAGTTCCTGAAAACAAAATGCAACTGTACTATTCATGAAAGGGCTTTTGATTTGGCCCAAAACTACATATATACAAGTCATGGAATAGAATCTCAGAGTGCCTTAATAAATTAGTAACCAGGCAAATGAAATGCATTTTTGCTCTAGATGTTGGGCCTCATAAAATATTTCAAAGTAAATTTGTCAAAAATACGGCCTTAGCTAGGTGTGGTGGCACATGTGTATAATCCCAGTATTTGGGGGGTACAGGCAAGTTGTTCTCTGTGAATTCAAGTCCAGTCTGATCTACATACTGAATTCCAGGAGAGCCTGAGCTACATAGTGTCTCAAAGAAAGAAAGAAAGAAAGAAAGAAAGAGAGAAAGAAAGAAAGAGAGAAAGAAAAAGAAAATTTGAAAAAGGGTGAGGAATACCAACCCACCCAAAAACGTTGATCCAAAATTTACCCTGACTACCAGATGTTCAAGGATAGATATAGAGCAGAGATTGAGAAAATACCCAACCGATGCCTGGCCCAACCAATGACCAAGCTTATCTGAGAGTGCCACCCTCTAACACTGTGAAAAATACTTTGCTAAGATTGAAGAAAGGAGCCTGTCAGAGTTGTCCTCTGAGAGGCTCTACCCAGCAGGGCCTCAAAACAGATGCTGAGATTCAGAGGGAAACAATGGTCAACACACAGGGAGTCTTGGGGAATAGTGGAAGGAAAGATAAAAGGACCTGGAGGTGACAGGAGCTCCACAAGAAGACCAACAGAGCCAAGTAACCAAGGTCCAGAGAAGTTTGCAGAGACTGAAGCATCAACCAAGGACCATGTATGAACTGGACCTAGGGCCCCTACAAAGATGTAGCGGATGGGTAGCTTAGGCTTAAGTGGGTCCTCTAGTAAGGGAAGTGGAGACTGCATTGGATATGGACTCACTTGCTAGTTTTAGATCACCTTACCCTGGTAGGAATGTCATGACAGGCCACAGGGGAAGAGCAAAGGGTCATCCCTTATGCAAGTTGATGAGCTGGTGTAGATGGGAAAGGGAGCTCTCCCTTTTTGAGAAAAAGGGGAGGGGAAAGGAAAGAGGGTTAGACTGATAGGGGAGGAGGGAAGGAGCTATAAGGATGTGATGTGAATAAAAGAAATAAATGAGAAAAATCATAAGAAAAATCATTTTAAAATGTAAAACATATATCCTGTGATACATAATTTCATTTGAAATACTTATAGAGAGCAGAAAATTATTAAGAGTACAAGGGTTTTTGGTTATTCAAGGGACAGGAACTGGAGCACAGTAGTATATACATTTAGAAGAAAATAATAGGTATAAAACAGGACTAAATGGAGAGGAGGATAGGAAGATAATATAGAAGACAGAACATGGCAGTGATAACTAATACTAAAGAAATTTAAAAAGTTAAACAGAAAAATACTACTGTAGAATCTTCTAAAATTACATTCATTCACAGACATAAAAGGAGTTAAAATTGAGTTACTCTAAAAAAAAGATGACAATACCCCCACCTCACTAGACAATAATAGGATAGCAAATAGTTCAGTGTCATCTATGGTTTAATTTTTTTTATAGTTATTGGCAAGTGATAGTGCTTAGCCACATAAACATTACAGGTTATTACCAATGCTCCCAGTTACCCTAAAGAACCTCATCATGAGGATCTACTGCTAAAAAAACACTACATTTGAATTATAGACCATGGGGAAATCAAACATGTACTCACCTGGGAACGTTATCCCTAGTGACAAACTTTTATAGTGATAGTGCTAGAAGGTGCTGTGTGTGGTACTAGAGGACAAAAGAAATCATCACCAAGGTTACCCAGCCTTGAAGCCCCCTATCTACAGTAACTGGCCTGGAAAGACATGCTCATTGGTAAAATAGTGCCCAGAACATCTAGGGAACACTCCGTACCTTTCTTATTGGATTTAAGCCCTACATTACAAGCAGAAACATAATTTGCATCATTACTGGGGAGTAAGAAACTCACAAGACATGCCATAGTCTGTAGGGACAAACCTACTACTATCACTTTGCTAAATGAACACAGTATCAAACTATCACTTAATAGCTTATTGCTATACTATAGATTCGTGTATCAGTCATTCCACATCAGAGAAACTTCTTTTTGCAGTAGATAAAGCTTAACACAGTGATCATGCCTTAGTTATTATTCTAGTACTGTGAATAAATATGATGACAAAGGCAACTCTTAGAAAAGAAAGCAAATTCAGAGGTTTAGTCAATTACCATAATGGTAGGAAGCAGACAGGCATGGTGCTGGAGAACCGAGACCTTTATATCTTGATCCACATTTATGTAGGCAGAAAAAGAGGGAGGTGCAGGGAGAGAGGAAAGGAGGGAGGGAAAGAGATACAAAGAGACAGACAGAGACACAGAGAGAATGGGAGGGAAGGAGAGAGGGGAAAAAAGAGAGAGGGGAGAGAGAGAAAAAGAGAGAGAAATAGACTGACATGGACTTTTGAAACCACAAAGTGCACCCACAGTGACATGCCTCCTCCAACAAGGATACACCTTTTAATCCTTTGCAAATAGTTCCTCAGCTGGGAACTAATCATACAAGTATATAAATTTATGAAGGCCATTCTCATTCAAACCATCAAGATCCATAACTGACCAGTATGTAGAGAATGTGAATGAAGATTGCTTAGCCCGAAATGAAACATCTATATCACACCTCCTCTACACAAGGTAGAGGAGAGGAAAGGTAGAAAGATTATAAAAACCATAGGTTGTAGCTGAAAATAATTAATGTTTTTTTGACAGAGCAAAGCAGGTACACATAATGAATTCACAGTGCAGGCATAAATCCTTTGCACAGAATTCTATCACCGAAATGTGATATCTAGCTAAGGAACTATTAGCAGTTGGTAGGTTCTCAGACGGTGAAAGCCATTTTTCTTTAGGAATATAAGCTTTGGTGAGTAGACTACCCTCCAGCAAAGGTAACACATCTAAGAATATGTGGAAGTCACAAACTGTGCTTTAAGGAAATTTTTGAATGACAATGTTGAGTTTATAGAGAAGGGGTGATAGATCTGGAAAGAGTTTGAGAAAGGGTGAATATGACCAAAATGCATTGTACAGAATTCTCAAAAATTTAATTAAAAAATGATAAACTATGTCATGTTTAATTGCTGCATTAGCGGATAGACACAGAGTTGATAGACTCAGTACATTAAAATAATTAAATTAATCAGTTTTAGATGATTAAAGAGACCTGTCTTCAAACTATGAATCAAAAATATTTTAACCCAGAAAAATATGTGAATATGTAAATTGCAAAAACATATTCTTTGATTGTGAAACATTAAAATAACATTGAATTAAAAGACATTTGCTATCATTTCTTCAGTTGACCACTGAAATGGTGGTACTTGAAAGCCCGACAAAAAAGAATAAAGAGGAATTTTTAAAAAATTGAAGTCTAAAGGGAAAAAAAATAGAAAATAATATTATTCATTATCCATGATGATTTGTTTCCAAAGAAAGTGGAAAATATTGAAATGTAATCCATGGCAACAATAAAAAATTAAGCAATTTTTAAATAAAAAAATAATATAAAAAGGGAGCGATTAAGGTTAAAAACACTCAGAGAAACAAATGTTGGCAAAAATGAGAAATATTAAGAAATGGCTGGTAGGAATCCAAGTTGGTACAGTCAATTTTAGAACATAGTTGAACTTTTTTTTACAAAATTAAACATATTTTATCATATCTTTTAAATGAACTGAAACATGCATTGATGTAAAAACTTATATGTGGATATTTACAAAACAATTTCTTATTGTTAGCTAGATGTGTAAGTGTCCAAGGTATCCCTCAATGGGCAAATAGGCAAAGAGGTTGCAATTCATTATATAACATTATATAAATATAAAGACAAATAATATCTACAATCATTCTCTTTTAAAAGAAAATATGTGGGATATGTAAGAACAAAAAAAGAGGTGTAATAATACTATATTAGGTAAAGCTACATTTTGCAGGTACAATTTATGCATTCTTATACTACTATGCATAGAAGACTTAAATTGATTAACTAAATAAAATAATTGCATAGGATGAGAAACATGTTTTTCACAGCAAAAGTGAGAGTTCTCCAATCAGCAAGGCTGGAATGTTCCATGTGGTAAAGAATTGGAGGTTGAGCCACTACTTGGCTTAATATAATACAGATGGTGACATATAGTAATATTTATAAATATGTGTATATTCAAGTGTTAGTATGCAAACAAATCTTTCCTTATTCTGTGAGCTGGGTGTACCCAAACCCAACAGATTGAAAATAGTGAACTTACTTATTACCCAGATCTTCAATACTAAATCATTAAAATAACCAGACATCTTTGGAACAAACTGATAGTTCTGTAAAAGAGTCAAGAAAATATAAGCTTGAGTGTTTCATAATGTCAGAAAGCAGTAAATAAATAAAAATAAATGTGGCCATGTCAAACAGAGCTCCCAAGAATGAAAGCTGGAACAAAATAATATAGGGTTTGATTATATCCCCCAAAATAAAATATTCATGAGTTTATAGTGACATAATTAAGTGATTGAAGAAATGCAAAAAAGATTATTTAATTCACAGGAGTTTAAAAAAATTATGTTCTAATCCATCCTCAGATAAGTTGACCACAACTGTAACTTTTGTAAGTGCAGAGAAGTTTAGAGAAACATACAATATGGAAAAGGAGAGGAAAACTGCATTACTTCAGTGCACAAACCAGTCTGACACTGCTTCCTCAAGGTATGGGTGCTATTGTTACCAAAAGTAAGCACATATATTTATTATAATTTGACATAAGTAGCCTGAAGCCAGCATTTGCTACTTCGTGGGTTCCTTTTTCCTCCCA
Source organism: Meriones unguiculatus (assembly GCF_030254825.1). Taxonomy (NCBI): domain Eukaryota; kingdom Metazoa; phylum Chordata; class Mammalia; order Rodentia; family Muridae; genus Meriones; species Meriones unguiculatus. The sequence continues at coordinate 69,655,600 of NC_083369.1, read as the reverse complement.
CCCTCTGTACCCATATTAATCCCCTAACACTAGATAGGAGAGAAAAAAAGAAAAGAGGGGAAAGGGAGTGAAGTTATATCATTAGATTGCTTCCTGCTGATTAGGGCATTGAGTTCCTTGGGGCAAGTTTGATCTTCACTGCTGTCAGAATATCTAATTTCTTTTCATTTCTTTGTGCATGAGTACTTGACAAACAGCAAAGGACAACATCCAGCCATCAACAAGTGAACAACAGCAACGAACCACCAGCAGGCCAACAATAGCCAAACCACTTCTTGGAGCCCTAGCGTTTATATATCCTCTGAAAACTTCCCAGAATTCCAAATGCTACACACTTGCAGAAAGTATCTGCACCTGGTAAAATAATACCACTGCTACAGCAACAGGCAAATCGTAGTCAGCCTCTGTGAAGTAGACTTTTATTACCGCATCTGGGATTAAAAATAAATTACCCTCCAATAATAATTCTGTTTTTTAACAAAGCCAAAATTGCACAATTCTCACTAATACTTACACCTGTGTTCTAGCTCAAGAACTCACAATATCAATTCAATCAAGAGAAAAATAACAAGATAAGTGATAATGGAATGATAGTCTATAAAATACCTGAACAATATTTCTCAAAACTGTCAAAGTCGCCAGAAAACAAGGCAAACATAAAAAGTGTCATAGCCATAAAAAATGAAGATTCCCAAGACCCAACTCAAAAATCTTTTTATGTTTATGTTTGAAGAGGAAGGAACAACTCATCAGAGATTTGACCATATATAAGACTGGAAATCTTGGCTTTAATAGATAGCATCATTGCAATTATATAAAAACCAATACAATGTGAAATGATGGTTTCTGAGAGACAGAAAGAGAAAGAAAGAAAGAGAGAGGGGTAAGTAATAAAAATCTCCAGATTCTTCAGTGTGAAGAGAATTCAGAACACATTGGACTGGTTGGAGACTGGACTTCCGACACGAACATAATACGTTTTCTGTGAATTTCAGCATTTTGTAAAACGAAAATTGCAACTTGGTTTTAGTTTACCTTATAATTCTCAAGAGTTTAGAGTTTGATTAAACTCCTTGAATTATCATAGGTTTGCAGGATTTTATTCATATCATTATGACTGTCAAGCACCCTGGTAATATCGTTATGAGTAAGTATATACCTTTTGTGCCTCTCTGCTCCAGGCAGTCCTGTTGAGATTTGATAGACTAGGATCAGACAGTAGGAAAGGAGGACTGCCCGTTTTCAGGGGGAGGAGAATAGGAAGCGAAGACCAAGAGGAGATGAGGGAGGGGTTACAATCGGTATAAAAAGTGAATAAATTGTAAAAAATAATAAAAGAAAATGAAGAAAAAAGAATATAATGCAGCTTTAACGTAATTTCTCCAAGGTTCCTGTGAGAATGCCAGCACAGCTGTCTGAACAAACCAGAATAAAAAGTTGTAACCTGATTACCATACTGAATGCCCAAAAGACAGTTTGACTCTCCTTTTTCTCATCATGAAAGTGATTTCCCACATTAGCTAGAAATACATGGCATATTCTAAACAGCGTAGCTTTATGATTAATTATGCCCCACATTGTATGATACGACATTCTTCCCTGCTCACCCTCAAAAAAAAAAAAAAAAACGTCAAAAGAAACTCATCAAAAACCAAGATCAATTTAAAACCTCATTCTGTACAAAATGTTAAGAATATGGATTTCATGACATCATCTACTATTTCATGTGGAGCAATCAGATATAACATACTGTTAACCCAACTTTTATACTATCATGGGAAGTACTAAAGAAATTAGCCCATAGTAATTAGCTTACACAGGAAATTCAAGAGTCTTCTTAACTCAAATACGTTCATTACTACACAGTCCAACCATGTTTTCCACATACTGTGGATAAAAGGCTTTACATTCATATTCATAATATAAAGGATTTGTCAAGCAGGAAGCTTCTTTTTTTGTTGATTTATACTCAGACTATTTCTAAAATTCTAAAATGTGCTTCTCACATGAGGCTTAATGTGAGTTCCAAAGAAATAGTCACCACAAGTTTCCTATCCTATTTATTCTCATTTCTATTCATTGATACTCTTATAATTAATGTGTCAGATCGGGAAAGATTGTGCGTAAGAGACAGAACATATAGATCTAAAGCGCAATATCTTATGTCAAATAAGACTGACTTTTTTCTAAGTGCAAGATAAAATTTACCTTTTCTATGTCTTGGCTTTCAGATCTTTAAATAGCACCATGCATAGAATACTGGCTATCTGTTTCAGAAAAAATATGGAAAAATGTTTATCATCCTATATAGAGAGTAAAGTGTTCTTTTACTCCTGTGCTGAGTTGGAAATATGTTGTACAGAACTGAAAACTTAAAGAAGAGAAGGAAATAAAACTACTTAAATAAATTGAATATATTAATACACACAAAATGCCTGTTGATGATTTAGTCATAGTTGATATATATGGTTATTATTCTTAGAAATGATGTTATTACTACAAAAGCCACTCTGAAGTAGTAAATGAAGTCAATGTATGAATATAATTTATTTGACAATGTAATTACTCAATAAGTATTTGTTGCATATATTTCCAAAGCTGTTACATAAATTTTTACATCTGACATTTCTAACGGAGTTTCTGCTCAGGAGTGCTAGTGTCAGAGCAAAGGCTGTCCACAAATGTTAAAGATGAAAAATCTTTTCTTTTGATAAGGAAAGAAGGGAATTATCGTCTCTCCTAAGTTTCTGGCATGCACTGTTTCATGTTCAAAGAAATCTTAAGTAGCCCTGTTTGTAGAGTATATGAAAAATATTATAACATGTTTACTCTAATTATTATTCACAGGCAAGTTTTGAAACACTCTTTTATTTTCTTATTGGCACTGAATTCAATTTTCTACTCAGTTTTTAGCTTTAATGACTTAGAGTAAAATAAAATATTTAATAGAAAGCAAATGTTGAATTTCTATTTCCTAAGTGCATTAATAAGGAGCACCTAAATTTGCACAAAATATCAAAAGGACAATAGCAAGTAGCTGACCACGTGTTAAAATGGAGATTCACATGTGCTGGAGAAACATCAGTATACACAATAAAATATAGGACTCTTCAGTTTATCAAGGAAAATAAAAACTGCTGCAAATGGTAGAGTTTACACAGCACCATGAAAGATAAAATTTAACTTATGTACAATGATGACACTTCTAAATTAATTGCTCTAAATTTGTATTATTATTCTGCTTGTCTTAAAAGTGATTTACTAATTCTTATTATACTGATTCCAGAAGAAAAGGTTTAACAAACAGTAAATATAACTTTTTTATCAATGTACTATAATCAAATGCTTCAAACAGGAAATCAGATAATATGAAATCTTTATCTTGTTTTTACAACCAATCAATGAATAAATAATAAAGTTTTAAGAAAGTCTTCCCTTTGAAAGTAAAACATCTGTTTGATGAATGCTTAAAAGATAATAATGAATATAAAATAATTTTACATAAAGGGAAACGTGCACATTCAGAGTAAGCATATATTATTTTTAAATAAAGAGCTTTATGAAACCACTTAAAGTTCTTCATCTAGGGATTGGATCAATGGCCATCTAGGGATTGGATCATGTGGCCATTCCCTGTGAACTTTGACTTGTCAACTATTATTGTCATCCTGCTTGTCTTGTTCAGGCAGCCTATTTTCTTGAGAAATCATGAGTGTATTTTCTTTGTCATGTCTAGTAAACACTATCTAATGAGAGGTATCCTGGCCTTCTGGCTCTTAAAGTCTTTATGCCCTTTCTTCCCCAATGATTACTGATACTTAAATATAGAAGTTATGTTGTAGAATTAATAATTGGTTTTAGGTACACTAAATGGTGACCACTTATTTGTCTCTATAATTTGTTTCCATATGTTGTAAAATGAAGGGTCTTTGATGAAGGATTAGAGATACCCTGATCTCTAGGTATAAAGATAAAAATTTAAAATATAGCTAGAAGTTATATTCATTTTGGAGAATGGTGGTAACTTGTTTTCTTCTCAGATCTGTGTGCCTTCTAGATATTGGTAGTTGACTACATTGACAGTACTAAGCACACAATTTGCTACATTTAGAATACAGTACCTATTGGATAAAATCTAAGTACAATTATGTAGCTGCTGGTTACCCCCAAAATGAAAATACCACTATCATACTACTTTGGATATCTTTTTTTTTATCACTTAATTTTTTATTTAACTTTTATTAATTACACTTTATTCCTTTTGTATCCCCCCATAAGCCCCTCCCTCCTCCCCACCCGGTCCCACCCTCCCCCCCTTTCTGCATGCATGCCTCTCCTGAGGATCTGGCTTGCTTCCGTGTATGTGGACCTATCTGCATTGCCCACGAGGCACGCTGGGGTTGGCTACCCAGAAGCTATTTTAAGCTGTGGGCTGGCTTTCCCCAGGGTCAGAAGATTGTTCAAGGTTCCTGAATAAACTGCATTGAAAAAAAAAAGAGAAAAAAGATCAGAAAGAAGGAGAGGAGGACCTCCCCTATCAGTGGACTTGGGAGAGGCATGCATACTTTGGATATCTTGCTGGTCCAGTCATTGTTGTGATTCCTGGCATGACACCTAGGAAGGTGTAGTGATTACTTCAGTCCTTTGGCTGCTGGTATAACACCTTTTAATACTAGGAGAACAATTTCTCAGAGAGGAGGCTTCACAGTCAGCTGTAGCTCTTGCAAGTCTTTTCTAAATCAACACAAGATTTATTTTTATTAAAAAAAGGAACAAATTTCAACTTGATCACTATGCTTTTGGGATATAAAAATGAAAGTAGCAAGATTAAATAGAGTTGAATGAGTTTATTTTTTGTTTAAATGCTTCTACTAAAACTACAACAAGAATTTATAAGATACTTATGAATTCACTTTGGCAGAGTGCAGGGAATCATATGAAAGAAGGGGAGTTTGATGTGGAAAGGATAGGAGCTCCACAAGGACCAAACGTATCTGGGCACAGGGTCTTTTCTGAGATGGACACTCAACCAAAGTCCATGAGAGGATAAAACCTAGAACCTCTGCTCAGATGTGACCTGTGATAGCTCAGTAATCAATTGGTTCCCCATAGTAAGGGGAACAAGGACTATTTCTAACAGGAACTCAATGACTGGCTCTTACACCTCCCCAACTCCCAAGGGAGGAGCAGTACTGTTAGGCCACAGAGGAGGACTTTGCAGCCAATCCTGAAAATACCTGACAAAAGGGAGTCATATGAAAGGGGAGGAGGTCCTCCCCTATTAGTGGACTTGGAAAGGGGCAGGGAGGAGATGAGGGAGGGAGGGTGGGATTGGGGAGGAAATGAGGGATACAGCTGGGATACAGAATTAACAAAATGTAACTAATGAGAAAAATAAAATTACGGAAAAAATATGTTTGTATGTTGAAAGTTTCACTTATAACTATCAAAGGAGTTCAAATAAATTCTCCTTTCACCTTACACATGATGAGTTTTATGAAGGAATAAATTGATAATAGAATCGAAAGCTGAATTATTTAATGTGTTCAATCTTAAGTAAATTCCTTTTTAAGTTTTAAGTATATTTATATTTCCTTTGTAATTTAATTTATTATTACATATTAAAAATTCATCTTCATGTGGACTCCAAGATGGAGGGGACCAGTGCACACCATTTCTGATCCGAAACTCCAAAACTAGTGAGTGGTTGGGCTGCCATAGCCAGAGCATTGAATTTGAGGCCTCCCAGGATAGGGGGGACAACCCATGAGTTGGGACAGATTGAATCCAGGACCCCCGTGGATGTCTCTGAGATCTGGGAGTGGTGAGCTATCTACCCGCTGTACATTCAGCTCCACCTTCACTTGCTCCAACAGCAGCAGGGACAGCGACAATGGGCTGCAGCAGCATCAGAGTGTACATAACCCCAGGCTCTGGGCCTCCTTTCTCTAAAGGCCAAACAGGGGACCCAAATCTGAGAACAGAAAACTGTAGGCACTCTGAGCTTAGCACATATGACTGCAAGTGAGTGCGAGGGCTTTTTCCACTTTCCACACAAGTCTGAGGATGAGTGGGTCTGCAAGAGAGTGCATACAGAACCCCGGATCAGGATCCCTCTAAGCTAGCTGCCAGACACTGGATCCCTCCCACCCACACCCTCACTGTGGGTAACATAGGGATCCCTGGAACAGCATTTTTAAAATTGAAAACCCTGTTCTGTGGTTCTTCCAGTGGAGTTTATCCAAACCATTCCGGGAAACATTTCCTGGAGCCAAGATGGTATAGCTCAGACAGATCTGAGTGCTTGGAGCACAATACTTCAACAGGCCTGTGGGCTATTGAGCCATTCAAGGCACCTACGCATGCACACTGCATCAGAGAACCATGCCTGCAAACCACACCCATGAACCTAGCCAGTACCATAACCTACACCTATGCTTCTCCCTTAAACCACCACCTTTCAGGCAGGCTTTTAAAAGCTACTAATATTCAATGATTTTTCTCCTTCTTTTGGTTACCTGTCATACTAAAACATATTTTTGTTAAAAAAAAAAGATGCTTCACGTTTGAAGTTTAGAATGGCATTTCATATTTGTATATCTTTTTATTTATTTTGAGGAGTAGAGTGAGATAGTCTCTTTCTGTATAATACTGGCTCTCCGGGCAATACCTATACAGACCAGGTTGGTCTTAAACTCAGGAGAACTATCTGTCTATGCCTCCTGAATGCTGGAATTAAAGGTGTGTGCTGCCATCACCATGAGCACCTCTTTATAATTTGTAAATATTATTCATGCACATGCACCATGTAATCTAGTAGTGTCATTACTTAAAGAACTTTGGAATCAAACAGACTGCCATTCATCAACTAACTGTTCATCATTGTACAACTACTTTCCTCCTCTGATCATTGTTTTCTTTATAAAAAAAAAAAACAGAAACAATATTACAATCTCACACATAAAGAACTCTGATGTATGTTAAATGCAAGTCATATAAATATTGATGTCATATAAACTCCAGCTCTACAGTGCACTGTTGATTATGGGAACACACACACATAAGCATATATATATATATATGTAGGCAAAGGAAGTTCTATTTTAATTACCTAAAGTATCCTTATGCAAAGAGAAGTTACCTTTATACCATGTGTGGTGGTGCATGTCTATAATCCCAGCACTAGGGAGGCAAAGGCAGATGGATCTCTGTGAGTTTGAGGCCAGTCTGGTCTACAAAGAGAGTCCAGGACAGCCAAGGCTACAACAGGGGAACCCAGTCTCAACCCACCTCACCCTAAAAACAGTTACCTTCACAATGAGTTAACATTATCAGGAGCTGTGTGTGCCAAATATTTATAACAGTTCTTTTGCTAGAGTAAACACTCACAGTAAGTACAGTTCTTGCTAATCTGAATCACTGAAGTGTTCTTTGAAGGATCTTCACTTCAGGAATACAGAGTAAGAGTGTAATGTCAGCATAGTGCCTTTGAACATATAGTCATAGCACCAAGGAAAAAAGAAAGGGAAGAGGAGTAGATCTGGAGGAGAAGGGAGGTAGGGAGGTACTAGGAAGAATGGAGGGAGGGGAAACTGCAGTCAGTATGTATTTGATGAGATGATGATGATGATAAAGTTAACACTGAATAAAGATTGAAAGCTTGTGCTGTCATTTCAAGAGCAGCACTGAAAGAAGCCATTTTGTGTATTTATTCCTTCCAGTGTAAACACCCTTGTTTTCTAAACAGGTACATTCAGTTGCTTCATCATCTATGGACAAGGATTTCCTGATAATGATACAATTGACCTGTAATGAATAATTTATTGTGGTAGGGGTTTATTAAAAAAAATTAGAATATGATGCTATCTAGTAGCAGCGCATAATTCTGGGTGCTGTCACCAGCATTTCTAATTCAGTATGCAGTTCTGATGCAATTGTCTCTTCATCTAGGCTTTAAATCATTTCCAAAAAATATGTATTTGCTAAACAAATGTAAGAACACAATATGGACTCTAAATCAATTAGATGCTTAGACCCTTAACCCCAGACCTCATTCTTCAGCTTAACTATTATTTATAAGGGGAAATTCAACTTAATATTATCCATTTATTCCAATACTTCTGAAAATTTGGATATGGAGTAGAGATGAAAATTTGTAAAAAGTTGATATCCAAATGTACAAATTTGTGCTGTTTTGTACAGTTTTTACTGTATTTGCATATAATATCTGCACTGTAGTTTATATTGTAGTTTATACATTAAAATGAATCTATCAAAGATGACACGTAGTTTAATTCGATGGTTATAAATCAAACAAAATAAAAATACAACAAAGATGTAGAACATTTATTTTCAGATATTAAGTTCTTCCTTACTGTTAAAATAAACAAGAAATATTAGCAGAAAATCTCCAAATAAACCAAGGAATACATTAGCACTCTCCAAAACAGTCCCATTCATATATATTGTCATCTAATTCATTACAAATTGACACTATTCAGAGATCAAACAGTCTCAATCAACTGGGTAGCCAAATTTTAACCCTAAACTAACACTTAAAACACAATGAGTTCCAAATACCTGTTAACTCAAATACAAATAAACTCAGATTTCTGAACTCTTATTTATCAAATCTTGGTGGCCAAAGAATGATAAAGAACTTAGGATAAGAAAAATGTTTACAATACTTATACAAAATCAAATACATAATCATTTTTTAAAACAACTACAACATAAAATACAAGCTAACTAAGAGATGTGTGGTAAAATAGGCATAGTATGGAAGAGATGTAAGTGATATAAAGATTTATAAAAATCGATACATCAGTCAATGCACTACTAGAAGCCAAATATCATAGTAATATTTGACAAAGAACATTAATAATGATATGAGGATGTAAGGTCCAAAGTGATCATATTGCTTGAATAAATAAAACCTATACAGCCATTTCTTAAAACTCCTTGTATTAACACCTATGTCTGAATTAATATATGCTTCAAGATCCAGAAAATTTGTGCCAGGTTATATTCAAAAGAAGAAAGCAAATACAATAAAATGTCAAGAACTAAATGTTCATTGTTAGTGCACCTGTACTAACTCTAAACTATAATTAACTTCAATAATCCTTAGTACTAATGGGTTATAAATGAAAAATGTATTAAGTGTACTTGAAATATATTACTCCATATATGTAAGTTACAAATCAGGAGGTTAGAATGGGACTGTGAAGCTATGCTTAGGAAGGATTCTTTTTTTTATTAATTTTTATTTTTTTATATTAATAACTGGTTATTTACTTTGTATCACAGCTGTTCCCCCCTCCCTCATTCTCTCCTAATTCCACCCTCCCTTCTACATCTTGTCCCTGCCCATTTCCAAGTCCACTGCTAGGGGAGATCCTCCTCCCCTTCCACCTGACCCTAGCTTATCAGGTATCTTCAGGACTGGCTGCCATGTTCTCCTTTGTGGCCTAGCAAGACTGTTCCTCCCTCAGGGGGTGGGGGGGAGGTAAAGGAGGTAATCTTTGAGTTCATGTCAGAAATAGTTCCTGTTCCCCTTACTAAGATAACCCATTTGGTAACTGAGCTACCATGGGTTACATCCAAACAGGGGTTCTAGCTTATATTAATAAATGATCCTTGGTTGGAGAAACAGTCTCATAGAGGGCCCCCGTGCACTGTTATATTTTGTCCTTGTGGAGCTTCTGTCCTCCCCCAGTCATATTAACTCCCCCTTTTATCGTATGATTCCCTGCACTCTGCCGAAGGTTTGGTTATGAGTCTCCGCATCTGCATCTGCTTTGAAACACTACTAGGTAGAGTCTTTCAGAGGTTCTCTGTGGTAGGCTTCTATCCTGTTACTTGTTTTCTCCTACTTCCTATGTCCATTCCATTTGTCTAAGTGAGGATTGATCATCTTACTCAGGGTCCTCTTTCTTTTTTTTTTCTTTCTTTTTTTTTAATTTAATTTTTTATTAATTACACTTTACTCACATTGTATCCTCCGTGTAGCACACTCTCTTTTCCCCTCCCTCCCTCCCCCTTCTTCACATATGCCCTTCCCAAAGTCCACTGATAGGGGAGGTCTTCTTTTCCTTCCTTCTGAACCTAGTCTATTAGGTCTCATCAGGAGTGGCTGCATTATCTTCTTATGTGGCCTGGTAAGGCTGCTCTCTCCTCAGGGGGAGGTGATCAAATAACAGGCCAATCAGATTATGTCAGAGGCAGTCCCTGTTCCCATTACTATGGAACCCACTTGGACACTGATCTGCCATGGACTATATCTGTGCAGGGGTTCTAAGTTATCTCCATTCACGGTACTTGGTTAGAGTATCAGTCTCAGGAAATACCCCTGTGCTCAGATTTTCTCATTCTATTGCGTTGCTTGTAGAACTCCTGTCCTCTCCAGATCTCACTATTTTCCCCTTCTTTCATAAGATTCTATGCACTCTGCCCAAGAGTTGGCCATATGTCTCAGCATCTACTTTGATAATCTGCAGGGCAGAGCCTTTCATAGGCCCTCTGTGGCAGGCTCCTAACTTGTTCCCTGTTTTCTCCTTTTTCTTATGTCCATCCTCTTTGCCTTTCTGGATGGGAATAAGCATTTTTTTCAGAGTCCTCCCTCTTGTTTAGCTTCTTTAGGTGTACAGATTTTAGTAGGTTTATCCTATATTATATGTCTTTATGAGTGAGTATATACCTTGTGTGTCTTTCTGCTCCTGGCATACCTTACTCATTATGATCTATTCTAGATCCCACCACTTGCCTGCAAATTTCATGATTTTCTTGTTTTTGATTGCTGAGTACTATTCCATTGTGTAGATGTACCACAATTTCTGTATCCATTCCTCCATGATGGACATCCGGGTTGTTTCCAGATTCTGGCTATTACCAATAAAGCTGCTACAAACATGGTTGAGCAAATGTCCTTATTGTGTACTTGAGCCTCTTTTGGATATATGCCTAGGAGTGGTATAGCTGGATCTTGAGGAAGCACTATTCTTAATTGTCTGAGAAAAGGCCATATTGATTTCTAGAGTGATTGTACAAGTTTACATTCCTATCAGCAATGGAGGAGGGTTCCCCTTTCTCAACAACCTTTCCAGCATGTGTTGTCACGTACGTTTTTAACTTTTGCCATTCTTATGGGTGTTAGGTAAAATCTCAGGGTCATTTTGATTTGCATGTCTCTGATGGCTAAACACGTTGAGTATCTCTTTTGGTGTTTCTCTGCCATTCTATATTCCTCTACAGAGAATCTTCTATTTAGCTCCGTGCCCAAAGTTTTATTTGGATTGCTTAATTTATTGGTTTTTAATTTCTTTAGTTCTTTATATATTCTGGATATCAGCTCTTTGTCAGTATAGGGTTGTTGAAGATACATTCTCAGTCTGTAGTGTCGTTTTGTTCTAATGACATCTTTTGCTTTACAGAAGCTTTTCAGTTTCATGAGGTCCTATTTATCGATTGTTGCTATTAGAGCCTATGCTGTTGGTGTTCTGTTTAGGAAGTTGTCTTCTGTGACAATGAGTTATAGACTCTTCCCCACTTTCTCTTCTAACCTATTTAGTGTATTTTGTTTTATGTTGAGGTCTTTGATACACTTGGACTTTAGTTTTGTGCAGGGAGATAAATATGGATCTATTTTTACCACCATATAAACAAACTGAAGGAGAAAATCCACATGATCATCTCCTTAGATGACAAAAAAGCATTTGACAAAGTCCAACATCCATTCATGTTTAAAGTCTTAGAGAGATCATGGATAAAAGGCACATACCTAAACATAGTAAAGCCAATATAAAGCAAGCCTACAGCCAACATCAAACTAAACCGAAAGAAACTTAAATCAATCCCACTGAAATCAGGGACAAGGTAAGGTTATTCACTCTCTCTGTATCTCTCCATCATAGTACTTGAAGTCCTAGCTAGAGCAAAAAGACAACTAAATGAGAGAGAGGGGAAACAATTAGAATGGAAGAAGTCAAAGTATCATGATTTGCAGTTGATATGGTAGTACCCATGAGAGATTCCCAAAATTCAACCAGAGAACTCCTGTAGATGATAAACACCTTCAGTAAAGTGGCTGGATACAAAATTAACTCAAAAAATCAGAAGCCCTCCTGTATACCCAAGACAAAAGGGCTGAGAAAAAAATTAGTGAAACAACACCCTTCACAATAGCCACTAATAGCATAAAGTACCTTGGGGTGATTCTAACCAAGCCGGTGAAAGACCTGTTTGAAAAAAAAAAAAAAAAAAAAAAACTTTAAGTCTCTGAAGAAAGAAATTGAAGAAGATATCAGAAGATGGAAAGTTCTCCTGTGCTCCTGGATCAGTAACATTAACATAGTAAAAATGTCCATCCTGCCAAAAGCTATCTACAGAATTCAATGCAATTCCCATCAAAATACAAATACAATTCTTTACAGACCTTGGAAGAAAAATTCTCAACTTCATATGGAGAAACAAAAAATCAAGAATTTCCAAAACAATCTTGTACAACAATATATCATCTGGAGGTGTCTCCATCCCTCATCTCAAGCTGTACTACAGAGCAATAGTAATAAAAATGGCATGGTATTGGCATAGAAACAGAAAGGAGGATCAATGGAGCCGATTAGAAGACCCAGAAATAAACCCACACACCTATGAATACTTGATTTTTTACAAAGAAGCCAAAACCATTCAATGGAAAAAAAAAAAAAAAAAACAAACAGCATCTTCAACAAATGGTGCTTGTCCAACTGGATGTCTACATGTAGAAAAATGAAAATATAAAGCATTCTATATTCTCAGTATGCTCTATGTGTTTATTTTTGCATTCGCTATGTATACATACTTATCTATTAAATTTCCCCAATTCTTCTGAATGTTGATTAGACATAGGATAAAACAGACACTTAATTTGCTTGCAATTTTATCTTAAACTTCTCCTGCACACTAGAGTAACATTTCCAGTCAATTTTTTCCATTACTTAATTTACAGGCACTTCACAATTAGGTTGCCCAGTTTTCTTGCTTTTAAATTAAGTTCTCTCTGTCTTAGATTTTTGCTCTATCTAGGTGCTTTGTAAAATTTATATCCTGCCTTCATTTAAGTTGGTAGAAAAATACTACATCTATGACCAGTTTAACCATTCTGAGCTGAATATATAGTCTACTCCTTCTTTGCGAAATATTTCATCCTTCTTTCTTCTAGGCGATACTACACTCAAGACTTCTGTGTACCAATAAATACCAAGCCAGACTGTGTAATCATGCTTCTTTACTGACTAATGCAGATCTTAACTATTCCATTTTCAGAACACTTCCAGAACACAGTAACCGCAGGGAATTTTTAATTATACAAATGCAAATAAGTTTCCAGGAGGCTTGTTGTGTTGTTCTAAAATAAATATAACTTATCAAGAGTTGGCTCTGTAATTTTGTTTGCTGTGAACTCTTTTCAGAAAAAAAATCAAAGATTTTAAGAGATAATTTTCTATTTTTCAAATATTTTGCTAATATTTAATTAGGAGATTTAACAACATTAACAATAAGACTGAATTGCTGCCTTGTTTTCTGTTTGAAATACACTGTGTAAGAAATAAACGTGAGTGAATATAACTAAAATTCATAGTTCTAAATAAAATGAAGAGAAAATTATTCTGATTTAATGTTCCAAACAAAATACCGATATATAAACTTCTTCTTGGTTCTTGTGTTTTATGTCATATAAAAGTTAGACTGTGAACCAAGGGTTGGATCTAATAGTCTGTATACTATTCTATTCTTCTCAGAAGGTCAAATAAAATAAATGTATTTGTAGAGCTGTTACTTCTTAGTTCCTTTGAAGTAACTTGTTCATTTGAAGCATGAACAATATAATCTTTTGTCCCAACATTCTGGCCATGCTCTCTGGTTGTTACATTCATCATCAAGGTGTGCTCACTCAACCATAGCACTACTTCTTTATTTGTACTTGTATTTCTATAACTGCCACCAATTTAATCTATGTCAAAGAACAGACAATTCTCTTTTGTAAATGGCATGGCCATTCATCTTTCCATTACTCAAAACCATAGATTGCTTTTCCTTTTTGATTATCCATAACCCATTAACTGTTTATAATTATCATTCTATTTACGTTTCCTCTCCAGGTTCAGTCATCCATTGTTTTTTTATTCTTTTTTTTTTTTTTTTGCTATTCTTAAAATAATTATAGTGAATTTTACTTCTTAGATGAATCAAGTAAACTAATTCTCCTGATAAGAATTATGCACATTTACTTCTGTTTACTGATATGAAAGCTTTCTTCCTGAAGACTAACTCCCACAGAATGTGAAGGTGTTCTACCGGCTGCTAATGGAGAAAAGCAATTAATAACCTTTTTCATCTGTAAACCTATTAACCACAACCATGACCAGTATGACACGATATTTGTAATAATACAATAATGGCACTGATAACTTAATGTAACAGCTGTTTAATCTGACTAAAGGCCCACTGAATATGAAGTAATTAATGACTAATATTGCAAACTTAACTAACTACTGAATGATGGTGAGGTCATGGACCTGAGAGAAGAACATACTTTCACTACTTTCTTAAAACAATATACTTTCTAAGGGCATTCTAAATATTTATACTTATGCCCACTGATACATGTAGATCTCGCCCCCCAACAAAGGAGTTTCTTCAAACAGCAGAAAGACAGAAAAGGTCAAAAAGTGGAGGACAGCTGACTAATACAGTTATATCCTCTAATTAAAAGTTTTCCTCAATTTTGGACTCATAGCTTAGAATGTTTATATTTTTCTCTCATTTCAGTTTGTATGACTCTTTTTAGCATTTCACTTAGGAAGGTCTTCTGCTAATGTACTTCTTCAGGGTCTAGTCTAAGAAGTGAAGTCTTTACCCCTCATCAAGGAAACTTCTCTTTTCAACAGAGAGAAATGGCTACAGAAATCCACAATCAAAACAAAGTTGTGGAGCCCTTTTCTAATGGATTCATCTAAAACACTCCTGCACCTATAAATCAGAGAGAATTATGGAATAAAGGGCAAAGTGTAAGAGCTAGAAAGTAAGCTAGTTTAATATGGGACTGTGTCTCCTAGTAACAACAGATACTATGATGTAAAGTCTCAGGAACATGACTGCCTATGTGTGAACTTTACAAGAGCAGCACCAATAGACAAGTGGAAGTGGATGGGAAACAGTACATGAAGTCTTTTCTTTAATTAATGAATTAATTAAAGAAAATTAAATAATTAGCTTTACATCCAGATCATAGTTCCCTCCTTCCTCATCTCCCAGTCCAACATTCCACCCTTCTTTTGGCCTCCCCCTCCCCTATTACTCAGAAAATGTGAGCCCTCCCCATCCACCCATCCCAGCTCATCAATTTGTATCAGGACTGAGCACTTCCACTTCCCTTATGCTTGGCTGCCTGCCAAGGAAGAGTAATAAAAAAGCAGGCAATAGAGTCTATGTTAGAGACAGCCCCTGCTCCTCTTACTAGAGGACCCACACGAAGCCTGAGCTAACCATTTGATACATCCGTGTAGGGGGTCTAGGTCCAGTCTATGTATGGCCCTTGGTTGGTGCTTCAGTCTTCACAAGCCCCTCTGGGCCTGGTTAGTTGAGTCTGTTGGTCTTTTTGTGGAGCTCCTGTCACCTCCAGGTCCTTCTATCCTTCCTCCCACTTTTCCATAAGACTCTCTGCACTTTGCCCAATGTTTGATGGTCAATCTCCACATCTGTTTTGATCCACTGCTGGGTGGAGCCTCTCAGAGGACAGCTATGCTAGGCTCCTTTCTGTGAGCAGAGCAGAATATCTTTAATATTATCAGGAGGGAAAGCCCATGAGGTCTCAATCCCTACACAAACAACTAAAATTAACTAAATAATACTAAGAGTAGGACAAATAGTCTTCCTCTGGGCATTTGGCAATCCAACACCAAATGGCCATGACAGAAAACATGCATACAAGTGACATTAGATGGACTGAACAGGTTATTTTTAAGAGTATCTCATGTATAGTTGTATAAAATAATTCTGTAACATTAGTTTAATACCTTAGAAATTTCATGAAAAGCACACTTGTCATGAAATTTAATTAAAACTACGTTCTTTGCACTGACTTCATTGCCTGGATTTTTCTTGCATGAAAATGTTAGTTCTGCTACTTGTCTTTGGGGAATTGTTATTGGTAATTGAGCCAAACTAGTAGAACTGAGAATAAGGTGTCCTTATGAAATATTGTGCATAAAAGTGTGCTAAGATTTTCCAATGTAACTTTGGATACTCAGTGGAAACCAAAAACTTATTCACAATATTTTGACTTATGAGTTATTAAACTGATATCTATTATGAAACATATAAAAGAAATTTTTGTTTCTTGGTTGTATTACTACCATCATAAAATCTTATTTGTTTCAGTTTAATTTGTAGCCATAATGTGGAAGTGTTAAATATCTGTAATTATACCAACAGTTGAATTTTATCTTCTAGACTATTATAAAATGCATTTAAATTTTTTTCATAAATTTTGTTAGCATTGTTTCATCGTTCAATGATTTATTAGACATCAATTAGAATTTTTACAATTTTTTATTAATGTGTTTGCACATGCATGTGTTTGTTTATAGGCAAATGCACACATAAGTGTTAAGGTGTACCTGAAAGGTGAAAGTATTACTCTTGCATGTCAGCTTCCTCCTACCATAATTTCCAAAAATCCAATTCAGGCAGAAAGGCTAGTGCAGCAAGCACTTTGACCCACTGAACCATCTTGATAACCAGAATTAGTTTTAATATTCTGTTCTCTCATTCAGTTGGTTCCTGTATTTTAAATTATTTTTATCTTTAAAAACATGATGTCTTTCTGCTTCTGGGATACCTCACTCAGGATGATCATTTCTAGGTACCACCATTTCCCTGCAGATTTTATGATTTCCTTGTTTGTAATTGCTGAGTAGTATTCCATTGTGTAAATATACCACAATTTCTGTATCCATTCCTCTGTTGAAAGACATCTGGGTTGTTTGTAGATTATGGCTCTTATGAATAAAGCTGCTACGAACATGGTTGAGCAAATTTCCTTCTTGTATATTTGAGCATATTTTGCATATATGCCTAGGAGTGGTATAGCTGGATCTTGAGGTAGCAGTATCCCTAATTGTCTGAGAAAGGGCCAAATAGATTTGCAAAGTTGTTGTTCAAGTTTATATTCCCACCAGCAATAAAGGAGAGATCCCAGAAGCAGAAAGACACATTCAGTGTATACTCACTTATAAGTGGATAAACTTATACTCACTTATAAGATAGGATAAACATACTAAAATCTGCACCTCAAGAAGATAAACAAGAAGGAGGTCCCAGGGAAAGATGATCAACCCTCACTTAGAAAGACAAATGGGATGGACTTTGGAAGTAGGAGAAAACAAGTAACAGGACAGGAGCCTTCCACAGAGGGCTTCTGAAAGACTCTACCTAGCTGTGTATCAAAGCAGATGCTGAGACTCATAACCAAACTTTGGCCATAGTGCAGAGAATGATGTGAAATTAAGGGAAGTTAGTAAGACCTGGAGATGACAGGAACGCCATAAGGACCACATATATCTGGGCACAGTGGTTTTTTCTGAGACTGATTCTCCAACCATGGACCATGCATGGATATAACCTAGAAGCCCTGCTCAGATGTAGCCCATGGCAGCTCAGTATCCAAGTGGGTTCCCTAGTAAAGGAAACAGGGACTCTCTCTGACATGAACTCAGTGGCTGGCTCTTTGCTCTCCCCCTCTTACCCCCAAGAGAGATGCAGCCTTGCTAGGCCACAGAGGAGGACACTGCAGCCAATCCCGATGAGATCTGATAAAGTAGGGTCAAATGGAAGGGGAGTAGGACCTCACCTATCAGTGGACTTAGAGAGGGGCAGGGAGGACATGAAGGAGGGTTGGATTGGGGAGGAATGAGAGAGGAGTCTACAGCTGTGATACAAATTAAATAAACTTTAATTAATATAAAAAATAGAAATTAAAAATAAAATAAAACATGATGTTTTAAAACAAAGGCAAAACCTGGAGAGATAGTGTGATAGAAGAAATCACTTTTTTAATCATACTTTAAATGTAAATATACACATTGTTTAGATGAGCTGTTTTGCAGCTTTCTTTACTTCATAAGTTTCAGACATGTATTTCAAAGACCTACTTATACTTTAAATGCCTGTCCTGATTTGCTGTTGACACTATTGCTTTGCTTGCATTTTTGTTAATGATTTCATGCGATGGTATCACACAAGCCAGAAGCAAGTAATAAAGGCTTCATAGCAATATTATTTAACAGCATGAGCACATGAGAACCTAAATCTTTGTTTCTAATACCTTTTCTCTTCCAAAGATCTTGCGATCTTTGAGAAATAAAAGTTGGGTCAGAGACTATCTAATATAAGCCTATAAAATCTAACATTTTCAAAAATTTAAAAGAAAAGTCACAATTGTGGTTGCACTGAAGGGACACTGAGCCCAAGGGGATACACTGAGACAAGCTGAGCAACAACATCAAGTAGTGTAATAAATATCTATTACCCTTTACTGTTGCATGACTTATGGAGAAAACTAAATCCACACGTTCTAAGGTGGTCTGCACATAACCAAAGTATAGTATGAAAAGGAGAACATTGTGCAATGTACAGATACCCATCAACATTCACAAATGTCAGTTATCAGTCAATAGTATCACAATGTCTATAACTGATGGTTTGTTGTATGGAAAAAAATGTTCCCTTGTCTCTCAAATATTCCAAAAATCTCTTATCATGGAATAAACATACAAATCCTAGGTCAAGTCTGTTTTATAAAATATGTGACTATCCCACCCTAAAACTCCAGGGCAGCAGAAAACAAAAAAAATATGTAAAAGTATGTAATTCAGTGGCAAGGGCAATGTCATTTTACCTCCATTATGGCCTTTGAAATGGGTTCCTAACAGATAAAAAGACAGAGAGAAAGACGGAGACAGAGTGGGCAGATGATAGAGCTTAGTGGTACTTACTGGAATATTGGCCTAGTATGTGTGAGGTCTTATATTCAATCCCCAGTACCATAAAAAGGAAATTAATTAAATAATTAAAAAGTCAAATCTCTGGCTTCCAGCATGAATGGATTTGTTTTCATCCAATTCTACGAAGGTCCAGCAGGATGCAGAATACTGAAGTAGATACTGAGCTCAATATTTAATATTGAGTATATGTAACATTCAATATTTAAGTATTTAAATAGGCAGGCAAAATAAAGAGTAGAAAACATAGGCAGGAATAATGGCTATAGTCTTAGAGCTTTGGAAGTAGAGTGAAGAGATGTAGGAATTCAAGGACATCCTGAGCTTCATAGCAAGTTCAAGACCAGCCTGCATCAAATAAAAGCTTGTCTCCAAAAAGCTTAAATAAATAACTAAATCTGTTAAGTTCAAGGTACGTATGAAACAAAATCAAAGACAACCACTAGATATGTGTATCCATTATAGCAAATGCAGAGTGAAAGTAGGTGGCCAAGAGAAGAAGAAAACTGAAGCAGCAGAGAATCACTAGTCTGTGCTAACAGAAAGCCTGTAACCGTTATTACTAACTTAGAAGTTCAACAACTTTAGCTCTTCAGTTCTACCAGCAGAATTATTTTCATTCTACTCTATGTGTGTGTTACAAAACACATTCTTTCAAATACCCTCAATAGTCCATTCACTCAGAAAACACATAATGCAAATAAGAGAAGCAAAGCAAGCAATCAAAAGTGCTTTTTAAAAAGGTTTCCATAGATGCACAATAAATATGGATTCCTCTCCTTTCTAGAGGGGGTAAAGAAAGATTGGCAACATGTTCTCAGTTTCTTTTCACCCACTGTTCCTCACCATATGTGATGTCAGCACTGAGAAGCCTAGCTGTCCTCTGATCTTAAATTACAGGGGTTTTCAGAATATTTTTATGCTATGGTTACACATGAAGAACAAGGATTTCTTTTTTCTTCTGAACTCTAGCTCATTAGTAATGTAGACTTATCAGTTTAAGCTTTATATATGATAGAGTTTCTGCCTTGAAATCCACAGTATAAAATGTATCTTCCTATTTAAGATGTTGGTTTTAAATAGTCTTTATAGCTATCGCTGTACAGGAAACTGAAAGTCCCTTTATCTGAGCAGTTAAGTGACATATACATTGTTGAATATGAAAAAAGATTTAAAATCTACAAATAAATACCTTTTTGGGAAATGTCAAAAAAAAAAAAAGAAATGGGTTCCTAATACAAAAAAAAAAAAAAAAAGAATTCAGTGAAAAATCATGAAATTTGCAGGCAAATGGTAGGCTCTAGAAAAGATCATCCTGAGTGACGTATCCCAGAAGCAGAAAGACAAGCATGGTCTCTACTTAATTATAAGTGGATACTAGACATTTAATATAGGATAAACATACTAAAATCAGTACACCTAAAGAAACTAAGCAAGAAAGAGAACCCTGTGTAAGATGATCAATCCTCACTCAGAAAGGCAACTGGGATGGACAGTGGAAGAAGGAAAAGACAGGATACAGGACAGGAGCCTAACACAGAGGGACTCTGAAAGACTCTACCCAGAAGTGTATCAAAGCAGAGGCTGAGAATTATAACCAAACTTTGGGCAGAGTGCAGGGAGTATTATGAAAAAATGAGGAGATAGTAAGATCTAGAGAGGACAGGAGCTCTACAAGGAGAGCAACAGAACCAAAATATCTGGGCACAGGGGTCTTTTCTGAGACTGATACTTCAACCAAGGACCATTCATGGATATAACCTAGAACTCCCGTTCAGATGTAGCCCATGGCAGCTCAGTATCAAAGTTTCTGTAGTTAGGGAACAGGGGTTGTCTCTGACATAAACTCAGTGGCTGGCTATTTGACCACACCTGATGGTGGAGCAGCCTTACCAGGCCACAGAGGAGGACAATGCAGCCAGTTCTGATGAGACCTGATAAGTTAGGGTCACATGGAAGGGGAGGAGGACCTCCCCTATCAGTGGACTTGGAGAGGGGCATGGGAGGAGAATGCGGGAGGAGGTTACAGCTGGGATACAAAGCAAATAAACAGTAATTAATATAAAAAATAAAACTTTAATTAGAAAACTTTTATGAATTAAAAGATATCATTAAAATATTAAATGCAATGAATGTTGTAGAAATTGTACACATATATACACATAGAAATTATATAAAACAGTGTAGACATTATAGAAATATGTCTGTAACCACTCTGGTATTATAATTAAATGCATACAGGGACTGTTACAAATCAGAAAAGAGAAAACAAATAAATATTGGTAAATCTTACATACTGATAGGTCATTGATGTATTAACAATAAAATAAAGAAAAGCAAAAGAAATTATATATACATGGTTAATAATCATGCAAAAATTAACTTCCTTAGGCATTGAAAAGACACAAATGTAAATCTAAGGAGTGATAATATTTTAATTCATCAAATGTGTTGATTTTGTGACAATATGAAAATATTTTGTGATGATTCATCAGCCTTTAAATGTGAAGTCCATATGTTTTCATTTTGTACATGTATTTTTATGAAAAACCTATCAAAAACTAGCAGATGAAGCAATGTGAGCTAAAAATTTATGATACATGTGAAACAATAAGGAAATATGATACTCCATAAACTAATTTGCAAACAGAGTTTTACACGAGGTACTCTGTATTTGCAGATAAAAGTACTGCCAGCAGCATGGGGCTATTAATATAAATCCCAGTTCCAGACTTGCTCAACCTTCATATTTGTTGTTGGTCAAAAACTCCTCTGTGGTAACCAAAACAGTATAAAGAATTGTTACTGCTTTTGCTTCCCATCCAAAACTACATGGTAAGATCCTATTGATAAAATTGTTGTATGCCTTTATCACAAGCCAATATATATATATATATATATATATATATATATATATATATATATATATATCAGTCTGGAACTGGGGTAGAATTTTCTTGTGTTAAATCCCATTTAGCAAGCAGAAGCTGTTGTGCTACTAATGATAATAATAATACAAGGAAAAGGCAATCAAGTTGTGAGGGAGTGAAGATGGTGCATGGAAGGGATTTGAGTGAGGAAAGAAAAAGGAATGGAGAGATGATATAATTATATTTTAATATTTTATAAAAGAAAAAGTAGCAGATAAAACAAGATGCTCTCAGGTTTTGTTGTTGTTGATGTTTTTTTATCAGTATGACTAGTTTTATAATTCCCAAAAGTTTTGAATTCCTAATTTTTTATTTATTTATTTGTTTATTTATTTATTTATTTTTTCACTGCAGTTTATTCAGGAACCTTGAACAATCCTCGGGCGCTGGGGAAAGCCAGCCCACAGCTTAAATAGCCTCTGGGTAGCCAACCCCAGCGTGCCACGTGGGTTGTTTTTAACCTTGGAATTTGGCTCCTCTAAAAGGTATGGGTTACAAAACTATGAAAATCTTTCATCACTATATTTATGTTTTTACAAAAGAGAATGGAACAGTCCTGGGTATCTTTTAACATGTATATTCTGTCATATTACTTAAGATACCAAAACTAATCATGAAAAGATATTTCAAATTTTTAGCCTTTGTAAATTATTTCATCATTATCCTGTTTACACTTGAATGCCAATTACCATATGCTAGTGTGTGTGTGAACAATATTTGTGTATTTATATGTATGTGTGTGTGCATGAGTGCATGCATGTGGCATGTCTTCCTTCATTAATATCCATATGGTCCTCTCATTTATACTGGAGTTTATTGATACAGCTAAGCTGTGCAGCAGATCAGCTACAGAGAGCTAATTACTCAGCTTTTGCCTTCTTGAGTTTCCTTCTTGCTGCTGAGCTAATTTTCCTCATTGATGCTGCTGTTGACACTTTAGCTGATACTAGAATCACTGTTTCCAGGCTTCTATTAAGAACTGAAGAACTAGTGACCCTCAAGGAAGTTTGCAGATCTTCATTTCCAGATTGGGACTGCTGAAGCACTCAGCCTTGAGGACATAAAAACTACCAGGTACTCAGCCTCTTTGGAGTGAAATAACTGTTGTTACCAGTTTGGCCTTATCATATCAGCTAAACTAATAAATTCATATATATTCATTCTATCCATTCTCTTTTTCTAGAGCAGTGATTCCCAATCTTCCTGATGCTGTAAAACTTTAATGCAGTTCCTCATTTTGTGGTGACTCCCAGCCATAAAATTCATTTGATTGCTTGTGGTGTAATTCATACCTGTACTTTTGCATGTGTTATGTATCATAATATAAATATCTGATTTTCAGAATATGCAATATGTAACTCCTGGTGGGTTGTGACCCTCAGATTGAGATCCACTGCTCTAGAGAATTGTGATACATGCAACGTGGGAATATTAGCTTTGGAATGTCGATTGGTAGTACCATTTAGGCAGAGTATATGCAATGTTCTGGCTTCAATTCCCAGGCAAACAAAAATATTGTAGTAGAATTAAAGTAATTTTACGAAGATGATTTCTATGCATAGAAACTGATCAAATACTCCAGTATTTATTGATTCTCAGAAATCCTATGTACCATAGTATATAAGTAAATATTTAAAAAGTAAATGAATATGAATGTTAGTAAGACAATGTTGAAATATTTTTAAAGCTTAAATTTACTGTTTAAAATGTTATATTATATATTTACTTCAATATAAAATTAAGGATACTATGGAAACAATGTGATCAGGCTATTCTTAGTAAGGCCAATGTATAAAGCCTGTGAGTTCACTTTTGCATAAGAATATTCCTCTGAATAAATGAGAGTGAAATGTAAGATATTTCATTATTAATCCTTACATTATCTTTGATTATCAAGTAAAATCTAGAGAATTCATTGATCTTGATTCATATCTACCTACCCCCTCCCCTTCTATCTGACCCTAGCTTATCAGGACTCATAAAGGCTGGCTGCATCATCCTCTTCTGTTGCCTGGCAAGGCTGTTCCTGCCTCAGGGGAAGGTGCTCAAAGAGCCTGCCACTGAGTTCATGTCAGAGACAGCCCCTGCACCCCTTACTATGGAACCCACTAGGAAAGTGAGTCTATGGGCTACATCTGAGCAGGAGGTCTAGGTCCTCTCCATGCATGGTGCTTGGTTGGAGTATCAGTCTCTGCAGGCCCCCTGGGCCCAGGTATTTTGGCGCTCTTCTACCCTTTGTGGAGTTCCTGCCCCCTCCAGGTCTTCCTAAGTCCTTCTTCCATAAGGATTCCAGAACTCTGCCCAATGTTTGGCTATGAGTCTCAGTATCTCCTTTGATTAAATATGTATATGTTATCATATTGATTGCACAAGAGAATTTCTTTGAATGGATACAATAACTATTATTTTTTTTCTGCAAAGGAACTTCCAGGATTTTGAACATATAAAGTAAACTGAAATAGTTGGCATTAAATATAAGTGATATCGATCAGATTTCTTTATAGACTAATTTGGTATCATGTGCTTTCTGAAAACATCCAGCTAATGTCTGCATATTTCTATAAACAAGGGGCATCTGCCCAAATAAACAACTGGACAGTTACTTTGATTATTCCTTTGCATAAGAGAAGTCGTCATCCTTTCCTGTGACTCCTTTTTCAATTATTAATGTCTACCACTGCTTCAGAACTCAGAACATAAAAATATTTCCTTTATTCTTAAACATCTGCTGAACTGATATTCAGAGATACTGAGATAGGAAATGTGTACTACAAGAAATATCTTTTTTCCTATTATGAGGCTCTGGGAAATATGGATAATGAATAATAAAGAAGCTTTTGTATCTATTAGAAATTCAGCAAGGCTTAACAAAGATGGTTCCCTGGAGTGCTGGTCCATATATTTGATAACATAGGGCTCATCACCCAGAAGCTTCTATTTCCATCATCCCCTTAGAAGACTCCCACATAGCTGTGTAGCTATGCTTACATATATGTGCTCAGAACACAAGCTCTGAGTTGAAGCACAATACATTAAAGATACAACTATGAAATCATTTAGAAAATTTTGGTATGAGACTGCCTTGAATAAAGATGGAGTCTTATGTGTTTTGTTACCAACACAAGGAGGCAACACACATCTGACCTGTGCTAAGCTATAGAGATACAGTTCATTTCAGTTTCATATCTCTTTCTTTTGCCTTTTCTGGGCCTCTTTTTTTCCTCCTGTTTCTCTGTTTTATTCTTATATGTTCATTTTTGTTCTCTTATTTCCTTTTATTATCATCCATTAGAATACTGTTTGTTTGCTAATGAGAGGCAGATAGGGGGTGTAGCTGAATGGAAGGACAGGTTAGAGAAACTGGGAAGGGAGGTGAAACTGTAATCAAAATGCATTATATGAGAAAAATAAATGTTTTCAATAAAAGGAAATGTGAAAACAACACAATTATTTTAAGTATGTTTTACCTCTTTATTAGTCCCAAATAATAACATCATTGCAAATGTATTAAAAAAAACAATTTAATTATCTCAAACCACAGACAGCTCCAGATAAATACAAGTATACGAAAATGAGTAGCTAGCTATAATCTACATGAGAGAGAATATGTGGTATTTACCTTTCTGAGTCTATGTTACCTTACCCATTATATTTTCTAGTTGCTTCCATTTTCCTGAAATTTTCATAATTTAGTTTTTCTTTGTGACTTAATAAAATACCATTTTGTATATTCTTATTTTTTTATCTCTTAATAGATGCATGATGTATTTATTGAGGATTCTTTTTTCTTATTTTTTAAACTTTTATTAATTACAGTTTATTCACTTTGTATCTCCCTATAAACCACTCCCCCCTGCCCTCCTAATCCCACCTTCCCTCCCTCTTCATGCATGCCCCTTCCCATGTCCACTGATAGGGGAGGTCCTCCTCTCCTTCCTTCTGATCCTGGTCTATCAGATCTCATCAGGAGTGGCTGCATTGTCATCCTCTGTAGCCTGGTAAGGCTGTTCCCCCCTCAGGGGGAGGTGATCAAAGAGCAGGCCAATCAGTTCATGTCAGAGCAGTCCCTCTTCCCATTACTATGGAACCCACTTGGACACTGAACTGCCATGGGCTACATCTGTGCAGGAGTTCTAGGTAATATCCATGAATGGTACTTGGTTGGAGTATGAGTCTCTGGAAAGACCCCTGTGTTCAAATTTTTTGGTTCTGTTGCTCTCCTTGTGGAGTTCCTGTCCTCTCCAGATCTTACTATTTCCCACTTCTTTCATAAGATTCTATGCACTCTGCCCAGTAGTTGGCCATAAGTCTCAACAACATTCTTATTACCCATTCATTTATCAACAAACATCTAAGCTGACTCATTCCTTGCTATTGTGAGTACAGTATGATAGATTCCTTTGTGTATATGACCAGACATGCTATTGCTGGATAAGGATGGGATAGCTTAGGAGCAGAACTGAATGCATGTTACCAACAAAATGAGAAAAATTTCAGAGGTAAAAATGGTGAATATACTTGTAAGTATATTGACTAAAGAAGAGTGTATTGGACTTAATCAAGATGTGGTATTCTTAATGTTTACTTTACAATCATTTAAAAAGTAGAATATTCAGTACTTTTCAGAGTATTTGCTGAATTATCCATTTCTGGCTCATATTTCTACTAACATTTTGCTTTAGTCTCAATACATATGTGGCAAAAATATTACTTTTATCTTGAAAATAAACAACATTAATAAATTAATGGCATAAAAATACCTAACAAAATAAAAGCCTTGCTAAATGAAGTACAAACTGGCAATTATTGAAAATCTCTTCAGCTAAATTAAGGAACTCATGAATGAGTTAGCAATTTAATAAAAATGCACATTTCAAACAAGATAAGATCAAGTCAGCCTCCTGAAACTCTAGCAGAGGGCTACTGTTCCTTCCATCTGCTAAGATTTCATTAACAAGCACCATCTGTACAGAGAATGTATTTTTCAGAAAAAATTATTTCCTTTTTAACATTGTAACTTTCTCCATAAAACCCAAAGAGGCACTTCTCTTTTTTGTTGCTGCAGAAGTGTGCACAGAGTCTGCCTTTTGATAATAACTCTGATATTTACAAACTATCATGAAAATATCCGAGGCCCTAAATGAAAAGTCCAGAGGCTTCAGACTGGCCATACAAATTTAAGAAGAAAAAAATTCCAAGACTAAGTTACACTAAGTATGCATAATGAAGTCCCACAGTAACCAGGAACAGAATGCCCAAGGCTATTTATTCTAGAGAATATTCTCTCCAATTTCGCTTTCCCATAGCAATCTCTGTTTGTCTTTCTTTGTTTCTTATCTGTCTTCTCAAGGCAGGTGGTATTCCTCACAAAATATGTCTTGATGTTTAAATCAAATTATGTTCACTCAAATAAAAAGAAGCTGTTTAGTTTAGATGAGGACCAATAAATTGTTATCATTCTATATTGTACAGCATTTTATATTTGATTTGTATATTTAATACACATCTACATCTTAGTTATCACCTTTCAAGATTGGCCTGAAATTCATTGTTCTTAGCTAACCAATTAAGAGCTCTTCACCATCTCTCAGAATAGCTTTCAGAAAATAATTACACATATTTATTTAGTGCAAATTCATTTCATAATTTAAGGAAGAGTGATTTTAAATATCTTTCATATATTTTCTTCATTGCTAAACATGTATTTTGAAAACTATTGTAGTCATATTATTTTATAGTTAAAATGTTTCATTAAAAACAAGATAAAATTAACATCTTACTAAGATAAAACAAGGCTATTTTATTTTTTTCATACAGAACTTGCTCTTCTACTTTTTTGAAACAGGGTTTCTTTGTGTAGTACTGCCTGTCTTAGAAATCTGTCTGTAGACCAGGATAGCCCAAACTCAAAGATCTACCTATTTCTGCCTCCTGAGTACTGGGGTTAAAGACATTTACCACCACACTCAGTGTTCTTGTACTTCTTTAACCAGCTCTTCTTTGAACATATTCCCAAACTATATAAACACACAAAGTACCTAGATTTCAAAAATCATACATTTTGCATTATCTAAGTCACCCTTCAACAATTCCTGATCAATCTACCTACTAAGCCAAACTATTTGAAGGAACTGAAAGAACTGTTATTCATTCTCAGCACAGGAATAAAGAAAAGGCCTGCTGACTGCTCAGTCCCATGGTATAATTCTCCTAACACCACAATCTTGTCATTTGACAATCAACAAGGTAAAGCATGAGAAAATGAACTCTTATAAAGACCCTTGTACACAGTGTCACAGCTTCTTGGCTTTTATTTGATTATTCCCACTTTGGTCACCATTTCTTTATAACCAGGCTTAACAAAAAGCTATACTCTACACCAAAAATGCATTTCCACTGTATTGTCAAAGTCAACCA
This sequence comes from Meriones unguiculatus, assembly GCF_030254825.1. NCBI lineage: Eukaryota > Metazoa > Chordata > Mammalia > Rodentia > Muridae > Meriones > Meriones unguiculatus. Next base: position 69,627,210 of record NC_083369.1, on the reverse strand, counting down.
TGTTCAGTTAAATTGAAATTTGCAAGCGCTATTCCTAGTTGTCTGAGAAAGTGCCAGATTGCTTTCCAGAGTGGTTGCACAAGTTTACATTCCCACCAGCAGTGGAGGAGGTTTTCCCTTTCTCCACAACCTCTCCAGCATGTGTTATCTCTTGAGTTTTTTATTTTAGCCATTCTGATGCGTGTAAAGTGAAATCTTAAGGTCATTTTGATTTGCATTTCCCCGATGGCTAATGAGGTTGAGCATTTCTTTAAGTGTTTCTCTGCCATTCGATTTTCCTCTGCAGAGAATTCTCTGTTTATCCCATTTTTTAATTGTATTACTTGTTTTTTTGCTGCTTAACTTCTTTAGTTCTTTATATATATTTTACTCATTTTTCACGTGGATTGCACATTTAGTCCATTCTTTTTTTTAATTCTTTATTAATTACACTTTATTCACTTTGTATCCCCCCTGTGGTTCCCTCGCTCCTCCACAATCCTTTCCTTCCTCCACCCTCTGTATGCATGCCCCTCCCCAAGTCCACTAATAGGGGAGGGTTTTTTTTTTTCCTTCCTTCTGATCCTAGTCAATTAAGTCTCATCAGGAGTAGCTGCATTATCTTCTTCTGAGGCCTGGTAATGCTACTTCTCCCTTCGGGGGAGGTAATTAAAGAACAGGCCGATCAGTTCATGTTAGAAGCAGTCCCTGTTCCTATTACAATGGAACTCACTTGGATACTGAACTGCCATGGGCTACATCTGTGCAGGGGTCTTAGGTTATCTCCATGAATAGTCCTTGGTTGGAGTATCAGTCTCAGGAAAGACCCCTGTGTTCAAATTCTTTGGTTCTGTTGCTCTCCTTGTAGAGTTCCTGTCCTATCCAGATCTTACTGTTTCCCACTTCTTTCCTAAGATTCCCTGCACTCTGCCCAAAGGTTGCCCATATGTCTCAGCATCTGCACTGATAGTCTGCAGGGCAGAGCCTTTCAGAGTTCCTCTGTGTCAGGCTCCTGACTTGTTCTCTCTTTTCTCCTTCTTCTGATGTCCATCCTCTTTGCCTTTCTGGATAGGAATTGAGAATTTTAGCAAGAATCCTCCCTCTTGCTTAATTTCTTTAGGTGTACGGATTTTAGTAGGCTTATCTTATATTATATGTCTATATGAGTGAGTATATACCGTGTTATTTAAAATATTTGTAAATGTATTTATGAATTATTGTTTGCTAGAAAAAAAGCTTTTAAACTTATTTTCTCTAATTTATCTATCTTTACTGTAGTTTCTTCTTTTATTGTATATTGTCAGCTAAACAATTTTTTGTCCTCGCTTTTAAGTCTTTTAATGCACCTTGTGCTTTTATTTGAGCCTCTGGAAGTCCAGATGTTAAGAATGCAAGTCTCAGTCAGCAATGGTGACAGAGGAGATATTATCAGATTATTATTTCTTGAAAGCCATACTGTTATTAGTGGATTAATGCCATTCTCATGAGCCAAATTCATTTTAGTGTAAATGGATTTTTTTGAAAGTGTGAATCCAGTCCAAATACACCTGTTTCACTCTCCTCCTTCTTCCTCTTTTCCATATTCCATCTCACATATACATTCTTTTGTACTTACAGGATTCTACCATCTGCCATTATATAATGCATCTGAAGGACCTTGCTACATTATCAGCTCCCTGATCTTGGATTTCAACCTGCAGAACCATGAGAATTAAACTTAAGTTGTCCGTTAACTAGGTTGTGGCTTTCTATTTTAGAAGCACAAAATGAAAAGGACATACAAGTCTACGTGAAGTGCAATGAAATATGCAGCAACAGTTCTATTTTTTAATAAAATCTATCATTTCTTCTACTAACTTGCAGTGCATACTCTGTTGTATGTTTAATTCTTACTGAATTATACTACAAGAAGAAATAATTCACAAATCTTGGTGGCTTATCCAGCTTATTTCCTGCTCACATTATTAATAACAGATCAGGATTGACTATCCCTTATGCTTTCTCTAATTTATATTCTGTTCTTTCTATATTTTTATTTTCTATTTAGGGATTAATGTGAAATGGTAGTCCTTACTTAAAGCAAGACATTTTTGGCAGAAGACAATGAAATGTCAATTGAAGAAATGAGGTCTTTGTCATTACAACAATAGTCACTATGGCAAGTTTCTGACATGTGTGATGTGTCACTTCTGCCCACATTTTACTGGTCTGAAATGGTCAAAGCACAATAGCAATGGAAAAATGAGGGCAGTGAAGAGGAGTGAACTCCTTTCTAATAAAGCAATGCAAATTATTTGTGCATGATATGAAATATACCATCCTCTTATATGAAGAACTTTGAAGAAAATAAAAATAAAACATACTATAATGATGTGTAAATATGTTTTCGAGTCTCTGGCAAAGCTGTCTCTCTTGTGACAAAAAATAAAAATAAAAACAAAACCACTACCTTAATTATTTACAGGCTCAACATATTTATTCATATCTAGTGTTACAAAGCACAGTACGCTGAACTCTTTGGACACTTTCTGAATTCATTAAAAATTCACTGAAAATTATGGAATTTTCTTAAATATCTTACCATACATAATGTTTTCCTTCAATACTTCTTTGTTTCCGTGTGAATGGAAATTTCAAGGGATGTTTATAACCCAAATCTACTAACATGTTATAAATTCTCTATGTAAATACTGATTTTTTTCAATTCTTAATATAGACAATCATATCCAGTATAAATAATTTCAACTTTATATATATTTAAAAATATCTCGTTTCTAACTTGATTTTCACATTTAACCATCTGTTCCCTTTCTGCATAGACCAAATGCTGTGTCTATTGGAAAAAAAATAAGACATCAGGCTTGATTTGTTCTGCCCATATAATCTTGGATATGTGGCCTTCCACTGGAGTGTGGTTGATGTATCAGGGGCTACACTCTTAAAGAAAACTGACTCTGATCCATTGTAAGACTTTATTAGTGGGCTAGGAGTACCTAGTGGATCAACAATGTGTGCAGTGGATCAGAATTTTTCAAGGAGCAGTTGTAGACCTTGGTGGTGTTTCATTCGCCACTCCCTATGGGCCTTCATAAGGTTACCTCGACATTCCACACAGGTTCCCCCTGTGTTTTAATTTCAGGTTTAAAACTCTCCAGTAGGACTGGTTGCATTGTCTTCCTCTGTGGCCTAGTAAGGCTGCACCCCCCAGAGGGAGGTGATCAGAGAACCTGTCACTGAGTTAATGCCAGAGAAAAGAAGTGTTTCCCTTATTAGGGAACCCTCTTGGAGACTGAGTCTATGAGTTACATCTGAGCAGTTGTTTTAGGTCCTCTCCATGCATTGTCCTTGGTTTGGGTATCAGCCTCTGCAAGGCCCCCAGGGCTCAGTTTTATTTCCTCTGTTGGTCTCTTTTTTATTATTAAATTTTTATTTTTTATGTTAATGACATTGTATTTGCTTTGCATCCCAGTTGTAGCCCTCTCACTCTTTCCCTCCCAATCCCACCCCCCACTCTCATCTCCTCTCATGCCCCTTTCTAAGTCCACTGATATGGTAGGTCCACCTCCCCTTCCATCTGACCCTGTTGGTTTCTTTTTGGAGCACCTGTCCTCTCTAGGTTTTTCTATCTCCCCCTTTTTTCATAAGATTACCTGAACTCTGCCCAAAGCTTGAGACCTGATAGGCTAAGGTCAATTAGAAGAGGAGGAAGACCTCACCTATCAGTGGACTATAGGAGGGGAATATGGGGAGAACATGGAAGGAGGGTGGGATTGGGAGGAAAGGAGGGAGAGGGACACAGCCAAGGTACAAATTGAATAAATTATAGTAAATGATAATAATATATTTTTTTAAATCTCCAGTAGGAGAGATTTAAGTGTGCTGATTTTGGAGGCATATATGATTTTTAAGCCATATCAGGAAAAATATAAGTAAAACTATAATTACCATGGCATAAGCAAACTACTGGGTGAAAATCAAGTGGTGAGTTTGGAAGTCACATTCTGAAACAAATGTCCTAGATCAGATAAGGTCTGGCACCTGGACCTGTGAACTGGTGGTTGTCATCCTCTCTTTCACTCAGAGATAGATTCTATAGAACCATCTGGAGCACCTCCATTGTTTATTTCAGAACAGTTGTACAGCTTTATGAGTTGACCAGGAACTCAAACTGGCTTGTCTTTTCCACACCTCCACAATGCACTGTCATTCAGACTGTTACCATGATAACTTATGCATTAGTTCCGTCTCTTAAAAATAACTTCCTGGGACTGGAGAGATGGCTCAGAGGTTAAGAGCACTGGCTGCTCTTCCAAAGGTCCTGAATTCAATTCCCTGCAACCACAAGGTGGCTCACAACCACCTAAACATGAAATCTGGTGTCCTTTTCTGGCATGCAGGTGTACATGCAAACACACATTGTATAAGTAATAAATAAATAAATAAATCCAAAAAAAAAAATAACTTCCTGCATAGATGTCCTGCTTCAAGGGATCTTCAGCCCTTGTGAATACTTCACAGGCCTATCTCCATGAGGAAGAAGAAACTTCTATACCCAGGATGGAGACAAAAGATTCATTCCTCCCTGGACTTGCTGGCCCTCTTGGATCTGCCTGGACCAGGACAACAGCCAACTGCCAGCACCTTGGAAACCAGGTTAATCAGGCAAGGACATGTAGACCTAACAACCTTTGATTCCTCCAGCAACGATAAACTCTCTTATATGATCCTGCTCCAAAATAGGAGAGCTAGAAAATACTTTGTTAGCATAGATATATCAAATGTTGTTTGAGACCATTAATACCTTGCTTATTCTGACCTTAACCACACTAACCAGTTAAGTTGTTTCAGTAGTTCCTTGGGTTCTTGACCCTTATTCTTTATTAGCTACCTGATAACGTTGTGTTCCAATGCTTGCAGCCTGACTCATTCAGTTTCTAAAAGGGTCAAAGATCAATATTGCTAAGGTTACCGTCAAGGTCCTGGTTTAATACCAAGCAGTACCCAGCTTAGAAGCTGAAGACTATGATGACAAATCTCCTTTGTAAAATGGAACAGGGAAGATGTGTGGCTTTGCTGGATTAGGTTGAAATATGATGTCTCCAAACAGCCATTTACTTATACTCTGTTTATGATGGTGGACTCCTTTTTCCCAGTGAAGCACTAAAAGTCACCTCCCCTTCCTCTTGGTGACCCTAGGTCTTGTAAGGTGGGTCACATAGCCCTTTGGACATATTACAGGCCAGATTCTTTCCTGATAAGGAAACCAGTTCAGCTAGCTATCAGTTCCTAGAAAAACCCCACCTTAAGGATCTCAGTCCTCAACAATGACCTCCAACTGTACTTGGAGATTTCCCCCTCACCTATAAGATAATTAGATGCTATGTTCTCCTTCTTGTGATAAGACCACGCAACTGAATGTAAAATGAAACACTGCACCACTACATGTAAATGAAGTATCCCTGTTGCCCTGACCCCAGCAAATCAAATACATTCACCCTCAAAATCCCTCATACTGCCCAATGTTTATAAATCCCTGATTCCAAATAAATGTGAAGTGTGTGAATGCTGCTGACAGGCTGCTTGAAACTATCAGCTTCCCACCATGACTACCTGAGAGATTTTTCATTCATCCCCTGCAGCCTAAGTTTCGCTGGGTCTGCCCTCCAGCCCGCTGGGCCTGGGCCTTGTTGGTGCTGTGTCTCTTCAGCAAGCCAACCAGGAGTGAGCTTTTACCCACACCTTTAAACAAGAGCAGTAACACTTTGGTATCACCATAGGCTTTGGAGTGCCCTAGCTTCTGTTGCCAATGGCAATCTCATTCTAAAAGAGATAAACTATAAAACTCCTTGGAAAACCTTTTCCACATCAGGTCTAGCACACTTAGGCTTCACTCTAAAGTGCTCTCGCTGCCCCTGATGTAAATGGAATCCAACTCTCAGTCCAGAAGCTGAGCTCTAGGACCCCGCCTGAGATCTAGGCTAGGCATAATTGAGAGCAACTCACCTTCATGAGTTATTAATTGTAATCAAACAGCTATGTGAGCCACCATGAAGTTGATTTAAAGTCCAACTGCAATCTAAAATGCCTGAAGTAAGTAAATGCAGAAGATTTGACTGCATATATCTTAATGACCATCTAACATAGACATGGTTTTGCTTTTATTGAAATGAAATTGTTGGCTATAACTTTGAAAAGTAAGCTCTTTGTTAAATAACAACAATGATTTCCTAGTTTGAGTATCTGCTTAAATCACCAAATCTTGAACAAGAAGCATTAAAGAGAGGAGGTCTTCCCCTATCAGTGGACTTGGAAAGGGGCAGGGTAGAAATGAAGGAGGGAGGGTGGGATTGGGAGGGAATGAGGGAGCAGGATAAGGCTGGGATACAAAGTTAATAAACTGTAATATTAAAAAAAGACAGAAGTATAAATTTCTAGTGAGCTGGATATTCTCAGAAGCATCTTCAAATAAATGCATCTAAAATAAATTTCTTTCCATATATCCTAAACATAGTCAGCATGCAAATCTTCCACATCACACAAAAATAACACTGACATATACCCACCCCATACTCATTCTAGTATCAAATACAGTACATCCTATTTCCAAAATAGCTCTCTGATCTGCCTCTTTTTCATTACCGTTGACACTGTTGCTAGGACTTCAAATAAAAAATCCTTCAAATAATCTATCTGCATTCATTCATTCTGCTTAGATTAAACAGAATGATCTTTTTTATACATATTATGTTAACTAACCTTATGTAAATTTTTCTAATGATTTCTACTACAGTTTTAATAAATGAAAATGTAGTTCTTATATTATCTCTGTATACTCATATGTAATCTTTGCTTAAGGTCTGGCTTCATTTGGGCTTCTCTTCTATCACTAAATCTTTACCAACTTCACTCATCTTCACTTGTTGTATATGCCAGTCTTCTTGTACTTTATAGCCCTTGCATATATTATGACATTGTCTGAAATATTGTTAAACTATTTTTCATCTAATATCAGCTTAAATATCACTTCCTCAGGACAACCTCCTGTGACGTTATTTCTAAAATAGGTTCTTCAATTTACTCTCAAAGTATCTACACCTGCACAAAGATGTATGCACTGATTTCTCACTATCTTCTTATACCATAATATAATCTTTATATAAAAAAAATCACAATGGTTTTATTCACTGCTAATCTGTAGTTTTGGGCACATTATAGGGATTTGATGATTATTAGATGACTCATTAAGTAATTTTCAAAAATGAATTTCATACTACAATCTATGTTTTAATGAATATGCATAATTGCATGTATTGATTTGAGCAACATGAAATAAATACATGAGTCTAACAATGCATCCTAATTCAATAAATTAGATGCTATTACTTGAACATTTCAATTTCTCACAGATAAGCCATTTCATATTAAGCAGTGGTGCTTTGGATACAGAGCAATTGCTCAGCTAGTAAAACATTTGCAATGAAAGCATAAGATAACTAAGTTTGATTCACAGTACCCATGTGAAAAAGCCAGATATTGTGCCATTCATTTGTGATCTCATCTCTGAAGCGTCAGAGAGATGAAGATTCCTGGTTTTCATTGTGATTTTAAGAAATTCCTAGTACTTTTCTAAGATAATACTTGGTCTACCACCATATACAAGCATGCATCTTTGCATACACACACACACACACACACACACACACACACAGCATAAGTTTAAATTTGTATCTATAAGTTTAATTTAAAACATAGAATTTTCTTACTGTTTACAATTATAGTTTTAACATTAAAATATGAACAGAACATATTGGGATATGAGAAACATGAAGTTGAGTGGGGAAGGCAGATAGAGAAAATATGGGAGGAGTTCAGGGAGGTGAAAAAGTATGATCTAAATACATTGTATAAAAAGTTCTTAAAATAAAGTGATTAAAACAATATGCCTAACAGTGGTATTCACAGGGCTGAGAATTGGAGGCTGGCATGGATGAGTTTTCAAAACTTCTGTTGTTAAGTGTTTTGTTTTGTTTTGTTTTCTGTTCTGATCAGTACTTTCTCTTCTAGATGCTTTACCCTAGTAAATTTGACAGTAGAAAGCCACCTCACTATGTTAATTAAGTTTTTCATTAACTTTTCTTTTCTTTAAATATGAGGAAGAGTGCCTTGAACTAAAGGATTTAAATAAAGATCACTCAAACTTAATTTGATATCCTTTAACCAATTTTCATTAGATTGGCTGTAATCAGCCAAAGGAAGGAATGGTTAAGGCAGGATGTTTTCCAATTGAAAACTGCTTAAATGTCCTATCAGAGCAAATTCAGTGGTTGATTTGGTTTACACAATTTAATTAAAAAGCAACAAAATTTTAATACTGATCTTTTCATGTTATATGATAGTGTTTGAAAACTGTTTATTCCAAATCACATTATGCTAACACAGCTAAGAGATCAGCATGAAAACAAAGCTCTGACCTAAATCAAGACTGTGGATTGTTGACCCATCATGTAGTTCCAGGGATTTCATAAAGGTTTAACAAATTAATTATTTTTTCAAAAGATTTTTTAAAAGTAACCCTTAAACACAGTAAAAAAAAAAAAAAGTAACCCTTAAGTTTAAAAATCGGTGACGTTTGTAGTGGCGATGTTAGGTAACAGCTCATTCACTCATTCATTATATGCCAGATATTGTTTCTAAATCCTGCATAATTATTAAATAAGTTACCCCCAGAATCATAATATCAATATTTTTATTTTACCGTTGAGGGAAAACATAATGGTTAGTAGCATAATCAAAAGTGGTACATCTAGAATTCCAAAGTTCTGATAGTCTCCAGAGTCTAACACCATTATTTCTTTGGGATAAAGGGGATTTATTTAGCTAAGGAATTCTTGCTTTAATGGACTCCACAGGCTTTTATCTGAAGGAATTTTCTACTTGTGAGAGTCCTTCACTAGAAATTTCCCAGATGACTAAATCAATAACAAGCCTAACACTCCACATTAAGGACCAAAATGTACAAAGCTAATCATGACATGGTAGACAATGACAAATGACATGGTAGATAATGATAAATTATGGTAGGAAAGTTTCTACTTGATCATTAGTAAAGGACCATAACTCTGTGGAATCAAGTTGTATCATCTGATGCAACACTACTATTCAGAAGTGTCAGAGAACAGGAACATTTTAGTACTAAATTTATTAACATGGTATAAAGATCATTGAATAACTCAATACTTATGAGATCTAGGTATCAGGTAAGAAATCAAAAAACTAGGGAGAGCAAATGGGAAGAGTCTTATACATTCTTAGAAGAAATGAGATTCAGATCAGTTAGATTACCACAAATTGGTTAATGTTACTGACTTTAGAGTAAAGAAAGCAAAATTACTATTTCAATGTATCAAATTAGCAAAAACACTTATAAAAAATGTCATTCTAGTCTTACTGAAGGAGATAGTTGTCTAATTCAAAAATAGGTTTTATGAGACCTGATAGACTAGGATTAGAGGGAAGGGGAGGAGGACCTCCCTTATCAATGGACTGGGAGAGAGACATGGGTGGGGAAAAGGAAAGGTGGGGTTGGGAGGGGAGAAGGGAGGGAGGCATGGGGGGATACAAAGTGAATAAACTGTAATTAATAAAAATAATTAAAAAAAAACAAAAATTGGTTTTAAAAGAATTTTAAAAGATAGCCTTTAATTTTTCACTGATATAATCAAACAAACAAACAAAAAACACAGTTTGAACATTTCTTCCTTTAAAGTACCAAAGGAATACCAAAGAACTGATATAATTTTGTGGCTTAGAAATATGGCATATACAGTAGCCATTGCATCAAATTTCTTTTGTCAGTTTTTAAAATTAATTAATTCATATATTTTGTATTTTTTATCATTTATTACAATTTATTCAATTTGTATCCCTGCTGTGATTCCCTCTTTTGTCCCTCCCAATCCCAGGAGGGGAGATCCTCCTGCCCTTCCATCTGACCCTAGCCTATCAGGTCTAATTAAGACGGGTTGCAATGTCTTCCTCTGTGGCCTGGCAAGGCTGCACCCTCCAGGAGGAGGTGATTAGAGAGCCTGCCACTGAGTTCATGCCAGAGACAACCCCTTCTCTCCTTACTAGGGAACCCACTTAGAGACTGAGCAGTCGATGGACTTCCTCTCAAAAGGGTGTCAAGGTACTCTCCATGCATGGTCCTTGGTTGGAACACTGGTCGCTTCAGGTCCCCTTAGGTCCAGGTCAATGGCTTTTTGGTCTCATTGTGGACCTTCATTCCACTCCACTAATTTCAATGTCCCACTTCTTTCTTAAAATTCCATATCCTCTGTCCAAAGTTTGGCTAAGAGTCTCAGCCTCTGCTTTGATACATCTATCAATAGAGTCTTTAGAGGCCCTCTGTGGTAGACTCATGTCCTGTTCTCTGTCTTCTCCTGCTTCAGGTGATTTTCATGTTTTCTCTTCTGAATTAGGATTGAACATCTTCCCTCGAGTTTTCCTTATGGTTTCCCTATACTGGGAATATAGGTTTTAGTATGTTTATCCTATATTGTATACCGAATAACAACTTATAAGTGAATATATACCAAGTGTGTCCTTCTGTTTCTGGATTACCTCACTAAAGATCATATTTTTCTAGTTCCCACCATTTGCCTACAAATTTAATGATTTTCTTGTTTTTAATTGCTAACTAGTATTGTGTAAATGTACCACAAATTCTGTATATATTCTAACATTGAGGGACAACTAGGTTGTTTTCAGGTTCTGGCTATTATGAAGAGAGCTACTTTGAACATGATTGAGCAAATGTCCTTGTCCTATAGTTGAGCATATTTTAGACATATGGCTAGGAATGATATAGCTAGATCTTTATTTAGCACTATTCCCAGTTTTCTGAAAAAGCACCAGATTGATTTTCAAAGTGGTTGTAAAAGTTTACATTTCTCCCAGCAATGGAGGATGGTTCCCCTTCCACCACATCCTCTCTGGCATGTGTTGTCACTTGAGTTTTTAATCTTAGCCATTCTGATGGGTGTAAGGTGAAATCTCAGGGTTGTTTTGATTTGCATTTCCCTAATGACTACAGTTGTTGAACATTTCTTTAAGTGTTTCTCTAACATTCAATATTCCTCTATTGAGAATTCTCTTTTGGATATTTGCCTAGGAGTGATATAGCTGGATCTTGAGGAAGTGCTATTCCTAATTGTCTGAGAAGGCACCAGATTGATTTCCAAAGTGGTTGTACAAATTTACATTCCGACCAGAAGTGGATGAGGGTTCCCCTTTCTCCACAACCTCTCTAGCATGTGTTGTCATTTTAGCTTTTGATCTTAGCCATTCTGATGGGTATAAGGTGAACTCTCAGGGTCATTTTGATTTACATTTCCCTAATGACTAAGGACATTTTGCATTTCTTTAAGTGTTTTCAGCCATTGTATATTCCTCTATAGAGAATTCTCTGTTTAGCACTGTACTCCCCTTTTTTTTTTAATTGGATTACTTGATTTGTTGATTTGTTTGACTTCTTGAGTTCTTTATATATACTGGATGTTAGCCCTCTGTCAAATATAGTGTTAGTGAAGATCCTTTCCCAGTCTGTTTATTGTTGTTTTGTTCTGCAGGCAGTGTCCTTTGCTTTACAGAAGCTTTTCATTTACATGAGCTTCCTGAACAGAAAACCAACAGCACAAGCTGTAAGATATAATTCTTTTTTCATGTCATGCACTATTTCCTTCATTTGTTTGAATGTGGAATCCTGTCTTTCATGATGCCATGTATTTTTTGTTCATTTCTTCTGTATGTCCAGCTAATAACTAGATTAGTATAGATTTTAAATCATTTTCCTCTGTTTCCCAATTAAAATATCCATTGATTTTGGGGATTTCTGAAGAAGCGGTGATGTCCTAATTTTTGTTGGATGTGTTCTTATGTTGGCTACTAGCCATCTAATGGTCAGTTGCCTATGCTGTTTGTTTCTAGAATCTGTACTGCAGATTCTGTCTGTCTCTCTCTGAAGTCTGCAGTATTCTTCAGGAAGATGAGAAAGGTTCACCAATTTGAGAGTGAGTGTTGTTTCTGATGCAGCTAAAGGAAGAAGGGTGTAAACGCCTGTGTGCAAGTGTAAGAATGGGAGGGGGAGAGTAAAGGATGGAGTGTAAAAGAGGGGCTTAAGTGCAGGCTGCTGTGAAGATGCAGTTCCTGGGTGCAATGTGCTTGTGCAAGTGCCATGAATGGCTCAGTGGCCCACAGGCCTGTCTAGGTATTGTGCTCCAAGCACTTATATCTGTCTGAGCTGCACCATCTTGGTTCCAGGAATTGTTTCCTTGAATTGTTTGGCTGTACTCCACTGGGAGACCCACAGAACAGGGGCTTCAATGTTGAGAACACTGTCCCAGGGATTCCTATGTTGCCTACAGTGGGTGTGTGGGTTGGAAGAATCTGATGTCTGGTGACACTGAATCTGAAGTTCTGTGGGCACTCTCTTTCAGATGCACTAACTTGCAGTTGTACGTGGTAATCTGGGAGAGCCCACATTTTTCTACTCTCAGATTTGGGTCCCCTGTTGGGCTTTAAAGTGAGGAGGTGCACTCTCCAATGCTCCAACAGCTGCTGCACAGCCCCCTGAGCAAGTGATGTTGCAGCCAATAGTGCATTCAGTTGATAGTTTGCCACTCTCAGAACCCTGGAAATGTTCATGGCAGGCCTGGATACAATCTGTCCCATCTCACAGGTTGTCTTCTCTGGCCAGCGAAGCCTCAAAATCTATGGTCTGGCTTTAGCCACCAATCCACTCACTAATTTTGCCCTTCAGAAATGGGGCACACTGGTCACCACCATCTTGGAGCATGCTTTAATCTTTTAACATACACCAGCACCTAGAAACTCTCTCATTGTTTTCTGTTGCTGCTGTATTTGTGTGCCATAGTTTGTGTAGCCAGTGCCCAATTGAAAAAAATATGAGGATTTGAAATGTTTACTGCTACTACAAATAATACTCCGTGTACAATTCTATACATCATCTTCCCTTTGGAGGGAGAGGGACTGTTTTAATAATTTGCTACTATTGCAACTAATATTGAAATAGGTACTGCAATATATGACGTTGTGAGAAAAATTAATGCAGTGTTGATGCTTTTGTCCATGTTTGCAATATGAAAAATTTGAAAAAATGACCTATATGAGCTTTAAAGGTAATCCATGCACTTACCAGCCACCTCAATATAAGTCTGTTAAAAATAAAATAATAACAAGGTGTTTGCTAATGTGCAAGCATGGTCCTGCCTTTGCTCAAAATGGTGATTACCCAAACTACTATCTTAAGCAAGTTGATAAATATAATGAGGATAAGATGTACATCTTTGATGCTTCTACTCTTATTATGCTTGGACAAAAGAACATAATAGTTGTATGTCACTTTTCTAATCAGTCCAGTTTGTGTTGAGGCAATTCAAAAGGAGTAAATTTATGCTTTCAAATATCTCCAACCACAACTGATAGTTTTATTTTGCTTCTAAGAGAGTGGCTCATATTATTGAATTTTTTTTGTTTGTATGTTTGTTTTTCTAGTTTGACATGAAGTTTGAGGATATAAGAGGGAATAAGTGAGAAGAAAAACATTTTATAATTGGATCTTGTTCATGTTTTTCTTCAGTCCATTGGATTTTATTTAATGTTTTGTTAAGCCACTAGACACCATTTGTTGAAGTTGGTGATTCAAGGAGTATAATAAACAAAGAACATGACTTTGAGCATGTATTGCTTGAACTCAATCTCTTGTTTCTGTTATTTAAAGGAAGTGTTTCCACTTTCTGTCTATTACAAATAAAGCTCCTATGAACATTGTTGAGAAAATGTCCTTGTTGTATACTTGAGCATGTTTTGGATATATGCCTAGGAGGGGTATAGCTAGATCTTGAGAAAACATTATTCATAATTGTCTGAGATTGATTTCCAAACTGGTTGTACAAGTGTATATTCCCACCAGCAATGAAGGATGGTTCCCCTTTCTCCACATCCTCTTCAGCATGTGTTGTTAATTAAGGTTTCTTTTTTAGTTACATTTTTATTAACTCTGTATCCCAGCTGTATCCTGCTCCCTCATTCCCTCCCAGACCCTTCCTCCTCCCTCATCCCCTCCCTGCCCCTTTCCAAGTCCACTGATTTGGGAGGACCTCCTCCCCTTTCATCTGACCCTGTTTTATCAGGTATCTTCAGGACTGGCCTCAAAGTCCTCTTCTGTGACCTAGCAGGACTGCTCCTCCCTTGGGGGGTGGGGAGATCAAAGAGCCTGCCATTGAGTTCCTGTCAGAAATAGTCCCTCTTCCCCTTACTGAGCTACTACAGGCTACATCTGAGCAGAGGTTCTAGGTTATATCCATACATCGTCCTTGGTGGAGCGTCAGTCTGAGAAAAGACCCCTGTGCCCAGATATATTTGGTCCTTGTGGAGCTCCTATTCTTTCCATATCATACTAACTCCCCTTCTTTCATATGATTCCCTGCACTCTACAGAAGGTTTGGATATGAGTCTTAGTATCTGCTTTGAAACACTGTTAGGTAGAGTCTTTCAAATGCCTTCTGTGGTAGACACCTGTCATATGTCCAATGCACATCCCATATGTCTTTCTAAGTGAGGATTGATCATCTTACCCTATGTCCACTTTCTTGTTTATCTTCTTTAGGTGTATAGATTTCATTATGTTTATCATATCTTGTAAGTCTATATAAGCAAGCATATACCATGTTTGTCTTTCTCCTTCTGGGATACTTCACTCAGAATGATCTTTTCTAGATCCCACCATTTGCCTGCAAATTTCATGATTTCCTCCTTTTTGATTGCTGAGTAGTATTCCATTGTATAAAAATAGCACAATTTCTGTATCCATTCCTCCATTGATGGACATCTGGGTTGTTTCCAGGTTCTGGCTATTACAAATAAAGCTGCTACAAACATGGTTGATCAAATGTCCATGTTGTGTACTTGAGCAAATTTTGGGTATATGCCTAGGAGTGGTATAGCTGGGTCTGGAGGAAGCACTATTCCTAATTGTCTGAGAAAGCTCCAGATTGACTTCCAAAGTGGTTGTACCAGTTTACATTCCCATCAGCAAAGGAGGAGAGTTCTTCTTTCTCCACAACCTCTCCAGCACGTGTTGTCACTTGAGTTTTTGATCTTGGCCATTCTGATGGGTGTAAGTTGAAATCTCTGGATTGTTTTGATTTGCATTTCCCTGATGGCTAATGAAGTTGAGCATTTCTTTAAGTGTGTCTCTGCCATTCTCTATTCCTCTATCGAGAATTCTCTGTTTAGCTCTGTTCCCCATTTTTTAATTGGATTACTTGGTTTATTGCTTTTCAGCTTCTTTGGTACTTTATATATACTGGATATTAGCCCTCTGTCAGATAAAGGGTTGGTGAAGATTCTTTCCCAATCTGTAGGCATTCGTTTTTTTGTTGTTTTTTTTTTCTATTTTTTTAATTTTATTTTTCTTTATTAATTACGCTTTACTCACTTTGTATCCCCCCCTGTGGTTCTCTCCCTCTTCCCATCCCAATCCCTCCCTTCCTCCACCCTCTGCATGCATGCCCCTCCCCAAGTCCACTGATAGGGGAGGACTTATTTTCCTTCCTTCTGATCCTAATCAATAAAGTCTCATTAGGAGTGGCTGCCTTGTCCTCTTCTGTGGCCTGGTAATGCTGCTTCCCCCACAGGGGGAGGTAATTAAAGAGCAGGCCAATCAGTTCAACCAAGGATTATGCATGGAGATAACCTAAGACCCCTGCACAGATGTAGCCCATGGCAGTTCAGTATCCAAGTGGGTTCCATTGTGATAGGAACAGGGACTGTCTCTGACATGAACTAATTCGTTTTGTTTTAATGACGGTGTCCTTTGCTTTACAGAAGCTTTTCAGTTTCATGAGGTCCCATTTATTAGTTGTTGCTCTTAGAGCCTGTGCTGTTGGTGTTCTGTTTAGGAAGTTGTGTCCTGTGCCAATGAATTCTAAGCTGTTCCCCACTTTTTCTTCTAACAGATTTAGAGTATCTGGTTTTATTTTGAGGTCTTTGATCCACTTGGACTTTAGTTTTGTGCAGATTGATAGATATGGATCTATTTTCATTTTTCTGCATGTACACATCCAGTTGAACCAGCACCATTTGTTGAAGATGCTGTCTTTTTTCCATTGAATGGTTTTGACTTCTTTGTCAAATATCAAGTATTCATAGATGTGTGGGTTGATTTCTTGGTCTTCTATTAGGTTCCATTGATTCTCCTTTCTGTTTCTATGCCAATACCATTCAGTTTTTACTACTATTGCTCTGTAGCACAGCTTGAAATCGGGGCTGGAGATGCCTCCAACGATCTGTTGTTGTACAGGATCATATTGGAAATTCTGGGGTGTTTGTTTCTCCCTTTGAAGCTGAGAATCTATTCTTCAAGGTCTGTAAGAATTGAGTTAGTATTTTAATGGGAATTGAGTTGAATCTGTAGATTGCTTTTGTCAGGATGGCCATTTTCACAATGTTAATCCTACCAATCCATGAGCACTGGAGCTCTTTCCATCTTCTGATAACTTTTTCAACTTCTTTCTTCAGAGACTTGAAGTTTTTTTTCAAACAGGTCTTTCACTTGCTTGGTTAGTGTCACCCCAAGGTACTTTATGTTATTAGTGTCAATTGTGAAGCGTGTTGTTCCCCTGATTTCTCTCTCAGCCCTTTTATCTTTGGTATACAGGAGGGCTTCTGATTTTTTTTTTTAGTTGACTTTGTATTATGCCACTTTGCTGAAGGTGTTTATGAGCTGAAGGAGTTCTCTGGTTGAATTTTTGAGGTCGCTCATGCATACTATCCCATCATCTGCGAATAGTGACACTTTGATATCTTCCTTCCCGATTTGTATTCCCTTGATCTCCTTTAGTTGTATTATTGCTCTGGCTAGGACATCAAGTACTATGTTGAAGAGATATGGAGACAATGGGCAGCCTTGTCTTGTCCCTGATTTCAGTGGGATTGATTTAAGTTTCTCTCCATTGAGTTCGATGTTAACTATAGGCTTGCTGTATATTGCCTTTACTATGTTTAGGTATGTTCCATGTATCCCTGATCTCTCCAAGACTTTAAACATGAATGGGTGTTGGACTTTGTCAAATGCTTTTTCGGCATCTAAGGAGATGATCATGTGATTTTTCTCCTTCATTTTGTTTATGTGGTGGATTACATTGATGGATTTCCGTATGTTGAACCACCCTTGCATGCCTGGGATGAAGCCTACTTGGTCATGGTGGATGATATCTTTGATTTGTTCTTGGATACGGTTTGCAAGTATTTTATTGAGTATTTTTGCACCAATGTTCATTAGAGAAAAAGGTCTGAAGTTCTCTTTTTTTTTGTTGGGTCTTTGGGTGGTTTAGGTACCAAGGTGACTGTGGCTTCATAGAATGAGTTTGTTAATGTTTCTTCTGATTGTATTTTGTGGAATAGTTTGGAGAGAATTAGAGTTAGTACTTGTTTGAAGGTCTGGTAGAAGTCTGTACTGAATCCATCTGGCCCAGGGCTTTATTTGGAAGGGAGACTGTTGATGACTGCTTCTATTTCCTTGGGTGATATAGGACTATTCAATCTTTCTACCCAATATTGACTTAATTTTTGTAGATGGAATCTATCAAGAAAATTGTCCATTTCATTTAGATTTTCAAATTTTGTGGCATATAGGCTTTTGTAGTAAGAACTAATGATTGTCTGGATTTCCTCGATGTCTCTAGTTATGTCCCCTGTTTCATTTCTGATTTTGCTGATTTGGATAGTTTCTCTCTGCCTTTTAGTTAGTTTGGCTAAAGGTTTGTCTATCTTGTTAATTTTCTCAAAGAACCAGCTCTTGGTTTCATTGATTCTCTGAATAGTTTTATTTGTCTATACTTGGTTGATTTCTTCCCTGAATTTGATTATTTCCAGCAGTCTGCTTCTCTTAGGTGTATATGCTTTTTTTTCCCCTAGGGCTTTCTGTTGGGCCATTAAGTTGTTTGTATGAGATGTCACAAATTTCTTCTTGAAGGCACTTAGTGCTATGAATTTTCCTCCGAGCAGTGCTTTCCTTGTGTCCCGTAAATTAGGGTATGTTGTACCTTCATTTTCATTGAATTTGAGGAATACTTTAATTTCTTTCTTTATTTCTTCCTTAACCAAGCTATCATTGAGCAGCAAGTTGTTCAGTTTCCATGTGTTTTTAGGCTTTTTGTTATTTCTTCTATTGTTGAGGTCCAGCTTTATTTCATGGTGATCAGACAAGATACAAGGGATTATTTCAATCTTCTTGTATCTGGTGAGGCTTGCTTTGTGACCAACTATATGGTCTATTTTGGAGAAGGTTCCATGAGGTGCTGAAAAGAAGGTATACTCTTTTCAGTTTGGGTGGAAAGTTCTGTAGAGATTTATTAGGTCCATTTGATTTGCCTTTATTTCCTTATTAGGCTTCTGTCTAGATGATCTGTTCATTGGTGAAAGTGGGGTGTTGAAGTCTCCCACTATTAAGGTGTTGGGATATATGTGTGATTTAAGTTTTAGTAATGTTTCGTTTATGAGTGTAGGCACTCTTGTATTTTGGGGCATAGATGTTCAGAATTGTGATGTCCTCTTGATGCATTTTTCCTTTGATGAGAATGTAGTGTCCCTCCTCATCTTTTTTGATTAATTTTAGTTGAAAGTCTATTTTGTTAGATATTAGGATAGCTACCCCAGCTTGTTTTCTGAGTCCGTTTGCTTGAAAGATATTTCCCAGCCCTTTACTCTAAGGTATTGTTTATCTTTGTTGCAGAGGCACGTTTCTTGGATGCAGGAGAATGTTGGATGTTGTTTCCGCACCCATTCTGTTAGTCTGTGTTTTTTTATAGGAGAGTTGAGTCCATTGATGTTGTAGATAATAGTGACCAATGGACATTAGTTCCTTTTATATTGGAGTCAGTGGTCTTACTGTGTTTCATTGCTTGTTTTCTTTTAATTTTTGTTGGGATATTATCTGTATGCTGTATTTTCTTGGGTGAAATTGTTTTCATTTGATTGGATTGGTTTTCCTTCTAGTATCTTCTGTAGGGCTGGGTTGTTGTGTAGATATTTCATAAATTTAGTTTTGTCATAGAATATTTTGTTTTCTCCATCTATGGTGATTGAAAGCTTTGCAGGATATAGCAGTCTGGATTGACATTTGTGGTCTCTAAGAGTCTGCATGACACTTGCCCAGACCCTTCTGTCTTTCATAGTTTCTGATGAGAAGTCCGGTGTGATTCTGATAAGTCTACCTTTATATGTTACTTGGCCTTTTTACCTTGCTGCTTTTAATATCTTTTCTTTGTTCTGTAGATTTAGTGTTTTGGCTATGATGTGACATGATGTGTTTCTTTTCTGGTCTAGTCTATTTGGAGTTCTGTAGGCCTCTTGTATATTTATGGACATCTCTTTCTTTAAGTTGGGAAAATTTTCTTCTATGATTTTATTGAAAATGTTTTCTGGATCTCGAAGCCTAGAGTCTTCATTTTCAGCAATTCCTATCATTCTTAGATTTTTGTCTTTTCATGGCGTCCTTGATTTCTCGAATATGTGTTTGGGACTTTTCTGATTTTACTTTTTGTTTGTGAGAAGTATCAATTTCTGTGAGTGTATCTTCAGCTCCAGAAATTCTGTCTTCCATCTCTTGTATTCTGTTGGTGATGCTTACCATTGTGATCTTACCATCCTGATCTTTTCTCCAAGTTCTCCAGCTCCAGGGTTTTCTCTTTTTGTGTTTTCTTTATTGATTCTAATTCTGTTTTCATGCCTTACACCATTTCCTTCATCTGTTTGAGTGTGGATTCCTGTCTCTCTATGATGGTCTCTATTTTTTTGTTCATTTCCTGTCTATATGCCACTAATTGTATCTCTACTTGTGCCTCTATTTGTTTGGCTATGCTTACCTGTGTTTCTTTAAGAATTTTATCCATTTCCTCTTTACTTACCTCCAACTGACTGGCAAAATCTTTGATAGATTTGTTCATTTCTTCTTTAACTATCTGAATTTACATAGCTAGTGCTCTGAGAGAATTGTTTGTTTCCTCTCTATGAGCCTCAGATAATTGGGTAAGCATAGATTTAAAGTCCTTTTCCTGTCCTTCTGATAAATTGGAGTATCCATCAATTTTGGGGGTTGCTGGTAAAGTCATGATGTCCTGATTTATGATTTATTTTTTCTTTTTTTATTCTTTATTAATTATACTTTATTCAATTTGTATCCTCCCTGTGGTTCCCTCCCTCCTCCTGTCCCAATCCCTCCCTTCCTATCACATTCTGCATACATGCTCCTTCTGAAGTCCACTGATAAGGGAGGCCTTCTTTTCCTTCCTTCTAATCCTAGTCAATTAGGTCTCATCAGGAGTGGCTGCATTGTCTTCTTCTGTGGCCTGGTAATGCTGCTTCCCCTCAGGGGGAGGTAATTAAAAAGCAGGCCAATTAGTTCATGTCAGAGAATATTACTCAGCAGCAACAACAACAAAAAAGGAAATCATGAAATTTGCAGGTAAATGGTGGGATCTGGAAAAGATCATTCTGAGAGAGCTATCCCAAAAGCAGAAAGTGCACACAGTATATACTCACTCATGTAGAGATGTAATATAGGATAAACCTACTAAATCTATACACCTAAAGAAACTAATCAAGAGGAAGGACTCTTGCTAAAATGCTCTATTCCTATCCATAAAGGCAAAGAGGATGGACATCAGAAGAAGGAGAAAAGAGGGAACCACTAAGGAGCCCAACACAGAGGACATCTGAGAGGTTCTGCCCTGCAGACTATCAATGCAGATGTTTGAGACTTATAGGCATGGAATCTTATGAATGAAGTGGGAAACAGTAAGATCTGGAGAGGATAGGAACTCCACAAGAAGAGCAACAGAACCAAAAAATCTGAGCACATGGGCCTTTCGTAAGACTGATACTCTAACCAAGGACTATGCATGGAGATAACCTAAGACCCCTGCACAGACGTAACCGATGGCAGTTTAGTATCCAAGTGAGTTCCATTGTAATAGGAACAGGGACTGTCTCTGACATTTTTTTTTCTTATTTGACCAAAATTCCCAGAGGCCAGGCAGTTCTTGAGTTCACTTCTTCATTTGACAATGTTCTTTTGAAATCAATATGTATATGCATATGTGTGTGTGTGACATACACATGCACTCTATTTTCTATCTTTGTAAAACTTATCTCATAAATACATTTGTACTCGATAATTTAAAAAGCTTGAAAAGAACATGAGGTATGTCTTTTGGTTGACTAGTAAACAAATGTTAACAATGATAAGAAATGTATTTAATTATTATACTATCAAATTTCTTCATTTACTAATAAAAATTCAATGATTTCATTTAATAATCTATGTATGTTTTTTTAGAATAAACCATATCTCTAAATTTTTGTAGCATATGGATATAATTTCAGGATAATACCAGACTGGGATAAGATGAAAAAGAGGACAAATGGACAAATGAATGGCTACATATGTGATAGGTAGATTAGATAGATAAATATGTTAGATATATAAATAGATATAAAATAGTCAATGCTTCATGCTTTCCATAAATAATGAAATAATTAATATTAAAATGTGAAAATTTCCATTATTCATTCTTGTATGTAGCAATTTTTTTTAAATGTGAAGTGTACTCATTGTTTTCCCAGGCATAAAGCAGCATTACTGACCTTGATATTTAAAATAAAATGCCTACTTACAATTTCCAAAAAAGTGGTTAACAGATATAAGATATTTAAATATCTTTGTAGAGACCTGTCAAAATTTCCCATCTTATCTTTGTCCTTTCATTTATTTAAATGAAAACACATTTCTCTCCATGTTAAAATCCTCAGAATTCCATAATGGTTGTACAAATTTCTATTCCCACCAGCAATGGAGGAGGGTTCCCCTTTCTCCACAACCTCTCCAGCATGTGTTGTCACTTGAGTTTTTAATCTTAGCCATTCTGATGTGTGTAAGATGGAATCTCAGATTTATTTTGACTTGCATTTCCCTGATGATTAACGACTTGAGAATTTCTTTAAGTGGTTCTTGACATTCCATATTCCTCTGTTGAGAATTCTCTGCTTAGCTTTGCACTGCAGTTTCAATAAGATTATTTGGTTTGTTGGTGTCTAATTTCTTGAATTCTTTATATATTCTGGATAATAGCTCTATATAGATGTAGGGTTTGTGAAGATCTTTTCCCAGTCTGTAGACTGAGGTTTGGTTCTGTTGACAGTGTCTTTTGCTTTACAGCAGATTTTCACTTTCATGAGGTCACATTTATTAATTGTAAATCTTAGAGCCTGAGCGGTTGGTGTTCTCTCCAGGAAATTTTCTCCTTTGCCAATGAGTTCAAGGATCTTCCCCACTTTTTCATCCAACAGATTTAATGTGTCTGGGTTTATGTGATGGCAAAGAAGGAAAATTCCCCATTTCAGTGCCTTAAGGGAAGGGGACAGGGTGGAAAGGGGAGGGGGGATGGGACTGGGAGGAGTTGAGAGAGAGAGAGCTTAAATCACTATATATAATGAATAAATTGTGAAAAATAAAAATTAAAAAATATGGATATTTTATGTATATACATATAATATCATATATAATATATGCAATAAATATTTTAAAGTGTTTGAACATAAAAAATACCCCACAAGTTTTTTTGCATATATATTATGTCTTCTGGAGTTGAGTTTTTATGTTATTCCTGAGTGTTTTTGAACATTCACTTGTACTCATTTTCTTTTATTTTTTGTTTTCTCTTGTTCATATGTGTTTGGTTTTGTTTTATCATCTTATATTATATTATTATCTTATAATGTTCCCTTAAATAATTCTAATGAGCAACACAAAAGGAGGGGATCTGGATGAGAGGGGTGGTGGGAAGAAACTGCGAAGAGTAGAGGAAGGAGAAACTGTAATCAGGATATCTTGTATAAAAATATTTTTTCAATGAAAGAAAAAATGGTTAAAAAATTCCTCAGTGTTATCAATCCTAAGTTGAATTCTACCTCAAAATCTGTCTATATACAATTCACTAACAAAATTTCATGTACTGCCATGACAAATTGTCATGATACATCATTCGCAGTCTTCATAAACACTGTTCTCATACAACTATTATTTCTCTTTGTCACAAATTTCATCAGGACCTACCTCTCTGTTTCCTGTCTTATTTTCAACACCAACCATGATATGATTGTTTTCTTTTGGTAAAAATAAATTGTTCTCTTTGTTCTCCTATTAAACGATCCATTCCATTGAATGTTTGTATATGATAAAAGGTTTGTTAAAAAATGCTAATTCTACTCAAATATAAAATTAAATGCTAGCTATGTGAGCTCAGTCATGGAAAGAGCACCATGGAAAGGAAAGCATACAATTTAGGAGGCTTCATTCAGGAAACTGCTTGATGCATTTGTAAACAAAAAGTGTAAAAGATCTGAACTCTCATATTGAGTAAGAGAAAGAGTTGTTGGATAATATCTACAAGTGAATCTGAGTGGATTGCATAAGAATGTTTCTTTATCAATCCATCAGTAAGTGCTAAAAAAAATGCCATCATAGTTTCTGCAATAGCACAATCAACAAAATAAAGTTAAAACTTGGTACAGATTGTTATAGATGATATTAATAAGAAAAATGGACATGCTTAGGAATAGTGAATGATTTTATGTAAATGAATGACTCAGATATGCTAACAATAGTACAGGATTCTATGGTGGAATTATGTAGAGTAAGGACTTTCAGAATAATGTGTAATGAAATTCTATCCAATTATGGAAATATTCTTTAGTCTTTCTAAGAATATGTCACAGCATGGCTATATTTTTTAATCTTTCTTCTTGTAAACATGTATTTAATTCATAAAACTTCAACAAAGAAACCAATTCTTTTTGGTATATCTAGTTTTAAGTAGGTTGGAGGTAAAAGGGGGTAACTTCTAGAATTTGCCTTACTCCAAGTATCATTAATTTAAAATAATGAGTTTACCATGGTGTCATATTGTGGGCATTGGTTACTGAGTCCCAATTTTCTCCTCATAAGAACCTTCACTTAAAAACCAATTTAGAAAGGATTTGTTTCCTTTTTGTTTTTAAAACCCTTTCACTGGGGGGGTGGAGCCAAGATGGCGACTAGCACACACAGTTTCTGAGCAGTGGAATGCCTAGGCTTCTGAGTTGGGGAAAGGAGGGACCTCTAACCCAGGAGAATGGCGGTGAGGCTTTCTAAACAACGGGGAGCATCGCAGGAGGTGAAAACTTTGGTCTCGGGTCACCTGGGGACTTGTTTGGGAAAGGAGAGAAACTGTCCTTTGATCTCACGGCACTCCCCTCCCCCAGACCTCCTTCCTCCTCAGCACAGCAGCACAGTGGACTCATCTTTCTCAGCGCAGACCTAACTGCCTGAGGACTACAGACATTGAGGCAGAGCTCCAAGCCCGTTAGCAGCAGGCAAAAGCCAGCAGTACGTGTCCCTGGGTCCCAGAACCGCTCCGCAGCTGCACCATCCTCCCAGGGCCCGAGTCAGCTAGACGCCATCCTAGCTCCTCAGGATCGCCATCACTGACGGTATAGCCCGCCCAATCCCACAGTGACAGAGAATATGCTATATACTCACCAAAACCAGGCAGAAACGCCATACAGCCTAGACACACCAGGTGCTGGGCCTCCCAAGCTTGGAGAGCACAGTGAAGAGACCCCAGGACTTCCCAGAAAGCATCGGGACTAGCGACCCGGTCTCCAGATACAGCAGGACTTGGCGGTGGAGCAGCACTGAGCTGGCGGGACACAACAGCCCTCTAACAGGAACTCAATGACTGGCTCTTTGGTCTCCCCACCCCCGAAGGGAGGAGCAGTCCTGTTAGGCCACAGAGGAGGGCTTTGCAGCCAGTCCTGAAGATACCTGATAAAACAGGATCAGATGAATGGGGAAGAGGTCCCCCCTATCAGTGGACTTGGAAAGGGGCACGGTGGAGATGAGGGAGGGAGGGAGGGACTGGGAGGGAATGAGGGATCGGGACACGGCTGGGATACAGAGTTAATAAAGTGTAACTGATAAAAAAAAAGAATAAAGGGCCAAACAAGAGAACAGAGAGCCTGGTTACGCCGATCCTTACTGACGTGACCACCCTGAAATCTCCAGCTGCAGTAAGACCTCAGAACCTGGCAGTGACAGCAGCACAGAACTGGCAGAGCACATAAAAGAAGCAGGGCCAAACCAGAGAGCAGAGAGCCCGAATATCCGATCTCTGCCAAGTGACCTGCCTGTAAGTGAGTGCACCCTTGAGAATCTGCAGATCCCCAGATCCTGGGTCCTTCTAAAACAAAAGCCAGGCATCGAACCCCCTCCTACCGACATACCCACTTTGGGAAACAGAGGGGCACTAGGGTCATTGAAGCGCGCACAGACACTTGCATTTGCCCCGTTTGCACCTGCCTACTTTCCTCCCATAGGTACAGCTAGTCCTCAGCACACGCTGAGAGTTCTCAGCTTCCTGAAGAACTCTCCAGACGCCAGAGAGAGACAGTACCAGTCTGATCTGCAGAATCCAAAAACAAACAGGGAAGGTTTCAGATAAGCCAATGGCCAGGGGTAGGCGAAAGAACACTTCCAACATAAATCAGGACATCATGACTTCACCAGAAAAACCCAAAATCAATGGATACTCCAATTCAGCAGAAGCACAGGAAAATGATTTTAAAGCCATGCTGGCCCAATTATTTGAGGCTCATAAGGAGGAAATGAACAAATCTTTCAAAGAGTTGGCCAGTCAATTGGAGGTAAAGAAAGAAGAAATAGACAAAATCCTTAAAGAAACAAAGGCAAACATAGCCAAACAAATAGATACACAAGTAGAGGAAAAATTAGTGGCATATAAAAAGGAAATGAACAAAGAAATAGAGGCCATCGTAGAAAGACAGGAATCCAAATGCAAACACATGAAAGAAATGGTGCAAGGCATGAAAACAGAATTAGAATCAATAAAGAAAACGCAAAATGAGAAAAACCTTGAGCTGAAGAACTTGGAGAAAAGATCAGGAACCAGAAAAGTAAGCATCACCAACAGAATACAAGAGATGGAAGACAGAATTTCTGGAGCTGAAGACACACTTGCACAAATTGATACTTCTCTCAAAGAAAAAGTAAAATCAGAAAAGTTGCAATCACAAAATATCCAAGAAATCAAGGATGCTATGAAAAGACAAAATCTAAGAATAATAGGAATTCATGAAAAAGAAGACTCCAGGCTCCAAAGTCCAGAAAATATTTTCAAGAAAATCATAGAAGAAAATTTTCCCAACTTAAAGAAAGAGATGTCCATAAATATACAAGAGGCCTACAGAACTCCAAATAGACTAGACCAGAAAAGAAACACATCATGTCACATCATAGTCAAAACATTAAATCTACAGAACAAAGAAAAGATATTAAAAGCAGCAAGGGAAAAAGGCCAAGTAACATATGAAGGTAGACCTATCAGAATCACACCGGACTTCTCATCAGAAACTATGAAAGCCAGAAGGGCCTGGGCAAGTATCATAGAGACTCTAAGAGATCACAAATGTCAACCCAGACTACTATACCCTGCAAAGCTTTCAATCAACATAGATGGAGAAAACAAAATTTTCCATGACAAAACTAAATTTACACAATATCTACACAGCAAACCAACCCTACAGAAGATACTAGAAGGAAAACTCCAATCCAACGAAAACAAATTCACCCTAGAAAACTGGGCATACAGTTAATATCCCAACAAAAGTGAAAAGAAAACAAGCAATGAAACAAGGTTAGATCACCGACTCCATTACAAAAAGAACTAACATGCATTGGTCAGTATTATCTATCAATATCAATGGACTCAACTCACCAATAAAAAGACACAGGCTAACAGAATGGTTAAAGAAACAGGATCCAACATTCTGTTGCATCCAAGAAACACACCTATGCAACAAAGATAAACACTACCTCAGAGTAAAGGGCTGGAAAACTGTTTTTCAAGCAAATGGTTCCAGAAAACAAGCTGGAGTAGCCATCCTAATATCTAATAAAATAGACTTTCAACCCAAGTTAATCAAAAAAGATAAGGAGGGCCACTATATTCTCATCAAAGGAAAAATCCACCAAGAGGACATCACAATCTTGAATATCAATGCCCCAAATACAAGAGCACCGACATTCGTAAATGAAACATTATTAAAGCTTAAATCATACATTGATCCTAATACCTTAATAGTGGGAGACTTCAACACTCCACTCTCACCAAGGGACAGATCAACTAGACAGACACCAAATAGGGAAATAAAAGCACTCACAGAGACCCTAAATCAAATGGACCTAATAGACGTCTACAGATCGTTTCACCCAAACTCAAAAGAGTACACCTTCTTTTCAGCACTGCATGGAACCTTCTCCAAAATAGACCATATAGTGGGTCACAAAGCAAGCCTCAACAGATACAAAAGGATTGAAATTATTCCTTGTATACTATCTGACCACCATGGACTAAAGCTAGACATCAACAACAACAGAAACAACAAAAAGCCGACACGCACATGGAAACTGAACAACTTAATACTCAATGACAGCTGGGTTAAGGAAGAAATAAAGAAAGAAATTAAAGACTTCCTAGAATTCAATGAAAATGAAGGCACAACATACCCGAATTTATGGGACACATTGAAAGCAGTGCTCAAAGGAAAATTTATAGCACTAAGTACCTGCAAGAAGAAATTCGTAACATCCCATACATCACAATGGCCCAACTGAAAACCCTAGAAAAAAAAGAAGCAGATACACCCAAGAGGAGCAGATGGCTGGAAATAATCAAACTAAGGGCTGAAATCAATCAATTAGAAACAAATAAAACTATCCAAAGAATCAATGAAACAAAAAGCTGGTTATTTGAGAAAATTAACAAGAGAGACAAACCCTTGGCCAAACTAACTAAAAAGCAGAGAGAAACTATCCAAATCAGCAAAATCAGAAATGAAAATGGGGACATAACCACAGACACTGAGGAAATCCAAACAATTATTAGGTCATACTACAAAAGCCTATATGCCACAAAATTTGAAAATCTAAATGAAATGGATAATTTTCTTGACAGATTCCATCTACCAAAACTAAGTCAAGATCAGGTAGAAAGACTGAATAGCCCTATATCTCCTAAGGAAATTGAAGCAGTCATTAACAGTCTCCCCTCCAAAAAAAGCCCTGGGCCAGATGGCTTCAGTGCAGAATTCTACAAGACCTTCAAAGAAGTGCTAACTCCAATTCTCCTCAAACTATTCCACAAAATAGAAACAGAAGGAACACTACCAAACTCATTCTATGAAGCCACAGTCACCTTGGTACCTAAACCACACAAAGATCCAAAAAAAAAGAGAACTTCAGACCTATCTCTCTTATGAACATTGATGCAAAAATACTCAATAAAATACTTGCAAACCAAATCCAAGAACATATCAAAGATATCATCCACCATGACCAAGTAGGCTTCATCCCAGGCATGCAAGGGTGGTTCAACAAATGGAAATCCATCAATGTAATCCACCACATAAACAAACTGAAGGAGAAAAACCACATGATCATCTCCTTAGATGCCAAAAAAGCATTTGAAAAAGTCCAACACCCATTCATGTTTAAAGTCTTGGAGAGATCAGGGATACAAGGCACATACTTAAAGATAGTAAAGGCAATATACAGCAAGCCTATAGCTAACATCAAACTCAATGAAGAGAAACTTAAATCAATCCGACTGAAATCATGGACAAGACAAGGCTGCCCATTGTCTCCATATCTCTTCAACATAGTATTTGAAGTCCTAGCCAGAGCAATAAGACAACTAAAGGAGATCAAGGGGATACAAATCGGAAAGGAAGAGGTCAAAGTGTCACTATTTGCAGGTGATATGATAGTATACATGAACTATGAGCGACCCCAAAAATTCAACCGGAGAACTCCTTCAGCTGATAAACACCTTCAGCCAAGTGGCAGGATTCAAAATCAACTCAAAAAAATCAGAAGCCCTCCTGTACACCAAAGACAAAAAGGCTGAGAAAGAAGTTAGGGAAACAACACCCTTCACAATAGCCACTAATAACATAAAGTACCTTGGTGTGACTCTAACCAAGCAAGTGAAAGACCTGTTTGAGAAAAACTTCAAGTCTCTGAAGAAAGAAATTGAAGAGATCAGAAGATGGAAAGATCTCCCTTGATCATGGATTGGTAGGATTATCATTTTGAAAATGGCCATCCTGCCAAAAGCAATCTACAGATTCAATGCAATTCCCATCAAAATACCAACTCAATTCTTTACAGACCTTGAAAAAAAGATTCTCAGCTTCATATGGAAAAACAAAAAACCCAGAATCTCCAAAATGATCCTGTACAACAACAGATCATCTGGAGGTATCTCCCTCCCCGATCTCAAGCTGTACTACAGGGCAACAGTAATAAAAACTGCATGGTATTGGCATAGAAACAGAAAGGAGGATCAATGGAACCACATAGAAGACGCAGAAATAAACCCACACACCTATGAATACTTGATATTTGACAAAGAAGCCAAATCCATTCAATGGAAAAAAAGGCAGAATCTTCAACAAATGGTGTTGGACCAACTGGATGTTTACATGCAGAAAAATGAAAATAGATCCATATTTATCACCCTACATAAAACTAAAGTCAAAGTGGATCAAGGACCTCAACATGAAACCAGATACTCTAAATCAATTGGGAAAAAAAGTGGGGAACAGCCTAGAACTCATTGGCACAGGAGACAACTTCCTGAACAGAACACCAATAGCACAGGCTCTAAGAGCAACAATCAATAAATGGGACCTCATGAAACTGAAAAGCTTCTATAAAGCAAAGGACACCGTCATCAAAACAAAACAACTGCCTACAGATTGGGAAAGAATCTTCACTAACCCTTTATCTGACAGAGGACTAATATCCAATATATACAAAGAACTAAAGAAGCTGAAAAGCTGCAAACCAAGCAATCCAATTAAAAAATGGGGAACAGAGCTAAACAGAGAATTCTCGACAGAGGAATAACAAATGGCAGAAAAACACTTAAAGAAATGCTCATCCTCATTAACCATCAGTGAAATGCAAATCAAAACGACCCTGAGATATCACCTTACACCCATCAGAATGGCCAAGATGAAAAACTCAAGTGACAACACATGCTGGAGAGGTTGTGGAGAAAGAGGAACCCTCCTCCACTGCTGGTGGGAATGTAAACTGGTACAACCACTCTGGAAAGCTGTCTGGCGCTTTCTAAGACAATTAGGAATAGTGCTTCCTCAAGACCCAGCTATACCACTGCTAGGTATATACCCAAAGTTTGCTTAAGTACACAGAAGGGATACTTGCTCAACCATGTTTATAGCAGCTTTATTTGCAATAGCCAGAACCTGGAAAAAACCCAGATGTCCATCAACGGAAGAATGGGTACAGAAATTGTCGTATTTCTACACAATGGTATATTACTCAGCACTCAAAAAGGAGGAAATCATGAAATTTGCAGGGAAATGCTGGGATCTAGAAAAGAGAATTCTGAGTGAAATATCCCAGAAGGAGAAAGACAAACACGGTATATACTCACTTATATAGACCTATAAGTTATGATAAACATAAGGAAATCTATACACCTAAAAAAGATAATCAAGAGAGCAGACATGGGTTAAGATGATCAATCCTTGTTTAGAAAGACAGATGGGATGTGCATTGAACGTATGACAGGAGTCTACTGAGCGCATCTGAAAGACTCTAACTAGCAGTGTAAAGCAAAGACTCATGACCAAACTTTTGGCAGAGTACAGGAAATCATAAGAAAGATTGGGAGTTAGTCTGATAAAGAAAGGATAGGAGCTCCACAAGGACCAAATATATCTGGGCACAGGGTCTTTTCTGAGACTGACATTCAACCAAGGACCATGTATGGATATAACCTAGAACCTCTGCTCAGATGTAGCCTGTGGTAGCTCAGTAACCAATTGGTTTCCCAAAGTGAGGGGAACAAGGACTATTTCTAATTGGAACTCAATGACTGGCTCTTTGGCCTCCCCACCCCCGAAGGGAGGAGCAGTCCTGTTAGGCCACAGAGGAGGGCTTTACAGCCAGTCCTGAAGATACCTGATAAAACAGGATCAGATGAATGGGGAGGAGGTCCCCCCCATCAGTGGACTTGGAAATGGGCACGGTGGAGATGAAGGAGGGAGGGAGGGGTTGGGAGGGAATGAGGGATCGGGACACGGCTGGGATACAGAGTTAATAAAATGTAACTGATAAGAAAAAATAAAATTAAAAAAAAATAAAAAAATAAAACCCTATCACTGTCCTTGCTTATGATTTTCATTGCATAAAACACAATTTGTAATTTTTCCTTTATATTTATCATTATCATTATTTCCACCTTTCTGACTTAAATATATGCAAAGCTTAGTGAAGAAGAGACTGCATTGTTATCATTATCCATAATAATTTTTTTTCATTTTTCAATGTGTCTGGGCCATAGTGAAATAAATATTTCCAGTAAATGATAATGAGATGCAAGGTAGATTTTGGTATTTCCCATAGCAAAAGAAAAAAACAAAAGATCCAGTATATAAATATGTATAAAATTTGCTTTTATTTGAAGAGAAGCAGATATCAATATCTTATATCGTTCACCCCAATTCAGATTCAATGACTGTTGGAGTATGTTTAACAACATTTTTTAAAAAGAATAAATTTCTGTGTCCTTTTAAAAGCAATTGTACATAGTCAATAAAGGCTCAGGAAGAGATAAATTATTCAAATAATTTAAAAGATCACCTTTCTTTTAAATTTCAGCCCCAGAGAGATAGTTCTTCTCCAAGATTTGAATCCAGTCCTCAGGCTTTATGTATATAGCCAAGCACTCTAGTGAGCACTTGGATTCTTCATATCTTGGAGATGGAGACAAGCATATTGAGACAACTTGCCCTAAAACCAAGAAAGAGGGTTCCTGGGAAATATCACCTGCATCTGGACACACAAGCATGTGGAAACACAAGCATGTGCACACTTGTTTGCATAAACACAGACAGAAACAATTGTATTTACTTAAGAAATAAATACTTCAAAATCTTGAAAATTATACTTATTTAACATTAATGTTTTATAGGCAGAAGCATACATTAAACAATATATTAATAAACTCCAACAAGGATATGTTTGAATTTAATTAGAGTTCAATTTTTCTAAATGAGATTAAAAAGAAACCTAGATGTTTCTTGGGATGAGCCAGGCTTCTTTTATGGCAGAAAATAAATTTACAGTGGGTCATTACTGTCAGTAATAAAAAATAGAATAACACCATCAAATTGAGCAAAAGGTACCTATTTACATGACCAGATAGATATTAAGATGTTCTACAAATAAAATTTCTGGCTAATGGTCCATTATTTCTAAAATAATTTCAAAACAAGTGCATGTTTTCTGAAGAAACAGTATGCATATTTGACATTTATATTCCTGAGTTCAGGCAATAGCTCCATGCAGCACTTTAAAGTAAGAACCTCCTACTGATTTCAAAGTCACCTTCACACAAAGAGCACTTCCATGTAGCATAGAGGGAAGAAGTTTGCCAAAAAGGCAAAAGTTTTCATTAATCATCTATATCTCCAGCAAAGAAGTAAACACACTAGACATTAACATTTTTTGACTTTTTCTTGTGTTTATTTTGTTAAGTTTTTAATTAAGTTGGTATATTCATTTTGTAGCAAGTATCTAGATCTAGTGGCTCTTGTAATCTTTGTGCCTCCTAATCCACAATGTTCCATGACATTCTATATAGATATTCTCTCTATACAGATATTCTATATATATATTCTATGTGGATATACTCCATGGTCACTTATTCTGTGCATTTTAACCAGGTTTGGACTTCTGTGTTGGCCTCTATCTGGGGTAAAAGGAAACATTATTTTTGAGGTGTGAGAGTTAAAATTATTTATGGGTGTAAGAGTATTTGGAATCTACATTAATCTGTGTTCTCTAAAGGAACTGAACTGATAAAAATGAATGTGTGTGTGAGAGAGAGAAAAAGAGAGAGAGGGTGAGAGAGGGGGATTTCATAGAGTGGATTACAGTTTAATTAATGGCTGTCTAACAGAGGAAAGTCCACAAATCCAGTGGTTTTTCAGTCTATGAGGCAGGATCACTCAGCTGGCCTTCAGCATACACTAGAATACCAAAGAAGTAGGCTCTAATGCTAGTGAAGTAATTAACTTGCCAGCAAGGGTGAGGGCAAGCAGACAAAGAGAACAATTACTTCTCTCTCTCTCTCTCTCTCTCTCTCTCTCTCTCTCTCTCTCTCTTGACTTTAGACAATTGAACTGAGTTTTCTGCAGAAAAGCATGTGTGTGAAGGGAAGTTCATGATCCTGTATCCAAAGATGTAGGAGTACAGCCAGGGTTTTCACAGTTTAAGCTTTCACATAGTCTTAATAACATCTGCTTTATAGGGGCAGACTCTGAAGCACTTATTAGCTTTTCTTGAATTCTGAACCCTGCACATCACATAGTTTTTGTCCTGCTATCTTAAGTTTTATTTTGTCTTTATTCTTTCTGCCATTCATTCATGTACTTTACACTTTTCAAAACAAGGTTATTGTCTTGTCTGTTATGGCTTTCCACTTTTTCATTGTATATTTATGTCTTTGTGTTCAATTATGAGTTTTTAGGAAATATCAAAGTTTAGTATATTTTCACTTAACCATGTTTAACAAGCACTCTACGTTGACTTTCTTGATAGTCAAATATAGACAAGAGAAAATATCACTTCATGGCCTACCACCTATTTTCAAATGAATTTGTGAAGTACTGTATAAGTTCAGCTGTTGGTGATGATAGCAAAGTTATGAGTTAAAAATTTTGTTGTGACTAATTTTATGTCCTCGTTTGGATTCCATCTATTTCTTGACCTACACTTGGAGAAGTGTTCACAAATGTGTTCAGGGACATATAGAAAGAAGGGTGGAAAGTTTACATATAGCTCTTTTTTTTTCCTTCAATTTTATGAACCAGGATAAATCATTCAAAAATATTCTACATAAGAAAACATAGTATCAGGTATTTCGTTTGGCTGTGTTTAAACAATCGGTGAATATGATTAACCACCCATGTATCTTTAGCAATCTAATGGAGAGGCTAAGTGAGGAGGATTTCTGTGAATTTAAGAACAGCCTAACTATTGTGCACAGTGATTTCCAGACTAACTGGGTTACAAACAGAGTGAGGCCCTGTCCATCCCAAGAGAAGAAAAAGCAAGCAAGCAAACAAACAAACAAAAAAACTAAGGAGCAAAATTTATAGCCTGAGGCTCCTCGTGTTATTCTTCTCAAGACTTTCATTTTTCTGAATGTTCACCCCTAGGACAGATCTGGAAGCAATTCCAATCTCCAAAGCATTCTCAGCCATTTTGCATTCTTTGGAAATTTTCATTAATTGCACAGCAGACAGAAAGAAGGCAGGAACTGAGGTTGAATTAATGTGCTTATGGGCAGGACTATTCAATTTGTTATTATCCTGCCATATGAGGGGAAATTTTTAAGTGTAAAATATCGAGGGAATAAAGAGATGGTTCAGTTGTAAAGAGTTTTGGCTGCTCTTTCAGAGGACCTGCCTAGATGATGACAGTGGAGTATTGAAGTCTCCCACAGTTAAAATGTTGGGATGAATGTGTGACTTAAGCTTTAATAATGTTTCATTTATGACATCGTATTTGAAGCATAGACGTTCAGGATTGTGATGACATCATGGTGGATTTTTCGTTTGATGAGAATCAAGTGTCTCTCCCTATCTCTTTTGATTAATTTTGGTTGAAAGTCTTTTTTTCATTAGATATTAGGATGGCTATTCCAGCTTGCTTTCTGAATCCATTTCCTTGGAAAATATTTTTGAAGCCCTTTACACTGAGGTAGTATCTCTCTTTGTTGCAGAGCTGTGTTTCTTGCATGCAGCAGAATGTTGGATACTGTTTCCATAACCATTCTGTTAGTCTGTGTCTTTTTTATTGGAGAGCTTAGTCCGTTGATATTGAGAGATAATTTTTACAAATGAACATTAGCTCCTTTTATTGTATAGTTGGTGTTCTGTAGGCCTCTTGTATGTTTAAGGGCATCTCTTTCTTTAAGTAGGGAAATTTTTCTTTGATTTTCTTGAAAATATTTTCTGCATGGATATAACCTACAACCCCTGCTCAGACAGAGCCCATTGTAGCTCAGTATCCAAGTGGGTTCCCTAGTAAGGGAGACAGGAATTGTTTCTGACATGAACTCATGAGCTTCCCCTCCCCCCTGAGGGAGGAGCAGCCTTGCTAGGCCACAGAGAAGGACATTGCAAGTATCCTAAAGATACCTGATAAGCTAAGGCCAGACAGAAGGAGAGGAGGACACCCCCTCTCAATGGATTCGGAAAGGGGCAGGAAGGAAATGAGGGAGGGAGGGGAGGATTGGGTGGGAAAGAGGGAGTGGGCTCCAGCTGGGATACAAGTGAATGTATAAAATTATTTAAAAATAAAATAAAATATAAAAAAGAGCATATATCAATGAGTTAACTGCAAAAAGAAAATATTTTCTGGACCATGGAGCCTCATATCTTCTTTTTAATCTATTCCTATTATTCTTAGATTTTAACTTTTCATGACATGCTAGATTTCTTGGATGTTTTATGTTTGGTACTTTTCTGAATTTATTTCTTCTTTGAGAGATGTATCAATTTCTGAAATTGTATGTTCAACACCTGAGATTCTGTTTTTCATCTCTTGTATTCTGTTGGTGATACTTACCTTTGTGATTCTTGATCGTTTCTTTAAGTTCTCCAGGTCCAGGTTTTTCTCTGCTTATATTTTCTTTATTGATTCTATTTTTTTTTGTTGTTTTAATGTCTTACACCATTTCCTTCATTTCTTTGAATGCGGATTTCTTTCTTTCCATAATGGAATCTACTTTTTTGTTTGCTTCCTCTCTACATGCCTTTATATGTGCCACTCTATGTGCCTTTTACACATGCTTCTATTTGTTTAGCGATATTTGTCTTTTCATGGTGTCCTCAATTTCTCAAATGTTTTGTATCAGGACCTTTTCTGTTTTTATTTCTCTTTGAGAGTTGTATCAATTTCTTCAATTGTCTCATCAGATTCTTTCCTCCATCTCTTGTATTGTGTTGGTGATGCTTACCTCTGTGGTTCCTGATCTCTTTGCTAGGTTTTCCATCTCCAGGGCTTCTCAGTGTGTTTTCTGAATAGTCAGAGCTTTTCTTTCATTGTAGGGTTCCTGGGGATTGAACTCTGGTCATCATAATTAGGAACAAAGCCATGCCCTGG
This sequence comes from Meriones unguiculatus, assembly GCF_030254825.1. NCBI lineage: Eukaryota > Metazoa > Chordata > Mammalia > Rodentia > Muridae > Meriones > Meriones unguiculatus. Next base: position 69,590,828 of record NC_083369.1, on the reverse strand, counting down.
CTGGATAGGGGGCTGGTATATTTACTGCCTATATATATAATACAGGGTGTTTATTTAAAATATATAAATAATTAATTTCCCTAGCAAGAACCTAACTCAGATAAACTAAAGACATAATATCTAATTAAAAATTATTTCAGCATTCATTTCTTCAAAGATTGATAAGATGCTCAAGGTGTAGGGATGTATCTTCAGCTGACAGTGTATTTGTTAAGGACCATGAGAACCTTGGTTTGAGCTCCACCATCCAGGTAAAAATGTCAGAATGGTGGCAGACTTTTGTAACCCCAGTGGTAGCAATGCACAGTGAAAAATGTATCTCATAAAAGGTAATTTTCATTGGATAGGATACAATTTTTCTATTTTTCATATTTATTTTTTAATGTTATATTTTCGAGGCTTTTGAATAGTCAGAAGTCAAGGGGATGTACAAAGTATTTTTAGTTAAATTTTTATTTTTTATAATAATTAGTTTATTCACTTTGTATCCCAGCTGTAGCCCTCTTCCTCATCCTCTCCCTATCCTACTCTACTTCTTTCATCTCCTTCTATGCTCCTCTCCAAGTCTACAGATAGGGGAGATCTTCCTCCCCTTCCGTCTGACCCTAGCTTATCAGATCTAATCAGAACTATCTGCATTGTCTTCCTCTGTGGCCTGGCAAGGATGCTCCTCATAATGGGGATGCAGTCAAAGAGCTAGCCACTGAGGTCATGTCATAGACAGTTCCTATTCCCCTTACTAGGGAAACTTGGATAATGAGCTGTCATGGGTTACATTTGAGCAGGGGTTCTAGTTTAAAGCCATGAATGGTGCTTGTTTACAGTATCAAACTTACAAAAGATCCATGTGCTGAGATGTTTTGGTTCTGTTGCTATCCTTGTGGAGTTCCTGTTGCCTCCAGGTCTTACTATCTCCTCCTTCTTTCCTAAGATTCCCTGCACTCTGCCAAAAGTTTGTTCATGAGTCTCAGTATCTGCTTTGTTACACTTCTGGGTAGAGTCTTTCAGAGGTCCTCTGTGGTAGGCTGCTGTCTTGTTCTCGATTTTCTCCCTCTTCTTATGTCCATCCTGTTTGCCTTTCTGAATGAGGATTGAGCTTCTTACCCAGGGTCCTCCCTCTAGCTTAGCTTCTTTAGGTGTGCAGATTTAAGTATGATTACCCTATATTATATGTCTAATATCCAATTATAAGTGAATGTATACCATGTGTGTCTTTCTGGTTCTGGGGTACATCACTCAGGATGATCTTTCCTAGTTCCCACCATTTGCCTGCAAATTTCATGATTTCCTTGATTTTAATTGCTGAGAAGTATTCCATTGTATAAATGTACTACAATTTCTGTATCCATTACTCCATTGAGGGACAGCTGGGTTGTTTTCATGTTCTGGCTATTACAAATAAAGTTACCACAACCGTATGACTACAGCCAATATCAAATTCAAAGGATCTAAGAGCCACTGGTCATTAATCTTCAACATCAATGCACTTAATTCTCCAATAAAAAGACACAGACTAACAGAATGGATGCGTAAACAAAACCCAGCAATCTGTTGCATACAAGATACACACCTACATCAGAATGATAGACATTACCTGAGGGTAAAGGGATGGAAGATGACTTTCCAAGCAAATGGATGCAAGAAGCAAGCAGGAGTAACCATTCTAATATCTGATAAAATAGACTTTCAACCAAAATTAATCAAAAGAGATAGGGAAGGACACTTCATACTCATCAAGGGAAATGTCCACCAAGAAGATATCACAATCCTGAACATCTATGCCCCAAATACAAGGGCACCCACATTTGTAAAAGAAACATTGATAAAACTTAAATCATACATAAATCCCCACACACTAATAGTGGAGACTTTAACACCCCACTCTCAACAAAGGACAGGTCAACTAAACAGAAATTAAACAAAGAAACAATATCTCTAACAGAGGTCATGAATCAAATGGACCTAACAGACATTTACAGAACCTTACACCCAAAAACAAAAGAATTTACCTTCTTCTCAGCACCTCATGGAACCTTCTCCAAAATAGACCATATAGTTGGTCACAAAGCGAACCTCAACAGATACAAGAAGGTTGAAATAATCCCTTGTATCCTGTCTGATCACCATGGAATAAAGCTGGACCTCAACAACAACAGAAATGACAAAAAGCCTACACACACGGAAACTGAACAACTTGCTACTAAATGACAGCTGGGTCAGGGAAGAAAGAACGAAAGAAAGAAATTAAAGTCTTCCTAGAACTCAATGAAAACAAATACACAACATACCTAAAACTGTGAGACACAATGAAAGCAGTGCTAAGAGGAAAGTTCATAGCACTAAGTACCTTCAAGAAGAAATTCGAGACAGCTCATTCAAGCAACTTAATGGCTCACGTAAATCCCTAGAAAAAGAAGAAGCAGACACACCAAAAAGGAGTAGATGGCTAGAAATAATCAAACTCAGGGCTGAAATCAATCAATTAGAAACAAATTAAACAATTCAAAGAATCAATGAAACCAAGAGCTGGTTCTTTCAGGAAATCAACAAGATCGACAAATCCTTAGCCAAGCTAACTAAAAGGCAGAGAGACACCACCCAAATCAAGAAAATCAGAAATGAAAAGGAGGACATAACTACAGACACTGAGGAAACAGACACTGAGGAAATCCGAACAATTATTAGGACTTACTTCAAAAGTCTATATGCCACAAAATTTGAAAATCTAAATGAAATGGACAATTTTCTTGATAGATTCCACTTACCAAAGCTAAACCAGGACCAGATAAATCAATTAAATAGTCCTGCATCCCCCATGGAAATAGAAAATGTTATCGAAAATCTCCCTTCCAAAAAAAGCCCAGGACCAGATGGTTTCAGCGAAGAATTCTACCAGACCTTCAAAGAAGAGCTAACTCCAGTTCTCTTCAAACTCTTCCACAAAATAGAAACAGAAGGAACATTAAAAAAACTCATTCTATGAAGCCACAGTCACCTTGGTACCTAAACCTCACAAAGACCCAACAAAAAAAGAGAATTTCAGGCCAATCCCTCTTACGAACATTGATGCAAAAATACTCAACAAAATGCTCACAAACCGAATACAAGAACACATAAAAGATATCATCCAACATGACCAAGTAGGCTTCATCCCAGGTATGCAGGGGTGGTTCAATATATGGAAATCCATCAATGGGATCCACCACATTAACAAACTGAAAGAAAAAAAAAAACACATGATAGTCTCCCTAGATGCTGAAAAAGCATTTGACAAAATCCAACAGACATTCATATTTAAAGTATTGGAGAGATCAGGGATACAAGGCACATATATAAACATAGTAAAGGCAACATAAAGCAAGCCTATAGCCAACATCAAACTGAACGAAGAGAAACTTAAAGCAATCCCACTGAAATCAGGGACAAGACAATGCTGCCCACTCTCTCCATATCTCTTCAATATAGTGCTGGAAGTCCTTGCTAGAGCAATAAGACAGTTGAAGGAGATCAAGGGGATACAAATTGGAAAGGAAGAAGTCAAATTATCACTATTTGCAGATGATATGATAGTATATGTGAGTGACCCCAAAAACTTTACCAGGAAACACCTACAGCTGACAAACACATTCAGCAAAGTGGCCAGATACAAAATTAACTCAAAAAAATAGGTAGCCCTCCTGTATACAAAAGACAAAAGGGCTGAGAAAGAAATTAGGGAAACAACACCCTTCACAATAGCCACAAATGATATAAAGTACCTTGGAGTAATCCTAACCATGGAAGTCAAAGACTTGTATGAAAAAAAATTTCAAGTCTCTGAAGAAAGAATTAGGAGAAGATATCAGAAGATGGAAATATCTCCCATGCTCATGGCTTGGCAGGATTAACATAGTAAAAATGGCCATCTTACCAAAAGCAATCTACAGATTCAATGCAATGCCCATCAAATTACCAACACCATTCTTTACAGACCAGAAAGGAAAATACTCAACTTCATATTGAATAACAAGAAACCCAGAATCGCTAAAACAATCCTCTACAATAAAAGATCTTCTGGAGGTATCTCCATCCTTGATCTTAAGTTGTACTATAGATCAACACTTTTAAAAACTGCATGGTACTGGCATAGAAACAGAATGGAACTGAACAGAAGACCCAGAAATAAACCCACACACCTATGGATACCTGATCTTTGACAAAGATGCCAAAACCATACAATGTAAAAGAGATAGCATCTTCAACAAATGCTGCTGGTCCAACTGGAGGTCTACATGTAGAAAAATGAAAATAGATCCATACCTATCACCCTGAAGAAAACTGAAGTCCAAGTGGATCAAAGACCTCAACAGAAAACCAGACACAATAAATTGGATAGAAAAAAAAGTGGGGAATACCCTAGAACTCATGGGTACAGGAGAAAACTTCCTTAACAGAACACCAACAGCACAGGCTCTAATATGAACAATCAATAAATGGGACCTCATGAAACTGAAAATCTTCTGTAAAGCAAAGGAAACCATCATCAAAACAAAGTGACTGCCTACAGATTGGGATAGAATCTTCACTAACCCTTTATCTGACAGAGGACTCATATCCAGTATATATAAAAAACTCAAGAAGCTGAAAAGCAGCAAACCAAGTAATCCACTTAAAAAATGGGGAACAGAGCTAAACAGAGAACTCTCTGTAGAGGATTATCGAATGACAGAGAAGCACTTAAAGCTCAACCTCATAGCCATTAGGGAAATGCAAATCAAAACAACCCTGAGATTTCACCTTACACCCATTAGAATGGCCAAGATAAAAAACTCAAGAGATAACACATGCTGGAGAGGTTGTGGAGAAAGGGGAACCCTTCTCCACTGCTAGTCAACTCTGGAAACTCTGGAAAGCAATCTGGCACTTTCTCAAACAACTAAGAATAGAGCTTCCTCAAGATCCAGCCATACCACTCCTAGGCATATATCCAAAAGAGGCTCAAGTACACAAAAAGGACATTTGCTCAACCATGTTTGTAGCAGCTTTATTTGTAATAGACAGAAGGTGTAAACAGCCCAGTTGCCCCTCAACTGAAGAATGGATGCAGAAATTGTGGTACATCTATACAATGGAATATTACTCAGCAATGAAAAATAAGGAAATCATGAAATTTGCAGGTAAATGTTGGGACCTGGAAAGGATCAACCTGAGTGAGTTGTCCCAGAAGCAAAAAGACACACACGGTATATACTCACTCATATCATAGGATAAACCCACTAAAATCTGTACATCTAAAGAAACTAAGCAAGAGAGAGGAAAAAACACTCAATCCCCATTCTGAAAAACAAAGTGAGTGGACATCAGAAGAAGAAGAAAACAGGAAACAACTTAGGAACCTGCTACACAGGGCCTCTGAAAGCCAGAAGAAGAAAACATGAAACAATCTAGGAACCTGCCACAGAGGGCCTCTGAAAGCCTCTGCCCTTTAGACTATCAAAGCAGATGCTGAGCCTGATGGCCAACTGTTGGGCAGCGTGAATGGAATTTTATGTAAGAAGTGGGAAATAGTAAGAGCTGGAGAGGACAGGAACTCCACAAGGAGAGCAACAGAACAAGACAATTTGAACACAGAGAACTTCCCAGAGACTCATACTCCAACAAAGGACTATTCATGGAGATAACCTAGAACCCCTGCACAGATATAGCCCATGGCAGTTCAGTGTCCAAGTGGGTTACATAGTAATGGGAAGTGGGGCTGTCTCTGACATAATCTGATTGGCCTGCTCTTTGATCACCTCCCCCTGAGGGGGGAGCAGCCTTACCAGGCCACAGAAGATGACAATGCAGCCACTTCTGATGAGAACTGATAGACTAAGATCAGAAAGAAGGAGAGGAGGACCTCCCATATCAGTGGACTTGGGGAGGGGCATGCATGCAGATAGGGAAGTGAGGGTGGAATCGGGAGGAAAGAATGTAGGGGCTTATGGGGGGATAGAAAATAAAGTGTAATTTATAAAATTTAAATTAAAAATTAAAAAAATAAAGGTGCTATGAACATGGTTGAGCAAATGTCCTTGTTTTATACTTGAGCATGTTTTAGATATAGGCCTAGGAGTGATATAACTGGATCATGTGGTAGTGGTATTCCTAATTGTCTGAGAAATCACCAGATTAATTTCCAATCTAGATTGTACAAGTTTACATTCCCACCAGCAATAGAGGAGGGTTCTACTTTCTCCACATCCTCTCCAGCAGGTATTTTCATTTGAGTTTTGATCTTACCCATTCTGATGGGTGTAAGGTGAAATATCAAGGTTGTTTTTATTTGCATTTCCCTGATGACTAAGGAAGTTGTGTCTTTCTTTAAGTGTTTCTCTTGCATTTGATATTCCTCTGTGGAAAATTCTGTGCTCAGCTCTATACCCCATTTTTTAATTTGATTACCTGATTTGTTGCTTTTTAACTTCATGAATTCTTTATATATTCTGGATATTAGCCCTCTGTCAGATATAGGGTTATTGAAGATCCTTTCCCAGTCTGTAGGCTGTCGTTTTGTTCTGCAGATAGTGTCGTTTGCTTTACAGAATGTTTAAGATCAAGAACTCAAGTGACAACATATCCTGGAGAGGTTGTGGAGAAAGGGGAACCCTCCTCCTTGCTGGTAGGAATGTAAACTTTTACAACTGCTTTAAAAATCAATCTGGTGTATTCTCAGACAATTAGGAATAATGCTCCCTCAAGTTGGAGCTATAGCACTCCTAGGCATATATCCAAAATATGTTCAAGTATACAACAAGGACATTTGCTCAACCATGTTCATAGCAGCTTTATTTGTAATGGTCAGAACTTTGAAACACCTAATGAAACTAAGCAAGAAGGAGGACCCTCAGTGAGGTGTTCAATCCTCATTCATAAAGGCAAACAGGATGCACATTGGAAGAGCAAGAAAACAAGGAACAGGACAAGAGCCTACCACAGAGGGCCTCTGAAATACTCTACCTAGCATTATTTCAAAGCATATACTGAGACTAACGAACAAACTCTGGGCAGAGTGCAGGGAATCTTAAGAAAGAAGTGGAAATGAAATTCCTGGAGGGGACAGAAGCTCCACAAGGAGAGTGACAGAACTAAAAATCTGTGCCCAGTGTACTTTTCTGAGACTGATATTCTAACCAAGGGCCATGCCTGGAGATAACCTAGAGCCCTTACACAAATGTAGCCCATGACAGCTCAGTCTCCAATTCGTTCCCTAGTAAGGAGAACAGTGGCTGTCTCTGACATGAACTCAGTGACTGGCTCTCTGATCACCTCTCCTTAGGGTGGACTGGCCATACCAGGCCAAGGAGGAAGACAGTGCAGCCAGTCCTGGTGAAACCTGATAAGCTAGGGTCAGATGGAAGGGGAAGAAGACTGCCCCTATCAGTGGACTGGGGCATGGGCATTGGAGGCTAAGAGGGAGGGAGGGTAGGATTGGGAAGGGATGAGGGAGGTGGCTCTAGCTGGGATACAAAATGAATATATCGTAATTAACAAAAATAAAGTAATTTTTCAGATTCGAAATTTACATGATGTATTATAAGTAATTATTAATTTTAATTTTCTAAGGATACACCAAATATATTTACAAACAGGCTAACTATGTGATCAATAATATTGCTGAAATTTGTTCATATAAATTGCTCAATATGATTCTAGAAAGCTTATGAAAACTATCTATTTTTAGATGTCCCATTTGGCATATCTGTTCTAGACGCTCTGTCTTTATGGATGATACATGGTAATTGTAGTATTGGATGTCACAGATTCGTAGAGAAGAAAACACTAAAAATTCTTTATGACCTTTCTGTGATGTCAAAATTTTCTAAAATATTTTCACCCTTTAAGTTGACTAAAGATTCAAGTTCTTGCTAATTCTCAATGGTGATTTAAAATCATATATATTTATTTACACCACTCTGCTATGTATACAACACAGAAGCACTTGAATAAATTTAAAGATTTGATAAATCCCCATTTCATCCCTAGAGAATGACTTAGGCCAGGTATGAAGCAATGAAACCCCCCTAGATGTATTTCATGTACAAACATCTTAGAATCATCACAAAAAAAAAAAAAAAAAAACTTTGAAGGAACTAGTGTGTGAAATAAAATTCCCACAGTTTAATTTCTAGCCTTAAGCTCAAAAGGAACTTGTTTAAATATCAATATAGTTAAAATAGTAAGTATGTGAGAATGGATGGTCAGAATATTCAATATGAAAAATATTATAATGCAACCCATTCTTTAATGTGCTATTTTAAAACTAAAGAGGAAAATATATTTAAGAAAACTTACTGAATACCTCTTAAATAATGTACACAACTTTCCTAGTTCAATATGAGAAACATGGAAACTCTTCATATGACATTATAACCAGAGAAAATTTTTCAAATCACCTAGAGGCTAGCATGAGGAAATAATAAACCAGCACATTATTACAAACAACAGATTTACATAGGTGAATGATGCTACTGACCTGAGGAAAAAATGAGCATCAACTAGGTGAACTGTGTACCAACACCTATACTGAGGCCTTATACTTACTTAATCCTCACATTGACCTTTTGGTGTAAATATGTTTTTATTGTCTTACGGAAGAGGAAATTGTAAGCCAGAAGAATCAACTAACTGGTCCAAATGACACTGAAACTGAGGTGAAAAGTTGTCTGTTTCTTTCCAATTCCTGTAGCTTTTATTTTGTTCTGTTTTTCCACCATGAAAAGTTTAAAGGTGTTCTTTACAAACTGTTGGAAATGTTTAGTGTCACAGATAAGAACTATAATTTTGGATACTAGTAAAGTTTTTGAAGGAAATAAACCAGAGAATTATGACAAAAACATGATTGAAGGGAAGAGATAGGAGCACAAATCTCCAGTAGTAATATTTGAGATTAAACATATAATTAGAAGGGGTAAACAAAGAGGATGCAAATGAAATTATTCCAAAATAAAGAAGACTCACATATTTGAAGATCAGTGACAAGATCACAGAGTACTGAGAGACTGTATATGTAACATTTGATAAGACATGATTAAATAAAGGGTTTTAATTTTAGACTGCAGCCAAAACACATTAGTGGACTGTGTGGGAAGAGCTACAGTTTAACTCAAATTAAAATATAAAAGTTATTTATGGATTTATGTGCAGAGGATACTTAAGAACCCAATAATGGAGACCCAGAAACCAATAAAAAGAAACTCCTGCAGAAGAGAATTGAGAGTTAGCCCAGAAGAATGGTAGATAAATTGTGAAATTTGTAAGACATATTTAGATATGAACAGTATTTTCAAATTAAATCTGAAGAGCTTCTTATGGGCTAAATATTGAATGAGTTAGAAAGAGAACTCAGGATTTGACTCTTCTAGATCATTAGATTGAATAGCTAAACTGATCTAAGCAAATCATTTTTCCAGTTAGTTAAATGCAGAAGACTGAGAAGAAGAGATGATATTTGATGGTGAAAGAGGGAGGAAGATGAAATGCTGTTTGACATGTTTGTTCAACATAATGGAGAAAATGACAAGCAGGCAGCTTAACACGTGCAATGACTTGAAGAGGAGTGCTCCCTATCTAGGCTAACATGTTTGAATAATTGGTCCACAGTTGGCAAAATGGCATTGTTAGTGGACATGTGTCACTGTGTGAACACGTGGTCACCCCTAGTGTGCTCTCTGCCTCACACAATGGCTTAAAGATGGGGACTCTCACTTGTTCCTACTACCGTGCATTCACCCTGCCTTTATAGACCATAACACCCTAAATCCTTAAGCGCAGTTGAATACTTTCCTTTACAAGTTGCCTTTTCATGGTGTTTTATCATGGCAATAGAAAAGTTGCCAAGACAATATATAGGTTAGGAATAAAGTCTATTTAAATGCCATTAAAAGCAATTTTGTCTATTCTTCCCACATACCCAAGCCAAAGAGCTATATGAAAATTGTTGAAAGATCCATAGCCTAATGTATACTTTGCTACATCCATATCACTAAGGCAATGAGGCATCTCCATATCACTATGCAATGCTTGTATAATGTCATAGCACATGCTTCCATGTAGAATATGGCAATAAAAATAAACCTATGGTTTCATAAATGTACAGAAACTAAATAGGAGTCATCCACCTAAAAATGGATGGGTCTACTGTTAACAGGTAGCCCATCAGAAAAAAAAAAGCTTTCAGATGGATAAATGTTAAAAAGGCACAAATCTCTCATGCTCCAGGATGCTATAGCAATGTAATAGTATCTTTTAATATCAGAACTGGAATATATTTGTGTTCTCTTTTTTTCAAGATTATTATGGACAGGTTTTTTTTCTGTTTGTTTGTTTATTTAGTGTGTCTGGTTTGATGTTGAGGTCTTTGATCCACTTGGATGTTAGTTTTGTACAGTGTGACAAATCTGGATCTATTTGCATTTTTTTACATGTAGGCATCCAGTAAGACTAACACTATTTCTTAAAGATGTTGTCTGCTTTCCATTGTATGGTTTGGCCCCTTTGTCAAAAATTAAGCTTCCATATGTGTGGGTGTTTATTTCTTGTTCTTCAATTCAATTCTATTGGTCTACCATTCAGTTCCTATGCCAGTACCATGCAGTTTTTATTACTGTTGTTCTATAGTACAGCTTGAGATCAGAACACCTTTTATTGTACAAGATTGTTTTACCTATTCTATTGGGTTTTTTTGGTTCTTTGTGTGTTTTTCCATATGAAATTGAAAATTGTTCAGGCCCTTTTGGTATTCATAGCCTCTCTTGAGAAGTCTGGTGTGATTCTAATTGTTCAACCTTTGTATGTTACTTCTCCTTTTTCCCTTGCTTCTTTTAATATATATATATATCTATATATTAATTTTTTTGTAGATTCAGTGTTTTGACTATTATAAGATGTGGGGAGTTTCTTTTCTGGTCTACTCTATTTGGTATTTGGTAGGCCTCTTGCATGTTATAGGCATCTCTTCCTTAGGTTATTGAAATTTTCTTCTCTGATTTTCTCTAAAATATTTTCTGGGCCTTGAAACATGTAATCTTCTCTTTTGTCTATTCCCATTATTCTTAGATTTTGTCTTTTCATGCCATACTTGATTTCTTGGATTATTGTGTTTGGCATTTTTCTGATTTTATTTTCTTATTTGAGAGATGAATCAATTTCTGCAATGGTATCTTCAGTGTCTGAGATTCTGTCTTCCATCTCTTCTATTTTGTTGGTGATGTTTTCTTTTGTGCTTCCTGGTCTTTTTATAAGTTATCCAGCTCCAGGGTTTCTCTCTTTGTGTTTCTTGTCTTGCACCATTTCTTTTATCTCTTTGAATGTGGATTCTGTCTGTCCATGATGGCTTCTCTTTTTTTGTTCATTTCCCCTTTATGTGCCTCGAATAAGTGCATAATTATAGATTTAAGATCATTTTCCTATGCTTCAGTTGCAATAGAATATCAGTTGATTTTTGGAGATTCTGGTAAATCCATGATGTACTGGTTTTTGTGGCCTGTATTCTTACAACAGCCTCGAGCCATTTGATTTTCTGTAGCCTTGACTGATTATTCCTGGAGACTGTACTGCAGACTGCATCCACCTGTCTCTGAAGTCTTGAGTAGTCTCCCCTGGATTCACTATCTTTGCTGGCTCACTGTTTGTGACCCAGGTATTCCAGGTAGCTGGGGCACAGACAGAAATTTCTCTGAATCTATATCTGCTCTAATATCCCACAGGCTTCTTACTATTGTGGAGGATGGGATTTGATGTCAGGCCTGGCTTAGCTGTGCTAGGTTAAATATCTGTGCTGGCTCATTGTTTTTGACCCAGGTGGGCTAGGCTTCTGGGAAACAGAATGATCTCTGAGTCTACAACTGCTCCAGTGCCCCACAGACCTTCTAGGTTAGGAGGACAATAGAATTTTGGTTAGGTGTCTAGCTTAGCTCTACTAGGTTCTCTGTGCTGTTCTAGCTGATTCTGACTTGGGTGAGTCAGACACGTGGGGAACAGGCAGAATGGAGCTGCACCTCTTCCACAGTACCAGAATGTAACCTCTCCACTGGGTGTTTAGAGTGAGCACCACTAGTTTCTGCAACCCGGTCTGTGCTGTCAGGTTCTAGGAAGTTAACCACAAAAACTGGGTTTGGGCAGAGGATGTCCTAAGGCTGTGAGGTCAGAGCCATGCAGACACCACAGCTGTTGGTCCCAGGAAGGTATCCACAGATTGTGGATTTGGGCCAGTGGCCTAAGGCTGTGGGGTAGGATCATTGTGTACCACTGCTGCTGGTCCTAGGAATGTTGCTGTAGTGCCAGGCAGGAGCCAGAAATTTTTTTCCCAGTATTACCCAGGTAGCCTGAAGATGGACCTTTGAGTATCTCGGTGGATTCTCCTCTCAACTGAGAAGCACAGACATTGAGGTTTTGTAGTCCACAGTAAGGCCTGCTGGTCATCCTTCTCTCACTGCTGAGCTGCTTGTTCAGATACCCTGCATGCTCGGTGTCACCATCTTGAATCCCATTCTTCTGTGTTCTTTTTATATGTCATTTCATCTTTTTATGTATCACTCATAAAACTGATATTATTACGTATGTAGTTATTACGAGTATGGTCTTAGTTACTTTTCTATTGTTGGAATAAAACACTGTGACCAAGACAACTTGTGGAAGGAAATTTTATTGAGGACTTACAGTTAGAAGGTTAGAGTTCATGGTATTCTGGCAGGCAGAATGACAGCAAAAAAAGTGCTGAAGCAGTAACTGAGAACTTACTTCTTGATCCAGAAGCACAAGAAAGAGCAAGCTAACTGGAATGACATGTGCTTTAAAATTTTTTATATTAAATTTATTTATTCATTTTACATCTGGATCTTAGCCCCTTCCCTCCTCTCCACCCTCCTACCCTCTTCTTCCTCCTGCCCACTCTTTCTCCTCACAAAAGCAGACCAAAACAAACTCACCAAAGTGAATGAAAGACCTCAACTTGAAAGATGAAATACTAAAACTGCTAGAAAAAAAAAGAAAAACATAGAAAATGGATTGAGCTGGAGAGGGACATAGTGAGATAAATTCAGACCCATGTCTTCTCCCATCTATGGATGCTAGCTCGCATTGAATGTTCAGAAATGTATGTTTCCTTTCTAATAGTCAAAGAAATAAGGAAATTGGTAATACCATTTTCTGAAGGAACTTAGAGCATTAAGAAAAATGAAGGAGAAAGAATGTAAAAGTAGGAGACAATGGAAGACTACAAAAGAACAACAGAGCACCCCATTTACCTTTCTGAGTGAGATTTCAGCTTTTCCCTAAGGTCCTCTTTCTTTAGCTTCTTCAGGACTATTGATTTTATTGTGTTTATACTATATTATATGGTTAATATCCACTTATAATTGAGTATATACCATATGTGTCTTTCTCCTTCTGGGTTACATCACTCAGGAAGATCCTTTCTAGCTCCTACCATATGCCTGCAAATTTCATGATTTCCTTGTTTTTCATTGCTGAGTAGTATTCTGTTGTGTAAATATACCACTATTTCTGGATCCATTCCCCTGCTGAGGGACATCTCGGTTGTTTCCAGATTCTGGCTATTATGAATATCATTGCTATGGACATAGTTGAGCACATGCCCTTATTGTATGGTTTAGCAACTTTTGGATATATGCCTAGAAGTGGTATAGCTGGATCTTGATATAGCACTATTCCTAGTTTTCTAAGAAAGCACCAGATTTATTTCCAAAGTAGTTGTACAAGGTTATATTCCCAGAAGCAATGGAAGAGCATTCACCTTTCTCCACAACCTCTTCAACATGCATCATCCTTTGAGTTTTTGATCTTAGCCATTCTTTTGGGTGTGAGGAGGAATCTCAGTGTCATTTTGCTTTGCATTTCTACGATGACTAAGGGCATTGAGCATTTCAGGGCAAACAGGGTAGACACTGGAAATAGGCAAAGAAAGGGAACAAGACAATAGCCTTCAACAGGAGGCTTCTGACAGACTCTACCCATCAGGGTATTGACGGAGACACTGAGACTCAGCTGAATATTGGGCAGAATGCAGGAAACCTTATGGAAGGAGAGGATGATAGAAAGACCTGGAGGTGACAGGAGCTCCACAAGGAGATCAACAGAGCCAAAAAACAAAAACAAAACAAAACAAAACAAAACAAAACAAAAAAAAACTCCTCCCAGGAGGGTCTGCAGAGACTGATATCCAATCAAGGACCATACATGGAGAGGGCCTACATGCCCTGCTCAGAGTAAGTCCATAGGCTTCTCAGTTTCCAAGTGGGTTCCTTAGTAAGGAAGGCAGAGGTTGTCTCTGATGTGAACTCAGTGGCTAGCTCTTTGATCAACTCCCCTGTGGGTTGCAGCCTTGCCAGGCCAGAAGAAGATGATGCAGCCAGCCCTGATGAGACCTGATGGCTAGGGTCAGACTGAAAGGCTTGAGGAGGTCCTTTCCTATCAGTGGACTAGACAAGAGGAATAGGGGGAAAAGAAGAAGGGTGTGTCGGACTAGGAGAAGAAGAGGGAGGGAACTATAACAGGGATGCAAAATAAATGAATGAATCAATGAATGAATGAATAAATGAATGAATTCTAAGAAAATACAGATAGGGCAGAAAGGGAAAAAAAGGAACAAAAGAAAAGCTGCACATATGAATCACTGCATTTATGAGACTATTCAGAGGGTCTATGGAAGTTCAAGCCACAGAAAATCCAAGCAGGGAAATGAAATGTGGGCACAAAATTGCATCACTAGCCAAGAAACGATTGGCAATTTCTGGCAGAGGTAGAGGCAGTTTTTTATAAGTTTATACTCCCTGACACATAGACTATGCACAAGTGAAAGGATGCACATCAAAGATAATATGAACAATAGAAATTGAGCTTCATGTGGGTTCTTTTTTTTTTTTTTTTTCTTTTTTTTTTTTTTTTTTTTTAAAGGATGCTATACTGGGTTCATAGGGAATGCGGGTAAGCGGGTAAGATCTGGGCAGAAATGAGGCAAGAGGTTAGTTATACTCAAACTCATATGAAATTCTCCAAACTGGTTGTACCAGTTTATATTCCCACCAGCAATGGAGGAGGGTTCCCCTTTCTCCACAACCTCTCCAGCATGTGTTGTCATTTGAGTTTTTTATTTTAGCCGTTTGGAGGGGTTTAAGGTGAAATCTCAGGATCGTTTTGATTTGCATCTCTCTGATTGATAAGGTTGGTTAACATCTCTTTAAGTGTTTCTCTACCATTCTATATTCCTCTACAGAGAATTCTCTGTTTAGCTCCATACCCCATTTTTTAATTGGATTACTTGATTTATTGCTTTTTTAACTTCTTTAGTTCTTTATATATTCTGAATATCAGCCTTTTGTCAAATATAGGGTTGGTGAAGATCCTTTCCCAGTCTGTAGGCTGTCGTTTTGTTCTGACGACTACAGCTTTATTTGTAATAGCCAGAACCTGGAAACAACCCAGATGTCCATGAAGGGAGGAATGGATACAGAAATTATGATACTTTTACACAGTGGAATACTACTCAGCAATTAAAAATGAGGAAATCATGAAATTTGCAGGTAAATGGTAGGATCTAGAAAAGACTATTATGACTGAGGTATCCCAGAAGGAGAAAGACACACATGGTATATAGTTACTTATATAGACCTATAAGATAAGATAAACATAATGAAATCTATACACCTAAAGAAGATAAAGAAAGAAGACCCCGGGGAAGATGATCAATCCTCACTTAGAAAGACAAATGAGATGGGCATTGGATGTAGAAGAAAACAAGTAACAAGACAGGAGCCTACCACAGAGGGCCTTCTAAAGTCTCTACCTAGCAGTGTATCAAAACAGACACTAAGACTCATAACCAACCCTTGGGCAGAGTACAGGGAATCATATGAAAGAAGGAGGAGTTAGTATGATGTGGAGAGGATAGGAGCTCCACAAAAACCAAATATATCTGGGCACAGGGGTCTTTTCTGAGACTGATACTCCAACCAAGGCCAAGCATGGATATAACCTAGAACCCCTGCTTGGATGTAGCCTGTGGTAGCTCAGTAACCAAGTTGGTTACCCTAGTAAGTGGAACAGGGACTATTTCTGATAGGAACTCAATGGCAGGCTCTTTGACCTCCCTACCCCCCCAAGGGAGGAGTAGCCCTGCTAAGCCACAGAGGATGACATTGTAGCCAGTCCTGAAGATACCTGATAAAACAGGGTCAGATGAAAGGGGAGGAGGTCCTCCCCTATCAGTGGACTTGGAAAGGGGCAGGGAGGAGCTGTGAGAGGGAGGGTGGGATTGGGAGGGAATGAGGGAGCAGAATACAGATGGGATACAGAGTTAATAAAATGTAACTAATAATAAAAATAAAAAATAAAATAAAAAAAGAGGGAAATTAGAATGGTCTATTTATTAATGAGTTGGAGTTGATGATATCAATTGTAGTTCATGTTTGAAGTTGAGTTTTGCACAGCATAAGAAATAAGGACCTAATAATAGAATGCATGTGAAATTAAAGATGATTGAGAAACACTAGAGGTTAGAGGATTAATCAGGGAAAGGGCAAGGCAATGAAGGAAAGGGTATTTAATGTAATAACTGAAGCTAATGATGATGAATAGCCCAGTAGTTAATAAGCTAATTTGTAAGATTAAGAAACAAAGATTTTGAATAGAATTTTTCTGCAAAAGTAGATAAAGTCATTCCCAGAATGTATGGATTATTAGATGAAAATTTCAGTGCAAGTCAAGGAATACCTAATTATGATTTAGTAATCACAATGGCCCATAGTTATTCAAAACAACTTGGGCTATTGACATTGCCCTTGACTACTCACCATAACTATGTGGCACTACACTATTGTATAAATTACCATACATTTTGGCAGAAAAATGTGAATAATTCAAACTCAAATTGACCTAGAAACTTCTTTCCTCTGGCTAGCATTCGCAGTTCCAATATGGTGCTTGGCAGGCTACCAGGGGAAGAACTTAATCAGTTATCTTTCCAATTACTGAACTCCACATTTTATAATACTGATTTGCCAGATAAGCTGTAACTACTTGTGCAATAGTGGTACAACTATTATTGGGTAACTGGCTGCTTTATAATTGGACCTGAGGCCCACTATACAAGGGAGAATTTCTCGCCTGTTGTATAATCTTGGCCCAGAATTCAGGGATGGAGTAGTGATAGGCCATAGAATAGAATCTGCTTTTGTTTTTGGTGTTGTTTTGTTTTTCACGATGTCTGTTTTCTGTCTAAATATTGTGTTTATACATATAGACCCGGGCTGACTTTATCCTTGGTCTGAGAAATTTCATTTTGCATTGGGTATCAATCTAACATGAAGTGTATTAACTTCTCGAAGTTTTGAGAACATGAAGAGACTACATGCTTTACCTTAAATGAGTGTAGAGGACAAAAAGACCTTGTGCACACAGATAAGCGCTGAAGAAAGCAGGAATGTTAAACACACAGGTTATCTTTTCAATAGAATGGAATGTGTAACTGATCTTCCTGGGATGCCAGGAATGTTTTGGTTTTATAAGCTGGTGATCTTTGCTATCTGATATAAAAGGCTTAATCCTTATCTACAAAATTTACTTATCCCAGACCCTTTCCCCTTCAAAGCTTAAGTATTACTTTTAGGCCATAAACACATCCTTATGAGTGATGTCACTTGTACTTTACAACAGCCTAAGTGACTTCTACTTTTTTTTTTTTTTTTTTTTTTTAGGACCAGTCTAATCCTGACACCAACAGGCATTATTTTTACACTCAAGTTTTCTAGACCCTGTATCTTGGACATTATCTCTGAGTTAACAGTACCTATTCTTGTGAAAGAAAACAGATATACTTTGTAAAGAATCTCAACGTAAAGATTATTTAAATTGTTGTGCACTTGGTACTGAGTTAATTGTTATCTGAATGCTTTTTCCCCCAAATTATGATGTGATTAAATATAGCTAAAGTAAAATTGTCTATGTTAGACTCTAGAAATCTTGGCCTGCCCCAATACTCGTTATAATAAAATTGGACTGAGCCAAGTTTCATTCTTACTTCACCCTGATTATTTTTCCCTGTCTGCTGTAAATCATGCAGGGAAATCACAACAAATGGTATATCTACATTAAGCCCTTACCACTACTACCACTTCAGAGAGAAAGTGGAAGAAATATAAAGAGCTGGAGGATGGGAAGGTGTGTTGTAAATGCCTCCTGGACATAACATGACTAGTGTACTCATGAACTCACAGAAGCTAGAGTTATCTGCACAAGATCAAACCAGTAAAAATTCCAGCATAGACAGCATGCATTATTTTCCGGCCCCATCTTTTATTAAGAAGATATTGGTAGTTGATAGGTTCTTAGCTACAATCATTATTTTTGTTTCAAAGTTGAAGAATGTTCTTATTGTGTCTGGAAAAGTACTCGGTTGCAATCTCAAACATTGTAACTTAGTTTATCTATACAAAAACAATTCCTAGAAAATATCTTTTGCACATGTGACTACTGATAAGATACCTATGTTCCAGCAATGTTTTCTCAGCCATGTATATACAGGCAGCACTAACAGAGAGTATATATATATATATATATATATATATATATATATATATATATATAACAAGATATGAAGTTGAGAGGGAGATCTGTTGGGGCTATATGCGGAGATTTGAAAGGGGAAGTGGGAGATACGTATGATAATATTTTATTGTGTACATGTATGAAATTCTCAACAATAAAAACAATTTTAAATTTTAACTTACAAGTATGAGTTTTAAAAATAAGTTCTAGAGATCTTTATGATAGCAGGCCTTTTAACAATAGTTAAACAAAGTAAAATTTATTGAGTTTAGAAATGTTTTTAATAATCCAAAGAAAATAGAATCTATCTTTATCTCCTCAAAGGAAAAATATTATCAATATTATCTTTCTAAATTTTTAAATAAGATATTTTTTTTTTTGCTTTTTTTAAAGTATGTATGTATATTCACTAATTACCCTTATGTAGAAATTCTTGGTTTATTTCCTTCAGAACCCTTGGGAATTTCATGCTTAAGTATTGCAAAGTTATTGGATATTTTATTATTTTTATCCAAAGTTATTTACAATATGGATTATTATAAACAAAGCTATGCAATTTTCTAACATATGGACTCCACATGTGTGTTCCTAAGAAAAGAGGTTTCATTTTCTTGGTAATAGTTACTGTTTAGTGGGCTTTTTAAACTAACTTCCAACGCTGTGTTGACATTTCCTAGATCCTGATGAAACCTAATTAGATAATGATAACTATACAAAACTTTTTTTTTTACATTCACTATAAGGAGAACATTATGAAACTCTTGCACACTGTAATATACTTTCTATTGTCACTGATTATTGAGCAAATTTTCACTCTGGTTTTAAAGAAGAAATGTACTATATATAATGTACTATATTTAAATGTACTATAATATACTATTTAAATATACTATATTTAAAAATGCACTATATTTTCCCATGAAGAGATATGCAAATAAAATATCCACAAATCTAAAGCATAATCCTTACTAGATAGAGTAATGTAATAGAGGTCTTACAAGGATAAGCTTGCATATTCTTATGGCTTACAAAAGTGATTATTCTCAATGCTCTAACACTACAGAATCAGAAATAGTGTCCATACAATACTGAGAGCAAAATGTTTTATCTCAATTCTGTCCTCAAGTTCAAAGAGATTAGCCTCCTTCTGGGATGCTTAATAATGTTCTTTAAAGAGTCATTAAAAAAGGAGGAATGCTTAGAGCATTGTTTGTTTGCAACTATTGGACCATTTGTTGTCCCATATTACAGTGCCAAGAAACAAAAGGATACTGATAACACATTATTGTACATTTGTACTTAGACACTAGAAAAGGAAATGTGAATTGTGACTCACGTACTTACTGGTTGTGAATCATGGATCGAAACTGTAGAATAACATCTGCTGTTGACATGTTAGTTTATACAATTCTACCTTAGTTCTTACCTCCTATTCTTATTATGTGCCAAGTCATTGTAGGCTATCTTTTAAATTCCCTCCTACATGACAATGTTGTTAAAAGATAATGCAGGGTGGCCCTGTAAACCACTCTGTTGCCAGTTGACTGTGCCGTCCTTTAAAAAATGAAAATCCCTGTTTCCTCTTTTCCTCTTAAATTAACAAGTCTCAGGGTTTTATCCCAGACAGAGATGAAGAGAAAAATGTCCCACTCTGCTAGTTTATCCAAAAGGTGACCTTTCAGAACCTAGAAAAATAAGCATTTAGATACTTAGTAGTTTTTTTTTAATTAATGGTCATTATTTATTCTTTTGAGAACTATCTGTTCATTTTATTAGCTTGTATATTGATTGCCAGAGATTTGGTAGAGGACTTTTTTTTTTGGTGTTTTCTTTCTACAATACTTTGTACATCCTCAGTGTTAATACCCTGCTTGAAATATAGCTGCCACAGATTTTTCATGTTGTACACTATATGCTTGATTTACTCATAGTTTTCTTTGTTATAATTAACCTTTTTAAATCCATGTATTTCACTGTTAAGTATTAGAGTTATTTTCTATGTCATTGGCATCCTACTCAGAAAGTTCCTACTTAAGCTTATATCTTAGAGAATTCCTTTTCTTTCTGGTGTCTTCACATTTCAACTTTTAAATTATTAAGTTATTTGACCCACTTTAAACTGATATTTTCTACAGAGCAGGGAGGATGTAATGTCATGAAAGAAGGGAGAGAGGAAGGACAATCAACAAAATTGAAGTATGCAAGAAAGTGCTGTAATGAAATATATTGCCTTGCAATCTAATTTAAAAATAAATTTTAAAAACTTAATTGTATTTGGTAGGCCTTTGATTTCAGACCAGAATTCATATAATGTCACATTATGAGAGCTTTGATAGTGTATGTTATTATAACACTGAATCATAGCATTCTTTAAATTAAGTCTCAGTGGTTTTGAGCAGGCCCTATCACAAGCTTCTGCAGTTCACTGATCTGTAAAAAGATATAGAGCATCATCAAATATAGTAAACTAAGAAAATAAACTGTTTACATTTTACCTTTTTAAAATTCACTTTTCATCCTGATTGTGTCCCCCATCCCTCCTGTTTTCCTGATTCTCCCCTCCCTTTCTCTTTCCCCTGTCCTCCTCCCCTCCTTTTCAGGAAAGGAGAGGCCCCCACCAACCTATCTGACCATATTAAGTTTCATCAGTACTGAGCACATCCTCTTCCTTGGTAGCCTGGACAGGCAGCCCTACCAGGGGAAATGATCAAAAAGTAGGTAACAGAGTCCTTGAAGAAAAAGCATCTGCTCCCCTTCCTAGGAAAACAACATGAAGCCCAAGCTACCCATCATCTACATCTGTGTAAGGGGCTTAATTCCAGTTCATGCATGGTACTTGGCTGGAGCTTCAGTCTCCACAAGCCACTCTGGGCCCTGATTATTTGGCTTTGTTGGTCTTCTTGTGGTGCTTCTCCTGTCCCCTCTGGGTTATTCTATCTTTCCCCTCACTTTTCTACAAGGCTCCCTGCACTCCACCCAATGACTGGTTGTGGGTCTCTGCGTCTATTTCCATTAGCTGCTGGGTGGAGCAACTCAGAAGTTAGCTATGCTAGGCTCCTGTCTGTAAGCATAGTAAAACTTCATCAATCGTGTCAGGGGTTGTCTGTCTCTCATGGAATGAGTCTCAGGTTGGGCCAGTCATTGGTTGGACATTCCTGAAATCTCTGCTTTATTTTTGTTCCTGCAATCTTGTAGGCAGAGTAAGTTTTGGTTCTAAGTTTTTCTGGGTAAGTTAGTGTCTAAGTTTCCATCTTCTCTTACTTTTAAAAATAAAAATTGAAAAATTAATTTTAACTTACATTTATTCTCCTCATCCACCAATGTTTTGTTTTACTGAAAAACATTTTTTTCTTTACAATATGCTGGGAGCCAAAGCTATCTATGGAAGCCAAAGCCAAAGCTATCTAGTGAAGACAAAGGTATCTATGGAAGCCAAAGTCAATTAGTGAGCCAAGGCTATCTACGAAAGCCAAAGTCAAAGCTATCTAGTGGAGACAAAGGTAGTTACTGAAGCCAAAGCCAAGTAGAGAGCAAAGGTCATTTAGTGGAGACCTAAAGCTATTTAG
Organism: Meriones unguiculatus; assembly: GCF_030254825.1. Classification (NCBI taxonomy): domain Eukaryota; kingdom Metazoa; phylum Chordata; class Mammalia; order Rodentia; family Muridae; genus Meriones; species Meriones unguiculatus. The sequence goes on along the minus strand of NC_083369.1, from coordinate 69,568,680 downwards.
TGAAAGAGTTATCTAAGACCCTAAATCATGGGTAATAGATTGTGAGGATGTCCTTTGTTAGAGCATCCGTAAGATATCTTAAGAGAACATCCTTATGGTATCTTGCAGGTACAATATTTAACCCATGAAAGCACTCTTCCTATTTCCTGCAGCAGTAGATTAACCTTCCCCCTTTCCTGCCTTCTCCCTATATAAATTGGGTAAAAATTTCTAATAAATGAAAGCCTTGATCAGATGAAGAGACTTGGCTTTCATTCCTGCGTCTCTTGTTTCTTTTTCCCCCGTTCCTTCCAATCTCTCCACCTTAGGAACCCCGTTGAAGCCCCACGGGTCAGAGCAACAATATATTTTGGTCACAGCTTATCCTCTCCAAACTTCTAGATCTTCTGACATCCTATCAACTCCACAACTTTTTTTTCTCTCTCTTCTTAGAAAATGAAGAGGCAAATGAATGATAAAAAAAAAATCAGAATAAAATAGAACAAAAGAGAAGCACACATGATTTTTTACTCTCAAAATAAAACTGTTTGATAGGAAATCTGAGAATATCTCCTGTAGGCTTAGATTTTTCCAGACTACTTTATTTAGGGTTCTTAAACACATTTACACACTTAGGGAAAAGGGCTGTAGACCTCTTTTACCTACTTGCTGTTGATTTGGGTTGGTGAGTTCTTATGGGATTTACCGAACTCATTTGTCAGGATACCAGTCCGGTCCAAAGGACAACACCAAACAGAAACACAAACCAGCACAATCCAAAAGATCAGGATAAAACAGAAAAAGCCATAAGACTCAGTTAGATTGCCTCAAGAAGTTCTTTGGAAAGTTTCTCTTTGCGAAGTCAAATGTCAAAGCGCAAAGATTAGTGCAGCAATGTCTATCCAAAAAGCGATGTCTTACTGTCCATGGGCTTCTATTCATTTTCTCTCCTTGAAGTCCACCCACAGATGTTCTCAACTGGCCAAAGTCATGTCCCTTGCATGAGAGAATGCACAGAAAAACATCACATGTCAGTCTCCAACAAAACCTCACATGCCTTTTCATGAGACAGCTTGCAGCAAAATATCACATGACAAAATTTAGTCTTCAAAGAAACAAGAAACTTCCACTTCTTCCTACTTCTAATATAAAAAAAAATTAAGTCCTATAGAGAAATCAAGCTGGAAATACCCTCCCTGATGTTTATTTTCCATAGGTTTCTGGGTACAGTACTATCATTAGTAATCTTCCCTAGTGGTGTATCCTGAACACGATACTACTAACCTGTGTCTAATTGTACAGTAGTGGTATGACTCTTTTAGAGGTAACTAATCACTTCCTAATTGAATTTGAGGCCTGCTCCACTAGAGGCAGCTCATGCCTGGTATTATGTACCATGCAGAAGTTAATGGAAAAAGAGATAAGTCTTTCTGCTGTTTGCTAAATAGGCATGGTGCCTTCTTTATATTTGTTATACCCATATATTGGTACTATCCTTGGTGATAAAAGCTTCTATTTTCAATGAGTGATAGTTAATACAGAGATTCACATGAAATCAAATTGATAAGTGACTATTGGTTCCTCAAACTTAATGGACATCTAAATCATATTCTCCTATCCAAGACTCAGTGAACACTGTGTAAGAACTGGTAAAAGAATGTGAGAGCAAAAGATTGGTAAAGACTGCTTTGAAACAGTATATTTTGTACATGACACGGCCACTGCACTTGTGATCTCACAAAAGTCGTAGTTACCTGCAGAAGACCTGTAACAGAGTCCTTCAACATTTAGTGACTGCTGAGGAGAAGGGGAAAGGGCATTTGTCTCTTGGAGATAGTCACTGGTAACTTGTTCATGATCCAATAAATAGCTATATATCCATATACATGTAAACTACCAATTAAACTTAGTCATTTCTACTAAATGATGTAAATTAGGAATAGTACATACTGGAAATAAAAAAGGGAGTGGGAGAATGATAATAAAAGGAACTGGTAGCAATACATTATATATTATATACATATAGTAAATTGAATATAAGAGTACATTATATACGTATACTAAATTGAAGAAATATGTATTTAAAATGTTTTAAGCATATGACATAAAAATATTTTTCCTGAACAGAACACAAACAGCTCAGGCTCTAAGATCTACAATTGATAAATGGGACCTCATGAAACTGAAAAGCTTCTGTAAAGCAACAGACACTGTCAATAGAACAAAATGACAGTCTATAGACAGAGAAAAGACCTTCACCAGCCCTACACCAACCCTAATATCCAGAATATATAAAGATCTCCAGAAATTAGACAGCAAAAAAAAAAAAAAAAACAAAAAACAAAAACAAAAACAAAAAAAACAGATAATCAAATTTAAAAATGTGGTACAGAGCTAAACCAAGAATTCTCAACAGAAGAATATCAAATGGCGAAGAAACACTTACAGAAATAAACTGTAAGCCCTTTATAAAATTTGCTTTATATGTTGCCTTGGTCAGAGTGTCTCCTCCCAGAAACAGAAAAGTGATTAAGACAGTATATTATTAGGAGCACTGTCTGGGGAGGTTATGTAATCCTTAAATTATAAAAAGAAATTCATACCAAAGGAAATATGTCACTGGAGGTGGACTTTGAGAGTTTATAGCCTTTCCCCATTTTCAGATCACTACCTCCACCTTATTGCATGGTTTAAAATGTGTCCTCTAAGCTTCCTTTGCTGGTCACCATGACATGCCATTCCTACCATTAAGGAATCACCCCTCTGGAAAAATATGACAAAATGAACTTTTCTTCTACAATTTGTATTCATTAATTGTATTTTATCACAGCAATATAAAAGTAGCTGATATGGCATGAAATTGATTTAAAAGATCCTGCAAGCTCCTTTTTCAAAGTAATATCAAAGTCCTTCTACATTATATAGCTACTAATTCACAGTATATAAGTATCAGATTTAGACAAAAGAAATTTCTATATTGACATACCTATTTTTCTTGCACACTCCCTCATAATTCCATTTCCATATAAAATATAATCATTACTTAAAAATATTTTTTCAGCAATATTTTCATAAAGCACTGTAATAAAACCTATGCTGTGTAGTTATCAGGGCTCTAGATGATACAATCACTAATTTACTTCTTCATCTTTAAACTCTTCACAGTCTTATAAGGATTTGTTAGGGATGAATTACTGGCTCAATTTTTGTTTCTCTAATGTCAAGGTTATTTCCATCCTTGAGCTGCATGTTTGTGATTTCCCCAGCTTTTCATATATTTACCTTTTTTATTATCTACTCAAGTTTTATCTTCTAAAAAAGATCTTCTCAGTCATATATTTATTTTATAAAATCCACCTGATTAAAAAAAATTGCTTTCTGATATATAATGCAACTTTCTGTTCTCCTGCAAGAAAATATTTTGTATAAGGAAGAAGCAATGGTAATCGTATGTACTATAATGTCTTTGGGATTTAGAACAGTACATGGCAGTGAATGTAGGAATAAGTGAATAAAGTAAGTTCATGGGAAACACCAAGGTTGCATCAACAATAGAATAGGAAGAAAAACACTGTGTCACCTGAGGAAAAAAAAATGAAGTTATGGTGAATACACAGAATTCTCCAGTCAGCAGTTGTCACCAGCTTTACTTGAGGAGGTGTCCTGGTCATCAGAAGAATACACACTCACACTGCTTTCTCTGTAGCAACATACAAACTATTTCTTTCTTTTTTTTAATTTTATTTTTTTCTTATCAGTTACATTTTATTAACTCTGTATCCCAGCTATATCCTGCTCCCTCATTCCCTCCCAATCCCACCCTCCCTCCCTCATCTCCACCTTGCCCCTTTCCAAGTCCACTGATGGGGGGGGGCTCAACACCATTCATCTGATCCTGTTTTATCAGGTATCTTCAGGACTGGCTGCAAAATCCTCCTCTGTGGCCTAACAGGACTGCTCCTCCCTTGGGGGGTGGGGAGGTCAAAGAGCCAGCCACTGAGTTCCTGTTAGAAATAGTCCTTGTTCCCCTTACTATGGGAAACCAATTGTTTACTGAGCTACCACGGGCTACATCTGAGCAGAGGTTCTAGGTTATATCCATACATGATCTTTGGTGGAGTGTCAGTCTCAGAAAAGACCCTGTGCCCAGATATATTTGGTCCTTGTGGAGCTCCTATCCTTTCCCCATCAGACTAACTCCCCTTCTTTCTTATGATTCCCTGTACTCTGCCAAAGGTTTGATCATGAGTCTTTGCTTTGAAAACACTGCTAGTTAGAGTCTTTCAGATGCGCTCAGTAGACTCCTGTCATACGTTCAATGCACATCCCATCTGTTTTTCTAAATGAGGATTGATCATCTTACCTTATGTCTGCTCTCTTGATTATCTTTTTTAGGTGTATAGATTTCATTATGTTTATCATATCTTATAGGTCTATATAAGTGAGTATATCCTATGTTTGTCTTTCTCCTTCTGGGATATTTCACTCAGAATGATCTTTTCTAGATCCCACCATTTGCCTGCAAATTTCATGATTTCCTCCTTTTTGATTGTTGAGTACTATTCAATTGTGTAAAAATACCACAATTTCTGTACCCATTCCTCAGTTGATGGACATCTGGGTTTTTTCCAGGTTCTGGCTATTACAAATAAAGCTGCTACAAACATGGTTGATCAAATGTCCTTGTTGTGTACTTGAGCAAATTTTGGGTATATACCTAGCAGTGATATAGCTGGGTCTTGAGGAAGCACTATTCCTAATTGTCTGAGAACGTTCCAGATAGATTTCCAAAGTGGTTGTACCAGTTTACATTCCTACCAGCAGTGGAGGAGGGTTCCCCTTTCTCCACAACCTCTCCAACATGTGTTGTCACTTGAGTTTTTCATCTTGGCCATTCTGATGGGTGTGAGGTGAAATCTCAGGGTTGTTTTGATTTGCATTTCCCTGATGGCTAATGAAGTTGAGCATTTCTTTAAGTGTTTCTTTGCCATTTGATATTCCTCTACAGAGAATTCTCTGTTTAGCTCTGTTCCCCATTTTTTAATTGGATTACTTGGTTTGCTGCCTTTCAGCTTCTTTAGTTTTTGTATATACTGGATATTAGGCCTCTGTCAGATAAAGAGTTAGTGAAGATTCTTTCCCAATCTGTAGGCAGTCGTTTTGTTTTGATGATGGTGTCCTTTGCTTTACAGAAGCTTTTCAGTTTCATGAGGTCCCATTTATTGATTGTTGCTCTTAGAACCTGTGCTGTTGGTGTTCTGTTCAGGAAGTTGTCTCCTGTGCCAATGAGTTCTAGGCTGTTCCCCTCTTTTTCTTCTAACAGCTTTAGCATACAAACTATTTCTAACAATTATCTTATGTGTATTTACTCATAGCTAATGTTTGTAAGAATTTTATTTATAAATATTCTTTATGTGTTTTCTCTAAAAAAATGATACCCTTTTTCTTATGTGAACTATACATTTTAAAGCTTGCAGAACATTTACCTTAATGAAGAAGATAACAAGTGTCCTGAGACAATATTCCTTCTCAAGTATCAACTAAGATTATACTTTCTATCTCATGCAGGAAAAATAATAGTTTTCACCTTGCACCTGTGAATATAGAAATAGCTGAATTTCTTGTCTTTGTTATTGTAGCTTGTACTTATTCTCAACTTTAATCCTCATTAAAATCCATAGAGTCATTAAACATTTTCTTTATTATGTACTGTTACATCTAATCTCACTCTGTAATTTTCACGTTATTTCATCTAACTCAACTGTCTTTTTGTCTTTCTTCCATCAGTGGAATAATTTACAGTTTTCAGAATGTGCTATAGTTTTGAAGCCACATATTTTCTGGGGATCTTGTTCTGACATAATATTCTTGTATCTAAACATCTTAAAAACCATTTTTACGAAGTGAACAAGATTATCTTTTGCTTAGTATTTCAATCTTTATACCATCATCTTCTAGTAATTGCCTATAGAATAGTAAAGTCCATTTATTTACACATTCCTGCTCTATTATTATTACTGGATTTCCTATACAAAACAGATAAGTAGTTGTTTGAGCTTCTTGTAGATTTTCAAGTAATTGTTGTTCTAGAAAGAAATTGGTTACTACATGTTCACATTTTCAGTTTCTGAGCAAAATAAATAAATAAACAAACAAATAAATAAAAAAACATACATTTGTGAATAGAAAACAAACAGATGTTAGAAAACAGATATATAACTGATGATAAGTAGGCAGATAGATAGATAGATAGATAGATAGATAGATAGATAGATAAATTTCACATTTTATGGATTCTACACCCACTCACAAATTTAATGATTCACTGGAAAGTTTCATATGACACAACATATACATATCTTTCTGGCCAAGATTTATTATAGCAAAGATGCAGTGTAATAGCACCAGCAAAAATTACCCACAGGCAAAGTGTAGAAAGATTTAAAAAACAAGATTTCTTATTCTCCCACTGTGGAGATTATACATATTGTTTCTTCTTGAGCAAAAACTACAGGAAACTTAAAGTAATATGTTTGATCTGAAAAATTTATTTCAGTTTTAAAATTTACAGGTACACTTCTGTCATATGTCCAGCCTTGACTTGACCTTTACTCCCTGGAAGGCATCATTTACACATTAATTTAACCCACTCTTTCAGAAGTATATAGGACCATTATTACCCAGTAGTTTAATTAATATCCTAGTAGTTTTGTTTTTAAAGTCATTGCTAATTGTTAGATACAATACAGATAAACAGAAAAATAAAGCAGAACTCTGGAGGACTGAGATAGTTCAGCAGTCAAGGCTATTGGTTGTTTAATTATAAAAACTACCTCAAGTTTTAGCACAAGTTTTATCACACAGCTCACAAATACCTATAGCTTAAGTCCTAAGAAATTTCACTTCCTCACTTAGGCTATCAGGCATATGACCATGTATATTCACAAACACATAGACAAGGAAACAAAGATACATGCTCACAAATATAATACATTAAAATATAGTTTAGAGAAGATCTCTGAAGGAACTCCTCATGAGTTTATATACATAAATAATCAAGTCATATATGTTTGAAAATTATATGTAATAAATATTAAATGACTATTTAATATATAGCCCATCCCATCACATATATAGTATATTATATTGATTTGTATATGCATATGATACCTTTAGCTAATAGTATTGTAAAAATACTATATAATATATATATATGAATATCATATATATACATATATATCCAAATATTTTGTTATATGCACATCACACAGTCTTCCTACTATTTCTAACAAACTTCTCTAATATCAATACAATTATTCATATTTAGAGATGAGCAACTGAAACACAAACTACTTAAACTTAAGTGATTAAGTCTTGTGTTTTAGTACTGAAATTACTGTTTCAAGGTCCCATGACTCAGGATAGACGGAGCATTAATCAACTTGAGATAGAAGCACTCAAAAGTTCTTACAAAATTTTATGGGCATCCCCGAAGCTTACATGATCTTAGAATAACATGCTACTCTAAGTCACTAACAAATGATGAGGCTGCTTTTGTAGTAGAGATATGCAGTGTGTCCTTAAAACTTCATTTAATTAGGCCATTTCAGGAAAACACCAAAAGTGATCCAACTCCACACATCTTTACTAGCTGAGCATTCTGTGCAACTATGTAAATTTTTCATTCAACCACAAATCATGAATGGAGACAAATGGTGTTGAGACAGTTAAACAAAATCCAAGCAAACAAAAACAGTCTGATCTGCTCAAGTAACTGGCAAAATTGTATTGCATGCAGATTATATCCTTGTTTGTTTACTGCAAATTATTATTCTGTACACAAAGGTAGTTAGCTACAGCATGGACCAATTCTCATTGTAGATTATTTTTCTCAGCCAAGTCTCACTCCATCACAGTAATATCCATTTGTTTTTGCTTTATCTGTGGCTAATTTCATACTTCAATATAATAAGAAATTGAAGTAGTGAGAACAGAGACTCTAACAAAATCTGAAAATGTTTTTGGCCTGGAACATGTTTCCAATCCCCAAATTAAAGACACACTCACTCATTATGTATCTGTGTGGCAATACCTCTTGTCATCAGCCTGTGAAATAAACCCTTCAGATGTTTCAATTTATTTTTTATCTTTCTTCATTGACTAATTTTACAAAGACTAATTTTACACTTTGCTAAGGAGTTCTTAGACTCATTTCTAAGATATTTAGTGTAAACAAAAAATTGGGAATGTAGAAACAAGAGGATCAGTAAGTTTCAAGCTAATCTAAAGTATGAAGGGAGTTCTGGACCAGACAAGTATACACAATGATGTCCTTTATCAAATGAGTAGTGACTACAGCAAGAACAAAAAATATCTAGTCATATAAATTCCTTTGGAACCTTTAAATCAAAATTTATTTTCACTTATTTGTATTATTTTTCTTCGTTTTATTATTATCAATATTTATTACAATTTATTAAAATTGTATCAATGCTGGGGCTCCTTCCCTCATCTCTTCCCAATCCCACCCTCCCTTCCTCTTTTCTCACTTTGCCCCTCCCCTAGTCCAATGATAGGGGAGGACCTCTTCCCCTTCTATTTCACTTTAGCCTATCAGGCCTCATCAGGAATGGTTGCACTGTCTTCCTCTGTAGCCTGGCAAGCCTGCACCCTCCAGGGGGAGGTGATCAGAGAGCCTGACACTGAGTTCATGCCAGAGAAAGACTCTGTCCCCTTACTAGGGAAACCACATGAAGAATTACTCTATAGGTTACATCTGAGCCAGGGTTTAGGTCCTCTCCATGCACTGCCCTTTGATGGGGTATCATTTTCTTCAGGGCCCCCAGGGCTCAAGGTTTTGGCTCTGTTGGTGTCCTCTTGGAGATCCTGTCCCCTCCGGGGTTATCACCTGCTACTTTCATAATATTCCATGCATTATGACCAAAGTGTGGCTATGACTCTCACACTCTGCTTCACTGCTTCTATAGCTTGATCAGTAAAGTCTTTCAGAGGGCATCTGTGGTAGACTCTTGTCCTTTTCTCTGTCTTCTGTTTCTGACAACTACTGCATTTGACATTCTGAATGAGAATTTGAGCATCTTCCCTAGGGTCTTGTTTTTAGTTTAGATTCTTTACAAGTATAAATTTTAGTATGTTTATCCTATACTATATGTTCACTATATACTATATACAATGTACTATATATTCACTCATATTTGAGTGAATATATAACATGTGTGTCTTTCTGATTCTGGGTATCTTCACTCAAGATGATCTTTTGTACTCCCCGTCATTAACCTACACATTTCATGATTTACTTGTTTTTAATAGTTGAGTAGTATTCCATTGTGTAAATGTACCACAATTTCTCCATTCATTCTTCCATTGAGGGACATCTAGGATGTTTCCAGCTTCTGGGTATTACAAATAAAACGAATATATCTGGGCACAGGGGTCTTTTATGAGACTGCATCTCCAACCAAGGACCACATATGGATATAAATGGATATAACCTAGAACCCCTGCTCAGATATAGCCTATGGCAGCTCAGTATTCAAGTGGGTACCCTAGTAAGGGAAATAGGGACTATCTCTGACATGAACTCAATGGCCGGCTTTTTTACCTCTTCCCCCATTCTCTGAGGGAGGATCAGCCTTGCTAGGCCACAGAGGTGGACATTGCAGCCAGTCCTGAAGAAACCTGATAAGCTAGGGTCAGATGGAAAGGGAGGAGGACCTCCCCTATCAGTGGACTTAAAGAGGGGCAGGGAGGATATGGGGGAGGGAGGGTGGGATTGGGAAGATATGAGGGAGGGGGCTACAGCTGGGATACAAAGTAAATAACCTGTAATTAATATAAAAAATTATATAAAAAAGAATTGTTCGTTCAATATCTGTAAAGAATTGTGTTGTTATTTTGAAGGGATTGCACTGAAACATTGCTTTTTGTAGGATGCCCATATTCATGATGTTAACACTACCAATCCATGAGCACTGGAGCTCTTTCCATCTTCTAAAATCTTCTTCAATTTTTTTTTTCTTCAGAGATTTGAAGTTTTTTTTTTTTTTTTTTCATACAGGTCTTTCATTTGCTTGGTTATAGTCACAGCAAGGTACTTTGTGGCTTCTGTAAAAGGTGTTGTTTCCTTAATTTCTTTCTCAGCCCTTTTGTCTTTTGTATACAGGAGGACTACTGATTATTATTATTTTTTGAGTTAATTTTGTATCTGGTCACTTTGCTGAACACATTTATCAGATGAAAGGGTTCTCTGGTAGAATGTTTAGAGTCATTCACGCGTACTCTCATATCATCTGTGAAGAGTGATACTTTGACTTATTTATTTATTTATTTATTTATTTATTTATTTATTTTTCAATGCAGTTTATTCAGGAACCTTGAACAATCCTCGGACCCTGGGGAAAGCCAGCCCACAGCTTAAATAGCCTCTGGGTAGCCAACCCAGGCGTGCCACGTGGGCAATGCAGATAGGTCCACATACATGGAAGCAAGCCAGATCCTCAGCCTTAGCCAAATGTGGAATTGTTCGTGACAGAGAGCACTCACCATCGGGAAGGTGGAAGGCGGAAACCAGCTCCATCTTTAAGGCATAGCATTCCGCAGCTCTCTACAGTTCCCCCTTTATTTAAATGTTCATTCCTTTGACGTCTTTTAGTTATCTTATTGCTCTAGCAAGGACTTCAAATGCTATGGTAAAGAGATACGGAGAGAGTGGGCAACCTTGTCTTGTTCCTGATTTCAGTAACATTGATTTATGTTTCTCTCCATTGGTTTTGATGTTGGCTATAGGCTTAGTGTATATTGCTTTTACTTTGTTTAGGTATGTGTCTTGTATCCCTGATCTCTCCAAAACTTTAAACATGAATGATAGTTGGAGTTTGTCAATTTTCTTTTTGGCATTTAAAGAGATAGTCATGTGCGTTTTTCTTTTTCTTTATCAGGTGAATTACATTGACGGATTTCCATGTATTGAACCACTGCTGAATGCCTTGGATGAAGCTTCTTGTTCATGATGGATGATATATTTTATGTGTTCTTGGATTTGGTTTGTGAGTATTTTACTGAGTATTTTGCATCGATTTTCATAAATGAAATAGGTCTGATGTTCTTTCTTTTTATGGTTTGGTCTTCGTATGGTTTAGGTATGAAAGTGACTGTAGCCTCATAGAATGAGTTTGGTAATATTCCTTTTGTTTGTATTTTGTGGAATATTTGAGGAGTATTGGCATTAGCTCTTCCTTGAAGGTCTCCTAGAATTCTGGGCTGAAACCATCTGGCCCTGGGCTTTTTTGGAAATGAAAGTTTTTATTACTGCTTCTATTTCCTTGGCATATAGGACTATTTAAATTTTCAAAATTTGTGGAGTATAGGCTTTTGAAGTAAGACCCAATGATTCTTTGAATTTCTGCAGTGTCTGTCATGTCCCAGTTTTTATTTCTGATTTTGTTAATTTGAATATTTTCTCTCTGCCTTTTATTTAGTTTCGCTAGGGTTTGTCTATCTGGTTGATTTTCTCAAAGAAGCAGCTCTTGCTTTCATTGATTCTTTGAAAGGTTTTGCTTCTAATTTATTGGTCTCAGCCTTGAGTTTAATTATTTCCAACCTTCTATTCTATTGGATATGTCTGATTTTTTTTCCTAGGGATTCCAGTTGTGCTGTTAAGTTTCTTGTGTGAGATATCTCAAACTTCTTTCTGGAGGCCCTTAGTGGTATGAACTTCCCTCTTAACACTACTTTTATTGTGTCTCATAAGTCTGGACAAATTCTCCCTTCATTTTCATTGAATTTTAGGAAGTCTCTATTTTTTTTCCGTTTATTTCTTATTCCAGTTGTCATTGAGTAGAACACTGTTTAGTTTCCGTTCATGTGTAAGCTTTTTTTTTTAATTTCTGTTATTGTTCAGATCATGGTCTAATAGGAGACATAGGATTATTTCAATCTTTTTGTATCCATGAGGGTTGCTTTGTGTTCAACTATATGGTCAGTTTTGGAGAAGGTTCTGTGGAGTGCTGAGAAGTTATAGTCTTTTGAGTTTGGATGAAAGTTTCTGTACACATCTATTAGGTCCACTTGATTTTGGGCCTCTGTAAGTATCATTATTTCCCTATTTAGCTTCTGTCTAGATGATCTGTCCCTTGATGAGAGTTGAGTGTTGAAGTCTCCCACTATTAAGTTGTTGATATCAATTTGTGATTTGAGCTTTAGTAATGTTTCACTTACAAATGGAGGTATTTTGTATTTGTACATAGATGTTCAAGATTATGATATCCTCGTTGTGGATTATTGCTTTGATGAGAATGAAGTGTCCCTACTCTTCTTTTTTGATTAATTTTGACTTAAAGTCTATTTTATTAGATATTAGGATCCTTACTTCAACTTTTTTTCCGTGTCTGTTTGCTTGAAAAACTTTCTTCCAGTCCTTTACTCTGAGGTAGTGTTTATCTTGTAGCAAAGGTATGTTTCTTGGATGCAGCAGAATGTTGGATACTATTTCCATAACCATTATGTTAGTCTGGATCTTTTCATTGGAAAGTTGACTCCATTGATGTTGATAGATAATAGTCACCTATGAATGCTAGTTCCTTTTATTGTGGAGTTGGTGGTGATAATGTGTTTGTGTGCTTGTTTTCTTTTGATTTTTTTTGTTGTGAGTTTATCTATGTCCTATGTTTTCTTGGGTTTAGTTGATTTCATTAGATTGGAGTTTTCCTTTTAGAATCTTCTCTAAGACTGGCTTACAGTGCAGATATTGTTTAAGTACAGTATTGTCATGGAGTATTTTGTTTTCTCCATCTATTTTGACTGAAAGTTTTGCTGGGTATAGTAGCCTGCTTTGACATCTGTGTTCTGTATGACACCTGTCCAAGCCTTCTGGCTTTCATAGTTTCTGTGGAGAAGTGTGGTGTGATTCTGCTTGGTCTACCTTTGCATGTTACTTTTTCCCTTGTTGCTCTTTAATATTTTTCCTTTCTTTTGTAGATTTAGTGTTTTGGCTATTTTGTGACATGAGGCGGTTCTTTGCTGGTCTAGTCTATTTTGTGCTATGTAAGCCTCTTTTATGTTTAAGGACATATCTTTAAGTTGAGAAACTTTTCTTCTATGATTTTCTTCAAAATATTTTCTGGACCTTGCAGCCTGGAATCTTATTTTTTGTCTATTCCTATTTTTCTTAGATTATATCTTTTCATGGTGTTTTTGATTACTTGGATGATTTGTGTTTGGGACTTTTCTGATTTTTTTTTCTTTGAGATATGTATCAATTTCTGCAATTGTATCTTCAGTGCCTGAGATGCTCTCCTCCATATGTTAAATTCTGTTGGTGATGCTTACCTTTGTGGTTCCTAATTGTTTTCTCTGTTTGTGTTTTCTTCATTGATTCTGTTTTCATATCTTACACCATTTTTTTTTCATCTCTCTAAATGTAGATTCCTGTCTTTCCATGACGATATCTATTTTTTTAATCATTTCCTCTTTATATTCCTCTATTTCTGTGGCTGTATTTGCCTATATGTCTTTGAGAGTTTTGTTCATTTCTCCTTTTTGTGCCTCTAAAGCTGGATAAGCATACCTTTAAAATAATTTTCCTGTGTTTTTGATGAATTAAAATATCCATTGATTTTGGAGGTTGTTGGTGAAGCCATGATGTCCTGATTTTTGTTGGATGTATTCTTTTGCCTGCCTCTAGCCATCTGATGGTCAGTAGCCTTTGTTGTTTGTTCCTGGAGCCTGTATTGTAGACTGTGTCTGCCTGTCTCTAGAGTGTACAGCATTCTTCAGAAAGATGAGAGATGTGCACTAGTTTGAGAGTGGGTGTTGGTATTTCAGTTGAAGCTAAGGAAGGAACATCACAGGTACAAGTGCACAAGCACAGGAGTGTGCATGGAAGTGTGCCTGACTGGAAGGGTGAAGTAAAAGAGAGACATGCAAGTGCAGGTTGTGATGCAGGCACCATTGGCAGGTTCAGTGCATTCTGGTGTCCTGAAGGGCTCAGAGTCCCACAGGCTTGTCTCAGTATTTTGATCCAAGTGCTCAGATCTGTCTGAGCTGCACCATCTTGGCTACAAGAATTTTTAGCTGTACTCCACTGGAAGACCCACAGAACAGGGGTTTCAATATTGAGAACACTGTTCCTGAGATCCCTAAACATAAGGGTGTGGGCTGGAGAGAACTGATGTCTGGAGAGTTGTGTAGAAGAACCCCAATCTGTGACTCTGTATTTACTCTCTTGCAGAAGCATTCACTTTCAGAGGTGTGTAGGAAGCACAGAGGGCACAGAGGGCCCGTGGGCATTCACTCACAGTCATCTGTGGAAAGTTCAGAGAGCCCACAATTTTCTACTCTTAGATTTGAGGCCCCGCATCTGGTGTTATGTACTCTCTACTGCTGTAGCAGCTGCTGCCTCCACTGCCTAAGCCAGGGAACGTGCAGCCAGAAGTGCTGGGGGTTGATAGTTTGCCACTTTCTGACCACAGAGAGGTCCACATGGGATGGGAGGGGTCTGTGTCCAATGTGTTCCAGCTCATGGGTTGTCCCTTCTAGCCTAGGAAGCCTCAAAGTCAATGTTCTGGCTTCAGCAGTCCATCAACTCACTAGTTTTTGAGTTTAGGATCCTTCACCCTTCAGAAATGGGGTGCACTGGTCACCACCATCTTAGAGAGAATTATTGTATTACTGTTAAAAGGGACATGAATACAAAAATTGTGGCACATTTACCCAATGGAATATGACTCAGTAATTAAAAATGAGGAAATCATGAAATTTGCAGGTAAATATTTAGAACTAAAAATAATCACCCTGAGTGGAGTAACCCAGAGACTGAAAGACACATATGGTTTATACTCACTTATAAGTGGATATTAGCCATATAATATAGGAAAACATACTAAAATCTATAGTCCTAAAGAAGCTAAACAACAAAGGGGACACTAGGGAAGATGCTTAATCCTTATTCAGAATGACAAACAGGATAGACACCAGACATGATGGAAGAGAGAGAGCAAAATGGTAGCCTACAATAGAGGTCCTCTGATGGGCTCCACACAACAAGGAATTAGAAGCAGATACTGAGACACACAGTCAAACTTTGGTCAGAGTGAAGAGACTCTTATGAGGGAAGGAGGGGATAGAAAGACATGGAAGATGCAGGAACCCCACAAGGAGACCAACAAAGCTAAAAAATCTTCTACCAACCAAGAACTAAACATGGTCCTTGACCCCCTATTCAGATGTAACCATCTGATAGGCAGCTCAGTCTCCATGTGCGTTCCTGCGTTGGGGAAAAGGGGTTACCTCTGTCATGAACTCAGTTGCCTGCTCTTTGGTCACTTCCCCTTGGTGACACATCCTTGCCAGGCCACATAGGAAGAGGATCCAGACAGTTCTAATGGACTTGATAAGCTAGGGTCAATCAGCAGGGGAGGAGAACTCCCCATTTCAGTGGACTAGGAGAAGGGGAAAGTGTGGAGGGAGGGTGGGATCAGGAGGAGATGAGGGATGGAGCTACAATCAGGATATAAAAATGAATAAATTTTAAAAAATAAAAAAGGCTGTATGAAAAGAGTTCTTCAGTTCTGTAATCATTGCTGTGGCTTTAACTAAGATCATAGAAAAGTAGTTCTGTGCAAGTGGCTTAGCTGTTTCAGAAAAAAAATCAAGATGAAACAGTATGCTCCATTCAGAGAAAATATGATCTAATAAAAGACGTCTTGGAGTTATTAGAACTACATGTGCTTATTGTAACCCTGACCTCACTCATACCGAGATCACAATTGAAACGAATACTTTCCTTGAGTGCCTAAAGTGTTGAGTTTAATCCCAAACACTGAAAAAATTAATCAAGGATAAGTTTTCTCTGGAAATTATGCACTCCTTGGTCCGTTGTTATTAATATATATGGTACCAAAGCTTCATATATATACATATATATACATATATATATATGCATATATATATTTGTCTAGATTTGAAATTCTGTGAGATTTACCCCTTCTATGTTAGTATGTAAATTGTTTTCTTTGTTCAGATCTTGTTTAAGCATTTATTGGTGAGATTTCATGAGTGTAGATTCTCTGGTATTTTTAGGAGACATATATCATAGCTCAGATTCTTACTAAATTTCATGAGTTGTGTTGTAGATGTATCAGTTGGATCTGAGAACCACAGGTCACTTGTTCTTTGCATTTTGTTTGGTTGTAGATTTCTTTAATGATCTGTCTGTTGCAAGGTAACAATTCTTTGATAAGGTAAGTCCTATACTTATCTGTGGTATAAGGGTAAATACTTACAATGTAGTTAGGAATTATTCTGGCTTATTCAACTGGCAGTTTTAGGTTACTAACAAATACTAAAAGTTAATAGTCTGCCCTGGGGAAGAACCTTCAAATTTGTTATCCAATACATAGTGGCCAGCCCTGAAATCATGTACACATAAGAAAGAGTATAGTGACTGATCAAGTTGTCTTTTTACATTTAGGAGTGTGTGTGTGTGTGTGTGTGTGTGTGTGTGTGTGTGTGAACAAAGAAATAGAAGCCAAATTTTGAGAGTGGAAGGTACATGGGTTGGGTGGGAGGGAGGAAAGGTAAGGTGGAAATTTTAACTATATATCACCAATAGAACTTTATCTTCACAGATTTTGTACAGACTTCTCAAACTCAAAGCAATTTAATTCAGTTATAAGAACCCAGAAGCACTCTGTATTCTCTATTCTGTTCAGCATCATTTGTCTCCTATCATAAAATGCAGTACATCTTTTCATTCCCCTCTAAAAAGCAATCCTCATACAGATATGCCTTTTGCTGGCCTGTAGTAGTTTTCTGTTGCCACAGGCTTATCATTAAGCAGAAAACACACCTCAGACAGTCCCTTGTCATTAAGAAACCATTTTAGGAAGGCTAGATTTCTTTATAAGAAATGACTGCTTTTGATCACTTAAAAAACTTACTGCTGTGGTAATCCATAAGATCATCAAAGTTATTTCATGGTTTTTAGACGCCTTTGAAAAAATATATGTTCACTCAAAGTTATGACTTCCAGTATTGATAAACTTAAAAATTATGTTTTAATTTTAGATACTAATCATCTAATCACAGAGTGAAAAGAAATCAGTATATAAAATGCAATTAGGAATGGCCTTATAATGTAATTCATCCACGTTTTTAATTCTAGGACATTGCTATACTTCTGTGTACCATTTTATTAGACTTCATGGATGGAAATTCAATGAGGTTCCAAGATAAAGTATCTGAAAGAAACCTAATTCAATTGCTCTACTTTCCATCAAGCAAAGACTTTAAAAAGTCTTATTAAAGTATTTTATTATTCCTCAGTCTTTTCCTTTCTGCTAAGGATGCTGTATTTTCTAATTAATTCCAACTTTCTCTGTGATAAGAGCAATTGGCCTTGTAAAATTATCACTTTACAGAAGATAAAGGTAATTCTCACCCCAAGCCCTAATCTACAAAATTCACAGAGACGTAAAAGAAAGAGTCTCTTCACTTTGCCTAAAATGACCTTTTGAAATACTTCTGGAGAAGCAGGAAAAGTCTGGTGAGGAGATAACAGGAATGGAATCTTCAAACAGAATGTGTACATGTGAAACTGATTGTTTCGAAGATGCAATTGTAACTGAAACAATCCAAATAACATTTATCAAACTGAACTGTTGCTATGATTCACTTTTTCCTTTGCAATCCAATCTAGTTCAGGCGAGTACTATTGCTCTTTAGAGAACAATATAACTCACCTAATTTTCAGAAATTGAACTTTTATGCAACTACCTGCTTACTTTTATTTCATGAGATAAATACAGTCTGGTTAGCAGCACTCATTGTAAGTGATTTTTGTTTATTTTTTTTTTAGCATACAAGAAAGGGAAGCCAATATCTTGGGAAGACTGTATTACAGTCATGCACAAATCTAAAGCCTTATCCTGATACATACAGAATTTCTAATTTCTGACCATTTAATATCAAACCAAACTCAATTTCAAACACGGGAGTTCTAGTAAGCTCTTTTTCCTAGCTACTAAGAAAAACAGAAGTCACACCAAGATCATAATGTCAACATAAGGAAAAACATAAAGCCTGCACATTAGCACAGAATAATTCTGAAAATAACAAAGGAGAAGCTTACCCACATTTCATCCTCTTTTGTCTTCATCTGTTTGTTTACAATCATAAAAATGTAACACAAACATGCATTTTAACTTTCAAGGTAATAAAAGATAAAGCAATTTTAAATATTTACCCTAAGAATATATTTAATGTTATGGAACTATAACAACTGTAAGTCAAAAAAATTAGGGAAGTAGATGAAATTTCCAGTATATTCTTAATATGTTAATATTAACAATACCTGGGCTGGAGAAATGGCTCAGCCTTTAAAGGCTAGGCTCACAACCAAAATATTAACAATACCTCTGACTAATATGATAGTAGATTTAAAGAATTTCTCCTTATGAATTTTTTAACTTTTCTTTTTTATTTTATTTTTAAATATTAGTTACAGTTTATTAACTTTGTATCCCAGCTGTAGCCTGCTCCCTCATTCTCTTCCAATCCCACCCTCCCTCTCTCATCTCTTCCCTGCCCTTTTCCAAGTCCACAAATAAGGGAGGTCTCCTCCCCTTCCATCTGATCCTAGCTTATTAGGTCTCATCAGGACTGGCTGCATTGTCTTCCTCTGTGGCCTGGTAAGGTTACTCCCCAATGAGGGGGAGGTGATAAGAGCCAGTCACTTGGTTCATGTCAGAGACAGTCCCTTTTCCCCTTACTAGGGTACCCACTTGGATACTGAGCTACCATGGGCTACATCTGAGCAAGGGTTCTAGGTTATATCCATTCATGGTCCTTGGTTAGAGAGACAGTCTCATAAAAGACCTCTATGCCCAGATATATTAGGTCCTTGTGGCACTCCTGTCCTCTCCAGGTCATACTAACTCTCCCTTCTTTCATATGATTCCTTGCATTCTGCCCAAGGTTTGGTTATGAGTCTCAGCATCTGCTTAGATACACTGCTAGGTAGAGTCTTTCAGAGGCCCTCTGCGGTAAGCTCCTGTCCTGTTATTTGTTTTCTCCTACATCCAATATCCATCCCATTTGTCTTTCTAAGTGAGGATTGATCATCTTACCCCAGCTTTTTCTGACTTCATGTTTTTGTTTCATGTTGGTCTTTGGATTGCCCTGCTGGTAACCTGATGACTGAGTCTGGTAATCCTCTAAGAACTCATTGACCCTGCCTTATCATCAGGAAGCAGATAAAAGAGGACTACAGCCCTTTTCTTTACTAAGCTGAAAGACTCAGTTGGATTGCCTGGAAAAGCTCCATGGAACATTTTTCTCAGTGAAGTCAAGTGTCAAAGCATGAAGATCGGCACAGCAAAGTAGATCCAAAAAGCAATCTCTCTTTGTGGGCCTTTTATATATATCCACTCCTCAGAGCCAACCCACAGATGTTCCATCACGTGCTCTCTCACAAGCCAACCTGAGCAAAACATTACATACCCAGCTTGCAGCAAAATATCACA
Source organism: Meriones unguiculatus (assembly GCF_030254825.1). Lineage (NCBI taxonomy): Eukaryota > Metazoa > Chordata > Mammalia > Rodentia > Muridae > Meriones > Meriones unguiculatus. Next base: position 69,549,160 of record NC_083369.1, on the reverse strand, counting down.
TAACAAAATTAAGTCCAGAAAATTCTACTTCATAGTTTTTTTATAATTTAACAAACTTTTATAGTTATAGTTCTTAAAAACTGAGGCAAAAGAAAACCATCATTAAGTTTCTATTTTAAAGGGTTCCTAGTTACAGCCCTGACATATTGGTATTTTTCCCATGTATGAAAAGGACTTAGGGTCACATCAGGAAAATCTACTGTTAGAGAATGAAGCTGCCATTTTTAATTTTGTATTTGAAAATAATAATTTAATTTGACATTAATTTTAGTAGCAAGCTCTGTCACAAAATCAGAAATTTAGAAGCTTATTGTGAGATTTTTATTGCATTTAAATATTTGATAATATTATTAACAATTCACTTAACACATTTCTTTCTTCATTCTGTATGTCTAAGAGTTTGACATGATGGCTCATGCTTATAGATGCAGGAGGTAGCACACAGAAGCAAGAGGGCTATCCAAAGTTTCAAGAAGATCTACATAGTAAGTTTCAGGCCCACCAGAGCTACACAATGAGAACTATTCTCAAATAAACAAACAAACAAGCAAGCACAAACAACTAGAATCTATGAAATAACTTAAATGAGCAGAGCTCAGCTCAAAATTAGGTCTATCTTAGTGTATTCTTTGAGATTAGCTCACCCACTATTTTTATGGTCTTCATGGTTTTCATACATTTAAGAAAAAATGTGTAAATATTTTAATAAATTGTAGAAAGTTACAAAATGAAAGTATTACCATCCTAACAACAAAAATAATCAAAGTAGTTTGTGAAATAATAATTTGGAAAAAATCATCAGAGATTTAAGGACAGTAATGAAAGCAAAGTACATAACATCTCCCAAATGACAAAAACTTACCCAATAAACATAATTTATATAGACTTTTATCTTAGGTAGACAAGAAGACTCAAGCAGAATCTGACATAACCAAAATAATTTTTATACAAAGGGAATGTTTTTATTTATTTATTTAATTTAATTTTATGTGCTTTAGTATGAATGTGTGGAATTGGCATCAGAGACAGTTGTGAAGCTGCCATGTGGGCCCTGGGAATTGAACCTTGGTCCTTTGGAAGAGAAGACAGTGCTTTTAACCATTGAGCCATCAAAACAAAATTTTAAATTATTTGAGAAGGACAGGTGAGCACAGTGCTTGAGAGTATTTTGTAAGAAGAAACTTAAAGCAAGCTCACTGAACTCAGAGACAAGACAAGGCTGCCCAATCTCTCCATATCTCTTCAACATAGTGCTGGAAGTCCTTGCTAGAGAAATAAGACAGTTGAAGGAGATCAAGGGGATACAGACTGGAAAAGGAAGAAGTCAAATTATGACTATTTGCAGATGATATGATAGTATACGTGAGTGACACCAAAAACTCTACCAGGGAACTCCTACAGCTGATAAATACCTTTAGCAAAGTGGCTGGATACAAAATTAACTCAAAAAAATCAGTAGCACTCCTGTATAGAAAAGACAAAAGGGCTGAGAAAGAAATTAGGGAGTGCTCGCTTCGGCAGCACATATACTAAAATTGGAACGATACAGAGAAGATTAGCATGGCCCCTGTGCAAGGATGACACGCAAATTCGTGAAGCGTTCCATATTTTTATGCAGGGGTGGTTCAATATACGGAAATCCATCAATGTGATCCACCATATTAACAAACTGAAAGAAAAAAAAAACATGATAATCTCCCTAGATGCTGAAAAAGCCTTTGACAAAATCCAACATCCATTCATGTTCAAAGTATTGGAGAGATCAGGGATACAAGGCACATATCTAAACATAGTAAAGGCGATATACAGCAAGCCTATAGCCAACATCAAACTGAACGGAGAGAAACTTAAAGCAATCCCACTGAAATCAGGGACAAGACAAGGCTGCCCACTCTCTCCATATCTCTTCAACATAGTGCTGGAAGTCCTTGCTAGAGCAATAAGACAGTTGAAGGAGATCAAGGGGATACAAATTGGAAAGGAAGAAGTCAAATTATCACTATTTGCAGATGATATGATAGTATACGTGAGTGACGCCAAAAACTCTACCAGGGAACTCCTACAGCTGATAAACACCTTCAGCAAAGTGGCCGGATACAAAATTAACTCAAAAAAATCAGTAGCCCTCCTGTATACAAAAGACAAAAGGGCTGAGAAAGAAATTAGGGAAACAACACCATTCACAATAGCCACAAATGACATAAGGTACCTCGGAGTAACCCTAACCAAGGAAGTCAAAGACTTGTATGAAAAAAATTTCAAATCTCTGAAGAAAGAATTAGAAGAAGATATGAGAAGATGGAAAGATCTCCCATACTCATGGCTTGGCAAGATTAACATAGTAAAAATGGCCATTTTACCAAAAGCAATCTACAGATTCAATGCAATGCCCATCAAATTACCAACACAATTCTTTACAGACCTGGAAAGAAAAATTCTCAACTTCATATGGAATAACAAGAAACCCAGAATTGCTAAAACAATCCTCTACAATAAAAGATCTTCCGGAGGTATCTCCATCCCTGATCTTAAGTTGTACTATAGAGCAACAGTTTTAAAAACTGCATGGTACTGGCATAGAAACAGAATGGTGGATCAATGGAACCGAACAGAGGACCCAGAAATAAACCCACACACTTATGGACACCTGATCTTTGACAAAGATGCCAAAACCATACAATGGAAAAAAGATAGCATCTTCAACAAATGGTGCTGGTCTAACTGGATGTCTACATGTAGAAAAATGAAAATATATCCATACTGACAGACTAAGATCAGAAAGGAGAGGAGAACCTCCCCTATTAGTGGACTTGGGGAGTGGCATGCAAGCAGAGGGAGGAGGGAGGGTGGGATTGGGAGGGGCGGAGGCAGGGGCTTATGGGGGGATGCAGAATGAATAAAGTGTAATTGATGAAAAATTTTTAAAAAAAGGGAAAAATAATTTAAGAACCTTAAATGACTTTCAAAAGTGGAGGAAAACATGGTGTTAGTCAATTGGCATGGAGCATGTCTCGCCCCTGGGGGCAATGGTCTCCTGAACCTACTCAGACCTCGGACACCACCACTGCTAGTTCTAGAACTGACGCAGGATGTTCCAACGACAGGGTTAAGGCTTCTCATAATATTTCCTATAAGCCCACACCTGTTTGTCTATATCCCCCATTTTTATTCATTATTAGCCAGATAAAGCCAAGTAATTGTGGTAATGATACTTGCTTTTTTGCCCAATGCTGGAATGCTAGTAAATTTAGGTATGCCCTGGTTACTCGCATGCCTCACTGGGTGCCTGTGCCCGTTGATGCCCCTCACGTTATGACTCTCTTCAGACAGAAAAGGGATCTTGGAACTACAGCCACCATTGTTACTACCATCTCATTGGCGGCTGTTGGAGCTACCACCGGGGCATTAGCCATGAGTCATACTGGGCAGACTGCTCAGATCCTGAATAATCATTTAGCCAATGTAGCTCATGCCTTAGTTGTACATAAAGGAATTAATGCTCAACTAAAAGGAAGCTTGATGGTGTTCAATCAGAGGATTGCCCTCTTGCAGGAGCAAATTGATACCTTATGGCAAATCGCTCAACCTGGCTGTCAATGAAAGTATGCTGGACTTTGAGTCACTAGCATGCAACATGAGAATTTTTCCTGTGCTGCAAATCTGTCTAAACAATTGTCGAGCTATATTTTAGGTAATTGGACTGGAGAATTCGATACTACGATGGAGCAGCTGAGAGTGGCCATTGTCACAGTAAATTCTACCAGAGTGGATGCAGGACTAACCACAGGATTATCAACATGGATTGCTGCAGCCATGAATGATCTGAAGGAATGGGCGGGCATGGGAGCGTTAGCAGGCCTTCTGGTGTTGGTCTCCTTATGCAAGATTAGAGTCTCACAACAGTGTGATGCATCCATGATCATTCAGGCCTTTACAGCCATTGAAGCAGGACATTCTCCCCAAGCATGGTTGGATATCATAAAAAGCTAAAATGATACGCTCAGGATGCGAGGCTAAGCACTGCACTCAGGGTCAGCCGCTTTGGACCCAGAGAAGAGCATGTCTGATTGCATGCGGGTTGATGCCCCAGGTCCCGCCTCTGAGAAAAAGGTATCGGACGGGTCTAATGCTCTTTGGGTGGATGACACCTAAATGAACATCTTTACAAAGTCCCAATTTATTTCTAATATCAGAGATCAGACCTCTACTCTTGCCTGATGCGTCTAAAACAAAAAGGAGAAACTGTAGAGAGCTGCGGAATGCTATGCCTTAAAGATGGAGCTGGTTTCCGCCTTCCACCTTCCCGATGGTGAGTGCTCTCTGTCACGAACAATTCCACATTTGGCTAAGGCTGAGGATCTGGCTTGCTTCCATGTATGTGGACCTATCTGCATTGCCCACGTGGCATGCCTGAGTTGGCTACCCAGAGGCTATTTAAGCTGTGGGCTGGCTTTCCCCAGGGTCTGAGGATTGTTCAAGGTTCCTGAATAAACTGCATTAAAAAAAAAAAAAAGAAATTAGGGAAACAACACCCTTCACAATAGCCACAAATGACATAAAGTACCTTGGAGTAACCCTAACCAAGCAAGTCAAGACTTGTATGAAAAAAAAATTTCAAGTCTCTGAAGAAAGAATTAGAAGAAGATATGAGAAGATGGAAAGATCTCCCATGCTCATGGCTTCGCAGGATTAACATAGTAAAAATGGCCATCTTACTAAAAGCAATCTACAGATTCAATGCAATGCCCATCAAATTGCCAACACAATTTTTTTACAGAACTGGGAAGAAAAATTCTCAACTTTGTATGGAATAACAAGAAACCCAGAATTGCTAAAACAATCCTCTATAATAAAAGATATTCTGGAGGTATCTCCATCCCTGATCTTAAGCTGTACTATAGAGCAACAGTTATAAAAACAGCATGGTACTGGCATAGAAACAGAATGGTGGATCAATGGAACCAAACAGAAGACCCAGAAATAAACCCACACACTTATGGACACCTGATCTTTGACAAAGATGCCAAAAACATACAAAGGAAAAAAGATAGCATCTTCAACAAATGCTGCTGGTCCAACTGGAGGTCTACATGTAGAAAAATGAAAATAGATCCATACTTATCACCCTGCACAAAACTGAAGTCCAAGTGGATCAAAGACCTCAACATAAAACCAGACAAAATAAATTGGCTAGAAAAAAAGTGGGGAATACCCTAGAACTCACTGGCACAGGGGAAAACTTCCTGAACAGAACACCAACAGCACAGGCTCTAATATGAACAATCAATAAATGATACCTCATGAAACTGAAAAGCTTCTGTAAAGCAAAGGACACCGTCATCAAAACAAAGTGACTGCCTACAGATTGGGAAAGAATCTTCCCTAACCCTTTATCTGATAGAGGGCTAATATCCAGCATCTATAAAGAACTAAAGAAGCTGAAAAGCAGTGAACCAAGTAATCCACTTAAAAAATGGGGAACAGAGCTAAACAGAGAATTCTCTGTAGAGGAATATCAAATGGCAGAGAAACACTTAAAGAAATGCTCAACCTCTTTAGCCATCAGGGAAATGCAAATCAAAACAACCCTGAGATTTCACCTTACACCCATCAGAATGGCCAAGATGAAAAACTCAAGTGATAATACATGTTGGAGAGGTGGTGGAGAAAGGGGAACCCTCCTCCACTGCTGGTGGGAATATAAACTTGTACAACCACTCTGGAAATCAATTTGACCCTTTCTCAGAAATATAGGAATAGCACTTCCTAAAGATCCAGCCATACCACTCCTAGGCATATATCCAAAAAAGGCTCAAGTACACAATAAGGGCATTTGCTCAACCATGTTTGTATCAGCCTTATTTGTAATAGCCAGAAGCTGGAAGCAGCCCAGATGCCCCTCAACTGAAGAATGGATGCAGAAATTGTGGTACATCTATACAATGGTATATTACTAAGCAATGAAAAATAAGGAAATCATGAAATTTGCAGGTAAACGGTGGGACCTGGAAAGGATCATCCTGAGTGAGCTGTCCCAGAAGGAGAAAGACACACACGGTATTTAATCACTCATATAGACTTATAGGATAAACGTACTAAAATCTGTACATCTAAAGAAACTAATCAAGAGAGAGGACCCTGACTAAAACGCTCAATCCCCATCCTGAAAGGCAAAGAGGATGGACATCAGAAGAAGAAGAAAGCAGGAAACAACCTAGGAACCTGCCACAGAGGACCTCTGAAAGACTCTGCCCTGTAGACTATCAAAGCAGGTGCTGAGACTTTATGGCCAACTGTTGGGCAGAGTACATGGAATCTTATGTAAGAAGTGGGAAATAGTAGGTTATGGAGAGGACAGGAACCCCACAAGGAGAGCAACAGAACCAGAAAATTTGAACATAGGGGTCTTCCCAAAGACCCATACTCCAACCAAGTACCAGGCATGGAGATAACCTTAGAACCCCTGCGAAGATGTAATCCATGGCAGTTTAGTGTCTAAGAGGGTTACGTAGTAATGGGAAGAGGGAATGCCTCTGACACAATCTGATTGGCCTGCTCTTTGTTCTCCTCCCCCTGAGGAGAGAGCAGTCTTACCAGGCCATGGAAGATGACAATGCAGCCACTTCTGATGTGATCTGATAGACTAAGGTCAGAAGGAAAGAGAGGAGGACCTCCTCTATCAGTGGACTTAGGGAGGGGCGTGCGTGAAGAAGAGGGAGGGGAGGAGGGAAGGGCTTATGGGGGGAAATTTATTTGGGACTAAAGTGTAATTAGTAATATAAAATAAATTAAAAAATGGTTATAAACAAAAAAAAGAAAATAATGTTGAGAAATAAAACATCTCTTTCTTAAAAAAAAAGAAGTAAACATTTCAGAAAACTCTTGCAATCATTACAAATTGACTGACAAAATCTTTTTTATGTGCCTTACTGATTGCACAGATGAACTGTGCTACCAGCAGGCACAGAAACAGAGAGACAGAAACCAGTGTGATGCACTCTGGCTTTCATTGACTGGACTGAAGTTAAGTCTCTTAGCAGAACAGACAACTCAAGAGTCCCATAGCAATGAATATGATGAGAGCAGCTTTAAAACAAAGAAAATGTCCCATAAGGTTGAAAAATATTAGCAAAGAAATAAAATGTGTTCAGATGTGGGTGGCTCTACTGAGTCACTGCAGTGCTCTGATCTCTAACAATTCTCAGGATATAGACATGATTTTACAAACTGTACTAAAATGTCTCTGATATAAACTGATAGGCCAGCTCTTTGATCACTTCCTTCTGAGGGGGGAGCAGTCTTACAAGGCTACAGAATATGACAATGCAGCCACTCCTGGTGAGACCTGATAGACTAGGATCAGAAGGAAGGAGATGGGGACCTCCCGTATGGGTGGATTTGAAGAGGCACATGCGTGAAGAAGGGGGAGGAAAGTTGGGATTAGGAGGGGAGGAGAGAGGGGTTTATAGGAGGATAGAAAGTGAATAAAGTATAATTAATAAAAGTTAAAAAAATCATAAAAAATAAAATAAATCTGAAGAAAAGCCCAAGTACCATGCAGTCTGACAGCAGTACCTTTTGTGCGTGCTGATTCAGCAACTGACTTTTGGAAGTTATAATAACATAGTAACCAATGAATAATTATATCATGCTGAAAAGGTATAGGAATAGTTGGTACTTGAGCAAGATAAACTACAAAGAAAGGCCAAAAAGCAGGGTGATGGTGATTAATTCCAGCACTCGGGAGGCCTAGGCAGGCAGATCTTTGTGAGTTCAAGGCCAGCCTGGTCTACAGAGTGAGTTTCACTAGAAGATAACTATGCAGTCAAATTAATACAAAATACTTCTGAAAAATATTTTATCAACTGCTGTAGCAGAAAGGGCAAATATCATGGTATAGAAGAAGATATATTTTATTAGATAAATGTGTAGAAAAAGAACACAAAATAAAAACTAGAAATGATACGTTAAAGACTGTAAGATTTAGTGCGAAAGAGTGAATCTGATTGTGTGTGCCTGCAATAGGTTGAGTATAACAGAGGAAATTATTATGGGAATGAAACAAAGGTGGGGGGAAAAGAAATAAATGAGATCTATTGGAATAACCTCATATTATATATGCATAAATAGAGACAACAGGAATAGAAAAAGAAGGATATTTTAAGAGACTTCTGAGAATCTTTTTAAAATAATTAACTGTTGGAAAATAAAATAGTCACTGGTATCTAGCAATAAAGTCAACAGTTTCAGGGACTTCCATGAAGGATATATCCCAACAAAGGTAGATAATTAGGCACACTATGTTTCAGCTGCTTCCAACCAAACAAAGAAAATCTATGTTAAAATTATACTTATGAGTAACTCAAAATAATTGTGATGCTTTTCCCTCTTTATTTTGATGACTATTCATGACCAGAGTTCTAGCTTTATTCTTGGTAGAGAGTACCCAGCCAGAAAACAAAATACACGTATTTTTCAAATTTTCTGAGTAAAAAAAGCTATCCGCCAAAAACTCTATATTCAGTAAAAGTGTTTTTCACTTATCAGAGTAAAATAGACAGACTTTAGGTAGACAAATGCTTGGGTAATTCACCTTTACCAGATAATATGAGCAACACTAAAAGCAATACTTGAGGCTAAATGAGAACTAAATATGATAGAAGCCCAGAACTGCAGGAAGGACTGCAAAGCACCAGAAAGAATAAACAAATGGGGAATTACAAAATATACTTGAATGTTTTTTCTATGCTTTGTGTACTGCATTTATTTAAAAAAAAAACCCGTTCTTTCAATAAAAGGGAAAATAATCTATGTATTGGGGCTTTACCTAAGTAGAATGAATAAATAAACTTTTTAAAATGTAAGCCTTTGAGAGAAGTAAGATCTAAATGAAGTTTTCCTGTTGAAAAGTGTCTGAAATTTTCATCAAATTGTACAAAATTATTTGATTGGATCCTGAAGAAGTTAGAGCTGAGAGCTGAATGGTATGCAGTCATTTCTGGCCAACATAAAATAATACAAAATTGCACAATTTAGTTAGGAGAAGAGATAACATGAAATACTGTTTAAACCACTGACAAATGTTAAGTAAGGAAAGGAAAGGAAAAGAAGGAAGTTATAAGTAATAAACAGTCCTCACAAAATGTTGTTAGGTGGAAAAACAAACAGATGAATTAGATGTACATAAATTAAGTTGTGCAACTGAAATCACAATGTTAGGCTCACTAAATGGAGACCATAACTCTGATGGTAACAGATATAGCTTTCAAATATAAAGCCATGAACATTGTAAAAAGAAAAGGAAACTTATAAGACACAAACATTAAGCAAAACAAAGCCAGTATACTAAGGAATTAGTGAACAAAGTAACACTGAAAAAGCAGCATTCTCAACATAAAATGATATGACTCATAATGACACCATTCAAACTGTCAAGAATATATAATTCTACCTGTGTTCACCTAATAAAAAACAGGGCTTCAATAAACAAGAAGCAAAACCAAACAGTTGATGACTCTAAAATCAGAAGGATTCGCATAGTTCTTTCAGTAAACTGTTGAAACAAATAAATCCCAGCAATAAAGATTATTTGCATAATAACGTTAATAAACTTGATCAATTAGACACCAATGAAGCATTAGAATTTACTGCAAAAATGTTGTTTCAGATGAATTTGTTGCCAAGCAATGGGAGTTCAGGCTGTAATTTTAGCATTCTGAAGGCAAGGGTATATGGATCATGAATGAGTTCAAGGGCAGCACTACCAAGTCCCACCAATAAAAACCAAAAGGGAGTAACATAATACTGTTGTTTTGATTAATGAGCATGATGTGCTTATCTAATTGATTTCTAAATATTTAGGTTGATGTACATAGATTAGTGCTGTTTTGCTTAGACAGTCTTTTCCAGTATTGTGAAGCAGTTTCTCAAGACATTTAACTGGTCAGAGTATAGAGAAGAAATACATGTTTAATATTCAGCCGTAAGGGGAACATCTATGTCACCCTCTTCAAGACCCAAGGAATATCACAGAAGAGGATACAGAAGACATTTTCTAGATGCAGCAGGGCATGGGATGCTTTAGAACACAGGGACAGTCATGGCCATGGCACAGAAGCCTTGCTTACTTTTACAAGACTGGTCCCCTCTGCCTTCATGGAAGATAAAGAGGATCACAATGCCCCTCTCTTCTCTGAAGATGAAGTAGTTACTTATTGTTGGGGATGAGAGGGAAAGGATCACCAGGAATGGTAGGTACACTAAAGAGGGTAATGTGAAGTAAATATGATTCATGTACATTATATATATGTATGCTAGTGTCATATTGAAACCCATGATTGCATATCATTAATATTTGTAAATTAAAAAAAAAAACTTTAAATGTCTCCCCCACAGAAGATATATGGTGAACTTACTTTATTCTAATTACCAGGAAAATATTCTTAAACTTCTCTTTTATTTTTTTCTCCTTTTCCTTCAAAAGGCTTTTCTATTACTAGGCTTCACTAAACCCATTCCTGAGATCTCTTCAACTTTTTTTTTTCATTTAAATCCCTAGCTACCAACAAGCTTTCCACCCATATAATTCCATTCCATTGGAACTCTTGGGAGCCTGTCCATCTCTTTGAAGGCTCACTACCTCCAGATGCCTCCCTCCCACCTAGTTGAGCATGAATAATCTACAAGAACTAATAAAATTCCCAAATGGAAAGAACAGGATGGCAGAAAGTACACTAAAACAAGCTACAAGACTTGAATTCTTACTTTCTATTCTGATGCCATCATTATTTTAATGCCTCTAAATCTCAGTTTTTCTTATGTATAAAAATATTTCTCATTACAATTTACTCTAGATCGTTCAACACTTTAAACCAGCATGCAGTATATGGTTTGGAATTTTTCGTTATTTACTGATGTCATTTAGAGGATACCTTCTTTATAGTTAGCTGAGTAATGAAATGAGACACTTGTAAACAGGTAAAAATGGAGTGAAATGAAAGATGGCTTCAAAAGGCTATTTTAGCCCTCTGGTGTTTTCCCATAAAGCAGTATCTTGAGAATTGCTTATTATCTGAATTTACATGCCTGAGAGAATAAGTATAAAGAATTATTGCATGTTTTCTTAAACTGTGTCTTTTAGGGCCTGCAGCAAGATCACAGAATAATGATGACATTTCTGGAACTCAAAAGAAATGGAGTTCCGTTAAGGTTGCAGACTATGCTCACAGCAATGAAAAAGTGAAAATTTAAGGCATGATAAGGAAAACTGGCTCTATCTTCTCCAGTAATCATTTATCATTGGTTGATATTTCATCAGTTAAATATATATATATATATTTATATATATATAAATATATATATATTTAAATATATATATTTAACTGATGAAATATATATATGGTGATTTATTTTTATTCATTAATTTTTAATTATTCAAAAATATTTTACCAATTATTTGAAAATTCCATATACTTGTTTTAATCCTATTCATCTTCTCCCCCTGAATCCTCCCAAGTCTACCTCCTCTTATACTCACCCAATTTTGTATTTTCAGATTTTTAAATCGATTAAGTCCAATTTATAATGCCCATATATTCTTGGGTGTGTTATCATCTATTGGAGCATGATGGACCTACCAGGAGTTACACCCTTAAAGGAAACCAATTCTTCCTTTTCCAGCAACTACTAGTTACCAATAGCTCCTCAGCTGGAGGTTGAGCTTCTTGCCTGCCCTATCATCACGTTCAGACTTTGTCTACCTTAAGCTTGTGCAGGCACTATGCATGGTGTCTCAACTGCTATTAATGCATATGTACAACCTTCCTGTTGTTCTTGGAAAATACTGTTCTTTTGAAGACACACTCTGCATCAGACTCATAATTTTCTACTCTCCTTTTTGCAATGATCTGTAAGCCTTGGTAGAACACCTTGTTTTATACCCTTCCCATTTAATATGTTGTACATGTATATAAAATATGATCATATTTTTCCTTATTTTCTCCCTCTGTACTATCCAACACATCTCCCGCCAAAATTCATGTCTTTGCTTTATAACTCACTAAATCCTGGTACTGTTGTGTTACCCATGGTTGTTTACAATTTAAAGAGACCAAACTATGTCCTTGGCACAAAATCTGGTGTATATTAAGTTTAACAATCATGTAAGAGCCAGAATACCAGGAAGTCTATTGTGTGGCTCTCTCTCTTAGAAATGGTGCCATAAACAAGAACTGGAAAATGATATTATCAGCAGACACATTAACAGAGAAGTAAAAAAAAAAAATCACAAAGTTCCACCCCTAGGCTATGAACTATAGTCGACTAATGACTGCTGTGAGAAGGAGAATTAACCTCCCTCTGAGATGATCCCCATTATTGGTTACCAATACAAAGCTATCAGCCATAGAACTGTACACACTCACACACATACACACACAAATACACTGATTTAACAAAAATTATAAAGGAAAATATGGCTATCAATTTGAGAGTGGGGGAGCATGACAGGTGTTAGAGGGGTTTACCTAGGAGGGATCAGAGGAAAGAAAGAGAAAGGGCAAAGTGATATCAGTCTGTTTTAATTAAAATATATATAAAAAACAAATGACCAAACAAAACAAAGCAAAACAAAAACAAAAATGAATTCTACAATATATTCATCAAAATCATCAGATAATAAGCTGTAAATTAATGTTACTAATTTTTGAAATACTGAAATCATGAGAATAGCTATTCTAAACCAGAACTAAGAGAAGGTAATAATATCAGCAGACATGACAAAATAAAGACCCTGAAATTACCTTCTCCTGCCTAGGAAAGCGACAAGATCATGGATGGAAATTGTCAACATAAAGATTTTCAAAATTAAAAAGAGATAATTTTGAAATTAACAAAACCCAGACATCTCAGTAGTATTTGTTCAAAACAAGAGGAGTGAAACACTTGTGCCAGTTTCACTTCCCTTAATTTATTGCTTTCTCTTTAAAAACCACAGGAGGAGTCAGAATAGCATTTCTATCATTCCTTACTTTTCCATTACTGAACATGATTGGTACCATCTGCAAGTTACTTAGAAACACTACGTAAAGAGTTATTCTTCACTTAACTTGTCTTGAAGCATCCTGGCAATTACTTTTATTTTCCTAGGGTATTTATTGAAAACCATCAGTACCTATTGCTTAAATTTTGTATCTGCCTAAGGGGGTGATAACAATTGGAAAAAAACATCTAGCAAGAAATTTTAAAATAATTAAATTACAATTTTATCAGTACACTGAAAAGCTTTAGCATATTTTTTGACAATCTGGGTAGCTACACATGTGTGTGACTAGACTACCACACACACTGTGTGTGTGCAGAATAGGAGCTTGTGGGTTTTAAAGATTTAAAGACTGAAATTTTGCCAGAATAGAAACTTTGGGAGAAACAGATTTTACTGGCAACTTCAGTTTAGTCTTTGTGTCTCCATGCTTGAGAAAAAGAAGTTAAAAAGCAATAAACCAAGCAATCCAATTAAAAAATGGGGTATGGAACCAAACAGAGAATTTTCTGTACAGGAATATAGAATGGCAGAGAAACACTTAAAGAGATGCTCAACAATCTTAGCCATCAGAGAGATGCAAATCAAAACGACCCTGAGATTTCATCTGTTACCCATCAAAATGACTAAAATAAAAATCTCAAGTGACAACACATGCTGGAGAGGTTGTGGAGAAAGGGGAACCCTTCTCCACTGCTGGTGGGAATATAAACTTGTACAACCACTCTGGAAATCAATCTGGCACTTTCTCAGACAACTAGGAATAGCGCTTCCTCATGATCCAGCCATACCACTTCTAGGCATATATCCAAAAGAAGCTCAAGTACACAATAAGGACATTTGCTCAACCATGTTTGTAGCAGCTTTATTTGTAATAGCCAGAACCTGGAAACAAACCAGATGTCCATCAACAGAGGAATGGATACAGAAATTGTGGTATTTTTACACAATGGAATACTACTCTGCAATCAAAAACGAGGAAATCATGAAATTTGCAGGCAAATGGTGGGATCTAGAAAAGATTATTCTGAGTGAGGTATCCCAGAAGGAGAAAGACACACATGATATATACTCACTTATATAGACCCATAAGATATGATAAACATAAAGGAATCTATACACCTAAAGAAGATAAACATGAAAGAAGACCCGGGGTACGATGATCAATCCTCACTTAGAAAGACAAATGAGATGGGCAAGTAACAGGACAGGAGCCTACCACAGAGGGCCTCTGAAACACTCTACCTAGCAGTGTATCAAAGTAGATCCTAAGACTCATAGCCAAACCTTCGGCAGAGTGCAGGGAATCATATGAAAGAAGGGGGAGTTAGTATGATGTGGAGAGGATAGGAGCTCCACAAGGACCAAATATATCAGGTCACAGGGGTCTTTTCTGAGACTGACACTCAACCAAGGACCATGTATGGTTATAACCTAGAACCTCTGCTCAGATGTAGCCTGTGGTAGCTCAGTAACCAATTGGTTTACCCTAGTAAGAGGAACAGGGACTATTTCTGACAGAAACTCAATGGCAGGCTCTTTGACCTCTCCATCCCCCAAGGGAGGAGCAGTCCTGCTAGGCCACAGAGGAGGACTTTGCAGCCAGTCCTGAAGATATCTGATAAAACAGGGTCAGATGAAAGGGGAGGAAGTCCTCCCCAATCAGTGGACTTGGAAAGGGGTAGGGAGGATATGAGGCAGGGAGGGTGGGATTGGAAGAGTATGAGGGAGTGGGATACAGCTGGGATATAGATTTAATAAAATGTAACTAATAATAAAAATAAAAATAAAAAGAGGTAGAGAAGAAGACAACTCAAACATCCTGTGAGCTATCAAGACTCAGAACAAAGAGGTAGGGGCACAAGCAACAGTCTAAGAAGTGAATTCTGGAGGTTCTGGTGTGAGTGAATAAGGACAGGAAGTGTTGTGGTTTGGTAAGAGGATGTGATCAAACATAACTGGGGCTTTTAAAAAATTGCAAAGAAGAGAGGCCTAGCACTAGTTAGGTAGCTTGGAGTGCCAATGCAAAGCAGGAGGATAAACACATTTACCTAAGGCTCACTGCTGTGTCCTCAGAAGAGCTCCTTTATCATCCGCTGATGGTCCACCATATGATGCTAGAAAATTTGGGGAGTCCCATTACAATTTCCAGATGATACCAGGGAAATTTCGATCCTCTCCTTGGGTTGTCTCATTAATAAAATATTTAATAAAAATTCAAAGGAAAGATCAAGAATTGGCAGACAAAAAGTAGCTTTCAGCTCAGAATGTGTGACATGGGCTTTTTTGAAATGCAGGTCCTTTTTTGAAACGTTGGCCTGATGAACCTTTCACGTTTAGGTGGTTTTCTTGTAAAACCATCACCAACAAAGCAGACTTTAGTAACCATCCTCTTCTACGCCTTCTTTTTTCTCTTTCCTGTTAGTAAATTTTCAGTACTTCTACTTCTCCTTAGACAGGGGACTTTGGGTAGAGGGACTTCCTATTTTCCCGCTTTCTCTTTCGGGTTCGGTATTGGTTTCGGCTTAGGTATTGGTTTCGGCTTAATCCTGTTGGAAAGCAAAAGCAGTATTGCTATCAACTGTCACTCTCTGCTCAGCAGGTAGGCTGGTGCTGCTCCCTGTGGGGTACATCATCCCCATTATATGCACTCTGGGTGTAATCACCAAAGGTACAGTTTTTTTTTTTGTTTGTTTTGTTTTGTTTTGTTTTTTCAATTTTCAATGCAGTTTATTCAGGAACCTTGAACAATCATCTGACCCTGGGGAAAGCCAGCCCACAGCTTAAATAGCCTCTGGGTAGCCAACCCCAGCGTGCCATGTGGGCAATGCAGATAGGTCCACATACATGGAAGCAAGCCAGATCTTCGGCCTTAGCCAAATGTGGAGTTGTTCGTGACAGAGAGCACTCACCATCGGGAAGGTGGAAGGTGGAAACCAGCTCCACCTCTCTGGAGATAGTGCTGGTACATGGAGTCCATGTAGAGAGTGTATATGCAATGCCTCTTTTTCTTGGCTTGTGTTTTCAATGCCTGTGACTACTGGGCATGCTTGGTAGCTAAAAGTGCCAATTTTATCTTTGTTCTCTCATGTCCAAAGGATCAAACACCTTTTATATATGTGATATATTAGTAGCTTGTCACATGTTGTTTAAGCTCACTGAGAAGCTAGCCCTGGAGATTCTTCCCACCTCAGAAACAAAATTTTTTTTTTTGTCTCAAAATATCTTTCAAAAAATGCCTATTCTGAGTCAGGAAGTCACCCTGACTCTTTAACTGCTATCCCAGGAAAAGGGATAGCAATAAAACAGTGTTAGAGTAATGGCATTGTGTCCTAAACGGAAACCATTTCCAAAACTGGTTACTATTGTTTATCTCATGATAAAGACTTCTACCTATAGTGGAAACAGTTAATGGAACTTTTATCTATGGATAGGGCAGAGAGAATCCTTTGCCTAGGAATGCTGAGTCAGTCACTCCAGCATCACTGTCGTTTCAATAAGGCTTTACTTGGTTGATTTCTCTTGGATGTTAAAATATTAGTCTAATGACTTTTTAGTATTTATTTTGTACTCCTCACTCACTCATTCAAATCCCAAAGCACAGCTATGGCTATGGTTGACTACACAGAACATATATAATTGCTGAGTGTTTTGTGCTTCTTGCCTGGAAACTTAAAAAGCCTCAGTATAACATGCATACTATGTTATATATACAGTAATATTAATTCATTCCATTACTTCATTATGTTATACATGTGGTTTAGATTCCATTTTTATAAATAAGATGGTATGTTAAGTTGTTAATGTTACTATGTCTCATGGTACTATGAAAAGACAGCAGGGAATCTATAAATAGAAAAAAGAAAAGAAATGTTAGAAGAATGCAAGAATAGAAATATTTTTAGTAAAAAAAAGGGGGGGGGAGGATCCGCATATGAAGCTTAAGTTGGTTAGATATCTTTCCAGATTAGAAAACAAAACTGAAAACATAAAGGTATAAGTACATTATAAGAAACAAGTAAAAGATTAGCTTTAGAGATGATATTTATGATCTTAAAGAATCTAAGGTCAAAAATTGATTCATTAATATAAAAAGCTTTCTTAAATCAATAGAGTTCTTTTAAGTTATTAGTATTCTTGTGGTAAGAGTTACAGGTACTGGCTTAAAAGAATAAAACACATGTCCAATCAAGGTTTAATTAAAAGTGATTTTCCCCTCTAGGCTTCATCTAAATGTTAAACAGTAGTTAAAAGTAGCATGCTAGTATCATTGTGAGATTGAGTTTTCAACTATACTTAGAGCCTATATTAACTTGGTCAAAGAGAAATAAAAGCAACAATATTTTGACCTGTGCTTTCCAGGTTACTATGGGGTGTCTCTCAGAATGTTCTGTGACCCTGGTGGTTCATATGTCTTCTTGCTCACAAAAGTCATGTAAATGCCATTGGGTAGCTATACCCAATTTAGTATGCAAAGAGATGCATCAACACAGAAAAATGACTCCAATGCCTTTAAGTGAAGCCATAGTCAAGCAAGGCTTTTGGCTTGTTCTCCAAAGACAAAACTTTTGTAAACAAATAACAAATGTTAGAGGAGACTGATACTCCATCATAACCCAACTGACCAATGAAGACCAGATCCTCCACTGGTCTAGAGAGTAAAAGAAAGTTGATTTTGGCCACCTGCATTGCCATAAACACCAAGTCAGAAAGTATAACCAAAGTGGGAACTTTAATTGTATAGCTTTCTATCTATCTCCTTGTGTTTTTCAGTTGTCTGTTACTGTTGTTCAAGTAATATTCACCATGTATGATTTGCCACAGTATTAATTTTTATGTGTCCATGATAGATTTTTATGTAACTCTGCCTTCTTTTATATATCTGTTAATTTATGGTTAACAAAATCCAGTAATTTGATCATTCATAAGTTTGATTATTTGTCAAGTCTGTTCTAGTGTTGTATCATCTAATCAGATAAAGTAAAATTTACTAATAAAAAAATTGCAAAGAAGTTCTTTTCCTCTTAGATTTATAATAATGAAATGAAGTGCCATTTACTGTATTCTCAAACTGTTGGATCTTAATAGTGTTTAATTTTTTTTTGTGAGTTTGAAGCACGATTCTGATATTTATGCTCATATACTTTTAATGATTTTGCTTTCAAAAATAAGCAAACTTGATCCTGCTAGTTAGGTTTTGTAGGACTGGGAAGTCTTCGTCTTTTTGTTCTGTGGGAAAAGTAGGGACAATGGCAGCTACTTCAGAGTTGCCCAGCTAGTTCTCTGGACCTTCCCAGAGAACCTTCATGGTTAGGAGTATGCACAAGGTTCTATTACATGACTTAGCTTCCCTGAGTATTGAACTTTTGTGTAAATTATTTGATGGTATGCCATTATTTTCACATATACTACAAAGGACTCCAGTTTTGCATACAGTTAACATTGTAGTGAAATCACCCTTTTAAGGGGATATCCTAAAATAGAAATAATTTGACTCTTTGCAAATCATCATATTATGTTTTCACATAATGTTGAGACAATGATCAACTCAGTGACAATTAGTCCATCTGATAAGTACACTTGCCCCCAAAGTGTCACTATGTTTTTAGACTTCTTGACACACTGCTTATGTTGATGAACATATACAATGATATTGGTCTAGTTTATAGAGTTGTGGCTACAAAGTGGTAATTTTAAAGTTCGAGTCATTTCTATTGACCCTCCTTTCTGTTTCTATGCCAATACCATGCAGTTTGTATTACTATTGTTCTGTAGTACAGCTTGAGATTGAGGATGGAGATAACTCCAGATGATCTGTTGTTGTACAGTTATTATTGTTATTAAAATGTACCTCAATATTTTATATCAATGCATTTCAAATATCCCATTATTTATTTCATTAAAAATTCACAAAGGGTGGGAATGCTTAGGGGTAGAGGATGCCTAGCATATATAATGTTCGGTTTAGTCCTCAGCATTGCCAAAATATTAAAAATCCATTAATGTTTTTTGAAATTTTAATATGCTTTTCTAATAAAAGTTTTTCTATGCACCATAAAAAATAAAATAAAATAAAATAAAATAAATCACTCAGTTTGGAGAGGAGTTTTGAGATAGAACAGCTGCGTTGAACCAGTCAGTGGAAGTTCAGAAAGAACTAGAAAGGGTGAAAACTCACCCTTTCAGCAGTAATTCTCAGAGGCTAAAATCATTCTAGGGGTAGGTTAGTAGACAGAAGCTGGAAGCTGAAGCCTTCAAGGTAGCAAAAGATTAGATTGTATGGAGGCCAGTAGCTTTCAGGCTTAACCTGGGAATAGTTAGATAGAAATGGTCTGGAATCAGCCAAAGCATGTATTCATAAAACTTGGGTATGTATCTCATCTCATCCCCTCATCTGAGGAAATAAATACAACATTAACAGATGATTAATCAAAGTATCAGACTTCTTCCAGGACCTCTGTTGGAACTAGAATATAAATTTTTGTGGGTTTTTGAATGTGTTATTTCCTTTATAAGTAAAATTTTATTAATTTCTAAAATAATTTTTGAGCACCTACTTTGTGTCAGGAAATGTCAGAAATCAGGAAGGTAAATAGTTCTTGAAATCTTGATATTGAGGTTCCTGTATACTATATATATATATATATATATATATATATATATATATATATATATAGAGAGAGAGAGAGAGAGAGAGAGAGAGAGAGAATGAGAGAGAGAGAGAGAATTTGGACCACAGAGTTTGAAGAGAAATGAATAATTTTGTTTATATCATATCTGACTCCCTTCATATTTTTCAAAGAATAACATCAGAATACAACCTCATAAATATGAATCTACCCAGAATTTTCATTTCTGAGCCCTGGTATGTGGTGTTGTTATGAACATGGGCATCTAGATATATCTAAAAATTACCAATTTCATGCCCTACAGATACATACTAAGAATAAGAATTTCTGTGTCATATGGTAGTTCTATTTCACATTTTCTAAATGGTATCCATATTGTTTTCCATAATTTTGTGTCATATTACATTCCTACCATTAATATAAAATAATTTTGTTTTTGTTACACATTTTTCATCACTTGTTACTATTTATCTTTTGATAACAAGCAATCTTTCTGTTCTTCTATATGACAGCCTACACTAAAGATACATATAACACTTTCAATGCATAAAATAGTCATATTCTCTCTTACCTCTTTTGGCAATTTCCAGTGTTCTCCCTGGCCATTCTTTTTTTTTGTTTTGTTTTTTGTTTTTTGTTTTTTTCAATGCAGTTTATTCAGGAACCTTCTTAATCTTTAGAAAGTCTAGAACAATATTTATCAGCCTTCTTAATGCTGCTACCTTTTAATGCAGTTCCTTCTGTTGTGGTGATATCCACATATAAAATTATTTTCATTGCTACTTCATAACTGTAATTTTGCTACTGTTATGAGTTACCTGTGTTTTCTGATGCTCTAATGTGACCTCTGTGAGAGAGTTTTGACATCTAAATGGGTCACAATTAAAAGGTTGAGAAATGCTACTCTAGACTGTTAGATGATGACTATGGGATCACTTATCATCCTGTCATTCCTTTAACTTTATAGGCCCCATATATATTATTGCAAGTATATGTGCATTTTTGTTTTCCACCAGCAAGGGTAAACTCCATGTCATCAGATACTGTAAATGTAATACTCACTGCTTAATTTCCAATGTCTTTCACAGTACATTGCATACCATATTACTAAATAAACAAGTAAAAATTATAGCATTATATTAACCCAACAAAATTTTCACATCTTAAAACTAGTGATTACACACTCAATACGAATTACTGATGAAAAATAACTTCACATACATAATTCACATATACAATTTCATAACTTAAAATAAATTTTCATCATTTTACATGTTTACTTATTCATTATGTATGATTTTCAAGAGTCATTTCTCCTTCCATCATGTTCCTGAGGACTGGTCGCAAGATGTCATCTCAGTCAATACTTTCTTATTTTCTGCAGGGTGTCCAGGTCATTTGTTAGATGTAGGTGGGCCTCTGGAAATTTCCATATCTGCACAGGAGACTCTGTACCCCTTTTCATCTCCCCAAGAACATCTTGATCTTTGGATTATTTCTCTGGCAATCTAGGAACATCTAATCCTAGCCAAATGAATCTTGGGCATTTGTTACATGTCAGAGGGCCCATGGAAAACTCCATCTGTCCCACGTCCTAGAGAGTCTTCACCATTGAGCAGAGTGCTGAGAGAACTTTCAGTACTTTTCCAGGTGATCCCATACTCCTTCTCTCTGCTTCTTGTCTTTTGTAAATTACAATATCTGCCAAGACTTCTCTGGGTCCTTCAAAAATTTCCACAGAAAGTCTAGATTCCTTGTCATCTTCCACTGGAGTCTTTGAAACACTCCATTATACATAGAGGAGTCATGCCCAGTGATTACCTGTAGAAGAGAACTTGAAAACTTCTCCATGTCCATTAGGGACTTCAGTATATCAACCCTGTATTACAGAGCCCCTTAGAACAACAGAGTCAAGCAACTTCTCATTCTGCTCAAACAGCTGTGGTTCCCTGCCTATCTACACAAGGGACTAAAGAATTGTCTCCCCTATCAGTGGACTTGGAAAGGGGCAGGGAGGAGATGAGGGAGGGAGGGTGGGATTGGGGAGGGAATGAGGGATACAGCTGGGATACAGAATTAACAAAATGTAACTAATGAGAAAAATAAAATTAAGAAAAAAAGAAAAAAATAGAATAAAGTAGAACATCACGTTCTCTTAAAAAAAAAAAAAAAAAGAATTGTCCACGTCTACAAAGATGATGCTCAGATATTCTCCATCTGTCCAAGGGCTTTTAAACCCACCCTCACATACACAAGGTACAGGATCACTGTCCAATTCTGTACACAGTACAGTAGCACATTCATAATCTACCCCCATGTCTCACAGATATACCTACCATGCCCAAAAGATGGTAGAAAATTTGAAATCTGCCCAAGGTTCTCAAAGAATTTCTGTAAATATACAAGGGTCTCTAGAACGTTTGCCACCACCCTGGGTGCCTCGAGGATATTCATCCTCCGCACCAGGTGCAAGAAAAAGGTCTAAGGCTACTTCAAGACATGTTGGATCTGCTAAAGTGCCTCAAGAACTTTCCATATCTACCCAGGCGAACTTGAGTTCCTTACTTTCTTCCCGAAGCCTTTTGGAACATTCCTTATCCACAGAAGGGACTTTTGATCTCTCCACGCCTACATGAGGTACCCTAGGACTGTCTTCTTCTTGCCAGGGACCTCTTGAATCTTTGCAGTCTGGCCAAAGAGTTCAACAAGCAGCAATCTGCTTCAGACTCTTCAGAATCCATGTCTTCTTCCAAAGGTCATATGTCAATTTCTTTATCTGCACAAGGGTCTCTATGACCTCCTGTTTCTTCCCAAAGATATCTTGGGTCTTTGCAGTTTTCCAAAAGTGTTCAACATACAGATCCATCTGCTTCAGATTCTTCAGGAAAAAATGCCTTCTTCAAAAGGAAATCTCTTTATCCAGACAAGGGACTCTAGAACCTTCATCATCTGCCTTAGGGCCTTTGGAAATTCCCTTATTTGTTCAAGTGATTTCAGGACCTTTGTTATCCATTCAAGAGTCTAGAAGACCTTGCCTGTCTTCCAAGGGGACTCTGGAAGTTTCCACCTGTACAGGTGGCAGTTTCACCAGGGGATTTGGGAACTTCAACAGAAGAATGGCTGAAAATGTCTACACCTGCACAAGTGACTCTAGGACAGTTACCATCTCAGGAAGGGAAGGCAGGAAATTCGTTATCTACCCAAGGAACTCTGGGACTGTTGATATCAGCACAAAAATCTCTAGGGCATTCATCATTTGTTCACAGGGCTTTGGAAACTTCCACATCTTCCCTGGAATTGCTAGGCACTTCTAATAATCAAGGTACTATAGCACAATTCCCATCTGTCCTAGGAGATGGACTCTCTTTGTCTGCCCATGAAATTGTTCCAAATTTGCCATCTTTCCAAGTTACTCGAGAGATATCATCTTCTGCCCAGGGAACTGTAGAAATTTTATCAGCTGTGCAAGGTGTTCTTCAACTTCAGCCTCATCCCCCAGAGTATCTGGGACCTTCCCAATGTACACCAAAGACATCAGGAATCCTGCCTTCTCCTCAACAGGTTTTAAAATTTTCAGGATCTTCATTGGGGTCTCTAGGAACTTTTCCATCTCTCCCAGAAACTCTGGAACTTTTCATTTCTGCCCAAGGTGCTGTGTGTACCGCTCATTCTAACCAAAAGGTTCAGAGATCATCAATATCTCTCCTGGAACCTGTCCAGTCATCTCTATCTTCTCAAGGTTCACTGGAACATACTCCATTGGTACCAGGGACCTTAGGATCTTTGTTATTGGGCCAATTGTGTCGAGAATTGTGTATTTCTTCTCAAGGGTCTCTCTCTATGATCTTCACCACCTCAGCAAGGGTATTTAGGAGATTTGTCAGCTACCCAAGGGACTCTGGGAATTTCCCCATCTGGAACAGAGGATATAAGACATTCAAAACCTAATCAAATGTTTCCAGAAACTTCTACATTTTTCCAAGAGCATCTAGGCCCTTCTCTAGACCAAGAGGCTTTAACATGCTCATGATCTGCTCTAGGAGGTCTTGGATTTTCTCCATCTTCAAAATGTACTCTTGGAAAACCACCATCTTTCCAAGATGCTTGAGAAACACCATCATTTGCCCAAGGGACTATAGAACCTTCACGATCTGCTCAGTGTTCTAGGAATTCATGCTCCTTTGGAGGGGAATCTGGGTCTTTCCCATTTTACCCTAAAGACATTAGAACCTTTACCATATTCCTAACAGGTTTAAAAATTCTATCTCATGGACTCTAGAAACTTTGGCATCTATTAAAAAGGCACTGATATCTGCTCAATGTGCTGTAGGCCATTTCATATCTGACCAAGTGATACTGGGACCACCAACGTTGCCCCAGGAAACTCTGGCCTCTTCCACATCTGACCAAGTGTCTGTGAAGTCTGTTCCATCTCAAATGGGGATTTTAAGACTTTCCCTAACAGATGAAGGTTTTCAGAAAATGTCTTCAGGTGCAAAAGTGACTCTTTGAGATTCACCACCTCAGCATTCTATTGAGGAAATTCATTGTCTACAAAAGGGATCTGAGGCTGTACATCTCAGCACAAGAATCTCTTGAACATTCACTATCTGCTCAAAGGACTCCAGATACCTCCTTTTCACCCCAAGTGCCCCCAGGACCTTTTCTGAACCAAGAGACATTAAGACTTTCATCCTCTGAGTCAGGAGACCTTGAAATTTCTCAATCTTCCCAGAGGACATTAAGAACATTGCTATGTTGCCAAAGCACTCTAGAAATATCATTTGTTACCCATGAGATGATAAAACATTAACCATCTACCCAAGATTCTCTTGGACTGCCACCTCCTTCAGTGCAGATCCTGTAACCTTTACCACTTACTCCAGAGACATCAGAAACTTTGTCATCTACCCAAGCCAACTGTAAGACTTCAGAATCTGTGTCGGGGACTCTAGAAACTTTACCATCTGTTCCAAGATCTCTGGGACTTTTGAAATCTCATGAGGGTGCACTGGGCCTTTCAGTATCTGACGAAGGGATTCTGGGAACATCACCATCTCTCCAAGAAACTCTGGAACTACTGTGTAAATCAGCCCAAGGGCCACTAGAACCTATGCCATCTATCCAGGAGACTGTGGGAACTTCCTTTTCAACAGAGTTTCCGGGACTGTCCATTTGTGCACAGGGAGACGTTATTCCTATCACTCTTCATGAAAACTGCTTGGGACATTCCCTTTATTTCAAAATAAGCCCTAGACTTTCTAATTCTACCAAAGGAATATTTCCATTTCCTGAAGGGGATATCAGATATTCTCTTTCAGAACTCAATGACTTAAAATTTATTCATTTTGCCAAAAGTAGGCTCACCATCTTCCAAGTATGTCAAAAAGTACTCAAATTCTACCTCTACTCCTCAAAGGAGTTTCTCATCCCAACATCATTAGAATTGATTCTCAGATCCAGTACCCCTCCTAAAGAAGATCTCAGATGTTCACCATCTCCATCTTTACTAGGTACTCTAGCCATTCTAAGTTGAAGAAGAAAACAAGATCAAAACATGCCCCTCTAGACCAAACATGCCTTGAATCTGTACCATCAGATGAAGGCTCCAAAGTTTGCCATTGTTCCAAAAAGGGGAAAAGAGCTTTAATATCTGACAATAGGAGTGCAAGGCTTAAAACTGAGCCCAATGGGAGCCTTTCCACTTCTGCTTCTGCCAAGAGAGTTTGCAGATCCTCACGATCTCATACAGAGTGCTTCAGAAGTCCTCCATCTCCTCAATGTATCCTAAGATGCTCCAAATTTACTAAAACCAAACTGAAAAAGGCCCCCTAGGACCAAGCAGACTTTCAAGATTCCCATTCCGAATGTGAAGGCTGAAAACTATCCTCTTCATCAAAGAGAGTGCTCAGGCATTCTTCATCTGCCAAAAGGGGCCAGAAACCAAAAGAACAAGAGAGCATAGAACCTTCTATCTCTACAGAAGAGGGTGTGGGAACTACTCCCATTTATGAAGAAAACCTCAGGCATTCCACCTCTCCCCATGGGATCCCCAGACATACTACTTCTACCAGTAGAAAATAAAGGCATGGCCCTTATAACCAAGAAACCATCCAAGCTTCTCCTGCAGACCAAGAAGATGTCAAGCCCATTCCAGATGAAGACAGTCCCCATGGGGGTGTCAAACCTTGCTCATCACCTCAAGGGAATGACAGCCACCTAGACTCTATTGAAGAGGGCTTGAAACATGCACTTTGTAAGACAGAGAGAAACCCTGTGCTAAAGGGAGCCCATGGCTCTGCTTCCTGTCCAATGGGGACTCATATATGCACCAATTCCAAAAGAGAAGGCCATATCATTCCCTGCTATCCAAGGAAAATTCAGACACACCATATCTCTAGTGGACTTGAGATCCACTAGATCTCAAGGGAGAGACACAGCCTTCCAGTATCAATATGCCCACCCCCATATAACCTCTTTGCCCTTGGAGGCCACAGATATACACATTTATCCCCATGCTGACTCAAAAGGATCCCACTGCAAAAAGGGAGCTAGAGTTCTAACCTCTCCCCTAAAGAAGGTATCAGACCTTCTCAGTCTGACCAAGATGGCCTCATACTTTCATATTCTCACCAAAGGGACACCAACAATGTCCCCAGTGTTCAAGGCCTCAGAATGTTTCAATCTGAAAAAGAGAGGGCCTCTTACATACCCCATCTAACAATCTGGGCCTTAAGTACACTCCTTGTGACCAAAGGAAAGTCAGGTATTTTTTCTTCTAATCAAGAGCACATCAGACCTTCAACTTCTGCCTTAGGAAGCCTCTTACTTACCCCTTCTGCCCAAGGAGTTATCAGAGCTTCTAAGTCAGTCAAATGAAACCTATGAAGTAGCCCATTTTTTTTATCAGTTACATTTTATTAACTCTGTATCCCAGCCGTGTCCCGATCCCTCATTCCCTCCCAGTCCCTCCCTCCCTCCTTCATCTCCACCGTGCCCCTTTCCAAGTCCACTGATGGGGGGACCTCCTCCCCATTCATCTGATCCTGTTTTATCAGGTATCTTCAGGACTGGCTGCAAAGCCCTCCTCTGTGGCCTAACAGGACTGCTCCTCCCTTCGGGGGTGGGGAGACCAAAGAGCCAGTCATTGAGTTCCTGTTAGAAATAGTCCCTGTTCCCCTCACTTTGGGAAACCAATTGGTTACTGAGCTACCACAGGCTACATCTGAGTGGAGGTTCTAGGTTATATCCATACATGGTCCTTGGTTTCCATAAGCCAGCCTCATAATTTTTCACTCCATAACAATATGAACAACAGAGTTTAGAACTTTTCCTTTTCAACAACCATCTGCCAAACCTACCACTTCCACTTCTAGCTGACTCAGATGCACACTGAGGCATCAGTAGGCCCTCTGACAAACAGCAAGGCAGGTGTTCCCTTCTGATTAAGAACAGCTCACAATTTCTACCTAGAAGAACATGTTATACCATTTACTCTCCATAAAGAATAACATGTGCTTCTTCTTACCAGTGTGGCCCTAGACCTACTTCCTCTCACCTAATCAGTGACAAAAAAACTCCTTCAGCCTAAGGTGCTCTGAGTGATTCTTATTGTGATCCTCCGACCTCATGACCTCTGCCCAAAGAACAGGATACTTTGCCTGAGGTGCTGGAGCTTAATAGTAGCCAACAGAGCCTGAAACCCAGGATGAATCCCTTAAACTTGGTCAGCAGAAATGAAGAAGACATGTCCTTCATGTTCAGAAGTAGGCAGCTGAATTTTCCATGCTACCTAGCTGGGAACTGTCTCCTAGCATGTTAGAGATAGATCACACCTGCCTTCCTTACGTGATATGATGTTCTAGATTCCCATGAAAATTGGATAAGAAAATGTTCAGACCTTCTCTAATCCCCAAACTGACTCTTGTTCTTTCCATGCTACCCAAGATACTTTTTGACCTTTTTGCTTTCCCCAACACAGTATGAGACATTCTGCCTGTGAGGAATGCTGTCCTCAAATTCTCCTGTTTGTCTGTGGATGCCTCAAACATTCTCATTCTATCCATGGGTACTCCAAATTGTGTATTTGATAAAGGTGACTCATACTTATGCCTTCACAATCAGGAGGACTTTCACTTTTTCAAACACCTGAAGAGAAGCTCAAATAATTCTGAAAGGCTCAAGGGGCTTCCAGGCATATGCCTTCTAAAAACCAGGAGGCCAAATGTACTTCACTAATTCTCAAGCATTTTTCAGACTCACCACTTCAGAACCACAGGTCATGCAAACTACTGTGTGGACCAAGGGGTCTTCTAGTCTGTCTCTTCAGAATCAGGAACCCTCAGATCTTACCCCAATAAATCAAGTGCCTTCAGTTTTATCTGTCTATAATCAATGTCTCTCACAGCATTCACCAATAACCCAAGGGTGTTTTAAGTCTATCTGCTTAACATCAAGGGCTTCAGATGTTCCACCATGTTCAACTGGAAATTAACACATATTTCCATTGAAAACCAGGAAACTTCAGACATATACAAGGCTCAGACTTACCTGTACAGAACCAGGGTATCTCACACATCCTCAGTGAATGAAGGAGTCCTGACACATATGAATTGAGAATCAAGGAGCCTCAGACCTCACCATTGTCCCAAGAAGATCACAATTATTTGTCTTTTAAAACCAATGAGCAGCAGAAATTCTGCAAAGTCACAATGTGGCTTGAGATTTATCTTCTAGAACAAGGACAATTTACAGCCCCAGCTAGTAACTCCATCAACCTTTATATATGCCACCTCAGAACTACACTAACCCCTGACTTCAAGGGGATTGACACCCTCCTGGAACATCTTCTGGAATGTAAACTTGTTTTCTCTAACCACAATAGTCCCTGGCTTTAATGCTACGCCAAAGCCAAGGAGGGCGACCATATGGGGATGCGGCTAAAATGTAACTTCCTTGAACAATAAGTCTTTAGTCTTCTTCTGTCTCTACTGGAGGTGTATGAGCCATGGTCCTATGACTGAAGCAAGAAAGAGAACTGACCCTGTGACTGATGGTTATGTCTCAGATATTGAGGCTTTCCTGAAGGTTCCTTGAGACTGACTCCTTGTGGCAAAGAAAACATGATCTCTTTTTGTTGATGGCCAACTCAGGTTTATCATCCAACTAAGAAATACCAGAGCTTCTCCTTCAGACACTATTGGGTAAGAAATTCTCTTTTGCAAGTGAAGAAACCTTAGAAAACTATGGATTCATGTTTCATGGCCAATGAATAAAAACCTGTGGCTGAGTCCAAAGCCATCTATCTTTAAGCTGCTCGCCAGAAAGGTACTTTCCTCTATGTATACTCATAGGCAGCTTATCATAAGTTTAAGTAGGGAACATAACCTGGGACTATGATTCAGTCTGTCAGAAAAACCCTCATATTGCTGTCAAGCCTTCAGTGGGTTACCAAAAGACAAGGATTTTCTTAAGTTCTCTGAAGACATGGAGACATGGGGTACCTGGACCTTTCTCTTCTACAGAAGGTAAACAGGGATATTCCCCTTCTGCCTAGTCATGTCATTGATCCTTCTCTTTTCCAAAATCTTGGCATTTTTTTTTCTTATGCTATCTGGGGCCTTAAAACTTACCCTTTGACCCAATGGGCCCTCAGAATATTCCCCTCTGAGCAAGGGCATAGGGAATATTTCACCTCTGACCAAGGAGCACTGGTTCCTCTGGTTAGAGTTCACAGAACTCAAAAGTAGCAAGCAAATTCTGGATCCCCATGCCACTGCCTTGAATAAAGTCACCAGGTATGGTGTAAAAATTATCAGTCCAGCTCAATTCTGGTTATTTGAACACAATTCTTAAGAGACAATCATTCTGGAACACCCACTCAAGCTGTTCATAAATTCTGGTATTGATGCTTGGTCTTTTGCAGATTCAGCTGAAAACATGCATTTCCTAGACTGTGAAGAATTAGAAGTTGAGGCCATGCTAAGTCCTCACTATGTATGGGAGTCAACTTTATTTTGTTCAGATTAGTACGGATTTTACACACTGTGATCATATCTTCCCCTGGTAAATGGGTCTTAGAAACTGCTCGCTTCACATAGTATTCACTCCTTCTACCTTTGGTTAAGGAGGCATCTTATGTTCCTATGAAGCAAAGATCATTCCACTTTGTCTAAAGTAGGCTTAAACATTCATTATGTGAGAGAAGGCACATAATATGTGTGATATTATGGAGTGAGTCTTAGACGTTTTTCTTAATAAATGGTTCCAAGAAGTGTCCTTCAGCCCAAGGTGAACTTCAGGTTCAATAATTATGCAGTTAAATTTGAACACAGGGGTCTCTCCAGAGACTCATACTCCAAACAAGTACCATGCACAGATGTAGCCCATGGCAGTTCAGTGTCCAAGTGGGTTCCATAGTAATGGGAAGAGGAGCTGTCTCTGACTTGAACTGATTGGCTTGTTCTTTGATGACCTCCCCCTGAGGAAGGAGCAGCCTTACCAGGCCACAGAAGATGACAATGCAGCCACTCCTGATGAGATCTGATAGACTAAGATCAGAAGGAAGGAGAGAGGGACCTCCCCTATCAGCGGACTTGGACAGGGGCATACGTGAAGAAGGGAGAGGGAAGGTAGGATTAGGAGGGGAGGAGGGAGGGGCTTATAGGGAGATACAAAGTAAATAAAGTGTAATTAATAAAAGTTAAAAAATGATGCAGTTAAGAAACTGACATGTATAGTCTGTCAAGGAAGATGGCTACACTCTATTTTCTTTGAACAAAGGAACTCTAAACATACACTTTCACATCAGGGGTCTTGATACAAACTCTTCTGATTAAGAGTGCTACAGACAAGGCAACTAACATGAAAACTCACTCAAATGTTCATCTTTTTCTCAATGAAACGTTAAATCAACATACCTTGGCAATGGTTTCCTCAGAGAATCCACCTCCATCCTAAAAACCTAAGTTCTTTTCCACTAGTTTGTCTTAATATTTCCCTTCTGACTTGCATGGCCAGGCATGCCCAAATGACCAAAGGGAGGCCAGACCACACTGACCTGAAGTCCTGTAACATGACAATAAAACTCTGATCCCTGAACTAAAACGTTCTACCTTTAAGATTTTCACAAGAAATGGAGCAGTCCTATCTTTGTTGCCCATGCCTATGTTGCTGATGAAACACTTGTGAAAGAAGCAATCCAAGATGGAGGCAGCCAGCATGGTATCTGCTGAGCAGAGGATCTGAAACTCCTAAATTGGTGAATGGAGGAGCAGCGGAAGCCAAAACCTCAACATTGAGGCTTCCTGGGGAAGAGGGGCAACCCTTGAGCTGAAACCATTAAGATCCAGGTCACCCACGGACTTCTCTGGGGACTGAGAGTGGTGAATATTCAATCCTGCACTTCCCTTTGTAGGGTACCCCTTCTAGGTGGAGGTGCTCCACAATGCCCTCTACTCCTAACACAGAACTCTCTGCTTTGTATCTGAGACAGAGAAGTAAGGCCACCAAGTTCCTCAGTGGAGGCCTACCAGCTGTATGGGCTACCAAGGTCTGTGGTCCACAGAGGTCAACTGACTCACCTGGGTCCACCAGACCACCCAGGTACTTGGACAGCTGTAGGGGCTCCCCAGAACCTCCCAACTGGCATCAGTACCAGTGGCCTCTCAGTTCTGCTGCTGTGGCTCAACTCCCAGTGGACTGCTATACCAACTTCCAAGTACTGCAGTTACAGTAGTACTGAGCTAATGGATCTCCTACACTCCTGTTTGTTCTGGTAGGTCCAAATCTGAGAGTAGAGAACAAGGGGAATCCCTATGCTTTCTGATTAGACCTGCTAGAGAGTGAGTGTACCTTCAAGTGTCTGCATGCACAGCCCCAGATCCAGAGTCCCTCTACACTAGCAACCAGACACTGGATCCCTCCAACCCGCAGTCCAACTGTGGAAAACAGAGATTCTTTGGACAGCATTTTCAACATTGAAGCTCCTGTTCTGCGGGTACATGAGTAGAGTCCTGGCAAACAACTCTTGGAGCCCAGGCAGATCTGAATATCAGAAAGACATTATGACAGGCCTGTAGGCCACTGGTGTGTTCAGGGAATCTGCACATGTGCAGTGCATCCAAGAACAGCACCAAGGCCTGCAACTCCTGCTGCACCACTTCATGCCACACATTCCAGCCATCTACACTCTCTAACACCTATCCTTTAAGTCATAGTTCCACAGACACATCCATGCTTGCTTGCTCACACTTTTGCATCTGTGCCAGCAGAACTTCCTCCCTTAGTTACAGTTGAAACACCAAAGAACACCCTCAAACCAGTGGACTTCTGTCATCTTCATGAAGAATAATCCAAACACCAAAGAAAGAAGGACCCAAGCAGAAGTACAGACTCCAGGAACAAACAGTGAATGTTGTGGATATGCAGATGGGCAGAGATTGGCATAAGAACACATCCAACAAAAGTCAGGACATCATGGTTTAACCAGCAACCTCCGAAATCAATGGACACTCCAATTTATCAGAAACACATGAAAATGATTTTAAAGCTATGCCTATCCAGTTATTAGAGGCACATAAAGACAAAAGTAACAAATCTCTCAAAGAAATACCCAAACAAATGGAAGCAAACAAAGAGGAAACAAACAAAGCTCTCAAAGAAATAGCCACACAAATGGAGGAAAATAAGGAGGAAATGAACAAAGTTCTCAAAGAAATACAGGCAAATAGAGCCAAACAAATAGAGGCACAATTACTGGCATATAGAGAGGACATGAACAAAAAAATAATAGAGGCCATCATAGAAAGACAGGAATTCACATTCAAACAGAAGGAAAAGTAGTAAGGCATGTAAACTTAATTAGACTTAATACAGAAAACACAAATGGAAAACAACAACAACAACAACAACAAAACCTGGAACTGGAGAACTTAGAGAAATGATCAGGACCCACAAAGACAAGCAATACCAAAAGAATACAAGAAATGGAAGAGAGAATCTCAGATGCTGAAGATATAAATACAGAAACTGACATTTCTCTCTAAGAAAAAGTAAAATCAGAAAAATTCCAAACACAAAATATCCAAGAAATCAAGGACGCCATAAAAAACCAAAATATAAGAATAATAAGAATAGATGAAAAAGATTTCAGGCTACAACATCCAGAAAATATTTTCACAAATATGAAAAAGAAAATTTTCCCTACTTAAAGAAAGAAATGTCCATAAACATACAAGAGGCCTACAGAACACCAAATAGCCTAGACCAGAAAAGAAACTCCTCACATCACATCATAGTCAAAACACTAAATCTACAGAACAAAGAAAAAATGTTAAAAGCAGCAAGGGGGAGGGGGGTCCAAGATGGCGGCACCAGGAGTACACTGCATCTGAGGAGCAGGACAGCATTTTCAGCACAGCGACCAAGAGACTATTCTCTGGGCCATAAAACAACAGCGATCATGTTTCCGGGGAGAGAGGAAATCTCCATGGTGTGGGAATCAATCGGGTCCACTCGCATATCACCCAGCCAGAACCCGGAAGTGATCCCGGGTCACGTAGGCATTTGGTTGCCAGACCAGAACCACACTCCTGTGTGTCGTGATCACCTTCCCAGGCTAAACAGTGGGCACAAAAACACCAGACACTGGGAATCTCAGTCACTAGAAAAACCCACAGGGAAGGAAGGAAATGGGACTGACCCCAGGTCACCCAGTCTTTCCCTGGAAAAGGTCCCACAGAATGGTGGGTGCAACCCGCCAGCCCTTAATGGGGCTCCAGCTGCAAGCACAGAGATTTGGTGCTCACCCACCTCCGCATCACAGAGAAAACTATGTGCCCCAGGGCATCAGAGACTGGATTTCCCTGTCAGGAGAAAACCCCACAGGGAAGGAAACAAATGGGGACTGACCTCAGGTCAACCAGTCTATCCCTAGAAAAGGTACCACAGATCTCTGGGCGCAGGCTGCCAGCCCAGATATCTGCTGTGCACCAACTCTCCAACACAGACAGAACTTTGTGCCCCAGAGCATCAGAAACTTGGAGTCCCTGTCAGGAGAAAGTCCCACAGGGAGGGAGACAGGTTAGAGCACTCAGCAGACCCCCCACCACCACCACACACACACCAGCACACATGGAAAAGTTCCCGGGAAAAGGTCTCAGGTTCCTGCCCAGTCACCAGCTTGGAGCCACCATCCACCAGGGACTCCATGCTCTATGCACCAACCCAAACACCCCGGACTTGGGCCTTCCTGTTGGGAGAAAACACCGTGGTAGGAGAAACAGCTAACCCTAACTCAGGACCTCAGGACAAGTATCTCCAGAAAAGTGTCTGGCTATCCACAGTCTCCTGACTCTAGGCTCCAGCTGCATGCATGAAAGCAGAGCTCACCTGCCACTGACTACCACTTGGGTACTGGGGCACAGAGCCCCAAACTCAGACCTACAGAAGCATGAGATCCCAGAGATCAACCCCCAGAACTGCTCCAGGGGGCAACCAGTTATCCCTAATTAAACTGACCAAACCACAGGGCACCCAGGTTACAGCAGCAGCTCACTAAATTTACAGCAAGAAACTCAGAAGCAGGGAAGCTGTCTCCAGGACTTCTGCAGGTGAGAGGAGAGCCCTCTTGACTAACAAGGACCACTGTTACCACTCAGCTCTGTATGTCTGAGGTGAGCTATGGCAATTCCTGAAAAACACTGGCCATTCAGTGATTATACCCAAAAAGCTGAGGAGGCTTCCTTCAGGAAAAATCATATTCTTGCCAAGGGGATTCTCTCCACCACAGGATTCCAGGAACCATCGGAAACTAACATCCAACACCTAAGATAGCTCAAAGGGTAGAGGTCACTGTAAAAGCTCAACCAACAACAGACAGAGTAATATGGCATCTCCAGAACCCAGTTATCCAGGAACAAGTAGCCCTGGACACCCAAGCATAATTGAAATTCAAGACGATGGCCTAACATCTATGCTTATGAAGAGGATAATAGAGGAAACAAATAAAACTGGTAAAGAATTAAAGAAACATAAAGTCAAACAGATTAAGGCCATCCATAAAGAAATGAGGAAGATAAAAACAAACAGATTATGGCCATCCGTAAAGAAAACAAGTTGTAGCCAAACAGTTTGTGGCCTTTAGAGAAGAAATGCTTAAATCACTGAAAGAAATAAAAGAAATAGAGAATTGTTCAAACAAACAGCTGAAGGAATTGAAGAAAAAATAGGAAAATACAGTTAGACAGGTGAAGAAAAAAAAACGGCTCAAGATCTGAGGATAGAATAGGAAAAATTAAAGAAAATACAAACCGAGGAAACTGTGGAGAGAAAGAACTTAGTGAAGAAAACAGGAACTAAAGAGGTAAGCATAACCAATAGACTACAAGAGACAGAAGAAAGAATCTCAGGTGTGGAAGATACAATGGAAGAAATGGATGTTTCCATCAAAGAAAATGTTAAATCTAAAAAATTCCTGACACAGACTGTCCAAGAAATTCAAAACAATATGAAAAGCCTAAGAATAATAGGAATAAAGGAAAAACAAGATTCCCATTTCCAAGGTCCAGAAAATATTTTCAACAAAATCATAAAAGAAAATGTCACCAATTTAAAGAAGAGTCATATTAAGCATACAAGAGGCCTACAGAACTCCTAATAAATTAGACCAGAAAAGAAAGTCCTCTCTCCACATAAAAATCAAAGCAATAAGTATACAAAATAAAGAAAAACTAGTAAAAGCTGCAAGCGAAAAGGGACAAGTAACGTATAATGGCAGACTCAACAGAATCTCACCTGAATTCTCAACAGAGACTATGAAAGCAGAGTGTATATACCAATATCATGCAGACCCTAAGAGATCACAGACATCAGCCCAGGCTATTATAACCAGAAAACATCTCAGTCATCATAAATGGAGAAAACAAGATATTCAATGACAGAAACAAATTTAAATAATACCTACCCACAAATACAGCATTACAGAAGATACTCAAAGGAAAAATACAACCCAAGAAAACTAACTACTTTCAGGAAAACACAGGAAATAAAAATCCTCACTATAGAAAAACTAAAAGTAGCCAAACACACAAACACATTACCAAAACCAACATCAAAATCAAAGGATCTAACAGCCCCTGGTCATTAATCTCTCTCAACATCAGTGGCCTTAACTCTCCAATAAAAAGACACAGACTAACAAAATGGATGTATAAACAAGACCCAACATTTTGTTGCATAAACATTACATATCCAAGTCACAAAGATAGAAATTACCTGAGAATAAAGGGCTGGAAGACAGTTTTCCAAGCAAATAGACCCAATAATCAAGCAGGAGGAGCCATTCTAACATCTAATAAAAAAGACTTTCAACCAAAATTATTCAAAAGAGTTGGGAAAGGACATTTCATTCCCATAGAAGGGAAATTCCACCAGGAAGACATCACAATCCTGAACATCTATCCCCCATATACAAGGGCAACCATATTTATAAAAGAAACATTGATGAAACTTAAACCACACATAGATCCCCAAACATTAATAGTGGGAGACTTTAACACCCAACTCTCAACAAAGGACAGGTCAACAAAACAGAAATTAAACAAAGAAACAATGTCTCAAACAAAGGTCATGAATCAAATGGACCTAACAGACATTTACAGAACCTTACACCCAAACACAAAAGAATTTACTTTCTTCTCAGCACCTCAGGGAACCTCCAAAATAACCCATATGGTTGGTCACAAAGGGAGACTCAACAGATACAAGAAGATTAATATAATCCCTTGTATCCTATCTGATCACTATGGATTAAAGCTGGACCTAAACAACAACAGAAATAGCAAAAAGCCTGCACACACATGGAAACTGAACAACTTGCTACTAAATGACAGCTGGGTCAGAGAAGAAATAAAGAAAGAAATGAAATGAAAGTCTTCCTAGAATTCAATGAAAATGAAGACACAACATACCCAAACTTATGGAGCACAATGAAAGAAGTCCACAAGAGGAGAGTGCACAGCACTAAGTGCCTTCAAGAAGAAATTCAAGACGGCTCATTCAAGCAACTTAATGGCTCATCTAAAAGCCTTGGGGGGTGGGGGAGAGAGACACCAAAAAGGAGTAGATGGCTGGAAATAAACTCAGGGCTGAAATCAATAAATTAGAAACAAATAAAACAATTCAAAATATCAATGAAACCAAGAGCTGGTTCTTTGAGGAAATCAACAAGATAGACAAACCCTTAGCCCAACTAACCAAAAGGCAGAGAGAAACTATCCAAATCAGCAAAATCAGAAACAAAAGGGTGGGCATAACAACAGACACTGAGGAAATTCAAACAATCCTTTGGTCTTACTACAAAAGCCTATATGCAACAAAATTTGAAAATCTAAATGAAACAGAAAATTTTCTTGATAGATCCCATTTTCCAAAACCAGACTGTCAAAGAAGAGCTAACTCCAATTCTCTCCAAACTTTTCCACAAAATAGAAACTGAAAAAACATTACCAAAAATCATTCAATGAAGCTACAGTCACCTTGATACCTAAACCACACAAAGACCCAACAAAAAAAGACATCTTCTGACTTATCTTTCTTATGAACATTGATGCAAAAATAATCAGTAAAATATTTACAAACCAAATCCAAGAACCCATAAAAGATATCATTAATCATGACCAAGTAGGCTTCATCACAAGCATGCAGTTGTGGTACAATACACTGAAATCCATCAATGTAATTCACCATATAAACTAACTGAAGTAGAAAAACAACATGAACATCTTAAATCCTGAAAAAGCATTTGAAAAAATTCAACACCAATTCATGTTTAAAGACTTGGAGAGATCAGGGATACAAGGAACATACCTAAACATAGTAAAGACAATATAAAGCAAGTGTATAGCCAACATCAAAGTAAAAGGAGAGAAACTTAAATTTAACCCAGTAAAATCAGAGACGAGGCAAGGCTTCCCAATCTCTTCATATCTCTTCAAAATAGAACTTGAAGTCCTACCTAGAACAATAAGACCCTTAAAGGAGATCAAGGGGTACATTAGGGAAAGAAAGAAGCCAAAGTATCACTATTCACAGATGATATGATAGTACACATGAGCCAACCCAAAAATTTAGCCAGAGCACTTTTTCAGCTGATAAACAACTTCAGCAAAATGGCTGGATAGAAAATTAACTAAAAAAAAAAAAAAATTAAAAGTACTCCTGTATTCGAAAGACAACAGGGCCAAGAAAGAAATTAAGGAAACAACACCCTTCATAATAGCAACAAATAACATAAAGTACCTTGGTGTGACTCTAAGTAAGCAAGTTTTAAGACTTGTTTGAAAATAACTTAAAGTCTCTGAAGAAAGAAATTGAAGAAGATATCATAAGATGGATAGGTCTACTGTGCTCATTGATTGGTAGGATTAACATACTGAAAATGGCCATCCTACCAAAAGGAACCTACAGCTTACATGTTATTTCCATCAAAATACCAACACAATTCTTTATAGACCTTGAAAGTAAAATTCTCAAATTCATATGGAAAAACAAAAAACCCGAATTCCCAAAGTTCAACAACAGATCATCTGGATGTATCTCCATCCCTGATCCCAAGCTGTATTACAGAGTAATAGTAATAAAAACTGCATGATACTGGCATAGAAACAGAATTGTAGATTAATGGAATCAAATAGAAGACTCAAAAATAAACCCATACACGTATGGACACTTGATTTTTGACAGAGAAACCAAAACCGTTCAATGGAAAAAAGACAGCTTCATCAACAAATTGTGCTGATCTAAGGGGATGTTACATGTAGAAAAATGAAATTCAATCCATATTTATCAACCTGCACAAAACTAAAGTTCAAGTGGATCAAAGACCTCAACATAAAACCAGGCATATTAAATCAGTTTGAAGAAAAACTGGGGAAGAGCTCAGAACTCATTGGCACCAGAAACAACTTCCTGAACAGGACACCTACAGTACAGACTCTAAAATCAATAATCCACAAATGGGACCACATGAAAATGAAAAGTTTCTGTAAAGCAAAAGATACTGTCTTCAAAACATAATGGCAGCCTACAGATTGTTAAAGGATCTTCACCAAACCTATATCTGCTACAGGGCTAATATCCAGAATATATCAACAAAGAAGTTAAAAAGCAACAAATCAAGCAATCCAATTAAAAAATGGGGTACAGAGCTAAAGAGAGAATTCTCTGTAGAGGAATATCAAATGGCAGAGAAACGCTTAAAGACATTCTCAACATCAGTAGTTATTACGAAATGCAAATAAAAACAACCTCTGATTTCACCTTTCATCCATTGGAATGACTAAGATAAAAAACTCAAGTAACAATATATGCTGAAGAGGACGCATAGAAAGGGGACCCCTACTCCATTGCTGGTGGGAATGTAAACTTGTACAACCATTTTGCAAATCAATCTAGCCCTTTCTCAAACAATTAAGAATAGTGCTTCCTCAAGATCTAGGTATACAACTCCTAGGCACATATCCCAAGTAAGCTCAAGTACACAACAAGGACATTTGTTCAACCATGTTCATAGCACGTTTATTTGTAATAGTCAGAACCTGGAAACAACCCAGGTGAAGGAATGCATTCAGAATTTGTGGTACATTTATACGATGGAATACTACTCAGCAATTAAAAACAAAGAAATCATGAAATTTTCAGGCAAATTGTGGGATCTAGAAAAGATCATCCTGAGTGAGGTATCCCAGAAACAGAAACACACACGTGGTATATACTCACTATATACTCACTTATAAAAGGATATTAAACATAAAACAGAGAATAAACATACTAAGGTATGTTCACCTAAAGAAGCTAAGCAAGAAGGAGGATCCTGGGTTAGATGACCAATTCTCACTTAGAAAGACAAAGGGGATGGATATTGGAAGAAGGAAAAAATAGGGAACAGGACAGGAGCCTACCACAGAGGGACTCTGAAAGACTCTATCCTGCAGGGCATTGAGGCAGATGCTGAGACTTATAACCAAATTTTGTGCAGTGTGCATGGAATCTTATGAAAGAAGGGGGAGATAGGGATACCTGGAGAGGACAGGAGCTCCACAAGGAAAGCAACAGAACCAAAATATCTGGGCACAGGGGTCTGAGACTGATGCTCCAACCAAGGACCAT
Organism: Meriones unguiculatus; assembly: GCF_030254825.1. Classification (NCBI taxonomy): domain Eukaryota; kingdom Metazoa; phylum Chordata; class Mammalia; order Rodentia; family Muridae; genus Meriones; species Meriones unguiculatus. The sequence continues at coordinate 69,509,323 of NC_083369.1, read as the reverse complement.
TCATGGATATAGCCTCGAACCCCTACTCACATTTCAACCATGGCAGCTCAGTATCCAAGTTTCCTAGCAAGGGGAACAGGGACTCCTCTGACATGAACTCAATGACTGGCTATTTGATCATCTCTCTCTGAGGGAGATCAGCCCTGGCAGGCCACAGATATGAACAATGCAGCCAGTCCTGGTGATACCTGATTAGCCTTTGTCAAAAGGAAAGGGAGGAAGACCTCCCCTCTGAATGGACTTTGAGAGGGTCAAGAGAGGAGATGAAGGAGGGAGGGTCGGATTATGAGGGATGAGGGTGGGAGCTACAGCTCAGATACAAAATGAATAAACTGTAACAATATTAAAAATTAATAAAAATTAAAGGCTTGTGGAGGACGCAGAGCCAGCGATTACCAACAAGCCTGTAAATAGTGCTCTGATTGGTGGTACGCATGCCTCAGAGTCCCAGAATACATGGTTACTCTCTGCTATGAGGATGTTTAGAGATGATAATATATTGCTGTACCTTCTTCCAATTCCCGAGGTAACCTGTAGGATTCACCTTCTATCTGAGGGATTCTGTTACTATCCTGTTCTTCCATACCCTCTCAAAACATTCTCCCTCTCAAGAATGGATCCTACAAACCTTCCCATGTATGGCCAAAGTAATCTCACACCTAACTGATTAGGCACCGTTCCATGAGAGACTTGCTTTATAAACACCCAAGGCTTCCGGTTCATTCTGGTTTGAGGTTTCATAGCCCAAGTTTAGCAATTAGAAAAAAGAACCTGTGTCATCTCCTTTCATGCTAGTCATTAGAAATGGAATGGTTTCAACATTTTGGCTAGATCTGCACAGCTGAATGCAAACTAAGGGAAGAATGCTAGCCAGTGACAGTCATCCAAGTCTTTGGTAGAAGGCATAAATTTCTGCCTTGCCTCTCCTTGAATGAACACAAACTATGAAAACATAAAATTTGAATAAGAATTGGAACCCCATGATCATTGCTGGGAACTTTCTCCTCTATGTAAGGTATCAGGGACATTATCGTCACCAGAGTGTGTATAGGACTTTCACCCTCTGCCTAAAGAAAAGTCTGTACTTCTCCTTTTTCATTAGTTTTCTTCCCTTACACTGGGACTCTGTGTTTCCTCTTTCCCCAATGTTACCTAATTCCTTCTCATTATATTGAACAAAATGTCAGACATCTGTTAGGACCAGGATTTCCCTAGATCCCATTTGTCCAATGGGTTCTAAATGAATTATTTTTTTTTTTGTTACATGGTCCATATATAGTTCTATTCCTTCCCTCTGAGTCTTTTTTCTTCCCATTAAAGGGGTGCCAGACCAAGGGGCCCTTACACCACTCCCTTCTGTAAAAAAGACTATCAAACATTACCAATATTCCAAATAGGTTGGGGGCCAATTTTCTACTTCCATCCAGCAAGAACATTTTAGACATTCGGTTTCTGAAGAAAAGGATCTGGGAAATATAATTCTATTGAAGGCTCCCTCAAACTAGACACTCTGGAGTCTAAGATGGCAGTGACCAGGGCACACTATATCTGAGGGGCAAAGGATCTGAAACTTCTAAATTGGTGAGTGGGGTGGGGGCAGCTGAAGCCAGAACAAAGACATTGAGGCTTCCTGGATAAGAGGGGCAACTGTTGAGCTGTGACTGTTTGGATCCAGATCACTAGTGGCCATCTCTGGGGACGAGAGTGGTGAATATTCAACTACCCTGCACCTCCCCTTGTGCCAAGCACAGGACTCCCTGCTTGGCAAAGGAGGCAGTGATTGGCCTAAGCAGGATCCTCTGTGCTCAGTGACTGAGAGAGCAGAAGGAACAGCAGTAATGTTCTCCAAGGCTAGCCGCTGCAGTAGAAAGGTGTCCAGGATTCCCATACCTGTGGCTGTGGCTAGCCCAAGCAGAAGCCTCCATGCTCTATGACTGAGATGGCAGAGGCAACTGTCCCAAGTACAAGTCTCACTGTCTCCCTGCCCAATGGCAAAACAGTGGACACCACTGAGCTGATGGATTTCCTATACTCTCATTAGTCCCTGCATTCCCAAATCTAAGAGTAGAGAACAGTGAGAACCCATGTGTTTTCCCATTAGACCTGCAAATGAGTGAGGGTGCCTTCAAGTCAATGAATGCAGAACCCCAGATCCAGGTTCCCTCTACACTAATAGCCAGATATGAGATCCCTCCCACCCACATACCCACTGTGGGCAACACAGAACACTGTGACAACCTTCTCAACAGTGAAGGCCCTGTTCTGTGAGTCTGCCAGAAGAGTGCAGGCAAACAGTTCCTGGAGCCCAGACAGATCTGAATACCAGGAAGACAGTATGACAGATATGTAGGACACTGATTATTCAGAGCACCTAAGTATGCATATTGAACCTGCAAAGAGAACCAGCACCCCCTCCTGTGCTTAAGCTCTACCCTTCCAGGGATCTACATGCTCTAGTACCTTATTCCCGAAGGAACACTGCCACACACACACACATGCACATACACACACATGCTTGCATACATGTGACTGTGACCTTTCTCCATTAGCTAGAGTTGAAACCTGAACATATACTCTCAAAATGGTGGACCGCTCTCATACTCTTGAAGAATACTCCAGGCACCAGAGAAAGACTGACCAAGTCAGAAGTGAAACTCCAGAAACAAACAGCAAAGGTTACTGAAAGGCAGATGGCTAGAGGTCAGCATAAGAACACATCCAACAAAATTCCAAACAGCATGGCTTCACCAGCAACCAAAAAGTGATGGATATTTTAATTCATCTGAACACAGGAAAATGAATTTAAAGCTATGTTTATTGAGTAATTAGAGGCATATAAATAGGAGAACAAAGCTCTCAAAGAAATACAGGCAAATATATCCACACAAATAGAAGCACACAAAGAATAAACAAAAAAACAAAAGACACCATCATGGAAAGACAGGAATACACATTCAAACAGATGAAAGTAATGGTGCAAGACATGAAAACAGAATTAGAATCAATAAAGAAAACACAAACAGTGAAAACCCTGGATGTGGAGAACTCAGAGAAAAGATCAGGAACCACAAAGGCAAGCATCACCAAAAGAATATAAGAAATGGAAGAGAGAATCTCGGGTGCTGAAGATACAGTTTCAGAAATTAACACATCTCTCAAAGAAATAGTAAAATCAGAAAAGTCCCAAATGAAAAACATCCAAGAAATCAAGGACACCATGAAAAGACAAAATCTAAGAATAACAGAAATAAATGGAAAAGAAGATTCCAGGTTTGAAGATCCAGAAAATATTTTCAAGAAAATCATAGGAAAAAAAATCCCAACTTAAAGAAAGAGATGTCCTTAAGCTTACAAGAGGCTTACAAAACACCAAATAGACAAGATGAGAAAAGAAATACCTCATGTCACATCATAGTCAAAACACTGAATCTACAGAACAAAGAAAAAAATATTAAAAGAAGCAGGGGAAAAAGGCCAAGTACATATAAAGATAGACCTATCAGAATCATACCAGACTTCTCAACAGAAACTATGAAAGCCAGAAGAGCTTAGGCAAATATCATTCACACACTAAGAAACCACAGATATCAACCCAGACTACTATACCCAACAAAGTTTTCAGTCAACATAGATGGAGAAAACATCCATGACAAAATATTCCATGACAAAACTAAACTTAAAAAATATCTACATAGCAACCCGGCCCTAAAGAAGATACTAGAAGGAAAACTCCAATCCAAAGAAAACAACTACACCCAAGAAAACACAGGATATAGATAACTTCAAAACAAAGAATTAAAAGAAAATAAGCATTGAAACACAGAAAAAAACCCCAATCCCACAAAAAAAAAAAAAAAAAAAAAAAACTAACATTCATTGGTCACTATTATCTATCAACATCAACAGACTCAACTCTCCAATAAAAAGAAACATATTAGCAGAGTGGTTGCAGAAACATGATCCAACATTCTGCTGCATCCAAGAAACACACCTCTACAAAAAAGATGAACTCTACTTTGGAGTAAGGGCTGGAAAAATGTTTTTCAATCAAATGGACCCAGAAAACAAGGTGGGGTAGCTACCTTAAAACCTAATAATATAGACTTTCAACCAAAATTAATAAAAAAAAGATGAAGAGAGGTATTTCATTGTCATGAAAGGAATAAACTGCCAAGAGGATATCAAAACCCTGAAGAACTATGTTCCAAATACAAGAACACATGCATTTGTAAAAGAAACATTATTAAAACTTAAATCACATATTGAATATATTAGTGGGAGTCTTCAACACTCTACTTTCACCAAGGGACAGAAAATCTAGACAGAAGCTAAATATGGAAATAATGACACATACAGAGATCCTAAATCAAATCAACCTGATAGAAGTCTACAGAACTTTTCAGCCAAACATAAATGAGTATACCTTCTTTTCAGCATCTCATGAAACCTTCTCAAAAATTGGTGATATAAGCAGGCACAGAGCAAGCACCAACAGATACAGGAAGAACAAAATAATCCCTGGTGTACTATTTGAGCATCATGGACTAAAACTAGACCTCAACAGGAACAGAAATAACAAAAATGCTATATACACATCAAAACTAAACAACTCTCTACTCAGTGACAGCTTGGCCAGGGAAGAAAAGAAAAAAGAAATTGGAGACTTCCTAAAATTCAATGAAAATGTAACAAATTACCCAAACCTATGGGACACAATGAAAGTGGTGATAAAAGGAAATATCATAGTACTACATGCCTCCAGAAAGAAGTTCAACACATTTCATAAAAGCAATTTAAAAGTACACCTAAAGTCCTAGAAAAAAAATTTTAAAAAATGAAGCAGACACACCAAAGAGGAGTAGATGATTGGAAATAATCAAACACAGAGATGTAGTCAATGATTTAGAAACAAAGAAAACAACTCAAAGAATCAATGAAACTGAGAACTGGTTCTTTGAGAGAATCAACAAGATAGACAAACATATAGCCCAACTAACTAAACGGCAGAGAAAAACTACCCAAATTAGTAAACTCAGTAATGAAAAGAGGGACTTAACAACAGACACTGGGGAAATCCAAACAAACATTGGGTCTTACTTACAGAAACCAAATTACCACAAAATTTGAAAATCTAAATGAAATGGACAATTTCTTGATAGATTCCATTACCAAAATTAAATTAAGATCAGGTAAATAATCCCTGATCTTAAGCTGTACTATAGAGCAACAGTAATAAAAACTGCATGGTACTGGCATAGAAACAGAATGGTGGATCAATGGAAACGAACAGAAGACCCAGAAATAAACCCACACACTTATGGACACCTGATCTTTGACAAAGATGCCAAAACCATACAATGGAAAAAAGATAGCATCTTCAACAAATGGTGCTGGTCCAACTGGATATCTACATGTAGAAAAACGCAAATAGATCCATACTTATCACCCTGCAGAAAACTAAAGTCCAAGTGGATCAAAGACCTCAACATAAAACCAGACACATTAAATAGGTTAGAAGTAAAAGTGGGGAAGACCTAAAACTCATTGGTACAGGAGACAAGTTCCTGAATAGAACACCAACAGCACAGGCACTAAGAGCAACAATCAATAAATGGGACCTCATGAAACTGAAAAGCAAAGGACACCGTCATCAAAACAAAATGAATGCTTAGAGATTGGGAAAGAATCTTCACCAACCTTTCATCTGACAGAGAGCTAATATCCAGTATATATAAAGAAAAAAAGAAGCTGAAAAGCAACAAACCAAGTAATCTAATTAAAAAAAGGGGAACAGAGCTAAACAGAGAATTCTCGATAGAGGAATATCAAGTAGCAGAGAGACACTTAAAGAAATGTCCAACCTCATTAGCCATCAGGGAAATTCAAATCAAAACAACCCTGATATTTTAACATATACCTATCAGAATGGCTAAGATCAAAAACTCAAGTGACAACACATGCTGGAGAGGGTGGAGAGAAAGGGGAACCCTCCTCCACTGCCGGTGGGAATATAAAATTGTAAAACCACTTTAGAAATCAATCTGGAGCTTTCTCAGACAAACAGGAATGGCGCTTCCTCAAGATCTAGCCATACCACTCCAAGGCATATATCCAAAAGAGGTTCAAATACACAATAAGGACATTTACTCAACCATGTTTGTAGCAGCTTTATTTGTCATAGTCAGAAGCTGGAAACAACCCAGATGCCCCTCAACTGAAGAATGGATACAGAAATTGTGGTACATCTACACAATGGAATATTACTCAGCAATGAAAAATAAGGAAATCATGAAATTTGCAGGTAAATGATGGGAACTGGAAAGGATCATCCTGAGTGAGCTGTCCCAGAAGCAGGAAAATACACACAGTATATGCTCACTTACATAGACATATAAGATAAACCTACTAAAATCTGTTCATCTAAAGAAACTAATCAGGAGGGAGGACCCTGACTAAAATGCTCAATCCCCATCCCAAAAAGCAAAGAGGATGGGCATCAGAAGAGGAGGAAAACAAGAAACAAGTTAGGAACCTCCAACAGAGGGCCTCTGAAAGTCTCTGCCCTGCAGACTATCAAAGCAGATGCTGAGTCTTATGGCCAACTGCTGGGCAGAGTGCATGGAATCTTATGAAAGAAGTGGGAAATAGTAAGATCTGGAGAGGACAGGAACTCCACAAGGAGAGCAACAGAACCAGAAAATTTGAACACAGGGGTCTTTCCAGAGGCTCATACTCCAACCAAGTACCATGCATGGAGATAACCTAGAACCCCTGTACAGATGTAGCCCATGGCAGTTCAGTGTCCACGTGGGTTCCATAGTAATGGAAAGAGGGACTGCCTCTGATATAAACTGATTGGCCTCCTCTTTGATTACCTCCCCTGATGGGGAGCAGCCTTACCAGGCTACAGAAGATGACAATGCAGCCAATCTTGATGAGATCTGATAAACTAAGATCAGAAGGAAGAAGAGGAAGACCTCCCCTATCAGTGCACTTGGGGAGGGGCATGTGTGAAGAAGGGGCAAGGAAGGTAGGATTGGGAGGGAAGGAGGGAGGAGTTTATGGAGGGATACAAAGTGTATAAAGTGTAATTAATAAAAGTTAAAAAATAGGAAAAAATTTTAAAAACAGCACATTATACATTTGAAAATTGATGACGTTAAATTTGAATCTGATTTTATAAGTATGTTGTCTTGACTTAATTATTCCACAACATAGCTGTGTTTAAAATATTGTGACATATACCATAAGTAAATATATCTGTGATTTTTATTTGTTAAATACTTTGTATGTTAATTTGATTGATTAAATGTTCTAAATTTATTCATATGTAATAAAACATGTGTACTTAAAAAAAGATAAGGTAAATAGATTAAATGGTCCTATATTCCCAAAGGAAGCAGTCATCAAAAATCTCCCTTCCAAAAATAGCCCAGGGCCTGTTGGTTTCAGCACAGAATTCTACTAGACTTTCAAAGTAAAGCTAACTCCAATTCTCTCCAAACTATTCCACAAAATAAAAACAGAAGGAACATTACCAAACTCATTCAATGAAGCCACAGTCACTTTGACACCTTAACCACACAAAGACACAACAAAGAAAGAACTTCAGACCTATTTCTCTTATGAACACTGATGCAAAAATACTCAATAAACTACTTGCAAACCAAATCCATGAACACATAAAAGATGTCATCCACCATGACCAAATAGGCTTCATCCCAGTGATACAGGGGTGGGTCAGTTTACAGAAATCCATCAGTGTAATCCACCATATAAACAAACTGAAGGAGAATAACAACATGATCATCTCCTTAGATGCTGAAAAAGCATTTGACAAAATAAAACACCCATTCATATTTAAAGTCTTGGAGAAATCAGGGGTATAAGCACATTTGTGAACACAGTAAAGACAATAGACAGCAAGCCTATAGACAACATCAAACTAAATGTAGAGAAACTTAAATCAATCCCACTGAAATCAGGGACAAAGCAAGGCTTCCCACTCTCTCCGTATGTCTTCTACATAAGACTTGAAATCCAAACTAGAGCAATAAGAAAACTAACAGAGACCAAGGGGATAAAAATCAGAAATGGGAAGAACTCAAAGTAACATTATGTACAGATGATATGATAGTATACATAAGAACCCCTAAAATTAAGCCAGAGAACTTCTTCAGCTGATAAACTCCTTCAGCAAAGTGGCTAGATATATCTAGAAAGAAAGAATTGGAGAATTTCCACAAGTGGAAGGGGCATGGGTAGAATAATGAAAGAAAAAGATTAATAAGAAATCCTGTATAAGATATCTGGAAGTGCTTTGAAAAGGTCTTACTTGGTTGTGAGACTGATCACTGATCACGGGTCACCCAGTCTTTCCCTGGAAGGTCTCACTGACAACTGGTACCCACCTCCATCACAACTGAGCTCCCACTGCGTGCGGAGAGCAGCTGCGGGCCCAGCTCAAAATCCCTACTCCCTCTTGGGAGGAGGCAGGAGGCGGCCAGCAGAATCTGCCACAGACCACATTGTCTGTACCCCAAACCAATCCGGGCTGAGAAAAAACAATCCTTTCAGGGACTACCCCAAACGCTGCCATAACCCTGCTGCAGCGGAGCGGAGGGTTAGAGAGGCGCACAGTGTCTTCACAGTGTCGGAACTCCAGTGCTGCCAGCGGCTCCTAGCAAACAAACTTCAGCTCGGGATCTGGGACTGTGGTCATTCTACACATCCTGAGATTCTCCTGGGTCCAGCGCAATAAGGTCTAGCAGCAAGTCCTATCACCGGCGCCCGCCTCCCTGACCCCTGGCAGAGAAACCCTGGCTCAGGATTGGACTGAGAAGCCCCAACCCCTTCTGGCACTCCCCTGAGACCACCTCCATAAGCTTGCCCTAGCAGAGGGGAAGGTTAGAGGAGTCTAGTCTACTGAGCGCATCTGAAAGACTCTAGCTAGCAGTGTTTTCAAAGCAAAGACTCATGACCAAACCTTTGGCAGAGTACAGAGAATCATAAGAAAAAAGAGGAGTTAGTCTGATGGGGAAAGGATAGGAACTCCACAAGGACCAAATATATCTGGGCACAGAGTCTTTTCTGAGACTGACATTCAACCAAGGACCATGTATGGATATAACCTAGAACCTCCGCTCAGATGTAGCCTGTGGTAGCTCAGTAACCAATTGGTTTCCCAAAGTGAGAGGAGCAAGGACTATTTCTAACAAGAACTCAATGACTGGCTCTTTGGCCTCCCTGCCCCCCAAGGGAGGAGCAGTCATGTTAGGCCACAGAGGAGGGCTTTGCAGCCAGTCCTGAAGATACCTGATAAAACAGGATCAGATGAATGTGGAGGAGGTCCCCCCCCCCATCAGTGGACTTGGAAAGGGACACGGTGGAGATGAGGGAGGGAGGGAGGGAGAGAGGGAGGAACTGGGAGTGAATGAGGAAGCGGGACACGGCCGGGATACAGATTCAGAGTTAATAAAATGTAACTGATAAGAAAAAAATAAAATTTAAAAAAAAAGGTCTTACTTGGCTGTAAAATGATTGAATTAATCCATATAAAGCACATAGGCAACATTATCCTATATTTATATAAATGTGGGAACAAGCAAAAGAAATTATCAAAAAGACTATTATAATACTTTATTATAATACTTTGAATCTAAAGGTTTTACAAATGTCCTATGTGTATGACACTTTACTCCCAAACAACAAAATACAAATTCACTTTATATGTACATGAAATAATTACCCAGATACTGCATGTAACTTATAATGAAAAAAATTCACATTAAAATTAAAAAAAACTTGAAATGTGAAATATTTCCATTGACTACAGTGGAAAGAGTTCAGAAGATAGTAGTAATAACAAATATGTAAAATTCATAAACATGAAAAATCAAAATGAAACATTTAAATGTACTTTAAAAGTTGAGTGAGTGAAGAAGTTATGAAGAAAAATAGAAAATACTTTGAGGATGATTAAAAATGAAACACATTTTGCTGGGCATGGTGTCACATGCTTATCATTCCAGCACTCAGGAAACTGGCAAAGCAGAATACCCAAAATCACAGCCAGTCTGGGATGTACGGGGAAACACTCACACTTTCTAAAAATAATGTATCAAAACTTATGGGAAATAATAAAAGTACCCCCATGAAGCACCATAAATGCCAAAATAGAAAATAAGTTAGATTTGTTTTGATATGAAACCAAAATTACAGATAACAACAGATTATTGAACTGGGTTACACATAAAATTTCAAAATTTCTATACATCAGTAATAGTCAAAAATAGGAAAGAAAATATTTGCAAAGGATTCAGCTGACTAAACCTTTTAAATAAAAACATAAAAAGAACAATGTTGAGTTCCAGAAGAGAATGCAGTGAGCTACATAGTGCTGCATCCTTTCCCAGGGGTCCCCAAGGCCTCTGGCCTATGCCTCTTTAGCCTTGATGCCCAGGAGAAGTCTCAGTCCCAGTCTTGTGGACCCACGGAGTCCAAGACCTCACAGGAGCCAATCATGTGGCTTAGCCGCCATCCTGCAATGACCCCTTTCCCTGCCAAAGGAAGCACGAAGATGGCTGTGACCTGCTTGCAGCCTCCTGGACTCAAGACGAAGCCCCAGCCCAGCCTTCAAGGAAGCCTCAGGGTGACAGCCTGCATAGCATGGCAGAAAGAATGGCTGACACCCGAAGACCAGGGTTGGCCCTTAGGGGCCTCTGCAGCCTGAGTTGGAGAGTCTGCGCAGGAACTTCAGAAACACTCAGCCATTGCTGGGAGGGCATTGCCTCAAGGAAGAGCCCTGAGACCTGAGCGAAAAGAGGCATTGGTGGCCCGGAGGAAGGTGAGCTAAGACCCATATAGCAGTGGGAGGAATGATGTTCATCGGGCCATGGGCCCAGGATGCAACAACTGCATGCAGACAGTGGGAAATGCTGGAGAAGAATTATCTGATGCCCTAGAAGGTCTGTGTATATAATATGAAAAAGATGCTCTCAACTTTTCCCCCACTCTTTTACAGAGACATTTGTCTAAATCTGGACATTTAGTGGTACAAGTTATTGACACAGGGTAAAGTAGAGGCAGGAAATCAAGTGTTAATCAAATCATCCAGTCATCTTAAAAACAAACAAACAAACAAAAAACAGAGAATCCACAGGAGAGGTCTGAGAATCCTCAGGAGATGTCATGAAACCATGTGGAGAGATGGACCAGACCTAAGATATGACTAAAAAGGGAGTTCCAAGATGGCAGCTAGAGGCAGAGGATCTGAAACTCCTAAATTGGTGAGTGGAGGGGCAGCTGGAACCAGAACATCAACACTGAGGCTTCCTGGGTTAGATGGGACAACACATGAGCTGAGACCATTTAGATCCAGGTCACCTGCATACTTCTCTGGGGACTGAGAGTGGCCAACATATGATCCTCTGTACTTCCTCTTGTGGGGCCTCCCTCCTCCTCAGGGGAGGTGACCCACAGTGCCCATGGCTCATAATACAGATCTCCCTGCTCTGTAACTGAGACAGCAGAACAGGGCCTCCTAATTCTCAGCAGCGGCTGCCAGCTGTACCAGCCTTCTGGGTACCAGGTCCTCAAGCAGCTGTACGGGCCACTAATGGCATCCCAGCCAGTGACTGTACTGGCTGACCACTACCTCAGTGGTAGGCAGCTGGATATAAGGGCCACCCAGGTCCACTGGGCTACCCAGATCACCCAGAAGAGCCAGGCCACCCAGGTCCATGGACCACTATAGGGGCTCCACAGTGCTTCCCATCCTTCACCTATATTGGCCTCCCAGTTCTGCTGCTGTGGCTGAACTCCCAGGAGACCACTATATCATCCTCCAAGTTCTGTGGCTGTAGCACCACTGAGCTGAATAAACTCCTACACCCGCCTTTGCCCCAGCAGGCCCAAAACTGAGAGTAGAGAACAGGCAGAAGCCCTGTGCTCTCCAACTGGATCTGGTAGTGAGTGAGTGCATCTTCTAGTGAGTGCCTGCAGAGCCCCAGATCCAGGGTCCCTCTCCACTAGCACCTAGACAATGCATTCCTTCTACCCACATACCCACTGTGGGAAACAGGACTTCTTGGGACAACATTCTCAACATTGAAGCCCATGTTCTGCCAGTGGAGTCAAGGCAAACAACTCCTGGAGCCCAGACAGATCTATATGTCAGTGATCTGTGCATGAGCATTGCAGCCACAAACACCTCCAGGGCACACAAACATTCCTCTGCCTACACCACCCGCTGCCCCACATTCCAAGCATCTTCGCTCTCTAGCACCCTGTCCTTCAAGGCACACTTCCACACATACACTCACAAGTTTGCTCTCCCACTTGTACAAATGCACCTGCATACCTTCCTCACTTAGATACAGCTGAAACACCAATGCACAGCCTCAAACCAGTGGATCTCTCTGATCTTCCTGAAGAATATTCCAGGCACCACAGAAACATGGACTCAGTCTGAACTACAGACTCCAGAAAAAAAGAAAACACAAAAAACAAACAAACAAACAAACAAACAAACAAAAAACAGTGAGGGTTACAGATGAGAAGAAGACCAGAGGTCAGCAATAAGAACACATCCAACAAATATCAGGACATCATGGCTTCACCAACAACTCCCAAAATCAATGAATAATCCAAATCATCAGAAAAACAGGAAAATGTGTGACCCCAAAAATTCAAACAGAGAATCCTTCAACTGATAAATACCTTCAGCAAAGTGGCTGAATAAGAAATTAACTCGAAAAAGAAAGAAAGAAAGAAAGAAAGAAAGAAAGAAAGAAAGAAAGAAAGAAAGAAAGAAAGAAAGAAAGAAAGAAAGAAAGAAAAGAAATCAGAAGTCCTCCTGTATACCAAAGACAAAAGGGCCGAGAAAGAAATTAGGGAAACAACATCCTTCAAAATAGCCACTAATAACAAAAAGTACCTTGGTGAGACTCTAATCAAGGATGTGAAAGACCTATTAGAAAAAAACTTCAAGTCTATGAAGAAAGAAATTGAAGAAGATAACAGAAGATGGAAAGATCTTCTGTATGCATGGATAGGTAGGATTAACATACTGAAAATGGCCATCCTGCCAAAAGCAATCTACAAATTCAATATAATTCCCATCAAAATACCAACACCATTCTTTACAGAACTTGTAAGAACAATTCTCAACTTCATACGGAAAAAAGGAAACAGAATTACAAAACAATCCTGTACAACAACAGATCATCTGGTGGTATCACCATCCCTGATCTCAAGCTGTACTACAGAGCAATAATAATAAAAATTACATGATATTGGAATAGAAACAGAATGGTGGATCAATGGAACTAAATAGAAGACCCAGAAATAAACCTACATATCTATGGATACTTTGATTTTTGACATAGAAGAGAAAACCATTCAATGGAAAAAAAAAAAAGAAAGAAAAAAAAAACAGCATTGTCAACAAATGGTGCTGGTATAACTGGATGTCTACATGTAGAAAAATGCAAATAGATCCATTCTTATCACCCTGCACAAAACTAAAGTCCAAGTGGATCAAAGACCTCAACAAAAATACAGACACACTTAATCGGTTAGAAGAAAAAATGGGGAAGAGCCTTGAACTCATTGGCACAGGAGACAACTTTCTGAATAGAACACCAACAGCATAAGCTCTAAGATCAACAATCAATAAACGAGACCTCATGAAACTGAAAAGCTTCTGTAAAGCAAAAGACACTGTTTCCAGAACAAAACGACAACCTACAGACTGGTAAAGGATCTTCAACAACCCCTTACCTGACAGAGGGCTAATATCCAGAGTATATAAAGAACTGAAGAAGTTAAAAAGCAACAAATAGAGTAATCCAATTAAAAAATGGGGTACAGAGCTAAACAGAGAATTCTCAACAGAGGAATATGGAATAGCTCACAAGCACTTAAAGAAATGCTCAATGGCCTTAATCATCAGGGAGATGCAAATCAAAACGACCCAGAGACTTCACCTTACACCAATCAGAATAGCTAAGATCAAAAGGTCAAGTGACAATACATGCTGGAGAGGATGTGGAAAAAGGGGAACCCTCTTCCATTGCCAGTGGGAGCCTAAGCTTGTACAACCTCTTTGGAAATCAGTCTGGTGCTTTCTCAGCAAGTAGAAATAGCACTTCCTCAAGATCCAGCAATAACACTCCTAGGCATATATCCAAAATATGCTCAAGTACACAACAAAGACATTTGTTCAACCATGTTCATAGCAACTTTATTCATAATAGCCAGAACCTGGATAAAACTCACATGTCCCTCAACAGGAATGGATACAGAAAATTTAGTACATTTATACAATGGAATACTACCCAGCAATTAAAAACAAGAAAATCATGAAATTTGCAGGCAAATGGTGGGATCTAGAAAAGATCTTGAGTGAGGTATGCCAGAAGCAGATAGACACACATGTTATATACTCACTTATAAGTGGATACTAGACTTATAAGATAGAATAAACATACTAAAATCTGTACATCTAAGGAAGATGAGCTAGAAAGAGGACCCCGGGTAAGATGATCAATCCTCACTCAGAAAGTCAAACGGGACAGATATTGTTAGAAGGAGAAAACAGGAAACAAGACAGGTGCTTACAACAGCGGGCCTCTGAAAGAGTCTATGCTGAGACTCATAACCAAACTTTGGACAGAGTCCAGGGAATCTTATGAAAGAATGGGGAGAGAGTAAGACCTGGAGAAGACAGGAGCTCCACAAGGAGATCAACAGAACCAAGAAATCTTGGCACAGGGTTCTCTTCTGAGAATGCTTCTCAAACCAAGGACCATGCCTGGATATGACCTAGAAACCCTGCTTAGATTTAACCCATGGCAGCTCAAAATCCATGTGGGTTCTCTAGTAAGTGGAACTTGGATTGTCTCTGACATGAACTCATTGGCTGGCTGTTTGACCATCCCCCTTGAATGGTGAGCAGCCTTTCCAGGCAACAGAGGAGGACAATGTAGCTAGTCCTGTTGAGACCTGATATGCTTGGTTCAGATGGAAGGGGAAGAGGACTTTCCCTATTGGTGGACTTGGAGAGAGGTATGGGAGGAGATGAGGGTGACTTAGAAATGGGATTGTTTAGGCTGCCTCTACTAAGACCAGAGGAGTGACACTTGGCCTTGTTTATTCAGTAGTTTAGAGTACCCAGCAGGAGGGGAAGAGGTCCAGAAGAACCAGATTGGTTGGGTGAAGTTGATTTTTTTGTATTCTAACTATATGTTTATTACTTTTTATATTTGTATTCTAACCACGTATGCATTTTATTACTCATTTCATACCCACTTCTCATGTTTGTGTGTTTGAAACGCCAAGTATTTGTCTTTCTAGATGCTATGAAGTGTCTGACTGACATATTTTATAAGTAGTAATAAAATGTTATATAAATACTATTTTTCGTCAGGATTCATTTTAAATATTGTTTTGAGAGCAATAACCAAACATCTCTGAGTTGACCACATTATGTTTGTGCCCTGGTTCCTAGAAAAAGGAAATGCAGAGATCTAAGCCACTGCACTCTGTGGGTGGAAAACAAACTATATCCCATTTTGTTTTATTTTGTTCTATACATAGTACATAGGAAGGACAAAGGAATCCTAATTTACAGCATCTAGTCACCCTAGATGTTAAAGATGTTATCAGAGTAAGACACAGTCAAGTTAGTAGAACAATATGTTTTGTAGTTTTGTGTTAATTTTTAAAATTATTCTTGTTCCATTTGTACCATTTACTGGACTACTGTGAACATAGTGGACAACAGTCCTTACTTGAAACATCTGGTCTATCTAGATGTTTAGAAGTGCCCAATGTATATTTAATATAGAGGTAGTGAATATCACTTTTTAAATATCTTTTTGCTAATATTCATGAAAAGCTGTCTTCAGGGAGTGGAATTATGAGCCCTCTTTGAGCACTGGTTTGGAAGATATGCTGAGAGGTAGCAGCAAAGTCATATAGCAGCTTTGTTATATGGGACCTCTTCAGATGTCATTTCTACATATTTACATTTTGTTTTACTGTGTATATACTGTATGTAACAGACAAATATGTCTAAATTTTTCAACATCTAGACTCTAGATGTTAAAGAGGTTGTCAATATATGACAAAGTGTTAAAATTATCACATAGTGTCCACTGTTAAAATTCATAGAAAAGATTATTCTGTAAATGAGTTGGGGATAGGAATTTGTTGTTCAGCTATTTATAAGCATTACTTATTCTTATATTGTCTACTGGCTTGATGGCAGACAGAAGGGGGAAAGAGAGTGGGTCAAAGCCCAAATGGTTATATTTAGAAGATACATCAGATAATAACCTATATTTTTGTTCGTTTCCTCTCTAAGTGCTTCTGCTTGTGCCTCTACCTGTGCCTCTATTTGTTTGGCTGTATTTGCCTGTATTTCTTTGAGAGCTTTGTTTGTTTCCTCTTTATGTGCCTCTAATAACTGGATAAGCATAGCTTTGAAATCATTTTCCCGTGTTTCCAATGAATTAAAATATCCATTGATTTTGGGGTTGGCAGGTGACACCATGATGTCCTGATTTTTGTTGGATGTTTTCTTATGCCAACCTCTAGCCATCTGCTTATTCATAACCTTCTCAGTTTGTTCCTCGGGTCAGTACTTCAGACTGGGACTGTATGTTTCTAGTGTCTGGAGTATTCTTCAGGAAGATGAGAGAGGTCCACTGGTTTGAGAGTGGATGTTGGTGTTTTAGCTGTAGTTAAGGGAGGAAGGTTGCAGGTACATATGCACAAGTGCAGGCATTTGCGTGGTGGTGTACCTTCGGGAAAAGGGTTCTAGGCATTTAGATGCCTGAAGGGTGGCACTTAAGAGCATGAAAGGGGGGAAGGTTTCTGGTGCTGGCGTTGTTCCCAGGTGTGATGCACATATGCAGGTGCCCTGAACACCTCAGTGGTCTATTAGAACTGTTGTACTGTCCTCCTGGTGTTCAGATCTGTCTGGGCTCCATGTATTTTTGGCCTGGATTCCACTAGGAGACCCACAGAACAGGGGCTTCAATGTTGAGAATGCTGTCTCAAGGATCCCTATGTTGCCCATAGTGGGGATATGGATGGGAGGGATCCGATGTCTGGCTGCTCTTATAGAGGGACCATGGATCTGGGGCTCTGCATGCTCTCACTTAAAGGCACACTCACCACTTGTAGGCCTAATCAGAAAACACAGGGGTTCCCCCTGTTCTCTACTCTCAGATTTGGACCAGCAGGTGCAAATTAGAGTATAGGAGAGCCATTAGCTCAGTGGTGTCCACTGTTTGGTCTCCAGGCAGTGATTGCCTGTACGTGGGGTAACTGCCTCTGCATCCTCAGTCATGAGCATGGAGGCTTCTGCTTGGACTCGATGCCACCCTGCTGCAGCTGCAGCTCAGGGAGGCCAGGGAGGTTTGACTGTGCCTTTTCAGACCGTAGAGTGGAGACTTGTGCTTGGAGCAATCACTGCACTCTCAGCCCAATAGGGAGGCCAGTACTTGGGGCAGAGGCCACTGCCAGCAGCCTCCACAGAACAAGAAGACCCATGCTTGGGGAAAGGGGAAGTACAGGGGGTTGAATATTCACCACTTGTAGTCCCTGGAGACTATAGTGTAACCTGGATCCAAATTGTCCAAGCTCACAGGTTGTCCCCTCTTACTCAGGAAGCTTCAATGTGGATGTTCTGGCTTCAGCTGCCCCTCTACTCACCAATTTTGCAGGTTCAGTTTGAGATCCTGTGCCCCTCAGATATGGTACATACTAGTCACCGCCATATTTACCGCCTCCTTTAGGCTGTAATTGTCATATTAAAGCAAAGGAAAAAAAAGATAAAAAGAATAATGAAAAAGAATAAAAGAAGAAAGAAAAAGAAAACAAAACTAAATATTCATATGGTGATGTGAAGGTGACCTGACATATGCATGCTGATATTCATGCAGTTAATTTTAATTGCCTTTATAAAAGCATACATTTCATTTTATTAACTATTAATATTTAAAGTTGAAGATTGTTACTACAAGTATCTTTTTAATTTTAGTTTTATTTTTGAGATTATAATTTAATTACATATCTCTGCCTTCTCTTTTTCCCTCCATACTCTCCCATATGCCCCTTCTCACTTTTAAATTAATGAATTGATTTAAATCACTAATTATTATTATCCCCTTTTCTAGATATTCCCTGAGCCTTGGAGGAAGATGCTACTGATGTTCCATTTAGAATTAAGTACTACATAGTCAGTTATTATTCACGTTCTGACCCAGAAGCTATTAATTGAAAAGATAAAACTAAAAAATGGAACAGAAATCAAAGGTAGTTTGCAAGTCAAGAACAATAGTGATATCAAGCTTCCAGATATGTTCTGGGATTGGCTGTTTATCTGGAGAAGACAGTGAACATGGTATTGTAGTATGACTGAGGACATTTAGAATGGCACAGAGAATGGCACTATGAAGCCACTTAAGATTCAGGCATAATTTTGAAACAGAGACATGATGAAAATCATATTCATGTTTTTAAAAGTTACTGTTTTCTGAGTAATGTTTTATTAAAAGAAGAAAGAACAATTTACTTTTAAAACCTTTTAAAATGAAGTATAGAAAAGCTATGAAAGGGAGTTACTTAGTACACAGTTAGGTGGAAGAATTTGGAGCTCAGATTGGAGGGGAAACACTGGATACTAAGAACTATACATATTTACAAAGGAGGGGATGTGGATGGAAGGAAAAGCCTTCTAAAAGCGCTTGAAGGACTATAGAGAGCGCAGCCTTCTGGCACCAGAGCCTGTAGCTCTCAGGAAAGCTAGCACAGCATCATAGCAATTTCTCCAAGGATACCCTCCCCAGATCCAGGTCTCTGCTCCTTTGGGTTGCCTTTCTCAGGCCTGACCAATAGCTGCCTTTTCCCCCCCCAAGATCAATAAATAAATAAATAAATACACATCATGTAAATAAAAGAGAACAGGAGTAGGAGCACTTGTGTTTATGTTCATTTCCTTTATATAGATGGGGAAAATTTGGACGAAAATCCAGAGATGAAGTCAATGAGAAACTGAAACACAAAACATTGGATTTCACAATTTCTATTTTAATTATGTTTTTACTTATTCTTTGGAATCTTCATACACTATGTTTTGACCATATGCATTCCTCTCCATCTATTACTATCAGATCCAGCCCCACTTCTCTACACACCCACTCAACTTCAAGTTCTATGTCACTTAAAAAAATAAAAAAATAAAAAGGAAACAGGGAGTGTTGGGTGTTAGTTAGTTAGTGTTAGTTAGTTAGTTAGTTAGTGTTGGCTGAATACTGAATAGTGTTGGTTGAGCATGGAACCTGCCCTGGAGTGTGGTTGATGTATCCAATGAAGAAAATCAGTTTTTCCTCTCCCACTATCAATTGCAAATAGCTGCTTGATTAGGAGCCTCTTGGCTAGGGATGAGACCTCATGTTAATTTCCTTCCTCCATGCAGTGCATGTTCTCTGTCTCCCTCTTTACAAGCAACTCCAGATAAAACTAATCAAGGTTTGTTGTTTGCTTTTTTTTTTCATAAATTTCTTGATGAACTCCTGAGGATTTTACCTGGAATGTAAATGAGCCTTTTACCTGCAATGTTAATGACATTTTCCAATTATTTTCTATAGACTATTCCAATGTCAATCCTCATACTACTGGCACCAGAGAACATCTATTTCTCCACCCCCAAAGCAGGGGGAGTTTCCTGGATATCTAAGAAGATGGTTTAGGTAAGAATTTTGAAGAAGTGGAGATAGTGGAAAACAGAGGATCCCTGTATATGGGTTCAAATCCTAATTTCCTGTGCTACCTAATTTCCTTTGACACATTTTCCACTTCTGTGACATGCAGCTTAATCTGTGAAATATGAATATCAGTATTATACAGCTAGCAGTTGTATTGAAAATTTCATTCATTTAATATATGCAAATGGCCCAAAGTAGTTCCCCCTGAACAGTATGTGCTTAATAAATATGGATATTGTCATATTACAGTCTCATTCTATATGTATGATCACTCTTTTTCAAAACTTAGTAGTCCATGTATACATAATATACAACACAAACCTCCATAGAAATATCGATCATACTTGCCACTTTTACTTTTTCTGTGGACCCTCAATTAAAAGAAATAAAACTTTTGATGTCTTTAGCCCTTTCTCATTCCAGTAAACACACACACACACACACACACACACACACACAGAGAGAGAGAGAGAGAGAGAGAGAGAGAGAGGAAAAAAATTAGCTTTTTCTTTGTTCTTTGAGGATTCAAGCTTCACTCTCTTACTCACCTGGCATGTGACACCTCAGCTATTTTAAAGATAATTCAGTTCCTCAGTATCTCATGTAAACAAGGACAGGACCACCTGGTAAGTCTTAAGCAAATAAGCTTACTGAGGCCACCCACCTAGGTTTATTTGGCTTGAAACCAACTAATACTTATCTACAAAACCAAAATAAAAAGTCTTTGATGTTTCTCATCAGTGTGTGAATGAATTTGACTTCTAAAACATTTTCAGATGTAAAAGAAAAGACAGAAAGACACCGTTCTTTGTGGATTATAATCAATGAATCACCCATCCGCATGTCAGGTCATGCAAAAAGGTCACTATGACGAGGCATGGGTCTAAAAGATGCCTTTAACTATTGAATAAAAAGGGAAACAACGTCTTTTTTAAGCTCTAGAGAGTGTAATGATAAAAGTTCTTACAGACAGATTTGCTAATAAAAGATTTGACTTGCCAAAAGAGAATTGTCATAAACTGTAGTATGTTTGTAAACCAAAGGAAACTATGACCATATCCTCAATCAGTACCCCTCTTTTATTTTTTTATTTTTTGTATTAATATCTATATGATAAGATTTGGAATTTAAAATATGCTTTTTAGCAGGAATAAAATTTGTTTTTCTGATATTGGAGGAGAATTTAATCATGAACAGAAACAAATTCACACTCTGTTACATAAATAGCAATAAATGACCTTAAGTCTCTAATAGAATGTGGTGTTCTTAGTAACTCACTGAATTTCCCAAGTTAAGTTCAACTCCCTGTGACAGAATTTTCTTTCTGTTAGGAAATGGGCGCCTGTAGAGGTTACACGCAGGTTCACAGATCACACCACGAGATCGTTCCATGTGGGAGGTTTATTAGGGGAAGGGGGGAAGGGGTTGCAGGGAGATGAGGCAGAGAAGGGGGGGGTCCTGTTCTCTTTATAGGGTGATCCAGAGCATACGCAGGTGGTTCCAGGTGGTCAGCAGGTAGTCTGGGTGTCTTTCCAAATGCCTGATACCTGGTCTGTCAGGCCCCAGGGGCTGCCCGTAGAAGTGCCTGCTTGCTGATCCCAACATTCCTCCCTTTTTGTTTTATTAAAAAGTGAGGAGCCAGGAAGGAGTGATGGTGGGGGAAGGGCATAGGGGCGACTTTTGCTCTTCAAGCTACTTCCTGCTGATTAGGGGCGTTGTCCATCTCGGGATACAGCTGGTCCACACCATCGGAGTCATAGTCATCTGGCTCTGTGGGCAGAGGTTGATAATCCTGTAAGAGTAACTGATTAATGGTTTGGTTAGAGATTTTTTGTATTTGTTGTTGGAAAAATGTAGAGAGGAAGTTAATTAAGCAGGGTGCAAAAAGCAAAAGCAGAAAAACTAGCAAGAAAGGTGAGATAAGGGGCAGAATCCATTTCCATATGGGGTTTTGAAAGGCCCAAGAGCTAGACGCCTCCAGCTCTTCCTTTCATTTTTGTAAATCCATTTCGAGTTGTTGGATTTTGTCCTTTACTATACCCGACTGGTTGACATAAAAACAGCATTCCTCCTGGAGGAAAAGGCAGAGGCCACCTTCTTTAGCTGTGAGGAGATCCAATCCGCGTCGGTTTTGAAGTACTACTGCTGCCAACGAGTCAATCTGTCCTTGGAGGGTTAGTATTGTCTGAGCCACCCTTTGAAGGTCCTGGATTAATTGCGAAGAAAGCTGATAATACAGAGTTAGTGAGGTAGCTAGCTAATCCTGCTGTTCCGGTCCCTAAAGCTGCCGTGATTCCGGCAGCAGCCAGCAGGGGTAGGATTTGAATTGCCCTCTTTTCCTGCCGGGCAGATTTTGAGTCCACAACCGGGATTGGTAGGAGCTCTCTGTTGCTTATTACCCCCAGCTCAGGGAAAAGGAGTACCAGAGCGCAAACTCCTGACCAACGAGCAGGCAGACGATGGTAGACCTGAGTGCCACAAAGAATCGAAATATTATTTCCGGTAGGGCATTGGGGTTGAGATGAGGTTTCAAGGATTATAGTTTCATTACAGTCTAAAGAATTTAGTATTCCTACAGAGTGTGTCCCAGATGCCTTGAAACAGCTTGCCATGCCAAATAGGGTGATATGAGAAAGGTAGGGGGCTGTGGCAACCGTAGAGTCAGGACAGTTAGTAAGTGGTGAGGTAAGGTTGTTTGACAGAGTCACTGCAGAGGCTGTCAGCGGTACCTCTGACTTGGTATTCTGTGGTACACACAGCCAGCAAGCTTCAAAATGGCCCGGTTGGGTCACATTAAGGAGCTTGTAGGCTGAGGTCAGAGTCTGGAGTAGGAGATTAAATGACAGGTTTGTGTCATTTATAAGAGGGGATGTTAGAGAGGTAATGATCTTAGAGGAGTGTTTAATTATCTCTTCTACTTCTCCCATTCCCAAATTTTGGGTAATTGGAACATATTTTCTTTGGATACGGATAGTACTCATTGGTAAACCGGGTGTGTAGCGATGGTAGAGTTTTCCAACGACGCCTCCTTCCCATCTGGCATCCCACGGGTTTTGGATGTGTAAGTAGAGAGTTTTTCTATACAGGTGAAGAAATTTTTTCTGTGCTGGTAAGTGGATTTGGCAAGACCAGTATGGGCAGCCTCCATACGTGTCTGGCCATTTTTTGCAATAATCCTTTGTTTGATCAAAGAGAAAGCAAACAAAAACTCTATCAAATAAGGGGAGAGGGATAGAAGTGGGGGTGATGGCTATCTCAATCGGCTCCCGACAGCCTCCCGTAGAGCAGTTCGTTGACCCTATTTGGAGAGATTTTTTTATTATCAATGATGGTTTCTTGAACCTCAAATCTCCATACGAATGGATTACCTTTAACAGAAATAGGCAAGAGGGAGAGGAGGAAAGATGCATATCCAATCCAGTGGAGTCGAACACCGCTCCTGTGGTGAGGCCTCATTCTTCTGTAACTGGAGACAGGGTGGTTGATCTTGCTGTCTTTTGAAGCTTGAGGGAGCAGGTCCCTGTTGGGGTTGATATGTAGGAAGGGGCATTATCCTGAGGAGAGGGGGTGAAAGGCTTAAGGTGGGATAGATGAATCCAGTGAGGGAAACCCTCAAGTTTAGCAGCTGTGGGAGTCACAAGAATCACCTTGAAAGGACCCTGCCATTTAGGAGAAAGGGTTGGGGAACTTTGGTTTGGAGGGGAAAGAAGGACCTGGTCCCCAATGTTAATAGGAGATGGACAGGGGTTAGTGTATGGCCGTGGTAAACAGTGGTTAGTAAAGATCCATAGAAGGGAACGGAGATGACAGAGTAAGGGGGTAAGCAGGTGGTCAGGGAGAGGAGAGGATTTAGCTGAAAGACCAGGAGTTAGGACCGGTCTCCCATACATGAGTTCAAAAGGTGAAATAGACAAGGGTTTTTTGGGGAGAGCTTGCAGCCTGAAAAGAGCCAGGGGGAGGATTTTTACCCAATCGAGGTGGAGCTCTTGTGATAGTTTAACGAGAATGTTCTTTAGGGATCAGTTAGTTCGTTCTAGCTTTCCTGAGGATTGGGGATGGTAAGGGATATGAAAATACCAAGGAATGTTCAGGGCTTTGGATAAGGTTTGGGAAATCTGAGAAGTGAACTCAGGGCCATTATCTGACTGAAGGGAAGTAGGAATTCCAAAGCGTGGGATAATCTCACGGAGAAGGAGATTAGAAACTGTCTGAGCTCTCTTGTTGGTGGTGGGGAAAGCCTCCACCCATCCCGAGAATGTGTCCGGACACATTTGACTGCTGGCATATGGGTAAAATCAAGTTGCCAGTCAGTCCTGGGGAGGGAGCCCCTAGCCTGGTGGGTAGGGAAAGGGGGGCTACGATATCCTGAGTTAGGATCTGAGGTCTGGCAGATCTTACAAGAGGCAGTAATGGTCTTTAGGAAGCGCAAGTCCTCAGAGGTAGGCTGCAGGTGAGCTCTAACAAAGTTAGACAAAGCTCGGCTATTAGGATGGAAGAGCTGGTGTAGATAAGACAGGATCTGACGGGTGTCAGGAGAGGGTGGGGGAGATGTGGGTTGTAGTGTGAGGATGTTTTGTGGTGGGAGGGAGGAGTCTAGGCCTTTTACCGCCGCAGCTTTAGCTGCCTCCTCAGCCCGGCCATTTCCTTTGGAAACTATGGAATCGTCCGTCCAGTAAGACTGGCAGTGGACTACTCCAATCGCTGTGGGAAGGTGTGGAGAGCCGGGGTTTGGTTGCCATGGTGCTCGCTTCTGCCCTTCTAAACTGGTAAACAAGTCCTAGAGCACATGACCATTATGACCGTTATGACCGTTGGGCAACCGTCGTCACGAGCCCAGCCGGGGGCGTCATATGGGGTGATGGGTGAGCAGCCAATCAGGGGATGATACGTCATCTCACACCACTCTGGTGCGAGCAGGGCTTATATAAACAGCGCCACTTCGGGGCTCGGGGTCTTCCTCCTTTCATCATTTGACTGCAATAAAGCTTTCTGCAGAAGGATCCTATTGTTCGGTGCGTTCTTGCTGGCGAGACGACCACGCGGCTCGCAACAGGAAGGTGGGAGGCTTCCAGCATGGCCATAATTTGGCTTGCATTGGTTACCGATCCTCCCTTTGCTGTGAGCAACCCACGCTCTCTCCAGATGGCAGCATGGGAGAGAAGAATATGAAAAGCATATTTAGAGTCTGTATAAATGTTGAGGGATTGTCCCTGGGCTAACTGAAAGGCTCGGGTAAGGGCTATTAATTCAGCCTGTTGGTTAGTGGTATAGGCAGGGAGGGCTTGTGCCTCAATCACCCCAGTATCCGACACTATGGCATAACCTGCTTTTCGAGCTCCCTCATGTACAAAGGAGCTGCCATCTGTATACCAGGTATAGGTAGCCAGAGGCAATGTGCCCTCCTGTATATGTGAGGGGCAGGGCAATAGTTCTTCTAAAGTTTCAGTGCAAGAGTGAGATGGGGAACGGTCAGAGTTAGGTCGGGGAAGGAGGTTTGAAATATTAAGGGGTGGGCATGGTTGGAAAGTGAGGGTAGAGTCTTCTATTAGCGCCACCTGGAGGGAAAGGACCCTGGAAGGAGGTAAGGTTTGTAAGCCTTTGTATGTTAAAAGGTGAGACAGATTGTGAGAAGAGAAGACAGTAATAGGTGACCCAAAAGTTAGTTTTTTTGACTCTCTAATACGGAGCTCTGCAGCTGCCAGTGCACGAATACAAGGTGCCCATCCCTGGATTGTTAGGTCTAATTTCTTTTATAAATAGGCTACAGGTGCAAAAGAAGGTCCCAATTGGTGGCCCAAAGCCCCAAGGGCATATCCCTCTTTTTCTGTTACATAAAGGGAGAAGGGACGGGTTAGGTCTGGAAGATGTAAGGCTGGGGCCTCAAGAAGAGCCTGTTGGAGCCTCCGGAAGGACTTAGTAACAGGTTTTAGAAGGGGTTCCTGTAAGGGGCCTAAGGCTGCCTCATATAAGGGGCGAGCAAGAAGGGAAAAGGAGGGGACCCAGGATGGTAAGAAACCGGCCATTCCCAGAAACGGTAAGATTTCTTCTTTATTAGAGGGAACTGCCAGCGACCATATTAGTTCTTTCCTGTCTAGGGTAATACCCTTGTGAGTTGGATTTATTGTTAGTCCCAGATAGGTGACTTCAGAAGTGGATAGCTGGACCTTGGAGGGTGAGACCCGATAGCCCTTGCTGGATAGGAAATTTAGAAGAGCAGAAGTGTTACTTTGGCTAACTTTTAGGGAGGGGCTACAAAGGAGAAGGTCATCTACATATTGTATAAGCTTAGACTTAGGAAGAGATAAGGAGAGTAGATCAGAGGCTAGGGCCTGGCCAAAAAGGTGTGGACTGTCCCGGAACCCCCGGGGGTAAAACAGTCCAGGTAAGCTGAGTAGAAATCAGGGTCAGGGTCAGTCCAGGTAAAGGCAAAGATATTTTGTGATTGGGCATCTAAGGGAATAGAGAAAAATGCATCCTTGAGATCTAGTACTGAGAAATGGGAAGTGCCTGAGGGGATAGTGGAAAGCAGGGTATACGGGTTAGCTATCACAGGGTGGAAGGGAATGACTGCAGAGTTTAGTAGGCGGAGATCCTGAACTAAGCGAAAGGTTCCATTGGGCTTTTTAACTGCCAGGATGGGGGTATTAAAAGGGGAAGAGGTAGGGCGGAAGAGTTTTTTCCTTAGAAGATCAGAGATAATAGGCTTAAGTCCCCTAAGGCTCTTAAGAGGAAGAGGGTATTGAGCCTGAACAATATAATGGGTGGGGTCTCGTAGCGGAATGGTTACGGGGGCATGGTGGCTAGCCACAGAGGGGTTTTGGACATCCCAGAGTTGGGGGTCCACTTGAGAGGCTGGTAAGGGAAGAGCTGGTAGGTAAGGTGGCTAGGAGGAGGAGTAGAGAGGACACTGGCGAGCTTGGGGTCAGGCGGATGAGCGGAGTGAAGGAAATAGAGGCCCCTACTTTGACTAAAAAGTTCCTTCCCATTAGGGGAACTGGACAGGCTGGCATTACTAAGAAGGAATGAGACAAGGGGACTCCCCTAAAAATACAATTAAGTGGTGGAGTCCGGCAGGGCTGGCAAGGCTGTCTCCCTACCCCGACAATAAAGGAACTACAAGGAAAAGTGGGACCCCAGTACTCCATTAGGACTGAGTAAGTGGCTCCGGTGTCCACAAAGAAGGAGATGGCTCGCCCTGATACCATGATAATTACCCAAGGCTCCACTAGGAAGAAGATGGCTCGCTCTGATACCATAATAATTACCCGAGGCTCCCTGTTCGTGATGGCAGTGGTCGGGTCAAGGGAACCCGGGCACCTTCAATCGTCTGTAGCCAGGCCTAGGATATCGGCCGGAGGGTGATCTGGGGGTGATGCCCCCATATCATGGGAGAAACGGTGGCAGTCAACACCCCAATGTCCCTCTTGGTGGCATTTTGGACGTGGCCCTGGTGGCTTTCGGGGGTTAGGGCAAGCCTTGGCCCTGTGACCTTTTTGACCACATTTGAAACAGGGACCCGGTGGTCCTTGTCCCTTAGAGCGAAAGGGAGCCCGGGTAGTGCCCAAGACCGGTCGGATAGCCTGGGCCAACATTTGGTATTTTTGTCTGTGGGCTTTTTCATCTCTCCCATGGAATACCTTAAAGGCCAGCACTAAGACTTCTGCCTTTGGAGTCAGAGGTCCCCTTTCTAAGGATTTAAGTTTTGCCCTGATGTTGGGGGAACTTTCGGAGAAAAAGTAGGTCATTCGGAGTTGTCTGCCCTCTATACTTTCGGGGTCTAGATTGGTATGTTATAAGAGGACCTGTGTAAGGCACTCTAGGAACTGAGATGGATTTTCATTCTTGTCCTGAATGACCTCCTGAAGCTTTTGATAATTAACTGGCTTAAGAGCAGCCTTGCGGAGACCAGCCAGGAGGCAAGTTGTAAACTGATCCCTAGCTAGAATGCCCTCTGGGGTATTATAATTCTAATTTGGGTCCCGGTCTAGTACCGCCCCAGCCCCCACCGGGTGTGAAGCGTTTGTTTGGTGAACCTCATCTGCATATCCTCTGGCCTGTTGCCAAACTTGCCTGCACTCCTCAGGTAATAGGTTATTGGCAAGGATCATATAAATGTCATGGAAGGTGAGATTATAAGATTGAGTGAGATACTGAAATTCTTTAATGAAGGTAGAAGGATTAGAGGTGTAGGATCCTAATCTCTTTTCTACTTGAGAAAGTTCAGTTAATGAGAAGGGAACATGCACGCTAATTAAGCCATCTATACCTGCTACTTCTCTTAAGGGAAGGATGGAGGCCGGCTTAGGTTGAGCGGAGATATCAGATTTTGTTGAAGAGCGGGAACGGGTTGTGGGTGGGGTGAAAGTGGGTGCCAATGTGAGGCGAGTGGGATGGTCTGTTGATGAACGAAGGAGCGAGGATTTTGGAGAGACCGAAGGGGGGGGTAGGAGGGGAGGGGGAAGGGCCCGAAGGTTGTGAGGATTTTAGAGAAGCAGGAGGAGGAGAGACTGGGATAGATTTTGGAGGTTGTGAAGATTTTGTAGAGGCTGGAGGTCGAGGGCGGCGCGGTGGAGTTTCATCCGCTGGGTCAAAAGTAGAGAGCTCCTCAGATTGAGGCTTTATTGTTAGGAGGAGTTGAGTAAGAGAACAGGAGGAACAGAGGTGAGGTTTAGAACGAAGGAACAGGAAAGCTTGAATGTAGGCCACCTCCTTCCATTTTGCAGTTTGCTGACAGTGTTTAAGAAGGTCCAGTAAAATACTGGGATTTAACGTGCCATTAATCGGCCAATTTGGACCCTTACCTAACAAGTATGTAGGCCAAGTCTTATTACAGAGGTGTATGAGTTTGGAAGTCTATAACTGGGGATGTAGACCTGAAGTTTTAAAATTATGTAGAAGACATCCCAGCTGAGAACTCGGGGGAATAGGCGGCACATGGGTGTTACCCATTGAGAGCCGAGGGGAGACAGAGCCTTGCAATGGTGTCCCAGAATAAGGCAAGTCTCCAGAGAGAGTAATCCGGTCTGGCCAATCCCTCGTCAGAGTTTTGGCCAGTGATCAAAGGCTTGGTGCCCCGTGGCACAGCCGAAAGGACGCGCTTCTTTATTTGCCTAGCTAAGACTCTGTGCAAGAGCACGTAGAGAAGAAGCACGTGTAGAAGGCTCCCAAGTGGAACTGAGACCCTAGTGGAGATATGTTGACCAAAGGGGAAACTCACCAATGTAGCCAGTGATGGGCGACTTTGTAGCGAACTGCAGGCAGGAAAGTGGGGATCTCGGGCAGATCTGGAAAGAAATAGGTCCTCAGAAGCTCCGGTGCATTCGGTAAAACTAATGGGGGTCACCTAATCCGGCCCTTGCACCAATGTTAGGAAATACAGAAAATGTGAGGTTACACGCGGGTTCACAGATCACACCACGAGATAGTTCCACGTGGGAGGTTTATTAGGGGAAGGGGGTAAGGGGTTGTAGGGAGATGAGGCAGAGAAGGGGGGGGCTCCTGTTATCTTTATAGGGTGATCCAGAGCATGTGCGGGTAGTTCCAGGTGGTCAGCAGGTGGTCTGGGTGTCTTTCCAAATGCCTGATACCCAGTCTGTCAGGCCCCAGGGGCTGCCCATAGAAGTGCCTGCTTGCTGATCCCAACACTTTCTATTAAATTAGAGTGACTAGAAGCATTCAAACCAAGAAATATTTTACAAGGAACAAATTCAGGTTTTTTGATATAACCTGGTGAAGTTACAATTAAAACTTAAATCAAGAAACTTTTAAGCTGAGTTTGGTAATGCACAGCTATAATTTCATTACAAATGGGTCTGAAGTATGAGGATACTGTATTTCAAGACAACATAAAATACATAGCTAACAAAAAGCAAAGGAGTAAAAATGATTTTCTAAATTCAAGGCCCTGAATTAGTATTTATGACAATTGCTAATTTTATTATAATTTCATTTAAATTATCATGAAAGTATAGACATTGCAAAAACAATTCTTTAATTCATTCATAAAGAATAAGAGTGGCTACATTGTCTTCCTCTGTGGCATGGTAAGGATGCTTCCCTCTGTGGCACTCCTAATGAGACCTGTAGACTAGGATCAGAAGGAGGGAGAGGAAGACCTCCCCTATCAGTGGTTTTGGGAGGGGCATGTGTGGAGAAGGGGGTAGGAGGGTGAGATTGAGAGGAGAAGAGGGAGAAGGCTATGGGGGGATACAACGTGAATAAAGTGTAATTAATAAAAATTGAAATAAAAATGAAGACTTGCTGCTCTTTAAGAGTATCCAATTTCAGTTCTTAGCACCCACAACAGGGCAACTCACAACTCCCTATAACTCCAGCTCCAGGAAACCCAAAGCCTTTTTCTGACTTTCATCAGCAACCACACATGTCCTATACACACAAACATACACACACAAGTATTTTAAGTCAAATATACATACATATATGGATATATATATATATTCATGTAAATGTATATGACTATATTACTGAGAAACTCACCAAGAATAAAATCATTAAAAAAGCCTATTCACAATAGCTTCAAAAATACCCAAGAGTAAATATAATGAATGTGATAAAAGATCTCTTCAACTAAAATTTTAACACAATGAAGAAAAAAATTAAAGAAGACATTTGAAGTCAGAATGACTTTCATCTTTCATGTTCATGGATAGACAAAGTATTATAGCAATGACTATACGTCCAAACTCAGTGTACAGATTCAATACATTCCTCGTCAAAATCCCAATGCTAGTCTTCACAAAAATAGAAAGATCATTCCTAAAATGCATATGAAAGGTCTAAGTCTTGGAGTAGCTTAAACCATTTTTAACACAAAGAGCAATGCTGGAGATATCACAACAAAATCTCAAATTATATTACAGACCCATAATAACAAATGTGGCACAGCACTATCACAAAATATAGTTGTATAGTAGTAGAAAAAAGTACATGACATAGAATTAAACTAAAACTTTTATAGTTATCTAACTTTGACAGCATTTCCAAAAGCAAACATTGGAAGAATTAGCCTGCTTAGCCTGACTTCCCATATGTAGAAGATTGAAACTTCATACTCACAATCATACACACACACATACAAACACAATGAGTTCAAAAGTAATTAAAGACCTTAATTTAAGACCTGAAACTTTGAAAGTGCCAGAAGAAATCTGGGAAAGTATTTCAACATACAGGCTTATGTGCTGGAGGTTAGTCTGCTGCGAGTTACTGGTCCCCAAGATCTTGTCCCTGCTCAGAAGAGCTCATTCTCACATAAACTTATACATACACAGACATCTTTGTTGTGTAAACCTGCCTAAGTCATTATATCTGATTCTTCAGTTAAACAGCCTACACCTGGGAAGGGCAGAATGGAGTAGGAGTGACTAAGGATCCTGGGCTTTAGGTTCAGGAGAATCACAGGAGACAGATGGATAGGAAGAGAGGAAGAAGGAGGATGCCACAATAGGTTAGTGTGAAGAAGAAACCATGTGGACTGGGTGGAAGGACTTCAATAATTGTATGAAATGCCCAGATGAAGATTAGAAGCAAGTACGATTGGATTATGGATGGAAGATAGACCAGATAGGAAGGATTAATATGGATAGCATTGGATGGGGCCTGGAAGATGGATGGTGGTGATATAGAGACCATGTAGGTGAAATATCTGCCTGACTCAAGGTAAATAAGGAAATTATAAAATCTAACAGGTGTCTGTGTCTTATTATTTCTGATAGCAGGTTAGATAATACCACCATGGTAATCTTCTAGAATCTTTCTCATTATTATTATTATTATTATTATTATTATTATTATTATTTACAATTTATTCACTTTTTATCCCAACTGTAAACCCCTCCCTCATCTCTTCTTGGTCCCACCGTCTCTTCCTTTGCCCCCAACTGAATCTCTCCCCTAGTCCACTACTATCTGGCCCTAGTCTATCGGGTCTCATCAAGACTATGTGGGTCTTCTTTCTCTGTGGTCCAGTAAGGCCACCTTGCCAGGGGAAGGTGATCAAAGAGCAGACAACCAAGTTCATCCCAGATAGAGCCCTTGCTCCCCTTACTAGGGAATTCACACTGAGACTGAATATCCTACATCTGAGCATGGGGTCTAGGTCCTTGTTCAATTCATCAGTCTCTGCAGGACCCCTGGGCCAAGATTTTTGTCTCTGTTGGTCTTCTTGTGGAGCTCCTGTTCCCTCCAGGTTTTTCTACTTCTTTCATAGGATTCCTTGTACTCTGCCTAAAGTTTGTCTATGAGTCTCAGCATTTGTATCAATACCCTGATGGGTATAGGCTTTCAGAGGCCCTCTGTGGTAGGATCCTGTCCTGATCCCTGTCTTCCTACTTCTGATGCCTATCATATTTGCCCTTCTGAATGAGGATTAAGCCTCTCCCGTAACTTTCTTCTTGTTGTTTAGCTTCTTCAGGACTAAAGATTTTAGTAGCTTTATTCCATATTATATGCCTAATATTCACTTATAAGTGAATATATACCATGTCTATCTTTCAGCATCTGGGTTACCTCACTCAAAATGATATTTTCTAGTTCCATTGCTGAGATAATCTTCTATATCTTTTTTTTTAAATTTACTACAACACATAAGCCAGGATTATCTGAATGGAACTCCAATATCATAGGAATTGACAAGTTTGATTACAATAAACAAAGAAGCTTCTGCACAAGAAAATAAATAATCACCAGTGTAAAGAAAGTTCACAGAATGAGAAATGCTTCCTAGCTAGCTCATATCAGACAGGGCATTAATATGTAGCATATAGGGTATCAATTTGCTCTTGCACAAGGTCAATCCTCTGATTGAACACCATCAAGCCTCCTTTTAGCTGAGCATTAATTCCTTTTTGTACATCTAAGGCATGAGCTACATTGGCTAAAAGATTATTCAGGGTCTGAGCAGTCTGCATAGTATGACTCATGGCTAATGCCGCAGTGGTAGCTCCAACAAGCCACCAATGAGATGGCAGTAACAATGGCGGCTGTAATTCCAATATCCCTTTTCTGTCTGAAGAGAGTCATAGCGTGAGGGGCATCAACGGGCACAGGCACCCAGCAAGGCATGCAAGTAACCAGGGCATACCTAAATTCACTAGCATTCAAGCATTGGGCAAAAAAGCAATTATCATTACCACAATTACTTGGCTCTATCTGGCTAATAATGAATAAAAATGGGGGA
Source organism: Meriones unguiculatus (assembly GCF_030254825.1). Taxonomy (NCBI): domain Eukaryota; kingdom Metazoa; phylum Chordata; class Mammalia; order Rodentia; family Muridae; genus Meriones; species Meriones unguiculatus. The sequence goes on along the minus strand of NC_083369.1, from coordinate 69,476,347 downwards.
TATAAACAAATAGGTATGGGCTTATAGGAAATATTATGAGGATCTGGCTTGCTTCTGTGTATGTGGACCTATCTGCATTGCCCACGTGGCACGCTGGGGTTGGCTACCCAGCGGCTATTTAAGCTGTGGGCTGGCTTTCCCCAGGGTCAGATGATTGTTCAAGGTTCCTGAATAAACTGCATTGAAAAAAAATTATGCAGCATATATACAGAAATAAAAATTTTTAATTCTCCTTATTTCTTATTTATTAATTGTGAGAGCACTGGTGTTGCAAAACCTGCTTCTGCTTGTGTGCTTGCCTACCAGGCCAGAGAAGCATAGACAAGTGAAGACTAGATTATATCCCTTGAGCAGGAGGAAAACATTGAAGTTTGTGAATCCTAGTCACAACCATGAGATTTTAAATCCACAACTGGATTTTTTTTAAGGGGAGGGATTGTTATACATTATCTTAAATTAGAGCTTAATATTATATGCTGTTGTGGTGCATGGTATCTCTGGAAGACCGTGGCCTAACTGGAAATTCCCTTTGTATTCTGGTCACTTTTATGTCTTCTTTTCATGCGATCAGGCTGACTGAAGCTCACCACTGAGCATTGACTTTCAGTTCCCTGGAAATCTTAATAATTATCCAGATGGTGCAATCTTATCTTCACTGGTAGCAACAACTCCACTCCATAGCTCCAGGTTGTTAGCCTTATTCCCACATGCAGCACCTTGTTGCCCTGTGCAGTATGCAGTCAGTGTGTGTGACTGGAAGACACCCAGCAGAGCCATCTCCCCAGTGTTGTTTGTAACATATTCAGTGCATATCCTCTAAACCTATAGGCTTAAGGAACGTGGCTCCTTCTCAACAGTGGGATGAACAATAGGGGCTGGAGGAAACTGGGACATAGGCACAACACAGCCAAAACCATTTGCTCTTGATATTTATAGCAATAAAAAAAAAAAGAATTGAAGATACACTTATTTATGCATACTTCTCAAATCTCAGAACATTCATAAGTAAATATACACCTCATTTATTTAAAACTTATTTATTCCTTAAAAAATGCTTGCTTGAAACTGGAAAGAAAGAAATAGAGACACAGATTTTTGTACTGAACATGTGTTTAACATTTCCTAAAGCAAAAACCAAGGAAGATTCTGCTCCTAGGGCCCAGGAATCTTAAGGGTTTTTTCCCCATAATACTTTTTATGCACAGTGGCTAGCTCTAAAACAGTTCTTTTCTATAAAAACTACTCCTGAAATAGTACACCTTCAAGAAGCCATATTATGTAAGGGAAAAATGGGAAAGGTTAATTTTCACAACATTTGATTTAATATAGTACTTCTAAACAGATGGTTATCACTTCAATAAAAATTGTTAGTGAGGGATTTTGCCTTCTATAATTCATCAAAATATTCAGAAAGTGTAATATTCATTTTATAATTAAAACTCTTCTCAATTTGAGTGCTAAATTTTAACTGAAATTTCTCAGAATGAGTTCTGAGAAATAAAAAAAAAATTAAGACAATCATAAAATGAATTAGCAGTAATACATATGCCAATTAGTATTTGTAAAGGTATTCAACAACTTTAGCCTTTGGGAAACAAAATTTAATACCGATTGTAGATTCTGTCTCTCCCACATCAGAATGTCAATCAGAACAAAAAATAAAAAAGTTAACAAGTATTTAAGGAAGGAAGAACTTCTATGCACTGCTGAGGGGAATGTAAACTAGCCCAGCAACTATTGAAGATTTCTAAGCAACTAGGATTATCTCTAAGAAAAAAATTAAATTAAAAATATATGACACTTACTTGTATTTCTGAAGACTCTAGATCAAAATGAAAGATACTTGTCCGTCAAGTTTATTGTTACACTATTCATAATAGTGGAACCAAGCTAGACATTCAAGCATAGATGAATAAAGAAAATCTGATAAATGGAGCTCATCATTTCAGAAAATCATAACTGGTCAAAATGAGTAAACCATGTGGTCATGAGCTGTCTATACTTAAGGCTCAGAGAACTAAAGAAGAGGGAGTACATTGATTGTAAGAGTGGAAGAACCAAGGCATCTTTTTTTGAGATAGCCTCTTCTAAATCAAATGTTTAATATAAAGTTTAATATAATGTTTAAATGATATAAAGTAGGGAGGAAATAAAGAGGAGAGGCTGAGTCTTAAGAGGGATTGGAAGGAGTGGAGGGAGTGTTAAATATGACAAAGCTATGTTGTATTAAGTTATGAAAGAAATATTAATTTTTTTCAAAGAAAGAAAATGTGCTATATAGACACAAATGAACTTTATATAGTCATAGACAAAAATGAAATCATGACATTTGCAAGGAAATGGATACATGTAAAAGTCATCATTCTAAGCAAAATAAGTCAAACTTGGACAGATTAATGCAACATTTTTCTGTCGTACTTGAAAGCTAATTTTAAAATTGTGTGCGTGTGTGTGTGTTTGGTAGGTCATTAAACTAAAAAGGACGTAATGAAAACAAAGAAATCTTAAAAGAGGTGGGTAATAGAGAACATAATATAGTAAATGTAAAATGAAAGAGGGAGGGAAACTAACTGAGGGAAAGAAGAAAAACAGTTAATAGCCGATTGGGAGTGGAGAAGGGCACTAGAAGAAGAAGTGTTTAAAAAGTATAATGTCACATACATAAAGATGTCATGAAGAAACCCAGTGATTTTTATACTAACCTTGAATTCTAATAAGGAAAGAGAAACACTTCGTGTGTGTGTGTGTGTGTGTGTGTGTGTGTGTGTTTGTATGTGTCAGAGAGAGAAAGAGAGAGATAGTAAGAGAGAGAGAGAGAGAAATTTGAAAACCAAACAAGCAAGAAAAAGATCTTGAAGTGGGGATGTGCTTCAAATGGTAGAGTGTGCTGCATAATCCAGACATGCCATAACTGCTGTCTCAGTACCCACTATTGGAGGCAGGAAGATAGGAGGATCTAGGTCATCCTTCGCTACATGGCAGACTTAACTCTAAAGGTTAATGTCTCAAAGGAAAAAAATGACGTCCTCATCAACTAAACAACTTATTTTTTTCTAACATTAGAACATAGAGGTTTTAATTTGCCCTAGTGTCATTGCAGAAAAAATTATAATAAAACACTTTGATTTCTTTCCAACATCCCATCCAAAACACAAGAAAACTGTCAAGGAGCTAGAAAGATGGCTCAGTGGTTAAAAGACCTTACACCATTTACAGGGGATGAAAATCAGTCTTCAACAGCCCGCTTTAACTCCAGTCAGTGGATACACATCCTCTTCTGGCTTCCTTGAGCACACATGGCAGAGTCTCACACAGAACACACATACACATGAATAGAAATAAAAGTAATCTTAAAGATAGAAAATTACCCCAAAAATATGATTGTTATCATGGAGATGTTTTACAACTTTGCTTAGATTTCAGATTACTGTGAATGCAATCATTTTCCTTATTTATTTCTCAGGGATTTTATTGTTGGTACATAAAAAAGTTCATGATTTTTTTGCATGTTGATGTTGTACCCTTATACTTTACTGAAATTAATTGTCAGGGCAAGTTTTGAATGTAATCTTTAGGGTCATTAGTTTATTGATGTTCTGATAATAGAACCCAAGAGCTTGGTAAGCTAGGCAGATAATATTGAACTATATCTGCAGTCAACATTTTTAATAAGTCATGCTTATTCTTAAAACCACATAAAACACCAAGAATGAAAAACTGTGACCTAAAACATTAAACCTCAATTAATGAAATAAATGGCACGGATTCTATAGTACATAAGAGATCATTCGGTTAAACAGTTTGATTTACAGTTCTGAGGATTCAAAAAGCTGAGAAATGTTTAAAAGAAGTTTAGAGGCTCTAAATTAAAATCAGAAGTCCATTGAGTATATGATAGAAGTTATGGGAGTAATGGGGGATAAATGAAGCATAATGAAAGAGAAACAAATATCCAGAAGGCAAAGACTCAACTGTTAAAACTATGTCACATGTTGGATAAGTTAAGGTACTCCTCATTTAGTATGTCAGGAGTTTCACAACTCAAACTCAAAGCTCTCTTCTGGACTCCATAGACACTTTCACTCATGTACACATACACAGTACACACACACATACACACACATGCACACGTACACCCACACACACATTCACAGTAACAATCAGAAAGGAACAACAAATAGTTTTAAAGAATTGACTATTCAGGACATGAAAGTCAAAAGCTGATGATCAAGGAGGAAGAAGGCATATGAACATCATGAAGAGGAGGTAATGAAGGATCAAATCAAATGTTGCATGTTTTTCCTCTATGTGGAAGCTAAGTTTCAATCTTTCTATTCTGGTGCTCTCCTTGTTGGTTATGGTTAAGCTACTGATATTTTTATGTTGATTTTTGATCCTTTTGCTCTGCTGAAAGTGATTATCAAACCAAAGATTTTTCTTCACAGACTTTTGAGTGTAAAACTATATTATCTGCACAGAGGAATAACTTTTTTTCTCTGGTTTTGACCTTTTGATTTTTCTTTCAATAAGCAAGGAAAGTGCAAGCTAAGCGTAAGATACTGGGAGATGTATGTAAAACACATGACAGCAGAAAAAGTAACATTGGGAAGAATAAGGGATTCCAACATTTAGAAGAAGGGCTAAAGTACACAGGAGAGTGACAGAAGTCAATATGAGTAAATTATAACAAATACGCATGGACAGTAATGTCACAGCATAACCCATATTTCATATGATAAAGACATTGTAAAAACCATTTGCTAAACTGGCCCTGAAATTTAGCCAGGGGATGCTGCACCTGACCATGGTGCAGATGCTTGGTAGGGAGAACCTTGGAACTTTTTGTTTGGGGCCATCACATGTGGCACCCTGTCTGGACTCAGCATGTAGGTGCCTGGTGGCTGCTTTGAACCTCAAGACTGTGAGGATCCACAGCAAAACACCAATCCCACGTGGCATCCAAGACAAAAAATGAAAAGAACAGACCGTCTTTGGAATACCTGAAAACTGATGATAGACTAGAAAATCTAAATACAAGCTGCTTTGGAGAAAAATGTATTTTACAGGGACTTGCCTTCTACCACCATATGTGAGAAATATAAAAGATATAAAAGGTCTTAAAAGGGAGAAGAATAATTCAATGACAGCTGCATCACTAAAGGCTCACCCCAGCATGAGTAACAGCTCACAAAAGCTGGAAAATGTAGAGCACACTGCACTGCAGGTAGCTCAACCTTGAGATGAAAATTTTCTTAGCAAAGATGTCAATTGTCTTGTTTCAAATAAAAAGAAACCAAAGTATGCAAAAACAATGTATTGAAATTTTTTCTATACCAAGTCCGGAATCTGAATATACTGCAGAAACCACCTCACCTTATCCCAGCCATGATAGAATTTCCTATAAGTCTCCAGACAAAATGTGTTTGAGCCAAGGAAAGTTATTAGCTAAAAAAGCTTTCAAGGATCATGATTTTATTCCTGCTAACAGTATATTATCAAATGCCTTATCATGGGGGGGTAACGATTAGTCATATTAATGGCAATCTATATACTACATTGAATAGAAGAAGAAAGAGTTATTTGCACTCAAGAGATCAAGTACTTCTGTGAGGGATATCAGGGAAAAAGCTGGTACTGGAATACAAAAGGTAAGAATAGGGAGACTCAAAAAGCCCTTTTTTAAAGGTTCAAGAAGTGGATCGGGCTTACAGGACATTTTACTTTCAGCTTCCTTTTATAAACTACTTTACTAAAAAGCTTTGCACTCTATTTAATGTAGATAAGCCACCCAACATTCAAAAGTAAGCTCACCCTAAGCTCAGAATTAATACAGATGGGAATAAATATGATGGAACCCCTATTCAACTGTATTTGAAGGAAAAGAGAGAAAGAGAGAGAGAGATGTTATTAGTGTTGCTTTACAGAATCATGAAGATCCCCAAACTCACATTCTGAGAAACACAGAAACTTCACACAGGGTAAGCAGTATCAAATTGTTGATGGTATTGTATTTAGATTGATGTTTGATTTTTGTGGAATATGAAAGAGACACACAGACACACCTAAATAGAAAAGAATAAAAGATACAGTGTTGGATCCCTTTCTTTTGTTTCTGCAAATGGCGTGAAAAACACTGAAGCAAAGGGGAAGCTACACTTGAGACCTATTTTCCTGAAAGACATAGCAGAAAGCAATGGGCAACTGCTTCAGGAGAGTTTTCAGTATGAAAAAAAAAAAGAAAAAAACGCATAAACTTGAACAAAAGCTTGTGTTTGTTTCAGAACCCACATCTTACTCTTCAATTAGATTGAGAAGACTTGATGAGAAACCAGTTAACATGTTAAATGCAAGTGAACCTGACAGAAAAAGAAATTTTACAGAGCTATCTCCTCATAAGAATAAACAGGAAGGAATCTTTGATGTTTCTGCACATAAATTAACCATAAATAGAAATGGTGTATAACAGAAGGTAGATACCACTCCAGTTGTGTCAGTCATGTGTGTACAAGTTTCTTATCTCAGTATAGAAGATAGTCACCCCAACCAAAATTAAAATATCTACTATATTGTACATTTTTGACCCGAGGATCTGCAGAAAAAGGACCTTCATTTTGTGTTTGGTCATTATTCTGATGACATTAAATGCATCAAAGAGTACCTAACAATGAAGGCTAAAACTCCATCCTGTAGTCCCCAGGAACCTAATAAATGTGACATTGAGAATATGGATAATTTGCCTTGTGTTAAAGTCCAGTGGAAAGTGAGAATACTTTTAGGGCAAAAGAAAAAAAAAATGAGGGCTGGAGAGAGATGGCTCAGCGATTAAGAGCATTGTCTGCTCTTCCAAAGGTCATGAGTTCAATTCCCGGTGACCACATGGTGGCTCACAACCGTCTATAATGTGAACTGATTCCTTCTTCTGGCAAATGTAAATGCAGCTAGAACACTCATTTACATAAAATAACCAAATCTTTAAAAAAAGAAGAAAAAAATGAAGAACCAAGTGTTCAACTGGATTTAAAAAAACAAAAACAAACAAACAAACAAACAAAAAAAAAACTGCTTATCTTCCTGCACAGGAAGAGAAAACTTCTGAAATCAAATGAAGTCTCTACTAGACCCTTTTTAGACAAACAGTGAGAAATCAGAATTTTTGGGTTTTACAAGCTACACTGAAAAGAGTGGAATATGTGATGTTTTAGATATTGGGGAGAAAGAAAATTTAATTAGTTTGCTGTTAACATTTTTCACTCCTTCTTTGACTTATATATTTGTTGAATTTTAGTACTTAATATGCTTTCCAGAAGTTAGAGTTATATTCCTGAAATTTTATAAATACACATATAATTCTTAAGAGTTGTGGAGTATTTTGTTTTGTTTTTTGCCAACTTTGTTTATAAAGCCATCTATAAATGTTAAGAATGAGGTATGTTATTTTTCCAGAATTGAGTAGCTATTATAAATTATTAAACAAAACATGGTTTATTCTATATACCATGGTCATAATTGTTTCATAAGAGTAACAGTGAATATAATTTGCTCTAATGCTGAAAATAATTTCAACTGAGATTTTAAGCAAATCAAAGGTTAAGCAATATATATTATATACCGTTAACCATTGCCTATTAGCATAGATATTCATGATCAACAGGCTATTGACTAAAAACAAATTTTAGTTATATAGGGGAAAATGTGCTATTCAGTATATTTGGATACTGGAAGTTAGTAGAAACATTTACTATAGAAACAGACCTAGCTGGATTCTGCCAGGATCCTGACACTGCAAACTGAGTTTCTTATAGGGTTCAAAACAACCCCAAAAACTGTACAGAAGAACTTAATTAATTAATTGAATAAATTATTCAAAAAATTATTTTCCAGCTATTCTTTGCGATGTCCTTAGGCTTTTGCTTTTCTGGTTCAGATTTCCTGGACTTCATGAAGAGTTAACTTAAAATATTTTAAAATGTATGAAAGGAATGACTGCTTAATGGAAAATGGACTTTCAAAGTACAACAATGGAAAAAATCAATGTAACAATAAATTAAAATGGTAAGAGAATTAAAATCTTAATTTATTGTCTGACACTGAGATATTCTTTCATTCAAAATTTCCTTTTCTAGAAAAAAAAATTAAAGAATTTAAATAATATCAAGCTTTTTGTGAAGTAAATTTTAAAGATTAGAATTCAAGATAGTCCTGATAAGCTACAGTCAGATAGAAAGGAAAGAGGTCCTCCCCTATCAGGGACTAGGGAAAGGGCATAGGGGGAGAAGAGGGAGAATGGGTAATATTGGGAGCAGATTCGGGAGGGGGCTGTAGAGGAGATACAAAGTGAATAAATTATAATTAATTAATTAAAATCCCTTTACAGATCTTAAAACAAGATTTTCTTTTTTATTATTTTTTTCATTAATTACAGTTTATTCACTTTTTATCCCAGCAGTAGCCCCTCCCAACCCATCCTCACTCCCTCATCTCCTCCTATGCTCCTTCCACTGATAGGGGAGGTTCTCCTCTCCTTCCCTCTAAACCTAGCCTATCAGGTCTCATCAAGACTGGCTGCAATGTCTTCCTATGTGGTGCGGTAAGGCTACTCTCCACTCAGGGGGAGGCTATCAAAGAGCCAGCAACTGAGTGCATGCCAGAGACAGTCCCTGTTCCCATTACTAGGGAACCCACTTGGAGACTGAGATGCCGTAGACTACATCTGTTCAGGGGTTCTAGGATATCTCCATGCATGGTCCTTGATTGGAGAATCAGTCTCAGAACTAAGTTGAGGCAATACTGAGGGTTAAAGCATAAAATAGGGATTGGGATGGGTTGAGGAAGGATTAGATTAGCCAATCTTAAGAATATATGAAAAAGGCTTCATGGAAACACACTAGTCTATCAGATAATCTTAAAATGTGTTTTTCTCCCAAAGAAGTTGTATATCAAACAGTAAATATTGCCATGCCAGCTATAGACCTAACCAATCACCTTCTGAATGGATATAATGCCTTCTCCACAAGAAATAATTCATGTCTTGTACTCTAAAACTTGTCAAAAGCCTATGAATTTGGAAACACCTAGACACTATGGGAAAGTCTAATACAGTTATGTTGCTAAAAGATCAAAACACTAAAATGCTTTCTATTTGTGCTGCACCTAAACCTGACCAGAAAACTTCTTTTTTGAGGTGTGCAACAATTAATTCAAAGAATTATAAATGATCAAAGTGCTGAGAACAACAGCTTTTTGAGTACTCAGTCCTAAACTGGATATTTAATATCAATTCTCCTCCCCTCCAAGGTTCAGAAAACAACTCAGGAAAGGGGGGAGAGAGAATAAAATCCATAGGTTCTGGAGGAGTTCTATGAAATACTGTCTTCTGGACAGAGAATGGCTCTTGCACTTTTGAACTCAGAGTAGCTATTGTTGCCTATACAAGATCTTCACAAGATCAAGACAGTAAAAATCCAAGTGTGGATTAAGGAGGGCCTCACAAGATTCTTCAATGAGAAGGTCCTTAAGGGCTCACAACACTTAAATAAACTATTCACAGCTGATAGTATGTGGGAGAGGGAGGGTCAATTTTCTCTAGAATGTAACCCCTGGGTGTTTTTCTGTACTCCACTAGAAGGCCCCACAACCATGTACACATGGAGAGGTATAATTAGACTGGATGGATATAAAAATGAAGGAAATGATGAAGAGATTACGAATTTGTGAGGAGGATGTGTTGTGAATTTGGAGGGGAGACATACTGGAATGGATATGGACAGAATGCATTTTGTACATATTCTCAAAGAATAGCTAAAAACTTATTTTAAAGACATGAAATATTTGAGTATTATATATTTTCACTAAACAGAATTAGCTTAATTGACTCAATTTTTTAATAAAACACTGAAGAATGAGAAAAATAGTTTCAATTTTGTTTTTATATTGAATAAAATCATTCAAAACACTTAATATTTAGCCAATAACATTTTCATTCTTCATTCTTGAAAGCAGAGCTGAAACAACAGTTGCAATTATATGAAAATCACAATAATAACGAACTATTAATAATCATAATGCAATGAATGTAAGAAAAAGATTTAATAGGCCAATATACAATAAGTTATGGGTTATCTATATAATTTAATTTTTTTATTTTTATTAATTACACTTTATTCACTTTGTATCCTCACATAGGCCCCTCCTTCCTCCCCTCCCAATCCCACCCTCATACCCCCATCTTCACGAATGCCCCTCCCCAAGTCCACTGATAGGGGAGGTTCTCCTCCCCTTCCTTCTGATCTTAGTCTATCAGATCTCATCAGGAGTGGCTGCATTGCCATCTTCTGTTGCTGGTAAGGCTGCTCCTCCCTCAGGGGCAAGTGAACAAAGAGCAGGCCAATCAAATTATCAGAGGCAGTCCCTCTTCCCATTACTATGGAACCCACTTGGACACTAAACTGCCATGGGCTACATCTGTGCAGGAGTTCTAGGTAATCTCCATGGTACTTGGTTGGAGTATGAGTCTCTGGGAAGACCCCTGTGTTCAAATTTCTAGTTCTGCTCTCCTTGTGGAGTTCCTGTCCTCTCCAGATCTTACTATTTGCCACTTCTCACATAAGATTCCATGCACACTGCCCAACAGTTGGCATTAAGACTTAACATTTGCTTTGATAGTCTGCAGGGCAGAGCCTTTCAAAGGCTCTCTGTGGCAGATTTCTAGCTTGTTTCCTCATTTCTTCTTCCTCTAGTGTCCTTCCTCTTTGCATTTCGGGATGGGGATTGAGCATTTTAGTGAGGGTCCTCTCTATTGATTAGTTTCTTTAGATGTACAGATTTTAGTAGGTATATCCTGTGTTACATGTCTATATAAGTGAGAATATACCCTGTGTGTCTTTCTGCTTCTGCAGTACCTCACTCAGGATGAGCCTTTCCAGTTCCCACCATTTACTTGCAAATTTCATGATTTCCTTATTTTTAATTACTGAGTAATAATCCATTGTGTAGATGTACCACAATTTCTGCATCCATTCATCAGTTGAGGGGCATCTACGTTGTTTCCAGCTTCTGGCTATTACAAATAAAGCTACTACAAACATGGTTGAGCAGATGTCCTTATTGTGTACTTGAGCCTCTTTTGGATATATGCCTAGGAGTGGTATGGCTGGATCTTGAGGAAGCACTATTCCTAGTTGTCTGAGAAAGTGCCAGATTGCTTTCCAGAGTGGTTGTACAAGTTTACATTCCCACCAGCAATGGAGGAGGGTTCCCCTTTCTCCACAACCTCTCCAGCATGTGTTGTCATTTGAGTTTTTGATCTTGGCCATTTTGATGGGTATAAGGTGGAATCTCAGGGTCGTTTTGATTTGCATTTCCCGGATGACTAATGAGGTTGAGCATTTCTTTGTTTCCCTGCCATTCTATATTCCTCTACAGAGAATTCTCTGTTTAGCTCTGTTCCCCATTTTTTAATTAGATTACTTGCTTTGCTGCTTTTCAGCTTCTTGAGTTCTTTATATATACTGGATATTAGCCCTCTGTCAGCAAAAGGGTTAGTGAAGATTCTTTCCCAATCTGTAGGATGTCATTTTGTTTTGATGACTGTGTCCTTTACTTTAGGAAGCTTTTCAGTTTCATGAGGTCCCATGTATTGATTGTTGCTCTTAGAGCCTGTGCTGTTGGTGTTCTGTTCAGGAAGTAGTCTCGTCTCCTCTATAACAATGAGTTCTAGGGTATTTCCTACTTTTTCTTCTAACCGTTTTAATGTGTCTGGTTTTATGTTGAGGTCTTTGATCCACTTGGACTTTAGTTTTGTGCAGGGTGATAAGTACGGATATATTTGCATTTTTCTACATGTAGACATCCAGTTGGACCAGCACCATTTATTGAAGAAGCTATCTTTTTTGCACTGTATGGTTTTGGCATCTTTGTCGAAGATCAGGTGTCCATAAGTGTATGGGTTTATTTCTGGGTCTTCTGTTCAATTCCATTGATCCACCATTCTGTTTCTATGCCAGTACCAAGCAGTTTTTAAAACTGTTGCTCTATAGTACAGCTTAAGATCAGGGATGGAGATACCTCCAAAAGATCTTTTATTGTAGAGGATTGTTTTAGCAATTCTGGGTTTCTTGTTATTCCATATAAAGTTGAGAATTTTTCTTTCCAGGTCTGTAAAGAATTGTGTTGGTAATTTGATGGGCATTGCATTGAATCTGTAGATTGCTTTTGGTAAGATGGCCATTTTTACTATGTTAATCCTGCCAAGCCATGAGCATGGGAGACCTTTCCATCTTCTGATATCTTCTTCTCATTCTTTCTTCAGAGACTTGAATTTTTTTCATACAAGTCTTTGACTTGCTTGGTTAGGGTTACACCAAGGTACTTTATGTCATTTGTGGCTACAGTGAAGGGTGTTGTTTCCCTTATTTCTTTCTCAGCCCTTTTGTCTTTTGTATACAGGAGGGCTACTGATTTTTTTTTTTTTTGAGTAATTTTGTACCTGGCCACTTTGCTGAAGATGTTGATCAGCTGTAGGAGTTCCCTGGTAGAATTTTTGGGGTCACTCAGGTATACTATCATATCATCTGCAAAAAAAATGATAATTTGACTTCTTTCTTTCCAATTTGTATCCCCTTGATCTCCTTCAGCTGTCTTATTGCTCTAGCAAGGACTTCCAGAACTATGGTGAAGAGATATGGATACAGTGGGCATCCTTACCTTGTCCCTAATTTCTGTGGGATTGTTTTAAGTTTTTCTCTGTTTAGTTTGATGTTGCCTATAGGCTTACTCTATACTGCTTTTACTATGTTTAGATATGTGCCTTGTATCCCTGATCTCTCCAAGACATTAAACATGAATGGTTGTTGGATTTTGTCAAATGATTTTTCGGCATCTAAGAAGATTATCATGGTTTTTTTTTTTTTTTTTTTTTTTTTTTCAGTTTGTTAATATGGTGGATCACATTGATGGATTTCCGTATATTGAACCACCCTTCCATACTTGGGATGAAGCCTACTTGATCATAGTGGATGATATCTTTGATGTGATCTTGTATTCGGTTTGCAAGTATTTTGTTGATTATTCTTGCATCAATGATGTTAAGGGAGATTGGCCTAAAATTCTTTCTTTGTTGGGTCTTTGTGAGGTTTAGGTACCAAGGTGACTGTGACTTCATAGAATAGGTTTGGTAATGTTTCTTCTGTTTCTATTTTTTGGAATAGTTTGAAGAGAACTGTAGTTAGCTCTTCTTTGAAGGTCTGGTAGAATTCTGTACTGAAACCATCTGGTCCTGGGCTTTTTTTTTGGATGGGAGATTTTCGATGACAGCTTCTATTTCCTTGGGTGATATAGGACTATTTAATTGATTTATCTGGTCTTGATTCAGTTTTGGTAAGTGGAATTGATCAAGAAGATTGTCCTTTTCATTTAGATTTTCAAATTTTGTGGCATATAGACTTTTGAAGTAAGTCCTAATAATTGTTTGGATTTCCTCAGTGTCTGTCGTTATGTCCCCATTTTCGTTTCTGATTTTCTTGATTTGGATGGTGTCTCTCTGCCTTTTAGTTAGCTTGGCTGAGGGTTTGTCTATCTTGTTGATTTTCTCAAAGAACCAACTTTTGGTTTCATTGATTCTTTGTATTGTTTTATTTGTTTCTAACTGATTGATTTCCACTCTTATTTTGATTATTTCCAGCTATCTAATCCTTTTTGTTGTGTCTGCTTCTTCTTTGTCTAGGGTTTTTAAGTGAGCCATTAAGTTGCTTGAATGAGCTGTCTCAAATTTCTTCTTGAAGGCACTTAGTGCTATGAACTTTCTTATTAGCACTGCTTTCATTGTGTCCCCCAAGTTTGGGTATGTTGTGCTACCATTTTCATTGAATTCCCTGAATAATTTCTTTATTTCTTCCCTGACCCAGCTGTCATTTAGTAGCAAGTTGTTCAGTTTCCATGTGTGTGTAGGCTTTTTGCTACTTCTGTTGTTGCTGAAGTCCAGCTTTAGTCCATGGTGATCAAAAATGATATAAGAGATTATTTCAATCTTCTTGTATACGTTGATGCTTGCTTTGTGACCAACTATATGGTCAATTTTAGAGAAGGTTTCATGAGGTGTTGAGAAGAAGGTAAATTCATTTGTGTTTGGGTGAAAGTTTCTATAGATATCTGTTAGGTCCATTTGATTCATGACCTCTGTCAGAGTCGTTGTTTCTTTGTTTGATATCTGTTTTGTTGACCTGTCCTCTGTTGAGAGTGGGGTGTTGAAGTCTCCCATTATTAATGAGTGGGGATTTATGTGTGGTTTAAGTTTTTTAATTTTTCTTATAGAAATGTGGGAGCCCTTTTATTTGGGGCATGGTTGTTCAGGATTTTGATGTCTTCTTGTTGGAATTTCCCTTCTATGTGAATGAAGTGTCCTTTCCCAACTCTTTTGAATAATTTTGGTTGAAAGTCTTTTTTATTAGATGTTATAATGGCTACTCCTGCTTGATTCTTGAGTTTATTGGCGTGGCAAACTGTCTTCCAGCCCTTTATTCTCAGATAATTTCTATCTTTGTGACTTGGATATGTAATGTTTATGCAACAAAATGTTGGGTATTGTTTACACATCCATTCTGTTAGTCTGTGTCTTTTTATTGGAGATGTAAGCCCATTGATGTTGAGAGAGATTAATGACAAGTGGCTGATAGATCCTTTGATTTTGATGTTGGTTGTGGTAGTGTATTTGTGTGTTTGGCTACTTTTAGTTTTTCTATAATGAGGTTATTTATAGCCTGTGTTTTCCTGAAAGTAGTTAGTTTTCTTGGGTTGTATTTTTCCTTTGAGTATCTTCTGTAATGCTGTATTTGTGGGTAGGTATTGTTTAAAATTGTTTCTGTCATTGAATATCTTGTTTTCTCCATTTATGATGACTGAGACTTTTTCTGGTTATAATAGCCTGGGCTGACATCCGTGCTCTCTTATGGTCTGTGTGATATTCGTATATTCCCTATGGTTTTCATAGTCTCTGTTGAGAATTCAGGTGAGATTCTGTTGGGTCTGCCATTATATGTTACTTGACCTTTTTCCCTTGCAGATTTTAGTATTTTTCCTTTGTTCTGTATACTTACTGTTTTGATTTTTATGTGGAGGGAGGATTTTCTTTTCTGGTCTAATTTATTAGGTTTTCTGTAGGCCTCTTGTATGCTTACTATGACTATTCTTTAAATTGGGGACATTTTCTTCTACAACTTTGTTGAAAATATTTTCTGGGCCTTGGAAATGGGAATCTTGTTTTTCCTGTATGCCTATTATTCTTAGATTTTGTCTTTTCATGTTGTCTTAGATTTCTTGAATAGTTTGTCTCGGAAATTTTGTTTTGGTTTATCATTTTCTTTGATGGATTCATCGATTGCTTCCATTGTATCTTCCATACCTGAGATGCTTTCGTCCATCTCTTGTAGTCTGTTGGTTATGATTACCTCTGTAGTCCCTGTTTTCTTCCATAAGTTCTTCATCTCTGTGTTTTCCTCTGTGTTTTCTTTATTTTTTCCAATTCTGTCTTCAGATCTGGAAGTTTTATTTTTTATTTCCTTCACGTGTCTGACTGTTTTTTCCTTCCTTTCCTCTACCTGTTTCTTTGAACTTTTCTGTTTCTTTTATTTTATTTTTTTCAGTGATTTAATCATTTCTTCTCTGAGGGCCACAAACTGTTTGACTGCATTTTCCTGTATTTCTTCACAGATGGCCATGTTCTCTTTGACTTTTTCTTCCTCTATTTCTTTACAGATGGCCCTAATCTGTTTGACTTTATCTCTCTGTATTTCTTTATGCATTTTATCTGTTTCCTCCATTTTCCTCTTCATAAGCATAGCTGTAAGGTCATCTTCTTGAATTTCACTTATGTTAGGGTGTTCAGGGCTACTTGTCTCTGGATAACTGTGTTCTGGAGATGGCATATTGCTTTGCCTTTTGTTTGTTGAGCTTTTATGTTGTTTTTTACCCCTATGGCTGTCTCAGGTGTGGCTGTTCGTTTCTGTTTCATGCTAGAATCCTGGGGTGGGGAGAATCCCGTTGGCACGATTCTGAAAGAGCCCTCCTCAGCTTTTTGTGTATGGTCAACTAAATGGTGGTGCTTCTCAGCAATTGTGAAATCTCACTTTAGGCATATGCACCTGTGTTGTAACTGTGGTCATTGCTAGTCAGGCGGTCTTTCCTCTCTCCAGCAGAAGTCCTAGTGACAGATGCCCTGCCTCTGTGTTTCTTGCTCTGATTTTAATGAACTACTTTTGCTGCTTTTACACTGATTTGCTGGGCACCTTTTGACGAACCAGGGATTTCCGTGGTTTGGTCGGTTTAGCTAGGGATAACAGGTTGCACCTTGGAGCAGTATCTGGGGTCTGATCCAGTGGCTCTCAGGCTTCTGTAGGTCTGATGTTGGAGCTCTGTGCCCCAGTACCCAGGTGGTAATCAGTGGCAGGTGAGTGCAGCACTCATGAATGCAGCAGGAGGCTAGAGCCTAGAGCCTGCAGGAACCCAGAAACTTTTCCAGAGCTGGGTGTAATGAGGTTGGACCTGATGTTTCCCCAATCGAGGACTTTCCTCCTGACAAGAAGACCTAGTCTGTGGTGTTTTGGGGTCCATAGTACAGTCTGGGATGATGAGTAGAGCACGCAGGCTCAGACTGGTGGCTCCGTGCTGGCAGCTGGGCACCTGCAGGAACCCGGGTACTTTTTCTGAGAATTTTTCAGGGGTTGGAGGTCAGCTGAGTGCCCTGAGGTCAGACCTGATATTTCCCTCACCATGAGGTTTCCTCATGACAGGGAAACTCAGTCTCTAGTGTCGTAGGGCCCACAGTTCTCTCTGGGATGGTGAGTCTGGTGCACAAGCAGGTCTCTGGGCTGGTGTCTGAGTGCCCACTGGATGCTGGGACCTTTTCAGGGATTGTCTGGGTGACCTAGGGTAAGTCCCGATTGCTTCCTTCACTGTAGGGTTTTCTCTCAACTGGAAATCTCAATCTCTGATGTTGTGGTACCCACAGTTCAGTCTGGGATGGTGATCAATCATGTGGCTGTGGGCTGGTGACCGAGTGCCTGCCTGGACATGGGAACTCTTCTGCAGTTTAGCGGGTGACCTGAACCCTATTTATTCCCACACTGGGTTGTTGTTTTTTTTTTTTTTTTCTCACCTGGGAAACACAATCACTGGTGTTTCAGGGCCCAGAGTTAGGTTTGTTGGTCAGTATGCAGTCACTGCTGTCCTCCTTTTCAGAAACAGTGTCCTCACAGTGCTGCCATCTTGGATCACCCCAACATCTTGATTTTATATGGTTTGATTTTACCACTAGGAAATCATAGTTATCAATGTTGCATATAGACTATTATTGAACCTCTACTTAGATTCCTGTGAGTTTTTATTGACATATTATCTTAAATTTTATTTTTTATTTGCAAATATTTGTTTATCTGTGGTCTAGAAAGGAACCCTTTTCTATGATTAAATTACCATGTTCTTAGAGAGGTAGTAAGGACCTGGAAGGAAAAGAGAGATCGGAAAACACAATAAAATATTTATTGTTTGAAAGAAAATAATTTTTAATATAGAGAAAGAAAAGGCAACATATATATATATATATATATATATATATATATATATATAGTATATGGCTTTTTATACTTTCACTGGCCTGAATATTTTCAGGATAGTCTGGCTTTCAGAGTGCATATTGAGTGTGAAAATAATGAAGTTTTTTTTTTTTTTCTGTTTAAACAAGTGTCTTACAGTGTGATTGTCTTCTTCATAAAAAGAACAAAGATAGATAGTCATGAAAGGAAAAATATTGCCCTTGTGCGGCCTAAGGTATAGGTGATCCTAATAGGCATGTATCTCTAAATAAGATGTAGAGAGATGTAGTTCTGTCCCTGAATATAAATAAGCTCATGTGGCCTTTCTATACATTAAATCAAATTTTCAATGACTTTTGACTGAATGTAAAATTGGAACCTAGGTATGTCTTTAGCTTTGTCACCAGGTATATTTTTTAATTCTGTCTCTAGACAGAAAAAATAGTTGATTATTTTAGCATGTCTGTGCCTTTCTAATTTCATTCTTTATATTTGTTCAGTGTTTTTTATTAATTTTTTCATGTAGATTTTTTCATAACATATAATTTGATCATGTTTTTCCACTTCCTAAGTCCTCCCAGATCCCCCACCCTCCCTACCCATACAACCTTAAGTTTTCCTCCTGTCTCAAAAATTCACACAAAAATGAAAATCAAAACAAACCAACAAAACAATAATATAAAAATACCAAAACAAAACAAAATGAAATGAAATGTCCACAAAAAGAGCTAATTTTGTGTTAAGCAACTATTTCTAAACATATACCTTGCCCTCGAGTGTGGTTGATATACACAGGGACATTCCATTGGAGAAAACTGTTTTTTTTTTTTTTGTTTTTTTTTTTTCTTTCCCAGCAGGTATCAATTACGAATAGCTTTCTGATTAGGCTAAGGACCCTGTCCACTTCCCCTCAGTACTTGGAACCCCATCCAGTCTTGTGCATGCTGCCAAAGTCTTTGAATGTTCATATGTGCACCTGTGTTGTGACTGGAAGACATTATTTCCTTGATGTCCTCCATCCCTTCTGCTTCAAACAATCTTTCTGCCTCTTATTCTGCATGATCCCTGGACCCTGTTGAAAGAAATTTAATGAAGACATCTCATTTAGAATCAAGTGCTTGCTGTAAATTCTTTCACATTTTTTTTTCATTGTCTAGTTGTGGGTCTCTGTGTTAATTCCCATCTTTTGCAAAACAGAGATTCTCTGATGAGGGCTAAGGAAGGCACTATTTATAAGTATAGCAATATACAACTAGAAGTAATTTAATTTCTATGTTCCCTTAGGAAATAATAATAGCAAGTTTTCTGCTGGGCCCACAACCTATCTAGTTTCAGATTATTGGCCAGTTTAACAGTATTAAGATATGAGTTCTATCTCACGAATTAGGCATTAATTACAGTTATTAAAAGTGATTGGTTACTTCCAAACCATTTGTGCTTTTATTGCACCACTTATTTTGCAGCAAGGTCTTATGTTTGCAGCTGTGTGATATTAGTGAGTATCTTTTTTATTTTTTTCTGGCAGTGTGAAGAGTACACTCCAGCACCACAAATGCTAATCAGGGAAGATGAGCTTTTAGTTGGGCACAAGGCTAAATTCTTTGGGTTTAATGATAAAAATAAGTGTTGTTTTCAGTGTAGGGCCTTGCCATTAAGTTGTAGGCACAACCAGTGGCCTTGGCAATAACCTGTGGTGTTTCACTCAACAAGATGTAATCCATTTTTGGCACAGGTTGAGACAAGTTCTCACTATGCAACATAGGCTAATCTCAAATTCCTGTTCCTTATGTCTCAGCCTCTCAAAAGCAAGGTTCACAGGTATGTAGCTCTATTAATGGTCTAATTTATTTATACTATCATTTATATATCTAAAATAGGTATGGTTAAACTCATGGCACAGGTGTTTTAAGAACTTTTCTTTCTTTTTCTTTTTTTTTTAATTTTTCATCAATTACACTTTATTCATTCTGCATCCCCCCATAAGCCCCTCCCTCCTCCCCTCCCAATCCCACCCTCCCTCCTCCCTCTGTTTGCATGCCACTCCCCAAGTCCACTAATAGGGGAGGTTCTCCTCTCCTTTCTGATCTTAGTCTGTCAGTTCACATCAAAAGTGGCTGTATTGTCCTCTACTATGGCCTGGTAAGGCTGCTCCCCCCCAGGGGGAGGTGATCAAAGAGCAGGCCAATCAGATTATGTCAGAGGCAGTCCCTCTTCCCATTACTATGTAACCCAATTGGACTCTGAACTGCCCTGGGCTACATCTGTGCAGGGGTTCTGGGTTATCTCCATGAATAGTCCTTGGTTGGAGTATGAGTCTCTGGGAAGTTCCCTGTGTTCAAATTTTCTTGTTCTGTTGCTCCTTGTGGAGACCCTGTCCTCTCCAGCTCTTACTATTTCCCAGTTCTTACCTAAAATTCCGTTCACCTGCTCAACAGTTGCCCATCCGGCTCAGCATCTGCTTTGATAGTCTGAAGGGCAGAGGCTTTCAGAGGCCCTCTGTGGTAGGTTCCTAGGTTGTTTCCTGTTTTCTTCTTCTTCTGATGTCTTTTTCTTAACTATGGAAGGAACTTCTATAATATTTACTTGTGAATTCTCCAACTTTTTGATAGAATCATACTCTGTTGTTTTTCAAATTTGTAATTTGTAAATCTTTCACAGATATTAAATATTTTAATCCTTTGTCATTCTTTGACAAAAAAATAGATTATAATTTGTCACTAAATTGTATTTATTGCCCAGTGAGATATACAGATATTTGATTTTATACATTTATTTTTTAATTATAGTTAATGTAACATTTCCTCTCAAAATTTTTATCTAAATATTTATTCTGTCAACTCTCTACTGTCACCACATGACTTCAAGTAATGTTTTCCTCTCCATATGAGAAATACTTAGTTTGAAAGACTTTCAATATCTACACTTCCTTAAAATAGTTGCAAGGAATTACCTGCAGTGAGTGTTTAAAGGTGTCTACAATGTAGATGCATTATTCTCATTTCTTATTTTATTACTGATTGAACATATTGCATAAAACATTTTACACAACAGCTGGAGAATTAAAATATTAAACCCCCACTGGTGATTGCTAATTATTTTCCTCCTTTCTTGGTGACAGACCTCAAGTTGTCAGGGTGCAAAAGAAAAGTATATTACAAATAGAAGTCATTTTACTGTGAATTCAATTTCCACACGTCATTATTAGACAAAGCCACTAATCATACCTTACCAAAGAAAAAAAAAACTGTAGCCTGAATAATTAGTGTTCAATTTTGAATGTAAAGAATGTCAAAATGCTCCTGAAGTTCTTTTTCACAAAGTGCTCTCCCCATGTGAGAGAATTAGCATGTATTATCAGGCTGGCTTCCTTCATGAAAAATGAACTATATTACTTGTCTAAATCCAATAATTGGTACCTTCTTATATTGTTTGATTATCACCTATATTGTCATTTTCAGCTTTTAATATTTTCTTCCTAAGTTTCTTCCCCAAGTTTCCTTTCCTTTGGATGAGGATAATCAACATAAGAACTGATTAAGAATCAGAAATAAAGCATTAGAATCTCGGCAATCAATTTCCAGCTAAGTAACACTGATCTACTTACATAATCCTTGTGAGCATTTAGTATCATCAAAAATCTCTTAGGATAATGATATGTAAGAACACATACAAAAACACTAAGCCTAGGACACCCTGCTTAATCACAAAACAATGTTGATTTCATGTCAAAATTTACCCTGTGGCTTTTAGAGAGCATCATGATTCAGAATTAATGTCTTCCTTTTGCCTTCTTGTACAATTAATTACTTACATAGTTTTACGGCATACCTTTTGCAAAGTATGCTATCAATCAGAACTCAAATTCATTGCCACAACTAGTTTGTTCAGCTTTTAATAGGGGCTCAAATTGTTATAATATCAACCTACATTTATTGATATTTTTACTTATTAAACAATTCCCATTGTCTGTTTGTTAAACCAGGGAGATGATCAGCATTTTGACGGTTGAAGCCATGTCACCAGTTTCTGCAGATGTTCCATAATTGAATTGCAATTTGCAACCTTTTTAGCTTGTGCTTAAATAAATACTACAACATTCTTTCAAAGAGAAGATTTGATTTAACTGATATAATGGGCTCATCTATCAATACCAATGAGATCGTTATTCTTTTGACCAGCTTGATTGATGTAAAATTATACTTTCAGTTCTGTAACAATGCACAGGAAAAGCCAAGTAAAGTATGCCTACTGATGAGCAGTGAGAAAGAGGGAAAGCTGTAGAAGAGAATTTGAAGGACTTATTTCTTCAGTTCAAACAAACAAATGACAACATGCCATGTTCATTACTAGTCTATCAGCAATTTTTCATCATGAAAATTTATCTTTCAAACTCTGTGCACCATTATAGTTGGGCCTGAACCCTGCTGCTTCACCACCTGCTGTGTCAGCTGCTGTTAATAAGCAAAGATCACAGGTGGGTTTTGTTGTTGTTGTTCATTTGTTTGTTCGTTTGTTTGTTTGTTTTTAACAGCATGTCACGGAAAATGACAGAAAGGAAGGGACTGAGAGATGGAGGAGGGTAAATCAATGTTAGAAGCCTAGAAACCACAATAGGGCATAAAGTAATAAAGGGTAGAAATCTTCTGATTGCACTGAATTCACCTATCACTTGCTGGTTTGTTTAGAGCTTCTGTTATGTGTTAAATGGAGTGCCTATATCCAGGATCTGATGACACCCTCTTACTCAGAGAGAAGTAAAATGGCAGAAGACAAATGAGAATCCAGATAAGTCGCCTCACAAGCACACCGCCCTCTTCTACCTGACAATCTTTCTCCACCACTCCCCATTTTCTCTCTAGTTGAGAAAACTGCTGAGGTTGACAAGGCTGCATTCTTCTTATTACTTACAATTTACTTAATTTGATCACTAAACAGGTTAGAGGATGTACATAATTCTGGTCTAGCTTACAAGTACCTAAAACAAAGGGTATGTCCAGCACAAAAGTGCTACAAATATTGAAGAAAGTCTCTCCATTTGCAGCACCCAAGTTTCATCTAATCAAGAAGATATCATTTACCTTTAAATAACATAGTAAACACTTTTAAAATATACATAAATGGAAAAATAAAAAGTAGGACAACCACTATAAATAATACAAGTAATTATGTACTTTCTTTTTTCTTTTATTATTAACATTAATTACAATTTAATCACTTTGTATCCCTGCTGTGACTCCCTCCATCATCTCTTCTCAAACCCACCCATTCTCCTTCTTTTTTCCCTATGACCCTTCCCTAGTCCACTGATATAAATGGTCCTCTTCCTCTACAATTAGAAATTAGGCTATCAGGTCTCATCAGAACTAGTTGCATTGTCTTCCTCTATAGAGTGGTAGGGCTGTACCCAGGATGGGGAGGTGATCAAAGAGCCTGCCCCTGAGTTCATGCCAGAAGAAGTCCCTGCTCCCCTTACTAGGAACCCTACTTGGAGACTAAGTCAACAGATTTCATCTGAGTGGGGGTTTAGGTCCTCTCCGTGCATTGTCCTTGGTTGGGGTATAATTCTATTCAGGGCCCCAGGGATCAGTTTTTATGACTCTGTTGGTGTCCTTTTGGTTCCCTTGTCCCCTCCAGGATTTCATAAGATTCCCTGAACTCTACCCAGAGTTTATCTATGAGTCTCAGCCTCTACTTCAATGCCTAAATCAGTAGTCATTTTATTTTCTTTTTAGTTTTCATTTTTTATATTAAATACAGTTTAATCATTTTGTATCCCAGCTGTAGATTTCTCCATCATTCTGTCCTAATCCCACCCTCCCTCCCTCTTCTCCTCCCATGCCCCTCTCCAAGTCCAGTGATAGGGGAGGTCCTTCTCCATTTCCATCAGACCCTAGCTTACCAGATCTCATCAGGACTGGCTACATTCTTCTTCTCTGTGGCCAAGCAAGGCTACACCCCTCTCAGGGGCAGGTTGATCAAAGAGCCAGTCACTAAGTTCATGTCAGAGACAGACTCTGTTCCCCTTACTAAGGAATCCACTTGGACACTGAGTGGCCATGGACTACATCTGAACAGGGGTCCTAGGTTATCTTGGTTATATCCATGAATGGCCCTTGGTTGGAGTACCAATCTCAGAAAAAACCTCTGTGCCAAGATTTTTTGATTCTGTTGCTCTCCTTGTGGAACTCCTGTCCTCTCCAGATCTTACTATCTCCCCTTTCTTTAATAAGATTCCCTGCACTCTGCCCAAAGTTTCGCTATGAGTGTCAGCATCTGCTTTGATACCCTACAGGGTACAGTCTTTCAGAGGCACTCTGTGGTAGGCTCCTGTCCTGTTTCCTGTTTTGTCCTTCTAATGTCCATGCAGTTTGTCTTTCTACCTGTGGATTGATCATCTTACCCACGGTCCTCCTTCTTGATTAGCTTCTTTAGGTGTACAAATTTTAGTGTGTTTATCCTTTATTATTTGTCTATTAAATGAGAATATACTGTGTCTTTCTCCTTCTAGAATACCTCACGCAGGATGACCTTTTCCAGATTCCACCATTTCCCTGCAAATTTCATGGTTTCTTTGTTTTTAATTGCTGAGTAGTATTGCATTGTGTATATTTACCACAATTTCTGTATCCATTCCTCAGCTTAGGGACATCTGGGTTGTTTCCAGGTTCTAGCTTTTACGAATAAAGCTGCTAACAACATGAAAGAACCAATGTCCTTGACCATAATTTGGATATATGCCTGGCAGTATATAGCTGGATCTTGAAGTAGCGCTTTTCCTAATTGTCTGAGAAAGTGCCAGATTGATTTCCAGAGTGGTTGTACAAGTTTATACTCCCACTGGCAATGGAGGAGGGTTCCCCTTTCTCTACGTCCTCTCCAGCATGTGTTGTCACTTAAGTTTTTGATATTAGCCATTCTAATGGGTGTAAGGTGAAATCTCATGATTTGAATCTCCTAGATGACTAAGGACTTTGAACATTTCTTTAAGTGTTTCTCTGCTGTTCAATAATCCTCTATTAAGAATTCTCTGTTTAGCTCTGTACCTCAATTTTTACTTAGATTACTTGGTTTGTTGGTGTTTAACTTCTTAAGTCCTTTATATATTCTGGATGTTAGCCCTCTGTCAGAAATAGGGTTGGTGAAGATCCTTTCCCAATCTATAGGCTAGTGTTTTGTTCTTACTGCACTCTCCTTTGCTTTACAAAAGTTTTTGGGTTTTATGAAGTCCCACTTATTGATTGTTGATCTTACAGCTTGTGCTGTTGGAGTTCTGTTCAGGAAGTTGTCTCCTTTTCCAATGAGGGCAAGGCTTTTCCCCACTTTTTCTTCTAACATGTTTAGTGTGTCTGGATTTATGTTGAGGTCTTTAATCCACATAGACTTTAGTTTTTGTGCAAGGTAATAAATATGGATATATTTGAATTTTTCTACATGTAAACATCCAGTTAGAGCAGAACCATTTGTTGCAGATGCTATCTTTTTTTCATTGTATAGTTTTGTCAAAAATCAATATCTGCAGGTGTTTCGGTTGATTTCTGTGTCTTCTATTCAATTCCATTGATCCACCATTCTGAATCTAAGTCAGTTCAATGCAGTTTTTATTATGGTTGCTCTATAGTACTGCTTGAGATCAGGAATAGAGATACCTCCAGTTAATCCATTGTGGTACAGGACTGTTTTTGCAATTCTGAGTTTTTGTTTTTCTGTATGAAATTGAGAATTACTCTTTCAAGTACTATAAAGACATATGTTGGAATTTTGCTGCGAATAGCATTGAATCTGTAGATTGCTTTGGGGTGGATAACCATTTTCACTATGTTAATCTTAGTGATCCATGAGCATGGGAGATCTTACATTGTTAAATTTATTTTTATTACTATGATATCTTTATTATTATTATTATTATTATTATTACAGTTTGTTAACTTTGTATCCCTGCTGTATCCTGCTCCCTCATTCCCTCCCAATCCCACCCTAATTCCCTCACTCCCCTCTCCCCCTTTCCAAGTCCACTGATAGGGGAGGACCTCCTTCCCTTTCATCTGACCCTGGTTATCAGGTATCTTCAGGACTGGCTGCAAAATCCTTCTCTGTGGCCTAGCAGGGCTGCTCTCCCTTGGGGGGGGCGGTGTCAAGGAGCCCACCATTGAGTTCCTGTCAGAAACAGTCCCTGTTCCCACTTGGATACTGAGCTACCTTGGGCTACACCTGAGCAGGGATTCTCAGTTATATGCATACATGGTCCTTGGCTGGAGAAACAGTCTCATAAAAGACCCTTGTGCCCAGATATATTTGGTCCTTGTGGAGCTTCTGTCCTCTCCAGGTGATATTAACTCCCCCTCTTATTTTTTTATAATTCCCTACACTCTGCCCAAGGTTTGGTTATGAGTCTTAGTATCTGCTTTGATAAACTGCTAGGTAGAGTCTTTCGGGAGCCCTCTGTGGTAGACTTCTGTCCTGTTATTTGTTTTCTCCTATATCCAATGTCCATCCCATTTGTCTTTCTAAGTGAGGACCCTCTTACCCAGGGTCCACTTTCTTGTTTATCTTCTTTTGGTGTATAGATTTCAGTATGTTTACCCTATCTTATAGGTATAGTAGCCACTTATAAGTGAATATATACCATGTGTGTCTTTCTGCTTTTGGGATACCTCACTCGGGATGATCGTTTCTAGGTCCCAGCATTTGCCTGCAAATATCATGATTTCCTTTTCCTCATTTTTAATTGCTAAGTAATATTGCATGATGTAAATGTACCACAATTCCTATATCCATTCCTCCGTTGAGGGACATCAGGGTTGTTTCCAAGTTCTAGTTATTACAAATAAAGCTGCAATGAACATGGTTGAACAAATGTCCTTGTTGTGTACTTGAGCATATTTTGAATATATGCTAGTAGTAGTATAGCTGGATCTTGAGGAAGCACTATTCTTAATTGCCTGAGAAAATGCCAGATTGATTTCCAGAGTGGTTTTACAATTTTACATTCTCACTAACAATGGAGAAAGGCACCCCTTTCTCCACATCCTCTCCAGGATGTATTGTCACTTGAGTTTTTTATCTTAGCCATTCTGATGGGTTTAAAGGAAAATCTCAGAGTCATTTTGATTTGCATCCCCCTAATGACTAAGGACATTGAGCATTTTTTAAAGTGTTTCTGTGCCATTCTATCTTACTCTACAGATAATTCTCTGTTTAGGTCTGTACTATGTTTTTTAATTGGATTACTTGATTTATTGCTTTTTACCTTCTTTAGTTCCTTATATAATTTGACTATTAGCATTCTGTCTGATATCAGGTTGGTGAAGATCCTTTCCCAGTCTGTAGGCTGTTGTTTTGTTCTGATGACAGTGTCCTTTGCTTTACAAAAGCCTTTTAGTTTTATGAAGTACCACTTATTGCTTGTTGATCTTCGAGCCTGTGCTGTTGGTGTTCTGTTCAGGAAGTTGTCACCTGTACCAATGAGTTCTAGGCTCTTCCCTACTTTTTCTTCTAACCGATTTGTGTGTCTTCTTTTATGTTGAAGTCTTTGATCCACTTGGACTTTAATTTTGTGCAGGGTGATAAATATGGATCTATTTGCATTTTTCTACATGTAGACATCCAATTGGACCAGCACCATTTGTTGAAGATGCTGTCTTTTTTCCATCATATGCTTTTGGTTTCTTTGTAAAAAATCAAGTATCCACAGGTGTGTGAGTATAATTCTGGGTCTTCAATTCTATTCCAATGATCCCCCATTCTGCTTCTATGCCAGGAAAAAGTGGTTTTTATTACTAATTCTCTGTAGTACAGCTTGAGACCAGGTAGGGTGATACCTCAAGACCTTTGGATGTTGTACAGGATCATTTTGGAAATTCTGTTGTTTTTTTGTTTTGTTTTTTCCATATGAAGTTGAGAATTGTTCTTTCAAGTTTTGTAAATAATTGTGTTGGTATTTTTACGGTATATTTTATGGGAATTGCATTGAATCTGTAGATTGCTTTTGGCTGGATGATCATTTTCACTGTGTTAATCCTACAGATCCATGAGCACTGGAGATCTTTCCAACTATTAATATCTTCTTCAATTTCTTTCTTCAGAGACTTGACGTTTTTTTCAAACAGGTCTTTCACTTGCTTGGTTAGTGTCACACCAAGGTACTTTTATGTTATAAGTGGCTATTGGGAAGGCTGTTGTTTCTCTCATTTCTTTCTTGGCCCTTTTGTCTTTTGTATATAGAGGGCTACTGATTATTTTGAGCTAATTTTGTATACAGGAGGGCTTATGATTTTTTTTTTTTTTTTTTTTTTTTTTAGTTAATTGTGTTTCCAGTCACTATGCTGAAGGTGTTTATCAGCTGAAGGAGTACTTTGGTGGAATTTTGGGGGTCACTCATGTAGACTATCATATCATCTGCAAACAGTGATACTTTGACTTCTTCCTTTCCAATGTTTATCACCTTGCTATTCTTTAGTTGTCTTATTGCTAGAGCTAGGAATTCAAGTGCTATGTTGAAGAGATATGGAGAGAGTGGGCAACTTTGCCTTGTTCCTCATTTTAGTGGGATTGATTTAAGATATTTTTTTCCATTTAATTTGATGTTGGTCATAAGCTTGCTGGATATTGTCTTTACAACGTTTAGGTATTCCTGATCTCTCCAAGAATTTAAATATAAGTGTGTGTTAGATTTGGTCAAATGCTTTTTCGGCATCTTAGGAGATGATCATGTGCTTTTGTTTAGATGGTGGATTACATTGAGGGATTTCCATATATTGAACCACCCCTGTATACCTGAGATGAAGCCTACTTGGTCATGGTGGATGATATCTTTTTATATGTTCTTGGATTTTGTTTGCCAGTATTTTGTTGAGTATTTTTTGCATCAATGTTCATAAGAGAGATAGGTCTGATGTTTTCTTTTTTCGTTGAGTCTTCATGTGGTTTAGGTGTCAAGGTGACTGTGGCTACATTGAATGATTTTTGTAATGTTCTTTCTGTTTATATTTTGTAGATTAATTTGAATAGTATTGGAGTTAGCACTTTTTGGAAGGTCTGGTAGAATTCTACTCTGAAACCACCTTGCCCTGGACTTTTTTTTTTTTTGGAAGGAAGAATTTTGATGACTGCTTCTATTTCCTTGGGGGATATAGGAGTATTCAATCTTTTGACCTGATCTTTATTTAATTTGGTAAATGGAATCTATATAGAAAACTGTCCATTTCCTTTAGATTTTTCAAATTTTGTGGCATATAGGCTTTTGTAGTATGACCTAATGATTGTTTGGAGTTCCTCAGTGTCTGTTGTTATGTCCTCCTTTTCCTTTCTGATTTTACTGATTTGGATGGTGTCTCTCTGCCTTTTAGTTAGTTTGGCTAAGGGTTTGTCTATCTTGTTGATTTTTTCAAAGAACTAACTCTTGGCTTCAGTGATTCTTTGAATAGTTTTATTTGATTCTAATTTATTGATTTCAACCCTGAGTTTGATTATTTCAAGCTGTCTACTCCTCTTGGGTGTGTCTGCTTTTTTTTTTCTAGGACTTTCTGGTGTGCCATTAAGTTGCTTTTATGAGAATTTTCAGATTTTTTTCTTGAAAGCACTTAGTACTTTGCACTGCTTTCACTGTGTTCCATAAGTTTTGGTATGTTGTGCCTTCATTCTCATTGAATTCTAGGAAGTCTTTAATATTTTTCTTTATTTCTTCACTAACCCAGCTGTCATTGAGTAGCAAGTTGTTCAGTTTCCATGTGTGTGTAGGCTTTTTTTCTATTTCTGTTCTTGTTGAGGTCCAGCATTAGTCCATGGTGGTCAGATATTATACAAGGGATTATATCAATCTTCTTGTATCTGTTGAGGCTTGCTTTGTGACCAACTATATGGTCTATTTTGGAGAAGGTTTAATGAAGTGCTGAAAAGAAGGTATACTTTTTGAAATTGCGTGAAAAATTTTATAGACTTCTATTAGGTCCATTTGATTTAAGACCTCTTTAAGTGCCTCTATTTCCCTATTTAGCTTCTTTCTAGATTATCTGTCCCTTGGTGAGAGTGGGGTGTTGAAGTCTCCCACTATTAAGGTGTTGAGATCTATGTGCCATTTAAGCTTTAATAATGTTTCATTTACAAATATAGGCACTCTTGTATTTGGGGCATAGATGTTCAAAATTGTTATGTCCTCTTGGTGGATTTTTCCTTTGATGAGAATAAAGTACATTTCCTCATCTTTTTTAATAATTTTTGTTGAAAGTCTATTTTATTATATATTAGGATAGTTATTCCAGCTCTCCTAATATGAATTAAAATATCCATTGATTTTGGGGGTTGCTGATGGAGCCACGATATCCTGATTTTTGTTGGGAGTGGTTTTACACCTGCCTCTGGCCATCTGCTTATCTGTAAACTTCACTGTTTGTTCCTGGAGTCTGTACTTCAGACTAGGTCAGTCTTGCTCTGGTGTCTGGAGTATTCTTCAGGAAGATTAGAGAGATCCACTGGTTTGAGGGTATGTATTGGTGTTTCAACTGTACCTAAGGGAGGAAGAACCCCTAGCACAGAATCGTAATTGCTGGGGAGGAAGTGTGTGTGTGTGTGTGTGTGTGTGTGTGTGTGTGTGTGCATGAAAGTATGTCTTGAAGGAGAGAGTGGTTGATAGTGTAGATTATTGGAATGTGTGAGGGCGGGGGAGTGCAGGCACAGGAGGGGGTATGGATGCTAGTGCTGTTTTCTGGCATAGTTCAGGGGTGCAATCATTGTGCATTTCTTTAAGTATTTCTCTGCTGCTTGATATTCCTCTGTTGAGTATTCTCTGTTTAGCTCTGTACCCATTTTTTTAATTGGATTACTTGTTTTGTTGGTTTTTAACTTCTTGAGTTCTTTATATATTCTGCATATTAGCCCTCTGTCAAATACAAAGAGGTCCATCCATATGGAAGATGCTTAATCCTCATTCAGAAGGACAAACAGGATAGACATCAGTAGCGGGAGAAGACATAGGACAGGACAGGACAGGAGTCTACCATAGAGGGCCTCTGAAAGACTATGCAGCAGAGTATCAAAGCAGATCCTGAGACTTTGGTCAGAGTGCAGGAAATTTTATGGAAGAAGGAGTATATAGAATATATACTGTATATATAGACCTGGAGGTCTATACTGTATATAGACCTGGAGGGAACAGGAGCTCCACATGGAGATCAAAAGAGCCAAAAAAAAAAAAAAATCTGGGCCCGGGGCTCCTGCAGAGAATTATGAATCAAATTAGGACCATGCCGTAGAGAAGAAAGAGACTCCATGCTCTTTCTGGGCTGCTCAGTCTCAATGTGTTTTTCCTAGTAAAGCCAGAAGGGCTTGCCTCTGGAATGAACTCTTCTTTGGTTGCCTGCTCTTTGAACTTCTCCACCTGGCAATATTAGTAGGCCACAGAGAAAGAAGATCCAGACAGTCCTAATGAGACCTGATACACTAGGGTCAGGTAGTAGGGGAGGAGGACCTCCTGTATCAGTGGACTAGGGGCAGGGCATAGGGGGAGAAGAAAGAGGGAAAGTGTGACTGGGAGGAGATGAGGGAGGGGGATACAACCTGGACACAAACTGAATAAATTGTAATTAGTAATAATAATACAATTATAATGTTTTTAAAAAAGAAATATTGTTCTCAAAACTGATACTTTATTTTCTAATGACTGTTAAGACTTCTCTTTTAAGAAGTACATTAATTAACTGATAGCAAATATATACATAGTATCTAAGACATAAGTTAGTTTGTAAGTCAAAGGAATGGCAATTATCTTACTGAAAAACCATATCTTACCCAGAAAGGTGAAGCCACATCAATCATCCTTCATAGAAAAAGTACAAATTGTCCAATAAACGCAAATTATAAGATACAAATATTTAATATATATTATGACATGGAAAGAGGGTAATGATTATCATGAAAGAGTTTATCCAAATGCTCCAGAAGAAGCAAAGTAAAAGTTAATCCATTTTATCACAATTTACACAAAACTGTCAAATCAAAAGAACCTAAATAATTAGCATACTTGTAAAGTTTCTTCCTTCCCTCCCTCCCTCCCTCCCTCCCTCCCTCCCTCCCTCCCTCCCTCCCTCCCTCCCTCCCTCCCTCCCTCCCTCCCTCCCTCCCTTCTTTCTTTCTTTCTTTCTTTCTTTCTTTCTTTCTTTCTCTTTCTATTATAATTTATTACTTTTGTATCCCAGTTGTATTCCACTCCCTCATCTCTTCCCAGTCCCATTCTTCCTCCCACTTCTCCACCTATGCCCCTCCCCTAGCCCACTGATAGGGGAGTTCCTCCTCTCCTACTATCTGACCCTAGTCTATCAGGTTTCATCAGGACTGGCTGCATTGTTTTCCTCTATGGCCTGGCAAGGCTGCTCCCCAGAAGGAGGTGATCAAAAAGGTGGCCACTGAGTCCATACCACAGAAAGGCCTTGCTCCCCTTTCTAGGGAACATTGAGACTGTGCAATCCATAGGCTACATCTGAGCAGGGGGTCTTGGTCCTTTGTTAGAATTTTGGAACAAAACCTGCTTCTCAGTTGCCTAGCAACTTATGATGTCATCATGTGTTGCTGGCCAGGTGGCCACACCTGGAAGGCATGGTTACCTTGCCCCTTAAAGGGATAACCTGACATGTGGTCACCCTCTAGCTCTCTTGCTCTCTCTCTCTCTTGGTCCTCTCTTCTCTATCTTCTCTATCGGGGCACCCCCCCCTCTCTTTCCTCTCCTCAATCTCCCCCCCCCTTTATCCCCATCATGTCCTGCTCTCCCTCTCTCCATATTCACCTAATAAACCTTTTATTGAAGATTGGTTGTCAGCCTCATCACTTATTAATAGATCTAACATTGGTGCGTTGCCGGGAAAGGGTCTCTCCTGGCTTTGCTAGGGCCCTTTTCGGACCTCTTTAATCTGGTAGGACCATGGATGGTTGCAACCGATTTTCTCTGCTCTATACCTAAAAACCTCACTGCTTTCATGCACACACCTGCAGCAGCTTCAATGGCGGTAGCGCCACCCTGGCAAGTGCTCCGAGCCCCAGCATAAAAAAATCAGCTTAAAAAAATCTACTTGGCATGCTGCTTTTGGTAAGGAATTTCTAAAATCCCAGCACAGCCTCGGTGCTTTAAAATTTTCCCACAAGATTTCTGACACCATTTTGATTTTGAGAGGAAGTGGGTGGAACCATAGCTTCATCATAGACTTAACATGGTGCCGCAGCCATCTTGAGTTTGGACAAAGGGACCCTGTCTCCTTGAGCACCCTGCCCAGCCTCTGCAGAGGCTGCTTTTCATGTGCTCGCTCCTCTCCCACCAAGCCCCTTTCGTTCCCTAAGCTGGCTTTTAAAATTCTGAGTACCGTAAGGTGTAGTTTCCAACTTAAAAAAAAAAAAAAATCTTTACCCTGATTTCTGTACACTCTACTCTTTTATTTTAAATGCTTTAAATTCCTTACCTAATGCTTTACAAGGATTCCTTAATCATAACTAACTTTATTTTATCTTTTAGACTAGGCTACAACGACAAGCTTCAGTTTAAATTGGTATGGACTTTTATAAAAATTCAAAGTTACATTTTACTATCGATGATTCAACCGGCTTCAAAATAAATTTTATATAATAATAAAATTTCAAAGTTATAAATATCTATTCAAGTTAAGTTGGTTTAAAATGTAAATCTAAACGCCTATGTCTTTTTCAATTCCTGAATTGATAAAGGCTATTGCTGTTTCTCCTGCCATGGGATGTCCATAATTGAGATTCACCACTAGGCTTTCTGGCTAATGGGTTTGCTATAATAAATTCAAATATAATTTTAAAATTGCTTTATACTGTTCTGCCAAATTGTTGGTTTCAAACTTATAACTCAAGGGTTCATTATTACATACAAGTTGTTTTCCAATATTCTAAATTAAGATCTATTAATTTTAAAAAATATATATATTTATGTTAAAACTGAGTCAATTTGCTGTATCTCTACTATCAAAAGGTTAAAATATGCTTGGTCTTGTTCTCAGTCACCTCATAGATATCTAAATACAGATTCAAACATGCTCTCACTGCAATTTTTAATAAACAGCTGAGGATGGTCCTTGAGTCACCATATAGGAGTTGGTAAAAATACTAAGAGGCCTCCCGACTGGCTCCAGACCTTAGCTGTGCTTTGAGACTGCTGGCATTCCCACACAAAAGACAGGAGGTCTACAGTGACCCCTCCTGATTGACTCTAGACCTTAGCTGTGCTCTGAGGCTACTGGCATTCCTGCAAAAGAGGCAAGAGTTTTGGATAGCCAAAAGTCAGTTCCGCCAGGTGACTTTTTCAAATCCAGCCAAAGGAGGTGCTGGTCCTGCTGCTGCCTCAACATGCCATAGCTGCCTGCTGGCAGACTGGCCTCTGGAAGTCAAAATGCTCCCAAACAGGCTTGTCCTCTGTGCCCAGCCATGGAGGTTCAACCAGCACAAGAGCCACAGACACTTCCAGCCTTCTAGCGCTTTGGCCTGGCAGAGGAAAAATGACTCCTTGACTCAGAAACCTCCACCACTATTGCCCAGCCGAGAGTATCATTACAGGTCTGTATTTTACACCACAGTGAGGTCCCACGGTCATTTTGCCAACTTCTGTGTTGGGAGACTTCAGATGCCTTCCCGGTTCTCTTCATATGCAGGAGATCAGGACTTATGCCTAAGTCCTAGAACTGCTATTGTCAGGCCTAGACACAATATGCCTTGTTGCCAGACTCAAGAAACAGGCCTAAATGAAATCTTTTACCATCCCTTTAGCTAAAGGACAATAAATGTTCATAGCAGTCTCAACTATGTCTCACGGTAAATAACTAAATTCAAAGGTCCCTCTCAAATATTATTTGAGAGTCTAAAAACGTGTCTTAAGATGATAAACACCAGTTATACATAATTGAGAGTCTAAAAAAGTATCTTAAGGTTGGTAAATACAAGTTATATGTGTTTGAGATTCTAAAAAATACCTTAAGTTTGGTAAATGTAATTTAAACATAATTGAGTCTAAAAAGTGTCTTAAGGTTGATAAATGCAAGTTATAAAGGTTACAAAGTCTAAGGTGATTTAAGGTATCTTAAATAGGTAAAAAGGCTTAATATTTTCTCCTGTTGCTATGCTACGGTTATATTGACTGTCCAGAGCTTTGACCTTTATCAATAAAGCTTTAATTTATTAATCTGACTCTAGTACAAAAACCTTCCACTATGCCACGTACTATTATGGTTCTAAGCTCAAGATTGTAAGCCTCCATAATATGTATGCTTATATTAAAAGTTAAGATCAAGTGAGTTTCCCTTTTACTTCATAAAAGGCTTTTGTCTTTTCAGGACTCACCTTAAAAATACTTATGCTATTAACACAAATATATATGTCTACTGCTTTTTATACAATGTATATTTCAATGCAGAGTGTAATTGTGATACTAACATGTCTAAAGTCTTATCTCCTTCTTAAAACTTTAAAATATTTCTTGTAAGCTTCAGAAGTCCACCTAAATCTACCTCTCAGGTCAATTGGACTACAGATAAGTACTGCACTTATTGGCCTATCTCAGAAGGTGGGATTTCTCCCCTTTCCCTGGTTTTGGGACTCCCCTTTCCTGGCTACCAGACTGCTATTTACTGCATGCAACACTGGCTGGGTTGGTGAGTTCTCCTTATTGACCAGCCACTAGATTGGTGAATTCACTTCATGTTTCAGCATAAAACACCTCTCTTGGTAGGGGAAGCTTGACAGCTAAGCTCCGGTAACTTCCTACTATCTTTTGAGACAGAGGGACCCCCCCCCAGCCATAGTCTGAACTGTCTAGGTTTGACCCTCTCTGCTGACCTCCATTACAGGGCCACACTCTCCCTTGAGTGGTGCTTCCCCACTCGAACACAGTTTCTTCTTCCCTTCTCTCACTCGTGGGAAGATCTAGTGCTAGGCAAACTGACATGACCTGGGCCGTGCCCCACTGGGCATCTGAGCCCCGGTCTCTGGCCAAAAGTTGATGAGCTATTGGACCAGATAGGACTTCTCGCTCGAGTCACACCATGCCTTTGGGATGCCTTTGGAAGGTCACTGACTTCTGCCTCCCAGTGGGAAAGGCCCAGACACCGTCCGTCTAGATAGGATACCTTCTAGAGAATTTGAAGGTTCTACAGTTTCTACACCTAGTGCCAGCTAGCACTAGGGCCTCTAAGTTTACACACTTCTGTAAACAAACATCACCTCAATGACAAATCCCAAAGAAAGCCTTTTTTTAAGTACTGCCAATAAAGGTCCCCCCAGGTAGACAGAGGTTCCCATGTTCAAGTCTCATTGATCCAAACCTTCCACTTCTGTTTGCTCTCCCAAAAGTTTTCAAGGTATACCTAAATGATTTTCTCCATAACCTACTTAACTTTATTTTTTACATATGTATATGTTTCAGTGTCCTGCCAGACACAGATGTTTCCTATAGCCAAACAGTGCCAAAGCAGCTTTAAGTCTTCAACTCTGACCTCAGAGACTTTAATCAAGCTAGACCTGCACTTTCCCTCCCAGCCATGGATGTTCTCACAGACCCTGGAAAGCATCATAACAGCCTGTTCTTCCTGGACTTGGCCAGCATTTCAGCTTTTTGACCTCCCTACAGCACCCCCAGTGTCAGTAGGAAGTAGCCAGAAGAGAATCTAAGCCTGTTTTTCACTTATTATTAACAAAAAGGCTAAAATATTGTGCTTCATGGCCAGGACAAGCAGCTCTAAGTTCTCCCAGGATTCCCCAGTCCCTACCTGCTGCCTTGCATGGCTGGCAACTCTCTACAGACAACCCTCTATCCTAAATTTTCCAGTGCAGAGGCTCCCTTTACTCTTGACCTTGTAATCTGACCATTTTGTTCCTATAATTCTTCTCTCTTTCTTAACCCCTTGCATTACAACCAAGAGTTGCTTCCAATGAACCAAGTTTATATTCTTTAACTTACCTTATAAAAAACAGCCCAAATTCCTCATTTCTTAACTATAGAAAAAAAGGTGGAATGTTAGGATTTTGGAACAAAACCTGCTTCTGGGTTGCCTAGCAACTCATGATGTCATCATGTGTAGCTGGCCAGGTGGCCACACCTGGACTGACATGTGGTCTCTCCCTCTCTCTCTCTCTCTCTCTCTCTCTCTCTCTCTCTCTCTCTCTCTCTCTCTCTTCTCTCTTGCTCTGTTCTTGCTCTCTCTCAGTCCTCTCTTCTCTTGCTCTCTTGGAGCACCCCCTCTGTCTCTCTCTCTTTCTCCCCATCATGTCCTGTTTTCTCTCACCCCCCTCTCTCCATATCCACCTAATTAAACCTCTTTTATAGAAGATCGGTTGCCACCCTCATCTTTTATTAATATCTAACATCACTGTCATGCATGTTCCTTGGTTGACTCATTAGTCTCTGCAGCACCCCATAGGTGCAGCATTTTTTGACTCTCTTGGTCTTGTGAAGCTCCT
Source organism: Meriones unguiculatus (assembly GCF_030254825.1). Taxonomy (NCBI): domain Eukaryota; kingdom Metazoa; phylum Chordata; class Mammalia; order Rodentia; family Muridae; genus Meriones; species Meriones unguiculatus. The sequence continues at coordinate 69,439,316 of NC_083369.1, read as the reverse complement.
GTCCCCTCCAGGTCTTTCTATCTCTCCTGTCTTCCCTAAGATTCCCTGTAATTGTACGAGGCTTAGCTATGAGTCTCAGCATCTGCTTCAATACCTTGCTGGGTAGAGTCATATAGAGGCCCTCCCAGGTAGAGTCCTGTTCTGTTCCTTGTCTTTTCCTACTTCCAAATGAATTTGCTCTTCTAAATGAGTTTCTTAAAGCAGAGAATACTGTAGAATTTTAAATTAAAAAAAATGCCTAAAACTCCTGGTATATCTATAACAATTATTGCAGCCATCTTGTGCTTAACTCATATTACTACTTAGCTTATGTAGAATTTCTTTTCATCGAGACATTCTATACTCTGGATGTATGTAATCTCCTTATTTTGTACAAGAAGAAATTAAAACAAAAAGTCTAGAGCAGTGGTTTTTCAACCTTCCTAATACTACAACCTTTTAATGAAGTTCATCATGTTGTGGTGACCCCCACAACTATAAAATTATTTTGTTGCTACTTCATAACTATAGTTTCATTAATGTTATGAATCATAATGTAAATATTTGATAGGCACAGTATCTGATATGAGATCATCATATCAAAGGGGTCAGGACCCAAAGGTTTGAGAACCACTTCCCTAGACTAAGTTGCTTAAACAAGAGTATGAAGTAAGTGATAACATCAAACATTGACTGTAACCTTCAGTTTCCACATCAGAGCTTAACAGAGGGCTGGTTTGATGCCAAATCTAAGTAGGCAAAGGTGAGTACCTGAAACAGTTATGGTTGCACTAAGAACTTAAATAATTTATGATTTTTTTGTAAGAAAGAATGAATAGGGTTTGATACTTGATTGTATATGAAAGATGAGAGTAGTCATTTCAGTTTCAGTAATTTAATGGGTATATTAAATAACTATATTATTTATGTTTATGTCACTGTTTTCATAAATCCTGATGTTAAAGAAAAAAATGTTATTTGATTCACAGGCTCAGAGCTTTCCAGCCACAAATGGTAGGGAAATCATGAAGGAGGAGCTCAGTCCATAGTGATGATAATATGAGATAGAGTCTTTGTACTATGGCAGACCAGAGAGCTAAAGATAAAGCAGAAACCAGTAGTGAAGATAACCTTCAAAGTCCTACCCTTACTCACCTAATTTTTCCAACTAGGTTTCACCTATATCAGATTCTCAAGTTTCCTAAAACACCATCTGGGAGACAATCTTTCAAAGCATGAGCCTATAAAGGACATTTCGTATTCAAACTATAGCACCCTGTTAGGAAAAATTAATAGATGGCTTGAGGAAATATAACTTCAATTTTAGACACAAAATACTGAAAAGACATAAGGATGATGTTATACATAAATAAATACTCAGATACGTAAGAATATAGGAGTGAATCCTATGAAAAAGCTAATGACACAATACGTATAGAAAAATGTTCTTATTTATTAAATTTTCTATGATGAAATATAAGAAATTAGTCAGTTAATGAGAAAGATAAGAAAAGAGCCAGGAGACGTCAGTCTTGTAGTAAAAAAGACAAAAAAAGTGACAGTAATATGAGATAGCTAAAGGTACATGGTGTACATGTATGAAAATGTAATAATGAAACCCATTATTATGTATAATTAATATATACAAATAAAAACATAAATGCACATAAGACTACAAAGAAATTCAGTGAGATGAGAGCTAGGTATATGCTGTCGCATTGCCAGAGTAGTTTGAAAATATATTTTCATTAAAGTGGTGAGGGCAGATGATGAATTACGAGTCACAGAGAATGCAGAAATGTTAGCTGTGATAAGAGATGATACACAGCCCTTTCAAGACATCTAGGAAGGAAGAAGATGCACATGATAAAGTGTAGTTTTAGGAGAAAACAAGGTCACGTAAGAACTTCTTTAAGCCAGGAACTCTTTTAGCATAATTTTAGACAGAAACAAATGACCCAGTGTATGATATTAAAAAAAGATTGAAGGAATAATTTATTTTCTATATGAGGAAGATGCCAAAAAATATAAAAGCAGATGATAACACCGGGTTTCATGTTTCCCAAATGTTAGCTCATGAACTGTTTTTTAGAAGGACTGGATCAGAATTATAGCAACATCTGTCTCCACCCGCAGCTTTATTGGCACATTATTGTTAAATGAGTTTGGACATATATATGCACATGAGTTATTACTTCAAAAATTGAGAAAATAAATATATCCATTACTTTCAAATGCTTCCTTGTTTCTTTTTTCTTACTTTCTTTTTCTTTTTAACTGTAATTTTACTGTCCGAGAAGATAGAGGGAACACTCTGTTGCCATGTGTCTTGGTAGTGAATATAACACCAGAAACACAAAAGAAAAAACAGAGAAGATGAATTTCATAATAAAAGTAATAAAGAAGCTGCTCTAGATCAAAGGAGGAAAAATATAGGGAGTGTGAGAAAACATTACATACCATACATCTAAGAATGGACTCATGAAATTTGCAGGCACATGGTGGGACCTAAAAAAGATTATTCTGAGTGAGGTATCCCCAAAGCAGAAAGACACACATGCTATACACTCATTTATTTAGACCTACAATATATGATAAACATAATGAAATCTATACACCTAAAGACGATAAACAAGAAAGTGGACCCGGGGTAAGATGATCAGTCCTCACTTAAAAAGACAATGGGATGGACATTGGATATAGGAGAAAACAAATAACAGGACAGAAGTCTACCACAGAGGGCTTCTAAAAGACTCTACCTAGCAGTGTATCAAAGCAGATACTAAGACTCATAACCAAACCTTGGGCAGAGTGTAGGGAATTATAAGAAAGAAAGGGGAGTTAATATCACCTGGAGAGGACAGAAGCTCCACAAGGACCAAATATATCTGGGCACAAGGGTCTTTTATGAGACTGTTTCTCCAACCAACGACCATGTATGGATATAACCTAGAACCCCTAGATGTAGCCCATGGTAGCTCAGTATCCAAATGGGTACCCTAGTAAGGGGAACAGGGACTGTTTCTGACATGAACTCAATGGCTGGTTCTTTGACCCCACCCCCCAAGGGAGGAGCAGCCCTGCTAGGCCACAGAGGAAGACTTTGTAGCCAGTCCTGAAGATATCTGATAACCAGGGTCAGATGAAAGGGCAGGAGGTCCTCCCCTATCAGTGGACTTGGAAAGGGACAAGGAGGAGATGAGGGAGGGAGAGTGGGACTGGGAGGGAATGAGGCAAGGGGATACCACTGGTATACAAAGTTAATAAACTGTAATTAATATTAAAAAAAGAATGGGCTAATTTCCACTGTGTATAAGAAATTCCTAGTCAGGCATTCAGAGAGACAGAGGCAGGCAAATCTCTGTCAATATGATGCCAGCCTGGTCTACAAAGTGAGTCCAGGACAGTCAAGGCTATACAGTGAAACTCTGTTTCAAAAAAACAAACAAGCAAAAACAAAAACAACAAAAAAGAAACTCCCAAAATTGAAATATTTATTAAGATAGATTTCTGGGATCATTTCTCACAGGTTCATATTTAATAGACTATAGTTTTGATCCACAAATACACAGCACAGCTATAGAGTAGTCAATCCTACCTCTATCAGATTGATATGTCCTTGTCAAAGTATTTTTGTAATTCTGTCTGTTTGATTCTAAAATGAAATATTATGAATTTATAATCCATCTACACACAGTTTCGTAAAATCAAGCATTGGGGCATGCATATAATAGAAAAGTTAATAAAGTAGTCAGGTGTTTGTACTTAAAATGAAGAGTTGTAGATTTAAGATTAGTAAGAAAATATCACTAGTAAGAAAGGATCACTACTTGAATTTAGATTTATCACTTCAAAAGGTCTAAAGAATACCCACAGTATTATCATGAACTTGAAAAAATTACCATATATGTGAAACTATCAACAGCTCAGATATCACGAATGAGCATTGGCAGTAATGACACAATCCTCGGAAATGCTATGTAAGCACAGGCAAAGTTCAAACTAACCAAAGTAAAAACAAAAATTCAAAAACAAACAAAAAACCAGTTTTAAAAATAGCTGCATTTTTTTTTAGAATGTTAAAAACACACAAATGGACTTTGCCTTCATTTGAAATTGTTGCTACATTCTAGGCCTAGATAATCTCATGATTTCCTCTCCATTTTAGATTTTCCCTTTGTGGGAAATATATGAAAGTTATGTGCATTACAGGGAACAGATGTTTCATTGTAATTGTTTCTGTGTAATCAGCTCTGATCTAAGTTTTGCCAGCCTGGCTCTTCCATGAATTTTGATAGAGAAGCCACAGAAAGCACACAGTTAAATTCACATGAGTTGTAATTAAGAATTCAGCTCCAGCAGGAAGAACACCATGCTGGAAGGGTTACAGGACTGGCTCTGCAGGAAGTGAGGTGCTAAATTTTACAGCCTGACAGACAGCTCACACAGCTGTACCAGTGGCTTTTGCACACTATTCAGGACCTTTGCAGGTGCCTCATCTGATCCTTACTATCAGCACAAGTATCAATGCACAGCTGAAAGCCACTCATGTGTGTTGACTTTTCAACTTTTTATTGCCATCTCAGGAAGATCATGTAACAGAGTGTGACATTTTGTGAATGTAGAAGCCAGAAGCAAATCCTTTTCCAAGCTTTAGAGGAAACAGGTGGTACAAACAAACAGGCTCTGCAAAAATTTGTTTGATATTAAACACAGAGTTGAAATTGGTCTTTATCTGTCTCAAGATTATTCTGCTCCATATAGTGCAGGATCTCTAGTATCCTAGGATTTTCTTTGCCTTGTTGAATGTCAAAACCATCCCCAAGCATTTTGACAAAAGTAAAAGCAGTCTCCATACTCTGATTTTCAACGTATCCATTAAGAATGGTACTCTCTGAGACTGGAATGATGACTCAATGGTTAAGAGTAGGTGACACTCTTACAATGAATCATGGTTCAGTTCTCAGAACCAGCACAGCTGAAAATAGAAATCACTAGAGTACATAAGAAAATTTATTTAAATATTTAATTCCAGAGTTAGGTGGAGGCCTGGGTGCAATCCTATCACATAGGAGGCTGAGACAGGAAGACCAGTCCAACTCCAAGGCTACTCTGGACACACTGAGTCAAGACTAGCCTAAGGACCAGCGAAGTGTCTCAGTGGCAGAAGGCGTCTGATTACAAGCCTGACAATTGATCTCCATGACTCACATAGAAAGAAAGTACCATCTCCCCAAAATTGTCCTTGAGATCCATATGTGCACCACAACATATGTATATATACAATCACATACACAAACACATACACACACACAAACATTAAAAAAACCTAGCTGTAATACAAATTCAACTACTGAATTACAAAAAAAAAAAGAGATAATGAGTTTTTAAAATTAATTTATTTACTCACTTTACATCCCAATCTCAATCCTTAGTTATTGTCCTCCCAGTCACACCCTTCCCTTCTCCCCTCCTCATTTCTTCGTAGAGAAGAGGAGGTCCCCCATGTGTACTAACACATCCTGGCCCATCAATTGACAGCAGGACTAAATGCATGCTCTTCCAGTGAGGCCAGACAACAACTCAGCCCAGCCAGCTGAAAGGGACCCAGAGGCAGGCAACAGAGTCAAGAGACAGGCCCTACTCTCATGTTAAAGAACCTACATGATAACCAAGCTGCACCTATGTGTAGGGGGTCTAGGTCCAGCCCATGCATGCTCTTTGGTTGGTGGTTTAGTCTCTGTGAGCCCTTATGGTCCCAGGTTAACTGACTCTCTAGGTCTTCTTGTGGTGTCCTTGAACTTTCTGAATCCCTCAATCCTTGCTCCAACCCATCCACAAGACTACCAATGGTTCTGCCTACATGTTTGGGTATGGGTCTCTGCATATTTTTCTTCTCAGAAGACAGTTATTCTAGCTAGTCTCCTGTCTCAAACCATAGCAGACTATCATTAACAGTGTCAGAGGTTGACTCTCCCCCATGGGATCGGTCTTAAGTTGGGCCAGTCATTGGTTTGTCATTCCCTTAATTTCTGATTTATCTTTATCCCTGAATATCGTGAAAAAAGGACAAATTTTGGGTTAAGTTTTGTAGGTATGTTGGTGGTCTTCCTCCATGAGAAGTCACATCTGGCTGTAAAAGGTAGCCACTTAAGGTTCCGTATCACTAGCTGCTAGGAGTTTCAGCTAATTCACCACTATAGAATCCCAGGAGCCTGTCTAGTCCTAGAGATTGTTCCCCAACACAGATCTCTCTCCTAGCCCTATCACCACCATTAGCTCCCTCACCCCACACCTGATACTCCCATTCCTGTCCCCATCCTCTCTCCTACCCAGTTCCCTCCCTCCACATACTTCAGATGTCTATTTTATTTCAGCTTCTAAATGAGATAAAATAATCCTTCCTTGGGTCTTCCTAGTTACTTAGCATTTGGTTCTGTGGATTGTAGCATTGTGATCCTGTCTGATATGGTTAATATCTGCTTATAAGTAAGTAGACATCATATGTGTCTTTCTGGGCCTGGGTTACCTCACTCAGGATCATCTTTTCTAGTTCTATCCATTTGCTTGCAGACTTCATGATGTCCTTATTTTAAAAAGCTAAATAGTATTCCATTGTGTTTATGTCCCACAGTTTCTGTATCCTTTGCTGGGTTGAGGACCTCTTGGTTGTTTCCAGTTTCTGGCTATTGTGAATAGAGCTTCTGTGAACATAGGTGAAAAGTCTTTGTTGTATACTTGAGCATCTTTTGGTTATATGCCCAGTAGTGGTATAGCTAAGTCTTGAGATAGAACTTTTTCCAATTTTCTGAGAAACTGCCAAACTGATTTTGAAAGTGGTTGTACAAGTTTTCACTCTCAGCAGCTATGGAGGAGTGTTCCTCTTGCTTCACATCCTTGCCATCATGAGCTGTCCCTTGAGTTTTGATCTTAGTCATTCTGAGAGGAATAAGATGGAATCTCAGAGTCATTTTGATTTGCATTTCCTTGATGAGTCAGGATGCTGAATATTGATGAAAAATTACTTGATAAAATCCTCACAAAGCAAATCCAAGAACACATCAAAATCATCATCTATCATGGTCATGTAGGAGTACCACGAACAAGGGAAGGAGAGTAGAGAGTAGAAGACTAGGTGCAACAGTCAGGAGGTCCAAGGAAGACTGAAAATGAAAGTGATTAGATTATATAGGGAAGGACAGCCCAGCCCTGGGATGGAGAATTTTAGGGTAAAGGGTAGGGTATGCGAGCCATAAGGCCCTGTATCAGGTAGGGACTGAGTGATGCAGAGAGAACTGAGTGGCCAGGTCTGCCTTGCTATTTTATATGTTAAATAGGCGCCTCAACCTAAAAATGTATAACAATCTTTGTAGTATTATAAATTCTGTCATGCTAATGGCTGCAAAAATCTAGCCCTTGTTTAATATGAAGAAAGATCTCACAAGCATTGTGGAAGCAGGTATATCTCTAAAACGGACTGGAAACACTTTTTTATTGAAGCTTCATGCACTAGAAATAAAAATTTAAGGCAAGTATATGAAAATTTTCAGACGTAAATAATTATTCTTTGAGTACTGTGAAGATCTGAATTAACATTAATTTTTTTGGAACATCAGCATTTTTATTAGTGATCCATAATTTCAGTTTGCTTAATAAATCACACATTTCTATGAGAAAAAAAATTTGCACAACTCAAGAATTCTATCTTTATTTAAAAGTATATATTTGAGATTCAAGATCATGGCACCAGGAGGACACTGTGTCTGATAAGCAGGACAGAAGTGACTACACAGCGACCAACATATCTAACTCTGGGCCCCAAAACACTAGGGATTGTGTTTCCCAGGTGAGAGGAAACAATTGGGTCCATTCTCTGGTCACCCATCTAAACGTGGGTCCCAGCAGGCACTCAGTTGCCAGCCCAGAGCCATAAACATGCATGCTTTGATAGCCATCCTAGACTGAACTGTGGGCATCACAACACTAGAAAATGGGGTTTCCAGTCAAAAGAAAACCCCACATTGAAGGGAGAAAATGAGACTGATTTCAGTCACCCTAACAATCACTGGAAAAGTTTGTGTATCCAGTAGGAGCTCAGCCATCAGCCCAGAGATCTGCCTGTGTGCCCTATTCATGATCCCAGACAGAACAGTGGGCCCCAGGGCAATGGAGACTGGGTTTTACTGGCAGGAGGAAACCTCATGGTGAGGGACACATCAGGTTTGACCTCAGGGCACTCAGCCAGCCACTCCATCCAACCCACCGAAAAGTTCTCAGCAAAAGTTCCCCTGTTCTTGCAGGCGCCCAGTCAACATTGTGGGGTCACTCACCTGCACCTGCATTCTATACTCAAAGTCCCAGAATGAACTGTGGACCACAAAACATCACAGACTGGATCTCCCTGTCTGGAGAAACCCCCAAGTTGGAGGAAATATCAGGTCTGACCTCAGGACACCCAGCTCAGAGAAAATGTTCCTGGGTTCCCCCAGACTCCTGCTTCACACATGAGTGCTGTGCTCAAATGCTACTGATTACTGCTTGGTGCATAGAGCTCCAACCTCAGACCTACAGCAGCCTGAGATCCATGGGATCAGCCCCCAGGTACTTCTCCAAGGTCCAACTAGTAATGCCTAGCTAAACTAAACCATGGGGCTCCCTGGTTCTTCAAGAGGTCTGCACCCAGTAAACACAGTGTAACACAGCAACAGCAGCTCACTAAATTCAGACCAAGAAACCCAGCAGCAGGTGTCTCCAGGACTTCTGGTGAGATAACAGCTCCCATGACTACCAACAACAACAATTACCAAACAGGTCCATAAGCCTGAAGTGGGCTGTGGCAATTCCTGAGAAGCACCACCATTCAGTTGACCATACCCAAAGAGGTGAGGAGACTCCCTTAAAAAACAACCATCTTCCTGCCAAGGGGATTCTCCCCACCCCAGGATTCCAGCAGGAACCAGAAACTAACAGCCAGCAACTGAGACAGCCAGATGGATAAAGGCCAATATAAAAGCACAACAAACAAAAGGCAAAGCAATATGGCATCTGTAGAACACATTTATCCAGGAGAAAGGAACCCTGAACATCCTAACACAAGTGAAATTCAAGATGACCCTATATCTATGCTTATGAAGAAGAAAATGGAGGAAACAAATTAAATGAGAAAAAAATACAGGAAGATGAAGTCAAACAGATTAGGGCCATCTGTAAAAAAAATACAGGAAGTTGCAGCCAAACAGTTTGTGGTCCTCAGAGAGGAAATGATTAAATCATTGAAAGAAATAAAAGAAACAGAGAAATGTTCAAACAAAGAGGAGAAGGAATTGAAGGAAAAACAGGAAAATATAGTCAGATGCGTGAAGGAAATCAACATAACAGTTCAAAATCTGAAGATAGAATTGGAAAAATTAAAGAAAATACAAATAGAGTTAATCATGGAGAGGAAGAATTTAGGGAAGAAAACTGCAACTACAGAGATAATCATAACCAACAGACTACAAGAGATGGAAAAAAGAATCTCAGGTGTGGAAGATACAATGAAAGAAGTTGATGTATCCATAAAAGAAAATTATAAATCTAAAAAATTCCTGACACAGACCATCCAAGAAATCCAAGACAACATGCATAGACAAATGTAAGAATGATAGAAATAAAGGAAAAAGAAGATTCCCATTTCCAAGGCCCAGAAAATATTTTCAACAAAATCATAGAAGAAAATTTCCCCAATTTAAAGAAGAGGCCCGTAAGTATACAAGATGCATACAGAACACCTAATAAATTAGACCAAAATGGAAAATCTTCCTGCAAAATAATAATCAGAACAGTAAGTATACAGAACAAAGAAAAAAATACTAAAAGCTGCAAGGGAAAAAGGCCAAGAAACGTATTATGGCAAACCCATGAGACTCACACCTGAGTTCTTAACAGAGACTACAAAAGCCAAAAAGGCCTGGACAGATATCAATAAAACCCTAAGAGAACACAAATGTCAGCCCAAGCTACTATAGCCAGCAAAACTCTCAGCCCTCATAGATGGAGATATTCAATCACAAAAACAAATTTAAACAATGTCTACCCACAAATCCAGCATTACAGAAGTTACAAGTAGGATAAAAGCACCCAAAAAAACTAACTACTTTCAGGAAAACAAAAGACTTAAAAACATTATTACAGCAAATCTAAAAGTAGCCAAACACACTACCACAACCAACATCAAAATCAAAGGATCTAACAGCCACTGGTCATTAATCTCTTTCCTTATCAATGGACTTAACTCTCCAATAAAAAGAATTAGAGAATGGATGCATAAACAAGACCCAAAAATCTGTTGCATACAAGAGACACATCTAAGTCATAAAAATAGCCATTACTTGAGAGTAAAGGCCCATAATATGTACTTCAAGGAAAATGGACCCCAGAAGCAAGCAGGAGCAGCCATTCTAATATCTAATAAAATAAAATTTTAACCAAAATTAATAAAAAAAAAAGATGGAGAAGGACACACTAATCAAAGGAAAATTCCACCAAGAAGACATACAATAATCAACATCTAGGCACCAAATACAAGGACACCCACATTTGTGAAAGAAACATTAGTAAAACTTAAACCAAAAATAGATCTTCACACAGTAATGGTGGGAGACTTCAACACTGTCTTCTCAACAAAGGGAAGGTCAACAAAACAGAAATTAAACAAAAAACAAAACAAAAAAAACAATGACTCTAAACAGAGATCATGAATAAAATGGACCTAGGGAACCCCCTGGGATGCTGAGCTGCCATGGGCTACAGCTCTTCAGGGGTTCTATGTTATCTCCATGCTGGTCCTTGGTAGGAGTATCAATCTGAGAAAAGACTACTGTGCCCAGGTTTTTTGGTTCTGTTGCTCTCCTTGTGGAGGTCCTGTGCTCTCCAGGTATTTCTATCTCCCCCTTCTTTCATGAGGTTCCCTACACTCTACCCAAAGTTTGGCTATGACTCTCAACATCTCCTTTAACACCCTGCTAGGTAGAGTCTTTCAGAGGCCCTCTTTGGTAGGCTGCTATCCTGCTCACTGTATTCTCCCTTTTCTGCTATCCATCTTGTTTGCCTTTATAAATGAGGATTGAGCATCTTACCCAGAGTCTTCCTTCTTCATTAGCTTCTCTAGGTGTACAGATATCAGTATGATTATCCTATAGTTTATGACTAATATCCACTTATAAGTGAGTATATACCATGGGTGTCATTCTTCTTCAGTGATACTTCACTCAGGATGATCTTTTCTAGTTCCCACCATTTGCATGCAAATTTCATGATTTCCATGTTCTTAAGCACTGAGTAGTATTCTGTTGTGTAAATATACTACAATTTCTGTATCCATTCTCAACTGAAGGACTTCTGGTTCGATTTTAGCTCTAGCTATTACAAATAAAGCTACTCTGAACATGGTTGAGCAAATGTCCATGTTGTAGACTTGAGCATCATTTGGCTATATGCCTAGGAGTAGTATAGCTGGATCTTGAGATAGCACGACTCCTAATTGTCTGAGAAAACATCAGATTGATTTCTAAAGTGGTTATACAACTTTACATTCTGATAAGCAATGGAGGAGGGCTGTCCTTCCTCCACATCCTCTCCAGCATGTGTTGTCACTAGAGTTTTTGATCTTAGCCATTCTGATGGGTATAAGGTGAAATGTCAGTGTCGTTTTGATTTGCATCTCCCTGATAGCGAAGGATGTTGAACATTTCTTTAAGTGTTTCTCTGCTATTCTATATTCCTCTATTGAGAATTCTCTCTTTAGCTCTGTGTCCCATTTTTTAATTGGATTATTCGACTTGTTGCTGTTTAACATCTTGAGTTCTTTATACATTGTGGATATTTATCCCACTGTCAGATATAGGGTTGGTGAAGATCCTCTCCAAATCTATAGGCTGTCATTTTGTTCTGATGACAATGTCCTTTGCTTTACAGAAACTTTTCAGTTACATGAGGTCCTGTTTTTGATTGTTGCTCTTAGAGCCTGTGCTGTTGATGTTCTGTTCAGGAAGTTGTCTCCTGTGCCAATAAGTTCAAGGCTCTTCTCCACTTTTCCTTCTAAAAGGTTTAGTGTGTTTGGTTCTTTTTGAGGTCTTGGATCTGCTTGGACTTTAGTTTTGTGAAAGGTGATAAGTATAGATCTGTTTGCATTTTTTTACATGTGGATATCTAGTAAGAAAAGCACCATTTATTGAAGATGCTATTTTTTTCCATTGTATGTTTTGGTGTCCTTGTAAAAAAAAAAAAAAAAAAGGTGTCCTTAAGTGTGTGGGTATATTTTTAGGTCTTCGATTTAATTCCATTGATTCACTAACCAGCTTCTAAACCAGTACCATGCAGTTTTTACTACTGTTGCTCTATATTACTGCTTGAAATGAAGGATGGAGATACCTCCAGAAGATATCTTATTTTAGAGGACTGTTTCAGTGATTCTGGTTTTCTTTTTATTCCATATGAAGTTGAAAATTTTTTTTCAAAGTCTTTAAAAAAGTGTGTTGGAAATTTGATGGAAATTGCATTGAATCTGTAGATTGCTTTTGGTAAAATGGCCATTTTTACTATGTTAATCCTGCCAAGCCATGAGCATGGGAGACCTTTCCATCTTCCAATTTTTTTTTCCTATTTCTTTCTTCAGAGACTGGACATTCGTTTTTCATACAAGTCTTTGACTTGCTTTATTGAGACCCACCAAGGTACTATATATCCTTTGTGGTTATTATGAAGGATTTTGTTTCCCAAATTTCTTTTTTTTTCTATACCTGTATATTATTTGAAGTTTATTTCAAGAAGAATGTATTATATTTTTGTTTAAATTTAAGAGAATAAATACTAATAATTTAGAAGATAATCAGTGGTAGTAATATTTGTAAAAATGTTTTTTTCTTTTCAAATATATGCATAATATCGATTTAACTTGTTTTAGTAAATATTTTAATAATGGGTGTTTGAAAACTTAATATTTACAGAATCCATGTCTCTTAAAAATATCTATTTTCTATTTACAAAAAATTAAAAATTTATACTTAATACTTAAATACAGTCATAATCTTTGTTTTCAGTGAAACCACTGATTATAGCACAGTACTATTTGTGATAAGAACTAGATACAAATGCAGTTATGGGAGGAAGAGGATGACTTCTGTAGCTAAAACTGAAGACATTTAGATTTAGTGTGTAATGGTGCAAAGAACTTGCTCTCAAAATGGTATGACAGGAGAAAATAGTCCAAAGTGCAACAATGAAAGTCATTTCTTCACAGGGGCTGAGAATGAGCACGTTATACTGCCACTTACAATAGTGTACAAAAAATGGTGGCTAGGAGGGGTTACCAAAATGAATGCAGTAAGTGAGTAGTTGCAGACTGTGCAGAGAATCCAACTAGAAAAGAGACAAGGGGTTGATTCATATATCAAATCCAAGGCTAAAATTAAACTGAAGATGAAAAATGCCATAGTGGGCCAGGACCACTGTTAGCCTATACAGTGATCCTGTGAAAACTATTATAATACTCTTATTCTTTTAAACATGGAGTCCTTTCCCAGCTGCTTTCTTCCATGTCCTGGTATTTTAATGCAAATAATAGTCTTTATAACCAAAGAGGCAGTAGTTCTGAGTCAGGGGCAGCAACACAAAGAAAAGTTGTGGTATAGGAGCTCATATAGGAAGCTAATTAGCTCTAGTGTGGTTATCTACTTTGCATGTGACCAGTGTCACATGTTACTGAGGCAATCTGAAGCAAGGTAGTGGTGAGGCAGGAGTGCATCTTCTCTACAAGGATATGTACACCTGTGACTATGTTATTCTGGGTTGACATTTAAAATTAACCACCACAAATTCAATCAGAATTAGTTAAGATAATAGCTAAAGGAACATAGTTCTGTCATATTCACACAAACTTGACTAAAATGTCCCAAATAAACTTAGACTGAACCTAAGAATATACAAAAATTCAAAATTTTCTAAAACTAAAAGTGTCTAGAACTTGTCATAACAAATAAGAAAACACAGCTTGGTAAAGTTTCATCGTAATTTTTAAATATTACTGACAATGTCATGTTTCTAAGATAAAATTTTATGCAGTACTATTCATGGTGTATGCCTGCTAGTCAATGATGAGAAGATGATGAGTTAAAAAAGATTCTCCATTAATCAGAGATCATAATGACATATCCTTCAGAACATCCAAATGTCACAATTGCTTTCTCAAATTTGCACATAGTTCCTGTCATTCCAAATCATTTTCATCAAAGTACATTGATTAATCAGTTACTCAGTCAAGTATCTGGTGTGTGAACAGACATATGCTAGATGATGTAGGGAATCACTGGAAGTTAAAAATGAGAAAGATATTATTGAGGCAATTGAACACTAGCAAAAGAACCAAACACTTAAACAACCATGAAATGTGAAAGTATAAATTAAGGTGCTAAAGTCTTCTGCTTCAAAAGCAATCAATAGGTAAATATTTGTGTGATAGATACAACAGATAAAAGAACAGATTAAGGAAGAAAACATTCACCCAAAAGTTTTTAGCACTGAAAACATAGGATTCACATTGAGTCTTAGATTGAGCATCACCTTGTCTCTTCAATGACAGAACTTTTCAGTAGTGTAAAATTTGCATAAGAAAGTGATTCTTTTTTTCCTAGTGTAAACTGAATATTATCACAAGCCTTTCACTTCAGGAAAATATTAATATATTTCTAGCCTTCAGTGGCAAGACAAGGTCTCAGTTATCTGCAGAGAAGACTTAGGCATTACTAAGGGAGAAAATTCTAGCTACTGCTTTGGCCATTAAAACCTTAGATTATTTGTACTTCTTTATGTCTGGATATTTTAAGTAAGTACAACACTCAGATTATTTACTTCTTCATAACCTAGTTTCTTCTGTTATTTCTGAGGTCACCACTCCTTTATTAAAAGTCTTCTGAAAAGTTTGAAAATTTGGTATGTATTTTCTCTATGTAGTAAAAGCTCTCATTCATTCATTTATCAAAGCGGCAAATAAGTTTGAAAAGCATGGTCCAATACTCATTCTTCAGTTATTACAATAATTATGAACACTCCTCATTCCCATAGTTTTGACATTTCAGTAAGGAGGGGGGCTCCCTAATTCCCACAGAGGATTTGTGGTTGATTCTTTGTATCTGTTTAAACAATACAGATTGTTTCTTGCCTTTAATCCCAACAGTCCAAAGGCAGGGGAATGTGGATTTTATTGTTTTGGTATCAGAAATCAAACAGGTAAATGGACAAAAGAAAACCTAGTCGCTCCTGATGCAACTTCTTGAGCTGGGGTTGATGAGAAAGAGAGCTTCCCTTTTCTGAGGAAAAGGTGAGGGGGCATGTAACAGAAGGTGGGACTGGAAGCGGTGGAGGGAAGGGGCTATAAAGATATAAAGTGAATAAAAGAAGTAAATGAGGAAATGAAAAAGAAATCCTAGTAACTAATGAGATCAGGAATAATATTCATGCTTTAAAGTTTCACTTTTTTGTTTTATTTTCAAAGAGCAGAATTGCTGGTAAGCTAGAAAGTAACTTCCATTATTCTCCAGGTCTTGTCAGTGGCCATGAGTTTTTTAAAAACAACAAAACCAGGTATAATTGTATATGCTTTTGGATATTAATGCAGTAACTGTTGATGCAGTAATGTTAATGCAGTAATGTTGTATTTTGCCAAGGCCAATATGTACAGGTCCCCAGCCAATGTCAGTAAATTAGCCTACAGAAGAGCCCAACACACTCATCAATTCTGTAACATTTGAAACTATGTTGTTCCTCCCACTGCTGTCCAACTCAGGAGCCTTTCTTTATAAACTACAGAATTTCCTGGACTTTTATTCCTTATCCACAAGAGTAACTAACCTTAGGGACACTTATAGATGGCAAGCAATTAATCCCATCATCAAAACGTCCAGTAACTAAAATCAAAACATAGGGAAATGATAAAACAGCATTTAAAATAACAAAATAGCTATACTAAAAAGATCCAGAAAAAAAAATCAAGACATATATTGCATTCTTCATGGGCACTTGCACTCATTTCTACATTCTTCACACACAGAGACACACACACGCACATACTTCTAAAAAGTGGAACTATACACTATTTGTTTTCTGTGGTTGGTTCATTCTACTTAGCATAATGTTTTCAGAGTTCACCTATATTGCCATATAATGCAGACTCCTCTTTTTTAAAAGCTCATGAATGTCCCATACATATACATGCAAATCCCATTTATTATACCTTATCTGTTGATGCATTTTTAGGCAGTTTCTATATGTTTGTTCATAGAGCTTCAGTGAATTTAAGACTTCAGATAACTATATAGCACACCTCATTTCTTTTCTTTACATATCCAAAAGTGGGATTTCCAGATCTTATGTTTATAATCTTTTGTTTATAAATAGGTGTTTTATAATACTGTGTTACAAACTGTTGTTTATAATCATTTTTAAGAACTAGTTTCTATATCAGCCACACTTTTTTATAGTCCCATGAACAGTGTGTAAGGCTTGTGATTTCTCCATAACTTCACTCATAGTTAGTTCAGTTTTATTGTTATTATTATTATTATTATTATAGTGTGTGTCTCTGTGTGTGTAAGAAATAGAGAGAGTGTGTGTGAAAAAGGGTACCAAAATCTGCAAGTTGAGGTTAGAGGACAGATTTTTGGAGTCAGTCCTCTTTCCATGTGCATGTGGATTGTTCTTGTGGTAGGATGAAATATTTGAGGTACAAGAAAGTTTGTCTGGTGAGTCATCTAGCCCATAGATATTTTCTTTAAATTACATTGTTTTTGCCAACCAGGCTGACCTCATCTTATGATCTTTCTGCCTTCTCATCCCAATTGTGATATTACAAGTATCAGCCATTATGGCCAACTTGTTTCCTTTTGAAATCTTATAATCTTACTTATAGATGTGAATTTTGATTTTTATTGTCTATTGATTGGTAACATTGACCATTTTCCATGTGGGTATTGCATGTTAGTGAAAGACAAAATATTCACATGATCTTAAGAGAAACCAGAGTATCCTGATGCACACTTTTGTATACCTTTGGAGATAGAGCATAAATTGGATTACAATGATGTGAAGGTATAAAAACAATACAGAAAACTGTTTGAATCAGTCAATCCATTACACACAAAATGTTATAGCTATATGGTCTTCTAGGTAAAGCAAGATTAGTGATTATATTTTAAAATAATATTAACTGCATATAAGTGAATCACCAGATCACATTATGATTTTAGCTCACTCAAATTAGTAACTTTGTCCAAGATGTTCACTCATAATTTATGTTGGAAGTGCTGGGTTAGTATTCAAAACCATGCTGAGAATGTACTTTACCTCTGAGGTACATTCCTAGATGCAATTTGTTAGATTTAATAAGAACTACAGCAGAGCAGCGGACCATTTTGTTTTGTTTTGTTTTGTTTTGATTTATGGGACACTTTTTTTTGCAAGATAGGAAAGCCAGATAGTCAGGAGAAGGATAAGAAACTTAATTCATCAGAAGGAATCACTGCTTTGTCCTGAATACAACTTTTTAAAAGATCAGAAATAACAGTAACCCTCAGGAAATGGTAATCTATGACTTTTGAACGTGACATCACAGTTTCAAAGAGTAAGATAAGTCCAAAGTATGTGAAAGCTTTCTAAACTGTAAGGCAGGAGATTTGGTGATATTTTTCTGTAACTAAAACAAACTTTCATTCCAATAAAATATACATAAACAATCCATCCAAGAAACCATCATGAAAGGGATGATTGCATTATCTATATTATTGAAGAGTTTAAGTTAGCCTGAATATAACTCCATTTTGAAAGAAAGATTTTGACTGGGAACTGAATTCAGGTACCAGGAAATATCACAGAATGTACACCTGGCAGAAAACAAAGTTAACTCTCCTAGCAACAGCCTCCAGGAAATATAACAGAATAAATGCTTCATAGAAAATGGAGACAAACTCCCTGGCAATAATCAATGGGAATTGGTTGAGAATCGGGTGGGAAAATTCCCCCCAATGTTTCAGATGTGGTTTAGAAAAATAGCCATTGTGATTATATGCCTTAACCATTGTGATTATACACCTTAGCCATTGTGATTGTGTGCCTCAGATAAAGTCACCCCGCCCAGCTAAATTTCACCCAATTCTGTAATGCCCAGGCTTGTGCCCCCCCACCCCTGCTTGCTGCCATGGAAACCCCCAGCTCACAAACTTTCCCTTTAAATATCCTGTTCATTCAGAGCTCATGGTCCCACTCACTTCTCTACTGCCACGTCAGTGAGACTTGGGTCCTGAGTTCGATCGCTCTCGTAATAAAGCTCCCTTGCAATTGCATCGAGTCGTCTCCTGGTGGTCTCTGAGGGTCCCATGAACCTGGCATTATACTATCCTCTCACCTCCAATTATTTTTTCAGAGAATCAGAAATACTTCTGGCTGACAAAGACTATTTCTACAAAGCAAAGATTTAAAAGTGTTCTTAGAGGAAAGATAAAGTCCTTAGCACAAGCTATTAAAGCTGTCAAATCTGACTTTTCCCCTTGTTAAACAAGGTTACTTTAGCCTACTTCCCATCACACAGAATTCTTCACTAATGCTGCAAACTCAAGGTTTTGGCCAAAGGACAAAAAATAAAGCTCTTTCATAATGTTTCTGTTGGCCAACTCATTTATTTATTCCATAAAATGTTATTGAACAACTATGATCAGATACACAACAAGCTACATTTCACAATTACATTAAATATTTGGATAGTATTTTCACACTGGTGGTAGAAGGGTTAATAATGTTGTAGGAAAGTCAGATTTGGATAGTATTTTCACACTGGTGGTAGTAGGGTTAATAATGTTGTAGAAGAGTCAGGCTTTTTTGACTCTTTCAGGAAAGGAAAAATGTGCATTTCATTTCTACTTGTACTCAGTTGCTCAAGTTGGCCCAAATAACTCACTTACCCAACTTAACATTGGAGGGATGAAATACTCCTTTCCACACCTTTCTTATAGAATATTACAGTATACCATAAGTAAAATAGGTTTTCAGGGAACAGTGTTGGGTACATTTCCAAAAAGGCAACATATGAGTTTAATGTGAAATTATGAGAAGAGGAGAACCATGGGACTCTCTTGAGAAAGACTAATCCAAGAAAAGGAAAACACAAACTCATGGGCTCTGAGAAAGTAAAGAGTTGGATGTGTTCAAGCACATAAAAGGCCAACAACAGTATATCCTATGAAGTTTATTAGATAAGGGATTAGACTTATCTAAGACTGAAAATGGGAGCCATTTTCAGTTTTAAATGGAAACTTCTAACTCTAAATACAATAAAAGAAGA
This sequence comes from Meriones unguiculatus, assembly GCF_030254825.1. NCBI lineage: Eukaryota > Metazoa > Chordata > Mammalia > Rodentia > Muridae > Meriones > Meriones unguiculatus. The sequence continues at coordinate 69,419,971 of NC_083369.1, read as the reverse complement.
AAATATTAACTTCACTAGGCCATCACCCAGATTTAATAATTGTCAGTGTTTTGCAAAATTTTCTTTATTTTTCCTTGTTTTTCCCTTTGCTTAAGTATTTAAAGAATGGCATGGGAGGGACTCCAAGATGGCAGCGACCAGTGAGCATTGTTTTTAAAGGGCAGAGGAGCTGAAACTACAAAACTGGTGAGTGGACGGGAGGCTGAAGCCAGAGCATAGACTTTGAGAATTCCTGGGTTAGAAGGGACAAATCTTGATCTGGGACAGGTTGGATCACAGCCCCCTGTGGACATCTGCTAGGTCTGAGAGTGTGCCCCTGCACTTTAGGCTGTACCTTCACACTTGCTCAGGCACTCTGGCTGCAGCTGCAGCAGCTTCTGGAAATGCATAAACCCAGGTACAGATACAGGGCCTCCGTACTCTAACAGCCAAGCAGGGGACCCAAAACTGAGATTAGAAAACTGTGGGCTCTCTGAGCTTACTGCATACGCATGATAGTGAGTTCACAGACCCTCAGTGCTTTCCACACACACCTGAAAATGGTGGACATGGGTCTTCTGCGCTTTCCACACATGCCTGCAACTGAGTGCATCTGCAAGAGAGTGTATACAGAGACCCTCTACCCTAGCCACCAAACATCAAATCACTCCCATCCACTGTGGACAACATAGGGATCCCTGGGACGGTGGTCTCAATAGCAGAGCTCCTGTTCTATGGATCTTCCAATGGTGTCCAGCCAAGCAATTCCTGAAAACAATTCCAGGAGCCAAAATGGTAACACAGACAGATCTAAGCACTTGGAGCACAACACCAAGACTGGCCTGTGGGCCACTGTGCCATTCATGGCTACTGCTCATACATAGTGTGCCTGCTAATTGGTCATACACCAAAACGTGCTCTTATGCTCCTCCCTTACATCCACCATTCCAGGCAGGCACACTTCCACAAACACTCCTGCATTTGCATAAAGTGCCTGTGACCTTCTCCCTTAGCTGAATCTGAAACAACACCCACTCTCAAACTTGTAAATCTCTCACATCTTCTTAAAGAATACTACAGACTCCAGAGACAGACTGACCCACTCTGCAATAGAGACTCCAGGAACAAACAAGTGAAGGCAACCGACAATCAGATAGCTAGAGCACAGCTTAGGAACACATCCAACAAAAATCAGGACATCATGGCTTCACCAGCAATCCCCAAAATCAATGGATATTTTAATTCATCAGAAACACAGGAAAATAATTTTACATCTATGCTTATGTTATTAGAGGCATATAAAAGAGGAAAGGAACAAAGCTCTCAAAGAAATACAGGCAAATATAAACACACAAATATAAGCACATGAAGTGGAAATGAACAAAAAAATAGATGCCATCATAGAAAAAGAGGAAACCACATTCAAACAGAATGAAAACAGAATTGGAATCAATAATATTGAAAACAAAAACAAAAACAAAAAATTCCTGGAGCTGGAGAAAATATAGAAGATATCAGAAACCACAAAGCTAAGCATCAACAAGACAAGAGATAGAAGAGTGAATCTCATGCTCTGAAGATACACTTGCAGAAATTGATACATCTCTCAAAGAAAAAATAAAATCTGAAAAGTTCCAAACACAAAACTTCCAAGAAATCGAAAATACTATGAAAATATGAAATCTAAGAATACTAGAAATAGACAAAAAAGAAGATTCCAGACTCCAAGGTCCAGAAAATATTTTCAAGAAAATCAAAGAAAAAAAATTTCCCAACTTTAAGAGATATCCTTAATATACAAGAGGCTTATAGAACACAAAATAGACTAGATCAGAAAAGGAACTCCTCATGCTACATAATAGTCAAAATAGTAAACCTAGAGAACACAGAAAAAAATAGTAAAAACAGCAAAGGAAAATGGCCAAGTAACATACAAAGATAGACCTATCAGAATCACACCAGACTTCTCAACAGAAATTATGAAAGCCAGAAGGGCCTGGACAGATGTCATGCAGATTCAAAGAGAACACAGATGTCAAACCAAACTACTATACTGAGCAAAACTTTCCATCTAAATAGATGAAGAAAACAAATTATTCCATGAGAAACTAAACTTAATATTTACACAGCAACCTAACACTGCAGTAGATACTAGAAGGAAAACTCCAATCTAATGAAATCAATTATACTGAAGAAAAAAAAAAGATAGAGGTAACCTCACAACAAAAAAATGAAAAGAAAACAAGCAGACAAATACACATCAATGTAATCCAAACAGAGAGGAAAACAACATGATTATCTCCTTAGATGCTGAAAAAGCATTTGACAAAGTCCAACATTCATTCACGTTTAAAGTCTTGGCGAAATCAGGAATACAAGGCACATACCTAAGCATAGTAAGGGCAATATACAGCAAACCTCAAACTCAATGGAGAGAAACATAAATCAATCCCACTGAAATCAGGGACAAGGCAAGGCTGCCCACTCTCTCCATATCTCTTCAACATTTTACTTGAATCCTAGCCAGAGCAATAAGACAAGTAAAGGAGATCAAGGGGATGCAAATTGGAAAGGAAGAGGTCAAGGATTCACTATTTGCAGATGATAAGATAGTATGCATGAGTGATGCCAAAAATTCAACCAGAGAACTCTTTTGGCTGATAAACACCTTCAGAAAAGTGGCTGGATACAAAATTAACTCAAAACTATCAGAAGCCCTCCTGTATATCCAAGACAAAAGGGCCAAGAAAGAAATCAGGGAAACGACACCATTCACAATAGCCACTAATAACATAAAGTACCTTCGGGTGACTTTAACCAATCAAGTGAAAGACCTGTGTTTGAAAAGAACTTCAAGACTCTGTAGAAAGAAATTGAAGAAGATATCAGAAGATAGAAAGATCTCCTCTGCTCCTGGATCAGTACCATTAACATACTAAAAAATGGCCATCCTGCCAAAAGCAATCTAAAGATTCAATGCAATTCCCATCAAAATACCAAAACAATTCATTACAGACCTTGAAAGAAAAATTCTCAATTTCATATGGAGAAACAAAAAACCCAGAATTCCCGAAACAATCCTGTACAACAACAGATCATCAGGAGGTATCTCCATCCCTGTCCTCAGCCTGTATTACAGAGCAATAGTAATAAAAACAGCATGGTATTGGCAAAAAAGCAGAAAGTTTACAATACAAGACACAGAAATAAACCCAAATACCTATGGAAGAAAAGACAGCATACTCAACAAAAGGTGTTGGTCTAACTGGATGTCTACATGCAGGAAAATGAAAATAGATCCATACTTATCACCCTGCACAAAACTAAAATCCAAGTGGATCAAAGACCTCAAAATAAAACCAGATACACTAAATTGGTTAGAAGAAAAAAGTGAAGAAGATCCTGGAACTCATTGGTACAGGACACAAGTTCCTGAACAGAACACCAACAGCACAGGCTCTTAGAGCAACAATTGACAAATGGGACCTCATGAAACTAAAAATCTTCTGTAAAGCAAAAGACATTGTCATTAACACAAAACGACAGCCTACAGACTGGGAAAGGATCTTCACCAAACCTGTATCTGACAGAGGGCTGATATCCAGAATATATAAAGAACTAAAGAAATTAAAAAGCAGTAAATCAAGCAATCCAATTAAAAAATTGGGTATGGAGCAAAACAGACAATTCTCTGTAGAGGACTAAACAATGGCAGAGAAACATCTAAAGAGGTGCTCAATGTACTTAGCCATCAGAGAGATGCAAATCAAAACGACCCTGAGATTTCACCTTACACCCATCAGAATGACAAAGGTTAAAAACTCAAATGATAATATATGCTGGAGAGGTTGTGGAGAAAGGGGAACCCTCCTCCATTGCTGGTGGGAATGTAAACTTGTACAACCACTCTGGAAATCAATCTGGTGCTTTCTCAGAAAATTAGGAATAGTGCTTCCTCCAGATCCAGCTATACCACTCCTAGGCATATATCCAAAAGAAGCTCAAGTAAACAACAAGGACATATGCTCATCTGTGTTTGTAGCAGCTTTATTTATAATAGTCAGAACCTGGAAACAACCCAGTTGTCCATCAACAGATGAATGGATACAGAAATTGTGGTACTTTTACACAATGGAATACTACTCATCAATTAAAAACAAGGAAATCATGAAATTTGCAAGCAAATGGTAGGATCTAGAAAATATCGTCCTGAGTGAGTTATCCCAGGAACAGAAAGATACACATGGTATATACTCATTTATATAGACCTATAAGATGGGATAAACACAGTAAAATATGTGCACCTAAAGAAGCTAAACAAGAAGGAGGTCCCAGAGTAAAATGATCAATCCTCACTTAGAAAGACAAATAGGATGGCGACGGGAAGTAGGAGAAAACAATAAATAGGACAGAAGCCTAGCACAGAGGGCCTCTGAAAGACTCTACCTAGCAGTGTATCAAAGCAGATACTGAGACTCATAACCAAACCTTGGGCAGAGTGTAGGTAATTATACTATAAAATGGAGAGTTAATATGACTAGGAGAGGACAGGACCTCCACAAGGACAAAATATGTCAGGACACAGGGGTCCTCTATGAGACTGTTTCTCCAACCAAGGACCTTGTATGGATATAACCAAGAACCCCTGCTCGGATGTAGCCCAAGGTTGCTCAGTACCCAAGTGGGTTTCCCTAGTAAGGGGAACAGGGACTATTTCTGACATGAACTCCACCACTGGCTTCTTTACTGCCCCCCACCCTCCAAGGGAGGAACAGCCTTGCTAGGCCACAGAGGAGGACATGGCAGCCAGTCCTGAAGATAGCTGATAAGCTAGCATCAGATGGAAGGGGAGGAGGACCTCTCCTAGCAGTGGACTTAGAAAAGGGCAGGGAGGAAATGAGGGAGGGAGGGTGGGATTAGGACAGAATGAGAGAGCTAAAGAGAGAGTTTTTTTATTTTTAATTTTATTTTTATTAATTACAGTTTATTCACTTTGTATCCCAGCTGCAGCCCTATCTCCCATCCCCTCCCAATCCCACCCTTCCTCTCCCTCTTATTCTCCTATGCCCCACTCCCAGTCCAGTGATGGGGAGGTCCTCCTCACCTTCCATCTGACCCTAGTGTATCAGTTATTATCAGGACTACCTTTTTGTCTTCCTCTGTAGACTAGTAAGGCTGCTCCCCATCAGGTGGAGGTGATTAAAGAGCCAGCTCATGAGTTCATGTCAGAGATGGTCACTGTTCTTATTATTGGGGAACCATCTTGGACACTGAACTGCCATAGGCTAGCTCTGTGAATGGGTTCTAAGTTATACCCATGCATTATCCTTTCTTGGAGTATCAGTCTCAGAAAAGACCCCTGTTTCCAGAATTTTTGGTTCTGTTGCTCTCCTTGTGGAGCTCCTGTTTCCTCAAGGTCTTTCTATCTCCCCCTTCTTTCATAATATTCCCTGCATTCTGCTTAAAGTTTGGCTATGAATTCAACATATGTTTTGAGACCCTGCTGGGTAGATAAACAGAATTTTTAATAGAGGTATATAGAATGGAAAAGAAATGCTTAAAGAAATATTCAAGGTCCTTAGTCATCAGGAAGATGCAAATCAAAAATCCCCTGAAATTCTACCTTACACCCATCAGAATGGCTATGGTCAAAAACTCAAGTGACAACAAATGCTGAAGAGGATGTGGAGAAAGGGGAACCCTCCTCCATTGCTGTTGGGAATGTAAACTTATCCAGCTAATTTAAAAATTAATCTGGCGGTTTCTCAGAACATTAGGAATATTCCTACCTCAAGATGCAGCTATACCACTCCTAGGCATATATCCAAAATATGCTCAACTATACAACAAGGATATTTGCTCATCCATGTTCAGAGCAGTTCTATTCATAATAGCCAGAAGCTAAAAACAAAGGATGTCCCTCAATGGAGGAATGCATATAGAAATTGCGGCACATTTACACAATAGAATACTACTCAGCTATTAAAAACAAGGAAATCATGAAATTTTCAGGTAAATGGTGGGAACTAGAAAATATCATCTTGAGTGAGGCACCCAGATGCAGAAAGACACATATCATATATTCTCATAGGTGGTTATTAGAAATATTATACAGGATAAACATACTAAAATCTGTACTCCTAGAGAAGCTAAACAACAAGGAAGACCCTAGGGAAGATGCTTAATCATCATTCAGAAGGGAAAATACGATAGATGTCAGAAGCAGAAGACAGGGAACCAGACAGCAGCAGACAGAGGGCTACTGAAAGTCTCTATTGATCAAGGCATTGAAGCTGAGACTGAGACTCATAGGCAAACTTTAAGCAGAGTTCAGGAAAGCTTATGGAAGAAAAGGGAGATAGAAAGACCTGGAGATGACAGGAGCTCCACAAGGAGAACAACAGAGCCAAAAAATCTGGGCCCAAGGAGGCCTACAGAGACTGATAATCTAACCAAGGAACATGCATGGAGAGGAACTAGATTTCTCTGCTCAGATGTAGCATATAGGCATCTTAGTCTCCAAGTGGGTTCCCTGGTAAGTTTAGCAGGGTCTAACTATGACATGAACTCAGTGGCTGACTCCTTGATGACCTCCCTGTAAAGGGTGCCAGGCCAGAGATGAAGACCATGCAGCCAGTCTTGATGAGACCCAATAGGCTAGGGTCAGATAGAAGTGGAGTAGGCCATCCATCAGTGGAGTAGGGGAAGGGCACAGGGGGAGAAGAGGGAGGGAAAGTGGGATTGGGAGGAGATGGGGGAGGGGTCACAGCCAGGATACAAAGTGAATAAATTGTAATAAATAATAATGATAATATTTTTAGAAAGCATAGCATAAACTTCATATTTTTTAGTTATTTGTTTTAGTTTGTTGAGAGTATAATATAATTACATCATTTACCTCTTCCCTTTCTTCCCTCCAAAGCCTCCCATATACCCTTTCTTGCTTTCTTTCAAATTCATGACTCTTTTTTTCTTTTTTTCATTAATTTCTGTTGAATGCCCTCATGCATATGTATACACATACACACATACACACACACACACACACACACACACAGATATATATTCTGAAATATGACTTGTTCAACATTATTTGTTTGTATGTTTTTAGAGCTGACTTTCTAGGATTTCATAACCAATTTATGTCTTATTCCATGGTAAAGACTATTTCTATCACTGTCAGCATTGCTTAGTTGCCTATAGTTTTTGTATAGGATTGAGGTGTCTTGGGCCTTTCACATGTCTGTTTATGCAGCCACATTGGTGAGACGTTATAGGTGTAGCTTCTGACAATTTTTAAAGCTACCATTTCACAGCAAACTTCCTGTTCTTCTGCCTCTTAAAATCTGTCACTTCCTCTTCTGAAATGCACGCCAAGGCTTCAGTACAATGGCTACATTTTGGTATATCCTTTAAGACTGAGCTCTACACTCTTGCCTTCTGATCAATTGTGGTTTTCTGTAATGGGCTCTGTCTGCTGCAAAAAGAAGTTTCCTTGGTGAGAAATGAAGACCACACTTACCTATGGGTATATGGACAAATTTGCAGAATGCAGTTAAGGATTGCACTGCCTTAGTAAAATGGCAGTTGTATGTTTTCCATCAAGATTCATGACTTTACTAGCCTTAAGTAGTCAACAAGTTTTCTGGTACACTGAGTCTCTATAGGTAATTCAGAACGCATCTCTCTATTTTTTTTTTAAATAGGCACAATCCTATTATCACACCTAATATAGATAATAATGAGTCTAATTACAAACAAATAATCAAAACCAGGTGCTGTGTTGTACTCCTGTAATTCCAGCACTCTGGGAGGCAGAAACAGGAGGACCTCTATGAGTTCAAGGTCAGCCTGTTCTACAAAACAAAAACAGAACAGCCAAGGCTACATAGAGAAATCTTGTCTTGAAAAAACCTAACCTGCCCCTCAAAACACCAAATAATCAAATGTGTCCACTTATATAATTATGCCACAAGTATCTTTTCTTCACTGCTATGTTGCAAAAGTAAGCCAAAAAAGTTGCATCAAATTCATTTGAAGTGTATTTTTTTCACTATACCACAGTATCTCTTTCCCTTTTCCTTGGAAAATATCCAGATGCACAGGATTTATTTCCCTATAATGCCATTCAATTTGTTTCTCAAACTCACATGATTTAATTAAATGGAAACTAATCCTGACATTAATTAGATTCAGGTTAAATATTATAGGTTGTACTCTGTATCATCTTGAGAAAACAATCAATTTCTGAGTACCATGATAGATCAATGTACCTTGCGGTGACAACCTTTTCTATTGTAAAATCTCCACAAAATTCCTCATTCTGTGGTTTCAACCATGAATCAGATGACAGTATTTCCCAAATCAATGATCTCATTAAGTAGTACACAATAGTAATTTTACGGTTTGTTTCCTTCCCACTTATTTATTACCTGAAATTCTTCTGAAGAGAATGAAATGCAGTTATTTTCATACCCTAAATATGGTGATTAAACATATGACATAATGTGTTTTATGACTATTAAGAAGACATATTGTGGGCTCTGAAGTTACAAGGCAGAAAAACCAGTTAAAGCGCTATTGTCTGGTAAAATAAGAGTATTTCTAGTAATATTTTTAAGACTGGAACTGAGGAAAGTCATCACAGGAAGAGGGGATAAAAGACTTGATTTGTAATGTAAAGTACGAGAAAATAATCATTTTATATGGACTGAAGTTTTGGGTTCAGGGACTGGAGAGTTAGTGAGATTAACAATGTTTCTTGTACTTCCAAAGTTATTGGGTTTCCAGCACCCCCATTTGTCAGTTCACAACCATCTGAAAATCCAGCTCCAGCTTTCTTGCTTCCATGAATATCTCCACACATATGTACATACACATATACAGAAACAATACTATACATACATATAAATAAATCTTAAATAAAAATATTGTTGAATCAAGTGGGTATCATTTACTAAAATGAGAAATGTGTAGGGATAATGGATTTGGAATCAGGAAAATAAAGTGAAACTCAGTAGCTCTTTTTAATCTAAGCACTTTGTTCTATCCATTAGAGAGCTAAATGGTAGTATTAAATGCATAATGGAATGAGGGGTTCTTCTGGGCTAGAGTTATATATATTTTTAAAGTTACAACATAAGTGTATACATAAATCAAAATTTAAAAAAGTAAAGACTCAATTTTCACAAACATTAATATACCTCATAACCAGCACTGGCAATGGAAACTTACAGCCAGAAATGCTTGGGCATGCTTATAATCTCAGCATTACATATGCCAAAGCACAAGGATTGGTAGTTTCAGGAGAGCTGTGTTATGCAGATAGACCCTGATTTTATAAAGGAAGGAAAGAAAGAAGAAAGGAGGAAAGAAAGAATGGAGTAAGGGAAAAAGAAAAAAAATAAGCAAGAAGGAGGGAAGGAGGGTAGGAGGGGAAAAAGAGGAAAAGAGGGAGGGACAGAGGAAGGAAGGAGAGAAGAACAGAGGGAGGGAGGTAGGGAAGGAAGGAAAGATGGAGGGCAACAATGCCACACCTCCTAATTTTTCCTAAAGAGTTCCACTAACTGGAACTAAAGATGCAAACATATAAGCCTATGGGTGACATTCTCCTTCAAACCAAGGTTACCCTTATATGTGAAGTGAATAAGATTAAGCAGATATGGTGGTGCATGCCTTTAATCTTGGAAGAAAGAGGCAGGTGAACCTCTATAGTTTCAAAGCTACATAGTGGTAAACATAGTGAGTTTCTCACCAGCTAAAGCAACACAGTGAGGCCCTGACTCAAAATGAAGGAAAAAAAAAACAAACAAACAAAAAAAAAAAAAAAAACACATGATCATCTCCTTAGATGCTGGAAAAGGATTTGACAAAATCCAACAACCATTCATGTTTAAAGTCTTGTAGAGATCAGAGATACAAGACACATACATGAACATAGTAAAGGCAATACACAGCAACCATATAGCCAACATCAAATTCAATGAAGAAAAACTTAAATCAATCCCACTGAAATCAGGGACAAGGCAAGGTTGCCCACTCTCTCCATATCTCTTCAACATAGTTCTCGAAGTTCTTGCTAGAGCAATAAGACAATTAAAGGAGATCAAGGGGATACAAATTGGAAAGGAAGTAGTCAAAGTATCACTGTTTGCAGATGATAAAATAGTATACCTGAGTGGCCCCAAAAATTCTACCAGGGAACTCCTTTAGCTAATTAATACCTTCAGCAAAATGGCTGGATACAAAATTAACTCAAAAAAATCAGTAGCCCTCATGTATACAAAAGACAAATGGGCCGAGAAAGAAATTAAGGAAATAACACCCTTCACAATAGTGACAAAGGACATAAAATACCTTGGTGTGAACATAACCAAGCAAGTCAAAGACTTGTATGAAAAAATTTCGAGTCTCTGAAGAAAGAATTAGAAGAAGATATCAGAAGATGGAAAGATCTCCCATGCTCATGGCTGGGCAGGATTAACATAGTAAAAATGGCCATCTTACCAAAAGCAATCTACAGATTCAATGCAATTCCCATCAAATTACCAACACAATTCTTTACAGAACTTGAAAGAAAAATTCTCACCTTCATATGGAACAACAAGAAACCTAGAATTGCTAAAACAATTCTCTAGAGTAATAGATCTTCAGGAGGTATCTCCATCCCTGATCTCAAGCTGTACTATAGAGCAACAATACTAAAACTGCATGGTACTGGCATAGAAATAGACTGGTGGATCAATGGAATCGAATAGAAGACCCTGACATAAATCCACACACTTATGGACACCTGATATTTTACAAAGATGCCAAAACCATACAATGAAAAAAAGATAGCATCTTCAAAAAATGGTGCTGGTCTAACTGGATGTCTACATGTAGAAAAATGCAAATAGATCCATACTTATCACCCTGCACAAAACTAAACTCCAAGTGGATAAAAAACCTCAACATAAAACCAGACACACTAAATATGTTAGAAGAAAAAGTGGGAAAGAATCTGGAATTCATTAGCACAGGAGACAACTTCTTGAACAGATCACCAACAGCACAGGCTCTAAGAGCAACAATCAATAAATGGGACCTCATGAAACTGAAAAGCTTCTGTAAAGCAAAGGACATTGTCATCAGAACAAAAGGACTGCCTACACATTGGGAAAGGATCTTCACCAAACCTATATCTGACAGAGAACTAATAATCATTACATATAAAAAACTCAAGAAGTTAAACAGCAACAAATCAAGTAATCCAATTAAAACTGAGGTACATAGCTGCACAGAGAATTCTCAATAGAAAAATATCAAATGGCAGAGAAACATTTGAAGAAATGATCAACATCATTAGTCATCAAGGAAATGCAAATCAAAACGACCCTGAGATTCACCTTGCATCCATCAGAATGGCTAAAATCAAAAACTCAAGTGACAACACATGCTGGAGAGGTTGTGGAGAAAGGGGAACCCTCCTCCCTGCTGGTGGGAATGTAAACTTGTACAACCACTCTGGAAAGCAATCTGGCACTTTCTCAGATAAATAGGAATAGAGCTTCCTCAAGATCCAGCTATACCGCTCCTAGGCATATACCCAAAAGATGCCAAGTACACAATAAGGACATATGCTCAACCGTGTGTCTAGCAGCTTTATTCAAAATAGCCAGAAGCTGGAAACAACCCAGATGCCCCTCAAGTGAGGAATGGATACACAAGTTGTGTAACATCTACACAATGGATTATTACTTAGCAATAAAAAAATAAGGATATCATGAAATTTCTAGGTAAATGGTGGGAACTGGAAAATATCATCCTACATGAGCTATCAGAAGCAGAAAGATGCACATGGTATATACTCACTCATATAAATATATAATATAGGATAAACCTACTAAAATCTGTACATCTAAAGAAACTAATCAAGAGGGAGGACTCTTGCTAAAATATTCAATCCCTATCCAGATAGGCAAAGAGGATGGACATCAGAAGAAGGAGAAAACATGGAACAAGTCAGGAGCCTGACAGAGGGCCTATGAAAGGGTCTGCCCTGCACACTATCAACACAGATGGTGAGATTTATGGCCAAACCTTGGGCAGAGTTCAGGGCACCTTATGAAAGAAGTGGGAAATGGTAAGATCTGGAGAGGACAGGAACTCCACAAGGAGAGCAACAGAAGCAAAAATTCTGAGCACAGGGGTCTTTCCTGAGACTCATACTCCAACCAAAGACTATGCATGGAGATAACCTAGGACCCCTGCACAGGTATAGCCTATGGCAGTTTAGTGTCCAAGAGGGTTCCATTATAATGGGAACAGGGACTGTCTCTGATAGGAACTGATTAGCCTGCTCTCTAATCACCTTCCCCTGAGTGGGGAGCACCCTTACCAGGCCACAGGGGAAGACAATGCAGCCACTCCTGATGAGACGTAATAGACTAAGGTCAGAAGGAAGGAAAAGAAGACCTCCCCTATCAGTGGACTTGGGGAGGTGCATGCATGCAGAAGAGGGAGGAAGGAACGGATTTGGGAGGGGAAGAGGGAAAGAACTACAGGGGGGATACAAAGTGAGTAAAGTTAAAAAATTCATAAATTATAAGAGCGTTATTTAACTTTTAATTCTTAGTATGCTATATAAGTATGATGGTGTTTTCAGAGGTTACATAATATTTGATCTATTAATAGATTGTGCCTGCTCTTGAGGCTCTTTCCCTTATGTTAGGTTGTCTTGTTAAGTCTCAATTATATTTTATTATATTATTACATTTTGTATTAAATATTGTATATTATATGTTATATTTTATATGTTATATAATGAGACGGAGATAGCTATGGGCTATATCTGAGCAGGAGACCTGCATCCTCTCCATGCATGGCCCTTGGTTTCTACAAAAGAAGAAGTCGAAGTATCATTATTTATAGATGATATGATAGTATACATAAGTGACATCAAGAATCCTATCAGGGAACTCCTACAGCTGATAAACACCTTCAGAAAAATGGGTGAACAAAAAATTAACTCTAAAAAAAAAATCAGCAGCCCTTCTGTATACAAAAGACAAATAGGCTGAGAAAGAAATTAGGGAAACAACACCCTTCACAACAGCCACAAATACATAAAGTATCTTGATTCTGTTCTCTTAGAAGCCTGTTTTTTTCTAATGAGAGACAAAAGAGCAGTGGGTCTGGAGAACTGGACACAGGAGAGGAATGGGAAACCATAGTTGGGATATATTTTATGAGAAAAGTATCTGTTTTCAATAAAAATACATATATATATATAATAAGTAAAGAAGATATTATAGAGATTTTTAAAAATATGAAATGGGAGAATACTTAATATTCTTCTTGTCAACAGCAAAGGAAGATACAACTAAACATTGCCAACTATGCAACCTGAAAAGTTTTTCTCATAGACTCCTACACAATGAAGCTGGAATCCTGACTTATGCTACATAAAAGAATTAGAGAGCATGTCAGTGTGAAGTGATGTCAAGGTTTATTAAGCAAAGTAAATCAAAAATATCAAAGTGGGCATTAAGATAGGCATGTGTTTCAGTGCTATACTTGGTGTATATAAACAAATACATGCAGATATATTTATCTATATCAAAGTCAAATTGTTGAAAAAATACAGCTTATGTCTAAATTTAAAGGATGAAGTCAAATGTTTTGGAATACTTTTTACCTAAAGAACTTTTCTCAAATGGGATGGAAATTAGAAGTAGAAGAAAACAGGACAGAATCCTACCACAGAGGGCCTCAGAAAGACTCTACCTAGCTGTGTATCAAACCAGATGCTGAGACTCATAACCAAACCTTGGACAGAATTCAGGGAATCATATAAAGAAGGGGGAGTTAGTAAGACCTGGAGAACACAGGAGTGCCACAAGGACCAAATATATCTGGGCACAGGGGGATTTTCTAAGAATGATTCTCCAACCAAGGACCATGCATGGATATAACCTAGAACCCCTGCTCAGACGTAGCCCATAGCAGCTTAGCATCCAAGTGGGTAACCTAGCAAGGGGAACAGGGACTGTCTCTGACATTACTCAGTGGCAGGCTTTTTTACTGCATCCCCCCCCTCCACGACGAAGGGGGAGAAGCCTTGCTAGGTCACAGAGGATGACATTGCAGCCAGTCCTCATGAGACCTGATAAACTAGGTTCAGATGGAAGAGGAGGAGGATCTCCCTTATCAGTGGACTTAGAGAGGGGCAGGGAGGAGTTGGAGGGAGGATGGAACTGGGAGGATATGAGGGAGGGTACTACAGCTGGGATACAAAGTAAATAAACTGTAATTAATATAAAAAAGAACTTTTATATTGAAATTATACAGTAGTTTATGAAGAAGTTAAGCATGAGTTTACAGACAAGAAAAGTGTTGATAAAATGAAAACATAGTTTCTAAACACTCAAAGAAATTCTCACAGCACATAGATTACAAGGTTAAATTACATGTTTTAACTATAAATACTGCTCATAATCTTGACTCTCAGGTTTTTCTCAGAAAAGTAAAGCCAGTTCTTTGCAGGAGGTTTGTCTGCTGTGTTGAAATTCTTGACTCTCAGCCAGGAAAAGATTTAAACCAGGTCTGGGAGAGAAAAACACTGTTTTCCTTTTTCATGTTATCTTGATTTTTCCTTGTCTTATTATTTTGTCTCATCTTCCCTAAGTAAAATTTACTTAATAAAAGATAGTTGTTCTCCATGTATATAAACACATTTCATTTAACCCAATATTTATATAAATGCAGATTGTATTAGTTTCTCAGTTTTAAGCTAAATTATGGAAGAACTGACAGATATAACATACCTAACCAGAAGTTTAATTCTCAATTTTAAAAATTGAAAAAATATTAGCTAAGAGAAAATGCTCTGAAAATTATTCAGTTAAATATTTACTTAAATTAATTTACAGATTTAACATAAACTATTATAATTTAACAAAAGTGAAAAAATAAAAGTGATTGAAATTTATTATAAAAAAACAAAACAAAACATGAAACCTGGCATAGTGGCACACACCTACAATCCCAGCACTCAGGGAGGCAGAGGCAGGTAGATCCCTGTTAGTCTGAAGCCACCCTCACCCTGCTCTACAAAGCGGGTCCAGGACAACCAGGGCTACACTGAGAAACCCTGTCTCAAAAAAACTAACAACAACAACAAACCAAAACAAAAAAAAAAACAATCAAAAAAGGGAAGAAAACATAAACTAGAAAACTGTGTTTAGGAGGTAGAGACATAGCTTAGCAATTAAGAGCACTAGATCCTCTTCCAGAGGACTTGAGTTTGGCTCCCTGCACCTACATGGTGGCTCATAATCAGTTGTATCTCCAGTTCCAGGAGATCCAAGACCTGCTTTTGACCTCTGAATGAACCAGGTATATAGGTGGTACACAGACAATGGCAGAATTTTGTTGTTTTTTGTTTTGGTTTACATTTCCTTTTCAACTGAGTAAAGCTGAAAATACAAAATATATGCGTGGAATTTTTTACTTATGTTTGTGTGTTTTGACCAAAATTCTTATTTTTAAAATTTATTTATTTTTTCATTAATTACAGTTTATCACTTTGTATCCCAGCTGTAACCACCTGTGTTATGCCCTTCCAATCACACCCTCCTTCCTTCATCATCTTCTATACCCCTCTCCAAGTCCACTGATAGAGGAAATCCTCCTTCCCTTGCATCTGACCCTAGCTTATCAGGTTTCATCAGGTCTGGCTGAATTGTCTCCCTCTGTGGCCTGGTAAGGCGGCTCCCCTCTCAGGAGAAGGTTATCAAAGAGCCAGTCAGTGAGTTCATGTCAGAGACAGACCCTTTTCCCCTTACTAGGGAACCTACTTGGACACTGAACTGCCATGGGCTACATCAGTGCAAGGGTTTAGGTTATCTTCAAGCATGATCCTTGGTTGGAATATCAGTCTCAAAAAAGATGTTGCTCTTCTTGTGGAGCTCCTGTCCCCTCCAGGTCTTTCTATCTCCTCTTCTTTCATAAGATTCCCTGCACTCTGCCCAAGGTTTGGTTATGAGCTTCAGCATCTTCTGTGATACACTGCTGGATAGAGTCTTTCAGAGGCCCTCTGTGGTAGGCTTCTGTCCTGTTCCCAGTTTTCTCCCTCTTCTGATGTCTGTCCCATTTGCCTTTCTGAGTGAAGGCTGATCATCTAACCCAGGGTCCTCCTTCTTGCTCAGCTTCTTTAGGTGTACAGATTTTTAGATTTTTGTCCTATATTATATGTCTAATATCCACTTATTACTGAGTATATCCCATGTGTGTCTTTCTGCTTCTGGGATCCCTCATTCAGGATGATCTTTTCTAGTTCCCACCATTTGCCTGCAAATTTCATGATTTCCTTAATTGCTGAGTAGTATTCCTTTGTGTAAATGTACCACAATTTCTGTATCCATTCCTCGGTTGAGGGACATATGGATTGTTTCCAATATCTGGCTATTACAAATAAAGTTGCTAGCAAAAATGGTTGAGCAAATGTCCTTGTTGTGTACTTGAGCATATTTTGGATATATGCCTAGGACTTTATAGTTTCATTTTGAGGAAGCACTATTCCCAATTGTCTAAGAAAGTATCAGACTGATTTCCAAAGTGTTTGTAAAAATTTATATTCCCAACAGCAATGGAGGAGGGTTCCCCTTTCTCCACATCCTCTCCAGCATGTGTTGTCACTTGAGTTTTTTATCTTAGCCATTCTTATGGTGTAATTAAATCTCAGGGTCAGCTTGATTTGCATTTCCCTGATGACTAAGGACATTGAACATGATAACTTTATTTGTTTTCTGCTCAAAAAAATAAAAAAAAGAGCAAGAAAAAATACTGATTAAATAAAATCATCTAGGATTCAAATCATGGTAGACCTGAGTGATCTTCTGCAATAAAGCAAACCTAAGTAGTTTAGCAAGGACAACTCCAATGGGCATGCCAAAGTGTTCAGGCCAAAACATAGAACATAGGAGACCTCCTACATAAAGAACTATAGGCAACTGAGTAAAGCTGAAACATGGATCGGTGGCCCTTCCCCGGGGAAGAAGAGCACAACAATTGGTTGCCCAGTGCCAAATGTTCAGCCCTGAGAACATACATTCAAGAAGCATTACATGGACCTAACTGGTTATAATTAAGAATGTATATGTATATGCATTTATGTACATACGTGTAGAAGCAATTTTGAAAGATGCTGTGAATTTGAAGATTTTTGAGATTGGAGAGGAGTATATGAGAAGGTTTGGAGGAGAAAAAGGAAAGGAGAAATGTTTTGCTTAGTCATTGCTATTATCGTGTCAGAGAACAAGGACAAATAGTGAAGTTAGTTCATTATATAAGCACTTGATGATGAAGTGCTTCAGAATTTCTTTTAAGATAATGCTGATTTACTTAGCTGAAAAGTTAATTAAAAAATCAAAATGGCCAAACTAAACTAAGATAATCTAATTAAGAAGATACATCAGTGTAAGAATATGAGAAATAACTGGGAGAAATATTTTAACCAAAGCCCTTTGTTTGTCAAATAAAGCTTTCTTAGTCTATGTTTTGTTTATATATTAATTATGTCTCCTATAATTTAGGTTGTGACATATAAAATGAAAACAGAGGCAAGGTATATCAATAGAGAAAACAAAGTGAAAATGAGTTAAAAATTAAGGAAATGCATGCCTTCAATAAACATAAAAATACTTCATTTCTTACAGCCACTATGGCCACTATGCACATCGATGTGACAGCTTCTCCAAAAATGAAAAATAGATCCGTCCTATTACTTAGTTATACCAATCCTGAACATATAATCAAAGAACTGTACACACAATCACAGAGATATTTGTTCATCTATGTTCTTTCCTGCTCTATTCACAATATCCAGAAAACAGAATCAACCCAGATGTCTAACAACAAATGAATGATGAATGAAGATATGGTAGATATTATTCACAATAGAATTTTTGTGTTTCTTTTTTATTAATTTTATTTTTTATATTAATCACAGCTTATTTAATTTGTATCCCAACCATAGCTCCCTCCCTCATTCCCTCCCAATCCCACCGTCTCTTCCTCATATCCTCCCTTCCCCTTTCTGAGTTCACTGCTAAGGGAAGTCCTCCTCCCCTTCCATCTTATGCTAGCTTATCAGGTATTTTCAGGACTGGCTGCAATGTCCTCCTCTGTGGCCTAGCAAGACTGTTCCTCCCTGAGGGGAGGAGGTAAAGGAGCCAGTGGTTGAGTTCATATCAGAAATAATTCCTGTTCCCCTTACTAGGGAAACCCACTTGGTTTCTGAGCTACCATGGGCTACATCTGAGTAGGAGAAAACAAGTAACAGGACAGAAGCCTACCGCAGAGGACCTCTGAAAGACTCTACCTAGCAATGTATCAAAGCAGATGAGAAAACTCATAACCAAACCTTCAGGAGAGTGCAGGGAATCACATTATAAAAAGGGGAGTTAGTATGACCAGGAGTGGACAGGAGCTCCACAAGTACAAAATATGTCAGGGCAGGGGTCCCTCTATGAGACTGTTTCTCTAACCAAGGACCATGTATGGATATAACCTAGAACAAAAGAATTTTTTTGGTCATGAAAAAAATGAAACCAGGAAATATATAGGAAATGAGTGGATCTGGAATATGTTTCATTGTTTAAAAATCTGGAAGCAGAAAGAAAAGTCTACAATGTTCGTTCCAATATGTGAATCATACCTTCTTATTTTTATATATGTGTATATATATGGAAGTATGTGCAGAGTTCAATAAATGAGAAAAGAGTCTGTGAAAGGGGGAAAAGAGACTTTAAGGGAATTGAGGGGGAAAATAGTAGAAAGAATGAAATGTGAAAATAAAATAGAGAATATGACAGGGTGGAAGAGGGGGAAAAGGATTCACTAAAACTAAGTATGTATGTAAAAGACAAGAAACCTGCTACTTAATAAGCTAATTAAGAAATGAAGTTTTGAAAAATTTTGAGTGATGTTATTCTGCAATGGTGGATAAATGCATTTCCAGAAGCTGCAAGATTATTAAAGAAACTTCCAGTGCCAGGGTGGGACATCTTTCTATAAAATGTTGACTAGTGAGAACCTTGAAATAACAGAACAATATTTTTGCAGTGGCTTTTGTTTGATCTGCAGACTTGGTGATAGAACCCTATTCTTGACGATACCACACGTACAACTGTGGACTTTGTGTGCTACTGCACCCACTTTTAAGTCAAAATTTGTCTACTAGTCCTATAGCAGCCTGACTAGTATGAGGTAACCAATTGCTTTCTGAGTAAATTAGGGTTTCGCGCCACAGAAGGAAATTTACATTTGATTTGTGTAAACCTGACCGAAAGGCTATGACTGGAGAGGTCATAGGTCCTACTGGGGAAGCTATTTTTTTTAAGTGAACATGATATCTTTATCAAAATGCCAACTAAATATTTCTCTTCCCATAAAATAGTACTAATGTCGGCTTTGTTAGTTACTACAAAATATCATAATAGGTCAAAGTACTGTGAATATGTGACTATTGAATATGCATATTTAAATGGGATATATATGTCACCTCTCCATGAATCAGCACAAAGTCACAGATGAGGTGAAAAGAAACTATGAGCAGGAGAAAGGGGTAGGATAATGTGGAACACTGTCTTCTGTACATGTCATGGCCATTGCAGTCTAGAATCCATAATAATCTTGTCAACATTCTGTCATAGAGTGGTAAACAGCTCACAAAACCTCCCTAGTCTTTGATGATCTCTAAGTATTTTTTTTGAGGGAAGGAAGACATATTTTCTTCAGTGCTAGAGCCACTAGGAAGTTATGCATGCTCCTATAAGTGATCCTTCACATAGGTTCCTCTAAGCTACTTCAATTTATTTGTCACACACACACACACACACACACACACATACACACACACAAAATGAAAGTACAACAGGTATGCCACTCCTCTAAAATCTCTTATATTCTTCAATAACTTTGTTAGTTGTTTTCCTGAAATTGATTATTCCTTAAAACTCCAAGCCACTTTCATTTGTGAAAATAGTAACAATTTTCAAGTCTGAATACTACCTTTGATTTTTCATTTAAAACCAGGTCTTCCCAGGTGTATCTGGAAATCAAGCATTTCCTGCCTTATTAGATTTGTAAAGTGAGTTATATATCAATTATTCCTCACTATTCTATTTCATGTACCCACCATGAAATTACAGGAATATACCAGCTCTGGCATTCCCTTGAGTTTCATTTATTTCGATTAATATTTTATGAATATGAATATCAATGAATATTGTGTGTATTTTCTCTTATCATTTTATGTTTTGTTATCTTAATACCCTCAGATGTTGAATTTAAGAAGACAAAGAAAGCATTTTCCTTATAAACATCACTAATTCAATTGCTATTTATTTATACAAAATGCTAATACTATAAAATGTGTATTTAAAATACATGTTCTGGGAGCCAAGATGGCGACTAGCACACACAGTTTCTGAGCGGTGGGATACCTGATCTTCTGAGTTGGAGAATGGAAGGACCCCCAACCCAGGAAAACCACAGCGAGGCTTTCTGAACACCAGGGAACATCGCAGGAGGTGAAAACTTTGGCCTCCGGTCACTCGGAGACTTGCTTGGGGAAGGAGAGAAACGATCCTTTGTTCTTCCGGCACTCCCTTCCCCCAGACCTCCTTCCTCCTCAGCACAGCGGACTCATCTTTCTCAGCGCAGACTTAATTGCCTGGGTATACAGCCACTGAGACGGAGCCCCAAGCACTTTAGCGGCAGACAAAAGCCAGCAGTACGTGCCCCGGAGTCCCAGATTCGCGCAGCGGCTGCACCATCCTCCCAGGGCGCGAATCTGCTAGACACCATACTAGCTCCGCAGGATCGCCATCACTGACAGTACGGCCCGCCCAATCCCACAGTGACAGAGAATACGCTATATACTCACCAAAACCAGGCAGAAACGTCATACAACCTGGACACACCAGGTGCTGGGCCTCCCAAGCTTGGAGAGCACAACGAAGCGATCCCAGGACTTCCCAGAAAGCATTGGGACTAGCAACCAGTCTCCAGTTACAGCGGGACTTGGCAGCGGAGCAGCACTGAACTGGCGGGGCACCACAGCCCTCCAGTTTAAGACTAACCAGGGCCAAACCAGAGAATAGAGAGCCTGGTTACCCCATCCCTGCTGAAATGACCACCCTGAAATCTCCAGCTGCAGCAAGACCTCAGAACCTGGCAGTGACAGCAGCACAGAACTGGCGGAACACATCAAAGAAGCAGGGCCAAACCAGAGAGCAGAGAGCCCCGGATACCAAGATCTCTGCCAAGAGACCTGCCTGTAAGTGAGTACACCCTTGAGAATCTGAAGATCCCCAGATCCTGGGTCCTTCTAAATCAGAAGCCAGGCATCGAACCCCCTCCCACCCACATACCCACTTTGGGAAACAGAGGGGCACTAGGGACATTGAAGTTCCTGCCCTGTGGGCCTGATTGAGGAGTTAAGACAGTTAATGCCAGAAATTGTGCTGCGATCATCATTAGCGCCTGCAACATATACAGTGCAGAGCCCCTCCCACACACTCAAGGGTTCAACATTAGCCATCACTCTGTCCCTCAAGACAAACGTCCACGCACACTTACACACACAGACACACACACGCGCGTGCGCACACACGCTTGCATTTGCCCCGTTTGCGCCTGGGTACTTTCCTCCCACAGGTACAGCTAGTCCTCAGCACACGCTGAGAGTGCTCAGCTTCCTGAAGAACTCTCCAGACACCAGAGAGAGAGAGCACCAGTCTGATCTGCAGAATCCAAAAAAAAAAAACAGGGAAGGTTTCAGATAAGCCAATGGCCAGAGGTAGGCGAAAGAACACTTCCAACATAAATCAGGACATCATGACTTCACCAGCAAACCCCAAAATCGATGGATACACCAATTCAGCAGAAGCACAGGAAAATGATTTTAAAGCCATACTTGCCCAATTATTTGAGGCTCATAAGGAGGAAATGAACAAGTCTTTCAAAGAGATGGCCAGTCAATTGGAGGCAAAGAAAGAAGAAATAGACAATATCCTTAAAGAAACACAGGCAAACATAGCCAAACAAATAGATACACAAGTAAAGGAAAAATTAGTGGCATATAAGAAGGAAATTAAAAAAGAAATAGAGGCCATCGTAGAGAGACAGGAATCCAAATTCAAACACATGAAGGAAATGGTACAAGGCATGAAAACAGAATTAGAATCAATAAAGAAAACAC
The DNA here is from genome assembly GCF_030254825.1 of Meriones unguiculatus. Lineage (NCBI taxonomy): Eukaryota > Metazoa > Chordata > Mammalia > Rodentia > Muridae > Meriones > Meriones unguiculatus. The sequence goes on along the minus strand of NC_083369.1, from coordinate 69,397,743 downwards.
AAAATGAGAAAACCCTTGAGCTGGAGAACTTGGAGAAAAGATCAGGAACCACAAAAGTAAGCATCACCAACAGAATACAAGAGATGGAAGAGAGAATCTCTGGAGCTGAAGACACACTTGCAGAAATGGATACTTCTCTCAAAGAAAAAGTAAAATCAGAAAAGTTCCAATCACAAAATATCCAAGAAATCAAGGATGCTATGAAAAGACAAAATCTAAGAATAATAGGAATTCACGAAAAAGAAGACTCCAGGCTCCAAGGTCCAGAAAATATTTTCAAGAAAATCATAGAAGAAAATTTTCCCAACTTAAAGAAAGAGATGTCCGTAAATATACCAGAGGCCTACAGAACTCCAAATAGACTAGACCAGAAAAGAAACACATCACGTCACATCATAGTCAAAACACTAAATCTACAGAACAAAGAAAAGATATTAAAAGCTGCAAGGGAAAAAGGCCAAGTAACATATGAAGGTAGACCTATCAGAATCACACCGGACTTCTCATCAGAAACTATGAAAGCCAGAAGGGCCTGGGCAAGTATCATGGAGACTCTAAGAGATCACAAATGTCAACCCAGACTACTATACCCTGCAAAGCTTTCAATCAACGTAGATGGAGAAAACAAAATATTCCATGACAAAACTAAATTTACACAATATCTACACAGCAAACCATCCCTACAGAAGATACTAGAAGGAAAACTCCAATCCAATGAAAACAAATTCACCCAAGAAAACAGGGCATACAGATAATGTCCCAACAAAAATGAAAAGAAAACAAGCAATGAATCAGGGTTAGATCATCGACTCCATTACAAAAGGAACTAACATGCATTGGTCACTATTATCTATCAATATCAATGGACTCAACTCACCAATAAAAAGACACAGGATAACAGAATGGTTAGGGAAACAGGATCCAACATTCTGTTGCATCCAAGAAACACACCTATGCAACAAAGACAAACACTACCTCAGAGTAAAGGGCTGGAAAACTGTTTTTCAAGCAAATGGTTCCAGAAAACAAGCTGGAGTAGCCATCCTAATATCTAATAAAATAGACTTTCAACCCAAGTTAATCAAAAAAGATAAGGAGGGCCACTGTATTCTCATCAAAGGAATAATCCACCAAGAGGACATCACAATCTTGAATATCAATGTCCCAAATACAAGAGCACCGACATTCGTAAATGAATCATTATTAAAGCTTAAATCATACATTGATCCTAATACCTTAATAGTGGGAGACTTCAACACTCCACTCTCACCAAGGGACAGATCAACTAGACAGACACCAAATAGGGAAATAAAAGCACTCACAGAATTCCTAAATCAAATGGACCTAATAGATGTCTACAGATCATTTCACCCAAACTCAAAAGAGTACACCTTCTTTTCAGCACCGCATGGAACCTTTTCCAAAATAGAACATATAGTGGGCCACAAAGCAAGCCTCAACAGATACAAAAGGATTGAAATAATCCCTTGTATACTATCTGACCACCATGGACTAAAGCTCGACCTCAACAACAACAGAAACAACAAAAAGCCGACACGCACATGGAAACTGAACAACTTACTACTCAATGACAGCTGGGTTAAGGAAGAAATAAAGAAAGAAATTAAAGACTTCCTAGAATTCAATGAAAAGGAAGGCACAACATACCCAAATTTATGGGACACATTGAAAGCAGTGCTCAGAGGAAAATTTATAGCACTAAGTGCCTGCAAGAAGAAATTCGTAACATCACATACAAACAACTTAATGGCCCAACTGAAAACCCTAGAAAAAAAGAAGCAGATACACCCAAGAGGAGCAGACGGCTGGAAATAATCAAACTAAGGGCTGAAATCAATCAACTAGAAACAAATAAAACTATCCAAAGAATCAATGAAACAAAAAGCTGGTTCTTTGAGAAAATCAACAAGATAGACGAACCCTTAGCCAAACTAACTAAAAAGCAGAGAGAAACTATGCAGATCAGCAAAATCAGAAATGAAAATGGGGACATAACCACAGACATTGAGGAAATCCAAACAATTATTAGGTCATACTACAAAAGCCTATATGCCACAAAATTTGAGAATCTAAATGAAATGGATAATTTTCTTGAAAGATTCCATCTACCAAAACTAAGTCAAGATCAGGTAGAAAGACTGAATAGCCCTATATCTCCCAAGGAAATCGAAGCAGTCATTAACAGTCTCCCCTCCAAAAAAAGCCCTGGACCAGATGGCTTCAGCACAGAATTCTACAAGACCTTCAAAGAATTGCTAACTCCAATTCTCCTCAAGCTATTCCAAAAAGAGAAACAGAAGGAACACTACCAAACTCATTCTATGAAGCCACAGTCACCTTAATACCTAAACCACACAAAGACCCAACAAAAAAAGAGAACTTCAGGCCTATCTCTCTTATGAACATTGACGCAAAAGTACTCAATAAAATACTTGCAAACCGAATCCAAGAACACATCAAAGATATCATCCACCATGACCAAGTAGGCTTCATCCCAGGCATGCAAGGGTGGTTCAACATACGGAAATCCATCAATGTAATCCACTACATAAACAAACTGAAGGAGAAAAACCACATGATCATCTCCTTAGATCCCGAAAAAGCATTTGACAAAGTCCAACACCCATTCATGTTTAAAGTCTTGGAGAGATCAGGGATACAAGGCACATACCTAAACATAGTAAAGGCAATATATAGCAAGCCTATAGCTAACATCAAACTCAATGGAGAGAAACTTAAATCAATCCCACTGAAATCAGGTACAAGACAAGGCTGTCCATTGTCCCCATATCTCTTCAACATAGTACTTGAAGTCCTAGCCAGAGCAATAAGACAACTAAAGGAGATCAAGGGGATACAAATCGGAAAGGAAGAGGTCAAAGTGTCACTATTTGCAGATGATATGATAGTATACATGAGCGACCCCAAAAATTCAAGCAGAGAACTCCTTCAGCTGATAAACACCTTCAGCAAAGTGGCAGGATATAAAATCAACTCAAAAAAATCAGAAGTCCTCCTATATACCAAAGACAAAAAGGCTGAGAAAGAAATTAGGGAAACAACACCCTTCACAATAGCCACTAATAACATAAAGTACCTTGGTGTGACTCTAACCAAGCAAATGAAAGACCTGTTTGAGAAAAACTTCAAGTCTCTGAAGAAAGAAATTGAAGAAGATATCAGAAGATGGAAAGATCTCCCGTGCTCATGGATTGGTAGGATTAACATTGTGAAAATGGCCATACTGCCAAAAGCAATCTACAGATTCAATGCAATTCCCATCAAAATACCAACTCAATTCTTTACAGACCTTGAAAATAGATTCTCAGCTTCATATGGAGAAACAAAAAACCCAGAATCTCCAAAACGATCCTGTACGACAACAGATCATCTGGAGGTATCTCCATTCCTGATCTCAAGCTGTACTACAGGGCAACAGTAATAAAAACTGCATAGAAACAGAAAGTAGGATCAATGGAACCGCATAGAAGACCCAGAAATATATCCACACACCTATGAATACTCGATATTCGGCAAAGAAGCCAATTCCATTCAATGGAAAAAAGACAGCATCTTCAACAAATGGTGCTGGACCAACTGGATGTCTACATGCAGAAAAATGAAAATAGATCCATATTTATCACCCTGCACAAAACTAAAGTCAAAGTGGATCAAGGACCTCAACATAAAACCAGATACCCTAAATCAATTGGAAAAAAAGTGGGGAACAGTCTAGAACTCATTGGCACAGGAGACAACTTCCTGAACAGGACACCAACAGCACAGGCTCTAAGAGCAACAATCAATAAATGGGACCTCATGAAACTGAAAAGTTTCTGTAAAGCAAAGGATACCGTCATCAAAACAAAACGACTGCCTACAGATTGGGAAAGAATCTTCACTAACCCTTTATCTGACAGAGGACTAATATCCAGTATATACAAAGAACTAAAGAAGCTGAAAAGCAGCAATCCAAGTAATCCAATTAAAAAATGGGGAACAGAGCTAAACAGAGAATTCTCGACAGAGGAATATCGAATGGCAGAAAAACACTTAAAGAAATGCTCATCCTCATTAGCCATCAGGGAAATGCAAATCAAAACGACCCTGAGATATCACCTTACACCCATCAGAATGGCCAAGATGAAAAACTCAAGTGATAACACATGCTGGAGAGGTTGTGGAGAAAGGGGAACCCTCCTCCACTGCTGGTGGGAATGTAAACTGGTACAACCACTCTGGAAAGCTATGTGGCGCTTTCTAAGACAAATAGGAATAGTGCTTCCTCCAGACCCAGCTATACCACTGCTAGGTATATACCTAAAGTTTGTTCAAGTACACAAAAAGGACACTTGCTCAACCATGTTTATAGCAGCTCTATTTGTAATAGCCAGAACCTGGAAACAACCCAGATGTCCATCAACGGAGGAATGGGTACAGAAATTGTGGTATTTTTATACAATGGAATACTACTCAGCAATCAAAAAGGAGGAAATCATGAAATTTGCAGGCAAATGGTGGGATCTAGAAAAGATCATTCTGAGTGAAATATCCCAGAAGGAGAAAGACAAACATGGGATATACTCACTTATATAGACCTATAAGATATGATAAACATAATGAAATCTATACACCTAAAAAAGATAATCAATTGAGCGGACATGGGGTAAGATGATCAATCCTCGTTTAGAAAGACAGATGGGATGTGCATTGAACGTATGACAGGAGTCTACTGAGCGCATCTGAAACACTCTAACTAGCAGTGTTTTCAAAGCAAAGACTCATGACCAAACCTTTGGCACAGTACAGGGAATCATAAGAAAGAAGGGGAGATAGTCTGATGGGGAAAGGATAGGAGCTCCACAAGGACCAAATATATCTGGGCACAGGGTCTTTTCTGAGACTGACATTCAACCAAGGACCATGTATGGATATAACCTAGAACCTCCACTCAGATGTAGCCTGTGGTAGCTCAGTAACCAATTGGTTTCCCAAAGTGAGGGGAACAGGGACTATTTCTAACAGGAACTCAATGACTGGCTCTTTGGTCTCCCCACCCCCGAAGGGAGGAGCAGTCCTGTTAGGCCACAGAGGAGGGCTTTGCAGCCAGTCCTGAAGATACCTGATAAAACAGGATCAGATGAATGGGGAGGAGGTCCCCCCTATCAGTGGACTTGGAAAGGGGCACGGTGGAGATGAGGGAGGGAGGGAGGGACTGGGAGGGAATGAGGGATCGGGACACGGCTGGGATACAGAGTTAATAAAATGTAACTGATAAAAAAAAATAAAAAAATAAAAAATAAAAAAAAAATAAAATACATGTTCTGCCTAGATTTTAGGGTCATTAGAAAATATTTATTATATGTCTCTAGTGCAACAAAATCTGCTTGAGGAGAAAATACCAACAGCTTATGACCTCTAAAAAGAAGTGCAGCACCAGTACAAGTAGTCTTTAATCTCCAAGAGTATTCAACTCCTTGATATAAACAGTATACTAGAATTCAAGAAAGAACCATCTCACAAAACTTAGAAATTGCAAGTATTTTTACTCCATTTCACTATACTGGCTTAACTATCAAGTGGGATTGGATTGAACTGAGATAAATTGTAAAATAAGAACAACTTTTCTTTATAGTCCCCACATGACTTCATTTGTTCCCCTAAAGTTTCTTGATGACCACTGTGAAGTCAGGACCAGGGACTCCTTGCTCTCACTGTTGCACTTTAAGTGCTTCAGGAAGAGGAAATTTTCACTTAGATTTTTCTATTCTTTTCTGTCAACCTGAGTACCCAAATCACCAGTGCTCTCTAATAAAAGAGCATATTCATCTTGAAACAGCTGCTCTCTATTATTATAAAATTAATATATAAATTAATCACAAAAGGGTAGGAATGAATAATATGACACTTGTCCTCCTTCCCTAGCTTCTCCAGGAATATTTGCACTTGCAACTTAGATAAATCTCTAGCTGGTATGATTGACAGAAAATATGATAAAATGAGAAAATTTCAGCTAGTTAAAGAAGGAATCGAAGCTAATAAAATGGATGGAGTATAGAATATTCTTCCTAAAATGTGAAGTCTACTGCCAAAGGGGCAAGCTGAGTCAAGTAAAGATTTTCCGTATTACTTTTGTTTTATTTATTGGCACCTGGAGAGTGAGCCAATTTGACTTCTTTTGCAGTTTGTAAATAAATATTCAAGCATAGGAAAAGTAGGTGTAGGAATATATCAAAGAGATGTGAAAACTGATATATCAAAACCGAAATGGCTATTATCAAGAAAACAAGCAACAGCAAATACTGAAAAGCATAATTTATATATGCTTTTGAAGGCAATGTAAACTGATGTGAAGACTATGGACATCAAAATCGGAATGTCTGAAATAGAGCTACCATATGACTGACCTGTAATGATTTTCATTGCCAATTTGGCAGGATCTAGAATTGCCCAGGAATAGGCAGAGAAAATGTAGTATATAAACACAATGAAAGCTTTTTTTTTTTCAGGTGTAAGAAAAATAAAAGTATACCATTTGAAGAAGAATGAATGGGACTATATATGACATGAAAGTAAAGGATGGTTGAGAAATAAGGAAAGAATAAAGTGTGTAATAAACAATATATATCCAAAATTTTTTATTTTTAAAAAATATTTTATTTGTAAGGTATTCAGCTTGCATGTGCGGATCCTTGCCACAAGAGGGCACTGTCTGCATGTGTGTCTACATTCCAGAAGCGGGCACCAGATCCCACCATGTAGTTTCTGGGAATAGAACTCTGGACCTTTGGAAGTACAGCCAGTTCTCTTAACCTCTGAGCCATCTCTGCAGCCCCCAATTTCTTCGTATGTAGAAATTTTGCATACATGCAAAAATATATGTGGGATGAGAGTAGAAATGGGAAAAATGGTGAAAAAGGAAAAGCCCAGAGATGGGAGAAGAGTATTGGGGAGGTAAAATGCATCAAGCCATAAAACCCACTGTCTTGTACATTGGTTAAGGTAATTGGTGAGAAAGGGAAAATAGATCTTGAAGGAATTATAAAGTGATTGGTGGCAGATAGGAAAGGAGTTCAAGGGCATAAACAAACCTTGGAATAGAATAAAGTATAAATGGAGAGATCTTTGTATAAATAGGGATAAAGATAAGATAACTATCATTGAGGGCCTTTTCTTCTATGGTGTGGGAGTTAAAGTATTTTGGATGTATTGAGGTCATAGCAATGAAAAGAGAGGGGTCCTGAAAAAAGTGAATTTGAAAAGAAACACATTGTAGAGTGGAGAGAGGGTTACCAGAAGCAATCAAAGAATGGCTGATCAGCAGTGATAGCTAAATCAAAATGAGAAAAAGAAAACACAATGCGGATGTAAGGGAGCAAAATGATGTAGCATACAAATGCCCACAGAAGTGTTCACCCTTGGTACAAAAGGAGTTGAAATTCAAAATAGCTGATATTGGTGCTGGGAGGATGGTTCAGTAGTTAAAAACCATTTGACAGGCAAAGTGAGGGCCTGATTTTCAATCTCCAAAATCCACATAAAAACTAAATGCGAGTGTCCTTAGTCTCAGCACTCCTAAAGGAAGATGGGAGGCAGAGACAAGGAGTCTTCTGAAACTCATGGGAAAGCTAGCAAGGGCTGAAAGTGTGACTCCATCTCAAAATATATACTCATGACCACTATACTCACTCAAAGGAATGAATATACATATATTCATTGTGTATACATACACACACACAAGCAGCTAATTTTCTGTTAAAAATAGAATTGGCACATATCATTGTTCTTGTGAAACTAAGAGAGTCTTTAGAAAGGAAAAGATGAAAGTGTAAGGACTTTAAGATCAAGCAGTTGTGGTGAAAAGCTATTAAAATTGCATGCTCCTGTGCCAGGCCACAGAGAAAGATGATGCATCCAGCTTTAATAAGCTAGGGTCAGATAGAAGGGGAGGAGGTCTTCCCCTGTCAGGGGACTAGGGAAAAGGCATAGGGGGAAAAGAGTGAAGGTAAATGAGACTGGAAGGAAATAAGGGAGGAGGCTGCAGTGGGTATACAAAGTGAATAAATTATAATAAATAAATATATAAATAAAATTTAAAAAATTGTTTAACTTGTTAAAACATAATTTAAATGTTATTAGAGAAAACAGAAAAGCATATCATAAATTGAGATTCTGGACAATGTAAAATTTTTGACTGTAGCCAAAGGTGAACACTTTATACTGAGGAGAGACATACATTGTCCTGTTCATTGAAATACAAGTCGATCACTAGATTATGGAATCAACTTAAGTACTCATAAATGGACAAGGAAATCATGGTACATATACACAATGGATGCTTTTGTGCTATAAAAAAAAATGAATTCCTGTATTTGTGAAAATATGGTTGGGAATGAGGACATTTTAAGCAAAACACAGCACAGAAAGAGAAATAACACACATTTTTCACCCATGGAAACTAAGAAAGCATGATACTACAAGAGATGAGAACAAATTATTGATAGTTAAGCATGAAGTGAAGTGTGGGTAAGACATTGAGACAGGTTGGTCAAAGCCTACAGTATTAAAGTTAGACATGGAGAGTGAATACTGGATATTTTAACTATAAGTGACCATAGTCAAACTAGTCACAAAAGAGGTTTAAAATGTACATAACATAGAATTAATGATGAAAGTTTAAGGTGATGGATATTCTAATTAGTCTAATGTGATCATCAAGCAATCTACATATGAATCAAACTATTTTAATGTCTTATTTTAATATATATACATTTGGGATATATAGTAGGAAGATTTATGCATACACACACGTATATATATATACAATGTATATATAATGTAAATACGTATTTATATATTAATATTTATATTTATTTTATAGAATATATAGAGAATATATTATATATAAATAATATAATATAATACATATCCAATATATATTATATATACAATATAAATATACAATTTATATATACAATATATGTAATGTAAGTATATATTTATATATTATATATAAATAATATAAAATAAAAAATATTAAATATATATATATATATATATATATATATATATATACAATGCTAATCAAAAATATAAGTTCCTGGGGATTTGTCTCAGTTGGTAGTGTTCAGCTACCATACATGAAGCTCTAAATTTAGTTTGCAGCAGTGTGGCATCAAACGGGTTAAGTAACATATTGTAATTCTCACAAAGAATTTCACAGAGTTATCACTGGGGTTCAGAGTATTCTAGACTACACAACAAGTTTGAGGCTAGCTGGGGTTACATGAAAACCCTTCTTCACAAAATAAAATCAAGTTTTAAAACTTGTGATGAATTAATGATGGGATCTAAAAGACAGTGTGTTGTAGAGTCATTTATATGGCTGCTTGCATTTACTTGTGAAACCTCAAATCATAAAACTCCTCTAGAATCACCTATTGACTCAAAAACACATATCTGAGTATTAATTTATTGGGCTGTATATTTATGCCAGGTGGTGGTAGCACATACCTTTAATGCCATCTCTCAGGAAGCAGAGGTAGTTCTGAATTCAATCCCACCCTGATTTACAGAGTAAGTTCCAGCACAGCCAGGGATGTTACACAGAGAAACACTGTCTCAGAAAAACAAAACAAAACAAAAAGGTTGTTGTCAAACTGAATTATTCACAAATATAAATGTTATTATATCAAAATTATATTAACATGTACTTGCATTTGTTTTTTTTAGTTTTTATTTTTATTTTTTTTTCTTATCAGTTACATTTTATTAACTCTGTATCCCAGCCGTGTCCCAATCCCTCATTCCCTCCCAGTCCCTCCCTCCCTCCCTCATCTCCACCCTGCCCCTTTCCAAGTCCACTGATAGGGGGGGACCTCCTCCCCATTCATCTGACCCTGTTTTATCAGGAATCTTCAGGATCTCATGTACTTGCATTTGAAATCATATTAAAGTTAACTATTTATTTGAGCTCATATATGTCAAAAATCCTTAATTTTTTTATGTGGTGCATAGTCCAGCTACTTAAAAGTCACCCACAAGTACTTAGTAAAAAATTAGTCTTTATTAGAGTTCTAACAGCTTTTCAGAAGAGAAGACTTGATCTGTAAAGGAAAAAAAGCAGCTCTTGGTAAGATTAACTCAGTTACTGCAACTAGTTCCATTGATTAATAAATACAGATATATTCAGAGAGCTGGTGTATGCACACAAATATAAAAGGACAGCTGTTCTGTTTTTTGTCTACCAGAAGTAGTTGTGAAATCAGCCATTATGGAGTTACTATAAAACCTAAGAGATATAATTCAAATATGAGTTTTCTTGTGCTCATATCATCTATGACAAGCCACCAACTGACCATGTAAAGGTCCGTCAGTTATTTTTCAGCACACATGATCAGAAATAAGCCATCTTATTTTTCTAAATTCACATATATCATTTACAGCCGAATGTTCCACAATCCCATATTTTTATTTATGGATTATAGATTGTTTTGTTATTTGGGGGGAGGTAGAATCTTATTTTGTAGACAAGTCTGAATATATAGCATTTTTCCCGCTCAGGTCACAAATGGTGGAATCACAAATGGAAGTCATCCCACTTGGCTTTTAACTCATAAGGGTTTATTGGATCTTTTTAATGAAATGATTTAATTTATTTTTTAGCTATGGACTATATTCACATCAAGGATTTGTCTTCCAAGTACTAGATGTATTGTTACACAATTACGATTTTTTTTAAACGGAAAGACATTCAAAGATTTTCATCTCAAAACTTTGCTCACTGTTTATCAGCTTCATAAACTCATCCCATCTGACTTTTCAGTCTTATTCTATTTATCATTTAAGTTCCAGTGTACTGTTCGTGTGTATATCTTCACCACTGAGTATGTACACTTTATCCTCTGTAGTCCCATGTGTCTGAAATGCTGGCTCTCATACCACTTATACAGTCTAGTTAAAGTTCTATAATATTTTAGGAAAATGCATTATTTATTCTACCAGATTTTAAATTGTTTCAACTATTAAAATTTAAGGGTTTTTTTCCTACAGTTTATGCATAGCAAATGTGGCAATAGATCCTTGAAAATTATTCACCATGAAAAAAATAAAAGATCTTTAGTTTTGAAAAATAAGATTTTACCTTCTTAGGGATTTTCTATATTATATATTTACACTTTGACATTGCTGTAATTTCAGTCTTCTTTAAAGAAACAATTAAAATTGGCAGTTTCTCTGGGTATCTTTTTAAGTTGTTCTCTAGCCTACTCACTACATTGCCACAAACACTGCCAAGACTCTTGAGGCACTGCTGAATTGTTTTTCATAACAGATGAATCATTTTGCATTCTCAATGCTTTATGCTTCAGATTTTATACATCCTTGCCAATATTTGTAATTTTCCAAATTATTAAGTGAAAACAAATATAACAGGTGTGAATAGGTATCATATTGTGGTTGTTTATTTCCCTCATGATTAATGCTACTAAATGTCTTTTTCAGTTATTTATTCACTTTATATCCTGCTTGTAGTGCAACTCGTCTCCCCACAATCCTTCCCCTTCACATACCCCTCCTCTCCATTCTCCTATTTTTTTCTCCTCAGGGAAGGGGGAGTTCTCCCATGTGGAACAACCTGCCTGGGCACATTAAGTCACTGTACTACTAGGTGTATCCTCTCCCACTGAGGACAGATAAGGCATCCCAGTTAAAGGGACAGGATCCAAAGGGGAAGTACCAGAGTCAGAGAAGACCCCCCCACACTCCAGTTGGAAGTTTCACATGAAGGCGAAGTCGCACATATGCTACACATGTACAGAAAGACCTAGGACCAGTCCGTGCATGCTCTTTGGTTGGTGGTTCAGCTGTGAGCTTCCATGGACCCAGGTTAGTTGACTCTGTAGGTCTTCTTGTGGAGTTCTTGACCTCTTTACTCCCTCAAATCATTTCCACAACTTCCATAGGACTCCCTGAGCTTTGTCTAATGTTTACTGTGGGTCTGTGCATCTGTTTCCATCAGCTGCTGGGTGAAGCCTCTCAGAGGAGTTGTGCTAGGCTCCTTTCTATAACTGAGTAACATTAATAGTTTCAGAGACTGGTTCTTAACCATGGGATAGGTCTTAAGTCGGATGAATCTTTGCTTGACCATTCCCTCAATCTTTGCTCCATCTTTTTCCATTCTCATATTGTTGACAGGACAACTTTTGGGTCACAGGATATGTGGGTAGGTTGGTGCCCTTATCTCTCCACTGGAAGTCCTGTCCTGCCTGGGCACAGGAGGTGGTCACTTTGGCTCTATATTCCTCACTGCTACGAGTCTCAGCTAGGGTCACCACCATAGACTTCCTGGGACCTCTCCTATCCCAGGTCTCTGGCAAATCCCAGAGATGCCCCATAACTCTGATTTCTGTTCTCTCCTGGCCCTCTCTCACTCACTCTCTCCCTCACTCTCTCCCTACTCCTACCCCTGCTCCACTCCCCATACCCCATCCTACCCAGTTCCTTCCCTCCATCTTTTTACCTTTTTAGTGCATTTATCTGCAATGTCATTTTTGTAGAATGTCTATTATAGGTCTTTTGTTCATTTTTTTAGTTTTTTCTTTTATATTATTATAATTTATTACAATTCATTCAATTTATATCCTATGGGCCCCTCCCTTGTTGCCTCCTAATTCTCCACAGAGAGGGGAAGTCCTCCTCCCATTCTATTTTACCCTCTGTTCATTTTTAATTGTGATATCATTTGTTGTCTGTTTGTAAGACTTGTTAACAAGTTTTTTTTATAAATTAACTTTTGTATGAAAATTCCATAGATGATGGAACTTATTTACTCATTCCCTTCCTCTCTTATCTTCCTCTCACCCCTGCCAATTCCCTTCTGTTCCTTCAAATCTTTATCCATATTAATTATTTTTGTTGTTTTTTGTCACTGAATGTAATCAAGTCCATCAGTGTGACTGTGTGTTTGGAACTATTCTTTAGAGCTTGGTAGTTTCTCAGCAGTGGGTACGGACTAAAGATAGTGGCCCCCTATTTCCTCAAAATTTTAGGAGTAGGGGCTTTCCTTTTACCATAACTGATTTTTGGACAGTCTTGATTTGTGCATCTAACTACATTTGTTATGAGTTCAAGACTGTAATAGTTGTGTGAGAACCAGAATATTACATTTCTCGGGTTTTTTTTTTTTTTTATCTTTTAGCTCTTACAAGAAGAAGGAGGAGCGGAGGAAGGGGAGGAGAAGGGGATCAGGAAGAATTACCTGAGTATGAGTTTCCGCTAATGGTACTCAGCCTGTATAAAGCAAGATTACAAGGAAATTGGCCCTATATCATACATTTTTCTGTTGAAACTTCCTTTTCTCTTAGGTTGGAGATATATACCATGGGTAATAGCAATAGTTGTTCTTCCAGTAAATACAGGTTTAATTCCCAGCATTGCAATTCTATGATTTTCATTCAGGAATTCTGAAGTCTTCTATCTTTCTCAGACACCAGGCATGCCATGGTACATGAACATACATGCTGGAACAGTAGCCATACCTACAAATTAAAATTTAAATAAATAATTTGAAGAAGACTTTAAGAAGACAAAACTACACCCTCTGTGGAACAATGTGGCCAATGTGACATCTGAGAACTACACTGAGTTTGGTTCAGGGTTGTTTGTAATGGCCTCAGAGATTTTCATAAGAGGAGAGTTTACTGAGAATCACTAGGAAAGTTACTTCATTTGTAGTCAGTTTACATAAGGTTTTATATAACTATAAGTAAATATTCTTGATTTGAAGCTATCAAATACATGATAAAGTGCCAATTTCCCCTCAAATGGGCCTTTTGCAGGCTGAGTACTACTACTGGAAGCACATAAGCACATCAGGTCATTATCCCTGATCCCTATTTTCTTCCTAACAACTCTTCCTTATTGCCAATAAAGTAACTTAATTCAACTATAACATTGAATTCTGTTTATTTTCATTTTCTTTAATTGCATTAGGTAATATTTTGTTATTTTCTGTCTTTTTCATTATGCATATCTGAAAGTTTCTTGCTTCAGTGAATTTCTAAGTATTTTATTGCTTTTGATGGTATTTTAACTGAAATTATTTTCTTAATATTTTTATTTTTCATTTCTCATGTATACAAGTACAACCAATTTTTGTATATTGATCTTTTAACTTGCAACTTTACTATTAATGTCCATAGGACTTTTAAGATTTTTCTCTGTATATATTTCCACGATGTGTGAAAAGATACAGTTTTACTTCTTTCTTTCTAATATTAATGTCTTTACTGGCAGTTTTTTCAAACCTAATTGCCAGACGACATGTTTTTAAAACATGCATATTACTGTCAACTTTGTGTTATGGCACATGTGGTACTATAGTCATGGCAGTGGTTAGTATGCAGCAGGACGATCCCCCCACCCTCACCCCTGAGTTTAAGGCAAACTTAAACTACATGATAAGATCCTGTCTCAAAAAAAAAAAAAAAAGTCTTCCTTTAAAAAACAATTTTTAAGGTAAATATATTTTCTATAATGGAAACAAAAAAGTTTTAATACCAATTTTGGACTGTTGTTTTTATATAACTAAATTTTACAGCTCCTTATACTATAACTGTGATTGACATATACAAATAACTGAATCTGTTTACTTGTCTTTTTCATTTATTTTACTTTTTCATTTATTTATGTTTAATACCAGACCTCACTTTACTGTCAAGGGTTGCTTCAGTGTCCTGCTTCAATCTCAGGAGAATCCATAAAAGCAGGTATAAGATCATAAATATGATATCCAAGAAGCAGAAAGATACACATGGTATATACTCACTTATAAGTGGATATTAGACATGTAATATAGAATAAACATACCGCAATCTGTATCTAAAGCAAGAAAGAGGATCCTGAGTAAGATGATCAATCCTCACTCAGAAAGCCAAAGAAAGACATATAAAGAGTGATAAAACAAGGAACAGGACAGGAACCTACCACAGAGGGCCTCTGAAAGACTCTACCCAGCAGGGTACTGAAGCAGATGCTGAGACTCATGGCCAAACTTTGGGCAGAGTGCAGGGAATCTAATCAAAGAAAGGAAAGATAGAAAGACCTGGAGGGGACAGGAACTCTACAAGAGAGGAAAAGAACCAAAAAATCTGAGCCCAGGGGTCTTTAGTGAGAATGATACTCCAACCAAATACCATGCATGGAGATAACTTAATACCCCTGCACAGATGTAGCCCTGGCAGCTCAGTCTCCAAGTGGGTGCCCTAGTTAAGGGAACAGGGACTATCTCTGACATGAACTCAGTGTCTGGCTCTTTGATCACCTCCCCCGTGGGGGGGAGAAGCCTTAACAGGCCACAGAGGAAGACAATATAACCAGTCCTGATGAGACCTGATGGGCTAGGATCAGATGGAAGGGGAGGAGGACCTCCCCTATCAGTGGACTTGGAGAGGGGCAGGGGAGGAGATGAGGGAGGAAGGGTTGGATTGGGAAGGAGTGAAGGAGAGGGCTACAGTTGTGATACAAAGTGAACAAACTTTAATTAACATAAAAAAATTTAAATTAAAATTTAAAAAATATCATACCAAGCACTCTATCTGCTTAATACCAACTTATATCCAATGCTTCTTCCATATAACAGATATTAAGCTGTCTAAGAATAGACAATCAATAGAAAATCAATAATACATTTGTCATTTTAAATTAAATGATAATTTCAAGGGACAGGAGAGATGACTCTGTAGTTAAAATCATTGGCTGTTCTTTCAAAGGACCTGTATTTGATAGCCAACACCAATATGGTGGCTCACAGATTTTGATACCTTTGACTGGCCTCTGATTTTTCACTTGACTAAATGAACATAGTTTCTCATTTACCATTGTCAAAGTAACCTTCTCAGTACTTCCCAAAGGAGTTTGGCAACAAAGTGAATAAATATATCTTTTGTCAGGGAAATATAATATGTGAGTTGGTAATTTTTTTCTAGCTTTTGTTCACTAACATAATCATTTTCAATATGACAGTCCACAAGTCATTTAAGTCAGCTACATGCCAGATTTCTGACAGATTGAAGTTATTTTTAAGTAACTGTAACAAGTATATTTTCTTTTATATAAAAATAACAGAGCAAATAAAATTTGGGTGTAGAAAAATATAGTATTTTCAGATGAATACTTACTTTGAAAATCAAGACATATTGAAATGAGCCATTATCAAATCATTTGTTAGGTTTTCATAATGGTAATTTTGTTCTGAATTCATAATTACTAAAAAGGAATCATTGTATTCTTGGCCAGACAGGAGGATTCAGCAACACTTTGTTGAATATGTCTGTTGTATTTAAATAATGTATATTGTGCTTTAACAGAAATCATAAATTATCAATTTGAAGATTTTATACTATATTTTTATTGTTAATTAAGTACATAGGTTAATGTCAGTGGTTAGGTATGTGCAGGTGAATGCAATTGTCTGTAAATTCTAAATTCATTGGATCCCCCTTGGAACCCAACGTGGGTACTTGTGTCCTCTACAAGAGTGGTAAATGCTCTTAACCATGGGGGCCACACCTCCAGCCCCAGAGCTTATAAGTTCTTAAGAGATCATATATGTAAATATACCCACTGTTCTTTATTCTCATCACTAAGAGTTTACTTAACATAAATTCAAAAATGATTACAGTGATTATGATATGTGTACCATTCATTTCCTCAGAGCTGTGATGTATTCAGTAATATATTTCTGTTATTGACAATATAAAGGTCAGAATGAAGGATAAATCTGTGGTCACATAACTCAGTAGTTATGTAAATTGGGCACTGTCTGACCTGAGGCTGGTGATTTATCATTTATTGATCTTCAGTACACGAAATTACAAATTTTAATTTCAGAGAAGTGTTTTTGTCTCACATACATGAAGGTAAAAAATTAATACCAAAAAAGATAAGAGTAGTACAGCAGTGTGACCAGAGCCGAGAAATATGTGTGTGTAAAGGGACTAGAGGGGGGATGTTTAAGACATCCAGGAATGTAGCTGAATAAGAAGAGTGGCTTCTAATGTTCTATAGCACAGTAGAGTAAATACAGCTTACAACATTTCATTATATAGTTTAAAATAACTTGGAGAAAGGAGTTATAAGTGTTCCAGATGAAGGATGTATAAATTAGATTGAATACCTATATTGAAATGTCACACTGTAGCCTATCTATAAATACTTTTAATAGTGCCAGCTAAAGAAAAACATTTTGGAAAAGAAAAACTCGGTTCCATAGAACATTTATATTTTAAGGATCTATTGCTTACACTCTTATAGATACAAGCACTATGAATAATTTAATCTTCAGTATTGAAGTGAATTTCTACTATAATGGAAAACATACTTATCTACCAATGTTATCTGAAAGAATCCAATAGTATAATAATAAAAGGCATTATTACTACCAAAATAATTTAAATTGCTTAGCATAATTTAAAGATACCTAATACACACATGAAAGTTGTATTTTATCTTTCTTGATCATTTATTGTATGGAATGGGTGTGTTAAAGTAAATGAGTGATTTAAAAATATGCAGGCAAATTTGAATTTATCAATTCCAACAGAGTAGAACTTAGAATGAAATATTTAAGAGCTTTCATTTAATTGAACTAAGAAAAAACTTAGAAAATACCTTCCTGGAATAAAGTAATTCAAAATCCAATTATTAGATTTGAAATATTCTCTTGAAACATCCAAACTTACTAAGAGAAAAAAAAACATTTTTAATGATAGATGTATTTAAAACTTAATAGGATGGCCGACAAACTAATTTCACACTATTTTAATGAGAAAAAAAAAGATGGTGCTCGCTTTGGCAGCACATATACTAGAACTGGAACGATACAGAGAAGATTGAAGATTTGCATGGCTCATGCACAAGGATGACTCACAAATTTCTGAAGTGTTCCATATTTTTGCTCAAGTACACAACAAGGACATTTGCTCAGCCATGTTCATAGCAGCTTTATGAGTAATAGCCAGAACCTGGAAACAACCCCAATGTCCATCAATGGAGGAAGGGATACAGAAATTGTGATACTTTTACACAATAGAATATTATTCAGCAATTAAAAACAATGAACTTTGTAGGCAAATGATGGGAACTAGAAAAAAATCATCCTGAGTGAGGTATCCCAGAAGCAGAAAGACACACACTGTATATATTCACTTATAAGAGGATACTTGACCTATAAGATAGGATAAACATACTAAAATCTGTACACCTAAAGAAGATAAACAAGAAAGAGCACCAGGGCTAAGATGATCAATCCTCACTTAGAAAGACAAATGGGCTGGACACTGGAAGTAGGAGAAAACAAGAAACAGGATAGGAGCCTGCCACAGAGGGCCCCTGAAAGACTCTACCTAGCAGTGTATCAAAGCAAATGCTGAGACTCATAACCAAACCTTGGGTAGAGTGCAGGGAATCATATGAAAGAAGGGGGAGTTAGTAAGACCTGGAGAGGATAGGAGCTCCAAAAGGACCAAATATGTCTGGGCACAGGGGTCTTTTATGAGATTGTTTCTCCAACCAAAGACCATGCAGGGACATAACCTAGAACTCCTGCTGAGATGTAGCCCATGGCAGCTCAGTATCCAAGTGGGTAACTTATTAAGGAGAACAGGGACTGTCTGTAACATTATCTCAATGGCTGGCTCTTTGACTCCTCCCCTTCCCCCAAGGGAGGAGCAGCCTTGCTAGGCCACAGAAGAGGACATTGTAGCCAGTACTGAAGAGAACTGATAAGCTAGGGACAGATGGAAGGGGAGGAGGACCTCCTCAATCAGTGAACATAGAAAGGGGCAGGGAGGGGATGAGTGAGGGAGGGTGGAATTGGGAGGGAAGGCGGGAGGGGGCTACAGCTGGGATACAAAGTAAATAAACTGTAACTAATATAAAAATATTTAAAAAAATGAGTACCACCTTAAGAAATAAATTTCTCTTCTCTGTTGAGGAAAACCATTTTCTCCAGTGAATTCAAAGGGTTCAATCTAAATTTTATGATCTATGAACCAGAGAACTTGGATTAATGCCCAGGAACAGGGGTCACTGCTGGCACTTGAATTTATGAGGACTCTATTTATAGTTCTATGGACAAACATCTTATCAGAAAAAAAAGTTTATGAAAAGAAAGAAAATTGTGCTTTCATGATAATATTTTTCCTTAAAAAATCACTGTTTCTACTAGAAAGTATATAATCTACACAACTTAAACAGGTACATTATTACTTTATAAATGTGAATCACACCTGTTGAAGGTAGGCATTAACTAGTCTAATAGTGGTAAATGGCTTAAATTTAAAACTCTGCATGCTTTTGTCATCTCTCTGCTAAAATTTGCTTTTCTTCTGATTTAATCATCAGCCTTTACAGCAATCGTACTTGTTGTCCAAAGCCTTTAGAATTTGATATTACTGTAACAACTCAATCTTAATTGTTCTGCTCCTCAAAATCCACTATTTTCTAACTGTCATGTTGGGGTCTGTCTTGTCTCTGCCTTTATTGAAAGTGTTCCTCTTGCTCAAATCTTTCTTATATTCTAAAATCTGATTTAAGACCTAGACCCTAAGTATCCTTGGTTATTTCAATCCTCAAAGTTCTTTAAAAAATCTTCTAGCCCTTAATATGCAATATGTAAGCTGTTCTTTATGTCTATATACACTTACATCGGTATCATAAGTTTATGTGTGCACAATGATAAGTTACATTAATATAACTTATAAGAATATACTGGCAAACCTCAAAGCACTCAGGATAAGAAGGTGTTTTAAAATGTGGCTCCTGAGGATGATTAGATGACCCAGCAAATAGAGGTACTTAATAGCAAATCTCATCATTTGAGTTCAATTATCCTCACTTACACAGTGAAAGAGGATAACCAAGTCTGTCAACTTGTTCAACTTGTTCTCTCACCTCCTGTGACATATGCAGGCTCTCACACAGGCGTGAGTACATACACAGTTTTTGGTTTGTTTGTTTGTTTGTTTTTTGTTTTTGTTTTGTTTTGTTTTTTGTTTTGTTTTTTTTTTTTTTTTTTTTTTTAGTTCTAGCAAAGTGTTCTGCCACTGAGCCTATATCTCAGAGATTTGGCAACATATCTGACTGTTACAACTGAATGATGCTACTAATACCAGAGGTCACAGGTGCTGCTCAGCATCCTACCAAACCTAGAATAGGCCATATATGCAACAAAGCAATGTCAGTAGTGTTAAGGTTGAGAAAAACTTACCCTAAATGGAAATATTCAAGCAAAAAATACTACATACAATACAATTGATTTTATATAAATTTCTACAGGAGACATAACTAAATCTCACTAAACATATGAATAGTAGCCTAGATCTACAGATGGTAAAAAACAACCAAGTAAAAGGGCCATTGAGGAAACACTTTATGTTAGAGGGAACCTGCTGTTTAAGGTTGTAGTCGTCCCATTCCAGATAGCTATTCTGAACAGGACTCCTTCTCGCCAGAAAGGTCTCTTGCTTTCTGCTTTATTTCTTCTGAAGTGTCTCTAGACAGATTTGATATATATCCTTTGACACAGTTCCCTGGTAGCTCTCCCCTTCCTGTGCCAATAGGATAATTAGGTACTGTCTTCCCATTCATAGGAGCATGTTGTTGAATGCAAATCAAACATCCTTGAAGCGCCTAGTTCCAACTAGTTATGTACACCTATCCTTGGAGCCCCCACCAGCTGCCCAAGGGGTATATAGCTTTTTTTCTCTGGATTTAAAGTTGAACTAGTTCCTTGAAGTTGTTCCCAGGCTGTGTGATCCTTGTAAAATGCTCACCAGCCATTCTAATCACTCTCCTCATCTCCTGCCCCTTCTGACTGTGGGCTTGTGGGAGAGAGCTCCGTGGCAAGAGGAGAATCACAATTTTAAGCTGATATAACACTTTCTGCCTTTTTTATTTACAGATAATAATTATATTTATAAAATTACACCAAACTACCAAAATTTATGAAGTGAAGACCGATTTTTTAACTTTTTGTTATCACATTAATCAGAATTTACAAAACTATTAGACAAGAAAGAAAACATGATGAAAGAAAAGTATAAAGGTGACTGAGAAATCTTTTTTTTTTTTGCTTTAATACTTTTATTTTTTCTTTTTTAATTTCTTTTTTATTTATTACAATTTATTCACTTTGTATCCTAGCTGTAGCCCCCATCCTCGTCCCTGCCCTATCACACCCTTCTTCCCTCATTTCCTCCCATGCCTCTCCCCAAGTCCACTAATAGGGGATATCTTCCTTCCCTTCCATTTGACCCTAGCCTATCAGGTCTCATCAGGACTGGCTTCATTGTCTTCCTCTGTGGCCTGGTAAGGCTGCCCCTCCCAACCCCTGAAGGAGGTGATCAAAGAGCCAGCCATTGAGTTCATATCATAGATAGTCCCTGTTACCCTTTCTAGGGAACCCACCTGGAGACTGAGTTGTCATGGACTACATCTGTTCAGTGGTTCTAGGTTATCTCCATGAATGACCCTTGTTTGGAGTATCATTTTCAGAAAAGACCCCTGGGTCAAGAATTTTTGGTTCTGTAGCTCTCTTTGTGGTGCTCCAGTCCCATCGAGCTCCATCTCTCCCTTCTTTCATAAGATTCTCTGCACTATGCAAAAGGGATAGACAGCAGAAGAGGGAGAAAACAGGGAACAGGACTGGAGCCTACCACAGAGGGCTTCTAAAAACTACCCATCAGGATATCAAAACAGATGCTGAGAATCTTAACCTTAAATTGGATTGACATTTCAATGCCAATAAACTGCAATTTGGTGGAACATAATTGCACAGAGCTACAGCACATTCAAAAGAATTAAATTAGTTGTTCTGTGAAGTTCTGCAAATAAAGGTGAATAATAAAAATGTCTTTATACTCTTTTAGATCTTTTAATTCTTCAAAGAAACTCCCCATTCACAAATGATCTTGTTAAAGTATCTTGTTAAAGTTAAATGATCTTGAGTATTTGTGAAAGGTTATTCCTCATAACCAACAGAATAACTCACACAGCATTTTTATGAATTTTTTATGTTTGTTATAGAGGTTTCATCACAAATGAAGGCAAGTTTTTCCTGGAGATCTGAGATGAATCCTTTGAATCTTTGGAAGCACTGATATTATCATAACAAAAACTCACATTAGCTCCACAGCCAGGAGCAGAGGCACCTAGTGTAATTCTTTAAGAAATGGTGTTTTGACTGAGAAACAAAGAGTTACAGTTGATAAAGCCTGACTAAATGAGGCAAAAGTTCTTCCTTCTGGAGTCAGATGAGGATTTTTTTTCTTTCTTTCATTTTGAGTTTTGTTGAGACAGTTATGTAGGAATAGCCCCTTCCCCTGCTTGTCAGAAAAGTTATTTTTCCCATCCGTATCATTAAACCCTTGGATAAAAACCATGTTGGAAGTAATAAAAACAATACAGTCAGCTCTGTGTGTAAAGTGCCTTGTGAAGGCAGGGAAGTAGAAAGCCAGATTAGCAAAGGTCAGTATGAATCCTGGCAACACTAGTAGAGCTATAAAAATAAAACAAAAAAATTTTTAAAAAACTTGCAGGAAAGAACATCGAAATGTAGAAAGCTAATTTCTAGGATTTCAATCTCTGACAGGGAATGCTTTAATGCTGACTTTAAAATGCTTTAGATTTACTACCTTCATACAAGTCAATATGTTTCACTGTTAACATCCTATCCTGTGTGTTCCTTGCATGACCTTCAAGGTCTTATTTTATACTGTTACAAATCTAAGGGTTTTAACTGGGGATTTTCAAATAATGACTTAAGATGCTACTATACTGTGCTGTCGGGTGCCCATAATGGTAAGCTTAATCATATATAGTGTTTAAAAACTGAATAACTCTCATTTTCAACAAAAGTATGGGTCAGACAAAGCAAGTAAAAATAATTATTTACATCAACCAAGAAAATATTGTTTTATATAAGCACTTATTTTGTGTTTCTAGAAATGCATTCAAATTAGCTAGAATCTTTCTCTAGGATCAGGGAGCTAGAAAAATGTAGAGTAGCTTAAGTCATCCTACTTTTTCCACTACCTCCATCTCCATCTTTGCATTAACAGTTAAAATTGATACACAAGAGAAAAAATATTTTGGGGGAAACATTTTAAAAAAGCACACAGGTGAGGTAAAGAAGGTGGCTTGGAATAGTAGAAGAGAGCAGTTTCAAGCTAAGGAGATTTGTTATGCAAAACCAGAACCTTTTTACAGCTATGGAGATAGCAAAGCGAGAAGCAGCTTGCTTCATATGTCAGAGGTCCCAGGATGGCTCCTTATTGGTACAAAGAACTAGACATCTATCCAAGTACTAGTGCATGGCAATTAAGTTACATATGACTGCATATTGTACCACAAATTGCCAAGTAAACTGCCCTGCTAAGAGGAAGATATAAGGATTGCTTACATTATCACGTATAGTGATATTACTATGCAACAAATGTTCAAATATGGTTAATTCCTTTATTCTGGGGCCTCATTTCATCTTGAGAATTGACATTCTTTTGAAAAAAAAGCAGCACTGAGTTACACAAACTAACCTTCAACTCACTCTAGTACAAAGAGGAACCATAGTTCATGATCTTTCAGTCTCAGTGTTTCAAGTAGTAAGGATTGTAAGCCTGAAAGATATATGTAAGCCACATATGACATCAGTTCTAAATGGATTTCTGTTATGACCCCTTGAATTCCTCCAAGCACACCAATTTTAAACAACCACAGCAAACACAGCCTTGGAGCAATTTTCTTTCCTATGATCTCAACGTTTTCATATGCCATACATGGAAATGAAGACAAGATTTTGGAGAATCAGACATGTCTAAATGAACAAATTTGAGTTATCATCCATATTTCTAATCATATGCTCTGTCCTTTGATCAACTATTCTTTGAAATACCAAGAAATTTAAAACCCTGTTTCAGAAGAGATGTGTGTGGGGGGTGGGAGCTACAGCTAGGATACAAAGTGAATAAACTGTAGTAAATAATAGTAATAATTAATCAATTAATTTAAAAACCTGTTTCTTTCTTGATTCACTAGTAATTCCTCTCCCTTCCCTTCATTTGTTCCTACTTTCTTTCTTTTCTTATCATTGTCTTATTATTATCATTATTTCCTATGTTGTCTTTCCCATTTTCTCAATTCTCTCAACCAGAAAACACCCATAATGTACATGGAATAGAGTTTATATAATGAATGCTTATTATTATTGTTAGACACTGAACATCTCACTCCTTCCTTGTCAAAATGATTCCAAGACAGTTTTTAGTAAGTTATTCCAGTTTATCTTTCCATTCTCAAATCTGCCAACAAAAAGGCAAATATCCTCAAGATCTTTCTGTGAGAGAAGCACATAGTAACTGGAACAAAACCAAAATCTACCACTAGGATTGAGTGCAGCAGCATAAGAGGTCTCTGTTTGGCCTCATTAATCTCTTCCTGAATAATCCTATCATCTATTCTTCAGAGCAAAATGAGGCTGATGCATACCACATAAAATGTTTAGGGAGTCATCTATCTTTGTACTTGCAAGGGGAAGAAATGGCACCCAGTAACACAATGGTCCTTAGCCTCTGGGTCCCAACCTTTGTGAGGGGGAGTCTAACAACCATTTTGCAGGGGTGGCCTAAAACCATTGGAAAACACAGCTATTTACATTACAATTCATAACACTAGCAAAATTGCAGTTCTGAAGGAGCAATGAAAGTAATTTCATGGTTGGGGATTACCACAACATGAAGAACTATATTGAAGGGTCATAGTGTTAGGGTGGGTGACAACCACTGGTTTAAGTATTAGTGGAAACTTCCCCAGTAAAAACTAACTCAGTTTACTTCTGTAAATAAAAGCAAAGTTCAAGGCCAAGAACAAATGACAGATTAGACCAAATTGTGTTACAATAATGAGATGATTAGCCATCAGTTTTCTTCTGTGCCCATCGGGCTGGTTTAGGGATATTCAACAATGACATATTCAAAATAATTTAACATCTATAATTCACACAAAATTGGGAGTCTGAGATTTTTTTTTCCTGTTTTTTTAATAACTTGCAATGGTTTGTGCCCCTTCATTTTGTCTCTTAATTTTATATTTCATATTGCTATTAAGGTGTGTTTTGCTTATTTTGGAGGGCGCTAATTTATGTGAATGGTATATAGATAAAAGTTTTGCCTGTGGAGTCTGTAAATCCCTGGTGAGGGTATTCAATAAACAATTATTGATTTGACATGAAGTAAACTGAAAAACAATAATGTAAATAAATCCCAACTCATATTTAGTTTTCATTTTGATGTATGTTTGTATTTCCATTTTAATAGAGATCTGTCTCGGACTTTAGAACTTTTCATAATTTCAGATAATAAAGTCACACTTTCAAGAGGTGATTTTAAAAAAAAAAGTTAAGCAGCAACTCAGTATATAATCATGCTGCAGCTTGAAAAAAGGCACTAAACCTAGACTTGGGAGCTTCCAACAATTGCAGACTGAATAACTCATGAGGGACTAGAAAAATCAATCACAACCTTGTTGAAAAAGACTTTTCCTGGCCACTGAACAAGGTCATCCCAGGACCACGTGACAAAAGGTTTGGAAGGCAACACACAGAATCTCAAATCCCTCCCCTCCTCCTTGTCTACTTTCCCAGAGAAACACATTTAATTAGGGTAAAAAAGAAGTTCAAATAAATTAGGTCAGTGTTGGCAGAGTAAATGCAAATAAAAAAGAAACAAGAAAACTGCATGGTTTTGTAGCCTTTGCCAATCACAGAGAAAATAAATGAAATTTTTGCTTCTGATAAACTTAAATGCTTGGAGTTAGCTCTTTCAGTGATTCCATATCCATCCAGATCTTACCACACACAGACACAAATCCTTCCTAAAAACCCATGGTAAACTAATCTTCTTAAGGCATTTCTTTCAGCATGTCACTCTCCTACAAGCCTATGCCAATAGTATCAAATCAAAACTAATCAACTGGAATTCCAGGTCTTCTATCAATTGTCTCCACCCAACCTATTCACCCAATGCTCCCTCTAATCCCCTGCATGACCTCTGGTCACAATTCTTTCACACTTGTCTCCATGGATTCACATAACACATTACTTTTGCTCCTTCACTCATTTCTCTTCTCTATATCTAAAATGTTTTCTCCCTCCCCCCTTGACTCATCAAACCCTCAAATCTTTTTCTTTGAATTTTAGTATTAAGGTACATCTTCTTGACTTAAAAGTAGAGATAGGTATTTGAGGACTGGGAAGAGAACAAGGGATAGGAGAAAGTTGGGTAGGGACAGAGGCAGAAAATAAAAAGGCAGATGGGCATGATCTGAACATAGAATTCACATGTAAAGAAATTTCAGTGAAACTTACTAACTTGAACAGCTACAGGGCAACAGTAATAAAAACTGCATGGTATTGGCATAGAAACAGAAAGGAGGATCGATGGAACCGCATAGAAGACCCAGAAATAAACCCACACACCTATGAATACTCGATATTTGACAAAGAAGCCAAATCCATTCAATGGAAAATAGACAGCATCTTCAACAAATGGTGCTGGACCAACTGGATGTCTACATGCAGAAAAATGAAAATAGATCCATATTAATCACCCTGCACAAAACTAAAGTCAAAGTGGATCAAGGACCTCAACATAAAACCAGATACCCTAAATCAATTGGAAAAAAAAGTAAGGAACAGCCTAGAACTCATTGGCACAGGAGACAACTTCCTGAACAGAACAACAACAGCACAGGCTCTAAGAACAACAATCAATAAATGGGACCTCATGAAACTGAAAAGTTTCTGTAAAGCAAAGGACACCATCATCAAAACAAAACGACTGCCTACAGATTGGGAAAGAATCTTCACTAACCCTTTATCTGACAGAGGACTAATATCCAGTATATACAAAGAACTAAAGAAGCTGAAAAGTAGCAAACCAAGTAATCCAATTAAAAAGTGGGGAACAAAGCTAAACAGAGAATTCTCGACAGAGGAATATCGAATGGCAGAAAAACACTTAAAGAAATGCTCATCCTCATTAGCCATCAGGGAAATGCAAATCAAAACAACCCTGAGATATCACTTATACCCATCAGAAAGGCCAAGATGGAAAACTCAAGCAACAACACATGCTGGAGAGGTTGTGGAGAAAGGGGAACCCTCCTCCACTGCTGGTGGGAATGTAAACTGGTACAACCACTCTGGAAAGCTATCTGGTGCTTTCTAAGACAATTAGGAATAGTGCTTCCTCAAGACCCAGCTATACCACTGCTAGGTATATACCCAAAGTTCGTTCAAGTACAAAAAATGGATACTTGCTCAACCAGGTTTATAGCAGCTTTATTTGTAATAGCCAGAACCTGGAAACAACCCAGATGTCCATCAACGGAGGAATGGGTACAGAAATTGTGGTATTTTTACACAATGGAATACTACTCGGCAATCAAAAAGGAGGAAATCATGAAATTTGCAGGCAAATGGTGGGATCTAGAAAAGATCATTCTGAGTGAAATATCCCAGAAGGAGAAAGACAAACATGGGATATACTCACTTATATAGACCTATAAGATATGATAAACATAATGAAATCTATACACCTAAAAAAGATAATCAATTGAGCAGACATGGGGCAAGAAGATCAATCCTCGTTTAGAAAGACAGATGGGATGTGCATTGAACGTATGACAGGAGTCTACTGAGTGCGTCTGAAAGACTCTAACTAGCAGTGTTTTCAAAGCAAAGACTCATGACCAAACCTTTGGCAGAGTACAGGGAATCATAAGAAAGAAGGGGAGTTAGTCTGATGGGGAAAGGATAGGAGCTCCACAAGGACCAAATATATCTGGGCACAGGGTCTTTTCTGAGACTGACACTCAACCAAGGACCATGTATGGATATAACCTAGAACCTCCACTCAGATGTAGCCTGTGGTAGCTCAGTAACCAATTGGTTTCCCAAAGTGAGGGGAACAAGGACTATTTCTAACAGGAACTCAATGGCTCTTTGGCCTCCCCACCCCCGAATGGAGGAACAGTCATGTTAGGCCACAGAGGAAGGCTTTGCAGCCAGTCCTGAAGATACCTGATAAGGATCAGATGAATGGGGAGGAGGTCCCCCCCATCAGTGGACTTGGAAAGGGGCACGGTGGAGATGAGGGAGGGAGGGAGGGACTGGGAGGGAATGATTGATCGGGACATGGCTGGGATACAGAGTTAATAAAATGTAACTGATAAAAAAAAAATAAATAAATAAATAAAAGAAAATAAAAAAAAATGAAACAATATCATAGTGATCATTCTTTTTCTTAAAGGTTGCCCAGCCTAACCTGTTTCTTTAGAATCTACTCCCTTTCTTGAAATGCATATATCTTGAAGATGTATGTGTGTGCCAAGTGACTTTGCCTGTACCTTAAATGTCCTCAAGTATATGAGTTGCTTAAATTCTATCTAGGGACAAAAAAATAAAAATAAAAATAAAACTTTTTCATTATCAGTGTCAGAAAAGACAATGCTCATGATCCAATCATCGCTTTATTGCATAGTAACAAAAACTGCATGGTACTGGCATAGAAACAGAATGGTGGATCATTGGAATTGAACAGAAGAGCCAGAAATAAACCCACATGCCTATAGATACTTGATGTTTGACAAAGAATCCAAAACCATACAATGGAAAAAAGATAGCATTTTCAACAAATGGTGCTAGCCTAACTGGATGTCTACATGTAGAAAAATGCAAATAGGCCCATATTTATCACCCTGCACAAAACTAAAGTCAACATGGATAAAAGACCACAACATAAAACACTAAATCTATTATAAGAAAAAGTGGGGAAGAGCCTTGATCTCATTGACATAGGAGACAAGTTCCTGAACAGAACACCAACAACACAGTATATACCCAAAATATGCTAAATTATACAGAAAAGACATTTGCTCAGTCATGTTCATTGCAGCCTTATCCATAATAACCAGATTCTGGAAACAACCCAGATATCTTTCAACTGAGGAACGGATACAGAAATTATGGTACATTCACACAGTAGACTACTATTCAGCAATTAAAAACAAGGAAATCATGAAATTTACAGGCAATTGATGGGAACTAGAAAAGAACATCCTGAGTGAGGTATCCCAGGAACAGAAAGGCAACATGGTCTATACTCGCTTATAAGTGGATATTAAAAATATAATATAGGATAAACACACTAAAATCTGTACACCTAAAGAAGCTAAGCAAGAAGGAAGACCCTTGAAGAGATGATCAATCCTCATTCAGAAAGACATCACAGACAGAGTGGACATCAGAAGAGGGAGAATACAGGGAACAGGACAGGAGCTTACTACAGAGGGCCTCTGAAAGACTATACCTACTAGGATATTAAAGCAGTTGCTGAGACTCCTAGCCAAACATGCAGAGTGCAGGGAATCTTATGAACGAAGGGACAGATAGAAAGGCCTGGAGGGGACAGGAACTCCACAAGGAGAGCAACAGAACCAAAAAAACTGGGCACAGGAGTCTTTTCTGAGACTGCTACCCCAACCAAGGACCATGCATGAAGATAACCTAGACCCCCTGCACAGAAGTAGCCCATGGCAGCTCAATGGCCAAGTGAGTTTCCTAGTAAAAGAAGCAACGACTGTCTCTAACATGAACTCAGTTGCTGGCTCTTTGATCACCTCCCCCTGTAGGTGGAGCAGCTTTACCAGGCCACGGAGGAAGACAATGCAACCAGTTCTGATGAGTCCTGATAGGCTAGGGTCAGATGGAAGGGGAGGAGGACCACCTCTATCAGTGGACTGGGGAAGGGGCATGAGAGGAGATGAGGAAGAAAAGGTGGGATTGGGAGGGGATGGGGGACTGGGTTACAGCTGGGATTAATAAACTGTAATTAATAAAAATTTTAATTAAAAATATATTTATTGCAGTAATATGAAACATTAATGTTTATATGAATGTTAATAATCCATGATAGAATCCTGTTAAGACATAAAGACAATCTAAAATAAATATGACATAGATGTGCATGTATATTAAAACTTAGTCCTTTTCTCATACTCAAATTTTTATTTTTAAATATCCAAATCCTTTACTTGCTTCAGTTTTTTACATCAAATTTATTTCTGATATACTTTCTTTTAAAAAAGAAACTGCTCATCACGTTCTCTTTTGAAATCTTTGGTTCTAAGTTCATGTACAATCTTAAACATTCCAATTCAGGTATCCTAATTTAGCTTTTACATATATTTGTAGTTCAATAACTTTGCCTGAAGAAAGGGGAAGATTGAGCCAACCAGGAGGCCTGGAGGAAAAGATTCTGTTCTTTTTCACATTCAGAGTCTCTTTCTCTCCCTTGTGGATATAAGCTCTCTATGGTGTCTACAGGATGACTTTCTGACTCAAAGCAGAGGAATTTCTTTCGTTATTGTTATTCTTTACTTTGAGAGGTGAAGAACAGCTGTTTAAATTGCATTTTAGCCAAGAATTTTCAAAACTTCAGTTTCTTTTTTCTTTTTTTTTTTTTTTTTTTATGTCTCCCAGGTGTTTGAAATTTCAGTCAGGGAAATTTGTTGTTTTGTTTTTAGCACATCTCTTCTCTTAGGTTTTTTTTCGAAGAGTTTATATATTTTATAACTACCTTCATGGTAGCTGTAGCAATGACTACGGTTAACTAACAATGGCTGCTTCTCCAGAGGACCTGCATTTGACTCCCAGCACACACATGCCAGCTTACAACCACCTGAAATTCCAGTTCTTGGGAATCTGATTCTCTCCACTGTCCTCTTCATGTAACAGATATACACAAGGTATAATAACATTCATGAAGGTAAAATGTCAGTATACATACAATAAAACATTTTAGAAGTCACTACTTTTGTTTTTTTCTTTCAGACAAAGTGATTTAGGAAAAATGAATTAGCATGAAGGACAGAGACCATGATGATATGATTTTTTTAAAGGAATAGGATAATTGTCTAGAAACAATTTAGTCAATGCCAATGTCAAAATTTGTACTGATTAATTCATCCCTGGACTTCAGGATGTAAAATTTAGATGTCTCTAGGAACAGCAACAAAAGAGTGATATAGGTTGGGTTGATTGATTGAAATTCCTTTTAAGCCAAGTGGTGGTGGCACACACCTTTAACCCCAGTACTCAGCAGTCAGAGGCAGACATATCTCTGTGAGTTTGATGCCAGCCTGCTACGCAAAGCAAGTCCAGGACAGCCAGGTATCTGTTACACAAAGAAATCCTGTCTTAGAAAACCAAAAAAAAAAAAAAAAATCCCTTTTAACTGATAGTTGTCCATTGTGTGAATTAATACATTCTGTTAAATAGATCTTCAGAAAATCTATAATTTGTAAGTTAAAATTAATTCACTATTTTTGGGAAAACTTTTTTCTCTTTTAAAAGTGTTTTTGTCTTTATTTTGTACCTTGTTTTTTTTTTATGTAAAGCATGGTTTGTTTGCTGCTTACTTTACCTTGTTGTGCTATTTTTTAATTAAACTTTTATTTTTTATATTAATTACAGTTTATTCACTTTGTATCCCAGCTGTAGCCCCCTCCCTCATTCCCTCATAATCCCACCCTCCTTCCCTCAACTCCTCCCATGCCCCTCCCCCAGTCCACTGATAGGCGAGGTCCTCCTCCACTTCTATCTAACCCTAGCTTAGGTCTTAGCTCAGGCCTCCTCAGGACTGGCTGCATTGTCCTCCTCTGTGGCCTGGTAAGGCTGCCTCCCACACACACACACAGAAGGTGATCAAAGAGCCAGCCACTGAATTCATTTCAGAGACATAGTCAGTCCCTGTTCCCCTTACTAGGGTACCCACTTGGATACTGAGCTGCCATGGAATACATCTGAGCAGGGGTTCTAGCTAGACCTCAACAAAAACAGAAATAGCATTTTTTTTTGGAAAACTTATCAAGCACCTGCCAAGTACAAATTGCAATAGTAAGCAATAGAGTCATAAACTTTGCCTGCCTGAAACTTAACATCCTTCCATGAGGGGAAAATAATATGACAGATAAAGAAGAGAAATATTGACTAGTAATATTGACTAGTAATGAAATATTGACTAGTAATAAATACATAAAGCCTAACTAAGAAACTAAGTGTGTAGCCAAGTAGTAAAATACCCACATGTGCAAGGCCCTGAATTTGATCCTCATTATCAAATAAGAACATTTTTGTGAAAAACAAGGCAGTTGGGGTTAGAGACATGGAGCAGTGGTGAAGAGCACTGACTTTTCTTCCAGTGAATGCAGATTTGATATGCAGAACCCACAAAGCAGATACATATGGTCTTAATTCTAGTTCAAAAGGGTCTGATACCCTCTTCTGGCCTGCATAAGCACTTGAATATATATGATGCACAAACTTACACTCAATGAAACACCCACACGCATAAAATAGAAATAAATAAAATCCCCCCAATTTTTTTTAAAAGTAACATATCTTTAGGGAAAAAAAATAAAAAAAAGCAAAAGTGATGTCTGTATCACCAGGAAAGAGTTGAGATCAACAAGTGCAAACTTCAGAATGAAGGATGAACTTGATAACCAGGCAAGACTGAAGCTATAGTGATTAGAATGGAGTGAAGTGTTAGTAGCCAAGAAGAAGAGAAAAATCAAAGAAAGAGCAGGGATCTAGATCATATACAATTCTGTAGAAATGAACATTTGGAGACATTATTTTACATATAATAAGATATCACAGATCATGAGAAGCATATGATTACTTTCATATGTTTTTATGAAATATAAACATGAAATATTATAAGAAAAAAGAGTACCATGAATATCTTAAATAGTAATAATTTATTTTTCTTGATTTTGAAACACAGAAGTCTAAGGTTAAGGTGCTGTAAAAGACTGTTTGGTTAACGCTCTTTGATTGCAGAGCTTTCTTCTTCTTATATACTTGCATGGCCTTCTTTCAGTTAATACACTCAGACTGTAAAAAGGTTGATATGATTTACAGAGTCTCTTCCAAGGACACTAATCTTATTATAAAGGCCTCACTCTCATGACCTCATTTAAACTTACTCAACCCCCAAAGACCTCATTTCCTAATATACCACTGGAGTCAGACATTTAAATTACAAATTTTCTATGGAGAAAAGTGGACAGAACTCAACAAAGGCATTCATGGAGTAAGAGAACTAGTGAGAAAACAACTATGTTAATTTATGTGAGATGTGAAAGTAGAATGCATATGGATTATATTTTTAGTATTGATTTTAAAAAAAGGTAGTGATATTTTACACAGTTTCGGGAGATGGAACACAGTGAAATTTCTTTGACTTTGTTTTGTGTGTGTTTGGTTGGCCTTTTTAAAGACAGACCATCATATCCCACTGTAGACTGATTGTCACTATGTAACCCAATCTGGCTGGCTTAAACATGAAATCCTATACTATCTGCTTCCCAATTACTGGTAATAAGTCATGGAACACCAAACCTAGAAATCTCTAAAACACTGAAAATGGTTACAAGAAGATTTAGTTCAGAATTCGTACAAGGAATCTAGACTCAATAACTTCTTACTAGAATGAAAAGAGGAAATAAAAACTTGCACAAGAAGAAGAGGCTTTGGGAGACGAATGTGGATAATATTAAATTATATCTGCGAACATATTTAGCCACGATTTCATGATGAAGAAAAAATTCAGAAAATAATAGAGTATGTTTAATGCCATGGGATAATAGAACCTATGGAACAAATACAGACAAAGAAGTGAAGCATAAGGACAGTGCCATGGGGTTTTCCACAATAGGAGAGATAACTCCAGACAGATTTGAGAGAAAATAATACTAAGTATAAATAGCTGGTGAGTTAACAGGAAGAAACAAACCAACACACCAAACATCCACAGAAAGTTACATATCTCATGACCCCATACATTATATGTAAAATCTAAAAAAGGTAAATTTATAAAAGTAGAAAATGGGACACTAGTCACAGAAGCTGGACAGAGGAGGAAAGGAGCACATTGGTCCATGGTAATTGAGTTAAAGTTATACTGGAAGAATAAATCCTGATGTTATATTGTACAGTAAAGAGACTACAATTAGCAATCTCATGTTAACTTTTACAACATCTCTACATGATATGCTATTGAGTATTTTCATCACAATCAAATGATAAGCATGCAGATATGCTCTGACATACTGTATGCATGTATCAGAGCACAACAATGTAATCTACAAGTACATAAATTTTTACATGTTTGCTATAAATAGAACAAAATAATCTCCACTTGAAAGATAAAACAAAAACATGATATTTCTGTGTGCTGGAAAACAAATGAAGATAGAATATCAGTTTGGAATGTGTGGACCCAGGAACAGGTGAAGTTAAGAGATCTAGCCCATGGCAGTTCAGTGTCCAACTGGGTTCCATTGTAATAGGAAGAGGGACTATCTCTGACTTGAACTGATTGGCCTGTTCTTTAATCACCTCCCCCTGAGGGGAGAGCAGCCTTACCAGGCCACAGAGGAAGACAATGCAGCCACTCCTGATGAGACCTAATAGACTAGGATCAGAAGGAAGGAAAAGAAGACCTCCCCTAAGAATGGACTTGGGGAGGGACATGAGGAGAGGAAGGGAGGGATTGGGAGGGGAGGAGGGAGGGAACCACAGGGGAGATACAAAGTGAATAAAGTGTAATTAATAAAGAATTTAAAAAAAGACAATTATAGCTGAAAACTGACTGCTGGAGTCCGGAACACAAGCTACATGGCCTGTTTTTTTTGTTGTTGTTGTTTTGTTTTGGTTTTTTTTTTTTTGGTGGGGGGGTTGTTTATTTGTCTGTTTTGTTTTGTTTTGATAGCAGTTTTCATAATGTGAGTGAATTTGCCAACCACAAGCCACCTTCAAAGAAAATGCAATGGAGACACACTGAAGTGGTAGGTAAAATATAAAAGAGAATTTTATTTGAAATAGTTTATGGAACATTAAACATCAATGGTGCAAAGTTGCCTCCTCTCTAGTGTTCTATGAAACACGATGGGTAATGATTTAGAGCCACATGAACAGGAATTATTCAAAGGTAATCCTGCAGGGAGGTAAAAACTAGAATCTCTGCAGAACATTTGCAGCTTTCAGGAAATTATTGTCCTTTGTTTAAACCAACTGTTTCCAGAGCACTGCCAATTAACACTGTCGTTTATTTTTATAGTTCTTTTTCTGCAAGAAATGTTCAAAAGGAGTACATCCTATTAGCAAAAATTCAAGGAGATTCAGGAAAGTGAATGTTAGGAAGTAATGTACAGAGAAAGAAGAGAACTAATAAAAATATTGGAGACCTTTTCTTTTCTACTTATTGATCCTAATGAGACACTGCCAAGTGTAGAGTGAACACTTTGTAATCCTACCTGCATTGAATATTTCTTGTTGATTACATAGTAATTACAATTTTTCTTAATAAAAATATTTAAAGCTGTTATTTTTGCTGAATACTAGTCGAATCAATTGTTTTAGGGCACTATAAAAGAGTTGGTTTGAGATATAGCTAAATTCATCTGCTCATATTTATCAAGGCTGAAAAAAACTAAGGTCAAGAACAAGATGGTGGCTCCAGGAGAACACTGCATCTGAGGCTCAGGACAACATTTTCCATACAGCAACCAAGAGACTGAACTCTGGGACCTAAAACAACAGCAATCGTGTTTCCCAGGTGAGAGGAAACCCCCAGGCATGGGAATTAGTTGGGTCCACTCTCAGGTCACCCAGCCAGAACCCTGAAGAGATCCAGGATCCTGCAGGCACTAGGTTGCCAGACCAGAGCCACACACCTGCGTGTCCCCATCACCTTCCCATGCTGAACAATGGGCACAAAAACACCAGAGACTGGGAGTCCCAATCGCATGAAAAACATACAGGGAAGGAAGGAAACAGGACTGACCTCAGGTCACCCAGTCTTTCCTTGGAAAAGGTTTCATAGACAGGCGGGTCCAAGCCGCCATCACTGAACTGGGCTCCAGCCGTGAGCACAGAGACAGAGACTTGCTGTGCACCCAGCTCTCCTTCACAGACAGAACTGTGTGCCCTAGGGCATTAGAGACTGGGAGTCCCTATCGGGAGTAAACCCCACAGGGAAGGAAAGAAACAAACTGACCTAGGGTCACACAGTCTTTCCCTGGAAAAGGTCGCATAGAATGGTGGGTGCATGCCGCCAGCACTGAATTGGGATCCAGCCGTATGCACGGAGACAAAGACTTGTGCCCAGCTCTCTGGCACAGACAGAGCTGTGTGCCCCAGGGCAACAGAGATTGGGAATCCCTGCTAGGAGAAAGCCCCAAAGGGAAGGAAGGAAATGGGGACCCAATTAGGTCATCCAGTATATACCTGGGAAAGGTCCCACAGACCAGCGGGCGTGTGCACCGCCAGCCCAGAGACCTGCTTTGTACCAATGATTCCTCACAGACAGAACTGTGCACCCCAAGGCACCAGAGACTTGGAGTCCCTGTCGGGAGAAATCCCTACACGGAACGAAGCAATCGAGACAGACACAGGCCACCCAGTAAACCCCTGGAAAAGGTCCCACAGATAAGCCCAACCCAGAGACCTGATGTGCACCAGCTAGCCTGCTGCTGCTAGGAGAGCAGTACTCACCCACCACAGATTACTGCTTGGGTACAGGGACAGAGAGCCCCAACCTCAGACCTACAGAAACCTGGGATCCCAAATACCAAACACCAGATACTGCTCCAAGTGGCAACCAGTTATCCCTAACAAAACTGACCAAACCACCTGACACCCACTTTACAGCAGCAGCTCACTAAAATTACAGAAAGAAACCCAGAAGCAGGGCAGCTGTCTTCAGGACTTCTCCAGGTGAGAGGAGAGCCCTCTTGACTAGCAAAGACCCCAGTTACCACTCAGGTCTCTACGCCTGAGGTGAGCTGTGGCAACTCCTGAAAAACACCGGCCATCCATTGACCACACCCAAAAAGCTGAGGAAGCTTCCTCAAGGAAAATCCATCTTCCTGCAAAGGAGATTCTCTCCACCACAGGATTCCAAGAAACACCAGAAACTAACACCCAATACCTAGGATATTGCAAAGGGGAGAAGCGAGCATAAAAGCTGAACCAACAAAAGACGGAACAATATGGAATCTCCAGAACCCAGTTATCCAGGGGCAAGTAGCCCTGAACACTCCAGCATAATTAAACTTAAAGAAGATGACCTAACACCTATGCTCATGATAAGGATAACAGTAAACTAATAAAATGTGTAAAGACCTAGAGGAAGATAAACTCAAACAGATTATGGCCATCTGTAAAGAAATAGAGGAAGATAAAAACAAACAGATTATGGCCACCTGTGAAGAAAAACAGGAAGTTGCAAAAAAACAGTTTGTGGCCTTTAGAGAGGAAATACTTAAATCAATGACAGAAATAAAAAAAGAGAGAATTGCTCATAAGAACAGCTGAAGGAATTGAAGAAAAATACAGCCAGACAGGTGAAGGAAATGAAAAAAATGGCTCAAGATCTGAAGATAGAATTGGAAAAATTAAAGAAAAAACAAATGGAGGAAATTGTGGAGAGAAAGAACTTAGGGAAGAAAACAGGAACTACAGTGGTCAGCATAACCAATAGACTACAAGAGATGGAAGAAAGAATCTCAGGTGTGGAAGATACAATGGAAGAAATCGATGTATCTGTCAAAGAAAATGTTAAATCTAAAAAATTCCTGGCACAGACTGCGCCGTAAAAAATCAAAGACAACATAAAAACACAAAACCTAAGAATAGTAGGAATAGAGGAAAAAGAAGATTCCCTGCTCCAAGGCCCAGAAAATATTTTCAACAAAATAATTGAAGAAAATTTCCCCAACTTAAAGGAGAGGCCAATAAGAATACAAGAGGCCTACAGAACACCCAATAAATTAGACCAGAAAAGAAAATACTCCGGTCCATAATAATCAAAACCATAAGTATACAGAACAAAGAAAAAATACTAAAAGCTGCAAGGGAAAAAGGCCAAGTAACATATAATGGCAAACCGATTAGAATCACAACTGACTTCTAAACAGAGACTATGAAATCCAGAAGGGCCTGGAAGGATATGATGCAGGCCCTAAGACAACACAGATGTCAGCTCAGGCTACCATACCCAGGAAAATTCTCAGTCCTCATAGATGGAGAAAACAAGATATTCAATGACAAAAACAAATTTCAACAGTACCTACACACAAATCCAGCATTATAGAAGACACTAGAAGGGAAAATACAACCTAAGAAAACTAGCTACTTTCAAGAAAACACAGGAAAATTAACCTCACTACAGTAAAACAAAAAGCAACCAAGCACACAAACTTATAACCACAGCCTACATCAAAATCAAAGGATCTAACAGCCACTGGTCATTAATCTCTCTCAACATCAATGGACTCAATTCTCCAATAAAAAGACACAAACTAACAGAAGGGATGCTTAAAAAGACCCAGCAAACTGTTGCATACAAGAAACACACCTAAGTCACAAAGATAGACATTACCTGAGGGTAAAGGGCTGGAAGATGGATTTCCAAGCAAATGGAGTCAAAAAGCAAGCAGGAGAAGCCATTCTAATATCTGATAAAAAAGACTTTCAACCAAATTCATAAAAAGAGATGGGGAAGGACACTTCATACTCATCAAGGGAAAATTCCACCAGGAAGATATCACAATCCTGAACATCTATGCCCCAAATACAAGGGCACACACATTTGTAAAAGAAACTTTGATAAAACAGAAACCACACATAGATCCCCACACATTAATAGTGGGAGACTTCAACACCCTACTCTCAACACAAGACAGGTCAACAAAACAGAAATTAAACAAAGAAACAATGTCTCTGACAGAGGTCATGAATCAAATGACCTAACAGACATTTACATAACCTTACACCCAAACACAAAAAAATTTACCATCTTCTCAGCACCTCATGGAACCTTCTTCAAAATAGACCATATGGTTGGTCAAAAAGCAAGCCTCAACAGATACAAGAAAATTGAAATTATCCCTTGTATCCCATGTGATCACCATGGGATAGAACTGGACCTTCACAAGAACAGAAATAGCAAAAAGCCTACACACACATGGAAACTGAAGGACATGCTACTAAATAACAGCTGGGTCAGGGAAGAAAGAAAGAAATTAAAGACTTCCTAGAATTCAATGAAAATGAAGACACAACATACCCAAACTTGTGGGACACAATGAATGCAGTGCTAATAGGAAAGTTCATAGCACTAAGAGCATTCAAGAAGAAATTCGAGACAGCTCACTCAAGCAACTTAATGGCTCACCTAAAAACCCTAGAAAAAGAAAAAGCAGATACACCAAAAAGGAGTAGACAGCTGGAAATAATCAAACTCAGGGCTGAAATTAATCAATTAGAAAGAAATAAAACAATTCAAAGAATCAATGAAACCAAGAGTTGGTTCTTTGAGAAAATCAACAAAATAAACAAATCCTTAGCCAAGCTAACTAAAAGGCAGAGAGACACTATCCAATTCAACAAAATCAGAAATGAAAAAGGAACATAACTACAGACACTGAGGAAATCCAAGCAATCATTAGATTTACTTCAAAAGTCTATATGCCACAAAATTTGAAAATCTAAATGAAACGGACAATTTTCTTGATCAATTCCACTTACCAAAGCTGAATCAAGATCAAGTAAATGAAATAAATAGTCCTACAACCCCTAAGGAAATAGAAGCGGTCATTGAAAGTCATCCATTAAAAAAAAAAAAAAAGCCCATAAACAGATGGTTTCTGCACATAATTCTACCGGACTTCAAAGAAGAGCTGACTCCAGTTCTTTTCACACTATTCCACAAAGTAGAAACAGAAGGAACACTACCAAACTCATTCTATGAAGCCACAGTCACCTTGGTACCTAAACCTCACAAAGACCCAAAGAAAAAAAGAGATTTTCAGGCCAATCTCCCTTATGAACACTGATGCAAAAATACTCAACAAAATACTTGCAAACCGAATACAAGAACACATCAAAGATATCATCCACTATGACCAAGTAGGCTTCATCCCAGGTATGCAGGTGTGGTACAATATACAGAAAGCCATAAATATGATCCACCATATTAACAAACTGAAAAAAAAAACATGATAATCTCCCTAGATGATGAAAAAGCATTTGACAAAATCCAACATCCACTCATATTTAAAGTATTGAAGAGATCAGGGATACAAGGAACATACCTAAACATAGTAAAGGCGATATACAGCAAGCCTATAGCCAACATCAAACTAAATGGAGAGAAACTTAAAGCAATCCCACTGAAATCAAGGACAAGACAAGACGGCACACTATCTCCATAGCTCTTCACCATAGTTCTGGAAGTCCTTGCTAGAACAATAAGACAGTTGAAAAAGATCTAGGGGATAAAAATTGGAAAAGAAGAAGTCAAATTATCATTTTTTTTTTTTGCAGATGATATGATAGTATACCTGAGTGACCTCAAAAACTTTACCAGGGAATTCCTACAGCTGATCAATACCTTCAGCA
The DNA here is from genome assembly GCF_030254825.1 of Meriones unguiculatus. NCBI lineage: Eukaryota > Metazoa > Chordata > Mammalia > Rodentia > Muridae > Meriones > Meriones unguiculatus. The sequence continues at coordinate 69,357,137 of NC_083369.1, read as the reverse complement.
AAGTGGCCAGATACAGAATTAGCTAAAAAAAGTTAGTGGCCTTCCTGTATACAAAAGACAAAAGGGCTGAGAAAGAAATTAGGGAAACAACACCCTTCACTATAGCCACAAATGACATAAAGTACCTTGGTGTAACCCTAACCAAGCAAGTCAAAGACTTGTATGAAAAAAATTTCAAGTCTCTGAAGAAAGAATTAGAAGAAGATATCAGAAGATGGAAAGATCTCCCATGCTCATGGCTTGGCAAGACATAGTAAAAATGGCCATCTTACCAAAAGCAATCTACAGATTCAATGCAATTCCCATTAAATTACCAACACAATTCTTTACAGACCTGGAAAGAAAATTTTTCCACTTCATATGGAATAACAAGAAACCCAGAAATGCTAAAACACTCCTCTACAATAAAAAATCTCCAGGAGGTATCTCTACCCCTGAACTTAAGCTGTACTACAGAGCAACTGTAATAAAAGCTGCATGGTACTGCAATAGAAACAGAATAGTGGATCAATGGAACCGAACAGAAGACCCAGAAATAAACCCACACACTTACGGACACCTGACCTTGGACTAAGATGCCAAAACCATACAATGAAAAAGATGGCATCTTCAACAAATGGTGCTGCTCTAACTTGATATCAACATGTAGAAAAATGCAAATAGATCCATACTTATCACCCTGCACAAAACTAAACTCCAAGTGGATCAAAGACCTCAACATAAAACCAGAAACATTAAATCGGTTAGAGGAAAAAATGGTTAAGACCCTAGAGCTCATTGGTACAAGAAACAACTTCCTGAACAGAACACCAACAGCACAGGCTCTAAGAGCAACAATCAATAAATGGGACCTCATGAAACTGAAAAACTTCTCTAAAGCTAAGGACATAGTCATCAAAACAAAACAACAGCCTACAGAATGGGAAAGAATCTTCATGAATCCTTTAACTGACAGAGAGCTAATACCCAGTATATCCAAAGAACTCAAGAAGCTGAAAAGCAACAAACCAAGTAATCCAATTAAAAAATGGAGAACAGAGGTAAGCAGAGAATTTTAGATAAAGGAATATCAAATGGCAGAGAAACACTTAAAGAAATGCTGAACCTCATTAGCCATCATGGAAATGCAAATCAAATCAACCCTGAGATTTCACCTTAGGTATATATCCAAATGATGCTCAAATACACAGTAAGGACATTTGCTCATCCATGTTTGTAGCAGCTTTATTTGTAATAGCCAGGAGCTCGAAACAAGCCAGATGCCCCTCAACTGAAGAATGGATGCAGAATTTGTGGTACATCTATACAATGAAATATTATTTAGCAATGAAAAATAAAGAAATCATGAAATTTGCAGGTAAATGGTGAGAACTGGAAAGGATCATCCTGAGGGAGCTGTCCCATAAGCAGAAAGACACACACGGTATATATATATATATATATACTCACTCATATAGACATATAATTAGGATAAACCTACTAAAATATGTACATCTAAAGAAACTAATCAAGAGGGAAGGCCCTGACTAAAATGCTCAATCCCCATCCTGAAAGGCAAAGAGGATGGACATCAGAAGAAGAAAACAGGAAACAAGTTAGGAACCTGCCACAGAGGGCCTCTGAAAGGCTCTGACCTGCAGACTATCAAAGCAGATGCTGAGACTTATGCCCAACTGTTGGGCAGAGTGCTTGGAATCTTATGAAAGAAGAGGGTAATAGTAAGATCTGGAGAGGACAAGAACTCCACAATGAGAGCTACAGAACCAGAAAGTTTGAACACAGGGGTCTTCCCAGAGGCTCATACTCCAACCAAGTACCATGCATGGAGATAACCTAGAACCCCTGCACAAATGTAATCCATGGCAGTTAAGTGTCCAAGTGGGTTCCATGGTAATGGGAAGAGGGACTGCCTCTGACATAAACTGATTGGCCTGCTCTTTGATCACCTCCCCCTGATGGGGGAGCAGCCTTACCAGGCCACAGATGCTGACAATGCAGCCACTCCTGATAAGATCTGATAGACTAAGGTAAGAAGGAAGGTGGGGGGGCCTCCTCTCTCAGTGGACTTGGGGAGGGGCATGCGTGAAGAAGGGGGAGGGAAGATGGGATTAGGAGGGGAAGAGGGAGGGGTTTATGGGGGATACAAATTAAATAAATTGTAATTAATAAAAATTCAAATAAAAATAAAAAAAAATTAAGGTCCTGATGCCAATCAATGTATTCATATTTTGGGTATCTTATTAGGAGATAAAGAACGCCTCACTCATATAAACTTGTTTAAATAAATGTAACATGTTAATTGTGGTCTGGAGATATTACTCAATTGTTGAGAGCATGGGTTGCTCTTAAAGGAGCTGGATTCAATTCCCTGCACCACAGGGTAGCTCAGAAACATTCATAACTCCATTTCTAGGGGATTCCTTAACTTCTTCTGTCCTTTGTGTGCATCATGAATGCACATGGTACAAAAATAAAGTAAGTAAAGAACCCAAACACAGAACAAACAAAAATAAACTTTTTGAAGTTAGTAGTAGTTTTGCTGACAGAATACAGTTTAATAAAGTATTTTGTATGCTGTTTTATTTCCCATCCAACATGAATTTTATCCAAAAAATGCACGTTCTCAGGCCCTCTTTTTGTAAATAAAATAAAACCTTATTGAAGAGTTTTACTTAGTGTAAGATATCTATGTTTTATTTATGCTTCCTACTTCTGGTTGGATTAGTCAATAAATTTTAAAAAATGTGGTGTGCAACCAAGATATGTGTAAGTGGGGTTGGATTGATGACTCAACAGTCAAGAGCACTGTTTGCTCTTCCAGAGGTCCTGATTTCAATTGTCAGCAACCACATGGTGGCTCATAACCATCTGTAATGAGATATGGTGCTCTCTTCTGGCATGCAAGCACATGCAGGCACAACATTGTATACATAATAAATGAACAAATAAATAAATAAACAAATAAAATAGATAGATAAATAAACAAACAGATAGATGAATAAATAAATAAATTTTTTTAAAGCACATGTGTAAGAACATATAGTAAAGTAAGAATAGTGGCACATTACTTCAAATCCAACAGTTGGGAGACAGAGGCAGACTGATATCTATTAGTTGGAGGTCAGCCTGGTCCACATAGAGAGTGAGAGGCTGTCTTAGAACATAATCAGATATCCCTATCTACATATTAGAATGGTAAATATAAAAGATTCACATCAAATCTTAGCATGAAAATGGAACTTCTATTCATCTCTGGTGGGAATAGGAAAATTTGGCAACATTCATAAAGCTAAACACAGTTAGGTCTTTTGACCTTGCAATTTTGTTTTTTTCGTATTTACTCAAACTAACAGAAAACATATCCACAAAAGATTCATACTAGTAAATGTTTACTAAAAGTTACTTTTCATAATTCCTGAAGATTAAAAACAACCTAAGTAGTGTTGCAAAGATGATCAAAGAACAGTTCATAAAATTGGGGCAGTATTTCAGGGTTAAAAATCTCTAGTAATGGGAACAGAGACTGTCTCTGACATGGACTCAGTGGCTGGCTTTTTGAACCCTCCCTGCCCCCATGGGGGAGAATCCTTACCAGGCCAAAGAGGAAAACAATGTAGCTAGTCCTCATGAGAACTGATAAGCTCAGGTCAGATGGAAGGGGAGGAGGACCACCTCTATCAGTGGACTTAGAGAGGGGCATGAGAGCAGATGAGGAAGGAAGGATGAGATTGGGAGGGGACAAGGGAGAAGGCTACAGCTGAGATACAAAATGAGTAAATTATAATTAATAAAAAGTAAACAATTTTCTTAAAAATGAAAAAAAAAATATGCTAACATCTGGTGTGTAGGAAACAGATGCTGGACCAGCACCATGGAGATTTTGTTCTAGGCCAGCCTGGGCCACATAGCAACATCACATCTCAAAATGTAAAAGTAAGTAGCAGAAGTGTTAAGCCATAAAAAGACATGAATAAAATTGAAATGCACAATCCTAAGTGAATAAGAGACAATGTTCAATGGCTACATATTATATACTTCCAACTATTTGGCATTTTACAAAGAATATAACCATCAATGGGTAGTAGATTCTCATATATACTGTCATTGTGGTTCCTAGGCTATGTAAGACTATTGATTGCTTTTCTTCTTTGGCAACTTACATGGCCCCTTCTAATACTATAAGAGCTAGTCCTCAGGGAGCAACCTTCATGTCAAAGGAGCTTCATTTTGAAATAGATGGAGACCATTTAAGAAAACTACACTGTTCAAAATGTGGAGATTAACTGACCATGTAGTGCTTGTTCTCACTTAATAAATTTTAATGAAAGCCCTTCAATTAATCCTCATGGAACATGGTGGAAGAGTAGGAAAAAAGTTTGTAAGTGCCAGAAATGCAGGACTTCTGCTTCAAGATAGTCACTTCTAAAAATGTTTAAAAGAAAAAATAAACAGAACAGAACATGAAGTAAAAAGTTAAAGAGGAAGGATGGATTTATAAGAAATAAGGGGGAGAAGTGGAGTGAATATGATCAAGATTCATTTCATGAAATTCTCAAAGATGAATTAAAATAATATTAATATAAAAGGCATTGTTTGACTATGTTCCCATGAGAATGTACACAACATAAATTGAACTTCTTTTTAACTCATATGTTTATTTTTACTTTTTTGAGGGGAGGAGATGACAAGGATAGGTGTCACATGGGACAGGACTGGAAAGTGAATGTTATCACGGTGCTTGATCTGAACATCCCAGAGAAACAATAAAAATGTTATGTTTTTTAAAAAGGAATTGTATATGGGATTGAAGATGTAGTAGTACTTTGCCTAGCATGCAACAGGTCCCATAGTTTGATCTCTCATAGCAAAACTTAATGTAGGTTTTCTGTAGTTATGTGTTATCAGTTTGCAAGAGTTATTTCCCCTTTTGCTGCTTGTTGGGAGTACAGGGCAATAGATTTCTATCACAGCATCAACAGAAAAATATAGACAAAAGAAGCCTCAACAAAACTACAGTAAAGTAGGTCAAATTTGAAATTACAAGTGTATGAGAGAGGAAGAGACAAAAAGACAGAGAGTGCAATGGCTTGTATATTGAGATCGGAGGACAACTTGTGGAAGTGGGTTCTCTCTTTCCACCATGTAGGTTCCAGCGATCACACTCAGATATTCAGGCTTGATGGCAAGAGCCTTCACTACTGAGCAATCTCCCTGACCATGTTTTTCATTTCAAATTCCAATTCTGTGTTGCTATATAGCAAAGCAGTTGAGTATAATCTATTAACTTCATGTTTATATTTTATCAAATATATTTAATATCTATTAATATAATCACATGTTTTTTCTTCTTGAGCCTGTCAATATGATGGATTGGTTTAATTAATTTTCAAATGTTGAACTTCCCTTACATATTTTAATACATCTTATGTGGTTCTGGTACATAATTTTTTGAATGTCATTGGGTCTGATACACCCATATTTTATTGAGGAATTTTGTGTCTATCTTACGAAAGATACTGGTGTAGAATTTTCCTATCATTTTATCTTTAGTTTGATATTCTCATAATTCTAACCTCATAAAATGAGTTATATCTTCTGAGGAAAAGTTCTACTGTGATTTTTAGTATTGCTTTTTTATTTTTATTTAAGAAACTTCTCCGTCTTTCTAAAGTGAAAGTTTGTGTTATTGATTTTAAATCTTGTGATTTTTATAAACACATAAATTTAATGCCAGAAAATTTCCCCTAAGCATTGCTTTTATTACATTTCAGAAAACTGATAAATTGTGTTTTCTCTTTTCTTCAAAATATCAGGATTTTTTTACTTGTTTTGGTGGTGAGTGTCAATACAAGGCCTCATACACAACTAGCTCCTCTTCCACTGTACTCAAAGCTCTAAGCTCCAGTTATTTTTTAAATTCCCCTTGATATTTCCTGTTTGACACATATCTTATATAGACGTATTTTGTTTAATAACCATGTTTAGGATATTCCATACATAATTCGCTTACAGATTTCGTGTTTAATTCATTGTCATCTGTGATGGTTATTCTTGGTTGTCAACTAGACTATGTCTGGAATGAACTGCAATCCAGGAATGAAGGCAACCCCTGTGAGAAATTTTTTTTTCTTAGCTCAAAGTAGGTGAATATACTTCTAGTTCTGAACTTTGAGGTAGAAAAATACATACTTTTGATCTGGATCATGAGGTGGGAAGACACATATCTTTCATCCAAATCTTGAGGCAGGAAGACATATGTCTTTAAGATGGTCACTACCTCCTGCTAGAAGTCTAGATAAGGACATAAAAGAAGGCAGCTTTTGCTCTTTGACTGCTTGCCTTTGCCTTGCTAGCATATCCATTTTTTCACTGGCATTTAGGTCTACTTCTTTGAGATTACAGCATATATAGAAGATCAACTGAGACATCTAGTCTATTGGGACTGAGATAGACACTTGGAATTTCAATTCATAGCTAGCCATTGTTGGATTAACTAGACAGCAGCCTGTAAGTCATTTCGATAAATCCTTTTTATATATACAGCAAGAGATTCGTTCCATAAGTTCTGTGATTCTAGAAAACCTCACTAATACATCATCTTAAAACAAATTTACATAATTGATAGTCTTCAAGAATTATTATTTGAAAAGGCTTTGAATTCTTTATTTTTGGTGGATATTCATTATGAACTTGAGAAGAACATGTCATCTGCTCCTGCTGGATAACATATTCTATAAATGTCACTTAGATACAGTTGATGGTGCTGGTCAGTTTACCTACATCTTTCACTGACTGGCACTGAATTTATCAATTTATGAAAGAGGGGTGGTGATGTTTTGAACTATAATAGAGTACATCTCTCTATTTTTGCTATGTTATATTTTGACTGTCATATTAACCAACCATTGTTAGCATCTACACATTCAATATTGTTATGCCTTCTTTGAGATTTCAGTTCTAATTTTATTATTATTTTTTTAATTCCTGACTTTTTCCTTACTTTGAAGTATGGATATAATATATAATAGTAACATAACTCCTAGCTTTCTTTTTTTTTTTAAATATAAGCCTGGTAAATTTTTCTCTGTCTCTTTATTTTTTGTTTGTGATTTCTTATAATCAACACATTTCTCATCAGTCCTGTCTTATTCTTCAAAGTTTATCCCAAGTATAATGTAGACTGAGAAATTTCATTTGATTTTATGACTCCCATATACAACAAAGTGGACACAAGCAAATATTTAATGTTCATGGCAAGGAAAATTGAGACTACTGGAATGGAGTTATAGGATAGACTGAATTTTGTATATTAGATTATATGCAAGTATTAGTGTATACAAATGAGAAAAGTAAATAATGTAAAAGAGGATAAGATAATATAATCATGGAAGAATTAAAATTAAGACCTTTAGTTAAGGTAGTTCTGTTTAGGTAAGGCACACATACACAGCAGAGGAGGGGAGTAGAGGCTATTAATGGTATGACCAGTCATGGTCATATTTCTCATCATTTTATGCTATAAGTTCGCCATCTTAACAAACAACAAAATTGCATCATCAAGGACATCCTCAAGCAGAACCTGTCTGAGGAACAGTAGCTAAGCAAAGTCAACAAGTTCATAATAATTGAAAATATTTAGAGAGTGTGATTTCACCTACCAGACAGCATATACACAGGTTCCAGCCACAGTGAGCCTGGCCTTCCATGAAAATGATGGCCTTTAAGGCATGACACATCAAGCCCTTCTCCATTCTGCTGGAGACTCCAGATGTAATAAAGCTTAATGACTCAAGTTGTGTAGTGAGGATCCCAAGCCTATTCTTGGAACCCATTGCCTTCAATAAAATAAATATAGGTATCAAAATAAATAAACATACTTGGTCAGGTATAGTGACTTATGTTTGCAATCTCAGAACTCTGTAAAACAGAAGAAGAGCATTTCTTTATCGGAATAAACTCCTTGTATAGTTCGCACTAGCATTAAATTATTAATCCTCTTGTCTTGGTTTCTAGAGTGCTAGGATTATGAGAATGCACCTCCATGCCTAGCCCTCCAGATGACACTGAACATCACTACAATTTGAGTACTATTGAGTGACAAGCATATCCAGTGGCTAGACTTTCTGTTTCCTTACTGACAATTAATTGTCCTTTCTGATGTGAGTCGAGTCAGGTAATACTCTGGCATTCTAAGTCAGTGAATCTATCAGAATGAATGACAATCAGTGGCATTTATACTTATACATGTTAGTGTTTGGAAGGGAGTGTGTCTGCAAAACTTTGCCTTTTACAAAACCTTCATATAAAAGTTGAAGTTAGGACACACTACATTGAACTCTTTGCCATATAATTTTATAACAGCATGTGCTTTCAAGGTGTAAAATTGTTCACTGTCGGAACTTAATTACTAGATTCTCTTGCAAGTGAAGGAAAACAAAGCATTAAGTTTAGTAGATCAGAGCATCCGCTGGGAGATGGTTATTCACTTTGTTTGACAATTGACTGGTCACATTTGCTTTCTTCTTCAAAGTATACACCAAAAATCCATAAAAAAATGTTATGTAGAAAGAGACTCATCAGACATTCAATTAATTCAACTGTCACACATCTGTTGCTTTCTTTATAAATGTTGCATCTCACTGGTAATTACTCTTATGATAATAACAATAAAATTTTACACCTTGTTTTACTGTGATAGTATCGTACTTGCTCCATCCAAACTACCTCAGCTGGTGACTTTGTTTTCTAAAATTCCAGAACATAGCCAACATGTTTTGATCCTCAAGATGTAGGAATGTGCCTGTCATTTACATCTGAAGAGTACTGATGTTGTTTCCATTCTGAGCTATTAGAATAGAGTGGCAATGAACATGGCTGAGCAAATGCCTGTGGAGTAAGATGTAGAGTCCATAAGGCACAGGCTAAAGATTGACATAGCTGTGCCATACAGTAGATTCGTTTTGTTTGTTTGTTTGTTTGGTTGGTTGGTTGGTTTTGGAGGGTTGTTCCTACTGATCAGAGTGGCTGCAAAAGTTTGCATTCCTGACAACACTAAATTAGGGTTTGTCTTTCCTTACAACCTCAGTAGCATTTGTTGTCCATTGTTTTGTTGAGCTTAGCCATTCTGCATATAGTGAAATGAAAACTCATACACTCCAAATTCTCAATAACACAAATTTATTAAAGATAACATTTTAATTCATATATCACAGTTTAGTAATATCTTCTATTAAGAACAATACAGTTCAATAGCATCAATTGAGTAAAACAATAACAAGTAATAAAGATTAAGAAAACTCTGATTTTTTCCCCATAGCTTCTCCTTCCCTTTAATACAAATACTGATTTTCAAAGTAAATTATTTCTGAAACATAAACACTGAAAATCAGCTACTGGGTATTCCAGCAATTATTCTGTCCTAGGTGTAGCACTAATAAATTTCATTGACTTAAGAGACGGTTTTAATTTGTCTATAAAATGAAAACAAAAATAAATAAGTGAATGAAGACTGGTGTTATAATTCAGTGTAAGAACACTTATATAAGCCTAGGTTCAGTCTTCATTACTATAAAATAGAAAAGAATGAACAACAATTGAACTAGGGAGGTGGAACAATTGATAAATTTCTTTCTATGCAAGCACGAAGACCTGAGTTGAGTCTTCAAAACTCACAGTAAAAAATATAAGCATGGTTACACTTGTTCTTAGTTCTAGGGTTAAGGAAATAAAAAAGTATATCTCTGGACCTTGGTGCATAGCCTAGCCTACTTGATGAGCTCCAGGCCAGTAAGAAACCCTGTCTCACAAAACAAGGTTGATGGCACCTGAGGAAGAACAACCAAATTTGTCCTTTGGCCTTTACACATATGTATCTTACACACACACACACACACACACTCACGAGAGAGAGAGAGAGAGAGAGAGAGAGAGAGAGAGAGAGAGAGAGATCCCAAGAAATAGAAAAAGAAAGAGATAGAAAGGCAGACAAACACACACACAGAGAAAGAAAGAGAGAGAGAGAAAGACAGAGAAACAGAATCAATACTCAAATCATAGCCTGGCATGATGGCTTAAGCTTGTAATTAGGCTGGCAGAGAAAGAATTGCTGGTTTGAGGCCAGCAATTCCCAGACTACACAGGGAAACCTTATCACAAAGAAGAATGACAACAATAATTTTTAAATACTTACATAATAAAGTGTTGTACAGATGGAATGAGATAATGGAATATCTATAAGATGTTGATCTCATAGAGAACAAATCACATGCTGAAAACTCAGAAAGGAACATACCTGTGAGAGAAAGATGGCTCATAAGTTTAAGAAGAGTACATGTTCCTTTTCCAGAAGACCTGAGTGTGGTTACCATCAGATATTAGGTGGCTCAAAACTAAATGTAACTATATCTCCAGGTGATCAAAATCTAATATTTCTTGGCACAAGAGACAACTTCTGAACAGAACACCAACAGCACAGGCTCTAAGAGCAACGATCAATAAATGGGACCTCATGAAATTAAAAAGCTTCTGTAAAGCAAGGACACTGATGTCAGAAAAAAAATAACAGCCTACTGAATGGGAAAGGATCTTCACCAACCCTATATCTAACAGAGGTCTAATATCCAGAAAATATAAAATACTCAAGAAGTTAAAAAGCAACAAATCAATTAATCCACTTAAAAATGGGGGTACAGAGTTAAACAAAGAATTCTCAATAGAGCTGTATCGAATGGAAGAGAAACAAAGAAATGATGAACTTCCTTAGTCATCTGGGAAATGCAAATCAAAACAACCCTGAGATTTTGCCTTACACCCATCACAATGGCTAAGATCAAGAACTCAAGTGACAGCACATGTTGGAGAGGATTTGGAGAATGGGGAACCCTTTTCCATTGCAGGTGGGAATGTAAACTTAAACAACCACTTTGGAAATCACTCTGGCACTTTCTCAGACAACTAGGAATAGCGCTTCCTCAAGATCCAGCCATACCACTCCTAGGCATATATCCAAAAGAGGTTCAAGTACACAATAAGGAAAATTGCTCAACCATGTTTGTAGCAGCCTTATTTGTAATAGCCAGAAGCTGGAAACAGCCCAGATGGCCCTCAGTGGAGGAATGGGTACAGAAATTGTGGTACATCTACACAATGGACTATTACTCAGCAATAAAAAAAAAAAAAAAAAAAAAAAAAAACAAGGAAAAGATAATCCTGAGTGAGCTATCCCAGAAGCAGAAAGACGCACATGGTATATACTCACTCATATAGACATATAATATAGGATAAACCTACTAAAATCTGTACATTTAAAGAAACTAATCAAGAGGGAGGACTCTAGCTAAAATGCTTAATTCCTATCCAGAAAGGCAAAGAGGATACACATCAGAAGAAGGAGAAAAGAGGAAACAAATCAGGAGCCTGACACAGAGGACCTCTGAAAGGCTCTGCCCTGCAGATTGTCAAAGCAGATGCTGAGACTTATGAACAACTTTGGGCAGAGTGTAGGGAATCTTAGGAAAGAAGTGGGAAACAGTAAGATCTGGAGAGTTCAGGAACTCCACAAGGAGAGCAACAGAACCAAAAAATCTGAGCACAGGGGTCTTTCCTGAAACTGATACTCCAACCAAGGACTATGCATGGAGATAACCTCAGACCCCTACACAGATGTAGCCCATGGCAGTTCAGTGTCCAAGTGGGTTCCATAGTAATGGGAAGAGGGACTGCCTCTGACATAAACTGATTGGCCTGCTCTTTGATCAACTCCTTCTCAGGGGAGTGCAGCCTTACCAGGCCACATAGGAAGACAATGCATGCACTCCTGATGAGACCTGATAGACTAGGATCAGAAGAAAGGGGAGGACGACCTCCCTATCAGTGGACATGGGGAAGGTCATGGGTGGAGAAGAGGGAGGGAGGAAGGGAGGGTGGGAATGGGGGAAAGAGAGAGGGAGCTACAGGTGGGATTCAAAGTGAATAAACTATAAATAATATTTTTTTTAAAAAAAATTAAAAATCTAATACTTGTGACTTCTGAAATCACTGTGCCAACATACACAAACCTAGACACATGTACATACATAATTATATATAATTAAAATAAATAATTGAAAAAACAACTATATACTGTGAAAATGAGAAATGAGAGCCATAGGGAGAATTCTCAAATCAAGTCATCTAATTTAACCTGGCTGTGTTCCACAAGCTGTAAACTTTCTAAGAACTTAACTAAGAGAATATGACACTCAATAAAATCCATGTAATTTTTCCCCATATAATATAGGACAGGTGAAACCAAAATGGTAAGCAATGAGACCGTTCAGTTACTGCAATTTTTAAACTAATGCCTACTGGTGAGCTGTGTTCATTAAAAGAGTATGTGAAGAATAGACAGTTATTACTATGTGATGGTCATACCTGTAACCTCAGTATTTGAGAGACAAAGGGAAGAAGATGAGGCATTAAAATTTATTAATTTAACCAGATTCATTTATTTATTAAACCAGCTGTCTTGAGGATTGGAGGGACTACTCAGTGGTTAAGAGCACTGATTACTCTTATGGAGTACCCAAGTTCACTTCCCACTATTGTAGGACTAAAGGCTTACAACCATCTGTAACTCTAGTTCCAGGAAATCTGGCCCCTTGTACTAGCCTCTTCAGGTACTAGGCATGCATTTGGTACACACATATGCTTGCAAGCAAACAGACATGCACATAAAATGAATATATCTTAACTTTAAAACATTTAGGGTACTAAAGTTGTATGTAGCAAAGTGTTTATTTGACTCTACTGATTATCAGGGAACACTGTTCACATTATTCAGTTCAGATGGGTAAAAAAAAAAATTATAGAATAGATGAAGAAGTTAGGAATACAGCTTAGCCATAGAGTTCTTTGTCTGGAATACTTAATTTTCCAGCACCTCTAAATCGAGGGAGATGGAAATAAATCTGAATGAAAAAGATCATCTTATATCTATTTTTAAAGGTGCCTATATTCCCTTTTGCAGGGTGGCTAACGGTAAAGATGTTAGAGCCTTGATATAATGCTGTATGAATGTGTAAAGTATCAGTTGAGATTTATAATACAATGTGATTGCTAAAGATAACAAGGGTCAATAAAATGACCAATGCAATTCCCTTTTGATGGCTGAACAAAATTTCTTCTTGTCACTCTCAGCTTCTTCCTTTGTCTGGAACTCCTGACTATGAGCAAAGATGTAGGAAACTAAATGCTCACAAACGGACCTGCAAAGAAACTGAAATCACAACTTTAATCAAATGTTATTCAACAAAATATTTTCTGACTTAAGATGACAACTTAATTTAGGAATTTTTAACTTTGTACTAGAACAGAAGATATGCATTTGGAATAAACTGTACTTCAAGTCTGAGATTGGATCATTTCCCAAGCTAGAGATATGATGTTTAATACTCTCTTGTGTTGCTTGATAGGATCAGTGTGCCCAGCTCCAATCCCTAATGGTAAACAACTGATGCTCTCTCTGCATTTTGTATTTGAAGCAGGGTCTAGCTATATAGTCCAGACTGACCTACAGTTATTGGGTCAAACTATCCAGCCTCACATCTGTAACCTTTCTAATCCCCACCTGCAATGTATTAGGATTACAATAGATTTGTTGGAAAATAACCACATTATAAGTAGAAGAACATGCAGCTATTTTCCTCAGGGATGTAAAATTCTTTATCTAATTTAACTTTCTTAAGAAAACCTTTCCAAACCTCAACAATAATAAGTCCATTTAAGGCCTTTGTTACTCACTAACTAACTGTTTTTCACCTTAAAGCTAAGTGATACTTTGTTTTTTTAGCCCCAAAAGCCTGCCATACCAGTCTGGTGATAGTGGAGTAGCCCACAGATTTCTCTCAGACCATTTCATAATTGTAAGCCCTGAGCAGCTAATTAAGAAGACGCTAGAGATAGACAGTTGCCAGAGCCAGCTGGGCAGAGTCGAACGGTGCTTGAGTTGGGTGTGAGTATTAAAATTAATAAAATAAACACACAGCACACAGGAAACTTTTTAAAGGTCCAGACTCGACAGCCACAGCAAAAGGCAGACTGCTGCAGCAAGCAGTGCCAGCAGCAAGTCTCAAGTCTCTGCCTGCCTCCTCTGCCTCCAGCCTTCTGATACTGCCTACAGCCTTCTGACCACTTTATTCTTTGAGGAGTTACTTTAGCCAGTAAAACATCTCAGAACAATAAGTTAATCTGCACAAGGAGCCTGAGGAAGAGGTGTAACCCTCACAAGCTATCCCATCTGTTGTCACAAACAAAAGGAGATGGACTTGCAAGTTCTCCTCTGCCATTAGTAAAGGCCTCCTAAAAGCCATCTCTCCACCGAGATTTAAATATCAAAGCAGGCCACTGAGTCACGGCTCCCGACAGGTCCCCTTTTTTTATATTTTTAAAATTTTGCCATAACTTAAGAGTTATGGAGCAGAAGATTGTGCCTGTCTTAGGTTGTTTCTCTCAAAAGGTATATATTTTTTATTCATGTCCCCATTTTTGGGTCAATATTTGTACATGAATTTTCATACACCCCAGAGAAAACTTACCCGTCTCTGACTACCAACCTCTGCTAGGGTAGACACTGTGATATGATCTTGTGCAGATCAGCTCAGCTTTGACACACCAAAAGGCCTTCAGGCAGATTTTAGTTGTCATTGATAGGAGCGCGTCTCCTATCGCAAGCCAAGTCCAAAGTAACACTCCAAAAGTGACTAGCAGGTGACTCCCTGTGTAAATTTCCAAGTCTGAGAAACATTTAGAGGAACCATAGTAAAAGGCTGTCGAAAAAACAGAACCATTTGAACGCTTAAGATCTCCAAGCAGCAAAACAAAAGGAGAATTTACATAGGCACTTACAGGGCCTCCCAATAGTTCCTGAAACAAGTCTGTTTTGCTCTGTTGAAAACCAGAGCCAGATTAAAGTTTCACAGTTAATTCTCTTTTGATTTTGTTGAAGTTTGTAGCAAAACAGTCAAGTCCAGTTTATTATATAAGAGGTTTTTCTTCATGATGTCTTCTCCCAGGAGCAGAATGAAGCAAGAGCGGGGTCAGGAGCTCAGGTCTAACGCAGCTTTTCAGTCTAGGTCAGCGCAGAGTTTACGGTTGTCAGCAGCGGGAACATCTTCTTTCTGGGGAACAACTGCAAACCGTACCAGCCTCTCTGGATCCACCTGGCTCCCTCTGCGTCCTGTGGAAAAACACAAACATGCCCTCTTCCCCATATTAATACAGGGCCGGGGCCCTGCCATATTCCAGTAATTGGATCTTTCCATTTTACTTGGGCAAAATTATCTTTGGTATTAGGATGCCACAATCAATCTGCCGCAGAACAGCCTTGTATATCCACATTCAAAAAATTTAAAATAAAGAGAGCATGATTAATATTTGGGGACATGACTCCCCCCTTTTTTTATTTTTCGCAATTGGTTCTTAAGAGATCCATGGGCTCATTTTATAATATTTTGGCCCTGGAAATTATATGGAATGCCCGTTTTTTTATTTATATTAATGGAAGGTATATTAATTGCAGCAAAACACTTTAAGCAATGACTTATAACATGGTTGGTGGCTTCCCCTGTTAAGGGAGTTGCCATGATAAATCCTGAAAAAGTGTCAATTGTTACATGAACATATTTTAGTTTCCCAAATTCTGGGACATGAGTTACATCCATTTGCCACAAATGATTGGGAGTCAAACCTCTAGGGTTGACATCATAATTAGGTACATTAAAATGTTCAGGGCAAGAGGAACATGATCTTACAATTTATCTAGCGGCTTCTCTGGTAATATTAAATTGTTTTCTTAAGCTCTTGCTATTTTGATGATGTAATGCATGAGAATTTTGAGCCAATTCTTGTTGAGTTAATCCAACCAAATGTGTGGCTAGATCTGCTAAATCATTTCCTAAAGTTAAAGGTCCAGGAAGCCCTGAATGAGCTCTAATATGCCCTATGTAACAAGGCTGCACATGGCTCCAAATACTTTGTTGAATCTCTCTAAATAGATCTTGTATTTGTTTATTAGCTGTATTAACATATGTTACAGTCTTTAGGACTTGTAAAGCTTTAGCTATATAATGTCTATCAGTATACAAGTTGAAAGCGGTAGAAGCCAAATTTTTAAAGACTGCAGCAACAGCTCGTAATTTTACAACTTGAGCTGAGGCTGGCAATGTTTGCAAAACAAAAGTTTGTTCCTCTAGTACATAAGCAGCTTTTCCATTTGAAGATCCATCAGTGAATACTGTTGGAACTTGAGGTAATGGTTTTTGTTTAATTATTTTAGGAAATACAAAAGCATGCTCATTGGCAAATTGAAGTAATTTATCTTTTGGATAATGATTATCAATACGTCATAAATAATGAGCAAAAGCTATCGCCCAATAATCTACATTTTGAAATAACCAATCTACTTGCTGTTTGGTAAAAGGGACTCCAATTAAGGAGGGCTCTCTGCCAAAATATTTATGAGATTTTGTGCGAGCCATTTGAACTAAACTAGCCATTGCTTCATAATATGGTGTCAGAACTCGAACAGGAGACACAGTCAGGTGCAACCATAACATATATAATGGTCCTTCTTGCCACAATACAGCAGTTGGAGTATGAACAGTAGCCAAAATATATGTACCCCATTCTTTTGAATAATCAATATATTGAACATGCTGCTTTTTAAAAGCTAATTCTATCTTTTGCAAAGCATCACAAGCTTCTTTGGTAAGTTTCCTTTTTGACAAAGGATTAGCCTCTCCTTTTAAAATGTCAAAAAGTGGTTTTAGTTCTCCTGTTGTTAATTTTAAATGGGGTCTTAGCCCATTTACGCCGTAACAAACAAAGCCCAGTTAGTTATTTTAGTTGACATTTCAATAAATTGGCGGACCCTTACCAGAAAGAGCTGACAAATACCTTGTAGCCAGAGAGCTTTGAATTTTAGCTGTTATTAACCTAATTATTTGGATGAGTACTATTGTCTGTAACTTAGTACCCCAATCCTTGGCCTTTTCCCCATTTTCTCCTTTCTTTCTAACAGGTCTCAAGGCTGCTTGGCAAGCACTGTTAGCATTCTCATAAGCCAATTGTTTCACTAATAACAGTCCAGACTTTTCATCACTTTTAAGTCTGTTTGCTGCTTGCATTAATCTTGCCACAAAATCTTGAAATAACTCATCAGGTCCCTGACAGATTTTAGACAAATCCTCCACCTGTCTACCTGCTTGTGGAAGCTTATTCCAGGCCCTCTGGGCAGCAGTATTGACCTGAGCATAAACGGCCACATCAAAATCCAATTGCTGTCCTATTTCCCTGTAGATTCCTTCTCCAGCAAGCATGTCATAAGTTGTAGGAATTTGATGAGTTCGATTAAGTTTAGCTGTAGCTTGGCAATGCTCTGCAAAATCTGACTTCCATAATAAATTATCTCCTCCTGATAAGCATGCTCTTGCTAACTGTTTCCAGTCTCCTGGGCAGAGAGCCTCAGTAGACATGGATTCCAGCAGAGCCAGAGTGAAAGGCACTGTAGGACTGTATTGGCAGCATGCAGATTTTAATTCTCTTATCTGTTTAAAAGGTATAGGAGCATGGACTCTCACCATATTACCATGTCCATCGGGTTGCTCCAAACCTGGAAAACTGTAAAACTCAGATACGTCTTCTCCATTCTGGCTGGCTTCTTGTAAAGAAGCTTGTAAAGCAGATACAGATGTTCGTACAGTGGACAAAGGGAAAGGTCCCCTTGCCTTCTGGGCCATTGAAACTGTAGCATTCCCAGAAGGAGGGCCTAAGCCTTCCACCAATGATGGAGTTGGAGTGGAAGATTGAGCTTCATTTTCCCTAGTAGTTAATGCTCCAATTTTTCTGTTTATTTCCTCCAAACCATACTCCAGTCTTTTAATCTCTTTTTGCCAAGGCTTATGCTTTTTATCAAGCATAGCCTGAATTGGAGGGTATCTCTCAGAATAGTGCTGATCTGGTTCTTCCTCCAGCTCTGCAAACTCATTAGGTTGCAAGTCTTCCTCAAAGTCTCCTTCTGGCAAGAAATTATTGTCATCAGAAGGGCAATACAACTCCTCTGGAGGAGCTGATGGTATAATAACATTTTCTCTTGAAGCCTGCCATCTTTCTAACCTACTTCTCTCTGAGCCTGAAAGTTTAGCTTTCTCAGTTTCCTGCTGCTTGTACAGACTACCTTTAATTAAGTTCCATAAAGAAAACACTAGGCTAATGCCTTGTCCCATTTTTATTCTGGGATTTACTCACCGCACCCCTTCTATTTAATGTGAGCTCGCGAGCCAAACACAACGGTGTCCTTAACTGAATCCCTGTATCTCAAGTCCCACGTCCGGGCGCCAATCTGCCGGAGCCAGCCGGGAAGAGTCGAACGGTGCTTGAGTTGGGTGTGAGTATTAAAATTAATAAAATAAACACACAGCACACAGGAAACTTTTTAAAGGTCCAGACTCGACAGCCACAGCAAAAGGCAGACTGCTGCAGCAAGCAGTGCCAGCAGCAAGTCTCAAGTCTCTGCCTGCCTCCTCTGCCTCCAGCCTTCTGATACTGCCTCCAGCCTTCTGATCACTTTATTCTTTGAGGAGTTACTTTAGCCAGTAAAACATCTTAGAACAATAAGTTAATCTGCACAAGGAGCCTGAGGAAGAGGTGTAACCCTCACAAGCTATCCCACCTGTTGTCACAAACAAAAGGAGATGGACTTGCAAGTTCTCCTCTGCCATTAGTAAAGGCCTCCTAAAAGCCATCTCTCCACCGAGATTTAAATATCAAAGCAGGCCGCTGAGTCACAGCTCCCGCAGACAGTCTGTCATCATGTGAACTAAAAATAAAAGAGAGAGAGAGAGAGAGAGAGAGAGAGCACTAAAGATTGGATCATCTATCTTTATTAACCTTACATTTGTCATTCACATTGTGTGTGTGTGTGTGTGTGTGTGTGTGTGTGTGCGCGCGCGCGTGCGCGCGCGTGTGTGTTTATGCGTGTTGTGTAATTTGGGGTTTATTCTTAAAAGAAAATAAAATGATTTGACTGGTTTTGCTGTCATACCTTTAATCCCAACATTCAGGAAGCAGAGGTTAGGGGAAGAATTTCTCTTACTTTGACAGCAGCCTGGTTTACCCAAGTGAATTTGAGGCCAGCCAGGGCTATTTGATGAGATAGTTTCCAAAACTAAAATTAAATAAATAAAATGAGTTGCTTAGATTTTTATTTGGATCAGTCCACACTAGCAGCTATTGTTAAATGCCAATTGAATTGTCTTTTTTTATTATTAGTTACCTTTTATTAATTCTGTATTCCAGCTGCATCCTTCTCCCTCATTCGCTCCCAATCCCTGCCTCCCTCCCTCATCTCCTCCCTGCCCCTTTCCAAGTCCACTGATTGGGGAGGACCTCCTCCCCTTTCATCTGACCCTGTTTTATCAGGTATCTTCAGGACTGGCTGCAAAGTCCTCCTCTGTGGCCTAGCAGGACTGCTCCTCCTTTGGGGGTGGAGAGGTCAAAGAGCCTACCATTGAGTTCCTGTCAGAAATAGTCCTTGTTCCCCTCACTATGGGAAACCAATTGGTTACTGAGCTACCACAGGCTACATCTGAGCAGATGTTCTAGGTTATATCCATACATGGTACTTGGTGGAGTGTCAGTCTCAGAAAAGAACCCTGTGCCCAGATATATTTGGTCCTTGTGGAGTTCCTATCCTTTCCATGTCATACTAACTCCCCTTCTTTCATATGAATCCCTGCACTCTGCCGAAGGTTTGCTTATGAGTCTTAGTATCTGCTTTGATACACTGCTAGGTAGAGCCTCATATCAAACCTATATTTACATTTAAAAATCAAACCTCAAAAACAAAACAAAACAAAACCAACCAACCAAACAAACAAAAACAGTACTGCCCAGGGCTATTTGCTGACAGTGAAAACTTAAACAGAAACTGCAAGATGAGGAAGGGAGGGTGGGATTGGGAGGGAATGAGGGAGCAGGATACAGTTGTAATACAGAGTTAATAAAATGTAACTAATAAAAAGAAAAAAGAAAAAAAAAGACAAAGGCTCTAGGCTCAATGGTGCTTGCCTGTTATCCCAACACTTGGGAGGCAGAGGCAGGTAGATCTATTGCTGTACATTTGAGGTCAGCCTTATCTACAAAGCAAGTCCCAGACAACCAGGGCTATACCTCAGAGAAACCCTTTCTCAAAAACAAAAAACAAACAAACAAACAAACAAAAACCAAATCCCCTAAAATAAAACAAAACAAACAACAACAACAACAACAAAAGGACAGTTTGTAGGTGAGAAGACTTGGCATAACTAATGGGGGAGGGGGAAGAGCTTCACCTGAGTGTATTATAAACCTTTTAATTAAGAATGTGCAATGATTAATAGCATTGTTGAAGTTTCAGTCTCTGGCAAACTATTTATTTCCATCAACATAAGCAAGGGGAAAAATTGTTCAATTCTTTTATTTTTTTAAATTTTTTTTCAGTGCTGGGAATCAAACACAGAATTTCAGGTGGTTAACTTAGGCACTCTCTTAGCTGAGTAACAACCCTAGCCTAGATCAGATTTATTTTTAATAGTTAGCTATTCAACTTTCTAAAAAGCCACAGGAGGCCATTATCTGCTGCCAGGATCCTGTATTGGACCCCAACAAACCAGACTAAAACTCAAAATTGAGTCATTCATGTTGCTACAACAAAACTAACTTGGTAGTCTGGCCTTTTGTGAAATCAGGACTATGATAACTGTCAAGCACCTAAGCAGGCCATTTTCAATTTGTATGATGGCAATCCCTGTGCTTTAATTTGAGGGAATCTAATATAAAGCTATAAGTTATTTTCTATTCTCTATCACTACCCTGGATTTACAAGGAAAAGAAATTTGCCATGACCTCATCTATTTTTCTCATTCAGTTTTTCTCTATCCATAAAACCAACTCTGCACTACCTATGAGGACATATATTCTGTTTTATGTAAAAAAGTGTCATTTAATTCTTCAGATACAAAATGGAGCCAACTGTAACCTTTAAGTGAATTTATTGTAATTGTCCTTTATAAAACAGTTTGTATTTTCAACATTATAGGAAATGCCTATGATTAATCACAAATGACTATTCCACATCTCTTTTATGAAACCCTAAAGAGCTCAGCCAAGCACTGTAGAGAGTAAAGTAAAATGTCTTCTGTAGGCATGAAGAGGAAAAGGGGAAACCAGAGATATCCCTCGCTACTCATTGTCCTGTTGTTCATGAACAAGCAAACGAACTAAAAACCTATAGGGAACACAAAGAAAGAAATTTCCCAGAGTCTAAAACAATCCAAGAAGAGATAAGATGTTTGGCAAAAACACAACCTTTGGGTGTCTAAACAACAAAGGCTACATTGTATTTTTCATCTAATAGTTACCTCCTGGATCCTAAGCTGTCCCAGAGCTCATTAAATGCAAGTCCATTCTCCACTTGGGAGACCCTTCTCTGGCACTTCCTTAACATAGTTCATGTTTCCCCCAATCCTCCTAAATCAGGTCAAGATTTATTCTTCCTTGAAACTTATTCTCAGCTAGGAACTCTCATTAAACACTCTTGGTAAATTAATCTGATAAAGATGTCAATGACTGGTTATGATTTAATGCATTAGATCTACCAGATTACACATTTAAATTTCTGTGGGACTTCTAAAATTTCAGTTTTTCTCCTGAATTATTTCATTCCTTTCCACAGGTTGTAAATCCATAAAGTCTGTTATGGATTTTTTTTTTTTTTTTTTTTTTTTTTTTACAATTTCGCCAACATAGCAACTGTAAGAAATTAACTTATGTGTAAAACAGCTCCCTTTTAGAAAGGGCTTACTATTAACCAGAAAAGACAAAACTAACACATAAAAAATCCAAACTAGAGAAGCAAAGTCTAGTGCTGCCTTTCTGGACTAAGTATGCAAAACTCTAACCAATGATCCTACACTGTTCATCAGAGATAGCTGAACTCAGGAAAAGACATAAAGTCCTATCCTTTTTTTTTTTATTAATAATTTATTCATTATATATCCCGATTGAAGGTTCCTTCCTCAACTCCTCCCAGTCCCACCCTCCTTCCCTCTTCCCCACTAACTCCTTCCCCTAGTCCACTGAAAGGAAGAGTTCTCTTCCTCAGCCATCTGCTCATACCTTATCAAGTCTCATCAGGACTGCATGGATCCTCTTCCTCTGTGTGATCTGGCAAGGCCGCATCACCAGGGGAAGGTGATCGAAGAGCAGGCAACCATGTTCATGACAAAGGTAACCCATGTTCCCTTTACTAGAGAACATACGGGGAGACTGTGCTGCAAATCCATTACATCAGAGCAGGGGGTCTAAGTCCTCTCCTTGTATAGTCGTTGGTTGGTGCTTCAGTCTCTGCAGGACCACCTAGGCTCAGATATTTCAGTTTTGTTGGTGTCCTGTTTTAAAGTAGTATCTTAATGTATGTGAAGGTGGCACTGGTTACATAAAGGGTGGATGTGGCAATGTCACTGATACACTGACAACAACTCTATAGCCATGGCACATATATTCATAAATCTCCAGAAGCAGCAAATTGTCACAGTGCTGAGGATGCAATCTGGATAGACCACCTGTATAGAGAAACTGCTTTGCAAATACTTCTGTACAATTGACCTCCCTCATTTCTCTGTAAATCCATTGGGCTGGTTTTTTAAAATTGCTGGTTTATTCACTAACTCTACATCTAATATTTATATAGCAAGTTCAACAATTACATGAAAAAAATCTCCTTAGATTACGGCTTTAAAATCATGATTTAGGAATAAAGTTTTTTAGAAGATGCCCCAAATTACTCCTGAAAGCAATGACACTTAATCAGGGCCAAAAGAGGTGGGACACTGTTCTGAAAAAGACACACACAAAATTATCTATTAAATTTGTCTTTATATTTTATAATTAAACAGGCATAAATAGTAATGTTTCATGCATCCCTCAAAACATGGAGGACTGAAATCATTTTAATTTTCTTTTTCAAATAACTTCAGTTCCCATCCAATTTAAGTTAAATATATATTTTAGTACTTTTCTCTTTTATATTTCCCTCCGATGACACTGAATGTGGTTCTTTTTTTTCTTTTTTTTATGAGAAGGCAAACTTTAGCATACAGCTTTCCATTTATTCATTTATTCTGGAAGAGATCCCAATACTAAAGAAATTTCTTGTAAGAAATAAAATAAAAATCTTCCTAACCTTTAACTCTTTCAAAAGGTTTATAATCCTGTCTTTCAAATCAGCAGAACTGTAAGTTTTTGTTTTTTTCCACTACAAGAGTGGGTGAAAGCAAACCATCAGTTTATATTAGCTGAAAATAAGATCCTGACCAGAGCTTAGGGGATACTTTTAGGGTAGATTTTCACCCAAGAGAAATATAAGATGCGATAAAAATACCAGCCTTCCCTACCTACTGATAAAAGCAGTCAAGTAATACAGGATATCTTAAAGAGTATTGAGAGAATTAATGTGGATTTTAACTTCCAATAACTTTGTGAGCTTTGTTATTATCCAAAATAAGGATACATTGTATGAAATTAGTTGTAGCAAAGTTTTTCATCACAGGCTTTCTATGAAACTCCTTTTGATATTCCACTTCATCCAACCCAGCCAGCCCCACATGCCATAATCCTTCCTTGTATATTTTTCTATAGCATTTATCAATAAAAGCATTGCTATAATCTGTTTACATTGTTTCTTTTACTGCCTATTTTCTGCTCTATAATGTCAGCTCCATGAAAACATATTCACCACAGTTATGAAGATAATTTTAAAAGGCCATTTATGATGTCCTTTAATTGCCTTATCTAAAAATACAAATTGAAGAATATAAACTAAGATAATGTTATACCAATGCAACAAAAAAATATATGGTTGCTAATACTTTGCTTTAAAAAGAGACTATTTTTAAGAATATGTGAAATTATAGTTCTCATGGAAACATAAAAGCATATTAAAAGTTTTAATTAACTGTTTCACCATTTAGGAGCATATACACTAAAATTGTAGGAATACAGAAAAGAGTAGCATGGCAATGAGGACTTGCAAATTCAATTCATAAAAATGTTCCATATATTTGTGTGTTTAAATTAGAGTACCCATAGCATTCAGGAGAATTTTAAGGAGCTAAGATTTCAAGAAAGTGAAGATAGGATAAAGGTCTTGAGAAATAAAACTAGAGAATATTGAACCAAGAAGAATATATCATGGAATAGGTGATAAGTAGACAAGGTAGATGTGAGAATATGAGAAGAGATAACTAACACTAAAATCTTTGAAAACATATTATGGAAAACTACTATTGTAGAAGCAAACTGAAATACATACATATATGTATGAATGAAGTTATTCCATAATAAGGAACAATGCCTCTTCTAGATACAATAGAAGAGCCAATAAAAATCTTTGGAGAGGTATGGGTTACCACTTTTCAAAGTATAGAACAGTGAGGTCCCACAGACCTATAAACATAGCATACCACTGTCATTGTTCTTGGTTACTCACTTTAACTTAGTGGAAAAACTTTATTGCTAAAGATACCACATACTTAAAATATAGGACATGAAGAAATCAAGCTAGTACCAACTGGGTACAATATGCTATAAAGTTCTGTGCTTGCTACCAGGATAGTAAAGTTATCAGCAGTCTTAGTGATCTGTATATCACAAGAGCTACAATAACAACTGGCCTGGCAAGATATGCCCACTGATACAACAGTGGCATTATGTTGTAGGAGCACTAATCACATTCAGAATGGACTGCAGGCCCAGCCTACAAAACAAAACTCATTTTGCCACTATAAATGTTGAGTTAGTATAAATATGACATTAGGAAAAATTATAGAATAAATTATGTTGGACTTTGATTAATTGGTTGCAAAGTTTCTGTTTGTTTGTTTGTTATTGTTATCTTTGGAGTAAGGTGTTATTGTAGAATTTTCACTAGCTTGAAAATATTGTAGACCATATTGTAAACCAGGTTGGTATTGACCTTCTGACAATCTTTCTGCCTCTATGTCTGCTTGCTTGTTTGTTGAGACTAGGTCTATTATGAAACCCTGGCTAGCCTGAAACTATCAATCTTCTTGTTTTTACCTCTTATGTTATAGAATTACAGATGTGTACCACCATGTAACATTTTTTAACACTTTCTAACCTTCCTTTCATTGTTATATCAAAAATTGTTCTTACCCCTTGATCAAGGTCTGCTATGTGGTAATAATAAAGAACTTACTACCTTTGGACACAGTCATTGTCTTGGTGTTCAATATATTCTTGCATCATCAAAATTGTCCATTATGGATCTCTCATTGAATGTTTACTTTGAGAAATATCTATTAAATTCTTTATTGGTAAAGAATAACTTATTTACTGTTATAGAATTCCATTTTCAATGAGACTTTTATTTTTGTATTCTTTAAAACAAAAACTTGGAACTCCAAGAATGTTGACAAAAGTGTGCACATTTTCTGAAGGGCAGAAGACCCGAAACTCTAAAACTGGTGAGTGAATGGGAGGCTGAAGCCAGAGCATCAAATTTGAAGCTTCCTGGGATAGAGGAGAAAACCCATGACCTGGGACTGATTGGATCTAGCCCCCACCCCACCCCCACCCCCATCTCCTGGGCCTGACAGTGGTTAACATTTGATCTTTTGCACTTTTCACAGCACCTTCCCTTGATCCAGCAGCTCAGCTGCTTGTGGGGACAGCATAAACCCAGGTATAGGACCTCCTTACTCTACTGGCAAAACATGGGACACAAATCTTAGAGTAGAAAACTGTGGGCCCTCTGAGCTTACCACATATAGCTGCAAGTGCATTCCTGGGCCTACTTGCCTACCATACCCTCCTGCCAGTGAGTGCATCTGCAAGAGAATGCATACATAGCCCCAGATCAGGGAACCCTCTACACTAGCCTCCAGACATCGAGACATCAGATCCCTCCCATCCACACCCCCACTGTGGGCAACATTGATATACCTGGGACACCATTCTCAACACTGAAGCTCATGTTCAGTGGGTCTCCCAATTGAGTCTAGCAAAAGAATTTCTGGAAAGAATTCCTGGAGCCAAGGTGGTGCAGCCCAGTTAGATATGAGCTCTTGGAGCACAATACCTAGACAGTCCTATAGGCCACTGAGCTATTTAGGGCACTTAAACATACACTGCACCTGCAAACCACCCCTACACAACAACCTGCGCTTAGGCTCCTCCCTCACACAAAACTTTTCCAGGTGGGCACACAAACACACACACTCCTGAACTTGGGCAAAAAAGCTTGAGACCTTCCTCTTTTAGCTGCATCTGAAATTCCAAAACCCACTCTCAAACCTTTGGACCCTCTCTCATCTTTCTGAAGATTACTCCAGACTCCAGAGACAGACAGACTTTGTCTGCAGTACAGGCTCCAGGAACAAAGAGTGAAGGCTACTGACCATCAGATGTCTAGAGGCCCACATGAGAACACAGCCAATAAAAATCAGGACATCATGGCTTTACCCGTAACTCCCAAAATCAATGATATTATAAATCATTGGATATACAGGAAAATGATTTTAAATCTTTGCTTATCCAGTTATTAGAAACACATAAACAGAAAAGAAAAAAGCTCTCAAAGAAATACAAGCGAATAGAGACACACAAATAGAGGCACATAAAGAGGAAACAGATAAAAAAAATAGACACCATCTTGGAAAGACAGGAATCCACATTCAATCAGATGAAGGTAATGGTACAAGACATAAAAAAAAAAAAAGAATCAATAAAGAAAACACAAACAGAGAAAACCCTGGAGCTGGAGAACTTAGAGAAAAGATCAAGAACCACAAAAGTAATCATCACCAACACAATAAAAGAAATGGAAGAGAAAATCTCAGACACTGAAGATACAATTGCAGAAATTGATAGATCTCTTAAAGAAAAAATAAAATAAAAAAGTTCCAAACAATAAGCATCCAGGAAATCAAGAATACCATGAAGAAATAAATTCTAAGAATAATAGGAATAGATGACAAAGAAGATTCCAGGCTCCAAAGTCCAGTTGTATTTTTGAGAAAAATCATAGAAGAAAATTTTCCTAACTCAAAAAAAGAAATGTTCTTAAAACATACAAGAGGCTAACAGAACACACTAAAAAGACTAGAACAGAAAAGAAACTCTTCATGTCACACGAGAGTCAAAACACTAAACCTACAGAACAAAGAACAAATATTAAAAGAAGCAAGGGAAAAATGCCAAGTAAGATACAAAGGTAGACATATGAAAATGACACCATACTTCACAACAGAAAGTATGAAAGCCAGAAAGGCCTGCAAAGATGTCATGCAGGCTCTAAGAGAACACAGATGGCAAAACAGGCTAATGTACCCAGCAAAACTTTCAATCAACATAGATGGAGAAAAAATATTACATGACAAAACTAAATTTAAACAATATCTACATAGCAACTGAGCCCTTCTAGAAGAAAACTCCAACTTAACGAAATCAACTACAGCCAAGAAAACACAGGACATAGATAACTTCACAACAAAAAAATCAAAAGAAAACTACCACACAAACACACTATCACCAAAACTCCACAGTTAAAGGAACTAACATTCATTGCTTACTATTATCTATCAACATCAATGGACTCAACTCTCCAATAAAAAGACACAAACTAACAGAATGATTGTGGAAACAGGATCCAACATTCTGCTAAATCCAATAAAAATACCTTTGCAACAAAGACAGACACAACCTGGTAGGAAAAAGATTTTGCAAGCAAAGGTACCCAGAAAACAAGCTGGAGTAGCTATCCTAATATCTATTAAAATAGACTTTCAACCAAAATTAATCAAAAAAGATGAGGAGGGACACTTCATTTTCATCACAGGAAAAATCCACCAGGAGGATATCACCACAATCCTGAGCATCTATGCACCAAATACATGAGCACATGCATTTGTAAATGAAACATTATTAAAATCCAAACTACACATTGATCCCAACACCTTAATAGTGGGAGAATACAACACTCCACTCTCACCAAGGGACGGATCATCTAGACAGAAGCTAAATAGGGAAGTAATGACACTTACAGAGGTCCTAAACTAAGTGGACATAATAGATGTCTACCAGACTTTTCACCCAAACTCAAGGGAGAACACTTTTTTTCTCAGCATCCCATGAAACAGTCTCCAAACGTGACCATATAGTCATACACAAAGCAAGCCTCAACAGATACAAGAATATTGAAATAATCCCTTGTATCCTATCAGACCATCATGGAATAAAACTAGACTTCAATAACAACAAAAATAACAAAAAGCCTACAAACACAGTGAAACTAAACAACTCTGTATTCAACATCAGCTGGATCAGGGAAGAAATAAAACAAGAAATTAGAGGCTTCCTAAGATTCAATGAAAATAAAGGCAAAACTTACTCAAATTGATGGGACACATGAAAGCAGTGCTAAGAGGAAAGATGCGCTAAGTGCTTTCAGAAAGAAGTCTGACACATTTCATATAAGCAACTTAATGGCACAACTGAAAGCCCTAGGGAAAAAAAAAGAAGCAGACACACCCATGAGGAGTTGGAATAATCAAACTCAGGGCTGAAATCAATAAATTAGAAACAAACAAAAAATAATTCAAAGAATCAATGGAACAAAGAGTTGGTTCTTGGGCAGGGTGGGGGGAGAAGTGCAGAGCCAAGATGTCAATTAGCACACTCAATTTCTGAGTTGTGGAAGAGATGAACACCAGAGTTGGTGAGTGGAAAAACGTTTGAGTCCAGGAAACAATGGTGAGACTTTCTAAACGACAGGGAACATCGCATGAGGTGAGAACTTTGGTCTCAGGTAACCCAGGGACTTGTTTGAGGAAGGAGAAAAATGATCCTTTGATCTCCCAGCACTCCCCTTTCTGAGACCTCCCCTCTCCTTGGCACAGTGGACTCACTGAGATTCTCAGTGTAGACCTAACTGCCTAGGGTCTGCAGCCAGCTGCTGAGGCGTAGCTCCTAGCCCCTTAGTGGCAACTGCCAACAGTACCGGTCTTGGAGTTCCAGATGTGCGACACCATCCTCCCAGGGTCATGGGTCTCCTAGCCACCATATTGGCCCTGCAGGGTCTCTCAGCCACAGACTATACAGCCTGCCCAAACCCTCATTGACAGTTAATACACTATATACCCACTAATGCCAAGCAGACCTGCCATAAAAACTAAGCACACCAGGCACTGGGCCTCCCAGGCATGGAGAGCATAGTGGAAGAGCCCCAGGACTTTCCAGAAGGCATCTGGACTGGCATCCCAGTCTCCAGCTGTAGCGGGACTTCCTAAGCTGGCAGCTGCAGCATGACTGAGCTGGCAGAGCACATCATTCCTCATGCATAAGACCAAGAAGGGCTAAACCAGAAAGCAGAGAGCCTGGATACCCCGATCCCTGCTGATGTGACCTCCTTGAGAGTGAGTGCGCCCTTGAGCATCGGCAGAGCCCCAGATCCAGGGTCCTTCTAAAATAGAAGCCACAAATTGGACCCCTCCCACCCATATACCCACTGTGAGAAAAAGAGGGTCACTTGGGACATTGAAGCCCCTGTTCTGTGGGGCCAACTGAGGAGTTAAGGAAGTTAAAGCTGGAAATTGCCCCACGACAAGCACCAGAGCCTGCTACATGCAAATAACGTCTGAGAAGCCTACAAGGCAGAGCCCCTCCCACACACTCAAGGGTTCAACATTCTCTATCACTCTGTCCCTCGAGACACACTTCCACCCACACTTCCACAACAAACACACACACATACACACATGCACACCTGCATTTGCCCTTTTGCGCCTACGTACTACCGCAGGTACAGCTAGTGCACCAATGCACACACTGAGGCCACAGGACCTCTCTCAGCTTCCTGAAGAACTCTCCAGACACCAGAGAGAAACAGTACCAGTCTGAACTGCAGAAGCCAGAAACAAACACAGAAGGTTTCAGATAAGCCAAGGGCCAGGGGTAGGCGAAAGAACACATCCAATATAAATCAGGATATCATAACTTCACCAGCAACCCCGAAAATTGATGGACACTCCAATTCATCAGAAGCACAGGAAAATGACTTTAAAGCTATGATTACCCAATTATTTGAGGCTCAGAAAGAGGAAACAAACAATTCACTCAGAGCAATAGCTATGAAAATTCAGACAGTTAAAGAGGATATGAACAAATATATCAAAGATTTCGCCAATCAATTGGAGATAAAGAAAGAAGAAATAGACAAAATTCTTAAAGAAACAGAGGCAAACATAGCCAAACAAATAGAGGCACAAGTAGAGATAAAATTAGTGGCATAGAGAGAGGAAATGAACAAAAAATAAATAAATACCATCATAGAGAGACAGGAATCCGTATTCAAACATATGAAGGAAATGGTGCAAAGCATGAAAACAGAATTAGAATCAATAAAGAAAACACAAACTGAGAAAACCCTTGAGCTGGAGAACTTGGAGAAAAGATCAGGAACCACAAAAGTAAGCATCACCAACAGAATATAAGAGGTGGAAGAGAGACTCTCTGGAGCTGAAGATATACTTCGCAGAAATTGATATTTCTCTCAAAGAAAAAGTAAAATCAGAAAAGTCCCAAACACAAAATATACAAGAAATCAAGGACACCAAGAAAAAAAGAAATCTAAGAATAACAGGAATTGATGAAGAAGAGGATTCCAGGCTCCAGGGTCCAGAAAATATTTTCAAGAAAATCATAGAAATTTTTCCCAACTTAAAGAAAGAGATGTCCATACATATAAAAGAGGCCAACAGAACACCAACTAGACTAGACCAGAAGAGAAACACATCACTTCACATCACATTAGTCAAAACACCAAATCTACAGAACAAAGAAAAGATTTTAAAAAAAGCAAGGGAAAAAGGTCAAGTGACATATGAAGGTAGACCTATCAGAATCACACTGTACTTCTCATCAGAAACTATGAAAGCCAGAAGGGCCTGGGCAGGTATCATGCAGATTCTAAGAGACCACAGATGCCAAACAAGACTACTATACCCAGCAAAGCTTTCAATCAACGTAGATAGAGAAAACAAAACACACCACAACAAAACTAAATGTATGCAATATCTACAAAGCTAACCAGCCTTACAGAAGATACTAGAAGGAAAACTCCAGTCTAATGAAAACAACTTCACCCAAGAAAATACAGCATACAGATAATATCGTGACAAAAATTAAAAGAAAACAAGCAGTGAAAAGCAATAAGATCACTGACTCCAATATGGAAGAAACAAATGTTCATTGGTCACTATTATCTATCAACATCAATGCATTCAACTCTCCTATAATAAGACACACACTAACAGAATGGGTTAGAACAAGATCCAACATTCTGCTGCATCCAAGAAACGCACCTCTGCAACAAATATAAATACTACCTCAGAGTAAAGGGCTGGAAAAATGTCTTTCAAACAAATGGACCCAGAAAACATGCTGGCATAGCTATCCTAATACCTAATAAAATAGACTTTCAAACAAAATTAATCAAAAAAGATGAGGAGGGGCACTACAAACTCATCAAAGGAAAAATCTGCCAAGAGGATATCACAATTCTGAACATCTATGCAGCAAATACAAGAACACATACATTCATATATGAAACATTATTAAAGCTTAAATCACACATCGATCCCAATACCTTAATAGTGGTACACTTCAACACCCCACTTTCACCAAAGGACAGATCATCTAGACAGAAGTCTAATAAGAAAAAAAAGGCACTTACAGAGGTCCTAAATCAAATGGACCTAAGAGATCTCTACAGAACTTTAAATACAAACTCAAAAGAGTATACCTTCTTTTCAGCACCTCATGGAACATTCTCCAAAATAGACCATATGGTTGGTCACAAAACAAGCCTCAACAGATACAAGAAGATTGAAATAATCTCCTGCATTCTATCTGACCAACATGGACTAAAGCTGGACCTCAACAACAATGGAACTAAAAAAACAGCCTACAAACACATGGAAACTGAACAACTTGCTGCTCAATGACAGCTGGGTTAAGGAACAAATAAAGAAACAAATTAAAGACTTCCGAGAATTCAATGAAAATGAAGGTACAACATACCCTAATTTATGGGACACAATGAAAGCAGTGCTCAGAGGAAAATTCATAGCACTAACTGCATTTAAGAAGAAATCTGTGACATCTCATACAAACAAGTTAATGGCCCAACTGAAAGCCCTAGAAAAAAAAGAAGCAAATACAGCCAAGAGGAGCAGACGGCAGGAAATAATCAAACACAGGGCTGAAATCAATCAATGAGAAACAAATAAATCAATTAATTTATTAAATTAATAATGAGAAACTATTAAATCAATAAATAAACAAATAAAGAATCAATGAAACCACAGCTGGTTCCTTGAGAAAATCATCAAGATAGACAAACCTTTAGCCAAACTAACTAAAAGACAGAGAGAAACTGTCCAAATCAGCAAAATCAGAAATGAAAATGGGGATATAACCACAGACAATGAGGAAATCCAAACAATTATTAGGTCATACTACAAAATCCTATATGCCACAAAATTAGAAACTCTAAAAGAAATGTACAATTTTCTTGATAGATTCCATCTACCAAAATTAAGTCAAGATCGGGTAGAAAGGTTGAATAGTCCTATATCCCCCAAGGAAATAGAAGCAGTCATTAACAGTCTCCCTTCCAAATGAAGCCCTGGGACAGATTGATTCAGTGCAGAATTCTAACAGACCTTCAAAGAAATGCTAAATCCAATTCTCTCCAAACTACTCCAACAAATAAAAACAGAAGGAACATTACCAAACTCATTCTACAAAGCCACAGAAACCTTGATACCTAAACCACACAAAGACCCCCCCAAAAAAAAGAAAACTTCAGACCTATCTCTCTTATGAACAATGATGCAAAAATACTCAATAAAATACTTACAAACCGAATCCAACAACATATCAAAGATATCATCCACCATGACCAAGTAGGCTTCATCCCAGGCATGCAAGGGTGGTTCAACATACGGAAATCCATTAATGTAATCCACCACATAAACAAACTGAAGGAGAAAAACCACATGATCATCTCCTTAGATGCCGAAAAAGCATTTGACAAAGTCCAACACCCATTCATGTTTAAAGTCTTGGAGAGATCAGGGATACAAGGCACATACCTAAAGATAGTAAAGGCAATATACAGCAAGCCTATAGCTAACATCAAACTCAATGGAGAGAAACTTAAATCAAGCCCACTGAAATCAGGGACAAGACAAGGCTGTCCATTGTCTCCATATCTCTTCAACATAGTACTTGAAGTCCTAGCTAGAGCAATAAGACAACTAAAGGAGATCAAGGGGATACAAATCAGAAAGGAAGTGGTCAAAGTGTCACTATTTGCAGATGATATGATAGTATACATGAGCGACCCCAAAAATTCAACCAGAGGACTCCTTCAGCTGATAAACACCTTCAGCAAAGTGGCAGGATACAAAATCAACTCAAAAAAATCAGAAGTATATACCTCCTGTATACCAAAGACAAAAAGGCTGAGAAAGAAATGAGGGAAACAACACCCTTCACAATAGCCACTAATAACATAAAGTACCTTGGTGTGACTCTAACCAAGCAAGTGAAAGACCTGTTTGAGAAAAACTTCAAGTCTCTGAAGGAAGAAATTGAAGAAGATATCAGAAGATGGAAAGATCTCCCGTGCTCATGGATTGGTAGGATTAGCATTGTGAAAATGGCCATCCTGCCAAAAGCAATCTACAGATTCAATGCAATTCCCATCAAAATACCAACTCAATTCTTTACAAACCTTGAAAAAAAGATTCTCAGCTTCATATGGAGAAACAAAAAACCCAGAATCTCCAAAATGATCCTGTACAACAACAGATCATCTGGAGGTAGCTCCATCCCTGATCTCAAGCTGTACTACAGGGCAACAGTAATAAAAACTGCATGGTATTGGCATAGAAACAGAAAGGAGGATCAATGGAACCGCATAGAAGACCCAGAAATAAACCCACACTCCTACGAATACTCGGTATTTGTCAAAGAAGCCATATCCATTCAATGGAAAAAAAGAATCTTCACAAATGGTGCTGGTCCAACTGGATGTCTACATGCAGATAAATGAAAATAGATCCATATTTATCACCCTGCACAAAACTAAAGTCCAAGTGGCTCAAAGACCTCAACATAAAACCAGATACTCTAAACTGGTTACAAGAAAAAGTGTGGAAGAGTCTAGAAGTCATTGGCACAGTAGACAACTTCCTGAACAGAACACCAACAGCACAGGCTCTAAGAGCAACAATCAATAAATGGGACCTCATGAAACTGAAAAGCTTCTGTAAAGCAAAAGATACTGTTGTCAGAACAAAACGACAGCCTACCGACTGGGAAAGGATCTTTACCAACCCTATATCTGACAAAGGGCTGGTATCCAGAATATAAAAAGAATTAAAGAATTTAAAAATCAATAAATCAAGTAATCCAAATAAAAAATGGGGTACGGAGATAAACAGAGAATTCTCTGTAGAGGAATATAGAATGGCTGAGAAATACTTAAAGAAATGGTCAACATGCTAAGCCATCAGGAAGATGCAAATCAAAAAGACCCTGAGATTTAATCTTATACATATCAAAATGGCTAAAATAAAAAACTCAAATGACAACACATGCTGGAGAGGTTATGGAGAAAGGGGAACCCTCCTCCATTGCTGGTGGAAATGTAAACTGGTACAACCACTTTGGAAGCCAATCTGGCACTTTCTCAGACAATTAGGAATAGTGCTTCCTCAAGTCTCAGCTATATCTCCCCTAAGCATATACCCAAAATTTGCTCAAGTACAAAAAAAGGACATTTGCTCAACCATATTTGTAGCAGCTTTATTTGTAATAGCCAGAACTTAGAAACAACCCAGATTTCCATCAATGGAGGAATGCATACAGAAATTGTGGTATTTTTATACAATGGAATACTACTCAGCAATCAAAAACAAGGAAATCATGAAATTTGCTGGCAAATGGTGGGATCTAGAAAAGATCATTCTGAGTGAAGTATCCCAGAAGGAGAAAGATACACATGGTATATACTCACTTATATAGATCTATAAGATATGATACACATAATGAAATCTATACACCTAAAGAAAATAATCAAGAAAGAGGACACGGGGTAGGATGATCAATCCTCACTTAGAAAGATAAATTAGATGTACATTGGACATAGGAGAAAACAAGTAACAGGACAGGAGCCTACCACAGAGGGCCTCTGAAATACTCTACCTAGCAGTTTATCAAAGCAGATACTAAGACTCATAAGCAAACCTTCGGCAGAGTGCAGGGATTGATATGAAAGAAGGGGAGTTAGTATGACATGGAAAGGATAGGAGCTCCACAGGACCAAATACATCTGGGCACAGGGTTCTTTTCTGAGACTGACATTCCACCAAGGACCATGTATGGATATAACCTCGAACCTCTGCTCAGATGTAGCCCATGGTAGCTCAGTAACCAATTGGTTTCCCATAGTAAGGGGAACAGGGACTATTTCTGACAGGAACTCAATGGTAAGCTCTTTGACCTCTCCACTCCCAAGGGAGGAGCAGTCCTGCTAGGCCACAGAGGAGGACTTTGCAGCCAGTCCTGAAGATACCTGATAAAACAGTGTCAGATGAAAGGGGAGAAGGTCCTCCCCAATCAGTGGACTTGGAAAGGGGCAGGGAGGAGATAAGGGAGGGAGGTAGGGATTGGGAGCGAATGAGGGAGAAGTATGCATCTGGGATACAGAGCTAATAAAATGTAACTAATAATAATAATAATGAAAAAAAACTAAATAAAATGAAATGCATCCTCCCCCCCCAAAAAAAGTTGGTTCTCTGAGAAAATAAACAAGATAGACAAACCCTTAGACAAACTAACTAAAAGGCAGAGAGAAACTATCCAAATCATCAAACCAGAAATGAAAAAGGAGGGGATGACAGATAATGAGGAAATTCAAAGAATCATTACATCTTCTTTCAAAAGCCTATACTCCACAAAATTTGAAAATCTAATTGAAATGAGTAGTTTTCTTGATAGATTCCATTTACTAAAGCTAACCAAGAACAGGTAAACAAATGAAACATTCTTACATTCCCCAAGGAAATAGAATCAGTCATCAAAATCTCCCTGAAAAAAAATTCCAGGGCCTGATGATTTCAGTTCAGAATTTTATTAGACCTTAAAAGAAGCGCTATCACCAGTACTCTTCAAACTGTTCCACCAAATAGAAACAGAAGAAACATTTCCAAACTCCTTCTATGAGGCAACAGCAACCTTGATACTTCATGAAACAATGACCCAACAAAGTAAAGAGAACTTCAGGCCAATCTCTATTATGAACAGTGACTCAAAAATACTCAATAAAATACTTGAAAACCAAATCCAAGAACACAAAACGATATCATCCACCATGACCAAGTATGCTTCATCCCAGGCATGCACTGGTTGGATAAATATATGGAAAACCATCGATGTAATCCGCCACAGAAACAAACAGAAGGAAAAACACGGCATGATCACCTCCTTAGATGCCAAGTAACATTTGACAAAACCCAACATCCATTCCTGTTTAAAGTCTTGGAGAGGTCAGGGATACAATGCAAATAGTAAGGCAATATACAACAAGCATATAGCCAATATCAAACTGAACTGAGAGAAACTTAAATCAATCACACTGACATCAGGGACAAGTCAAGGCTGTCCACTCTCTCCATATCTCTTCAACATTGTACTTAAAGTCCTAGCTAGAGCAATAAGACAACTGAAGAATAGCAATGGGATATACACTGGAAAGGAAGAAGTCAAAGTATCACTATTGGCAAATGATATGATAGTGTGGATGAGTGACCTCAAAATTTCCTCCTGGGAACACCTTCAGCTGATTAACAGCTTCAGCAAAATGACTGGATACAAAATGAACTCAAAAAAATCAGTACCCTACTTTATACAAAAGAAAAAAAGGCTCAGACAGAAATAGGGGAAACAGTCCCTTCACGATAGCCACAAAGGACATAAAGTACCTTTGTGTGACTCTAACCAAGCAAGTGAAAGATCTGTTTGAAAAAAACTTAAAGTCTTTGAGGAAAGAAATTGAAGAAGATATCAGAAGATGGAAAGATAACCCATGTTCATGGATCGGTAGAATTAACATGGTGAAAATGGCATCTTCCCAAAAGCAATCTACAGATTCCATGCAATTTCCATCAAAATACCAACACAATTCTTTACAGACCTTGAAAGAACAATTCTCAATTTCATATGGAAAAACAAAACAAACAAACAAACAAACAAAAAACAGAATTGCTAAAACAATCCTGTACAACAACAAATCATGTAAAGTATTTCCATCCCTGATCTCAAGTTGTACTATAGAGAAACAGTAATAAAAACTTCATGATACAAGAATAAAAATAGGTTGGAGGATCATTGAAATCAAATGGAAGACCCAGAAATAAACCCACACACCTACAGGTACTTGACTTTGGACAAGGATTCCAAAAAAAAAAAAAAAATACAGTGGTAAAAAAGATAGCATTGTCAACAAATGGTGTTGGTCTAACTGGATGTCTACATGTAGAAAAAATGCAAATAGATACATATTTATAATCCTGCACAAAACTAAAGAACAAGTGGCTGAAAGACCTCTACAAAAAATTAGACAAACTAAACCTGTTAGAAGAAAAAGTGGGAAAGAATCTGGAATTCATTGGCACAGGAGACAACTTCCTGAACAGAACACCAACAGCAGAGGCTCTAAGGGCAACCATCAATAAACGGAACCTCATGAAATTGAAAAGCTTCTGTAATGCAAAGGATACAGTCATCAAAACAGCTTATCGATTGGGAAAGGATCTTCATCAAACCTTATCTGACAGAGTTTTAATATTCAGAATTAATAAAAAACTTAAAAAAGTAAACACCAACAAACCAAGTAATCCAATTAAAAATGGGGTACAGAGCTAAACAGAGAATTCTAAACAAAAGAATATTGTGAGAGAAACACTTAAAGAAACGTTTAACATCCATAGTCATCAGAGAGATGTAAATCAAAATGACCCTGAGATTTCACCTTATAATCATTAGAATGGCTAAGATTAAAAAAAAAAAAAAAAAAGAAATGGCAGCACCAGGAGGACATTGCATCTAAGGAGCAGGACATTTTCCATTCAGCAACCAAGAAACTGAAGTCTGGGCCCTAAAACAACAGCAATCATGTTTCCCAGATATGAGGAAACCCCCATGGCATAGGAATCAGTCTGGTCCATGCTCAGGTCACCCAGCCTGAACCCGGAAGAGATCCCGGGTTCCGCAGGCACTAGGTCCCCAGACCAGAGCCACATGCCTGATCACCTTCCCAGGCTGCTCTGTGAGCACACACACACACACACACAAAAAAAAAAAAACAGAGACTGGGAGTCCCAGTCTTGAGAAAACCCCACAGGGAAGGAAGGAAACGGTACTGACTTGGGTCACCGAGTATTTCCCTGGAAAAAGTCTCGCAGACCAGCAGGTACGAGCTGCCATCACTGAACTGGGCTCAAGCCGCAGGCACAGACAGTTGCTACATGCCAGCTCTCCAGCACAGACAGAACTATGTGCCCCAGGGCAACACAGATTGGGAGTCCCTGTCAGGGGTAAACCCCACAAGAAAAGAAGGAAACGGTACTTACTGGGAGTCACTGTCCAGAGAAATCCTCATAGGGAACTAAGCGAATGGGACAAACTTAAGCCACCAAGTATATCCCTGGAAAAGGTCCCACAGACCAGCCCAGCCCAGGGACCTGCTGTGCACAGATAGCCTGCTGTTACCAGGAGAGCAGTACCCACCCACCACAGATTACCACTTGGGTACTGGGGCACAGAGCCCTAACCTCAGACCTACAGAAGCCCAGAATCCCTGAGATCAACCCCCAGATACTGCTCTAAGGGGCAACCAGTTAACCCTAACAAAACTGACCAAACCAAGGGGCACACAGGTTACAGCAGCAGATCACTAAATTTACAACAAGAAACCCAGAAGCAGGGCAGCAGTCTTCAGGACTTCTCTGGGTGAGAGGAGAGCCCTCTGGACTAACAAGGACCCCAGTTACAATTCAGGTCTCTATGCTTGAGGTGAGCTGTGGCAACTCCTGAAAAACACTGGCCATACAGTGACCATACCCAAAAAACCTGAGGAGGTTTCCTCCAGGAAAAACCATCTTCCTGCCAAAGGGATTCTCTCCACCACAGGATTCCCGGAACCAACAGAAACTAACTCCAAACACCTAAGATAGCACAATGGGTAGAGGCCAGCATAAAAGATCTACCAACAAAAGACAGAACAATATGGCATCTCCAGAACCCAGTTATCCAGGGACCAGTAGCCCTGGACACCCCAGCATAATTGAAATTCAAGATGACCTAACATCTATGCTTCATCTATCATGAAGAGGTTAACAGAGGAAACAAATAAAATGCATAAAGACCTGGAGGAAGATAAACTAAAACAGATTATGGCCATCTGTAAAGAAATAGAGGAAGATAAAAACAATCAGATTATAGCCATTTGTGAAGAAAAACAAGAAGTTGCAGCCAAACAGTTTGTGGCCTTTAGAGAGGAAATGCTTGAATCACTGAAAGAAATAAAAGAAACACAGGATTGTTCAAACAAACAGCTGAAGGAATTGAAGGAAAAGCAGGAAAATACAGTCAGACAGGTGAAGGAAATCAACAAAACAGCTCAAGAACTGAAGATAGAATTGGAAAAATTAAAGAAAAGACAGATGGAAGAAATTGTGGAGAGAAAGAACTTAGGGAAGAAAACAGAAACTACAGAAGTTAGCATAACCAATAGACTACAAGAGATGGAAGAAAGAATCTCAGGTGTGGAAGACACAATGGAAGAAATCGATGTATCTGTCAAAGAAAATGTTAATTCTAAAAAATTCCTGACACAGATCATCCAAAAAATTCAAGACAACATAAAAAGACAAAACCTAATAATAGAAATAGAGGAAAAAGAAGATTCCCTGTTCCAAGGCCCAGAAAATATTTTCAAAAAAATCATTGAAGAAAATTTCCCCAACTTAAAGGAGAGGCCAATAAGAATACAAGAGGCCTATAAAACACCCAATAAATTAGACCAGAAAAGAAAATCCTCCTACCACATAATAATCAAAGCAGAAAGTATCCAGAACAAAGGAAAAATACTAAAAGCTGCAAGGGAAAAAGGCCAAGTAACATATAACAGCAAACCCATTAGAATCACACCAGACTTTTCAACAAAGACTATGAAAGCCAGAAAGGCATGGATGGGTATCATGAAAATCCTAAGAGAACACTAGATGTCAGGCCAGGCTACTATACCCAGGAAAATTCTCAGTCCTCATAGAGGGAGAAAACAAGATATTCAATGACAAAAACAAATTTCAACAATACCTACACACAAATCCAGCATTACAGAAGACACTAGAAGGGAAAATACAACCTAAGAAAACTAGCTACTTTGAAGAAAACACAAGAAATAATTAACATCACTACCGTAAAACAAAAAGCAACCAAACACACAACCTTATGACCACAGCCAACATCAAAATCAAAAGCTCTAACAGCCCACTGGTCATTAATATCTCTCAACATCAATGGACTCATTTCTTCAATAAAAACCCACAGACTAACAGAATGGATGTGTAAACAAAACCCAGCAATGTGTTGCATACAAGAAACACACCTAAGTCACAAAGATAGATATTACCTGAGGGTAAAGGGTTGGAAGATGGTTTTCCAAGAAAATGGACCCAAGAAGCAAGCAGGAGTAGCCATTCTAATATCTGATAAAATAAACTTTCAATGAAAATTAATCAAAAGAGATGGGGAAGGACACTCCATACTCATCAAGGGAAAATTCCACCAGGAAGACATCACAATATTGAACATCTATGCCCCATATACAAAGGCAACCACATTTGTAAAGGAAACATTGATAAATCTTAAACCACACATGGATCCCCATACATTAATACTGGGGGACTTCAAAACCTCACCCTCAACAAAGGACAGGTCAACAAAACAGAAATTAAACAAAGAAACAATGACTCTGACAGAGGTCATGAATTAAATGGACCTAACAGACATCTACAGAACTTTTCACCCAAACACAAAAGAATTTACCTTCTTCTCAGCACCTCATGGAACCTTCTCCAAAATAGACCACATAGTTGGTCACAAAGCAAGCCTCAACAGATGTAGGAAGAATGAAATGATCCGTTGTATCCTGTCTGATCACCATGGAATAAAACTGGACCTCCACAACAACAGAAATAGCAAAAAGCCTACACACACATGGAAACTGAATAACTTGCTACTAAATGACAGTTGGGTTAGGGAAGAAATAAAGAAATTAAGGTCTTCCTAGAACTCAATGAAAATGCAAACACAACATACCCAATCTTGTGGGACACATGAAAGCAGTGCTAATAGGAAAGTTCAAAGCACTAAGTGCCTTCAAGAAGAAATTCGAGACAGCTCATTTAAGCAATTTAACAGCTCACTTAAAAACCCTAGAAAAAGAAGAAGCAGACACACCAAAAAGGTTTAGACAGCTGGAAATAATCAAACTCAGGGCTGAAATCAATCAATTGGAAACAAACAAAACAATTCAAAGAATCAATGAAACCAAGAGCTGGTTCTTTGAGAAAATCAACAAGATAGACAAACCTTTGGCCAGGCTAACTAAAAGGTATAGAGACACCATCCAATTCAAAAAAATCTGAAATGAAAATGTAACTACAGACACTGAGGAAATCCAAACAATCATTAGAACATACTTCAAAAGTCTACATGCCACAAAATTTAAAATTCTAAATGAAATGGACAATTTTCTTGATCGATTCCAATTACCAAAGCTGAATCAGGACCAGTCAATCAATTAAATAGTCCTATATCCCCCAAGGAAATAGAAGCAGTCATCGAAAGACTCCCATTAAAAAAAGCCCAGGACCAGATATTTTCAGTGCAGAATTCTACCAGACCTTCAAAGACGAGCTAACTCTACTTCTCTTCAAACTATTCCAAAAAACAGAAACAGAAGGAACACTATGAAACTCATTCCATGAAGCCACAGTCACCTTGGTACCTACACCTCACAAAGACCCAACAAGAACAGAATTTCAGGCCACTCTCCCTTATGAACATTGATGCAAAAATAGTCAACAAAATCCTTGCAAAGCGAATACAAGAACACATCAAGGATATCATCCACTATGACCAAGTAGGCTTCATGGCAGGTATGCAGGTATTTTTCAATATACGGAAATCCATCAATGTGATCCACCATATTAACAAACTGAAAGAAAAGAAAAAAAAAAAAAAAACATGACAATCTCCCTAGATGCTGAAAAAGCATTTGACAGAATCCAACATCCATTCATATTTAAAGTATTGGAGAGATCAGGGATACAAGGCATATATCTAAACATAGTAAAGGTGATATACAGGAATCCTATAGCCAACATCAAACTTAATGGAGAGAAACTTAAAGCAATCCCACTGAAATCAGGGACAAGACAAGGCTGCCCACTCTCTCCATATTTCTTCAACATAGTTCTGGAAGTCCTTGCTAGAGAACTAAGAGA
The DNA here is from genome assembly GCF_030254825.1 of Meriones unguiculatus. Classification (NCBI taxonomy): domain Eukaryota; kingdom Metazoa; phylum Chordata; class Mammalia; order Rodentia; family Muridae; genus Meriones; species Meriones unguiculatus. The sequence continues at coordinate 69,314,400 of NC_083369.1, read as the reverse complement.
GTTGCAGGAGCTCAAGGGGTTACAGATTGGAAAGGAAGAAGTCAAATTATCACTATTTGAAGATGATATGATAATATACATGAGTGACCCCAAAATCTCTACCAGGGAAATCCTAGAGCTGATCACCACCTTCAGCAAAGTGGCCAGATACAGAATTAGCTAAAAAAAATTAGTGGCCTTTCTGTATACAAAAGACAAAAGAGCTGAGAAAGAAATTAGGGAAACAACACCCTTCACAATAGCCACAAATGATATAAAGTACCTTGGTGTAACCCTAACCAAGCAAGTCAAAGAACTGTATGAAAAAAAATTTCAAGTCTCTGAAGAAACAATTAGAAGAAGATATTAGAAGATGGAAAGACCTCCCATGCTCATGGCTTTGCAGGATTAACATAGTAAAAATGGCCAACTTACCAAAAGCAAGAAATCTACAAATTCAATGCAATTCCCATCAAATTACCAACACAGTTCTTTACAGACCTGCAAAGAAAAGTTTTCATCTTCATATGGAAAAACAAGGAACCCAGAATTGCTCAAACAATGCTCTACTATAAACGATTTTCTGGAGGTTTCTCCAACCCAGATTCTAATCTGTACTGTAGAGCAACAGTTATAAAAACTGCATGGTACTGGCATAGAAACAGAATGGTGGATCAATGGAACTGAACAGCAGATCCAGAAAATAAACCCTCACACTTATGGACACCTGATCTTTGACTAAGATGCCAAAAACATACAATGGAAAAAAGATAGCATCTTCAACAAATGGTGCTCGTCTAACTGGATGTCTACATGTAGAAAAATACAAATAGATCCATACTTATCACCCTGCACAAAACTAAAGTCCAAGTGGTTCAAAGACCTCAACATAAAACCAGTTACTCTAAACTGGTTACAAGAAAAAGTGGAGAAGAGCCTTAAACTCATTGGTACAGGAAACAACTTTTTGAACAGAACACCAACAGCACAGAGCAACAATCAATGAATGGGACCTCATGAAACTGAAAAGCTTCTGTAAGGCAAAGGACACTGTCATCAAGACAAAACAACTGCCAACAGATTGGGAAAGAATCTTCACCAACCCTTTATCTGACAGAGGGCTAATATCCTGTATATATATAAAGAACTAAAGAGGCTAAAAAGCAGCAAACCAAGTAATCCAATTAAAAAATGGGGAATAGAGCTAAAGAGAGAACTCTCTGTAGAGGAATATAGAATGGCAGAGAAACACTTAAAGAATTGCTCAACTTCATTAGCCATTAGGGAAATGCAAATCAAAACGACCCTCAGATTTCACCTTACACCCATGAGAATGGCCAAGATTAAAATCTGAAGTGACAACACATGCTGCAGAGGTTGTGGAGAAAGGGAACCCTCCTCCACTCCTGGTGGGAATGTAAACTTGTACAACCACTCTGAAAATCAATCTGTTGCTTCCTCAGACAATTAGGAATAGCGCTCAAGATCCAGCCATACCACTCCTAAGTATATATCCAAAAGAGGCTCAAGTACACAATAAAGACACTTGCTCAACCATGTTTGTAGCAGCTTTATTTGTAATAGCCAGAAGCTGGAAACAGCCCAGATGCCCCTCAACTGAAGAATGGATGCAGAAATTATGGTACATCTACACAATGGAGTATTACTTTGCAATGAAAAATAAGGAAATCATGAAATTTGCAGATAAATGGTGGGACCTGAAAAGGATCATCCTGAGTGAGCTGTCCCAGAAGCAGAAAGACACACATGGTATATACTCACACATATAGACATATAACATAGGATAAACCTACTCAAATCTGTACGTCTAAAGAAAGTAATCAAGAGGGAGGGCCCCTGACTAAAATGCTCAATCCCAATCCTGAAAAGCAAAGAGGATGGACATCAGAAGAAGAAAATAGGAAACATGCTAAGAACCTGCCACAGAGGACCTCTGAAAGGTTCTGCCTTGCAGACTATGAAAGCAGACTCTGAGACTTATGGCCAACTTTTGGGCAGGGTGCATGGAATCTTATGAAAGAAGAGGGAAATAGTAAGATTTGGAGAGGACAGGAACTCCACAAGGAGAGCAACAGAACCAAAAAATTTGAACACAGGGGTCTTTCCAGAGGCTCATACTCCAACCAAGTACCATGCATGGAGATAACCTAGAACCTCTGCACAGATGTAGCCCATGGAAGTTCAGTGTCCAAGTGGGTAGAAGAGGGACTGCTTCTGACATAATCTGATTGGCCTGCTCTTTGATCATCTCCCCCTGATGGGGGAGCAGCCTTACCAGGCCACAGAAGTTGACAATGCAGCCACTCCTGATGTGATCTGATAGACTAATATCAGAAGGAAGGAGAGGAGGACCTTCCTTATCAGTGGACTTAGGGAGAGGAATACATGAAGAAGGGGGACAGAGGATGGGATTGGGAGGGAAAAAGGGATGGGTTTATGGGGGGATACAATTTGAATAAAGTGTAATTAATATAAGAAAATAAAATTTAAAAATATATGAAATATGTAAAAAAGTAGAAAAATGTCAACTTCAATATCTAAAAAACAAAATCTGCTGATTGCCAAACAATTGCTGTTTCTTAGCATGAATGCTGTATTCTGAAAATATTCTCTTTTAGAGCTTGAAGGACTTAGGGCTCAAAGGATTTTGCTCAACAGGAATAAATCAAATTACAGGGCCAGAAATATAACACCAGGACCCCAAGCACAATAGATTGCCTAGCCAAGGAACCAATTATTTTTGATTGGAGTAGGCATTACATGGGCAGATGGTACTAGGACAATAAAATTATTAATAAGCTTCCACAGTAAATTCAATTATTCAGATAATAGGAGCTTATATATAAGCTATATGGGCAGAACAAGAATGGAATAAGGTTCTTCCTTTTAATCCTGACTCTTAGAAAAAAATGTTAAGTCCAAGCCCAAGGAACTGAAGTTAACAATTCCTAAACAGACAACAATATGCTCCAAGTTCATATCCAGTACCAAACTCAAGCTGTCACCTAGGCTTTCCTTCTTCTGTAAAAGTATAATTTCTATCCAGACTAAATTCCAAAATATATGAAGAAAACATAATAAAAGATAATACACACACACACACAAAAACCACACACACAAACACATCATGCTGGAGAGGATGTGGATGGAGACCATTGCTGGCAGAAACGTAAACTTATACAACCACTTTGGAAATCAATCCGGTGCTTTCTCAGAAAACTAGGAATTGTGCTTTCTCAAGATCCAGCTATACCACTCTTAGGTGTATATCCAAAATATGCTCCACTATACAACGAGGACATTTGCCCAACCATGTCCGTAGCAGCTCTATTTGTAATAGCCAGAATCTGGAAACAACCTCAATGTTCTTCAACAGAGGAATGGATACAGAAATTGTGGTAATTTTACACAATGGAATACTACTCAACTTTGAAAATAAGAATATCATGAAATTTGCAGGCAAATGGTGGGAACTAGAAAAGATCATCTTGAGTGAGGCAACCCTGAAGCAGAAAGACACACATTGTATATCCTCACTCATAAGTGGCTATTAGACATAGAATATAGAATAACATACTAAAATCTGTAGTCCTAAAAAGCTAAACAACAAGGAAGTCCATAAGGAAGATGTTCAATCCTCTTTCAGAAGGGCAAATGTGATAGAAATTGTAAGCAGGGGAGAAGACAGGGAAAAGGACAGGATCCTACCAGAGATGGCCTCTGAAAGCTCCACTGGTAGAGTTACTAAAGCAGAGGCTGAGACTCATAGCCAAACTTTGGGCAGAGTGGTGGCAATTTTATGAAAGAAGGAGGAGATACAAAGACCTGGAGGTAACAGGGGTGCCAAAAAGCGATCAACAGGCTCTGGCGTCCCTGCAAAGAATGAAACTCCAACCAATGACTGTGCATGGAAAGTACCTAAAACCTCTGTACAGGTGTAGCCCATAGACTCAGTCTCAAAATGAGTTCCCTAGCAAGGGGAACATCACCTATCTCTGGCTTGAACACAGTGGCAGGCTCGCTGATCACCTCCTCCAGGGGGATCCAACTCTGGGAGGCAAGAGAGGAAGACAATGTAGCCATTCCTGATGAGACCTGATAGGCTAGAGTCAGAGAGAAGAGGAGAACCTCCCCTATCAGTGGATTAGGGAGAGGCATAGAGGAAGAAGAGGGAAGGAGGGTGGTATTGGGAGAAGAGGGAGGATCCATAGCCAGCATACAAACTGTAATAAGTAATAAATAAAGAAATTAAAAACTAAAACTAAAAGCAAGCAAATTTCAAGTAATTGGGTGCTACGGGAGCTATAAACTTTCCCTCCAGATATAACAAATATGCGTACTCATTGGGACAACTTATGATAATTATAAACTGTACTAGTTATAAAACTGTCCTGTTATTTATCTTGTTCTTTTTAAAATTTTAACACAGAAAGGGGAAAAAATCTGTTTGAGAATTCAGTTTAGTGATGTAGATTTTAATAGAGGCTATAATTCCAGACAATAGACATAATATATTGATTTTCAGCTGTGAAAAAAATGACTAATCAGTTGTTAGGCTGGAATCTCAGCCTAATAATCTGTTTGAATAAGACACACTAATGGAACTTAAAATATGTTGTGTACAAGAGTAGCTGATAGTGAAAATAATATACATCTGTGAAGAGGCAATAGAGATTTCATTTTATTAAAATTGTAAAACTTCAGGAATCTGATATAAGCTATTTAGCCCAAGGCCTTCCAAAGCTGCAAGGCAAGTTAAAAGATGTGTCTAATCAACAAAGAAAAATGTTACAAGTATTATTTTACTAAATTTTAAAACTTAAATTAAAGTGATTGATTACTGGGATATAGAAGATTGCGGCTCTGAGAACACACTATGTGTGATGAGCAGTCTGAGCAGGCAGCAATGACTGCACAGTGACAAACACATCAAACTGTGGGCCTCCAAACACGAGCTATTGTGTTCCTCAGATGAGAGGAAACACCATGGTGTGGGAAGCAATCAGGTTCATTCTCAGGTCATCCATCTAAACCCCAGAAGAGTTCCGGGTTTCCCTACAGGGCATGGTCAGCAGCCCAGAGCCACACACCTGCATGCTCTGATCACCATCCCAGATATAACTGCAGGCCCCAAAACATCAGAGACTAGGTTTTTCAGTCGAAGGAAATCTCAAGGTAAAGGAAGCAATCTGGTCTGACCTCAGCTAACCCAGCCAATGCCCTAACACGCAGAAAAGTTTCCAGGTTAGCGCTCATTCTCATTCACCAGCCCAGAGCCACACTCCTGTGTGCTCTACTCACAATCGCAGACTGTACTATGGACCCCAAAACTCCACAGACTGGGTCTCTCTGTCAGGAGGAAACCCCATGATGAGGGAAACATCAGGTCTGACCTCACAGCACCAAGCTAATCCCCAGAAAAGTTCCCGGATTCCCCTGGATTCCCCTGGATTCCCACATGCTTGAGGGCTGTAGCCTCCATCCACATACCTGTGTGCTATACTCACCAGCCACTCGGGTACTGGGAAAAAGAGTTCCAAGCTCAGACCTACAGACCTCTGGAACCCACAGGATCAGCCCCAGATGCTGCTCTAGTGCTCAACCTGACTCCCTAGCTAAACCTACCAAGCCTCCCGGCTCCCTGTTTCTTTAAGAGGTCTTCTCCAGGCAAACACAATATATGAGGAGCAGCAGTTCACCAAATTCAGAGCAAGAAAGCCAGTGGCAAAGCAGCTATCTCCAGGACTTCTCCTGGTGATAGATCAGCCCCCCTTCCCTGAATACCAACGATTTCAGTTACCCCACAGGTCATACGCCTGAGGTGATTTGTGGCAATTCCCTGAGGAACACTTTCTATTTGGTAACCATACCCAAATAGCTGAGAAAACCTATTTCAGAAACAACCATCTTCCTGCCAAGGGGATTTCCCCCAACCCCAGGGCTCCAACAGGCTCCAGAAACAAAGAGCCAACATCTGAGACAGCCAATTGGGTAGAGGCCAGCTTAAAAGCACATTCAACAAAAGCCAAAGCAATGTGCCATATCCAGAACCCAGTTATCCAGGGAGAAGTAGCCCTGGATACCCTAACATAAGTGAAATTCAAGAAAGTGAACTTACAACTATGCCTATAAAGATTATAATGGAGGAAATGAATAAAGTCAGTAAAGAAATACAGTTAGATAAAGCCAAAGAGATTATGGCCATCCGAAAAGAAATACAGGCAGATACACCCAGTTTATGACCTTTAGAGAGGAAATAATTAAATCACTAAAATTAATAAAAGAAATAGAGGAAAGTTCAAACAAACAGGTAAAGGAATTGAAGGAATAACAGGAAAATACAAACATGTGAAGGAAATGAACAACATGGTTCAAGAGCTGAAGATGGAAATGAAAAAATTAAAAGAAAACACAAATGGAGGCAATCATAGAGAGGGAGAACTAAGGGAAGAAAACAAGAACTACAGAAGTATGCATATCCAACAGACTACGAAGAATTTGATGTATCTGTCAAATGATAAATCTAAAAATTTCCTGACACAAACCATTGAAGAAATCAAGGACAAAATGAAAATAGGAAACCTAAGAATAATAGGAATAGAGGAAAAAAGAAGATTCCCATCTCAAAAGTCCAGAAAAAGTTATCAACAAAATCATTGAATAAAATTTCCTCAATTTAAAGGAGAGGCCTGTAAGCCTACAAGAGGCCTACAGAACAACTAATAGATTAGACCAGAAAAGAAAATCCTTCCGCCACATAATAATCAAAATAGTAAGTGTACAGAACAAAGAAAAAAATACTAAAAGCTGTGGGCTGGCATTCCCCAGGGTCAGAAGATTGTTCAAGGTTCCTGAATAAACTGCATTGAGAAGAACAAAAAAAAAAAAAAAATCAGAAAGAAGGAGAGGAGGACCTCCCCTATCAGTGGACTTGGGGAGAGGCATGCATGCAGAAAGGGGGGGGAGGGTGGGACCGGGAGGGGAGGAGGGAGGGGCTTATGGGGGGATACAAAAGGAATAAAGTGTAATTAATAAAAGTTAAATAAAAAATTAAAAAAAAATACTAAAAGCTACAAGGGAAAAAACCCAAGTAACATATAATGGCAAATGCATCATAATCATACCTGATTTCTGAACAGAGACTATGAAAGCCAGAAGGGCTTGGACGTATATCATGCAGACCCTTAGAGAACACAGATGTCAGTCCAGGCTACTATACCCAGCAAATCTCTCAATCATAATAGATGGAGATGGTTCTGTGGTTCTCCGTGTGGAGCTCCTGTACCCTCCAGGTCTATCGTCTCCCCCTTCTTCCACTCTGCCCAAAGTTTGGCTGTGAGCCTCAGCATCAGCCTTGATACCTTGCTGGGTAGAGTCTATTGTACTTCTGTTCTATGTCCATCCCATTTACCTTTCTGAATGAGGACTGAGCATATTACCTAGGGTCCACCTTGTTTAGCTTCTTTTTTAATTAAATTTTTATTTTTATATTAATTACAATTTATTTACTTTGTATCTCAACTGTAGCCTCCTCCCTCATTCCCTCCCAATCCCTCCTTCCCTCCGGCATCTCCTCCCTGCCCCTCTCTAAGTCCACTGATAGGGGAGGTCCTCCTCCACTTCCATCTGACCCTAGCTTATAAGGTCTCATTAGGACTGGCTGCAAAGTCCTCCTCTGTGCCCTAGCAAGGCTTCTCCTCCCTCGTGGGGGGATGGAGAGAGGTCAAAAAGCCAGACACTGAGTTCATGTCAGAGACAGTCCCTCTTTCCCTTACTAGGGAACCCACTTGCATACTGAGCTGATATGGGCTACATCTGAGCAGAGGTTCTAGGTTATATCCACGCATGGTCCTTGGTTGGAGAATCAGTCTCAGAAAATACCCCTGTGTTCAAATGTATTTGGTCCTTATGGAGGTCTCCAAGTAATAACTCCCCCTTTCATATCATTCCCTGCACTCTGCCCAATATTTGGTTATGAGTCTCATCATCTGCTTTGATATACTGTTAGGTAGAGTCTTTCAGAGGCCCTCTGTGGAAGATTACTGTAATGTTTCTTATTTTCTCCTACTTATAATGTCCACCCCATTTATCTTTCTAAGTGAGGATTGATCATCTTACCCCTGGTCTTCCTTTTTGTTTAGCTTCTTGAAGAAGATATCAGAATATGAAAAGATCTCCCGTGCTCTTGGATCGGTAAGAGTAACATAGTGAAAATGGCCATACTGCCAAAAGCAATCTACAGATTCAATGCAATTCCCATCAAAATACCAACACAATTCTTTACAGACCTTGAAATAAAAATTCTCAACTTCATATGGAAAAACAAAACAAAACAAAACAAAAAACCCAGAACAACAACAGATCATCTGGAGGTATCTCCCTCCCTGATCTCAAGCTGTACTACAGACCAACTGTAAAAAAAAGTGCATGGTATTGGCACAGAAACAGAATGGTGGATCAGCGGAACCGAATAGAAGACCTGAAATAAACCCACACACACACCTATGGATACTTGATTTTTGACAAAGAAGCCAAAACCATACCATGGAAAAATAACAGCATCTTCAACAAATGGTGCTGGTCCAACTGGATGTCTACATGCAGAAAAATGCAGAGATCCATATTTTCACCCTGCACAAAACTAAAGTCCAAGTGGATCAAAGACCTCAACATAAAACCTTGCTTAGCTTTTTTAGGTGTACAGATTTAAGTATGTCTATCTTATCCTATATGCCTAATATCCACTTAAAAGTGAGTATATACCATGGGTGTCTTTCTGTTTCACTTAGTATGATCTTTTCTAGTTCCTACCATTTGACTGCAAATTTCATGATTTCCTTGTTTTTAATTGATGAGTAGCATTCCATTGTGTAAACGTTTCTGTTTCCATTCTTTAGTTGAGGGGTACCTGGGAGGATTCCAGATTTTACCGATAATGAATAAACTTGCTATAAACATGGTTGAATAAATGTCCTTGTTGTATACTTGAGCATATTTTGGATATTTGCATAGGAGTGGTATAGCTGAATATTTTTTAATTAATTTTTTTAGTTTTTTTTTACATTAATTACATTTTGTTTGCTTTGCATACCAGTTGTAGCCCCTTCGCTCATTCCCTCCCAATCCCACCCTCCTTCCCTCATCTCCTCCCATGCCCTTCTCCAAGTCTACCAATAGGGGAGGTCCACCTCCCCTTCCATCTGACCCTAGCTTATGAAGTCTCATCAAGACTGCAATATCCTCCTCTGTGTCCTAGCAAGGATGCTCCTCCCTCGGGAGGGGGGGTGGTTCAAAGAGCCAGACACTGAGTTCATTTCAGAGACAGTTCCTCTTCCTCTTACTAGGGAACCCACTTGGATACTGAGCTGAAATGGGCTACATCTGAGCAGGGGTTCTAGGCTACATCCATGAATGGTCCTTGGTTGGAGTATCAATCTTAGAAAATACCCTTGAAAACAGATATTTTATTTCTGTTGCTCTCCTTGTAGAGCTCCTGTACTCTCCAGGTCTTACTAACTATTTCTTCTTTCATATGATTCCCTGCATTCTACCCAATGTTTGGTTATGAGTCTCAGCATCTGCTTTGATACACTGCTATGTAGAGTCTTTCAGAGGCACTCCGTGGTAGGCTCCTGTCCTGTTCCTTGTTTTCTCTTTCTTCTAATATCCTTCCCCTTTGGTAGGCTCCTGTCCTGTTCCTTCTTTTCTCTTTCTTCTAATATACTTCCCCTTTGTCTTTCCAAGTAAGGATTGATCCTCTTATCCAAGGCCCTCCTTCTTGTTTGGCAGCACTATTCCTAATTGTCTAAGAATGTATCAGATTGAGTTCCAAAGTGGTTTTAAAAATTTACATTCTTGGGGAGGGGCATGCATAAAGAAGGGGGAAGGAGGGTGGGATAGGGAGGGGAGAAGGGAGGGGCTTATGGGGGATACAAAGTGAATAAAATGTAATTAATAAAATAAAATAATATAAAATTTACATTCTGACCAGCAATGGAAGAGGGTTCCCATTTCTCCACATCCTCTCCAGCATGTGTTGTCACTTGTGTTTTTGATTTTAGCCATTCTGATAGGTGTAAGGTAAAACCTCAGGGTTGTTTTGATTTGAATTGAACTGATGACTAAGAGGGTTGAGAATATCTTTAAGTGTTTCTCTGTCATTCGATATTCCTCCATTGAGAATTTTCTGTTTAACTCTTTTCTCTATTTTTAATTGGATTACTTAGCTTGTTGGTGTTTAAGTTGTTTTTTTTTTATATATTTTGAATATTACCCCTCTGTCTGATATAGTGTTGGTGAAGATCCTTTCCTAATCTGTAGGCTGATATTTTGTTTTGATGACAGTTTCCTTTGTCTAACAGTAGATTTTCAGTTTCATGAGGTCCCATTTATTCATTGTTGATCTTAGAGCCTGTACTGTTGGTGTTCTGTTCAGGAACTTGTCTCCCTCACCAATGAGTTCAAGGCTCCTCCCCAATTTTTCTTCTAACACGTTTAGTGTGTCTGGTTTTTTGTTGAGGTCTTTGATCCACTTAGACTTTAGTTTTGTGCAAGATGATAAATATGGAACTATTTGCATTTTTCTACATGTGGACATCCAGTTAGACAAGCACCATTTGTTGAAGACACTGTCTTTTTTCCATTATATGGTTTTGGCTTCTCTGTCAAAAACCAATTATTCGATGGTGTGTGGGTTTATTTCTGGGTCTTCTATTTCATTCCATGGATACACCATTCTGTTTCTGTGCCAATACCATGCACTTTTTATTACAGTTGCTCTGTAGTACAGCTTGAGATCGGGGATGGAGATACGTCCAGACAATCTGTTTTATATAGGATTTTTTTTTTTTTTAGTGGTTCTGGGTTGTTTGTTTTTCCATATGAAGTTGAGAACTGTTCTTTCCAAATCTTTAACAAATTGTATTTGTATTTTGATGGGAATTGCATTGAATCTGTAGATTGTTTTTAACAGGATGGCCATTTTTACTATGTTAATCATTTTGATCCATGAGCATGGGAGATCTTTCCATCTTCTGATATCTTCTTCAGTTTCATTCTTCAAAGGCATGAAGTTTTTTTTTTTAATTTTTATTATTTACAGTTTTTCATGTTGTATCCCAGCTGTAGCCCTCTCCCCATCCACTCCTTACCCCACCCTTCCTCACTCTTCTTCTCCTATGCCCCTCCCCCTGTCCAATGATAGGGAAGGTCCTCTTGCCCTTCCATCTGAACCTAGTCTATCATGTCTCATGAGGACTGGTTTCATTGTCTTCTTCTGTGACCTGGTAAGGCTGCTGTTCAGGTGGAGGTAATCAAAGAGCCAGCCCATGTTTTCATGTCAGAGACAGTCCCTGTTCCTATTACTGGGAAACCCTCTTGGACACTGAACTGCCATAGGCTTTATCTGTGCAGAGGTTTTAGGTTATCTCCATGAATAGTCTTTGTTTGGAGTACCATTCTCATAAAATATCCCTGTGCCCAGACTTTTTTTGGATCTGTTGCTCTCCTGGTGGAGCTCCTGTCCTCTCCATGTCTTTCTATCTCCCTCTTCTGTCTGTTGCTATCCTTCTGGAACTTCCATCCCCTCCAGGTCTTTTTATCTCGCCTATCATAAGGTTCCCTGCACTCTGTCCATTGTTTGGCTATGAGCACTCAGCATATGTGTTAATACCCTGCTGGGTAGAGTTTTTCAGAGGCCCTCTGTGGTAGGCTCCTGTCCTGTTCCCTGTTTTCTTTCTCTTCTAATGTCCCTCTGGTTTGCCTTTTTGAGTGAGGGTTGATCATCTAACTCAGGGACCTCCTTCTTGCTTAGGTTCTTTAAGTGTAAAGATTTTAATATACTTATGTTATATGTCTAATATCCACTTATAACTGAGTATATACCATGTGTGTCTTTCTGCTTCTGGGATTCCTCACTAAGGATGATCTTTTATAGATCCCACCATTTGCCTGCAAATTTCATGATTCCTTGTTTTTAATTGCTGAGTAGTATTGCATTGTGGAAAAAAAGATAACATCTTCAACATATCATGCTGGTATAACTGGATGTCTACAGTAGAAAAAGACAAATAGGTCCACACTTATCACCCTGAACAAAATTAAAATCTAAATTGATCAAAGACCTCAATATAAAAACTTGGCACACTAAACGTGTTAGAAGAAAAATTGGGGAAGAACCTTGAACTCATAAGCACAGGAGACAACTTCTTGAACAGAACACCAACAGCACAGGCCCTAAGATCAACATTCAATAAATGGGACCTCATGAAACTGAGAAGATTCTGTAAGGCAAAAGACACTGTCATCAGAATAAAACAACAGCCTACAGACTGGGAAAATATCTTCACCAACCCTATATCTGGCAGAGGGTAATATCTAAAATATAAAGAACTTAAGAAGTTAAACAGCAACTACTCGAGTAATCTAAATAAAAAAAAATAGGGTACAGAGCTGAAACAGAATTCTCAGTAGAGGAACATCGAATGAAAGAGAAACACTAAAAGAAATGCTCAACATCCTTAGTCATCTGGGAAATGCAAATTTAAAAGACCCTGAGATTTCACCTTATACCCATCAGAATGGCTAAGATCAAAAAATCTAGTGACAACACATGCTGGAAAGGATGTGGATAAAGGGGAACCCTCCTCCATTGCTGGTAGGAATGTACACATGTACAACCATTGTAGGAATCAATCTGGCGCTTTCTTAGACAATTAGGAATAGTGGTACATCAAGATCCAGCTATACCACTCCTAGGCATGTATCCAAAAGATCCTCAAGCATACAGTGAGAACATTTGCTCAACCATATTTGTAGCAGCATTATTTGCAACATCCAGACATTTCAAACAACTTAGATAGATGTCCCTCAGTTGGGGAATGGATACAGAAATTGTGGTGCATTTACACAATGAAGTTTTTGTTTCTCTAAACAGGTTTTTCACTTATTTTGTTAGAGTCATACCAAGGTACTTTATGGTATGTTTAGCTATTGTGAAGGGTGTTGTTTCCCTAATTTCTTTCTCAGCCCTTTTGTCTTTTGTATACAGGAGGGTTACTAATTTTTTTAGTTAATTTTGTATCCAGCCATATTGCTGAAGGGTTTATCAGCTGAAGGAGTTCTCTGGATGAATTTTGGGGGTCACTCAGGAATAATATCATAGCATCTGCAAATAGTGATACTTTGACTTCTTCCTTTTCGATTTGTATCCCTTTGATGTCCTTTAGAAGCTGCATGTTCTCTCATGAAGTCCAGCTAAGACTTCAAATACTATTTTGAAGAGATATGGAGAGAGTGGGCAACTTTGCCTTGTCCCGGATTTCAGTGAAATCGATTTAAGTTTCTCTCCATTTAGTTTGATTTTGGCTATAGGCTTGCTTGTCTTTACTTCGTTTATGTATGTGCCTTGCATCCCTTATCTCTCCAAGACTTTAAACATGAGTTGGCATTGGATTTTGTCAAATGCTTTTTCAGCATCTAATTTCATGATCATGTCCTTTTTTCCTTCAGTTTGTTTATATGGTGGGTCACGTTGATGAATTTCGGTATATTCAACCACCCATGCATCCCTATTTGGTCATGGTGGATGATATCTTTTCTATGTTCTTGGATTCAGTATGCAAGTGTTTTATTGTGCATTTCTGCATCAATGTTCATAAGACAGATAGGTCTGAAGTTTTTTTGTTTTGTTTTGTTGTTGTTGTTGTTTGGTGTTTGTGTGGTTTAGGTATCATGGTGACTGGCTTCACAGAATGAGTTTGGTAATGTTCCTTCTGTTTCTATGTTGTAAAATAGTTTGATGAGAATTGGAGTTAGCTTTTCTTTTTTAGGTCTAGTAGAATTTTGAGGAGAAACCATCTGGCCTTGGACATTTTTTGAAAGGGAGATTTTTGATAACTGCTTCTATTTCCTTGGAGGATATGGAATTATTTAATCTATTTACATGATCTTGATTTAATTTTGATGAATGAAATCTATCAAGAAAAATGTCCATTTCATTAAGATTTTTAAATTTTATGGCATGTAGGCTTTTCTAGTAAGACCTAATGATTGTTTGGATATCCTCAGTATCTGTCGTTATATCCCTCTTTTCATTTCAGATTTTGCTGATTTAGATAGTTTCTCTCTGCCTTTTACTTATTTTGGCTAAGCATTTGTCTATCCTGTTTTCTTAAAGAACCACCTCTTGGTCTCACTGATTTTTGAATTGTTTTCTTTGTTTCTGGTTCACTGATTTCAGCTCTGAGTTTATTTCCAATGGTCTACTCTTCTTGGGTGTGTCTGCCTCTATTTTCTATGGCTTTTAGGTATGCCATTAAGTTGTTTAAATGAGATGTCTTAAACTTCTTTCTGGAGGCACCTAGTGCTATGAACTTAACACTGTTTTCATGGTGTCCCATAGGTTTGGGTATATTGTGCCTTCATTTTCATAGAATTTTAAGAAGTCTCCAAGTTCCTTTTTCATTTCTTCCCTGACCAAGGTGTCATTGAATGGAGACTGGTTTAGTTTACATGTGTATGATTATCCTGTATGGTAGGTTTAATATCCTCTTATGTGTGAGTAAGCTTACTTGTGTCTTTCTGGCTGTTTTACTTCACTTAGGATGATCTTTTCTAATACAATCCATTTATCTGCAAATGTCATGATGTCTTTGTTTTTAATAGGTGAATAGTATTCCATTGTGTAAATGTATCACATTTTCTTTATCCATTCTTTTTTGAGAGACATCTGGATTGTTTCCAGTTTCTGGCTATGATGAATAAAGATTCTATGAACAGGTTGAGCAAATTTTCTTGGAGCTGTAGCTCAGAGGTAGAGTGTAGATGTCCTGGGGTTATATCCCAGCACTACAAAATCAACAAACAAAAAGATAAAGTCAACTTTATTAATTTCAATGACTTTGGCATTTCTTTTCTGCATGCTGACTACTTTGAAGCAGTACAGTGTTTAATGTATGGAACTTAATGTTGTTCCATATTTCTCTGTTTTACAGATAAAGATCAGGGGCATATGTAAGACAAGAAACTTGTCCAAATTCACACAACTAAAGAGCAACAATTTTCACTTATATTTCTCTTGCACCATATGTTCAAATAATATACCACTTCATCTTGTTTTTGAGAAGATTTTAGATGACAGATTCTCCCCAAGGATAATAGAATCAATAAATGAAGTACTTGAAGAGAATATTCTATCTAATCAGTGTTATTGAATTCAATGGTAGACTTAAAATCAAGGTTTTAATCTTATTGGCAATAAAAGAGAATAGATAAAAGAATTAATATAAAAGTGGTATGTAGTGAGAACATGGAACCATACGAAAATATTGCATTTTATATAAAATCGTGCAATTTTAAGGTTTTAAAAAAGAATGGGTGTAAATTAATTGAAGAAATGTGTTTAATTCCAAGTTTCACAAAAATAAATAAACCTGGATTTTTAAAATTAAAAATAAAACATTCTATAATTTCTGACTTTTTAAAATACCCTTGAATTTTATTGAAGTGTGGTTTGTATACAATCAAATTCTAAAATACCAATGAAAACTGCTTTGAGTTGTGTAACTCTCCTCACTACAATAATTATACAGAATTTTCCCACAGTAATTGATCACTTCCTTTTGTCCCTTGGTAGTCAGTATTTTTCCCTAGTATCCATTACTGGCATCTACTGTCACTGTAGATATGTCAAAGTTATAAGTTGGACACTTGGTTATGCCACCTTCTGTGTTTGTATCATCTCATGTTACATAAGTTTTCATACAAAAATCCATATTATGAGTCTTTAAATGAGTGATTTTTTTGTTTGTTTATTTGTTTTCTAGATGATTTATTATAATTTGTTAATCTGGTCGCTTATTGTAGTCCACTTGTGTTGATCCCAGGTTTTTGCTATTTTAAATAAACTCCCATAAACATTTGAATACAAATCTCTTCTTGTTTGTTTGGTTTTGGTGTTTGTATGGCAGGCTCTCAATCATAATGAAAAGAGAACTAGAACTAACAGTTTTGCACAGTATGGCCTCAAACTAATGACAATCTCTTCTCAGCCTCCCAAGGGATGGGAGTCCAAGTCTGAACCACCACACATTGCAGTACAGAACTGTTAGGACTGTGTTTTCAATTCACTTTGTAAATATTTATAATACACAGCAGAAATTTACACAGATGGAAATCCAGAAGAGAAAAGTTATCAGTATACAGACAAAACCATAACCTTATGGTAATCATCAGTCATGGGCCTAGGGAGGGACCTGAAATGACAGTTGGAGAATTTGTCATACAGAATAGTATCAGAACATTGGAACTTTAGAGAATTCTGTTGGAATTGTGAAACTTGGATGGCAGATTTTAAGCAGTAGACACAAGTAGTAAAGAATGAAAAACACTCTCTTAAAATATTTTATAATTATTAATTTTACATGCATGAATATTTTTCCTGCATGTGTCTTTGTGTGGTGTATGTACACCTGGTATTGGAGGAGTCAGATAAAGGCCCTGGATTCCCTTTAGCTAGATGTACACATGGCTATAATTTACCATGTAAGTGCTTCTAATTAAGCCAGGGTCCTCTGGAAGAGCTGCATGTTCTCTCAACCTCTGAGCCATCTCTCTTGCTCACAGCCTACTCTTTTAAACATCTGAAAATAAGGGATGTGGAAGAGAAATGATATGTAAATTTTAGGAATTAGCCAATTTCCAGGAACAGTATGAACAATTAATTCTGTAGGGAATGATTTTATTTGTAGG
Organism: Meriones unguiculatus; assembly: GCF_030254825.1. Classification (NCBI taxonomy): domain Eukaryota; kingdom Metazoa; phylum Chordata; class Mammalia; order Rodentia; family Muridae; genus Meriones; species Meriones unguiculatus. The sequence continues at coordinate 69,297,651 of NC_083369.1, read as the reverse complement.
TAGAGAAGGGAGAGTGACATTGCAATTAGGAAGTTATTGTGGTATCAATGTATGTCAGAGTAATGGGAAAAGGTGGGAGACCAGATCTACCTTTCTTGAAAAGATTCTTTTCTAGGACAAATACAAGATGGCAATGATTAGATACGGGCAGAAGGGATGATTGGACAATAAATACTGACTTAAAGAAACAGCAAGAAAAGTCAGAGAGACCATAGCCTATGGCTTCGAACTTACTCAAAGAATTAAGCAACTCAATAGAATGAACAGTTAAAAGTTTGGCAGTGTGCCTTTGGAAATACTCAGAAAATTTCAATGAGGGAGACAAAACTAGTAAGCAAAGTATAAAAGCCAGTAAAAGTTCAGTAGTCCAATATTTTTTGTGAACACACTCATTGTGGTTTTATGACTTCAAAGGAGTTCAAAGCCCAAAAGTGAAAGTAAAGAAATGAAAAGAGAAGTTTCTCTTTCGAATTGAAAAGGTTCTTTCTAGTCTTAATAAAACAGAAAAGAAGTAGTAGATTATTTGATTTAATGAGGAGATAGCATGGGTCCTAATACACATAGGAAAGCAAGTAAAGAAAGTAAGATAAAAATTTCATCAGTAGAGTTAATGAGATTGGAAATTATTTGGGTGGAGAAGTGGCAATGAAAACATTCATTGCAATAAAAGAGCATAGTGAATACCATTTTATAGTAATGGTAGCTGGTCCTTAAAAATAGTATAATGAGGAAACAGTTAAACCATCTGAATAAGGAACATGTTCCTAGCAAATCACTGGAAATGAAATCACCACATATCTTCCATTGTAAAATCTAAACTACTATAAGACAGTGTGCAAGAAGAAATGTGATGATAAACACAAGATCTATAAAGATAGGTTACTTCCAGAAATAGTGAGGTTCTGTCATCTGTACCATATCAAATCAGAGTGGAGAAAGCGGTTTCCAGTTCTTTGATTGCCTATGGCTTCCCTTTACCATCCATTTATCATTTTTAGTGTATACTGCTTTTAGACTTACCCTTTCAATTGCTACCACACTCATAAAACAGTTACCACATAGCACCATCTGTCACTTTCTCCAAGTGTACAATTGCAATTCAAATGAAAAGAATTTAATTCTGTAAAACTCAGCTAGAATAATATCCTTATTATAAACAACAACACACTCTTGCTGATGGTTGCAGAAACAAAAGCAAGATGATACTGTAAAACATACAAACAAACAAACAAAACCAAACAAAAACCACACAAACAAACAAAAAATAAATAAAACAACACTCAGTCACTAAGTAGGGTGAACATAAGGAAAGATTTCTGCTAATTGAAATGACATAGGAAAAAATAAGATTAAACCCTGAAGCAACAGTGAATGGGTTCAGTGGCAACACTGAAAAAGACAGGCTTACACAAATTCTACAGAATGCTTATCTCCAGAGGTTAGAGGGAAAGAGGAGGAGGAGGAACAAGAAGGAGAGTTTTCATAGGATTTGTACTTGTGGAAATTAAGCTTGACCTTCATTTTTTTTTTTAAAGAAAAATAAGAAGTCTGAATGAAGTGACCTAAATCAGTATGTTTAACTCCTTAGAGCATTGATTTTGTCAGTTGTAAAATGAGAATATCAGGAACTGCTTTGCCGAGTTATTCAACCAGTCTCGAATGATTTACAATAGTTTCATATGTGTTACACATTTGTAAGCAATAGTGTAGGTTATGTGTTTTAAGCTTATGTGTTTTGCACAAAGAAAGCACTAAACAGATGTCATTATTTTCTTCCAATTACTCTTACATGAAAGTAGAAGTGGTCTCATAATTTGAGGGAAGGTAAAACAGAGTGAATGACAAATGCACAGAGAGATTACACCAGGCAAACCCTTCCTGTACAGTAAACATCGAGCTTCATATTGCCTGGAGGCAGGCTTCTTTAAAGTCCCAGGAAAGTTTCAATACTCTTGTGTGCTCAAATCCATCATATTTTTTTTTTTGCTTGTTTGTTTTGAAGGAATTGAAGATAACAGGGCTAACTCCATTTTTTTTTCTCAGGTTCTATCTTAAGTTGACTGTCTTTAGAGTGATTGGCCACCACCTTTATGTTCTGAGAAAAACCACATGGCCCTACACTCCGCAAGTTGTTTTGAATACCAAAGAATGTGTTAAAAGATAACTATAATCAGGCCTCCACTTCACAGGTTGTCATAAATACCACAGAATGTGTTAATGGGTCCTCCACCCAGCAGGCTATCAGAGATATCTCGCAGTTTGAACAGGTGGCTTGGAACAAGCAGCCTAAGGGTCACCTTGATTGCTGAACCCCCTTTCCCCCAATCTTACCCAACCCTGTAACACCAAGACTTGGAATTCCCCACTTGCAGTTTTTCCTTTTAAAAACTCTACCCTCCTGAGACTTGAGGTAGCTCTTCCTAACCTGCTACATAAGGGATGATTGATGGCCAGAGCTTAAGCTTAAATAAAGCCCTCATGTATTTGCTTTGGACTTGTGTTCCTGGTGATCTCTTCAAGGTCTTGCAGTCCAGGCATAACATTTAGAGGTCCCACTGAGATTTTCCAGACTCCCAGGACCTCGATCCAGAAGGTCTTCTACTGGCCTATAAGTGTCTCTGTGTAGTGTTCATGTCTTGTATTTTACTGTTTTACTGTTGGTTCTAAAAAGCCACAAGGTATCTGTATAAATGGCTAGACATGGCTAAGGGTGGATGTGCCCGCCATGGGGACAGGGAGCCATCTCTGACCCTGGTGTGGTTCAGGTAAAACCCACCCATCATTCAGATAGAGACACACCATCAGGAGTTTGTTCACATTGAACCCATCCATCAGTTGGAGAGATTTTCAGTGGATGTGGAATCCCACTGTCTCCTCTCCGTGTCACTTTTGGATTCTGAGGCAAAAGTCTGTGAGTCTAAGCTACTTAATGATAAAGAAATGCCTATCCAAGCCCTAACAGCCAACTTGGCCTCTGAATCTGAATACAAACTATATGAGCAACCCATTGCTCCTGAGGAAAATATGGATCTTTGGTTGGAGGAATGTCCTCAGATTTGGGGTGAAACAGAAGGAATGGAACTGGCCAAACACCAGCCACCAGGTTTTGTGGAACTTAAGCCAGGGGCAGATCCTGCCCAGGCACACTGATACCCAATGTCTCTGGAGACAAAAGAGGGAATAATCCTCATATCCGTAAATTACTCAAACTTGGGATTCTCAAGTCTTGTCAATTTGCATGGAATATTCCTCTGTTGCCTGATAAAAAGCCTAACTCAAATGACTATCAGCCAGTAGAGGACTTGAGGGAGGTCAACCAGAGGGTGACGGATATTCACCCCACTGTACCTATCCCATATACTTTGCTGAGTTCCCTACCACACAAAAGAGACTGCTATACCATCCTAGACTTGAAGGACACCTTCTTCAGCCTCTCCCTGGCACCTGAAATCCAGGAATATTTTGCTTTCAAATGGCATGACCAAGAGACAGGCATCAATGGACAGCTGACTTGGATGTGCCAACCCCGAGGGTTTAAGAACTCACACACCATCTTCGATGAGGCCCTGCTTGAGGACTTATGTGAGTACCAGACTAATAACCAGGATGTTACCCTTCTTCAGTACGTAGATGACCTATGGTGACAGCCAAGGACCGGGCAAGCTGTCTGGAATGGGCTGGAGGCTCTTACAAGTCCTGGAAGAGCTAGGATACCGAGCCTCAGCCAAAAAGGGGCAATTCTGCAGAACTAGTGACTTACTTTGTCTATATCCTGAAAGGAGGACAACACTGGCTCCCCAAGACCAGAAAAGAGACTGTTCTGAGAATTCCAGTCCCAAGCAGTCATCACCAAATAAAACAGTTCCTAGGGTGGGTGGGATTTTGCAAGTTCTGGATCGCAGGCTTTGCAGAAATAGCTAAGCCCCTTGTTGAAGTCACAAAGGAGACTGAGAACTTTAATCTGACCATGGAACAACAACCAGCCTTGATAAGTTGAAGCAGGCCCTGTTGTCGGCACCAGCCTTATGATTGCCAGACATTACTAAGCCCTTTCACCTGTTTATGGATGAATGAAAAGGGATTGCCAAGGGTGTTCTGACTCAAACATTGGGGCCAGTAGCATACCTATCCAAAAAGTTGGACCCTGTTGTGGCCAGATGACCTCCTTTCCTGTACATCATCACAGCCACCACCTTATTGGTCAAGGATGCAGACAAGCTCACCCTGGGGCAAAACCTAATTGTTACTACTGCACATGCCTTTGAAGGAGTGCTAAAACAACATCCAGATCTATGACTTAGTAATGCCAGAATGACTCATTATCAGACCCTACTGGTAAGCCCTAGCAGAGTCAGTTTCCAGCTGTCTATTTCCCTGAATCTGATGACTCTGTTACAGACCCAGACTTGGAACCCCTCTACATGACTGAACTGAGATACTAGCTGAACTGCACAGCTCCAGGCCAGACCTGATAGACATCCACCTGACCGGGACCAATCACAATCAGTACACAGATGGAAGCAGAGGTCCAGAGAAAAGCCAGCGGAGCAGTAACTATTGAAAAAGAGGTAACTTGGTTCCAGTCTTTCCCCACAAGAACCTCTGCACAGAATTCTGGGTTGATAGCCTTGACCAAGACCCTAACTTTGGGAAAGGATTTGGCAGACTATGTCTACATGGATAATAGGTATGCCTTTGCCACAGCCCATGTGCATGGTTCCATTTCCCAAGAACGAAGCCTGCTCACTGCTGAGGGAAAGACCATCAAAAATAAAGAGGAGATTCTGAAACTGCTCCAAGCACTCTGGTTACCTAAGAGATTGGCTATCATCCACTGCGAGGACATCAGAAAGGAACCTCCTCTACAGTCAAAGAAAATAATTTGGTAGATTAGATGGTTGGGGCAGCCTCATTGTTAGAAACTACCCTCTCTCTTCTACCCACTGTTCTACCAGAACCACCCAGCCCCAACTTGCTGGAACAACCAGTCTATATTGAGAAAGAAATTACATGGGCTAAGAGCCTGCTCACTAGTCAATGTTTGGAGAGCTGGTGGCAATCTGCTGAAGATAAGGTAATATTACCTAACTCTTTAGCAAGAACCATTTTTAAGAAAATTCACAGTCACCCACATGGTCACCAGAAGAATGGCAGATGTTATCAGACAATCTACAGTGACTTTCAATAACATAAAGAGAACCCTTGAAGACACTGTGACAAATTGTAAAGCTTGCCAACTAACTAATGCCTTTGGTAATCAAACATCCAGGCTCTTAGCTATGAGGTAAGAGACAGGGGGCCTATTGGGAACTTGATTTTACAGAAATCAAGCCATGAAAATATATCTACAAGTATCTGCTAGTGTTTGTGGATAGCTTTTCTGATGGACAGAAGTGTTTCTGACCAAGACTGAAACAGCAAAGGTAGTAGCCAAGAAACTTTTGGAGGATATCTTACCCAGGTATGGACTTCCTCACATGATAGGGTCAGATAATGGACCAGCATTTGTGTCCAAAGTAAGTCAGGACATAGCAAGGGGCATATTACAAACTGCATTGTCCTTATAGACCCCAAAGCTCAGAACACGTATAGAGAATGAAAAGCACGCTAAAACACACCTTAGCTAAATGTGAACTTAGGGACTGTTAGGGACTGGGTGATGCTTCCTCCATTTGCCCTCTACGGGGTGAAGAATTATTCTTACCAGATAGGGCTCACCTCATTTGAGATTATGTATGGTGTTCCAGGTCCCATTTTACGTTACCTGCAATCTGGAGCTATTGCAGTACTAAATGATGATGATTCAGAGTTAGAGCAAACCAAGGGAGTCATCAATATGTTTGGCCTAAATTGTGTGCCCTTTATGAGGCAGGCCCAGTTTCACAGCCACATAAGTTCTCACCAAGAGACTGGTAGTACATGAGGAGGTTTCACCAAGGCACACTTGAGCCCAAATAGAAAGGACCTTACAAGATTATGCTGACCACACCAACTGTTCTTAAGGTGGATGGGATCTTTCTCTACCATAAAGGAGTATCTGAATCCTATAGCACCAGAATGGTAAGTTCACTGTGGAAGCAACCCTTTAAAACTCAAGTTTTCCAGATCTTAGCCCTCTCGGGACTTCTAACCATATATACTACTGACCAGAACCCACATACCCCTTACAATCATGCCTGGATGCTTAAGAATGTCTATGGACAATTATTACTAGTATCTCAAAGGTGGTTTCCAGCAGAATTTGGCTTCCTGAGCTTAGCTTTGATCTCTTACAAATCATCCCCAATGCAAGGGGAGGTATTTTGAGGGTAGGAAAAGTTCCTTACTATGTATGTCTTTCAACTTATTATGGCCCACCTTGGCAGAAACATAAATGTGGGCATCTGTCTTGGGACTATTTCTGTGCTAGTTGGGGATGTAAAACGCAGGGCCCCTGGCTTCATCAATCATAGCTAGAGGCCTTAGTAGATATCCAAAAGGATCTTGAATCAAACTGTGGTTATGCAGGAGTGATTCGACTGAAGGAAGCCATTCAACCTTGTAACCAACTCAAGGCGACCTTTACTGAGCTAGGAAAATCTTACAATTGGGAAAAAGGTAAAAACTTTTGTATCTGAGTGTACAAACACAGATACGATGATGGAGGAATCATCTCAGTTTTCCTAACCATGAGTCTGGTCCTGACCACCTCTTGGAGACTAGGCCTGAACTCAGCCTTAGTACCCAAACCAGCTTCTATACTCAAGGGTCCCAGTAATTCAGTGGTCACATCTAAACCTAAACAAACGCCTACAACCAGAGACACTACTAAACCTGTGACCACTTTTCACACACAGGGTATTGATACTAATCCCTTATGGTATCTCATGGTACATACTGACAAAGCTATTCATGGGTCTAGGCCTGATTTAACCTATTATGCTATGTTATGTTAGTCCTGTTATGCTACAATGCCAAACCCACTATTATGATGGTATCTCCACAATGGGTAACTACACTTTCTCTGATAACCATAGTCTGGGTAGATGGCAGCAACCCTCTTCAACCAGACTCAAACTCCAGTCACTTGAAGGCCAGGGAACAGGAATGTTATGTATAGGGAATGTTGCTGAGGAATATAAAGTGTTCTGCAATCTAACCCAGAGCCTCATGGATTCTGAGAAGACTAAGTTTCTGATCCCTCCTGTCAATATTGGTGAGCTTCTTCAACAGGATTTACTCCCTGTGCCCATGGCTAGCTGTTACAATCTCCTGGCCAATTCTGCATCTTGGTACAGCTAGTTTCCTGTTTAACCTATCACAGTGGGGAAAACTTTGCGTCCTTCTGGGACTCCCCATCTACCTTAATGGATCTGCATGTCAGGGTAAAGAGGGAACACATCTCTACCTTAATTTTGGCTGTCATCCTGGGGTTAGGGGCTGCAGGGACCAGAACAGGAATCTCTTCCTTGGTACTCCAGAATCGATGCTACAGCCAACTTAGGGAATCTATAGATGAGGACATCAGTAGATTAGAGACTGCCATTTCCTACTTGCAGGGCTGATCTCTTTGGCTGAAGTTGTATTGCAAATTAGAAGAGGATTAGACCTATTATTCCTACAGCAAGGGGTGCTTTGTGCAGCCCTTAAAGAAAAATTTTGTTTTTACACGGATCACTCAGGTATAGTTAAAAATTCTATGGCCGGAGTACGAGAAGGCCTATAAAGGCAAAAAAGGTAAAGGGAACAATCTCAAATTTGGTTCCAATCATGTTTTAATGCTTATCCCTGGTTAACAACATTTGCTTCCACTATAACAGGACCCCTCCTCATTCTGCTAGTGTTGTTACCCTTTGGGCCTTGCATTCTTAATAAGCTATTACAATATATAAACCAAAGACTGGGAATTATTCAGTTAATGGTATTAAGATCCCAATATCAACAACTCAATACTCAGCTATCAGATCTCCAAGAAGCCCAAGATTGGCCTTCCTAGTTACCAGAACAAAAAGGGGTAATAAAGAACTGAAAATAACAGGGCTAACTCCATTTTGTTTCTCAGACTCTATCTTAAGTTGACTGTCCTTAGAGTGACTTGGCCTCCACCCTTCAAATTCCAAGAAAAACCACCTGTCCCCATACTCTGCAAGTTGTTGTGAATACCACAGAATGTGTTAATAAATAATTTTAATAAGGTCTCTACCCTACAGGTTGTCATAAATACCACAGAATGTGTTAATGGGTCCTCCACCCAAAAGGCTACTATACAGGTATCTTGCTATTTGATCAGGTGGCTTGAAACAATCAGTCTAAAGGTCTTCTCACTCATTGAAGCCCCCACCCAATCTTACCCAACTCTGTAACAACATGACTTAGAATTTCCAGCTTTTGTTTTTTTACCTTTAAAAACTCTGCCCTCCTGAGACTCAAGGCCACTCTTTCTGACCTACTGCCTCAGGGATGCTTGACTGCTAGAGCTTAGCTTGAATATTGCTCTCGTGTGTTTGCATGGGACTCATGTTCCTGGTGGTCTCTTCGGAAGTCTCACCATCTAGGCATAAAAGTTTGCTTTGTTTTGTTTTGCTTTTTGGTTTGGTATTGGTTTTTGGTTTTGCTTTTATCTGATTTGTTGGTGGGTTACTCTTGTTTTGCCTTTTACCTAGGACCTTGCTCCGTGGTTCAGGCTGGTACAAATTTAACAATGCTCTTGCTCCAGTCTCTGAGTGTTGTTACAGATTCAGGAATAGCTGCTCACTGACGACTTAGACACCAGACTCAACTCAACAGGTTTATTGAACAATAAACAGAAACTGACTGGTCAGGGCCATAATCTGGATGCAAGAGCCAAACTATGGTCTTGGTCTGCTGTTAAAACAGGTTTTCTGTACAAAACAAAACAAAAGCATAACTATGTAACAACTAGGGAGCAAAACTGTAACCAGGTGTAGGAAATAAACTGCAAGTAGGTAACAACCAGGTAACAAAAAATGCAACCAAGTATCCAGATGTAGCAAGTAACATTACATCATTTTGAGTAGCTACATAAAGTGTTTCTAACTCACTTTTAATTTGATTGGTTCTGCAGTTGAGGAACTTCATAGAGTATCCAGGTAACAAAGTATTCAAAGTTTGAGAAGTGAAACAATAGAGACCTTTGGAAACAATATGGCTTCTGATATGTTAAAGGTTACAGCAGACATTAACAGAGGAGCCATAATTATGGTAAGAACTAAATTAGTCCTCAACAAAGGGACTATAGAGTTTAAGCAGGTTACAACCCCTTTAAGCATCCCACCACATTCAGTTTTCCAAACCCATTCATGCACCTTTACTACCCCCGGAAAGCTTAGGATCATTTTCATCCCTAAGAACTAGCTTTTGCGGGTGTATCAGTCTTTCTGCATTCAGTCAAAATCTGCTCTCTACAGTTAAATTTATAGTTTGTTGAAGTAATACACTTATTAATTACATGAAGAAACTCCAGATCTTGGGTATGTGTTTCTAATTTTAATTTTATTAAATGACAAGAACAGGAATGATGTAAGATTAAAGAATGTAAATGTCTCTAAAATTAAATGCAGTTAATGAAAATAAAATGAAAATTTTCTTTAAGTTTTACCATCTGTGGAATGTAAAGATGAGGAGAGTCAGTTTGTGATCTTATCAAATGGGTTTGTTGTAAGGAATGAAATAATGTCATTTGGGTAATGTGTCTGGCACACAGTACTTGTGTCTGGAACACTGATTACTATTAAGTTGCCAGATTTAGTATGCTACATTTAGTTTCCTGTTTAGTTACCTTATGGTTATGTAATAAAACACCATTTAGAGATACAAGATGGTGGCAACCAATGCACACCATATCTGAGAGGCACAGGATCCAAAACTCCAAAATAGGTGAGTGGAGGGGCTGCTGAAGCCAGAACATCAACATTGAGGCTTCCTGGGTAAGAGGGAACAACACATCAGCTGAGACCACTTGGATCCAGGTCCCCTGCAGACATCACTGTGGACAGAAAGAGGGGAATATTCAACCACCCTGCACTTCCCCTTGAAACAAACATGGACCGATCTCCCCATCAGAGGCAGCATACAGTACCAGCTGCTCCAGTATGGGCTTCCCTGCTGAGAAACTGAGACAACAGGGGCAGGCTTCTCAGCTCTGCAGCCATGGTGGGCAGCTGTATGGGCCTCCCAGTGGGCTGCTGCACAGGTCTCTCAGGTCTACTGGCAGCCATAAAGACTTCCCAGGAGAAATCAGAAGGAGACTATTACAGTCTCCCAAGTCTGTTGCAGCATCAAGCAGCTGTATGGACCTCCCAGTGTCTCCCAGCAGGAGGTTGTAACAGCATCCCAGGTCTACAGGCAACTGTACGGGCATCACGGAATCTCCCAGCAGGAAATTGTATTGGACTACCAGCTGTGCAGCAGTGGCAGACAGCTCTATGGACCTCCCCGGGCCTCCCAGGGGGCAGGTGTACCAGCTTCCAACATCTACAGTGTCTGTGGCTGGGTGGCAGCTAGCCATAACAGGAGCCTCCATGCTCCATGACTGAGACAAAACAGACTTGGCTATACCAAATAAGGATCTCTTTGCCCAGTGGACAAACAATGAAAACCACTGAGCTGACAGCTCTCCTATACTCACATTTGCTCCTGCAGTCCCAAATCTGAGAGTAGAGAACAGGGGAAAACCTGGTGATTTCTGATTAGGCCTGCTAGCAAGTGAGTGCATCTAAAAGGGAGTGCATGCAGAACCTCAGATTCAGGATCCTTCTATGCTAACAGGCAGACATCGGATCCCTCCCACCAACACAACCACTCTGGGCAAAATAGGAATTTTTGGGAGAGTGTTCTAACATTGAAGCCCTTCTTCTGTGGGTCTACCAGTGGAGACCAGGCAAACAATTCCTGGAGCCTAGACAGTTCTGAATACTAGGAGGACAGCAAGACAGGCTTATAGGCCACAGAGGTACTCAGGGAACCTGCATATGAGCTTTATGCCCACTAACAGCACCAGCACCCACATCCACTCCTGTGCTTAAGCCAATGATTCCACTCATCTACATGCTCTAGCAACTTCTCCTTCAAGGCACACTTCCACACATATGCCCATGCTAGTGCACCTGCACCTGGAACCATTCTCTCTTAGCTACAGCTGAAACACTAACATCCACTCTCAAACCAGTGGACCTTTGTCATCTTCCTGAAGAATACTCCAGATACCAGAGACAAATAAAGCCAGTCTGAAGTACAGATGCCAGGAACAAAGAGTGAAGGTTACCGAAATGCAGATGGCTAGAGGTCAGTGTAAGAACACATCGAACAAAAATCAGGACATCGTTGACTTCACCAGCAAGCCAAAAAAAAAAAAAATCAATGGACATACTAATTCATTAGAAACACGAAATGATCTCAATTCGAGGCTTATCCAGATATTAGAGACACATGAAGAAGAAATTAACTAACCTCTCAAAGAAATAGAGCCAAATACAGCAAAACATATAGAGGCACAATTAGTTGCAAATAAAGGGGAAACAAACAAAAAAATAGAGGCTATCATGGAAAGTCAGGAATCCACCTTCAAACAGATTAAGGAAATGGTACACGAAATGAACACAGAATTAGAATCAATTAAAAAAACACAAACAGAGAAAACCCTGAATCAGGAGAACTTAGAGAAAAGATCAGGAACCACAAAGGTAAGCTTCACCAACAGAATGCAAGAGAGGGAAGAGAAAATCTGAAGAGCTGAAGATACAATTGCAGAAAATGATACATCTCACACAAAAAAGTAACACTGAAAAAGTTCCAAACAGAACACATCTAAGAAATCAAGGATGCCATGAAAAGATGAAATCTTAGAATAATAGAAATAGGTGAAAAAGAAGATTCCAGGCTTAAAGGTCCAGAAAATATTTTCAAGAAAATCATAGAAGAAAAATTTCCCAACTTAAAGAAAGAGATGTCCATTAACATACAAGAGGCATACAAAACACCAAATAGACTAGACAAGAAAAGAAACTCTTCATGTCACATCATAGCCAAAACACTAAATCTATAGAACAAAGAAAAAATATTAAAAGCACCAAGGGGAAAAGGCCAAGTAAGATATGAAGGTAGACCTATCAGAATCACACCAGACTTCTCAACAGAAACTATGAAAGCCAGAAGGGCCTGGGCAGATGCCATGTAGATTCAATGAGACCACAGATGACAACACAGACTACTATATTCAGCAAAGCTTTCAATCAACATAGATAGAGAAAGCAAAATATCCCATAACAAAACTAAACTTAAACAATACCTACACAGTAACACAGCCCTACAGAAGATACAAGAAGGAAAAGTCCAATCAAACAAAACCAACTACATCCAAGAAAACATAGAATATAGATAACTTCACAACAAAAATTTAAAAGAATACAAGCACAGAAATACAGTAAAACCACCAACTCCACAATAAAAGGAACAAACATACATTGGTCACTATTTTTTCTTAATTTGAGAAATTGATGGTTTTCTGCATAATTTTTGAAGGTAGCATGTAACTAGTTTTGTTTATTTTTAATAAATTTGTTTCTTTAAATAATTTATTATTTTATATTAATTACAATTTACTTACTTTGTATCCAGGCTGTAGCCCCCTCCGTCATTTCCTCCCAATCCCTCTCTCCCTCCCTCATATCCTCCCTGCCCCTCTCTAAGTCCACATATACAGGAGATCCTCCTCCCCTTCAATCTGACCCTAGCTTATCAGGTCTCATTAGGACTGGTTGCAGTGTCCTCTTCTGTGGCAAGTCTGCTCCTCCCTCATGGGAGGGGGAATGTCAAAGAGACAGCCACTGACTTCATGTCAGAAACAGTACATTGGTTACTATTTACCAACATCAACAGACACAACTTTCCAATATAAGAATAACAGAATGGTTGCAGGAACAGGATCTAACATTCTGCTGCATCCAAAAAACACACCTCTGCAACAAAGATAAATACCACCTCAGAGTAAAGGACTGGAAAAATGTTCTTCAAGCAAATGGAAGCAGAAAACAAGTCGGAGTAGCTATCCTAATATCTATTAAATTAAACTTTCAACCAAAATTAATCAAAAAAGATGAGGAGAGGCACTTCATTCTCATCAAAGGTAAAATCTACCAGGAGGACACCACAATTCTGAACATCTATGTACCAAATACAATAGCAGAAAAAGAAAAAAATATTAAAAGCACCAAGGGGAAAAGGCCAAGTAAGATATGAAGGTAGACCTATCAGAATCATATCAGATTCTCATTTGTAAATGAAACATTATTAAAGCTTAAATCACACATCCATACCAACATCTTAATAGTGGGAGACTTCAACCCTCCACTCTCATCAAGGGACAGATCACCTAGACTGAAGCTAAACAGGGAAATAATGACACTTAGAGAAGTCCTAAATCAAATGGACCTAACAGATATATACAGAACTTTTCACTCAAACTAAAAAGAATATACTTTATTTTCAGCACCTCACAGAACCTTCTCAATAATTGACCATATAGTTGGGAACAAAGCAAGCCTCAACAGATACAAGAAGATCGAAGTAATCCATGCTATCAGACCAGCATGACTTAAAACTAGACCTCAACAACAATAGACATATTGAAAAGCCTACATATACATGGGAACTAAACAACTCTCTACTCAATAACACCTTGGTCAGGGAAGAAATGAAAAAAAAATTATAGACTTCCTAAAATTCAATGAAAATGAAGGCACAACTTACCCAAACTTATGGGACACATTGAAAGCAGTGCTAAGAAGAAAGTTCATATCACTTAATGCCTCCAGAAAGAAGTTGGAGACATCTTATATAAGCAACTTAATGGCACACCTAAAAGCCCTAGAGTAAAAAAGAAGCAGACAAACCCAAGAGGAGTAGATGATTGGAAATAATCAAACTCAGAGCTGAAATCAATGACTTAGAAACAAGGAAAACAATTCAAAGCTTCAATGAGATTAAGAGATGATTTTCTGAGAAAATCAACAAGATAGACAAACCCTTAGCCAAATTAACTGAAAGGCAGAAAGATACCTTCCAAATCATCAAAATCAGAAATGAAAAGGAAGACATAACATCGGACAGTAAGGAAATCCAAACAAGCAGTAGGATTAGTACAAAAGCCTATACCCCACAAAATTTGAAAATCTAAAAGAAATGGGCAAATTTCTTGTTACATTCCATTTACCAAAATTAAATCAAGGTCATGTGAATAGTTCTATATCCCTCAAGGAAATAGAAGCAGTCATCAAAAGTATCCTTCCAGAAAAAGCCCAGGGGCAAATGGTTTCAGTGCAAAATTTTACCAGAACTTCAAAGAGCTAACTCCAATACTCTTCAAAGTATTCCACAAAATAGAAACAGAAGGAACATTATCAAACTCATTCTCTAAAGCCATAGTCACCTTGATACGTAAACCACACATACAACCAACAATAAAAGAGAACTTCAGACCTATCTATCTTAGGAATATTGATTCACAAATACTCAATAAAATACTTGCAAACCAAATCCAAGAACACATAAAAGATTTCATGCACTATGATCAATTAGGATTCATCCCAGGCATGCAGGGGTGGCTAAACACAGGGAAATTCATCAATGTAATCCACCATATAAGCAAACTGAAATAGAAAAATCACATGATCATCTTCTTAGATGCCAAAAATGCATTTGACAATTCCAACACCCATTCATGTTTAAATTCTTGGAGAGGTCAGGGATATAAGGTACATACCTGCATATAGTAAAGACAATATACAACAAGCCTATAGCCAACATCAAACTAAATGGAGAGAAACTTAAATCAATCCCACTGAACTCAGGGACAAGGCAAGCTTGCCCACTCTTTCTGTAGCTCTTCAACATAGTACTTGAAGTCCTAGATAGAGCAATAAGGCAACAAGTGGAAATCAAGGGGATACAAATCAGAAAGGAAGAGGTCAAAGTATCACTATGTGCAGATGATATAATAGTATACATGAGTGACTACAAAAATTCGAGCAGAGAATTCTTTCAGCTGATAAACACCTTCGGCAATGTGACTGTGTACATACTCAAAAAAGACAAAAGGGCTGAGAAAGAAATTAGGGAAAGAACACCTTTCACAATAGCCACTAATAAAATAAAGTACATTGGGGTGACTCTAACCAAGGTAATGAAAGACCTGTTTGAAAAAACCTTCAAGTCTCTGAAGAAAGAAATTGAATCCATCAAAATGGCTAAGACCAAAACCTCAAGTGACAACACATGCTGGAGAGGATGTGTAGAAAGTGTAACTCTCCCCCATTTATGGTGGGAATGTGAATTTGTATAGCCACTTTGGAAATAAATCTGGTGCTTTCTCAGACAACTAGTAATAGGGATTCTTTAAGATCCAGCTAGATATATGCCTAAGATACCACTCTTAGGCATATATCCAAAATATGCTCAAGTACACAACAAGGACATTTGCTCAACATATCCATAGGAGCTTTATTTGTAATAGCCAGATTCTGGAAACAACCTAGATGTTCCTCAAAACTGAGAAATGGCTACAGAAATTCTGGTACATTTACACAATGGAATACTCCTCAGCAATTAAAAACAAGGAAATCATGAAATTTGCAGGCAAATGGTTGGAAGAAGAAAAGATCATCCTGCACCTAAAGAAGATAATCAAGAAAGCAGACACGGGGTATGATGATCTATCCTCATCTAGAAAGACAAATGGGATATGCATTGAACATATGACAGGAGTCTACCGCAGAAAGCATCTGAAAGACTCTACCTAGCAGTGCTCCAAAGTAGATACTAAGACTCATAACCAAACCTTCGGCAGAGTGCAGGGAATCATATGAAAGAAGTGGAATTTGATGTGGAAAGGATAGGAGCTCCACAAGGACCAAACGTATCTGGGCACAGGGTCTTTTCTGAGATGGACACTCAACCAAAGTCCATGAGAGGATAAAACCTAGAACCTCTGCTCAGATGTGACCTGTGATAGCTCAGTAATCAATTGGTTTCCCATAGTAAGGAGAACAAGGACTATTTCTAACAGGAACTCAATGACTGGCTCTTTGACCTCCCCACCTCCCAAGGGAGGAGCAGTACTGTTAGGCCACAGAGGAGGACTTTGCAGCCAGTCCTGAAAATACCTGACAAAAGGGAGTCATATGAAAAGGGAGGAGGTCCTCCCCTATCAGTGGACTTGGAAAGGGGCAGGGAGGAGATGAGGGAGAGAGGGTGGGATTGGGGAGGGAATGAGGGATACAACTGGGATACAGAATTAACAAAATATAGCTAATGAGAAAAATAAAATTAAAAAAAAGATATTATGAAAAAATCATGTGAATATTGGAAAAATAAATTGGAAACATTAAAAAAAAGAAAAGATCATCCTGAGTGAGGTATCCCAAAAGCAGAAAGACACACATGGTATATACTCATTTATAAGTGGATCTAATACATATAATATAGGAATAAGTTATTAATATCTGAACACCCAAAGAAGCTAAGCAAGAAGGAGGACCCTGGGTAATATGCTCAATCCTCACTCTGAAAGACAAATAGGATGGACATAGGAAGATGGAGAAAACAGGGAACAGGACAGGAGCCAACCACAGAGAATCTCTGAAAGACTCTACCCAGCAGGTTATTTAAAAAGAGCAGATTCTGAGGCTCATAGCCAAACTTTGGACAGAGTGCAGGGAATTTTATGAAAGAAGGGGAAGATCGAAAGACATGGAGGGTACAGGAGCTCCACAAGGAGAGGAACAATATTGAGAAATCTGGGCCCACGGTTCTTTTCTGATACTGATATTCCAACCAAAAACCCTGCATGGAGATAACCTAGAACCCCTGAACCAATGTACCCCACCATATCTCAGTGTCCAAGTAGGTTCCCTATTAAGGGAACAGAGGCATTAACTCAGTGACAGGTTCTTTGATCACCTTGCCTTGAGAGGGGAGCAGCCTTACAAGGACACAGAGGAAGACAATGTAGCCAGTCCTGATGAGACCTGATAGGCTAAGTTCAGATGGAAGGGGAGGAGGACCTCCCTTATCAGTGGAATTGGAGAGGGGCATGGGAGGAGATGAGGGAGGGAGAGTGGGATTGGAAGGGGATGAGAGAGTGGGCTATAGCAAGCACACAAAGTGTACAAACTGTAATTAATATTAAAATAAAATAAAAATAAAAAGAACTCCATTAAAATAATACTTTTACAATCTGATACAAGCATTTCATAGCTTCTTTGGAAAACAAAATTATCCAACACAGTATGATTATTTAATTCTGTTTCCTAGGAGACTGAGCAGCCCAGTTTTAGGTGAAGAAACAAGGCAATATAAAGGATATATATATATATATATATATATATATATATATATATATGAATTTCAGGAAAATACGTTGGAGTGAAAAACTGTGAAATAAAATGGTCTTAGGGAGATAGAAGACTTGGAGATGACTGTTTTGTTCATGACAGAGTTGATCTCTTACTAACAGTGTTGTATTGGAACCAGAAATCTTCTATTAGCTAACCAACATTCCTGAACAATTCAACAGGCTGTGTTTCTGACTTCTGAAATGCATGTAGTGCTACCTTCCTGGAAGCTTAAATGTGATGATATTTATAAATGCATTTATAACAGTGTAAAGTGTGTGTATATGTTTTCAGGGATAACCATTTGGTGTTAGATGATAAATTTATATGATCTTTTCTCAGGAATACTACTTCTGCAATCAGTAGTTCTTAGTTGTGTTTAGTTCTTCCTTTTTTCTTTCTTGCATTTTCATTAATTATTATTATTTATTACAAATTATTCACCTATCATCCATCCTGTGGCCCCCTCCTTCATCTCCTCACAAACCCACTATCCTTCCCTCTTCTTCCCCTATGCCCCTTTCCTAGCCTACTAATATAGGAGGTCCTCCTCCACTTCTACTTGACCCTAGCCTCTCAGGACTAATCAGTACTGGTTACGTTGTCTTCCTCTGTGGCCTGGCAAGGCTGCACTGCCAGCAAACCAAGGGGGGCAGTGATCAGGCAGCATGCCACCAAGTTCATGCCAGAGAAATTTCCTGCACTCCTAACTAGGGATGCCACTTGGAGACTGAGTTTATGGGCTGCATCTGAGACTGGGGTTTTAGATCCTCTCCATGCATGGTCCTTGTTTGGGGTGTCATTCTTTGCAGGGCCCCCAGGGTCCAGTTTGTTTTCTCTGTTATTCCCCTTTAGGCACCCCTGTCCCTTCCAGGTCTTTATAACTCTCTGTTCATTCAAAATACTCCATGCATTCTGCCCAAAACTTGGCTGAGTCTCAGCCACTGCTTCAATACCTCTATCAGTGTATTCATTCAGAGGTCTTCTGCGGTAGGGTCCTGTCCTGTTCCCTGTCTTCTCATGCTTCCAATGTCTATTGCATTTACCCTTCTGAATGAGGATTGAGCATCTTCCTTAGGGGCTTCCTTGTTTAGCTTCTTTGGGACTATAGATTTTAGTATGTTTATCCTATATTATATGTCTAATAGCCACTTATGAGTAAGTATATACCATGTGTGTCTTTCTGATTCTGGGTTACCTCACTCAGGATGATTGTTTTTAGTTCCCACCATTTGCCTGCAAATTTCATGATTTCCTTGTTTTTAATAGCTGAGCAATATTCCATTGTGTAAATATACCACAATTTCCATATCCACTCCTCCTTTGACAGACATCAAGGTTGTTTCCAGATTCTGGCTATTATAAATAGAGTTGCTATGAACATGGTTGTGCATATGTCCTTGTTGTATAGTTGAGCATATTTCAGATATATGCCTAGGAGTGGTATAACTGGATCTTGAGGTAGCACTATTTCTAGGAGTGGTATAACTGGATCTTGAGGTAGCACTATTTCTAGATTGATTTTCAAAGTGTTTGTACAAGTTCACATTCCCACCAGCAATGGAGAAGTGGTCCCCTTTCTCCACATTCTTTCCAACATGTGCTGACACTTGAGTTTTTTATCTTAGCCATTCTGATGGATGTTAGGTGAAATGTCAGGGTTATTTTTATCTGCATCTCCCTGAAGACTAAGGATGTTAAACGATTCTTTAAGTGTTTCTCTGACATTTGAAATTCCTCTATTGAAAATTTCTGTTTAACTCTGTGCCCATTTTTTAATTGGATTACTAGGTTTGTTGGTGTTTAACTTCTTAAGTTCTTTTTATATTCTGGATACTAGCCCTCTGTCAGATGTAGGATTGGTGAAGATCCTTTCCCAATTTGTAGGCTGTTGTTTTCTTCTGATGATGGTGCCTTTACTTTACAGAAGTTTTGTAGTTTCATGAGTTACCATTTATTGAATGTTGATCTTAGAGCCTGTGCTGATGGTGTTCTGTTCTGTTGTCTCCTGTACCAGTGAGTTCCAGGCTCTTTCCCAGTTTTTCTTTTAACAGGTTTAGTGTTTTATGCTTTTATGTTATCCACTTGTAGTTTAGTTTTGTGCAGGGTGATAAATATAAATCTATTTGCATTTTTCTACTTGTAGACATCCAGTTAGACCAGCACCATTTGTTGAAGATGCTATCTTTTTTCCATTGTATGGTTTTGGATTCTTTGTCAAGTATCTGTAGGTGTGTGGGTTTATTTCTGGATCTTTTATTTGATTCAATTCATCCATCATTCTGTTTCTATGCCAGGACAATGCAGTTTTTATTACTATTGCTCCATAGTACAGCTTGAGATCAGGTGTGTAGTTCTTTCTGTATGGTTGAGGCTTTCTGTCTCCATCCCCCATGGTATTAGTATAACTACTGTTGTCCTTGTTCAGATCGTGTTTGGGCAGTCCTGTTGGTAAGAATTTATTGGTGTAGATTTTGACATCCTTAGGAGAGGCAATCTCACAGCAAATATACACACAAATATCATAATACAGACTGAGCAAATTGTATTTATGTGTTTAGGGGTTTGTGTGTGTGTGTGACAAAAATTAGTGATAAAAGAGCACATGAACTTGAAAGAGAACTAGGAGCAAAGAGGTGTACATGGAGAGTTTGAAGGTAGGAAAGGGATGAGGTAAATGAGGTAATCTCAAAAAGTAAAACATAAATTTCAAAATGCTATTTAAATATAATGTGTTGTTTAATTTTCTATATCTATTTAATTTATGGTCATTCATTTTACAATTCTAGAACATGCCTATTTAGCCTCTTGATATTTAAGACAGTAGTTTTCAAGTATTTGTGTTTTTATTTTTTTTAATTTTTAATTAAATTCCAAAACTTGCTCTACTAAAGCATAACAAAAAGCAAAAACATAAAAAAAGAACAAAATGACTAAAGTGAGCTGAGGATAGAGGCAGGAACTATGTTCTTACATAGCACATTCAAAGAATTTGTTTTTGAGGAGGGTGTAACTCAGTAGAAATCTGAGTGAAGAACAAAGGCTATTGTCAGAGACAATTAAGGAATGCCAAGAAAGCTAATTTGTATTGAACAGGAAACTATAAAGTTCGTGTAAATATCAAGAAGTTATGGGAAAACTTTAAATAGAACATTTACATACTTCCGTCCCTCATATATTGTAGAATAAAGTTTATGGGGACAAGGATTCCAGAAACTTTGAAGAAAGTTACAGTATGTGCTGGTTTGAATAAGAATCAACCCCCTAGGCTCTTTTATTTACATGTTTGGTGCCCAGTTTGGTAAGAATAGAAGGTGGGGCTTTGTTGGAGAATATATGCAACTGAAGTGCACTTAGCAGTTTGAAAAACCCGTAATAGGCCCAATCTCCATGATAGTCATAGACTTTTTCCCTCTGAAACTGTAAGCAAGTCCCCCATTAAATGCTTTCTTTTCTCTAATAAGAGTTGTTTTTATAATGGTTTCTTTTCACAGCAATGGAATAGTAACTAAGATAAAAATTGGTACCAGGAACTGCAGAGTGAGAATCCATACCTCATACATATGAGAATATCTCTGTGTATACTTCCATCAACAGATAATTGATAAAACGTGTAATATTACGCAGGCTTTACCAAAGAGCTAATCTTATGATACAGAACATCATGATGAACCTGAGAATGAACTACATGAAATAAATCAGTCATAGAAGAATAGTGTTTAAAATAGTCATACAATGAGAATGTCAGAGGCTGTGGGGAAGGAAGGAGAGAATGGAGGACTGATAATCAATGGGCATTCAAATCCCAGGTAAGATCTACAGACCTACTGTATAACACTGTCAATAGATGCAATAATGTAATATTTGTGCAGGTAAAAGCCTGACTAGACTTAAGAATCACTTCAAGTGTTCTTATAAAAAAATAATAGAAGTTTGGATTCTTCTACAAAATATACAGTAAAATAATGTATGAAGAAAAAAACTGAATGATTTCTGGTTCCTTGCCTCTGAGGGTTCTCAAAAGGAAAAGGGAAATAAAAATAAAGGTATTAGGCATTTGGGATTAACATCTATGACATAATCTTCTTTTTATGTTTTTAAGAAACCTATAGTCACCCAGACAAAGGTGGTACAAAACTTTAAACCCAGCATTTGGGAGGCAGGGGGTAGGTGGATCTCTGTGAGTTCAAGGCCAGTGTGCTCTACAGACTGAGTTCCAGGGCAGCCAGAGTTACACAGAGAAACTCTGCCTCGAAATACATATAACATAAATATATAACCTATAAAGATTTAGGGATGTGTAGAAAAAAAATATTTTGATTGCATTGACTTATCTTGTGTGTGTGTCAGTGAGGTCATGGGTGGAAGCAAGAGAATAGCTTGTGGGAGTTAATTCTGTCCCTAGGTCATGTGGCTTCCAGGCATCAAACTTAGGTTGTCAGGCTTGCTGGCAAATACCTAAAACTCTGAGCCATCTCACTGGCCCAACAGAAAATTTATCTTTATGAATCTGTACAAAATTAATAGTGATTTATCTTAGATGAGTTCTGAAATTTTCTTTATTTCGAAGCTATTTCTATTTTAAGAAAGAACTCATGCATTATTGAGTCTTTGTAAATTTCACTTAACATAAGAGGCCTGCTTTTTTGTCAGCTTGCAAGATGTCATTTTTCATCACTTTAAGGATTTATATCTATATCTAAATACAATGTGTGTATTATATGCTCTTCTTCATCATAGTTTCTGTGGAATAATTCAAATTATTAGGGATTGAAGTACATGAAATTTCAATATTTCATTATTTGCTACCAATAAAAAGGGTCATTTTATATGTTTTGTCTATTGTTTAAAATCTGTCCTGATATTATGATTCACAACCTGAAAGATCCTAACTAGTGAGTTGCCCTATTAATAGTAATTTCTTCCTCTCTATTCACTGTCTTTATAGGTTCCATCCTTAATCAGAGAGACAACTGTGATGTAGTGACAGAAACTCTAGATAAAGTCAGGCAAATTATATCTTAAAATATTTTAAGGTCTATTTGAGTTAAAACAGACTTCATATATTTGAAGTCCTAAATTAGATTTTTTTTTTATAAACCCATACCATGATTAAGATGGCAAATATTTCTATCAGCCCAAAGGGATTATGTACATACCCTTATAATCCACCCTTTCTGCAACATCCATTCCTAGGCAACTACTGACCCATTTTTTCTCACTACATATTTGGTTGCAAATTTTATATCAATTATTTCACAAAGAATGTATTCTTTCAAAGTTGGCTGCTTTAATGTACTACAGCTATTTTGATCTATGGTATTTTACTTTTTCTAATTTTATTGTATTTATTTTATTGTTGTGCGTGTGTTTGTGGGTATGTATTTGTGTGTTCATGTATTTGATGGTGCATGTGTGGAAGTCAGAGAATAATTTCAGGTTTTTTTTTCCTTCTGTTATATGAATACTGATTCTCAAGCTTGGTTTGCTGAGCTTGGCAGTAATCATCTTTAGTTACTGAGCCATCCTGAAGCTCTATTCATGTTTCTTTCAGTCTCATTTATATCAGCAGAAGCAATTGGATCATGCCTTGACACGGTTTTATTTATTTTATTGTTTAAATATATCCAGATCTGGACACATTTTTTGTTTCCTTGTTTTTTATTTGAATGTGTCCCTGGTTCCTGACATCACTAAAAGCTCTAGGCATATCTTTACTGTTTCTTTTTGAAGACTTAAGTAGCCATGAATCCTTGGTTCCCATTTTAGGGAATAGTATTACAAATGATGATATGCGCACTCAGTAGTAGAGTCATTTCCCTAAGATTGAATCGTGTTTTTGATCTAGATCAAGCCTGATTCTATTTCCATTAGACTGAAAAATTTGAGCCTACTGGGGTGGACTGAACACATGTTGCATGTAGGAGGATCTGAATTGGTAGTACAGCAAGGGAAGAAGCTCTTTTCTGAGACAAGAGAAAATAGATATTCTGCTTTTCTCTTCTTCATTCTTTCTTTGATAAGATTTTACTAAGTTGCCCAAGCTGGTCTAGAATTTCCAATCCTACCAGTTCTTCCTACCAAATATCAGTTATAGACATGCACTATCATTTAATTTTATTTCCCAAATTTTTGTTTGTGTATTTGTGTCTCAAAAAATAACTCAGGATCCCTGTGCTCTGAAGACCTGGAGGACACAGGAATTCCATGTAGACCAACAGAACCAACAAATCTGGGCCTGTGGGGGGAGGGCTGAGGAGACTAATGCAACAACCAAGGATCATGCATGAAGATGACCTAGACACCCTGCTCAGATGTAGCCAACAAATAGCCCAATATCCATGTGGGTCACCTAACAAGGGGAGCAGGGGCTGTCTCTGACCTAGATTCTTTTGCCTGCTCTTACAGCACTTCCCCTTGTCTGGGAAGCCTTGCCAGGCCACAGAGGAAGAGGATATAGCCAGTCTTGAAGAGACTTGATAGTCTGAGGCCAGTTGGTATGGGAGGAATAAAAGAACAGGGGAAGAGAACGGGAAGGTGGTTCTGGTATGAGATGAGGGAAGGAGCTACAATCAGGATATAAAGTGAATAAATTAAAAATAAATGAATAAAAAACAGAACAAAACAATAAGTTAGACTGATTTGAGCTCAAAATATAATGAAAACTAGTGTTGAATTCCAAATCTTCTTGCCTCCATCTTCCAAAGGGTAGGCTTTACAAGCATTTGTTTTCATGCCTTAGTGACCAGTCTGTTTCTTAAGGCATAAAAGTTCTGGATGTTATTTGTACAGCAACATGAATATCACTTGCACTATGGTAGCATACACTTAGAATAACTGTAATGGCTAATCAAGGTAATCATTTTAATACAGATAAGCGATCAACCTAAAACTCAAGAAGCTAGACATACCTATGAGGAGAGATTAGTCTCAGTTGGATAAATTGAAGTGTGAAGATCTACCCTAAACCTGGATCATTTGACCTGGATCATTTGAGATAAAAATACCTGCCCTAAATCTAGGCCACACCTTCTGGTCCACGTAAAAAGACATGAGAAAAAGAAGCTTTTACTCTTTTCATGCTTGAACTCAGTCCAACTGGTAAGCTAATTTTTCCTGCCATTAAGGAATTCTTTTTTCTCCTTATATTTTATTAATTACACTTTATTCACTTTGTATCCCCCATTTAGCTTCCCACTCCTCTTCTCCCAATCCCACACTCCCTCTCCCTTCTCCACCCATGCCCTTCCCCAAGTCCGCTGATAAGGTAGGTCTTCCTCCCCTTCCTTCTGATCCTAGTCTATCAGGTCTCATAAGGAGTGGTGCATTGTCTCCCTCTGTGGCCTGGTAAGGCTAATCCTCCTCAGGGGGAGATGATCAAAGAGCATGCCAATCAGTTCATGTCAAACACAGCCCTTATTCCCATTACTATGGGGCCCACTTGGACATTGAACTGCCATGGGTTATCTCTGTGCAGGGGTTCTAGGTTATCTCCATGCATGGTCCTTGGTTGGAGTATAAGTCTCAGAAAAGACCCCTGTGCTCAGATTTTTTGGTTCTGTTGCTCTCCTGTCCTCTCCAGGTCTTACTATTTCTCACTTCTTTCATAGGATTCTCTGCACTCTGCTCAAAGGTTGGCCATAAGTCTCAGCATCTGCTTTGATATGCTGCAGGGTAGAGCCTTTCTGCATACAAGAAACACATCTAAGTTACATTGAAGGAATTTTTTTTTGCTGGTGTTAGAACCTACTTCTCTGGAAAAGTAGACTGAAGACCAGACCAGAGGTGCCAGTGTTGTAGCCTGAACAACTACAGGATTATTGGCCTTTCCTGACAGGAGATAGTTATTGTGCAAGCCAGATCATGCCCTGTAAGCTTCTCTAATAAGTACATTTTTAATGTCTATAGATCCATCCTAGAAGTTCTGTCCCATTTGAGAACCCTTAATGCAATGGCCATGACATAATAATTACTATGTTTTAAATGTACAAGATAAACACAAGAAAGGGGTAGATATAACTCTGAGAAAAAGTTCCATTTTTCCTGGATTCAGTAGCTTTATGCCTGTAATGTCAGGTATGCTGGAAGTTAAAACTGGAGGATCATAAAATAAATTATGTTTATTTACTTATATAATAAGTTCAAGGGAAGCATGGGCTACACATTTAGGTTCAAAATCAAACATTTACAAAAAGAGTGATAAGGGAGCTCAGTGATAAAACAATTGACTGCCACTTCACTAGAGTGGCCCTAGGTTGAATAACCAATATCACACACACACACACACACACACACAAACACACACACACACACACACACACACACACACACTAGATAGATAGATAGATAGATAGATAGATAGATAGATAGATAGATAGATAGATAGGTAGATAGATAAAGAGATAAATAAAGATTTCTAGTTTCAGATGTGCTTTAGAACTTGTGGCTCTGCATCAATAACTTTCATGGGTATGCTTTTCTTAATCATTGTATTTCATAGTAAGTCTTGAATGCAATTAGTGTGGTTTAGACTTTTTCTTCTTTTTGAAAACTGTTTGGACTACTTTAGCTCCATTGCATTTTCATGTATGTCTCTGAAAAGCCTTTATGTATCTATGATCTCTAAGTGGAGCTTAGTTGAATATATAGATCAATTTGGATGAAAATGATAGATAACAACATTGAATCTTCTGATACATGAATATACTTTAGCTCTCCATTTATTTTGGAGTGCCTCTATTTTGATGTAGCAAGGTTTAGTAACTTTAAGCATGGGTTTTAAAAATTTATTCATAAATAATTCTGGTTGTATATGCTGCTATGAATGTCATTGTTTTTTTAACCTTGGTTTCTACTTATTGTCATGGTTTTTGACTAGTAATGCATGGGTGTCTGAGTTGCTGTTCCACATTTAATTTACATTTTTCCTTATCTGTTTTCAGAACTTCTGTCTTTGGAATGTTTAACTATGACCCATATTGTCATATTTTTCTCTGAGATATTCTGATATAGGTTCATTAATCTTCCTATGTCTGTTGATTTATGTTTATTTTTGACACTGGTCAGTTTCTTTTTTTTCCTCTGTGGGCTCAAATGATATGACTATTACATGGTTTTGAGACTTGAATTACAGATCTATAAAGCTCTGTTCCTTTATCCCTGTCCCATACTCTGTCTTGCTTTTTTTGGTGTTCCTCAGATCACAAAACATTTACTGTTTTATTTTCTAGTTCATTGGCTGTTTCCTGTATCATCTCCAGTGTACTTGTGAGACATTCTGCTAAATGTTTCACTTAAAATGTTATGGGTTGGTGCTTGCATTTCTCCCACATGGTTCTTTTCTTTTTCAGATTGTGGTTTTAGAGTGAGTCCTGTCACCAATTTTTAGTCCTCTTCACTCAGGCTCCTGTGTGTTGGGAGAGCAGCTACACATCACTATGCCTGGTTTCTGCCTTACATTTTATGCTTGGAAGTTCAAATCTTCTATTTGTAGACTAGCTACACAATGAAATAACTTTCAGACACAAAAAGAACAAAATGTTCACTTTTGATACAATATGGATTGACCTATAAATCACCATGCTCAGGCATATGCAAATGACTACATATTGTATAACTTTACTCTTGAAATTTCTGGAAAAGATAATCAATACAGATAAGTATATTTTCAACTGGGCACCATGGTGCACTCTTTTAATCCCAGCACTTATACAGGCAGAGGCAGGTAGACCAGTGTGAGTTCAAGTCCAGCCTGGTCTACAAAACAAGCCCAGGATAACCAGGGCTGCACAAAGATAGCCAGTCTTGAAAAACCAAAAAACAAACAAATAAAAACCCAAAACAAATATATTTGCAGTTTTCCATTAATAGAGTGAGAACAGAACTTAAATATACCTAAATATAAAACATAAATATAAGAACTGGGATCCTACTGAGATGATGAAAATATTAGTTTTATTCCAGTATGAATTCGCTATTCCTAATTGCCTTATGGGAATTACTTGAAGTCAATGAAAACTTGCAAGGGGATTACAGGTCCTGCTTTTGTTATTAAATACCTTGCTTATTAGAAGTTGTGCATACGGCAGAAGCTAGCTGTGACTTCTGAGTTAGGAGATTACTCTAGCTTTCTTCTCTTTGTAATTCTTCATGCATTCTAAAGCTTTGTGGTGTTCCTTTATCTTACTCATCTAGAAGTCCCGAAGACTGAGAGGATACCTATCAATTTTTATTCCGTTATTTCAGTGTATTCATTGGATATTTGTTAAATGTTGGAGAAATTTTTAAAAATGTATTCATTCTCATGAAACTATTTCCTACTTAAAATTTCTCAGTGATTTATCATTATCTTCAATAGAACTTACAGGAAAAAAAAAAGAAGTGTTGGATATGGTGGTTTGGTCTTTTGATTCCAGCACTTGGGAGGTATAGACAGGTGAAACATATTTCAAAATCATCCTTGACTAGAGAGTGAGTTTGGATCTAGCCTGGATATTGCTCCAAAAATACAAAACTAAGAAAAAATTAAAAGTTTCTCAACATTTTCAGAGGACCATGCCTGATCTAAGGCTTTCCTAACTTCCCATTTAAATGTCTTATAGAGAACTACTATAGATATAAGAGTGAGCATTGCAAAGAACTAGAGAGAATCACACATATAATAATGTAGCTGTAGTTATAAGATGTATCACCTGCTGCAACTTGAATGTCTAACTTTAGAATTTTAAAGGCTTCCTCCTCAGTGTGGTATTGTTGAGAAGTAATACCATTGTACCACTACATGATTGGTGCCCAGCTTTGAAGGAAATTAACATACCAAGATTGGGAAAAATAGCAAGATACAAGTTATTTTCTATCCTCTAAATGCTGTCTTTCACTCCTTCTTCCCATCCTCAAGAACTGATCTCTTCCAGGAGGCTTTAAGCCTGTATCTTACTCTCCAACCTCGATACATTATCCTTCCACCTTCCTTCTTTCTTAAGATTTCAAAACAACTTTTAATTATTTTCTTACTGAACAGTAGTCCACATGTGCTAAAATGTGCTCTCTGCCCACGGTTTTGCAGAACCTAAGTTGAGGTATCAACTTGGCTACAGGCTTAGCTTGAGATAGTGAGAGAAAAATCTCATTCTAAGCTCATTTGGGTTGTTGGCAAAACTCAGTGACTTGCTGGGTTTTGAGTGTTTCGCTTCATTTTTTTTTTTTCCTGTTAGTTCTGTTGACCTACGCAGATACACAATTTATTTTTCTTATAATTTCTGTTGCTTCCTTGGATCTCTAAAACACCCAGGTAAATTTCACAAGTTCCTTCTCTTTTTTAGTGTTTGAGCTCAATTCACTGACCTTCATGCATGCAATAACATTTCTCTAAAGTTACTTTATGTATTAGTGATAAAGAAGTGAATGGTATCCATCTTATTTTAGTTTGTTGTTGTTGTTTGGCTTCTTCTTTTTTTTTGATGCAGTGTCTCTCCATACAGCTCAGGCTGCCTCACACTTGTAGCTATCTTTTGGTCTCAGTCTGACAAATGCTGGGGTACAGACAAGAATCATCATGCCCACCTCATTTTAAATAATATATTTGCTTGGAAGGCTATAAATCTAGTGTATAATATAAAAGTCCAAGCTCTAAAAATCTATTTAG
The DNA here is from genome assembly GCF_030254825.1 of Meriones unguiculatus. Taxonomy (NCBI): domain Eukaryota; kingdom Metazoa; phylum Chordata; class Mammalia; order Rodentia; family Muridae; genus Meriones; species Meriones unguiculatus. The sequence continues at coordinate 69,268,620 of NC_083369.1, read as the reverse complement.
ATTATTTGTACACAGTTAACCTATACTTTTCCCACAAATCTAGATCCTTTATGGGACATCTCTCATACTGTATGTATACTTGTGTATTTAAATGAATTCATCTGTTTGAAAAATAATCTAGTAATAAATATGATTTTTTTGTCTCTTTAGGTTCAGGCTGGCCTCTAACTTACAGCAATCCTCCAGTTTCTGGATACCATGTGCTGGAAAGAAGTCAGGAGAAGGTATGTTTGGTGGAGGAATCCCTGATCCTGGGAATGAAACCAGTTGGAGAAAGAATATCTGCCAACAGCTATGAGGGCAATCAACCTAAGACAGTGGGTTCTGTGGTGCCAGAAGTAGTTTAGGTGCTCAAACATGGCACTCACCGTGAAGCAAAATTAACGAAGGCACAAAAGCTTGAAATTACCTGTTAGGATGCCACATAATCTTGAAGGTTTGTGAGATAACCCCAAAAGTGCTGAAAGTATCATAAAAGCAGCTTTTCTTTGATTTTTGGGTCCAGGCTCACAGTGAAAATGATAGCCCCTACATCCAGGTCTTGCATTCCCATGAATTCGATGACCTTCATAATTTAAATCATATAGCATTATTTCCATTCAAGAACTCAATAAAGCCATAGGCTTGGTGCTAGCCAGTGACTCTATCTTTTGACATGTGGGTAATTGCCACAAGGACAGCTTGGAGAAGGAGTTCTCACAGCAGTGATTCTCTAGCCATCTTATCTAGACATCCTCTGTACACAGTGACATTCTGGTTCCAACTGGCTGGTAGCAATGGCAAAAAGGCTATTGATGTTTATAAGCAAAAAGTTAAAACATAGTCTATCGTTGGAACCAGCACTCAACAAATTGCAAATATTGGCCTGCCACAGAACTATTATAAAGATGTGCAACAACACCAAACTTTTTATGAGTGCTAAACCTCCTAATGCAGTTTCTTGTAATTACCCAGCAGGTACTTTACTCTGAAAATGTTTTTGTTTTATTTCCTCCAATGTGAGGATGATATTAGAGTCATTCCCAGGCCTTCTAGTACTTTCTAAACTCTTACTTACTGGTTCAACTCAGCTGTTTTGATCTAAACTCCTCTCCAAGCTGACTGATTCAAACTGTCTTCTTATGGCTTCTGACTGAATTGCCCTGCTTGACCTCAAACTAATTCTAGGAATGTGTTTTAATCTTCTGTTTCTTTCTCATTCTCTTACTCGTTCTGTCTTCACCTGTGTCTAGCTTATTCTTTCTGCAACCTGTGTCTGTAAAACTGTCTCTGTAATCAACTCTAGATAAAAACCCTCTCTCTTCATTAGGATGTAAAATGAGTGACTGAGTGAATGAATGAATTACAAAAAGAAGAAAACAACCAAAAAAAATAAAATAACCCTCTCTCCCTGTGCTGCTCTTATGTAGCCTCTCCTTTTTCTGTTCTCGTGGAAGTTTTGTCAAACATTTCTCTGATTCATCACTGTGTCTGTCACTCAATTAGATGTCACTTATAAAAAATGGTTGCTTCCTTCTATAAAATATCCTTACCTTCCTTGTTTGGGATTAAAAGTGTGTACTAAGGGTGTGTCAGTCTTCCAGCCAGATTATACTGTAATCTAGATCATGTCCTCATTCCAGCTGGATAACATAGACCTAGATTGTCTTTGGATGTGATCCCTTGCCAGAGCAGCCTTGTTGCTATATTAAAATTCCTCTACATTATCCACTGATTCTTATCCTCAGTTTTTATGACGGCTTTCAATAAAGAACTGTAGTATGCCATGACATGAATCCCCCACCCCCACTTCATTCCAACTATATAAATAGTAAAAGAAATGAGTGGATGGTAAAAATTAAGCACACACAAAAAGCGATATAGACAGTAAATGGAATAGTGAACTGAATAAATAGTCCTCAAAAGAAGAAATACAAATAGGTAATACATGAAAAAGCATTTAGCACTCTTAGCCGTAAGGGAAATGCAAATTAATGCAGATTGGAGATTTCATCTCATCCATTTCAAAATAGAAGAAATCAAATGACAGAAAATGCTATTGAGAATGTGGGGAAGTGAGAACACTTATTCTCTTCTGGTGGAAGAGTGAACTGGTTCACCCACTATAGAAATCAGTATGGAAGTTTCTCAAAAACCTACAAATAGAACTACCATATTATCAAGCTAAATAACTTCAGGGTGTATACCTAACGGACTCTATATCAGCATGCCACAGAGATACTTTCTGTGTTACTTTTCTTTTCTGTCTTCCTTCCTTCTCTTCTTCCTTCCTTCCTTCCTTCCTTCCTTCCTTCCTTCCTTCCTTCCTTCCTTCCTTTTTCCTTCCATTCCTCCCTTCCTTTCTTTATTTTTATCAATTGCTCTATCCACAATGGATATAAATTGTAACCAGCATTTTTTTTTGACAACAGATGAACAGATAAAGAAAATGTGGTACATAGAAAGGTGGATTTTATTAAGTAATAAAGAAAAAAATCATTACACTTGCAGAAAAATCAATGGTACTGGAAATCATTCTGTTAAATGACTTAAGCTAAGACTAGTGCTTTCATATATAAAATGTAGGTTTAAAACGTTCTCATTTTCTCTCTCTCTCCCTGTGTGTGTGTGTCCTTTGTCTCACACACAGAGAGAGACTGAGAGAGAGAGAGAGAGAGAGAGAGAGAGAGAGAGAGAGAGAGAGAGAAGAGGACCCTGAGAGGGAAAGAAAAGATCCTAAATGAGAAGATAAAAACAGGATATTATACCATAGATGTTACATAAAGTCAGGAGATTGTTTAATATTTTCACAAAACAAACAAAAAACAGATCAGTGACTGGAAAGACAGGAGACATGGAGGGTGGACAATGGAGAAGGAAGAAAAATCAGAACCAAGTATAAAAACAAGTTGTGCTGGTTAGATTTTTTTTTAACAACTTAAACTACAGTTGTATGAGAAGAAGGACCATCAATTCAGGACTTGCCTCCACCAGATAGGCCTGTAGGTAGTCACTGGGGCATTTCCTTGATTAGCGATTTTTATATGAGGGCCCACTACACAGTGGATGGTGCCACCCTGGGCAAGCGGTCCTGAATTGTATAAGAAAGCAACCTCAGCAAGCTGTGGAAAGCAAGTCAGTATGTAAGTTCCTGCCTTGAGTTCTTGCCTATGCTTTTCTTGATAATGAACGGTAAACTTAATCCTAAGTAAACAATATTTCTCCTCTAAATTGACCATTATTTTATCAAAGCAACAGACAAGCAAACTAGGATATGCATATGCATGAAAATGCCATAGTATAATTACTGTGTCAGGTAACATTAAAAACATAATTTTAAAAACACAAAATACATCCCGAGTGAAGTATTCTAGAAATAGAAAGACACACATGGTAAATACTTACTTATAAGTGGATATTAGAAATATAATATAGGATAGACATACTAAAATCTGTACACCTAAAGAAGTTGAGCAAAAAGGAGGACCCTGAGCAGGAGGATCAATCCTTATTAAGAAAGACAAACTGGATGGACATTGGAGGAAGGAGAGAAAGCAGGACAGGAACCTACCACAGAGGGCTTCTGAAAGACTCTACCCAGCAGTATAACAAAGTAGATGTTGAGACTCATAACCAAACTTTGGGCAGAGTGTAGTGAATCTTAGGAAAGAACAGGGAGATAGTAACACCTGGAGAGAACAGGAGCTCCACAGGGAGAACAGCAGAACCAAAAAATCTGGACACAGGGGTGTTTTCTGAGACTGCTACTCCAACCAAAGACCATTCATGGATATTACCTAGAATGCCTGCTCCGATGTAGCCAATGACAGCTCAGTATCCAAGTGGGTTTCCTAGTAAGGGGAACAAGGACTGTCTCCGGTGTGAATTCAGTGGCTGGCTCTTTGCCCACCTCCCCCTGAGGGAATAGCAGCCTTGCTAGGCCAAAAAGGAAGACAGTGCAACCAGTCCTGATCAGTCCTGATAAGCTAGGGTCAGATGGAAGGGGAGAAGAACATCTCCTATCATTGGACTTGGAGAGAGGCAGGGAGGAGATGAGGGAGGGTAGGATGGGGAGGGAATGAGAGAGGGGGTTACAGCTAGGATACAAGTAAATAAACTGTAATTAATATATAAAAATAAAAATTTAATTTAAAAAGTACAGAACAGTACAATGCTGTACAGCTGTAGGTTCAGGGGCTGTGTAAAATTGATCTTGTGAGCTTAAAAACATACAAAAGAATAATTAGATAAAATCAATAAGACAATTTCATAGAAAAGGTGAGTTTGAAACAAGATTATGACAGTGATTGAGATACTCTGGTGTTTAACAGTAAAGCACATTACTGTGGAGCAATAAAGAAACTGAATAGGAATTTAACCACTAATCTAGTAAATTTTTCTCTAAATAATTAACAGTACAGAAGCTGAGTAATGCATAGAGAATCAAAGGAATCAAAGAAACTTATTTTACCTAAAATAATGGGCCCATACACAGGAAATTAACAGTCCAGGTACTTGTCATACATTTGGGAATATGTCGATATATGTTCTTTGGTATTATCAATAGCTATCTGTCCATTCATATAGTCAATATGTTTTGAATATGTAGTATGTGCCAGAGGTTCAAGCATGCAGAATACTATGCCAAGAGCTTTAAGTATTGCCTCATGTAGGCCTCCTAGCAATACTATCAGTGATTGTTTTAATGCATAACTTGCATTTTGTTTATTAGGGGCCTAAGCCTCAAAGGAAATACATAGTATTTCCAAAATGTCACAACTAGCAAAAACGTGTTACAGAGACTCAGGTGACTGTCTCTTGAGTGCATACTGAAAGCACTGGCATGCTGTAGAGTTTTTTGAGCAAGAGACAAGCATAAGAAAAATACTGTTAATAAGAGCCTATGGCCACAAATATGTGAAAGAAGAGCATAAAAGCCAAGTTCATATTGAGTGAGTTACATGATGAAGTAACCATTAATTCATTCACAGTTAAAGCTCATGTCTTTTCTTCTCATGCAGTTTTAAGGACATTGTTTATCTGAATGTTAGTGAAAGTAATTAGATAAAAACTTCAAATTACCATTTTGCTTGCCCCAGTAGTGTAGAACAATCAGAACAATATGCACAAATTATATTCTCTGCCTAGCAATTAATGAGGTTTGGTATGTAGTAACTTTTTGGACTTAAAATTTTTTGTTAAAATATGAAATATAAGGAATTATATACACATTCTTTTATGGATATAGCAAGAAATGCGTTGAAATCAAATAGCCTCTTTGTAGCAACTTCTTATTAAAATAATTTAATTTGAACATGGAAAAAAAGTTACAAACTTAAATCAAAGAGAATATATTCTTAATTCTCCAAAATTCCTTGTTTTTCCAGTTTGAACCATATCTAGGCTGAAAACCAAAGAATCAAAGGACAGTACTCATTGGTGCCCATGGGTGCAATGTCGTATATACTAAATGCTTGTCATGAGCCAGGGAAGGGGCAACAGGTCTCTTTGTATTAGTGGTGAATTTTTGCTTATTCCCACGTAAATAACCCAAATGTATCATCATTTATTTAGAAATGAAGAAAACTAGAAAATTCCATCCATAGAATCTCAATTTTTATAATTTATTGAAATGTTCATTAAATTTTTGTAATCAGAATTCCTTTGGATGTTTTCATAGTCAGTTCCCTTTGTTCTGAGTAATCCACAATAAGAAGCGCAAACTTGAGCATTTCTTTAAGTGTTTCTCTGCCATTCGATATTCCTCTACAGAGAATTCTCTGTTTAGCTCTGTTCCCATTTTTTAATTGGATTACTTGGTTTGCTGCTTTTGAGCTTCTTTAGTTCTTTGTATATACTGGATATTAATCCTCTGTCAGAAAAAGGATTAGTGAAGATTCTTTCCCAATCTGTAGGCAGTAGTTTTGTTTTGATGACAGTGTCCTTTGCTTTACAGAAGCTTTTCAGTTTCATGAGGTCCCATTTATTGATTGTTGCTCTTAGAGCCTGTGCTGTTGGTGTTCTGTTCAGGAAGTTGTCTCCTATGTCAATGAGCTCTAGGCTGTTCCCCATTTTTTCTTCTAACAGATTTAGAGTATCTGGTTTTATGTCGAGGTCTTTGATCCACTTGGACTTTAGTTTTGTGCAGGGTGATAAATATAGATCTATTTTCACTTTTCTGCATGTAGACATCCAGTTGGTCCAGCACCATTTGTTGAAGATGCTGTCTTTTTTCCATTGAATGGTTTTGGCTTCTTTGTCAAAAATCAAGTATTCATAGGTATGTGGGTTTATTTCTGGATCTTCTATTGGATTCCATTGATCCTCGCTTCTATTTCTATGCCAATACCATGCAGTTTTTATTACTATTGCTCTGTAGTATAGCTTGAGATCGGGGATGGAGATTCCTCCAGATGGTCTGTTGCTGTACTGGATTGTTTTGGAGATTCTGGGTTTTTTGTTTCTCCATATGAAGCTGAGAATCTTTTTTTCAAGGTCTGTAAAGAATTGAGTTGGTATTTTGATAGAAATTGCATTGAATCTGTAGATTGCCATCAGGGAAATGCAAATCAAAATGACCCTGAGATTTCATCTCACACCCATCAGAAAGGCCAAGATGAAAAACTCAAGCGATAACACATGCTGGAGAGGTTGTGGAGAAAGGGGAACCCTCCTCCACTGCTGGTGGGAATGTAAACTGGTACAACCACTTTGGAAATGTATCTGGCGCTTTCTCAGACAATTAAGAATAGTGCTTCCTCAAGACCCAGCTATACCACTGCTAGGTATATACCCAAACTTTGCTCAAGTACACAAAAGGGATACTTGCTCAACAATGTTTATAGCAGCTCTACTTGTAATAGTCAGAACCAGGAAACAACCCAGATGTCCATCAACGGAGGAATAGATACAGAAATTGTGGTATTTTTACACAATGGAATACTACTCAGCAATCAAAAAGGAGGAAATCATGAAATTTGCAGGCAAATGGTGGGATCTAGAAAAGATCATTCTGAGTGAAATATCCCAGAAGGAGAAAGACAAACATGGGATATACTCACTTATATAGACCTATAAGATATGATAAACATAATGAAATCTATACACCTAAAAAAGATAATCAATTGAGCGGACATGGGGTAAGATGATCAATCCTCATTTAGAAAGACAGATGGGATGTGCATTGAACGTATGACAGGAGTCTACTGAGCGCATCTGAAAGACTCTAACTAGCAGTGTTTTCAAAGCAAAGACTCATGACCAAACCTTTGGCAGAGTACAGGGAATCATAAGAAAGAAGGGGAGTTAGTATGATGGGGAAAGGATAGGAGCTCTACAAGGACCAAATATATATGGGTACAGGGTCTTTTCTAACACTGACATTCAACCAAGGACCATGTATGGATATAACGTAGAACCTCTGCTTGGTTGTAGCCCGTGGTAGCTCAGTAACCAATTGGTTTCCCATAGTAAGGGGAACAAGGACTATTTCTAACAGGAACTCAGTGGCTGGCTCTTTGACCTCCCTACCCCCCAAGGGAGGAGCAGTCCTGTTAGGCCACAGAGGAGGACTTTGCAGCCAGTCCTGAAGATACCTGATAAAACAGGATCAGATGAATGGGGAGGAGGTCCCCCCATATCAGTGGACTTGGAAAGGGGCAGGGTGGAGAGGAGGGTGGGAGTGGGAGGGAATGAGAGAGTGGGATACAGCTGGGATACAGAGTTAATAAAATGTAACTGATAAGAAAAAAAAAAAAAAAAGAGCTAGACCATGTCCTAATACTGGGATTCTGAAAGTCCCACTATTTCACTTTGCTTATATGATAGAAAACTAATAGAAAATTCAATAGTGTCTATGCTATCATTATAAATTTTTGTACCTTACCAAATAAATGTTCTGTCTTGTATTTAAATAACTACTTAAACATTATTAGTCGCTATATTTCTTCACTTATTTTATTCCCCTAGGTAACCTCTTTAAAGTAATAAGGGGACATTGCAAATATACCACATCCATTGTTTAAGCCTCAGTGTTCACTTCAATTTTGTAAACATTTATTGAATTAAATGCCCTTTAAAAAGAAAAAGAAAAAAGAAGCGCAAACTTTGGCCTTGAGCCTCAACTGCCCCAGTTTGCAGATGAGCTATGAAGGGTTTGGGAGATAACTACTCAAACTCCCTGACAGGCGACAGGGTTAGAACAACTGCTAAGGAACTGTGTGACTCCCTTCCAGTGCCAGCATTTTCTAATCTGTTGAATGCCAGTGAGGTTGCATTTTATTCCCTTCCTGTGGTCATTCTTCCAGCTACTACACAACCGTCTATATCTTGTTTTTGCCAAAAACAGAACCTAGAGGAAACTCCAAGGGATGAAATTTTGAAGTTCCTTTCTTTTAAAGGTAACATTGTAATTCCAAAGATGTAGTAAAGCCAGAGCACCAATAAAAGGAGAAAGAACAAGCACCTCTTAAATCCAATCCAGGAAGGAAACTCCTATATTTTTTCAGTTAATCTTGAGAAGTTTGTGAAGCAGTGACACACATTTTCATTCTTTTTCAAGAGGGACAAATTTGGGGTTCCATATAAATGTTGCCTCTTTTCAATGTCCCTGCAGTACTCATGCTGTGCTATGGACAAAGTGAGCTTTTTACACTTATTTTTAGATGTTAATCAAGAGTGTTATTCAATATTAGTCTTTGATGACCTGTGCAACTCAGGGCTCTTGCTGTGGAACTTGTAAAGTCTTTTATGCTGCTTGCATAGACTGACAGGAACTGATGTAGTTCGTTATAATACCTTTGCAAAGGTATTCATAGCATATAGGATCTGACCAAAACAGATTAACCAGTCATTTCTCTTAGCGCAAGAGAAAAAGTTTCAAGCTGCCCATTTTCCAAGGCCTGGTTAGTTTCTAAAACTGGACTATCAGAAAAAAAAGAATCTGTGTCCAGTTTTTCATCTTTTTCAGCTAAAATTGAATCTAACCCTTTGTAAAATTTTCAAAGATCCTTGACAATAATTTACATAATTAATAATGTCAAAAGTATATTTATACAAGTTCCTCCTAGCTCTCAAAGAGCTTGTATTCTGATTCTGAAAATACATCTTTATAATACAATACAGACTATGATAATCTTCACAATGTATGCATGTATACAGTTCAGAAAATGTTGCAAGGAGGAGAGATACTATTTTATTGGGAACAAAAATAAAGGCTTTAGGAAGAAACAAGTCCCAAAGTAGAACATTACATCAGTGACCAATTTGTCAGATTTCTCAACATGGATTCTGGCTCTGTAAACAGCTTCCTGGTTGATACTAAGTGACAACCTCTCAGATTTAATTTTGTCATCTGTAAAATTTGAGACAATAAAATGACATAATAAGATTGAATAAGAACAAAAAGATAGTGCACCAGTACTCAGGAAGGCAGAGGCAAGCAGATTGCTGTGATTTCAAGGCCAGCCTGCTCTACAGATCGAGTCCTGGACAGCCAAGGGTATATAGAGAAACCCTATCTCAAAAAAAAAAAAAAAAAACAAAAACAAACAAAAAACAAAAATAAAAATAAATAAAAGATTATTCTGATTTATTAATTCTTATTTCATATGTATGAGTGTTTTCATCTGCATGTATGTCTGTGTACCATATGTGTACCTGGAACAAGGTTTCAGATCCTTTGGAACTGGAGCTACACATAGGTGTGAGTTGCCATTTGGATACACGAACTCAAATCCAGGTCCTCTGTAACAGCAGCCAGTGCTCTTAACTTTAACCACTGAACCTTGTCTCCTGTTCTCTAGAAATATTTTATTATTTGTAAGTAAACTATGTGTATCAGAAGATGAAATAAGGCAAAGGTAAAATTTAGCTTATGAAGTATAAGGTATGTCAGAGGAGAGTAAAAAGTTAAAATTATAGTAAGTAAAAGTGTCTGCTATGAGAGTGATGAACCCCACTGGTCCCTTCAAATCACAGCAGCTGAAATAGTATTCCTAACAATGAACTTAGATAAAGGACACAAGCCACCAGGACAATTGAACCATATGATTTCATGGAAAACATGATCCGCCTCTCTGCCACTTCCTCCATTCACCTTGCTCTGTCCTAAAACTCCAGAAGAGGGAGCCAGGCCATCTATGAACAACAGAGCTTGCTCAGCCAAATTAGAGTCTACCTAAAACCTGAGATTGGAGAGAGAGGACACCCTCTCAGAGACACAAAGGGAAACAAATACACACACTCACCCCCAAGAAAAACAGGCCCTTCCACACTGCTACTTCCATGATTGGCATCCCCATTTCCCAACACATAAACACAATCAAAGGAACACAAGTACAAGTATCTCCCCTTTCTTGTACTCTTAACAGAGGAAACACAATCAATAGTTTGGAGCCAGCTCGTCTTTACTACTGAGAGGAAGCACTGTTATCATGAAACTTTGAATCCTGAAGTAAACTGTAAATTCCTAATGGTTCCAATGGCACAATCAGCTCTGCTTTGAATTGCAGGGCTCAATTACCCTGTGATTATACTCAAAAAACTTTTTTAAGAACATTCACAAACATACACATAACCATGCCTAACAAACATACTAATAGACTCAAGAAATGCTAAAAGAGCACAAACATGGTATCTCATCTAACACAAGCAAAACTGATTGAGAACTGAAAATAATCTCACTATAGAATGTAGCACTTTTTTTTTCTTAATCTTTATATCAGTTGATTTGAGATTTTTGGTTATTCATCTTTCAAAGCAAATTTGATTTTGAATTGCTAGATCAATAAGTACTTTTTTATTTTTAAAGTAATTATTTTAATCATCAGTGTGTGTATGTGGGAGAGATAAAGAAAGAGAGAGAGAGAGAATTTAAACTCAAGTCTTCATACTTGTGTAGCAAAGAACTTAAACTGCTGATCAATTCCCTAGGCCTGATTCACATTTTTTATACATTTACTTATCCTTCCATTTTGTTTTAACATAGTTGTTATGCAAATAATGCTTTAAAAATAGAAAACTGCTTGATCATCTTAGTTCAATTCAGTGTTTTTATGTAAGTTCAGTTCTCCTTGCTTAATTATACAGCAGCATTTTGTAAACGTGGATATAAAAATTGTGTTACTTAGGCTGGGTGTATAGTTTATTGGTAAAATGTTTACTTGTTATATAGAGAGCTGGCAAGAATGTTAAGTGGGTAAAGGGATTAGTGTCAAGTTTGAAAGCCTACGTTTGATCTCTGGAACTCTCATGGTTGAAGGAAAGAATCAACTCATTACACAGATGTCTCTGACCTTCACATTCATTCTGTTGTATTTATGTGCATGTATACACACAATACATACACAGTTAAAATAAAACATAAAAAATTAAAGTAATAAAAATATTATCACTTATACAATAAACGTTTATCTCATTTATTTATTTATTTTATTCATTTTACATCTCCCAGACCCACCCTCTCTCCCTTCCTCCTCCTGTTCCTCAGAAAAGACGAGCTCTCTTTCTCATCCATCCCAGGTCATCAAGTTGTATCAGGACCAAATGTGTCCTTTTCCCCTGTGTCCTGTCAAGTCAGTCCCAGTAAGGGAAAGTGATAAAAAAGCTAGCAAGTGAATCCTTGCCTGATAATGCCCCCAATAACCTTACTAGTGGATCCACTTGAAGTCTAAGCTGCCCATCTGCTACATATTTATTGGGGCCTAGGTCCAGTTCATGCATGGTCCTTGATTGTTACTTCAGTCTCAGCAAACCTCTGTAGGCTCTGGATAGTTGGATCTGTTCTTTTTCTTTTTCTTTCTTTCTTTTTGTTAATTAATTCAATTTACAGCTCAGTCATAGAATGAAAAGGCAGTCTCTTGATTGGGAAAAGAGCTTCACCAATACTACATCTGATAAAGGGCTAATATCCAGAATATATAAAAAAAATCAAGAAATTAAACACGTATGTCTTTATCTTCCTGATGTAGCCCGTGGCAGTTTAGTGTCCAAGTGGGTTCCATAGGGAAGAGGGACTGTCTCTGACATGAACTGATTGGCCTGCTCTTTGATGACCTTCCCCTGAGGGGGGAGCAGCCTTACCAGGCCACAGAGGAAGACAATGGAGCCACTCTTGATGAGACCTGATAGACTAGGATCAGAAGGAAGGGGAGGAAGACCTCCCCTATCAATGGATTGGAGGAAGGGCATGGGTGGAAAAGGGAGAGGGAAGATGGGGTTGGGAGGGGAGGAGGGGGGTTACAGGGGGAATGCAAAGTGAATAAACTGTAATTAATAAAAATAAATTAAAAAAGAAAAAAATGCAAGGGACAACACATGCTGGAGAGGATATTGGAAAAGGAGAACACTCCTTCATTGCTGGTGGGAGTGCAAGCTTATAAACCACTTTAGAAATCAATCTGGCACTTTCTCAGAAAACTGGGAATAATCATACCTCAAGACACAAATATCACTTCTGTGCATATACCCAAAAGAGGCTCCACCATTAAACAAGGACATCTGCTCAACCATGTTCATAGCAACTTTATTCATAATAGCCAGAAACTGGAAAAAAAAAATAGATGTCCCTCAGCTGAAGAACGGGTAAAGAAACTGTGGTAACCTTTACACAGTGGAATACTACTCAGCCATTAAAAACAAAGAAATCATGAAATTTGTGGGCAAATAGATGGAACTAGAAAAGGTTATCTTGAGTGACGTAACACAGACCCAGAAAGACACACATGCTATATGCTCACTTATAAGTGGATTTTAGTCATATAGTACAGGGTAGACATACTACCATGTACAGATGACATGAAGATAAGAAACAAGGAGGACTGTAGGAAGGAGGACTAAATCTCAATCAGAAGAGGAAATAGAATAGACAGAGGTAATGTTGGAAGAGTGGGAACAAATATCATCAGAGTAAATCAACCAGATTTTAGAGGGGCCTATGAAGGATGAAGCATGAAGGACAATGCATGGTCTAGACCTAGGTCCTCTACTTATAAATAGCTGATAGGCATCTTAGGCTTCATTTGGGCCCAATAGTCAGGGGAACGGGAGATGTCTCTGACATGAACTATGTTACCTTCTTTTAGATCACTGCCTCCTGATGGGACTGCCCTACCAGGCCACAGAGTTGGAAGAGGAACACAGTCCTCGTGTGAATAGAAGAACTGGGGTACCTGGATTGTGGGCTCCCCTATTCTGAGAAAATAGGCGTGGGAGCATTTGGTAGGGTGAGTGGGACTGGGAAGTGAGGAGGGATAGACCTATGATGGAGATGTAAATTGAATTAATTAACAACAAACGGTTATGAGTAAGCACCTATTTAATTATTTATTCAGTAAACAAACACGTCATGCATGCATACTGTTAAGTAAAATATATGGAAGACCATTATTTTGACTACACTCCTGTTCTAACACTCAAAACAAAAATTCAAAGTGGAATCATTCATGTTAATTGCAAATACAAATTAAGTGGAATATTTACCTTCTAAGAAATTGTGATAAGGAAAGATAATCCCAAGTTTCCCAAATACATCAATTGAAATTACATGTATCATGCATTTATATTCATAATCGTTTAATCTTTTTTAAAAATTGTAACCTTGCATAATATTAAGTTAATTTATCACTTAATTTATATATAAGGAAATTTAATGCCCTGTCTCAGGATTTCAAGAACAAAGAAAAAAAAAAAAACTTTGAGAGTAGAAAATATTGGGTAGATTTTATCAGACTACATTTTAAGCAACCATGTATATTTTAAAAATATATGCTATAAAGAAAATTCTAAAATAACAAATTTGACTCCTTTTTTTCTATGTTTCTGTAAATTTCTAGTTCTATACTGGAAACCAACCTCTTTTACCCAAAACACTGGAACACTTTCTCAGTTTTATGTTGTGAAGTACTGACCATTTCTCAAACAGAAAAGAAAGCTAATTAAAGTCTTTTAACTAAATTATTGTAATTTTGTCCTTTAACACTATCAAGTGCAAGTCACAAGGCAGACACTATTCCTGATGCAGATGGGGCAGAGAAAGTACTCTAGAATGTATCTAATTACTTCTAAAATGATAACACCAGAGCATTGAAGGGTTGACATGGAAGTGTTGTTCCATACAGACAGAGTCCTAAGTCAATAGAGACTAAACCTTTTAGAAGTAAGCATTTTTTAATTAATTACAATTTATTCACTTTGTATCCTCAATAAGTCCCTCCCTCCTCCCCTCCCGATCCCACCCTCCCTCCCCCTTCTTTACCAATGTCCCTCCCTAAGTCCACTGATAGGGGGAGGTCCTCCTCTCCTTCCTTCTGATCTTAGTCTATCAGATCTCATCAGGAGTGGCTGCATTGTCATCTTCTGTGGCCTGGTAAGGCTGCTCCCCCATCAGGAGGAGGTGATCAAAGAGCAAGCCAATCAGATTATGTCAGAGATGGTCTCTCTTCCCATTACTATGTAACCTACTTGGACACTGAACTGCCATGTGCTATATCTGTGCAGGGGTTCTAGGTTATCTCCATGAATAGTCCTTGGTTGGAGTATGAGTCTCTGGGAAGACCCTTGTGTTCAAATTTCTGGTTCTGTTGTTCTCCTTGTGGAGTTCCTGTCCTCTCCAGATCTTACTATTTCCCACTTCTTACATAAGATTCCATGCATACTGCCCAACAGTTGGCCATAAGTCTCAGCATCTGCAAGGATCATCCTGAGTGAGCTGTCCCAGAAGCAGAAAGACACACATGGTATATACTCACTCATATAGACATGTAATATAGGATAAACCTACTAAAATCTGTACATCTAAATAAACTAATCAAGGGAGAGGACCCTGACTAAAATGCTCAATCCCTATCCCGAAAGGCAAAGAGGAAGGACATCAGAAGAAGAAAACAGGAAACAAGGTAGAAACTCGCCATGGAAGGCTTCTGAAAGGCCCTGCAGACTATCGAAGCAGATAATGAGAAGTAAGCATTTTTAAGGTAACTTACAGGGCATTATCCATTCTAAATAGTAAGAAAAGGAAAGGAATATAGAGTAGGTCACTTCCCTGGAGGAAAAAGCATACCCCAAATCTGTTCATAACACAGGACTATTCCACTACAATTTTAATATTTAGAATGACACTAGATATTTACATTTGTGATGAAATTATCTTGAATATGATTTTCATTTTTGCTTTGCTTTTTAAATACTTATTTTACATTATGTTTATGTGGGTCTATGTGTTTGTCTATGTGCAGTAAGCACAGAACCTAAGAAGGGCAGAAAATGAAATTAGATATCCTGAAATGGAAGTTATAGGTAGCTGTAAGCTTCCAGACAGGGGTGCTTGGAACTGAACTCTAGTTCTCTGCAACAGCATTATGTTCTCTTAACCACTGAGGAACCTCTCCCGTTCCTTTGTGGGGTTTTGTTTGTTTGTTTTGAAATGGCAGTCTTACTATATAGCCTAGGCTGGCATTGAACTTTTGATATTCCCACCTCACTCTCCCAAGTTCTGGAATTATAGACAGGAACCACTATGTCTAGGTCATAGTTGACTTTCTTAGGGAGTAGAAATAACAGATAAAGTGAGATAATGAAGTGTATACTTAACTAGAAAAGAGTGTATGTAAATGCCTTGAGACAGGAAACAGTTTAGATAGAAATTAAAGAAAGATTAATGCAAATGATGTACAAAAGTTTTCAGAAAATGCAGCTGGAAGATGTGGCTATAACTAAGATAATTGCAGGACAAAGCTTTCGGAATCCTGGTACTCATTGTGTAGACCAGGCTGGCCTTGAATTGACAGATATCCAACTGCCTCTGCCTCCCAACTACTGGGACTAAACCCAGCCCTGCAACTAACACAGGTTAAATATACCCAAGAAAAAAAAATGAAATCAATAATCTCAGACCAGAAAATCAAAAGAGGGAAAACACATACAACACACACACACCACAACACACACCACCACCACAACCACAACAATACCAAAAATCAATAAAATAATGGGGATGAACAAACATTGCTCATTGATATCTCTCAGTACATGGTCTCCATACCCCAATAAAAAGACAAGACTAACACAGTGGGTTCAAAACCAGGATTCATCCTTCTCATGATCCAAGAAATGCACCTTAACAATAACAACAGACATCACTTCAAGGTGAAAGGATAGAAAATATATTCCAAGCAAATAGACCTAGGAAGCAAGCCAGCATTGATATCTAACAGCCTATACTTTAAACCAAAACTAGTTAAAAGAGTTAAGGAAGGACAGTACATATTCATCAAAGGAAATTTCCACCAAGAAGACATTGCAGTTCTTAACATATATGCTCCAAACACAAGGGCACCCAAGTTGGTAAAAGAAACCTTTCTGTAGCTTGAATCCTATTGATCTTCACACACTTATAGTGGGAGACGTCAATACCCCACTTTCACCAATAAACGGATCATCCAGACAAAATATAAACAGAGAAATACGGAAGCTAACAGACATTATAAACCTAATGGACCTGACAGATATCAAACATTTCATCTAAACACAAAAGAATATACATTTTCTCAGCAACTCATGGAATGTTCTCCAAAATTGACTACAAACTCAGACACAAAACAAATATCATCAGACAGAAGAAAATTTACATAACACCTTGAATCCTATCTGACCACTTCAGATTAAAGCCGAATATAAACAACAACAAAAACAACAGAAAGCTTTCAAACTCATTGAAACTGAGAAATTCGCATGGGAATGAAAATTGCGTCAAGACAGAAATTAAGAAAAAAATCAAAGACATTCTAGAATTTAAGAAAAATGAATACATAACATACCCAAACTTAGGGAGGCACAATAAAGGTGTTTCTAAGGGGCAAGTTCATAATATTAATTGCCTACATTAAAAAAATTGGGATGATCTCAGACTAGAAACTTAATGGCACACCTGGAAGCTATAGAACAATAAGAATCAATCACACCCAAAATAAGTAGATATCAAGAAATAAAGTCATGGTTGAAATCAATAAAACAAAAACAACAACAAAAACAAAACAAAGAATCAATGAAACAAAGAGGTGCTTCTTTGAGAAAATCAACATGACTGAAAAGCCCTTATCCAAATTAATTAAAATGCAGAAAAAGTATGTCCAAATTAACAAAATTAGAAATAAAAAGAGGAACATAACAATAGACACAAAGGAATTCCAGAGACTTGTAAGAACATACTTTAAAAACTTATACTCCAGCAAATCGAAAAATCTGAAAAAAATATAGATAGATGGATAGATAGATAGGTAGATAGACAATATTCTTGATATACACCGCTTACAAGGATAAATCATGGTCAGATAAACACTTTAAAGAAACCTATAGCCCCTAATGAAATAGATGCCATCATTAAAAGTCTACCAAAAAAGCCTAGGGCCAGATAGTTTTAGGCAGAATCTTACCAGACTTTCAAAACTGAGCCAATACTCCTCAAATTAATCCATGAAATAGAAACAGAAGGAACACCATCCAATTTGTTTTATGAAGCCACATTTACCCCAAAACCCAAACCACATAAAGACTCAACAAAGAAAGAATAACAGACTAATTTCCTTTATGAACATGGATGTAAAAAAAATACTCAATAACATACTTGCAAACTGAAAACAAGAACATATGAAAAAGTTTGTTCACCATGATCAAGTAAGCTTCATCCCAGGGATACAGAGATGGTTTAACATACATAAATCAATAAATGTAATCCACTGTATAAAAAATTTGAAACGAGAAACCACATTCTTATCTCAATAGATTCAGAGAAGGCCTTTGACAAAATCTATCATACCTTCATAATAACTGTCTAGAAGAAATACAGCAAACAAGTGACATATTTCAACATAATAAAGGCAGTTTGCAAAAATCCCATAGACAACATCAACTTAAATGCAGAAAAACTCAATGCATTCCCACTAAAATCAGGGACAAGACAGATTGACCATTATCTCCATACTTATTCAAATACTAGTTGAATCCTTAGCTAGAGCAACAAGAAGACAACTGAAGAAGATCGAGGGGATAAAAATAGAAAGGAAACAAAAGTATCCTTAATTGTGAATGATATAATTGTATACATAAGTGATCCCAAAATTTCCACCAGAAAACTCCTACAGCTAATAAACACTTCAGTAAAGTAGCTGAATATAAAATTAACTTACAAAAATCAGTAGCCCTTCTTTATACAAATGGCTGACTGTGAAAAAGTCAGGGAAACAACATCTTTCACAATAAAGTCAAACAATAAAAATATCTTGGGGTAACTCTAAGTAACAAAAAGACAAATATGTTTGTAAGTAGATACTATCTTTTAAGTCAGTTAAGTCAATGATTATCATGCTACAGTTCATAAAATCATAAAGGTTAGGTATAGAGTAAGGGACTACAGGAGGTACATAGATCTTGTTAGAAAAAGAACTATAAAAGTTATGAGGTGATGCAGCAATGGAAAGGTCAAGTGGGGAGGGGAAGCAGGGAGGAGTTGATAAGGGAGGTAATACTTGGAGAAACAGCTAAACTTAAGGGCCAGTTGAGGAGTAGTATGGAAACTTAGTACAGTAGAAACTTCCTAAAATATATGAACTTACGAAGGCAATCTAAAAGAAATTGCCGAACAATGGCAACCCTAACTGGCCATCTCTTGTGACCAAATAAAGCTTCCAGTACCAGGACTGAATTATGTCTAATTGAGTTGTTGGCCAAATGGGCTCCATGGAAAAGTTTAAACAACCTAGGCTGTTGCCAATACTATAGGTTGTTTTCCACAAGCTTATGGCATGGTACCCATTCCTGAAGATGACACCTAGAAAACTAATCAAATATGAAGAAGTTGAGATGGTGCCTTTATAAAACCTTCACCCCATTGATAAATGCAGGAGTCCTTGTATTTGGTGCATAGATGTTTAGGATTATGATGTCTTCCTGGTGGTTTTTTTTTTTCCTTTGATGAGAATGAAGTGTCTCTCTCTATCTCTTTTGATTAATTTTGGTTGAATGTCTATTTTATTAGATATTAGGATGGCTACTCCAGCTTGCTTCTTGGGTCTGTTTGCTTGGAAAATCTTTTATTTGAGCCCTTTGGAATGATATAGTGTTTATCTTTGTTGCAGAGGTGTGTTTCTTGAATGTAGCAGAACATTGGATAGTGTTCCACAACCAGTCAGTCTGTGTCTTTTTATTGGAGAGTTGAGACCATTGATGTTAATAGATATTAGTAACCAATGATTGTCAGTTACTTTTATTCTGGAGTTGGTGGTGATTGTATGATTGGGTGCTTGTTTTCTTTTGATATTTTTGTTGTGAAGTTATCTATGCCACGTGTTTTCTTGGGTGTAGTTGATCTCATTGAGTTGGAGTTTTCCTTCAAGTATATTCTGTATGGCTGGATTGCTGAATATATATTCATTAAATTTAGTTATGTCATGGAGAATTTTGTTTCTTAATCTATGTTGGTTGAAAATTTTGCTGGATATAATAGTTTGGGTTGGCATCTCTGATTTATTAGTGTCTGCATGATATCTGCCCAGGCCATTCTGGCTTTCAGAGTTTCTGTTGAGAAGTCTGGTGTGATTCTGATAGGTGTGCCTTTATATGTTACTTAGCTTTTTTTTTCTTTGCTGCTTTTAATATTTTTTTGTTATGTAGAATTAATATTTTCATTATTATGTGGCAGGAGGTATTTCTTTTCTGGTCTAGATTATTTGGTGTTCTGTAAGAACATCTCTTTCTTAAGTTTGGAGAAATTTTCTTCTATGATTTTCTAAAAAAATATATATATTTTCTGGACCTTGGAACCTGGAATCTTTTTTTTCTTCTATTCCTATTATTCTTAGGCTCCAAGATCTTTCTTCCTGCTCCCCAGCAGCCTAGTTCATCTGGGTCAGAAAAAATGAGGTCAGCATAGACAATGAGCCCAGAGGAGCTGAGCCAGGCTAGGACACAAATCCCATCCTTCACCATCTTAAGGAAGCCTCTGGAACACTGGAGTAGCTCTAGACCCAGATATCTTTCCCCCTGTATCCCAGATGCCTGGCATACCTGGCATAAACAGTGAGCCAAATGAGAGAGTGAATCCAGGGAAGACTACTCAGACTCCAGAGACAGGTAGATCCTGTCTGCAGCACAGGCTCCAGGAATAATCAGTCAAGGGTACATACAATCAGATGACAAGAGGCAAGCGTAAGAATACAGGCAACAGAAACCAGAACATCATGGCTTCATGAGAATCTCTAAAACTAAGCAGATATTCTATTGCAGCTGAAACACGGGAAAATGATCTTAAATCTATAATTATTCAGTAATGTGAGGCACATGAAGAAATGAACAAAAAGAAATACAAGCATATAAAGAGGAAATGAACAAAAAATAGAGGCCATTATTAACAGACAGGAATCCACATTCAAACAGATGAAGGAAATGGTACACGAACTAAAAACAGAATTAGAATCAATAAAGAAAACACAAACAGAGAACCCTGGAGTTGGAGAACTTAGAGAAGAGATCAGGAACCACAAAGGTAAGCATCACCAACAGAATACAAGAGACAGAAGAGAGAATCTCAGGCACTGTAGATACAATTGCAGAAATTGATACTTCTCTCAAAGAAAAAAAATAAAATCAGTAAGTTCCAAACACAAAACTTCTAAGACGTCAAGGACACCATGAAAAAAATCCATTTTCAATAAAAGAAAAAAATTAGGAAAAAAAAAGAAAAATGCAGAGTGCTTCAGACTAATGATGTAGCAGGAGAGGAGGAATATTAAGTGACATTATGATAAAGAAATAAAAGAAATAATTATAGATTGAATGTGAGGGTGAAAAGGAAAAAGGAAGGAGGGAAGATGATGGAGCTTGCATACAGAACAGATAGTGGAGAGGTACTTTATTTTATATTTTATACAGTGAGCTTGAGGAAATGCTCAGGATAAGAAGGTATATGTTATGGGAAGTTAACTATAGAAAACTGAAGCTGCAGAAACATCCAATGTTAGGAATAACATGTTGAGAATCACGCGAATTTGTTGGAAATTTGATGGACAGGAATAAAAGAGGCTAGGAAGTTGAAAACCCGGCACAGTAGACCCTCTTGTAAGTCAAGCATTAAGTAGACTGAGGAAGGAGAATCATGATCAGTTCAAGGGCCACCTGAACAACATTAAGTGTGTTGTACGCCAGCCTGGACTACTCAGTGATAGCCTGCAAAAGAGAAAGAGAGACAGAGACAGAGACAGAGAGACACACAGGTCAGAGAGAGAAGGCAGAGATGGAGAGGGAGGAGGAAAAAATGGAAAATAATCTGAATAAACAAGATGACTGGAAGAAATGGCTTTCTAGGACTAGGAGCATTGGGTTGGCTGGAGCTAGAGTGGCAACAAGATGACATCCTCGGCAGAATGATGGGTTCCCCCCTGGCTGGAGCCTGAGACGGTGGTGTCAGTGGGACCACTGCCCTAATTTACTGCGCCCCTTTCCCAGCCCCTGATATCACCGCAAACTCGAGACATCGGTGGCCTCCCAAATAGCAAGTGGCCTAGCTTCAGCAGCTGCAACCAGTAACTGAGGCCTGGCCCTCAGCAAGCAGCAATCTGGTTTCTGTCAGCTGATTCTGCACCCTGTAAAGCCAACAAAAGCATCGGTTTTCAATTATCTGTCATGCTCCACAGTTTTGCTGCGTGGAACATCCCCAGAGGCCTCTATCCTCTTCCCAGAGGTGTCAAGCTTGGCTCCCGCCTCTATCTTCAGGTCTTAGAATGGCGAGCAGCATCCTCTCCAAGGCAGAATTTATCTTTGGAGGGAAATACAAACTGGTGAGGAAGATAAGATCTGATTCCTCCGTGGTCATTTATATGGTGATCAACATCACCAATGGTGAGGAAGTGGCAGTGAAGCTAGAATCCCAGAAGGCAGGCATCCCCAGTTGCTGTATGAGAGCAATCTGTATAAGATTTTTCAAAGTAGGATTGGCATCCCTCATATACAGTGGTATGGACAATCAAAAGACTACAATATGCTAGTCACGGATATCCTGAGGCCCAGCCTTAAAGACCTCTTGAATTTCTATTCAAGAAGGATCACTATGAAGACTGTACTTTAGCTGACCAGGTGATCAGTGGAACCAAATATGTGCGTACAAAGAATTATATACACAGAGACACTAAATCAGATAACTTCTTAATGGGTATTGGATGTCACTGAAATAAGTTATTCCTTATTGATTTTGGTTTGGCTGAAAAGTACAGAGACAACAGGACAAGGCAATACATTCCATGAAAAGAAGATAAAATCCTCACTGGCATTGCATGATATGCTAGCATCAATCTTGATACCGAGGAGAGTCGTCAGGATGACATGGAATATTTAGGATATGTTCTGATGTATTTTAATAGAACCATGGCAAAGGCTAAAAGCTACAACAAAGAAACAAAAATATGAAAAGATTAGTGAAAAGAAGTCTACTCCTGTTGAAGTTTTGTGTAAGGAGTTTCCTGCAGAATATGCCATGTACTTAAATTACTGTCATGGGCTGTGCTTTGAGGAAGCTCCGGATTACGTGTATCTGAGGCAGCTATTCCGTATCCTTTTCAGGACTCTGAACAACAATATATTTGATTGGATGATGTTAAAGCAGAAAACAGTACAACAGGCAGCCTCTTCCAGTGGACAAGGTCAGCAGGTCCAAACCCCCACAGGCAAGCTAACTTACAAAATCAAGAGTAACATGAAAGGTTTCTAAGCAAGAATTGAGGAAGAGAAGCCAGCAGAGCAGATGATTGGAGCAACATTTGTTTCTCCACAATTCTAGACATTTTAGTTCATATGTACACTAGCCAGCAGTTGTGGGCAACTGTTTATTGGTGTAAAGAACTTAATTTCAGTATAAACTGGCTCTGGACAGCATTACTGATGCGGATCCTAAGCTGTACCCTCTGTAATTGTGAATATTAACTGAAGTATCAAAACGTGGTGTTTGTTTTCCTATTGCATTTTTTTTTCAAGTGGAAAAGTTAACTAAATGGTTGAGACATAAATTGGTGGAGAAGTTGTGCATATGCCAATTGTTTTTTGTTGTTGTTAAAACCTTTTATTTTGAACTATACTGCTTTGGGATTTCATTTCAGAAGAACGGCATGAACAGTCTTTGGCCCACAGTTGTGATGCTTGTAAATGTTCACAAGTGTATGTTCTTAGGGTTTTCCTTCCCTGGGTTTTGCAAATTGTTTACTTAAAACATTCTTTAAATGGCTGGCTTCTTGTTTGCAGGCCAGCTGATATGGTATCAATCGAAGATTCCAGTGTTTGAGCATTTGAAAAACTGTACCTCCTTACCTGTGCTAGAAATAACAGCATCTAAAGTGAAGACATAAGAAAAAAAAAAAAAGCATAGTGACTACTAGATTATTCTTTGGATTCTGCAATAACTCTATAATATTCTTACTATTAAAAAGTATATTTGTCATGGAAATTTAGTTGCTGTTAAGATTTTGGAACAAAACCTGCTTCTGGGTTGCCTAGCAACTTATGATGTCATCATGTGTCACAGGCCAGGTGGCCACACCTGGAAGGCATGGTTACCTTGCCCCTTAAAGGGACCAGCTGACCATGTGGTCTCTCTCGGTCCTCTTTTGGTCTTTTGCTCTCTTGGTCCTTTCTCTATCAGGGCACCTTCCCCCTCTCTTTCCCTCCATCATATCCTGCTCTCCCTTCCCTCCCTCTCTTCATATCCACCTAATAAACCTCTTTCATAGAAGATCAGTTGTGAGCCTCTTCATTCATTAAGTGGTCCCAACATTTGGTGCCAAAACCCAGGATAGGGTCTCTCCTGGTTTTGCTAGGACCGTTTTCAGACTCCTTTAATCTGATAGGACCATGTATGGCTGCAACAGATTTTCTCTGCTCTATCCATAACCATCTATACCTAAAAATCTCCACTTTCTCTCAACTACTGTCATGCTTACATCTGTCCTGTTATTTGGGGCAGCTGCTTGGGTGCACAGAGCCCCTGGGACATGGTTACGGCAGCCAGCTGCATGGCTCTCTCGGCCCTCCCTTGTTTCCCAGGCTACCTCTGCTTTCCCCAGGTTTGGGTGCCTATGCATACAACCTGGCTGTCTGCAGCATGCCATTGCGAGCGGCCACTAGGGACACAGCCAGGCATGGCGGGCTGACCTGACTCCCCAGCAGTGGCTGCATTTCAGCCCCAATGCCTGGACAAACAGAGTGAAATGTTTGGCAGTGATGGTAGGAGCTATGCACGGGTCACCCGGGGGCGAGCCGAAGGGACCATGTGTGTTTGCTATTCTGGTGCCAAGCCTGGGAGATTCACGCCACACTAAAATCCACACTAAAATCAGCTTGAGAAAACTTGGCGTGCTGCTTTAGTTCCTAAATTAATAAAGGCTGTTGTTGTCTCTCCTGCTATGTGTTGCTTGTGATCCGGATTCACCACTATGCTTTCTGACTAATAGGTTTGCTATAATAAATTCAAATATAATTTTAAAATTGCTTTATACTGTTCTACTATATTGTTGGTTTTAAACCTATAGCTCAGAGGTTCGTTATTATGTACAAGTTGTTTACCAATATTCTAATTTAAGACCTATTAATTTTTAAAATATATATATATTTATGTTAAAACTGGGTCAATTTGCTGTATCTCTATCAAAAGGTTAAATTATGTTTGGTCTTGTTCTCTTAAAATGGTGTTATTATTAGTCTACAGTATAGCCTTAGACTATTATAAGCTACAACTTTTATATACTAAATCATACAAAAAAACTGTTGTGCTCTCATGTTAATGGACTATATTTATGACTTCTACTAAGGTTCCAAATTAGCAAGGACAAAACCTAAAGTCCTAATATTTAATGGTTAACAAATGCAAGTTAATAGTCATCTCATAGATGTCCAGATATATATTTATAGTCCTACATTTGCAAACATGTTCTCAATGCAATTTTTAATAAAGAGCTGATGATGGTCCTGAGTCAGCATATAAGAGTTGGCAAAAGGGGGGGGCGGAGCCAAGATGGCTACTAGCACACACAGTTTCTGAGCGGTGGAATACCTACACTTCTGAGTTGGTGAATGGAAGGACCTCCAACCCAGGAAAACAACAGTGAGGCTTTCTAAACAAGAGGGAACATCGCAGGAGGTGAAAACTTTGGTCTCGGGTCACCCCGGGGACTTGTTTGGGGAAGGAGAGAAATGATCCTTTGATCTCGCGGCACTCCCATCCCCCAGACCTCCCTCCTCCTCAGGCAGAGCGGGCTGGTCTTTCTCAGCGCAGACCTAACTGCCTGGGGTATACAGCTGCTGAGGCGGAGATCCAAGCCCTTTAGCGGCAGGCAAAGGCCAGCAGTACCTGTCCCGGAGTCCCAGATTCGTGCTGTGGCTGCACCATCCTCCCAGGGCCCGAGTATGCTAGATGCCATACTAGCTCTGCAGGATCACCATCACTGATGGTACGGCCCGCCCAATCCCACAATGACAGAGAATACGCTATATACTCACCAAAACCAGACAGAAATGTCATATATGCTAGACACACCAGGCGCTGGGCCTCCCAAGCTTGGAGAGCACAGTGAAGAGACCCCAGGACTTCCCAGAAAGCATCGGAACTAGTGACCCAGTCTCCAGTTACAGCGGGACTTTCTAACCTGGTGGCTGAGCAGCACTGAGCTGGCGGGGCAAAACAGCCCTCCAGTTTAAGACTAACCAGAGCCAAACCAGAGAACAGAGAGCCTGATTACCCCGATCCCTACTGACGTGACCACCCTGAAATCTACAGCTGCAGCAAGACCTCAGAACCTGGCAGTGACAGCAGCACAGAACTGGCGGAGCACATCAAAGAAGCAGGGCCAAACCAGAGAGCACAGTGCTCGGATACCACGATCTCTGCCAAGTGACCTGCCTGTAAGTGAGTGCACACTTCAGAATCTGCAGATCCCCAGATCCTAGGTCCTTCTAAAACAGAAGCCAGGCATCAAACCCCCTCCCACCCGCATACCCACTTTGAGAAACAGAGGGGCACTAGGGACATTGAAGTTCCTGCTCTGTGGGTCTAATTGAGGAATTAAGGCAGTTAATGCCAGAAATTGTGCTGCAATTATCACTAGCACCTGCGACATATACAGTGCAGAGCCCCTCCCACACACTCAAGGGTTCAACATTAGCCATCACTCTGTCCCTCGAGACACAGATCCATGCACACTTACACACACACACGCACACGCACGCGCGCACTCGCACGCTCGCATGCTTGCATTTTCCCCATTTGCACCTGCGTACTTTCCTCCCACAGGTACAGCTAGTCCTCAGCACACGCTGAGAGTTCTCAGCTTCCTGAAGAACTCTCCAGACACCAGAGAGAGACAGTACCAGTCTGATCTGCAGAATCCAAAAACAAACAGGGAAGGTTTCAGATAAGCCAATAGCCAGGGGTAGGCGAAAGAACACTTCCAACATAAATCAGGACATCATGACTTCACCAGCAAACCCCAAAATCGATGGATACACCAATTCAGCCGAAACACAGGAAAATGATTTTAAAGCCATGCTTGCCCAATTATTTGAGGCTCATAAGGAGGAAATGAACAAATCTTTCAAAGAGTTGGCCAGTCAATTGGAGCTAAAGAAAGAAGAAATAGACAAAATCCTTAAAGAAACACAGGCAAACATAGCCAAATAAATAGATACACAAGTAGAGGAAAAATTTGTGGCATATAAAAAGGAAATGAACAAAGAAATAGAGGCCATCGTAGAGAGACAGGAATCCAAATTCAAACACATGAAAGAAATGGTGCAAGGCATGAAAACAATTAGAATCAATAAAGAAAACAGAAAATGAGAAAAGCCTTGAGCTGGAGAACATAGATCAAACATCAGGAACCACAAAAGTAAGCATTACCAACAGAATACAAGAGAGAATCTCTGGAGCTGAAGACACACTTGCAGAAATTGATATTTCTCTCAAAGAAAAAGTAAAATCAGAAAAGTTCCAATCACAAAATATCCAAGAAATCAAGGACGCTATGAAAAGACAAAATCTAAGAATAATAGGAATTTATGAAAAAGAAGACTCTAGGCTCCAAGGTCCAGAAAATATTTTCAAGAAAATCATAGAAGAAAATTTTCCCAACTTAAAGAAAGAGATGTCCATATATATACAAGAGGCCTACAGAACACCAAATAGACTAGACCAGAAAAGAAACACATCATAGTCAAAACACTAAATCTACAGAACAAAGAAAAAATATTAAAAGCAGCAAGGGAAAAAGGCCAAGTAACATATGAAGGTAAACCTATCAGAATCACACCGGACTTCTCATCAGAAACTATGAAAGCCAGAAGGGCCTGGGCAAGTATCATGGAGACTCTAAGAGATCACAAATGTCAACCCAGACTACTATACCCTGCAAAGCTTTCAATCAACATAGATGGAGAAAACAAAATTTTCCATGACAAAACTAAATTTACACAATATCTACACAGCAAACCAACCCTACAGAAGATACTAGAAGGAAAACTCCAATCCAACGAAAACAAATTCACCCAAGAAAACAGGGAATACAGATAATATCTCAACAAAAATGAAAAGAAAACAAGCAATGAAACAGGGTTAGATCACCGACTCCATTACAAATGGAACTAACATGCATTGGTCACTATTATCTATCAATATCAATGGACTCAACTCACCAATAAAAAGACACAGGCTAACAGAATGGTTACGGAAACAGGATCCAACATTCTGTTGCATCCAAGAAATGCACCTATGCAACAAAGATAAACACTACCTCAGAGTAAAGGGCTGGAAAACTGTTTTTCAAGCAAATGGTTCCAGAAAACAAGCTGGAGTAGCCATCCTAATATCTAATAAAATAGACTTTCAACCGAAGTTAATCAAAAAAGATGAGGGCCACTATATTCTCATCAAAGAAAAAATCCACCAAAAGGACATCACAGTCTTGAATATCTATGGCCCAAATACAAGAGCACCGACATTTGTAAATGAAACATTATTAAAGCTTAAACCATACATTGATCCTAATACCTTAATAGTGGGAGACTTCAACCCTCCACTCTCACCAAGGGACATATCAACTAGACAGAAAACAGATAGGGAAATAAAAGCACTCACAGAATCCCTAAATCAAATGGACCTAATAGACGTCTACAGATCATTTCACCCAAACTCAAAAGAGTACACCTTCTTTTCAGCACCACATGGAACCTTTTCCAAAATAGACCATATAGTGGGTCACAAAGCAAGCCTCAACAGATACAAAGGGATTGAAATAATCCCTTGTATACTATCTGAGCATCAACCATGGACTAAAGCTAGACATCAACAACAACAGAAACAACAAAAAGCCGACACGCACATGGAAACTGAAAAATTTAATAATCAATGACAGCTGGGTTAAGGAAGAAATAAAGAAAGAAATTAAAGACTTCCTAGAATTCAATGAAAATGAAGGCACAACATATCCAAATTTATGGGACACATTGAAACCAGTGCTCAGGGGAAAATTTATAGCACTAAGTGCCTGCAAGAAGAAATTCGTAACATCACATACAAACAACTTAATGGCCCAACTGAAAACCCTAGGAAAAAAAGAAGCAGATACAGCCAAGAGGAGCAGACGGCTGGAAATAATCAAACTAAGGGCTGAAATCAATCAATTAGAAACAAATAAAACTATCCAAAGAATCAATGAAACAAAAAGCTGGTTCTTTGAGAAAATCAACAAGATAGACAAACCCTTAGCCAAACTAACTAAAAAGCAGAGAGAAACTATCCAAATCAGCAAAATCAGAAATGAAAATGGGGACATAACCACAGACACTGAGGAAATCCAAACAATTATTAGGTCATATTACAAAAGCCTATATGCCACAAAATTTGAAAATCTAAATGAAATGGACAATTTTCTTGAAAGATTCCATCTACCAAAACTAAGTCAAGATCAGGTAGAAAGACTGAATAGCTGTATATCTCCCAAGGAAATTGAAGCAGTCATTAACAGTCTCCCCTCCAAAAAAAGCACTGGGCCAGGAGGCTTTAGCACAGAATTCTACAAGACCTTCAAAGAAGTGCTAACTCCAATTCTCCTCAAACTATTCCACAAAATAGAAACAGAAGGAACACTACCAAACTCATTCTATGAAGCCACAGTCACCTTGATACCTAAACCACACAAAGATCCAACTAAAAAAGAGAACTTCAGACCTATCTCTCTTATGAACATTGATGCAAAAATACTCAATAAAATACTTACAAACCTAATCCAAGAATATATCAAAGATATCATCCACCATGACCAAGTAGGCTTCATCCCAGGAATGCAAGGGTGGTTCAACATACAGAAATCCATCAATGTAATCCACCACATAAACAAACTGAAGGAGAAAAACCACATGATCATCTCCTTAGATGCCGAAAAAGCATTTGACAAAATCCAACACCCATTCATGTTTAAAGTCTTGGAGAGATCAGGGATACAAGGCACATACCTAAAGATAGTAAAGGCAATATACAGCAAGCCTATAGCCAACATCAAACTCAATGGAGAGAAACTTAAATCAATCCCACTGAAATCAGGGACAGGACAAGGCTGCCCATTGTCTCCATATCTCTTCAACATAGTACTTGAAGTCCTAGCCAGAGCTATAAGACAACTAAAGGAGATCAAGGGGATACAAATCGGAAAGGAAGAGGTCAAAGTGTCACTATTTGCAGATGATATGATAGTATACATGAGCGACCCCAAAAATTCAATGAGAGAACTCCTTCAGCTGATAAACAACACCTTCAGCAAAGGGGCAGGATACAAAATCAACTCAAAAAAATCAGAAGCCCTCCTGTATACCAAAGACAAAAAGGCTGAGAAAGAAATTAGGGAAACAACACCCTTCACAATAGCCACTAATAACATAAAGTACCTTGGTGTGAATCTAACCAAGCAAGTGAAAGACCTGTTTGAGAAAAACTTCAAGTCTCTGAAGAAAGAAATCGAAGAAGATATCAGAAAATGGAAAGATCTCCCGTGCTCATGGATTGGTAGGATTAACATTGTGAAAATGGCCATTCTGCCAAAAGCAATCTACAGATTCAATGCAATTCCCATCAAAATACCAACTCATTTCTTTATAGACCTTGAAAAAAAAGATTCTCAGCTTCATATGGAGAAACAAAAAACCCACAATCTCCAAAACGATCCTGTACAACAACAGATCATCTGGAGATATCTCCATCCCTGATCTCAAGCTGTACTACAGGGCAACAGTAATAAAAACTGCATGGTTTTGGCATAGAAACAGAAAGGAGGGTCAATGGAACCGCATAGAAGACCCAGAAATAAACCCACACACCTATGAATACTTGATTTTTGACAAAGCACCAAATCCATTCAATGGAAAAAAAGACAGCATCTTCAACAAATGGTGCTGGACCAACTGGATGTGTACATGCAGAAAAATGAAAATAGATCCATATTTATCACCCTGCACAAAACTAAAGTCAAAGTGGATCAAGGACCTCAACATAAAACCAGATACTCTAAATCATTTGGAAAAAAAGTGGGGAACAGCCTAGAACTCATTGGCACAGGAGACAACTTCCTGAACAGAACACCAATAGCACAGGCTCTAAGAACAACAATCAATAAATGGGACCTCATGAAACTGAAAATCTTCTGTAAAGCAAAGGACACGGTCATCAAAACAAAATGACTGTCTACAGATTGGGAAAGAATCTTCACTAACCCTTTATCTGACAGAGGACTAATATCCAGTATATACAAAGAACTAAAGAAGCTGAAAAGTAGCAAACCAAGTAATCCAATTAAAAAATGGGGAACAGAGCTAAACAGAGAATTCTCTGTAGAGTAATATCGAATGGCAGAGAAACACTTAAAGAAATGCTCATCCTCATTAGCCATCAAGGAAATGAAAATCAAAATGACCCTGAGATATCACCTTACACCCATCAGAATGGCCAAGATGAAAAACTCAAGCGACAACACATGCTGGAGAGGTTGTGGAGAAAGGGAAACCCTCCTCCACTGCTGGTGGGAATGTAAACTGGTACAACCACTCTGGAAAGCTATCTGGCGCTTTCTAAGACAATTAGGAATAGTGCTTCCTCAAGACCCAGCTATACCACTGGTAGGTATATACCCAAAGTTTGCTCAAGTACACAAAAGGGATATTTGCTCAACCATGTTTATAGCAGCTTTATTTGTAATAGCCAGAACCTGGAAAAAACACAGATGTCCATCAACGGAAGAATGGGTACAGAAATTGTGGTATTTTTATACAATGGAATACTACTCAGCAATCAAAAAGGAGGAAATCATGAAATTTGCAGGCAAATGGTGGGATCTAGAAAAGATCATTCTGAGTGAAATATCCCAGAAGGAGAAAGACAAACACGGTATATATTAACTTATATAGACCTATAAGATATGATAAACATAATGAAATCTATACACCTAAAAAAGATAATCAAGAGAGCGGACATGGGGTAAGATGATCAATCATCATTGAGAAAGACAGATGGGATGTGCATTGAACATATGACAGGAGTCTAGTGAGCGCATCTGAAAGACTCTAACTAGCAGTGTTTTCAAAGCAAAGACTCATGACCAAACCTTTGGCAGAGCATAGGGAATCATAAGAAAGAAAGGGAGTTAGTCTGATATGGAAAGGATAGGAGCTCCACAAGGACCAAATATATCTGGGTACAGGGTCTTTTCTGAGACTGACATTCAACCAAGGACCATGTATGGATATAACCTAGAACCTCTGCTCAGATGTAGCCTGTGGTAGCTCAGTAACCAATTGGTTTCCCAAAGTGAGGGGAACAAGGACTATTTCTAACAGGAACTCAATGACTGGCTCTTTGGCCTCCCCACCCCCCAAGGGATGAGCAGTCCTGTTAGACCACAGAGGAGGGCTTTGCAGCCAGTCCTGAAGATACCTGATAAAACAGGATCAGATGAATGGGGAGGAGGTTCCTCCCTATCAGTGGACTTGGAAAGGGGCATGGTGGAGATGAGGGAGGGAAGGAGGGACTGGGAGGGAATGAGGGAGTGGGACATGGCTGAGATACAGAGTTAATAAAACGTAACTGATAAGAAAAAAATAAAATTTAAAAAAAAGTGTTGGCAAAAATAGTAAGAGCCCTCCCAACTGGCTCATCCAGAGCAATAACCATGCTCCAGACAATGAATGCTGCTCTGAGGCTGCTGGCATTGCTGCAAAAAAGGCAACGGGTTTGCGGTGCCCCATCCTGCTGGGGTATAACCAAAAGTCAGTTCTGCCAGGTAACTTTTTCAAATCCAGCCAAAGGAGGTGCTGGTCCTGCTGCTGCCTCAACATGCCATAGCTGCCTGCTGGCAGACTGGCCTCTGGAAGTCGAAATGCTCCCAAGCAGGCTTGTCCTCTGTGCCCAGCCATGGAGGTTCAACCAGCACAAGAGCCACAGACACTTCCAGCCTTCCAGCTCTTTGGCCTGGTGGAGGACAACTATACGGCTCCTTGACTCAGTAACCTCCACCACTCTCGCCCAGTCCCGAATAACATTACAGGTCTGTTTTGGCCTCACTATGGGGTCCCAAGAACATGTTGTCAACTTCTGTGTTGGGAGACTTCAGATGCCTTCCCAATTCTTTTCATATGCAGGGGCCCAGGACTTATGCCTAACTCCTAGAGCTACTATTGTCAGGCCTAGACACAATATGCCTTGTTGCCAGACTCAAGAAACAGGCCTAAATGTAACCTTTTACCATCCCTTTAGTTAAAGCCAATAAATGTTCATAGCAGTTTCAACTATGTCTCATGGTAAATAACTAAACACAAAGGCCCAAACAGTTTTTGAGGATCTGAGAAAGTGTCTTAATGTTGGTAAAGGCAAGTTATTCATATTTGAGAGTCTTAAAAAAAGTGTTTTAAGGTTGGTAAACACAAGTTATACATATTTGAGAGTCTAAAATGTGACTTAAGGTTGGTAAATGAAAGTTATAAATGTTTGAGGATCTAAGAAAGTAACTCAAGGTTGGCAAATAGCAGTTATAAATGTTTAAATGTCTAAAAATGTTTTAAGGTTGTTAAATTATAAAGGTTACAAGTTCCAAGGTGATTTTTTTTTTTAATTTTTCATCAATTACATTTTATTCATTCTGCATCCCCCCATAAGCCCCTCCCTCCTCCCCTCCAAATCTCACCCTCCCTCCTCCCTCTGCATGCATGCCACTCCCCAAGTCCACTGATAGGGGAGGTTCTCCTCTCCTTTCTGATCTTAGTCTATCAGTTCACTTCAAACGTGGCTGCATTGTCCTCTACTATGGCCTGGTAAGGCTGCTCCCCTCCAGGGGGAGGAATATCCTAAATAGATAAAACTGCTCAATAGTTCCTCCTGTTCCTATGCTACTGTTGCATTGACTGTCTAGAATTTTGGCCTTTATCAAGAAAGCTCTAATTCATTAATCTAACTTTAATACAAAAACATTCCTCCCTGTCATGTACTATTATGGTTCTAAGCTCAAGATTGTAAGCTTCTATAATATGAATGCTTATACTAAAACTTAAAATCAAGTGAGTTTCCCTTTTACTTCATAAAAGACTTTTGCCTTTTCAGAGCTCACCTTAAAAATATATATGCTGTTAACACAAATATGTATGTCCACTACTTTTTCTACAATGTATATCTAAATGCAGATTACAATTGTGATACTAACATGTCTAAAGTTTTATCTCCTTCTTAAAACTTAAAAGTAATTCTTGTAATCTGCAGAAAGTCCACCTAAATCCACCTCTCAGGTCAATTGGACTCCAGATAAGTACTGCACTTATTGCCTATCTCAAAAGGTGGGATTTCTCCCCTTTCCCTGGTTTTGGGACTCCCCTTTCCTGGCTACCAGACTGCTATTTACTGCATACAACACTGGCTGGATTGGTGAATTCTCCTTATTGACCATCCACTACTTTGGTGAGTTCACCTCATTTATCAGCATAAAATGCCTCTCTTGGTAGAGGAAGCTTGACCGCTGAGCTCTGGCAATTTTATACTATCTTTTGAGACAGAGGAACCCTCCTCCCCCAGCCATAGTCTTAACTCTATAGGGTTGACCCTCTCTGCTGACTTCCATTTTATGGCCTCACTTTCCCTTGTGGGATCTTCTCCACTCACACATGGTTTTTTCTCCCCCTCTCTCACTCCTGGGAATTTCTAGAGCTAAACAACCATAGTGCCCTCGGCTGTGCCCCACTCCCCTGCATCTGTGCCGCATCCTCTGGCCAAAAGCTGATGAGCTATTGGATCAGGTAGGACCTCTCGTTTGATTCACACCTTGCCTTTGGGACACCTTTGGAAGGTCACTGACTTCTCTGCCTCCCATTGGGGAACACCCAGATGCCTGTTCCTCCAGGTTCTCCTCTGGGATGTATTCTGGAGAATTTCAAGTTTCTACACCTAGTATCAGCTAACACTAGGGCCTCTAAGTTTACACACTTATGAAACCAAACTTCACCTAAATGACAGATCCAAAACAAAGTCTTTTTTTAACTACTGCCAGTGATTGGGTAAATAAAGGTCCCCCCAGGTAGACAGAAGTTCCCATGTTCAAGTCTCATTGATCCAAACTTTCCACCCCTGTTTGCTCTCCCAAAAGTGTTCAATGTATACCTAAAGGATTTTCTCCATAGCCTACTTAACTTTATCTTTTGCATATATATGTGTGTGTGTGTGTGTTTTAGTGTCCTGTCAGACACAGATGTTTTCTATAGCCACAACAGCACCAAATCAGCTACAAGTGTTCAACTCTGACTTCACAGACTTCCATCAAGCTGGACCTGTAACTTTTCCATGGATGTTCTCACAGACCCTGGACAGCATCAAAACATCTTGTTCTTTCTGGACTTGGCCAACATTTCAGCTTTTTGACCTCCCTACAGCATCCCCAGTGTCAGCAGGAAATAGTCAGAAGAGACTCTACACCCATTATTTGTTTATTATTAACAAAAAGCTGAAATGGTATGCTTCAGGACCAGGACAAGCAGCTCCAGGTTCTCGCAGTGTTCCCAGTCCCTACCTGCTGCCTTGCATGGCTGGCTGCTCTCTACTGACAACCCTCTACCCTAAATTTTCCAGGGCAGAGGCTTCCCTTACTCTTGACAATGTAATATGACCATTTTGTTGCTATAATTCTTCTCTCTCTCTTAACCCCTTGCATGACAACCAAAAGCTGCTTCCAATGAACCTAAATTTATATACTTTAACTTACCTTACATGAGAAGCAGCCCAAGTTCCTCATTTGTTAATTACAGAAAAAGAGAGGAATGTTAGGATTTTGTAACAAAATCTTCTTCTGGGTTGCCTAGCAACTTATGATGTCATCATGTGTCACCGGCCAGGTGGCCACACCTGGAAGGTGTGGTTACCTTGCCCCTTAAAGGGATTAGCCGGCCATGTGGTCTCTCTCATGGTCCTCTCTTGGTCTCTGGCTCTCCTGGTCCTTTCTTTATTGGGGTGCCCTTTCTCTCTCTCTCTTTCTCCCCATCATGTCCTGCTCTCCCTTCACTCCTTATTTTCATATCCACCTAATAAACTTCTTTCATGAAAAATCTGTTGTGAGCCTCTTCATTCATTAAGT
Source organism: Meriones unguiculatus (assembly GCF_030254825.1). Lineage (NCBI taxonomy): Eukaryota > Metazoa > Chordata > Mammalia > Rodentia > Muridae > Meriones > Meriones unguiculatus. Next base: position 69,232,966 of record NC_083369.1, on the reverse strand, counting down.
GGCCCCAACAGTTGCAGTCTTACAACTGAACATGTATGTGTGTTGCTTAGATAAATGTAATCACTGTAAATATCTATATGATCTGAGATTTGTTTTTATTTTGAAATGGGAGCTTTTTGTTTACAAGTTCATTAAAAATTAAAAACTGAAAAAAAAGATGACTAATATAGAAAGAAGAGAGCTTAAATCTGGGTATGTAGTACAAGATGTTGCTATGTCTAACTGGCAGTTTACAGGCCTCATGTGCCCTAGAGTAACTATGAAAGTGGATGAGCACAGAGTCAACATGAAATAACTTAAAATGTTGGAATTTGTGGTTTGTTTTCTCTTGTAACTCATTTGCAAGCTCCTACAGCTCTTGAGCTTGAACTTTGCAGATGACAACCTTGCATACCAATGGTAAAGGGTTCTACATGCCTGCTTGAGTGAAAGAAACAAGACAGGCAGAAATTTAGGTAGAAAACTGCCAGAGTTTTGCAGCAGCAAAGCATTACAAGGAGTCAGTGATCTGAATAGAACATTTCAAAGGAATGAAAAAGGCCAGGATGGTTCTCTATTACCAGGAAAACCATTCTAAAAGGGGCAGCTCTTTCCTTTCTAGAATTTTGTTTTGTTTTGTTTGTTTGTTTGTTTGTTTTCAGTTTTATAGTAGTCAACATTTTGGTAAGGAAACCTTTTCATCCTTCCTTCAGCCTAGAATCATGAGGAACAGAAAAGAAGCCCAGAGATAATGAAAGGCACTGCAAGTTCTCCCATGGGTTTCTTTAGCTGAAAGAGACACAAAAGAAAACACTTAAGAAGATATATTGTTAATGCACCTTGCTGGGGACACTTTCCCTTCTCTTATTTCTGTGGTCACCTGCCAAAATGGAGTCAACTCACCAATTGACCACATCATAGAAAACACACAAGCTGTTGTTCCTGTTACAATAATCACCAATTAATAGCAACAAGAGTGTTGCACCTGAAAAGGCTTTCCTGTCTCCTTTTTGCAGAATTAGTATTATTTGGAAATACAGAAAAGAAAGAAGCAAAAGCTATCAGATGGTTCCATGTTTGTTTGTTTGTTGTGGTTGAGTAAATTTAAAGAGGCAATAACCATAATAAATATAAGTTCTGCAAGCAACTCATGGTTCCTTCTTGTTTAGGAGTCTATTAGTTTTGTCAAATGTGACCTTCTCTTTCTCTGAGTATAAACAGTCACAAGGAGTAATTAAAGGGCAAGATTATATTTCAGGCTGCATTGGGCTCCAATTATCCATTTGATTTCATTGTACTGTCCGATGTTATTTATTAATCATTTACTATGTATCAGGCATTCTTCTTGGTGTCTGCAATAAAGTAATAAAGTAAACATAAATCCTAGACATAATGGAGCTTATTGGTTGTCATGTTTGTTATTTTGCTAGAACCTCTCTCTGCATTTGCTTTTGTGGAAAATAGCTAATGAGGAGAAAAATGAACTCTCAAGGACCCTTACTTTTTAGCCCTTTGTTTCTCCTCTTTCAAGAAAATAGATCACAGACTCTCTCAGGAATTAAGAGGAGAAAATGTTTGTATGATGTAGTGATATATATCTCTTATGACCTTCCTTTGTCTTTCCTTTGGGTTTTATTTCTTGTGGTGTTGATCAATCCAAGGCCTTGTATATATCAAGCAATCAGCCACTCATCCCCAGACTGCCACCTGTTTAATTTAGTATACTTGTCTTATAATTTCTTGTAGTAGCGCTATAAATTCTCTGCTTCCTGAAAGGGGTTGGAAGAAGGTCTACTTGATCTAGTGTCAAGGAAGCTTTGAACAGAGTGCTAGAAGATTTCAGTATAATATTGTCCATCCCCAAACCCTCAGTACATTTTACTACATTTTATTTATTCTCTCACTCTCTGTCATGGTCTCTGCCTCTCTCTGTCTTTCTCCCTCTCTCTGCATGTATGTGTGCATTTGTCTTTAAAAGGTAAACAAGAGTTCCCCAGTGTGCATGCATTTGTCAGAAGATAACTGCAGTTGTTCTCTCCTTCCAGCATGTGGTTACAAGGATTCATCTGAGATTGTCATAATGTCAGGCTCAGTAGTAGGCATCTTACCCAACAAATCTTCTCATTATCCTCTACTCAACAAGTTTGATATGCACATTTTTTTTCATTGAACACTATGTATCCTTAATTTTTGTGAGTCAAAATTATCCTGCCTTTCCTCTCACCATTGCTTTGGTCATTTTTCTTATCTCTGAGGATTTTCTTCCTCTGTACATCCATTTAATGGCAGAGTTTTATCTCAAAGGTCTATCTAAAGCACTTGTCTCTTCTTTCTTGCCCTGTTCTAGTTACTTTCTATTGTTGTGAAGAGTCAAGATGACCAAAGAAACTCTTATAACAAAAGCATTTAATTAGAGAGAGTGACAAGATGGCGGCACCAGGAGAACACTGTGTCTGAGAAGCAGGACAACGTTTTCTGTACAGCGACCAACAGACTAAACTCTGGGCCCTAAAACAACAGCCATCATGTTTCCCAGGTTAGAGGAAACCCCCATGGCATGGTCAGTCGGGTCCACTCTCAGGTCACCCAGCCAGAACACAGAAGAAATCCCAGTCACGCAGGCACTAGGTCACCAGACCAGAGCCACATGCCTGCGTGTCTTGATCACCCTCCCAGGCTGAACGGTGGGCACAAAAACACCAGGACTGGCAATCCCAGTCATGAGAAAAACCCACAGGGAATGAAGGAAATGGGACTGACTTAGGGTCACCCAGTCTTTCCCTGGAAAAGGTCTCGCAGAATGGCGGGTGTGTGCCACCAGCATTGAAATGGGCTCCAGGTGCAAGCACAGAGACTTACTGCAAGCCTAGCTTTCCATCACAGGTCAACAGAAACTGGGAGTCCCTGTCAGGAGTAAACCCGACAAGGAAGGAAGAAAACCAGGACATGATTAGGTTATCCAGTATATCCTTGTAAAAGGTCCCACAGGCCTGTGGGCATGCGTGCTGTCCCCCCAGAGACCTGCTGTGCACCAACTATTTGTCACAGACAGAACTGTGCACCCCAGGGCACCAGAGACTTGGAGCCCCTGTTGGGAGAAATCCCCACAGGGAACGAAGGAAATGGGCACAGGTTTAGGCCACCCAGCATATCCCTGGAAAAGGTCTCGCAGACCGGCACAACCAAGGGACGTACTGTGCACCATTTAGCCTATTGCTACCAGGAGAGTGGTACTCACCTGCACAGATTACCACTTCGGTACTGGGGCACAGAGCCCCAACCTCAGACCTACAGAAGCCTGGTTCCCCGAGATCAACCCCCAGATACTGCTCTAAGGAGCAACCAGTTATCCCTAAGAAAACTGACCAAACCAAGGGACACATAGGTTACAGCAGCAGATCACTAAGTTTACAGCAAGCAACCCAGAAGCAGGGCAACTGTCTGCAGGACTTCTCCAGGTGAGTGGGGAGCCCTCTCGACTAGCAAGGACCCCAGTTACCACTCAGGTCTCCACGCCTGAGTTGAGCTGTGGCAATTCCTGAAAAACACCATCCATTTAGTGAGCATACCCCCAAAGCTGGGGAGGCTTCCTTCAGGAAAAAACCATCTTCCTGCCAAGGGGATGCTCTCCGCCACAGGATCCAAGGAACCACCAAAAAATAACACCCAATACATAAGATTGCCCAGTGGGTAGAGGCCAGAGTAAAAGCTCAACCAGCAAAAGACAGAGCAATATAGCATCTCCAGAACCCAGTTATACAGGGGCAAGCAGCCCTGGACAACTCAGCATAATTGAAATTCAAAGAGATGACCTAACATCTATGTTTATGAAGAGGATAATAGAGGAAACAAATAAAATGTGTAAAGAACTAGAGGAAGATAAAGTCAAACAGATTATGGCCATCCGTAAAGACATACATGAAGTTGAGGCCAAACAGTTTGTGGCCTTTAGAAAGAAAATACTTAAATGACTGAAACAAATAAAAGAAATAGAGGATTGTTCAAACAAACAGCTGGAGGAATTGAAGGAAAATTATTGTCAGACAGGTGAAGGAAATCAACAAAACAGCTCAAGAACTGAAGATAGAATTGGAAAAATTAAAGAAAACACAAATGGAGGAAATTGTGGACAGAAATAAATTAGGGAAGAAAACAGGAACTACAGATGTCAACATAACCAATTGACTACAAGAGATGGAAGAATCTCAGGTGTGGAAGATACAACGGAAGAAATTGATGTATCTGTCGAAGAAAATTTCTGACACAGAGCGTCCAAGAAATTCAAGACAATATAAAAGACAAAACCTAAGAATAATAGGAATAGAGGAAAAAGAAGATTCCCTCCTCCAAGGATCAGAAAATATTTTCAACAAAATCATTGAAGAAAATTTCCCCAACTTGAAGGAGAGGCCAATAAGAATACAAGACGCCTACACCCAATGAATTAGACTGGAAAAGAAAATCCTCTTGCCACATAATAATCAAAAAGGAAAGTATATGGAACAAAGAAAAAAATACTAAAAGCTGCAAGGGAAAAAAGCTAAGTAACATATAATGGCAAACCCATTAGAATCACACCTGACTTTTCAACAGAGACTATGAAAACCAGAAGGGCCTGGACGGATATCATGCAGAACCTAAGAGAACACAGATGTCAGCCCAGGCTACTATACCCAGAAAAACTCTCAGTCCTCATAGATGGAGAAAACAAGATAATCAATGAGGAAAACAAATTTCAACAATACCTACACACAAATCCAGCGTTACAGAAGACACTAGAAGGGAAAATACAACCCAAGAAAATTAGCTACATTCAAGAAAACACAGGAAATAATTAACCTCACTACATTAAAACAAAAAGCAACCAAGTACACAACCTTATGACCACAGCCAACATCAAAATCAAAGGACCTAATAGCTACTGGTCATTAATCTCTCTCAACATCAATGGACTCAATTCTCCAATAAAAAGAAACAAACTAAAAGAATGGATGCGTAAACAAGACCCACCAATCTGGTGCATACAAGAAACACACCTAAGTCAGAAAGATAGACATTATCTGAGGTTAAAGGGCTGTAAGATGGCTTTCCAAGCAAATGGACCAAAGAAGCAAGCAGGAGTAGCCATTCTAATATCTGATAAAAAAGACTTTCTACCAAAATCAATCAAAAGAGGTGGGGAAGGACACTTCATACTCATCAAAGGAAAATTCCACCAGGAAGACATCACAATCCTGAACATCTATGCCCCAAATACAAGGGCACCCACATTAGTAAAAGAAACATTGAGAAAACTTAAACCACACATGGATCCATACACATTAATAGTGTGAAACTTCAACAACCCACTCTGAACAAAGGACAGGTCAACAAAACCGAAATTAAACAAAGAAACAATGTCTCTAACAGAGGTCATATATCAAATGGACCTAACAAACATTTACAGAACTTTACACCCAAACACAAAAGAATTTACCTTCTTATAAGCACCTTATGGAACCTTCTCCAAAATAGACCATATGGTTTGTCACAAAGCAAGCCTCAACAGATACAAGAAGATTGAAATAATCCCTTGTATCCTATTTGATCACCATGGACTTAAGCTGGACCTCAAAAACAACAGAAATAACAAAAGGCCTACACACACATGAAAACCGAACAACTTGCTACTAAATGACAGCTGATTCAGGGAAGAAATAAAGAAAGAAATTAAAGTCTTCCTAATATTCAATGAAAATGAAGGCACAACATACCCAAACTTGTGGGACATAATGAAAGCAGTGAAAAAAAAAGAAGAAAAAAAAAACAAAAACAAAAGCATGATAATCTCCTTAAAGCATTTGACAAAATCCAACATCCATTCATGTTTAAAGTATTGGAAAGACCAGGGATACAAGGCACATATCTAAACATAGTAAAGGCAATATACAGCAAGCCTACAGCCAACATCAAACTAAACGGAGAGAAATTTAAAGCAATCCCACTGAAATCAGGGGCAAAGCAAGGCTGCCCCCTCTCTCCATTTCTCTTCAACATAGTCCTGGAAGTCCTTCTTAGAGCCATAAGACAGATGAAGGAGATCAAGGGGATACAAATTGTAAAGTTAGAATTCAAATTATCAAGATTTGCAGGGGATATGATAGTATACCTGAGTGACCCCAAAAATTCTACCAGGGAACTCCTACAGCTGATCAACACCTTCAGCACTGTGGTTGGATACAAAATTAACTCAAAAAAATTGGTAGCCCTCCTGTATACAAAAGACAAAATGACTGAGAAAGAAATTAGGGAAACAACACCCTTCACAATAGCCACAAATGAAATAAAGTACCTTGGTGTGTCCCTAACCAAGCAAGTCAAAGACTTGTATGAAAAAAATTGCAGTCTCTGAAGAAAGAATTAGAAGAAGATATCAAAAGATGGAAAGATCTCCCATGCTCATGGCTTGGCAGGATTAACATAGTAAAAATGGCCATCTTACCAAAAGCAATCTACAGATTCAATGCAATTCCCATCAAATTACCAACATAATTCTTTACAGACTTGAAAGAAAAATTCTCAACTTTATATGGAATAACAAGAAATCCAGAATTGCTAAATCAATCCTCTAAAATAAAAGATCTTCTGGAGTTATTTCCATCCCTGATCTTAAGCAGTACTATAGAGCAACAGTAATAAAATCTGCATGGTACTGGCATAGAAACAGAATGGTGGATCAATGGAACCGAACAGAAGACCCAGAAATAAACCCAGACACTTACGGACATCTGATCTTTGACAAAGATGCCAAAACCATACAATGGAAAAAAGAAAACATCTTTAACAAATGGTGCTGGTCTAAGTGGATATCTACATGTAGAAAAATGCAAACAGATCCATATTTATCACCCTGCACAAAACTAAAGTCCAAGCGGATCAAAGACCTCAACATAAACACAGACACATTAAGTGGGTTAGAAGAAAAATTGGGGAACACCCTAGAACTCATTGGCACAGAAGACAACTTCCTGAACAGAACACCAGCAGCACAGGCTCTAAGAGCAACAATCAACAAAATGAAAACTTCTGTAAACAAAGGGCACCATCCTCAATACAAAATGAATGCCTACAGATTGAGAAAGAATCTTCACCAACCCTTTATCTGACAGAGGGCTAATATCCAGTATATATAAAAAACTAAAGAAGCTGAAAAGCAACAAACCAAGTAATCCAATTAAAAAATGGGGAACAGAGCTAAACAGAAAATTCTCAATAGAGGTATATCAAATGGCAGAGAAACACTTACAGAAATGCTCAACCTCATTAGACATCAGGGAAATGCAAATTAAAACGACCCTGAAACTTTACCTTACACCCTTCAGAATGGGTAAGATCAAAATCTCAAGTGACAACACATGCTGGAGTGGTTGTGGAGAAAGAGGAACAATTCTCCACTGCTGGTGGGAATGTAAACTTGTACAACCACTCTGGAAATCAATCTGGCGCTTTCTCAGACAACTAGGAATATTGCTTCCTTAAGATCCAGCTATACCACTCCTAGGCTTATATCCAAAAGAGGCTCAAGTTCAAAATAAGGACATTTGCTCAACCATGTTTATAGCAGCTTCATTTGTAATAGCCAGAAGCTGGAAACAGTCCAGATGCCCCTCAACTGAAGAATAGATACATAAATTGTGTTACATTTACACAATGGAATATTACTCAGCAATAAAAAATAAGGAAATCATGAAATTTTCAGGTATATGGTGGGAACTGGAAAGGATCATCCTGAGGGAGCTGTCCCAGTGAGCAGAAAGACACACATGGTATATACTCATTCATATAGACATGTAATATAGGATAAACTTACTAAAATCTGTACATCTAAAGAAACCAATCAAGAGAGAGGACCCTGACTAAAATGCTCAATCCCCATCTAAAAGGCAAAGAAGAAGGACATCAGAAGAAGAAGAAAACAGGAAACAAGGTAGAAAATGCCACTGAGAGCTTCTGAAAGGCCCTGTCCTGAAGACTATCAAAGCAGATGATGAGACTTATGGCCAACTGTTGGGCAGTGTGCATGGAATCTTATAAAACAAGTGGGAAATAGTAAGATCTGGAGAGGAAAGGAACTCCACAAGGAGAACAACATAACCAGAAAATTTGAACACAGTGGTCTTTCCAGAGACTTATACTCCAACCAAGTACCATGCATGGAGATAACCTAGAACCCCTGCACAGATGTAGGACATGATAGTTCAGTGTCCAAGTGGCTTACATAGTAATGGGAAGAGGGACTGTCTCTAACATAATCTGATTGGCCTACTCTTTGATCACCTCCCCCTGAGGGGGAAGCAGCCTTACCATGCCATAGAAGATGACAATGCAGACACTCCTGATGCGACCTGATATACTAGGATCAGAAGGAAGTGGAGGAAGATCTCCCCTATCAATGGACTTGGAGAGGGGCATAGGTGCAGAAGGGGCATGGAAGGTGGGATTAGGAGGGGATGAGGGAGGGGTTTATGGGGGGATACAAAATGAATAAAGTGTAATTAATAAAAGTTTAAAAAAAGCCTTTAATTGGAACCTTGTTTACAGTTTCAGAGGATTATTCCATTTCCATTGTGGAAGAAGCATGGCAACAGAGAGGCAGAGATGGGATTGAGATGTTTACTTCCTGATTCACAGTCAGCAGACAGCAAAAGAAAGGCATTGGACCTGTTTGGGCTTAGAAAACCTCAAAGACCACCCAAGTGACACATCTCCTCCAAAAAGACCACACCTAACATTTTCAATTTAGCTCAATAACTGGAGATTAACCATGTAAACATATGAGCCTATGGGGGGAGGCATTTTCATTCAAACCAACACTTGGGCATAGTAAAAAAAAAAAAAAAAAAGGCTCTTAACTACTTCCATTTATACCCATATATTAGGAAAGTGTTGTGGTAAATAGTGATTTATATAGAGACACACAAATGGTCAGTGTGCAAAAACAAGTGGGGAATGTTCCTCCCTAAATGAGACTTTTATATCCTATGTCCTCTCCCAAGGCTCAGGGATATTCGTAGAAGAGAGAATGGAAAGGTTTTTTAAGAGCCAGAGGGAATAGACCTGTGCTATAAAAATTATTTGCCAGACATAAGAACATTATTGCACACATAAACCAACAGTAGTTTTGATCTCATGCTCAAGATGTGTACAGGATCAAGACCAAAATCTAGGGGAAATTGTTTGTGAAGCTGAGAAGAAGTTATGAGTATTGAGATAGGGAAAAAGAGAATCAGTTGTGTTCAGGGACGCAAACCTAAGAGACTAACCCTGTTCCAGTAGATTGTATTACACCTATGAATATGTAGACCGCACTAGGTGTTAGTATTTAGGCAGCCTGCTTCTGGGTTGCCTAGCAACCTATGATGTCACCCTGTGTCCCCTGGCAGGCATGTTTAATTTGCTCCACAAAAGGACCAACTGACCACTTTGTCTCTTATCCTCTTGCTCTTGTTCTCTCACTCTCTTGCTCTTCTCCTCTCTCTTTTGGGGTGCCCCTTCCCCCCTCCCTCTTTCCTTCCCTCTTTCTCTCCATCTCCCTCTCCATCCAATAAACCTCATTGATTTAAGATTGGTTGTGTGCATGGCATTTTTTATCTAAATCGTGACATTTGGTGCCAAAACCCAGGAAGACTTTTCTAGCAATGTTCAAACATGCTAGAATCCCTCTTCACATGCCTGCCTGCTCACAGCAAATTGTTCCCTGGCACCCTCATCTACTCTTCTTTTCATGATTGCTTAATCTGACTGCCACAACCACACACATTTGTTCCAATTCTGGCAGCTGCTCAGAAGCATGTGTAGCCCTCAAAGGAACTTTTTCTCCCCAGCACCCTTATCTACTCTGGTCTTTCACAATCACTCACTCACTGGTGCTGGACTTCACTATTAGGTAAGCCAGGCCTCAGGACCTGCCTGCACAACAAGCAGGGGTTTAACAGTGCCCTCAAAAGGCTTTAAATTTTGCCACTGCCTCAGGCCCTCGGAATTAGTGTTGAAAATTTCCTTCCTAACTTAGGTGTAAGACAGGGTTTTTGAATTGCACTGACACCTGCTAAGCCATGCCACCCACCTGCAGTTTAGAACTGCTGGTGGGCAGGTTCTGCAATGCCATCAGCAAGTCCCCAGGTCCTGTGACCCTGGTCTTACTATGCTGTGTTGGCCACACATGGCAAGCTGCCATGCTGACTTTAAAATTGAGAAGCCCCACAATGTGCTTGCCACTGCCTGACTCCAGCAAAACTCTAAGCCTTGTATTCTAAAACACCAGCTCTCAAAATATTTCTGACCTCTAAGCCACTACATTAAAAGCCCCAGCTTTTAAAAATCTTTTCTTCCTGATTTCTGTACACTCTGATATATATATATATATATATATATATATATATATATATATACTTAAATGCTGTAAATTCTTATCTAACAATTTATATAATTTGCTCATTAGGTTTACATTTATAAGACTTCCTAAGTCATAACTGTTTATTTTATCTCCTTTTAGACTAAAAGCAATGTCTCATTTTAAATTGGTATGGAGTTTTATAAAAATGCAAAGTTATATTTTTACAACTTGATATATATATACATATATATATGTATGTATGTATATATATATATATATGATTCTACCATGGTTCAAAATAATTTCATATGATAATAAAATTTCAAATTATAAAGGCCTATTCAAATTAAGCTAATATAAAATGTATGTCTAATTGCCTATGTCTTTATCAGTTCCTAAATTAATAAATAAATGCTGTTTTGCCTGTCATGAGCTGCTTATGATCCGGGTTCATCACTAGTCTTTCTGGCTAATGGATTTAGTATAATAAATTCAAATGTAATCTTAAAATTGCTTTATACTAATCTATGTTGTTGTTTATTCTAAATCTCATAACTCGGGGGTTAGTAAGTAAAATTTTTTGCCTAAATACCTTTAAACTATATAATATGATTCCAAGGATAGTCTAAATTAAGATCTATTAATTTGAGAGGCATTTATTTGTTTAGGATAAAAATTGGTCATTGTGCTGTATTTTCACTATCAAAAAGGTTAAAATATGCTTGGTCTCTTTTTCTGAATATTATTAATCTATAATATAGACTTTTCTAAGCTATAGACATTTTATATACTAAATCATAATGGACTATGTTTATGAGTTTTAGGACTCCAACTTAACAGGGACTAAAGTCTTACAAATAGTCATCGCATAGATGATCAAGTCCTTTAACATGTCCAGAAATATATTTATTAGTCCTACAGACACAAACATGGCCTCACTGTCAGCTTAAATTAATAGCTAAGTGTGGTCCCTGAGTTGCCATACAGGAATTGGTAAAAATAATAAAAGACGAGTCTTCCCAACGGGCTCATTCACAGCAAAAACTATGCCCCAGACGTTGGCTCCTGTTCTGAGGCTATTGGCATTCTCGCACAGAAAAAAAAGGGGGGAGGGGGTCCTACAATGCTGCATTCCGCCAGGGTATAGCTAAAAGTCAACTCTGTAAGGTAACTCTTTCAAAAGCAGCCAAAGGGGACACTGGTCCCAGAACTGCCTCAAAAAGCCACACACTGCCTGCTAGCAGACTCAGCAGCCACTTACTGCCTGCTGGCAAACTGGCTTTTAAAAGTCAAAATACTTCCAGGTAGTCTTGTCATCTGTGCCCAGCCATGCAGGCTCAATAAGCACAAGAGCCACAGTCACTTCCAGACTTCAAGCTCCCTGACCTGGTGGATGTCAAATGGCTCCTAGATTCAGAGACCTCCACCACACTGGCCAAGCCCAGGGTAACCTTTCAAGTCTGTTTTTTTTTTTTTTTCTTTTTGTTGTTTCCTTTTTTAATTTTAATTTTTTATATTAATTACAGTTTATTCACTTTGTATCCCAGATGTAGCCCCTTCCCTCATTCCCTCCAAATCCCACCTTCCCTGCCACATCTCCTCCCATGCCCCTCTCCAAGTCCACTGATAGGGGAGGTCCTCTTCCCCCTCCATCTGACCCTAGCCTATCAGGTTTGGTTAGGACTGCCTGAAATTGTCTTCTTCTGTGGACTGGTAAGGCTGCTATCGCCTCAGGGGGAGGTGGTCAAAGAGCCAGCCACTGAGTTTATGTCAGAAACAGTCCCTGTTCTGCTTACTAGGAAACCCACGTGGATACTGACCTGTCATGAGCTACATCTGTGCAGGGGTTCTAGGTTACCTCCATGAATGGTTCTTGGTTGGAGTATCAGACTCAGAAACAACTCCTGTGCCCAAATGTTTTGGTTATGTTGCTCTACTTGTGGAGCTCCTGTCTCTCCAGGTCTCTCCCTTCTTTCATAAGATTCTTTCTATCTCTCCCTTCTTTCATAAGATTCCCTGCACTCTGACCAAAATTTGGCTATGAGTCTCAGCATCTGCTTTAATACCCTGATGGGTTGAATCTTTCAGAGGCCCTCTGTGGTGTTCCAGAGGCTCCTGTTGTGTTCCCTGTTTTCTACCTCTTCTAATATCCGTCCCATTTGCCTGTCTGAGTGAGGATTGATCATCTTATCAAGGGTCCTCCTTCTTCCTTAGCTTCTTTAGGTGAATAGATTTTAGCATGTTTATCCCATATTATATGTCTAATATCTACTTATCACTGAGTATAACCCATGTGTGTCTTTCTGTTTCTGACATACCTCACTCAGGATGATCTTTTCTAGATCTCACCATTCACCTGCAAATTTCATGATTTTCTTGTTTTTAATTGCTGAGCAGTATTCCATTGTATAAATTTACCATAATTTCTGTATCCATTCCTCAGTTGAGGGGTTTCTGGGTTGTTTTTACGTTTTGGCTATTATGAAGCTGCTATGAACATGGTTGAGCAAATGTCCTTGTTGTGTACTTGAGCATATTTTGGATATATATTCCTAGGAGTGGTATAGCTGGATCTTGAGGATGCACTATTCCTAATTGTATGAGAAAAAGTCATATTTATTTCCAAAGTGGTTGTACATGTTTACATTCCCACCAGCAATGGAGAGGCTCCCCTTTCTCCACATCCTCTCCAACATGTGTTGTCACTTGAGTTTTTGATCTTGGCAATTATGATGGGTGTAAAGAGAAATCACAGGGTCATTTTGATCTGCATTTCCCTGATGACTAAGGACATTGAACATTTAAGTGTTTCTCTGCCATTCAATATTCCTCTACAGGTAATTCTCTGTTTAGCTGTGTATTCTATTTTTTTATTGGATTACTTGTTTTGTTGCTTTTTAACTTCATCTTTCTTTATATATTCTGGATATTAGCCCTCTGTCAGATACAGATTTGGTGAAGATCCCTTCCCAGTCTGTAGGCTGTTATTTTATTCTGATGACAGTGTCCCTTGGTTTACAGAAGCTTTTCAGTTTCAAAAAGGCTCATTGCAGGTCTGTTTTAACCTCACACTCGGGTCCCAAAGACATATTGCCAACTTCTCTCTTGGGAGGCTTCAGAAGCTTTCTCAGTCCTTTTCATATGCAGGAGACCAGGCCGTAAGCCTTCTAGAGCTATTTCAAGTCTAGACACAATATGCTTTCTTGTCAGACTCAAGAAACAGGCCTCAAATGTAACCTTTTACCATCCCTTTAGCTAAAGGGCAATAAATGTTCATAGCAGTCTCATCTATGTCTCACGGTAAATAACTACATACAAAGGTCTAAGGAAAATACTGTTTTAGGGTCTTAAAATGTTTTAAGGCTGGTAAATGCAAGTTATAAAGGTTGCAATGTCTTAGGTGATTTAAGGCATTCTAAATAGATAAAAATGCTTAAAATTTCCTACTGTTGCTATGCTACTGTTATATTGACTGTGCAGAACTTTGACGTTTATCAATAGAACTCTGATTTATTAATCTAACTCTAGTACTAAAACATTCCACTATACCATGCTTCCAAGCTCAAGATTTTAAATCTCCTTTGGTTTGTCTTTTAAGTATAGACTTGAAAATTTGTTCTCATTGTGTTGGACTTGTGTACATACAGTCTTTTCTGGACTTAGAGGGAAAAAAAGCCTTTTTCCATAATGTGTAATCATATTAACGTTAAGATCAAGTGAGCTTTTGTCCCTTCTACTTCATGGAAGGTTTCTGCTTTTTCAGAGCTCACCTAAGAAAATGTTTATGCTGTTAACAAAAAAGTGTATGTCTACTGACTTTTCTACAATGTATATTTCAATGCATATTACAATGGTGATGCTAATATGTCTAAAGTTTTATCTCCTTTGTAAAACATAAAAGGGACTCTTGTAAGCTGCAAAAAATCCACCTGAATCCACCTCTCACGTCAACTGGGCTCTAGATAAGTACTGCATCTATTATCTCTATCAAAAGGTGGGACTCCTTCCTGCCTGTCCTTGGTTTTGGGACTCCTCTTTCCTGCCTACCCAATCACTACATCCATACATCTAACATGAACACATTGATGAGGTCCTTTCCATAATAGGAATAAACATTCCCCTTTGTCTGAGAGACTGACCATTATCCCTCTATTTCACTGGGAAAGCGAGGTTCCCTCCTTTCTCACCACCTGCTCTCACACAGATGCCTTCCCTTGGGTGAATAATCTTTTCTTTTTACTGACAGGGTCTCTTAGCTTTTCCTTTTCTCTATGGGTTGGATGTGCCCTCAAAAAATCCTAGTACTAGGTGAGCCATGTCTCTCAGGAGTCTTCTTTGTAGTTCCTGGCTCTGCTGTGACAACCTGCTTTGCCAGCTTGCACCCCTGTACATCTGTTTCTCCTGTACTTTGTGGGGACAGCTTAAAGACTGGCAGAACTGACTTTTCTCTCTTCACCCATGAGAATCGCATCTTCCACCATAACCCCAGGATATCCTCTGGGGTGCCTCATACATAATTTCACATTTATACACCTAGTGCTAGCTTTAAGGGCCTCTAGGCTTACATATTTTTACATCCAAACTTGGCCTCAATTTCCTTAGATGACAGATCCAAAGCAAAATCTTTTAAATTACTGTTAGTGATCGGGTAAATGGAGGTTCCCTCAGGTAAATGATGGTTCCTATGTTCAAGTCTCTTCTTCCATCTCTGTTTGCTCTCCCAGAAAGTTTCACAAATATACCTAAAAAATATCCACCTAAAGAAAAATTCTCCATAACTTACTGATTTTTGTCTTTTACCTATATATGATTCAGTATCCTACCAGAACCAGGTGTTTCCTAGATCCAAGACATGACCAAAACTCCTATCCAGAGGTGTTCCAGTCTAACATCACAGACTGTGTTAAGCTGGACCTGCACTTTCACTCCCAGCTATGGATGATCTCATAGATCCTTGAAAGCGTCAAAACATTGAATTTTTCCCTGGTTTTGGCCAGCATTTCCACCTTTTGAAATCCCTACAGAGCCCCCACTGTCAGCAAGAAGTAGCCAGAAAAGAATCCTGGCCCATTATTCACTTATTAAGTGAAAGGCTGAAATGGTGTGCTTCAGGCCTAGGACAAATTGCTCCAGGTTTTCCCAGCATTCCTCAGTCCCTACCTGCTGTAATGCATGGCTGGCAACACTCTACTGGCAACCCTCTACCCTGAAATTTCCAGGGCAGGGGCTTCCCTTCCTCCTTTTGACCATGTAATCTGAACATTTTTTTGCTATTACTGTTTTTTTTCTCTCTCTCTCTCTTACCCCATGTACGGCAACCAAGAGTTGCTTCCAATGAAGTTATATTTCTATACTTTTACTTGTCTTACATGAAAAGCAACCCAAGCTCCTCATTTTTTAATTATAGAAAAAGGGAGTAATGTTAGTATTTAAGCAGCCTGCTTCTGGGTTGCCTAGAAACCTATGATATCATCATGTGTCCCCTGCCAGGTGTTACACCTGGCAGGCATGGTTCAGTTGTTCTATAAAAGGACCAACTTGTCACTGTGTCTCTCACTTGCCTTCTTGCTCTTGTTCTCTCACTCTCTTGCTCTTCCCTTCTCTATGTTGGAGAACTCCTCCCCCCACTATGTATGCCTATGTGTCTGTCTGTCTCTTTCCCTCTTTCTCTCCATCTCCATCTCATCCAATAAACCTCATTGGATTTAAGATTGATTGTGTGCATGGCATTTTTATTTAAATCCTAACACTAGGTGAACACAGTAGGCTCCAAACAAGCAAAAGTTGGGAAGAAAAAGTGGAAGGGGGTATGGAGAAATGGAAGGGAGGGGTGGAATTTGTCAAAACATGTTGTATGCATGCAGTGCTACCTCTGAGCAGGTAGGTGGTCCTAGTTTGCTTAAGAAACCAAAATAAGTAGAGCAAGCCAGCAAACTGCATTCTTCCATGATCTTTGCATCATTTCCTGCCTCTAGTTTCATGCTCTGTTTCAGCTTCTGCTTTGGCTTCTAACAGTTATGAATTGAGAAATATAAGCCAAAAGAACTCCTTTCCACCCCAGCTTGATTCTGGATGTGTTATTTTATCATAATAACTGAAAGCAAACTAAAAGAGTCCTGTAAAATTAATAAAAATAATATTTCAGTATCACTGATGCACTAATTTTATTTTGTGAAAATGAATGAAATTAGAGATGCAAACAAAGGGGTTGCTAACATTCCAACCTTAATTAACTTTGTTCCAAAAATTTGCAGTAAATAAGAATCTCCTGTATAAGTGTAAAATTTTACAAAATAGATAATTTATCTGTTAACATTTTTGATTTATAAAATACTGTCCTTCGAACAGAAACAAGGTTTTCTACCAAAATAAACAGCAAGCCAGAAATACAATCCATAGAGAGCCTGAAAACCACAGTCCTCTGTTCCTTTCATATGTATACCTCCACAATTTAATCGACTAGACACTGACATTTATTCTCTTTTTTTCATCTACTATACAAATCATATGCTATTAGACAGCACAGAGAAACCCATTTTAGAAACTCTTAAAGTTGGCACAAAGGTGGCTTCATTCTAGTCTGTGGTGCTCATTTTCTTCTCACTTTTCTCTTTCAAACTAGCATTTTCTTCTATTATGGAATCGTCATGCCTAAAGTGAGATTTCCTGGGATATCAATATCTGATACTGCCTTTTGCATTGAGTAAACTCATTTTCATTACATAAAAATATAATTACAAGATAGAGCAGTCCAATTGGTTTTTATGTGTTGACATTGATGAGATTGAATTTTGTACAATAAATCATTTCCAAAGATATAAGTTTTATAGAGTTATTTTTAGGTGGGATTGGTGCAAGGGATAAATCTTATGGCTTTCTACATGCCATTTGTTTTTAATGATAAGGTCTCACTATATAGACTTGGGTATCTTGAAATTTATCATATAGACCAGGCTGGCCTAGAACTTCCTTCAGTCCTACAGTGTGCTATAAGCCATGAGACTTGGTATTTTTATTTATTTTAAGACCTTAACCCAGAAGGATACAACTTTAAAAGAAAAACTGACTCATGGTTTAAGATTTCAACATTTTGTTTCAAGTAAAGATTCAACAATATAATGCAAGTTGGGCATGAACTCAGATTTGTCTGCTTCATCACCTTGAGTACTGGCATTCCAGGTATGCACATCTATGCCTATCGGGTTTTTTGTTGAAGAATTTTAAACGACAATTATTACATTGAAAATCATAACTAGGGGGAGCCAAGATGGCGGCGCCGGGAGAGCACTGTGTCTGAGAAGCAGGACAGCACTCTCCGTGCAGCGACCAGGAGACTGAACTCTGGGCCCTGAAACCACAGTGGTCATGTTTCCCAGGTAAGCAGTACTCA
Organism: Meriones unguiculatus; assembly: GCF_030254825.1. Lineage (NCBI taxonomy): Eukaryota > Metazoa > Chordata > Mammalia > Rodentia > Muridae > Meriones > Meriones unguiculatus. Next base: position 69,215,222 of record NC_083369.1, on the reverse strand, counting down.
CCCGTCACAGATTACCTCTTGGGTTCTGGGGCACAGAGCCCCAACCTCAGACCTACAAAAGACCGGGAACCCTGAGATCAACCCACAGATACTGCTCCAAGGGGCAACCAGTTATCCCTAACAAAACCGACCAAACCACGGGACACACAGGTTACAGCAGCTGATCACTAAATTTACAGCAAGAAACCCAGAAGGAGGGCAGCTGTCTCCAGGACTTCTCCCGGTGAGAGGAGGGCCCTCTTGACTAATCAGGACCACAGTTACCACCCAGGTCTCTATGCCTGAGGTGAGCTGTAGCAACTCCTGAAAAACACCAGACATCCAGTGACTATACCCTAAAAGCTGGGAAGGCTTCCTTGAGGAAAAACCATCTTCCTGCCAAAGGGATTCTCTCCATTACAACAGTCCAGGAACAACCAGAAACTAAATTCAAACAACTAAGATAGCCCAATGGGTAGAGGACAGCGTAAAAGTTCAACCAACAAAAGCCAGAGCATTATGGCATCTCCAGAACCCAGTTATCGAGGGGCAAATAGCCCTAGATACCCCAGCATAAATAAAGTTCAAGGAAACGACCTAACATCTATGCTCATGAAGATGATAACAGAGGAAACAAATAAAATACGAAAAGAAATAGAAGAAGCTGCAGCCAAACAGTTTGTGGCCTTTAGAGAGGAAATGCTTAAATCCCTAAATGAAATAAAAGAAACAGTGGATTGTTCAAACAAACAGCTGAAGGAATTGACAGAAAAACATGAAAATACAGTCAGACAGGTGAAGGAAACCAACAAAATAGCTCAAGACCTGAAGACAGAATTGGAAAAATTAAAAAAAAAAAAAAACACAAATGGAAGAAATTGTGGAGAGAAAGAACTTAGGGAAGAAAGCAGGAAATACAGAGGTTAGCATAACCAATAGGCTACAAGAAATGGAAGAAAGAATCTCAGGTGTGGAAGATACAATGGAAGAAATAGATGAATCAGTCAAAGTAAATGTTAAATCTAAAAAATTCCTGACACAGACCGTCCAAGAAATTCAAGACAACATAAAAAGACAAAACCGAAGAATAATAGGAATAGAGGAAAAAGAAGATTCACTGCACCAAAGCCCAGAAAATATTTTCAACAAAATCACTGAAGAAAATTTCCCCAACTTAAAGGAGAGGCCAATAAGAATACAAGAGGCCTATAGAACACCCAATAAATTAGACCAGAAAAGAAAATCCTCCCGCCACATAATAATCAAAACAGTAAGTATACAGAATAAAGAAAAAATACTAAAAGCTGCAAGAGAAAAAGGCCAAGTAACGTATAATGGCAAACCCATTAGAATTACACTTGACTTTTCAACAGAGACTGTGAAAACCAGAAGGGCCTGGACGGATATCATGCAGACCCTAAGAGAACACAGATGTCAGCCCAGGCTACTATACCCTGCAAAACTCTCAGTCCTCATAGATGGAAAAAACAAGATATTCAATGACAAAAACAAATTTCAACAATACCTACACACAAATCCAGCATTACAGAAGATACTAGAAGGGAAAATACAACCCAAGAAAACTAGCTACATTCAAGAAAACACAGGAAATAAATAACCCCACTACAGTAAAATAAAAAGCAACCAAGCACACAACTGTATGACCACAGCCAACATCAAATTCAAAGGATCTAACAGCCACTGGTCATTAATCTCTCTCAATATCAATGGACTTGATTCTCCAATAAAAAGACACAGACTAACAGAATGGATGCATAAACAAAACCCAGCAATCTGTTGCATACAAGAAACAAACCTAAGTCACAAAGATAGACATTACCTGAGGGTAAAGACGAAGACGGCTTTCTAAGCAAATGGATGCAAGAAGCAAGAAGGAGTAGCCATTCTAATAGCTGATAAAATAGACTTTCAACCAAAATTAATAAAAAGAGGTGGGGAAGGACACTTCATACTCATCAAGGGAAAATTCCACCAGGAAGACATCACAATCCTGAACATCTATGCCCCAAATACAAGGGCACCCACATTTGTGAAAGAAACATTGATAAAATTTAAACCACACATAGATCCCCACACACTAATAGTGGGAGATTTCAACACCCCACTCTCAACAAAGGACAGTTCTACTAAACAGAAATTAAACAAAGAAACAATATCTCTAACAGAGGTCATGAATCAAATGGACCTAACAGACATTTACAGAACCTCACACCCAAACACGAAAGAATTTACCTTCTTCTCAGCACCTCACAGAACCTCCAAAATAGATCACATAGTTGGTCATAAAGCAAGCCTCAACAGATACAAGAAGATTGAAATAATCCCTTGTATCCTGTCTGATCACCATGGAATAAAGCTGGACCTCAGTAACAACAGAAATAGCAAAAAGCGTACATATACATGGAAACTGAACAACTTGCTACTAAAAGACAGCTGGGTCCGGGAAGAAATAAAGAAAGAAATTGAAATCTTCCTATAACTCAATGAAAATGAAGACACAACATACCCAAACTTGTGGGACACAATGAAGGCAGTGCTAAGAGGAAAGTTCATAGCACTAAGTGCCTTCAAGAAGAAATTCAAGACAGCGTGAATCTTAATGGCTCACTTAAAAACCCTAGAAAAAGAAGAAGCAGACACACCAAGAAGGAGCAGACGGCTGGAAATAATCAAACTCAGTGCTGAAATCAATCAATTAGAAACAAATAAAACAATTCAAAGAATCAATGAAACCAAGAGCTGGTTCTTTGAGAAAAACAACAAGATAGACAAACCCTTAGCCAAGCTAACTAAAAGGCAGAGAGACACCATCCAAATCAACAAAATCAGAAATGAAAAAGGGGACATAACTACAGACACTGAGGAAATCCAAGTAATCATTAGGACTTACTTCAAAAGTCTATACGCAACAAAATTTGAAAATTTAAATGAAATGGACAATTTTCTTGATCGATTCCACTTACCAAAGCTAAATCAGGACCAGGTAAATCAATTCAATAGTCCTATATCCCCCAAGGAAATAGAAGCAGTCATCGAAAGTCTCCCATCCAAAAAAATCCCAGGACCTGATGGTTTCAGCGCAGAATTCTACCAGACATTCAAAAAAGAGCTAACTCCAATTCTCTTCAAACTATTTCACAGAATCAAAACAGAAGCAACATTACCAAATTCATTATTTGAAGCCACAGTCACATTGGTACCTAACCTCACAAAGACCCAACCAAAAAAGAGAACTTCAGGCCAATCTCCCTTATGAACATTGATGCAAAAATACTCAACAAAATACTTGCAAACCGAATACAAGAACAATTCAAAGATATCATCCACCATGAGCAAGTAGGCTTCATCCCAGGTAATGAATGGTGGTTCAATATACAGAAATCCACCAATGTGATCCACCATATTAAAAAATTGAAAGAAAAAAACCACATGATAATCTCCCTAGATGCTGAAAAAGCATTTGACAAAATCCAACATCCATTCATGTTTAAAGTATTGGAGAGATCAGGGATACAAGGCACATATCTAAACATAGTAAAGACAATATACAGCAAACCTATAGCCAACACCAAACTGAACGGAGAGAAACTTAAAGCAATCCCACTGAAATCAGGGACAAGACAAGGCTGCCCACTCCATATCTCTTCAACATAGTTCTGGAAATCCTTGCTAGAGCAATAAGACAGTTGAAGGAGATCAAGGGGATACAAATTGGAAAGGAAGAAGTCAAATTATCACTATTTGCAGATGATATGATAGTATACGTGAGTGACCCCAAAAACTCTACCAGAGAATTCCTACAGCTGAGAAACACCTTCAGCAAAGTGGCTGGATACAAAATTAACTCAAAAAAATCAGTAGCCCTCCTGTATACAAAAGACAAAAGGGCTGAGAAAGAAATTAGGGAAACAACACCCTTCACTATAGCCACAAATGACATAAGGTACCTCGGAGTAACCCTAACCAAGGAAGTCAAAGACTTGTATGAAAAAAATTTCAAGTCTCTGAAGAAAGAATTAGAAGAAGATATCAAAAGATGGAAAGATATCCCATGCTCATATCTTGGCAGGATTAACATAGTAAAAATGGCCATCTTACTAAAAGCAATCTACAGATTCAATGCAATTCCCATCAAATTACCAACACAATTCTTTACAAACCTGGAAAGAAAAATTCTCAACTTTATATGGAATAACAAGAAACCCAGAATTGCTAAAACAATCCTCTACAATAAAAGATCTTCTGGAGGTATCTCCATCCCTGATCTTAAGTTGTACTATAGAGCAACAGTTTTAAAAACTGCATGGTACTGGCATAGAAACAGAATGGTGGATCAATGGAACCACACAGAGGACCCAGAAATAAACCCACACACTTATGGACACCTGATCTTTGACAAAGACAACAAAACCATACAATGGCAAAAAGATAGCATCTTCAACAAATGGTGCTGGTCCAACTGGAGGTCTACACGTAGAAAAATGAAAATAGAACCATACTTATCACCCTGCACAAAACTGAAGTCCAAGTGGATCAAAGACCTCAACATAAAACAAGACACATTAAATCGGCTTGAAAAAAAAGTGGGGAATACCCTAGAACTCATTGGTACAGGAGAAAATTTCCTGAACATAACACCAACAGCACAGGCTCTAAGAGCAACAATCAATAAATGGGACCTCATGAAACTGAAAAGCTTCTGCAAAGCAAAGGACACTGTCATCAAAACAAAGCGACTGCCTACAGATTTTGAAAGAATCTTCACCAACCCTTTATCTGACAGAGGACTCATATCCAGTATATATAAAAAACTAAAGAAGCTGAAAAGCAGCAAACCAAGTAATCCACTGAAAAAATGGGGAACAGAGCTAAACAGAGAATTCTCGACAGAGGAATATCGAATGGCAGAGAAGTACTTAAAGAAATGCTCAACTTCTTTAGCCATTAGAGAAATGCAAATCAAAACAACCCTGAGATTTCACCTTACACCCATGAGAATGGCCAAGATCAAAAACTCAAGTGACAACACATGCTGGAGAGGTTGTGGAGAAAGGGGAACCCTTCTCCACTGCTGGTGGGAATGTAAACTTGTACAACCACTCTGGAAATCAATCTGGCGCTTTCTCTGACAACTAGGAACAGTGTTTCCTAAAGATCCAGCCATTCCACTCCTGGGCATATATCCAAAAGAGGCTCAAGTACACAAAAAGGACATTTGCTCAACCATGTTTGTAGCAGCTTTATTTGTAATAGCCAGAACCTGGAAACAACCCAGATGCCCCTCAACTGAAGAATGGATGCAAAAATTGTGGTACATCTATACAATGGAATATTACTCAGCAATGAAAAACAAGGAAATCATGAAATTTGCAGGTAAATGGTGGGATCTGGAAAGCATTATCCTGAGTGAGTTGTCCCAGAAGCAAAAAGAGACACATGGTATATACTCGCTCATATAGACATACAACATAGGACAAACCCACTAAAATCTGTGCATCTAAAGAAACTAAGCAAGAGAGAGGACCCTACCTAAAACGGTCAATCCCCATCCTGAAAGGCAAAGAGGATGGACATCAGAAAAAGAAGAAAACAGGAAACAACCTAGGAACCTACCACAGAGGGCCTCTGAAAGCCTCTGCCCTACAGACTATCAAAGCAGATGCTGAGCTTGATGGGCAACTGTTGGGCAGAGTGAATGGAATTTTAGGTAAGAACAGGGAAATAGTAAGAGCTGGAGAGGACAGGGCCTCCACAACGAGAGCAACAGAACAAGAAAATTTGAACACAGGGAACCTCCCAGAGACTCATACTCCAACCAAGGACTACTCATGGAGATAACCTAGTACCCCTGCACAGATGTAGCCCATGGCAGCTCAGTCTCCAAGTGGGTTACATAGTAATGTGAAGAGGGATTGCCTCTGACATAATCTGACTCCCTGCTCTTTGATCACCTCCCCCTGGGGGGGGAGGAGCAGCCTTACCAGGCCATAGTAGAGGACAATGCAGCCACTTTTGATGTGAACTGATGGACTAAGATCAGAAAGGAGAGGAGAACCTCCCCTATCAGTGGACTTGGGGAGTGGCATGCATGCAGAGGGAGGAGGGAGGGTGGGATTGGGAGGGGAGGAGGGAGGGATTTATAGGGGGATGCAGAATGAATAAAGTGTAATTGATGAACAGTTAAAAAAAAATAAAAGATAATTTAAGAACCTTAAATGACTTTCAAAAGTGGAGGAAAACATGGAGTTAGTAAATTTATATGGAGCACGTCTCGCCCCTGGGGGCAATGGTCTCCTGAACCTACTCAGACCTCGGACACCACCACTGCTAGTTCTAGAACTGATGCAAGATGTTCCAACGACGGGGTTAAGGCTTCTCATAATATTTCCTATAAGTCCACACCTGTTTGTTTATAACCCCCATTTTTATTCATTGTTAGCCAGATAGAGCCAAGTAATTGTGGTAATGACACTTGCTTTTTTTGCCCAATGCCGGAATGCTAGTGAATTTAGGTATGCCCTGGTTACTCGCATGCCTCGCTGGGTGCCTGTGCCCGTTGATGCCCCTCATGCTATGAGTCTCTTCAGACAGAAAAGGGATCTTGGAATTACAGCCACCATTGTTACTGCCATCTCATTGGCGGCTGTTGGAGCTACCACCGCGGCATTAGCCATGAGTCATACTATGCAGACTGCTCAGACCCTAAATAATCTTTTAGCCAATGTAGCTCATGCTTTAGATGTACAAAAAGGAATTAATGCTCTGTTCCTGGAATATCTTACTCAGGATGATCTTTTCCAGATCCTACCATTTGCCTGCAAATTTCATGATTTCCTTGTTTTTAATTGCTGAACAGTATTCCATTGTGTAAAAGTACCACAATTTCTGTATCCATTCCTCCATTGAGGGACATCTGGGTTGTTTCCAGGTTCTGGCTATCACAAATAAAGCTGCTACAAATATGTTTGAGCAAATGTCCTTGTTGTGTACTTGAGCATCTTTTGGATATATGCTTAGGAGTGGTATAGCTGGATCTCAAGGAAGCACTATTCCTAATTGTCTGAAAATGCAACAGATTGATTTCCAAAGTGGTTGTACCACTTTACATTCACACCATCAATGGCGGAGTGTGGGATGAAGATTTTGTATTGCATGATCAATTGGTGTGCTTTTTCTTTGGTAAGACTATTTCACCAACTCTCAGCATTCCTTATTTGCCTGCATATCTTTGTCTAGGATTAGGGGTTTATCAGCTTCCCCTTTCCACATTAGCAGGTCTATTGATCTCTTTCTTGTTCAGGTCGTGTTTAGCCGGTTATGTTGGTAAGATTTCATCAATATAGCTTCTCTGACATTTATAAGAAACACAATATAGGAACACAGCGAATATTCTGTTCACCTGACTCTTACAATTATTCCATCCTGTCTTTCAAATTAATACCTGAGCTTTAGGTGCAGAAGTTCTTTTGTAGATGTATAACTTGGGACTAGGCCCCATAACTCTGCATTTTGATCAGTTTTGGCTTTTTCATATTCTCTCCATCTGTTACAAAGAACAGATTTCTTGATGAGGAATAAGGACTATTCACTCATATGAGGGCATTAAGATAAATGTTTAGGATGTACCTAAGTATCATACTGGTTTGATAAAATGGTAGTTGTAGGTTCTTGTACAACACCAATGATTTACACATCCCAGGCAGTTGACTCTGGTTCCAGTGCCCTGTATGGCTTGCCTTTTGTTGAGTGGGCCTTAAATACAATTAGAGAGTGATTAGTTATCTCCAAGATATGTGTGTCACTATTACACTGTGCAGTAATTTGAGATTATGTCATCTTGTCTATTGCGTTTTGTGTCCATAGGCATCATATCTGAGACAGAGTGTTGGTTGCTTCCTTCCTTGGAAAGCTTGCATGATGCTTTCTGGTAACCATGAAAGCTAGTCCTCATGAAAGAGGCTTTCTGAACAAATCTAACTCGAGTCCTCTAGGTCCTGTGTCCATTGTCTAATCGACTCAGCTACTCAAAGAGACCAAGAACCTCCAAATAAGTTGAATCATGAAAGTATTTAAAGCTAGACATACAGATTTTGTAGTTCTTGTATTTATGCTTGTTTTTATTATCCATAGAAAAGGAACTAAATTTGTCATACTCTGCCGTCTCTCATGGGAAGAAGGAATAAATATAGAGTAGTCTAGATAGTTACAAACATACAAGGATAGAGAGAAAGGAAGAGATCAATGGAGAGAAAGCAGAGGGAAAGATACTTGATGTTGAAGCATTGGGCACTTAGTGACATGAGCACAGAGACAGCAGTGATATAGAAAAGAAATGAGGCTTCCTCTTTTCCATATACTCTTTCAGCATATGTTGTCACTTGAGTTTTTAATCTTAGCCATTCTGATGTGTGTAAGGTGAATTCTCAGGTTATTTTGATTTGAATTTCCCTGATGACTAAGGACATTAAGTATTTCTTTAAGTATTTCTTTGCATTGGATATTTCTCTATTGAGAATTCTCTGTTTAGTTCTGTACCCCATTTTTTAATTGTATTTCTTGGTTTGTTGGACCATGCATGGAGTTCACCTTGACCTCCTGCTCAGACATAGCCCATGGGCAACTTGTTCTCCATATGGGCTCCCTAGTAAGTTGAGTAGGGGCTGTCTCTGACATAAATTCAGTAGCTGGCTCTTTGATCACCTCCCCCTGAGAGGTTGGCAGCATTCTCAGGCCACAGAGGAAGAGAATGCAGCCAGCCCTGATGAGACCTGATAATATAGGGTCAGATAGTAGGGGAAAAGGACCTCCCTTATCAGTGGAATAGGGGAAGGGCATAGAGGGAGAAAGGGAGTTAGGGTGGGAATGGGAGAAGATGAGCGAGGGAGCTACAGCCAGGATACAAAGTAAAGAAATAGTTATAAATAATAAATAATTTTTTAAAAGATAAAAAAAGAAATGAGGCCCCATGAAGTGAGTGATCTGGGGACTTATGGTCAAAGGGGATGCTAAACCTCACTAACAACTGAGATAATTGTGGAGTTAGGGAGTCATCAGAACAAAAGAAAAGAAAGTAAATCTAAATGTACTTAACTCTACTTGCCTAAGGTGACCCCAACCTTAGTGGTTTATGAAGACTTATTTTATAAAACAGGAAATAGTTGATATGTATAAAGGTCAAAATCAATCACATTTAAAAAATGCTTTATGAAGACAGTGATGCTTCGAGAGTATTTTAGTACAATTTCTATTGTAAACAATAATTTTGTCCTTTTAACTTTTGAAGAAAAAGTTTCAGATCTTTGGGGAAAATTGAAATTTTGAGTCACTTAATGCCCACAACATGTAAGACAACTGAATGGTTATTCTACATAGAAAATTCACAAACTGTCAAATGCCATATGAAATGATATTGATCATTGAAAATGGATGGTACTTGGGCAGATTCTTGACTGACACATTAAAGACAGTACACTACCATAGTTAAGCATAGAAGTTCTGGAGCCAGACAGTCTAGCTTCAAGTCCTGGCCATGTCACTTACTAATCTCTCCTTGGTGACATCATACTAAATAATGTCTAAGATGAAAAAAAAAATCCTGAAAATTCTTTGGTTTATATTTTCCCTTTTTTGCTTAGCATAAAAATAATGTATTTCATAATGATTTGTTCATATACATATTTATACTTTGCTCATACTTGCTGTACATAAATTCTCACTGGTTTTGTGTCTCAATTCATTTTTTAATATTTTTTTAATTTTTAAATAATTTTATACATTCACTTGTATCCCAGCTGTAGCCCTCTTCCTCTTTCCCTCCCAATCTTCCCCTCCCTCCCTCCTCTCCTCCCTGCCCCATTCTGAGTCCACTGAGAGGAGGTTTCTTCCTCTCCTTCTATCTACCTTAGTTTATCAGGAATCTTCAGGATGGTTGTAATGTCCTTATTTGTGGCCTAGCAAGGTTGCTCCTCTCTCACAGGGGAAGCAAGCTCATGAGTTCAGGTCAGGAACAATTACTGTCCCCCATACTAGGGAACCCACTTGGATATTGAGCTGCCATAGGCTATGTCTGAGCAGAGGTTGTAGGTTATATTCATGTATGGTCCTTGGTTGGATATACAGTGTCATAGAGGCTCCCTGTATTCAGATATATTTGGACCTGGACCTTGTGGGGCTCCCTGTCCCCTCTATGTTATACTAATTCCTCCTTCCTTCATATGATTCCCTACACTCTGACAAAGGTTTGGTTATGGGTCTCAGCATCTGCTTTGATACACTGCTAGGTAGAGTTTTTCAGGTGCCTTCTGTGGTAGGCAACTGTCCTGTTATTTGTTTTCTCCTATTTCCAATGTCCATCCCCTTTGTCTTTCTAGATGAGGATTGATCATCTTACCCCTGGACCTCTTTCTTGTTTCTCTTCTTTAGGTATACATATTTTAGTATATTTATCCTATCTTATAGGTCTATATAAGTGAGTATATACCATGTGTGTCTTTCTGCTTTTGGGCTACCTCACTCAGGATGATTTTTTCTAGATCCCACCATTTGCCTGCAAAATTCATGATTTCCTTGCTTTTAATTGCTGAGTAATAATCCATTGTGTAAAAGTACCACAATTTCTGTATCCATTCCTCCGTTGATGGGTTGTTTCCAGGTTCTGGCTATTATGAATAAAGCTGCTACAAATGTGGTTGAGCAAATGTCCTTGCTGTGTACTTGAACATCTTTTGGATATATGCATAAGAGTGGTATAGCTGGATCTTGAGGTAGCACTATTCCTAATTGTCTGAGAAAGTGCCAGATTGATTTCCATAGTGGTTGTACCAGTTGACATTCCCAAAAGCAATGGAGGAGGGTTCCCCTTTCTCCACAGCCTCTCCAGCATGCGTTATCTCTTGAGTTTTTGATCTTAGCCATTCTGATGGGTATAAGGTGAAATCTCATGGTTGTTTTGATTTGCATCTCTCTAATTACTAGGGATGTTGAACATCTCTTTATGTGTTTCTCTGCCATTCTATATTTTTCTACAGAGAATTCTCTGTTTAGCTCCATACCCCATTTTTAATTGGATTACTTGAATTATTGCCTTTTAACTTCTTAAGTTCTTTATATATTCCAGATATCAGCCCTCTGTCAAATGTTGGCTTGGTGAAGATCCTTTCCCAATCTGTAGGCTGTTGTTTTGTTCTAACGACAGGACCTTTTGCTTTACAGAAGCTTTTCAATTTCATGAGGTCCCATTTATTAATTGCTGCTCTTTGGGCCTGTGTTGATGGTGTTCTGTTCAGGAAGTTCTCTCCTGTGCCAATGAGTTCTAGGGTCTTGTCTACTTTTTCATCTAACCGATTTAGAGAATCTGGTTTTATATTGAGGTCTTTGATCCACTTGGACTTTAGTTTTGTGTAGGGTGATAGGTACAGATCTATTTTCATTCTTTTGCATGTTGACATCCAGTTGGACCAGCACAATTTCTTGTAGATGCTGTCTTTTTTCCATTGAATGGTTTTGGCTTCTTTGTCAAAAATCAATTATTCATAGGTGTGTGGGTTTATATCTGGGTCTTCTATTTGGTTCCACTGATCCACCTTTCTGTTTCTATGCCAGTACCAAGCAGTTTTTATTATTGTTTCTCTATAGTACAGCTTGAGATCAGGGATGAAGATACTTCCAGAGGATCTGTTGTTGTACAGGATTGTTTTGGACATTCTGAGTTTTTTGTTTCTCCCTATGAAATTGAGAATTTTTCTTTCAAGGTCTGTAAAGAATTGTGTTGGTATTTTGATGGGAATTGCATTGAATCTGTAGATTGCTTTTGGCAGGATGGAATTTTTCACTATGTTAATCCTACTGATCCATGAGCATTGGAGATCTTTCCATCTTCTGATGTCTTCTTCGATTTCTTTCTTCAAAGACTTGAAGTTTTATTCAAACAGGTCTTTTACCTGCTTGGTTAGAGTGGCTATTGTGAAGGGTGTTGTTTCCCTGATTTCTTTCTCGGCCCTTTTGTCTTGGGTATACAGTAGGGCTTCTTATTTTTTTGAGTTAATTTTGTATCCAGCCACTTTGCTGAAGATTTTTATCAGCTGATAGAATTCTCTGGTTGAGTTTTTGGGGTCATTTATGTATACTATCATATCATCTGTGAATAGTGAAACTTTGACTTCTTACTTTCTGATTTGTATTCCCTTGATCTCCCTTACTTGTCTTACTGCCTTAGCTAGGACTTCAAGTACTATGTTGAAGAGATATGGAGAGAGTGGGCAGCCTTGCCTTGTCCCTGATTTCAGTGGAATTGATTTAAGTTTCTCTCCATTGAGTTTGATGTTGGCTATAGGCTTGCTGTATTTTGCCTTTACTATGTTCATGTATGTGCCTTGTATTACTGGTCTCTCCAAGACTTTAAACCTGAAAGGATGTTGTCAAATGATTTTGTCAAATGCTTTTTTGGCATCTAGGGAGATGATCATGTGATTTTTCTCCTTCAGTTTTTTTTTTTTTTTTTTTATATGGTAGATTGCATTGATGGATTTTTGTATACTGAACCACCCTTGCATGCCTGGGATAAAGCCGACTTGGTCATGGTGGATGATATCTTTTATGTGTTCTTGGATTCGGTTTGCAAGTATTTTATTGGGTATCCTTCCATCAATGTTTATGAGAGAGATCGGTCTGAAGTTCTCTTTTTTTTGTTGGATCTTTGTGTGGTTTAGGCATTAAGGTGATTGTGGCTTCATAGAATGAGTTTGGTAATGTTCCTTATGTTTATATTTTGTGGAATAATTTGGAGAGAATTGGAGTTAGCACTTCTTTGAAGGTCAGGTAGAATTCTGCACTGAAACCATCTGGCCCTGGGCTTTTATTAGAAGGGAGGTTTTTGATGGCTTCTTCAATTTCCTTGGGGGATATAGGGTTGTTCAATCTTTCTATCTGGTCTTGACTTAATTTTGGCAGATGGAATCTGTCAAGAAAATTGTCCATTTCTTTTAGATTTTTGAACTTTGTAGCATATAGGCTTTTGTAGTAAGGCCTAATGATTGTTTGTATTTCCTCATTGTCTGTAGTTATGTCCCCCTTTTCATTTCTGATTTTGCTGATTTAGATAGTTTCTCTCTGCCTTTTAGTTAGTTTGGGTAAGGTTTTGTCTATATTGTTAATTTTCTCAAAGAACCATCTCTTGGTTTCTTTGATTCTTTGAATTGTTTTATTTGTTTCTAATTGGTTGATTTCAGCCCTGAATTTGATTATTTCCAGCCATTTGCTCCTCTTGGGTGTCTCTGCTTCTTTTTTTTTCCTAGTGCTTTCAGGTGTGCCATTAAGTTGTTTGTATGAGATGTTACAAATTTCTTCTTGTAGGCACTTAGTGTTATGAGTTTTCCTCTAAGTACTGCTTTCCTTGTGTCCCATAAATTTGGGTATGTTGTGCCATTATTTTCATTGAATTCTAGGAAATCTTTAATTTTTTTCTTTATTTCATCCTTAACCCAGCTGTCATTGAGAAATAAGTTAAGTTTCCACGTGCATGTAGGCTTTTTGTTATTTCCATTTTTGTTGAGGTCCAGCTTTAGTCCATGGTGGTCAGATAGTATACAGGGGATTATTTCAATCTTCTTTTATCTGTTGAGGCTTGCTTTGTGACCAACTATATGGTCTATTTTGGAGAATGTTCCATGAGGTGCTGAAAAGATTGTATATTCTTTTGAGTTTCGTTGAAAAGTCCTGTAGACATCCATTAGGTCCATTTGAATTAGGACGTTTGTAAGTGCCTTTATTTCCCTGTTTTGCTTCTGTCTAGATGATCTGTCTCTTGGTGATAGTGGGGTGTTGAAATCTCCCACTATTAAGGTGTTGGGGTTGATGTGTGATTTAAGTTTTAATAATGTTTCATTTATGAATGTAGGGGCTCGTGTATTGGGGGCATAGATGTTCAGAATTGTGATATCTTCTTGGTGGATTTTTCCTTTGATGAGAATGTAGTGCCCCTCTATGTCTTCTTTGATTAGTTTTGGTTGAAAGTCTCTTTTATTAGATATTGGGATAGCCACTCCTGCTTGTTTTGGGGGTCCATTTGCTTGAAAAACAGTTTTCCAGCCTTTACTCTGAGGTAGTGTTTATCTTTGTTGCGTAGGTGTGTTTCTTGGATGCAGCAGAAGGTTGGATCCTGTTTCGGCACCCATTCTGTTAGTCTGTCTTTTTATTAGAGAGATGAGTCCATTGATGTTGATAGATAATAATGTCCACTGAATGTTATTTCCTATTATTGTGGAATTAGTGGTGTTACTGTGATTCATTGCTTGTTTTCTTTTGATTTTTGTTAGGAAATTATCTATAACCTATGTTTTCTTGGGTGTAGTTGTTTTCATTGGATTGGAATTTTCCTTCTAGTATCTTTTGTAGGGCTGGTTTGCTGTTCAAATATTGCTTAAATTTAGTTTTGTCGTGGAATATTTTGTTTTCTCCATCTATGTTGATTGAAAGTTTTGCAAGGTATAGTAGTCTGGGTTGACATTTGTGGTCTCTTAGAGCCTGCATGATATCTGACCAGGGCCTTCTGTCTTTCATAGTTTCTGATGAGAAGTCCAGTGTGATTCTGTTACTTGGCCTTTTTCCCTTGCTGCTTTTAGTATATTTTTTTTGTTCTGTAGATGAAGTGTTTTGACTATGATGTGGCATGAGGAGTTTCTTTTCTGGTCTAGTCTCTTTGGTGTTCTGTAGGCCTCTTGTATGTTTGTGGATATCCCTTTCTTTAGGTTTGGGAAATTTTCTTCTATGGTTTTCTTGAAAATATTTTCTGGACCTTGGAGCCTGGAATCCTCTTCTTCGTCAATTCCTATTATTCTTAGATTTTGCCTTTTCATGGGGTCCTTGATTTCTTGGATGTTTTGTGTTTGGGATTTTTCCAATTTTACTTTTTCTTTGAGAGACGTATCAATTTCTGCGAGTGTAACTTCAGCACACAAGATTCTTCCATCTCTTGTATTCTATTAGTGATGCTTACCTTTGTGGTTCCTTCTCTTTTCTCTAAGTTCTCCAGTTCCAGGGTTTTCTCAGTTTTGTTTTCTTTATTGATTCTAATTCTGTTTTCATGCCTTGCACCATTTCCTTCATCTGTTTGAATGTGGATTCCTGGGTCTCAAGATGGTCTCTATTTTTTGGTTGTTTCCTCTCTTAATGCCACTACTTGTGCCTCCATTTGTTTGGCTATATTTGCCTGTTTTTTTAAGAGCTTCATTCACTTCGTTTTTCTTTGTTTCCATTTGGGAGGCCAAATCTTTGAGAGATTTATTTTTTTCCTCTTTAACTGTTTGAATCTGTATAGTTATTTTTCTGAGAGATTTATTGGTTTCCTCTTTACGTGCCTCAAATAACTGGATAAACATAACTTTAAAATCATTTTCTTGTGTTTCTGATGAGTTGGAGTTTCCATTAATTTTGTGGGTTGCTGCCATTAATTTTGTGGGTTGCTGGTGAAGCCATGATATCTTGATTTACGTTGGTTGTGTTCTTTCGCCAACCCCTGACCATTTGGTTATCCGTAGTGTTCACTGTTTGTTCCTGCATTCTGCAGATCAGACTGGCCTTTCTCTGGTGTCTGGGGAATTCTTCAGGGAAATGGAGGAGGTCCAGTGGTTTCATTGTGTACGTTGCTGATTCAGTTATACCTGTAGGAGGAAAGTTCGCAGGCACAGAAGGGCAAATGCTGGGTAGCATGTGATTGAGTGTGTGCTTGTGGGTGTGTCCTAAGGGACAGGGTGTTGGAGAATGACGAGGCCTTCAGTGTGTGAGAGGGGTGCTTTGCAGGCACTGAAGGTATTGCAGGCACTTAAGGGATCTCAAGTGCTGTTGAAGATTGTGGGCGCATATAGTTTTTGCAGGCCTGCTAGGCTTTGGTGGCTATTCAGCTGGTTATCTGCCACAGAGGGATTGGATGGCCCATACAATCACTGGCTGGGCAGCCCTTTGTAGTCAGTACTGCTACTTGCAGACTTGGAATCTGGGAAGGATTGTACTGTGGATCTGTGTCTCTGTGGCTGCCAGTCTTTGGGTGTGCAGTCTGGCAGGGTGGGGTTTCCGGTGGTGCCTGCACACCGTCAGGGCCCGGGGGAAGGTGATCTAGAGCTCGGCAAGAGGGCACTAGGTGGTGTGTGGGTTCCTCAGATGTGTGCTCTGTTGGGTGGCATTCAGTGGACGGTTACAGCTCTCTGCCTTGACTGAGGGGCCTGAAGCCCTGCCTCTGTTGTCTTGGGCCCTAGGCACCAAGCTCTGCTTATTTGGGATCCAGGAAGGATTTTATTGCAGAACTGACTCTCTGTGGTTGGCACTCTGCGGTTGCGCCTGTGCTCTGGTGCTGGCAGTGGGTGCTTTCTGGTGTGGCGGGGTTCTTGGAGGTGTGTGTGCTCCTCTGGTGTTGTGGGGTATCCGGAGTTTTTTGTGCTCTGATGTGACTGGGTTTCCAGAGGCATGCATGCTACCATGAGCAGAATTTCTGGTGGTGGGTGTGCTCTGGTGAGGCGGGATTTCCGGTGGGATATGAGCTCTGCTGCTCCCCTTGTGGCAGGATCGCGTCCTGTTGGGTTGGGGGGGGGATGCTCCATGGGTCCAGAGCTTGGCAAGAGGGCCCTAGGTGGGGCCCTGTATATGGGGTTCCTCGGATTTATGTCTGAGGGATGTTGTTCAGTGGGCAGTTACAGCTGTCTGCTGCACTAAGCGGACTGGAGCACTGTCTCTGCTGTCTTAGTCCCCAGGCTGTGAGCTTTGCAGTCAGCTACCTGTGTGCAGGTTTCCCTGTGCAGGAGGCCTGAGACAAGGGAAGCGCCCCACTTTGTTCCAAGAGAAGTCTGCGCCTGATCTAAATCTACAAGCACGCCACATTTCTGTGGTGTCCCCTCTCCTTTAGGAAGCCCAAAGGTCTAAATTCTAGTTTTGATTGTCCTTCCACTCACCAATTTCAGAGATTCATGTCCTCTGCCTCTCCAAAATCTGTGTGCTCTGTTCATTGCCATCTTGGAACGCCTCCTCAATTGCTTTTTAATAAAAATAATTTTTGGGTCTTTTTGGTTTGTATTTCCCTGATGACTAAGGATATTGAGCATTGCTTTCAGTTTTTCTCTGCTTTTAGATATTCTTCATTTGAGAATTTCTGCTTAGCTCTGTACCTCATTTTTTAAATAAATGACTGGATTTGTTGCTGTTTAACTTCTTTGTTTTTTTTGTTTTTTGTTTTGTTTTTTTTGTTTTGTTTTTTTTTTTTTTTTTCAATGCAGTTTATTCAGGAACCTTGAACAATCATCTGACCCTGGGGAAAGCCAGCCCACAGCTTAAATAGCCTCTGGGTAGCCAACTGTTTAACTTCTTAAGTTCTTTATATATTCTGGATATTAGCCCTCTGTCAGATATAGGGTTGGTGAAGATCATTTCCCAATCTGTAGGTTGTGGTTTTGTTCTGAAGACAGTGTCCTTTGCTTTACAGAAGCTTTTCACTTTCATGAGGGCACATTTATTGATTGTTAATCTTAGAACATGTGTTGATGTTTTTCTGTTCAGGAAATTGTTTCCTGTGCCAATGAGTTGAAGGCTCTTCCCCACTTTTTCTTCTAATAGATTTAGTGTGTCTCGTTTTTTTTGTTGAAGTATGTGATACACTTGGACTTTAGTTTTTTTGGAGGGTAATAAATATGGATCTATTTGCATTTTTCTAGATGTAGATATCTAGGTAGAACAGCACCATTTGTTGAAGATGCTATCTTTTTTTTCCATTGCATGGTTTTGGATTCTTTGTCAAAAATCAAGTATCTGTAGGTGTGTGGGTTTATTTCTGGGTCTTCTATTGGATTCCATTGATCCACCATTCTGGTTCTATGCCACTACCATGCAGTTTTTATTAATATTGCTCAGTAGTACAGCTTGAGATCAGGGATGGAGATACCTGCAGATGATCTGTTCTTGTACAGGATAGTTTTAGCAATTATTGGTTGATGGTTTTCCCATATGAAACTGAGAACTTTTCTTTCAAGGTCTGTTAAGAATTGTGTTGGTATTTTGATGGGAATTGCATTGAATCTATAGATTGCTTTTGGCAGGATGGCCATTTTCACTATGTTAATCCTACCGATCCATGAACATGTGAAATCTTCACATCCTCTGAGTTCACCTTACACTCATCAGAATGACTAAGATCAAAAACTCAAGTGACAATAAATGCTGGAGAGGATGTAAAGAAAAGTGGATCCTCCTCCATTGCTGGTGGGAATGTACACTTGTACAACCACTTTAGAAATCAATCTGGCTCTATCTCAGGCAATTAGGAATAGTGCTTCCTCAAGATCCAGCTATATGACTCCTAGGCATATACCCAAAATATACTCAAGTATACAACTAGGACATTTGCTTACCCATGTTCATAGCAGCTTTATTCATAATAGCCAGAATCTGGACACATCCCAGCTATCCCTCAGCAGGAGGTATGTATACAAATTGTGGTACATTTACAGAATGGAATACTACTCAGTAATTAAAAACAAGGAGATGATGAAATTTGCAGGCAAATGGTAAGATCTAGAAAAGATCATCCTGAGTGAGGTATCCCAGAAGCACACGGTATATACTCACTTATAAGTGGATATTAGACATATATAGGATAAACATCCTAAAATCTGTTCACCTAAGTGAGCTAAACAAGAAGGAAGACCCTTGATAATATAATCAATCCTCACTCAGAAAAGCAAACAGGAAGAACATCAGAAGAGGGAGAACACAGGGAATGAGACAGGAGCTTACCACAGAGAGCCTCTGAAAGACTCTACCCATCAAGGTATTAAAACAATCTCTGGGCAGATTGCAGGGAATCATATGAAAGAAAGAGGGAGTTAGTAAGATCTGGAAAGGACAGGAGCTCCACAAGGACCAAATATATCTGGGCACAGGGCTCTTTTATGAGACTGATTCTCCAAACAAAGACCACTCATAGATATAACCTCAAAACCTTGCTCCGATTTAGCCATAGAAGCTCAGTATACAAGTAGGTACCCTAGTAAGGAGAACAGGGAGTTTCTCTGACATAAACTCTGTGGCTGGCTATTTGATTACCTCCCCTTGAGGGGGGAAACAACCTTGCCAGTCCACAGAGAAAGACAATGAAGCCAGTCCTGATGAGAAGTGATATATAGTAGGGTCAGATGGAAGGGAAAGAGGACCTCCCGAGTTAGAGACAGACATGGGAGGAGAAAAGGGAGGAAGGGTAGGATTGGGAAGGAATGAGGTAGGGGGGATATAACTGTGATGCAAAGTGAATAAAATGTAATTAATGTAAAAAAATAAAAATTTAATTAAAAAAAAACAGATAATGAGACTTGAAGCCCAACTTTGGGCAGAGTACAGGGAATCTTATGAAAGAAGAGGGAGATAGAAAGATTTGGAGGGGTCAAGAACTCCACAATGAGAGCAACAGAACCAAAAACTGTGGGCAAAGGGGTCTTTTCTGAAACTGATACTCCAACCAAGGACCATGCATGGAGATGGTCTAAAACCCCTGCACAGACGTATCCCATGGCCATGCGATATCTAAGTAGGTTCCCTAGTTAGGGGTACAGGGACTGTTTCTTACATGAACTCGATGTTTGTCTCTTTGATCACCTCCCCCTTAGGGAGGACTAGCCTTACCAGTCCACAGAGGAGGACACTGCCTCCAGTCCTGAGGAGTCCTGACATACTAGAGTCAGAGGGAAGGGGAGAAGGAGGAGGGTTATAGGAGGAGATGGGGGAGGGACGGTGGAATTGGGAAGGGACAGGGGAGGGAGCTATAGCTGGGATACAAAGTGAACAAACTGTAAGCAATAAAAAATAAATTAATTTAATTTTTTAAACGAAATACTTTTTTGTAAAATATACTCTGACCACAGTTTCACTTCCCTCATCTGCTCTCCTCTATAACCATCCAACTCCACTTCTTCTTGTTTTCTTTCTTTTTAGCAAACTAGCATGAAAATAAAGCAGTTAAAAAAAAGAAAGAAGGAAAGAAAAATAAAACAAGTAATGTAAAAGAATGCCCAATCTCAGAGCAGACCTAACTCCCTGGGGTCTGTAGTGGCTGAGGCGGAGCTCCTAGCCCTTTAGAGGCAACTGCCAATGGTACAGGTCTCGGGTCCAAGACCAGCGCTGAAGCACCATCCTCCCAGGACCTGAGTCTGCTAGCCACCATACTGGCTTCACAGGATCGCAATCACTGATGGTATGGGCCGCCCAACCCCACAGTGACAGAGAATACGCTATATACTCACCAAAACCAGGCAGAAACGCCATATAAGCTAGGCACACTAGGCACTGGGCCTCCCAAGCTTGGAAAGCACAGTGGAGAACCCCCAGAACTTCCCAGAAAGCATCTGGACTGGCAACCCAATCTCCAGCTACAGCAGGACTTCCTAACCTGGCAGCAGAGCAGCACTGAGCTGGCGGGGCACATCAGCCCTCCAGCTTCAGACCAACCAGGGCCAAACCAGAGAGCAGAGAGCCTGGTTACCCCAATCCCTACTGATGTGACCACCTTGAGATCTCCAGCTGCAGCGGGACCTCCTAACCTGGAAGTGGCAGCAACACTGAGCTGGCAGAGCACATCAGACAAGCAGGGCCAAACCACAGAGCAAAGAGCCCGGATACCCCGATCCCTGCCAAGTGATCTGCCTGAGAGTGAGTGCACCCTTGAGAATCTGCAGAGCCCCAGATCCAGGGTCCTTCCAAAACAGAAGCCAGGCATTGAACCCCTCCCATCACATACCCACTTTGGGAAACAGAGGGTCACTTGGGACATTGAAGCCCCTCCTCTGTGGGTCCAATAGAGGAGTTAAGGCAGTTAATGCCAGAAATTGTGTGATGACCATCACTAGCACCTGCTACATATACAGTGCAGAGCCATTCCCACACACTCAAGGGTTCAACATTATCTATCACTTTATCCTCCGAGACACACTTTCACACACACACAAACATGCACTAACACACACACACACACACACACACACACACACACACACGTGCACAGCTGCATTTGCCCTTTTTTACCTACGTACTTTCCTCCCACAGGTACAGCTAGTGCACCAGTGCACACACTGAGGCCATGAGACCTCTCTCAGCTTCCTGAAGAACTCTCCAGATACCAGAGAGAAACAGTACCAGTCTGAACTGCAGAATCCAGAAACAAACACGGAAGGTTTCAGATAAGCCAAGGGCCAGGGATAGGCAAAAGAACACATCCAATATAAATCAGGATATCATGACTTCACCAGCAACCCCCAAAATTGATGGACACTCTAATTCATCAGAAGCACAAGAAAATTACTTTAAAGCTATGCTTACCCAACTATTTGAGGCTGATAAAGAGGAAGAAAAAATAACTCTCTCAGAACAATACCCATGCAAATTCAGTCAGTTAAACAGGAAATGAATAAATCTTTCAAAGACTTGGCCAGGCAACTGGAGGTAAAGAAAGAAGAAATAGACAAAATTCTTAAAGAAACACAGGCAAACATAGCCAAACAAATGGAGGCACAAGTAGAGATAAAATTAGTGGCATATAGACAGGAAATGAACAAAAAAATAGAGACCATCATAGAGAGACAGGAATCTACATTCAAACAGATGAAGGAAATTGTGCAAGGCATGAAAACAGAATTAGAATCAAAAAAGAAAACACAAACTGAGAAAACCCTTGAGCTGGAGAACTTGGAGAAAAGATCAGGAACCACAAAGGTAAGCATCACCAACAGAATACAAGAGATGGAAGAGAGAATCTCTGGAGGTGAAGATAGACTCGCAGAAATTGATACTTCTCTCAAAGAAAAAGTAAAATCAGAAAAGTACCAAACATAAAATATCCAAGAAATCAAGGACGCCATGAAAAGACAAAATCTAAGAATAATAGGAATTGATGAATAACAAGACTCCAGGCTCCAAGGTCCAGAAAATATTTTCAAGAAAACCATAGAAGAAAATTTTCCCAATTTAAAGAAAGAGATGTTCATTAACATACAAGAGGCATACAAAACACCAAATAGACTAGACCAGAAAAGAAACATATCACGTCACTTCGTATTCAAAACACTAAATCTATAGAACAAAGTAAAGATATTAAAAGCAGCAAGGGAAAAAGGCCAAGTAACATATGAACCTATCAGAATCACACCGGACTTCTCATCAGAAACTATGAAAGTCAGAAGGGCCAGGGCAAGTGTCATGGAGACTCTAAGAGATCACAAAGGTCAATCCAGACTACTATACCCTGCAAAGTTTTCAATCAACATAGATGGAAAAAACAAAACATTCCATTACAAAACTAAATTTATGCAATATCTACACAGCAAACCAGCCCTATAGAAGATACTAGAAGGAAAACTTCAATCCAATGAAAACAACTTCACCCAAGAAAACATGGCATACAGATAATATCCTAATAAAAATGAAAAGAAAACAAGCAATGAAACACAGTAAGACCACCGACTCCAATACAAAAGAAACTAACATTAATTGGTCACTATTATCTATCAATATCAATGGACTCAATTCACCAATAAAAAGACACGGACTAAGAGAATGGGTGTGGAAATAGGATCCAACATTCTGCTGCATCCAAGAAACGGACCTCTGCAATAAAGATAAACACTACCTCAGAGTAAAGGGCTGGAGAATGTCTTTCAAGCAAATGGACCCAGAAAACAAGCTGGGGTAATGATCCTAATATCTAATAAAATAGACATTCAACCAAAATTAATCAAAAAAGATGAGGAGGGACACTACATTCTCATCAAAGGAAAAATCCACCAAGAGGATATCACAATTCTGAACATGTATGCCCCAAATACAAGAGCACCTATATTCATTAACGAAACATTGCTAAAACTTATATCACACAATGATGCCAAAACCTTGATAGTGGGAGACTTCAACACCCTACTTTCACCAAGGGACAGATCATCTAGACAGCAACCTAATGAGGAAATAAAGAGACTTACAGAGGTCCTAGATCAAATGGACCTAATAAACGTCTACAGAACTTTCCACCCAAACTCAAAAGAGTATACCTTCTTTTCAGCACCTCATGGAACCTTCTCAAAAATAGATCATATTGTTGGTAACAAAACAAGCCTCAACAGATACAAGAAGATTGAAATAATACCATGTATTCTATCGGACCACCATGGAATAAAGCTGGATATCAACATAAATGGAATTATAAAAATGCCAGAAACACATGGAAACTGAACAACTTGCTGTTCAATGACAGCTGGGTTAAGGAAGAAATAAAGAAAGAAATAAAAGACTTCCTAGAATTCACTGAAAATGAAAGGTACAACATACCCTAATTTATGGGACACAATGAAAGCAGTGCTCAGAGGAAAATTCATAGCACTAAACGTCTTCAAGAAATATTTGTGACATCTCATACAAGCTACTTAATGGCCCAACTGAAAGCCCTGGAGAAAAAAAGAAGCAAATGCACGCAAGAGGAGCAGACGGCTGGAAATAATCAAACTCAGGGCAGAAATCAATCAACTAGAAACAAATAAAGCTATTCAAAGAATCAAAGAAATCAAGAGATGGTTCTTTGAAAAAGTCAACAAGATAGACAAAACTTTAGCCAAATTAACTAAAAGGCAGAGAGAAACTATCCAAATCAGCAAACTCAGAAATGAAAGGGGGGACATAACTACAGACAATGAGGAAATGCAATCATTAGGCCTTACTACAAAAGCCTATATGCCACAAAATTCGAAAATCTAAAAGAAATGGACAATTTTCTTGATAGATGCCATTTACCAAAATTAAGTCAAGATCAGGTAGAAAGATTGAATAGTCCTATTTCCCCCAAGGAAATAGAAGCAGTCATCAACAGTCTCCCTTCCAAAAAAAGTCCTGGGCCAGATGGATTCAGTGCAGAATTCTACCAGACCTTCAAAGAAGTGTTAACTCCAATTCTCTCCAAACTATTCCACAAAATATAAACATAAGGAATATTACCAAACTCATTCTATGAAGCCACAGTCACCTTGATACCTAAACCATACAAAGACCCAACCAAAAAAGAGAACTTCAGACCTATCTCTCTAATGAACATTGATGCAAATATACTCAATAAAATAATTGCAAACCAAATCGAAGAACACCTCAAATTATCATCCATCATGACAAGTAGGCTTCATCCCAGGCATGCAAGGGTGGTTCAACATACAGAAATCCATCAAAGTAATCCACCACATAAACAAACTGAAAGAGAAAAACCACATAATCATCTCTTTAGATGCGGAAAAAGCATTTAACAAAGTCCAACACCCATTCATGTTTAAAGTCTTGGAGAGATCAGGGATACAAGGCACATATCTAAACATAGTAAAGGCAATATACAGCAAGCCTATAGCCAACATCAAACTCAATGGAGAGAAACTTAAATCAATCCCACTGAAATCAGGGACAGGACAAGGCTGCCCACTCTCTCCATACCTATTCAACATAGTACTTGAAGTCCTAGCCAGAGCAATAAGACAACTAAAGGAGATGAAGGGGATACGAATCAGAAAGGAAGAGGTCAAAGTGTCACTATTTGCATATGATATGATAGTATACATGAGCAACCCCAAGAATTCAAGCAGAGAACTCCTTCAGCTGATAAACACCTTCAGCAAAGTGGCAGGATACAAAATCAACTCAAAAAAATCAGAAGCCTTCATGTATACCAAAGGCAAAAGACCTGAGAAAGAAATAAAAGAAACAACACCCTTCACAATAGCCACTAACAATATAAAGTACCTAGGGGTGACACTAATAAGGAAGTGAAAGACCTGTTTGAGAAAAACTTTAAGTCTCTGAAGAAAGAAATTGAAAAATATATCAGAAGATGGAAAGATCTCCTGTGCTCATGGATTGATGGCTTGGTAGGATTAACATTGTGAAAATGGCCATCCTGCCAAAAGCAATCTACACATTCAATGCAATTCCCATCAAAATATCAACTCAATTATTCACAGACCTTGAGAAAATGATTCTCAGCTTCATATGGAGAAACAAAAAACCCAGAATCTCCAAAACGATCCTGTACATCAACAGATCATCTGGAGGTATCTCCATCCCTGATCTAAAGCTGTACTACAGAGCAATAGTAATAAAAACTGCATGGTATTGGCATAGAAACAGAAAGGAGGATAAATGGAACCGAATAGAATACCCAGAAATAAACCCATATACCTTTGAATACTTGATTTTTTACAAAGCAGCCAAATCCATTCAATGGAAAAAAGACAGCATCTTCAACAAATGGTGCTGGTTCAACTGGATGCTTACATGCAGAAAAATGAAAATAGATCCATATTTATCACCGTGAACAAAACTAAAGTCAAAGTGGATCAAGGACCTCAACATAAAACCAGATACCCTAAATCAGTTGGAAAAAAAAGTGGGAAACAGCCTAGAACTCATTGGCACAAGAGACAACTTCCTGAACAGAACACCAACAGCACAGGCTCTAAGAGCAACTACCAATAAATGGAACCTCATGAAGCCAAAAAGCTTCTGTAAAGCAAAGGACACCGTCATCAAAACAAAACAATTGCCTTCAGATTGGGAAAGAATCTTCACCAACCCTTTATCTGACAGAGGGCTAATATCCAGTACATATAATGACTAAAGAAACTGAAAAGCATAAACCAAGGAATCCAATTAAAAAATGGGGAACAGAGCTAAACAGAATTCTCAATAGATGAATATCGAATGGCAGAGAAATACTTAAAGAAATGTTCAACCTCATTAGCCATTAGAGAAATGCAAATCAAAATGACCCTGAGATATCACCTTACACCCATAAGAATGGCCAAGATGAAAAACTCAAGTGACAACACATGCTGGAGAGGTGGCGGAGAAAGGGGAAGCCCCATCCATTGCTGGTGGGAATGTAAACTGGTACAACCACTTTGGAAGTCAATCTCATGCTTACTCAGACAATTAGGAATAACGCTTCCTCAAGACCCAGCTATACCACTGCTAGGTCTATACCCAAAATTTGTTCAAGTACACAACAAGGACATTTGTTCAACCATGTTTATAGCAGCTTTATTCATAATAGCCAGAACCTGGAAACAACCCAGATGTCCATCAATGGAGGAATGGATACAGAAATTGTGGTATTTTTACACAATGGAATACTACTCAGCAATCAAAAATGAGGAAATCATGAAATTTGCAGGCAAATGGTGGGATCTAGAAAAGATCATTCTGAGTGAAGTATCCCAGAAGGAGAAAGACAAACATGGTATAAACTGGCTTATATAGACCTACAAGATATAATAAACATAATTAAGTCTATACACCTAAAGAAGATAAACAAGAAAGCAGACACTAGGTAAGATGATCAATCCTCACTTAGAAAGACAAATGAGATGTGCATTGGACATATGACAGGAGTCTACCGCAGAAGGCATATGAAAGACCCTACCAAGCAGTGCTTCAAAACAGATACTAAGACTCATAACCAAACCTTCGGCAGAAGGGGAGTTAGTATGACATGGAAAGGATAGGAGCCCCACAAGGACCAAATATATCTGGGCACAGGGGTTTTTTTCTGAAACTGTTTCTCCAACCAAGGACCATGTTTGGATATAACCTACAACCTTTACTCGGACGAAGCTCGTGGTAGCTCAATAACAAATTGGTTTCCCATAGTATGGGGAACAGGGACTACCTTTGACAGGAACTCAATGGCAGCCTCTTTGACCTCTCCAACCCCCAAGGGAGGAGCAGTTCTGCTAGACCATAGAGGAGGACTTTGCAGCCAACTCTGAAGATACCTGATAAAACAGGGCCTGTCGAAAGGAGAGGTGGTCCTCCCCAATCAGTGGACTTGGAAAAGGGAAGGGAGAAGCTGAGGGAGGGAGGGAGTGTGGTATTGGGAGGGAATAAAGGAGCAGGATACAGCTGGGATACAGAGTTAATAAAAGTAAATAATAATAATGAAGAAAAAAATTCCCAAAAAAGAAATCTGAGACAAAAAGTCTCCAAAAAATCCCCCTGAGCATGTTTGTATTGGCTGTTTCCTCATCCTAGGGCCTGCCTTTAAGTGTGGTTTGTATATTCAGTGAGATTCCACTGGGGAAAACTAATTTCTCATTTCCAAGTGGTTGTCAATTAGAGATAGTTACTTGGTTAGGGATAGATGCTTATGTCCAGTTTGCCCTCTCATCTCTGGGACTACAACTGACTTAGACCTATGTAGATGTTGTGCATGTTGCCAGTCTTTGTGAGTTCATATGTGTATCAGTCCTTTTGTGTCTGGAAGATATACTCTTTCCTTGGTGTCATCAGTCCCCTTTGGCTTTTACAATCTTCCTGTCTTTCACATAGTTTCCCTAGCCCTGAGGGGAGGGTTTTGATGGAAACATTCTATTTAGGAGTGAGTGTTTCAAGGTCTCTACTTCTCTACATTATGGTGTCTCAGTTTCTCTTCCTGTAAAATGTAGTTTACAAATGTTGCGTGAAGTGGCTGAGACTATGACAGTCATGAAATTAAAATAGCCTCCAGGATAGAGTAAATGCTAAATGTGAGTAATATTAGCATTAGACATCATTAGACACCACAAATTGCCTGCCAGCCTTTCTGTCTCCTCATCCTACAGTCTATTGCACAATGCCTTCATACCTATCTTCTTATGTTTCATGATTCCCTGATCTGCAACAGCCCAATCTACTATTTCTACTCTAGTAGTTCTCACGATCTGTTACCTTTCTTTCACAAGTAATATTAATTGTGGGTTAAATTAGCCAGCCTCATCTTTCAGACAAGGAAGCCAATGTTTATTCTTTCTAGAAAAATATTGCCTTATAGAAAATTTTTCCAGAATTCTGTCTGACTCCGCATCCAGTAATAAGCCTCAAGGTTAAATGGTCAGCAATAATTTCATTATGGTCTCCAGGTATTACTTCTTCTCCTCCATCTCCCGTAATTGTAAACCACAGATTTCAATATGACAACAGGCAAATATTCACATGATTCCAAATTATTGGTAGGAGTAGAGGGAAACTTTTCAGATTCATCCTAACTAAATTCAACCTTAAAGAAAATAAGAATGTTTGATATAGTACCTGAAGAAGATAGCTAACATCAAGGCAATCCAAAATTAAACAGAAAATTAAAAGAAGGAAGGAGGGTGGGATAAACAAAGGACGTCTCAAACGCTGTTTTACAGTTTGTTTCCTGTGTTTCTTGACTAAAATTGGAGAAAATATTAGTAAGCATGTACCCATAAGAATATTTTACAAGAGGGCACTGGTACACAGGGTGATGAGAGGAGTGAGTGAATACAGCTCAAAGCTGTACAAAGAAGGGAATTCCTGTACTGTTTGGAACTAACTATGGAACCATTCTCTGTGTGTGTTTCACACCTTCTGCTCTCCTGAGTTGCTCTTGGGCACACAAAAAAGTTCCAAATAGAAAATTAAGATAAATTCTTCTTCTTTGTTGGGTCTTTGTGTGGTTTAGGTAGCAGGGTGACTGAAAGGATAGGTAGGCTCCTAGGAGGAAATGGCAGTGACTCTAACTGAAAATCCTAACAGGAGCGGATATAAAAACTGAAGTGACCACCTCCTAGCCAGGCAGGACTACTGGAGGGAGGGGATCAACAACACCCCTCCCAAAAAAAGATACACTCTGATCCAAAAATTACCCTACCTACAAGAAGTGCAGGAGTAGTGAGGAAACTAAGATTGAGGGAATATCCAACCAATAATTGGCCCAACCTGAGACTCACCTCATTGTAGAGAGCCAGTCCCTGACATTATTAATGATGCTGTGCAATGCTTGCCGACAAGAGCCTAACATGACTTTTCTGGGAGGCTCAAGGCAGCCGAAGATCATTGAGAATGATTCTGGAACTAGTTGATCATGGGGATCGACTAGTTCTGGGGATCCTGTAGAAATGTTGGAGGA
This sequence comes from Meriones unguiculatus, assembly GCF_030254825.1. Taxonomy (NCBI): domain Eukaryota; kingdom Metazoa; phylum Chordata; class Mammalia; order Rodentia; family Muridae; genus Meriones; species Meriones unguiculatus. Next base: position 69,186,271 of record NC_083369.1, on the reverse strand, counting down.
AAGATGGAAGGACCTGGAGGGGACAGGAACTTCACAAGAAGATCAACAGAGGCAACGAATCCAGATCCATGGGAGATTACAGAGCCTGGGACATCAACTAAGGAACATGCATGGTCTAGACCTAGGACCCCCTCCACATATGTGAACAATGGGCAGCTTGGTCTTCATGCAGGTTGCTTGGTGAGTGACAGGTTGGGGTGCTCTTTCTAACATGGACTCTATTGCCTGCTTTTGGATCAGTTACTCCTGACAGGGTTGTCATGCCTGGCTTCAGGGGATGAGGATATGCTCAGTCCTGATGTGTCTTGATGTGCTGGATAGGGTTGATACAGGGGAGCTTCACTTTTCTAGGAGGGAAAGGGAGAGAGTAAGGGTGAAGTAGGGGAAGGGGTACTCAGAGGAGAGGAGGCAGGGAACACCTTTGGGATGTAAAGTAAATGAACTGATTTTTTTTTAAAAAAAAGTTAAAAGAAGAAAAAGAAAAGGAAGCAAAAAATAATGTGAATACTGCAATATTAAAGAAAGCCAGATCAGACCGTTAAAGCACAGAATTGAAATGCCAGCACTTTGGAGGCTGAGGCAGGAAGGTTATGCATTAAATACATTGTAGGCTATGTATACTATAATAATAATAATAATAATAATAATAATAATAATAATAATAATAAACAAATAGAAGTCAAGAGGAAAGAAAGTCAGGGATATTAAATTATTTTGTGTAATGGCTGATATTTTGGAATGGTCTTCTAAATCCTTCCTTATCTTTTTGTTCCTATTTTAAACAACAGTTTTGCTGTCGCCAAATGAAACCCATACAAACTGTTTTCATTACTAGGTCTGTTTCAATTCCTATCTGAGCATTTTAACACATCTCAATTAAATCAACCTGTAAAAACAAAGTAATAATAATAATAGTAGATGAACATTGGAAGTAGGAGAAAACAATTAACAGGACAGGAGCTTACCACAGAGGGCCTCTGAAAGACTCTATCCAGCAGTGTATCAAAGCAGATGCTGAGAGTCATAACCAAACCTTCAGCAGAGTGCAGGGAATCATATGAAAGAAAGGGGAGTTAGTATGACCTGGAAAGGACAGGAAAACCACAAAGTCCAAATATATCTGGGCACAGGGGTCTTTTCTGAGACTGTTTCTCCAACCAAGGACTATGTATGGATATAACCTAGAACCCCTGCTCAGATGTAGCCCATGGTAGCTCAGTATTCAAGTGGGTAACCTAGTAAGGGGAACAGGGACTATTTCTGACATGAACTCAATGGCTTGCTCTTTGACCTTCCTCCCCCCACCACCAAGGGAACAGCCTTGCTAGGCCACAGAGGAGGACATGGCAGGCAGTCCTGAAGATACGTGATAAGCTAGGCTCAGATGGAAGGGGAGGAGGACCTGCCCTATCAGTGGACTTGGAAATGGACAGGGAGGAGATGAAGGAGAGAGGGTGGGATTTGGAGGGAATGAGGAAGGGGGCTACTGCTGGGATACAGAATAAATAACCTGTGATAAATACAAAAAGTAAAAATTATAAAAAAAGAAAAAAGTAATAGTGGTTGTTTTCTTAACCTTGCTAATTCTGCAGACTAGATGGCCACTGGAGAGACCAGCATCCAGTTCTAAGTGATATACTAAGCTAAACATCAACTTTGATGGAAACCAACACTGCTCAAAGATGGGGATGCTTAAAGATACAATTCTGTGAAACTACAAATGATCATCACAAAATGGAGGAAAAGTTGAGGCTGCCTACAAATGTCATTGCCCAAGTAGCTTTCTGATGAATTAGTTTAGAAGAACTTTTTTTTCTAATGGGAAGGAAGGATAAGCCACTATGGAATATTTATATAACTGAAGCATAAATAACATTTAAAGGTAGTCCTCATATGAGGATTGTTGGCTTGCAGAACCCTAAGCAGTTATATTCATCTAGGAATTGACTAAGTAAAGCAAAAGTACTGTGTATTTTTTACATTGGAATGAAAGAATAAACAACAATGAGGACAATAATTAGTATATTGTAGAGTGTTTTCTGTACACTGTTTAGTTTCATCTGTATGAGAGTTTTTAGGGATGTTTTTGTGATGTTGGAGATAGAACACATGGTAAGCTCTTCTTTATGTATGGAAAGAAAATATATCTTTTATTTTAGTTCTTTCAAATTTATTTAATTCATTTACCTATTTTGAGTTTTGCCTCTGTGTGTGTGTGTGTGTGTGTGTGTCTTTCTGTGTGTCTCTTTATCTCTATCATACACACACACACACAAAAACACACACATACACAGACACACACACACACACACACACAAACACACACACAGACAGGATACTTCCTCCCTGATTCCCTGATCCATAGATTATAAAAATCTGTGTAATTTTTTTGTTTATCTGTGCGTACTATAAGCATGTGTATATCTGTATGCAGGAACATGTACTTGTGTATGTACCTATAGAGTCAACAGGTTAAATTCAGTGTTTATTCCACAATTTTAGATTTATTTATTTTTATTTTATGTGCTTGGGTATTTTGCCTGAATTTATATTTGTGCACTACTAGTATACCTGGTGCCAGCGAAAGTCTGAAGAAAGCATCAGAACCCCTTGAACTGGAGCTACAGACAGTTGTGGACTGCTATGTGTCTGCTGGAAATAGAGCTGAGGTCCTCTGCCTGAGAAGAAAGTGTTCTTAACTGTTGATCTACCTCTCCAGCTCCCTGTTTTGCTGGGTCTTTTAATCACTATGTTTTCTGCATATTTTTATGATAATTATTATTTTCTATCATAAACTTTACTGTTTTTATAGTTTGATCTTGGTTCTATGCTAGGTATTTTTTTTTTCACACTGCTGTAGTAGAAAATGGAAACATGCTTCATTATTACTGTTTGGTAGGACAAGTCCAGACTCTTCATGTGTTCTCTACTGACATATGAGAAGTTTTCTTTTTTTTAACTTAATGTTTTCTTTTATTAATTAATTCAATATATATTTTAGTCATAGGCCCCTCAATCTTCTCCTCCCAGACTCACCCTCATTCCTGCATACCCTCTTTCTTATACCTCAGAATAGGGGATCCTCCCCCTACTCAGACACCCTTCCTCATCTACTTACATGAGGACTGAGTTCACCTTCCTCTCCTGTGGCCTTGTAGGAAAGTCCCATCAGGGCAACATAGTCCATGTCAGAGATGTCCCCCACTTCCCTAACTAATGTCCCCACATGAAGCCTAAAATGCTCATCGAACTTATATTCTTCGGGCCTGTGCATTGTACTATGTCTATCCTGTAATATAAGAGTAAAATCTGCTTATAAGTGATTATATACCATATGTGTCTTTCTGGGTCTGTACTGCTTACTCAGGATGATCGTTTCAAGTTCCATCCATTTGCCTACTAATTTCATGATTTCCTTGTTTTCAATGGCTGAGAAGTTTTCACTACCTCCCAGAAATTAAGTCTTGGATCCCTTTTTTGCCTTCACTTCTTTGATGTGGGTTATTACTATTTATTATTGATTTATCATTTAGTTAAGCAGCAGTTATTCCCAAACCAGCTGTATAACCAAATCACCACATAGAGACTAAGATTTATTTAATTAACCTGGAGTACAATGCTGAGCAATAGTTACTCCATCCTAAACCTCCAAGCCCACATTGTTTCCTACCATTCCTACCATATAATGGATTTTACCCATTATACTTGATTTTAGTCATATCTTTGGTCCGGTTTATCCCTCCTCATGGTTCCAAGTCCTGTCATGCTGATCTCTGCTCCTTCTCTCTTGCTTCACTCTCCTCCTCTCCAGACCAGGATGCCCCACCCTATTCTCCCCATTGAAAATCACTGACTGTTTGTGGTTTTTTTTTTTTGTTGTTGTTGTTGTTGTTTTTTTTTTTTTTTTTTTTTTTGACAAGACAGAGAACAAATGGTGGCATGTTTACACAAAATTGAGACATGTGATGCTTAGAATAAGTATTACAATGCAATGTCCGGATTGAAACCAGATAGTGAGGGAAAGAAATCAGCATTTGAATAAACAAGGGTAAAATGAACACATTCCACAAGAATATTATACCAGCACCCCTTTGTGAAGGAGGGTGGAATATCTTGTTGCAATCTGGTAAATACAGATTGCTCACTCCCCATTTGACTTCTGCCAGTATGACCAATAGTAGGGTCACAGTCATGTTTGTTCTAATAGAAACTAATATGATATAAATTTTTTTCTGCTTTTCTTGGCTTTTCCTTTCCCATTCATTTGGATAAACCAAGCTTTCACTGTGACTCTTTCTGTCTGTACTCACTGGTGCTTCTTATACTTGAAATGGAGAGTGTATGTGGAGAAACAAGCAAACAAAAGTAAGTGTTCCAAAAATATCATTAATCAGCCTAGTAAGGACAAGAGTCTTACTCCCCACTGGTAAGTTTAACTCCCCCCCCCCGTTGTTTACACGGTGTGTGTGTGTGTGTGTGTGTGTGTGTGTGTGTGTGTGAAATGCATCATGAAAAGGCAAGGTTTTGGAGTTGAGGGGATTTTCTCAGTGGGTAAAGCACTTGTCACATGAGCATGAGGATTTAGATTCAAATTTCTAGACCACACATAAGGCCAGGTTTAGTGATCCGTGTGTGTAATCTCAGTGTTCCTATAGTAAGATGGGAAGTAAGACAACAGAATCTTCAGGAGTTCACAGACCATCTAGTGGCAAACAAGATGAGTCCTTGACTCAAACATAGTGGAAAATAAGGACTAACATCCAAGATTATCTTCTGGTCTCCACACCTGCTTTGTTACGAATATGTGCCTACACACATACTCTCTCTCTCTCTCTCTCTCTCTCTCTCTCTCTCTCTCTCTATATATATATATATATATATATATATATATATACATATATACAAATATATATCATACAAATATCCATGTACCTGATATTCTAAAACTATTTCCTTAATTACAGAAAAAGTTATAATTAAGGTAGTCAAATACACACTGCATCACATTCACCAAAATCTAGAACTATATAGATTTATCACATAGATTACGGGATGTTCCTGAATGATAGCTTGTCAATGTATACAAAGACAAGTAACTGACTGACAAAAACTGAAACAACCCAGCAACTGAATATTTAGTGAACACTTGAAAGGAAGTGTATTTTAGAACATACATTATGAATATAATTGATTCGTATTCTGATTTATTGTAGCTCAGGTATAACAAATAATAGTTTATGTAGTTATTTTGTTCATACATACTATAATATATTATGTAGCTATTAAATGAGAAGAACTATAGAGGCAAGCATAGTAAGATGAACAAATACAATTATAAGTGATCACTTCTAAACTTCACTAATATTGTAAAGAAGAAAAATTTGGTCATGAAACTCTAAAATACAAGAGAGTATATGAAAGGAGATGGCAGTAGGAGAGAAATGTCAACAGATGTTTAAGTTGGAATGAAGATGGGCAGGTGGTGACTAGCTTAGAAGAGTAGAAGATATTAAAACTGAGGAGAATACAACAAAAGCAAGACAATTCATACTACAGAACCTCAAGAAGTCTTAGGATTTTGATTCATCAAGAATCTTTACAGGAAGGCATATGAAAGATCAAATGGCAGCTGGAATATAGTACATTGCCTCTTGTTCATTGCCCTGAGTTCATTTATACACTCCATGAATAATTTCCGTTTGCAAGGACATACATTAATAAAAACTGGTGGTGTCAATTTCCAGAAAGGTTTTATGTGGATAGCAGCTAGGGTTATGTGATTGTTTGAATAAGAATAACCCTCATCTTTAAAGACTCAAATATTCAAATGCTTACTTACCAAGAAATGGCACTATTTAAAAGGATTAAAATTATTAGGAAATGTGGCTTTGCTGGAGCAAATGTGTCACTGCAAGTGGGCTTTCAAGTTTCAAGCCCATGTCAACCCCAGTGTCTCTCTTTTGAACTAAGGAGAGCTACAGCTCCAGTGCCATGTGTGCCATCATGCTCCCTGCTGTGATTATAATAGACTAAACCTCTGAATCTGCAAAGCAAGCCCACAATCAATTGCTGTCCTTTGTAAAAGTTGCTGTGGTCTTAGTGTCTCTTCACAGCAATAAAATACCTACTTAGACAAGTGAGTTTTCACTCTAAACAGTAGAATATAAAATCTGTGCATCAAGTAATTCAATCTATATCCCACTCTTCCCATAACCTCCAGAATCCGGAAAGACAGGCCTGTAACTCCTGATAAGATATTGAACTACTATATATATAATTCTAATACATATATATACTATATATATAATATATATATTACTATACATATAGTATATACTATATATATATAAAGTAGTTCCATATAAATGAAAACTATTAAGTAGAAAATAGATAAATTTTACAAAGGTTTCAAAACATACACTACGAAAAACAACCTATTTGACAAAAGGTGCTTTCAAAATTAGATGTCTACCTGTAGAAAAATAAAGTTAAATACAGTTCTCTCATCCTTCACACACACAAAAAAAAAATTCAAAGTGGGTCAAAGACATTAATTTAAAATGAGAAATGCTTAAACTATTAGAAGCAATCTTATGGGAAAGATTTTAATGCCTGGATATAAATAAAAACCTTCTGGACATGAGTCTAATAGCACGAGAGATAGTGACCCAAACAAATGAGACTGCCTAAGGTTTAAATGTTTCTGTGCAGTAAGGGAAAATGGCAGAAGAGTTAGCAGACAGGTCTACATAATAGAAGAAAATCATTTCCAGCTGTAATTCAGACAGAGATAAAGATCTAGAATATGTAAATAATAGCAAGAGACAACATCTTTTAAAACACAAAATTACAAGATCAACAAATGGGCTAATGAAATGAAGAGGCAGTTTTCAAAAGAAGAAAGGTAAGTGGCTTATAAGTACTTTAAACTATGTTCAGCTTTCTCAGTTACAAGGGAAAGGCACACTAAAATTATAAGATTCTGTCATACCCTTGTTAGTAGCCATTATCAAGAAAAGCAACAATAAAAAATACTATTGAGGAATCAGGGAAAGAGGAAACGCATACTCACTGCAGGCAGAAATGTAAACTAGTCCAACAATTATGGAAATGAATATGAAGGTTTCATTAAAAAAATAAAATAGAACTACTATATGACAGAGCTATAAAATTTCTGACTATATCCAAAGAATTCTATATCTTACCACAGAGAAACTAGTATATCCACTTTTGTTGCTAATAACACAGAAAATAGAAACAACCTAGATATCTACCAACTAATAAATGGATATAGAGAATACTGTACACATGCACAATAGAATGCTAGTCAACCACAATGAAAAATGACATCAACAAGGAAATTGATTGAGGTCAGGTATGGTGGTACTTGACTTTATTTATAGCATTTCAGTCTACAGAAGAAGGAGTTCAAAGCCTGCTCTACATAGAGAGTAGAGCCTTATCTACATAGAGAGTTCCAGGCCAACTACAGCTATGTAAATACCTCTCTCTCTCTCTCTCTCTCTCTCTCTCACACACACACACACACACACACACACACAAGCACACACAGAGACACACAAAAGGAATATCGATTGAACTGGAAAGTACTTGGTTAAACTCAGAAATCCACAATGAGAACAACAAAAATCACTTGTTCTTTTTTTATACAGATCAATATGTATGTGTATAATTAGAAGTAAGTGTATATTAGGCCACCATACAGGGCAAAATAGTTGTTTAGGAAACAGGAAAGGACACTAGAACACATTAAGACATGAAAGCAGAAAGGTAGATTATTGGTGTGTGGGTAAAAGGCTACATGGGTGTGTTTCAAGGATAGAGGAGAAGATGTGAAAAGGAGAATAATCTTGTTTTAAAATGCAGTAATTTAACCTAATACTGTATACACTCTTTTAAGTTTTAAAAGGAAAATAGCTAAATATAGTGCCATTTTGGAGAATGAGTGAAAAGTTGAGTTTCAGAGATCTCAACTTTTTAAAGGCTGGTTGGCATAAAGAAAAACATGGACAAAACTTTTAACAAGGTCTCAATGTCTCATTGTGAAATATAGATGTGCCACCAAGAATGAGACAGCAATGAGAAGGAATCAAAACAATAGAAGAGAAAAGAACTTGTCAGAAATTCATTTAATCATGGAAACACTTCTATATTGTCATCTTTCAGAGAGATGAACACTATGAACAATTGGCTATCTAAACAGAATGACCTTAGAAAACAAGAAAACATTTGAAAACTAAAAATAAGATAAAAATAGAAGTTATAAAAATGTCCTATATCTCCTAGGAACTAAAATAAGAGTACAAAAGATTGAAAACAAGAAGCAATAGGGACCTGGTGAGATGGCTGGCTCAGCAGATAAAGGATGCATCTAAAGAACTGTGTTCTGTTTCAAGGAAATACATGGTGACAGTAACTGACAACCATAAGTTGTCTTCTGACCTCCTCATTTGTACACATAAACAAACAAACAAATGTTAAAAGTAAATAAAAGATGACTTTGAGTATCAAGTTAGTATTCTCACTATCTAGATGGTAACATTTACAAAGAGAATATAAAAATGAAGAAAAAAAGGAAATTAACCAAGAAACAATCCAAGAAAAATATCCAGAGCTGAAGGGTATAAATTTCCCTACTGGAAGAATCTGCCAAGTGTCAAGTGTAACAATAAAAATAGATCACACTGGAACACACAGTGGTGAAATTTTAGAACACCACAGGCTACAAAGTGAAAACACTGACTCCAGGCAGCAATGGGCCAGCACTTTCAGAATTTAAGGACAAATCATCTCCGATGTAGTAGTTTCTACCATGGCAAAGTTAAAGGAAACATTTAAAACTATTTTCAAATATGAATGGTTTCAGTTAAAATTGTTCTGCCTTAAGTAGCCATACACACACAGCACCTTCCAGAGGTTATGTAAACTTGCCTCTGAAACTGTATCAATGTGTTTTCCTACAGCCTACTTATTCACACAGTCATAGGTAGTCATAAATTATGATACCCATATAAATGAAGAAATAAACAAAAAAATAATATTATAAAATTTGTTGTGGTTACTATGGCTTGGAGTATGAGAATATGAAAATAATTTCAAAAGTACCTCAGAAATTAAAGGTTAATTAATCATACTCTAAAATATGCCCCCAACTTAAAATTTAGCATGTTCGGAATTAAAGCCCTGAGAAGGGTTCAAGTCCATCTAAACAAGATGTCATATTCTCATCTGATATCATGCAATGTCTGGAAAAGGATATAATATTATTAACAGTGGAATAATATGCATTCAAGTCATTTATATTAGTAATCCAAGTCACATTAAAACATGTGGGCCAATGTAACTGGCAATAGAATCTTGAACAGAATAACCCATCAGTCACTTAAGGTCACTCTGAGGGAACACACTGGAAAATTCCATAACTTTGAAATCTAAGGAAAGTGTTGGGGGACTGAGGGATTTCAGTAAACACTGCAAGGACATAGCTCATGTTCAAAGGTATCAAATTCACATTGTGAACTTTAGCACAAATCTCACAGTAACTTGGAGGTGGGTAGTATTCTAATTATGGGAGTGGGGTTTACCAAAGTAGTCTGGGGACTGCACTTAAATCATGTGTAAGCCAACATAAAAAAATCTAAAAATTGATGCATACAACAAAATATAAAAATAAATACATTCCAATACACAAGGTAAGGATATTATTTTGGTACTCAGTAATGCACAATGAAGCCTGGAACTCATTTTGGTATGCTGAGTACAGTGGCAAAATCCCAACACTCAGTGCCACATTCTCTGAGGAGCAGGAGGCAATGATGCCATAACATTCCACAAATGTCCTTTCGCACAGTAAAAATTTTTTGACAGTCACTCATCACAAACTTTCCTGTTCATAACAGTATCAGCTGGTGTGTCTTTCATAGTGACAAGAAAAGAGAGAGGGAAAGATGACTATACTAGAGAGCATGGTAGACATTAAGCATGGTAATCAAAGAAGTAAAGATGTGTCATCTCAAAATATGCTACATTGGGGTTTTGATCATTTCAAGATAAAAATACTGAAGAAACAGGACAAGAAGCTAACACAGAGGGACCCTGAAAGACTCTACCCAGCAGTGTATGAAAGCAGATGCTGAGACTCACAACCAAGCTTTGGGCAGAGTGCAGGCAATCTTATGATAGAAATGGGTAAGATAGTAAGACCTGAAGAGGACAGGAGCTCCACAACTCCACAGCGAGAGCAACAGAGCCAACATATCTGGGCACAGGGGTCTTTTCTGAGACTGATACTCCAACCAAGGAGCATTCATGGAAATAACCTAGATAACCTAGAACCCCTTTTCAGATGTAGGCCATGGCAGCTCAGTCTCCAAGTGGATTCCCTAGTAATGGGAACAGGGACTGTCCCTGACATGAACTCAATGGATGGCTCTCTGATCACCTCCACCTGAGAGGAAACAACCTTCCCAGGCCACAGAGAAGAACAATGTAGCCAGTGCTGATGAGACCTGATAGGCTATGGTCATATAGAAGGGGAGGAGGACCTCCCCTATCAGTGGACTTGGAGAGTGGCAAGGGAGGAGATGAGGGAAGGAGGGTAGGAATGGGAGGGAATGAGGGAGGAAGCTATAGCTGAGACACAGAATGATTAAACTGTAATTAATATAAAAAATACTGAAGAAACAGTGAGTGAAAAAAGGATCATTCAGTCTGTCTTTCTCCCTGTGCAGCAAGCTATAAAAGTTATTTATTTATTTTTTTTTTTTTTGGTGGGCTCTTTCTTGTACCAGGCCTAGAAAACAATAACCTTGATCACCAGATGATAGAATTGGGACAACAATGGAACCAAACAAACAAATCCTGAAGAAAACATCTTCTGCTAAAATCATAACCCATCCCCTATACAGTCTCTTAGTAACAATGCTAGAATTGAGTACCTAAGACCACATACCAATTTGCCTCTTATTTGTTCACACATTTACTGTGGGTTTTTTTTGTTTGTTTGTTTGTTTGTTTCTTTGGATTTCACCACATTTTGAATAGCTAATGTGTGTGTAAACATTAATAAAACTTGGAGTTGAAGAGATGGTTCAGCAGTTAAAAGTACTCTCTGTTCTTGAAGAAAACCTTGTTTGGTTCCCAGCACCCACATCATGGCTCATATTTGCCTGTAACTCTAGTTCTAGAGGGCCTGATGCTCAGTTCAGTCCTCTGTGCACACAAGCAACACATTTGGTAAATATACATATTTGCAGGCAAATTTAATCATACACATAAAATAAAAATGAACAAATTTAATTAACTATTTATGTTTTTGTCTTGTTAATAGGCTCTTATACATGTTGGGTTTCTATATCCAGCCAAAGAGCCTACATAAGTACTCAGAAGGGAAAAGGAGACACTCTCTTACCTTTAGTAAGCAAGAAGCAAGTTCATTGTCATACATATTGCCAGCATATACTTAGCTCAAAGAGATAAGGCAAGAAATATTTTACTGGCCTCAGGAAGTGAGTAATCTCAATATTCAGATGACTACAACATAAAATTGTGGTAATAGACAAAGCTGAGCTTAAAAGTGTTCAAAACTAATAGAGGACCATTTATATGGCTTAACAGCACAATCATGGTAACATGAGTTTACTTGTTGAAACCCACTTGAAGGAGGGGATTTATTTTAGACTTTTGTCTTCTAATGTCCACATGTATTATGATACATATGCCCTCCCCACACACACACATACCATGCATATACATCCAGAAATAACAAACACAAAAATTTCACATTGGTAGATCCCAGTGTGATCTGGGTGACAGGATCACTTCCTTCATTGATTTGGACAAAAAGACTTAGTCCTTTCAGAGTGCCTTAACAAAATATTGTAAAGTAGGTAGTTTGTATGGTATAATCAACATGTATTTATTGCTTACAATTCTGGAAATTAAAAAGACTAAAATCAAGGTATCAAAGCATTTGGTGATGGGTGAAGACACATTTACTTTTTCATAGAGAGAACCTTTTTCGTCTCTTATGAGTAACAGTGTTCTGATATCTCCTTTATAGAAGAGTCATCCATGAGGAATCCCCTATCATCACAAAACCACTTGCCAAAAATCACTAACTCCTAATTCAACTTCTTTGGAAGAGATTATTTCAACATGTATATTTGAAGGATCTTAAATATCTAGACAGTAGCAAGACTTATTGGAGTCAAAATTCAAGTTAGATCTTAAACACAGTGTCAAATTATTAAGTAAATCAAAATAACTTTAGAATTGAAAGGGCCATATTCTCTCTCAACCACCAGTCATTTCCATGAAGTCTCCCTCCAAAGATTTACAGGATTCTTCACCACAACCTTGGAAGATGACATTTTTAAGTCTCAAATGTTTCTGAGTAAGTTGGATAAGTTTGTGCCAATCTGCACTTTCCTTCATCCTGACTTACATCTCTGTCTCTGTCTCTTTCTCTTTATCTCTCTCTCACGAAGTTGTGATTTGTGACAGGTATTTTTGCAGAGTCCATTATTTAAGGATGAATTCACTTCTTAAATGATTCCACTTAGGTTACCTCCCAATGGTCAATGGTCCTACTAAGCCATAGCCACACTTTACACACACAAGAGTGACAACATGTACAGGTACATGTGAGGAAACAAGGTCACAACACTTTGCAAAATCCCAAATGTTTATTTTCTAATGACTTACTTTTCCCGTATAAGCACATGTGATTTTTATTAAAAATTCATGAGAAGTTGCAGTAAATCAGGGGAACTTTTCTGTAAATGAAATCTTTTAAAAAATACATTATACATATATCTAAGTGACTTATTTCAAAGAAGTATCCACAAAAAAATAGTAATCAGTTATGGTCAGTCTTAAGTATGAAACATTCCTTAATATTGACTTTTATAACCATGGCAGAATTTATTACCAGACTAAATGCAAGCATCAAATAGCAAAATATGTTTGCATTATTTTCCTTTTTCAGGTTTTTGTTTGTTTGTTTTGTTTTGTTTTTTTTTGTTTGTTCATTTGTTTTTGAGATGGGACCTCTATACATAGCCTTAGATGTCCTGGAATTTCACTATGAAATCACAGTGATCCACCTATCTCAGCCTCCTGAGTGCAGGGATTAAAGACATGTACCACCATGTTTGGCCTTGCATTTTTTCTGATTAATACATAATTTAGCATTCTATGGCATGTGCACAAAATTATGATACAAACACAGAGATACTTCTTTTTTAAATATAAAATTGTCGTTATTAGGAACTACTTAGTTGACTTTGTAGAATTAGTATTTAAAAGTATGCTTTGTATATTTGCATATCCCAAACTGTAAACTATATAAAAATATGTAATAGCTGTGAACTTTTCAATATTTATTCCCACTTAATTTCAGAGTCTTACATTTAAGTACTATTGTTTAAAGAGAGAAAAATATTGTACACACATTCCTTGGGCCAACTTTATAAAGAATAGAACTTCAGAATTTCATTTCAGGCTGTTCATATTAGGTGAGAATAGATCAAATGCAAAGAATATGTTTTCTTCCTTTCCATGCCCAAATGTTAACAATGGCCAGAGACACAGAATCAATATGCAGTTTCTTTTTGCTTTTATTCCTTCTGACTGATCCTAACTTAGCCTGTAGAGAGTTGTTTTGTAGCCACAGGAATTACTTCTCTCTGGATGTTGATATTTTGTTGTTATTAGTGATAGGATTTTGGAACCAAACCTGCTTCTGGGTTGCCTAGTAACCTATGATGTCATCATGTGTCTCTTGCCATGTGGCCACACCTGGAAGGCATGGTACCTTGTCCCTTAAAGGGAAAAGCAGACATGTGGTCTCTCTCTTGGTCACACTTCTCTCTTGACCTCTTGCTTCTTGGCCCTCTCCCCTTTCTTTATTTGTGTGCTCCCTTCTTCCCCTCCCCATTCTCCCCATCATGTCCTGCTCTCTTTTCTCTCCCTCTCTTCACCTCCAACTAATAAATCTCTTTCATTTAAAAGATCTATTGTAATCATCATATGATTTAATTCATCCCCCTTACAGTCAGTTTTTCCTTTGGGTTTTTTGTTTGTTTGGTTGGTTGGTTGGTTGGTTGGTTGGTTGTTCTTTTTTATTTACCAAGAACTCACTGGGTAGTCACAGTGATACTTCTGATTCACCCCTTCGTATATAATATTGTCTATAAGCAAATTTTAAAATGGTCCTGGTCATTCTAATCTGAGTTTTTGCCTTTCATTTTTATTAAGCCACCCTGATCTTCTGTATTAGGCCATTATGGTTTTTAAGTGAGGTGACAAATTGACATAGAAAGGAAACCCTTATCCTACAGTTCTCTGAGAACTAATATCACCTTTGTTTTTTCCATCCCTCCAACTCATCTCACTGCGACTGAGTGGCTTCCACCAGCTATTTAGGTCAGATATCTAGCTTGAGTGATACCGAGAAAATCCTTTACTATGAGTTCCGTCAAGATAAGATTGACAACTCATTGTAACCAGAACATTTAAACATAAACTAAAGGATAATAAAACACATGCAGAAATAAAGAATGATAGCATCTAAAAGTAAACTTATTCTAACTTAAAGCCACTTCCGTTTGACTAATGCAGCTTTAAAAGAATGCAAGTCCCTTTCTTTTCTCCCATGAGTTCGTGAAAAACAAAAGTATCTTTAAACTCAGACTCTAAACTCTGAGGTGATGCCAATTTAAGATAGCCAAGATCCTATCTGGTTATGCATCAGACTTCTGGGTTACTTCTCCCTGATCCCCTATTGTCCTAGGTCTCCCTGGCAAAACATCTTAACTCTTTTAAGTCCAGCCTTGCTCAGCCCTTTCTCAGTAGCTGGTATGCTTCAAAAGAAAGGCTAATTCTTCATCTACTAATTATTGACCTTCTAGTTACCAATTTCACAGGTCTCAGAGGTCTTTGACCCTGTTTTTGTGATTCATTTCACTCATGATCACTTCATTAGAAAATATTTACCAAGTCAGTGAATTTTTTTCTTCATATTTTAGGTATGTGTGTTCTCTTGGCTTATTTACCTGTTGCTTTTGAGAGCCCTGAGCTCTTTTCAGGACTACTTTCTACACTGTTTGCCTTCAGCTTATTCTTAGAATAGAGATAACTGGCAAGCTGTCAATCAGCCCACTTGGTAGTCAGGACATGCCAGGTTACCAGATATTCTGGCTATCCATAACCACAGAAAGCAATCTGCTAGAAGGTGTCACCATCATTGCAACATATTTTTTGCTTAATTGGTGTGTGTGTGTGTGTCCACATGCCAAATGGAAATCAGCTCTCTCCTTCCACCATGTGGGTTCTGGCAATCAAACTCAGGTTGTCAGATTTTTCAGAAAGCACATTTAGCTGCTGAGGTAGCCCACCATCATTTTTTCCACACTAATTAATTTAAAACAAAAACAATAGTTTCTTTCCTAAGTATGTGTCTAGTCTACATAATGAGTTAATGCAAAACTAACTGGATTGTTAAACGAAGCTGGTGGCAAAAATAATAAATTATTTTATTTATAAAGAATAAATTAGTATTAGTTAGGTACCATGAAAACCATTTTTCAACCCTTAAATCCATTCTTTTCTTTAATAGACGGTGAGGAACTTAATGCAGAGTAAATTTGTAAAAAGTATAGTACCTCTCATTGCTTAGACACAAGTATGAATCACCAATTTATAAGAAATGTGAAGACCTAACCTTCAAAGAAGCTGAGAACTTAATAAATTCAGCTTATGTCAGAATAGTATTACATTTAATACATTTCTCAAGCAAGAAGAAAAATGCCATCACAGTTGATTAGCTTGTGTAAAATTATAAAACATGATTACTAAATAGTTGTTTATATTAAATAATGTCTTTATTTCTTTTCTATTCCTGTGACGAAACACCATAAACAAGAGAGCTTGTAGAAGAAAGATTTTACTGGAGGCTTGTTTACCATCTCATAGGGTTACAGACCATGACTGTCACGGCAGGGAGCATGGCAACAGGGAAGAAGATTTAATGCTGGAACACTAGCTGAGAGCATACATATGAACCAAGAGACAGAGAGAGCTGCACAGGAATGGTGTGGGCATTTGAAACTTCAAAGCACACCTCGAGTACATAACCCTTCCAACAAGACCACCAACTGGGGACCAAACATTTAACTATGTAAGGCTATGGGGGTCATTCCCATTCAAACCATCACAATAGGGGTACAAAATGAGTAGAACAGTCATAGTATGCTGAAATCAAAGTTACCTCTCAAGGATTAATTTGACTATTTGAGGGTGCTTCTAATCGCTTAGAAATTATAGCTGACTATAGTCTAAATCCATGCTTGCTAATCTCCCTCTTACTCAAACTCATTGAAAACTGTAATTTCATCATAATATCCTCTACTTATTAACCTATAGCAACATTCCTTCACCTTTACAATAAAACAGAAACATTTTACACAGACTTCTAGTTCCTGTATAATCTAGTCCTTATCTACTATGACCATTTCAGTTTAAGGTAAAGACTAAACTCACCTCTAAATCTTTAGCCATACTGAATTTACAGTCATTTGTGCTTACTTTATATCTTTAAAGAGAATGTTCTTTCAGAACACCTTTTCTCCCAACACTTTTATCCCAACGTGGCAGGCTCATCAGAAAGGATGTTCCTTTCACTGAAGCTAAACAATAAAATTATTATAAGTGAAGTTCTTTTCTAATTGTGTGCAAAGTTTCTTTCATTTGCAGTCATGCATTTATGTGACCACTTACTGTTGTAATATTTGTCTTTCAACTGAAAGCTTCAGGAGAGTAGGAAATATGTATGTTCATACATACATATATATATATATTATAGTCACAATTCAGTGTCTATTTAACTTTGTAAATTTAAAAGTGAGTGGCAATTAGGAAACGTATGATCAAAACATATAATTGTATTTAAATAGAGAACATTAGAAAAAATACCCAGTATGAAAGGGCTGTTTTAATGCATAATTATAACCTTTAAGACAATTCTGAAACATTTTAGAGAAATAAATATTAAGTGGTATTCCCATCATTATTTGATACCTTTTATTAATAAAAGTAAATTATGATCAATGTGTTTTTTGAATGTTTATTCTGTAGTTCTCATTGGTTGAAAATAATATTCCCATATATGTGCTCATATGTCAATATAATTTGACATAATATAAGTAAACTTCAGAATAGAATATATAAGGTTAGGGTACACTTGTCCTAAATTGCCTGACACAAATAAGGCTCTGTTTTCAGATTCACAATGTTTCTGAAGGAAAATGGGAAAGATAAAACATTTGGATCCAAACATGTTATACGGTATTGCAACTGATCTGCAGATGAGATCTGTCCATTTTGTTTCTAAAATGCAGTCTTCTAAAAGATGATCATGATGCTACATTGAAAAGCAAAACTGTCTGAAGTAACTATCTGAAATAACTTGACTGGTAAGGTATCTATTTTAACTTGAAACTGACAAAAAGAAAGTCCAGAGATTGTGCTAACTTTCTAAATACTGGCAGCCATCTGCCAAAATAATCATATCAGCACGTGATCTCTATATAGTCGCTAAATGAGGAGAAGAAAACATTAAGAAAGTATTGAGTTATTAAAAACTATGTCCATTAATTTTTCCTAGTAGCTTCTGGACTGCTAAGATTTAGGCAAGCTTCTATTCAAAAAAATCGAGAAACCTAGCAGGAAAATCAGAGGTTTCAAAACTCAAACATTTTTATCATTGTGCTAATGCAGAACCCAAACAGAATGGTCTCTAAATTATTAGGAAACATTTGAAGCTCTATTTTCCTATTTAGTGGCCCTGTGGTGTTCTGCCTTTTATTTACATTCATGTGCCATTACAGTATTTTAATAACTGTAGTGTTGAACCAGTTTTTGTCATTTGTTAGAGCAAGTTTGCAAAATTAACCTTTTCTTTCTGGAAAATTTTATTGTTCTTCGTTGTATTGTCTTTAGGGTATAGTTTTAAAGTATTTGAGGAAGGTGTTAAAATAGACCTAAGATTTTCTTCTTTCAGTTTTCATGTTTAGTTTTGAATCCAGGGCCTTTCATATGGTAAACATATATCTTGCCATTGATCTTGCCCTTCCACAAAGCCCTTATTTGAAGGATTCTATTAAAATCATTTCAGGAGGCTGGAAAGATAGCTCAGCACTTTGAAGTGTATGTATATTGCTCGTTCAGAAGAAATGAGATCAGTTCCCAATACCCATATCAGGTAGCTCACACTGCCTATTCTGGACTCTGCAAACACCTTCATTCACACTCACATAACCACACACACACATAAATAAAAATAAAATAAATATTCAAAAGATATTTCAAAAGAATTAACACAAAACATTTTGTCTTCCTACTCATTTTATTGTGTCATACTAAATTAGTTCCTTATGCTTTCTAGCTGGCTATGGAAATGAAAGCATATACTCTTTTAAGCTCACATTATGAATTATTTCATTTAAATTTTCCTGAGCTAGGAAACCATTTCTGTTGTAAGTATCAATTGTGTCTCCATATCTCCAGTATTTCTACTTCATACTATATTGCACTCCCTATATAATAAAAAAACAATTTTAATGGCATTAGCAGGTCTTTATATCTTGTTCTGGATTTTTTGGAGAGATAGATATGTCTAATGTTTTACCACTATATATGATGCTGTCTGATTTATTTAAGAATGGCACTTTTCATCCCAGGATGTGCAAACTTAGATAGATAGATAAATAGATAGATAGATAGATAGATAGATAGATAGATAGATAGATAGACAGATAGATAGATAGATATACAGATATATAGATATATAGATGATATATATCACACACTCATTCTTATTCATACATACATGCATGCATACATACATACATGTGTATATGATCTTCATTGTGAATTACCATGCCATTCCTGTTTTTGTATTCTTTTGTGCTACAGAAGAAAAGAGTGCATTGCTCCTTAAATGAACCTAGCCTGTCATATTTAAATGTCTTAAAATCTTTGGAGAGGATAGATCAATCAATGTTTGAAAAGAGCCTGCATGACAGTAGAGCTAGAGAAGACCATAGCAGATTGTAAAATATTCAACATAATGCAGGATGGTAATGGACATTTTATTATGGAGAGGAGCCATTCATGCAGAAACGAAGTTAAGTGAGTGACCTGGTAATTTGGTTGCACAAAGAACATTTCACCAATCAGGAGCTTGACATTTAGGGAGAAAATAAAATTAGTGGTAAAATAATAAAAATGTTTTTGTACACCTGACTATTAATTAATTGTAGGCAAAGAGAGGCTGGAGAAATGTTTAAGTGGGTAAGAACACTTGATGTTCTTGCAGAGGACCTAGGTTCAGTTACCTACAGACACTGTTGGTATAAGG
Organism: Meriones unguiculatus; assembly: GCF_030254825.1. NCBI lineage: Eukaryota > Metazoa > Chordata > Mammalia > Rodentia > Muridae > Meriones > Meriones unguiculatus. The sequence goes on along the minus strand of NC_083369.1, from coordinate 69,166,830 downwards.
TTCTTTTAGAATGTATACGCCTTACCCTGTTCATTCAAATGCTGATTTCTCTCCCCCACTCTCTGGTTTCAATCTAGACATTTCATTGTGATACTTATTTTAAAATAAGTATCAACAACCAGCCACAATGTTGAGCAATGGAGAGGAAGGAATAGGAAGAAGAGGGGAGAAGCCAGAGGACAGAAAGGAGTGGAGGCAGAGGAGGAGAGAGAAGAGAGAAGCTGGGAAAGAGAGGTTGGAGGAGAGGTCTTGTAACCATGTGGAGAAATGAACTGGACCTAAGATTTCAAAAAGGCAATTATAATGGGTGAATCTAAAGGTTAGGAAACTATGAGAGCTTGGAGCTTTAGGATGGAGTAACTATTGCTCAGCATTGTGTTCTAGGTTAACTAAATAAATCATAGTCCCTATGTGGTGATTTTGTTATACAGCTGTTTAGGATTAAAAGCAATGATAATAAATGATATATTAATAGTAAATACTAAGTTAATACAACACGACACCCACATGATGGATCGCAGCCATCCATAATTCCAGTTTCAGGAAATCCAAATTCCTCTTCTGACCTCCAAGACTACAAGGTTCGCAGGTAAAATGCTCAGACTCCCACAAAAAGTAAATACCATTTAAAAATTCCAAAAGAAAATTAATCAAGATACTACCCACTCTTCTCCAAATCTATTTAGTAGCATTAAAAAAGGAACTTGTAGGGCTGGAGAGATGGCTCAGAGGTTAAGAAAACTGCTTGCTCTTCCAGAGGTCCTGAGTTAAATTCCCAGCAACCACATGGTGGCTCACAACCATCTATAATGAGATCTGGTGACCTCTTCTGGCCTTCAGGGTAACATGCAAGCAGAACATTGTATACATAATAAAATAAATAAATGTAAAGAAAAAGAAAACACACTTAATTAAAAAATAAAAAGAAAGAGACTTGTAGCTGGGCACGGTGTTACATGCCTTTAATCCCAGCACTCAAGAGACAGACTGAGTTCAAGGCCAGCCTGGTTTACAGAGTGAGTTCCATGACAGCCAGGGTTACACAGCAAAACCCTGTCTTCAAACAACAGGCAAGACAGGACTTGTTTGCAAGAGGATAGCTGACAGAGTTTGATACCAGAATCTTTGGAGCTTGCCCATTAATGATTACTAGGTAAGATAAAAACTTCCATCAAGATGTTGTGAAGATTGAAAGGGCTAGATAAATTTTCAATGGTTTGAAGTATTGTAGTTAATTTTTTTAAAAATGATTTACTTGAGCACTGAAAGAAATATCTGTCTTTATTTAAAGTGGTTATAAACAACTGAGCTTAATGAACAGTGGAACCAGCCTATGGAGTTGTTAATATTTCATTTTGTATGGGTTCTGTATCTAGGCAAATGTCTGCTTTATTTAATGAATGCTAAATCTTTACCTCATTTTTCTTTTATGTAGCAAGTTTTTATTCATAATTCCACAACACATTTTGGGTTTAGAATCATTTTCTCATCCAGGCATGGTATATTGTGCTTATCATCAGCATTTGAAAGGTCAATGCAGAAGAATTGCTATGAGTTTGAGATCAGCCTGATTTACTTAATGAACTCTAGGAAGGCCAGCATGGCCTATAGAATGAGACACTCTCAAAAAACAAAACAAAACAAAAAACCAGACAAATAGAGTAGCAAACAAAACCTAGAGCCAGTAGAAGATAGGATGGATCAGTGGGTAAAGGTGCTTGCTTCCAGGCCTAGTAAGCTAAGTTTGATGCTTGGGACTTAAGAGAAAATACTCTCTCAAGTTGTTCTCAGACCTCTCTATGTACACTGACCCAGTAGCACCCTCACACACACAAACAACCAGTAAATAAGTAAATAAATAATAAAAGAATTACCTGACTCATTATGGGATAAATATTTTTAAATGCCCAAATAAAACTTTAAGATTTTTACTAAAATTATTTCCTCTTTGTAATATTTGAATCATTTACTATATGGCTACTACCTTTTCAGTAGAATTTGTATACTAAAAAATATTTTATAGCCAAACCTTGTGTCACAGGCATGTTATTCTATCTATTAGGAAGGTTATGGCAGGATGTTAGGAATTCAAAGGAATCCAGAGCCATTTCAAAGTCATCCAGTGGGATCATTTCTGAAGAGGTAAAGGAAAGTTTAAATGTAATTACATGGGACAGAATTTGCACAACATGGCTTTTTTCTTTAATACTATAAAGCAGTGGTAATAATAGTAATAGCAGTAGCAGTAATAGTAGTAGTGGTGGTGGTGGAGGCGCTGGTTTTGACAAAATGAAAAATGAGAAAGTATGAAAAACAAACTTTGAAAATTCTGTAGTCTTCCCTTATCTCTGAAGGTATCTGCAGAAGGCCTCCTGTGGGTTACTGAATCCAAACATACCATAGGGCACTACTTATACTATCTGATTTCTCCTACTCATTACTACTGAAGATTCTAGCAAACATAGCATGTGACTTTTTTCTTTAAATTGAAAACTTCACCTTTTCACTTAAAGAAAGCACTTCATGGTTTCTCTTTTATACATACATGAGTACTGTTGTGCTATGTGCCACTATTATGCAAAACAAGAATTACTTGAACCCAAGCCCTGAAATACTGTAACAATGGATCTTGCACTTGAGACAGTTACTACCTAAAAGATGGATAATATATATAGCACTGATATGTTGGATCGTTCACATCCAGGTGAAAAGAGGAGTATAATATTATGCTTTATTTTTGTATCCAGAAGATTATATATTTTAAAAATTAAGAAATATTTCTTGATTGTTCCATTTACTTTTTAAGATTTATTTTCATTTTCATTCATGTGTATATTTGTGTTTAGATGACTGCAGAGACCAGAGAAATTGGATGCCCTGGAGCTTGGTTGAAGGCAGATGTGAGCTTCCAATGTGAGTGCTGGGAGTCAAAATCATGTACTCTGGAAGAGTAATGCATTCTCTCAAGTGCTGCATCATCTCACCAGCCACTTCGCACCCTATCTAATATTTCTGAACCATGTTTAACCATGTCTAACAGAAATAAAGTCAATTAATGAATAAGGGATCCTGCTGTGCTTGCCACATTCAACTCTATTACTTCCAGGTAACCACCATTAATTTTTTTCCTGTGTGTTTCTGTGCATATGCAAATATGCATCAAAAAAGGGTTGTTTTTTTGCTTTTTAATATGATGAAACTATACAGATTTTCTGTGGCTTGCTTTTATGTGGCATCTAATTAATGTCTTTTTGCTTACGTGTAACAAAAGTCAGTAACAGGAATATTCTTTGAAAAAAAAGCCAAAGGCAACTTAATTCCTAAATTTACCTAATTTATAACAATCTATCTTGCAGAAGCTATTAGAATTATTAGCTAACATTTTAAATTAGTGATTTCCAGATTTTAGCATTCAGAGTGCACAGTATTTACTTACTCAAAATATAGTTGTCTAAATCAGAAAAGAGAAGAAATGCAGAGCCTATCTCAGATCAGTTGTTCCCAAACTTAGTGAGAACAGAAATTATGGGAATTCTTGTGGTTTGAAAACAGATAGTTGGGATCCATACAGGAAATTTCAGATTGTAGCGTTAGGGCCTGAAAATTTGCATTTCTAACAAGATCCCAAAGGATGAATCCTTCTACTCCAGGATGACATTCTCAACACCCAAGTATCAATGGAAAGACTCACCTTTATATTCATTTTTTACTGTTTCACTTAAGATAAATATTTCTGAACAAACTTCAACAAAAGTTTTAAAAGTACACAAAGGAACACATACATATAGAATACTTTTTAACCTCTTAATCTCAGTGAGGTAGGAAGTGCTGAAGCCTTTATTTTTATTCCCTGGACAGACTCATAACTGTACATTCTCCTAGGTTGTTTTGGTTTGAATGGTTTTGTTCACTCAAAATTCATATTGAAATTTAACTCCCAATGCAATAGTATTATAAGGAGGGATGGCCTTTATGAGATGCCTCTCAAGACTGATGAAAGTAGGTAATTAATTTTCAAAGAAAGAAAAAGACTGTGAGGAAAGTTTGATTCTCAGTTACTTATGTGGTCACGACAGTGAAGATTACTTTAATGACGTTTTTTTATGCAATGAGCAATAAGACATTAGAAACTTGAGAAAGGAATTTTTTATTGTAAACTAGCACAAAATAACTTGGTTGTAATTGTCGTCATGTGCTATGCATTTGTGGGAAACAGAACTTAAGAATGACTAAATAGATATTTAGCAGAGAAATTCTTAACCAGCAATGTACCCAATATACAGTAAAAGATGAAAAATGAAATGTTTTAAAGATGGGATTTATGCTGAAAAAAAAAACAGAATTTTAAAAATTGAAAAACTGTTTGTGTATTTGGTTATTTTTAATTGTGTATGTGCCTGTGTGTGCATGTGCCTGCGTATGTAGGTGGTCATACAGGTCAGAGGCAGCATATCTCCCAGGAGATGGAGTTGCAGGCAGTTACAAGCCTACTGATGTGGGTCCTGGGAGCTGAATTTTTGTCCTTCTGGAGATAAGTACCTACTCTTTTTTTTTTAATGTGAATTCCTTATTTATTTCTAGTTTGCTGAAGATTTTTCCCCTATATGTAATTACAGATACACAGACATATAGACATAAGCAAAATCACTTTTAAATTAAAAAATGTTTTTTTTTTCTTTTTGAAAGACAGCTGGTTAGATATTAGCAAGTTTGAAGTTCATTGAGGATGGACTTGCCCCTCACAATCAGCATCCTGTAAAAACACAAATGGAAACCGTAGAACTGTTCCCAGTTCCTGCCACCCACAACCACTACAAAAAATCAAACCAATAAACAAAATTTAGAGGTGCTGATAATGTTATTCAAGTCCATGCTTTAGACCATGAATTAATGCTGTCCATCTTCTAGAAGAGTATTCCCTGTTTTCCAGATAGAAAAGTTCTCACAGGAGTGAGAATGTTCTTGGGGTAACAAATAGATGACTCTAATGCTTTGTTGACTATGCCAGCATGTTCTTTGACACTCTTGACAGGGTGATCTGTAGAGCTGGGGTCTTTTCTGAGACTGATACTCCAACCAAGGTCCATTCATGGATATAACCTAGAACCCCAGCTCAGGTGTAGACCATGGCAGCTCAGTATCCAAGTGGGTGCCCTTTTAAGGGGAACAGGAACTGTCTCTGAGATGAACTCAGTGACTGCCTCTTTGACCCGCCCCCCCCCCCAGGGAGGAGCAGCCTTTTCAGGTCACATAGGAGGCCATTGCAGCCAGTCCTGATGAGACATGATAAGCTAGGGTCAAATGGAAGGGGAGGAGGACCTCCCCTATGAGTGAACTTGGAGAGGGGCATGGGAAGATATGAGGGAGGGAGGGTGGAATTGGGAGGGAATGAGGGAGGTGGCTACAGTTGGGATACAAAGCTAATAAAATGTAATTAATGCAAAAAATAAAAAAATAATTAAAAAAAGGTATTGTGTTAACACGGAACGCAAGAGGCAGAACCCCAAAAAGGTGCTAATTTTCTAAACAACAACAACAACAAAACAAACAAACAAAAAACAAAAACGTTGCTACTCTTAACAAATGAATCATATCTTTAGCTCCTGTTTTGTGCCTTTAGTGTGTGTGTGTGTGTGTGTGTTTGTGTCTGTGTGTCTGTGTGTCTGTGTGTCAGGTTCAAGTTGTAAGCCCTAACTTCTTCTGATCCCCATGTTTCCACCACCAAGTATTGGAATTTCAGGAGTGAGCCGCAAGTTCTGCGAAATTTTGTAAATCCATAAGGCAGGCACAAAAAGAATAAAAATGCAATGGGTCATCCTAGCATATACCTGGTAATCCCTGCTATCAGGAGACCTTGTGAGGGGAATCATGAGGTAGAGCCCAGCTTAGAATACATAATGAGACCCTCCTCTGTTTTCTCCGTCCTGTCTGACTAAAGAAAAAAGGTGTGGTTAGGAGAAGAGAAAGTGATGGTTTAATTATATTCTTATTTGATCACAAGATTAATATGACTGTAAAGAAGGCAGGAACCCTTCACCCCCCCCCCACAAATAAAAGTAGGAGTGGTCAGAAGACATTTTCAATAACTTTTTACCTCTATCTCAAGCTCAGAGTGATAGAGCCGTAAGAGCAAAAAGGTTTTGGGGAGAAGCCCCATGTATCCACAAGAAATGTGTGGGAGGCTTCACCTCTCAGGCTTACTCGGGTCCTTGCTTCCTTAATTTTAATACAAGTTTTGTTATCCACCCCATGTGTGGCCCAAGTGGTTTCAAATGCAGTTAAGCCTCCTGCTTTGGAGAATGCTGGCTGTGGTGCCCATGTGGTGTTGCCAGGCATGCACAATGTGAGAGCTGTGAAAATATGGCTACCCCCAACTAGATTTCAACGAATGCTTCACAGAGCCGTCTGGTCCTGGTATAAAACTGCCATAAGAGTGGAACTAGGACATTAGCTGGCTGAACCGTGTGGATGAACTGTGTGATCACCACAGAGAGTCTTCAATAAAACTGCTTGAGAGTCAGAGCTTTTCATATGACAGCCAAGCTATAGATGAAGAGCATTCAGAAGAGCCTGGGAGAACTGCAGATATGTAACTTCAATGTCACAGGGGCAAAAATGCCTGAAGCCTTTGGGACTCAACCCCCAGTCCAGTGTCTGTAAAGCAAGAGTTGGAGCCAGAAGGGATTATGCTTAAGCTTTTAGACTTAGCATTGTTTGCTTTGCTGAGCTTTTGACTTAAATGAACCCTTTTACGTGTTTACTCTACTTTTCCCATTTAAAATAGAAATGCCTATTTTATGACTGTCCCATCATTGTTTTCAAAGATCATAACTTGTTTAACTTCATAGGCTTAAAGCTTGAAGGAAATTGGCCTCAGAATACATTAAGCCTTGAATTTCACTCAAGTCTGAGATAAGTACCAGGAGTCAGATTTTAAAGTTGGTTTTGGACTGATAAGGCTCAGAGCTATTGTGATGGAATGGATGTGTTTCTGTGAGTGAGGACTGGAATGCTGATGAGGCAGAGGAATTGTGCTAGGGTCTGAATGCATTCTCTGCACATTCAGAGATGGTCTTCCGCTAGAAGAATAGGCTACAAGGGCTTAGTAGTCAATGATGGATGAGATTAGGTATCTTTATAGAGGGGCATGATGAAGTTACCCGGTTCCTTGTTTTGTCCTTTTATCTTCTGTCTTGTGGTAGCACAACCTTTTTCCACCATTTGTCAGCATTTCAGGTGAAGAGCACAAGCAAAATAGTAAGGCTTAACATTAATTAAAAACGATTAACAAGTTTACTTGAGAAATATTAGGTTACAGAATAATAAGAAAACAGAATAAGAAAATCTGTCTCAAAGACAATAGAGCTAAAACTAAATTGACTTTTAGTTTTTATAAGCCTGTTTGTCTTCTTTTTTTTTTCTGTAAAAAGCTTGTTTGTGCTTCTCCTCTGAGAAGTGATCACCACCAACACTACTTCATATGCCGTGTTCTATTTGAAAGATAAAAGTGTTTTAAGTAGGAATCTGTAGTTTTAGCTTCTATAAAATTTGCTTAACCCTAGAGAAAATCTCTTTTGGGACAGAAATTAAAAAGCCCACCCAAAGATAGTCACACACATAGGATTAGTACAACAAGCCATGAGAATGTAATGCATTTTATAAGCTAGGAAATGTTTCTGATAATTATAGAACCTCCTTGAGAAGTAACAGGAGGCTTGAGTAGCTCTCATTAAAGTGTTTCCATCTGTCTCCTAGTGCAATTGAAGTAGAAAGGTATTGCAACTGATGCAGAGAGCAGTTATCAACAAATGTCATATGTTGACTGAGTCCTTTCCTCTCCCAAGAAATGTGAGACATAATTTTTTGCTCTTTTTATATATTTTTTAAAATTCTGTATTAATTACACTTTATTCACTTTGTATCCCCCTGTGTCTTTTTATATTTTTAATTTATTACAATTTATTCACTTTGTATTCCAGCTGTATCCCCCCCTTTTGTCCCCTCCCAATCCTGTCCTCTTTCCCTCATCTCCTCCCATGGCTCTTCCCAAGTCCACTGATAGAGGAGGACCTCCTTTCCTTCCATCTGACCCTAGCCTATCAGGTTTCATCAGGACTGCCTGCAATATCTTCCTCTGTGCCTTGGTAAGGCTGTCTAACCCCCCTCAAGGGGAGGTAATCAAAGAGCCATCAACCATGTTCTTAGCAGCTTTATTCGTAATAGCCACAAAATAGAAACAACCCAGATGTCCCTCAATTGAAGAATGGATACAGAAATTGTGGTACATTTACACAATGGAATACTACTCAGCAATGAAAAACAAAGAAATCATGAAATTTGCAGGCAAATGGTGGGATCTAGAAAAGATCATCCTGAGTGAGGTATCCCAGAAGCAGAAAGACACACATGGTATATACTCACTTATAAGTTGATATTAGACATACAGTATAGGATAATCATACTAAAATCTGTACACCCAAAAAAACTAAGCAAGAAGGAGGACCCTGGGTAAGATGCTCAATCCTCATTCAGAAAGGCAAACAGGATAGACATTGGAAGAGGGTGAAAACAAGAAACGGGACAGGAGCCTACCACAGGGGCCTCTGAAAGACTCTACCCAGCAGGGTATTAAAGTGGATGCTGAGACTCATAGCCAAACTTTGGGGAGAGTGCAGGGAATCTTATGAAAGAAGGGGGAGATAGAAAGACCTGGAGGAGATAGGAGCTCCACAAGGAGAACAACAGAACCAATATATCTGGGCCCAGGAGTCTTTCCGGAGACTTATACTCGAACCAAGGACCATTCATGGAGATAACCTAGAACCCCTGCACAGATGTAGTCAACAACAGCTCAGTCCCAAGTGGGTTCCCTACTTAGGGGAACAGGAGCTGTCTCTGACATGAACTCATAGACAAATTTTTCTTCTTTATAAATCACCTAGACTTTGAATGAAGATGTAAAAGTGAACCTAGGGCATACGTTCTCTTACATTCAAGTTAACTAGTTTCCCTAGTCATAGGGCTTCAGATGATGCCTAGGAGTCACTATGTTTTTTAAACTGTAATATAATCCTGTAATAAAAATAAACAAAAATCAAAACAAAACCATGAGAATGCAAGATGGCTCACTAGAATACTTTTTCTATTCATCCTTCATAGAAGTTTCTGGCAGAAACTGGAACTTTCAAATAAAGCATGTCTTAATTTTCATATCTACCTGGACTTTTCTTTTTACCCAAGTGATCCCAACATTCATCTGAAAAAGCATAATGAGTCCTGGGTTCCAGTCTTAGCTTCACATTCCCTGTTTGCATCTGTACCTATATTTTTTTCATCTATATAATAAATAAAAAAAAATAAGATCTGCTTGGAAGGTCACAAGGACTCCCATTGTGTACATTTAAATCACTTAGCATGACCTCTGGCACATATCACATGTAACACCCTAATAAATAATTAAAAAAAATGAGCTTTCAGCTGTATCTTTCTTTCAGCAGAAATACAACAATAATATGCTAATAAACCACTTTTTTTTTTTTTACCGAGTTTTACCTAACTGACTTATTGAGTAACCTCCATGATTGCTATATGAAGCAGGAGCTATCAATATGCACAGATTCAACTGAAACACTAGTCAGGAGAGTTTTGTAATAAATGAGGTGAAGTGTAGTGGTATTTTAGATTACAGTGATATCAATGCATCAAAATGTGAGATAAATGTGTATGCTAGTCAGGTTTCTACCAGTAATGCAAATTAACTGAGGGAATCAATTCATAAGAAAAAAGTGGTTTAATTTTGTTCCATTTGAGCAGTTCTAGTTTGTGATGGATTAGAAACAATGGTAGGAACACATGGTAAAGTAGAGTTTTAGTAAGATGCCAAGAGAGAGAAAGATGAAATGGCTCACTTCATATTACCCTCTGAGGGCATGTCCCCAATGACATGGAGACCTCCCATATGTCTCACCAATTAAGGGTTTCACTGTCTCTCAGTAGGGCCTCTCTAAAGACCAAAGGTTTTAACATTTGTGCTTTGAGAGCTCATCACAGATCCAAATCATAGCACACAAGAGATGTTGAATGTAAAAACAGACTTAGAGGTGGAGTAGGTATAAGAAACATGGAGGGATATGTGATAAATAAAAAAATTTCTAGCATTGAGAGCTGTGAGGGGGAAGAAATATCATTATTTTCCATTAAAACTGAAGCAACAGTTATGGAAAATGAAGATAAAAAGAAAACAATGGAAGTAGAGGAATGTCTTTTATGAGTCCAGATGCCCCTGTGAGTCATGGTCCACTACAGGTAACTGTGACTCTTAAATATCTCACTTTGGACTTTGTTTTAGTCACTAATCCCAGACACAATAAAGTAGATTATGTGTGACTGCCCATACCTGCCACTGTTTGATACTGAAGCAACAGTCTAGATTGTTTACTGTGATCTGTCAAAGATATTGGGTCCCTAGTCTTAGGTCTTCTTGATTGCACTGCAACCTACAGTACATGTTGCTATCAGTTGGGCCTTATTGTGGTGTTGCAATGGGCATAGACCAGGGAAAACAACCCGCAAGTTCTCTTTCTGATATTTGTGCTGTGAATAATTGCCATATTCTGGTCCAGAAGTCAGGAAACTTTCTACAAAATAAATACATAAGAATGCTCAGGTCAAAAAAAAAAAAAAAAAAAAGAATAAAAGAATGCTCAGGTCCTTAGTTCAATTCCTAGCACCACCAAAAAAAGCAGTAATAATACAAAGAAAAAGATTAATAGAATAAGACACATTATTCTCTGGTCTCCAAATGCTCATGAATGAACACATACGCACACACCACATATACACAAGCATAAAGTATAAAACAAAACTGTTATTAGTATAAGAAAATTGTTAGTGGGCTGGATTTTTATAGGGGTTTAGTTTATCAATCCTCCCTCTGTAAAACTAAACTACATTGTCTACTTGTGACAACTCTGACACTGTAGTGAACCAAGATGTCTGATTTGTCAGTTCTTTTGAGCATTGGTTGTTCCTTAAGATCTTCAATAAGAATGCAATTTTTTCCTATCAATGTAGTGACAGAGGACTGATTATAAGGCAGGAATATGGGGATACATTTGTCTTCCTTTAGGAAAGATGTTAAAGATACAAATATTTGTTTGAAAGAAAATTGAGGAATAATAATTAAAATAAAGAAGATGGGTAAGTTTTCTCAGGAGTATGCACAATAAAAAAGGAGACAAACCTGGGGTAAAATGTGCAACACTAGGAAGCAAAAAATAATTAATGCACCCATTATCAACTGCAAGTGATTTTTGCTTCCTAGGGGACATTTAGAAATTTCTAGAGGTTTTGTTTCTTGTCAGAACTGACCGAAGTTTTTACTACCATCTAGTGGCTGGAAGCTAGGAATGCTGCTTAACAACACACAATGAACAGAACAATGGCAAAATTCTGGCTTAATGTACCACTTGCGCAGAGATTAAGAAACTCAAATTTTGAGGAAAGAAATAGAAAAGTTAGGAATAATATTACCTACAGAACATATTCAGTACCTAGATGTTGGATCTTAAAATCCTCAGTTCCTAATCAAAGAGAAGCAGCAAGCATTAATGAAGTAATTGTTTCTAGGACACAAAAAACTGACAAGTAACCCCTGTGCATCTTCTGTTTCTAGAACGCAAGGGAATGCTAACATACAAGTGCATATGCACAATGATGAGAGATGTCAAATGATTAAGTATATTAACAGAACTCACAATGGCCAAAATTGGAAAAATTTTAGTAAAACAATAGTGAGTGTATTATATTAGATTGTCATATGGATATTTTTTTTTAAAGAGTGGGGTCAGCACTCAAACTTGAACTTCTGTCTCCATGTGTGCTAGATAAATACTCTACCATTGAGCTACATAGCACTAGCATTATTTTTCTTTACTAGAACTATACAGACAATTTATCTTTAATCTGTATATGTATTTATTTTTAACATGTGCATGCCATGGCATATTGCAGAGGTAGGAGAACACCTTTGTAGGACCAGGTCTCTGGTTCCTTCTTTATGTGGATACTGGCCATCAAATTCAGGTTGCCAGGCTTGCAGGACAAGCAATTTACCAGGTGACCCATCTCACAGGCAACACAGGCTAATTTTTTTTTTTAAGAAGTAAAAAAAGAGTAGTTTATTTTGTTCCTGGTTTAGGAGACTGAAGGTCTGAAAAGCATTGTGTAGATTTCAGCAAGAGCTTCCTAGGGCTGTGTCACCTTATGCTGAAAGACAATGTTGGTAGCATATCTGAAGAGAAAAGATAGTTTCTCAAAACAGGAAGCCAGAGAAAGAGACTGAGGAGATTGGGTTGAGCAAAGCCAAGGCTTTTTTAATAATCCCTTTGAAAGGTTGAAAAAGGAGTTGCCTAAGAACTACTTTAATCTCTAAAAACCACATCCTTAATGATTAAGGACCCCCCACAAGGTACCACTTCTTTAAAGTCCACAAGATCACAGAAAATCACCACACTATGAAGCAAGCTTTCAATATATAAACTTATGATGGGCATGTTTAAACCATAGCATAATTCTAAAATAAAATACATGTCCATGGTTCTAAACTAAAGTAAGCAATTTATAAATAAATAAAAAAGAATTAAGTCCCCACCGCGAATGAACTTCAAATATGCTGTATATGTGATCCATGAAAAAAGAAATTAGAGTACCGCTTACTATCCATTCCTCACTTCTGACATGTATTGAGAGACTTCCTTCTAAACAGAACAACATGATAAGAAAAAAAAAAGGAAAGAAAGCTAACTTGTCACAACCAACCAAAGCATAATGGCACATGACAAATTTCAATGTAGTATCCTATATGAGACTCCAGAAAGAAAAAAAGCATCAGGTAAAATGAAGGAAACTTGAATTATTTAAAAATCTACTAATATTATTTTATCACATTTGACAAGTGACCTTTACCATTGTAAGTTCTTTATTTTTATTTTTTTTAGATGCAAAAGGGTCAGATTTATTACAACACACTGCATATTTATATGCATATATGTAAATATTTGACATTTTCTTTATTATTATTATTATTTACATTTTATTAACTCTGTATCCCAGCTGTATCCCCCTCCCTTATTCCCTCCCAATCCCACCCTTCCTCCCTCATCTCCTCCCTGCCCCTTTCAAACTCCATGGATTGGGGAGGACCTCCTCCCCTTTCGTCTGATCCTGTTTTATCAGGTATCTTCAGGACTGGCTGCAAAGTCCTCCTCTGTGGCCTAGCAGGACTGCTCCAACCTTGGGGGGTGGGGAGTCAAAGAGCCTGCCAAAAGGGGAAGAAATTCAGCAAATAAAAATTGTCTGTACTACCTGAAATATTTCTCCATAAATATAAATTATTGTAAAATACATTTTGAACTTCATTTTAAGAGAGATGAGTAAATTATGTTAATTTAAGATGGATAAACTGTGAATAAAAAGTGCTTCATGAACTTCATGTTGGAGACTATTGGTTTAGATAGTTTAGTTATGAGTAAATATAAAATTCCAAATGCCATAACTAGAAAGAAAACTTGCTTATAAATAGCTTCTATCTTCTTTCAAGTCACAAAATACCTGAGCATATCTATTAGAGGATGTCTAGATTATGCTAATTGATGTGGGGAAAAGTGATACCATTCCCTAGGTTTGAGTCCTCGACAGTGTAAGTGTGGAGAATGTGAACTGGGTTTTAAGCATGCATTCATTCATTCCCTCTGTGCCCTTTACAATGAATGTGACTAACTGCTTCAAGCTCCTGTTACCTTGACTTCCACTGTTTGAATATCTTGTTGTTTGTTGGTGAATTGAAAAGCATCTTGTTTGCTGCCAAGTTGAGTATTTATAAACACAGCTTTTAAAATATCAGTGTACAGGTTTTAGTATGAACAGAAGTTTGAAATTCATTTATGTAAATACTGAGAACACCACTGCTAGATTTTATGGTATGAATATGTTAAATCTTGTAACAAACTATCAAAAAGTCATCACAACTGATTACCATTTTGAATTCCCACCTGAAAGAAATTATTTAGCCCCTGATGCTCAAAAAATTAATTATTTTAGCAAAGTCAGTGTTACAGAATCTTGACTTCCAACAGTTGTGTGTGGTATTTCAGTGTTCATTTAATTTTAGCTTAAAATTTATGAATTCAATATGGTAGACAAGAAATTTTCTTAATCTTCTATGTATGTTTTCCTTCATAGGAGGCAATTAAGGTCCTTGCTCTCCATGCTTTGTCCCCATATAGACATATATGTGTGTGTGTGTATGTATGTAAAGATATTATACATGTAAATAGGTATGAGCATACACATTTGAATATATTTTTATATTATTCTGAGGAAATTTTGGATTCATCATATTTAATTCTCTTTGAAATTCATCTGTGGTTTGGTGTTTGATAATTTGGAAAATTTTCCTGCCATTATTATTAAAAATGTTTCTTGTGTTCTTTCTTTCTTTTCAATCTCATATTCCCAATATGTTTATGCTACACTTTTTTTAGCCCCATTTCTAAATAAAAACAATAGTCTATTCTCTTTTCCTTTTTAGTCACCTTTCCCTTTATTTTCTAGTTTGGGATGTTTCTGCTGTGATATCCTTAAACTTCCAATTCTTGTTTTAGCTGGCTACAGTTTGCATTATTAACAAGCCTAACAAAAGCAATCTTCATTTAATTTTTGTTTTGTGCTTCTTTTGTTTTTATTCTTTCTTAAAGTTTCTATCTCTAAAATAACATTGCACATCTTCCCTTGCGCATAGGCTATTTTGTATATTAGAGCCACCTATAAATGAATCATAGCCATTTTGCTGGTGTCAGTGGTGCCAACCTTTAATCCCAGTGCTTGGGAGGTAAATGAAGGAGGACTGTGATTTCAAGAACAGTCTTTAGGGACACAAAGATTTGGAGCATCTTAAAACATAAAGTAAAACTTTAAAATTCAGTCTGGTGATTCTAAAATCGCAGCCTTACTTAAATGTATTTCTGATGCTTGCTATAGTTTTTCAACTATGACTTTTGATATTTTTTTATGAGGATTGATCATCTTTTTTTATTTTTTATTGTTTTTATCAGTTACATTTTATTAACTCTGTATCCCAGCTGTGTCCCGATCCCTCATTCCCTCCCAGTCCCTCCCTCCCTCCCTCATCTCCACCGTGCCCCTTTCCAAGTCCACTGATAGGGGGGACCTCCTCCCCATTCATCTGATCCTGTTTTATCAGGTATCTTCAAGACTGGCTGCAAAGCCCTCCTCTGTGGCCTAACAGGACTGCTCCTCCCTTCGGGGGTGGGGAGACCAAAGAGCCAGTCATTGAGTTCCTGTTAGAAATAGTCCCTGTTCCCCTCACTTTGGGAAACCAATTGGTTACTGAGCTACCACAGGCTACATCTGAGTGGAGGTTCTAGGTTATATTCATACATGGTCCTTGGTTGAATGACTTTTGATATTTTTTATCTGTGTTGTAATTTTTATTGAAAGGCTCACATAATATACTAGACAAAAAGGATCTTCTCTAAAGAACATTTCAATGTCATGATGATAGAATTGGGAAAAGAAAAGTATTCTACAGTCTCAGAATTGATTGCCTCCGTTAAGGATCTTGTCCCTGCATCTCGTGAATTTCTCAGGTGCTTCTCCAATTTTTTCCCACCATTCATAAGAGCAAAAAACACACATTTACCTTAGTCTACAGGTTTAACTCTATTTACTTGATGCTTACAAAGGTTGTTTCCCTTCTCTCAGGCTTAGGTTTCAGGAACAGACTTTTTTTTTTTTTCTTGAAGTTGAGCCTTGTCATAAGAACCTAAGGTTCTTGCATACTTTAACATGGTTTTCCTGTGTCTGATGGGAACATGAAATGGTTTTATTTGATCTCATTATGCGACCATGATTTGGGATTTGGAGGGCAGAAAAAATCAAGAAGTATAAGCAGATAGCTGTTAAGAATGTTACCCAAGAAGGTTTAGCCCCTTCTCTCTTCCCCTCCCAGTCCCACTTTCTCTCCTTCCCCTCTCCCCCTCTCCTTTGTCACAGAAAAGAGGAGCTCCTTGTCCCATCCAGCCCAGCTCATCAAATTGCATCAGGACTGAACATGTCCTCTTCCCCCTTGCGCTGTCAAGGCATTGCTGCTAGGGGAAAGTGGTCTAAAAGCTAGTAAGTGAGTCCCAGTGCAATGCCGGCCCCCCTTCCCTTACTAGAGTACCCACTTGAAGTCTAAGTTGCCCATCTGCTACATCTTTTTTTATGGACACACATTCATCATCATCATCATCATCATCATCATCATCATCATCATTATTGTCATCATTATTATCTTTACAATTTATTCACTTTGTATTCTTGTTGTAGCCCCCTTCCTCATCTCTTGCCCATCTCTCTCTTCTTCCATCTTCCCTCCCCATCCACTGATATGGGAAGTCCTCTTCCCCTGCTATCTGACTATTCAGCTGTTAGGAACAAGGAAATCATGAAATTTGAAGGCAAATGGATGGAACTAGAAAAGACCATCTTGAGTGAGATAACCCAGAAGCAGAAAGACATTCATGGTATATGCTCCCTTATAAGCAGATATTAGCCATATAATATAGGATAAACATACTAAAATCTATAGACCTAAAGAGACCAAACGACAAGGAGGACCCCAGGAAGGGTGCTTAATTTTCATTCAGAAGGACCTAGCACCCCCTGCTCAGATGTAGCCCATAAGCAATTCAATGTCCATCTGGATTCCCTAGTAAGGGGAGCAGGAGCAGTCTCTGACATGAACTTAGTTCCCTGCTCTTTGCTCACTTCCCCCTGGTAGGTTGGCCTTACTAGGCCACAGAGGAAGAGAATCCAGGCAGCCCTGATGAGACCTGATAAAATTATCATTTCTCATGTTCACCCTCTGACTCCAATTTGGGGAGCAACATTTTTTGTGTGACCTCACTTTTATAATGGCACTAAAAAAGTTATTGAATCTTTTATTTTTCTTAGCTTTATATTTTTTACTAAGAGCATCTCAAAATTTTCATCATAGGTATCTATAGACTTGAAATGAATAGGATTTCAATACGTCATATGGACATTCATAAGAAAAAAAAACATTACTATTACCAACTCTAGCTTTCAAGAAGCACAATGTTAAATAATTCACAATTCCCTACAAATTTTTCTTACGCATCAGAGATAATTTGTATTACTTTACAGTTATTTTGTTAGCAGACAACAGTGCAAACTTCTTGTTTTATATAAGGCCTGATTGTATAGTCCAAACTAGCCTTGAACATGTGATCATCCTGTCTCATCCTGCCCAGGGCTGAGTTTACAGGTATGTGTCTTTTTCATGTGTCTCTCCAGAGTTCACATATTTTGACTGTTAAATAGGACAAGCATGAATCTTCCCTAAGCCTAGAGATAGAGGGTCTAATTCCAAGAGGCTCTTCTGACTTTTCAACATGAATTGGATGGAACTCAGGTTTTCATACTCTACAAATGTATCTTTGCAAAATGAAAATCATTATTTCAGAATAAATTTGTTTGTGTTGGGAGAAAAGCCAGCAACTTCTTAGATTGTGAGTGTTTATAAAAAACGTTTTCTTTTCTTTTAAATTCTTAGTTTCAATTACATTTGCTACATGGGGTGAGATGATTGTTATAGAAAGTAATCTCCAAAAGTAGATCGAAGTCCATATTGAGCTATCGGCATCTTTATAGATGCTCCCATTGAATGCCTACTATGAATAGAGAAGCTAATTAATGTGAATTCTACCCTTTGAGCCAAATAATTTACTGTTAATTATTTTTTAGAAGACCTGAAATATTAACAAGCCTGCTTTTGGACAAAGATGGCATAGGAAGCCTCTTGGTGTTATTTTTGTGACAGCGGGCAAAGCACCTTTTGCCAAAAATATCTCTCTGGCCTGTTCTTTGAAGCTTGAAATTGCTTAGTGAGGACTTTGCATTCCCTTTCCAAATTAGAGATAAAGATGATAAATCAGATACTCTAGAGGAAATGAACTAGACTCCCACAACACTTGGATTCCATCTTAGTAATAACATGCAACTTGTTAATAATTCATTGTCTACACCCATAGGCTCTGAATTCCTGGAGGGCAGTAACCCACTCATCTCTGATGCCTCAGTCTTTTTGTGAGAGCTGGATAGAAAGCAAACAGTAAATAAAATATCAAAGAAGTGATTTTTTTAAATGAATAAATGTATCTTTATGATGAAGACTGAAGAAATAAGAATAAGCCCTTTCTTAGGTTTATGGATGTAGGAAAATATGATAGCTATAAAATTACCACAACATGATATATATGTAGAATAATGATCATGACTACACATTGCTCAGTAATAAAGTTTGCCAGCTTTTTCTGGTCTCTTACTTTTCAAAGCACTATTTCTGCTACTTTTGATTTACTAAAAATGGGAACCTTACCTAAATGTTTCACTCATAAAGAAACTAGAAAGACTTAGCTGAGTTTGCCCTCAAGGACAGTGTTTGCTACACTTTTAGAAAATTACCTCTCACTGCAGGAAGTGATTTGTGAAGAATAACATGAAAGTCCAACCTTGTATGAAGTGTAAGCCTGTCTATATCTCAAGCTTATAATATGGAAATTCAAACCTCGGCCAAGTTAGTTCATTCTTATGTTCTGTCTTTAGAATAAGATACACAATAAATAAGCTATATGATTATGAAAATCAAGAAGGTTGATATTTTTACATAAACCCAGGACATAACAATTTTAGTTATTAAAACTTAAAAAAAAAAAAAAACAACCCTGACTGTTTTGTAAGTATCATGGACCTGCCATGTATCAGTCTTACCACTCTTGCTGGCCATTACATTGTAAAGGAAACATACAAAGTTTTGTTTTGTCCATTTATAAGTCTTAGTCCATGTGTAAGCTCCAGTTTTCCTGAGCCTGCACTGAAAATACATAGTGAGAAATCGACAATGTTGCAGAAATGTTTGTGGAGCACATCACAAGTTAATTAAAAATAAATTCAGTGTTGGAACTTAGTTATTTTATCAAAAGCGCTGTGACTAATGAGCCTACTGGTGTCAACAGTAACCAGTCAAGAAGTCAACCAGTCAGGGAGACCACACAGATTTTAGTGAAAGTCTATTCCAGACAAAGAAACCAGTTCTTTACTGTAACTTCAGTTCTTGGTACTGTGTTGGAAGCCCCATCATCAACCTCCTGGGAGACTAAAAGCACGACAGTTTAACTGTATCTATCCATTTCTTCAAATGCTAGTTAAGAATAACCATCCCTGGTAGTTCCATGTCATAACATGATTTCAATAAAATTTATATTAATCAATAACTACAATAATAGCAAACATTTAGGCACACTTACTGTGAGCCATAAGTTCCAAGATATTTCTGTATGTACAAATGCTTTCAACACCATGAAATTACTGCTCCAATTTTTAGTAAATTTAATTAACTAAATCACGGTTCAGATAAGCCAGCTCTGAGAGAGTAAATGACTTATTCTAGATCAGACACATGAATGGAAGATGGGATTCCAAGTCATATCTGTACAATTCTAGAACATGATCTATATATGAAAGTATATATTTAGTATACTATGTTGCTGTTAAGTAGCAATGCCTTACTGTAAATATGTTAGCTATTTTCTGATAACTTAAAAACTGAAAAAAATAAGAGAGAGGTCTTGTTGTGGGGAGGAATAACAAATAGGATGACTTGGAGCTGGGATTTAAAGGATGCTAAGCATTTATGAAAACAGAAAGGATGAGGGTGTGTATTTCAAGCCAGTTTATCTTATTACTTACTAAAACTTCAGTTCCTTATACATCTGACAGAACAAAACAGGTATTCAATATATAGCTGTGAAATTATTTGATAAAAAAAACAAAACAAAAACGTGGTCAAGAGAATATTCAACCAAGGACCATGTATGGATATAACCTAGAACCTCCACTCAGATGTAGCCTGTGGTAGCTCAGTAACCAATTGGTTTCCCAAAGTGAGGGGAACAAGGACTATTTCTAACAGGAACTCAATGACTGGCTCTTTGGTCTCCCCACCCCCGAAGGGAGGAGCAGTCCTGTTAGGCCACAGAGGAGGGCTTTGCAGCCAGTCCTGAAGATACCTGATAAAACAGGATCAGATGAATGGGGAGGAGGTCCCCCCTATCAGTGGACTTGGAAAGGGGCACGGTGGAGATGAGGGAGGAACTGGGAGGGAATGAGGGATCGGGACACGGCTGGGATACAGAGTTAATAAAATGTAACTGATAAAAAAATAATAATAAAATAAAAAATAAATAAATAAATAAAAGAGAACATGGGACAGTTTAGACAGATAAGGGTCAAGAAGAAGGTATGTGTCTGTTGGGCTATGGTGCAAGATAATATATGTCACAGGCAGACAGAGGAAGGTTGAAGGTATCTCTTCCGACATTTTTTTCCTTATACCTTAACTCCCCTTTTCCTCTCCAATCCTACAATCATGATAAAGTGAAGCAGAAATCTTGACACAGAAAGTTATAGTATATCAAGTATACAATTTGTATACAAAACAAATTAAGAAAGTTAGGGGCTTAGCAGGTAACAGTGCTTGTGTGCCTATCACACACACACACACACACACGAATATGACGAAAGGTTTTTAAGATGTATGCATCAGTCAGAGAGATTTCTAGGGCATCCTGCACCTCTTTCACATGAAAGAGTTATTCATGTGACAGCTCACACTTAGATCCAAATACCCCACCCCAGTAACTTTTCCCCTTGACAATAAATGTGTCTATCATCAGAACAATACCTGTTTAGTGTTAAGTATTGGCTTATCTTCTGATAGCAATTTCTTGGAAAATGAACTCTCACAGTATTCTTTTGCAGTTATGAGATAACATCTATGTTAACTGTTGTGCTGAAAGAGGAAGACTATAATTCTTTAGGAGCTGTTGCTTATCCAAAAATTAGAATCAGCATTCCAAGATCATCTTACCACCAACACACTTAAGTGAGGAAATTCTAAGAAAGTCAAAGTGATATGTCAATGTAGTAAAATGAAGTTTATGTTTAGTGAGACTTATTGAAACTTTAAGACTGGACTGGAATTCCAGAAAACATTCAAACCCTGGTGAAATTTGTCCTTCACTATTCTCTAAGTCCAAGTTCTACCTCCCACTTCACTCTATCATGCTTCTCTTCCCAGCAATCCTGGTTCAGGATAGAGTCAGAAACACATCCCCTGAAAGGTTCTGTGTCTGATGCTGATAGTACTACTTACCACTACTTTCCTAGGCAAGGTGTTTTTAACAATGAATGTCAAGCATTTTATTTCTTTTTTTTTTTTTCAGAAGTTCAAGGTAGTCCTTTTTTAAATATATTTTTTATTTATTACAGATTATTCACTTTGTATCCCAGCAGTAGCCCCACCTTCATCACCTCCCAAACCTGCCCTCCCTCCTTCCCTCATTTCCTCCCATTGTCCCTTCCCCAGTCCACTGATAGTGAAGGACCTCCTCGCTTTCCACCTTACCCTAGCCTATCAGGTCTCATCAGGACTGTCTTTCATAGTCTTCCTCTGTGGTCTAGTCAGGCTGCTCCTGTCTCAAGGGGAGGTGATCAAAGAGCCAGCCACTGAGTTTGTGTCAGAGACAGACCCTGCTCTACTTACTAGGATGACCATTTGGAGACTGAGCTGCCACGGGCTACCTCTATGCAGGGGGTCTAGGTTGTCTCCATGAATAGTCCTTGGTTGGAGTATCATTCTCAGAAAAGACCCCTGGGCTCAGATTTTGGTTCTGTTAATTCTCCTTGTGGAGCTACAGACCCTTCCAGGTCTTTCTATCTCCCCATTCTTTCATAAGATTGCCTGCACTCTGCCCAAAGTTTGTCTGTGAGTCTCAGCATCCACTTTAATAGCTTGCTGTGTAGAGTTTTTCAGAGGGCCTCTGTGGTAGGCTCCTGTCCTGCTCCCCGTGTTCTTCCTTTTCCCGAAGTTTTTCCTGTTTGCCTTTCTGAATGAGGATTGAGCATCTTACACAGGGTCCTCCTTCTTGATCAGCTACTTTAGGTGTACAGATTTTAGTATGATTATCCTATATTATATATCTAATATCCACTTATAAGTGAATATATACCAAGTGTGTCTTTCTGCTTCAGGGTACCTCACTCAGGATGATCTTTTCTAGTTCCCACGATTTGCCTGCAAACTTCATGATTTCCTTGTTTTTAGTTGCTGAGTGGGATTCCACTGTGTAAATGTACCACAATCTCTGTATCCATTCCTCATTCCTCAATTGAGGGACAACTGGGTTGTTTCCAGATTCTGGCTATTACGAATAAACCTGCTACGAACATGGTTAAGCAAATGTCCTTGTTGTATACTTGAGTATCTCTTGGATATATGCCTCATAATAGTGAAAAATTTCTGTAAAACAAAGGACACTTTCATCAGAACAAAATGACAGCCTAAGGATTGGGAAAGGTTCTTTACCAATCCTATATCTGACAGAAGGCTAATATCCAGAATATATAAAGAATTCAAGAAATAATACAGCAACAAATCAAGTAATCCAATTAAATGATGGAGTACAGAGCTAAACAGAGAATTCTCAGTAGAGAAAAAATGAATGACAGGGAAACACTTAAAGGAATGTTTACTCATCAAGGAAATGCAAATCCATAAGACCCTTAGATCTCACCTCACATCCATCAGAATGGCCAAGATCAAAAACTCAAGTGACAACACATGCTGGAGATGATATGGAGAAAAGGGAACCCTCCTCCATTTTCTTATTTCTTATGTCCAACCCTATGTGTTAGACATGCATTGTATCTGACATTCTATACTTTGGGAAATGCAAAGAAACAAACCTGACATTATTCGATAAGCAACAGGGTCTATAGTTTAAAACTAGCATCCCAGTTAACACACCTGGAAGCTTATCTGCTATCTTATGCTTAGGATAAATTAGAGAAAAGAGTGAATCCTTTGAGTTGAAATTCAAACATGAGACAATGAGTTTCATTGGATTGGTATTTCAGGACTTCGCTCATGTTGGCTATGTACTCCTCAAATACTTTAGGTTGTGGCCCCCACTTGACTTTGACCTTTAAAATCTAACACATTAATTTCATTGATTTTGCTGTCATGTGCCTATGTGTGTATGTGTGTGTGTGTGTGTATTAAACAGCTTTGTGTTGATAAAGAATAATTTCATGTTGATTTACCAAGAGTTTGCAACCTAAAGTTAGTTCATACTGTATTCTCTCACATTTATATTTGTATTGTTGTAAGTTTTGTTTTTCTAACTTGATTCCCTGACTCTTTTTCCTGGTGCAATCTCACATGGAGACAGTGTAATTCCGACACAATTAGATCATGTTACAATGATATATGCAAGGACTAACTATCAGCATTTTGCACATTTTGTGTACAAAATCACAATTACAGAAAATTTTCAGCCACACAACAAAGAATTGTGTTACTCCCAAGCTTTTTCCAACTCAAATATGAAACCTTTGTCAAAAGGCTGTCTTTTTTGTCCAGAACAAGTCATCTTTACTTTTTGTTATCCTGTTTCATCCATGATCCTTGCCATAATTTATTTTTCTTTCTTTCTTTTTTTTTTTTTCTATTTTTGGTTTTTGGTTATTTCAAGACAGGGTTTCTCTGTGTCGTTTTGCCTGTCCTGAACTTGCCATCTTTTTCTTATATTGGAGCTAATATTAATTTCAAATAATTAAGAAGAATTCTTCTGTAGGTATTAAAAATTATTTCTGAGTGTGATTACTGAGAATTAAAATTACTAAAAAAGATGTCAAACATGAAAGTTCTTCAAATGCTGTAAATAATTGTCACCACAGGATAGCAAGGCCTAAAACTGTTTTGAAAGCAACCCAAGAGAATCTGCCAGGCTTAGGAGTGCAGATTTTATTCACTGTATTTCTACAGCCAGTGCTTTCCATTTACTAATGTAATAAACTTTTATTAACAACCCCCCAAAAAAACTCCCTAAAAATATCAAGGATCTTCCAACATATATTTTCTTCAATATGTTATATCCAATCTATTACCACATCTTGCAAGTAATTTCTTCTCCCTGCACTGTGGTGATGGTGGTGGGCATAATCTGCATAACCGGCATCTGGCATTTCTTTAAATGTAATTAATGTGTTACTGATATCCTTTGGAATGTTAGTACGCATACTTCAATAATAGTTTTCAAAAACCTATGGACAAATGAGGATGAGAAATGATGAGCTAAAGAAAGATAAATACCTTTTCTTATTAGAGTGTTTCTCAAAGCTAATGATATGGTAATATTTAAAGTTAACTGGAAAAGTTTTCATATATAACACTTTACAAGTAGCTTGTTTTTTGTCAGTTCGCACGCATAAAATTTATCATTTCATCCATTTTAATTGTAAAGCATTATCATTTTACTATTTATCATTGTCCAACAGAAAGCTAGGTCTTTGGCATCTTGCATGACTGAAAATATGTATACTGACCAGTAAACCTCCATTTGCCCTCTTAGCCTCTGACAGCCACCACCCTAGCCCTTCTAAATGTTGGACTAGTTTTGATTCCTCATACAGTATTTCTTTTCTAAAAGTTTACTTTTTTACTACTATTGTCCCGGAATATGGGTTCATGTGTGCCATGACACATCTTTGGAGGTCAGAAGGCAACATTATAAATTCATTCAGGGTCTGGAGACTGAAGTCAGGTTCAAGTGCTTCTACATGCTGATCCACTTCTCTGTCCAGTGTTTGTTTGATTTGTTTCCTTCAGCATAATATCTTCTAGGCTCATCAGCATGCAACGTATGACAGAATTTTCTTTTTAAAGTGTGAAAAACAATATTTCCTTATGATTGTTTCTTAATCCATATGGCAGTAAGTAGATATTCACTTACTTCTACCTCTTAGCTAGCACAGAGCATGATGGAGGGTACATGAGTTTCTAATACGCCTTTTACATCCTGATGTTAAATTATCAGCATACTTGGTTTGTCTAATTTTGGAGAGACTTTCTGCTTTTTTCTATAATGATCCCTCTACTTTTTACTCTGCTGCCAATTTTAAATTTGAGCACAGAAGTTTAATTTTTCTCTTAGAAAAATTATTAACATTTAGAGTAAAGTCAGAATAACAAAAGATATAGCTTTTATTATAGGGACTCTGAAAAGAGAATGACAGTTTACAGGCTGAGTGCTACCTTGAAACATGCATCACAGTCTTAATAAATATTTGATGTGGGTTTTTTTTTGTCATATTTGTTGTTATAAGACAGAATTTAATCGTTTAAACAATTCTCACAATAAAACTTTTATTCAAGACTTAATTAAGAGATAAGTACTTTTTAAATAATGATATGATATAGAACACATTTGTATTTTGACCCATTGGGTCTTAAAGCTCTATATTATTTGCCTTGTAGTAAGAACATGGTCAAGGGTCGTTATCTAAGTATCCATTGCCCATATGCCAGAAATTAAGGAAGAAACTCTACTCAGTAGCCTTTCTTGCTTGCTGGCAGCTTGTGCTGGCTATTTCCTGGCTGACTTTTTATATTGTTGGACAATATAATGAAACAAAGCAGTATAAAAGTGAAATTGCAAATCTTGAAAACATATAGTAGCACAGGAAGTAGGCATAGAGTCCTGCATTCATTTCTTGGCACCTCAAAAAGAAAATGAGAAGTAAATGACCATGATGTCTGGCTGACAATTGTTTATTTAAAGTCTATGATTATTTTACTATCTATTTTGTTTAAATATTTTTGTTTGGGGGAAGATTTTATACCTGATTGCTGTAGTAACATAATTTCCAACCTTCTTTTTGCCCTTCCCACCTCACATTTCTTCTCGTTTACTCTGTCTCAAATTCATGACATTTCTCTCTTTAATTATTATTGTTATGCACACTACCAACACAATAGAAACCTACTATAATATTTTTATAAAATATATGAAATAGCTTTTATATAAGCAGGTTAAATATGAGGATTCATGATTATCTTATTTCCCTAACATTTTCTTTCTTTGAGGAGTCATTGTAGTCCATGATCAAACTGAAAAATAGTCCAACAGCTGAATACTGGGAACACACTGACATCTACAAGTGTGATTTCCTTCATTGATAAGATTACAAAGACATGATCCAGAAACAACAGAAGAGGTTTGTTTTCTTTTGCATTATTTTTCTTTTTCATTCAGCAGACTTGATTATTTACAATCTGCTATTATCACCAAAACTTGGAAGGTTTGTCATTAGTAAATGGTGCCTGTACATAGAGAACACTAGGCAAAATTCACATATTTTTCTCCATCACTGATATACATTAAAGAAAAACATAATTTGATTATTAAAAAGGAACAGTGATCAAAATAGTTTCGCCTTCAACAAATTCTTGACAACTTCCTTCATTAAATGTGTAGGCTTTTGTGTTTATAGGTGTCTATATAGAATATTCCACTAAAACATACTAGTTCCTGATTTCAAAACATACCTCAAGGGGATATCCATTCCATCTCCTCTGTAAATATCTAAATATCAATTCTCAGTTTTCTTTGTATTCATAAGAAAAGATTATCATTACCCACTCTACTATAAGTCTGCATCCTCTCAAACTAGCTACAGTAAAATCATTTAGTGAGCAACTAATTATGTTCCTGTCATTTGAAACTGGTATTAAAGATGACTTGTAGACAGGTGGATGTCTAAAAACTTACAATTTTCTACATTATTCAAAGCCCTTATGACAACTGGAACCTTCTTTAAGTTAGTTCTTCCACTGGGTTTAGGAAAATCTGATATATTCATGTTTATGTTTCATCTATGCGAAGGACATCCTGGATTTGAAGCAAGGAGCATTAGATTCCTAGCTTCTTGACTTTTCTGTGAAAATAAATTCCTAAGAGGAATATCTGTTTGTTGTGCCTCATATTGAAGAGAAATATCATTTATCAAGCTTGTTTCCCACAGAGCACTAATTCCCACACCTTTCAGTCATATTTAGATAATTGGCCCCAGTCTGGTTGGAGCTACCTCTTCCTAACAGAGGGTTCGTAGATTTGTTGTGAATCATTAAGATGCAAAATCTGCTGAGTGATCACCTTGAGTATCTGTCCTCATTTTTCTCCTTTACTATCTGTCATTTCAGCTGCTTACAAATTGTCAAAGCATCCACAGAATTTTAAGATAAGAGTACTGGAAATCAGTGAATAGAGAAGTGATATAAAAATGTCTTTTGATAAAGCAAAGTATATTTGGTCTTTCTTTTTAGTTCAAGTCTTTCTGCTCAGCTCTTTGAAGCTCTAAAACAAAGGAAATAAAATAATTCAAAATCTTTTTGCTCAGTTTAGACAAAGAAATCTCAAGTGATTCTCATTTTCACATTGTCCAAATCATCAGGCTCAGAGTTAATTATCAATACACCGTGTTTATCTTTCTACATTGAATAGAAAATTTCAGATAGTTTTCAATTCTCATTTATATTGAAGTCTGTATTTTAAATCTCTTTTTGTAACAGGCTTTATATATAATTATTACTTTATATAGTCTGGGTTACCATGTACTTTATAATAGCATTGATTGAAGAAAAAGATAAATGAAGGGCTTTTTTTATGTGTACAGATTGCTTTGGGATTGATACAACAAAGATATTACAGTCAACGCTTTTTTTAAGTTGATATGCAGTTATAGTCTTCAAGTTTTTCCAATTTTGTGGTGTTGCCTTTGACTTTTGGTGCAAATTTTGTTCTAGTTCCTAATATTTTTAATATATGTGTTAGAACATAATGTCGGGGGAGGGAAGAAAATTGCACTATATCTGGGGTTTAAAAATAATGATTAGTCCTGGCAGTGGTGACTCACTCCTTTAATCCCAGCACTCAGGAGGCAGAAGAAAGTGGATCTCTTAGAGTTTGAGACCAGACTGGTTTACAAAGCCAGTTCCAGGACAGCCAAAGCTCTGTCTTATGAAACCAAAATCAAAAAGCAGAGATAAGGATGTGGAATTGTGAGTTTTTAGAAATCAAGATGTCAGAGGCACTGTAAATATCAATAATGTTACTCTTTAAAGGTGAAAGACAAGAGAAGTCAGAAGTGCACAGTCAAACTGGTACAGAAGGTATAAATTATCTCCAGCAAAGTCTTCAGACCATTGACACCGATCACCTACTCTAGACAAGCTTAAATTCAGCCCTTTTTTTTTGTTTTGTTTTTGCCTATCAGGCTACTCCCACCCCTGTGTACTCATAGTGCCCAAACTTGAATACTACCTCAGGAACTACTAAAATTTACACTTTGCACGACAAATTTTTCTGTAATGTTAGAGGAAAAGGTGTGGGAACAGGATTCTGGAGCTAGATCAGTATTGATGCTTTGATGACTAAATAAACTTAACTAGACCAAGAGCTGTGTAAAATGCCAGACTCCTAATATTTGTAGGTCCAAAACAAATGCCCTTTTAATCATCTTTATCTTACTAATTTCTCTGAGATCAACACTGAGCCATCCCTCTAGCCCCTCTGATATCATATTCATTCAATCATTAACAAATATATATTTTTGTTCATTACCCATGAATCAGGTCATGTGCTGGGATGTGAACAATATGTGAATGCACATATTGATAAAATTAGGTCCTTGCTGTGAAGACTTCTCAAGCTAGTCATCCTTGATTTCCCTGTAATATTTAAAATGTGGAGTTATTGCATCATTTAAAAGCAACCTCTCTAAACCATTTTGTGTGGTCCAATATATTTGACCCTTTTCTTCAGTCTATTTTTTTTCTAACTTAATAAATAATGTGAATTTTCTCTAAGGTTCAGTCTCCCTAAAATAGCCCTAAGCTTTTAGCTAGACTTCCCAATTTCTTCACTCTATGAATCAATTACTATCTTAAGAGACCCACATACATTTGA
The DNA here is from genome assembly GCF_030254825.1 of Meriones unguiculatus. Taxonomy (NCBI): domain Eukaryota; kingdom Metazoa; phylum Chordata; class Mammalia; order Rodentia; family Muridae; genus Meriones; species Meriones unguiculatus. The sequence goes on along the minus strand of NC_083369.1, from coordinate 69,137,878 downwards.
AACAAATTGCTTGTAAAAGGCACAAAACACTTAGGAAGAATCTTTTCTGTTTTTGTTTTGTTTATCACAATGGATAACTCTTGGTTAAAAGAACCTATTAACAATTAAAAACTAATGATAAATAGTGCAGAACATCAGGAAATTCCTAATGTATACATTGATTAATGTTTGAGGGCAAGAAATGGTTTATAATATTGTATAGATATAAAATATTTTCAAAGGCTGTGTTGAAAGTATATTTTCAACCTGTTCACACTATTAATAGTTGATTCAATCAAGAGAGAACTAATATTGTCAATGAACTAGTACATCTATAAGTTCATGGTATATGGGATTTTAGGGGTGTGTCCTAGTTGGAAGTAGTAAGTCACTAGGGTATGTATTGAAGGATCTATTTTGTTCCTTATCTTCCTTTTCTCTCTACTTTGATTCTCCCTTACCCATTCCCTTGCCTCTTTCCTGATTCCTGGATGCCATGAAGAGAGAAATTGTCCTGTCACACTCCTTCCAACATAATGTTCTGCTTCATCCCAGGTACACAGTGTTAAAGGACCATTACCTGAAATATTTGAAACCGTGAGCCCAAATCAATATTTTTTTTAATTTTATTTTTTTCGTATCAGTTACATTTTATTAACTCTGTATCCCAGCTGTGTCCCACTCCCTCATTCCCTCCCAGTCCCTCCCTCCCTCCCTCATCTCCACCGTGCCCCTTTCCAAGTCCACTGATGGGGGGGACCCCTTCCCCATTCATCTGATCCTGTTTTATCAGGTATCTTCAGGACTGGCTGCAAAGCCCTCCTCTGTGGCCTAACCCAAATCAATATTTTGAAGTGATTTCTCTAAGCCAATTCAGTCGCAGCAAGGGAGAGCCAACTAACACAGTTTGTTAGCTTAGTTTGTTTTTTAGACATTATATAAACTTACTAGATTATGGTAGTGTAGCCTATTAAGATGTGCAAATACTACATCTCTTTTAAAATTTAATAGCAAAAATTAAAACTGGATGGTTCATAGTATATGTTATCTCTACAGTAAATGCAGGCTCTCAACAACAGAATCATCACATCCTAGTCAGAACAGCTACAGTCAGGAAAAAAAAAATTGCTGTAAACATGATTCAGTGAGTAAAGGCACTTGCCATCATGACTGAGGGCAGAGTTTTATCATCAGGATTCACATGATAAAAGAAGAAACTCAAGTCCTGCACATCAGTCTTCCGACCTAAAGACACACACACACATTATGACCTATGCCTCTCCCACACACATACATAAATAAAAGTACTGGAGGTTTAATTAAAGAATGATTGAAAGGGTTCCTTTTTTAAAAAGAAAAAAATATGCATTCAGGGATTATTTCTATAGTTTGCTACTAAAAATAGATAGATAGATAGATAGATAGATAGATAGATAGATAGATAGATAGACAGACAGACGGATAGATGGATAGACAGATAGACATAAAGATAAGAAGTCCATACCTTTAATCGCAACAGTTATGAGTCTGAAGCCACCCTGGCCTACATCTTGAAGACTAGGCTATACAAGGCTACATATAAGATTTTTGTCTCAAAAACAAAATCACACCTGAAAAATTAGCAATGGTTTTTTAGCCATGAATGTTAGTAACCTGTCTAAAAATAAATAATCACAAATTTTAAAAGAAATGGCAAAGGATGCTGACAAAAAAATGATTGCTGGTAGGAGTATAAGCAACAGAAACCACCATGGAAATCAATGTGGAGTCATCTGAAAAAAAAAAAAAAACAACTAAGTAAAATTATAACATGATTTAGCTATGTACCTGCTGGGCATATTTCAAAGGATACTATAGCTTCCTGAGGAGATATTTGTCATCCTTGTTCATTTCTGTCTTAGTCACAAAGATAGGAAACAGAATCAGTCTAAATGTACAAGATGAATAGATAATAAAAATATAGTACATATACACAATAGATTATTATCCAATCCTAAAACTGAAATTTGCAGAAAAAAATTGATGGAACTGGAAAATACTACATTAAGGCTCAAAAAATATATACCACATGTAGCAAATTCTAGCTTTTAATTTTTATGTATGTGTATTTATGTAGGAGTGATCATGTATAGAAACTTGGAAATTAGAAAGAAGCCTATAGGAAAGAAAAAAAGAGGTTTTAAAGAAAAATATAGGGTGTATAATGGAATAGATGATATTTGAAAGTAGAAGGAATACATCAGGGAAATGGGAGGGAAAAATAAGGGACAAAATCAACTAAAACTATGTGTGTACATGCCATAAGGAAACCTACTGAAAACAAATTTTATGATAATAATAATATCATATAATATATGATAATATAAATATTATATAATATTGTTATGTTATATTATATTGTATATGATTTTATATAATACTATTTTAAAAATCAGTATCCTATATGACACTAATAGAAGGTAAATGCAGAAGGATGACTTTTCAATCAAATAGACAAGATGAAATTGTTAATGACCAATAATCAAAGCAGGAGAAATTTGAAGGTTTCAAAATCAATGCCCCACAATGACTCATCTTCCACTAGCATATTCTGCTCAATATCATAGCAATAATATTCCTGTAGCTGGAGCTATGAAAACGTGGTTGGTGATGGAAAATCATGATCTTGGTTTCTTTGTTTAGTGGGTATTAGTTACAGAGGGCTTCTGAAAGCCAGAAGAAGAAAACAGGAAACAAACTAGGAACCTACCACAGAGGGCCTCTGAAAGCCTCTGCCCTACAGACTATTAAAGCAGATGCTGAGCCTGATGGTCAACTGTTGGGCAGAGTGAATGGAATTTTATGTAAAAAGTGGGAAATAGTAAGAGCTGGAGAGGACAGGGTCTCCACAAGGAGAGCAACAAAACAAGGAAATTTGAACACAGGGAACTTCCCAGAGACTCATACTCCAACCAAGGACTATTCACGAAGATAACCTAGAACCCGTGCACAGATGTAGCCCATGGCAGTTCTGTGTCCAAGTGGGTTACATAGTAATGGGAAGAGAGACTGCCTCTGACACAATCTGATTGGCCTGCTCTTTGATCACCTCCCCCTAAGGGGGGAGCAGCCTTACCAGGCCACAGTAGAGGACAATGTAGCCACTTTTGGTGTGAACTGATAGACTAAGATCAGAAAGGAGAGGAGAACCTCCCCTATCAATGGACTTGGGGAGTGGCATGCATGCAGAGGGAGGAGGGAGGGTGGGATCGGGAGGGGAGGAGGGAGGGGCTTATGGGGGAATACAAAATGAATAAAGTGTAATTAATAAAAAAATAAAAATAAAAATAAAAAATAAAAAAAGTAAAAAATTAAAAAATAAAGATATTTAAATACTTTCTTTACCGAACAAGGTTACTTACTATTAGTTTATCCATTCATGCATTTGTAGACTATACATCTGTTTAAATTCTTCTAATGAACTTAAATGTAAGGTCAATCTGCCATTTGTCAAAAAGACGAAACAAACAATTGAAGAGGTAGCAACACTTTCACGAATATTCTGTGGGTGCTTTTGAATTTTCATGGCCAATACCTAGTTTGGCACGGTAATTCACTGTCTGTACTTGTACCCTTTGATCCTAAGGGCATTAAAGTATTTATTCTCGGTCTCAATACATGTAATGACACATGAGCCTAACTAAAAGCATAAAGACATTAGCCTTTTTTCATATGAACAAGAGAAAAAATACATTGAATTTTATTCAATCGGTGTGTATCACACACCCATTCTGTAGCAACAAAAGCGTCAGGAAGAACAAACATATCTTGATTCATCTATCATGTGCAGTGATGACAAATCAAATCGGCAACACTACAGACATCAAATTATGCTCACAAAGAAACATCATAACATTTTTTTTTGCCTTCAGCAAAATATCAAACTAATTATATCATTTGGGCATCCTTTTAAGCTCTCCTTACACACCACCCCAAAGCCTTCTGTCATTTTCTTCTCAGTCCATGTATCTTCATTTTGTGTGTCCCTATGGCCATTTGCCAAATTCAGAAGAAAAGTTCTTCAAAAGAAAACATATTTTGATCACTCATTCACTAAAAAAAAAAAAGAAAGAAAAAAGAAAGAAAGAAAAATTATCCCCTTACTATCTGCTATTCACTGTGCTAAGTGCTGGAAAGGCAATTGGTTACAAGAGCAGGAAGTGCTTTCTTTAACTGGAGATTTCCCACAACTATCTTAGCTTGGGTTACTACAGCAGAACACCAAAGACTGGGTGGTTTCAACAGAAGAATTTCCTTTTTACAGTGTTGGAGGTTGGAAAATTCAAATGCCAGCCTTGTGCTGGGTTATTGTTCAGTGGTAGAGCATTTGCCTAGTATGTACAATGCTCTTCGTTCCATTCCTATCACACACACAAAAATAAATCATCATAGTTTGGTTCTGAGTAAAGATGAAAGGCCTGAACATGGGCTAGTATATAAGAGGTCAGGTTTGCCTCATTGTATTCATATAATATAAAAAGCAACAAAAATCAAGTAAGCTCCTTTGTTTTTCCTTATAAGGACACCAATTATATAAAGACCTCTAAATCCATGACATAATTACTATAAAAAAAACAGCCTTATTATATAAACACATTAGGAGTTAAAATTTCAGCATATGAATTCTGGAGAGAATTCTAGCTTGTACAGAGAAACAAATAACCAGTATGTAACAACAACCATATCTGATTTCTATTTTATTGATTCTTTTATAAGATATTTCCTTTCAACTTTTGTTTTTTTTTTTGTTTGTTTGTTTGTTTGTTTGTTGCTTCTGAGACCCAGGGATGCTGTTTTCTTGAAATGACCTTAGTCATTTCATCAGCAATTTTATGCTCTGTCCTGTCTCCTCTCTCTGAGATTCCATGGATCTGGTTTTTCAACTACCACCCCAATGGTGAGAGCACCACTGTTTTGAATCTCCATCCCAGAAATGAAAAAATGATTTTCCCACCTCTGCTTTTAGAAAATTTTGTCTTTACACTGCACATTTTTCTGTCCTATTCCTTCACATTGATTTCCTTTCTCCTTTTATTCTTCTTACCTTGCCCTCTTTGTCCTTTCATCCAGTATCCTATACAACCCTGATTATTTCCTAGGTTACTCTATGATAAAGCCTAAACTCACATAATACATTTTATCTTTCCTTTTTTGCCACTCTGGATATGGAATCTGGGACATTATGCATACCAGCCAAACACTCTATCACTGAGACACAAAACTAAAGTTTCTTATTGAACTGACAATATATTCCAGAGTTCCTGTATTCCACTGCTGCCAGAGCTATCATAGAGCCCACCTTGCCCAACCAGAGAAATCTATATCAGTCATATCAACAAAGTCAGCCCATCACTTCTGGAAAGTAGGAATTTTCTCCAGTAGTCAGACTTTTAAAAACATCATTTTCTGGGTCATTCGTTCTTCATAATGACATTGTTCCTAAATGAACACCTAGGCTTACTGATCTTGGAATGTCAAAGCATTTGCTTCTTTTCCTCTCCAAAAGATTTTGCAAATGTCTCAGGTTTTTTTTTTTTTTTTTTTCTGTTATAAAGATGTCCATCATGCCTCTGTGGAAGACTGTCCCTAATAATCTAAAAATCTACATTTTTTTCTTCCTCTGCCATTGATTTCCTTACAGAATTAAGACAAGTTATTTGCAACAGGCCTCAAGTGACTTACATGCAAGATAGCCAGGCCGTTTTAGCTAAAATTATGGTTGTTTCTTGTTCACAGTGTCTACAAATCAGTTTCCATGGCCTCTGTAAGCAAAAAGATATAGATAGATGTCTGTTCCTACTTTACTTTGCCTGAAAATTCTTGAAATCTTTACAGTTTCACAGACCATTCTTATTTGTGTTTCTTGTTTGTGCGTAGAGCTTTCCTAAACAAACAAAACATAGTAAAAAACTGGCTTCAAATACAGCTTAATTCCAGATAAGTCAGTGTTGTAGAAACAGCCTATGGGTGCTATGCTAATGCCAAGTAATCTAAAGGCAGCATTGTTGTGAAAGGATCCCAAAGTGGAGAGACCTTTCTGTGGGTGACTTTCTCCTGTTAATTAAACAACTACTCCATTAGCAGGAACTAAGCTGCAGTTCCTCAGACAGTGAAATGATTCTTTATAAACTGCAGTGCTTTAAGCACCAGCCCTATGAATACCTATAATGGGACTAAGTGAAAATCAGATAACATTTGCTTGACATTGTCATTGGCCTTTCTCTAATGTCAAAGATAGATTTGCATAATTATTCTGAAAGCTAGGAAAATGTACACAGCAGGAAGCTTACTGGCTGGTGGCAGGTTTTATTTCTACTCCAACTGTGACTCTCAAGATGAAGAAAATCTCCTTTCAGAAAAATGAACAGAGTGCACACTTTCTAAGGCACTGCACTAACTGCTTAAGGACAATTTGCTTTGCATACTGATTTCCCAGGTCTAATTAAGATAGGCCTGATAAGCTACTGATTGACTGAACAACCTTATGCTCAGTGTGAAAAGGGCTTCAGAGAGAACAGAGACCAAGCGCTGTTACCTTATAAACCTCTTCCCATTAAAATTCTTTCAACCTGGCGAGATGCCTGATAGAAGCAAACTTCTAAAGACTGCCACTGTAACAGGTGTGGGACTGTGGTGCAATCTTGTCTTTCAAGGTCACTGCAGTCATAAAATAACCACAAGGGAGAATGCTGAAGCCACCAAGGCCTCTCCAAAGGTTTCCACCCATTATACATTCCACTAGGACCTCACTCATTATCTTTTTCCACACAGGCTTTCTCATTTCCCATGTTGCCTTCACAAAGGAATTGAAATCATTATTCCTCTTTGGCTTGAAGAACACTTTTTTCTTCTTCCCTGCCTTCCTTCCTTTTTTCCTTTCTTCCTTTTTTTCCTTCCTTCCTTCCTTCCTTCCTTTCCTTTTCTTTATTTTCTTTTTACTTACAGTTTTAAATAAGTTTTCCTTACTATTATTTAAAATAATATGCAAATATTTGGACTGTGTTATTAAGGCAAAGAATTTAAAATGTAAAATTTATCACCTTTTGGAATGATACCCGAATGACAGGGATGATTCATTCCTATTGCAACAGACACACACAAAGACACATTGCCAGAGGCAGTAATGTCTCCTACACTTAGGAAATCCTTGCATTTAGATCAGCAATACATACGACTAATATCCTCTTAAAAGTAAGCATATACCATTTGTGCCTTCCGCTTCTGGGTTACCTCACTCAGGATGAGCATTTGCCTGCAAATTTCATGATTTCCTTGTTTTTAATAGCTGAGTAGTATTCCATTATGTAAATGTGCCACAGTTTCTGTATTCCTTCCTTCGCTGAGGGACATTTAGGCTCTTTCCAGTTTCTGGCTATCACTAACAAAGCTTTGAACATAATTGAACAAATGTCCTGGTTGAATGGTGGAGCATCTTTCAGGTATATGCCCAGGAGTGGTATAGCTGAATCTTGAGGTAGCGCTATTCTCAATTTTCTGAGGAAGTTCCAGATTGATTTGCAAAGTGGTTGTACAAGTATACATTCCCACCAACAATGGAGGAGGGTTCCCCTTTCTCCACATCCTCTCTAGCATGTGTTGTCACTTGAGTTTTTGATCTTAGACATTCTGATGCGTGTAAGATGGAATCTCAGGGTCATTTTGATTTGCATTTCCCTCGTGACTAAGGGTGTTGAGCATTTCTCTAAGTGTTTCTCCTACATCCAATATTCCTCTATTGAGAAATCTTTGTTTAACCCTGTACCCCATTTTTAATTCTATTATTTGTTTTTTTGATGTCTAATTTCTTGAGTTCTTTATATATTGTGGATATTAGTTCTCTGTCAGATGTAGGGTTGGTGAAGATTTTTCCAGTCTGTAGGCTGTCATTTTGTTCTGTTGATAGTGTCCTTTGCTTTACAGAAGCTTATAAATTTCATAAGGTCTCATTTATTAATTTTGCATCTTAAAGTCTGAGCTGTCGGTGCTCTATTCAGGAACTTGTCTCCTGTGGAAGGCTCTTTCTCACTTTTTCCTCCAACAGATTTAGTGTGTCAGGTTTTATGTTGAGGTCTTTGATCCACTTGGACTTTAATTTTGTGCAGGGTAATAGATATGGTTCTATTTGTGTTTTTCTACACGTGAACTTCCAGTTAGATCAACACCTCAACATTCGTTGAGGATGCTATGTTTTTTCCATTGTATGTTTTTGGCATCGGAGTTACTCTAGGAAGGATACTTAAATCTCATTCACAATGGTAAACAGTATAGCCAACAGAAACAGTGGAAGAGAGGGAACAGGATAGGAGCCTATTATAGAGGACTGTCTGAAAGTCTACACCAAACAGGAGATCCAAGCAGATTCCGAGACTCACAGCCAAACTTTGGGCAGAGAGCAGGGAGTCTTATGGAAGAAGTGGGGGATAGAAGGACGGTGCCAGGGACAGGAGCCCCATAAGGAGACTAACAAAGATGAAAAATCTAGCCCAGGGGGTCCTGCAGAACCTCATGAACGAACCCACGACCATGCATGGAGAGGACCTAGACCTCCTAATCAGATGTAGGTGATAGGCAGCTCAATCTCCATGTCGGTCTGGGAGTAAGAGAATCCAGGCGGTCCTGATGAGACTTGGTAATCTAGGGACAGATAGCAAGGAAGGAGAACTTCCTTTTTTTAATAGACTAGGACAAGGTAATGAGGGGAAGGGGAAGAGGAAGACAAGGTAAGACTGGGAGGAGTCGAGGGAGGGGACTAAAATGAGGATATAAAATGAATAAATTGTAATAATAATAATAATAATAATAATAATAATAATAATAATAAAATAGATCTGCAATACAATCAGTTTTCACCAGGCACTGTTTTCACAGAGACCTAACAATATATTGTACATAAAAAGTATTTTTTGTTGTTATTTTGCTTGCCTTTAATTTATCTGTGATGGAGATCTCATTATGTTGCTTAGACTAGTCTTGGAATCATAATGCAACAGATCTTCCACCTCCATCTCCCGAGTAGCATGACAAACACGTGTCACTCTGCCTAGGCCTAAAAATATTTTTTCGTACTGAGTTTTACTAGAAAAATTCATAAATTCAAGAAGCATCAAAGATTATGTCATAATCAAGAACACAGTCCGCTTGTACTACCCATTACATTGAAACTGTGGTTGCTTCTCTATTAAGCTTGACAGTTTCTATGACACTATGAAGCCTAACCTGCATGTGTGTTTCTTTAACAGTGTTATACTGTCTCATGATGAGAGAAATGTTAACACACTTCAACTGCCTCAGAGCAGATAATACCTTTCAGCTTAATTCTAATTTGAACTGGAGGTTTAAATTCATGCAATTTACTAAATGGCAATTTGCCTTGAATGAGCTCATGAACACACCACAAGCAGATGGGCTGATTCAGTCTCTGACCTTTGAAAGGGCAAATGTCTAGCTTCTAAGGCAAAAAGGCAGCCGCAGAAACAAAAGCTATATCCATCTTAAACAGATAATTATGATTATTATCATACTGGGATTGTTGAGCACTTATCGTTCATAGAGCCTTGATACAATCATTATATCATTTGAAAATCACACCAGAGTCCTGTCAGAGAGATGTTCATTCATATAGGCAATTGTCAGATACAGAGTTTCAGGCATAAAAATGGCATACTGTCAGTTGGTATGCATAAAAGTCAGTGCCCTCTTGCATTACACAAGAAAAGAAGAATGAAGACTATTTCAAGAACTCAGAATTTAGCCCTCTGTGATCTTCATCTTTAATTTTGACTGGTACATACAGTTCAGTGTTCAGAAGAAGTGAAGATTCAGGTTGCTTAGTAAAACTGGCATGATGGCCATGCTCAACAATGAGCTAACATTGACAATATTATCTGTCACATCAATGTGCAATGTGACATAACACCATGAAACACACTGAGTAACTTGATTCAATTTCATTACTATTTCTAGATAAATTTGGAAAATCCAGATTGGCCCATCCAGTGAGGCTTCATGGCACATGTGTGCAGCCCTAGCTACTTGAGAACATGGCGCAGTTGTGTTATTTGCACCCTGTAGTTTGAAATTAGCCTTGATAAGAGAGCAAGATGATGTCTGAAAACAAAAGATGAAGTAGAACAACAGAAAAGGAAACCTGCACCCTCAAAGAAGTCAGTCAGTTATTATGCCGTGACTCTTCTGCTATTTGTCAACAGCCAGCACTTCCCAAAATTGTTGAAAATAGTCTGCTACTGAATAGTAGCTGTAAGAAATCTCAAAATTGCAAAATTCTGTAGTATTTGTGAGGAATTCTTCCTAAGATCTAAGAGCAACCATATTCTCCAGTCTCTGTGTAATGTAACGACAAATACCAATTAGCAAGAGCACAGGCTACTTTCTGATCCCTTTCCTGCTGAGTTGTTTTAAAGAGAAAAAAGATAAAATGGAGGTTATGGCACATCTATGTAATGAGTCTTAAAAAGCAAGGGATGGGAAGTTTGAAGCATTATTAGCAAAACATTTACATTCTCTTAAACATATTTTTAAGGTTACTAAATATTCTATATTGCAAAGGCTACTTCTATGGGGAGAAAACATTCATTAAGCCAGTATTACTCTTGAAAAATAGCTGCTAAAGCTGCTAAGTGAATTGTGTTTATGTGAAAAGCTGTACCCCAGGAAGAAGGTAATTGCTACTTTTATATATTTGCGTTGTCACTGCTCAAGTCTAATTTTCCTGGCTTGAAAAGAAAAACAAGTTTAAATAATGCAGTTCTTATTAGCATCTGAATACGGACCTAATTGTGCCCTTTTGACTCTGAGTGGTAATTGGGAATGTATTCTATGTAAGTGGATTAAGGAATATGCAACATGTGCAATTATAACAAAAATCTTTCATTTGAAAACTGCAATCTTATCCCATTGTCTCTGAGCAGAACAATAGCTGTCATTTTTTGCCTTTTTCTTAGAAAATCTGTTATAGGAATATGTAAACAGCAGTATAAACATGAATCCCAGTTCATCGGATTATAGTAGAATGGCTAGTATCTTGTTGCACTCTGTAATTCCAGGCATACTCAGGGCTCCTCAAAGCCAAAAATTAGGAGAAAACTTAAAAGTCAAATGGTTGTTTGGCACCAAGTTGTCCCTAAGATAACCCCTGGGTTTATTTTGTGCTGGATCCAAATTCCTTTTGACTTGAACACTCCATAGCCTGAATGTTCTAGAAATTCTTCAGAAATCTCTTTGATGATTTCTCTGAGATTAAAAAACACCAGCAAAAAAAAAAAAAAAAAAAAAATCCCAAACACTGCGAATTTCTCCTTCATAATAACTTGGTATGAATACATATCTTGGTTAAAAAAATATGTTACCCTTCAATGAAATTTTAATTTGCTTTGTAATTATAAACATCCATTTAAAAAAAAACCAAAAACACTGAGCTCAGCCTGTTAAAGCAAAAATTCTCTTGAATAACCAGGTTTTATTTTTTGGTCTTTGCCAAATACTAGTTTGGCTAATTGTATTTATTTGGTTGGGTTTTTGTCCAAAATGACTAATAAAATTTCTATATCATGAGGTGTTTATATACGTATAAACATGCTTGTGTGTATATGTGTGAGTACAAACATATATGTGAATTTCAAAATATCCTTGTCATGCTAACTTTTTATCTCTTGTAACTGGATTTCAATATATTTGTTTTATGTTATACTGACATCTATGGACTCCACAGGAGAAATTCAGTTTTTTAAAACAATTGTTATAGCTCTTTAGAAGCAACTTAAAATGTGAATAAAATTCTTTTGATCTCTTGTGTATGAGCCATGGCTGATCTTTGAACTTCATCATTAAAAAAAAATCAGTATGGAACTTATTTCCTTACCAACAAGGTAAATTAACAACCTCCACAGGCAAAGAATTAATGTCTCTTTAGCAAACTGTGTTCTTTGTGAACACACACATTTTTAGTATTCTGTCAAAACTATCTGTTATTTTAGCAGTCATGTGATTACTGTACTAAACACTAGGGATATAAAATTTAATAAATTTTACCCTAAACTTAACCCTCAAAGAACTCATAGTCAAATGTAGGAGACAGAAATAAAATATGGAGTGGACAAGAAAGTACATTTAGTTTCATGATAGGGTGTTTTTGTCAAGATAAACTAAACATTGTTTATATAAAAGGAATCTCAAGATTTCAGTGTCTTCAGACAGTAAACTTTATTTTGTTAATTGTATTTATTGTCCAATGTAGCAAAGAATTAAGCAGAGGATACTCTATTTAATCTAGTCAATTAAGGACTCGAATTCCTTCTTCCTTAGAATTTCATTGCTTTCAACACATGCAAGTCTAAGATCATTATAAAAAGGAAAAAGGCATTTTGTAGGAACCACACCTACTCTTACCTCCCTCATTCAAGAAGAGACACATCAGTTGTGCTCATTTACTGCAGAGAACAAGTCATAGATATGTGCTTATGGAAAGCAACATGAAGACATGTAACTCTGCTGTGATATGGTGAACAATTATTAATAATTAGATATAACAACTGATCACTAGGGAAAACAAAAAATAAAGCTTAAAACTCATTTTTAATGTAGCATTTTTATTACTTTAGAATTGTGACTACTAAAAAAGTAGAATGATAGAGGATCAGTAGCTAGCAAATGCATAATCAGAGTGAGTACAATAAACGAGTGGATGTGTGCGTTCATGTTTGTGTGTGCATGCATGTGCATTTACATGTGTTATCATCCTTAAGTGCATTTTTGTGTGCATATGTGCGTGCATGTATGGGTGGATGTGTGTTTGTAAAATACAGGATTTCAGGTAATCTAGACTAGCCTCTCACTTGCTATGTAACTAAAGCCGGCCTTGAATGTCTCCTCTTTCCACCTAGGATTACAGGTGTATACCAGCACACTCAGCTCCTACTTTTATTTCAGCTCTACGGTTCACTTCTTTCTTTTTCTTTTTTTTTTTTTTTTTACATGGATCAGTATTATTTATTTCCATCTTTGAAAATTTTCTCATTTTCTGACAAGTTTAAAAATAAAAATGAATGGGATACAATAGGTACGTATCTACACCTTGTATCGATAGTGTGATAAATCACTTTTTAGTATCTCCTTTTAAGTCAGTACTCGGGTGAAGTTGTACATAGAGCACATAAAATTGATCAGTATTTCTAGAATCAATTCAGTTTATTCAGGAACCTTGAACAATCATCTGACCCAGGGGAAAGCCAGCCCACAGCTTAAATAGCCTCTGGGTAGCCAACCCAGGCATGCCACGTGGGCAATGCAGATAGGTCCACATACATGGAAGCAGGCCAGATCCTCAGCCTTAGCCAAATGTGGAATTGTTCGTGACAGAGAGCACTCACCATCGGGAAGGTGGAAGGCGGAAACCAGCTCCATCTTTAAGGCACAGCATTCCGCAGCTCTCTACAGTTCCCCCTTTTTGTTTTAGACGCATCAGGCAAGAGTAGAGGTCTGATCTCTGATATTAGAAATAAATTGGGACTTTGTACAGATGTTCATTTAGGTGTCATCCACCCAAAGAGCATCAGACCCGTCCGATACCTTTTTCTCAGAGGCGGGACCTGGGGTATCAACCCGCATGCAATCAGACATGCTCTTCTCTGGGTCCAAAGCGGCTGACCCTGAGTGCAGTGCTTAGCCTCACATCCTGAGCGTAACATTTTAGCTTTTTATGGTATCCAACCATGCTTGGGGCGAATGTCCTGCTTCAATGGCTGTAAAGGCCTGAATGATCATGGCTGCATCACACTGTTGTGAGACTCTAATCTTGCATATATACCACAGGCAAACCAAGGAGACCAACACCAGAAGGCCTGCTAACGCTCCCATGCCCGCCCATTCCTTCAGATGATTCATGGCTGCAGCAATCCATGATGATAATCCTGTGGCTAGTCCTGCGTCCACTCTGGTAAAATTTACTGTGACAATGGCCACTCTCAGCTGCTCCATCGTAGCATCGAATTCTCCAGTCCAATTACCTAAAATATAGCTCGACAATTGTTTAGACAGATTTGCAGCACAGGGAAAATTCTCATGTTATATGCTAGTGACTCAAAGTCCAGCATATTTTCATTGACAGCCAAGTTGAGCGATTTGCCATAGGGTATCAATTTGTTCCTGCACGAGGTCAATCCTCTGATTGAACCCCATCAAGCTTCCTTTTAGTTGAGCATTAATTCCTTTATGTACAACTAAGGCATGAGCTACATTGGCTAAATGATTATTCAGGGTCTGAGCAGTCTGCCCAGTATGACTCATGGCTAATGTCCCGGTGGTAGCTCCAACAACCGCCAATGAGATGGTAGTAACAATGGTGGCTGTAGTTCCAAGATCCCTTTTCTGTCTGAAGAGAGTCATAGCGTGAGGGGCATCAATGGGCATAGGCACCCAGTGAGGCATGCGAGTAACCAGGGCATACCTAAATTTACTAGCATTCCAGCATTGGGCAAAAAAGCAAATATCATTACCACAATTACTTGGCTCTATCTGGCTAATAATGAATAAAAATGGGGGATATAGACAAACAGGTGTGGGCTTATAGGAAATATTATGAGAAGCCTTAACCCCCTCATTGAAACACCCTGCATCAGTTCTAGAACTAGCAGTGGTGGTGTCCGAGGTCTGAGTAGGTTCAGGAGATCATTGCCCCCAGGGGCGAGACGTGCTCCATGCCAATTGACTAACTCCATGTTTTCCTCCACTTTTGAAAGTCATTTAAGGTTCTTAAATTATTTTTTCCCTTTTTTTTTAAATTTTTCATCAATTACACTTTATTCATTCTGCATCCCCCCATAAGCCCCTCCCTCCTCCTCTCCCAGTCCCACCCTCCCTCCTCCCTCTGCTTGCATGCCACTCCCCAAGTCCACTGATAGGGGAGGTTCTCCTCTCCTTTCTGATCTTAGTCTGTCAGTTCACATCAAAAGTGGCTGCATTGTCCTCTACTATGGCCTGGTAAGGCTGCTCCCCCCCAGAGGGAGGTGATCAAAGAGCAGGCCAATCAGATTATGTCAGAGGCAGTCCCTCTTCACATTACTATGTAACCCAATTGGACTCTGAACTGCCCTGGGCTACATCTGTGCAGGGGTTCTGGGTATATTAACACATTTCTTGACTACCTATTGAGAAATAAGTATGACCTAGTTGTTGTTTTTTTTTTTTTTTTTTTTTTTTTTTTTTTTTTTTTTTTTTTTTTTTTTTTTTAGTTCAACAAAGATAATTAGGATAAACAGTATGAACTAAAATACTAAAATATTCATTCTTTTGA
This sequence comes from Meriones unguiculatus, assembly GCF_030254825.1. Lineage (NCBI taxonomy): Eukaryota > Metazoa > Chordata > Mammalia > Rodentia > Muridae > Meriones > Meriones unguiculatus. The sequence continues at coordinate 69,122,553 of NC_083369.1, read as the reverse complement.
AATCTTATTTCTTGCTGGAATAATATGGTAGATGGTTTTTAGTCTCAATACCTGAGAAGAATTATTATAAAAGAGAAAGGATTTATTTTTGGCTCATAGTTTCAATCTATATGATTGGCTGACTGTATTGTTTCTTTGTCACAGTAAAGCATAATATTAGGGTACAAAAACAGAGAAGAACATTTTCACAGCTGATTATAACCTGGAAAAAGAAAGTGATATAAGAGGGAACCTATAACAAGGAGTATTTTTCCATTCATCTCTGGATTCTCTGTTGTTATAATATAGCTCCTGTTAGGATGCCCCACTGACTTACTGTAAACCTTTACCTGTTTCTGTTTTGTATTGCCCTGGTGTTGAAGACATATTCTCTCTGGGTTGTTTCCAAAATTTCTCTCTGATTATCACTTGAATTCTAAATTAATACCCACTGTTTATAGACCATGTAAAGACAGGCGTTCTGTCCTCCTTACACAAAAGGAAGAATGGTTTCTGTAACACCAAATCTACTTAAAGCAAGGAGAAAATGAGGAAACCTCATTGAAAGTATCCAGTTAAACAACGGCATTTATGGAAAGCAAGTTTGAATGTGGCAGAAATCCAAATCAAGTTTTGTTGGAGATAAACTGGAAAATGATCTAAATGTTTACATGATGAGTTGTGTTATCCACCGTTTGCCATTGTTTTATTTCCTGGCATAACTGCTCTCTACTAAAGTTAGTTTTTCCCTGTGGATGAAATCATAACTGTTCATGGCTTCCTTTATTTAAGTTCTATTAAACAAGGTTATTCCCCTTAACTTGATATTCATATTTTCAAAGGACTGTATTCTTGCTAAGGTTGGACAAATACTTATTCCAGTGTAAATATCAATGTAGTTAGTGAAATGAAGTTCTAGTTTTAGGAGGACCTGGGTGAGAAGTATATACTTGCAGCATGTAAGGTAGACCTTTTTGATAAGCTGTACTGGAATCACATAATTTGAAAAGATGAAGTAAAGTTCCCAGAGGAATACAAAGACATTATCAGCTGCAGGATCCATGAACTTGTGTTGTAATACAGTCTTCAGAGTTAAAGTTATCTAGATTCAAATATTTATTGAGATATTCTTTATGGATTTAGAGTCAACTGTGACTGCTTATTCTAGAATATCACTTGCTGAAGGAAATTGATGCTATTAGAACAGTGATTCTCAAACTTCCTAATGTTGTGACTCTTTAACACTGTTCCTCATGTGGTGTTGACCCCAACCATAAAATTATTTTCTTTGCTACTTTATAACTGTAATTTTGCTACAGTAAAGGAATTTTAATTTAAATATTTTTGGAGATAGACCTTTGCCACAAGTCAAGAACCACTGTGTTAGAATCTTTGTCACCAAGTCATCTACAATAAAGGCTGTAAATTAGACATAAAAGTTAAGAATATTATATGTAAAGTAAACTGTTCTTGAGAGGTATGTAATGTGTGTCAATCAAAAATGGTTAATGAATATGTTATGTCATTGCAGGTCGAGAAATGCAGTCATTGCTCAAAAAATGAAGAAATGCTTGAGTTATCAGAGTTAAATTATCAGAGTTAAACATCCTAAAACAGGAGATGAGTCATAAATTTGGGGGTTAATAGTTGTCATGGTTTGAATGAAAATGGCCCTCACAGGCTAATAGAAAGTGTCATGATAAGGAGGTGTGCCCTGTTGGAGGAAGTGTGTCACGGGACATAGACTTTGGGTTTTAGAAGATCAAGAAGGCCCACTGAGTGGCTCATTTTTTCTTCCTGCTGCCTGCTAATCCAGATTAGAACTCTTGGTTCCATCTCCAGTAGCATGTGTGTTACCATGCTTCTTATCATGACCATAATGGATTAAACTTCTGAATGTGTAAGCCGGCCCCAATTAAATGTTTTCCTTTATAAGAGTTGCCATGGTCATGGTGTATCTTCACAGCAATAGAAATCCTAAGTAAGATAGACATCAATGAAAAATAGAGAGAAAAAATTTTTCCAACATTGCATATGTATATATAGCAATTATTTGGGGATAATCTAGCTGAAAGGATGGCAATCTGGCCCCCAAGTTTTGTGATTAAATCTAGAATTAGGAAGGCTCATATACAAAACAGTATTAAATATGTCAACTTATGTAATGCATATCTAGTATTTAATATAATGAGCATATATAAAATACTCTGCCAAAGATTCTATTATTGTAGTTTCAAAATGAATAGTGTATTTTTGGGTAATTTGTATGTTATTATAAAAAGTAGCCCTATTTTGATAGATGTCAATACTTTATTTAAAATAATATTCAATTCATTTTGAATAAATTTCTAAAATGTGACTCATGTTAACTTACAGAGGAAATTTAAGCATACTTAACACCTAATTCCAAAGTTTGTCATCTTGCCATTATATAATAAGCCTCATTTTTGTTGTTGATAATATCTCATGAAATGTGAAAAAGCAAGGTAAAGTTTGATACATCTTTGTGATCATGGTGTGACTCTATGTAGATAAAATCTAAATTGCTTATAAGATGGGAAATCTGATGGTCAAAGGGTTAAATGGGTATTTTTATAGTTCTTCACTGAATTGATGCTGCTCCTAAATCTGTACAGAATGTGATGTTCTAGTCAATGAACTGAAAATATTTTTTTAAATTGTTACTGTCCAAGTATATTCAAAATGTCATGTTGTTCCCATTTTTGTCTAACAAAATATAATTTTTACACAAATGGGAAGCACCAAGACTGTTAAAAGCATAAACTATCTGACTTAGTGTAGCGAAATGTTGACCTCCGGGCAAGTCATGGCCATCGACATCTTCTCATCAGTAATAAATATCTGCAGATGTGCACAGTATTGGGCCCACTAAGGTACATTGTGAAAGGGAGAAGGCTTGTGGAGACTCACCACTCCTCAAGGGTATTTATGTATATAGTGGTTGTTCTGGAGAGATATTTTCTTTTCTTTTTTTTATTTATTACAATTTATTCACTTTGTATCCCCGCTGTAGCACCCTCACTTATTCCCTCCCAGCCCCAACCTCTCTCCCTCTTCTCCCATGGCTCTTCCCCTGTCCACTGCTAAGGGAGATCTTCCTCTACTTCCATCTGTCCCAAGCCTATTAGGTCTCATCAGGACTGGCTACATTGTCTTCCTCTGTGGGCTGGCAAGGCTGATCCCCACTCAGGGGGAGGTGATCAAAGAGCCAGCCACTGAGTTCATGTCAGAGACAACCCCTGTTCCCATTACTAGGGAACCCACTTGGACACTAAGCTGCCATGAGCTACATCTGTGCAGGGGTTCTAGGATATATACGTATATGGTCTTTGGTTGGAGTATCAGTCTCAGAAAAGACACCTGTGCCCAGATTTTTTGGTTCTTGTTGCTCCTTGTGGAGCTCCAGTCGCATCCCGGTCTTTCATCTCCCCCTTCTTTCATAAGATTCCCTGCACTTTGTCCAATGTTTGACTATGAGTCTCAGCAGCTGCTTAAATACCCTGCTGGGTAGAGTCTTTTGAAGGCCCTCTGGGATAGCATCTTGTCCTGTTCCCTGTTTTCTCCCACTTCTGATGTCTATCCCATTTGCCTTTATGAATGAGGATTGAGCAACTTCCCTAGGTTCCTAAGTCTTGCTTAGCTTCTTTAGGTGTACAAATTTTAGAATATTTATCCTATATTATAAGTCTAATATCCACTTATAAGTGAGTATATACGGTATGCCATGTGTGTCTTTCTCCTTCTGGGATACCTCACTCAGGATGATCTTTTCTAGTTCCCACCATTTACCTGCAAATTTCATGATTTTCTTGTTTTTAATTGCTGAGTAGTATTCCATTGTGTAAATGTACCACAATTTTTGTATCCATTCCTCAATTGAGGGACATCTGGGTTGTTTCCAGGTTCTGGCTATTATGAATAAAACTGCTACGAACATGTTTGAGCAAATGTCCTTGTTTTATACTTGAGCATATTTTGGATATATGCCTGGGAGTGGTATAGTTGGATCTTGAGGTAGCACTATACTTAATTGTCTGAGAAAGTGTCAGATTGATTTCCAAAGTGGTTTTACAAGTTTACATTCCCACCAGCCTTCAAAAGGTATTTCCTAACATTACCCCCCCACACACACCAACACACACAAACATATCAAGGCTCAAGGAGTATCTGAGATTCCCACATTCCTGCATATATGGCCAGCAGTAACTGGATTTGTTGGGGCATCAAAAGCAAAAAGACATGAAATTGGAAGCGTATATTTTGAAATAGGCATGGGGTAGTTGGGATGGAGATGATGGGGCATATATATTGTGGATTTCATTGTATAATTGTATGAACTTCTCATAAATAAAGTCACACTGCAAGTTTCCTAGAGAAGCAATAAATGCACTAGATATGAGGACAACACACTGACTGCATATTTATTAATACCAAGTCTCAGTCTCACATACCTAAAGAGTTAGTTTCTGAAAGTTGATATAGCCTGTCTATTGGCACATTTCTTTTTTTTAATTTAATCTTATTTATATATTTATTTATCACAATTTATTCACTTTGTATCTCCACTGCAGCTCCCTCCATTTTCTCCTACTAGTCCCACTCACCATTCCCTTTCTCCCTCTATGTTCTTTGCTTAGTTCCCTGATAGGGGAAGACCTCCTCCCCTCCTATCTTATCCTAGTCTATCAGGTCTCATCAGGACTGGCTGTATTGTCTTCCTCTGTGGTCTGGTAAGGCTACTGCTCCCTCAGGAGGAGGAGGTGACCAAAGAACCCCTCACTGAGTTCATGTCAGAGACACCTTCTACACCTCTTCCTAGGGAACCCACTTGGAACCTGAGTAGTCAATGGGCTTCCTTTGAACAGAGGGTCTAGGTCCTTTCCATGCATGGTCCTTGGTTGGAGTATTGGTCCCTGCAGGTTCCCCTTGATCCACGTATTTTAGCTCTGTTGTTCTCCTTGTGGAGATCTTGACTCCTCCAGGTCTTTCTATATCCTCCTTTTTCCATAAGGATTCCAGCACTCTGGCCAAAGTTTGGCTATAATTTGCAGTATCTCCTTTGACACCAAGGTGGGTAGAATCTTTCAGAGTTCCTCTGTGGAAGGCTCCTGCCTTGTTTCTTGTCTTCTCCTACGTCTGATGTCTGTCCTGTTTGTCTTTCTGAATGAGGATTAAGCATCTTTCCTAGGGTCCTCCTTGTTTAGCTTCTATAGGAGTATAGATTTTATTATGTTTATCCTATATTATATGGCTAATATCCACTTACAAGTGAATATACATTATATGTGTCTTTCTGATTCTGGATTAACCCACTCAGGATGATCTTTTCTAGTTCTCACCATTTGCCTGCAAATTTCATGATTTCCTTCATAAAATCAGACACACCAAATCTGTTAGAAGAAAAAGTGGGGAACAGCCTTCAACTTATTGGCCCAGGAGACAACTTCCTGAACAGAACACCAACCACACAGGCTCTAAGATCCAAAATTAATAAATGGGACCTCATGAAACTGAAAAGCTTCTGTAAAGCAAAGGACACTGTCATCAGAACAAAACCAAAGCCTACAGACTAGGAAAAGATTTTCACCAACCCTACATTTGACAAATAGCTAATATCCAGAATATATAAAAAACTGGGCAGGATACACACCAACAAATCAAGTAATCCAATTAAAAATGGAGTACAGAGCTAAATAGAGAACTATCAACAAAAGAATATAGAATGGTAGAGAAACACTTAAAGAAATGCTCAACATCCTTAGTCATTTGGGATATGCAAATCAAAACAACCCTGAGATTTCACCTCACACCCATCAGAATGGTTAAGATAAAAAACTCAAGGAATGATTTATGCTGGAGAGGATGTGGAGAAAGGGGAACCATCCTCCATTGCTGGTGAGAATGTAATCTTGTACAACCACTTTGACAATCAATTTGGCACTTTCTCAGTCAATTAGAAGTTATGCTACCTCAAGATCTAGCTATACCACTACTCCTTGTATATCCACAAGATGCCCCACCATTCAGTAAAGACATTTGCCCAACTATGTTCATAGCAGCTTTACTTATAATAGCCAGAATCTCAAACAACCTAGATATCCCTCAATGGAGGAATGGATACAGAAAGTGTGGTATATTTACACAATGGAGTACAACTCAGCAAATATTTGCACATTTCTTTTACTCCACAGTACATTCATTACACATAATGTTAGAAAGAAAAGAAAATGTAAACATTCTGGTGAAAATAGCTGGGAAACAGTGCTTTATTATTACAGAATTTGTGGCAGATTTTAATGAGATAATTTGATCTGTGAATTTTAGGACAGGGATTCTCAACCAGTGGATCATGACCCCTTGGGGAGTCGAAGGACCCTCTTACCGGGTCACATATCTGATGTTTATAATTCATAATAACAGAAATTTTACAGTTACAAAGTAGCAAGAAAATAATTTTGTAGCTGGGAGTCACCACAGCATGAGGAACTGTATTAAAGGGGTCTCAGCATTAGAAAGGTTGAGAGCCATGGCTTTAGGAGAAACCTCTAAAATTAACTGTGTCTAGATGTATTTCATTAGAGATGTTTTCTTTCTGATGTCTATATTATATGTTAGTAACTAATAGAAATCTTTATACTTCCTCAAAACGCAACTTAAAATTGTACGAAGAGGACCTAAGACTCAGGCTCAGATATAGCCCATAGACCCAGTCTCCAACTGGGGTCCTTAGTAAGGGGAGCAGGGACTTTCTCTGGCATGAACTTAGTGTCAGGCTCTCTGATCACTTACTCCTCAGTGGTGCAACCTTGCCAGGCCACAGAGGAAGACAATGCAACCAGTCCTGATGAGATCTGATAGGCTAGGGTCAAATAGAAGGGGGGGGAGGGCTCCTCTTTTAGTGGACTAGGGGAGGAGTATAGGGGGAGAAGAGGGAAGAGGTTGGGATTGGGAGGAGACAAGGGAGTGGGCCACAGCCAGGATACAAATTGAATAAATTGTAATAAATGATAATAAAAAATAAAAAGAATTGTTTCCCTGGGAGCCTGGAGAGATGGCTAATTGGTTAGGATTACTGACTGCTCTTTCAGAGGACTTGGGTTCAATTTCCAGCACCCACATGGCAGCTTACAACTTTATGTTAATTCCATGATTTGACGTAGACATACATACACTCACATAGACATACATGCAGGCAAAACACCAATGCTCATGAAAGAAAAATTAATTATTTAACAGAGATTGAGGGAATGTCCATCCAATGATTGGCCCAACCTGAGACCAACCTCTCAACCACAGTAGAGAGCCAACCTCTGACACTACTAATGATATTCTTCTATGCTTGCAGAAGGAGCTTAACATAATGTCTTCTGGGAGGCTCCACCCAGCAGCAGATGTTGGGAATTGCAGTCAAACATGGGGTAGTGCTCCGGAGTCTTGTGTAATTGTTGGGGGAAAGATGGAAGGACATGGAGGGGACGGGGACCTCACAAGAAGACCAACAGAGACAACTAACCCTGTCCTATGGGGGCTTTCTGAGACTAAGGCATTGACTAAGGAGTATGCATGAGCTGGACCTAGGCTCTCTGCACATATGTAGCCAATAGGTAGCTTAGTCATCGTGTGGGTCACCTGGAGAGTGGACATGCGGCTGCTTTTAACAAGGATTCTATTGCTTACTTTTGGATCACTTCCCCCTCACAAGGCTGCCTTGCCTAGACTCAGTGTATCAGGATATTCTCAATACTGATGTGACTTGATGTGCTGGGAAGGGTTGATGTGGGAGAGGGGGCAAAGAAGGGACTTCCCTTTTCTGGAGGGAAAGGGAGAGGGGAAGGGGGAAGGAAGGGGATGAGGGATTGGAAAGAGAGAGGGAGGAGGCTCCATTGGGATATAAAGTAAATAAAGTTAAATGAAATAAAAATTAAAAAAAATGTTGCTGCCCTGTGTTAACATAGGAATAAGTGTGCCACCAATAAATTGGCATTCGTACTTGAGAGCCAAGCCACTGTCAGATACTTTTAGCAACTAGGAAACTTTCTTTCTTTCTTTCTTTCTTTCTTTCTTTCTTTCTTTCTTTCTTTCTTTCTTTCCTCCCTCCCTCCCTCCCTTTCATCCTTCCTTCCTTCCTTCCTTTCTTCCTTTTTTTTTTTTTTTGAAACAAGGTTTCTCTATGTAGCCCTGACTATTCTGGAATTCTATGTAGACCTGGCTGACCTCAAACTCACAGAGCTATGTATGTCTCTGCTTTCCACATGTTGCTTTAATGGTGTCATCTACGACATCTTGCTCAGAGATTCTTAAATAAACTCTGAGAAAGCTTGATAAGCATGCTTTCATTATGAGAGAATACAGACAAGAATAGTCTTTGAACTCTGCATTCACATATCTATACCCTCCTGCTTCCTTATTTTGAACTGAATATTGGACTTCTTGGGCCCTGACAGAGACTTCTGTTTGCTCATTCATTTCAAAATATCTTCCCTATGTTTCAGTCTTCATGACATTAAACTTGACTTGTATTATTCTTGCCCCTACAAATTTTCAATGATTATATAACAAAGTATTAGTGGTCAATGAAATAATTTATATTATTCAGCTGAAATGTCTTTAACAACATCTATTATCCATTCTGTAATTACACTTTCCACCTTGCATATTTAGGTACAATTTAATATTGTTAATAATATAAGCATGAATTACTTTTAATGTAAAAATTAAAAAAAAACGACTAAATCAGCCAGCTACAAAGAAGTTATTCCACTTACAGTATTCACAAAAAACAAGAAGTAGAATACTGGTTGCCAGGAAATGTGAGGAGGAGGAAGTGGAAAGTTAATATTTAATGAGTACAGAGTTTTACCTTTGTAAAATGAAAAGCGTTCTAGAAATGGGTTGCAAAACAATGGATGTGTGCAAGATTACTGAATTGTACATCTACAGATAGCTAAAATTGGTGAAGTATATTTTAGCATAATTGTATTTCTTTCTCTTATCCTCTCTCTCCACTTTCCTCCCATTCAATCTACTTTCAAAATGCAATTACATGGTAAATATGAGCACATCTCTCACTAAAAACTGGAGGATAAACTTCTCTTCTATCATGTTATGCAAGGCTCATCACATGAACTCCTTATCTAACCTCACCTTCTCACACTGCCCTATTTTGAGCCTCTTTCAAGTCACACCAAATAGCTCTTACTTTTCTGAACATGATACTTCATTATTCTTGTCTCTGCCTAAAATGTCCTCTTAGAGTCCTTGGTCTGCCTGGTCAACTAGGCCTTAATATCTGCTCTGGGGAACATTTTGACTAAGCAGAACACTGACTCTATTGTCCACCTTCTCTATGTGCTTAAAGCATTCTGCAGGTACCACTCCATACTGCAAAGGTTTGTTTATATGGCTGAATCCTTCAGTGGACTAAAAGAATATGAAAGGCTCATTCTTGTTTGTTTACAAGAAAAAATGTTGCTCTTTCCTTTCTGCCGCCGCCACGCCATCCAGACTGAGGAAGACGCGGAAACTCCGGGGCCACGTTAGCCACGGTCATGACCGCATCGGTAAGCACCGCAAACACCCAAGAGGCCGTGGGAATGCTGGAGGCATGCATCACCACAGGATCAACTTCGACAAATATCATCCAGGTTACTTTGGGAAAGTTGGTATGAGGCATTACCACTTAAAGAGGGATCAGAGCTTCTGCCCAACCGTCAAACTGGATAAATTGTGGACACTGGTCAGTGAGCAGACATGGCTCAATGCTGCAAAAAACAAGACTGGGGCTGCTCCCATCATTGATGTTGTGCGATCGGGCTACTACAGAGTTCTGGGGAAGGGCAAGCTCCCTAAGCAGCCTGTCATTGTGAAGGCCAAATTCTTCAGCAGAAGAGCTGAAGAGAATATCAAGGGTGTGGGAGGTGCCTGTGTCCTGGTGGCATAAAGCCGGCCAGGGAGGTTAATTAAATGCTAACATTTTCCACGAAGAAAAAAAAAAGAAAGAAAAAATGTTCAGAGCACAGTGCCAGCTACCTAGTAGTGGCGTTTTATGCCTGGATGTTGAGGAATTAAATGGACATATGAAAAGCAAGACACAGATAATAGTTTACACTATCACCATCAATAAAAGTCTTAAAGAAACTCTGCATTGCTGGGCATGTAGCATATACCTACACTCCTAACACCGAGGAGACAGAACAAGAGGATCATGAGTACAAGGCCTCCATGGGCTACCAAACAAGAATCTGTTTCCAAAAAGGCAAACAAGAGAAACAACAGATAAGTTCTGTGTTGTCATACGGCACTTAGACTAATATTTAAGGATAAGAAATACAAGAGCTAACCAGCCTCAAGAGCTTTAAAGGACACCTTCTTCCTACTCCTTTTAATATATAGAAGGGTCCATTTTTAACTCAGAAACCAGATAACTTTGACTAGGCTTGTCTGCAAAAGGACAGGAGGCAGGAGTATGGCACACCAGTGGGGAAAGTGACAAAGGAAAGTAAAATTCATAATGTTTTTATTGTATTCAACCTTACCTTTAGGGTATGTGTGTATGTAAATGCTATGTTGCCATACTTTTAGGATATTGTGGATAAAGTAGTCATAGCTACCCTGGCTTGCTGATAGGTTTAAAATTTATAACATTCTTTATATAGGAAACTTGTTTCTGAGTTGGGAATAAAAGCAAACATATGAAACTTAGTGGTAATATAGAAATGCATGAAAGTGAATAATTTTGCTTGTAGAGAAAAGTGACTATGGCATTGTGTAGATGTACTATTATGTGCATTATGATTAGATTATCCCATTCCTGTTCTGTAGTGCCCAAATGGCCCATTATTGTGACTGCACTAAATTCTATAACAAAAAAAATAAATAAAGTTGAAAAATGCAACTTTCCATTTTAAGGTAGTCTTATAAAGGGTCCATCATCCATTTCCTTCTATGTTTTATCATGCAAGCTGCCCCTGACTTGCTTCAGAACACAAGAAGATTGTAAAAGTGATGCATCTGTCTCAAGTACTTTTACAGTAACATTTCAGACTATGAAAGTGACCACTGTCTTAAAGTTAGTCATTAGAGTAAAATACACTGTGAAATGCAGCAGTCCTTTCTAGGACCAAAATGCATCTAAACCACCATATGACCCAAATGGTTATTTCTGGCTATTCCACTTTCTAAATCCAAATGTTTTTATATATTGCTCTGCAGTTGAAGGTTAGAAGGCAGTGTGCAGGACTTTAGAGGAAACAGTTCATTTGTGGACACTCCACAGAAAAGCTGATGAAAGATGCTTTCTTTAAAAAAAAAATGTATAGAAAGGATTCTAAAATTGCTTTTAAGAATCACCCATTTTCCTGTTAGAATAAACAATCATGGATATCTGCCAAATATTAATGACAGTCTGTCAATCACACAACAATGCCACCCCTCTCTGTTTTCAAAAGCTTGTCTTCTTATTGTAAAATTAGCTTTTAACTAGTTCCAAAGCAACAGAATTCTATTGCTGCTATGTGTGACTGAAACGGGTGACAAGTTGTTTGGATTGTAATTCCAAGGCCCCAGTTATTACCTCCCAGCTAACACATTCTCCTCATTCAATAGAATCTTGTGAGTGCATAATGTCAAACAAATGGTAGGGCACTAAACAAATAATGAGCTGACTCAAAAACCTGCAGTGTCTCAGGTTGTGTTATACTATAAGATGAAAACTTGCAATTCTTCTGAAAAGTGTACTGAGGTCCACACTGTGGCAGTTCTGTGATATAGAGGGATTGTCTGGGTCATTTCTCTTATCTTGTCCAGGTACATGGTAGCAAGCATACTGAGAGTATTTATTTTCCAAATATTTCAATGAATGAAAACCAAAGAAAGACTCACAATATTTTTGGAAGTGGACTAAATTCATCTTTTTATATTATATTAACATCTTAATTATGTTTCACAAAAATTTAAAGGACTCACTACATAGACATTAGCAATATATTTTAAAAATGTTACTCCACAGGTATCCTTGACTATGCCAAATCAAGAGTATTGTACAGTCTGCTCCGTGACTTGGGGGAGGGAGGGGTGAATTCAAACACTCATTGTCTTAGTAATGGTTTTATTGCTGTAAGGAGACACCATGGCCATGACAACTCTTATAAAGGAAAGCATTTAATTAGGGCTGACCTACAATTCAGAGGTTTATTCCATTATCTTCCTTGTGGGAAACATGGTGGCACACAGACAGATACAGTACTGGAGAAGGAACTGAGAGTTCTACATCTAGATCAGCAAGCAGCAGACAGAGAGGTAAGTGACTGGGTCTAACTTGAGCACCTGAGAGGTCAAAGATTGCTTCTACAGTGACAGACTTCCTCCAACCAGACCATATGTATGCCATCAACGCTATACCTCCTAATAGTGCCACTCCTATGAGCCTTTAGGAGCCATCTTTGTTTAAACCACCATACCCACATATTAGTAGGACAGTAAAAAAAAGAGATAAAGAGCTGATGTGTTTAGGGGACATGACAGAGATTCTGAGACTTGGGTCCTAATTTTAAACATGGTTAAAATTTGTCTTCTCCATATATGCTTCTTTGCGTCTCTGTATTTATCCTTTTATTCTTTATACTCCCTTCCAATTTCCAAAAAAACGTACTTTCATTCAAGGTCCATTCTCAACATTCCCATCACAACTACAAGGTCTATTATCATATTTAGTATGAACAGCTTTGCTAGTACAGCAAGAACCATAGCTTGTTTATATAATCAGACTACATTATAATTGAACAGAAAGAAGCTGTTATTTCTTACAATAGCTATTTAATGGTAGGCATTTCTGCTTTTACAAAATGCTTTTACTCTCTTTTATTATTGTACTGTTTTTTTTTTTTTTTTTTGAGATATATTATCATTATATAACTCAGGGCGCCCTTGTACTTATATGGTGTAGGCTAACCTCAAACTTAAAATCTTTTTTCCTGGACTGCATAGATAGCTGCAGGCTAGTGTGAACTCTAACATGAAGCTATCTCTAAATTTAAAAAAGAAAAGAATAAAAATTATTGTAGTGAATATGAAATGAGTGGACACACAAGAAATATTATATTTGTCACAGTATTTAGCATCCAGTAAGCATTAAATGTTAGATATTGAAACTATAATGCCAAATCAGAAGGACAAAATATATTATAGTGACCAAATTTTACTTACCTCACCAATTATACTCATAGGATTTTGCACTTAAAATACATCTTAAAGAGCTGGTAAGGTAGATCAGCAAGTAAAGAGGTTTGCTGCTAAACCTTATAATCTGAGCATGATTCCCTGGGATCACTTCAATAAACAAACAAGCAAACAAAAAAAAAAAAAACAAATAAAATCGAACAAATGATATTTTAATGAAGGCACTTAGAGATGATCAATTTCTATTTTTTTGTGATTTGTAGAATCTTGAGAATCTGAATTCCACGGTTCCAAAATATGATGGAACCTCTCCAAGAAAAACTACACAGTAATAAGTTGAATAATGGCTCCTCAAAAAATATAATCACAGCCTAATCCCCAGAACCCATGAACATGATGTAACTGGGAGAAGATAACCTTCGTGGATATCATAACTTCTGAATCTTAAAATGAGTTGATCATCTTGGATTTTCCAGGTGGGTCCTAAATCAAATAGCAAGGGTCTTTAAACACATAGTAAAAGCATACACAGAGGAAGCAATAAAGGAAGAGGAAGAGATGGAATTTAAAAAGGGACAGGTCAAGAAATGCTGACAGCCACCACAAACTGCAAGAGATAAGGAACTTATGCTCCTCTAGAGTCTCCTCAGAGACCTTGACTCCACTAGAACCTTGCTTTGGATTTTGATGTCCAGTCCTGTGAGGAAAAAAAAAGTTTCTGCAACTCACCAACTTTGTGGTCAATTTTCTTTCTTTTTTAATTAATTTTTTTAAATTTATTAATTTTACATCCTGGTAGTAGCCCCTTCCCTCCTTTCCTTCCATTTCCACCCTCCCTCCCTGTTTCTCCTATCCCCACTCCTCTACTCCTCAGAGAAGAGAAGCCCCACCAACCTACCTACCCCAGCACTTCTAGTTATTTCGGGACTGAGCTCATCCTCTTCCTCTGTGCCCTAGTGAGTTAGCCCTGCCAATCAAAAGACAGACAATAGAGTCAGTGTCAGAGTCAGTCCCCATTCTCCTTAATAGGAAACCAATATGATGACAGAGCTGCTCATTGGCTACCTCTGTGTAGGGGGCCTACAGTCCATGCATGGTCCTTGGTTGGTACTTCAGTCTCCACAGGCCCTCTTGGGCCCTGTTTGCTTGGCTCTGTTGGTCTTCTTGTGGCGCTCCTGTTCCATTTGGGTCCTACTATTCTTCTTTCCACTCTTCTACAAGACTCCCTGCGTTTCACCCATTGTTTGGTAGTGGGTCACTGCATCAGTTTCCATCATGTGCTTGGTGGAGCCACTCAGAGGACACTTATGGTAGGCTTATGTCTGCAAACACAGCAGATTATTGTTAATAGTTTTAGGGGTTGCTTTTTTTTCCCCGGGGGGGAGGAGTCTCAGGTTCTGCCAGTCATTCATTGGACATTCCCCCAATCTCTGCTTTATTTTTGTCCCTGCCCATCTGTAGGCAAGGTAAATTTTGAGTTGAAGTCTTTTGTGGGTGGATTGGTGTTCTTCTCACTTGTTTATTTAGGGGTAGCCTCTTCATTCTCCATGGCCCCTGTTACTAGGAGTCTCACTTAGAGTCACCCTTGTATTTTCTCAGAAGCCTACCCTGCTGTAGGTCTCCAGCTTGTCACGGAGAAGTCCCTGCACACGGTTTTTCTTCTCTCTGCAAGATCTCTGTCTATTTTTTCCCCTGGCTCTTCTCTCTCCAGGTCTGATATCAACTCTCATTTTGTAATAAACAGATAGAAGCCCAACAGACATTCTCCAAGATGTGGATTCTAGCAAGTCTAGACCCCAGGCCTAAAAATGTGGCTTCAGTCCTCCCTTATCACTCAAGAATCTGTAACCAGAGACTCAGATGAACTTAAAGTTAGATTGTGACTTTGTGGAAGGAGGGATGCTGGTTGCAACCCTAAGAAAGTGCTGAGATGAAAAACATCTGGATCTCAGGCAATGCAGGTTTGTTAGCTGAGCCTTGAAAATCAAAAGATAAGGAAAAAATTCTCTCTGTTGTCCACCAGTATGGGAGTCCTTCCTGCATCTCAAAGAGCCCTGTTTTTCTCTACCCGATGATTTATAAACTAGAGAATATAGTCATCTTAAAAAAATTTAAGGATATATTTAAAAATTACACAATGATAGTGGGTACACCATAATTACACGTGAATTAAGAGCTTGAAAACACATTGAAAAAGATGGACTGTACAGAGATATTTCTCAGAAGAATAGAGGGATGTGAAGTAAGAGCATCACTGTGGTAGAGATGCCAAGTTAGATCTAAGAAAAGCCCCTCTTCTGCCAACTTGGGAATCAGCAGATGCTATTATTTGGGTCCTGGTTTGAGGTGAGTTGTGTTCTTTACAATGATATGTTGAAGTCTTAAATCCTAGTACCTATGATATGAAGTCATTTAGAAGTAGGAGATTTTAAGACAATATCAACCTTACCTATATATCTTTGCTCTACTTCTTAGATGATAAGATCAAAAAGGGGAGAATACCATGTGCAGATGGGGACATCCAGAAGGCAGATGGTCATTTGATGATGCAGACCAAGATTGGAGTTATGATACCACAAGTCAAAGAACACCTGAGGCTATCAGAAGCTCAGAAAATCAAGGAAAAATTCTCCTCTGGAAGCTTCAGTACAAGTCTGGTCTTGACAGCAGCTTTGGTTTGAGCTTCCGGTTATTATTTTAAACAAGATAGTTTGTGGTTTCTTTGTGTCATGTCTAGAAAATGAAAATAACACTTTTTGACTTTGCATAAGACATTACTGAACAACTAATACCCACGCACTATGCTAGACCCTGAGAAAATTCCTAAATAAAATGGGTCATTTTCTTCCTCCTAAACAGAATTCCATTTTCTGTGATGGGTTTATTAGGATATATAGATGCCAAACCACTGTCTTACCAACTTTATTAGTTCGTAGAGTATATAGATGCTCTAAAGGTCTGATTTTGCCTGCTATTTCTGATTATTTTACATTTATTCAGAAACGTTATTCACTTATCTCATCCCCTTCTGAGATGATCAAGATGGACAACTTTCATTTTCTTTCCTGTCCTTATGTTTCCTAGGGAATTAATTCATATTCTCAATAACATATCTTCTGTTCAAAAATTATGAGCTCCATTTATGCTTTATGAAACTCTGTGCAGAAACCACACCGTGGCACTGTTTCATTTCCAGAATTTAATAAAACGCACAGTTTATTTTATGTCACAATATGAAGCATTCACCTCATAGTTTATAGTGTGTGTATGTGTAAAGCCAATTAAATGTCAATCTCAGGACTGGGAACATAGCTTAATGGTAAACCACTTGCCTAGAATATGTGAGGGTCTGATTTTGATCTCCAGCAACACACACACACACACACACACACACACACACACACACTGAAGCTAAGTAACAGAAACTATGTCTTATGCTTTAGACCCTTGCTGCCACGTAGTATAAACACTAGAAAATTATAAAGTTGGAATCATTTGTCTTTATATTATACCCATATTCATGATTACTGAGAAATCTTTTTTGTGAGGCTTACTGGATGGACCCAAGAGCCTTGAATATGCTAGGCAAGAGCTCTACTAGTGAGCTCTATTCCCAGACCAAAATCTCATTTTATCATGTTCTGTCTTTTTGTCTCTTCCTACCTACTGTAAGGTACTTTGTTGTTTGAATCTTGTCACACTCTTGCCTTCATTAGCATGCTAACTTAGCTTGGGAGATACTAACTAATAAAAAGTATATTACCAAAAAAAAAGTATATTACCTTGAACGATTACTCCTCAAATAAAAGATATATGTGTGTGCCACCATGGTCACTTTTTGTGTTTTGTTTTGTTGTATTGTACTGAGATCATACTACATAGTATAGACTGATAATAGAATTTCTTCTGCATCATTGTATTTGAAGATCTCCTGGATCACTTTCCCTGGAATTGCAGACATATATTGCTATCCCTTGCCAGCAGTCAGAGATGTCTCTGAGCTCAAAAACCCTTAATGCTAATAAGAATTTGGCTTGAGTGACTGACATACAAGTGGTGTTGAGAGAGTGAATTCTTTTATGTTCACTTCCTGTTTCCAACTGACATATGTTGAACATGTCTTCTTTCCGTAATGTGTCACATATATTCTTTCATGTGGTTTAAAGCAACCCATGAAGAACATGTTGGCGTTCTAATTCTAAATAGAAGGAAACAGAGAGTTAAATAACTATAATAACTTGTCCAGGGGAAGAGAGCAGAAAGTTGTCAAACTTAGAACTAATTTTACAAGTTTCTCTATTTTCAACTTTGATAACCTCTTTTTAATACCACAGTTTTATTTTATGTATTCTAGGTAAAAAGAATACCTCCTATATGAAAGATTTATTCAGAGTCTTACAGAATAATACAGACATACCTTATCACTTCTTTATCCTCAAAAGTCCATTCTAAAATCAACAGTGGTTTCATGTATCCACAGAAAATGTCAAACCCTACTACTTTCTGTTTATTCCTATGCATATATGACTATGGTAAAGTTTAGTTTATGAGTTAGGCATAATACTATGGTTTACAGGTAAAGTGTCCCCCAAAAAGCTCATATTTTCGATAACTGTTTCTTATCTGGTGGTACTGGTGGTATTGGGAGGGAAGGCTTTGGAGCCTTTGTGACTGTGGGCTGCCTAGAAGATGACATTGTTGGTGGGGGTCAAGTGGAGATAGAATTACTAAAAGGCTGAACTCAATTTTGGTTATGACCCATGCTCTGATTTCTGCTTTATAATTCACCCTTCCACAGCTATGGATAGAACAACCCCAGGCACTGTGCCTTCTCCAATATGTTGGACTGTACCCTTTGAACTGTGAGCCAAAATAAATACTTTCTCCTTTAAGTTACTTTTTTGTGTGTGTTTGGCCAAAGAAATAAGAAAAGTCACTAATGCACAAAGTAAGAAATTAACAATGACCAGGACAGTGGGAGACTGCCTGTGATCTCAGCACTCAGGGATGCAGAGGCAGGCAGATCTCTATGAATTCAAGGCCAGCTTAGTCTACAAAGCAAGTTAAGGACAGCCAAAGTTACATGGAGAATCCTTATCTCAGAAAAAGAAAAGAAAGGGAGGAAGAAAGGAAGGAAGGAAGAAAGGAAGGGAGGGAGGGAGAGAAAAAGGGAGGGGTGGAGGGAGGAAGAAGCAATGATACTAAATACCTAAACTGAACAATTATAACAATATACTAACAAAATGTTTAGCACCACTGCTTGTACATTTGGGGTGCTCTGTTATGCAAATTGGAGACTACTTAAATACAAGTACAAAAGCTATGACAACCAGCATTATTAAGTAGCTTACAAATGAGTAGTGCTCACCGCTTAGCTAAAGCCTAGGTAAAGAGATGATTCATGTCCTGGGCAAGTAAGGAGAACAATGTGAGACATTCTTATGCTTTTCAAAATCATTCAATTTAAAGTTTATAAATTTGTTTTTATCATATGGGCTCTAATTCTGTGGCTTATACTGATCTGGTGCTCACTATATTGCCCTCACTGATTTCAAACTTATAGTATTTCTATTGCCTTAGCCTCTTAAGCATTGGTCTTATAATGTGAACAAGCTTGACAGATTTGTTTTTATTTATTGAAAATTCTGTTGTTTTCTAACTTTAATTGCCCTTGTAGAACTAAAGCCAAGGAAAAGAAAACCATGTATAATGTGTGACTACTGCATAATATGTAGATGTCTCCTAAGAACTTAAAACCTTTCTCATAAAAATATATCAGGTAGTCACTGCCTCACTTTCATGGCCAGAGTGCCTGAATCCTCTTCCTCCTTGGCCTGGAAAGGCTTCATCACCAGGGACAAGTGATCAAATAGTAGTCAACCAAGTTCATGATAGAGGCAGCACCTGCTCTCCTCACCCAGGATCCACATGGAGACTAAGCTGCCCATGGGCCACATCTGAGCAAGGGGGTCTAGGTCCTCTCGATGAATGGTCCTCAGTTGGTGCATCACTCTCTGCAGGAACCCCTAGGCGAATATTCTTTAGCTTTGATGGTCTCCTTGTGGGCTCCTGTCCCCTCCATATCCCTCTGTCCCCACACCCCCTTTTTTTCCATAAGATTCCCTGCACTCTGCCCAATGTTTGGGTGTGAGTCTCAGTATCTGCTTGGATCCCCTGTTGGGTAGATCATTTCGGAGTACCTCTATGGCAATCCCCCACCCTGTTTCCTCTCTTCCACCACTTCTGGTGTCTATACTGTTTGCTATCTGATGAATGAGATTTAAGCATCTTCCCAAGGCTCCTCCTTAGTATTCACCTTCTTTGGGTCTGTAGTTAGCTATCCTATATTATATGGCTAATATCCACTTAAAAGTGAGTACATACTGTGCCTGTTTTTCTGTTTCTGGGTTACTCACTCCGACTGATCTTTTCTAGTTTCATCCACTTGCCTGCAAATTTCATGATTTCCTTGTCTTTAATATCTGAGTAGTATTCCATTGTGTAAATGTACCACAGTTTCTATATCTCTTCCTCTGTTAAGGGACATCTAGGTTATTTCCAGATTCTGGCTATTAAAAATAAAGTTTCTATGAACATAGTTGAGCAAATGTCCTTATTGAATGGTGGAGTATCTTTTGGGTATATGCCCAGGAGTGGTATAGCTGGATCGTGGGGTAGTACTATTCCCAGTTCTCGAAGAAAGTTCCAGATTGATTTCCAAGGTGGTTGTACAAGTTTGAATTCCCACCAGCAACGCAGGAGGGGTCCCCTTTCTTCACATCCTCTCCAGCCTGTGTTGTCACTTGAATTTTGAACTTACCCATTCTGTTAGGTGAATGATGGAATCTCAGAATTGTTTTGATTTGCATTTCTCTGATGACTAAGGATGTTGAGCATTTCTTTAAGTGTTTCTCTGCCATTCAATATTCCTCTGCTTTGCTCTGTATCCCACTTTTAATTGTATTATTTGGTTTGTTGGTGTCTAATTTCTTGAGTTCTTATATATTCTGGCTATTAGCCCTCTTCTATAGCTACATTTGATACTTTCTTTTCATTTACTGCATTCTGAAGTATCCACACACTACGATCTCCAATTTTTAGATCATCCATAAACTTTATGCTTTCCGTTTCTTATCTACTAGCTCTTTATAAGGGAATACATAATTAGCTTCTCATGTGTCACCATAAACATGTTCTAACTATTCTCCTACATATTTCTGTTATATGTACTTTGAAGGATATATTGTACATAGATATATGCCATGAAAAACAAAAGGACGCATGCCATTTCCCTCCAAGAACTCATTGTGAGAGATAGAGATAGACAGTCTGTCCTAGTTCCGGATTATTCCTGTGATGAAAATACCATGACCAAAGAAACCTGGAGCAGAAAAAAAGTTTATTTGGCTTAGGCTTCAATGTCACAGTTCACCACTGAAGTAAATGAAGACAGGAATGTAAACAGGGCAGGAACCTGGAGGCAGGAGCTGATGCAAAAGACCATGGAGGACTGCTGCTTACTGGCTTGTTCCTCATGACTTGCTTTCTTTTATTAATTACACTTTATTCACATTATATCCCCCCATAAGCCCCTCCCTCCTCCTCTCCCAATCCCACCTTCCCTCCCCCTTCTTCACTCATGCCCTTCCCCAAGTCCACTGATAGGGGAGGTCCTTCATTCCTTGTGATCTTAGTCTATCAGATCACCTCAGGAATGGCTGCATTGTCATCTTCTGAGGCCTGTTAAGGCTGCTCCCCCCTCAGGGGGAGGTGATCAAAGAGCAGATCAATCAGATTATGTCAGAGGCAGTACCTCTTCCCATCACTATGTAACCCACTTGGACACTAAACTGCCATGGACTACATCTGTTCAGGGGTTCTAGGTTATTTCCATGCCTGGTACTTGGTTGGAGTATGAGTCTCTGGAAAGACCCTGTGTTCAAATTTTCTGGTTCTGTTCCTGTCCTCTCCATATCTTACTATTTCCCTCTTCTTTCATAAGATTCCATGCACTCTGCCCAACAGTTGGCCATAAGTCTCGGCATCTGCTTTGATAGTCTGCAGGACAGAGCCTTTCAAAGGCCCTCTGTGGCAGGTTCCTAACTTGTTTCCTGTTTTCTTCTTCTAATGTCCATCCTCTTTGCCTTTCAGGATGGGATTGAACATTTTAGTCAGGGTCCTCCCTCTTGATTAGTTTCTTTAGATGTACAGATTTTAGTAGGTTTATTTTATATTATATATGACCTGCTTTCTTTTAGAACTCAGGTCCACCAGCCCAGGCATGTAAGCACTCACAATAGACTGGGCCCTCTCCCATCAGTCATTAATTAAGACTAGGCCTTACAATTGAATACTATGGATGCATATTCTCAATTGAGGTTTTCTCCTCACAGATGACTTTCGCTGGGTCTGGTTGACATAAAACAGAAAACAGCACACGTGTCATTTCAATATAGTAGAATATGATTCCAAGTGTGGCTAGAATGCCATGAGAGCCATAGAGGAACATCTAGTCTACACTAGGAAGGTTGAAGAACAGCTTCACAAGGAGGTAATTGTTAAGATGTCTGAAATTACAAATAGTGAAAAGAAAGAGGGAGAGATGGAGGAATAGGGAGAACACAGTATGTGCCATGGCACTGCACATGAACAGACATTTAAAAGTGGCTACACTATGTCAATAAGGCATAGGGTATGAGGTGAGAAGAAGAGTGAAATAATCTAGAAATAAGATCTGTCAGTCAAGTTTGGGCTTTATCATGAAAGGTATATGGAGCACTACTGAACATCTATAAATTAACAGTGGTGGTGGAGCTCGGACAATAACACCCTTAAAGCATGGCATCTTGGCACACTCAATACTATCAATTAAAAGCAATTCAACAAACTGTAGAAACCAAGTCTTATCATTTGAGCCCTTCTTTTTCTCCTCTTTATCCCCAAAGTAAGTTATAGAACTCCGGTTTCCTATCCTTAAATATAGGTCATGAAAAATAAAACCCCCTCTTCATCAAAGAAAGCCAACAAAATTTCCTTTTCCCTCAATCTAAAAGATTTTGTTCATGTCATTTTTTTCCAGTCACATTTACATAAACCTAATCTTAATTAAACAAAGAATAAAAACCTATTTTTCTGAGACATTTGGGTCTTCAGAAACTGAGTGTTCTGTGACATAAGATACTCTTTTTGTTCTAGGGATCAAATGTTGGAATGTGTGCATAGTAAGCAACCACTGTACTACTAAGCTACATCCCTTCCTCCCTAGTATCACATAAAACCTTGATTTAAAAACCTTGCCATGGTATTGAACATTTTTACTTACATAGTGGAAATACCACATTTGTGTATTTATATAATGCATCTTTCAATGATGTGACTGATGGACTTGAGGATGAGATTAGAGAAAATCATAAAGTAGTGAAAGTCAGGGGTAAAGAGAGCCTGGAAATGAAACAGTGACACTGGGCATGGCATGGTAAACTTGAGATATTTGTGTGAGTGAAATTAAGTGGTGAGAGAAAGGGCAGATAATTTTAGATCTGCTATGATTTTGACATGGGTAATGAGGCAATTAGATTAATGGTGATATTATGCATGATGATAAAAAATATAGGCAAAGGCATATGATAATGATCTAACTCATTCTATTATCCTAGCAGAACATTTAATACATGGATATTAAAAGAAATTTAGAAGATGGTATTGCTTTTGGGGTCATTAATCAAGGTGATGTCTCTTGTAAATTTTTGAGTCAATAAAATATCTTTGGATTCTTGTTTGAAGATATAGCTCAGTTGGTAGAGTGCTTATCATACATGAAACTCTGGAGTTGATTCCAGAACATAAAACATGTGATGCTGCAGGACCTTAACCTCAGTCCTCAAGAAATGTAAGCAGGGGGATGAGAAATTCAAGATCATGTTTGGTTACAAGGCAAGTTTATGGTCAGGCTGGGATATATGAGACTTGTCATATATTTATATCGTGGGCATCTAAATTCTTGAAACAATAACTTTCAGGAATTATTGAAACATTCATAGAATGTGCTCTCCAATCCCAGTCTAAATACTCATAAGTGAATTGTATAATTTGCAAATTGTGATAGATAGCACTGTCAAGGTAGTCCTCGCAGGGCAATAAAAGTTCTAAGAAAATCAAGCTTGGTGCTTGTCAGTCTTTTCCCTAGTTAAATAGTACATAGGCACCAAGGATGATGGCCTCCAAAACCTCCTAAACAACCAGTTCCCATTGCTCTTGATGGCGTTTTAGTTCCTTAATGACTTCTTTCCAAACTTATATAACTGAACTCAACTTTTACAAATATCTGCTACAATTAGGCCAGTCTACTTTCTTGTAGTGCAAACAAACCAGACAGTTTTACAGTAGAGGTTTAATAATGTTATTATTTATAGAGGCAGGAACATGTGAAAATTTTCCTCACTCATCATAAGCTGACAGCTACTTCACAAATTAATGAGGTTAGGACAACCAATTTATTGCAGCAAAATTTTCTAGGGCAGAATTTTCAGCGATAAAGACCTAATAAGCCAAAGAAAACTCTTTTATGCTCATATTCAGTGAAGGAAGGATGGAATTCTATGCAGAAATGAGTTTGGACAGAAAGTAATAATATCCTAGAGAAAAACTGAGAGAGAAACCCAGAAAGGACTGTCTACTCAGATTTTTCTTGGTCTTTTTAGATAGCCAACTTTCCTAATGAATATGGAGGAAAGGGGAGTCTTATTTTAGGGAGTATGGGTTCTAGTCTTCCTGTGATTCTCCTGGGAAAGAAGAACTAGGCTTTTCATGATTTGCTTTGAGGAGAAAAAGAAGACAGGAAAACTGGACGGCAAAAGGATGGAAGGAAAAGGTGAGAAGAGAGAGAAAGATAAAGACTGAGACCTTGCTTCTGCAGATCCCCAGCACTGAGCACACTTTGTGCTATCAGTTTCCAGGCCTCACCTTAGTCTGTGCAGTTTGAGTGCTGTCCTCTGAGCACCCTATTCATACACCATATTCTTTGCTGGCCATCTACTGTGTATCCTGACCAGAGTCCAAATAGCTATTTCCAACTGCTTCCATACTTTGGGTAACAGGGTCACAGTGCCCATGTATTCATAAATAACAATGAGTGTGAAAAGTACATATGTGACAACCAAGAGTAATTATATAAAATGGAAGCAATTTACTCATCTGAATTGTTTCAGTGCACCTCCTGTGTAGTTATTTAAGCATTTTGTCTCACTCATGTCATCCAAGGTTCTAGATACTGGGTCTAAGTTGAGACTTAATGGCACCATCACATGTTAAGTATTTAATTGTCCTTTAGTGTTTTTCTTTGGACTAAGGGCTAATGTTCTTTAGAGTCCAGCAGCATTTGTCTGGTGTGGCCATGCTTGGTAACTATGAAGGTAGTGCAGGAGGAAAGCCACTGAGAGTAAGATTAAATTCAGGCAAAATACATTTTAACAGAGATTAGCCCTTCTGCTGAGTAAGCTGAGCCCCTGTAAACTGATCCTGCCTTCTTCCAAAGAGCTATGGAAATAAATCACCTTGTTGGTGAAACAAAGTTAGTCTTCCTTTGCAAGGGGATTTTAAGTGTCTCAGTGGTTTAGCCGTCTGCAAAAGTCTCCCTGTATTTAACATCTGCTCTGTCTTCAAATTTCCCTCAGCATTTTTTCATAGACTCCGTGAGCAAGGAGACCTTATTTTGTAAAATGTCCACCAAAGCCAAAGGGACGTTAATTAGATGCAGGAAGGCAGGGAGCAGGGAACTGGTCTTTGCAAAGGAAGTTAGTTTATTCCCTGGGAAAGAAGTGAAACGTGAGTTCACGTAGTAGAACAGAATCCTTTTAAACTCCCAGTGGCTAGACTAGCAAGTGAGTGGAAGGAATAGATGGCATGGTAAAATGGGGGCAATAAAGTGGTCAGAAATTTCCTGTAACCTTCGGAAAGAAAGTGACAGGGTCATGAGCACTTTAAAACACTTTAAAGAGGTTAAAAAAAGCTTTCTCTAGAAAGAGCCAGACAGTAATATTGTAGACATTGTGAGATACTTTTCTGAAATCTCTGTAATGCTTTAGTGTTTGTTTCATCCAGACCTTTTTTTTTTTTTTTTAGATTTATTATTTATACAGTATTCCGCCTGCATATGTGCCTGCATGCCAGAAGAGAGCACCAGATCTCATTATAGACGAGCCACCAGGTAGTTGCTCGGAATTGAACTCAGAACCTTTGGAAAAACAGCCAGTGTTCTTAACCTCTGAACTATCTCTCCAGCCCTTCATCCAGACTTTTAAAACGTGAACTGAATTAAACAATCTTCAATAGAGTTGCTCCAAAACCCAACTAACTAGAAACTATCTTTAGCCTATCCTTGTTCAAGACAAAAGAGATTGTTTAAATTTTGTTTCAATTCCAACTTCAAGAATTACTTATTGAGCTGCCATGGGCTATATCTAGGTTATATCCAAGTGGGTTCTCTAGTAAGGGGAACAGGGAGCATCTCTGACATGAACTCAGTGGCTGTCTTTTTGATAACCTCCCTCTGAGGGAGGAGCAGCCTTGCCAGGCTACAGAGGAGGACATTGCAGCCAATGCTGATGAGACCTGATAAGTTCAGATGGAAGGGGAGGAGGACCGCCCCTATCAGTGGACTTGGAGAGTGGCATGGGAAGAGATAAGGGAGGAAGGGTGGGATTGGAAGAGAATGAAAAAGAGGGTTTCAGCTAGGATACAAAACTAATAAAATATAACTAATGTAAAAAATTAAAAATTTAATTAAAAAAGAATAACTTATTGAACAGTTATGGCCAAATAGGCAAAAGTGGCAGTAGAAGTTGGAAAAGGGCATGGGAGGAGATGACAGTGGTGGCAGAGTGGGATTGGGAGGGGATGAGAGAGGGGCTACAGCTAGGATACAAAGTCAGTAAACTGCAATTAATATAAAAAATTAAAAATTTAATTAAAAAAAAGAAGTCTAGACTTACTCTGGCTCTACCGGACAGTGCCAGGCAGAGAGAACTAACTGGAGACAGAACATGTTGAGTAAATCTAAGGGTTTCTGTAAAAGCTACACAAAGTGGAGAGAGAGAGAGAGAAAAGAAAAACAACACTGGTGAGTGTGATTTAAACAGGACACTGTGCATCTGGTCAAATTCAAGCTGGAAAACTCTCCTGGGAGCATTGAGCACAGACCCAAGCACAGTCTGGAAGCTGAGGTCAAGGGGAGGCAAATGCTGAGGGTTTTTAATTTTTTTTTTTAAACCACAAAGGCAGAAAATGTTCTGGGTTTTGTATTTAATTACCAAGCATTGGAGGTAGAGCTATGGGAATAAGTGAGATCTCTGCAAAATGTAACTTACCTGCCTGGAATCCATCTAAAATACCTCATAAGGTAAACATTGCTGCATGTAAAGAAATTATGCCTGAGAAATTGTAGTCTTGGGACCCTGGGAGTTCTGGTGCAGACGATGAAGAGGTTGGCAATGTGCCCTTTCCCCTTCCCCAATAAGAACCACTTTTCACTGGGACGACAAAACAGGCTAGGAAGGTAGAAGCAACATGGCATGGAAAAAGCACTTGATAATAAGCTTTTGAGAAAGCAAAGGAGAGGCTTCCCCAGATGTTGACTGAAAAGACCTGAGGGCAACAAGTATTAAGCCAAGATCAACTTGCCAAGATACGAAGAACAATGCTTTCCCCCACCCAGCAATAGCACAAGGCTAGGAGGTTTAAGACAGGATCAATTCTTGGAGCCTAACTGGGAGGGGAGTTGAGGGCAGCGTGGGTGGTAACCACACTAACCACAGGTGTCCTGAAAAATAACCATTGAGTTCATTTTCTAAGGTGTTTTCTTAACTGTTGTTTGATCTGAAGCTCACAGCAAGACAGTATGATACCAAGACATGACAGTGATTTTCTCAGTTTTTTTTTTTCAGAAAAAAAATGAGGCTTAGAAGAGTTAAGCTACTTGCTTAAGTCTGCACAGCTTATAGAAGTACCATTACCAGAGTCAAATCTGTGCTTCTTGCCCCTTCTCTGTCTCTGTCTCCCACCACTTCTCTCTGTTTAGTTTGTTTTGTTTTGAGGTAAGTTCTTGCTAACACAGCCCAGAATAGCCCCACCGCCTGATTCTTCTGCTTCTACCATCCTTTTTCTAGGATTATGGGTGTCCAGGACCACCCAGGCTTTAGTTTCAGTTTTAACTGACATCCTAATTGTACATATTTATGGGATATAATATGATTTTTTTTCTGCATGTGTTCACTTTGTGTAATAATCAAATCAGGCTGTTAAATACATCCATCACCTCATATACTTACCATTTCTTTGTGGTAAGCACATTACAAAGTCTAGAAATTTTGAAATCTATACTGCCTTTCTGTTAGCCACAGTTACCCTAGTGAACAATATAACAACTCAAGGTGGTTTCTGTCTAAATGTAACTTTGTATGTGATAAACAATCTCTCCCTACATTGCAAATAAAACATTGCTTTTCCATCAGGGGAGGAAATGACTGGCAAAGAAGTACATGCTTGAAATAAGTGACCCAGTTGGGAGAAATACAAATGACCAACTAAACTAAGGTGGTAAAGTTAGGGAAAATGAACATTTCAGAGTACTATGAGTGATAAGGGCTTTTCAGTTGAAATAGTTCTGAATCCAATGTCTGTGTTTCAAGGAAACCAGGACCTGAGATTTGCAAAAATGTTGGAGAAAACCCCAGAATATGGAGTTAGGACAGCTTGGAGAAGCTATCTCAGACAGAGAACTTTCTGGAGGGATTGTTTTGTAACTCATGGTAAGAGTAGGTGCCTCAAATCTGATTTAAATGCAAAATAGGATTATAAGTTATCCAGTTACAACAAAATAAAAAAAAATAGCACAATCATGAAACGATTCTCATACCCCCCCCCCCAAACATTTACTTACTGTTTACTATGTGCTACACATAACATGTTCCAGGTTTAGTAGACACAGCAGCTAAATACATATTGTCAGCACCTTAGGGCAATCTGCAGTAGAGCTGGTTATACAAAAATTGTCCCAAAGCAATGTGATAAGTCATCTGCTAGAGATAGGAACTCAAAGGACAATGGAAATGGGAAGCAAGGTAGAGCTGTTTACCCAGCTCTGGCTCTCAAGACACCCTCACCTAATGCCTGCACTACTGTAGAAGGAAAGAAGACATCATTAAAATGCTTGAAACATGATATAACAGGAAACATGACACTTGGTGAAATCAAGCACATAACATTTGAAACGTAAGTCATGGTTCTATTGTTCTGTAAGCAGGTAAAAATTGCTATTTTAAGCAATCAAATTAGAAAATAATGAACCGTGAAAAACTATGAACTCCATATCTGTCTCTCAAGCTGACTCAGTCTTCTGTAGAAGACACTGTAGAAGTAGAGGGTTGTACCTGGTGAGATGGATGATCGGGTACAGTTGCTTGCAACAGAAGTCTGGCAACCTGAGTTTCATCACCTGACAACTTGAAAGGTAGAAAGCAAGAACCTACTCTACCATATTGTTCTCTGCCTTCCACACACAGCCGCAAACATCATATAAACACACATTAAAAAATAAAACTTGTGAGATGCGACATCATGCTTGTGAGAAATGTTTGGCTGATTAAAGTCACCTGGCTAAGAAATGACAAGAGTAACTGTTTGGAATGTTAGAGTACACATTCATGCTCTCTGATCCAACAAATGTGGAGAGAAACATTGATCCAAATAGAGGTGAAACCAATTGCTCAAGACTACTCTAAGCTAATTTTTATCATGCCAGTAGTTGCTATGGAGGAAACCGTAATAGGAACAAACACACAGTCAGGATGGAATGAACATATAACAAGAATCTCAAGTAATTTGTTTTAACCATTTACTGTCCATTAAACAGAAATTATCTGGATTTGCTCTAGTTTTAACCACGTAACTATTACTCTATTAAAATATAATGGTACTGGGGCTAGAGAGATGGCTCTATGGTTAAAAACACTGGCTGATCTTTTGGAAGAACCAGGTTCAATTCCCAGCACCCACAAGATTTACAATTGTCTGTAACTATCATTCCAAGGAGTTCAACAAACTTTTCTGGCCTATAAGAATATTATGCATGCATATGCACAGACTTACATGCAAACATTCATACACATAAAATAAATAAGTAAAATTAAATATATAAATATACTAGTACTGTTATTACTAATACATTACTCTAGTATTCCAGGAAATCATGAATCTTTACAAGTCCTCAGATAACTACCTTCCATTCCAACATCCCTTCAAGATGCAAACTCAGTAAGAACAGGGATTTTGTTGTTTTGTCCACCAAACATCCCAAATGCTCAGAACAATGTTCAGCACACAATGGATGTTCCGTAAACATTTGTCTAAAGAGTAAGTTAGTGAATTGAGACTTAAAAGAATACACTGATTCTCTACAATAAAAGATCTTCTGGAGGTATCTCCATCCCTGATCTTAAGTTGTACTACAGAGCAACAGTTATAAAAACTGCATGATACTGGCATAGAAACACAATTGTGGATCAATGTAACCGAACAGAAGACCCAGAAATAAACCCACAAACTTATGGACATGTGATCTTGGACTAAGATGCCAAAACCATACAATGGAAAAAAGCATCTTCAACAAATGGTGCTGGTCTAACTGGATGTCCACATGTAGAAAAATGCAAATAGATCCATAATTATCACCCTGCACAAAACTAAAGTCCAAGTGGATCAAAGACCTCAACATAAAACCAGACACATTAAATCAGTTAGAAGAAAAAGTGGGGAATACCCTAGAACTCATTGGTACAGGAGACAATTTCCTGAACAGAACACCAACAGCACAGGCTCTGAGAGCAACAATCAATAAATGGGACCTCATGAAACTGAAAAGCTTTTTTAAAGCAAAGGACACTGTCATCAAAACAAAACGACTGCCTACAGATTGGGAGAGAATCTTCACCAACCATTTATCTGACAGAGGACTAATATCCATTATATATAAAGAACTAAAGAAGCTGAAAAGCAGCAAGCCAAGTAGTCCAATTAAAAAATGGGGAACAAAGCTCAAGAGAGAACTCTCTGTAGAGGAATATCAAATGGCAGAGAAACACTTAAAGAAATGCTCAACCTCATTAGCCATCAGGGAAATGCAAATGAAAACAACCCTGAGATTTCACCTTACACCCATCAGAATGGCCAAGATGAAAAACTCAAATGACAACACATGCTAGACAGGCTGTGGAGAAAGGGGAACCCTCCTCCACTGCTGGTGGGAATGTAAACTTGTACAACCACTCTGGAAATCAATCTGGCACTTTCTCAGACAACTAGGAATAGCGCTTCCTCAAGATTCAACCACACCACTCCTAGGCATATACTCAAAAGAATCTCAAGTACACAATAAGGACATTTGCTCAACCATGTTTGTAGCAGCTTTATTTGTAATAGCCAGGAGCTGGAAACAACACAGATGCCCCTCAACTGAAGAATGGATGCTGAAATTGTGGTATATCTACTCAATGGAGTATTACTCAGCAACGAAAATTAAGGAAATCATGAAATTTGCAGGTAAATGGTGGGACCTGGAAAGGATCATCCTGAGTGAGCTGTCCCAGAAGCAGAAAGACACACATGGTATATACTCACTCATATAGACATATAACATAGGATAAACCTACTAAAATCTGTACATCTAAAGAAACTA
The DNA here is from genome assembly GCF_030254825.1 of Meriones unguiculatus. Lineage (NCBI taxonomy): Eukaryota > Metazoa > Chordata > Mammalia > Rodentia > Muridae > Meriones > Meriones unguiculatus. The sequence goes on along the minus strand of NC_083369.1, from coordinate 69,091,649 downwards.
ATTAAGAGAGAGGACCCTGACTAAAAAGCTCAGTCCCCATCCTGAAAGGCAAAGATGATGGACATCAGAAGAAGAAGAAAACAAGAAAAAACCTAGGAACTTGCCACAGAGGGCCTCTGAAAGCCTCTGCCCTGTAGACTATCAAAGCAGACCCTGAGACTTATGGCCAACTGTTGGGCAGAATGCATGGAATCTTATGAAAGAAGTGGGAAATAGTAAGATCTGGAGAGGACGGGAACCTCAAAAGGAGAGCAACAGAACCAGAAAATTTGAACACAGGGAACTTTCCAGAGATTCATACTCCAACCAAGGACTATTCATGGAGATAACCTAGAACCCCTGCACAGATGTAGCATATGGCAGTTCAGTGTCCAAGTAGGTTACATAGTAATGGGAAGAGAGACCATTTCTGACATAATCTGATTGGCCTGCTCTTTGATCACCTCCCCCTGAGGGGGGGAACAGCCTTACCAGGCCACAGAAGATGACAATGCAGCCACTCCTGATGTGATCAGATAGACTACTATAGAAGGAAGGAGAAGAGGACCTTCCCTATCAGCGGACTTGGGGAGGGGCATGCGTGAAGAAGAGAGAGGGAGGTTGGGATTGGGAGGGGAGGAAGGAGGGGCTTATGGGGGATACAAAGTGAATAAAGTGTAATTAAGAAAAAATTTAAAAAATGCAAAAAAATAAAAATTAAAAAAAAGATTACACTGATTTATTTAATTTCACACAACCACTTGGCTATGTGGATCTTAATCTAGTTTTATATGACTGAAAATCCCTTTGTTTTCCAATTTATTGAGTTGCCATCCTGACACTTATTCCCAGTCTTTTCATGGCATGCGTGCTAATATGCCAGAAATGCCTGTTAAACTCCAAACTTCTTTTCTTCACTCAGGTCCTCGAAAAACACTGTAAAGCTCATAGAGATGACTCCCAACATTTGGAAATGAAACTTGTTCAACTATTCCCATATCACCTTAAATTTCTTAGCACAGTCATTAATGTAGTAACTTATAACTGGCATCTCCTTAAGAATTTTCAACACTTCTTTAGGAGTATAGATTTTAGTATGTTTATCCTATATTATATGTCTAATAAACACTTAAGAGTGAATATATACCATGTGTGTCTTTATGTTTATGGGTTACCTCACTCAAGATGATCTTTTCTAGTTCCCAACATTTGCCTGAAAATTTCATGATTTCCTTGTTTTTAATAACTGAGTAGTATTCCAGGAAGAACCTAGGTAAGATTCTCAATCCTCATTCAGGAGCGTAAATGTGATAGACATCTGAAGAAGGAGAAAACAGGGAACAGGACAGGAGCCTACCACAGATGGCCTCTGAAAGACTCTCCTGATTGAGGTATAGAAGCAGAAGCTGAGACTCATAGCCAAACTTTGGGCAGAGTGCAGGGAGATAGAAAGTGGGAGATAGAAAGACATGGAGGAGACAGGATCTCCAAAAGGAGACCAACAGAACAACAACAAAATAAAACTGATCCCTGGAGGCCCTGAAGAGACTGATACCTTAACCAAGGACAATGCATGGAGAGCACCTAAAACCCCTGCTAAGATGTAGCACATAGGCTCGGTCTCCAACTGGGGTCCCTAGTAAGGCGAGCAAGGGCTTTCTCTAGCACTAACTCAATGACAGGCTCTTTGATCACCTTCCCTGGGGGTGCAACCCTTGCCAGGCCACAGAGGAAGACAATGCAACCAGTCCTGTGAGACCTGGTAGGATAGGGTCAAATAGAAGGGGAGAAGGATCTCCACTATCAGTGAACTAGGGGAAGGGCCTAGGGGAAAAAGATGAAGGGAGAGTGGGATTGGGAGGAGATGGGTGGGGGCACAGCCAGGATACAAGTTGAATAAAGTGAAATAAATGATAAGGAAAAAAAAGTTCAAGCTGCCCTTCTACTACATATGTGTAGGGGACCTAGGTATTAGTGGTTACTCCTGTACCAGAAACCTCTAAGAAATTTAGCACATGTGAAATCCACTCAACTCTATATGTCACAAATATGTTTTACTTTCATTTAAGAAAAAATAATTTTTAATACTTTTAGTAAAACCATTCATTGTTTTAGATTTGAAACTACTCAATAGTGACAGTAAATTTTAAGGCCGCTTGGTGACTCAGACTTTGAATGACAGAACTTAGAGGGTAAGACAGACATGAATTTGGAAGCAAGTGTGGCTTCCATCAGATATTCCAGTCTAGCTTGTGGTATGCAGTCAGAACCTGTTTAATGTAGAGAGAGAAAGACAGAGAGAATATGAAGAGATAAGATAGATAGATAGATAGATAGATAGATAGATAGATAGATAGATAGATAGATAGATAGATAGATAGATAGATAGAGCAAAGCACTTTGGACAGCTTGTTTTGAACATTGTTATAAACACTAGTATGAATATTTTCATATACATGTCATTTTATCCTTGTCACTATACTCTCAAATAAGTGTTACTGGCATCCATATTTGTTTTGTTTGTTTGCTTGAGACAAAGTATGACTGTGTAGTCTTGGGGAGGAGTCCAAACTCAGGTCCTAACACTTGTTCAGCAGGTGCTTTATCTACAGAGCCATATTTTAGAATTGAAGAAACTTTCCCAAAGTTACACAAATGCTGAACAGCATAACAAAGACAAAGGAAATGATATCTCTGGGATGCTGAATGAGCTACCTGCTCCCCTGACCAGGGCTATAAGAGTGAATGAGGTGAGCCTTACAGCTAGCCCTTTGTTTGTGGAAGCTCCAGATCTAGTGCATCATCCAGCCTCCTGGAATGCCTATGACAAATGAATGGAGGAGAGTTAAGTGACTTTGTGAAGAGACTTAAGTGTTATGCCAGACTTCATGATGGGACCTCATTTCACTTAATCCTCACAATAACCTATTATGGCAGAGAATTTGCTGTGATTTCCTAGGTGGGGAAGTTGAAGTCCATTTACCTCCTCATTAAATTGTGGTTCTGCTTTGGATTCCAGGCTTGAGTGACTAGAGACAGTCTCAGTGTCCTTTCCACAAGAGATCACAATTCTGGCTTACTAGTTAACTCTTCCTAGGATAGTTATTTATACTTTAACAATGGCCTTCCTGTGTGAATTTCACAGGACAGTGGCAGACCTGAAAGAAAGCTGATTGAGGCCCACAAAGTGGGCCTGTTTTAAATCACACAGGAGTGCCACTGACCTGCCTGTCCTAAAGTTCTAAAAGTAAAGCAGCAAGCCAGGAAAGAGAAATCTCCATGCAAGTCAGAAAAGAGAAATCTCCATTCCAGCCAGAACTGTCTTAGCCTCCAACTGCGGGAACAAGTCTCACACACTCTGGTAACTACAGAAAGAGAATGCAGAAGCAATCAAGAGTTTATCTGCAAAGGGTAATGGAAGAGGATGAACTTCCTGCTACCTCAGTGCATTTAACATCCTCAGCTGTCTCACTTCCCTTTGACTCACTACCTTCAAAACTATCCTCCTCACAGCCCACCACCTCTTATAGTACAAGCTTTAATGTATGCTCTTCGTGCTCCATACATTTATATTTACAAACAGACCCTGCTTTGAGTTATGGTCAGCCTGAACTTTTGCAGAAATCCAAACTGCTGAAGGAGATACGGTATTTAGTTGAACTGAACTGAAGCCCTGCATAAATCATACAGAGGTGAAGCCAGGTTTGTCAAAAAGGACTCTAGGAGGTATTTGGGGAATAGACTTGCAGGCAGTTTTATTTCCCTACATTTGGTATACTTCCAAAATCCTGAGGCTCACAAGTACTCCAGGAGTAACTTGGCTCTCAAATACTGAGCAGGTCTTGGCCTTGGAGTAGAGTTCTGGTGTTGTTTCCTGAATTCCCACAGTGCTGTTTTCCACACATGGATCAGGCTTTAAACTTCCTGTGTCTGGAGTGTGTGTGTGTGTGTGTGTGTGTGTGTGTGTGTGTGTGTGTTTGCCTGGGAAGGTTAGAAGGGGGAGGGAGGGGTCAAAAATGACAGTTTGTAATTCCCTAACTTTTGTTGTATGTCCTCTTTGGTTCCCGTCATTTTCACATAAGGCTTCTCTTTTCTGGTCAGCTGACATCTGTATGCTCAGGGCTGGGGTGCTCACAAATCAATAGGAACATAAACTGTAGCGGGCTGCCCTAGTGAAGGCAGATTTTCAGCTTGTTTTATAAAGAATTCAAAATATCTTTATTTACAGATAATAAGACAGTAATCAGAAGCAACCTCCAAAATTCCAATAAATAGGTAAATAAATAGATCTGAAAATTTCCTTCCAAGTTCTGGGGAGAATTGTGTTGGAATTTTGCTGTGGATTGCATTGAATCTGTAGATTTCTTCTGGTAGGATGGCCATTTTTACTACATTAATCCTCCTGGTCCAAATGAGCATGGAGGAGCATTCCATTTTCTAATGTCTTCTTCAATATATTTCTTCAATGTCTTACCTTTTAAAAAATATGACTGTAAGCTGTTTTCTACGGGTTTTGAGGAGAGAGGGGCAGTACTTTATGTAATGACATAAACACTTAGGATTTATTGTTCTTCCTGTACAGCTTGCTTCTCTTCTTGCTTCTAAATGCACTTAGATAATTTGTTTGTTCACAAGGCAATTAGGGGAAGAGGTGCTCTTGTCACATTCCCAGTTACCTTGTAGGTGAAAGAGAATGTCACTCAGTGGAAAGCACTGTGGTTTTTTGGTGTTTCTCTTAAGAATTTGGCAGGTATTAAGGAATAGACAACACACCTCACCCCCCTTTCTGCTTGACCAATAGGGTCAGGCAAAATGTTAGACATGAAACAGACTTTCTTAGTTGACAAAATTTTTAAAATGAAATTTACTGTGACAAACATATGACTTTATTTCTCTTTAAAAGGTAAATGTCCTGATGACATTGGCTTGTGTGACCTCTGGCAGTGTTCCAGCTGCCCCTGTACATGACTCCTGTCTTATATTCCTGGTAGTGTCCATCATCCTATTGACTCTAAGGATACTTAAAGTTAAAACATTGTGCAAACATCACCACTATCTATTTTTAAAACTTCTTCATTCTTCTAAGTGGAAACTCTTCCTCCAAAGCACTGTCTTCTCAACCACACTTTGTTCCCTATGAATTTATATCCTGTAGGTTCCTCATATAAGTAGAACCACATATGTGTCCTGTTGTGCCTGGTTAGTTTCATTCTATATCATATTTTCAAGGCAGATATTTATTTTCAATAGGCTATTTTTTTATAGCACAGACTGTGTACACCAAAGTAGGAATTTCATTTTATGAAAAAAGATCAAGCAAGGCCCATGTCATGGTATGATAAATCTTTAGTTCTCAGATGAAAATGCCCCTGTGTTTTTTTTTCTTTTCTTTTCTTTTCTTTTCCATATAGTAAGATGCTTTTTAATGTGTAGTACTTCAGTAACCCAGTGTCTTTACTCAGGTGTTTTACAGCTCATGGCTAATTCTCCTGGTATTCCCCAAAAGGTTTTCCATATTTTACAGGTAAATCTTGAAGGCATATGGATGCTGTGGGGATTAGTTAAATAAATGTGGCATAGTTTGCTGTATAAAATCACTCTCTGAAATTTAGTTTTAATTCCCTGCTCTTAACTTCCTCAGCTTTTACTGTCAATTGAGCACTTAGCATACCCTTGTTAATTGTCTTTTTATGTATATATGCTGGTAGGCAGGAGCCAAATGTCATACCATTTTTTGTTTGTTTGTTTGTTTTGTTTTTTTTAAGTCCTGTTCATAATAGTAGTTCAGTCAATGTTTGTTGATGTTGCCCTCTCCCCCCCCTTTTAAGTAGAGCAGGCAATGCAGAGCTTTATAAATTCAAACTCAGTTCAAACAAACTGAAAGGTTTTCCGGGTAAAAATATAGAGGAAGTCTTGCATGGCAAGAAAGGAGGAACACCTAAGACCTTAAGATACTTGGTGGATGATCAATCTACACTCACATAGGCACACAAGATGGACATCGGAAGAGAGAGAAAACTAGCAAGAGGACAAGAACCTAAGACAGAGGGCCTCTGAAAGGCTCTACCCAGCAGGGTATCAAAGCAGATGCTGAGATTCATAGCCAAACTTTGGGTAGAGTGCAGGGAATCTTATGAAAGAAGGGGGAGTTGTTAAGACCTGGATGGGACAGGAGGTCCACAAGGACCAAAATATCTGGGCACAGGGATTTCTCTGAGACTGATACTCCAACCTAGGACCAAGCATGGAGATAACTTAGAACCCCTGCACACATGTAGCCCATGGTAGCTCAGCCTCTACGTGAGTACCCTAGTAATGGGAACAGGGACTGTTTCTGAAATGAACTCAGTGGTTGGCTCTTTTATCACCTTCCCCTGAGGAGGAAGCAGCCTTATCAGGCAACAGAGGAAGATAATGCAGCCAATCCTGAGGAGACCTGATAGGCTTGGGTCAGATGGAAGGGGAGGACCTCTCTTATTAGTGGACTTGGAGAGGGGCATAGGAGGAGATGAGGGAGGGAAGGTGGGATTCTGAGGGAATGAGGGAGAGAGCTACAGTGGAGTTACAAAGTGAATAAACTGTAATTAATAAAAAATAAAAAAAAATAAAAGATAGTTGGAAGACCCCAGGGAAAACAGAATTACCTAAAAACCTGTTGTTTATCACAGGTTAAAACATAAAGGACTCACAAATCGCTTGATTCACCATCAAAATTTCAGTTGGTTGGAGAGTCATATCCAAAGTTCACACTTACAGGCTCCAATAGCTTCAGAAAAGGCATTTTAAAGTTGTTTTAGAAGGCAACTTCAAGACTATCAGCAAGCATATCACACTGATTCCCCCCCCCCCCAGGCTTTTGCTACTGTAATTTATTTTTCTATGGTGACACAAGATTGGACAGTTACCTCTGAATACTGAAGTGAGTGAAAAGATTTTTAGTGAATTATGAACAATGTGGAGGTAATGATAGTTTTCCTGATATGAAAGGACATCTCAGATACATCACTGAATAAACAAATTCATGGTGTGCTGTGAGTGCCGACCCCACTTATAAGGGACCAAAAGAAGAACTCACCCCTGGCTTCACTATTGCTTCACTTTCCTCTTCCTAATGAGCATTTTACTTTTTTCTCCCATGTTAACAGCATTGTTGGGTTAACAAGTTTTCTCTTATGGTAATGATCAGTAGGAATCCGTCAGGATTGTCATGTCGATTTTAGTTCTCCTGTCCTTGTTTCTAAATACAGAACAACCCTGCCTCACAAAGTAGATGTTTTTATGTTTTAAGCACTCAGAAAATATTATTTTTCTCATGAAAAGTAACCTGTGTTCTTTCACACATAGGGTAAATCATACCCGGAATCCACAATCCCAGCCTCTGAATTGAAACTACTAGCAGAACAGAGTGCTGCAGCAAGCCACCCACCAGTTACCTTTCAGGGATGTTTGGAGACCTTATTTATCAAGAGACAATGTTTCTTTTGACTGTACCGTCTTCATGTTGCCTTGATCCAATGTGCCTCCCAAAGCTCCCCTTAGGTAGGCTTGAATTGGATGTCCCTCTTTCATGGCTATGAGTTCATTAAAACAACTCTGAATTGATGGAGGCCTTTATACTTATACTTGTTTCCATCTCCAAATATTTTCTAAGAAATATAGATCTATAGTGGATGGTGGTTTCCATGGAAAATCTTTCTTCATATTTGTTTGTCACATTCACTTTGGTGATTCACAGCATGATTTCCTCCTTCAGCATGAGCACCACAGTGGCTTTAGGTCATGGTGAAACTGCAAAACTGCTTGAAAAAAAAAATCTCACCCACTCTGGTTTGAACAGGAGTAATTTATTCTAACTGCAGGGAGCCAACTTCATATCCACTCAAAACTATAGGAAAAGATTTGTCTTTCCAAAATAAAGTTACAGAATCTACACATTCATTGGCATAAATGCTTAAAACAGATGAGCAAGAGGTCGAACTTTCAAACACAAACACATGCTACAGTCTCCACCATGTGTATCACACAAGTGTGGAGTGATTTATTGAGTTTTTACATACATTTCATTTTATTTTCACATCTGTGCCATTAAGAGCACTGCAGATGTCTTACTGCATTTACTTACAGATAACAAAATTAAGTCTGAGAAATTTAAGTCCGTTAAAAGTCGCACAGCCAGGTAATATGTGCCAGAGTTCACAGTGAGTTCTTCCTTTGGTTCCACAGTCCTTGTTACTTTGTTCCCCCTTTACTGCTTCTTTGTGTGGTTATTTACAAAGAGGTTAAATTATAGATTCCAACCCCGAACCGCTGGTCATAGGATGCTGTGGTACTCAACTCTCCGTGTACTTGAGCAATATCAATTTTTCACAGCCAGGAAATGTAAGCACCACATTGGTACTTCATGTACTTCCTCTTTCTTGGTTTTATGAATTAAGAGGGAAAAGTTACTTATTTCAGGAGAGTTAGAGTGCTTTAAATATAAAGTTATATCGTGGTTGGGGAACTGTTGCACCGTGTCCTGAGACTGAGAAATCAAGCGTCTAGTCTATCTATTCCCAGCAGAAGCTGAGGGAAAGAGAGAGCTAGACAATAGTCCCTTGTTTAGTTTTATTAATTTTGAGAGCTGGTGGGATCAAAGGATCGAATTGGCGACCGAAGGGACCAATCATAGACCAATAGCAGGCGTGACTGGCCAATGAATAGATGCAAAAGACGGGTGGGTGGGACGTGTTCAGAGCCGGTTCTGGCAAAGCAAGCAGATTCCTTGGTACCCTAGTGGCCGGCCTCTAGGAGGGGGACAAGGACCCTCCTAGAGATTTGGAGCAAGAAACAAGAGAAGAAGGTGTCAGAAAATTGAGGTTGGGGACAGCGTGATGGAAGAGGGGCTGTTTTGATGGCTTTGCTTTGGGTGGGCTGCCAGCTGGTGAAAGGAAACAGGAAAAAACGAAGGGGAGCTGCTCCTTCCTGAATTGTGTGAAGCTGGCGTTAGGTCCGTGCTGTATTTTTTTTTTTTTTTTTCTGCATTTCTATGATTTCATTTGCTCCCGCAATGGGGTCGGGAGCCGAGCTGACTCTCCCTGACTCTGCTGCTCTGTCGCCATAGATTACTGATTTGAAACAACAACAAAACAAAAAACAAACAAAATGCTTTCTTTCTCCCGCTTTAATTCCTGCACACTCTATCGGAACTACCGTCACCAAGTCGAGTCCAGCGCCTGGGAGGATTAGAACCTGAGTGCTGTCCTAGCTCGCTCCTGACTCCGGAAAGTAGCCAACTTAGCTTATCAATTGTTTGAAAGTTCCCAGCCCAAAGGCCGCCGCTCCTCCTGGGGTGCCGCCTTCTCCTCTCCGCCAGGGTCCTGAGGGCCTCCCTCCGGCCTCCCGCCCTGCTGGCCCCGCCCTCGACCCTGCCCATTTCATCTTTTACCCCCCTTTTTCTGGGCGGTCCTAGCAGCTCACCGCCAGAAGAAAAGCCACCGGTACCTCCCCTTCTTCTACCTCCCATCCTTTGCTCAGGATCTGCCTTCCTCGCAGTCACGCCCCTTCCTTCCGAGGAGCTTTCTGGCTGCGTTCGCGGGTGGACCCTTGTATTACCGCTCCAAGTCCGTTTTCTTTCGTCTCTTCTCTAATCGCCTTCCCCCACTACTACCACCTCCAGTCTATCTTGCCTCCTACCCTACGCTGCTCCACCCTCTGGCCCGGTATCCTGCCTGCCCACAGCCAGCAAAGAGAGACCGAGGGGGCTGCGAGGTGGAGAGGAGCCGGGACCTGGGGCTTCGTCCCTACTCTTCCTGGCCTGTGGCCCGGGACCAAAGCCACTTGCGCCCGCAGAGAGAATCTACACCTCGTCTCCAGAGGTAGGAGAAGCGTTTTTACTTTTTGCGGGGAACTGGGCCAGTAATCTGTGGTGCCCTTATTTGTGATTAGGTTATTGTATGTGCCTGTGGGGATTGCCAGTATGTTCTGCTTTCTTTGCTGTTGGCCTTGAGCTTTCTGAGATGTGCAAGAAGTTTAAAGCAGTTTAAAAGTATGGGATCCTCTTCCACTTCAAGGAAGAGATGCTAGAAGGGCTACCATTGCATGGTGCTACTTTATTTCCCCCCAGGGTTCTTGTAGGGCCCTACTGAATTGATCACTTAAGGAACTAAAGACTTTAACTAAGTTAGGGACTCTGAGTCTACCTTTAGTCGTGCTTGAGGGTTTGTTCTTATCTCAGATAGCTAGATGACTTTCTCCTAAGCGCTTAGGCTTGGGCTGGGAGCTCACCCTCCCTGACCCCAGGGCCATGAATTCTTTTAAGTTTTAAAAGTTTTAAAATGTGGAAGTAATGTACCACACAACTACTCACTTTATGCACACACGTGTGTGTTTATGTGTGGTAGTAGTGGCTGTGAGGCTCCGGAGGCGGAGATTGCTGTTACTTGCTTCATAAGGTCAGAAGATTTTAATAAGTAGTTTTGCAACTTCACACAGGTGTTTGTTTTAAAGTCTGAGTCGTGGCCATGTTACATTTGTTCATCAACAGCAAGACTGTCTACATAGACAGATGAAAATGAAGAGAAGGGAAAGGAGGAGGGAAAATGACAGATTTTCTAGACTGTGAGCAATCCCTGATGATTGCCACCAATAAATCATAATATGCTAATAATTTGCAGCAATGGACTGAATACAAATTAATGAAAGATGAAAGCGAAACATTTGAGATATGTTTTTTTTTCCAGTTATTGTCCCCTGCCTCTAGGAACAGTAGTCATGGGGAGACAATTTAAAACTTCTATGAGTATAACTTTTTCCCACTATTTAGAGAGAAATAGTCACCATAATCTTTAGTGATAAAAGGCCTAAGGATATATCTAAATCATCTTGGGTTTGGCCACATGAAACGATCTTTCTCAGGCCGTCATTGTGAAGCCTCTTTAGACCTTTCAGAACCCTCATTGAGTAATAGTCAGAAATGCCATTTTGGAAATGGGATAAAATTTCACCAATCTCCTACCTCTCTTCAATTGGGCAAATGCTGCAAGCTTATGAGACTGATAGGGTTGAAAGACTTGTTACTCAGACGTCTCCAACCCTTTGCTTATTCTTTAGGGAATAAATAATTTACACATTTTAAACTTATTTCTTTGGTTGAATTGTCAGAGAGGGGACAGGGCGGGTGTCAGGAAGGTACAGAAAGAATGCTACAACGTTACATGGTGAGGATTTTAAAGGCTATCATGTTTCAGATCAGCTGGGAAGAAAAAGCTGGCATGACCAAACTAAAATTTAAAACTGGCCTGGGACATTTTAATAGCCAGGTGGTTGTAGCGTAGTTGCGTCTATTTACAGAAGATAACTCAGGTCCCAGATATTCTGTTTGGGGTTTCCTGGTGTCATTTACAGGCACTTTCTTGCACTATATCATACTTCATTTTAAGTTCTTCTTTCTTTGGAAAAGTTTGTGTCTCTGTAAAATTGAAAGTTCTTTTCTTTCTAATTCAGAGCCTAGGTGCAAAGTAAACTTATAACTCCACTTGTAAGTACAGTAAGTTTTACATGGACATCATAAATCCCTTTACTTGATGAAAAAATAATTTAGAAAGAGATTTTAGCAATTCATATTTGACATTGAGATTTGGAACATAAAATGTAAGATTTCATTTATGAAGTAAGGTTTACTAGACTAATACATAATTAAGGCAATTTCTGAGGTCAGTTATCTTCAGAATGAAGCTGACTTTGGAATGCTTTTGAGATTTGTCCAGTAGGAAGATAGAAGGATGGATACTTTGATTTTGAGGTTCCATTGAGCACAAACATTCTAAGTGGGTACATCTGCTTCTGGGCCTCTCCTAAGAGCTCTCTCCCAGGGCCTGTGCCTTCTTTAAAAGGGTGTCTTTGTAATTAAGCAGCCCTTCCCCCCAACTCCCTTCTTTTGATCCAGTTTTTTAGGCGTATTTTCCATTTGGAGACGAGGAGTTTCTCACACCCTCCTGCTCCCCTCTTAAAGTTCTCTTCCTTTATCCCAGAAAATCACATACACCCCCACCGAGTTCTTAGGATGGTTTGTAGTTCTGTTTTGTTTGGGACAGAGGGAATGTTACCAGTGAGGAGGAATAGAGGATATATTTCCTCTTGGGAAACGCTTGAGGCCAGGTAGCCTCCTCCATGGAGACTGAGCATATTTGGAATGCGTGAGAACAGTCTAGTCTTCAGGACTGTCTGCTAGAAACTGTCCTTTGCATGCCCATTAAGCCCAGCTTAAACCCACTGAATGGGGTGGAGAGAGGTGTGTGGTCGGCAGGGGGGGTGGTGGTGGGGGCTAGCCTTTTAGGATGGTAAATGTTTCCAAATCTCCTATTACATCACCTCTTTCTCCCTTGGATTCAGTGGGTTTAGAGAGCTGCGTGACAAGTTAATTAACTGGGGACTAAACCAATTTGTTTAGAATCATTATCTATTGATTTCCTGTCCCTAGGAATTTTTGTTGGTGTTTTACTATGATGGGTTGTCCTTAGCATTATTTACTTTTCGTTCCTTGTTGCCTTTTATGGGTTTTGGTCCAAAATCTAGGTTCCTACCCCCAAGTCAAAGGTTAGAATTTAGTTGCAGGAACCAAGGGATTATTAAACAGTCCAGGAGGCCAAATTTACCCTCCTCCAGGGTGGGCTCCTGACCCTTTTTAAGGAAGTTGCCCCTTCTATGTACAACACACACAATCTGAACAAAAAAGAAAAAAAAGGAAAGAAAATGAAAGAAAGTAGAAGGTCATTTGCCTTGTAAAGCATCTACACAAATTTTCTTGAATAGAAATAGCTTTCCTATTTAAACTATTACTTGATAGGTTAAAAAAAGAAAAAACCCTTCACAATACCTGGACCTTCTCGGGACATATTTATTACATAAAGGAGGACTACATTAGCATTTGCTGTGTTGATTATTGCTTGAACTAAATGAAACTATTATTGGGCTTCTGAAGCCTTTTGTTATAAGGGATGGAGTTAATTGTCGATCTCATTCTGGATTCTAATAATGCTGGTTGCCTTAGATTGAGCCCACATCTCAAGGTCCAAGTATCTGACACCTTCACATCAAAGCACATAAAATTACAAAACAAAAAAAAATAAGAAAAGAAAGAATTTGCATTACTTTCTGGAAAAAATTCTAACTTTGTAGATTTTAAATGTCTACAGGTGTGGCTATCCACCTCCTTTTGGTAAAATATTTAATTTCCAGTTAATATATTTCAGCAATCCAAGGACCTGGATATATACATATTTGTAAATAATGGCCACTGGTATAATTTCACATATAAGAATCTATGCTAGGCTTTATGGGTGAGCCCACTGGTGAGAGGAACCTGGGCTTTAGACACATTTCCTCCCCTATAAATTGTGGAGATTGGACACAGTGATTTTGATAATCAATTCTCAAACATTTATGCTTGTCTTTGGAGGTCTCTTTAATCTGGTGTGTCTTTGAATGATTGATAGCAGAGTAAGGTATAACAATTGTTACAAACACAATCTTGTACTCATCCTGTGTGTAAGGGTTGGGGACCCAGATGAGTATGTAGTATCTACAGAAATATGCTTTGTATTTTAACACTATCAAATAATAAACCCAAGACAGTCAATGAAACTTAAGGAATTTCATTCTTTTTTATCTGCTCCCTCTACAAATGTGAATTTTCCATACTTTGGGTCATAGAAGTAAGTGATATTGCTCTTAAATAAGAGCTTGTCAGGGACAAAGCTTTGTAAATTGGTATAGAGCAATGGAGTAAGAACCAATGTGAGCACATGTAAAGATTCTCATACATTTTGTTGTGGAATGCCAAGAGGAACAAATGGATTTTAGTGAGCTCTAAACACTTTGTGATTTAGAAGTAGTTTATGTATATAGCAAGCCTGTTAATATTTTTATGACCTCCTCTTACACTCTTCCACATAAAGAAAAATCAAACTAGAACCCAGTGTAAACTTGTCTAAATCGTTGGAAAATGTTTTTAAATTGTTGCAAGATGATAGCTCACTAAGTAGTATACATCTGGATGGATTGTGAAGGATCCAGCATGAGAAAGAGGGAGCAGGAAGGCATAGATATGCTTCTTTCATAGCTTCAAAAATAATGTTTGCCAGACTGAGGGGAAGACAGTGAGGAAAGTAAAGTGTGTAGGCAATTAAGCAAACAAGGTACAGTAGAGTGGTCCACACACAATGGGTTCTTTTATTTGAAACCATTAGTACATAGTGAAACTTAAGTTTTATGGACCTTTAATAAATAAAATACAGTCTGTGTGTGATATCTATTTTTGATAGATTCATTGCTATTCACAAATTCAATGAAATCTCTTCAGTCAAAATATAAATACTCAAATCTAAGTCTGTAGCACATATAAATTTCCAAGTGAAATACAGGAACATGTTTCATACTTTGTGCTCCTGGTGGGAGAAATGCAGGTGAGTTGGGTCTATGTCTGTCTCAGTTTCTCCCCTCTGTAGATTTACTTGACATTTGTGAGGTCACTTTCACTCTTTTCCTGGCTGCCTGAAATGGCATTAGTCTGTGTGGCTTGAAGTCAGGATCTGGGATTCTCTGCCCAACCCCTCTCTGACTTGCCATGTGACCAAGGGTAGCTGAATTAGCTGCTCTAAGCTTCAGTTACCCTTCTGGGAAGCCAGGATATTAATACTTCACAGAGGGGTTTAGCCATGCTTCATATTGGGCAGATGCTTTGAGGTCATTTCATGAAACGTGTTTGCATGATGGCAGAGCAGGTTTATTGTAGGGTCCTGAGCAGGTGTTCATGTTTAATCAGCTTTTGCTCTCTTGTAACATACAGTACCCTTTGATGCCCTATCACCTTACTGACTATAATTAAGATTGACCCTACATTATTTGTTGACCATCTCAACCATTTGAAAAATATTAAATATTTTCCTACTCTGTCATAGGTTGAGGTAAAATGATAGAATTGTAGTGACTGTCAGGGTGAAGAAAAATAGTTTGAGAAAGAGACATTAGTTGGAATGCACCCTAGTGACAAGTGAATTCTTGAAAGCACCTTGAAAATGTTATAGTAAAGCAATTTTTGATTTGTCTGTGTTTTAAGGAAGAATATTTTGAGTAATATTTACCTGTGACAAATACTGATGATAGCCATGACTGAAACATAGCTATTGTAGTGTTTTGTGCACAGCTGGTTTTTATTAATGATAGAATATTTATGTATGCTGGACAATTTGTGGTTCATTTCCACATGTATGTCAGAACTTAAATACCCCCAAAGGGTTGTAAGATAATATTAAATATAAATATGGCCAAGCTAGAAAGGTGTATTTGGAGTTATCTCCCTTATATTTATTGGTGTTGCTTTAGATTACAATAACTGGTCACCTTTACACATTGATGCTGATGTTTTTCCTCCTTATAATAGCCCATAGTAAATTTCACATTTTGATAGAGATATAAGTGATTGGCACTTGCCTTTATGAGACAGATGAAACTGATGCACGGATTTTAAAAATTTATTTTTTATTAATTACAGTTTATTCACTTTGTATCCCAGCTGTAGAAACCTTCCTCCTCCCCTCCCAAACCCGCTCTCCCTCCCTTATCTCCTCCCATGCCCCTCCCCAAGTCCATTGATAGGGGAGGTCTTCCTTCCCTTCCATCTGACCCTAGTCTATAAGGACTCATCAGGACTGGCTGCATTGTCTTCTTCTGTGGCCTGGTAAGTCTGCTCCCCCTCAAGGGGAAGTAATCAAAGAGCCAGCTACTGAGTTCATGTCAGAGAGAGTCCCTGTTTCCTTTACTAGGGAACCTACTTGGAGACTGAGCTGCCATGGGCTACATCTGTGCAGGGGTTCTAGGATATATTCGTTCATGGTCCTTGGTTGGAGTATCAGTCTCAGAAAAGACCCCTATGCCCAGATATTTTGGTTCTGTTATTCTCCTTGTGGAGCTCCTGTCCCCTCCAGGTCTTTCTATCTCCCCCTTCTTTCATAAGATTCCCTGTACTCTGCCTAACGTTTGGCTATGAGTCTAGGCATATGCTTTAATACCCTGCTGGGTAGAGTCTTTCACAGGCCCTCTGTGTTAGGCTCCTGTCTTGTTCCTTGTTTTCTCGCTCTTCTGATGTCTATCCCATTTGCCTTTCTGAATGAGGATTGAGCATCTTACCCAGGGTCCTTCTCCTTGCTTAGCTTCTTTAGGTGTACACATTTTAGTATGTTTATTCTATATTATATGTCTAATATCCACTTATAAGTGAGTATATACCACGTGTGTCCTTTTGCTTCTGGGATACCTCACTCAGAATGATGTTTTCTAGATGTATGCATTTTTAAGAGCATTTTTTCTCCCTGCACATGTTTCTCATTATCCGAGAGGCCTGGACTCAATCAGTAAAGGAGCAGAGAAACCACATAATTGAAAGGAGAATGATGGTGGTGCATACTTGGAATTTTTGTGGGAAGGGGTTGCTGACATCAGAAAATGTAGTGGCCTGAGTGTTAACAGCATTGAAGAGAAATCAATTTTCTGTTTCTATGTATTAAGAATTATTTTATGACGATACAAATATGGTCCAGGTTTGATATCTTTTATGAAGTTGTCCTGGCAACTTTGATGAGGGTTGTTACAGAAAAGGTCAATTAAAACCTTCCCTATTAGGAAGGTAATTAGTACATCCTTTACTTATTTTAAATGTTTACAAGGGGCACCGAATTGCATTGAATTAGTGACATTCTCCCTCTTGTGACAGCAAACTATGATTAAAAAAAAAATCACAGACAAGGAAAATCATTTTGATTGCCAATTCTAAGGAAATAGAATTTCCTCTGTCACATTTGGATTTTCAGTTCAGATTTTGTTTTCCTCCCTTACTTTTTTTGTGGATCATGAACTGTGAACTGATGAGTTCTCTGTGTAAACTGGGGAAATACAATGATCATCAAAACTCACTGTTTTAGTAAGGCCATCTTTCCAAGCCACAGAGAAAGAGGATCCAGACAGTTCTGATAGGCTAGGGTCCCCGATAGTAGGGATAGTAGGGGAGATTCTCCCCTACTATCAGTGGACATAAGGAGTGAAGAGGGAGGGTGGGACAGGGAGGAGATGAGGGAGGGGCATGCAGCCAGGATACAAAATGAATAAATTGTAATAAATAATAAAAAATACTGTTTTATTAAAATAATCAGTTTTCTTCTATGATTTTCTTCTCTCCTTTTCTCTTTGTATCAGCTCCTCCTGTGTGTGTGTGTGTGTGTGTGTGTGTGTGTGTGTGTGTGTTTGTTTGTGTGTGTGTGTGCCTGAGTACATGCATGTGTCTGGCAAGGGGAGATAGAGGGAGAGGAAGTGGGGGAAAGGGAGAGAGATAGAGAGGGAAAGACAGAGAGAGACAGAGACAGAGAGATATTGTTTTGTAAAGCAAACAGTTTTTGGAGTTAAGAAAATATTGATGACCTGCTTTATTCCCCTAGAGTATTCTTATTGCTCGAGGCTGCCAATTAGGATTGGGTAGGGCAGTCTGGTAATTTTTTTCACCTGGTTGTTTATGTGACCAGGTTGAGCACCTCTCTTTTAGTAGTGTGAAGGAAAAGAGTTATGGTTGGGCTAACCCTAATAACACAGGCTGCCTAATAGTTTCTATTTTGCTTCACTTCTTTTAGGCAAATAAATATTGGCTTCTGAGATATCTGGGCAATCTGCCGAAGAGTAGATGTTCTATAGAGGAATAAAATATACACTTATTTTGAGCCTCCCTTTCCTCCACAACTTGTAGGAGATGGTCTTTTTTCATATGTAATTACTGATGCTTTTTTGCCCCTATGGCCCATACTGCATTAGTTTCTCTCAGTGAAGCAGTTATTTAGGCTATGATTGTGGCATAACTGGTCTTAACTCAAGTCCTTGTTTGAGAAGTCAGGGTCTAGATTCAGTTCAACAAGCCAGCACAGACAAACTAGGTTTCTGGTGCTTGCAGAGCAGCAGCAGGAGGAGGGTCTGTCTTTGTCTTGGAGAGTGACTCAGGTTCTTTGGCAGGAAGATATGAAATACTCACTCTTTCTTGTCCATGCACCTGTTGGATGCCTGAGCTCCCTCAGACCCCAAATCCTGACTGAAGGCAAGTGGGGCTTCTTTTCAAAGTCATACAGAAAAGACAGAGAACTCTGAATTCTGTCAGTACAACACCCATGAAAGTTAGATAAAGCCAGCCATCTCCATGTTGACATGGGGAAATGGCTTAAATACTTTTCTGTGGGTGAAACACAGTTCCTTAGACATAGCGTTGGAGTGGGAGATTGGATTTTTTTACTGTCTTTCTTTTTTTCCTAATTAAAATTAAAATTTAATTTTAAAAATCTGCTGTAAACTGTCTTCTTCAATACAGACAAGTAGTCTTTGGAAGTTTATTTATTTTTTTTTTCTTTACCTACATAGTGCAGGAAGTCACGAGATTTGGTTTCTGATCCTGACCTGCTGGTAAGCAACATTCAAACTTGATCAAATTAACATTAGCAATATGTTCAGGACTTGTGTTTCTCCAGTGGTAAACTGGAATTAATCACATCTATCTTTATTTCCACCCACAGGTGCTGAGAAAGCTAACAGAAGTGAAAGAACTATTGACTTTCTAGAAAAAAGGCTGAGAAACTAAAGGTAATAATGATGTTAACATTATATGCCTTTCATCCATTTTCTTCTATTGTAGCTTCTATTGAAGTCCTTGGAAAATTATTCACTCTTTATGCATGTATCAAGCACATTGAATGCACAACTCAATGTTTTAAGTACTGGAATAGAAATAGCATATAGCCATCCATTGCTCTCCAAAATCTCATATTCTAGCAACTTGCACTTGTCTTCTGTTTCTGCCTCAATTTGCTATGATTTTTGTCAGTACACTTAGAAGCACAAAAGAGGAGAATTACCTTCTTTTATGTCTCTGCATTACTTCTGCGGACTTCCATGCCTGAAGCAAGGTCTTCTTGATTGAAGTTATATAAAGGATGGGACCCAAGAGTAAATAGAGGAATTTTTTTTTCACATGTACAGTTTATCTGACCCTTTAATGATCATTTCATCTTCAGTAAATTATGGTCCTATTCTATATGTACCAGCCCTCTCTTATGACTTTAGTAGTTAACCATGTACCGATGATTTCTAAATATACATTTGAATATGTCTTGAAATGCATTTTTCAAATCATATTGATCCATAAATGCAGTGCCTCTGACTCACCTTCTGCATACTTCATAGCTTTGTGTTGTGTAGAAGTATTAGATTAGACCTACCTGACTTTCCCAGGTGCTCCTGATCCTTAGGCTCTAATTAGTTGTTGTTATTTTCTACTCCAGTGTCTACTTATTATAGTTATTAAATGTGATTAATGGTAAAATTGAGCTATATACATAGTATAATAAGAGCATAAAGGGAACAGAATGCATTTTCTATATTGAGCAGAATTTAAGGCATGGAAGAAATGGATAAGGAATAGTGAAAATATTTGAAGAAGGAGATAGAAAGCTGAACTGCACTTTTCTGAAGGTTCTGGAAAAAAATCAAAGAAAAGAAATGGCCTTAGTATCTGTCCGTTTAAAGTCAGGGACATCTCTGGCTGTTGTCTTCCCTGCCCAAAACCTGGAAGGTTTTTTAAGTTCAAATATGCGAATAGAACTCTGTTTATAACTCATTGACCATTTAAACAGGTGGCGGCACTTACTCATATTAAATCAGCTAACCCTTTAAAGTGCTACTTTCACTGAGGTTACAAATGGAGGCATGCACACAGTCTCATTCCTTATGTATATTCAGTTTTATACAGTGACATGCCCATTAGGGTATATTGAAGATGGGGATGTCAAAACTAACAAATTCCATTCTCAGAATGTAACAGGCTGGGTCACTAGAACTGAATGTCTTCAAGCTGACTGTCAGATCTTTCCAAGAGCAAAAGCGAAAGATGATATAAGCCATTACAGGCCATGAACCTGTTCTCACCCATCTGATGTTTTTACTAATTAGCTTCTTGGCCAAGAGGCAATTTGGGGCAAGTTGCATATAAGCTAGATTCCTAGGGGAGCCCACACTCCACTTTGCCATTTCGAAAGCCACTGAGGTCATACGCTGCTTCTCTTGGCTTTAGATTCCCAGTGTCCCTCGAGCCCAGATCTGATCTGATGGAGAAATTTTATTAAGTGAAAGAAAGATTTCATGGGTGGGGCTTTGGTCTTCTCCTTTTTACTTATTTGTTTGTTTGTTTCTAATGAACTGTCTATAAATATGAGCGTTCTTTGACCCATTTATTTTACTTGTGGGATGTATTATTAAGAAACAATATTTTTATTAAAATTAAGATTTTAATTAATATCATTAAGAAAACATTTTCCAAAATGTGGCAAAAGGTTAAATCACAAAGATGTTTTTATAAAATTATTTAGGCTAGCACAAGACTGAAAGCCATTTGACTATCTTAATTGAATAAATTCGTGTGTCTTGATACACTCACTTAAAGGACTATTACATGGCCATTACAACATTTATTATGGCATCTATGCCAAAATATGAGTAAAAGGTGTACAATAAAGTGAAATGTAAAGCCAGGCATGGTGGCACAAACCTGTAATCTCAGCACTGAGGAAGGCAGAGGAAGTTGTATCTCTGTGAGATGGAGGCCAGACTGTTCTACAAAGTGAGCCAAGGCTATACAGAAAAAGAAAAAAAAGTGAAACATAAGCTCCCATACTATGGTTATTCATTGTGCTGGTTGTGGCTCACACCTATAATCCCAGGACTGGGTGAACTGAGCAGGATTGCCACGAGTTCAAAGCCATGTGGACTACAGACTGAGTTTCAGGTTAGTCTGAGCTACACAATGAGACCCTATCTCTAAAAACAAAAGAAGGGTTTTTCATTGCTTTGCAAAGATTTAAATAGAATATTCAGCAATATTAACAATGTTGCAGTACTGGATTTATGAGTGATTTATCTTTTTATTATAAATATTTACATGCTGTGTTTATGTGGTTTATAAAAAAAGTGTAAATAACAATACTGTAGTAGGAGAAGATTGTTAAGGCAGCAGTTAGCCAGGTACAGTCTTAAACTTTGTTTTATGTTCATTCTGATTTTATGGATCTCTGAGGCAGTAAACTGTAAGATGTGGTAATGTGGCCTAATAATTCTCTTTTGAAATGGATGTATATCAGAAGGTAAAGAGTGGTGGCAACTGGATTCACCCAACTGCTCTGTGTTTCACTGGCCCCTCCACATCAATATGCCCATCAATATATTCTGGTTAGTTGCTTCAGAACAAGATAAATAAAGTGTAAGTGTAGTAAAAAAATGACCAATCCTTCCTTGTCTGGGCATGATGGTTCAGAGGATTAAGGCAACTGCCTCCTGCCTCTGGAAAAACCAGAGTTCCATCTTCAGCATCTGCACAATGGAAGGAGAGAACTGACTTCTGCAAGTTGACCTCTGATCTGCATGTGTACAACATGGTGTAACACACACTTGTGTGTGCGTGCACACACACATATGATAAATAAAGTCTAATAAAAATTTTAACTGAATTAGTGTTTTAGAAACAGCTCTCTCACATGATCCTCAGTAAGGGTTGAAAACTTCAAGGCCTTACAAGTTTTTTTCCAACTTGATCTAGGCAATGAATGATATGAGAGAAGAATTGATGCCCTTTCTTCCCTAACACATTTATGTTTTTGTTTTTTTTAATTTGACTTTCTGAGGGGATTGTTTGTTTGTTTGTTTTTTTTATTTTTTTTCTAGACAGAGTTTTTTTTCTGTGTAGCCTTGGATATACTGGACTCAATTTGTAGACCAGGCTGGCCTCAAATTCACAGAGATCTGACTGCTTCTACCTCCCCAAGTACTGGAATCACAGGTGTGCATCACCGTGCGAGGCTCCTAACATGTTTTCTAAGCAAGTGAAGAGTTAAGCAAGAGCAATTGCAATCTGGTGTGATGGTCACAGGAGTGTGGGGCATTAATGTGGTCTCCCAAGTGTCCTTCCAAATCTGGCTGCTATGGTTTAAGAGACGCTACATCAATAACTAAATGTATAGGGATTTGAAAAAAGCAACCTTCACAAATTTTTAAAGCTTACAGAAGGAAGCTAAATCAATATGATAATTATGGTAATAGTAACATTTTTGAGACTTTACTATGTGTTAGGCTTCATGCTTAACACTCTACCTTTGTTAATCTTCACAATAATGCCAAGTGGTGTATACACTGTGGTTCCTAATTTTTAGATGATGGTACTGAGATCCATGGACACAAAGAAACATGGATGAGGTCAATTAATAAAGACCTTGATTTAGGATTTGAACTTGAGCAGTAAGACTACAGAACCCTTGCCTATGATACTTCTTCTGTTTCCCCATCATCTCTTAAATTCAGTGATATTCTATGCAAGGATTTGAATGTGTTCTTTGTGTCATAAGTTTCCTGGAAAGCATCTTGACTGTGAAAAATCAGGCCAGCAAGAGGCCCAAATTGAGAGGATGGGATAATCTACTGGGGATTCTTGGCTTTTTGTTGTTGTTAGATTTGTTTATCTGAATGGGTATTTGACCTGTATGTATTTGTGTATGATGTGTATGCAGTGCCAAGAGAAGGCATATTATATTGTGGATTGGAGTGTCAGACAGTTGTGAGCCGTGTGGGTGCTAGGAATTGATTGAACCCTGGTCCTCTGGAAGAGCAATCTCACCAGCCCAGGCTTCTTGCTTTTAATGTGTGTGTGTGTGTGTGTGTGTGTGTGTGTGTGTGTGTCTATGATGTTTTATTCACAATGACATAATCATAGAAAATTTGAACTGGATGCTTTTCATTATCTGGAAATAAAGTATAAAGAAGGTTGATCCCAATTTAACAGAGAAACAGGTTTTTTAGACTACACTTTCCATCCTTGTTTATGTAGTAAAGGTTGGAGGCAGAGTGGAAGGAGGAAGTAGAAGAAGGGTTAGAAGGAAGACTCTAATAGGCTTATTATGAAATTTATTTGAAGGGCAAAATATGGTTTGTCCTGGCCATCTTGTAATGTTAATTTTGCTGGTCATTGGCTTGGAAAACATCTGAGCTCTCACTAATGTGTTTGCATCTACTTCCATTTATCTGGGGAGAGGCTACTGACTGCAAAGGGAGTAAGAATTTAGCTTCACCTTGTTGCCTTGCTGTTACAGAAGAGCCGAATATATGGGTTTATATGGCACTTTTAAAGATTGAGCTAGGTATTTCCTTTTTCCTCCTGTCCAATATCCTGAAAGGCACTCTGTGTGTCCAAGAGCAACAAGGTTATTTTATTGATTGAAGATGATATCAGATCTTTGGCAGTGGCATGATTAAAAGTGTGGGCAAATTAAAGGTTGCAAAGTTCATACTATTTCAGTTCTTGTGCATAGGCAGGGGATTGTCTCTTTAATTAATAGTGTCATGTTTTTTCTTAGCATGAAGATGGATATAAGGTCTTAAAGAACCATAAGCTGGAAAGAACTCTGTATAGTGTTTGTTTGTTTGTTTGTTTGTTCCTGAATTGATTTGCTTTCCTGTTAAACAAAAAGCAGAAGGATCTTGTATGGGAGTGGAGAAACACAGTGTCCAATTGGTACTATAAAGTACTTGAGGTTTTGAAAAAGATATGGAAGAGAGAGGACAAAATTAAGGGGAAAGAGATTTTGGACTAGTAAGGATTTTTGCAGTGAAGATCAGGTAGTTAGAAGAAAGCCAGTCTCAACCAATATGTTAAGAATCCTAGTAGTTCTGGAGACTAAGCTTGTGGCACTGTCTCTGCAGGGGCTCCCACTTGAAAGCCTTGTGCTATTTTCTAGTGTTTCAGTTGAAAAACAGACAATTGTTTTGTTCAGAATAAGACAATAGAAGCATGATGGTTATTTACCATAGTTCTGTTCACAGTGAAATTAAAAGTTGTTTCTCTGTTATGAAATGAGGGGGAGACACCTTAAAATAATGACCTTGCAGATTGGAGGCAGTTTTGCTTTTGATCATGATTATACAAAAAGAAGATGGAAAGACAAATTTCTGAGCTTGTTCACTCTATATCTGCTCAGTTTATTTTTGGCAACATTGCAAGGGAATAATGTTAAATTAATCACTGTGTGGTTTTGTAGAGTTTTTTAAATCTGGAAATTTTGGACAAGTTCCCAAAATACAGTGATGCTCATATGTTTCTTCTGTGCTGCTATGCTGCTTACAAGGCCTCTGGTGTGGATTAAAGTTTTCTTTTTTCTTCCTTTAAAGTGATAGGAATGAGTCATGGCTAAACCAGGATATGTTCATGTGCCACATTACCTAAGCACAAACCCTTACATTTTAGAACAGCACTGGATAGACCTAGAGGGAAGTTTACAGAGATTCAAAGTATAAATTGTAAATGAAAGTGGTCTCAAATCCATATCTGTGAAACATTTGTATCTTGTCTACATTTGTAATGTAGTGGAAGCCTTTTGCTGAGACACTGGGTCAGAGGAAATGCTGAAAAAGCAAACCCAGGCATCTTCTGCTTCAATGAGAAGGGCATTTGCTTTGAACTGGGTAGGATGCTCAGCTTGCCCATTCTTTGGAGAGTGACTGGCTACTGATCAGATTGTAAGCTCTACAAGAGCAGGGACTATATTTTGTGTATCATGTATGACTCACTGTGTCTAGCTCAAGGCTGGCAATTATCTGGAATGGTCAATATTCAATAAATATTAAATGACTTGGCTGAAGTTTTGTTTTTCTTCTGCCCAACTGAGGCTGAGGCAACAGAATTCAGAGTTTGATAGTCAGTAGTTTTTTTTTTTTTTTTTTTTTTTTTTTTTTTTTTTTTTTTTTTGACCCCAGATCTATCTTATGATGTCTGCTTCCCCTTCTAGCTTGCAAGGCAGTTAAACTCATGATCCTGTCCTGCTAGTAACAAAAACTGAACATTGTTCCCAAAGGTAACAGTAGCTGTATTTCATTAGCATCACCTAGGTTCCCAATTGTCATGGCTTTCCAAGGCTATGAGACTTGAACACAGCATCACTTTCCAGGGTCACTCTTTAGCCTTTATGTCTCTTAAAGACTGGAATGACCTACAGCACTCACCTTCTACACAGTGAGCTTTGTTTTCTGCCCTAGTGGAGATAGACTCTGCCACTCATGTAAAAGCCAAGCAACATGGAACAACATTTTCCCTTGGAAGGAGTAGTTTGTTTAACTGTTGGCTCTTGGTGGCAACTTAGAAACGACATTTTTATTTCTCCTTCCCTTCCTAAACATTTCAGAGTGACCAGTGGTTGGACTCTTGCCGGCGCTTACCCTGAACCTGAGTGTTAGGGGAGAGGGAATCTGCTGCTGCGGTTTCTGGAGCTGCTCATAAGCAAGAGTTCCCTATCCTGATCAAGGCTTTAAGCCTAAAAGAAAGCAGAAATAGGTACGAACTATTGGTGTGTGTATACATATTTGCCTGTATGGGTGCATGCCTGTATGACAGTGTGTGTGCTCACGTGTCCCCTGCATTTATCTGTGCTAGCCCACAGGTGAGCATGCCTGTGTGCTTATGTGTGAGTGCTGGATGGGCGGGTGTGGCATGGGAGGGGGTGGCATACCTTTGAAGGTATGGAGTCTGGGACAACTTAAAGACTACATTCTCCTGCCTTGCGGGAGAGGAGTGGAAGTGGTATTTGCTCTAACTACAAACATTCTTGTTTCCACCTTTTTTTTTTCCCTAGAAGAAAAGAATTTCGTAGTCATCTGTCCAATTTCAGGCAACAGAAGACATTTTCATATTTGAAAATGAGTCCAAATCTAGGAACCCCAGAGTGTCACTGAAGTGGAGAGAAGTGCGATTACAAGCTAAGTTAGTTAGCCATTTGGTGGTTAGTTTATACTTCCCAAAAGAATATGGATAAGATATAAGAAGAACTTCTTGGGCTAGGAATGTAGCTCAGAAGTAAAGTTCTTGCCTAGCATGCCTGAAACCCCAAATTCCATTTTTATAACACAAAACAAATCGATCAATTAGATAATCACTTATCTAAATAAAAAATAAAATGTGCTCTTGGAAGGGGAACTGTGGAGTTTGATTATTCCACAGAACAGCTGGAAGGCAAGTAATGATAATAATCAAGAAATAAAAAAAGCCAGAGGCCTTTACTGTGCACATTCTGGATGCAATGTAGCAGGAAGGAAAGAGATTGCAGAGAGCTTAGAGGTAGCTTAATATACAGATAAAGATAGGTAGAAACCTAAGGTTCGGTAGGTTGACCCTTCCCAGGACTTTGTGAGTGATGTGTGTGTTCATACCAAGTTACTTCAAATCTTTACAATGAAAAGTTCATTGTTTAACATTAATGTTTACTTGTAGTAGTACTTAACATGGAAGATTCTTTCAAAATAGTTTTGAGTGTCTGATAAATTGATATGAGCAATATAGTGTTGAGAACCAAGGGGTGGTACATGTGCCTTGTCATTTACTTTTTCAGATGAGGAAACAGAAGTGATGAAAAGAAGAGTATTGGGTTATGCTACCTGTGTACAACAGTGTGACTATGACTTGAATCTTGATTTGTGCTACTATTATCTATTTTATAAGATCCATGTTATTTCTTTACAAGAATTGATGATGGTAGTCAGGGACATGCTCATCAACCTAGTTTCAGATGGATTTTGGTTTTTCAGTTTCTAAATGTTGACAGGGGAATAATTTAAATCAGCTTGTACTATCCAACCACAGTAGCAAACTATCTTAATGTCTATTCTTAGATGGCCTAACGTGTGTCAGAAATACTTGTTCAAAGCCATTTTCTTATTAAATCATGAAGCACCCAAAATGAATACTAAAAAGTTCTTTTTTTTTTTTTTTTTTTTTTTTTTTTAAGATTATGTTTCAGGGTTATAGGCAATCTGAGGAAGAATAGCACCGAGGCAGGGTTCATTTATACCTGGTACTAACTAAGCTCTCTTACTCATTATTTATGTAAGTTATTATTTTGTATTTTATTTCTCTGATCACATGCTGAAATGCTTTATAAATCCTATTTAAGGGGAAATTTTGCCCACTTGTCTCTGCCTCCATAGCCATAGAACTTGTATTTTTAGTTTAAATATAGTAGAGAGAGCCGAACCATGTAAATTAAGGTCTTAGAAATTTGCCCACTCTCATCATTCTCCTTTATTTCCCCTTGTTTGCCCATTCCTTTTAGAAATTAAGTCAGGATTAGTTCAATCAAAGTAATAGAGAAATGAGCATTTTGGCCTAAATGTTCCTCAACATATCAGTGCTAAAGACAATAATCATGGAATTAATTTATGACTTATGAATACAATCCTCTGTTTTGTTTCTGTAATGGATTCCTCACCTTCAAAAACACATTTTCTTCCTCCTTAGAGGACTCATTTATACATCAGCTGGATGTTAAGCTTCCTGTTTCCCCTTCCCAGGTCAAGGGCAGCCCAAGTGCCCAATTTCTCTCTCTCTTCACAAAGCACGGCCAGCTATAGAGATGAGAAATTCTGAAGAGCAGCCAAGTGGAGGAACTACAGTATTGCAACGTCTGCTTCAAGAGCAGCTTCGGTATGGCAATCCCAGTGAGAATCGCAATCTTCTTGCCATACACCAGCAAGCCACAGGGAATGCCCCTCCATTCTCCACTGGCAGTGGGAACCAAGGGTCTCAGAATGATGGACTGAGTTCCCAGGATCATCACCAGCAGCTCGTGGCACACCCTGCTCGGCAAGAACCCCAGGGCCAGGAAATCCAGTCAGAAAACAGCATCATGGAGAAGCAACTGTCCCCTCGAATGCAGAATAATGAAGAACTCCCAACCTATGAAGAAGCCAAGGTCCAGTCCCAGTACTTCAGGGGCCAACAGCATGCTAGTGTTGGGGCTGCTTTCTATGTCACAGGAGTCACTAACCAGAAGATGAGAACCGAGGGACGCCCATCAGTTCAGCGACTCAATCCTGGGAAAATGCACCAAGATGAAGGACTTAGAGACCTTAAACAAGGGCATGTCCGATCCTTGAGTGAAAGGCTAATGCAGATGTCACTGGCTACTAGTGGAGTTAAAGCTCACACACCTGTTACCAGTACTCCCCTCTCCCCACCACAACCCAATGACCTCTACAAGAATCCCGCCAGTTCCAGTGAATTCTACAAGGCCCAAGGGCCACCTCCTAGCCAGCATAGTCTGAAGGGCATGGAACACCGAGGTCCCCCACCAGAATATCCTTTCAAGGGCATGCCATCCCAGTCTGTAGTGTGCAAGTCCCAAGAGCCAGGGCACTTCTATAGTGAGCATCGCCTGAACCAGCCAGGGAGAACAGAGGGGCAACTGATGAGGTATCAGCACCCCCCTGAGTATGGAGCAGCAAGGTAAGAGTTCCCTTTCTGTCATTTCCTGGCCTTATCCCAAACCAGCCTCCTCTGCTGCCCGGTGGGAATCTTAAGGGAAAGAATGGGCAGGTGTCTGACATAACAAACTGCCTCGTGACTTTATTTTCATATTCATTTGGTCTCTTGACTCCTAGGATTGTGGAAGAAGGGTCAATGTTTCTCATTTTCTGAGTTCTGAAGGCCTTCCATAAGAAGCAAAAGCAAATTATGTTGGCCCTTAATAAGTCTGCAACACATTGTGTCACTTCCATCATTCACAGATCACTTTTTTTGTGTGTGTTGTGTACCAGTCTGTCTTTTACTTGTTAGTTGTATGTTCTCAAAGAATTATTGTGATGCTTTTCGATACTAAGCAGCCAGGGAGATATGATTGTTGGTGTAAAAAGAATGATATACCCTTATCAGCTCATAATGTTCCTTGCCTTGACCTTCAGGTCCAGCTTCAGGAAATGTCTGAGCTGCTTCTTGCTTCTTCTGGAGAGAGTTTGTTGGGCCTTTCAGGTTTTTACTCATTAAGTTAAATTCACTTTATCTCTGTAGTTCTTTCAGATGCTCAAATGCATGTGGAAAACTATTCCCATCACATCTGTTTCATATCTTTCGTTCGTCCTAAGTATGCTTACTTCTTCACCACTCAGCATTTGTTGTCCTTTGTATTATGCACCAGATCCTATGATTCTTTTTATTACTTGTATTCTTACTGTTTGGTAGAATTTCAGGGCATGGCGCAGGGGAAGGGTTAAAGTATGACAGCAATGATAACAGTTATTCATGGTATGTTGGCCTCTTCTCTGGGGTAGGGTAATCATGGGTGTCCAGAAGGGTTGAAGCCCTAGGGGGCTCACAGTCCAAGACTGTGATTTCACTGGTATCCTCCTCTTTGTCTCTTGTGTCCATTAATTCATTTGGGAGAGAACCTCCTGGCTTGAAGCTGGTGACTCAGGAGATAAGGCACTTGGGGTGGAGTAGGGCGGAGGTAAGAGAAGTTACCTAGTATTTCCTGGTATTTCTTTTCCCCACACCCAGGTCCTGAATTTTTTTTTTTTTTTTATCCAGAGTCAATTTATTTTAAGCTCCTCCTCTTGCTTTACTGGTTTAGAATTTTTTCTTCCTTAACCTAGGGTGATTTCTAACCCTTTGCAAGTTCCAATGAAACTTCCAGAAGACAGGAGCCTGGTTTTTGATAATTATCTCAGAACAGGAAATGGGATATGAACAAGGCCATTCAGCTTTCAGCTAGTGAAACAACCCTGTTCCCTTCTGCCCAGTGAAATGGGAGAACGGGGGAGAACCTGCACCCCTGGACTGCATAGCTTAGTGAAAATCCGCTCAAGTTAGGAACATGTCAAGGAATCATAGGGCTTTTGTTTTCATTTTCCCATTAGAAGGAAGCATCTGAGACACTGCCTCTCTTCTGTTCTGGCCTGTGGATGGGCTGATGTCTGATCTGTTGCCTTGTGGAAGAGTATGTTGGCTACAGTGTGGAACTGAAACGAAAGCCCCCGCTCAGCACATGGCCTGCCTTCCCAGGAAAACTATTTTCAGAACTCATTTACCAGTATTGTTTGTGATCTGAAATGACTCCCACGGTGTTTGAAGCTAGATGGAAAAAGCTCTTTGATCTGCCTAAATGCCTAAATAAATAATGAGGCAAAGAGAGTTTTTTTCCTTTCCATACTGATTAAACAACCAGAGAAATTAAACTGCATATATTTTATAAGAATGTAGGTATTATTCTCCTAACTTCTAAATTGGTTGTAGATCTCACTCTATTTCTGTCCCTTGAAACAACAAAGCTCATGTTTGTTTTTGTTTTGTTTGTTTTTGTTTTGTTTGTTTTTGTTTATGTCCTTGCTGGGCCTTTAATCTAGGGCCTTCAGCATGCTAAGCATGTGCCCTACCAGTGAGATACACCCCCAACCCTCTAGCAGTATTTCCACACACAGGTATACTAGTAACAATTGCTTCTCTAAAGGACAGGAACAGTGTGATTGATATGCTAAATGAATAATAAAATTGCCTAAACTAGAGATGTTCCACGTGAAGTTTGGGTAAATATCACACAGATTCTGTCTCTATGCATTTTGCATGTCCTGTGTGGGGAGTAGCACCTATTGACAGATCCTTGGCAAAAGGAGGCACTCCAACAGCTTTCCAGAAGTCTTACTTAGGCTTTTAGATGGTGACACATTTTCCTCCTTAATTTCCTGTATGGCTTGTGAATATCTTCCCAAGTAGCTTCAACTTGCAGAAAAGAAAGAAAGAAAGAGAGAGAGAGAGAGAGAGAGAGAGAGAGAGAGAGAGAGAGAGAAGAGAGAAAGAAAGAAAGAAAGAAAGAAAGAAAGAAAGAAAGAAAGAAAGAAAGAAAGAAAGAAAGAAAGAAGCCTACATTTCAAATTCTGAACTCACAAGTGTGGCAGTCCAGGATGAAAGTGGTCTTTTCTTTTTTTTTTTTTTTAAACCAACTGTTGTTAAAAAGATGACACCTTTACTTGTCTTCATAGATTCAGGGAAATGCTGGAGATTGCTGTTAAAATGAACAAAATTGTATAAAAAAAATCATTTGATTACTTCATCATTACCATGCCCTCCTCCCAACTTAAAAAAAAAATAAATAGCTTAAATGCTCAGAACCTCAGATGGGAAACAAGACCAAACTTTGTGGAAAAAAAAAATAATTTCTAAATCTTTGTCTTTCTGAGTGCTGAACTTTTTTTTTTTTTGCATCCTGTTTTATACACTGATCAAGTGCTTTTAAAAAAATTAAATCATTTCTGTTTATAAAACAGCCACCCCTTTTCAATTGTTGAAATCTTGCCCAGATCTGTTTCTTGAAATGCTCATTGAATAGAATCTCAGGGTGACCTAAATCTGTAGTTCAGAACAGAGCTACTTGTGCAATTGGAATGATCCGGAATTATTCACAAGCTGCTCCATGGTTCACATGCACTGGGACACAGAGCCAGGGAGAGGCACCATTTTAGTGGTGAGAAGATGGGTATGGGCTGCTGGTAGCACCTTCTCTGATAAAAGTGTATGTGTATATTGGGGGATGGAGCTTGCATGTGTGTGGGCTTGCACTTGTGTTGGATGGTGTGTGGGTGAGAGTGACTGAAGAGGATGGGAACCTCTGCAGTTACGAAGGTGGCAGGGTGGTAAGGTCTGTGTTTGTGGTGTGTGTTTGTGTGTTTATGCTTTTACTTTCCCTTTTTGTCTTTACAAGCTCCCTGTGGCAATATACCCTACCTCTTTCTCAATGGAGCTTTGGAGAGGAGTGGGCTTCTGCATACACAGCACGTCCCCTCTTTTGCGGAGTGCTAGTAACCCAGGAGTCTTAGGAAGGAGCCAGGGTACTGGGGAGAAGAGGCAGGGAGGGAGATCAGATTGTCGATGGGATCATGTGATTCTATTGTCTCCGGGTGGCTTTTTGTTCCCTGTTAGTTATATCTGTGAGGAACATTTCCAGCCGCTGTGGGGTGGAAGAACCTGAAGAGCGCTGTGCTTTCTTGTCTGCCACTTTATTGCTATCATTACTCTTTATTTTATTATTTAATCTTTAGTGTTTTTATTTTTCCTGACATATGCCATTGTTCTCCCCAACCTGTGTCTTCTTCCCTGAGCCCCCTGTCTCTCAGAGGAAACCTCATTCCAGCCTTAACTTTGCCCTGCCTTTTGACGGTGGCCAGATGCTGGCGCCCAGATGGAGTTCTTTTGCCTGGAGGGTTTCCCTCCCCACCCCCAAGCCTTGGCTTGTTTGCAGATCTGCCAGTGAAGGACTGCCTTGGTTTTTCCAGCACCACAGTGTACTGGGCTCTGCTTTTTTTGTAGCCTAGGGAGTCAAGGGGCAGCTGCTTTGTTTTTGCTTATCTTCATTCTGGGCTTATCTGACCCTAGAGCCCTTCCGGAAACCTTGCAGAATCCTTCCCTAGATCCCAGAGAAGCAGCTTACTGTCCAGGGCCTTAACAGGCCATTCACTCTTCAGGGAGGAGGGAAGCAGATGCTTAAGTCTGTTTGAGAGAAAGGCCCCTTTTGCTTGATAAGCTCCCCAGGGAGCTGTGGGGAGGAAAGACAGTTTGAAACTGTGTGTTCAGTCTTTCAGAGAGAACACCTCCCAGGCAGTGGGCTTCCAAATCCTGAGAACAAAAGGAAAAGATAGTATAGTGATTTTTTTCCCCTTAGAAATTGAAAGCAGGATTGGAGACTATGAAATTTTAGACCGTCTTTCTGCCCAAGAGTTTCAAAGCCTGGCTCTGTCAAAATCACTGGACATTTTAAATCTACATATTGCACATTAATGAAAACAGCTCTTGGAAAGAGAGTACATAGTTGACCTGTATGGAAACTGAAAGTTCACAGAATGGAAACTGGGAACCATTTACCAAGTAAGTTCACAATCCACTCCTGGACTTTAGAATAACTGAGTGTTTTGAGCTCTGGAAAGAAAAGTTATGTGTGGCATCAACTTTCCAATTGTAGTCTTGAATAGTATGTCACTTTCTTCTATACCCAAGTAGTTTGCATGGTTTCTTCAATATTTTATAATTATTTCCAGTGGCATCCATATAAAATTGGAAGAGTGTGTTATGTGTATGATAGAGGCATGTATGGGACTGTGGGACAGACCCCAGTGTAGAAACAAGTTTGAGTACTTTTCTGAGTATCAAGGTCCTTGGATGTTTCCATGAGCCAATATTTGCAATGACTTGGTTGATGTAAACAGCCTGGATAGGGAAGACTTTTGGGGGATGCAGGTACGTGGATTGTTTGAAAGAGAAATATGCTAAAGTGTCTGGATTGGTGATAATTTTCCAACTTCTATCAAGAATATTATGCAAATTAGCACAAAGATTAACAGGGTATTCCATCAAGAAGATACTACCAGGCCAATATATCCCATTGATAGATAAAAATCTATAATTCTTATTGAGTCCAAATATGTGAAGGTCCTAGTATTTTTGCAATTCATTTGTAGCACTGCTTGTTTGAAACTCACTATGTAGACCAGGTTGCTCTTAAACTCACAGAGATCTGCCTGCTTCTTCTTCCTCCCGAGTGTTGAGACTAAAAGGTGTGTACCACCATGCCCCAAAGATAAAGTAATTTTTTAAAGAGATTTACTTTTTGTGTATGAGTGATTTGCTTGCATGTATGTCTATGTTCCACATGTATGATTGATGCCCACCAGAACACAGCAAAAGATCACATGGAACATAGTTGTTCTGTAGGTGGGTTCTGGAAATCAAACCTGCATCCCCTGAAAGAACAGCCAGTGCTCCTAAGCATGGGACCATTTCTCCAACTTCTAAATTAAGTGATTTGAAGAAGGCTGCACAGGTAGTGAGAAGTAACAAAAGTAAGTCCTTTTGTGGAGATCTAAATAATGCTCTTAGCCATCTGTCTTCCCTGAATTGAGAAATTCAGGAACATATAAAGCTAGTTCAGCCTGGGCCAGTTTGCCTTCAGTGTACACAAACATATGTGCTTACTGTCAGTGGTGATTGTGGGAAGTAATATATCCATATTCTTACATTGTGTTAGTTCATAGTTAAGCACAAATCATTTGTACCTAGGTATTAATATGTTCCATCTATTAATTAGGTACCAAAAATCTGAGAGACATATTAAACAATGTACCAAAGGATTTTTTTCTGAAATAGTCTATAAGCAATATGTTGGTGATTTGTGTAGTGCTGCTCATCAATTAATGAAGCCAGAAGATGGGAGTAGGATCCTACCATGAACTCAATTTAATCATTCTCTTCAATCTCTCTCTGTCCTCAGCACATCTATTTTCTTCTCTGGGTCTTTGATTTACCTGTCTAATAAAATAATTTTTTTAAAGTCTTCCTAATTCTTAAATTTTGTGATTCAATGTATCATAAATATTGATGATATTGCTGCTTAATATGTATTATTATATTGAGAACTGGAAAGAGTAATAATTATTTGGTGTTTTTAATTTCGACAAACAACTTCATATCTTTGAGTAATTCTTAAGTGTGTAAATTCTCAAAGGTAGTCACAAAGAGGAAGATGAAAGGCAATTAAATGACTGTTTTAAATAAGCAAGTAAACATTTTCTAACTCTAAGTTTTTGCGTGTGTTGGGTTGCATACATCAAATTTTTTTCAGACAGGTTCAGTTTTCAGTCAGGACGTGAGTATTACTTTCTACAAAAGGAATTTTAAACGAGTGAGAGATGAATGTGAAGATAGCCATCCAGGTTTTCATACTTACCTCAGAGGTTATCTGGTTTCATCTGAAAAGGGCTCATAGCTAGTGAGCAGTAGCTGCTGGACAGTTGAACAGAATCAGAATCACAAATGTCTCGGTAAGAATGAACTCTAGAGGTCTTTCATGGGGATCTAAATCTGCCCGCTTCTCATTTTACCTGTATTTTGGGGGGTATCTCTTTGTGTCATTCATTCACTTGTACTTTGATAGTGAATTTAACCAAAACTTGCATTTTATGTTTTCCAGAACAACACAGGACATCACGCTGTCTTTGTCAGCCAGGAATTCTCAACCTCACAGCCCTAGTTCGTCCCTGGCGACTGGGACTTCTAGATTGCCTTCTGGTCAACACGCCTTGGTCTCAAACCAAAGCGACCACTCTGCTCACCTGCCAAGGCAGCAGCAGCATTTTCTTCCAAATCAGAGTCATCACGGAGACCATTACCGTCACTCCCAGCCAGGCCTGACTCCAACACATCAGCAGCCAGGAGAAGTATATTCAGCTATGCCTCGGGCTCAGCAGTCTGCTTCTTATCAGCTTATGCCAGCTGACCCTTTCGCCATCGTCTCCAGAGCCCAGCAGATGGTTGAGATCCTCTCTGATGAAAATCGGAACTTGCAACATGAGTTGGATGGCTGCTATGAGAAGGTGACAAGACTGCAGAAGGTATGGCTCCCTTTGAGGGTCAGTTCAACTCCTTTGAATCTTACTAGTGATACTTGCTAAATATCTGTATAAAGGTTTCACCTGTGTGGGTAGATCTTAGAGATTCTTCTTCTGATGTTGGTCAAACTTTAGAAAAAAGTTTTGTCTTGGGTAACTAACTTTTTTCTCCTTATTATCATATTTAGTTATATGAAACAATGGACTTCATGGTGAAATTTTTAACATGATATATTATGTACTATCATGTACACGCATTATGGTCTTTTGTCCCCCCTTTTCTTTTAAGAGTAGTAACATTTTATATTTATACTAAAAGAGAAATACTATTTATTTCCCAGACTCTAAAACCCTAATGAAACTTAGTTGATTGTTCTATTCAAGGAGTCAGGAGAGACAGTTCTTCAACCAAGAATATTATTAGTAAGGCCTGTGTTCATGGAAAACCTGTCAGCATTTAAAGGCTTTTTATCTTGATTACATTTTCCACATATGATTTTGGCACCAAAAATATAAAGTCATAGTTGATAGTTACTAGAAAAATCCCACTCAGCTGAGATTTTGTATGGTTTAGGAAAAGGCTGACAGTGCTTTTCCTTGTGGGAGTGGGAGTTCTTTTCTTAATTCTTCTTTGATAGTAGCCCTCATTCCTAGTTTTGTTTTGGTCTTTGACCAGAGAGCTACTTCAACATCTATTCTCTTTCTCCAGTGTGTGTGTGTGTGTGTTTTGAGGGGGACACACAAAAGGGGCTTAGCAGCACAGTTGGGTGACAGGTGACAACCCCATTTGCAAAGGAAATTAAAAAAAAAGTCTGTGTCTCTAGTTCCCATTCTTCCATGTTCCTCCCCACCCCCACTGTCTGCTATGGCTAGAACTTTAGTTTTGCATTGGCCAGAGGCACAAACCTCAGTTTCTTGCCTTGGTGGCTATTAGTGAATAGAGTAATGCCTTTGGCAGCTTCTTTATAGCTCTTGTCCATGATGAGTGCATGATCTCCTTACAAACTAGTGAGGTTGGTGAGGCTGACAGTGAGAAGCGAAGGACAGTTGCCTTTTACTGTTCAGCAACTTTATCCCTAGGAGACAACAGGAAACTTCGGGGATCTGCATGAGCTGAGAATTTGCTAACACCAGAACTTATTTTTGAAGTTTTTATTATCATTTATTACAATTTATTCAATTTGTATCTCAGCTGTGGACCCCTCCCTCATCTCCAAATCCCAGCTTTCCTCCCTCCTCTCCCCCTATGACTCTCCCCTAATCCACTGGTAGGGGAGGTCCTCCTCCCCTTCTACTTGACCCTAGCCTATCAGGTCTCATCAGGACTGGTTTCATTTTCTTCTTCTGTGGCCAGACAATGCTACATTCCCCCAGGGGGAGGTGATCAGAGAGGCTGCCACTGATTTCATGCAAGAGACAGCCCCTGATCCCCTTCCTATGGACCCCACTTGGAGATTGAGTCTATGGGCTACTTCTGAGCAGGGGTTCTAGGTCCTCTCTATGTATTGTCCCTGGTTGGGGTATCATTCTCTTCAGGGCTCCCAGGTGTCCCCTCCCCCTTCTTTCATAAAATTTCATGTATTTTGCCCAAAGTTTGGCTATGAGTCTCAGCCTCTGCCTCAATACCACTATCAGTAGAGTCTTTCAGAGGCCATCTGTGACAGGCTCACTGTCCTGTTTCCTGTCTTCTCCTGCTTCCGATGTCTGTCATATTTACCCTTCTGAATGACAATTGAGCATCTTTTCTAGGGTCCTCATTGTTGTTTAGAATCCTTAGGAGTATATATTTTAATATATTTATCCTATATTATATTTCTAATTACCACTTATGAGTTGAGTATACCATGACAGTAGATATTTTACGTGAAGGAGAAGAGGGCTTATTTTTCCATAGTTAAGTGGTTTTAATACAGTAAAAAAGTTTCTCCCTTGCTCAACTTTCTCAAATCTGGTTGGGAGATCTCAGGGTGCATTGAGAACTATTACTTTGTCTTGAATTTCTATTTTCTCTCTTCTCATTTTGACAATACTTTTCCTTCTGCACACGAAACTGGTTCATTGACTGGAGACCCCATTGGCTGATTAGGCCTCCTCTTACTTTTAATTTGGGTTGGCCTGGCCTCATCTTTGACATAGTCACTGGTGATTTCTTTGCCAGTGGATCCCTGTTGACACTAGGAGCTGGGTTGGGTAACTAGTGCAGGAATAGGAATTTTGTTTATTTGTTTATTCCTTGTGTAGAAATGCATCATAAAAGTACAGTCATCATAGGTTGAGTGTCTGGAGAAGCACAAATTAAGTCAAATGGCTGAGGTGGAGAAAAAGTGACAGATAAGTGAGAAGAAGGAAATAAAAGTAAGGAAAACAAGGTACATACTAGATGATAGAGCTAGAAAAAAAATTAAAAGTTGAAAGCACTGTAGGTGCCTGAGGACAGAAAATAGAAGGGCAAGAGTGGAAATCCACAGCCACTCACCCTCTGTTCCATCTCTTCCATCAACCACACCAAGCCAGTAGATCTGCTCTTCTTGGCCTTCCTAGGAAGGCTTCATCACACTGCTCTTTGCAAGGAGACTGTATCTCCACAAGGGGAAAGGGAAGGATTATCACCAGATCCTTCAAAAGCAGGCTTCAATCTTTGAGAAAAGAGACTGTCTTCTAGGTGTGACTTTCTGGGCTGTAAGTAGGAAGCCTCACTCACTTTCTCTTGGCTGCTTCTTGCAGAATAACGCCAAGCCTGCTCTTTCAAATGGAAATATTTATTTTCTCCTATCTAGCACTTGAATTTCATGCAAAAGCTTCATCAAGCACAGGCCCTGCAAATCTTGTCTCTAAATGCCATTCACCAGTTTACACCTTCTGTGCTGTTATCTTGGTGCCATCTGCAAGGAGAAAAACACTTTCAAGTCTGCACTTTTCAGTGCTGTAAGCCTCATTTGTTTGCAGGCAGTCCTGTCTCCAGCAGGATCTTGAAGATGGGGGCAGCTGGAATTGCAGTTGAGTGTAATCCTACCTCCCCTCCCCCATCCTCATTTGGGGCACCTATTTATTTCACCCTCTAAAACACCCTAGACTTTGTTCAGGAAGAGTGGAAAACTGAGAAGAAATGCAGAGTGGTTGAAGGATCAGACTTAATTTGAAAATTGCTTAATAGGCCATGCGGTTTATTTGTCTTATACAAATCATATGCAAATAATCTCTGGTTATTACACGTGCACTGGCGCTGTTCTGGTTGCAAGAAAACTCTGGAGTCTAATTTCTTATTTTCTTCCTTATTTTGGCTAATTCTGGACCAGAATCTTTGCTTGGATTTTCCTTCTCATTTTATAAGATTTGCAGAGTGGTATCATAAAACAACAGAAATCATGAATTTCAGTTAAAAATTTGTACTAGCTTCCCACTGGCTAAGTGACTATGGGAAAAAGTCCAACTGCCTGACATTTAAAACTGTTTTATGACCTTACTTCAGTCCATCTTCACAGCCATATCCATCTAGCTTCACTGTGGCCAGTGGCCAGCCAGATTAGACTTCTGGTCATTTTGGGAATGCATTTGCTTATTCAGAATAGAATACCCTTCCACTCACCTCTGCCCATTGAAATTTAATACAGTTTCAGGATCTGACTCTAAATGCCATCTCTTCCTGTAATTATTTTCCTCCCCTCCCCCAATCAAGGATAACATTTCTTTCTTATTGCTTTTTAGCATTACTCCTTGTTTTCTTACAGCTGTAGCTTGCTTTATAGTTGCTAACTTGATTATATTGAAAGCTACTTGAAGGCAAGGATATTGTTGATGTTCTCACTCCACTTTACACAAATCACAGTTTAATCACCTCTTCTTAACTATTTGACCCTCGATTAAGTTGTAAAAGCGAATGAGTCTCTGCTTTTTTTTTAAACTTTTTCACTTATTTATTTATTACAAATGATTCATTTTGTATCCCAGCTGTAGCCCCCTCCTTCATCCCTTCACAATCCCACTCTCCTTCCCTCATCTCCTCCCATGCCCCTTCCCCAGTCCACTAATAGGGGAGGTTCTCCTCACCTTCCATCTGACCCTAGTCTATCAGGTCTCATTAAGACTGTCTGCATTTTCTTCCTCTGTGGCCTTATAAGGCTGCCCCCCACCCCCCTTCAGGGGGAGGTGATCAAAGAGCCAGCCACTGAACTCATGTCAGAGAAAGATCCTGTTCACCTTACTAGGAAGCCCATTTCTACACAGAGCTGCCATGGGCTACATTTGTGCAGGGGTTCTATGCTATTTCCATGCATGGTCCTTGGTTGAAGTATCAGTCTCACAAAAGACCCCTGGGCTTGGATTTTTTGGTTCTGTTGCTCTTCTTGTAGAGCTGCTGTCCCCTCCAGGTCTTTATATCCACCCCACCCCCCTTCCATAAGATTCCCTGCACTCTGTCCAAAGTTTGGCTATGAGTCTTGGCATTGGCTTTAATACACTGCCGGGTAGAGTTTTCAGAGGCTCTCTGTGGTAGGCTCCTGTTCTGTTCCCTGTTTTCTCCCTCTTCCGATGTCCATCCAGTTTGCCTTTCTGAATGAGGATTGAGCATCTAACCCAGGGTCCTCCTTCTTGCTTCACTTCTTTAGGTATACAGATTTTAGTATCTTTATCCTACATTAAATGTCTAACATCCACTTAAAAGTGAGAATATACCACATGTGCATTTCTGCTTTTGGGCTACCTCACTCAGGATGATCTTTCCTATTTCCTACGATTTGCCTGCAAATTTCATGATTTCCTTGTTTTTAATTGCTGAATAGTATTCCATTACGTAAATGTACCACAATTTCTGTATCCGTTCCTCAATTGAGGGATATCTGGGCTGTCTCCAGATTCTGGTAATTACAAATAAAGTTGCTAGGACCATGGTTGAGGAAATGTACACTTGAGCATATTTTGGATATATGCCTAGAAGTGGTATAGCTGGATCTTGAGGTAGCACTATTCTAATTGTATGAGAAAGCAACAGATTGATTTCCAAAGCAGTTGTAAAGTGTACATTCCCACCAGCAATGGAAGAGGGTTCTCCTTTCTCCACATTCTCTCCAGCATGTGTTGTCACTTGAGTTTTTGATCTTAGCCATTCTGATGGGTGTTAGATAAAATCTCAGGGTCATTTTGATTTGCATTTCCCCGATGACTAAGGATGTTGAGCATTTCTTTAAGTGTTTCTCTGCCATTCGATGCTCCCCTATTGAGAATTCTGTTTCAGCTCTGTACCCCAGTTT
This sequence comes from Meriones unguiculatus, assembly GCF_030254825.1. NCBI lineage: Eukaryota > Metazoa > Chordata > Mammalia > Rodentia > Muridae > Meriones > Meriones unguiculatus. Next base: position 69,051,132 of record NC_083369.1, on the reverse strand, counting down.
TTATTTGGATTATTCAAGTTGTTGCTGTTTAAGTTCTTTATATATTCTAGATATTAGCCCTGTGCCAGATATAGGGTTGGTGAAGATCATTTCCCAATCTGCAGGCTGTTGTTTTATTCTGATGACAGTGTCTTTTGCCTTATAGAAACTTCTCAGTTTCCTAAGGTCCCATTTATTGAATGTTGATCTTAGAGCCTGTGCTGTTGGTATGCTGTTCAGGAAGCTGTCTCCTGTGCCAATGAGTTCAAGGTTCTTCTCCACTTTTTCTTCTAACAGGTTTAGCATGTCTGGTTTTATCTTGAGGTTTTTGATCCACTTGGATTTTACTTTTGTGCAGGGTGATAAGTATGGATCTATTTGCATTTTTCTACATATAGACATCCAATTACACCAACACCAATTTTTGAAGATGCAATCTTTTTTCTACTGAATGGTTTTGGCATCTTTGTCAAAAGTCAGGTGTCCAAAAGATTTATTTCTGGCTCTATTATTTGATTCCATTGATCTACCTTTCTATTTCTATGCCAGTACCATGTAGTTTTTATTACTGTTGCTCTATAGTACAGTTTGAGATCAGTGATGGAGATACCTCCAGAAGATCTTTTATTGTAGAGGATTGTTTTAGCGATTTTGTGTTTCTTGTTTTTGCATTTGGAGTTGAGAATTTCTATTTCAATGTATATAAAGAATTGTGTTGGTAATTTGATGGGAATTGCATTGAATCTGAGATTGCTTTTGGTAAGATGTCCATTTTTGCTATGTTAATCCTGCTAAGCCATGAGCACGGGAGATCTTTCCACCTTCTAATATCTTCTTCTCTTTCTTTCTTCAGAGACTGAAAGTTTTTTTCATACAAGTCTTTGACTTGCTTAGTTAGAGTCACAGCAACGTACTTTATGTCTTTTGTGGCTATTGTGAAGGGTGTTGTTTCTTTCTCAGAACATTTGTCTTTTGTATACATGTAGGCTACTGACTTTTTTTTTCTTTTTTTGAGTTGATTTTGTATCCAGCAACTTTGCTGAAGGCGATAATCAGCTGTAGGAGTTCCCTGGTAGAATTTTTAGGTCACTCATGTATACTATCATATTATCTACAAATAGTGATAATTTGTCTTCTTGCTTTATGAACTGAATCCCCTTAATCTCCTTGAATTGTCTTATTATTCTAGCAAGGACTTCAAGTACTATGTTGAAGAGATACAGAGATTTTGGGCAACCTTGCTTTGTCACTGATTTCAGTGGGACTGATTTGAGTTTCTCTCCATTTAGTTTGATGTTGGCTATAGGCTTGCTTTATATTGCCTTTACTATGTTGAGGAAAGTGCCTCGTATCCCTGATCTCTCCAGGGCTTTAAATATAAATGAATGTTGCATTTTATCAAATGCTTTTTCAGCATCTAAGGAGATTATCATGTGGTCTTTTTCTTTCAGTTTGTTTATGTGGTGGATTATGTTGATGGATTTCCCTGTATTGAACCACCCCTGCATACCTGGGATGAAGCCTACGTGGTCTTACTGGACGATATCTTTGATGTTTTCTTGAATTCATTTTGCCAGTATTTTATTGAGTATTTTTGCATCAATGTTCATTAGGGAGATTGGCCTGAAATTCTTTCTTTGTTGGGTCTTTGTGAGGTTTATGTATCAAGGTGACTGTGGCTTCATAGAATGAGTTTGGGAAAGTTCCTTCTGTTTCTATTTCATGGAATAGTTTGAAGAGTATTGGTGTTAGCTCTTCTATGAAAATCTGGTAGAATTTTGTTTTGAAACCTTCCGGCCCAGGGCTTTTTTTGGATGGGAGACTTTTGATGACAGCTTCTATTTCCTGAGAGGATATAGTAGTATTTAATTTCTTTACCTGGTCTTGACTCAGCTTTGTTAGTAAGTGGAATTGATGAAGAAAATTACCCAGTAAATTTACATTTTCAAATTTTGTTGCATTTCGTCTTTTGAAGTAAGACCCAATGATTGCTTGGGTTTCCTCAATGTCTTGTTATGTCACCCTTTTCATTTCTGATTTTATTTATTTGGATAGTGTCTTTCTCCCTTTTAGTTAGTTTGGCTAAGGGTTTGTCTATCTTATTGGTTTTCTCAAAGAACCATCTCTTGGTTTCATTGATCCTTTGAATTGTTTTATTTGTTTCTAAGTTATTGATTTCAGCCCTGATTTTGATTCTTTCCAGCCTTCTACTCCTCTTGGGTGTGTCTGCTTCTTTTTTTTTTTTTCTAGAGGTTTAAAGTAGGCCATTAAGTTGCTTGAATGAGATGTTTATATTTCTTCTTGAAGGCACTTAGTGCTATGAGCATTCCCTCTTAGCACTTTCTTTCATTGTGTTCCATAACTTTATGTATGTTGTGCCTTCATTTTTATTGAATTACAGGAAGACTTTCATTTCTTTTTTTTTTTTATTTCTTCCCTGACCCAGCTGTCACTGAGTAGCTTGTTGTTCAGTTTCTGTGTGTGTGTAGGTCTTCTGCTATTTCTGTTGTTGAGGTCTTTAGTCCATGATGGTCAGAAAGTATACAAGGGATTATTTCAAAATTCTTATATCTGTTGGGGCTTGATTTGTGACCAACCTTATGGTCTATTTTGTAGAAGGTTCCATGAGATGCTGAGAAGAAGGTAAATTCTTTTGTGTTTGGGTGAAAGGTTCTGTAGATATCTGTGAGGTCCATTTGGTCCTATGTCAGAGTTATTGTTTCTTTGTTTAATTTCTGTTTTGTTGACCAGGCCTTTGTTGATAGTGGTTTGTTGAAGTCTTCCACTATTAATGTCTGAGGTCTTTTTGTGGTTTAAGTTTTATTAAAGTTTATTTTACAAATGTGGGTGCCCTTGAATTTGGGGCATAGATGTTCAGGACTGTGATATCTTCCTGGTGGATTTTTCCTTTGATGAGTATGAAGTGTCCTTCTCTATCTCTTTTGATTAATTTTGGTTGAAAATCTATTTTATTAGATATTAGAATGGCTACTCTTGCTTGCTTCTTGGGTCCATTTGCTTGGAAAACCATCTTCCAGCCCTTTATTCTCAGGTAATGTCTATCTTTGTAACTTAGATATATTTCTTGTAAACAAAAGATTGTTGGGTCTTGTTTACATATCTGTTCTGTTAGTCTGGACTCACATCTTACTATTTGATTTGTCATTAAATGGTTTTGAAACTGAATTGAATTATACTGCAAGGGACTTATATTTTAGGGCTTATTTTTGCTATTGACTTGTTGTTGCAAAAGGTAATTTAACTGTCTTAAAATGGGGCAAGTTACATTTCCTAGGTGGATGTCAGGACAAAATAATAGAACCATAGAGAAGTTTTTTGAGTCCTTCAAAATAAAGTTATTGTTATGCAATATACAGTATTATTAACATTTTAAAAATCAGAAAATAATTCAGAAATTAAAATCATGTGTGAAATCTGTTTTATCTTATTGCCTTCCATTTTGGCAGAAATTACACTGCCAAATCCCTATTTCACCCTATAAGAGATACATGCTGTCATATACTCATACACACACAGACAGACACACATACACACACACACACACACACACACACTTGTCCTAAGGCCCTCCCATGAAGCAGTTTATTAAGCATTTATTGAGCTTACAGTTGATCTTGGAGAGTACTTCTTGAAAACTAAATTCTTATGAGTACTACACTTGCCTGCTGGCTACCTGTAATCTCTGAAAGAAGATGCCACTGAAGTGTTGCATATATGCTTCTAAACCGTCTTTCCATCCATCTCCTAGCATAAACACCATCTTTCTTTCTGTTAAGGTTGAGACAGAAATTCAAAGGGTCTCAGAAGCCTATGAGAACTTGGTGAAGTCCTCTACCAAAAGAGAGGCTCTGGAAAAAGCCATGAGAAACAAGCTGGAGGGCGAGATTCGAAGGATGCATGACTTCAACAGAGACCTGAGAGGTGAGCTACTAATGGACTGAATTTTGTAGTTCTTTTGTTTGATTGTTTACTTGTTTGTTTTTTTGACAAGGTCTCTTTCAGACAAAGAAAGAGTTCAGGCTGGTCGAGGACTTACAATATAGTCCATGCTAGCCTTGTAGTCCAGAATTCCCCTGCTTTACCTTCCAAAGTAGTGGGGATAAAAGCATGTGTACCTACATCTGGCTCTTGATTTAGTAGGTCTTGTATTGAGATTCCCATTTGAAAATTAGGGTCTGTTTTACCCATCCGTGTTTTTCAAAAAAAGATGCTGACTTTTGCCAAAGTATTTAGAAGGCAAACAGCATATGCTTAGAAGCTTGTATGTAAGGCACTGTTGTCTTCACATCCCACAGACCGTCTAGAGACTGCCAACAAGCAGCTGGCAGAAAAGGAGTATGAGGGGTCAGAGGACACCAGGAAAACCATCTCTCAACTCTTTGCCAAAAGTAAGTCTGGAAACTCTACAGGAAGATATGAATGTGTGGATGGTAAGAATGTGTCTGAAAACATTGTAGGTATGAATGAAAGGAAAGTTTATGAAAATGTTGCCTGGCTCTTCTCTTTAGCCTTCTAGAACAACTAGGAAAGATGAATATCTTTTCCATGTTACTGCATGAAAGACCAAGAAGACTTTTGCCACAACCTCTCTAGTCAAATCAAAGGACTAACTGGTATCTGTACTAAGTCAGAAAGACCCATTGGAATCCATGCCATTTGCCATGGCTAGCTGAAGGAAAGACCTTTGCAATAATTGTCCTTATAATGGTGAAGGGATTATTGTAGGTGATTCCACATCCTGGCTCTGGTAGATGGGATGAACATGCAGGTCAATAGTTAATGTTTGGAATCTCCAGCCTTTACCCTGGGTTCTCCTATTAAACACTTATTGCTATATCATATCATTACATACTGGCAGATTTTGAAGATAGCCAGAGAAGAAGAACCTTGGCAAACACCTGAAGTCATGGTTCTGAGTGCAGAGTTGGAGGGTATGGGGCTGGGCAGAAATGTGCTTTCCTCATAATAGTGTTTTCTTTGTCTGGAAATATTCCTACGACAGTAACAATGAATTAACCCTCTTCTTTATTGGCCCCTAATGGACTCCACCCTGCTAGACAAAGACTATTTCTTTCCAATTGCTATAATAAAAGCAGAAAAACAAACAAACAAACGAACCCCTTCATAGTAGATTGAGTCCACTGGGAGAATGAATTAGGTAGAGAACAGATGAATTGTCCTTGTTTCTGTAGATGCCTAAACTTGGCTTCCCCCCTATCCTAGCCTCCCTTAGTATAGATCCCACTGAAGTCTTGCTTGTTGAGGGACTTGTCAGTCTCTTCTTTTTCTGCTGGACTTCTCAATGACCCTTTTATGTCATCCTGTGTCATTTCCAGTTAGCTTTTACAAGTCTGTTTGATCTTCTTTTACAGTATTCTGTTCCCTGCATAGGTTGCTCTGTTGTGCTCTGGCTTCAGAACAGTTTTTCTTTGCCCTTGCCCTGAGCCTCCCTATCTTTTGTCAGTAGTCTAAGGGCAAGGAATGTTGTTTTTCTGGTGTCATCAGAACCTAGGGTAAATTGTGGAGTTGCTATTGTGGTGTCACGGTTACCCTGAAGCTAGTTCAGTGGCAGGAAGACGGTGGCAGCCTCCCAGAATAAAACAAAACATACAGGTTCTTGTCCTGGATCTGCTACTTTGTACTCCCCTATGTGAAAAAAAAATGGTATTTCAGGTGCTCTTAGAGCTCTGCTGTGGGTTTAGGAAATGTTGTTATTTACTAAACCAAACTACATGAACAGCAGGATGAACTACTGTCATTGGTGCTAAAAGTAGGTGGGGAAGAGAGCATGCCTTTTGACTCCTTTATGGCTTTTGCCTTTGGGCATCTTAAGGGCCCTGCAATGTGGGAATTGTAGCAGGAAGAAAGCAAACTCTTTTGAAAAGGCTTACCTGGGAGTGTAATCCAGTAGCTCCAGAGAGACAGAAGCATTTCAACCCAGAAGGCAGTTGGGTATTATAGAAAGGACTTAGCTTGGGGCTGGGATCCACCCCTCATTTTCCAGTTGTGGAAGCTCTTGCAAGTTAGTCATGCTCGCTCCCCAAGTCCTGTTTCCTTATATGCAAACTAGAGAGGTGAAGAATAATACCTCATATCCTTGTTCTGAGGATTAAGCTAACACAATGCCAGGCATGTAGTGAGTGCTCAGCAAAGGTTCTGTTTTTTTTTTTTTTTTTTCCCAAAGTACATCTATTCAGATAGGTGTATATATTGTCATAGTGTGAAAAGAGACCAATCTGGCATCATGAAGATAAAATTTAAGGTCCTCAAAGGAAAAGTCCCTCCACTTCCAAATTTAAAAACTGATTTGAGTTTCTGATATAATGCTTGTCCTATGTAACAGGACAGGTACCTGGAAAAACATGAGACATAATTGTATACCTCGTGGTCCCTTGTAGTGGTACTTTAGTATTAAATTAAAAAACAAAATTGCTACTCTTATAAGTCAGGTGAGACTTAGCCTTTGCATTTTAAAAACTAATATAGAGGAGTCAGTCACATCTTAATTAAAAAACACATTTTGAAGCTCCATGATTCTTTCTCATCATTAATTATGGTGATGATTATTGTATCCTTTGATTTTTCATGTTTCTTTCATTTCAATACATTACATTGTCGCATACGAGTCTTAATAAATATGGATTAAACAGGGCGGTATAATGTTACCCATGTTTTCAAGTATGGAGTGTTTTTATCCTGTTTTAGAATGACCTTCATGCTACTTACAGAAGTCTTCTGTCCTTGCACGCTGCCGACTTTTTTCTTATTAAAGACTTACACATATTAATCACTGGTGTTTCAAATTTATTATCTTTTCATTCTAACCTCCTTGATTCACCTGGGTCTGATTCTGATGTAGGCTGTGTCTTTTACAAAACTCTGTATTTTGTCTTTTATTTAAAAATACTCCTGCTATTTTGATTATTGTTGTTGTTGTTGAATAGCAGGAATTATGTAGTGGCTAAGAACTACAGTAGACAGGTATTTGAATAATACTTGTCTTGTGTTGTTGTTCTGAGGGTAATACTCTTCCTTGTTATGGCATAAACTGTGGGGCAAGTGAAATTTTATCTAGCCCTAAGATTAGGTTTTAGCTTTAGTGAGTCTGTGCTTTTGGACTGTGAACCTTACAAATGTGGCTCAGTCACCATTCTTGTATATTGTACTGTGGTCAGAGGGGCCTGGAATCAGGTATATATTTTTCTCAAGCCTGAAATGTGTTAAAATGAACATTATTCTTTCTCCAGACTGGTTAGTATCCAAAATATTTCAACAAGTTAGGTTCTGGTTAAACAGTTTCTTCTCAGGGCATGACTTGTTGACAAGAACAAAATGCTCTGGTATATTTCACAATGGTTCCTTTCCCCTCCTGCAGCTGATAACACAGGGAGATTCTTTTTTCTTATCTCCTGGGAGAGCCTGGATGAACACCTGGTAGCTAAACATCCAAAAATGTGGATGTTCCAGTATGAATGCCTCTCCCAGGAATTAGCTCTCACATTTGTGCATACTGAGCCACTAGCAATTAATCAATTATATAGTTCAGGGTTTCCTAACCAGCATGAGGTTTCCATGGTCTCTGCTCATGAAATTCTAATTTGGTAAATTGTCATCCCCTGTCCACTTATCTCCTACTTTGAGGACAGAAGCTAGCCCTGTGAACTTTACTCCTGTGAGAGCTCTCTATAAATCTCTCTTCAATTCTTTTGTAACTCAGCTTTTGAAATCTCTGGTAGGATGGAGTCACAATATTTAAGCTCCTTATTTGATGGATCAGAAACCTAAGGTTGTACTATTCTATTTTAGAAGAAGAAGAAAAAAAAGACATAGTCATTTACACAACTGCTTTTCAAGGCAGGGCAGAAGCTAGAATCAGAGTTCGGTTTAAAGGGAGCATCATATGTTTAAGGCTCAGAGCTGTGATATTTATTGAACTACAGTTTCATGGCTGAGATAAACACAATTAAATTTTGCTGCATCATCTTTTGGTACATACATTTTGCTAAATATTTTGGTTGTTTCCTTTTATCTGCACAAAAATAAGAGATTGAATATGTTATACCCAAGTCTCATGGGCCCCAAAGACCACCAAGGAGTCAATTTCAATGCAAACACAGTAGGGTCTTTTTAGTACAGGCTTGAGCTTGGGCCTACACTGTCATCAATGCAGTGGTGAAGAGTGTAGAACCCCAGCCCAGGGAGAGAGGGGTTTTTGTTTAGAGTTACATCAAAGTTCAGGGAATTCCAGCTTGGGAGTTATATGATTAATTGATATTTAGCAAATATCGGCTGTCCGGAGGCAATTGTATGCCCAGAAGGCCAAGCCAAACCATATATTTTTTACTCATCGTATTGTAAAGAACACTTGGATAAATAACAGGTATTCACTGACTAGCCATTGCTAGGGGTGATAGTTAAATATTACTGGGTTTCTCCAGGCTATTCCTTGGGTAGGGGATGCCATTGTCTTCTTGGAATTGGTGACCTATGGCCTAATGCCTAAGACTGGTGGCTTTTGGGGTGGGGTGAGGGTCAGGCCTGGTTCTCATTCCCTCCTTCTCATTGTCATGTGAAGGCCCAGTCATGGATCTTCCAGATATGATGCCTCAGTGTCCTCCAGATTTACCCTTCCATAATGGGATCTGAGTACCATTAACTGTATTGCTCCCAAGCGTTTCTTATAATAGCTACCAAGGAATTTAAAATGCAAGGCCCAAAGGCTGGGGACTTGATAGTAAGGCAGGGGAGACTGCCAGGGGGATCAAAGTGCATACAGTCAGTAGGTTCAGGATTGTTTGAGCTTTAACTTAAGTGGATTGTCAGGGTCTCTCTTGGCCTTCCTTCCATCCTGGAGTCAGGGCCACACAGTCTTCTTTCACAGTCAACAGGTCAGTAGGCCAGGCATGAGTATAATCTACCCAAGATGTCACTCTGTCCACATTCAAGGATGTGGGGGTTTTTAGTAACACAATGTAGGGACCCTTCCACCAAGGCTCCAGGAACCCCTGCCTGTGCCTCTTGACAAAGACCCAATCACTAGCCCAGTACCAGTGAGGTTTTGGAGGAGGACCTGTCTTATAGAGAGTACACAGTTTAGGCCAACATGTTTGTGGACTCCCCGAAGATAGTCCAGTGGATCTCTTTCCTCAAATTCAGTGATTACCTTGGCCTGAAGGTTTGAAATAATGGGTGGAGGGTTGCCAAACATGATCTCAAATGGAGTGAGTCCCATCTGATAAGGGGAATTGTGTACCTGATAAAGTGCAAAGGGAAGGAGAGTCACCCAGTCACTGCCTGTCTCTAAGGTCAATTTAGTTAAGGTCTCTTTTGGAGTTCTATTTATTTTATTTTACCTGTTCTTAACTCTGGTGTTTATAAGAACAATGCAATTTTTAATCAATCCCCAGAACTGTGGCCAAATTCTGACTCATCTTGGACATAAAATAATGGTCCACTCTCTGACCCTATCATCTGTGGAAAACCATACCTGGGAAGGATGACTTCCAGCAGTCTGCCACAATTTAGGCGGTCTCATGTTTTGTAGGAAGGGCTTCAGTCCATCTTGAAAAAGTATCTACAAATACCAATAAACAGTGATACCCATACTTACCAGGCTTTACCTCAGTGAAATCCATTGCCCAATATGCTCCAAGTTTCCTTTCTCGAATCCTAGTTCCTGAGTTTTTGGCATTTGTTACCGCATTGGTGAGCTGACAAGCCTTACCGTTATTGACAATATGTTTAATTTTTGAGTTGACCTCCTTGGTCTTTATATCTGCATGTCAGATCAAGTTCTGCAACCTCCTGATGTCCATGTGAGAAGACAGATATATCTTCGCCAGCATCTGTTTTCCCAGGTTTTCTGGGAGGATTAGGTTTCCTTAGGTTGACCTCCATGGTCCCCCAAGGCATACGGTCATTGGCAGTCCATTTATCCAATTTATATATTCCTTAGTATACTTGGGTTTTTCTGGGAGGCTTCGGTCACCTGGGTGGACCACGATGCTGGGTAAGGCAACTTGTTTGGCTACTTGGTTTGCTGTTCATTTCCTCCTTTAAGTATATAGCCCAGGTACTGAATATGTTATTTGGACAATTGAGCCTTCTTGACAGAGGCTCAGCATCCCAAGTGTCCTAGTATCTCCAACATATGTTCTGTGCTGACCAGGCATGCTTCCTGACTGTCTGCTGCCACAAGCAAATCATCTACATACTGCAAAAGAGTAAGGTGATGGTGCTGGGCAGAGTACTATCCCAGATCCTCATGTATCACCTCATCGAAGATGGTTGGCTAATTCTTGAATCCTTGAGGAAGTCTGGTCCATGTCAGATAAAGGCCTGTTGGGACATTTATCTGGGGTCATGCCATTTAAAGGTGACATAGTCTTGACTTTTCAGGGCTAGGGAAAGGCTGCTTGTTTACTTCCCTTCCTGATGCCATCTGATTCAGGTGCCTCTATTGGTACTCTGGGTCCATGGTGGCCACCAACAGGATCTTTGCCAAGTCCCTGTTCTGCCTCTTCTCCGCCTTTATCTGTTTTTCCTCTGCATTCTCCCTGCTATTATATACTTTCTCTGTCGCAGTTACTAAATCTCTCAAACTCTTTTTCTCACACCTGTTTCACCTTTTGGAGGCTTTTTAATATCTGAGGCAGACTGGTTGATGAAAGCCATAGCTATTGCTGGCTCTCATCCAGTCCCTGACTGATATCATATACGTTGGTCAGATTGGTCGGTCTGCAAGCAGCAAACTTGAGACCGGCCAACAGAGCCTGGTGGTAGACCAGGAGCCTCTCCTTTCCTTCAGCAGTGTTATAATCCCAGGTGAGTCCAGTCAAGGGTGAAACCAGTATCCATATTTGCCTGATCAGTGGTAGGGACTCTAGTAGTTTCAGGAACCAATTTCTTGGCTTCTCTCTGAATGTGTTTCCTTTCCTCTGTGGTGAACAACACCTACAATAACTGTTGACAGTCATCCCAAGTGGGCTGGGAGGTAAACAAGACTGTAATCGCATTGGCAAGACTGGTTTACTTAAGCGTTTAGTAAGTCCTGATCTCAGCTTGCAATCCATAGTTGTCCGTGAATGGAGTCTGTCAACCAGGTGAAAATTTGGTGAAACAAGTTTAGACTAGAGACAGAAGTTAAAATTTGTCTAATAATTAGGGAAAGTGAGGAATCCCAAGACTGAAGGAATAATTCCATTTCAAAATCAGGTGGGTATACTCATTTAGAAAAAACAGGTAACAGCTGGAATAAAGCAGGAAAAGCAAGGCAGCAGGAGTAGACTCATGCCGTAGTCAAGACCTAATAAAAGCTATGGCTTTGGGTCAAAGATATACACATTAGACAGAGATGGTTTAGCATAATTAGAAGCATAAGTCGATATCCAGACGATAACCAAAAAGAAAATAAAATTGCTTATTATTTAGTGACTGAATAATAAGCAATCAGTGCTCCATCAGCTTATCAGAAATTTATTGACCACTGTCATAACTCTAAACTTCTGAAATCGTATAACAACATAAGCACAACAATAGCATAGAGGGGGCGAGAAATCTGGAATATTTTTCATTTTTAATATGCCTTAAATTATGTTTTGTATTATTACAATTTACGTTCATATGTTAAAACATCTTAGACCTATAAACACTTCATAACTTGCATTTACCAACCTTAAATTACCTTCATTGACCCTCAATTTTTTTAGCTCTTCATAATTTAAACTTTTATATCCTCTGACCTTACATAAAATTTACATCTTTTTAGCCAGTTACCACAAAACATAGGCAGTTAACATGAAGCCTGTGAACAAGGAAAACCTGTTTGCCTCTCTAAATAAGAGATCTAGTACCTAGTAGTTTTAACTAGCCAATGAATCAACTAATAAACTAACAGTGGATCTAACTGTCTGTTCTTTAGCTGTAAAGATACCCTTAGCTTAGTTTAGACATCAGTGTGATCAGAGACCTGAGAAGGATAAATTATAAGCTAAATGCATCTATGTACACATGTTAAAATGACATATTCCCCAGATCTCTGACAAGCTTGAGGGCCAGCATATCTGAGTTAATCTTTGTTTGTCTTTAGTTATCTGCTCTTAACTGCATCCTGTAAAACAACATGTTATAATTCTAGCATATTCCTTAGGTAAGTGTTTTAGGGCCTTACCTATTTCAAGTAGATATACATAGGCAAACTTTGTAGTTACGCACCTTAGACTTAAACATAAACAAAAGACTAGGCGAAGCTCAATCTTGTAACCAATGGCAATCATTAGCATAACTTTAAATATCTTTCTGAACTAAAAGCAAAACTTTCAATAATATAGTTCATAGAGGGGCTGGCAAATATTGCTGATCCTACCACATTGCATTATTAAGACTGAACAACAAAAAACTTAAAGGACAGAACTTGCATTTAGCACTGTGAGACCAGAGGCCAGAGCAGCAGCCAAGCTCTGCCAGACCAGAGACCAGAGCTGTGGCAGAGGCACCAAACCTGGGTCTCCCCATACTGTAGCCATCCTCTGGCACCTCCTTGCCAATAACATCACTGGAGCCTGTGGAGCATGGTTCGAGCCTCCCTGAAATGGGCCAGAATTAAGTCTAGGGAGTTAGAAAAAGTCTGTCCCATATTATCAGTCATTCCCAGTCACAAAAAACAGGCACCAACAGACAAGATGGTCAACCAGAAAGACAAATACAGAGCCAGATCCTGCTGTTTGTGTGGCAGAAAAACACACAAGCCAGACAATAGATTCCACCATTCCTGTGGCAGAAAAACCCAAAATAGGACAGCAGCAGACACACTGTGGGAGCTATCTACCTTTTCCTTGTCCAGAGATCCAGAGATCACAGAAAACTGGATGCTCTATCACCCTTCACAGACATTAAGGGGTGCTTCTGTCCCCTGAAGGAGTCTGAGACATCTATGAGCCCCACCCCCAGTCCAGTGTATCCAGTGCACCTGCTCTACCCATTCCCGACCACACAGATTACAGATGACTCGAGGCCCAAACAAAAATTAGAGGAACACCGAGACAGACATAGACAAGCTGATGTAGATAAGACACTTACCAGCCGATCCTCAACCCTTTGATTCAGGGGTCCTGGGGAGAGGGCCTTTGGGATCCTGGATGAGCCCCCAAGATATTAAGCCCAAGCCTCCTGGACCCCAAAGAGCACCAAGGAGTCCATTCCAATGCAAACACAGTAGGGTCTTTTCATTACAAGCTTAAGCTAAGGCCCACACTGTCACCAATGCAGTGGTGAAGAGTGTAGAGCACCCCAGCTCAGGGAGAGAAGGGTTTTTGTTTAGGGTTATATCAAAATTCAGGGAATTCCAGGTTGACAGTTCTATAATTGATTGATATTTAGCAAATATTGGGTGTCCGTGTCTGGAAGAACAAGCTAAACCTTAATTATTTTACTAATCCTATTAGAACATTTAGGTAAAATCCAGGTATTCACTGATTAGCCATTGCTAGTTCTGATGGTTAAATATTACTTGCTTTCTGCAGGCTATTCATTGGTTAGGGTACTCCATTATCTTCTTGGAATCAGTGCTATGGCCTAGTACCCAGGACTAGTGGCTTTTGGGGTGGGGTGGGGGTCAGGCCTGGTCAAATATTCTTTAGATTCTTTTTTGTCTGTTTCAGTGGGTCTTTCTCTTGTTCATTTTTAATATTTTTATTTATCCTGCTTGGTGGAGACTCTTTAGTGGTTTCATCTTTATGTATGTTACTCTGCTTCTGAATGAGACCAATAATTAGACCAACTTCTTTAGCGGCTCTTCCATTTTAAAGACATAGATTACATCTATACAAATTCATAGACATCTGTGCACATATCTGTGCCTATATATTATACATATATGTACATACATGTGTATATATATGTATGTTTGCACATATATGAAAAACTTATTGTTAGCACAAAACTTATTTTATTGTTGTAAAACGTTCTGAACATTTACTTAGTTAATATAGATGCCTACATTTTTCTGATTTGGAATTTTTTCTCAAACTCTGCCCTGTTCTTTCCCACACTCCCTCCACACCATATCTGTCCTGTAGGAGAAAGGGTAGGAAAGAACACAAGATTACTTCACACTTTACATAATTCCCTTTATAAAAAAAAGTATGTATAAAAATATTTCTAAGAGCAGTAGATATTCAGATAAAGTGAGTTAGGCTGGACATGGTATTGGGTCAGCCTTTCCCTAGAAAGAACATGTGGTCTAATGGTCCTGATCTCAGAAAATGTTCTTATATTAGGAGTAGGGTTGGAGGTTATATCTGTTTTATGTACTATCATTTTTAGACTATTTGCTACATGGTCATAAAGAAACTGGGAGGGAAATTTTGTTCAGCTTAGTCTGTGAAAACAAAATGGAGGAGATGAACATATTTTGTGTTGTATGTGTATGTGTGCACACATGTGTGTTCCTCTTTGTGAAGTGCTTAATTCTTTTCATGACATCTTATATCTACTTATCCACTGATTCACATTTACCCAACAAGTTAGTGGTTGATCTAGTGGTAAAATCTAGATGTTGTAAATTTTTTTGTTCTTTTATCCATGTGTTAGATTTGTGTAAAATGTCAAGTAATATATATCAGTGTCACTCACTTAAGGCTTCGACTCAGCTTCAGGATGACAGTATTGATATTCCATGTCCACACAGATAAAGAAAACCAGCGGGAGAAGGAGAAGCTAGAAGCACAGCTGGCTACTGCCCATTCTACCAATGAAGACCAAAGGCGACACATTGAAATCCGAGACCAGGCATTGAGCAATGCCCAGGCAAAGGTGGTGAAGCTGGAAGAAGAGGTAGGTGCCCCCAGGTAGCATAGAAGCCTGAGAGGAGAGCTGCAGAACTCATGGCACTGGGCTTCTCATATCCTTTTCAATATGCAGCTTACACAATCTTCTAACAGAGTCAGCGGCTATCTTTTGCTTCTTGTTATAACTGTGCTCATATGAATGTGTTGAATTTGATTTCATTTTCTTTTGATCCGAGTTACTTTCTTTTGCTCCAGAATATGAAATCATTACAGTCAAAGGAAGCAATTTCTATTCTCCCATTCATTTAATAAACTATTTTCATATCCTGTTTTCCCTAGTACCTTAGCCCTGCCTTAAGCCTCTTCTTACCAAGCTTTAAACATTTATTTTTAAAGAACTATAAAATGATTCCAGATCCTTTAAAGTACTCTAATGATCTTGAAATTGGAACAGTTCTATTCTCCCCATACTAGGTGGGAACACAAGCCTATCCCTTGTTTTTGGTCAGAAATGCATCTTGACAGCCACATCTTTTGCTATTGAACTTGACAATATGGTTTTGAGATGGCAGCAGTCTCCAGAGGTCTGATGCAAAACAAGACCAAGGGAGACTTTACAGTTTATGTCAAGAGAATGCGTTGATAAAGATCTTTGTTGTGGCTTTGAAACTAGTTTTAAAGAATGTTACTATGTGATGTGGTTGAATTTCTCAGCTCTTTGTGTGAGTGGATGGAACCATCTCTTGTCAAATACAAAGGCCTCTGAACTATCAGGAATATGATTTAAATATGTATCTGATTAGCTTCCATGTAAAAGTTGCTCTATTGCAACACTAAATCATGTCTCTGTGAAAAAGAAGGAATTTTGCTGCTTTACTGTCATTAATTAATCTTGGATGTTGGTTGTGACTGTCCTAGAATAACATTAACTCCTAAATGTTTTGAACTTTTGGGAATGAGCATATTCTAAAAAGGGTGTGATGACTAAGTGTTAATTGACTGAAAAGTCAAATATTGTTAAATACTGTTTTGAAATTTGAATTGTTTTAAGAGAAATAATAACTTTCATGGATTTATATTAGGAAGGCATTTTTGCTACATAACAAATTCAAAACCATCTTAAGTTATATAGTGAAACTCTTTTTGAAAATGATAGTAATACCCTCCATTATCTTTAAAGTTGAAAGCCTTATAAACCCAAAACAAATAATATTGTAGTTTGAGTGACTAAATGGCATTGTGGCTATTGTATGTATCATGTCTACCCTGCATCCTTTAATTTCCTGTTTCATGGCCCTCACTAAGAATGTTCCTGGTTTCTAGAGATCTCCAGACTTACTGACTTCCTCTGCTATTCTTTTGAGCATTAAAGAGTGGTTGTAGTTAGGCTGTGGGTTGACATTTTCCTAGGAGATAATACCATGAAATTCATGCTGTCCTTTTAACCTGACTTGCCCATGTTTACCATCAAGTTGTAGAAAATCAACCTAATGTGGTTTTCTTCAGTCCTCTATCTTAGAAACATACTGTTACTTCATGGAAAATGCTGAAGCCTGGAAGCTGATGTGACGGATTACCAATGAGGCCTTGGTTATTTAGGATTAAATTTGCTCATCATGGAATATGATTTACCAACTCTGTAACAGTTAGATATGGGGTCCTTAGTGTGCTTCCTTCATGAAATCACTGACTTTCTAACTTAAGAGTGGTTTCTGTGCTGAATGTGGAGGCACATGACTTTCATCCCAGCAGTTGGGAGTCAGATGCAGGTAAATCTCTGTGAGTCTGAGGCCAGCTTGATCTACATAGTTGTTCCAGGACAGATAGAGTTATACTGTGAGACCCTGTCTCAAAAAAACCAAGTGAGAGGGAGGTAGAGATTAAATCATGATCAAATAACGTTTTCTAATGCTTGGTTGGAATTGGCTCAAGAAATGCCATGTTGGAAAACAGGGAGATACACTGAAAGACCTGCCTCTGTCCTGTATAATCACAAATTATTTGGCTCATGTTTGGCTTTATGAACTTTCCTCATTGCTCAGAAATTTGGAGTTTTTTCAGGGAAAAGTTCTCATATGTATTTAGCAAATCAGATTTACGAGCCCTTTTTCAAAACAGGGCTTTTGTGAGGGGAATATTTTCTCAGTTTTTTTAAGTTCAAGGTCACTCAGGATATTTAGTTTTTATTGCAACAAGATGGCAGGGAAATATTACAACTGTATTTATTTCAAGAACCCTTAAGTTCTTTTATACCTTCATCTTTTGAAAGTCCTCATGGGGGTGTGTTCCTTTACATTCATTTAATTTTTCTAATCCATTGAGCCTAATGTAGGTCTCTGCATGGAGTTTTCACATCCTTTTGAATTTAATTTCGCTGGGGAGTTTCCATGGATGCCTGGCATATCTTCTCACAAAACTCAGGCAGTCTGGGCTTCTGGCCGGGTGCTACATTAGGAGAATACAGAGTTGAAGCAGTGGCCTGGTCAATTGTTTCAGGGATGTTGGGAAAAACAGACTTGGCAAAATCAGAGCAGGAAGATGCTGTGGGTGATCTGCATAGTGAACACACTGTACAAGTATAAAGCAGCAGGTGAGAGGACCACCTGAAAGAGCCAGTAAACCATATTTGGGGCTAGAATGAACATTATACAGATTGAAGAAGGAGGAGGCTAAAGTATTAGCCTATTTAGAGCCACAGAGGCTGCTGGAAGATTTAGGCATTTTCACTCTTGTCAAGATATTCAAAGTAGTTCTCAAAGTCCTGTTTCCACATCTACAAATGCACCTACACCTTATTTTATTCCACTTCCACTAGCATTCTCCTTAAGGGTTAATGTTTGCCAATCTTCCTTTGTCCCTTACTGTTAAATTTATTTGATTGTTTTGTTTTGTTTTGTTCTATGTACCAAGTGACATATAGTTTCCTCTTTCCCAGTACTAGAGGAAGATGTCTTACGCATAAACGGTTATATGTTTAAAACTCTCCAATAATTTTGCACCAATGGGTTTTTGTTGATGAAGTTTAATCTTATATGATAGAATGTGTTATAAGTTTGACTGAAAGTCTAAGAGTGTACTTAGAGGCTTAATAGGATAAAGTACATATGTGCTCAGGCATTTCACAGGGCATTCTACTGATGAGCTATCGATTTATTTGAAAGACATTTCAGTGTAGTTTCTTTGTAGTTAATGTTGATGTTTCATCCAAGATGTTAAAAAAGAATAAATTATATCCACACACCAACTAGAGATGGTCCTTTTACTCATTTCTTTATCACTATGGGTTTCTAAATTCCCAAAGTAGAAGCCTTATAGATTTCTTTATTCTCAAGCAGCAGATTTTCAGAGGTGGTGTTTTACTCTTTAAGTCTTTTAATGTCTACCAGTGGAGCACAGCCTTTTTGGCAAAGGACAGAGGCAGCTTGCTAATACCAGGCTAGTGTTACCAAATTGCTTCAGTGTGAACCCTGACTTGGAGCAGGGTCACTGGGTAAAACTAAGTCAGATCAAACTAAAATTACTAAAATCTCATGGAGCAACATAAAACTCCTTTTATAAAAGAAAATGGAGTAATTATAGTGTAGATAGTATATTTACAAAGCACTGTGTGTAGACAATGAAAGGCAAGAGGCAAATCAGCTATAATAAAAGCACTGAACTTAGTTCTGTTCCAGATTCAGTGTCCTTGAGAAGAAAGGTGCCTGTATATGACAGTGTTCACCCAGCTAATATTAATAATTCACTCCCTCTACCTACACATCTGTATTTTTAATCTTTGAAAATATTTACAAATAGCTGTTGATGTGCCTCAGTGGCAAAGTGCTTGCCTGGCATACACAGTCTGGATGTGAACCACAGTAGAGAAAAAGAAAATTAATAAAAACAAGAACAGATATATTTTATATCCTCTGGGAACCTTGAAATTGTTAGCACCTTTCCACAGATGAGAATACCAAAATACAGACACACTAGGCAGGACAGTTGGAGAGAAATTTATGGAAAACACCAATACCAATAACTCTGTGTCTTGTCTTCCTATAAATAATGAGAAAGTGATAGATTAAGAAACTTCCTTGTAAAGGCCTGAGACAAATGGTTAACTTGAGGTGCTCTAAAGACTAAACATCTTCAGAGCTTTTTTATTCCCCCCAGATGCTCCTGTAAGTACTTTTCTTGTTAACTCATTTGATCCTTATAAAAGCTCAACACATTATTGTTGTGTCCATATTATTAGTTAATGAGTAGTAAAGGTTCAGGGAAGAAATAAAAAAGGTAGTTCAGAGATATTTAAGCAACTTTCCTCAGGTTGCATAGTTATTAAGTCATAATGCTGGAATAGAGACTCAGGTAAGTTGAGAACTTAGGATATTTTACTGTCTATATGTTTTTGTTTTGCTTTGATTTATTTCTTTGAGACAAGGTTTCTCTGTGTAACCTTCGCTGTCCTGGGCTCACTTTGTAGACCAGGCTGGCCTCAAACTCACAGAGAACCACTTGCCTTTAGTACTGAGATTACAGGCATGTGCCACCATGCTCTGCTATATTTTCCTTACATAAGAAAGAACTGGCAATATTTCCAATGGTCTGGAAAGTACAATTGTGGGTCTACTGTTGCAATTAGTAATCTAATAGTTGAGTAGTTAAACAGCATAGATAACTGGAAAGGAGAGGCAGAGATGATAAGTGAATTCATCATGATGATGGTAAAAGTAAAGCATATAAAAGCTAGCATAGTAATGAAGTTAAAACTCATATATTGTGGTACTGAGAAATGATCTACAAAATGTGGAGAATATAATTTAGAAGATGGCTGAGTTTGTAAGTTACATCTATAAAGCCTTGCATGGGCAGCATTCAAGAATTGTTGGAAACGTTTTGAAGAAGAGGGAGATAGAAAGACCTGGAGGGGACAGGAACTCCACAAGGGGAAAACAAAAAAACAAGGCCAAAAAATCTGGGCCCAGGGGAGCCTGCATAGACCAATACTCCAAGCAAGGACTATGTATGGAGAGGACCTAGACCCCTTGTTCAGAGGAAGCCCATAGGCTGTACAGTTTCCAAGTTGGTTCCCTAGTAAAGGGAGCAGGGCCTGTCTCTGACATGAACTCATTGGCAGGCTTTTTGATCACCTCCCTGTGAGGGTGGCAGCCTTGCCAGGCCACAGAGGAAGAGGATGCAGCCTGCCTTGATGAGACCTGTTAAGCTAGGGTCAGATAGAAGGGGAGGAGGTCCTCCCCTATCAGTGGAATTGGAGAGGAACATGAGGGACGAGAGGGGATGAGCAAGGGGGTTGCAGTAGGGAGACAAAGTGAGTCCATTGTAATAAATAAATAAACAAATAAAATTAAATTAAAAAATGAATTGTGGCTTTCCATTGTGACATATCTAAGTGTTAAGTTTTTCTCAGGTGCTTGTGGTATTTATGAGTGAGTTATAATTTTTCTCAGTCATTCACTGAGTTATAGAGTCATTGAGTACTTAGAGATTGTTGCCTCCAGAATAAAAGTAAAAAATGTACAATCCACTGTCATCAACCTCAACTTTTGATGTAAAAAGTACAAATAATTTGTTGTCTTAAAAAATAAACAAACAAACAAAAAAACCCCACAGTGGTTCACTGCTAGTCCTGAGGAGACCAAAAGGCATTTGAGCCATTATTTGGCATCACCAGTTTGAGAAGGAAAATTTTCCAAGAAAGCAAATGTAGGCTTGTTATTGAATATTAATATTTATTATTGATTTATCTTTTAGTTAAACAATGGTTATTCCTAAACCACCTGTACACCCAAATCATCACACAGGGACTAGGATGTATTTAGTTAATCTAGAGTACAATACTGGGCAATGATTATTCCATCCTAAACCTCCAAGCCTGCATAGTTTCCTCCCATTCAGATTTTCCCACATTATACTTTCTTTTAGTAATATCTTAGGTCTGGTTTATCTCTCCTGGTGGTTCCAAATCCTCTCCTGCCGATCTCTCCTCTCCCACTTCTCCCACTTGTTTCCTTCTCCTCCCCTCCAGACAAAGATGTCCCTTCCTATTCTCTCCATTTCTCAGCACTGGCTGGTTGTTAATTGAAAATACAGAGATCAAATGGTGGCATGTTTACACAAATTTGAGACAGGTGATGCTTAGAATAAACATCACAATGCAATATCAGGATTGAAACTAGATAGTGGAGGAAAGAAATAAGAATTTGAATGAACAAGGGTAAATTGTATACATTGTTCCAACATATGTTATTTTGGATAACAACTAGGGTGATTTTTCAGAAAGATTTCTAATCTCTTTATATCTTTGGTAGCTGCTTTCTCCAGTCCCAGCCCTGGGAAGGAGACAGTATCTTAAAGAAATGTGGGATAGTGAGATGTCTCCATAGGTTTGGCTTGCTAACAAATATAACAACTTCAGTTCGATATTTGGAAACCAAATGGTGGAAGAAGAGAACCTAGTCTCACAAGATGTCTTCTAACTTTTGTATGCCCATTATTATGTCATTTCACCACGTATGTGTGGATAAGCATCTCTCTCTCTCAGTCAATGTAAAAAGCAATTCAAGTGGGTAGGCTTTTTCACTAAATTGAACTTTTCTCCCTCTTCTCTCACCCTTTTATCAACTGTGAGAACTAAAATGAGACATACTCACCCCCCATTCTCATTTATAGTAAAGAACAGATGTTAGAACAACCAAAAGTGGGAAACTGACAATTTTGCATTCTAAGGCATTATTTTGAGGGGAATAACCTTGATGAAAATGGAGATTATGAAGGAAGAAGGGATTCAAGAGAGGCTCCATATTATTCACATTATTTGTATGAGAGATATACGTGACAACCAGTTGCTCATCCCAAAGGTTCACCTCACTGTTCATTCTTCTTGAAGCAAGAAGAAATTTCAGTACAAGGCTGGATTTGAGGATGTCCAAACTGACCCTGTTACTGTTTTTCTTTCCGTTTGCAAATTTCCCAACCTGGATTTCCAGCTGAAAAAGAAGCAAGTGTATGTAGATAAGGTGGAGAAGATGCAACAGGCCCTAGTACAGCTTCAAGCAGCATGTGAGAAACGTGAGCAGCTGGAGCACCGACTCCGAACACGTTTAGAGAGGGAACTGGAATCCCTTAGAATCCAGCAGGTATTGTTGTGTGACAACCTGGGGATGGGTAGAGATGATATAGATTAGTGAAATGATTCTACCCAAGTCTATGTTTATGAACCAGTAAGTTTATTAGGGTTACTTACATGAATTTTGGTGAGGGGCTACTTAGAAAAGTATAGTTGACTCAAATACTGCTGTAATGCTCCCCACAAGCATAGGTGATGACTCATTATAGCTGAATTACTGAAGATCCCTGCCCAACTTCCAACCAGAATTTTCTCTCTCCAGCAATTGTTACTGCTTATTTCATCTTGGGGAGAGGAGTTATAAATCTTGTGTTGGGTACTTTAGCCTTGGAAATATTGTTTACTTCTTGAGGCTCATAAGTTTCATTTATTTCCTGAGTCTTACTTACAAGTTATGGAATGAAGGAAAGGAAGAAAAGAAATGCTATTATTTCTGGGTGTTTATTTTTTTTATTTGGTGTTTGGCCAACACTCTAAAGGAATTTAAATGCTTTTTCATCTTTACATTTTCACCACCTCCCCACCTTCTGTTACTGCAGAAGGCTTTGCCAGTACAAATACAAAGCCTACCTATTTTCTTATCTAGCCCAACAAAATTCATCATGGTATCTGACACCTTTTATTTTTCATATAAACTAGAACAAAAGATCCTATATGGAGTGAATCATACTTTTAGAGGTTTTTTGTTATTGATGTTGTTTTGTTTTGTTTTTTAATTGAAACTGGTGAGACCTTGGGCAGTTTTTCTGTTTTGTTTTATTGTGAGATTGGGTCTCATAGAGTCTAGGTTGATTCACAACTCAGTCTGTGCAGGTATATTTACCAACATGTCCAGCTGTAGGGGTCTTTAGAAATCTTCTAGTCATTCTCCTTTTTGGGGTTTAAAGCAGAAAAAAACTGGGAACCTTCCAAATGTTGCACAACTCACTAACAGCCTCATAAATTCCGAACAGTTTTGGAACGAAATCATAGATTTTGAAAATTGTCATTTTCTTTGTAGACTTTACAGTCAGGTAGAGATTGCAGTTTTTATTTCATTAATCTAATTTCTGGTCAACATAACCGGTTGATATGTTATATCCTTTTTCTGATCAAGAGAGGTTCATTCAAAGCCCAAGTACTATGGAGATCTCAAATCTCCTTTCTTTTGAACCATTATCCAAACTGAGAGCTGAGGTTAACATTAGCTTAGTAATAGACTATTTCACCAGTGCTCACAGCACTGAAAAACGAATCTTAAGTACTGTGAGACCTGGAAATATGAATCAGTAATAGAACACTTACCTAACATGCATGAAACTCTAGGTTTGATCTCCACCACTATACAAACTGGCAAACAAACAAATAGCTTGGGCAATCCTTTTCTTATAAAATACAAGCTCTTAAATTTGGGTTTGGAAGGGAAGTCTGTGTCAGAGGATTCATGAGTTCATGGCTACCTAGTGAAATCCTATTTTATAAGATCAGCAATATTAGATAGATAGGCAGTAGGACTAGGGTATTATGTTTGTTCATTCACTCACTTGCTAACTCCCCCAACAGCGCCAAGGCAACTCTCAGCCCACAAATGCTTCTGAATACAATGCTGCAGCACTGATGGAGCTCCTGCGGGAAAAGGAAGAGAGAATTCTGGCTCTGGAAGCAGATATGACAAAGTGGGAACAGAAGTATTTGGAGGAGAATGTGATGAGACATTTTGCTCTGGATGCCGCTGCAACTGTGGCTGCACAGCGGTAAGTAGTTGGTAGGAGGGCCACTAGTTGAAAGATGTGGATGTGGATTAGGAAACCAGGTATACAGTAACTCAGTCAGAAATTTCCCAATGTTTAGTCTTCTTTAGTACTCTTTTAACCCCCTCCAATTCCTCTTCAAATATTTCTTCCTCCAATTATACGTGGACTGGAAGTCTGACTACAGAGGTTGAAGGATTTCAAAAATTTTGCTCTGTGGACTTTCTGAAATCATAATTGAGTTTGCCTTAGGAACTAACTGGAACATTGCAGATGGGCTTGGCTAAGTATTTGGACACCTCTTCCACTGCTAGCCACATGAGCATGTTGTTTAGTCTCAGGACCAAAGTGAAATCTCTGCGAGAGAAATTCCACTCAGAAAGTAAATGTCACTCAGAAGTAGCTGCTGCCATTTGATACTTCTGGCTCTTCCTGGGTATGTGCCCAGAATGAGTCTGTCACTGCCCTTTGAGAAGGTCTATATTTGAAGACCACATTCTCTGTATTCCTGAGTTCATCACATATAAGTACTCTCATTCTGTCTGGTATCAGAGTGGAATAAAAGCAAAAGGAGTGTTATTTCTGGTTTTTTTAGGCACCTTTTCTGTATATTATAAACACCAATTATTAGCTTTGAGAGGAAACAATTGCTCTTCCTGGGTTTGTTTTGTTTTTTTTTTTGTTTTTTTTTTTTTTTTTTTTTTTTTTTTTTTAATTTCTGCTGTTCATACCTATTACCTGTAGAAGAAGCAACTCAATTATAATCAGGTGATGGCTTAGGTTGTGGTGATAATGGACAGAACCTGGATGTAGTCCTGAGAATTGAAGGTGGGCTAGTCTCTAGTATATTATGTAAAAGAGTATATTACACCCAAAAACGCTTCTATCCAGAAAGCTATGAGAAACAGCAGTGGTTTATCTCTACTCTCCCAATTATGGTACATCAGTAGAGTCCAGCACTTGTTAGACATTGGGCAGTAATAGGTTTGTGGGATGGATCTGTGTTTAAGAGATGGACCAGCACATTCTAAACCTGCTCATGATTCTCCAGGAGGTCTTCTATCCTCCTTGTGATCATCCTGCTTCCAAATTTCATGAGCTGAAGTTTGCCTGGCTGTGTTTCCTGCGAAAAGCATGCTCAGTAAAAGCCAATATCCTAATAGTAGCCAAAGAACCTCTAGCTGTGTCAGAAGATGGTCACAAGGCTTGGAGACAGATTTAAAGCAGAATTTAGAGTCATATTACCTGCTGGCTCCCAAAGAAGTGCAGCATTTGTTCAAAGTTATTTGTGAACGGCTGATGGTGAAAACCTAGTTGTGGTGAGCCAAGATAATTTTGTCAGTCTTGTGCAAAAGCTATGAATGATACAGCCTCACGATCGTACAAGACACAAGAAAATGTTTGAAGTTGGTAACTTGGTGCTGACTACAGAATGGACTCCAGGGCGAAGTATAAGAAAGCTAGAAATGTACTTGACCCGGAGGGCCTTACATAAAGACAAAATACCCATTCCTCATCTCTTCTCTTGAAATCAGCAAGTATTGAGAGAATTCCCACACAGATCTATGTCCAAATATATTAGCTTCTACACATTACATTTTATTTCATTTGTATTGCTTTGTATCACTAGGTAGAAAGAGTCCAAGTAATAACTATTTTCAGCAAAATATGCATGTTAATCATTTAATATAATAAAACACAGCCTGTTCCCAGTGTTCCTTACTAGTAGAAACACCTACCAGAGGCAAACATTCCAGATCTTGACTGTAACTGATCTAGACAACAAGAGAGAATGAAAGATAAAGGTTACATTGAAATTCCTGTAACATAGATAATTTAGATTAAATGATTCCTCCAGATCCTTTTATTAAAGGTTTAGGCTGTATTTCCACCTTGCTGTACAGATTGGATTTCTTTTCTTCATTCCTCGTTAGATGACAAATTGGAAAATAACATCCAGAAAATATTATTCCTTAACTTATAGGCTTTTCCATCTATTTTGCCAAAATCTCTTCATAGTCCTTCTCCATTTGTTACCCTCATCCATCAGCCAACCCAAGTGTAGACATAAAGATTCTACCCTTTGACCTCTTTCTGTGCTGGAAAGCTTTATTTTTATTTTTTTTTTTTCATTCAATACAGCTTTTAAGTGCCTTGTATTTTGACTGTAGATAGAAAATACTCAAAATATGATTAAGTAAAGAAAGAAAGAAATTGAAGGGTGCAAAGTTGGAAGGAAGAAAAGATGGTGGAGAGAAAACGATTTTTTTTCTAAATGTGTAATTTATATCCCCAAATTTAATTAGTACTACATTTTAACTCTCCTCAGTGTCTTTGCATTCTGTCAGTGTCTCAATTGAAAACATTCTAATCCTTACAGGTCTTTGACAGGTAGCTCACAGGTAAGTGACATGTTTCATAATTAAGGCACTCCATTTGAGTGATATCAATAGTAGTTATAGATTATAGTACTTTTCAGTTAAACTATTAGTTAATACATTAAAAATTAACCACTTCTGGTGAACCATCTGATAAATGTTGGAAAATGAATACAACAGTGAAGCTGCTACCAAAATCAAAATAGAAGACACATTCTCACACAACCTTGTGTCTCTTAAACTTAATGGCTTTCTTCCTAGGCACTGGCTCATCTGATTCGTGTCATAAAATTACAAACTTCTTTCCTAGAGTGTCAATATAAAAGGAAATATATTGTGTTTACACTTTCTGTTTTACTTCTGTGCTCAGCATAATTATTTTGGTCCATTCCAGTGGATGGATATATTAATAGCTCATGCCTTTTTTATTTCTATGTAATGTGCCATGGAATGGATGTACTGTGGATTATGTATCCATTCACCTGATGGTGTTTGGATTAATTCCAATTTGTGATGTTTGGATATAGTTAAATAAAAATTTTAATGTTAGAGGAAAAAGCCCTTTATTTTCCTTGGTTAGAGAGCATAATAAGTGGTCTGTCTTTGCCCTTTTTAGTGCTTTGATTTTTAATAAACTTTTATCAAGGGAAAGCTGTTGATACAATGGTTTCACTGTTGATATAATGCAGGAATAGAGGTCTAGTAGTGTTCAGGAGTAGACAGTGATACTGATCAGGTGTATGCATGGGTAAATTATATTCAATGAAGACAAAGGAAAGAGGGGGAGAAAGAAAAATTTAAGGTTTTCTGACTTGTCTAGCAAGGCAATTTAGTTTTTTTGTTTGTTTGTTTTTAAATTAAAACCTGAGCTAGGTGTGGTGGCACCAAGCTGTTGTAACTAAACATAAGAGGAACCAGAAAGAATGGTGTGAGTTCAAAGTTAGCTCTACAAAACCATCAATAAAATCGTATCTGGCACTTAATATTTCTTGTCCAAAGGCTACTAGAAAATATATTTTATTTTTCAAAACAGATAGTGCTCTTGTGAGAATTTTAAACTTATTACTTATCTTTACAATGCTTTAATGTGGGTGCTGTCTTCCATTCTACTCTCAGGCATAGAGAAATAATATTAATATTATCTATTAATCAATACTGAAGGGCACAAGAACCAGGATTTATATCAACATTTTATCAGTTTAACTGTCTCCTAGATATCGTGTGACTCAGTGATGGTGAACTTGAGATCATTAGCTGTTCAATAAAGTATTAGTTGAGGCTTATTACTTAGGCACTTGGAAGAATTATAAATAATTGCAGTATCATTCCTTGCATTCAGACTCTGAGTTATTGTGTCTCCAGAGAATCTAGGTGCTTAATATGATGAATTGAAATCCCTTCCAAGAAGTTCTTGTTCATTCCCAGAAGACCAGATTTGGCAATGCAGATTTTGAGTTTGAGCTCATAAATGGTGAATTTATGCCTGAATAGCAGAAAAAAAGATAACATGATAACAACCCATTAACCATGTAATCTATTATGTTGGATTGGATTGTTAACTATATGTGGAATGTTTTAGGTTTGTCTTGGGCAATATAAATCCAGAGAAAGAGGAGGTAAAGTAACAGAGGGCTTGAGCAAGACTCATACCACATATGGATATTTGTTCTTCCCTTAATGGACTTTCTCAATTTCCGTATTTTTCTTTCTTCTCAGTCTGTATTATAGTCACCTTGTTTTCTACCGTGACTTCCCTGCAATAAGAAAAATGCTGCAATAGTAGTTGACCATCTCTATGATTAAACCTAAAATTTCCAACAACTTGTTGGATCTTGTCATATGGCTGTTCTTAAGACAACTTCATTCCAATAGCTCTGAAATCTAAAGTTATCCTCTCCTTAGTTTTCTATGACAACAAACAGTATGCCACAATTTGAATTACAAGTAGAGTTCTCACTCATTCGTTCATCTCCCTAATGTTACCATTGACACAGTCTCCAAGTTCAAACCCATCTACCTCCTACAGCCTGTTTCCATTTCCCTTGCCACATTACTGGTTTGTGATTTCATTATAAACTAATGGGATTACTGCAATAACTGTCCTAAGTGGTCTTCGTGATTCAGGTGCCTCTCTTCTCTGATCCATCATCATATTTTAGCAACAGATAGTGCTATTGTCATAGAGCTTGGCTTCCGTCCTCTGACACACACACACACACACACACAGACACACAAACTTTAGTAATTTTCAGTGCCTATTGGACTAAAGTCCACACTCATTCCTGTAGTGGTTAATTATTTAGCCTTTATTTTCCTTTGAAAGTTTTCTGCACTCAGAAACTAATCATTTCCACATGTATCTCCTCTCCAGCTCCCACGATGATCTCGGCTTATGGTAAACTTCATTTATTAAATAAGCAGCAGGATGCTACCCCTACGAAAAAATGTTGATTGGTTTTTAAAAACTAATATGGAATTGGTCTTGAACTTGTAGTGATCTTCTTGCCTTAGCCTCCTGAGTGCTAGGATTACAAGCATGAATTGCCACATTCATCAAGGTGAAATAGGTGTTTTAATTAGAAAATGACAATCTCAAGAGTACTATAGTAGGGATTATGCTATCAGAGAAAAGAAGAGATGATTAGGGAAATATTCACAAAAATCTTTTTTAAGTTAAGAATTTGAGATCATGGGATATCAGGTTCAGGGGCATGTGGCTTTGCATGCTGTCTTCAGACTGCAGCCAGTATCTTTTGATATTCCTGAAGGCAGTTTCTGAGGACACTGAAACTTGTTATTTTCAATGCTGAGCTAGCTTGCACTTGCAAACCCACTGGTTTCATAGTCCTAGTCTTCTACAAGGAAGATTGATGTGGAGGGCTGTCCTGGCAGCTCTGTAGGAATTTACTAAGTGCCCCACATTTTCAAACTCCATTCCTGAGGAGTTCACAGTGTCCATATCAATTAGTTGGCAGGGCTCTGTGTACCCAAACTGGTCTTTTATGCAATGAAAATGGCAGTATGCCAGCACCAGTTCCCCCAATGACAAACTGTATGTTCAAGCGCCCAGTGTCTGTGGACACCACACCCTTTTCAAGACGCTTGGCTCCAAAGTGTTAGCCTTCAGTTTCCCTTAGCACTCTGGAAGAGCAGGAATGGCCTCCAGGATTACACCAAGGGGTAGAGTGTCTTAAAGTCATACCCACGTTTTGTTCTCTTTCTACCTACACAATTCTCAATATTTAAAAAAAGCATTCTTGAGTGCTTTTACTGTGCCTGATGGTATATGTTTTCTACATGAAAATTTTTATTTTACATAAAATGGAAGGAAATGCCATTTTAGTTGTCATTTTGCATGTGAGGAAGAGTAAGCATGAAGCAGGTAACTGGCTCTCGGATGTCAGAAAGGTGGTTAAGTGTCAGAACACTTCTGGAAGCTGTGACTTGATCTTGGAGCTGTCTATAGGAAGAGTCTTGATATCAAGTACTATGCAGTGCTTGCTATTTCCTCTCAGACAATCCATCAAGATTCTGAACAAGTGTATTGCACTGGAGGAGTGTGGAATGTTGGGATGTCTAAATAGTTTGAATTTGGCAAATGATGAGAACAACTGTATTCCTCCACTTCTTTCCAATTCCAATGAATGGTTTCAGCTTTGCAAATGAGCTATATGCATTGGGACAACAGTAATTTTTGCAGAGGCCTACCAAACTTCCTTAATCTTAACCTCTTTATTCACTTGTTATTATATTATCCCCATTCTGTACTCACCACAATCTCAATCATAAGAGAACATAATGGTTTAGGTTCTAGCAAATAATGTGCCTGGGATCTGGAAGTACAGTGAAGCAGGACCATTTCTAATCCCATGTATGTCTTCTTTAATCATAATACCTATCTCTTTCCCTTAGCCCTCATCTTGATTTCCCTGTCTTTTTGTCTCTCATTCCATTCCCCACTCTGTCTGCCATTCTCTCCTATGCAAACATGTTCCTCCTTGTTAATAAATAGTCTTTGAGTTAATGGCCTTAGACAATTTCAGGTGAACATGATGATTCTTTGCACAGCTGGAACTTTGGCAAGAGAACAGTTATTTAGTTGGTTTAAACTCATGCATTCAGTGATAAAATTGTTCTGATGAAGATCAGATAAATAACCAAATAGTACCAAGTCAAAGGCCCTTTTTCTTATTTCATGTGTCCTGACTGATTTTAGTTGTTTATATGGCTGTGTCTGTTGTAGGTTTCTATTTCTAATGTAAATGATTCTGAACTGTCACAAAACCTACTGAGCAATCCTCTGATTTCCTTCAAATTGTAACCTAAAGTTGGCAGTGTACACATTCCTCTTGCTTTTTGATGACCTAAAATACTGAGTGCGACTGCCTGGTAAAAGGTTTGGGGAGACATACTTATCCAGTTCTGTGACTCCATTGTATATACATTTTACTAAATCCCCCACTGACTTTGGCAGCCGTGTCCACGGCAGTGCCTCTTATACCCTGAAATCTTACTTGCTGAAAGTTCTTTCCAGTGAGTCACTTAGAATTCCACCATTCCTATTGAGATGAATTTTAATTTAAAACTTTTCAGCAAAACCTCCATTGATTTAGGATATAGAATATCTATTGATCCTGATGCCTGCTCATCATCTTCACTGCTTTTTTTTTTCCTCCTCAGAGACACAACAGTCATTAGCCACTCTCCTAACACAAGCTACGACACAGCCTTAGAGGCCCGCATCCAGAAGGAAGAGGAAGAAATCTTGATGGCCAACAAGCGTTGCTTGGACATGGAGGGAAGGTAAAATCTGGATATGGACCCAGAGGGGTTGAGAAGTTGATTTTGAGACCAACTAGATCAGTAGAGATGGGCTAAAATGTTTATTCATAAGTGTTGAATTTGATTGTGTAGCCTGCCCCTGGATTTTATAATTGTTTTTCATTTTTATTCTGCTAGTTCTAAGTTTCTGACATTATTATTCTGAGGTATTCACTATAGCAAATATACCAAAATTCTCTAATACAGACATGTTGTCCACAAAATATCTGGGGAATATGACACTCAATTTACAGACTCAGTGTCTTTTATTATTACCTGGAGGTCATGCCTTATTAGTAGAAGATGCCATCTTCTCACCAAACTTATTATTGTGGACAGAACTCCATATGTGTGTGTATGTGTGTGTTTTCTTTCATATAGAGCTTTTCTGCTTGCCAATATTTAACTTTGATCTTCTAGGGTATCGGCAGAATTTCTTACTCTTCTTGGCAGTTCAGACACTGTGTTACATACTGAACCTTGCCTCCAACTCAGAATTAACTATATCAACACTTAATTAAAAGGGTAATGGGTATGCAAATTCATTTACGCAGTGAGATCAGAATACAGAGGTATCAACCAAGTTTCTGAATGTTTTTTTTTTTTTTTTGACACCTAGGATTAAAACCCTCCATGCCCAGATTATTGAAAAGGATGCCATGATCAAAGTGCTGCAGCAGCGCTCTAGAAAGGAGCCAAGCAAGACCGAGCAGCTATCATCCATGAGGCCAGCAAAGTCTCTGATGTCCATTTCCAATGCTGGATCAGGCTTGCTTGCCTATTCATCTACCTTGACTGGTACGCCCATCATGGAGGAGAAGCGAGATGACAATAGCTGGAAGGGGAGCCTAGGTAATAAAGATGAAAGCAAAGGAAGGAAATGCATAGTGACATACTTAGAAAGTGTCCTAGCCATGTTACACACAGCAAGGAAAATAAACAATGGTCTAGGTTCTAGAGAGGATAATTTGGGATTGTTTTTCCACTGATGGAACTGCATACATGGCAGGAACTCTGAAGTTTCATGGTGAGAACATTTACTGAGACCAAAGCCTGAAAAAATGAGAATGCTGAGTTCTTTATGGATGGGAATTAAGCTAACTTGAATTTTATCTAAAAAAAAAACAATTATCCTATTTGGCCTTTTGCTCATGAGAACTTAGTTCAAAATCCAAATGGACTTTATTTCAGGCAAAATTCAAAATCACAGCATTGTTGTGTTCCTTCCTCCCTTATGAAAAGAGGACCAAAGTTCTCTTTAAGCTAATGGTGTTAGGTGTCAGCTTTTTTTACCTGAATGTTCAGCTATGAGAACAGAATGTACTTTTTGTTCAGTTCTTGTCCATTTCATCTCCTCTAATTAAAGCCTCAGAGTAATATAAATGCTGAGACACAGTTTTTATCCTGAGGAAACAAATACAAATTTAAAATCCTTTATTTTTTTCAACTCTTTTCTTGATCCTCTGACTCTTGCAGGATCCTTTAGTTAGAATAAATGTTCTGGGACCCATAGTCATGTTTGGTACTGTAGGTTCCACAACTAAAAGCTCCTCATTGGTATCCATAGGTTCCCCATACCCCTGAATTAGTTTTGTCTTTCTGGTAATGTGGAGTATTAATATTACTGGAAGAGAAAACAACTGTGACAAGTTGGTCTTCCACAATTACCAATGGAGAAAACACCTGACAGATACCAAGGGCACTTACAGGTTTAATATGTTGTGTTGCAAATTGGATAATAAAGATGAGAAGGGATCCTCTAATTCCAAAAGCAACTTTTAGCTGTGGTAGAAGATAGCATCCCAGAGGTTCACTAGAGGCAAAACCAAACATTTTTCAAAGAAAAATGTCAAATATTTTCTTTTCGTGAACTACAATAAGAATCACCTACTATTCTCTTGTTCCTTGGATCTGTAGGCATTCTGCTGGGTGGCGACTACCGTGCTGAGTCTGTCCCATCCACACCTTCACCTGTGCCTCCATCTACTCCCCTCCTCTCAGTTCACTCGAAGACAGGCAGCCGAGACTGCAGCACCCAAACTGAACGTGGATCGGAATCGACCAAAACCGTAGCTGTCACTCCCATCTCTGTTCCAGTGGCTGGTCCAGTTGCTGCTGCTGCTCCTGCTGCTGCCATCAATGCAACTGCTGCAAACAACACTGCCACTGCTGCCACCACCACCACCACCATGGTAGCTGCTGCTCCTGTTGCTGCTGGTGCTGTTCCAGCTGTTGCTGCTGCCAATGCTGTTGCCCCATCTCCAGCAACTGCTGTTGCTCTTGCTGCTGCAGTCTCTCCAGCTGCTACTGTCTCTCCAGCTGCCACTGTCTCTCCAGCCATTGTCTCTCCAAGTGCTGCTGTTCAGATTTCAGCTGCTGCATCTCTTACTTCTGCTACTGTTTCTCCCACTCCTGCTGCTGCTACTGCCGCTGCTACTGTAGCTGCTGCTGCTGCTGCTGCTGCTGCCACTGCTATTCAGGTTGCTCCAGCTACTTCGGCTCCGGTTCCAGCTCCGGCTCCGATTCCGGCTCCAGCAACGGCTCAGGCTTCTGCTCCGACTCCGACTCAGGCATCAACTCCAGCTCCGACTGCAGCTCATACTCCAGCTCCGACTCCAACTCCAGCTTTGGTTCAGGCTGAGGGTTCTGCAAGTCCAGGCACCAGTTCTGGACAATGCCATTTGACTACAGCAAATCTGATGTGCAATCCAGACAACCCAGGTAAACCCAATTTTTCTGTAGCAGGTATCTTCTGGTTTTGTTCTCAGGTGTAGATCTATTAGTTGGTGCCTACCATTTTGACAGAGTAAACAGTTTATGATCTAAAGAGGGTTAGTCAGAGGAGAAAAGAGATTATAAAAATGCCTTTTCTCATTTGTTAGAATGGGAATGGTCATAAGTAGAGGCTATTTTCCCAATAAAGTAAATGATGGGGATGTACCTAATTGTAAGTCACACTTAGAAATTAGTTTCGTGATGGTTCTTAACATTCTTTGTTGAAAGTTAATTGTTTTAAATTTGTGCCTAAGTCTTTTCTAACCCTTCATCTCAATTTAGATGGTCCTGTTGTCCACTCCAGTACTCTGGAAAGAAAAGTACCCAGTCAGATCCTCGGACAAGAGCCTGATGCAGAAATGGTGGAATATCTCATCTAAACAGCACAATCAAGAGCTGGAGTTATCAGCAAGAGTTCTTTTAATAATTTTTTCCCTTTTGTTTGTTTAATCGGGGTGAAGATGGGTTTGGGAGGTGGGGATGATTTTCTAAAGGAACTTTTATTGGACTCTTGTAGTACTTAAGTAATACCATGGGGATTCCAATCAATTTTGGAATACTTAGGGAGTAGTTTGAAAAGATAGGTTAAGCAGAACGTACTCTAAAGTTTGTTGTTGGGCTTTATACAAATCATGGACTATTAACAGGTAGTGATGTCCATTGATGTTTTTAATACACTTCAACCTGAGGTCATTTTTCATTGAAGAATAGAGTATGTGTGGAAGGCAGGTTGTAACATGTAGTTCTGAAGTGGAAATTCAGGGATTTTGAGGACTTGCTGCTTTGTCTAGTCACTACCTAGACAAGAGCCAGAGAAAGCTTTTACTTTGGGTTTGAGAACAGAAGTGTTTTAGGAGTTATAGAAGCTGGAGAAAAGGTAGAGAGGATTGAGACAAAGAAGGGTGCTGTAATCAGTTTTCTCTCCCAGTTGCCGATTATCCTGTCCCCTCATATTGATGTTATTTATCTTCATTTCAATGGTGCTTTGGAAATGGATTCTTTTGGTTCCCTCCTGGAGGTTCATACATTCATATATATTCTCTGGAATAATTTATACATTTGGATAAGTAATATATTCCTTTCAGATTGTAGGAAGGTAAATGAGCAGAGTGATACATGACTTCTCTCATAGAGGGCTAGATGTTAGAGGCCTTGATGAAAGGCTGCAGGAGATGCTGCATGCAGACTTTTGAGTCTCGGTATACTCATGAACAAGGCTCTGTCACCTTAAATTTTTCCAGTTGACTGACTTAGCCTTTATTTCTTCCACCATGCAGACTCACGGCTAGTTCACAAGTCTTGGTTTTCCAGTAACTTGCAAAATGAGGAAACATCATTTTTGACAGGTTGAATGTTTTTAATTTCTAGGAAATACTTTGAAATAGTTCATTTTTTATTTCCCCAATCTTTACCTTGTATCTTCAAAGGCATAGGCAACAGAACCTCCATGGAAATAGCACAAGAAATCCAAAATACAAGGCTGCAGTCAGGGGAGAGGTTTATTGCACCCATCTCTTTAATTACCTCTTCTCACTGCCAGTAACTCCATCTTGGAATCCCTTTGAGAAGCACCTGGGAATGTATACATGGGCAGAACCAAACACATGCCCTTGCCATAGGGCTGCCTCTGTGGACACAGAGGGTGTCAGTTGTCACAGGTCCTTGTCCTTTGTCTCTGCCCTTCATTAAGGAAATAGAACTGCAGATAATACATTAAAATAAGGAATGGTAAGGGGAGGGGCTATTATGTAAGAGGCGTAGACGTTTAGTGATGTGTTCAGTTAGAAATCAGATCGATACAAGGGTAACATGTATATTATGCCATGGCTATCACAGTGGGGAAGAGCTTTATCTAGCCATGTATCTCTTCCTTCTAATTTTAGTGATGAGGAATCTGAGACATGGTAAAGTTCAGTGACTTTTTCAAGGTCACATAGCACATCCATCTGTTCTGCCAATTACATACCCATTTTGGGAAATGAGTATAAAAAAGAAGAGCCTATTCTGAAGAAAAGGCATCTTTATAGTCTAGGGTATACTTACTTTATGAAATTTTTCTTGGTTTGAATAGATTGTTTGGGTTTCTGAATTCTAATCTTTCTCTCCTGGAGTGCCTTGTATGGAATTGTTATTTTTCTCATCCCATTTAATAATTGAGCTACATGAAATACACCCCTAAGAAATCAACTCAACTGTTTTTCACTATAAAATTGGGCATCATGTCATTTTATGTATTCCTCTGTGAGAATAAGAGTGCTATATTTACCTGTGTACTTGTGTAGTTATTATTTTCCGGAGGATGTGTGTGTGTGTACGCACACGTGCATTTGTAGATGAGGTAAGGTAATACAACAACTTTTAACTAGTTCTTTTTCACATTTTAAATAACCAAGTGATCATCAAATACATTGGTCCTCAGTTACAGAGTGAATGCTAAATAGAATTGTAAAACGGCAGCCATGTTAATAATGCTCATTCATACCATTTTGTTGTTGTTGTTGCAAGGGAAAAAAACCTTCAGATAGTAGAAGAATCAGGCAGCAAACAGCAGGAGAGCTAATTTCTATCAAAGCAAATGAATAAAAATAAAAGAAACTTTTCATGTTCTTTCATGATGACAACACATTGATAGAATTTAAGCTAACTCTGGGAGCTAGGATTATAATCACATTCTGTAAAGTGACATATGAAATAAATTCCTCACTGTGGAAACCATCTCTTTAGAATCATGTGTTTGGATAAAGAAGGAAGTCTTTGCTGAAGTACTATTTTGAACTTTTCAGAACCTCTCTTCCCTGCCACACAAGAGACATTCCTATTAAATATTCAGTCCCAGGAAATTTGCTAGAGAACTTTGTACTTCTAAAAGATGAAAGACTCTGTTGATAGATGATATGGACTCCACTTTTTGAGAACACCCCTATGACATATTGTTTGAAAAATTCAGTTTATATATAAATCTTGAATTAACCACCTCTTCACAGTCATGTGGATGTAACATTTGGTTCCTCTTCCTGGACTTCCTCCTATATACAGTACAATGGATACATTTCACTGGCACCAAAAGAAAAGGAGGGAGTATTTTGTTGTCCTAACTTTTATTGTCTAGTGGTCCTTGAGGATCTTAAAATTCTCTTGTTATCCCCAATGCTCCATGACCAGCAAAATTTCATTTGATTGAACTATACTTGATACAAAATTATTAACATTATTGGGGAAGTAATTGCACTTCCTTTGAAAGACACATATTGTGACTGTTGTCTTAGTGAAGATTTTAATTTCAGTGTTGCTTTTAAGCTTCAGGGTGATGGGACAATAGAAACTTGAAACATTTGCCATTGTCAAAGACAGCAAACATAGCAAGATATCTGTTATGTTCTCTTCTTACTTTTGCACTATTGAGTGGGTCTAACAAACTGATTTCCAAGCTACTTTTTTTTAAAATGAAGAATCTAAATAATGTGGCAGCTTAAAATTTAGATGTATGTGCTAACTTTAATAAATGCTTGTGTCTGTTAGCCATACAATCTTCTACCTTAAATGCTCATTCAACATGGAATATGTTACTTAAAATGTGTTCCTTCTTACAGAAAATATTTTCAAAGGGAGGTATGTCACTGATTTCTGCCTGCCACAATCTTCAGAAACTCTTCTTCCAAGTGCCACCTATTGACAGTAGGATGAGGGTTGGAAGCATGTACATTTTCTTAGGTAGGAAGGGTGGGATACAAGAAGCTTTCAAATTCTTCTGACAAATGAAGCTTTCAAATTCTTCTGACCATTGTTCTTTGTGAACAATGGTATGTATTTAATACAATATCTAGATAGGGTTGCCAGATGGTTTGAGAAGAATTACTTTTGGTTTAATATATGTGGTCTCATAGTGGTTGTGATCCTATTCTGTAATCAAGAGAGCTAGAACAAATGAAGTTAAGCAGGTTACATCCACTTTGTGCCTATCTTTTCATCGACAATAAAGATAGCTCTTTTAAAATGAAGCCCTGTGTAGAAAATCCTTTGGTGTTTACTGGCTTTGTGAGATGTTAGTAATTACTTTCAGTTCAATACACAGTGAAATTGTCTTGCACCAGCAGTATAATTTGCATTTGCTCAAAGTATGGGATGTGATTAAAAGATCTAATCAGCCTTTTTATACACAAAGGCAAGCTATAGTAAAAAAGATGGCACCTTTTTGTTTCCTGTTTCTGAGTGGTAAAAATAATGGCCATACAATGCAAAATTAATTTCGGAGGTAGCATTTTTGAAGCACCCCTCTTTGCAATCCCTTTTTAGCAACAGTAGTAGTTATATCAACTCATCAGTTTTAGTTGAGGCAGTGTGGTCATAAAAGCCAATCACACCCATGCACATACTGACAATACTGAGAGAAGCCAGTGGATTTAAAGAAGAGTGCATGAAGTTGGGAGAGAAAGATGGTGGGGAGGCATGGGAAGAGTTGGAGGGAAGGAAAGAGAGGTGGATTTGATCAAAACACGTTATAGTCCTATATGAATTAAACAATGCATAAAAATTAAGAAGGGCAAACCCCATGGGTAAGTTAGGTATTCACAAAAAATGAGAAGGCTGCATTTGCATTGCCTTTTCTGTGCCTCGTGTTTACCAATGGGTTAGAAAACTAACTGGGGAAGAAAGGCTCCACAAGTACTTTGAAGCTATTCGTTTTGGTGATGTAATTGACTTTTATTGACGTTACAAATGATATTGATCAGCAATATTGAATTTATACAACTATAAATCAGGGTTGGGACATTATTCCCTTGATGTTTATGATGTGTTATTTGAAAACTGTGTGGATGAAAATCAGCCCTTCTTTTTTAGCACAAAGAACATAGTATTAAATGAAACACATCTTACAAAACTTTTCCAACCAGAGCCTTCAGAAGTATCTTATTCATGGTTTTTAAAATGCGATTCAAGGGAACCATTCAAAACATGCAACATTGCATATGTAGGATCATTTCTAGGTAGTATGATAACTCAATTTGATATCTGCCCCATACTCATACACCACTTTTCTTTTTACCATCTTCACCTACAGGAAGGTTGGTTGGTTTGTTCATTAGCTTGCTCATTTGTACTGAAAAAAATGCAAATGCTTTGCTGTTAGAATTGACTGGTAGTCACCTGATATTTGAGGGGAGCATCCTCAATCAAAGGACCTACTCCCTATCACCTTCAAAAAATGTTCTTTTCAACACCAACATTGCATATCAAATCACCAGTACTCTCTTAGATATACAAAATGACCAAGAAAAAACTATTTCCTGCCCATATGTTGTCATTTCCCAGTTACCTCTGAATTCAGTATATGTAAATTGCTGAGTATATACTTATTTGATGTTAGCATTTTGAAAAATAACTGCAATACACAATTCTAAGTCAAACATTCTAAGAAGTTAGGAAAAATTACACACATATATGGGCACACACACTTAAAGTTCATTGGGATAAATGAAATAAAAATTTGAGCAATTCAGAACTAGTACAAAGGTTGGAATGGCTGTTGTGATGACTCGAGGGAAACTATTTAAGTGTGGACCTGACAGACTAGGGCCCTAGTTAACATTCCAGGTAAAAAGGTCAATATGTACAAAGGTAAAATCAGATGATGGTTTCCAAACACAAAGGTCCTAGAAAATTGCTATTATAGTTGAAAATCCTCTGAATAAAACCTTAAAATCCAAATTAAGTGGTAGACAATACTAGTGTGGAAGTCAACAGAGTGTTTATTTGAGTACTGTCATTACCAATAGAGAGATATTTATCTGTGGACGTGTGTGTGTGTGATAAGAGAGACTTATCAGTAGAATGGGAATAAATATATTAGCCTGTGTGTACCTCATGAAAAATGGTAGGAGAGCCACTCAAAGTAAGAATATTAAGATATCAGTCAAAGCAATAGTCTAAAATGTGGGGAGCAGAGGAAGATGAGTATGTGAGGTCCTGTGTCAATGTGTCTTGTTGACATAGGTTCAACCATGTCAAGGACCCTATCCTCTGACACAGAAGGAAATAGCAAAACCTCCCCTCTGGTCCATGTGTGAATATTGATAGGCGATGCTGAAAATGTTCACCATAGTCACCCATAGATATTTGTAGCCCCGAGACTGCTCCCCTACATAGATTGCTCCTAATGAGATTAGGAAAGTTTGTCTCCTTGACCAAGCTGTGTACCATAAATCCTGCCTCTTTGCTTTTGTGTAATAACCTCTCTTCCATTTTTGGCTAGATGCAATAATCCCTCTTCTCTGTTTGACTTTGTCTAACAAAAAGGCTTAGCTTTGGGGGAGCTGTGGGTTCTCCAGCAAAGACCCCAGGCAGTCTGTTACAGATTCATCCTGGTATGTCTGTGTGTTTGTCTTTTCTTCATTCCATTTCCGTCCCACTGGAACTAGATGCAGAACTACATATATACATATATATATATATATATATATATATATATATATATATATATATATAAAGTAGTTTTTCTGACTTTTTAATTAAGAAAAATCCAATGCAAAAATAGAAACGCCAGGTAATCTCTCTGAATGCATTGCTGGGCATCAACAATTATGTACAAAATATCATTCTTACTTCACTCATAGCTATTATCTGTTTTGTATTGTTTTGAAGAATATTCCACACTCTATAGTACTTTTCCACAAATAATATTCATAAAGAAGAAATTTTTACTAATAACAAAATTAATTTCTTATACAAAAAACAAAAATCTATAAGCCACTGAATAGAAATGACAGTATTCATGCTTTGGCATGTACAAATAATCTTCATTTAGTATCAGCTTCTGCCTTAACCTAAATCCTGCGTTCTCAAAAACCTAGTAGAGACAGCTAAAGAGACGGCTTTTTGTTTGAGGGTACTTTTTATTTATATTCATTTCTCAGCAGATAGTGGCACAAAACCATCTCAACTCCATTTTGAGAGCCAAGCCAAAGCTTCCAAGGGCAGTGCGTATGCACATAGTGCACATATGTGCAGCCCAAAACACTCATACACATTAAGTTAGTAAGCTTTTTTTTAAAAGAAGGTGTTTATTTTCTGAAAACCCATTATTTCAAAACGCAGGATATTTTATTCAAAGGCTTCCCAATAAAAATGCCAAACTGTGTTCCACTCACAGTGTTTTAGTGGAATGTTCCCTGCTTATTATCTACTGATTTGGTGAGCATTGCAAGCAAGCTGATGATCTTAGTTCCTGGTTGACAATTACCTCTCTATTCCTAAATGACTTAATCAGCATTCAGTAACTTCCTAAGCTGCTTTATCTCCACTAACCTCCATATCAATTGAAGTTTAGCATACTCTGCTTATAGTCAACCTAGAGCTTGGCTATCACCACTACTCCATTCTGGACATCATGTCTTCTAGTACCCACAATCACATATCTTTTTTAGTTCAGAATACTTTCTCTACATGTCCATTGAATTTAGGGAGACCTCAAGTCCGCTATTTCCTCCATTTCGTTTCAGATTCTCAGCCATTACCTATCCAATCTAGACTTCATGTTTAAAATCCTGAACTGTCAATATACTTATATACCCATTAAAATTTCAACTATTCACCATATACCAGAAACTCAAGTCATCATTGACAACTTTCTCTCTCTCATAACCTGAATCCAATCAGTTCCTGATCCCATCAAGGAAAATCTCAGAACAAATCCATTTATTTCCTTTCAGTTCTTCTGCGAACCTGAAATAATCTATTTACTGATTTACGATACCCACACTTGTTTCGCTTTTCCAGTTACTGTTCAGCAACTAAGTTTATACAATCCCACTTTCCTGCTTAAAACTCTTAAAGCAGCTTATGATCAAAATATAAATAAATAAAAATATAAATTCCAAGTTTGAAAGTGGATGTATTTAGAACAAAGTAACATTTCTATACCCTTTTTATTGTGTTCAAAATGTATTATTTATTTAAATTATCAGTATACTTACTTCTCTGATATTAATTTTCGAAAATGCCGTGGCTTTATTGTCTGTCTGATCTGTTCATTTTGAGACAAGGTCTTGTTTTATAACCAGGCTTGCCTTGTAGCCACACTGACTTTGAGTCTCTAATTCTCTGGATGTGTCCTTAAATGATACATAAACACATAAAAATTATACAAGTAAATTGATACACTGACATGTTAACATTAGGGTAATAAGCCAGACATGGTGGCGCACGCCCGTAATCCCAGCACTTGGGGAGACAGAGGCAGGTGGATCTCTGTGAGTTCGAGGCCAGCCTGGTCTATAAAGTGAATCCAGGACAGTCAGAGTTACATAGAGGAACCCTGTCTCAAACAAACAAAAATGAATAACAACAACAAAAAACAATCAAACAATCAAAAAAAATTAGGATAAATATTTCTATTCACATGATAACCTATTGTTTCTTTATCATGAACTATCCGATATCTTTTCATTGAGCTCTTTGAAATACAGAGTACATCATTCTTGCCTATAGTCTCCCTGGAACATTTTTAGATTGCTCATATGACTGAAATAAAGAGCTACATTTTAAAGCGATTGCATTGCTAAGTAGTCTATATTGGCATCATCTCATTGTCCACTTCTTGGCCTTGTATTTAGACATGCTGATCTTATAGCTCTAAAGTAAAACCTTAGAATATTAATTTTTATCCAGCTCCCTGAAAGATAGTGATATAACTCTTGAGATTTCATTGTTTGAGAAATAATGATTTTTTGGCACTTATTTTACTCCCCTCCTCCTTCTCTCTT
Organism: Meriones unguiculatus; assembly: GCF_030254825.1. Classification (NCBI taxonomy): domain Eukaryota; kingdom Metazoa; phylum Chordata; class Mammalia; order Rodentia; family Muridae; genus Meriones; species Meriones unguiculatus. Next base: position 69,008,757 of record NC_083369.1, on the reverse strand, counting down.
TTTAAGGCTTCAAATGTGTTTTAATAAGGTGAAGCTGCATTACTGCTCCATTTCTCAGAAAATTTTCAAAGCGAAGGTATCAGAAACAAATCATAGGTCACCAATAAAAAAATGCACAGCATAACTATACTATCTAAGATAGTCAAGGCTAAGATCTACTGTCAGACCTTCAACACATAGCAACCCTGTTCCCTAGATTGTACCAGACCTACCAAGAAAAGCTGTGAACAACATCACAGACATGAAATGTCATTCATTCTTGACTAGTCCTTACCCAGGAAAAAAGGCAACAAGATTTTTAATGATATACTAAAATGAAAACCTCTAAGAGAAATTGTCTTCCTTAGAACACGAAGGAGTTATATATGAGCTATAACAGAACTGTATGGATGTTGTAACCTCTGTGGACATGTCTGAATTCTCACCTAGGAGTAAATAAAGGAATTGGGCTAGGTCATTAGAGGATGTTTAAGTTTTGTGATATACATTGGCAGTGCCTCTAGAGTTGAAGGGAATAAAATAGTAATTAAAGTATGATGGAGAAGAGGAAAAGAGAAGAAAAGAAAAGAAAGCAGGAATGATCAAGATTAATGGAGCCGAGTCTATCTTCCTATTGTTCTCCAGGCCCTCAACTATCAATATGCTTCAGGAATGCAGCAAACAGACTTGATATAGAGGACAAGGGAGGGGTGGTATTTAACAAATCTAAGTCTGGTATATTGCTTTATCAAGTACCCTCTTAAGTTCTCCCACAACACAATAAATCCCTAACTACACATGGCTAAATAATAAATTTGATTTGAGTGTTAACCACAGTGCAATCTCTTATTTAAGTGGAGATTTTATTTTTTCATTTAACTTTGGAAATGACTGTCCATACTTCTCAACAGCTATGACTCTAAGTAGTTGGATTTACTGCTACTATCAAGCAGAGCATGTTGTTGGTTACTTTAGTTATTCGTTTACATGGATTATAGTCTTTCAGGCAACCTCAACCACACATGTGATTTTGGCCCAGCGCATTTACTGTCTGTCAATTACTATTTTGTAATATGAAGTCACTGGATTATGATCCCTAACGTCCTTTCTGGCTCTTACACTACATGATTCCATGAGACTAAATACTGCTTCTGAGGTCATACATTCTTTCACACAGATCCAAAACTGACTATGAGGCACACATTAAAATATTTTCAAATCTGAATGTACTGTAAGTTTTCCATATACCTGCAGATGTACCCTTTAAGCTTCAATTTCTTTCTAACTAGTTCTATCCACACAACACTTTCAATTCTGGCTTCACCAACTCTATTGTCCCACCTTGGGTATGATTTTTCACAGAAAAGAGATTCACAAGAATTCCTTTTGTAGAAAATATGAGAGATCAAAATGGAGAGAAAATAGGATAGTTGACCTCTCTTTGAAGCCCTGAATGTATGATAGCTTGCATTTATCCAATTTTAAGGAAACCAGTGGAATAAACAAGGAAGAGTAAATAGGAAATATTCAAGATTAGGCTTTAAAAGATGGCCAAGAGATGCATGTCAGTTGGAATCATGAGACCTTAGGGAATAACAAGAGATGGGCAAAGCAGAAAGGGATTTTGCTACTTTGTGCCCTGCTGGGTAATATGTGCTAGTGTGACAGATTTATAATTTATGTACTTTGGGTCATGGTTGTATTTGTCTTACACAGTTCTAGAGTAAGAAGACCTGGAAATAACCAGTTATAAGATTAAAACTGGGGAGAGGAGTCTTTCAGTACTCATCTTTCCCTCACACCCAAGAGCAGAGCCATATTTCTGTAAAACTTGAAACTCGGGCAATTTGGACAATCCTTTCTAGGCCAAATATTCTTAAAAACTGTAAAAACAGAGATGGTAGATGGCTTAGTGGCAAAAATTCTTTTACAAGCATTAGGACTTGAATTTGAATCCCTGTCACTCAGAGAAAAAGTTGAATATGGCTACACTGGCTTGTAACCACCAAAGTGGGTAGAGAAAGGTAGATTTCAAGAGCTCACTGAAACGTTAAGCCTCCAGTTAAGTGAGAGAGTCTGTCTCCAGGCAATAAGGTAGAGAGACATTCAGGAAGACACCTGACCTCCTGCTTTGGCCTCTGCACACATATGCACACACCACACACAGACTCACAAACCCCATATTATGTTCACACATGACATAAGCATGCAAAAAATACTGTGAAAACAAACACAGATACTAAAACATTTTTATAATGAAAAAACACAACTATATACAAAATTTAAATCCAACTGCCCCAAACACCAAAATGAAAAAAATTAAGTGCAATATTTTTAATAAATAATTGTGTTCATGCGTGCACACACAGGCACACACAAACCTTTCTCTTGTGTTTTGACTTGTCCTAGTTTGCTTTCTATTTCTGTGATAAAACACTAACCAAAACCTACCTGAGGGGAAAATAATTTATTTCATTTCATAGATTATTTTTTGGTCATCAAGGAACAAAAAGGCAAGAGCTTGAAGCAGAAACCATGTAGTTACAGTGTTTACTGGATTTCTTTCCCTGTCTTGCTTGGTTACATTTTTTTTTACAAAGCCCAGGACCACCTGCCCAGGAATGACATGGCCCACAGTGGCCTGGGCCTTCCTACAATAATTAGTAACCTAGAACATGACCCACAGAAACACCCACAGGACAATCTGATGGAGGGAATTCTTCAGTTGAGGCTCCTTCCCATGTGTGTCAAGTTGAAAACCAAGATAGCCAGCATAGGATTTAATGTTATTTGGTTGCTACTTTATATTGCAATGGTTTGGCAATACCAAGAAATAATTTCTGTTGAGCAAATCAACATTTGTCTTCCTATTAGCATTATTGATTAAAATAATCTTATTCCTATGGATAGCTGACACAAGAAAGCATGTTGTAAATTCATGTGTAGATGTTCTAGGTGTTCATAAAAGTAGTTTAGCTTTGGGCTTGTAACAATATTAGAAATTTGATAACTTCTATTTTATGTGATTTCCATTGAAATTAAATATAAATACAATTCACACTTGTATATATTTTGTTATTGAGAATGTTTGTAATAAGAAATTCTTCAAGAACAATACAAGAATAACACCTCTTCATTACAATTTTATGCATCAAATAACAAAAAGAAGTTTCCACAAACTAGCTTCATTAATATTTTAGTTTATTATTCTCAAGCTTGTGTGTATGTATGCATGATGTTCGTGGATGAACATGTTTGTCAAAATATGCGTATGCATGTCAGAGGACAGCTAGTTTCGTTCTTCTACTTTCATGAAAGTTTGGGGCATGAAACTCATATCTCCAGGTTTGCACAGCAAGCACCACTACCACTGAGCCATCTCATTAATCCCCAGTCTAACCTCTACATTCATATAATTCAACAAAGTTTTATTAGGAAAAATAAAGGATTTAACCCAGTTATAGTACAATGATAATAATCACAAACATTTTAACCAATAGACTAAGATTTGCCATTTTTCAAGTTTTATAGAAATACATGACCATACGAACTCATTCATATACACCCTTACGGATGTCAGAAAGAAACCACACACTTCATACCCATAGTTCAATGTATCAGCAAATCTCATTCATTCCATCTTCAAATACAACTAGAATCAGTACATTTCTTTTCAATTATTTTATTTATTATTCTCTCACACAATACATTCTGGAATCAGCCCCACAACTTCCTTCCAGTTGACCCTCAACCTCTTCTCTCTCCCAGATCGATTGCTTCTCATTTTCCCATCAGAAAAGAGCAGGCCTTCATAGTTAGCAACAGAAAACAGCATAGCAAGATAGAATAAGACTAAGCACAGACAAGCCCTCATATCAAGGCTGGATGAAGGAGTCCAGTAAGAGGAATAGGGTTCCAAGAGGAGGCAAAAGTGTCAGAGACACACCCACTTCCACTGATAGGAGTCTGAAAAAAACCTCAAGCGAAACAACTACAACATATTTTCAGAAGACCTATAACAGATCCATGCAGATGCCATGATTGCTGCTTCATCCCAGGAATGCAGGGGTTGTTCAATATAAGGAAAACCTCCAATGTAATCCACCATATAAACAAACTGAAATAACAACAACAACAAAAACACATGATAATCTTCTTAGATGCTGAAAAAGCATTTGACAAAATCCAACACCCGTTCCTGTTTAACGTCTGAGAATATAAGACACATACCTAAACATAAACATAGTAAAGGAAACACACAACAAGCCTATAGACAACATCAAACTAAATGAAGAGAAAAGTAAATCAATTCTATTGATATCAGGGACAAGGCAAGGCTGCTCACTCTCTACTTATCTTGTTAACATAGTATCAAGGCTATTCAAACCACTGTTTGTAGATATATGATAGTATACATGAGTGACCCCAGAAATTCTTCCAGGGAAAGTTGATAGATACAAAATTAACTCAAAAAAGAAAAAAAAAGTCAGTAGCCCACCTGTATATAAAAGACAAATGGGCTGAGAAAGAAACTAGGGAAACAACACCCTTCACAATAGCCACAAATAAGATAAAATATGTATAAATAAAGTATGTTGGTGTAACTCTAACCAAGAAAGTGAAAGACTTGTATGAAAGAAACCTCAAGTCTCCAAAGTAAGAACTTGAAGAAGATATCAGAAGAAAGAAAGATCTCCCATGCTCATGGATCAGTAGGATTAACAAAGTAAAAATGTCCATCTTATAAAAAGCAATCTACAGATTCAGTTCCCATCAAATTACCAACACAATTCAAAAGAACAATTCTCAACTTCAAATGGAAAAAACAAAACAAAACAAAACAAAAAAACCCAGAATAGTTAAAACAATCCTGTACAATAACAGATCTTCTGGAAGTAGCTCTATCCCTGATCTCAAGCTGTACTATAGAGCAACAGTAATAAAAACTTCACGATAGTAGCATAGAAACAGACAGATGGGTCAATGGAATCGAATTGATGATCTAGAAATAAACCCACGCACTTATGGACACCTGCTTTTGGACAAATATGCCAAAAATCATGCAATGGAAAAATAGTATCTTCACCAAATAGTGCTGGTCTAACTAGATGTTCACATATAAGAAAATACAAATAGACCCATATCTATCACCCTGCACAAAATTAGAGTCCAAGTGGATGAAAGACCTCAACATAAAACCAGACACAATAAATCTGTTGGAAGAAAAAGTGGGGAAGAGCCTTGAACTCATTGGTACAGGAGGCAACTTCAGGAAAAGAGCACCAACAGCTCAGGCTCTAAGATAATCAATTAATAAATGGAACCTTCTGAAATGGAGAATTGTCTGTAAAGCAAAGAACACTATAAACAGAACAAAATAACAGCCTACAGATTGGCAAAAGATCTTCACCAAACCTCCACCTGATAGAGGGAAAATACACAAAATATAAAAAGAACTCACAAAATTAAGCACCAACAAACCAAATAATCCAATTTCAAAATAGGGTACAGAGCTAAGTAGAGAATTCTCAACAAAGGAATACTGAATGACAAAGAAGCACTTAAAGAAATGTGGGCAAATGCTGGGAACCAGGAAAAAGCATCATGAATGAGGTGTACCAAAAGCAGAAGGACACACGTGGTATATACTCACTTATAAGTGGATACTAGACATATAATATAGGATAAACATACCAAAATTTGTACACCTAAAGAAGCTAAGCAAGGAGGAGGACCCTGGGTAGAATGATAAATCGTCACTCAGAAAGCTAAAAAGGACAGACATTGGAAGAGGGAGGAAACAGGGAACAGGACAGGAGCCTACCACAGAGGACCTCTGAGAGACTCTAACCAGAAGGGTATTAAAGCACATGTTGAGCCATGATTATAGCCAAACTTTGGGCAGAGTGAAGGGAATCTTATGAAAGAAGAGAAAGGTAGAAAGACCTGGATGGGACAAGAGCTCTAAAAGGAGAGCAACAGAACCAAGAAATCTGGGCACAGTGTTCTTTTCTGAGACTGATACTTCAACCAAGGATCAAGCATGGAGATAACATAAAACCCCTGCACAGATGTAGCCCATGCAGCTCAGTATCCAAGTCGGCGCCCTAGTATGGGGAACAGGGTCTGTCTCTAACATGAACTCAGTGGCTGGCTCTTTGATTACCCCCTCCCCCTTAGGAGGAAGCAGCCTTACCAGGCCACAGAGGAAGACAATGCAGCCAGTCCTGATGAAACCTGATAGGCTAGGGTCATATGGAAGGGGAGGAGAACCTCCCCTATCAGTTGACTTGGAGAGAGGCATGGAAGGAGATGAGGGAGGGAGGTTGGGATTGGGAAGATATGAGGGAGGGAGCTACAGCTAGGATACAAAGTGAATAAATTCTAATTATTATGAAAAAATAATGATAAAGAGAAATGCTCAAGCTCCTTAGTCATCAGGGAAATGCAAATCAAAATAACTCTGAGATTCCATCTTAGACTGGTCAGGATGTCTATGATAAAAAAACTCAAGTGAAAACACATCCTAGAGAGGATGTGGAGAAAGGGGAACCCTCTTCCATTGCTGGTGGGAGTTCAAACTTGTACAACCACTTCGGAAATCAATCTGGTTCTTTCTCATGAAATTTTGAATAGTGCTACTCTGTAACCATTTCTAGCTATACCACTCCTGAGCATATACCCAAAAGAGGCCCCACCATTCAATAAGACTCAATTATGTTCATATCAGCTTTATTTGAAATAGCCAGAATCTGGAAACAAACTACATGTCCCTCAACAGAGGAATGGATACAGAATGTGTGGAACATTTACTTAATAGGATACTACTCAGCTATTAAAAACAAGGAAATCATGACATTTGCAGGCAAATGATGGAACTAGAAAAGATCATCCTGAGTGAGGTTACTCAGAAACAGAAAAACAGGCATGGTATACACTCACTTATAGGCGGATATTAGCTGTATAATATAGGATGGACATACTAGAATCTATAGATCTAAACAACAAGCTAAACAACAAGGAGGCGCCTAGGGAGGATGGTCAAATGGCAAACAAGATAAACCACAGAAGTGGTGGAAGAGAGGAAACAGGATGGAGCCTATTATAGAGAGTTCTCTGGAGGGCTCCACCCTACAGGGGATCTAAACAGATGCTAAGACACACAGCCAAACTTTGAGCAGTGTACAGGTGGGCTTATGGAAGAAGGTGGTGATAGAAGGACTTGGAAGGGAAAGGAGCTTCACAAGGAGACTAACAAAGCTATTCTGAGCCCAGCAGGTTCTGCAGAGACTGATACACCAACTGAGGACGGTGCATGGAGAGGACCTAGACACTCTGCTCAGATGTAGTGGATTTGCAGCTCAATCTCCAGGTGTATTTCCTAGTAAGGGGAGCAGGGGCTGCTTCTGTCATGAACTTGGTTGCCTGCTCTTTGATCACTTGCCCCTGGCGATGCAACCTTGCCAGGCCTCAGAGGAAGAGGATCCAGACAGTACTGCTGAGTCTTGAGAAGTTATGAACAGATGACAAAAAAGGAGAACTCTCCCTTTCAGTAGTCTAGGGGGAAGGGGATGAGGGTAAGAGGGAAGGAGGGTGAGAATGGGAGGAGTTGAGGGAGGGGCTTCAATCAGGATATATTGTAAAAAAATAAATTAATTAATTAAAAATAAAGTACTTTACACAAAATAAATTTGGCAGACTTTGAGCAAAGGCTAATTAACAGATTGGGTAGTCTTTAGAAGCATAGCAGATTGGAAGAACCCAGTTATACATTATGGTCAATGTGAGATATCATAGAATGGAAGAAAACTGAATTATGAATCAAAAGTGGACTCAATATTCCCAAAGTTACTTTGGGATATACAATAAAACAGAAATGACTGATCTAAACCTGGTCCTCTTGAGGATTTTGTTATTATTTCTGTTGATTTGTCACTAACTCAGATAAATCACTTAATCTCAGTTTCCTGCTATAAAATTCTAGGAATTCCACTTTGTTTTGGTTCAGTGGTAGCCAGTGTTATAGCTCAGTCAACAATCAGTGACCTTCTATAAATGTTATTCAACAAAACCTCCAAAAGATCTATGCCCTACTAGTGGAAACTGTTATGGTTTGAACATGAAATGTTGCCCATACGTTCATATGTTACAACACTTGGTCCCCAGCTGGTGGCACTATTTGGGAAATTTAAGAAGGTGGAGTCTTGCTGGAAAAACTGGGCCACTGGGGTGTGTACATGTTTTATAGTCCAACCTTGCTCATACTTTTTGCCTCTTTTTTTGTTGTTCTTTTTTATTTCTGTTTATATACTTTATATCCCAAGGGTGTCCCCTCCCTCCTTTCCTCCCAGTCCAACTTTTCCCCTCCTTTGCACTTCCTTTCTCCCTTTAGCCCCAGAAAAGAAAAGCCTCCTCCCCCTCATTTCAATGTTTTCCAGTACATCAAGTCACATCAGGACTGAGGCCAGGCAAGGAAGCCCTGACAGGGGAAGTTATTCAAGAGCAGGCAATAGAGTCCACATTAAAAACAGTCCACCTTCCACTTGCCAGGCATGATGACCAAGCCTTGCATAGGCCACATATGTGCAGAGGGCCTAGGTCCAGACCATGCATACTCCTTAGTTCATATCTCAGTCTCTGTAAGCCCCCATGGGGCTGGGTTAGTTGTATCCGTTGGCATTCTTGTGAGGTTCCTGCCCCCATCCAAGGTCCTTCCATTTTTCCTCCAACACTTCCATAGTACCCCACCTGATCTCTACCCCATGCTTGGCTCCAAGTCCCTGCATCAGTTGGTGATCTGTTGCAGGCTGGAGCCTCCCAGACAACAGTCAAGTTAGGCTCGTGTCTGTAAGCAGAGCAGAGCATCATTAATAGTGTCAGGGACTGGATCTCTCTCTCGGGGTGGGTCTCAGATTGGATCAATTATTGGTTGGACAGTCCCTCAATCTTTGTTCCCTCCTTATCCCAGCACTTCTTATAGGTAGGGTAATTTTTGGATCAAAGGTTTTATTGGTGGGGCTGGGTTGTTGTTCCACTCCTTCCACTAATTCTTCCTGACTAGGAGGTGGTCACTTCAGTCTTCATGCAACTCCTTTCCCCAGTTAGGACTCTTAGATATTGTCACATCCATATCCTCCAGGAGCCTACCCTGTTGCAGGCCTCCAGCTTGACAAAAAGATGTTCCCTCTCATTTTCCCTTCTTGTTCCCAACCCTCTAAACTGCTACCCCATTCTCCCCACATCTGATTCCCATTCCTGTTTTCCTCCCTATTCCATGTTCTTCCCAGTTCCCTGTCTTCATCCACTTCTGCTGTTTATTCTATTTCTCCTTCTGAGTGATATTCTGGCACCCTCCCTTGACCTCTCCTTGTTACTTAGCTTCTTGGGTCTGTGGATTGTAGTATGGTTACCAGGTCCAATATAGTTGTACCTCAAGACCAAGCTATACAAGTCCTGAGTATATATTTAAAAGATGTGTCACCCTTCAATAAGGACATTTGCTTAATCATGCTCATAACAACTTTATTGTTAATAGCCAGAAACTGGAAACAACCTAGATGTTCCTCAACCAAAGAAAGTGTTGTGCATTTACACAGTGGATATTACTCACCTATTAAAAACAAGGACATTATGAAATTTGCTAGAACTAGAAAAGATCATACTGAATGAGGTAACTCAGAAACAGAGACACACATGGTATACATTCACTTACTTTATAAGCAGACGTTAGGCCTATAGTACTCTTGGCCTCCTTACTGTGGATACAATACGATTGGCCACTATCTCCTGCTTTTGCTCCCATGCCTTCTCTATCTGATGGAGTATGTCTCCTTGAACTTTAAGCTGAATTCCTCCTCTTTTAAGCTGTGTGTTATCTGGTAGTTTGTCACAGCAATAAGAAAGTAACTAACATGGAGACACTGACTATTTACTGTAAATCTGTTTTGTTTGTGAGGCTTTCATTTTCATTTTGGATGTTGACAGTATATAATTTCCAGAAAGAGAAAGGGAAAAGGCTAACTTGTGCAACCTTTCTCATATGCAAATGGCTGCCAATTCTTGGTTGAATAATAGCAGATATAAAATAAGTGCTCAATACATACTTTTTAGATAAAAGAATTAATGATTCATCCATCAAACTGCATTCCACAGTCCTGAAACTTAGAAATCCTACTTGTTGGAAAAGATGTTTAGGACCATGGGGAAGCTACATATTCATCTCTAGTGTCACTTGAAAATTATTTTACTGTCTCTTTGATGAGCCAGTTTCCTATTCTTCTTAGTAAGAATAATTACATATCACATGACACTTGAAACAGATATGATCCACATATTTGTTAGAAGTTTTATGTGATTGACTGTAGAGCTATCTGTGTATATGTAAATATGTTCTGAAATTTACAAGATCATAAGATAATATAACAGCACATTTATTAGAAGGTAGCTCTTTTGTGAATATGATTCATGATTATATTCCATACATAGTATATTCTATTCAAATATTTACTTCCTTACTCACAGATAGTCTTCAAATCCTATTCTAACATGAAAGCAGTTTTCAGTTGGAAATCTCAGATATATTTAAAATATGTAAAAACAGGTGGGTGTAAGTTATTAGCCACTCAAAATTCACTTTAGGTGTAAAATCTTTGGTTTTAACATGGTTTCGTTTTGTTTTGTTTTTCACAACAGCGTTTCAGTGTGTAGATCCAGCTATCCTGGAACTTCCTCTGCAATCAGGCTGGCCTTAAACTCAGAGACCTGTCTACCTCTGCCTCCTGAGAGCTGGGATTATAGTTGTGTGCCATTGTGCCTGGCTACATGCTATTTTTAGCTACTTGAAATCAGCCTCAGGAAATTTAAAGTTCATCCCTCTTCAAAGGTTTATTCATATAAAGTTCTACTCAGTTCTTGCTCAGATCTGCAGACTGAACTAGGTAACTTGAGCGACATCAAATCTCACCTTTCTCATCTTTGACCTGAACCTCATCTCTTCATCACCATAGGCACCTTGAAGTAATTACCCAAAAGCCACTTCATTCCTTTGTATGAAACCTCTATTTCTCTCCTCTCCTTCCATCTCTTAGTCTACTAAAGCGCACAAGCTGAAGTTCCCTCCTTTTCTTTCATAGTCATATTTTAGCTTATTAACCAATGCTTATGCTACAAATCCAGAAGATTGGAGTAGAGATTTAGGAAGAAAGCCCATTGAGCAGAGGTGGCTAAGATGCTAAGATTTAGAAACTAAGCAAACAGGACCAGTACCATAATTCAAAGCCAAACAATTGGGAATTGAACTGGTAGAGGCTGAATTCAGCCACTTGTAAGCATCCTAGCACAAACCTCAATTACTTTGGCAACTGGGGCACACCAGTTAGTTCAAAAGAAGCAAATAGAGGCTGAGACAGGGAAGGTGAGGGTGGCTGCTGATGAGAGCTGCATTGAAACAATTGAAATGCTGTTAAGTAAAATTTCTTAGGTTGAGCCTATAAGTTAGGAGGGGAAGTAAAAAAGAGAGATATCAGAACTATCATAAAATGGAATGATTTAGCTAGAATGCAATTATATTTTTATCATTAATGAAATATGGCCCTGAGGCCAATGAATTATTTACTAGACATTCTTTACAGTGCATTATTTATTTAGCCAGAGGACTCTTCTTTTAGTGAAAGAAACATGAGATTTCTTTTGTACCCTGAGTGCTTGCATTTCTGAGTGAATGTATATTGTTGACATGGGCAAATCCATGACAAGGACCAAGGCCTCAGACCCAAGTAAAATTGGCAAAGTCTTTCCCTACATGACCTGTCCTGCTCAAAATTGTCAAAGCCTTCTTTGCTCTGATTCAAGTATGAATGTTTAAGGATGATTGACCAGTGTGTGCAAAAACTAGCAATGGCAGCTTCCTCTCCCAAGATGTCCATAGCCAGAGCCTGATGGTTATAGAGACTTCCTACTGGAACTAGCTAACTACTTCCCCTGTATTGTATTGTACATAATAAAAATGCTGAAAGGCCCAGTGGTGGTGGTCTGTGTAGTTCCAACAGAATGCACAGCCCACCTGCTCCTTGCTTTGCTGTATATGTGTCTGGGTGCCTGGTATTTCTTCATTCTTTTGTTGCCCCAGTTAGGTTTCCAGCTCAAAGCCTATTTAGTTGGTTGCAGCTGTAGCTCCAACAATTTTCGCTGTGACATAATTCCTACTACATAGTAGATAATCAGCCAGTTAGTTATTATTGATGAGAAATAACAGTAATCTCTCAATAAATAATTCATGAAATTGATGGATTACAATAAAAATAAAATGGCCATCATGAGGAAAAGGAGACAGGGCATTTTTCGAAATGTACTATTATGTTGTGACTGCTGTAAAGATTTAAGTATGTGAGAGAATTTTGTAATCAGAAGAATACTATTTCCTTCATTAAGTATTTTTTGGAAATTATGCTTTTTTTCTCAGATTTACCATTAATATTATGTACAAAACAACAATATTGAAGCCTAGGTTCATGATTCTGAGACACTAACAACTCATGGGGACTTAATAAATTTATATGAAGTAATTAAAAGGAAAATCAGAGCTATACTATGTAGCCCCATGTGTATATTGGTTCCCAGGTAGTCCAAATAACCCTGTTTTTGGTGGTGAATTTGACTGCTGACGTTTGTTAAGACATTGGTATTAATTTCAATAACAGACTTATTTGTTAGATTTGGTACTTTCATGGGTGGTTTTTATCTCTTTGATTATCTGTCAAATAGAAACAATAACTCCAGTTATAGTTCATTGATCAACTGAGATAATGTAAACCATGTTCTTCAAATTGAGTTGTCATCACTGTACAGATAGTTCATTTTTCCACTCTATTGATGTATATATAATATTTATTTTCTATGTTATCATGCCATTAGTTGGCACTCAGCTTTATCCAGTTAATAGTTTTCCCTGGAGGGAAAATAACTGGGCCCTAGAAAATATAATTGTATTGGGTGGGGTTCCTGTTGAAATGTTGGGTTAAAGAATACATCAACCATGTTCGTAGTAGCTTTATTCATAATACCCAGAACCTGGAAACAGCCCAGATGTCCCTCAATGGAGGAATGGATACAGAAATTGTGGTACATTTACACAATGAAATACTAGTCAGCAATTACAAACAAGGAAATCATGAAATTTGCAGGTAAATGGTGGGATCTAGAAAAGATCATCCCGAGTGAAATATCCTAAAAGCAGAAAGACACACGTGGTATATACTCACTTAAAAGTGGTACTCGACCTATAATATAAGATAAATATACTGAAATCGGTACACCTAAAGAAGCTAAACAAGAAGGAGGACCCTTGATAAGATGATCAATCCTCACTCAGAAAGGCAAACGGGATGGACATTAGAAGAGGTAGAAAACAGGGAACATGACAGGAGCCTACCACAGAGGGCCTCTGAAAGACTCTATCTAGCAGTGTATCAAAGCAGATGGTGAGACTCATAGCCAAACTTTGGTCAGAGTGCAGGGAATCATATGAATGAAGGAAGAGATAGAAATAACTGGAAGGGACAGGAGCTCCACAAGGAGAGCAACAGAACCAAAAAATCTGGGCACAGGGGTCTTTTCTGAGTCTGATACTCCAATCAAGGACCATGCCTGGAGGTTACCTAGAACCCTTGCACAGATGTAGCCCATGACAGCTCAGTATCCAAGTGGGTGCCATAGTAATGGGAACAGGGACTGTCTCTGACATACACTCTGACATACACTCTTTGACGACCCCCCTTGAGGGAGGAGCAGCCTTGCCAGGCCACAGAGGAGGACACTGCAGCCAGTCCTGATGAGTTCTGATAAGCTAAGGTCAGTTGGAAGGGGAGGAGGAACTCTCCTATCAGTGGACTTGGGGAGGGGCATGGGAGGAGATGAGGGAGGGAGGTTGGAATGGGGAGGGAATGAGAAAGGGGGTTACAGCTGGGATACAAACTGAATACATTGTAATTACCGTAAAAAAATAAAAATTTAATTAAAAAAGAATAAACTAAAAACAAACAACTCATCCTATTCCCCAAAGAAATAAAACATACCTTTACTTTATTCCAAAAAAAATACATATTTTGACAAAAAGCATACATCTTATTATTGAAATTTTCAGCTGCATAGATTTGTGATGAAAGATAAAGATTAGAAGATTGATTGGCACTCTGGTAGTTGAGTCACTTTCTCATTGATATTTGCTTCTGTTTATTGATGGTTCTTTCTAGAAGCTGCCTATTGCCCTAAAGTTCTATTTTTTAGTGTTTATATACTGTCTTCCTGTAAGAATATTCAATAGGTGGCTTTGAAACCATACCATTTTCTCCATTCTCTTGCTTGTTGTCCTCAATAATACCTATAAAATATTCTGAAAATATAACATTCTTTGATAAGGGTGAAGCTGCACAGAATATTCTAGGCCTTGTTTCTCCAATAAGCGAGGTGCTTTTCACCACTTTCTCACAGTAAGCCTGGAGGCCTACAACCCAGTGTAGGTTGTTTTCTGGAGAGTCTCATCTGATGTAAGTAGAAGTTAGGGCTTCATTTACCCCAAGAAACTTTCTGAACCTAGGGGTTAGATAGAATTCTAGACTTCTGTTGTCTCTTGCTACATATCTGCAAATAATAAAGCTGCTTCCTGTAACTTACTGCACAGGTGGGAATTCTGTTTCTCCAGATAGAAAAGTTGATAATGAGTAAACATTGAAATAGCTTCCTGCTACCTGAGCTTCGTTAAAACAGGAAGAAAGAGTTGACTGTATGTGAGCATGCGTTGCCCGTCAGATCCACAGGCAAGGACTGTTGCAATTCAATATCAGCTCAGCCAAATAAAAAGTGTTTCAGAACACAGGGCCATTTATGCTTTAAAGCCACACTTCTGGGAAAATGGCTGACTTTCTGAGTCCTTCTATGCTAAGGTTGGCTAAATTGAAGCATGAGTAGCTGAGCTGCTGCAGTACTAACATTAGCTTTTCTCAGTGTTCAAGTTTTGTGGTAGCCTCTTGGAGCAAACTAGATTATGTCTCTGTCTTCTCTTGGTCTATTTAACCCCTTGCTCTCCAGAAATTAAAGTAACATTTAAAATTGTGGCACATTTACACAGTGGAATACTACTCAGCTATTAAAAACAAGGAAATCATGAAATTTGCAGGCAAATCGATGGAACTAGAAAAGATCATCCTGCTTGAGGAAATCCAGAAACAGAAAGGCACACATGGTATATGGATATTAGCCATATAATATAGGATAAACATTCTAAAATCTACAGTCCTAAAGAAGCTAAATGAAAAGTAAGACCCTAGGGAAGAGTCTTAGTCCTCATTCAGAAGGGAAAACAGGAAGAGAAGAAACAGGATGGGAGTCTACTATAGAGGTTCCTCTGGAAGGTTCCACCCAACAGGGGATCTAAGCAGATGTTGAGACTCACGGCCAAACTTTCAGCCATAGGGGGTCTTATGAAAGAAGAGGGGGTGGGGATAAAAGGACAAAGAAGAGACAGGAATCCCACAAGGGTACAAACAAAACTAAAAACTCTGAGCCCACTGGTTCCTGCAGAGATTGATGCGCCATCGAAGGACCAAGCATGGAGAGGACCTGGACCGCCTGTTCAGAGGTAGCCGATTGGCAGCTCAGTCTCCATGTGGATTTCCGAGTAAGGGGAGCAGGGGCTGCCTCTTTCATGAACTCTGGTGCCTGCTCTTTGATCACTTGCCAATGGTGATGCAACCTTACCAGGCCACAGAGGAACAAGATCCAGGTAGTCCTGATGAGACTTGAGAAGCTCTGGGCAGATGGCAAGGGAGGAGAACTCCTCCTTTCAGTATACTTGGAGAAGGAGACAGGGAATAAGAGGGAAGGAGGGGAGACTGGGAGGAGTTGAGAGAGGGGGCTTCAGTGGGGATATATAATGAATAAATTGTGAAAAAAGTTAAAAAAATGTAGTCCATTTAAAACTTAAGGTATCTTTATTTTCTTCATTTGAAAATTATTTCTATTGCCATTTTGGATTCTATGTTTCAGTGAACAGATTTATTTACAAGCACTGGGAGATACAGGAGCTCCTTCAGACTATATCACTTTACCAGCCAGTGTACAAGGACAGAATGAAAAACCACAGGCTTATGGGATGCTTCCTGTATGGGCCAAATTGCTTGCGACTCTCACTTTACCAAAATGCCTAGAAAAACATTTGGTTGCCAGATGTTCTGTATGAAAGGACACTTTTTCTTTCTCATGGTTCACATGAATTGTGGTATTTGATATGCCATAGTCAGAGTTTGCAAGTAAATATGTGAAGGCTAGGAAAAAATGACAGGTAAGTGATGGAGGATTGGAAGGATTTAGTAACATCTACTAATTAATGGTGTGTATCTTTGAGAGATTACATTGTTGTCATTTGGACAATATCCAAACAATAGATTCCTTGGCCTTCTCCATTTTAAATATGGTTGAGACAACCTGATATTTCTGGGTGTCTACATATTTAATAAACTTCTACATTGTTCTCATACACAGTCACAGTCAGAAACTCCTACTAGTTCTATAGAACCTCTATAGTTAAGATGTGGGTAAAACATATCTCAGCCTTCCTTACATTAACACCAGATACACAAAATGATGCCACATTTTGAGAAAAACTTCAGCAAAATGCTTGACATGAAAGTCAAAATAAAGAGCAATGAGGTAAAAAAGTGAGCTGAATGAAATATTTCCTTTGCCTGTTAAAATTAGGAGATTTCACCTTACACCCATCAAAATGGCTAAAATAAAAAACTCAGATGACAACACATGCTGGAGAGGTTGTGGAGAAAGGGGAACCCTCCTCCTTTGCTGGTGGAAATGTAAACTGGTACAACCACTTTGGAAGTCAATATGGCGCTTTCTCCGACAATTAGGAATAGTTTCCCCAAGACCCAGCTATACCACTCTTAGGCATATACCCAAAATTTGCTCAAGTACACAAAAGGGATACTTGCTCAACCATGTTTATAGCAGCTTTATTTGTAATAGCCAGAACCTGGAAACAATCCAGATATCCATCAACAGAGGAAATGATACAGAAATTGTGGTATTGTTACACAATGGAATACTCCTCAGCAATTGAAAATGAGGAAATCATGAAATTTGCAGGCAAATGGTGGGATCTAGAAAAGATCATTCTGAGTGAAGTATCCCAGAACAAGAAAGACACACATGGTATATACTCACTTATATAGACCTATGAGATATGATAAACATAATGAAATCTATATACCTAAAGAAGATAAACAAGAAAGAGGACCCGGGGTAAGATGATCAATCCTCACTTAGAAAGACAATTGGGATATGCATTGGACATAGGAAAAAACAAGTAACAGGACAGGAGCCTACCACAGAGGGCCTCTGAAAGACTCTACCTAGCAGTGTATCAAAGTAGACTAAGACTCATACCCAAACCTTTAGCAGAGTGCAGGGAATTATATGAAATAAGGGGTAGTTAGTATGACATGGAAAGGATAGGAGCTCCACAAGGACCAAATATATCTGGGCACAGGGGTCTTTTCTGAGACTGACACTCCACCAAGGACCATGTATGGATATAATCTACAACCTCTGCTCAGATGTAGCCCGTGGTAGCTCAGTAACCAATTGCTTTCCCATAGTAAGGGTAACAGGGACTATTTCTGACAGGAACTCAATGGCTGGCTCTTTGACCTCCCCACCCCCCAAGGTAGGAGCAGTCCTGCTAGGCCACAGAGGGACTTTGCAGCCAGTCCTGAAGATACCTGATGAAACAGGGTCAAATGAAAGGAGAGGAGGTTCTCCCCAAACAGTGGACTTGGAAAGGGGCAGGGAGGAGATGAGAGAGGGAGGGTAGGATTGGGAAGGAATGAGGGAGTGGGATATAGCTGGGATACAGAGTCAATAAAATGTAACTAATAATAAAAATTAAAATTAAAATAAAACATTAATTTATTAAATATTTAATAAACCTCCACAGAAGTAGCTGAGAATTTTCTGTTTTGCTATTTCGTCAATAGTTGATGCTGTACTAGATATAGGATGTCTTCAACTTTAATCCTCTTTCTCTTGTGTATGTGATATACATGTTTCTTTATGTGTGCATATGAGTGTGCATGTGGATGCCTGAGGTGACGTTGGGCTGGTTGTCATCTTTTGCCACTCTTCACTTTATTTTTTGAGACAAGGTAAACATGGGATCAGTAAACATGGAACTCAAAGTCAGTTAGCTTGTCTGGCCCCTCTCTTCCCCTGCACCCAGTGCTTAGGTTACAGACAAGCCCTTGAGGTCAGCTTTTTTGTCGATCTAGACTCTGATTCTCATGCCTGTACAGCAAGCACTCGGCCTAAGAGGTCACTTCCCTAGTCCTGCAATTTTTCATTTTGTTTCTTTGCATTTCAGACCCAATCATTTATCCATTACAGATGCCCCTATCCTTGTAGCTATGCATTTATCATACTGTTACCTGGAGTGTTCTGATTGTGGATATGCAGAACAAAGAAGTCAAGCAAATCTGCCTTCGAGGAGACTAATAATTGAAAAAAAAGCAGCCTGTTATCACAGATGTTGTTAAAACAAAGCTGTATTATGATAAACTAGATAAATGGGCATTTGAGACAAAGGTCCCAAGGAAATGTATTTCTTATCATATGGCAAAAGTTTTGTAGCATTTAGTGTCAGGCTCTCTTGTGTTCTTTCTATATGGGAATCAGAGCACTTATTTCATTTATTAAGAGGTAGAATGAATATTTGAAGTCCTCTTTTTTGTTTTGTTATTTTTCCCTTTTTATTTTATATTAATTACAGTTTATTCACTTTGTATCCCCCTTGTAGCTCCCTACCTCCTCCCCTTCCAATCCCACCCTCCCTCCCCTTCCTCCAAGTCCACTGATAGGAGAGGTTTTCCTCCCTTTCCTTCTGATCCTAGTCTATCACTTCTCTTTGGGGGTGGCTGCATTGTCTTCCTATGTGGCCTGGTAAGGCTGCTCTCCCATCAGGGGGAGGTGATCAAAGGGCAGGCCAATCAGTTCATTTCAGAGACAGTCCCTGTTCCCATTACTATGTAACCCACTTGGAAACTGAGCAGCTATGGGCTACACCAGAGCAGGGGCTCTATCTAGGTTATATCCATGAATGGTCCTTGGTTGGAATATTAGTCTCAGAAAAGACCGTACTGCCCTGACTTTTTGGTTCTATTGCTCTCCTTGTGAAGCTCCTGTCCTCTCCAGGTCTTACTATATCCCTCTTCATTTATATGATTCCCCCGCACTCTGCCCAAAATTTCGCTAAGTCTCAGGATCTGTTTTGATAGTCTACAGGGCAGAGCCTTTCAGAGGCCCTCTGTGGTAGGCTCCTGTCATGTTCCCTGTTTTCTTCTTCTTCTGATGTCCATCTTCTTTGCCTTTCTGAATGGGGTTTGAGCATATTAGAGAGAGTCCTCCTTCTTTCTTAGCTTCTTTAGGTGTACATATTTTAGTAGGTTTACCGTATATTATATATTTAATATGCACTTATGAGTGAGTATATAGCCTGTGTGTCTTTCTGCTTCTGCAGTACCTCATTCAGGATGATCTTTTCCTGTTCCATTGATTTGACTGCAAATTTCTTGATTTCCTTGTTTTTTTATTGATGAGTAATATTCCATTGTGTAGATGTTCCACAATTTCTGTATCCATTCTTCAATTGAAGGGCATCTGGGTTGTTTGCAGCTTCTGGCTATTACAAATAAACCTGCTACAAACATGGTTGAGCAAATGTCCTTTTTGTGTACTTGAGCATCTTTTTGATATATGCCGAGGAGTGGTGTAGCTGGATCTTGAGGTAGCACTATTCCTAATTGTCTGAGAAAGTGCCAGATTGATTTCCAAAGTAGTTGTACAAGTTTATATTCCCACCAGCAGTGGAGGAGAGTTTTCCCTTTTAAAAAGTCCTCTTTTTAAGAACTTTGCTATTTTTATTTCTCTTAGATATCTGAAATTCTCAACATGAGATTCATTGTAATTATTCATTATAGCAAGCAACAATGGTGTTACTTAGTGAAACCTTAATGTGCACCAGGTAGGGTACTACATTCTTAACATGGATTGTTTGTCTCATTTAATCCATATTCAGCTATCTCCACTTTAGAAATAGAAAGCTAAGAGTTAGACACCTATGAAGTTTCAAAGCTCTTAGAACATTTTTTTTTCCCTGAAGAGTCTACACTATTACCTGCTGCATCACAACAAGAACTACTTATATAATGAAGTCTGTGCAAAAGCAAAGGGGCAGCAATTAGGAGCCTAATACTGAATTCAGATATCTGAGCACAAATTCACATTACCACTGGTAAATAGAGGTAATTGTGGCTTGGTGTCCTCATCTGTTAAGCAAGCATACTAACAGTACCTAACTCACAGAGCTTTTGTGAAGATTAAGTGGCTTACCAGAAGAAAACATGAGGATGCCTGCATTATGGTAATATCCTATATGTATGGTTTAATACTATAATTATTTTTTCATATGACAAAAGGAACCATCACATATCTTATAAGTGTCTAGCAAAACTCTGATGTAATATAGAAACCGTGTGTAGGGAGAGTTTTGAAGAAGAGCACTGCATCCAGACCCATGAAATCATAAGTTTTATATATATATATATATATATATATATATATATAGAGAGAGAGAGAGAGAGAGAGAGAGAGATGGTGAGTGCAAAAAACTTAGGATGACAGGAACAGAGTTGAAAAGTAAACGGTGTAAAGAAGAAGCAAGACATGTAGGTAAATCCCATGTCAGAAAGAACCTTCTGTAAGAAGAAGAACCACATGCAAGGGTTTCAATTTGACTCTCTGCAGAGTGACAATAGAAGACCTCTAGGAGGGCAATGCCATGACCATCTTTTTAGTATAGAAAAAATTCACTTTCATTTTTTTGAATTGATTTTGTATCCAGCCACTTTGCTGAAGGTGTTTATCAGCTGAAGGAGTTCTCTGGTTGAATTTTTGAGGTCGCTCATGTCTACTATCATATCATCTGAGAATGGTGACACTTTCACCTCTTCCTTTCCCGATTTGTATCCCCTTGATCTCCTTTAGTTGTCTTATTGCTTTAGCTAGGACTTCAAGTACTATGTTGAAGAGATATGGAGAGAGCGGACAACCTTGCCTTGTCCCTGATTTCAGTGGGATTGATTTAAGTTTCTCTATATTGAGTTTGATGTTGGCTATAAGCTTACTGTATATTGCCTTTACTATGTTTAGGTATGTGCCTTGTCTCCCTGATCTCTCCAAGACTTTAAACATGAATGGGTGTTGGACTTTGTCAAATGCTTTTTCGGCATCTAAGGAGATGATCATGTGGTTTTTCTTCAGTTTGTTTATGTGGTAGATTACATTTATGAATTTCTGTAAGTTGAACCACCCTTGCATGCCGGGGATGAAGCCTATTTGGTCATAGTGGATGATACCTTTGATGTGCTCTTGAATTCAGTTTTCAAGCATTTTATTGATTATTTTTGCACCAATGTTCATAAGAGAGATAGGTCTGAAGTTCTCTTTTTTTGTTGGATCTTTGTGTGGTTTAGGTATCAAGGTGACTGTGGCGTCATAGAATGAGTTGGGTAATATTCCTTCTGTTTCTATTTTGTGGAATAGTTTGAAGAGAATTGGAGGTAGATGAATGTGGGAAAGGGACTTTTAAGGAGCAGAAAACAAAAAGTAGAGAAAAAATAAAAGATGGTAGAGAGTTTCAGAATGTTATTTTTTTTAATAAAAGCTTTAAATATCCATAGAATTTTCTGAACTCATACACCATATTAAAATATGTGCCTGTAAAGATTTGGTTCATGAACTATACTTCTCAGCACAATCTGCGAGAAGCAGCATGTTTAACCTGGCTGGTAGCATGTAGCTCAGCATCTGTCTTCCCACACTTAACATTTTTCATTGTGTATAACATCTAGAAAGAACAGAATTATGGGACAGCATAGCTAGATTGAAGACATTTCAAACAAATAAAGGTATGATATAAAAAAAGAACTTGTTTACAAATAGCTCTGTGGTATACTGAATTTCTAAAGAAAGGTTTTAGGGAAATAGGGGGATTAGAAATATAGGGCTAAAATGTGTCATGTTTCTTTTTGAGATCATGAAAATTCCCTAAAATTGATTGTGGTAATAACTGAATAACTTTGAATATAACACAACTCAAAACCATTGAACTGTACACTTTAAATGTATGACTTATGTGAATTGTGAACTATAGCTATAGAATTCAGCAAGGAAACAGAAAAAAGGGTAGGAATTGGGGATAATAAAGAACCCCCACTCCACAATAACCCATCTGAAACTAATAATACCAAAGGAAACTGACACCAAATGGTGACACAAACTGGGTTGACTCTATAATTAAACCTCTTTGATTTTCTTCTGAAAAAAAAAAAAATGTGACTCTCCTTTAGGATTCAAATGAGCAAGCTCCTAAGCATTATGGGTACAATTCATAAATAAAATAAAATAAAAACCAAAACCAAACAAACTGATGTTTGAATCATCATATAGCTACTTTCTAAAGATAAACTTACAAAATATCATCAAGAGATATGAAGACAGAACTGGCTCACTGCAACTTTGTAGACAAAGAAAATTTAGAGATAAGAAACACACACACACACACACACACACTCACACACACAAAGGTCAAAAGGTTCAAACAAATACTCAATAATTATAAAAATGTCCACCATCCAGTGACCTGGTAAGCTCAGACTGATAGAAACGGATTGGGATGTTAGAAGTAATATTGAAAAGAATAAGTTATGTCCATATCAAACAGTTAAGGAAAAAAAATCTATAGTACATGTTATTAATTGAGAAAGAGAATCAAATGGAAACTATTGCGTATAGTGCCCTCACTCTGCCCATGTATATGTAAGTTCATACATTTAGAGAAGAGTGAAAAAAATAGACCTTGTATGAATATAAAAGCAACAACTTACATGCATTTATTCCATCTTGAAAGCTCTGAATGTAGCATTCTTCGTTAACAATCTGGCACTAACTCAGCTGGTGAAAATAGATATATGACTATTTGTAATCTTCAATTATGTAAGCAAACACTTTTCTACACAAAATTTAACATTCTTTATGAAGATTTAACATGTATAATTTGTGTCATTATGAATCTCAAAAGGCACTGTATCATTGCGTTAAAATCTTGAAAATGTTGAGCTGTAACATGTTTCTGTAAGGTGTGTGTGTGTCTATATTTTAGGATATTTCTTGTATAGTATATTGACTGCTTGAAAAACTTCAGTGTAAGTTATCTCTTCATCTTGCCTCATTTACCATATCTCCTCTTTTCTAATTGTATGTTAATTTATTTCTCTGTAAGATTCTTTTCATATATGTTCTTTTTTCATAGAGTATATATTTTTAAATGTATTTCTTTCTTTATTAAAATTTCTTCATTTTGTATCCCAACTATAGCTCCCTTCCACATTTTCCCCAATCCTGCCTCCCTCTTTCTTCTCCTCCCATGACCCTCCCCCAGTCCACTGATATGGGAGGTTCTCCTCCCCTTCCATCTGAGCCTAGCCTATCAGGTCTCATTAGGACTGGCTGTATTGTCTTCCTCTGTGGCCTGGTAAGGCTGCCCACCACCAAGGGGGAGGTGATCAAAGAGCCGGCAACTGAGTTCATGTCAGAGACAGCCCCTATTCCCCATACTAGGGAACCCACTTGAACACTGAGCTGCTATGGGCTACACCTGTACAGGGGTTCTAGGTTATCTCTATGAATGGTCCTTGGTTGAAGTAGCAGTCTCAAAAAAGACCCTAGTACCCAGATGTTTTGGTTCTGTTGCTCTCTTTGTGGAGCTCTTGTTTTTCTCCAGGTCTTTCTATTTCCCCATTCTTTTATATGAACTCTGCCCAAAGCTTGGTTATGAGTCTCCTTATCTGCTTTGATACCTGGTGGGTATACTCTTTCAGAGGCGCTCGGTGGTAGGCTCCTGTACTGTTCCCTGTTTTCTCCCTCTTCCAATGTCTGTCCTCTTTGCCTTTCTGATTGAGGATTGAGCATCTTACCCAGGGTCCTCCTTCTTTCTTAGCTTTTTTAGGTGTACAGATTTTAGTATGTTTATCCTATATTATATGTCTAATATCCACTTATAAGTGAGTATATACTATGTGTGTATTTTGGCTTCTGGGATATCTCATTCAGGTTGATCTTTTATTGTTCCCACCATTTGTCTGCAAATTTCCTCAGAAAGGGAAGGAGTCCACAAAAATGCAAGAAAATGAAGAATGTGACCTCACCTAAAGTTTAAAACACAGAGAGTAAAAGATGGTTCAATTTTCCATTTATTCACTGATACCAAACAGTCTGTCATGGAGTGCAGCCACCACCAAGCTGGAAGCTATCTATTCTGTCTTCCATAGTTGACATCCTATTTATAGATAGTCCTTTACTCATGATGCTTGACTTTATAATTTTTGACTCTATGACAGAATGAAAACAATAGATAGAGAGAGATAAAGAGATAGAGAAAGAGATAGATAGAAATAGAGATATTTAGATACATGCTTGGCAGTGATAGGGAGCTAAAGCTCCTGGTCATCCATGTGATAAAGAAGGGAAAAAAATCCCTGTTCTATAATATATTATGTTGTTATGCTGTGACGTTTTATAGGCCAAATGCACTAAGCAATTTTTTAATGTAAGTTTGTTTTTATATACATTCAACTAACCTTACATCCCTCATCTCTTTTTGATCCCACCCCCCTTCCTTATTCCTCCATCTTCCCCTCCCCTATTTCTCAGAATGAGGAAGACCTTCTCCTCTACAAACCGACCCCAGCTTCTCAAGTCTCATTACTACTGCCTTTTGGTCTGGAAATGCCCCGCACTCCAAGAACATATCAAAGATATCATCCACCATGACCAAGTAGGCTTCATCTCAGGCATGTAGGGGTGCTTTAATATATGGAAATCCATCAATATAATCCACCATATAAACAAACAGAAAGAAACATAAAACACCAGCATCCCCTTAAATGCTGAAAAAGCATTTGACAAAAATCCAACGCTCATTCATATTTAAAGTCTTGGAGATATCGGGGATACAAGGCACATACATAAACACAGTAAAGAAAATATACAGCAAGCCTATAACCAAAATAAAACTAAATGGAGAAAAAGTAAATCAATTCCACTGAAATGAGGGACAAGTCAAGGCTGTCCATTCTCTTCATATCTCTTGAACATAGTACTTGAAATCCTAGCCAGAAAAATAAGACAACTAAAGGAGATCAATAGGATACAAATTGTAAATGAAGAAGTCAATGTATCACTATTCACAGATGATGTGATAGTATACATAAGTGACCCTAAAAATTCTACCAGGGAACTTCTACAGCTGATAAACACCATCAGCAAAGTGGCTGGATACAAAATTAACTCAAAAATCAGTAACTCTCCTGTACACAAAAGACAAACAAGCTGAGAAAGAAAGTAGGGAAATAACACCCTTCACAATAGCCACAAAAAACCAAGCAAGTAAAAGACTTGTATATAAAAACAAAACAAACAAACAAACAAAAAAAACTGTCAAGTCTCTGAAGAAAGAAATTGAAGAAAATATCAGAGATGAAAAGATCTCCCATGCTCATGGATCGGTAAGATCAACTTAGCAAAAATGGCCATCTTACCAAAAGCAATCTACAGAGTCAGTGCAATTCCCATCAAAATACCAACACAATTCTTTACAGACCTTGAAAGAACAATTCTCAACTTCATGTAGAAAAAAAAAAAACCCAGAATAGCAAAAACAATCCTGTTTGATACCAGATCTTCAGGAGGTATCTCCATTGCTGATCTCAATCTATGCTATAGAGCAACATTAATAAAACTGCATGGTACTAGCATATAAACAGACTGGTGGGTCAATGGAATCAAACTGAAGACTCAGAAATCAACCCACACACCTACATACAATTGTTTTTTGACAAATGAGCAAAAAAAAAATATGCAGTGGAAAACAGACAGCATCTTCAACAAATGATGCTGGTCTAACTAGATGTCTGGATGTAGAAAAATGCAAATAGATCCATATTTATCACCCTGCACTAAACAAAAGTCCAAGTGGATCAAAAGACATCAACAAAATTTCATCTCATAATACTTTCCATTTGCAGTTGATTTTTATCAGGATAGAATTTCATGGCAAGTCAATACACCCTTGCATGTTTCCTTTCATCTGATCAATTTATAAGTTTTTCATTAAAGTCCTACATTTTTCTCCATTTGCAGGCCCTCAACTGTAGGAACTGTTAGTTAATAAGGACATATCAGTGCGTGTTCAATATATGTGCAGAATCATGTGGGGACTGAAAAGCCCTTGGAAATCAACTACTCTACTCACTATGTATGCCAGATACACTTGCTTTATCAGGCAAATGAACAAACACAGCTTTCCTAACTCTTCTATTCTGACTCTGTATGGGACCATAAGATTTTGCCAATGATCTGATATTGCTGCAACATCCACAAGTGTTTATAGCAAACATACATATTATCTTTGATAGGTAATTCCATGCTAGGGCGAAACCCAGGTATCAGCAACACAGTAAGAGTTGAATATGATATCATGAATGAGGTATGGTAACGTTCTGGGATGTATCTCAATAGGTCTAACTTCTGAAGGTTAGGAGTGTGGATCATGCTCACTCCATCTCTCATAAAGCCTACAATCTTGACCACACCTAAGCATTTTTACATAACTCTGTGTATGCACAAAAGGAGACATCAAATGATAGCCAGAATAGAAAGGAAGAATGTGACCTTGGAAACTGATGGTATGGTATACTTTGTGATCATGTAGCTTTTCTTTGAGAAGGTTATACTAAAAAAAAAAAAAAAAAAAAAAAAAAAAAAAAAAAAAAAAAATTACCACTTCTGAGACCTAGTCACTTATTGGTACGACACTAGCGTAATTCTCACTTGTTTTTTGGCAACATGGGAAGGGTGATGGGAATTGTTACCTGTGTACATAATGTGCCTTCTGGAGGAGTTAGGACAGTCCATTAATTTTATTCCACATGCTCCAGGCTTAGATCTATGTTTTATTCCTGTGCTTGCCTCTATTTGTTATCCTGTTTCTCACCCCCACTGCTGTCCTTATTTTAGCTTGTGATTCAGAACTGAATCAGGATTCTACTTCCTCCGTATTCCATTATTTTCCCTACCCATGTTTAAATAACCTGTACACAAACTTCACTTAAATTTGATATTGCATAGTGCTGTAATCTATTTGTGATACAAGAAGAAAATTACAGCATTTGGTTAGTTGTGTTTTGATGAGAATTACATAAAATAGCACATCCTGTTTAGTGCAGTGCCTACAGCACACTAAATAAGACAAAATTATTGTTGTTGCTCTTGTGGATCACTGGATACTCACAAGTTAAGATCATCACACATCACAGCATTTACTACATAGTAATGATATCAAAAGCAACAAAGTTTCTACTTGTACTTTGGATGTAGGAAAGGCTCTTTTGCAACCCAAAGTATGTAATGTATACTGAGCAATATTCACTGACTTCTAACCATGAGCCATGTGATTTTTCTGTTATTTACTTATTTCAGGGTTATTGAATACTTATAGCACTAAGAGTTCACAACTATTTCTATCACTTGCATTTTATTTATTTTTATTTTTTCTTTATTATTATTATTTTTTGCAATTTATTCACTTTGCATCGTGGTTATAGACCCCTCCCTCATCTCTTCCCAGTCCCACCCTCCTCTCTTCCCCCACATACTCCTACCCAAGGTCCACTGATAGGTGACATCCTCCTGTCCTACTATCTGACCCTGGCCTATCAGGCCTCGTCAGGACTGTCTGGATCCTTTTTCTCTGTGGCCTAGTTAGAACACCTCACCAGCTACTGAGGCCATGTCAGAGACAGTCCCTGCTCCCCTTACTAGGGAACACACTTAAAGACTGAGCTGCCATGGGCTACATCTGTGCAAGGGTTCCAGGTTATCTCCATGCCTGGTCCTTGGTTGGAGTATCAGTCTCACAAAAGAGCCCTGGGTCCAATTTTTTTTTTTTTTTTTTTGGTTCTGTTGCTCTCCTTGTGGAGCTCCTGTCCCCTCTAGGCGTTTTATCTCCCCCTTCTTTCATAAGATTCCCTGCACTCTGTCCAAAGTTTGGCTATGAGTCTGAGGGTGTTTCCTTCCATACCCTACTGGGTAGTCTTTCAGAAGCCTTTGCAGAAGGCTTCTGTCCTTTTCCTTGTTTTCTACTTCTGATGTCTATCCTGTTTGCCCTTCTAAATGATGATTAAGACTTTTCCGTAGGGTCCTCCTTGTTGTTTAGCTTCTTTAGGACTGTAGATTTTACTATGTTTAGCCTATATTTTACAGCTAATATCCACTTATAAGTGAGTATATACCCTGTGTATCTTTCTGCTTCTGGGCTACCTTACTCAGGATGATCTTTTCTATTCTAGTATGATCCATTTGCCTGCAAATTTCATGATCTTTTTGCTTTAAATTACTGATAATTCTTAAACTGAGCCTAGAATCCCTCTTCCTCTCATTATTTTCTAACTTAAAATATGTGATGTTTTTATTGAGTCTAACCCTATCTGATAAACAGTTTGAGTAATTGAGCCAACTATAGGTCTCCTGGGTATCTACCAAAAAGATCCTCTACTATACAACAAAGAAACTTGCTCAACTATGTTTATATCAGCTTTATTCATAACACCCAGAATCTGCTAAAAAGCTAAATATTCCTTAACTGAAGAATGGATACAGAAATTGTGATACATTTATACAACGGAATACTACTCCACAATTAAAAACAAGAAAATCATGAAATTTACAGGCAATTGGACAGAACTAAAAAAGATCATCCTGAGTGAGGTAACCCAGAAGCAGAAATGGTATATACTCACTTATAAGTGGATATTAGCCATATAATATAGGATAAGCATATTAAAATTTATAGTCCTCAAGAAGCTAAAAACAAGGAGGACCCTAAGGAGTAAGCTTAATCATTTGCATTTTAAAGTTGAGAAAACACACTTAGAGTAGTAGAATTGACAACATGCTCTATGTTAGTCAGCAATTCACTGCACAATCAGACAGCACTCTAGAGCCTGCACTCTTAACTCCTATGTTATTCCATTTGCAAGTTAGAAGACAAAACTTCCTTTTGGAGCATGGAGGCCATTGAAAATAGTGGAAGAGATTTAAATGACAGGAACCTGGATTTAGAATAGCAATGAATGGGGCTGGGAAAATGGTTTGGTTGTCACACGAGCATGAGGACCTGAGTTTGCATTCCCTA